>NC_064615.1:504004217-514004217 GCF_023898315.1 Schistocerca nitens
CTCCCCTAAATACTGGAAGCTGTATACATTATCCATCATTAGTCATTTAACTTCCCGTCGGACTCGTGTACACGGAGCGAGATTTCATTGCAGTCTCAGAAAGATTTTTCAGTGCTATTTTTGCACTTTCTTCATTCCCTTGTAGCGAAGTCACATTTCCGGGAGAGCGTAGGCGATCTATTTATTAGTGTGTTTTATTTGCTATCCGTTTTTTACATCTACGCTAGTGTCTTTCCCGTAACACAGATTCCAAAGAAAGTAAACAGTAGTGGCACTCATGTTGTCAGCGACTGGTACCTAATACTTCCGTACCAGACAAGTTTTATTGTGACTCTTCACACTGAATGCTTTTAAGGAAATGAAGAACTGCTTTGCCAATATGTCCACCAGTGCACTAATGGCACTTATCTTCAAATGTTGATAAATACAAGCCGATGACCATGAAAAATGTAACTGCATCAGATTACAGAATTCTTGACACACTTCTAGAACATGTTACGTCGTTTAAATACCTAGATGGTTTACTGCGTAGTTATATATAACATAGTTAAGATGTGAAATCAGTTTTTGTAAAAGTGCAATTCATTCTATTTAGTTTTGTTATGGGAACAAAACGTTAATGTTACGTACTCTGAAGTATTGCTCCAATGTTGAATGTCACTCGTAAGGCCGTACATATAAATTATATCGACCTGCACGCTAAATGAAAATCCTGTCACAGTTAAACAGAACATTTATGAGACTACTACTACTACTACTACTACTATTACTACTACTACATACGTGAAACCTTCAAGACATAATAATCTTAAATGTTCACAGCTGTCAAATGTAAATGTCTCCATAGCAATACCTCGCATTTGGGCGATACAAGCGTGGATCGTCAGATAGTACTGCTAATGTCACTCTTACAGAATGAATGTTATTAATTTCACTTGTAGGATTTTACCACAAAATGAGATGAACGTAAACTTTAATTACACAGGTTTAATTCCACGAGGAATCAAATGTGCCATCAACTGTATTTATTTCAAGTAGTAAATGGTACAGCAATCAGTCACAAATAATATTTATAGCAAATCCACATTTTGGTCTCTGTGTGGCCATCTTCAGTTCAGTAAATGTAAATTGAAACGTTACATATACTTATATATACAGTCCCAACTGAACTATTCACTGCAAGGGCTGTTCAGTAGAAAAGACGTGTTTCAGAGTAGCGAAGATGAGCAAGTGCTCATAGCTGTTCCAGCATGCATTTTAGAGCTCATATCTACAAGACATTTTTCTCGTTTTGTTCCATACTAGCACCTCTCACAATATGGAAAGCAAAGAGCTTGCAATAGATTAAATAGAAATTCGTGACGGAATAGAATGACTTCCCCATAAGAAATGATCTTAGGTTAGATTTAAAACATCCTTTGCCTGAGTGACCTCAGCAAATTATTCTATGAGACGTTATTGAGTGGAAACATACAGAATATTTCGGAAGGCTGATTCGTAATATGCTTCTTCCAGTTCAAGTCTTAATCAATATGCAAACCCAAAAATTTGGAGCATTCTACCAAGTTTACTGACCACTGTTCATGTACTACATCAACTATTAGTATGACTCTATTTGTCGAACATAATTTAAAACAGTGTGTTTTCTCAAAATTGAGACACAGTCCATTTTCGGGGAATCAGTTATTAATTATTTGAAAAACATCATTAACAATACTTCATCCATTTTATTGGCTGTTGAGATCCGTTGGTGTGGATTATATTGTTTTAATAAATACAGCAACCAGCCACTTCGTTATGTATTTTTATTTAAGCTAATACGTTTCGGGCTTTCACCCATCTTCAGTTAGCGTAGTACATATTTGCGTCCTCACTTAGTACATAGTTACAACATGGACAACAAACTAAGCCTTAAGTTTCACTGTGCAGAATAACAATATAGTTCAGCTACTATATTTGGCGAGTCGTATATTTACGATGTATTGTTCTTTAGGTGTACTTACTTTCTACTCTGCTTGTTGTTGTTCCGATCCTCGCACTTGCGGATGTGGCACAAACACTTTTTTACTCCTATTTTGTACAAAAACAGCCCAGTATCCGCCATGTTGCCGGCTGACATCTTTGTTTACATCAAAAGATTCATCCGTGATCAAAGATTACAGCCGGCCGGAGTGGCCGTGCGTTTCTAAGCGCTACAGTCTGGAACCGCGAGACCGCTACGGTCGCAGGTTCGAATCCTGCCTCGGGCATGGATGTGTGTGACGTCCTTAGGTTAGTTAGGTTTAAGTAGTTCTAAGTTCTAGGGGACTGATGACCAGAGAAGTTGAGTCCCATAGTGCTCAGAGCCATTTGAACCATTTGAACCAAAGATTACAACTTGTTAGCAAAATGTAATCTTTGACCATGAATGTATTTTCGGATGTATTCAAAGATGTTAGACGTCAACATGGCGCATAATGGTCTGTTATGGAACAAAACAGAAGTAAAGAAATGTTTGTGCCACATCCATAAGGGCGACAGTCGGAATAACAACAAGCAGAGTAGAGAGTAAGTACACCTAGAGAGAAACACATAGTAACCTAATTTGGAAGAGTAATTATAAGAGGATTTCAGGGCCTCACTGCGACCGATATATATCGAACATGTGCGGCATTGTATTGCTACGCAATAGATTTGCGCGAGCACACTAAGTAGACGTATGAACGTTTTCTAATTAAATCATGGGAGAAGATACGTGGATTAATGTGTATTAACATGACGAACGCGCGACTTTATTATTAATAAACATTGATCCACCTACCTTCTCCCACGATTTAATTAAAAACGTTCATACACTTACTCAGTGTGCTCCTACAGACCGATTTCTTAGCAACACAGAGCTGCACGCATTCGATATATGAGTAATAGTGAGGTCTGACGTCGATTCCCAATGATTCTTCATAATTACCTGTAGTATATATATAACTCGCGAAGTGTAGTAGCAGAAGAAAACTGTTATTTTGCAGACGGCAGCTGCACCGTCCAGTTTGCTGTCAGTCTTGTACCTCCGTGTTGCCTGATGACTCAAATAGGTATTACCCTAATTGAAGATGGGTGAAAGCCCGAAACGCGCTTTAGCTTAAATTAAATTACATAACAAAGTGGCTGGTTGCTCTATTTATTCTAGCAATAGCATTGTTAACAGTATCTTCTGTTGCTCTTTCACTAATGGGATTTATTATAACACAAGCGTCGTCTGCAAAAAGTAAGAGGGTGGGTCAAATGAAAACCTTAAATATTTTTTTAAATATTATTTATTGTACAGAAGTGGTACAAAGCTGTATCACTTTTCAACGTAATCTCCCCCACGCTCAATGCAAGTCCTCCAGCGCTTACAAAGTGCATAAATTCCTTTAGAAAAAAATTATTTTGGTAGTCCGCGTGGCGTACTTCTTCATCAGAACGGAACTTCTTTCCTCCCAAATACGTCTCTGAGTGGTCCAAACATATGGAAATCACTTGGGGCAACGTCTGGTGAGTATGGTGGATGAGGAAGACACTCAAAATGCAGGTCTGTGATTGTTGCAACTGTTGTACGGGCAGTGTGGGGCCTTTCATTGTCATGTTGCAAAAGGACACCTGCTGACAGCAATCCACGTCGCTTTGATTTGATTGCAGGCCGCAGATGATTTTTTGGGAGATCACTGGTGACAGTGGTCCCTCTAGGCATGTAATGCTCTAAAATGACGTCTTTTTCGTCCCAAAAGAGAGTCAGCATACCTTTCCCTGCTGATGGTTCTGTTAGAAACTTCTTTGGTTTTGATGATGAGGAATGGCGCCATTCCTTCCTCACTCTCTTCGTATCCTGTTGGTGGAAGTGAACCCAGGTTTCGTCCCCAGTAACGATTATTCTCATTGAAAGCGCCGAAGAAGTTCGTCACAAGCATCAACATGTCGTAATTTCATTTCAGGAGTCAGCTGCCGTGGCACCCATCTTGCAGACACTTCGTGAAACTGGAGTATATCTTGCACAGTGTGGTGTGCTGAGCCATGACTAATCTGTAAACATGCTGCAATATCATTCAGTGTCACTGGGCGGTTTTCCTTCACTATGGCTTCAACTTCTGCACTGTTCTGTAGAGTCACAACTCGTTGTGCCTGACCTGGACGAGGAGCATCTTCCACTGAACTCACACCATTTGCGAACTTTCAACTCCAGTTGTAGACTTGCTGCTGTGACAAACATGCAGCACCGTACTGAACCTTCATTCGTCGATGAATTTCAATAGGTTTCACACCTTCACTGCGCAAAAATCGAATAACAGAACGCTGTTCTTCCCTGGTGCAAGTCGCAAGTGGGGCGGCCATCTTTATACTGATACTACGACGCTATGTGTTCATCTGCACTATGCTGCCACCTACAGGCCATTCTGCACGTTGTTTGTAGCACGCTTACCAACTTACGGGATAACGGCGCAAAATTTCGATTTGTTATTACAAATTTAAGGTTTTCATTTGAGTCACCCTCGTATCATTTCTATTTGTTGAGTGTTAAGTATGATACAAGGAATAGGACTGCCTTTATGATTTCTCTGCACTCACTAAAAGATTCTATCTTTCCAGCATTGTTTGGGTTATTCAGCACAACATTTTCGCTCTGTTTGTTAAGTATGATTCAAACCAGTTGCGGGTAATGTCTGAGTATGCGTCGGCGCTGACCTACGTCCGCCCTCCCGTGTGTGTGCAGCCGAAGACGCGCGTGGCGGGCCAGCTGAGCGTGTCCTCGCTGCGCTTCTCGTCGCTGCCGCCCGACTCGGCGCTACAGCGCGCCGCCCGCCGCCTGCCGCCGCGCACCGTGCCGGGGGCGTGCGCCGCCGAGAGGCACCGCGAGGTCCGCCGCCGCCGCAACGACGACAACTTCTCCGACGACTCGCTCGAGTCGGAGCCTGTGGGGCCGCCGGCCAGGGAGTGCGACCGCGCCGACGGGGCGGCCGCCGCGGCCGCTGGGCTGCCGCCGCCCCCGCCGCCCACGTCGCCGGCGCCGCCCCCGGCGCCCTCCCCCAGTCCCAGCCCCGGTGCCTCCCGCCGGCCGCAGCGGCCGCCCGTCGCCTGGGAGGTAGCGCTGCACGACCAGCCCGGCAGCACGAGGGTCGTCGGCCGACGGCGCCGACGCTCCGCCGATCACATTGGTCAGTTGTAAAACTACCGTAGGCTACCGTAGTCTATCAAAATGAGCGTAGACTACGGCAGTTTCTTAGTAGCGTTGGTTAGTTAAGTTCGTAACAGCATTACCTGAACGTTAGGTGTGTTGCATACCTATCGGGCGGTACCTCAAATCGACTGCTCTGTCTGCGTAGGCGATTCGTGTCTTACTATGTACATTCTCCTAGAAACTGGAAACGGTGAACCGTCAATAAACTGAGTGAGGATATATAAAGGGCTGCATAACCTAGCGAACACTTTTGTTCGACGTAGATATCCTCCTGCCTATTACTTAAAAATAAACAGTGTTTACAGAAAAATTGAAATTGTCAATTTTTGTTTTAGTTTTTTTTCGAAAATTGTTGAATTGTAACGTCAAAGTGAGGAAAATAGTACCAAAAGTTAAAAAAAAATACAGGTGTATCATATACCGCTAGAAAACGTAAATTCCTCAAGAAAAAGGTAAAATTAAAAAAAACGCAGAATTTCATCGGATTTATGTAAAACATCTTCCTTTTATTCACTAACAGCTTTCGCACTTTTCAAGCGGAAGCTCTTCACCTAGATCATGATGAAGAGCGTTCAATTGAATGCAAAATAATAACAATAATTGTATTATCTGCATGTGAAGTGTACTTCCATCAAAATTAATTGCTTTGGTTGCATAAAAGCGTATAAGTTACGCAGTCAGCTAGTTTTTTATTACTTATAAATTGCAATTTATATTTTTAAGGATGTAAAATACAAAATGGATTAACACTGAACGATGAGTGGTTTTAATTACGTGCAAAACAAACAAACTAATTAAGAGAAGTCATCGTCTCTCACTTCCTCTCTCAGACATTCATTTATGTTTCTTTCTCTACCAATGCCACCGAAGCTACCGGTAATCTTACCATTGACTAAGTCGCATATGTACAGTACGCAAACTACTGAACCGTAGTTTTGGTATAGCGCAACTCTAGTGAATCTCAAACTCTCTCACACACACAGACACAGACACACACACACACACACACACAAACACACACACACACACACAAACACACACACTACGTGCCGAAGCCGCTTAAGCGCGCCTACATGGTTGGGCACTACTCGGAAGCAGTCCGTCAGTAATGACCTCGTCATGGAGATGACATTGACCCTTAACCTTTTTCCATCGAGAGTAACCAGCTGGAATCCTGGGGTAGAAGTTATATATATTTCAAACAAAAAAGTCGTATTTATGGCTTACGGGCTTATGATTTGAATACTATGACAGAATCTGAATTTGCAGCAACAATAAACAAGCCTCAAGATCAGAAGGAGGAATAGAGAGAGAGAGAGACTTATATATATATAGATATGTTTATTATTGTACAATAATTTGAAGTAAATCGCTGAAGAACATTTCGAAATTTTTGGTAATGATATTTCCCCTTCAGAAAATTTCAAAGAAATTGGTGAAGAACTTAAATAGATTTAAGGTTCTGAATAAATGAAAGTATAAATTTTCATTTATTTAGGTGTAAATGTTCGATTGTACAATATCGTAAATTTCCGAAAGTTCTTGACCGTTCCCTTCGAAATTTTTCGTTCGAATACAAGCGTGCTTTTATATTATGTGGAACATAAATATCTGTGTTACATGTATTACATACCTACTTGTATTAAATACCGCTGCAGCAGCTACATAAAACACGCGTATATTCGAATGCAACGTAGTGTCAGTCTTTCAAAGGAACCGATGAAGAACTTCCGGAGATTTACAATTTTGTACAAACGTTAATTTTTATTATTATTGATATAGCTTAGTGTTCTGTTACGTGTAATTTCTGTGTTGTGCAATGTCTTCGGATTGAATGATGATCCTTGTGCATTGCCCAAAGTAGTATAACCACGAGTACGTGGTTGGCTCGCGGGCTGCATAGCACATAGTCAGATTAGCAGCGGTGTTCTTTGTTCGGCTCGCGCAGCGTCCGGACAGCGCGGTCGCGGCCGCGTGGTGGTGGAGCGGCGCGCCGCCAGCACCGAGGACGACTCGGCGTCGGCGTCGGCGTCGGCGACGCCGTCGAGCGACGGCGGCACGCCCGAGTGGCCGCGGGCGCGCGCGCTGCCGGCGCACGGCACGTACGTCATCCGCAAGGGCCGGCGGCGAGAGGCGCTGCCGCTGCAGCTGCAGCTGCCGCAGGTGCCGCCGCCGCCCGCGCTCGCCTCCGCCTCCTCCGCCGCCGGCGACAGCGAGTCCTCGCCGCCCAGCGGGGAGCTCAAGCGCTGCAGCTCCACCTTCGACAACATACGCTCCCTGCTCAACGAGGGCCGCCTCGAGGGGTCAGTACCGCGTAGACATTTGTCCGACGTTGCAGGGCCTGTGTCGTTCTGAATAACATGCAGGCATGTCCAAAGGAACAGGTACTGCGGCGAATACAGCCCGTTTCGAATATGGACAACGATCAGCTGTAGAATGGAATGACGACAGTGAAAATTTGTGTCAGATTGCGACTCGAACCCGGATTTCCCGCTTACACTGACCGGCTGCCTTACCATCAGGCTGTCCAACCATGCTTCACGGCCAAGCCCAAACTTCCATATCGTCAACCATGTGTGTACAACCTGCACTCCTACATCCATTATGTACCGGGTGATCAAAAAGTCAGTGTAAATTTGAAAACTGAATAAATCACGGAATAATGTAGATAGAGAGGTACAAATTGACACACATGCTTGTAATGACATGGGGTTTTATTAGAACCAAAATAATACAAACGTTCAAAAAATGTCCGACAGATGGCGCTTCATCTGATCAGAATAGCAATAATTAGCATAACAAAGTAAGACAAAGCAAAGATGATGTTCTTTACAGGAAATGCTCAATACGTCCACCATCATTCCTCAACAATAGCTGTAGTCGAGGAATAACGTTGTGAACAGCACTGTAAAGCATGTCCGGAGTTATGGTGAGGCACTGGCGACGGATGTTGTCTTTCAGCATCCCTAGAGATGTCGGTCGATCACGATACACTTGTGACTTCAGGTAACACCAAAGCCAATAATCGCACGGACTGACGTCTGGGGACCTGGGAGGCCAAGCATGACGAAAGTGGCGGCTGAGCACACGATCATCACCAAACGACGCGCGCAACAGATCTTTCAAGCGACTAGCAATACTTTGTTTTTTTTTGTTCTAATAAAACCCCATGTCATTCCAAGCATGTGTGTCAATTTTTACCTCTCTATCTACATTATTCAGCGGTTTATTAAGTTTTCAAATTTATACTGACTTTTTGATCACCCGGTATATTCCTGTACAGGGGAGACATTTTAATTGGAACTCGCTTGCTCATTGTCGGTGCATAAATACGATACTGCATGCCTGTGTTGTTCAGAAGTACGGTGCTGTATTCGTTTAGACATACACACAGCGCAGGCACTGTAACACCGTATTCATCTGCCTACAACGAGCAAGCGATTTTCAATTAAAATGCCTGCCCTGTACGGAAACAGACATGAAGAATGTACCAGTGCGGGTTGTAGACACATGGTTGACTACATGGAAGGTTGAGCTTGGCCGTGAAGCATGCTTGGATATCCTGATGGTAAGGCGATCGCTCACTATAAACGGGAAATCACGGTTCGAGTCCTGCTCCGGCACAAATTTTCGTTGTCATCATTCCATTATACAGCTGAAGGTTGTCCGTATTCGCGGCAGCGAAGGTACTTCATACAAAAATTTATCTGGCACCACAGTTCCGTCCGCTATAGTCTCTTACGGCAGCAGAGGGCGTGTTTCTACAACACTAACAAATGTATCCATTGTACTGCCCCACTCACCTATCAGCATAGTACAGTGTTCGAAGAAAATTGTCCATTTTTCTACAGGATGTGCTACTGCCCAAATCTAGGAAAAAAACTCCGTTAAACAAATACCAGGAAATAAATACACTGTCAAGATGTTATTCTGGTTTTCAGCCCGAAGACTGGTTTCATGAAACTTTCCGCGTTTATCCTCTACAAGCCTCTTCATCTCTGTGTAACTACTGCAACCTACATCCATTTGAACCGTTTACTGTAGTCAATCTTTTATATTACTCTAAGATTTTTACTCTTCAAACTTTCCTCCATTATCAAATTGATAATGTCCTGGTGCCTCAGGACGTGTCCTGTCAACTAGTTTTTCCTTTTGTCTTCCTGTAAGAAGTAGATTAGGAAATGAGACACTGAAACCGACTGTTTGTTCACCAAAGTAGCGGAGGATGGACAAAGTAGAAAGAACGTAAGATGCAGACTTGCAATAGGAAGAAATGCATTTCTGAAAAAAAGAAATTCATTAACACTTAATATAGTGTTAAGAGTTAGGAAGTCTTTTCTCAAGGTGTTTGCATGAAATGTAACCTTGTACGGTAGGGAAAATGGATGATAACAAGACCAGACAAGAAGACAATAGACGCTAGTGAGAAAAATTCTGAAGACTCGGTAGGCAACTAATGAAGAGGTATTGAATCGAAATGAGTAGAAAAGGAATTTCTGACACGGCGTACGTAGCTGAGACCGTCTCGATTCTCTATGCAGACATCGCGCTGGAACGGAGAGTACTGAACGTCTCACTTGAGTTAACAGCTGAGTTGCATACTTTTGTACTTGTATGTGCGGCATTCTCTGATTCGAAGTAATGCGTGACATTACGACGTGACCATTGTCTTGTTTTATGTGACTCATCGTTGTTGTATATGCCTTTGGCGGTAAGAGTAGAGTAATTATAAAACATCTAAAAGAACGTGTACGCAGTCAGTTTGCAGTATTTGGTTTCTTTCACAACTGTGTTCACTATACTGTTAATATTGGCAGCCATTCTTGTACAGCAGCTCTTCAATAAGTTTATCATGTAGATAAACCAATGAAAAACCCAAACAAATCCGTCATTTTTATCGAACACCTCCTCCAGCTAGCTAATGGCTCAACGCTCTGTCCTGGGGCCTCTCTTTACTGAACAGGTTCACAGGCACTACTCCGCAACACTCGCTGATAAAAACATGAATGTTGCTAACCCTAATTCCACGAGCTAACCTGCAAACGCGCTCCGGACTGTGACAGTCACTAGGTCGATCACGGTGGATCACCTCCTCCCTACCTAACAAATAAGTAATGAAAACTCCAGTTCTGCCCCAGCGAACACATGGCTTCTACACACCACGTGGCTTGACGTCCGACTCCTCGATTTTGTGAACTCCCAAAACGCTGCACGAATTTACATACGTTTAGGCCTTCCAGACAATTGGAAATAGGAGCAGAATGTGGGTACTTTCATTGGGCATTCTCTCCTTCCGGTAACAGAACTCCTGCAAGGTGCTTCTTCGTGACTGCACTTTTACGATGTTGGAAACACTGGCCGGCCGACGTGGAGAAATTAAGCGCCCTTGAAACTGGCCTACTCTGCTACGACCTCCACCCATTTAGGACGATTATGGAAAGATAGGCGCATTATATTCTGGCTGAAAAAAACCCTTCGCCTTGCAGTCAGAAACTGGCCGAGACGACTACAATAGCGGCCAGGAATGATTTGTTACGAAACGAAGGTTTATTTTGTTTGTAACGAAACATGTTTCGCTTATTCATTGAGACATCGTCAATGGTATACAGTATGAAGAAAATTATTTAGTTACAGATTTTTGCTAGGTGATCTATAGTGATACCTGGCAGCACGTTTAAATGAAGTGATTTATCACTTAGTTACGAAAACGAAACTAAGTGATAAATCACGGCTATACTTAAGTAACTAACTTAAATCCGTTTCCAGGAAACACTACGGATCACCAAATAAAATATGTGCAATACAAGGTGCGTCTGAAAAGTTACGAAATTTTCTCTGGAAACAAAGGAAACAAGAGTTATAAACGAAATAACTTTACTAACCTTCAAAGTAATCACCATTTGCTACAACACACAAAAAAATCGCTCGTAAAGCTGATGGAAGCTGTTAGCAAACGCTTCTTAACGGAATCGCTCGAAGCACCATGGTTAGGCAATGCTGGACATCCGGAGCGTCTGAGAATGTTCTTGGACAATAGTGCTTACGCTGTCATTGCCTATCTTCAGCTCTTCTGATACTCGAAGATAGCAGTCGACCATCCGAAAACATCCATCGCACTCGTGTACTTACAAACTGGAGCGCAAAACGGAGCGACGCGTTAAGAGGAATTAGGAAAATGGCGACGAAGATTCATGGGAACTTTAGTGTAAATATACGACATTGAAGCAGTGGGTAGAAAGCGTGTGTTTGTGAGGTGTAAACTCTAATAGAGACGGAAAGGACACTGTCGAGGATGAGCCGATTTCGGGACAGCGCGTACAATCACAGACAACATCCCGGTAGTGGATGGTTTCTTGCTGCAAATGATAGGGGCCGTTTTAGAGGATTAGAGCAGATGGGTTGAAAATAAGCAAAGATAGTGAAAGCGCTATTGTTCAAGAATATATGAAGACATTTTGGATATCCAGCAACGTGTGGTCACGGTGCTTCGATCGATTCGACAAGAAGCATTTGCTTACAGTTTCCAAGAGCTTTGCAACCGATGTCAGAAGTATAGCTAAGTCTGAATACCATTAAAGGCATTTTGTTTGTAATTCTTGTTCCCTTTATCTTCTGAGACCCGTCACCGAACTTTTCTTACGCAAAATAATTTCCTTTACACACTACGCAGCCACATTAATGTGACAGCCTATCAAAAGCGTGATTAACCGACTTTTGGAGTGCGAATCGCTGCGAGACCTGCAGAAACCAAGTCAGTCAGGTGAAGGAAGTTACGTACAGGGATGTAGAGTCATTCCGAGTCCAGTCTTACGTTTCTCGGTTGAGCATCCATGGCGCGAACAGCCCGATCGAGGTCGGATATAAATCACGAGAGTCTGGTGGCCGGGGGAGTACGGTAAACTCATACTGGTACTCTTCGGGCCGCACACGTGCGTTGCGAGCTGTGTGACACGTTGCATTGTCCTGCTGGTAGATGTCATCGTGCCGAGAGAAAACAAGCTACATATAGGGATCGAGCTGGTCATCAAGGATAGATGCATATTTTTGTTGATCCACTGTGCCTCGCCCGCATCTCGTGGTCGTGCGGTAGCGTTCTCGCTTCCCACGCCCGGGTTCCCGGGTTCGGTTCCCGGCAGGGTCAGGGATTTTCTCTGCCTCGTGATGGCTGGGTGTTGTGTGCTGTCCTTAGGTTAGTTAGGTTTAAGTAGTTCTAAGTTCTAGGGGACTGATGACCACAGCAGTTGAGTCCCATAGTGCTCAGAGCCATTTGAACCATTTGAACCACTGTGCCTCCCAGCATGACGAGAACAGCCAGGGAATGCCACCTAAGCATACCCTGGACCATAACACACTCTTCCGGCCTGAACCCATCCCATCGATTGTTTCAGGATCGTACATGTCATCACACATCTGCCCGATGGAGCAAGAAACACGATTTTTCTGAAAACGCCACCTGTGGCCACTCAGTGAACTCCCAGTTGCGGTATCGGCGTGCAAATTCCAGCCTTTGTCGCCGATGAACAGCAGAACAGCAGTCACAACGAGTGCGTGAAGCAGGCAGCTCCTGTTGTGTCCCATACGCAGCTAGGTTCACTGTATGGTCCACGAGGAGGCACTGTCGGTAGCCACTCGATTAATCTGGGCGGTCAGTTGCTCAATAGCTGCACGTCTGTTCGCCCGTACACATCTCCGCAGCCGTCGTTCATCCCCGGTATCTATGGCCCGTGCTGCACCACAGGTGTCTCGGCGCTGGTTTTTGATAGTGCCATTTGGCCACGCAAAGTACATTTTAACCACGGTGGCAGGCAAGCAGTTTACAGACTTAGCCGTTTGGGAAATGCTGGCCCGAAAGCCAATGATGATTCACTTTTGCACGTGAGATAAATCGCTCCATTTCCGCATTACCACAGAGACTGCACTGTTTTTCCGCTTCCACACGACACACTGGATATATACTTCACCCCTAGTGCCTCCTGGTGAGTGGTTATTGCAAGTTGAGTGAAACATAGGCGGTAGTCGCTTTAATGTTACTGGACTGTGAAGTTACAGAGTGCTCCATTGATAGTGACCGGGCCAAATATCTCACGAAATAAGCATCAAACTAAAAACATAGAAAGAACGAAACTCGTCTAGCTTGAAGGGGAAACCAGATGGCGCTACGGTTGGCCCGCTAGATGGCGCTGCCATAGGTCAAACGGATATGAACTGCGTCTTTTTAAACAGGAACCCCTATTTTTTATTACAAATTCGTGTAGTACGTAAAGAAATATGAATGTTTTAGTTGGGCCACTTTTTTCGCTTTGTGATAGATGGCGCTGTAATAGTCACAAAAATAAGGCTCACAATTTTAGACGAACAGCTGGTAACATGTAGGTTTTTTAAATTAAAATACAAAACGTAGGTATCACGTAACATTCTGCCAGTGCGGACGGTATTTGCTTCGTGATACATTACCTGTGTTAAAATGGACCGATTACCAATTGCGGAAAAGGTCGGTATCGTGTTGATGTATTGCTATTGTGATCAAAATGCCCAACCGGCGTGTACTATGTATGCTACTCGATGCCCTGGACGACATCATCCAAGTGTCCGGACTGTTCGCTGGATAGTTACCGTTATTTAAGGAAACAGGAAGTGTTCAGCCACATGTGAAACGTCAACCGCGACCTGCAACAAATGATGATGCCCAAGTAGGTGTTTAGCTGCTGTCGCGGCTAATCCGCACATCAGTAGCAGACAAATTTGGCGAGAATCGGGAATCTCAAAAACGTCGGTGTTGAGATTGCTACATCAACATCGATCGCACCAGGAATTGCATGGCGACGACATTGAACGTCGTGTCACTGGGCACAAGAGAAATTACGGGACGATGACAGATTTTTTGCACGAGTCCTATTTAGCGACGAAGCGTCATTCAGCTACAGCGGTAATGTAAACCGGCATACTATGCACTACTGGGCAACGGAAAATCGATGATGGCTGCGACAAGTGGAACATCAGCGACCTTGGCGGGTTAATGTATGGTGGGGCATTATGGGAGGAATGATAATTGGCCCCCATTTTATCGATGGCAATCTAAATGGTGGGTTAGATAGAGCAGCAAACAGTTGCAGAATTAAGTTGCTTTAATATGACATTTGTAGTCACAACGCAGGATCAGATTTCGACCTGTGTCATGTCATTATCAATGCAGTGCGGAATTGTAGCAGTTGTTCGTGCTCAAGTGAATGCTTACACGAGCACGAACGACTGCTACAATTCCGCACTGCATTGATAATGACATGACACAGGTCGGAATCTGATCTGCGTTGTGACTATAAATGTCATTTTAAAGCAACTTAATTCTACGACTGATTGCTGCTCTATCTAACCCAATATAACCACAGTCGTTGCGTGCACCTACCCCAAGGAGGGCAACCTGATGAATCTAAATGGTGCAATGTATGCTGATTTCCTACGTAATGTTCTACCGATGATACTACAAGATGTTTCACTGTATGAGAGAATGGCGATGTACTTCCAACATGATGGATGTCCGGCACATAGCATGCGTGCGGTTGAAGCGGTATTGAATAGCATACTTCATGACAGGTGGATTGGTCGTCGAAGCACCATACCATGGCCCGCACGTTCACCGGATCTGACGTCCCCGGATTTCTTTCTGTGGGAAAAGTTGAAGGATATTTGCTGTCATGATCCACCGACAACGCCTGACAACATGCGTCAGCGCATTTGCCAATGGATGTGCGAACATTACGGAAGGCGAACTACTCGCTGTTGAGAGGAATGTCGTTACATGTATTTCCAAATGAATTGAGGTTGACGGACATCGTTTTGAGCGTTTATTGCATTAATGTGGTATTTACAGGTAATCAATCACCCAGTAACAGCATGCGTTCTCAGAAATGAAAAGTTCACAAAGGTACATGTATCACATTGGAACAACCGAAGTAAAGTATGCAAACGTACCTACATTCTGTACTTTAATTTAAAAAACCTACTTGTTACGAACTGTTCGTCTACAATTGTGAGCCATATATTACAGCGACACCTATCACAAAGCGTTTACGTACTACACGAATATGTAATAAAAATGGGGGTTCCTATTAAAAAAAACAGTTGATATTCGTTTGACCTATGGCAGCACCATCTTCCGGGCCATTCCCCCTTCAAGATAGACGAGTTTCGTTCTTTGTAGTTTTTTCGTTTGACGCTTATTTCGTGAGATATCTGGCCCGGTCACGATCAATTGACCACCCTGTAGACCTCAAAACATGTTTTCTTTGAAATGAAAAGCACTATGGTGTCGGAGATACTGGTGGTATATATACGTGTGTGTGTGTGTGTCGTGTGGCAGGCTGGACGAGCCGCCGCCCGACTTCCTGCCGCCGGCGCCGCCCGCGCTGGTGCGCGTCGTGTCGCTGCCCAGCCTGCCCGTGGAGCCGCCGCCGCTCGAGCGGTCGCGCTCCGACGGACACCGCCTGTCGCGCCTGCACGAGCTCGCCGTCACGCTCGAGGAGGACGACGACGACGACACGGACGTCGCCGCAGCCGCCGGCGCAACTATCCTCGACGGGCGCCGCTCGCCGCTTCCGGAGGCCGCAGCAGCAGCAGCCGCGGCGGAGCCCGAAGGCGAGCTGGCGTCCCCGGGCGGCAGCCGCGACGGGTACTGGCGGCGCGACGACGCCGAGTGCTCCAGCGTAGACGAGGCGGAGGGTGCGACCGGTGGCGGCGGCGCCGGAGGCGGCGGCTGTTACTTCCTGCGGGGGCGCGGGCACGGCGACGCGCCCTCCGGCGGGCAGGCAGTGTCCGACGTAGAGAACAAGCGCCGCCTCAGCCAGTGCGAGGAGGCCATCCGCTGCATCATAGAGGGAGACCGCCGCCCGGAGTCCGATGCCGAGCTGCTCTTCCCGCTGGCCAACGGCAAGGACGAGAGTCTCGACTTCTCTGACGCGGACGACCGGCGAGCGACCAGCCAGAGCGAGGAACTCAGCTCGTGCAACAGCCTCGACGTGCCGGCCAGCTCCAGCCGCGAGGACATGCTGGCCGACTCCAGCCTGGACGAGGAGGCGCTCACGGGCAGGGAGGTGGGATCGCGAAGAGCGCTGCGCGCCAGGCGGGGCGCCGATGTGGACCGCGTCAGGGTGCGCGACGGGGACCCCGGCTACCGGCGATTCGCCCTCGACGGGGAGCGCTCGCACGACGGCCTGGACGACGGGCTGCCCGAGGCGTCCAGCGCCGACCACGATGCCGACGTCAGCAGCCTCAACAGCACCGACATCAACGGAAAGCTCAGCCAGGAGGACAGCCTCGAGGTGACCCCCAGCCCCAGCCACGACGAGGGCGTCAACTGCTGCAGCACGGTAAGCACTGCCGCTCATTTCTGCCTACCCACGCTCAGTTTGGCTCATTCTGCGATATCTTATTTATTTGACCTGATCAGTTAGGAACTTCAGGACTTCTACTGTGTCTTCAGAAGTTCCCATTACGAACTTCCTGTACTTGTACAGGCAAGAATGTAAGTAATATTTTAAGCTGGATCCCGTGTCTAGAAACGTACTATTTCCGCGCTCCAACTGAAAGGGTCCTATGGTCCCCTTTCATTGTCATTTTTGCCGCGCTGCAGTCATGGACTGTGCGGTTGGTCCCGGCGGAGGCTCGAGTCCTCCCTCGGGCGTGGGTGTGTGTGTTTGTCCTTAGGATAATTTAGGTTATGTAGTGTGTAGCTAACTGTATAATCTGTGTGTTCGTGTTAATTGTATCATTTTCCTCTTTAAACGAGCCTTGGCCTTCGAAGGCCTTGGCGGATTACTAGCGGTTGCCAAAAGTTATTGTTGTGATCTTTTATTCTGTATATTTGGTAAACTTAGGTAATAAATGTTGTATTCTGATGCTTCTTACACAATAAGAAAGCATAAGCGAGCCTTAGTCACGATTTCTGAGCTCTTATTTTCTGTTTTTAAGGACAGAAAAAACTTTTCAAGACCTTAGCTTAATTCCAAGTTGTCTAACGAATTCGTGTTTTTGTCTTTAGCTTAAAGGAGAGCGTTTATATGCTCAGAATGTTTAGATGCTTTTAAGATTTTCATTGTTACCAAATTAGGATCAGCTAATTGTAATTAGGGCTCTTTTAAATTAGTTCAACTATTTAATCTGTCATATTTACTTCCGCAGTTTGCTTGGTGGTGTAATAAATTTCTATTCGTATTTTTAGTAAAAAGGTGATTGTTGTTAAAAAGCAAAACCCTGGGATCCGATACTTCCATTTCGATCCTTTCCCGGAATTTCTTTGGGCGTGAATTTCCCGTTTCAGTAATATTCAATAATATTCGTACTGTAAGACAAATATGACCTTAGCAGTTAAGTCCCACAAGATTTCACACACTCTTTTGAACATTATCATTTTAATTCCTTTCCAGTGACACAGAACTCTCTGGCATGCGTGAGTGAATGAATGTGGGTGTGTTTAATTTTGCTAAATGGTGGTTTAGTCTTCTGCAGAGAATTAGCGGTGGTCGTACAGAATGGCCAACCCTTGTAGTTTTCAGGTAGGCAAAGAGGTTTGCTCCCCCTTGTGTGAAAGTTACCGGTGTTAGGTTGGTGGAGGAAGCCTCATCTCTGGGTTTTCCTGGCCAAGTGGTCGCGTGGGAGACATTGGAGTGTGTGAGAGAGTCAGTCTGCTTCCGGCTCCCCGAGGGTCTCTTCGAAGAAGGATGAGTTGACTTAACCCCGTGGCGCGTTGTCTCATAGCAAGAGGGGAGCTTTTAGCTTTTGGTCTCACGCTTCATCTTATAAAGATTGATTTGCTGGGTCGCAGCAAGGAATGCAAGGCTTCTGCAGACTTTCAGTTTGATTCCTAATGCAGACTTGGCTTTGATCCGTAAGAAGAACGTAGCACAAAGATGTTGCATATGTAGAAGCGTCCTCAGTTCAGTGTGAATGTTTGTGTGCCTGCAACTGAGCTTGTATGCATTCTAATCTTTTCCGAATCTTGGTAATTTTTGCTTCTTTGTGAATTTTCTTTGTCTCATTACCTGATGTTCGGTGGAAACTATCCACTTGGGTTAATATTAGAGTTTGTTGGCCCTCTGCCGTTATCATTTGTCTATTCAGATTTGTCCTCCATAAAATGTTCATTGCTCGCGACTGCGTGGTTTGATGTTACTAAAATTTGGCCACGTTACATAGAAATTGTGACTCCACGAACCACGTGGGCACACGAGTCTGTTGTGAAACGTATTACCAGGCAACAGCATTCTAGAGATGCATTATATCAATGTTTTAAGGAATAAATAATTTTCCCTCCAATCTTATACAGTGTACCGATGTTACGTCTCCGTTACCTACGCCGTTTACCTTGTAGTTTTCCTTGTTAGCCAATCCATAGCGTTTCCATGTGCACAGGTCCAATAATTAGTGTCCTTTTCTTTATTTGAAACAGTTCCTCTGGAATAGATCTTCTTTTCAAGAATGTTGCTGCAAGCTGCACTTATGCACAGTGTTCTCGCACTCTTTACTTTATTCAATATTTTATTCACGGGAACAATGCCTGGATCATATTAACAATTACATCCCATTCTTTATCAGTGACTTTACAATGAATGTTCTTTTGTGAGTTTTTCTTATGAATAAATTAAGTAATTTTCCGACTCAGCGCAACCTCTTATTTGTCGTGTGGCTAGAGTTGGTGGCGACAGAATCTTTTACTTTGATTTCAACATTAGATAGAATTTTCTTATTCAAAGTGCGCGTGGCTCTTTTAGCCATCAGGATATATTCCAATTGCGCTTCACGCTTCTTACACATAGCGACCTACTTACACAGCCACTTGAAAACATGTTGGTAATCAGACTACATTGACAAGTAATTGATTAAGTGTGACCAAGTATATCGCGTCTTTTACAATTCCACTCATTAATAGCTAAAGAAATTGCTCGTGTACTCGTTGACAGCTTCTCTTCAACGTGATGCAGTACGGCCTCTTGCAGTTTGGGTATCCAGTGTCTCCTTTAAGCACCACAGTCGCGCCCTCTGATGGTGAAAGTATCCTTTCTCGAAGCTGTTGCGTAGTTGTGGCGAAATGGGTTTGTGATGGAATCGAACGTTGTGGAGAACGATCGTGATGAAGGCGACGAACAGCCATTACTGTGAGCTTGGCCATTCAGAGGGATAATGTCGGTATATTCTGCACTCAACCACGTTGTTCTACCACTCACAGACACGTGAATGAAGCTCGGAGCAGGTCAGAGAGTTACGATAGACGTTAAATGACAACATCTGATCCGACGTATCGATCCCCCAACGTGACTACCCTATCTAGCAAACATGTTTACAAACGGCTGTAGCACGGAAACGACACGTTTCTGGAGATTGGTTTCTGTTCAAAATATTATGTACTCACTCCCCTCCACAGTTCCTACAAGTTTATGACGGTAAATTCGAACATCGTGTACAGTTTCAGTTGAATGACTGCCGTCAGGTTTATAAAAGTATCCGCAGCATCATATTTCGCCTAGAATGATGTGCGAATACTTTTCTGAACCTGATGATGGTCAGACGACTGAAACTGGTCGTAAAGATACAGCATCATACCAGCAGCTCAGGGCGGTAATACGACATTTTTCAGGACTTGTCTTACATCGGACCCCAGTTATGCATACACACACACTGCCGTTGACATGATAGCTACATAAGAAATGACGATAATTTTATATGATAAATAGTAATAAATAGTATTAATACACTCCCTGCCAAAGAAGTAAGCACTCAGAATGCATGGTCACTATTCATACAACTTGGTACACACCTGTGTAAATGAATAGAGTTCAAATTCTCTGCGATAGGTGTAACGGCCTCTCGACTTCTTTAGTGTTATTACTAAGACTGATGGGTTATGCAAGTGGTTTGAACAGTGACACATGTTAAGTACTCGCTGCACAGGCCACGGAAATGCCGCGTACGCTTGACAGACAGCGTTGTCAACGCCTGACAGAGCTTGAAAGGGGCTTCATTTTTAGTTACCGTTTGGGCGGCTTGTCGTATCTTACAGTACCCACATTTGTGACGCATTCTGGTGTGACAGTGACACGATGTTGTACTGTATGGGAACGTGAGAACAGCCACACTCGCCGTGAAGGTTCCGGTCGACCACGTCTGAGCACCACTAGAGAGAATCGCCGTATTCTTCACCAAGAACGTCGTAGCCCCTCCACATCTGGCAACAAGAAATGGGATTCCTGCAACATTCTGCGTCATTCTGCTCCACTTGTCAGAGACCAGCAGCCGCCGGACGAAGTAGTTGCCATCCGATGCGCAGGCTGCCGTCAACACCTGAACACAAACGGCTGCATTTGGAGTGTTGCTGTGGGCAGGAAGCATGGATGGACAGCCGATGAATTCCTCGCATTGTGTTCAGATATGAGTCGCCGTTCTGCACAACCTCGGCGAGTCTGACGGCCACCAGGGGAAAGGTTCCATTCTTCCAACGTTTTGTACAGTGCTGTTGCTAGAGGTGTGGGAGCCATTAGATATTAGCAGTTCTTTCAAAGTATGGTCCGAGTTTGATGGAAAATGGAAATGAGTGTTTGGCGTCATTGGCCGGGAGGCCCCTTACGGGGCAGGTCCGGCCGCCTTGATGCAGGTCTAATTACATTTGACGTCACATTGGGTGACCTGCGCGCCGGCTGGAGATGAA
The DNA here is from genome assembly GCF_023898315.1 of Schistocerca nitens. Taxonomy (NCBI): domain Eukaryota; kingdom Metazoa; phylum Arthropoda; class Insecta; order Orthoptera; family Acrididae; genus Schistocerca; species Schistocerca nitens. Next base: position 504,025,103 of record NC_064615.1, read on the forward strand.
ATGATGATGAAGACAACACAACAACCAGTCCCTGAGAGGAGAAAATTCCCGACCCAGCCAGCCTGTAGGACGGCAATCCGTCACGCTGACCACTCAGCTACCGGGGCGGACGTCCACCTTTGATCAAGCTGTGGTACTTGGAGCCGGCCGTTGTGGCCGTGCGGTTCTAGGCGCTTCAGTCTGGAACCGCGCGACCGCTCCGGTCGCAGGTTCGAATCCTGCCTCGGGCATGGATGTGTGTGATGTCCTTAGGTTAGTTAGGTTTAAGTAGTTCTAAGTTCTAGGGGACTTATGACCACAGATGTTAAGTCCCATAGTGCTCAGAGCCATTTGAACCATTTTGTGGTACTTGGAAATAACACATCATGCGAAAGTCTCTTTCTTTCTTATGTTTTGCACACCAGTGTATATGATTTCTGATTCGAGTGTCAACCTGAGACGAGCCTCGTGCCGTGTCTCTGCAGCAGGGCAGCTCAGCGGACGAGGCGGCGGCGGGCCGCGGCGGCGGCGGCGGCGACGACATGAGCGAGGAGGAGGCGCGGCTGATCCGGCAGCTGCGGCGCGAGCACCTGCAGCTGCAGCACCCCGTGGACGTGCCCCGGCCGCGCCGCGACTACCCCACCGAGCCGCCCCAGCAGCAGCAGCACGCCGTGCGCCTCGAGGTGCGACCGCCACCGCCCCCGCGCAGCGCCACCGCCCCCGCAGTCACCTCCGCAGCCGCCTCCGGCTCCCGCCAGGAAGACTACCGCGCTCCCGCCGCGTCTCAGCACGCCGAACAGGTAACGGGCCTAACCGACACAACATTACTCGTAAGTCCCTTCGGTATTTCAGAAGACCACAGCGCGAAAACTACACTACTGGCCATTAAAATTGCTACACCACGAAGATGACGTGCTACAGAAGCGAAATTTAACCGACAGGAAGAAGATGCTATGATATGCAAATGATTAGCTTTTCAGAGCGTTAACACAAGGTTGGCGCCGGTGGCAACACTTACAACGTGCTGACATGAGGAAAGTTTCCAACCGATTTACACAAACAGCAGTTGACCGGCGTTGCCTGGTGAAACGTTGTTCTGATGCCTCGTGTAAGGAGGACAAATGCGTACCATCACGTTTCCGACTTCGATAAAGGTCGGATTGTAGCCTCTCGCGATTGCGGTTTATCGTATCGCGACACTGCTGTTCGCGTTGATCGAGATCCAATTACTGTTAGCACAATATGGAATCGGTCGGTTCACGAGGGTAATACGGAACGCCGTGCTGGATCCCAACGGCCTCGTATCACTATCAGTCGAGATGACACGCATCTTATCCGCATGGCTGTAACGGATCGTGCAGCCACGTCTCTATCCCTGAGTCAGTAGATGGGGACGTTTGCAAGACGACAGCCATCTGCACGAACAGTTCGACGACGTTTGCAGCAGCATGGACTATCAGCTCGGAGACCATGGCTGCGGTTACCCTTGACGCTGCATCACAGACAGGAGCGCCTGCGATGGTGTACTCAACGACGAACCTGGGTGGACGAATGGCTGGCACAACGTCATTTTTTCGGATGAATCCAGGTTCTGTTTACAGCATCATCATGGTCGCATCCGTGTTTGGCGACATCGCGGTGAACGCACATTGGAAACGTGTATTCGTCATCGCCATACTGGCGTATCACCCGGCGTGGAGTATGGGGTGCCATTGGTTACACGTCTCTGTCGTCTCTTGTTCGCATTGACGGCACTTTGAACAGTGGACGTTACATTTCAGAAGTGGTATGACCCGTGGCTCTACCCTTCATTCGATCCCTGTGAAACCCTACATTTCAGCAGGATAATGCACGACCGCATGTTGCAGGTCCTGTACGGGCTTTTCTGGATACAGAAAATGTTCGACTGCTGGCCTGGCCACCAAATTCTCGAGATCTCTCACCAATTGAAAACGTCTTGTCAATGGTGGCCGAGCAACTGGCTCGTCACAATACGCCAGTCACTACTCTTGGTGAAGTGTGGTATCGTGCTGAAGCTGCTGAGGCAGCTGTACCTGTACACGGCATCCAAGCTCTGTTTGACTCAATGCCCAGGCGTATCAAGGCTGTTATTGCTGCCAGAGGTTGTTGTTCTAGGTACTCATTTCTCAGGATCTATGCACCCAAATTGTGTGAAAATGTAATCACTTGTCAGTTCTAGTATAATATATTTGTCCAATGAATATCCGTTTATCATCTGCATTTCTTCTTGGTGTAGCAATTTTAATGGCCAGTAGTGTAGATTAAGCATCTCTCCAAGTTTGTATTCATAATAGTGCTAAGGTGTAGTTGCAGAGCACTCTACGAGGTGGCACGTCAATCAGAATATATAAGCAAGTCATCGACTCTGTACTGTCTCGTCGAATTAGGTCGTTCAGGCAGATAGGCAATCCAGTGAACAGATTTCCAAAGGCAGCAGCTGTAATTGCACCTTCCCGCGGGCAGCAGCGATTGACATGTATAGATATGAATTGTGAATGTTCCGTCAGACACGTGCAGACAGAACAGACACCACTCATATCTATAATTCTACGGACATAAAGGCTTTTAACTGAAAAGTTTCAGTGCGGATGCGCAACCAACGACCGAGCTCCTACGGGAATGAGAAATCTGCGAATAGCTAGTTAATGGACGGAATTCGTTGAGGTGCGACGAACGGGAAGTTAGGAATTTAGGTGTCACGGGAAGCGTGATAGGATGGCCGGGGTGGTAGCCGGCATGGTAGCTCAGCGTGTTCGGTCAGAGCGTTAGCTGCCCTCTGTAATAAAAAAAAAAAAAAACACTGAGTGAACGTATCAACGATGAAATTGAACAGGTATCATGCGACATCCGCCCCCAAAGCAACGAACAATAACAAACAAAATGAGATCAGCAGAAAACAAAGTGGTTAAGGCAACCGTTCTAGAGAAGCGGAGCATCAGAATTCGAGTCTCGGTCCGGTAAAAATTTTTAACTCTCGCCGTTCTATTGCCACAATACCTTGTGCGGCTGGAAGTCATTATTTCCTTCCTTTCTCTTTCCCATACAGTTTCCTTTACATTGCTTTCTCCCCAATTATTCGTGTATTGATATTTGCCGCATCAGGAACTCTCATCATATATAGCATCTTTAATGCGAGTTAAAAATTTAGAATTATGGCCTGTCCACTGATATATATAATGGCAGCACCAGTTGCATCTTTATTTTTATTTTCAACACCTCGACCGTTATCTGCCCTCAACTCCAATATCCAGTGTTAGATATGTCCTGACATACAGTACTGGTTTATATTCAAAATCAGTACTACAGTCCCAGAAGCTGCATTAGCATGCTCCATGTACTAGACAAGAAACTTTTTTCTGTCTCGTAGTGTCTTTCAGTCGTCTTCCGAAATCACGGAGATGCTTTATGAATAATCCTGCGTACAGGGAGAAACGCAACTCCACCGATAATATTTCTATAGTAATTCGTGGACATTTTCTCGTATTTTGTTATTACAGACCTCTGCCTCTGATGCCTCGTTACAGATAAATTCCATTTCATTTAATTTCTACCCCCTCCCCCCGTTTGTCTTTCGACCTACAGACCTGAAGACTATTTTATAGAACACCAAGACGCCAGTGGGAAGATATTACAAATATTAATCATGAAAACGCAGTAAAGGGAAATACACTCTAAGACAAAAAGAAATCGACGCACCACGAAGAAATTATCCGAATGGGATGCAAATCGGTAGATGTGATAAAAAATGGTTACAGTTTCGGAAAAATTGCACAGGCCAACGAAAAATTTTTTTTGAAAAACTTTTTTTTTACTTTGTTAGCTGATCTTTATAGATTTTATAGCTAAATCCAAATCTAGCCTTAGCTTTTTTGTATCACCCATAGTTTTCGAGCAATATGATTTTTATTATACAGTATAAAAATCCTATGCTACACGGTAAACGGGGAAATTAATGAAACTCTTTGTTACAACATAAGCATGGTTTGTATTTACAGTAGGCTATTTAAAACAATGGTATGTGTTAAAAGAGGTTTCACTTGTCAGCCTGAATTGGTTTGTATTTTCTTTCTCTTTTTTCTTTGAAGCTTCTTGTGTAGCTTTTTCTACGATGAATCGCTTCCTGAACTTCTCGGTGAAGCGACCAACGGTAGTCCCCCATCATGTTGGTGTTGCAGCGGCCTTGGTAGCGTTTTTCCACCACTTTAATGTCCTGGTGAAAACGCTCTACTTGCTCCTCACTAACGTCTCCCATATTGCCCGGGAATAATCAAGGTGACTGTTCAAAAAGTGAACTTTCAGGTTCATTAAACATCCTAACGTTTTTAACTTCTTTAACATTGTAGCTATAGTAGAAACACATTCTGGGTCTTTTTCATTTCCTAAGAAATTTTTAACGACTTGCTTGAATGATACCCATGCTTATTTCTCATTTAAGGTCCTTATGGATTCAAAGTTAACATCAAACATCAATTTTCTAATGTCAGGTCCGATAAAGACGCCTTCTTTTAGTTTAGCTTCTGAAATGTGTGGAAACTTTTGACACAGATACTTAAAACATGGTCCACCTTTAGGAGAAGCCTTTACAAACTTTATATGTAGAGGTGGTAGGAGTATGTTTTTTGGATCTACATGGTCTTCGCATAGAATGTACTGCTCGCCAGGTTTTAAATATTCCCTCACAGGCCAGTTCGTTTTGCACCAGTGTTGATTCCTAGCTCTACTGTCCCATTCACACAAGAAACATGGAAATTTGGTAAAGCCACCTTGCTGATCAAGGAGCATGCATGTTACTTTTAGATAGCCACGTATCATCCAACCATGAGCAGAATAACCTATTTTATTTGGCACTATTTCTAGGTTTTCATAGCTATATTTCATATGTACAGAATGTCCAACAGGTATAGATGCATACATCCTATCATTGTGTAATAAAACAGCCTTTAAACTAGTTTTGGATGAATCAAGTAACAGCCTCCAGTCTTCCTTTATGTATTCAATACCAAACTCATTCATCAGACCAGGAATGTCTGAGCAGTACACTAAATCACCTTCTTGTTGAAAAAACTTGGTAAATTGCTGCTCTCTCTTTCTATACATGTATATGATGGTTCCAATTGCTAATAAGTTCTTTTCTTTTAATCTAGAGTCAAGCAATTCAGATTTTTCTTTGGTTAAGCCCAGATCTCTAACCAAATCGTCAAGCTCGGTCTGAGTAAACAATTTGGGCTGTAGACTTTCTCTATTACAATGGAATTCATCATCATCTGGTTCATCTAAATCATATTGTACATCAGAAAATACTTCTGTTGGAATGGAATTTAAATCATCTGGTGGTTCAGGAACTGGAAAATCTACACACTGGTCGGATGGCGGACGGAAGGTTAGCGTAGCTTATTACCTTCTTGTTTTTCGAATTATAACCAGTAATATCAACACTTCAAAAGTAGCAATCACCGGAATGATTTCTTGGCTCCTCCATATCATAGGAACAGCAAATCTAAAGGATTTTTTCTCCTTTTTGGACCATTTTCTCAGATCTTCAGCACACGCATTACATACCTCATGTGGCGCCCAAGATTTATCGTGATCACCACGTTTAGATCCAAAGTATGACAGATAAACCTTTTTCACAATCTCTGTCATGTTTCTTTGATGATTTTTAATCACAAATTGACCACAAGTATAACAAAAACTGTCAGAGTTTTTACAACCACAATTAGACATTGTACTGAGCACATATACAGGAAACGTGAAAATGAGGATAGGTTGACAGTAAACAAAACATCATCTGTTAACACAACAATAGAATCGACCTTTCTTTGCGAGCAAATGTTTTTCACCAGTGCTACCAACGTCATCTACATTCATAACACCTCCTTTTTAAATTATTTTAACTATATAAAAACTGTTAAATTCTTTAAAAAGTCGCCTAATTTAATAAATTTAACTGTAAAATGTGAAGAAATGGTGGGTGATATAGTTTTTTAAGTATCACATTTGGATTTCCCACCCTAAAAAACATAATAATAAGGTATTTTCAACAAAAAAGTTTTTGCATCGTTGGTCTGTGTTTGATGATTTATTAAGAGAAAGAGTTTCACAGTTTGAACAAGCCGATAACGTTGGTCCACCTCTGGCCCTTACGCAAGCCGTTATTCGCCTTGGAATTCGTTGACAGAGTTGTTGGACGCCCTCCTGATAGATACCGTGCGAAATTCTGTCCACTTAGCGCGTTAGGTCGTCAAAATCCCCAGCTGGTTTGGGGGCCCCGTCGATAACGCTCCAAGCCTTCCCAATTGAGGTGAGTTCCGGCGACCTTGCTGGCCAAAGTAGTGTTTGGCAAGCACGAAGAGAGGCAATAGAAACTCTTGCTGTGTGCAGTAGGGCATCACCTTGCTGAAATGTAAGGCGAGGATGGCTTGCCAAGAAGGACAACAAAACGGAGCGCAGAATATCGTCGAGCTACCGCTGTGCTATAAGGGTGCCGCAAATGACAACTAAAGGGGTCCTAACATGAAAAGAAATGGCATCCCATTGGTTGTCGGGTCATACGGCGGCCGACACTCAGGTTGCCATCCCACTGCTGTCCGTGGCGCCTCCAGATATGTCTTCACGTGTCACCTGGACTCAGCGTGTAGCGGAACTCACAATTCTGTTCCATTCAATGAGATTCCAGGCCGAAGAAGGAAACGGATGACAGTTACGTTATATTGGTTGAAAGAAATAAGCCGGACCCTCTTAAGAGCAGTCACACTTGGCAGAAGACACTGTTGTTGTGGACATCTTTACGTGATCACACAGAGCTAAACAGTGTGACTTTACGCTCTAGAAGGACTCACTCGAGACACTGCGCAGCACATCTGCGCAAAGCTTCACCGTATTTAAGGTAAGTGAGGTTTTAATTTCGCGACCGATCGGAGGCTGAAAAAAATTTGCCCTCGCAGCTATAATTCCGGGAACTCTCAGAACACGTCACGTAACTCTAACAGCTAACATACACGAGAACTGTGACTGAACGTGCACACATACAACGTAGGACCTTATGTCGCAGGTGACGGTGTCGGCGGACCTGGAATTTCCGCCACTGCCGCCGTCCCCCGTGGAGGAGGCGGAGGACGAGTACTCGGAGATCCTGCCGGGGCTGCCGGGTGCGCGCAAGGCCGACCCGCCCAAGGAAGAGGCCGCCTCCCGCCAGCAGCAGCCGCCCCCGCCGCCCCCTCACCAGCACCAGCACCCGCACGCGCCCGACGCCGCCAGCAGTCTCCGCACCCGCTCCATGGACGCTGGTTTCGGTCGCGCCGCCAGGGGACACGGCAGCCGCCGGGAGGTGAGTCCCGCTTCATGTACCTCCGCCCACCTGTCACAGAGCATCGATGTACATTGCGGCTTTGGCAGTTGTGTCGTTAGATTTGGAGCTGGTTGGGTTGCATCCCGAGGTTGTACTGTTGCTCTCAGCCTACGGGTGTAGGCTATCGTGGTGTTGGTGTTCCCCAAGGTTGCATTGTTGGTCATCCCACATGCATGTAGCCATCGTTGTGCCGGTACTTGTGTAGTTAGGTATGGAGCAGTGTGCTCTCCAAATTTGCATTGTTGATCACAGCATGTGGATATAAATCGTGACACAGGCATCTGTGTCCCCACTCTGAATCTCATGACACAGGTGCCTGCGCCACGATTTACATCCATTTTATTACTTTATAACTTAGTTAATATGTTAAATATTTGGCATTAAGAACGTAAATGAGAAAAAAGTTTGGAAAACGTTTGAAGTTATACTTAAAATTAGTTGGAGGTCACAAAGTGTTCTGGTTATGAAACACTGAGTGAATTAGTCCGGGTAGCCTGCGCTCCGTTTTAAGCAAACACAAGTTTCAAACATCTCAGTGTTTATGACGTTGTATCACCTGAACTATGTGTCGATGTGTCGTCCAACGACGTAATTTTGGGAGTATATTCGGTGATACACGTAGACACTGTCTGCACGTTCGTGGCGAATAGGGATATTAGTGAAGAAGTAACAAATTAAAACGTGGTGTTTGGTGCTGAAGTTTTTCTGTGCAACATTGTAGGCAGAAGCTCGTTTCCCACGCAGCTGATTGTCTATGTCGTCACATCTCCTGAACTATGTGTCGTACAGTGTTGTAATTTTGCAAGTACATTCAGTGATATATAGGGACACTGGAATGAGATTTTCACTCTGCATCGGAGTGTGCGCTGACATGAAACTTCCTGACAGATTCAAACTGTGTGTCAGACCGAGACTCGAACTCGGCAGTTCGGATCTCGGTCCGGCTCACAGTTTGAATCTGCCAGGAAGTTTCATGTAGGCGCACACTCCGCTGCAGAGTGGAAATCTCATTCTGGAAACATCCCCCAGGTTGTGGCTAAGCCATGTCTCCGCAATATCCTTTCTTTCAGGAGTGCTAGTTCAGCATGGTCTGCAGGAGAGCTTCTGGGAAGTTTGGAAGGTAGGAGACGATGTATCGGCGGAATTAAAGCTGTGAGGACGGGTCGTGAGTCGTGCTTGTGTAGCTCAGATGGTAGAGCTCTTGCCCGCGAAAGGCAAAGGACATGAGTTCGAGTCTCGGTCCGGCACACAGTTTTAATCTGCCAGGAAGTTTTTTATGGACACTATCTGAATGTGAAGTTTGTTGCGAAAAGAGTCGGTAGTAAAGAAGTGATAAATCGACGTCATGTCTGATGAAGTTTTTCTGCATGAACAGCAAAAATGTAGTCACCGATAAACTTTTTGCCTTTCATCATTTTGTGAGGGATGTCAGAGAGGAAAATTTTCGTAAAGTTTTGAAATTATGTGTAAAATTTATTAGAAGTCGTTAACTGCTCTCATTCTCAAATATTTGATGAATAAAGTCCAGATATTTGGCACTGCCAGTTACATTGCCTCAAGACAAACGCACAGTTTCTAACTGTAATATTTACATATTGTGTTGAACCTTTAACATAGGATATATCTCTTAATGATTAGATTATGACATTATTTTAAGTTTTTAAATTTTACCAATAATTAGGGAAATAACTGCTTCTCCTGGAAGGTGCAGCCTGCAACTGGAACCAAGTTCTGCATTCCAGGATAGTCATTTAGTTAACAGCCAATCAAATCATTGAAATACCACACAGTAATTCTGTGAAGCTATGTCAAATAGAATGTACAAATGTAATCAGTAGTAGAGGAGTTGAAAATTTAAATACATTGGAAAGGTTCTTGAAGAGTTCTATGCATGTTAAGGAAACAGTGTGCAAGGAGTTTGTGTGACCTATTCTATGACCCCACTTCAAGAGCCTACTTGCAGTTTGCATTTGTGTATATGCAACAGTCATTTGACCGCTCAGTTGTGGAGACAGTGACTCAGCAATAAAGTCAAAGTAGACAAATTTCTTCACAACTATTTGTGAATATGCTCCTCTGTTCTTCGGGGCAGTGAATATTAAATGCTGACAGTTCCATGAAAAAATGTCTATTATATATGAGATATACAAAAAAAGATAATATCACTGTTCTGTGTTCCTTTGTTGGATTTCATAAACATCCGTTTTATGGTTGATTCTTCCTTCTGGTCCATGTGGAGCCCTGAAAGCTTTCATACAAACGACATTACTAAATCCCACTAACCACTTACAGCTAGTCTCAAAACTGCCCAAACGTAACTCTCAGGCAAAATCTAGAGATTTTGTTGTATAGTTTTTTTCTTTCTTTCTTATACTCCTGCGTTAAATACATGATTTTATGACTATTTTTACCTGTTTCTACATTTGTATCCAGATGGTGTATATTATTTGTATCCTCCTTCATTTCTGAGTTTCAGTCCCATTATAGGTACACATATATTTCTTACTACATATCATTTACTAATGTAAACTATATTTCACACACATATTACCTTATTTGAATGTCATACTACTCACTTAACAACCTCACCATGTTATTTTCCTCTGAAATCTAAAGCTTACTTTCTAAATCACACCAGACATGAAAATCTAGTTACAGTCTGCTTGCTGTTGAGTTTCATATCTTCTCAAAATATGTATTGACATACAGGTCATACCCCTGCAGTGTTTTACATCTGCTCTTTCTTTGAAGGCTACGTTCCTTATTGCTGACATAGATCTTTCTTCCACAAATCATTTCACAAGTCAGTTGTATTAAATAAGATCGATCACATCTGCCACATGACTAACAAATGTACCACATAGAGCACTATATATGTATTTCACTTTTCTTTTATATTATTTCACATAAATACATGTTTGGCTTTTTTTATTTTCATTCTTCATAGTGGCTGAAGAAGCTGCTATTTATTTTTTATGGACCCATTTCAGAAATAGTTATGTTTCATTCTGTACATTTCTTCACAGAAAATGCCAGAAAATATTTACATAATGTAATGCCAGTTTTTCTTTGTGTCAGTTTTATTCCATCCGTACAAGAAAGTAACTCCATAAATTATGATACCTAAAGATAAAAGAATCTTAATATTGTGTTACAGCTAGTGACTGAATTTTCAGGCATACTGAAGTAATAGTGTTAGACTGTTTCCAAATTTCTACTATTTATGGAAACCAAATCATGGTCCTCTCTTCAATCAGTATTAACCGCTTATGTTTTTTTAGTAGTTAATTCCATGTGCTGTCTGTATATGCCTTCATTACTTACTCTTAGAAGGACAAAAATGTCAGGGAAATTTTTCATACATCTTGCACTTCTATATCTCTTTTGAATGTTTCCTAAAATTTACAGTAATTTTATTTCATTGTCAGTGGTCCATTCAGTTGTTCACATTCATTTACTATTTCTTGCAAAAAATATGTGGTCTACTGTCATATAAGCTAACACAGGTAATAGTTTCTATAAAATAATATTGATAAACACTTGTGTGAACACAGCCTGAGTTCTACTTGATTAGATGTGCATGATAGGATTTGAAATGTGAATGTTAATAAACCAACAGCAAAGTGACAGGATCAGTAGCACATAATAACAAATACTGTGATGTTCAAAATTACAATGTACTGACTGAATTTTTAGTGAACTACAAAATGATTAAAAGATAGACATAGATCTAAAATATCTAAGTTAATACTGATAAATCGTAACTCAAACCTTTCTAGTAATATCTTGTAACACAGCCATTCCTAATGTTTCTTTCCCTTCATTGCTTGTTGTTTGGATGAAAACCTCTCTGAAACTTATCTATTTATTCATTAGAGCTGAAGAGTGCATTCAGTGAAATTTCGAACAGGGACCTTTTACATTTTGAATTCTGGGGTAAATCAGTTACTCACAAAGGAAAAGGACACCTGGTATTTCTGGTATTCTTTTGTTGCATTGTATAGCCATTGCATTTTAGAAATCAGGTAATACCCATCCATTCAACCCAGTGCCCTATATCTAGCTAATGCTGATTCAAGACTGGTATTGTACTTCTCCAAAGAAGTCAGACAAGGTGATATTCTGCAGAAAGTTTGTATACACTCAATCAAAAGCCAGAAGTATGAAACAGGTTTCTTTTGTAAATTCATGGTTCTTCCCAATTACCTGTAGAATGATTAGAACATCATGAATCAATGGCAGGCCCTTTCTAAAAATGCATTTGTTTCTCTGTCATAGTTATTCAGTTGTTGAGTCACAATTTTTCTTAAGTACATTATGAACAGAAATTATTGTAATTACAGTACAACATTAAACTTATTTGAATAGTCAACATATGTCAGGAAAAACACATCACATAGTTCAAGGAAAATACAACATCAATACAGCTAGGCTGGATGCAAATGACTCATATTACAGCACTGTGTTATTTCATGTCGGGGTATCCGAATGGGAAAAGATGCATGGTAGACTGTGGAAGATTGTAATGCCATGTGTCCATACATTCATATTACACAAGCTGACTTGTTGGACCATAACCAAATTGTCAAAAATTGTTTAGTCATTTTATTTATTACATTGTTGTAAATTATGACATCATAGTTAAGTTAAACTGTTTCCTTTTGTCATTATCAAAAATGTCTAATAAGTTAATGTTTCAATCATTACAAGTTGAACTGATTACTTTTTTATGAAACAAATTCTTGAAATGTATAGGAGACACTGTAACAGTTTGATCACTTTGCTCAGTATAGCGCTATGAGTGTTTGAATAGCTGAAACAAATAATGAAAATGTAATATTGTAAACAGAAATAAACCATTTTTTGAGACATGTCATAAAGAGGAGGTATCAACACCCAACAAGTGGTACAGTATGCCTCACGTGCCTCATTTCTTCTGCATTTCCTTGTATTGTTTGCACTACTGTAAACTAACAGCAGCAAGGACCAAACAAAAAATCCCACAAAAAAATAACTCTGATGCAGCACACCACACTCACAAGTACATTTCAATATTAAATACACAGTTAACAGCTTCAACTGCAGCTTTGAGAATGTCACTCCATTTTTGTGTCTATCATCTCGTAGAGTATGGTTGGATGATGTGGTCCAGGATCATTGCTCCATAGTTATGTTTATGAGTGTCATCAGTACTCTGTCTGCATAGAGTAATGCTAGTTCTGATGTGGCCTGTTAATATCCTATGTTCGAAGCACAAAGTTTTCCTGGAAACTGCAGGTACTGGTGCTGGTATAAGGAGTTCTTTGCAGCCATTGTGGCAGAAACCCTTATTTAATTTCCATTTCTCCTTGCACACTTTCTCCAGGAGAAAGGGCTGACATGGCAATATTGCACCTACTGATACCACGTCTATGCTCTGGCCCATGACTTCACCAAATAATGAACATAAAGCAGTCATCAAAATCTGATATAAAACTTTTCATAGATGACTGTCTGTGGCTGTTAAATATTTTCTAAAAAGCGTATTTGTTCCATCAGCTGGGCAATTGTATGTTTATTCTCTACCAGTTTCAGTTATTACAACCATCTTCACAGGAGAAAAACAGTGCACATCAGCAGGTCAAAAATACATTTTCATCAAATGTGACCAAATGAAATTTATAACACATAGATAAATCTCATAAGAGTCTGTCTGAACAACAATAACAAGAGCTACAGTTTTTTCAAGACATCAAAATTGTTGGCTTTGCCAGCTCACAATGAAACTATCACCTGGGCCTAAACCTTGGTCTCTTACACTGTTCAGACTGTCACCACAACATACATACCACAATACAAGCAAAATAAATATTGTCAGTGTTTTGCTACATGTCTGTTTGTATCAAGACTGAATGGTGTTAGCAGCAAGTTCAGCTGACACATTGATGCCACAACAGGTTGCTTCCCACTCAGGCCTGTGGGACTGCAGACATGAACTTGTAGTATTATCCAGTATGATGCAGATTGTAGTGGTTCTGCTGAGTATGGGAACATGGTGCATATTCCATTCTCTAATGTCCCCCAATTGTGACCTCATGGCTGGCAGAGTAGTGTCTGGTATTGGATGAGGCATTGCAGTAGAAACTCACATAAAGTTAAATAGATGTAGAGCTATTTACTTTGTGGCCCTGCTGCTGCACGTTACTGGTACACAATAGTCTACAGTACATCAGTTGTTGCAGCAGCAAAGTTACACCTCTGGTTCTTTAAAAATCAGACTCCCATGCATAGAACATATCTCATGAACTATGTGTTATATAGTGATATCATTTTTGCAGGTGCAGTTAGTAGTGTAAATGGGTATGGTCAAAATGTGTCGTGAATAGAGTTAGTAGGAAAGGAGTAATAAATTAAAAGTAATGATTTTCTCATTTTATCATTTTGTGGGAGTGACAGGTGGAAGAAGCTTTCTAAAGGTTTTGAAATAAAGTGTAAAATTTCTCAAAAGGTGCTAAGTGCTTTCATTTTGAAATACTGGATGAATACATTCTGGGTAATTTGCACGCTGTGAGCGATACTCCCTCAAAACGTATACAAAATATCTAACTATATTATCAGTCTTATTATGATAATATAGTTAGGGTATAGCTCATAAGACAGTGTAGATTAAGACAGTGTTTTAAATTTTTAGATTCGGTCAGTAGCTGTACGAAATACCGAAAATCATATTCTTGTTGCCCCTGGACGCCATTAAATAGGCAAGTTGCAACTGTGCCCCAGGTTACTTGGTTAGTTATATATGAGGGACAGTCGAATGAAAGCTAGACAGATGGATAAAAGTAAGTAACCTGTTTATTATTTCAAAATTAATCGCCATCACTGTTTACACATTTATCACATCGTGACACAAGATGGTCAGTGCCTGGCTGGTAAAATGTTTGCGGTTGCCTACAGACCCACGACTGTACCCTAGCACGCACCTCTTCGTCCGAAGCAAATCGACAGTCATGAGGGCACCAAAAATACGGAAATCGCATGGGGAGAGATCGGAACAGTATGGAACATATGTAAGCGCTCCCCATAGAAACTTCTGCGGTGTAGTCGAAACAACATTGGCAGCTTTGAGTGAGAATTATCCTGCAGCATAATGATGCCGTTCGTCAAAATTCTTGAGCCTATGGGCATCATGGCGTGGTTCAGTCTCTGCAAAGTGTCCACGTACGTCAGTGCTTTAACTATGGCGCTGTGTTCGAGAGAGTCAATGACCACTGGGTTCTTGCAGTCTGTGCGTGTTGTTTCGACTACAATGCAGAAGTTTCGCTGGGAAGCCGCCGTTACATACCCTATATGTTCTACCTGCGGCAACAGCGACAAAACGCGAGCGATATTCCTCGATCTGTTTTTATTGGGAAAAACGAATAAACAAGAATATAGCTGTTGTCGACAAAGTAGTCAAAACAAAACAAAATTTAAGCAAGAAACAAAATGTGGATCCCAGTTCGGATCTCATAACAGAAGAAAATCAAGGTGAAATGTTTACCTCACAAGTTTCTCGCTCGAGGAAGTCCACCAAAGAAAAAAGGGAAACAAATCTACTAGATAGTGGTCGGCGCAGCATTACCACAAAGCTGTCCAGAGAGGCCAGACCATCGTTACACGACTCTTGAGTCACAATCCGAAGCTAAAACTAATGACGATCCCGGACTACCAGCACACAAGGCGGGCGGATGTTGCGTCCGGGATGGCAGATCCCCACAACTCCGGGCGGCGTGTCATTCTCGCTAACCATGCTCATTCACCCCTAGATGACGCCAAGCCTTGATTTCTCGCCAGCCATGCTCATCCACCCCCCCCCCCCTACCCCTACCCACAGATGACACCAAGCCGTCTCAGCGATCACAGGCCTTGTAGACTACGCGCTGTATCAACGATTTGCTTCCACCGCTTTCCTCTAGCCGGGGTTGCACTGTGTTATGAGGTCGGTTGGCGAATGGATCTTCTGGGACCATTTTCGATCACGCGAGTGGCTTAGAAAGAGAGTCTACTTGTTGATCGCGACCTCTGGCACTGCTGTCGAGCCGCGGTGCTCGGGTAGCGGGCCATGGCCACCGTTGGCTGAGACGTGAGTCTGTTTTCGTCTCCGGCAGCGGCCACAGTCGTACCTTAAGCATCTGCTTTGGTTTGACTCGCTGTGATGAAGCCATCCCGCATCTCTTTCCTGTCATGCAGGGTGCCGATCTCGCAGGCGGACAGGACGATGCTGCACCCTGTACATTCCCGATGCGATTTCCATATTTTTGGAGACCTGAAGAAAGACGTGTGTGGCCGTCGATTTGCTTCGAACGAAGAGGTGCACATCTGGGTGCAATCAATATTCTGTAGGCAACCTGAAACATTTTTCTATGATAGCATTGATCATATTCTCGTGCAATAGCATAAATGCACAGCTACTGCTTTTGAAACAATAAATATGAGCCGTGGACTTATTTAAAAAAAATAAACTTAAGAATTTATTTTATTTAATAGCGATTCATCAAGAACATTAACATATTTAATCACACTATGTGAGCATGAAAGTAGTTGCCGAGGAGTAACTGATGAAATCATAAGCAAATTATTTGTTAACAAATGAGAATTTTATTCCTAAAAGCGTTTTTTTTCCAAAGAAACAGATTTAAAATTATAAGCAGAAAGCACCCTCTAAATATCAAGTTACAATTAATTCAGAGGCAGAAAAAACAAATTTTTGAGTGTATGAGCTTTCGGGCTGAGAACCTTGCCGCTCCCTTTTGACACGGCCGTAGTCACGACCGCTCACAACAACCTCTGAAAGACTACACTGGTGCAAATCTGCAACACACCAGATTACCTTAAAGTAAAAGTTTTAACAATTCACACAAGCATACAAACTATGCACCCCGTAGGAGGGATGAAAATGGTACAAAGCGCTAAAATTAAAAGATTAAATTGCCACCAAAGGTGGAACTTGATTTTAACTTCTAAGAAAAGTCTTACGGTGGAAGGGTGGCAACTTTATATACTAAAATGACCATTTAAATAAAAGCCCATGAAATGCAATATTATATAAAATTATAGGAAGTTTGACAAACGAGTTAACATGCTCTACAGTACACATATATCGCCTCTCAAGATGATAGGCAAGATAAAACATATTTCAGGAATTAGGCCGTTACACTCCAAGCAATAAATTCGTTAACACACCGAATCCGACAAATATGACAGAGGCAGCTACGAACGACAGAGAGACACTAACTGCCTAACAAATGCGGACGAGAGACAGACGAGCAAGCTGGGGACGATAGACTGACCAAGAAAACGAGTAAAATTTAACAAGAGTAAATCACACAACATATCACCAGTCACTTAACTTCTGATGAAGTGCGATTTCTGGAGAAGACCTGGCGCAGCGCCCCCAAATCGCTCTCCCGAACCGTCCGCTGCCAGCCGCTTCAACGGACGCAGGAAGGCGCGCCCATCTCCCGTCTTTCCTGGTCCGCACCAACCGGCTGACTGCCCGCTGCTCCGTCGCGACTGCCCTGCTGGTGCGTCTCCCACTCACTTCCAGACACACGACGGCAGAAATACTGGCTCGGACCCAACCATGCAGAGGAAACACGCCCAATGGCTAAACGACATCCCTGCACCAGGAAAGGACCGAGCCAAGCTTCACAAGATGGTAACTGAAGGCGCCCAGAAGGGCTCGGAGAACCAGTTACAGCACGGCGTCGCAGCTCGCACCGGCCAGACTGATGTGGATTGACTCCTGTTGCTCTCGCGTCGACCGCGAAGCCACTCCCTTCGCTATACGGCGCGGCCCACTGGACTCACGTGGCGATCTCACATGCACTGACGGTCAAGAAGTGTCTCAGTGCGCGACCGACAAACCGATCGATCCAATCGCCAATGACTATTGCCTGAGCAGACTCGGGCAGACTGGCGGCCTAAGGCGCAGACTCAGATGCAGGAACTAAGCCCCAACCGGGCGACCACTCGCTGCGTTCTCTTACTGGCGGAGTGGAAAGACTCCTTTTGCTGGCCTTAAAGATTGATCCGAACGACAGACACTAACTGCCTCACAAATTCGGACGAGAGACTGATCCGGACTCCAGACTCACCCAGACTGACCAACTGGCGAGCTCGTAGCGCCCCTTAAATGCACGTGAACAGCAACCTTTACCCCTTTCCCACCAGAGGGAGCCACCAAAGCTGCGATTGCCACAGCGGCGCGCTCTTCAAAACAACAATTTTTACCACGGCTCAAAATAGTTAAGTAATTTTTTTTTTTTATTTCAAACTGTCTCGTTTTCATTTGACTGCCCCTTACATAAAGTTCCGTCATTTGGTGTGTTCTCAGTTAATAATAAAAGACGCCACTCACTGTGTTAGGCATTCTGAGGGATATAACCTTCTCAACAATTTTGTGTCCGCTGTGGGGCGGAGTACTGTAGCCTTGTTTTGTGTCCCCGGCGGCAGGTGCCGTGCGAGCGCCGCACGCTGCCCCCGGAGCTGCCGCCGCACCGGCGGCCGCGCGCCTACGCGCCGCGCTCCCCCGCGGCGCCCACGCCGGCGCCGGCGCCGGGCGGTCTGCAGACGTCGTGCTCGCTGCCCGAGACGCCCATCTTCGCGCGCGGCTCGGGCTTCGACGTGCCCCGCACGCCCCTGCGCCGCGGCGCGCCGCTGCTGCCCGAGCTGCCGGCCGGCGGGCCGGGCCGCGGCTGGTACCCCCGGCACCGCGCGCGCCCTGCCTCCTCGGAGCACCTGGACCGCCTGGGGCCCGCCGGCTCGGCCGCCGGCACCCACCACCACCACCACGCGCACCACCACCCGCCCTGGGACGCGGCGCGCAAGCCCACCACGCTGCCGCCCAACCTCTCCCCCAAGTTCTTCCACCGCTCGCCGCGGGAGGCGCTGCGCCGCGTCACCAGCCTCCTCATCCGCAAGGGTGAGTACCTCCCGGTCTCGCCTACACTGCTCTTTCTGTTCGGTTGGCAGAACAGCCAACACCGTGTTACTAATGGAGGCCGAAATGAACGCGTTTTAGCTCACGCAGGTTGGCGTGAGGAGGGAAGAACTATATTGACGTGAGGTCTGGAACATGACAAGGAATTAGAATTCAGAAAGCGGACGTAATTAGTTTGATACTTAACTTTAATCCATTAATGATGAGCGCCGCTCTTGACGGTACATGATTCATAATATTATCTGTTCAGAATAGTAACTGAATATGGCGCCTTGCTAGGTCGTAGCAAATGACGTAGCTGAAGGCTATGCTAAACTGTCGTCTCTGCAAATGAGAGCGTATGTAGTCAGTGAACCATCGCTAGCAAAGTCGGCTGTACAACTGGGGCGAGTGCTAGGGAGTCTCTCTAGACTAGACCTGCCGTGTGGCGGCGCTCGGTCTGCAATCACTGATAGTGGGGACACGCGGGTCCGACGTATACTAACGAGCCGCGGCCGATTTAAAGGCTACCACCTAGCAAGTGTGGTGTCTGGCGGTGACACCACACTTTCTATTGTGATGTCGCTACTTCCTCCTCGCAGACGGAGTGACTGAAAAGATAAGCAACTAGCAGGCGGCCTAAATCGGCCGACTGGCTGATAACTCAGTTCGGCTCGTGGCGGAACTCTGAAACGAGGAACTGTAGTTGTATGCGAGCGTAGACGATACCGAGTATTATTTGTTACACTCATGGATCTTTCGGTTACACTCGGTGTGTCGAGTATACGTACAAGCTCAGAGGAAGATGTCGTGCTCTATTATTATTGTACACAAATGAAAAAACCAAGTACAGTAATAGCCAGTCAAAGTTTTGATCATATTAAACATCGAGTGATGCATCACCATCCACTGATAAGACTTCCAGTGATAGCACTACTCGGATTTTACATCGTTTGTACGATTTATATTATTTTATTTTTATCTTTTTTATTTTTTATTTTTTATTTATTTTTTTTAAACTAGGGCGTCAGTTTTATGCCGCTGATGAAAGTTTACAGTGAAAATTTAGCTACATTATGTTTGTTGATATTTACTTTGTAAGATGGCAAGAACTATGTCCCTTACATGAAGTCATTAAAGATCACCGAACTCACGTTGAGCGAACAGTAGGGCTGAACAAAAATGACTGACAAGGCACAATGCATCTTGTAGAGGGTATAGTATGGACGTATTGGAATAATTAATGTTGGATGATGGTTTTAAAGTAATTCATGCGACACGAAAACTTTGCGGAAACACGTCCGTTTACTGGAGGCTAGTTTATCCCAGGGAAGTATTCAGAGTTGACCACGGCCAGGTGGCGGCATGCGGCTGGGGAGCGGCGAAGGGAAGCGACAATAGGCAGCTTAGGACGGCTCAAACTCTGAGAAAGCGGTAACGGGGCGTGCCCTCCAGCTGCCTTAAGATGACCAACAGTGAGGGGGTGGTTGACCCCATGCTGGTGTACCGGGAAGCAGATGGAGAACTTGTATGCCTGTTGATAAATGTCCGTAGTCCCGTTTTCAGTGAAACATGTGAGAAAGCCGCGAAAAGCTACGGTTGAGCAGTCAACAGAGGCCGAAATATGCGTGTTCGTGACTATAGCAACTTCACGCTGAATTCACGGTCCACAGAGTGTGAAATAAATCAGGTGAAGAGCGACAGAATGAAATACGCCGGCCTCCGATGGGAATGTAGGACCAAGGAATTTGAACTATTCTCCTGGGAGCCAGAATTTCGGAAAAATTGGTGTTTTATGCAGATCCTAACCTTGATGGGTGGCCTGGGAGGAGCTAAATAGCAGAAGTTGAGAGGAAGGGAAATTTTGTGGGAATTTGTTCACTTCCCAGAGCAGGCATTGGTCGGGGCTGGGAAGCGACACATAATTAACGCGACTTGCGCTGCAATTGGCCTAAGTGATTTTGCTGGAGGGGAAACTGAGACGAAGAGCGGACTGGCTGAAGTCTCCGTATAGCTTGCCTAGAGTGCGGACATGGCGTTCTTTATTCAGCTTGCCTGAGAGAGAGTGAGCATCTCTGCAGTTTAGGAATTAGCAAACGGAAAGATTGAGCTTGGAGATAAAAGTTTTCGCTCAGCTATGTACTGAGCAAGATAGCTAGGAGTGAATAGACGAGCGCAGCCTAGCAGCACCACGAGGCCGGCCGACGTCCGCACAACGACGACGCCCCGCCACGCTGAATTCGGTGATATTGCGCCCGCTCCGGCTTGAGTTAGGCCACGGATTAATTTGTTGGATCACGTCGGCAAAGTTTCCACGAGGGTTTGATGGGCCGTGTATTGTAGAATTCTTCTCCCACTTCGCATTACGCCTGGGCCAGTCGATAGGAATTAATTTTGATTTATCGTGCTTTACTCCACATAAACGCAATTTATTACCACTGCCTGTTAGGAGAGTCATGTAATGTGATGGTTGAAGGTCATGAGTTAAAATAAATTTATACTAATCGACTGCATCTGTTTTCAATCAAGTAGTTGAAATCCCAAGTCACTTTCTTAATTAATTTTATGTCCACATTTGCATCTGGTATTCAATAGCTGAATATAACATCAATGTGCACTCCTTTTTAATTAAAATGGATCAATTCTGAATCAATTAATGTCAAAACTGCCACCGCAGTTCAATCAGGAGCCATAGGGCCTTATTACTTTCTTTGCGTTATCCGATATTGCGGCAGTTTTGCACTCTCTGTTGATCTGTTAGTCCATTAGCTGGGGTGAACACACGCCAAAAACAGATAAGTGACGGGTGGGGTGTTACAACTTTTATGTCTGCCTGGAATGGCAAACATAAGTTGGAATTGGTAGCAGGACGTGACCAGGGTGTGACGCAAGATCTGATGGCCGAGAAAAGATTAGTCTCAAAGTAAGGCGCCAGCGATCAGGAAGATTACTTATCTTTATTCTCCACACTGAAGCAGGCACCGTCTATTGCTCTCATAGCAAGTAGCTACGCAATTAAGTTCACAATACAATTCACAAATCCACAGTGCAATCCAAATCGTAACTAAGTTCTAAGCCCAGGTTGGCATATAAGATCTATACAATAACACTTCGATGTTAACACAGCTAGCGAGCAAGAGCGAGTGGCGCCGGCGTCAGGTCTGTGCTCCCGCTATATCTTGTGGCCATAGAGCGAGCTGCAGGCAAGAACTATTGAACTACGGGCTGAGCAACGGCAGGGCGCGCGTGATTCGGTTAGGTCCGCGGACATAGCATTTACAGGTCTACTATGCGCACTGTTTTTGGTGTCTCACAATAATATTGCAGGAAGAATGCTGACTTGGTGCTTCGCGACAGTGTAGACCTATTTGTTATTAAATAGTGTGTTGCAGATATTGTTAAACGTCCCAGCATCTCGTATTTACGTGTGGGTTTTCGGAATACTGAGTGCTGTTGGTGCTTTCGAGTGCTTACAGAAAACGCCGAATACTTTCTGCTAATTGTGTTAATTAAGGTATGAGTTCGCTTAGAGAGATAATATTTTCCGCCATATTTGTAGAATGTGATATCAAGTCATTAATATATTGACCTACTAATACAGCCATACACTCTAATGACAAAGTGTCTTACCTCGTAATTATGGTAAGATTCGCCGCCATTGTTAAGCAGAATGTCACTTATGCTGCTGAGGGTCTTCTCATAATGGTGAAGAGACGTCAAATGACAAAGCCCACACATTTGCTGTAGTAACAGAAGGCACAGAACGAGCTTGATTCTTATTCCTCCAAAGAGAAATGGGGGGATCGGGCAGGGCGAGGTGTCCTTTTTTGCTTACACCTCACAGAGTTTCAGATACGCATTCTTCACAGCAACTTGTTAGGCCATTTTCGATCAAGTGAAAATTGCATAACAGCCATTGGCTTTGACCACTAACGTAACCAGCACACGTATAATAATTTGTTACGTCAAGATCACGTGATCACTACAGTACTCATATTATCAGTATTAGCAACTTATTGACATCATCAGATGTGATAATCGAAAAATAGTGTCATCGTAGTATACAAACTCAAATTACATGCATTCTGAACATCATGAAATCGTATAAAATATGTCAATGAAATACCCAGTGAACGCAAAAAGTTTCGAGACTGGATTAGTAAAAAAATTAATAAAAAAAACATTAAGGTGGAGGTGTGAATCCTTCAGCAGGGGTTTAGTCTCCTTCTCTCTCTCTCTCTCTCTCTTCCAATTCTTACAATCGCATGAAAGTATAAGAGACTACCGTCTTTACAATGTTGCTCAACTCGTGCGTCACATTGGCCTGAATGTCGATTATGCGTGACAACTCTGTAGATTATTACATCTGAAAATAGCAACAAATTGCTGCTAGCAACAAATTGCTGCAACCGGTAATGTGAATATTGTAGTAACTAGGCGATCTTGGTCCAATAAATTATTATACTAACATTTGTGAGGTTGCTTGCTTCTATTTGACAATGTATCAAGTCTTAGTGCGCCTTCGTCAGACGGCGGAAACCACAAGACGACTATAGGGTCATATACTTGACCGTATTTTGAAACTTAAATAAAAACCGCGCGGTTTGAATCGTCATGTCACGGACTGCGCGGCGCCTCCCACCGGAGGTTCCAGTCCTCCCTCGGGCATGGGTGTGTGTGTTGTTCTTAGCATAAGTTAGTTTAAGTAGTGTGTAAGTCTAGGGACCGATGACCTAAGCAGTTTGATCCCTTACGAATTCACACACATTTGAACATAAATAAAACGGAATGAGATTTTCACTCTGCAGCGGAGTGTGCGCTGATATGAAACTTCCTGGCAAATTAAAACTGTATGCCGGACCGAGACTCGAACTCGGGACCTTTGGCTTTCGCGGGCAATTGCTCTACCAACTGAGCTACCCAAGCACGACTCACGGCCCGTCCTCACTGGCAGAAGTAAAGCTGTGAGGACGGGCCGTGAGTCGTGCTTGGGTAGCTCAGGTGGTAGAGCACTTGCCCGCGAAAGGCAAAGGTCCCGAGTTCGAGTCTCGGTCCGGCACACAGTTTTAATCTGCCAGGAAGTATCATAAATAAAACAGTTGGTGGGGTTTCGCCGCCTTTCGGGAGAACGAGTCGTTACGTGCCTGCCAGTGCTTCGGTTGGTTGCTTGACGTGACTGTAACACGTATTTGACAACATTTGAAGATCTGCTGGTACTTTCCGCCACCAGTCGACATCATGCCCTGAAGATGATGACAGTGTGCACTACCACAATATTTAGGAATTTCAGAGACATCTTGCTATGGTGGATAGCCGTACCAACATTTAGTCCGTCGACGAAGTCTTAAACGCATGGACGATATTCTACCATTTTTAGAATGTTTATGCTTAATTTTTACTGTCAGCGCCTGTGTGAGGAGAGAGCAAATGAGATTCTAGAGACATCATTGTATTCCGTAGGTACCTATTTTACATCTTTCAACAAGACCTGCCTGTAACTTATAAACTTTGTGTAACTGTACGTCTCATCTGTAGTTCGTCGGTAGAGAGGGTTTTGTTCGTTTAAGCGCGCGTAGAGGTGTTTGCTGCACAAAGTAATTGGTTACGTCCCATGGTATTCGGATCGCTCATCGGAGCATGGAACAGAGCGTGGTGATAAAAGCTTTGCTATGGTAGTAATGAGTGGTTAATTGTCGGTATGATGCTGAACGGGCCATGGAACACACTTCAGTGTTTACTTTGAAACAGTTGGCACGGAAAGTGATTCATGTTTGTGAGTACTTGCCACGGCGCTTTGACTGTGCCATCTGCACCGAACTGTGAAGTGAACCACAAGGATTAATCGTGGAAGTATAGCGATATTTGCAGTTGAACTGAGTGATTATCGCGAAGCACAAAGTATCCTTATACTCGCTAGTAAACAGTCACTAACCTGTCTGATATCGCTGTGAGAGAGATTATAATGTGAGTACGATATTACGGTGTGCAATCACATTAATGTGACCACCTGTCACAAGCATGAATAACCACCTTTTGCAGCGCAGACCGACGCGAGATGTGCGGGAAGAGATGTACCGACATGGATGTGGAGCCATGCAGACTCCAGTGCAAAGCTGCTCCATGTTTCTCGGTTGAGAATCCGTGGCGCGAACAGCGCGGTCGAGATAATCCCGAAGATTCTCCACTGGGTTTAAAAGCGGGGAGTTTTGTGGCCAGAGAAGGTCAGCAAAACTCATCCTGGTGTTCTTCCGAACCACTCACGTACACCTCGATCTGTGTTACACGTTGCATAGGCCGGCCGGAGTGGCCGAGCGGTTCTAGGCGCTACAGTCTGGAACTGCGCGACCGCTACGGTCGCAGGTTCGAATGCTGTCTCGGGCATGGATGTGTGTGATGTGCTTAGGTTAGTTAGGTTTAAGTAGTTCTAAGTTTTAGGAGACTGATGACCTCAGAAGTTAAGTTCCATGGTGCTCAGAGCCATTTGAACACGTTGCATTGTCCTGCAGATAATGCCAACATGCCGACGAAAAAGAAACTGCACATAGGCGTGGACACGGTCCCCAAAGATAGATGCATACTTGTCTTGCTTCACAGTGCCTTCCAGAATGACGACGTCACCCAGGGAATGCCCTCCGGTCTGGACCCTTCCGACGATTGCCTCAAGTTGTTGCTTTTCAGACGTTTCACAACATACACGCCAACGGCCATCTGTCCCATGGATCATAAAGCGTGTTTGCTCTGGAAAGACCACCAGTCGCCGCTCAGTGTACGTCTACTTGTGGTACTAGCGTGCAAATTTCAGACTTCCTCCTCGATCAACAGCGGTCAGCGTGGGTGCATGAACCAGGCGCCTACTGCGGAGACGCATACGCAGCAACGTTCACTGAATGGTCGTTGAAGAGGCACAGCTAGTAGCCCCTTGTCTCATCTGGCCGGTCAGTAGATCAACAGTAGCACTTCTATTCGCCCGAACAGATACCCACCGCCGGCGTTCACTTCTGTCGTCTACTGCCCGAGATGCACCACAGTTGCCTTGGCGCCGGTCTTAGATTGCGTCAATTTGCCATCCTCGGTATCTACACTACTGGCCATTAAAATTGCTACATCAAGAAGAAATGCAGATGATAAACGGGTATTCATTGGACAAATATATTATACTAGAACTGACATGTGATTACATTTTCACGCAATTTGGGTGCATAGATCCTGAGGAATCAGTATCCAGAACAACCACCTCTGACCGTAATAACGGCCTTGATACGCCTGGGCATTGAGTCAAACAGAGCTTGGATGCCGTGTACAGGTACAGCTGCCCATGCAGCTTCAACACGATACCACTGTTCATCAAGAGTAGTGACTGGCGTATTGTGACGAGCCAGTTGCTCGGCCACCATTGACCAGACGTTTTCAGTTGGTGAGAGATCTGGAGAATGTGCTGGCCAGGGCAGCAGTCGAACATTTTTTGTATCCAGAAAGGACCGTACAGGACCTGCAACATGCGGTCGTGCATTATCCTGCTGAAATGTGGGGTTTCGCAGGGATCGAATGAAGGGTAGGGCAACGGGTCGTAACACATCTGAAATGTAACGTCCACTGTTCAAAGTGCCGTCAATGCGAACCGAGACGTGTAACCAATGGAACCCCATACCATCACGCCGGGTGATACGCCAGTATGGCGATGACAAATACACGCTTCCAATGTGCGTTCAGCGCGATGTCGCCAAACACGGATGAGACCATCATGATGCTGTAAACAGAACCTGGATTCATCCGAAAAAATGACGTTTTGCCATTCGTGCACCCAGGTTCGTCGTTGAGTACACCATCGCAGGCGCTCCTGTCTGTGATGCAGCGTCAAGGGTAACCGCAGCCATGGTCTCCGAGCTGATAGTCCATGCTGCTGCAAACGTCGTCGAACTGTTCGTGCAGATGGTTGTTGTCTTGCAAACGCCCCCATCTGTTGACTCAGGGATCGAGAAGTGGCTGCACGATCCGTTACAGCCATGCGGATAAGATGCCTGTCATCTCCACTGCCAGTGATAAGACGCCGTTGGGATCCAGCACGGCGTTCCATATTACCCTCCTGAACGCACAGATTCCATATTGTGCTAACAGTCATTGGATCTCGACCAACGCGAGCAGCAGTGTCGCGATACGATAAACCGCAATCGCGATAGGCTACAATCCGACCTTTATCGAAGTCGGAAACGTGATGCTACGCATTTCTCCTCCTTACACGAGGCATCACAACAACGTTTCACGAGGCAACGCCGGTCAACTGCTGTTTGTGTATGAGAAATCGGTTGGAAACGTTCCTCATGTCAGCACGTTGTAGGTGTCGCCACCGGCGCCAACCATGTGTGAATGCTCTGAAAAGCTAATCATTTGCATATCACAGCATCTTCTTCCTGTCGGTTAAATTTCGCGTCTGTAGCACGTCATCTTCGTGGTGTAGCAATTTTAATGGCCAGTAGTGTATTAACACGGCTGCAAGCGCACAGTTTACAAAAAACGTAGACTTTTTGAAAATGCTTCCACCTTTGACCCCAAAGCCAATGATCATGTTCTTTTTGATGTTAATAAATCGCTCCATTTCCGCATTACGACCACGACTGCTCTGTTTCCCGCGTTCCCCGACACACGACACATTTTATAACCCCCCCCACCGCCGCACCCCTCGCCGCGGGTCGACTGCAACACTCCGTCTGTGAGTGGTTATTGCACCCTGGCGTCGGCTACAGGCGGCAGTCACATTAATGTCTCTGGATCGCGTAGTCTGTGATAGTCCAGGCTGTGCCACGGAATGAGAAGCAGCTCGCGATAAAAGTAAGATAGGACTCTCAGATCACAGATGTTAAGCATTCCGACAGCCTAGCTGCGCAGTGCAAAGTGAAACAATCTTTATCCTTCATATGCACTTGTAAGGTGGATATAATTTCTCACCTTACAAGCACTCATCCACATACTTTGCCGTGAACTACGACCACAATTAGATATCATTTGATAGGTTGTACATCGTATATGTAAATATATAAAGGAGACTGACATTGTCACGTACGCCTTGTAAATAGTTGTTAACGATCATTGCATGAAAGGTGACGGAGTGTCTTTATTATCATACTAGTAGATCAGAATGAGATTTTCACTCTGCAGCGGAGTGTGCGCTGACATGAAACTTCCTGGCAGATTAAAACTGTGTGCCCGACCGAGACTCGAACTCGGGACCTTTGCCTTTCGCGGGCAAGTGCTCTACCATCTGAGCTACCTTCCAAACTTTACAGAAGCTCCCCCAGGCTGTGGCTAAGCCATGTCTCCGCAGTATCCTTTCTTTCAGGAGTGCTAGTTCTGCTAGGTTCGCAGGAGAGCTTCTGTAAAGTTTGGAAGGTAGGAGACGAGATACTGGCAGAAGTAAAGCTGTGAGGACCGGGCGTGAGTCGTGCTTCGGTAGCTCAGATGGTAGAGCACTTGCCCGCGAAAGGCAAAGGTCCCGAGTTCGAGTCTCGGTCGGGCACACAGTTCTAATCTGCCAGGAAGTTTCATATCAGCGCACACTCCGCTGCAGAGTGAAAATCTCATTCTGGAAACATCCCCCAGGCTGTCGCTAAGCGATGTCTTCGCAGTATCCTTTCTTTCAGGAGTGCTAGTTCTGCTAGGTTCGCAGGAGAGCTTCTGTAAAGTTTGGAAGGTAGGAGACGAGATACTGGCAGAAGTAAAGCTGTGAGGACCGGGCGTGAGTCGTGCTTCGGTAGCTCAGATGGTAGAGCACTTGCCCGCGAAAGGCAAAGGTCCCGAGTTCGAGTCTCGGTCGGGCACACAGTTTTAATCTGCCAGGAAGTTTCATACTAGTAGATGTTGGAACGACAGTGGAAATGAAACGGCAGGCGGATCTCGAGCCCTGGGTGGAAGGCGCACGCAGATGTGTTGGTCCTGCTTAAACACAGGAAGTAGCAAGACGGACGTTGTGACACCTGAGCTCTGGGGCACAATAGAGTCGCGACCGGCCGGTTTGTAGCCAGACAGGAAGGATTACATTTCGGAAAATACGAAAATCTTGGACGCAGCTGTGAGGAACGAGGAAGCGTCACCTCGGAAACCACGCAGGCTGGGGAGTTATCGATTTTTACTCAGAAGCGTACCATTGTACGAGTATAGGTTTTTCCTCGCAAACTTTCCGCGCTGGTCGACAAAAGGCTAAAATATCGTTGGTCGGCGTTCGGAAGAATCTGTAGAAAGGGAGAACAGTCCATGGTTTCAGGAATATGATCCGTTTTCGTAATTACGAGGGTGGAGAGCCATCCTTAATGGGAGGCCAGCAGTGGAGGTCTTCCGTTGTGAGCGCCCGTGTGTGACAGTCGCTCGATATCAGGTTCTGTTAGTACAGACGGACTTGCTGTCTTTGCTCTCAGTATAGTTAGAACAGTTAGGAACTGTACTGTTGCGAACCTATACGATTCTGGGCTTCACCTCCGGGTTGGAAGTCGTCGTTGAGTACGCAGCGTTCAGTAATTGAGAGCACTTCCTCTGCCTATACTTACGTTGAGACGTTATCTGACCTCCGTCCTTGTGGCTGGGAGTTCGCGTTTCTCGTCTGTAGAACACAGAGAGGAGAAGACAGTATCAGAGTGTATTAGTCAAAGGACCGCCTTCTACCGCCCTAGTGTTTGAAAGAGTTTATTTGTGGCTGGAGTTCTTCCATCGTCGCAGACGAGTACGAGAACCATCACTTAGACGCACCGAACATAGTACATGTGGTGATATCGCAAATTTCTTCGGCTTATTAGGGCTATAAAAGCTAAACAGCCGTGATAACGTTAGTGTGTTTCCACTGAGGTTCCACACCACCGTAGATCATCTTTGAAAGTAGTGTCTTCTAGTGTTTGGTACGTAGATGATGTCAGTCATTTCGCATTATTGATATTAGATCGCGCAGTCATAAAAGGGGCAGAGTTGGGCAATTGATTAGTAATTCTACTTAGGAAATGTAAACTTTGTAATATAAAGGTTTTTATTTTAATCTACAATAAATATATAAGCAGGAACAACGTTTATCATTTAGTAGTATTAGTTCCCTTAATCATTCATTTATGTTTAGAGTGTAATTTACAGAATTAATAGATGCTAAGATCTGCTTCAGAAGGTAGTCAGACAGGGCCAAATCATCATTCTAGCGTTTATTATTTTCCGTTGCGCACATTCATTGTACACCCGCCTGGAGTAGCATCTTGGACACTGTCTGATTCAGAGTGTCCCTGCACCCCCGTGTATTGCGTAACTGACCTCTATATATCACGAGAGGTGAACCCGCCAGTATAAAAGAAGGCGGGGGAGTGTTGTGTTGTGAGTACAGGAGCAGAAACAGCAGGATGGGTCGGTCGGCAGAGATCAGTAACTTCGAACATGGACTAGTCATTGTATGCCACCTGAGTAAGAAAATCCATCAGCAATGCTTCAACCCTTCTAGCACCGCCAAAGTCGGCAGCTGGTAATGAGAGTACGAAATGGAAACGCGAAGGAACAACGACAGCTAAACCAAGACCACGTACACCTCATGTGCTGACAGGGACCGTTCGAGCATTGCGGAGGGTGGTTGTAAAAAAATCGCATGACATCGGCAGAAGGAATCACTCGTGAGTTCCAAAATTTTCCAGCTCCACTGGAGCTGTTTAAAGCGGAGAGATCACATATGAGAGATTGAGATTCGCTGTGAGAATTAAATATAATTCACTCGCGTTGGAGGTATCCTTCAAAACCCTTGTTCTACTGATACTTACCTACTGTTCGTCAGCCTGAAACTCTGGTGAGGCAGGACTCATAGCAGAGAGGGAAAGTTTTCAACGAAGGACGATGTATTTAGTCACGGGTTGCTTCAGTAAGCTTAAGTGCGTCACGTCCTGCTCCAGTGGCATCCGCTACGCACGTTATCGTTTTCTGCCACAAAAATCTCACGCAATCAACATGATAGTAAAACCAGAGAAACTTGACCTCGTACGAAGTCTTGCCGTTCGTCGGTTTTCTCGCGCACTTTAAGAACTCGTGTGTGAAAGAATCGTTAGAGACGGAGCACTAGCTCGTTTGAACGAGAAGCGACTGGATCACAGTGATTTAGTTAAGCCACAGATGACAGAGCCTAATTTGAATTCTGCGGCTCGCAAATCGCCCATTGTACTACACAGTAGATAATTTTATTAACAGCGCCTCTGTTTGTACAGAAATTAGAAATACGTTACTGACTAGATTTTTAACGCTGACCCCCAAAATGCGTCAAGAAGGCGAGTTTCTCTATATTGTTACATATTTTCTCATAAAAGGTACTTGAATAAACTTAAGTGCCTCTCGAATGCCGCTTAAAAAGTATGCTGAACTATTTGCAGTATCTTGGGGTATAAAACGTGCAAAAAAGAAATAAAAAAACAAAAGTACTGGTGTAGTCATTTAAATTGCAAGTATATAAACATTCGTTTTATATATTCTAACGCCGTCTTCTTGCTGCAGTATAATACTTATTTACGTTCCAGAGGCGTTTTGCTTTTTTACTTTAAAGACATTATCAGTCGACTTTTTACATAATGTTTCGTTTTTGCATGTGATATCTATAGATCCGAAACAGTTCACATAATAATTCATGCACGATTAAAGCGTTACTTACAGATGTTCGACTAGCTTCATTCGTGTATAAGTTACATGTGAAATGCTTCGCATCTATAAGAATCAAACGTAACTGTACTATTCCAGATAAAAAAAAGTTAATGGCGTCTTCATTGTAAAAGGCTAAACAAGTCCAAAAAGTAAATAAATAATAATGAAATGGCCGACCCGCTCGTATATTCGGCACCATCTGTTGCAGCAAGAAAAAGGTGGATGAATTTATACAGCAAAAGTAAATCGAAGTATTCGCCACTTTGCGAAGTCTGGCTTGTCGAAATTCTTCTTTAGATGTATTTCAACAGTCACGTAAATATTTTACTGAAACAGTACAGATCACTGTCGTTTTCCGTAATTAACAGTCACGGCAAAGCAATACTGTCGACACGTCGATTACTAATACTATCTACATATCGTCCGTGAGGATGAAACTGTATCAGATCGGCAGAAAGAGTGTAATTAACTTGCACGCCGTTAAGCATGCCAGCTGAATGGAATAACTAACATTGCTTCCTGAAATTGTGAAGGTAGGATTTTCATATTCTGAAACTCCAAAATGAGGACACCCTTACTGATGAACACGGTTTTAGGACGGTTCTAGCCCGGATCTCGATAAGAAGGTAGAGAAAAGTAAACATTGCTGACGTCGCATCATATATAGTGGTGTTAGAAACTTTTTAACTAGAAAAGTATGATTGTCGTACCTCTCATCCGTAGCGTAGCCCAGGCAATCAGTAGTAGGTTGGGGTATTTCTTGATTTAAATAAGAATGTACAATGGCCGTAAAACAATGACTGTCATGTTCCTATCGAGATCCAAACTAATCCTTTGTGGACTGCCGGATGAAACATTATTAATTCCATTTTACGTTGTGAAATCACTCTATCACATATGAAACAAAATAAAAATGTCACGCAAATCACACATACCTACGTTACTTAAGCCCATGTCCTATGCGTAATTTTCGCTGGAATGAATCTTGTTTGAAAGCTGCTTTTGTTGGTGCAGCTAAAATTTGGTACATTTTATCATTTTAAACCGTTTTACAGATTCAACTAATTGCCAGTCTGTTTCTGTTCTTCGTCCAATGTGCCTGTATTAAGAACAGCCTCTCAACACAGGCGTTATGAGCTGGCAGTGCAAAAAGAGCCGCGCAATTAAAATCAATTCAGTAAATTGTTCTTTACTACTACACAACTCAGTGTACTTGCACTTTCTTCTGGTTTAGTCCAGATTTTCCACTATATAAGTCTATGATTTTCTTTTAATTTGAAAATTGACCAAAACATTTATCATCAGTTTCAGTATCTTTGCGCAACAACAGTTTAATAGTTTGTTCTACATCAGCCTATGACGATTTAAATCAGTAACCGAAGTAAAAAGTATATCATGTGTTGACAATATGAGTCGAAAACAAAATGCCTGAAATTAAAAAATGCGGACATTAGTAGAAATCGTAAGAACTTATTTAGACACCACCGTAAACGTCCATAATGCGGGCATGTCAGCATGAACGCGGACGTATGGTAACTGAAGTGAAGCGAATTCGACGAGCGATGGTCGAACAGCGCGGCATCGCGGAATACAGAGCAGCCAAGCCGCGTGGTATCACTGCGCCGAGTGGGTGCGTACCGCGCACTGCGCCGCCGCGAGCGACGCCTGGTACGAATGTCGGCCAACAGAGGACACGCGCAGCCGCCAGGCGACCGTCAAGGCCGTCCGCGCAACTGTTGCGAAACAGTCCACGCCCACGCGCGTTGCGGATCGACTCGCTCGGGTCGGCGCCGGCTGCGTTGCGATAGGTCGCTATCCGCGTCGACAGCCGGCGGCCGCGGGTCGGCGCCACCGTCGCGCCACGCGGGCTCTGCTCGCCTGCTGCTGCCGCCTGGCGGGGACGCGCTCAACTGCCAGCAGGATGCGATCGACCTCGACACGGAAAGCCGGCCGGCAGCCGGCGGCTCGCGGGGTGTGGCAGGCATCCGTGCTGTGCTCGCCTCTCTTCTCCTATCCGATCCTATCCGGGCCACGGACGCACCTCGCGGCCGCCCCCGTTAAATAATGAAACGGCCGCCCCGCTCGTTTATTCGGCATCCATCCATCTATCCTCATTATACCAGTAAAGGCGACACTCGCAGTGAACTGCGGGAGAGTCGCGCCCGTTCAGGCGTGGCAAATGGCGTTAGCTGCTCGAACGCTGACGCTTTTGTCGCGTCACGCCACATTTGAAGTACATGACTAACGTTTCGCAGAACCACAACGCGTGGGGGAGAATGTACCGTCATCGATGTGATCTAACTAACGTGTATCCCAGCTCGATGCGCTGCAGTTACACGTAACTACCAATTTCCTATTTACAACGTCTTCAGCTGTGAGCTTTCTCGTTATCCGTGACGTCTGGAATTATCGACCAGTCCCAGCCAGGACATCTATTTCCGGAATTATTAATATCTAGGACATCCACTCATCGACAGTTAACAGTACTACAAGGAATGACTACACCGTGACGCAAAGCCGGTCAATAAAATGCGACGTGTAAGTTAGTTCAGCAACAGTTGTCACTGATTTTTTGTTAAATACGATACCGGAACAAGTCATAAACGGGTAAAATTCGTAGGATCTTTTACTCTTTGCGCTATGTTTATCGTTTGCAGTAAACCATGCCCAATACGGTGTAGGAAATTCGTTAGTAGTGAAAACAGTCTCGGAATGGATAAATACAGGTCCTGGAAAATAGTGGAAAGGTCAGGTAGCGATGACGTAGGTTGATAGCGATCAGTCCCCATTTCTCCTGAAATGGACCACAAAGGTTCAATAAAAATCAGATCTGGTGACTGTGGTGGACAGGAGAGATGCGACAATTCATCCTCGAGCTCATAGAACCACTCCTGGACGATGTGAACAGGGGCCTTGTCGTCTTGGAAAACAGCATCACCACCGGGGAACAAACGTCACACAATGGGACGGACCTGATCAGCCAAATTCGTCACACAATCCTTGGCAGCAATGGGACCTTGCTTAGTACACATGGGCCCAAGGAATACCACAATATAGCTGCCCAAATTGTCACCGAACCCCGGCAATGTTTCACACTTGGGCTGTAATTTCGCTCAGAAGTTGAAAACACTGTGAAACAGGACTGATTCGATCAAATGACTTTCTTCTGTTGCTCCACAGTTCAGGTTTTATGGCTTCGGTACCACGTTTGCCTTTTACGGGCATTTGTATTACTGATGAGCGGTTTGGAATTCCAGCTCATGCAGTTCCCTGCTTACAGAGCTCGGTCCGTGTTGTTTTCATGCTGAAAGAGTTTGTGCATGCAACTTTCAATTCTGCAGTGATTTTTCCAGTTGTCCTCTTATTTTTCATCACAGTCCTCTCAGTGACCGTTTGTCACGATCACTCAGTACACTTTGGTCTGCGTTGTAACTTAAAGGATGATGTTTTCTCGCTTACCGCGGATGCGGTAAAAACCTTCGATACGCTGCCTTTAGAAACATCAGACACTTCGACTCCTTTGGTTACGGAAACTTCCACCATACGAACACCAACAGTTCGCCCACATTCGAGTTCACTCAGCTCTGAAATAGGCCACTCTCAACTATACAGAACATTAGTGTAACCATGACTGACACTTGAGAGTATTAATGACACTACACACGTGCCGTTAGTGGTCAGATACAACAACGCAACCTACAGGCTTGACTACCATCTGCATGCATGCGTTTCTCGCGGTGCTTACATATATTTTTGCAACTCCCGTAGTAGTTCTGGGGATTAAGTCCAGTTCAGTTATTACTTCAACTGGTCACTTTTGATACTGGCACAAGCGAGGGATCTATAGCGAGAATTTTGTAATATTTTCGTTACTGCAGTCAAGCAGCTTGTGCTTCAACACAGTCAATCTTAGCATGACCTACTCTCGGAGAAAAAAAAAATTGGAAATCGCACTTCTCCAGATGTTAGCACGTCGTACAAGTAGCGAATCTGACAAACTAGTCGGCAGAAAAATACAGCAAAAAGAAAAGGACCGATTTATGTGTTCTCAATGTCATCATCGATAACTCGCGAGAACCCAGTGAGTGAGAAGGTACTCCTTGAGGTACAACGATTCATAGATACATTAATTCCCAGATTTACGATTTCCAGATTGGCGGAAAAATTGAAGTAGGAAAGAAACCACAATGACAAAACGTGAAAACTTATTATCATGTTCTGTTAACTACTCCGCCTAAGTAATAGTTGTAAAGGCGAACGGCATGGAATGCTCTTTTTATGGTGAAAGAGATGCAATTTGTTCTCCTCAGAAAAGATTGTAAGTTGAAAGAAGAAAAAGCAGAACTCTCTAAAAAATTTATTTGTTGCACCAAACCTCTCATTCATGAGATCATTATTTTCAGGCTACAAGAAATAATTTCTTTTTGTCTTTGTTCCTGTTTGGTTAAAAATAACCTCACCTGAGTCGCGTTGTTGGCAGTGTTAACGCATTGTAAGAAATATCTAGAATTTGTGCGCACGCACTATATTTCACATACTATGGCTTTCGAGTGATGTTATGTTTGTGACTGGAACTGTTCGGACACTACAGGAATCCATCTCCATTTTTTATCTTTTTGTTGTACGGTTTGGCACAGTTAGTTTAAAATTGTTATTATTATCATCGCTCTAATGCCTCAGCCTAGAAGTATGTCAGAATCATTTTCATTTCGGTGAATGAAATCTGGAACGTAAGTATTACGCAAACCCCAGCAGTGTCAGGGGCTAAAGCCTCATTTACCCGTAACTTCCCGTTTCCTGCTTATCTAAAGTGAGTCACTGCTTAAGGGAAAAAACGTTTGAGCTTGTTTGAAAGATCATTTGTGGCAACGTGTAGCTTCATTTCTAGTATTTTGTGCATTGCGGGGACGAATCACACTTTGTGTAAGGCAGCCGAGATAAGCCGCCGACCTCGGTTCTACATACGCTCACACGGCATGGTCCACCCAAGCCTGCGAAGTAATCCCTCTGCTAAATTTGCAACTTTATCAGCGTATCGTACCTTAATATAGCGCTTCCATCGTTGTTTAAGAGAGAGGTGAGGACACTTAACAGAATCCTGTCGCTACATTAACCGCAGGTGTTGTCTCTTAAGCGACCTTCCCCGCTCGTAAACTGGTGATTCTTCCTGCCGCTTCGTTAGCTATGCACTATTTGAGCACCCCGTCTCGCAAAGTAACATCGAAGGGGAAATTCTAAGGCAGAAATGTTGACAAGACCAACCTGTAGTTTTGGAACGTGTTGCTATCGAAGTACAGCTTATGAGCAGATACGGCTGTTAGCGAAACTACTTTTGATTGGTGAGAGAAGTCAACAGGTGTAGGTACCGAAATTACGTCAAGAAGCCATCCCACCATTGACCATGGGTGACATGGGTAATGTTCGAAGCTAAATCGCAGAAGCAAATCAGAGAGTCAAATTTAGTTGTTCCAGAACATGCGATCGTCTTCACTGTCCTCTTAATAGCGAACAACGGAGCAGACGCTGCTACATGGTTGCGAGTAGTCACTAGCTCAGACATAGCCCACTGGCGCAGAAGAAAGGTCGATCGACTAAAACCTTATGGCGATCTTGGAACAGGTAGCTGATGAATTGTGTGTCATTTCAAATAAAATCTTCTTCAGACAAAGTTAATTTTTTATTAAGATAAATTTACTGCCAGTATTCTGGAATATTCTAGGTTATGACAAAATTCTATTCCCTTGAAATTAAAACTTGTATTTACAACTAAGTTTTATTTCTTATTTTTTAGCCAAACATATTTCCTCTAGTTCCAAAACAGAAAAAATTAAGGTATCCTTACAAAGTTTTGGAATTAAGAAGTCTGTTCAAGGCAGCATCCCACGAATCGACTTTAAGTAATTTAGCAAAACCTTGGAAAATGATACCTCACTGACGTAGAAACACCTGTCCTCCCGAACACGAGTCTAGTGGCTTAACCACTGCTTCGCCTCGCCAGGTCACAGGTTCCTTTGAGACCAGATGGGACGCGAAACGCCACTGGGCTGTACAGTGCGTGTGTGTTTGCACTCGATAAATCCGCAGACAACAGCCAGTGCTGTCACAGCCGAGGACAATCGGCAGAACGCGTGAGCGGAGGCGATAGCTCGCACTGGCTGTCCGCTATTGTTCCAGTCCCACTGACAGTCCAGGCCGCTGGAGTCCAGCACTCCACCCGTGCCGCTGGCTAGCGGCCGCCACAGCCATGCGGTTCCATTTGTGCTGCTGCCACTCACCCCCACGTCACAGAGTTACATTTTTGACGAGTCATTGGCAGGGCGGGGTAAGGCTATAAAGATAACAACTCATGGTGATATGAATGCAGTTGCTGACTGTATCTTGCTATCCCACCTACAGCTTATGTCGTAGCAAACTGGGCACGTATTGTGCAACACGAATTTGTATGTGTTGAAAGAGAATAAATCGCGCTCTGCTAGCCATTTGTGTTTCAACGCTTGCAGGCCGAACCAAACTGTGTAATGCTTCGACTCATTAATCTCCTGTTAATGCCGATTTACGCCCTAAAGGAAATCCCGTAGGCACATTACGTTGTGTATAAACAACACAGTTTTCTGAAACTTACTGGCAGATTAAAACTGTGTGCCGGACCGAGACTCGAACTCGGGACCTTTGCCTTTCGCGGGCAAGTGCTCTAACACTGAGCTACCCAAGCATGACTCACGCCCCATCCTCACAGCTTTACTTCTGCCAGAGCTTCTGTAAAGTTTGGAAGGTAGGAGACGATGTACTGGCAGAAGTAAAGCTGTGAGGACGGTGCGTGAGTCGTGCTTGGGTAGCTCGGTGGTACAGCATGTGCCCGCGAAAGGCCAAGGTCCCGAGTTCAAGTCTCGGTCCGGCACACAGTTTTAATCTGCCAGGAAGTTTCATATCAGTGCACAATCCGCTGCAGAGTGAAAATCTCGTTCTGGAAACACAGGCCGGCCCGGGTGGCCGAGCGGTTCTAGGCGCTACAGTCTGGAACCGCGCGACCTCTACGGTCGCAGGTTCGAATCCTGCCTCGGGCATGGATGTGTGTGATGTCCTTAGGTTAGTTAGGTTTAAATAGTTTAAGTTCTAGGGGACTGATGACCTCAGAAGTTAAGTCACACAGTGCTCAGAGCCATTTGAACCATTTGGAAACACAGTTTTCTCTTTAAGTAAAATTTATTATACACTGCCGAGTCACATTAATGAGACGAGCTGCCAAAAGCCTGAATAACCACCCTTTGCAGTGCTACCTCTGCAAGACGTGCAGGAGGAAAAGCGTCACTGAGGTTCTGGAAGATCCGCAAGGGAAGTCGAGCCACGCCGACTCCAATGCCTACAGTCCGTTCGAAGAGGTTCCATAGATTCTCGATTGCGTTCAAATCTGGGGAGTTTCGTGGCCAACTGCGTACATAAAATCATCTTGGTGCTCTTCGAACCACGCACGTACCTAGCGACCTGTGTGACACATTGCATTATCCTGCTGGTAAATACCGACGTACCGAAAAAAAAAACAAAATATGTGTGTGGGTGGACATGATCCCAGAGGATAGATGCACACTTGCTTTGATCCATTGTGCTTTCTGGAATGACGAGATCACGCAGGGAATGCCACGAAAGCAGTTCCCATACCTCCTCCGGACTGGAACATTCGACGGCTTTGCTTTCAGACGTTTCACTCTGTACAGACAAACGGCCATCTGCCCGATAAAGGATACAACGTGATTCTTCTAAGAAGCCCACGTTTCGCCACTCAGTGGATGTGCAGTTGCGGTACTGACGTACAAGTTCCACCCTTCGTCGCCGATGACCAGCAGTCAGCATGGGTGCGTGAATCAGGCGACAGCCACGGAGGCCCATACGCAGCCAGAACGTTTACTGAAAGGTCGTTGAGGGGATACTGTTGGTAGCCCCTTGGTTAATCTGGGCGGTCAATTGCTCAAAAAAATGGCTCTGAGCACGATGCGACTTAACTTCTGAGGTCATCAGTCGCCTTGAGCTTGTAAATATGCGAAGAAAGTCGTATTCGTCAACAACCAAGAATTGCTGATGAAGCATGCCTTCATTCACGATAAGTTTAGAACAACCGATCATCATCATGTAACATACTATTATCACCAGGGTAGCTCTAGTAAACTGAATATGTGTTTACCGGAGGTAAATAATTCCAGGCCATTTTAATATAAGAATACAGATAAGTCAGGAGCACTGACCATCAGAAGTATCACACCACTATGAATGAATTTCTGCCGGCGCAAATGGTTTCTCCCATCATCTCTCAATTTTGGGCCTGTTGTCCTTCCGTTCGTTGACACTACGAAATTCTCTTGGTCCTCCCATGCATCTTACCCGACAGCCCGCTGTACGCGGTCCCTCAGTGTCCTACGTGTCCTCAATGGTACTACCTGGGGTGCCGATCGAACCACCCTCCTCCGTTTGTACCGGTCCGTTGTCCGTTCTAAACTCGACTGTGGTTGCTTTGTTTATGCATCTGCACGCCCATCGCTGTTATGCCGTCTCAACACTATCCATCATCATGACATCCGTTTGGCCACGGGCGCCTTTTACACCGGCCCAGTTTAGAGTCTGTATGCTGAAGCTGCTGAACTACCACTGTCCTACCGCCTTAACTCTCTCCTCAGCAAGGATGCATGCCGTTTGTCTGCCACGCGTGGCCACCCCTCCTATGCCTCTTTCTTTGACGATTCCTTTGATCGTCGGTATGGGGCTCGTCCCACTTCTCTGTTACCTCCTGGAGTCCGCTTTCGCTACTTGCTATGGTGGCTTAACTTCACACTACCTGCAACCTTCCCAGTTGGTGTGAAGCTCAAAAATGGCTCAAATGGCTCTGAGCACTCTGGAACTTAACATTGGAGGTCATCAGTCCCCTAGAACTTAGAACTACTTAAACCTAACTAACCTAAGGACATCACACACATCCATGCCCGAGGCAGGATTCGAACCTGTGACCGTAGCGGTCGCTCGGCTCCAGACTGTAGCGCCTAGAACCGCACGGCCACTCCGGCCGGCGTCAATTGCTCAACTGTTACACATGTGTTCGCCTGTACAAAGCTCAACAGCCGTCGTTCACCCCTGTCAACCATGTAAGGCCTGTGGTGCACCACAGTTC
The DNA here is from genome assembly GCF_023898315.1 of Schistocerca nitens. Classification (NCBI taxonomy): domain Eukaryota; kingdom Metazoa; phylum Arthropoda; class Insecta; order Orthoptera; family Acrididae; genus Schistocerca; species Schistocerca nitens. The sequence goes on from NC_064615.1 coordinate 504,065,180, forward strand.
CCTCGGCACTCAATTTGGCTAGCGGTATTTTGCCACGGTCGGTATATTTTAACCACTGCGGCACGCGAACAGTTTACAGACAGCAGTTTCAGAAATGCTTCCACATTTGGCTCGAAAGCCGATAAATATTTACTTTAGGACGTCATTAAATCGCTCTGTTTCCGCATTACAACGACGACTGCACTGTTTTCCTTACCCCCCCCCCCCCTCCCCTCCGCACCGCGCCATCGGCCCACCCGCGCTGGCTGGCTGGCTAACACAACGAGCAACCTAAACTCGTTGTGGAGCAGGATAAGCGAGACTGGGTCGCTGTGCCTGCAGTTCCTGGGGTATGTCAGCCGGGCGTGGCCGAGCGGTTCTAGGCGCTTCAGTCTGGAACCGCGCTACCGCTACGGTCGCAGGTTCGAATCCTGCCTCGGGCATGGATGTGTGTGATGTCCTTAAGTTAGTTAGGTTTAATGGGGGTAGGACGTCAAACGGGCCGACTTGGAGCACGCGAGTCATCACAGGACATTTTAATTTCCAGTGTTTATACTTTTACAAATAAAGTCATAAAACTTTGTCAGCATCACCAGGAAGGATTCAGGATTCACACTCATTTCAGTGGAAGTTCGGAAACATAACAAAATATTTTTTTTTTTTTACATGTGAAATTTCATCATTTTTTCACTTACTTATGGCTGCATTTGTTGCTGTAGGTAAAATTTTCTTCATAAGTTAGAGAGATTCTTCGACGAATTTTGCACAGCATACATACCATACTTACAGGTGTATGAAACTCTAGAATTTATTTAATTTATGAAAAAACGAATGAACTGTTATATTTTAAACTTCATGTTTAGAAAAAACACAAATTTTATAGTTAATTATGTCAACTTTTACCACAGTTTTTAATAGATGTGGAAAATTCTAGAGTTTCATACACCTTTAAATATGGTTTGTATGCTGTGCAAAATTTATCGAAGAACCTCCCTTACTTATGAAGAAAAGTGTACCTTTAGCAAGAAATGCTGCCACTAGTAAGTGAAAAAAATGATGAAATTTCACATGTAAAGAAAATTATTTCTTTATGTTTTCGAACTTCCATTGCGATGAGTGTGAATTCTGAATCCTTCCTGGTCATGCTGACAAAGTTTTATGAATTTATTTGTAAAAGTATAGACAATGGAAATTAAAATGTCCTGTGATGCCTCTCGTGCTCCAAGTCAGCTCGTTTGACGTCCTACCCCCCCCCCCCCCCCTCAAGTAGTTCTAAGTTCTAGGGGACTGATGATCTCGGATGTTAACTCCCATAGTGCTCCGAGCCATTTGAACCAAGTGCGCGTAAAACCCATCTCGGCTCCCCGACACGTTTTATATATGCCTGCTACTAGTGCTGCCATCTGCCATATGTGAGTAGTTATTGCATGCTGACATCGAACATAAGCGGTAGTCACATTCATGTGACTGGACCGAGAAAATGCGAACACTGTAACTTGGAGTCGGCTCACAGCGTAAACAAACGAGTACTTACTGCCAAAGTGGTGAGAAGCGGTGCGGAAGAATGAACCCCTCCTCACTGTCGCAGGGCTGGCACTCTACAACCGTCCTTTTTTTTCTTTTTTGCTTTGCGTAAGCAGAGCTGGTAGAGCTGACACGCAGTCAACAGAACCGATCTTTTCCGGTGTCATGGAAGGTTTAATCTCTTCATCTCAAAGTAAGAAAAGAAAACATTGAGCAACGCCGAAGAAAAGAAAAGCGGAATGTACAAAGCACGTGGTAACGACTACCGCACAGATGTTTGTTGAGATTGGCAATGTCGTAAACGTGATACTTTCAGCGCGACGTCTACAGCTGTCATACACAACCATAGTACGAAAGACTCCCTCACGTAAAACTGACAAGTTAAAGTGTCCGCATAGGAACAATATTCAATTTGTCACCATGCATATGCGTTTTGGGAGCGACTACATTTAATATAAATGCAAGTTTTGCGTTTTAATGCTGTATGTGTGATCAATAGGGATAGGTGGGGAAGTTTCGTTGGTTATGTCAAGAAATTTACTATTAATTAAAGGCCAAAATTTAGTACTTTTATGTGGCATATATTAAGTGAAATAAGCTTACGTCTAGTGTGTATACACATTCCAATTTACAGCGCATACGGCACTAATCAAAATAAAAACATCGATTGTACATTCACAGCACTATGATTACACTGGAATGGTTGAAACTGTCAGAGACTATTAAAACACTTGAATATTACACATGAACACGGATTTGATTATACTTTGGCAGTTTCTACCAAGTGGAAGGGATGTTCTTGATTTTGTTTAGAGTTCTTATTGCCACCTCGAGTACTCTAAGACAAACACTTAAAATATTTCGGATCGTATCATGTCACTCAGCAGACGTAAATTAACAGGATCAAAACTGGCGTTTGTGGCGGCTTCAGTCCACACACACTTGTTCTTCTTCAAACATCTTGGGCAAGGTGTGCTGCGCTGATTTTAGCTTCAATGTTCCCAGTTCGCAAGTTCTGAAAGATTTCCATGTGAACCGGCTGTACGTCTACATCTACATAAAATTCCGAAAGTTACCGTATGGTGCATGGCGGAAGCAGCTTTGTTCCATCTTCACTCACTTCCTTTCCACTTTCACTCGTAAAGGGAGGGACGGAAAAACGATTGTCCACATATCTCCGTAACAGCCCTAATTTCTCTTATCTTCTTCCTGTTGTCGTGGCGGCAGTAGAATCGTCCTGCATTCAGCTGCAAATGCCGGATCTCTAAATTTTCTCGGTAATGTTTCGAGGATAGAACGTCGTCTTCCCTCTAGGGATTCCTGTTTGAGTTCAGGAAACGTCTCAGTAACACTTGCGTGTCGATCGAAACCCCGGTGACAAATCTAGCAGCCCGTCTCTGAATTGCTACGATGTCTTCCTTCAGTCTCCCCCCCCCCCCCCCCTGGTGCGGATCCAAACACTGCAGCAGTACACTAAATGGGTCGCACTAGTGTCCCATATGCGGTCTCATTTACAGATGAACCACACTTTCCGAAAAATTTCCCAGTAAACCGAAGTCGACTATTCGCCTTTCCGAATACAGTCCTCACATGCTCATTCCATTTCATATTGCTTTGCAACGTCATTCGTAGATATTTAACCGACGTGACTGTGTCAAACAGCACAGTACTAATACCGCATTCGAGCATTGTTAGTTTGTTTTTCCTACTCATCTGCATTAACTTACATTTTTCTACATTTAGAGCTGGCCGCCATTCATTACACCAACTATAAATTTTATCTAAGTCATCTTCTATCATCCTAGAGTCACTCAGCAACGACACCAGAGCATCATCAGTCGACAGCCGCTCACTCTGTCCGCCAGATCATTTGTGATAAAGAGTGTTAGAGTCGTCCTGTCACACTCCCTGAGGCGCACGTGTCGATAGACTTGTCTGTGTTGAAAACTCGCCATCGACGGCATCGTGTTGGGTTCTGTTATGTAACCCTCTGAGTCCCAGCAATATGAAAAATAATATAATTTTAAAATTTCTCACATAATTAATCTTCATTACAACGATATGCAACGTTACGAGAAGAGATTGGCAGAAAGTAAACAATCAAACTGTTTTAAGGAGGTGTTTGGACTTTGGAATATAATGTACAATTTTTCGCAAAATTAATCTTTATTATCATAGCGACGAATATAAGATGAAATTGGAAAAAGGTAGACAATCAGTTGGTTTCAAGGAATTGGTTTCCTATGGATCCTCTACGACGTATCGTCTTCATCCACCCTACACTTAGCCATACGATAAATAATAATAAAACCCTACACTTCTTGTGATATATTTCAAAGAAAATTTGCATTTTTCCTAGAGAAAATCCCACATCTAGAAACTTCCATGAACTCAGGACGCATAAAGCCAATGATAGCCCTAAATATCAAGCAAAAATGGGCGTATACTTAATAAATTTACTGTCACAACTAGAGGTTTCTTTTCGATAATACTCAAACAAACAGTAGTAACAACTCAAGTTTACTGTACAATATCTTCGATATATTCATTTTCATTGTCGGCGATCTCGTCAATATAGCCAATATAAAAAAGCGTATGTCAGTATCTTCTTCAATGACATGGCGCAATCTCCGCCCCAGCTGTTTCTTTGAACGCTATAAGTGACTCATAAATGCATTACATTCGCAGAAGTACCTCAGTGCACCAATAGAAGTCTCTGCCTGGCAGAAGCATCGATGCTTTCTTGCGAGAGGTAATGGTACTTAAAAAATAAATAAGTGGTTTCAGTAGGAACCCCCGGGGCTCAAAGCGTTAAGAATCTGGGAATCTATTCCGTACGCTCGGACCTTCGTTAACAGTCAGGGCACCGTGTCAAACGCAATCTGGAAATGCAGGAATATGGAATGTGCCTGTTGCCCGTCATCCATGGTTGTATCAACCTTTGAAGGCGTGGCTTATGTAGGCGATAACGCTTCACGATGAAGAATGTTAAACTTATCAATGGAATCATTAAATTGCTGTAATAAGTCACGTTTATTACACCTTACGTGCTTCGTGCATCAGTGGATTTATGGCAGTTAATAGTACATGCTGTGCGGCTGGTCCCGGCGGAGGTTCGAGTCCTCCCTCGGGCATGGGTGTGTGTGTGTTTGTCCTTAGGATAATTTAGGTTAAGTAGTGTGTAAGCTTAGGGACTGATGACCTTAACAGTTAAGTCCCCTGAGATTTCACACAATAGGACATGGATGATTGTCATGTACGACTTGTCTAGAAGCTCTAACACTGTTTTTCAGTGCCGACAGGCTACTTTTCCAATCGTGTTTACCTCACTTATACTTTCCAGGAAGCCCAGAAGGCGTACGCTAAATCACCCCGTTATTAACAGCCAAAAATCCACACAATATAACTTTCACATAAGGGGGTGGGGGGATACTCCCCTGCACAGAAACTACTATTTCCACTCCAACCCAGATATGATTACCGTGAGTCACTTCAATGATTCCTTCAATAAAGATAGGAGCGATTTCTTTCCCGTTACCAGCCGGCCGCTGTGGCAGAGTGGTTCTAGGCTATTCAGTCCGGAACCGCGCTGCTGCTACGGTCGCGGGTTAGAATCCTGCCTCGGGCATGAGTGTGTGTGATGTCCTTAGGTTAGTTAGGTTTAACTAGTTCTAAGTCTAGGGGACTGATGACCTCAGAAGTTAAGTCCCATAATGCTCAGAGCCATTTTTTTATTACAACCTCTGCATTGACTTTAATTTACATTCCTTGTACTGACACAACGTTGAAGCATAACCGTCCGTCTTAATTCACTTATTGATCGGATGTTGAAAGCGATACCGAAATTGTGTGAGAAATATTCCCGCACATGGTATCAGCAGTCGCGTTTACGACATCAGCATTGCAGGCTACAGAAAGACAGCTGTTGAGAACTGCGTACGTTCCGTGAATGGTGTCCTGGAGACCTTTGCGAGTAGGCTTTCCGGCAAGACGCTGGTGGCCTGGCGATAAGGGGAAATGTTATCGCTTCCTCGAACAGACCGGGGGCAGTGTATTTGGTGTGAACGCCATGTCTCCGCGGAGATAACCGATAAGCGGACTGCTCCGAGCAGCGAGCTGTCTTCCTCGCGTTACGCTCTAACTGCTCGTAATTAACTTAACTCGCTGCCAGCGGGTAGCCGACATTGCGTCTACTTGAGTGCCGGACGCTTTTCGCGTTAACCCTGCCTGAGACACAACTGCTTTCATTTTCACCAAGCGCGTTCTGTCTCTGTCCTGTTTCTCAAACGAACACGCCTCTACTCGAGCATCCGCTAAAGGCCAGAGGTAATCATCCAATACTCGAATACATCACAGCGAAAAATAACTGAAATTAATCGTTGCTACAACCGCAACGGTCTACACGGCAGCACTCCCATTTAGTCTGTAACTTTTGTGGATTATCATTCTCGCTTGCAGTGGGTTCTAATGATACCTCAGATCCCTAAGGATTTTTGTATAGATTTCGGTGTTTCCGGTAGTATACGATGGGTACTGACGAACTAACGAAGTCTCTTTCTGGTTCGAATATAAGATCACTTGAAATTCTTGAGTACATTAGTTCCATACTATATAAGCTAACTGAATATCTTATTAGCAACATTAAAATAAACAGAAAAATATAATAGCAACAAGAGTAGGATGAATCACCGGTGATTTGAAAAAAAGAACATGATTAACTAAGAAATTAATTACTTCAAAAGAAAATGGGAGATCAGTGGCATAGCTGTTGACTAATTCCAGAGCTTTTCTATCTACTGTAGAATTTCATCTCCATATTCACGAGGATATTTTTTTTTTAAGGGAATGCCAATGGGACATCTGGGATACAACTTAAATGAATAAATACAATTCTTAAACCGTGTACTTGATGGTAGATCTAACGAAAACAATCGGCTAATGTTTTGTGCCGGGGAAATCAACGAGATAACACACTGATTGGAACAATGAACTCTTATTCAAGAAGATGAGGATAGAAAGCTACGTATGACTGAAGTGTTTTTTCTGTGCACTCTTATTTTCCTAAATAAACTCTGAAAATTCTTGGAACTACATACAGGGTGTACATAAAGTCCGGGAACACTTTCAATTATTTATTGCACAAGAACCAAACATTGTACAGATATCACACATACGTCATTTTGAAGAGGAACCTTGAAAGATTTTTTTTTTCCATGTATACCGCCACGGCGTAATTTGGTAATTTACCGATAGTTAGTGCTAGTCGCAAACATGGGGAGTTCACGTGCGCAGCGAGCTGTTTCATGAAATGACCTCCCCAATCACCAGGTCTCACTCCGTGTCACTTTTTTCTGTGGGATCACATTAAAGATCTGGTGTATGTATCGCCTCCACCACGTGATGTAGCAGAGCTCCGGGAGAGAATACGGGGAGCGACTGTCACAATATGGCAAGAATTCGATTACCGTATTGACGTTTTCCGGGTCACTCGTGGTTCCCATATCGAATGTTTGTATACATAAAAAAAGCTTCTCTTCAAAATGAAATATGTATGACATCCGTACAATGTTTAGTTCTTGTGCATTAAATAATTGAAAGTGTTCCCGCACTTTATGTACACCCTGTATTTTTAAGAGACAGTCACATATTTCGTACTACCGCATTGTGATATGCACACGTAGTTGTATTGCAAAAAATATAAGAAATAGAGGAAGATAATCAGTCTCCACGGTTAGCCCTAGAACGTATTTTTTTCCAAAATCTGGGAATGGTTCTTCCCACAAGACTATGGTTAGTTTCCTCTCCACTCTTTCCCCACAAGACGAAATGCTCCATCAGTAATGAATGATCATTCCTTGGCGGTTCGTTAAAATTAACCTTTCTTTTTTCCCCTTATTTCGTCACGTCTTCTGGCAGTAGAAAGTCTTGGGTTAGGTAGCATTAACTTGAGGAAACTCTGGAACACAACGAAGTGTATAACTTTCGGATTGCCTCAAAAAGCCGGTGATAGATTTCTATGTACATAACGATCCACGTTTTTTCAACCCAAATCATAACTCCCATTTAGAAAATATTACGTTATATGGAACTAATGTTATTTCAGACAAGTCTTTTGAATCACATTTAACAAAAACTTCTGACAGATGGCAAAGTTCAGTTGAAATAGCTTTTATCCGAAATCTTTTCTTTCCGACAACTCCTCGTGTTCCGTGAACACGGATTGCATGTGTTATATAGCTGTCCGCAGCTCGTGGTCGTGCGGTAGCGTTCTCGCTTCCCACGCCCGGGTTCCCGGGTTCGATTCCCGGCGGGGTCAGGGATTTTCTCTGCCTCGTGATGGCTGGGTGTTGTGTGCTGTCCTTAGGTTAGTTAGGTTTAAGTAGTTCTAAGTTCTAGGGGACTTATGACCACAGCAGTTGAGTCCCATAGTGCTCAGAGCCTATAGCCTGCAAAATGACTTGTTCGAGATAAATTCGTTTTGAATTGAGCAAATCTATGGGCCATGTGAGTAACGTGTGACTAACATATGACTGACTAACTAACTAAAATGCTCACGGAAACTTAACACCCGCAAGAGAAGCAGATCTCCCCAGTACGCCCAACATATGCTGACGTGTGTTCAGATCAGGCGAAAGTGCTGACAAGACCGTCGTTGGAAGCTCCCCAGCGTCGCAAGGAAACGTCTCAAGCGTTTAAGACACAGCCAACAGTCATTTCTCTTACCTGCCGATAAACCAGACTGTGCCGGCCGCGGTGGTCCCGCGGTTGTAGGCGCGCAGTCCGGAACCGTGCGACTGCTACGGTCGCAGGTTCGAATCCTGCCTCGGGCATGGATGTGTGTGATGTCCTTAGGTTAGTTAGGTTTAAGTAGTTCTAAGTTTTAGGGGACTAATGACCACAGCAGTTGAGTCCCATAGTGCTCAGAGCCATTTGAACCATTTTTTTTGAAACCAGACTGTCTCAGTGACATCAGAATCCAAGCATCAGTTCGATATAAGCACCTCCGCTACTGATTTAGTGAGAGCACATTTTTGATTTTTTTAAATAGGTATTCATCAACTTAGCTTGCTAGTTTTTATTGGAAGTCTCGTTTATCTTTTTAACTGCACATCGCACATTAATCTTAAATGTTTCAGTGTATTTTCTTACATTTATCTTTGCAATCATCACGCATAAATTAGATTCTTTCAGCTGAGGAGGACACACGTGATAATGGCCCACTTGAAATCTGCAACCATATCAGAAGCTGGAATGAAATCCAAGATCTTTACGTCACGAGGAGATGACGCTATTCATAGACTACACGCAGACCACGATGTCAATGGTTGAATAGCCCACTCCGCGAAACCAGACATTCTGTTGCTCCTTGAGGACTTGACAGAGGCACCTTGGCGGATCCCCACTTCTCTTGTCCCAGGAAAACTAGCGAAAACATCATTATTCTGTCCAAAATGTTAAAATGTGTGTGAACTCCTAAGGAGCCAAACTGCTGAGGTCATCGGTCCCTAGACTTACACACTATTTAAACTAACTGACGGGCCGCGCAATTCGTGACATGGCACCTCAAACCCCACGGCCACTCCGTTCGGCTGTCCAGTATTGACAGGCAGCTGCTACATTAAATTGTGATACCGCATCGGACAGTGCGGTTTGTACATTATTTTGTCCACTTTTTGCTTTGTGATTTTCAACAACTTGACATTACATGCTCAGTTGATTTTTCAAGTCACCACGTGACTACGTAGACCAAATAACGTGATACTTCTACACTTCTTTGCAGACGAAATGATCCATCCAAATGTAATCTTAATCTTCTCTTAGGCTTTTTACCCTACTGAACACTGACTGCTTTCTTGGCTAAAAGCTAACAATTCTACAAGGTTTGCGTGTTCGCAGGTCGTGGAATAACGTTTGCGTTTGATGATATCATACCGTTCATGTTCACAGAATCTTGGGTTTAACTGAATTCACGGAAATGTAAATTTCATTCGAATGCAGCTCGACGGTTACTTTCCTGAAACCGAAATGACATGTTGCAGTAGCTGTATTCTCCCTTATCTCTGTTCTACTGTCAGGAAACTCGCTGCGCCTGCAGCAGTTTTCTCTGGGAATAGTCAAAGAAAATCGAGGAAACAATAAGGGTGCTATTTCCGCCAGACGTAGATGAGACGGATGAGAAGATAATCTACATGTCGAAATATCTCGTGACAGTCTTTAAACAAAATATCTGTGTTCTTTTGTCTAAGAAAGCAGGGCACCCATCATGAACAAAAAAATCCAAAGATAGTTTTGTCGACAGTTGTGTGCAGCAATCATTGATATGCCCCAGACAGGACTTTGATGAATTTTTTTATTTGCTCTGTTTCTGTACTCGCAAGCAGACGTTCTAAGGTTTTAAACTTCGGCTACTTTTTTTTGTTTTGTGAACAGAAAAAAATGGCTTTTCCCTTCTGTCTGTATCGCAAGGTGGTGAAGTATTTAAGACACTCGAATGGTATTAGGGTGTGTGTGTGTGTGGGGGGGGGGGGGGGGAATAGTGGAGGTGACGGTTACTGGGTTCGAATCCCATTCATTAGAGTCCTATCTCCAGATTTTTCCTTGTTTCACCTTAATCACATTCGGCGCATATTAGGCTCTCTCGATAAAGCCTCTCTCAAGCTTCTTCGTATCCTTGTCCAGGAGTGGACAATAAATGTTAACCTTCCTTCAATCTCTCTCTCGCATCTCGTGGTCGTGCGGTAGCGTTCACGCTTCCCACGCCCGGGTTCCCGGGTTCGATTCCCGGCGGGGTCAGGGATTTTCTCTGCCTCGTGATGGCTGGGTGTTGTGTGCTGTCCTTAGGTTAGTTAGGTTTAAGTAGTTCTAAGTTCTAGGGGACTGATGACCATAGATGTTAAGTCCCATAGTGCTCAGAGCCATTTGAACCGTCAATCTCTCTCTCTCTCTCTCTCTCTCTCTCTCTCTCTCTCCGTCCTTTGCTAACTCGCTGCACCGCGAAAAGCTTTTTATGTCTGTAGCGGCCTTGTAAATATTTATCAAAAGATCTGAGAGCATTAAGCGTGTCGCTAACAGAACACGTCTTGTGATAACCGTGCAAAGTCAGATCTCACGGCGTGGTTATTCGCAGAGACGTGTCTAACACGACTCCGACAAGCAGAGCCAAAGCTTTCGCTTCTAGCTGTCGCCAGCACGTCATGTCCTAAACACTATGCAGTAGAAAGTCATCTATATGTTCCTTTCATTTTTATTTAAACGTCCAGTTTTTCAATTGCAAATTAAATTAAATAACTACTTCCCAGACAGGAGAACATATTTCGACTACCTGTCAATTATCTCATTGAACTGGAACATTTTGACGGTGCTTGTCGCGGCTGAAGTCAGCCACTTAATTTTGGAAAGTGTTCTGACGTTACTAGGAAATCTAACACAGCAATGTCTAGTTTATCGATAGTAAAATATTCTTACAAATACTGGAAGGCGTCGATTTAATATACCTTTCAACTGCATCACTAAAAGTTCTGAAATAGCAGATAAATATTTCAGTTGCGAGTTCTGCTTGAAAACTGTGTCTTACGTCATATTCATAGTGTACTAAATGCGATAGTGCCTTCTCGAAGAACAGGTATTAGAATGCAACTTCTCGGTTGATTCGTCATGTCAGTTCAGATTCGTTTTCTGTACTCGCTACCTTTCTTTAGATCAATTCCAAAAGTGAAACAAAGTACTTGTCCAGACTGAGTGAACGTCAGGTATAAATATCACCTATAAATTTCTATTTATCTTATTGCATTATCGTTTTTATTAACACAAAAAAATTTTAATAATTTATTTGTCTGATCACATAATTGTACACTGAAGCCAAGAACTGTCCATTTCCTCGACGACGGATGCCCATAGCACCGAACGAGTTTCAGAACTTTAATACGGTACTTACTGTTCAAAAAAAGTTCTTATTACAGCATTTCTACTTTGAGTGCCAGGCTGTAATGACGTCTTTCTAATATCTTACTCATGCTTGACTACATTCGCGTGGTTGACTGTACGTTACAAACGTTGAATTTGCTTTATTTTATCTGTCGTTACGTAGTACAGGTACCATCTTTATCGTCAAGCTTCTGTTCATTCATTCTGGATGACTACCATTAATTTTATCGAAATGCGTAGCTACTAAAATGAAAATTTTTCATAGTTTAAACTTTTAGCTAGATGTAGTACTTACTGGCCTAAGTGGCCTATTTCAAAACAGGTTCGGGATCCCGGCTATTTAACTCCTCGTTTACGACAGTGTTACTGGCAGTTCAATGGTATCCATTTTTCAGAGCTGAGATACCTTATCAGTAATAATCGTCAGCATTTGACATCTTTAATCATACTTCACACAATTCAACAACGCGTTACGAGGGACAATGTTCACGTCATCAGGTTATCAACACTTTCCTCATAAGATTGAAGCATTAAGTACACGATTGTTGCTGGAGTTTGATAGTCAGATGACGAAAGCATTGTCTCTTGTAACACAATGAATTGTGTTAACTACGATTTAAGAGTCTGAATGCTGCGAGTTGTTACCGAATACTACGAGCGAATTTGGTGCTGCAAGAAAGGCCTTTTTCTTTCCTTAGAAGAAACACCCGCTTGCCGCCATCACAGTTAGGGTTGCCAGGTCCAAAAATTGAAAAGCCGGACTCGGAGTTATATTTAGCTGGACATTTCGCCCCAAAATGCCTGACCACCTGTTTTAAGTAGAAAGATAGCTACTGGATATTTCCAGTCGTGCATTAACAATCAATTACATGAAATACTGGGTGTATCAAAAATAATCATTCTATATTCTATATTTCTGACATTAAATATATACAATGAATTTTGTTTTTTGATGAACGGGACACTCAAAAAAATTGTTTTCAAATCTTTTCGTAGGTGTTTAATGTGCCTCCCTTGAGATGCACGACGTATGTCAATGCGGTATTCAAATTGTTACCACACTGCAGCGAGCATGTCTTGAGCTAGTTCGAGTCCTCCCTCAGGGATGGGTGTGTGTGTTGTCCTTAGGGTAAGTTAGTTTAAGTTAGATTAAGTAGGTGTAAGCTTAGGGAGCGATGACCTCAGCAGTTTGGTCCCATAAGATCTTATCACAAATTTCCAAAAATTTCTTGAGCTACGGCTTCCACGGCTGCTGTAGGATGTCTCAGTTCATTCATTGTTGTTGGTAACGGAGGCACATAAACAGAGTCTTTTATAAACTCCCGCAAGAAATAATCACATACAGTCAGATCCAGTTCGACCGATCCATCATTCAGTAATACTTCCATTTAAAAACCACCTTCACGAAGAGCTTACAGTAGCTGAACTTCGTATGGTTTCATGTGAAAACATCGACGCAACACTAGCCAGACAGACATCGGGACATGTTGAGCTATCGAGCTGCACAGCGAACAGATTTTTGCGGATTCCTTGTGAAACTATGGCGGATGCGTTCGACTTCTGTATCAGACACTCGGGGGCGGCCGGCGATTTGTCTTGACACAAACAACCTGTTTCTCATAATTGGTCAAGCCACCATCTAATGCTCTGTGCTGTAGGAGGATCCACACGACCCAGTACGGAAGTCACGCTGAAATTGTTGATCCGCACTGCGCAAAACGTAGAACACATAACGCTTCGTGTTTTCCCGACACAATTTTTACTAGGGCTGAAGTGGGCGCACACTGCTGCTACCTTGCAGGAACAATGTAAAACTAGAGAGTTTGCTCTGTGCAACAGTACGTTGTTCAAGCGATTCTCTGAAATAACATAATAGTTATGATTTCTTTAAATCAGATGATTCTTTTTGATACACCCAGTATTTTCCGAGCTCAACCTTGAAAGTGCTTAAACTTAACAAAAAGATCAGAAAACAGCCTCGTAACTAGGCAGTTATTATTGCAATTAGTGCTCAGTCTTCTTCCTAGGATAATCTTGTCCAGCCGGCCGCGGTGGTCTCGCGGTTGTAGGCGCGCAGTCCGGAACCGTGCGGCTGCTACGGTCGCAGGTTCGAATCCTGCCTCGGGCATGGATGTGTGTGATGTCCTTAGGTTAGTTAGGTTTAAGTAGTTCTAAGTTCTAGGGGACTAATGACCACAGCAGTTGAGTCCCATAGTACTCAGAGCCATTTGAACCATTTTTTTTTAATCTTGTCCAAAAACAAACTGAACATTCTTCACTAAGCGAAATAAACAACTGTGTGTTCATTTTGGTACGGAAAACGATAATTAATTCAATAACTTCGGACTTTTAGATAGACTTATAAAGAAATAACAGTACTCTGTAGTTTGGTATCAATATTTCTCATTTGAGCCCACTTTATCACGGAAATAACTTCTTGGAAATAATTTTGTGAAATTGTTGAAAGAATAATTTTAAATTACACAACAACAACAGTATCTTTGTGGCTGTGTCGGTCTGCAATTTGCCGGCCGCTGGTGGCCGAGCAGTTCTAGGCGCTTCAGTCTGGAACCGCGCGACCGCTACGGTCGCAGGTTCGAATCCTGCCTCGGGCTTGGATGTGTGTGATGTCCTTAGGTTAGTTTAGTTTAAGTAGTTCTAAGTTCTAGGGGACTGATGACCTGAGATGTTAAGTCCCATAGTGCTCAGAGCCATTTGAACCATTTCGGTCTGCAATTTATTGTGTTCCTTTATCCATTGGCGTTTATGACAGAGAACATCTTTTCAAGGGTGGCATCATAGCTTGCAATTTTAATATTCTCCTGATTCCAAAAATTCCGAATAATATTCGTAATTCTTACTTATAATTGTTCATTGAGCTCCTATCATTAGCTTGGAAGGGGTCGTAGTTGTACGTTCTCTCCTTTATCACTAAAAAGCCTCACAAATCCGGACAGGCTGGACTTCTACATGTTTGGCCGGACAGGACTTTAAAAATCCGGAAGGAAACGTGGTAACCTTAACCACGGTGGGACTTGTTCGAATAGTAAAGACATCCGTTAGTGACTGCTGACTGCACAGTAGTTTGTCGCTTTTGAAATCGGCCACAGCTGTCGTCTGGACGTATCAGTCGGGACAGTGGGTTGCGTCACTTCCTGTCGCCTTCTCGGGAGCCCAAGGAGCCGGCAGTGCGGGACGGCTGTCGCTGCGCGGAAGTGGTCTGACGTGTCGACCGCGACGGCCACGCCCTCGTCGACTTCGCGGCGATCGACCACGCCGTTCCGGCACTGAGTGAATGAGGCGGGCGCGCCACGCAGCATCCCGCCGCCGCCGCTGAACGAGCTACCTGTTGCCACGCCACACCACGCCGCGGCGCGCCGCTCGATGCGCCGCCGTGACGTCACGGCGCGGCTGAGTCACGCCTCCATTGTGTCACGGCGGCGATCGGCCGGCTTTTCCAGAGAATTGCGGCGAAAGCGTAATGGGCCGGCAGCACGTCAGCCACCTGCCGGCAAACCGCCTGCGGGCTGTCTACCGCCACGACTAGGAAGTGAGTGGCTCGCCTGTGACTGTGCGCCGGCAAGGCCGTTCTAGGACTGGGATCGCGTGCCGTAACTCCACACATACGTCGCTGCGAAATGGAGTCACAAGATCGTCTAGAGCTAAAAGGGCCCTGGAAAATCGAAACAGGACCTTTATTTCCGCAATGAATTATTCGCTTTCCACCAGAGAATACACTGAAATTGAAACCTCAGATAGATCAAAACTGTGTAGGAAATGGTTTCGAAGTCTGAATCTTCCCATACTCCACCTGCGGTCTACCAGCTGAATTATGCGAACACCTATCACACAAATCCTGAATTTCCCAGAATCGCTATGTTATGCTTCCGGAGTTCCCAGAAACTACCCTGCATAGAATCAGAACCCGAACTTTATTACCTCATTACCTTAACATATAAATAATTGATTTAAGGTAGAGGAGACTCGTCAATATAAACAATATATGAGACAAATGCATAAACTACATTAACCCTAGTAATATCAAGGCATTTAGCGTAACGTGCATTACAAGTATGCATTCACAATGTGTAAATATGCCGTATTTACACAATGTGTAAATTGACTGATCTGGCCTTGTAACGGTAACCAAAACAGCCTTGCTGTGTTGGTACTGCGAACGGTTGAAAGCAAGGGGAAACTACAGCCGTAATTTTTCCCGAGGGCATGCAGCTTTACTGTATGCATGGAGAGCTGCATCAAACCAGTCGCAGGACTGAAGACCACAACAACAACAACAACAACAAATATGCCGTGGTTTTTTTTTTTTTAAGTAATCTAGCGAACCATTTCTATCAGAATTTCCGGAACCTCTCCCACGTAATACTTCGCGAAGTCTTTCCTTGTTACACCTCTTGACTTATCAGCTGCTGATAAAGCTGAACCGTAATTGACGTGTTCCAGTCTGTTAACAGCAGTGCATCTGTCACGAATACTGTCTTTCCGAAAGACCTTCATCGCAGAGGTCCAAATCCAGCATGACAAGCGAGAGAAATGAGACTGGGTACCTCAATCGAACGGAGTTTATTTGGGGTATGATTGTGAGACCCGACAAGAGTAGGAAGTTAGGTCATGAACATTCATCTTTGTATGTGTGAGTAGCTGCTCATGGTGTTCACACATAAACTACTTGTCAAACAAGCTAATCAGTCATGTATTCGCTAAAACTATTGTGACAAATGGAATTATTCTTTGGGAACTGCAAGGAGTGTAAATACGACATGTTCATCAACATCACGATTTATTGCGTTAATGAGCCTTTGGCGCCTACAACAGGAAAACAAAAGACATAACGACACTCCAAAAGGAGAAAAGCAGCAGTCTATAAAAAGTTATAAAAGAACACATTATAAAAAGCACAACAAAAAAGAACTTCAGTCAATCTCAAGACAGGAGGTACCTACAGCAGACGGTCGTCCATAGCAGCCGTTCCAGTTTCGTTGAAGTCACTATAGTGTAACAACTACTACGAGAGCGTGCTGAAAAGTAATAGCTCCGAATTTTTCTGTGAAAACTCTCAAGGCTTTTTAAGCAAAACAAATTTTATTAACATTCTACATCTTTATTGTTTATGTCTACATATTTATTTCTCAACATCGCCCTGGCGACGAACACATTTGTCCAAGCGAGAGCGAGTTCATTTATATCGTCACTGCAGAATGTTTGACTTTTTTGACGGAGCCACAACTTCGCCTCCGTTTGTACCGCTTCATCACTATCAAAATGAAGTCTCGAAGATGTTCTGTAAGTTTTGGAATAGATAAAATTCGTATGGCGCCAAGAAGGCACTGTATGGAAGATGATCGATGACAGTGAACCCAATGCGTCGGACGGTTGCTGATGCCACAGCGCTCACCTGCTGTCTAGCGTAGTCATTGTGAAGGAGAGGCTGCTCCATGTGTGGACGAAGTCTTCGAATTCGAAACTCAATTACAGCACGCGGTTTCTCACACAGGGACATAGCTACGGTACACACCCCGATATTACATGCTACAATTCGGAGCCCTTCAACGGCAGAGGGCTGCAAATATGTATACATTAAGAATAAAGGTGAAGATTGTTAATAGCGTTTGTTTTATTTTAAAAACTTTAAGCGTTTCCACATAAGAAATCGGAAGCATTCCTTTTCAGCACGCCCTCGTAAATTTCGTTCCCGTTCTCTTATCTTAATTCCCAAGTCATTCTATGTATAGCTCAAGGTCATCCTTTGAACGAATCTACTGCCTGGTCCCTGCACTTACTCTTCTGGGAACTGACTCGACGACCTCTTTTAATGACTGTGGAGCAAGGCAGGACAATAAACCTTTCCACGGATCTAGCCGGGTAACCCGAAGGCCGAATCCAGACAAACATCTGCATCCGGCGCAGCCTCATTGTGTGCAGGCTGTTCACAATAACAGGTGCCTCTGGGCGTCCCGCTTTCTCTCGGTTTGCTTTCGAGAGCTTCGAAAGGAGGTCTGTAACTGAGGAAGTAGGGTGTCCTTGAGACAGCTCTACGAGTGTGAGAAATCCCGTAAGACGCTATGCTTATAGTAGGACTTGTCTGTTAAAATCGTTAGGCTTCTCGGAATACTTACTGTTCGTGAAAACTGAACAATCTTTAAGCTTTTCACCGTTGTTGTGGAATTTTCTTGTCCAGCAGCTACGATCTGTACATTTTAAACGAAAAATAATTCCTCCACGCTGGTACAAAATGTGTTTATTTTGAAGCCCAGTTTCGAAGTATTATAGTTGCCCATTCAAAGCGAACAATTCGTTTGCGGTTGCACAAGTAGGGTTCATACACCAGTTCACCACAGCAATGCATCATCAACAAGCATCGGGTACAGTGCAAGCACCATCCGTGCAGAGCGTACACTTTTTTCTAATTAGGTGCCGTTTGATATCTGCATCCCACGAATTTGTTTCAGTTGCTCATTCCACCGCCCATTACGCGATTCTGCGATAAAGCACCGCAATATGAAAACACTCGACTCGTATTCGAAAAGAGTGGTATTCAAATCCACGTCCAGTCACTATAGGTTTTCCGTTGTCTCCGTACTTCGCTTCAGTGGAGTGCCAGAAATGTTCCTCAGAAAAAGGTCTGTTTCCTTCCCCATTTATCTGCTTGGTTCGTCTACGGCGACATCGTCGTCCATGGGACGTCAGCCCTAATCTCTCTTCCTTCTTCTACGAACTCAGGCCTCTTTGCCGCACTTGTGTAAATTTCATCCAGCAAACGCAGCACACTTTCGGAAAAATGACGTTGGCGAATATCACCCAGAAATATTGAACTCGGGGATAACAATAAAATTAAACAGTTTTATTCCGCCAGGACTTTCAAAATTGATTCGTTTCTGGCAGTAGCGTTAGGAAATGATAGGTGGCGGCAGTGACAATGAAAGTGTGAGTCAGGTGTGGAGGTGGGTTCAGCTGAGTAATGAAGTGTCAAGTGATTCATCTACACAAAGGGTACTGCTATGCCAGCTGGAGCGCTTGCCTCAGCGCCGTTTCCTCGGCAGTGCTTTACTGTGGCAGACGAAAAATTGAGGATGGACGAAAAAAAGGAGGAAAGGAGGGAGGGGAGCAATAAGATATGAAAAAATCAGTGGGCACAAGATGGGAAGGGGACAGAAATGCATAAAAAGAAATCACGAGTAGATTCGAATTGAAGGGTGCCGAGAATATTTCTATAACACCTTCCTCTTCCCGGTACGGACACCCCTACGTCTTGTTGGGGAAAGTGGCAATCAGCCGTCTGCAAAATCTGTAATGCTAGAGACATACCATCAGCCTTCCGGAAAAATATCATCCAAACAATCCCGAAGTTAGTAACAGCAGATATGTTGGAGAACTATAGCACAGTCTGCTTAATGACTCATATACCCAAGTTGTTGACGAGAATAATAATCAGAAGAATGAAAAGCAAAATTGAGTTCTATTATCTGAAATTTAGCAAAGGCAGTGGCGTCAGAGAGGCAGTTCTGGCGTTGGTGTTGGGCGTGATAATGGAAGCAAGACTGAAGGCACCCTCGAAGGATTTATCGGCTTAGAAAAAGCGTCCGACGATGTGAAATGGTGCAAAGTGTTCAAAATTCTTGCGAAAATAAGTGTAAGCTATCGGGGAAGACAGGTAATATGCAGTATATACAAGAACCAAGAGAGAGCAAAGAGAAAGGGAGACCAAGAACGAAAGTGTCGGATTAGAAGGGGTATCCGACACGGATGTAGTCTTTCCTTCCTATTGTTCAATCTATAACAGTAGAAGCAATGACGGAAATAAGAGTAAGTTGAGGAGTGAAATTAAAATTCAGGGTGAAAGTGTATCAGTGATAGGTTCGCTGACGAGTTGTTATCCTTTGTGAAAGTGAAGAAGAATTGCATGATCTGTAGAATGCAGTGAGCAGTCTAATGAGCACACACTATGGATTGAGAGTAAACCTAAGAAACAACAAAAGTAAAGATGAGAAGCAGAAATGAGAACAGCGAGAAAGTTAACATTAAATTTGAGGACCACGAAATAGACGAAATTAAGGAATTCCGCAACCTTGGAAGCAAAACAACGTATAACGAACGAAGCAAGGAGTATATTAAAAGCATAATAGCTCAGGCAAAGAGTGCATTCCTAGCCAAGAGACGCCAACTAGTACCAAACATAGGCCTTAATTTGAGGAAGAAAATTCTGAGAATGTACATTTGGAACTCAACATTGTATGGGATTGAATCATGGGCTGTAGAAAAACTGAAAGAGGCGAGAATCGAAGCGTCTGATCTTTAGTGATAAGGGAGAATGTTGACAGTTAGGTGAACTGATAAGGTAGGGTATGGAGAGGTCTCCCGCAGAATCAGCGAACAAAGGAACTTATGGAAAGCACTGACAAGAAGAAGGGAAATGATGATAGAAATCAGGGAATAACTTCCATGGTACTAGAGGAAGCTGTAGGGAGTAACACCTGTGGGAGAAGATAGAGACAGGAATATATCCAAGAAAAAAACTAAGGACGTAGGGTGGAAGTGCTGCTCTGAGATGAAGAGGTTAGCACAGAAGAGAAATTTATGGAAGACCGCATCAAACAAGTCAGAAAACAACTAAAAAAAGTTTTCCTTATGGCAAATGAGCCAACGAAACGAAAATGTAAGTACATTTTGCGTTTGTTACGTCTTTTCATACGGTGGCAATGAGACAATGAATAAGAAATAAAGTTATTGTTGCAAACTGTGCGGATTTGACCTGTGTCTCTTCCACGTTTTAAATTGAATTAGACAAAAAAGAATTGTTGATATGTGTACCTTTTACTTCACTGTAAGGCCGTGTTGATCTCAATAAAGAGACCAAGAAGTGGTGAGGATTAAAGAAAAAATGGGAATATGTCGACAGTTGTGGGGGAAAGAGGAGAGGAGGGAGGGAGGTACCCCAAGTTGCGGACAGCCCTGAGCACTATTTACCATAGCTACACCACTGAGGCTAATGGTTAAGACAAACCGTTCGTGATAAGCAGGAAATTTGGGTTACACAGTCCGGGATCAGCATACCTGAACAGATCCCTCCGACATCATTCATGCCATTGCACCTTCACCAACTTCGTCCCTACAGGACGTAGCAAGCTGATAACGAATCTGCCCTCAACATTGCAAACCTCTACTTGATATCAGTGGGGCAGGACCACAGCTCACTTGAATTCGATGCTGCTTCTGTGAGCACAGAAACATCGGTGGGTCCGGATCTAACACAATCTCTCCCATAACAAGAGCCCCTTCTTCGTTTGCAGCTCACAATAGGCGACATTAAGCTTTTGATAGACTTGCCTAGAGGTAATGGGCCGATTCGCACGACCCTGTTGAGGCATTGTTCATTGTGATCTGACATGGTTTCTCATTTACGTCGACACTTTTAAAACTCAACGCCTCATTGAGTTCGTATAAATTGTCTTGTCTCTCTATACCATTAGAAAGTGTCGAACGTTGTGAATAGGTTCAATATGCATGACAGCGAGGAACTCATTCGACTTGTACTAAGCGTCGTTCTGGTAGACGTCTCTGCTGCTTATATCACTCGTTCGCCAACTAAACTACGGTGCATTTGAAGGAACAGCGCCACTTATACGTAGCTGAAATGTTGATCGTCAACACTATGACTTCAGTTCAAACAGCAAATTACTGTAACCAGTAAATTTATATATACTTCCCACGATACGCTTCACAAGAAATACATTTCCAACATCAGATGCATTTACGTCACTTAATAAGACAGATATGCTTGCATGTATGACATCTGAGTACCTGTGGCACTGCTTTTCAGCTTTTCCAGTCGTATCTACATCACACGTATTTTCTCTATATTATAAAACATGTCACCCGTGCTTACAATACATACGGGTACATGCCTCATTAATTAACACTAAATGCCGGCCGGTGTGGCCGAGCGGTTCTAGGCGTGTTAGTCTGGAACCGCGCGACCGCTGCGGTCGCAGGTTCGAATCCTGCCTCGGGCATGGATGTGTGTGATGTCCTTAGGTTAGTTAGGTTTAAGTAGTTCTAAGTTCTAAGGGACTGATGACCTCAGATGTTAAGTCCCATAGTGCTCAGAGCCATTTGAACCATTAACACTATCCGTACCAGATAGGGTTGATAGAAGAGATAGAGAAGATCCAACGGAGAGCAGCGCGCTTCGTTACAGGATCATTTAGTAATCGCGAAAGCGTTACGGAGATGATAGATAAACTCCAGTGGAAGACTCTGCAGGAGAGACGCTCAGTAGCTCGGTACGGGCTTTTGTTAAAGTTTCGAGAACATACCTTCACCGAAGAGTCCAGCAGTATATTGCTCTCTCCTACGTATATCTCGCGAAGAGACCATGAGGATAAAATCAGAGAGATTAGAGCCCACACAGAAGCATACAGACAATCCTTCTTTCCACAAACAACACGAGACTGGATTAGAAGGGAGAACCGATAGAGGTACTCAGGGTACCCTCCGCCACACACCGTCAGGTGGCTTGCGGAGTATGGATGTAGATGTAGATGTAGAAACTGACGCTAAAGGTATAATCCTCCGAAAATGGTCATAGAAAATATAATAAAAGTAACTGCCTACAGCAATTTTTTATTTCAACTGATATTCAGAAGTCACGGCCATAATTACCGTAAAATGTTCGTTTTTAAAGAAAACTATAAGATACGTTTTTGGAATGGGCTTTGCAGGTCCACCTCCCGCTCCCCCACCTCTTCCAAAGAACTGGAGATGCTAAAAGTGCTAAAACAGAAATCGCCAGTAGAACTAGCACTAATACAGAATTTTAGTGTTTCATGGTATTATATAATAGCAGAAGGAGATGAAAGCTATCGAGCAACAATATAAGGAAACGTTACAAGAAGAGAAAGTGAAATAGTAGATGAGAGAAGCCCTTCGTTCGCATTGCAGAAATGTAACAAACCGCAGTCATACTCTTCACGTTATTTATTACGGAGCAGCGAGTTCTGCTCATTAGTCTGCGTTGAGGTAGCGTGTTGGGAACATTGACATGAAATCTGTCCTAGTGGTACCTGCAACAACGCTAACGACACTTGCTCTCTGGAGAACAAGTACCACAGTTGTTATGAAAAACACCACTGCAGCTGAGGAACTCTGCTCGTTGATAGGCAGTTAGTGGATTTGAGGTTGGGCACAGATAGCAGAAATTGTGGTCGTAATGACCGGCGAGCTGTTGTTCCCAGAGCGTGAGTCGTGTATTTGCACCAAGGAGATCGAGAAAGATACACAACACGCAGGGAAAAATCCGTACATAATCCAGATCTTGTTAGCGCTTAAGGCATTCACCTTGTCCGGTAACCCGACCCCCACCCCCTACCCTCCACCTTCTATCACGCCCTGCATTCCGTTTCATGACGACTGTATAGCGACAATTACGTCGATAGCCCGTTAACCCCGCGCTATCGCCGTTCCAGGCAGCAGTAATGAGTTGTTCTTATTCATTGGGACTCTCGCCATAAGTCCACGATGGTGATGTCCTGCGAAACCGTTTTGAGGTCAATAAGTACTTTTTAATTACCACTAGAGAGCTACGTTGTCGAAAACATACTGGACAGTGACAGTTACGGTGGACGTGGGATAACGATCTGGGAGGTAATAATAATAATAATGCAGATGCACCTCTGCTTTTCTTTTAAGCAGGACTGACGATAGGAAAATCGTATTGTACTGTGGCAGTGGTGAGATACGATCAAATTGGGGAGCTGTGCGTCCTGAGTTCTGCTTCAACGTTAACAACGCTCGTATCACAATCCCGCTCGTGTTGGACGAATGAGAAAGTTGTAAACATAGCATCAAGGTTTTATGGTGTTCGCAGCAGCTAAACAGTATTTCGCAGAAGATACTACCAGCTCGGACTCTTCGGCAACTGACGATGGCATTGGAGGAGAAGAACGACACAATAGCCTTCTTGTATTTTCTTGTTCTATGCCCAGCCGTGTTCGAGAATTCAAACTGTATCGAAAAAATAAACTGTATGTTCTAGTTCACGTAATTGCTAGATGCTCTATTATGTATGTTCATAAAATAACAAAGCATGTGATTCTCACTTCCTTTTTATTCTCCCTCTTCTTCTTTTATTTTCCTGACTTTTGATGATGTCCGCCAGGAATTTCTTTCCTGCGCCAACCTCTCCATCTCATTTACATCCAACGTCTTCAATTATCTGTTGGATGTATTCCAATATCTGCCTTCCTCTACAGTTTTTACCATCCGTATCTCTCTCAGGTTGTATAGAAGTTGTTCGTTGATGTCTTAATGTATTGTGTCTTTTCTCCTGGTCAGTTCTTGCATATGTTCCTCTCCTCGTCGATTCTGCGGAAAACCCTTAATTTCTTATCTTGCCAATGTACCTGTTTTTAACATCCTTCTGTAGCACGACACATTAAAAGGTTCGAGTATTTTCTTTTCTGGTTTTCTAAGAATCCACGATTCAGTTCCATTCAATGCTGTTCTCCAAACATGCATTCTAAAAACTTTCCTTTCTGCTTAAGTCCGAATTTTGACACTGGTACACTTCTTTTGGCCAGATACGCACTATTTTCCAGTACAACACTGACAACCTCGCCGTTGAGCGCTCGTAAACCATAAACACGAAGATACACACGCAGACTTTTCTGTGGCATCCTATCTCTCATGTCTTCTTTGTGTCGTATGTCATGTGTTATTTTGCTTCCAAAGTACCGGGATTCTTTAACTTCATCTACTTCGCAGTTCCAGGTTTCACGTTAAGTTTATGGTTAATCTCACTTCTGTTACTCCTCATAGCGTCCCTGTTTCTTTGGTTTGCTCGTAGTCCATAGTGGGTGTTCATTAAACTGTTCATTTCATTTTAAAGGTCCTGCAATTATTCCTCACTGAGGATGGCAATGTCATCAATGAACCTTGTCACTGATATCATTCCGACCTGAAGTTCAGTTATACTCTCAAACCTTCCTCTTATTTCCGCCATTGCTTCTTCGATTTGTAGACTGAACAGCAGGAACGAAAGTTTAGATCCCTCTCTTATATATTTTCTAATCCAAGCACGTCGTTCTTTGTCTTCCAGTTCTCTGGGTTCTTGTAGATACTGTGTATTACCCTTACTTCCCCATAGCTTACGCTTATTTTCCTGAGAATTTCAAATTTTTTGTACCACCAAACAGCGCAGGGGGGGGGGGGGGGGGGTGCAAAATGGCCATGGAGGGCAAAGTGGCCATTAAGGTTCTGGGGGCTGTAAGGTGCCAGCATGGCGCGGGAAACGCTTTTAACTTATTTTCCCTGCAGGCCCCGTCACCCCATGAAGTCTAACATGTCCGCCGTACTGCTCCTCGGAGTTATACTCGTAATAGTTTTTGTGGATTTTAATTATGCTGATGTAATGTAAGTGGTCAATTGGTCAATTCGTGTATATTTTCTGGAGAGCGAATGCGCCTTACGTGTCTTTAGTGAAATTGTGTTGAAAGTGTCGTATCTTGACTCCATAAACCTATTTTAGCTATTGCAATTTCGCTCATGTGTTAGATGTGTTAGAGGGTATACAGTTTTTGTGTAATAGCGTTGATCCCGGCAAAGTGCCCATCTCGGCGGGAACATCTGGCTACTTTGTGTAAGGGGGAAAACGTATCAGCAGCGGCCGGAAGAAGGGCTCCGCCGCGATACTTGCAGCAAGTCGTTTTAAGAATGGCGTAAATGCATCATGTAAAGAATAGAAAAACAAAGAGAAGGAAAACGCAAAATATCCGAAAAAAGAGCAGGAACACAACCCTAGAAAATGTCTTTTTGACGACAACGATGAAACCACAGAACGTATGGCTCTGAGCACTATGGGACTTAACTTCTGAGGTCATCAGTCCCCTAGAACTTTGAACTACTTAAACCTAACTAACCTAGGGACATCACACACACTGATGCCCGAGGCAGGATTCGAACCTGCGACCTTAGCGATAGCGCGGTTCCAGACTGAAGCGCCTTGAACCGCTCGGCCACTCCGGCCGGCGTTCCACACTGAAGCGCCTAGAACCGCTCGGCCACTCCGGGCGGCACATAACGTATGTACTGCGAAGAAAAAGTTCCAAATTCAAGGGCGGACGAGGAGTGGGTTTAGTGCCGTTTGTGTTCCCTCTGGGCCTACTAACTCTGTGCAGGAGTTGAGGAAAACAGTTCGACTTTTATTTGTGAAAAGTGTAAATAATGTAATTCGAATCATGTTTTACAGTAAAATATATTTAATTCTTTGGTAAAACAGTTTTTATCCCTTATTTTTGAGTTTAAAACTACGTGACCACATTGGCCGCCGGACGAAGTGGTTATTTTACCACTGCCAAATCTGAATTGTTTAAAGTACTTAATTTGAGCCTGAAGTTCGATGTTATATTTCAGTAGGTGTAGATTATAATTACACAATTCTACGCTATTCAAAAATGATTCAAATGGCTCTGAGCACTATGGGACTTAACATCTGACGTCATAGAACTTATAACTACTTAAACCTAACTAACTTAAGGACATCACACACATCCATGCCCGAAGCAGGATTCGAACCTGGTTCCAGACGTGGTTCCAGACAGAAGCGCCTAGAACCGCTTGGCCCCACCGGCCGGCTTCTGCGCTGTCCCGTCTGCTGTTACTCAGCTGAAAACTGGGTGTACTTCAGCCCGGACACTTTGCCCGGCTTTCCTCTGTCTAACTTGTGCAGAAGGTTTCTGCTGCTGAAAGACGAGAGGACAGGCGGTGGAGACGTGGCGGCTTGCGACACGAGCGGTCGTTGCCCAAGCGGCGTCCGTCCTGTGGAGCAAACAGCTGATACGGCCGGAAGCCGCGGCGGGCCGCGCATAACGATAGACGGCGCCCGGCAGCCGCCGCTTCCGGTGCTGGCGCCGCGAGCCGCGAGCCGTCACAGCCGCTGCCTCGCCAGCTGCGGGCAGCTCGGGGGTCCACCCTCCCAGCGACCGGCCGCTGCCCGCGTTCCAAGTAGCTACTCTACTGCAGATATAAAGTCCTTCACGACTAGCGGTGTTCCTTCTCGTTTTGGCTAATTCATTCTGAGTGTAAATCATTAATTGCATTGCAGAACCAGATTTCCACTCTGCAGCGGAGTGTGCGCTGATATGAAACTTCCTGGCAGATTAAAACTGTAAAGTTTGGAAGGTAGGAGACGAGGTACTGGCAGAAGTAAAGCTGTGAGGACGGGGCGTGAGTCGTGCTTGGGTAGCTCACTCGGTAGAGCACTTGCCCGTGAAAGGCAAAGGTCCCGAGTTCGAGTCTCGGTCTGGCACACAGTTTTAATCTGTCAGGCAGTTTCAATTGCATTGCACTTCGTAAGAACGAGAGAAAACCTTGAATACACACTGGTGGAAAAAAAGGATCGCAACACCAAGAAGCAGTAGTGCGACATGAACAAAAGTTGGTAGACGTGTATCTACATCTGAAAGACGATAACTACTCAGGGCAAAGACGATGTCTACTCAGTGCAGGGAGTGGCAACTGACCCTTAACATAGACATATGTAATGTATTACGAATACATAGAAAGAAGGATCCTTTATTGTATGATTATGTGATAGCGGAACAAACACTGGTAGCAGTTGTGACTCTTGAAATTTTCCCGGCATATCGAATATTCCATAAGATTTCGGGATTGCAGCCGGATCTCATCGACTTCTTTCCACGATATTTCGGCTGCCAACCTTACAGCCATCTTCAGGCTGAAGATGGCTGTAAGGTTGGCAGCCGAAATATCGTGGAAAGAAGTCGATGAGATCCGGCTGCAATCCCGAAATCTTATGGAATATTCGATACGCCGGGAAAATTTCAAGAGCCTGAAGATGGCTGTAAGGTTGGCAGCCGAAATATCGTGGAAAGAAGTCGATGAGATCCGGCTGCAATCCCGAAATCTTATGGAACTGGTAGCAGTTACTTTTGTAAAATATCTGCGACTATGCGTACGGAAGGATTTGAAGTGGAATGATCATATAAAATATATTGTTGGTAAGGCGGGTGCCAGGTTGAGATTCATTGGGAGAGTCCTTAGAAAATGTAGTCCATCAACAAAGGAGGTGGCTTACAAAACACTTGTTCGACCTATACTTGAGTATTGCTCATCAGTGTGGGATCCGTACCAGATCGGGTTGACGGAGGAGATAGAGAAGATCCAAAGAAGAGCGGCGCGTTTCGTCACAGGGTTATTTGGTAACCGTGATAGCGTTACGGAGATGTTTAGCAAACTCAAGTGGCAGACTCTGCAAGAGAGGCGCTCTGCATCGCGGTGTAGCTTGCTGTTCACGTTTCGAGAGGGTGCATTTCTGTATGAGGTATCGAATATATTGCTTCTCCCTACTTATACCTCCCGAGGACATCACGAATGCAAAATTAGAGAGATTCGAGCGCGCACGGAGACTTTCCGGCAGTCGTTCTTCCCGCGAATCATACGCGACTGGAGCAGGAAAGGGAGGTAATGCAGTGACACGTAAAGTGCCCACGATGACGATACAAATCAGGTTTGCTTTAAATACACGCTGTTACTGTGAGCGGTAGTTACCTTTGAGATTGGGCGTGTTGAGTTGATGTAAGTCAAGAATGTCTTTAAGGTGACAAGGACGCCATTCTCCGTTTGAATGAGATTGTGCAATAGTGCTGCGAAAAGCTGGATGTTCCTTCCGCGATACTGCTGAAAGACTTGGCAAAAATTTAGCCACTGTGCATCATTGCTGACAGCGGTAGTTACGAAAATGTACGGTTGCAGGAAGGCGGAGCTCTGGACGGCCACGTGTTTTGCGTGTGGCAGTAGCGCATCGTGCTGCCTCTGCAACAGAAATTCGAGCAGCGACTGAAACCACAGTGACACAACGAACTGTTACAAATCGGTTACTGTCGCCCGAGGCAGGATTCGTACCTGCGACCGTAGCAGCTATATTTTAATGATGAAGAAGATTAAACTTCCCGTCGACGACGAAGTCATTGGAGGCGAGGATGGGGTGGGAAATAAGTCGTGGCGTTTTGAAAGGAACCACCGCGGCATTCACTTTAAGTGATGTGGGAAATTACAGATCGGGCGAAATCCAATTTGAATCTCACTCGTATCACTTCGAGCATAGGAAAAAAAGCTGGGAATCTTCATACAGACAAGCAGCTAAGAGTAATAGTCAGTCGCTGATCTTCTAGGAGCAGTTAATTTTCGTCTTCGCAGAGAACCAGTCAGGCTGTGCTGCCCGAACGTCTGTTCTTCTCTATCGTGTGCCTGTGAGCACGCAATAATTACGATGCACCAAGTCCTTAAATTAATTCGTGTGGGTCATAAACGGTGCCAGCAGTCGTACGAAGTGGTGCCTCTCAGATGCTTCGACCCGTTCGCCCGCTTGTCTCTGCCGGCCTGGAACGAGGACGAGCTAAGGGTAGCCCCGCGCCCTCGCGGCGCCCCAGCCAGACGCCCTCACTGGTCCACTGCCGGCCGCATTAAGATCAACAGTCTGCTGCTCCCCAAAATGCCGCCCCAGCTCCCCTCGCCGCCAGTGGGTTTCCCCTCCTGATGGAGTATAAGCGTCTTCCACCAGACCAGTGCTTGTTATATTAGTCTCGTCCTCCTCTCTCTGGCAATTATTCTGTCGCCTCCGCCGCTGGCGGAATGAGTTCTGTTAGGGCGGCTGTCCGACGCTCGTGCTTGGGCCAATGAATGCCTCCGCTAGCAGAGAGATCCCAGCCGGGGGAATAAGTTCCCTCCAGCAGCCTTGCTGAAACTGTTTCTGCTTAATGGAGCGAGGGTTGATTGCTCCTGCAGTTGCTCAGTCAAATCGACGAGTCTCTGTACAACTTCCTAAACTAACGTAGTACTGTGTGGTTAAAATTAAAGTGCAGCTACTTACGGAGGTCCAGTGTGAGTTGTAATTGTCGTATGACAGCGAAACTTGGTAGATATGATAATGCGATAACGCTGGCGTTTGTAGAAATGAAGGAACAGGGACGTCGGCAAGAAGTATTGCAGACAAGTCCGATATGTGACGAAACCGAACGACTGACCCATCGGACACCTTTTGCTGTGCCACTTACATGCAGTTACCATAGATAGCAAATTGGTTACCGCCAAGCGTGTACGTGCATCGTTTTCCATTCAGTTCCTACTCTGAGGGGGATGAGCAGGCTGCTAGCTTGCTGATGTACAGGATATCTAACAATAAATCAGTACTTAAATACACATCTCTAAAACCTGCATTGTACATGGTGCTCCATTGATACTGACAGGGCCAAATATCTCACGAAATAAGCGTCAAACTAAAAAACTACAAAGAACGAAACTCGTCTAGCTTGAAGGGGGAATCCAGATGGCGCTATGGTTAGTCCGATTGATGGCGCTACCATGGGTCAAACGGATATCAACTGCGTTTTTTTAAATAGGAACCCCCATTTTTTATTACATATTCGTGTAGTACGTAAAGAAATATGAATGCTTTAGTTGGACCACTTTTTTCGCTTTGTGACAAATGGTGCTGTAATAGTCACAAACCTATAAGTATGTGGTATCACTTAACATTCCGCCTGTCCGGACGGTATTTGCTTCGTGATACATTGTTGTTGTTGTGGTCTTCAGTCCTGAGACTGGTTTGATGCAGCTCTCCATGCTACTCTATCCTGTGCAAGCTTCTTCATCTCCCAGTACCTACTGCAACCTACATCCTTCTGAATCTGCTTAGTGTATTCATCTCCTGGTCTCCCCCTACGATTTTTACCCTCCACGCTGCCCTCCAATACTAAATTGGTGATCCCTTGATGCCTCAGAACATGTCCTACCAACCGATCCCTTCTTCTGGTCAAGTTGTGCCACAAACTCCTCTTCTCCCCAATCCTATTCAGTACCTCCTCATTAGTTATGTGATCTACCCATCTAATCTTCAGCATTCTTCTGTAGCACCACATTTCGAAAGCTTCTATTCTCTTCTTGTCCAAACTATTTACCGTCCATGTTTCACTTCCATACACGCCTACACTCCATACAAATACTTTCAGAAATGACTTCCTGACACTTAAATCTATACTCGATGTTAACAAATTTCTCTTCTTCAGAAACTCTTTCCTTGCCATTGCCAGTCTACATTTTATATCCTCTCTACTTCGACCATCATCAGTTATTTTGCTCCCCAAATAGCAAAACTCATTTACTACTTTAAGTGTCTCATTTCCTAATCTAATGCCCTCAACATCACCCGACTTAATTCGACTACATTCCATTATCCACGTTTTGCTTTTGTTGATGTTCATCTTATATCCTCCCTTCAAGACACCATCCATTCCGTTCAACTGCTCTTCCAAGTCCTTTGCTGTCTCTGACAGAATTACAATGTCATCGGCGAACCTCAAAGTTTTTATTTCTTCTCCATGGATTTTAATACCTACTCCAAATTTTTCTTTCTTTTCCTTTATTGCTTGCTCAATATACAGATTGAATAACATCGGGGAGAGGCTACAACCCTGTCTTACTCCCTTCCCAACCACTGCTTCCCTTTCATGTCCCTCGACTCTTATAACTGACATCTGGTTTCTGTACAAATTGTAAATAGCCTTTCGCTCCCTGTATTTTACCCCTGCCACCTTTAGAATTTGAAAGAGAGTATTCCAGTCAACATTGTCAAAAGCTTTCTCTAAGTCTATAAATGCTAGAAACGTAGGTTTGCCTTTCCTTAATCTTTCTTCTAAGATAAGTCGTAAGGTCAGTATTGCCTCACGTGTTCCAGTATTTCTACGGAATCCAAACTGATCTTCCCCGAGGTCGGCTTCTACTAGTTTTTCCATTCGTCTGTAAAGAATTCGTGTTAGTATTTTGCAGCTGTGGCTTATTAAACTGATTGTTCGGTAATTCTCACATCTGTCAACACCTGCTTTCTTTGGGATTGGAATTATTATATTCTTCTTGAAGTCTGAGGGTATTTCGCCTGTTTCATACATCTTCCTCACCAGATGGTAGAGTTTTGTCAGGACTGGCTCTCCCAAAGCCATCAGTAGTTCCAATGGAATGTTGTCTACTCCTGGGGCCATGTTTCGACTCAGGTCTTTCAGTGCTCTGTCAAACTCTTCACGCAGTATCGTATCTCCCATTTCATCTTCATCTACATCCTCTTCCATTTCCATAATATTGTCCTCAAGTACATCGCCCTTGTATAGACCCTCTATATACTCCTTCCACCTTTCTGCTTTCCCTTCTTTGCTTAGAACTGGGTTTTCATCTGAGCTCTTGATGTTCATACAAGTGGTTCTCTTATCTCCAAAGGTCTCTTTAATTTTCCTGTAGGCAGTATCTATCTTACCCCTAGTGAGATAAGCCTCTACATCCTTACATTTGTCCTCTAGCCATCCCTGCTTAGCCATTTTGCACTTCCTGTCGATCTCATTTTTGAGACGTTTGTATTCCTTTTTGCCTGCTTCATTTACTGCATTTTCATATTTTCTCCTTTCATCAATTAAATTCAATATTTCTTCTGTTACCCAAGGATTTCTACTAGCCCTCGTCTTTTTACCTACTTGATCCTCTGCTGCCTTCACTACTTCATCCCTCAAAGCTACCCATTCTTCTTCTTCTGTATTTCTTTCCCCCATTCCTGTCAATTGTTCCCTTATGCTCTCCCTGAAACTCCGTACAACCTCTGGTTCTTTCAGTTTATCCAGGCCCCATCTCCTTAAATTCCCACCTTTTTGCAGTTTCTTCAGTTTTAATCCACAGGTCATAACCAATAGATTGTGTTCAGAGTTCACATCTGCCCCTGGAAATGTCTTACAATTTAAAACCTGGTTCCTAAATCTCTGTCTTACCATTATATAATCTATCTGATACCTTTTAGTATCTCCAGGGTTCTTCCATGTATACAACCTTCTATCATGATTCTTGAACCAAGTGTTGGCTATGATTAAGTTGTGCTCTGTGCAAAATTCTACCAAGCGGCTTCCTCTTTCATTTCTTAGCCCCAATCCATATTCACCTACTACGTTTCCTTCTCTCCCTTTTCCTACACTCGAATTCCAGTCACCCATGACTATTAAATTTTCGTCTCCCTTCACTATCTGAATAATTTCTTTTATTTCATCATACATTTCTTCAATTTCTTCGTCATCTGCAGAGCTAGTTTGCATATAAACTTGTACTACTGTAGTAGGTGTGGGCTTCGTATCTATCTTGGCCACAATAATGCGTTCGCTAAGCTGTTTGTAGTAGCTTACCCGCGTTCCTATTTTCCTATTCATTATTAAACCTACTCCTGCATTACCCCTATTTGACTTTGTGTTTATAACCCTGTAGTCACCTGACCAGAAGTCTTGTTCCTCCTGCCACCGAACTTCACTAATTCTCACTATATCTAACTTTAACCTATCCATTTCCCTTTTCAAATTTTCTAACCTACCTGCCCAATTAAGGGACCTGACATTCCACGCTCCGATCCGTAGAACGCCAGTTTTCTTTCTCCTGATAACGACATCCTCTTGAGTAGTCCCCGCCCGGAGATCCGAATGGGGGACTATTTTACCTCCGGAATATTTTACCCAAGAGGACGCCATCATCATTTAATCATACAGTAAAGCTGCATGCCCTCGGGAAAAATTACGGCCGTAGTTTCCCCTTGCTTTCAGCCGTTCGCAGTACCAGCACAGCAAGGCCGTTTTGGCTATTGTTACAAGGCCAGATCAGTCAATCATCCAGACTGTTGCCCTTGCAACTACTGAAAAGGCTGCTGCCCCTCTTCAGGAACCACACGTTTGTCTGGCCTCTCAACAGATACCCCTCCGTTGTGGTTGTAGCATGGTACGGTTATCTGTATCGCTGAGGCACGCAAGCCTCCCCACCAACGGCAAGGTCCATGGTTCATGGGGGGGGGGGCGTGATACATTACCCGTGTTAAAATGGACGGTTTACCAATTGCGGAAAAGGTCGATAACGTATTGATGTATGCCTATTGTGATCAAAATGCCCAACGGGCGTGTGCTATGTATGCTGCTCGGTATACTGGACGACATCGTCCAAGTGTCCGGACCGTTCGCCGGATAGTTACGTTATTTAAGGAAACAGGAAGTGTTCAGCCACATGTGAAACGTCAACTACGACCTGCAACATATGATGATGCCCAAGTAGGTCTTTAACTGGTGTCACGGCAAATCCGCAAATCAGTAGCAAACAAATTGTGCGAGAATCGGGAATCTCAAAAACGTCGGTGTTGAGAATGCTACATCAACATCGATTGCACCTGTGCCATATTTCTATGCGCCAGGAATTGCATGGCGACGACTTTGAACGTCGTGTACAGTTCTGCCATTGGGAACAAGAGAGATTACGGGACGATGACAGATTTTTTGCACGCGTTCTATTTAGCGACGAAACGTCATTGACCAACAGCGGTAACGTAAACCCGCATAATATGCACTATTGGGCCACGGAAAATCAACAATGGCTGCGACAAGTGGAACATCAGCGACCTTGGCGGGTTAATGTATGGTGCGTCATTATGGGAGTAAGGATAATTGGCCCACATTTTGTCGATGGCAATCTAAATTGTGTGATGTATGCTGATTTCCTACGTAATGTTCTATCGATGTTCCTATAAGATGTTTCATTGCATGACAGAATGGCGATGTACTTCCAACATGATGGATGTCCGGCACTTAGTTCGCGTGCGGTTGAAGCGGACCCCGGATTTCTTTCTGTGGGGAAAGTTTAAGGATATTTGCTATCGTGATCCACCGACAACGCCTGACAACATGCTTCAGCGCATTATCAATGCATTTGCGAACATTACGCAAGGCGAACTACTCGCTGTTGAGACGAGTGTCGTTACACGTATTGCCAAATGCGTTGAGGCTGACGGACATCATTTTGCGCATTTATTGCATTAATGTGGTATTTACAGGTAATCACGCTGTAACAGCATGCGTTCTCTGTAACAGCATGCGTTCTCAGAAATGATAATTACACAAAGGTATATGCATCACATTGGAACAACCGAAATAAAATGTTCAAACGTACCTACATTCTGTATTTTAATTTAAAAACCTTCCTGTTACCAACTGTTCGTCTAAAATTGTGAGCCAAATGTTTGTGACTATTACAGCGCCATCTATCACAAAGCGAAAAAAGTGGTCCAACTAAAACATTCATATTTCTTTACGTACTACACGAATATGTAATAAAAAATAGGGGTTCCTATTTTAAAAAACGCAGTTTATATCCGTTTGACCTACGGCAGCACCATCTAGCGGGCCAACCATAGCGCCATCTGGTTTCCCTCTTCAAGCTAGACAGGTTTCGTTCTTTGTAGGTTTTTCGTTTGACGCTTATTTCGTGAGATATTTGGCCCGGTCACGATCAATGGAGCACCCTATATTTACAATGTGCAGCCGATATTTTTATAGGCCGTTATGTGATATTTATCCGACGGTATATCGATTATTCGATAGCTTCTTTCGATATGTCGAGGGCCGACAGTGATGTTTGTTTTTAAATATCGATATATCAGATTCCCGATATTCTCAAGTAATCCAGAATGAGATTTTCACTCTGCAGCGGAGTGTGCGCTGATATGAAACTTCCTGGCAGATTAAAACTGTGTGCCCGACCGAGACTCGAACTCGGGAGACGAGGTACTGGCAGAAGTAAAGCTGTGAGTACCGGGCGTGAGTCGTGCTTCGGTAGCTCAGTTGGTAGAGCACTTGCCCGCGAAAGGCACAGGTCCCGAGTTCGAGTCTCGGTCGGGCACACAGTTTTAATGTGCCAGGAAGTTTCATTCTCAAGTAAGTTTACTCTCGGTCCGTTCTTCTTTTAAGAGAATACACTCAGAGGGCCTGTGAGGTGTATCGTGATGTCTACACACTATCGAGACCTCCTTGTGCAAAATGTGATTCCTGCTGTGGAAGAGCGCAACTGTATGGAAACCAGTGTTTTGATGCAGTGTGCCGGCCGCGGTGGTCTAGCGGTTCTGGCGCTGCAGTCTGGAACCGCGGGACTGCTACGGTCGCAGGTTCGAATCCTGCCTCGGGCATGGGTGTGTGTGATGTCCTTAGGTTGGTTAGGTTTAAGTAGTTCTAAGTTCTAGGGGACTTATGACCTAAGATGTTGAGTCCCATAGTGCTCAGAGCCATTTGAACCATTTGATGCAGTGTGGAGCAACACCTCATGTCGTTCGTCTTGCGGAATATCTTCTTGATGCAACCTTCCACGAGCGAGTTATCTCCATATGCATGGCCTACGTTATCGCCTGATATGACTCTATGTGGCTTTCGGCTCTCAGAATATCTAAAGAGAACGCGTTTACCAGAGATGTATTGCACCTTTACCTGATCGGAAGTCAGTATACGGGAACACGTTCCTCACATTCTACCGGAACTGCTACGAGCAATCGTTGATAACACCGTTTTAACTGACGCAGCATCTCGTCTACGTCTCTGGTGCTCATATTCCCCAAATTGCGTAAGCGACATTTAATAATAAAATTAACATTATGCCTTCTTCACTTGTTTGATTTTTTCCGCCCACGTCCTGTTCCTAACCTATTACATGTGAAACATATACGTCGTTCTTGCATTCACAGCGCCAGGTTTGCACCTGGTGGTCAAAATTGTAACTAAATTTTTCTAGCGTAAATCTGTTCTGCATTAGCATGGCTACCAAGTTAAGCTGCTATACTATAATTACAGGCCACACTGGATCGTTGTGAGCAGCTGCACTTTAAATGTAACCACCCAGTGCATACCACATCTATAAACGAGACTGATTCCTCATTTACAAATTACTCTGACACTTCTCAGATCGATTTTTCAAAAGTAATCGCACAGGAAGGAATAATGTTAAAATTTTATTCCAGAACTTTCACAGCCACAGCACTTTTGAGATTTCTTTCTTTACAAAATCATTGTTTGTTGTTTTCCGATTGAGTCAGATATGGAAATACACAAAACTGCAACCAGTCGCTTTTTTGGATATCTATTTATTATTCCATGTACCGGTTTTCGGAGCTTTTCAGGTTCATCTTCAGATCGTTTCTTGAAGTTACATCATTATTTCTAGCACAATGCTGGGTCTGGCTTGCGACAGTATGGGCGGATTTTTTCCGTTAGTGTCCATCTGTCTACTTCGATTTTGATGACCTGTTGGTATATCACTTCACACTTCTACACAACCTACCTTAATTTACACTCTGAGAGCGAAACTTTGCCAGCATTCGGAATGTGCTATACAACTGTTGCTAGAAATAATGATGTAACTTCCAGATACCATTTGAAGACGAACCTCGAAAGGTTCGAAAACCGGTTCATGGAATAATAAGAACTTATTCAAAAAAGATGCAGTTTTACACGGGTTCTAAAATATCCATAATGGATAAGTTTAATCTGAGACAGATATTAAACTTCCTGTCAGATTAAAACTGTGTGCCGGACCGAGACTCGAACTCGGGACCTTTGCCTTTCGCGTGCTGCGAGGACGGAGCGAGAGTCGTGCTTGGGTAGAGCACTTGCCCCCAAAAGGCAAAGGTCCCGAGTTCGAGTCTCGGTCCGGCACACGGTTTTCATCTGCCAGGAAGTTTCATATCAGGGAACACTCCGTTGCAGAGTGAAAATCTCATTCTGGAAACATCCCCCAGGCTGTGGCTAAGCCATGTCCCTGCAATATCCTTTCTTCCAGAAGTGCTAGTTCTGCAAGGTTCGCAGGAGAGCTTCTGTGAAGTTTGGAAGGTAGGAGACGTAGTACTGACAGATGTAAAGTTGTGAGGACGGGGAGTGAGTCGTGCTTGGGTAGCTCAGATGGTGCCGGCACGGTAACTCAGCGTGTTCGGTCAGAGTGTTAGCTGCCCTCTGTAATAACAAAACTGAGATAATGGATCACCGACGAAATGAAACGGGTGTCTTGCGACGTCCGCGCCGAGCTGATACAACGAACGGAAACGAGAGAAATGAGATAAAAAAATAGAAAAAAGATGGTAGAGCACTTTCCCACGAAAGGCAAAGGTCCAGAGTTCGAGTCTCGGTCCAGCACACAGTTTTAATCTGCCAGGAAGTTTCACATCAGCGCACAATCCGTTGCAGAGTGAAAATCTCATTCTAAGTCAGATATGTTTCAATGCCACAACCACATCCATTATACTTTTTCTTCTATTAAGTTTTTAACTTAGCTCCAAAATTAGATGTTTATTCCGATGTCTGTATTGGTTAATGGTTCACATAACGTTCGGATTATTCGGCAGTATCGCCAGTGCCGCGGAACACGCAGCAGTTAAGCTGCGTGACGCTGCACAATGATTAACGCCGCCGCGTTCTGCATGTCACATCGGCTGCAGTGAAAGCAGCTGGAGAACAATGTTGAAAAGCGAACGCACACGCGATACCGAGTCGTATGCGCGGAATATTACGCCGACGTGTGTACAATGGAGTTTATTTTGATTTCGCGTGCGTCCTTTCGTAAGAACAATGGTATAATGACAGTACCTTACCGTCGATTACGCTACAGAAGACGCTATGGATCAACAAATGAATTTTTTAAAAAAGAATGTGTAGGATGAATTGTTTGCTTTCAGTTGCGTGCCGTTCTAGATGGGCTTTCACTGAATACCTGAGGACGGTACTGCTTTAAAAGGAATTTTGAAGAGTTATGTAATTCCTCGGGTGAATTTCCCCTGTTAGAAAGATCCCATAAGTTTTTGTCGTTCTTACAAAGTATAAAAACCACAGAATACCACTAAGGCCATCAAGCAAGAACTTTTTATACATAGATTGTCTGCTGGAATATGATTCCTTATGGGAACAAATTCTTTTTCTTTGCTGCCGTCATTGGGGAAATCTTCTGATTGCACCTGCGCGTGAGAGTGAAAATTTGACGACTGATACCATGGGACTGAAAACGGACTCGAGCGGGTGGGAAGTCCCTACGACCACATCTAGGTGTTAGAAGACGATACTGGGCAGTGGCATAATAGTGCACAAAAAAGACGATAAAAAGCTGGCACTGGTACTAGGTACCTCGATCACAAAATACGAGATACAGCCCAGTGCGTGAAAGAGAGTGACACAGATTTGACTGAGCCCAAAAATCTCGCGCTATTCACAATGAAGTTTTGCCTACTGAACTTTTTTGTCAACCTGAAGTTAGCGTTTGGTTACAGTTAATGAAAACTTATTTTTCATTAGACCGTGGGAAGATTACCTTATGAGGTAATCCGAAGACAACTGAATTTTAGCTATGATGTCAGAGGACGAAACAGACTTGTACATACAAGCATCCTAAAGGAGTGTGGTTCGCGAAGGTTTTTGAAGCATTGTCGGTTGTTCTGCCTGCGCCCTCAATGTAGTCCTCATTGCAGGTATCTACCAAACTGCAGTGAACGGTGGTGGAACTGGCGTTATGAAAACACTTGGATTGTGCAGTAAAGACTTGATCTGTGGGGTCAATGAGCAGGAATTCCACGAAGAATATTGAAACGGCTTCAGACAATGAAAAGATCAATGAAAAATTGCCTCGAACTTTTTGAGATATTCTTACTAATAATGGAGACGACATGGTAACACTGTGATGGAATGAGAGTAGAGTGGAAATAATGTTTAAACTGCAAGCTGCTATCTATCGTATGATGACGAAACTGTTCTGGAGTTGCGTTTGTACGAGGGCTGTTCAATGAAGAATGATCATAATTTTTTCTTAGTCATAATTTCTCGTTCTAAATTTTGTCTTATGATATTCTGTTAGCTTAATGTCCAACAAACACGCCGTAATAGTTTCACTGTTGGAACTCCAGGTTCCCGCCTGTACGAGGCAGGCAAGGGCAGACATTTTCAGTATCACCACCGCTGCAATGGAGGTAACACGCGAGGAACAATATGCGGCTTTGAAATTATGATTTCGTCTCAACAAATCTTCGGACGAGGCCTATACAATGTTACAGGTGGCCTACGGAGAGTCTGTTCTTCCCCACAGTACACCTCGAAGGTGGTTTAAAATGTTTAAAGAGGGGGAGACAATCAATTTCAAAGCAAGGTTGACCCAGTGCTCCAGTTACTGCTCTTACGGAAGAAAACATCAACACTGCTGCTGTAATTGTGAGAGAGTATCAACGGATTACCTTAAGATCACTTTATGAAATACTGAACATTTCATCGGGTGCCACCCACACGTTGGTGACAGAAAAATTACACATGACACGTGTTTGTGTGCGATGGGTTCCAAGACTGTTGATTCCCGAACAAAAGGACATTTGCGTGCAGGTCTGCACGGAGTTAAAGTTGATGTTAGAGGAAGATCCGGAGTTTCTTTCAAATGTAACCACTGCTGATGAAACTTGGCTGCATCAATGATCCTGAGAGCAAACAGCAAAGCTCAGTGTGGAAATCTCCTTCATAACCAACCCCAAAAAAAGCAAAATTGGTTGTTTCTGATGGGAAAGTTATGTTCATCTCATTCGTTTATATTCATAGAATGGTTTATCAGCATGTTTTACCTGCACACACATCAGTAACTGGACAATG
This sequence comes from Schistocerca nitens, assembly GCF_023898315.1. Classification (NCBI taxonomy): domain Eukaryota; kingdom Metazoa; phylum Arthropoda; class Insecta; order Orthoptera; family Acrididae; genus Schistocerca; species Schistocerca nitens. The sequence goes on from NC_064615.1 coordinate 504,105,127, forward strand.
CTACAGGGATGTCCTGAAAACACTGCAAGTGCATATCAGGGGCAAAAGACCTCATTTCCGTGAAGCAGGCTGGAGGCTGCACCACGATAACGCGCGGCCGCATATTGCCAATGTTGTTGCTGAATATCTTGCAAAAATCAACGTGAAGTGCATCCCTCACCATCTGTATAGTCCGGATTTAGTCCCAAGTGACTTTTTTCTATCCCCTAACAAGAAGAAACGCCTTCGAGGGAGCCATTATCAATCATCAGAAACAGTGGTGAAGGTTGCGGAGGCGATTTTGAAGGACCTCTCAAAAAATGGTTTCCAGCATGTTTTTAAAGACTGGCAGAAACGCTGGGACAAGTGCATCGCATTCATGGGAGACTACTTTGAGGATGACCATCAAAGTTATGAGGATGAGTAAAGATAGGTGGTCAAAAAAAGTTATGATGATTCTTTATTGAACAGCTCTCGTATATTGTGTCATTCTGCATGGGACATATATTCAACTTTATATTTAGTAACTATCTGAACGAAAAACACCAGATGTATTAACGTAGTGGTAGATATACTTTGAATCGTTCCACCTTTCTTTAAGTGCGCATAAGATCGGCTTTAACCCTACGCGCTCCTGCGCTTCTTCTGAATTCTGGTGGGATTCTGAAACGCGGCACCAGAACTGCCTGTGACTTCAACAACTGGTGAATCAACAGTTGAGGGTCGGTCCAAAGAGGAGTGGCACTTGCGTCAGCGCGCGGTCGACAGATCCGACCATAGCGTGCCGTGGGCCACTTACACTGATGTGCGTGAACACAGTCCTAATGAGCATCTAGAAGCAGGAGTCCTCTGAAGCAGGGAACCGTTGAGTCGTTATTATCAGCGCTTCAGAGTTAAATCGCAATCGTAGGCTATCCGCAGAAAATTTATGATTTTTGTTTCTGCAAAGATGACGTCCGGGTCGCAAAACGGAGCGATCAAATAAGAAGTTGAGTGTGCCTTTTCTTCTGCAACCTGTGAATTAGAGGTAAAACACATACTTACGATTTAACATCTGAAGTAAGAGTGATTGTAATACAAAGGACTAACACTCTCATTGGTGAGAAACTCGTAAGGGAAGAAAACTATGTGAAGTGAATACCAAAAGATTAATATCTTCATTATTGCTCATCTTGCAACTGCAATAAGTCTATAGCTGTGTTCACAGCGGCACAGAAACAAATGAGTTTTCGAGAAGGTAAATACATTAAAAGAGAATCTCAGAACAGTTCACTCATTTTTAACCGACTACAATCATTGAGATCGTTTAAGCTCTACTTCAGATACAGCTGAAATTCTCTTCGACATCAGTATTAAACACAGACTGTTGCCGTAACGTTTACACAGTAGCTACTGGCCTCGACAACACGTCTTTCTCAGAACGTCTATGTTAGAGACCTATAAACAAACAATAAAAACGTTCCGAACGCAGTTAACATCCTTCTATAAATGGAACTGTTGTTTGCGACCAAAGTTCTCGCACAGCGCTTCGATAAATGATAACGGCATTACACATCACAGTTCATAGACTGGCACTATCACAGTCGTTAAAATTTCTTTCATACACATTCGACGCATCGAAGAAGCTGACGTCACTGGATGTTTAGCAAGTTTGCTGAGGAAAGAGTTATAAAATAATCACTGAAGAAGTAAATGGTTCTGTATATTTATTGAAAACAAGCCCACCTCTATATGGGAAGCAACGTCGTCGTGATTTGCCTTCTCCAACGCTATAAAATCAAGCCATTGCTGGTCACGACTGGCATGGTAGTTCTCCAGCTTTCATTACGAACCAGCCCTGTATATAGACTCTTACTACGATAGTGTTTCAACTCCCAGAGACGTTTTAATTGCGATTCCCTCCCTCCGCCCCCCCCCCCCCCCCCCCCATCCCCCGCGCTACCATTCCCCCAGAGGAAGAATCCGTGCACCTCTTCTGTTTGCGTTTAGCGTATATCGCATGGAGAAACATGACATCGTTTGTGTGTTTGCGCATCAGCTAACTGAGGCGGAACCTGGGGTCCAGTCCGATATTTACTTAAGTGGGTTTGGCAAACCATATGAAAACCATATCTTATCTAGGCTGGTTGGCGTTTCGGCCCCCGTCGTTAATCCGCGAGGCGGATTCGACCCGGGGCCGGCACGTCTCCCCATATACCGGAATCGGATGCTTTAACGCCCTTTTTTTCATTTGTTGGTCCCATTTTGTTCGTTATAATTCGTTGCATTTGTTCGAGGCAGACGTCCTATGGCGCCCGTTCAAATTCATCGTTGATCTACTTTTTTCTTTTCTTTTTTTTATATATATAGAAACTTTTCTGGCGCCCAACGGGAGGGGTGGGGGCAAAGTTGGCAGGGGTCGTAACCCGAGACCTGGCCAGCATGTCCCGTTCCCACTCTCCAGAAACCAAGGAAAGCGTAGGGAATGTGGAGTAGAGGTACAATGAACATCAGTGGTTTATTTATTTATTTTCCTTTTTCGTTAATTAACATTAATACCACCGAGAATAGCAGGAAACCGACGTCGTGAGGAGGAGGGCGCAACGAGACGTCAGACTCATTGAGACTATCGGTACAGTTTTTCCGAGAAGAACATTCCGATGACCAGAGAATATGTCAGTTCTAGGTGTGGAAGGGGCGGGAATCAATTTTTCATGAAAGGGACACCCCAGATATTGGGTGGGTTAAGGAAAACACTGCAAAGGAAATTGGAGAAAAATTGTCTGTATTTTGGATTACGTACAACTGCACAAGGCATTCGTTAAGGAACTGCCAAAACTCAAGGATACTTTTCTCGCCATGAGCAAACAAATAGTGAGCTGCCTTTCCACAAATTCACTTCACAGAGTTCGTCTTCGCTTTCTGGAAGTATCCCTCTATTCACTTTTTTTTATTATTACAGAGGGCGCTAACCCTCTGCCCGAACACGCTGAGTTACCATGCCGGTAACGCGCTTGTCTACGAGGGCTTGCTTTGTACAACATCGTACGGGGAAAAAATGAAACGGAACCACCAGATTGCCAAGTGACATCTAAGCCGCGACGCTGGGAACGGAATTTGAAACAAGCCGCTCTCGCTGGAAATCCAGCGTCTTAACGACGGCGTTAGTTCTCTTATTAAAACTTTGAAAAATGGTTCAAATGGCTCTGAGCACTATGGGACTTAACATCTGAGGTCATCAGTCCCCTAGAACTTAGAACTACTTAGACCTAACTAACCTGAGGACATTACACACATACATGCCCGAGGCAGGATTCGAACCTGCGACCGTATCGGTCGCGCGGTTCCAGAATGAAACGCCTTGAACCGTTCGGCTACTGTTTGGAAAATCCAAGTATCAGGTGGCACTCACAAAGTGGAAGTGAGAACTGCGAAATATGTGGTACAGTTAACTGAGATGAGGAACAAACGTTTAGGAAAACATGACAGATAGAGTTAATGGAAAGTACTAATGCCCTTCTACGCTACATCTCACCTCTGGACAGATTTTAGAAGGTAGTGTATCATCTAAAATTGTGAAGGTTACTGCTGATGGCACGAGGCTGAAAGGAAACTCCAGCAGGTGAAGAGTCTTTATAGCCGGAAGTCGTAAAGTGACTCCTCACCTCGCCTTCGTTCCACTGAGAAGATGCCGCAGGCTCAGCTTACAGAAACCCATCTGAGTGGCACAACGGTGTTTACTGATCCTCGGACAGTTGTGCGCAAAGCCGCTGGTTTCGTTGCCTATACGATCACACGGTATTTGCACAATCAAAAGTGAGAATCTTTTTTATTCGCGTATGTTTCCAAAAACATACTTATTGCGTTCGCATTCACACACCTCAGTCACGCGTTGCTCAGCAGTACGAATACGTACCATGGTGAATAGGCACCATAATGAAATAATTACTTCTATTCACTCCAATCTATTACGGGCTAGGAACGATAACTAACAAATTATGTCTATTGAAGAACATATTAAGTAGGACTGAAGATGAACGAAAAAGGAACAGATAACGTAACGTATTAATAACATAGAGATCGTTAGAGAGAGAATACTAATTCATTTGTTGGAGGAAAGTATTCACTGCACAGTTTAAGAAACTACTCCAGCTTTCGGCTGAACTCAATTAACAACACACCGCATCTGCTGCAAATCAAACCGATTGCGGAATGCGTTCATTCTATCTTCAGGCGTATACGAAGTTTTGCAGTCGATCATTGCACAAACACGCAACACAATTTGCATACAAGTATGCACTGCATTGATATGAAATTGTGACGTAGATGGTTTGAAGATAACGCATGCAACTGATGATCTGCTGCTGTGCTGCGATGCCTGCACATTCGACATGAGGAAAATTCACTTGAATTTAGTTAAAAAAAGCGAAATGAGGTAATTAGTCCCTGGATGCTGGTATGACTACCAACAAAATACGTGTTTGTACCTTAAAACGCAACTTGAAAGTGTTACACGTATGGCTGTGACAACTTAAACTTAGTACTATCACATGTGACTAGATGGGGAAAATAATTCGCATTAAATGCGATTCTACTTTTTTTTTTTTTTTTTTTGCGTTAGTTCGTCTTAGGAGGGATTGTGTGGTTCACATTATTCAGAACTTATGTAGCACTTCCACGTGAATTGCACGATATCGCTGCTAAAGAAAAGAGCTGCTTTAACTGAACTGGTCTTTGATAAATGAGCTGAAATTTACAGCAAAATGTGCAATGAACAAGTATGTCCATTGCTAAATCCCTGACAGACGACGGATTACGTCACTACTCGACATTTACGCGGTTACGTGTAAATACACTGAAGAACCAAAGAAACTGGTACACCTGCCTAATACCGTGTAGGGCCCCCGCGAGCACGTAAAAGTGCCGAAACACGACGTGGCACAGGCTCGACTAATGACTGAAGTAGTGCTGGAGGGAACTGACACCATGAATCCTGCAGGGCTGTACATAAATCCGCAAGAGTACGAGGGGTTGGAGATCTCTTCTGAACAGCACGTTGCCAGGCATCCCAGATACGCTCAATAATGTTCATGTCTGCGGAGTTTGGTGGCCAGCGGAAATGTTTAAACTCAGAAGACTGTTGCTGGAGCCACTCTGTAGGAAATCTGGACTGTGTGATGTCGTATTGTCCTGCTGGAATTGCGCAAATCCGTCCGAATACACAATGGACATGAATGGAAGCAGGTGATCAGACAGGATGCTTACGTACGTGTCACCTGTTAGAGTCGTATCTAGATATATCAGGGGTCCGATATCACTCCAACTGCACACGCCCCATACAATTACAGAGCCTCTACCAGCTAGAACAGTCCCTGCCGACATGCAGGGTCCATGGATTCATGAGGTTGTCCCCATACCCGTACACGTCACGCCGCTCGATACAATCTGAAACGAGACTCGTCAGACAAGGCAACATGTTTCCAGTCATCAACAGTGCAATGTCGGTGTTGACGGGCCCAGGCAAGGCGTAAAGCTTTGTGTCATGCAGTCATCAAGGGACATGAGTGGGCCTTCGGCTCCGAAAATCCATATCGATGATGTTTCGGTGAATGGATCGCACGCTGACACTTGTTGATGGCCCAGCATCGAAATCTGCAGCAATCTGCGGAAGGGTTGCACTTCCGTCACGTTAAACGATCCTCTTCAGTAGTCGTTGGTCCCGCTCTTGCACGATCTTTTTCCGGCCCCAGTCATGTCGGAGATTTGATGTTTTACCGGATTCGTGATATTCACGCTACACATGTGAAATGGTCGTACGGGAAAATCCCCACTTCATCGCTACCTCGGAGATGCTATGTCCCATGGCTCGTGCGCCGACTGTAACACCACGCTGACACTCATTTAAATCTTGATAACCTGCCATTGTAACAGCAATAACCGATCTAACAAATGCGTCAGACACTTGTTGTCTTGTATAGGCGTTGCCGACCGCAGCCCCGTTTTCTGCCTGTTTACATATCTCTGTATTTGAATACGTATGCCTATACCAGTTTCTTTGGCGCTTCAGTGTAATTTGAGTTGCTGAACTTATTCGAGTTTTAAAAACAAGCAACTACGTCATAACAGTCTGTGTGAGAATCTTTCCCACATTACAAGACAAAAAATTAACTACAGGAACATGGCTTAAGACCATAAAACAGAAATCTCGAATGACGTACATACCGGCATTCCGTGATCAGATGAAGATGAGCTGATATTTTTGTATACGGAGCGCGAGGAATTTTGTCCGCTCTACGGCGTCCGAGAGCCGGAGCTCGAGCTGACGTCACTGTTGACATAGTGAGCTTTCAAACGTTGGCGCCAAGCCGTTAGTGACGTCACGTCACCTGCTGGGAGGATGATACCGCTGGTGGCGGGTCGGCGGTTAGCGCGTCAAGGAGCCAAGGACGGGTAGGGGCCTCGCGAACGGCGGGGCCGCGCCAGCTGCATCGGGATGGAGTACGCGAGCCGCGCTCTCACTGCTGTGACATTCTCTCTACTTTGCGTCTCACGACGATCCAGTAGAGATTTTCTTTGCACGTAAAACGCCGCTTGCTATTATGAGTAATTGGACTTCATCGGCAAACGGACAAATTGCCAGGCATACCTCAGGAAATTGAGACGGGACCGTTATTGTTGATGGAATACACACTTGAGTAGGTAGACATTATTTTCAACTGTTCATAACGGCGGGTGGCGATCTAGCTGATAGCGAAGGGATATTCCAAGTTTCATTCAAAATGAGCAGTAAGTTGCTAGAGTGAAGTGTCTGGAAGTTCCGACGAATGTCGCAAAGAAAAATTTCAATATTGTACTACAGTAAGAATGGGAAAAAGAGAAGCTTTTGTACGAAACAGACAGTGTGTTACTGTCGTTCGGTGAACTAAAGAGTATTTTTCTTCTTTCTGAGATATTTAACTTAGGAATTCTTGCAAGGTGTGTTTGATCTGCTCAGAAATGATACACATGTTGTCCGGATACGCTAGCAAGAGACGTAACGGAGGTGTACCGTATCAGAAAAATTGAGTGCTCTTATGTATCCGGATAATTTGTGGAAACGTTTTGCTGCCGCAATATGTACACAATTCTGGCGCCATTGCGACGGAATCAGAGGATGTAATGCACTTGGGAACTTCACACGGCATAAACGCATATGTATACCGTGATCCTGTCACTGTATCTAAAGGACGGTAGTCGGTGGGGACAACGTCAAGGGGCCAAGTAATGCATATGTGTACACCTGTTGGTGCATTATTCAAGGTGGTCCACTGATCGTGACCGGGACAAATATCTCACGAAATAAGCGTCAAACGAAAAAACTACAAAGAACGAAACTCGTCTAGCTTCAAGGGGGAAACCAGACGGCGCTATGGTTGGCCCGCTAGATGACGCTGTCATAGGTCAAACGGATATCAACTGCGTTTTTTTAAAATAGGAACCCCCATTTTTATTACATATTCGTGTAGTACGTAAAGAAATAGGAATTTTTTATTTGGACCACTTTTTTCGCTTTCTGATAGATGGCGCTGTAATAGTCACAAACGAATAAATACGTGGTATCACCTAACATTCCGCCAGGGTGGACGGTATTTGCTTCATGATACACTACCCGTGTTAAAATGGACCGTTTACCAGTTGCGGAAAAGGTCGATACCATGTTGATGTATGGCTGTTGTGATCAAAATGCCCAACGGGCGTGTGTTATGTATGCTGCTCGGTATCCTGGACGACATCATGCAAGTGTCCGAACCGTTCGCCGGATAGTTACGTTATTTAAGGAAATAAGAAGTGTTCAGTCACATATGAAACGTCAACCACGACCTGCAACAAATGATGATGCCCAAGTAGGTGTTTTAGCTGCTGTCGCGGCTAATCCGCGCATCAGTAGCAGACAAATTGCGCGTGAATCGGGAATCTCATCGATTGCACCCGTACCATATTTCTATGCTCCAGGAATTGCATGGCGACGACTTTGAACTTCGTGTACAGTTCTGCCACTGGACACAAGAGAAATTACGGGACGATAACAGATTTTTTGCACGCGTTCTATTTAGCGACGAAGCGTCATTCACCAACAGCGGTAACGTAAACCGGCATAATATGCACTATTGCGCAACGGAAAACCCACGATGGCTGCGACAAGTGGAATATCAGCAACCTTGGCGGGTTTATGTATGGTGCGGTATTATGGTAGGAGTGATAGTTGGCCCTCATTTTATCGATGGCAGTCTTGATGGTGCAATGTATGTTGGTTTCCTACGCAATGTTCTACCGATGTTACTACAAGATGTTTCACTGCATGACAGAATGACGATGTACTTCCAACATGATGGATGTCCGGTACATAGCTCGCGTGCGGTTGAAGCGGTATTGAATAGCATATTTCATGACAGGTGTATTGGTCGTCGAAGCACCGTACCACGGCTCGCACGTTCACCGGCTCTGACGTCCCGGATTTCTTTCTGTGGGGAAAGTTGAAGGATATTTGCTATCGTGATCCACCGACAACGTCTGACAAGCGTCAGCGCATTGTCAATGCATGTGCGACCATTACGGATGGCGTATTACTCGATGTTGAGAGGAATGTCGTTACACGTATTGCCAAATGCATTGAGGTTGACGGACATCATTTTGAGCATTTATTGCCTGAATGTGGTATTTACAGGTAATCACGCTGTAACAGCATGCGTTGTCAGTAATGATAAGTTCACAAAGGTACATGTATCACATTGGAACAACCTAAATAAAATGTTCAAACGTACCTACGTTCTGTATTTTAATTTAAAAAACCTACCTGTTCCCAACTGTTCGTCTTAAATTGTGAGGCATATTTTTGTGACCATTACAGCGCCATCTATCACAAAGCGAAAAAAGTGGTCCAACTAAAACATTCATATTTCTTTACGTACTAGACGAACATGTAATAAAAAATGGGGGTTCCTATTTTTAAAAAACGCAGTTGATATCCGTTTGACATATGGCAGCGCCATCTAGCGGGCCAACCATAGCACCATCTGGTTTCCCCCTTCAAGCTGTACAAGTTTCGTTCTTTGTAGCATTTTCGTTTGGCGTTTATTTCGTGAGATATTTGGCCCGGTCACGATCAATGGACCACCCTGTATAGTGCATATCCCTTCAACTATAATGGAAATGAATTTAAAATCGGACTCATGTTCGTCAATATTTCCGCGAACAAATGCATGCAAACAAGGCTCAGTGCCTCTGATAGCCACGTATTCACTACTCTGCTTTCGCCGAACAAAAGCATAGTGACTTTTCATTGCTGCTTTAGTAGCCCATAATCGCTAATACAAATGCAGTGTTCCAGATTTTCGCAGTAAGGGGCAGTGAATTCCTGAATTGTCGTGAATGATTTAGAAAACGCTGTGGACCATTTATCTATATTCTTATACAAGATAACAAGACTCTTTGCGGAAATGAGCTTCCTGGAGAGTGTATACTTTGTAGAGCACACTTGCTAATCATTGTGGTATCAAAGATTCTTTTAGTGATTCTTGGCTAGGCCCTCCTTTCGCGGAACTTTCGGTAGAGATTCCAGGCTATTATTTCTGAACCGCTTTATCTTTTCGGTTCTTTGAAAACAGATCTGTCATAGCGACTTTTCATAGGAAGGTGGCTCTTTCAGATTTTCGATAACCTGCTGCCCGGATTTTCATCTAAAATTGCAAATTGGTGCTGTATTTGCAAGCTTCAGTTCTTTTCTTGCTGCCTCGTTATGCTCGAGAATACAAAGTTCGCTAACTATATAGCAAAGTGATGATAGCCAAGCATACTTGGAAATTATTTGGAACTCTCATCGTCTCACGCCGTTACACAAGGGGCTTTCAATAAGTAATTCAACACGCTTTTTCTCGGCCAATTTCGGTTGAAAAAATCCGGAATTTGCTGTCGGACAGTGTGGAATATTCACGCTTCAGCCCTTATAATTTCACGAAATTCCAGTAGGTGGCGACACTATACATTTCAAAATGGCGTCGGTGACGTAGGTGCGCTCCAAGCAGAGAGCTGTCATTGAGGTTCTTTTGGCGAGGAACCAAAGCATCGCAGATAGTCATAGGCGGTTGTAGAATGTCTATGGAGACAAGCCAGTGAACAAAAGCAGGGTGAGTCGTTGAGCGAGGAGTCTGTCATCATCGCAGCAAGGTCGCGCAAACCTGTCTGATCTCCAGCGTGCCGGCCGGTCGCAAACAGCTGTGACACTTGCAATGTTGGAAGGTGCGGACACCATCATTCGAGGTGATCGCCAGGTCACAGATCACAGTCAGACACCTCGCTGCTCAACTGGACGTTGGTAGTGCTGACACACTCGTCCACTAGCTGGGGTACTCAAAGGCGTGTGCCCGAGGGGTTACTCGCCGTATAGCAGAAGACCACAAAGAGCAACGAAGGACCATCCGTAAGGAATTGCTTGCGCGTTCGAGGCTAATCGCGACAACTTTTTGTCGCACATCGTCACTGGCGATAAAACATGGGTTCATTACTTCGAACCGGAAACAAAACGGCAATCGATGGGATGGCGCCACTCCACTTCTCCCCCGAAGAATAAGCTCAAAGCCGCACCCTCAGAGGGCGAAGTCGTGGGACTCTAAAGGGATTATTCTGTTTGATGTCCTCTCTCATGATGCAACGATCAACTCGGAAGTGTATTGTGCTACCCTCAGGAAACTGAAGAAACAACTTCAGAGAGTTCGTCACCATAAAAATGCAAACGAACTTCACCTTGTCCATCAAGTCTGCGCACTTGGAAGGATCTTATAGAACTTCATTGGACTTTTCTTCCTCATCCTTCCTACTGCCTGGATCTCGCACCTTCCGACTTTCGTCAGTTTGGCCGAATAAAGGATCCACTCCGCGGAAAGCAGTATTTGGATGAGCGGGGTGGGGAGGTATTGATGAAGCAAGACGGTAGTTCTGACGTCGACCAGCAGACTACTACCATGCGAGCACGACAGGCCCTCCCAGTGAAGTGGCGTAATACGGTCGTATGGAACGGAGATTATATGGAAAGGATTTTGTAGCCAAAAGTGTGGAGAATAATAAGGTGTATTGGAATCCCGAATAAAACCAGTTCGTTTCGAGAAAAAAAAGTGTTGCATTACTTATTGAAATCCGTTCGTACATTAAATTTAGCCGCTTCATTGGATTAGATGTTTGTTTCCGTTATGGAACTATATTGCATACTAGACCCATGAAATGGAAGCGTTCTGTAACAGAAAAAAATGTCAATGGATGTCCCACCGACCTAACCGGCGCAGTGATTAAGGCATTGGAATCACATCCGGGGGGGAGTGGGGGAGTGGTAGTAGTTCCCCGTCTTGCCAATCAGAGTTCAGTTTTCCTTGGTTTGCCTTGTCGCTTAGGAGAAATGACGCGACGGTACATTTCCTCCCTCATTTTTTTCCAAACACAGATTGTGTTCCGTTTCTAATGACTTTGTCTGTGCCTGGACGAAAAGCTCCTTTTCTAATGACTTCATCAGCGTCTGTACGAAAAGCCAAAATTTTACTTTAATTTTATCAGTTTATCCATAGGAATATATCTCACTTTTTATACTATGGTAAATCTGCTGCTTAGTAGCTTTTTACAAGTAGCTAATTTAATTAACATGTTGATTACTGTCTTCCTATTGAGGTGTAGACTTGTACTTCACCAGACGGTCTGTGGTGGAGGGTACAGCCTGTTTTGTATCGGGGTACATAGACAATCAATATCAAGATAATTAGCTGCTCAACGTCACCTTCCGCCCTTCCTAGCCCAATAATGGAATCTGGCGTAAAGAACAAATGGCGAATTACTCAAATACTGTTGCCGTGGTCATTGTGAGAGATGTATCTAGGAGAAAGTTCTTCGGAGTTGAAGAGTAAGCTCTTTCGTAATGCACAACGTCTCTCTCGTCTGCCACTAAAATTTGTCGAGAAATTCTGCTACGCTGTCGCGATGACAGAAGAAACCTGCAATGATTCACCGATCGGTCACCTGTTCTGGAGAAATGTAAGCAGTTTTGTAAGTTACCTGCTTTACCAAGAATAGTGTCATTCCGGTGTTTTATTTGTCACGAGTGAAGGAGGTTAAAGGGGTTATGTTCTGTGCATAGTAAAGATACAGCACTTGTCATGAGTCGAGTCAGTTTTTAGCAGTTGCTTTGGTAAGTGACCTGCCGTCCTATTTTATTACCATGGGCAAAGTAATTGTAAGATTACTGTTGTACTGAACACGTGTCGAAAGATGATCTGATAGTGCGATAAGGGCAGCCTCCTGGAGAGTCAGATTAGTGATTAGTGCTGCTGCAGCGTCAGATATCGAAAGCAAACAGTCACACCTAAGTGAAACGACCACAAGACATTACAAAATGTTGCATTATTTATAACTGTAGACGGCCATACGGATCCTCTTTGAAAGCAGTATCACTGGAATGACGCCAGTGAATAACGCATTGACTACGTGAAACGTTTCAGAAGCAGCAGTTTGGCAGTGGGTAACCACTTTAGAGAGCTATGACAATGGAATTGACGAGCAAGCCGAACTGTTGTGCTTGTTTGTTTGTCGTTGTTTAATCTTTTTATGCAAACGAGTTCCTCAGTTCGCAAAACGAAAATACAATTTACGTTTCAGTAAATGCCTCACATCTCACTGACTGACGTAAAGGCTTCTCCAAGCAGATCATCGAGAAGTATATCTAAAGACTGGCTCACAGTTCAAGTTTACCGACATTCTAGTCAGAGTCATTCCTAGAATGCCTTCAGTTCCTGCTACAACCGTTGTTCAACAATATGTACACGGAAGATAATGTTGCTGTCCAGCGCAAAGTGGTCAGATAAAGAAAGCAAATACGTGACATGTAAAGTGACGGAGATAATATAACACTCGCGTCACGCGTGGACAGATGTGGAGCAGAAGTAAGCGGAACTGAGACTAAGCAGTCCACATCTAATTATCTTTAACAAATATATGAATGATCTACTGGTCAAAGTCCTAAACCATCTATGTCACACTTTATATTGTATTCTTGCGGAGTCTATCATATAGCGTAAAATAGATGTATTGTGCAGTTCTGGGTGATTTTTTTAAGTTAGCAGAGTCAGCATAATATTGTTTTTTGCGTTCTCAGATTGCTTTAATTACGAATGTTGAGATTGTCAGTTTTTCAATTTAATTTGATTTGCTTGTGGAGCTGGGGTCGGAACCATACATTCTACGCATCTGGTAAATATGTTTCTTCCCAAATTACTTAAGGGCAACGACAAAATTTCCATAATTTATTATGCACTTCAGCGCAATTACAGCAGTAATTGTTAAATTAAGTAAAAAAATATGATCGCTTTCTTAAGCCAAACTGGAGGAAGGGTTACATATGTACCCTTAAAAGAATTTATATGTTTTCTTAGAGTTATCGTTAGTTGTAGTAAGGTTCTCTACTACCACACTTCTATTATTGATAAATCCACTGACAATCAGCTACATGCGCTAGTCGATGCTGAGCCACTATTCATAAATGTCTTCCAGTTACGATATGCTTTAGTGAAAGTACTAAAACCAGCGGTGCGATCAACTCAAAAAGCCAGTAAAATTAACATAATTATTTTTAATCCAAGAGAAAGAAAGAACATTATAGAATCTGGAAAAAGTTCTGGAAAAACATAGGACAGGCTAGAAAAGAATGTTTCTAATTCCACTGTCTACATTTACAGAAAGGAGAAACACAGAGAGGAAACGGAGGGATGGGTGTTACCTAATGCATTTTGTGTTATAGGTCTTGAAGAACGAGTCTACATCAGTCAGCAGAAGATAAACTACATCTAAACTCGTTAGGCCGAACAGTAAGAAGTGGAAGAAAAATATGATAAAGATTTTGGGGGGATCGTACTACTGGCACAGACTTCCACATTTTTTTCATAAATAGAACAATTGCCGCCGTGGCGCTTAAACCTCCATAATAAGCAAAGCAGATGTGGTATATTACTGTATCTGGTTTGTTATGCAAATATTTCCTCGAAGAAACAAATTCAGTTTCGTTTGGTATCGGGCACGCATAGCGAGGACAAAACTGTTATTATCAAAGCCTGAGCAGACTTGGTAACTTCTCCTTTGCAGCGCTGCTAGAGAACAACGCTAAAGGTCGTATCATGCTGAGGAGCCAGGAAATTCCATCAAAAGTTGGGATGCAGTGAAATTATGCACGCCTCCTGGCATGAAACTCGTCTCTCCGCCAGTCTGAGATTACTTTCATCGAACCTCTTCCGCAGTACAACTTCTGGTGAGCGTAAAACGACAGCTATAGCAGAGACGCAGAGACTTGCTTCTATAAAATCCGACAGGTGGCGCGGAGAACATTTGCTTGTATCGTGGTTCACTTTATAGACTTTCTTCTTAGTTTGGTTAGTCGCAACTCAGACCGGGAAAGCTGATAGGGACTTACCCCTATCTGATTCCTATTCGAACTAAGCTGAGCACGCTACGAAATCATTTAGAGATACTGATAGTGGACGAGCATAAACAAACTGCGGAAAATATTAAACAAGTAAATTTTTGAGGTGAGGTAACAGCTTTGCAGGTGGCACCACTTGACAGGCTTTTTTTTTTCTCTCTCTCTTGATAGAGATCTAAGTAAAGTAGACACAGAATTGTGTGGCTTTTGAAGAGTTACTCGGCCATTGTAATTCATTGTAATCCTGGAGTTAATGGATCGTCAGGATCAAAGAGCATAAGCGACATTGCAGGTTGGGGCAGGTGGAGAAATCGGCCGTGGCAGAGCACGCACTGAATGAGACCGACCACGTAATAAAATTCGCCGACACGGAAGTTCTGGCTGTAGAGAAGCACTATCACACGCGCTTGTTCAGAGAAGCTGTAGAAATCCAAAAACACGCGAACAGTTTCAACAAGAAAGAGGAAAGCCTTAAGGTAAACGGATCCTGGCTTCCCGTACTGCAGCGAACGACCGTCGCAGGTAGCAAGAGGAGAACCGCACCGGAAATGACCGCGGAGAAGCCCTCGGACGTTGGCGCGCCAGGTACATATAGTCTGCGGCCGCGAGCTCGCCTCCAGTTCACCACCGGCAATGGAGGATGGAGCTTTGACAATGCCAGCCACTCGTGCTGGCGAAACGTCAGAAAAATCATTAGATGAACGTCGGCCGAAGAACCCGAGACAGAAGCCAATAGGCAGTTTGTCAGACTTAACAATGTTGTGAAAACCTACCGCCGAAATTACACAAAATGCGTTTCGTAATTATGATACAAAATTGTAACTTATGTAATGTATGAAGAATATGAGTGGCTTGTTATAGTAAAATGTGGTCATAATCGCTCTTTACATTCGTAGTCAATGAAAAATTTCTAACATGAAAATTCGGGCCATGGTAAATCCTATCGTCAGAGCTCCGGCGACAACCGTGTTAAAATGTTTAAGGAAGCTATAACTCCCGCGGATGTGGGTACCTGTGTATGCGGAACGGATGAGGTAATTGCGGAAGGGGGGGGGGGGGAGGGGCGGAGGAGTTATCTCTGACTTCTCGTATCTGCGTAGTTCCCTAGTGCTCATCTCTCATCAGTATTACAAGGCTGCATTGTATCCAAAGGAACTATACACGACACTGTAATATCAGTCCCATGCAGACTGTCCATAGATTCATGACACCGTGATTATGTTCATATACAGCATTACAATCGCGATAAGAGCTACTGCTTCAGGTGGATCTTTTTTCACTAGTGTCGTCATTACGACCCGTCATTTGGCGAATGCTCTCATAAGTTCATGACCAACGGCGGAGCGAGCCTACTCAGCAATGGCGGGTGCCCCGAGACGGCAGAGCAGAGGCCTGCGGGCGACAGAGGCTGGTGGCGACCCGCTGGGAAATGCCGAGAGAGCCGCCGCTAACAGCCAATCAGGCGCTGCCAGATTCTGCGGCCTCTCGAGGGCCTGTGGCTGAGGCGCCGTCTCGAAGGAGACAGCTGCCGAGGGCCGGCACGGCAATGTTGATGGCGATGGCGGTACCGCAATACTGCTAGTGCTACTATCGCCTCATAGTGTCTGTTCCTCACCTACCTGTCTTCTTTTTCCCGCTTCGTTAGGCAAAGCTGCCAAGTGCAGCCACTGACATTTCTCATGTGAAAGTACCATCATACACTCTTTAAATGTTCCTTTGTGCTTCTGCCGTTGTTTTCTGTATATAATGTCCGACTGCTTTTATTGTGAGAAGCTATTTTTATAAAGAGAAATATTTCAGAAGAGACTAACCAGGTGAAGAACCCCAGTCTAAAATTGTTACTTTAGATGACGGTGACGTCATTACGTCAATTATACATCCTCCACAATTTTCAGTACAGCGTATAGTTGCGGGGGTCTACCTTGACTCAAAGTAAAGAGCTATTTCTGAAATATCTGATTCATCAAATAGTGAAATCTGCTAGGAATTTGTATGTTGCGTAACGCGTTAACAAATTGCTGCATATTCATTGTATCGTCTCGATAGTGAATCACATGTAAGAATGTGATGTGTAACAGTTAGCAACAAGCTACAGGCACGCTTTACACGTATAATCAGCTGCAGCCCATGTTAAAAAAAAGTTTTTTTTGCAAGCAGTTAAAATCTTAAATCGTCATAGAGAAGTGCTGCCGTTCAGACAAGTCTTTTTTTTTTTTTTTTTTTTTTTTTTTGTAAGTTTGAAGATACATTGTGTCATCAAAAGTATCCGGACACCTGGCTGAAAATGACTTACAAGTTCGTGGCGCCCTCCTTCGGTAATGCTGGAATTCAGTATGGTGGTGCGCCACCCTTAGCCTTCATGACGGCTTCCACTCTCGCAGGCAAACGTTCTATCAGGTACTGGAAGGTTTTTTGGAGAATGGCAGCCCATTCTTGAAGGAGTGCTCCACTGAGGAGAGGTATCCATGTCGGTCGGTGAGCCCTGGTACAAAGTCCACGTTCAAAAACATCCCAAAGGTGTTCTGTAGGATTCAGGTAAGGACCCTGTGCAGGCCAGTCCATTACAGGCATGTTACTGTCGTGTAACCACTTCGCCACAGGCTGTGCATTATGAACAGGTGTTCGACCGTGTTGAAAGATGCAGTCGCCATCCCCGAATTGCTCTTCATCGCTGGGAAGCGACAAGGAGCTTAAAACGTCAATGTAGGCCTGTGCTGTGATATTGCCACGAAAAACAACAAGCAGTGCAAGCCCCCTTCACGAAAAACACGACCACACGATAACACCACCGTCTCGGAATTTTACTGTTGCCACTACACAAGCTGGCAGATGAGATTCATCGGGCATTCGCCACACCTACACCCTGCAATCAGATGGCCACATTGTGTACCGTGTTTCGTCACTCCACACAACGTTTTTCCACTGTTCAGTTGTCCAATGTTTACGCTTCTTACACCAAGTGAGGCGCCGTTTGGCATTTACCGGCGTGATGTGTGGCTTACGAGCAGCCGCTGGACTATGAAACCCAAGTCCTCTGACCTCCCGCCTAACTATCATAGTACTTGCAGTGGATCCAGATGCAGTTTCGAATTCCTGTGTGATGCTCTGGATGGTTGTCTGCCTATTACACATTACGTCCCTCTTCAACTGTCCGCGGTCTCTGTCAGTCAACGAGGTCGGCCTGCACGCTTTTGTGCTGTACGTGTCCCTTCACGATTCCACTTCACTATCACATCGGAAACAGTGGACTTGGGGATGTTTAGGAGTGTATAAATCTCGCATACAGATGTATGACACTAGTGACACCCAATCACCTGACCACTTTCGAAGTCCGTGAGTTCCGCGGAGCGCCCCTTTCTGCTCTCTCACGATGTCTAATAACTACTGAGGTAGCTGATATGGAGTACCTGGCAGTAGGGGCAGCACAATGCACCTAATATGAGAAACGTATGTTTTTCGGCGTGTCCGGATACTTTTAATCACATAGTGTATATTTGCGTATCTTTGTTATCTTTTAGACAGCCTTTCAGTAAAATTTCTGACAAATTGAAATAGTCTAGTGTCCCCTTACCACATTTTATGTGAGACATACTAGAAATAAGAGTTAAAATAGACGACCACTGTTTTCATTACGAAACTTCTTAGATCATTAGAATTTTAAGGAACTTAGGAAAAATGGCTAACTGCGTTTTACATTTCGTAAACTGAAGAACCGCAGGAGTCAGTTCTCGGAACGATCAACGTAGAGCGGAATAATACATTTCTGCATAAGAAAGAAAGAAGATCAAAACTATCAGTGAAAAAGTGGTATGAAAAAGGACGGGAATTATTAACTCTGAACAGTATGCAGTACTGTGTTAATAATGAAGCCGTCCTTGAACTTCGACATACATAATGCGGTCGCGTCAGTACACAAGTTCGTCGAGCTCATCTACATGACTCACTCATATGCGTCTCTGTTCGTCACTTCTTTTCCTCTGGATGCTTTCTGTTGCGCGTGATTAAGCGACGAGCAGTTGGAAACATCGATGACATAAGATGCTTCACCGTTGCCGCAACAGAGTAGTTACGCAAGAATTTAGCGGATGCAGGTTATTTAGTTAAGACATTCATATTTATGACTCACTAGTAGAGTCAAAGTGAAATAGATACAGATACAGAATAAGTTCACGTCATTGATTTCACATAACAAGTAGAACTAATGACGTGTGCAATAACAGTACCATAATGCATCACAAATGTAGAGTTTGCCCTGTTGTCTGCACATAAAATTAGAGCATAAATTCCTGCTACCTTCAGCAAAGTTAATAAATGGTTTGGGCTGCTCTCTGTAGTTCACACTGATGTGTAAAAGATCGCTCCCTGCTCGTGTAAATGTCTTCTCATTTCAGCATACTCCAGTTTTTGTATGAATGAATATTAAATGAATTATCCCATCCATATTTTCGTACTGTGGTGGAAATACTTTTAAAAATACATTACCATAAAGTAAAATGAATCGTGTGAAAGTAGGCATAGTCATGAAACTGGTTCTGTACATCAAAATGTGCCTGGTTGCTCTCGTTCGTCACTGCTATTCAGTTATAGGTTCGATAAAAGAAGTAATATCACTGAGAGCAATTTCTGCACAGAAGAAGTTTATCATGCCACAGTATCCATTTTGTATTCCTTTGAAATCCTGAGAAAATTTGCTGTCATAGAATTATACAATCTCACAGAGGTATCAGGGGTATATTTCGACTGCATTTTCTTCGAAGTTCTCCAGTTAAGACAGGATCTATTGTACTAGTACATTTTATTGTTGGAAGACCGCATGGCGCTTAAGATTTATATGGGGCGCCGGTGCAAGAAAAAAAAGTGGGACCCTATTCTGCACCCTGCTCTCTACCCATTCAAACATCGCCCCCACCCCCTCTTCCCCACATACCCACACGTACGAGGGCAGTTCAATAAGTAATGCAACACATTTTTTTTCTGAAACAGGGGTTGTTTTATTCAGCATTGAAATACACCAGGTTATTCCCCAATCTTTTAGCTACACAACACTAGTTTTCAACGTAATCTCCATTCAATGCTACGGCCTTACGCCACCTTGAAACGAGGGCCTGTATGCCTGCACGGTACCATTCCACTGGTCGATGTCGGAGCCAACGTCGTACTGCATCAATAACTTCTTCATCATCCGCGTAGTGCGTCCCACGGATTGCGTCCTTCATTGGGCCAAACATATGGAAATCCGACGGTGCGAGATCGGGGCTGTAGGGTGCATGAGGAAGAACAGTCCACTGAAGTTTTGTGAGCTCCTCTCGGGTGCGAAGACTTGTGTGAGGTCTTGCGTTGTCATGAAGAAGGAGAAGTTCGTTCTGATTTTTGTGCCTACGAACACGCTGAAGTCGTTTCTTCAATTTCTGAAGAGTAGCACAATACACTTCAGAGTTGATCGTTTGACCATGGGGAAGGACATCGAACAGAATAACCCCTTCAGCGTCCCAGAAGACTGTAACCATGACTTTACCGGCTGAGGGTATGGCTTTAAACTTTTTCTTGGTAGGGGAGTGGGTGTGGCGCCACTCCATTGATTGCCGTTTTGTTTCAGGTTCGAAGTGATGAACCCATGTTTCATCGCCTGTAACAATCTTTGACAAGAAATTGTCACCCTCAGCCACATGACGAGCAAGCAATTCCGCACAGATGGTTCTCCTTTGCTCTTTATGGTGTTCGGTTAGACAACGAGGGACCCAGCGGGAACAAACCTTTGAATATCCCAACTGGTGAACAATTGTGACAGCACTACCACAGAGATGTCAAGTTGAGCACTGAGTTGTTTGATGGTGATCCGTCGATCATCTCGAACGAGTGTGTTCGCACGCTCCGCCATTGCAGGAGTCACAGCTGTGCACGGCCGGCCCGCACGCGGGAGATCAGACAGTCTTGCTTGACCTTGCGGCGATGATGACACACGCTTTGCCCAACGACTCACCGTGATTTTGTCCACTGCCAGATCACCGTAGAGATTCTGCAAGCGCCTATGAATATCTGAGATGCCCTGGTTTTCCGCCAAAAGAAACTCGATCACTGCCCGTTGTTTGCAACGCACATCCGTTACAGACGCCATTTTAACAGCTCCGTACAGCGCTGCCACCTGTCGGAAGTCAATGAAATTATACGAGACGAAGCGGGAATGTTTGAAAATATTCCACAAGAAATTTCCGGTTTTTTCAACCAAAATTGGCCGAGAAAAAAATGTGTTGCATTACTTATTGAACTGCCCTCGTACTATACTGTGCTACGGACACTCTCCTACATGTTGGTTACAGGTTGTTTGCCAATGGTTGCAGGTAACGGGGAACACACCGTCTAAGCGCTGTGGTATTTGCTATTGATAGTAGGCAAACAGTGAGCAGTGGGTCGGCAGGTTGGCCGTGTTTCACGCACTGGCGTGAGTCACAGAGCGGGCAGCTCGCCCAGCGGCGCCGCCTTGTAAGGCACCCACTGCCAGACGCCGCCGCCTTGACCGCCTTACGGGCACCGCCGCCCGGTCGCCACAGCCAAGTTATGGCGCCACAGGTGTCCAGGTGCACAGCGCTTACCAGGCACCGAAGTGGCATCCACATGGCTAGCAGAATGCAAACATAGTTGGGTCGACCATGGAATCATTACAAACCGAATACTTAGTCAGACAACAAAGGCGATTGCAGGTACCGATCACATCCTTGTTGAAAGAAAATAACTCGCCGGAACAACAGGAAAGAAAAGGCTGGAGGGGAGTGTAAGGGTAGTTTCTTCCAGATGTGCATCCTGTGTGTCACAAACTGCCGTTTCAAAGTGCAGACTCTGCTCAGTCGTCATAGTACATTATCTGAGCACGTAGAACGAGGGCCATAGTTATGACTCTAACATCTTTCCGCCCTGTTAATTTTTCCGAGTCATTCCATGTGCACGGTACCGCTGGAAGCATTTTGAAGGTGCTCTATTAGTGGGAGGATATCTGGTTGCAGAGCGTCCTCAACCTCCCACAATGCTTCTATATCGCAACTTGGGACGATTGGAAACCAAATGAAATGGCAGCACATACCATGACATCAGCTGATTAGGTGATGTAATCACTCGATGACGACGTGTTATGCGTGTTGCACAAGACATTTCCGTGCTCTCCGTGGTGTTCGTCCACTCTCCGTGGTGTTCGTCCACAATTTGCTATTTTGACTGCGCGTAATTCTGATTACTCGATGGCGTACCGCAGAGGCCCTGACTGATTATTCAGTCCTATGCCAGTAGCTCGAACGTAGCCGTTACTGCTGAGAAATTAATCAAAGACGACTTAAGATTACCGAAGAGGAAGAAAACAGTCTCCAAGTTTCAGTAGTACCGTGCGATTGGCATACGACTCGACAAATATGACATTCGCGGCGAGAAGTAAGTAGTATTTATGCCCTTCTTATTCACATATCCAAAGATCTGTATTTCTTACTATCCAGTTTAAGTTCTATTGATTTTAAAAGTAACAAAGCTCCACCGTTAGGTACAATATGCACCCGCAAGACTATCTAACATGAAGGCACTGCTTATCCAACCAACAACAGATACGTCAACACCTCAACCGTAGACCGATTCCCGGATTTTCTGCCTGAAGATGGAGGCTGTGGCAGACACGACGTCTGCAGCTGAGAAAAGTTGTGCGAAGGATCCATTAATCTCCTACTGTCTGCAACTGAGAAAAGTTGTGCCAAGGATCCATTAATCTCCTACTCGTATTGTGAAACTTATAGTTCAGGTAGAGAAGAGCACGTTTACTGTCAAACAGGTGCGTCTGGCAACGTCACCTTATGGCCAGGTAGCTCTTAGCTGCCGGCAGAGATGAGGACAGTAGTTATGAAATCAGTGCTGAGAAAGCATTTTAAGCGTCTGTGAAATGCTGTTACACGTGTAGGACAGTGATACTGAAATTGGAGGCAAGAGACTCCTAACGTATAACAATTTTACATTCAGACGTAATAGGAAAGTGTAATTTGCTGGTGAACGGGATTGATGTTACTCTGACAAGAAGAACTGTAATGTCAAAATTTTTCCAGTAGGGAGTGATCATGTTTTGTCTAGGCACGTGGGAAATCACACTCATGATCCATCTTCAGTAAAAGAGGTAGGCATGTAGTCGGTAACAAATGCAATAAAAAATGGAGGAAACAGTGTAAAAGAAAGGGTTGGTTTCATTGTTGTTTCTTTCTCTAATTCTGCCTACTATATATAAAATGGTACTGATGAGGAGGAAGCATCTCCTCTCCTTGTATTGTGGTCAGTCCTCTCCGCTTTGGAAAATGACAATCGCTTGCGATACTTTTCGTTCTCGTTTTAATTCTTTGTCTCAATAGGCTCTCCCTAAAATTTACATTTCTGTGAGTAACTTGAGAAGACTACAGACTTATAGTTGGCAAAATAATGTTGTCTGTAGTTTCGTATTAAAAGCTGACAAAGAAACCAAAATAGGCAAATATTCCTTGAGAAAAAAATTATGAAATGGCGTTATTAACATACTCTACTTTATGTAGTGTATTTTGTACGAAGCTGAAATATTATTTTTTTGGTTAAAGCTTTGTTCTAAATAAAATTACTTTCAACTGAAGCTCACTGTTATACAGTTTATTTCCTTTAAATAATTTTCCGTCATCCTTTTGCCAGTTGTTGTGCTAAATGTTACTAAATTGGTAAAACCGCACTCGGTCACCTGGACCCAGATGAAGGTTGCCTATCTGACGGCATCCATCGGTAACAAAAAGTTTGATTTTGAGTTTTTGATGTAATTATTGACCAAATTTAAAAACTTGAAATGTGAAGTTACTCATTAAGACGTATCTCTTACCTTAAAGGTGTAACACAGTGAATCAGGTTTTAAAGTTAGAAACGGTGTATATGTTATGAGTCATCGTAACACAGGGGGCGCAAATTATGCAGACTATATGCATCCAGTATTTGAGAATGAGAGCGCTTAACGACTTCCAACAAACTTCACAAATAGTTTCAAATATTCTTTTAAACTATTTCTCGCTGATAGCTCCTCACAGACTAAAGAAAGGAAAAAAGTGCGTCGCTTACTGTATTTTCACTGTTCGTGAAGTAAGACTCAGCATCAGGCAAGACTTTTTAATTTGTTTCATGTTTACTACTAATACCATACGCTGCGCATTTTCCAGGCAGTATCTACATATACCACCGAACGTACCTTACGGTAATCTTTACCTTTTTGTAAATTCTGTAATAAAAATGTGGTAACTGCCTTTAGGCAAAGATTGCTACACTCTTACAATATGGCTTACTGATGTATTGCGGACAGTGGCAAAGAGAAAATGGTAAGTCTTCTGCTAATTGGTGAGTTCGTGTACTGGTAGGAAGGGCAGATAAGATCACGTGATTGAGTTCGTGTTAAGCAGGTCAAAGTTACAAATTTCGTATGAGCCGGGAGCCTTGTGGTTAGGAATCGGTAACAATGGATTCAGCTGCTTGGATATATAAATAAAAATGAGGAGTAAACACTTAAGTTTTTACCGCGAAAATTTTCACAGCTGGCGACCTCGCCATCTTCGAAAACTAAGGAAGCTAGAAGACGGAGGTGACATGCTGTTGCATCATGGGCAGACGATGACTATTCTCCCCTGTGCTCTTGATGAATAATGAGATTATCGCCTCGCCTGGGGCCTTTCGCAACTTACCTGATGTTCATTCGTTCCACAATACGCGTCCTCCGCCAGTGGCTCCAGCAGTGCAGGTTATCGACCAAAGTGAGTGTCAGTGGCCAGTCTGTCTCCCTGAGTTTACCGATGTGATATCCGTTGGTGCCTCAGAATGATGTCACCTGCGGCATGCTACGTGCGTACTCGCTTTCTCCCTGGACCTGCGCTCTGACACCATTGCCTTTTACAGTGTTTCTCGGTCTATTGCGCCATCAGTTGCTCTTAACATGGTCACCGATTGTGGTCCTATTACGTGTTTCCAAAATGAAAGCTCTAGTAAGAAAGCTGAAAGAAGTAGCACCTCAGGTTATGTCCACTGACAGTCTCATGGAATAACGATGAACCTATTGCTTTTCTGATAGAGTAGTTGTGGCGATGTGGTACGTCACAAAGCCGTTAATATGATTTTCCATAATATTTAGGTCTCACCAAGAGAATTACAGCATGCTGTCGTAGTATAGCCATCTGTTCCCGTGTCCGGTAGTTCACGAACGCATACTGTTTCTGTTGTATTTCTCGGGTATCAGGACCTTTAAAATCTGTTAACCACCAACTGATTTATGTACTTGTGGCTTTACTTTTTCAATTAGTTATTTTTCTGAAGATGAAAAATGAGCGGAGGTACTCATATTTAAGGGAAATTTGGAATATCTGGATCAGGGATAACCAACGTCTTAGCTTACCTGGGCCACATTTCAATAAAATGAGTATTTTTGGGCCGCAGATAATATACTCAACACTAACAACAACAGACAAAAAAGAGGTGGCCGGTCCGAAGTATATAGTTAACACATTTAAGTAATTTAGATTTCATTAATTTATGAATCTTTATTATAGAAAGCAAGGCTGTATTATTTGACATTTTATCTATGATATTTCATTAATAATTTTATACAATATATAAGTAATAACAAATTAAAGAGTTGTGTGACATTTGACTTTGAATTTGGGAAACTAATGTATCAATATCAGGTTAGATCGAAGTGGCTGCAATTCAGAGGGTGTTCTGAAGATGTTCATCTGAGATTTTGGTTCTATTCTTACTCTTCGTGTGCTTTACTCTCGATAACTGTTCAGAAACGTACGTATTCCAGTCTAAAATGACATATATAACGCATGATATTGCAGCAAGGGATATTTCTCTCCAAGCAGATATGGTTCGTAAAAGTGCAACAAAGATACATGATCAAATTTTTCTTTTAGATGAATGTCAGACATTCCATCTGAAAATTTTCTGGCGATGTATGTACATTATTTATAAAAAGTGTAGCATAAATTTAAAAATTGTGATTATTTTTTCGCCTCGCGGGATTAGCCGAGCGGTCTGGGGCGCTGCAGTCATGGACTGTGCGGCTGGTCCCGGCGGAGGTTCGAGTCCTCCCTCGGGCATGGCTGTGTGTGTTTCTCCTTAGGATAATTTAAGTTAAGTAGTGTGTAAGCTTAGGGACTGATGACCTTAGCAGTTAAGTCCCATAAGATTTCACACACATTTGAACATTTTGATTATTTTTTCGAAAATCCTGAAATCGGTTTT
Source organism: Schistocerca nitens (assembly GCF_023898315.1). Classification (NCBI taxonomy): domain Eukaryota; kingdom Metazoa; phylum Arthropoda; class Insecta; order Orthoptera; family Acrididae; genus Schistocerca; species Schistocerca nitens. The sequence continues at coordinate 504,130,829 of NC_064615.1, forward strand.
CTAATTTTTGCTTTAAATCGAAAATTAGTCTGCATATTTCATCCCATCTTTAGGTTTTCTCCGGTCGTGTGATAGATGCTCACTTCTTGGGCAGCACGTTGGATAATACAAAGTAGATGTGAAGTTACCAGAGAACAATTGATTGGAAACTTTTTATATGTAAAATGGGTCTTCTGTCTTCAGTAAGAAATGAAGAACCTGCTGATGAAAAGTTACTGAACTAAAAAATGAACCGTAAGTACTGGTTCCTACCTGCGTCTTGTGCTGCCATGTCTACTTATATCATATGACATGCTGTGCTTTCACCATATTGTTCATTCCTCATTAAAAGCCACTTCTTCGTAACAAACACAGCTGGGGCTGTGGCCTGCCTGTGAAACGTTATTAGCAGGCAGTGAAATGGGAAGCTGCAGCTGGCAGAAACAGCAAGTGTGTGTTGTGTTTGTTCTGCTGTCCCGACCCACCGCAACTGCGCAGACAGGTGGCGCTCGCCTTCTGACCCGACCTCGGCTGGTGAAAGCTGTCACGGCTCGAGCTGACCGCGTTCCCTGGACCCGATTACAGCTGCAGCCACCGCCAGCTGCTGGCGGTCATCGGTTTTCTAACGAGCGAAGTTATTGCGGGGGTGGCTAAAGGGTACAGAGGTCGCCTATAGCAGTAAAACTGGAAGACTGATTATTATTCGGGCCCCGCATCAGTCTCGTCTTGAGAGCGAAAACAATGGTCTTCTAAGAAGCACGAAGAGTAAACGATCCACAGCTCACTCTGAGACTCGAATTAGTACATTGCAACATCAACAAACACTAACGTTCGCTAATAATGTATATTGTACTCTGCTGTTCATCCTCCTATCTATGTAAATACTGAAGAAGAATGGGCAAGGCATGATAGGAATTAAGTGATCGTCGAGGCATTTCTTACGATTCACGAAAAGCACAGGAAGCGCGCGCGCGTGTATCAGGTAGAGGGAGAGGGAGAGCGGAGAGAGAGAGAGAAAAAAATGTTCAAATGTGTGTGAAATCTTATGGGACTTAAATGCTAAGGTCATCTGTCCCTAAGCTTACACACTACTTAACCTAAATTATCCTAAGGACAAACACACACACCCATGCCCGAGGAAGGACTCGAACCTCCGCCGGGATCAGCGGCACAGTCCATGACTGCAGAGCTTTAGACCGCTCGGCTAATCCCGTGCGGTGGAGAGAGAGAGAGAGAGAGAGGGAGAAATCTGATCATTATTACAATCATCAGTCGGTTTAGTCAGTGCTGAATGTGGTGACCTCGTTTCTTCATTCATATCGTAAGTAACTAAATCTTCGACTAGACCGCTAATCCCGTGCGGTGGAGAGAGAGAGAGAGAGAGAGAGAGAGAGAGAGAGGGCAATCTGATCATCATTACAATCATCAGTCGGTTTAGTCAGTGCTGAATGTGGTGACCTCGTTTCTTCATTCATATCGTAAGTAACTAAATCTTCGACTAGACGTCTCTATCCACAGCTATCTTCAGTTGATCTTTAAAATAATGTGAAGAGGTAGGCCGGAAATCTTCTTTGCTTGAGCCAATCGTCTACTTACTGGCTCGCAAGATGGTGTCTTTTTTTAAATTATCCTCTTTTGTACTCAAAATCTGCCAAAGGAATTAATAAAGGTAAACTTCTTGTGATGATAAGTTCTTTTCTAATGAAAGCAGTGGTTCTTCCCCCCGTCCGCGGTACGTTGTAACATCTTCCGCCAACACTATATATAGAAGGCATCAATTTCGGCTCTCGTCAGTAGCTTTCAGGGTCCAGATCTCGCAGTCGTACAACGACGCAAGCAACACCAATGATTCCACCAAGGCCATATTCGTTGATTTGGATACTGCACGGTTCTGCCAGATCTTAGAGAGTTTAACCACAGCAGCTCGGCGAAAGACGTCTTTTTATTTCTTTATCACCTTTCCCTGAGTAATTAGTCAGAGATTTCTAGATAAACACAGCCATTCAGACCCTTTAAGCAACCTGTAGGATCGATTTAATCTAAACCTTGTGGACTAATAACCATTAGTCTGGTCTTTTTCATCTTTATCTTTAGACCCAAATTAAAACTAATAGTCTTATCCTTGAGAGCAGATCACTAAGTTATTCCTCACTTCCCACAAAGATATTACTATCATCAGCAAAGTGTAGATCGTTGATTTTCCTGCCACCAATTGAAATTCTAGCATCCCTCCCATCCAATTCTCCGTTGTTAAAGTGTTCTGCATAGATAGTTAAACGTAAACTGCGGTACGAAGAAAACGGGCTTATGGAAATTTTGTAAACGACCAGAATGTTTTCGTATTTTTCAGTCAGAAAGACATAATATAACAGTAAAACTGACTCTTCCCATATCATAGCAACAGTAAGTAACTAATTGAACAGCAGTTTGCTTCTCTGCAACCTATGTATCCACCGTTATGACACAGTGTCATCAAAATGTTGTTTCCCTGGACGCGGCATCCGTTTTCTTCCAGAATTGACGCACTGAGGTACACTCTTGACGCGGGAGGATTTGAAATGCCCGGTGCCTCAGAAATCATGTCTTACATGAGTGGCGCACCCAAGAGGTGCCAATTTCGGTTTACATTGTGTAATATTTCCCCGCCAGCCCCTATAGTTTCACAACGTTCCGATAGGTGTCGGCATTATACTTAGCCTTCAAAATGGCGTCTGTAACGGAGGTACATTCGAAGAAGAGAGCTGTCATTGAGTTTCTTTCGGCGGAGAACCAGAGCGTCGCAGATATTCATAGACAGAATGAGATTTTCACTCTGCAGCGGAGTGTGCGCAGATATGAAACTTCCTGGCAGATTAAAATTGTGTGCCGGACCGAGACTCGAACTCGGGACCTTTGTCTTTCGCGGGCAAGTGCTCTACCATCTGAGCTACCCAAGCACGACTCACACCCCGTCCTCACAGCTTCACTTAGCAGAAGAGCTTCTGTAAAGTTTGGAAGGTAGGAGACGAGGTACTGGCGGAAGTAAAGCTGTGAGGACGGGGTGTGAGTCGTGCTTGGGCAGCTCAGATGGTAGAACACTTGCCTGCGAGAGGCACAGATCCCGAGTTCGAGTCTCGGTCCAGCACACAGTTTTAATCTGCCAGGAAGTTTCATATTCATAGGCGTTTGCAGAATGTCTATGGAGACTTTGTCAGTGAACAAAACACGGTGAGTCGTTGGGCGAGGAATTGCAAGGTCGGAGAAACCTGTACGATATCCCTCGTGCCGGCCAGCCGCACACAGCTGTGACTCCTGCAATATTGGAACGTGCGGACACTCTCATTCGACGGGATCGACGGATCACAGTCAAACACCTCGCTGCTTACCTGGACTTCTCTTGGTAGTGATACACTCGTCCACTAGTTGGGATACTGAAAGGTGTATGACCGATTGATTCCTTGACGCATAACAGAAGATTATAAAGAGCAACGAAGGGCCAAGGTACCAAGTGGGCATACAGGCCCTCCCAATAAGGTGGCGTAAGGCCGTCGCATTGAACAGATAAATATCGTAATATAGGATTTTGTAGGCAAACGAGGGGGAATAATATGGTTTATTGGAATCCTGAATAAAACCAACGTGCTTTCAGAAAAAAAAAGAGTTGGAATCCCTATTGAACACATCTCGTATAATGAACAAAGTGTAGACTGTTGATTTTCCTGTCACCAAGTTCCTCTATATCCGGTGCGCTCCTGATTACATATCGCAGCATTTTATTAAGTATTTATGCGTTCACCTATCGTACCATGATTTACGCTGAACTGGCTATGGTAGTTAAGCATAAATCACGCTACGAAAGGAAAAAGGTAAAGAAAATGTTCCGATTGCGCTAGCCTTGCCCATAGTGAGCTCGACTATCACGCCGATGGCCAGTACAGCCCGACGACAACGCAGTCGCGTAACTCGTCTACCAACTCCATTCCCCTCTGGCAACAGGATTGATCTCCTAGCGCAACCGCTCTCTCTTAATTCAATTGTTCACGAGTGTAAATGGATCTCCTGCGTTTCACAGACTGGTGAAAGCATTTCGATCTGATGGCTCTCGCGTGGCTTGCGTGTCACCGTCCCTGTTTATTTATTCAAGCAGCTTGTCAGTTGACCCTATGGGGTCAAGTTTACCCTCTTCCGACTACATCACTGGCTCAATCGTAGGTAAGGCAGGCGGCAGTCTTCGTTTTACTGTCAGGCTACTCTGGGAAGCTCAGTCATCCTACAGCGGGGACAGCTTACAAATCACTTGTGCGTCCCATGTTAGAATACTGCTGAGGTGTGTGACACCCGAACTAAGTAAGGCTGGCAGAAGATATGTAGCCACAGGTTTGTTTGACTCACGGGAGAGTGTCGCGGAAGTTACGAAAAACCTGAACTGGTAGACACCAACCAGCCTAAAAAAGCCTGCTGACAACAACCAGTAGTAAGTGAAGGGCCTACGTCTCGCTCCTGGGGGATCGCGTAAACAACATCAACGCGCTCAGCGGTATTTAAACAAACATTCTTCCCATGCTTCATAAGCGATTGGAACGGAAAGAAAACGTAGTATGTGGTACCATGATAACTACCCTTTGCTATGCACTTCACAGCGATTTGCAGAGTGCATATGTAGCCATAGTTGTAGAAATAATGTTGGTGCTCGCCAGGAATACCAATCCCGGACTTCCGTGTCAGCAGCCAATCGCGCTAACCATGAGACCACCGAAGACGTATTTTTTTTTTAAATTACAACGTGATATTAGCTGTTAGAAAATTCCTCTACCTGGCATGAAAGCGAAACCCAAACCACTGGATTTGAAGCTGGGCACTAAATCGTTCGTGAAAATATTTTCTAGTACCTCTCTTTATTTAGAGAAGGAACTCGATGATTTTCTTAGTTACGATTGTCGAACAAGAAGACGAAATAGGAATTTAAACCTGGAATTTTTCAAATCTTTACCGATGAGGCTTTTCAAATGGCTCTGAGCACTATGGGACTTAACATCTTAGGTCATCAGTCCCCTAGAACTTAGAACTACTTAAACCTAACTAACCTAAGGACATCACACACATCCATGCCCGAGGCAGGATTCGAACCTGCGACCGCAGCAGTCGCGCGGTTCCGGACTGCGCGCCTAGAACCGCGAGACCACCGCGGCCGGCCGATGAGGCTTTTCATCTTCAGTGTGTAATGTGAGATTTAATCATCTTTATTTTTGCAGCATACAGCAGAAGAAGGTACCTGACGCAAGGACTCCCATTGGTCGTATGATTAGTGCACCGAACAGATTGATCCCAAAAAATATTGTGACATGTTACCTAAGTGCTGCGAGGAATAAATAGAATACTGGATGACATTTTGAAATATTGTAGTTTTTGGATCTGGTACAGTTTGATTCTGTAGTTGCGAAATACTAATAACGTCTTTGAAGCAAATGTCTTCTGCCATCAGTAAATCATAAAGGTCTGTCCGGGCACGTTTGCTTCTTTCAACGCTGCCCTTAGATTTCATCGACATAGGCCTTCTGTCCGGGTAGGCAGTAGTATTCAAAATACAAAAATTTTGGCTCATTGATTTTTCTTGTCTCTATCCCATGTCGGAGCATATAACTGTGGTGAGAATAGGACGTAAATTTCTTGATACTATTATTATACATCTGTGATAAAACATACATTTTTTCTGTGTGATCAGTGTATCCACAGTTGCGGAAAATCCACATTCTGAAATTTTTTGTGCGACTGTATCAGGATTTTATTTTATTTCACACCCGTTTAGCTTTACTGATTTTAAAGCATTAGAGTACTAGTTATATGAGACCATAACGTAGTTTACATTTCGACTTCTATGGGCGCGAAATAATAAGTCGTTTGCTTTAAGTACCGTCCGGCGTATTAAATATGAAAGAATGAAGGGCAAGCACATACCACCACATCACACACGCGCATGCGCGCACACACACACACACACACACATACACACACACATCACAGATTCAAATTCAACGAAGAATACATGGAACAGTAAAGCATGAGTTCATACGAACAAAGGAAACAACAAGTAAACTTAGGTCTGTGAGTAATGAGCCTGACTACACTATAACAGATATCAAAAACTGTTAAAGTAAAAGTATGCGAGTAAGTGTCCTCCTTCTGCAAGCGCTAAACTTTTACGTTTGCAAGTAGACGAGGTTTTTAGATATCAGTATTTTTAGATATCAGTATTATACTTCCTCATTTCAGTATCACCAATATTGCTACGAGATCATCATGGTAAAATACGTATGGTGCAAAACAAAACCGTCTTGGTGTTGCAAAAACAGATTCCTGGGAAATGAGAATGAAATGACATGCTGCCTTTCATCCGACACATCCTTTTGGTTGATGGCAGACGTGTGTGAGAGATGGTTTAGGTTCTCACATGCGGCTGTCATTGGATAAACAGAAACATTGTTACGTATTCTCTGATAAGTACCACGTGCATATACAACTATTGGCCATAAATTGCATACAAGCTACTGGGACGGAAACAGCTCTATTATTTCCATGTCTGCTTGTTTAATCAGCTTTTAAACTGTGCGACAATGCGCTTTGTTCGTTCACAACGAGTAATCAGCTTTCAAGCTACGCGTCAATAAGCGTTGTACATTCATAACTGGACTACATCTCGTAATGAATAACTGGACAATCAATGTAAAGTGTACGTCTCCCTCCGCTTCAGCGCAGTATTGTTTGTATTCATGGACCAGTGATGTTATTTCTGTTCATTGACACAGTGCCAACAATAATATGCAAACAGCAGTGAAATCTTCTCCCAATGAAAGTATCCTTCGTAATTACCTGCATAAAGATAAAAATGGTTCAAATGACTCTGAACACTATGGGACTTAACTTCTGAGGTCATCAGTCCCCTAGAACTTAGAACTAACCTAAGGACATCACACACATCCATGCCCGTGGCAGGATTCGAACCTGCGACCGTAGCGCTCGCGCGGTTCCAGACTGTAGCTCCTAGAACCGTTCGGCCACCCCGGTCGGCCATAAAGATAAAGGTGAAGTTGTATAACAGATTAATTTTTCTTGTTGAACCTGAACTTGAAACTTTGTGGGGCTTCGAAGAGTAGTAGACAGGTACCGGCAGACGGGAATTTCGGATCTAGGAGGAGGAAGAGGAGGAGGAGGAGATTAGTGTTTAACTCCCCGTCGACAACGAGGTCATTAGAGATGGAGCACAAGCTTCGATTAGGGAGAAGGAAAGCGGCTGTGCCTTTCCGAAGAAACCGTCCCGGTATTGAAGCGATTTAGATAAATCGCGGAAACCGAAATCAGGATGGCCGGATACGGGTTTGGAGCGAGTTTCGGATCTCGCCAGCGGCCTGTTCGCATTGCTCGGTTGTGGGAGGACATTCCAATAGCAAAATTTAGCGTCCACGTCTCGGTTCGGACACAGTTTTAACGTGGCAGGGATTTCAGTATGGTGTACGTTTCGCTGCACAAGTTTTCGTCTGACAACAAACCGTATGTGTGTCTAAGTCACTGTGCGCCATTCCCTTTCTCCTTCGAGTGCTAGTCCAACAAGGTAACCAGACGAGAGAGGTACTGGCCGAATTAAGCTTTTGGAAAGACCAGGAGGCCTGTAGTTTGGCCCAATTGCTAAGGCCATTTCCGTGAAAAACAGAAGTCTGAGTTCATGTCCCAGCGTATATAGTAACATGTGTTAATGTTTCTGACAGGTTCACTACAACATATGCTCCACTACGGAGTGAAAATTTCATTCCACAACGTGTGACTTTCGTGTTTAATTTTTTAATAATAACACAAAATAATATTTTTCTTGTGTGTGTTATCAAATAAGTTGGTTGGACCACAGTCACCTTCCGCATAAGATGAGGTCAAATCGTCTCCCGGCAGTTCTAATCCATGTTTTCCGTAGTTGTTGGGGAGATAATTGGGTTGATTTCTGAAGTAAAGCTAAGACAGGTTTCCTTCATCGGTCTTATCCAATTAGCGCTTATTCGCCGTCTCTAATGACCTCACCTTCCTTCCTTCCCTCTTCTTTCTTTCCATCTTTCTATCTCCGTACCGTTTCTTTCTGCGATATGTTTACTTGTGAGACGTCTTCCTATAAGATGTATTCCACACAACCAGTAACTACCTCGCTCACGGTTCTTCAAAGATTCGAACTAATGTATAAAACAGCTAAATTTTAGGAAAAGCTAACTCTTCACGTATCTCCTCAGTGTTTATAATGCCTACTCTCCCTGATCTGTGTGCCGTACAATGATATAGTTTTCCAAGTACATTTAGTGTTATATATTGATACTGTCTGCTAAATGTGTTGCGAGTGGTTCAAATGGCTCTGAGCACTATGGGACTTAACATCTTAGGTCATCAGTCCCCTAGAACCTAGAACTACTTAAACACCTAACTAACCTACATTCATGCCCGAGGCAGCATTCGAACCTGCGACCGTAGCAGTCCCGCGGTTCCGGACTGCAGCGCCTAGAACCGCACGGCCACCGCGGCCGGCTGTGTTGCGAGTGGAGTTAGTAATAAACAAATAGTAAATTAAAATTTCATGCCTCATACTGAAGTTTTATTGTATGAACGGCGAAAATGTGGTAAGCGATAAACCTTTTTCCTTTCGTTTTCTGTGGATTTCGTGAAGAAAAAGTTTCGAAAAGGTGAAAAATTATGTAAAAAGTTTGTCGGAAGTCGATAAGTGCTCTCATAATTCTCAAATATTCAAATACTGGGTCGTAAAATTCTTCAATGTAAGATTATGACACCATTTTCAATTTTGAAATTTGAAAAATAATTATACGAAATATTGAAAATTAAATTTTTGCTGTCCCTAGAAACCATTAGATAGGCAACTAGCAACTGGACTTTGTTACTCAGTGACTGTTTTAATCATTTAGCAATACACAGCAGATGAATTAGCCTTCCGTTGAAAGGCATTTTTGTAGCGTCATTCGCCTTAGGTGCTTCTCTTTAACATTTGAGTTCATACTTCCAGCTATGATTATTCATGTATCCAAACGCGATTCACGAGTAGTACATTGAAAGGCGATCGTATTCTTCAGACTTGTAGTGACGATGATAGTCATGCGTATCTCTAACACAGGGTGAACCCGAACTTTCCCGACAAAATATCCGAGATTGCTCACGGACATTTTCAGAGTATTTTGATATGAGGGACCCGCAGTCATTAGCGGCTCGTTGCAGTATAATTACAGTTCGCTTCATTTCTCACCCCTCCCCCCCCTCCCCCATTTAGCTTTTTATCTGTATTTCACTATTTCACTGGAAATGTATGTGCGAAAGTGTCGACCATAGCCGCGGTGTGTCTTGTGTGAAAATCAACTTGTTCCGTTCATTCACGGCAATTGCTGTTGACAACAATAAATACCACTTAATCCTTTGCCCTTAAGCCAGAATTCAGTCGTGGACGGTTCTGTCCGTAGTTTGTTTTCCAGAAATTAACGACGATACACAACAGGCTGAATAGGTTTATTGGTGAACAGTTGGCCGATATGCACTTCCCGTATGAGTCTGCTGATGGGATGCAAGAGCAGCGCAACAATACTGGGCTGATGTCTATGTGTTTCTTTTGAGGTTCGTTGCATTATTTTGTATTCCGTGTCATATTTTCTGATGATTTCATATCACAGCCTGTTTCACTGTTTTAAAGGTATTTTTATACAAACTAAAGGAGGCGAAAAACCGAGTAAATCATGATTACAATACTGACACAGCAAGTTTACTGTTACCAGTCACTGTTTTTTTTTATCTCCACGACGCGTTTCGAAGGTTTAAACCTCCATCATCAGGTGGAATTACATTTGTTACTATGATATTTGTGTATGTGTTGTGTTACGATTTTTTGGAGGAATTTGTGGCACTGTAGTGGTAACAGGTTCCTTTCACTGTCGTAAAACATCACATGTATACTGTTATATTTGGTAAACAAATATTTGTTTACCAAATATGACAGTATAAAAAAAATGGTTCAAATGGCTCTGAGCACTATGGGACTCAACTGCTGAGGTCATAAGTCCCCTAGAACTACTTAAACCTAACTAGCCTAAGGACAACACACACATCCATGCCCGAGGCAGGATTCGAACCTGCGACCGTAGCGATCGCGCGGTTCCAGACTGTAGCGCCAGAACCGCTCGCCCACTAGCGGCCGGCTATGACAGCATACATATGATGTATATGATGTAGGTTCATTTCACTGCCGTAACACATCACATGTATACTGTCATATTTGGCAAACAAATATTTGTGAAAGGAACCTGTGACCACTACAGTGCGCCGGGGTGGCCGAGCGGTTCTAGTCGCTACAGTCTGGAACCGCGCGACTGCTACGGTCGGAGGTTCGAATCCTGCCTCGGGCATGGATGTGTGTGATGTCCTTAGGTTAGTTAGGTTTAAGTAGTTCTACGTTCTAGGGGACTGATGACCTCAGAAGTTAATTCCCATTGTGCTCAGAGCCATTTGAACCATTTGAGCCACTACAGTGCTACAAGTTCCTCCAAAACATCGTAACACAACCCACACACGAATATCATACTAACAAATGTAAATCCACCTGATGATGGTGGTTTAAACCTTTGAAACGCGTCGTGGAGATAAATAAACAGTGACTGGTAACAGTAAACTTGCTGTTTCATTTAATGTCAATGACAGTCACGGTAAAGCCTAACCTAAAATGTTCGCATTTAAAATTACAATACTGCATTATTCTGTTCACGCGCCACGGGAGACCATGCGTTGCTGGTACCAGAATACTCATAAAATATTCTTCAACAACTTCCTAAATTTTGTCGGTGTAGCTCGGGTTCACACTCTACGAGCAGAAGCAGTTATTCGCGCCATTTGTTCTGCAGCTTTCACGCAAATTACTGCACCAGCTGCCCGCAGCCAGCCGAAGGGAAGGTTATAATGTACCACGATACGACTGCGGGTTATTTCTCTCTTACCACTAACACCAAGCCATAAAGTGACGAGGAAGCCCTAGCTGTTAACTTGACGTAACACTTTCGCAAGAAAGTCTATACTTGCTGTGTTTCTTTCCTTTCACTTGTTGCTATGCAAGCTAATTGCGATAGTTACATATTATTTTATTTTACTGCTGTGTGGGGGAAAAAAATACTCACCTTCTTAAGGCCGCCGTGTTGTGAGTAATACAGTACCCTAGTTACCAGTACATTGTTTCATCGACTCTGGGCGCCAACTGGTTTACATTTACTCTCGCCCGCAGCACTGTACTAGCCGCCATTTGTTGCACCTGCTTGAGGCTTACTCATGACCTACTGTGGAGTTTTCATCGAAGGCCCAAGTAAAAACAGCTCACTGGATTTTCGTAGTAAGTCACCACACAGTCGCATATGTCAAGGAATTCCTTCCTTTTCTATTAAACAATGGCCGGTCGGTGTGGCCGTGCGGTTGTAGGCGCTTCTGTCTGGAACCGCGTGACCGCTACGGTCGCAGGTTCGAATCCTGCCTGGGGCATGGATGCGTGTGATGTCCTTAGGTTAGTTAGTTTTAAGTAGTTCTAAGTTCTAGGGGACTGATGACCTCAGATGTTAAGTCCCATAGTGATCAGAACCATTATTGTATTAAACAATGATCGATTTCGAGCGTTTCTCGCTCACCCTCGTGATGGTTGTACAAATAAATATTACAGATGGGACATCTCTTTGTTGCAGTCCATGCTCTAATACCTTAGTACGAGTAAGCTGCTGTTTTCCAGCAGAGTTGTGGTGAGAGCTCTGACACGCCATCATTTAATCTCTGTGAACACACTATGAAGAAGCGACAAATTTCTTTCTCCTTCCTTTGTAAATTTCGCATTTATGACAGTTACGCCCGTTTAAACAAAGCTATTTAATAGCATCAGAGGCCTTATAAAATAATAGCCTGTACACAGGCATTAACAGACGCGGCGATTCCAAGGAGTTTTGAAAGTTTTTAGTTGTGGCTTGGCCAGTGGAGAAACTAGTACAGCAGAAGCTCGGGAGGATACAGTACGCGGAATGCTAAGTTCGGTACCGCTATGTAGCAGATGATTAAGGAGTGAAGACACTTTACCAATAAAAAAATAAGGCTACTCTACTAATCAAATAATTTTAAGGTAAATATGAATAAAGTGTAACTGAGCAAACGGTTTTCTGAACATATTTCTCTCCAACGGAGGCCCTGACTTATCACATCCCATTAAACGTAAGGTAAATTTGTATAAATGAAGCTGAATTAGACTGAATGATTTGTACGAAATTCTTCTAAGTTGCATAGAAAGATTTTTGTCATATTTGTGGCTAATGGCTGCTGAGTGTTTGTGTAAATTCATCAGTCTGGTGACAGTCACAACGTATTTGACGTTCGACACGATGAGCGGTAATGATGTTATTCGACTTTACCTCGTGTGCGCTCTCTCCAATGAGCTCTCGCTTGACACCACTGAAGTCGCAAATGGCGGTGGTTTCAGGTCAGTGGAACGCACGCTACAGGACATCTGACTCGGAGCTGTAACCGATTTGTGACAGTTCGTTGTGTCACTGTGGTGCCAACTGCTGCTCTGATTGCAGCTGCAGATGCGCTACGATGCGCCACAGCCATACGCAGAACACGCCGGTCTTCGCTCTCGGTAATGCCACGTGGCCATTCGGAGGCCATTACCTTGCGACCGTACCTTCTCGTGACCACTACCGCCAACAGCCATATATAGTGGCTACATTACTGCCAAGTCTTTCTGCAGTATCGCAGAAGAAATATCCAGCTTCTCCTAGCTCTATTACGCGACCTCGTTTAAACTCGTCGAGCTGTTGATAACGGTGTCGCCGGCCGCTGTGGACGAGCGGTTCTAGGCGCTTCAGTCCGGAACCGCGCTGCTGCTACGGTCGCAGGTTCGAATCCTGCCACGAGCGTGGATGTGTGTGATGTCCTTAGGTTAGTTAGGTTTAAGTAGTTCTAAATCTAGGGGACTGATCACCTCAGATGTTGAGTCCCATAGTGGTTAGAGCCATTTGAACCATTTGATAACGGTGTCTTCGTCGTATTAAAGGAACGCTTGACTAACATCAACTTACTATATCCAGTCTCAAAGGTAACTAACGCTCACGACTGTTACAGCGCCTATTCAAAGCAAATCTGATTTGCATCCTCACAGCGGCACTACTTCCGCACCTCTTATGGGACTGGTGCAAAATCTGAATAGACGTCATGATATGCAGAAACACGCCTACCAACTTTTGTTTACGTCGCACAACTCCTTCTTGGTGTTAGGACTTTTTTCCGTCAGTGTACGACTCGCTCTAATCATCAAGGAAATTTTACCTTCGATGACAAGTGCCACGAAAGCCTGTAAACCTATATAAAACTCTTGTCGTTTCAGATTAATGGGTTTCTGGCAGAGTATTCAACATACTAGCACAGTCTCTGAGATCCGATTTGGCGCATAATGAGAGGAAGACTTGGTGTTCCTTGGCTCACAGCTTTGTTTACCATTACTGGATTAGCGTTCCGAAGTAATTCCGGGAGCATCCCCACGAGAAGTTCGAAGAAGCTACTGTGAATCTCGTTTAGGCGCAATGGATTCTGCGGACAGTGAAACCAGTTACGTGGAACGGCGTGTAACCCTAGAAAATGTAAACTGCGTCACATGAGACCGGCGTGTCGCATTTCAGCCGCAGGTCGTCGCGTCGTTAGAGCGAGTTGTTAGTGCGGAAAACTGGTTGCCTTCCCAGCCGTCCCCCTTCCGGCTAGAGTATATGACCCCGTGCCCGTAATCAGAGACGGTGCAGAATATGGTTCAATAAAAGAACTATTACAGCCCAGCGTCCAGACCTCAGGAAGTTCCATAATGCCAAGATTGCCTTCCAAGTAATAGCGTCTAACAAGGCAAAAGTCATACAAGATTATACAGATGAATAAATTTTATATGAGGGTAATGCTTCTGATATGTACGTATAATTATCAATATATGTTTCTGATATAGTAGGGCAGTGTCTGTATTTTACGGTGTCTTTATAGTTCGATATAATTTTTATCGATATGTGGTGAATGTTCTATCGGACACGTCCTACAGCGGCCGAAAAGAAACTATATTACGAGAAATCAGGCACTGAAATAAATCAGTGTAAAGATTGAAAATTTGTGCGGACGTCTCCGTCAGAAGAGACACCACATATTTATGAGCGAAGACGGCTCTAGGTACCTTCAGTGCGGAAGCACTCCTACAAGATTTGAAAGCTACGAACAGTGCGGCTAACGGATGGAGGCGCTTCTTGTACGTGACAGGTCGAGAATTTGTATTAGACGGGAAGCGTGTCCGTATGGCCGAGACAGTTAAGGCAATTGTTCTAGAGAAGCGGAGCATCCGGGTTCGAGTCCTGGTCCGGCACAAATTATCAACCGTCAGCACTGATTTATTTTACTACCTGCAAACGGCTGAAGTCCTGATTTCTCCTAATATCGATGCAATGTTCCTTTCGATATGCATGTCTGTCAGAAGGAACATTGCATCGAACTACAGACAATGGAAAATACAGAAATTGTCCTTCATGCCAAAGCAATGCAATAGAAATTTTTTTTTTTTTTTTTTGAGTCATCACTCTTCTAAAGGGTTTGATGCGGCCCGCCATGAATTTCTCTCCTGTGCTAACCTCTTCATCTCAGACTAGCACCTGCAACCTACATCCTCAATTACTTGCTGGATGTATTCCAGTCTCTGCCTCCCTCTACAGTTTTTGCCCTCTACAGCTCCCCCTGGTACCATGGGAGACATTCCCTGAGCCGGCCGCTGTGACCGAGCGGTTCTAGGCGCTTCATTCCGGAACCGCGATGCTGCTACGGTCGCAGGTTCGAATCCTGCCTCGGACATGGATGTGTGTGATGTCTTTAGGTTAGTTAAGTTTAAGTAGTTCTAAGTCTAGGGGACTGATGACCTCAGATGTTAAGTCCCATAGTGCTTAGAGCCATTTGAACTATTTTCATTCCCTGATTTCTTAACAGATGTCCTATCATCCTATCCCCTCTCCTTGTCAGTGTTTTCCACATATTCCTTACCTCTCTGATTCTGTGCAGAACCTCCTCATTCGTTACCTTATCAGTCCACCTAATTTTCAACATTGTTTGTAACACCACTTCTCAAATGCTTCGATTGTCTTCTGTTCCGGTTTTCCCACAGTCCATGTTTCGCTGCCATGCAATGCTGTGCTCCAAATATTCTCAGAAATTTTTTCCTCAAATTAAGGCCTATATTTGATATTAGCAGATTTCTCTTGACCAGGAATGCCCTTTTTGTCTGTGCTAGTCTGCTTTTGATGTCCTCCTTGCTTCGTCAGTCATTTGTTATTTTGCTGCCTAGGTAGCAGAGTTCCTTAACTTCGTCTACTTCGTGACCATCAATCGTGATGTTAAGTTTCTCTCTGTTCTCATTTCTGCTACTCCTCCTTATTTTCGTCTTTCTTCGATATATTCTGTACTCATTAGACTGCTCATTCCATTCAACAGATCATGTAATACTTCTTTATTTTCACTGAGGATAGCAATGTCATTGATGTATAATTGAAATTTTTTCACCTAGAATTTTAATTCCACTCCAGAATCTTTCTTTTATTTTTATCATTGCTTCTTCGATGTACAGATTGAACAGTAGGGGCGAAAGACTATATTTCTGTCTTACACCCTTTTTCATCCGAGCACTTCGTTCTTGGTCGTCCACTCTTATTATTCACTCTTGGCTCTTGTACATATTATGTATTACCCGTCTCTCCCTGTAGCTCAACCCTGTTTTTCTCAGAATTTCAAACATCTTGCACCATTTTACATTGTCGAACGCCTTTCCCAGATCGACAAATCCTATGAACGTGTGTTGATTTTTCTTTAGTCTTTCTTCCATTATCAACCGCAACGTCAGAATTGCCTCTCTGGTGTCTTTACCTTTCCTAAAGCCAAACTGATCGTCATCTGACACATCCTCAATTTTCTTTTCCATTCTTCTGTATATTATTCTTGTCAGCAAATTGGATGCATGAACTGTTAAGCTGATTGTGCGATAATTCTCGCACTTGTCAGATCTTGCAGTCTTCGGAATTGTGCGGATGATATTTTTCCGAAAATCATATTTTATGTCGCCAGATTCAAACATTCTACACAAAAACTTGAATATTCAGTTTGTTTCCACTTCCCCCAACGATGTTAGAATTTCTTATGAAATGTTATTTATCCTTTCTGCCTTATCTGATCTTAAGCACTCCGAAGCTCTCTTAAATTCTAATTCTAATACTGGATCCCCCTCTTTTCTAAATCAACTCCTGTTTCTTCTTCTATCACATCAGTCAAATCTTCCCGCTCATAGAGCCCTTCAGTGTACTCTTTTCCCCTGTCTACTCTCTCCTCTGTATTTAACAGCAGAATTTCAGTTGCACTCTTAATGTTACCACTCTTGGTTTTAATTTTACTGAAGGCTGTTTTGACTTTCCTATAAGCTGAGTCAGTCCTTCCGACAATCATTTCTTTTTCGATTTCTTCACATTTTTCATGCAGCCATTTCGTCTTAGTTTCCCTGCACTTCCTATTTGATTCATTCCTCAGCGATTTATATTTCTGTAACCCTGAATTTCCCTGAACATTTTTGTACTTAATTCTTTCGTTGATGAACTGAAGTATTTCTTCTGTAGCCCATGGTTTCTTCGCAGTTACATTCTTGCTATCTATGTTTTTCTTCCCAACTTCTGTGATTGCCCTTTTTAGAGATGTCCAGTCCTCTTCAACTGTACTGCCTACTGAGATATCCGTTATTGCTGCACCTATAGCGTTAGAGAACTTCAAGCGTATCTCGCCATTCCTTAGTACTTCCGTAACCCACTTCTTTGCGTATTTATTCTCCCTGAATAAATATACGATTTTAGTCAGGAAATCATACGAATTGTATTCGAGCACTATGGGAATTAGACAGTAAGACATATGGAAGTTTGGGTCAACACGGGAGGCGTGTTCGATTGGTCGAGGCGGCACGGTAGCTCAGCGTGTTCGGTCAGACGGATGAGCTACCCTCTGTAATAAAAACTGAGTGAACCGATCAACGAAAACTTGAACGGGTGTCATCGGACATCCGCCATGAACAAATTCAACGAACAATATAGAACGAAATGAGATCACAAAAAAAAAGGTTGCGTGCTCTCTATAATTAAAAAAAACTGAGTCAAGGAATTAACGATCAACTTGAATGGATGTCTTGTGACGACCTATATCGAATAAAATGATAAAATAGGCAGATAAGGTGATCGCTCTCGTAAAGCGGGAAATCCGAGTTCGAGTCCCTTTCCGGCACAAATTTTTATGTTACTAATAAATAGTATAGTCATTGTAAGTCGCATTCGTAATGTAACTCCATTAGCTGAGTAAGTTCAACGTAATCTCCAGGGCAACAGTTCAGACTTACATGTGGAAAAACGGAAAACTCTCTGACGTGGAACGAAGAAATGTGACTTAAAATTTGCGTAGGGATTATTTTGTCACTTTTTACTGAGAAATTGAGTGTAGAATGCAATTATTTTATTTTTGATTGATGCCGGGACTAAGCAATGTGGACCTTTGTTGACTAGAAAGTCCAATAACACAGCCTTTACGTTTTCAATAGCAATAGCAATAGCAAATCGTCTGAAGAGAGCTACGCTTCCGACTACCTACTTGTTACTGCTGAATATATTGATAGTTATGTAATAGTATGGCAAGGCAGTTACGTGGTATCACGTTGGTTCTACACTTGCTCTCCAAGTACGATTTACGATCGAGGGTTTAGTGAACATTGTACTTGAGCAAGTGTTGTTGCGTAACAGGACATAGTAGCTACATCTACATCTACTATGCTATTCACAATATAGTGCCTGGCAGAGGGTTCAATGAACCATCTTCAAGCTGTATCTCTATCGTTATACTCTCGAACGGCACGCGGAAAAAACCAGCACTTAAATTTTTCTGTGCGAGCACTGATTTCTCTTATTTTATCGTGATGATCATTTCTCCCTATGTAGGTGGGTGCCAACAGAATGTTTTCGCAATTGGAGGAGAAAACTGGTGATTGAAATTCCATGAGAAGATTCCGTCGCAACGAAAAACGCCTTTGTTTTAATGATTGCCACTTTCATTCTATTACTACGAACTGTGACCTTTCTGACAGGAAATCACGAATCCAGTCGCACAACTGAGGCGATTTGGTAAGAAGACGGTTGTGAGGAACGGTGCCGAAAGCCTTCTGGAAATCTAAAAATATGGAATCAATTTGACATCCCCTGTCGATAGCACTTATTATTTCGTGAGTATAAAGAGCTAGTTGTGTTTCACAAGAACGATATTTTCTGAATCCGTGCTGACTACGTGTCAATAAATCGTTTTCTTCGAGGTAGTTCATAATGTTCGAATACAGTATATGTTCCAAAACCCTACTGCAAATCGACGTTAGTGATATAGGCCTGTAGTTCAACGGATTACTCCTACTTCCCTTTTTGGGTGTTGGTGTGACTTGAGCAATTTTTCAGTCTTTAGGTACGGATCTTTCTGTGAGCGAGTGGTTGTATATAATTGCTAAATATGGAGCTCTGTGGAATCAGCATTTAGATGAAGTTCACCACATCTCTCATTTACCCATTGACTTCATTTAATCGCTATCTTGCATCTGTGTTGTTTCAGAGCAGTGTATCACGTGCAGATTTTTCCATTATCATTGAGAGAACACAAACGTTTGTGCGTCGATCCCGCGAAGAATTACAGCTGCAGTCTACGGTAGACGTTATGTCTCTCCGAATTAATCCGTCATTCACGCATTTTTAGTATTTTGGAGTCTCTGTATACTAGGGTAACTTAGTGTGAGTCTAGGTTAGACGTACCCGTGGAAATAGTGAGTGGGTTAAGGAACATAGTGAACGGAATATGACATCATCTTCTTACCCAATATAAAATTCAGCTCATTTATTAAAATTTTAGGCGATATGTAGTACACAGAGTGTAATGGGTACAATTGTAGATATTTTTATACATATGTTAACATATATGCACATCAGTGTGTTGATTATTTTCTCTCTGCGTCGAACAGTCTTCCTCCAAACACGTCACAGAGTCAGGATCTGACATTTTCTGTATAGTAGTACTGCACCACTAAGTGGACTTCACCTGTTACTATAGACTCTCCGTTTTGCATCCACACGTCAACATGTGACCTGCTGCCTAGAAGAAAATAAACGTTAATGGCTTGCTCTTGCCACATGTACTTGGACGTACTAAATAACCTAAAAACATACGACTTGTAATGGCTATAATTAGAAATATCCGCAGTAATACCAGTTACACGCTGCATGTAGAGGTTAGCTCAAGTTATCCGATGATGTTACTACACAGAACCATTTCTCGACTGACAACATTAATGAATGTTTCGGCGCGAAGCAGATCCAGAAGAAAGAAACAGGGGTGTGACACCTGTTGGTCAACATGGTTTTCGACTTGAGCCTCTCTTTTTCCTGTCCTTCATCCCTTATCTACATGGGAGACATGTTAACTGTCAGACTTCTATATCCACCCCCCCCCCTCAACCCCCCCCCCTCCCGCTCCCCGCCCATTCCCTCAAGGACGGAATTTGTACCTCAACTGCCTGCATCTAGTGTTATGTGTTATCCCATGTGAAAGTGTGTGAACGGTTTCTAAATGTTCGCGAATAGTGTAATATGAGGGAGGCGGTTACCAGCCCGGTATTTACCTATTCGGATGTGAAAAACCGCCTAAAAACCACATCCTGGCTGGCCAACACACCGGACCTCGTCGTTAATCGTTAATCCGCTGGGCTGATTCGATCCGGGGCCGGAACGCCTCCCTGAAGCCCAAAAGCTGTGTGTTAGCACATGCGATTATCCGGGCGGGTCGGCTTTCGAGTTAGACCATTTAGGGAAATCACTGAAAACGTAAATCTGCATGACCATCCTGCTGAATACAAGTGAAGTGTCTCATCGCTGCACCACCTCGCTCGGTACTGAACGAAAAGAAATTCCTCGAAGGTGCCCACTATAATTTCAGAATGAACGTCGTGAGAACAATACCCCTTCCGCTAAAGCAGATTGCGCAGTAGAGGAAAGCGAATTAGTTTCAAGTGGCTGTTCTGCAACCTGAAGGCTCCATCTTCATCCGAACTTTGCCCAAGACCGTACTGAATGGGAATGGTTGTCCACTCAGTTGACACCTGCTAAGAAAAATATGCATTAGTGATTAGCTGATCTACTGAAGAAGTGTTCTCACGATGTCAGAAAGAATCTATATAGGTAGGCACCTTGTAGGAAGTGGCAGGGGTGTATCACCCAGTTTCTTAGTGTGAGCCGAAAGAACATGACTCTTACCCAACACCTGTCAAGCACCTCTCTCTCTGGTGTGCAACTAATTGGCACCACTGTAATAAAGGAAACATGACCTTTCTTCCTGCAGATACATGTGTAACAGTACAATACCCTTGAGTTTCTGTGAGAAGAACCCCAAACATACATAGAAACATCGCGCGCCTTAAATGCATTGAAATGAGGTTTCTGTTTTGCCTAATGGTGCCTTTCATGTTCTGGCCAGTGATTCCTGATACACGTTTCCCCTTTCCATATCGTCAGTAAGAGACTGGGAACAGCTACAACAACCAGCAGGCCCTGTGGCGATGAATATTCAATGCAGTATCGATCAGATTACCCTGCTTGTAATTCCCTGTCAACTCTGACGTCAGCAGAATTATCACAGAGCTGACGGCACGGACATTATGCGCACTCTACTGCCACTGCTTGCTACCATTCGTAAGAGCAAACTCTATACAATAAAACGCGGCAATACAGCTGCACTTTACGGGTGTGTGGGACGACAATCGCGTCACGCGGAAGCGTCTACAACTAGACTGCGCTATCGTTTTTTCTCCTCCGATTTCTCCTCGGAGCCGTTAACCTAAGTTTTCGGTGTGCATCTATTTGCATTAACAAAGCGTTGGGTGGTCTGTTTCTTCGAATTATCAGAGATCTTCGTTTATTATCGGGATCCCACATACTTGTCCAGCAATCCGGTGCCGAATGCAGCATAAACAGAGCAGAACTGCACCTTAGTCAAAGATGTCCGAATAAAATGAATATACATGAGGCGGAAACGGCTTTAGTGTGCGAGTAGCATGTTCGATTGCACTGCATTTCTCTTCAGTCTCGGTGCTAGGATCATATACAATTTAATTGAATTACAAGCCTACTAGGATAACGTATATACACACTATTTTGTTTCTCCTGTTATTTTCTCTCAACAAACAGCTCCTGTCGTCCTTGCTCTGTATTCTTTCTTGTCTGATGCTGTTGTCCTTACCAGTTTTGTCGATTTTTAAAGAAAAGGTGAGGTATCACGTCCTGATAGAAACGCCAAGCCCCACTGCCCATCTCACTAATTAGTTTGCAGTGGCAATTCATTTTAGACGAATGTCGAACTGTCTTTCAGTTTACGTAAAAAATGGATACAGTTTTTATCCCAGCTTGAATATTCACTGACTTTTCAGTTGATAGGAATGATATAATTCAACGTTTGAACAATATTTGGGCCATTGAAAGCGAAGCACTAACTTAGTTGCACAAAGGTAAGATCCTGATTAGAGGAATCACCCCAGCATTCGCATGAAGTTAGTACTTTTGTTGACTGTTATGACTACGTACTTCGAGGGTTTGCACATCACCTCAGCATTTGTTAATTTAACTGGAGACTCACGTTTTCGCCTGGTAACTCATTCTCATTATTTCTGTGAATTTAAGCACACTCTTACCAGTACTGTCTTAGATCTAAGTCTGTATCTGCACCTGAGAATGCATTGCAGTCCAGTATCATATTCGTACATTTTCTACTGTCCATGAAGCAGTTCTGCTCACATCATCATGGGCTTTTTCGGGCCCTTGAAATGTCTATCTCTTGGCAATTATTGTCGATGATTCTGCTCTTTGCCTCCCCTATAATCACATTTAAATCTGGCATGAGCAGAATAATTTTAAAAAAGTTCCCCTTATTTATTGTATCCTCCAATTTTGCATACTATCTTCGTTGTGGACATTTCCATGTTCATAACAATACCAACATCAGATACACCACTCGGTGTCGCCGATGTTACCGTCTGGTCACCTTGAGCAGTGTACTTACAGTCAGTGCTGACTAATAACTGACTCACGACTGAAGCCACCTCTACACTGACGCGACAGATATCACGCTGTCGCCTGAAGGAATTCAAAAGACAAGTACTGCACATAAAGTCTATTTCTAAATGAAAAAGTATACTTGCTCCTTGCAGGTCTGTAGCCCTCTCTCACCATATATCACTTCTAATCTGAATGACATGAATATTAATAATATATAAGCATATACTTCTGGAAGTTAGTACCGTGATACCAACTGTCGAAACAGCTGTGTTTTTCAGATTTACAAGATTTAGCTCGCGAGGAAAATCGGCAGAGTGAGCGACTGCCATATGGTCCAACTGCTTCTGCTGGCGTCAGCCTGTCTAGGAAAGTTCCTCAGCACAGGGATCTTGACTGAATGCCTGTTTTTCGTAAAGAGAAACAAATTCTCGACTATTTTCCCTTTTCAGTTTGTAGGTCTTGCTACAAATAGGTTTATTCCTTCCGTCTCCCTCCGCCATCCTCTTCCCCCCCCCCCCTCGCAAAACCACCCTCTTCCCCCGCTCCCGTTCTCTCTCTCTCTCTCTCTCTCTCTCTCTCTCTCTCTCTCTCTCTCTCTCCGTAGATTTCCTAGCTGCACTGAAATTTCTATTTTCGTATGTACTACAAGAAGTGAGAAAGTTTTCCACGGCACCGGCAAAGAAGGTATACAGGGTGTACCAGAACTCCACCGACAAACTTTCAGAGGTTTTTCGGGGATAATTTATCAGAATTTTTGGATGAAGGCCCACGGTCTGCAGCGGGTCGTTACAGAGTTGTTGCATTTCGTTCGGTTTCTTTCTCCAATCAGTTTTTTTTTGTATATTTAAAAATTTTTAACGTGGCTGAAGCAGCAACTGTTGAAGATCTTCACGGTAAATGATAACCGCCAAACAGTTGCAGGATAAAGATTTATTGAAATCCTTGACCACGGTTTCGGTGTATATAAATATACCTTGATCAGAAGCAAAAACACACTAAAATCACATCCTGCAGTGGAGATACACAAAAAATCATGCCAAACGCGTCGTCAGTAGTCAAAATTAGAATATCACCACCATCTGTAAAGCATAGTTATGAAGCTACTAACGACGCCTTTGGCACGATTGTTTTATTTATCTCCACTGCAGGATGTGGTTTTAGTGTATTTTTGCCTCTGATGAAGGTATATTTAGATATACCGAAAGCGTGGTCAAGGATTTCAATAAATATTTATCCTGCAACTGTTTGGCTGGTATCATTTACCGTGAAGAATTTTTTGTCTATAGTGTACTGAAAATATTTGCAAAACAGTGCAAATGTCGACAATATGTGCTGTGTATCTTGTTGTAAAACATGTGAAGAGTCTACTTTACAAGACTCCGGTCGATAGTCACGTGGACCTGGTCGCTAGGTTTACCGCAGCCGCGGAGCTACACTGTCCAGTCGCATTAATGTGACCACCTGTCAAAAGCCTCAATAACGACATTCTGCAGCGCGGACCTCTGCGACACGTGCAGTAAGAGCATCAGTGATGTTCTAGAAAGCAGGCACTGACAGCGATATGGAGCCGCGCCACGTGCAGTGCCACCACCAGCTGCGTTACGTTTCTCGTTTGAGGATTCGTGGAGCCACAGTCTTATCGAAATGGTCCCACAGATTCTCGATTGGGTTTAAATCCGCTCTTCAAACCACGCACATACACTACGACATGAATGACCTGTTGCATTGTCCTGCCGATAGATGCTATCGCGCCGAGAAAAAACAAATTGCATTTGGGGGCGAACGTAGTTCCCAAGGACAGATGCATACTCGTGTTGATCCACTGCGCTTTCCGGAATAATGAAATAACCCGGATGATGCCAGGAAAACATTCCCCAGACCATAACGCCCCCTCCTCGGGCCTGGGCGTTTCCGACGATTGCTGTAGGGTGTTTTCTTTCAGAGGTTTCACCCCTGAAAAGGCCACCTGTCACCACTCGGCGGACATCCAGTTGTGATACTGGTGTGCAAATTCCAGGTTTCGTGGCCGATGAACAGGAGTCAGCATGGGTGTGCGTTCCAGGCGCCTACTGCGGAGACCCATACCAACCGACTTTCGAGGAACGGTCGTTGAGGAGACGCTGTTGGTGGCACCTTGGTTCATCTGCGCGGCTAGCTGCTCAACAGTTGCAGTTTTATTCGCTCGTACACGTCTCCGCAGCCGTTGTTCACCCGTCGTCAATGGACTGTGGTGTACCACAGTTGCTTCGGCGACGGTTTTGGATAACTCCATTTTGGCATGCACGGTATACTGTAACCACAGCTTGACGAGAACAGTTTAGAGACTTCTCCGTTTAGGAAATGCTTCCACCTTTGGCTCGAAAGCCAATTATCATGCCCGTTTGCACGTAAGAGTTACTAACCACCTTCCACACGGAACACGTCCATATGTCACCACTGACTTCTAGTAGCAGGCGCACGCAGTTGATTTCAACCAGTGCATGGGCCTGAACGTGACGTTGTTACGACGTTGAAACTAGTTGCCGAAATAAAATCGACAGCTTAAATACAGCTGGAGGAATTTCTTCATTTTTAATATAAATTTATACCAGCTGACGTCCCACTGTCCTCCATTTCAACTATGGAGTAAGATAAATAGCTCCGTTTCTGCATTACGACAATGACTGCACTGTTTTCCGCGTCCCCTAGACATGCTTTGCTTATACAGGGTGTTTCAAAAATGACCGGTATATTTGAAACGGCAATAAAACCTAAACGAGCAGCGATAGAAATACACCGTTTGTTGCAATATGCTTGGGACAACAGTACATTTTCAGGCGGACAAACTTTCGAAATTACAGTAGTTACAATTCTCAACAACAGATGGCGCTGCAAGTGATGTGAAAGATATAGAAGACAACGCAGTCTGTGGGTGCGCCATTCTGTACGTCGTCTTTCTGCTGTAAGGGTGTGCTGTTCACAACGTGCACGTGTGCTGAAGACAACATGGTTTATTCCTTAGAACAGAGGATTTTTCTGGTGTTGGAATTCCACCGCCTAGAACACAGTGTTGTTGCAACAAGACGAAGTTTTCAACGGAGGTTTAATGTAACCAAAGGACCGAAAATCGATACAATAAAGAATCTGTTTGAAAAATTTCAACGGACTGGGAACGTGACGGATGAACGTGCTGGAAAGGTAGGGCGACCGCGTACGGCAACCACAGAGGGCAACGTGCAGCTAGTGCAGCAGGTGATCCAACAGCGGCCTCGGGTTTCCGTTCGCCGTGTTGCAGCTGCGGTCCAAATGACGCCAACGTCCACGTATCGTCTCATGCGCCAGAGTTTACACCTCTATCCATACAAAATTCAAACGCGGCAACCCCTCAGCGCCGCTACCATTGCTGCACGAGAGACATTCGCTAACGATATAGTGCACAGGATTGATGACGGCGATATGCATGTGGGCAGCATTTGGTTTACTGACGAAGCTTATTTTTACCTGGACGGCTTCGTCAATAAACAGAACTGGCGCATATGGGGAACCGAAAAGCCCCATGTTGCAGTCCCATCGTCCCTGCATCCTCAAAAAGTACTGGTCTGGGCCGCCATTTCTTCCAAAGGAACCATTGGCCCATTTTTCAGATCCGAAACGATTACTGCATCACGCTATCTGGACATTCTTCGTGAATTTGTGGCGGTACAAACTGCCTTAGACGACACTGCGAACACCTCGTGGTTTATGCAAGATGGTGCCCGGCCACATCGCACGGCCGACGTCTTTAATTTCCTGAATGAATATTTCGATGATCGTGTGATTGCTTTGGGCTATCCGAAACATACAGGAGGCGGCGTGGATTGGCCTCCCTATTCGCCAGACACGAACCCCTGTGACTTCTTTCTGTGGGGACACTTGAAAGACCAGGTGTACCGCCAGAATCCAGAAACAATTGATCAGCTGAAGCAGTACATCTCATCTGCATGTGAAGCCATTCCGCCAGACACGTTGTCAAAGGTTTCGGGTAATTTCATTCAGAGACTACGCCATATTATTGCTACGCATGGTGGATATGTGGAAAATATCGTACTATAGAGTTTCCCAGACCGCAGCGCCATCTGTTGTTGAAAATTGTAACTACTGTAATTTCGAAAGTTTGTCTGCCTGAAAATGTACTGTTGTCCCAAGCATATTGCAACAAACGGTGTATTTCTATCGCTGCTCGTTTAGTTTTTATTGCCGTTTCAAATATACCGGTCATTTTTGAAACACCCTGTATATATTCCACTGATAGTGCTGCCACATGCCTTCCGCGAGCGGTTTTCCAAGCTGACGTTGAACGTAGGCGGTTGTCACATTAATGTGAGGTAGGTAGCATGACCCGGGGGAGGGGACCAAACAGCGAGGTCATCGGTCCCATCGGATTAGGGAAGGATGGGGAAAAACGTCGGCCGTGTCCTTTCTCAGGAACTATCCCGGAATTTACCTGACGCGATCTAGGGAAATCACAGAAAACCTGAATGAGGATGGCCAGACGTCGGTTTAAATTGTAATCCTCACGAATGCGAGGGTAGTGTGGTAACCACTGCCACATTAATGTGACTGGACCGTGTAGCATGTCCAACTCGTATTCCTGCGCGCGTAAGACAGCCGATGGTGCGCCGCTGTACACTCTACGAGATTATGGTGGTCGAAATTTCGACTAATTCCTGTAAAGGAACAATTCTGTATTTGTTACGTGCTGTATTGAACACTGACTGAATAAACTGAACACACTGTGCTAGAAGTATAAGAGTTTCGTCTGAAGGGAGCTGCATTACTCTGTGTTCTATCTTGAACCTAGAGGGTTCTTCACTGTTGTGCAGGTATTTTCACGTAAACAAGGGTGATGCGGTAACATAGAGAATAAATCATATTTGTATTATTAATGTGTAACGAGCCTCCGGAGATCTTGGGTCTGTTATACAAAGGACTAAGAAGGTACCACTGAACAAGCTCTGAAAGTTTGTCGGTGGAGTTCTGGTTCACACCGCGTATGGAAAAATGGCTCTCAGCAGTATGGGACTTAACTTCTGAGGTCATCAGTCCCCTATAACTTAGAACTACTTAAACCTAACTAGCCTAAAGAAATCACACACATCCATGCCCGAGGCAGGATTCGAACCTGCGACCGTAGCGGTCTCGTGGTTCCAGACTGTAGCGCCTAGAACCGCTCGGCCACTACGTCCGGCCCCGCGTATGGAAAATAGTAACTAAAGAGAGGGGTGGACTGGTATAGGATGTAGTTACGATATCAGCGAATAATTTCCGTAATGTAGAGGGAATAAACTGTAGATGAAATAATTTGAACAAATAACTGAGGACATCGGCTTTAGGTGCCACTCTGAGGTGAAGGGACTGGCGCGGTTGCGACGTGGAGGATGCAGATCCGGCACAAGCGTCATCCGAGTAGCACCAGCCACCGGATTCGTATTTTCGCGTACTCAGAAATCTCACGCGGCATCGACGCCGAAAATGAGAGCGAGCACAGTGAATGCCGATGTACGAATAATGCTAAATAGTCCACAAGTATGATTTCCATTGCTTGATTCAGGTCTTATTTGGGGAGCAAAATAACTGATGATGGTCGAAGTAGAGAGGATATAAAATGTAGACCGGCAATGGCAAGGAAAGAGTTTCTGAAGAAGAGAAATTTGTTAACATCGAGTATAGATTTAAGTGTCAGGAAGTCGTTTCTGAGAGTATATGTATGGAGTGTAGCAAAATATGGAAGTGAAACATGGACGATAAATAGTTTGGACAAGAAGAGAATAGAAGCTTTCGAAATGTGGTGCTACAGAAGAATGCTGAAGATTAGATGGGTAGATCACATAACTAATGAGGAGGTACTGAATAGGATTGGGGAGAAGAGGAGTTTGTGGTACAACTTGACTAGAAGAAGGGATCGGTTGGTAGGACATGTTCTGAGGCATCAAGGGATCACCAATTTAGTATTGGAGGGAAGCGTGGAGGGTAAAAATCGTAGAGGGAGACCAAGAGATGAATACACTAAGCAGATTCAGAGGGATGTAGGCTGCAGTACGTACTGGGAGATGAAGAAGCTTGCACAGGATAGAGTAGCGTGGAGAGCTGCATCAAACCAGTCTCAGGACTGAAGACCACAACAACAACAACAACGATTCAGGTCTTAAACATTGCGTTGCCATATGCAGGAGCACGACTGTGATATCGGAGCTCCCAATGTTAGTGAGGGTAATTTTATTGTACTGTCAAAGAAAAAGTTGCCGCAGATCGGGAATGAAATGTGCGTATGGCATTATTGGCCGGGAGACCACATCTGGGACGTTTTGCCGCTAGTTCAAGTCTCTTGATTCGACGTCACTTCGGTGACTTGCTCGTCGATGATGATGAGAACTCACACACCCAGTCTCGAGTGGAGAAACACCCGACCGGGTCGGGAATCGAATCCGGAGCTCCGGGATAGCGAGTCATCAACGCTAACCACAATCCCACGAGCTGTCGACTTGTGGGTGGGACAGTAGCTGAGAGGTGAGGAGCTGGGCGGCTGCGGCAGTGCCGGCACGCTGTTTGGCTTGGCTGCGGGCAGGAGGCGTCTTCCTCCAAGGCGTCCTTGCGGATAAGCTGCGGACAACTAGGACGCAGGCGGCGTGCCGTCTATTAATACGGACGGCCACCAACTGCCTTCGCCACCGCCACCGGCACACTTTCCAGCAGGCAGGCTGCTGCACGGGCTCTAGCCGTCCCATCTGCTTTGTCTGGTGCACGATGACCCGCCGCGACTGAGTCTCACCTGGCTGCGGCGTGAAGGGTGCAGATCCGGCACGAGCGTCTTCCGAGCAGCAGCTGCCACCGGATTCGTAATTTCGCGTACTCAGAAATCACACGCGGCATCGACGCCGAAAATGAGGGCGAGCACAGTGAATGCCAGAGGAAGAATTATCCTGTAACGACCCTTCTAATTCACATTAAGAAACGACTGCATAATCTGCACCAAGCAATGTCATTTTGTATCACGAACTAAAGCGGCCTCGTGTTGACGAGAGCGTTCTCGCTATTTTTGAAGGAGGTGCATTGCCTTTTCCTTTACAGCACGTTACTGCTATAAAACAGTCGCAGAATCACCAGATTTATCTTTTTTGTGTTTTACGGCCATTAAATCCCATTCCTAATACACACTCTGTCTAACGGTGCGTCCCTGAACAAACATGACGAACATCACGTTACGAAAAAAAAAATTAATAATTGGAAACTGGTAAATAAAGACGAAGTAGGGCTAGTATTCTCGTTGGGTAGTTCATGGATTATTCGTGCACATATGCACTGATGTTTAGTTAGACGTCTTCCTTGGCCTTAGCGATTTGCTTTTAGAGCGGTATTCTGTAGCTTACATATTTCCATCAGCCGCGTTTATTACTGCATGAAAATTTCAGTGTTTTCACGTATTGAAAAAGTCTTACGAAAATTAGAATTAACAATTCTTCGGCGAGGAGTCGGAAAGTATATTGCAAACAGGTCCACATGAAAGGAATTAGATCAGTATCTTCATTTTCCCGTGCACCGCGAGCGCTAATCTTAACATTAACGCAGCACATGATTTTGTATGATGAAAAGGAAACTAAAGCAATGTTGGTGACTGTTGTGGTCCTCAGTCCGAAGACTGTTTTCATGCATCTATCCATGCAACTCTGACCTGTGCGAGCCTCATCATCTCCGAATAACTATTGCAACCTACATCCTTCTGAATTTGCTTACTGTATTCATCTCTTGGTCTCCCTCAACCATTTTTACCGCCCACAGGTCCCTCCAGTACTAAGTTGGTGATTCCTTGATGCCTCAGAATGTATTGTGCCAACCTGCCTCTTCTTTTGATCAAGTAGTCCCACAAATTTCAGGTCTCCCCAGTTGTGTTTGGTACTTCCTCAGTAGTTACGCGATCACCCATCCAATTTTCAACATTCTTTTGTAGCACCACATTTCTAAGGGTTCTCTTCTCTTTTTGTTTAAACTGCTAATCTTCGATGTTTCACTTCTATACGTTTCTGCACTCCAGATAAATACGTTAAGGAAATACTTGCTAGCACTTAAATCTATTTTCGATGTTAACCTGTTTCTCTTCTTCAGAAATGCCTTTCTTGCCATCGCCAGTCTACATTTTACATCCTATCTACTTCGGCCATCATCAGTTTTTTGCTGCCCAAATACCAAACCTCATCTACTAGTTTAAGTGTCTCGTTCCCTAATCTAATTTCCTTAGCATCACCTGATTTAATTCGACTACATTTCATTATCTTTCCTTTGCTTTGTTTGATGTTTATCTTATATCCTCCTTTCAAGACACTGTCCATTCCATTCAACTGCTCTTCCAAGTCGTTTGCTATCTCTTAGTGAGTTACAGTGACATCGACAAACCTCAATGTTTTTATTTCTTCTTCCTGAGCTTTAATTCCTACTCCAAACCGTTATACGGTTTCCTTCAGTGATTGTTCAATGTACAGATTGAATAACATCGGGGAAAGGTTACAACCATGGCCCACTCCCTTGTCAACCACTGCTTTCCTGTCATGTTCCATCATTCTTACAACTGCCTCCTGGTTTCTGTTCAAATGTGTGTGAAATCTTATGCGACTTAAATGCTAACGTGATCAGTCCCTAAGCTTACACACTACTTAACCTAAATTATCCTAAGGACAAACACACACACACCCATTCCCGAGGGAGGACTCGAACCTCCGCCGGGATCAGCTGCACAGTCATTGACTGCAGCCCACAGACCGCTCGGCTAATCTCGCGCGGCTCCTGGTTTCTGTACAAGTTGTAAAAAGCCTTTCGCTGCCCGTATTTTACTCCTGCTACCTTCAGAATTTCAAAGAGAGTATTCCAGTCAACAATGTCAAAAGCTTTGTCTAAATCTACAAATGCTATAAACGTAGGTTTGCCTTTCCTTAACCTATCTTCTAAGGTAAGTCGTAGAATCGGTATTGCCTCGCGTACTCCTACATTTCTTTGTAATCGGATATGGTCTTCCCAGTGACTGGCTTCTATGTTTTTTTCCCTTTCTTCTGTAAAGAATTCGTGTTAGTATTTGGCAACAAACAGTTACTGAACTGACGCCGGCACGGTAGCTTAGCCTGCTCGGTCAGAGGGTTGGCTACCCTCTGTAACAAAAAACTGAGTGAACGGATCAACAAAGAACTTCAGCGTGTGTCATCGGCGTCCGCCCCAAACAAATTCTACGAACAACTCAAATTGGAACCATCACATAGACAATGTTATTGGGAAGGCTAACCAAATACTGCGCTACAGGCAACTAGCAGTACACCTGTAAGATGCAATAGATTTACTAAAGAGACTGTCCCACTAAACTTGTCCGTTCTCGTCCACTGTACTGCTGCGATGTGTAGGATCCTTATCAGATTATCTGTGTACAGTCCTAATATTCCTGAAAGTTTCAAATCAGCGTCCACTCCGCTGCAAAATGAAAAGTCATTCTGTACAGAAAAATAATCTGAAAGTGGGTATTGCAGAGTAATCATGTAGCCGTAGATGTAGAGGAGTTTCCAGCCTTCGCTACTGGAGAGGTGGCGGCTCGAAGGCAGCCTGTAGCGGCCAGTTGGTGGGGTGGTGGGGTCCAGCGAGTCAGTCCAGGAGGCGAGCAGCAGAGCGCCACGAGCCGGCCGCATCGGCCGCATAGCTTCCGGGCAGCGGACTCGCCGTCCGCGCTTTAATTAGCCCCTCCTGTTAAAAATGTGCGGAACAGCGTGACAGCACGGCCGTGTCTACTGGCCGCTGGCGCAGTGAACCCCTCCAGCTCGTGCTGAACGTCTGGAAGAAGAGGGTACTTTAAGAATTCCCATCCATG
Organism: Schistocerca nitens; assembly: GCF_023898315.1. NCBI lineage: Eukaryota > Metazoa > Arthropoda > Insecta > Orthoptera > Acrididae > Schistocerca > Schistocerca nitens. Next base: position 504,162,857 of record NC_064615.1, read on the forward strand.
ATGAACTATTTTCCTTGTTCTCCTCTACCGTCTTCTATTGCTACAAGTGACGTCACCATTATACTTTTTCAATAACAGACTACATGTCCTGTTGAACCACTTTATGTGTCTTTAATACAGTGTTTTCCGTTGCCTTCTGCATCCTCAAGCCGCTGATACTTGCTGATTCTTCCACATTGTAGTGGCATTTTCCTTCCCCATGGGCAAGAAGTTGTACTAAAACTATGTCCGCTCCTCCAACTTCTTTGATCAAGCCGCCAGGAGAACAAAAGCGACTACTTAAATCGGATGTCTTCAGTCACCAATGCTGGTGATTTTTGTTCAAAACTAGCCTTTAACCAGTGGTTTCACCTGTGTATGTGTACAGCATATATATTGCGAACATCTCCTCCTCCCCCTTCTCTCTCTCCATGACCCTTTCCCTTCTCTTTCTGTCTGTCACATCCTTTTTTACCTGCCCAGTACTCCTCTCTATTTTCCACCTGCCTCCAGCGCCTCCCCCTGTTCCCACCCTCTATGACCACCTCCTCCTCTTTATCTTGCAGTCTCCTTTTCCTCCCTCTCTCTGTACATTCCCACCTCCCTCTGTCCATTCCCCCCTCACCCTTCTCTATCCATCTCCTCTTTCCCCTCTGTTCATCTCCTACTCCTCCCTTTTCTCTGTCTATTTCTTCCACCTCGTCTCACTGTCCATCTTCCCTTCCCCTCTCTCTGGCAATCTCCTCCTCTCAATCTTTCTGTCCATACCTTCCTACACAACGCTCTCTCAGCCCATCTCATCCTCTCATCTCTATCTGTTGGTCTCCTCCTCCCCCTCTCTGTCAGGCCATCTCCCCTATTCTCCATTCTCTGTCCACCTCATGCTCACCCTCTTGCTACCCACTTCTTCCTTCTTGACTCTGCTCAGCCATGCCCATCCACATGCATATGCCTGGAATGCATTCTGATACAATACGTGCAACACACTTGCTGAGCACAGCAGCCTAGATGTCAGGATTTACCAACCCTTTTTACCCCCATTCCCACCCTATTGAAGATCTAGGGCTAGCTGGTTCTTACTCCTACAGCACTTCTTCCCAGATCATATGTAGTATGTGTACCAAATTTGATAGAAATCGATCTAGTTGTTTAGAAGAAGATGTGAAAAAACCACACACACACACACACACACACACACACACACGCATCTCCACTGTTATATATTTGTCTGATGTAAACAGTGACTAGATTCGAACCCAAGACATTTAGATCACTAGTTAAAGACATTAACGCAAGACCATGCTAGTGCTATTGACTGTAAGAATCAGTATGGTGTGGAGTTCAAGTAGACACATTCTATTTCCAGTTTTTTCTATTAATTTTTTAATTATTACCCTGGCATGGGTCTTCCCTTACACTTTTCCTAGTAACTGTTTTAGGGCTGAGCAAAATTCGAAGAAGTACACTGAAGAGCCAAAGACACTGGTACACCAGCCTAATTTCGTGTAAGGCACCCGCGAGCACGCCGAAGTGCCGCTACATGACGTGGCATGGACTCGACTAATGTCTAAAGTAGTGCTGGAGGGAACTGACACCATGAATTTTGTAGGACTGTCTCTTCTTCAGGGCTGTTTCTTCTGAACAGCACGTTGGAAGGCATCCTAGATATGCTCAATAATGTTCATGTCTGGGAAGTTTGGTGGCCACCGGAGGTGTTTAAACTCAGAAGAGTGGTCGTTGAGTCACTCTGTAGCAATTCTGGACGCGTGGAGTGTCGCACTGTCCTGCTGGAATTTCCAGAGTCCATCGGAATGCACAATGGACATGAATGGATGCAATTGATCAGACAGGATGCTCACGTACATGTCACGTGTCAGAGCCGTATCTAGACGTATCAGAGGTCCCATATTACTCCAACTGCATACGCCCCACACGATTACAGAGGCTCCACCAACTGTAATAGTCCCCTGCTGACACGCAAGATCCATGGATTCATGAGGTCGTCTCCATCCCGTACATGTCCGACCATGCAACATGTTTCCAGGCATTAACAGTCCAATGTCGGTGTTGACGGGCCCAGGCGAGGCGTAAAGCTTTGCGTCGTGCGATCATCAAGGGTAAACGAGTAGTCATTCGGCTCCGAAAGTCCATATCGATGATGTTTCCTTGAATAGTTCGCAAGCTGACACTTGTTGATGGTCCAGCACTGAAATCTGCAGCAGTTTGCGGAAGGGTTGCACTTCTGTCACGTCGAACGATTCTCTTCAGTCGTCGTTGCTCCCGTTCTTGCAGGATCTTTGTCCGGCCGCAGCGATGTCAGGATTTGATGTTTTACCGGATTCCTGCCATTCACGGTACATTCGTGGGATGGTCGTACGAGAAAATCCCCACTTCATCGTTCCCTCGGAGAATCTGTGTCCCATCGCTCGTGCGCCGACTATGCCACCACGTCCACGCTCACTTAAATCTTGATAACCTGCCATTGTAGCGGCAGTAACCGGTCTAACAACTCCAGACACTTGTTATCGTATATAGGTGTTGCTGACCGCAGCGCGGTATTATGCCTGTTTACATATCTCTGCATTTCAATTGTTGTTGTGGTCTTCAGTCCTCAGACTGGTTTGATGCAACTCTCCATGCTACTCTATCCTGTGCAAGCTTCTTCATCTCCCAGTACCTACTGCAACCTACATCCTTTAGAATCTGCTTAGTGTATTCATCTCTTGGTCTCCCTCTACTAAATTGGTGATCCCTTGGTGCCTCAGAACATGTCCTACCAACCGATCCCTTCTTCTATTCAAGTTGTGCCACAAACTTCTCTTCTCCACAATCCTATTCAATACCTCCTCATTAGTTATGATTTTCGACATGTGACGAGGTAATTCATTAAGTTTTTTTTTTCTTTTTTCATACACGTCGTTATGCGTACCACTAGTGGCACGGTCAGCATGAAGTTGGTATTGAATTTCTCTCCATGTACAATCCAGGAACTCCGTGGCGAAATGTTCAAATGCTTTGCGAATGTTTGTCTCAAAAGCCTGTAGGTCTGTAACATTGGTTCGGCGTACATTATACTCTGGATAACGCACTATGAAAAAGTGTAGTGGCGTCAGTTCAGGTGATAGTGGCGGGCACTGAACCCCACCACATCGTCCAGTCCACATACCAGCTCTAACCAACCCAACAAAACTTGTAATGACAACAACGTGGTCGGGACATTATGCTCCAAGTCCCCTTCCTTCAAGCGAAATGAGAAACTTACGAAGCAAAAGCCGCTGTTACTTTCCCGGAAAACTGTTGGTAACATTTATTGTACGAGGGTCACTCCAAAAGAAATGAACACTATTTTTTTTTCTAATCCATTTTTATTCTGCATGTTTGAAAGTTTTATAGTGTGTAGATACATCCTTTAGGAACAATATTTTCATTCCTCCACATAATTTCCATCCCTCTCAACTGCATTACGCCATCTTGGAACCACCGCCTGTATACCCGCACGGTAAAATTCTGGACCAACCTGTTGGAGCCACTGTTTGGTAGCGTGCACAAGGGAGTCATCACCTTCAGACTTTGTTCCACGAAGAGAGTCTTTCAGTTTCCCAAAGAGATAATAGTCACATGGAACCACGTCAGGACTATAAAGCGGGTTTTTCTTGTTTCTTTGTGAGCCACTGTCAACATCCTGGGAACCCACCTGGCACAAACCTTATATAACGCCAACACTGTCAGTATTCTGCAAACACTTCCTTCCCCTATCCCAACGTAGCGTGACAATTCGTTCACTGCGATGCGTCTGTCAGCAGTCACCAATTCGTTAACTCTCTGCACATTGTCTGGAGTGTGTGCAGTACGAGGCCTTCCACTGCGAGGACAATTCTCAATATTGCCGTGCCCGATTTCATCACGTAACCTGCTTGCCCACCGACTAACTGTACTGCGATCGACAGCAGCATCTCCATACACCTTTTTCAACCTCTTGTGGATGTTTCCCACTGTCTCGTTTTCACAGTACAGGAATTCTATGACAGCACGTTGCTTCTGACGAACGTCAAGTGTAGCAGCCATCTTGATGATATTCTGTGACGGCGCCACTCACGGGAACAGTTTGAACTAAGTTTGAAAACAAGCAGGAATGATGTATCTACACACTGTAAAACTTCCACACATGCAGAATGAAAACTGTATTTTTACAAAAATAGTGTGCATTTCTTTTGGAGTGACCCTCGTATTTTGCACTAGAGCAACAAATGTCTCAGATGTTTCAAATAAGGTGGGCAAGCAAAAGGCAAATTAGATGTGTAAATTGTGTAAGCATACAAGCTTCTTTTTTCCATATATTTTACTCGCTATCGAGAAGGGAATGAAATATACTGTAATGACAAAAAATGTGATCTACCACGCTCTTCGTAATGTTGATGTGGAGTCACAGGTATCGTTCTCAATCGTTCGTATACCATAACAGAAGGGTGAACTGGTTTTAAGACACCAGCAACAGGTGTAATGCTATACATATCATTCGAGGCTCTTCCACAAGTAATCTATGTTCTGTTTGGCTCACAATTTTAGCTACACGCCACATCGCGTGATTTCCCAACTTTGCCATGTGCATGATCCTTACGTACTCGTTACAGCCACACAAAATTTATCGGGTGATGTAATGTGGACACAAAAGCGGACAAGTCGTTCCCTGTTCATGCATTCACTGCAAAACGGCGTTTATCATCGTACTTCGCAGTGGGAAATACGGCTTACACTCATTAATCACCGCAAATATAGATATCCGTCTCGCGAACAAGATTCCAGTAAGAATCAATCTTTAGGAGCTCCATAGAGTTTCCCTGGTATAACAAATTAAATCTGTACGCCCCACGGGATTCGAACACGGAATCCTTGCCATTCTTTGACTGCGTTATTTAATCAAGGTATCGCGTATGCTCGAAAACTTCGTAAAAAAAAAAAAAGGACTGATTCCATGGTCTTGCAATAAAGAATTCGGATAGATTTACCGCTCTCTCCTCTTACCCATTGCTTGAAAGAACGAAGTCCCACTGCGTCACATGCGGAAGATGATCGGTAACTCTGTAGTGTTGATCTCATGAAGCCGGCCGCGGTGGTCTCGCGGTTCTAGGCGCGCAGTCCGGAACCGTGGGACTGCTACGGTCGCAGGTTCGAATCCTGCCTCGGGCATGGATGTGTGTGATGTCGTTAGGTTAGTTAGGTTTAAGTAGTTCTAAGTTCTAGGGGACTGATAACCACAGCAGTTGAGTCCCATAGTGCTCAGAGCCATTTGAACCATTTTTTTGATCTCATGAAGTGGTCTGTGTGTTACTGAACCGATTATCCGACTCCAAGCAAAAGAAAGAAATATCGTTAAAATATGCGTCGAATGAGTGTAGTTACAACTGTGCCACTGGTCTTTGGCCTAAGCACTTGATCATTTACTTGCTGTGGTTTGCCTGGAGTTTACCGCGAACCCTAAATGATACGCGTAACATTACTTTGATGGTTCTACTTGTCCACTCGAAGATATACAAAGCTATTTAAGAGCACCGCTCTTGCTTCACAACCCGTGTACATAAAAGAAAACGTTACGAGTACTGATCATACAAAAATTACCAAATACTTTCGTTTATGTCTAAACAGTATTTCAGTTTCTTGAATCGTTTATGGTATCTAAACAGCGTCCACATTACACACATAAAAACTGTATGTAGTGATCAAGGATGTCGTCACAGTTTCTTGCTTTGTGTCCGTCGCTATTGTCGCTTTTAATTATCTCTGGCGGTGTAATATTGTCGGCTAGATCATAAGAAAAGACCTAGTGTGTGTGTTGGCCTGATGTATGCCTTTTGTGGTTGGCACCGTTTGATTGACCTGGGAGTCAGGTTTCTTAAGAATAATTGACTTGTGTTGGTGACTGCAGTGAGTCGATGTACAGCGTAACGTTGTATGTGTTCTGTTACTGATGATGGTGGAAGCGCAAGGCCTGCTTTTCCCGAATAACTCCAAAGAGCCGCCAAGCTTACCTTCCTCACTCTGTGGACAGATGATCACCTTGCTGGCCTAGTAGTGACGACACAAATGTCTTCATGGTAGAGCTGCTATTACAAAACGGCACAAGAAGTGCATAACTTACAAATGGAAATAGGTGATGGTTTCGGAAAAACCTTTATTTGCAGTGTTACCTCCTACGGGACGTGCTTATTTGTTTTTGCATCTATTTTACCTTAATATTACTGTCGCAGGACTTGGTTTTGGGGGGTAGCGCACAGTCAGCCAGCGAAGTGTGGTGGAATGTTGGTGTGGTCATACTTTGATTTTAAGTGTGTTGCATCGGCAGTCTGTAATAAAAAGTAACTGGTGCGACGTACGCAGTAGTTTTACCTGGCTGAATTCGTTCATTGGCACATGCTGAGGAGCACTGCAGCTTCCAGCATCATGAGGCTCCCACTTCGGTGGCTGGGAAGGTCGTATAAAGAATGTAAAGTAGTGCAACAATTGTCTGAAGGACTGGAGGAGCGAGCGTTATGGTCTGAGGAATGTTTTCGTGGCATGCCATGAGTGATCTTGTCAGTCTGGAAGGAACAATGGGTCAACACAAGGACGCATCTGTCCGTGAGGACCATGACCACGTCTACATGAAGCTTGTTTTTCCTTGGCACGATCGCATCTATCAGCAGCACAGTGCAACGTTTTGGAGCTCGCAGTGTACATGAGCGGTTCGAAGATCACCAGGACGAGTTTACCGGACTGTCGCGACTGCTAAACACCCCGGTTTCAATCCCAATCGATCGGGTTGTTTGCGCCAAGGATTCTCAACGGTAAAAGCTAGCACAGCACTGGACACGGCATGGCTCAACATCGCTGTCGGTACCTTGCAGAACTTCATTTACTCTCTTCGTTCACGTCTCGTAGTGGTCCGATTCTTAGATGATGGATATTTAGGTTTTTTTCAAAGGTGTTCACATTAACGTGACTGGACAGTAGCATCAATTTTGGAAATTTGTGGTAAGGTCTTATGGGACCAAACTGCGAAGGTCATCGGTTCCTAAGCTTACAGACTATTGAATCTAACTTAAACTAACTTACGCTAAGGACGACACAAACACCAATGCCCAAGGGAGGACTCGAACCTCCGACGGAGGGAGCCGCGCGGACTGTGACAAGACGCGCGGCCGACGCGATCACTTCAAACAGTTAGGCACCTGGGAATGGCAGCATACTGTCGAAACACATGGAGACAATAACTTATGGAGAATAAACGTGACTGAAGCTTTGTAAATTTTGTGATACAATCGCAGACCTCAGTGAATTACATTGAAGCGCCAAAGGAATTGGTGTAACCTTGCGTATTGGATCGCACAGATAGAATAAGGCGCTGCGGTCGGCAACGCCTATATAAGACGGCAAGTGGCTGGCGCAGTTGTTAGGTCGGTTACTGCTGCTACAATGGCAGGTTATCAAGATTTAAGTGACTTTGAACGTGGTGTGTGCGGTAGTGTCCTCGCTTCCCACGCCCGGGTTCCCGGGTTCGATTCCCGGCGGGGTCAGGGATTTTCTCTGCCTCGTGATGGCTGGGTGTTGTGTGCTGTCCTTAGGTTAGTTAGGTTTAAGTAGTTCTAAGTTCTAGGGGACTTATGACCACAGCAGTTGAGTCCCATAGTGCTCAGAGCCATTTGAACCATTTGAACGTGGTGTCATAGTTGGCGCACGAGCGACAGGACACTGCATCTCCGAGGAAACAATGAGGTGGGGATTTTCCCGTACGACCATTTCACATGTGTACCGTGAATATCAGGAATGTGGTAAAACATCAGATCTCCGACATCGCTGCGGTCGGAAAAAGATCCTGGAAGAACGGGACCAACGACGAATGAAGGCAGTCGTTCAACGTGACAGAAGTGCAACCCTTCCGTAAATTCTGCAGATTTCAGCGCTGGGCCATCAACAAGTGTCAGTGTGCGAACTATTCAATGAAACATCATCGAAATGGGTTCTCGGAGCTGAAGACCCACTCTTGTACCCTTGATTACTGAACGACACAAAGCTTTACACCTCGCCTGGGCCTTTCAACACCGATACTGAACTGTTTATGACTGGAAACATGTTGCTTGATCGGGCGAGTCTCGTTTCAAATTGTATCGAGCGGAGGGACGTTCACGAGTATCGAGACAACTTCATGAATCGCCGGCCGCTGTAGCCGAGCGGTTCTAGGCGCTTCAGTCCGGAACCGCGCTGCTGCTGCGGTCCCAGGTGCGAATCCTGCCTCGGGCATGGATGTGTGTGATGTCCTTAGGTTAGTTAGGTTTAAGTAGTTCTAAGTTCTAGGGGACTGATTACCTCAGAAGTTAAGTCCCATAGTGCTGGAAGCCATCTGAACCTCATTAATCCATGGACCCTGCACGTCAGCAAGGGGCTGTCCAAGCTGGTGGAGGCTCTGTAATGGTGTGGGGCGTGTGCAGTTGCAGTGACATGGAACCCCTGATACGCCTACATACGACTCTGACAGGTGACACGTGCGTAAGCATCATCTCTTATCGTCTGCATCCATTCATGTCCATTGTGCATTGGGCTATTCCAGTATGACAGTGCGACACCCCACACGCCAGAATTGCTACAGAGTGGTTCTAGGGACACTCTTCTGAGTTTAAACACTTCCGCTGGCCACCAAACCTCCCAGACATGAGCATTATTGAGCATATATGAGATGCCTTGCAACGTGCTGTTCCGAAGAGATTTCGAATCCCTCGTACTCTTACGGATTTATGGATAGCCCTGCAGCAGTAATAGTGTCAGTTCCCTCCGACACTACTTCAGACATTAGTCGAGCGCATGCCACGTCGTGTTGCGGCACTTCTACGTGCTCGCTTTGGCCCTACACGATATTAGGCAGGTGTACCAGTTTCCTTGGCATTTCAGTGTACAAGCGATAGAGACAAATGTATAAAGTTCCTGCCTTCCCGCTAAGTGGGCACCGTTTTTCTTTTCATTTCTTTTATTTGCCGTACGAGATGAGTCACTGTTTCCGGGGTGTGTCGCGTCGTGTGGCAGGGCGCGAGCGCTGCGCGGGTGAGCCCATTCACGGCGTGAGTGACGACAGGACGGGACGGGCCGGGGGGCGGGCGCACCGGAAGCGCAGTGCGCGTGCCCGGCCGGCTACGGCGGCTGGCGGCTGCCTGCCTGCTAGCTGCTGCCGGCCCTGAACTTGGCTCTGCTGCGCTGCGCCACGCCGCGGCCCGGCGAGTCGTGTCGATACCGCGAGCCGAGCCGAGCCGAGGTCACTGCCCTCCCGCTGCGGCGGCTCCGTGGTGCAGTCCCGCTCCCTGTCCGGGCCCCGCACCACGACCCCTGACATTTCTGGCGACGCCCTTCTGCGCTCACTGTACCTGCCATTGTGCCTGCCGCTTGCGTCGGCCTTGAGGAAGTCCATTTACAGGGAATGGCCAAGTAATTTTAACCATCGCATAATGCACTGAGGTGACAAAAGCCGTGTGATACCTCCTAATATCCCGTTGGACCTCCTCCTTCCCAGCGCACTGTAGCAATTCGACGCGGCATGGACTCAACAAGTCGCTGGAAGTCCCCTGCACAAATACTGAGCTATGCTACCCACATAGCCGTCCATAACTGCGAAAGTGTTGCCGGTGCAGGATTCTGTGCACGAACTGACCTCTCGATTATGTCCCATAAATGTTCGATGGGATTAGGGTGAGCAGATGCAGTTGTTTAAAAAGGAGGACAAACAACTTCAAAAAGGAGGACAAAATAAGACAGTTAAGAATGATAATACGCAGCCTGACGTAAATAATTTTATGTTATATGATCCTTTGTTTGGTCGGAACTAGTTGTGAATACAGGTATATTTCATCAGCAGCCCTTAGTGGTTTATAAATGTGACTTCCTTCATAGATTTGTACCATTCCACGCATAGAAGCGGTTTCTGTTCTTTAAAATATTCTGGAAGAGAATAGCGGGCCCTTGTTCTGTCGACATATAATACAGCAGCTTAGTGAAATTCAATTATTGCTGTTGTGAAGGCTACGAGGGATGTTGTGGTATTTTCACCCTCATGCACTTCAATTCATTCTACATCATTTCCAGCCGCCTAAGAGGGAGCCTTGCGGTGCTGGAAGCTGCAGTACCCTTCCATGTGCCACTTGCCGAATGCGGTCAGTTACACCGGCTGCATACGTCGTACCACTTACTTTTTATTACAGACTGCCGATAGAACTCACTCAAAATGGCAATATGACCGCCCCAACCTTCCGCTATACTTCGCTGGCTGATTGTGCGCTAATCCTTTGTGCTCTCCACATGTAACAAAGTCCTGCGACAGTAATATTAAGGTAAAACAAATGCAAAAATAAATAAACACGTCCCACAGCAGGTTTGTAAATACAGATTTCTCCTAACACATTACCTATTACCATTGATAAGTTATCCACGTGTTGTGCCAATAGCAGCTGTACCGTGAATGTTGTATGTATAGACCACCAGACGGTTTCGTTGACTGTTCTGCAAGCTGATATCAAACTCATCACCTTCTTGTTACAGCTGTTGTTAGTGAAAATAACAACCCTCTCTAATATTTTCTTACGTATCTTTTTTTGTTACTACTGTTGTGTTAGACGAAGTTTTCATGTGAACACTGCATTCTGTCATGGTCCTAAGTAAACGCTGTCCTAGTTACATTAAGAATACACCGAGAAGGTAATATGTAAGACGAAGCAAATCAGAGAGAAATTTGAAAACTTGTTCAGCGATGAACGCCACTGCCTATAAATAGGTGAGGTCACGGTTCGATACCCGGCTAGGTCGGAGATTTTGCTTCACTGTGGCCGTATGATGGTGTCCTAATCATTTCATCTCATCTTCACCGACACCCAAGACACCGAAATGCATCAAATATACTTACACCAGGCATCGAACAACCCCACACGGGATATCCTTGAAAATAATGCATACGTTTATTCAGTTCTCATTGGAAAGGAGATTTAAGTTCTGCGAGAAGAAATAATACTTCGACATTTACCGATGACATTCTAGTTCTCTCAGACATGGCGAATGACTTGGAAGAGCAGCTGAGTGGAATAGGTAATACATTGATAAAATGCACATCAACTAAAGTAAAACATAATAAGCGTATCTCACACTTCTGACGCATACAGAACCATCTGATCTTAGATACGCCATGAAGACAGTCAAGGTTAAAGAGGAAGTCAAAGGACAACTACTGTCTTCCGATATATAAAAACCGTGTAGAAACATAAGCTCGAACTCAAGACACCTCCAAGGGCGACAGCGGAAGCATCAATGGACTTTGCGCTAGTGAAGAATGAAAGAAGCGCAAAACAAATTAAGATCCAGCAACCATACTGTAAGACCGAAGGCACCTACTCCAGAAGACTTTCGGAGGCGTTGCTCCTGGTGAGGGCGGAAATGGGCCGTTGTCAGCCTATGTAGGCAACATTGGGCATGTGGCAAGATGTTACATCTAACTTCTAGAGGAAAAATTAATGCAATAGCTGTTGACCTAAAAAGTGACCTAATGGACTGACACAGTTTGGCAGGATAATGACACAGTTGGCAGGAGAAAGTCGTTATAATACTGAAGGACGAAAATTTTTTTGTTATTAAACGTTTTATTGATGGGTTAAACGCTTTGTGTGTCACATACATGCTTACTTAACACAGAACAAGCAAATAACAAATTAAATTGTGATATCTGGGTCGTTTAACTGCTTTCTAGTAAAAACACTTTGTGCGCAAGTATGCTTGTGACGCCCTCTTCACTTCCACCATCTTGTGCGTCCTTGATTTCTAGATCGCGAATTTGTTTCACTTCTTCTACTGCAATGCTGCCCATTCAAATTGCAACACCAGGAAGGATATCAAATAGAGAATTTTTCCTTATGCGCCATAGAATGTCTGGAAGAGTACGTGTTTCTGTTTACAGGTGATTGAGGGTATAGTGTGCTACATTTATCACAGAGCTGCCGCTCTGGCAGCATTAACAGCTGTGTATCGAGTGGAATTGAGCTTTTGTGACATATGGGTAAGTCGTTGCATGCTATATCAACTTCATGCCCTAGCTCACCAACTATGGCACGCGAGTAGTCGCTTGCCATCCTCACGAAAACCCACGACCGATGTTTTCAGCGATGGTGGTTAGTTTATGAGACGCTCAAGTGTGCGCTTATCAGCGCCCGTACATATTTCCAATCTTTACACAGTACAGTCTCGCCACTATCATACATGATGATGCAATGATGAGGACAACGGAAACACCCAGTCCCTGGAAAAATAAATTCCCCAATTCCTCTGGGAATCGAACCCGGGACCCCGTGATCCAGAGGCAACAATGCTAGCCACTAGACCATGAGTTGCGGATAATGTTTCCAGTATGTGGTCGGGATAAAGTGCTGGTTAAGGTAACAGTCGAACACTCTCTGTATCTACGTAGGTCAGTACAGCACGAACAACCCATCATCTTGCGTTATCTTGTTGAAAAACAACGTCACAGAGACCTCCAACATACAAGGCCTGGACGAAAATACGGAAATACTGTGAGGAATCCATGCTTTAACATAAATGCAGACGCTAGCCAAGCCTGCAGGTCGCGCTGTTGTATTCGACCAAGAAAAGCACTGTACAGTGTCTTTAGTATGTCGAAAGAGCCCGTTGTGGTCAGAACAATGTTCTATGTAGTTGTGAGTACACTATGTCAGAGTTGAGTGATTTCTAAAGTGGAAAAATTGTTGACAGTCGTATGGCAGTGCTTCCGTATCAAAGGGAGCCAGAATGTTTGGAATTTCAAGAGGCAGTATATCATACAGTTATACCGTATACAGCACAAGACGGAAAACGGAATTCGCTAACTAACAATGTGGACGAAAATGTGAGTAGCAGGGCAACAAGGACATCAGCACATTTTGTTAGTGTGGGTTGTCTACATCAGGGGCAGTAGTGTACACAGGGGCAACCTATTGTTCTCCTTTGATTGACAGATCAAAGGAGAACAATAGGTTTGCCTCTGAGTGCATACATGCCCCTGATTAGGCAACCTACACTAACAAAATGGGCTGATGTTCTTGCTGTCCTACTACTTGCATTATGTTCAAACACGCATTTCTCTCGGTGTTTCCATATTTTTTGGCCAGCCCTTGAACTTTGTTCAGTTTCACTGAAGTCCTTATAATTTGCATATCCAAGCATGTAAATGTGACATTTTTTCCATGTCATCTTCACAGTGTTGCAATTGAAATGACCAGATGTTTACTGGTCATCCCAATTTACACACGCGCGATTATGTTTATTTAGCGTACATACATTGGAAATGATGATATACCTGCAGTTTTAGGAAAACTTTCAGGGCAGGTGCAGCTATAGACCATTTGTACTGATCGAGTATGCCTTCTGCGTTTCTGTATGTCCATCGTTTGAGAGATGGTTGCAGGACTTGGCTGTTGGCCACAGGATGTCAAATCAGATACCTTTCAGTCATCTAGTTTTCAACTACGACCGACGTGTAGGAAGATTCCACTTCGGTTCTGGTCAAAACAGATTTCTGCTCGGTACAGTGATCACTATAACAAGCAGAAATCTACTAATACCAGTATTGCTGTTCCCTGTTTGGATCAGAACCGAGTTTAAATCTTCCTACACACCCGAAGATGGCATAGTAAATCGCCGAAATGTGTAACTACATAAAATAAGTTTGGAAACTTGACAGATGAAAGGTTTTTGATTTGACATCATTCTGTGTTTATTCGAGTGGCAGTGCCTGTCAGGTCAGAGGCTTTCCTGCTTTAAGCCCATAACCCCGTCACATTTTAGCGAGTTTGTTGCGGAAGGTGAGCCTGCGACGCCTTGATGTGTGTGTGTGTGTGTGTGTGTGTGTGTGTGTGTGTGTGTGTGTGGGCGAGCGAGACGTGCTGTGACGGGCGCGTGATTAAAGGGGGAAGCGGGGCCGAGTGCTGCGAGCTCTCTGCCACAGCGCCGGCCGCCCCAATCGATGGCTGCCTGCTAACTGCATTAGCAGGAGCCTGGCCCGCGCCTAGCGCTACGCCCACGGCGGCTGCTGCTGCTGCTGCTGCAGGCACCGCGCCTCAGGCAGAGTCTCGGCCAACCAGAAGGCGCTCACTTGCTGTCGCACACTGTCCTCACCCGTCTCCAGATCGTCACGTGCAGTCGCAGCTGCGAAGCAATAGTTATAGAGAGTTCCACATCTATATGAACTCTAAGACAGAAAAAAACGACCAAGTGCGAAGGAGTTATCCGAATGGGACGGAACTCGGTAGGTGTGAGGTACATGTACAGACAAACAAATGATTACTGTGTCAGAAAAACTGGGTGATTTATTCAAGAGAAACAGCTTCGCAAATTGAGCAAGTCAATAACGCATTGGTCCACCTCTGGGCCTTAAGCCGTGGGCACACGGACCGTGCATCCGAAAATTAGATTTGAGCGTGCCGAGTTTCTATCGTCAGAGCGTGGAATAGCACGCTCGGGAGCCTTTCCGAAAGTGCAGAGCAATATCTGGCATGTCAGATATTCTGAGCGTGCGTCTGAGCGTTGACCAATGAGATGGCACAACGCCACCTACGCCACACGGACGCCGTCTCCCCGCAGTACAGAGTTGTGAGGCGCCATATTGGCATTCATTTCAAGCGTATATGTATATATGCCGTTTCTGAGCACCAGAAAATTGAGTATGACTGGAAAACCCGTTGTTAACTGTGTGATTCGTTCCAATAAAATAATGAGAAACATCATATTCGTGGCAAAAGAATTATTGTAACTTGCGTATTATGAGAGTAGGCTATGTGAAGACAGCGACACACCGAAGATCCACCCAAAACGCATTGTTCTTGGTACAATTTCTTATAATTAAATTTCAGTTAGTAACATATCTACGATTAAGGTTTCCAGAAAGGGTAAGATAATATGCTTAGACCTCGAGTGTGTGATGTTGGTTTAGCGTAATGAGTAGCGTCACTGTCCTGTATAGAGATGCTAATTGGGGCGGTGGTTCGCGTCTAAACATGCCAGCACGGTAGCTCAGCGTGTTCGTTCAGAGGCTTAGCTGCCCTCTGTGATAAAAAAAAAACTGAGTTAACTGGTCAACAACGAACTTAAACGCATGTCTTACGACGTCCGCCCCGAGCAGATACAACGAACAAAAGCGAACAAAATGAGATTTAAAAAAAAAAAAAAAAAATTATTCCTAACATTCGCGTTTTTATTAGGGTCTGATACTTTATTATTAGTTTAATATAAATATATACTTTAATATTTGATGTTATGTAAACCTTTTTGTGAGGGGTGACTTTGTTCGATTGCCTTAATCTACAGGACAAATGGTTCAAATGGTTCTGAGCACTATGGGACTTAACATCTGTGGTCATCAGTCCCCCAGAACTCAGAACTACGTAAACCTAACTAACCTAAGGACATCACACACATCCATGCCCGAGGCAGGATTCGAACCTGCGACCGTAGCAGTCGCGCGGTTCCGCACTGCGCGCCTAGAACCGCTAGACCACCGCGGCCGGCCTCTACAGGACAACTTGCGCTACTTGTATAAAGATATTTTGCTCCTTTTTCTTTTACGCTTCGTAATTCACATGTTGCAAGGATTCTGCTACTGGGTAGGAACAGTGATCAAGTAAGGCTGACCTTCGGGGTTTTATTAAAATATGGGAATGGTGAAATAATGTTTATCTTATGCGGAGAAGTATTCCAAATTTGTAATGCACTGTTTCTAATGGAACTTTGATAAGCCTGTGTCCTTATTGATTGGACATGGTACTTTCCTTTTCGTGGACGGTGGAGGAAATGTGCGTTTTAATAGAGCTAGCGTGGGAATTTTACGCGCGCCCGTTGAGCAAACAGTGTGATTTACGAACTAGAAGCATCCCTCAACTGCCGCTGGTGTGCGTTGCGATCGCGTATACCACGTTGGGGCCCACGTACCGTATGTACAAATCGCATCGTTCCTGAGCGATCAGCAGCACGAACTTGGCTCGCTCAGCGTTAACGTTCGACAACACGGTCCGTGTGCCGACGGCTTTATGCAAGCAGGTCTTCGCCTTGGCAGTGATTGACGGGGTTGTTGGATGTCCTCCTGAGGGGTATCGTGCAAATTTCTGTCCAACTGCTGCGTTACATCGTCTAACTCAAAAAAAAAAAAAAAAAAAAAAAAAAAAAAAAAAAAAAAAGGCTCAAATGGCTCTGAGCACTATGGGACTTAACAGCTATGGTCATCAGTCCCCTAGAACTTAGAACTACTTAAACCTAACTAACCTAAGGACGGCACACAACACCCAGCCATCACGAGGCAGAGAAAATCCCTGACCCCGCCGGGAATCGAACCCGGAAACCCGGGCGTGGGAAGCGAGAACGCTACCGCACGACCACGAGATGCGGGCGTCTAACTCCAGAGCTGGTTGGAGGGCCCCATCCATAATGCTAGATATGTTCTCAACTGGGAAGAGATCAGGCCACCTTGCTGGCAAAGCTAGTATTTGGCAAGTACGAATACAAGCACCAGCAACTCTCGCCGTGTAAGGGCGGGCTAATCTTACTCAAATGTAAGCCCAGGATGGCTTGCCATGAAGGGCAACAAAACGGGAGGCAGAATATCGTCGACGTACCGCTGTGTTGTAAGGGTGCCGTGGTTGATAACCATTCCAGATCAGCACTCCTGGTTATCAGGCCGTACGGCGGGCGACAGTCATGTTGGTATCCCACCTCTGTCAGGGGCCTCTCCAGACATGTCTTCAGCCTATAATCTCATTGACTGGAGTAGATCTGTCTTCGGTATGCATTAAAGTTGCAGACAGTCAACATGGCTCTGGACAAGGTGAGCAAGGCTTTACCCATAAATCTGTTTCAAATCAACAGCAATAATGGTGCCGCTCTTCTCTATTATCGAGGGTTCTCTCTCCGTACCGGGATTGAAGAATCTGATTTGGAAGTTCGAATTAACTGCTGATTTGGGAATTGCTCATGGGGGAGGTCGACGACCAGGTGCGTCACAAATTGTTGGAAAAGCTACTGTTGCAGTGGCTGAGAATGTTGCAGGCAATGTGCGATCTTCAAGCAATGCACGAGCTGTGTCCCGACAGCTGAAAATCCCTTGGCCCATTCCTGTTTCAGGCAGCAGTAGAGAAATCTCTACTGCGATTCCAGGCTGCCATGGATGCAGATGGTCGTCACATTGAGCAACGTCAGTAACCTGAAACGTAAAAATGGTACGCAATTAACAAGTGTTACGCTCTCATGTGGAAATTAAAATTTGTTTCTGTCAGTGGTTTATTCGTTATTTCTGTTCCGCTTGTCCTTACAAATGTTTCCACAATGTTCCATTGTCCTACGGTCGTTCGTTTGCCATGTGGCCCCTCTCAAGTAACGAAAGTTTTATTGTGACTACCCTGTATATCATAGTAACATTTTTTGTTTGTATGTTTTTAACCTTCCCGGTCCCCTTTCGATCCGGTTCAATCACTATGTTAAAATAGAACCGACATCTTGTGAGTGACTTGAAATGTTATCTGGATGCACTGAATTATAGGGATAATTGACTATCAACATAGATTAAAATGTTGTGAAAACTTGATGCATAAAGCCATAAGGCACGTCATAGTTCTGACGAAGGACTTTTTCGACGCCATGAGAATGGCGTCACAAGCGCATAAAACAAAGAAGGAGCCTCAGCTGAGGGCAGGCGGTAACGGTGAGATCCTTGACGCGATATAGATGGGTGTAGCATATTTTAAATATGGAGGTGTATTTTGAAAGTCTCTTCGGGTTTGCTGCCGGATCCTAAAATCAACTTGACTCGATATTTCGGCGATCCAACTGGTCGCTACTTCTGCTGATGAATCCCGCTGAGAACTGCGGGACTCATCACCAGAAGCATCATTCTCCTGAAGATAGCGACCAGTTGGATCGAGTCAAGTTGATTTTAGGATCCAGCAGGAAACCCAAAGAGACTTTCAAGACTTATTACGCCGGTAAAGCCTACGCAGTGGAGGTGTATTTATTTATTTATTGCTAGTTATTATTTAGGAAATAGCTCTACACCTTAAATACAATCAAACATACAACAACAACAAAACAAGACATGAAAACAAATTATCCGTTAAATTAACAGTTGTTGTAAGCTTCTCCTCATGTCAAGGCTTGATGGTGTTGTCATAATAAACTCTTGCAGATCACTCAGGAAGGCTTTAATTTACATTCCTCCAACATCACCTGATGGTCTTGTTTGGTTTGGTGCTTTGCAATCAGAGTATTGGCTGGACTGCTTACCCCTTCTGTTCAGGTTGTGTGCACATAATGCGTGTTCTATTCGGATCCGATTTCTATTCATCCACACATACCATGGGAGTTCAGTATAAGATGTTGCGCTTCCGATGAAGCATTTGCAATCAAGTTTTCACCTCATTTACTGTCAGTGGCGAAGCTGCTATCTGCATGCTGTTGGACTAGTCGCAGGCGTGGATCTGGAGCGCAATCGGTTCGTTATCAACACAAAATATTTTGATGGATATGATTTGGAGATTATTCATTATTTTGGAATATTCTTCAACAGGACTTACTGTCTTCTTATCACAGATGGCTATGTGGGTGAGCGTTGTAAGCCAGTATAATGGAGTAGTTCTTACACAGTCAGAGATCATTCTGTTCGTTGTATTGAGCTAAGTGTCTATCTTATGTATCTGAGTACCGTCGAACCACAGCAGAGTACAGTATTCAGTTGCAGAAAACACTAAGCTGAGCGCAGATCTTCGAAGCATACCAGCTGAAGGTCCCAAGTTCGTAGTGCAGAATTTCTGTGTAAGGTTTCTGCGTGTGTTTATTTTGCAAAAAGTTTTTTTCGATAATGATTCCTGTCAGACAGTGTTATGTCAAACGTCATTCCAAGACAGTCTGGGTGACTCTGGTACTGAAGCACTGTGTCTTTCACAGTGTGAAGGTGACAACGCTGATCTACATCTACTTGGTTACTCTACAGTTCACACTTAAGTGCCTGGCAGAAGGTTCATCGAACCATTCTCATACTACTTCTCTACAATTCCAGTCTCGAATGGCGCGTGGGAAAAAGGAACACCTAAATCTTTCCGTTGGACCTCTGATTTCTCTTATTTTATTATGATGATCATTTCTCCCTACGTAGGTGGGTGTCAACAAAATATTTTCACATTCGGAAGAGAAAGTTGGTGATTGATATTTCGTAAATAGATCTCGTCGAAAAGAAAACCGCCTTTGCTTCAGTGACTGCCACGCCAACTCGCGTATCATATCAGTGACACTCTCACCCCTATTGCGCGATAACACGAAACGAGCTGCCCTTCTTTGCACTTTTTCGATGTCCTCCGTCAGTCCTGCCTGGTAAGGATCCCATACAGCGCAGCAATATTCCAGCAGAGGACAGACAAGTGTAGTGTAGGCTGTCTCTTTAGTGGGTTTTTCGTATCTTCTAAGTGTTCTGCCAACAAAGCACAGTCTCTGTTTCGCCTTCGTCGCAATATTATCTATGCGGTCTTTCCAATTTAAGTTGCTCTTAATTGCAATTCCTAGGTATTTAGTCGAATTGACAGCCCTTAGATTAGTGCGATTTATCGGATTTCTTTTAGTACTCATGTGGATGACCTCGCACTTTTCTGTGTTTATTGCCAATTGCCACTTTTCGCACCATACAGAAATTTTCTCTAGATCATTTTGTAATTGGAATTGATCGTCTGATGATTTTACTAGACGGTAAATTACAGCGTCGTCTGCACATAGTCTAAAGGGGCTGCTCAGGTTATCACATAGATCATTTATGTAAATCAGGAACAGCAGAGGGCCTATGACACTACCTTGCAGAACGCCAGACATCACTTCTGTTCTACTCGATGATTTAGTGTCTATCACTACGAACTGTGACCTCTCTCTGTGATGTAGCAAGGTGGGGGAGGAGGAGCTGAACAGAGAGAGGGAAGGAGGAAATGGATGGAGAAAGGGATGAGAAGAAGATAGGTTGAGAGATGGGAGGAGTAGATGGAATTAGAAGGAGATGGACAGAGGGGGAAGGAGCAGGTAGATAGAGGGGGGAGGAGCAGATGGACAGAGGAGGAATAGGAGGAAACGGACAGAGAGAGGAGTGGATGAGATGGACAGAGAGTGGTAGGTGGAGAAGTTGGAGAGAGAGAGGTGTTGGTGGAGATAGAGAAAGAGAGGAGTGTAGGTAGTGGGCAGTGACAACGGGGATGCGTAGAGAGAGGAAAGGGGAGAAATGGATAAAGAGAGAGGGGCTGGGTAGATAGAAGGGGGGAGGGGTAGGTCGATAGAGAGAGGGGGAAGGAGGAGTTGAGTAGTGAGAGAAGAGAGGCAGAGATGGACTAATGGAAGATTGGAATAAATAAATAAATACCCGCGCAAGGCTGGGTTTCTCAGCTAGTGAGTTGATAAATGACAAATGGATATCGACGTGCTAGTAGCTGCCAGATGAAGCGTGCACATAGTGTATAGGCAGCGGTGTGAAGAGCAGTCAGCCTGTACGCAGCGGCGGTGCGGCGGTGCGGCGCCGCCAGCGTGAGACGGCGGGGCAGTGTCCGCCCAGCGGGGGACCGGCTGCGGCCTTGGGCGGCGACGCGTCGAGGCCGCGCAGCGGACACCGGCGCGCAGGCACGCGCCACGGCAGCCAGCAGCCAGCAGCCAGTGGCCAGCGCTCCGTCTGGAATCCTTAGCAGCCGACAGCGGCCGGCCGTGCGCCACTGTTCGCTCACCGTCCGAGTGACCCACTCATACCAGGTGTACCAGTAGGAAAAGAGCGTTAAGATACAAATGTAGATGGGCAGCTAGCCCGAAACCGGTAATTGAAAATAAAGTATAGCGATCGAAGACTGAAACGCCATATTTTATTAATGAACCATATTTTATTTAGATACAAATGTGTCAATAGGGAACATTTGTTGTGAACGAACGTTAATTTTTTTTTGTTTGGTTGGTATGACATCTGTCAAAGATATTTAGTATACATCAAGTAATGGAACAAACATCATATGTTTTCATCGTGTAGTAATTTTGTACCAGAAAGTGATGATTTGCGGAAAGCATTAACTCTTTGTTATCATTTGAAAAAAAGTGTTGCAGAGTCGCATCGAATGCTTGTCGAGGCATATGGTGATCATGCTCTATCAGAAGCAACATGCAAAAGATGGTTTAAACGGTTCCGAAATAATAATTTTGATATAAGAAATGAAGAACTTGGAAGACCACCAAAACAGTTCGAAGACGCCGAATTGCAAGCAATATTGGATGAAGATGAGCAGAAGCAAATGGCAGCAATGCTAAATGTTGCACAACAAACAATTTCTGACCGTTTGAAAGCTGTGGGAAAGATCCAAAAGTGTGGAAAATGGGTGCCACATGAATTGAATGAAAGACAGTTGGAAAACCGATAAACCATTTGTCAAATTTTGCTTCAAAGACATGAAAGAAAATCAGTTTTGCATCGAATTTTTACTGGCGATGAAAAATGGATTTATTTTAAGAATCCTAAACGGGAAAAATCATGGGTTAATCCGGGACAACCATCAACATCGACTGCAAAACCAGATCGATTCGGCTAGAAGACAATGCTCTTGTGTTTGGTGGGATCAGAAAAGTGTGGTGTATCATGAGCTTCTAAAACCCGGTGAAACTGTGAATACTAATCGAAATGGTTCAAATGGCTCTGAGTACTATGGGACTTAACATCTATGGTCATCAGTCCCCTAGAACTTAGAACTACTTAAACCTAACTAACCTAAGGACAACACACAACACCCAGTCATCACGAGGCAGAGATGAATACTAATCGCTACAGACAACAAATGATCAATTTGAGCTATGCATTGATCGAAAAAAGACCAGAATGGGCCAGAAGACATGGCAAAGTAATTTTTTACACGACAATGCACCTGCACACAAAGCAAAACTGGTTCAGGATACAATCAAAACACTTGGCTGGGAGCTGCTACCCGACCCGCCGTATTCACCAGACTTGGCCCCTTCCGACTACCATTTGTTTTAATCAATGGGACACGCATTGGCTGAGGAACACTTCGATTCCTATGAAGAAGTCGAAAATCGGGTGTCTGATTGGTTTGCTTCAAAAGACGAACATTTCTATTGGCGTGGTGTCAAAATGTATAGAAAGCAATTGTCAGTACTTTGAATAACATGTTTTTACTTTTCAATTCAAAATTAGTGTTTCATTTTCACAAAAAAACGCTCATTTCATACCGGCACACCTGGTATTTGACGGTACCACTCTAACAGTACCTGACGGCCGGAAACGCTAACGAATAAGCAATACCCCTAGTACTGAAAAACGATTACATCTGCGAGGGGGAGGCAAATGAAAACCTTGAACATTTTCCTAAATTTTGTATTGGAAAGAATTGGAACCAAGTGTATCATTTTTCGTCATTGTCTCCCTTTCGTTCAGCACACTTCCTCCAGCGCGTAGGAAGTGTACCGATTCCCCAGAAAAAAGAAAGTCAAAACTTTTGGTCATATGCGCAGCCATTTGTGCACCTCCTGCTGCGCTTCTTCATCCGAACTCCCAGCGCCTCTCTGAGTGATCCAGACATGTGGTAATCACTCGGTGCGAGGTCTGACAGGTGTGGCGGATGTGGCAGATTATCGAAGCGTAGGTTATCGACGGTTTCAAGTGTTGCGCGGCTATTATGAGGCCGAGTGTTGTCGTGTTTCAGAATAACACATGACGGAAGTACACGTCGCTTCCACCTCTTACTGCAGGCCGAAGGTGCTTCTTAACATACTGGAATATGACGCACTGGTGATGGTGTTTCCTCCAATCGTGTAGTGTACAAAGACAGTCCCAAAAGACAGCCGATAAAACCTTTCCTGCAGATGGCAGAATCCGTAACTTTTTAGGTTTTGGTAATGAAGAAACGCGCCATTCCATGCTTGCTCTCTTTGTTTCGGATTGGTAGTAGTGTACCCAGGTTTCGACTCCTGTACTGATTCTCGTGAAGAAGCCATCACTTTCTCTCTGAAAGCGTCGCAAAAGTTCTTGACAGGCGTCAACGCATCGCTCCTTTAGTTCTGGAGTGAGCTGCCGTGGCACCCACCTTGCAGGCACTTTGCGGAACTTAAGCACTTCATGAATAATTTAATGTTCAGATTTGTGGCTATTTTATCCACAGTCACAACGCGGTGTGCCTGACCTGGTTGCTGAGCGTCTGTCACAGAAGTCACGCCATTTCCGAATTTTCTACTCCTCTCAACAACTGCTGCAGTGATAGACATGCGTCACATACCGAACATTTATTCTTCGATGGATTTCAAAGGTTTCATACCTTCATTCTTCAGAAAACATGCGACAGAACGCCGTTCTACCTTGGTGCATGTCGCAAGATCAAAAATGGTTCAAAAGGCTCGAAGCACTATGGGACTTAACATCTGAGGTCATCAGTCCCCTAGGCTTAGAACTACTTAAACCTAACTAACCTAAGGACATCACACACATTCATGCCCGAGGCAGGATTCGAACCTGCGACCGTAGCAGCAGCAGCGCGGTTCCGGACTGAAGCGCCTAGAACCGCTCGATCACACGGGCCGGCCATGTCGCAAGCGAGAAGACCATTTTGAACTGGTACTGGTGGCCGAGTTTCGCTTGTCTGTAGTATGCTGCCTCCCTTGGGGCGTTCCTTACGTTACTGGTAACAGTACTGCCAACTTACAGAACAATGGTACGAAATGTCGATTTTTGATTACACTTTAAAAGTTTTCATTTGGCTCCTTGTATAGTCGAAGCGAACAAGGCCGTGTGACGATTTTCTTCTCACGTCATTTCTGTGCATTAACTGAACAGTAGTTTCTGTTTTATTAATTGTCTTTGCTGCCAATGTTAAGTTACTGCATATTATTTACCGGCTTTCATTCATCCAAACTTAAAATGTTAATGAATGTATCCTGTTGTATGAAACTTCAATTGTGAATTTTTTTTTCTTTTAAATTTATGTAGTGTAAATTTTATGATATGTGTAGTCAAACACTATGCCCGTTACGAGAAAATTAATAAGTGCGTTAACATCTACATCAACATCTACATGGTTCCTCTGCAGTTCACAATTAACTGCCTGGCAAGGAAATAGCTATTTCTCTACCATTCCACTCTCGGACGGCGCGTGGGATAAACGAGCACTTAAATCTTTCTGTGCGATCTGTCATTCGCTTTATTTTATTGTGATGACCATTTCTGCCTATGTAGGTGGGCGCCAACAGAATAGTTTCGCAGTCGGAGGAGAAAGTTTGTGATTGTAGTTTCACGAGAAGATCCTGGCACAACGAAAAACGCCTTTCTTTTAATGATTGCCTGCCCCATTCACGTTTCATGTCCGTGACACTCTCTCCACTATTTCGCGGTAATGATAAACGAGTTGCCCTTCTTTGAACTTTTGTATGTCCTCAGTCAGTCCCATCTGATGCGCATCCGACATCACTACAGAAGAGGGCGGACAAGCGTGATGTAAGCGTCTCTTTAGTAGGCCCGTTGCACTTTTTAAGTGTTCTGTCATTAAATCGCGGTCTTTGGTTTGCCTTCCCCACGACATTGTCTATGTGATAGTCAGAATTTAAGTTATTCGTAACTGTAATCCCTAAATATTTTGTAGAATTTACAGTCTTTGGGTTTGTGTGACTCATCGCGTAACCAAAATTAATGGGGATGGCTTCACATTTTTCATTGTTTAGAGTCAATTTCCGCTTCTCCTCCATCTTGTCTAAGTCATTTTGCAACTGGTTTTGATTATCTGATGAGTTTATAAGACGGTAAATGACTGCATTACTACCATCATCATAATCTAAGAGGGCTGCTCAGATTGTCTCCTATGTCATTTATGTAGATCAGGAACACCATGTAACCTAACTTTACCTTACGGGCAGAATGAAATTTGGAAAAAATATTTAAATATGACAAAAGCGTATGCAGTGCATTTAAGAATGTTTCGCCTCGGGAAAAGTACGTCACAAATGCGATGACACGTTGCAGTTATCAGAATAACACACATCACATGCATACATCATTGTGTATTTTCGTTTCTTACCAATGCAATGTCATCGTGGAATATATCAGATAATGGCGGCTATTGTACATCTTCATTGTTTGAAAGATTTTATGATCTTTGTAATACTGCGTCAACTTCCACCTTAAAAATGAGGTTACATGTATTAATTCGGACTCCAAGAAAAGAACTGCAGGTTCGTCTTCGTACATAAATAATATTTAGACTACACGACGCGATATATTATTCGTTAGTCCTGTCTCCAACAATGAGTGCACTATCCTAATACCTGTAGGAACATAAAGAAACTGGCATGTAAATTAATGTGACCAACCATAGCATACTACAAATGATTTGCAGACACGTTTTTGTCAAAATATGAATTATTATTGGCTAAAATTGATAAAACACACAGATTTCATGAACATACATCTTCTCTCAATGACAAGAACAGTAGAAATAAGTCGTACCAGAATTAATTCTGGATAACACCATATTTTGTTTTAGAAAATTTGAAAGTGTCTAAATACTTCGTTACAATGTCTAAGCAGTACAGTATATTCTTTGACCTTTAAATAAATTACAGGCTTTTATACGAAAATATTTTTCATTACAGATTGTTTGACTTTTCTTCAAAAGTTACACAAAATGTGACATGATTTACTCTATTACGATACGTTTCAATCAGTCCTTATCCTTAGCAGCCGCAGTCTTCGCCCACTGTGCGAGTGACCCACTCATATCTGACCGTACCACCGCAATCTCTCATTGGGGGATGTGGGGAACGGCAGATATAACTTCCGTTTTTTTTTTGTTTGTTTTTTTGTTTCTTTTTTTTAATCGATATAGGAATCTTCATAGTGAAGAAAAAATGGCTCTGAGCACTATGGGACTTAACTTCTGAGGTCATCAGTCCCCTAGAACTTAGAACCACTTAAACCTAATTAACCTAAGGACATCACACACATCCATTCCCGAGGCAGGATTCGAACCTGCGACCGTAGCGATCGTGCGGTTTCAGACTGAAGCGCCTAGACAGTTGATAGTGAACATTGAGAGTGATGGAAATTAGCTAGTTAGAGGACGGTCGTGTGATGTGGTAAAAGAAAATTATTTTGAAGCATTGTTTAATCTGCTACGTGAAGAGAAGAGTGTGAAAGGAAGTAGTGTAACGAGAAAGAGATAAACCGAAGCTGTTTTGAGAAATTTGCCGTTGTAATGAGAGTCCTGTCGCGAACGATTATCGTATTAGTACTTAGCGACGAACTGAGCGCTGAAACATCTCGTGCGTAGGAATTAGTTGAAGACTGTGGGAGCATATCCGAAGGCCAGAAGAGAGTACTAGAAGGTGGGAGGAACAACTGAAACTGTTTGTGGGAGAAGATTCAAGGTCTGGAAAAGAAGGGCTGGAGATACCAGTGAGCTGTTCAATGGCGGATCGCAGATACGTCGAGTAGAAGAAGAATGTTAGTGACCGCAGAACCGTGATCTGGAGTTTGCAGCCGGCCGTGGTGGCCGAGCGATTCTAGGCGTTACAACTGGAACCGCGCGACCGCTACGGTCGCAGGTTCGAATCCTGCCTCGGGCATGGATGTGTGTGATGTCCTTAGCTTAGTTAGGTTTAAGTAGTTCTAAGTTCTAGGCGACTGATGACCTCAGAAGTTAAGTCCTATAGTGCTGAGCCATTTGAACCAGTTTTGGAGTTTGCAGATTCAGTGAAGTAGGCTGTAAGTTGGTACAGGAAAAGATCAGTAACGACCGTGAAGATAGTGTCAAATTCCTACAGAGAACGAACAGCGTCTTCTATTTATTTGATAAAATTACAGTCGTTCGTTTCTCATCGTTTTAACCTTGAAATCTCAGTTAGATTCTAAATTGAATACGCCACGCAATTAGCTTCTTTCGGAGCTCATATTTATCAAGAATCGCTTCGTGGCGAGTAGTCCTGTCTAGGTGGAAAAGATTACACATCAGAATGGGTAGTAGATCGGATGCGCAGTATCAAAGACCAATTACGCTAACATCTGTCTGTTGCAGGACCCTAGAGCACATTCTAAGCACTGTGACGTTCCTGGAAGCAAGCAGGTTTCTTTCAAAGAATCAACACCAGTTCAGGAAGAAAACCGCAAGCGAGGAACATAAACCGCCTGTTGTAAACAATAGATGTAAGCGAACAGGCGTATTGCTCCTTCCTTGATTTCCTTAGGGCGTTCGACACTGCACCGCAGCGTAGACTACAACGATACGATCATACGGAGTATCTTCGCAGATTTGTGACTAACTGGACGAATATTTGACCGATAGAACTCAGTACGCTATGACGCGGAATTAACCCTTGTTAGTGATCAGAACTGCCAATCACAGATAAATGCTGGAAATCGTTACTTCGATGCATCAATCGGCTGCCAGCACATGTCTGGACATGGACATGCTGTGTCCCGAATACTTCACTGCGCTATTACGTTTGAATGAGTGACAGAAGTAGACGTGTTTAGCGTCCAGTTGATACAACAGCGCGCGTTCATTGTCGAATCTTATGAGAAGCACAATTTCTGGAAAACTTGTGTAGGACGGTTTGCGCACGTATTTAGAGCTGTTGTCTTCCACCCAATGCACCTCTCCACGTTTTCCTATCCGTTGTCAGCATTGCGTCCCTTTTCATCAGTTACACCCCTTCCGTCTAAATAAAAAAAAAAGTTGACTCCACCTCTCTATTTCTTGATTTCTAAACTAACTTACGCTAAGGACAACACACACATCCATGCCCGAGGGACGACTCGAACCTCCGACGGGGGAGCCGCGCAAACCGTGACAAGACGCCTCAGACCGCACCGCTACCCCACGCGAATCCTCGCTGGGAGAAATGTGTTCGTAGCCAAGGTAACTACATTGAGAAATAAATATGTAGACATGAAGAATAAAGAAGTAGAATGTTAATAACTTTATTTAATGCTTTAAGAGTTTTAACATAAAAACTCGAAGGAATTAGTTCTCAGTACGCCCTCGTAGTATGCATGTCTTAACGTCACCATAGGCGCAAGTTTTGCAATTAGGTCCGCCCTACGCCGGCCGCGGTAGCCGAGCGGTTCTAGGCGCTTCAGTCCGGAACAGCGCGACTCCTACCGAAGAAAGTACGAATCCTGCCTTGGGCATGGATGTGTGTGATGTCCTTAGGGACTGATGACCTCAGATGTTAAGTCCCATAGTGCTCAGAATCATTTGAACCATTTTGAACCAAGGTCTGCCCTATGACAGGTATTCCCTAATTAATTTTAACTTATTATTAAGCTTCATGAATATGTGACATCTGTGACAAATAATTGTTATTTCCAATGTTAAAAAACGGTAGTTGTAGCATAGAACTCGTGTAAGGAACAGTGTATTATACAGGGTTATTGAGAAGATCAAAATTGGAAGAAAATAAAAAATAAATAAACGCTGAACCGGAATCGAACTCGGGTATTCTAACGCAAAAGTCTATCCACGGCACAAACTTTTTCTCCGTTCTGTCTGCCTGTTTCGTCGCCGTCTTTCGTCAGCAGTTGTAAGCGGAGGTCGCATGACTCTTCTAAAATTCCATCGATAACAACTTCACTCAGTTCTTTCACTACACTTGATGATCACTCCCCAGACCGAAAACGCTGAGCTACCGGTTCAAAATGGTTCAAATGGCTCTGAGCACTATGGGACTCAACTTCTGAGGTCATCAGTCCCCTAGAACTTAGAACTACTTAAACCTAACTAACCTAAGGACATCACACACATCCATGCCCGAGGCAGGATTCGAACCTGCGACCGTAGCGGTCTCGCGGGTCCAGACTGTAGCGCCTAGAACCTCACGGCCACTACGGCCGGCTGAGCTACCGCGCCGGCAACTGGGCAGCGTAGCTAACAGAATGGAACGAAGTTGCTTGTATTACATTTGTTTACAGTTTTGCCAGATTGCTTTTCTTTGACGTCCAATTTGTGCCGAAAATCTCTACGGGACCAAATATTGTGACAGAATTTTGGTTCCCGTGTACAGAGAAGAAGAGCTGTCCTGTCACACTTCCCTGGAGGACTCCTGGCGGTGGCCGCTTCTCCTGTGAACACTCGTCGACTAGGACAACGTGCCAGATTAACGACTTATTACTCAATCGCTGAGTGAGACTTCTGGACGTGTCTGTGCTCGGAGCTGCCCCTTAAGCCGTCCTCACACGGGACGTGTTTCTCATCGCGAAGCACGCCAGACTTGATGTTCGTCTTGGCTGCTACACGCTCTGAAGCGACCTGCTGCATAACGTGCTCTTCATCGTGATTTGTGACCTCTGCGCCCTCCAGCGGCAGTCTGCGACATCTGGTGCTTATATCACACAGTTTCTTTGCGGAAACGGACGCGCATTAAAACAGCTGCGTTGAATTCTTCTACCGATTGTCGAAGAAAAGCAGAAGAAGATTCTGGACTCTACGATGGCTTAGACAGCGAATAATGCTGTACAACGATTTATTTACTAACTCAACTGAATCTTTATGCCATTTTCGGTTTTAAGTTGAATATAGCGAAGTACAGCGTGTAATGTCAGTCTGCGCATGCGTAATATACATGTTATCGACGTTGAGTTGACTACCATCACTGTGAAATTTGGAAATTTGTGGTAAGGTCTTATGGGACCAAACTGCTGAGGTCATCGGTCCCTAAGCTTACACACTATTTAATCTAACTTACGACGACACACCCACCCATTCCCGAGGGAGGACTCGAACCGAACCTCCAACGGGGGGGGGGGGGGGGGGGGGGGGAGCCGCGCGCCATTCACTGTGAAGTAAAGTACTTCATCGCCTCGATTTTCGTTTCGTGATTTCATTTGAATGGAAGAGAAGATTTTTTCGGACTTACTCACTATCACTGAGAAAGATATCCACCGTCAGGATACAAGCATGAGGTAGTCCATAAAACCAAGATATAGGTATATATATTATTATTTTCCATTATTCCCTTTTGAGAAAGCGATTGAACTTGAGTAGGCATGATTTCTTCTTCTTCGTTCTTCTTAAATTCTCTTCATACGTTCACTGTGTTCTCTCTTGCGTTCTTCCGACCATCTTTTTCCCGTTCTGTTCTCCGTATCTTCTTGTTTAAGTGTGTGTTTCTGTATGATGTTTCTAAACTGTTCTCTATTGTTTATGTTGTCTTGTGTCATTCCCAGTTCTTTAAGGTCTTCTTCTGCTTCAGTGATCCACTTTTTCTTGTTTTTGCTCTTGTTTACTATCTCAAAGATTTGTCTTGTGAGCCTGGTTATATTCATCCTGCTGATATGTCCATAAAATTTCATCCTTCTCTCTCTAATGGTGTCTGTTATTGTTTCTACGTCTTTGTAAATCTCTCTAGTTGGCCTCTTCATCCAAAGCCCTTCCCGAAACATTGGTCCATATATTTTCCTCAGAATTTTTCTTTCCTGCTTTCCAATCTCGCTGATCTTAGTATGACCATGAATCACTGTAGTTTCAGCAGCATAAAGTGCTTCTGGTAGGTATACTGTGTTGTAACGCCTTAGTTTCGCATTGACAGAAACAGATTTCTTATTATAGTGACTCCATGTGAGCTTATATGCTTTTTGTAATCTGGAGATTCTATCTTTATTGGCTATTGAGTTCAGTCCTGATGGTTGGATTATCTCTTCCAGATATCTGAAGTGGGCAACTTGTGCCACTTCCCGTATATATATGCAACTTGTGATTGTTTCCTGTCGTCGAGTGGCAGTTACCTTAAGGTTTCTGGCTACTGGTGAAACATATTTACTGATTAAATATTTTACATTGGGGAAACATTCCAGTTATTGGCCTTTGAGACAATAACTGCACCAAATACATTATTTATAGTAAATAACATCTGCTACTGCAGGAAATACTTCTATTAATTTAATAAGAAAGACCCTGAATCTTTAAGAAAACAATAGCACAAAGTATATATATATATATATATATATATATATATATATATATATATATATTATTTTTTTTTTTTTTTTGAAAAGACGCATACCTGCTACCTTTCTCTTCATAGCGCACTATCAACTAAGCTACATTTGACATATTAGCCAACTCTCTGTAAATGGTAAATACTATCTAAAAGACTGTATCTACAAATGTCATTATTTGATATTTAACTATGACAAATTGTATTAAAACGACGCGATATTGATAGATCCTCAATGTGCCGTAGCATTGAAACGGTATACTTTTATAGTACACAAGTTACGACACTTAAAACATCAAATTCAGGAAGCTTTATCTAGTAATATATTAGTTTCCTGTCATTTTCGAGATATTCTCAATTTGCTGGTGCCTTGAAACAGCTTGTATTGATACCACGTACTCTACGACAAAGAAGACCTACCAGATAGGAAGTTTAACTGAATACAATACGGCTGCTCCTAAGTTCTGCTCGTATTTATCACGTTCCCATACACGAGGCAAAAATCTGACATCACTTCATTCCACGCTGCGCAGTGTAGTGGAATGTGGAATTCCTCGCTGTGACGTCACTAGCTCCTCGCCCACTTATGTTTTCATCTCCCGTGACAGAATGGCTTTACACGTAGCTGTGGGGATTCAGATAGAGGCCACGGCTGGTGACCAGGTGGGCAGAGCGCGCGTGCACTCGCCGGGGCCTACCTGCCACCGATTGCCGTGTTTGGCGCGTGTGGGTCGCGAGTCGCGAGCCGTATTCGGTGTCCTGCCTTCTTTGCCTGTCTACCTTCGCCCAGCCGTGTTTCACGGCTCCGCCCGCATTGGAAACGGCGACGCTACTGTTTCACTTTCCGTACACAACAAGCAGTTCATTACTCTCTCGCTCGGAACTATTAACTCCGAAGGATGACTTTTTTTTATATTACGCCTCCAACAATGTGACGTAATTTTTTGTTTACTTTTTTGAAAATACAGTCTGCAGTGCTGGTATAAGGAGCTATCATAAAGTG
Source organism: Schistocerca nitens (assembly GCF_023898315.1). NCBI lineage: Eukaryota > Metazoa > Arthropoda > Insecta > Orthoptera > Acrididae > Schistocerca > Schistocerca nitens. Next base: position 504,194,862 of record NC_064615.1, read on the forward strand.
TCTGTTCGAAGGCCGTGCAGACCAGAATCAGTACGTCAATCAGAGAGAATCCTCGCGACCATTGAGATTGTAGCTTCCCCTTTGTATGTAAATAATGACAGTGCTGGAAAACTCTTACGTTATTTGATTTTCAAACAGCTGAGCAAAACTGATCGTACTCAGACATTTCTCTCTTTACTTATTCTGATCATCACTAAACTGACACACAATATTTTTAGCGCAACGCAATGTGACTTTCAATGATCCCTACAAAAGAATGACGCTGACTTATAGTAAGCTATACCTTTCATGAGTCACTTTCCTCACAAAAATCTTCGTTATTCGAACTACTGCACTACAGCGAGCGCCAATACTGCCAGCTAAATAAAAGATTCTAACTACTGAAGACACTAACTACTGATAGGCATAGTTAGCAAATGAAAGATTTTGATAGAGAACAAACAATGTATTTACCTTAATAGTGTTCAAAATTCATTATATATATATATCTCAGTTCATGACATCCAGTCTTACAAATTTCCCCTTTTCTGACGGACACACGTCCAAATCGTCCGCTCTCAAAACTCTGGCATCTCTCTCCCCACATCCACCATTGTTGCCGGCTCACTACCAACTGCCCAACGTTACGCGCCGTTCACATCCAATTGCGCAACACTACGCTAGCGAATATTCCAACAATGAATCCAACCAGCTAAAGACTGCACACAGCGCACTCAGTGATTTTCATACACAGCACTACATGGCATTACCAACATAAAAACCTAAACAGCCTACTTACAAGATAATCATATCACCAACGCAGCAGATTGAAGATACCCGTTTGGTTAAACACCGTGTCCTGCTGCGCGAAGATGTCTGTAGCTGCCTGCCGCACATCCTCGTCCGACAGGAATCGTCGACCTTTCAAGGCCCTTTTTTAAGGGGCCGAATGCGGGGTAATCGCATGGGGAGAGATCAGGATGTACAGTGGATGATCAAGAGTCGCCAGCTTGAGTTGGCGTAACTTGTGCGATATGACATTTGCGATATTTGGAAGTGTGATATCATGAAGCAGCACGACCCCTTGTCGCAGATTTCCCGGACGTTTCGCCTTAATTGCACTCCGTTGCGCAGTACCGCTCCCAAGTGATGGAGACATGGAGACACCAAGTTTCTCAATCTCAATAAGCAATGGGCTTCAGTAGTAAAAGAACAGAGTATGCACCACTTTTCCAGCAGATGGTTGGAACTTGACGCTCCATTCCACACCGTTGGTTTTCGACAGAAACGCTGCCCCATTCTCATTCTTCATTCTCCGATGGATGTCTATCGATGTTTGTCCTTCGGCAGCCAACAAAAGAATAACAGCACGTTGGTCTTGTTTGGGCGCATTTGGTAATAACGTCGGCATAGCTCACGTTTCCCCACTTTACACACGAGCTTCGGAACGACGCAAAAGCCACGCTAATCCCTTACCTGCATGTCGTTGCTTCAATACCCTTACCGGAGTCGCGCTGCCTTGCATATACGATGCAGCTGCACCTTTTTGATCGCCCCTTATGGGTACCGAAATCCCATCGCTATAGTATCGTAGCACGCAGCTGGAGGAACCAAGACAAAACAGAGCAGCCCGTCTCACTAAGTAAATGGGCTTAGCCATTTTGGGATTTCAATGTGTACCAGAACTACGGACATGCAAATTCAGTAGAACGAAAAATTAATTTCTTAACTTTGTTTTTTTTCATATTAATTAGTCAAATGCTTAGTTTTATTCATTTTGATTTGGAGGCATGCTCTCGTACATAGCCGCAGAATGTCAACACGAGAATATTGTTAAACATGTATATGCATGAGATTGACGTATTACGTACTCATATTACTTACTATTTTTCGCGTAAAATAACGTGTGTTCTTGAATAATACTTCAAAACACGTTGGGCAGATGTGTCCAGCTTCCCCTTCCTCTTCCCTAGTCTTCAAAAGTCCGCGAATAAGAAGACTCTGGTTGTCACTGCAATACATAGTATTTCGCGCTCGGGCATTAGGCGGCTGAAGTGGGACGAAGCGAGTGAAAAACGGTGCACGCGAAAGTTTAAAAACTGTACTTTCAGATGGTCATAAATTCGTGCTGCCAAAATTATGACCCAAATCTTCGCCCAGGATCGATTCCTAGGGCTGACATCTTGCGTGTATGCTTTTTTTTTTCCCTCTCTCTCTCTCTCTTTTGAGATCAAGTTGGTGATGTTTCCTTGTGGACCGGCAGCAGTGGCCGAGCGGTTCTAGCTCCAGTCAGGAACCGCGCTGCTGCTACGGTCGCAGGTTCGAATCCTGCCTCGAGCATGGATGTGTGTGATGTCCTTAGGTTTAAATAGTTCTAAGCCTAGGGGACTGATGACCTCAGATGTTGAGTCCCATAGTGCTCAGAGCCACTTTTTTCCTTGTGGGTGAAGAAGAAAGAAGGGAGATTAGAGAATAAAGTCAGATAAACAACTAGGTAATTGGAGACAGAGAACAAGCTCGGATGAAAGAGACAGTAATTCGACTATGTCCTTTTCAGAGGTATTCACGCTTAAGAGATTCAGTGGAAATTACGTAAACCTAAATTCGGATGCCTTCTCTCACACGTGGCTTTTAAGCAGTCTCTAAAACACTCATAAGCAAGTGCTGACCCGTTTTTCCGTCCCCTCCTCGGAAACGCAATGCACATACGATGACACACATAGTTAAAGTTTCTCGAGTTACAGAGGTATTCAGTCAGGTGTTCTACCAGCCGATGTTAAGAGCATCGGGTCACAGAAGCATACTAAATGTTAAATCCACAAAAGTTTCGAAAAAACACATCATTTCCGCCATGTTATTTGGTTAAACAAGTGCTTAGAACTACTGTTTCCAGAATTCCAAGTAACATGCCGCCTGACGAAATGACTCTAGGAAAGCAGCGCCGCCAGCAGTGGAGGGGAAACCTTTGATAATGCGAGCCACTAGAGCCGGCGAAACGTGAGAACATTATTGAACAAACATCGGCTTAAGACCGATACGAAAGCATCCAGACGACATGCGAGTTTCTTGTCAAACAGGAATACTCGGATTATGAAACTTCATCCATTCTTACAACCAGCTTAAACCTGAAGGTGATCTAATAGAAACGGCGTACCTGGGTGACTGATAATTTTCCGATCATGAGTCTACCTTATTCTGGTCTGACTTCATACTCCGCTCTATTTAGCGAGACGGTAGCCAGACGCACATTAGCATACATAAAAGCTTGAAAGCCTCGTGCTGCGATATTACCTCGCTGCTCGACATGGGTGTGGTGGCGGACATTACGGCACTGCAGCAAAGTGGAAAGCCACACCGAGTAGAAGGGGCTATTCTGGGAACGTTTTGCGACAAACAGCGGCCGGCACGGCCCCGCAGTCGGGTCCTTAATGACCCACGTGTCGACGGGACGCAGCCCGGCCGCCGCTAGCGCGCGCCCACCTTGCCATCCATCACCGCGCCTAATGCGAGCCGCCGGGGCCTAGGTAATGTGACGGCTACAGGTTCACAAGCGGCCGCAGAAAACTCCACTCTTTCTTGTCACCATACACTGGATGTGGCCTCTGCTGGCCATCCAGGAGGACTTGTCGGGCATGTTGTCTGTTTCGAAGGTCTCCAGTGTCTCATTATATAGTACTCAAAGTAATTTGTTGTGCCAGCTAGTCCTTGATGGGGGCTGAGGAGTTTACTAAAGTGTCGCCGTCATCTTTCACATCTCTCTTGCCTATCACTTACAATTTTTCCTGCTTATCTTTTATCAGGCCTATTTTACCACCGAAGGATTTCCGTGTTGCATTTACTTCTCTTTAGAATTTCCTTGCCTCATCCTTATTCCTCAGAAGCTCCATTTCTTCAGTGTTTGCTTTCATCCACTCTTTCTTTCTTCTTTGGTGGCTCCTCTTCCTCAGTCCTCTGCTTTTCTTTGCAGATTAAAATAGATTGGATGTACTTTTATTTCCAATTGATCCACAGTGAAGGAGATCCTCTGGGATGCGGAACATGTCAGAAAACAAGAAAACACAATAAACTTTTACAAAATAAGAAGAGATATGCTACTGTACCTTCCACAGATCCCAAATGACATTGCCCTTGTGGATGTGGAATCGGTAAAAACTCTTCAGTGTGTGTGTATTTAAAAGGATATAAAACTTGTTACCAAAGACTAAATGTTCAGTACACTTAGGTGCATATGTGGATTCTTAGGCTATAGTAGCCACGCTTCATCAAATAAAAAAATAAAAACATTTTACAGCATTTGTTTACAGTGTTCGCATTACTGCAGAAACATTGTACAAAAGTCATATTTCATGGACGTATGTTCCATCTTTGCGACTAACTGAAAGGCAGTTTGCATTTTGCCGTACGCCTTTCGCTTCTCTTATTTATGAAGCGTCTTCAGTGGCGATTTCCAATCTTGTTATTCCATATGTGTGGTCCTGGAGATATGTTCATTCGGTCCCCATGCTCCAGCTGGCCAATTTCCGGCGTTTTTTCACCAACATTCATTACAACTCTTCACTTGCACTTTTCATTTTGTGATCAACATGTGTATTTACAGTGCGTAGTGGCAAAACCGAATGAACACATATGGACTAACAACATTGAGAATCGGCTGTGAAGATGATTCATAAATAAAAGAAGCGAAACTCGTGGGGCAAAAAACAAACTGCCATTCAATTAGTTGCAAAGATGAAAAATACTTCCATGAATTTTGAGGCAACTAAAGAACGACGGAAAATGGAAAAAAATGATGAGATGTTAGATTGTAAGCAATATTCAGATTATGTGATATTAATGATAATATACACGCATCACTCGGTATCGCTAAGAAATTCATCGATGGAGTAGAAGGAAGTGGCTATCAATAAATTCTTTGGACTCTCCTCAAACTGTACTTTATTATTAGTTAAACTTTTTAAGGCTGTTTGCATGTTATTGAAAATGTGTATTGCTGAATACTAGACACCTTTCTGAACCAAAGTTAGTTCCTTCTTGTGTGCTCTCCTCTTCTATGCCTTGTTCCCTTCTACCAGGGGAGTCAGTTGTAGGGTAGAGGTAAACTCAAAGGCAAATCCTAGAGATGATGATCGAAATCGGAATTAGCACCCACGACCTCTTTAAAGACTTTAAAGCTGCATGTGATAGCATTGATAGAGAGCAATTGTACCGTGCCCTGGCTGAATATGGAATCCCTAGAAAATTAGTAAGGTTAGTGAGAGTGACAGTGAGTGAAACATGAAGTAGCATAAGAACGGGAGGAATGATATCTGACACATAAACATCGAAAATGGAGTACGGCAAGAAGACGCACTGCCCTACATTCTTTTTAATACTTCCCTGAAGCTGGTCATGACAGATGTAGACCTTTTGAGCGGGTGCAGACCTTTTGAGCAAGCGGACGATCTTCCAGAAATCGGTGCAGATACTCAGTTATGTGGATGACATAGATATAGTGATAAGAACCCGAAAGGCAATGGAAGAGACATGCATCGCTCTTGAACAGGTTAGTAAGAACTTGGGATTAAACATCAACCAGTAGAAAACAAAATACAGAGCCACCGGAAAAGTACTCAAGGAGAACATACCGGCATCAGCAAAAGTGGAGAAACTATACCGTTGAGAGCGTTGAGCACTTCAAGTATATAGGTTTAACAGTCACTTACGCAAACGACACTTCCCATGGAATCAAGCAGAGAGTAATATCAGCCAATAAAGCTTATTTACGAAGCTCTAACAAGACTCGTATCATCAACACACCACCAAATTATTCATGTACAAAACACTTATAAGACATGTTGTCACATTTGACTCCGAAACTTGAACCCTAACAGCATAAGACATGGAAATTCTGGACGCATTTGAAAGAAGGATTCTTCGAAGAATCATTGGCCCAATTTGTGAAAGAGGAATATTTAGGAAAAGATACAATCATGATCTGTACACGTATAAAGTCTCACCTATCAGAAAATAGGGAAATCGTCCAGGTTGAGATGGGCTTGGCGTACAGAACGGATGAGCGATCCAGAAGTATCCAAAAGGAAATCCAGGAAGACAGAGACGGCGTGATCGGCCGAAAATCAGATGGTAGGGTGTAGTTATCGAGGATGTGCGGAAAAGGGTTATAGAAATCGGAGAGGTCTAGCAACGGACCGATATAAATGGCGGAACATTTTTGAAGAGGCGAAGGCTCACATTGAGCAATAGAGCCGCAAAAGAAGAAGGAGAAGTCCTTGGCAGACTATTTAAGGCCTGTAATGAATTATAAAAACATCTTTCATGTCAATAAAGAATTTCAAATTATAATTGCCTCAAACCAGTTTTGAGGGTTCGGTGTATATAAGCAGACATTTAACCATCAAGGAAGCAATGAACTTCAACGCAACATTATAGAAAGGGAAGAGTAAGTAGATAGAGATATGTTGGGAGAAATGATATTGTGAGAAGAATTTGACAGAGCACCAAAAGACCTAAACCGAAACAAGGTCCCAGGAGTACATGGCATTCCCATACAACTACTGATATCCTTGGGAGATCCACCCATCGGCAAAGTATTCCATCTTTTACGCAGAGATATGTATGACACAGTGAGAGTACTCACAGATTTCAAGAAAAAGGTAATAATCCCAATTCCAAAGAAAGCAGGGGCTGACAAGTACAAATATTTCCGAGTTAACCAGCAAAATGCTGGCACGAATTATGTAAGGAAGAATGGGAACTGGTAGAGGCTCAAAAATGGCTCTGAGCACTATGGGACTTAACATCTGAGGTCATCAGTCCCCCGGAACTTAGAACTACTTAAACCTAACTAACCTAAGGACATCACACATATCCATGCCCGAGGCAGGATTCGAACCTGCGACCGTATCGGTCGCGCGGTTCCAGACTGAAGTGCCTAGAACCGCTCGGCCACACCGGCCGACTGGTAGAGGCCGACCTCGGGGAACATCACTTTGCACTCCGGAGAAATGTTGGAATACACGAGGCAATACCGACCCTACGACTTCTCTTAGAAGATTGCTTAAGGAAAGGCAAATTTACGTTTATAGCATTTGTAGATTTCGATAAATATTTTGACAGTCTTGACTGGAATGAACTATTTAAATTTCTAAACCTGCAGTGGTAAAATACAGGGAACGAAACGTTTTTTTACTATACAACTTGTACAGAAACCAGACGGCAGTTATAAAGAGTTGAAGGACGTGAAATGGAAACAGTTGCTGAGAAGGGAATCAGATATGGTTGTAGGCTACCCCGATGTTATTCAATCTCTGAAGGAAAGCAAGGAGAAATTTGGCAAGGGAATTAAAGTTCAGGAAGAAGACATACAAATTTGAAGTTTACCGATCACATTATAGTTCTGTCAGCGGCAGCAAAGGACTTGGAAGTGCCGTTGAACGGAATGGACAGCGTTCGGAAAGGAGGACGTAAGATGAACAATAACAAAACAAGGGTAATCCAATGTAGTCGAACTAAATCAGTTGATTCTGGCAGAATTAGATTACTGAAATGAGGCAATAAAAGTAGCAGACGAGTTTTGCTATTTGGGCAGTAAAATAACTGATGGCGACCAAAGTAGAAAGGATATAAAATGTAGAATGGTACTGGGAACAACAACGTTTTCGAAGAAAGGAAGTTTGTAAATAGCGAATATAAATTTAAGTATCAGGAACTCTTTTCTGGCGGTATTATCTGTATTGTAGCCTTGTACGGAAGTGAAACGTGGCCGATAAGCAGGTTAGCCTAGAAGAAAATAGAAGCTACAAAAGAATGTTGAAGATTGGATGGCTATCGCATAACTAAGGAGAGGATGCTGAATATAATTGGGAAGGAAAGAAATTTGTGGCACAATCAGACTATAAGAAGATCTCTATTGATAAGACACATTTTGAGACATGAAGGTATTATCAGTTTAGTATTGGAGGGAAGTGCAAGGAGTAAAAGTTGCAGAAGGAGACCAAGAGAAGATTACAGAACAGGTTCAAATGGATGGAGATGAAGAGGCTTGCACAGGATAGACTAGCGTGGAGGGCTATATCAAACCAGTCTTCGGACTGAAGACCACAATAACAACAAAAATAGCTTTGATAGCGTCCCACATTTTTTGACACATACACACTGCACCAGAAAATATTTTCAGTGCTACATTATAGAAATTAAAATATAGTGTTCGATCCTGCAGCGACAAGCCTCTGTGGTAGTAAAGTACCCAACGTGGATCATAATTTGAGAATTCGTTATACATACATTAAGTGCGGCATGGGAGACCAGTATAGAATTTATATTGTGGAGAAGAGCACCAGTCGTTCAGCGGATTTCGTCATGAAAAGAACCCGGCCCTTAGATGGCCAGCTTATGGTAAAAGTTTTACAGAAGTTAGTATATTTTTGTTTTTTTGTTTGTGAAAGTTTCAGTGATTATTAATAATAGTTTTATGAAGAATCTCTGGACAGAACTCCGTGTCCCTGTTTACCGAAACATCAGTGGAAGTTTTTCTGAACACGTGGGCATGCATAATAGTAGAAATGGATTTTGCTAAAGTACACTGTTTAAAAGAGAATTTCAGTTAGCTGTGGAGGAGGATGATCAGCATTTACATGATTACTCTGCGATTCACCAGTAAATGCCTGCAGAGGACTCGTCGAACGACCTTCAAGCTATTTCTCTACCGTTCCACTCTTGAAGAGCGTGCGGGAAAAAGAACACTTAAATCTCTCCGTGCGAGCTCTAATTTCTCTTATTTTCCTATGATGATCATTTCTCCCTATGTATGTAGGGGCTGACTCAGTTTTTTCACCCTCTGAAGGCAAAGTTGGTTATTGAAATTTCATGAGAAGATCCTGTCTCCACTATTTCGCGACAATACAAAACGAGCTGTCCTTTTTTGAGCTTTTTCGATGTCCTCCGCCAATCCTATTTGATGCGGATCCTACACCGCACGGCAATACTCCAGAATAGGACGGACAAGCGTAGTGTAAACAGTCTCTTTAGTAAACCTGTTGCATTTTGTAGGTTTTCTACCAATAAATCACAATCTTTGGTTTGCATTCCCCATAACATTGTCTATGTGATCGTTCCTTATTCGTAGTTGCAATCCCTTCGTACTTAAGTGAACCGAGGGGCTTTAGATTTGTGTGATTTAGCGTGTAACGGAAATTTAGCAGATTTCATTTTTTACTCATGCGGATGACTTCACATTTTTCATTATTTAGGGCCAATTGCCACTTTTCGCATCAAACAGATATCTTGTATAAATAATTTCAAATTGGCTTTGATCATCTGATGACCTCACAAGACTGTAAATGACAGCATCCTCTGCAAACAATCTAAGAGGGCTGCTCAGATTATCTCCTAAATCGTTTATGCAGATCAGGAACAGCAGAGATCCTACAGCACGTTCTTGTGGAACGCCTGATATTACTTCTGTTTTACTCGAAGACTTTTCTTCAGTTGCTGCGGACTGTGATCTTTCTGACAGAAAATCACGAACCCAGTCGCACAGTATTCCATAGGTACGCAATTTGATTAGAAGTCGCTTGTGAGGAACGATGTCAAAAGCGTTTTGGAAATCTAAAACTATGGAATCAATTTAACATCTGCTCTTGATAACACTAATTACTTCCTCAGGATAAAGAGATAGTTGTGTTCCACAAGAACGATATTTTCTGCTAGCTGTTTGTTAATAAATTGTTTTCTGGGAGGTAATTCAGAATGTTCGAACACGGTATATGTTCCAGAATCCTGCTACAAATCGACTTTAGGCTTATGGGTCTGTAATTCAGCGTATTATTCCCATTTTCATTCTTTGGTATTGGTGTGTCTTGTCCAACTTTCAAGTCCTTAAGTACGAATCTTTCGGCTAGCTAATGAATCTAATGACAGCACCTGCTACCGAGGAAAAAATCAGTAAAGCACGACACCTAGTGAAATCCCTGCCGTCGCGCATCGCCAGCAACACGTGAACGACAGTACCGGACGGTTAATTTATTTACGACTTTTTTTTATTGGCATTTGGCCATCACCATTCAGTCATCCATCACATCAACGAAGTACCTTTTTTAATGGTTGTTCTACTATGCACTCCGTTGTTATATTTCAAAAAATAGGGCTTGAGTAAATGACTGACACATGACACCGTTTAAAAACAGCTCATTATGTGATTATTCCATAATAATAATAATAAAGAAACATGATACACACAGTGTCTCTAGGTACAGTATTTAGAACACACTCTTTTAAGTGGTTCAGTATCACATTTAATACAAGTGCACTTTTTTGGGTTAACAACAAAACTGCTGCCGATGCTGGAAGGGGAGTCTTTGCGTTAACCAATACGGTGATAAAGGATTTTTGACATGTTTTGTATGTGCTACAGTAGATGATTAACGTCTGGTTCTTCATTGCATAAGTCACATTTCATAGTCGGAAAAGTTGGGTTGGGAATTTACCACAATTTAAGCGCATGCGTGTAATCTTTGTTTGAATCATCCGCCCCTATTTCAATCACTAAACTAGCGAGATAATACTGTTTCAGGTTGCAACTGGTCATAATATACTACTCCTTTTGCTATCTTGGTCGAAACCCATTGTGTCTACCATTTCGTTCTGGTTTTTTCATTGATTAAGCTCAGCATTCCTTGCAAGGAAGTCTATCATTTAGGATTTTGCCTAAGTTCATTGCTCACTTTGCTAAGCCTTCTACTATTCCACTAAGAAATATATCACTGTGCCCTAAAATCCACAAGAAGTTTGTTGCTATTTTTATTTGCTTATTTGTAAGGTTTTCTTTAATAATGTCTGTAATTATAGGCGATATACTTTTGTTCCATTTTGGTTTAATCAGGCTCTTTAATACATATAGACAATCAGCACTGTATCGTGTGCACGAACTGGCGTATTTTACTACTTCCATATCCGCAGTGCCTTCCGCAGAACAGATTGTAGCCTCCTTAGGTAGAGATTATACGACCTGACAACTTTTTGCAGAGTTGTATATTGCACAGTTGTATATTGCCGTCAGTGGTCTTCGATCTATCTGCATAAATCTTCGTCAAATTCAGGCAAATGGTATTGAGCAAAGTGTTGATTTCAGTCCTAAAGTTTGGAGAATCTTTATATTGTACGTTTTCCTCCTAAGATTAGTATATTCACTAATATAGCCGAATGGGGCTAGGAATTCTGTTAAGATTTCGGATTTCTGTATTTTATTATCAGAGCCCACCATTCAAGAGATTTGATAATCAGCGACTTTCTTCTGTTCCCACACTTTTGGTGTTTGACCAGTATTTCATCAGTCCATTGATTAGTGGATGTCCTGTCTGCGAGCTTCGCTTTAAATTAATTTATTCGCAAGTTTTCGCCTTCTGACGTGGTTATCCCGCATCAATAACGACAGCATTCATAGATCGGAATAGTGTGCAGTGCATATTCGAACACAGCGATACTGTAGCTTGTCCAGCTTGAATATCGAATGTCGTGACAAGATAACCGTCGATATGAGATACTGTTATGTCAAAACTTTTCTAATATTACAGTGCTCAAGCTGCTACTGCCTGTTAGCGTATTCAACTAGTGGAACACGACGACACTCAGGAAGAACACCTTGAAGCTACCTTTCGCCACAATGGGTATTGTGTGAATTAGGTCAGTTGCGCGCTGTGTTACTGACCAACCGTACATATACATAATGAAATAAATTCTAGTATCGGTCGCAATTGGGCATTGAAATGAATTCAGTGGCGACAAGTGAAATTTGTGCTGGAGCGGAGCTCGAACCCGAATTTCCCGATTTACGCTAGCGGTCCCCTTAACCGATCGGCTATGCTAGCACACTTTCCGTCGACCCAAATTCACATCTTGCCGCACACTATTTACGTAGCGCTCCCTGTCCACCATACACATTGCGCACTACGCTGGATTCCCTTAAGATATCAGGTGAGAGAGTGCATGCGCAGATCCAAAAGAACGGACATCCCAAATATAAAAATATACACTGGTCGATGGCCGTTAAGATCGTTTCAGTACGTTGCGTTAATATTAACCTTTCCAAAGGTACTGCTGTACGGAGGCAATAATGTTAAGTAATTTCCATCTCATTGTCGTCTCCGGGACACACAGAGACTCAAGACGCAGTTTTTTAATTTACAGCTAAAATAAATGTATAAGGGGCTATCGAAAGAAAATAAGACAGATGGAAAAAAGTAAGTAAACTGTTTATTATTTCAAAAGTAATCGGCACAACTGTTAATACAGTTACCCCACGGTGAGACGAAACTCTCAGTGTTTCACGGAAAACTATTTGCGGTTGCCTACGGAACCGAGATGGTACCCAGGCGTGCATCTCTTCGTCCGCAGCAAATAAATGGCTGCGAATGTCTTTCTTCAGGGTTGCACAAATATCGAAATCTGGTGGGAAGAGATCACGAGTGTACGGAGGATCAGCAGGGGCTTCTCAGCGAATCTTCTGCAGTGCAGTCGGAAACCAACCTAGGAAACATGTCGGCGGCCATTACCCTGCAACTGAACGGTGCTGTCCGTCAACATTCTAGACTTGATGTCGCGCTTCAATTTCTGCAGAGTCCACGTATCGCTTTGCGTTACCTGGGGCGCTGTACTCCAGCAAGTCAATGAGCAGCGGGCCCATGCAGCCAAATAATAGGCTCATCATAACTTTCCCGGAGCTGCTTGCTCTCCGGCTATCCTTCACAAACACGAAAGGAACTGACGAGCTCAACATTCCCATTCCGTGGGCGGATTACGATCGTTTCTCAGATGCCCTCATTCCATGAGACAATGCGGCGAGGAATGAAATTTTACGAAAGGTACTCTCGTAACGTAGTGATCAGAAACTGAAGGCCTCCATCTCTGATCACTTTGATGGCCAAATTTCAGCGATAAAAATTGCAGTACGCCATTTTCTTCGTTAGAATACTACGGTCTGGAGCGACGACTAATTACTGGAAACTGACGAATCAGGTGTTTCCTCACCGTTGTGACAGGCAGAGGAAAAGCACTGCCTTTTCGTTGAAACTTCTTAAAAAACTTACACTTTTTTGCTTCAGCGACTTACTTGTTTCCAGTGTTCGTTCGGAACGATGCGTTTCGCGGGCACAGCTGTCGTTTTCAGACACCCATATGTTATTATCAAATTATTAAATATCGTAAAACTTCTTTAAAATATTCCTGCTGGGTGTGTCAATTCGCCTACGTTGTGAAACCCAGCTGGCACTCCTAAAAGAGGCATAGTATTTTAAAACGGGGTATATTGGACAAAGTAACGCAATAATGACATACGAGCAGCTGAAAATAGCAGTGTACTGTCGAAACGCATCATGCCTAACTAATACGGCAAGTAAAGCTGTGACTCAAGCAGGACAATATTTATAAGACAGTGACCTCAGACCCATGAAAAAGCTTGCATACTTAGCGTAATTTCATTCCATAATGTCATATGGTATGATAAAAATGGCTCTGAGCACTATGGGACTTAACTTCTGAGGTCATCAGTCCCCTAGAACTTACAACTACTTAAACCTAACTAACCTAAGGACATGACACACATCCATGCCCGAGGCAGGATTCGAACCTGCGACCGTAGCGGTCGCGTGGTTCCAGACTGTAGCGCCTAGATCCGCTCGGCCACCCTATGGTATAATATTTTGGGGTAACGCTTTAAGTCAAACATAAGTTTTCAGAGTCCAAAAGTGTGTAATACGTATTATTTGTGGCGTAAATTCACGGACTTCCTGTAGAAACCTCCTCAAAGAACTGGGTATACTAACTACTGCCTCTCACTATATTTACTCCTTAATGAAATTTGTTCTAAATAATATATCTCTTTTTCCAACAAGCAGCTCAGTTCACACATACAATGCCAGGAACAAAAATGATCTGTACAAGGACTTAAAAGCACTTACTTTAGTTCAAAAAGGGGTCCACTACTCAGGAACATTCATCTTCAATAATTTGCCAGCAAACATAAAACATTTAGTTATAAATAAAGATCAGTTTAAAAGGAGCCTGAAAGACTTACTAGTGGCCAACTCCTTCTACTCCATTGACGAATTTTTTAATAGAAACAAATGATGTATTGTATATATTCATACTATTAGTACTGTTATTTCAGCTTTAAAAAAAATTGACATGTTCCACATCCACGAGGATCTCCTCAGCACGGATCTATGGAACGAAAAACTAATCTAACCTAATCTAATCTAACTTCCAATGTAATATAAATCAATTACAACTACTTTAGTCAATAGCCAAGTCGCACCAACCGTCTCGGCAAGTGGTACTTCCTTACCTATAGATGAGCTCAACAGAGCAAACTCATGTTGTCGAACCCTGTGTTTCGAACTCTGAGTGATTGGGAACTAATCAGATGCAGAGTTACCGTGGAGAATCTGGCCATTCATACCACCGTGAAGGGCTCTTCACAAAGAGCATTGGTTATTCAGGGCTGAAACTCTCTGATACGTTACTGGCATCTACGCCGACCAGTGAGGAAATGGGAAGACGTTTCCAGACACTGCGCTCCGGTCCTCCACGCGAGTGAGTGTAAGCTGAGAGAGTGCAGCCCACACAGGTGGCACGTGTCACGGTGGAAACGGAGCGAGGCTGTCGAAATGAATGGCGCGGTGTGCTGCGTGGGCAGCAGCGGCCGCGGTCGTGGCGGCCGCCACGTGGGCCGAAGTCGCAGTCGCAGCAACGCGCTGACGCCCCCGGAATCCAGGCGGCGGGCCTCGCTGTAGCCTGTAGGCTGTCTGTACCCACAGCACTGGAGAGGGGGCTTAGCGCAACCGCGGCGCTCACGTGCCAGGTGACGGCGCACTCGGTAACTTGGCAACGACGTTCGCCAAGCGTGCTGGCTGTACTCTATGCGCAGATACAAATCAACTGCTGTTTTAGATAACAGATTAACACCGTCGCTTCAGAAAATGACGAATGAAACCAGCGTTTCAGAGCTGCCTGTGAATATGATAGCCACTCCGTTACTCTTGTATTTCTCTACAGCACCTGTAGCACAAGTATGGTGCAACGTGTTAGCACGAAGTGTAGAGTATGAGCCCACATTCCTCTGGTTATATCGTCGTAGTCGTCGTCTTACGCCGGCGGCGGTGGTCTAGCGGTTCTAGGCGCTCAGTCCGGAACCGCGCGACTGCTACGGTCGCAGGTTCGAATCCTGCCTCGGGCATGGATGTGTGTGATGTCCTTAGGTTAGTTAGGTTTAAGTAGTTCTAAGTTCTAGGGGACTGATGACCACAGATGTTAAGTCCCATAGTGCTCAGTGCCATTTGAACCATTTTTTCGTCGTCTTGCATGTTGTATGTGGGACACATTAAATTGCTCCACTTGGAATTTGGATTCTGTTGATATTTTATAAAAGTAAATGCTTTCTCCCTGATTTAACGTTCCCGGTGGGTAAAGCTGTTTCTCTTTTAGCCTACCGTGTTCCTGGTCGCTAATCCACGGTAGTACGAAGGCACATACGTACCTGATTTCAATCATGTTGGTGAAAAGAGAAGGTACAGAGCGGGTGAAACGCCTTGCGTCGACATGTGTTTGATCTCTGTTGGTCCATCGTGGACAGGGGACATCGGCTGGTTAAGTAATTCTCAATGTCGATTAAATTCACGGACAACCGTTTAAGATGCTATTTTACTTTATTTTGATGGCTACCAGTTTCAGCATTTCACTACGCAGGCCCCTGCATAATAAAAAATATATATGTAGTGTGTATCAGCGTGTTGAAAACAAGCTTACAGAAAGTGACGAGTAATCATAACAGCGCTTGAAGCTCCAAATGAAAGTAGAGGTTTAACGCCACTACTTTCATTTGTAGCATTAAGCACTGTAATGATTACCCGTCACTTTCTGTGAGCTTGTTTTCTACACCCCGACATACACTACGTCTACACTCCTTTATTATGCAGGGGCCTGAAGATGGTATGGTGAAATGCTACAACTACTAACCTGTTATAGTCACAAACGTACAAGTACGTGGTATCACGTATCATTCCGCCAGTGCGGACGGTATTTGCTTCGTGATACATTACCCGTGTTAAAATGGACCGTTTACCAATTGCGGTAAAGGTCGATAACGTGTTGATGCATGGCTATTGTGATCCAAACGCCCAACGGGCGTTTGCTATGTATGCTGCTCGGAATCCTGGACGAGATCGTCCAAGTGTCCGGACCGTTTGCCGGATAGTTACGTTATTTAAGGAAACAGGAAGTATTCAGCCACATGTGAAGCGTCGACCACGACTTGCAACAAATGATTATGCCCAAGTTGGTGTTTTAGCTGCTGTCGCGGCTAATCTGCACATCAGTAGCAGACCAACTGCGCGAGAATCGGGAATCTCAAAAACGTCGGTGTTGAGAATGCTACATCAACATCGATTGCACCTGTACCATATTTCTATGCACCAGGAATTGCATGGCGACGACTTTGAACCTCGTGGCACTGGGCTCAAGAGAAATTACTGGACGACGACAGATTTTTTGCACGCGTTCTATTTACCGACGAAGCATCAACACCAACAGCGGTAACGTATTGAATAGGATATTTCATGACAGGTGGATGGTCGGCGAAGCACCGTACCATGGCCCGCTCGTTCACCGGATCTGACGCCCCCGGATTTCTTTCTGTGGGGAAAGTTGAAGGATATTTGCTATCATGATCCACCGACAACGCTTGACAACATGCGTCAGCGCATTGTCAATGCATGTGCGAACATTACGGAAGGCGAACTACTCGCTGTTGAGAGGAATGTCGTTACAGCCCGCATCTCGTGGTCGTGCGGTAGCGTTCTCGCTTCCCACGCCCGGGCTCCCGGGTTCGATTCCCGGCGGGGTCAGGGATTTTCTCTGCCTCGTGATGGCTGGGTGTTGTGTGCTGTCCTTAGGTTAGTTAGGTTTAAGTAGTTCTAAGTTCTAGGGGACTTATGACCACAGCAGTTGAGTCCCATAGTGCTCAGAGCCATTTGAACCATTTGAATGTCGTTACAAGTATTGCCAAATGCATTGAGGTTGACGGACATCCTTTTGAGCATTTATTGCATTAATGTGGTATTTACAGGTAATCACGCTGTAACAGCGTGCGTTCTCAGAAATGATAAGTTCACGATTGTACATGTATCGCATTGGAACAACCGAAATAAAATGTTCAAACGTACCTACGTTCTGTATTTTAATTTAAAAAACCTACCTGTTACCAACTGTCTGTCTAAAATTGTGAGCCATATGTTTGTGACTATTACAGTGCCATCTATCACAAAGCGAAAAAAGTGGTCCAACTAAAACATTCACATTTCTTTACGTACTGCACGAATATGTAATAAAAAATGGGGGTTCCTATTTAAAAAAACGCAATTGTTATCCGTTTGACCTATGGCAGCGCCATCCAGTGGTCCAACCATAGCGCCATCTGGTTTCTCCATATATACATATATATATATATATATATATATATATATATATATATATATATATATGTATGTATATATATGGGGGGGGGGGGGGGGGCAACCTACACCGTATGCTCGGTCCTTCGTCTGCAGTCCACAGTGGGGCACCGTGTCAAATGTCTTCTGGAAATCTAGGAATATGGAATCTGCCTGTGCCCTGCAGTCATGGTATGTAAGATACCATGTGAGATAAGGTCAAGCTGAGTTTCGCACGAGCTATGCTTTCTAAATTCGTGCTGATTTGTCGATAGAAGCTTTCCTGTTTCAGGGGAATTTATTGTTGTTTATCTTGAGGGCTAATTCGCTATCACTGCAGCAGGCGCCGATTCTCTGCCGATCTTCCAACATTTCGCTAAAATTTTCTAGCATTGCGACTTATCTGTTTATAACAGCATCGTCCACGGACAACCTTAAGGAGCTTCTGGCGTAATCCGCTAGCTCATTTATACGTATTGTGAACAGTAATGGTCTCGTAGCATCATTAAACGCTCGTCGAGAGAGAAAAAAATTGTTTTTACTGACCACAGAAGAACGCACGACACGACTAGGACGGATACTGTGGAGTAATGGGCCTTAATTTGTTATCTGTGTATTAAGCCATCTGTCAGTGTCATACGTTTTTTTGGAATAGCGATTGATCCGGAGTTCCATTCGACATGTTTGTGACGATGCGCTTTCGTCTTTTCTGTGCCGGCGTCTTCGAGGCAGCAGCCTGCAGAGCGTGCAGCCGGGACGAGGCGGCCGCTGGTGCTGTACAGTTCAGCTGGATGGCTGTTGGCTAGATGGCGCGGCGCGGCGCGTGTCGGATCGCGATAATCGATTGGCGCGCCTGGTTCTGCTGTGTTGTGCTGGACTGGACTGGACTGGGCTTTGCTGTGAGCGGGGCCGCTCCGATTTCACGCACGCCACGCCGTGGCCGGGCCTTTCATTTGCATGCTGCAGCCGCCCTGGGCCTCTCTCTGCCCGCCACTCTAGCCCTTGGCTTGCCACGGTCACACCAACACGCTACTTCATCACCGTCCTTACTAGGCGCGACGAATTCTTTCGCAGTATACGTTAGACTACAATCATCACCCTACTTAGAACGGTGGACGAACGCTTTCGCAGCAAACGAACTGATGTTACCATCACTGTCACTAAAATGTCCCTCATGGTGCTTCTATTTCTCTTTTTTTTTGTTATAGACTGGATAGACGAGAACTGCAAGGCCGTGGATACGTGCTTGAATACATAAAAGATATGTTGTTGATGCAGCATTAGGGCGCTCAACATTACGGTCGTCAGCGCCCGACGGGAAAGAGAGTTGCAGTGTATAGGAAAATTAAAGAGACTTTTGGAGAAATGAGACCCCTCCTGTATGAATGTTAAGAAGTCATATGGCATGCCAGCACTAAGCAAAGAAGGGAAACCTGAAAGGTTCAAGTAATACGTAGAGTGTCTATATAATGGAAACAGACTTGAGGACAATAGTAAACAAAAGAGAAAAGGAAGTAAATGAAGAAGAAACGGGAGGTATGATACTGCGAGAAGAGTTTCACAGAGCTGTGAAAGACGTTTGTCGAAATAAATCTCCTGGAGTAGACGACATTCCCTCAGAATTTTTGTTATCTTCGGCAGAGCCAGCCACGATCTACTATCCCATATTGTATGTAAGATGCATCCTACAGGCAGAATATCTCAGGAATTGAAGAAAAATGTAATAATTCCTTTTGTATAAAATAATTATGAATATTGCCGATGTTTCGACCGACTTGCTGCGGTCCTCTTCACGGCGGCTATTTTATCCAAACTGACACCGGCCGTGGAAGCCTACGAACTTGCATAATTATTCCTATTGGAAAGATGGCAGGCGTTGACATGTGTGAATATTATCGGACCGTAAGTTTAATAAGTTGGTTCAAATGGCTCTGAGTACTATGGGACTTAACTTCTGAGATCATCAGTCCCCTAGAACTTAGAACTACTTAAACCTAACTAACCTAAGGACATCACTCACACCCATGCCCGAGGCAGGATTCGAACCTGCGACCGTAGCGATCCCGCTGTTCCAGACTGAAGCGCCTAGAACCGCTCGGCCACAGCGGCCGGCGTTTAATAAGTAATGGCTGCAAAATACTGACACAAATTATTTACAAAAATGTTCAAATGTGTGAAATCTTATGGGACTTAACTGCTAAGGTCATTAGTCCCTAAGCTTACTCATTACTTAACCTAAATTATCCTAAGGACGAACACACACACCCATGCCTGAGGGAGGACTCGACCCTCCGCCGAGACCAGCCGCAATTATTTACAGAAAAATGGAAAGACTGTTAGAAAGCTGCCTTGAAGAATATCGATTGTGGTCCCAGAGAAATGTAGGAACACGTGAGGCCCAAACTGACCCTGTGACTTCACTTACAGCATATACTCACGAAAAGCAAAATTACGTTTATAGCTTTTGTAGATTTGCAGAAAGCTTTAGACAGAATGCTCTCTTTGAAATTCTGGAACATAGTAGGGGTAAAATAGAGGGGGCGAAAAATTATCTACAGTCTGTAGAGAACCGGAGCACAGTTACAAGATTCGAGGGATGTGCAGCAGAATTTGTAGGTGAGAAGAGAATCAGCCAAAGATATTCAATGTGTATACTACGGAAGCATTAAAAGAAACCAAAGATAAATTTCGGGAAGAGTTGATGCTCAGGAAGAAGGAAGTTAAAAAATTGAAATTTTCCGATGACACCGTAATTATGTTAGAGACGGCGAAAGGCTTAGAAAATCAGTTGAATGTAATAGATACTCTCTTGAAGAGAGATCCGAAGATGGATGTCAACAATAATCAAACAAAGCTGACGGGATGTAATCGAATTAAATTACGTGATGTCGAAGAATAAGACTAGTACTAACGATCTCTTCGTCAGGCCGTGAAGGCCCAAAAGATGTTTACCGGCCGCAGTGTCATCCTCTGCCTTGCAGCGTCACGTGGATGAGGTATGGTGGAGCACGTGGGACACGAAGAGTAGCCGACGAGTTTTGTTATATGGACGGCAAAATATCTGACGATTGCAGAAGTGTAGAGGATATAAAATGCAAACTGGCACTAACATGAAAAGCATTAACTGAGAACAGAAATTCGTTACCATCATGTCGGGCATGGTGGACTATTGGTAAAGCGCTGACTAGAATCCGAAAATCGCAGGATGTCATACCGGCCGGAACACGGACTATTTCAGCCTAACCTACATAACTCGACGATGTGAACATTCGTCAGGAGCAACATGTGGTTCGGATTCCACGTTAAGTTCCCAATCCCAGGCAAGTTTGCTGGGATAGGTTAACGACACGCAAGTCGCCGAGCTATCATACAATTGAATGACTTGTATCAGGGCGTCGAGCCACACGGAATTGTCATTATTACTATTGTTGTTATTATTATTGTTAACATGTAATATAAATTTATATGTTAGGGAGTGTTTCCTGGAGTTATTTGTCTGGTATGTAGCCTTTTATGGAAATTAAACTTGGATCATAAACAGTTCAGACAAAAAGAGGATAAAAGCTACTGAAATGCGAGCTTTACAGAAGGGCAGTGGAACTTAGATGAGTAGATAGAATAAGTAATGTGGTGTGAAATCGAACTCAGTAGCAAAGAAATTTATGACACAATTGACAGGACACATACGTAGTCCTAAAGGATCCTCAGTATGGTAATGGAGAGTGTGGGATAGCAACTGTAGTGGGAGGCCAAGGTTTGGCTACTGTAAACAGTTTCAGTTGGATTTAGGCTGCAGAAGTTGTGCGAAGAAGTAAAGGTTTTCAGAAGATACACTTTAGTGGAGAGCTGTATTAAAACCAGTCTTCGGACTAAAGGCAACAACAGTAATATCAGCGTCAACTACTGTCCATATGGACCAGAATGTCTAGTTTTATTTACTACAGTAAACTTTTCATTCACCATACACTGACCCTATG
Organism: Schistocerca nitens; assembly: GCF_023898315.1. NCBI lineage: Eukaryota > Metazoa > Arthropoda > Insecta > Orthoptera > Acrididae > Schistocerca > Schistocerca nitens. Next base: position 504,216,298 of record NC_064615.1, read on the forward strand.
CTGTTACTGTGGTACGACACCTTTGCATCTCACAGCGTCTTACCGAATGGAAAAATTGGGCCAGGAGCGAGTAGCACTCATGCTTCGAGGATTCCGTAAAAACTTAATTAAGTACACTCAAAGACAGAAAAACGACGCATCACGAAAGAATTACCCGAATGGAACGGAAATTTGTAGATATGATGTACATGTACAGATGAAACAAACGATTGCCTTTTCTGAAACACTAGATAATTTATTCAAGAGAAAGAGCTACAGCAATTGAACAAGTCAAATTGCACGTTTCCACCTCTGGCCCATATGCAAGTAATTATTCGGCTTGGCATTGATTGATAGAGTTGCTGCATGCCCCCCTGACGGATATCGTACCAAATTTTGACCAACTGGCGCTTTAGATCGTCAAAGTCCCGAGCTGGTTGGATGACCCAAAGTTTCCAATTGGGGAAAGATCCGGCGACTTTGCTGGCCGAGGTAGTGTTTGGGAAGCGCGAACACAAGCGGTAAAAACTCTCGACGTATGCGGACGGGCATTATATTGCTGAAATATAAGCCCAAAATGACTCTGTCCGGAGCGCCTCCATATACGTCTTCTCTGTTCATCGTGGGCTGGAATTTCATTGGCTAGAACAGAAGTGTCTTTAGTGATGAGTAACGCTTAGAACCGAGCGAGTCCAAGACTTTGGGGAATGTTTTAATTTTAGAGTCGGATAACAAATGAAAAAAGTAATAAGTTTTGTGTGATATAATTACGGATTAATAGTTTTCTGATATTTTTCCTTTATTTGCACAGTGAAACCTTGCTTCTTGCCAAATTTCGTGATTTCATATCAGCGGGAAGTACCCTATACGTTTTGATGAGTAAATTTTCCGCTATTAAAGTATGTGACATAAATCAACATATCTTTTGATTTCTTTGACTTAGAAGTTTCAATTTTATACACCACCAAGGGATCGTAGTTCTTACAATGCGGCATAAATATCAACTTTAATACGTGTGCCGTTTCCGGAGAAAAAGTATTTTTAATAGTCGATAGACGGACGGGCAACAAAGTGATCATATAAAGATTCCGTTCTTACCGAGTGAGATGCGGAACTCTAAAAATGGTAACTAAATCACGTAGCCCTGAATCAGTGTTTCAAGTGGGCATCGCTCTTATTTATGAATTTCCAGTGGTGCTTGAAACGTCGATATTTCTTAATGTAGATGGCTGAAAGTAAGTTTGTCGAATTGGATGTAATGGATAACGATTTCAAATGAAACAAGAAGTTTACTGTTACCAGTCACCGTTTTATTTATTTTCACGACGCGTTTCAAAGGTGTAAACCTCCATCATCGGGTGGATAACGATTTACATGCAAACATGTTCCTATTTCGACTTTATTCCATGGCTAGAAAAATATGTACATAATATTATTACAATACACGTTTGTGCACGGTGCTTACAGAACATTTTCAACTATCGTACGACAGACAGCAGCTTTGGCCAGACATCAGCGTCTGTAACATAAAAAGACAGTCCACGTGTGTACTGCCTGTTCTCAGTGCCCAACGGGCTCATAAATTTTTTATTACCCATCGGCGTGGAGAGTTGAACCATAACATATTCTTCACAAGCAAATTTAAAAAAATAATAACGCATAACTATATTTCGAACGCCGTGAATCCATTATCAGTTATTCTACTTTCTACAGTAATTACACGCGTCCTTTATTTCGACATCGTATGTTACGTTGCGACACTATACAAAAAATTAAAACAATGACATATGTACATATTATAGAAGCAAGTGATGGATCGACAATGCCGTAAATGACGTTATACATAATAAGGTTGTTTTTTGAACCTTTGCTGAGATATTTCCGTAATATTAGCACGCCTGACTACACACGCCGAAACTCCTTAAATCGTTCCCCATTTTTCCAGCTGGATGCCAAGCGGGGCTGGTCACGTTTCTTTTTCTGTGGGTCCTCTGTGTGTTGACGGGGATTCCCCATGGGCGGTGCCTGAGTGAACCCTTGCGGAGCGCGGCCCGCCCACGCACGTGCCCGTCGCCATGGCAACGGCCGTCTGCCGCCGGCTCGCAGCTTCGATCCCCCGGTCTTCGCTGTGGCGTTCCGCCCCCCTCGCACGCGCCCTTCCTCAGGCTCGCAGTCAGCTCGCCTCCGTGGCAAATATTCTTGCTGGGGATGCCGCTGCCGAACTGCTGTCAGGACACGTCCCCACGTATTCTCTCTCAGTAACTGCGATATGTCACTGTGAAACACTGAACTACTAGTACCGACGGACCTATCAGTGGTGATAATGGGTGGCATTCGGCATCCACCGACAATGCACATGAGTAATTCTGGTGAAACGACTGTGTTTATCATGTTCACGGTTGTTATAGTGTATCAGTTATCAATCTAATACATAAAAATGAATATTTTTTTGTTAGTTTGTTTGTTCATCTTCCTTGCATTCCTGTGCCGTTTATCCAGTTGCGACGACATTTCCTTTAGTTGTTGTGTACACGCCCACGAAAATGGAAAATGGAATGGCATAGCAGTATAATCCAGGAACGTCTGGAGCAATTTCAACCAAACTTTGCTGATGCATGACACAATTTTTGTATAATTATTTTCATAAAACTGCTGTGGGGGTAATATATCCCTATCAACGCTAGGGTTGAGTGTGGCAGTGAGAATCCGTGACATGTAAAAATATTCACATCATCATGTAAAAATATTAACATCGAAGCGACAGTTCCTGGGCCGATAGAATCATTGGTGATAGTTCCTACAAATCGGACCCCTAGGAGCGGGAGTCGGGGAGGGGAGGGGAGGGGGTACAAAAGCAATGACATAACAGCACATCACTGAAACGACTAAAGCGAAGTCTACCAAGCTTGGAACACGTGTCACTGGACAAAAATTACTGTGACAGTAAGAAACCCCTAGGATTCCTATGACTGATGGTGGGGATGAAATGGGGTGACATAAAAGCGTAACTCGGGAACACATGGACCAGTTTCAGCCTAGTCTGGTATATGAATTACGGCTCAAGTGTAAAAAAAATAGTTGACCAAGCACTGGATAGATATGTAGCCCCCTAGAACAGATCATAATGGGAGGGATCAAAAATGGTTCAAATGGCTCTGAGCACTATGGGACTCAACTGCTGAGGTCATTAGTCCCCTAGAACTTAGAACTAGTTAAACCGAACTAACCTAAGGACATCACAAACATCCATGCCCGAGGCAGGATTCGAACCTGCGACCGTAGCGGTCTTGCGGTTCCAGACTGCAGCGCCTTTAACCGCACAGCCACTTCGGCCGGCATGGGAGGGATCCTTCGTGGTATACAGTCACTATAAAGAAACTTCTAAAAAAACAGAAATTACTGCATAACAGGTGTAAAACAAAGCGTAAGGCTATAGATAGAGAGAAACGCCGAATGAAGCGCGTTTGGCTGTCAACAAAGCAATGCGCGATGCCTTGAATGACTACCGTGTCAGAACATTGTCAAATGATATTTCACAAAACCCAAAGAAATTCTGGTCGAATGAAAATGGTGTTAATGGCACCAAAGTTAGTGGCCAGTTCCTAGCGAATGAGACAGGAACTGAAATTGAGGGTAGCAAAGCAAAAGCTGAAAGGCTTAACTCCTTTCCCAAATGTTCCTTTACAAAGGAAAGCCCAGGAGAATTGCTCTACTTTTACCTTGTTACCACTGAAAAAAATGAATGAAATAGGTGCTAGTGTCAGTGGTGCCGAGAAAAAGCTGAACAAAGCTCCAGGGCCCGGTGGAATCCCTAGCAGATTCTATACCGAATTTGCGGTTGAGTTAGCCCTCTTCTGACAGTAATCACTCGTAGATTCCTCGAATAAAAAACCATGCCCAGTTCTTGGGAAAAAGCGCTGGTCAAGCATGTCTCTAAGAAGGGTAGTATAAGTGATACACCAATATTCTTTGCATGGATTTTTTGCATAATATTAGAACCTTTCTGGGCTCCAACATAAGGAGATGTCTTGAACACAATGATCTCCTCAATGCCATTCAGCATGGATTTCGAAAACATTGATCGTGTGGAACCCACCTCGCACTTTTCTCACTTGACTCACTGAAGGCTTTGGATGAAGGCAGTCAGATAGATGCAGTAGTTCTTGTTTTCCGAAAAGCAGTTGACTCAGTACCGTACCTACAGTTATTGTCAAAACTACGATCATATGGGGTACAAAGTGAAATTTGTGACTGGATTGAGGACTTTTTGATAAAGGAACGCAACATGTTATCTTGGATTGAGAGTCATCCTCTGCAGTAGTAGTAACTTCAGGTGTGCCCCATGGAAGTGTGTTGGAACCTGAGACATTTTGCATATGATGCAGTTATCTGTGATGAGGTAATGTCTGAAAGAAGCTGCATAAATATTCAGTCAGATCTAGATAAGACTTCAGAGTGGTGCAAGGGTTGGCAACTTGTTTTAAATATTCAAAAATGTAAAATTGTGCACTTCACAAAACGAAAAAACGTAGTATTCATCTATAATATCAATGAGTCACTGTTGAAATCGGCCAGCTCATACAAACAGTTGGATGCAGAACTTTGTAGAGAAACGAAACGAAATGAAATGATCACACAAGCTCAATTGTGGGTAAAGCAGGTGGTAGACTTCGGTTAATTGGTAGAATACTGGGAAAGTGGAATCAATCTACAAAGGAGATAGCTTACAAATCACTCGAGCAATATTATAGAACTGGTCGCACAAGTGTGTGGGACTCGTACCAAATAGCACTAACAGAGGATATTGAACTCACACAGAGAAGGGCAGCACGATTGGTCACAGATTTGTTTGATCCGTGCGAGGGTGTCACAGAGACACTGAAGGAACTGAACTGGAAGACCCTTGAAGACAGACGTAAATTATCCTGAAAATATCTGTTAACAAACTTTCAAGAACCGGCTTTAAATGATGACCCTAGGAATATACGAGGCTTGGAACTTTAATAGTGGCAACTATTGATTTACAGCTCGTACAATATAGATAAGTGTTTCAAAATTTTACAGACCTTCAAAGTAGTCACCAGCATTGTGTATACCCCGTTGCCAGCGATGTGGAAGTCGTAGGATACTCTTAGCAGTGCCAGTTGCGTTGACAGTTCGAGCAGCGCGGTCTATTTCCCGACGAATTTGTAGCAGTTCTGAAGCGAATGCCGTGAAGTGTTTCCTTGAGTTCAGAAATCTAGTTGAACTCACAAGGGCTTAAGTCAAGGGAGTGCAGTAAGTGGTATAGCACTTTGCAGTCCCATCAGTTAAACAAAGTAGTAACAGCTTGCACTGTACGTTCTTGAGCATTGTCCAGCAAAATGATGGTCAGGTCCCGCAGAAAGTGTCATCACTTCTGTCTCTAACTTGGTCGTAGGTTGTGTTCCAAAAATGAATGGTCTAGCGAAAATCCACGTTCCTTTGTGGAGACACATTTTTGAAAACGGTTCTCTGTAAATGTGTGCTGTGGTGTGGAAGTCAGTCAGCTGACTGAGCCTATCGTGTTACCGAGTTTGCAGCATTGCTGGAAGAGAATCCTCTGGTTACAGGGATGGGTATGTTCTTCCAATATGACGGAGTCACCGCACATTCTAGTCATCACCTAACATTTCCCCAAAGATGGACTGGCAGAAATAGTGAAGTTTGCTAACCATCAAGGTCCCTGAAACCTTACCTCCTTATATTTTCATTTATTCATTTAACGTGATCTGATTGGGGTCATCAGACCCTCTCTTACATTTCATCAGGGTTTCATAAATACAGTACTCTATTTTTACATCGTATTTTCCAAAGAAAACGAAGTTAGCACTGACAGTACTTCTATACTGCTGTTGCTGCTGCCACTATTAGCAATGGATGATGACAATAATGTCCGCCTGCTTAGCTGGGTGGTAACGTGGTCGCCTCCCATGCAAGCGGGTCCGGGTTCGATTCCCGGCCGTGTTGGAGACTTTCTCCGCTCGGGGCTGGGTGTTCTGTTATCCTCATAATCATTTCATCGTCATCACCGGCGCGCAAGTCGCCCATTGTGGCGTCGACTGAAATAAGACTTGCACTTGGCGGCCGAACTGCTACGAATGGGGCCTCCCGGCCAACGATGCCATACGACAATAACAGTAATTATAGTGGCAAATATGAAAAGAATTTGTAGATGCACAAATAGATGCTTTCGGATATAATGAGTTCTGAGGAAAGAAAATTTAAGGATACCGCACCAGCTAAGAGTACTGGGAAGATCTGGTAGGAAAGAAGGATGAACAAGGAATAAGAGTGCATATAGGGGCAATAGTAATAATTTTTGTTGCTTTAGTAGATATGTCATTGTCTTCTGCAGCTTGAGACGTTATTGAGTTTTCCAGTATAATGCGGTGGTTATAGCAGAGACGGGTTCCTTCTCGATTGAATGACTTCGATAAAGTGGCTGAGCGATGCAGTGGGATAGGAAGGATTTTGCTCCGATGGGAACGGGTGTTTCTGCCGTGTTGTTCAGACAAGGACGTGAAGGTCGAGGAGAGACATGATAGAATTTGATAAGACAGTAGAGGACACAGAGGGTAACGGCATCGCTGCTACTGTCTGGACCCAGCCAGGATAGCTGTGCATATGATGGTGAAACATAATCAGAGATTGAACATCAAAGATATAACGGATACAGGCATTCATAACCAGTTTCGGGCACCGTGAGCTTTCCTCAGAAAGACCTTGCAGGAGAACATCGCTGTAATCAATAATTGGAAGTATAACTATTTGAGCAAATTTCTTTTTCGGGTCAAGAGGGAAGAGCTTTTTACATTTCTCTGGAGCATGGAGAGGTGCTGTCTTCTTCCACATTGTAGTTACGTTCTCAGTCCAATTCAGAGTTTCATCTATTATTACTCCTACACAGCCAGCCGGAGTGGCCGAGCGGTTCTAGGCGCTTCAGTCTGGAACCGCGCGACTGCTACGGTCGCAGGTTCGAATCCTGCCTCGGGCATGGATTTATGTGATGTCCTTAGGTTAGTTAGGTTTAAGTAGTTCTAAGTTCTAGGAGACCGATGACCTCAGATGTTAAGTAGCACAGTGCTCAGAGCCCGTTGAACCATTTACTGCTACACTCTTTGCTGAGGGAGAGAAAATGCTATTTGTCCCATTTAGGAATGAAGGTGGTAGGGATTCCCTATATTTCGCGCTAATGAGCCTAGAATGACGAGAATGGGTTTGATATGGTTATCCTGCGATCATTTTGATAGTGCACATAGGTCGGTATAGAGATTCTCGGTAGCTGAAAAAACGTTCAAATGTGTGTGAAATCTTATGGGACTTAACTGCTAAGGTCATCAGTCCCTAAGCTTACACACTACTTAACCTATATTATCCTAAGGACACACACACACACCCATGCCCGAGGGAGGACTCGAACCTCCGCCGGGATCAGCCGCACAGTCCCTGACTGCAGCGCCTAAGACCGCTCGGCTAATCCCGCGCGGTTCTCGGTAGCTGTCTTCAGGTTTATTGGTTTTGCACTTACATACGACTAGAGTTTATCAGCCTGAGTGAGGTATTTGCAGTAGCTGATACATTAATGACATACAATGAAAAGAGTATAGGACCAGTACCAAGCCATGTGAGATGCATGATGCTAACTGCCTCCATTGTGACTTTATGGTGCCGAACATGACGCATCATGCGTCGGACTTTTTTGCCTATGAGGATGGCCATAAGGCGAAATATAGAAAGAAACCTCTAAAAACAAGAGGCGAATTGATCGTTTGCATTTTGAATATTGCTAACTCCATAAAAGAACACCGAGACGACCTCAGAAGAGCTACACGTGGTGCCGAGATAATTCGGAGGTGCATAAAAATCCGAGGTGACATTTATGAAAATGAGCTCTGAACACAATCGTTTAAATTTGCCTAACAGTTAAGAGTATTTTTGTGGCCTACATGCTAACAGGTGTATCTCTGTAACCAAAAAAATTGAACGTTTTATATAGAATGTGTTGTTATCAGAACCAGTCAATACTACCATTTCTTAAAATGTTTACTTATTCCTCCTGAAGTACCCCGTATAATTAACCAGCTGCTTATCGGGCTGCACGCTGAGTTCAGACTGACTACGTGTGCTCTGTCACCGCTGACACTGTAGTGACAGCCCCCCACTGTAGCGGGGGACCACTGACTCGTGGAGGGCCGAGACCGCGGCTAGCGAAAGCCGATTTGGTAACAGCTGTGCGCAAGAGCCGCTCCGCTGCAGCCCGCTGCGTCCGCACAAAAGCGACGTCGCCTCGCTGGACATCAAAGGCGGCGCTGCTACCCCACTTCCAGGGCACTGCCTCCCTGCTCTGAGTGCGGACTCTTCTCCTGCGCGTCACATACTTCGTTCCAAGCTGCCGCTGCAGCACGCTACCGGGGACTAGCTGTTTCCTAGTTAAGAAAAGAACTGCTTACTCGATCATCTTGGGGCTGAAGCTCTTTTTCCCGTGTTTGCTTTAACAATACGTATGTTTTTGGATAGGGTCAGCCTTTAGCAAAACAAAATTTTGTTTTTTAACCCAAACATGTTTCACTGCAGCATATTCAATGGGCTTTTATTTTATGGCTTTTAAAGATAAAGAATGTTCTTTACTGTTTGTGTACATGTAACTATTAGTTTTTAAATCGTAATTACAGATATTTGAAAAAAAACACATAAAATTATGAATTCATACCTTTTTAGCACATGGTGTGGTGTTTCTGATGTATTGTGTTTCTACAGTGACTGTTTTGTTTCGCACTTTGTCATCTACAACCACTTACGACTTAAAGTAGATAAATTGTTTAAGCCAAAATTACGATTTGAAAATTGTTATTTCTATGCCTGAAATTAGTTAATTCTATGTGTGTGTGTGTGTGTGTCTATTTACATTATGTTTCACTTACGTATTCTTCTTCCTCCTCTTCATCACTGTCGAACACTATATATTGAGCTGTCACTATCACTATCACTGTCACTGTTTACCAGTGCTATTTTGTCGAAAACTGACATTTTGAGACTGTGGTTGTGTACAAAACATTCTTTCAAAGTATAAGAAAGCTGTACGGCACCACCATCCCAACAATCCTTCACGAGAAGGGGGAATAAAGAGCCAAAAATTTCAGCCGTCTGAAGAGAACCTGGCGGTTCACTACCGGTTACGGAGCTATTTATGTGAATAAATAGCATTATCAGTAGTTGCTGGTTGCCGTCTTTTTCTTTGAAAGAATCGAGCTGTAATTAAATAAAGTTGCTGAGAATGTCTTTTGTACGAAAACAAGAAAAGAAATTAGGAATTAGTGAAAAGGGAAAAAGTCTGCAAGAAAAAAAAAGAACGCTGAAAAATGCAAAATGACGAGTACGACTTTGAGAACGGTGACATCAGCACACTAGACAAATAACGAGCCACTCCAAATGGACGTCACGCTCACGCCGTGTGGCTCCACCGCTAGACTTGATAACGGCAACAGTTGGGGGAGCAAGAGTGTCCACAAGTTTCGTCAGGTATGACATGTCCTGCTGAAAGCACTCATTGATGATTAAATCCTGTTGAGCTGCCCAACTTCGGGCTGGTGATCGCTACGTTTCACTCGCTGTTTCAGATAGTTTCAGTTTTTTTCGATGCGATTAATATCCGGTGACGTGGCGAGCCAATCGATATGCGGTAGGATGCCCGAACATTCGTCAAACTAGGGACGTATATGTCCCGGTCTGTGGATTTTGTAAGACGTGAGTGTCGACAGCTTACTCATCACAAAGATGTAGAAGAAAGGGCAACATTCTGTTACCGAGAATGATGAAAAAGTGTCCTTGTTGATTTTCACGATAACCTGAACGAGTGGAACTCAGTTATGGAGCAAAAAACGTCACAGAAATACACCCTCCACAAACGGGATTAAACGCCTCATTGGACCGTCGCCGCAGTAGACGCCGTAGGTTCGTTCAAGCAGCTGCAAGGGAGCTACTTTCAAGCGCTCAAAAATAGGTGTTACTGCACGTGCGGAGCTAAGATGAAGGAAAACTTTTATTCTGAATTTTCTCTGCTTTAAACGCTTAGAAAAATGCTGACGTCCTGATCACGCTCCCTTCGTGGACAGAATCTGGATAACTGGCGAGTAAGTCCCGAATCCGTCGTTTGTAATCACAGACTATTTGTAATTGCAAAGAAAAATGGTTTTTCCGATTCAGACACGACTGAAGATCTTTTGGAGGACTATTTATTCTAATGTCTGTCCCGTCGATTGCACTAGTCGCGCTAGGCATGTTATTTACCCGCAAAATTGGCCTCAATTTGTGCCCTTTCCTCGGCAGACGGCCACTTCATAACGTCGACTTCTAAACCATTCTTTCTCTGACATTGTGCAATACAGATGTTAAATCTGTCTGCCACGTCTCCAAATGGTTCAAATGGCTCTGAGCACTATGGCACTTAACATCTGAGGTCATCAGTCCCCTAGAATTTAGAATTACTTATACCTAACTCACCTAAGAACATCATACACATCCATGCCCAAGGCAGGATTCGAACCTGCGACCGTAGCGGTAGCGCGATTCCAAACTGAAGCGCCTAGAACCACTCGGCCACAACGGTCGGCTACGTCTCCAGAACTTGCTATTTCATGGCCAGCAAACCACAAAAAGTCCAGAATGTGCTGTAGTGGAAGCAGCTTCCCATTCCCCTTGACTGATGCTTATAATGGCTACAATTCCTCAATTTTTCACATGACGCCGCACACGAAAATGTCCCAGAAATTGAGTGTAGGTATACAGCGGCACCACATCTTCGAATTTTTTTTTTTTTTTTTTTTTTTTTTTTGGTACGGTGTAACATTTTTATCTTCTCGTCAATCGACAGAAAATCCGATTCCAATTTGGTGGACGTCTGGAAAAAATGGCAGCTATAAGTTTCATATTTCAATCAGTTGCAGTTCTTTTGCACTTCAACATCTACATGTACGTGGATACTCTGCAAGTAAATGTGATATGATAGAAATGACTAAAATGCATACCTTAAAATTAAAGATAAAGCGTAAACATGAAATAGTCGAACTCGTGAACTGCAACAGCTTCCAAAACATTGAAGAGCCCGTCTTCACGTGTAGTGTCCCCCACTCTAACTGAAACCACTTTGTGCAGGCGTGCATTTGGCAGCTTGGAAGCGCCAGGAAAAATTTTCCAGGTAGAACCTGGCTGCTTGCCCTCACTGCGTAAGCAGCAAACAGCCACGCTCCAAGTAGCCAGAAGCTGGAAGTGCTGCAGCTTATACTCTGCGCAAGTGCGCGAACCCGTTGACAGCTGTTTGAACGAACGTCTTGTATCACTCGCATAGAGGCTAAACCGCGATTCGTCGGGTCGTACAGCACGCCTCCAGTTTGCTACGTCCCAATTCTGAGTCTTTTGGCCCATTGGAGCATTATGTACCATAATGAGAAATGGCCATCTGCGAACTATCCGACTCAAAAGCTGCATTTCATGCAGTTCCCTTCGGAATTTTCTCTTGGAAACTAGTCGAGATAACCTGCATTCACTGACAACAGCAGTTCCTGTCCGGTTTGAAACTGATGAAATGATATTCGTTTCCGGTTCCTGTATGTTAGGATGTTTTACGGCCACTGATCTCACGCCGTGTTGCATGGCTGCAAGTGGTAGTCTAATCCACTGCTTTTAGACTTGGTGGACAGTTCGCTTTGATACACCAACAAATCGGACAACTCATTCACGGCTGTGCTCATGGCACGTGCAAACACGACAGCTCCTTTCTGTACGTCGACCCACCTTACTACGCTAATTCTATGCAAAGCATTGGCGCACTGACAAAACACTTCACAGCCATCACTTACGTTGTCGGTCAACTGTACGCGACTTCTTGGTACCAGTTCTACACCACCTTCCACTGCTCCAGAGCGTCCAGTATATCCCTGTGAGGAAGCGATATCATCTCTCCGGAAAGCCCGGCAGTAAAGTACAGCGAGTACAGAAGTCGTTGGGCTTCCGTTGTGTATACAACGCAGCGAAGCGTGGGGCTCAAGACGCGCCGCGGGTTTTTGTGGGCGACACTTGTGGCTGCGAGGGAGAGCGACGTCTCCGGCGCCGCCGAACAGAGGCGGTGCGGCGACCTCACGCCTCTCCCGGCCGCTAGTCTCCACGCCGTCTGGCCACGCTTTCCCTGGCCGCAACTCTATTGTCGGTAGCAGGTTTTCCTGCCTCAGACCGCAAAAAGAGCACAAAAAAGCGACAGCCTAGCGTAAATCTTATGAAACCACTGTAACTGCTGACTAAGGACGATCAATGTGGCGCAATAGACGACTCATAGGACTCGTACTCGAGAGCACTGTTTTTCAGCTACCTCTCCGGCGAATTGTTTTTACGTTTTCCGTGGTTTCCCTAAACATCCTGAGGCGAGAACTGGAACAGTTTGCTCGAGAAGGTCACGACCGAGCTCCCCTTGTAGGTTTCCTATTCGTTTGCACACGCACATAGTTAATGGCTTACTATCCCCGCTGATACGATAGTGTACAATCCTTGACATCTTGATTGTGTACCTAAACCCCAAGCGGGGTGCCGGCCGGAGTGGCCGAGTGGTTCTAGGCGCTACAGTCTGGAACCGCGCGACTGCTACGGTCGCAGGTTCGAATCCTGCCTCCGGCACGGATGTGTGTGATGTCCTTAGGTTAGTTAGGTTTAAGTAGTTCTAGGTTCTAGGGAACTGATGACCTCAGAAGTTAAGTCCCATAGTGCTCAGAGCCATTTGTACCATTTTGAACCGAGCGGGGTGCATCACAGACAAAACCTATGCAATTTCGAGAGGGTGAGAAAATCGCTCCAACACATTTCGGTAAAGTCACCTATCTTTGCGTTGATTCACGATGTAGCCACACGCCACGCCGCTGGCGTACAGTCCCTGCATTTTCTCTGCACTGTACAATTGGACGGCGTGCTGAATTATGTTGCACAAGCTGCGAAAACACTTGCTTCTATTCTGTAAGTGCTTCATCCAAAGTACTCAGTTACACCTTACACAGTTTTACGCACAGTTGTTTACTAGTGGACATGGCAGGCAGTTGACAGACCATTATTGAAGTCATAAGCCCCGTATATTCCCTAGTAGTTAACGTGAGGCTACGTTTTTCTGAACACCAAGACCGTACTGCCTCTTATTCAGTTCCTACACTGTTGAATGCACGTCTTTTCTCGAATCATATTACTAAAATATTTCAGAGTTCTTGCTATTGTTAGCCTGGCATTTCAAACGCATGCTCCCGTAGTCACTTTGTTTTCACTAAATATTATTATGGTGCACTTTCCTGAAATAAGATTTACGCTTTCACATTATTAAAACCACATTTCATTTACATTTTTAATTAATAGTAACGCCACGGTGGTCGTACGCTGTGGCCGTCCATCCGCACGAAATACACGGTGGACCATTTTAATCCATAATCCGGAGTAACTCTGAATGGAGATGAGATACAGAAAAACGTTTTAGATAGAAGTTGTAGGTGGTAAAGGAGGACACGCATTGCTGCTAATGGCTGTAACCTTGAACGTGATTTTCAAGAAAGTGATTTTTTTAATGGGAACCCTAATATTTTATTTAAGATTTGAAAAGAGAGAGTGGATATTTTACCTATAAAGTTGTATACTATACAAGTCCATGGTAAGGTTCATTGAAGGTCAAATAAGCCAAAATGTTTTTAGTTCTAGTATGGATTAACTCGGACTAGAGGAGGCATACAGCAAAATACAATGTTAGATACAAATTGGAAGGGGCATAAGGGGTCACGTATGTTGACAATAATCACCATTTTAAAGGTAACTGTCGAAGGTCATTCGAAGGTTGAGTTTTGTTTCATGCAAACCTTTATTTGGAAAGAGCGAAGAGAGATTTGAGCTTCAAGCTTTAATTAACGAGTTTATTGGCAAAAATAAATACATCACAACTTATAAACGTAATTTTGACATTTGCAAGAGAGAGCAACCATAAATAAAACGTAGATAATTGCCTCACAAGTCGTTCAGTGACTCCCTTCGCCTCTCATTCGTCGATATGCCCCTCCCAATCTGTATCTACCATTGTATTGTACTGTATGCCTCCTATATTGGTAGCGAGGTGGCACAGTGATTACCACACTGGACTCACATTCGGGAGGACGACGGTTTAACGTCCGGCGATCCTGATTTAGGTTTTCCGTGGTTCTCCTAAATCGTTTCGGAAAATGTCGCGATGGTTCCTTTGAAAGGGCACGGCCGACTTCCTCCCCCATCCTTCCCTAATCCGATGGGACTGATGACCTCGCTGTTTGGTCCCCTCCCCGAGATCAACCAACCAACCAACCAACTAAAACTAAAAACACATTTGCTTATTTGATCTTCATTGAACTTTGCCATGACCTTGAATAATGTTTCATTTTATATGTGAAATCTGCCATTATTTTCAAATCTTAATTCAAATACTAGGATTCCAATTTTAAAAGATTACTTTAACCTCCAAACCACCTTGAAAATCACTTCCAAGGTCACGGCCATTAGTAGTAATACGTGACCATCTTCGCTACCTACAACTTTTATCTAAAACATGTTTCTATATCTCATCTCTTTGCCTAGTTATTCCCCATTACGGACTAAAATGGTCCATCCTGCAGATACAGACTCTTTCTAACCAAGACTGTTGGCGCGTAATCGGCAACGAAGCTATCAACACGACGAGAATTGCCAGTTGCATTCTGCAGTGTGGTCGCGTGACTTGAAACGTTTGGAGCTAAGGCTACTTCGGAACGACGGCATGATTACACAATTTCTTATGCCACTGAAGAAATACACCCTCTCTAATGACTACGGGACGCTTAATTCGAAGCTTCCTTTATTGAATAAGATGGCAGTGAGACCGCTGCTCAACACTAATTTTTCAAGTAAACTGGGCAGCAGTAAATACATGACTGCTCCTAGAATATGACAAGGCAGCCACGTTTACATTTTAGCGCGTCACATAATCTTTCTACAGCGACCTATATTATTTGCTAAAACTGTTTATAGTCTTGATCGCAACAGAAATAACATTACAACTTGTTCTTTATACCAGTTTCGGTAGATTGTCAACCATCCTTAGATCATGCTTACTAAAGAAACAGTGCCTATGTACAAAGTTGGCCACAAAGCCGTCATTACTACGTGTAACTCAGATCATGTTTACTGTGGGATCGATATCCACGTACAGCATTGGCCACATCATCGTTAGAAAGTGTAACTCGCCACTAGTAACGATGATGTGGCCACCGTTGTATTTAGATGCCGTTTCCATAGTGAGCACGACTGCGCAGCCCTTCCCGCAGGAGATTCGGGTCCTCCCTCGGGCATGGGCGTGTGTGTTGTTCTTAGTATAAGTAGTGTGTAAATCTAGGGACCGATGACCTAAGCAGTATGGTCCCTTAGGAATTCATACACACACACACACACACACACACACACACACACACACATAGTGAGCGTAGTCAGAAAGTTATAAATATTTTATTTCTTACTAAGATCAAGACTCCTAACATTTTCAGTTAAATACACTATGTGATCAAACGTATCCAGACACCTGGCTGAAAATGACTTACAATTTCGTGGCGCCCTCCTGCTGGAATTCAATATGGTGTTGGCCCACTTTTAGCCACGATGACGGCTTCCACTCTGGTAGACATACGTTCAAACAGGTGCTGGAAGGTTTCTTGGGGGAATGGCAGCCCATTCTTCACGGAGTATTACACTGAGAAGAGGTATCGATGTCGGTCGGTGATGCCTGGCACGAAGTCGGCGTTTCAAAACATCCCAAAGGTGTTCTATGGGATTGAGGTCAGGACTCTGTGCAGGCTAGTCCATTACAGGGATGTTATTGTCGTGTAACCACCCCGCCACAGGCCGTGCATTATGAACAGGTGCTCGATCATGTTGAAAGATGCAATCGCCATGCCCGACATGCTCTTCAACAGTGGGAAGCAAGTAGCTGCTTAAAAAATCAGTGTACGCCTGTGCTATGGCACGCAAAACAACAAGGCGTGCAAGCCCCCTCCATGAAAAACACGACCACACCATAACACCACCGTCTTCGAATTTTACTGTTGGCAGTACACACGCTGGCAGATGAGGTTCATCAGGCATTCGCCATACCCACACCCTGCCATCGGGTCGCCACATTGTGTACCGTGTACCGTGATTCGCCACTTCACACAACGTTTTTCCACTGTTGAGTCGTCCAGTGTTTTCGCTCCTTGCTTCAAGCGAGGCGTCGTTTGACATTTACCGTCGTGATATGTGTCTTATGAGCAGCCGCTAGATCATGAAATCCAAGCTTTCTCACCTCCCGACTAACTGTCATAGTACTTGCAGTGTATCCTCATGCAGTTTGGAATTCCTGTGTGATGGTGTGAATAGATGTCTGCCCATTACACGTTACAACCCTCTTCAACTGTCGGCGGGCTCTGTCAGTCAACAGACGAGGTTGGCTTGTACACTTTTGTGCCGTACGTGTTCCTTCACGTTTCCATTTCACTAACACATAGAAAGCAGTGGACCTAGGAATGTTTAGGGGTGTGGAAATCTCGCGTACAGACGTATGACACAAGTGACACCCAATCACCTGACCATGTTCGAAGTCCGTGAGTTCCGCGGAGTGCCCCATTCTGCTCTCTCACGATGTCTAAAGACCTGAGGTACCTGGCAGTAGGTGGCAGCACAATGGAATTAATATGAATAACGTACGTTTTTGGGGGTGTCCGGATACTTTTGATCACATAGTGTACTTTCCTGGGAAGCTTCGATGATTCACCAACATAGTCTGCACTGATGTTAAAAGACTTACTTATACGGTTGACGATACAAGATTATACCTTTATGGTGTCGCATAGGGATATCGATCACTGCGAATGCTGTGATGTGAATGTTAGAAGTTTTCCAAGAGTGAATGGGGAATACTGAGCCTATTTCCTAGATTTTTAGGTGGTTCTGGAGTATCCTGGTAAGAGGATTAAATGTGCAAAACCCATTTTCAGCGCGATAAATGGCGTACAACAGCCTCCATGAGCTAATATCTGGCACTGTTTTAAATTGCAAAAGAAAGGAAGTAATATATCCTCTCGACGGTGAAGTTACTAGTGAGGGAGTACAAACTCCGACTGGACGATGGAAGAGAAATTGGCCGTGGTCTCCTTGAGGAACAGTCACAGCATTTGTCTCCAAGTATTTGGGGAAAAGCTGCTTACTGGTTTTGATTCCCGCTCCTCCTGAATGTAGTTTCGGTGCCTTAACCATTGCACCCTCTCGCGCCTTTTTAGTTGCACAGACTACACGTCTGTTAGGACGCAAGTCAAATTCTGAGTTCAAAGTCTCGAATTCTGTGAACATCATCCCTCCTAAAACCATGTCATTGTAACCTTCGAGATATACATGTCGAGCTGACTGGAAACGGGAGCAAATACAAGCCCTACTTCTACTAATTGACTGAGTGTTCACTATCGTGTTGCGGAATTTCATTCAAAAAATGTAAAGAAAAATACAAACAAATAACGCTTTGCAGATATGGCGTATGATAAATTCATTCATTGTTGACTTTTGCAGATCCTTCGTTTATTGTAAAATATTTTCTTTCGCTGTTCAGGTCACAGCTTCGTGAGCTGGCAGCTAGTATAATTTATAATTTTGGGAACGAGCTTCACGTGCTATTAAATGTGGTGCCTTCAGCTGTTGTTTTGGAAGTCATCGTACGTGCTGCGGCTGCGGCTGCTACTACAAATGACGTCCCGTTTTTATCGGAGCCGTTCTCATCTGTGCCGGGCTTTTTCCCTGCCATTAAGCGGATAGCCGATAATGACGTGTTAATGTTATTGCTCAGTAATGGCTACGGCTCTGCTAGGTCCCTTCTGTTGCAGCTTTTTGTATTTTGGACGCCCTGTCGCTCGATCTTTTGGAAGACCGAAATAATTCGAATCGCCATACTAACCACAATCATTTTTTTTTTTCAGCCTCGAGATGCTTGAGGATTACCACTAGAAATGTTATTCTTTGCAAACGTCCAGACCACTTTCATAGACTTTAGATCTATGTGGTATGCCGGGAATAGAGGGGAACCATTTTCTTGCAAAGTTACGTCAACAGCACAAACAAGAGAAGTCAACTGATTCTTCCTTCGTTTCATAATTAAAAATGAAAAGCACAATATTGTGTGATCTGCAATATAATCATGCCGAAATTTCCAATTATATTCATATAGGAGAATTTAACACGCCTGCATGCACAAGTGTAAAATCTTTGACTACATTTATTAACACTGTAATGCGTATCAATCCACATTCGTCTAAATAAACCACTGGCCGCTTTAATTCTAGTGCTTCATTTTTTCGCAGAAAGCATGTCCTCACGCCCGGACATCACCACTCGTTTATTCTGGCAACTTTGAAAACAACATCCCATAGATGGGACAGTTTTTTTCAGAGTTTCTGTGCTATCCTTAAGTCCAGTTCCGTGTGAAAAAAGCCGTACATTTTTAGCAAAGATTATATTTCCTCATATTGTCCATAATATTACAGAAATACCTGCTTAATGAATCATTTATCCCATACCACCAATGAAATATTTATTGTGCGCATTTTGACCATTGCTGCCCTCGGCATTCTCTCCGCAATGTACACACCACTGACTTACTTAACTTATGACGTCAACAGTTTTTTAGGCGTTCCGTTACCGTCTCTATTAGCACTGGTACTGTTTTTTCCTTCTCACAGTTAGTAAATTTAATGACTTTCGTAGCAAGTCTTGCGCCTGCAAGCAGTGACATTTCAGGGGATCATTACCCACCCGTGTAGTGCGAGGCAATTGCTTTGCACCCAGTCACACAGGGTAAAGCATTCTGATTCGAGTTTTCCGAGAAAAGGTATCAGTGGCCGGAAATGAATACTGCAGGCAGTGCGAGTTACTTAATGAATAATGTTGGTGAGGCACAGGTTTATATTTCTGTTATGTGTTCGTGTATTTGTTCCTATTACGTTACAAGTGGTCCTTAGTCATATGGAAACCGTGCAAAAACCGAAAATAAGCTAGTTGATATGATCCTGGCCGCCTGTTTATTTGTACAACGGACATAGTAACATCTGAGCGAGTGTGGCAAACTCTATGCTCTCTTCAAATCAGAGAATTAAAACTGGCGGCCATCACATTGAACAGCTACTATGAGTATGTTGCTACAAGTTGTTAAGTTCTTTAAATGATTCAAATGGCTCTGAGCACTATGGAACTTTACATCTGAGGTCATCAGTCCCCTAGAACTTAGAACTACTTAAACCTAACTAACCTAAGGACATCACATACACCCATGCCCGAGGTAGGATTCTAACCTGCGACCGTAGCGGTCGTGCTGTTCCAGACTGTAGCGCCTATAACCGCTCGGCCACACCGGCCGGCCTTAAGTTGTTTACGTTAAAAAAAAAAACTAGGTATTGATTTTCGACCATTGGCTCCTTATGTCATAGTATGCAGTTTAATCTTCTCCACAGTCTGCATTTCAGACGCTCTAAGAGAGGTAAAGATGGGGGTGTTGATGTTGGTTTCATACACTACTGTTCGCGAAAATGCAACACTAATTTATTCCACAGATTAGAGACATGACAACTCCCTGCAGAAGGGTCAGAGATTCGTGATTTAAAAGCTTTCTGATGTAGAAATTGCTGTTCAGATTGTCCTCAACGCTGCGCGGAGTGGCCGCGCGGTTAGAGGCCCATGTCACGGATTGCGCGGCTATTCCTGCCGGAGGTTCGAGTCCTCCCTCGGGCATGGATGTGTGTGTTGTTCTTAGCACAAGTTAGTTTAAGTAGTGTGTAAGTCTTGGAACCGATGACCTCAGCAGTTTGGTCCCTTAGGAATTCACACACATTTGAATATTTTGAACACTGTCCTCAACACGTATGAGGCGAAATCACTTGTACCAACGACCCAAAACCTCACACTTCGCACATGGTGCCACTCGACAGTACTCGACTGCTTTCGCCTCGGTAGCTTCTAACCGCGCTGGGTAGCCGAGCGATGCAAGGCGCCCTGCCACGGTTAGCGCGGCTGCCCCAGTCGGAGGTTCGAGCCCGCCCTCGGGCATGGGTGTGTGTGTTGTCCTTAGCGTAAGTTAGTTTACGTTAGATTAAGTAGTGTGTAAGCCTAGGAACCGATGACCTTAGCAGTTTGGTCCCACAGGAACTTACCACAAATTTCCAAAATTTCGGCAGCTTATAACACGCACGTGGCCATCATTGTTGGACAAGCTGAAGGGCGACTGGTTCCACACACGCATCACTGTCGTTGCAGTATGCCCTGTACGAACCACAACGCCATTGTATGACAAACCCGTTTTCCCGGAGACATTCTGCGCCGTTCATACTCACTCCCATGGAGATACTCCGCCCTTTGACATTTCTATGCAATCTCAATCACCTATTATGGTTCCACTTTTCTGTGCATCCACCGATTCTGGAGTGATTCAAACCACACGTCGTGGGTGTTGCAGTTTTCAGAAACATTCCTGTCTCTTCTTCTTCCTGACGTAAGCATCCTAACCCTGCCCTCCCCCTACGATAGTCATTGGATATCTACAATATCTACATAGGGCCCTTATGTAGCCTGTAGGTTGTATATCAGATCCTGAAGGAAGGGTGATACCCACTTGGAATGTGTTGCATTTTAGTATTACATTAACGAAATGTTTCATAACTGTCTGATGATGTAATTAATATAGATGCATCAGAAAATATGTGAGGTTTAATAAATCCATATGAATGACAAACGAAGTAATTAAATCAAATCTTGTACAAAAATACACGCTTATCTGAGCATAAAAAACGCTGGAATACCCACACTGCATTACTCGAATGAGGTATCCGCGTTACACAGAGTAGATAAGGGCAGAATAACAACTGATGAGGTGCTCATGCGTCAAAACTGGATAAGAAATGTACAGATCATATACGAATCTGAAATACAGCCAACGCTGGTAAACGTAGATCAGTACCACGTTAAATTCTTTTCAATCGGATTCCCGATACCAGGATGCCAGAAACAGCACTAAAATATAGACTCGTCAGTAGAGAACCCCTGAGAGACATCCCATGAAGAGGTGTAAACAAAAACCTAATTTTAAGACTATCAAGATGATGATGATGATGATGATGATTAGTAAATGATCATTTAACTGATCAAACACAGCCATGTAGTTCATATTCATATAGTATAACTAACCATTACGTGTTCAAGTATTTCACATCACCCGTTTATACATAACGAAATTATCTTCCATAGAACTGCTTGTTTTCTGACAAATACGTTTAAAATGGCTACAGTTAAAAAATAAAAAAAAACTTTACGAAGATACCCTTTAAAGCTACACAGGTCGACGTCATCTGTCGTGTTTGTAATGCACATCTGTCTTATCTATATCAGAAGTCATTTTTTTTAGCAATTTCCACTCTGAGAAGGCTCAAAAATGGCCCTGAGCACTATGGTACTTAACAAAAAAATGGTTCAAATGGCTCTGAGCACTATGGGACTTAACATCTATGGTCATCAGTCCCCTAGAACTTAGAACTACTTAAACCTAACTAACCTAAGGACATCACACAACACCCAGCCATCACGAGGCAGAGAAAATCCCTGACCCCTCCGGGAATCGAACCCGGGAACCCGGGCGTGGGAAGCGAGAACGCAACCGCACGACCACGAGATGCGGGCGATACTTAACATCTGAGGTCATCAGTCCCCTAGAACTTAGAACTACTTAAACCTAACTAACCTAAGGACATCACAAACATCCATGCCCGAGGTAGGATTCGAACCTGCGACCGTAGCGGTCGCGCGGTTCCAGACAAGCGCCTAGTACCGCTCGGCCAATTCTGCCGCCCACTTTGAGAAGGCTTTCTGTCACAATCAATTTCACGTTGTGAATATTCTTAATCTTTTATTTGCGATTTAAGAACCCCCAGTTTGGTATTATTACTCTGTCAACTGTAGTTTTTAGAAACAACGATCAGAGTGCAGACATTTCGCGTAATGGGGGCCTCTGCCGGCCTCATCAGTTGCTCGGCTACTACGTGACGCATTCAGTTGCGTACATTTGTGCATACAGGGAGATTTTGCTAAATTAGGGCAAACTGCAGGAAACGATCTGGCAGGATAAAGAGCACAACATATCGTATTATGGCCAGAAATGCGTTCCAATGGAGGTAAACCAGCTTGAAGATGGAGATAAAAAACCTTTGACGGTGCAGGTTTCAAAGATTAAAAACGATAAGGAGAACACACCAGACAAGTGGAAATGTTTTGTCTGAAATAAAGGTTTAGAAATACGATGGCAGCTAACCATCAGCAGCGGTTCAGCCTCATTGTGTGAGTGGAGATTACTAAAGACCGCTTCGTGGCTATGCCATTCTTCCACAAAGCTTCACAGGCAAGACATCTGTGCACATCCTCCGGGTGACGTGCCTGCACTGCTGCTCCACTTTGGTTGTACGGTGGGTAATGTGGTTACTACATGACGGTGCTCCACCAGTTCGTTTGTGCATTTCCGTGTGGCGACACGTCGACAACACACACCCTAAAACTAAAAAAGGAAACGAAGGAACTATCCGAATGGCACGGAGATTGGCAGGAGTGTTGTACATGTACAGGCAAAAGCAAATGGTTACAATTCCAGAAGAACTGGATGATTTATTCAAGAGAAAGTGCCACACATACTGAGCAAGTTATTAACGCGTTGGGCCACCTCTGACCATTAAGCAAGCAGTTCTTCGGTTTGGCATTGTTTGCTAGAGTTGTGGGGTGTCCTCCTGAAGAATATCGTGCCAAATTCTGACCAACTGGCACGTTAGATCCGCAAAATTCCGGGCTGGTTGCAACGACCTGCCTATAATGCTCCAAACGTTCTCAATTGGGGAAAGATCCGGCGACCTTAGCGGCCAAAATAGGGTTTCCGAAGCACGCAGTAGAAATTCTGGTCGTGTACGGGCGATATTATCTTCTTGAAATGTAAGACCAGGATGGTTTGCCATGAAAGGCAGCAAAAGGGGGCGCAGAATATCGTCAACGTAGCGCTGTGTTGTAAGGGTGCCGCGGATGAGAACCAAAGAGGTTCTGCTATGAAGTGAAATGGCACCCCGACCATCACTCCTGCCTGTCGGGCTGTGCGGCGGGAGACAATCGGTTTGGTATCCCAACACTGTCCGGCGCATCTCTAGATACGTTTCGGCATGAAATCTCATTGGGTAGAACAGTCTTCAGTGAAGAGTCCCGCATCGCCCCCTTTCGTTTCCCTTCATGGCAAGCAATCCTGGGCCTACATTTCAGCAAGATAATGCCCGCTCGCACACAGCGGGAGTTTCTACTGCTTTTCTTCGTGCTTGCCAAACCGTATTTTGGCCTCCCAACTAGCTCGGGATTTTGCCGATCTAAGGCGCCAGTTGGACAGAATTTGGCACGATATCCTTCAGGAGGACGTCCAACAACTCTGTCAATCAGTGCCAAGCCGAATAACGGCATAAGGGCCAGAGGTGGACCAACGCCGTACTGTCTTGCTAAGATTGTGAAGCCCTTTCTCTTGATTAAATCATACATTTTTTCTGAAATTATAATAATTTGTTGGTCTGTAAACGCACGTCACATCTACCGATTTTCGTTCCACCCGAATAATTCTTTCGTGGTGCGTCTCTTTTTTTTCCCTTAGAGTGTTTACACCGACCACACATCGTGGCTGAATCGGTGCTTATGGTTCAGTGCCGCCATTCCAGCCGGCCGGTGTGGCCGAGCGGTTCTAGGCGCTTCAGTCTGGAACCGCGCGACCGCTACGGTCGCAGGTTCGAATCCTGCCTCGGGCATGGATGTGTGTGATGTCCTTACGTTAGTTAGGTTTAAGTAGTTCTCAAGTCTAGGGGACTGATGACCTCAGATGTTAAGTCCCATAGTGCTCAGAGCCATTTTGAACCGCCATTCCACTAGAACACTGGTACAGATAGAACATTCCCACTTGCCTGGTGCGTTCTCAGGTGTGCATTCAGTTACTGAAGTTTACACTGTCAAAGATTTTTTCATCTCCACTTCGATGTCGCTGTACCTCCCTTGGAACGCATATTTGGTAATATTTTCATACGACAATAATTTTTTGTTCCTTATGCTCTGGGACGTCGTTTGGTGCAGTTTGTTTCCCCCGTACAGAAGTTAATTTGCTTTGTGATCTAGTTTCCTAGTATTTTTCTATCCACCTTTTCCTTCTGCTTAAATTATGGCTTAGTAATCAGTCGAAACCAGCAATGATACTGCTTGTGGTGCCTAATATATATATATATATATATATATATATATATATATATATATATATATATATATATATATATATTAAAAAATACAAATTAAACTTAAAGAACTGTCCAGCATGTTCTAAAAGCTCTTTGTCCAGTGAGTTGCTCCGCACCCCAGGCCTTACGCCGCTTCTGGCAGTGGGGCCGGCCACGCTGATGTGGGCTGCGGTGCACCCGGAAACCGCCGAGCGCAGCCATTCGGCCGGCCAGCCACAGCTGCTTATCTCTTCCGTCCCGGCGAAATTTCCTCCGTCGCGTTAGCGGAAGTCCCTAGCTGGAACTGTTGCTGAGTTATCTGTCTGCGATAGGCCACACAGCCACCATTTTACTGTCACCCCGTTTATAGTTATTAGCGCAAAACGTCCATGACTGTCGAGATGCTAGCGACGACTAAAATAGAATAATGTAAAAAAAGAATCACGTACTGGCCTATGCGGCATGCCTTTGCTGTCCTCCTCCGTCTTAAGGCTGTTTTGAAACAGCCTCCATTTCATCTGATGCAAGGACCTTCATCACTGAATAACTACTGCAATTTAGATCCATTTCAACCTGCTTACGATATTCATGCCTAGGTCTCCCTCTACGATTCTGACCGCTCCCCTCCTTACGTTACCAAATTGTCGATTTCTTGATGCCTCAGAATGTGACCTAACAACCAATCACCACTTTTAGTCAGACTGTCCCAGCGCCGGTCGCTGTGACTTTGCGGTTCTAGGCGCTTCAGTCCGGAACCGCGCTGCTGCTACGGTCGCAGGTTCGAATCCTGCCTCGGTCATGGATGTGTGTGATGTCCTTGGGTTAGATAAGTTTAAGGGGACTGATGACATCAGACTGTCCCACAAATTACTTATTTCCGCGAATCCATTCAATAACCCATCATTTCTTACGCGATTTACGCATTCAGCATTCTTCTGTAGCATCGCATTTCAAAATCTATCCTCTTCTTTGAACTATTTTTCGTACGTGTTTCACTTCCGTACAATGTTACCCTCCACATACCTCTAGAAAACAGTTCCTAACACTTAAGTTTATTCGATTCTAACAAATTTATATTTTTCAGTAATGCTTTTCTTGCTATTGTCAGATGCATTTTACATGCTCTCTACTTCGGCCAGCTTCACTTATTTTGCTACTCAAGTAGCAAAACTCATCTACTACTTCTATTGTCCCATTTCCTAAACTACACACATCAAAAAAAGTTATGCATCACCTCGGTTCCGAGAGTTCCGCAACCTGTACAGAAAATTGGAGTAGAGATCAACATAAACACCATTTCCGCCCTTTTTATTGCTCATGAAAACCACATATTGCATGTTGTACCACTATGCAACGAGACCTTCAGAGGTGGTGGTCCAGATTGCTGTACACACCGGTACCTCTAATAGTAGCACGTCCTCTTGCATTGATGCATGCCTGTATTCGTCGTGGCATACTATCCACAAGTTCATCAAGGCACTGTTGGTCCAGATTGTCCCACTGCTCAACGGCGATTCGGCTTAGATCCCTCAGAATGGTTGGTGGGTGACGTCGTCCATAAAAAGACCTCTTCAATCTATCCCAGGCACGTTCGATAGGTTTCATGTCTGGAGAACATGCTGGCCACTCTACTCGAGCGATGTCGTTATACTGAAGGAAGTCATTCACAAGATGTGCACGATGTGAGCGCGAAATGTCGTCCATGAAGACCAATGCCTCGCCAATATGGTGCCGATATGGTTGCACCATCGGTCAGAGGATGGAATTCACGTATCGTACAGCCGTTACAGCGCCTTCCATGACCACAAGAGGCGTACGTTGGCCCCGCATAATGCCACCCAAAAGCAGCAGGGAACTACCACCTTGCTGCACTCGCTGGAGAGTGTGTCTCAGGCGTTTAGCCTGACCGGATCGCCTCCAAACACGTCTCCGACGATTGTCTGGCTGAAGGTATATGCGGCACTCTTCGGTGAAGAGAACGTGATGCCAATCCTGAGCGGTCCATTCGGCAAGTTGTTGGGCCCATCTGTACAGCGCTGCATGGTGTCGTGGTTGCAAAGATGGACCTTGCCATGAACGTCGGCAGTGAATTTACGCATCATGCAGCCTATTGCGAAGAGTTGGAGTCGTAACACGACGTCCTGTGGCTGCACGAAAAGCATGTTCAACATGGTGGCGTTTCTGTTCGGGTTCCTCCGAGCCATAATCCGTAGGTAGCGGTCATCCACTGGAGTAGTAGCCCCTGGGGCGAGGCACGTCATCGACAGTTCCTGTCTCTCTGTATTTCCACCATGTCCGAACAACATCGCTTTGGTTCACTCCGAGACACCTTGACACTTCCCTTGTTGAGGGCCCTTCCTGCACAAAGTAACAATGTGGACGCGATAGAACCACGGTATTAACCGTCTAGGCATGGTTGAACTACAGAAAACACGAGCCGTGTACTTCCTTCCTGGTAGAATGACTGGAACTGATCGGCTGTCGGGCCCCCTCCGTCTAATAGGCGCTGTCCATGCATGGTTGTTTACATCTTTGGGCTGGTTTAGTGACATCTCTGAACAGTCAGAGGGAATGTGTCTGTGATACAATATCCACAGTAAACGTCTATTTTCAGGAGCTCTGGGAACAGGGGAGATGCAAAACTTGTTTTGATGTGTGTAGTTTCCATAGCGAAACCTAGTCTCGAAACCAGGCAGAAAATCTAAAGAGATTCTGGTTGTACATAAAGTAATATACCGGCAAGACACAACAGTGGCTTCTCTGTGCGATGGCAATGGAGATAATATCGAAGACAGTGCTGACAAAGCAGGTTACTAAACACAGCCTTCTGAAAATCCTTCTCCAAAGAAGACGAAGTAAATATTCCAGAATTCGAATTTGATGTGTTTAATTCCCCCAACATCAACTGATTTAATTCGCCTATATTTCATTACCCTTGTTTTTCCTTTGTTGTTGATCTTCGAAAAACCAGTTTTAAACAGGCTGTCCATTCCGTTCATCAGCTGTTGCTAATTCTTTGCCATCTCTTCCAGAATTACAATATCAAAAGTAGAACTCAAAGATTTTTTTCTTCTCTCTGACTACAGTTCTATTTCCAAATTATTCGTACAGAGTTTGCTTAATGCGCAGACTGAATAACGTTGGGAATAGACTAACTACGTTGGCGCAAGTCGAAAGGGATGCGTGTAACATTATAGGATACGCCGGGAGGAATGATTGATTTACTGTTTGTCTATCGTTACGGATGTGAAGACATCAACATTTTATCTCCCAACTTTCCAGCATCACCTTTAGGAACATTTTCCATTTAGGAAGACAACCTACATATTTATCTAACTGAGCTTGGTGTATTTCATACAAAAGAAGCTGACTGCGAAAGACGTAAAGGTTACATCAGTGGTCGTTAAAATACGAAGTGCACAGATCTCCGAACGGATAGCTCGACATTCAACCAGCAGTTCACTGTTATTCCGTTTCAAGCACTATTTCTGAGAAGACATTCCTTGTCAGAGATGCATGACTGAAGGTTGCTAAATGAAGTGTTAAGTGTAAACGAACTCATGTCATCGATGGACAGCGCATTTTAATAGATATTTTCTCTGACTGTTACTTGTTCTGTGATAATCGTGGTGCTAGAATACTTTCCAGCAATGAAGTGCTCTAATCAGGCACTTGTTACAGGTAGCGTAACTTACTTCTCCTTAAAAATGTCTTGCACCATCTGACATGAGTAGCAGAGTGAGAATTGTAGCGGGTAGCTTGTGTTGCGTCGCAAAGTTGTAGAGAAATTATTCATAAGTTCCTAAAAACAGTAAATGTGTTCCATTTTTACAGTTGTTTTTATACGAAAATCCACACAAACAATGGGCCAGATGAACTGAAACGCATGATGTAAATTTTTTAATGTGCTTCCACTTCAAATGCCTGTCGCTTCTGAGAAAAACCTCTGCCTGTCGGATGCCCTGTGTTTTAATATTGGAAGCTCTTGCACAACAATTTTTCTCGCAAGGCCTCGTAGCCAACCAAAAGTTCGTTACGCCACCGAAACGTCTGCGCCATAAATAGAATGTGACGTTCACAAACCGGTTTCAGTTTGTTGGATGTATTGGCTACGCCATTTCGACGTCGAAAATGAAATTTTATTCTCAGCGCGCTCTATGTTTTTGTTCCATTTTAGCTGCCAGTCCGAGAGCTCTCAATGTGTAGCCGAAAATAACGTTTCAGCGGTCTCTTCATAACATTGTCCGCGCTGAACTTTTTATCATAGAGAGAGGGGAGAGAGAGAGAGAGAGAGAGAGAGAGAAAGAGAAGTCCTAAACGGAGTACGTCGCTGTGTCTTTATGCGTTCTGGTAGATGGTAAACAGAAATATACCTACACAATAAATGTAAGAGAGTTAATGTGTGGTGACATCTCAAAATAAATCACGCTCTATAAGCGGCCATTTGTTTCTGTTTAGCAACTTTACAGTCTGCCGTTTCTCTCCACTTGGTGATTTTTTTATGAAATATGTGGTCAACAAGCAAAAAGCGCTAGGAAGTTGCGCCCAAAGACAGAATGAAGTATCACAGGTATACACATCAGAGAATGTGCGAGCGTTGGGGGCTCTTTCAGTGTGGTGCCTGAATGTCTGTCTGTCCTCAAGAGTTTAAACTAAAGAAGGTAGTGACGCTTATCGCTGGGTTTTGGAGTGAAGTCGATGTTGTAAGTATAATCGAATTCACGAACGATGGCGGTTCGCGCAGGTCGAGGCATGGACGGGGATTGCGATGGTGCCTGTCCCAGGCGATATTTGCACTACCAGCATACACGTGCTTCGCGCTTGAAGAAATCGTGTATTCTGCAAGTTGTATCTCTCGTTTGCTTGTATCTCTTACCACCACCATCATGATCATAGGTCGCTGCAAATCGCATAAAACGCTAGACAACTGGCAACGATCACGTGTAACGCTCGCACTGGCTGCAGCGTTCACAGCAGAGCGCTCTCAACCTTACTGAATCCTCATTGGCTCTCGGAGGATGCGTGACGTAGCCTAAACTCGACCGCCTTCGTTCGTGACTCCGACTACAATCGTAGAGCTGTTCGATTAGGTTCGGGTCGGGACGCTCTGCAGGAATGTTACTGTCCACTAACCATTGCCTTCCAGATGCTGCACTATGACAAGGTGCATTGTCATGCTGGTGGACTCAGTCATCGTCTCTGAGCTGCTCATGTTGTTGTTGTTGTTGTTGTTGTTGTGGTCTTCAGTCCAGAGACTGGTTTGATGCAACTCTCCATGCTACTCCATCCTGTGCAAGATTCTTCATCTCCCAGTACATACCGCAACCTACATCCTTCTGAATGTGCTTAGTGTATTCATCTCTTGGTCTCCCTCTATGATTTTTACCCTCCTCGCTGCCCTCCAATACTAAATTGGTGATCCCTTGATGCCTCATAACATGTCCTACCAACCGATCCCTTCTTCTGGTCAAGTTGTGCCACAAACTCCTCTTCTCCCCAATCCTATTCAGTACCTCCTCATTAGTTATGTGATCTACCCATCTAAACTTCAGCATTCTTCTGTCTCACCACATTTCTATTCTCTTCTTTTCTAAAATATTAATCGTCCATGTTTCACTTCCATATATGGCTACACTCCATACAAATAATTTGAGGAACGACTTCCCTCACACTTAAATTTATACTCGATGTTAACTAATTTCTCTTCTTCAGAAACGCTTTCCTTGCCATTGTTAGTCTACATTTTATATCCTCTCTACTTCGAACATCCTCAGTTTTTTTGCTTCCCAAATAGCAAAACTCATTTACTACTTAAAATGTCTCATTACCTAATCTAATTTCCTCAGCATCACCTGACTTCATTCAACAACATTCCATTATCCTCGTTTTGCTTTTGTTGATGTTCATCTTATATTCTCCTTTCAAGACACTGTCCATTCCCTAGTGAGATAAGCCTCTACATCCTTACATTTGTCTTCTAGCCATCCCTCCTTAGCCATGTTGCACTTCCTGTCGATCTCATTTTTGAGACGTTTGTATTCCTTTTCGCCTGCTTCATTTACTGCATTTTTATATTTTCTCCTTTCATCAATTAAATTCAGTATATCTTCTGTGTTCGAAGGATTTCTAGTAGCCCTCGTCTTTTTACCTACTTGATCCTCTGCTGCCTTCACTATTTCATCTCTGTTCATATCCTTCCGCATTTAGCATTTCCTTAAGCACGACAAGTGAACCACACCCTCACCACAAGAAACAGTCCCATACCGTAACACGACCTCCTCCGTATTTCACTGCTGGCACTACACATGATTACAGGTAACGTTCTCCAGGCGTTCGTGAAACCCAAACCCATCCATGGGATTGTGACAGGTATAAATTTGGTCATCACTAAAAATCGCTCGTTTCCAGTCATCCACTGTCCAGTCCTGTCACTCTGTACGCCAACTCAAGTGTCGCTTAACAATGACTACAGAAATTTGTGGTTATGAGGTGCTGCCTGACAACTGTACCACACAGCCATTGTCCTAGCTGGACTGCTGACAGCACTTAGGAACTCACGAGTGATTCCTTCCGCTGTTATTTCATGCCATATTTCACAACCACCATCCGCTATGCTCGTCTGTGACTGTCCGTCAGTACATGAGGTTTGCCTAGTCTCGGTTAATCTGCGGTTGTTGCTTTGTGTTTTCACTTCACAAGCACATCCCACCAGTCGACCCGGGCAAGCGCAGAGGAGCTGAAATGTCTCTGATGGACTTGTTACTCTGGTGACATCCAGTGATTAGTCCAAGTTTGAAGTCACTGACCTCTCCCGACCGACTCATTTTGCTCTTGCTGCTACTCTGCTGACAACACAATACTTGGCACCTCCTTTTAGACTGGCGGGTCTATCACTCGTGGCATCTTATAGTGATTCAGCATTACATAGGGATGTCCGGACAGTTTTGATCAGACAGTATATACACTACTGGCCATTAAAATTGCTACACCACGAAGATGACGTGCTACAGACGCGAAATTTAACCGACAGGAAGAAGATACTGTGATATACAAATGATTAGCTTTTCAGAGCATTCACACAAGGTTGGCGCCGGTGGCGACACCTACAACGTGCTGACATGAGGAAAGTTTCCAACCGATTTCTCATACACTAACAGCAGTTGACCTGCGTTGCCTGGTGAAACGTTGTTGTGATGCCTCGTGTAAAGAGGAGAAATGCGTACCACCATGTTTCCGACTTTGATAAAGGTCGGATTGTAGCCTATCGCGATTGCGGTTTATCGCATCGCGACATTGCTGCTCGCGTTGGTCGAGATCCAATGACTGTTAGCAGAATATGGAATCGGTGGGATCAGGAGGATAATACGGAACGCCGCGCTGGATCCCAACGGCCTCGTATCACTAGCAGTAGAGATGACAGGCATCTTATCCGCATGGCTGTAACGGATCGTGCAGCCACGTCTCGATCCCTGAGTCAACAGATGGGGACGTTTGCAAGACAACAACCATCTGCACGAACAGTTCGACGACGTTTGCAGCAGCATGGACTATCAGCTCGGAGACCATGGCTGCGGTTACCCTTGACGCTGCATCACAGACAGGAGCGCCTGCGATGGTGTACTCAACGACGAACCTGGGTGCACGAATGGCAAAATGTTCTGTTTACAGCATCATGATGGTCGCATCCGTGTTTGGCGACATCGCGGTGAACGCACATTGGAAGCGTGTATTCGTCATCGCCATACTGGCGTATCACCCGACTTGATGGTATGGGGTGCCATTGGTTACACGTCTCGATCACCTCTTTTTCGCACTGACGGCACTTTGAACAGTGGACGTTACATTTCAGATGTGTTACGACCCGTGGCTCTACCCTTCATTCGTTCCCTGCAAAACCCTACATTTCAGCAGGATAATGTACGACCGCATGTTGCAGGTCTTATACGGGCCGTGATGCATAAAATGTTCGACTGCTGCCCTGGCCAACACATTCTCCAGATCTCTCACAAATTGAAAACGTCTGGTCAGTCGTGGCCGAGGAACTGGCTCGTCACAATACGCCAGTCACTACTCTTGATGAACTGTGGTATCGTGTTGAAACTGCATGGGCAGCTGTACCTGTACACGCCATCCAAGCTCTGTTTGACTCAATGCCCAGTCGTATCAAAAGCCGTTATTACGGCCAGAGGTGGTTGTTCTGGGTACTGATTTCTCAGGACCTATGCACCCAAATTGCGTGAAATTGTAATCACATGTCAGTTCTAGTATAATATATTTGTCCAATGAATACCCCTTTATCATCTGCGTTTCTTCTTGGTGTAGCAATTTTAATGGCCAGTAGCGTATTTGTTTTATACATGACAATCTACAAACTTTTGACCAACCGGGAGTCGAAAACGAGCGCATGCGTTTCGAGGGCGTTGTTCTATCAGTAGTAAGCCTCAGTTTGAAGCTGTCGCAGGCACTGTCGGCACACTAGATTGGAGTCACGGGCCGGCACACAGTTATACTTACCATGGATATACGCTGTCAAAGAGAAACAGTTTTCGGCAACTTTTCAGCTTTATCTTCATGGCACTTCTTAGGCTCGGTTACAGTATTTTCCTAGTATGAGAGCTGTTGTGAGTTGCCATCCCGACAGAGAAAAATTTATATGCAGTAGCAGCAATTGCTCTGTAAGGCTTTTAGCATGCAATAAACCTAAGTAAAAAATGCATAAATGAAAAAGTACAATGTTGTGGGTGTTGTGCAGTGTACTGCAGGACATCTACAATTTTGTGCTTTTCATTTGTAAACATCAAGATTTTCTGTCATGCAGCGACGGAACCAGAGACTGCGATGGGAATAAGAATGAGAGAGCAAGAGAGATGTGCTCGGATTAAAATGATGTAACGCAAGAATAGTCTTCGCCCTCTTCTGTTAATTTGTACATAGAAGAAACAACGATGGAAATAAAAGTAAGTATCGAGAGTAGAACTAGAAACAATGGAGAAAGCATATCAATGACAAGATTTGCTGATGACACTGCTATACTCAGTGAAATGAGGAAGAATGATATTATATATTGAGCGGAATGAATTGCGTAACGTGCACAGAATATGAACTGAAAGTTTACCAAAGAAACATTAAAAGTAATTAGGAGTAGCAGAAACGAGATTAGCGACAAACTTTGTCTCCAAGATTCCAAGAAGGAATTTTGCAGGCTTGTAAACAAAATATCTGTTATCGGAGGAAAGGGAAAGGATGTCAGGAGTAAACTAGCTCAAGAAATAGAATACATATATCAAACGTACTCGTTAATTTGCGGAAAAAATGTCTTGAGTGTACGTCTGGAATACAGCTCTGAAAGGAATTGTGTCATGGACTGTGAGGAAACCGGAGAAAAAGAGAATTGAAGCGTTTAAGATGGCATGCTACCGTAGTAGGATGAAAAAGTGGACTGATAAAATAAGACATCTAGATATTCTTCGCGGAACCTAAGAGGAAATGAAAATCAGAAACTCCTTGACTAGAAGTAGGGACAGGATGAAAGTACTTGAGCACGGGGAATTATTTCCATCGTACTAGAAATATTCGTTGTGGGCTAAAGCTGTACGGGAAGACAGAGATTGGAACATCTCCAACAAATAATGTAGGACGTGTGTGTAACTCTTTGATGTGAAGAGATTAGGATGTATAATATCATAAAACTATATATATATATATATATATATATATATATATATATATATATATATAATAAATGTGTCGATATATGGAAATAATGAGATTAATTTTTTGGCGCTCGGACAAGCGCAATAAGATGGACTATGGCTGTAAATGGTTTCATGTTAGATCATATTAGTTCTACATGGACGAATTACTCTTTCTCTTGCTATAGATTCATGCTTACCAATTAATAATGCTACGTCCGATCGCCGTATCCAGCTACAAAAATCTTGACCGTATCCATCATTCCTTTTGTAATCGGATCTTCGTATTAGATCCGAAGTACAGAGGTGGGTTTCTTGAATTCTTCTATATTACAGTACTGATTGGAATAATAACTCAATTTTTCACTAACGAAATACGAATGTATTATTTCTTCTACACGTGTCAAAAATACAGACTCATTTTTACTTATTCTCTCAAACCAAAATGGCTACCACTGATTACGCTCTAAAATAACGTGCATCTATCTTCGTTCATTAGCAGAGAGAGAGTCATTCCTCTTACCGAGGAACAGGAAAAAATCTATGTTTTTTTTAACATCTGAAAAACAAAAATACATGACGGTAGTCACAGGCTCTAAGCTGGGCTATCGCTTCAACTTTTCTCATTCCCTTTAAAGAAAACAAAACATAAAAGCAAGAAATGCAAAAGGTACATCACACACAGACAAGTAATTTTGGCACGACGAAACAAACCAAACAGAAGAAAAAAAGAGTTACGAGATGGTTCTATTCATTTTAATGAGAGGATGATGAATATTGCACGTGATGCAGTTCGGACAACTATACAGAGATAGAGAGCACACATTTGAGGACCGCGGTGGCTGACGTGATGAGCAGAGACGCCATTTGTGGCAAGGAAGCCATCGCTGTTACATTTTTAAGCGGCGTCTGCTACTTTCTGTTTAACGGCGGCCATAAAGTGGCACGAGTAGCAGTTCAGCTGCGATTTCTGCGCTCAGGTGCTCCCTTATTTATGTCCTATCCGCAGTCTTGCCAGTATCTGTCTTTGTATCGACAGTGCGGAAGAATACGCTGTGTCTCCTTTTTTTCCTGAATGGGAAGGAAAGGGGTGGAGGGCGGGAAGAGGAAGAGAGAGGAAGAGGAGAGGGTGCTGCTGAATTTCACGTCACGTCGATATCACTTTGACAAGAATGAACAGAACAATCTAATATGACCTTACTGTACGAACTATAGTTGTGTTCTTCTCAACTGACAAGCAAAAGCCCGTATCAAAATGCTCGGCGAGGAATCAAATCACTTTGCGTTGAATCCAAATCCAGTGTCTTATCAGTAGTTATGGTGTCTTCTGTAGAGTCGCGTTTTCCTTACGTTTATTAATACAAAACGTGCCACATCATTGTATTATCGAAAACGTATTTCAAAAGGTCAAAGCAACCTTCGGTGAAATTAAAAGCAAAGGCCATAACATTAAAAGTGAAACGGGAACTCCATTGTTAAATGCAGAGGAGAAGGCGGAAAGCGCACACCGAAAGCCTCTGTGAGGGGGAGGGCTTATCTGATGACATGATAGAGGAAGAAACAGAAGTGGACAGGGAAGAAATGGAGGATTCAGTGCTGAAATCAGAGTTTAAAAGAACTTTGGACGACTTAAGATCAAGTAAGGCAGAAGGGATAGATAACATTCCATCGTAATTTCTAAAATCATTGAGGGAAATGGCAACAAAACGACCATTCACATTGTGTGTATGACCTATGAGACAGGCGATATACCATCAGATTTTCTCAGAAAACATCATCTACACAATTCCGAGAGTGCAAGAGCCTACAAGTCTGAGAATTATCGCACAGTCAGCTTAACAGCTAAAGCATCCAAGCTGCTGACAAGAATGACATACAGAAGAATGGGAAAGGAAATTGAAGATCTGTTATATGACGATCAGTTTGGCTTTAGGAAAGGTAAAGGCACCAGAGGGGCTTGGTAATGGAAGCAAGGCTAAAGAAAAACCTAGATACGTTGATAGGAATTGTCTACCTGGATAAAACGTTCAACATGTTCGAAATTCTAAGGAAAACAGGGGCAAGCTATAGGGAAAGACGGATAATCTATAGCGTGTACAAGATCCAAGAGGGAACGACAACAGTGGAAGACAAGAACGAAGTGCTCGAATTAAAAGACAGGGACGTAGTCTTTCATCCCTACGGTTCAGTCTATACATCGAAGAAGTAATGACCGAAATGAAAACAGTGAGAAACTCAGTGTAAGAACTGGGGACCGCGAAGTATACGAAGTTAAGGAATTCTGATACTTAGGCAGCAAGATAACCCAGGATGAACGGAGCAAGGACGACACAAAAAGCTGACTCGAACTGGTAAAAAGGGTGTTTCAGGCCATGAGAAGTCTACTAGTACCAAACATAGGACTTTATATGAGAATGTACGTTTGGCACACAACATTATGTATTAGTGAAACATGGACAGTGAGAAAACTGGAACAGAAGAGGATTAAAGAATATGAGCTGTGGTACTACAGAAGACTGCTGAAAATTAGATGGATTGATGAGGTAAGGAATGAAGAGATTCTCCGCAGAATCGGCGAGGTAAGGAATATACGAAAAAGACTGACAAGAAGGAGGTCCAGGATGACAGGACATCTGTTCAGACATCACGGAAGAACTTCCATGGTACTAGGGATGTGGACGGTAAAACCTGTAGAGGAAGACAGAGATTGGAATACGTCCAGCATATAATTGAGGACCTAGGTTGCAAGTGCTACTCTGAGATGTAAATATTGGTACAGGAGAGGAATTCGTGGCGGGCCGCATCAAATCAAGTAGAAGACTGATGATTCAAAATGAAAGGACGTACATGAACATCAAAGATACTGTGTACAAGGGATCTCTCCTAAACTGGGTACCTCAAATACATGTAACTCATCATACAGATTCAAAATGTCAAACACGATAGAATGCAATGCAACAAGTACATTTACTTTAAATTGGACTACATTTTGCCGTGCGGGATTAGCCGAGCGGTTTAGGGCGCTACAGTCATGAACTGTGCGGCTGGTCCCGGCGGAGGTTCGAGTCCTCCCTCGGGCATCGGTGTGTGTTTGTCCTTAGGATAATTTAGGTTACGTAGTGTGTAAGCTTAGGGACTGATGACCTTAGCAGTTAAGTCTCATAAGATTTCACACACATCTGAACATTTGACTCCATTTTCATGGCTATTAGTACAATTTTACGACATTCGAGAGCTTTCGAAAATGGATTATATTGACAAGGCAGACACTGAATGTTTCTTTGAACATTTTTGCAGTTATTGACAGGAAATTTGCTACATGTGACAACGTGAAGGGTGCAGTTACCCCTCCCCTGATCTTACACACACTGACTAACAAGGTCGATACAGCCATGCACCTTCAGTCTCTAATTCCACATTTAGAATATTGCCTTTTTTGTTGCTTAAAGGATCTAAACGTGTAATCATCATATCATTAACTATTTCCTTGGAAGAACAAAGGAGTTCAATGTTAAAACAGGAATTCTGTTACAGTGTCTTTATGGAGCGTTAAGAGTACAGCAAATTTTAACCGCTTTGCATACCTGTCACATATAGTGTACTTTATTTCAATATATTGAATTATTAATAAAATGTTAGATGTGGTTATACTGGTACTGGGACCAGTGATTAACTAAGAAGTAGATGCTTATACAGAATTTTGTCGCCTCATAACCGAACTTCATCACTTCGCATATGGTTCCTGATAATCTAGGGCTTGTCATTTAATATCAGAAATACACGAAGCATGAGAAATCCTGAGAGCGCTCGCTGCTCAGCTTCGTACTCCATATTTGAAATTTAATCTCGTCCACGATGGGGTTGCTCGGTATCACAGGTGTCACCTGACATCTGGCGTTCGTATTACCCTGTCGTCTGCCATACTTTTCTTTTCCACTCTTGCCCACAACTGCTCCCTGTTCCAAGTAAGAAAACAGCTTTCAACTCTTCCTGTTTACTGAAATGTTAAATAATAGGTTTTGGCTCTGAGCACTATGGGACTTAACTTCTCAGGTCATCAGTCCCCCTAGAACTTAGAACTACTTAAACCTAACTAACCTAAGGTCATCACACACATCCATGCCCGAGGCAAGATTCGAACCTGTGACCGTAGCGGTCGCGCGGTTCCAGACTGTAGCGCCTAGAACCGCATGGCCACTCCGGCCGGCATTAGGTTTTCATGTGAACTTTTTCCTCTTCTTTCCAGTAAACACATTTTAAAC
The DNA here is from genome assembly GCF_023898315.1 of Schistocerca nitens. Lineage (NCBI taxonomy): Eukaryota > Metazoa > Arthropoda > Insecta > Orthoptera > Acrididae > Schistocerca > Schistocerca nitens. Next base: position 504,254,602 of record NC_064615.1, read on the forward strand.
ATACGTTTATTCTGTATTTTGAGCTTCTGCATGGAACCTTTCATTTTCAGTTTAAATTTTAATAGATCATTTGGGGTTCTAGTTTGTTCTTGTGCCAGTATGACATGTTCGCGGTACTTTCCTTTCCGCTCAACACTAATTTAACGTTTCCCATTACAGATCTACAAAAGTGAATGTCTACATTGCGCTTGTTCGCCCTCTGCTAGAGTACTGCTGTGCTGTAAGGAGTCCTTACCACATTGGACTGACGAAAGACTTCGAAAAAGTTCAAAGAAGGGCATCTCGTTTTGTATTATCGCGAAATAAAGGAGAGAGTGTCACCGATACGATAAGCAAGTTCGATTGGCAATGAGCAAAACAAAGGCGTTTTTCATTGGAGCGAGATCTCTTCACGAAATTTCAATCCCCAACTTCCTGCTCTGAATGTGAAAATATTTGATTGTCACCTACCTATAAAAGTGAGAAAAATGATCATAATAAAATGAAAGAAATCGGAGCTAGTGCTGAAAGCTTTCAGTGTTGATTTTTCTACGCGCTGGTAGAGAGCGGAACGGCAGAGAAATAGTCTTAAGGTGGTTCGAAGAACCCTCTGCCAGGCGCTTAAGTGTGAAACGCAGAGTAGGTAAGGTAAGCCGACCCTCCCTTTCTAGTCCCGTTTTTACTTCGTCATCGTACCGTTTCATATTAATAAAAGAATTTGTTTCATTTGCTGTTTTTAGGCATGCCTCTTCAGACGATGAAAATAGTGCTTATCGGCGATCGGTGTACCGCCGTCACAGTGCCCAATTACATAATGTTCTGCTGATTAACAAAAATTTCGTCCTTTTCCTCGCTTATCTGCTTTCTAATGCTGCTTGTAAACTATGTCTGTTCCTCCTCCAGCATGTCCTCTTTATCCTGTCCCGCACGGCTCTTAAGTTGTCGCAGTGAGTGTTACATCACATTAACACACAGCGCGTGATCGCACAACCATTCCACTGAGATGAGTAGCAATTTCGCGTGAAGCGATGTTCCTATGTTCTTCCGTTTTCTGCCTCATCAGATGCGTATTGATCCGCCTCAGCACAGTATAATTGTATTCCACTAGGAGAAATTCAGCTCTGTTTCAACTATTCTTCCTGGGGCCCCTTACATTGGAGCTATTCGTATATGTAGGTGCCGGAACAGTCATTCCTAATAGTTATCGCACAACCGAATGGAGAATTACATAGTTGACACCTACCCTCAATGTGTTTCACAGCTCCTTGTTCACGCAACATTTGTTCGTCGTTTCAAGGTACTAATACTAGTATTCTGTTTGCTGCCACTAATATATTTTATCGCTGCCCAAGCGGATGTTTTCACCACAGCTTCCGCAGTAGAGCATAAGAATAACATACAGGTGCCCGTGGCTTTCATATTTCCTGATACCATCGCGATACGTCTGTCACATTATTTGCAGGAGTCTGCTTTGCTTAAAGTGCTCCCAAGAGTCTGTTTAGAGTGTCCGGGGTCCACAGCTCGTGGTCGTGCGGTAGCGTTCTCGCTTCCCACGCCCGGGTTCCCGGGTTCGATTCCCGGCGGGGTCAGGGATTTTCTCTGCCTCGTGATGACTGGGTGTTGTGTGATGTCCTTAGGTTAGTTAGGTTTAAGTAGTTCTAAGTTCTAGGGGACTGATGACCATAGATGTTAAGTCCCATAGTGGTCAGAGCCATTTGAACCTTCAGAGTATCCGGAAATACTGCTACAGTATCGTAATGACTTTCTAATCTGATTTTTTTGCTCTCCTATAAGAATACTTACGGCTGGTTGAGGGGAAAAGGCCACAAACAACTTACCAGTTCCTCGTATCACACTAAGACAAAAAAAAAAAAGACGCAACTCGAAGGAATTATCAGAATGGGACGGAAATCGGTAGATGTGATGCACATGTGCAGACTAACAAATGATTACAGTTTCAAAAAACTGGATGATTTATTCGAGCGAAAGAGCTTCACAAATTGAGCAAGTCAATAACACATCGATTCATCTCTGGCCCTTACGCAAGCGGTTATTCGGCTAGGCATAAATTGATTGAGTTTTTGGATGTCCTCCTGAGGGATATCCAAAGTTCTGGGGGGGGGGGGGGGCGGGGAGGGCGGGGGGGGGGGGGGGGGGTACTGTTACGGTGTAGAGGCGTTTTCGGTGTTTGGGGGGTGGTTTTCTTATTGTGCTTAAGAAAATGATAAGTTCGAAAGTATAGGACAAATTTTACGGTGGAGGAACAGTTCAGAGATGATGGTTGCTTGTATCAGCGTCACAGTGCAGCCTGTTATATAGCAACGTTTTAAAGGAATGGTTTTCGGACAATAAATGGAATGGTTTGTCTGGAGTCCCAACTGTTGTGGTGCTTTATAAAGCCGACTCTCTACATCTGCATCTACATCAATACTCCGCAAGCCACATGACGGTGTGGCGGAGGGTACTTTTTCTAACCCTAACTGATCCGCCCTTCCGAGTTCCAGTAGCGAACGGCGCATGGGAAGAATAACTGTCGGTAAGCCTCTGTATCAGCTCAAACTCTTCGAATTTTCTGGTCGTGGTCATTTCGTAAGATGTATATGAAAGGCAGTGATATGTCGTCCGACTCTTCCTGGAAAGTACTCTCTCGAAATTTCAGTAGTAAACCTCTCCGTGATGCACAACGCCTCTCTTGTCGCGTTTACCAGTGGAGTTTGTTGAACATCTCTTTACCGCCTTCACGCCGACTAAACGATCCCGTGACGAAACGCGCCGCTCTTCGTTGATTCCTCTATCCCTTCTATCAGTCCTACCTGATAAGATTAACAGTGCCCAAGAATCGGTCGAAAAAGCCTCTTTTAAGCCACTTCTTTCGTGGATGAGTTACATTTCCTTAAGATGCTTCCTGTGACTCTGAGATATGACTCCTAGATATTTCACGGTAGAGTGTAGTTTTACAATAGACGATTTCTTTTGCTATAGTATGCGCAATGTCTTACATTTATTGACCTTCAGGATCAACTGCTAGAGCCTACACTATTCACCAATCCTCTGCAGGTCATTGTGCAAATGGATATTGTCTCTGCTCAAGACACCAGTGTCCAACATTGTTATCTCCTGTGGTTTCGGCTCTTGAGAAAGAATGGGCTGCCATTCGTCCACAGACAATTAGACGCCTTATTAAAAGTGTCTCCAGCATTGCTGAAGTTGCTACAAAGGCGAAGTTTGAACACACCCCATATTAATGTCCATTAACGGCTGCCCGGATACTTTTGATCGGATAATGTACAGGGTGTCCGCAAAGTCTTTCCCTGATTACGTAGATTGATAACTCAGGCTAGAAGTAAGATACAAATATGAAACTGGTGTCTAATTGTTTACAAACTATCAAAGTTTTTTTCACGCATCAGTAAACTTCCACATGAGCACGCTTGGTAGCACGTAGCACATCTAGGCGATATTCAATTTCCGTCCACACATTAGCCAACATCACTGGAGGGATCGATTCAACGACTGTGGTTATCCGTTGCCGCAGGGTTTCAAGATCTGGTACACGTGTTCGGTAGACCTCGTCCTTGACATAACCCCAGAAAAAGAAGTCTAATGGGGTTATGTCAGGAGAGCGTGGAGGACAAACCGTTGGCCCATCACGACCAATCCAACGCCCACGAAAGGTCATATCGAGATAGGCACGGACGTCCAAACCCCAATGAGGCGGTGCACCGTCTTGCCCAAACAAGACGTCGGGGTGATACTGAAGCAGCTGAGGAACAGCATACAGTTGCAACAAGTCCAGATACACTGCAGATGTGATGGTAGCCTCAGCGAAGAAGAATGGCCCGATAATTCGATCGTGCAATAGCGCGCACCAAACATTCACCTTTGGACTGCCTCTGGTGCACTCCATGACCTCGCCAGGGGGTTGTGAAGCCCAAATGCGCACATTATGGCGATTCACTACTCCACTGACAAAAAAGGTCGCTTCGTCGGAAAATGCAATTCGTCTGAGATAACCATCATCGTCCTCAATACGTGATAGCATTTCGATCGCATAGTTATATGGACGTGTACTGTCATTGGGCAACAAGACCTGAACGATTTGCACTTTGTATGCACGAAACAATAAACGTTTGTGTAAAATGTCATGAAGAGAGCTTTTTGGCATTTGTAATTCACGTGAGGCCCTGCGCACCGATGTCTTCGGACGTCGCAGAAAAGACTGCCTTACAGCTTCCACCCTGTCTGCTGAGGTTCTTGGTCGACCAGTCCTCGGAAGGTCAGCAACTGATCCTGTGTTCTTGAAACTCTCATACCAGGCTTTAATGCTCTTGACATCAGGTGGAGTCCTTCCAAATGTTGTTTGGAAGTGTCTCTGCATTGTGGTTGGTGATCGTGTCTCATGGTACCACATGACACACTGTGCCTTCTCCTGATTGGTTAACATGGCTTCTTGGGCACTGCAGCTCATCCACTACTTACTTACTGCGAACCTAAAACAGGAAAAAAAAACTTTTATAGTTGTAAACAATTAAACACAAGTTTCAATTTGTATCTTACTTCTAGCCTGAGTTATCATTTTATATAATCAGGGAAAGACTTTCCGGACATCCTGTATATACTGGAAAAGACTGCAGTCTCACTTCAGAAAAACTTTCCCCTCAGAAATACTTTCCCAGCGTGACGCGGCCACCTGGTTTAGTGTGTTGCGTGGAGACCCGATAGGTGCTGGCGGCCGGCGTTCGCGTGGGCTCGCGGGTCTATTCCCGTCGCCCTGTGGCGCGGCCCGTGGATTCCAGCACAGCCACCCGAGCCGCTGGAGGACGCCATCTCGTGACGTCACGGCTGAGCGTTCCTCCGCGCCACGCCGTGCGGCCGCTTATAGAGCCGGGTGACGGGGTGACTCAGCACGGGACACTTGCCGCCTGTCGGCTGCCAGCTGCTCCACACATACAGGCCGCTGCACGTCGCTCCCCAGCGGTCGTCACCCGCTCCCCATTGCCTCCTCATTCCAGATGTGCTGCTGATACCTTCACCCCTGTCACCTAAAAAATAGCTTCGGGAGCATCCCTAGGGAATGTTGCTGAACCGTTGTACAGTGGACAAGGTCGGAAACTTCATAACGTAATACACAGATGATGCTGTTATATACAGGGTGATTCCGTGATGAGCTCACAAACTTTCACGGATGATATTAATCTGAGGAAACGACCGCGTCGAAAGTTATAAGCTAAATCGTTCTGGTTTCTCTGTCACTCGACCTCTTCTACTACAAGTTCTTTCCTTTCTGTATAGTGGTAGGAGGTAGTATGGACCAATAGAAGAAAAGAAGTCCAGTAAACATGTGCTCTAAAATTCATACCTTAAGAGCCATGAGCACTTTAGGTACGTATTTCAGAGCATTTATCTACTGAACCTTTTTTTCTCCTCCTCACGAAATGTGGTAAGCAAAGATCTTACAGAAGAATAGATGCACTATAAGAGGTATTAGAACAATTTTCACTTACAACTTTCGACTCTGTCGTTTCCAGTGCAGCGCCCTTTGCTTCATATTGATACATGTAGGCCGCTGCATACTACCTGAAAGTTTATGACGTCATCACGGAGTCACCGTATGGAGTAGTGGTAGCAGGAAGTACGCGTAGGGAGCAATTTCAAGTGAACCTACGACATAAAGCTAATCGTAGGAAAAGGGAGGTACATTCGCTGGAAGAATCCTCAGCATTTGTCAAGGAGGTACCGTACAAGGCCTTGTTCGACCATTATCTGAGCACTGCTGTTCCGGGTGCCTTACGAGGGAGGATTTATACACTACTGGCCATTAAAATTGCTACACTAAGAAGAAATAAAGATTATAAACGGGTATTCAGTGGACAAATATATTATACTAGAACTGACATGCGATTACATTTTCATGCAATTTGGGTGCATAGATCCTGAGAAATCAGTACCCAGAACAACCACCTCTGGCCGTAATAACGACTTTTGATACGACTGCGTATTGAGTCAAACAGAGCTTGGATGGCGTGTACAGGTACAGCTGCCCATGCAGCTTCAACACGATACCACAGTTCATCAAGAGTAGTGACTGCCGTATTGTGACGAACCAGTTCCTCGGCCACCACTGACCAGACGTTTTCAATTGGCGAGAGATCTGGAGAATGTGTTGGCCAGGGCAGTAGTCGAACATTTTATGCATCACGGTCCGTATAGGACCTGCAACATGCGGTCGTACATTATCCTGCTGAAATGTAGGGTTTTGCAGGGATCGAATGAAGGGTAGAGCCACGGGTCGTAACACATCTGAAATGTAACGTCCACTGCCGTCAATGCGAACAAGAGGTGACCGAGACCTGTAACCAATGGCACCCCATACCATCACGCCGGGTGATACGCCAGTATGGCGATGACGAATACACGCTTCCAATGTGCGTTCACCGCGATGTCGCCAAAAACGGATGCGACCATCATCATGCTGTAAACAGAAACTGGATTCATCCGAAAAAATGACGTTTTGTCATTCGTGCACCCAGGTTCATCGTTGAATACACGATAGCAGGCGCTCCTGTCTGTGATTCAGCGTCTAGGGTAACCGCAGCCATGGTCACCGAGCTGATAGTCCATGCTGCTGCAAACGTCGTCGAACTGTTCGTGCAGATGGTTGTTGTCTTGCAAACGTCCCCATCTGTTGACTCAGGGATCGAGACGTGGTTGCACGATCAGTTGCAGCCATGCAGATAAGATGCCTGTCATCTCTACTGCTAGTGATACGAGGCCGTTGGGATCCAGCACGGCGTTCCGTATTATCCTCCTGAACCCATTGATTCTATATTCTGCTAACAGTCATTGGATCTCGACCAACGCGAGCAGCAATGTCGCAATACGATAAACCGCAATCGCGATAGGCTACAATCCGACCTTTATCAAAGTCGGAAACGTGATGGTACGCATTTCTCCTCTTTACACGAGGCATCACAGCAGCGTTTCACCAGGCAACGCCGCTCAACTGCTGTTTGTGTATGAGAAATCGGTTGGAAACTTTCCTCATGTCAGCACGTTGTAGGTGTCGCCACCGGCGCCAACCTTGTGTGAATGCTCTGAAAAGCTAATCACTTGCATATCACAGCATCTTCTTCCTGTCGGTTAAATTTCGCTTCTGTAGCACGTCATCTTCGTGTGTAGCAATATTAATGCCCAGTAGTGTATCTACTGAACATTTTTTTCTCCTCCTCCCAAAATATGGTAAGCAAACAACCTACAGAAGAACAGATGCACTATAAGAAGTATTAGAACAATTTTCACTTACAGCTTTCTACTTTGTCGTTTCCAGTGTAGGGCCCTTTGCTTCGTGTTGATACATGTACGCCGCTGCAAAATCCCTAAAAGTTTGTGACATCATCACGGTGTCACTCTGTGAGTAGTCGTATCTGGGAGTACGCGTACGGAGCAATTTCAAGTGCACCTACGACATGAAGCTAATCGTAGGAAAGCGAGGTGCAAGATTGACATTCACTGGAAGAATCCTCAGCAAGTATGGTCCAGTTGTCAAGGAGGTACCGTGCAAAGCCTTGTTCGACCGTTATCTGAGCATTGCTGTTCCGGGTGCCTTACGGGGTAGGATTTATGAATAGAGAATATCCAAAGAAGAATGCTCTTCGTCACAGGTTCATTTAGTATCCTCGAAAGCTTTAAGCGCAATCTGAACAAGCGGCAAGCGCTACAAGAGAGGAATTTAGCATCAAGGTTAAAATTTCAAGAACGTACGTTCCTAGAAGAGTCAGCCAACATTTTGCATCCTCCTACGTGTACTTCCCGAATATCCCACGAAGGTAAAATTGGAGAAATTGGAGCTTATGTGGAGTCAATGTTCACCCATACCATTCGCGACTTGCACTTGCTGCGCTCGCCGATGGTAACCAATTACAATACTGAAGGGGACAGAAATACTCATTCCGAAGGCAAAGCGCAGATGTGTTGGGATTCACAGCTGATAGCCAGACTAACCCCAGGTTAAATTCGTTGCAAATAAGAGATCGGTCGCTGTCGATGGTGATACTGCAGTAGACTTTCCCAGTGCGATTCACGTTCACGCTGCTGAGGCCAGGGCAACCATTGCGTCCAACCTATACAACGAAAGGGTCTTTTGTAAATCAAGACAGAGAATGACAGCTGTGGAATTAAAAATTAAATAACCACAATCACGGGTTGATTAGAAGCATATTGTCAGGAGCTCGTGGCTTGTGGTTAGCGTTGTTGGCTCTCGACCACGGGGTCTAGGGTTTGACTCCCGGCCTGGTCGGGGATTTTCTCCACTCAGAACTGGGTGTGTGTGTTGTGCTCAACATCATTTCATCACCGTCGACTCGCCGATGTAGCGTCGAATAAAAATAAAAAAATAAAAAAACTGTTTCAGGCGGCCGAACAACCCAGAAGGAAGCTTCCGGCCAATAATGTCATACGCACACTTTATTTTTAGATGAGTATTAAGCAAGTACATAAACTTAATATGCAAATCTCTGCCAGTAAATCATTCATGTACGAAGTCCTGAAACCACCAATATGTTGTGGAAGGATGGGACTATAGACAGTGATATCAGAATAATTATAAATCGCTTTTATTAAATATTCCATTATGGCGGTGGCCCTCAGGAAAAGCCGTTTCCGTTCAAAATTTTTTCGTGGTCGATGTGTTCGCGGAAAAGACATTCGTCTCCGTGCCTTTGGACTGACGTCACAAGGTGAGGGGAACACTAGAGCGGAGAGTTGCTGTTCTGTCCATAAAGAAGTAAAAGGGCCTGGTCAGTGCAACTGTCCTGCGAGGCCGACAACGCACACTTCGTTTTTAGCCATGAAAACTTGTTATTCAAAATACAAAATTGCTGGAGAATCTCGCTCCGTCTCACTCACTCAGTTAGCTCTTACACATTGCATCTAATTAGTTGGATTTATTCTCGTTCGTTTACCGTGACGTTTTCGTTCTTTGTCATCGTGTCCAACTGTCTGCCGCCACGCTAGATAACAGCACGCTCTGACTTTCATTACCTTGGAGTCGGACTTTCAAGAGCCCATGTGTACTAATAATGCCGTCTCCTCGATATAATATAACGTTGACAGACTTCAGAGTAAACACCACACATGCCCAGAGTCGACGCCACGACTTGCCGCCCAGCTGCTTGCTGTCGATAAGCTGGAAAATACTATGACCTACGAGCCCCCTTGCAACAAATCTCTGGAAGTCTCGTGGCTAGTTAACAACTTCCATTGTACCTGTGTATAGCTTTCCCCCGACAATACGGTTGAAATTCAAACAGTTTTCATTGTTTTGACACAAGCGTGGTAGTTAACCGGTCTGTTGCCATCTCATTGCTAAAGGCTGGGATAAGCGAACTTCTCTGTGCCTTTGATGCATTTTCTGTTCAAATAATGTCCCGTGTGTACCAGGGATATTTCCACCAACAATCCGACATTGTGGACTGGCTACATCAACCTTCATTCGTATTGGAAAAAAATAACCAGATTACGTTAAAATTCTTCTAACTGTTTGTTGACTGGGATGTCTGTTCCTCTTGTCCCAGTATATGCAAACAGTAAGTTTCCATAGAAACCCCTGCGATAATGCTCCTTGTGCACCATGGGTGTTTCCACTAACAGTCCGGCATTTTGGAATGGCTACCTCAACTATCATTCGTATTGAAATGAATCACCAAATTACATTAAAATGCTGTTGTTTGTTGTCTGTGGTGACTGTCCCACTTGTCCCAGTACATGCATATCTGTATATCAAGTTCCCGCAATAACACCTGCAATAATTTCTCGCGTATACCCAGAGTATTTCCACTAACTATCGGGCATTGTAGATTTGCTTCCTCGACCCTCTCTAAGGCGCTGCAGTCATGGACTGTGCGGCTGGTCCCGACGGAGGTTCGAGTCCTCCCTCGGGCATGGGTGTGTGTGTTTGTCCTTAGGATAATTTAGATTAAGTAGTGTGTAAGCTTAGGGACTAATGACCTTAGCAGTTAAGTCCCATAAGATTTGACACACATTTTGACCTCCACCCTCATTTGTATTGAAAATTATAACTAAATTTACGTTAAAATTCTACAAACGGTCTGTTGTCTGGGGTGACGGTACCACCTGTTTCAGTATATGCATACAACAAGTTTTCGCAGAAACACTAGCAGTAAGATAATAAGTCCAACGGTACGACAGTCGTGCCAGGAGAATATGGAAGTACGAAATTACTAATCTGAGACAAGGGAAGGAAGCGACAGTTAGGGAAAGATTACAGCCTGGATTTACAGTACATTAAATGGGGATGTTGCGCTCAGCAGTTCCTTCATTTTGCTCGAAAAAAGCAGATTTTGCCCATCGTATTGGGCTTCATCCTCTCTCTTCATTTAATATTCATAATAATCTGAAGCAGAACGAAAACACTGCTACACAAGACGAATACTTATCACCGTAGTCCGCAATATGCAGAAACTTACAAAAACAGAGCGTAAAGTTTGAGTTTGAACAAACGGCTGGGTCCTAGACAGAGTTCTCGCTTTCCGCATGATATTACGTTTTGTCCGTAATATTAAAAACAGCTACGAAAGTCATTACATCCCGTTAGGCGGCACGGACAATGGAAAGACTTTGCCAGCGGAGTAGGTGATTATTCTGTCTCTGCTGTGTGTTCACTCACGTACAGAAAAAACTGGCCCATTAACGCTATAGTTTGCGAGCGTAATGAGGTGCATGACTCGACGCGTTAAGACTTGGCCGGCAAACCCATTGCGGACCGCCGCAGCCGACAGCCAATTAAAGCGTGTTTCGCTAACACAAAGTTGTCGGGCATCGCTTGCCGAGCCAGCCGCCAAAAGCAAGCAAGCCGCCGTCACCACTCAGCCAGTACACATCAGCGGACCAAGTAAAACGACGCCGAAAAGGCTTGTATACGCTTAACTACCATGCCAGTCGAGATGATGCACATACGGGCCGAAATAAAAATATACAGACAGACTTTGATGGATTGTAGAGGGTATCATGAGGAACACACTGCGGACAGAAAACCTGGGAAAACACCCGAAACAGGACCCAAACCTGAGCTGTAACGCTGACACCTCTGTCATATATGCAGTCTTTACACTGCTGTTGTTACAGCCAGGGACGCCGTCTAACCTCCTGAATACTTTCAAGTCCATTCCGAAAAGTTCGGACTTCAGTCCGTCAGAGTTGGACGACGTTTCCTGATACCTACATCTTCATATATACTCCGAAAGTCACTACACAGTGCGTGGTGGAGAGTACACCGTACCAGTATTATTAATATTCTCTCCTACGCCAATCTCGTATTGAGCAAGGGAAAAATGACTGTCTGTATGTCTCTGTACAGACCCTAACCTCTCACATCTTTTTATCAAGATCTCTTGCTGAGAGATACGTTGGTAGCAGCATAATGGTTTCACAGTCTTTTTCGAATACAGGTTCTCTAAATTTTGGCATAGGGCCTCATGAAAAATACCTCGTCTTTCTTTCTGGAACTACCATTTAAGTTCCCAGAGCATATCTGTTATACTTTTTCATGGGCTATACCGACTTACTACCAGCGCCTCGTTCGAGGTCTGTCGTAATACATAATTGATAACCACTACAAGAACTGAAACAGTATCCTAGATTTGGTCACAATAGCATCTTGTGTACGATCCCCTTTGCAGATGCGTTGAATTTTCCCAGAAACTTTCCAACGAATCTAAGTCTTCCACTCGCCTTCTCAAATGCTGATGTTTGTTTCTTTATTTGTGTGGCCATGTTGTCCGTAGTTGCTTTACAATTTTTTAGGGTAATTTTGATCTGTCGTTGCAACTACAAAAATGAGTGTTTTTTTTTCACCAGACGCGTTTCGCTTTATGGAGGTAAAGCTTCATCAGTGGTCTGTAATTAATTGCAGACCACTGATGATGTTTTACCTCAATAAAGCGAAACGCTTTTTAACCTATCAAAGACACAGTTAGTGGCTGGAGACGTATTTATCATAGAATCTACAGGGCTATAAAAATCATGTGTAATGGTTCAAAATGGTTCAAATGGCTCTGAGCACTATGGGACTTAACATCTGAGGTCATCAGTCCCCTAGAACTGAGAACTACCTAAACCTAACTAACCTAAGAACAAGACACACATCCATGCCCGAGGCAGGATTCGAACCTGCGACCGTAGCGGTCGCGCGGTTCCAGACTGAAGCGGCTAGAACCGCTCGGCCACCACGGCCGGCAATCATGTGTAATGATTCGACATTGATAGACTAGGAAAAACACCTAACGCCGCCGGCCGCGGTGGTCTAGCGGTCCTGGCGCTACAGTCCGGAACCGCGGGACTGCTACGGTCGCAGGTTCGAATCCTGCCTCGGGCATGGGCGTGTGTGATGTCCTTAGGTTAGTTAGGTTTAAGTAGTTCTAAGTTCTAGGGGACTTATGACCTAAGATGTTGAGTCCCATAGTGCTCAGAGCCATTTTGAACCACCTAACGCTCATGAGACAGAAATCCAGTAGAGAGGTGGTTGGGGAGTTAGGACCTTTTAGGCGGTATTCAGATATACTTGAGACGTACACACGTCATTTTACGGATACTGTTGAATCTTTCTGATGCAAACAGTTATAGATGTCGGTATTAGGGACTGGGTAGAAGATACAAAATTACTAGCAAAATGGTAAATGCTGAAATCATGTTTCCACCAGAGCAGTGAGGTACTGACAAAAATTAAACCTTATTTTTTTGTATCACATTTTGTCATTTTCAGCCTTGGAGGCCATTAAATTGATAAATTGCCAAATACATTATCTGTCACAATCTTACGATATATTTATCACCTTAAGTAACGCAAGCGAGCGGTACACGTTAGGCCGGCAATTTGGCGACGTTGACAATTATTGAGGATAAGTGGAAAATCGTCTGTCTACATATTTTTCATATTATTGAAGTAGCCATTATAGGGCAATGGTATTCTGAATGGTTAATGACACATCACTGTAAGGAAGTGGGTAATCTCTTACACTCCTCTGCCAACTCTGAAATGTAATTTGACATTTTTGAAGCAGTGCACATTCGAGCTTCATGATGGACAATTAAATACCCTCAACGGTTCGCTAGCTCACTTATCGAAAACATGTAGGACTTCTGCATAATCCTGTACGATCCTTGGATCATTACTATCTTATTATGAAACTTTAATATGAGTGTAAGAAACTCAACGTTTTGATCATTTTAGTGCTGTTGCGAGAGCTTCGTCCTGCAGAGGCTACTAAAATCTTCAATAATTGACAAATTTTACAAACAATGAAGGGCTGTTCACAACGCCACTTAAACAGACAACTGTTCAAATGCAATTTTTTGTATCCATAGTACGACAAAATGACATTATAAGTGAACTTACGCAACAGTATTTACTATAAACAACAATATACTTATACTTACTGCACTCATCGCTGCCTTCAAAAAATTATTCATCGAGCGAACTGACACTGTCGTCATAGCTATATTTTGAATTTTAAAGAGTGGGGTTCAAATTTCCATCCAGTAATACTGCTTTTAACAGATCATGATTTAAATAAATTTCACTACTAATCACTGCACTGTCGGCGACACGTTATTTTAATTTAATTTCATTTTCATGTGTTTCAAAGCTCTCGTGATACTGTCTGACGCAAAGCACCTTATTCGTAGCAATTCACAGTATTCCGATTAAAACAGAGAGAGAGTTGAGAGATCAGGCATAGCAGAAACTAATTTACATCGAGATATTTCTCTACTGAATGCAAGAAGCGAGCCAGAAGCAAGTTTTTTCACATAGATTTAAAAATATCATGTATCGGTCACATTGTTCGCTTCTGCTGAATCTTGTCGCTTTAAAAAAAAAATGGTTCAAATGGCTCTGAGCACTATGGGACTTAACAGCTATGGTCATCAGTCCCCTAGAACTTAGAACTACTTAAACCTAACTAACCTAAGGACAGCACACAACACCCAGCCATCACGAGGCAGAGAAAATCCCTGACCCCGCGGGGAATCGAACCCGGGAACCCGGGCGTGGGAAGCGAGAACGCTACCGCACGACCACGAGATGCGGGCGTTGTCGCTTTCCTTTAAATCATATTCTAGTTTCTGTGACACAGAAGTTTTTACGGATGGTGGAATATAGCGAAGAATCGTTTGTACTGATCAGCAACCTTTAAAACATGAGAAAGTTAATAGTGAATTCTGAAATATTACTGACTCTAATACACGGTCGGGACAACCAAGCTTTGAAGTTTTTACTTTTTGTTACTTTACTAGTCATCTTTAGAAACAAATCTTTCCACCTAATGTTTTATTATATTACCTCAAAGTGAGCACGTCCTGTGAAAATCTCAATATCATTGTTTATAGTCCACGAGCTGGACTACCACTGGAGAACATCGTCCAGCTTTCTTCTGGGCCACAAATGCACGTTTGTTTATTTTTTATTTATGCGATCTTCCTTTTCCGTTACTGACGTTCCACCCGTCGCCAGTGTTCCGAGGCAGTGTGTTGATGTGGAAATATGGGTGTCTAAAATAGCACTTGGAACCTCAGCAGGACGTGTGATTGACCATCTCTCCTCTGGTAGAAGGAAACAAATATTCAGGCCACGTGCCTCTGGGTGTTGCCTACCCCGCCAGGCGCCCCACAGCTGTGCCTCAGAAAGCCACACCATCTGGCAAGCTCGGCAGTCCGATTAACCACTTGCGGCTGTCTTACAGACGCGAGCCCATTGTCTGAGCGCACCCTCACCGCAGTGAAAAGCTAGCGTGTGACGGCAGGTTTGCTCCTCTCATCTGCTGCAACCTGCCTCTAAGTTCCGCAGTCACTACTTTGTCTAGTTAACCTGCCACCGCGGCACGTATACAAGGGACCTATGCGACAAAAAGGCATGTAGATAAATAAAAAAAGAGTTCAAATGTGTGTGAAATCTTATGGGACTTAACTGCTAAGGTCACCAGTCCCTAAGCTTACACACTACTTAACCTAAATTATCCTAAGGACAAACACACACGCCCATGCCCGAGGGAGGACTCGAACCTCCGCCGGGACCAGCCGCACAGTCCATGACTGCAGCGCCTTAGACCGCAGATAAATCAAGATCGAGCTACAATATCTACAGCCCCATCCATATTAATAACTACGAGACTAACTGACTTAAAAAAGAAAGAATTAGGAATTATTGTATACTGAATTTTCCAACAAATTCACCGGAAATCTGATTTAAAACAAAACAATATATAGTGTTTATTGTTCTAGTTGTGTAAGTTACAGCGTTATTCATGAAATAAAATAAGAAATTACACTGTGACTGGCTTTATAACAAGAGCATGTGAAACCCAAATTGTGTTTTGTTCCATTAGCAAGACTCGATGTATTTACACCTATTTTTCTCAACACTTGACACGTTGATTTCACTCATTTTAAAAGCAATTGGAACTCATGCTTTTCTATTACATGCATGGTGTTGAAGTGCACGATATATTCAGAACGTTGGATTACATCGTGATGATGATCGTGGAAATACAATAGTCACCATATGTGGAATATTCAAATAACCAGATTGAATCACAAACAGCCTTAGCAAAAACTGAAAGTTTGTATTATATACATGATACTCAGAAAAGGAGTAAGTAGTATGAGCTGTATTTGGAGCACACCTTAAGTTTCTTCTTTATTTTTCCTTGCGTGCAACCACTAACTTCAGTGTACTCTGGGAAGCTAACCTGCACTGGATTTATCTTCTGAAAAAGTAACATAAGGATTTTGAAGAGATTTTACAACATACAGTTTGACTGGTAAGAAACATCATTTACTTAACAGATCAATGTCATGCAGAAATATTAATAAAAATTATATTGATCTCTTTCAAAATTGTACATTTATATTTGTATATACGTTTCTAGTCCCACTGTCGTGGCCAGCGTGGGATCTAGCAGGCGGATATGAGCATACGAGAACTGTCAGTCAGTTGTCGCAGTCACTGTGGATATATTTCTGATAGTAATACTAAGTTCTGTCTGTGACGTATCTCAAAATGCAATTCTCGTAAATCCTTTCCGCAATAGGCGCCGTCTTTATTTCATCGGCTTCCTTTGGAATTTTCTTACTGTTTCAGCAGCATTCTCGCATAGCTAAACAAACCAGTGACGGTCTTTTTAGATTATCTTTGGGCAGTCTCTATCTCTACTGTTGATCCATCGTGGACAGGGGACGTCGGCTGGTTAAGTAATCATCAATGTCAATGAAATTCACCAACAGCCGTGTAAATTAAGGTATTATTTTATTTTATTTTGAAGGGTACCACTTTCAGCATTTTTGGATTCACGACATCCAGAGATTTATGGCTCTACATGACATTTTCGTGTATATGTAGAGATGCATATGGCGCCTGAAGATGGCTTGGGGAAATGCTGAAACTGATAGCCTTCAAAATAAAATAACATCTTAAGTTACACGGCTGTTGGTGGTCATTGACATTGACAAAGTCTCTATCTCTTGTGATAACTATCTCGTTTCTGCTACTCCACGTTACTTTCACTATTCTTTTGTGTGCTCTCAACCGTAATTCTGTGCTGCTGAGGCAGTTCACTCAACTGAACAAGTACTGTAATCCGCTCTCACTCACTCAGGATAGCAATTTCGTCAATAATTTCGAATTTTATCACTCATATCTTTTCTTGAATTTTAATTTCACTTCTGAAATTTTCTCTTACTTCCGTCAATGCTTCTTCGATGTAGAAGTCGGACAGTAGGAGAGAATGACTGTATCCTCACCTCACACTTTATTTACTTCTATGATTTTATGCTTGGTCTTCCATTCTTATTGTATCCTTTCGGTTCTTATGCATATTGTACATCGCCCATCTTCCCTGAGACTTGTACCTGTTTTCCTGAGACTTTTGAACATCTTACAGTGTTTTACTTTGTCGAACTTTTTTTGTGTGTAGACAGACCTTATTAAAGCGTGTTGATGTTTCATAAGTCTTGCTTCCGTTATCAACCGCATCATCAGAACTATTGTGGTGTATCACACCTCTCCTGGAAGTGACGTAACCCTTTCCGTGTAGTTTCGTGGTACCGTGTATTTTATTATCGATTATTAGGTGCTCACTGCAACAATTTTATCTCTGCCGCCGTGTCATTTCCAGTTGTCTCGTAAGAGGAGAGAGGCAAACCTGATTTGTCTCCTCGTGGTAGTTGTGAAGCTAAGCGGACGTCCACAGAGGCGTGTTCACCTTTTTGTACCATACTAGTAAACCTCTGACTGTTTACAGCAGGCACGAGCAATCTTTTTGAGACGTGGACCCGGTTCACGTACTTATTTAAGCTCGGGGGCCGGCTCATCACGTGAGGCGATAGCAGCGCTCTTAGAGCAAGAAGTCAAAAAAAAATGTCCATATCATTAACATCTATGGAGTAACGCACTGATATCACTGACACCAGTTTCCTGACACGACACGCCAACAAATTATGCCTCAAAACGCGTTTTTGGCAATACGTTCATTTTATGTTTACATTCACTTACGCAACATCAACATTGTTTCTTTACTTACGCTATTTCACAATAGCTGTCTTAAACACGTACGCAGACCGGATTGAAAGCAACAGCAAGCCCGATACGGCCTGCGAGCCGCCGGTTGCGCACCCGTGGTTTAAGGACTCCAGCTCCCATAAATCGAACAACTTCAAACGTACTTTACAAATGAGTTAATGTGTTGAATATTTTACTTTGAATATGTAAGTGAGAAAAAGTTTGAAATTATGCTCAAAGTTTGTTGGAAGTTGTTAACTACTATCATTATGAAACACTGGGTGAATATAGTCTGGATAACTTGCGCTCCAAAAGCTAGTTTTTCACGCATTTCTGTGTTTATGACCTCACATTTCCTCAACTATGTGTCGAACAATGATATAGGCTAATTCTGCAGGTACAGTCAATGGTGTCTGTGGATAATGTGTGGCAACCTGTGTTGCAAATAGAGTCGGTAGTGAGGAAGCGATAAATTAAACGTCATGCGTGATGCTGACGTTTAACTGCGATGAACAACGAGCAAGTAGTAAGCGATAAACATTTTTTTTTCCTTTCATTATTTTGTGAGATGTGTCGCAGGGAAAAGGCTCTGTTTTAAGTCTCTAGGACGCCACTAAGTGCTCTCATTCTCAGGTAATGAATGCTTAAAGTCCAGCATTTTCGCACCTTCAGTCACCCTGTCTCAAGACAAACAGTTTCTAACTGTAATACTGGTCTTGTGTTACATTTTAACATAAGGTTATGCCTCTTAAGTTTTTAAATTCAGTCAATGATTACGTAATACTGAAAATAAAACCTGTTGCCCCTGCAAGCCTTTAGGTAGGCATCTTGCAACTGCAAGCTGATTAGTAATGTAGATCTGCTACAATAAACAGTGAGTCACAAAATGTGTTGGTTATTTAAACCCTATATATAAAAAGCAGCGTCCTGACTTTCTGACTGACTCATTAAGCCAATCCCATACCGCTAAGGGTAGAAACTTGAAATTTGGAGAAGGTGTGGACCTTACACTGTGGGCGTCATTTAAGAAGGGGTTTTTCGAAATTCCAACCGTAAGGGGGACGAAAAATGTCGCTATTAAGGCAATTTTGAAGTTAGACCTGTGAAAATTGGTATCTGGTTACTCGGTTAGAAATAAAGGAATACATAATTCAGCATTTTTGGGAATTTAATCCTATGGGGGTGAAATAGTGGGCGAAAGCTTTCTTTGAAAATATGTCGTTATTAAAGAAGTACTATATAATTTTTAAAGCTACGTCTATGAACACTAGTATTTGACTTCTCAGTTACAAATAAAAATGCGTGTTTCAGTGTTTTTGGAAACTGAACCCATAGTGGGCGAAATAGAGAATGAGATTTTTATGAAAATATTTTATTATGAAAGCATTTTTAAAGCTAAATCTATGGCTTCTCAGTTAGAAATAAAAACAATCAGTGTTTCACTGCTTTTGTAAATTCAACTCCTATATGGTTGGAACGGGGATGAAACTTTTAAAGGAAGTATTTCATTGTGCAAGCATTTTTGAAGTTAAATCTATGAAAATTTATATTTGGCTTGTATATCACAAATAAAACATACGTATGTCACTGTTTTTGGTAATGCAACCGCTAAGGGAGTGAAATAGGGGGTGAAATTTTTATGAAAATATTTCATTGGAAAACCATTTTTAAAGTTAAATCTTTGAAAATTGGTGTTTGGTTTCTCGGTTAGAGATGAAAAAATAGATATTTCACTGTTTTTGGAAATTCAGCTCCTGATGGGGTGAAATGGAGTCGCACTGACTCATCATCACCTAGCCCAAACCGCTAAGGATAAAAACTTGAAGTTTGGAGAGTGTCTGGCTCTTATACTGTAGGCATCGTTTAAGAAGGGATTGTCCGAAATTCCGCTCCTAAAGGGGGGGCGGGGTGGATAGTGAATGAAAGTCGTTTCGAAAGTATGTCACCATTAAGGGAATTTTTCAGGTAGAACTATGAAACCTGGTATTTGATTTCTCTGTCAGAAAATAAAAAAATACTTGTTTCATCATTTTTGGAAATTGTGAAATAGTGGGTGAAAGTTCTTATAATTGCTAAAGAACTACTAAAGAATTTTTAAGGCTACATCTGTGACAATTGTATTTGACTTTTCGGTAAGAAATTAAAAAAAAGTGTTTCAGTGTTTCTGGGAATTCAACCCCTAGTGCAATAGGGGATGAAATTTATTAACAAAATATTTCGTTACATTAAAAAATTTTAAAGTTAAATTTATGAAAGCTAATATTTCACTTCTCGGTTAGATAAAAGAAATATTGTTAGGGAATGAAAATTGCCATCGAAATATCCCCACGAGAACGCAAAAGACATGTTTCACAAAAACTTTGGGAATCAGCTACAAGAATCGCTTTTTGGTCAGAAATACATTCGGAAAAGACGATGCTTATATGGCCTTAATTAGCGTGGAAAGCTTAGAAGGTGTTGCAGTTTGTGAACAACATAAAAATTCGATTAAATAAACACAAAATAAAATAAAATATTTGCAGGCCATACAGTTTACGTGAGCGAAGCAGCGGGCGCCAAACTATTTGCTATGTATTTATAAAGAAGGAGGTAATTACTAACAGGGAATATTGACGTAAAACAGTCAAAAGGTTTCGTCTGCCAGTCTTACTCACACCTGTTGATAAGTCACATGAGAATTACCTGTCCTATTTCTCCTCTTTTTATAACACCGATTACGGCCTTCACTTTTGCGAATAAAGTTTGTGCCACAGTTAAAAATGACGTCGTCAGAGGAGGATACGATGGGCTCAAACTTGTTCTGCGGTGCCTTAAGTTGCTCCCGTGCGGTGTCGGCGTGACACCCCTAATGGGCGCGCCCTGCCGTATAGCTGCTGCGCCGTCAATGAGCAGAAGCGCGGCGTGCGCTCGTGCCGTGCGACGGAGTGGGGTGGGGTGGTGTGAGGTGGGGACACGCGCCAAGGCGGCGGCGGCGGCGGCGGCCGCCCTCGCTCCGAATGCGGTGACCGCGGCAGCTATTTCTGGCGCCGCGCGGACTAAAAGCGGAGGGCGGAGGGCGCCGAGCGCCGAGGAACGCTCACGGTCACTGTCAGCCGACGCCGCCGCCGCCGCCGCACACTGCCGCTGCTTACCTGCCGACCACGCCGGCACAACCCTGATCTCGATCTCTCCCGATTCGCGGTTGCCTTTCCGTGTGCTACTACGCACTACGCTGCCGGTCATTAATACTGCAACACCACGAAGGCGGCGTACAACCAACGCCAAATTGGCGGCAAGTTTACTGCATGTTTTCATATGCAAATGACGAACATTTTAGTGCAACCGCACAAAATAGGCTTCCTGTGGTCTGCGCCACACTTGAACACCATCAGCTCTTAGAAACTGGAAACGGGACTCATCTGTCCAGGACACGGTTTTCCAATCGTCTACGGTCCAATTAATTTACCCCAAGTAAAGGCATCTACAATCTGTATACAAGGAAACATTAAGCAGTCGATTCCTTATTCGGAAATCACAGTTGACTGTTTGTTTGTGAGAAAATGGTGTTACGTCTCTTGTCGCAGGAACGTCCCCTATCGAGACTGCAGGTTATTGCACCGCCATTTTGCTGCTCGGTTTGGTGCAGATCGCACGACTGCTATGCGAAAACCGAATCGTTGGTTCTGGAGGGCCATGTTCGACGCCATGCGACTAGCGCCCGACAGGGTTGATGCATAGTTCGCTAGGGCACGCAGAATTGTACAGCCACGTCACGTACCGTGAATAAGGAAACGGGCTTGTTTCTAGCAAGGCAAGTATCTACAAGGATAGTGCTACGATGTCTGGAGAAAAACGGACTTACGGCATTCACGGAGGTGACAAAAGTCATGGGACAGTTATATGCACATTTACAGATGGCGGTAGTATCACGTAAACAAGGTTTAAAGGGGCAGTGCAGTGACGAAGCTGTCATTTCTACTCAGGTGATTCATGTGAAAAGATTTCTCGACGTCATTACGGCCTCTCGACGGGAGTTAAAAGACTTTGAACGCGGAATGGCCGTTGGAGCTATACGTAAGGGTTATTCCATGTCTGAAATGGTTAGCAAATACAATTTTCCGAGATCCACAGTGTCAGGAGTGTGCATTACCACTCACCACGGACAATGTAAGAGCCGACGGCCTTCACTTGACGACCGAGAGCAGTGGCGTTTGCGTACAGGTATCAGTGCTAACAGACAAGCAACATCGCGTTACATAACAATGTGACACGTACGGCGGACGTCCCCGTTGGGACAGTGCGGCGAAATTCGGCGTTAATGGGCTGTGGCAGCAGGCGACATAGGCGATTGCTTTTGGTAACAGCGTGAGATCGACCGAAGGAGCTCTCCTGAGCTCGGGACCGTATTAATTGGACCGTAGACGATTCGAAAACCGTGGCCTGAACAGATGGGTTCCGTTTCCAGTTTTTAAGAGCTGATGGTGTTCAAGTGTGGCGCAGACCACAGGAAGCCACGGTCCCAAGTTGTCAACAAGGCACTATGCAAGAAGCCGGCCGAAGTGGCCGTGCGGTTAAAGGCGCTGCAGTCTGGAACCGCAAGACCGCTACGGTCGCAGGTTCGAATCCTGCCTCGGGCATGGATGTTTGTGATGTCCGTAGGTTAGTTAGGTTTAACTAGTTCTAAGTTCTAGGGGACTAATGACCTCAGAAGTTGAGTCCCATAGTGCTCAGAGCCATTTGAACCATTTGAACTATGCAAGATGGTGGTAGCTCAATAATGTGTGGTTCTGTGTTTGCACGGAGTGGAGTGGTTCCTCTGGATCTTCGGCTACTTGGAGATCATTTGAAGCCGTGCATGTACCTCATGTTCCGAAACAACGATGGAATTTTTATGAATGATAGTGTGTCTCGTCACCGTGCCGCAATTGTTCGCATTTGGTTTGAAGAAATTCCTAACAATTCGAGCGAGTGATTTGGCCACCCAGATCGCCTGACGTGAACCTCATCGACATATACGGGACATAATCGAGATGTGAGTGCGTGCACAGAATCCTGCACCGTCAATACTTTCGCAATTATGAACAGCTGTAGAGGCTGCAGAGGATTGCTAGCGACTTACTGAGCCCATGCCACATCGAGTTGCTGCAGTACTCCGAGCAAAAGGAAGTCCGACACGACATTAGGAGGTATCTCATGACTTCTGTCACCCCAGTGTAATCACTATTGTTGCAGCTTCCCTTCACGCGGGAAAACATAACTCAATAGCCATTCCAAATACTGTGCGACGGCCACAGATTGGTTAAAAGACAAAACGATTTCTCACCTGGGCTGTTTTACAACCACAGTAGACTCGAATGCCGTATTAACTGACATGCTACATTTCTTTTTATACATAGTTTTTCGTTTGTTGTTATATATAGTGTTTTGATGCTTGTGATACGATTTTTAAAAAAGTAGACTCAATTGAGTACATTGTTCCACTGGTTGTTGTCGTTCGAGTCTAGTACTACAGCAGTTTCGTTTTTAAGTGGCTGACGTACATGTACCTGAAAATGGTATATTGGCAAAACCAAGTAATCGTGTGGAGTAAATTACTGTGCTTCTTATACAGACAATATGGAAAACGGAATTGTCTTTTAATGAACGTCATTGATTTGATTTCATGCGGTACCTCTACGTTTCTCAAAATCTACAGGCTTGCCTGTATCAGACCTCTTCACGGAACTGCTCGTGCGAGGGTGGCTGGCTCACGCCGGGTAATGGTAGGTGATGAGGAGGGGAGAGTAGAAGAAAGGAACAATTAGGGGTGTCACACCAACACGACACAGGAGCAACTTAATTCACAGCAGGATGTGTCGTCAACGACTCTATTCTACGGCCACTAATAGTTATATGGAGATGTGTCGCTTCACGATGGCTAATTAATCCATTTCGTGGCAAATTTATTTCCTAAGACTCTTGCATTGATGAGAAATGACTAGCGAATGAAACCTACATTTCTTTTAATTGGTGTGGCAAAGAAACCGGGCCAGCTAAATACGAAACATTATATTTGTTACGATTGATGCAGCCTCACAAAGAATGTCGTTTACGGATGAAGTTTAAATTGACATCGACATGTATTTCTTGACTGTTTTAATCACAAGTGAAACATATGAATGGCTACTACTTACTTTGCTTTTCACTACAGAGCCAACGTCTGGTATCACTTTCCAAGCACAGTTAGTTCGAAGATAAGCTTGTAAACTAAATTGTTTCGGCGAGCTTCTGTGAGTAGATTTCGTTCTCTTCACTGTAAAAAAAAAAGCTGTTCGCTGACCTATGTGAGTCCGAACATCGACGTAATCGTAGCTGAAAACTTGCGAAGGTGTGGAAATTTATGTTGAAGAAAATATTTACACTGGTCTACAAGACAACTTACCACTCAACTGCCTGTCACACCGTAGGTCTGTAAGATGTAACTGTAGTTAGGCATCCTGCCCTGATGTGTTGTAAATTAGTACTGGTGTCTCCGACCTTCGCTTTCAAGCTCCTAACCTAGCCATATTGCAGCCTTCCAGCGGCTCGAAAGAGCTACTCTCCACTTTGGACCAAGTATATGAGCTTGTATTTAAAACTATGGCGAACTTAACATATTGTCATTCCTAAGAAAACAACTCACAGTTTGCACTTCCTCTGCACAACCGAATGACGTCTGAGAGCCACATTTTACCTCGAGCGCTCACTGCTCAGGCGGTGAGTGAGCAGTGCTCATCTAGCCGCCTCCTGAACAGCCTAATACAGAACTACAAGCCTAGTAGTAGTAGTAGTAGTAGAAGACTCGAATGAGAACAAGCTATGAAACGATGTTCTCATTTGAGTCCACTTTTTTTTAACCGCATCAGAAGCATCACAACATGGTATACGACAACAAAGTCGGCCGTTGTGACCGAGAGGTTCTAGGCACTTCAGTTCGGAACCACTGCTACTGTCGGAGGTTCGAATCCTGCCTCGGGCATGGATGTGTGTGATATCCTTAGGTTAGTTAGGTTTAAGTAGTTCTAAGTTATAGGGGACTGATGACCTCAGATGTTAACTCCCATAGTGCTCAGAGCCATTTGAACCAACAACAAAGTACAAACTGTTTATAAACAGTCAAGTGGCATGTGAATTCCAGTATGGAGTGTATAGGTTTCGATACGCATCTCATCCTCTGCCTCCTCCTATTCCTCCTCCTCCTCCTCCTCCGTTTCTTTCCTTTCCTTTGTCATTATTGCTAATTCTTCAGGGTTGCAATCTGACGAATGGGTTGTTATTTTCCATGACCACATAAATTTCTTGAAGCCAGCCGGCCGGAGTGGCCGAGCGGTTCTAGGCGCTACAGTCTGGAACCGCGCGACCGCTACGGTCGCAGGTTCGAATCCTGCCTCGGGCATGGGTTTGTGTGATGTCCTTAGGTTAGTTAGGTTTAAGTAGTTCTAAGTTCTAGGGGACTGATCACCTCAGAAGCTAAGTCCCGTAGTCCGCAGAGCCATTTGAACCATTTTTTTTCCCTGAAGCCACAACATCACGTTATGTACACAATATTTCTCTTTCTTATTAAAAACAACTGCCTTCGGGTATCATCCAAATTGATAAGAGATCACAGTTGAAGCCCAGCATATTAAAAAATATGAACATAAAAATACGCACGATTTTTGAGTCGACTTGCAGTGATTTCTTCAAATCGCTTAAGGGTGGACTGTGGAACGGTTCTTTTCAAAGGCACACAGCCCACTTCAATCGCTATCCATGTCCTAGACGGGCTTTAAGCATTGATCGTCCTTCCCTAATTTAAATCCCACCAATTCTGTTGTACGAAGCAGCGAAGCCACGCCGAAATAACGCAGTCAGCCAACATGTCATGCAATTCGTACCGTTATGTTCGTCTGTCCACCTCTGTTGCAGATTGGAGATCGTCTTTTGCGCGAATGTGGGGAACTTCTAAAAATCACACTCTGAGAGTCCACTTTAATATAAGGGTGTGAAGTGCATGTTTTAAGTTCTCCTACGCCATCATTAACGACTGCCATCGTAAAAAAAATACACTTTTATGTATGCTGTGTCAGTTTTCGCTGTACATACCTGCAGCCATTTACGTCGTGTGGGTAATTTTTTTGTCACTGTGGCCAGCTCTCGACATCTAACATGGCCCACAACGCTTTCGGCAGTCAGTACAGGAGGTATCCGCGTTTCCTGCAGTAAAAAGCATTCTTCGCTGAAAGAGCTGCAGGAACAGTGGGTGCTTTACAAAAGAGAGTTGCGCGCGGCACGTGCGCCGCAGCTGCCTGGCCGCTTGAGTCAGCAGCGGCAGCCGTCATTCCGCGGCCGTGAGTCGCCTGCGCTGACCTGGCGCCCAGCGAGCTTCCAGAAGTACGGGCTTTCCGGAACGCGACGCATTCACCGTACAGGCAGAACGCTCGCGGCCGTCACCATCATATCGTACTTAGTCATGTGCGAGACACACGCCGATCGATTTACTCGGCACATTCCCTCTTCGTTGGTCTTTGGTCTTCTAGACAGTTACTCCATTTCTCCTACGTGCTCGTACATTCCAGCTTTATTTAGAATACCGTAAAAAATAGCGAGCTGTTTTCATATTCATGCATCATTGCAATTCTGTTCCTGTCTGTTATAAACGGCCTGCAGGCAACTTTATTCCCTGTCTTTGCTTATCATTTATGTATAGAGTTGTCCTGAACTATAAATTGTGACGGTTCCTGTTATAACGCGTCGAATATTTTATAACTATTTTTTTAAATTTGTTTGAGAGAAAGATGAGGAGTGGCCGAGCTCGGATGAACAAGGATGGAGAACGAAACTGACCGCATCATTTTCTAAAGAACCGTCCCTGAATTCGCCTTGAGAGATTTCTGGAAAGCCGCGCGGGATTAGCCGAGCGGTCTCAGGCGCTGCAGTCATGGACTGTGCGGCTGGTCCCGGCGGAGGTTCGAGTACTCCCTCGGGCATGGGTGTGTGTGTTTGTCCTTAGGATAATTTAGGTTAAGTAGTGTGTAAGCTTAGGGACTGATGACCTTAGCAGCTAAGTCCCATAAAATTGCAGACACATTTGAATGTTTTAGATTTCTGGAAACCGCGGGAAACCTAAATCTGCATAGCCTGACCACAAATTAAACAACGGTCCTACAGAAAGTTTTATTCTTTGACATTGTCAGTGGGGGGGGGGGGGGGGGGGAGGGGGCACGTGATGTAACGTTTAACGTTGTCAATTTTCGTACCAACTCCGTTTTCTTATTTTAGGGCGACTTAAACTCTAAGAATACGACGATGTGTAATGATTGTCACACACATTTTAGCTAGATCTGAAGATAGCTCGTCAGTGAGGCGAAACCAGTAATCAAATGGTTCAAATGGCTCTGAGCACTATGGGGCTTAACATCTGAGGCCATGTGGGGGGGGGGGGGGGTAATCAGAGTGCCAAACCGCACGGTTTATTTTTCTATGGTAGTAATGAAAGTTCGTGGGACACTATTGTTTTTGTATCTTTACGGATGACGTTGCGCTGGACAATTACAAACGTCTGAGCAGGTCCTCGAAGGATATTACTAGGAGACGTGCTTCGTTGTTTATCAATTGGCGTCCTAGAAGCTACAACATGGAGCTCTCCTGCTTTCGTAAAGGAATTTTTAAACAGATAATGGTTTGAACCCGTTCGCTAATTTTTCTCTCGTACTGAATCCACGTACCCTCATGGCAGTGCAGACTATTTTAGAAGTGAAACGATCTCGTTCCGCAATTGCTTCCCACAATTTCGTCTTAAGGTGGAAATCTTTCGACGTGTGAAGTGCATAAATAATTTATTTGCCTAAGTGAATCAACAAGACTGCATAAATAACCAAGTGGAAACCTATAATCATGCAGTCGTTCTATTCGGTGGCCATGTTGTTGTCAGCTACAGAAATAAAACTTTAGATAAATAATACTAAAGACTACAAGAATTGTGTCTATACTGTATATAGTCTTGGAAGGCCTACCGGTATCGGTTTCACAGTTGTAGCTACAGTCCTCAAAAGCTGGCTCTCAACTGGAGGATGTTATCGCTCGGGTGTCGTCGAACCGTCGGCTACCGAAGACTGTGACTTCGGAATCTGTTTTCCATAAGTAAGGCTATCGGTTATGAATGCAACTGTTTACACGGTTATTCAGTTCGAAGTCAACGCGAACTGTCAAAACGAACGTTATATTCTGAGCAAATGTGTGAAAAAAATGGTTCAAATGGCTCTGAGCACTATGGGACTCAACATCTGTGGTCATAAGTCCCCTAGAACTTAGAACTACTTAAACCTAACTAACCTAAGGACATCACACACATCCATGCCCGAGGCAGGATTCGAACCTGCGACCGTAGCAGTCGCGCGGTTCCTGACTGAGCGCCTAGAACCGCTAGACCACCGCGGCCGGCTCAAATGTGTGACTAACGGCTCTTAATCTCTAAGGTTCCACTTTACAACTGAGTAAAAGACTTCAATATTAGCCATATACGATCTGTTTAAGCAACGTCAGTGGTCTGCATTACATAACTGGAACGAATGTACATGATGTAAATATATGTAAACGTAAAAAGGCCAACCAGTATTAGTTACAGTTATATTTTACTGACCCTCTGAGAATTCCTAATTTTGTTTAAGAAATTTCCCTGTGTTTTGTTAATATTTAAAAAATTTTTTATTAAGTTGCGAAGACGGACTTGTATTGTATTGTACGGAACTGGGGACCTAGAAACGACGGAGAGGCTTCGTCCCCGCCTAGCCCTCAGTGGTTCTCAAACGCACAACAGACTACAGCAGTCCACTCACCCCACCGCCGCCCCACACCGAACCCAGCGTTATTGTGCGGTTCGGCCCCCAGCTTCTAGCCTAAATCTGGACCTGCACAATAAAATTTAAAAAGGACGACTGATCGCTGCAATCTATAATTTTCAAGTCAATATAACAGTCGCTGAGTGCAACAGCTTTCTGAATGGAAGGCAACCTGATAGAAAAATAGGGTTTTTTAATAAAAAACAGTGCACAATCATATCGAACCCCGGCAAGAAAACTGACACAAGTCAGAAATGGCAATTTTTAGTTTATGTATTATGTAAACTGAAAGTGAAGGGGAAGAAAGGAAAGGAAAGAGAAAGAACAGATGATATCAGCAGCATCGGGAATTTATGCGGAATCGGCGGCGACGAATGAAAATATGTGCTGGACCGGGACTCTAATCCGGGATCTCCTGCGCACTAGGCATTTACGTTGACCAGTACGCCATCTGGACACAGCTTTTATGGCAAATGCACGGACTATCTCGGCACGCTCCTCGGCCGACTCACATTCGCACCTATCCTACTTGTCCGCGTTCCCCGTACATGTCCTCCACTCTCGCTAATTTTTTAGATTCACACCGGAGGTCGAAAGATGTTGTGCATCCCAACTGGAGGTTGTGGATTCATTGCTCATCGAGGCGAATCAGTTATATAAATGTGCCGTGTCTCTTCTTTCGGACATTTTCGACATTTTCAACGCGACAAAGATCGCCCTCTGGATTCTGCCACTCATTTGAAAAATTGCACCGGACCAACGCAAATGTGGTTATGTTACAGCCGTGTCATGCCAGTCTAGATGGTTCTTCAGCTGTCTGATCACCACGGACAAGTGCTGGGTGTAGGTGCTTCGATTCTGAGACAAAGGAGCAAAGCAAGCAGTGCATTCTCCACCACAGAAAGTGGTGAGGATCCAACCATCATCGTCCAAAGCGATGTTCGAGTGTTTTATGGACTGTCACGTTGTGGTGCTAACAGAGTGTTCTCGTAAAAGGTGAGCCGTCGCACGAGCATAAATACTACCTAAATCTCCTGATATACTCCAAGAGAATGCTTGCGCTCCACGACGACGCCCTGGCCTATTTTGCAAAGGACATAGTCTTACCTGCTGCTTCTAAGGTACCATATATGCATTTCTGTCATCAGCAGTGTACAGTGATCCAGGGAATGTTGAAACCATTTTATTCAGTCTTTGATCACAGTTTCTAGATGTCTGCATAATTAATTTCGTTTAGCGATGAACTACTTCTGACCTATGTAATAATAACACTGCTCTAGCACCTGAAGGCAAACAACCCCCTCCCCCCCCCCCAGCTCCCTCCCGTCCAAAGGAGTGTCGAAGAGTTGCCTAGTCATCAGGCGCTAGAGCAGCCGCCAGGCAGTTTCAGTGTCGAACATAATTAAGGTACGTTTCTAGAGTGCTCAAGAAAGTTCCGCGGTCGGCACCGAAGGAGTTGCGGAAATGAGAGGGAGGGACGGGGAGGTGTTAGAGGGACCCTTTGCCGTTTTAATCACACATGAGTTAATGTTGCATCTCGCGTGATCAGGCCTCAGGAGAGCTCGAAACGGGAGGGCTGAAAAAGTCAAGTTCTCGTGCTGCTTCGGACCACGTAGAAAATTCGTCGAATGATTTTGAATAGTCCCTATTGGTTCCAGCCTCTACATGAGAGCAAAACATTTGGTCGCGCTGCAGTTCAAAGAAGTGCGATCACGTTCAATGGGGGATGCAGTCCACAATGTCCGTAAAGACGGGCCGCAACGTCCGATGGTGTCAGCAGTGTCAAGGAGATGTTCCTGTGGCTCACCGCACTGCGAACTATCGTTTTCAACAGCGAAATGTGTAGGAATCAATGCCCCAGAGAAAGGGATGATTTCATTGACGGCCCCTGACACCTTTTTATGTCGATTCTGAGCGGCGGCGTTTATGAAACGTTTTCCTGGGGCACCCTATAAGAGAACCGCATGATTTCAAAGTTTAGTGCCGCGATTCGGACCTCCATCGCAGAGACGCCAAAAGAAGAGGTGAAATGTGGGTAAGATGTAGTGTGACGACAACCTTCTCGTCGTGTGTAACGTCCACGATGGCTTTGGGCAGAACTGTGGTGAACTTTGACGCCAATGCGATGTCATTAACCCATCTTAAACTTCAGAGACCTTCTGAACTGTGGCCCATTTTCCGCTTGTGACGACACCTTGCTGTTTGAAGCGTCGCCGAGGCAAAGAGTGAGGTCGTAGATCGCCACGCTTTTGCACCATTACAGGTGAAGTTTGTAGAAACCTTATAGCCAAATTTCAAAGTTGTGCGTGGCATGGGAGGCAGTTAGGGGATTTCGGAAAAGTGATCCTTTAATTTCGTTAACGCATTTCAGTTTCATCATGCTCGGAGACAATGCCGCAATTATGAGTACTAATGCACAACCTTACTAATGTGTAAATACCACTGCAATTTTTAAAAAAAATCGATATACAGTGATCTAAATATATGCAATGGCTCTTATCGTGTAGGAGACCTGATGTTAGATCAGATGTCTTTACGGAACCTGTGGAAAAAATTTAAGGACATCGAGTATTGAAGTTCCGCGCCGTGTAGCGACCGCATCGCCAGCACAAAAGCAGCTTTCTAGGTGGGTCTGAGCTGGCTGGGGTCAACGGCAGGGCTGCTGCATTGCCGGGCCGGCTGCAGACCGCGGAGCTGCCGGGGAAAGCGGCGGCTGCCACCGGGCGAGCGCGTGGGAGGACCGCCTCCTCGGGTTGGGAGCCGTTAGCTCGGCTTCAGCGCCCTGCCACCGCCCTGCCTACTCCACTGGCTGACTGCCTCCCGTGACTGATGTCGCCGTCGGCGTCGCGGAATCGTAAACGCGCCGAACGGGACTTTCGCCAACGTTAACGACCGGCCCACCGCGTCCCTTTGTCTTCTGTGTGGACGCTAGCTTGTCGTTGCGGACTATTAAGGCTGGGACATGTGCACTCCGTTAGGATGATGGACGTAGGCGCCCATCCCTTCACGACGACGGGTGCAAGCACCGGGCGACGTAAGACGGTGATTAAGACAGCGGACTGATTCGAGTAGAACCGAGTTTCAGTCCTGTCTTTTTTTTTTTACAAGGCCTCCCCAAGCAAATATAGGAGAATGCCAGAATGTTCCCGCCGATAAGAGCACGGTAGATTCCTTCACAGTCGACTCGGTCGAGATTTAGGGACCCAGAAAGTCGCGAGGGGCATTCGATAAGTAATGCAACAATTTTTTTTTTCTAAAAGCAAGTTGGTGTTATGCAGGACACCAACACGCCATGTTATACTCTTAAACCAGAGTAGTACGGTGCTGGCTCTGAGACACGGAGACACTGCTGAAAGATGACACCAAAAAAAAATGTGCAAATGTGTGTGAAATCTTATGGAACTTAATTGCTAAGGTCATCAGTCCCTAAGCGTACACACTACTTAACCTAAATTATCCGAAGGACAAACACACACACCCATGCCCGAGGGAGGACTCGAACTTCCGCCGGGACCAGCCGCACAGTCCATGACTGCAGCGCCTGAGACCGCTCGGCTAATCCCGCGCGGCTAAAGATGACACCGTCATCGGGGAAGACATCTGGCATGAAGGGATGTACGTTGTTCGCAGCTGTCAGCGTGTCCTCTATTACCACCACAGGTCATATACAAGCACAGCAGAAAGTCTCCACAGCGTAATACTGCTCCGAGCAGCCCGCGTCCGTGGCGCGCTGCACCTTTCGAGCCACCGTTCATCCCGATGAAGGCGTTTGTGGAGACGACCATCGGTATAGTGCATCAAAAATGTGATTCACCCGAAGATCCGACACGTTTCCATTGATCTATGGTCGAATCCTGATGGACCCGTACCAACTGCAACCGTAATTGGCCATGAGGTTGGGTCAGCATACGAACACGTAGGGGTGGTCTGCTGCAGAGCTCCATGTTCAACAACATACGATGAACGGTGCCCTCCGAAACACTTGTGCATGCGCCAGCATTGTGCTCTTTCGGCAGAGATGCCACAGACCCTCTATTTACCCTACATCACAGATCAGAAAAACCTCCGAACCCCATGTTCTGTGAAGAGTCGTGAACGTCCAAACAGTTTCACTGTCTTTCTACCACTTTCCGTAGATGCTCACGACAGTAGCAAGTGAACATCCGACCAACTTCGCCGTTTTCGAGATACTCGTTCACAGTCTCTGCCTAATAATAATCCACCCTTTGTCAAAGTCGCTTGTTGTTGTTGTGGTCCTCAGTTCTGAGACTGGTTTGATGCAGCTCTCCATGCTACTCTATCCTGTGCAAGCTGCTTCATCTCCCAGTACCTACTGCAACCTACATCCAGCTGAATCTGTTTAGTGTATTCATCTCTTGGTCTCCCTCTACGATTTTTACCCTCCACGCTGCCCTCCAATGCCAAACTGGTGATCCCTTGATGCCTCAGTATATGCCCTACAAACCGATCCCTTCTTCTAGTCAAGTTGTGCCACAAATTTCTCTTCTCTCCAATTCTATTCAATACTTCCTCATTAGTTATGTGATCTACCCATCTAAACTTCAGCATTTTCTGTAGCACCATTTTTCGAAAGCTTCTATTCTCTTTTTGTCTAAACTATTTATCGTCCACGTTTCACTTCCATACATGGCTACACTCCATACAAATACTTTCAGAAATGAATTCCTGACACTTAAATCTATACTCGATGTTAACAAATTTCTCTTCTTCAGAAACGCTTTCCTTGCCATTGCCAGTCTACATTTTATATCCTCTCTACTTCGACCATCATGAGTTATGTTGCTCCCCAAATAGCGAAACTTATTTAATACTTTAAGGGTCTCATTTCCTAATCTAATTCCCGCGGCACCACCTGATTAATTCTACTACATTCCATTATCCTCGTTTTGCTTTTGTTGATGTTCGTCTTATATTCTCCTTTCAAGACACTGTCCATTCCGTTGAGCTGCTCCTTTGCTGTCTCTGACAGAATTACAATGTCATCGCCGAACCTCAAAATTTTTATTTGTTCTCCATGGATTTTAATTCCTAATCCGAATTTTTCTTTTGTTTACTTTACTGCTTGCTCAGTATATAGGTTGAATAACATCTGGGAGAGGCTACAACTCTGTATCACTCCCTTCCCAACCACTGCTTTCCTTTCATGCCCCTCGACTCTTATAACCGTCATCTGGTGTCTGTACAAATTGTAAATAGCTTTTCCCTCCCTGTATTTGACCCCTGCCATGTTCAGAATTTGAAAGAGAGTATTCCAATCAACATTGTCAAAAGCTTTCTCTAAGTGTATAAATGCTGGAAACGTAGATTTGCCTTTCGTTAATCTATTTTCTAAGATAAGTCGTAGGGTCAGCATTGCCTCACATGTTCCAACATTTCTACGGAATCCAAACTGATCTTCCCCGAGGTCGGCTTCTACCAGTTTTTCCATTCGTCTGTAAAGATTTCGTGTTAGTATTTTGCAGCCGTGGCTTATTAAATTGATAGTTCGGTAATTTTCACATCTGTCAACACCTGCTTTCTTTGGGATTGGAATTATTACATGCTTCTTGAAGTCTGAGGGTATTTCGCCTGTCTCATACATCTTGCTCACCAGATGGTAGAGTTTTGTTAGGCCTGGCTCTCCCAAGGCTGTGAGTAGTCGCTTATCTCAATGAATTTCCGCATTTGCAGGCTAAATCTTCACTAGGGTGATCCCCCGTTCGTGCCTGTTCCGCTTACATACTTTTGTTACCGCGTCAAGTGCCCGCAACGCCACCAGGCAGCATCCAACGTCACGGTGTGCACTTGCCATAATGTTTCTGCCTTATTATTGTGTGTGTGTGTGTGTGTGTGTGTGTGTGTTGTTGTTGTTGTGTGTGTGTGACTGTATTTTCAGAGATGATTATTCAGAGATTATGACCACCTTTCGAATGTCTCAATTCTAGCTTTAGATATGTCAGTTTCGAAAAGAATCCCAACTGTGAGATTCGTAAACACTCTGATTTCGTTTAGGGGAAAAAACCTGCCAACTCTGCGTCCACTACTAAATGGCCGATAAGCGTACTTAATTAGTTGTGACTCCCGGAAGGCGGAAGCGGCGCGTGCTGCGGGGGGAGGAGCGGCGTGTTCCGACCACTTGCCGCTGGCGCAGCACCAGCGCCGGAGCTAGAATTTTAATTACAGCTCCGCTGCTCTCCTCCGGGGTCCCGTTGGGCGGCCGGCATTATTTACAGCCCCTGGGCGGCCCTAAATCCGAGTCGGTGAGGCCGCCACGCAGCGCCGGGAGTCGCTCACTGGTCTCCGGGCTCTCGCCTACCCTCGCCATAAACGCGCGCTGCCTTTACGAGCCGCCAGTCGGCGCTATGAAACACAGCGCTCTCCCATTCACCGCACTTGTGAGTGTCAGTAGCTGGTTACACAGGAGAGAGAGTGCCATTAAACTGTGAGAGGCTGCTCCTGAATTCCGTCGTTGTAAACACGGGCAATATAGCGCTCGGAGTACTGGACAGTGTATGCTAACGATGCCCGTTATGACGCATTGTAATTTTCACTTCCTGTTTCCCTCTGGTAAAAGACTATACCCTGTTTTCCTCTCAGGATTCGTGCTTGGATAACTCAGTCAGTAAGACCATTCCCCGCAAAACGCACTATTCTCAGCTCGACTCCCTGTCCGAGAAACAGTTTCAATCTGCCAGAAGGATTCAGTACGAACTTTTTATAAATTCTAAGCTTTACGACCACGGATGTGTGGCTCTTGTGAGGACTCCCCAGGAGCATTTTCTCTGGTGTTTCAGCAGATAACAGCAAGTTTGTTTTGCAGTCGTTCCAAACAAATAATACGCATCACATATTTCATGCAACGGTCATTGTCAATCAAAACTTCGATTTTTAAGTTCCCAGTCGATGGAGGGGTCCAAAACCAGTCTAGGGCGGTATTCAAGTTTATCAGTATGGTTAACGAGGACAAAAAAAAAAAAAAATGCGAAGGATTGCCAGTACGCTCCAGCAGCGTCTGCCCTACTGCGAGGTGGTAGCAGTGTGGTGCGGACCGAGTCGGGGCAAGCGAAGCAAGGAAGGCGTCGCAAATACATGTTTACATACATTTCGGTATTTATTATTGATATGGACTGCATTAGAGATTCAGCGACAGTGAGCCACCTATTCGAAGTACTGGAACAGACAACCTTTTCGAAGAACGACGTTATCTTTCAGTTTTCATACCCTTTCCATGATAATAACTAATGTCATAATACAATTGGGATTAAGAACAGAGGGGTCGGTTTATAAATAACTTTCTGGACGGTGCGCTCCGAAACGCTTCTGCGTGCCCCAGCATCGTGCTCTTTCGGCAGAGATGCCACAGACCGTCTATTTATCCTCTTTTATTTATGTTTTACACTACGCGTTTAAGGGAATGATTCCCATTTTCTTTGTATTATACCATTTTTTCGTAATGTTTTCGATGTGTGAGGTTCTACTTTGTTTTGTTGACTTTAAGTTTGTAAGTTTCCTTCTGGTGCACTTGTGCAGAGTCTCACTCATGTTAAACTTAAAGTCAACAAAAGAAAGTAGAACATTACACATCGAAAACGTTACGAAGAAATGGCATAGTGCAAAGAAATACACACTTAATAGGAATCATTTCCCGAAACGCGTCGTATGAAACATAAATAAAATAAAATGGTGACTTGCAGCAGGAAGTTATTTATAAACGAACCCATTGTTTTCCGTCGGCCGGAGTGGCCGTGCGGTTATAGGCGCTACAGTCTGGAGCCGAGCGACCGCTACGGTCGCAGGTTCGAATCCTGCCTCGGGCATGGATGTGTGTGATGTCCTTAGGTTGGTTAGGTTTAATTAGTTCTAAGTTCTCGGCATAGTGCTCAGAGCCATTTTTTGAACCCATTGTTTTCCCAGTCACATGCTTTCAAAACACCATTTACAGGGTGTTTCAAAAATGACCGGTATATTTGGAACGGCAATAAAAACTAAACGAGCAGCGATAGAAATACACCGTTTGTTGCGATATGCTTGGGACAACAGTACATTTTCAGGCGGACAAACTTTCGAAATTACAGTAGTTACAATTTTCAACAACAGATGGCGCTGCAAGTGATGTGAAAGATATAGGCGACAACGCAGTCTGTGGGTGAGCCATTCTGTACGTCGTCTTTCTGCTGTAAGCGTGTGCTGTTCACAACGTGCAAGTGTGCTGTAGACAACATGGTTTATTCCTTAGAACAGAGGATTTTTCTGGTGTTGGAATTCCACCGCCTAGAACACAGTGTTGTTGCAACAAGACGAAGTTTTCAACGGAGGTTTAATGTAACCAAAGGACCGAAAAGCGATACAATAAAGGATCTGTTTGAAAAATTTCAACGGACTGGGAACGTGACGGATGAACGTGCTGGAAAGGTAGGGCGACCGCGTACGGCAACCACAGAGGGCAACGCGCAGCTAGTGCAGCAGGTGATCCAACAACGGCCTCGGGTTTCCGTTCGCCGTGTTGCAGCTGCGGTCCAAATGACGCCAACATCCACGTATCGTCTCATGCGCCCGAGTTTACACCTCTATCCATACAAAATTCAAACGCGGCAACCCCTCAGCGCCGCTACCATTGCTGCACGAGAGACATTCGCTAACGATATAGTGCACAGGATTGATGACGGCGATATGCATGTGGGCAGCATTTGGTTTACTGACGAAGCTTATTTTTACCTGGACGGCTTCGTCAATAAACAGAACTGGCGCATATGGGGAACCGAAAAGCCCCATGTTGCAGTCCCATCGTTCCTGCATCCTCAAAAAGTACTGGTCTGGGCCGCCATTTCATCCAAAGGAATCATTGGCCCATTTTTCAGATCTGAAACCATTACTGCATCACGCTATCTGGACATTCTTCGTGAATTTGTGGCGGTACAAACTGCCTTAGACGACACTGCGAACACCTCGTGGTTTATGCAAGATGGTGCCCGGCCACATCGCACGGCCGACGTCTTTAATTTCCTGAATGAATATTTCGATGATCGTGTGATTGCTTTGGGCTATCCGAAACATACAGGAGGCGGCGTGGATTGGCCTCCCTATTCGCCAGACATGAACCCCTGTGACTTCTTTCTGTGGGGACACTTGAAAGACCAGGTGTACCGCCAGAATCCAGAAACAATTGAACAGCTGAAGCAGTACATCTCATCTGCATGTGAAGCCATTCCGCCAGACTCGTTGTCAAAGGTTTCGGGTAATTTCATTCAGAGACTACGCCATATTATTGCTACGCATGGTGGATATGTGGAAAATATCGTACTATAGAGTTTCCCAGACCGCAGCGCCATCTGTTGTTGAAAATTGTAACTACTGTAATTTCGAAAGTTTGTCTGCCTGAAAATGTACTGTTGTCCCAAGCATATTGCAACAAACGGTGTATTTCTATCGCTGCTCGTTTAGTTTTTATTGCCGTTTCAAATATACCGGTCATTTTTGAAACACCCTGTATAATGGACCAGATCAGATAAGGAACAGCTGTCATTTAACAGTCATTTTACACTATCTGATCAAATGTAACCGGACACCTTTTAGTGGACATTAGTCTGTGGTTTGTCAACCCTTCCCTTTTATGACTGCTTGAACTCTTTTGGGAAGACTTTCAGTAAGATGTCTTAGTGTGTGTGGGAGTGGACGAATGGCAGCCCAGTCGTCCTCAACAGCCGAAACTAGAGAAGGTAGTGATGCTACACGCTGGTGCCTGGAGCGAAATCGACATCTAGCTCGCGTTCTAACGGATACATTAGAAAACTGCACCCAGCGAAATTTGCGCCCATTCAAAATTATGTGAAATTTGCGACCATTATTCCGGAAAACCTGCTAGTCTCTAAGTGACGGCCTACCTGCACGCCGAGAGTCCTCGCCTTCCAGAAACGCACCTTATGACTCACGGTCTACCTGCCAGTGTATGATCACTTGAACAAACACCCTCAATACGATTAACTTCCATATTGGTCAGTTCGTGCTCCTTGCGTCTGTGTGTGCTTATATGTTCGATATGGAAGTGTAATTTACTCTTATACACTTATTGTCAAGGAAACGGACGCTGATTTGGCGCTTTTCAAACCAGAAATCAGTATATTGCCGAGGAATGCTTCAGACCAAAGATTGTAAGAAGGAACGATTATTAATGTAGAGCTCCCGATGACGCTCGCATAGAAGTACGTAAGACTGAACGGGACGAAGTAGAGGACACGAGAAATTATGATAATTTTCGGCTATAAAAATTTTGGCATTAGGGTCCTTGTTAGAGCAACACCAGTCGTCTTCATCAGTAGTTATTGTAAAGGGAAACGCGATGTAGGAGCCCCCGGCTCTGCTACCTTCCGGGCAAGTTGCGGAGTTACAGGGCCAATTACTGGACCCTTCATTGACCTTTTCTGGGCGCAACTTTTGCTGGCCGCAAATTAGACTGGGCGCAATTTACAGGACGGCCGTTCTAACTCACCCCATATGTGTCCCATTGGATCCAAGACGGGACGCTGGGCAGGACAGTCCAATTCAGGAATGTTATCGTCCACAAACCGTTTCATCACAAATGCTGCTTTATGAAAGATCGATTGTCGTCCTGCTCGAATCAATTGTCTTCTGCGAATTTTGCCTCTACTGTACGCAGCAGGCAATGCTGTAAAATGTGTTCATATTCTTTCGCACTTTGTGATTTCTTAAGAAGGGTATCACACCCTAACCATGAAGATCGCCGCCATACCGCAACACCATCTCCTCCGTACTCACTGTTGACAATACACGTTATGGCAGGTACCGTTCCCTAGGCATTTGCCAAACCGAAACTCTCACGCTGGAATGGCACAGGTTAGAACGTGACTCATCACTCCATATGACTCGTTCCGTCATCCAGTGTCCAGTGTCGTCGCTCTTTCCTCCACTTCAAAGCGTCGCTTGGCATTAATTTCTAAATGTTTGGCTTATGATGAGCTACTAGACCATTGATCTCCATCTCTACTCCCTGCACACAGTCTGTATGCTAGCTGGACTGCTGGTAGCACTTTGAAACTCATGAGTTTTCAAAAGTGTTTCAAATATCTGTGAATTTCTAAGGGAACAAACTGCTTAGGTCGCCGGTCCCTAGACTTACACACTACTTAAACTAACTTATGCTAAGAACAACACACACACCCATGCCCGAGGGAGGACTCGAACCTCCGGCGGGAGGGGCCGCGCAGTCCGTGACAGGACGCCTCAAACCGCGCGGCTCACAAGTTTTTCTGTCGTCTAATTTCATGCTATATTTTACAATCACCATATGCCATTTTTGACAGTCCTTATCCGGCAGCGCAGGAGATCTGCCTAGTCGGTAGAATTGGGCAGCTTTATAAATGTTGAAAGTCCCTTATGAATCTGTTAATCAGGTAACATCTGATGAATAGAGTCCAAGGCAGTCACTAAGCTCCACTGACCGATCCACACTGTGGTTACTGCTTCCCTGCTGACAATTAAATACTTCATTCCTCCTTTTATACTGGAAGAAGAGCGCCGAGGAGGGGTGAGGGGCAGGGAGGGGGGAGGATCCGCCTCTCGTGGCATCTAGTGGTCAGTTTCGTAATTACATGTGCGTAACTGGACATTTTGATCAGGTTTTGTATAACATATACAGTACTAAGGCTCCCAGCGAGAGCAACTACCTCTCTAGCTCCATTATGTTTTATATTTTTCATTTGGTATTTTTAAGCACGCAGAATACGTTACCCTTCACGATAGCTGTAATGCCGAATTCTGAGCACAGCACTTAGAAAGACTTATAGAGCACGGGAGTGACTGAAACTAAGTTAACATCTTACCCGCAGTTCCATATCTAAATTTTCATTTGCAGTCATGCATATCACTGACTTAGTTCCCATCAAGTTGCAGAAGCTTTCGCAGTTGGGGAGAGTTTTGTACCCTGGAACACTTAAGACTCTCGCTACTACTAGCGCTGTAATACAGGTTTAATAGATTTCTTACTCCGCTTTTAAATGATAGCTTCACTTTTTGGGTGCTGCAGTCTTTTTCTGAAATCACAAAAATAACTCGCGAAATGTAAGGTTTTCCAAATGTAAAAAAATGTTTTATGGCACAACATGGTCATTTTCCCAGGACAAATATTTTATTGAAATTTAAAACGGTTGATATCGAGAAAATATTGTCGATATTTTTACTTATCTATTATTATACAGACACAAATAATCAGCAAGTGTAATAAAATTAAGTAAAGGTATCATCAGAAACCAGTTGCAATTTAAATACGGTTTGAAATGGAAGTTATTGGAAATTAATACAAATTTCATTTTCAGTGGAAGTAAAAGTAAAGAAACTCAGTTCATTTACAAGTATCACATGTTCCATGATAAAAGACCTTCTTCCATTTCGGGGCACAAAATGGTGCATTACCAAGGAAGTATGGCTTAACTGTCCACAAGTTATCTACGTACTTTTAATAGTAAACAGAATTTTACTTTCGCCGGTCGGAGTGACCGTGCGGTTCTAGGCGCTACAGTCTGGAGCCGAGCGACCGCCACGGTCGCAGGTTCGAATCCTGCCTCGGGCATGGATGCGTGTGATGTCCTTAGGTTAGTTAGGTTTAATTAGTTCTAAGTTCTAGGCGACTGATGACCTCAGACGTTAAGTCGCATAGTGCTCAGAGCCATTTGAACCATTTTGAACCAATTTTACTTTCCATAAAAATCGGTAACTGAAGAATTAATATCTTGCAAATAAATTTACAGCTGCATACCAGTTACAATACATACAGCCCTTAAATGTGTAGAAATATTTGGAAATTCTACACGAACACACCCTCTTGTGTCATAACAAGAAAAACTGTAGAAACTGCTGGAAACTGCTTACGGCTATCTCTAGTGATGAGCATTTCTTCATGTGATTCTAAAATCGGTCACTACACTGAAGTAACAACCAAACATCATTTGTCCTTCCTAAGGTTACTGATAGCCGCTCAGTGGCTGACTGACTGAATATGACACAATTCCCTTTTTCCATAAATGAAGTTCACTAGTAAAAGCAATTGTCTTTGTGTTTATTCTTTACTGTTTTTCTCATTATTATTGCTTGGTACATTTATGATAACAATGAATATTTTTCTGAGTGGAAATTGTAATGTCTGCTTCAATTACATTCGAGTTTGATTAATGCAACATAATCAAGAACAGATCCTAATTCAGTTCTCGTTTTATTTATTTATTTATTTATTTTTTTATTTTGATCAGTTAAAAATTGTCCATGATAATGTACTCCAAAAACAGATATACTGCTTTTTACGAACTGGTTATTTTGTTTTGAGTGAAAATATAGATTAAATGTAGAAATGAACATCCTGAGCTCACTGTTTCTGACTGAAACTAACTTTGTGAACCTTAAACGCACAAACAGCACGGGGTACATTGATTTCGACACTCAAGCTGCATTACAGGTGTATAGTAATAAATTTGAGGCAGTACACGGAGAAGAACACTTGCAGTTGCATTGCTTGTTCATATTGGTTATGAGTGTTGTGGCGTAGCAACACAGCCACGCCACGGAAGTAGCCGGAAAGCACGCGTTACTGACGCAGGCTAGAGATAGGTCTGAAACAGGATTCGTAATGAATGCTATAAAGAAAAGTACGTAGCTGCTAGAATACTTAACTTCATTCCATCATTTGTATACAGCATTCTTGATGATACAAGTAAGACTCTATCTTGAAATGGTTTATGGCGCCTTGCTAGGTCGTAGCCATGGACTTAGCTGAAGGCTATTCTGTCTCTCGGCAAATGAGAGAAAGGCTTCGTCAGTGTAGTCGCTAGCAAAGTCGTCGTACAACTGGGGCCGAGTGCTAGTACGTCTCTCTAGACCTGCCGTGTGGTGGCGCTCGGTCTGCAATTACTGACAGTGGCGACACGCGGGTCCGACATGTACTAATGGACCGCGGCCGATTTAAAGCTACCACCTAGCAAGTGTGGTGTCTGGCGGTGACACCACAATGAGTTTTCATCGGTACTACCGAAGTTAGTTCTACATCACTATTTACAATTAAGGTGTCCTTACTTTCGCGTTTATTCGTAAACGTTTGCGATGTTTGTATCCATCGGAGACAACCAAATTACGTAGTGTGTGACCAGACGATTTTAGTAGTCTATTTCATAGTTTACGTTTTAACTAGCCAGCAGAAAGCTGTTCGTTGAAAAAAATATCGTGGAGCAGAGGAAGAGAAAACTGGACTTCATGCAGTCTGGCGCTGTTTCTGAACGATGAAGTAAGAATATTTCGGCAGTAAAAACGTTTCCGCGTTTTGCACGCGAAACTGGGGTAACGACCGCACGGCCACAAGTTTCCAAACAGCCGCAGGTCACTACACTGCCTAAATATTGCCGCAACTCCGTGCCAAAATTAACACAGCTTGAGTGCGAGGGATTCAGAGAAACAGTGTGTGTCCATTTGTCTTAGTTCTTTTTGCCCTCGTCGGGTGCCCGACTTGAGAGAAAATGTTGGCGCCCCGTCAAGATCGAAGTTGAGTCACCTCTAATATTACTTAAAAGCCGACCATCGCAGATGTTCCCTGTTGGCACGAGGCGTGGATAGCGTCTGTATCACCCGAAGCCAAATAGCTCGTGTTAAGGCGCCTTCGTCAACATCCACAGATTCTTTATATATGTTCTTCAGATGCAGTATGTGCCCTAGATATTTTCTGCGCACGGTTTTCCTAGTATTGCATCGTACAGTGAAGGAAGGAAGCTTTTATTTTGTAGTACCGTCAACAGTGATGTCACTACAGGCGGAATACAAGTCCGGATTAGACAAGGATGTGGGAGTAAATCGGCCGTGCCTTTTCCAACGTACGTTAACTGATTTAGAACCAAAGGAAACCTGAATTTGGATGGTCGGACAAGGATTTGCAGTTATGTGTAAACACGAGTCCAGCGTCTTGAACATTGTGCCGCCTCATCATGTCACTCATGGCTGCGAAAGACACTTCTGAAAGTGATGTGGAAAGACGACTAAATCAAATTCCAGCGAAAAGTTATATTTGTGAAACTAATAACCCGAAGCAGATTTTCAAGAAACTTGCAAAGATAATCTGTCACGTACGCACTGTTGCTGTGAAAGTAAGCTCCCTCACGAAAATTAGTCATGTTACTTTCAACATATTGGAGGGAAATGGCTTCATGTATCTTACGCAGGGCTTTAGGAGGAGGCCAATTGCTGTTTCTGCCTAGGAACGACATAACTCTAGTAGACAGCCATAGCTACTCGTACACAAAATCTGGCAGTGAATCATGAGGGAGATCCCAGCAGTTGTACTTACCCTGCAGTTGGTCTGTGACAACGAGCAATGAGTCATGAGGAAGATCCCAGCAGTGTATTCATCCCAGCAGTTGGTCGAGAACATTGAGCATTGAGTCATGAGGAAGATTCCAGTAGAGATATTTATCCGAGCTGTTAGTCTAGAGCATTGAGTAGTTAGTCATGAGGAATATCCTGCCAGTGGTATTTAGCCCAGCAGTGATACGTATCGTGGCAGTTGGTCTGGGACGTTGAGCAGTGAGTCAAGAAGAAGATCCCAGCAGTAGTGTTTATCGCAGTAGTTGTTCTATATCATGAACCAGTGAGATACGAGGAACAGTCCAGCAGTGATACTTATCCCAGCAGTTGGTCTAGAGCATTGAGCAGTGGCTCATGAGGAAGGTCCCATCAATGATACTTATTCCATCAGTAAGTCATGAAGAAATCCTTCACGTTGGTACTTATCCTGGCAGTTGGTCTGGAACTTTGAGTAGTGAGTCACGGGGAAGATTCCAGCAGTGGCACTTACCCCAGCAGTAGGCCTGGAATGTTGGGCATTGAAGACGCCCAAATGATACAGCCAGTATCTCTGATTTAATATGTTAAAGATGCTCATGGGATTTTTGGAGTGGAGAGAAGTTAAGATGGACAATTGCAAAAAGAAGAGATTATTTACGTGGAAGAAAAAGAAAGCGGTCTCTCCTTTTGACTATATGCGAAATTGAAATTGAAAGCTCTCGCACTGACAATGAAACACTGTACTGTTTGATTAAAAAAATGCACTTACTGTTTGGCGCAGTCCTCTAGTAGATCAGTGGTTTTTGCACAACTTTTTCCAGTAAGTATATTCTATCCCTGAAGTGCGACTGTGG
This sequence comes from Schistocerca nitens, assembly GCF_023898315.1. NCBI lineage: Eukaryota > Metazoa > Arthropoda > Insecta > Orthoptera > Acrididae > Schistocerca > Schistocerca nitens. The sequence goes on from NC_064615.1 coordinate 504,299,151, forward strand.
AAGAACAGTGAAACATCCATCTGTGACTACCATAAGCTCTTCATTTAACCCAGTGTTTTTCAACCTGTGGGTCGATACCCCCTGGGGGGTAGCAAAGCCTTGCTCAGGGAGTCGCAGTGGCAGGATAAAAGAAACATGTCCGTTTTATGCTCACTCAGAGCGAAGCGCGAAGACAGTAATCACGTCCGTACTTGCTGGCGTACTCGGACAACTGACTGTAGTGACCGAAAACCCCCACGCCTCTACCAAGGCAAAGAATATAATTATATCTCCACCCGCAGAGCACTGAGACCTCTTTTCACATTGCACTTGACTTCTCGATCAATATAGTATCAATAGAAAGAAAATTAAATACGTTGCCTTTGATATGGCTAACATACTATTATTATGGTTCTGTGGGTCGCCAGAATATTTTTACTTGGAAAGGGGTCGCGTATTCAAAAAGGTTGAAAAACACTGATTCAATCCAAATAGTTTTTCAGCCACAGATTTCTGAAGATATGAGTATAGGTGGAAATCACAGGGAGCCCTGTCTGGTAAATAATGTGAAAAGTCCAACCACTGGTACTTCAAATTCTGCAGCTTTCCCCCCCTAGCTGAACATCTTCGTGGGGCATTACATTGTCCTGCCGAAATACATTTTTGGTAGGGAAAACTTTCATAGTATTGTCAGGTAATCAACAGGATGCATCCGTTTTGAATACCAGAAAAGGCTGCAGACAACGCGTTAGGCAGATGAAACAGACTCCGCCTGTTTCGTTGCTGGGGCACTGGCTTCTACCCACTGCTCTGAACGCTCATTCGTTTCTGACGTGAACCAACAAATCTGCGTGCAAACTCAGTGGTGTGCATATTAATGATCCAAACATTGCTGACGAATTTCTTAGTATTTAACGAATCCAGCACACATTTGTCGAACAGCTAATTCCTTACGTAAAATACACCGCATTCTTTCTTCATACATGTCTGTGGGGCGTCAACTATTTAACACATCTACTACCGTATATAGCTCGTCCAGACCATTTTGCGTCATATTTCAATGTTCTCATCTGGTCTCCCAGTTTTGTGACGCCCTTTTCGTGAATTATCTTTCACGTTTAAACTGGCCATCATTTCTTAACTTTTGAAAGAGAGATTTATCTTCACTAGCTCTGATTGAGTTTGAGACGACAATAAACAATCCTGAATAAAGAGTTTTATTACGATACGGTATTCCAGTTTACCCATTTGAAAAAAACACATACAACTAGACTGCTTTAAAAAGCGGTATAAATAAAGCTTCTTCGTAAATGAAGGTGACACTTTGCGTTCATTACTACCCAACAAACAAAATTCTCTTAATGTTTCTAACGGTTATGTGAAAGTCAGAGAACTTGCATTTCGCCTTTTTATGATATACACGGTCTGGGATGCTCCCAGTAAATGATGAACACATAATCAGCAGAAGCACCATCGCTCTAATAAGTGACTCGCACGGAGCGGCATGAAAATGGAGTTACGGAAATGGCAGCACGCCTAGGTTTAATCGAGCTCGCTCCAGCAGGTCTCCGGCAATATAGCTGCGGCAATAAGGCGCAGCGCCGAACAGGAATTTGGCGGCGGAGGAATGTGCGGCGAGATCGCTTCGCAGAAGCCCACCAGCAGCGCCTGGCCGCCCCCCCCCCCCCCCCCCTTCCTACTACCGTCAACACACTAGCGTTCTTCGCTATTCCTGGTATATAAAAAGTCGCTGCTACTAGCAGAAGTAGCACTAGCAGCAGTTGTTGTTGAAGGTCTTATTGTTGAAGTGCTATTTGAAGAAAAATTCACGGAAATTTTCCTCGAATCTGAGGAAGTTCTGATAATAGTGCTGTCTCCATCAGCTGCCTGTGAATGAGCGAAATTTTAATTTGTGCGCTACACTAAATGTATCTATCAGCTTTTGACGTTGAGCCTCGAGCATCCGCAATATAAAGTAATAATAATGCCAGTCCACGATAGTAAAGGTCGTGCAGATTGGAACACCTCCTTCGACAACTATCGCTTCTGTGAATCAAAATATGATTCCTTCTGTGTGGCAGTCGACAGCTTTGCGGACCAGTTAAGAGTTTCTGATGGTCCACGTGCAACCGGTTTTTCAAACTTCTATTTGTACGCAAGTGGACAGGGAGCGCCTCACAGCTACATCTTCGCGAGCTGAGGATGGAGAAGAGGGTCTCATAACTGGTAATATTCGGGAGAAGATTCTCAGTTCTGGCATTTGCATGATGATCGAGTGAAACCACCCTTCAAAATTGGTCGGGAGCTGATGACTGTCACTGTGTTTGTTTATTTACGTTCCTCAGAGCTTGTGACTTGAAAAGAGCAAACGGCAACTCCCCGTCGTTGACACATTAAGTAGACGCAAAGTGCTAGAACAGACACACTCAGTCACGAGCACCATAAGCAAACTCCGGCTATTAGTAAAGACGAGCAGTTGCTACAGGGTCAAATACGTGCTCCACTCTTCTACGCAAGCATGTTAAAGAACGATTGAACAATTTATTGCGACTCTTAGAACTAACACTTGCTACCAACTAATCTGGTTACAATGCCCAGTGACACGGTACACACGAAAAAATAACATCGCGTTCTGATTCCACTGACGTCTCACATTCCGATCTGTTAATACATTCACAAATTTTTGTTAATTTGCATAAATTATTTAATACTGCAATACTTCTCGTGGGCCGGCCGGGGTGGCCGAGCGGTTCTAGGCGCTACAGTCTGGAACCGCGCGACCGCTACGGTCGCAGGTTCGAATCCTGCCTCGGGCATGGGCGTGTGTGATGCCCTTAGGTTAGTTAGGTTTAAGTAGTTCTAAGTTCTAGGGGACTTATGACCACAGCAGTTGAGTCCCATAGTGCTCAGAGCCATTTGAACCAACTTTTCGTGGTAGGATGCCGCCATCGGGAAAAACTGACCATACAAACATATTTAACACAAATACCCACAAATGGTAAAGCAGTCCGTTTCTGACTTGGCATCTACTGTGGCCTCCCTGCGAAGAAATAGAAATGATAATTCATCTGAGCGTGTGTTTACTTCGTGTGCTAGTTTGTTACTAATACAAAAAAACTACGAGGTGTGTTCGGAAAGTAAGGTCGGATCGCTCGCAAAATGGAAAGCACTATGAAAATCAAAAATTTTTTATTGAAACAGTTAGCAACACCTTCCAGCTACTTCTCTGCATAGTCACCGCTCCGATTTAGACATTTGTCGTAGCGTTGTACCAACTTTACGTAGAAGTAAGCCGCCTGTGCTTCCTGCCAATTCTCTAAGCTGGTGTACAGTTCGTTGTCTGTGCCAGAACGTTGTCTTCATAGGCAGCGGTTCATGTGAGCAGAGATGAAACTCAGGGAAAGTCAATTACAGGCTCTATTGTGGCTTATCAAACACTTCCCATCGAAAACGCTGCAGGAGCATCTTCATTGCCCCTTCAGAATGCGGCCGAGAATTTTCATGCAGAAGGAAACGCATGACAGTTGTGTTACGTGGACTGCATGACATCAGGCGAAATCTCTCACCAAGCCCTCATAATCGACGGGGGACACTATTGTTTTAGGCATCTTTAAGTGCTCACTGTGTGCTCAGAACTGTGGTTTCCATTTCGCACTCCATCGGACCTTACTCGTAATAATTAATAACTCTATTCATCAGAAACTGCTGCCTACTTGTGGTGTATACACTTTCGTCCATTTCTGCAGCTGTCTTGATCTTATTTAGCAATATTTATAAACATGTAAAAACACATTGTTTATTACAGAAGATACCATAGTGTAGTAAAAACAAGATGACTGTCAAAACAAATCTTGGTTCGAATTAACTGTCGATATATCAATCCTGATTGTTATCTGTCTTTTCTTTTTACACTACTGGCCATTAAAATTGCTACACACAGAAGAAATGCAGATGATAAACGGGTATTCATTGGACAAATATATTATACTAGAACTGAAATGTGATTACATTTTCACGTAATTTGGGTGCATAGATTCTGAGAAATCAGTACCCAGAACAACCACCTCTGGCCGTAATAACGGCCTTGATACGCCTGGGCATTGAGTCAAACAGAGCTTGGATGGCGTGTACAGGTACAGCTGCCCATGCAGCTTCAATACGATACCACAGTTCATCAAGAGTAGTGACTGGCGTATTGTGACGAGCCAGTTGCACGGCCACCATCGACCAGACATTTTCAATTGGTGAGAGATCTGGAGAATGTGCTGGCCAGGGAAGCAGTCGAACATTTTCTGTATGCAGAAAGGCCCGTACAGGATCTGCAACATGCGGTCGTGCATTATCCTGCTCAAATGTAGGGTTTCGCAGGGATCGAATGAAGGGTAGAACCGCGGGTCGTAACACATCTGAAATGTAACGTCCACTGTTGAAAGTGCCGTCAATGCGAACAAGAGGTGACCGAGACGTGTAACCAATGGCACCCCATATCATCACGCCAGGTGACACGCCAGTATGGCGATGTCGAATACACGCTTCCAATGTGCGTTCACCGCGATGTCGCCAAACACGGATGCGACCATCATGATGCTGCAAACGGAACCTGGATTCATCCGAAAAAATGACGTTTTGCCATTCGTGCAGCCAGGTTCGTCGTTGAGTACACCATCGTAGGCGCTCCTGTCTGTGATGCAGCGTCAAGGGTAACCGCAGCCATGGTGTCCATGCTGCTGCAAACGTCGTCGAACTGTTCGTGCAAATGGTTGTTGTGTTGCAAACGTCCCCATCTGTTGACTCAGGGATCGAGACGTGGCTGCACGATCCGTTACAGCCATGCGGATAAGATGCCTATCATCTCGACTGCTAGTGATACAAGGTCGTTGGGATCCAGCACGGCGTTCCGTATTACCCTCCTGAACCCACCGATTCCATATTCTGTTAACGGTCATTGGATCTCGACCAACGCGAGCAGCAATGTCGCAATACGATAACCCGCAATCGCGATATGCTACAATCCGACCTTTATCAAAGTCGGAAACGTGATGGTATGCATTTCTCCTCCTTACGCGAGGCATCACAACAACGTTTCACCAGGCAAAGCCGGTCAACTGCTGTTTGTGTATGAGAAATCGGTAGGAAACTTTCCTCATGTCAGCACGTTGTAGGTGTCGCCACCGGCGCCAACCGTGTGAGAATGCTCTGAAAAGCTAATCATTTGCATATCACAGCATCTCCTTCCTATCGGTTAAAGCTCGCGTCTGTAGCACGTCATCTTCGTGGTGTAGCAACTTTAATGGCCAGTAGTGTATGTCTGTTGTACAGTTTGGCGAGGCGTCTTTGACGCTGGTAATCGAAATGTGTTTCAGTAACAGGGAATATAATCTACTTGATAGGCGTCCGGAAACGGCTGAGTGTAGACGGGAGGGGGGGGGGAGGGGGGGGGTTAGCCGTGTACTACAACAAATAGGCCGGTGCTGGTGCAGTGCTTGTTGGCGGCGACAGACACTGGGAGCGCTGGCCGCTGCAGCGCATACGCGTGCAGGCGGTTGCAGCGGGCGTGCCTAGGGACCGGCAACCCGAGACGGAGTGGCGCGGGGAGCCAGGAGGTCAGCCGGGACCCGCCGGCTATCGGCTTACCGGCGCGGCGGCCAGCGCTCGGGGCACGCGCCCGCGGTCCCTGCCTAGTCGTACGTGGGTCCCTAAGGCCCGGCACGTAGCAGGAAGCACTAATTATGTGCATAACTGGTTCTGTGCCTGCCTGCTACCATCACTTAAGCTATTTGCTAAAAACGCAACTACATTGTCCTTTCCAAACGATCTACTAGGCATATGCCTGGACATAGTGATAAAGGTCAGAGATTGGAAATTGGAGCCATTTTTGTTTTATTCTGCATCTAAACTGCACCATACAAAAATAACAACGTGGGGCTTCATGAGCTTTTTGTTTGCAATTTTCATTTCGTAACCGTGTGGGCAGAAGTGATATTCTTTTCAGCTGACTTCAGCTTTGTTTTTGTTTTCATTTACATATTTCCTGTTCCAGTCCAGAGAGCGGCGCTGGTCGTTGTACAGCTTAGTCGATCTAATTACGAAGCTAAGCAAGGTTTCGATACTGTCGTCTTCAGGTTTTGACAACGGGGCACAACAATAGTCACATTGCATAAAGTTTTGTTTGTGGGACATCCACAACTGTTCCGCCAGAGTTGTAAAATACTTTTAGTGATCGACGTCTTACACTACCACGGTTTCGGGGTCTTAACCCACATGAGGTGTTTCTTAAATCTTAAATCCGCTTGCCGTAGCCACACGGGTAGCAGTGGTGCGCTGTATCGGTGCTCGACTGCCTTGCGGCATTCTTGGGAGAAGAGGCACATTCCCTGGGCGCGATTGAAAGTCGGAGTTCTTTATATCCACAATTTGGGGTGTTATATGAAAGTCCACATACGGTAGAAGGACTTGGTAGTTGTTTGGCCATGACATCCTACTACTGCTACATTTCAGATGCACCTGATGATGGGGCTAAGAGACCGAAACCGTGGTCGCGTATAGCGATTTCTGTCATGTAAGATGTCGGTCAATAAAAGTGTTTTCCAGCTGTGGCGGATTTGTTTACCATGAAAAGTCAAATTATTTTTGGTGCCTCTAGAATTCACACATTAATTTATTTATTAATATAATACATTGCTATGCATTTCGAGCGTATTTCACTCTTACCAGGCTTGCATATGGAAACATAATTTAATTAAATAACCTAAAATTAACTATTTTACAGTTTGCCAGCTACTGCTAATTAATCTTGACGAAGTCGCTTCTTGGGATAAAATGGGTTGGCGCGAGGATAGAGGAGACAATGAAGGACGGGACTCAGTCCGGAACTGCGCGACTGCTACGGTCGCAGGTTCGAATCCTGCCTCGGGCATGGATGTGTGTGATGTCCTTAGGTTAGTTACGTTTAAGTAGTTCTAAGTTCTAGGGGACTGATGACCACAGATGTTAAGTCCCATAGTGCTCAGAGCCATTTGAACCATTTGAAGGACGGGAAAGTCGTGTGATGTGGTGGACGACGTCGAAAGTCTCATCAAGCCAATGCTGATGAATACAGAGAAGTTGCAACGTACGAAAATTGTATAGAAATGCAGGAAGACCTGCAGACGATCTACTATTAATAGGGATTGGTAATTGTGCCTCAGTATAAACAAATGAAGCGCACTGGGCAAAAAGAGTCAGAAAGACCGATTATTGTATGATTACACGATTGCAGAAGAATCAGTGGAAGCAGTCACATCCGAGAATTATACAGGAGTATTTAAAGTGGAACCATCACATAAAACTGATTGGAGGTAAGGTAGATGCAAGACTGAGATTCGCTGGAAGAATCCTCAAGCAGTGTAGTCCACCCATGAGAAGGTATATTATAAAAACTGCTCAAGAGTCTGGGATTCGTGCCACATAGGACAGACAGACGAGACAGAGATAATCCAAAGAACAGTAACTCGTTTCTTTACAGGTTCAATTTGTAAGTGCGGAAGCACCACCAAAACGCTTAGCCAACTGCAGTGGAAGACGCTAAAAGAGATGTGTTCTGCACCACGTTTTGGTTTAGTGTCAATATTCCGAGAGCATAAGCTCCTAGAAGACAACTAATATAATACTTTCACCTACGTAGTCCTTGCGCATTCGACTTCACACAGAGGCCTACCAACAATCGTTCTTCGCGCAAACCATTCGTAACTTGAACAGCAAACGGTGAAGTGGCAGTAGTACGCCAAGTACTCTCTGCCACACACCTTAATCTGCCTAGCGGAGTATAAATGTTGATGATGATGTCATTCTTCTTGGGCTGAATCTTTTTATTGATGGAATTGCCTGAGTTGAACGCATGGCATTACTGTGCTGTCAGTTAGTATGTTGCACTAGTGATGTAACATTCTCCTTGCATCGACGTCATCGGAAGCGCAGTCAATACGCCATGCAAAATCCCCTCGTCCCTCTCTCCCTCAGTCATAAGATAATGATATGCACATATACAGATGGCGGTAGTGTCGCGTACACAAGGTATAAAAGGGCAGTGCATTAGCGGAGCTGTCATTTGTACTCGCATGAATGCAGCTCTGCTCCAACGACGCATGCAGGCAGCGGCTGACACACTTAGTCAGTGGACCAGGAGGAGGCGCCTCAGCTTCAATGGGGCTAAGACGCAAGCCCTCCTCATCACCAAGAAGCATATCCCAGCCGACCTACCGCAGATCACCATCAGGGGAACCGCCGTACCTTGGGGCAATACCCCTAAGTATCTGGGTGTGACGCTGGATAGAGGGCTCACATGGAGACACCATATCGACGACATCGTCAAAAAGGTCAGGGGTAGAATGACTCAACTCTACCCCTTTCTCAATCCGACGCCTGCGCTCCCGCCAGAACTGGGTGTTGCGCTCTATCTTACGCTTCTACGCCCGCTTATCGACTACGCCGCTGTGGTTTGGGACAATGCTGCAGCGACCCACGTCGACCGCCTGCAATGCGTTCAGAACCGGATTCTACGTCTGGCATTGCACCTCCCTCGGGACTTCCCGTCGGACGACCTTAACCGAATCTCCAACATCCCTACTGTTCGAGACAGGTTTCGTCAGGCTGCACGGCTCTTTTACGAGAAGTCCGCGCAGTCCGAAAACCCGCTCCTTCGAGCCCTGGGCCACCGGGTGCAGCGTCTTAACGCAACCAGATGGCCCCACCTGCTTCGCGACCACTGAGTTGCCAGCACGTCCAGATCTCCGTTCCAGCAGACTGACAGGACATCAAACATGAAGTCAGGCCACATCGCACGCTCCGTCAGTTTGGAGGAATAGCCTTCCGGCTTAGACTCCACCGACCCACAGGGGCTCATCTGTCCCTGTCAGGCAGCAGCAGCGAGGAGCTGTCATTTGTACTCAGTTGATACACGTGAAAAGTTTACGGTGAGATTATGGCCACAAGACGGAAAGTAACAGACTTTGAACGCGGAATGATAGTTGGAGCTAGGTGCATGGGTCATTCCATAGCGGAAATCGTTGGGGGATTCGATATTCCGAGATGCACAGTGCCAAGAATGTGGGGAGAATACCAAATTTCAAGCATTACCTCTCACCACGGACAAAGCAGTGGTCGACGGCCTTCATTTAAACGACCGAGAGCAGAGGCGTTTCAGTAGAGTTCTCAGTGCTAACAGACAAACAACACTGCGAGAAATAACCGCAGAAATCAATATGGAGTGTATCCGTTAGGGCCGTGTGGCGAAATTTGGCGTTAATGGGCTACGGCAGCAGACGACCGACGCTAGTGCCTTTGTTAACAGCACGACATCGCCTGCTAAGTAAAGGAATTAATATTTCGCTCGCGCAGGCGAAACCCGCCGCCTCGCGATATAGCTTAACTTTGAATCAATAACAATTGGAGGTTTATTAAACTAATCAGCCAATCGATCAATCAGGCGATCGATTCACCACACTCAACCGCTAGTATGGGTCAAGGGATATCATAAGACCATCCACGGGGCCTGCCTGACACACCCAGCTGCCCCTATAATACAACGCTCGTGATGAGGCAACCCTCCTGCCTCTAACTTGCCGCTAATACTAGTACGTGATTGAAATGACGTGGCTTGTTATAGAAAAACTTCGTGTCCGTTAATGTTCCTCAGAACATGAATCGCTTTTATGGCACCCCACGGTATAGCTACTCATACGATCCTTGTGTGTAACGTCAATTAACACCTAATATCGTTATGATCATTTTAATCTTTGTTTACTGTTCCTCATTTTCAGTGTAACTTTCTTTAAGAGTATGGACCAGTTGCGCTGTATGTAGAGTTCGTCGGTGAGGTAGTCTCGGATGGCTGTGAAGCAGCATTCTTGGAGCTGTCGGTCACTCGCCCCACTTTGATACGCGCGCAACGGTACTCGCGGTGTCCCACGGTAGGGTTGTGAGCCTCCACGTCTATCTATAGCCAGCGGAATTCCCAGAATCGCCGCTGTCGGAGAGTTATGAGCGAGACGTATAATTACACGACGCGAGGAACAGGACGCTGCTTGTACGCTGCCTGAACCCGCCTATCAGGTCGGCGACTTGCCAGAAATTTACCCAGCCGCGACGGAAGTGACGAAGTACGAGTACGTTCTGCCTGACACGTTCTCATCCCCGACTCTCTTATGAGACGTTTTCTCAGATGTTGGAGCTTTTCCCTCTGGTACTTTACTTGGGCGGCGGTTGCAAATAATGTTCGCAACTGTTAACTTTGTAATATACGTTTTTCCGTACTGAGCTTTGTGAAAAGACTGTCAGTAGCAAACAGCAACGAAAATATAAAATCTCAGCCTTATAGGTCGAAGGCTTCTCCCTATAACACGCTCGTCTTGCCACCTCGTATTTCGTCTTGCTTCTTCAGCACTTTTTCTTCATGATCCATTCCTTTCTCCTCCTTTCCACATTTTCGTATCGCTTCCAGTGTTTCAGTTGTTCTTCATTGGTCTTAATATTTCGTTCATCCTGACTTGTAATTATGAGTTTATGTAGATAGGCCGGCCGGTGTGGCCGAGCGGTTCTAGGCGCTTCAGTCTGGAACCACGCGACCGCTACGGTCGCAGATTCGAATCCTGCCTCGGGCATGGGTGTGTGTGATGTCCTTAGGTTAGTTAGGTTTAAGTAGTTCTAAGTTCTAGGGGACTGATGACCTCAGAAGTTAAGTCCCATAGTGCTCAGAGCCATTTGAACCATTTTGAACACATTTCTCCCAACGACAGACTAGTTCGTTGATGACGTCATTGCAGAATATTTGATTTTGTTGACGGAGCCACAACCTCATTTCTGCTTGTACCGCTTAATCACTATCAAAGTGAAGTCCTCGAAAGTTTAATGTTTTGGAAACAGATGGAAATCGGATGGGGCCAAAGTGGGCACTGTGATGACAGTGAACCCAAGGCGTCCGATTGTTGCAGATGTCGCAGCGGCTCGTGTGTGGTCTGGCATTGCCACGCTGAAGGAGAGGGAGCTCCATGTGTGGACGAACGCTTCGAATTCGAATCTCGATTACAAAAAAAAAAAATGGTTCAAATGGCTCTGAGCACTATGGGACTCAACTGCTGAGGTCATAAGTCCCCTAGAACTTAGAACTACGTAAACCTAACTAACCTAAGGACAACACACACATCCATGCCCGAGGCAGGATTCGAACCTGCGACCGTAGCTGTCGCGCGGTTCCAGACTGTAGCGCCAGAACCGCTCGGCCACCAGCGGCCGGCAATCTCGATTACAGCACTCTGTTTATCACGCTCCGTCATCGTTGTCTTATGCGCCGCCTTATAACAGGCTACAATTCGGAGTCCTCTGCGAATATGCGCAGCCATCAAGAATTAAGATGTAGAATGTTAATAACGTCTCTTTTATTTAAAAAGCCTGAAGAGTTTTCACACATAAAATTCTAAGGCGTTACTCTTGAGCACGCTCTCGCAGTTACGCATAGAGATGCGCACAGGCTGATGTTGGGAAACTCCACTGTCCATTATTTGTCTTGAAGACAGTACTCATAGGTCTCATTTCAAAAACATTCTGTCGTGTGATACCTACAACTAGTGCAAGAAATGACGATTATTCTAGTGAAGCACGGACACCAGACCTCACAGGCGGGGTCAGCGGAAGTTAAAGATATGCGTTGGTACCACAAGGGTCGTTTCATGAGAGTGACATCACCGTGGTTCGACGCAAACATACGAGCATATACTGCCGCCCACGGAGATGATAACGTACGTCCATAATTCAATTATCTCTCTTTCGACCCTTGCTCTCGACTCTTGTTGCATCACGTTATGTTTGTTTGTGTGTGTGTGTTTGTTTGTTTGTTTGTTTGTGTGGCGAAGTGTGGGAGTGGAGGATGGTAGAGGGAAGAGCAGGGCAAGAGCCTTGTACAAGCAATTAGCTATTTGTCGCCATAGAATACACAGCACACATTTCTAAATGACTATATGACACTCTCTTACGGTACATTTGTTAACATGGTGACGCTTAGTAGGAAAATAGTTCACATCAATTGTTGCTGACTATTGTTTCGGATTGTGAAGATTGTCTGCTTGTCAGGCAAAGATGTAGTCAGGATGCAGACACGCATAAAGTTGGAACTGCCGCTCATGTATACGATTCATCGGTTAAACTGTATATCTATAACTGAGTGTCAGTTTTGAACATAAACAATCAAACCTTTGCGTTTTGTACAAGAAAATTAAATAAACGATACATAGGGGCTATATCCGCACTGACAGCGAATATTAGAATTTACGTCATCAGATACGCCAAAGTAACAAACCTAAGGCGTTGTAAGATATATCCTTAATTAATTATGCTATCGACTTAATGGAACTTCTGTTAACCTTACGTTATACTTTTGCATGCTTAGCTTCAAAATCATACTCGTAAATAGTGTCTTATACCAGTGACTCACATCAGTGAGTTATGCTGAAGTTCGAATGAGACACACTCGTACGGCGGGGCTTAAAAAATGGTTCAAATGGCTCTGAGCACTATGGGACTTAACATCTATGCTCATCAGTCCCCTAGAACTTAGAACTACTTAAACCTAACTAACCTAAGGATATCACACACATCCATGCCCGAGGCAGGATTCGAACCTGCGACCGTTGCGGTCTCGCGGCTCCAGACTGAAGCGCCTAGAACCGCTCGGCCACACCGGCCGGCTGGGGCTTAACAGTATGCAATATACTCTTTTAGAAGTACCTTTTCAACGCCTTTTCTTACTAACCGCCAAAATAAATAAAGTGGCTCCACGAGAGAAATTCTAATGGGACGCGTACACAGTTTGAAGTGCTGTCAGCTGACGCGATAGGACGCGGTGACCCTTGTCACGCCGTGAGTCACACATTCGACACAGTGGTCTGAATCATGACCTCGTGATCCCTTCACGCCGCAGCAGGTTACCATCGTAAGAACGCTCTTTACTATTTCTTGTTCTCATCTGAACGAAATTTGGAAATTTGTGTTAAGTTCTAAGGGTGAATTCTTCTCGGTTTATCAGCCGAGTGGTGGCGTCGTCTTTTCGCAACGTTTTGATGAGTTTCGTACCCATCATCTTCTGGCGAAGTCACTTCACTTCGGGACCAAACTACTGAGGTCATCGGTCCCTAAGCTTACACACTACTTAATCTAACTTAAACTAACTTACGGTAAGGACAACACACACACCCATGCCCCGAGGGGGCAGCCGCGCGAACCGCGACAAGGCGCCCAAGACCGCACAGCTACCACCTGCGGCTCATCTGAGCGGTCACGAAGGACGTAAGGGACTGGAAAATTACAAATTTCTCGTAAATAATGCTCTTCACCAAAATAGTAACCGTAAGTACGCTTTTTGATTTTTAACAGAGAAAGATGTGTCTTGTGGCTGTGTGTTTTTCTTCGGTGTTAAATTTGAGCTCTTGAAATATAACCCTAAGTTTCCGCTTTTGCAGTGAACTAAGTAACATGAATCGATTACACATGGTACACGCAGCCATCTGTAGGCGCATTGTTGCGCCGGTGTGTCTGGTGTTGCGCTAGTATGTCTGGTGCTCAGCCTGTGCCACCGACGTGTAGATATGACAATCTGTGCAGAAAGGCTGCGGTTCGACAGGTCAATAACTATAAAAGCTGCATTATATAAACAAAAAAATAGAGAAGATGAAAAGAGTCCGCCTCCACTTGGCAGGGATGAGCAACGGCGTGTGTGCTGGGTTTGTATTGGGATGGCCTTTCGGTAATTCCTGTGCACACCACCAGACTCAGCGCTTAAGAGACCCCAACAGCTATCAATAAGATGTTAGGCAGCCGGTCACAAAACATACATCAACGTAAATAAAGTCTTTGCGGTAGGGACAACAAAGCTTGATATGGTCTATTCTGCCTTTTAGTTGTTCGTGTGTCGCGTGTCTCTCACCGTGCCACATAGTCGATTTGTCGATGGACGCATTTACGGTGTGAAATCTTCATTGCAAACGAAGTAGGAAAAGTGTTCGGTTCCTGAATTCACCCGAACAGGAACCGTCATCATACTGATCAAACCATCATATACCTGTATCTAACTATGATTAATAAACTGAAATCGTTGTGCTAGACAGATAGTATTCGATTAACTGAAAACATTACACTAAGGTAAAGAGCTGACATTTCTGTATATAGGATCCAGCTGCATCAAATGCTTGACAGATAATCGATGCGTCTGTGAGCAAGGTATTCTCGTATTTCACTGACGTTGTAACACGACAGAGAGACTGCTTGTTCTAGAGGCAAGGTTCTTGCAGTTACAGTCACTCACTGCATACAACAAAGTAACTATAGCTTGGACTCCACCTTGGATATATTCACCAAAGCTTGAAAGGAACGAAGGTTAAAAGCTCAACGTCTCATCGGCAACGAGTCATTAGAGATTCTAGGTAGGTTAGAAAAGAGCAGTGAAAGAGATTTGTCGTGTCCCGGTGGAAGAAATCATCTCAGCACTTGCCTGGAATAATTTTGGGCACCCTAGGAAAATGACTATTCCTGGACCGGGTTTTGGACGCCGTTTTATGCCGACTATGAGTGCCATAGCCACTGTTCCACCTTGTTCGCTACCAAAATGTGTATGCAGAAACGTGCTAAATTACAGGGCGACAGAACGAGAATACTTACACGTTATGGAGATTAACACGAAATTAGATGGAAGGAATTAGGGTTTAGTGTCCAGGATAACGTTATTAGTAAACTAGGGACCGATGGAGAAAAAATGGTTCAAATGGCCGTGAGCACTATGGGACTTAACATCTTGGGTCATCAGTCCCCTAGAACTTAGAACTACTTAAACCTAACTGACCTAAAGACATCACACACATCAATGCCCGAGGCAGGATTAGAACCTGCGACCGTAGCAGGCCCGAGGTTCCGGACTGTAGCGCCTAGAACCGCACGGCCACCGCGGCCGGCGGACCGATGGAGAAGAAAATCTGTTGTGTCCCATTTCAGCGTAATCATGCCGATATTTACCTTAAGTCTGTGTGTCGATGGAACCTAAACCTGGACAGATGGTCCGTGATTTCAACCATCGTCCTTCCGAATGCTGGTGTATTGTCTCACTACTGCGTCGCCTCTATCGCTAGTAGACTCAATCTTCATACAGCTTGCATTTTAGTTTCTTGAAAAGAATTGGAAGTTGTCTTATAGGAAGTTTCCTCTGTGGAAACATTTTGCTCACCCCTTATTTACACATGTGAATGTGTGTGTACATAGTATGTGCATATGTATGTATCTATGTTCGTATGTGTATATAAGTCTTTTTTGAAGACTGCCGTGAATTTATTGTAATATTTAATATGTATTCAGCTTCGGAAGAGGCCATGTGAGCCCTGTTGGGCTTACTAAGTTACAACTAACCTTACACCCCAGCACGCTTGAATAAGAGAGGACAAGTCGATGAGTAGGAAGTAACCGCAGGGCCACCGTTCTGTCTACTTATACTCGCGGAAGTGCGGCGGAACGGATGGGAGCCGTTACGGCACTGACGTAACAGTGGCGCGTTGACTTCTAATGTATACAACGTGCAACATTAGGCTCGCATTCGCTCTGTTTCTGATCTCTAATACACAGTACGGCATAGTCAAGAAAAGAACAAAATATAGTAAACTGCTCAAAAGAGATGCACAAAAAACTGGTATTACATAGACATAAGTCGAAACAAAGAAGAATTCAGAAGCAAAGTCAACAGCATAAAATCATTTGAAGAGACACCAATAACGAGAAGGTCCACACATTAGGTTTCCGATGAGAAGGGAGAGAAAAGTGGAAAAAAATTAAGCAGTTCTGGGAAGAGATGAAAAGAAAGGCCAAAAAGCCTTAAGTTCTACGCACTTCATAGTTGGCCAAATTCGGAAGAAAAACTGGTCATGTACGATAGCTCTTGCATTAGACTGTAAACATCATGAGTATTTTTGAGGTGTTTTTCGACCTAACTCTTCCTCCTCCTCCTCATCATCATCATCATCTTCTTCTTCATCATCATCATCATCATCATCATCCTCTTCTTTTCCTTTTTTCCGTTTGTCGATGGGCTAGCACTGTTATATGGTCTTTGGTAATTTTAGTGACAGTTCGTGGCCGGACGCCCTTCAGACGCTGCCACTCCCTCCCCACAGAGTGAGGTGGCGCAGTGGTTAACGCACTGGACTCGCTTTCGGAAGGATGACTGTTGAAACTCGCGTCCGGCCGTCCTGATTTACGTAGGTTTTCCGTGATTTCGTTAAACCATTTCAGGCAAATTCCGAAATGCTTCCTTTGAAAGGGCACGACCGATTTCCTTCCCCATCCTTCCCCAATCCGAGTTTGTGCTCCGTCTCTAATGACGTAGTTGTCTACGGGACGTTAAACACTAATCTCTTGCTACTCCCATCTCCGCCCCCTGCCTGAGGACGCTACATCTGTCTCTGTCTCGAGTTAATCTCATATTCAAATGGAGAATGTTCTACAAGCGTATGCGTGGCATGTATCTGAGGCGGGACGAAGATACTGGATTGGTATTTACCTAGGAGGCTGTGGGAAACCACCTAAAAACAACATTCCAACTGGACGTCTCACGACCCTTCGTCCATAATCCGCGAGGCATATACGATCCGGGAAAATCCCGCCTCTCTGAATGGTTCAAATGGCTCTGAGCACTATGGGACTTAACATACGTGGTCATCAGTCCCCTAGAACTTAAAACTACTTAAACCTAACTAACCTAAGGACATCACACACATCCATGCCCGAGGCAGGATTCGATCCTGCGACCGTAGCGGTCACGCGGTTCCAGACTGAAGCGCCTAGAACCGCACGGCCACACAGGCCGGCCGCCTCCCTGAATCCCGAAAGCGGCACGTTAACGAGGTCTGATATTCGGGCGGGTCTTTTCTTCTGCTTAAGGGGAGGTTCTGGCAAGATAAGCGAAAAATGGATGAAATTTAGAATTCTTTTCGCACAATGATTGTTTTTATTAAAATGGAGGTTTTACCACTTCATTATACATACATTCGTGTATGAAAATTTTTATTATTTTTTTTTTGAGTTTTTCCTCGTTACAGAGGCTTGTCTCCAACATAATAATTTACTCGGAAATTACTATACAAAGAATATGTTTTGACGAAGCCATTATGGCCGTATCACTTTAGGACATGGTGTAAAAAAGATCTGAAGATGGTCATTACAGACTGAAGCTGTTCATCGTCTAAAGAATTCATTTGTGATCAGAGACTGGAATAATAAAGCATTTTAAAGAATACACGTTCTTAAACTACATTTTCAAAACATTCCTTCAGGTGTTTCGATCTTGTGTGTCCTCTTCCTTTGCGCCCATTGTCCTCATAAAGGGCCGTACATTTTGGAGCCAGGTGGTCATAGGTTGTCCTCTTCTTCTTCTTCTCCTCTCCACCGGTTCCCACTACAGTATCAATTTTGGTATTCTGGCTTCCTCCATTCATCGTACATGCCCGTACCACTGCAATTTCTTCCTATCCATTACGTCATATATTCTTTCTTTTATTTCCATTCTCCTTATTATTTCGGTGTTCCTTATCTTCTCTTTCCTGGAGAGTCTTTCCGATCTTCTCCAGAAGTCCCATCTCTAGAGCTTGTAATTTTTTAATGTGCTTCAGCTTAATTGTCCAGGTTTCCGTTCTGTACAGAACCACGCTCTCTAATATAGATTTGTATATTAATTTTTTAGTTCTGCTCAGGCAATGTGTATGAAAATAATTTTCTTTATCTCATAACAAAAATGACGGCCTCAGCCTTTGTTAACGTCTGCTCGTCTTGCGCGTACTGGTTTGCGCGAAGCGTTGTACAGACTCGTACCTATCTCTGAAACCGATAAAAAAAGGCAATTCTCAGATTAGAACGATTTTGACGGATCGTCACAATGGGGTTTGGAAAAATATCTCGAAATAAAAATGACAACTATTTCAAAAACATATCAATTTCTTGGCATGTTTTTCCAAGTTCATATGTTTAAAAAAATATTTAAAATTCGGATACTAAGAAAAGCTCTAGCTAAGAGCCAACAAAATTTAATTATCTATCATTTAAAAAAAATCAAATATATCTATTAGTTTGTCGAGCCTCTAGAGCGCTTCGTGTGGTGAAAAATGTTGTTTCGAGAGAAACGTATTTAAAATTTGCGGTAGTAAAAAAAGACGTTGTTTCAAAACTTACGGTTACTCTGCAATCCCAGGCACGTGTAGGCATCCGTCTTCTTCCTCAAACATACTCTGGTTCTTAATCTGGCGCCGTGTTTTTTCAATCCGTGCTCTTTTAACAAAATGCGGCATTCCTTGCTCCGTGGCAGCCACGCGTTTCCTGTCAGATAACTCCGCGAATTTTTTGCTGTTCGCCCTTATAACGATTCCTTACACGTTCATGGTCTTCGGAACAGGTGAATAACCTTCGCTGAAAATACCTGCAGCTATATATGCTGCTATTTCGACAGTTTCTGCCTCACAATGAAGATGTTTGGGTACCAATTTTCAGATGCACACATTGAAGCTCTCATTGCCCGTTTCATCTTTTAAACAAATATTTATTACAAAATTGTTAAGACTTTCGTGGCCACTTGTTGACAAACTGCCTATTGGCTTCTGTCTCGGGTTTTTCGGCCGACGTTCATCTGATGAGTTTACTGACGTTTCACCAGCACGACTGGCTGGCATTCTCAAAGCTTCAATGGAGGGTGAAGCTTTGACAATGCCAGCCACTCGTGCTAGCGAAACGTCAGTAAAATCATCAGATGAACGTCGGCCGAAGAACCCGAGACGGAAGCCAATAGGCGGTTTGTCAAATCTTTACTAGCCAAAAATTCGTGTACCTGATGAATCGTTTCTTGAGCTACTTCATCGAGCGTCCACTGTTTCCCATATTTCGGTCGGCGCACAGCTACATTCAACATAGTGTAACTTCTATAGTACTTTCACAATTAAAAAGATCATTTTGCAGGCGTAATATGTGTACTTAATGGATGCAAATTATGTAAAAAAAATCATATTTTTCACCTGTATCGACCACAACCTCTCCTTAACTGATAGAGGGTGTATATTTTCGGGCTGCCAATCGAGTCAATGCGTCCATTGCAATGTATACATTTCTGACCATCGGTCCCTTCTTTCTCGTTTCAAGCTATTGTCGATACTTCAACACACATAAGAGTCTCTCCTAACATCCGACGAAGACGAGCAGGAGGGTCGTTCAAATAAATTGCATTAAAAAGGATCATCAAGGCGCCTGGATGTCATAAATTATACCTTTTGCACTGTCCATTGCCCATCGCTCTGACTCGTGTAGATGGTATGTACTTACTTATATCCTGCAGTAAAACATTTGTCATGTTCAGTGCAATATTAACATAAATACTAAATAAGTGGTATATTCAGCCTGGAGGCGAAATGCTTTTTAATATTTTCCAAATAGCAGTCTGTTATCGGTTTTCATTCACATACATAATCCTTCTTAGGTTCTTCTACCTCATGCATACGACAGTGGGCTTGAAACTTGTTGGTCCAAATAGTCGCCAGATTTGGTCTTGTCGGTCGCTCTAAGGTAACTTATTTTCCCTTCAGGAAAGTGTTATCATTACTATAACAAATTTGTAGGAGGAAGTGGATTCATCACAACATTGGGTTCCTAGTTCATTAACACTGATTGTGGAAGTGTAAAGTCGCCAAAGCTGCTTACGAAGTGCGATAATTTACGACGGTTAACGTCTGCTGGCGGAGATAACATTGATGGCGCAACAAAATTTATGTAACACAGCTCGACTCGGTGACAGCTGGTAACGGAGCTACGTCGAGGACCGGATTGCACTCAAAGCTACAGGAGCCCTCAGTAAAGCGATAAGCTGGCTTAAAACAGTATAACAGGTAGGCCCGGGGCCGTCTCGCCTGCATTGCAGCCACGCTAATTGAAGCACTGTGGGTTAGAATGCATAGCCATCTTGGTGGTCTTCACGTTTCTACACAGTTCGTTATTTGGTCACATTTTATGACGTATTTTGCAATTTAATAAATCGTAAAGTCAAACATTTTTTCTTTTACTTTCTCCTTTTGTATTACAGTTTTGAATTGGTATCAGCTAAATTTTATCTCATAGCCTAGTAAGTGGAAGATTTTTGTTAAGATCGACAATGCAACGAAAGGATTGCTGTGACCCTGTTAAAGCTAAGTTTACACGTCATACAGTAGTTTCGGGTATTGCTTGTAAGGCCGGCTGTGATTTTTGAAACCTTTAAGTACCACACAAGAATTGTGTACTGGGAATCTCTGCGTTAGCTGTGTCCCAGCTTCTACTACAAGCAACCAGGTAGGAATGGACAGGAACCGCTGAAAACTGTCACTGCAGAGTCATGTGGATACTTCGAAATGATTTCTGTAACCGCTACAACGTCGTTCATGTTGTAAAACAAGATATAAGCTACCTTTAGTCATCTCTGCTGGTAAACGATGATCACAAATAGCTTTCTTCAGGTCGATGAAGTCACGCGCTGAAAAGGTACAGAGCAGTTATTGATGTGGAACGCTATCGATCACCACTATCCTTCTCCATTAAAGCTCCCGTTCAAATATTTGTAAACTAGCGAGTAAATAAAAGAGATATCCCCGTTTGTGATCACTCTAATTCTGACGCATGACAGTAAAACTGAACTCTTTTGTTGCAGGAAGCAGCAGCAAAGAATCCAAGAAGGAACAACTATCGCCGACAGGTCTTGGTAAGCATAATTTTCACTAAATAGTATTATCATATAGTTTGAAAACAAATTTACCGCACGAAGATCGAATACTCAATTCCATGTTCCTTAACACTAGAACGCAGTTGCGTACCAACATGTTGTCACCGTTTCTAGAAAAGCATTCTCTCCCATAACATTTAACACGAAAAACATAAATGCTAGGTAATTTAATAACATTTATGACCTGAATGGGCTGTTTCCCACTCCTTAACGACAATTTTTTGTAAATTTATTTCAGTGCAGTCATATTTCAGAAGTAATGTGAGGGCGTGCTGAAATGTAATGCCTCCAAATTTTATATATGGTAACTTTTAAAGTTTTTTAAATAAAACATACGTTATTAACATTCTACATGTTTATTTATGTCTAGATATCTGCAGCCCTCTGCCACTAGAGTGCTCCGAATTGTAGCGTGTAACGTGACGGTGTGTAACGTAACTGTGTCGGTGCGTGAGAAACAGCGTGCTGTAACAGTGTTTCGAATTTGAAGAGTTTGTCCACATAGCGCCCTCTGCTTCACTATGACAATACCAGACATCATACGAGCGCTGTGACATCTGCAACAACCCGACGCCTTGGGGTCACTGTCATCTACCGTGCTCTATACAATCCCGACTTGCCTCCATCCGATTTTTTTCTGTTTACAAAATTTAAATAATGCATTCGAGGACTTCATTTTGATAGTCACGAAGCGGTGGAAGCAGACGCTAACGCTTATCTGTGGAGCATTCCTTGCTTGGCATGTGTGCAGGTTAAACATGCATACGTTATTCATGCAATGCAAGCAGAGGCGAGGTTGTGGCTCCGTCAACAAAGTCAAACATTCTATAGTGACAGTATCAATAAATTGGTATCTCGTTGGGACAAGTGTGTTCTTCGCCTGGGTGACTATGATGAGGAATAAAGATGTAGAATGTCAATAATGTTTGTTCTATTTAAAAAGCTTTAAGAGTTATCCCATAAGAAATTCAAAGGCATTACTTTTCAGCACGCTCTCGTAAAGCAGGGATCATTGAGATAATGCTGTACAACGAAGACATTTTCTTTAACTTAAGTGACTACTGATACCTAAATCATTTGATCGACCCACTACATGTTTGATGAAAGTATCGGTCGCGACATTGGCCTGCAAGAGCTGAATTAAGGTAGGTGGAATGGAAAAGAAACGTTCTGAAATCCGCCAGGTCTGATCCCAGCGTTTGGATCGTACTGCTAGACGACTACCATACAGAAAAATATGTGTCGTACTCATCAGACCGATAGACTTTAACTGGTGCATTTCGCCACGGCGTTTCGTCTGAAGCTTAGCCCAGGTCTCGGAAAGGGATGTCCTCCTTCGCTTTTCTTCGTCTGTACGACCCGTGTAATCCCATTTCAACAGCAGTCGCTGTGAGAACGGCCTCAGAGACATTATATGAGGGAATTCAGCAACATATTCTGAGCAAAGTCTGTACGTGTAGAGAACGAAAGTGACACTGTAATTATATGTTCATTGTCCGAGGCGTTCGGTGTGACACTTCTGGAGACTTCTGAGGCGAGTTACAGACACTCCGTTAGCGCCCTGTTCGTCAAAAGGTGCTGCGTGGTCAAAGAGTAGTTAACGTTAACGTAGCTGCGTTCTGCTTCATTTACACAGTTCGTTTCATTGAGTTCAATTTAAAGAGAACATTTACTTTTATTTCTAATATGTTTCGCATACACATGAACGGATTTGGCGTCTTGAGGAATTAGGAGACGTAGAAAGACCATCTACTGTTTGCAGTCAACAAACTTCGAGAAATATATGACTTGCGAGATTTCATTATTAGATGTGGACTCTTGTCAGTGGCTGCGTGAGTAGCAATACTAACGTCGACTCTTACGTAGGTTTTTATATCACAACGTATAATTCATTTCTTTTCTGTGATTCTCCTATCTATAGCGCTGTCAATTGACACACAGTGACTGGAACGTCCGTACTTATATAGTCGAAGGAATTCAGCACAATATCCGTCTTGAGCTGTGGTTCCCAATCTTTCGTAGACCAATAACCCTGAGATCAGATATCACTCATTACCACCCAACAAACACTAGCGTCCAACTAAACTTCAGACTGCTTTAATTTTTTAATATGACGAAAGAAAAGTAATACTGAATAACATTCAAACAAGTAAATCTCACGCTTTCTTGTAGGTGTTTTTATTGACGCTTATTTCTAACGTTATTTGTTTTATTTCGGTTTTGTCTTGGAGAATTCACATCATAAATTACGTGCTAAGTTCATTCAGTTCCTCTTTTTTTTCATTTCTACCACAGCTGAAAACCCAGCTAACATCTTTAAATTGTGACAAATGAAATTGGTATTCATAAAGATTGTTACGATAGTAATGGACACCCGCCACAAACATTTGACTAAAATGCATCATTTGTGTAACCATAGTGTCGGAAGCAGCTTTACAGTTACTAAGCTATTTGAAATCCGTCTGTTTAGATATTTTATTAGTTTCTAAATTTTCACCATATTTCCTTGTAAACCGAGATAAAGGCTACTTATTTCCCCAAAGAAATCAGTAATGAACGTCAGTTTGGAAATTCGTTCTGTTATTTTGGCTTCGTCGGTGGGCGAACTCCTGAATGGCGAAACAGTAAGCGACAAACCAGGCGATAACCCAACCAAATCACAGCACGTACTCAAGAATTTCAAATAATCTTGTTTCTGTTGATGAATTCTTCTCGGGTTATCAGCCGAGTGGTGGCGTCGTCTTGTCGCAAAGTTTCAATGAGTTTCGTACCCATCATCTACCAAACGGCTGATAACCCGAGAAGAATTCATCAATGGAATACGCCGAGAAAGACTGCAATCGCATCAAATCTTGTTGCTACATTCGTTTCACAAGCTGTGGCCCCCATCTTTTCTCAACATGCGCTAATGCTTGAATGTGATAATTTTGGGTGGTTAATTATTAGTTACCTTATAAATATTAGTGTGTAACAAAAAAGCGATAGTAATATGATTTACTTTTAAAAAATGGATTTAGTTTCTTCAATAAAGCATCATTAAGGCCTTACCGGGTTCCTCCTAGAAAATAGCACTCCCCGTCCCCCGACGCTGAACTGTGAATGACCGTGAAAACCAGAACTGCATCACGATTATCTGAAGTAACTGGTTACGACATTTTCTGTGAAAGAGTGAGAAAGTGGGCAAGACTCTATAAGATACGACACGCACTGATCTTGGCACCACCACAATTATTAAGGTGTCAGAATCGGGAACAAGGAACGCTAGTAGAGAATGAAAAGAGGAAACTAAACAAAGTAAAATGCAGAATAAAACTTTTATAAATATGATACCGAAGCGTTCTTGCGTTGCAAATGGTAGAACAATTTCAGATTTGTTCATGAATTGCCTAACAGTTTTTGTTGTTGTTGTTAAACGGCTTTGGCGCACTAAGTCACTGCTAACGCTGAAAACGATAGCATTCAGGCGAGTCAGAAATTAGAACCGCAAATTATGTTGGAGAACTGGCAGCGTACAAGTGGTCGTTGGCACTGGAAACACGACAAAAACAGCTGTCGAGCAATCATTGCCACTTAACTCATTCCCTATTGGTCTCAGACAACCAATAAAGTAATTACTTCAATCTGTTTGCCAGACATATCGCCGCCACAGTCAGTGATTCATGTTGTTTACATTTACTACGACATCACATTACTACATATTTCTTCACTCGCTCTGAACACATCCACGTGTAGTATCACTGTTCGAACGAGGATCAGGTATTCCAGTATTGTCTACATATATCAACTTGCTGCGATTGCTGTCTGACTAGCTGCTCTTGCCCTGCGTTTCCGTTTAGCCGGCTGTCAGCTCACACACAGCCGCTTATCAATCATAGGTACTTCAACTGCGCTTCGGTGACGTTTTCCAATTAAAAGCTACTCTTTGAACAGCCATACTGGGATAGATGCAATTCTGAAACTACGTTTCAGCTCCACTTATCTTATTACATCATACTTGTTTCACGACATCTTATATTTGTCGTAACTTGTGGGATTTGTTTCCAAATGACATATCTGTCTCAATGAGGTAATAAGGACGCAACTCCCCAAGATTGTGCCCTGGAAAGACAAACGCAAAGTTGAAACGCAGACCAAGATGATGCAGGCTACCAGTATTTCCCTAGATCTATAACGCACCCATCATGGTACAGTGAGAGATAGTGTTAAGAGGAAGTATCATCGGTTTTCCGTGTACCATTGCATTCGTAACACTGTAACTTGTAACTTGGTTATCGTAATGAATATCGTGTAAAATGTATATAATGCCTACTTAGATATAAGAAATAACCCTGACAGATTAAATAAATCGGCAAATAAAAAAGTAAAAATATTGGGAAACTTTCGTCTAATTCAATCATCAAATGCGTGTTACCTCATCAGAAAGCTAGGAGGGAACTCGCACAGTAGTTAGGTGTGTCATCGGCAAATACGGCCGACCAGAACCGTGTGGGCTATATAGTCCGATTCACCGACGAGGACGGTTCGTGCAGGTCGAGGCACGGACGGGAATTCTAGTGCTGTGTATACGCGTGATTTGAGCTTGAAAAAGAAAACATGTATCCTGCAAATTATGTCTCTCGCCCTTTTATGAAGAATTTGTCGCTTACCACCACTATCAGCGATGAGAACTCGCAACAGATGGAATAAAAATTCACTAAATAACTCGCTACGATTACGTTTTATGCTCGCGCAGGCTATGATATTCGTAGCAGAGCATTCAGAACACGCTGAACACGAATTGGCTAGGGGAGAATGCGTGATGCGTGATGTAGGAACGCAGAACAAGCCTAAGCTTGACCGCCATCGTTAGTGACTCCAAGTATTGCCGTTGCCACGTGGCTACTCCCCTTCCCCCCCCCCCCCCCCCCCGCCCCACCCATTGACCGTAGTCATCCAGGTTGATGAGACATGGAGCTTTATCTTGTATAAACGTTAATCCAAATAGTAGATCAAGTGTAAGGGAAACCTCAGCTACATTAATTTTGGTCTAGTCTTAATGCTAATCCACATCCATCTTCCAATCACTACTCTGTCCTCTATTTGCATACCCCAGACGCTCTTAATTCCCGTGTGAAAACTAAAACCTACTGCTACAATAGCCTGGCCAAAGGCCTACAGTTGACTGCAGAAAATACCTTTCATTCTAAACTACGTTGAAATTGGACCGAGAGTGAAACTCAGAAGTCCGCTTTTTGCGACTTGGTGGTATCTCCTCTTAGCATGCCAGATCTTTTTCTCTGCGTTTCCGCTTACTTCTTTTCGATAGTTCTTCAAACAAAATGGTTCAAATGGCTCTGAGCACTATGGGACTTAACATCTGTGGTCATCAGTCCCCGAGAACTTAGAACTACTTAAACCTAACTAACCTAAGGACATCACACACATCCTTTGCCCGAGGCAGGATTCGAACCTGCGACCGTAGCAGTCGCGCGGTTCCGGACTGTGCGCCTAGAACCGCTAGACCACCGCGGCCGGCCGATAGTTCTTATTTGTTACTCAAAGGTAGGACGTGAGAAACATTATCCGCGCAATTGCGTTTGTTGTATAACTAAGCAGTTATGTACAATTTAGACACAACGGGAAGTGGAGAAAACAGTGATTATATAGAGTGTTACTAACACATTTTCTATCTAGATCTGAAATCTTTGGTGTGAGCGATTTGGACTTTCGGTGACGTCATATAACTACTATAAAACCACAATATTTCTCTCTGAACTTACAACTTATAAGTAATAGTGCTTCGATTTCACTTCTTACCCACCCAACGTTGTGTGGCGGAGGGGACTTTACGTGCCACTGTCATTACCTCCCTTTCCTGTTCAAGTCGCGTATGGTTCGCGGGAAGAACGACTGCCGGAAAGCCTCCGTGCGCGCTCAAATCTCTGATTTTACATTCGTGATCTCCTCGGGAGGTGTAAGTAGGGGGAAGCAATATATTCGATACCTCATCCAGAAACGCACCCTCTCACAGTAATTACACGAGACACAAAATGAAATTCTTATATCGCATTGCTGACTTGCATCGGTGTTCATCCACTGAATCGGCTGGTACTAATGTTACCTATGACGTTATCCATTCTCCTTCGCGAGATTTGAACAGGACATCATATGTTCAACTAATCAGATCAGAGCTATATGACTAGATTTTTAATACTGCGTTTTTACGGCTCATAACGGAGGCGACACTAGACAGAGAGCGAGACGTGGTGCCACGAAATAGCCTACTGGTCCAGAGTAGCAACGTCAGGACTCGCCAGGCATCACTCCCCATTTGGAGTAAAAATCATCGTCAACACTGTCAGGTACTCTCATTCTTCGAGACAGTACGAAGGGGCCTAGAATTCTATCAGGAAACTGGCTCATGGACTCCCGTTCTGAAGGAGCGGGGTTCAAATCCCCATACGACTTTCCGCATTTACATTTCTCGTAAATCAATTAAACCAAAAGCTGGGCTGATCCCTTTGAAAAGGACGCAGCTCAGAATATGTCCAGACTTTGTCCAGTTTGAGCTAGTGGAGGTAGTCTCGTTCTCGACAGGACTTAAACCCTACTTTTCCTTCCTTTTCTCTCGTCAGCCTTCAGACAGCCACCTAAGCGTCTAAAGCTACCACGTCACTGCGATTCAGTAACCTCGGTCAGTGAAAACGATACTGGTTATAGAAAACAAAATTATTGCGAAAATAGGGTAAGCATGCCACAGGAGACTCCGCATCTGATCCTGAGAAATCTCGCGGCTATTAGCAATATGTATGTTTGCAATGTCACCGTTGGTAGCTTCATGTTGTTGTTGTTGTGGTTTTCAGTCCAGAGACTGGTTTGATGCAGCTCTCCATGCTACTCTATCCTGTGCAAGCTTCTTCATCCCCCAGTACCTACTGCAACTTACATCCTTCTGAATCTGCTTAGTGTATTCACCTCTTGGTCTCCCTCTACGATTTTTACCCTCCACGCTGCCCTCCAATACTAAATTGGTGATCCCTTGATGCCTCAGAACATGTCCTACCAACCGATCCCTTCTTCTTGTCAAGTTGTGCCACAAACTCCTCCCCAGTTCTGTTCAATACCTCGTCATTACTTATGTGATCTACCCATCTAATCTTCAGCATTCTTCTGTAGCACCACACTTCTAAAGCTTCTATTCTCTTCTTGTCCAACTATTTATTGTCCATGTTTCACTTCCATACATGGCTACGCTCCATACAAATACTTTCAGAAACGACTTCCTGACACTTAAATCTATACTCGATGTTAACATATTTCTCTTCTTCAGAAACACTTTTCTTGCCATTGCCAGTCTACATTTTATATCCTCTCTACTTCGACCATCATCAGTTATTTTGCTCCCCAAATAGCAAAACTCCTTTACTACTCCTAATCTAATTCCCTCAGCATCACCCGACTTAATTCGACTACATTCCATTATCCTCGTTTTGCTTTTGTTGATGTTCATCTTATGTCCTCCTTTCAAGACACTGTCCATTCCGTTCAACTGCTCTTCCAAGTCCTTTGCTGTCTCTGACAGAATTACAATCTCATCGGCGAACCTCAAAGTTTTTATTTCTTCTCCATGGATTTTAATATCTACTCCGAATTTTTCTTTTGTTTCCTTCACTGCTTGCTCAATATACAGATTGAATAACATCGGGGAAAGGCTAAAAACCTGTCTCACTCCCTTCCCAACCACTGCTTCCCTTTCATGTCCCTCGACTCTTATAACTGCCATCTGGTTTCAGTACAATTTGCGAATAGCCTTTCGCTCCCTGTATTTTACCCCTGCCACCTTGATAATTTGAAAGAGAGTACTCCAGTCAACATAGTACGTGAAAACTAGACTTTTCGGTGAAAACCAATCTCCCGCAGCACTGTGCTTCATCTTAGGAACTCTATCAATATCCTCATTACATAGTTTTTCAAGTGATTTACTGATTAGACTGCTGAAAATCTGCAAAGGAAACAAAAAAATATGAATTGATACTGACCGACAAACAGTTCGCAATTGAAGGAAAAACAATGAAATCACTGCCGTTTTACAAATGTGTTGGTTTTAGAGCTAAACTTGTGCGACTCGCCTTTCCTTTCTAGAATAAGTAATCTACCAGTCATGTATACAGGGTGAATCACCAAACGCTTGCACCGCAAATATGACGCCACGCTCTCATATAATTCTTTCGCCTAGATGGGCAATGGTTACACCTTCTTCAGTGCGGATACTCGAGTACGTCGGACCTCCTGCGTGAATCTCAGAGTAGCGAGCATGGAGGAAATGGACAGGCGCCGCGAGAGTCTGGGTCGGCCGTGAGGCGTGCCGAGGTAATCCGCGCAGTAGCTTTAACACTGTGTCCCGGATGGCGCAGTGTGTAGCTTTAACACTGTGTCCCGGATGGCGCAGTGGTTGACGCACCTGCCAAGTGAGCAGGAGATCCCAGGTTCGAATCCCGGTCCGGTACTCTTTTTAACTCGTCGCCGCTGCTTCCGCGCAATGTCCCGATGCATCTGACATCAGTAATCCCTTTCCTTTCCTTTCTCCCTCCCCCACTTTCAGTTTACGTATAACGTTCCATTAAACAACACGACACATCCGGAGATTTATTAACATCTGTGTAGGCTGTACATACGCACCCACGTGAAATTCACTTTCGTTTGTGCTACAACATGTAACAAACAACTGTCGGTGTTTACAGCTTTAGAATTTCGATATCTCGTTAACTACTTGCACTACAGTCCTGGAATAATCACCATTGACGTTCTGATTTAGCCTACTTTGAGTGTGGTACTGTCAACATGCTTTGTTCCATTGGAATATTTGTACCTTTTTAAAATAGTGACACATTTGAAACTCGTAACTCTCTGTGTATGGGCTGCATAGGCCCCTGCCTACGATTACAGTCTGTGAAATCCGCACAAATGGCTCCGAGCACTATGGGACTCAACATCTGTGGTCATAAGTCCCCCAGAACTTAGAACTACTTAAACCTAACTAAGGACATCACACACATCCATGCCCGAGGCAGGATTCGAACCTGCGACCGTAGCGGCCGCGCGGTTCCGGACTGAGCGTCTAGAACCGCTAGACCACCGCGGCCGGCAAATCCGCATATCAGTGGCGCATTCCATTATCGAAATATCTGCGGTGCAAGTTTTAGGAGATTCATAATATATACTATGGATTAGTACTATTAGTATTCATGGATAAGAACAGCCAATGAATAAGCCGAGATTGAGAAACTTCGCTGGGCCCGCAACACCGACAGAAAACTGCTCCCCATCATCCTCTAAAGTTGTCTTGTCTCTCTCCCCTCCCCCGCCCATCCCCCCGTTCCATAGTGTGCATGCTCACACACTGTAGGCAGAGCAAGAGAGAGGGGAGAGTACATTTATTCTCGAGTCAGAGTGCGACAGCTGCACTGGCGTGTGATAATTATCTTCTTGGCAGCACTTCAAAGCGCAAGATGTAAGGGCAAGTCGTTTTATCGCCGCTGCAGACTGCTGTCTTAAAAGGGAGGTGGTAATTATGTAATACTACATGAACTCCTACAGTGTTTGCAATTACAGTGTAACTAATTAGAGATTAGCCATTTGTACTGTTGTTAAATAAAGCAGTTTGACTCCGGAGTAAATTAATGTCAGTTACCCAGAGGAACGGAAATCGCAATAGGGAAGAGCGTGCTAATATGTAGATGCTGTCAGTTTTATATGTCACTGTTTTCTGACAGGCCGAATAGGTCCTAATTAGGAAACTTGCATGATGCGTGATTCTGTGTTCCCACTCGCGATTGTGCTGAGTATCCTCTCATGTGATGACTGGCCATATGTTCCTACAGAACGAGTAGCATTTGACTGCTTGCTTACATCGCTGACCATCAGTGTTTCTAAATTTCCTGGTTACTGAACCAATTTATACAATTTTATGCTCGTAGCCTTAACTATACATGACTCCGAGACAAATGTATGCGCTCTTCTTCCCTTCTAAGACAGGTTATCGAAATATTTAATGTGATTTACGACAGTTCGGTTGTAATGCTTCACAAGAATACTGATGACTATCTTTGCAATAAAAGCATCGCTACGGCTAAGCAAACTCTTAATGGACTGCACAATCTACAGCTAAAAGATATCCAAGAACCGTTCGGACAACTTTGGATCAACTTTATTATCTTTTCTTTCAGTTAACAGAAATTTGAGCCGGCCGGTGTGGCCGTGCGGTTCTAGGCGCTTCAGTCTGGAACCGCGTGACCGCTAAGGTCGCAGGTTCGAGTCCTGCCTCGGGCATGGATGGGTGTGATGTCCTTAGGTTAGTTAGGTTTAAGTAGTTCTAAGTTCTAGGGGACTGATGGCCATAGATGTAGAGTCCCATAGTGCTCAGAGCCATTTGAACCATTTGAACAGAATTTTGTAGTTTGTTTACCTTTTGCGATATCAGTTTTGCCGTTCAATATTGGGTCGGTTCGGCCAATCATTGAGTCTGTACGTAGCGATACTCCACACACACGGTCTTACAGTTTTGCTTAACAACTGCAATTCCGTACATTAATGGTGCGACATAGTCTCACGGCACTAAGAGTCCTTCAAGTAACATGATAGTATATTATAAAGTTGTTGTTGTTGTGCTTTAAACGATAACATCAGTAACAGTCTTGTATGATGTAGTTGTTTGTGCTTCACGTACCCTGCACAGTCGATCCCCTGGGTAAAGAAACTTTTAAACAGTACGTAAACACAATTTTTCATCAGTAAAAAATTAGCATGTTCCACGAGTATTTTGTGTGGACTGTGCGTATTTGTGAAATGGCTTTTATATTACACAACGCCGGCTCCAGTACGACGGTTATTGTACGGATTTAAGAGTGTGGCAGTAAAACTCATGTAACTGATCCTTCCAGAATGAAGAAAAAGGACGAGTCTTTTCCAGATTCTCTTCACGCAGTCAGAGCGTTTTCCACGACATACAAAAGTCTAGTTTCAACTCAAGCCCGGTAATGATATCGCAGGATGGCAGCATGCACTCTCACGCAGAGTGACAGATTCATTTTGAAATGCAGCCTGTATAGAGGAGGGGGATACGGGGAGCGTGTTCGGATTTAGCTTTATAAAGATGAAAGGGGTACCAAAAGAGTTAAAAATCAAGGTTAGGCTTAATCACAAGACATTTAGCTTGCAGCCGCATCCAACACTTGTATGAAGGAAATGACAAAATTCGCTTTCAGCATCAAAAGGCGTTAGTAGGAGAAAAAGTCTTATCGCCTCTAGCTGACATGCGCTCTTTTCGCTTTGTCGTATAGTCTCCATGAGATGATTTAAGGACTCTACTGCCAGTAGAGCCCAAATGTTTGTGAACACATTTCTTATTAATTACGCGTTACGGGCTCTGCCAATCTTCAGATGACCTGGTGACAAATTAGCACCAGAAAAAAGTTTTTTTACAACCTTGCAAATTTACACAAATGTCCGAAACGATGACTGAAACAACAAAGAAATCCAAAACAAAATACGTATCATACAGCACAGAATGAATATGCAACTTTGACAACAATGCAATGTCAATTAACGTCGAAATAAACATAAAGTTTAATAGTCCACTCAGCAAATAACTTTATGAATTAACATGTGCTGCATACAGCTGAGTGATGTGGTTGGCATGTAGACCCACATGAGAGAGCTTGTCGACGCTAGATGGCGTAAGTGCTGTGGCGCTCCCAAAATTTATACAGATATTTTTATACTTAAGTAAAAGTTAATGCCAACCTTAGGCAAAGACCAATTTAAAGACATACAGGGTGTAAGTTACACATAAGAGAGCTTACTGACGTTGAGTAATATAAGTGCTACGACGCTACAGTATATGACCTGCAAATTTTGTAACAGATAATTACCACTTGCAATTAGTGGCTAACACACTGGACTCGCATTCGGGAGGACGACGGTTCAATCCCGCGTCCGGCCATCCTGATTTAGGCTTTCCGTGATTTCCCTAAATCGCTCCAGGGAAATGCCGGGCTGGTTCCTCTGAAAGGGCACGGCCGACTTCTTTCCTCGTCCTTCCCTGATCCGACGAGATCGATGACCTCGCAGTTTGGTCTCTTCCCACAAACAACTCAACCCAACTTGTAATTATGTATCGGCCACCTGGATCCTCTACCATCTAATCAAATTCCTACCCTTCCTCGCCCACATCGAACATCTACACATCTGTACCGTCCGCAAACTCGTAGTTTCCAATAACCTCATTGTCTCCCCTCCGAACACCAACTCTGGTATGCTAATGTGCCTTCACAAACACATCCCTCCGTCCATACACCTCCACACACTCCATATTCTGTCCCAACGGAACTTCCACCAACTCTCCCAGACAAAGAGATCCGCCCTGACATTTATCCCTCCTAGCAACTTTAACCCTTCCCCACCTAACGCACTCCACACGAGGGTTCCTATCTCCTTTTCCCTGTTCACCCACGTGTAACCCTATCTTCTTTTGCCACTACCCTCCCCACACACCGTTACTCCTCCTTACCCTGTGTCCTTCCCAATATCTATATTGCCCGCTATCTGCTTCACTTCCTACCTATCATCTCCAATGTCTCCTCACCTAACAGACCCCCTCGAACTTCTACGGTAGATATTCTCCGCTCCCAGAATATTTTTTTTCAACCGGTGCAAGTCCCTCTGGTGTTAAGTGAAAGTGTAGTGCTCCAGTGCTTTTTCATAGAACTATTTCACCTCATCGCAACTGTGTTTTTAAATTGTGTATATTATTCGTCCTTTTAGCTGTCCATCATTAATATTTTCAACTTAAAATATAAACAGTCTTCATATTTTAATTTTTCTACCACCCTTGTTATCTTCTTATGAACAGTCTTGGTTGAAGAGCGAAGTATTGTTCCGCGGATAGCCCACCAAACACAGACATAATAACAAAGAAACAAAGATCTGTGAATTACTGCAGCACCACAGCACTATCGTGAACATGCTATTTTAAAACTATTTTCGTCATTTTGATCTGGGAGAGTCCTAGATAGAGGTTCAAAGGCTGCAATTTGTCTCTGAGATGCATCCCAGACCTCTGATGCAGACTTTCGGTCCTAACTAGAAAGTCCACATGGTGCTGCCGACCAGCAATTCAACCAGCTGAACAGCTCGTGAAGGATAAGCAGTATAGTCAACGAGGAGACAGTCTTGGACGACCATAACTCTGAAAAGTGGCACGTGTAGTTTCTCCTTACACACATTTCACGTGCTGGCTCCCTAAACCAGGATCAACGATTCACTTTGTACAATGTTCTAGCTATAGTTCCAGTCAGATGAATGTATAACGAGAATCAATCTGAGAACTGAAGCGGAAGTCATGGTTGAATGGCACATTTATCCATTCGTTCATGATTCGCGCTCCATGTTGCTGATCCCCTTACAAATAAATGATTCTGCGTCTCCAATAACGAGAGCGGGCTACACCCAGTGCCGCTTGTGTGGTATACAGATGTGCTGGTCTGTCCCTAACATAGTTTTGCGGGAAAGTGAAATCCATGAGGAACTTGAAGTTCTACTGTCAGTTTTCTTGCAGACGTCAGTAGCTGCGTTCGTGGATGTAAGGCTTGGCATCTATTCTACTGTCGTGTAACTAATCTTGAGCGACCATGTACACCACATTTCTTGGGTCTCGGACCCATCAATGATGTCTTGAAATGCCTGACTGCGGTGTTGCCCACACTGCTGTTTATGTCTCTTCTAGTTTGAGCTACCTGTAATTTCCATACTACCAAACAAGATCCGAATGGCGTCTTTACGGTATTATGTTGTAACGTTACCGACAGGGTACAAACCACTCAAAACCAAAGTACAGACATGAGACGGTGAATGTTTTGCAGAAAGGAAAGTATCATCAGGCATATCCTAAGGAGGCATAATAGGATTTTTGATGTATTCAGTACATATCAACGACGTTTCAGACAGAATCAGTAGCACTGTGAATGTGTTTGCTGACGATGTACAGAAAAGTATGGCCGTTGGACAATCGTAAAGAATTGCACAAAAACTTGGACAGAATTTGCACTTGGTGTAATGAACATCAGCTTTTCTTAAATGTGGATAAATGTAAGACGTTGCCTGTACCAAAAAGAAAGAACCCGATACTATACGATTGCACCAACATCTTGAGCACGTCGCGTCGTATAAATATTCGAGGGTGATACTAAGAAGCTATATGGATGGGTCGATAAACATTAGATATCTCAACATCTGGGAAGGCGAATGGATGTATTAGATTTATTGGAAGGGTACTGAGAAAATGAAATGCATTTCAGATGAAATCGCAGATGAGACGCTAGTGCGATCAAATCTAGAATACTGTTGCTCTGTTTGAAGACCTTAGCAGCCAGGCATGACAACTGACATAGAATGCATTCAGAGGCGCACTGTTAGGGTCGTAAAAGATCGGTACAGCCTATGTGAAAGTGCAGAATTTTTCAAGGAACTTAAATGGGAATTCTTGGGAGGAAGACGATGTGGTTCTGGCGAAATTTAGAGAACCTGAAACTTCCTGGCCGATTAAAACTGTGTGCCGGACCGATACTCGAACTCGGGACCTTTGCCTTTCGCGGGCAAGTGCTCTACCATCTCAGCTACCCAAGCACGACACAAAACCCGTCCTCACAGCTTCAGTTCTGCCAGTACCTCGTCTCCTGCTTTCCTAACTTCACAGAAGCTCTCCTGCTAATCTTGCAGAACTAGCACTCCTGGAAGAAAGGATATTGCGGAGACATGGCTTAGCAACAGCCTGGGGGATGTTTCCAGAATCAGATTTTCACTCTGCAGCGGCGTGTGCGCTGATATGAAACTTCCTGGCAGATTAAAACTGTGTGCCGGACCGAGACTCGAACTTCACAAAGCTGTGAGGACGGGTCGTGTGTCGTGGTTGGGTAGCTCAGATGGTAGAGCACTTGCCCGCGAAAGGCAAAGGTCCCGAGTTCGAGTCTCGGTCCGACACACAGTTTTAATCTGCCAGGAAGTTTCATATCAGTGCACACTCCGCTGCAGAGTGAAAATCTCATTTTAGAGAACCTGTTCGAAGGAGATCAACGGCCTTGCTGCAGTGGTAACACCGGTTCCCGTCAGACCACCGGAGTTAAGCGCTGTCGGCTTGGTTTGCACTAGGATGGATGATAGTCCGGGTCTGTCGCGCGCTATTGGCAAGCGGGTGCATTCAGCCCTTGTGGCGTCAATTGAGAAGAGCTACTTGACTGAAAAGTAGTTGCTCCGGTCTCGAAAGCTGACAACGGCCGGGAAAGCGGTGTGCCCATCAAATGTCCCTCCACATCCACATCTAGCGACGCCAATCGGCCGAGGATGGCACGGAGTTTGGACGGAGTATGTTCGAAGAAGATTGCGACCACCGTATATCTCGCGCAAGGTTAATGAGAATAACATAAGAGACGTCAACGCGAGTTCTGGACCATACAACCATTTTTCCTATGCTGAATACGAGACTGGAAAGAGAAAGAAAGCCAATAATATTGATATGATGTACCCCCCGCCATGCGCTGTACTGTGCCTTATGGAGTATACACACTAACGATCCAAAATATTTTGACCACTGCCCGGCGCGAAAGTGAATGCCGCCTGGTGACCTTTCGGACGCGACAAGGACAGTATAAGCGGAGCAGAAACAAATGGAGGAATCATTATAGTGAAGATAGGGGCGCGTACAGTTAAATCCATTGACACGAGGGACCTTGACATACGCCAGATTGTTACGGCCCTATGTCTAGGAACGAACATCTCGGAAACAACTGTTCGCCTGCTAGTGCTGTGAGCATCTATGAAAAGTGATTCAGTGATGGTGGACTACAGGTAGGCGACAAGGTGTTGGACGTCCATGCCTCAACACAGTACGTGGAGGTCGGAGTCTTGCCTGCTCTGTAAATCAGAATGGGCGGTGATCCGTAGCATATCTGACAATAGACTATATTGATGGTGCAGGCACAAGTATTTCGGAGCCACTGTGCAGCGTACCTTGTCGAACATGACGCTCCGCAGCAGACTCCACTACGTGTTCCCGAGTTGACGCAACGACGTGGTCAATTGCGATTGCAGTGGCCAGGAATCATCGACATTGTATAGTGGATAAAAAAACACGTACCACGCCACGGACGCAGACCTGTGGGGTAAATAATATGCTATGGGGGACATTCATCTGGGTCCGCATGGGATCTGTGATAGTAATCAAAGACACCAAGATAGCTGTGGATACGTCAATATTACTGTTTGCTCCCTGCACCGTCCTTTCATGCTTGATATCTTCTCCGAGCATGACAGCGAATTCACGTTGATGTCTTGGCCACCATATTCTTCTGATCTGAAGCCGATGGAACATATCTGGGATGCTACCAGGTGCCACCTCCGCTCCAACAAACCATCGGCCCTTGAACTTGCGGGAATTGCGTGACTTGTACGTAGGCATGACGTGCCACATACCTCCGGAATCCTACCAAGGAGTTTTTGAATCCATCCCAAGCAGAATCATTGGTGTATTGCTTTCCAAGGGAGACCAACACGTTATTATGTTCAACAGTGAATGTAGACTTAGAAACACGGCGCGACATCAACTTCCGTTGTATAGGGTAACTCCGTGACGATGTTACAGACTTTTGAGGATGATAGAGAAGGGTAAGTATATCCATCTAGGGTAAGGACCCTGATCCGGAAACGACCGCATCGGAAGTTGTACCGAAAATCGTTCTCATACCTCTGACTGTACCGGTACTGTTCTTACTGAGATTGTAGGCTAGAAACTTTCAGAGGTAGTAGTGTGAACCAAAACAAGAAAAATGACGTCGAGCGAACATGGGCTCCGAAGTGCACGCCTAAAGAACTATGGCCACTTGCTCATCTTCGCTACTGCCAAACTCATCTCTTCTACTGAACAGGTGCCCGTAGGTCTTGAGATAAGCATTTTACAATCCATTTTTACTGGAAATCTTTCTTCTCTGAAAGTTGCATACCATACAATCTTTACAACAATAATTCTGGTGCAAGTATCTACCGTCAGAGGTTTTATAACAATTTTCGCTTATAATTACGACTCGTTCGTTTCCGGACCAGGATCCGTTACCTCAGACTGGTACGTTTATCTTTCTCCATCACTCCTGAAAGTTTGTAGTATCATCACGTTATCACCCTGTACTAGAATCACGTGGCTATTTGAAGCGGAGAATTCTTTGATACACAGAGAGTACAGTTCCGGTGTCTGGCGGGCTCTTGATGGTCATTACCGAGTGAGCAGGCACAGTGATCAAGAATCTGGACTCAGAATCGAGAGGGACTGTCGTTCAAATCTCCATCCTGTCATCCAGATTTAGCTTTTCTGTGGATACCCCAAATCGCTTTGAAAATGACACGATTAGTTTCTTTCCCCTTCGTTCCTTGTCTGAGCTCGTGTTCAGTCTCTACTGGCCTCGTCATTGTCTGGACGTTATTCTCTAATCTTTCCTTTCTTCCTCTGACGTTCATTTAGAGTGGTTACTCGTTTCTTACCGTTCTTTTTGCTCTTCTCCCGATTGTGTTCGTCTTTTAGTCACTAATGCACTACAGTATTTAAACTCTGTCGTTCTTATAGTGTCTTGAATCAATGAATTTTACTTTCCGTCTACGGAGCTTCCGTAGACACACGAAGAGTAGATCTCAGGAAGCGTCTTTCTTGAAAGTCGCTGTGCGAGTGGAAGGTGCTGCTGGCCTGTGGATAATTGGCGCGCAACGCAGCAAAAGAAAGGGGAGGAATGCGGAGCGAGGAAGACTTGGGAACGACATTCTTTTGATGGAATAGCAGGAGACGCAGTGCCGTCTTCGTTGTAGCGAGGGAAGCGAGCAGCGAGCTTCTCCGAACCCGCGAGTAATGGTCCGCGCTGACACTTTGCGCTGTGTGCTCTTGACGCGGTTAACGAGATATTGCCCTGCGGGCCATTCAGTCGACGGCGAATAATGGCTACGTCTTAACGAGACCGAAAATTTCACCGAGTGAAATAAATTTCTGGCGTAACAGCGGCGAACGAGGCAACCATTTCGCGCTGAATTTATTTTCAGTGCCGAGTTGAAAGCGAGACAAAAGAAAGACCGTTTACTTCCTCCCATGCGCTATAAAAATCGGAGTGTAGTGCAGTTTTCGTCTTGCACCGCTGATCCGTCAGTTTGGTTCAACAGGAAAAAAACTTATTGCACGATGAGTGAATGCTATGAAACTAATAAAAGGTAGTCAGACTTTGACTTATGACGACGCAGAGAAACGATTACATGCAAAAAATCAGAAAATTGGTGACAGCGTTAGTCCTTTTCTATATATTCATCCTTCAGTGCGACACATTTTCCCAGCCATGGATGACTTGTCGGAGAGATTGTTTGCAGAAGTCTACATTTTGGCTGTTGAAGAAACGTTTCAGATCGAAAATAACCTCCACGACTTATTTCCACTTTTACCACTATGGTTTCGATTGTTATAGACCGCTCTTCGAGCACTAGGTAGCTCACTTCTCTTGCAATACTCGGTTCTTCACGGAGATATGGTCTGCCACTTCACTCTTCATGATTCAGACTTGTTTACCACACTGGAAGCACTAGCCCTACTTAACCAAGCGTCCGGGTGTGGTGCACCTGCTGTCGTACGCTTCCACAGGCACAACATGAATTGTTGCAGTGTTGTTCTCCTTCAGATGCAAAAAACAAATTACCTCACGATATTCGACTTTATATCTCTGGACTCCTTCATTCTGGCGGTTTATGTAAGTGTAATAAGCAACCAGATGATTTTTTTATTTAGTTTCGTATGGTTTATAGTATCATTAAGTAATTTTCGAGTCAGTTCAACCTCGTCATCAGACAGCGACGTTACAGAAACATTATTTGAACTGTGTGCAGCTAGATGCGAATTCGCGGTGCTGTGGAAATAACGAAAATGTAGGTAACGAAGTATTTACGAAAGAAAAGATTGTTTTGGTTCAAGATATGTACACTGCACTGCTGCGTGGTATGTACGGCGAAGCTATCCCGATAATGTATAAGGGGCAGTCAAATGAAAACCTGACATCCACCTCTACGGAACCATGGAATGGTCCTTATCAACAGTAATCGTCTCAGTCGTTAAACCATTTGTCCTACTGGGAGACGAAACGATCAGTTCCTGCTCTGTTCCGCAGTAAGCGGTCGCCCACTGACGGATCCACAACCGCACCCACTCTTGCGGGAGGACGACGGTTCAATCCCGCGTCCGGCCATCCCGATTTAGGTTTTCCGTGATTTCCCTAAATCGCTCCAGTCAAATGCTGGGATGGTTCCTTTGAAAGGGCACGGCCGACTTCCTTCCCCGTCCTTCCCTAATCCGATGAGACCGATGACCTCGCTGTCTGGTCTCCTTCCCCAAACAACCCCAACCCCACTCTTGCGCTCCCTCGTCCGACTGAAGCCAACGTCCGCGTATGTCTTCATCCAGGTCGCCAACGATGTGGACATCACACGGTGAAAGATCCGAGCTGTGTGGAGGATGTTGCAGTGTTTCCCAACCAAATCGCTGAAGTTTAGCCTTCGTCCGATTGGCTGTGTGGAGCGGGCGTTGTCATGCAACAGGATGCTTCCTTCCGCCAGCATTCTTGGGCGTTTTGACTTCATGGCGCGCCGCAGCTTCTGCGAAGTGTCTTCATAGCACTGCGCATTGATTGCGGTTCCACGCTCGAGGAACTCCACGAGCAGTTGGTCCCTGCAGTCGAAGAAGAAGGTCATCATGACCTTATCGAAACATGTCCGAACAACTTCGCATTTCTGTGGCGGAGGAGATGTGGAATGTCTCCATTGTTCGCTTAGCCGTTGGCCACCCCGCGCCACGACCCCTCCTCCCTCCCCCGCTGCGCTTAAGGGGACCTGGAGGTGCCTATGCTGCCCATGTTAAAATCACTAAGTTTGCGGAACATTTATGAATAAACTACCAAATAGAAAAATTTGAATTTTTTTTTACATATAGAGTGGTTTAGTATTGCAGTTATGACAGAGGGATTTTGGAGTATCTTTTCTAGTTTCCTTCCAATTATTTTTTTATTAATGACCCAAATTTTTTTACAAATAATTGCTTTATAATTAAACTGAAATGAAACTACTGAACATATTGCCAAATGGCTGTGTTACAATGTAAGTTTGACCACTAGGAGTGCTGTATAAAAATTTCATTTCTCTAGCTTGAGTGGATTTTGAGAAAATGTTCCTTATATTCGAAAAATTCTAATTTACAGGAAATGGCTATCAAAGTTTCTCAATACATTCCTGCACTATAGGATGGATTATCAGGGTCTTCTTCTTCATCCTCCAAAAGCTTCCTCTTCTGTCTTCTTTTCTGGCCTGTTGTTCTATCATACTTAATATGCCCTTCTCTTCTTTCTGCTCCTCTTATCCTTTCTCTGTCAATATTTCTTAGTGCTTGTACAGTGTTCACCCCAACTGTAAATCCTAATGCCTTCAGAACTACACACTTCACACTGTTCCCTTGGTTGTAGGTTGCTATTGCATCATAAATGCCAAAGTGCAGTGTTTTTATTCTTACAGACACCCTTTTAGGAATCACTTTCCAAATCAAATTGTTTACGCTCTCATTAGGATTCTGCGACTTTCCATGTAGACATTTGTGTAACAATTCTGGCTGTGCTAAGTCATGA
Organism: Schistocerca nitens; assembly: GCF_023898315.1. Taxonomy (NCBI): domain Eukaryota; kingdom Metazoa; phylum Arthropoda; class Insecta; order Orthoptera; family Acrididae; genus Schistocerca; species Schistocerca nitens. The sequence goes on from NC_064615.1 coordinate 504,340,638, forward strand.
AACATTGGTTTTATTGCATTTATCACAGCTGCTGGCAAACCATGTTTGTGATCATAGTCCTTTTTTGCATTATATTTGCACCAGGAATCTTTTGGGCACAGGCTGTGTTGAGGGTATTCATTGGAAGAGGCAGTATGAAGGAACAATTCCCACACTGCTTCTCAGATGTCACTAACATTACTAGCGTTTTGCCTTATAGCATAACCATAGTATATCTGTAGACATTCAATCACCTCATCAGTAAGCCTGCCTCTCCCTCCTATTGTCTTTCCATCACTGAGCTTACTTGAACCCAAAGTTTGTTTGAGCCTTCGAAGCCGTGCACCCATACGCTTTTGCACATGCCCAATGCATTCCAACTTTTCAACTACAAATTCATTTCCATATGGTTTCAGTTCCTCTACAGTCTTGAAACCTTTGGAGTCACCATCCCCAAGGTAGTATTTGTACCTAACGTTGTATCTGGCAACTGAACGTTCAAAAATTTGTTTCACTCCATCCACTTCCATTGCTCCACTTGATCCACTAAAATTTGCCTCACAGGTTCCACTGTGCTCTCCTTTGATTTTATTTTTGCACCTACAATGTTTTGATAATATTGCAACATCTATCACTTTTGCACCATCACCACAAGTAGCAGTTACAACCCCATTCAGGGATTTATGACCCCTCTTTTGCCAGGAACCATCTAATGCCACTACCAAATACCTAGAACCACCGTTCATTTCTACAGATTCCTCCACTGCTTCCTTCATGGTTTTCAAAGCCACATCTTCAACAGAGGATCCTACCAGTTCACAGTAGTACCCAAATTTGCTTGGAGGCGATAGCAAGTTCATAATACCACAAAACAGTTTACCAGCAGCAGACCCTTTTCCAATGGATCGAAGACCATACACAAGTCGAATATTCACATCAAACACTCTAGATCGTCCATTTTCAACAAAGAGACTGGCATGTGAATTGTAGAAAGTCACTTGATACTTGCAACATGCACAGATTATCTTCATCTCACAAGCTAAACCAAAGTGCTTTGTTATCTCTAGTCCCACTCCTACACTTGAACACATTTTGCACACAACACTTTCTTTCAGCACAGAAGATAATAATCCAATATTCAGTACTTTGTTAATATCATCGCTGTCACTAACATATTCACGAAATCTGTCACTTGCACCAGTCAGCTTCTAAATAGATGTCACAGGGCTATGGCTGGCCATGTGTTGCTTAGGCCGGTATTACACTATCAAATTTCTTTGTCAAAGATTTGATCAAAGATTTGATCAAAGATGTGATCAAATATTCCGTCAAATATATTTGACAAAGATCTTTGACGTAGCGCTAGAAGGGGTATTACACTGTCATCAAATTTTTCGTCAAAGTTCAAGATGGCTGACAACAACTGGTTATTAACCGCAGCAGTTCCACGTACCGCAATTGCATTGTGTGCACATGCGGAAAAGAAGTGGGGCAAAAAAAGGAACCATACATACGAGGTTGACACTCTTAAATTCCTGGGATTACAACTTGATAATAAATTCAGTTGGGAGGAGTACACCACAGAACTGCAGAAACGCCTTAACAAATCTGTATTTGCAATTCGAGTGTTAGCAGACATAGGCAACATAAAAATGAAAAAACTTGCATACTTTGCCTGCTTTCAGTCCATAATGTCATATAGTATAATATTTTGGGGTAAATCTTCAAGTCAAACAAAAGTTTTCCGAGTCCAAAAGCGTGTAATACGTATTATTTGTGGAGTAAATTCACGGACGTCATGTAGAAACCTCTTCAAAGAACTGGGTATACTAACCACTGCCTCTCAGTATATTTACTCCTTAATGAAATTTGTCCTAAACAATATATCTCTTTTTCCAACAAACAACTCATTTCATACATACAATACCAGGAACAAAAATTATCTGCACAAGGGCTTAAAAGCACTTACTTTACTTCAAAAAGGGGTCCACTACTCAGGAACACTCAGCTTCAATAATTTGCCAGCAAACATAAAAAGTTTATTTACAATTAAAGATCAGTTTAAAATGAGCCTGAAAGACTTGCTAGTGGCCAACTCCTTCTACTCCATTGACGAAATTTTTAATAGAAACATATGATGTATTGTATTTATTCATACTATTAGTATAGTTATTTCAGATTTTAAAAAAATTGACATGTTTCACATCCACGAGGATCTCCTCAGCACAGATCTATCGAATGAAAAACTAATCTAATCTGGGTGAAGCCGTGGGTTTTACGACGACACGATAAAAGCATTCAACAAAACTTGTTACGTGAGCTTACAGTGGAAGACGTCAAGTCGTACATCAGTTACTTAAGAATGGATGAGCATACATTTCTGTATGTGCTCAGTGAAGTGTATCCTCATATCACAAAGCACAATATTCACTTAAGAACTGTTACATCTTCAGAAGACAGGCTCACTGTAACACTCCGATTCCTTGTTACAGGAGAAGGTTATGTTACGTTAGGTTAAGTCAGGTCAGATCAGGTCACCAATCTTCTTAATCAATTTTTGTATTCAGGGTGCCTCACGTTGTAAAGCGCCTCATCAGCTTCATACATCCCTATTAATTTTGTAGTTGTCGGCACACACCAATTGTATTTACCAGCAATGTTTATAAAAACACTACAGACGACAGAACGCTGCAGCGGTGCTAGCGCTCCATGTGGTAACATGTCACATTGCAGTGAACAGAAGACAAGCGACTTATTTGATCAAACCTACAGCGAGGCCCTAGATTTGATCAAATATTGGACGACATTTGACAAAGTTCCTATTACACCATCAAATATCTTTGACAAAGATTTTTGACAAAGATATGTGACAAAGAAATTTGATAGTGTAATACCGGCCTTAGCAGAAGAACGCACTGTTTCAGTAATTGTAGTATCGCAACTTGGTATTAGTGTTAATTTGCTTTTCCCTGCGTTCTTCCTCTTCTTATATACACGGTTACTAAAACGTGGCATCGTAACCAGAACAACGCTTTACACAAGAAGTATAATACTATCAACAACAGGCGCAACACTGAACTAATTCGAAACGGTAAACAGCAAAGAGACGATGTTCCGCGCTCTTAGCGCTTCATTTGTCACAGAAAACAATGTAGCCAACCCTTGCACACTCACTGTATGCGTAACGTAAGGCGCTGTATGCGTAACAGGCCGAGAAAATCCCAAGCAGTTCGCCAGGAAGTCACGAGAGGGTGTTAGATGCGTTCAGCGGCCGCCCATTTCCTCTGCAGGCGTGGGGGAAAATGGTAATAACTCCACTTCTAGGGCGAGTAGAACAATAATTCAAAGTTTCATTAAAGAGGAATGTTCCAATTAATTTTCGGTAGCAAAAAAAAAAATCGTAATTTTTTGGATTTGACCACCTCCCGCTCCCCTTAAGTGATTTAGTTGCTTCTTTGAGAAACAATGCAAACTCCTCCGTACAGCCTGGATCTTTAAGCGTGTGATTTTTAGATTGTTGGTTTGTAGAAAGACATGCGTGGACGTCAGTTTCATTACGACGAGGTATTGTGAAGTTCCTATGAAACCAAACTGCTGAGGTCATCGGCCCCTAGGCTTACACACTACTTAATCTAACTTACTCTGAGGACGACACACACACGCATGCCCGACGGTGGACTCAAGCTTCCGACGGGGGCAGCCGCGCGAACCGTGGCAAGGCGACTAAGACTGTGCGGCTACCCCGTGCGGCTTACGACGAGGAAGTGCAAGAGTGACTGCGGTTGTGGACTCATCAGCGGCCGACCACATTCTACGGAACAGGAACTAATTGTCTCCTCTCCCATCGGGAAAAATGGTTCAAATGGCTCTGAGCACTATGGGACTTAACATCTGAGGTCATCAGTCGCCTAGAACTTAGAACTACTTAAACGTAACTAACCTAAGGACATCACACACATCCATGCCCGAGGCAGTATTCGAACCTGCGACCGTAGCAGTCACACGGTTCCAGACTGAAGCGCCTAGAACCGCTCGACCACTGCGTCCGGCCCCCATTGGGATCAATGTCTTAACGCGTGTGGTGATTACTTTTCAATGCAACCATTCCATGGTCCCTTTGTAGCCTGTGTTCGGTCATTGGCTATCAGTTCTGTTATTGGCTGACATGCCGATGTAATACTCGACAGAGTCACGCATATGCGAAGAAAGTTTGAAACTTACTTGCGTGGGAACCGCCTGATATCGAATACTGCTACTAAGTAACCTCTTGCGATGCATCTGAATGGTACTTGCTTCAAGAATAACGATTTCGGATAGCGAGGGTTTACAGATAACATAAATCTAAGCCACTCACGAATACCTGCGTTGTTATAGCCTTTCGTACTGTGAGGAGGCTGCGCTCGGGATGATAAATGTTTTCGCTCGCGAAGACATGTAAAGCGGATACCTTTTCCTGAGCTATCGGACAAAAATTCTGGCAGTATATTTAAAGACCACAGAAAGCTAAGGAGAACTGCCTGCTTTCCAGTCCGGCCGCTGCAGAGCGTAAGATTTATTAAAGCAAAGCTGACTTCTCGTGCATATTCTTCCGCTTCATTTATCATCAAAAGGGAAAAATAAAAAAAATCGAAATACCATTACAGTTACCCGAACCGTAAGGGATCACTAGCTACACCGAACATGCGGAAGTCGAGATGTAATATCTGATAGCTGGAGTGATGTTAGGTGTTGAGGAACCACTGCAGACCAATGTCAGATTAGTTTAATAAGATTGTAAGCTGCGTACAGTATTTTGTTGTGCTCTCTTAGAGAAAGGATGCGGGTTTTTTGGAATTGCACCAGTCTCGTCGTGACAATGTTTTCCAGTCCCTAATGTGTTGGTCCCGTAAATATCGTGAAGATAAAATGAGGCTGCACAGCTCCTCTACCAGGACCGCAGATATCCACCAGCAAATCAACAACATATTAAATACGTAACTATTTTTCCGACATGACAATGAAAAATTGTAACCACACTTCATTTAATGTATCGAAGCTGTGGAGCACAATTTAAAGAAGAATAAATAAGCAAGCACAGTAACAAATGCGCTGCCGACAGACGGATATGTGGGCAGCACAGTGTTTGGTGGGTGGCTTCCTTTAAAGTGACAGGCAGGTCCCCAGAGCGCGCTGCACATAGCGTGCCCGGTACAATACAGGCGGCCGACGACTGCCCGCCGCTATCTGGCGGCTTCTTTGTCCGGCAACTGGCTCAACAGCTGCGTGCTGACTCAGGCGGATACCCCACCCCGCCTGACACGGCCTTCCCCGAGAACTCTGTTACCCTTCTGTCCACCTAAATATAGCGCCCTAACCGGGCCCATCTCGCGGCTGCGGGTTGATACTGCTCTCCTAATTAACGAAAACCTGTCTCGGTTGAAATGAACTGATTCCATGCCGGAGGAACAGGAAGAATGTGCATACCTTCATAGCGTTATCGTTTTGCATGTAGGCTCGTTTGTCGATTGTCACTTTTATTTGTAGTTCACTGTTTTTATTTTAGTTTACACATTGCCATATCGTTATTTCGAGATAGCGAGTGGAGCTGTGGACGCTAGAAAATGGAGTGCCAAGTGGAGATATCTCAACATTTCCGACGTATTCTTCTGTTTGAGTTCGACAGAATGGTGATAGCGGCGGAGGCAGCCAAAAACATTAGCATCGTGTATGGGGATAATGTTGTCGGACAGAGCACGGCAAGAAAATGATTTTCTGGTTTTAAGAAGGATCCTTTTGACATTAGTGACTCTCCAAGATCAGGAAGGCTTTCGCGGTTTGATGAAGATCGTTTAAGCGCATTAATCCACAATGATCCACCTCACTGTACTCAAGATCTGGCAAATGTGATGAACTGTGATCATTCCACCATCCTGCGGTTCAAAAATCTGGTGTGCATGTACCGCATCCTCTAAGTCAGAATCACAAAAATCAGCGTCATCAATTGGCTAGTGAACAACACCGACCATTCCTTTCCTGCACCGTTACGAGTGACGGGAAATGGAGTCTTTAGTCTAACGCAAGGAAAAGAAAGAAATGGGTGAGGCCAAAGAAAGAAGCAACTTCTCGTACAAAGATCTGCGCGCACCCACAAAAAATAACTTTGTGCATCTGGTGGAACTGCGGCGCTCTGGCGTACTACTAATTGCTTACCCGAGGTGAAACCATCATTGTTGTCAGCAACTGAGACGTCTTGCAGATGCAATCCTACAACAATGAGCAAAGACTGCGTGAAGTGATGCTACTCCACGATAACGCGTGTCCGCATTTTGTTAGACCGCTAGACTGGCTGTTTACGGAGCATCAGCCAGAACATTATGACCACCTACCTAGTAGCCGGTATGTCCACCTTTGGCACGGATAACAGCGGCGACGTGTCGTGGCGTGGAATCAGCGAGGCTTTGGTAGGTCGCTGGAGGGAGCTGGCACCACACGTTCACCCACAAGTCACCTCACTCATTCCGAGGAGGGGGCGTTGTGCTCTGACGTCACGTTCAATCACATTCCAGACGTGTTCGATCGGGTTTAGATCTGGTGAGTTGCGGGACCAGCACATCAATTGGAACTCGGTACTTTGTTGCTCGAATCATTCCATTACACTACATCTACATCTACATTTATACTCCGCAAGCCACCCAACGGTGTGTGGCGGAGGGCACTTTACGTGCCACTGTCATTACCTCCATTTCCTGTTCCAGTCGCTTATCGTTCGCGGAAAGAACGACTGCCGGAAAGCCTCCGTGCGCGCACGAATCTCTCTAATTTTACATTCGTGATCTCCACGGGAGGTATAAGTAGGGAGAAGGAATATATTCGATACCTCATCCAAAAACGCACCCTCTCGAAACCTGGACAGAGCGATGCAGAGCGCCTCTCTTGCAGAGTCTGCCACTTGAGTTTGCTAAACATCTCCGTAACGCTATCACGCTTACCAAATAACCCTGTGACGAAACGCGTCGCTCTTCTTTGGATCTTCTCTATCTCCTCCGTCAACCCGACCTGGTACTGATCCCACACTGATGAGCAATACTCAACTATAGGTCGAACGAGTGTTTTGTAAGCCACCTCCTTTGTTGATGGGGTACATTTTCTAAGGACTCTCCCAATGAATCTCAACCTGGCACCCGCCTTACCAAAATTGACTTGTGACACGGGAGCGTTATCTCGTTGAAAAATGCTACTTATATCGGGAAACTAGATCGTCGTGAAGGGGTGTACGTGGTCTACAACCAGTGTACGATACTCCTTGGTCGTCATAGTACCTCGCACGAGTTCCACTGGATCCATGGACGCCCAAGTGAATGTTCCCGAGAGCATAACGGAGCCGCCGCCAGCTTGTCTCTGTCCTGCAGTACGGGTGTCAAGGAGCTGTTCGCTTGGAAGACGACGGATTCGTGTCCTCCCATCGGCATGATGAAGAAGGTATCAGGAATCATCGGACCACGCAACGCTCTGCCACTGCGCCAACATCTTGTGCCGATGATCACCTGACCATTTCAGTCGTAGTTGCCGATGTCATGGTGTTAATATTGGCACATGTATGGGTCGTCGGCTGCGGAAGCCCATCGTTGGGAGTGTTCCGTGCACTGAGTGTTCAAACACTTGTACTCTGCCCAGTATTAAAATCTGATGTTAGTTCTTCTGTATCCCGCCTGGAAGGCGGCACGTGGGTTGTATCAGGAAAAGGTAAAACACGTCGGTACTGCTGTATGAATTTAAATCCCCTTTAATCAAGCAATAAGAGTACACAACTTGTGTGAAGTTGAAGCGAAGTGTCCTGGCTGGCTGCACCTGATGGAAATGGGCTGAAGCAGTCGCGATGCTCTTGGAGCTGCACAGCACCAGCTAGAGGGCGCTGTCGTCGGTGTCTCGTGGTAGCACCAACATTTGAAACTATGCCGTGGCATCGTTGATACCACAAGTTCCGCTACAGTTCGCTGCCTGTCCTGTTTTACAAGTCTGTCCAGCCTACGAAGTCTGACGTTTTTAACGAGCGGTGGCCGCCCAACCCCACAACGTCTGGACGTGCTGGTTTCGCCACGTGCTGAAGACACTCACCACACCACTCCTCGAACACCCGACAAGTCGTGCAGTTTCCGAACTGCTCCTGCCGAGACTCCAGGCTATCACCATCTGCCCTCGGTGAAACTCAGATAGATCGCACGGCTTCCCCATTTACACACGGACAGCAAGCTCACTGATACTACATGCACCGTGTGTTTGTCTTACTAGCAGCTATTCCTCGCCAGGTGACGCTGCTATCGCGTGGACGGGTTTCTATCGATAGTAGATTGGGGGTCATAGTGTTCTGACTGACCAGTGCAGTTTCTGCAGCTATCCTAGGGCTTCGGTGGATGACGATGCACTGCAGTTCGCTGCTACACAGTATTTTTTGTGATAAATGCCTCACCATTAAAGTTGTCATTTTATAACCATTTGTAGTTACATGATTACAAACAGTTTTAAAGGATTTTTAAATACGTCGCGCTATTCATCTGTGTACCCGGTGGCGTCTGCCATGTAAGCAGGAGATCCCGGGTTCGAGTCCCGATCGGGGCACACATTTTCAGCTGTCCCCGTCGAGATATATCAACAACACCTGTCGGCAGCTCGGGGTTTCAATTAATTATCATATGTTCACCAAGTTTGGTAGTCTTGTAAGCCGCGTAAGGCATCTGAGATGGACTTTCATCTTAAGCTAGCTGCAGATAAATAAATCGTTAGTTCGAAGAAAATTGTGATTGATCACATTATTTGTCTTTTTCTATATCTTCAGATATAATTCAGTTCATTGTCTAACAGACTTTCACGTGACACTTATTTGATCGCATGGACTGACGTACGAGGTTCATTGCCAGTACTGTTAGAGGAAGCACATTGGCCCGCAAAGCGAGGAGATGTGGAACATATACACACAGATACATGAATTCATTTTTATAACATGTATGGATTACTCACACACTGTTGTGCAAGTGCGTAAGTTCAAAAATAACACGCTGTGAGATAACTTATTATTCCGTATTGGGAGTAAAACAAATAAAAAGAAATACAAGGGAGAACGGTGAGGGGTGGGCCGCCATTAGAACGGTGGCGGACCGCGTGAGTTCTATGCACCCCCGATGTAAGGGGTTAACATATGGAGACAGGGGTAGCCAGTAACGAATCTGCAGGGAGTAATCTGTCAGTGAGGACAATTATTATGCCGAATGATTCCTCACATAGTTACAGTAATAGCCTGGCACTTCGTCACGCTGGAAATACCTATCTCGCTTTGCGGGCCAATGTGCTTCCTATAACAGTACTGGCAATGAACCTCGTACGTCAGTCCATGCGATCAAATAAGTGTCACGTGAAAGTCTGTTAGACAATGAACTGAATTATATCTGAAGATATAGAAAAAGACAAATAATGTGATCAATCACAATTTTCTTCGAACTAACGATTTATTTATCTGCAGCTAGCTTAAGATGAAAGTCCATCTCAGATGCCTTACGCGGCTTACAAGACTACCAAATGGAACAAGTGTTCAATTTTTAAGATACTGTCAAATACAAAATACTTTCTGGGCATAATGTTAACTCGTCAAGCAGCTTTTAGTCTAAATATGGATAGGTCAAGTCCGAAAACGACAACAACGTTTCTTTGAATATGAGACTGAGATATATTGCTGTCTTCAAAATTCTTATATTTTGGGCGTGGCCCCAAGTTCTCGAACTTTACGTTTGACAAAATGGCCTGGAATTTTGTCTTTAGAATACCAAGTGTGTTCTCCCTTTTGTGGATACTATGAATTACTCCGAAAAGCGGGTGAACCTAGTTCGCTCATGTAACAGTAGCTTTGATGGAGTCAGTGATCACCGTTTTAATCTCAATGCAAAGTTATAGAAGCCGGGCCTTGTCTTGAGCACCTTATTTTGTCACCCTATGTGCTAACCCGCTTCTCTTCCGTAGAAACGATTGACAGCAGGAAGGCTTTTGAAGTTGTATTTGCAGCAGCAGATGTAATGTCTTTTTCGTTGTGCGTGTCCGAATAGAGCACTGAAGAAATGCGATAGTAAGTCACAAGCAGGACGAATTTTCAGTTAAAATTTCTGTTTCTTCTTTTTCTTCTTCTTCTTCTTATTACTATCTCAAATAATGCAAGGCGCCCATATCGCTGTTTTTTCAACCTACTCGTTACGTAAAGCGTCTCAGATGCGAACGAAGGTTCTTCGTGAGTTACTCGTTCTCTGTCGGCTGGACGTAAATGGTGCCTCGACGTAAATGAAAAAAACGTGATTAAATTATGTGACATAGAAGTGCTATGTGACCCGGTATAAATAAACAGAGTCATAAAACAACTTTGATTAGTCAGACTGAGAGACGATTTATTTTTCCTTCCAATGTGAAATGTGTACTGTTCGATAGTTGTAACTGAGTGCCACAGAATGTGTTAGCGTGGTAGGCGGCGCTTTAGAATACCTCATTTTCAGATCTTAAAATTGTGTTCAAGATATATTATTAGTTGTTCAGTTAGCAGGAATATACAGAAGGTGAAAGTGTGTGAAACAGTATTGAGCGAACAGTGTGGTGTGACTTCAGTAATTCCATCTGTAAGTTTCAGTATGTTTTGTTCTGTCCTTGCGTAATTGTAATCGTCCGCAACATCATGCGTCTCCTCGACACTATGTTCAAGAGATGGAAAATGCTAATTCCGTATGACATATTTGTCGTTTTGATTTGGACTAGTGATCCAACGATTGTTTTAGAGATAATCTCAGAATCATGCAAAAGTACTGCGTAAAAAAGATCCAACGCGTAATACACAACAATTAGATACGCAAGTAAATGAAATTGTTTACAGCTGTTATTGTAAACTAAATACACTGCAGAACAAAATTAAAGGATCATTTTTTTCGAAACCCTGTAATTGTCTCCCATTCCGAGGCATAACTTTGAAATTTGGCTCAAAGGTGTCTCTGGGTCACCCTCAGGCTTCAAGCACCGAGGTATTGACACACGCGGAAAAAAGGCCACAACGCAGAAGTTCGTGTGAGTTTTAAGATACGTTAATGATCTCACATTGGGTCCAAATTTCACCGCAATTCTGCCCGTCGTCACCATGGATGTGTCTCACAATGGGAAGGTCACCACACCCCCATCTTACCCACATTTTACCCCTTCTTTTGTCGCCTCTGCGATGGAGGTCAGAACTACGACACCCAACGTTGTAATCACACGTTTTTCTTATGGCCGACCGACAGAAACATTTCAGGCACACAGCCGCTCGTAATCGACACGAAAAGACCTCACAGGGTGGTATAAAGGGCAGCAAAGAAACCACCTCTTCCCTTGGTGCGTTGATTACGACACATTTTGCTGTCTAAAACGACGGTTCGCAGTGTGACTAGCAACATGACGACGTTCTTGCAACGTTCGACGCTACTGCCACCCGACTGGGCGTTACAACCCTACTCTAAGGACACGAAAGGCTGTAACCTCACCGAATGTGATCTGACCCCTTCGGAGTGCACTGCGACCGCAGTTGTTGCTCTGGTATACAGGGTGCAACTACCAGCGACTGTTCAAACCCATTCGTCGAAATCTGAATGTGATTCGAAATAGCAAAGGGGCCATTGTCCTTTGTAGCACTTTTGTTTAGCGATCTCCTGTGGCATGGTCACGGGGGAGTCCTTCATTATCATGTGCGTGAATAAAACGGCGAAGTGTTCCTCTAAGCGCCCCAGTCCGGCAACATCCTCCAGGGCACCCATCCACTTTAAAAATGTACCTATCGGAAACTTCGACACCAATTTAGTCCCGCGGGTGCTCTTAACACCTGAGGGCCAGGCAACCTCTTTGATACCCCTTAATTTGCGTTTGTCCACCTTCTGGCCAATCAGGTCGTTGCGTGCGTAAATTGAAGCTGCCCACCAGGGTCGATGTTCCCAGCCATGTTTTTCATTATGTTCCTAAAAACCAAACAAGAAAGAGATACAAAAATTGAACATGGGACGGTAGTAAGAATCGAACTTGAGCCAAAGGTTGAGCAGTCTCGTGTGCTATCATCTACACTGTGAGGACAACTGAAACAAATTGTGTGTGGTTGGCCGCTGCGGCCCGATCGATGCTAATTAACTCGGAAATGACGCAACCTATTGAATTTTTTAACAGATATTTCTCAACACAGCCTACCTTGCAACACCTTTACAAGCTTTTGAGACTGTTTCTGACCACCCTGTACATAATACGCAGCAGGTAGAATAATTTTGTCATGGCCGGCTTTCCCAAGGACCCCAATACTTGTGAGGGTACGTCGTCTGCTCCAGAGGCCTTGTTTCGACTAAGACCTTCTAGTGCTCTGTCAAGGTGCTTCTCGCAATATCATGTCCCTCACATCATCTTCATTTACTTCTGCATCCGTTTCTATGAAACTGCCTTCAAGTTCATTTCCGTTGTAAGTAAAATTAATTTCCTATGAAAAAGACAATGAAACAAGGGAATACGGGCCATGCGAATAGATAACAGATGAGCTAAGGAAGTCCTTTCCTGCATTCTAAGAAATAGGGAAAAAACGGGAATGATGACCCAGTGGATAGCGGGTAGGTGACATTATAAAACCTGTGAGAGCAATACGGAAACTGAACATCATAATTCACAGAGAAGAATGGAAGAGACCTTTATTCAGCAGTGGGCGCTGAATGGTCAGTGATAACTTTACTAAATCAGAGAGATTTTTAGGAGTTCGCGACTCATGTACGAAGGATAAGATATAAGTGACTCTACAGATTACAAAAAAACGCATAATGTCACTGACACACAGTTACATCAGCCTATAGCTTGCTTCTTTTACAGTTCAGAATAGTGATACAATCACAAGTACCGTATGTCGATGAGATACACTCTAACATATGTCCAGCAAGAAATTAGCTTTACTCGTTTACACCCAAAGATAAAAATACATTGATTATCATGAAGATGATCTGGTTTGCCCATTAATAGATCTACCACTGGAAGTTCATCCTCCAGTCCTCTCAGTTTCGTCCCATTATTTTTGTATCTGGTTCTCTTTACTATCTCCATTCTCTCTAGTTCGTCCTTTGTTATGCACCCTCTCCTCGTACAATGCCCTATCCGGTTTCTTTTCCTCCTCTTAATTGCTACAGGTATTCGTCTTTTCTCGTTCACCCTCGGCAATACGACCTCAGTCCTTGTTTTATCTGTCCTTTTCACAACGTTCATTCTTTTCTAGACTCACATCTCAGTAGCCGCTAAACATTTCTCCTCTCTCTATCTCACTGTCGGTGTTCTAGCGCTACGCAGGACAACACTCCCTACTAAACATTTCTCTGATGTTTTAGTTTGTTGTTTATTTGCTAAACAACAGAATTACTCCTTCTTCCGAAAAACATTTCATTTGTAATAGCTGTCCTCGCTTCTTGATTACAAGTCATGTTACTATTAATTTTGCATCCTAGGTATCTGAAGTTATCAACTTGTTTCCCTAACTCATCATGTATTTTCCGTTTTATTTTCTTTGATTGCCTAATAAGGTCTTTTTCATATTTGTCTTCATCCCTGATTTTCGGTTCTCTTAACATAATTATTGTTAATCGTTTTCTCGTGTTCACTCAGTAATACCGTGACATTAGCTAAGATTATAAATTTTATTGCTTTCTTCCTTTTGTCACACCACACTTTAGTTGGAACTAGTTTTTAAGTAAATCTTCAAAACATATATTAAATGTAGTTGGTGAAAGACAACGGCCTTGTCGGTTCCTCCTCCCAATTTTAATTCCTTCTGACCTCTCAACTCCTATTCTTGTATTTACTCTTCGTGTGAAGTACGAATTGCTTATTAGCCTCCTTTACTCCCATTTAATTCAGATCTTCTGAGCGACATCTGAAAGTTTAATCCACTGAACTCTATCAAAGGCTTTTCCCGAGTCAATAAAACCTGTACAAACTTCCCTACCTTCACAAATAGACTACATATTTTTGTCCGACACGAATCGTTGCAGACACTAATTAAAAATAGCTCCACTTCTCTGTTTTTGACCTTGGTCTTCGGGCCGTTTCCCGTGGTACTGACAATCCCCTTACAAATATGCCCTCTGCTCGTTTACTAACTGTGCTGATACTTGGCAGAAAAGAACTCTGTTTTACAATGATCAGGATATCAAACACCCTACCTTGTGCGTAAGGTCCAAAGAGAGAGAAAAAAATTGTAAATTACTTATTTTACATGTGCACATGAAGCTATTTTAAAGCAAATGAAATATGTCCTTAATAGTGCTATAGACCTGTGAGTGCGGTATTACACTCTAAAGTAACCCAGCTTAGATTACAGCATTCAGCCACGGACGAATCGCTGCGATGGACAGCCTTCGACGAAGCCCAACAACGTGCGCTGCAACAGCTTGCTACAGCAGTGAGTCAACGCTCCAGGCTAGGACGCACATTACCACAGATACCGTTCTGCCTGAAACAGCCTGAGTCACACAACTCTTGTGAACAAAGGAGGAGCAACGTAGATACTTTTAGGCGTACATTCACACGTAGCATAGAGATCACTGAAATTATAGCTGTATGGTGACAGAAATAAACTGAAAATGACTTTGTGCAACATTTGATCAGTAATCGATTGTAAAACACACCTACAACCACTTGATTCCGGACAATAAACTACTTCCATTTTGTAAATAAATAAATGTATAGAAAAAAGGACTGTCTGCTTGCGCTTTAGTTTTGTATATAAAACTGCAATGAGAAGTAAAGTTACCGACACAATGAAAATATTTGTGATTGTCACATAGAAAACGAGGTTCAGAAATGTTTTGAGCAGTGGAAGGGACGAAAACCGACATGCGTGTGCCAAAATGGCTCCGTTGAAGGTGATAGCTATTAACTGAACATACACTATCTGATCAAGATTATCTGGATACCTATTAGTGGACATTAATATAGTGTGTGTCACCCTTCGCCTTTACGACGGCTCGAACTCTGTTGCATACACTTTCAGTGAGGTGTCGATATCTGCGGAGGAATGGTAGCCCATTCTCCCTCAGTAGCCGAGACAGTAGAAGTTAGTGATGATCTCTGGGATCTGGATCGAAATCGGCGTTCTAGCTCATACCAGATAAATAATAATTACAACCCAGCAACCAAGACTGCTTGCTTCTTCTTCGTATATTGCTGATTGCTGTACCATCCCTGCCATGAGTTGGAAAACTTTCCATCATAACGGTGTTCCATTGGGTTCAAATGCTTCTGAGCACTGTGGGACTTAACATCTGAGGTCATCAGTCCCCTAGAACTTAGAACTACTTAAACCTAACTAACCTAAGGACATCCATGCCCGAGGCAGAATTCGAACCTGCGACCGGTGCGGTCGCGCCGTTCCAGACTGAAGCGCCATTGGGTTCAGATCAGGAGTTCGGGCAGGTCAGTCCATTACAGGAATGTCATTGTGCACAAACCATTGTCTGACAGATGATACGGTGATTTGTCGTGCTGATACAATATTGTCGCCGAACTGTTCCTGTAATGTGTACAGTACATATCCTTCCACTTGTAGTATTTCCTTAGGCGCAGTAAGGATACTATCCCATAACCACGAACTCCCTATACCTTAACACCTTCCCGTCCGCAATTCATTTTTGGTGCTACACGTGATGGCACACAACGTTTATCCAGGCATTGGCCAAACCCAAAGCTTCGGACTGCCAATGGATACAGCGTGATTCGTTTCCAGTCATGTACGGTCCAGTGGCGTCCATCTTTGCTCCAACTCAAGCGTCGCTTAGCATTCACTACACAAAAGTGTGGCTTATGAGGAACTGATCCACCACTGTACGCATTCTTTGTAACTCCCTACGTACAATCATTTGTTCAGCTGCTTTGCTGGTAGCACTTCAGAATTCGCGAGTGATTCCTTTCGCTGATTTCTCGCGATTTTTTTTTTTGCAACCTCGCTCCGGAATGCTCGATGGTCCCGGTCCGCCAAGACATGAGGCCCGCTTTGTCTTTGTTTAGCAGTGGTTGTTCCTTCCGGTTTCCACTTGACATTCACATCACCAACATCCGACTTGGGCAGATTTACAACGTCTGAAATGTCCCTGATGGACCTGCAACTCAGATGGCCTCGAGTGACTAGTCTTCGTTCGTTTGAAGCCGCCGAGTTCTCCTGATCGACCCACTCAACTGTTACTGCTTCTCTACTGCCAGCACAATACTCCTCGACTGCTTTTATGTTGGTGGGTCTACTTATCTTGATATTGGTGGTCAATTCCACATTACATGGGCGTTCCACAATACTTTTGATCAGTCTACTTCGTAAGCACACAAATTTGTAGTATCATTCTTGTTTCTTCGGTATCACACCGGAGTACAAGAACAACGGAAATAAATTTTGCCTAGTTCCTTACGATAAGTTAACAAGGTAAAATTTTTATACAAATAAATATACTAATTCTATCATTATTACAAATATTATTTAATTAAATCAAAAATCTTAATAAAAAACCTAAAATAATTATAAAATCAAAATATAAAATAATGAACTAAAACGTAATCTTAAAGATAGCTGGTTTGGAGTCTACTATTATATTAAAAAAGCAAATTATAGATTAATGACTGTAAAGTTTATCCCTTAAAGAATAAATAAGTTAATATTTATACTTAAAAAAATAAATAAAAACAATTAACTTTCAAAAATTAAATTTTTCCGTAAGTAACTAGATAGCTTACGAAACGATTAACATTTCATTTCTATAGATAATTTAACAATAATTATGAGACATTAACTATAAATTATTTATAAATCAACCTAAATCGAGAAAGTAATATAAATACTAAAATTCTGCTAAACCCTGATACAAAAAGTACAGTAAATAAAATCTACTTTAAAAAATTTAGAATAATATTTCATAAAACACGTTACCAATAAGTTATAACTTAAAAAATCAATTCTATAAAATATACTAAGACACAAAAACAACAAAATTATTTATATTAAATAATTAAATAAACAAAAATCAATATAATAAAATAAATAATCAAGACATCCTGATTTGCATAGAAAAATTGTTAGTGTAATTGAAATACTTTGTTAATAAGTTATATCTTGAACCTCTTCCTAGACACCCAAAATTACTCGTCTACGGACATTGGACTGGTATACCTTGATGATACTATTAAATAAGGAACTCATTTCTGATGTTCTGTAAAATATTATTTACTCTTTCACTAACCGGTTTTAGACTTCCTAAACCATTGTCAGGTTTTGCAGAACTCCAAGAAACACTATTATCGTGTTCTATCAAGCACCGACGGAAAATGCAGTTGATTCGTTGACGCCACATCGTAAGGATACATCTTGAGGCCGGAATAGTGTAGCAGAAATGCGCGAGAAACTTAAAATGAGAGTCCTTAGAAAAAATAAGTAGCAGTTCTCGTGAAACCCTGTTGATTAAATGTACAGGAAGACTGCCGGCCGGTGTGGCCTTGCGGTTCTAGGCGCTTCAGTCTGGAACCGCGTGACCGCTACCGTCGCAGGTTCGAATCCTGCCTCGGGCATGGATGTGTGTGATATCCTTAGGTTAGTTAGGTTTAAGTAGTTCTAAGTTCTAGGGGACTGATGACCACAGAAGTCCCATAGTGCTCAGAGCCATTTGAACCATTTGAACAGGAAGACTGTGCGACCAGTGTGCTGCCACCATTTTATACCTACATAGGGACCAACGATAAGATAAACAAGATTTGAACACATGCAGAGGCCTATTGTCATTTTTCCACACTGTGTACACGAATACAGTAGGACAGAAAATCGATGATATTCCGTGAAATCTAAAATTTTCCCGGCGAATTAAATGTTCGAAGAGATTTCGTGATTGCAGCCGTTCGTCTTAAACTTCACACCACGGCATTTCGACTGGACGCCTGCCAATCATATTCAGGAGAGGCATCGAAGACTGACGAAAACGTTCTCCTCTCCACCTTATATGACACGCTGATAATATTGCCGCGCATGCGTCAGAGTCACGGTGACGATGGACCACACCGTCCGGTGGCAGCGCCCACGCTAGTTGAGCTGCAAAAGTCAGTTAGTTGTCTTCGGTGTTGCCGCTCGCCGTAGTCACCGGAGAATCCCCTATCACGTTTCATTAGATTTTCCACAATGCGTGTTTCATTGGATTCTTTTATAATTGAGTCGCAAAAAGATGTTACTGTGGCCAAAATTAACGTTTTGTCATACTACATTGAATGTCCGTTGGAGAAGCAATGTTCCGGAAGTGCAGACTTCCTGGGTTGCAGTGCAAAGTCTATGTTCTGTGCAGCGTTCTACCTCTGCGTGTGTTGTTTGCCCTATATAGACCATACCACACTGGCAAGGTATTTTGTGAATAATAAATTATCCTTCACTGATCCCAGCAGGCCCGAAATCTTAGATGGTGGGCTGAAAAGCAGGTGAGACGACAAATTTAAGACCTTTAGTGGGAACCTTTTCACTGACATATTGGGTTCCCGTGGACCATGCACGGAGCCTAGCCTTCGCGAAGTATGGCGGACAAGGCAACAAAGTTCGTTGCAGGGCCCGTAATTGTAGTCGGCCCATGTGTTCAACCACAGCTTCTAACCATAGGTGCGATATCGGGATGGAAGCAAGAGCCCATTGAGTGAGAGCTGCTATTATCTCTGGCGCCGCATGTGGAGGTCAGTGACTGTGAGGGCAGAGCTGCCCGTGACCGTGAGTGGAGAAGTCGAACAGGAGGCTCACCACTGAAGGCGCAGACGGCGTGTGGCGGCCACATGTGGCGCACGTGTGCGGCGTGCGCGTCTGGCGGGAAGCACGTGGCCGAACCGCACAGTACTCCGCGGGGCAAGCTGCAGCCCAAGCGTAACGGCGTCCAAATCCCACTTCGAGAGCGATGCGTGGAAAACACTGTCTTTTGTACCAACTGAAGCTGCTCAAGAAGCAGAGTGTAGTGCAGTCGTGAAGACCCCGAGGTAGCAACCTCTAGTACCCCCCCCCCCCCCCCCCCGCCCCACACACACACAGACTCCCTCACTCTTTCATGCCCACATTCCCCCTTATTATTTTAAGAATTTCTTTAAGTGACACAGCTATTCAGGCGATCATCCTATGCGGTTTTTTTTCTTTTTTCCCTAGAAATTGTTTCGATCCTGTCTGAGGACACCTTCAGGAGGGGTCATGCCTTGAACGTTCGTCAGTTTCTCGCAGTGGCTGGCAAATGATCGAAGTTAATATTTGCTCCGCGCACTTTGGTGCATAGACGAGACATCACTCGTTTTTCAATTTCGAGTGAAATTTGACAATTGCCACTTTTTGTCAACACTACCAATATCATCCACCTTTGGGAGACAGGTGGGTGGTGCACTTCCTCTCCACGACCAAGAATCCGGTATCACTTCCCTAACTCTTTCCATCTTCCTCTTTCCGACTGAAATTATTGGCGTGTATCTAACATCCTGTCATTGGAAATATATATAGTATTAGCTTGCGCCGCCGGCCGCTGTGGTCGAGCGGTTCTTGGAGCTTCAGTCCGGAACCGCGCTGCTGCTACGGTCGCAGGTTCGAATCCTGCCTCGGGCACGGATGTGTATGATGTCCTTAGGTTAGTTAGGTTTAAGTAGTTCTAAGTTCTAGGGGACTGATGACCTCAAAAGTTAAGTCCCATAGTGCTCAGAGCCATTTGAACCATTTTTTGAACGAATATTGATGCATAAAGCTGTTTTTATTTTCCCACTAATCGTTTCGACTGTAATTTTTCTTGCTTTTATTCTTTCTTCTGGGCGTAAGGGGCCCTTGTACTAGGCGGTCTCAGGGCAATGAACAGGTTGCCCCAGGCTACTTCCGCCGCTGATAGAAATGGTAATCCTACCAATAGACTTGGCACTGTGCACTTACAAGACAAACGACATGAACTTATTTGGAGTCTCACATCAAGTGACGATTAATCTCAACACGCATACCGCCGTACTGGCGCGAATCCAGGGGTCGTTTCTCTGGGTCGCAGAGTATTACTGTCTCCCTCCGCTGTCTCCGCGTCCTAATACAACTTGCCGTAATCGTTCTCACATTCAACAAGCTACTGGCAAGTACGATTTTAATATTAATAATAGTAAAAATACAACAATAATAAAATGTATGGTTAAAGTAATGGTAACAGTTTGGCTAAATTAGCGCTTTACGCTTCGCTTTAGCATGGCTTCTAAGAAACATATTCAGAGGAATGCGCATTTGTAAAGAAAACTCCTTTTTTTTCTTTTCCTTTTTTCTTGCAGTTGTTTAAGATCTATAATATTACGGACGATGAAAAAGTTTCCGTTTGGCGTGGTTGCTGTAGGGTATATGCAACGTAGCGCGACTCTGATGCAGGTATGTAGCACCGACATGTAGGCAAGGGATTAGTGTTGCGTTCCTGTCTTTCCAATATGCGTACGGCAAATGCGGAAACGTGAACTATAGCGACGTTATTACCAAATGCGTCCAACAGGAGAAACGTGCTGTTATTCTCTTCTTGACTACCGAAGGAAAAACACCGCTAGACATTCATCGGAGAATGAAGAATGTGTGTGGCTTAAACGTCGAGTGCCTTTTTTCCTCGACAGCTGCTGCTTGTGAGGGCAGTGGACTTGAATTCGGGAGACGCAGTGTCTCAATGCCCACTTGGCATCAGGTTTTCCTTGACTTACGAAAATTGGCTAAGGTGAACACAGAGTGAGTACTTCAAAGAAGGCACAGTCTGTTTCGTTCTCAGTGCTGGCTTTTCCTGATCATACACTCTGCTTCTAATGACCTCCGTCGTCAACGTGGTACCATGCTCTAGTCGTCCTGCCTTACGAGTGCTGTTCAGTCTAGAGCGTTACAAGTATGTAACCGAAGATGAAAGTTTAATATTATGTAATCAGTGATGCAACTGTAGCTCTTTCGGTCTTAGTATTTTATGTTGAAGCCAATCTGGAAACATTTCTCTGTCCCACCAACTTACTAACAACTCTAAACAACTGTAAATTAGAAAAGTATGTAAGAAGTTACTAAACGTATACATAAAATCTGCTAATCACTGCTAACACTGCTTTGCTGCACTGCAATACCGGAAGATCGTACAAAAATTAGTATTCTGTAGCTGCAACAAGTTCAGAATTTTTACTTTTCGTCCTTAAAGACAACTTGGAATTATACCTTTCATTTCCAAAAAGATGATTCATATCTAGAAACTGGCCGTGACTTTCTGTTCAGAAAAAAGTGTATATATCTTTAAATATGCGGTATGGAAAGATTTAAAGTTTTCAGTGTAGTACTGGATACTTGAATTACTCTGGAAGCGATAAAAATTGCAAGTCTTTAGTAAACGCTGAGGCCCAAACTAATGTAGCTAGTGCTCTTGATATCAGATATTACTGTTCTAAAACATATCTGAGCTATTCAAGAGACTCGAAACAACATAGCCGAAGTAATGTTTTAGTCCTAATCTCCAAATGCTAAACTTCAAGAACCTACAAAAGTTGGTTTAATATTACCCTCACTCTCCGATCCTCTGTTGACAACCACGTTAGTACCTTAATGAACTGCGTACTTTGAACTTTTCCACCATATAAAACGTGCACATCAAAGCTGTTTCTTACTGTTCAGAAAAATCGTAGCTTGTTGACTGATTCAAATAAAGCATCCTTCCGATTCACAAACTTTTTATTTGTAGCGTGCTGCGTGGTAGAATCATCATAACTATGTAATTATTGCACAGAACATAGGACCGGTGAAATATTGTTTAGCTGTTAGTAATGGCCTTAAACTCTTTTCTCAGTCTTTGATTATACATTTAATGTAAGCCATCATACGCGCCGTCGCACAAAAAACACAGCTACAGACACATCTGTAGGTGAACACTGCGGTGATTTGATAACGACTTTTGAATTGTCATTCACAGTTTGGCTGTAGGCAGCGCGTTCGCCTCTTGTGTTGTACAGCGTGTCCCACTTACAGGAGATCCCTAAGTGCCCTGTTTACCACCCTCCACAACTTCTGGAGGCTGCCAAAGTTTTAGGACAAGCTCAGATGCTACATAATAAATGACAGCCGAGGCCGTTCCTACTTTTAGCTACCTCGTTCGTAACTTCTATCCATGAAACTTCTGCTCGCCTAGAAGTGTTTCGAGACGTCGGTCTGGAGTAATATTAATTATTCTTTCTAGCTCATCTAAGAATTATAAATATAAGGAATCTATAAATTCCACTGACAGCCCGTGTGGTAAGATGTATAGTCGTGTATAAGGTAACCGTTTTAAGAATGAAATTTTTAACGAAGATATTTTGGATTATGATGACATTTTCGACTAAATGTGCAAACAGTGTCACAAAACCGATAACATACCTAATAATGGAGGGAATAATTGTCTTATGTCTATAAATTAATATACATATGTACTCTGAAAGCGAGTGCAGATGATTTTTCACGCTACCAAAAAGACCAATACGCGAGATGTAAGCGTAGGAAGCCTTCTGTTTCCTCATACGACTGCGATCTGCGAAGGGCCACGCCTGGAATTTTAACTGAAAGCCTTACAGTAATGCATACATTCTACGCTGTATCAGTTACCACTGGAAATTGTTGAGCGTATTTGTAACGATCTCGAGCTGAGAAACTCATAAAAGAATCACACAGCCCTCTCTTGAGTCTCCGGAGCAGTACTCCGTATCTAATTTTTATTCGTAACAGCCTACCTAAACTGTAATCTGAGCAACCCTTGGCATTGTAAGGGATCACATGCGAGTTCCCAAGTGTTGCTGATTTGAGATATCCGTTGGAAGAGTGAGTGGAACTGGACATCCTACCGTCATCGAAGGCGTTAGATATTAATAGCTCTAGTGACCTAGAATGGGAAAATAATTCGGGTATGGATAACTGAAAGTAAATCATCCGGCAATCGACTGAAGCCATTTACAAAGAAAGCCACAGCAAACATAAAACTGAATGACTGGACTGCTCCTCTCGACTGCTAATTTAATGTCATAACCGCTTCTCTATCACTCTCGATGATATCCGGAGGCCATCATCATCATCATCATCATCATCGTCATTATGATCATCATTGTCATCGTCATCGTCAACTTCAAGGTGGATGATGTGTCTGTTCCGTTCTAATAGGATTTAGAAAGTGATTAATTCATCTCTTCCTGGGGCGTCAAACATCTTTATGACCAGACGGATTTTAGAGAAAGCCTCTCTCGCAGGCATTTTGTCTTCTGTAAGAGGGTTTCGTACCATCTCATTTTTCGTTCTGTCTTTTAATTTATGTTAAATATCTTCAGTACCTGACTGTTTTTTCTCAATTCATCTCTAACGCCGTTTCAAGCATCCTTTCTTCGGAATTTCGTTTCCACTCTTTCAGTTGCCCCCTTCTCATTTTTACTCAGAGTCCAGTCCCCACAACCACGCAGTAATACAGCCACTCCCCTCACCTAATACACTTTAATTTTTATACCTCTTCTTGTTCTGCTGGCAAGCGTTCTGTTTATAGTGGTGGAGAAATAAAAGATGACCTCCTCAGCAAAAAAATAGGGTTCTGTTTATGGTTTGGGAAGAATAAAATGATGACGTCCTCAGCAAAAAAATTGTTCTATGGATATCTTATGGTGAAAATGTACATTAACATGGCTTCTTTGTTATGTTGGACTCTCATGGAGGATAGGTGGTAATTTGCAAAGTGGTTTGACCATAACTTTTCTTAAAATTGATAAATACGTACTGCAGTAATCGTTAAGTCAAAATTTGCTGCTATTTCCCTTGATTTTACCTGTACAGTATGCTTCGAGGAATGAACCTCACGTATTGTAGTACAGGGAGATTCAGTTTACACCCCGAAACACGTTGCACTAGTAAAAATACCGAACACATTATGACTGGCAGTGATTACTGTAAAACAGACGTTTCATTTTTTGTGAAGGAAGCTTATCTGACGCTCCCGTGTACAAGAACGATAAAGTTAAGAATACACTATTCAGTTCTACGACCAGTTATTACAAATGGGTCAGAAATGTGGACGATGATAAAAGCAGATATATGCAAACAACCTAAGGGCATTTGAAAGAAAAGTCTTGTGAAAAACTTATGGGCGTAAGAGATGGGCAAAGGATAGGAGAGTAAGGTACAACTATGACGCGGAACAGCTTATACAAGAGAAAGATATAGTAAAATTAATTGTTGTTGTTGAGGTCTTCAGTCCAGAGACTGATTTGATACAGCACACCATGCTACTCGATCATGTGCAAGCATCTTCATCTCCGAATAACTACTGCTACCTACATCCTTCTGAATGTGCTTAGTGTATTCGTCTCATGGGCTCCCTCTACGATTTTTACCCTCCACACTTCCCTCCAGTATTAAATTGGTGATCCCTTGATGCCCCAGAACGTTTCCTGCCAACCGATCCATCTTCTAGTCAAGTTCTGCCACAAATTCCTCTTCTCTGCAATTGCATTCAGTACCTCCTCATTAGTTATGTGATCTACCCATCCAATCTTCAGCATTCTTCCGTATCAGTACATGTCGAAAGCTTCTATTCTCTTCTTGTCTACACTGTTTATCGTCGATGTTTCACTTCCATACATGGCTACACTCCATACAAATACTTTCAGAAAAGACTTCCTGACACTTAAATCTATACTCGATGTTAACAAATTTCTCATCTTCAAAAACGCTTTCCTTTCCATAGCCACTCTTTATTTTATATCCTTTGTACTTCGGCCGTCACCAGTTATTTTACTGCTCAAATAGCAAAATTAATCCACTACTTTAAGTGTCTCGTTTCTTAATCTAATTCCCTCAACGTCACCTGATTTAATTACGTTCCATTACCCTCGTTTTGCTTTTGTTCACGTTCATCTTATACCCTCCTTTCAAGACACTGTCCATTCCGTTCTGCTTCTCTTCCAGGTCCTGTGATGTCTCTGACAGAATTACAATGTCGTCGGCAAACCTCAAAGTTTTTATTTCTTCTCCATGCATTTTAATTCCCACACCAAATTTTACTTTAATTTCCTTTACTGCTCGCTCAATATATCGACTGAATAACATCGGGGACAGGATACACCCCTGTCTCACTCCATTCTCAACCACTGCTTCCCTTTCATGACCCTCGACTCTTATAACTGCCATCTGGTTTCTGTACGAATTGTAAATAGTCTTTCGCGTGCTGTATTTTACACCTGCCACCTTCAGAATTTATTAAATTTATTAAATCTCAAATAATACACTGATTAGGACATACGGGGAGGATAGCAGATGACAAGATGCCAAAAGGAATAATGAAAAGTAGATTGTATTCCCTCAGAAGGAAGTGCTGACCAAAAGCTAAATGGCTGGACATTGCGCTGGCTGGCCTTACCAAGACGGAGATCAGAGGTTGGAAGAGAAAAGCAGAGAACAGAAATGTATGGTGGCAGAGTGTTGCGGAGTCAGAAGCCCATCAAGGACTGTAGTGCCAAAGAAGAACGAGAAGAGGAAGAAGTACGTAAATAATAATATGACGGTAAAAAACTCAGACCGGGATAGAAGCTAGACGTCAGTATCATCGCACATTATTGTAGGAAGAGAATCTGGGTGCTCTCCAATACCGGCTGCTTATGTAAACACTTCTGAAAGCATCCGTTTGCGCCTCTTACGTAGGAGTTGGGGGAACACGGAAGAGCCGGTTGCCAGAATAATAAATCTGCTGAGTGGTTCTGCTCTTCGTTGTGAAGTCTGATCAAGTGGAGGTCTGGCCGAAACATTACGCAACAGAAAAATGAAAGCTCTTACCGCCACAGCTAGGCGCTTCGTCTCACAGGCATCACCGTTTCAGCTAATTTCGGACGGGGCTCCATGCTGAGCGGATGCCTCCGACTCTTTTCGAAAACCAAAACCAAGCATTTGCAGCAGCCATTTGAAGTTTCTAGGCAGCTGTCGATTTGATTTCTTGAAGCTCGAAGGAACTCGAGTGTGATAGGCTCGTGACGTTTTCGGATCTCTTCTTTGTTCACTTGAGATAGAGAATCAGGTAAAGCAAGGAAACTGAGAGGCAAGGTATCTATGAACATAATTTAGAAAGGTTAAATAATCACGAAGGCAATCGAAAAATAAAAGAAGCGAGAGGGCAAATTCCGTTAAATCTGTACGGCTGGTTCAGAATTGATTCCGGAACGGACGTCTTGAAACCCATTAGCTGCTACCGTATTTATCCGACAGCGAAAGTACTGATTCACGTTAGATGCCGTCTTATTTTTCCATAGCGTATCTGTTAATTCCCATAAGCTATCAACAATGCCGTAATATTTGCCTTCTCATTTCACAGACACTTAGAACTGTCTACATGCAGTATGTATGGTTAAAAATGTTTGGTTCTTTGGTATTCTTATAAAGTAAAACAGTACAAGAAACGTTGCAGTTGTCAGCATAGGTGCTAAGATTGCCGCGTGGGTTGAGACGTCCTGTTAAGGTCCGCCCCCCCCCTACCCCCCCCCCCCCCCTTCCACTGTTGGAGGTTCGAGTCCTCCCTCGAGCATGGGTGTGTGTGTCGTCCTTAATGTAAGTTACTTTAAGTTATAGTACATAGTGTGTAAGTTTAGGGACCGATGACCTCAACAGTTTGGTCCGATAAGACCTTATCACAAATTTACTAAGATTATGTAGGTGGGAGAATCCTGTAGCATATGTTTTGAAGGTATTTATACCGGATAACGGTTGAATTAGAATGCGTTTCCATTTGTTATTTTAAGTAATGTTCTTTGGCCCGCATTTTTTTAGGAATAGTTTTCTTCTCGTTCCTGGTTTTAACGTAATTTTCAGTTTGAGCACACTTTAATATCTCCAACAGATGGAATATTTTGAGCGTTCAGTTTTTAGAGAGGAATGTCCAATATCTGTTTAGTAGTTCATTCAGAACTATTACTAATGTCGGCGCACATAATGAGTGGAAAGTCGCTATCTGCAAGAATATAGGTATGAAGTAAATAATCGAGGGACTCATTCAGATTTTGTTTTTTAGGTTTGCGGGACGAAGCAATCTTCAGTTTCGTCAAGGAGCAGGGAAGGCAGTCCAACAAAGTTTTCTGGATCTTCCGATTTCATATTCATTTCACTTAAAATCATTTTATAATCCTAATGACTGAATCTTTCCCCACCATGTCTGCTCCCGATGAAATCTAGAGTCATTTATATCCGTTTGGGACCAAACATAAACATTTGTCTAGTGAACTGCTGTCTCAAAGTCAACATATGTAATGTCCGGATTGGTACTTTTTGCAATTAAGAGCAAAAATTCCTTGTATGTTTAAATTCTTGTTTGGGAGCAAAATAATACCAATGGAAAATAGTTTTTCACTTACCCCACGAACTGTAAATATTTGGTGTAACAGCTTAGGGCAACTCTTTAAGGTCCCGTCTATAAATAACGTTCTCGACTCTCTCAGAGAATTTTAATTGCTTTGAAATGAGAAACCCACAATATTCTTTTCAGTGTCGTTCACAGATAAAAAAAATTTCATCTTTGTTTGTGTGGAAAACATTTGTCTCTAGTGCTTCATGTAATTCTGGTAAATTATTAAGCAACTTCGAAAGTTAGCGTAATCGAGGGGCATTAATATTTTTTCCTTATTCGAATCAAATTCCAAGTTGTGAGAGTGTCAGTATCACCATTAGCTAACTCGAAACGTGTTAAATTCGGAGGGGTGCTTACATAAATTTTCTTCAGTCTTTCTCTCCACAATTTTACTGACTCTCTGTCGATTAAATATACCAGATGGATACTTTTCATGATCATGGTATAATTACGAACCGATAATAAAATTTAAAGAATTTAAAAACACTTGCACGTTCTCCTCAGACGCTCGTATATCTCAACGCCATCGACGAGACACTTACGGAAACAGAATTTATAATCGTATGTCACCACAAGTTCGTTGCCCTCTCCACTTGTCATTATATCAGCCTCAATCATCAGCCTCCATCACTCACACACAGTGGACTGACTTCTTCTAGCCTTACTGACCTGTCTGCGCGGCGGTGGAATGGAATAGCGAAGCGCCACCAGCCGAAAGTTAGCGGAATCAACATGGATATTATTGTTCGGTGAACTTACCGAAATTGGGAGTCAAGTCGTTCACTATTCGACAGCAGGGGGTCGCAAAACGGCAGCTGCGATCCGTACTGGGTAGTCATAAAGTTTTAATTGCCACCTCGAAAAAATAAAGTAACGTAATTAACTTTGTTGTCTGTTTGCAGGAATGTGTCTGCAGTCCTGGTACACGCTGAATCCTAGCTCCACTGTACTATAGCACGTCGCAAGAGACGCAAGAGAAACTAAAACAAAATGGCGTAGCATCCTGACATTGTGAAGCGTCGTGCGGTAATTCGATTCCGGCAGTATCGGAAATGCTGCAGCCGTATCTGGCCAATCCAGGCGCCTAAAGAAGTCCTCTGGATTGGCCATATTTTCGGTGTTGCCGAAAACGAACATTTATTCTCTGACTGTTTCAGGAAATGTAATGCGGAATATGTTTTTCAGTCGTGCGTTAGGTACTAAATATATTTCTTGTAAGAGAGTAATATCTTGACACATTGCGCAGCAGTATATGGTTACGATCCGTCTTGTGTTTGTTCAAATCAAGCTCGAAACTCCTTCTTACAGTTCAAGTTATTTGTTTTGATCTCAAATTCTGTGACGATTTATTCCAATCCACTTACGTATTCTTAAGCATGGGCAATCCTAGTGACGAGTTTTAGATAATAGTATGCATTGTTACACGCCGTTCCCTTTCTGCCAAAAAATAATGGTACACGATAGATTACATTTCGAAGTTCCGTTGAGAAAAGTGCAGACGAAGCTATGACAAAAATGAACATTCAAGAGATCTTCGATAATGGGAGATGAACAGTTTTGGCGAAAGAAGATCACTTTCAAAGAAACTTACTTTTCTATGTTGTCTGCACCAATGCCGAAGTACTCACCCGCTCCTGTGAGGTTTCTAATTCCAGCTGTGTCTGATCCATTAGCGTACAGAAAGTTTGATTCGTTATGGTTTTCGAAATTAGAACCACGTAAAAACTGTTCGTGTGAGATGAACAGCTGAAAACTGTACAACGTGAGGTCAAGATCGTGACATGGATATAGTAGTCTCTCAGTCTAAGTTTCCCATAACTCCCATAATCTCCCTCGCTTTCTGAGTCTTACGGGTATTTCCTTCATACCGCAGGTCTGACTATATGTTGAAAGCTCTGTTCAGAGTACTGTACCCTTCTAAATGGTTTAAATACTTTTGAGAGTCCCAGAAGACTGTCAGCACCACTGTACTGTCAGACACCGGAGATATTATTTTTGTCAGGGGATCAATCAGGATGTTTCCATGGGAAATTTTACAGCTTGTTTTACGCGTTCATACTGGTGAATCCACGTTTCATCGCAAGCTATTACATGATCTAGATTCTACAAAGTCAATATTTTGTTCAAAACAGTTGTTTGCTTTCGGAAGGAATGCGAATCCGCGCATCTGTATGAACTTCAACTTCCTTGTAATACATGACTAATCTATTTTATGGCAATCAAGCTTGTAATGAATGAGTAAATGCACCGTTAAGCGCTAGCACTACATCTAGATAGATACTCCACAAACTACCGTACGCTGATATGAAACTTCCTGGCAGATTAAAACTGGGTGCCGGACCCAGATTCGAACTCGGGACCTTTGCCTTTCGCGGGCAAGTGCTCTACCAACTGAATTACCCAA
Source organism: Schistocerca nitens (assembly GCF_023898315.1). Taxonomy (NCBI): domain Eukaryota; kingdom Metazoa; phylum Arthropoda; class Insecta; order Orthoptera; family Acrididae; genus Schistocerca; species Schistocerca nitens. The sequence goes on from NC_064615.1 coordinate 504,370,416, forward strand.
GCACGACTCACGCCCCGTCCTCACAGCTGCATGGCGAAGGGAACCTTGTAGCACTGCTAATCATTTCCTCTCCTGCTCCACTCGCAAACAGAGCGAGGGAAAAGCGACTGTCTACAAGTGCCCTTACGAACCCTAATTTCTTGCATCTTATCTTCAAGTCTTAACGCGATATGTACGTTGGCGGCAGTAGACACGTTCTGCAGTCGACCTCAAATACCGGTTCTCTAAATTTTTGCAATAGTGCCTTGCGGAAAGAACGTCGTTATCCCTCCTGGGATTCCCATTTGAGTTCCCGAAGCATCTCCGTAACACCTGCATGTTGACCAGACCTACCGATAACAAATCTAGCAGCCCACTTCTCAATTGCTTCGGTGTCTTTCTTTAGTGCGACCTGGTGGAGAATTCTCGAGAATGGGTCGCACTAGCGGTCTATAAGCCGTCTTCTTTGTGGATGATTTACACTTTCCGATAATATTCCCAATGAAACGAAGACGGCCATTCACCTCCCATACTACCAACCTGACGTGCTTATTCCATTTCACATTGCTTTGCAACGTTACGCCTACATATTTAGTCGATGTGACTCGGTCACGCAGCACCTTACTAATGCTGTATTCGAACGTTACAAAATTGATTTCCCAGTTCATCCGCATTAACTTTCATTTTTCTGCATTCAGTGTATGAAACTTCCCCTTTGAACAATTTTACACGACTGTCCTTAAACTGACACACAATATTTTTTTTAGCGCAACGCAATCTGACTTTAAATAATCTGTACAAGAGAATGGCCCTGACTAACATTAACCTGTACTTTTCACAAATCACTTACCTCACAAAAATCTTGGTTACTCCCACTACTGCAATACAGCCAGCGCCACTACTACCAGCTAAATAAAAGATTCAAACTATGGAAGGCACTAACTACTGATAGGGATAGTTAGCAAATGAAAGATATTAATAGAGAACAAACGTTGTATTTACCTTAATAGTCATTATATATATATATATATATATATATATATATATATATATATATATATATATATAGAGAGAGAGAGAGAGAGAGAGAGAGCAGTTCATGACAAATTTCAAAACTCCGCCATCTCTCTCCCCACATCCACCACTGCTGGCGGCTCACCTCCAACTGCGCAACGCTACGCGCTGTTCACAGCCAGCTGCCTAACACTACAATGGTTGAGTATTACAACAATGCAAAGCAGCCACAGACTGCACACAGCACAGCCAGTGATTTTTTTATACAGAGGTGGCGTTACCAATAAAAAAAACCTAAACAGCCTACTTACAAATGTTAGCTGCCAATCATCATATCTACTAGAAATTTTACAAGCAATCTTGTATCCTCTTACAATCACTCAGCGACGGCACCTTACCGTACACGACAACGTCATCAACAAACTGCCATACATTGCTGCTCACCCAGTCCGTGAGGTCATTTACGCCTATAGAGAAAAAAAAGGAGTCCCGTCACATCTACCTGGGGCACTCCTGACGATATTCTTGTATCTGATGTACAGTCGCCGTAGAGGACCGCGCACTGGATTCTGCTACTTCTAAAGTCTTCGAGACACCCACCAATCCGGGAATCTAAACGGTATACTCGGACCTCCGTCAAAAATCTGCAGATTGACACCGTGTCAAATACTTTCCGGAAATCTAGGAATATGGAATCTGCTTTTCTGTCCCAAGAAAATTTCTTCTATTCGAACTCAGAATGTGTTCAAGATTTCTGCAGGCAACCAACATTAAAGATATTGGTCTGCAAATATGCGGGTCAGTTCTTTTACCTTTGTTTATATACGGGAGTCACCTGCACTTTTTTGCACTCACATGGGACTTTCCACTGGGTATTCCAAATTTCAGAAAGCAGTAGTGGTTAGGATTTCTTCACGTCTGTCTTCGCCGACACTATCATTCACGCGATTTTCTAGCATGGCCATGGAGACTTCAAGAGGCAGTCCAGTGTGATAGATATCAGTGACAGTTGTTCAGCCAAATTTGAGAATCCATTTATACACTGAAGCGGCAAAGAAACTGGTACACGTGCCTAATGTCGTGTACGAAACCCGCGAGCACGCAGAAGTGCCGCAACGCGACGTGGCATATATTCGAATAATGTCTGAAGTAGTGCTGGAGGGAACTGACGTCATGAATCCTGCAAGACTATCCATAAATGCGTAAGAGTACGAAGCGGTGGAGATCACTTCTGAACAGCACGTTGCAAGGCTTCCGAGATATGCTCAATAATGTCCATGTCTGGGGAGTTTGGTGGTCAGCGGAAGTGTTTGAACTCAGAAGAGTCTTCCTGGAGACACTGTATTGATTCTGGACGTGTGGGGTGTCGCATTGTCCTGCTGGAATTGTCCAAGTCCTTTGAAATGCACAATGGACGCAGGTGATCAGACACATTACTTACGTACATGTCACCTGTCAGAGTCGTATCTAGACGATCAGGAGTCCCATATCATTCCAACTAGACACCATTACACAGATTGCACCTGCTGACATGCAGGGTCCACGGATTCATAAGGTTGTCTACATACCTGCAGACGTCCATCCGCTCGATAGCATTTGAAACGAGACTCGTCCGACCAGGCAACATGTTTCCAGTCATCAATGGTCCAGTGTCGGTGCTGACGGGCCCAGGCGAGGAATAAAGCTTTGTGTCGTGTAGTCATCAAGGGTACACGAGGGGGCGTTTGGCTCCGAAAGCCCATGTCGATGATGTTTCGCTGAATGCTTCGCACGTTGATACTTGTTAATGGTCCAGCACTGAAATCTGCAATATGCTGAAGGGCTGCACTTCTCTCACGTTGAACGATTCTCTTCAGTCGTCGTATGTTCCGTCCTTGCAGGATCTTTTTCCGGCCGCAGCGCTGTCAGAGATTTGATGTTTCACTGGATTCCTGATATTCACGGTACGGTCTTGAAATGGCCGTACAGGAAAATCCCTACTTCATCGCTACCTCGGGGATGCTGTGTACCATCGCTCGTGCGCTGACTGTAACACCACGTTCCGACTCACTTAAATCTTGATAACCTACCATTGTAGTAACAGTAACCGATCTAACAACTGCGCCAGACACTTGTCTTATGTAGGCATTGCCGACCGCAGAGCCGTATTCCGCCTTTTTACGTATCTCTGTATCTGAATATTCATGCTTATATCAGTTTATTTGGCTCTTCAGTGTAAACGTTCCCGCAGATTAAACAGTTTTTACCACACTGTTTCAAGTTCTCGAAGAAATTTCAGCCGATTTACATTTTTCGATATGAAAAATCATATTACTGTATGTTCATGTTCTGCCGTATGTGTTTCTAGAGGAGCTGACATTTGGAAATGAACAGAAGAGGTTATATGTGGTTTTACTTCTAGCAGATAGCTGACAAGAATGAGATTTTCACTTCGCAGCGGAGTGTGCGCTGATATGAAACTTCCTGGCAGATTAAAACTATGTGCCGGACCGAGACTCGAACTCGGGACCTTTGCCTTTCGCGGGCAAGTGCTCTATCAACTTTTTTTTTACTGTGTGCCCGACCGAGACTCGAACTCGGGACCTTTGCCTTTCGCGGGCAAGTGCTCTACCAACTGAGCTACCCAAGCACGACTCACGTCGCATCCTCACACGTTTACTTCTGCCGGTATCTCGTCTCCTACCTTCCAAACTTTACAGAAGCTCTCCTGCGAACCTGCCAGGAAGTTTCAAATACACTCCTGGAAATGGAAAAAAGAACACATTGACACCGGTGTGTCGGACCCACCATACTTGCTCCGGACACTGCGAGAGGGCTGTACAAGCAATGATCACACGCACGGCACAGCGGACACACCAGGAACCGCGGTGTTGGCCGTCGAATGGCGCTAGCTGCGCAGCATTTGTGCACCGCCGCCGTCAGTGTCAGCCAGTTTGCCGTGGCATACGGAGCTCCATCGCAGTCTTTAACACTGGTAGCATGCCGCGACAGCGTGGACGTGAACCGTATGTGCAGTTGACGGACTTTGAGCGAGGGCGTATAGTGGGCATGCGGGAGGCCGGGTGGACGTACCGCCGAATTGCTCAACACGTGGGGCGTGAGGTCTCCACAGTACATCGATGTTGTCGCCAGTGGTCGGCGGAAGGTGCACGTGCCCGTCGACCTGGGACCGGACCGCAGCGACGCACGGATGCACGCCAAGACCGTAGGATCCTACGCAGTGCCGTAGGGGACCGCACCGCCACTTCCCAGCAAATTAGGGACACTGTTGCTCCTGGGGTATCGGCGAGGACCATTCGCAACCGTCTCCATGAAGCTGGGCTACGGTCCCGCACACCGTTAGGCCGTCTTCCGCTCACGCCCCAACATCGTGCAGCCCGCCTCCAGTGGTGTCGCGACAGGAGTGAATGGAGGGACGAATGGAGACGTGTCGTCTTCAGCGATGAGAGTCGCTTCTGCCTTGGTGCCAATGATGGTCGTATGCGTGTTTGGCGCCGTGCAGGTGAGCGCCACAATCAGGACTGCATACGACCGAGGCACACAGGGCCAACACCCGGCATCATGGTGTGGGGAGCGATCTCCTACACTGGCCGTACACCACTGGTGATCGTCGAGGGGGCACTGAATAGTGCACGGTACATCCAAACCGTCATCGAACCCATCGTTCTACCATTCCTAGACCGGCAAGGGAACTTGCTGTTCCAACAGGACAATGCACGTCCGCATGTATCCCGTGCCACCCAACGTGCTCTAGAAGGTGTAAGTCAACTACCCTGGCCAGCAAGATCTCCGGATCTGTCCCCCATTGAGCATGTTTGGGACTGGATGAAGCGTCGTCTCACGCGGTCTGCACGTCCAGCACGAACGCTGGTCCAACTGAGGCGCCAGGTGGAAATGGCATGGCAAGCCGTTCCACAGGACTACATCCAGCATCTCTACGATCGTCTCCATGGGAGAATAGCAGCCTGCATTGCTGCGAAAGGTGGATATACACTGTACTGGTGCCGACATTGTGCATGCTCTGTTGCCTGTGTCTATGTGCCTGTGGTTCTGTCAGTGTGATCATGTGATGTATCTGACCCCAGGAATGTGTCAATAAAGTTTCCCCTTCCTGGGACAATGAATTCACGGTGTTCTTATTTCAATTTCCAGGAGTGTAGCTAACAAATTGCTCTCTCTCACACTGACTTGCTGTGCGTATGTGGAAGTGTAGCAGGGAGGGGGTATTACCCCAACCGCTCAACTCATCGGGGTTTCTCCACATGGCACAAGCCCCCCAGATGGTACAGTCCGCCAGGAAGAGTGGGCTCACTTAACAAGCGACGTTTCTGGCGTGGAGTGAGCGGCGGCGCCGTAATCTGCGTGGCGGCCCTCCAAGATCTGTGCCCTGCCCTGCTCTGCTCCGCTCGCCGCACGTCACGCTGGTTCGCGGGCCGGAAATAGACGCGTGCGGGGGCCAGCCAGCCGCGCTGGAGCGCGCCTCCCTATTAAAGGAAGCAACTCCTTACCCACCGCTGCCGCTGCCGCTGCCGCTGCTGTTCTCGGCCGCTCGATTGGACGCGAGATTTTCTGTTCTTATCCTTATCCTTGTGGGCTGTTGTCCACAGATCGCAATCGCGTGCGTCATGCAGCATTGCTTTAAACAGCAGAACTGACGCTGTGACTCGAAATGCATTAAACTCGCCGTCTCACCGAAGGCGGAGACCCCTCATATTCTCCATACCGGAATGAGGCTTTCTTCAAGTGACAGTAGGCATAGCAATGAATATATGCCTGAGTGATTCGTACATGCTCCTAATTCTCTTATTCAGCGATACATTGAAGCAAGAGATACGATGCATTTTTGTTTCAACGATAACCAGGTCTAGAATTATAGAATGATAACAAACCTGACCGGTCATAGCGAAATTTATCACCAAAAACTTAATCTCATTTTAATCAGCACAGCAACCTGCCACTATGTTATGTATTCTTATTTAAGCTAATACGCGTTTCGGGCTTTCAACCATCTTCAGTGAATATACATATATTACGAAAAGGTACGGCCAAACTTTCAGGAAACATTCCTCACACACAAAGAAAGAAAATATGTTATGTGGACATGTGTCCGGAAACGCTTACTTTCCATGTTAGAGCTCATTTTATTACTTCTCTTCAAATCATATTAATCATGGAATGGAGACACACAGCAACAGAACGTACCAGCGTGACTTCAAACCCTTTGTTACAGGAAATGTTCAAAATGTCCTCCGTTAGCGAGGATACATGCATCCACCCTCCGTCGCATGGAATCCCTGATGCGCTGATGCAGCCCTGGAGAATGGCGTATTGTATCACAGCCGTCCACAATACGAGCACGAAGAGTCTCTACATTTGGTACCGGGGTTGCGTAGACAAGAGCTTTCAAATGCCCCCATAAATGAAAGTCAAGAGGGTTGAGGTCAGGAGAGCGTGGAGGCCATGGAATTGGTCAGCCTCTACCAATCCATCGGTCACCGAATCTGTTGTTAGGAAGCGTACGAACACTTCGACTGAAATGTGCAGGAGCTCCATCGTGCATGAACCACATGTTTTGTCGTACTTGTAAAGGCACATGTTCTAGCAGCACAGGTAGAGTATCCCGTACGAAATCATGGCGGTGAATCGAGGAAGTACAGTACATACTGACGAAACTAAAATGAGCTCTAACACGGAAATTAAGCGTTTCCGGACACATGTCCACATAACATATTTTCTTTATTTGTGTGTGAGGAATGTTTCCTGAAAGTTTGGCCGTACCTTTTTGTAACACCCTGTATATTTGAGTCTTCAGTCAGTACATAGTTACAACATCGACATCGCCTGCAGCGCTACTCCTGGGCTCGTGACCAAATTGGTCGGACCCTAGACGACTGGAAAACCGTGCTCTTGTCAGTTGAGCCCCGGTTCCAGTTGGTAAGAGGTGATGGTAGGGTTCGAATGCGGTGTAGACCCCACGAAACCGTGTATCCAGGTATTAACAAGGGAACGTGCAAGCTGGTGGTGGCTTCATATTGGTGTCGGCTGTGTTTTCATGGAACTCACTGGGCCCTCTGCGTGTTCGGCCACTTGCAGACCATTTGCATGTTTCCAAACAACGATAGAATTTTTATGGATGACAACGCACCATGTCACTGCGCCACAATTGTTCGCAGTTGGTTTGAGGAACCTTCTGGACATTCTGATTTGGTCACCCGGATTGGCCGTCATGAACCCATCGAACATTTATGGGACAAAATCCTGCACCGGCAACACTTTCGCGATTATGGACGGCTGTAGAGGCAGCATGGCTCAGTATTTCAGCAGACTTCCGACGACTTGCTGAATACACGTCACATCGAGATGCCGTGCAAAGGAGGTCCGACACGGTATTAGCAGGTATCGCACGACTTTTGTCACCTCACTGTACATAACAATGTGTCTGTTTGCTGTGTTTATTGCAATAATATAATCCACAGCCACGCAGCTCAACGACGAGGAAAATAGATAAATTATTTTTTTAAGAATTAGTAGTCTGCAAACGAGCTAAATGTGAGGCTGACGTGTGCCGCAATAGCGCTGTTTCACCTCCACTGTGATGTAAGAATCGCATTATGACCCTCACCAATTATATATACATATATTTTTTTACTTCCTGCGGGCTAATTTACAATATATCTGTATGTGTACTCCGCAAGCGACTTTGCGGTTTGTGGCAGAGTGTACGTAGTTCAAAACTGTCACCCTCCGCCCTGCCCCCCCTTCCACCCACCCATTTTCGTATTCCAGCCGCGAATGACATGCGTGATTGTTGCTAAGCTTCCATGTGAACTGAAATCTTTTTAATTTTACGTTCATGTTAAAATTCATGACGTAGCGGCAATATATTGGCTGATTCTGTTAGGAACGTACGCTTTCGGAATTTTTACAGTAGACCACCCCACGATACACAACGCCACTCTTGTAACGTCTGCCACTGCAGTTGCTTGAGCATCTCCGTGATTCTTCTGAGCTTACTAAACAAACGTGCCTGTGATGAAATGTGCTGCTCTTCTTTATATCTTCTCTATTTCTTCTATCTATCCTTTCTGTTCCGGGTTTCAGACTGACGAACAATGTTCAAGTACTTTATACCAATCCATTCAAATGGTTCAAATGGCTCTGAGCACTATGGGACTCAACTTCTGAGGTCATTAGTCCCCTAGAACTTAGAACTAGTTAAACCTAACTAACCTAATGACATCACACACATCCATGCCCGAGGCAGGATTCGAACCTGCGACCGTAGTGGTCTCGCGGTTCCAGACTGCAGCGCCTAGAACCGCACGGCCACTTCGGCCGGCCCAATCCATTCCCTCTTCTATTCCATTAACATACTGAATGATGTTACGTCTCCTCATGTGCGCTGATTCCTGTTATTCTGAAGATCCCTACTCGAGATACACGATGGCTAAGATGACGGTGAAGCTGTTGTACAGTCAGCTTGAATAGAAGTCCCCCATGTCTGCCCAACATTGTTTCTTCAACTTATCATAAGCTGTTTGATATACAATGCTAGACTTTGCAGCGTATTATCATACTGGGCCATATCTATCCATGCTGGTCTTTGTACGTTTTTGAATGTCATGTGCCCACCTTCCTCCACTTATTTCCGAGTGCGTTACTAAGGTCTTACAATTTTATTGGGCTGTACTGATTTTTTGCGATCCTGGCAGCATCTATTGAAATTCCTTGGACGTCTCCCGTCAGGCCGGCTTGATAAAGATTCCAAACACAGGACGAGTGCTCTAGAATAGTCTGGACTGGAGTCGTGTCTGCGACACACTACATTTTCGCAGAGTGGCTCTAACTACTCTAACTATTCCAGTCACTTTACTTGATACTGACCTTAAATGTTCGTCCCATTTTATAACACAACGCGCTGCTCCAAGTTTTTTAAACGATTTAGCTACTGCTGATGTCTCCTTCTTTCCCTTAATACTGGCTACCCAGGTAATCGTATCTACTAGAAGCACCGCATAGCGTGACAAAATACAGTTCCTTCGAAATATTCTGTACTATCACACACTCCCCGAGGTTACAAGTCATCTACGTGTTACCCCATACTGAAACGTGTGCCGTACTGGAAGCATAAATATTTGGACGTCTGCTCAATCCCGTATTACTTTTAAATTCCTGAGAATCTGTGCAATCTTCTGTCGCATCTTAGTGAACCCGATATGGCGAGTAGCCACATTCGCACTGCCTGTGACCAGAAATATGTTTCATTTTGTATCTAAATTCGTTTTACTATTTTCTTATCCTGAAATATTCTGTTTCCTTCTCTGTAAAAAAATGGTTCAAATGGCTCTGAGCACTATGGGACTCAACTGCTGTGGTCATCAGTCCCCTAGAACTTAGAACTACTTAAACCTAACTAACCTAAGGACATCACACACATCCATGCCCGAGGCAGGATTCGAACCTGCGACCGTAGCAGTTGCACGGTTCCGGACTGCGCGCCTAGAACCGCGAGACCACCGCGGCCGGCCCTTCTCTGTATCCTGAGTGCAAATTTCCTTCAGTTTCAGTATAGCTATGAACTGTTCACACTTCATATTACTCCCATTTCACCATAAAGTGTTTTGTATCACATAATTCGCTGTTGCGATACCATGTTCCCTGCCAATGGAAGTTTATTTTTGTTTCATCTCGTTTTTCCAAACAATAGAGTGTGTCCTCGTTGTGCAGACTTTGCTGATGCTATGCTCTTCAGTTTGTGAAACTTGCTTCCCAGCCCGCTTATTACTGCACCATTTTATTTGTTTCACTTCACCATTTCAGTGGACGAAACAACAAGGACCCCTAAGAAACTATTAGTTCTCTATACAACTCTTGTAGGTTCCATTACTTTTCATTCTGTTACTCATATCTTCTCATACCAACTGCCAGATGTCTATTATATATGTTTCCCCTTGCAACAAGCGCTTCGTCAGCTTTGCTGTCGATTATTTGCTAAGAAGACGTCTGAATGTTACGTGCGGACTAATAACGCCACCGAAGTACGATTTCCTCCTTTAGGTAGAAGGTACTGAGAGAGGAAATCCTTACGTTTACTCTGAGTGGAAGTGTAAAAGACACTGCGAGGCACCGCTGTCTTCTCTGCCAACAGACGAGAGGCGCGGATAAAATTACCCCACCGTCAGACTGCGTCACATCATTATCTCAGAAGCTGAGTACACAAGTTGAACTAATGATCACAGACGTGCTTGTGTACAACACACACAAATGTCCTCTACTCGCTAACATTTGACGTTCCGCTCCAGTCAGAAAGTTAAAAATGAAGTCAACAGTAAATCATACTGACAAGCGGCTATATACAAAGTCTGTATGTTCATTTATGTGACTTCACCGGCCAGTGAGTTTTGCAGTCCTTCTCATGTCTTTTTCTTACAAGTTAAAACAAGCACCCTCTAGCTACAAACTTCGCCAAAACTATTACTCTTATTCATGTAGTCGAAATTTTGCCGAAGATAAGGAGATGTTTGGCACTAACCCAATTAATTTGAATATTTGTCGGGAACGGACACTAAATTCCAATCCCACTCCGACATCTAGCTATAGGTTTGCGGAAGCCTTGCAACACAAATGAATGCTAAAACGACTTATTAAACTGGTTACGCTCGCTCCATTCCTTCATCGTTTAGCATTTGAGTTGCACTTCACTCCGACATCTAGCTATAGGTTTGCGGAAGCCTTGCAACACAAATGAATGCTAAAACGACTTATTAAACTGGTTACGCTCGCTCCATTCCTTCATCGTTTAGCATTTGAGTTGCACTTCTTCTGTAATGATCTCGACGTCGACAGGACGATAAGCTGTAACTTTCCTTTCTTGGAATGATAACCTGAATACCAACGTGGAGAAGTGTGTATGTTGTTTTCACGTGCTTTCAACAACACATTCCGAGGGTTAGTAACCTTGGCAAATAAACTCTGTCTCACTATTATTGAACCATAATCAGCACACTTCTAGTGTTGATAAACAGCACTCTCTCGTTCTGTAGGACAAATTTCATTTTTGTACATGTTCAACACATTTGAAACGTGCTCGTTAGTGCTAGAGTTCATCCTGAATCTCAATGAAAAAAAAAAAAAAAAAGCTGGTGGTACATCTGATAAACGCTTTCAGGCGTGCATTTTTCTTGATGTGTACGAAACAAATAGGTAGATCAGGATAGGTCACGTGTCTTATGGAACGGTAACCTCTCAAACCTGTATGTTACACACTTCATTCATCCTGAAAAGTGGAACTTCGGGTTCCCGACCGACTGGGGGCTTCGCCTGAAGGCCACAGTAATCTCTGTAACTACAGACCAATGTGGAGCACTGATTCCGGTATTAAACTGTTATTCGAGAGAAGATGGTTTCAAATTCCGATCAAGCCTTCTCGATTTAAATTATGCACGGTTTCCTTCCGTCACTTTAGGAGAATGTCAATGTGGTTCGATAAGAAAGACAGGGCCTATTTCTTGGCTCACCTTTGTCCAGGTGAGGTGTCGTTCTGAACAGAATAACATCTACGGATCGATGCTTTTTGAGCCTATTACGACAACATCGCTGTCGGTAAGCTATTAAATTAGAAGCAACGATGAAGATCATTCATGACATACGAAAACTGCTAATTCAATATTTTCTTGCTTCCTTTTTAAGTGGAAAAAATGGGTTTGCGTTGTAATAGAGTGTTGCTTTTTTTAACAGTTGACATATTTCCGAAAGAAAGTAAGTCAACTTTTAAAGGTTATTAATAATTTATTACGACCAAGACCACTTAAATATTACATTGTTCATATTACCAGTTTCCGCACTTTGCAGCCATCTTCAGATGTGCATAATTCGCTAACACCTTCGTGAAGAATGGTTCAAATGGCTCTGAGCACTATGGGACTTAACATCTATGGTCATCAGTCCCCTAGAACTTAGAACTACTTAAACCTAACTAACCTAAGGACATCACACAACACCCAGCCATCACGAGGCAGAGAAAATCCCTGACCCCCGCCGGGAATCGAACCCGGGAACCCGGGCCTTCGTGAAGATATACAACAATTCCAGTTAAGCATCCTTAACACTATGAAGTCTTTTGAAACATGTCAATATATATATATATATATATATATATATATATATATATATATATATATATTAAGAAAGACTGAAATTAAAATATTGCCGCGTTTTGTTTATAAGGGCGATCAGAAATTTTCCGTTCGAAGGCCGTACAGTCCTGAATCAGTGTGACAATCAAGCAAAATCGCCGTGAGCATTGAGACAGTCATACTACCGACGCACCACCTGTTTCGTAAAACGCCTCGTCCTGGGTATATGAAGCAGTCCGTATGTGCCTGCTACACATTCTCGTTAGACAGGATTCTTTGACCCTTCAAAGCCTTTCTTAAGGGACCGAAGGCATCATAATGGGGAGAGATCAGGACCAATGGGGCGGGTGATCGAGTACCTCCCACTCGAATTGCAGTAACTTCTGCGTTACGGCATTTGCGATGTGGGGACGTGCGCCATCATGAAGCACCAGCACCCCTTTTCGCAACATTCCGCAACGGTCGTTTTCGATAGACATGTTGCTCCATACACATTATTCATTTTCCGATGGATGTCTACGGTGTTAGTCCTTCAGCAGCCAAGAAAAGAATAACAGCACGTTGGTCCTGTATGGGCGCATTTAGTAATAACGTCGTCATGGTTCGTGTTTACATACACTCCTGGAAATGGAAAAAAGAACACATTGACATCGGTGTGTCAGACCCACCATACTTGCTCCGGACACTGCGAGAGGGCTGTACAAGCAATGATCACACGCACGGCACAGCGGACACACCAGGAACCGCGGTGTTGGCCGTCGAATGGCGCTAGCTGCGCAGCATTTGTGCACCGCCGCCGTCAGTGTCAGCCAGTTTGCCGTGGCATACGGAGCTCCATCGCAGTCTTTAACACTGGTAGCATGCCGCGACAGCGTGGACGTGAACCGTATGTGCAGTTGACGGACTTTGAGCGAGGGCGTATAGTGGGCATGCGGGAGGCCGGGTGGACGTACCGCCGAATTGCTCAACACGTGGGGCGTGAGGTCTCCACAGTACATCGATGTTGTCGCCAGTGGTCGGCGGAAGGTGCACGTGCCCGTCGACCTGGGACCGGACCGCAGCGACGCACGGATGCACGCCAAGACCGTAGGATCCTACGCAGTGCCGTAGGGGACCGCACCGCCACTTCCCAGCAAATTAGGGACACTGTTGCTCCTGGGGTATCGGCGAGGACCATTCGCAACCGTCTCCATGAAGCTGGGCTACGGTCCCGCACACCGTTAGGCCGTCTTCCGCTCACGCCCCAACATCGTGCAGCCCGCCTCCAGTGGTGTCGCGACAGGCGTGAATGGAGGGACGAATGGAGACGTGTCGTCTTCAGCGATGAGAGTCGCTTCTGCCTTGGTGCCAATGATGGTCGTATGCGTGTTTGGCGCCGTGCAGGTGAGCGCCACAATCAGGACTGCATACGACCGAGGCACACAGGGCCAACACCCGGCATCATGGTGTGGGGAGCGATCTCCTACACTGGCCGTACACCACTGGTGATCGTCGAGGGGACACTGAATAGTGCACGGTACATCCAAACCGTCATCGAACCCATCGTTCTACCATTCCTAGACCGGCAAGGGAACTTGCTGTTCCAACAGGACAATGCACGTCCGCATGTATCCCGTGCCACCCAACGTGCTCTAGAAGGTGTAAGTCAACTACCCTGGCCAGCAAGATCTCCGGATCTGTCCCCCATTGAGCATGTTTGGGACTGGATGGAGCGTCGTCTCACGCGGTCTGCACGTCCAGCACGAACGCTGGTCCAACTGAGGCGCCAGGTGGAAATGGCATGGCAAGCCGTTCCACAGGACTACATCCAGCATCTCTACGATCGTCTCCATGGGAGAATAGCAGCCTGCATTGCTGCGAAAGGTGGATATACACTGTACTAGTGCCGACATTGTGCATGCTCTGTTGCCTGTGTCTATGTGCCTGTGGTTCTGTCAGTGTGATCATGTGATGTATCTGACCCCAGGAATGTGTCAATAAAGTTTCCCCTTCCTGGGACAATGAATTCACGGTGTTCTTATTTCAATTTCCAGGAGTGTATCTACCCCAATCGCGTTTCAACGTTTGCCGGGCGCCTTTGGGAAAGACACGAATGGTACTCTAATCCCTTGCGTGCATGTCGGTGCTTATATACCCACATCGGAGTCGCGTTAGGTTGCATATACGCTGCAGCGACGCCCTCATACCGAAACCTTTTGATCCCACCTCATATATAGAAGTAATGGAAAAGAGGTTTTCGGGAAATGAGAAGGGAGAAAAAACTAAGGTCATGGGGAAGCTTGACGGATAACACCGCACTCCATGTCCACATAAGTTCGCTGTATGCAGTTTTTTTAATAATTCATTAAAATCATAAATAAATGTAAAAATTAAGAAAGTTATCACATTTTGAAATTTTTAAAAGTTATATAACTTTATAAAAATGAGCAATATGAAAGAAAAATGCACACGCCGCAGGTGTCATATTCTAAGATCATAATAAACATCGATTTTTTACGTCTAAGCTATCATTCACAGTGAAATTCTGTTAAGATGAGACGCACCAAACTAGGAAAATGTAAGTGTTCATATAAAAACGCTTACATATAGATAAATTAAAAACAATTAACATAACCATAATCAAGTATATCTTAATATTTGAAATTTTAGTTCTTTTTTTTTAACCTGACGATATGACTTACTCGTTGACGTGTTTTATAAGGCTTCATGAGAGCTTAACTGGACTGTCATATATCTTGACGAAGCTGTTAAAGAATTAAGCATATCTGAAGACGGTAATCAAGTGATGAAATCGATAACGTCGAAATTGTCGTTTTTAAGCGATCTTGGGCGTAATAAATTGTTATACAGAGTAGTGCTTTGCTAGTTATATGCCACATCAATATTCCGAAGACCTGAGGTTCGTTTAGTCTATAGTGAGTGAGTCATACAAAATTTTCTCAGTCTTAATGTTACTTTCGCCTTTGTCACGTGTTGTTTATTTGTAAAATGTCAAGATAAATCGTGATTCCGATTCCACGATTTACCACCAGTCCGGTTACGACTTATTACTCATTCCCGCAGCTGCCTTTAACTCTTTCAAACCTGAATTTTTTCTGGAGGAAGGAAAAATTTTTCTTTCGCTATAATGCTGTTTGGTGATTTTTAATGATTTTAGATGCAAAATTCATACAAAAATATGCACCCGTTTTCAAAATATACTTTTTAGACTTGGCTTCTTTATTTTCGAATTAAGTAACAATTTTCAAATATTCATTGTAGTAATAAATGAAATTATCATTCAATGATTACCAAGCAAAATAACAATAATGACATTCATTTGTACGGTGAAATATAACTAACCACACACTGCTGTGTATAATAAATGAAAAGCGCTAGTCTGCTTTTCTTCTACAGTATTACTTTTATTGTGTCAACCGGTATTCGGCTTACAAGGCCATCTTCAGACGTTTACTGAGTATTGTCACCAAAATTGCCATGTCTCTACATATCTCTTGTATATTTGTCATCAAATATTGTTTTTATTTTACTTGGTTCATTTATTTAATGCAAAGTGTTACATAGTCACAGTTTTGAGTATGTTAATGTTTTTCCTGTTTGATCCTTTTATATTTGTGTATTGTTCAGCCTTTTTTACTTTTTAAAATGCAGTACCACCACACTCTCAAACAAGGCATTTACTATATGTTCCCTCACACTTCTCCATTTTCCTGCATTTTTTCATTTCGGTTTGTCTTACTGATATTGCTTAAGTTCCTTATATAGTCTGTAGTTAAAATGATAATTCTTTCTTCTTTTAATTGATCTGTGTATCACATTCCACGTTTTATACCTCCCGAAGTAGCCTTGTCAAGTACTAATTTTATTTTATTGGTTTTGCTTATTAATATAAACTGGTATGTAGGCTTGCTGTTCCCATTTTGTGTTTTTCCTGTTTACTCCGTTTTTATTTATTTGCTGTTCAGCTTGTTACATTTTACATTGCATTACCATCACATTGTCAAAGATGTTATTTACTGTACGTTTCTGCTTCAATTTAGAAGTGTAACTTCCCTTTGAAAGTTGTTTACAAACATTGTAACTGCTTTGGTGACAATAGTCGGTAAATGTTTGGAGATGGCCTTGAAGGCCGAAAATCGGTTAACACAATCAAAATAATACTGTAGAACAAAAGCAAACTAGCGCTTTTCATTTATTATAATGTTGTTCTATCAAGAACCGACGGATGATTCAGTTAACTCCTGTGTATTCTGGCGGTCACAAGTTGCTGCGCATTGTTGCATTGACTTGTCGATATTTCTATAGTGAAGCTCAACAGGTGGCAGAACTTGTACGTGATAAAAGGACTGAACATTCACAAACCTCTACATGAGGTTTCCACCGGGGAAAATATTTCTTTTGCGACCAAGGGACAGTAAAATTTACACAATTGTAGCCACTAGGTTCAGATGGTTCAAGTGGCTCTAAGCACAATGGGTTAACATCTACATCTACATCTATACTCCGCGAGCCACCTTACGGTGTGTGGCGGAGGGTACTTATTGTACCACTATCTGATCCCCCCTTCCCTGTTCCATTCACGAATTGTGCGTGGGAAGAACGACTGCTTGTAAGTCTCCGTATTTGCTCTAATTTCTCGGATCTTTTCGTTGTGATCATTACGCGAGATATATGTGGGCGGTAGTAATATGTTGCCCATCTCTTCCCGGAATGTGCTCTCTCGTAATTTCGATAATAAACCTCTCCGTATTGCGTAACGCCTTTCTTGAAGTGTCCGCCACTGGAGCTTGTTCAGCATCTCCGTAACGCTCTCGCGCTGACTAAATGTCCCCATGACGAATCGCGCTGCTTTTCGCTGGATCATGTCTATCTCTTCTATTAATCCAACCTGGTAAGGGTCCCATACTGATGAGCAATACTCAAGAATCGGACGAACAAGCGTTTTGTAAGCTACTTCTTTCGTCGATGAGTCACATTTTCTTAGAATTCTTCCTATGAATCTCAACCTGGCGCCTGCTTTTCCCACTATTTGTTTTATGTGATCATTCCACTTCAGATCGCTCCGGATAGTAACTCCTAAGTATTTTACGGTCGTTACCGCTTCCAATGATTTACCACCTATGGCATAATCGTACTGGAATGGATTTCTGCCCCTATGTATGCGCATTATATTACATTTATCTATGTTTAGGGAAAGCTGCCAGCTGTCGCACCATTCATTAATCCTCTGCAGGTCTTCCTGGAGTATGTACGAGTCTTCTGATGTTGCTACTTTCTTGTAGACAACCGTGTCATCTGCAAATAGCCTCACGGAGCTACCGATGTTGTCAACTAAGTCATTTATGTATATTGTAAACAATAAAGGTCCTATCACGCTTCCTTGCGGTACTCCCGAAATTACCTCTACATCTGCAGATTTTGAACCGTTAAGAATGACATGTTGTGTTCTTTCTTCTAGGAAATCCTGAATCCAATCACAAACCTGGTCCGATATTCCGTAAGCTCGTATTTTTTTCACTAAACGTAAGTGCGGAACCGTATCAAATGCCTTCCTGAAGTCCAGGAATACGGCATCAATCTGCTCGCCAGTGTCTACGGCACTGTGAATTTCTTGGGCAAATAGGGCGAGCTGAGTTTCACATGATCTCTGTTTGCGGAATCCATGTTGGTTATGATGAAGGAGATTTGTATTATCTAAGAACGTCATAATACGAGAACACAAAACATGTTCCATTATTCTACAACAGATTGACGTAAGCGAAATAGGCCTATAATTATTCGCATCTGATTTATGACCCTTCTTGAAAATGGGAACGACCTGCGCTTTCTTCCAGTCGCTAGGTACTTTACGTTCTTCCAGAGATCTACGATAAATTGCTGATAGAAAGGGGGCAAGTTCTTTAGCATAATCACTGTAGAATCTTAAGGGTATCTCGTCTGGTCCGGATGCTTTTCCGCTACTAAGTGATAGCAGTTGTTTTTCAATTCCGATATCGTTTATTTCAATATTTTCCATTTTGGCGTCCGTGCGAGGGCTGAAGTCAGGGACCGTGTTACGATTTTCCGCAGTGAAACAGTTTCGGAACACTGAATTCAGTATTTCCGCCTTTCTTCGGTCGTCCTCTGTTTCGGTGCCATCGTGGTCAACGAGTGACTGAATAGGGGATTTAGATCCGCTTACCGATTTTACATACGACCAAAACTTTTTAGGGTTCTTGTTTAGATTGTTTGCCAATGTTTTATGTTCGAATTCGTTGAATGCTTCTCTCATTGCTCTCTTTACGCTCTTTTTCGCTTCGTTCAACTTTTCCTTATCAGCTATGATTCGACTACTCTTAAACCTATGATGAAGCTTTCTTTGTTTCCGTAGTACCTTTCGTACATGATTGTTATACCACGGTGAATCTTTCCCCTCGCTTTGGACCTTAGTCGGTACGAACTTATCTAAGGCGTACTGGACGATGTTTCTGAATTTTTTCCATTTTTGTTCCACATCCTCTTCCTCAGAAATGAACGTTTGATGGTGGTCACTCAGATATTCTGCGATTTGTGCCCTATCACTCTTGTTAAGCAAATATATTTTCCTTCCTTTCTTGGCATTTCTTATTACACTTGTAGTCATTGATGCAACCACTGACTTATGATCACTGATACCCTCTTCTACATTCACGGAGTCGAAAAGTTCCGGTCTATTTGTTGCTATGAGGTCTAAAACGTTAGCTTCACGAGTTGGTTCTCTAACTATCTGCTCGAAGTAATTCTCGGACAAGGCAGTCAGGATAATGTCACAAGAGTCTCTGTCCCTGGCTCCAGTTCTGATTGTGTGACTATCCCATTCTATACCTGGTAGATTGAAGTCTCCCCCTATTACAATAGTATGATCACGAAACTTCTTCACGACGTTCTGCAGGTTCTCTCTGAGGCGCTCAACTACTACGGTTGCTGATGCAGGTGGTCTATAGAAGCATCCGACTATCATATCTGACCCACCTTTGATACTTAACTTAACCCAGATTATTTCACATTCGCATTCGCTAATAACTTCACTGGATATTATTGAATTATTTACTGCTATAAATACTCCTCCACCATTGGCGTTTATCCTATCCTTGCGGTATATATTCCATTCTGTGTCTAGGATTTCGTTACTGTTCACTTCCGGTTTTAACCAACTTTCCGTTCCTAATACTATATGCGCACTATTTCCTTCAATAAGAGATACTAATTCAGGAACCTTGCCCTGGATACTCCTGCAGTTTACCAATATTACGTTAACATCTGAGGTCATCAGTCCTCTAGACTTAGAACTACGTAAACCTAACTAACCTAAGGACATCACACACATCCATGCCCGAGGCAGGATTCGAAATTGCGACCGTAGCAGCCGCATGGTTCCGGACTGAAGCGCCTAGAACCGCTCTACCACAGTGGCCGGTTAGCCATTGGGTCTGAAAGGGTTAAGTAGAAAGAGACCACCATGATGCTGTTCTGCAGTTGAGATGTACACATTACAGAGGCCTGTTCATTGCCCGCCCTGGAAGCTTGCAGACAGGGCTGAAGCATTAAGTCAGATGGTGACAACACCTACGCTATCCCTCTTTCGTTCCAGAGCGCAGATCTGCAGAATCAAAGGAACTGAGTTATGGCTCTCCTTTGGTTCCAGTGGGAAATTGCTGTATGTTGACACCTGGAGCTTTCACATAAAGTCACATCAAAGTAGGTCTCTGCGGAGGGCAGAGATCACTTGTGGGGCGGGAGATCGTCAGCGACGTCGATCTTTGGCGACGCCTGCAGAGTGACGGGGCTATCGACCGCGGGGCAAAGGGTCGATAGGTCTGCAGAGTCGCAGATAGAGGCTCAAGAATAATTACGTCAGAGGCATGACATCAAATACACTCAGGGTGATAAGATGCCAACACCTCGGATGATGATTACTGTCACAACCCGATGGAGGTGTTCATGAGATTGTTTAATAAATAGCTACATCTACAACTCCACAAGCTACTGTGTACTGCATGAAGGCATGCAGGAGGATACATTATACCAGTGGTAGCTATTTTATGTCTTATTATGATCTTGTATGAAGAGAGCAGAAGTGTATGCCTCCGTATGCGTTCGCATCTCTTTTGTCTTATGCTCATGGCATCTGCGCGAGGTACATGAAATGTAGCAGATATTTCCCATAGTCTAAATCTACATCTGCACTCCGGAGACCACTTTGTGGTGTGTTACGGAGGGTACTTCTTGTACTAATGTCACATCCCCCTTTCACGTTCTAGCCGCGATTGGTGCTTGGAAAGAACTATCGTTGATAAGTCTTTGCTGACACCGAATTTCTCCTATTTTGTCTTCACAATGTTTTCGAGTCATGTGACTGTACATACGGTCACTGCGTTACCTGCAGTAAGTCACACTGTGCTGCAAAACGGCTCTTTAGTAGCGTCTGCCATTGGGGTTTGCTCAGAGTCTCCATAATGCACCTAGCTTACTAGACGATCCCGTAACGAAACGCTTCGCACATTTCTGTACCTCTTCCATCCTTTCTGTTAGTCCACCTGGTAAGCACCCCACACTGATAAGCAATGCTTAAGAATCGGTCGATCGAGGGTTTTGTAAGCCACTTCACTGATAGATGAAATACATTTCCCTAAAATTTTGCCGATTATTCTCATCCTGGTATCTGCTTTTTTGCATTTAGTCTTGTGTGGTCGTTATACTGTAGGCTACTCCGAACGGTTGTGCCTAGTTACTGTTTCAATTCGTTTAAAGAATACTGTAACAGAACAGTTATTGTCTCTTAGCCTGTTTATCCACAATATGCCACCTATATGCATGCTCACTATCCACTGACAGCCCCTAGATCACGTCAATCTTCTGCAGGTCTTCCTGCATTTCGCTAAAACCTTCCGATGCTGCAACATCTTCGTACGCAAATGTATGGAAAACTTAACGACGAAAGTAACCTTGGAATGATGTGTCATTGCAAAGTAAAGTTGTTGTATGTTAACCGGGGACCTAGAAACGACGGAGAGGCTCCGTCCCCGCCGCAGTGGTCCACAACCCCATGACGACTCTCGCAGTCCACTTCACCCCTCCGCCGACCCACACCGAACCCAGGGTTATTGTGCTGTCCGCCCCCAAGGACACCCCCCGCCCCCAGGGAACGACTCACACCACACTAGTGTAGCCCCTATGTTTGCGTGGTAGAGTAATGGTAGGTAAGGATTCGTGCTGGGACCAGGCGCTCCTTCCCGCTTTTATTTAAAGACATCAATTAGACTGATTTATGATGACAGTACTTGCTAGGGTATGTGACTACCATATCCTCTACAACGTGCTGCCATGCTGGCCTCAAGATTCGTAAGGAATTGTTGTGGTAGGCTATTTCCTCCACCATCACGGTTGACAACTACTGGTGCGTATTGACGTGCTGCAATGCATCTCCCCAATGTTTAAGTCGGAGCAAGGGGTAGATCAGTAGATTCACCGACCAACCTCTCTTCCAAGAGCTGCCCCACCTGCGCTGTTCGATGCGGTCGCATATTGTCATCCATAAAAATGAAGTCGGGGCCGAAACTGCCCCTGAAAAGACGCACGTGGGGAAGAGGTACAATGTCACAATAGCATTTACAGCTGAGTGTACCGTGTTCAAAGATTTGGAGGTCAATACGCGCATACATCGTAAAGCCTTACCTCACCATAAAACATGAGCTACCAAACCGATAATGTTCGACAGTGTTCCTGGGTGCCTTACGTGCTCCCACCTCTTGCGATATGGGAATATGTCCAGAATCACAACTCAGATTGAAGGAGATCTTATTCGAGTGGAGCACGCGAAACCACTCCTCGTTTGTCTAGTCTCTGTGGTCTTGGCACCATCGCAAAGGCGCCTCCGATTTGCGGGTGTCAAACGGAACACAACGTATGGTCTACAGCTACATCTACACCTACATCTACATGGTTACTCTGCAATTCACACTTAAATGCCTGGCAGTGGGTTAATCGAACCATTTTCATACTACTTCTCTATCATTCCACTCTCGAATGGCGCGTGGGAAAAAGGAACACCTAAATCTTTCCGTTCGAGATCTGATTTCTCTGATTTTATTATGATGATCATTTCTCCCTACGTAGGTGGGTGTCAACAAAATATTTTCGCATTCTGAGGAGAAAGTTGGTGATTGAAATTTCGTAAACAGATCTCGCCGCAAAGAAAATCGCCTTTGTTTCAGTGACTGCCACCCCAACTCGCATATCATATCAGTGACACTCTCACCCCTATTGCGCGATAACACGAAACGAGATGCCCTTCTTTCCACTTTTTCGATGTCCTTCGTCAATCCTACCTTGTAAGGATCCCACACCGCGCAGCAATATTCCAACAGAGGACGGACAAGTGTAATGTAGGCTGCCTCTTTAGTGGCTTTGTCGCGTCTTCTAAGTGTCCTGCCAACAAAGCGCAGTCTTTGTTTCGCCTTGCTCACAATATTATCTTTGTGGTCTTTCCAATTTAAATTGATCGTAATCGTAATTCTTAGGAATTTCGTCGAATTGATAGCCCTTAGATTTGTGCGATTTATCGTATACCCAAAATTTATCGGATTTATTTTAGTACCCATGTGGATGACTTCGCACTTTTCCTTGTTTAGTTCCAATTGCCACTTTTCGCACCATACAGAAATTCTCTCCAGATCATTTTGTAATTGGAATTGATCGTCTGATGATTTTACTAGACGGTAAATTACAGCGTCATCTGCAAATAATCTAAGGGGGCTGCTCAGATTATCACCTAGATCATTAATGTAAATCAGGAACAGCAGAGGGCCTAGGCAAACAAACCACCCACAGTGGCTGTGGCACTATGGAGCGTGAGATTGCATGACTTGCAATCCTGTTAAATGTGGTTGCGATTGCATCCGATGTTTGTTGTGGATCCCTTCTTGCCTTTGGCACAACGTAGCCGTCGTATGCTGCTGTCGTTGACTGTGTTGGACCACTTCATCCCATTCGGACAGAGGTGTCTGTGGTTCGGAACGCTCTCCATGTACGTGAACCAGTGCTGTGAGCAATACCGAACTCCTGGGCTACACTCGTCGTACCTCGTCCTCCTTTCAAATACCCGATGATTCCTCACCGTGTGAAGTCATTCAGTTATTGTCTGCGGGCCATGTTGTAATGAAGAACACCAACACAGTGCTCCGTAACTGCTCGCCGATTCACACACACACACACACACACACACACACACACAGTATTTCCTCATTCCATCTATCGTCGCTTCAACTGTTACGGGGCCAACTCCATTTGGTTATGTAGTCTCGTCGGCATCACATCACGTGACGTTCAACTTCCTGTGGATGACTGTGAGAGCTCTAGCAACATGCTCCCACCCTTTCGTTCATTTCCACGAATTAGTTATACGTTACATTATTTTGTCTAACGCGTCATTAAGTTTTGCCAACAAGTGTACACATATATTCTGCAAGCCACTGTGAGGTACGTGACAGAGGGTGGGTACCTCCTATTATACCACATATCAGATTTTTTCCTATTCCATTCGCGTACGGAGCGCTAGAAGGAAGACCGTTAAATGTGTCTGTTCGCATTGTAATACCGGGTGATCGAAAAGTTAGTATAAATTTGATAAATTAATAAACCACGGAATAATGTAGATAGAGAGGTAAAAATTGGCACGCATGCTTGGAATGACATGGGGTTTTATTAGAACAAAAAAAAAAAGTTCACAAAATGTCCGACAGATGGCGCTGGACAGCAATAACAGCTACCGTGACGGGTGAGAGGTACGCCGATATGTTACAGAATCGCATCATCCCCAGCCTGGCTGATAAACACCTGGCTGGAACGTACGATGTTTATGCAGGATGGCGCTCCACCCCATATTGCTAGACGCGTGAAAGATCTCTTGCGCGCGTCGTTTGGTGATGATGGTGTGCTCAGCCGCCACTTTCGTCATGCTTGGCCTCCCAGGTCCCCGGACCTCAGTCCGTGCGATTATTGCCTTTGGGGTTACCTGAAGTCGCAAGTGTATCGTGATCGACCGACATTTCTAGGGAGGCTAAAAGACAACATCCGACGCCAATGCCTCACCATAACTCCGGACATGCTTTACAGTGTTGTTCACAACATTATTCCTCGACTACAGCTATTGTTGAGGAATGATGGTGGACATATTGAGCATTTTCTGTAAAGAACATCATCTTTGCTTTGTCTTACTTTTTTATGCTAATTATTGCTATTCTGATCAGATGAAGCGCCATCTGTCGGACATTTTTTGAACTTTTGTATTTTTTTGGTTCTAATAAAACCCCATGTCATTCCAAGCATGTTTGTCAATTTGTACCTCTCTATCTACATTATTCCGTGATTTATTCAGTTTTCAAATTTATACTGACTTTTTGACACCCGGTATATAAGACCCTTCTATAGACAACAGTAGCGTCCGCGAGAAGCCTCACGGTGCTTCTGACGTTATCCACTAGTTCATTTATTCAATAAAGTTCTCACTCGTCCGTTTCGGTACTGGCCATTTGTGTGGATTCCTCGTCGAGACGTAATGGCTCAAGAAGAGTTGCGCGATCCGTACCGATAACATTATGCAGTTAGTACAGTGTTACGAACGTAGTAAACTCCATTGGAGAATGTCGGAAACACACTGTGACCCTATGATAAAGTGCTAGGGACCACATCTGCCCAGTAGGTTCTGGGGAAGAAATGCAGATACAGGGCGCTGCAGACTGTTTTAGCAGTCTGCCGGCGTTCAGTGTTAGCGGAGCCGCTCGCAGCCGGCTGTTACGTAAAGGCTGTGTATGGGTCGGTGGTGCCAGCTCGAGTCGAAACTGGTCTCGCGGCTTTGCTTGCAGCAGGTAGGCGCCTGCTGGCTGACCAGTAGCTCGCCGTCCTCGGCGCTCGCAGACGCCGCTGCCTCGCCAGTCAGCCGTGACTCCCGGCTCACGCCCGCTGGAACACGAGCTGAGGCCCCTTCTAAACGAGCCGCTTTCTTGTCTTAATCGACTGTTCGTGGCAGGCGAGTCTTCTGCGGCGCCCCTGGCTTCTTATTGCTGTACGGAGCCTGGCATGTCACGAGTGGTCGTTTTTGTTCACACGTCGGCGCCAAAATATCGTGTGCCGTCTGCTGAGCACTTTGACACATGGACGGTGAAAGAGAGATTATGAAGGACCGCTCTTCTTACAAAAAGTCGGAATTTAGTAACAGCATTGAAATAGCACTGATAATAGAGTTTTTAAATGGCCAAAGTAAAATTCGGTGTGAATGTTCTTGGCATAGATCCTAAGGTAACTGTCCATATTTATGAGAATTGAAATACTTGGAAAAGCTTTTTATCTCTCGGAGGAACGCAGCTGCGTTGGACCATCACCGACCGGACTAAAATTGTCTTCAGTGATCAGTCCCACTTCGAACTAGGAGTTTGATACGGTTCCCCACAGTCGTTTAGTGAACAAAGTACGGGCGTATGGACTATCAGACCAATTGTGTGATTGGATTGAAGAGTTCCTAGATAACAGACGCAGCATGTCATTCTCATTGGAGAGAAGTCTTCCGAAGTAAGAGAGATTTCATGTGTGCCGCAGGGGAGTGTCGTACGACAGTTGCTATTCACAATATACATAAATGACCTTGTGGATGACATCGGAAGTTCATTGAGGCTTTTTGCGGATGATGCTATAGTATATCGAGAGGTTGTAACAATGGAAAATTGTACTGAAATGCAGGAGGATCTGCAAGGAATTGACGCATGGTGCAGGGAATGGCAATTGAATCTCAATGTAGACAAGTGTAATGTGCTGCGAATACATAGGAAGAAAGATCCTTTATCATTTAGCTACAATATAGCAGGTCAGCAACTGGAAGCAGTTAATTCCATAAATTATCTGTGAGTGATTTAAAATGGAATGACCATATAAAATTAATCGTCGGTAAAGCAGATGCCAAACTGAGATTCATTGGAAGAATCCTAATGAAATGCAGTCCAAAAACAAAGGAAGTAGGTCACAGTACACTTGTTCGCCCACTGCTTGAATACTGCTCACCGGTGTGGGATCCGTACCAGATAGGGTTGATAGAAGAGATAGAGAAGATCCAACGGAGAGCAGCGCGCTTCGTTACAGGATCATTTAGTAATCTCGAAACCGTTACGGAGATGATAGATAAACTCCAGTGGAAGACTCTGCAAGAGAGACGCTCAGTAGCTCGGTACGGGCTTTTGTTAAAGTTTCGAGAACATACCTTCACCGAAGAGTCGAGCAGTATATTGCTCCCTCCTACGTATATCTCGCGAAGAGACCATGAGGATAAAATCAGAGAGATTAGAGCCCACACAGAAGCATACCGACAATCCTTCTTTCCACGAACAATACGAGACTGGAATAGAAGGGAGAACCGATAGAGGTACTGAAGGTACCCTCCGCCACGCACCGTCAGGTGGCTTGCGGAGTATGGATGCAGATGTAGAACTGAGAACCTATGATCAGCGAAGACGTGTCTGGAGGTGCCCCGGACAGTGGTGGGACACCATCCTGGCTGTCACACGCCATTTCATGTCGTAGCAGGACCCTTTTGTTGCCATCCAAGGCACCCTTACAGCACAGCCGTACGTCGACGATATTCTGCGCACCGTTTTGTTGCCCTTCGTGCCAAGACATTCTAGTCTTACATTTCAGCAAGATAATGCCCGCCCGCCCACGACGAGATTTTCTACTGTTTGTCTTCTTGCTCGCCAAACCCTACCTTGGCCAGGAAGGTCACCGGTTCTCCTCACAACTGAGAACATTTGGAGTATTGTGGGCAATGCCCTCCAATCAGCTCGAATGGACAGCCTTTGACACGATGTCCCTCGGAAGGACATCCAGCAACTTTACAAACAATGACAAGCCGGATAACTACTTGCAAAATGGTCAGATGTGCGTGAAATCTTATGGGACTTAACAGCTAAGGTCATCAGTCCCTAAGCTTTCACACTACTTAACCTAAATTATCCTAAGGACAAACACACACACCCATGCCCGAGGGAGGACGCGAACCTCCGCCGGGACCAGCCTCACACTCCATGACTGCAGCGTCTCAGACCGCTCGGCTAATCCCGCGCGGCAACTACTTGCATAAACACCAGAGGTGAAGCAACGCAATTTTTCTGAAATTGTAATCTTATGTTGTCTGTACATAAACAGCATATCTAACGATTTCCGTCCCATTCGGATAATTCCTTCTTGGTTCGTCGTTTGTTTTTTTTTTTTCTTTTTTCGTAGAGTATATAGGTGGGAAACTAATCACATCCCTATCCATTCAATGAAATACGTCTATGTATTTATATCTGTCTTGTCACAAGTGACAGACACACATGACACTTTACCATATAGACAAAATCACGCAAAGTTATGAGAAAACGTTTTTTTTCTAGACATATGAAACCCAAATTGACCGTGAAGCATGCCAACCAGAAATCGATGTGTTCATTGCAGTGACTGGATCATTTAAAGATATGAACGACAAGTAAAGAAATGTATACGGTAAGCTACTTGTTCAGACACTTAAAGATATTTTATTGTATCATTTAAAAAAAGTAGTGCCTGAGACGGATAACAATCGTTTCAAAAACAGTCTTTTAGAAAACAGCCAGTTTACCTTTCCACCTGACGTCAAAGATTGTTTCATTAACGTGTCCTTCTTACCGTTTTATGAAACTTCTTCATGTGTATATCCGGCTCCATTCTCACATTCAAGTCTGAGCATCGATAAAATATCATCAGTTTCATGCATACTCTGTTACACATATAGTCACACAAAACGACATAGGCCTTATGAAGCAGCAGCATAGACGAAGCAAATCCTCGCGTGTTCACGTTTCCGTAGTGAGCCGAGAGGCGGGATCCGTTCGCCAATTAGCGCCGGCGTACTGTGTGGTATCAGCTACAGAGTCTGTGGTCGTCCCAACCACAGCGGCTGGGCGCCTCAGCTCTCAGCCGGATCCCTGGCCCTCGACTCTTTAACTCTCTGAAGAATCCTCCTCCCCCCCCCCCCCTCTACCCACTCGCCCCACCCCTTCCCTGCCCCACCGACAATAAAGTACGCCGCAGAGAGTCGACGGGCTCGGGATTAAAACTCGGTTTCGCTGCTAGCTGACTCAGCACTACTGAATTCTAAAGGTTGGACAGCATTTGGAGCTCTACACTGGAGGCTCCAGGCAGGAGAAAGTTACTGCGTTCCTGATTGACTGCAAAGTCAAGTTTTGTTTTCCATAAGAGCAAATGGTCTGAGTTATTCATAGGAAATACGTATTACGCCATAACCACTGACATTTAACTTATGCTGATTGTTCGTAAATTTCGGTTACGAACTTGTAGGACATATAAGTGGGACTCAGTAGGCCTACACAATATTTTGAATGAAGCCCAGAGCAATGTCTCGCATTTGCCTGTTACAGTATGTAACAGGGTGGAAAAGGTACTAGGTAGACCACCACATGCAACATAATTATTTTTGTGCACTCTGTATGACTGTTGCAGTGCATAGCAACAGGGTTGTTCTTAGGTACAGTGTCTGTAATCAAGATCGCCACATCAACCCGCTTGAGTACAAATGCTAACCATACTGTACTTGTTTCTTTTCTCCTTTCGAATAAAACAGGGTGTAACAAAAAGAATCATCGGATTTTTAAAAAATCGTAACTATTATGTTATTTGAGATATGTGCATGAGCAACATAGACATGTGCATGAACAACATACTGTTGGAAAGCACAAACACTTGAGTTTTACATGGTTCCCGCTAGGTAGCAGCAATGTGCACCCACTTCAGTTCTAGTAAAAATGGTGTCGGGACAACAAAAATGGTTCAAATGGCTCTGAGCGCTATGTGACTAAATATTTGAGGTCATCAGTCTCCTAGAACTTAGAACTACTGAAACCTAACTAACCTAAGGACATCACACACATCCATGCCCGAGGAAGGATTCGAACCTGCGACCGTAGCGGTCGCGCGGTTCCAGATTGAAGCGCCTAGAACTGCTCGGTCACACATCGGGACAACAGAAGGCGTTTTTTATTCTACGTTTTGCGCAATGCCGGTCAGTAATAACTGTTGAGCGTGACTTTCGTACTAGAGCTGGTGTGGATCCTTCTTCAGCACAGAGCATTAGACGGTGGCATGGACAATTCCGAGAAACCGGTTGTTTGTGTAAAGGCAAGTCGCCGGGCTGTCGCCGAGTGTCTGACACAGATGTCGAACGCATTCGCCATACAGTCCCAATGAGTCCGCAGAAATCCGTTCCCCGGGCAGCTCGACAGCTCAACATACACCCGATGTCCGTCTGGCGTGAGTTGAACACCTATGAAAAGGTACGAAAAAATAAACTTTTTGAGTTTCCTGTTCATCAAAAAACAAAATTCATTGTATATGTTTATTAGTTTCAGAAATATGGTCGTGACAAACCGGATGATTCCTCTCGATACACCCTGAATAAACAATTATTTACGTTTGACTGCAGATAAAAGTAGTAAGGTTATAAATAAGTCAGTTTCATTACTTTTCCTTGCATTTGCTTCCTAACCGAATTTGGCTGTCAGAAGTATATTGTTATCGAGACGAGCCCAATTAAATTGCTTAAATAGTAGTGGTGAAGTTAAACGCCTGATTCCGGACGTGGGAATCCTGTTCAAAATACTGTCTGCTCAGTCCTCTATACCTACAAATTTGTAACCAGAACTTCCCAACACGCTTATAGCCTATAGAATTAAAGAACTGCCTCGATGAGGGAGTCGTTAGTTACAGACGGAAAAGTAGTAATATTAAATTTGATTACATGTTAGTGATAATTGAAGGTGAACGTCAGTTCAATCGAATGTTGTCTACTAGCTGTGACTATAACTCAAAAGTATCCGGATACCTATTTGTGAAAATTTGTATGGCGTGTGGCCAGCCTTCGCCTTTATGACGGCTTGAACTCTGCTGGGAACATTTTTAGTGAGCTGTCTGAGTGTCTGTGGAGGAATCGCAACTCATTCTTTCTCAAGAGCCGAAATCAGAGAACGTAGTCATGATGGACACTGAAGTCCGGAGGGAAGTAGACGTTACAATTCATCCCAAAGGTGACCCATTGGTTTCAGGTCGGGTTTCTGGGTAGGCCTGTCCATTTTAGGAATATTATTGTCCACGAACCAATACCTCACAGATGCTGCTTTGTGACAGGCGGCTTTGTTATTCTTTGCCTCCAAAATGCCTCTATATTGTACAATACTGTAAAATGTACTCGTGTACTTTTACATGGAGCGTGTTACCACGGCATCTGTTGCCATTGACTCCAGGCATTCGGCAGACACAAACCCTTCTGTCGTATTGCCACAGGGTATAGCGTGATTCATCACTAAAAATCTATCCTTACCAGTCACCTCCTGTACAGTGGCGTCGCCCCTAATACCACATCAGCACTGACTGCAAAAATGAGTAGATTATGGGGAGGTGCTCCACCAATGTACCCTATTCTTTTTAACTCCCTGCGCACCGTCACTGACCTAGCTGGACTGCTGACAGCACTTAGGAACTCTCTAGTGATTATTTCCCCTGATTTGGTGCCATTTTTTACAACCAACCACCTCAATTCTCGACGGCCCTGTCCGTCACTACGTGAGATCTGCCTGGTCCCGGTTTAGCTGTGTTTGTCCCTTCGTGTTTCCACTTCACAGGCACTTCGCCAACAGGCGACTTGGGCACGTGTAGGAAGGAGAGTTGAAATATCACTGAAGGATCAATTACACTACTGGCCATTAAAATTGCTACAGCACGAAGATGACGTGCTACAGACGCGAAATTTAACCGACAGGAAGAAGATTCTTTTATATGCAAATGATCAGCTTTTCAGAGCATCCACACAACGGTGCCGCCGGTGGCGACACCTACAACGTGCTGACATAAGGAAATTTTTCAACCGATTTCTCACACACAAACAGCAGTTGACAGCGTTACCTGGTGAAACGTTGTTGTGATGGGGGAGAAATGCGTACCATCACGTTTCCGACTTTGATAAAGGTCGGATTGTAGCCTACCGCGATTGCGGTTTATCGTATCCCGACATTGCTGCTCGCGTTGGTCGAAATCCAATGACTGTTGACGGAATATGGAATCGGTGGGTTCAGGAGGGTAATACGGAACGCCGTGCAGGAGCCCAACGGCCTCGTATCACTAGCAGTCGAGATGACAGACATCTTATGCGCATGGCTGTAACAGATCGTTCAGCCACATCTCGATCCCTCAGTCAACATATGGGGACGTTTGCAAGACAACAACCATCTGCACGAACAGTTCGACGACGTTTGCAGCAGCATAGACTATCAGCTCGGAGACCATGACTGTGGTTACCCTTGACGCTGCATCACAGACAGGAGCGCCTGCGATGGTGTACTCAACGACGAACCTGGGTGCACGAATGGCAAAGCGTCATTTTTTCGGATGAATCCAGGTTCTGTTTACAGAATGATGATGATCGCATCCGCGTTTGGGGACATCGCGGTGAATGCACATCGAAAGCGAGTATTCGTCATTGCCATACTGGGGTATCAGCCGGCGTGATGGTATGGATGGTATGGGGTGCCATTGGTTACACGTCTCGGTCACCTCTTGTTCGCACTGGCGGCACTTTGAACAGTGGACGTTACATTTCAGGTGTGTTACGACCTGTGGTTTTACCCTTCATTCGATCCCTGCGAAACCCTACATTTCAGCAGGATAATCCACGACCACATGTTGCAGGTCCTGTACGGGCCTTTCTGGATACAGAAAATGTTCGACTGCTGCCCTGGCCAGCACATTCTCCAGATCTCTCACCAATTGAAAACGTCTGGTCAATGGTGGCCGAGCAACTGGCTCGTCACAATACGCCAGTCACTACTCTTGATGAACTGTGGTATCGTGTTGTAGCTGCATGGGCAGATGTACCTGTACACGCCATCCAAGCTCTGTCTGACTCAATGCCCAGGCGTATCAAGTCCGATATTACGGCCAGAGGTGTTTGTTCTGGGTACTGATTTCTCAGGATCTATGCACCCAAATTGCGTGAAAATGTAATCACATGTCAGTTCTAGTATAATATATTTGTCCAATGAATACCTGTTTATCATCTGCATTTCTTCTTGGTGTAGCAATTTTAATAGCCAGTGGTGTAGTTGGGTGACATCCAATGACCAGCCCACGTTGGAAGTCACTGAGCTCTGCTGACCATGCCATCCTGGTGTTACTGCTTTTCGCCGGCCGAAGTGGCCGTGCGGTTAAAGGCGCTGCAGTCTGGAACTGCAAGACCGCTACGGTCGCAGGTTCGAATCCTGCCTCGGGGATGGATGTTTGTGATGTCCTTAGGTTAGTTAGGTTTAACTAGTTCTAAGTTCTAGGGGACTAATGACCTCAGAAGTTGAGTCCCATAGTGCTCAGAGCCATTTGAACCATTTTTACTGCTTTTCTACTAACAACACACTCGCTCGCTCGCTGAAAAACACTGGCGACATAAGCCAGGTGTATAGGCAGTGTAAGCAGCTAAGCTGCTGTTCCTGCGTCGACCTAAGTTGTTGACTAGTGGGCCTATCGGCCCATCTGTACTAGCTGACCTTGGTGAGCGTCTCTGACTTTAGAGACGCTCTTTGCGGCGTCATCGGTACTGCGGGAGAGAACTCCTCCGCAGTAGGTCGGGACTGACAACACAACACTCCCCGCCTCCTTTTATACCGGCGTGGCCGTCTCCTGTGACATCTAGCGGACGACATAGCAAATAAGGTAGTGTATTTCGTCAGGATTTGTTGCTGAAAGCTGTAGTTGACGGAATGGTGGAAGGAATGAACCAGAGGGTTAGGTGTAGATGTGAGTGCATAAGGCAAGTCGTCGATGATGAAAGATGCAGGCAGCACTGATGCTGAAATTAAGAGCGTAGCTGGCAACCACTAGGAGAAGTGCGTCAAACCAACATTAGGGGTGACGGCGGAAACAACAACAAAAGTGAGTTGACTGGACTGATGCGGTTTCATTTATTAATTTTTTTATCTAGGAACTGTCAGCGTATGTTACATGGAATGCAGCTGCGCCGGTATCATATACCTCATACGAAATAAACTAAATCCTATATCACCTCGGTTCACTAATTCGATGTTGGCTGTACAGGTAATGACAGTCTCTGTCAACATCGAGGTGTTTGCAACAAGAGCTTGCGCGGGAGTACCGTATCCTTTGAGTGCTCTTTCCACACAGCCGATGCAACAAGAAACCCACTGAACCGATTAGAGAAGCCGAAGATGCATACGCGGTTAAAAATCCCAAAGGTCATAACGGCTATCGCTTCCTCGTTCGATAACTTATCAGTAACACGACATTTGTGAAGAACCAAACCCGGCGTTGCATTGGAATACAGAGACATTGTGTCATCGTTTCAGTTTTGACCCTCACATTACCGAGTACCGCCTACTGTGCCTGGTATAAAATTACCCTGAGAGACTTTGTTGCCGGCCTGCGTGGCCGAGCGGCTCTAGGCGCTTCAGTCTGGAACCGCGCGACCGCTACGGTCGCAGATTCGAATCCTGCCTCGGGCCTGGATGTGTGTGATGTCCTTAGTTTAGTTTGGTTTAAGTAGTTCTAGGTGATTGATGACCTCAGACGCTAAGACCCTTAGTGCTCACAGCCAATTGAACCATTTCTTTTAGAGACTTTGTTCGCAGACGTATATACACGATGAGGCGTACTGAGGCTCTTGAAGAGGAGACCAAGGGGTTTTCACGTCTTCATTAACCACAGACGACAGAGATACACGTATCAGCTTTTTTTTTTTTTTTTTTTAGAAATATTTTATCTTAGCTGCAGAATAGCAAATCTCCATGAGTCAAATTCAGTCTGGGAAGAAGCTATGGAGTAAGGATGCACTGAATGTGGAGAATAGACTCTGTCGGGAGGACGTGAACATCGCATATCGCTTGCCTCGGCGTCGATTGATCTAGTGGAGAGTGGCGCAAACTTTTGGTCAACGCGTCATTGAAACCGAAACGGACACAACAACAGTAAGAAAATCACCATATTTAATGTTTCTGTACTGTGTAATTTCCTGTAACACTTGCAAAATAGGAATATCACTAAATTTGTCTCACCCAGATTTGCTAATCAGGCGCAGGAAAGATTTAGTTTGATTTTTTTTAATGCGAATAAAGGTAATACCTGCAGCTGGGTGATATGTAAAGTCGCGCTATATCGCCTTAGCCTTTTAAAAATGAAATGACACAATTCCAAGGAATTTGCTGGTCTCATGTAGATATGATTTTATGTCTGAAGCGCCGGCCGGAGTGGCCGAGCGGTTCTAGGCGCTACAGTCTGGAACCGCGCGACCGCTACGGTCGCAGGTTCCAATCCTGCCTCGGGCATGGATGTGTGTGATGTCCTTAGGTTAGTTAGGTTTAAGTAGTTCTAAGTTCTAGGGGACTGATGACCTCAGAAGTTAAGTACCATAGTGCTCAGAGCCGTTTTTATGTCTGAAGCGGCGACTGAAAATTTGTACCAAGGCCGGGATCGAATCCGGGTCTGTTTACTAGGCAGGTGCGCTAACCATTAAGCCACCTTCGCACAACGGTTCGCACAACTGCACCGATTACCTTGGCACGCCTCCCTCCTTGTTACATATTCTCACTGTCGCCCCAGTCTGTTTAAAATTCCCCCTTACACACGAGCAGAGTTGCCGAGGCTCACCACGTTCTGGAATAGCACTTCGGCATCGAACGTAAATGAGTGATCCAGCCTGAAACCCAGGTGCAGGTAAATTATACAAGGAGCGAGGCATGCCAGGGTAATCCGTGCAGTTGTGCGAACCGCAGTGCCAAGACTTAGTGGCTAACGCACCTGCCTAGTAAGCAGGAAACCCGGATACGATACCAGCCGTGGTACAAATTTTCTCTCGCCGCTTCAGTCTATACACGGAAAAAGCCGTAGCCTCTGTTTCATGTATAATTCATCACTACTCATCTAGGTGAAGAGAGTTTATTAATATCTTTGAGGTGAAGAGAGTTTATTAATATCTTTGAGTAGTAAAAGTTAGTTGAGGTGAAAAAGCTATGTGCCTGTGCCTGTACTTCGTATGTTCAGAGGCTGTAAATCTGAACTACGGACGTGGTACACCAACGCAGTGGCAAAGTGCAGAGAGTACCGCTTGCTACCTGACGCTCGCGCCGTGTGCAATGAAGCCGCAGCTGCCAGCAGACACCTCCCACCCCATCGTCCCACCAACAGCCACGTGGTCTTTCATCCTCCGCCCTCGCAACTGACAGGGGTGCTGGGTTCCCCCGCACCCTCTGCAGCAAAGAATGCCACGAGAGCTTTCTTCAGCGCACGACTGTAAATGGGGCAAGGGGGGCTCCAGCTGGGGAACACTGCTTTTGACTGGATGACAGAGCGTGTGATGGGCGTGGGGCAATCCCAGAGGGTCCTCGCAGCTGATTTTGGAACAGTCTGCGTCGCCTACTGCAACCGCCGAAGAGCGCCAGACACACTACACCACATGATTTATGCGCAGGGAACGTTCATGTACAGTGGAACACAGGCGTGCTTCTTGTCTCTTTTAATACTGAAGTTTCTGATTTTGTGAGAACTGAAGGGCGATCTGCTTATTTGTTAAAAAACATTCAAAGCCAAGATCGCATAATTTTTTTTTTTTCCATTTAAGACAGCCTGTTTCTATGCTGTCATCTTCAGGTCTTAAAATCTTTTGTTCTAAAAATTTTTTGTTTTACGTCTTGTGCGTGAGATCGGCGAAAAATGAATATGTTTTACAACAAAAGATTTTAAGACCTGAAGATGACAACATAGTTTGTTGAAACCTGTTGTCGTTATTAAAAAATATATTTTATTCGATGTTGGCTGTTGAATGGATTTTAATCATTAAATATTGATTATTAGCAACTATTAGAGTGGCCACCGCAGAAGTAGACACCTTAAGGTCACTGTCGCTGCATGCAGCCCACAGACGCTTATCGCTGTCAATTATTCAAAAACAGTCTTAATCGCATTTATTATTATTATACCGCCAACTGGTTTCAACGCAATGTAGGGGTCATCTTGTGGGCGTTCTGCCGTTATGTAGACAGGAGTGGCACCACCAGCATCCGACCAATGGTGTGAACGCAGGGAAGATGACCCCTGCATTGCGTTGAAACCAGTGGGCGGTATAATGATAATAAATACGATTAAGACTGTTTTAGAATAATTGATTACTCATACTAATCGCTGCTTCATCTCCACAACCATGTTGTCCAAAAAAAGCTTATCGCTGTGATTCGTCCGCTTAATAGCTTTGTTGGCGCTTCTACTGTTAACAGTGCAGTAGGTCAGGGCCAGCTAAATGTTCACCGTTTCCGGGCGATATCGAAGGTTCACGTGTGTTATCTGTCTTCCGTGCGTGGACGTGTGTTTGACACTGAGCGATATGCAGGGGCAAGGGCCTGCTATTCTGGTCGGCGTGCGTAAAGGGCGGAAACACATTCGAAAACATCTACAATTGTCGTATCGGATGTACTTAAATTTTTTACTGAACTGACAAACGGTAAAGAAGCCAGGAATAATATAAGTTTTGCACAAGTTTATGAAATCACAGCAAAACCCTTTTGCGTCACGGAATCGACTGTATTCGGTATTAACAGTGCAGTAGCATCGGCCGCACCTCTAGATGTACGCGCGTGTTTTGATTCTTTATGAAAAGGATATAAATTAAAACAGAATTCTACAGAACTTGACGATTTTTACAAAAAGTTAGTGTGCAGAAGTGTACTTCAGTACTATGGCAGAGGAGAGTATTCGACGGCTAGAAAAATACAGGGTAATCTACGTGAAGAAATTAACCTTCACGCGCTCGCGCGGGCGGTGAAGTGACCGCCTTTTTGCAATTTCGCGCCATACTTACTCCACAAAGGTAACGAGGCGGCAGGAGGGACATGTATTCTCTAGTTGCACCTTTTTCCGACAGATGCTGCTCAAAGTTCGTTCAAGTCGCACCTCTCTGCCTCTCAGGACAAGTTCAAATAGGTCCGAACACGTTCGGCAGTCAGTTACCGCCTTGCGAGCGCTTACGAGACTTTGTTCTATTCGTCAACTTCGGAATGTAAGTATTTCTTCTTGTAATTCCCCTATAATTCCTCAATTTTCTAGACTCTTCCAATTCTCTAGTGAATGTGCATGTGCTCCGGAATTTCAACATCAAGAAGAACACAAAGGTGGCCTGCATGTATATTTTTCCGCTTACTTGACATGGCAGGAATAAATTCGTTGCGCACTTTTCAATTCAACACAGGTAATATGAAAGAAAAAACGAGAAGACAATTCTTACATGCGTTATCTTTGGTACTGATGAGCGAAAACCTGAAAGCAAGAACTAAATTGAAGCATTTACCAATAGATTTGTTAGTATTTTTGGAAAATTACAGAGAGAGTGACGTAGTTTATCCAGCTGTATCAACCCCTACAAGGAGAGGAATATGTCATTTGTGTGGCTCAAAAAAGAACATAAAAACAAAGCGAGAATGCGGTGAATGTGGAAGAAACGTCTGTCTACGACGTTCAACCACGACAATTATGTGCAATAATTGTTGTAAGCCTCAAAACGAAAATGAAATGGATACAGACTGATCAGCATTTTTCATCTGACAGAAATGTTTGTGACGTTTTCAATCAAAAATTCTTTTTCAAAGCAAAATTAGCTTTTCTTGTGACGAGTTAAGACAGTTAATAATTCTAGTCTTAAGTATTACATTTTATAGTCCCAAAACATTACAATTAAAAATAATTCTTATATTTCATTTGGGTATTTGGCATCCTTTTTGTATTCCATCGTATATTTTATTGTTAAATAAATAATTTTGATTACAAATGTGTTTGCAATATTGTGTGAAACATCCTGTGTCGATATCTTATGGAAGTATGACCTTTAAAAACAGAAAACCTCAAGAGATTGATGAAAACTCTCGGGCCGTCCGCCGACCGTCCGCGCGAGCGCTCGCGTGACTATTTCTAGCGCGAGCGCATGAAGGTTAATCATTCTCGCTCAGAGACCCAGTTCTTTATCTTCTCCGCTCACGTGTTTTATATTCAGAAAGTGTAATGATGAACGAAAACATTTAATGGAATGCAGAAACATTGCAGCAGCAGGAACGAAGTTTTCTGTGCAATGCACTTATTGCGTGCTGAGGACAATAGTCATGCAGCATACTTTTATAAAACGTCGCTTTCACAAACTATATGCACAAATACATTTTGCTCGACTTCAACGGAAATATTGGCCTGAATGTGCCTACAGTTACTTTTGTATAGAGTGTGTCGGCGATTTGGTTGATGGGCGCAGTGACGAAGAGCTGGTAAGAGCGGCAAATAAAAAGTTTTGGGAGGCAGGAAATATTCTCGATACTTTTCTTACCAACTTTCTCGCTGGAAAGGTTCGCAGGAGAGCTTCTGTAAAGCTTCTGTAAAGTTTGGAAAGTAGGAGACGAGGTACTGGCAGAAGTAAAGCTGTGAGGACGGGGCGAGAGTCGTGCTTGGGTTGCTCAGATGGTAGAGCACTTGCCCGCGAAAGACAAAGGTCCCGACTTCGAGTCCCGGTCCGGCACACAGATTTAATCTGCCTGGAAGTTTCTTTCTCGCTGGAGGTTTGTATAATATCCAGCGGAGCTCAAATTCATCAGTGACGACATTTTTCGGTACACAAGCGGAAAAGTTTCATGCCCCTTATGGTATTTTATTTTTAATCTCGGAATATTTATATGCTCTGATGAGAAAACATCTATCACATGCATCTATAAACTTTAAAAACATATATTTTTAGCAGTCCAAGTATGTCAGTGGTTCTGTTTCTTGAAGTACAAAATTACTTTTTTCAAAATTTCTTGTAAAGTTTGTTTTTATTTATTTATTTTAATAGCAGCTAGCAACAATTTTCTTTTGGAAAGTACTCCATCATATTCTAGACTTCGAATAGAGATGTCTAATCCATTTTGGACTTTTTTTCTAACATTAAAAATTATCCCTAACTGGCAATGCTGTAAGACGGTGAGCCGGCCGGAGTGGCCGAGCGGTTCTAGGCGCTTCAGTCTGGAACCGCGCGACCGCTACGGTCGCAGGTTCGAATCCTGCCTCGGGCATGGATGTGTGTGATGTCCTTAGGCTAGTTAGGTTTAAGTAGTTCTAAGTTCTAGGGGACTGATGACCTCAGCTGTTAAGTCCCATAGTGCTCAGAGCCATTTGAACCATTTTTAAGACGGTGAGATGCCCTTGAAGTGCCTATTTTCGTGAGGGCCGTTGTAGTTTCATTATTAGCGGCTATCAGTTTGTCTCCTAGATCTATCAGTTTAGTCAAGCGCATTGAACAGTAGTTTGGCTGAAAAGAAGGAATTCTAAACCCAGTCTGATTCCGGGCTCCGAATGAAAGACAATTTGATACCGCATCAGTCAACAAAGTTGTGACTTGCGGAGGCTATGCTTGCCCTTTAAGACGGATGTTCAGGGATTGCTCCTCCCGTTTCCGCTTCGGGTATACAACCAACTAACAATTGAAGTATGAAAACGCTCAGCGCAGGAACTTCTTGTCTTTACCGGGCTACATTTTACATCCCCTCTACCCCAGCCATCTGTTATTTGCTGCCCAAATAACAGAACTCTTATAGTACTTTAAGTGTCTCTTTTCCTAATCTAATGGCTTCAGCATCACCTGATTTAATTCGACTATCTTCCATTAGCCATGTTTTGCTTTTGTTGATGTTAATCTTATATCCTTTCAAGACCCTGTCTGTTCCGTTCAACTGCTCTTCCAAGTCCTTTGCTGCCTCTTCAGCAAACCTGCAAGTTTTTATTTGTTCTCCTTGAACTTTAATTCCTACTCCCAGTTTTTTCTTTTGTTTCCTTTACTGCTTGCTGAATGTACAGATTATTCATCGCCGACAGACTACAACCCTGTCTCGCTCCCTTTCAACCACAGCATCCATTTCATGCCAACTGCTGCCTAGATTCTGTACAAATTGTAATTAGCCCTCCGCTCCCTGTATTTTACCCCTGCTAACTTCAGAATTTGGAAGACAGTATTCCAGTCAACATTAGCAAGAGCTTTCTCTAAGTCTACAACTGCTATATACGTAGGGACATCTTTCGTTAACCTATCTTTTAGGATAAGCCATAGGGTCATTATTGCCTCGCATATTCCTACAATCCTCCGGAATACACACCGATCTTCCCCAAGGTCGGCTACTAACAGTTTCTTCATTCTTCTGTAAAGAATTCATGTTACTGTTTTGCATCCATGACTTATTACACTGATAGTTCGGTAACATTCACACGTGTCAGCACCTATTTTCTTTGGAATTGGCATTATTACATTGTTCTTGAAGTCTTACATAGTGGGGAAAAAACTGTGGGGGCTAATATCACTGCCGGCCGGAGTGGCCAAGCGGTTCTAGGCGCTACAGTCTGGAACCGGGCGACCGCTACGGTCGCAGGTTCGAATCCTGCCTCGGGCATGGATGTGTGTGATGTCCTTAGGTTAGTTAGGTTTAAGTAGTTGTAAGTTCTAGGGGACTGATGACCTCAGACGTTAAGTCCCATAGTGCTCAGAGCCATTTGAACCATTTTGCTAATGTCACTAGTAGTCCAAGTTGGTGTGGGCGAGGTGGAAGGAGGCGACATATAAAAATGGTCGAAAATGACCTACTTCAGAACCGAATATATAGTCCGTGGGATCAGTGACTGGCATTAGTCTCGATGGCGTTCGGATAAACATTAATGTCGCTGTAAACACACATACCAAAAAAAAAAAAAAGGTTCAAATGGCTCTGAGCACTATGGGACTTAACTTCTAAGGTCATCAGTCCTCTAGAACTTAGAACTACTTTAAACCTAACTAATTTAAGGTTATCACACACATCCATGCCCGAGGCAGGATTCGAACCTGCGGCCGTAGTGGTCGCGCGGTTCCAGACTGTAGCGCCTAGAACCGTTCGGCCACCCCGGCCGGCACACATAGAAAAATCATTATTTATAAATGAAGGTTGGATGAGCCATGAGAAATAGGGGCGCACATAATTTTCCTAAATATCGTCAGGCACCTATCGGGAGACATTTTTCAATAAAACCATGGCCAATGAAATCCTAGCTCTGAGTCGAATTAGTACAACTGGCGATTGTAATGATACGTTAAACTATTAGGTGGAAGGTAAAAGATTTGACCAGGCCCTGGAGACAGTGTGTTCGTGCTGCGATGTTAAAGGGCAGTGCTATTTGAGCATTAGCCTTGCTGTGGATCAGCGTCGTGGCCGCGCCTGCACGGAGCCGCGGACCGCGAGGAAGTGGGCCGGGATGTGGCCGGCGACTTCCTCCGTAGTTTCCGTCCCTGCAGACAACAGCCGCAGCGCTTCCTCCCGATACGGCCGGCACCCACCTCGCGTCGCACAGCGCTCCACTTGCAACAGCCGACCCGCCCGTGCTTCTCACTGTCATTACGCTGCATTAGTTCTTTCTGGCACGGCTGTCCGCACAAGACTAGCAGCTGCAAGGGCTGGACAAAAATATCGAAACAGCTCGAGAGATGCATGGCTGAACATAAATGCAGGTGCCAGCCAAGCCTGCAGGTTGCGCTCTTGTATTTGATAAGGAACGGCTCTTGTGCCATGTCCTAAATAGGTTCCAGGTGGCAGTCGTGATCAGAAAAGTATTCTTTGTAGATGAATGGGTATTATGTCGGAGCTACACTACTGGACATTGAAATTGCTACACCACGAAGATGACGTGCTACAGACGCGAAATTTAACCGACAGGAAGAAGATGCTGTTATACGCAAATGATTAGCTTTTCAGAGCATTCATCACAAGGATGGCGCCGGTGGCGACACCTACAACGTGCTGACATGAGGAAACTTTCCAACCGATTTTTCATACACAAACAGCAGTTGACCGGCGTTGCCTTGTGAAACGTTGTTGTGATGCTTCGTGTAAGGAGGAGAAATACGTACCATCACGTTTCCGACTTTGATAAAGGTCGGATAGTAGCCTATCGCGATTGCGGTTTATCGTATCGCGACATTGCTGCTCGCGTTGGTCGAGATCCAATGACTGTTAGCAAAATATGGAATCGGTGGGTTCAGGAGGGTAATACGGAACGCCGTGCTGGATCCCAACGGCCTCGTATAGCTAGCAGTCGAGATGACAGGCATCTTATCCGCATGGCTGTAACGGATCGTGCAGCCACGTCTCGATCCCTTAGTCAAGACATGGGCACGTTTGCAAGACAATAACCATCTGCACGAACAGTTCGACGACGTTTGCAGCAGCATGGACTATCAGCTCCGAGACCGTGGCTGCTGTTACCCTTGACGCTGCATCACCGACAGGAGCGCCAGCTATCGTGTACTCAACGACGAACCTGGGTGCACGAATGGCAAAACGCCATTTTTTCGGATGAATTCAGGTTCTGTTTGCAGCATCGTGATGGTCGCATCCGTGTTTGGCGACATCGCGGTGAACGCACATTGGAAGCGTGTATTCGTCGTCGCCATACTGGCGTATCACCCGCCATGATCGTATGGGGTGCCGTTGGTTACACGTCTCGGTCACCTCTTGTTCGCATTGGCGGCACTTTGAACAGTGGACGTTACATTTGAGATGTGTTACGATCCGTGGCTCTACCCTTCATTCGATCCCTGCGAAACCCTACATTTCAGCAGGATAATCCACAACCGCATGTTGCAGGTCCTATACGGGCCTCTGTAGACGCAGAAAATGTTCGACTCCTACCCTGACCAGCACATTCTCCAGATCTCTCACCAATTGAAAACGTCTTGTCAATGATGGCTGAGCAACTGGCTCGTCACAGTACGCCAGTCACTACTCTTGATGAGGTGTGGTATCGTGTTGAAGCTGCATGGGCAGCTGTACCTGTACACGCCATCCAAGCTGTGTTTGACTCAATGCCCAAGCGTATCAAGGCCTTTATTACGGCCAGAGGTGGTTGTTCTCGGTACTGATTTCTCAGGATCTATGCACCCAAATTGCGTGAAAATGCAATCACATGGCAGTTCTAGTATAATTTATTTGTCCAATGAATACCTGTTTATCATCTGCATTTCTTCTTGGGGTAGCAATTTCGATGGACAGTAGTGTAAGTGAATTCCAATGTGGGCAAAGTAGCTGGTGCTCATACGGTGGATTCTTCTATAAACAAGGTAGCTGAAGTGTTTGGTGTTTCAAGAGGCATCGCGTCGGAGATTTATACCGTATATAGAGAAATCAGGAAAACATTATCCGCTAAGTCGGAATGCAGACGCAAGTATTTGTTGAGTGATCGTGACGAGAAAAATAAGAGGATGACAGCTGCGAAAGTCAATGCAGAGCTAAATGTCACACTCGCGAAGCCTGACAGCAGGAAAACAACTAGAGGGGAGCTCCATATGCTAGAAATTGCATGGCGAGCTGGGATTCCAAAACCACTCATCTGCGATGCAAATGCCCGTAACAGGAAAACGTGGTGTCGAAGCGGTAAAACCTGATCTACGGAGCTGTGGAAG
The DNA here is from genome assembly GCF_023898315.1 of Schistocerca nitens. Classification (NCBI taxonomy): domain Eukaryota; kingdom Metazoa; phylum Arthropoda; class Insecta; order Orthoptera; family Acrididae; genus Schistocerca; species Schistocerca nitens. Next base: position 504,414,120 of record NC_064615.1, read on the forward strand.
AAAGTTATTCTGTCGGATTGATCTAGTTTCATAATGTTTGCAACTTCTAGTATCCCAAGAATGAAACATGGCAGCGGTTTGGTGATGATTTTGGCCACCATATTGTGATATTCCGTGGGGGGAATAGTTACAGATGCCACTACAGAGCCAAGCATGGAGTGACTAAGTTATCAGTTCATATATGAGCTGGCCGCTGTGGCCGAGAGGTTCTAGGCGCTTTAGTCCGAAACCGCGCAGCTGCTACGGTCGCAGGTTCGAAACCTGCCTCGGGCATGGATGTGTGTGATGTCCTTAGGTTAGTTCGGTTTAAGTAGATCTAAGTCTAGGGGACTGATGACCTCATATGTTAAGTCCAGTAGCGCTCAGAGCCATTTGAACCAAGTTCATATATGAGGGCTATTTTCTTTTGAAGGTCCGATTGGTCTGGAAATGGAAGTCGCAGTTGCAGATAAAAAATATATTTTATTTTCAACATTTAGCTACCCCTCCCAGTTACTGGATGGTTATTATTAAAGTGCAGCTACTCACGGAGCTCCAGTGTGGGCTCGTATGTCAGCGAAACTTGGTAGATATGCTAATGCGGAACCGGTTTTCGCTGGAAGAAAATAAATTCCAATTTTGGCCACCATGTGAAAATCTCAAATCTGGGGCTGTACACTGTATGTATAACGGTATGACATCCATCCTATCGTTTAACAAGCCATAACGCGAGGGAACACTACGGCCATCGAGAAGAGACGCCGTGCGCTGTTAGTGAAACTGTTTTATGTCAACGTCAACAATTATAGTACTCCGCTGAGAGAGTATCGTCGACTGAAAGGTCCGAGGAGAGGCCTGATGTCATTAAATGCTTTAAAGAAGATGATAATGATATTCAAAAACACGGGTGAGCTTGCTGTGGCACCCGGAAGAGAAAGGCATCCTATACCGGTGGATGTTCTTGACGAGGTTTCTGTTACTGTAAGTCACCATGTAGCGCGTGCCCCTGTGAGTTAGGTGCTCGTACAGTGCCAGGAGAATTGTCCATCCCGTTGTCAACTTACGAAAATTTTTCGTTCGATTTTACACCGGTACCCATACACCCGCCAGGGTAGCCGAGAGCGCTAACGCGCTGCTTCCTGCACTCGGGTAGGCGCGCCGGCCTCGGATCGAATCCGCCCGGCGGATTAACGACGAGGTCCGATGTGCCGACCATCCTGGATGTGGTTTTTAGGCGGTTTTCCACATCCCGCTAGGTGAATACCGGGCTGGTCCCCATGTTCCGCCTCAGGTACACGGCTCGCAGACATCTGAACACTTTCGCACTATTCCATGGATTACACTCGACGCAGACAGTTGCGGTACACTAATTCCGTCCTGGGGGGTACGGGGTGGCGGCAGGAAGGGCATCCAGCCACCCCTTAACTATTAACATGCCAAATCCGATTAAAGGTAGCTGACCCGGCATCACTGCGAGACAAGGCTCAAGCGATACAATTTACACCGGTATCCATGCAAGATCTAGACGGTGCAGCAACTGAAACCTCATGATCCGCAGCAACGTTCTGCATTTGCTCTTCGGTTTCTGGCACGGATCGAAGTTGATGACATGTGGCCGGCAATATTCTATGGGGTGACGAGGCACATTTTACACTACAGGATGCAGTGAATGCACAGAACTGCCGAATTTGTGGTACTGTTAAACGACGTGTTGTGTACGAAGAGCCATCGAACTCGACTTTTGTCGCTGTGTAAAGTGAATTGACATGTACCTTTATTCTCGGTCCGTTCTTCTTCGAAGAGCATACGTTTAGACGACCTGTTCGATGTATCGTAATGGCCGCACGTTATCGAGACCGCCTTGTAAAGCACGTGATTTCTGCTTTGGAAGAGCGCAACTGTGTGGAAACCACTGCTTTTATGCAAGATGGGGCAACATCTCAAGTCAGTTGCCTACTGACAGATCTGCATAATGCAATCTTCTACGACCGTATTATCTCGAGAGGTTTTGCAGATGCATGGCCTGCAAGCTCACCTAATCTGAATCCATGTGACTTTTGGCTATGAGGACATCTAAAAAAATACACTCCTGGAAATGGAAAAAAGAACACATTGACACCGGTGTGTCAAACCCACCATACTTGCTCCGGACACTGCGAGAGGGCTGTACAAGCAATGATCACACGCACGGCACAGCGGACACACCAGGAACCGCGGTGTTGGCCGTCGAATGGCGCCAGCTGCGCAGCATTTGTGCACCGCCGCCGTCAGTGTCAGCCAGTTTGCCGTGGCATACGGAGCTCCATCGCAGTCTTTAACACTGGTAGCATGCCGCGACAGCGTGGACGTGAACCGTATGTGCAGTTGACGGACTTTGAGCGAGGGCGTATAGTGGGCATGCGGGAGGCCGGGTGGACGTACCGCCGAATTGCTCAACACGTGGGGCGTGAGGTCTCCACAGTATATCGATGTTGTCGCCAGTGGTCGGCGGAAGGTGCACGTGCCCGTCGACCTGGGACCGGACCGCAGCGACGCACGGATGCACGCCAAGACCGTAGGATCCTACGCAGTGCCGTAGGGGACCGCACCGCCACTTCCCAGCAAATTAGGGACACTGTTGCTCCTGGGGTATCGGCGAGGACCATTCGCAACCGTCTCCATGAAGCTGGGCTACGGTCCCGCACACCGTTAGGCCGTCTTCCGCTCACGCCCCAACATCGTGCAGCCCGCCTCCAGTGGTGTCGCGACAGGCGTGAATGGAGGGACGAATGGAGACGTGTCGTCTTCAGCGATGAGAGTCGCTTCTGCCTTGGTGCCAATGATGGTCGTATGCGTGTTTGGCGCCGTGCAGGTGAGCGCCACAATCAGGACTGCATACGACCGAGGCACACAGGGCCAACACCCGGCGTCATGGTGTGGGGAGCGATCTCCTACACTGGCCGTACACCACTGGTGATCGTCGAGGGGACACTGAATAGTGCACGGTACATCCAAACCGTCATCGAACCCATCGTTCTACCATTCCTAGACCGGCAAGGGAACTTGCTGTTCCAACAGGACAATGCACGTCCGCATGTATCCCGTGCCACCCAACGTGCTCTAGAAGGTGTAAGTCAACTACCCTGGCCAGCAAGATCTCCGGATCTGTCCCCCATTGAGCATGTTTGGGACTGGATGAAGCGTCGTCTCACGCGGTCTGCACGTCCAGCACGAACGCTGGTCCAACTGAGGCGCCAGGTGGAAATGGCATGGCAAGCCGTTCCACAGGACTACATCCAGCATCTCTACGATCGTCTCCATGGGAGAATAGCAGCCTGCATTGCTGCGAAAGATGGATATACACTGTACTAGTGCCGACATTGTGCATGCTCTGTTGCCTGTGTCTATGTGCCTGTGGTTCTGTCAGTGTGATCATGTGATGTATCTGACCCCAGGAATGTGTCAATAAAGTTTCCCCTTCCTGGGACAATGAATTCACGGTGTTCTTATTTCAATTTCCAGGAGTGTATGTTTACCTGGGAACGTTCGGTCTCTACCTGGTCTGAAGACTGCTATACAGCAAGATGTTGCCCAGATTCCACCAGAGCCGTTGCGAGCGACTGTTGCTCACGCCGTCTTACGGATGCAGCATCTCTTCGGGACCGAGCGAGGTGGCGCAGTGGTTAGACACTGGACTCGCATTCGGGAGGACGACGGTTCAATCCCGCGTCCGGCCATTCTGATTTAGCTTTTCCGTGATTTCCCTAAATCACTCCAGGCAAATGCCCCGATGGTTCCTCTGAAAGGACACGGCCGACTTCCTTCCCTAATCCGATGAGACCGATGACCACGCTGTCTGGTCTCCTTCCCCAAAACCAACCAACCATCTCTTCGGAGTCTCCAGTGTTCATACTGAACAAACTGTGTAAGCGGCGGTTAATAATAAAATCTCCATTATGCCTTTTTCATTTGTTTCACCTTTTCTGCACGCATCCCGTTCCTAATCAATTACATGTGGAAACATTTCTACATCTCTTCGTTGCATTCGCACCGCCAGATTTGCACCTGGTGGCCAAAATTAGAACTAATTTTTTTCTAGCGTAAATCGGTTGCGTATCAGTGCATTAGCATATCTACCAAGTTTCGCTGCCATACGATAATTACAGCCCACAGTGGAACGCCTTGAGTAGCTGCTCTATACAGCAGCCTCTCCGACTTAGAAATCTGTCGTATCGTTGTACCAACTTTCCAACACCCGCGTGCTTTCTGCCAATTCTCTACGCAGCACGCTGTCTGCACCAAAATGTTGTCTTCATAGCTACTGGTTTATGTGAGCAGACATGAAACTCAGGGTGAGCCAATTACGGGTTGTGCTGTGGGTGCTCAAACACTTCCCATCGAAAATTCTGCAGGAGCGTCTCTGTTGCAGCTGCAGTGTGCTGTCGAACATTGTTCTGAATTACCCTTCGTAGACGATTTTCTCTAACCCCCCGACCCACTCGTTGAGTAAGATCATAAATTGACACTCGCATCGTTCCCTGACCGCTGCGGCAGAAACATCTCTATACGCCCTGCTTTAAAGTTCCTGCAACATCGCCACACTTTGCAGTCACGCATGACTGTAACGTTATGTGGGCTGCATGAAATCAGGCGGAACTAGTCAGCGTGAAGAAATTGAATGACAGCACGCACGTCACACTTAGCGGGAGGCTCTATTGTGCAGAGCGTCTTAACATGTTCATTGCGCGCTCAGAACTGGAAAGTACGACGTGAAGCGTTTGACAGCAATACTAAAGACACTGCGCAGCACATCCACACAAAGCTTGAAGGATTTTCGCTGTGGTTTTAATTTCGCGACCGATCATACCTTGAAAAAATAATAACTCTCATATAACAGCTGCTGCGGAAGATGACAATGCAGACAGACGTACTGTGATTAATTTATTTTGTATGGTATGTATGTAAATGAGATAGCGGGTAATATCTGCAGCGCTATGATGAAGCTCCTAGATGATGGCATCGTGTACGGCGTACGTACTAGGTTATAATATATCGGAAAGTAACGCACACAAATTTATGTGTGCAGCTACATCTACATACATACTCCGAAAGGCATCGTATGGTGCATGGTGAGGAGGGGAGGGGGCAGGGGAAGAGACCCTGTACCACTCGTCATTACCTTTCCTGTTCCACTCGCAAACAGAGGGAGGGTAAAACAACTACCTACACACATCAAATAAAGTTTTGCATCACCTCGATTCCCAGCTGAAGATAGACATTGACTGTGGATATTGTATCATGGACACAGTCCCTTTGACTGTTCAGAGATGTCACTAAACCAGCGCAAAGATGTAAAGAACCACGCATGAACAGCGCTTATTAGACGGAGGGAGTCCGACAGCCGATCAGTTCCAGTCATTCCACCAGGAAGGAGGTACACGGCACGTGTGGTCTGTAGTTCAACTACGCCTAGACGGCCAATACCACGGTTCGATCGCGTCCGCATTACTACTTTATACCAGGAAGGGCTCTCAACAAGGGAAGTGTCCACGCGTCTCGGAGTGAACCAAAGCGATGCTGTTCGGACATGGAGGAGATACAGAGAGACAGGAATTGTCGATGACATGCCTCGCTCTGGCCGCCCAAGGGCTACTACTGCATTGGATGACCGCTACCTACGGATTATGGCCCGGAGGAACAATGACAGCAACGCCACCACGTTGAATAATGCTTTTCGTGCATCCACAGGACGTCGTGTTACGACTCTGTGCGCAATAGGTTGCATGATGCGCAACTTCATCCCGACGCCCATGACGAGATCCATCTTTCCAACCACGGCACCATGCAGCGCGGTACAGATGGGCCCAACAACATTCCGAATGGACCGCTCAGGATTTGCATCACGTTCTCTTCACCGATGAGTATCGCATATGCCTTCAACCCAATTGTCGGAGACGTGTTTAGAGGCAACCCCGTCAGGCTGAACGCCTGTCCAGCGAGTGCAGCAACGTGGAGGTTCCCTGATGTTTTGGGGTGGCATTATGTTGGGCCGACATATGCCGCTTGTGGTTCAAATGGTTCAAATGGCTCTGAGCACTATGGGACTTAACATCTATGGTCATCAGTCCCCTAGAACTTAGAACTACTTAAACCTAACTAACCTAAGGACATCACACAACACCCAGTCATCACGAGGCAGAGAAAATCCCTGACCCCGCCGGGAATCGAACCCGTGCGCGGGAAGTGAGAACGCTACCGCACGACCACGAGCTGCGGACACCGCTGGTGGTCATGGAAGGCGTCGTAACAGCTGTATGACACGTGACTGGCATCCTCCGATCGATAGTGTAACCAAATCGGCAGCATATTTGCGAGGCATTCGTCTTCATGGACGACAATTCGCGCCCCCATCGTGCACATCTTGTGGATGACTTCCTTCAGAATAACGACATCGCTCGACTAGAGTGGCCAGCATGTTCTCCAGACATGAACCCTATCGAACATGCCTGGGGTAGATTGAAAAAGGCTGTTTATGGACGACGTGACCCACCAACCACTCTGAGGGATCTACCCGAATCGCCGTTGAGGAGTGGGACAATCTGGACCAACAATGCCTTGATGAACTTGTGGATAGTATGCCACGACGAATACAGGCATGCATCAAAGCAAGAGGACATGCTACTGGGTATTAGAGGTAGCGGAGGTACAACGATCTGGACCACTGCCTCTGAAGGACTCGTTGTATGGTGGTACAACATGCAATGTGTGGTTTTCATGAACAATAGAAAGGGCGGAAATAATGTTTATGTTGATCTCTATTCCAATTTCCTATACGGGTTCCGGAACTCTCGGAACCGAGGTGATGCAAAACCTTTTTTAATGTGTGTATATGCCCCCATACGAGCCGTAATTTTTCGTATCTTATCTTATTTGTCCTTACGCGAAATGTACTTTGGCAGCAGTAGAATCGTTCTGCAGTCAGCCTCAAATTCTGGTTTTCTAAATTTTCTCAGTAGTGTTCCTCGAAAAGAATGTCGCCTTCCTGCCAGTGATTCCCATTTGGGTTCCCGGACCAGCTCCGTAATACTTGTTTGTTGTTCGAAACTACTGGTAACAGATCTACTAGTCTGCCTCTGATATGGTTCAGAGCCTTCCTTTAAGACGACCTGGTGCGGATCCCAAACATTCGAAATGTATTCAACAACGCACTAGTGCCCTATACTTGGTCTCCTTTACAGATGAACTACACTTTCATAAAATTCTCCCAATAAACCCAAGTGGACCATTTGCTTTCCGTAGTACAATCCTTGCACGCTCCTTCCATTCCATATTGCTCTGCAACGCTACTCCTAGATATTTAATCGACGTGACTGTGTCAAGCAGCACATTACTAATCCTGTATTCGAACGTTATGGATTTGTTTTTCCTACTCATCTGAATTAAGTTTTTCTACATTTAGAACTAGTTGTCATTCATCACACCAACCAGAAATTTTGTCTGAGTCATCTTGCATCTCACTACAGTCACTCAACTCCGACGTCTTGCCGTATCCACAGCATCATCAGCAAACAGCCGTAAATTGCTGCCCGCCCTGTCCGTCACATCATTTATGTGTATAGAGGAAAAAAATGTGTGTGAAATCTTATGGGACTTAACTGCTAAGGTCATCAGTCCATAAGCTTACACATTAACTAACCTAAATTATCCTAGGGACAAACACACGCCCATGCCCGAGGGAGGACTCGAACCTCCGCCGAGACCAGCCGCACGGTCCACGACTGCAGCGCCTTAGATCGCTCGTTGTATAGAGGAAGTACCGGTTCTACCACACTTTCCCGTGGGGATCTCCTGACGATACCCTTGTCTCTGATGAACACTCGCCAACAAGGACAACGTACCGAGTTCCGTTACTTAAGTAGTCTTCGAGCCACTCACATGTCTGGTAACCAATTCTGTATGCTTGTACCGTCGTTAACAGTCGGCAGTGATGCACCGTGTCAAATTCTTTCCGGAAATCTAGGATATGGAATCCGCCTGTTGCTCTTCATGCATAGTTCGCAGGATATCACGTGCGAAAAGGGCAAGCTATTTCACACGAGCGATGCTTTCTAGTACCGCACTGATTTGTGGACAGCATCTTTTCATTCGAAATGAGAATTCAAGAATTCTGCAGCAAACCAATGTTAAAGATAATGTTTTGTACCCCTGGAGGCAGACAAAGAAGTTTCCCACTGACAGTTTCTCGTGTGGTAGTATACGGCGTACACGTTAAACCAAAGTGTTTATTGAATCAAACGTAACCGCTACGCAGAAAAAGCTAACAGGAACGGAACAGCAAATTTATCTAGAAGAAATGTATTCGATCTCGGGGTCGGCCCTGCTTTTCTCGAAATATGCGATTAGGCGACCGCTTCAACCGGTAACTAGTCCCTCTGCGCTCGAAGCCATTTGTAATGGTGGACAAGTGAACCCCAGCAGCGGTTATATCTCTGTTGAAGAGCGCCGAGCGCTCGCCGCTGGCCTCGTTAGGCCGCGGCTGCTGTGCAGCGCCTTGCATGAACTCGTTTCATTTGCCGGCGCTCCAGTTCAGGCGCCGGGCTAGCGTGTCCGAGTGCACGCCCACCTGGCTGCAACGTTACACAGTCACGTAAGTAAAATGAGATTACCTTTACCGCTGCCTGCGCTTAAGTAATGCGTTCACGTAATTTTTCTGCGGGCAGTGTTCAGTCGAGCACAGTTTTATTTGCTCGAACGCGAACGTTTATTTTGCTCTGGGACAACGTGGAATATTCCCGCTTCAGCCTATAAAGATAGGTGGCGGTGCTGTACGTAGCCTTCAAAATGGCGTCTGTAGCGGAGGTGCGTTTTCAAGTAGAGAGCTGTCATTGAGTGTCTTTTGTCGGGAAACCAGAGCTTCGCAGATATTCATAGGCGCTTGCAGAATGTGTACGGAGATCGGGCAGCGGAAAAAGCAGGATGAGTCGTTGGGCGAAGCTTCTGTCATCATCTCAGCCGGCGGCTGCACACAGCTGTGACTCCGGCAGTGTTACGCGGGGTATCCGCGCGGTCTCAGGCGTCTTGTCACGGTCTGCGCGGGTCCCCCCGTAGGAGGTTCGAGTGCTCCCTCGGGCATGGGTGTGTGTGTGTCGTCCCTAGCGTAAGTTAAAGTTAGATTAAGTAGTGCGTAAGCTTAGGGACCGATGACCTCAGCAGTTTGGTTCCATAAGACCTTACGAAAAAAATGGCTCTGAGCACTATACGACTTAACTTCTGAGGTCATCAGTCGCCTAGAACTTAGAACTAATTAAACCTAACTAACCTAAGGACATCACACACATCCATGGTCGAGGCAGCATTCGAACCTGCGACCGTAGCGGTCGCTCGGCTCCAGACCGTAGCGCCTAGAACCGCACGGCCACTCCGGCCGGCCAGACCTTACGAGAAATTTCCAAAATTTCCAGCAGTGTTGGAACGTGCGGACACTCTCAGTCGAGGTAATCGAAGAATCACAGTCAAACACCTCGTTGCACAACTGGACGTCTCTGTTTGTAATCCTGACACATTCGTCTACCAGTTGAGATACTCATCGACCCTACTGACCGGATCTCGCGCCTTCCGACTTCAATCTGTTTGGGGTAATGAGGGATGCACTGCGGAGAAAGCAGTACGGCGACGATGAGAGGTTACTGATGCAGCAAGACGTTGGCTCCGTCGTCGACCGTTAGAGTGGTTCCATGCGGGCGTACAGACCCCCCACCACCCAGTAAGGTGGCGTAAGGCCGTCGTATTGAATGGAGGTCATGTCGAAAAGCAAGCTTATGTAGCGAAAAGAGGGGGTATAATTTGGTGTATTGGAATCTTGAATAAAACAAGTCTGATTTCAGCAAAAAAATCTATTTCGTTACTTGTTGAATCTCCTCGTAGTTTCATTCCCAGGGAACTATCGGGGCAATTGCCTCGCGCGAATTAGGAAAACTACTAAACATAAATCTGAACGCACGAGAATTTGAACATCGCTCCTCGATAGTGAGAGCGGAAGGAAAGTGCCATAAGCACTACGTTAATCGCTAGATTAGAAGAAGGAAAACGTGAAGAGGAAGTAACACACAGTTTACGTTTCACTAACTCCTGTGACACACAGCGATGGCAACCTATATAACATGCATAATTTGGTTTTGTCCCTACTTTTCTTAGCACTCATGCCTTAAATCTTCTACCAAATAAAAGGCAACGTTACTTGGATTGTATCGGAGTGAGCTCGTACTCACACCCACAGCCTACGCGTGGCCTTGTTACGTGACATGACAACAACACTCAGCACGACGCCTCTTCATTGTTTTGGTTTCGTGGTTACCACAGTAAACATTACTTTCTGAGCCAGCACTGTGCTGAGAACAAACTTGCAGGCACACGGGTTAGGTATAGGTAGCCTCTGGTACGAGCCGACCTTCTGTTTTGCATTCTATTACACCCGCATTTCTGTCGTACACGTTTTTCGTAATTGTTCATCGAAAAAGGTATTTGAAGAATAAAATCGATCAAATGTTTTGTGAAATGGTTGGACTAAAAGTATAACATAAAATAGATTAGAGAAACATTTGGCGCACCTCATTTGCTGTACATTATTTCCGGCACTATTCAAAAACACACGAAATATTTCTCTAATCTATTTCATTTCTTATTGTTAAACAAATCGTTTCACAAAACATTCGACAGACTTTCCAGTTTTTATTTTATTTTCAAGTTTTGTTCAGAAATCATGATTTTATAGACAACTCATTTGCTTTCCTAATGTATTCTGCCCTCTAAATGTCCGAAATTTACTACTTGATTCGGAGGAAAGTATTTTAACTGTTAAATATCACACCAATGACACATTTCTTGTGCAAAATAGCTAGGTCGTGGAAAGATAAACTTTTTGATATCTCATTTGTCTTTCTAGTGTCCGATGTTCTCCAAATATCCTAAATTTTGCACTTTAGTTGAAGGAATCTTTTTGACAGTTAAATGTCAGTGTAACTTATTTCGCGCAAAATATCTAGGCCTTGAAGAGATTAACTGTTTGACACTTCATTTACATAACCAGCAGCAGCTGTTCGTGAAACATTTCAGATTTCCCTCAGATCACTAATTACGCTTTTCTTAATTACCCTGATCACTTTTAAATAGTAAAATATTTTTCTGCAAAACTAGACCTCACGCTGGTCAGTTTGATACCGCATTTGGCAATTTCTCACTCTTCGTTTGGCTCCGAAAGTTCGGAAAAAAACCGTTACATAATTTGTAGCGAGTCTTGTTTGCGTTCTGGTCAGACATGTCGTGAAAAGTAAAATGAAGGAAAATTGCAGTTAGGGCAAACAAGCGTTCTTCTTTGTTATTCGAGACATATTATTCAACAAGATCGATTCTTTCAACTAGAAGAGTTGTTAAGTGTGAAGTCAGTACATCCATAGATCGGTCGCTTTTTGTTCCTAGTTTATTTTATAGGACGATTTGACCTACTGCATCAAATCTGCCACTTCATCTTAAGGCGGATATTCTTTCCGAATCCTTATACAGGATGTTAGGGAATTGCCGCAACGAACTTCTAAGATTTGTAGAGGAGAATGAATATGTAATGTTTTCAATAGGAACCCAAGTCCGGAAACGTACCGTTTGCAGAATACACCGACATGATCCTTCCGAATGGCGAAGTTCTCGATAATGGAAGAGCTGTTCGTCACCTTTATAAAGATAGTTCTACACAATCTCCGACTCCATCGCACGCTCTTTTCGCCACAGTTTGTTTGGCTATTAATGAATGGAACTGTAAAACAAGTGATATACTGGGTCACGCCTAATCTGTTACTTGTAAAAGTAGTCGCCTTACCAACATGTTTTCAAATGGTTGAGGAAAGAAACGGTACGTTTCCGGACATGGGACTCATTTCAAAATATTATATACTCCCCTTTACAAGTCCTAGAAGTTTGCAACGGGAATTTCGGAAGACCCTGTATAACTGTTACGTATTATTCGGAATCCAGCTCGTGTTCTTAACAACTATAAAACATTCGAAGAAGATGTTCAGCGTTGTAATTTCCGGTCTCTTAGCAGATGATCTTGCGGTAATCTAGAAACATTGGAAAGTTAACAGGAGAATTAGTTATATATCCGCTGGAACAGGAGAATACGGGAAAAGTATGCACATACAAAAATGTGTGTTGATACATTAATCACCGAGAAGCAGGAAGAGCGGACTACCACATTTACTAATTTCTCATGAACGATAACATAACCACAGGTTTTTTTTAAATCAGTGCAATGTGAAATAAAGATAAAGAAAGTTGCTATATAACGTTACTTACGAACCAACACATTTGACTGCGGTTGTGACTATTGCAGTCTAAATACCCTTGGGTGGTTTTTAAATGCGATTCAGCACGTCGCAGAGCTTCTAATGAGGGCAGTAACTTTTCATTCATCGAACAGTATTATGTGCTCGGAATATATGTTCTTTTCTTGTTCCTGGCTTTACTCTGTTTTGCACTTTATAGGATTTGCACCTTGTGAATGTTTTATTCTGCCGAGTCATCTTGTATGAAATTCAGGCGTCTAAAAGAAATTGACAGCAAGTGCAAAACATCTCAGCAGGACAAATCCAAGGCTGCAGAAGCATGTATGATTAGGGGAAAGATAGAAGTCGCCTATAGGAAAATGAAAGAGATCTTTGGATAAAAGAGAAGCAGCTATATGAATTTTAAGAACTCAGATGGCAAGGCAGTACTAAGCAAAGAAGGAAAAATTGAAAGGAGGAGGACTATATAGAAAGGCTATACAAGGGAAATGAACTTAAAAACAATATTATGGAAAGAGAGGGGCAAGTGAATGGAGACGAGGTGGGACATATGATAAAGGAAAAAGAACTGGATGAGCACTGAAAGCTATAACTCGAAACAAGGCCCCTGGGGTAGACGACATTCCCTCAGAATTATTAATATTAAGATCTTTGGGAGAGTCAGCCATGACAAAACTATACCTAGTGTACCAGATATATGAGACAGGCGAAATACCTTCAGACTTCAAGAATAATGTAATAGTTCGAATTCCAAAGAAAGCAGGTGCTGGCAGGAGTGAATATTACCGAACTATCAGTTTAATAACTCATGATTGCAGAACACTGACACGAATTATTTACAGCAAAATGGAAAAAAAACTGGTAGAGGTAGACTTTGGGGAAAAATAGTTTGGGTTCCGAAGAATTGTAAAAACATGGTAATACTGACCCAACGGCTTACCTCAGAAAATAGGTTAAGGAAGCGGCGTGCGGCCTCCATGACTCTCCATGCTGTATCCTATGACGCTGTATATGGCAGGCGATGGCACGGCCATCGCTCTGCATAGCGTGCTTGGACTTGATCACAAACATATTTTGTTTCTTCATACACTAGGAAAAGTGTGAAGTTGCCCATCGGCCTGGTTCTATTCTAATACGGTGACATTAATTTTTCACTTGTTAAATGGCGGTCGACTAAATGCAAGTCTAACTGGTCGAATTTCCCTTTTTGTAGCCGAAAAATGCAGCTTGTCGAATTTCAAGTTAGATGGACAGAGCTGCAGTATTGCTAGTCACACCCCATTTGAGGTGGTCTGCAGTGTCACAAAATGTTGGAAATTTTTCTTTCTTTTCTTCTGTTTTGGACACCTACGGAATACGAAACAATTTTAACTCCTTCCCATTTGTTCGTTTTCTTTTCGTCGATAACCTCTTATCTTTTCACGAAGTCTCTTTTTTATTTCTTCACACCACTTAACACCTGCTCTCTTACTACCTCTAAATTCAGCACTTTCCTTGTCTCAACAACCTTATCTGCTATTGTTTCTGCTTTTTCTGTTGTGTTTACAAATTCTTTTTAACTTCTCGGATCCAGCTTGTTAATTTCTTTTTCCAGAGTTTAGCTTTTTTGTCAGACTAATTTCATTTACCCTATTATAATTCTTTTTCTATTATTTTTCTTATATTTTGATGTATTTCATCAGTGCTTCTTAATTTCTAGGCTTCTTTACTTCTTATTGCACCTCAGATTTTCCTCGTCAGTCTTCTTCCAAATTTGCATAGCTTGTCTAGTGCATAGTCAAGAGCTAGGCATTTACTTTCTGGTTTCGCCACCGTGTTGTAAAGCATTATTTGTACATTTCTTGATATGCATTTTTTATTGTAAAGGTTTTTTGGCTACTCTTCTTCCCCTTTCCATTTCACATATCCATCCATTTAGGCAGAATTTTCTAACCGATTTTCTAGAAATATCTCTTCTAGATCCTGCAACTCATTTTAGTGCATTTTTTATGAAACTGATAAATTTCGTTTACCCTGCCAATACTCTTAAACCTTACTGACCATCTGTTCCAAGAGATTTACTTGTATATCAGCGTACGCTACATTTTCAGACAGTACACCAAAATCGTCTGAAAATGCCCGGCTGTTTACTTCAGTACAGTGTTCTTTCCAGTTGTATCGGTGATACTTGATGTTCTTTTACTTTTTCATTCGATATTCATGTTTTTTTCTTTTTTTCTTCTTTTTTTTTAACATACAGTTGTAGAGGACTGGAGATGAGCCATCACATTTTCTTAGATCTGTATTATAAAGAGCTTATAGATATCACCCATGAACTTTCCTTTGGGACTGTCTCTGTAAGTGTTTCGTGCATTATATTTGCCAGTTTATTGTTAACACCAGATTGTCGTATTATCTGTTCAGAGTTTCCGTATTAATAGAGACAAATGCCTTCTTGAAACCTAAAAATGTTTCAACTATGTCTTTAGGGTTCAGTAGTTTATGACGGACTAGCTTAGCGCTCGCTGCTTCGCTTGCGTGCACTGAATAATCTGCACAACAGATTTTTTTCTTCGATAATCGAATTTTTATGTTGTTCACAAATTGCAACATATTCTAAACTTGTATGGTGAAATTTCCATTGAAACTTTCATCCACTAACATGTATTTCCTTAGAAGTCAAAGATCAGTTTTCGTAGATTTAGCTTTAAAGTGTTTTAACGTAATGAAAAATTTTCATAAAAATTTTGATCCCCATACATTGCCTCCTTAGGGGTTGAATTTGGAAATTTGTGGTAAGGTCTTATGGGAGCAAACTGCTTCGGTCATCGATCCCTAAGCTTACACACTACTTAATCTAAATTAAACTAACTTACACTAAGGACGACACACACACCAATACCCGAGGGAGGACTCAAACTTCCGACGGGGGGAGCCGCGCGGACCGGGTTGAATTTGCAAAAAACACTAAGGCACGTATTTTTTTATTTCTAACAAAGATGCCAATTATAAATTTTCAGAGATTTGGTTTAAAACGCTTTCGTAATGAAATATTTCCATGAAAATTTCCATTCCCTGTTTTATCCATTAGGATATGAGTTTCCGAAAACACCGGAACGCATCTTTTTGAATTTTTAACCGAGAAGTCAAAAGCCAGTTTCCACCGATGTATCTCTAATAATGCTTTAGTAGTACTTTAATACCGATATGTTGACGAAAAAAATTATATGAAAATTGAAGGTGGAGGGGAGGAGAAAGGAAAGGAAAGGGAAGGAATGTGAACTGCATCGGGACAATAGGCGAAATCAACGGCGACGAGTGAAAATGTATGCCGGACTCGGATTCGAACCACCCAAGTGGTTGAATTTCCAAAAATGCTGCAGCACGTATTTTTTTTTTTTTTTTGCTTTTGACCGAGAAACCAAATATCGATTTTCGTAGTTCTAATTCAAAATTGCCTTATGAGTGACATATTTTCAAAAAAACCTTTCATGCCATACTTCATCCACTTACGGGCGGAATTTCGAACAATCCCTTACTAAACGACGCCTATAGTATAAGATAAACACACACTTCAAGTTTCAAGTCTCTGTCCTTAGCTATTTGGGGTGGGTGACGATGACTCAGTGAACCAGTGATGACTCAGGCCTTATTTCACCACCTTAAGGGCTGAATTTCCAAAAACATTGAAAGACTTAATGTGTTATTTCTAACCAAGAAGTCAAATACTGATTTCCATAGATGTAGGTTTATAATTGCCTTACACGTTCTTTGATGATGATTTATTTTCGAAAAAAACACGCAGCCTCTATGTCATCTCTGTAGGGATTAAATTTCCAAAAATGCTGAAATATGTGTTTCTTTATATTTAACCAAAAAATGAACTACCTATTTTCGTAGTTCTAGCTTCAAAATTGCCTTAATAGCGACATATTTTCCAAAAAACTTTTCGTCCTCTGTTTCACACTCGTAAGAAAGAAATTTCGGAAAATCCCTTGTGTAATGACGCCTTCAGCATAAGACCAACGCCCTCTCCTGATTGTAAGTTTCTGTCCTTAGAGGTTTGGGCTGAGCGTGATGAGTCAGTCAGTCAATCAGTAAGTCAGGACATTTCCTTCTATACATAAAATAAACACTGTCCGAACAGGCCTTGAAGGTCCATCGGTATCGACCGGCCGCCATGTTGTCCTCAGCTCTGAGGCGTCATCAGATGCGGAAACGGAGGGGCATGTGGTCAGTACATCTCTCTCCCGGCCATTATCAGTTTTCTTGACCGGTGTCGCTGCTACTCAGTCAGGTAGCTCCTCAGTTTGGCTCACCAGGGCTGAGTGCACCCCGCTTGCCAACAGCACTTGGCAGATCCGGACGGTGCCCATCCAAGTGCTAACCAAGCCCGACAGCGCTTAACTTCGACCTTTTATATACAGAGATTGAACGTCTGTTCTGAGTAGGATCTGCCTTTGCTAAATCTGTCTTATTGTTTGTTTAGTTGTTGACAGATTTTTTTTCTGTTCTGTTCAGTAGAATATTTGAAAATTCTTTATAGACAACGTTTGTGTTTTCCATATTTCTCAACAGCCTTTTTTCGGATCTTTTATAAACATCTTCACGGCAAACTTTTTTTTTATTCTTGTTACGGCTATGGCAGGTACCACGAACGTAACCAGAATGAGATTTTCACTCTGTAGCGGAGTGTGCGCTGATATGAAACTTCCTGGCAGATTAAAACTGTTTGCTGGACTGAGACTCGAACTCGGGACCTTTGCCTTTCGTGGTCAAGTGCTCTACCATCTGAGCTACTCAGGCACGACTAACGCCCCGTCCTCAGAGCTCTACTGCTGCCAGTACCTCGTTTCCTACCTTCCAAATTTTACAGGAGCTCTCCTGCGAACCTTGCAGGACTAGCAATCCTGAAAGAAAGGATATTGCGGGGACATGGCTTAGCCACAGCCCGGGGGATGTTTCCAGAATGAGATTTTCACTCGGTCCGGCACACAGTTTTAATCTGCCAGGAAGTACCACGTACGTAAGTCTGTGGGCGCGTGCGATTAGATCCTCAGCCCAACACTGAAGCAAGTTATAAAGTTACGTCTCTGAACAGTAGATTGTAAGTAAATCTCTTCTATTACGTACTAGTGACGTGAAACAGGCAGCGGGTGACTTGCACTGTGAACGTATGCCCTGTGAGAGCGGCGGGAGTCAAAGAGGATTTTGGCCGCAGAAGTGAGAGAGTGGCCGGTGCAGCGAGTGGCACAGCAGAGGCATGTCGCGGTCGCGACGGGAGGCGACGTGCCGGAGACGGCGGCGATAAGCCTGCAGCGCAGCGATAAGCCCGCCGCTGCAAACAACACGGCGCGCGGCCGACCGCCGACAGCCGGCTCACAGACCTCTGGCCGCCTGCAGGCAGGCTCGATATTTGAGGTAAAAGGCGCGGGCGAGAGGGAGAGGAGCAGTGAGGATGCAGTGTCCCAAATGCGACCTACACATCAAGAATACTTACTGGGTTTTTTAAAATCAGGCGATGCTGAGGCAATCAGGTTAGCAAACATAACACCAAAGACGTAGATGAGGTTTGCAATTTTGGCAGAAAAATAACTGATGATGGTCGATGTACAGAGCACATAAAATGAAGACTGGCAACGACCAGAAAAGCCTTTCTGAAAAGAGAAATTTATTAACACACAATAGAACTAGCTCTTTATTCACATGAAGTGCTGAGTGCTATTTACAAGGGGTTTCAGATCGATTCCGTATTCCTGGATTTCCGGAAGGCTTTTGACACTGTACGACACAAGCGGTTCGTTGTGAATTTGCGTGCTTATGGAATATCGTCTCAGTTATGTGACTGGATTTGCGATTTCCTGTCAGAGAGGTCACAGTTCGTTGTAACTGACGAAAAGTCATCGAGTAAAACAGAAGTGATTTCTGGCGTTCCCCAAGGTACTGTTATAGGACCTTTGCTGTTCCTTATCTATATAAACGATTTGGGATACAATCTGAGCAGCCGTCTTCGGCTGTTTGGAGATGACGCTGTCGTTTATCGACTAATAAGTCTTCAGAAGATCAAAACAAACTACAAAACCATTCAGAAAAGACATCTGAATGGTGCGAAAAGTGGCAGTTGAACTTAAATAACGAAATGTGTAAGGTCATCCACATGAGTGCTAAAAGTAACTCGTTAAACTTCGGTTACACGATAAATCAGTGTAATCCAAAAGCCGTAAATTCAACTAAATACTTAGATATTACAATTACGAACACATAGAAATAGTTGTGGGGAAGGCTAACCAAAGAGTGCGTTTTTTGGCAGGACACTTAGAAAATGTAACAGATCCACTAAGGAGACTGCCTGCACTACGCATGTCCGTCCTCTTTTAGAATACCGCTGCGCGGTGTGGGATCCTTACCAGATACGACTGACGGAGTACATCGAAAAAGTTCAAAGAAAGGCAGCACGTTTTGTATTATCGCGAAATGTGGGAGACAGTGTCACAGAAATGATACAGGATTTGGGCTGGAAATCATTAAAAGAAAGGCGTTTTTCGTTGCGACGGAATCTTCTCACAAAATTCCAATCACCAACTTTCTCCTCCGCCGGCCAGAGTGACCGAGCGGTTCTAGACGCTATAGTCTGGAACCGTGCGACCGCTACAGTCGCAGGTTCGAATCTTGCCTCGGGCATGGATGTGTAAGATGTCCTTAGGTTAGTTAGGTTTAAGTAGTTCTAAGTTCTAGGGGACTGATGACCTCAGAAGTTAAGTCCCATAGTGCTCAGAGCCATTTGAACCATTTGTTGCCTCCGCGATATGTTGTTGTTGTTGTTGTTGTTGTGGTCTTCAGTCCTCAGACTGGTTTGATGCCGCTCTCCATGCTGCTCTATCCTGTGCAAACCTCTTCACCTCCCAGTACCTATTGCAACCTACATCCTCCGCGATATGTAGGAGGTTGTAATGTATTCCTATATTCCTCGCGTACTATTGGCTCTCGAAACTTTTTAAAGAGACTCTCACGGGATAGTTCACGTCTATCTTCAACTGTCTGCCAGCTCAGTTCTTTCAGCACCTTAGTGATACTCGCCCATGGGTCAAACAAATCTGTGACAATTTGTGCTGCTCTTCTCTGTATGCGATCAATATCCCCCGTCAGTCTTATTTGGTATGGGTCTGACACACATGAGCAGTATTCTAGGATTTGCTCGCAGGAGTACTTTCCAAGAAGTCTCATTTGTAGACTGGTTACATCTCCCCAGTATTCTACCAATAAATCGAAATCTGCCTCCTGCTTTACCTGCTGCTGAGCTTATGTGATTATTCCATTTCATAGCGCAAGACATTGCTACATGCAAGTATTTGTATTAACCGAATCATTCTAGTTGTGATTCAGTGACACTGTAGTCATGTGATTCTACGGTTCTTCGTTTTGTCAAGTGCTCAATTTTCTGAGCATTTAAAGCGAATTGCAAAAATTTGCACCACTTTCAAATCTTAACGTCATCTGATTGAATACGTGTGCAGCTTCTCTCAGACAGTAATTTTTTTTTTACCAGCTATGTCCCACCTTCGTCCAATTTAAATATGGATGTAGGAAGATCAAACAGTAATTAGTCACATACATTTGCACCATGCGGGTAATATCAGAGGTTACTATTAATATCGCCTGCATGAAGGTTATTAATATACAGCATGAACAGCAAGAGTCAGAACACAATTCCATGAAGCGCACCTGAAGTTACTACAAGTTTCCATCCAAGGCAGTATGCTGCGTCCTCTCTACTATGAAATCCTCAATCCAGTCAAAAATTTTGTTTGACGTCTGGTATGATCGTACGGTCATTAATAATCGTTGGTGTTGTTCTATGTCAAATGTTTTTTGGAGAACAAGAAATACTAAATCTACCTAAAGATCTTCATCCATGGTTTTCTAGACGTCATGTGAGAAAAGTGGAGGTTGGATTCCGCGTGATCAATGTTTTCCGAATCCATTCGGTTTGCATGGAGGAGGTCATTTCGTTTGAGACACCTCACTGCTCTCTCTGTGTCGCTACTGTCGTTGGAGGAGCAGGCGTGGGCTGCAGTTACGTTTATACGAGTTCGCAATGCGTAATATTTTCCAGAAAGTAGGTCAGCGGCTTTCACAGACTTTTAATTTGTTGCTAATGAATGTATTTAAATACTTGATTCGTCCTTCAGAAACAGACAAAAAATTAGAGATTAACGAATCGTTGTCATCGATATCATTAGGGATGGATCTCTGACTGGAACCGGACAAGGATTCACAAGGAATTGGCCGTACTTTCTCGAAGGAACAAGCGTTATATTCGTCTGTAGTGTTTTTCCTTAGGTTTAAACGTAACGTTTTATGAATATTCATACTGAACCTTTCGATCACAATGAATAGGTTAAACAGGCAACGTAGACGTTTTTCTGGCAGCAATTACGAATAAATAGTGGTTCAGGGAAATAACGAAAAATGTAAATTAGGGATCCTGTAAACTGGATTCGAGCGTTATGCCGTTCAAACACGTGTCTAATGTTTTCACCGCAACGCCTCGTTGTCAGCGAAAGCTACAGTTTCCGATACAGCAGTGGAACGAGTCTTCCGGTCGTACGAGCAAAAGTGAGTGAACACTTGATTGCGCAAAGACGTTTTGACTCTGCAACAGTACTTAAGCCTAACAGTGACACAAGCGGCCGCTCGTTTCCAGCCCTCACTACCCGTGCTTCAGCAACAGTTACGTCGACGAACGCCTTTCCGGTCGTTCTGACGCCAAAGTCCGTGCAGTATCTGAGCACACATAAAGTGCTGGACACCAGAGCTGTACACACATCACGCAGCCGGCTGCTGCTCTTTGGAACGCCCCCTGAGCGCCTTCATTCCGTGTCAACAACTGTGCTCGTCTCAAATATCGCTCTGTCGTACGCACTGACGCACGACTGCGACTTCCCGGAAGTGGGGCGTAGGATATGGACACAGATGGAATCCTCCACATAGCGCCTCTTCGCGCCTCTCTGCTCTCCTCTCAAAATGTGGCAATCACTTTCACGCTTTAGAGCTCGTAGACTAGTAACTTACTGTGGTGTTTCATCTTGAGGTTAAAAATGGTTCAAATGGCTCTGAGCACTATAGGACTTAACATCTGATGTCATCAGTCCCCTAGAACATAGAACTACTTAAACCGAACTAACCTAAGGACATCACACACATCCATGCCCGAGGCAGGATTCGAATCTACGACCGTAGCGGTCGCGCGGTTCCAGACTGTAGCATCTACAACCGCTCGGACACCTCGGCCGGCTTGAGGTTAAAGTTTACTTGTTGTGTCCGCATGCGGTGTACAAAATATACGTTTTGGAAAAAGCTTAGGAAACCACAATTTTCTTCCATTTTCACCCATACATATTTCAGTGAAGTTCCACCACCATCAGCGGGTTCCTTTTATTTTATGTTGAATGACATATAAAAAGCTACACTCTAATACATAAGGGTGTCCCAGGAGGAACGTCCAGTATTCAGAAATATGACAGGAACGATCATTCGAAACAAAAAATATCTTGTGCACGTGGGTTCTAAAACGCAACCTTAAGATACTGTGAAAAAAAAATCTTTTCTACTGCAAGTTCTTTCCACATGTTGAAAGATGGTAGTATGGACCAAAAAAAAAAAGAAATACTTTGAAAGCTGCGAGCAGTTGTTCATCTTCTACTGAAGACGTCCTCATAGCTCTTATGGTATACGTTTTAGAGCCCGTGTTTACTTCACTCTTTTTTTTTTGTTGTGGTCGACACTACCTTCTCACAAAATATGGAAACCAAACAGCTTGCAGCGGAAGAATTTGGTCCACAGTATCTAAGATGAAGAAGTGCTCATAGCTCCTAAGGTATGCAGTTTAAAGCCCACGTTTACAACAAATTTTTGGTTTGAGTAATAATCGTTCCTGTCGTATCTGTGAATGTTGATAGTTCCTTCTGGAACATCCTATATAGTTTTGCGTTTGTGTTAATTTCTTTCGTGAAATGATTGATAAGAATATTTAATACCACATAGGTGTGGTTCTGTGCCTCAGTCCTGAAGTGTGAGACTACGAACCTGGAGACCTCGGATTCAAACCTCGGTTAGTTGTAGGATTATTTTCTATATCTGTACTCTGCAAACAACTGTGAAGTGCTTGTGAGATGGACTTACCACTGTTCCACTCAGGGCTTTTTCCCGTTCCAGTCACATCTGGAGCGCGGGAAGAATGATAGCATAAACGTCTTCGTCTGTGTTGTAAATAATCTAATCTTGTCCTTGGGATCCCTGTGGAAACGATACATAGGGCGTTGTAGTCTTCTTCTTCTTCTTCTTCTTCTTCTTCTTCTTCTTCTTCCTCCACTGCACTACAACCCTGGGATGGGACTTGGCCTCCTCAATAATTTTCCGTCATTCCCTCTGGCCTTTGCTGTAGACCCCCAGTTACGGTAACCAACTCGGGCCGCGTCTTCTCCATCCTCGCAGTATAATCCTATATACATCGATAGAAGTTGGTTCTAGAGACTTTGTAAGTAAGCTTCCACGGGATAGTTTGCTTGTATCTTGAAATGTCTGTCAGTTCAGTTCATTCAGCATCTTCCATAAGTGAAACGAACATCGGGCTGCCCTTCTCTGTACCCGTTCAGTATACTCTCCTAGTTATGATTGTTGCGGGTCCCACAGGCTTGAGAAATATTCTAGGATCGACTCCCAAGAGCATTTTTAAGTGATATGCTTTGCAGCTGACTGCATTTCCGTAGTATTCTGCCACCCGCTTTACCTGCGACTGGAACTAGGTGATCGTTCCATTTCATGTCCCTACAAATTGTTACAACCAAATATTTGTATGAACTGATCGATTTCAACTTTGACTCATTGATATTGTAGCCGTAAGATACCACGTGATCCTGTTTTGTGCAGTGCACAGTTTTACATCTGTGAGCATTTAAAAAAGAGTTGCAAGTCATTCCACCACTTTGATATTTTATAAAGATCTGAATTAATATTTCTACATCTACATCCACACTCCGCAAGCCACCCGGCGGTGCGTGGCGGAGGGTACTTTGAGTATCTCTATCGGTTCTCCCTTCTATTCCAACCTCGTATTGTTCGTGGGAAGAAAGATTGTCGGTATGCCTCTGTGTGGGCCCTAATTTCTCTGATTTTATACTCATGGTCTCTTTGCTAGATATACGTAGGAGGTAGCAATATACTGCTTGACTCCTCGGTGAAGGTATGTTCTCGAAACTTTAACAAAAGCCCATACCGAGCTACTCTCTTGCAGAGTCTTCCACTGGAGTTTTCTATCATCTCCGTAACGCTTTCGCGATTACTAAATGATCCTGTAAAGAAGCGCGCTGCTCTCCGTTGGATCTTGTCTACCTCTTTTATCAACCCTATCTGGTACGGTTCCCACACCGGTGAGCAGTATTTTTTTTTTAATTCATTTTGTTCGATATTGTTCGTTGCGTTTGGTCTGGGCGGACGTCACAAGACATCCGTTCAAGTTGATTGTTGATTCTTTGACTCAGTTTTTTTTAATTACAGAGAGCACCAGCCCTCTGACCGAACACGCTGAGCTACCGTGCCGGCAGTATTCAAGCGGTGGGCGAACAAGTGAACTGTAACTTATTTCCTTTGTTTTCGGATTGCATTTACTTAGGATTCTTCCAATGAATCTCAGTCTGGCATCTGCTTTACCGACGATTAATTTTATATTGTCATTCCATTTTAAATCACTCCTAATGCCTACTCCCACTTAATTTATGAAATTAACTGCTTCCAGTTGCTGACCTGATATATTGTAGCTAAATGATAAAGGATCGTTCTTTCTATCTATTCGCAGCACATTACACTTGTCTACATTGAGATTCAATTGCCATTCCCTGCATCATGCGCCAATTCGTTGCAGATCCTCCTGCATTTCAGTACAATTTTCCAATGTTACAACCTCTCGACATACTACAGCATAATCCGAAAAAGCCTCAGTGAACTTCCGATGTTATCCACAAGGTCATTTATATATATTGTGAATAGCAAAGGTCCTACGACACTCCCCTGTGATACACCTGAAATCACTTTTACTTCGGAAGACTTCTCTCCAATGAGAATGACATACTGCGTTCTGTTATCTAGGAACTCTTCAATCCAATCACACAATTGGTCTGATAGTCCATATGCTCTTACTTTGTTCATTAAACGACTGAGGGGAACTGTATCGAACGCCTTGCGGAAGTCAAGAAACACGGCATCTACCTGTGAACCCGGGTCTATGGCCCTCTGAGTCTCATGGACGAATAGCGCGAGCTGGGTTTCACACGACCGTCTTTTTCGAAACCCATGCTGATTCCTACAGAGTAGATTTCTAGTCTCCAGAAAAGTCATTATACTCGAAGATAATACGTGTTCCAAAATTATACATCTGATCGACGTTAGAGATATAGGTCTATAGTTCTGCACCTCTGATCGACGTCCCTTCTTGAAAACGGGGATGACCTGTGCCCTTTTCCAATCTTGGAACGCTACGCTCTTCTGGAGACCTACGGTACACCGCTGCAAGAAGGGGGGCAAGTTCCTTCGCTTACTCTGTCTAAAATCGAACTGGTATCCCATCAGGTCCCGCGGCCTTTCCTCTTTTGAGAGATTTTAATTGTTTTTCTATCTGCCATCTATTTCGATATCTACCATTTTGTCATCTGTGCGACAGTCTAGAGAAGGAACTACAGTGCAGTCTTCCTCTGTAAAACGGAGAAACATCTGCTGTTTCTCTCAGATAGCACTTCGTTATAGATAATTCCATCATCTGCGAAAAGTCTGAGGTTACTGTTAATACTACCTGCAAGATCGTTGATGTACAACGTAAACGGCAATGATCCCACCGCATTTCCGGTTACTTCTACATCAATCGATAATTCCCCATTCAACATAACTCGCTGTATCCTCTCCAGCAGTAAATCCTCAATCCAGTTACAAATACCCCATACGATCGTACTTTTGACAATAAGAATAGATGTGATACTGAGTTAAAAGCTTTTCGGAAGTCGAGAAATGCTGCATTACCCGACTGCCTTAATCAAAGGTTTTCAGGATGCCATGTGAGAAAAGCGCAAGCTTGGTTTTCACGATCGATGCTTTCCGAACCCAGCTTCGGTTGCATGGAGGAGGTCACGCTGTTCAAGATATCTCATTACATTTGTTCTCAAAATATGTTCTAAGATTCTATAACAAATGGATGTAAAGTACAATGGACGATAGTTTCATGGATCACTTCTTTTTCTCTTCTTGTAGATGGGAGTGACCTATGCTATCTTCGAGCCACTTGGCACAGTTATTAATTTGTCATTTATCATTTCCTTCATCTCTGCAAATAGTTTTAAATATGAGAAATACGAAGTATTTCCGTGGTTCGGAATCCGCGTTAAACTACAAGACATCGGCGTACCACCAATGCCTAGTAAGCACTGGTACGTTCAAGCCGACCTTCGAGTTGATGACAGCGTTTCGTAATAGCACATACCATTGTTCATGTTGTTGTCTGCGGCTTTGCAGTAGAGCTGATATTTTGGTACATTTGTCATCTGCAACTAATAAGGAGTTCTAGAATGGTACGGTACTTCCACTGAACGAAGAAATTCGGACTAGAACGAAACTATTCGTGTTTGTGTTATTTAAATTTTTTCAGTCAGTATAGGCAATTTACTATAGAAAAATCCGCAATCATGCGGTTGACAGATTGCACCAAAGTATCAGCTGTACTGCAGAAGACAGACAATCACATGAACAACATAAGGTGCTACTAAGACGTATATTTTATTAAAATGTTATGAATACAATAACTGAAATCCCAGATCTATATGTATTACTATGCAAATTTTTAGCTGTTAGTCGACAGATAATAAAAGGAACCAACAAATGATGGTGAAAAAAAAGAAGAAAGTTTTTGCGCAAGACAGAACCCTTTCAAAACCATATTTACTGTGCTGTTTCGTCGTTTACAGGACTGTGTTGTTCCTAGTTTTACAGCCACGACGTATCTTCGCGATGGTCACTAATCCTTTTGTTACGGAGGCAGCCGGATTGAATGCTCGAGAAACTAATTTTCACCGCCAGTAACTGGCAGGCAAAGGAAGAGAGGTAGTAGTATAAAGATTCTGACTGAATCCCCATACCATTCCACACTGCCTCATGGAGGAAGGCCGTTAACGCAACTGATGCTGTTCTATTTTGTGGCTTTTGCATCCTCGGCCAATGCAAATTTTCTAAACGTTAAAGTCTGTTCACTCGTATGAGTTAGTGCCACGACTGTTTAGTGTTATTTCATGTATGTGTCTTGTATGTCGTTATTGTTCGTGAATTTGTATTAACCGCGAATCTTCAAATATTACGGTGTATTTTTCACAACAGTTTATCATTTTACATCTGGCTTACTGAAAAGCTCGTGTGTTTCGTAATGGCTTAACGGCCGAAACTATAAGTAATACACAGATAAAAAGACGCCACTAGATTTGCTACCTGAGGATTTGTGCATTGAGTGGGGTAGTTTGGTCCTCCTTTATACTGTTCGATAGGCATAGGTAGTCGCAAAGGAAACGTAATGCGCGCGAAGAAAGAAAACCTATCCGCAGATACAACTGAGGCTGCTCCTCTTTGTCTCTCGGCGATTTGTACCATGCTATTTCACATTAGTTACTACAAGGAGCAAAATTCATAAACACAGTAGTATCGATCCTAGGCAGAAAGAAAGGAAAATGAGTAAATTTTTTTGCCCTCCATGGAGGTAGTTAGGGACGTATTCAGTAAGATACCATACTCGTCATTCATCTGGCGTGATACTTGGCCTCCTCGATAATTTTCCGCCATTCCTCTTTGGACTTCGCTTAGACCTCCAGTTACTGCAACCAGCTCGGGCAGCGTCTTCTCCAACCTCGTCACTCCATCTCAACCTCGGCCGTCCTCTTGCTCTCCTCCTTCCAGGTTCACTGCAACAGGCTTTCCTTGCAGGGTCTGTCTCATCGAGTCGTATTGCATGTCCAGCCCATCTCAATCTACACAACTTTATGAACTTGACCACATCATCCTCCTTATAGCAGTCATAAAGCTCGTCATTCCTTCACCATCTCCAACTCCCATTTTCATACAAAGGTCCAAAGATTCTTCTCAGTATACTTCTTTCGTTTGATCTCAGTCTCTTGGCAGTTCAAATGGTTCAAATGGCTCTGAGCACTATGGGACTCAACATCTTAGGTCATAAGTCCCCTAGAACTTAGGACTACTTAAACCTAACTAACCTAAGGACATCACACACACCCATGCCCGAGGCAGGATTCGAACCTGCGACCGTAGCAGTCCCGCGGTTCCGGACTGCAGCGCCAGAACCGCACGGCCACCGCGGCCGGCTGTCTTCGCAGTATAATAAACGTTAGCTTCTCAGTCAATGCTATCAAAAGGTACGACCATTTATGCCACATATTTTGATACTCGCAAACTCACTCATCAAGATCTATAGGGTACTTCCCGTTGACCTGGAATCGAGAAATTTGGCAAGAAGCAACGTTTCACAGTACGAGTAAAGGAAAACATCCGAAAATTGTTAATTTATAGTTACATTAAAAGAAAAAATATTTCTTTTGTCATTTGTTATCTAGCGTCAAAACCCTAGGACCGATATCGCGCTAGCATCAATGTCGATCACAGGCAAAAATGGTGGAGATTCTTCATTCTTCCCGGAATGGATGAACTGCTTAAATACATAATTAGGTTTGCGCGGAACCATCAGTACGCGAATACAACTCGCACATGGCTAATTGTTGGTAATGTGATGCGTCAGACTGTAACACAAAAAACAACAATAATAGAACAATACCGACGTTGCGAAAGTCTTTTCAGGGCGACGACACTTTCTGCAAAGATTTCGAAATGTCGATTTTATCTCTAGTCAGCAGATTTTCCCAAATTGTGTTCCACGGAATCCTGGCTCTCCGCGGGAGCTGAAAAGTGCATCGCGAAAAACTATTAGTAATGTGACGGTTTTTTCCGACATTCAGATGCTACCAATTATTTTTTTAGAAAAAATGTGTTGTGATTTCTATATCATTTGTTACGATTCAAAATTGTGTTAATCACGTATAAAACAAGTTTTTCTCATTTTTTAAAATTTTATTAACCTTCAAAATAAACAACGTGTTCCGTCAAAGTACAAGGATTATCAAAGTGCTCCATCAGAGGAAAAGTTTGGCAACCCCTCCTCTAGTGTTACAAAATGACTCAGTCAAATACCCAGAAGTATTTTATTCAAACTGGCACTGCCCGTGGAACACTATGCACTTAAAACTACAACACGATCTCACGCATCTGAAGCTAATCGTTTTCCAAAGTACGGGCCGTCTGACGATAGCTTGAAAAGTGGTGCACCACATAGTTAACGAACTCCCGTTCTGTCATTGCAAATAGACCCATTGGCGAATTAACCTCCGGCAGTGCGGTATGTTGAGACACAGTGATTAGGCAGTGTTAAATGAGAACACTTTCCACATAGAGAAACATAGCGACGAGGGATGCAGCGCATCAAGGAGATGAGTAGCAGTAAGCAAGTACTTTGGCAGTAGTTTTTAGACGAATATATCGTTTCCGATTCTCTGAACCCACCTCCAATTTTTTAGTTACTCGCCGCGCTACTAACGAATACGCACATTATATCTGCTTACCGACAACTTTGCACTTTTCACTATCGGCATAATCCCTGATTTCAGTTCTTAGCGGCACAGCCTTAAGTCAGCAGAAAGAAGACTTTCCATTCGAATCTTTATTGGTTGTCGTGGTGATGTTTGACGTTTTCTGTTTTGCAAGTTGGAGTTTTTAATTAAACAAAGTCATTACGAACTCTGTGAAGGTTCTCGGGATTGCAGCACTTCGTCCTTAAGACTGCCTCATTAGACAACTTGCAGCCGCTGATGCTC
The DNA here is from genome assembly GCF_023898315.1 of Schistocerca nitens. Classification (NCBI taxonomy): domain Eukaryota; kingdom Metazoa; phylum Arthropoda; class Insecta; order Orthoptera; family Acrididae; genus Schistocerca; species Schistocerca nitens. Next base: position 504,443,356 of record NC_064615.1, read on the forward strand.
TTCTGAGGTAGCTGTATATGGCTAAGGAAAAAGCGCGAATCAGCTTATCGAAATACTGGGAAGAATGGCCGTTGTGCGGCACAAGCAGTCGCATTAACTGACCAGTGTGCCGACAAATTGCTTTTTCCGCCTTATCGATATTTGTATTCGTGCAAGTTTAGGAGTAACAGCGGATCCGACAGAATACGGCTAAATAAACAATATAAAAATTATTTGTGGAACGTTTTGTTACGGAAAGAATCACGATTATTTATTATGCGTGGAGCATTACATTAAAAATTATATATATAATGCATATTCAGTTTCTTTCTTTCACATCAAGGCAGTTTACCAGGTACGTTTACTGCACTGTAGAATGTGTAAAACCGTTGTCGGTCATATTTTGTAGTAGGGAGATCAAGCTGTAAGGGATAGAAGATGAAGAGCCACCAGCATCTTTCCAAATAATAGTAGTAATAATCATAATCAATATAATTAAAAATAAGATTCGGTAATTTGGATGGTATTTTTGCATACAAGTCTCAGTGAAAGAAATGTGACCGTCGGTTTGACTGTTCTGGTGTCACATGTTCTCAGAACAGCAAACAAAGTTCTGCTGCTGTACGTCATAAAACACGCCACAGCACAAATTCCGCATTCAATAACGATATTTTGCTTAAAAATACAATGGAAAGCGATAGTTCAGTGTACTATCGGTGAAGATCATATCTTTGGCGTGTTGCAAAGGCTGAACTAATAGCAGTTCGTAATAATTTGGTGTGTTGCAAACATTTCATTCATTTCAGTCGTGGTTTATTTCTCTAGAAAAAATGCCGACAATGAGGTGACGAAATATCGGTTTGCGTACGCGTAACGCTGGCCAACTACATGATCTTCGAATCAGTGAGGTTGACGATGAGCGTAGGCAGCGTCTGGAGGCAAGTCGAGCAAGAATTTCTCGAGCGAGATCCATTCTGACTCCGTAATAACGAATACAGTCGAGTCCGGCTCGGTCAGCTGGAGTTTACTCACAAAATAACTTGAAATGTCGACAAAGCAGACGGCCAAATGTGAAAATTCGAATTGAACATGTGGCATTCAGATAGAATCCAACAGTCGATTACACCCCGGATGTATTGGTCGACTTGGGAACAATGAGATAAGGTTTCGACGCAAACAGCCAGGATTATGTTGTTCGAACGGAAAGGTCAAATTACAACAATTGACATGTTATCGAAGAACGAGATTTTAACCCAAGGTTACCTTTTAAGGTAAATTCTTTTTTGCCTGCATCACACATTGCATGCAGATACACATAACACAAACAAACATCAACAGTTTACAAAGTTTCACCGAGGCTCAAAACTCAATTATTTGTCTTCATTTTTACAGTTTCAAGAACAAATTCACCATCGTGCAATAGTATTGTTGCCGCCAGTGAGTGCTGATCACAAATTTTTCTCAGATTTATTTGCTCGGAAATGGATATAAAGAAGGGGAAGGAGAAAGTGGACAGAAGATGAGGAAGGAGCAGATGGATAAAGAGAGTGTGGGATAAGAGATGTACAGGGAGCGGGGTGAAGGTGATGGACAGAGATTGGGTTGGAAGAGGAGGAAGGAAAAGAGAAATAGAGGGGGGGGGGGGGAATCTTAGGGCTTAAATTTAAATCCCATACACATTTAGCAGTTGCGAAGCATTGCCGGGTTCAAAATGGTTCAAATGGCTCTGAGCGCTATGGGACTTAACTTCTGAGGTCATCAGTCCCTTAGAACTTAGAACTACTTAAACCTAACTAACCTAAGGCCATCACACACATCCATGCCGGAGGCAGGATTCGAACCTGCGAGCGTAGCGGTCGCGCGGTTCCAGACTGTAGCGCCTAGAACCGCTCGGCCACGTCGGCAGGCATTGCCGGGTTCACCAGTAATGCTAATAACAATAATAATAATATGTGAACAATACATAGTTCATGATTATCGACGATAGTGATTGCGTCCTGGTACATGCAACATGGTGTCATTAGGCACAAGTTTCACCTTGCATAATTGGTAGTGGTAACATTTACTTTTTAGATATGGTGGGAATAGTGACTAACATCTTCCTCGAACCCAGGAAAATGGCTTGATCCCATATGTTGGCGAGTCACAATGAAAAAAATAATATATAGTGTGGATGCAATGATTTAGGTGTTTTCGTCTCCTATCGATGGCTGCTGATAACCGCGCTGTTAAACAATGTAACGAAGCCGACAGTTCTATTGACAGAAGATTAGAGCGATAAATCGTCGCTTACTATAATTTTTCCTCAACCATTAGATACCCACGAACAAAAACCTTTTGAAATTCGCTGGTGGATACGCTCACCTGAAGTCACTGGAAATAGGAGCTGAGTGAGGAAAACGGCTCTTAGTTTTCGTCTCAAGTGATCCCGGGAAATATGGACAGCCAGTTCGGAATCTGTATTCCGTTGTTTCAGAATCCACTTTATTAGTCCATGTCACTCAGTTGAAAACCAAGAGTTCAATCTGATGTTTATATCTAATTCGTCACAGCCTACCAATGGGGATAACATACAGACATCGTGCAAGGTAAATCAGAAATATAAATTATGAAAGAACCCGTGACTGCAGAAAATGCATTCGCGATCATACCTCTGCGTAGGTTAAAGGAATCCAGAAGGTAAATTCCTGTACGGCCTGAGAAAAATGAAGAAATCAAAGAAACACATTAATAACACTCCTACATCATTCATTCCGCACGTTCCATTACTTGTTACGTATTGTGTATCTTGTTGAGAAATCATAGGATGCACTCAGATTCTGTATATTTTCAGCGCAGATATTCGCCACCTTTGTGAGCAATTTCGTATGTGTATTTTTCGTACAATTCTCTAGTATAGGAAAGCAAGGGTAATCACCATAAAACGTCTGTGACGTCTAACTGTGCATTAAGGTGTCGTAAAGGGACGATTTGTGTTCCTCTACCACCTACTGATTCACTTCATTTTGTCCTGTCCTTAATTCTTAGATTTAATTTTGAATGCCTTCTTCTGTCGTGTTTCGAATGTCCAGAACGCAAGTAAGTACCTTATCATGCTCATAGCGACAATCATATTTCTGTGGTGTCAGTCAACAAATTCTCTACGGGGTTAAGTTCTGGCGACTGAGGTGGTGTCTGATAACCTTCAGAACAGTTATAAAGAACCCATCCTTTTACAAGGTGTGAGATCTACTTCGGGTCATTATCTTGGAAAAATGTACTTCATTTCTAAGCCTCAAGCATCCTGTACCCTTCAGCAAAGTTTTCTTCATGATGTAAACGCGCTGTCAAAGATTGTATTCTTTTCGACTCCATATTCTGTGTCACAGCCCCATACCCAAATACTCCCCCCTCACCCGGCCTTGTTTTACAGTAGGTTGCAAATGTTTATCCTTCATCTCTTCATTTGGCTTTCACCAAAATCATAGTTCTTTGTCTATTGAAAAGATGTAGAATCTTATCTCTTCAGCGCAGAAAACATAACATCATTACACCACACTGACCTTTTCTTGACTTAGTCCTCGAGACCTGCAGCCTTTTTTTTCTATTCACTTTGTTGCTTAATTGCTTTCTCTTTGATATTATTCCCTTTTTCCCTTCTTCTCTGATGACCCCCCAACTCGGACAGTCGATTTACTTATGTGTTTACTACATTCTTGTAGCAGCTGGACTACAGTTTTAGGTGCATTTTATCGAGGATTTTGCTTAATATTTCATATGATTCGCTGTCTTTCTCTTTCATTTGGTTTCCTTCGTTGCCCTTTTTGAGGATGAGATTCTCTGCAATTCGCCCTCTAAAATAATCTTATAATGTTCCCAACCTACGTTTGGATATATTCAGCAAAATAGAAATATCTCTGTGACTGTGAATCGTTGCAAGGCGTAATATGACAAACTGTCGCTGTTTCAAGGTCATGAAGTGCCTTGCTCCCCAATGCTACCTTGTAGACCAAGCGACAGTGCGGAGCAACAATAAATAGTCAAAAGTGATTAATGTTGTGACCTTCAGTCCGAAGAATGGTTTGATGCAGCTCTCCGAGCTACTTTGTTCTGTGCAAGCCTCTTCACTTCCGAACAACTACTGCAACATACATCTGCTTACTGTATTCGTCTCTTGATCTCCCTGTACGATTCTTAACCCCCAACTTCCGTCAAATACCAAATTGGTCATCCCTTGATGTCTCAGTATGCGTCCTATCAACCAATCCCTTCTTCTAGTCAAGTTGTCCACAAATTTCTTGTTTCCCCAGTTCTGTTCAATAATTCCCCATCAGTTAAGTGATCGGCCCATCTAACCTTCAGCATTTTTCTGTAGCACCACATCTTTTTTTTATCTAAACTGTTTATCGTCCATGTTTCACTTCTATACGTGGCTACACGCCAGACATCTACAACTACATCTGCATGGATACTCTGCAAATCACATTTAAGTGCTTGGGAGAGGCTTCACTGGCAGTATTCTAAAAGAGGACGGACAAGCGTAATGTAGGGAGTCTCTTTAGTAGATCTAGGTATTTAGTTGAATTTACGGCTTTTAAATTTGACTGATTTATCGTGTAACCTAAGTTTAATGGATTCCTTTACTGCCAATTTTTGCACCATACAGATATCTTTTCTAAATGGTTTTGCAATTTGTTTTGATCTTCTGATGACTTTACCAGCCGATAAACGACAGTATCATCTGCAAACAACCTACGACGGCTACTCAAATTGTCTCCTAGGTCATTCATGTAGATAATGAACAGCGAAGGGCCTATAACGCTACCTTGGGATACGCTACAAATCACATCTGTTTTAGTCGATGATTTTCCGTCAATTAATATGAACTGTGACCTCTCTGACAGGAAATCATGAATCTAGTCACATGAATGAGACGATGTTCCATAAGCACGCAATTTCGCTACAGTCCACTTGTGTCGTACAGTGTCAAAAGCCTTCTAGAAATCTAGAAATATGGAGTCAATTTGAAATCCCATGTGAATAGCACTCAACACTTCGTGTGAGTATAAAGTTATGTTTCACAAAGCCGATGTTTTCTAAATCCGTGTTGACTGTGCGTCAATAGACCATTCTCTTCGACGTAATTCATAATGTTCCAAGACAATATATGTTTCGAAATCCTGCTGCAATCGACGTTAGTGATATTGACCTGTAACTTAGTGGATTAGTCTTATTACCTTTCTTGAATATACCTACAGAAAAGACTTCCTAACATTTAAATCTATACTCGATGCTAACAAATTTCTCTTCTTCAGAAATGCTTTTCTCGCCATTGCCAGTCTACGTTTAATGTCATCTCTACTTCGGCCATCAGTAGTCATTTCGCTGCCCAAATAGCAATACTCATCTACTACTTTCAGAGGCCGGTTTCCTAATCTAATCCCCTCTGCGTCTCCTGATTTGATTAGACTACATTTCACTATCATTGTTTTGCTTTTATTGATGTTCATTGCATATCCTCCTTTCACGACACTGGCCGTTCTGTTCAGTTGCTCCTCCAAGTCCTTTGCTGTCTCTGACAGAATTACAATGTCATCGACAACCTCCAAATTTTTACTTTTTCTTCCTGAATTTTAATTCTTGTTCCAAATTTTTCTTTGGTTTCCTTTATGCTTGTTCAGTGTACAAATTGAATAAGATCAGGGATAGGCTACAACCCTGCCTCTTTCCCTTCTCAGGCACTGCTTCCTTTTCATGCCCCTGCCCTTTATAACTGCCGTCTGATTTCTATACAATTGTAAATCTCCATATCTTTGGAGAAACCTGTTTAGTCCGGCGCCAAGAGTACGCAAACGAAAAAGGGTAGGGGGCTATTATCGTCGACAGTTCAAATCAATGGCGAATGATAGTACCCCTTACGGAAATGGCAGCAAGGGACAGGAAATGACACCAGGTGCATTCAGTGTGTATGTGTGGGGCCCTCATTCAGCGTGTTGAAGAGGCTATTCCAGTAGCCACTGAGGGAACGGGGTGTAACCAGTTGCAGATTGTAACGCACGTGGAACAAATGATACCCGCCGTCTGGGCTCCGAGGTTATACGAGTACTTGCTTGGGTCAGCGACTGGCAGAGAAGGTTGAGGAGACCAACATTGTGCATGGAATTTCAACGAAGCTCACAACTTGCAGCGTTGTCCCCAGTACTGATCGTGGCCCTTTGATTCTGAGTCGAGTGGAAGGATTGAACCAGAGACTTCGAAGGTTCTGTGACAAGTTACACTGCGACTTCCTGGACTTGCGCCATAGGGTTAAGGCCTGTAGGGTCCCCCTAAATAGGTCAGGTGAACACCACAAGTCAGAGACTGCTACTCAACAGCTGACTGTGTGTGGGGTGAACGCAAGGTTTTTTTTTTAGATTAGGCGACTCTCCATACAGTCCAGATAACGATAGCTCTAGGAAACACAGAAGAATCAGCGTAAGATCGAAAGAAATGCCTCCCATAGGCAAGAGTATTAAAATCAAAATGAGTAACTGCCGAAGCATTCGCAGCAAAGTGCCAAAGTTTGCAGCGCTCATGAAAAGCTGTGAAGTTCACATACAGCCAGGTACAGAAAGCTGATTGAAACCTGAAATTGACAGCAGCGAGATTTTTGAGGAAAATTTAGGAGTATATCGATAGGAATCATAATGTGAATATCTTGGATCTAATGGCAACAAATAAATCTGACCTCTTTGAGGATGTCCACACGAAAAAGACGCGGTTTTGGCATCAGTTATTACCAAAGTACAAAGGACAACTAAAACAAAGCAGAAATATATTTATGTTCAGTAAGCTTGATAAAAAACCGGAGGGTCATTTCTCAATGAGGATCTTCAAACTTTGCCGTGCGGTTAAAGGCGCTGCAGTCTGGAACCGCAAGACCGCTACGGTCGCAGGTTCGAATCCTGCCTCGGGCATGGATGTTTGTGATGTCCTTAGGTTAGTTAGGTTTAACTAGTTCTAAGTTCTAGGGGACTAATAACCTCAGCAGTTGAGTCCCATAGTGCTCAGAGCCATTTGAACCATTTTTTTCTTCAAACTTTCAGCACGAGGTAGGAACATGTAGAGGAACCACTGCTCAAGTTCAAGAGAATAGTTGACCTTGGACTGCATAGGTATGTACCCAGTAGAAGAGTTCATAACGGGAGGGACCCTCCATGACATATAGTCAATGCAAAGGAACTTCTAAAGAAACTGAGATAATTGCATAAGAGGTGTAAGAGAAAGCGTAGGGCTACAGATGGATCGAAGCGGAATGAAACGCTTTTGGGTGTCATGAGAGCAATGCGTGATGGCTTCAGTGACTACCGTAGCAGAATATTGCCAAATAATATTTCACAAAACCAAAAAAATATGATCGAATGTAAAGGCTGTTAATGGCACCAAAGTTAGTCTCCATTCCCTAGCGAATAAGACAGGAACTGAAATTGCGGGTAGCAAAGCAAAAGCTGAAATGCTTAACTCCGTTTTCAAATGTCCCTATAGAAAGGAAAACGCAGGAGAATTGCCCCAATTTTATCCTCGTGCCGCTAAAAAGATGACTGAAATAAGTATTAGTGTCACTGGTGTTGAGAAACAGCCGAAGTAGTTAAATTAAAAAAAATAAATAAAACTCCAGGATACAATGGAATCACTATCAGATTCTATACCGAATTTCCGGCTGAGTTAGCCCCTCTTCTCATTATAATCTATCGTACATCCCTCGAACAAAAAACGGTGCCCAGTTCTTGGAAGAAAACACAGGACACACCCGTCTAGAAGAAGAGTAGTAGAAGTGATCCACAAAACCACCGTCCAGTATCCTTGACATCGATTTGTTGCATAATATTAGAACATATTCTGAGCTCAAACATAATGAAGTATCTTGAACAAAATGACCTCAATAACAACCAACCAGCATGGATTCCGAAAACATCGATTATGTGAAACTCAACTCACATTTTTCTCACATGGCATACTGAAAGCTTCGGATCAAGGCAGTCAGGAAGGTGCAGTATTTCTTGACCTCCGAAAAGCGTTTGACTCAGTACGACACCTGTGCTTATTGTCAAAAGTACGATCATGTGGATACCAAGTGAAATTTGTGACTGGACTGAGGACTTTTTGGGAGGGAGGACGCAGCATGTTATCTTGGATGGAGAGTCGTCGTTAGATGTGGAAGAAACTTCGGGTGTGCCCCAGGGAAGTGTGATGGGACCCTTGCTATTCATGTTGTATATTAATGACCTTGCTGACAATATAGTAACCTCTGAAAGAAGCTGCATAAATATTCAGTCAAATCTTGATAAGATTTCAAAGTGGTGCAAAGATTGGCACCGTACTTTAAAAGTTCAGAAATTCAACTTAGTACTGAATGACCGGACACATTTCCCTTACTCACCACTTCTCATTGCAGATACTACTCATAGCCCCGTTCAGGCCATGTTGCAAATTACCCCTCTTACTAACATGCCGCGTTTTCCTTTATTTCAGTTACTATAATTTCTCTTATTGTGTTGAAAAATTTAGTTTGTATGATCTCAGCGGTTTCCCTCGCCTGCTAATATAACTTTTATAACTTACCTGTTTGTAATTCAGGACCTATTAAAGACAAGATTATTTTTGTTCAACCACATCTTTGGAATATCTCACCAAAGTTTATTGTTCAACTATTTTCTTCTACGTACAACTGTTGTAATTTGTCTGTAGTTCATTAGTTAATGTGTCACATATTTTATCTTAGTTCAATAATCTTACATCGCATTTACACTGAAATAATTCCTCTTGTTTTCTAACATCAACATTTTTCATCTCTGGAAATGGAGACACGCTGTAGATGCACTAGTTTAAAATCTTTGATACAACAAAATTTCACTGCGCCACATACTTATCTTTGTACCTGATGATGGCGTAACAGTCGAAAACCGGTTCATGTAGCGAACAATAAATGTTGTAGAATATTACGCCAGTGTTGTGTGTTTTATTCACGATGGAGGAAGTGTTCTACCAACAACCGACGGAACAGTCAGTCAATGCTATTGACAAAGTTTCAAGAACCGGCTTCAAATGATGACTCTAGGAATATATTACAACCCCCTACGTATCGCTCACATAGGAATCGTGGAGATAAGATTAGAATAATTACTGCACTCACAGAGGCATTCAAACAGTCATTTGCCCGCATCTCGTGGTCGTGCGGTAGCGTTCTCGCTTCCCACGCCCGGGTTCCCGGGTTCGATTCCCGGCGGGGTCAGGGATTTTCTCTACCTCGTGATGGCTGGGTGTTGTGTGCTGTCCTTAGGTTAGTTAGGTTTAAGTAGTTCTAAGTTCTAGGGGACTGATGACCATAGATGTTAAGTCACATAGTGCTCAGAGCCATTTGAACCATTTGAACCAAACAGTCATTTTTCCCGCGCTCCATACGTGAATGAAATGGGAAGAAACCGTAATAACTGGTACAATGGTAAGTACCCTCTGCCATGCACCTCACGACGATTTGCAGAGTATAGATGTAGATGTAAATCTATTGATATAGAGCAATTTTTGTTATTTAATCTATCTCTTGGTATGGAGCATTTCTGCGGACGTTGACATCGAAAATTGTTTAAAGCAATACCTATGTATTAATGGCAGGTTTTAACGACGCCAAATAAACTCCCGAGCGCCGGGAGCAGACGTGACGTATTACGTCACTAAAGTCTTCACATTGAATGATTAATAAGTGCTTGGCAGTAATAATGAGCATCTTAAAGTCAGCCATGCTAAAGTACTTGTCGTAGGAGCTTAAGGCGACGGCTGCGTGAGGCTGAGCAATTGCCTCGCCAGCGAGCGGAGTGGAGAGGCTACGCACGGCGGCGGCCTGGACGCAATCTGGCTAATGGGGCCTCGCGCCGTGACAGCCTCGTCTCTCTTTCATCCTGCCCCGCATTAAGGCTGCGTGTTAGCGGAGTTTATAGCCCGCGAAAAGCGCAGCGCCCAACTTCGATATTACAGAAAAAAAGCGACAGAGGAGAATGAATAGGTGGCACTGCCAGTGAACAATACTCCACCACTTTCTTCTGAATTCTGCCTGAGAGTAGTTTACTTCATTGGAGTTTCTTTCATCCGGATCGGTGCTGCAGTCTCGATATTTCTATAGTATATTCAGCCGTATTTGAGGCTTCGCTCTTTGCCGGAGAGAGGAAAAATTTTACTGAGCATCGTTTCTGAACCTGAGCTCAACGACTGCAATCCAACTGCCGGCCGCGGTGGTCTCGCGGCTCTAGGCGTTCAGTCCGGAACCGCGCGACTACTACGGTCGCAGGTTCGAATCCTGCCTCGGGCATGGATGTGTGTGATGTCCTTAGGTTAGTTAGGTTTAAGTAGTTCTAAGTTCTAGGGGACTGATGACCACAGATGTTAAGTTCCATAGTGTTCAGAGCCATTTGAACCATTTTTTGCAATCCAACTTTAAAGGAATGCACAGCAGTGGTACAGTGTAACATACCGCTTCCCGGCCGCCCATGTGTGCTAACCCTGTTCGCCATTAAGTTGCCTCGGTCACTTTCTGGTTGCAGATGAAAATGAGTTTTTGTTTGACCTGAAGATGGTTGGCCGGTCTTGACTTAATCCTCCTAACGGTGCCTCCATTGCTGGTTTAGAGGTTTGTGATTTTCCGTGATAGCCAGCATTTTCTGACAGAGAAACATCTAAAAGCCTTGCTAGGAAGCAGCATCTTGGAGAAATTCTAGCAATGCGAGTAGAAAATGACCAATCTAAATGCCGACATTCTGCTCCTGATTCTGGTTGACTGAAAGGCTTCATTGTTCAATAATTTCGCGAAGCAATGTAAAAGGTACAGCTTTATCTGTTCCGTCATTTTATTAATTTACTAGCTGAGCACACGGCGTTGACTAGGTACAGCATGTATTTCTTCCAGTCTTCATTTACTCCACCTTCTTCCCCCCTCTCTCTATCTCCTCCTCCTCCTCCTCCTTCTCTGACCACCTCCTCCTTTCCTCCTCTTCCTGTCCACCTGCTACACCCCCTCCCCATTCTCTGTCCAACACCACCTGCTCCTCTCTCTGTCATTCTGCTTCTCTCACCTCTCTCTGTCCATCTGCTCCTGTCCCATCTCTCTGTCCATCTCTCCCTCTCCTCCTGTTCCTTTCTCTATTTGCCTCTCCACCCTTTCTATCTATTCCTCCTCCCGCTGTCCCCTGTCCACCTCACGCTCTCTCTATCCGTGTCCAACTCCTCTACTATTTTCTCTTCATGTTATCACTCCCATCGCAATAGGACGTTTCTGGTTCTTACCGCCACAGTATTTCTTTCCAGATAGTAACTAGTACGTGTGCCAAGTTTGGTTGAAATCCATCCAGGGGGCCTTCTCATCCATGGCCTTACCTGAGTATACACGTATTTAATACATTTGTACCCATATTTCACCTCTATCTCTAGCGAATTTAGCCCTGCAGTTCCGTTGTCATGCAGTTCATTGTTTATGACATATTATCTCCTGAACTACGTGTGGTATTATGGTATAATTTTGCGGGTAAATCCAGTCGTATACGTGGATACTGTCTGCGGAATGTGTTGCGGACAGAGTTAACAGTAAAGAAGTAATAAATTAAAACGTCGTGGATTATGCGCCAGTTTTTCACGCATCTCAGTGGTTGTGACGTGTCTCCACGACTGTGTGGCGTACAGTGATGTATTTTTACAAGTGCATTCAGTGGAATATGTGATTACTGCCTGAAGTCTCGTAAAGATTAGAATTTATGTGTAAAGTTGGTTGCAAGCCACTCGTTCTCAATATTGGATGAATATTGTCTGGCTACTTGCGCGTCGTGAACTACGCTGCTTTTTCACTCCCACCCTCACCACTTTGAGAGGAAGATAGTTGTTAACCCCTCAAAGGCTCTTTCCAGACAATAAGTGGTATTTATACCAAATTTGGTTGAAATCGATTCAGTGGTTTAGGAGGAGATGGTTCACCTCTTCCTCAACCGCCATACATGTATGTATCCATTTCTGTAAGGTGTATTGATTATCCTTACTTAGTTGTTAGCTTTCTCTGATCTATAACAAGAATACAATGCAGAAGTTGTAGAGTGATCAAGGGTATCACTGTGGAAGACCGCTTTTGAAACTTGCCCTCTGTCTAGATACAACACTGTAGTAGTAGTAATCACTCTTTTTGTACTGCAGTCCCACAATAGCAGGCTAGCACCACTGTCGCCTTTAGACGATGCAATGATTTCTCAATGAAAAACCGCGGCCCTACTTTTGCATTTATTGTTTCTTCCCATACGGATAGCTAGCCTGTGGCAGGAGTAACTGAAGGCAGGTCTCAGCAGACGGGCCGGCAGTGCCGCTGAGCGGACCAAGGCGCTGGGGTCGCGATCGGCCTTGGCGGCCGCTCGCTGCGCCTCCGAAAACACTGTGCGACCGTGGGGGCCGGGCCCGGCTGACCGCAGGTCAGTTACCGCCCACGCGTGCGCCGCCCGCCAGGTGTCTCTGCCGGCACCTACCGCGATCAATAAGCGACCACGTGGCGCACGGACGCTGCCAGCAAAATACGCTGGCGTCCCCGCATTACCAGTGTCTTCGCATAAGATCGCTATTTGGAGTCAGAGATAGAGAACACGACTTCCTGTGGAGGGAATTATAAGCACTGCACTTTCAGCACAGTTAACAAAAAAACTTCTATCTATCAAAAAGGCACGTAAAATTCGTAAATGGCTACACGAGCTTGGACTGACTAGTGATTAACATTGGCCCATAAATACGTGGTCTTTTACAAGGCTGCATCCTATTTCACAAGACTATATCTTCAACACGAGTGGCCCGCATCTCGTGGTCGTGCGGTAGCGTTCTCGCTTCCCACGCCCGGGTTCCCGGGTTCGATTCCCGGCGGGGTCAGGGATTTTCTCTGCCTCGTGATGGCTGGGTGTTGTGTGCTGTCCTTAGGTTAGTTAGGTTTAAGTAGTTCTAAGTTCTAGGGGACTTATGACCACAGAAGTTCAGTCCCATAGTGCTCAGAGCCATTTGAGCCAACACGAGTGAAGATAGATACTTGGAGTGAGCTTTCATTCATACGCATGATACAAAGTTCTGATTTTCGAAAGAACCATTCGATTTTACCGCAGTATATCTTTTAACGCATGCACATATACAACCATGGAGTACTTTTTACAATTACGTTTAGGATCTAAGTTTTCAAAAAAATGGTTCAAATGGCTCTGAGCACTATGGGACTTAACTTCTAAGGTCATCAGTCCCCTAGAACCTAGAACTACTTAAACCTAACTAACCTAAGAACATCACACACACACACCCATGCCCGAGGCAAGATTCGAACCTGCGACCGTAGCAGCAGCGCGGTTCCAGACTGTAGCGCCTAGAACCGCTCGGCCAAATGATGCTAACTTTTGTGTAAACTACGTAACCGTCTGGACATCTACCAATGGTGACAAAGTTTGTAACTGATCAGAATCAAAATAAAATCATAATTAAGCCAAGAAAGCAATACAAAAGGAATGAAGTTTGCATGAATTACGTTACTTTGTGTTTGCAGCGTGCGTTTCTTAGGCGGAACGGTCAGCACGGAAGAGCCGTGTTTGATCCTTGATACTACCAAGCCGCAGAGGAGTTTTGATTGGTGCAGGGCCATAATATCATCCACCAAGCTTCTCGTTCAAATGTGTGTGAAATCTTATGGGACTTAACTGCTAAGGTCATCAGTCCCTAAGCTTACACACTATTTAACCTACATAAGCCTCAGGACAAACACACACACCCAAGCCCGAGGGAGGAATCGAACGTCCGCCGGTACCAGCCGCACAGTCCGTGACTGACGCTTCTCGTATTTTCTCAGATTAACAGCCGAATGACAGCTTCAAACTACAATGTTTCATTAATTTCCTACTAATTCTTTTCTTGTGCAGTCAGTGAAATTCATCTTCACAGTCTAGATTACAGTCCAGTAATACAGAAAGGAATCGATATGGATTTGCAGACAAGATCTCTGTATTTATCATACAAAAGACATCATGAGAAGAATGTCACCCAAATAGTGGAGGACCATCATGATTCGCAGACCTTGCTGGTAACATACATGGGATGGTTTCAGACGAAGTGTGGCTGGTGTTTATATCTATACAGAAATTAAGCGGACATAGCGAAGTTTGGAAAGTGCAAGTTCACCTGGGAGCTCTAGAGTTCCTGCTGTAGCTGACTGCGGAATTACTACAATCTTAAAAAATTCCCACGGAACGTACAGAAAGACTGAACTAATCAGGTTACTGGTACTGGTACAAGACAGAGAGGCTGACATGCAAAAAATAGTTACTCAGAGCTTAGTCTGAATTTGAAAAAGCTTTAAATGATGATATGCAGTCAGTTTAACGGAAGGGAAAGTATTCTCCCACATTCGTCAGGTCTTCTATTCGTGGAAAGACTGCTACAGGGTTCACATAACGTACCGCTGACCAACTGATAATTCCAAGCTCCTCTCAGACGTAAGCACTGCTGAGAAACGGGTCTTCCGCCCCTTTTATTTGCGTGAAAAATACGTAAAGCTCAAAACGGACATATACGCAGAACATCGGGAGAGGATGAATTCCTACGAGTTTCCAAAACATGTGGCAGCCACAGCTCAGCGGGAAGTATTCTTGATAAGATGAAGATACGAAATCGTGACGGTTCCGACATCCTACAAGCTGCCTTGTCAACAGAAATGCGACAAGCTGTCAATGTGTAGATAAGATTCGGTAGGATAAGTAAAAAATCTAACAATACATTTACACAAATCTGGACTCTGCCCTCATTTTCCTCGCAATGGAAAACATTCAGAGTTTGTTTCCTTGACACACAGCGCATTTACAGCTAGCGCAAGGTGTTTCCTCTCCATTTGTAGAGGGAAAACATGATTGTTAGAGATGGTAAATGGGTGAGTTTTACTGTTGGTTTTCGTTTAGAATTCAAATAAACGAAATATGCAATTCTTAAGTGATTAGGAAGCTACATAATAAATATATTACTATTACCAAAGCCTAAGCTTCAAGAGATGGTCCTTAACTCAGTAATAATAGTGAGAAACTTATTTTTAGCACGTGAAATGAAATCAGTGGTGTTTGAATCTATACAGAATTTACTGCGAGAAGAATACGCGTATCAATAGATAATAAGTACAATATAAATAAGGTAACAGTTAAACTGATTCGACAGCATTTCTCTGATTTCGAGTAAACGAGAGACTTTATTGAAGTCAGAAAGATTAGACTCGAGTATCTAATTGACGGTTGCAGTGCTCTCAAAAATTAATATTCAATTGCAGTAAGCCAAAATGTTAACGCTAAAATGAGATGTATGTCGTTCTACTTAAATCACAACAGAAACGAGCTCTTGCTACATCTAAACTGGCGCTGTGGCATTTGATGGCGACAGGAAGTGAATCTTTCGATTATTTCTACATCCACACGCCGTAAGTCAAAGACCCAGAAGAAGACCACTGTAACCGTGGCTGAAACGATGATTTCTTCCATATAGCTTTTTTTTTATTACGACGCGGTACGGCACTTAAAAATCTTTAATGTCAACTGACTCTGGCCGCGGAAGCCTACGCACCTGTAGGTGGATAAATTGTCTCTGGGACACTGGAGATCAACCCTAGAAACTATTTACGTCGGAAACCCGAATTCTTGTCTAATCTCCGGATAGGACTGACAGGGGATATTGAACATATACAGAGAAGAGCAGCGCAAATGTTTACAGGCTTCTTTGACTCATGGGAGAGTGTCACAGAGAGGCTGAAGAAATTAAGCTGATAGACTCTTGAAGCTAGTATACGTCAATCTCGAGAAAGGCTACATACAAAGTTTCACAAACCGCTTCAAACGATGAGTCTAGGGATATACTACGTATCGCTCCCGGAGGGATCGTGAGAATAAAATTAGATTAATCACAGCACGCACGGGGGTATTTAAACAATCCTCTTCGTGCCCTCCATACGTGAGTAGAACAGGAAAAAAAAAAAACAAATAACTGATACAATGCAATGTACCCTCTACCATGCACTTCACAGCGGCTTGCAGAGTATAGATGTAGATACACTATCACCCATTCTCTTGCACTGATGATCATCCCACGTTAAAATTCGATTATCTTGCGACGTGCGACCATTTAACAAACTCCTCAGATACAGTGTCCGTAATCCAGAGCAGTACAGAGGTGGTTCTGCGCCCCTGGCAAAACTGCCAAAGCCGCGGTTTACCTCCTCGTCAATCTACTTCTTTGCAGTTTTTCTACATACTTGTAATTTTTTAAAAATTTTGTTAGTAAATTCAATAAAAATGAAGTGTTATTGAAAAATGATTACTTAAGTTAGCTGTACTGATATAAAACATTGCACACAACAAATTAAAAAATATATAGTAAGTAAATTACGAGTTCTATAAACTTTCCACAAAAACTGAAAGTAAAGAAAAAAATGTATATCTCAATTTTTGAAGGAATACACCGCCATTTGGCTGTATATTTCTGTATGTTCCTGTGTAAAGTCCGGATTTCGGCTTTCACGGCATTATCGAGTACAATGATCGTAGACCATTATCGTATTTTACGGTGAACTGTACAAAAAGACATGTTATTCCACACCATTATCGATTAAAATGTCTTGAGACATTGCTGTGTACTTACTTCTACTTATTGTTTATGGGACTACAGTACTGTACGTTGATTTTAGTACGATGTATAATAAAAAAAATATTTGTTTTGCCCTCACAATCTGTTAATCGTGTATAAATTACCAATCAGAACTTGGCTTTGAGCGGAACATACTCACTATTTACGTTACTGAAATGAAGTTTAGTTGCTGTTTAGTATTCTGTCGGCAAGATAGCTCAATTTGATAGTCTGCTTTCACTCATTTTAAGTACTTCTTTTACTATCTTTATTTCGCGGAAAGCGCGTTCACAATGCAGTCTCTGGCATTGTTATAAACATCTTCAATACTATTAGGGGCGGTCAGAAAGTTTCCGTTTGACGGGGTCGCTGCAGTGTATGTGCAACGTAGCGCGACTCCGATGAGGCGTACTAAGCAGTGATATGTAGACAAGGTATTGCTGTGGTATTCGTGTCTTTGCGGTGTGCCTGCGATAAATACGGAAACGTAAACTATGGCGACGTTATCACCAAACCCATCCAAACAGAACCAACGTGCTCTTATTCTTTTCTGTCGAAGGACATCCACCGGAAAATGAAGAATGCATGTGCGGCAATTAAGGCGAAAGATCCGGGCAAACTGCGGCAAGGGGTGCTGGTTCTTCATGATAACGCGCGTCCCCATGTCGCAGATGTAACGCAGAAGTGACGTCGACTATGGTGAGAGACACCCGAGCACCCGCCCTATAGTCATGATTTCTGTCCACGCAATTTCCAAGTACTGAGTCCCTTAAAAAAGCCCTTGAAAGGGTCGACGATTCCTGTCGGAAGAGGATGTGCAACAGGCAGTTACGGACTTCTTCACGCAGTAGGACAGTGTTTTACCAAACGGGTATCTTCAGCCTGGTGAGTCGGTAGGATGATTGCCTCAATGGTCACAGCGATTTTGCCTGAAAGGCATACCGATTCTGGACTGTAGGACTTTCGAACGGAAACTTTTTGACAGCCTCTTATATTTCGATGTTTGGATAAGAGTGGTTAACCCCAACAAAAAAAAAGGCGTCATTTTTCCAAATGGGATGCTGTGTCACTGTTCTTCATAAATCACTTTACCTGGATGGTTCAAATGGTTCTGAGCACTATGGGACTTAACATCTGTGGTCATCAGTCCCCTAGAACTTAGAACTACTTAAACCTAACCAACCTAAGGACATCACACACACATCCATGCCCGAGGCAGGATTCGAACCTGCGACTTTACCTGGAACTAACAGCTAATTCGTAAAATAGTTCCGTTGTGTTTGGCACAAAAATCGTCTGCTAAGTTTTCAAGATAAAACACAGGTCTCTTGTCTATTTCACTTTTTATTCTATCAAATACGTTGGAGCACTCCAGTTCAAAGAGTCTCACACCAGGCCTCAATCGGGAGAAACCGGAAGTATACTGAAGTAGCATACCTACTTCAGCAACCACTCGCCAACCTTACAGAACCTACAATACCGTAACGAAGCGAACAATCTGTGTACGCGCAACTCTGCGAACCGAGCGCACTATGGTGGCATAAACTATATTTTCGACAGACGCCGAGAAAGTGGTCGTTTCCCTATGGTGCTAGGTGGATGAAATGACATACGGCAGAAATGACGCCGGCCGCTGTGGTCCAGCAGTTCTAGGCGTTTGAGTCCGGAACCACACGGCTGCTACGGTCGCAGTTTCGGATCCTACCTCGGGCATGGATGTGTGTGTTGTCCTTAGGTTAGTTAGGTTTAAGTAGTTCTAAGTCTAGGGGAGTGATGACCTCAGATGTTGTCCCATAGTGCTTAGAGTCATTAGAACCATTTTTGAGCAGAAATGACGCTTTACAACAGCGTGTGTCTATCACAGGCCGAGGGAAAGGCTTCTGCTAGTAGACAGCAGAGGGGAAAACGAGGATTATGAGAACTCACGTGCCTCTCGCGGATAGTGCTTAAATTGTTCTTATTTCTTTATTTTTTTCGCAGTTCCGGGTTTTTTCGCCACCGCTGTGCCTGCGCCCTTGGCGCGGGCCTCCTTCGCCACCCCCTTGTTGCGGTCCCGTTACAATCGCGCCATTCGAAACATCTAGCAGCAACCGGCATTCCCCCATTCCCTCAGAATTACTGACTTCCTTGCCGGCCGCGGTGGACTCGCGGTTCTAGGCGCGCAGTCCGGAACCGTGTGACTGCTACGGTCGCAGGTTCGAATCCTGCCTCGGGCATGGATGTGTGTGATGTCCTTAGGTTAGTTAGGTTTAAATAGTTCTAAGTTCTAGGGGACTAATGACCACAGCAGTTGAGTCCCATAGTGCTCAGAGCCATTTGAACCATTTGATTTGAACTGACTTCCTTGGGAGAGCCAAACTTGACAGAAATGCACCACGTGATCAAAAGTATTCAGACACCCCCCAAAACATACGTTTTCCATATTAGGTGCATTGTGCTGCCACCTACTGCCAGGTACTCCACACCAGCGACCTCAGTAGTTATTAGGCATCGTGAGAGAGCAGAATGGGGCGCTCCGCGGAACTTATGGACTTCGAACGTGATCTGGTGATTGGGTCTCACTTGTGTCCTACATCCTAAACATCCCTAGGTCCACTGTTTCCGACGTGATAGCGAAGTGGAAACGTGAAGGGATACGTACAGCACAAAAGCGTACAGGTCGACCTTGTCTGTTGACTGATGGAGACAGCCGGCAGTTGAAGAGGGTCGTAAAGCGTAATAGGCAGACATCTATCCAGACCATCACACAGGAATTCCAAACTGCATCAGGATCCACTACAACTACTATGACAGTTAGGCGGGAGGTGAGAAAACTTGGATTTCATAGTCGAGCGGTTTCTCAGAAGCCACACATCACGCCGGTAAATGCCAAACGACACCTCGCTTGGTGTAAGGAGCGTAAACATAGGACGATTGAACAGTGGAAAAACGTTGTGTGGAGTGACGAATCACGGCACACAATGTGGCGATCCGATGGCAGAGTGTGGGTATGGCGAATGCCCGATGAACGTCATCTGCCAGCGTGTGTAGTGCCAGCAGTAAAATTTGGAGGCGGTGGGTTATGGTGTGGCCGAGTTTTTCATGGAGGCGGCTTGCACCCCTTGTTGTTTTGTGTGGCAGTATCACAGCACAGGTCTACATTGACGTTTTAAGCACCTTCTTGCTTCCCACTGTTGAACAGCAATTCGGGGGTCAACACGATCGAGCACCTATTCATATTGTACCGCCTGTGGCGGAGTGCTTACACGACAATAACATCCCTGTAATGGACTGACCTGCACAGACTCCTGACCTGAATCCTATAGAACACCTTTGGGATGTTTTGGAACGTCGACTTCGTGCCAGGCCTCACCGATCGACATCGATACCTCTCCTCAATACAGCACTCCGTGAAGAATGGGCTGCCATTCCCCAAGAAACCTTCCAGCACCTGATTGAACGTATGCCTGTGAGACAGGAAGATGTCATCAAGGCCATGGGTGGGCCAACACCGTATTGAATTCCAGCTTTACCGATGAAGGGCGCCACGAACTTGTAAGTCATTTTCAGCCAGGTGTCCGGATACTTTTGATCACATAGTGTATCTTATCTGCTGTGCAAAATATGAGACGCGCTACGTACCCTAATATTTCAGGAAGAATCTAATAATTACAATTCCAAAGGAGGCAAGCGCTGACGTCTGTGAACACATTGTCCAGTCACATTAAGGTGACCACCTGTCAGACGCGTGAATAAACACATTCTGTAGCGCGTACCTCCGGGAGATGTGCAGGAAGAGTAATTGAGGTCCTGTAAAGTACCGACGAAGATGTGTAACCATACAGACTCCAGCGCCATGGCCACCTGCGCTAGGTTCCTTGGTTGCGGATCCGAGGCGCGAACAGCCGAATCATCCTGGTGCCCTTCAAACGTATATTGAAAGCTGTGTGACTCATTGCGTTGTTCTGCTGGTAGATGCCATCGGGCCGAAGAAAAACAAACTGCATATAGGGTGTCTATAGTCCCCAACTATAGATGCATACTTGTGTTGATCCACTGTACCTTCCGGAATGACAAGATCAGCCAGTAAATGCCATGAGACACTCCCCAGACCACAATGTTCCCTCCTCCGGCCTGGAGCCTTCCGACGGTTGTTATAGGGCCGTAAACGCCAACGGCCATCTACCCTGCCAAGCATAAAACGTGATTCACCTGAAAAGGCCACCTGTCGCCACTCACTGGACGTACAGTTGCGGTATTGGTATGCAAACTACGGTCTTCTTCACCGATGAACAGCTGCGGGCATGGGTGCAAGACATTGCATGCATCTTGGCGGTTACCTGCTAACCAGTTGCGCGTCTATTCGTCGTTCATCCCTGCCCGTGGTGCACCACAGTTGCCTAGATGCCGGATTTGGATAGCGCCATTTTGCGATACACAGTACGCTTTAATGACGGCGGCAGGCGAACAGATTACAAGCTTTACCACTTCTGGAATACTTCCACTCTTGACCCGAAACCCAATGAACATGTCCTTTTGGACGTCAGATAAATCGCTCCATTCCCACATTTGGACAAAGACTGCGTTGTTTTGCGCTTCCCTCGGACACGGTTTACTTACCCTCCACTACTAAAGCTGTACCTGCCGTCTGTGAGTTGTTAGCCGGCCGCGGTGGTCTAGCGGTTCTGGTGCTGCAGTCCGGAACCGCGGGACTGCTACGGTCGCAGGTTCGAATCCTGCCTCGGGCATGGGTGTGTGTGATGTCCTTAGGTTAGTTAGGTTTAAGTAGTTCTAAGTTCTAGGAGACTATGACCTAAGATGTTGAGTCCCATAGTGCTCAGAGCCATTTAAACCATTTTTCTTGTGAGTTGTTATTGGAAGCTGACGCCCAGCACAGGTGGTCATTAACATTAATGTGACTGGACCGTGTTCTACCGAACCATCAGTTGAAGAAGTCATGGCCGGTTATGTGGCCGAGTGGTTCTAGGCGCTTCAGTCTGGACCCGCGCTCCTGCTACGGTCACGGGTTCGAATCCTGCCTCGGGTATGGATGTGTGTGATGTCCTTAGGTTAGTTAGGTTTAAGTAGTTCTAAGTCTAGGGGACTGATGACCTCAAATGTTAAATCCCATAGTGCTTGGAGCCATTTGAACCATTTGAATAAGTCATGGTTGCAAAATATTGACATGAATTATTTGCAGAAGGATGGCAGAACTGGCAGAGGCATGCCTTGGGGAAGATCATATTCGGCTCAGTAGAAATGTAGGAGCACACGAGGCAATACTGATCCTGTCTTTTTTTTAAAAAAAAGAACATATGTTGAAGGAAGTTAAACCTACGTTTATGGCATTTGTAGATCCAGAGAAAACTTTTGACTACACTTTCTCATATTCTGAAGATTTTGTTATTTTTCATTTTTTGTCATCAGTCTTTTGACTGCTTTGATGCGGCCCGGTACGAATTCCTCTTCTGTGCCAACCTTTTCATCCCAGAGTAGCACTTGCAGCCTGTCCTCAATTATCTGCTGGATGTATTCCAATCTTTGTCTTCCTCTACAGTTTTTGCCTTATGTAGCTTCCTCTAGTACCATGGAAGTCATTCCCTGATGTCTTAACAGATGTCCTATCATCCTGTCCCTTCTCCTTGTCAGTGTTTCCCACATATTCAAAAATGGCTCTGAGCACTATGGGACTCAACTGCTGTGGTCATCAGTCCCCTAGAACTTAGAACTACTTAAACCTAACTAACCTAAGGACATCACACACATCCATGCCCGAGGCAGGATTCGAACCTGCGACCGTAGCAGTCGCACGGTTCCGGACTGCGCGCCTAGAACCGCGAGACCACCGCGGCCGGCCCCACATATTCCTTTCAAAATGGTTCAAATGGCTCTGAGCACTATGGGACTTAACAGCTGAGGTCATCAGTCCCCTAGAACTTAGAACTACTTAAAAGTAACTAACGTAAGGACATCACACACATCCATGCCCGAGGCAGGATTCGAACCTGCGACCGTAGCAGTCGCATGGTTCCAGACTGAAGCGCCTAGAACCGCTCGGCCACTCCGGCCGGCACATATTCCTTTCCTCTGCGATTCTCCGCAGAACCACCTCATTCCTTACCTTATCACTCCACGTAATTTTGAGCATTCGTCTGCAGCAAAAAAATGGTTCAAATGGCTCTGAGCACTATGGGACTCAACTGCTGAGGTCATTAGTCACCTAGAACTTAGAACTACACTCCTGGAAATTGAAATAAGAACACCGTGAATTCATTGTCCCAGGAAGGGGAAACTTTATTGACACATTCCTGGGGTCAGATACATCACATGATCACACTGACAGAACCACAGGCACATAGACACAGGCAACAGAGCATGCACAATGTCGGCACTAGTACAGTGTATATCCACCTTTCGCAGCAATGCAGGCTGCTATTCTCCCATGGAGACGATCGTAGAGATGCTGGATGTAGTCCTGTGGAACGGCTTGCCATGCCATTTCCACCTGGCGCCTCAGTTGGACCAGCGTTCGTGCTGGACGTGCAGACCGCGTGAGACGACGCTTCATCCAGTCCCAAACATGCTCAATGGGGGACAGATCCGGAGATCTTGCTGGCCAGGGTAGTTGACTTACACCTTCTAGAGCACGTTGGGTGGCACGGGATACATGCGGACGTGCATTGTCCTGTTGGAACAGCAAGTTCCCTTGCCGGTCTAGGAATGGTAGAACGATGGGTTCGATGACGGTTTGGATGTACCGTGCACTATTCAGTGTCCCCTCGACGATCACCAGTGGTGTACGGCCAGTGTAGGAGATCGCTCCCCACACCATGATGCCGGGTGTTGGCCCTGTGTGCCTCGGTCGTATGCAGTCCTGATTGTGGCGCTCACCTGCACGGCGCCAAACACGCATACGACCATCATTGGCACCAAGGCAGAAGCGACTCTCATCGCTGAAGACGACACGTCTCCATTCGTCCCTCCATTCACGCCTGTCGCGACACCACTGGAGGCGGGCTGCACGATGTTGGGGCGTGAGCGGAAGACGGCCTAACGGTGTGCGGGACCGTAGCCCAGCTTCATGGAGACGGTTGCGAATGGTCCTCGCCGATACCCCAGGAGCAACAGTGTCCCTAATTTGCTGGGAAGTGGCGGTGTGGTCCCCTACGGCACTTCGTAGCATCCTACGGTCTTGGCGTGCATCCGTGCGTCGCTGCGGTCCGGTCCCAGGTCGACGGGCACGTGCACCTTCCGCCGACCACTGGCGACAACATCGATGTACTGTGGAGACCTCACGCCCCACGTGTTGAGCAATTCGGCGGTACGTCCACCCGGCTTCCCGCATGCCCACTATACGCCCTCGCTCAAAGTCCGTCAACTGCACATACGGTTCACGTCCACGCTGTCGCGGCATGCTACCAGTGTTAAAGACTGCGATGGAGCTCCGTATGCCACGGCAAACTGGCTGACACTGACGGCGGCGGTGCACAAATGCTGCGCAGCTAGCGCCATTCGACGGCCAACACCGCGGTTCCTGGTGTGTCCGCTGTGCCGTGCGTGTGATCATTGCTTGTACAGCCCTCTCGCAGTGTCCGGAGCAAGTATGGTGGGTCTGAGATACCGGTGTCAATGTGTTCTTTTTTCCATTTCCAGGAGTGTAGTTAAACCTAACTAACCTAAGGACATCACAAACATCCATGCCCGAGGCAGGATTCGAACCTGCGACCGTAGCGGTCCTGCGGTTCCAGACTGCAGCGCCTTTAACCGCACGGCCACTTCGGCCGGCCCGTCTGCAGCACCACATCACAAATGCTTCGATTCTCTTCTGTTCCGATTTTGCCACAGTCCGTTTCACCATCATGCAATGCTGTACTTCAAACGTAGATTCTCAGAAATTTCTTCCTCAAATTAAGGACTATGTTTGATACTAGTAGACTTCTCTTGGCCAGGAATGCCCTTTTTGCCAGCGCTAGTCTGCTTTTGCAGCTTAGGTAGCAAGGGTAAAATACAGGAACCAAAGTTTTATTTAAAACTTGTACAGAAACTAAACTCAGCAGCAGTTGCAAGAGTCAAAGAATATGGAAGGGAAGCCATAACTGAAAATGTAGTGAGACAGCTGTGAAGGAAACCAAGGAAAAATTTGAAAAGTGAATTAATATTCAGGGAAAAGAAATAAATACTTTCCGATTTGCTGATGCCGTTGTAATTCTGTTAGAGACAGCAAAAGGCTTGGAAGAGTACCAGAATGGAATGGATAGCGTCTTCAAAAGAAGTTATAATATGAACATCAATAAAAGTAAAACAGGGGTAGTCGAAGTAAATCAGGCGGTGCTGAGGGAATTAGATTAGGAAATGAGATACTAAAAGTAGGGAATGAGTATTGCTATTTGAGCAGCAAAATAACTGGTGATAGCTGAAGTAGTGGAGATATAAAATGCAGACTGGCAATGTCGAGAAAAACATTGCGAAAAAGAGTATTTTCTTAACAGTTAATCTAAATTTAAGTTTTAGGGAGCGTTTTCTGAAGGTATTTATTGGACTGTAGCCTTATATGGAAACGAAAACTGGACGATAGGCAATTCAAACAAGAAGAGAAGAATGCTGAGATCAGATGGGTAGATAGAATGACAAATGAGGATGTACAGGTTGGAATTGGGGATAAAGAAATTTGTGGCACAACTTGAGTTGTCCTCGACGGCGAGTGTTCAACAGAGCAAGGGTATCGCCAACAGTGCCCCAGGGAAGTTGACAATACCGCTATTATTTTTTATACACATACTCATAAATGATCCGGCTGACAGTGTGGGCAGCATACTGCGGTTGTTTGCTGATGATGCTGTGGTGAACGGGAAGGTGTCGTCGTTGAGTGGCTGTAGGAGGATACAAAATGCCTTATACAAAATTTCTGGTTCGTTCGATGAATGGCAGCAACCTTTAAATGTAGGAAAATGTAAGTTAATGCGGATGAGTAGGAGAAACAGACCTGTAATTTTCGGATATAGCATTAGGAGTGTCCTGCTTGACACAGTCACGTCGTTTAAATGTTTGGTCGCAACGTTGCAAAGCGATATGGAGTGGAACGAGCATTGAGAACTGAGGTAGGGAAGCCGTGTGGTCGACTTCGGTTTAGTGGGAGATTTTTGGTAAAGTGTCGTTCATATGTGAAGGAGACCCCATATTGGGCGCTAGTGCGAACTATTCTTTAATACTGCTCGAGTGTTCTCAAATGGGAATCTCTCGAGGGTGGCGAAGCTGTTCTCGAGGAACACTATTCACAAAATTTAGAGAACCGGCAATTGAAGCTGACTGTAGAGTGATTGCAGTGCCACAAACGTGTATTTCGTGTAACGACCACGAAAATAAGGAAAATTCGGGCTTATACGAAAGCATATATATACTCGTTTCTCCGTCGCTCTGTTTGCGAGTGGAACAGGAAAGGAAATGACTGGTAGTGGTACATGGTACCTGTGGTATCGATAGCTACGATGCCACGGCGTAGGTGCAAGTTCGCAGGTTGGCACTACGACAGAGACACAGACGACAGCGCCCTCTAGCGCCGCTTCAGATTCTGCCCATTTGATTCCAAGGAGACGACCTAGCAACATTGTTTGTACTTCATAGGGGGCCATTACAGACTTCGTTACTTCAGTTACTTCAATGATAGTTTGTCCACCTACTAGTAGCAGTTAGCGTCGATACCTGTACGGCTTCGTACCTACGTGCTCATCTCAGCCAAAGTTCAGTAAAACCACTTTTAATTGCAGTAACAAGTACTGGTACTGCAGTACCAGAAGTGAGAAGTAGAATTGCTCAAGCAAAGGCTGCTTTTAACAAGAAGAAATACATCTTAACATCTAAGAGCATCAGCCTTGAAATCAGGAAAAGATTTTTGAAATCATATGTGTGGCATGCTATGGATGTGAAACCTGGACTCTCGGGACAGAGGAAGACCAGAAGCTAAATTGTTTTGAAATGTGGTATAGACGCATGCTTAAAATAAAATGTATCGACAAGGTCACAAACGAAGTGGTTCTGGAAAGAGCAGGTGAGAAGAGAAGCGTCTGGAGTTTCATTGTTAAAAGAAGAGTGCAAATTACAGGCCATCTATTAAGACATAAAGGACTCCTTAACACAATCATACAGGGATATGTCGAGGGAAAAAGACCAAGAGGAAGACCACGACTGAGGTACATGGATCAAATCGTGAAAGATGTGGGATGTAACACCTATAAAGAAATGAAGAGAAAAGCTGAAAGACGCACAGAATGGAGACAAGCTGCCATTGTAGCTGCTGCAAACCAATTCTTGGATTGACCACTACAGAAGAAGAAGAAGACCAAGTGTTCTACCTCACCTGCTCCTCCTAGCTTCCTGCATTCGGCCTACCCTTCAGTTTTCAGGAGCAGACCCACGAGCCGCCTTCCAGGCGGGATACAAAAGTACCCTCCTCCACGCGCCGAAGGGCGGTTTGCGGAGTATGTATGTAGATGTAGATCGGTTGAAAGCACTCTTCCTGAGACGTTAACGAATCGTCAGTTTGATAATGGAAGGAGCAAGAAGCCTGAATACACTAAGCAGATTCAAATGGATGTAGCTGACAATAGTTATGCGGAGATGAAGAGACTTGCACAGGATAGACCAGTATTGAGAGCTGGATAAAACCAGTCTTCCAAATGAAGACCGCATCTACAACAGCCTTAACCTTCGAGCTTCTAACATGGCACATCTTCAGACTGGAAAACCCATCGTGTGAGTTTTGGCCACTCAATTCACTACATCATCAGCTCCTCTCCAGGTGAGCAAGCAGGAGCCGTGGTCCACCTGCGAGCCTGGACAGGAGCAGCAGAGGAGGGCAGAGGCTGGATGTTAGCTCAGACCTGCGGCGCGGCAGGAATCCACCGCCGGGCCGGCCCGGAGGGAACCGGTCGGCGGTGGCGCTGGCGGTGGCGGACCGGCGGTCGATAGCGCCGGTAGGCTGGCAGCCCTGCGTGCTCGCCCCTGCTGCTTCGCTCGCCGCAGATGCCGCGCCGCCGCTGGATCGTGCAGTCCGGCACGCACCGCAGCTGCCGCCCACCAGACGCACCTAGCTGCCGCGCAGGGTTAAGGACCCGGGAGGTACAGAGCGGAGAGCAGTCTGCCCCCGCTCTTTATCTGCGCTGCTGCGGTCGAGGACGCCGTGTATCTTCAGGTCTTCCGAACGAGGTGCTGCACCAATCAGGTCGCCGTTGTCCTCCGAGCCATTAGCTTTGCATCTTCAACGGTACATTAGTCTACTAGTAGTTCGAGACCATATTTATGAAAGTCTCTTTTTCTCGTCAACATTTCTGTGCGACTCTGTACTGCCAGCGAAGTTTTTCATTTAATTGAGGCTGCTGTTTCGAGTCTCGCCACGATTTGCAAAGTGATTCTTGAAATGTCACCTTAACTACGTCCGAACAGGCCTAGAAACGACCAACGGTACCGAACAAACCGTATCATCCTCAGCCAATAGACGTCACTGGATGCGGATATTGAAGAGCATGTGGTCAGCAAACTGATCTCCTAGCCTTTGTCTGCTTTCGTGACCGGAGAAGCTACTTCTCAATCGAGTATCTTCTCAATTAGCCATACAAGGGCTGAGTGCACCTCTCTTGCCAACAGCGCCTGACAGACCCAAACGGTCACCCATCCAAGTGCTAGCCAAGACCGACAGTGTCTAACTTCGGTGATTTGACGGGAACCAGTGTCACCACTGGGTAAGGCCTTTGGCAAACCTCACCTTACTGTGTGCTTAGTGTATGGCCACAGGACGCGCGCACGTACTAGATGACAGATTATATTTGTGACACATAATTTCGTATCCGCCCATGGCTGCTAGCACCGTTAGACATTATAGTAGTCGCCTGGGTCAGTATCCGGATGCTAGTGAAGAGGGGTTTACTTCAGCCTGGAGATGATGGAGTCGTCTTTCCGTAATCCTCCTAAATGCGTTGTGGTCGGGGCATCACACTTGCTGCCGTGGTCAGAATCCACGCGCTCCGGGCGATGAAAGAAAAGTTTGCAATACTACACAGATTAAGACTGTTGTGAGAGATAATTTCTCAAGTGACTAGCCTCGAGAATTTAGGGAAGCAAAATATTTTGTATAAAAGTACATATGTGACAAGGACGGCTACAAGCCTCGCAACAACGGATTCCAAAGGGTGGTTCTTAATTTACATTAATTAGAAGGTTTATTGAGACATGCCGTGTTTTGTGTCGTAGACGCTTTCCGGCGTACTACGTCTGGCAATCTGTTGTTTTTACAAGTGTACAGATTTTATAAAATCTCCATAAGAATTGACCTACTGCTGCACACATAAATAAATACGACTGTATGTAACTCTGCAGGCTTTCGTGGCCGTTGTCACTGAAGTTAAAATCTTCTGGGTTATTAGGCAGCGTCATGTTTCTTCTAAAATTTCAGAAGAAACATGGCGTGGCCTAATAACCCTAGAAGATTTTAACTTCAAATACGACTGCACACTGTAAACTATGAAGCACATCGTTCCAATAAACTAATTATAAATTTTCATTCAACGATTCGTATCTGTCGCCGCCTTCAAGATGAGTTTCCACTGCGACGTTCGTATGCGCTGTCTCCGCCCGTCACAGTCCTTTTAAGTCCGAGATGTTTCCTGTTTTCCCTAACATTACCGAATCATTTCTGTCTAAAACCATATGATAGCTGACCTTGTTGTCCTTGCGCGTAGTAGTCAGCTGTTAACACGTTATATTTCAGCATACAGTGTGGAGTTAAGTTTCTCCTAATGATAAGTTTCCTTCGTGGATAAATCCCACAAAACATCCCTTTCCTCCGCTCTCAGTGTCGCGGCTAGACCTCGCGTACTTTTCACGGTGAACGGCGCGTTACAAATTACACAACGTACTCAACTGCTCCACAGATTCACTCGGGGACATTCGCTGACGGACCCAGATTGAATCTGTCCACTACTAAACATGTAAAATCAATCCACATAGGGGTCGCTAGCCTCGCTTTGGCCGGTGAGACTTGTTTAAAATTTTCACCGCTCCGGTGCTAACAATTAAAGGCCTGTAGCAACCCAATCACTTTCAGAAAGCTTCCGATTTCAAACCACTGCACTGGAAAATGTACACCGCCATCAGCTAGCTACCGGATAATGAGTCCCGCCGATGATCTCCAAGAAGACAGACAGGAATATTGTTTAAAGTCAATACGGAAGAAGATTTACAAAGACATTCGACTTAAATTTTTACGAAAACAAAATTAGCTTATTGGTATCAATTAACCCTAACCAAGTCCGTCACTTTTTCCCAACACCACCTCCAGTTACCTGAAAGCCCCCAGCTCTGATCTGAGGCTTCGTTTTACCGATCAGGTACACTCTCCCCAATCCGCAACTGTCAGCAAGAAAAACTGGAAACACCCGAAGCGGTATTGCACACCCTCATTTGGGAACAATCTTTCGATTGCTTTATAAGGACTTCCGTACCGTAAAAGTAACATCGTTGATCACGAAGGATCAGACTCCCGATTTCCGAAGTGATAACCACTTTAAATCACAAACTTCTCGCCATACGACCCACGATTCGACACCCGAGCCCCACTGTGGCTGCCGACTGACTCTCGATTCCTTGGGCTCCAAACCATTCCTGTAAGTTGTTTTAACAACCCTCCGTTTCAGCCAGGCATATTTACTAGCCCCTGAGGCAGTTTCATTGGCCATTTCCCCGCTCGCGCTAATAATCACTGCAAAATGCTGCTCCCTGCCAGAGATTTTCAAACCGTTATTTTCAGCAGCTGTCGCCCTTGAAAAATCAGTCGCCCTTGAGCCAGTCATTAGGTTTCCTTCACAATCCATTAAGGAGGATTAGGGAAAGATTCGTCCCACCTCGAGACTGGAGAAAACTTTGTCTACATCAACATCTACATGATTACTATGCACTTCACAGTTCACTGCCTGGCAGAGAGGTCATCGAATTATCTTCAACTATTTGCTATTTCTCTACCGTTCCAACTTCGAACGGCACGCGGAAAAAATGAACCCTTAAATCGTTTTGTGCACGCTGTGATTTCTCTTATTTTATTATGATAATTATTTCTCCCTACGTGCATGGGCACCGACAAAATACTCGTATTTTCGCAATCGAAGGCAAACGCTGGTGTTTACAAGACTGTAAATGACAGCATCAACTGCAAACAATCTCAGAGGGCTGTTCAGATTGTCTCCTAAGTCGTTTATGTAGATCAGGAACAGGAGATGGCCTACAACACTTCCCTGGGGAACGCCAGTTATTCTGTCAGTCACTACGGACTGTAACCTTTCTGCCGGCCGCGGTGGTCTCGCGGTTATAGCGCGCAGTCCGGAACCGCGCGACTGCTACGGTCGCAGGTTCGAATCCTGCCTCGGGCATGGATGTGTGTGATGTCCTTAGGTTAGTTAGGTTTAAGTAGTTCTAAGTTCTAGGGGACTGATGACCACAGCTGTTAAGTCCCATAGTGCTCAGAGCCATTTTGTAACCTTTCTGAAGGGAACTCACGAATGCAGTCGCACAACTGAGGCAGTACTCCGTAGAAGTCACTTGCGAGGAATGGTGTCAAAGCCTTCTGGAAATCTAAAATATGGAACCAGTTTGACGACCCCTGTCGATAGCACTCATTATTTCGTCAGAATAAAAGAGCTAGGTCGGTTTCACAAGAACGACATTTTTTGAATCCGTGTTTGTTGTTTGTCAATAAATCGTTTTCTCCGACGTAATTCAAAATGTTCGAACACGGTATGTTTTCCAAAATTCTAGTGCAAATAGACATAGTGATGGGTCTGTAATTGCTCGGATTAGTCCTATTTCCTTTCCTGGTTATTGACGTAACTTGCGCAGCTCTCCACTCTTTAGATACGGATCTTTCGCGAGCAAGCGGTTATATACGACTGCTATGTATGGAGCTATTGTGTCAGCATACTTTGAGAGGAACCTGACTGTTGCACAATCTGCACCGGAGGCCTTGCTTTTATTAAGTGGTTTAGCCACTTCGATGTTAATTATGTTGGCAGCTTTTCTAGATGCGAATTCCGGAATGTTTACTTATAATTACCAATGGAATTGGGTACAGTTTATTTCTGAAACCAATGTAGATTGCAAACTATCAGCCGTGATTGTACGTTTTGCATGTGCATTATACTGGTAGTTTCTCTTAGCCCTTCGACTTCCTGGTCAAGCAGCCGGAATTTATTAACAAGTTCGTAATCTGTCATTGGCGCGACTCGCGATTCTTCCGTAGAATAGCAGTTTCAGCTTCAATCATTGGAAACATGTGACGTTCTTTACTTCTGTATCTCAGGTCTTCATTGTAGGAACTTCAAGACGCAGGTAGAACTAAGCGTGGGAGGAGGAGCTACTTCCTACTTCTTCACGGAATCTTTCGACACGCTCTGTGTGCCCCTTAGATCACTGGATAACGGAAAAAAGCAAGCACGATTCCACAAGCAGTGAACGCTGTCAGAAGTCCCTACTGTATGAGCGTCACACCAGGAAAGCTTCCAGCGGCTCGCTTTAATCACACAACGCTGCCACGCTGCGGCTTATGTTTGCTAACCCAGTGTAAGGTGTAGCGGCTTACTAAGTAAGCGGGCTCCCCGCCGCCGGCCTGCACCCCACCTGGCAGTGGGATCTGTCGCATGGCGCACTGGATGAATGGCTGACCGCATTGACCTCGGTGCGTCACCTGTTGCATCTTACGCCTGAACAAACCTACCGCTGCAGTGATCCCAAGGGCGATAACCTCTGCCCTCACACCGCAGAATGCTGCAGAAACAGCTCAGGTGCTAGATACATTCCGCGCACGAGTTGCGCAAGAGACACCGTTCGGACTTAGAAGACCAATGACACTTGGACAGTTAATGAGAAGATTTATAATATTTGCGCTCTGCAACATCTAGTGAGATGATACTACTGAAAGATTTGTATGATGGTATGAACGCTAAATATGGGAACTCCAAGAAAATATATTTATCCTTTCCGGCCGGAGTGGCCGAGCGGTTCTAGGCGCTTCCGTCCGAAACCGCGCTGCTGTTACGGTCGCAGGTTCGAATCCTGCCTCGGGCATGCATGTGTGTGATGTCCTTAGGTTAGTTAGGTTTAAGTAGTTCCAAGTTCTAGGGGACTGATGACCTCAGATGTTAAGTCCCATAGTACTCAGAACCATTTGAACATTTATCCTATCGCATGTCCGAAGTGGTCAAATGAATCGAAACACCTTCATGATACAAAACATGCGTCCTCACTGCGTATTCCACTTGGTGATACACTTAAAAGACATGGTAACTATGAGCCGGCCGCGGTGGCCGTGCGGTTCTGGCGCTGCAGTCCGGAACCGCGGGGCTGCTACGGTCGCAGGTTCGAATCCTGCCTCGGGCATGGATGTGTGTGATGTCCTTAGGTTAGTTAGGTTTAAGTAGTTCTAAGTTCTAGGGGACTTATGACCTAAGATGTTGAGTCCCATAGTGCTCAGAGCCATGGTAACTATGTTTCTAGAAATTTCATTAAGACCACCTACAAAGAGAAGTGTTCCATAAAACCACCGTCCAGCATCCTTGACATCAATTTCTTACAGAATCTTAGAACTTATTCTGAGCTCACACTTAGTGAGGCATCTCGAACAGAACCATCACCTCCATACCAACCAGCATGGATTTCGAAAACATAGATCCTGTGAAGCCAAACTCGCCCCTTTCTCACGTGACATCCTGACAGCTATGGATCAAGTCAGGTAGATGCTGATAGCTTGGTTCAAATGGCTCTGACCACTATGGGACTTAACTGCTGAGGTCATCAGTCCCCTAGAACTTAGAACTACTTAAACCTAACAAACCTACATTACACACATCCATGCCCGAGGCAGGATTCGAACCTGCGACCTTAGCGGTCGCGCGGTTCCAGACTGTAGCGCCTAGAACCGCTCGGCCACAACGACCGGCAGGTAGATGCAGTATTTCTCGATTTCCAAAGAGCATTTCATCTAGTACCACACCTACACTTCCCATCATAAGTATGATCGTATGACGTATCAGACGAAATATGTGACTGGACTGAGGTTTTCTTTGTCGGGAGGACGCAGCCCTTACCTTGGTTGAAGAGTCTTCGACGGATGTAGAAGTAACTTCGGGTGTACTCCAGGGAAATTTGTTTTGTCCCTTGCTGTTCATGTTGTACATTAATGGTCTTGCGCACAGTGTTTATATAACTTCAGACCTTTCGCAGATATGCATTCTGAACAAAGCTGTAAAAATATTCAGTCAGACCTTCACAAGATTTAAAAATGGTGCGAAGACTGGCAAATTGCCTTAAATGTTCAAAAACGTACAACTTTGCACTTCACAGCACGAAAAAAGTTTAGTATCCTATGAACATAATATCAACGGGTCCCACTTAGAATGTGTATACCCATGCAAATACCTGGATGTAACACATAGCAGAATCATGAAATTAAACGATCACATAGACTCCGTCGTAGGTAAAGCCGGTAGCAGACTTCGGTTTATTGGCAGAATAATGGGAAACGCAGTCCGTCTACAAAGGAGATTGCTTACAAAACAGTAGCGGGAATCCATCCCGGAATTTTACTCAAGTGTGTGAGACCCCGTACCAAATAGGGCTATCAGGAGATATTGAACGTATACGGAGAAGGGCAGCACTAATGGTCATAGGTTTGTTTGACCGTGGAAGTGTGTCACAGAGTCGTTGGAAGAACTGATCTGGCAGACTCTTGAGAACAGACGTAAACTGTCCCGAGAAAGTCTGCTAACACAGTTTCAACAACTGGCTTTAAATTATGACTTGAATATACTACGAGCCCCGAGTTATTATATATGAAGATATCCCCATTGATGTATATCAACGCCTGTCAACAGCGTAAGGTCTTGATTTAATTATCATTTCACTCGAGTTATTGTTGTCGTATGGATCGTGAAGAGCAGATTACATGAGTTACAGCACGCACAAACGCATTTAAGCAATCATTCTTACCGCGCTGCACACATTAACACCAGTGCCCTTGTAACAGTAAAGGAGAAAACGATAAGAAGAGTCATATATTTTTAGCAGCAAAACGAAGAAACATAGAGTCTGTAAACTGAGGTAAAATTCTTCAGGCACTCGTGGCCTCCATTTGTGAATATTCACGTGGCAGTTCGTTCTTGGGCATGTTCATTGGACAGTGGCCACTCGAATACCACTACATTATAAGTGTTTGTGAAATGTGCGATTGACATGGTAGATGGTAGTCAGCCTATCCACCGCGCGGAACATGTTAAAAATAGGACCTAGATCACGTGTGGGCAACCGGCGCCCGCAGGGCGGAAGCGGCCCGTGATTGGTTTCAATCCGTCCCGCAGAAGAAGTTCGTGGGAGGGAGAGAGCGACGCGATCGCGTTGCGCTCCCCGCAGAACATATTTCCAGATACTTCCACATTAGCACTGATAAATAATTCTTGTCCGTTGTGGACGAATTAGAACACTGCAACTTTTGAAACTACATAATTATGCTTTACGATGAACTAGCTGCAAACAGTTTCTTTTATAAAAACATAAATTGAATGTATTCTCAAAAACGGCTGTTCTAAGGCATCATTTGCTGGCGTGTCGTGTTGGGAAAAGTGCAACATTCACATCGGTGCCTTACCCGATAAACATTGACGCCGTAGACGCTGTACTTTTGACTTCATGCGCCAGGAGCGCTGCTTTCGCTTCAAGTGACAGGGTGGTCCACAAGCTTGAGTAAGTATGTAAATCAGGCCCGCGGCCAATGAAGGTTGCCCATGCCTGACCTACATACAAATCTGTTAGTTCCCTGCCGTCCGATAGTCTGAAGTCGCTCCATCACTTCTGACTGAAAGAACACTTGACGCGCTGGAATGCTATTAAAAGCTGGAAAGTTGCTAAGGCAAACTTACAGCTAACATCTGTGTGTTCTGCTGTTGGCAGTCTCGAAGACAGAGCCAGCAGAGAAGCAATAAAACTGTTATCGACCAGCGATAAACTCGTTTAATCGGCTGTGCGGCCACGAAAGGCGTTGTTCACAAGAGAATTCAATAGATTCTATTCAGGCGCACGCGCTTGGTAGTCACCTTTCAAGTTATTTCTGTGACGTAGAAACCAATATTGCCATCTTGGCGGCGTGAATAGGTAGAGGAACACAACTTACATTTCGTTCTACGTTCAAGGCAGCCTTTCTTTACCTCTGACAACTTAATGACACATATCAATTAATCAGGTATTCGCCTTTGTGTTTCGCAACAAGAAAGCTATGCAACGGAGGGTGATTATTTCTTACAGTATAACTGTGCGTTCGCTGAGTTGAGTTTTCTTGGCAGATTAAAATGTCCTTCACACGAGCCTTACTCTGTCTGGAACATGAAAGAAGTGAGGGCAAGTACAGGTAGGTTGCTCAAGTCACACCAATACCCAAAAAGGGAAGTAGGAGTAATCCTTTGAACTACAGGTCCATATGACTAACGTCGATTTGCTATAGGGTTTTGGAACAGATACTGTGTTCGAACATTATGAAGTATCGCGATCACTTGGATTGCTGTTTAGACTCCATTTTAGACTGTGTACCCACTTATATTAAGAAATCGGAACACTTAATGCAGACGTGGCACTATTGTTTATATTGTCAACTATTTAACTCCATGATATTCAAGCAGAAAACAACACTACCAGGAAATTTGTGCTTGTACGATCTTTGAATGCTACTGCGAGGACCGTTCAAAAATAATTCCTCACTATCTTTTTCTTCGAAGATATTTATTCTTAACAGTTAGAACTTGGTGAAAATATCGGTCAGTTTTCTTCTCTTTTGATGATGGCGGATGGTACCCCTCTAGTGTTTCCGATCCAAAGCGATGCAGTCAGGTTTCGTTACTTGCAAATGATAGGAAGGCCTCTCCATTGGCTCCAAACTGCCCCAACAGTTTAGATAAAACGGCTATTCTTTGAAATTTGGAATCTGTTGTGAGCATTCTTGGAAAGCATCTTAAGCACACCTTCGAATGTCCAAGAGTCTCAGTGATTACACACATCCAGTGCTGATCGATAGCTGTAGAGCGAATTTCCGAGTTGCGAAGCATCGGTTTGCAAGAATAAAGGCATTCGCGCGATTCACCATGTCAGGAGCAATGACTATGACAGTGACGTCCCGAATGTGGCCGATCACGAAGCTCAGTTTCTGCACTTCTTGACGCTTTAACTCTCTTTACCCGTCGCCCAGCAGTACTGGTATCAACTGTTATTTATTAAATGACCATCGTATTTGAGCGTGAGCCTACCAGTAGCATCAGTCAAATTTTCAACCCAGTTTTGCCCTTATTTTTAAAACACAGCTTGTAGATTTATCTTGACGAAACTGCAGAAATCGGTCTTCCTAATGCACCGACCAACACTTACCAAAGAGAAGTTGTAAAAGTGGATATTCATACGGATATGTGAGTACCTAAAAAATATGTATACATCTTCGATCTTTTCTGGTATTTATGATACTTGATGGAACATATTAAGGGCTACTTTTGACACTTCCTGGCGGAGTAAGACTTCGTGCCGGACCATGACTCGAACTCGAGACCTATGCCTTTCGCGGCAAGCGCATTATCGGCTGAGCTATCCAAGCACGACCCACAACCCGTCCTCACAGCTTGACTTCCGCCAGTACCCCATCTCCTATTGGAGCGGTATTTGTGCGCATCTCTATCCCAAGACTTGTGTCACTTCAGTCCATAATGCAACCGTTTAGGACTGATTTGGATGGATGGGTTCAGAGTAGCTTGTTTCGATATTCATACTACTAGGAATGTTTTTCTAGTATATTTCCGGAAAAATTCGTGGTGGATGTCTCATAATCTGTAAAACAGCAACGCAGACGAAGTCGAGTCAAGGACGTATGAGGCGGCAGAAATCACGAAAGGCCTTAAAACTGACGGCTGACAGCTGACTCTTCTTGTAATTAGCAAGTAATTTGTATATTTCATGGCACTGCATTTAAAATAAATTTAAGTCGTCAACTGAGTGAGCGCAAATTTATCGTCTTTTCTGCAAATTACTCGCCTTCACAAATCGGTACCCAGTACGTTCGACTTCATGATGGTAAAACTTGATGCTCCATACGACTGGAACAAGATCTTCATAAACGTATTGTTCATTTCCCTGCTCAGTCTCTGTGTCGTGTCTGATTCACCGAAACATTTGCTTAAAATTCTGAACTACACTGAAGAGCCAAAGAAACTGGAACACCTGCCTAACATCGTGTGGGGTCCCCGCTAGCACGCAGAAGTACAGCAACCCCACGTGGCATGGATTCGACTAATGTCTTAAGTAGTGCTGGAGGCAACTGACTCCACGAATCCTGCAGGCCTGTCCATAAATCCGTAAGAGTACGAGGGGGTGGAGATCTCTTCCGAAAAGCACGTTGCAAAGCATCCCAGCTATGCTCAGTAATGCTGATGTCTGGGGAGTTTGGTGGCCAGCGGAACTGTTTAAACACAGCAGAGTGTTCCTGGAGCCACTCTGTAACAACTCTGGACGTGTGGGGTGTCTAATTGTTCTTCTGGAATTGCCCAGGTCCATCGGAGTGCTCAATGGACATGAATGGATGCAGGTGATCAGATAGGATGCTTACGTACGTGTCACCTGTCAGAGTCGTATCTAGACGTATCAGAGGCCCCATATCACTGCAACTGCACACGCCCCACACCATTACAGGGCCTCCACCAGCTTGAACAGTTCCCTGCTGACATGCAAGGTCCATGGATTCATGAGATTGTCTCCATACCCACACACGTCCATCCGCTCGATACAATTTGAAACGAGGCTCGTCCGACCAGGCAACATGTTTCCAGTCATCAATAGTCCAAAGTCGGTGTTGACAGGCCCAGACGAGGCGTAAAGCCTTGTATCAAGCAGTCATGGACCTTCGGCTCTGAAAGCTCAAATCGATGATGTTTCGTTGAATGGTTTTTCGCACACTGATACTTGTTGATGGCCTGGCATTGAAAACTGCAGCAGTATGCTGAATGGTTCCACTTGTGTCACGTTGCACGATTCTCTCCAGTCGTTGTTGGTCCTGTTATTGCAGGATCTCTTTCCAGCGGCAGCGATGTTGAATATTGGTGATGTTTTACCGGACTCCTGTTATTCACAATACACTCGTGAAATGGTCGTACGGGAAAATCCCTACTCGGAGATGCTGTGTCCCGTCGCTCGTGCCCCAACAATAACACTACGTTCAAGCTTACTTAAATCTTGATAATGTGCCATTGTAGCAGCAATAACCCATCCAACAACTGCACGAGGCACTTGTTGCGTTATACAGAGTGTTACAAAAAGGTACGGCCAAACTTTCAGGAAACATTCCTCACACACAAAGAAAGAAAATATGTTATGTGGACATGTGTCCGGAAACGCTTACTTTCCATGTTAGAGCTCATTTTATTACTTCTCTTCAAATCACATTAATCATGGAATGGAAACACACAGCAACAGAACGTACCAGCGTGACTTCAAACATTTTGTTACAGGAAATGTTCAAAATGTCCTCCGTTAGCGAGGATACATGCATCCACCCTCCCTCGCATGGAATCCCTGATGCGCTGATGCAGCCCTGGAGAATGGCGTATTGTATCACAGCCGTCCACAATACGAGCACGAAGAGTCTCTACATTTGGTACCGCGGTTGCGTAGGCCAGAGCTTTCAAATGCCCCCATAAATGAAAGTCAAGAGGGTTGAGGTCAGGAGAGCGTGGAGGCCATGGAATTGGTCCGCCTCTACCAATCCATCGGTCACCGAATCTGTTGTTAGGAAGCGTACGAACACTTCGACTGAAATGTGCAGGAGCTCCATTGTGCATGAACCACATGTTGTGTCGTACTTGTAAAGGCACATGTTCTAGCAGCACAGGTAGAGTATCCCGTATGAAATCATGATAACGTGCTCCATTGAGAGAACCTATGGATTGCCATCATCGTCATCGTTGTGGCAGTCATCCGAGATTAAGCTCAGTACGCTGTTCTGATGTCCATCGTTTACTTGGGATCCCTAGGTCCCACGTGCCGGTAGATCGGTACCTCTACGCTTTCATAAGAAAAGAAGGACGCTTAGGGTTAACATCCCGTCGACGACTATATCATTCAGGACGAAGCACAAGCTCTAATTAGACAAGGATGAGATGGTATATTCTTTTCTTAGGAAACCTCCTGGCATCTGTCTTATGGAATTAATGGGCTCCACTGCTCTCAATGACTGTAATGACACTCTCCCTGGATGCGTGTTCAGTACCTCAACCACTGCACAGCTTCGCTCGGTAATGTTATTGTCCGGAGTTATCAGCTTGCTCTCAGAGGGCAGCACTGAAATAGAAATAATTTTTAAATCGGTGAAAGCGACACGCCCCCCATTTCGGCCTGCCAGAACGAGACCTAACAGCAGGTGATTACTGCTGCCTGTGGAGTCTCCTCGTCGGCGGTCGGCTGCTAGGCCCACACCCCACACCCAGTGCCCGCGCCCGCTCTCCCGTCCCCCCTAATCATGCGTCCCAGCGAACGCACCGCCATTGTGCGTCCAACTCTGGAGAACTCCATTCAGGCGGCGCGCACAGACCGAAATATTACTTTCTTTCCGCGGGCCTGCCAGCAACGACTGCCCCATTCCTCGCCGGCGGCTGCCTCTCAGGCCGGCGACCTCTCAACTTGCGCGCCCGCTCGCTGCGAGTACGTCATTATTCGCCAGCAACAGAGCAGCACTAGCGAAAGCACAGGCTGAAAACTCTCTGCTGCATCAAAGCGCTATTATCAAATGACTAAGTACTAAAATCTGTTGTTTTCGCTGAGGCGGATTTGGATTATGAAGCAACCACTGAGTGAGGCCCCGAGGAACCTCATTGATAAGAAATAGTAGCTCTTTTCAGACGTACGTACTGTATGTCCAAACTTTTTCGAAATGCGCTCCCTACACTCCCCCCCCCCCCTCACCACCCACCCCAACTAAAACAATCACATTGAAGCGCCAAAGAAACTGGTATTGGCATGCGTATTCAAATACAGAAATATGTAAACAGGCAGAATACGGCGCTGCGGTCGACCACACCTATATAAAACAACGAGCGTCAGGCGCAGGTTTTTAGATCCGGTACTGCTGCTACAATAGCAGGTTATCAAAATTTAAGTGAGTTTGAACGTGGTGTTATAGTCGGCGCACGAGCGATGGGATACAGCATCTCCGAGGTAGCATAAAGTGGGGTTTTCCCCATACGGCCATTTCACGACTGTAGCGTGAATATCAAGAATCCGGTAAAACATCAAGTCTCCGACATCGCTGCGGCCGGAAAAAGATCCTGCACGAACGGGACCAACGACGCCTGAAGAGAATCTTTCAACGTGACAGAAGTGCAATCCTTCCGCATATTGCTGCAGATTTCAATGTTGGTTCATCAACAAGTTTCAGCGTGCGAACCATTCAACGAAATATCATCGATATGGGCTTTCGGAGCCGAAGCCACACTCGTGTACTCTTGATGAATGCACGACACAAAGCTTTACGCCTTGCCTTGCCCGTCAACACCGACACTGGACTGTTGACTAGAAAGATGTTGCCTGGTCAGACGACTCTCGTTTCAAATTGTATCGAGCGGATGAGCTTTTACAGGTATAGAGACAAGCTCATGAATCCATGGACCCTGCATGTCAGCAGGGGACTGGTCAAGCTGGTGTAGGTTCTGTAATAGCGTGTGTAGTTGGAGAGATATGGGGCCTCTGATACGTCTAGATACGACTCTGACAGGTGACACGTACGTTAGCATCCTGCCTGACCACCTGCATTCATTCATGTCCATTGTGCATTCTGACGGACTTAGGCAATTGCAGCAGGAGAATGCGATTCACTAAACGTCCAGAATTGCTACAGAGTGTCTCCGTGAAAACTCTTCTGTGTTTAAACACTTAGGCTGGCCACCAGACTCCCCAGATATGAACATTATTGAGCATTGCTTTGCAACGTGCTGTTCAGAAGAGATCTCCACCCCTCGTACTCTTGCGGATTTATGGACAGCCCTGCAGGTTTCATGGTGTTAAATCCCTCCAGCACTACTTCAGACATTAGTCGAGTCCATGCCACGTCATGTTGCGTGCTGCGTGCTCGCTGGGGCCCTAGGCAGGTGTACCAGTTTCTTTGGCTCTTCAGTGCAGTTAAAGCGTTTATACACGGTGAACATCTTAAAACCGATACACTGCAGAGACGGATGCCTGACTGTGACCACGTCCCTTGTGTTCCTTGTGTGTTGCAGGCTGTGTGATTGACACAGAGTACTGCAAGCAGCAAAATGGCTCTGAGCACTATGCGACTTAACTTCTGAGGTCATTAGTCGCCTAGAACTTAGAACTAATTAAACCTAACTAACCTAAGGACATCACACACATCCATGCCCGAGGCAGGATTCGAACCTGTGCAAGCAGCAGAAGGGTCGGATATTCATGTGGGGAACAAGCCGAGAAGGTGTTTGTGGACGACCAGTCAGATGGAGACGGTCGAGAGGCAGCACGGCTATACCAAAACAAGTACCCTCCCATACGCCAACCACATCACACAACATTTTAAGCCGTTTTTGAGCGTTTGTGTAATCATGGGTACCGTCAGAAGTTTAGGGAAGCGGCGGACTATGCGTACACCAGATTTGGAGGACCAGGTTCTACAGGATATCGAGACGAACCCTAGTACAAGCTCCAGGTGAGTGACCCGCCAACTTGGTGTGAGCCAAATTACGATTATGTGTGTCCTACAAAACAGCTGCTAGTATCCCTAACAAAAATGGTTCAAATGGCTCTGAGCACTATGGGACTCAACTGCTGTGGTCATCAGTCCCCTAGAACTTAGAACTACTTAAACCTAACTAACCTAAGGACATCACACACATCCATGCCCGAGGCAGGATTCGAACCTGCGACCGTAGCAGTCGCACGGTGCCGGACTGCGCGCCTAGAACCGCGAGACCACCGCGGCCGGCAGTATCCCTAACACCTCCAATTCCATGGAGACCACTTTGAACATCCATTGTGACGCGAATGCGATGTGGCCCTGTACTGTGTTTCTGGACGATTTGTAGTCGTTGCACACACACTGTCCACTTCCGGACACAAGTTCGTAGGAAATTTCCTCGTCCATATCCAGTCTGGAATCCGTTTCTGCAGTTTGTAGATTTTATTAATGTTCACCCTGTAGTTTTTCGTGTACATTTCCGGGGAACACCACAGCACTCTCAAGGACAAGGCCATTTTATTGACAAGTGACATGACTGGTACTACGTCATTGTAGGAATATATGATGACAAATTCACACCAAACTAAGCACACATGTCACAGTAAAGGATAAACAGTCTCTTCAGTATGCTGTGTACCCCAAACTGTGTACGCCTCCCCCTCCCTTTTCTGGTGGCAACGCAGGCGTATATTCTCGCATGCAAACCGTAGTAAAGCTACCGAATGGCAGTGTCCTGCATAACAGCCGCTAGTATCCCTCCGTGGAGGTCGCAAGCACTTTTCACCTTTTCCTGCTATTCGGCTACGATCTTTGCAGTCTCTAGAAAATGAGTGAAGTCCCACTTCACTCTGTCCAGTACGTGTTGGTGATGAAACACAGAATGAAGTTCACACGATTTAGAGGTAGATGGTGCACACTGTTTCTTTCCTCTTGGTTAACAGACGACTGTGGCGACCAGAAGGTCATCCGGCCACGTTGTTAAGGTAGTACAGATCTGTCAAATGATAGAAATAGCGAACATCGTACGAGGGCGATAACCGCTAGGGAAGAGAGGAAACAGCGTACGCAGGCTTGAAACGTTCTGTACGTTCTTGCCTCAGACATGTCGTGGCGTCGATCGAAATCACACTCGCGATCGCAACAGTGGTCTATGGACTCTTGGCTATTTGCAAATCAAATCACGAGGCTTATTGGTCCGCGATTTTAATTGTATACGTATGTTAATAGATCTGGAATAATTCTTCGGATTG
The DNA here is from genome assembly GCF_023898315.1 of Schistocerca nitens. NCBI lineage: Eukaryota > Metazoa > Arthropoda > Insecta > Orthoptera > Acrididae > Schistocerca > Schistocerca nitens. Next base: position 504,487,021 of record NC_064615.1, read on the forward strand.
CTAAAGGTGTAAAATCAGTTTACATAAAGATCGGCAGCCTCACTTTAATGCGCGAGAGAGGGTTAAACTCCTCCAACTACTGGGACTCGGATCAAAAAATGGCTCTGAGCAGTATGCGACTTAACTTCTGAGGCGATCAGTCGCCTAGAACTTAGAACTAATTAAACCTAACTAACCTAAGGACATCACACACATCCATGCCCGAGGCAGGATTCGAACCTGTGACCGTTGCGGTCGCTCGGCTCCAGACTGTAGCGCCTAGAACCGCACGGCCACTCCGGCCGGCATTCTCGGATCGGCGCCTCCACTTCGGAGAGTTTAGGACTACCGATCGACTATCCCAGTTCTGCGAGCTCCCGAACCACCCCACGAAATTACTTCACATCTAGGCCTTCCGGAATCGCAATCAGGAACCTAACGTAGGCATTTTCATTTGTCATTTCTTGCTATCGGTAATAGACTGATAAGAGCTTTTGTAAAGCGATACTGTAGGGAGTTTCTCTGTCATAGATCTTGGAAAACACAGCCGTCATGGGGAAATAACTCACCTTTAAAATCAGCTTGATCAACTCCGACCGTTACTCATTTAGGAGGACTAGGCAAAGGTCATCGAACAAACAAACCGTCCCGCCCCCCCCCCCCCCCCCCTCCCCAACCGGAACGTAGCCGGAGCGACTTCAACAGCGAACAGAACTAGCATATATCGGAGGCTACGAAAGGATGCGTTAAAAGTTTCCCACAAAACACGTGGAACCTCTGGCCCTACAGCTCCACAAGATATGGTAACTTGCTACACCTTAGGTTTTGCCTGGTGCATCGCTTAATAAAAGCAAACCGCGTGACTTCTGTGCTGCGCAGTGCAGATAGGAAGCCGTGTTCTCGTTGTGCAGCCGCAGCAAAGGCGGGCAGCACTATCTGGCCGGTCCATTCGCGCAAACCGGCTGAGCCGCGTTGCCGGCCGAGCGGGTAATTGCGAGAGCGTCCCGCAAATTGCTTCTGGCCGGGCCCGCGCCGCTTAATAACCCGGATTGTTTACTCCCGTCAAGGAGGCTTTATACAGCTCTCCTGTCTGCTCGCCGATAATGCTAACGCTATTGGGTATGGGACTTCGCAGTTAAGTCAGAGCTGCCTATACACACATAGTAGCGACAATAACATGCACTTACAGAAGCAGCATCTGACTGAATTTGTTATACCATTAAAAACCGTCAAACAGCTTGGATTGAGAAAAGATAAAATGGTTCAAATGGCTCTGAGCACTATGGGACTTAACATCTGAGGTCATCAGTCCCCTAGACTTAGAACTACTTAAACTTAACTAACCTAAGGACATCACACACATCCATGCCCGAGGCAGGATTCGAACCTGCGACCACAGCAGTTGTGTGGTTCCGGGCTGAAGCGCCTAGAACCGCACGGCCACCACGGCCGGGGAGAAAAGATATCTTTTGAGGAAGGCGATCAGTCATTTTAGGTTCTTTCCTAACGTCAGCTGCGATAGACGCTACCTGAGAATTGTTGTTGTTGTTGTGGTCTTCAGTCCTGAGGCTGGTTTGATGCAGCTCTCCATGCTACTCTATCCTGTGCAAGCTTCTTCATCTCCCAGTTCCTACTGCAACCTACATCCTTCTGAATCTGCTTAGTGTATTCATCTCTTGGTCTCCCTCTACGATTTTTACCCTCCACGCTGCCCTCCAATGCTAAATTTGTGATCCCTTGATGCCTCAAAACATGTCCTACCAACCGATCCCTTCTTCTAGTCAAGTTGTGCCACAAACTTCTCTTCTCCCCAATCCTATTCAATACCTCCTCATTAGTTACGTGATCTACCCACCTTATCTTCAGCATTCTTCTGTAGCACCACATTTCGAAAGCTCCTGAGAATATAGGCCGTAATAAAAGTTTAATTAACATGTCCATCCTTGTATCTTTTGTTCTTAGGACGACCGTGCTGGCCGAGCGGTTCTAGGCGCTTCAGACCGGAACCGCGCGAGTGCTACGGTCGCAGGTTCGAATCCTGCCTCCGGCATGGATGTGTGTGATGTCCTTAGATTAGTTAGGTTTAAGTAGCTATAAATTCTAGGGGACTGATGACCTCAGATGTTAAGTCCCATAGTGCTCAGAGCCATTTGAACTTTTTTTTTCTTATTTTCCGTGTCACAGGCTGAGAGCATCATTTTTTCTGAGCACATTACTTTTCGATGTAAATTTTACGTCAGTCACTGCTCACAGAATTATTTATTGTCTGGGCAGTTTCGATTATCTACCTACTGTCAATAGAAGGTAAAGCAGTGATCATTTCGAAGATTGTTCTGAACATCACAGTACTTTGCTGGACTCGGTCCTATTGTAAATGGTAAGCCCTCGCCTTCCTCCGATCTTTGAACTGATTTGGCCAGCCAGTTTAATGCGGTGCTTCTCGGCATTTTTCACACTAACAAACATTACCTGAGGTCATATAACTATGAGGAGTTATCGAATGAAAACCGAACACCCACCACAACGGGATCATGGAGTGGTTCTTTTCAAAAGTAGTCACAACATGCGTTAAGACATTTATCCCAATGGGAGACTAGATGCTCAATTCCTGTTTCGTAGAATGCGATCGGCCGCTTACGGATTCACAACCTGACTCACTCTTGCACTTCTTCGTCCGACTGAAACCAACGTCCACGCATGTCCTCCTTCAGGTCGCCAATGATGTGAAAGTCACACGTTGAACGATCCGGCCGCTACAGAGGATGTTGCCGCGTTTCGCAACTGAATCACTTCAACCTAGCGTTCATCCGATTGGCAGCGTGGGGCAGGGCTTTATCGGGAAACAGGAAGACTCCGTCTGACAGCATTCCAACAGCCCGAGGGCAAACGGTAAGGCCAACAGCGGAAACATTTCACATGTCTCCCGCCAAAGAAATCTAAAGCTGTTCACGCTAGTTCAAATGGTTCAAATGGCTCTGAGCACTATGGGACTTAACATCTCAGGTCATCAGTCCCCTAGAACTTAGAACTATTAAAACCTAAGTAACCTAAGGATATCACACACATCCATGCCCGAGGCAGGATTCGAACCTGTGACCGTAGCGGTCGCGCGGTTCCAGACTGAAGCGCCTAGAACCGCTCGGCCACCATCGGCCGGCTTCACGCTAGTTCCGGGAAGGTCGTGATGACTTTATTCTGCAACTGCACAAGCTCTCTGCTCGTCGAGTTCATCGAGGGTAGAACCATAATCGATGCGCAGCGCTATGCAGAAACTGCAACGTGCCTTGAGGTCAAAATGACCTGGAATGCTATCGAACAGAATCACCCTGTTGCACGATAACGCCCGCCCACGCCACTGCCAATCGGATGAGGGCTACGCTTCATCTTTTCAGTTGGGAAATACTGAAACATCCTCCCAACAGCCCGGGTCGTTCACTACGTGACTTTCACATCGTTGGCGACCTGAAGAAGGACGTGTGTGGACGTTTTTTACAGTCAGACGAGGAAGTGGAAGAGTGGATATGGGTGTGGATCCGTCAGCGGCCGACTGCGTTGTACGAAACAGGAATTGATTATCTCGTCTGCCACGGCGATTATTTTTTAATAGACTCATTCTATTGTCTCATTGTAGCTGTCCGCAGGTCGTGGTCTCGCCGTAGTATTCTCGCTTCACGAGCACGGGGTCCCGGGTTCGATTCCCGACGGGGTCAGGGATTTTCACCTGCCTCGAAATGACTGGGTGTTGTTGTCTTCATCATCGTTCATCCCCATTACGGTTGGAGGAAGGCAATGGCAAACCACCTCCAGTAGGACGTGGCCTAGTGCGGGTCTCCCGCATCGTCCTCTACGCTCTGTCACGGAGTATGGGACTTCATCATCATCATTGTAGCGGGTAATAGAACCATTCCATGGTCTAACTGTAGCGGGTGTTCGGTTTTCATTTGTCTGCCTCTTATATTAAGCCACAGACAAAAGTCCTAAGAGTGAACGGGAATCGAACCTGAGAGCTTCAGGTTCTTAGTCTGGCTCATTATCAACAGCCCTCAGAAAATACTTTGCCGATCGCTGCGTCAGGAAATACAAAGAGCAAACGTTCCATTGACGCTCTAGTTCAAAAGTACTGTTGCAGAATTCCTCAATGAAATGTTGTTTCCTATCATGTTTTGACGGTGTCAATGCCCAAGTAATATTTACGGGCTATGACAAGGACCAGATAGCAGAAACACTTGTGTGAACATTGGCTGTGGCTGACATGAACTTAATACCTGTAGCGTTTCTCTCTTTCGGAAGTAGAATTATTCCTTTCGTCGACCTCGGTGCTAGCGAAGCGTCCCGAATCCTCACAATGTTAAGACATCTTCACACGGGACGTGAAGGCGTTCGTGGACGAGGAGTTGCTCACAGCGTGGAGTTTGACATTCCACTATACTGCGAAGCGTGAAAGGAGGATTCTGCCATGTCAGATTTTTTCATCGTGGAGAGGAATGTGGCCAGGGAGATGCGACATCGTTTTTACGTCGAGAGCAGGCCTCAGCAGACACACCATATTGGATTAAGTCGTACGGAGTTAAAATTCTGTATTTTCTGGTTCTTAGATTATAATAAAGTTGCTATGAATACAAGCTGCTTCAAAACACCGGCACATTGAGGATCTCTTGAAAATGCTTCGTTTTTGGCACGATTTGTAATAATAAAAAGATGGTAAACTATATATAGGCAGTTAAAGACTTCTCGTATTTGATGCTTTCCGTTTTATAACTTGCGAACAATGGAAGTATGTTGTTTTAATGCTACAGCACATTGATGATCTACCAAAAGAGCGTCGTTTTCGGTTTGTTGTAGTTAAACATCAAATAATGACATCTAGAGTTGCAGCGTGCAGACATTAGTATAAATTGAACAAGTAACTTAGACATTGTTGTAATGATAAATCTGTAGCGTAATTCAATTCATTGTGAAGTGTCAATGGAAAGTGAGCAAATTCGCATCTAGATAAGCGCATATTTTTTTCACCGTATGTTTTCTAGAGGATTCCATGAGTGTTGTCCAGAAAGTAAGGCACAGCATTTTTTCTTCAACAATTCTTTATTGAACGCAATGAGAATTACACATACGAAAGAATGGTGTTATATCTACACACCCTATTTTTCCATATAATCTCCATTCTGCTCTATGGCCTTCCTCCAGCGCGAAACAAGGACGTGTATGCTCTGTCGGTACCAATCCTTGTCCTGGTGGTGGAGCCAATGCTTCACTGGGTGAATCACCTCCTCATCGTCCTTAGAATGTCTTCCACGCAATGCGTCTTGTCCTTGCGAGTGACAACATCTCAGGTGTGACAGCCGTGGATGGTCTTCTCGACCGCTGCAGATCGTGGAGCTCCGCCGAACCACCTTCTGATGACCTCACCCTCCGTGCCCAGCGACTAACTGTACTTCTGTCGACAGCAGATGCTCCATGGACTTTGCACAAGTGTTTGTGAATATTCCCCACAGTTTCTTTCTCTGCAGTGAAAAATTCAAATGCGGCGTGTTACTTGTAACGTACATCACCTACAGACGCCATTTGGAAACTGTCCAGCAGCTACTCTATCTGTCGGAAGTGACGGAAACTTGAACTCTCACTCAGGAGATTCCAAATAATACATACATAACGTTTCGCATTTGCAACATTGTTTTCGGCTAGGAAAAAAAAATGCGGTGCATTACTTTCTGGGCAACCCTCGTAGTTCTTATCAATTTAATACAAGTATTATTTAGAATATTCGATATTTTTTATTAATAAGAGCGTTCTTTGTCCAGTAGAGTTTGTTAGATTTTGTGAATGAATTGTTAAGACCGCAGTCAACAACACTAGCTTACTCCTTCTTTCGTCGACGATCGCTAACAAAGTTAACACAGCTATTTTCTGCTCGTCCAGTTTCGTAAACAAACTGCGCGATTTGCGCTACAGATGCAGCCGACGACCTCCGCTGTAGAGCTCTGTGCTCGCGAACCGCGATGAAGGGCACGTACCGTGAGATATAGGCATATACTAGGCACGGTGGATACCGCTCTTCATGGTGAGAAACATGTCCTGCGTGAGGACAACTCGGCGATGTGCGGCGAACGAGGCAAATTACGTGACGTATTGCTCTGAGACTTACTCGGAAATGTTTACTGGCGGATCTGGATTAGTCCCCTGCACTGCTACAGTATAAAACCAATGAAAATAAGTCTCTCTACCATCGCTTTGACCTACGAGGCACGCCTGAATTTCTCACTACTACGAAATCAATCATTAAAAACCCTGTAGCTGTCTAACTACTTTCAGAAAGATTTCGCTATCCGAACACTGGACTGAAAAGTACACAGCACTAACAGTCCACATCGTATCGCAAGCTGGCTGCTAGAAACTTCAACTAATAATTTCTACAACAGTGAAACAGATACGCAGTTCAAATTCATTTAGTCAAAAGAAACACAAAGACGCAACATTTCAAGTTACCACGGAAACAAACGAAATTTATTAGCTTCAGTGAAACCTTGCCAAGATCACCTCGAACACTAAACATCAAATTAACTACTTGGCTCCACAACCCAATTTGAGGCCTGTGCTTACTGACTATGCGCGAACTCGCTAAAAAGCAACACTCTTCTGGAAACCGGGAAATGTCTCAACGAAAATCGCACACCCGAGCACGGGAACAGATATTTGGAAAATAACGTGGACGCTTACTTAGGATCACTGACCACCGATTTCAGAAATGCACCTCGAAACACCAATCCAGCCCCACACGGCACACGACACCCTCCTGTACTCGCGAAGGCCTTCGGCCGACACCACAGTTAAACTCCGAAACTATTCCATGAAATTGTTTTCGCTACTGAGCGTCTTTAACCACTCAGACTCGGGAGTAAAATTCAGGCACTTCCATTGACCATTTGCCACTCCTGCTAACAGAACTTCTCTAGAAAGTGCCGCTTCGTGCCTGGACTTCGAGAAGTTTCTCTTCAACAGGTACTGGACACGACGTACCCTCATGGTATAATTACACGCCATTTTGTTTAGTTCATTGGCTTTGCGAACATGCCCACACAGCCATCTCAACAGTTGAATGTCAATTAAGACCATGCGAACGTAAGGACAACACAATACCCAGTCCCCGAGCGGAGAAAATCTCCGACACGCCCGGGAATCGAACCCGGGTCCCTTCGGTTAGCAATCCTTCACGCTCACCGTGCAGCTAGCGAGGTGGGCTGCATGTTATTAAGCCAGCCTCATAGGCCTTAGCCACACCCATTTACAAGTACTGTGGAGAGATTGGCGAATTATCCGAAGCCCGTACAAAAGCAGCCCCTCGGCCCCCCCCCCCCCCCCCCATACTGGAAACTGGCCCTAGTGTCCACGAAGGCGAACAGGACGAGCACACGGATGAGGTCAGGAAATGATATGTTACGAAATTTCCTTCAATTTCTACATTGCTTCTTCAGCGTAATAACGAAGAAACGGCAATTATATGAAAAGCATCCTTTCCTTATCTCTCTTAATTAGTGCGCACCATTTCCAAATTTTGATTTTCAGTGCTGTGACATATTGGAAGTGTATGAAGAGATATCGGCGTGTGCAGTAAAAGCTATGTCGAAGAGAGTGATAAGATAACAATCGAGAATGTTGCGGGCGAGAACATGCAGAGCACTCGCGCATATCGATAGCACGGCAGACCTTCGGGGCGCGGCGGCCGTGTCGATGCGCGTATATCGACCGGCGCGCCGCGGCGGCGAAGACGAGCGGCCGGTAGACGGCGTCCAGACAGGCGGCGCGTCGTATTGATCACGTGGCCGGCCCGTGCCGCAGTGGCGCGCCAGCACACTTTCACTGCCGGCGCCACCGGCTGCTCTCCACTCGCTGACAGCTCTGCGCGGCCGGGCCGCCGGCAGAGGCGCGACACCGCCCGCTGTCCAGCAACCTCTACTGGCAGGCGGTTAGGAAACACATAAACCTCACAACTCATAGCACCACACGGCCGACAGAAAGTGCGAGTTTCTGTGCTGTACAAGAGGTAGTCATGAAGTTCTGACAGTTCTTGTTAAGGTAATCTTCAGGCAGGAGACTGGTTTCATGCAGCTCTCCATGCTACTCTATCTGTTGAAAGTCTCTTAGTCTCTGAAGAACTACTGTAACCTATATCCATCCGAATCTGCTTGCTATATTTATCTCTTGGACGTCCTCTACAATTGTTGTCCCCCACACTTCCCTCCGATACTAAATGCATGATTCCTTGATGCCTCAGAATATGACCTATTAACCGATATTTTCTTTTGGTCAAGTCGTACCACAAATTTCTTTTTCCCCTGATTTTGTTCAGTATTCCTCACTACTTACACCTAATCTGCCACCTTCTTCTATAGAACCACATTTCAAAAGCTTCTCTCCTTGTCTGAACTGCTTATCGTCCATGTCTCACTACCGTACAAGCCTACACTCTGAACCATTTCCTTTAGAAAAGACTTCCTAACATTCAAATGTATAAAACTTCCTGGCAGATTAAAACTGTGTGCCGGACCGAGACTCAAACTCGGGACCTTTGCCTTTCGCGGGCAAGTGCTCTACCATCTGAGCTACCCAGGCACGACTCACGACCAGTCCTCACAGCTTCAATTCTGGCAGTACCTCGTCTCCTACCTTCACAGAAGCTCTCCTGCGTGGTTGGGTAGCTCAGGTGGTAGAGCACTTGCCCGCGAAAGGCAAAGGTCCCGAATTCGAGTCTCGGTCCGGCACACAGTTTTAATCTGCCAGGAAGTTTCATATGAGCGCACACTCCGCTGCAAAGTGAAAATCTCACTCTGGATTCAAATGTATACACTGTGTTAACAAATTTCTCTTCTTCACAAATGCTTTTTTGACCATAATTTGTATCCTCTCTTCTTCTAACTACTAACATCAGTCGTTTTACTGCTCAAATAAACTCATCTACTTTCAGTCTTTCTGTTTCTAATCTGATTTCATCACCATCACCTTTAATTCGAAAACATTTCATTAGCATTTTTTTAGCTGTTGTTGATGTTCATCTTACACTGACCAGTCACATTAATATGATCACCAGCCAAAAACTTGCATGACCATCCTTTGCGGCGTGGACCGCTACTGGAAGTGCAGGAAGAGAGGTTGTGAGCTTGCGGAAGTTACCGACAGGAATGTGGAACTAAGATGACTCCAGTGCCGTGGCCAGTCGCCTTACGTTTCTAGGTTGACAATCCATGGCGCGAACAGTCCTGTCGTGGTGGTCCCACAGATTCTCGATTGGGTTTAAATCTAGGGAATCTGGTGGCCAGGGGAATACGGTAAACTCATTATAATGCTCGTGGGCCACGCATGTACGAGCCGAGCTGTGTGACACGTTGCATTGACTTGCTGGTAGATACCATCACGCAGAGAAAATCAAACTGCGTTTATGGCTGGATGTGGTCCCCAGGGATAGATTCATACTTGTGTTGACCCACTGTGCCTTCCAGAGTTAGGAAATTACCCAGAGAATGCCGCGAAAAAGTTCCCCAGACTATAACTCTCCCTCATGGTTGGAGGGTGTCTACTTTCAGACGTTTCAAGCCATACACGCCAACGGCCATCTGTCCGATAGAGCATCTGGAAAGGCCACCTGTTGTGGTACTGGCTTGTAAATTCCAGCCTTCGTCGCCGATGAACGGCAGTCAGTATGGGTGCATAAACCACGCACTTTCTGCAGAGACCCATACGCAGCAGCGTTCGCTAAACGGTCGTTGAGGAGACATTTTTGGTAGCTCCTTGCTTTATATGGGTGGTAGTTGCTCAACAGTTGCACATCTTTTCGTCTGTACACATCTCCTCAGCCATCGCTCACCCCTGTCGTTTATGGCCCTTAAAGCACCACAATTTCCTCAGCGCCATCTTGCCATGCACGGTATACTTTAACCACGGTGGCACGCGAACAGTTTACAAACGTAACCGTTTCGAAAATCGCTCCGTTTCCGCGTTACAATAACGACACTCGCCCTAATAAAAGTGGATTGTAAGTGATCTTGTATTACAGGCGGGGTTTCACAGAGCTTTCGAAGAATTACGATCAAATAAGGTGGAAAACACAGATAAAATTCCTTCGGAATTTGTGAAACAATTGGAGGGGGGGGGGCGGAGTGGCAATCGAACGAATGTTAAATTTGGTGTGTAGAATCTATAAAACTGGGGACATATTACCAAGCTTTCGCAAGAAAAAGTGATCCACACTATAGCGAAGGTAGAAAGGACACATAAGTATGAGAATTCTCGCTAAATCAGCTTAATAGCTTCCTCAACGATTCTACCGTGCTGCTGACAAGAATAATGTACAGAGAAATGGAAAAGAAAATTGTGGATCTGTTAGATGACAGTTTGGCTTTAGGAAAGATAATAGGATACATAGTGCTGATGTTGCGCCATATAGAGGAAGCAAGACAACAAAAATAGAGACACGTTCACAGCATTTCCGGCCTGGTAAAAGCATTCGACAATATAAAAAGAAGTTAAATGTTCGAAATTCTTGAGGGGGTTGCTCAGAAAGTAATGCACCGCACTTTTTTCTTTTACAATCTTTATTGAACCCAATGAGAATTACCCACACGAAAGAATGGTGTTTTATCAACATTCCCTATTTTTACACGTATTCTCCATCCCGTTGTATGGCCTTCCTCCAGTGCGAACAAGGGCGTGTATGCTCTGTCGGTACCAACCCTTGTCTGGTGGCGGAGCCAGTGCTTCACTGTGTGGATCACCACCTCATCGTCCTCAAAATGTCTTCCACGTAATGTGTCTTGTCCTTGCGAATGACAACATCAGCTCGCTGCAACATGTCAGGTGTGGCAGCCGTGCATGGTCACCCCGACCGATGCAAATCGGGAGCTCCACCGAACCGCCTTCTGATGACCTCACCCTCCGCGTCCAACGACTAACCGTACTTCTGTCGGCAACAGATGCTCCATAGACTCTGCACGAGGGTTTGTGAATATTCCCCACAGTTTCTTTCTCTGCAGTGAGGATAGCAATAAAGACACGTTGCTTGAAACGTACATCATCTACAGACGCCATTTTGAAACTGTCCTGCAGCTACGCTATCTGTCGGAAGTGACGGAAACTTGGCGCGCTCACTCTGGAGACTTCGAGTAATACATTCGTATCGTTTCGAATTCGTAGCATTGTTTTCAGTTGAGGGAAAAAAGGCGGTGCATTACTTTCAGCGCAACCGTGGTACAATATGTGTAAGAACCGCTTAGGGACAAGAAGAATTTTGAAGGCCAAGAATAAAGTGCTCCGGTTAAAAATGATAAGATAGGGATGCAGTGTTTGTCTCCTACTGTTTACCCTGTACGTTGAAGAATTAGTGACGGTATAAAAGACAGTTTCGGAAATGGGATTAAAATCCAGGCTGAAAGAATATCGATGATAAGATTCGCTGATGACATTGCTACCATTAGCGAAATCGAGGAAGAATTACAGAATATACTGAATGGAATGGCTGATCTTCTGAGCATAGAATATGGACTGGGAACAGACCGAAGAAATACGAAAACAATGAAGACTAGCAGAAGTGACATTAGTGATAAAGTTAACATAAAAATTGATAATCACGAAATGGACGAAGTGAAGGAATCCTGCTACCTTGGAAGCAAATCAACGTATCTTGGGTACAGCTGTTGTTGCTCCATCTACAAGATTGCCTGCAAAACAACATGTGTCGGACGAAGCAAGAAGGATCCAAAAAGTAGACTAGTATCAAAGATCGGCCTTAATCTGATAAAGAAATTTCGGAGACTGTACGTCTGAAGCACAGCGTTGTATGGAAATGAAATCGTGGACTCTCGGTGAACCCGAAAAATTGAGAAACGAAACGTGTGAGATGTGGTGTCAGAAAAGAATGTTGAAAATTAGGTAAGAAAAGAGGAGGCTCTCCGTCGAATCGTCGAGGAATGAAATATATGGTAAACGCGGAGAGGAAGAAGGTACAGGATGATAGGATATTTGTTCAGACAACAAAGAACGAATTCCACAGTACCAGAGGGAGCCGTAGACTGTAAAACATCTATGGCGAGACAGAGACTGCAATATATCCAACAAATTAGTAAGGACTTTGGGTTTAAGTCCTACACTGCGAGTTTAGGTTTGTCACAAGTTCCAGCGGCGACTGTGGTATAAAGCAACTCAAACACTGTCGTATTGTTTTCAAAAATGCTTTCCTTCTGTATACGCCCAATGTGAAACTTAACTTCTGGATTATCCTTGTGCTTTAATTTGTCACTGAACTCATACATTTTACTTCAGACTGTCAACAGCCTCAAAGCTTTGATTAAGCTTGTCTCCACCATACCCAAGAGGTGCTATTCGAGTGCATCAAATGGTTTGGACGGTAAGAGTATTTCCAGAGAAATATAGTTGTCAAAGATTTCCGTGACTATTCCACTTTTTTGAACCGATTGAATGATATGTCACAGTACTACAGCAGGAATCCTATCTTGTGGGATCCAGAGCTAACTTTTAGTTCTGGGTTTCTACATTTACAAATAAAAATGCGAACTGTGTACGAAAATCGAACCCGCAGAACACTTCAAAATACAAAAGACGGAATTCAACCAATAACATTCACCGGAAAACGTGCGAAAAGGAGGAGAATTTTGCTCCTATTGAGATATTAACAAACTGAAAATACAAGACTGAGAAACTGTCTTTCCCATGGCAAGTGCTGCTCACTTGATGTGCAAACGTCACTTGATGTGCCGTTCGTGAACAGCCCCCTGTCCATGGAAGTGGCGCTGCATATCGCTTCACCCATCTGCACAGCTCGAGCGTTAATGCTACATTTTCATTAGCGCTTCTGAAACCCCCCACGCCCAATTAATCAGCGTGATAAAAAATAACTTTTTTATCTGTTCATTAGTAATCGGATCAACACACAAAATCCGCTTTTTCCCTCCAACATATAATCTTCAAATACACTGTTCCTCAGGCGAAACGGTTCCATGTCTTACGGACTTGAATGATACTAAAATATCTCCTCATTTCACGGTGTGACGTATCAGTGAAAGTAACGCTCGGATCGCACAGTGCAAGGCGTATAAATATCCGAATGCGGCTTCGTGATTCGTGTAAGAAATCGATATCCTGGATGATTCTTCCGGAGTTTTTGACGTTTAATATTCGTTTCACCTTTGTTGAAGAGTTAAGTTTATAAAAAGCGGCGTTGTTTCATGCTGTAATCTAAAGATGATGTAGCTGTCTTGTAGTTTTTTGAGAGACATTTTTTTTTCTTCGGGGGCGGGGGGGGGGGGGGCGGGAGGGGCAGCGGGGAGGGACTGCGGATATCCAATATTACACTAAAGCGACACTAATAAACTACTGGTTTTCTAATACGAAACATTTGTATCGTCTGACGTAGAGTACTTAGAGAGGCTGATTAGAAACAGTCTGAAAAACTTGTAAAGATGTTGTAGAGTAGATTGTGCTGAGAAATAATTGTTAAGGGAAAAATTCGATACGTTGTGCCGCCTCCGAGTTAAACAGCTCTGAAGTTAGCCCATCAGGCCGCTGCGCGCGCAAATTCAAGCCGCCCGCCAGTTACAATTAGTGTGTTGTACTCACAGCGAAGATGATAGCGCACGAGACTGCTTAATCTTTGGCTCCGTCTTGATCCTTGCTACCATCCCATATCCAGTTTTTGCATCTCTTTCTTGTTCGGTTTTAGGAAATCAAACGAAGAATACGTTTGGCCACACCCTCTCTGGCGGTCCACTTGAATTTGTGCACGCAACGGCCTCATTAGCTAACTTCAATCCTAATTAACCCGGAAACGGCGCAAGGTAGCGAATTTTGTTTTGTAACAACTGTTTCTTATTATAACCGAGTTCCGATCGGACCTCGTGGAAAAAAAGAAGATTTGGCTGAGAAAAGGAGGAGAGGAGGACGTGTAGAATTTCCGAGCACCAGTTTGGGCACCTTCATAGTGGGTTTAACCCAAACCTCTTCACAGTGTCTAAAGGAAAGAAGAACCGAAGGTTATCGTTTAGCGCCCCGTCGACGCCAAGGTCATTAGAGACGGAACGCAAGCTTAGGACGGACAATAACGTGGACAGATATCGATTATGTCTTTTTCATGGGTATCATTCCAGCGTCCGCCTTAGTCGATATAGAGATCCACGGAGATCTAAACTTTGAGTGCACAGCTCGTTCGGTGTGTCTCCCGGTGGGACAGCAGTCGGCACTGCTGTTCATCGCCAACTGTCCTGACAGGGACACCTGCGGCTTCCAGGTAGTTATTAGAAAGGCGTGGGCTTTGCGCCAACTACGGAACCCATCCTCTACCCTTCTTTCAGTGCGTATTAATCCATAACAGCATAAGTAACATTAAACTCCAGAAGCATTCGTCGCAGTCATTCACAATGTATGCATAGACATTTGCCATTTCAAAACAGTGTCTGATGAAGACAACACCGTTTGAGCTTGTACAAGCCGATGAGTTGGCACACTGCACTCGCCTTGAGAAAGTATTGAATTCAATGGTCGGCTTTTCAGATTCATATTTACCGTAGTTTCCCTAAGCAGTTTAAAACGAATGGCTGAAAAGGACATTACCGATTATCATCCCCATACAATTCCATGTCTGTGACCCTGTCATCTCTCAACACTGAATCATAATCTTTATTCTTCCACTAACACTTTGAGTCCCAGTGGTTCCTGCCTCAAATCACCGTTTTATTCATTTTGTTTTGAAGTACCGGTGCCTTTATCATGAAACAACATGTGCTATTGCAATACAGAGATACCTAACGGTACAGTGAGGTACTTCTACGAACGTAGTGCATTGTAGCAGTCACTTACGACGGTCAAAGCAGCAGTCGGCGCTGAGATTGTGTTACGTTGTTGTAGTATATTGTGACCTGCCCTGTTTTTTTTTTTTCCACTGTGAAAGTATGTATATCTAAAGTTCTTGTACATAGATCTCAGTACGTACTGCTGCTTTTATGAGTTGTTTCGGAGTGAAACAGCTGGGACAGTATGAACTTAGGATTATTGTTATTTAGGCATTACGAGTTAATGGAAGTTTCGAGATATAGGATTGTATCTAGGAAAAATGCGAAACTGATTTCAAATGTATCACTTGAAGTGACGGGTAGCTGAAAACTGTCTCAGTGGCCCCAAAGTTAAACCATCTTTTTAAAACAATTTATTGTTTACTTTTTGCCAATTTCTTCCTGTATTCTTTGCTTGTTATGAGAGCAAAGGTTAATTTTGTAAAAAATGTTAAAATTATATACTTTTTCATATTTTTGGGACTCAAAGCGTTAATAGACTGTTCAGGACTGCAGTGAGAATTTCTCGCATAGTCCAGAGCAACGAGTGTGGCATTGACTGACGTTTGGATTATCAGAGAAACCTTGTGTAATTTATCTCTGAAGGAACACGTGAGCTTAATGTAATATTCCCCGAACTCTGGTATGGCCATATAGTTTACCTCTGATAGCTGTTGACTCATCCTCAAAAATTCATCGAATACGGCCAGAGTTGCGCTCTACAGAAACTACGATTCGGTACTTTTGGTACTGTACATCATGATGTAATAAACGGTAGGATTACCGGTAATATTGGTAGCACTGGTAGACAAAGAAAGATAAACAAATGTGTTAGACAGGAACTGTTTTTTGGTTGTTTGCTCGTTTTGCACATAATTTCATCTGCACATCGTTCACTGTTAGTCCATCGTGTATTTTATATAGTTACAAAATGTATATCGCATTTAATAATTAAAAAAAATTATCTGCTCGCGTAACTTCTGCGCGTTTATGCAATCAAAGCAGTTATTTTTGACGCAAGTACAGTTTACATGAACAAAGAACAAAACCTTCATAATTATTATTGTTATTTTGTACTCAATAGTACGTTGTTCATTACGATCAAAGGCAAAAGATTGCTGTTAAAT
The DNA here is from genome assembly GCF_023898315.1 of Schistocerca nitens. NCBI lineage: Eukaryota > Metazoa > Arthropoda > Insecta > Orthoptera > Acrididae > Schistocerca > Schistocerca nitens. The sequence goes on from NC_064615.1 coordinate 504,502,958, forward strand.
TGATAAGTGAGAAAGTTGTTAGAAATAACAGAAAAACTTTTTATATAAGCTCGATGAAGAAGTGAAGTGATTTTTGATACTTTTTATCTTGCATTTTTTAAATTTTACCTTTTCTGAGGAAATTGCGTTTTCTGTTGCTATATGATACATTTGTTTTTCTTTTTTTTTTTTTTTGTTGCAACATTCTTTTATTTCACATTACAAATGAACAATTTTCGAATAAAACCTGATTCAAACAATTTCAATTTTGTATAAATATTGTCTATTTTTAAGTAACAGACTGGAGGATAACTACGTAGGATAACTGTCTAGGTTGCGCATCCCCTTACACACACAGTTACTAGGAGTCATCCCTTCCGTCTTCTAGGTGTATCTGGTAAAACACCGATAGCGTACGCAAACAAAGTGATCGAAATGAGGTACTGCCCGTTAGGTATGCAACACACACAATGTAGAGGTAACATAGTTATGACCTTAACTGATCGAAGCTACTAGGAAAGCTATCGTAGTGTACGCTTACTTACGACAGTCTACGATAGCCTACAATAGTTTTACAACTCTAAATACAGCAAACACCAATGGGAAGATCATTTGCATTATGAATGTTGCAACCACTGGAAAGACCATCGAGTACTGTTGCAAACAGACAGGAAAACAATAATCTCAGTTGACGGTCAGATTTGTGAAAATTTAACTCAGACATACTTGTACTACCCTATGCCAATTTGTAAAGTCAATAAATGCGTCGCTCGCCTAAACACATGCTCAGAGGGGGCCTGACCATTTTTATTTTCTTTCTCAGAATAGAGCGTACTTTCTTATCCTCCACAAGGTTACAGTCCGTCCCAAAACAGTCTTCATCTAGAGTGAACTTTGAAATTCGCATCGCATTGCAGCGCAGCATTCCGACAAGTCACTTGCGCGCCCCTCCCTCGCGGATGGCGCACTCTTTGTCTCCGCCAGCGTACATATGTTGCAGCAACCGAAAATAGTCTTAACGCGGCCGGCGCCAAGCATTTCCGCCGCAGCCGCCCCTGCAGAGGGTTTTTGCCGCTTCCTGGCGATCGTCTTACAGCCCACGTACGCAGCTGGAGCGGCCCGAAGCTGCCTGCAGTGCGCCCGCCCCCACCTAAGAGCGCTCCGACAAGGTCCCGCTTCTGTTCCGCCTCCGAGCTTCAGGAAGCGTCCGAAAAGAACGACGTGACTTCTGTCACTGAGTCAGATGCCGCAGTGAATGAAACGTTCTCGCAATCACAGAAGCGGAGTACATATCTTATGTCCAACGAATTAAGTTTTTTCGAAGTTCTCCCACGTCTATTATTGAAGATATTTAAAATTCGTCTTCGCAACAACCAAAAATTGTGTGTTCGCTTTACCATACGTTCTCCGTATGAGTCACTGAAAAATCCGACAACGGTCTGGAATCGAAGATATTCATGGTTTTGGTTTGGTTCTAGAATGGAAAACTGAGTTTCTGAATAGATATTTCGCGTTTTAGTCAGACATTCTGAGCAGTTGGTCTGGCTACGGACGTGAAATCATCTTTTGCAACGAACTGTTTTTAGATCTAGAAGCTCTAGAAGTAAACCGGAACTGTAAATATGTTTGATTCAGACCTCCAGCTACATTTTAATGAGTAAAACAAAATGCATACATTAAAACAAACACGCATTTTTAGTAGTCGCTAAGACCTGTTTTAAGAACCTGCACAATAACTACCAACTATAGGCATGCAAATGAAGAATTTAATCGTGACTGATAAGCATTCTCTGTCAGCCTCTATTATCAGTTTAACAACCTATAAAAATGTTGATCCCATAAGATACCAAAGTGTATAAATATAAAGAGTAAAATCAGCTTGGGGGCTGTCAAAGTAGACAAATTGGTCAGAATGTTTAGTAGTGACGGAAAATTATCTTTTGAAACAAACTACTAAAGAGACTGTTTACACCACGCTTGTCCGCCCTACTCTAGAGTATTGCTGTGCGATGTGGGATCCGCATCAGGTGGGACTGACGGATGACACCGAAAAAGTACAAAGAAGGGCAGCTCGTTTTGTATTATCGCGAAATAGGGGAAATAACGTCACAGACATGATACGTGGATTGGAGTGGCAATCATTCAAACAAAGGCGTTTTTCATTGCGACGGGATCTTCTCATGAAATTTCAATCACCAGTTTTCTCCTCCGAATGCGAAAACATTCTGTTAGCACCCATCTACAGAGGGAGAAATGATCATCACGATAAAATAAGAGAAATCAGGGCTCGCACAGAAAAATTTAAGTGATCGTTTTTCCCGCGTGCCGTTCGAGAGTGGAGCGATAGAGAGACAGCATGAATGTGGTTCATTGAACCCTCTACCAGGCACATTATTGTGAATAGCAGAGTAATCACGTAGATGCACGTAGATGCTATGTACTGTAGGAGCAAACTACGACGGTGCTGTGAAAAGTAATGCATCCAATCTTTATGTGAAAACTCTTAAAGCTTGTTAAATAAAACAAACGTTTTTTAACGTTCTACATATTTATTCTTCATGTCTACATATTTGCAGTCCCACGCCGCTAGAGAGCTCCGAATTGTAGCGTATAGCATGGCGGCGTGTAATGTAAATATGTAAGAGACAGCGTGATGTAATCGAGTTCCGAATTCCAAGAGTTCGTCCACACATGGAGCACCGTTTCTTTCAGAATGACAATGCCAGACCACAAACGAAAGCTGCGACATCTGAAACAATCCAACGCCTTGCGTTCACTGTCATCGATCATCTTCCATACAGTCCCGATGTCGCCCCACCAGATTTTCTGTTTCAGAAGCTCAGAGAACACCTTCGAGGACTTCACTTTGATAGTGTCGAAGCGGTGCAAGCATAGGTGAGGTTGTGGCTCCGTGAACAAAGTCGCGCTGTATCGACAAACTGGTCTCTAGTTTGGACAGATGTGTTCGTCGCCAGGGTGACTATGTTAAGAAATAAATACGTAGACATTAAGGATGAAGATTTAGAATGTTAATAACTTTTGTTTCATTTAAAAATCTTTAAGAGTTTTACCATAAAAACCTCGGAGGCATCTGTTCGTGTCCAAATCACTATCGACGTTTTGAATGAGTTAAACGAAACACGAATAGTAAAATAAATACAAATTTTTGGTAGTTATAGAGTCGGATTTCAGATAGCTTAAGTAACTGTACAGCAACTACGCACACTGCGGCTGCACGAATGCATTTATCATCTCATTCCAGACGAATGCCGTATTGACTACATTTCTCTGACATCCTTGTCCATTTGAGCTCTGCAATAACTTCGATATGAACAGGTGCCTCACATTGAACTTCGGTCTTCGTATTCCACTGCTCTTGATCAACGGTGACCTACACATTGAATAATCAGAACTGTTCCATCTAATTTCGATAATAACTTCGCCTCCGCACAAGAGATCATTAAAAACGCTAGTGTGGTATGGAAATGAATGAGAAAGCCGACCGACATAGTTTATTCATAGGAACACTCACGTATTGGTCATCAGGAAAAGTAATTCTCGATGGTTGGGCGAAGATTTAAATCTTGGTTTCAAGTTACCATTACGAAAAGACGATTTGCATCACCTAGTTACTTTGCCTTGCATAAAGACATTATCTGTTTTGAACACGAGGAAGTAACGGTTCAATCATTAGCGTGTAATTCAGCAGTCAAGGAGAATAATACATCTGTCTTGGGGTGAGAAGATTCCACTCAGTAAGTGCTTGCGACATCGGCCACTGTTCTAAGGCTTAGTTTAAGATTGTCGAGCAGATCCACTTGTTGCGCTCCGCTGCCGACTCGCCCGGACAACAAGAAGCTCATTAGCGTGAAGGAAACGGGAGGTGCGGAAACTATTTAAAGCGCTGTTCTTTCTAAGTTATGTATCCGTTCATGACGCTAGACTTCACGAGGTAGCCATTACGTCTATAAAGCGGGCATTTGTACTACGCTGGCAACGTCTCGGTGTTTGGCGCCAAAAACACTCAATCTGTCTCACTTGTCCTTCTCCTTACGCCAGTTCAGAACAGAGCATGTTCCATTGAGAAAGTCGTGGTCTGACCTCCTGTTGAAGGTATTTTCTCTGTTGCATACTGTCGCTTGTTGTTTTTACTCTTGTCATTGGAGACGGAGCATTAACCTGGTTTGCCGACCAGTGTGGCCGAGCGCTTCTAGGCGCTTCAGTTTGGAACCGCACGACCGCTACGGTCGCAGGTTCGAATCCTGCCTCGGGCATGGATGTGTGTGATGTTCTTAGGTTAGTTAGGTCTAAGTCGTTCTAAGTTCTAGGGGACTGATGACCTCAGATGTTGAGTCCCATAGTGCTCAGAGCCATTTGAACCATTAGCCTGGTTTCAAAAATGTTCAAATGTGTGTGAAATCTTATGGGACTTAACTAAATGGTTCAAATGGCTCTGAGCACTATGGGACTTAACATCTACGGTCATCAGTCCCCTAGAACTTAGAACTACTTAAACCTAAGGACATCACACACATCCATGCCCGAGGCAGGATTCGAACCTGCGACCGTAGCAGTCGCGTGGCTCCGGACTGAGCGCCTAGAACTGCTAGACCACTGCGGCCGGCCTGGGACTTAACTGCTAAGGTCATCAGTCCCTAAGCTTACACACTACTTAACCTAAATTATCCTAAGGACAAACACACACACCCATGCCCGAGGGAGAACTCGAACCTCCGCCGGGACCAGCCGCACAGTCCATGAGTGCAGCGCCTTAGATCGCTCGGCTAATCCCTCGCGGCTAACCTGGATTAAAGTGAACAACAACAACAACAACAAAGGAAAGGAAACTTGTTGAAGGAAATAACTTGGCAACCGCGTGAAATGATCTAGGAGATCACCAGAATTTGAAATGCTGCTGTCCTGACTAACAAATGAAATGATCGAGAGTTATTATTGGCCGGGAAACCCCATCTGGGAATGTTAGTTGTAAGTCTTTCTATCTGACGCTACACCTGAGATTTACGCCTCGATGAAGATGAGATGAAACACTCACTGCCCGAGCGACGAAAATCTGCGATTCGGTGGGAAATCGAACCCGCGACCCAGCGATCTAGAGGAAACAACATTAACCCCTACACCATGTGTTTCGGACTCCTCTTCTAGGAAAAGAGTTCTGTGTCTTGACTATTTCACTTCTATCGGTAGCATTCACGTTGGGACAGTCATGAAATTAAATTTGTTAGTCCGCTGCTCGTGGTCGTGCGGTAGCGTTCTCGCTTCCCACGCCCGGGTTCCCGGTTTATATTCCCGGCGGGGTCAGGGATTTTCTCTGCCTCGTGGTGACTGGGTGTTGTGTGCTGTCCCTAGGTTAGTTAGGTTTAAGTAGTTCTAAGTTCTAGGGGACTGATGACCATAGATGTTAAGTCCCATAGTGCTCAGAGCCATTAAATTTGTTAGCCTTAAGTAGACTGTCTAGATTTTTTTTTTATTCGTATCAGACTCTGGACTTAATTTTTGAAAGGTAAAATACATTCATCCTGGCTGTGGAGTATCCCATATACGTACGCTGGTTGTAAACGTTGAACTAGTACGGTTCACTCCAATTTATGTTTACCTTACTGCGGGTACCTACTTCATGAAGTGATCTGTCACCCTGATATTGTTCGTAATATGTAATATCGTATACATTGAACATCTTATTACGATCATCTTTTCGCAGATTCCTGATGCAGTGGTCCTGCTATGCAATGCCACTAATTGTACCGTGGGACTTCATTTTCAACTGCAGCGGCTCGAGGGCTGTAAGAGAGAACTCGTATTCTCTAGCGACTAGCTGCAGAATCGCGTAACCTCTTTTTAAAGAACTCTTCTGTATTTAATATTTCTCATAAACGATAATATCATTGAGTGAACAGGTCTCTCATTTACAGTGTGCTCGTAGCCAGTCTAGACATGATAAGTCGTCGAATGACGGATAGTAAGTTAGTAAGAGATTAGATAATACAGTTTCATTTGTTCTCTGGCTAGACCATTGTTGTGTCAGGCCCGGTCTTTTCTGGAGTCCACAGCAGCCCCAGAACACGAATGCATTGTGCAAACAACTTCTCCATCGCAGGAAAGGACACCCACTCGTCGAAGCGTCTTGTGGGTGCACTGTGCTCTCTTCATACCTGCATATAAATCCAAAAAATGCACGGACAGTGGGTTGTTTTTGTTACACAACTAAGTACAGTCATGTTTCTCCTCGAACATCTTTCATCGGTATGGTAGGAAGAATATTGCTATAATAAATAACAATATGTACCAGAAAATCGCAACACTAAAATGTAATTAATGTAAAGTACTGAAATTTCTGGAATACATTTGTCTAGGTCACATATTTAAGTGATTAACAATGCAAGATCACAGGTTAGCGTAAGCGTAAGCCACTGCAAATGTGAAATGCTGGTAAACTAATAATCGGTGTAACCGCCAGAATGCAAACATGCAGACGTGCGTGCATTGTGTTGTACAGGTGCCGGATGTCAGTTTGTGGGATGGAGTTCCGTGGCCATCGCACTTGGTCGATCGGTACAAGGACTCTTAATATGATTGTGAATGACGCTGGGGTTGTCGTCCGATGATGTCCAATATGTACTCGATGGAGATAGATCAGGCGATCGAGTAGGCCAAGGTAACATGTCGACACTCTTTAGAGCACGTTGTGTTACAATACTAGTATGTGGCCGAGCGGTATCGTGTTGGAAAACAATCCATGGAATGCTGTTTATGAATGGCAGCGCAACAGGTCGAATCACCAGCCTGACATACATATTTGCAGTCAGGGTTTAGGGATAGCCACGAGAGTTCCCTTGCTGCCGTAGGAATTGACACCCCAGAATATAACTCCAGCTGAAGGCCCCGTGTGTCTAGCACGCAGACAGGTTGATTGCAGGCACTCAACTGGTCTCCTAGTAACCAACAAATGGCCATCACCGGCACCGAGGCAGAAAACACAACAGGCCTCCACCCTGCCCTCCAATGAGCTCTCGCTTGACACCACTGAAGCCGCAAAAGACGGTGGTTTGGGGTCAGTGGAATGCACGCTACAGGACGTCTGTCTCGGAGCTGTCCTTGAAATAACCAATTTGCAACAGTTTATTGTGTCACTTGGTGCCAACTGCTGTTCAAATTGTTGCTGCAGATGCAGTACGATGCGCCACAGCCATTCGCCGAACACGATGGTCTTCCCTCTCGGTAGTACCAGGTGGCCATCCGGAGTCCCGTCTTCTTGCGACCGTATCTTCTCGTGACCACCGCTGCCAGCAATCATGTACAATGGCTACATTCCTGCCATATTTTTCTGCAGTATCGCAAAAGGAACGTCCAGCTTCTTGCAGCCTTGTTACACGACCCCATTTATACTCAGTGGGGTGTTGATAATGGCGTCTTTGTCACCTTAGAGACTTTCTTAACTAACATCAACTCACCACATCCAATCTCTAACGTAACTAAGACTCACGACCGTTACAGCGCGTATTTAAGGCAAACCTGATTTGCATTCTCATAGTGGCGCTACTAGCGCCACTCTTATGCGACTGGCACGAAATCTGAACAGACATAATCTTTCAGAAATAGAAGCATGCCTGCCAACTTTCCTTTATGTCGCACAGCTCCTTCTTGGTGTTGCCAATTTTTTTCCCGTCAGTTTCCTTGGCTATAGTACGAGTAGTTTGTAGAGATATGAAACAGAGCGATCACGTAGATAAAGCAGGCGGCAGACTTCGGATTATTAGTACAATAATAGGGAAACAGAATCAGCCTACAGAGGAGACTGCTTACAAAAAATGGTTCAAATGGCTCTGAGCACTATCGGACTTAACATCTGTGGTCATCAGTCCCCTAGAACTTAGAACTACTTAAACCTAACTAACATAAGGACATCACACACATCCATGCCCGAGGCAGGATTCGAACCTGCGACCGTAGCAGTCGCGCGGTTCCGGACTGCGCGCCTAGAACCGCTAGACCACCGCGGCCGGCAACTGCTTACAAAACACATGTGCGATCCACCCTAGAATACTGCTCAAATGTGTACTGCTCAAGTGTGTGGAACCTGTATGAGATAGGACTAGCAAGGGATATCGAACATCTACACAGAAGGGTAACACGAATGGTCAAAGGTTTTCTTGGTCCATGGGAGAGGTCACGGAGGTGGTGAGTCCCCTGAAATGGCAGGCTCTTGAAGACAGGCGCAAAATAATCCATGACAGCCTACTTACAGAATACCAAGAACCATTTTCAAGTGATTAATCTGGGAATACATACAACCCCGTACGTATCACACCAGTAAATATCTCGCAAACAAGCTTAGAGTGATTACAGCGAGCACAGAGACGTTCAGGCTATCATCTACCCACACAGGAGATAACTCATAAAACCCTCGTTCGACGAATACTTCCATATTATTCAGTCTGGGATCCGTACCAGGTACGATTTATAGAGAAAATAGAGAAGATGCAAAGAACCGTTTTGTCACATGCTCATTTAGCAAGCGCGAAAGTATTACATAGGTGCTCAGCAAACTCCAGCGGAAGACGTTGCAAGAGAGGCGTTCTGCATCACGATGGGGTTTGCTGTTAAAAGTCCGGGAGCTTACCTTTCCGGAAGAGTCAACCAATATATTGCTTCCTCCTAGATACGAGGAGCGTTCAATATGTAATGCAACATATCTTTTTTTCTCTGCCAACTTCGGGTGAAAAAATGCGGTATTTGTTAAGGGACATCGTGAAATGTTCCCAGTTCAGCCCCTATAGTCATGAAGTTCCGATAAGTGGCGGCGCTATAAGTGGTCTTCAAAATGGCGCCCGTAACAGAGGTCCGTTCCAAGCAGAGAGCTGTCACTGAGTTCGTTTTGGCGGAAAACCAGAGCATTGCAGATATTCGTAGGCACTTGCAGAATGCCTACGGTGGCCTGGCAGTGAACAAAAGCGCGGTATGTCGTTGGGAGAGGGGGCTGTCGTCGTCGCAAGAAGGTCACATAATCCTGTCTTATCTCCCGCATGCCGGCCGGCCGCCAACAGCTGTGACTCCTGCAATGGCGGAACGTGCGGTCACTGTCATTCGAGGTGATAGACAGATCACTAACAAACACGTCGATGCTCAACTGGACATTTCTGTTGGTAGTGCTGACACACTCGTCCAAGAATTGTATTTTATAGTGGGGGCCGAGAAACGACGGAGAGGCTCCGACCCCGCCACAGCCACAGTGGTCCACAACCCCACGACGACTACCGCAGTCCACTTCACCCCTCCGCCGCCCCACACCGAACCCAGGGTTATTTAGCGGTTCGGTCCCCGCTGGATCCCCCGAGGGAACGACTCACACCAGACGAGTGTAACTTCTATGTTTGCATTGTTGAGTAATGGTGGTGTAGGGTACGTGGAGAACTTGTTTGCGCAGCAATCGCCGACATTGTGTAGCTGAGGCGGAATAAGGGGAACCAGCCCGCATTCACCGTGGCAGATGGAAAACCGTCTAAAAACCATCCACAGACTGACCGGCTCACCGGACCTCGACACAAGTACGCCGGGCGGATTCGTGCCGCGTGCCAGGCGCTCCTTCCCGCCCGGAAAGCCATGCGTTAGACCGCACGGCTAACCGGGCGGGCTAAGAATTGTGGTACTCAAAGGTGCTCGTCGCCGCCTAACAGGAGGCCACAAAGAGCGACGATGATTCATCTGTGAGAAACTACTTTCGCGCTATGAGGCTGATCGTGACAATTTTTTATCGAACATCTTCACAGGCGATGAAACATGGAATTATCATTTCGAACCGGAAACAAAACAGCAGTCCGTGGAGTAGTGCCAAGCAACTCGTCCTCGGAAAAAAATTTCAAGCTCACACCCTCAGCCAGTAAAATCATTGCGACGGTCTCACGGTACAACGATCAACCCTGAAGTGTATTGTGCTACCCTCAGGACATTGAAGAAACGACATCAGCGTGTTCGCCGCCGTCTGTGTGGCAACGCAAGGCCTCGCACAAGTCTGCGCACACGAGAGGAGCTCACAACACTTCAATGGACTATTGTTCCCCATCCGTCCCACAGCCCGGATATCGCACCTTCCGACTTCCATCTGTTTGGCTCAGTGAAGAATACAACCCACGGTAAACAGTACGTGGACGATTTGGATCATATGCATGCAGCGTTGGACCAGTAGAGTTGTGTCTGAGGCCATTGAGGCCCTCCCAGTAAGGTGGCATAAGGCCGTCGCTGAAAAATAGGGACTTGTGGACAAAAGAATGGGAATAATATGGAGTATTGGAATCCTGAATAAAACCAACCTGCTTTCAGGAAAATATGTCTTCCATTACTTATTGAACGCTCCTCGTACATCTCTAGAAAAGACCGTGAATATAAATTCAGAAAGATTCGAGCTTACACAAAGGCTTACCAACTGCCGTTGTTCCCGCGGATCTTCCGCGACTGAAATAGGAGACGGCAAAGTGGCAGTTATACACACAGTATCTGCCGCCATACACCGTAAGGTGAGTTGCGGAGTATGGGTGAAGATGCCGATATAGATGTAGATGCTTCCCGCGTTCTGTAGGTGATTGCAACGGCAAGAAGCCCTGATAATGCTACATGGCGAAATATATTCTTCCGTATACTTCATCATGATTTGCAGAGTTTAGATACAGTTGAAAGATACAGATGTAGCAGCATATGTAGACCCTTCCCCAATCCGAGCTTGTGCTCCGTCTCCAGTGACCTCGTCGTCGACGGGACATTAATCCCGGTCTTCCTTCATTCCTTCCATCTCTCAACCGGCGAGACGCGACGGCTGCGGCACGGAGGGCCGCTGCGTACCGCGGCCCGCAGCTGCCTCCGCCGGGCCGCTACGTCACGCCGCGCTAAGAGGAGTCGGCGGTCGCGAGTCACTTCCTGAAATAGAGCGGCCGGCACGGCCCACCGCGCGCTGACTCGCCTACACGCCCACCGCCGACGGCCGGCTCTTTTTAATTACCGGGCTAACTGGAAGGGCCGATGCTCTGGTGACGCGGCGCAACTACTGCCCCAGACGGAGTGCGGCACTCGGTGCCCGCCCCCGCAGACACTGCTGCCCTTCCTCTCTGACCCTGCGGCTGCCGAGCAGCGCCAGCGGTGTCCTCTGAGGTCGATTTACAGTGGACGTCAACGGAACGCCACGGAACGGAACCGAACTGAACCTCATTGTCAAATGGCTGTGTGTTCACTCTATACGGGACGTCAACGTAACGTCACGTCGCTTAAGTTCAGCACTGATCAGTGAAATGAGGTCGTGTGCTACGGCCCGTCGCAATATCTGTATAACTAAACGACGGTCGCAGTTGCAGGATACCTTTCAGTAAGCCGTACATTAAGAGATATAATCTTTCGTTGAAGTTTTTACGCAGTAAGACATGTATTACATCCGTGTGTATGTCTCGAGACAGCGTAAGACAGTGTAATTCACAGCGTGCAAAGTACACAGACTATATTCAAATGGTTCAAATGGCTCTGAGCACTATGGGATTCAACTGCTGAGGTCATAAGTCCCCTAGAACTTAGAACTACTTAAACCTAACTAACCTAAGGACAACACACACATCCATGCCCGAGGCAGGATTCGAACCTGCGACCGTAGCGGTCGCGCGGTTCCAGACTGTAGCGTCAGAACCGCTCACCGAGCGAGGTGGCGCAGTGGTTAGACACTGGACTCGCATTCGGGAGGATGACGGTTCAATCCCGCGTCCGGCCATCCTGATTTAGGTTTTCCGTGATTTCCCTAAATCGCTCCAGGCAAATGCCGGGATGGTTCCTTTCAAAGGGCACGGCCGACTTCCTTCCCCATCCTTCCCTAATCCGATGAGACCGATGACCTCGCTGTCTGGTCTCCTTCCCCAAACCAACCAACCAGAACCGCTCGGCCACCAGCGGCCGGCAGACTATATTCATCTAGTATTTAGAATAAGACAGTTCCAGCTGACTTTACATCTACATCTACATTTATACTCCGCAAGCAACCCAACGGTGTGTGGCGGAGGGCACTTAACGTGCCACTGTCATTACCTCCGTTTCCTGTTCCAGTCGCGTGTGGTTCGCGGGAAGAATGACTGCCGGAAAGCCTCCGTGAGCGCTCGAATCTCTCTAATATTTACATTCGTGGTCTCCTCGGGAGGTATAAGTAGGGGGAAGCAATATATTCGATACCTCATCTAGAAACGCACCCTCTCGAAACCTGGACAGCAAACTACACCGCGATGCAGAGCGCCTCTCTTGCAGAGTCTGCCACTTGAGTTTGCTAAACATCTCCGTAATGCTACCATGCTTACCAAATAACCCTGTGACGAAACGCGCCGCTCTTCTTTGGATCTTCTCTATCTCCTCTCTCAACCCGACCTGGTACGGATCCCACACTGATGAGCAATACTCAAGTATAGGCCGAACGAGTGTTTTGTAAGCCACCTCCTTTGTTCATGGACTACATTTTCTAAGTACTCTCCCAATGAACCTCAACCTGGCACCCCCCTTACCAACAATTAATTTTTATGATCATTCCACTTCAAATCGTTCCGTACGCATACTCCTAGATATTTTACAGAAGTAACTGCTACCAGTGTTTGTTCCGTTATCATATAATCATACAATAATTACATGTAAGTTCAAACTTTTACAGTACATTTCCTCGCAGACACACCCTACAAAATATGATAGGAAAAATTTTTTTTTGCTTACTACACTTTCGCTGTTCATGCAGTAAAACTTCATCGTCAGCCATGACGTTTTAATTTATTACTTATTTACTAGTAGCTCAATCCGCAACACATTTTGCAGACAAATAACCACATATACCACTGAATTTACATGCAAAATTTTATCAACGTACGACGCGCAGTTCAACAGATATGTGAAGAACTAATTGTTCTTAAAACGAAATACACATTACCAAGATTGCATTCATCCAGTGTTTGACAATGAGTTAGAAAGACGTTTGAAGCTGTTTCATACATGGGAGCTCAATTTCTTAAAGACTCTGAGACATGGGGGGCTGAGGGGAGGGGGGTTCGCGTTACTGGTGCAGAAGGTGAACACTGGTTGTTTGATTCGTAGTGACCATTTCTAAAGAAACTAGTAACGGCAATAAAGTTACTAATGGTTGAAGCAAACTTCATAACGTGTTACTGACGAAGGTTGTATAGTGAATTTTCCACACTGCTCAGTAGTGAAAGAACAGCAAAAGTATCGTTTAAACATTTCAAAATATCAACACTAATTTGCACACAAACACATCAAACAATATGTAGAAAGCAATACATAGTTTATTTTTACTTTATCCGTCACATTTTCTTCTGCGTAACAAATGACGCCAAAAAACTCTATTTTTCCTTTAGCAGAGAAGACTTTTATTACAGTTTAAAAATATTTCTTGTTGAATATTGTTTACTTATGTTCTTACATATGTACGATATAGACTGTTTCTTATCCGGGTATTTTAAAGCTAAATCATTTTCCGTCTTACGTTATTTGTTCCTTTGTGTTGTGAAAGTATACTCGCAAACCAAATACCAGAGTCCTCTTGCAACTTCCGCACTGTGCCACGAAAACAAGTTAAACCACGACCATAAGTTTTAGAAGACAAAAAAAACACACACACAAAATGCACGACTACAACATGAGCGGACGCGCCTAGAAAAGGCGCGCCACAGTTCTTTCCCGTGAACCTCAAAACTTTCCTCCCGAGAATCCTTGACGGGACGTTACTTTCCATGCCGTTCCGATGACGGTGTGTGATCTATGCGAACGCTGCTATTGAATAGCATTGTGGAATGTTCTGATGTGTCTTTCCCTGACGTCAAGCGTGAATCGACCTCACAGAGAAATCCATCATCGTCCGGGACAGTGGCTCCAGTGTAGTTTGTTTGCTACTGCCTCCGCCGTAGTTTGTTTACTACTGTAGCCATCCCATGTCTCAGTGGCGTGATAGTGACTGTTCAGTGGTAGAAGTCGAAGGACTCTGCTTAAGTATTCCAATAGGGCAAGACTGTGAACTAGCCGGTCACCAATAGTTTTTCGTAAGTTTCTTTTTGCAAAGGCAGGGAAGGGGAAGGGAGGAGGAGATTCAACAGTCTCTTGACTGCTTTGATGCAGCCCATCAGGATTTTTCCTCTGTCGTCTTTTCTACATATACCCTTCCCCGGCGATTGGGCAGAGGACATCCTCATTTCTCATCTTACAGTCCACTCAATTTTCAACATGCTTCTATAATATTAATATAGGAAATGATTTTCACGTGTGAGTCAGCAATCACTGTGGATGTCTTGCGAACAAAACCGTCTAGATCGCTTGTTAAAATTTCGTTTCTTTTGTTTTTCGCTACTTCCTTCATCACATGTCACAGAGATTAGAATTAAAACCAGGCATAGTTTTTAATACTGTGCATAGTTTTTTAAATAGAGTATGAAGATCATGTGTGTGGTATTTGAAGGACTTGTGAGTTGCATAAAACCCAGAGGCCGGGACAGCTGAAGGACGCTACATACGTTCAGGATGGCCAAATTAGTTATATTTTGTATAGGTCCCACACACTTGATCTACACTGAAAGACACATGAGTGTTTGGCAGGCAATGACCTTTCTAGACCAACTGCATTTTCCCAGTATCCTACCAAGTGCATCAAAGTCTGCCTTTCCGCTTTACTTCGTACTGACCCTATGCGATCGCTCCCTTTGGATCGTTTGTATGAGTTGACTCCATTTGTGACTCGCTTATATTTTAGTCATAGGAAACTACGTTATTTCGTTTTGTAAAGTGCACGGTGTTACATTCCTGAAAGTTTAAGGGCTGTTGCAATCTTTGCACCACTTTCAATTCTAGTCAAGATCTGATTGAATATTTGTGCAGCTTGTTTGAGACATTAGTAGGTTATAAGTAACTGTATCATCTGCAAAATATCTGAGACTACTATTAATAGTGTCTGTCAGGTACCAACAACAGGAGTTGCGCCACCCTTTCCTGAGCACAGTTTAAGTTACTCACACAGCTACTGGTAACTCTCCATCCAAGATAACATACTGCGTCCTCCCTGCGTCCCCAATCCATTCGAAAAATTTCCCTTGACCCGATGCGATAGTACTTTCGTTAGTACGTTATGGTGTGGTGCCGAGTTAAATACTTCTCGAAGTCAAGAGGTACTGCGTCCACGTGACTGCCTTAATGCCGCGCCTTTCACTATGTGCTATGAAGAAAAGTCGAGTTGATTTCACATGTCTGATTTTTGCGACATCCATGCTGGCTGACATGGAGAAAAGGTCATTCTTTTCGAGGTAGCTCATTACGTTTGAGATCAGAATATATTCTAGACTCACACTGTAGGAGATGACAAGGTGGCCTGTTGGCATCACATGATCCTCTAGGCCTGATATGGAGTTAGGTCTCTTTTATAACTACTCTGACAATGTCCTCTATTGTTGGTTACCTATTCATGTGCCCGTCAGCGTTGAGAGTATTTCCACAGACACTTAACGGAAGTTAAAATACTTGACAAAGTGCTGAACAAATAGTATCATGAGCAGAAGGGCGTCCTGTGGAGTGCCCGCACGGGAACAGAGCCTACGAATGGAACATTTACTTTACTTTAGGCCCCTGGTGTAACAAGCAGGACAAGCAGGGCCGCAACTAACGTCACAGAAGCTGTGTTGAACCTCCGCTCTGTCAACAGCCCTTTCGGCGCGTCGGTAAGGCGGAAACTGTCGTCAGCGCCGTAAGGCGAAATAGCGCCGGAAGGAGTGTCAGGGGCCCAGGAAGGGCCGAGCGCAGTCTGCATACTAAACAGGCCTACCTGCCTCCGCTGCCTACCCACAGATACCTGGGGGAGGTCCGTGACAAGCCGCCGGCGCAGTGAGCACACGGAATACTGCCCTATGGCTATCGCAGTTCGAGAATTCTGCAAGATGTGTCACATAAAAGTAGCAGCTAAGGTGCTTAAAAATAAGCAAATATGAAGGATGCGTATTGGCGCTACTCTTTGCGGAAGCCTGCTTTATCCAGATTTACTTGAAGAATTGGAGATTTGGGCGTGACAGATTTATATAGGCCGTTGCCCAAAGGCAAGAAAGAGAGGCGCTTGATGAACCCTTCAGGCAAATGAATTATGTGTAAAACATTTGCAGACATGTGAAACCTATTAAGAGGCATGGACATATATTACATACATATCTATGAGACTGAAATGTAGACAAGAGGCATATCTTCTATAAAAAAAAGTGCCATATCACATGCTAAAAATTATATTTCTTAAAAAAATATGCAAATGTGGGATAGCAGTTGTCCAACGAGAGATGATGTCTGATTGTGTAATATGGCGGAACCAACGACAGAATTGCGTTCAGTTAACATCATCGTGACCAGGGATGAAGTTACGCTGCAGTGTACGGCCGCGCCCCAGAAATGGGGCCCGCCGCAAAAATTTAAAATTAAAAAATAAAATTATTTAAGTTCTATGTCGGGGTCCTCTTGTAAAGGACCTATACGTAATTAAATTATATGGAATTATTCGTCCGGAGTTTTTCCTGGAAGCTGATACAGGGTGTTTCAAAAATGACCGGTATATTTGAAACGGCAATAAAAACTAAACGAGCAGCGATAGAAATACACCGTTTGTTGCAATATGCTTGGGACAACAGTACATTTTCAGGCGGACAAACTTTCGAAATTACAGTAGTTACAATTTTCAACAACAGATGGCGCTGCAAGTGATGTGAAAGATATAGAGACAACGCAGTCTGTGGGTGCGCCATTCTGTACGTCGTCTTTCTGCTGTAAGCGTGTGCTGTTCACAACGTGCAAGTGTGCTGTAGACAACATGGTTTATTCCTTAGAACAGAGGATTTTTCTGGTGTTGGAATTCCACCGCCTAGAACACAGTGTTGTTGCAACAAGACGAAGTTTTCAACGGAGGTTTAATGTAACCAAAGGACCGAAAAGCGATACAATAAAGGATCTGTTTGAAAAATTTCAACGGACTGGGAACGTGACGGATGAACGTGCTGGAAAGGTAGGGCGACCGCGTACGGCAACCACAGAGGGCAACGCGCAGCTAGTGCAGCAGGTGATCCAACAGCGGCCTCGGGTTTCCGTTCACCGTGTTGCAGCTGCGGTCCAAATGACGCCAACGTCCACGTATCGTCTCATGCGCCAGAGTTTACACCTCTATCCATACAAACTTCAAACGCGGCAACCCCTCAGCGCCGCTACCATTGCTGCACGAGAGACATTCGCTAACGATATAGTGCACAGGATTGATGACGGCGATATGCATGTGGGCAGCATTTGGTTTACTGACGAAGCTTATTTTTACCTGGACGGCTTCGTCAATAAACAGAACTGGCGCATATGGGGAACCGAAAAGCCCCATGTTGCAGTCCCATCGTCCCTGCATCCTCAAAAAGTACTGGTCTGGGCCGCCATTTCTTCCAAAGGAATCATTGGCCCATTTTTCAGATCCGAAACGATTACTGCATCACGCTATCTGGACATTCTTCGTGAATTTGTGGCGGTACAAACTGCCTTAGACGACACTGCGAACACCTCGTGGTTTATGCAAGATGGTGCCCGGCCACATCGCACGGCCGACGTCTTTAATTTCCTGAATGAATATTTCGATGATCGTGTGATTGCTTTGGGCTATCCGAAACATACAGGAGGCGGCGTGGATTGGCCTCCCTATTCGCCAGACATGAACCCCTGTGACTTCTTTCTGTGGGGACACTTGAAAAACCAGGTGTACCGCCAGAATCCAGAAACAATTGAACAGCTGAAGCAGTACATCTCATCTGCATGTGAATCCATTCCGCCAGACACGTTGTCAAAGGTTTCGGGTAATTTCATTCAGAGACTACGCCATATTATTGCTACGCATGGTGGATATGTGGAAAATATCGTACTATAGAGTTTCCCAGACCGCAGCGCCATCTGTTGTTAAAAATTGTAACTACTGTAATTTCGAAAGTTTGTCTGCCTGAAAATGTACTGTTGTCCCAAGCATATTGCAACAAACGGTGTATTTCTATCGCTGCTCGTTTAGTTTTTATTGCCGTTTCAAATATACCGGTCATTTTTGAAACACCCTGTATGAATTCGCAGTGCCACCCGGTCAAGTGCGTGGCATTTCTGGTGGCAAAATCTGTAGCATGTGTAATCGGAATCTCGTCATTTTGGAATGAATTAGATTTTGCGGAATGCCGATTTCTTATACGCCACATTTCATTGAATCAATTTTTTTTTTCTGTAGCCAGACGCAGGTCCTTGAGGTCTTTAAGTTGGGAAAAACCATTTATTCATTAGAGAGACACTGCGAGAAACGTACAAGGTGCCGGATGATACAATGCGTGTGACAAATAGCTTACTGACTTGTAGCGTCATATTAAGGTCACGTGGCCACTGTGACCTTTTTTAGCAGGAAATTCAAAAATCAGTACGTTGAAAAATATAGGAATTTATTTTTAAATAAATATTTTTTGGTCGTAATAACTGGAAATGACCACAAACGTTTATCAACATCTCTATTAAAGCATTATGACCTGTCCACTATGGATCCCAGACTGACGAACGATATTCAGTTATTGGTCCAACCAGGGTTTTATAAGTTACCTCCTCTGTGTAGTCCATCCACAAAAGAAGTAACTTACAAAACCCTGGTTGGACCAATACGTGAATACTGCTCCTCAGTCTAAGACCCATACCAGATAGAACAGATAGAAGAAATAAAGGAGATGCAAAGGAGAACAGCGCGTTTCGTTACATGTTCATTTAGTAAGCTGGAAAGCGTCAGGAAGATGCTCAAGCAACTCCAGTGGTAGATGCAGCAGGAGAGGCGTTCGCACCAGCTTGTAGTTTACTGTCCAAGTTTAGAGAGCGTATGTTCCTAGAAGAATCAACGAATATATTGCTTCCTCCTACGTGTCTATCGCGAAAAGACGTGACAGTAGAATTAGAGAGATTTCAGGTGATACGGAGACGTACCAGCAATCGTTTTTCCCGCGAACCATTCGTGAGTCGAACTTACACAAAGTGCGCTCCGCCACACACTGTAAGGTGGCTTGCGGAGTGTATGTGCAGATGAAGATTTATCCGCCAGTGAAACCATCATTGTAGCCGCAATACACTGAACTTGCATGTGAGTTGTATCCGCGCCGTTGTAGGTGAATAACAACGACGTAACAGCAAAGAAAGCTATCACCGTAATGGTAAATTGTGTAGCAAAATTTTATAAAATATAGTAATAAACCTTATATCCTACATTATAGGTTTTAAATTCGAAAATTACTGTAAAAACTATTTTTGCGGTTTAGTTATCACAAAATTTTTCCTGATATGGCCAACACCACAGGTTCAGCACATAGGTGTGCTGATCCTACATATGGCGCTGACCGCGAAGTTACTTATAAATATTGTATGTACAACATTATTGGCAAATCATCATAATCAGTGCTCTTAGGTCCACACCTAAAAACCACCACGGGAATCACTTAAGATTCTGAAATACAAAACGATACGCCATACTCCACATATCACCGTCTCACTGCAAATCAAAGTCACTAAAATGCCATTTACTTCATATATTTTCCGCAAGAGGCATTACATCTGCAGCGATTCGAAACTAGTTGTAACCACTTCCCCTTCTTTGTATTCACTGAGTTTATGGTCATCAGACGAGACTGAAGAGGAGGAGATTAATGTTAACGTCCCGTCGACAACGAGGTCATTAGAGACGGAAGACAACCACGGTTTAGAGAATGAAATCGGCCGTGCCCTTACAAAGAAACTATCTCTGCATTTGCCTGATGCGATTTAGGGAAATCACGGAAAATCTAAATCAGGGTGGCCTGACCCGGGGTTGAACCTTCGTCGTCCAGAATGCGAGTCCAGTGTGCTAACCACTGCGCCACTTCGCTCGGTGAAACTGAAAATGATTCATTATATCGTGATATATGTATATGCCGGACTGCTATCGGGCAACGTGTGCTGAGAATACCAGCCCTGTATTAAAGTCCACAGCCCAGTCCAGCTGGGTCTTAGCAGAACCCACTTCAAGCAATTACGGAAAGACCTAGCCATCAGCCCCAGGGCGGTCAAGGCCAACCTCCCTCAGATATTATGTGCTACCCATTTCAAGCAGATCAACCGCAACGAAGACCCCACGATGTAGCCAGAAATGGTATTTCACGGGCTGCAGAAGGGATCTGGTTTCTTTTCTTTGCTTCTTGGTTAGTTTATAACAATTTCATGTTATTGTATATATTGTGTCAAGCATTTTCTTTTGCTTCAAATCACTGTCGGAACTGGGAATTGAAACACTAGTCTGACTTTATCGAACTTTGTAGATTAAACATTCATTTTATTCACAATATCACTTTCAGACGTGACACTCATGAGCCCGAATATATTATTGCATTCGTTGTGGCTTCGAAGCAAACAGCCTCTGAATGTCATCTTGAGGAGTTAATTGACATGCTTCAAACGAATACTGCGTCAGTTCACGAAAATGAAATGCTTTTATGACATTATTGCGTGAGAGATCCCATCTGGGATTCTCCGACTGACTGGTGGTGTTCTTTCTATTTGAGCCACTTGAGCAACATGCGCGTCTTTAAAGGTGAGATGAAATGCTTAGAGCAGCACAAACGCTCAGTCCGCAAGCGAAGGAAATCTCCGACCCGATCGGAAATCGAGCTTGGGTCTAGAGAAGGCGACGCTCACCAGTAAACCACGAGATGCGGTTTCCACATACTGGCGGGTATTAAGCCAGCGTTCACAGATTACCGAATCAGTCCAGTTGACATGTGTAACATCACGATTCCAGGAGGTGGAGTGTTGTGGGTCTCGAGAATCGCTGCTTCCTGTGACCTTTCACCACGAAGTCTACAGACACGTTGGCGTCGATCTGTCTCCCACAAACAGAAGCGAGACTCATTTCTGAACACCACTCAGCAGTGGAGGGAATACAAAGATTATTGGGAGATTGTGGACGCCAGTGCAGTCATTGTCGTAATGCAGAAACTGAGCGATTTGTCTGACGTCCAAAAGGGCATCTTCATTGCCTTGAGAACCGAGGCCGGAAGCGTTTCCGAAACGGCTAAGTGCCGCCGTGGTTACAATACACCGTACATGACAAAATGGCGCTATCCAATATTGGCGCCGAAGTAACTGTGGTGCACCACGGGCCATAGATGACAGGGGTGTACGATGGCTGCACAGGTGCGTACGGGAGAATAGAAGAGTAACTGCTGAGCAGCTGACCGCCCAGGTGAACCAAGGGGCTACCAAGAGCGGTTCCTCAATGACTGATCAACGAACGTTGCTGTGTATGGGCCTCTGCAGCAGGCACCTGGTTCATGCACCCATTCTGACTGCTGCTCATCGTCGACGAAGGTTGGAATTTGTACGCCATTGCAGTAACTGGATGTCGACTGAGTGACGACAAGTGCCCTTTTCAGATGAACCACGTTTTATACTCTGTCGGACAGAAATCGTACACCCTGGAACCAGGAGAGAGCGTTATGGCCTGGGGAATGTTTTCGTGGCATTCACTGGGTGATGTAGTCATTCTGGAAGGCACAATGGATCAACACAAGTACGCATCTATCCTTGAGAACAGGGTCCACCCCTACATGCAGTTCGTTTTCCCTCGACATGATGGTATTTACCATCTGGACAATGAAACATGCCACACAACTCGCAGTGTTTGTACGTGGTTCGAAGAGCACCACGTCGAGTTTACCGTACTTGCCAAACTCCAGGATTTAAACTCAATCAAAAATCCGCGAGACCACGTTCGCGCCGTGGATCCTCAACGAAAAACCTAGCACAGCTGTCAGTGTCTTCCAGAACTTCATTGACTCTCTTCCTGTACGTGTCCAGTGGTCGGCACTGCAAAAGGTGGCTATTCAGGCATTTGACAGGTGGTAACATTAATGTGAATGGCAAGTGTATGTAGGAACAGTTTTTTTCTGTATTGCAAATAATCTCGGATAAGAATGGAATTGTAATCGACATGTCCCGCGAATACTTAATTACTGGAGTATGAGCTTGGTAGCTTTCCGTCGAGGCGTCCATTCATTTCCGCCAGTACAGTTTATAATTTTAATTTGAACGATAATGAATCGTAATGTACTGGGACTTGCCTGTTAAAACGACCCGCAATAGAGATTAAAGATGGTCGTCGTTGATATAACAGCAATATACAGGGTGTTACAAAAAGGTACGGCCAAAGTTTCAGGAAACATTCCTCACACACAAATAAAGAAAAGATGTTATGTGGACATGTGTCCGGAAACGCTTAACTTCCATGTTAGAGCTCATTTTAGTTTCGTCAGTATGTACTGTACTTCCTCGATTCACCGCCAGTTGGCCCAATTGAAGGAAGGTAATGTTGACTTCGGGGCTTGTGTTGACATGCCACTCATTGCTCTACAGTACTAGCATCAAGCACATCAGTACGTAGCATCAACAGGTTAGTGTTAATCACGAACGTGGTTTTGCAGTCAGTGCAATGTTTACAAATGCGGAGTTGGCAGATGCCCATTTGATGTATGGATTAGCACGGGGCAATAGCCGTGGCGCGGTACGTTTGTATCCAGACAGATTTCCAGAACGAAGGTGTCCCGACAGGAAGACGTTCAAAGCAATTGATCGGCGTCTTAGGGAGCACGGAACATTCCAGCCTATGACTCGCGACTGGGGAACACCTAGAACGACGAGGACACCTGCAATGGACGAGGCAACTTTTCGTGCAGTTGACGATAACCCTAATGTCAGCGTCAGAGAAGTTGCTGCTGTACAAGGTAACGTTGACCACGTCACTGTATGGAGAGTGCTACGGGAGAACCAGTTGTTTCCGTACCATGTACAGCGTGTGCAGGCACTATCAGCAGCTGATTGCTCTCCACGGGTACACTTCTGCGAATGGTTCATCCAACAATGTGTCAATCCTAATTTCAGTGCAAGTGTTCTCTTTACGGATGAGGCTTCATTCTAACGTGATCAAATTGTAAATTTTCACAATCAACATGTGTGGGCTGCGGAGAATCTGCACGCAATTGTGCAATCACGTAATCAACACAGATTTTCTGTGAACGTTTGGGCAGGCATTTTTGGTGATGTCTATTATTTAGTAACCTTGGGTGATGTCTTGATTGGGCCCCATGTTCTTCCACCTACGTTCAATGTAGCACGTTATCATGATTTCATACGGGATACTCTATCTGTGCTGCTAGAACATGTGCCTTTACAAGTACGACACAACATGTGGTTCCTGCACGATGGAGCTCCTGCACATTTCAGAAACGACTACTGAAGGCTGGTAAACGGCATTAAAATAGAGAGGCGCGACAGACAGCGGTCGCCGACAGGTAGAGACCGCGCAGGCAGGCAGGCAGGCCGTCACGGCAGCTGTGGGGCAGGTCGCGGGCCGCACGCACGGGCCGTCACGTCCGCCCGCGCCGTCACGGGCCGTCGCCGCCGTCTGCAGCAGCGTTCACTTTCCCCCACTGCGCTGCTGTATCCTTTTAACGCCGAATAGCTGACTGTGCGCTGCGCACCAGCCCGTCACTGCAGGTACTCGAACGGCTTTGTGGAATAACACTTCCCAGCCGAGGACTGCCGGTCGCTGTGGAGGAGCAACTCTAGGCGCGTCAGTCCGGAATCGCGCTGCTGCTACGGTCGCAGGTTCGAATCCTGCCTCGGGCATGGATGTGTGTGATGTCCTTAGGTAAGTAAGCTTTAAGTAGGGGACTGATGACCTCAGATGTTAAGTGCCATAGTGCTTAGGGCCAGCCGAGGACTGAGATTGAGTTACCCACTCCGAAGTGAAGCCGTACGGTAAAGAAGACTGGGAGACCCAAAGCAGCACGTTCAGCCGCCTAAGTGGAAAGGCTTTTCCAATACTTCACACACACTGGCACCTTTCCTTCGCGAAGTGCGAGTTTTCTGTGTTAAGTGTAGCTGACATGTGTAGATGGCTGTAAGGGGTGTCTGTAGTGTGCTGTCGTGTTTGAGTTGTATGAAGATGAGGGAAGGGAGAGACTAAAACCCGATGGCGGCACGTTGCCTACTCCTCTCAAAAAGCACCAAGGGGGCCGCCAAGCTCAAAGGCCTCATCCGATGGAAAACTTACCATCAACAGTGTCACATGTCCTCACTTCATGAGACGTCCACCCCGATAGCGGAGTGGTCAGAGTGACCGATTGCTACCTACGGGCCCGGGTTCGATTCCCGGCTGGGTCGGAGATTTTCTCCGCTCAGGGACTGGCTGTTGTGTTGTCTTCATCATCATTTCATCCCCATCCGGCGGGCAGGTCGCCAATTTGGCGTCGAATGTAGTAAGACCTGCACCAAGGCGGCCCGACCTGCCCCGCAAGGAGCCTGCCGGCCAATGACGCCAAACCCCCATTTCCATTTTTTTTTCATGAGACACTGCGGAGAAGTCTGAATTTTAGCCGAGGACGTTGGCACAAAGTATGGTGAACAGTAGCACGCCTCCTTCCCTTTGCCGGAAAAGGAAAGCGAAAAATTGTAACAGCTCTGGGGTATGAGGGAGGGAACCCATCCAAGAACAGGGCACGTCCGACGTTTCTTAACTTCAACGATCTGACGGCGACTGATACATTCAGGCCCTTCACAGTAATTATATAGTATGTTTCTGTTGACAACAATTACTTTATTGATTTCCTGACGTTTTTTCGGTCACTGACCGTCTTCAAAACGACATGAAATACACTAAAGCGCCAAAGAAACTGGTATAGGCATGAGTATTCAAATACAGAGATATGCAAATAGGCAGAATACGGCGCTGCTGTCGGCAACACTTATATAGGGCAACAAGAGTCTGGCGCAGTTGTTAGATAGGTTACTGCTGCTACAGTGGCACGTTATCAAGATTTAAGTGAGTTTGAACGTGGTGTTATAGTCGACGCACGAAAGATGGCACCTAGCATCTTCGAGGTAGCGATGAAGTGCGGATTTTCTCGTACGACCATTTCACGAGAGTACCGTCAACATCAGGAATCCGATAAAACATCAGATCTCCGACATCGCCGCGGCCGAAAAAAGATCTGGCAAGAAAGGGACCAACGACGACTGAAGAGGATCGTTCAACGTGACAGAAGTGCAACCCTTCCGCAAATTGCAGCAGATTTCAATGCTGGGCCATCAAGTGTCAGCGTCGAACCATTCAGCCACACATCATCGTTATGGGCTTTCAGAGGCAAAGGCTCACTCGTGTACACTTGATGACTGCACGAAACAAAGCTTTACGCCTCGCCTGGGCCCGTCAACACAACATTGGTCTGTTGATGACTGGAAACATGTTGCCTGGTCGGACGAGTCTCGTTTCAGATTGTATCTAGCGGATCGCCGTGTACGGGTATGGAGGCAACCTCATGAATCCATGGATCCTGCATGTCAGCAAGGGACTATTCAAAATGGTGGAGGCTCTGTATTGGTGTGGGACGTATGCAGTTGGAGTGATATGTCTACATACGTGTAGATAGCACTCTGACAGTTGACAAGTACGTAAGCCTCCTTTCTGATCACCACCATCCATTCATGCACTGGGTAATTTCAGCAGAACAATGAGACAATCCACACGTCCTGAATTGCTACAGGCCGGCTCCAGGAACACTCTTCTGAGTTTAAACACTTCCGCTGGCCACCAAACTCCCCAGACATGAACATTATTGAGCATATCTAGGATGCCTTGCAACGCGCTGTTCAGAAGATATCTCCACCCCCTCGTACTCTTACGGATTTATGGACAGTCCTGTAGGATTCGTGGCGTCAGTTCCCTCCAGCACTACTTCAGACATTAGTCGAGTCCATGCCACGTCGTGTTGTGTCACTTATGCATGCTTGCGGGGACCCTGCACGATACTGAGCAGGTTTACCAGTTTCTTTGGTTCTTCAGTGTAGATGAACACATACAGTGTTGTCAGCAAGTTTACGCTTACTAATTGTATCGACAACATTACGAGACGCGTTTTATCAGTCGATTTCATGTCGCTTCAATATATCCAGTGGTCGAGATGCATCTGGAAAAAAAGAAAAAGAGAAATTGGTGAAGACAAACACAGGGAACAGTTATATAGGGTGATTCCCTGATGATGATACAAACCTTCAGGGGAGAACGGTACATTTATCCGTCTGAGGTAAACGACTCTAGTCGGGGAATGATTCAAATGGCTTTGAGCACTATGGGACTTAACATCTGAGGTCACCAGTCCCCTAGAACTTAGAACTACTTAAACCTAATTAACCTAAGGACATCACACACATCCATGCCCGAGGCAGGATGCGAACCTGCGAACGTAGCGGTCTCACGGTTTCAGACTGAAGCGCCTAGAACCGCTCGGCCACTCCAGCCGGCCTAGTCGGGGAATGACGGAATAGAAATGTAATAGCAAAAATCTACCCAAGTTCCGCCTTAGCCTCGCGCAGCGCTGAAACTAAGGACCCAAGTTTCCGATCATGATGTTCATAATGCCCGCTGAATATTCCCCAATATCCTCAGATAGTTTCCTCTGTTGGCCGCGCTGGGTAGCCGCGTGGTCTAGGGCTTCTTGCCAGCTTTCGCGCGGCTACCCCCGTCGGAGGTTCGAGTCCTCCCTCGAGCATGTGTGTGTGTGTGTGTGTGTGTGTGTGTGTGTGTGTGTGTGTGTTTAAGTTAGAGTAAGTAGTGTGTAAGTCTAGGGACCGATGACCTCAGCAGTTTGGTCCCATAGAACTTACCACAAATTTCCAATTTCCTCTGTTGATGACTAGTAACGGCATACGTATCTTTATGTCACAGAGACGGTGTAGTTCTAATAAATTCCAATTACTTGCAAAAGTTTCACAAGCTGCTACATTTACAATTGTTCAAAATTGCGTCCCCCCAAGCGTCAGCGCAGCATCGTCGCACTAAGTTCTTTCGTACCAGCATCGTTTCAACAGTGTTGCTGGCAGCGAGAACTGTTGCCAGGAGATCCTCTTCAGTTTCGATAGGCGTCTAGTACACAAGACTTTTCGCATTGCCCCACAAGAAGAAATCAATTCATTTGAGATCAGGTCAACGTGCTGGCTACGAAACAGGACCACCTCTGCCTAGCCACTTTTCAGGGAATGTCTGATCCAGGTGTTCACGAAACCTGCCCACCATGTTGGAACCACATCCGTTGATGAATAACAAGTGGGTTGTATCCAGAAACCTGTGTAGTATGTACTGGGCCACCGTCCCTTACCTCAAATTGATATATTTACCCTTCTCTATCATCCCTGAAAGTTTGTAATGTAATCACGGAATCATTCTGTATAAGTGCAGTTATGACCGATGCATTTCATTTTGCGTTAATGCAGTGTATTTCTCGGTTAGGATGCAGTGATGTCAGTGTTTCTTCAGGTGAGTTCAAGTATGGCTCGTACCAACCCAGTTGACCAACACACCATTGTGGGAGGGTCAACACACTAATGCATAGGTTTACATGCGGAAATGCAGAAGCAATAGTGAAATATCTTCCCAATGTAGTGTCTTGATCGACAGTGCAGCTCCCAGTTGCTTATATATGTCTGAGAAAATTCAGCGGAGAAACCTGAGATACGCATGGACGAAGAACAACCTGTCAATTTGGATCATTGCCTACAGTAACCTCTATATATGAAAGGCAATGTCCCGATTGACACTCACACACACTCGTCATCGCCCAGACCAAATCACTAAGGAAAGAAACTTGAAATTTTTGCACGGTGTTGATCTTATACTATAGGCGTCCTTTAATCCTTTAAGAAGAGATTTTTCAACGTTCCATCCCTAAGTGTGTGAAATAGGAGATGAAAGGCTTTGCGAAAATATGTCGCTGTTAAGCCAGTTTTGAAGCTTCAATTACGAAAATTGGTAATTCGTTTCTTTGTCAGAAACATAGAAATACATTTTCAGCATTTTTGGAAACTTTATCCCTATGTGGATGAAATAATTGGTGAACTTTTTTAAAAATACATCACTATGAATGAAGGGCAACAGGCAGATTTCATATTTGTAGATTTCCGGAAAGCATTTGACACGGTGCCACTTTGCAGGCTGTTAACGAAGGTACGAGCATACGGAATAAGCTCACAGATGTGTGAGTGGCTCAAAGACTTCTTAAATAATAGAACCCGGTATGTTTTCCTCGACGGCGAGTGTTCATCAGAGACAAGGAGCGCCTCAGGGAAGTATGATAGGACCGCTGTTGCTCTCTGATTTGGCGGACAGAGTGGGTACCCATCTGTGGTTCTTTGCTGGTGATGCTGTGGTGTACGGTAAGGTGTCGAAGCTGAGTAACTGTAGGAAGATACAAGACGACTTAGACAAAATTTCCAGTTGGTGTGATAAATGGAAATGTCGTGTGGCTAGGGCCTCCCGTCGGGTAGACCGTTCGCCTGGTGCAGGTCTTTCGATTTGACGCCACTTCGGCGACGTGCGCGTCGATGGGGATGAAATGATGATGAGTAGGACAACACAACACCCAGTCCCTGAGCGGAGAAAATTTCCGACCCAGCCGGGAATCGAACCCGGGCCCCTAGGATTGACAGTCTGTCACGCTGACCACTCAGCTACCGGGGCGGACAGTTGGTGTGATGAATGCCAGCTAGCCCTAAATGTGGAAAAATGTGAGCTAATGCGGATGAGTGAGAAGATCAAACCTGTAATATTCGGATACAGTATTATGAGTGCCCTGCTTGGCACAGTCAAGTCGTTTAAATAATCTGGGCGTAACGTTGCAAAGCGATGTGAGGTGGAACGAGCACGTGACAACTGTGCTAGGGAAGGCGAATGGTCGACTTCCGTTTATTGAGAGAATTTTAGAAAACAGTGCTTCACCCATAAAGGAGACCGCATATAGGAATGCTAGTGCGACCTATTCTTGACTACTGCTCGAGTGTTTGGGATCCGTACCAGGTAGCATTAAAGGAAGAATCGAAGCAGTTCAGAAGCGTGCAGCTAGATTTGTTACCGGTAGGCTGCAACAACACGTAGGTGTTACGGATATGTTTCGGGAACTCAAATGGGAATCCCTGGAAGGAAGGCGAAGAAACACTATTGAGAAAAGTTAGAGAACCGGCATTTGAAGCTGACTGCAAAACGAGTCTACCGCCGCCAGTATACAATACTCGTAAGGACCACGAAGATAAGCACTCCGTCCTCAGGCCACAAGTGGCCCATCGGGACCATCCGACCGCCGTGTCATCATAAGCTGAGGACGCGGATAGGAGGGGCCTGTGGTCAGCACACTGCTCTCCCGGTCGTTAAGACACGAGAAATTAGGGCTCATACGGAGGCACATGGACAGTCGTTTTTCTCTCGCTCTGTTTGCGAGTGGAACAGAAAAGGAAATTTCCAGAATGAAATTTTCACTCTGCAGCGGAGTGTGCGCTGATATGGAACTTCCTGGCAGATTAAAACTGTGTGCCCGACCGAGACTCGAACTCGGGACCTTTGCCTTTCGCGGGCAAGTGCTCTACCATTTTTTTTTTTTTTTTTTTTTTTTTTTTTTTACTGAATCACATGTATTTTATTTAATTAATTAAGGAAATGAATAAAACTGAAAATGCCCAAAAGAAAGACATGAAGACATTGCGGATAGTACAAATACAAAAGAAACATGCTCCTGTAGCAATGAAATGAAATACGTGTCGGGGGCGACACCTGCTCACGACCCGACGTTCGATAGAGCAAAAGAGCCATCTATCGACTCGTTCTCCAGATGTTGGGGTAAGACTGGGTCGTCTTCTCGAAATTAACTAAGGGTCCGTAAGTGTGATCGATGTCTATCTCGGCTTCTTCGTCTATCTCATCTCTCACCCGTCACACCCCATCTGGACGGCGGGTCGGTAAATGTAAGTCGCAAGTAATTAGCGAAGTCTTGCCTATATTTCTTATGCTGTTGCAGCTTCGTGTGTCCATCCAGGAGAAAATGCCAAAAATCAATTTTGTCCTTTTCCGATTCGTTATATACGTAGCCCACCACCATTCCCCGCACCCATGTCACCGCATTGGTTTTTTGGACCGGGAAATAAGATTCTTGGGGGAAAAAAAGTGTGTCTGATGAAATTGTGTGAGGGGCGGAGCGTAACAGGAACGCCAATATCTGTTGTGCCAAGTGCCACACTGGAGCCGTCCCACTACATACTAAACGATGTTCATCAGTGTCCACTGTTGCGCAGCCTAAACATAGTGGAGTGTCCGCCAAATGAATCGCGTGCCGCCGTTGATTCGTTGCGTACTTCCTATTTATCACCACATACCATGTTGAGCGTACCGACGTTGGAAGGTAAACGTTCCGTATAACGCGCCATATCAGTCGCCAGTTCTTGTCTGGGTACTTCTTTTCCAGGGTATTCCTGGGGCACCGGCGCAGTAAGAGTTGGTATACGTCTCGCGTCGTCGGTAGTCGTGTTGTTGGGAAGGAATCTCGGACATAGCTAAGCTCCAAAAAAAAGGACTTGAAATGTGACAGCTTCGGTGAAATATGGCCCACATTGACTGGGGGCAGCATTGAAGTGGGCGCTAGTACATCGGCTAACGCACCCGAGATATTGCGAAATTGACCGCGCCACTGTCGGAAAATCGTACTTACGAATAACGCCCGTGCCTTTTCATACACGTTCACTAGACCAAGTCCACCCTCTCCAGGTGGTAGCGTAAGCGTTGTGTATCGGATCTTAAACAGGTGTCCCACACTCACGTAGGTTCCGAAAGTTGCTTGTATGCGTGATGCCATTGTGCGCGTTAAAGGCAGGACATGCGCTACGTGAGTGAGTCTCGGTGCTAGGTATACGTTAACATAGGTCACCCTCTGAATCATATCCAACGCTCTTAATTTCTGTAACAGCACCATTGTCCGCATCAGCTTCAATATGCGTCGGTAGTTATCCGCTGCTGTCCGCTGCACATCCGTGTGGAACGTAATACCTAGGCATTTTATGGTCTTAACTAAGATGAGCGGGCCTTCCTCACCCGGTTGTAATCCTCGACCGACGTTCATGCAGCGTGATTTTTGTAGATTAAGCACGCTTCCTGCCGCCATCCCATATCGCTGTATCCATGCCAACGCCGTACGTACTTCTTCGCCTGTCCGTACCACCAGCATCACATCGTCAGCATAAGCGCGGCAATGAAAGGTCAGTTGTGGCAACGGCAGTCCCTCCAACCGTCTTCGGAGACCATATAGACAGGGTTCCAAAGCCATTGCATACAAAAATATCGAAAGGGGGCAACCTTGACGAACTGACCTTGAAATAACAATGTAGTCAGTGCCCCGCCCATTCACCGAGACCTTTGATCGTACGCCGTGTAACAGTCGCATGATCACTAGGATGAAGGCCTGTGGGATTCCCAATCTGCCCATCACCGCATGCACAAAGGTATGATCCACTCTGTCGAACGCATGGTCGAAGTCAATAGCGACGAGTGCCCCACGCACTCGGCATGCCGCTGCTAATGCTATGATATCTCGGTAGTCACTGAGCGCCGTATGTACGTTGCTCTTACCGCCGAGGCAAGTTTGATCTATGAGGAGTCTATCAGAAAGTGAAGACCGCAGGCGAGCCCCAAGGATGCGCGCGAAAATCTTATAGTCGCAGTTCAAGAGAGTGAGTGGTCTATAATCTCCTGGATTTCTGCCACCGCGTGGTTTGGGTATTGGGATGATGATACCCTCCGTGAATTCGACAGGTATCTCAGTCTGCGGTAACAGGAGTTCGTTGTACATCTGAATCCAGGTCCGTCCCATGAGGTATGCAAAGGCGCGGTAAAATTCAATTGGGAAGCCGTCCTGTCCTGGGGACTTGTTCGGTGCCCCCCTGGCAATTGCGGTTGTCAGCTCGTCCTCTGTTACCGCTGTGATGAAACTCTCTGCATCCAGTGGTGGTCCTCTGTCTGGCATTTCCGAGATGACATCATGTAGTGTCTCGTGGTTCACATGTACAGGTCCATATAACTGGCGGAAATAGTCGGTAAACACATGCGCAATATCACGCTGGTGCACAACTTGCTGGCCAGTTTCAGAGATTAGTTCCCTGATCAATGTCCTGCGTCGTCGTTGGCGTTCACGTACCACGTGGTGCATGGAGGGGGTTTCGGCAGCAACTGTGTCCGCCAATCTCGCCCGGACCATTATACCTTCCATTCTTAGTCTCGTCAGCTGTAATAACTTGGCTTTTATCCTGCGCATGGCCGTGTGTCTTTCCGGCGATGGTTGTAGGATCATCAGCTCCCTCAGGGCCGTAAAATAAAAATCAGCCGTTTTGCGGTTCCACTGCGTTTTGTCCTGCCCGTATCGTATCAACGTTCTCCGTAACGTTGGTTTTGCGCATTTTATCCACCACTGGAGAACCGAGGAGTAGGCTCGTTGGCGGCGAACGCAGGTCTCCCAGGCCGCCTCGATCGACCGGTGACATTCAGTGTCACGTAAAAGTGCACAATTCATTTTCCAGTGACCTTTACTCCGCCATATCTTCTGACGCGTTAGTGAAACCGTACAGACGTACGCCATATGATCCGTAAAAGCCGCTGGCCAGATTTCGGCATCCAGTATCGCCGTCCGTAGTGCTCGTGTCACATACACCCTATCAAGTCTACTCGCCGAGTGTCCCGTGACAAACGTATAACCCGGTCTGTCACCATGCTGCAGTTCCCAGGTATCCAGAAGCGCCATTTCGGTAATCAACGCACGCAGTTCCATGCATGGCACATAATGAGGTACTTGGTCCTTTTTGTCGACGACACAATTAAAGTCGCCGCCCACTATATAGTTATCAAAGCGTCCAGCGAACAAAGGTGCTATCTCTTCGGTGTAAAAAGTCGCCCTTTCTCTTCGTTTTGTGGAGCCAGATGGTGCGTATAAATTGATGAAACGAACGCCGTCGACAGTGATCGCTATGCCACGTGCCGAAGGGAGAGACCTGACGTCTTCCACTCCTATTCCTTCCCTGGTGAGAATCGCGACACCGCATCCACTTTCATCGTGCACTGAATAATGTGCCTCGTAACCGTAGAACTCTGGCGGCGATGTGAAACGCACTTCTTGTAGGAGTACAATGTCCACGTCCGCAGCGCGTAACATATCTTGCAGCATCTGAATTTTAAGCGGTGTCCGTATGCCATTAATGTTTATCGTGGCAATGCGGTACGCCTGGCTTGTGTTCATCAGTTGTAGGGCGGAGTCATTAAGCGGCCATCTGCACCCCCGGCGCTCCGCATCACACTAAGTTTGGTCAACATTTCCCGACCCCTCCCGGCCTCTGGCCAGGACTATCCTCAATCGTCGCGGTCGGATTTTCATCCTGTTCCTGTTGGTCCATTTCTTGCGCCCAGTCCCCCAGCATATTTCCGGAACAGGTCGAAGGATGGGAGGTAACGTTGTCATCGCTCTGATGTTGGACAGTTGTCATCTCCACTTCCGCCTTCCGGTCACCAGAAGGAGAGTTCAAGTTATCATCGCTGTGTAGTTCCTGCATCGTCATCTCGGTATCTGTGGAATCCACTGGTCTCAGATCGATACTGTCGTTGTCGTCCACTGTTCCCTCGGGACTATGGCTATCGTCAGCAGAAGTCAGTCGACGCTTCTTTCTTCTCTTCGGCGAACGCTGTTTCCGTTGCCTTGCTTCCGCATCGGCTGTTGGGGTTGCGTATCCTCCGTCTTGGGCCTGGCCTATCACGCTCTCGGTGGAAGCACTAGCAGCCACCACGGATGAGCCTGGAGCGGCCGTCAGCTGCATCTCTTGTGTGGTGTCCTGTGTCTGTTGTGGAGGAACCGACGGTCGGAGTTCCAGTCCGTTGGTGTCCATGGTCTCTATAGGGGGCAGCTGCTGGTGCCTATCGGAAATCTCCCTCACGTCGCCTCTCAGGGCTTCCACAAAGGTCAACGGTAAGACAGTCGTCTGTTGTGGCACCTGAACGTCATCCCGTGGAGTTTGCACTAAACGTCGCTGGAGACATTCCGAGCGGACGTGACCTTCTTTCCCGCACCCCGAGCAAGTGCGAGGTTGCCCATCATAGATGATAATCGCTCGACAACCTCCTATGTACAAATAAGAGGGGACGTGCTTGCGCAGTTCTATCCGTATTTGTCTCACCCCATTTAAAACGGGGTACGTGGTAAAACTCGTCCATTTTTCGGCCACATGGGATAGAACTGTACCGTATGGTCGAAAGGCGTCGGTAACAAGTTCAGACGGGACCTCAAACGGAAGTTCGAAGACGCGTATAGTGCGGATCCCCATTCCCGCGTGATCGACTGTAACCGCACCTACATTCCCATCGGCATGACAGAAACGATACCCGTTCGGTGATCGTTGTAGAAGTCTGTCGCAAGCAGCCTCGTCAACAAGTTTGACATAGACGACGCTTGAAACGAGCGATAAATTGATTCCCACGATTTCCTGTGGATCGATTTTTACCTCTTCTCTGAAGAAACGTTCAATCTCGTGTGCCTTTGGTCGTGTATAGTCGTTCGCAAAACTGAACTTCAAAGTCGTTTTTCTGTACGAGTGTGCCATCTCGTCCTAGACTCACAACACCGCACACGCGAAGCCGCTCCGGCGTAAACAAACAGGCGCGCGCACCACAGCGCGGCCGGCTGGCAACACGGTCCGCACTGTGTCACTGCCGAAGGCAGACTGCTGCCTCTATATATGAAAGGCAATGTCCCGATTGACACTCACACACACTCGTCATCGCCCAGACCAAATCACTAAGGAAAGAAACTTGAAATTTTTGCACGGTGTTGATCTTATACTATAGGCGTCCTTTAATCCTTTAAGAAGAGATTTTTCAACGTTCCATCCCTAAGTGTGTGAAATAGGAGATGAAAGGCTTTGCGAAAATATGTCGCTGTTAAGCCAGTTTTGAAGCTTCAATTACGAAAATTGGTAATTCGTTTCTTTGTCAGAAACATAGAAATACATTTTCAGCATTTTTGGAAACTTTATCCCTATGTGGATGAAATAATTGGTGAACTTTTTTAAAAATACATCACTATGAATGAAGGGCAACAGGCAGATTTCATATTTGTAGATTTCCGGAAAGCATTTGACACGGTGCCACTTTGCAGGCTGTTAACGAAGGTACGAGCATACGGAATAAGCTCACAGATGTGTGAGTGGCTCAAAGACTTCTTAAATAATAGAACCCGGTATGTTTTCCTCGACGGCGAGTGTTCATCAGAGACAAGGAGCGCCTCAGGGAAGTATGATAGGACCGCTGTTGCTCTCTGATTTGGCGGACAGAGTGGGTACCCATCTGTGGTTCTTTGCTGGTGATGCTGTGGTGTACGGTAAGGTGTCGAAGCTGAGTAACTGTAGGAAGATACAAGACGACTTAGACAAAATTTCCAGTTGGTGTGATAAATGGAAATGTCGTGTGGCTAGGGCCTCCCGTCGGGTAGACCGTTCGCCTGGTGCAGGTCTTTCGATTTGACGCCACTTCGGCGACGTGCGCGTCGATGGGGATGAAATGATGATGAGTAGGACAACACAACACCCAGTCCCTGAGCGGAGAAAATTTCCGACCCAGCCGGGAATCGAACCCGGGCCCCTAGGATTGACAGTCTGTCACGCTGACCACTCAGCTACCGGGGCGGACAGTTGGTGTGATGAATGCCAGCTAGCCCTAAATGTGGAAAAATGTGAGCTAATGCGGATGAGTGAGAAGATCAAACCTGTAATATTCGGATACAGTATTATGAGTGCCCTGCTTGGCACAGTCAAGTCGTTTAAATAATCTGGGCGTAACGTTGCAAAGCGATGTGAGGTGGAACGAGCACGTGACAACTGTGCTAGGGAAGGCGAATGGTCGACTTCCGTTTATTGAGAGAATTTTAGAAAACAGTGCTTCACCCATAAAGGAGACCGCATATAGGAATGCTAGTGCGACCTATTCTTGACTACTGCTCGAGTGTTTGGGATCCGTACCAGGTAGCATTAAAGGAAGAATCGAAGCAGTTCAGAAGCGTGCAGCTAGATTTGTTACCGGTAGGCTGCAACAACACGTAGGTGTTACGGATATGTTTCGGGAACTCAAATGGGAATCCCTGGAAGGAAGGCGAAGAAACACTATTGAGAAAAGTTAGAGAACCGGCATTTGAAGCTGACTGCAAAACGAGTCTACCGCCGCCAGTATACAATACTCGTAAGGACCACGAAGATAAGCACTCCGTCCTCAGGCCACAAGTGGCCCATCGGGACCATCCGACCGCCGTGTCATCATAAGCTGAGGACGCGGATAGGAGGGGCCTGTGGTCAGCACACTGCTCTCCCGGTCGTTAAGACACGAGAAATTAGGGCTCATACGGAGGCACATGGACAGTCGTTTTTCTCTCGCTCTGTTTGCGAGTGGAACAGAAAAGGAAATTTCCAGAATGAAATTTTCACTCTGCAGCGGAGTGTGCGCTGATATGGAACTTCCTGGCAGATTAAAACTGTGTGCCCGACCGAGACTCGAACTCGGGACCTTTGCCTTTCGCGGGCAAGTGCTCTACCATCTGAGCTACTGAAGTACGACTCACGCCCGCTCCTCACAGCTTTACTTCTGCCAGTATCTCGTCTCCTACCTTCTAAACTTTACAGAAGCTCTCCTGCGAACCTTGCAGAACTAGCACTCCTGAAAGAAAGGATACTGCGGAGACATGGCTTAGCCACAGCCTGGGGGATGTTTCCAGAATGAGATTTTCACTCTGCAACGGAGTGTGCGCTGATATGAAACTTCCTGGCAGATTAAAACTGTGTGCCCGACCGAGACTCGAACTCGGGACCTTTGCCTTTCGCGGGCAAGTGCTCTACCATCTGAGCTACCGAAGCACGACTCACGCCCGGTCCTCACAGCTTTACTTCTGCCAGCATTGAAAGGAAATTACTAGTGGTACATGATACCCTCCGCCACGCACCGTACAGTGGGTTGCGGAGTATCGATATAGATGTAGTCTGTTAAACAACTACTAAAGTATTTTTAGAGCTACATCTATGAAAATTGGTATTTTATTTCTCGGTTACAAACAAAAAAATACATATATATGTGGCATTGTTTTCGGAAATTCGGTTCCCATGGGGGTGTAATAGGGATGAAAGTTTTTTATGGAAGAATTTCGTTATACAAGAATTTTAGAAGCTATATCTATGAAAATTTCTATTTGACTTTTCTGTTAGAAATAAAAAAAGTACGAATTTCTCTATTTTTGGAAATTCAATCCCTAAGGGAGTAAAATAGGGGGTGAAATGTTTTATGAAAATATTTCATTGTGTAAGCATTTTTAAGATCAAATTTTCGAAAACTGGTACTTGGCTTCTTAGCTAGAAATGAAAAAAATACCTGTTTCCCTGTTTTTTGAAATTCAACCCATGAAACATAGCCACACTGATTCACTGACTCATCATTGCCCAGCCCGAACCATTAAGGATAGAAATGTGCGTATCTTATACTGTAGGCATTGTTTAAGAAGGAATTGCTCGAAATTTCACTCCTAAGGGGGTGAAATAGGGGATGAAAGGCTTTTTGAAGATATGTCGCTATTAAGGCAACTTTAAAACTAGAACCATGAAAAACTGATATTCAGTTTCTCAGTCAGAAATAAAAAAAAAATACGTGTTTCGACCACTAAGAGGGTAAAATAGTGATTGAAAGTTTTTTCCTGAAAATACGAGGTGCGGCTAGAAAAAAACCGGACTGATGCTGGAAAAAACATTTATTTACAATTATTTACAATTTCATGTTATCTCCTTCAATGTACTCTCCTACTCGGTCTCTACACCGCTCCATACGAATTTTCCACTGTTCATAGCAATGCTGCAGATCATTTTCGGAAAGTCCATACATTACTTCCGTCGCTTTTTCTTTTACTGCTTCAACAGTCACAAATCTAGTTCCTTTCAAAGCTGACTTGACTTTAGGGAAAAGAAAAAAGTCACAGGGGGCCAAATCAGGTGAGTAGGGTGGATGATCTAAGATGGGAATG
Organism: Schistocerca nitens; assembly: GCF_023898315.1. NCBI lineage: Eukaryota > Metazoa > Arthropoda > Insecta > Orthoptera > Acrididae > Schistocerca > Schistocerca nitens. The sequence continues at coordinate 504,540,955 of NC_064615.1, forward strand.
TTGTGTTTTGCCAAAAACGTCTTCACTGACAACGCACTGTGAGCTGGGGCATTGTCTTGGTGAAGGATCCATGACTTTTTTCTCCACAAATCGTTCCGTTTTCTCCGTACTCGCTCACGTAGGGTAGCCAGGACGCTAATGTAGTAATGCTGATTCACTGTTTGTCCCTCTGGTACCCAATCAATGTGCACAATCCCTTTGATGTCAGTTTTTGCTGACAATGGTCTGCCAGTGCGAGTGTCATCACTGGTGTCTTCGCGGCCATCTTTAAATCGTTTAAACCACTCAAACACTTGTGTTCGCGATAAACAATCATCGCCGTACACTTGTTGTAATATTACAAACGTTTCACTTGCAGATTTTCCTAGTTTGAAACAAAATTTGATGTTAACACGCTGTTCTTTCTGTACACTCAACATTTTCCGACGCACAGACAAAACGTCAACTACTTAAAACAGACGCCACGGGCAGACTGAGTGCAGGAGGCAGATGAAACTCGAGCAGTAGGCGGAGCGAGTGTCACGTGACAGGCCACGCGACTTTCAGCCTTATTGCATTCGTTTTATTGTTTCACCAGTACTAGTCCGGTTTTTTTCTAGCCACACCTCGTAAGTTATCATTAAAGAACTCGAAAAGCATTTTTAAAGCTACATCTATGAATATTGGTATTTGACTTCTCAGTTAGAAATTAAAAAATACTTGTTTCAGTGCTTTTGGAAATTCATCCCCCTAAGAGAATGAAATAGGGATGAAAAGTTTTACGATTATTATTTCATTATGAATGTATTTGCAAAGCTAAACGTATGAAAATTTGTATTTGGCTCCTCTATTAGAAATAAAAAAAATATGTGTTTCACTGGTTTCGGAAATTCAACCCGTAAGCGGGTGAAACAGGGGAAAAACATTTTTAAGAAAATATTTTGTTGTATTAACAAAAATTTAAAGCAAAATCTATGAAGATTGGTATTTCACTTCTCGGTTGGAAATAAAGAAATACGTGTTAGGGGATGAAAGTTTCTATGGAAATATCACGACAAGAAGAAAAGAGGGATTATTAACAAAAGCCTTGGACTCCAGCTAGCACAATCGCTTTTTTGTCAAAAGTGCATTCGGAGAAGATCGTGTCTCTATGGCCTTAATTAGCGTGAAAAGCTTAGAAGGTGTTGCAGTTGGTGAACAACATAAAAATTCGATTAAAGGAAAACAACAAAAAATCTTTGCAGACCATTCAGTCTAAGCGAGCGAAGCAGCAGGCGCTTATCTAGTCACAGAAAACGTTCACTGACTACTATTCGTATATCGGAAACGAACACTTGAAGATCAGCCAACACTATGGCTACAAACAAACGTTTGGCAACATGTTACATATAATAATTAAATGTTAAATAAGGATTTGAGAAATTAACAACAGAAAAAAATCCTTTTTACTTGGAACTAACCCTGTTTGGAAGGGCATCGAGATCCACTGAAGTTATCAAAACACGAACGCTGAAGGCACATTATTTTCGTGGCTGAGTGGGTAATGTCCAGTGACACTCGGTGGCATGTATATGCAGAGGCACAGAACATTTCAAGGCTGCGTGTAGCAGGCTCTATGGAGTAAACACTATGACCGACGTGATTCTTAGCTCAAGGACGAGAGGAGGGAGGAGGCGTAGGTACTCTGAAGCCTTCATTAAACTCTTACGGCACTAGAAGACTTGTACACTCATGTTTTGAATTCCTGATAAGTCTCACAAATGCACTATTTGCATAACCATCTTTGTTAACTGCAAGCATGGTATGGAGGTTTCAAAGAATATAAAAAATTTCTTCAGATTGGTTTTTAGTAGAGTTTTCTGAACGTATGTTCTGTAATTGATGAACCAATTAAACGGTCACATATAGCTAACTCCACCAGCCACTGTTGGTTCTCGTAACCAGTAGCTTGTAATTATATTAAAATGTGATTCGTTTCGGGTTGGTTCTACTCATCATCTGGCGTGGCAGCTACGGTAACGCATTCCCCTTAAACCAAAGTCTACGCTACTAGGTGTCCCACGTAGCAACTTATTGCTTGTAGACATGGTTGTGTTTACGACTTCCACTCTTCCAGATGTTGTGATTTGTTCATCTTTCTGCCTTCTACTGTGAAATCTGACAACACGATCAACCTGTTCTTCTTTCTCACTTCACTGTTATTGTTAATCACACTAAACAACAGGTACATTCCTACTGCCGTCACTTTCAGTCTTAGCTTCACGTATGTCACATTCACTCTTACTGCAAATGTAAAGATAGTGTTTTCTTTTCAATATAAGATCGTGTTTGTCACCGAAACCGATAACCCATCTGTAGAATGTCGTATATTGTTATTACTGGCTTTCTGTCCGCAGCTTCGCCCCTGTATGCATATGTCACGTATATTTCATACATTTAACATATTTCACTGGTGTTTCTACATGTATTTCATTTGTATCTGTAACGAATTTCACCCTGCAGTTTTACCAGAATCCTGAGGAAGTTTTTTATTCAGTCTGTGTAAGGACAAAGTCGTGGACAGTGGTTTGTTAACCCATTTATTGGTAGGGACGTTCACATTGTACCCCAGAGTCAGCTGCCCGTGATGTGCCGGCTCGTTCCCTCAGTCCTTGTAACCGTCATTCACGTTGATCGTCAGATTCACCAGCCCGCATTGTGGTGACAGGTTCCCGCGTAGTCTGCAGTCGAGGGCTCGTTGATAATCTATTTAATGTCTTTGCAATAGCTCAGCTTTTTTTCCTTTCCGTTGAATCTAATCGATTGGCTTCTGTTTCGTTTGAGGCTTATTGACAATAGTAAGGGGCCCCGTTGCGTGGGCGACCGATCCCTTCGTAGATCGGAAATATGTGGGCAAACAGCAGCGATAGGTCGCTGATCGCATGGAAGTCCCAGGCATTCTGATGGATCGCATGCGATCCGTGGTCGCAATATGGCTATCTATCTGGTATGGCTATAGCTATCTATACGGCTATCTACATATCTATACTCGAGCCCCTTGTCATTTCATATAACCTAGGTCTCTCTCAAACACTTTACGACCGGATTTAGGGTCGTCAGTAATGCTACTATTGACAACATTTCCATAGACATAGAGACTGAAAACAAATTGTGTATTTACTTGCAGTTAAACTTATAGGTAATGAATAAAAAAGGAAATGGGGACTAATAAACGAAAAATGAATAGTGTTAGCACTTTGGAAAGATGTACACAACGCACTTGGCGTCAGTGAAAAATGTGACATATTCTGTTAACTACCGTACACTTTACAGTAAAATCATTTCAAAACAAGTTTAGTAAATTATAATTCTCGTTTTTTAAAAATTTATTTTTTGCAAATATTCGGGGAATATGGAAATCAACTGCAATCGCTTCTAAACATGGCAGTTAAAAAGTAGAACTTCTCGACACAGTGGTGTTCCTAATACTGATTGCGTGGCACATCGTTCGTGTGTCGGGTGTCGGGGCGAGCGACCATTTGCAGGCGACATCGCATGCGAAAGATCGCTGCGATCCGTCGCACGTGTATGGGGCCCTTAAGTGATCCTCGTTTCTGGAAGATGGAGTGTCGCTGGCAACTGTCCGATTCTCCACTGTTTTACTCCGAGCGACTACGTAGCGGGCGTTAAATTTATATGTGGTATTTAACCGCGTGGCAAGATCTTTGGCTGCGAAACACACAGACAAAATTGTTGGCTCGCTACAGTGCTCATTCCCATGACGTATATTATTGATTCAAAAACCTTCACGGGAGTGCGCACAACCCACGAAAGTTTCATCGTAATCGGACGAATGGGTAGGGACACGTAGAAGACGAACAAACAAACAAACATATAAAGTTTTATTCAGTACGGCTATCGCTACTTGAGCCAGTGCACATGTTAAACTACAGAGGGGTCCGAAAAATGTATCCACTGTTTAAAAGTCTATAACTGGCAAACTAATTGACGGAGTTGTCTCATCTTTGGTAGTGTAATAGTTTGTAGTTCCGACAATCGCCACACAAGCGTTGTATTACGTTGTTTAGTTTTGTCAGATGACAGTCGCCAGAGAGTCAGTGTTTTTGTTCTTAGTTGCACCTGGTTACTCGAATAAACATGGCTGGCGCAAGGCTTACATTCGATGAAAGGAAGTCAGTTTTGAAGTGGTATTTTAAGTACGAAAACATTAATGTGGTTCAACACCAATGGCGAAATGAGTATCAAACAGAGCCATCGACACGTTTAGCGATTCGTTGCATTCGAGACAAATTTGAGGCCGAAGGCAGTGTTAAAGATGTACACAAACAACGATCTGAACGACCTGTGACAGTAACAAGTCCAGCTAACTCCCGTCGTGTGTTACAACAATTCACTCGCTCACGACAGAAGTCTGTGAGACAGTGTGCCCGTGAGTCGATCAAGTGTTTGGCGAATTTTGAAGACAGCAAAGTGGAAGTGCTACATCGCACGATTGCTACACGCAATGAACGAGGACGACCCAGATCGTAGAATGGAGTACTGCGAGTGGTTTACTAACATGGTGCGCAATGATGAAGAGCTTGCAGAGATGATTGTGTGGTCTGATGAGGCACAGTTCAAACTCAATGGCACAGTAAATCGCCACAATTGCATCTACTGGGCCGCCGAAAATTCGAACGTCCATGTAGACAAAGCCGTGAATTTGCCAGGAGTAAATGTGTGATGTGGATTGTCTTACCGGGGCTTGACTGGGCCATTCTTTGACGGCACAGTTACCGGTGAGGTGTAACTTCAGAAGCTTCAAGACATCCATTTTACCTGCCATTCGAGACGTGTGTGGAGACGGAAGAGTTTACTTTCAAAAAGATGGTGCCCCAGCCTCAAAATCGTGTTAGGGCGTATCTTGACGAAAATGTAACAGGAAGATGGATAGGCCTTAGAGGTGCTGTAGAATATCCACCACGTTCCCCAGACCTAACTCCTCTGGACTTTTACCTCTGGGGAACACTAAAGGTCGTCGTTTATCGACAAAAGCCACGCACATTGGATGAACTTCGAGAATACATCGTACATTCATGTGCAAATATCCAACTGAACACGTTGAAGTCAGTAGTTCGTGCTGCAGTTCGGCGGCATCGTTTGTGTGTGGATGTTAATGGTGACCATTTCGAACACCTACAGTGATATCTTTAAGGTGGACTTTAAGCTACACTTTTACCAAAAATGAGACAACTCCGTCGATTACTTTGCAAGTTATGGACTTTTAAACAGTGGATACATTTTTTTGGACCCCTCTGTTCGGGTGTACCAATTTTATAGCAATGATGTTCAGGCTGTTCGCTGTAAGATTTGCATTGTTAGTGTTAGTGTCATGACTTGCCTTCAGGGGACGGTAATGGTTCGGTGACATAGGGTTGGTCGGTTGATCGGTTGATCTGGGGGAAGGGACCAAATAGCGAGGTCATCGGTCCCATCGGATTGGGGAAGGATGGGGAAGAAAGTCGGCCGTGCCCTTTCAAAGATACCATCCAAGCATTTGCCTGAAGCGATTTAGGGACATCACGGAAAACCTAAATCAGGATGGCCGGATGCGGGTTTGAACCGTCGTCCTCCCGAATACGAGTCCAGTGTGCTAATCACCGCGCCACCTCGGTCGGTCATAGGGTTGAACCACGAGAACCAGTGTGCATCAGAGTTGCACACATACATGCGTCTGGACTAGGCGAGCAAGGCTTTACTCGTAAAGCTGTTTTATCAGAACAACAGCAATAGTGCTGGTGCTCTTCGCGAGTATCAACGCATTAAAGGAATACAGAGAGGCCCTCTTTCCGCACAGGGGTTGAAGAATATGATTCGGAAGTTCGCATTAATTGCGGATTTGTGAATTGCTCCTATGAGAGGCCGACGACCGATTACGCCACTTCTTGCTGAAGTTACTGTTGCCACGGCTCAGAATGATGGACGCAATATGCAATATTCAAGCTGTGCCCGAGCTGTGTCACGACAGCCGAACATTCCATGGTGCACTGTTCGAAAATTGCTGCAAACAACTTTGTGAAACAGTATCACTAAAACGGTTCCAGGCTGTCGTGGACACCGATGGTCGTCAGATTGATGAGCATTTGTAAACTTGGACATAAACGTGGGAAGTAGTTAAACATTACCCTCTCATGTGGAAATGAAAATGTGTTTCTTTCAATGATCTCTTAGTCATTTCTCTTCCGCGTGTCGTTATTAATGTTCCCACAAAGTTTAATTGTCCTACCGTCATTCGTTTTTCATGTTGACCCTCGCGATTAGCGAAAGTTTAACCGTAACCCCCTATACATTAGGTAAGCTAAAATTGTCATAACCGATGGAGATTGGTGGCTTATGTAATAAACAACGATTTAATTTTTAGGACAGCAACGCTTCCGGTTCTAGGCGCTTCAGTCCAAAACCGCGCTGTTCCTACGGTCGCAGGTTCGAATCTTGCTTCGGGCATGGATGTGTGTGATGTCCTTAGGTTAGTTAGGTTTAAATAGTTCTAAGTCTAGGGGACTGATGACCTCATATGTTAAGTCCCATAGTGCTTAGAGCCATTTGAACCATTTGAACTGCAACGCTTCCGCCGAAGTCTTACGTAGTCCCAGCAAGGACCATAGAGTGTCTTGACTCGTCTGATACATCAGGACTCATCAACAGAGTAGATTACTTAATTAGCTCTTAGACAAGACAAACTTACGCCCATCAGGAAGGTTGGTGTTCAACTTCCCGTCGATAACGATGTCATTAGAGGGGAGCACAAGCTCAGAGTGGAGGAGGGTGTGAAAGGAAATCGGATGTACCCTTGTCAAAGGAACCGTCACGTCATTAACCAAAAGTGACTTAGAAAACCTAAAAGTATTTGGCCAGACGGTAGTACGAGCTGCCGTCTTCCCGAATAGAATTCCAGTGTATTAACTACTGTTCCACTTTACTCAGTCCCAACAGCAGAAATCCGTGTCCTCTATACTGCCAAAGTACCTGCAGCGTCAATTACCGATACATTCACGTCAGAAACGATGCAGTGACTACAAGATTCGTTTTGTGTCTTATAAGCAGCAGGTTTGGAAAACTGTCAATCCCTCAACAGCTTGTGTAATCGGCCTATGTCCCATTTGAGTAGCGTTTGATGTTCCGCCATCATCACGTCCGTACTTCTTCCAGTCTATAAAACTAACTTCTGTGCCATTACGAAAGCACCCAGCAGCAAGTCTCATGGAGACTTGGCAGTCTTGCAGGATTCGAGAGCTGCATTGCGACTAGAAAATCCTGGCACATGTTGCGTCAGAAACTGAGTACTTTTAGAGCCCGCAACCATATATTTGTGTTCTCTGCTAAAATAGAATGTACTTAATAGGCAGCGTCAACAGCTACGTGAAATGTAAACAAGACTGGAAGTGGTTTCGCGCATATATTTCGAGAAAAGGAGGACAGTTTTCGCCGTCTGCGAAAGCCAAAGGCGCGAATGCTACTGTACTGAAAATCAGGAAAGATAATTTTAGAAAATAAACAAGGCAACGTTAACTGTAATTTCTTTTTTGCAGAAACGGCATATCATTCAAAAAGCTCTTTTAATGTTATTGTTGTCCTTGTTGTGGCCTGTAGTTCGAAGACTGACTGGATGCAGCTTTCCACACAAGTCTTTCCTTACACCCACTTGAAGATGCTTCCTGTAGTAAAATCCTTGGTCTCTCTCTACAGTTTTTCCCAATTTTATTCACCCCGTCCCCTCCTCCCCCTACATTGGCAAACTTCATAACTTTTATTTCTTCTGCCTAAAATTCAATTTTCTTTTCAAATTCCTCTTTGGTTTCCTTTACTGATTGCTCAACGTACAGACTGAATTACGTGGGGGACGGTTCACAACCACGTGTCTCTCCTTTTTCACCTACTGTGTATCTCACATGTCCTTCGAGTCTCGTAACTTCATTTTCGATCCCGTACAATTCATAAATAATCTTTCGCTTCCTTTATTTTATCTCTGCCACCTACGTGCTCCAAAGAATATCACAAAATACAAGTAACGTGACGCATACTTTATTAGTTGAATCAAACTGTTTGTAGAGCATGCGTATTTAAAACGTAGCCCTTATTAAACATCGATGCTTTTTAATGCTTCCCAAAAGCCAAATACTGGCTTAAATTTGCTGGTACGTTTTCATAAAAAAACGCATGAATGAGCTTTCTTATTCCGGGGCCGCCTTCCTGTGGTCCTACCGCTAACGTACCGCGCCGTCTCGCCGACAGAACGAGCGGAAGTCGTGGTGATAACAGAGGAAAGTAGCGTCCCGTCTTCCTGGCAGACCACCACTGGTCGCCAAGTCTTCTGGAAAACTGTGTGCTCTCTACTGGACACGACGCTTCAGGCTACAAAAAAACTTTCAAACCAATAAGCGAATATATGAAAGGCGTTCCATGACGATAAGTTTCGAAAAAAGTTACTTAAGTAACAGACGTACCAGACAGCATTACTAATGCCTTCTACGACACGTATAAAAGAAAAACCGGACGAATGCGAGTAGAACTTGCATTCTAAGGGTTCCGCACAAACTTAAACTACATTCCTATATAAAGAAATGTCGTTGTTTAACGTTGACACCAGAAATCTCGTAAAGTACTTAACCAGTTTATATCAAATTTTCACACAATACTGTAATGAACATTCGGACAGACATTGGTCACATGTATTCTTTTATATATGTAATATACACAAAGATCAAACGTTGTTTCTAAAACTTCACTTCGCCTGAAGATGATGGATACGGAATCCATTGAAACATTGCAGTAAGACGACAACGCCACTCGGCTGATAAACCGAGAAGATTTCATAGGTGAAATACTCTGAGAAAGCCAGCAATCACAAAAAAGTACCTCACAAATTTACTTCAAATTTTTACGCGTTACTCTAATGAACATTCGGACAGATATAGGCCATATGCTTTTTAATATATATAATACACAAATACAATACTGGAAGGGTAACCGAAGATACCAGAAGTCTCCAAAATTTCGTGACTCATTTATTTTTCAGGATACTCGAACATCTATTCGGACAGAAGTGGGCTTTATAATTTGAAACACACGTAATGTTTAAATATAATTTTAATACATAAATGGGAAGCATTGTGACACAAAAATCTCCGAATTTTCTTGATTATTTACTTTACAAATTTACACGACGTGCTAACACACATCCTGATGCACAGACTGAAAACTGTATATTTTAAAATGTTGTTGTACAGGTTTCCTGTTAAACCTGACTGCGAGAAAGAAAATATTGAGCTGTTCTGTGAAAATGTATAGTTTCGTTTTCTATTTCGCAGCCAGCTTCAGCCACTATAGCAGGACATGCATCATTATACAAATTGTTTCTCCCATATGTATTCATTCTCCTTACACACAGTTTCAAAAGAACATTCGTATACACAACAACTTGCTGTTTTGTTTTATTCCTCACCGTTGGTTTTACAGAAAACAGGAAAGTTGTATTTATGGCTTATCGGCTTATTATTAGAATACTACTACGGAATCTCAATGCCTAAAACTTTGTAATCGTACCCATTCGCATATTAAAACTATGCGAAATATTGTCATTGAAGCTACTACACTGAGGGTCTTTCTCATACACCGTATACCAATGATCGCAAAATATTCATTTTAAGCAACCCCACTTCCCGCTCAAGATTTCGTTTGCAATAAGAATACACAAGGCTCAATTTGAAACAAAGGGCTAAGAGAACAGAGCGAGAGAGGGGGGGAGGAAATTGACATAGATAGGGGGTGGAGGAAATGGGCGATGTGCACGAAGAGAGAGGGGGGGGGGGGGGGAGAGATGGGCAAAGAGTGGGGGAGGAGAGATGGACAGAGAGAGGAGTGAAAGAAGTTGAGGATGTACATCCAGTTTCTACAGTTATTTAGCAATTGCGAAGCACTGGCGCCGGCCGGGGTGGCCGAGCGGTTCTAGGCGCTACAGTCTGGAACCGCGCGACCACTGCGGTCGCAGGTTCGAATCCTGCCTCGGGCGTAGATGTTTGTGATGTCCTTAGGTTAGTTAGGTTTAAATAGTTCTCAGTTCTAGGGGACTGATGACCTTAGAAGTTAAGTCCCATAGTGCTCAGAGTCACTTGAACCATTCTGAAGCACTGGCGGATTCGCTAGTTATGTATATATATAGTTCATGCATAGGTTTTTGTGAGGGAGTTTGCGAGTATTAAAATATACGACATAAATGGCCGTATGTTTTGAATACCTTGACTTAGAAGCTTAAATTTTTCACGTCGCCAAGGGACGGCAGCCCTTGGTATTTGATATAAATGTCAGCTTGATACGTGTACTGTAACAGACGGACGGACAGACAGACGGACAACAAAATGATCATGTTAGGCTTCCGTTTTTACCGAATGAGGTATGAATCCCTATAAACAACATCCAACTTTTTCACATTGTGGCTGTAACTCTTGCAGTTTCTAGATTGAAGGGGTTAGAATGCAGATTCAACCTGACTCAATTCCTAAAACACTAGCTAATGTCTTAGTAACACGTTAATAAATAACGTACAGGAAGTTTATTGAGCTAACTGATGCATACTCTCGTTAATAGGGATATATTGGTGTTAGTGATGATTGCAGTTCGAAGGTAGGTGAACTAAATTGCTCCTATCTAGGTCTCACAAAAATCAAAATTTATAGCGAAGTGGTCCGCATGTAGATTCACAGTAAAACATTCTCCCAGCGGCAGCATACCTCTCTGTTGAGACATGCTAAATCACATCTTTTCGTTGTCTGTTACAATTTAACCTTCCATGCGTTAACTGAAGTGCAATACTAGCAGAAAGAATGAGAAACTATTTGCTGAACCTCTAGAGCACATAAGAAAAGATGGCTGGAAAGAGATCTGAAATTGCCTGGTCGTTAGCGCTAAACTGAACGCTTTGACCCAGCTTCGTCGTTAGGCGTCACTGAAATTCTGGGGTAAGGCACCGTTACTTTCTTCGACGTAATGTGTCAAGCATGTATCTGTGTCATATGGCTGACAGGAAACCATGCTTGTGCAGTGTACATTTGTGCGCACGTCGATACAAATGAGTCTGGAGCCAGAGGGATAAAGAGCGTGAAAGCCGACAAACTAATCATTATCGACAGTCACTTACCTCACTGCATATCAATTTAAACTGGGACGTTGGCGTTACAGTCTGTCTATAAGGAACTGCATACCACCGTCCGTCTTTCCTTGTTCATAGATATCAAAGAATGGTGTAACGGGAAAAAATGGTTCAAATGGCTCTAAGCACTATGGGACTTAACTTCTAAGGTCATCAGTCCCCTAGAACTTAGAACTACTTAAACGTAACTAACCTGAGGACATCACACACATCCATGTCCGAGGAAGGATTCGAACCTGCGACGGTAGCGGTCGCGCGCTTCCAGACTGTAGCGCCTAGAACCGCTCGACCACCCTGGCTGGCTGTAACGGGAAACAGTCAATAAAATTCTTCTGCGTATGTCACCGCTTTGTCATGTGTAAAATTTTCTCCGACGTTTGGGTCATTGTTGCACATGGCCTTCCTCAAGGTGTTTTTGTTACTGCAGTATGTTAGCAAAACCACCCTGAGGAACGCCATTAAAACAGTGCCAGAAACGTTGGAGAAAATTTTACACATTCACAAAGCGGTGACTTGTCCAGAAGAATTTTGACAGTTACAACGGCCGCGGAAGATTACGCTTACATGTAACAGGAAACTTCAGTCGAAGTCTCGAGAAGCACCAATCTCTCAACCCTAATAGAGTCATCCGACAACGGAGTAGTCCTCGTCAACGATTTCTTATACCGCTTCAAGAAAAACAGAGAATAAAATATGCACTGTGTTGCAATTCTTACTCCCCTTATTAGCTGAATGGTCGTGGTGCGATGTATTTCAACCATCTGTTCCAGGATCGTTTCTTCCACATAACCGCTCTTTGCTACACCAAACAATATAACGTAGTGATTAAGAAGCTGGACTCATATTTTTCAGGATCAGGTTAAAGACTCGTTTGGCTCACCATGATTTTAAAACGAATGCTGGGATGCTTCCGTTTTTATTCACTCACGGTAGCATTGAATACGCAATTGCCTTGGTGCCGATGAGATGTGCATGAGCAAATCTTTATTTTTGGTTCTTTTTTTCCTTTATCTCGCCAACGGAGATCAATCAAGTGACACATGAATACAGGCAAATTTTGCTTACCATTTACAGGGAGACGAGAACACCGTAAAAATCAAGGTAAGTCTTTTTAAGAAACGCTTGACGATTACATATGAACAACGGGTCGGTTATACAGCGTGAGTCACCTAACTCATAACAAGCCCAATACTACAAAATGGTCATAGAGATCGAAATATGGTGAGTAATTTTCTGTTTTCCGTTTTCTGTTCCATGTACCGAGATATGGAAACAACATTTGTTTTCTTGTGTGGAGCGGTGTGTTTTCGATAGCTCGCCACGATGACACTAAAATGATGATACGTACACAATGGAACTTTTACCGGAGGACTGGAAACTATACTAAATGTGGAGTTGTAGTCTGCTGGCGCGAGATCTCAGCTTCACTTCCTTTCTGAACGTAGCCTGCAAACAGTGCAGTGCAAGCAGACTTCGACCTCACATTTAGTACTCCTTACTTTGTGAAAAGTTTCACTGTCAGTATAAACGTTTGCTCTATCCAAGAGCATAGCAGCGTATTCGTTAGAGGTGAGAGGTGGGTGATGAGAAAGGGTGGGGGGGGGGGGGGGGGGAGGAAAGCCCACGCTAGTTCCACGGTGAATGACGAGATATGAGGATGTGCTGAAAAGTAATCCTCCGAAGTTTTTATTCTGCTTTCCATATCAATATGTAAAGCGTATTACTCCGTCAACGTTCCCACTTCGCTGACCCCCCACCACAGAGGGCTTCAAATGTAGCGTGTAGCTTGGCGTTTGTAAAGAAACTATGTCGGTTCGTGAGAAACATCGTGCTGTAATCGAGGTTCGAATTCGAATAGTTCGTCAACACAAGGAACACTTCTTCAGCATAACGTTGGCAGACCGTACACGAGCGCTGAGATATCTGCGACAATCCGACATCTTGGGTTCACTGTCATCGATCACCCTCCATACAGTACCGATTTGGTCCCATACGTTTTTCATCTGTTTCCTTAACTTACAGAACGCCATCGAGAACTTCATTTTGATAGTAATGAGGAGATGCAGGCAGAGGTGAGGTTGTAGCTCTCTCAACAAACATTCTATAGTGACGGTATCAACAAACTGGTCTCTGGGAAAAATTTGTTCGTCGCGAAGGCGACTATGTTGAGAAACAAACATGAGACATGAAGAATAAATAATAAATTTCGCTTTATTAAAAAGAGCTCGCCCTCGTAGTTTAGAGATGTAGTTAGATAGACTCATTTTACTAAGGTTTGAAGCTCCTCTTGACGTTTATCTGTGTTTGCGATTTAAAATTGTGTTGTTTTGAATATCAGCATTATGCAAACAAAGTTATTTATTTTTTATTTTTATATTTACCCATGTTTATATTTACCTATGTTCATCTCCTGTGAGTCAAATTTTTATTTCTGTGAAGTACAATATCAAACTTATAATAATTTATCTATTTTAGGCCTAAAAATAACAATATGTGCAGTTTTCTTTGCTTTGGTTAGGCGCCCAGGTTAAAATTATATTGCTAAATCAACTACATCACTATTCATCGCTTTTTGTGCCCGTTTTTAGTCAAATGGCTCTGAGCACTATGGGACTCAACTGCTGTGGTCATAAGTCCCCTAGAACTTAGAACTACTTAAATCTAACTAACCTAAGGACAGCACACAACACCCAGCCATCACGAGGCAGAGAAAATCCCTGACCCCGCCGGGAATCGAACCCGGGAACCCGGGCGTAGGAAGCGAGAACGCTACCGCACGACCACGAGATGCGGCCGTTTTTAGTCGTTTAGCATGTCATCTGCAAACTAGCCATGAAGAAAATTATTGTGTAATTTTCCTCATGGTTAGTTTGCAGATGACATGTGCCAAAAAAAAAAAAAAGACTCAAAAAGGGCACAAAAACCGATGATAATAATGAAGTTCGTTTATCGATGTAATTTTAAGGTGAGTGCCTAAACAAAACGAAGAAAAATGCACGTATTGTAATTCTTTGGCCTACAATAGATAAATTATTATAAATTTTATATTTTACTTTACAGAACTAAAAATTTGACCTCCAGAAGATGACACATAGGTGTCGAAACTCGTTTGGGTAAATATAAAAATAAAAAATAAATTAACTGTGTTTGCATAAGGCTGATTTCAAAACAAGCCAAGCTGTATATATACATGCAATTAGTCAACACCCATTCATATTCTGGGATTCTTCAAAATCATACCGAATTGAGAAGTCTTGTCTCTTTGGCGGGGCGGATTATGAGCTCTGGTGGCGAGGATTTCCTTTCTAGAGAGGAAAGCTCCCGTCTCCTACCCCTCGCTGGGTACTTCCTAACTGTATCACTGCACATCCCGTTTCAGAAGCTATCGAAAACGTTAAAAAAATTGCATCGTTGCATTTAAGGAGAAACCCTTTATTGGGTCCGAAACTTTCACGGTCGGCAAAACGCTCGCCCTGTTGCATACTGTCACTTGGCAGGAACCTCGTTTTAATACCTTGACCGCGATATTGCGAAATATTATGGATGTTGTGACTAATGTGGGGCAGTCTGCGAATAAACTTTGCCTTTAGACACGCACTGCCTGCCATACGCGCCGTGGCTCAGCTGTGCGCTTCCCAAGGTTTGTTTGGCACTGATTGCCAGATTGCATCAGCTGTTTCCTCCTCGCGGCAAAACAGCGTGGAGACACCATTTTCCTGTCTGGCGACAGAGCGTTAAGTAAGAGCTGTGGGGCTTCCTATTGCGAGCGCGATACTGGCGTGTCGCAAGTGCTGGGTGCGTCCGCACCGACGCGACATCGGCTGACGTGACCGCACCGGGCTCCTAGTCTCGAAGTGATGCATCCGCAGAGGCGAAATTACGCCGGTGGTGACGCAAGGACGTGGCACGACGTGCAGCCGTGTCGCGCTTTCGCACTGTCGCTGTGCCGGTAGTAACTGCGAATATCGCATTTGCTTTTAGCAGCGACAGAGTTCGTTCGTTGTTTTATTGCTGCGGTCGTAATCCAGGGTATTTACGTGGTTCTGGGGTGCCTTGCAGAACTGGATATTTGCTTCCTTCAGCTTTCATAACTTGACAGACACTGGATTTCTCAGAGTTAATGACTAAAGGAGTTTCCTATTGTTGATCAAGTAACGACGTTCCTTCACCAGTGCTGAAAGAGCTATTGAGAAGGAATATGGTACCGGGTGGTTATAAGTAAAGTGCAGTTACTTTGGGAGGCACAGTGTGGGCTGTAATTATCGTATGGCAGCGAAACTTGGTAGGTATCCTAAAGCCATTCATGAGGAACCGATTTACGATGGAAAACAAATTAGTTCCAATTTTGGTCACAAGTCGCAAATCTGGCGCTGTGAATACAGGAAAGTCGTATAGAAATGTTTCCATACTGAATGGAGTACGAAGGGGATGTGGGTGGAAGAGGTCAAAAAAATGAAAAAAGATGTAATACTGATTTTATTATTAACCGCCGCTTACACAGTTTGCTCAGTATGAGCATAGGCGACGTAGCCAAGATACTGCAACCGTAAAACTCGCAGTAGTTCAGGTAGAATCTGCGGAACTTGTTGTGTAGTGTACCGTGTGGTGGCGTATAGAATGTCTGTCTGTATACATTAATGTTTTGTAAAGAGAAACTTATCGTACGAATCTGACAAAGCTTGTTTATGTACAGTAAATCTTTGTATGTGGGCCTAGTTTAATATTGTTTGCGTAATACGTTAGGTGAAACTTCCAAAATATACACTGAAAACAATCTGCGAGCACTTGAAGTATTAAAATACATACCTCTGAAATTTACTTTAAATTGAAGCAGCATGCACATACTTAATAGCAATTCTCTTCATTGATAAGAATCTATTAATCGTTCATCTGCTTTATCAGAAAATACGTCTCATCTACACGCACAAACTACAACCACACAGTATTAAACTGTCTTTGGTGGTTAGAGCTTTAAGTTCCGACCGATAAGCTCTCAGGGCTATCTTTTTATTAAATACCAAATATAGTTCTTTAATAAAATATCCAGCTAACATGGGTTACGTCGTAGCATCTCATAATATTTGAAACTTATCTCGACAAATATTTGCTTTGTTTAAGTACTGACAAAACATCGTCTTTGCCACAGATTCTATCAGCACAAACAAGCACAATGTTTTTACGTAAAATTCCTTGAAATTAAGCAAAACGCCTATCCACTCTGAAGGAGTATTATTAGTATTTTTCTTTAAACAAGTCTGAATTGAATATTACTAATCGGTTCAGCAAAATAGTCAAATAACGTTATCCGTCTTAAGATGGCCGACAACAATACGAATAGCACCTGCGCCTCTCGCTCGTTATTTAAAATATTCACAGGCACTTCTTAAAGTGTAAGCTGGTGGGGTTAGCAAATACTACAAAAAGAGAGTACAAAATTAGGTTGCTTGAAATTACCAAATTACACTTACAGCAATCACGTCTGGCCTCCAGCACGCTCAAGATACATCAGAAATCGAAGAAGAGGAAGAAGAAGTGAGGAAAAAAACTCATCAGAGCATTTGTTCTAAGAATGACAATGATCATAGATATTAGTTTCCCATATAACGGTTTTTTGTAGGTCATGACACATTTAATTAATATTTTTCGTAACACTTTTGTAAAGAAAGTTCGTCATTATCAGTTTATGGCAGCCGTGTGGGATTGGCCGAGCGGTCTACGCGCTGCAGTCATGGGCTGTGCGGCTGATCCCGGCGGAGGTTCGAGTCCTGCCTCGGGCATGGGTTGTGTGTGGTAGTCCTTAGGATAATTTAGGTTAAGTAGTGTGTAAGCTTAGGGACTGATGACCTTAGCAGTTAAGTCCCATAAGATTTCACACACATTTGAACATTGAAGTTTATGGCACTTTCTAACTCGTAACAAAGTTTTTCGTGGTAAATTAAGTTCACTTTCATGAAAGTTTATAGCAGAAGTGTCTGCTCCAGGAGACAAGCGGTACAGCGTTCCTGTATAATGCTTTTCAGGTGATACAGAGACCGAACGTGCCCCTGGTAGACGCGTTCTTTTAGATACCATTAGAGACAAAAGTCACATGGATTCATTTCAGGTAATCTTGCAAGCTGTCCATCTGGTAAACCTCTTGGGTTGCTGGAGGATTGCATTAAGCAGATCTTCGACTGGGCGAGCGACATGAGGTGTTGGCCTTCGTTGCATGAAAGCAGTGGTTTCCACACAGCTGCGCTCTTCCAAAGCAGGGATCGCATGCTGTACGAAGAACTGCGATAACATGGAGACGTCACGGTGCACCCGACAAACCCTCTGGATGTATTCTCTTCAAACAAGAACGGACCGAAAGTAAAGGTGCTTGTGAATCCACACCAGTCACATGCAGTGACTGTAGTGGCTATTCGTGAAGAACACGCGGTTTGACAGTACCCGAAATTTGGCAGGTCTGTTTATTCACTGCGTCATATAGCGTAAAATGTGCCTCTCACTCCGTAGAACATTGCCCAGCCACATACCATCAACTTCGATCTGTGGCCGAAACCGAACAGCTAATTCAGAACCTTGCTGCTCATCATAAAGTTTCTGTTGCTGCACTGTCTAGATCTTGTTCGGGTACCAGTGTAAAATCGAACGCAAAACTTTCAGTAGTGTCGACGACGGGATGGACAATTCTCGTGACACTGCTCGAGCACTAGCACTAACCGGGGCACGTGCTGCGTTGTGAGTTGCAGCAAGAGAAACCTCGTCAAGAAATTCTACCGGGATAGGACACTTTCCTATTCCAGGTGCCACAACTAAACTCACCTGTGTCTTCGAATTTTATTATCCTTTTCTTTAAGCCATTTAATGACATGAGGCCGCTCCTCAGACCTTTCAGTCGGCGATACTCTCTCAATATAGCACTATAACTGCTGCCGTTCACATAAAACAGTTTCACTAACAGCGAACGGTCTCTCTTCTCGATAAGCGTTCTGTTCATTTACTTTATAGCTTGTGAAACGACAGCGCAAATGTCATACAGTCATACGAACAATATACAGTGGCGCCAGATTTTCACCTGATGGCCACAGTTGGAATTTTTTTTAGTGTAAATCGGTTCCGCAGTAACGCATTAGCATATCTACCAAGTTTCGCTGCCATACGATAATTTCGACCCACAACGCACCTCTGTGAGTAGCTAAAATTTAATTATAAGCACCCGGTATCTGATCTGCGAGGGAATACGAACCATGCAGATCTTGAACGTCAAACACAGTACTTGTACGGAAACATAAAATAACAAACGTCTCGGTGAAAAGAGGATTGGGAAAAAGTGAAGTTGATATTTGGTGTGAGATGGGGGGAAGGCGGGGGCGGTGGTGATGAGGGATGGGGGTGTATACATGACGTTCAAGGATCAATAATGACAGGAATTATTGTTGTAGGTGATGCCGATGTGAAATTACTGTGAAGTGTTGCGTATTTGCCAAATGAGGTCACAGTCCATATCATAGCGAGTATGTACTTTTCTTGGGAGTTAACTGTTAAATGTTGATTCCAAAACACTGCTTATTGCCTACTTACGACACATCACAGAAAACGTCGTTCCGCTCCCCATCGTATTTATCGGGTTGACACTAGCAAAAATCTTCGTGGAGGATATTGTCAAACGTAATTAACGAATGCTCTGAGTATGTTTTAACTCTGCCAAAATATTCCAAAAAAGAATCTCTTTGCCCGTGTTACTCTGTCAAGTAATATGGTGACATGCGATGTGTTATAAGTAGGCAGCAAGAAATATTACCGAAAGTAATCTATAGCCTTAATTTACAATAGTGGTAACTATTTCTTGTAACATGCGTACTGTTTTTATACAAAAGAAAAACCTGTAACACTTCGATGACGTACCATAAAATCAGAAACGCACTTCAGTGATGTAAAATGATTGTATACGTAATGTTAATGGAATAAAGCTTTCACAACGCGCCAGTAAACAAGTAAATATTATTAGCGAGTTATTTGTCAGTAGATTTCATCGCCTAGAGATAATGACCTGGTGATCCATTGAAATACTTTCTTGTTTCCATGGCATTATACAATGACTGTCAGCCACAGCCATATTTACTATGCTGAAAAATCCTTAAACACAAATGTAGCTGTGAATGTTCTCAGTAATATAATTGTATATGTCTTCCAGCCAGGTACTTACTTTAATTTTTGAGAGGGATGTTAACATGTGCTAGTGAACGCTTTGACTCGTATGCATTTCGTAATTTCAATGTTTTCGGTCAAAACAGTTCATTGACGTTGCTAAGATAACACAAACCAGAAAATATAGAAGCAACTCTGGAGCACTTGGGGCCACAAATCGGTATATGAATTACAAAATCAGCTTCCAGTACCTTGTAGAACAAGTTGTACTCCAAATTAGTATTAATATTACAGTCTTAACATCAAAATACGCCTTTATCAAACAGGTGTTATGTGACCATTGGCTTCGTTTCTCTCTTCCCTAAAAGGCGTCCAATGGCCTTTTGCACGTCTCCTCGGTGAAGTGACCCCCAGTAATCTCCTAACATAACTAGACTTCCGATACTGTGAAAAAAAAGTGGGTGGTAGCGTATTACGATTCAGCACACTAAAAATCACAAGAATAAGCTGCTTTTATTGTAAAAGTATTTTCATCTTTTTCCTGCGTAATCTGTGTATATATTATAGAAATGAATGTATGTGTGTATGCATGAGTCATATTTCCTCCTAAACCAATGCATCGATTTCAAACAAACTTGGTACACAACTCACTATGTGGACAGAAGCAATGTGCGAACAAGAATTGTCTACCGTCGATAGGGGTGGCGGTGGAGATGAAATGGGACGACATAGAAACGTGGCTGAGGAACTTTTAGAGCAATTTCTATTAAATTTTGTATATACATAACTCATTATTTGTATAACTGTTTATATAAAAATACTGTGGGGCTAATATACAACTACAACCTCTAGCGGTGGGCTCGGAGTGACATGCCATGATAAGTAAAGATATTCGTTATCGATCGATATTAGTATCGAACCCTTATTTCTGGGGGTCGTTAGGCTCTCATTGGTGACAATCCCGATGACGTTCCGTCCTCTGGATTATGGGAAGAGGGGAGGGGAAGGGAGGATGGCTGGTTCAAATGGCTCTGAGCACTACGGGACTCAACTGCTGTGGTCATCAGTCCTCTAGAACTTAGAACTACTTAAACCTAACTAACCTAAGGACATCACACACATCCATGCCCGAGGCAGGATTCGAACCTGCGACCGTAGCAGTCGCACGGTTCCGGACTGCGCGCCTAGAACCGCGAGACCACCGCGGCCGGCAAGGGAGGATGGGGAGGTTTGCAAATACAATGACATTTCAGCATCTCTGTAACGCCTGAAGCCATTTCCATCAAACTTAATCCTATTGGTTCGCCGCCACATCACCCACTCAAGAATTTATTCATCCTGTGGCCTGGAGGTGAAACTAAAAATATTGTTTATAATGATGTATTGAGTTAAATCAATATTATAGTGAATTGTGCAATTTGCATACTTTGTTTTTTATTTTGGGTGCTGTACTTACCTATTTGTATATATTCTTGGTGTTTCAAAGGCTTTGCATCAAATGTCTATGGGTGATAGATCATGTCATGCGGAACAACTTCTGTTGGAGACAAAATGTTCGATGATGCTTCCTGGCGACACTAGACGTCCTTCTCTGTCGGTTATGCCCCTTAGAGGCCGCAGGGCATAGGCACTCTGCTGCGTGCTTATGTACAATGTGTGGCCTTAACCGAGTTATCTGCTCTGCGAGGAACTGGCTGGGTCGAGCAAAATTTAAGTTTCATCACTCTCCTTCTCCGCTTAGAGACATTTGTATGCTTTTCTTGTGGAAAATCACTCTGTCAATTTCCTGTGGTAGACAGGGCGCGTCTGCTCCAGTTTTATAGGGCTTTTGTGCGATTGCTGCTGGATTATGGATGCAAAAATGGTTCAAATGGCTCTAAGCACTACGGGACTTAACATCTGAGGTCATCAGTCCCCTAGACTTAAACCTAACTAACCTAAGGACATCACACACATCCATTCCCGCGGCAGGATTCGAACCTGCGACCGTAGCAGCAGCGCGGTTCCGGACTGAAGCGTCTAGAACCTCTCGGTCACAACGACCTGCGAGAATGGATGCACATTGTACGGGTCAGTGAGGCCTTCTTACCTGGAGACAATTGATGCTGTGCACCATGAAAGGATCAGACTGGCCACAGGCGCTTACAGGACCAGCCCTACACCCCATCTGCGTGCTGAGACTGGTGAATCGAGACTTCCAGTCCGGCGGCAGCTTCTCGTGGTGTGTCGAGCATATACATTCCTCGCTACTCCCACTTCCCCAGCATACCATACCATCGCTCATCCAACTATGGAATGCCTCTTTACCAATAGTCCAGGGTCATTGACGCCATTTGGGATACAAGTTGCCGCGCGGGATTAGCCGAGCGCTCTAAGGCGCTGCAGTTATGGGCTGTGCTGCTGGTCCCGGTGGAGGTTCGAGTCCTCCCTCGGGCATGGGTGTGTGTGTGTTTTCCCTTAAGATAATTTAGGTTAAATAGTGTGTAAGCTTAGGGACTGATGACCTTAGCAGTTAAGTCCCATAAGATTTCAGACACATTTGAACATTTTTTTGAATACAAGTGTCTGCTGAAGTCACGTGGTATAGGACACATACAGGCTCAAATCCGGGGTTTTAACTGACTGCAGGGACCCAGAGTAATTTTGGACTGAGTGCAGTACAGGAGAGATTGATCTCCTGCTTGTGTTTTGAATATGATATTTTCCAACATTTTAAATGAGCACTGCAACTATGTAGCTATATTCATGGATGGGTCTAAGTAAGAGGAGTCTGTTAGCTCCTCTATTATTTTCCCTGATCGTGTCAAAAATGGCTCAAATGGCTCTGAGCACTATGGGACTCAACTTCTGAGGTCATTAGTCCCCTAGAACTTAGAACTAGTTAAACCTAACTAACCTAAGGACATCACAAACATCCATGCCCGAGGCAGGATTCGAACCTGCGACCGTAGCGGTCCTGCGGATCCAGACTGCAGCGCCTTTAACCGCACGGCCACTTCGGCCGGCCTGATCGTGTCCTCAAGATTCTGTTGCCCCCAAAGTTCACTGTATACGATGCCAAATTATCCTCGATCCCGAGGGCGCAGCAGAAACAGATAAGATGCGCTGTAGCTGCCAAATTCCTTCTGTGTTCCGACTCCCTGAGTGTCCCTGCAACGTTTGTATCCAGCCAGTAAAGTATTCCAGGATATCCAGAACACTTCTCCACTTACAAAAGCTGGAGAAGGAGATACCTTTCTGCTAGGTGTCACGGTTCATGGATATTGCGGAAAAAAGAACGGTGCATGCAGCAGCCAAGGAGGCATGTCATGATACTCAGTTCAGTTGCCATCCACGTGCATGCTATCATCTAGCTGTTGAGGCTCAGAGTCATGTGTCGATGGAAGATGGGTAGTTGGAAGTAACAGACAATAAGCTCCGTCTAGCCACACAGACTGTACAAGTTTCTCCTTAATTGTGTTCGCATAGGCCACAGCCCTATGATGCAAGACTTCTTGTTCTGGCGAGAGGACTCTCCAGTGTATGGTGCTTGTGGAGTACAGACCACCGTGCGCCACATTTCATCAGGCTGTGCTTTATTTTCAGACGAAAAGGCAGCGTCAGATTTGCCGACAGATCTGCTTGGTATTTTAAATGACTTTCAGACAGATACGGTTAGAGTTTTGAGGTTTTGTGATTTGTCTAACATGTGTCCTAAGATTTTAGAGAGATGCTCTAAATGAGATGAAAAGTTGACTCGCTCATCCAAGTCTTTTATAAGTGGTCAGCCAGTCACATTTTCCCGTACCTTTCTTTTGGATTCTGTGTCGTTTTATTTATGTTTCAGTCCCAGGTATTAGATTAGATTAGATTTACTTTCATTCCAATTGACCCGTAGTGAGGAGGTCCTCCAGGATGTAGAACATGTCAGAAAAACAACAATACATGACAAATATTTACAACTAAAAAAATAAGCTAATGTACCATTGCACAGGTCCCAAGTGGAATGATCGTCATTTTTTAATGAACACTAAATGAAAGAGTCATTTTACAAACACTAATGCACTGAATTTAAAATAAAAAAGTTTATTTATTTATTTATAAGGTAATAAACGTGTAATACAACTATTTAATACTTATTTACAATGAACACACTGAAATTGTGCAGTGAGAAATTCATGAATGGAGTAGAAGGAGTTGGCCACCAATAAATCCTTTAGGCTTCTCTTAAACTGAATTTCATTGATTGTTAAGCTTTTTATGGCTGCTGGCAAGTTTTTTTAAATTTTTTTTACAATCCTCTGAATTGTTTGAAATCATTTTTTGATTAATTAAGAATTAATATTTACATATAAAAACTGAAAATACATATATAAACGTATGTCTGCTCAGAACAGTTAAGTACACTACGATATTAGTACATATCTGTTATTTCATTTGAGAATAAACTCTCAAATAAGGAATTACAATAATACATTTATATTTTCTATTAATTACTCGTGACTACATTCAAGGGAACTATTCCCTTCATTTACAGAGCCTTCTACACTTTGAATTGAAATAGATTAAACAGTTATTTTCTCAGTTATAAGTTTTTCTAGACGAGTTACATATTTTGTTTACATGTGCGATCCTGAATTAGACTGGGAAATGTTCATTTCAAATAGGCACCTTTCACCTTTTCTCCATTGTGTTAAGGCGTGTGAGATAGAGTGATTGTGTAGGTCAATGCGAGTGAGGTGGGAATGAGTGAATGAATGTCATTCAAACACAGACCAGCAGACCCTGCTAGTTTGGTCAAATCTCATCCTTCCAGAGCCTGTCAATACTAAAGGGGTGCCTATTGTCTCCGTTCCCAGTGACGTGATCTATTATCCCTGCACATTTAATACAAAGACTCTGAAGCCCACTGTATATTTCTTTGATTGTTTTATTATTTTATGCTCTTTTCATGAATACGTGTCAATGAAATTTCTATGATATTACACCCGTTTCTTACGACCTCGATGTCAAGAGATGTTGAACCTTACTCTTGCATCCTTCTTCCTTTGATATTACACTACAAACGCATTCCGCTTGTCTCCTTTTCTAATAGAAGATCGGAATACAAAATGGTTCAAATGGCTCTGACAAGGGAACCTCCCCATCGCACTCCCCTCAGATTTAGTTATAAGTTGGCACAGTGGATAGGCCTTGAAAAACTGAACACAGATCAATCGAGAAAACAGGAAGAAGTTGTGTGGAACTATGAAAAAAATAAGGAAAATATACGAACTGAGTAGTAGATAGGTAAAATCAAGGATAGTATGAGCCCAGGAGTGCCGTGGTCCCGTGGTTAGCGTGAGCAGCGGCGGAACGAGAGGTCCTTGGTTCAAGTCTTCCCTCGAGTGAAAAGTTTAATTTTTTAGTTTCAGACAATTATTGTCTGTCCGTCCGTGTCAATTACCAAAGTTCAGGCGCTCACACATAATCAACTCCGCTCCCCAAAATTCCAGGACATGTTCAGATTTGCTTGGACATATGTAGGATTTGACGGTCTAGACGGTCTAGACACGGAAAAATTTGAAAACGTTAAAAACATATGTTTTGAGAGAGCACGGGAAAACTGTGCGACTGTGAAACTGTTGCATCCATTTGTTGCAGTTTATGTGGCAAACTCTTATGTTTTCATCACTTTTTTGGGAGTGATTATCACATCCACAAGAAAACCTAAATCGGGCAAGGTAGAAGAATCTTTTTACCCATTCGCCAAGTGTACAAGTTAGGTAGGTCGCCAACATATTCCTGTCACGTGACGCACATGCCGTCACCAGTATCGTATAGAATATATCAGACGTGTTTTCCTGTGGAGGAATCGGTTGACCTATGACCTTGTGATCAAATGTTTTCGGTTCCCATTGGAGAGGCACGTCCTTTCGTCTACTAATCGCACAGTTTTGCGGTGCGGTCGCAAAACACAGACACTAAACTTATTACAGTGAACAGAGACGTCAATGAACGAACGTACAGATCATAACTTTGCGAAAATAAAAAAGTAAACTTTTCACTCGAGGGAAGACTTGAACCAAGGATCTCTCGTTCCGCAGCTGCTCACGCTAACCACGGGACCACGGCGCTCCTGTGCTCACACTATCCTTGATGTTGCGTATCTTGCGCATGGACTACTCAGTTTGTACATTTTGCTTATTTTTTTCATAGTTGCACACAACTTCTTCCTGTTTTCTCGATTGATCTGTGTTCAGTTTTTCAAGGCCTATCCACTTATAACTAAATCTGAGGGGGGTGCGATGGGGCGGTTCCCTTGTGAGCACTATGGGACTTAACTTCTGAGGTCATCAGTCGCCTAGAACTTAGAACTACTTAAACCTTACTAACCTAAGGGCATCACACTTCCATTCTCGAGGCAGGATTCGAACCTGCGACCGAAGCGGTCGCGCGGTTCCAGACTGTAGCGCCTAGAACCGGTCGGCCACCCTGGCCGGCGATCGGAATACATGAATACCCGGTCAACGCCGAGTATTCGCATGTTGCATTGTTTCACCACTGCACCGTCTAGCGTGATGTTTTAGTGCTGCAGGTGTCTATAACCGTCTGTAACTTGTGGTGTTGCAGGCATGGGCAGCGAGTCGCGGCACAAGCGCGGCTTCTTCCGCAGCCTGTGGAAGCGGTCGCGGCACTACTCGCTGGAGCAGCAGTAGCAGTCGGCCGGCGCGGGCCCCTGCGGCTCGCGCCAGTTCGAGGACGCTCCGGAGGACGACGCGCTGCCGCCGCCGCCGCCCCGGCGCAGGGTGCTGTCGTGGTGCGGCGCCGAGTAGCCGAGCGCGCAGGGGCTCCAGAGGGTCCGTGCGGGCACCGGCAGCCGCAGTCCAGCTACTCCGTGTCTTCAGCTACTGCCGCCATCGGACACTGGGTGACAGCTGCCTCTCAGCATCGAGAAATACGATAAAGTGCTACGATGAAAACTTTTTGGGGACCAGGCATTACTGTGACCGTGTGTCGGCGTGTCTTGTACTGTATTTGAAACCAATATGACAACATATGTGAGAGTTTGGGAAGGGCACTTGACGGCTCTTGCTGTTAGAATCCGTAACTTTTGTGCCATTATAAAACGTCTGCAACAAGTCGGACTTTAACCTTAGGGAACCAGAGTATCCATCAACGGCATAGCAGGACGGAACTGTTCATTTCCAAATGAACAATTGTCAGAAACTACCTGCAGGTGTTTCTGTTGAGAAAGCCCTTTCTTGAGAGTGCCGTTTATTGGACTGATTTTTGTAAATGGCTAATCGAATTATTGGGAGGCCCGCACGCTTTCTCACTTGCAGCTAATGCAAATGAAAGGACCAGCCAGTACAAACTGCGCACAGGGCTTGACAATTTCCCTCCCGCTCGTTGTAGATGCACGAATGAAAACACGATATTGTAGGCAAAAGTATAAACATTTCATGGTCGATGTTGTCCTTACACATGCAGACTGCAAGTAGCTTTAAGGGCCTTAATATATCGGACAAAATTTCTCTTGCAGTCGCGAGGCGCATTTGAAGATCATACGCAGCGTACTGAATACGTCTTATCATATCTAGACAGAACAAAATGTGTGACTGATGCCAACAGCGCATACAGCCAGCACTAGAGATGCATTATAGAAAAAGGGCGTCTTTCTTTCTTTTTTCATTTCTTCTCGGGAGAGAAGAAAATTACGGGTGGTAGGATGTTATGCTTACTGTTCCATTTTTCATTTCCCCTGGTCACACGAGCAGATTTATCTGTTCAAAGCACAGCATGGGACAATCCTATCGCCAGGTACACACTTCGCTTGGTATTCTCCGATAAAAGGAGACAATACTTGCAGAGCGCAGCTTTGAATATCCTCCAACATCTTTATCCGAGAGCCTCGCTAATGCGCAAGCAGAAGCTCTTGCGTTCAGCTGCAGCAGTCTGGTGTCAATTGTAGTTAATCTGATCCTATGTTTCAACCGAATTCTGGTTTTCGTGTAAACGGTACAGTGGAATATCAGCTTCTTCCCATTCTGTTTGTACGCTCTGCAAAGTGTCCATAAACGTAGGGATATCAAGAACAGTGTCCTGCAGAGTCTCTGTGTAGAGACGAAAGTATATTTGTGCACATGTGGCGACTCTGTAAGGTCGAGCAGACATGCTGCACTTCCGACGTAACGACTTGTACATAGCGACGTGATTCGTGTAGGGAGATCACAGCAGCCAGACGGCTGCTAGCAACTAATCTGTATTTGCGCTGTATTATTGCTTACAGTAAGCTAGTCCCGGTGACCTGGCAAACTACGGCGGGAGTTCTTCGTCCCTCTTCGTTGCCGAAGAGAGAACATCGAGGGCCACCGCACGGCGTGGACTAGAGGTGCGTGATACGCACTAACCGCGCCGCGATGCGAATCGGTGTACAGTTAATCCTGATCACCAAGGGACAGCACCGTACATATGCGTGTGCGTGTGTGTAAAATTAACAGTTTGAATTAACTTTCAATGTCAGGTTTTTATCTTTAATAAGAGTGATACCACAGACTTTTTTGTGAATAATAATGCACGCCAGCGCGTGTGGCGATATATTTTGCAGTAGCGGTAGTCCCGGTCGGGTGTGTCTGAAAGCGACGACAGGTTGTTTTTTATTGCGTATTCGTTGTGGAGCTTTGTATTCGTATCCGCGTCACTTTTGAATTGCCTTAACACGTAAAAAAAAAGTTTTCACATTTTCACACAACATAGTAGGAGAAACAGGCAGAGTACCACCACTACCCAGTTATTGTACTAACCAAAACGCACAACATGTAAGCTGCCACTGCCCAGGCCGCTGGGAATAATGCTTTTATACGTACATTAATGCTGGTGAATGTTCTTAGCTTAGGTTATATTTTCACGAATTTGAAAATAAAACAATGTAAATGTGCCCTCGTGTAGAATTGAAAAAGGTTCAAAGAAAAATTGTGATGGTTTCCATGGGACTTTGTAAAAATTCGTGGAGTCTCTGGGAAGCGAACAGCGAGAAGAGTCGGGGATAAAGAAAGTAATTTCTACTAACGCTTCTCTAATGCGTCAATATGTTCATGATATTATTATTATTATTATTATACTGACAATATCGAACAACTTAAAACTGTTGCATTGCAAAAAAAGAGCAAGCTTCATTTGTCATAACAACAAAGTGCGGAGAACGAAGAACAAGGAAATATTGCGATTTGAGACTTCAAATTTAGCTTTTGTTTCTAGCGTTGTCAGTTTCAATGCTTTCGCTTCCCATGAGACTCTACAGCACTGTACAGCTGTAAAGAGAGGAATGGTTTTGCTTGTACACAACTCAGCTGCTGGAGAGCACAGCAGTGGCAAGTCAATAAAGGAGTACCAACTACACCCGCGTCTCTCATTCCTCCTAAACAGTCTCACAGCTCCGTGTGGCAGCGGTATTTCCATGTGAGCTGCGCTTAGCGGAAGAACCCACGGCTACAGTGGTCGAGCTGCCTTCGCTGAAACGATTGCAGGTGAGTAAGACATACGAGGGCTGCCCAGAAAGTAATGCACCGCATTTTTTTCTCAGCCGAAAACAATGCTACGAATGCTAAACGTTACGTATGAATTATTTGACGTCTCCTGAGTGAGCGCGCCAAGTTTCCATCACTTCCGACAGATAGCGTAACTGCAGGATAGTTTCAAAATGGCGTCTGTAGGTGATGTACGTTACAAACAACATGCTGTCATATAATTTCTCACTGAAAAGAAAGAAACTGTGGGGAATATTCACAAACGCTTGTGCAAAGGCTATGCAGCATCTGCTGTCAACAGAAGTACAGTTAGTCGCTGGGCAGGGAGGGCGAGGCCACCAGGACGCGGTTCGGCGGAGTTCCACGATTTGCGGCGGTGAGGGAGACCATCCACGGCTGTCACACCTGACCTAGTCACCTCGGAGTTCCACTTGCTTGGGCCATTAAAAGATGCCATTTGTGGAATACATTTTGAGAACGATTATGTGATTCACACAGTGAAGCACTGGCTCCGCTACCAAGATCAGGAATGGTAACGACAGGGCATACACGACCTTGTATGGGATGGAGATTACGTGGAAAACTAGGGTGAGTAGATAAAACACAATTCTTTCGTGTGTTTAATTCTCATGATATTCAATAACGAACTGTTGAAGAAAAGAATGCGGTGCATTACTTTCTCGGCAACCCTCGTAGATAAGGATGCACCCACGACAATACAACGATCAGCATGACACTAGGGCTTTGTCAGATGAAAATTAATCAAATTCCTTTTGACATGTCAGCTATTAACTCATTTACATGTAAGAAAATAGTTCAAATGGCTCTGAGCACTATGGGACTTAACTGCTGAGGTCATCAGTCCCCTAGAACTGAGAACTACTTAAACCTAACTAACCTAAGGACATCACACACATCCATGCCCCAGGCAGGATTCGAACCTGCGACCGTAGCGGTCACGCGGTTCCAGACTGTAGCGCCTAGAACCGCTCGGCCACTCCGGCCGGCTACATGTAAGAGAGTAATCTCATGATTACTGTACTGAACCAACATAAATACCTAAAACATCTACCATAATGGCCGAGCGGTTCTAGGCGCTTCAGCCCGGAACCGCGCTGCTGCAACGGTCGCAGGTTCGAATCCTGCCTCGGGCATGGATGTGTGTGATGTCCTTAGGTTAGTTAGGTTTAAGTAGTCCTAAGTCTAGGGGACTGATGAACTCAGATGTTAAGTCCTGTAGTGCTTGGAGCCATTTTTTTCTACCACAAATCCTTGGTGTCAGCTAAGGCAACACACACACTTCGCAATAAGAGAAGCCGCACCTAGAAATAAATTGACATACTTCACTTTTGAAGACATTCCAGTGATTCCAGCATCAGCAGGCCTGTTAGGCAATAAGCTGACGGCCTGTGGCTCTCGCCACTCACTCTGCCCAGTACCTGTTATTGGTTCAAATGGCTCTGAGCACTATGGGACTTAACATCTATGGTCATCAGTCCCCTACAACTTAGAACTACTTAAACCTAACTAACCTAAGGACAGCACACAACACCCAGCCATCACGAGGCAGAGAAAAGTCCCTGACCCCGCCGGGAATCGAACCCGGGAACCCGGGCGTGGGAAGCGAGAACGCTACCGCACGACCACGAGATGCGGGCGTACCTATTATTATTGACTTTATTCAGCCATAATTCTTTCCAGGTTGTGAAATGCATGATGTGTATACAAATGTCGTGCAAAGTTGGTGAAATACATCACACGTTTATAAATATCATGTATGAAAGTGTGGTAAACATGCACGTGAAAACGTGCATGTACATGACCCCCCCCCCCCCACACACACACACACATATTTATTCTTCTTTCCAGAATGGGGAAACCAATAGCGAAACGTACCAGTAACTGCACAGAAGGACAGAGAATAATTGGTTCACTGTCAACCGGATTCCAACGTGCTACGTTGTGCACTGCTACAGGAAACTTGGGGTTCCCCTAGGAGACACACACAAAAAGCAGAGCTTTATCCAAAAGGATCTGAATCGCCTGTCGATCTTGCTTTCAGAATGCACCCATCAGTTGGCCTTGCTTCAAATTTATCTCTGTCTCAACGACGAGAGACTAAGCTGGCGCAGTCCTTTACCATCACTTTTCATAACCATTCACTACCGCAGGAATTATGAAGTGTCAAGCTTCTGCCTGATGGATACCATCTGCGTGAACAACAATGGAGACACGTCTTTAAACTTCGAGTGTCATCATTTTGTGTGGCTGCTTACAATAATAACTATTCCAGCATTCGTCAAAAAAAAAAAAGAAAAAAGAGAAAACCAACTACGTACTCTCAGACTCACAGTTGAAATATTAAAAGTTTTGGCTGGTTTCATTGTCTACGTAGTTGTCTACGTAGTTGCCGCATTACAAGCCAAATACGGCTGAGTCAACAGTATACAATATGAATATACGCATGAATCGAATGGTCGAAGGTTCCTATCACTCGGCAATTGCGAATTTTGAATGTAAAATAGAAAATTATAAATGAAAGATTGCAAATAAATAAAATCTGCAGGTAGTATTTTAACGACTTTAAATGATGAGTACGATAACAGAAGTTCCTTTAAGAATGCCAGTTATTACTGTAAAACATTTATTGGTGTCGATGGTCCAGCAATTAAATAAAATATAAGTTGAATAACAGGGAAACAATAGATTCCTACTTCACGCAATTAGTTATAAGCAACAACATATCTCACGAGATATTCACTTCTAAACGCATACTACGTCTTCACTGCAGAAGCCACGGAAATCTCACAGGTGCACAAGTCGGCACCATAAAATATTTCTATCTACCGCGACCACGTGCAAAATACTCAACACTCTCCTAGCATTTCCTGCGACCGTCTGTCGCGCCTTCCCGTCCAGCACTTCACGTGTCATGTCCTCGAGACTCCTCTCCCACTTCCATACAGTCTCTCCATTGACTTCAGTAGTCGCCTACTGTAGTAACGAGCGCTGTGATTGGCTAGAGCACTCCTGCCGTGTCTCCAACGCACACTCACAAACACTTTGAAACACATACGAACTGCTCGATTTGCATTTAAATAACTTGAAATTAAATAAATATTCCTACGGCTGGACCATAAACAAGCTCTAACACGCATTATTAAATACATAAAAAAATTAAATAAACATATATGAAAGGAATAGCAACAAAGGTAGGCCAGTAGCCTAATGTCTCTGTGCTTTCTAAATCACAGTAAATATTTGACCAATTTCTTCATGAATAGTATATATCGGATATAAACAAAGACATAGAGGAATAAATATATTTACAAGCATGCTGCTACCGTTTCTTCGTGTAACTGTGGAGTACTTATGGCCTGTCACGATCAATAGTAATCAGGCACTTTCACCTCTAAATACTCATGTACTATTCAAGTTACATGCCTGTAATTCATACGGATTTGGGTTTACACTAATAGTTTTCTAAAGACACGTCGATCGACATAATCGGATGAACCGTTTAAATTTTGGAAATTCGTTGCTGGGTGTTACTTGTATAATTTACAGTCAGATACTAAACTTTAAACTTATAAATATACTGAAAGTCTGATTACACCCTTTTTTTCAAGGTATCATGATTCCTCCGGCTATTATTAATTTCTACATGAACTGTAAAATATCTGTCATTATGGTTTCACGAAGTCCGCCATCTTTGGCACTCCCGGCATACAAATCTCCTTCATCGACACAAAGCACAGTCCTCGACACAGCGTCAACAAGGAATTCCCAGCCACGCGGTCGGCCTGGACCACGCGCTGGGACTGCCCCTCTTGCTCGGGCTAATGTTCGGCATCACGCAGTTGCTGACGAGCCCCAGCTTGCCGAGCGACCCGTGCGGCCACGCCAACTCCGAACTTAGAATATTTTCAGGGCGCCACAACTCGCCCGTTACCTCACATGCCCCACTTCAAAATATGACAACATGAAATAGGTATTGTGTTACTTGCTCGCGATAGGCGCTACCAACGTGTATCTCCACCAGGAAGTCAAATGTGTCTACCGAACGCACCTATATCACGTAATATCTGAAAAGTGTGAGAGGCGTCATGGCTGTCTAAGATGGATTAACACAGGTTATTAGCAGAAAATTGACAATCTTTTGGATGACGATCAGTTTGACGTTACGGCAGATAATGGAAGTAAGACTTGAGAAAAATCCAGGCACGTTTTTAATACTTGTCTACCTTGAAAAAGCGAAATATCATTAGACTTCATGAAAAATGTAACAATTCCACTGCCAAAGTAGGCAGGTGTTGCCAGGTGTGAATATTACTGAGCTCTTATTTTAATTACTCATGCTTGGAAAATACCAAAATTAGTAGCATTATTTGCAGAAGAATGGAAAGACTGGTTAAAACCGATCTCGGGAAGGATCAGTCTCGGTTCTGGAGAAGAGTCGAAACACACTAGGCAATACTAACCATACGACTTATCTTAGAATAAAAATTAAAAGAAGGGCAAACATGGCTTTTTTAAATATTTTAAATTTAAGGAAAACTTTTTACATTGTTAACTGAAATACAATCTTTGAAAGTGTGAAGGTAGCGGAGATAATATACAGGGTGCGAAAGGTTATCTACAACTTCTACATAAACCAGTCTGCAGTGATAAGAGTCTAAAGAAAATCTAAAGATACTAGTAATTGAGAAAGTAGTGAGACAGGATTGTAGTCCATTGTCTGTGTTATTCAGTCTATACATTTAGCAAACAGTCAAGGAGAAATTTGTGAAAAATATTGAGGTTCAGGGAGATGGAATAAAAAGACTGAGGTTTTTAATTGTGTTAAACACGACAAAGCACTTAGAAAATCAGTTGAACGGAATGCACAGTGTTTTGAAATAAGTTATAAGATTAATATCAACAGAAGTTCGACAAGTGTAATGCACTCAAACAAAATCAAACGATGCTGAAAGAACTGTTTTAGGAAATGAGAGGCCAGAAGTAGTAGGTGCGTTTTGCTTTTTGGTTAGTAAGACAGATGATTTTTGACAAAGTAGAGAGGATATAAAATGCAGAGGAGCAACAGCGAGAACAACGTTTCTGAAACACAGAAATTTGTTAACATCCATATAGATTATAAAAATGAAAGTTTATTTGTATGTTCCATATCTCCTCCTAAACCACTGGACTGATTTCAACTAAACCCGGTACACTTACCCCTCACTGGCAGGCAACAATCGCTGTGGTGGTAAAAACCACCTACCTACCATAGTTCAGGAGACATACAGACATAAACGATGAGATGCGTAAGAAACTCCCACATATTGCATGAGATTTAAATTTACTAACTCCATTCGCAACGTTTTTTGCAGACAGTTTCCACATATGCCACTGAATGTACCTACACAAATATATGGTTGCACGACACATAGTTCAAGAGATATGACGTCACAAACACTAATATGCCTGAAAAAATACAGCATCACGCATGACGTTTTAATACATTTATTCCTTACTACTGAAGGAAATCCCTGACACCTCGTAGTGCTTTTGACGGCTTTCAATTGCAAAGTGCAAACGGTTGTAGGCGGAAACAATAACCGTCCTCCACAGCTATGAAGAGGCGTTGCCGCCGAGACGTTTACAAAACCGCATTGTAGACACGCGAAGCAGGTGCGCCCAGAGTACGAACTGTCCGGGATACTGTACTAATACACATGTACATTATGCGTATTTCTTTGTACGACCCGTACACAATTTCAAAGATGTTACCACGAATACATGGAAAACACTTCTTTTCGATATTGCACTAGAAACACAGTCTATTTTTTTGTTTTAGTTTCTAATGGAAAATTGGCAAAATGGATACCCGGGCACTGCCGGGTTTGCCAGCTAGTTGAATATAAATTTAAATGTTACAAAGTATTTTGTGAATCTGGAGTGTAGTTGACGATGATGTTTAGTTTGTGGGGCGCTTAACTGCGCGGTCATCAGCACCCGTACAAAGTCCCAATTTTTACAGAGTCCAATTTTTTTGACAGTCCAATCTAGCCACTATCACGAATGATGATGATGAAATGATGAGGACAACACAAACACCCAGTCCCCGGGCAGAGAAAATCCCCAACTCGGCCGGGAATCGAACCCGGGATCACGTGATCCAGAGGTAGCAACGCTAGCCACTAGACCACGAGCTGCGTACCTGGGGAGCCGTCTTGTACAGGAGTGGAACATGGGCGGTCAACAGTTCAGACAAGAACAGGACAGGTATTTTTGAGATGTGGCGCTACAGAAGAATTATGAAGATCGTGTGGGTAGAACGGATAACTAAAAAAGAGGTACTGAATCGATCTGGGGGAATTGACACCAACGGCACAACTTCATTAAAGAAAGATTTCCGTTATTAGAACACACCCTCGGGTACAGGAAATCGTGAATTTGGTACTGGGGAGAAGTGGAAGAGAGGGTAAAAGCTTGAGGAAAGACCCAGGCTTGAATACAGCAGTAGCTATGAGGAGATGAGGAGGCATGCAGGAAATAGACTAGGGCGAAGATCTGCATCAAACTAGTTTTCGGACTGAAGACAGCAATTTAAAGAATATTGTTTTGCCACCTTACGTCGTACAAGACCTACAAGACCGAAACAGTTAAAATTGAAAAAAAACCTCTATCTGCTCAATACTGCAGAGGAGGAAGAGAGGGTAAAAACTTGACGAAAGACCTAGGCTTGAATACAGCAGTAGCTATGAGGAGATGAAGAGGTATGCAGAGGATATAATAGGGCGAAGAGCTGCATCGAGCTATTTTTTGACTGAAGACCGCAATTTAAAGAATATTGTTTTGCCACCTTAAGTCGTACAAGACCTACAAGACCGAAACAAAATAAAAAGAAACTCTATCTGCTCAATCCTGCAGATTTGTAACTGTCAACTTCAACTTTGGAGGTTCTTGCAATGCTGGCACATAAGAAGAACGGAATACGTTCAGGAACAAAACACGCTAATGAACATCGCACCCTTCTTCGAAAGGCAACATTCTCTGGTTGTATATAGTTTAGTACGACATTGCTGACTCACTAACTACCATAACGGTGAAAATGGAAGGACGTGGAGACACAAAAACGCTCTCTACATAGAGCTGGCCGACGCTAACAAGTCAAGGTAATGCTTATCTTTTGTAAATCGAGAAAGATTTACATTAGGTATCTGCACAGGGAAGATCACAAATAAGATCAACAACAAACAGCCGGCGCCACATATCCAAATAATTTTCGCTAAAATACCTATTAATGTGCCGGATTATCAGGTAGGTTGGTGTGAACGTGGTATAAATGAATGGCGGCTGTAATGTGACAAAGACCCAAATACATGTCGCCGCTGTGCAGGCGCTTTCATGTTCTCGTGGTGAGTGTGCCACGCGAGAAGGCTTTCGAGTGTTTGCGTCTGGTGTGTAATGACGGGGCATTCCTCTACGAAGGCCGCCTGCCGCCGTGTTGGTGGAGCGTGGCACAGTCTCCGTGGGGGCGTGCAACTCGGCCAGCTGCCTGTCACCTGCTCTCACCTG
The DNA here is from genome assembly GCF_023898315.1 of Schistocerca nitens. Lineage (NCBI taxonomy): Eukaryota > Metazoa > Arthropoda > Insecta > Orthoptera > Acrididae > Schistocerca > Schistocerca nitens. The sequence goes on from NC_064615.1 coordinate 504,577,303, forward strand.
GACAGCCGCAGAAACACGCTGGATTTTAGCTGTTTGTCAGTTTCCCAGGGAGAACCGAGAGTGTACCGCGCTCTCCTCGCAGACGTGACGGAACTTCATCGAGCACCAATCTGCTTACTAGCGAAGCCCTCCTCAGTCAGGAAATGCTACACAAAGTGAAAGGCGCCCACCGTTTCTTGACTAACCAATGTTAGCTGATTCTTTCGTGGGACCATCTTTTGTCCTGTAACCGTGACCTTCCCTAAACGCGAGCTTCCTGTTGAGCAAAATATGCTTAACACTCTCTACTTTCCCCTGAGTGCCAGGTTGTCCGAACTAACAGAAATACTAATGGAATTTAGCCCTACGTTCAAGCAAAAGGAAAACGCGCAATGGAAATCTAACTCTGGACTTCAGTTTCACCGATCAGAGATTGGTGCATGAGATTAGTGGACAGAAGAGGGAGGGGGGCGTGCTGGTACGAACATTGGAACAAGTTTAACGGACTGAATAGATACTTAAATGGCGTTTATTCATATAGTGGGTCGTACTCTTGAACTTCATTAAACATGGAACACACATAAAATCCTAACACTGTGGTCCCGTACGAGCAAACTGTATTAATCAGCGAGAATTAGAGTGCATCAGAGACGCAGCATAGACGAACATATGGTCATACTTGAGGACTCAAACATTCACAGAACAACCGAAGGCAACACTCGCCATTTTCTAGCAGAAGGCTAATCGTGAAAACTGTCTTGTGGCTTGCACAGGAAGGAGACACGAAACTCAGTCGGAGTCACGGTGCATGACCTGAATCATGGTCGAGTAAAGAACAAGTTCAACTTGATTAAATGAGAGTAAAATTATCCCTCGCGAGAACCTCATAAATCATTTACTTTAAGATCGTATAAAGCTATCTTCCATCAAAAATCGCCGCCTAAGTACGCACGGAACCTGCTCATCATGCTCACCACAGACTGGCTTACCGACGCTTCTGCTAGTGACTCAGCGACTCACTAACCCTGTACAAAATCCAGCTGCCTCGCCACCCTGCAAACAGACCAACAAAACCTTTGAGGAGTCGAACTGAGCGATGAACAACGCGAATTTTTCAGTGGCGCAAGACGCCGTCTCCAGTTAAAAATGAAATGTGTTTATGGCGTATTCGTCTGGGAATCTCCTTTGGCGGAGATCGGTCGCCTGGTGCGAGTATTTTTATTTGGCGCCACTTCGGCGACTTGCCTGTTAATGATGAAATTACGTTTACAACACAACATTAATTGATATCACACACATTAAAAGTAATTTACACAGTTACGTTCGTGTTTAAAAGTAAGGTAGCAAAGGCGATTCTAAATCAGGCACTGTAATCGGAATATAAAATTATTTGCTTTCACGTTACTAGCCAAAGGTTTTGGCGCACACACACACACACACACACACACACACACACACACACACACACTGTCACAGTTCCAGTTACTACCTTCATTAGTTGCAAATTCCCAACTATATGTGTATCCATGCATGACGATACTATGTACCATATCAATGTCGGACCACTGCTCTGACACATAAATGAGAAATATTGATATTGGTATTGAAAAACAAGTAAGACTGCTTGAGGAAAGCAAGACAACATACTCTGACGGAAACCCAGTTACATTTCGCATTGGATACGCTGCGAAATTGTTTCCTTTCCTCACTCAGATTTATCGAGAATCTCTTGCGCAACGTAAAGTAATACCTGACTGGAAAACAACATAGGCCAGCCCCATTTACTTGTAAATGCGCAGAATTACAGACCAGCAGCTCCGACATCAGTCTGTTGCAAGATCATTGAGGATATTTAAGCTCAGACAGTATGGCGGTCCTGGAGAAAAACAAGTTTCTCTCACACAATCAGCACAGATTCGTCAAAAACCGCTCTTGCAAAACTCAGCTGCCTCTCTAGTCATACCCATCCTGCAGATATTACACGCAGCCCAACAGGTGGAGTCAGCATCCTTAAATTTCCGAAGGGCGTTCGACGTGTAATTCCAATGTCGACCAGTAGCGAAGGTAGGATCCTATGGAGCGTCTTTCCGAACATGTTATTAAGTATGTGAATATTTGACTAACGGAACTCAATATAATGGATGGTGAATCTTCCAGAGAAACGAAAGCAGTTTTTTATATGCCCCAAGAATGTGTAAAAGAAACGGTATTATATATAAATATTATAAACGGTATTATATATAAATATTATAAACGGTATTATATATAAATAAAGATTAATATGGAACATGTATACCAATAAATGTATTATATTCTTTCTTATTTAATCTTTCTTTTCACTAATAATAAAGAAAGATTAAATAAGAAAGAATATAATACATTTATTGGTATACATGTTCCATATTAATCTTTATTTATATATAATAGAGAAGTTGTTGTGGTCATTCGAGGGCGCGTTTCTTTTTTTTTTTTGTCATTTTTTGTGTTTTTTTCTTTTTTTCTTTAAATATTTGAATCTTTTATTTTTTCTTATTTTCTTTTTTACATTGCCATAAAACAAATTAGTACACCCTTTTAGAGGTTTCCAATTCAAACAAGATTTATTATTGCAAAAGTGCGTATGGAGTACATGAAATGATTACGTTTACAGATCAATAGCATAAGCGATTCTGAAGTATCAGGTATTGAGTCAGGTGGAAACACCCATATTAGTACGTGGCGTAGACGGCCGAGGTGGCCGAGCGGTTCTAGGCGCTACAGTCGCAGGTTCGAATCCTGCCTCGGGCATGGATGTGTGTGCTGTCCTTAGGTTAGTTAGGTTTATGTAGTTCTAAGTTCTAGGGGACTGATGACCTCAGAAGTTAAGTCGCATAGTGCTCAGAGCCATTTGAACCATCTGAGTACGTGGCGTAGCCTCCACGGGCAGCAATGCAGGCACTGACTCTGGCATCCAGTCGATCGTACAGATGGCGAAACCTGTCCTGCGGTATGTTGTGCCACAGCTGCTTAACCTGTACGCGTAGTTCTGTAAGAGTTGTTGGCCGGTAAGTCGCATGTGTTACTTCTTGTCCCATCATATTCTACACATACTCGATTGGAGACAATTCGGTAGATTATGATGGGCAGGAGAATTGCTGCACGTCTCTCAGAGCACATCGAGTTTCACGGGCAGTGTGTGGGCGAGCACAATCCTGTTGGAGCAACACATCACCTTCCTGTTGCAAGAACGGCAAAGGAAGGGTCTGACAACATTCTGCACGTATCGAGCACAGATTAGGATCCCCTCCAGAAACATCAAAGCTGCAAAAAATGGTTCAAATGGCTCTGAGAACTATGGGACTCAACTGCTGTGGTCATCAGTCCCCTAGAACTTAGAACTACTTAAACCTAACCAACCTAAGGACATCACACACATCCATGTCCGAGGCAGGATTCGAACCTGCGACCGTAGCAGTCGCACGGTTCCGGACTGCGCGCCTAGAACCGCGAGACCACCGCGGCCGGCATCAAAGCTGCAGCTTGTCGCGTCCTAGACCATAAGACCTGGGGGTTGGGGCCAGTGTGTCTTGGACGAATGTACTCTACGAGACAGCGCGCACCACGTCTACGCCGTACGCACAAACAAACATCACTTGCTTGCAGGCAGAACCCGCTTTTACAGCTGAAAACCACGGCGCGCCATTCCATGTTCCCCACGATCCTCTGGCGTCACCAGCCAAGCCGTGCTCGTCGATGCTGTAATGTGAGTGGAAGACAGGTGCGCGTGCCCATAGTCCCTCTTGATAACCAGTTTGCAGCAGTTCGTGTTGACACGTCTAGCAAGCCCCCTTATCTGTGCCGTTGTAACTGCACGATCTGCCACTGCTGCCCTTACAATACGACGCCCCTGACGGGCGTCTGTGCTTTGTGGATGTCCAGAACCTCGTCGATGAGTGTGAGAAATTTCACGTGACAACTGATACTAGCACCGCTGCATAACTGACTCAGCACATACAACTTGTGTTGCAATTCTCCGAAAGTACTATCCCACCACTCGGAAGGTTGCAGTATGACTTCTTCCAAACTCGCTTGGTTGGCTGCAGGAAGCGCAAGTGCGTCTTGTGGCGTGGTTGTTTGCTTGATTGTGAATGTTTGCACCACATTGAGCCTTCTGGCTGTGAGCATTCCCCATTAAAGATCAGACATAATGGCGCTTTTGTAGCTATGTCACTGCGCTATCTATTGGCGAACGATGCTGAAACAATTTATCGGTACATCTACCATCCCCTTGTGGAATATGCCATCATTGGATCCAAATCGAAGTCGTCTTTCCAGAGCACTAATTGTTTTTTCTTGGATTGTAGACTAACTGTTCCCTTTGGCTGCGCTCGCAAGTCAGTAGTTTTGTTGTGAAGAGTGATCGCGAGTAAGTAAGCTACTGTATATGCAATAACATCAGCTGCCCTCACGTGTCTGCCTGTCTGGATAAGCACAGCTCGTGACGTGTGCCCCACTCTCCTCCCTCTTCCCCCCTCCCCCCTCCGAAGCAGTCAAAAACGCATGTGGTATGCACAGTTTCTGCTGCAGAGAAGTGTATACAGAGGGGCATGGGCAGCAGCGCATACGCATGCAACTTGGTACTGAAGTAGGTACACAATTACACAACATGTACATTATGCAACAAATAGTGTGGAAGTATGGATTAAACACAATGAAGATAATATAAGCATTGTATTCATTACTTTGAATTGTATCACGTAGCACATACCAACCAATAAAACCATTTTCACAAATATCATGAAGAGCAGAAGTCAAAAGTAAATAGCTTTTTCCGAGAGAAAATATTTTTCCCTAATTCGCATAATATGTTTCAAATCAATTAGCATTTTGTACTGAACACTTTCTAAAATAGTCTACGCTCTGTTCTCGTGGTTCAAGCTACCTGTATACCTAATTTCATCGAAATCGGTTCAGCGGGTTAGACGAGCTACTTTTACGTTGATGATATTAATATGGATAAAACTTTCAGCAACGTTTTTTTCCATGATCCAGTTTGAGGAAATAAAGCCTATACATTGCCCCAAGCTATGCTCAAGTTACCTGTGAAAGCAACGTGGAAGAGATTAGCTCACAGATACGGCGGTTTTATATAAAACTTTAAACAACGATATATAGTTTTTTCGTTATCCGACTTCGGTGAAAGAAAGCCTGTGCGGTACCGCGAGCTGTGCTCAAGTCAGTTGTGAAAACCGCATCACAATTCGTCTAGTAGGTTGGCAGATTAGCATGTTCAAACAGAGAAACGGACAGGTACTATGGTTCTAGATAAAACATTAAATCATGAGATCCTTCTTCCGTGATCCGATTTTGATTATACTGATACCTCTACGGCACCTCAAGCTATGCCCCAGTTGCCGGCCGGAGTGGCCGTGCGGTTCTAGGCGCTTCAGTCTGGAACCGCGTGACCGCTACAGTCGCAGGTTCGAATCCTGCCTCTGGCATGGATGGGTGTGACGTCCTTAGGTTAGTTAGGTTTAATTAGTTCTAAGTTATAGGCGACTGATGACCTCAGAAGTTAAGTCGCATAGTGCTCAGAACCATTTTTTTATGCCCCAGTTACCTGCGAAAACCCCATGAAAATTCGTCTTGTAATTTTGGAGAAGCTTGTTCAAACAGACAGACATAACAGGTTTACAGGTTTATTGTTAGTACAGATAGAAGAGGACACTGGAAATTATCTCGCATTTTATAGAACAAACAGAAATGGCATCAGGCTAATAGAAAATTGCCAAACACATAACCTAATTCTTAAATCTACTGGATTCAAAAGCATATCACGATAACAAAACACATGGGCTTCCTCAAACCCCAAATTACGGGAATTCGAACTTGACCATGTAGCAATTAAGAAGACATTTCACAAAGAAACTATGAATGCTAAGGGGCGAAAGCTTGGATTTGCATCATTATCTGTCCAAAATCAAGTTTAAAATCGTTTCAAACAGAAAGTACAAAATGAAACAAATTAAATGGCAGAAATACGGCACAAGAAACATAGTAAGATCAGATGGCTTGACAAGAGCAACAATAAACATCCAAACTCAAAGCAGGGAAAATATCAAGTGACACTTACTTAACAAAGCCGAACATACAGCACCTCAAACTCAAATTAAACATACATGCTGGTCGATGGAAGTTGTACATACATTGCAACAAGGAAACAGGCTTAGCAATAGTGGCAATCACGGAAGACAGAGGAAAACAGATCAAATTTCATTATAATTGGGAAAACGTTAGGTAACAAAAAAAGAAAAGGTTAAGAAGCCATACGAAAACAAAACTCTCCTCCAAATAGTTGATGAATTTACCAAAAAAATATAAGAAACTTCTACAGAACTTTTAAGCAAAAACTGTCAAAATAAAAAGATCCAACCCGTCAGTTTCGAGATGTTAACGGGATCATTGCTCACAACAATACAGAACATTGTAAGATATTAGCAGAATACCATGAGAAACTCTTAAATTGTGAACCCATTCTTGAAAATTTTGAATTCACTCCAAATAATTCTGATAAACCAGATTCAGATCCACCAACCAGCCGGCCGCGGTGGTCTAGCGGTTCTAGGCGCTCAGTCCGGAACCGCGCGACTGCTACGGTCGCAGGTTCGAATCCTGCCTCGGGCATGGATGTGTGTGATGTCCTTAGGTTAGTTAGGTTTAAGTAGTTCTAAGTTCTAGGGGACTGATGACCACAGATGTTAAGTCCCATAGTGCTCAGAGCCATATGAACCATATATATCCACCAACCACCACTGAAAGACAACAGAAGTAAAAAAAATAATAAAACATCGGGGGAAAATCAAATAGTGATCAAACTATGGACAAAAGCCCACAAAAACGCCATTAAATCAATTCAGTGTGTCTTCAGTAAAATTTGGGAACAAGAAGGGGTCCCAGTAGAATGGAAAACAAATCTTATCCACGATGTTCACAAAGAAGGCTTCAAAACAGACTCAAACAATTACAGGGGAATATCATTGCTGGGTGCAACTTACACGATTCTTTCAAAAGTCCTTTTAAATAAAAGAGTTGCAATTGGACCTACAACTGGGAGAGTTCCAGGGAGGGTTCAAAAATGGTAAATCACGCTCTGAACAACTTCAAAAATATTATGGTTTACCAGAAATCAAGAACAAAGACATACGTAATTTCCTTCATTGATTTTGGGAAGGTGTTTGGTTCGACTGAGAGAGAATCCACAATATCAGTGGTAGGAGAATTGCTATTGAATAAGGAAACAACCAATATAACAAGAGCCATTATTTTAAATACGTTTTCAAAAGTTAAATTCATGAGTGAAGTATCAGACACATTTGAAATAAAAACAGTAGTAAGACAAGGTGATGGGCTCTCCCCGTTATTGTTTGATTGTGCACTTGAGCCGGCCGGTGTGGCCGAGCGCTTCTAGGTTCTAAGCGCTTCAGTCTGGAGCAGCGCGACCGCTACGGTCGCAGGTTCGAATCCTGCCTCGGGCATGGATATGCGTGATGTCCTTAGGTTAGTTGGTTCAAGTAGTTCTTAAGTTATAGGAGACTGATGACCTCAGATGTTAAGTCCCATAGTGCTCAGAGCCATTTGAACTATTTTTTGTGCACTTAAGAAGGTAATCAGAGAACAGAACAAAAATATAAAGAGTGGAATACGACTTGGGTTGCAAAACGAAGAATCTTAAAATCAGGTGCATTACCTTTGCAGATGATATGGCTCTGTTTGCTGAAACAATGGATGGAGCACAGGAACTAGAGAAACAAGCAGCTAAAACAAGTCTTAACATTTCAGTTGAAAAACTAAAATCATGACAAACAACAAACATCCAAATAAATACATAAAGTCCAAGAACAGAAAATACAAATACGAGTTAAAGAACTGAAATATTTGAGGAATTACATTAGTTGGAATGCAACAGAACTCAAGATAATAGAAGCCAGGAAAAACAAATTTGAACACGGCTTCCAATTGGCAAAAGACACATGTAACAAGAAATCCCTTTCATGGAGGTTAGAAATTGGGGGTTACAGAAGAGGAATCAAGCTGAACATGAATCGCATAGGCCAGATAGAACAATTAAAACTAAAAGAAAGAAAAATTTTAAGAAAAATCATAGGAACAAAATTTTAAGGTAATAAAATAGTATACATAAAGAACGAAACTACAAAAAAATTGAAAAACCTTCAGATACTACACGGAAAAGGAGACTAAATTCTTACAGACGTCTTCTCCGAATGAACTCACATACACTAACTAAACGAATTTCTTATTTCTTCCACGACGGCATAATGACACCCAATTGGCTTAAAGAAACTCAGAAAGACCTAAGCACTCCGTCTTCAAGCCACAAGTGGCCCATCGGGACTATTCGACCGCCTATGCGGATAGGAGGGGCGTGTGGTCAGCACACCGCTCTCCCGGTCGTTATGATGGTTTTCTTTGACCGGAGCCGCTACTATTCGGTCGAGTAGCTCCTCAGTTGGCATCACAAAGCTGAGTGCAACCCGAAAAATGGCAACAGCGCATGGTGCCCCGGATGGTTACCCATCCAAGTGCCGGCCACGCCCGACGGCCCTTAACTCCGGTGATCTGACGGGAACCGGTGGATTAAATGCGACAAGGCCGTTGCCCAGAAAGACCTAAGAGGATTAAAAATTACAGAGAAGTCATTACTCCACTGAACGTCTCAGATAATAACACAAGACGAAAAAAAAGGCTCCAAGACAGATTTGAAATAAAGTCGAAGCCCATCATCTCGGAAGAGGAGACAAGAAGAAATTCAGAGAGAATGAAGAATATTGGACGCAAAGGAAGGAGCAACACAGAAAGAAATGACTGACTCATCGTACTCCGAAAGAAGAAAATAGACGGTTTATTAGATAGCATCAGCAGCAGACGATGCTGATGGGTGCGGGAAACGATCGATTAGAGTAGATGCAGTTTTCGTTCCGTTAATCCATAGTGAGATCTTGCATTTTGTAGAACATGTCAGAATAACAAGAATACACAACAAATATTTTCAACGAAAACCAAATATGCTAATGTACCTTCCTCAGATCCCACATGAAATTGTCCTCGAACAAGTAAATGTCGTTTGACTAGGGCCTCCCGTCGGGTAGACCGTTTACCGGGCGCAAGTCTTTCGATTTGACGCCACATCGGCGACTTGCGCGTCGATGGGGATGAAATGGTGATGATTAGGACAACACAACACCCAATCCCTGAGCGGAGAAAATCTCCGACCCAGCCGGGAACTCGAACAAGTACAAAAAATGGCTTGACCATGTTTTTAGTTAATAGGTAATAAACGACTTGTCACAGAACATGCAAATGTTCAATACAATGATGTGCGTGTGATAATTCCTAGGCTATTGTAGGCACACATAATCAAACAGAAAACTCATATTACAACATTTATTTACAATGATCGCTGAATTTGTACAGAAGTCAGATTGCACTAATACATTTTTTTATACTGTTAGTAACATACACACATCAGTTGGTTCTTATAGATCAAAAAGTTTCCGTTCGAAGGCCTTTAGTCACAAAACGTATGCCAATCAAGCAAAATCAGTGTGAGCATTTAGGCAATCATCCCACCTAAGCGCCAGACTGTAGATACCCATTTGGTAAAACACGGTGTCATGCTGCATGAAGAAGTCTGTAACCGCCTGCTGCACATCCTCGTCCGACTGGAATCGTCGATCCTTGCAAAGATTTATTTAAGGGACCAAAGGCGCAATAATAGCGTGGGGAGAGATCACGACTATACGCTGGGTGATCGACTGTCTTTCACTTAAGTTACGACATTTCCGATATGGGGACGTGTGTTGTCATGAAGCAGCAGTACACCTTGTCCCAGTTTCCCCAACGTTTCGTCTTAATTGCACGCCGTAATATTTTCAGCGTTGTACAGTACCGTTCCCCAATGATGGGGACACAGTTCCTTAAAATCAATAAGCACCGGGCCCCGGTAATCAATGAACAAGGCGAACATCACCTTTCCAATTACCAGCACGAAACTTGCCGTACCTTTCTCTAACGGTGACTTTCGACATACATCCTGCTCCATACACATTTTCTGATGGATGTCTACCGCAGTTTGTCCTTCGGCAGCCAAGAAAAGAATAACAGCACGTTGGTCCTGTTTGGACGCATTTGATGACAACGTCGCCGTAGTTCACGTTTCCGCATTTACCTCACACACGTAGGTGCTTATACAGGGTGTTACAAAAAGGTACGGCCAAACTTTCAGGAAACATTCCTCACACACAAATAAAGAAAAGATGTTATGTGGACATGTGTCCGGAAACGCTTAATTTCCATGTTAGAGCACATTTTAGTTTCGTCAGTATGTACTGTACTTCCTCGATTCACCGCCAGTTGGCCCAATTGAAGGAAGGTAATGTTTACTTCGGTGCTTGTGTTGACATGCAACTCATTGCTCTACACTACTAGCATCAAGCACATCAGTACGTAGCATCAACAGGTTAGTGTTCATCACGAACTTGGTTTTGCAGTCAGTGCAATGTTTACAAATGCGGAGTTGGCAGATGCCCATTTGATGTATGGATTAGCACGGGGCAATAGCCGTGGCGCGGTACGTTTGTATCCAGACAGATTTCCAGAACGAAGGTGTCCCGACAGGAAGACGTTCGAAGCAATTGATCGGCGTCTTAGGGAGCACGGAACATTCCAGCCTATGACTCGCGACTGGGGAACACCTAAAACGACGAGGACACCTGCAATGGACGAGGCAATTTTTCGTGCAGTTGACGATAACCCTAATGTCAGCGTCAGAGAAGTTGTTGCTGTACAAGGTAACGTTGACCACGTCACTGTATGGAGAGCGCTACGGGAGAACCAGTTGTTTCCGTACCATGTACAGCGTGTGCAGGCACTATCAGCAGCTGATTGGCCTCCACGGGTACACTTCTGCGAATGGTTCATCCAACAATGTGTCAATCCTCATTTCAGTGCAAATGTTCTCTTTACGGATGAGGCTTCATTCCAACTTCATCAAATTGTAAATTTTCACAATCAACATGTGTAAGCTGATGAGAATCTGCACGCAATTGTGCAATCACGTCATCAACACAGATTTTCTGTGAACGTTTGGGCTGGCATTTTTGGTGATGTCTGATTGGGCCCCATGTTCTTCCCCACCTACGCTCAATGGAGCACGTTATCATGATTTCATACGGGATACTCTACCTGTGCTGCTAGAACATGTGCCTTTACAAGTACGACACAACATGTGGTTCATGCACGATGGATCTCCTGCACATTTCAGTCGAAGTGTTCGTACGCTTCTCAACAACAGATTCGGTGACCGATGGATTGGTAGAGGCGGACCAATTCCATGGCCTCCACGCTCTCCTGACCTCAACCCTCTTGACTTTCATTTATGGGAGCATTTGAAAGCTCTTGTCTACGCAACCCCGGTACCAAATGTAGAGACTCTTCGTGCTCGTATTGTGGACGGCTGTGATACAATACGCCATTCTCCAGGGCTGCATCAGCGCATCAGGGATTCCATGCGACGGAGGGTGGATGCATGTATCCTCGCTAACGGACGACATTTTGAACATTTCCTGTAACAAAGTGTTTGAAGTCACGCTGGTACGTTCTGTTGCTGTGTGTTTCCATTACATGATTAATCTGATTTGAAGAGAAGTAATAAAATGAGCTCTAACATGGAAAGTAAGCGTTTCCGGACACATGTCCACATGACATATTTTCTTTCTTTGTGTGTGAGGAATGTTTCCTGAAAGTTTGGCCGTACCTTTTTGTAACACTCTGTATATGTCTATCTTTCTCTCGCTATCTCCAGTCTCTCTCACTGGTAGTTTCTCCTTTCTATTTCTCCCACTGTCACTGCCTTCACCCCTTTCTATCGCTCTTCTTTACCACTGTCTCCTTCTCTGCCACTTCCACTGTGTGTCCCACTGCCACTGTCTTTGCCCCATTCTTTTTCTCTCCCATTACCACTGTCTTTTTGTTTCTCGCTTATAGCCTGCTATGTCTCTCTTTAGCCACCATTGTCTCATCTACACACATGTCCTCCAGGATGATTTGCTCGGTATTTCGACACCTAGACCAGGAAACTTAAACACCTTGGTACAGGGGATGGGCGAAAGTGGACAAATTTTTTTCGCGTTCAAATTTGCCGGTCTAGGGGTCCAGGCCCTGCAAGCCAATATCTCCACTCAGCTCTCTTTTTTATTTACACTGTCTCCTCTCTCTTTTGCTCCCACTGCAACTACTATATCTCCATCCCTCTCTTTCTCTTTTACTGGCACTGTCTCTCACTGAGTATTACTATCTCCTCCCTGTTTCGCTCCCACTACTACTGTCTTCATCTACTCGTGTCTCTCTTTCTCTTTCACTACCACTTGCTCTCTCACGCAATCACTGTCTCTTCTCTCTTTCTTTCCCACTGACACTGTCTCCACTCTCTTCCACCGTCACCGTCTCTCTCGTATTTTCTTCGAACACAAAAAGCACGAATATGTTCGCATGCCAAAATTTTTGGTGAAGAAAGCGGTAGGAAGATTGAGACAGCAGTTTCCCCTCTTTTCTGTTAAATTGTTTAAAGAGGCGCATATTCGCCTTTTTTGTGCTCTGACAGGAGCAATTTTTAGCTGGTTCCCTTCTTCCCGGTTACAACAGAGAGTGCTGCATATATAAAACGAATTCTGTAGGTCAAGGAAGTTTTGACAGTTTATTTATGTACGAGATATGTTGAAAAAAATTCCAGAACATTCGTAATATCGCGCCAAAGGTGTGTTGGAGCGAAACGCAGTTGGCATCCCTGCACGCGCCTGTGTTTAATGTGTAAGTTTCATGGTTGTTCAGTGCTGTACTGAGTAGAAAGTTGTGTCGCACAGTTTGCGAATTTCGAGATGGCAGAGTTATAGGAGCAATGCGTCTGCCCTAAATTTTGCGTGAAACTTAAGAAAACCTTTACAGAGACACACCAAATGATGCAGAAAGCCTATGGTGGTGATTATTTAAGCTGTACTCTGTGTTACTAATGGTTCACACTGTTTGCCGGCCGAAGTGGCCGTGCGGTTACAGGCGCTGCAGTCTGGAACCGCAAGACCGCTACGGTCGCAGGTTCGAATCCTGCCTCGGGCATGGATGTTTGTGATGTCCTTAGGTTAGTTAGGTTTAACTAGTTCTAAGTTCTAGGGGACTAATGACCTCAGCAGTTGAGTCCCATAGTGCTCAGAGCCATTTGAACCATTTCACACTGTTTAAAAATGGCCAGGCGGAAGTAAAAGATGATCCTCGTTCAGGACTCCCTTCGACGACTACCAACGACGCTCACGTCAGGAACGTCAACGAAATTGTGCATGTCAATCAAATACTGATTGTCAAATGTTCAAATATTCAAATGTGTGTGAAATCGTATGGGACTTAACTGCTACGGTCATCAGTCCCTAAGCTTACACACTACTTAACCTAAATTATCACCGAGCGAGGTGGCGCAGTGGTTAGACACTGGACTCGCATTCGGGAGGACGATGGTTCAATCCCGCGTCCCGCCATCCTGATTTAGGTTTTCCGTGATTTCCCTAAATCGCTCCAGGCAAATGCCGGGATGGTACCTTTCAAAGGGCACGGCCGACTTCCTTCCGCGTCCTTCCCTAATCCGATGAGACCGATGACCAGGCTGTCTGGTCTCCTTCCCCAAACAACCCAACCCCAACCTAAATTATCCTAAGGACAAACACACACACCCATGCCCGAGGGAGAACTCGAACCTCCGCCGGGACCAACCGCACGGTCCATGACTGCAGCGCCCTCAGACCGCTCGGCTAATCCCGCGCGGCGACTGACTGTCAGAGAGATTTAGGAAGACGGTAACATTTCAGTTGGATTGTGCAATGAAATCCTGTCACAGCATCTTGGAATGCATCGTGTTGCCGCCAAGTTAGTCTCACGGGACATGAATCAAGACGAGAAAGACCTTCGACTCACAGTCCGTAAAGAGCTTTTGGATCGCGCAAATGAGGTAGAGATGTACCTTAAGAGAATCATAACAGGTGATGAGACGTGGGTCTACGGTTATGATGTTGAGATCAATGTTCTGTCTTCACAATGGGTCGGGAAAGGTTCTCCAAGACGAAAAAAAGCTCGTCAGGTCAGGTCAAATGTCAAAGCCATGCTGATAGTTTTCTTTGACTTTGAAAGGATTAGTTTAACATGAATTCTTTCCACAAGGACAAAACGTTAGAGGGTATTTTCGGTACGTGTTGCGACGCCTGCGAAAAAATGTGAGAAAGAAACCGTTTGAAATGAGGCGATACAATTCATGGCTCTTGCATTTACGATAACTGTTGGTGCGTGACTATTGCACAAAAACCGAAACCACTGTGCTGCCTCATACTCCGTTCTCTGCACACCTGATCCATGTGGACTTTTTTTATTTCCAAAACTGAAAAACCTGTTGAAAGGACAAATATTTACAACGATAGAGGAGATAAAAAAAATTCGCACACGGCGTTTCGTGCGATCCAGTACGAGGCGCAGCAAGACTGCTACCGAAAGTGGAAACGGCGTTGGGTGGTGTGTATTAAGTGCGGAGAAGAGTATTCCGAAGAACATGCACAATAAGTAAAAGGTAAGCGTAGAAAAATTTTGTGGACAAAGTTGCGGAAATTTTTGAACATACCTCGTACTTCGACACTAAAGCAAGTTCACTTTACTCTACTTTACATAAAAACGCACAACATTTTTTTGGCTACACCTTCGAAAAAGTGTATCAAAAAATGCGTTGTTTGCTTTGCAGATACAAATCATTTCGTATGACAAAATGATTTCTGCAAAGTTCTTACGCCGCCAGGTGGCACGATCGAATAATTTTCGGGCCAAACAAGCCTGTATAGGCATTTTGCGTCCGTTATTCAGAGACAGGCCTCATTAAGTTTTATAGATGAAAAATTGCGACTAAAAAATGGTTTTGCGACCTCAGAACCGTTGCGATGACCCCAGAAACCTCCCCACGTGTTCATTACGCCACTTAAAACTACATTTACGCTTCAGACCCTATTTTATGTGCATGTTTCACGTACAGAAGTAAGATAAATTTGAATCCCTGAATCTCGTTAACGGATAATGATAGCGAAAAGAATTTCAAGGTTCCCCGAGAACATCATCTTAAGGACATCTGGTAAAAATTTCGACAATTTACCATGAATAGAAATTGTAGAAGTGACCATCCCCACAACTTGCACTTTTGGTGCACAGAAATCATGGTTTTAGGGTGTATCTTGATAACGAATAAATATTTCTGGAAATGCAAATTGCCGCTCCTAGATAAATGTCTAATGAGTGCAAGTAAAAATTTGATCCATTTTGTACGCTTAATTATTCAGATAAATTGCGATCCATGCTGCAAAAACGGCTAATAACCCGTTGTTACCGTTTTCCACGTAAGTACGATAGCTTGGAACCTATGGATCTCGCTAATGTATAATGATATAGAAAAAAATGTTCGGAGCTCACTGAGAATGCCACCTTAAGAACATACAGGGCATGGCAAAAAAATTCGACGAATTACCATGAATAGAAATTATAGAAGTAGGCATTACTGCAACTGATTTTTGTTGCTAAAAAATCCTGGTTTTTCCGGGTTTTATCAGGACTCGCCCATGAAGAAATGGTGATTTTATAAGCCTCTAAGGCGCACCCAAGAATACACCTAAGGCAAAAGAACCAACTGATTTACGCAATTTACCTGTCTTGGAGGTAGTGTGTAATCTTTAAAATTTGACCCTGTATTGAAGGATAGCTATAGTACACCCGTTCTACCGATAAATATGCAAATAGTAGCTAGGTCAAGGACTATCTGAAACACTTCACCTCTCATCTCTGTGATCAATAAAACCTGAGATACGACTGCCTGTAAAATCGCATTTGCGCACGTAGCTTTTTGGAATAATATAATTACAGTTACTACATTAACTCATAAAATCGTACAGATAATTGGTGAGGATTTGGTCATATATTTCTGAGGCAATTGCTCGATAAATTTTGATCGAGTGGGAGTGTACTGCCACTCAGTGTGTCGAATGTACACACTTTTCGAGCAATTGTTACCGTCAGATACGATTCATGTATTACCTACATGTATTATACAGATTTCAAAACAGCTATGCTCGTTTTAAAATAAACATAGATGAAAAACTGTAGTACTATTGCCTGTGGCATGAAGAATGTGTATGTGCATTTAAAATTACTAACGTAAGGAATGACGGAGGTTAATATATGACACTACAAAGTAAAAACGGAAGACTTTATTCCCCGAAAAAAATATTTCAGAGGGCGATAAACTCATAATATGCTACAGGACATAGCCACAAATTCCATGTTTGTGTCAGGACTCTTTCAGCTTGTCACGTGAAGAAGCTGTGATACATGGAAGTTCTGCTACAACCTTTGTTGCACACACAAATATGATTTATTTATTATATGACCAAGAAACACACAGAGAAATTTACCATCTTCGTCCTGCGGTTCCAGGAATGAAAGTAGTGGCCAAAAAACCTCATGGCCAGTATGGTAGTGTGCAATCTTCGCCAAACTAGATCTCCAGATTAACACGATTTCCGTCACAGAAAAAAATAACAATGAAATCATTACTGTTGAAGTTAGTAGTCTTATCATTTCCTCTTATTAGAGCTATCCTAATGGGATTTTTTCATTTAAACCTCCTGCTACTTTCGACAGTCAGAAAACATCTAGCCACGGCACCGTATGAGGTTACCCTCAAAACGATTCAAATGGACATGCCATTCGAGAGTGGGCAGAACTACATCAACTATCTTTGTCCATGATAACGAATTTCCGTTATCTTTTGACAGTGGCAAATGACAACGTGGATACGATCCTGATCTTATTTTTGTGAGTGAAAAATTAACAGAACAAAGAATAGAATCAGTTTGCACACGCATCGCTCACAAACAACACCTTCCAATGTCAGTTAATACCAGCAATCCGCCTACATATGGTGAACTTCAGGGGCATGAACAATTTCAAGAAGACAAACTGACAAAAAATGAGATCCATCTCCAGAGATATACAGAGTTGCTGGAAGCCGTCCAGTGCAGCCCAAGAAAAACTATTCTTATAAGCTGTACAACCATTTACATTCAAGATTTTATCTCTGATACATCCACTCTATTGGGAGAATATCGATACCTATTCGAAAAGGACGACTACAGCGAAGAAACTATCTCAATTGGGCAGCATTTGCATACCTTCAGTTGCTGAATTCAAACGCATACATTCGATTAAATTAACGGCATAGCTGTATACAGGGTGAGTCACTAACTATTGCCACCTAGAATAATTCCGAAAGTATAATAGTAGCTGAAAAGTTTGTGTGACAAATGTTGCATGGGGCAACGAGGGCCATAACATGGCGTTGATTTTTTGTTGCAAGGTGGGGTCGCGTCAGAGATATGAAGGTCAACCTGGGTTTTTTTAAGTGGGATGCTATAGTTCGGTACTTATTTTCTGATAGCGGCTAGCGAGAGTAATCCAATAATGTGCAACAGTAAGGTCTTTGAAGGTCAACGAAGCTCACAAAGATGGCATGAACGTCCATTTACAGAAGGTGTTCGGTGTGATAACCATAGGTATCATAAATGCAGTGCTTGCAATCTTCTTATCATGGATTGAGTAGTACTCCTTATCACTTCGGCATTTAAGGACACAGGCATCTACAAAATAGTATGTAATACCTGCAGATCCCTCTGTTGTTGTTGTGGTCTTCAGTTCTGAGGCTGGTTTGATGCAGCTCTCCATGCTACTCTACCCTGTGCAATCTTCTTCATCTCCCAGTACCTACTGCAACCTACATCCTTCTGAATCTGCTTAGTGTATTCATCTCTTGGTCTCCCTCTATGATTTTTACCCTCCACGCTGCCCTCCAATACTAAATTTGAGATCCCTTGATGCCTCAGAACATGTCCTACCAACCAATCCCTTCTTCTGGTCAAGCTGTGCCACAAACTTCTCTTCTCCCCAATCCTGTTCAATACTTCCTCATTAGTTATGTGATCTACGCATCTAATCTTCAGCATTCTTCTGTTGCACCACATTTCGAAAGCTTCTATTCTCTTCTTGTCCAAACTATTTATCGTTAATGTTTCACTTCCATACATGGCTACACTCCATACAAATACTTTCAGAAATGACTTCCTGACACTTAAATCTATACTAGATGTTAACAAATTTCTGTTCTTCAGAAACGCTTTCCTTGCCATTGCCAGTCTACATTTTATATCCTCTCTACTTCGACCATCATCCGTTATTTTGCTCCCCAAATAGCAAAACTCCTTTACTACTTCAAGTGTCTCATTTCCTAATCTAATTCCCTCAGCATCACCCGACTTAATTCGACTACATTCCATTATCCTCGTTTTGCTTTTGTTGATGTTCATCTTATATCCTCCTTTCAAGACGCTATCCATTCCATTCAACTGCTCTTCCAAGTGCTTTGCTGTCTCTGACAGAATTACAATGTCTTCGGCGAACCTCAAAGTTTTTATTTCTTCTCCATGGATTTTACTACCTACTCCGAATTTTTCTTTTGTTTCCTTTACTGCTTGCTCAATATACAGATTGAATAACATCGGGGAGAGTCTACAACCCTGTCTTACTGGCTTCCCAACAACTGCTTCCCTTTCATGTCCTTCGACTCTTATAACTGCCATCTGGTTTCTGTACAAACTGTAAATAGCCTTTCGCTCCCTGTGGCCAAGATAGATACGAAGCCCACACCTACTACAGTAGTACAAGTTTATATACCAACTAGCTCTGCAGATGACGAAGAAATTGAAGAAATGTATGATGAAATAAAAGAAATTATTCAGGTAGTGAAGGGAGACGAAAATTTAATAGTCATGGGTGACTGGAATTCGAGTGTAGGTAAAGGGAGAGAAGGAAACGTAGTAGGTGAATATGGATTGGGGCTAAGAAATGAAAGAGGAACCCGCGTGGTAGAATTTTGCACAGAGCATAACTTAATCATAGCTAACAATTGGTTTAAGAATCATGATAGAAGGTTGTATACATGGAAGAACCCTGGAGATACTATAAGGTATCAGATAGATTATATAATGGTAAGACAGAGATTTAGGAACCAGGTTTTAAATTGTAAGACATTTCCAGGGGCAGATGTGGTCTCTGACCACAATCTATTGGTTATGACTTGTAGATTAAAACTGAAGAAACTGCAAAACGGTGGGAATTTAAGGAGATGGGACCTGGATAAACTGAAAGAACCAGAGGTTGTACAGAGTCTCAGGGAGAGCATAAGAGAACAATTGACAGAAATGGGGGAAAGAAATACAGTAGAAGAAGAATGGGTAGCTTTGAGGGATGAAGTAGTGAAGGCAGCAGAGGATCAAGTAGGTAAAAAGACGAGGGCTAGTAGAAATCCTTGGGTAACAGATGAAATATTGAATTTAATTGATGAAAGGAGAAAATATAATAATACAGTAAATGAAGCAGGCAAAAAGGAATACAAACGTCTCAAAAATGAGATCGACAGAAAGTGCAAAATGGCTAAGCAGGGATGGGTAGAGGACAAATGTAAGGATGTAGAGGCTTATCTCACTAGGGGTAAGATAGATACTGCCTACAGGAAAATTAAAGAGACCTTTGGAGATAAGAGAAACACTTATATGGACATCAAGAGCTCAGATGGAAACCCAGTTCTAAGCAAAGAAGGGAAAGCAGAAAGGTGGGAGGATCATATAGAGGGTCTATACAAGGGCGATGTACTTGAGGACAATATTATGGAAATGGAAGAGGATGTAGATGTAGATGAAATGGGAGATACGATACTGCGCGAAGAGTTTGACACAGCACTGAAAGACCTGAGTCGAAACAAGGCCCCCGGAGTAGACAACATTCCATTGGAACTACTGACATCCTTGGGGGAGCCAGTCCTGACAAAACTCTACCATCTCGTGAGCAAGATGTATGAGACAGGCGAAATACCCTCAGACTTCAAGAAGAATATAATAATTCCAATCACAAAGAAAGCAGGTGTTGACAGATGTGAAAATTACCGAACAATCAGTTTAATAAGCCACAGCTGCAAAATACTAACACGAATTCTTTACAGACGAATGGAAAAACTAGTAGAAGCCGACCTCGGGGAAGATCAGCTTGGATTCCGTATAAATACTGGGACACGTGAGGCAATACTGACCTTACGACTTATCTTAGAAGAAAGGTTAAGGAAAGGCAAACCTACGTTTCTAAAATTTGTACACTTAGAGAAAGCTTTTGACAATGTTGACTGGAATACTCTCTTTCAAATTCTAAAGGTGGCAGGGGTAAAATACAGGGAGCGAAAGGCTATTTACAATTTGTACAGAAACCAGATGGCAGTTATAAGAGTCGAGGGACATGAAAAGGAAGCAGTGGTTGGGAAGGGAGTAAGACAGGGTTGTAGCCTCTCCCCGATGTTATTCAATCTGTATATTGAGCAAGCAGTAAAGGAAACAAAAGAAAAATTCGGAGTAGGTATTAAAATCCATGGAGAAGAAATAAAAACTTTGAGGTTCGCAGATGACATTGTAATTCTGTCAGAGACAGCAAAGCACTTGGAAGAGCAGTTGAACGGAATGGATGGTGTCTTGAAGGGAGGATATAAGATGAACATCAACAAAAGCAAAACGAGGATAATGGAATGTAGTCGAATTAAGTCGGGTGATGTTGAGGGTATTAGATTAGGAAATGAGACACTTAAAATAGTAAAGGAGTTTTGCTATTTGGGGAGCAAAATAACTGATGCTTTTCGAAGTAGAGAGGATATAAAATGTAGACTGGCAATGGCAAGGAAAGCGTTTCTGAACAAGATAAATTTGTTAACATCGAGTATAGATTTAAGTGACAGGAAGTCATTTCTGAAAGTATTTGTATGGAGTGTAGCCATGTATGGAAGTGAAACATGGACGGTTAATAGTTTGGACAAGAAGAGAATAGAAGCTTTCGAAATGTGGTGCTACAGAAGAATGCTGAAGATTAGATGGGTAGATCACATAACTAATGAGGAAGTATTGAATAGGATTGGGGAGAAGAGAAGTTTGTGGCACAACTTGACCAGAAGAAGGGATCGGTTGGTAGGACATGTTCTGAGGCATCAAGGGATCACCAATTTAGTATTGGAGGGCAGCGTGGAGGGTAAAAATCGTAGGGGGAGACCAAGAGATGAATACACTAAGCAGATTCAGAAGGATGTAGGTTGCAGTAGGTACTGGGAGATGAAGAAGCTTGCACAGGATAGAGTAGCATGGAGAGCTGCATCAAACCAGTCTCGGGACTGAAGACCACAACAACAACCCTGTATTTTACCCCTGCCACCTTCAGAATTTGAAAGAGAGTATTCCAGTCAACATTGTCAAAAGCTTTCTCTAAGTCTACAAATGCTAGAAACGTAGGTTTGCCTTTCCTTAATCTTTCTTCTAAGATAAGACGTAAGGTCAGTATTGCCTCACGTGTTCCAGTATTTCTACGGAATCCAAACTGATCTTCCCCGAGGTCGGCTTCTACCAGTTTTTCCATTAGTCTGTAAATAATTCGTGTTAGTATTTTGCAGCTGTGGCTTATTAAACTGATTGTTCGGTAATTTTCACATCTGTCAACACCTGCTTTCTTTGTGATTGGAATTATTATATTCTTCTTGAAGTCTGAGGGTATTTCGCCTGTCTCGTACATCTTGCTCACCAGATGGTAGAGTTTTGTCATGACTGGCTCTCCCAAGGCCGTCAGTAGTTCCAATGGAATGTTGTCTACTCCGGGGGCCTTGTTTCGACTCAGGTCTTTCAGTGCTCTGTCAAACTCTTCACGCAGTATCCCTCTATAAAGACCAAACTGAGAGAGACTTCCAAACAAGATATAATGAACACTTAAAGATTACCACACTAACAATTACAATAGATCAGCAATAGCCACCCACATAATTGACACAGGCCACCCATTCCATGATACTGTGAATAATCTTCATATATTACATAAAAAGAATAAGGGACACCAAATGGACTTATGTGAAGAACTGGAAATCTTCATTCATGACACAGCACATGGAGATGTATTATGAAATGATAGCAATAATGTTGACTTCTTCAAAAACTTCAACATTAAATGTTTATTTCATTGACAGAATAGTTTTCATTAAGTATCCATGTAACAAAATCAAATGGCTCTAAGCACTATGGGACTTAACATCTGAGGCCATCAGTCCCCTAGACTTAGAACTACTTAACCTAACTAACCTAAGGACATCACACACATTCATGCCCGAGGCAGGATTCGAACCTGCGACCGTAGCAGCAGCACGGTTCCGGGCTGAAGCGCCTAGAACCGCTCGGTCACAGCGGCCGGCTCCATGTAACATTCTCCATAGTGTCAATACATCTAGATAAAAGTTCTCATCTTCACTACAGGTATATGTTACTGTGTTTGAAATTGTAAGTAGTTTAGCTTAGATTTTGTAACTCTCTGGAAAGATGTTAACAGTCTTTGAAATTGTAAGTAGTTTATCTTAGATTTTAAAACTCTTTGGAAAGATGTAAACAGGTGTTTGTGCAAATGCTAAGTTGTGATTTACCTGTTATTATGCTGTGTGTGCCAGAAAATGAAATCGCCAACAGAAATGAAAGTAAACATATTAATATATTACCTAATCATGCTATTCGCATAATGTACACACCGTATCAGATTTATCCTTCCACAAGGTTTATTTTTCGATTCTTAACCTCAATGGCACAGACAGCTAATGTAACACCCTATCAGCTGATGTATAAGTATATAATGCACCTGATGACGGCAGCATGCTGCCGAAATGCATTGTGCTAATAAAATATTAGTAAAAAGTGACTGCAGCAGTATAAATTATTCCACATAATCTTATAATACAGTCGCAGACCTCGAACAATATCCATATAACATGGATAAATTTAAACTAGGCAGTTACTATCAAGAGAAATAGCTGAAGCCGAATCCATCAGAAACACAGGCCTATGCCTGCCATCGCCAAATAAAGACTTGCAGCAAGACAACTGCATGTGATTTTTGAAAGTACGCAACTCGAACACTGTTTCATTTCTGAACATCTAGAAGTAACTCTTGACAATGCACTCACCTAAAGAGCACACAGTGAAACCAAAATAAAGGCATCAGCAAGGAACAATATTCTGGTACAATATGGTTGAGGCGCAGCCTTACATCCGAAGAACTTCAGCTACAACCCTTTGTTATTCAGCTGCAGAATGTGCCTGCCCTTCCTGGTGCAGATCTAACCACACGAATCAAGTAAATGCTGTCTGCAGGTTGGATAATGGATGCCTTCTGGAAGCCCCCCCCCCCCTCCTGGCCACGAGGAAAGTTGATCTTATGGAAGACGATCAATAGGCTACGTTCTGGAGTCGGTAAAACGAAGATCAACACGAGAAAGTGGGGATTTGCTTACGACCCTACATTATTTGGATATGTTGAAGAAGAGAGAACAAACCATCTGCAAGTTGTGGTCAACTACACGCTTTCCTCAGAACATGACTGATGCTACCAAGGAAGAATGTGAATTAGTTGCATACCCATCACACCCTATTTAATATGTGTTTGCCCTGCATATAATTAGCCGAACCCTTTATCTGTCAGCAAAAATGATAACGCTTATAGTACCAGTCTGGTTGAAACGTTGTTGTTGATATTTCTGATACCCTACAAGCTACAGTGTATGACTCAAATGGCTCTGAGCACTATGGGACTTAACATCTGTGGTCATCAGTCCCCTAGAACTTAGAACTACTTAAACCTAACTAACCTAAGGACATCACACACATCCATGCCCGAGGCAGGATTCGAACCTGCGACCGTAGCAGCCGCGCGGTTCCCGACTGAGCGCCTAGAACCGTTAGACCACCGCGGCCGGCTACAGTGTATGCTTCTGACGCGCACAAATAAATAAAAATTTGAGAAAACTATTTCGCAGTGCTACCGAAGAATGATTTATTAAAACAGAGACTCAGCAATACGATTAAGTGGAGCAAAGAATCAAAAAAACTAGCTTGACTTTCCCTCCTTTTCCTACAACAAAAAAAGCGACTTCTGAGTTGTGACACTTGCCGCAAACAAGCGGAGTGCCCTCCTTATATTCATCTCTTCACAGCTTTAAGCCAAGTTCAGTCCAGATATCGACAGTAAATTATTAAGGTGCCTATAAAACGCGTGTACAAAACGCAGAGCATTTTAGAATGAGATGCCTCTGTAATTGCAGAGCTATTACGGGCGAATCTTACGCTGCACCGTAGTCACGTAGCTTTTGCAGGCAGTGATGTCGGCGGCAAAAATTCTATTCTTCGCATCTGAATGATCACTCCATAAATATTTTTACTCTATGGTAGTCCCTCGTGATACGTAATTTTGAAGGCACCCAATTGGAATCCCAGTTACAAAGAAATTTTCATATCTGGTGTCTGACTGATAAAGAATGCTCTTGAGTGAATTTCTTTGAATTACGTTCAGGGCAAGTCCATAGAGGTTACAGGATAGAGAGCTCTACACATTAGTCATGGACACTTCTGTCGCACAACAGCGTTAAGCCCAGCGGCTCAGCTCGACAGAACTGTCTTCGGGTGGTGTCAGACACACAACCAGAATTAAGCGTCTTGTAGCTTCTGACGCAGAAGATCATATGGCAAGAAAGAAAAAGCAAGGTACAAATTTGGAACACATATCTGATATGCTGAAAATATAATGTCACAAGCATCCAAATGTGCACCATAAAGTTTCCAGTCTGACAATAGCTGTTGTCAGGGCTAATGAATAGAGGTGCCAATTTTTTTCGTGGTTTTCCTAGAACACTTAAGGCAAATGATAGAGTGGTTAATTTGAAAAGGACGCAGTCGATTTCCTTCCTTATCCTTCCCCAGCATCAACTTAAGCTCAGACTTCAACGACTTCATCACAGACCGGACTTGAAACACTATTCTGCCAGCCTTCCTTTGTTGCTCACCATAATCCTCGAAAGCCAAAGAAGAAAAAGTAGCGTGATACTGTGCATGATTAATGCCATGTAAATGTACACTGGCGTGACAAAAGTCATCGGTTACTTCCTAATATCGTTTATGACCTCCTTTTGCCGGCATAGTGCAGCAACTCGACGTAGCATGGAGTCAACAAGTCGATGGAAGTCCCCTGCAGAAATATTGACCCTTGCTACTCTACAGCCGTCCATAATTGCGGAAGTGTTGGTGGTGCAGGACTTTATGCATGAACTGCATCTCTGTTATGTCCAATAAATGTTCGATGAGATTCACCTCGGGCAATGTGGATGGCCAAATCACTCGCTTGAACTGTCTAGAATGTTCTTCAAAGGAGTCGTGAACAATTGTGGCCCGATGACATGGCGCATCGTCATCCATAACAATTCCATCGCTGTTTGGGAACATGATGTATATGAATTGCTGCAAATGGTCTCCGTGTCTTCCAGTCAATGAACCGTTTAGTTGGCCCAGCGGACCCAGTCCATTACATGTAACCACAGTTCACACCATTACGGAGCCACCACCAGATTACACAGTGACTTGTTGACAACTAGGATCCATGGCTTCTTGGGGTCTTCACTACACTCGAACCCTACCATCAGTTCTTACCAACTGAAATCGGAACTCATCCGTCCAGGCCATGGTTTTCCAGTTGTCTAGGGTCCAACCAATACGGTCACGAGCCCAGGGGAGGCGTTGCAGGCGATGTCGTGCTGTTGGCAAAGGCACTCGCGTCGGTCGTCTGCTGCCTTAGCCCATTAACGCTAAATTTCACCGCACAGTCCTAACGAATACGTTAGTCGTATGTCCCACGTTGATTTCTGTGATTATTTCACTAATATTGCTTATCTGTTAGCACTGACAACTCTACGTAAATGCCGCTGCTCTGCCACGCGGGGTAGCCGCGCGGTCTAGGGCTCCATGCCACGATTTACGCGGCTCAAAATGGTTCAAATGGCTCTGAGCACTATGGGACTCAACTGCTATGGTCATCAGTCCCCTAGAACTTAGAACTACTTAAACCTAACTAACCTAAGGATATCACACACATCCATGCCCGAGGCAGGATTCGAACCCGCGACCGTAGCAGTCGCACGGTTCCGAACTGCGCGCCTAGAATTACGCGGCTTACCCTGTCGGACGTTCGAGTCCTCTCTCGGACATGGGTGTGTGTGTTGTCCTTAGCGTAAGTTAGGTTAAGTAGTGTCTAAGCCTAGGGCCTAATGACCTCAGCAGTTTGGTCCCATAGGAACTTACCACCACTGCTGCTGCTCTCGGTTGTTAGGTGAAGGCCGTCGGCCACTGCGTTTTACGTGGTGAGAGGTAGTACCTGAGACTTAACATTCTCGGCACGCGTCTAACTCTGTAGATCTCGGAATACTGAATTCGATAACGATTTCCGAAACTGAATGTCCCATGCATCTATCACTAACCACCAGTCTGCGCTCAGAGTCTATTAATTTCCCTCGTGCGGCCATAATCACGTAGAAATAATAGCTCCACCAATGCAGTGCCCTTTTTTACCTTGTGTACGCTGATACTACCGTCGTGTGCATGTGCATACCGCTGTCACATGGCT
This sequence comes from Schistocerca nitens, assembly GCF_023898315.1. Taxonomy (NCBI): domain Eukaryota; kingdom Metazoa; phylum Arthropoda; class Insecta; order Orthoptera; family Acrididae; genus Schistocerca; species Schistocerca nitens. The sequence continues at coordinate 504,603,961 of NC_064615.1, forward strand.
TTTGTCACATGGGGTGAAATCCTTGCAATACACTCTTATGTCACATACAGATACCTGACAAAAATTACCCTGTGTTTCAGTTAGGAATTTCCATCACTCTTGTTTTTAATTACAATGCTAAGAACGAGCACATTTATCTATCCGTCTGGTCCTTAAGAAGCGTATTGCCAAAGTTCTGCCGTATATTATTTCATTCGGTTTACAAATTAAATGACATTCGAAGCTACATTATTTCTCTGCTCGTTTCTTTCTTCGTCTTAGCTGCAGCTGCTCACATCACTGCAGGATAGTTGGGCCATCTGGCTTGGCCAGTGCTGTCCAAGTTAAATGCCAAGATAAAGTTGTTGTCCCATATTACCGCTCATTCGTTAACGCACAGCATAAAACGTATCCTTATTATAGTGCTTCAGTGTACTCGAGACAGCTTGGTTTCCGCTCCACGTGAAACGAAATCCAATGAGATTCCAGCAAATGCGGAAGAATACACCATGTAATGTGCGTATCAGGTTTATTCCAATAAGAAACACAGTAGTGGGTAATATTCCTGCTCCGCAACAACGTATATCTTTCACAACACAGCGATATTCGGAATGTTTTCTGAAGCAATGCAGTAACATATTCGCCGTTTGTAAGTAAAGAGTGAAAATACGCATTTTCCTCCGTCAGTGGATGTATTCCCCTAAAAAGGGGAAAGGTTAGGACGCAAAAGTGCCATTACTGTTAGTATTTTATCTTTCGTGCAGGGACGAGTAAAAAAAACAAAAAATTGCCGCAATGGAGTGCTAAACAACTTCACATCATCAGATTCTGTCCTCACGTTAACAGTAGCCAGCTAAGAAAGATTTTAGTATTTTGTTGGTCAGAAATGCAATATCTACTCTATGTTCTATGCCAAAATAAAATGTAATCAATTGTGCACTGCCCAATGTTGTCAGGAATCGACAGTAATTAGGAAATTAATACATGTAAAATATAAATACTCGGCAGAAATATGTTCCGGGTGTCATGAGCTCCATCCGCCCCCAAGGATTCGCTATTGTTTATTCCAGAAGATATTTAAACACTGAAAAAGTTAATCACCCACAAATTTAGAGCTACAGTCTTAATGTCATCATACATAGCACAAAGATAGACATTTGTCTTGTGAAGTCCTATAAACTGTACAATTTATGAAACTTCCTTCGATATCTCAAGGCTCTAGTTTCTAGCATTCTTTGTGCAGTGGTGTACGCCACTCTCCAGGAGTCTTAGATTATTTGTAACAGTCTATTTCACTTCTCTATTCTTTCTGCCGAGGCCATTGCGGTTCACTTATTCGACAAATAAGCTCACAGGACGAAATATTATTCTTCGTCCTAAAAGGAATATGTTTGTCGCTTTAGGGCGCTGTAAATAGCGTGGAATTGGTACCAGGCGCTTATGTGACCCTCCACAGATGGCGTAAGTCATGGCACTGAAGTGCTGTGTTATGTGCCAGTCGGTTATATGGAATAAGCGCAGCGGGATAGGTCGATGTGCAGACGTGACAGGGCGGAGAGGACCTATCGAATTTGGACGATAGACCGATTTGTCTGTGCATCAATTTGAACTGTCCAACTTCTCTACAAGAAGAGCTGGTGTACCACTCGTAGTCATGGAACAAGATGTAAGAGCAATGATCCTGAAAAGAACATAACCAACACGGGCCGTGGATGATTGTCACGCTTTGTCAACAACAAGCAGTTTCAAACCCAAATGCCGGCCGAAGTGGCCGTGCGGTTAAAGGCGCTGCAGTCTGGAACCGCAAGACCGCTACGGTCGCAGGTTCGAATCCTGCCTCGGGCATGGATGTTTGTGATGTCCTTAGGTTAGTTAGGTTTAACTATTCTAAGTTCTAGGGGACTAATGACCTCAGAAGTTGAGTCCCATAGTGCTCAGAGCCATTTGAACCAATCAAACCCGAATGGAATGCCGGCGTTCACGAATGCACACCCATCTCAATCAGTTACCACGCGAACGTTGCGTAGGGAGCTGCATTCAATGATTATTAGGAGTCAGTTGCCTCGGAAAAGGCCTTTTCTCACAGCTGCACATGCTAAACAGCTCAGAGACTTGACAGTACCTGACTTTAGGAGTGTAGTGTGGCCTGACGAGTAGAATTTTACTTATTTTCAAACGAAGCAAGATGTCGAGTGCACACTTGGCCAAATGAGGCGTTTAACATGCAGTGTGTGGAGGGTGTAGTTGAGGCTGGAGGTGGATCTGTAATGCTTTGTGGTGTATTTTGTACCATGATTTTGGTCTTTTCTTTCAGCTTACCGTGAACATGAACCACGATATTTTTATTTTAACGTGCTCGGTGACTAAGTATTGCCCTTTGCTCTACATCTTCATAATGACATCACTCATGTTTACAGGACTAAATGCCTATGTTCTGCCGCGCAGGATTAGCCGAGCGTTCTAAGACGCTGCAGTCATGGACTGTGCGGCTGGTCCCGGCGGAGGTTCGAGTCCTCCCTCGGGCGTGGGTGTGTATGTGTTTGTCCTTAGGATAATTTAGGTTAAGTAGTGTGTAAGCTTAGGGACTGATGACCTTAGCAGTTAAGTCCCATAAGATTTCACACACGCCTATGTTCCTGGTTTCATGAATACTCACGGCCACAGCAGCACCTCGACTGGCCAAATAAATAAACAGACCTCTGTTCCATAGAAAGTATCTGAGACTATTTGGAAAAGCAGGTGGAACGTAGCAGCCATCATCTCCCCGATTCGGTAACTCTACGGGATCTAACCAGCAATGAGTGGCTTCAGCTGTATAAGATTTTAAAGGCTTTCGTGGCCACTTGTTGACAAACTGCCTATGGCTTCTGTCTTGGGTTCTTCGGCCGACGTTTGTTGCTGATTTTTCTGATGTTTCCCCAGCGCGAGTGGCTGAAATTGTCAGTGCTTCACTCCCCCCCCCCCCCCCCCCCCCAAATTGCTGGTGATGGAGAGCAGTCTTGTGATTTTTCTGACGTTTCGCCTGTACGAATGGCTGACATTGTCAGTGCTTCACCCCCCCCCCCCCCACCTAACTGCTGGTGGTGAATTGTAGTCTAGCTCGCGGTCGCCAACTATGTGTACCTGGGCGCGCCAGCATCCAAGGGCTTTTCTGTGGTCATTTCTGCTGCAGCTCTCCCCTTACTACGTGCAACGGTCGTTCACTGCTGCGCGGGAACTCAGAATCCGTTCACCCTGAGGCTTTTTTCTTTCTTGTTGAAGCTATTGTCATATTTGTGTGTCCAAACACTCGGCAAAGTGACACATCGCAAAAAGAAACGTCGGGTACGGTCTTTCTGCCGTATGTTCCCACAGTGATGAACAGAATCGGCCGTATATTACGCAAACACTGCTTAAAGACTATCTATAAACCGACAAAGATGATGAGTGTCTCTGAAAGGCAAAAGAAAAAAGGGACTCACTTGCAATGTCGGGAATATCATGCATACCATATACATGCGGGAAAATCTTTGTTGGAAGACTGGACGATCAATCAGCATCAGGATCATCGAACGTAAGGGGCATTGCAGGTTGGGGCAGGTGGAAAAATCGGCCGTGTCGGAGCACCCGCTGTGTGAGACCGACCACGTAGTAAAATTCGCCGGCACGGAAGTTCTTGCTGTAGAGAAAAGCTGTCACATCCGCTTGTTCAGAGAAGCTATAGAAATACACAAAAGTGACAACTGCTTCAATAAGAAAGTCGCAAGGTGAACGGATCGTGGATTCCCGTGCTGCAGAGAACGACCGTTGTAGGTAGCAAGCGGAGAACCGCAGCTGAAATGATCTCGGAAAAGCCTTTAGACGTCGGGACACTTGTAATCTGCCGCCACGAGCTCAACTCCAATCCACCGCCAACAGTGGTGGGTGAAACTTCGACAATACCAGCCACTCGTACTGGCGAAACGTCAGAAAAATCGTCAAACAAACGTCGCCGGAGAACCCGAGACACAAGCCAACAGACAGTTCGTTCATCTGTAGACGCCATACTTACAGAAACCTGTAGACTGTCTTAATCGCCTAACAGAAGCGATTATATAGATTAGAAGCGATGGTAATCAATATTACCGAGCTATCTCCTGGGGATATTAGTATTTGTCTGATATACTTACTTGTAAACTATGCAGTAACCATGTAACTTATGTACTAACGTTCTGTCATACACTCTTAATGATAAAGTTATAGAAACAGTTCAAGGATTTGTATTCAATAGCAGAAAACAAAAAACAGGTGCCCACTTTAAATAAAATAAAATAAAACATAAACAGTGGGGTAAAAGTGGCTGAGTTCACTTGAGGAAGTGAATGGTGTATTCATAGTTAACTCCCAGTGTCTCGTGCTCGGGAAGCCTACAACGTTTAATAATGAATTAAAAAAAGTAGGTGTGCGGGTAAGCTACTACAAACAGCATAGTGAACGCATTATTGTGGCCAAGATAGACAGGAAGCCCACGCCTACTACAGTAGTACAAGTTTATATGCCAATTAGCTACGCAGATGACAAAGAGATTGATGAAATGTATGATGAGATAAAAGAAATTATTCAGGTAGTGAAGGGAGACGAAAATTTAATAGTCATGGGTGACTGGAATTCGAGAGTAGGAAAAGGGAGAGAAGGAAACATAGTGGGTGAATATGGATTGGGGGAGAGAAATGAAAGAGGAAGCCGTCTGGTAGAATTTTGCACAGAGCATAACTTAATCATAGCTAACACTTGGTTCAAGAATCATAAAAGAAGGTTGTATACATGGAAGAATCCTGGAGATACTAGAAGGTATCAGATATATTATATAATGATAAGACAGAGATTTAGGAACCAGGTTTTAAATTGTAAGACATTTCCAGGGGCAGATGTGGACTCTGACCACAATCTATTGGTTATGAACTGTAAATTAAAACTGAAGAAACTGCAAAAAGGTGGGAATTTAAGGAGATGGGACCTGGATAAACTGACTGAACCAGAGGGTGTACAGACTTTCAGGGAGAGCAGAAGGGAACAATTGACAGGAATGGGGGAAAGAAATACAGTAGAAGAAGAATGGGTAGTTTTGAGGGATGAAGTAGTGAAGGCAGCAGAGGATCAAGTAGGTAAAAAGACCAGGGCTAGTAGAAAACCTTGGATAACAGAAGAAATATTGAATTTAATTGATGAAAGGAGAAAATACACTCCTGGAAATGGAAAAAAGAACACATTGACACCGGTGTGTCAGACCCACCATACTTGCTCCGGACACTGCGAGAGGGCTGTACAAGCAATGATCACACGCACGGCACAGCGGACACACCAGGAACCGCGGTGTTGGCCGTCAAATGGCGCTAGCTGCGCAGCATTTGTGCATCGCCGCCGTCAGTGTCAGCCAGTTTGCCGTGGCATACGGAGCTCCATCGCAGTCTAACACTGGTAGCATGCCGCGACAGCGTGGACGTGAACCGTATGTGCAGTTGACGGACTTTGAGCGAGGGCGTATAGTGGGCATGCGGGAGGCCGGGTGGACGTACCGCCGAATTGCTCAACACGTGGGGCGTGAGGTCTCCACAGTACATCGATGTTGTCGCCAGTGGTCGGCGGAAGGTGCACGTGCCCGTCGACCTGGGACCGGACCGCAGTGACGCACGGATGCACGCCAAGACCGTAGGATCCTACGCAGTGCCGTAGGGGACCGCACCGCCACTTCCCAGCAAATTAGGGACACTGTTGCTCCTGGGGTATCGGCGAGGGCCATTCGCAACAGTCTCCATGAAGCTGGGCTACGGTCCCGCACACCGTTAGGCCGTCTTTCGCTCACGCCCCAACATCGTGCAGCCCGCCTCCAGTGGTGTCGCGACAGGCGTGAGTGGAGGGACGAATGGAGACGTGTCGTCTTCAGCGATGAGAGTCGCTTCTGCCTTGGTGCCAATGATGGTCGTATGCGTGTTTGGCGCCGTGCAGGTGAGCGCCACAATCAGGACTGCATACGACCGAGGCACACAGGGCCAGCACCCGGCATCATGGTGTGGGGAGCGATCTCCTACACTGGCCGTACACCACTGGTGATCGTCGAGGGGACACTGAATAGTGCACGGTACATCCAAACCGTCATCGAACCCATCGTTCTACCATTCCTAGACCGGCAAGGGAACTTGCTGTTGCAACAGGACAATGCACGTCCGCATGTATCCCGTGCCACCCAACGTGCTCTAGAAGGTGTAAGTCAACTACCCTGGCCAGCAAGATGTCCGGATCTGTCCCCCATTGAGCATGTTTGGGACTGGATGAAGCGTCGTCTCACGAGGTCTGCACGTCCGGCACGAACGCTGGTCCAACTGAGGCGCCAGGTGGAAATGGCATGGCAAGCCGTTCCACAGGACTACATCCAGCATCTCTACGATCGTCTCCATGGGAGAATAGCAGCCTGCATTGCTGCGAAAGGTGGATATACACTGTACTAGTGCCGACATTGTGCATGCTCTGTTGCCTGTGTCTATGTGCCTGTGGTTCTGTCAGTGTGATCATGTGATGTATCTGACCCCAGGAATGTGTCAATAAAGTTTCCCCTTCCTGGGACAAAGAATTCACGGTGTTCTTATTTCAATTTCCAGGAGTGTATAAAAATGCAGTAAACAAAGCAGGCACAACGGAAAACAAACGTCTCAAAAATGAGATTGACAGGAAGTGCAAAATGGCTAAGCAGGGATGGTTAGAGGATAAATGTAAGGATGTAGAGGCTTAACTCACTAGGGGTAAGATAGATACTGCCTACAGGAAAATTAAAGAGGCCTTTGGAGAAAAGAGAACCACTTGTATGAATATCAAGAGCTCAGATGGAAACCCAGTTCTAAGCAAAGAAGGGAAAGCAGAAAGGTGGAAGGATCATATAGAGGGTCTATACAAGGGAGATGTACTTGAGGACAATATTTCGGAAATGGAAGAGGATGTAGATAAAGATGAAATGGGAGATACGATACTGTGTGAAGAGTTTGACAGAGCACTGAAAGACCTGAGTCGAAATAAGGTCCCGGGAGTAGACAACATTCCATTAGAACTACTGACAGCCTTGGGAGAGCCAGTCCTGACGTAACTCTACCATCTGGTGAGCATGATGTGTGAGACAGGCAAAATACCCTCAGACTTCAAGAAGAATATAATAATCCCAATCCCAAACAAAGCAGGTGTTGACAGATGTGAAAATTACCGAACTATCAGTTTAATAAGTCACAGCTGCAAAATACTAACGCGAATTCTTTACAGACGAATGGAAAAACTGGTAGAAGCGGACCTCAGGGAAGATCAGTTTGGATTCCGTAGAAATATTGGAACACGTGAGGCAATACTGACCCTACGACTTATCTTAGAAGAAAGATTAAGGAAAGGCAAACCTACGTTTCTAAAATTTGTACACTTAGAGAAAGCTTTTGAGTGTTGACTGGAATACTCTCTTTCAAATTCTAAAGGTGGCAGGGGTAAAATACAGGGAGCCAAAAGCTATTTACAATTTGCACAGAAACCAGACGGCAGTTATAAGAATGGAGGGGCATGAAAGGGAAGCAGTGTTTGGGAAGGGAGTGAGACAGAGTTGCAGCCTACCCCCGATGTTATTCAATCTGTATATTGAGCAAGCAGTAAAGGAAACAAAAGAAAAATTCGGAGTAGGTATTAAAATCCATGGAGAAGAAATAAAAACTTTGAGGTTCGCCGATGACATTGTAACTCTGTCAGAGACAGCAAAGGACTTGGAAGAGCAGTTGAACGGAATGGGCAGTGTCTTGAAAGGAGGATATAAGATGAACATCAACAAAAGCAAAACTAGATTAATTGAATGTAGCCGAACTAAGTCGGGTGATGCTGAGGCAATTAGAATAGGAAATGAGACACTTAAAATAGTACAGGAGTTTTGCTATTTGGAGAGCAAAACAACTGATGATGCTCGGAGTAGAGAGGATATAAAATGTAGACTGGCAATCGCAAGGAAAGCGTTTCTGAAGAAGATAAATTTGTTAACATCGAGTATAGATTTAAGTGACAGGAAGTCGTTTCTGAAAGTAATTGTATGGAGTGTAGCCATGTATGGAAGTGAAATGTGGACGATAAATACACTCCTGGAAATAGAAAAAAGAACACATTGACACCGGTGTGTCAGACCCACCATACTTGCTCCGGACACTGCGAGAGGGCTGTACAAGCAATGATCACACGCACGGCACAGCGGACACACCAGGAACCGCGGTGTTGGCCGTCGAATGGCGCTAGCTGCGCAGCATTTGTGCACCGCCGCCGTCAGTGTCAGCCAGTTTGCCGTGGCATACGGAGCTCCATCGCAGTCTTTAACACTGGTAGCATGCCGCGACAGCGTGGACGTGAACCGTATGTGCAGTTGACGGACTTTGAGCGAGGGCGTATAGTGGGCATGCGGGAGGCCGGGTGGACGTACCGCCGAATTGCTCAACACGTGGGGCGTGAGGTCTCCACAGTACATCGATGTTGTCGCCAGTGGTCGGCGGAAGGTGCACGTGCCCGTCGACCTGGGACCGGACCGCAGCGACGCACGCCAAGACCGTAGGATCCTACGCAGTGCCGTAGGGGACCGCACCGCCACTTCCCAGCAAATTAGGGACACTGTTGCTCCTGGGGTATCGGCGAGGACCATTCGCAACCGTCTCCATGAAGCTGGGCTACGGTCCTGCACACCGTTAGGCCGTCTTTCGCTCACGCCCCAACATCGTGCAGCCCGCCTCCAGTGGTGTCGCGACAGGCGTGAGTGGAGGGACGAATGGAGACGTGTCGTCTTCAGCGATGAGAGTCGCTTCTGCCTTGGTGCCAATGATGGTCGTATGCGTGTTTGGCGCCGTGCAGGTGAGCGCCACAATCAGGACTGCATACGACCGAGGCACACAGGGCCAGCACCCGGCATCATGGTGTGGGGAGCGATCTCCTACACTGGCCGTACACCACTGGTGATCGTCGAGGGGACACTGAATAGTGCACGGTACATCCAAACCGTCATCGAACCCATCGTTCTACCATTCCTAGACCGGCAAGGGAACTTGCTGTTCCAACAGGACAATGCACGTCCGCATGTATCCCGTGCCACCCAACGTGCTCTAGAAGGTGTAAGTCAACTACCCTGGCCAGCAAGATCTCCGGATCTGTCCCCCATTGAGCATGTTTGGGACTGGATGAAGCGTCGTCTCACGCGGTCTGCACGTCCAGCACGAACGCTGGTCCAACTGAGGCGCCAGGTGGAAATGGCATGGCAAGCCGTTCCACAGGACTACATCCAGCATCTCTACGATCGTCTCCATGGGAGAATAGCAGCCTGCATTGCTGCGAAAGGTGGATATACACTGTACTAGTGCCGACATTGTGCATGCTCTGTTGCCTGTGTCTATGTGCCTGTGGTTCTGTCAGTGTGATCATGTGATGTATCTGACCCCAGGAATGTGTCAATAAAGTTTCCCCTTCCTGGGACAATGAATTCACGGTGTTCTTATTTCAATTTCCAGGAGTGTAGTTTGGACAAGACGAGAATAGAAGCTTTCGAAATGTGGTGCAACAGAAGAATGCTGAAGATTAGATGGATAGATCACATAACTAATGAAGAGGTATTGAATAGAATTGGGGAGAAGATTAGTTTGTGGCACATCTTGACAAGAAGGGACCGGTTGGTAGGACATATTCTGAGGCATCAAGGGCTCACAAATTTAGCACTGGAGGGCAGCATGGAAGGTAAAAATCGTAGAGGGGACAGAAAATAAACAAATGCATAGCTAAGAAAGTTTACGATGTGATAGCGACTATTACGAAACTGAAATGAAGGTGCGCTGGTCATGCTGTCAAACGAAATGATTCTTGCTAGTAAGGAAAGAGCTAGTGGACGATGTAACGGAAGATGAATTGACGACATAAAGAAACTTGCAGGCCAAACTTGAATGCGAAATGCTGAAAATTGTAATGTACGAAGAGTGGAAGAGACTTGTACGCAGCTGTTCATGATTAAAGACTGATTAAGTTTTCAGAATCCCTGAAACCCAACTGGGTTTGTGTTTCAATGTTGAACCATCCTATCATGTTTCTCAGTGCAGTCACGGAAATAGTAACTACTGTCATCTTGTTGCATCAAGACGAGTGTGTCCCATACACAACATGTGTCCAAAAGACTCCGCTCCCCAAAGGACGCCTTCTGTGACATCCGAGGCACGAAATGAAGAAACTGCATACTTTTTTCTGCCAGAAAAGTCAATGCGGACAACTGAGCTTGATTTGTACGTAACTGCTAGAGTCCACAAGCATAGGTAGTTTATCGGAGATTTTCGCGAGAGTTAAAAGTGGATTCACTGTTAGTGGTCGTGGCGTAAAATTGAAAGGTCAGTAGTATTAAACTCAAGCTCTGATATATCCCATAAACTACCACCCCTAAAGCATATTACATCTGGAATACCTCGTAACGAAGTCAGTGGGAGAAAGACCCGTAATAGCAATACAGCTTTTAGAGTCGCCCAGCGATCGACAAACAAAGTGACTGCACCAGTTCTGTGTTATACCTTTTATATAATCTTCGTATTTTTTATGACGCCTCATGTAGTGTTACATACGAAATTTCTTTTGCGTATGCAGTGCTTATGATGTGGGTACTAAAGTAATTTATCCTGAGAAGACTTACTTGATAACTTTCAGTTGTTTGACGTACGACAAGTTTTATTTAATTCTTAAATTTAGTTACTGGGTCACAACACGTTTTCAAACTCAACGAATCAGTTACATAAAAAATTGCAATTTCAGAATTTTGCCCCCCCAATCTCTAGAAAAATTTCAGCAGCCTCCCATGAACATAGGATTCATCCAAAGCTAAGGAACTGTTAATCTGTGTCGGCATTGTAATTTGGTGGTCGTCTGATAAGTTTTCTACTAGTTTGGCCTCGGGAAAATAAACAACTTTCCTACAAATTATTTACGTACCAATGAAGAAGTCCCTTGCAGGAAGCATAAAAAATGGTTGCCTTTAGGTTATAAAACTTAATGAAGACTTACCCAAATATTTAACTTTACGATATGCGCAAATCCCTAAAGTATCACAGGTCTTAAAAAGGAGAAACGGTTATCTGGAAACTTCGCCACATTTTGTCGAAAGAGTAAGAAAAATAGTTCCACACTAACAGCACAACTATGGTCGCGGCGGAAAAATAGTCTTGCAACACTTCACTGGACTGTGCCGTGTCTACAGACAGCTGTACTCAACTTGAAGGTTGGTCTATACACCACAGTATTTTACTAAGTGTCACCTCTCATGTAATTACGCTGAAGAGCAAGCTGAGACGTTGCATTCATGTAACAATGATATGTGGTTGTAAGATTGTTCACATACATGTGCTTACGTTTCACGGAAAAATTGAGAATGGGTGCAAAGCGAAATAAACACTTAGATGCGATATTGTGCAGTCGAGGTGTGCCAATACAAAGGTGGACACAGGCTTGGATGATTGTACCCGTTGATAGCGCAAGCTCGTTTGAGGCTTCAACCAACAAAGGCAATCTGGTACTTCAACTGATTTTTGATACTATGGTAAGTACAATTTGATTCTGTTCGCTCAGCATCTTGAGGCATAGAGTGACGCAGCTAGAAAACAAGAACCCTAACATTTGCAACATACTTAAGTAACAACAAATAATAAGCCTTGCAGGAAAAGCAGAGCCAACTATACTGATCATGATTAGCCAAGTGTTCCATGTATGTAAAACAATCAAGCAGCATAGGCATGTCCCTTTACAGTTACTATTTCTTATGTAGCAGTTACTATAATGTACAGCCTTGAACCAATAGCGGTATTTATTGCACCAGAAGAAACATTTAAACTGACAACACAAATAGTGAACATTTCACCCCCAATGCCAGGCCAGAGTGTTGGGCTCTGCTGTGGCCACCAGAAGTCTCACGGTAGTCAACGTTTTAATAAAAGTCCTCACATCAAATTGTACACACAACATACTAATATTGTAAGTACTAAGAGTACTTGATCTGATTGCAGAGAGGAATAAAGAATTTTACTGTTTCAATAACCACCCACATACTATAGAAACAAAAAATTAAAACCCTGAATGTGGTTAACATTTTGGGCCCCAACTAAAAATGTAATGCCTTTACCGCCTTGCTTTATTCAGCAATATAGACAATGTGATAAAGAGATAATCACATGTTCATTTCTATGTACTCTACAAAGTTCCTTATGTTCTACAATTATAACTTGTCAGTCCTAGCAGAACTGTCATATTATGACATCTCATATGGTTACTATTCCCTCAGTCAACTGAATGGATGTTAATACAGTATGGTGAAGTTATCACTTCATCTGGCAACAATACATTCCTAGATACAGCTTTCAGTAAACACAATAGGAGTGGGGTAGATTTAAAACTGTGGCACATTTTTAAAGCAGTGCAGCAAATATTCATTCTCAACCAAGTATGTACCTCAAGATGATTTAACAGTTATGTTCACCTATACCTGCTTCATGATTATCAACATCTGTTTGTAAAATTTGAACACTTACATTCACTTTGAGGTATCCAAAGTTTTCCCTAATATCTCTTGCAGAGGTACTTCCACAATCATCCTGGAACATCAGGTGTAAATGTCCTGGTGTACACTGCTACTTTCAGGCATAACCATTATGAAAGCATTGAGTATTGGGCTACACTTAGAGCCCTATTTTATTAGTGGCTACAATCACTCAGATCATTAACAGCACACTGGTAATAAGAATGATTCTATCCAGTGCACACTTCTACTTTTAACCAATTTTCAATGAAAAGAAAACTGTGCCACAGGTATTTTATGTAGCTTTACTACAGGCAGTGCTCTTATCAAATGCTTTCCTCAAATAATGAATAAAGGCAATTTTAATGAAATGAAAAATGTCTACTTTTGGGAAGCACATGAGGTACAACCACAAAACATTCACACCACCATAACTAATGACTTATGTGACTCATAAAAAATCGTTTAATTTTTTTTCCTGGAATACTAAGCACTGTCTTTCTAAGGCTTATATAAATTTGGTATTATAACAAATCTGAAATGAATAACAAACAGCACAATACACAGCCACAAAACATTCCTGCGTGACCCCTTAATTCAGTACACATCAGAAGCAATTACTGATTAACATCCAGAGACTAACAGCAACCCAGTTTTCCATTCAAAGTTCTTAGTTCAAGAAACAATATTAATCCCAATTTTCCACTGAAAACACTTATGCCTGGTAATGAAGATATATTCCTCCAATGAGCTGTCAACAATTTATCCCATTTTGCACACCTGACTGGCAAGAATTACACACTGGTAAAATTTATCACAAAATTTCATAGCCAAATGCAGCCTGACAACCACTACTTTATAAACATATTTTATATCAAATCTTACAATGTTCCAACAGAACTACTAAAATTTGAACTTTTTTCAACACATTTCCACTCAAACAGGCTGATTACTTCAAAACAATTAACTGAATTTTAATCATAGCAAAGGTTGAATTTTTTGTTTGGTGTTAGAAAAGAAAACCACCTGTCATTTGATGCTCTATGCTTCAGACAGCAAATTAACAACACTTAGACATACTTCTGAATTATGGAAGTATCTTACCTCAAGTTTTCAACCACAAGTAATAACACAGCTGATAATTTCTCCCTACTTTGGGAAAGAAATCTAATGTGCTTAGCAGCTTTATGGTCTAGTAATTCCACAGCCTGTGTCTGCTCAGCAGTCCTGCACATGTTGATCCATCCATCATGCAGTCCCCTTAACCTTCATATGTGGTCCCAATACATACTTGGTCAACATTAATGTATTATTTATGTACTGGAAAATCTTATGGGAGGGTGGAATGAGACACTCACTATACAAAGTTGCCAAGCAGTATATCACAAACATTAACTGAAACTTCCATTAAATCTTCAAACAAGGCTTCCAATACATTACAACATTGTGTAGATGAAGCTCTTTGCTTTGAAAAAATCCGAGAACTCAGCAACCATATCAACATTCCTGTTTATGAACCATTCATCACTCAGTGCCTACAGTACAACTTTAATGGTTATATTCATTCCATTATTTCAATGGAATATTACAATTTTAGACAACCACAGCTCAAAGTTAAGAAGCCACATTACCTTATTTCTTACATCATTTCAGTGAAGATGCATCAAGGGATTTACACACAGAACAGGTTTACAAAACATGACTTCAATATATCCAGCTATGGAATGTCCATTAAACCAGACACTACTGGGCTTAGTATCATTAACAGCTCCCAGACATTTAAGGAAAATGTATTCAACAATTCAATTCTTTTGTTCAAAAATAAAAACAAAGCATTTTATAAAGTCTTTGGAGTTACATTTATGTGATTTTGAAAATTATTTTCTCAACAACATTTTCACACAAGAGCACTTCGTAATTATCAATAAGAAAATTGAAATAACAAAAATAAAAGTAAAAGTTTTTATACTTATGAAAATTTATAACAATTACATTAAGTGTGGTGAAAAAAACAGCTAACAAAACAGACATGGCTTCTCTTACATGAGCAGAAAAATTTATTTCAGAATCATGTTTAATGCATAAACAATCTAGTTCATATTGCACAAATATGTAAGTAAAAATAAAGAAATGCAAGAAGTATACCCTGAACTACTGAGAATACTAAATTTGGAAGAGGTTTAACATGAAAAATCTAGGTCTTGACTTGAAATAAATACAACACACTTTTTGATTAATTTTTATTGGGGGCCCTGAAGGGGAACAGTACAATTCATAAGAATAACGAAAAATACTGGAATACAGTGGTCATTAAAATCAGTACAAAATGTATAAATCCAGCAGGAGACTAACCTGAAGTTGGTATACAATTGGCACACAATTGCTCTCGCCCCCTGAAGTAGAGCACAAAAGGCCGGGGCCAAGATAATTCCATTTTACGGACAAAAATATCTCTTTAAATTATAGGAAACAAGATATATAAACTTTGCTACACTAACGCTTTACATAAAAAAGATTACTGTAAAATTCATATTCCCCCAGTTTTCACATTAGCTGAATAACTTTTACTTCAACACAAAGTTGCAGTAAAAGTCATTCAACTGACTATGCCATACTTTTATACAAATTTGATTTTGGTAAATTTCTCAAATTCCATATTCAATTCTTTTACAAAGCTAATTATTGTTTAAATTAGACCGTAGTAAAAATCAAAGCCACCACAAATCCTTTCAGCAACATAGCACTAAAACGAGCTTTTATCCATTATATTTATAGTCTGCAAACCATCTTAAAATTACACCACAATCACAGTGCAGGCAGGAGACACTACGCACACTGCGCTAGCCCTCCTTCTGAGCTCCACCAATATTTGTCATTCAAGCTTCCGACTTTATTGGTTGTGATACATATAGACAAGGAAGGAGTACACTGGGTTCTAAAGCATTGAAGACTTCGCCAATAAATTAATTTTCAACAAAATTTCACACGGCAAAGGGAAAGATATGGGGTAGAAAGAGCAGGACTAGAGATTATAAAAATCCTAATGACTCAGTATCAAATGCAATGGTCATACTAGTATCAGCTACAATTCTTCAATTTTCATTCCAGGCGAACTTCGAGGTACACCTTGGATTACTAGCCAAAGTGTACTTTGGAGAACGTTGCCAACAATTTGTCCACTTCCAAGAGCCCATGATATGCTCAATGCCTCATTCGCAAACTGAAGCAATACTTGCCACAAACATCCGGACACAAGGTACTGAGAAAAGAAAAATGCAGTTCAAGATTTTCACCATATGAGTTTAAACTCAAACTGAATTATTAGCCAGAACCATGATGCACATTACAGTTCGCTGTATAGAAAAAAACGACCATCTCTGTTGTTGCTGCTGCTTCTTCATATCACCACATGAGAACAGTCTATTATACCTGGAAGAGAAAGAAGGGTTAGAATTTGTCAACTTAGAATAGGCTAATAATAATAATAATAATAATAACACTACAAAGCATCTTACCTCTAGTATCCACAGGACACTAAGTAATCCCCTAATTTTTCCACAACAGAGGCTGCCTGTTGTGGTTGGATGGGATCCTCATATAGTGAAACTACAACAGCTGTAATGGAAAAAAAATTAAAATAATGTATTTCACCACCAAGGATATTTCTGAACATTTTATAACCAATATAATAGGTAGTAACAAATAAAGCAACACACTTTAACAAGTATGTCGAAGTTCACTCATAACTCACCTTGCTGTGTCTTCATGCAATGCACACCAACCTTTCCAAGCTTTGCCCTAACAACTCTATCAGTTCCAGACAGGTAAATATATCTGTTGCCAGCCAACGTGACACCAGAAGACGTCAAGATATCTTGTTTCTCAAAACCTTGCACCAACTTTGCAATTTCTTCTTTCGATACCTGATAAGAAATAAGTTCAAAATCAAATTAGTCCCAAAGTAACAACCATGAACTCAATTTAACATTAAGATCTTCATTGATGAACACTCTACACTACATATAGCCTTAATAAAGGCCTGTCCTAACAAGAACACTAGGAGTTACTGACATAGTTACAAAGCAAAATTCCATTTGTATTTGGAATTGCAGGGTCAGTCAGCAAATTTTATTCATGAAATTTTTTTGTGACATTGAGTGGCAGGATCATCATCTTGTTACCTCCATACAAAACAATATCACAACTGTTGCCACTGTGCTGCTATTCCAAAAAATTTTCAGAAATCGTTCTTATGGTTTAGGTAATTTCAAACATCCAGAAAATCTCTGGGCTTACTATACTCTTATCTCCCACTGAAGATTTTAGTTTGGTTACAAATTTGTTTAAAAATGAATTTGGGTATAAATAACAAAATTTGACAAGTTTAAATGTGACAGCACCACATACTAAGTTGGGACACGAATCTAGGACACTTCCACGTGTAACAGACAGTATCACTTATTTACATTGATTTTATCACATTCTTCAGAACACGAAAACCTATTATTACTTAATTTAGCTTTTGTGTTGAACCTATTATTACTTAATTTAGCTTTTGTGTTGGGACTTTCAGATCACTAATTTTGCTGTGGATGGAAAGTCTGATAAGCATTACTTGTCTTTTCTAGTAAACAAATTGTAGCAGCCAATAGTGTGCTGCCTAATCTCCTCTCCATTGAGCTAACAAGCATCACAATGAATCAGTGTGGCATTAAAATTTTAAAAGAGGCAAAAACAGGGAAGTGCTGTAGCAAACTATGCAGCAAGTGTTGCTTTGATCCTCTCCCAACTTTTAGTACAAAAACTCTTACTACCTCTAATAATGACCAAAAGGTTTTAAAAAAACCATGAAATTCTATATTTAATAAAAACCATCACAGAAAAGCCACTGCAACTGAAAAAACATACCAGACTAAAAACATATCTTCTCAAACTATCTCACACTGAATCACAGGAAATTTACTAATATCAGTTGCTCAGAAATATGTTGCATTATCAATGTATGACAGCAATTCCTTCACACTTCAAATGTCCACTTTAAACGAAGTTTACAAACACACAATAGAAGTACACATGATATCTCCTCGCCATTTACCCTCCCTTCCACCTACTGGCAAAACATGTGTAAGAAAATTTTTACAAAATTCTTAATTCAAAAATCAAACATATTTTATATCTTAGACCAATTTCATTCCAAACTTAGGAGAATAAGTTTGTCTATGAAATATCTTTAATGCAAATATGCACAGATTAACAAGTTAACTGTGAGCTTATCTTGTGCTGCAGACATTCTTAATTTGAATTAAACAAATTAGGAATTGCAAGCATACTTCTTGTTTTTCAAACTATTCTCACAACACTAGTGTCTAAAATGGAAGACATCACAATGTGTATTTATTTACTTATTGTGACTGTCAGCCTGATGCCATGCAACAATTCTGGGGTTTTGGAGCCATCAGTAGAAATACGGAAATATTTCAGGAAGTAGCCAGCAACGAGGCTCTTACTATGAAGCAGTCACCTTAAGTCGAGTAATCCCAACCTCAGTATTTCATGCATTACAGTGTAATGCTGGCGCTCTAATATACCACCACACTGTATTCACAGCATCTTTACTATGTGACAACTAAAAAACTAAATGGATTGCTGTCTGAGAATATGAAAATTTGAACTATATTATGAATCCTAATTACCATCTCAGTGGCTTACTGACTGTCTTACTGAAAAGATTTATATTCCACAAATCAGCTATCTCAGCTGCAAAACCTGTATCAAAAACAACTATTAACATTAAATGCTGTAATGTCACATCAGTATAACAGTGTCTCAATACTTTAACACCAAATCAAATTGAGGAAGTTAGACTGAGCCAAACAGGATATAATGCAGGGAATTTTTGGTGCAAGTACTAGCTGCCAAACCTCTAGTGATGCTAATCCATAAATTACTGCTTTTGACAGCAAGAACAATACATACCTGCTATTAGCTTAGCATTTTGTTTTCTATGTTAAACTATTTAGCAGTGTTTTATGTACATTTTTGGTTTGCTCAATATGATTACGGAAGAAAGATTACATTTATGTCATCAATATGCCTTAAATTAGTTGCAAAGCTGCAACCGTTCATCACTATCTTAGACAACTAATTGCAGCTCTCAGCCAACTCACGATGAGGTATAATTGAGTAAACCAGATTGAGAAATTGATCTTGCAGAACAATGATTTAGAAGAATACCTAGTTGGGATTTTGTTTTAAAATATTACACCAATATTTACAGGCAGTCTCCAATAACACTAATAAATGCTCCATAACGGCACCACAAATATGCTTCAGTGTAATGATACTGTACTTTCCTATGCCCTATGGCAATGGTTACTATTTTCGCAATCTTATTATTACGATCTAAACATCTTTCATGACCTTCCTATACAGCAGGCTACAGAAAAACTTTACAGGTTTAATTAATAAACATCTAAAGCAAACTAAATATATCGAATGTACTAAGTTGCTTGCATGTCTTCCACCTAGCATATACTACACGTAACACCAGATCTTCGACCAAACGAGGAATTGGTCACACTGGAATGTGGTTTACTTTGTGTACTATCAAGCCATCTTCAATTTTCTACTTGTGATTGACTTAAAATGCTTTCGCAGTTTCTAATAAACATTGTCTGAGACGGCTCTTACCTTGACGATCTTGAATCAATACAGAAAGGTCGTTTAGGATACATTCTCACAGTTACAATAACCGGTTGCCAACATTTTCATAAATACGATTTTACCGATTGCTCAGATGGATGAAGGCCATTACACAAAGCCGGCAAGGAAAATACCAAATCTGATAAACTATTAAGTGAGCATTCTCCAAAGGTAACTTATGACGCAAATGGTCAGGCACTGCGGAATACTTGCCTAAATGAAACTGCAAAGATACGGGAGAAAACATTGTAAATCTGCTGACGAAGGTCCCAGACACTTTAGGCAATTTCACTCCACCTGTCATTCTTATAAGTAATTCGTTCAGGTAATATTTTCGAAGAATATACCAAAACATCGGGGAAGCTTGTTAAATATTCACAGCGGTCAGAAGCAATTAAAATCAAAATCCGTGCACATGTCGGTTAATTCTACGTGCCGCCATCTTGACATCTGAACAGCCTAATGTCTTGTTCATAAAACCGGTAAAATTTTAATTCACTTTAAGCACTGTTGGTATCACGCAATTATGTTGCAAAAATGACAAACAGAAACAGTGAAATCTTGGTAATAACCACAGTAAAGGCATTTGCTTTTATGAGGCATGTCGGATCCTGTTAACTCTTTTAGTCTTAACCATGTTATAGGTTATGTTATTGTATTAACTCAGTAACACCTATTTAAGTAATTTTGAAGTTTCACAGACGAAAATAAAAGCCTTTCACCTAAACGTTCATATCAATATGCTCTGAGCGAGCTCGCTCAGTACGATAATATACTTACTTCAAATCCTTCCGATTTCGCCCAAACATTTCCGTCATGTCCAGCAATTGCTGCTTTAGTAACACATTTAGAAGCCAGCAACTGCTTGTCTACATAATCCTGCCAGCTCATGGTGCACACAAATTTACTCAAACCCTTGAACACGCACAAACTCAACCACACTAACTACACCCGATCACTACCTCTGTCTGAAAGAACTACCGAGCCCACGTATTCTTAAAGCATGTATCCTTCCGCGGTATGAATCATCTGCACACTCATACATTTTCAGCGTAATAAAACTTATTCTGAGGAGAGTAATGTAAAGAAATTTATGAATTTTGCAATTTATTTTGTTAAAAGTAACCACTGGACCTACGTGAATAATTTTGTTTTAGGACTAATTTATGTGAACATCCGGTATGCCGCCACAGTTAATACCTGTGGAACTCGGCAGATGGCTCTAAGAGAGAGCGGGACAGATGAATTGAGGTAGCTGTACAATTTCAAACTGAAATGCTATCTAGACATAAATAATATGTTATATGAACAGTTTTAGCTTAAAAGAGAACGCATAGCTATTTGTACTATCTTTACTTCGAAATAGTGGCGAACCAAGTGTGAACTCGTGGATAGGAATCCTGAAACTCTTAGTGTAGGGGCCTATACGCAGAAATCGCATTATTAAATACTATTCGACGTATCATAAGTGTAATAGGAGCATAAAATAAAATAATGGAAAAAGAGATCTTGGAAATATGGTGTAATGCTGCTGTGTGTGACTATATTTCGATACAGTTATCCTTTTGTTTGAACAAAGTTTGACAGAACCGGTTCTCTTTATTTGTCCCGACCCGAATAAACATCTGGCCTATCTTCAAAGACATACACTTCAGCACAGGAACGGCCAATTGTTCCCATTTACTGCGAAAGATAATCTCATTAATTTTTCGAATCAGTGAGCAGTATCAATTTTTCTGAAAACGGCAATCCTCCGCGAGCCCTCCCGGAGCTTGATATGATTTCAGATGTTACCGATTAAGACACCAATTTGTCCTGTTGGCATATGTCGAGTGATAATATAAACCAAATAATTTGCCATCTTCTCTGGTATTTGTCAAACTCACACTAAATTTGTGCCGTGCACCTCATTCAATGTTTCAGCCGTATTTCGTATCTAAAGAAAATGTATTTGCCATGATAATATAAGTGCCGACGTTCGAGAAATACAACACAAGCCAGAAGACAGGAAGTAATCAAGAGATGAAACCACATTAGGGCAATTCTGTGAAATCTAGCTTCTTGTCCTAGGTACAGTAAGAACAGAAAATAAGTATTAAAGTCCAAAACAAAGACAAAAAACACCTTGCTTGTTAGATAATTTCTACTTTGTTCACAAATGTGGTGGCTCTCACAATTTCAACATCAGATAAGTACCCTACATCACTACTATTGTTATGCAGTAATTCACAAAGTGATAGGTGAAACTAAATTTACAGTTATCTTATTTACCATAATCTTGGTTCTTTGCCACTGTAGCACCGGATATTTTAATTTAGTAAAGGTTTCTGTAACATGGCTGAAGATGAGTATCCTCTGATAAGTTGTTCCCAACCTTTACTCCTCTGCTAATGATGTTGTTCCTTGCCTTATGTATCCCATCATTTAGTAGCCTGTTTCAAGAAGAATAAAATATAAAAGACATTTAGAATACAGAAAACGAACATCAGAATGATAGAGCAAGCTAAATACAGGGAATCCTGTGAACTAGTATTTAACAACTAAAAATACTGCATCTACCTTGCTTGTGCGTATCTTCAAACATAACTATCATTTCTACACTTATGAAACTAGACAAAAGGTTAACAAGCATGTAAACACAGAAAGCACAAATTTATTCAAAAGGAGTGTATGTCATAGTGGAATTATATATTCATGTGCCTTCTTATTGAGAATGCATACCAACATTAAATACATTTAAAGTGAAACTGAAACAGCTCTTGCTTGACCACTGCTTTTACTCTGTGTCCAAATTTTTGTAACATCATCATAAGTAAATCTGATTTATGTGATACTGTTAATTGTATTATGTAATGTGTATCTCACTTTATATTATACTTATACACTGATGCATTCTGGAACACCTTCACTGAATGCTGCCAAAGTGATACTCCAGTATTTCCATGCTTGTGCGATTCTTTGATTCAGATTTCAACCTTATGTGAGCTTCTTTACAGTACAGAAAGCATCCGTTGCTGTAGATTACGAATTGTATGTGTACATGGTGGCTATTGCACGTTTTCAACAAGGCAGAAATTTGTCTAGTGGGGATGGCAACACAACATGCTCAGAGGACATCTTTTATCATCTTTCAGGCTTTGGAAAAGATCAGATGATTGACATGATGGGCATGGGAGCACCATATCAACACATTGTACAATCAGCTGTAGTGCAATGGCTGCAGAATGAGAGGTGATGAGATGGACTCAGGACATCAGTGTGGCAAGAAAAGGAGGCACGGGTTCTATCAGGAGGACTGCTCCACAAGGTGATCATAGGATTGTTCAACAGTTTCTGTTTAATAGATGAATGACAAATAAATAAATAAACAGCTGAAATCAGGACAGAGGTTACGGACAGTAGCATACTGAACCATCAGGTTACTGGAATCCAGGTTGAGATCTTGAATTGCCATGAATCGTTTATGACTGATATTGTACCACAGAAAACGTAGACTTCTGTGATGTAGAGCCAGAGTGAGATGGGACATTGATTGACATCCACTTGTGATCAGCGATGAGTTTCACTTCTGTTTGGGATGGTCAGATCTGTGTGAATGTATCTGTAGACTACCTGGTGACAATTTACGGGAAACAGCAAGTCTCTAGGGCCGTAGCTCTCCAGCTAGTGGATCTTGGTGTAGGGAGCTGTGAGATACAACAACAAAGCTGATTCTGTATTGTTGAAAGGACTCACTAATATTTAGCAAGAATGGTAAACTCTGTTATTATGATCAGAATTGCATATTCCATCTGGATGCAAGAAATGAACAGACCATGGGCTAGCATGCTTGGTCTCCTGATTCATCACTCATAGAGCATGTCTGTAATGTGACAGGGAGATGTATACTTCCATACCAGCAAAATTCATTAACCAAGACAGCATTTGTTTCAGGTGTGGCAAGAAACTCTCCAAGATGATTTACAGAAAAAGAAGGTATCCATCCCTATGACATTCGCATTTCCTACTCCTGTCAATGGTGGACATCAGTGCAAAATGAAATGAAAGTGTAATAGCTTTTGCGCTATGAACATCTTCACAAAATTTGATAAATTATGGACTGATACTTCATAGGGTAACAATTTCCATTTCTGTCTCTGTATTATTATTTACTTTGTGTTGAACTGATACTCACTTATTAACTAATAAAGGTAAAAATTAATTGTGTAAACCCTGACCCATCTGTATAATATTTGTAAACAACCAACTAACATTAACATTGACATTAAACAAATGTTACAAATTACCTTTGGAGGTAACACTGCAGCATACTCCAACTAAAATCTTCCAAGGCGTACATAGGAATCATTCTTTGTACTCTTGCTCTCAACATTTAGTGCCTTCACTATCAAAAACATTATAGAGGATGGTATAGTTAAGTTGCACCCGTGCCGCTGCACTCACTGTTGTCAGCACATGCCCTGGGGGAAATTGCTGCCACAGTGTCACTACCACAGGTGGTATTGCAAATTCAGCTGATGTGCAGAGTACTAACATTACATCTGCTAGATGAAGTGAATGTGTGCTTTGTTAAAGTAAATAAGTGTGTGGATAGCAGCAAGGGTGATTTAAGTGAGGTAGTGTATGGGTGATAATGGGTGTTATTTAGAAGCAGTGGAGCCTCGGCCAGATGTACAGGGATGCACATGTGCCAATGATTTTTGTGTCATGCAGAGTTGTACTGCAGACAGTAACTTTGTTGTAGATTCTCTGGAGGATGCACAGGAAGTTGTTGATATGGTTGATCATGCTGCACATGTTTTGAGTAATGAACTGTTACAGATGAATTTCTTTCTTAAGGATGCAGATCTGTTGCCACCTGTGGTGGCATCGCCTCATCAGCAGCAGGAAGGGGGTAGGAGAAGAAAGAGAAAATATGTTTGTAAGGTTAATGATCAGGGCGACAAGGATGAATCTTTTGAGGAATGTGTACCTGAAGATCAGAAGGTTATGGTGCATCAAGCACTAGGTCACAACCATGAGAAGTGGCAGAAAGCACAGACTGCTGATGCAGATCGCAAGCTATTTGCAATGCAGCTGTGGTTCCCTGTACACAATGGTTGTAATGTAGGTAAAAGGTACTGTGCAAGCCTAGGGTTAGAGTTTCAATTCAATCAGCTTGCCATAATTGACCTTTGGCAATATGTGGTGAAATTTAGGTGGACAATGTTCCAGTTGGAGGAAGCTATCACCAATTAAATATTGTGACAAGGTTTGTCTATCTTGAGAAACAGACCGGTTAAACTGTGGACAAAATCATTACGGCTTTATTAACATGATATCATGCCGCAAGGCACCAGGAACTTGCTTTAGTTGAACAGGGGTATGAGAAAGCGTAGTACTGTGAGAAGAATTCCTTATGTGATTGGCACTACCATGGGGGAAATAAGTGGAACTACCTGTCAGGTTATTGTGTTTGGCAGTACCATGTGGAGGTTTTGTGGGTGTGTAATCTTTGAGGTGTGCTTTCTAGGGAAATGTGAGGAGAACTGTTGTCACAGAGGCAGAGTCCTGAGAAACATGGGCGAAGAAACCACTGAATAGACAAAAAGAGACACTGAGCATGGAAAAAAAAAACAGGTGAGTTGGACTATTTACTATTAAAGGTGGTTTGTTAAAGATAATTTGTCAAGTGAGAAAGAGTTGTCTAGTATTATTTTTAGTTGTTCCATATTTGTTGGTGATGGTGTTAGAAACGTGTTCTTTCATGCAAACATTTGTTGTGATTAATGGCAGTAATATGGTTTTCAGTTATTAAGATGTTTTATGAATGATGTTACAGATTTTTTCTTGTGCTGTAAGGCACTGATGAGACTAATGTCACAGTGTCCTTAAGCAATTTCTTGTGTGCTAGTTAGTGAGGGATGTTTTTGATTTATGGTATGTTGAAAATTTGCCAGTGGTTATGTGGCCTATTAGGAGTCAGTGTAAACAACTGTATTCTGTTCTATGTATTTTTGTGAGGAATTTATTAAGCCATATATTGTTTAATAGTTGTTAAGGGACAATAAATAAGAGTGGGGAATTTGGTAACATTACCCTGTTAGTTTGTATGTGGTCATTCAGGGAGGTTACTGATCATGCATAAAAATGAAAAGCCAGTGGGCTAATACTGTAGGTTAAATTCGAAGTCAATGAACCTTGTGGTTCAAACTGACTAGTCTTAAGGAAAATGTATGTATCAGTGTGGGAATGCATGTTGAGTCTTTGCAGAATTACCCTGAGCTAATATCCAGAGACTGGATCTAGCAGAGAGGGGAGGTGTGTAGTGCTGCCACTATTTTTTGATGCTGTTGTGTGCAATAGTGACACTTTCATAGTTGTTGCAAATGGACATGGAAGCCAACAAATGCAGAACCAACCGAAGTGCTATTACATCAGATGCAACAATTTCCACCTAGAGGCCTGAGCCAGGGGCACCAAACTAATAATGTTGATACAGCAACAAGACAGGGCTACTGCAGCTTCAGCAGTATAACACTTCTAAGCTCTGGGATTGTTTTGGTGTACATGGTTGGCTGTTGGCCAGCTGTTACATCAGTGCTGCTGCACTTGCTGTTGTCAGCACATGACCAGGCATGGGAGTTTCTGCCACGGACTGTCACTGCAAACGTTGCAATTTGTTCTCCAGTACCTGCCACCATAGAGGTCATCCACCTTGGGAATAATATGGATTAATTTCTCCTAGCATGACATGCTTCAGCTTTTGATAATACAGGATGGTCCATTTGCAATGGACACACATTTTTCCTCATGTCAGGGCATTGATTATTATGTGATGCCTGGTGTGGAAAAGATTTGTTTGTGCATGGTGACATGAGAACATAATACATTTGATTTGACATAGTGACTGAGATTCAGTCTAGCAAACTGTAAAGAAAAATAATTTGGGAGTGAAAGATGGCTCAGAGGGAGGCAACGGGTGTATGGGATAGGAGTTTGGAAAGGAGAGGCAGCAGGTGAATGGAACTGGAATGCAACACACAAGCCCTTGAACCAGTGAGTCCATGCAGCAAACAGTGATGATGTGGGGGAAAGGGGAGGGTAGGTGAATTACAATGGTGTGATAGAAGAGAGGAAGGGGAGAC
The DNA here is from genome assembly GCF_023898315.1 of Schistocerca nitens. Taxonomy (NCBI): domain Eukaryota; kingdom Metazoa; phylum Arthropoda; class Insecta; order Orthoptera; family Acrididae; genus Schistocerca; species Schistocerca nitens. Next base: position 504,630,313 of record NC_064615.1, read on the forward strand.
CATTGAGTAGAGAGTGTGAGTGCAATGGTTTATGAAAGACTGAGGCCAAGAGGACTGCAGGAGTGAAGAATGTGTGACAAGGATAACTCCAATCTACGTAGTTCAGAAAATCTGATGCGGGGGGGGGGGGATTCAGATGGTATGGATTGTGAAGCGGTCATTGAACTTGAGCACACTGTGCTCAACAGCATGTTCCACCACTGGGTAGTCAACTATGCTCCTGGCCACAGTTTGGTGGTGACCATTCGTTCCGATGGATGGCCCGTTGGTGGTCACACCCACACAAAATGCTGTGCAGGAATTGCAGCAGCGCTGGTATATGACAGGGCTAGTTTCACAGGTGCCCTGTCTCTGAAGAGATAGGATAAGCCTGTGACAAGACTACAGTAGAATGTGTTGGGTTGGTGAATCAAGCAGGTCTTGGAGTTGAGTCTTCCACAGGAACATAACCCATGTGGCAAGGTGTTGGGAGTGGGAGTGGGATAGGGATGAATCAGGATGTTGTGGAGGTTGGGTGGATGATGGAATACTGCTATAGGTTGGGGGAAGGACAGTGGGTAGGATGTCCCACATTTACAGGCACAGTGACCTTCAGCATACTTGGCAAGGTAAGTCTCATCACTGCAGATATACCATCCACAGGTGTACATATAATATGTGAGCGATTTTTTGGGACAGCTGCAGAAATGCAGGCACTGCTGATAGGTAGTAGACTTTATAGGGACAAAGGTGTGGATGGAGCCATCAGAGAGGTGGAGGTCAATATCCAGGAAGATGGCATGTGGGACTGAGGAGGACCAAGTGAAACAAATAGGAGAGAAGATGTTGAGGATGTGGATAAATGAGGACTGGGTGCTTGGCCCTAATTTAGATCATGAAGATATCATCATTGAACCTGAACCACACAAGCCTTTGGAGTTTTTGAAGGCTAGAAAGGTTTCCTTTAGGAGGCCCATAAACAAATTGTCATAGGAGAGGACTGTGTGGATGCTTGTGGTCCTACAAATGTATATCTTAATTGAATAAATAGTTTCTACAGTGAAACAGACTGACAGCCTGTTTAAAACAATGGTTTCACTCTCAGTAAAGCACTCAGCCAGCTAAGGTCACTATGTCACGCAAGAGCAACTTCCACACCCAGCAGAGGCAGTTGATGCACTGAAGTTCATGCCCAACATTCAGCATTCACAATGCCCCACCACCTCTCCAACATGGCACACAACCAGGTAGTAAAGGAAGGGGGCAGGAAGCGGTAATTGTGTAAAACAGATGTGATGTAGCGAGGATGCTCATTCTGCAGCTATCACAAAAGATGTCAGCTAGGCACACTGTCAAAATACCATGTTATATAAACATCTGTATCCAGCATGTCACCACAGTACAAAAAATTTGCCAGGAAAGATTAAGATTGCACATGTTCAAAGTCCATTAACTAAAAATTGGAAGATAAGGTCCAGGCTGAAGTCGTTGTCTACACAATTTAAATTTGCCAGAAATTTCACAACAATGCATATTCTGCCTCAAACGGACATCTGCATTGTGGTAACAGGTTCAGGTTTGAATGTATTTAACCAAAGATATATTAATTTGCATTGGCAAGTTCCAGTCATGTTAGCCACTAATGTGTTTAGTCAGGGAGGAATACATAAAAGAACAATTGTGTCCAGTTCATGTACAAAGAAAATATCTAAACTTTTACTATATGGAGTAGACAGAGCAATAAGTTGTAATTATGTTGTAAATAGTCAAGTATGAAACCAATTTAACCATTATTTAATATAACAGTAGGCAGTGAATTCGCTGAAGAAATACATTCTTGAACAATTGAGTTAGAAACACCTTCCTAGTAGCATGTGGCACCCCATTTTTGCCCCGATGACATCAAAAGCCAGGGAGCCATCCTGATGCATGACCTACAGCTCACAGAGATTGGCAGGAGCTGAGTCCAAAGCATGCACCTCTCAGTCAATAGCAACCTAGGTGTGCCTAATAGGAATGAGATCAGGTAACCTAGAGGACAATGGAGCACCTTCATGCCAGTGGAGATTTCTTCAAATATTTTTACGCAGTCTGAGGTAAAGTGGTAATGTGTTGTCTTTTTGAATGTACAGATCATCTGCAGGGTGCTGTTGATAAGAAAATGGATGCACACTGTCACTGGTGTGTAACAATGTGTGTACTATTGACAACACACATACTCTAAAACACATATGAAAATCTGATATGTGTCATTCCTAAGATTTCGGGCTGGAGAAGGCACATGAAGTTTTAAGGTGGAATGACATTCAGAAATATCGTAATATTGCAGTGTTCAGTAAAGTGATTTCATAGTTTGGTTGTGTAGTTGACAAACTGATTAGCAACTACACTATGGTGGGACTTGGACTGAATTTCTCTTTTGAAAATTGTTTTTTTGTTTTTCTTTGTTAATTTGTTTTATCTACAAAAAAATGAAATTAACAGAACAAACAATTCTTGAAGGGCACTGTTTGTTGTTTCTTTACAACTTAACACATGATCCAAAGACTTTCCATTTCAGTGACCATCTTCCTCCTGCAAGAAAGGGAGTCCATGAGGTGAGTAATGAATCTCTCATTTTCTGTCATCTCTTCACAGACAGTAAGATCGATGTCCCAATGGCATTTGGAGGTTCCTGACACAGAGTCAGCCCAGTTTTCTCACATGATCTTTTTTGTGTCCACCCATATGTTTTCAATGAGGCCGAGGTCTGGTGCAGAAGGAGAAGAGAAACTCATTCTGTTCTGCCAAGCACTCATGCACCACAGCTGATATGTGTGTTGGAAACTGATCCTAATCAAAACCATTTAATACTTTCCCCATAGTTTTCACACAGATGGGATCATGGTATTGCCCATACGATGAGTATAGAGAACAGCATTAAGTTGCTCATGTACCCTGAAATATCCCAAGCCCACGGGAACATAACCTGTCCACAAGCTGACACAGTCACATAGACAGTGTGAGATGACTTGCTGGACATACTGGTCCATCATTTGCTGTGGAAAATACTGATTTGTCAGAAAATGTTACTGTCCACCTGTCACAATAGACATTTTCCTCTGCGACCACTAACTGGTAGAGGTGATTATCATCATGTAGCTTCCTCTTGATGACCATATTTCCTTATTTGTAGTCCAGTCTCCTGAAGTTAGTGCCAGACCATGTCAACTGCCATAGGAAACACAATTGTTAAAAGAGAATTTTCTCTTGAGGTGTTTACAAGTTAATTATCCTAGATCAGAGTTATTACACACCAACATCCAGTTCCCACACACTACTAGATTCTCCAGTGTCACGCCATCATTTTATCCATTGTTATGCAGTGTAGTCAACAATTCTATACCATGTACCTGGCTTTAATGCCTTCTTGTTCTCGTCCTCCACAAGAGCAATGATGCAGTCATGAATAGACTGTAGACAATGAGTCAGAATACATGGATAAAGAGGCTGGACTTGAAGTGAGGGGTTTAGGCATCTTACCTAGAATCATGTTCTGTCAGTGCCCATTTATATAATAAATAATGGTGTGATAATAGACATGACTCAGGCCTCAGTCTTTGAAAAAACAAGTTCAACAGGTATCATACTTCAGCTGGACAGTTGGTGCAGTGTTTAGTGCAATTACTTACCAACCAGAACATTTAGAGTTCAAAGTCCTGCAATTACTCATACATTTTTTTTTATTTTTCACTTGGATAGTTAAAAGTATTTAATAAAATTAACTGTACTTTTTGCAATAATTGTAGGGTAATATAATATTATAGGTATGAATAATACAGTATGCAGTTATAGGTAATTGTATTGCATATAATTTCATATTATTATTCAGGCAGGCTCTTTCCATTAACTAATTATATACAGAAGCATTTTCATGAATATAATCCAGGTTTCTTTTCTGACAACTGTTAAGAAAAAGAAATGGACATGTGCCAAAGTGTCTTTTATTCAATGTGCATGGTGCAGAAGATCTGTGCGTTTTTAATTCTTGTATGACATTTATTAGCCAATGCATTGTCAATACAAACTTAAGAAAGAGACAGCCCTAATTATACTATGAAACAATAAAGACAGTCATATGAAAATCTCATGTTTGCACTGTTACTGTTGTGTAGACTGAAAAATCAAGTTTTGATAATCTAGCTCTATACTCCACAAACCACTGTGAGGTGCATGGCAGAGGTTACATCCCATTATACCATTTATTAGGTTTTCTTCCTGTTACATTCACATAGGTATACATCAATTAAATAGTCACCTCAAGAACATGCAGACAATGAAACAAAATGCATTCCCACCGGTACATCGCAATGAAAGCTACAAAGGTGTATTCATCCACGTGGGGATGAACTCGCTGTGAAACAGCAGAGAAGAAGAGATGGTAAACGAAGCAAGAAGTCCAAAACGGATGGCGAAAAACATGTACCCACCATCAAAGTTAATTATTAGTAGTATCCTGCACAGAAGATCGGTAAGTGATAAATACAGAGACAGAATAAACATTCACATCAGAGAGCAGTGCAACACACTTAGAGCAGTTTTCGTGGATTCAAATAAATTTATTAGTGATAAATGTCTAGGACAAGATGGACTGCATCTGAACAGGCTAGGATCAGCAACGTTCAGCAATATGTATAGTGATATATGTAAGATAATACTTAATAAGGGAAACTAGTATGCAAAGATGGGGGTGTAAAAATTGATAACTAAGTTGAAACAAAAATACACAAACAGCGTTTCAAACCAGACGCCATTAGGAATATTCAAAAAAGTAACAATACATTTGTAATGCATTTGAACATAAATGGGTTAAGTTCAAATTACACAAATGGCAGAAAAACAAAACTTAATGAATTGCAAATCATTTTGTCAGAAATACCAAATATCGAGATTGTATGCTTGAATGAACACTGGCCTAGTATTCAAAGGATAGTATCAAAATCTTAAATAACCTTGATAATTTTTATGTTGCCAGCAGCTTTTATAGAAGTAATTTAACTCGAGGAGTATCATGCATACTAGTGGAAAGATCAATGGAATATAAAGCAAGACTCGATTTCAATTCGCTTAATGAAGAATGTATATTTGAAAGCTGCTGCATAGACTTAGGGCACAATATTGCAATTTTATCTGTGTACAGAATTCTCGGTGCAGAAATAACGAAATATTTTTTGTCAAAATTCCAGTGTCTATTGCAAAAACTTAAAAAATAAACCAAGAAAAGAGTTAAAATAACCACTGATTTCAACATAGATCTAGCCAGTGAAGCCAATAACTCAACAAAATTCATTGACATGATTCAAATATTGAGCTTCAGTGCAAATTTCACTCAAGTAAACGAAGTGTCTGCAACATGTATAGATAATATTTTAACCAATTACACTTATAATGAGGCAAATAAGTTTTGTTTAGATTTGGGACTTCCTAATGATTGCGCTCTTTTTATGGAGTTACCAAAAACAATAGAACCTTGCTCGAAAAAAACCTACACCAAACGCCAGTTCAGCAAAGAAAATATAAACTTATTCTGTCATAGATAAAATAAGTTGAAGTGATCTATAGACCATAGTATTTGATGCTCTGAAAATTTTGCTACTTTCTTGTAAAAATTCCTGCTCTTTTTTAACGAAACTTTCCCTCTTACTGCACATCATAAAAAACTAGGAAATAAAGAAAAGTGGATTACTGAAGGAATAAAAATCTCGAGTGCAAGAAAAAGACGACTACATAGGGAACTAAAACATAATAAAAGTCCTGATTTTGTTACCTACGTAAAAGATTACAAAAATATTTTTAAAAAAGTTGTAAAGGCAGCCAAAGAACTGGCAAATAATAGATTTATACTGGATAGTGAATACAGATGAAAGACATTATGGTCAGTGATCAAAGCTGAAACAGGTGCCACAGGTAGGCCACAATATTTCCAAAATCAAGATAGAGGATAAAACTTGTAAATCCTGCTCATATTTCTGAACTGCTAATGAATTCTTTAGAAATGTAAACAAATCTAATGTCAATGTAGCAGAGTATCCAGACACAGTAAATTTCTTCAATGGTGTACAACTTGACGGTGATTTTTTCAGTACATTTACAAAAACTACAGTAAAAGATATAGAAAATGTGATAGTCACTAAAAAGTAAAACATCAGCAGGATGGGATGGGATATCAACAAAAGTGTTGAAAACAGTCTCTAAAATAATTGTGCAGCCACTAACTACAATAGTTAACCAGTCCCTTCGAGAAGGTTATTTTCCAGGAACACTGAAGTATGCAGTAGTTAAGCCACTATTCAAAAAAGGCACAAAAAACACATGGGAAACTATTGTCCAGTCTATCTTCTTCCATCACTGTCAAAAATATTTGAGAAGGTAGTCAACATACAAATTCAAAATTTCATAGAAAAATTTGAAATAATCCCAAAAAAAATCAGTATGGATTTCAAAAAGACAAAACCACAATATCTGCTATAAATAATTTTGTTGATAAAATTAGCTCATCTCTAGACAACTCACTGCATGCCACAGGAATTTTTTGTGACCTATCAAAGGCCTTTGATAATGTGAATCACTCCTTGCTACTCTGTAAACTGAAAAGTGTGGAATTAGGGTCACAATATTAGAATGGTTTAAATCCTACCCAACCAACCAAAGACAAAGAGTGGTTATAAAATCAGATAGAGGAACTTATACTTCAAAATGGAAAACCATTTCACAAGGATTACCCCAAGGTTCCGTCTTAGGACCCATTCTATTTTTGTTTTACATAAATGATCTGCCACTTAATATTGAGTGTCACTCAGTTTTATTTGCAGATGACACATTACAGATCAAATTTCACAAACTGTATTAAATACTTTAGAAAACTTGGAAGGTAGGAGACAAGATACTGGCAGAAGTAAAGCTGTGAGTACCGGGCGTGAGTCGTGCTTCGGTAGCTCAGATGGTAGAGCACTTGCCCGTGAAAGGCAAAGGTCCCGAGTTCGAGTTTCGGTCGGGCACACAGTTTTAATCTGCCAGGAAGTTTCACTTAGATACCTGTTTTGATTTAAACAGGTTTAAATTAAACATGTAAAAGACTCAGTTAATCCAATGTAAAACAAAACAAGCAAAATTAAATGATATTCAGATCAGTCACAGAAACCAGGATTTGCAGGAAGCTAGCTGTATGAAATTCCTAGGACTGCAACTAGATAAAAATCTATCATGGGGATCACACATACAGTACCTAGCCAATAAATTAAATAGCCTAACATATGCAATGAGAATATTGTACAATGCTACCAGTATGGGCATAAGAAAAGTAGTATATCATAGCTACTTTCAGTCAGTAATAAGGTATGGAATTGTGTTTTGGGGTACTTCAGATCGTATGTGTCGAATACTAAAACCTCAGAAAACCATCATTAGAAATACGCACAATGTAGGGCGAAGAAAATCATGTCGCCCACTCCTAAAAAATCTGAGTATACTAAGTGTTCCCTCACTATACATATATGAGTCGATTATCTTTGTACACAGTATCCCTGATTTATTTGTATCAAATCATTTTCAACATGATTACAACACCAGAAATCAAAATAATTTTAGGCTGCCCACCCACCATTTAAAACTCTATGCTCAAACTCCACATTACATGGGTATGAAAATTTATAACAAAGTGAAAGGAAGAGAATTGCTCAGCATAAATTTAGAAACACTGAAAAAATCCTTATATGAGAAACAAGTGCAGAAATGTTACTATTCAGTAGAAGAATTCATAAATGACAACTTGAAAATTTGAGCAAGAGAGAGAAAGTACTTAGGACTATTAATCTTAAAAGTTTGTTACTTTTGAAGAAAAAGTATTAATTGCTTAATTAAGTAATTATTCAGTACTGTATATTATATTACTGGTATTATAAGGAAAATTGTAAATTAGTTTTTGTGTTTTGACGAGTCTTCTGTACTTTTAAGTCAATGGCTTGAAACTGTATGTTATGAGACAATAAACTTCTACTTCTACTACATAGGGAGCACTGGAAGAATGATTGTTTGAATGCCTCTGTGCATGCAGCAATTATTCTAATCTTATCCTCACGATCCCTATGTGAACAATACTTAGGGGTTTTAGTTCATCCGTAGAGTAATCATTTAAAGCCAGCTCTTGAAACTTTGCTAGTAGACTTTTTCGGAATAGTTTATGTCTTTCTTCAGGAGTCTGCAAGTTCGCTTCCTTCAGTATGTCTATGACACTCCCATGGATTAAACACACCTGACACCATCCGTGCTGCCCTTCTCTGTACATATTCAATATCCCCTATTAGTCCTATCTGCTATGGGTCTCACACACCTGAGCAACATTCTGTAACTGGTCACATGAGTGACTTGAAAGCAATCTCTTTTGTAGACTAAAACTTCCTGGCAGATTAAAACTGTGTGCCGGACCGAGACTCAAACTTGGGACCTTTGCCTTTCGGGGGCAAGTGCTCTACCATCTGAGCTACCCAAGCACGGCTCACTCCCCATCCTCACAGCTTTACTTCTGCCAGTACCTCGTCTCCTACATTCCAAACTTTACAGAAGTTCTCCTGCAAACCTTGCAGAACTATCACTTTTGAAAGAAAGGATATTGCGGAGACATGGCTTAGCCACAGCCTGGGGTATGTTCCCAGAATGAGATTTCCACTTTGCAGCAGAGTGTGCACTGATATGAAACTTCCTGCCAGATTAAAACTGTGTGCCAGACCAAGACTCGAACTCGGGACCTTTGCCTTTTGCGGGCAAGTGCTCTACCATCTGAGCTACCCAAGCACGACTCACTCCCCGTCCTCACACCTTCACTTCTGCTAGTACCTCGTCTCCTACCTTCCAAACTTTACAGAAAATCTCCTGCGAACCTTGCAGAACTAGCACTTCTGAAAGAAAGGATATCGTGGAGACATGGCTGAGCCACAGCCTGGGGGATGTTTCCAGAATGAGATTTTCACTCTGCAGTGGAGTGTGCGCTGATAAGAAACTTCCTGGCAGATTAAAACTGTGTGCTGGACCGAGACTCAAACTCGGGACCTTTGCCTTTCGCGGGCAAGTGCTCTACCGCCTGAGCTACTCAAGCACAACTCACGCCCATCCTCACAGCTTTACTTCTGTCAGTACCTCGTCTCCTACCTTCCAAACTTTACAGAAGCCCTCCTGCGAACCTTGCAGAACTAGACTGATTGCATTTCCCCAATATTCTATCAATAAACCAAACTCTACCACTTGCTCTGCCCATGATTGAACCTATGTGATCATTCCATTTTATATCCCCACAAAGTGCTACACCCAGGTATTTGTATGATTTGCCCAATTTAGCAGTGACACATTGATATTATAGTCATGTTGTTGTTGTGGTCTTCAGTCCTGAGACTGGTTTGATGCAGCTCTCCGTGTTACTCTATCCTGTGCAAGCTTCTTCATCTCCCAGTACCTACTGCAGCCTATATCCTTCTGAATCTGCTTAGTGTATTCATCTCTTAGTCTCCCTCTACGATTTTTACCCTCCATGCTGCCCTCCAATGCTAAATTTGTTAGCCCTTGATGCCCTTGATATGTCCTACCAACCAGTCCCTTCTTCTTGTCAAGTTGTGCCACAAACTAATCTTCTCTCCAATTCTATTCAATACTTCTTCATTAGTTATGTGATCTATCCATCTAATCTTCAGCATTCTTCTGTAGCACCACATTTCGAAAGCTTCTATTCTCTTCTTGTCTAAACTATTTATCGTCCACGTTTCACTTCCATACATGGCTACACTCCATACAAATACTTTCAGAAATGACTTCCTGACACTTAAATCTATACTCGATGTTAACAAATTTTTCTTCTTCAGAAACGCTTTCCTTGCCATTGCCAGTCTACATTTTATATCCTCTCTACTCCGACCATCATCAGTTATTTTGCTCCCCAAATAGCAAAACTCCTTTACTACTTTAAGTGTCTCATTTCCTAATCTAATTCCCTCAGCATCACCCGACTTAATTCGATTACATTCCATTATCCTCGTTTTGCTTTTGTTGATGTTCATCTTATACCCTCCTTTCAAGACACTGTCCATTCCGTTCAACTGCTCTTCCAAGTCCTTTGCTGTCTCTGACAGAATTACAATGTCATAGGCGAACCTCAAAGTTTTTATTTCTTCTCCATGGATTTTAATACCTACTTCGAATTTTTCTTTTGTTTCCTTTACTGCTTGCTCAATATACAGATTGAATAACATCGGGGATAGGCTACAACCCTGTCTCACTCCTTTCCCAACCACTGCTTCCCTTTCATGCCCCTCGACTCTTATAACTGCCATCTGGTTCCTGTAAAAATTGTAAATAGCCTTTCGCTCCTTGTATTTTACCCCTGCCACCTTCAGAATTTGAAAGAGAGTATTCCAGTTAACGTTGTCAAAAGCTTTCTCTAAGTCTACAAACGCTAGAAACGTAGGTTTGCCTTTTCTTAATCTTTCTTCTAAGATAAGTCGTAAGGTTAGTATTGCCTCACGTGTTCCAACATTTCTACGGAATCCAAACTGATCTTCCCCGAGGTCCGTTTCTACCAGTTTTTCCATTTGTCTGTAAAGAATTCACGTTAGTATTTTGCAGCTGTGACTTATTAAACTGATAGTTCGGTAATTTTCACATCTGTCAACACCTGCTTTCTTTGGGATTGGAATTATTATATTCTTCTTGAAGTCTGTGGGTATTTCGCCTGTCTCATACATCTTGCTCAACAGATGGTAGAGTTTTGTCAGGACTGGCTCTCCCAAGAATGTCAGTAGTTCTAATGGAATGTTGTCTACTCCCGGGGCCTTGTTTCGACTCAGGTCTTTCAGTGCTCTGTCAAACTCTTCACGCAGTATCGTATCTCCCATTTCATCTTCATCTTCATCTACATCTTCTTCCATTTCCATAATATTGTCCTCAAGTATATCGCCCTTGTATAGACCCTCTATATACTCCTTCCACCTTTCTGCTTTCCCTTCTTTGCTTAGAACTGGGTTTCCATCAAAGCTCTTGATATTCATGCAAGTGGTTCTCCTTTCTCCAAAGGTCTCTTTAATTTTCCTGTACGCAGTATCTATCTTACCCCTAGTGAGATAAGCCTCTACATCCTTACATTTGTCCTCTACCCATCCCTGCTTAGCCATTTTGCACTTCCTGTTGATATCATTTTTGAGACGTTTGTATTCCTTTTTGCCTGCTTCATTTACTGCATTTTTATATTTTCTCCTTTCATCAATTAAATTCAATATTTCATCTGTTACCCAAGGGCTTCTACTAGCCCTCGTCTTTTTACCTACACTCCTGGAAATGGAAAAAAGAACACATTGACACCGGTGTGTCAGACCCACCATACTTGCTCCGGACACTGCGAGAGGGCTGTACAAGCAATGATCACACGCACGGCACAGCGGACACACCAGGAACCGCGGTGTTGGCCGTCGAATGGCGCTAGCTGCGCAGCATTTGTGCACCGCCGCCGTCAGTGTCAGCCAGTTTGCCGTGGCATACGGAGCTCCATCGCAGTCTTTAACACTGGTAGCGTGCCGCAACAGCGTGGACGTGAACCGTATGTGCAGTTGACGGACTTTGAGCGAGGGCGTATAGTGGGCATGCGGGAGGCCGGGTGGACGTACCGCCGAATTGCTCAACACGTGGGGCGTGAGGTCTCCACAGTACATCGATGTTGTCGCCAGTGGTCGGCGGAAGGTGCACGTGCCCGTCGACCTGGGACCGGACCGCAGCGACGCACGGATGCACGCCAAGACCGTAGGATCCTACGCAGTGCCGTAGGGGACCGCACCGCCACTTCCCAGCAAATTAGGGACACTGTTGCTCCTGGGGTATCGGCGAGGACCATTCGCAACCGTCTCCATGAAGCTGGGCTACGGTCCCGCACACCGTTAGGCCGTCTTCCGCTCACGCCCCAACATCGTGCAGCCCGCCTCCAGTGGTGTCGCGACAGGCGTGAATGGAGGGACGAATGGAGACGTGTCGTCTTCAGCGATGAGAGTCGCTTCTGCCTTGGTGCCAATGATGGTCGTATGTGTGTTTGGCACCGTGCAGGTGAGCGCCACAATCAGGACTGCATACGACCGAGGCACACAGGGCCAACACCCGGCATCATGGTGTGGGGAGCGATCTCCTACACTGGCCGTACACCACTGGTGATCGTCGAGGGGACACTGAATAGTGCACGGTACATCCAAACCCTCATCGAACCCATCGTTCTACCATTCCTAGACCGGCAAGGGAACTTGCTGTTCCAACAGGACAATGCACGTCCGCATGTATCCCGTGCCACCCAACGTGCTCTAGAAGGTGTAAGTCAACTACCCTGGCCAGCAAGATCTCCGGATCTGTCCCCCATTGAGCATGTTTGGGACTGGATGAAGCGTCGTCTCACGCGGTCTGCACGTCCAGCACGAACGCTGATCCAACTGAGGCGCCAGGTGGAAATGGCATGGCAAGCCGTTCCACAGGACTACATCCAGCATCTCTACGATCGTCTCCATAGGAGAATAGCAGCCTGCATTGCTGCGAAAGGTGGATATACTCTGTACTAGTGCCGACATTGTGCATGCTCTGTTGCCTGTGTCTATGTGCCTGTGGTTCTGTCAGTGTGATCATGTGATGTATCTGACCCCAGGAATGTGTCAATAAAGTTTCCCCTTCCTGGGACAATGAATTCACGGTGTTCTTATTTCAATTTCCAGGAGTGTATTTGATCCTCTGCTGCCTTCACCGTTTCATCCCTCAAAGTTACCCATTCTTCTTCTAGTGTATTTCTTTCCCCCATTCCTGTCAATTGTACCCTTATGCTCTCCCTGAAACTCTGTACAACCTCTGGTTCTTTCAGTTTATCCAGGTTCCACCTCCTTAAATTCCCACCTTTTTGCAGTTTCTTCAGTTTTAATCTACAGTTCATAACCAATAGATTGTGGTCAGAGTCCACATCTGCCCCTGGAAATGTCTTACAATTTAAAACCTGGTTCCTAAATCTCTGTCTTACCATTATATAATCTATCTGATACCTTTTAGTATCTCCAGGGTTCTTCCATGTATACAACTTTCTTTCATGATTCTTAAACCAAGTGTTATAGTCATAGGATACCACATTTTCGTGTTTTGTGAAATGCAAAATTTTACGTTACTGAAAATTTAAAGCAAGTTGCAATTTTATCATGCTCTGACTTAACATTTATGCAGTTTCTCTCAGATAGTACTTCATAGATAACTGCACCATCTGCAAAAAGCCTGCTGTTAATATTGTCTGTGCAAGGTCATTGCTAAACAATATTAACAGCACACCCGAAGCTGCTTCTACGTCTGATGATGACTCTCCATCGAAGATAACATGCTGTGTCCTCCCTAGCAAAAAGTCCTCAATCCAGTCACAAATTTCACTTAATACCACATATGATCATTCTTTTGATAATAAGCGTAGGTGTGGGACTGAGTCAAATGCTTTTGGGAAATCAAGAAACACTGCATCCACCTTGTTGTCTTGATCCAAAGCTTTCAGGATGTCATGTGAGAAAAGTGCAAGATGGGTTTCATGTAATTGAGTTTTTTTAAATCCATACTGGTTGGCGTTGAAGTCATTCTTTTCAAGGTACCTCATTATGTTTGAGCTCAGAATATGTTCTAAGATTCTACAACAAATCAATGTTAAGGATATTGGATGGTAGTCTTGTGGATCACTTCTACCACCCTTCAAATAATGGAAAATCCAGGATGAAATGTAACAATATTAGAGAAGGAAAGTTGCTACTCAGCATATAGCGGAGATGCTGAGTCGCAATAGGCACAACAAAAAGATTCACACAATTATAGTTTTCGGCCATTAAGGTCTTTGTCAGCAATAGACACACATACACATATGCGCGCGCGCGCGCGCACACACACACACACACACACACACACACACACACACACACACACACACACACACACACACACACACACACACACACACACAATCTCTCTCTCTCTCTCTCTCTCTCTCTCTCTCTCTCTCTCACGCAGACGCAACTTGCACACATCTGCAATATCAGGTAATTGAAACCACATTCGAGAGAAAAATGCAAGTTAGGTTTCAAGTGATTGATGTTTTTGAAATTCATACTGGCTGGAGTGTGGTTTCAGTTATCTGAGACTGCAGACATGTGTGCAAGTTGCATTTGTGTGTGTGTGTCTATTGCTGACAAAGGCTTTAATGACCGAAAGATATAATTGTGTAAATCTTTTAACTGTGCCTATTGTGACTCAGCATTACCATCCTTCTTGTAGACATGTGTGACCTGTGCCTTTTTTCATGAATTGGACACAGTTTCTTGTTTGAGGGATCTATGACAGATTATAGTTAGATGAGAGGCTAAGTCAGCTGCAAATTCAGTATAGAATCTGTCAGGGATTCCATCATGGTCTGGAGCTTTGCTCAGTTTGAATTATTTCACTGTTTACCAACAGCACTGACACTAATACTCACTTCATTCATCTTTTCAGGGTATGAGGTTTAATTTGGGCAATTCTCCTGGGTATTCCTTTGTAAAGAAACATTTGAAAAAGGAGTTGAGCATTTCAGCTTTTGCATTGCTACCCTCAGTTCCTGTCTCATTCGCTAGGAACTGGACACTAACTTTGGTGCCACCAACGGCATTATATACAACCAGAATTTCTTTGGGTTCTGTGAAAAAGCACTTGACAATATTCTGCTACAGTAGTCGCTGAAGGCATCACACCCTGCTCTCTTGACAGTCAAACTCATTTCATTCAGCTTCTCTCTACCTATAACGCTCCACTTTGTTTCACACCTATTATGCAGTAATCTCTGTTTCTTTAGAAGTTTCTTTACAATGACTATGTACCAGGGAGGTTCCCTCCCATTATGAACTGTTCTACTGGGTACGTATCTATCCAGTGTATGATCAACCACTCTTTTACACTTGAACCAGGGTTCCTCTACATGCTCCTGCCCTGTGCTGAAAATTTAAAGTTCCTCACTGAGATAAGACTCTACTGATTTTTTATATAGTTTATTGAACATATATACTTTCTGCTTATTTTAGTTGTCCACTGTACTTTGGTAATCATTGTTGCCCCAATGACATCATAGTCACTGATACCAGTTTCCTCAAAGAGGTCAGGTCTGTTTGTTGGCATTAAATCCAATGTATTTCCATCATAAGTGGGGTTCCTAACTATCTGTTCCAGGTAGTTTTCAGAGATAGCATTTAGTAATGTTGCACAAGTTGTCTTATCACATCTGCCATTAACAAAACTGTAATTTTCCTGATTAATTGTTGGATGATTAAAATCTCCACTGATGATTACTGTATGATTGGGGAACTTACGAACAAGTGAACTGCAGTTTTCTCTAAAGTTCTTGTTTGCATCAGAAGATGAATCAGGTGGGCAATAAGGATCCAATTATCATTTTATGCTCACCCCTGATACTGAGTCTTGTCCAAACAATTTCACATGCAGCTTCAATTTCGACCTTGGTGAATTTGAGTTTCTTGTCTACTGCAACAAATACACCACCTCCATTTCCCATTTGTCTGTCATTTCAATAAACACTTACATTTTCCCCAAAAATCTCACTGCTATCAATTTCAGGCTTCAACCAGCTTTCTGTACCTAGTATCTACATCTACATCTACATCCATACTCTGCAAGCCACCTGACGGTGTGTGTGGCGGAGGGTACCTTGAGTACCTCTATCGGTTCCCCCTTCTTTTCCAGTCTCGTATTGTTCGTGGAAAGAAAGAGTGTTGGTATGCCTCTGTGTGGGCTCTAATCTCTTTGATTTTATCCTCATGGTCTCTTTGCGAGATATACGTAGGAGGTAGCAATATACTGTTTGACTCCTTGGTGAAGGCATATTCTCGAAAATTCAACAAAAGCCCGTACCGAGCTACTGAGCATCTCTCTTGCAGTGTGTTCCACTGGAGTTTATCTATCATCTCCGTAATCCTTTCGTGATTGCTAAAGGATCCTGTAACAAAGCACGCTGCTCTCCATTGGATCTTCTCTATCTGTTCTATCAACCCCATCTGGTAAAATTCCACATCGGTGGGCAGTACTCAAGCAGTGGGCGAACAAGTGTATTGTAACCTACTTCCTTTTTTCTCGGACTGCATTTCCTTAGGATTCTTCCAATGAATCTCAGTCTGGTGTCTGCTTTACCGACGATTAATTTTATACGGTCATTCCATTTTAAATCACTCCTAATGCCTACTCCCAGATAATTTATGGAATTAACTGCTTCCAGTTGCTGACCTGCTATATCGTAGCTAAATGATAGCATTATACTTGTCTACATTGAGATTCAATAGCCATTCCCTACACCATGTGTTAATTTGTTGCAGATCCTCCTGCATTTCAGTACAATTTTCCATTGTATTATGTAAACTTTACTGCTTTTCATCAGCGCTTCAAAATCTATTGTTGCAAATGCTTCGGTAATGTACCATTAGGATTTTAATACTCTCACCTGTGGGAAGCATTTCTTTCGATCTTCATCTGATACTTCTGGCTTTCCTACAACTATCATTATTTGGATTGGATACAGAGTCACATAATCTAAAAAGCCACTTTATGCATTCCACACACAGTCAGCTACCTGAGTGGCAGTCTCTGATACATAGTGCTCATCTGACCTATTTAGGGGGACCCTACAGGCGCAGGTCCAGGAAGTTGCAGCCTAGCTTGTCACAAAACCTACAAAGTCTCTAGAATGAGATTTTCACTCTGCAGCGGAGTGTGCGCTGATATGAAACTTCCTGGCAGATTAAAACTGTGTGCCCGACCGAGACTCGAACTCGGGACCTTTGCCTTTCGCGGGCAAGTGCTCTACCATCTGAGCTACCGAAGCACGACTCACGCCCGGTACTCACAGCTGTACTTCTGCCAGTACCTCGTCTCCTACCTCCCAAACTTTACAGAAGCTCTCCTGCGAACCTTGCAGTACTAGCACTCCTGAAAGAAAGGATATGCAGAGACATGGCTTAGCCACAGCCTGGGGGATGTTTCCAGAATGAGATTTTCAATCTGCAGCGGAGTGTGTGCTGATATGAAACTTCCTGGCAGATTAAAACTGTGTGCCCGACCGAGACTCGAACTCGGGACCTTTGCCTTTCGCGGGCAAGTGCTCTACCAACTGAGCTACCAAAGCACGACTCACGCCCGGTACTCACAGCTGTACTTCTGCCAGTACCTCATCTCACAGGAGAGCTTCTGTAAAATTTGGAAGGTAGGAGACGAGGTACTGGCAGAAGTACAGCTGTGAGTACCGGGCGTGAGTCGTGCTTCGGTAGCTCAGTTGGTAGAGCACTTGCCCGCGAAAGGCAAAGGTCCCGAGTTCGAGTCTCGGTCGGGCACACAGTTTTAATCTGCCAGGAAGTTTCATACAAAGTCTCTGGTTCAGTTCTTCCACTCAGCTCAGAACAAGAGGGCCATGATCAGTTCCGGGAACAATGCAGCAAATTGTGAGTTTTGTTGAAACATTGCATGCAAGGATGGTCTTCTCTACCAGTCATTGGAATGACCCAAGAACGACCGCAGAGCCCAACGACAGGAATCATTTGTTCCAACATATGCGACAACCCGCAGTTGGTTGCATCCTGTTCTCTCAATGGCTGCCAGAATAGCCTCTTCAACATGTTGAACGAGGCACCCAGGCATACACGCTGATTGCACCTAGTGTCCCTTGCACCATTTTCCTAAGCAGTACCACCATTCGCCACACGTTTGAACTGCCAATGATTAACAGACCCCTACCTTTTGCGTTTGCCTCCACCTGACACCGGGCAAAGTAGGTTTCCCCAAAAGAGGTGAAGTGAGTCCTAGTGGCTCAGTTTCTGTTTCAGTGAAAGAAGTTGGTTCGGGGGATTGGTACAACACCCTGAGTCCTCCCTGGTGCGCGTCCACCCTGTACAGGATCCTTCTGCTACACTGTGATGTAACTAATGTATTACTGTATTAATATTATTATTTCTCTTTCCCCATCTCAGACGTTATGTCTGGTTAAAAATGGAAAGTGACGCGGACCTTGATCAAGCGTAAGTTCCTTTTAACTGTACGGTGTATGTTACATTGCATTTAGGAACTTTCGGGTAATTGAACATGTATCAATAATTACAGATTTCTGTAGTTGTATATATATGTTTGGATGTAGCTGTATTGCGTTAATGTACTGGTGGATATTGCGTGGTATGACTCCTGTAGTTGATAGTATAATTGATATGATGTCAACTTTATCCTGATGCCACATGTCTTTGACTTCCTCAGCCAGTTGGATGTATTTTTCAATTTTTTCTCCTGTTTTCTTCTGTATATTTGTTGTATTGGGTATGGGTATTTTGATTAGTTGTGTTGAATTCTTCTTTTTATTGGTGAGTATGATGTCAGGTTTGTTATGTGGTGTTCTTTTATCTGTTATAATGGTTCTGTTCCAGTATAATTTGTATTCATCATTCTCCAGTACATTTTGTGGTGCATACTTGTATGTGGGAACGTGTTGTTTTATTAGTTTATGTTGTATGGCAAGTTGTTGATGTATTATTTTTGCTACATTGTCATGTCTTCTGGGGTATTCTGTATTTGCTAGTATTGTACATCCGCTTGTGATGTGATCTACTGTTTCTACTTGTTGTTTGCAAAGTCTGCATTTATCTGTGGCGGTATTGGGATCTTTAATAATATGCTTGCTGTAATATCTGGTGTTTATTGTTTGATCCTATATTGCAATCATGAATCCTTCCGTCTCACTGTATATATTGCCTTTTCTTAGCGATCGATGTGTGGCTGTGTTAGATGATACGGGTGCTTGCCATGTAGTGTTTTCTTTTTCCAATTTACTTTCTTCGTATCTGTTGATGTTATGTGATCTAAAGGGTTGTAGAAGTGGTTATGAAATTGCAATGGTGTAGCCGATGTATTTATATGAGTGATTGCTTTGTGTATTTTGTTAGTTTCTGCTCGTTCTATAAAGAATTTTCTTAAATTGTCTACCTGTCCATAATGTAGGTTTTTTATGTCAATAAATCCCCTTCCTCCTTCCTTTCTGCTTAATGTGAATCTTTCTGTTGCTGAATGTATGTGATGTATTCTATATTTGTGGCATTGTGATCGTGTAAGTTTATTGAGTGCTTCTAGGTCTGTGTTACTCCATTTCACTACTCCAAATGAGTAGGTCAATATTGGTATAGCATAGGTATTTATAGCTTTTGTCTTGTTTCTTGCTGTCAATTCTGTTTTCAGTGTTTTTGTTAGTCTTTGTCTATATTTTTCTTTTAGTTCTTCTTTAATATTTGTATTATCTATTCCTATTTTTTGTCTGTATCCTAGATATTTATAGGCATCTGTTTTTTCCATCGCTTCTATGCAGTCGCTGTGGTTATCCAATATGTAATCTTCTTGTTTACTGTGTTTTCCCTTGACTATGCTATTTTTCTTACATTTGTCTGTTCCAAAAGCCATCTTTATATCATTGCTGAATACTTCTGTTATCTTTAGTAATTAGTTGAGTTGTTGATTTGTTGGTGCCAGTAGTTTTAGATCATCCATTTATAGCAAATGTGTGATTTTGCGTTGGTATGTTCCAGAATATTGTATCCATAATTTGTATTATTTAGCATGTTGGATAGTTGGTTCAGAGCAAGGCAGAACCAGAAAGAACTTAATGAGTCTCCTTGGTATATTCCACGCTCAATCTGTATTGGCTGTGGTGTGATATTATTTGAATTTGTTTGGATATTAAGTGTGGTTTTCCAATTTTTCATTACTATGTTTAGGAATTGTATCAATTTAGGATCTACTTTGTATATTTCCAATATTTGTAGTAACCATGAGTGGGGTACACTATCAAAAGCTTTTCGGTAATCAATGTATGCGTAGTGTAGCGACCTTTGTTTAGTTTTAGCTTGATATGTCACCTCTGCATGTATTATCAGTTGCTCTTTACATCCTTGTGCTCCTTTGCAACAGCCTTTTTGTTCTTCATTTATAATTTTGTTCTGTGTTGTATGTGTCATTAATTTCTGTGTAATGACTGAAGTTAATATTTTGTATATTGTTGGTAGGCATGTTATGGGGCGATATTTTGCTGGGTTTGCTGTGTCTGCTTGATCTTTAGGTTTCAGATAAGTTATTCCATGTGTAAGTGTATCAGGGAATGTGTATGGGTCTGCAATGTAACTGTTAAATAATTTAGTTAGATGTGAATGTGTTGAGGTAAACTTCTTTAGCCAGAAATTTGCTATTTTATCTTTTCCAGGGGATTTCCAATTGTGCGTAGAATTAATTGCTCGGGTGACTTCATGTTGCAAAACTATCACTTCAGGCATTTGTGGTATCATCTTGTATGTGTCTGTTTCTGCTTGTATCCACCGTGCGTGCATGTTATGTTGTACCGGGTTTGACCATATGTTGCTCCAGAAGTGTTCCATGTCTGTTATGTTTGGTGGGTTGTCTATTTTAATGTGTGTATTATCTATTGTCTGATAAAATTTCTTTTAGTTGGTGTTGAATGTTTGGTTTTGTTTCCTTCTATTTTCACTTTTTTGTATCTTCTAAGTCGTTTGGCCAATGCTTGTAATTATTATTATTATTATTATTATTACTATTATTATTATTTGTAAAAGTCTGAGTCATCCCCAATAGGTGGGCTATCAGTGAGTTTTATCATACTTGCCACTACAAGTGACCCTCATTGATTTACAATGTAAAAACTGCCACATCTACTGTGAGAAATTAACTATACATCATTGGACTTATGTCAGGGGAAAAAACTGTTGTACATTAACATGTAATCAAAACTCAGCACCTGTAGATTTAAAGTATAAAGGCTGACAAATCAGTTACAGTGATTACCAGCTAAAATTTCCCTTCTAAGTGTCTGTACAGTGTATATAAAGCTAATAACAGTATATTTTACAATATATATAGAAAATCTTTTGGGTTTTCTTGGAATAGATAAAGAATACAGACAGAACCTTCTTTGTGTACTATCTCAAGCACTAATTCCTCTCCAGCATGTTTTCAATGTAATCTGAAAAAAATTCACGTTGCATTTATTCATGCCAGTATTTTACCAGACTTTTGACTCTGTCTATTATTTTTCGCTGCCACTTTATCTGCTGTCAGGGTGCCACAGTTCATCAGTCCCAGTAAATTTCTTCCATGCTTTGCTATACCACTGTGATGCCCTTGTACCCATGCTAATCTCAATACAAGGCATTGTAAAGACTTCCACATTCCCTATGTAGCAAAAACTAGAAGTCAGAAACATGTTAGCCACTTAGGAATAAAGCTTTTAAATGCACTTCCATCTCAAATTAAAGAATTGAAAGGCAAAAATAATCTCAAGCATGAAGTAAAAAAATACTTGATGGAAAAATGCTTCTACAGTGTAAATGAATACCTGTCTCAGACTGTGAATTGAAACCTGTCAGACTAATTAAATGATGTATATCCGTAACAAGTTTTGTGTATAAGGCATAGTTCATTATCTAAAAATTTTCATTGTGAGCATGTACTTTTGTTTTTTGGATAATATGTTGTTATACACTACTTTTGTACTATGTGTATGTAATTTGTTTGCTGTTTGTATATGTTTGTCAATTTATTATGTGTATGTGTTGTTATGTGTTACGTGTAATCAAATGACAAATCCTATATCACATGTGTGATCTACTGGATGCTAAATAAATAAATAAATAAATAAATAAATAACCAATGATGTGCAATGAGTGGAGGACACACATGTGCCATTTATCATAGTGAGATGTTGGTTCTGTATGGTATGTCTGTTTGCTAGGTGCTGTTAACCAGAATTGGATTAGTGAATGACTTGCTGCAGTGTTACAAGCTAAAATAGTCAATGGTGGCAATTGCTTTAAGTCCTGTTGTTGCCCACAACAGTTGACTCTGGTGATATCAGTTTCCTGCAAACGAAAGTAGCCATGGTACACCCTTGACGTGATGGCATGTGAGACCAACATGATGCAAATTATGCCTCAAAATGTAAAAATTTTATATTATCTAATAAATGCTATTATCATCTGGTGTAGCCTTTTTTTGAGGGGGAGGGGGAGGAGGAGGAGACATAATGCGCATAAGAATGTATTTGCAAAATGAAATGTGTATGAACATGATCATGCTCAGTGCTCTGGTGTCAGGACAGTTGAATGGTCAGTATATGATACCTGCTGTGTAATGCAATACAGGTCTCAGCTGTGGGACCTAGCATCTTAGAACAAAGTAATGTGTGTGCATGTCTGCTAGCTACAGTCTGAAAGGTGGTATAATGTGGACACTTTAACATTGCAGTTTTAGTTTGTGGGTTTTTGAACTATGGTTGTGTCAAATACAAGTATAGGTTGGCCTGAACTACCTCATTTAGGATAATGCCAACTCAGCTAGCAATTATGAGGTAGCCATTACCAAACACTTTGTGTTGCATGTTGCTCATTGTTTTATTTTCTTATTTTGAAATTAATGTAGAGACTAATCCCAGTCCATCACATGGTTTGATTATGACCCTCATAACACCAGAAGGGATCAGCAATCCCTATGATGTTGTGCCAGTTCTCTTTTCACAGAAACACATAACAAGGGTATATGCTGGTTGCTCTATGAGAGTGTTTCTTCACACTGCTCCTCTCCCCTCTGGTGGTTACAATTATAGTTCATTTATGTTCACAGCCAGATGCCAGTTATAGTGTCCAGACATTGCACAATTGCATCTGGAAAACAAAACTTGTCAATGTATTTTTATCATGCCACAGAAGATAAAACTTCAATGTATTTTAATCACACCAAAAGTCTTAACCCTAATGTGTGAACAGGGTTATTTTTGTTCTATAGTTGTGCTATGTACCTTGTTGGTTCTGTCTGTAGCATTGTCAAGTATAGGTAGCACAACAATGAATGCCACATTACAGTTTGTAAGACCATTTCGGAAAAAAAACTGTTGAAGTTTTTACAAAAGCAAACATTCCAGTCAAAAAGGTCCACAATCATGGCTTCAATGCACTAAGATTTGGTCTTCAGATATGTGGTTTGAAAAACTTGTAAGTTTGCACAACTAATCAATCACAAACAAAAAAGTTCAGATTCAAATTTTGTCAAAACTGTACATGAATTTTGCCAAAAACAGAATCGAATTTTGCCAAAAATAGATGCTACGTCTTGAGGTACATTGTAATGGTCATAGTGCCAAGTCAAGCTGAAACAATCTATTAATAACAGCCGAATATCAAGAATTGTGACACCATCTGCCAAATGAATAAAATAACAAGGCAGACCCAAACTGGTATCTACTGCCATTATTTTGTAGGTTCCACTGCATTGGTAAAGCTACATTAATAATAGTAATTATAAAAAGTTATAAATTTTGATAGAACTATTGTGCATCGCACCTAATGAAAAATTAAGTTTGTGACCTTATAGTCTGGACTCTTGTTCCTGTGTTGGGGTCAGACTATTAATTTTGGGTGATGAGTTATTTGTGAAAATCTAGGGATGAACAAGAGCATCAGTTGTATGTTAAATCAATTCTTTCCCAAAATCTTGGTGACAACTATTCATCCTGGTTCAGGATGAATTAAATTTTGTTCTAGTGTATCAGATATCAGTGCTAAGTCCTTCTCTGCTGTAGCAGTAGTAGTAGTAGTAGTAGTAGTAGTAGTAACAGAAAGTCTGGAAACTGAGAATGATGGGCAGTGAACTGCTGAGTTGTCAGCACTCTGACATAAAATAAATGGAGATGAATATGATTAAAATCAATTAAAACTGCAGTAAGTTTCAAAACAGTTACAAAAAAACAAACACGACAGGACCTAAAGTAAATAAGTTCATAAAAACAAGAGAAACACAAATAAAAATAGTGCTGAATAATTGTCATTAACACCCATAAAATACTAGAACAAAAAAAGTTAATAGGAGCCAGATTATGGTGGCCTGATGACCCCCTAGCCACTCTGCAACCCACTAAACTCTCTCCCAATATTTTGGGAAGGAGGCCACACAACAAGCTGAACTTTGAATCCTATACCATGATCATCTCAGTGTCGTATAAAATAATGGGCACATTCTGTGAAAGACACAGTCCAACACTCAAATGAGAAAATAAAACACACCAAATTAACATATGATGTATTAACAACAGTGTTCTGCAAATTCCACACACTGCTGGGTTCTTCCACAGTAGGAGAAAACTATATTTCAGGGGACATTGTCCCACTCTTAGTCATGCAAGAACTACTTCTCTTGGTTGTGATGGTGTTGAAAGGAGGTAAGTCATAATTGCATTTTAGACTTCACTGAGTGCAACTTATTGCTCCTCTCTTCCAGTCATTGAACTTCCTATTAGTGATTGCTCACAGGGGAACTTAATAAGGGGTAATATCAAAATGGCAATGCCTGAATATTTTAACTACACCTATAGTAATATCTTATCAAAATATCTCAAACAAAACCCAAAAAAATTCTTATATGGGTATGGTGTCTGTTCTTTCAGACATGTCCGAAAGAACAGACACCATTGATGACCTGCAGCCATCTAGAACGAAATTAGAATTATATTAATACCTACAGCTGCTAACGGGCATTGATATGTATCAACATGGACGGGTGAAAATGTGTGCCCTGTCCAGGACTCAAACCCGGGATCTCCTGCTTACATGGCAGGCGCTCTGTCCATCTGAGCCACCGAGGGCACAGAGGATAGCACAACTGCAGGAACTGTCTCGTGCATGCCTCCCATGAGACCCACATTCTCACCTTGTATGTCCACACACTACATTCATAGTGTCCCACCCCAACACACTCATTACTCATGGAAGACATTCTTATCAAGTCCCTTAAGAGTTCGGGAAATATGTGTGTATCCGCACAGAAGAAGAAGGTCATGGCTGGTGTTGCCAGAACTACATACTTATATGGATATGGTGTCTGTTCTTTTGGACATGCCCAAAAGAACAGACACCATACCCATATAAGTACATAGTTCTGGCAACACCGGCCATGACCTTCTTCCCCGAACTCTTACGGGACTATCTGCAACTCAGCACCTCTGCCATATGATGAGTAGCAACTTTCCTTTCATTATGTTATTACATTCATTTCTGCTGTGTACCAGCGCACATGCAGACCTGGGGGAAATGACCTCGCGGACGCTGGCACCAAGGATTCTTGTTTTTCCAATCTGCTCTGCATCTATGTACACTCTGCGAGCCAACATGAAGTGCATGGCAAATGGTACTTCCTATTGTACCACACGTTAGAGTTTCTTCCCATTCCATTCACACATGGTATGTGGAATGAATGATTGCTTAAATATCTCTGTGTGTGTTTTAATTGTGCTAATCTTATCTTCACAGTCTCTAGTGTAGCAATAGGTAGGGGGTTCTAGTATATTCCTAGATTCCTCAGATATAATACTGGATCTTCAATCTTTATGTCAGTTTTTGTGGGATAGTTGGCGACTATCTTCAGGTGTCTGCCAATTCAGGTTTTTTCACATCTCCCTAATGCTCTCCCTTGGGTCAAACAACCCTACCGGATTACATCATGGCTTCAGTTCCCAGAGACTGCAGTCGTGTGTGTGTGTGTGTGTGTGTGTGTGTGTGTGTGTGTGTGTGTGTGTGTGTGTGTGTGTGTGTGTGTGTGTGTGTGTGTGTGTCGGCTTATGAGTGTGTATCATCTACTTTCGACGAAGGCCTTGCTGGCCGAAACCTTATTTGTGACAGTCTTTTTGTTGTGCTTATCTGTGACTCAGCATCTCTGCTATATGGTGATTAGCAACTTTTCTTCCATAATATTGTTTCATTTCATCCTGGATTTTCCATTGTTGGGTTACATGATGGTCAGACTGAGTTTTCAAAATTGTATATTTGATTGTAAGGTGTAACAAGGAGCAGATACAGACTCTGATCACAATCTGATAAAGATGAAGAGTAGACTGAAGTGTAAGAGAATTGTTTGAAAGAATCAATGTGGAAGGAAATGGAATAGTGAAAATCTGAGGAATGATAGATGCTCTAAGGCTGTAGATACTGTGATAAGGAATGCCATAATAGGCAGTTCAGTTGAATGGAAATGGACATCTCTAAAAAAGGCCAATCACAGAAGTTGGACAGATAAATAGAGGTACAAGGAAGGCAACTGCACAGAAAAAGCAGTCAGGAAAAATGATGAAAGATGTTTGAAATTCTCAGGAAAATAGGTGTAAGATATAGGGAAAGATGGGTAATATACAGTGTACAAGAACTTATTGTAGGAGCAAAAAATAAGAATTGAAGAGCAGGAAAAAAGTGCTCAGATTATAAAACAGAGATTTATTCTTTTCCTCTAGTCTTCAATCTAAACGTTGAAGAAACATTGGTGGAAATAAAAGGATGGTTCAAGAGTGGGATTAAAGTTCAGTGCAAAAGGATATCAATGATAAGATTTGCT
The DNA here is from genome assembly GCF_023898315.1 of Schistocerca nitens. Classification (NCBI taxonomy): domain Eukaryota; kingdom Metazoa; phylum Arthropoda; class Insecta; order Orthoptera; family Acrididae; genus Schistocerca; species Schistocerca nitens. The sequence goes on from NC_064615.1 coordinate 504,656,800, forward strand.
GATGGCATCACTATTCTCATTGAAACTGTGGAAGAATTGTAGGCTCTGTTATATGGAATGCATAGCCTAATGAACACACACTATGGATTGAGAGTAAACTGAAGAAAGATGTAGTAATGGGGGGCAGCAGAATGAGAAGCACAGACATTGTCCTCTGTGGTTGATGTCAATGGCCTTCTTTCTCTATCAGCATCAGGCATGGCTGTGCAGCCTTGATCAAATTGTTGACACCATTTCATTATGGCTGGGTGTGACATTGCATTTGGTTCATATACCATCAGAATTTCATGGTGAAACTGTGTGGAATTTAAATATTCTGTCCATAGGACTTGCCCCACATACTTCAACTTCAAAGTATGTTTCCCGTTGCCACATCATTTCATTCCTGCACTGCGATGCACCCGCTATCTCTCTATCTGCAGGAAGCCTGGAACATGTTCCATCTGCTGGCAATGAGCCACCTTCATTACGCAACGGTCTTAACATGGGATGACATGCATAGCTTACTTTTTGATGTCTTCTAGAACATATGTAGTGATAAAGTATGTTAATAGCAACTGTTGTTAATGTGTAAAGAAGAAGCAAAATGCAATGTTATGACAATGAAGTTTTTCGCACTGAAGTCCTTCCATAAAAACTTCCAACTTTAATTACTGCTGTGGTTACTCGGTGTCTCAGAAGAACTTGGCATTTGCCGATTAACAGCAACTATACCTACATCTAGACCTACTACCACACAGTTCTCATTTCCTCCACTGGCATGTGTGTGTTTCAGCAATCTAAGCATATCCATGTGGATGGCTACTGAAATTTTTTGTAGATTCGCCATGCCTACCATTTTCTGCTCTGATAGTAACACTTCATGTTATCCTTATACTCTGATCTTTGGATCTATTAACTTTGCTTTGATAGTCAGAGCGTCCACTTGATCTCAAGGCCTGAAAGTTGAGGTATTGCTTTTTTGATATGTGATGTACAACCAAATTAAGTGTAGTCCATAAATTTTGATATTATTTGTTGGGCCTGGTGGTCTCATGGTAAAGTGCTTGACTGGAAATGAAGAGTTGTGGGATCGAATCCTGGTCAGACTTTTGGTTTTTCAGTCTGTCTTTTAATCTAGCCTTCACCTCTCAATGTTGTGAGGAATCACATAGAAATGACATGTGTTTCTGATTCCATGTTGCACTGTAGATTCCCTTTCCCCAGTTGAATAACTGGTGTAAGTTAGGGATATACAAGTGACATTAGCACCATCCAGCTGAAAGACTCGCACCAAGCCAGTGAGCCACACAAAATTATTATTATTATCATTAACAACATAGGAAAGCAGATTCCTACCTACCATAAAGAAGACATGTCAAATTGGAGATAGGAGTAATTAAAAGACACTCACATAAAGCTTTCAGCCACAGCCTTCATCAGTAAAAGAGACAGTCACACCATTCACACACATGAGCAAGCACACCTCATGCACACATGACCGCCAACTCCAGCGTCTTGGTCCGGGAGTTGGCAGTCATGTGTGTGTGAGGTGTGCTTGCTTGTGTTTGTGAATGGTATGTGTCTCTCTTTTACTGATGAAGACTGTGGCTGAAAGATTTATGTATGTGTCTTTTAATTGTGCCTGTCTGCAACTTAACGTGTCTTCTTTACGGTAAGCAGCAATCTGTCTTTTCCTACATTGTTGATATTCCTACTTGGAGTTTCCATAGTTTTATTATTATTGTTATTGTTATTATTATAATAATAATATTATTGTTATTATTATATTGTTATTGTTGTTATTATTATTATTTGATATTATTGATAAACTTTACAGCAAAGTTGAAGGCCATGAAGTAGATAGTGTGAAGGAATTCTGACACCTCGAAAGCAAAATAACACGTGGCAGATGAAGCAAGGAGAAAGTATAAAACATAAAGGTAGACTAGTCTAAGGCAATCATTTCTGGCCAAAGGAAGTCCGCTAGTATCAGTTCTGAGAGTGTATTTGTGGAGTGCAGTGTTATATGGAAATGAATCATGGGCTGTGGGAAAACTGGTGTTTGAGGTAGGGTACTATAGAAAGATATTAGATGGAGTGATAAGATTAAAACATGAGAAGGTTGCCTGGAGAACTGGTGAGGAGAGGAACATGTGATAAACACTGACAGCAAGAAGGTATAAGATGGTGGGACCTGTGTTAAGACGTCCAACAAATCATTGAGGACAATTGGTGTTAAGCGCCACTTTGAGATGAAGAAGTTGATACAGGAGAGGAATTTTGCAGTAGGTCACACATCAAACCTCTCAAAAGACTGATGCCTCATCTGCCTCCTGCAAAAAACAGAAGGTCCCTACAATTTCTGACATCCAGGTATTTGTAAGAGTTGTCTGGTTCCAGTTGTGACTCATTAAACTTGTAAACAGAGTAAACTGCTTTTGTTTCATTTTGTGAAGCACAAAATTTTAATTTGTGAACATTTAAAGCAGATTATCAATCTGCTCACCACTTTGAAACCTTATAAATATCTTGCTGGTTATTTTTGCAGACCTGCAAAAGGTCTGAAGTTACAATTAATACTATCTGCTGGGTCAATAACGTTATTAACAATGGGCACAACACATTTCCATGGGTGAAGCCTAAAGTTACTGCTACTTCTGTTAATGACTCTTCATCCAAGACAACATGTTACACCTTCTGTACCAACAAAATGTGAATCCAGTTATCAGATCTCTCTCTCTCTCTCTCTCTCTCTCTCTCTCTCTCTCTCTCACACACACACACACACACACACACAAGAGAGAGAGAGACAGAGAGATTTAAGTTATCATTCATTCCACACACCAAATGTGAATAGAATGGGAAAAACTCTAATGTGCGGTACGATGGGAAGTACCATTGCCGTGCACTTTAATGGAAAGAAGGGCACTTGGGGATTGGAGCTGAGGAGGAATTTGTTATGACATTGTTGGTTCATCTCTTCCATTACCCTTGGGGTGGCAACAAATACCGCATTGTAGATAGAAAACCACATCCTGAGGAAACTATCAGGAACAGGACTTCTGGGGTCCTTTAGTCTGAACACTAATAGAATCTGTGTGGTGAAACCATAAAATTTATTTTTAAATATGTAATCTAGGGTACATGCCTTCACGCATCTCATGAATTCTAAAATCAACCTGGGTCCACTTATTAGCCAAGGGAGCCCCTACTTTACCCCAGGCTTTGGATCTTAGTTATTCTACCAATGTGCGAGATAAATGACTCCCTGACATGCATCCCTAATCCTAATGGCCTTGTTGGCCTTCGATAAGTGTTGAGTAAATGTTCCAGTCACAATCAGGCAATGGAGTATATGCCAAAACAATTTTGTAAGAGATGAGACCCTATATGTTTGGCATACCAAAAATAGGTGCCAACGTGCAGCTCACCACCCTCTGCGTACAAGCTAGAAGTTAGGATTGCATGGTAAGCCCCCATCAATAGCACTAATTTCAAAAGCCCCCCCCATCCATAACCCTAATTTCCACATCTTACACTGCATCCAACATTTTAAGGCATGAAGGCTTTGATGATCCACAAATCTGACATTTATAGTCCAGTTAAGACTAAACAAAGGCTTCACACAGTTGGAGCAGTCTCCCTCAGCCTGTCCTCAGGAGCTACAGCCAGTGTATTGTAAGAGATTTAAAGCCTTGAGGAATCTTAATTTCAGTCTCTGAGGTAGTGCAGCTATCATAATCTTTCATCAGAGACAAGACTCAAAAATTTAAATTTTCTTTAAAATTGAGACAGGCATCCCACAGCTCTAAAAAGGGATAATTAAAATGAGAATGAGGGTGATTACAAAGGACACAAACAGAAGAGAACTCAAAACCTGTGTAGTTACTCCATTCCTCCAGCTACTTGATCATTGTTTACAACTGACAAGTCATTTTTGTGAGTCCAAATGACAGACAGAAGATGGAGAAATACACAAGTAAGGAACACTGAAAGGGAAATAATATGGTTCATCACAATGGCTAATGCTTAAAATGTTAAGGCAGGAAATACTTGACTCTGTACCTCAAGAATATTTCCGGGACTATGCGAAGATAAGGCAATGATCCCAAAATCCCCCACTTGTGGACTGTAGCATAGTATACGTTGTCATATCACGGCTAAGTGCGGTTTCATGAGCTCCAGACAATGCAGAATCCACTTCCTACAGGGAGAAGGGGTGGTTATATTCCTCAGTGTTGATGAAACAGAAATCATAACCATCTCTCTCCTGTGTCACCTGATAGAGACAGACAATCGAAGCCTGGTTATAATCAGCCATAATGTCCTTACAAAATTTAGCCAGCGTTTGGTTGGTGTTGCCTGGTGGTGTTAGGAGACAGCCCTGATCTTGTACAGTCATGAGTGACACCTAAAAATCCTCCTAATGGCTTACCTCATTTTCTTTCATATCTGGATCTGTTTATGGGGTTCAGTAACTCTTGTTGGTCTTTTTAATTCTTCTTCTTTTCACTCACAATCCAAAACATGGTTACACTTTTGCCGTGGGGCACAACTTGAACCTTTCCATAGCTTCATGCCTGTCCCTGGGTGCAAAATTACACTTGTTCTTCCACCAAGGACAGGAAACTTCCTAGGTTTTCCTGACAAATTTAGCATGGATATATCAGTGACCTGGTGGATCTCAGTTACATGATCCTCCAGTCCTTCACATTTCAATGCTGTTTAAAAATTGCCAACTGACAAAATTGCCAATTGGTCATTCCTAGCAACTATATCAGCAGCCATCAGCCAGGGTCTGCTCTCTCTGGCAGATGGAGCCAAATGAGGACACGTCACTCCATGTAGTTCATGGTCAATGTCTCACTGAGCAGTGTCAGAAAGGATATACAAGCAGAATGAGAAGTCTATGGCTACAGACAATCCTACAACAGTTCTGAAATAAGTAAAAAGCATTATGATGTCCTCAGTTTGTGTGAGGCACTCAATTAGTTCATGTTGTAGCTGACAGTGATAGAATCTAATCATGCACTAAGTGTATTGGAATCTCCTAAAAGGAGAAATGCATGGAGTTCAATAATCTACATCAATAGGCTATATAATATGGAAGTGACTGTACAGTGCATGGAAGAGGGTACATCATACCAGTATTACTGAGTTTATTTCCTATTCCATTTAAGTACTGAGTGAGGGAAAAATAATTGTCTGTGCGTCCGTATGCACCTGAATCTCCCTCACCTTATTTTCACAGTATCTGCACTATATGAAGGTGGCAGCATAATGGTCACACAGTCTTCTTCATATACAGGTTCTGTAAATTTACCCAACAGGATTTTGCAAGTACATTGTCTTTCTTCCAAGGGTGCCTATTTAAGTTTCTAGAGCATTTCTGTTACACTCTTGCATGGGTTGCATCAGTTACAATCCTAGCGTAAGTTTGTTTGATGTCTGTTATTGTGCTTTCTTGATAAAAAAAAATAAAAAATAATAAAAAAAACTTCCTTAATACTATATTTTTCATCATTGTTCCAATCCCTGCCTCTTATTATTGCCCCTCAATACTTATACCGTGTGACTTGCTCAAGATGTTCACCCCTAATATCATAATACGCTATTTGAGGGTCTCACCATCAATGAGCTTGTGTTGTGGGAGATACAAACAGCTCATGGTGACATTAACATGGCCACAAACCATGACAGCCACTGTCTGCAGTGTTCTGGTATCTGTGCCTGATGAACATTGTCACCCCACCTATTGGCCATTCACCAAAAGTTCATCTTTTGTGTGGAGGATGTAGCCTGCAAGAAAGGAGCATCAGTATTTTTAACGTGAATCTCTTTTGTACACAGGCAGAAAGGTATTTTCTGCCCAAATAGTCTAATCCCTTCACGTGTCCAGATGATTCATTGTGCACAGTATTTCTTTCTGTAGTAATGATGGAAGCCTTCATAGGCTGGGAGTTTTACATCGGCCTGTCTCTTCAGAGTAGGTGGTGGACTGTCCACTATAGACATCTGCACATTTAGTTATTGGTCTAGAGAAAGTTACCTTGTTTGCTAATGATGTGTTCTTGTAATATCATTTCTTGCATGTACATACGCTCACATTTATGTCAGTTTTATGTATTGCTGTTGTTATTTAAGCTCACTGTTTCTTCAATATCGTCATAAATACATCCCAAAAGCAGGCAGTTATTTTGATTGGGCATCAATACTATTCTACTGCCTACCCCTAACTGTTTGGTTACCATTTGTTGCTCCTATTATAAACATACAAAAAGTTAGTTGTAGAACATGGTCAACCTAAACAGATCGTCTTACTGATTCCTGGTCACTGTTTCAGACAGCATTCTATCACACCTAATAATAATTCATGAAATTAGCACAAAGCTTACATTTCAAAAAGGAATCCAGTTATTGATCATCCCAATGCTTAGGAACCCTGGGCTCTTTTCCTCTTACCTTTATTGTTATTTGAAAATAATGGATTGATCTCCTGAAGACATATTATATTAAGGAAAATGTTGTGGCTGATGCTACAAGTGGTATCCCTCATCTGGACAGTTCTGTAGACAGTTGTATGGTTATTGTAACAATGGAGACATATTAACAGACAGAATTTCATTCTAGTGTAATTGAAGAAAAATTCTACTCTTATATAGTGTAGCAAGTTTCTGAAGGAGACAATAGATGCAGGTTTCTTTCAAGTAAACCATACTGACCGCATTGTTTTTCGGACAATTACCTGTAACAACAAATGGAAACAATTTAAATTTGAAAAGCAGTGTTCAAGATAAAATCTTCCTTTCATTTGTAACATTTAATGATGAAATGTCCTTTCGCCGGTATGGCCATATAAGTTGTAATGAGTGAACTTAGGGGCAGAATGTCTTGCATTCAACAATACTGCAGTAATGCAAACTGCTCAGGTAAAGATGTTCTGTTCTGTTAGTAACAGTGTGATTTATATTGTGTCTATCTAATGATGTAGGAATACTCATTACACATTGATAGAGCACTGTTACATTGGTACAGGTTGATTCACAATTCTTCAAAAGAAATTCTGCCTCAGCTATGGGTTGTTTACTGTACATGGTATCTTAACATTGCCAGACATCATTCTTTGAAACTTGCTGCTGTGGGAATATGCTTTCGTCCTGAGCTGTGCACTTCTTCAGAATAGTATCTTGCTGCATGGACAAATTTTACATTTAGGTTTTTCTTGATCCTTGAACATCCTCCTAGGTAAATGTACTGCTGCAAGATCAGTCCTAACTGCCAATCTGCTAACTTCACCAAAGAGAATATCATTAATGAAGGAGACTGTTCTTGAATGTGAGACAAGACAGTGTCCATTTCCTTTTCATCATAAAGGCTAGCCAGAATGGCTACGTAAAACAAAAAATGGGAACAGTTTACCCACAAGAGCAGCAGACCATGTAATATGCAAAACAGCGTAACATGAGGAGAAGTTAAGTACTTTGTTTTCCAGTCAACAGTAGCAATGTTTCAGGGCTTCACTTAGGAACTGACTTTTGCCTTCCATTACATATTACATGCAATACTTCTAGTTTGCCTTTTCTTTCTCTCTTCAGGTCCTTCTGACTTTTCTAAGACTACTTTAATCCTTCCATAAGCAACTTCAGTTTTTCCTACAGCAAACTTTCCAACACTTCTGAATATGCATAGCCACAATTATATTTATTTGTTGCTCTATGTTCTCTGCTTATGATTTCCCCCCACCATGAAACTTTCTGCATTATTTAGTTCTCTTTTATCTTTATTTGTAGAACAACAAGTTGGCTGCAATTCTTCTGTATGCACCATCCTGTTGGAATATCATATTAGCACTTTGGTTTGAAAAGTTTAGAAGTAAGATTAGAAAACATTTGTGGCAAATAAGAAACAAAAATGTGGGAAATGCAATGCACTTATGATAATTTTAATTTTCGAAGGAACTTCATAAAATGTAGGCAAAAACTTTGAACTAGCACAGTGAGAAAGAAACTGGAGCTAACATACCATTTAAATGTAGCATCAAGGTATATTATTGACCATAAACAATAATATTTTCTCACTTTTCAGCCTAAGGCATAGCACTTGAAGTTACTGTATGAAACACAAATTCAAATAGTATCATTTTCAACAATACTAAAAGAAGAAAGTATTTTCTGTCCTTAGATCTATTTTACAGGATTCTTCTTATTACTCTTGATTAGTGTCAACAACCACATTCAAATTACAGCAAATTTATAAGTGAGACATATACCTAAAATTCGATGAGAATTTAAATGTTGTGCTTCAACAGAATAAAAAATTTACTACACTCATCCACATAAGTTGTGATTTGTTACCAAGAAGTTTGAGCACTGTCTCATTTCCTTTCATAAGACACTATTGGTAAAGTACCGGAACTTCAAGCACTGATAGAAAGCACCAAAGCTGAAATCATTATAGGTACGGAAAGCTGGCTGAAGCCAGAGATAAATTCTGCCGAAATGTTTACAAAGGCACAAACAGTGTTTAGAATGGATAGATTGCATGCAACCGGTGGTGGCGTGTTTGTCGCTGTTAGTAGTAGTTTACCCTGTAGTGAAATAGAATTATTATGGGTGGAGGTTATACTCAACAACCGAACTAGGTTAATAATTGGCTCCTTTTACCGACCTCCCGACTCAGCAGCATTAGTGGCAGAACAATTGAGAGAAAATCTGGAATACATCTCACATAAATTTCCTTAGCATGTTATAGTCTTAGGTGGAGATTTCAATTTACCAGATATAGACTGGGACACTAAGAGGTTTAGGACAGAGCATCGAATGACATATTGAGTGCACTATCCGAAAATTACCTCGAGCAATTAAACAGAGAACCGACTGTGGAGATAACATCTTGGACCTACTGATAATAAACAGACCTGAACTTTTCGACTCTGTAAGCGCAGAACAGGGAATCAGAGATCATAAGGTCATTGCAGCATCCCTGAATATGGAAGTAAATAGGAATATAAAAAAAGGGAGGAAGATTTATCTGTTTAGCAAGAGTAATAGGAGGCAGATTTCAGACTACGTAACAGATCAAAATGAAAATTTCTGTTCTGACACTGACAATGTTGAGTGTTTATGGAAAAAGTTCAAGGCAATCGAAAAATGCGTTTTAGACAGGTACGTGCCGAGTAAAACTGTGAGGGACGGGAAAAACCCACCGTGGTTCAACAACAAAGATAGGAAACTACTGCGAAAGCAAGGAGAGCTTCACTGCAAATTTAAATGTAGCCAAAACCTCTCAGACAAACAGAAGCTAAATGGTGTCAAAGTTAGCGTAAGGAGGTCTATGCGTGAAGCTTTCGGTGAATTCGAAAGTAAAATTCTATGTACCGACTTGACAGAAAATCCTAGGAAGTTCTGGTCTTATGTTAAATCAGTAAGTGGATCAAAACAGCATATCCAGACACTCTGGGATGATAATGGCATTGAAACAGAGGATGACACACGTAAAGCTGAAATACTAGACACCTTTTTCCAAAGCTGTTTCACAGAGGAAGACCGCATTGCAGTTCCTTCTCTAAATCCTCACATGAACGAAAAAATGGCTGACATCGAAAAGGAATAGAAAAGCAACTGAAATCACTCAACAGAGGAAAGCCACTGGACCTGACAGGATACCAATTTGATTCCACACAGAGTACGTGAAAGAACTTGCCCCCCTTCTAACAGCCGTGTACCGCAAGTCTCTAGAGAAACAGAAGGTTCCAAATGATTGGAAAAGAGCATAAGTAGTTACAGTTTTCAAGAAGGGTCGTCGAGCAGATGCGCAAAACTATAGGCTTATATCTCTGACATCGATCTGTTGTAGAATTTTAGAACATGTTTTTTGCTCACGTATCATGTTATTTCTGGAAACCCACACTCTACTCTGTAGGAATCAATATGGATTCCGGAAACAGCGATCGTGTGAGACCCAACTCGCTTTATTTGTTCATGAAACCCAGAAAATATTAGATACAGGCTCCCAGATAGATGCCATTTTCCTTGACATCCGGAAGGCCTTCGATACAGTTCCGCACTGTCGCCTGATAAACAAAGTAAGGGCCTACGGAATATCAGACCAGCTGTGTGGCTGGATTGAAGAGTTTTTAGCAAACAGAACACAGCATGACGTTGTCAATGGAGAGACGTCTACAGACATTAAAGTAACCTCTGGCGTGCCACAGGGGAGTGTTATGGGATCATTGCTTTTCGCAATATATATAAATGACCTAGTAGATAGTGTCAGAAGTTCCATGCGGCTTTTCGCTGATGATGCTGTAGTATACAGAGAAATTGCAGCATTAGAAAATTGCAACAAAATGCAGGAAGACCTGCAGTGGATAGGCACTTGGTGCAGGGAGTGGCAACTGACCCTTAACATAGACAAATGTAATGAATTGCGAATACATAGAAAGAAGGAACCTTTACTGTATGATTATATGATAGCGGAACAAACACTGGTAGCAGTTACTTCTGTAAAATATCTGGGAGTATGCGTGCGGAATGATTTGAAGTGGAATGATCATATAAAATTAATTGTTGGTAAGGCGGGTACCAGGTTGAGATTCATTGGGAGAGTCCTTAGAAAATATATCCATCAACAAAGGAGGTGGCTTACAAAACACTCGTTCGACCTATACTTGAGTATTGCTCATCAGTGTGGGATCCGTACCAGGTCGGGTTGACAGAGGAATAGAGGTCCAAAGAAGAGCGGCACATTTCGTCACAGGGTTATTTGGTAAGCGTGATAGCGTTACGGAGATGTTTAGCAAATTCAAGTGGCAGACTCTGCAAGAGCGGTGTAGCTAGCTGTCCAGGTTTCGAGAGGATGCGTTTCTCGATGAGGTATTGAATATATTACTTCCCCCTACTTATACCTCTGGAGGAGATCACGAATGTAGAATTACAGAGATTCGAGCGCACATGAAGGCTTTCCGGCAGTCATTATTCCTGCAAACCATACGCGACTGGAACAGGAAAGGGAGGTAATGACAGTGGCCTTAGGCCACACACCGTTGGATGGCTTGCAGAGTATAAATGTAGATGTAACCCGTTTCTACATCTACAAGATTACTCTGCAGTTCACAATTAAGTGCCTGGCAGAGGGTCATTGAACCACATTCAAGGTGTTTCTTTACCATTCCTCTCTCGAACAGTGCACAGGAAAAATGAACTCTTTAAATCTTTCTGTGTGAGCTCCAATTTTTCTTATTTTATTATGATGATTTTTAGCAAACAGAACACAGCATGTTGTTCTCAATGGAGAGACATCTACAGACATTAAAGTAACCTCTGGCGTGCCACAGGGGAGTGTTATGGGACTCAATGTAGATGGGTGTCAACAAAATATGTTCACATTTGTAGAAGGAAGTTGGTGATTGAAATTTCATGAGAAGATCCTGCCACAATGAAATTCCCTTTGCTTTAATGTTTGGCACCCCAGTTGGGAATGATTTCACACTTCTCATTATTTAAAAGTTAAGTGCCACTTTTTGTGCCACGAAGATATCTTGTCTAAATCATTTTGCAATTGATTTTGTTCACCTGATGTTATACTTCACAAGTGTAATTATGTGGGTTATACAGAGCATATATCCTGCCTGTCAGAACATTCATTGTATATGACAGATTTTGTAAGCTTCTGTCAAACAGATAAGCTTACGCTTCCTCCATCTGAGTCAACTAAGAGTTGTTGCACACCATATCTCCTGTGTTTCTTATGATAATAAGCACAAAAGGTTATTTTTGTTTTTATTTCAAACGATATATAGACCAGATTATTATTTTATGTGGCCAATACGTGTGCAATCTAAAATTAGAGTGCTGGGATTTTGGTTCACGGATATTTATAGCAGGTGACAAAAGAACAAAGTCCCCAGCAATGACCAAGCACAGCTGGTATACTATGTTCTCCAGTCAGGCTGCCGAGTTGTAGGTCCAGGAGAGTACTTAAATTGAAAATCTCACAGGCTTCTTTCAGTATCATATCAAATATATCTCATGCACACTTTTTGTTTGAGCAGAATCCACCTACACACTGCAAAAACAAAATTTACACACTGCAAAAACAAAATTTAAAATATCTTTACAAAACTTCAGAGATACAGGCCTGATGACTCCGAAACAACTTATAAACTACATTAATATGGGACCTAGAAGATCTACTCATGTATTTCTGTACTATTTGCCATAGGAATTTTGATACATGCTGAAATAATTCTATGTTAAGTCATACATTACTTTTGTTACACAAAATTAATGCATTCATTACAAACTTATTGTACATTCAAACTAAGTTTTTTTCGCTCACATTGTTTTGTTCGTGTTTATGTCTTGTTCTGTTTCATTCCTGGTGCATATGAAACCACCTTTATGTAATATTATGTGTGTGTATAACAATCGGTGTATGTTATAGTAATATATTTACATTACTTTACAGGTAAGATGTGCATGCCACAGGGAAGCTTATCATTGTACCAAGGTATCCTCGAATGCCCACTGCAGTTCCTAGACATATGACTTCTTTTCAGACTAAAGCTACATGTTTTGATTTACCTTTTTTTGTATAATTCCATTTAACTCCACAACACAATGCAATACAGGAATAAAAATAAGCAAGTCTTCAGTTTTCATTTCCGTTAACAGTGGAGAGTATTGTGATGGTTGAGACCAAAACTGTTTCTTTGCAACAGCTGAATATATCAGTACCATGAGACAGAATGTCACTTCACTTATAACTTTACCAGCCAGTGGTATTTTTGCCACATCAAACTGAAATGTGCTGTTTTGCTGCAGCAAAGTGCTCGATTTTCCTTTACCCATATTTAGGGATTCCCGCTAAGACATTTTTCAAACTCCTTAGGTCATACCAAGGAAGAACTTACTTTTTTTTTTTAAATCAAGCACATTTAGCAAAATATCATTAATATATAACATATTAGTAGCGGATCAAGACTAAAATCAAGACGTCCTTCACTTAACATTACTCTACGAGATGCGATTTTTGTTTCCAAACTTTCTGCATAAATATTGCTGCTTTTTGTTTTCTGGGAATGAAAAAACCTTTAGTGCTTGTTTTTTAATTCCATAATATATTTATCAGTCACAAGATTTTAGAGTGCCCACCATTTTGATGGACAATGTCCTCACACCCAATCCTTTGTGTGTCACATACATGAAATCTTACTGCAAACTTGAGGACAATATTGATATTTCATAGTACCCATGCGAGTCCTAAATGAGTCATTACAGACTGTACTGCTTCTTGTTTATCTATATGTGCACATTACTTCAATTGCACCAGCACCAGCCCGCTTGTCTGTACCAAGAGTATTTTACATAATACTGACTGCCACAAAGTCACTGCTGGCCAAGACAAATGCTTTATGACACCCTGCGATTGTTGGAAGCAACAAGTTCCAATCTCTGTAAGTGAATATCATTGAAATATGAATTTCATGAAATGTTATCACAGATGTGAATAAGAACAACCATCACATGTATAATGGAATGACAATGAAAATTTGTGCCAGACTGGGACTCGAACACAGATTTTCCACTTATCGTGCTATCCAAGCATACCTCACAGCCAGCACCAACCTTCCGTATATCACCAACAATGTGTCTAAAACCTGCACTCATCCATCCATTATGTATATTCCTGTACAGTGGACACATTTTCATTGAAAATCACTTACCCAGTGTCGGCAGATAAATATAATACTGCAGTGCCTTTGTTGTTCAGAAGTACGATACAATATTTATTCAGACGTACATACCTCCCCGGTATATATACATAACAGATATAAGAGTGCAGGCTGTAAACAGTTTGTTGACAACATGTGGAAGTTTAGATTTGACTATGAGGTATGCTCGGCTAGCCTAATGGTAAAGCGATCACTCACGATAAGCGGGAAATCCGTGTTCAAGTTCTGGTCTGGCACAAATTTTCATTGTTTTCATCCATTGCACAGCTGACAACGGTTGTTCCTATTCGCAACTGTGAATACACTTCATGTATTTCATAGCAGCAGTAGTCTGAAGGAACATTGCATCATGTTTCTGAACACAGGCACTGCAACCGTAAGTATGTATTTGTAGAATATAAAGGCTAAGGGTAAGCTATGAGACAAAAGTGATAGCCTGTACTTACCTTCAGCAAAGAAAATTCTTATTGCTGCCAACACACACATATAACAGCAAACTACACTTCGGAATATTAGTTCCTTCCTTGGAGAAGAAAACATGTTTGATAAAATTAATAACGAAAGGGCAGGACACTCAGTCCTCAGCACGAGGGGGACCACAGCTACAGTCACATAATCTTCCTTTTAAGAGAGAACAGGACAGACATTTCAGATCAAATGGATACTTATTTTTCATCATATAAACCATCTGAACCACAGAACTGTCTTAATACCAGTGGTAAATACCTCAATGTGTAGGAAGCATATGGAGGACAGTGTTGAAATAATACATTGGCATGTACAATGAACAAATATTATTGCAAGGATCTAGAAGCCAACAAAATTTAGCACAATCTCGTAGTCCAGTGTCGGGAAACAAGCAATACCAGTCCCTTACACTTACAGCACAGGAAGAAAATATATGAAAATGCAGAAGAGATACCAGCAGCATTATCAGATTGTTAAAGCTAAGGGGGAGTCTGAAGCTTCGTAACACATGAAAATAAGATTGCCACATACTTCGAAATTTGCAACTCATTGCCCTTTTTGCTAGCATTGTTCTGATCTTGTTTCATTTTTTATGATGGCAAGGTTAAGTGAACAATGTGCAGCTGTGAAATTTTGTTTTCTACTTGGTAAAAACGCTGCTGAAACTGTTTTTATGTCGAAAACAGCTAATCAAGATGACGCTATGGGAAGAAAAGTGTACGAGCAGTTTGCTCAATTTAAAAAAGGCGATATGTCAATTGATGACAAACCTTGTTCTGGGCGTCCATCAAGTGCCCAAATCAACAACAACGTTGAAAAAAATCGAGAGCATGTGCTCATAGACCGTCAACAGACAACTGATCAACTGTCAGATTAGTGTGTTATCTTGGAGCACAGTCCAGCAGATTTTAAACGAAGATTTGGGAAAACTGTGGCTGCCAAATTTGTTCCTCGGGTTCTGACTGTTAATCAAAAGGAACGTCAAGTTGAACAATGTTGTGCTTTGAAACAACAGCTTGAAACTGATCCAGATTTTCTGTCAAAGTGATGAGCCATGGTGCTATGGTTAAAGAAACAAAGCAACTGCAAGCCAATGGAAGACATCACCACCCCCTCCCCCCCCCCCAAAAAAAAAAAAAAAAAAAAAAAAAAAAAAAAAAAAAAAAAAAGGGGGTCCGTTCAAATCAAACATCAATACAATGCCGATTTGCTTTTTCGATGCAAAGGGCATAGTTCAGAGTGTGTTCCTCAGGTCAGAATGTCAATCAACCCTTTTATTTGGAAGTTTTAAGAAGATTGCGCAACAGTGTTCATCAAAGAAAGACCCAATTTGTAGCAAACAGGAGACTGGTTGTTCTACTATGACTACACACCTGCACAGACAGCCATCTCTGTTAGTTTTCGACTAAAAAGGCATGGTCCTGCTGTCCCACGGCCCTTACTCACATGACCTGGCTCCATGCAACTTTATTATTTCCACGTATGAGAAGCAGCTCGAAAGGACACCAATTTCACAACATTGAAGACGTCAGAGGGAGGGAGGGAGGGGGGTTGCTGTCAGCCATTTCTAAAGATGAGTACAAACAAAAAATGTTTTGAACATTGGAAGCACCAGTGGGATAAATGTCATAGTTGTAATGGAAAATATCTTGCATGGAATAAGGTTGCTTTGTAGACAATTTGAAGCTATATAGCTTTTAAAAAATAATTCCAGGTTTTTTTGGGTACCCCCTCATATCGCTCTGTCCATTTATTTACACTCTACTTTATAATATATCAGCACCCAATTACCTACTGACTAATTTGATACTAGTCTTTCTTTTATCATTTCTTATTCCTCTTAATATATTTTAATTCTTGTTTTAAGAAAACAACCAGGCAGCATTCTCGTGGTACACACGTCACATGTTCCACTGAGGTTCCTCATTTTAACCAACAAATTTAAAGTACAGAATTGTAATCACTATGGTTCTTATGAGAGCTGCTATCTGGTAGTAAGCCATCAATCTCTATGCCACATACTACAAAAATGCTATTCAAAGACATGACCGCCTATAGTGGAGACTGTGCCAATCAAGTCACATAGCACCCTGCACGAGACGTTTTCTGTGACCACTGACAATTAATAAGTTAAATGATTTTTGGCAATCTGACTAAATCTTTTTGTGTTTCTATAGATCATGTTTGATATTTCTAATCTTAAAAAGTAATACCTAGCCTTTTTCCGAAACAGTGTGACAGACTTTAAAGTCATGTAAAGAGTTAAGTTGGCCATCCTTTCAATGTATGGAAGATATTACAAGAACGTAGTGGAAAATATTAGGCCTGAATATGATAAATTTAACACAGTGTCCTGTGACGAGATATATCCTTCCCACCCCAACTACAATGATATTTTGACACACACACACACACACACACACACACACACACACACACACACACACACAATATATCCTTTCCCATCCCTACTCCAACCTTCTGCCTCACATCCCAACAATAGACCGAGATACGGGACCTGTCCCACATAACATCCCATTACTACCTATTCCAGTCCTGTCACAGGCATCTCCTACCCCACCAAAGGCAAGGCCACTTGTAGAAGCAGTAAGATGTTCTAACACCTTAGCTGTAACCACTATGCCATATTCTACATGGGCATGAAAGGCTGTCTGCATGCATGGACACAGAAACTGTGCCCAAGAAGCTGCCGGACCATCCAGTTCTGAACATGCTGACCAACATAGGGTTCACTTTAATGACTGCTTCACAGCCTGTACCACTTTGATCCTTCCTACGAACACCAGAATTTCTGAACTGCACAGGTGGGAAATCACACTGCAACATATCCTTCGTTCTAGTAACCTTCCTGGATGTTCCACATCCCAGAAGATTTCACTATTGATAAATTGGAGCAAAAAGTATATTAATCTCAATCTTCACTAGTCCACCTCCACTTTTACCACCATACACACCTATGCCAGCTAACAGCCTTTTCCCTTCTCTGTGTGTCTCATCATTCCTTCAACTTCCCCCAACACAGACAGCCTCCTGACTGTGTGTGTAAATAGACTGCCAATCTGAAGATACAGAAAAGCCAAAAATTGAATTATGATTTATAGGAACTCCAAACAATTCACACATTTCAGCAGTTTTGATGTCTCCCCAGCCAACATTTTGCCAAAGAATTCACATGTGTATAATATGGCTAATGTGCAATATGAGTTTAGTGCATTGCTCTTAATGTTCCACAATATTTCAACATACGTACATCAGGAGTTGGAGTGTCTTCAGCTGTTTCCAAGTATTGTACAGCAAGTATTTATGGCAGTGTACTTAGTATGACTGTATGGTTGGGATTACTGTACATATATGGGCCACAGCTCTTACATGTAGATCTAAGAATGTAAGTGAAATCAGCAAACTAAATAACACCTTTGAATTAAGGAAATTATTTTTCGGTAAAACTTTGATAAGCTACAGTATGTTCAGTAATTTGGTCTTGCAGACCACATGGCCAAAAATTTTGTTTCAATTTGTAGAAAGTATTTATAGGTTTGAATACTACATTTAGAACAAAGATCATTGGCATACTCAGTGATACAGTTAATCCAATTTCCTTCAATGGAAAAATAATAAAATTTATTAGTTTCCCAAGAGTGTACAAACTTTAGTTCATTCTACATCATTACTTGTTTGACAAACTCGTACTTATGAGGACTATTCATAAAGAAACCAATTTTTTTTTCAAAAACTTGAATTTATAGAATGTTTTACAATGTCGTGAAAGTACACATTTTTCGAGACACATTGAGACAGTCACGGTAATTGACAAGCTCTGAAATTCCACAGTCTTACAATTCTGCTACCTCTACCCATCTGGCATTAAATTCCCAGGACCCCAAATCTTTGGTAATGTGTGAAAGTAGTGCAAAACAATGGTACAATACGTTCAAAAATGGGTGATGTCCATGATTATGTGGAAAAGTGGTCACCAAGTATCAAATGCAGATTTGATTCATTTGCTTGAGAAAAGGGTTATAGCTTCAGCACCTCTGATCTTTTTATTCATTTTCCACAGATTAGTTGTACTTTTCTGTACAAAGTGAATATCGAGATTCGGGCACTGGAAATTTAATGCCGGAGATACAGGCAGCAACATTCTACAATTGTCAAATTTCGAAGTTCATCAAAGGGTACATTAAATGTCTCAATGTGGCTGGAAACTAAATAGAGAAATTAAACTGTACCCTTTCAACAGTATTATAAAACAAGTACAGTAATTCACTCACTTTTTTAAATAACAGGTTACTTTATGAACAGCCCACATTTAGAGCAGATGTTCCTGTAGACCTATTGAAAAAGTAATAATTTAAAACCATCTATCAACTGCAGCATGTTAGCTTATAATGGGCACACATCACACTACTTGAGGGTAGTCCTCACACTAACAAGACATTGATTTGCATATCTAGTCAATCAATCCTCAGTTTCCTGACTATATAAAAGATTCAAGAATTTGGCTATTTGCCTCGAATGAGAAATTAGCATTCCTAGGTCCAAGTGCTGTGACAGATGAGTTGGTTTAAGTGTACTTATGGTTAGCAAAGGTCTTATAACAGTATTTAAAGACTTAAGTTAGGAGAAAATACATTGCGTAGCTTTCAGGAGTGGTGTTTGGAATACTCCTGTTGTGGTTAGAGAGTAAGTACTTAAATTTGTGAGACAGCTTGCATACCAGGTGTATCCTAAAGATGTGATTTTGTGGTGCATGTGCCACAAGGATTTCTCTTTGAAGCACAAGACTGATTAGGATTGGCAGAATCTAAGCACACCAAGATCTTTGAGAAAGAAGGTGTAACATCCAAAAATGAAAATTTCTACAGAAGAGCCCAGGACAAAAACAAGAAATGATGTGTCCATTAGTAACCACTTCAAGAGCGGGACGTGTTGAGTGACCGGGGAAGAATCCATTAACAATGGGATGTAGGTGAGGAGAGAAAATGAATGAAAATGTTTAAGACTAAAGCTGTAGAATAGTTGAGATAAATTAGTGGTGAATACCAAAGAAAAAATACAAAATAAATAATAAAACCTTGGAAAATGGATGTCAAAGCTAGACAATTATACAGAAGCCTACAGAGAAATAAGATGTTTGAAAACTATCTTGTGAGCACTAAGTTTCGATGTGCAGCTCTATAGCTGCACACTGGAAAACTTTACCTTGGTCTGGTTAATTCACACAAAGTAATTTGAATTCCTTGATGGACAGATCAAGAGTTCAAAATAATTTTAAAATTAGGTCCTATGGTTACAGTGAGTGGAAAATTACTTACCCAAGTACAATTAGAATGGAGCAGGGTATGTGTAGGTGTGAAAGAATATGATCCAAAATTTGAAATATCAGTTCAACCTTGTTTATGTGCTTGGCTCCCACAAACATTTTACTGGTTACATTTACCCTTAACTGTATTTCAACCTGGAAGTTTTACCAACAGTGGAACCAAAGATTTTTTCTGCAGCATAATGCATATTACCTACACCAATAGTTTCCTTGCTGCTCAGGAAGTGAATCGCACATGTAAAGTTAAATGTAAAAAAGTAAATTATTAAAATTCAAAATTTTTTATCGTCTTCTACTCCAATACAATCAGCAAAGGCAACAGCAGTGGAGAAAACCTGTGCCATTTCCATCATCTACATATCAATTTCCAAAACACTACATTCTTCCCAACTGAACTTGCTAATCAGACTATCAACAACATACACAGATCGACCAATAATGTGTTGGCTATAATTCAAAACTTCTTTTGCATGCTTTCTCATTGTCTCTGCCCTTTCAACAAAATTTATGTCCCATCACTTCAGATATATTTAACAGCAATTCAAAACTTCTATGAGAATTTTGGAAAACATTGTTTGCACAGTGTGTCAGGAAATTTTAGCCTGTGTGTAAAAAAAATACTTAACATTTTCACCATCATATACTTCCTGCATATCATTCAACTTTAAAATTTTCTGAAGTTATAATCAAGGTATGACGTATGTAAAAAGCTGATACACGAAAAGTTTTCTTCTGTTTACCCCGTACTACTGAGCAGCACAAAACTACATTGTACCTTCCAAATTGTTTGCTCAGTTTGGGTTAGGAGACACAATCAAAAATTTTGAGAATCTGTACACAGCAGAATCAAAGGACCAGAAGGTCAGTTTTAAGACTCATGATGCACAACTTAAACAGAAAGTAACTCCATTGTATACACACGATACAAAATTTGTTCTCATTTCCTACTCTACCAAAGATTTTTCTGTTGATCTAATGCTACAAAGAAAAGAGGTGTCAAATGGCAATTGATTCAAATCTAGATTCGCCAACTTATCTTAAGACAAGCAAGCATTGTCCTTTTTGTTTGTGTGATGGAAATACATTATGAGCTCCCAGACATGAACGACTAACCACAGAACATTGAATTTATAAAGAAATTGATTTGCTTGTCACAGAATCTTATACAATAAGTGGCAATAACTGGCACACATTTAAAATGCATTTCTACTGATAACCTCAGCATTTATAAACAATCTTTATTACAGGAACGCTGCAATAAAACATTTGCTGCTCATCTGGAAATTATTCCACAATATACACTGTCATCAAGGGAGATCTGAAACCTTTCACCCATACTCTGGGTCAGACATGCTCTCAAAATTGAAATCAATGAACGAAAAAGGCTGTTTCACCAGATTTTCACATTAAGATTTAATACAGAAAGTCTAAAAACTACCATATTAAACATGGTAATGATAGTATATTAAAGTGCCAGATATGAGTCATTATGAAATATAGTTCAAGAATAGAAAAACATGGTGTTGGGTCCAAATCAATTCTGAGTACAAAATTGACAACTTTATTAACAATCTATTTAAAATATATTTTGCTAAATTTACAAAGTTCATGCTCATAAACTGCTAAAAATTCAATAAATAAGAACCAGTAAATCTAGCAAAATCTGAGGTACAAAATACTGTAAACTGAAATATAAAATTTCAATTAAACAAACTTTCAGGGCACAAAGGAGAGGAATTTTTAGGAATATACAAACGATAAGAAAACCACTGTTTGCTGGACTTCAATTAGGAAATTTTGATCTTTATTTCCAAAAATTTCTTCTCACTGGCGGACTGGCCAAAAATGCCTGTAAATACAGAAAAGCAGTTTGAATATAATAGCTTGCCTATCCTTAAAACACAAAAAATCTGAACAACTGACGCAGTAAAGCAATCCATGTTCAAACAGGGTTTCAATTGATTAACAAGCAAAACAATGTAATTTAATAATTTTTATTAGCGCACTAAATAAGATTATACAAAAATGATTTTCTTGGAAACTAAGCATTAAATTAGATCGTCTCCTGCATCTTTTTTGATTAAAATATCCTTTCCAAAATCCAACCAAACATCTTCCTAGACAACAAAATACCAGAGTATGAAACCAAATTAAATGTGTATTTTGGAATCGGCAATAAAATGACATCATTCTGAGTTTTTTCACTGTGTAATTGTTAAACTGTTTGCCTGATTTTAAAAAGTTTTCGTTCACCCATTTGACGTATGATGAAATATGTTTTACAGAATATGAATACAAAGACATCTTTTCTACCCAGGAAAGCACTAAAAATAGATATGGTTGAAGGAGGAACTGCAACAGAAGCACAGTCAGGTCCAAAGTTCAATATAAATACAGTCAGCTGACTTATTTTCAGTATTAGTTTTCTCTCATGCACTGAGAGCCTGATAACGCAAACTGAACCCGTCACAAGGCAATTTTATATCTAAAAAAAGTAACACAAAACAGGAGTTTAACTAATCAACATACAAATAACCTGCCTGTTAGTTTTTTTAAACACGACACCAAATTCAGTCAATCAATCAGGGGCTGTCAAATTCAGCACCCCGACAAAAGAAACAATCACTTTATGGGGGGGAGGGATGGCGAAGTCCAACCCCCAACACCCCATATGCAAGTCTCTCAGATAGGATCCAAGAACAGCACTAATCTGCGTGGATGCCTGGAGAATAAAGTGTGCATCGAGAGCCGACCAGCGAAGTACGATAATTCGCTATCACGACAGTCCAGAAACCATAGGTGCGGCCAGAACCTCGATACTCACACCATCAGAAAACTCGAGGCAATACAGAACAGCACTAGACTTAGATCAAGTCTGCTACATTCATAGGCATCTCATCAATATGCGTGTTGTAGAATTTCTCAATGTCCTCCAGCGTACGCCTGTCATCTTGGGTCACAAAGTTGATAGCTACACCTTTTCGGCCAAACCTTCCACCTCGACCGATCCTAAAAAAGATGAAACCAATTTTATTAAACTTTCAAATCATCCTAAACAATTGCGGCAAGAAGTATTGTACAATCAAATGAAGTTTGTCGTTTCCTTACCTGTGTATGTAGTTTTCTCGATTAGATGGCAGATCATAGTTTATAACTAGCGAAACCTGTTGTACATCTATACCACGAGCAAGAAGGTCTGTAGTAATTAGAACTCTACTTGAACCGGTTCGGAACTGTCTCATAATAACATCCCTCTCTCTTTGCTCCATGTCACCGTGCTGTAACAAATTTTACAGTTTTTCTTCCACATATTTGACATAAATACAACACCACATGATAATGAAGGCACCCATAAGACTGTCTTGCAAACTATAACAAACTACAAATACTTAATATGGTTTCTTTCTCAAGTCAATAAACACAACACTGGAACCCATACAATTCTAATTGACAGAAGAGTAATATAGTCAGCACCTGACATACCAATTTCATTAAAATAATAATCTTTCAAACCTAATGTATGAATAAATTAATTGTGACTACTTTATCTGCATGGCTGTATCAGTAATTCCTACAATTTGGACAGCCAAATTTATAACGATGGAACCCCTATAACATTACCACACACTAAATGTTTTAACATTACTCTAAAGAAACTTTTCATAATACATTCTGCTTTTGAAATTTGTTTCTACACTTCTTTTTTATATTACTGAAGTTCAATAACTTGTGGAATGGTCTAAAAGGAAATTAAGACATCGTTCACAAAATGTTAATTCACTATGAAAGAATCCCAAAAGTTTAACAAGTTTCATAAGTGCATCTTTGTATTACATTGTTATTAACAACAAACTTCACTGGCAAACTGTCAATACATGAGAAACATTTTCCACATTTATTCTGACCAGCGACAAAACTTTATGTGAATTAAGATTTCTACAGCTTTGAGAGTTGGGCCTTTAGGATGTTTTTATAGATGCAGAACTCTTACATTGCTGAGAAGCTTTTGAAGACAAAATGTAAAAACTTCCTGGCAGATTAAAACTGTGTGCCCGACCGAGACTCGAACTCGGGACCTTTGCCTTTCGCGGGCAGAGTGAAAATCTCATTCTGGAAAGTGTAAAAAACTATAAATGCCTGTGTCATTTGCCACAAACCCTTATGTAGCATCTAAAGCTTTATGCAAATAGAATAAACAACATTTCCTCAACACTAAAAACACACCCAACAATTAAATTCAATAACACTTATTTGAAGATTAATCCTCACCATTGCTGAAACTGTGAAGTCACGTTTATGCATACTTTCGGTGAGCGCATCCACCTTACGACGTGTATTGCAAAATATGACAGCTTGTGTGATGCTAAGAGTATCATACAAGTCACACAATGTGTCCAGCTTCCAATCTTCACGTTCAACATTTATGAAAAATTGTTTGATACCTGGAAAGAAAAGCATGTTTAATAACTGAATGAGCATTTAATTTACTGCAAACTCAATTGCAATTAATATTTTGACTAAATGTCAGTAAAAAACACTAGCAGCTCATTTTACAATGCAACACACACACTGTCCATATAAATGCCATGACTTACATAGTTACCCCCATACATTTTTCATACTACACACTTTATTCACTGTTCAATACAACATATTTAAATTTACCTTGCAGTTTTAGTTTTTTGTAACAATATGTGCACTACATACAGTGTTAACTAAGAAATTAAGCCATTCTATGTATGTTATCACATCCTTTGTCGTTCACATTCATTAGCTACACAAATCTCTACCACACTGTCAATTTTCAGCTCAAACCACAGGCTTCTCTACACTATGAATCTCAATAAAATCAATATTTCAGAGGCAGGGCAGCAAAGGTTGGGAAGGGTGGGGGTGGGGTGGGGAAGATACATGGACATTAACCCAATTAAGATGTGAGTGTACAATCAAAATTTGAAAGCAATGTTGCAAGAAATTTGAACACCTTTCAATAGAACTTATTTCAACAAACGAAGTGATTTACGGAATGTAGAGGAAGGAAAAAATAAACATAAGGAAGCTCAGAAAGACACCAACTATTCCAGTGCTAAATAAAGTCATTCTTAGCCCCTACATACTTTACTGCACCTGAAGCCGCTTTTACACTAAGGGTCAATGATGGCTTAAGGGACCACCACCTCAATCGTAGAGGTTGTCCAAATTATGCAGATACTCAACGTAATGTCACATACGTAAGCCCTGTAATGAAGTGAGGTTGCAAGGGATCTATCTCTGAATACACAATCCACTTAAGGCAATAGAAATGTTAATAAATTCTATTCATGATAAAAGCAAAATACTTAAGCTTTTATACAATTTTTCCACACCACAGAGCTGAAAGAAAGTGACTAATAATCATGTTCAACAAATCAAGGCATGTTTGGATACACAGAAAAAGGAACACTGTTTTGCTGAAGATGGAGGCATGTTAATCTCACAAGCATGGAAAAAAAAAAAAGAACTTCCAACCCAAGCATTTTTTATTGTGAAACTTATTTGCTTCACAAAATTTACACACAAAATATTTAGCACATGGTATATAGCACCTTCATTTTTATCCTTTGGGGGTCTTATTTTCTACATGCGATATATTGTTAATTTCTCCTTCAACAGCGACATGATTTTGGGACTTTGCACAGAATATTTCATATATGATATTCTCATTTATAAAGAGCATAGGGTTTTTTCCTTGTCTTAAAAAAGTATTCTAAAAAGTCATGAACTATTGTCTCCTAGACTACAAACAAAGTTTAGTGAAATCTACATATAACATACCAAAAACAAACAACAAAGATTAAAGGTGCACAGAAGCACAAAAATCAACACTGTGTGAGAAACATTACAAGAGTTTACTTGTAACAAAGACATCACCCATTAACGTCAATATTCTGGTGTTTCTGCACCTGTAATCTTCAGTACTCATCTTCAGAAATTCATAACTACACTCAGCACAATCACTGACACACATCTACAACATTACTATACAATTCACACTGAAGTGCTTCACAAAGGCTTCTCCAAACTATCTTCAGACACTTTCTCTACTAATCCACATTAATACCACATAGGAAAAATGAACACCTAGCACGAGCTAAATTTCTTTTATCCTGATCATTTAGCCCTATGTATACTAGGGACGAAACACACACACACACACACACACACACACACACACACACACACACACACACACACACACACACCATGAAGGAATTATCTGAATGGGACAGATCTGTAGAAGTGATGCAAATTTACAGAAAAACAAACTATTACAATTTTAGAAAAATTGTATGATTTATTCACAGAAGGAAGTGCTTCACAAATTGAATAACATGTTGGTCCACCTTTGGCCCTTACGCAAGCAGTTATTCGGCTTGACATTGATAGGATTGTTGAATGTCCTGAGAGATATCATTACAAGTTCTGACCAATTTGTGCATCTAATAATCAAATACCCGAGCTGGCTGGAAGGCCCTGCCCATAAGCTCCAAACATTCTTAATCGTGAACAGATCCAGTGATCTTGCTATACAATGTAAGTTTGACAAGCATGTAGACTAGCAGTAGGAACTCTTGCCCTGTGCTGGTGGGTGGACATATCTTGCTTAAATATAAACCCAGGGTGGCTTGCCATGAAGGGCAACGAAACTGGGCGTAGAATATCACCGGGTAGCGTTGTGCTGTAAGCGTGCTGCAGATAAAAGGAGGAAAAGACATGGCACCCTAGACTATCACTTCTGGTTGTTGGGCCACACGATAGGGGACACAAACAGGTTGATACTGCATTATTGACCTGGGCACCTCCACCCAAAGCATGTCATTGAGTGGAGTAGAACTGTCAAGGTGACAAGTCCCAGTGAGCTAAGGTTCAATTACCAGCGAGGAGAAATTTAGACACACCAGACAGTGCTGTGATACCAGCCTGATTGTCACCCACCATATAGCCCGACAAGGAGTGATAGTCTGGGGTGCCATTTCTTTCCATAGTAAGATCCCTTTCATTAACATCCATGGCACCCTTGCAGCACAGCAGTGTGTCAACAATATTCTATGCCCTGTTTTGGCGCCCTTCATGGCAAGCCATCCTGGGCTAACGTTTCAGCAACTTAATGCCTACCCATACACGGCAAGTGTTTCTATTGCTTTGTCTTCGTGCTCAACAAACCCTATGTTGTCCAGCAAGATTGCCAGATCTTTCCAACTGAACATTTGGAGCACTATGGGCAGCCATCCAAACACCTAGGTTTTGGTGATCTAATGCACTAAATGGCCAGAATTTGGCACAATATCCATTCAACAGCCATATCAATGCCAAGTTGAATAACTGCTAACATTAAGGGTCCCAAGATAGAGCAACACATTATTGACTTGATCAATTTGTGAAGCACGTTCAGTTGAATAAATCATCTAATTTTTTCTGAAATTTTAATCATTTGTTTGCTCATATACATCAAATCTACCAATTTCTGCCGTATTCAGAAAACTCCTTGTGCTTAGGTTTTTTGTCGGTATTTTCACATTCAGATAAGAAAGTTGGTGATTAAAATTTTGTGAAAGATCTCACAATTAAACACCTTTGTTTTAAGGATTGTCACCACCAACTCACTTGTTTTCTCAGACATTTTCCCCCATTTTGCAATAATATGAAGCAAGCTGCCCTACTTTGAACTTTTTCCACATCCTCTGTCACTCCTATCTGGTAAGGATCCTATACCACACAGCATTACTCTACAAGGCGTCAGACAAGTTTAGTGTAGGCAGTCTCTTTAGTAGACCTGTTGCATCTTTGTTCTGTGCCAATAAAACAATCTGGTTTGTGCTCCCCAAAACGTTTTAAACATGCCCATTCCAATTGAAACTGTTCATGATTGTAATTCCTATGTATTAGTTGATTTGACAGGCTTTACACTACTGTATCATGTAACCAAGACCTCTTACTTTTCCTTACTCACGTGCAGATATTAGGAACAGCAGAGGGCCTGTCACACTTCTTTGGAGGACAATGGATACCACCTCTGTTGCTCAATTTTCTGTCGTTTACTTCATACTTTGATCTTTGATACAGGTAGTCACGAATCCATTTGCACAACTGAACTGATACTCCAGAGGCAGGCAATCTGAATGCCCATGTGAAAGGGGATTAAATCAAGTTAAAACATAACCATTACACTTAGCTTTATTTTACAACACTAGTTAATGTGATTTCATTGTAACAATGGAATGATCTAACCAGAGTCTTACTACTTTGGTTTGGATGTAACATCCACAGAGAGAATCCTTTACATGATAATCAGGTTCCTCACATTATGTCCTACAATGATCAGGGACATTGTTCATGCTGCTCTTGTACAAAAAACAGTTTTATATAAAATATTGTTGAAGTTTGATACAAGTAACGCAGAAGCAGTATAGCTGTCTCCATGTGCACCAATATAAAGTGTACAATAAACATGGGAAAGCAGGTCTACAAATGTGCATAATGTACTTCCCTTGCTACTTTGTATCTCCATAGCAGTGTCATGTCAGCTATACACCATTAGTTTAATACTCCATGTGCCAACAAATTTCTGCAGCCATTTTGTAAGAAAATTTTACTAATTAGAGCATCACTACAATTTTCATATTGGCTACTCCATTTCAGAACACTTCTAACACAGTTGACCATTACAGCAATTGTGTGTGTGTGTGTGTGTGTGTGTGTGTGTGTGTCTTTTTTGTGTGGGGGGGGGGGGGGCAGCACACACACTGTGATCCAAAAGTTTTGGGCAGACCAGCTGTCAAAAGGAATAAATAGAGGGGTGGAAGCATGAAATCTTAAAATGACAATTACAAGTTAGGTACTGCCCACCCCCCCCCCATATTTCTTTGTTTGTGCACACTACATGGGCAATCCTTCCAATACTGGTGACAGTGCTGTTCTATGTAATAATAAAAGAATTACAAAATCTATTGCATAGGATGAAGCTACTGAGCAGATAATCTGGATTACAAGTAAATGAACAAGTATCAAGGAGCAACAGAAAAGGGTTATAGATAAGTCAAGATTTTGACTCCTCTAACACACAAAGTAAAAGACTCATCTAGCCTTGGAAGTAAAATGACACACAACAGATGAATCCAGGACCAGACAAGAAGCAGACTAGCCCCATCAAATATAGCAATTTTAGCTACAATATGTTTACTGATTTCAAATGATACACCTTAATTTGAGGAAGAAATGTACAACTCAACACACCGTTAATCTAAGTGATTGGCAGTCCGTGGGAAAACTGGTAAAGGAGAGATGCAAAATGTTCAAGATGATTTATTATGGAAGAATGCTGAAAATTGAGTGGACTGATAAGTGAGGTTCTCCTGAATGAAGAAAGGAACATTGAGGAAACATTGCCTAGAAGAGGAACAAGATCATAGGGTATGTGTTAAAGACATCTGTGTAACTTCCATGGTACTAGAGGGAGCTGTAATGGACAGAGATTGGGAAATATACAGTAAATAATTTATGATCTCTTGTGTAGGTGCTATTCTCACATGTTATATACCTGCCTTAAAGTTATGCCACATTAAAACCCATTGGTTTAACTCCACTATAGCTTCCAAACCAATCTTTGACATCTGGCTACACTAATCAGTGCCACCACATTAATGATTTTGAAGAATTGGGGGACTAACACTGATAAAGGACTGGCTTTGAAATGCAACAAACATGGGGAGTTTTTAAATGTTTCCTGGCTTTGTATTAAGTATATCAGATTTCTGCTGTTTCATCTGGTGTTCACATACCTTGTTCATTTCCATATGCATCTTACCTTTACATTGTTATTCATGACATTCTCAAAACTGAACAACATTCATTCATATGTAGGCATCTAACCTATTTGCTTCATAGCCAATTTAAACAAAAATGTATGGAAAGTTTTCAAGAAAATTTAGTTTACTGAACAGCATTTAGTAGCAACTGTAATGGTATTAGAATGAGATTTTCACCCTGCAGCGGAGTGTGCGCTGATATGAAACTTCCTGGCAGATTAAAACTGTGTGCCGAGTTCGAGTCTCTGTCCGGCACATAGTTTTAATCTGCCAGGAAGTGTATTAATTGCTAGCTTCTACCACACCCCAAATCCCATTAACAATGTAGCTTGTATGCACACATTAGTATTGTGTACCTTATTGAAAATGGGTGTAAGGGATCAGTTATTTCTAATACAATACATTCTTCAGACTGATAAATTAGAGAATGTTACAGTTTCAGTCAAAGGAATAATATTTAAGTTTCACACACCCCTATGTTCCCGCAATACCTCCAAAGCAGTGAGCCCAGTAGCTGCATCTGAACATTTGGCTGCTGCCACCAAACAGTGACAAGTGCAAGGCAACATGATCACATAGGTGTAGGTTCAAAGGCAAGATTGCCAGTTTTGGGCCATGAAACATAAGTTCTCTCAAAATGTGCATAAAAAGAAAACAATCTTCATTTCCTCTACATCAAACCCTTACTGGTCATTTTAATGAAACAACATACATTTGTTCTAATTTATTTTGCTGCACTAAAAGAACTGCAAATGTCTTTATATTATACATTGATATGAGCTGTTGGTATATGCCTTGCCCAATTCAGTCAATGCATCCCTGAACAACACTTGAGGAAACCATAACTCAAGTATTTAAAAGTGTGTCATACCATTTGGCCTTCTGTTAGTGGCTGGATAAATCTTTTCCAGCCTCTTTAAAAGCAGAAATGTCTCAGTTTCCTAGACATGGCATAAAATTCCTGTGTACTTCTACCTCCTAAAGACAGACAAAACTGAACAGTAATTCACGTAATTTCATTATGGATTAAAGAATGAGATGCAAGTAATTACAGCACTGCAGTGAACAATGTCTCAATCCTAATGTAGAGATGGGAAATTTGTGACATTACTACTTTACACTAATAGCAGCCAATTTTTAATGAATAATTATTGTGCAATTGTTAGAATTCAGTAGTCAATTACCAGTCAGAACTGAAGGCCATTCAATCCCTGACAGTCCTGTTTTGTAGTGCTGTCTAGAGGTTGCAAAAATGTGTGTGGTTAGAATTTTAAGACTGGAGAGGATTTTTAAAAATTTTATAACTATATGTTCAGCATCAAGTTTTTAAGCACCCTTTTACAGCTGTGCCCCTCTCAGCCTATCCTTGAACAAGCACTGAAAATGGGGCAGCATGGCTCCCGATCCCATTTTTCACTGTCATTTGGCAACGTAACAAACGCAATGTTTTATATTTTCTGCATGCAAAGTCACTAATCTACACAGTTTATCATTTTAACTATTCATTTTTTGTACATTTCACAGGTGAACTGCTTTATGTCAATGTCCAACAGGCACAATATTTCGGCAAATGACCACTTCACCATAAGTGCACCTGATGGCAACATGGCTGTTTGGCAAAATATTGTGCCTGTTTGACACTGACCTGTGGCAGTTTATCCATGAACTATTTTGACATTAAGTACACCAGGAGAAATTGAAAAATCATTTTTGTCTTGCTATTTAGCAATGGACAAAGGAAAGTCTGCTTCATGTTAAGCTGTAACAGGATAAACTTTTGAAATCGTTTAATATATTTCAGTAAACTAAGGCTTGAGTAATTTTAAAAATGTCCCGGACTGGACCCAAGAAACTATGTTAATCATAGTTTTGGACTTACACCCATCTTCAGATAATTATGATGATTACACTCAGTGCCTTCTTCACATATTCCATATTGGATTTCTATATAAACAATACGTAACTTACTGCATATTTGATTCCAGTAGTCATTTGAAACAATCCTGTAATCACTACCTCAACTTAAAATTTTGTAAATGATGAATTTTATGTACTGGTCATTTACCAGATTTTTTCCAGGTACATTTCCTATCAAACAAATAGCCAGTATCCATTATCAATAACATTAACTTATATTTTCAACTATGAATGCTATTTGCACAGCTCTCTGGAAGTTCATCACCCAAAGTGACTTGTTAGAAGTTTACATATATAATATACAAGCAGCTTTGGGAATCTAAGACCATCAAAGTGTGATATCTACATACTATTTTCCACAAATTTGATCATCCTTAACCACAGGTGTGTGTGTGTGTGTGTGTGTGTGTGTGTGTGTGTGTGTGTAGCTAATTTCCCCTCATCTAAGCATTTCAGCATCACCACAAAGAATTTGCACTCTCACAATAGTGTTATTAACAACTGTTCAAATTAAAGAGCTACAGCCTCACTTGAGACACTTGCTCTGTAATTTTAAATTTCGACACACCAATGCGAATGTGAAGAACATGTCAGGGTTATCATAACTGAACTTATTGATGTTATCCAGAAGCATATGAACTTACCTTCAAGTGTAAGCTCTTCTTTCTTCACCAAAATCTGAACAGGATTCCTCATGAAGTAACCTGTCACCTCAAGTACATCAGCAGGCATTGTAGCTGACAGCAAAATGACCTGAAATGGGTTCCAGATTAATATTAATTTGTCTACCCTACTTCACATTACCAACAAAGATGAAAGCATATTACCTGTATTTCTGGATTAAGAGTCTTAAATACATCGTATATCTGATCCTTGAAACCACGGGACAACATTTCGTCAGCCTCATCTAATACGAACAGTTTAATGCTATTTGTTCCTAAAACAAAATGCCATGTGAAAGAATGACAAAGTCATAGTTAATTTATTTCCTTTTACATCACAAAGGCAAGGAAAATCATTCAAATTGATTCTTATAAACAGTTACAGTCTAACATATATAAACTCTAAAGTTTAAATACACAGCCAACAATTTGCCATGATTTTTACTTTGGTACTGTAGCACATACATATCAACAGTATTTTTTACTAAGTAAAAGTAGCTATAGCTTTTGAACAGAGGTGTTCTCACATGAAATTGTGAATCTTTGGCACCTTCAGCTTCTAAAATATGCAATTTTGATATTCTTATATTGACTGCCCTTACACTTCATAAACAAATGCACTATTACCAAACTTGTTGCATCGTTAAAGTTACACTTACTTAGGGCTCGTCTGTTAATCATGTCCATTACTCGGCCTGGTGTTCCAACTACAACATGAACACCCATCTCCAGCTTCTTCATATCTTCACGAACATTTGTCCCACCAATACAGGCATGACACTGTGCATTCATAAAATCCCCTAATGCAATCACAACCTTCTGGATCTGTAACAGAAGTAACTTCAGTCATTAAAAGAGCAAATTATTTACTTAAAAATTTATACAATTCAGTAAATAGCATGTTGCAACTTAATTTTGCTATTTCAGGAACTAAATCAATAACGATATACTGACAATTTATGACAAATTTTAATCAGTTGGGAAAAGATACCTGCTGTGCCAACTCTCGGGTTGGTGCTAAGATTAATGCTTGACACTCACGAAGTGAAGTGTCAATGAGCTGGAGGATTGATATTGAAAAGGTTGCCGTTTTTCCAGTACCTAGGCAGTAAAAAGAAAGAAAAGTTGCATCTTCCACTGAGTGCAATTTAAAAAGACTTAAATCAGACCAGTACTAAACCTACCTGACTGTGCCTGAGCAATGACATCGTGGCCTTTAATGCAAGGCATGATAGCTCGCTGCTGAATGGCGGATGGTTTTTCAAAACCATATGCATAAATGCCTCTCAATAACTCTTCCTTCAAATTCATGTCATCAAAGTTCTCAACCACCTAAGGATCAAATTCATACTTTCACAAGCCAAAGAAGGATAGTATTACAAAGACTAAACAAAATTCAAGAAATTTCAAAACTCCGCGGCTCTTACGCTTGCGTTGCTCCTCTGCTTTTCCCCGAGTTAAAGTGCTATTACATATTACTTACCTGCTCCCAGTTCGACTCAATAACGCCATCGGGTTCCATTCCTGGAGGTCCTTCATATGCGTCCTTTTCTGGGCCATTTTTGGACTCGTCCGCAGGCCAGTCATTTCTGAAATTAAAAATTACAATTATCTGTGAAATTTGTCAAACAAAAACCTCGTTAAAATGTTCCACTACAGTACGGGAAATGCTCAAACATTATCACAAAGAGGCGGCGCAAGCATGTGTACAATATTTCTCTACCATAAAAATTTACAAATCAAATTAAAAACATTCTTGCATTATAACTCTCTTTCCTGCTATCTACGATTCCGTTAGCATGTGCGTGATCCTCTTTCCTCGACTACACTGTCACCAGCACGAGTCTCCCACATTGCTGTCACGATCTGCTGGTGTGCGCGCGCTAAATAGGCTCATAGCCAATAAGCTGGTCTCCACATTAACACAAGTTACATTAAGAATTATTTTTAACGGTAGTACCCTGGAAAATAAAGGAATGGTTCTATGCTGACATCAGTTTGAATTCTACGAACAGCAAATTTTCCTTTCACAATGCCATATAGCTCAACACAAAAGTGCAGAGTTTATAAGCAGTTCCCGCAAGCACAAACATACATGTACTGATTCTCACAAAATTAAGAGTACTTGAGTTCAAACCTTCTTTTCGCAAGACCGAATAAAACCTGTGTCACTTAGTGCGAGTGCGAAAACGTGCCAAACTTTTTTAGCTATTGGTAGATAAACTAACCATCCCTTCAAAACGCCACGTTCAAGTAGCACTAAATCAACATTATTTTATTGAACATAGCATCTTACAAACCAAAGCGTGCGAGTAATTCACGTTCATTGTCAAATTATACCTGAACGCCATGTTGGCAATCGCACCACACCATTGGAAACCTTGACAATACGGTTCACACAGCAGACTACAATGTAACAAATTTACAAAATATTATCTAGAGCTTCCAATAGTGTACCCTAGACAACATTTACATAAACCTTTAAACTGAATCTACCATACAGCTTCGAAAAACCTATCACTTACCTTCTATCTGCTGCATACGACATGTTCAACTCACGATTAGAGCGACGGAAAGAGAAATTCTAGTGACTTCGCCAATGTGTTCATGCGCGAAAGGGGTACGAAGTTCGCGAATGTATACACTCAAAGTTTCAAAGATATTGATAATGCAGTATATCCAAAATTTAAAAATAAACTCTCTCTACTTCATATAGAGGAAAATAAACTGATTTTAAATTTTTTTGTCGAGCTCTACTTTTATATTGCGTAAGACGATTAGGTGATCATACAGGAAGTTGCGTATATACCCATAATTCTGTGCGCTTCGAATTTGAGCAGCAAGGGGGGAGAAATTAAATGCTGGGTTATAGAAACCTTGGAGCCAATAAGACTTACAGCATCACAACAAATGATGTATTTATGTTGTCCAAACCAGTAATTACTTATCAGCCGCAGAATGTGGTTTCATTATCAGTTTTCAGTTTGCGTCGCAAGTGTTTCAGGGACTGAAGCCCGCAGAATTTTCTTGTGTTGAGGGTCACTTTAGAAACATACAATTTCGTTTAACATGTAGTTACTTTCACAGAGAATGTAATAGACATATTCTTTGCAAAACAGAGTTCTGATATTTATTCTCAGATCATCTTCTGATTATTAGTATCTAATGCCCTTGGTTGGATGTTTGGAATCTTTAAAGAATTGTTTCTTATGAACATTGTAGCATATTTTGACAGCATGATTTTTTGAATAAAAATTTTATTTTTATAAAATATTTTATAACAAATATAAAACGAACAGACCAAAATCATTATTAGGTAACTTGCATGTTATCACAATTTTGTTCTCATCAGATGTGCCCAGAAGCAGTATTGCTGCTGATGATACTTAGTGTAATTAAATTCCAGTCTCCTTATCATAGCCATATGTTTAAAATAATTACTGCAAGAGCTCTTGTCTTCTAGGAGGTGGATATAACCCTAATTTAATTTAATTATAACATCATTCACCTTAAATGTGACGAAGTTGTCCTTGTGTGGTATGTTAGAACAGCTTTGTCTTGTGCCCTTTAAAGTTAATCCTAATGGTTTAAAGCGATAATTGCTGTAAAACACAAGTGCATATGTTTGGCATTGGATTCTTATTTACTTTAGTATTCAAGATTGCAAAACTGATTGATAACTAGTTTTGGCTAAAGCTGCTAGCTGTCTCCAAATCTAATAATAGAAATATTGCTGTGTTTAATCGTTGCTGTGCCTGCTCTGACCCAAGCATATTACTCTTATGCTAGGTGACAGTGGTAAATTTGACCAGTAATTGTGATAAGTGCTCTTAATGTAGGGACAATACCTGATGCAATGCTATTGTACAGTGTTTACAATGATCGCATATATTTAGGGACAAAATTTTTTATTGAGCTGTGCATGTACAGATATTTTGGGCTGTGAATCTTGTTACACATAGTGGCAGTGTCACTCCTACTGGCCTAGTGATTAGGCATTCTTGACTAATATAGGATTATTTGTAAGAATCCAATAAATATTAACATACTTAGATTGCTGACATCCAACCTAACTATGTTAGGAAACAACAGTTACAGTTCAGTGAGCCTCTTGAGACACCAAATGTAGTACATTGGTTCTCTTAAAGCCTTTGACATTAAAACCATTGTGTAATGTGGCATGCAACATGAGCAATATGAGTTCTCCTGGACATCATTTTGCCTCTCATCCCCTCTAAACTCCCTTATGAACACCCAACTTTGTCATGGTAGCTTCAGAGTAAATACGCTGTACTGTTTTTCCACTGAAGTTCTCATTCATTCTAGAAGGCCACTGATTCTCAGAATGGGAACATAACCAAATTATACATTTGTTACAATCCGTAGCATGATCCTGTGTGCTTCACATAAGTGCACTTTCATCGTTTCAACCGTATACTGTATGCTCCCACAAACCTGCTGCTGGTTGAGGATTGAAGGAATGGTGCTATTATAGATCCAGAATTTGGGTTTAAGTTATACAGATGTACTATCCACAAACTTGAAGAATGTGGGTATAACTCTGGCTGGGCAGATGGGAATTTGAACCACAATCCTGCAAAATGAGAGTCCCTTAGTTGTAAGACTGAAGCAATGAACTCCTTGGACCCAATTTCATATCAGCTAAAGAGAGAATCTTTAATTTCCTGATTATGCTTTCTGATTTATTTTTATGTCAGCAGTTAGCAGGCCTACTTTATTTGATGTTAAAGTTCCTGTGTTAGTATACTCAAAGAATATTAATATAGTAACAAACAAAATGAGAACTTAGCCTCAGCTCGAACTTTTAAGTAAAAAGGAGGCCGATTTTAAGTTGAGACTTAAAAAGCTTCAAAAAGAAGGTTATACTCCAAAGTAGAATGAAATTATTTCTTACTCTTTATCCTAACCTCTATTTGAGTTTTAATATCTTCTTTGTCCTCATACTGGCAGTAAGCTGATAAACTCTAGCAAACAATATGCAGTACAGCGAACTATAGGATGTCGTCAGGAGCAGAGAAAAATCACTGTGGTGGAAGACTGGTCTTTCGTACACTAACAGTATTGTCTGCGTAAAACATAAAATGATACATGACAAATGGTCATAATTAAATGTCACTATTAATAGTTACAAGAACAGTTATCAATATGTCCAACATTTATTTAGGTTCAAAAGGGTGCCTATCATGATTTTAATGAAAAAAGCTGTTGAGTTTTTGGTAGAATATTTAGTTTGTTTTGTATTAAGGTAATTAAAGAAAAATACCAGTAATACAATCCTTCTAAACTACCATGCTTCTAAGATAGTGAAATATCTGCTCATATTATCACAAATAGTTTAGACTACAACCATAACTACACAATTTGGCACATTGTTAGGAATGCTTCTCACATTAGTGTGAAGATCATACGATTCTTTGAGTGGTACAACAGAAAATATGAAACTTGGAGAGTTGTATTTTGCAATAGGATATTCCCACATGGTTGTGAGTGATGTATTATCCTTCATCTGGTTACAGTACGTTTCTTTTTTAATGCCCCTTATATTTATTTCTTCTCCCTCAACTTTAATTCCTACTCCGAATTTTTCTTTGGTTTCCTTTATTGCTTGATGGGCTACATCCCTGTCTCACTAATTCTTGACCACTGCTTCTCTTATACCTGCCACTTGGTTTCAGTACAAGTTATAAATAGCCTTTTGCTCTCTATGTTTTACCCTTGCTACCTCCAGAATTTCAAGGAGAGTATTCCAATCAACATTGTCAAAAGCCTTCTCTAAGTCTACAAATGCTACCCTTAACCTATCTTCTAAGAGAAGTTATAGGCTAAGTATTACTTCGCATGTTCGTACATTTCTCGAGAATCCAAACTGATATTCCCCGAGGTTGACTTCTACCAGTTTTTCCATTCTTCTGTAAAGAATTTTTGTTAGTATTTTGCAGCCATTACATATTAAACTGTTAGCTTGGTAATATTCATACTTGTCAGCACCATTTGTTGCCAGGAATACGTACTGTTTTTACATTGGAGTGATAGCCATTAACAAAGCCCTCCACTTTATTAAAAGGGCCTCCCATGGGTATGTTTTAATATGTAGTGATTCAATGAGCAGTTTTCAAGCCATGTTACTGTATTGACCTTGTGGTATTTGTTACTCATTACCTTCTCATTGAACTTATTCATAATGACTGCATGGTTGTTGTATCTGGCTTCCAAGTCATGTGGTAATCCCAGAGAATGGACTGGCTCCCAAGTCATTTGGGTATTCCGGGAAATGAACTGACTGACTATTTGCCTTATGTGTGGATTTGTGGGAGAGAATGAGACCTCTGCTCACTCAGAGATGGAATGACATCTGGTTGGCTAATGCCTCCTTCAATAAACTCCACATTCTCATGGAGACTACTGCTGCATAGCACTCTTTGTTCCATTCCTCTTGGAAGTAATTCACTGACTCACATCACTCCCACATTGATCATACCAGGCTAATCCTTAGTTTTATTTTACATAATGAGTCACCTATACATTTTAGTTGTGGAGCCTTACAGACAGAGGGCCATATTCTGGTGGAATGCCCCCTTCTTCTGGCCCTCCATGCTACACATGGCCTTCCAAATCCTTTGCCTCAAATATTAGTTGATGATTCATGGACAATTCTTCATTTTCTCCATGAAAGTGGTTCTTATTTTCAGATATAAGGTTTTAAGCTACCTTTGGGGCAGGGGCAGGTTGGCTGAGATTGGAACGTCTCCCACTACATGCTGGGTTGGCGGGACCCTGACTATATCTCCTTGGCAATCTCACTCTTTTATTTCTCTCATACTTGTTTTTAATTGTTTTTAGGAGCAGTTTGTCTCCTTTTCTGTTGCACCCTATTTACTACTTCAGAGATAGCACTCTTTTGAATAGTGGATGCTCTTTAATGCCTTGACTACACTAGAGCAGGAGTGGGACTGTTGTGGGTGGGACAGCTCCCATTAGCTGCAGAGCCCTGGGGATGCCCGCCTACAGCCTTATCTATTTCTCTCCTTGTTTTTATTATTGATGACCCAACTGATGTGTATTACATTTTTAGGCTTCCCCTTTTTACTATACTAAATCTGTCAATTAGAAGACATTCTTTGCCCGTAACTGTCTTTGCCCTTCATTGCGCAGGTGGGGCTCAGATGGAGGGTGGGGCTTTTCTTACCACTGGATGAGCCCTTGGAGGCTCCTCATCTGCTCTGACCTCCATATTGGTCTGACCCATAAACTTCTCCATAAATTCTTTCTCTGCTCTTGGTTCGGTATTTCTTTCTGTGCCTCAGCCTCACCACTCCTGCATAGTTACATATCAGAACACGTATTTTGCTGATATCATTTATTCCGGTTGAACTACACCTGGATCATGAGACTGACAACCATGTTGTTTAATGCCTTAAACCCCAATCAACCAACCTACCAACAATGCTTGTGATCTCATTAGTGTGTGCTTGCTCACTCAATGCACAACAGTTGTTTTGAATCACATGCTTACAGGGTCTGTGCACAAATCTGAAATATCATTTACAGTTTTTCAACTACACTCTCAAAGTACTCACTGACTACAGGTTTGAATGCACCATTTGCTGTTCTCTCTTCAATTTTTTGTTACCATTTAACAAATGGTAATACACATTTCGGGTGATTTCCTTTCTCCTTTTTAATGATTCTACTGATGAATTCATACAAGTAATGTCAGACCAGTTACTCATTGGTTTTGTATTTAGCTCCATAACTGATGCATTATAATCTATAATTGTTGATTCCAGTACCCTTATCTTGTAATCCCAAATATTTAAACTAGTAATAATAGTGTCAAGAAAGACATGACCTCTGGTTGACTGGTAACTTTCTACAAATAGTCCAAATGTGTCTGTCAAATTTATAAATTCTCTGTCATTGATTCTTCTTTCATCTATATACACAAGTGTATCTTATTATCACAAACTTAGCAAAAGTAAATGAAGACTGGTCATGTACACATAGAACATAGTCAAGTTCAAGACCCAAACACTGTCAGTGCTTTAGTTGTAAAACCAGTAATGAACTGTTTAGCTGCTGTAACCAACGGAAAAATCAAAATGTTCAAGGCAGAACTGACAATAGGAACAAACGAAATAGGTTTTTTTTCCAGGGTGTTTCAAAAATACTTTTAAAACTTTGGGCAGAGGTTCCATACACCAAGACAAGAAAAGAAGGTAATACAAACAAATGTCCAAAAACCCTTCATTTTTGAGTTATTAACATTATTCTTTTGATAGAATCATGGTGAGGTTATCCTTGTAGATGTGCAAAATGTCTGGGAAACAAAGACAGAATGTATATTTTACACAACTATTTAGAGGCTATATGGTTAGATTTAATATTAATACCATGGATTCTAAGTGAAGTGGTCCCTAAGAATTTAGAACAAGTCAAGAATAACACTTCAGATTAAGGACAATCTCAAACCAGGAAGAAGAAGCACAATTTAATCCACAGGCCAAGTTGTAATCAAGAACAGGAGAATAATCACAAAAAGTATTATAAAATCATCCAGTCTGTAATAAACAATTAGTATATCCTGTTCATAGTGTATTGTATAAACTACGTAATTACACACTCGACTAACCATAGCACACAATAATATGTTTAACTACAGAAAACTTTTAAATGCTAATATCCTCCTCAGCCATCTCAAAGAATTGTTTAATGTCATAAAATGGATGATCTGACAGCCAGCTGTACCACTTAATTCTAAAAAAATTATATCCATAGACTGAACATGAATTGGCAGTTTATTGAACATTTTGAGCAGGTTTACTTTGTGGGAATTTCCTGTTCTTGCTAATCTGTGGCGTGGTATGTCGAAATTATCCTTAGCTCTCATGTATTTCCCCTCTGGAAATAAATTCTGAAATATTATTTTTAATATGGAGTACAGGCAGATAAATGTATAAATTAATAGTTAATGCAACAATTAAAATGTTTAAATGATGCCTTCAGTTTGCATCCATTTTTGAAAATGTATTTCCAAGAAGATTATAATCAGTTCATAGCAAAGAATAACTTAAGAAGCCATGGATTACTGCAAGCACTGAAATATCATGTAAAAGGAAAAATAAAGTTATATACTGAATGAAGAACTTCAGGTAGCCCTGATAACATAAGCTTCTATGTAAGATACAGCACAATTTTAATAAAAGTGACTGAAAATATTGTAGATATGCTATTCATGGACAAACCTAATAATTTGGACTTAAAAACTCAAATTTATGTATAATAAGAAGTGAAAGACACATAGCTTTGAGCAAGGGCCCCAATATCGCCCTTTAATATTAAGAATAAAGAAATAAATGACACACATGGGATAACAAAGATCTTTAATTCACACTAAACAGATAGGGTGTAGTCCACTCCTGGTGAGGCAACAGATATCCTAAAGAAACAAGTGGCTGTTACTTATGATGAAATAATTTTCTCTTGCATAACCACTAGAGAGCTCAAGACAACCTTAAATTCACTAAAAATAAATATGCATAGTAATTTGAGAATATGGATCAAGGTGTCTATCCCAACAGAATGAAATACTCCACTACAAAACATCACTGCAAAAAAGGGATGTTGTAAATGTGAATATTTATGGATATATTCCATTTCTGACTGTATTTTTATTATATTTGAAAAATTATTATTTGCTGGGATAGTCAAGCATAAGATAAATTTGGAATTATTAGTAAATGGCAATTTGGATTTCAAAATAATATACCAGTCTGAACAGGCAACATTATCATTTGTGGATAGAGTCGCTAAACAAGGACAGAAAGCAATTTTCAAAGCAGTGGACTTCAAATCAAGAGTAGCTGTAGCATCAGAAAGTGTAGTTACCATCATGAAGCAATTCATGGTTCTCTCCTGAATCCCCTATCATTTTTTATCTACAGCACTGAGCTTCCTGCAGCTATGAACGTGAGTGTAAATTAATGATATTTGCAGATGAAACCATACATACTCCACAACTCACTGTTTGGTGCATGGTGGAGGGTACCTTGTACCACTAATAGTTATTTCATTTCCTGTTCCACTCACAAACATGATGAGGAAGAAACAGCTGTCGTATATACCTCTATATAAGCCCTAATTTTGTTTTCTTATCATCAAGATCCTTATGTAAAATGTATGTTGGCAGCAGAAGAATCATTCTGCAGTCAGCTTCAAATATTGATTCTCTAAAGAATATTGTCTTCCCTCCAGGGATTCCCATTTGAGCTCGTGAAGCAATGCCGCAATACTCATGTGTTGATCAAATCTACCAGTAAATCCAGCAGCCTACCTCTGAATTGCTTTGATGTCTTCCTTTAATCCAACCTGGAGTGGATATGAAAAACTCAAGTGGTACTCAAGAGTTGGTCAAACAAGTGTTCTATGCATGATCTTATTTGCAGATGAAATACACTTTCCTAAAACTCTCGCAATAAACCAAAGTTGACCAG
This sequence comes from Schistocerca nitens, assembly GCF_023898315.1. Lineage (NCBI taxonomy): Eukaryota > Metazoa > Arthropoda > Insecta > Orthoptera > Acrididae > Schistocerca > Schistocerca nitens. The sequence goes on from NC_064615.1 coordinate 504,699,264, forward strand.
TCACCTTCCTTACTATAGTCCTTAATGTGTTGGTTCTATTTGATATCGCTTTTCGACATTAGAAAATGGTTCAAATGGCTCTGAGCACTATGGGACTTAACGTTAACATTACACCTAGATATTTAATCGACATGGGTTTCAAACAATACACCACAATACTGTATTAAAAAGTTTTAGGATTGTTTCTCCTGCTCATCTACATTAACTTACATTTTTCTACATTTAAATCAAGTTGACATTAATCACAGCAAATAGAAATTCTGTCTAAGTCATTGTCTATCTTTCTACAGTCATTCAACGGTGATACTTTCCCATATACTACAGCATCATCAGCAAACAGTCACAAATTGCTGCTCACCCAGTCCACATATATAGAGGGCAAGAGAAATCCTGTCACACTTCCCTGGGGCATTCCTGATGATACCCTTGTGTCTGATGAATACTTGCCATCAAAGGCAACAAACTGTGTTCTATTACTTAAGAAGTCTTTGAGCCACTTACATGTCTGGGAACCTATTCTGTATGCCCAAACCTTCACTAACAGTCTGCCACAGGGCACCATGTCAAATGCTTTCTGGAAATCTAGATGTAATCTGCCTGTTGCTTTTCATCCATGGTTTACAGGATATCATGTGAAAAAAGGACAAGTTTAGTTTTACACAAGCGATGCTTGTTAAATGTGTGTTGATTTGTGGACAGAAGTTTTTCCATCCAAGGAAATATTTTATTCAGGGTGAGAATATGTTCAAGAAATCGGTAGCTAACCAGTGTTAAGGATATTGATCTGTAATTTTATGGATCCATTCTTTTACCCTTCTTATATACAGGATTCACCCACACTTTTTTCCACTCACTTGGGACTTCGCACTGGGCAAGAGATCTGTGATAAATGCAAGCAGGGTGATTGAAATTTGTTAAATACAAACACCACTAACCCTGATTCCAAGATACTTAACTAGTTTACAGTCTACTCTCTTTCAGTCAACTCAAACAAGAAAAACTTCAGTTCTGTTTGAACCAAAAAAATGAGAGAAATTTACCATGATGTACATAGCAGTAAACAAATTTCACATCAGAAAAGCAAAAACCATACACTATGTACAAGAAACACAAAATTCTAAGCACAAAGAAAAGACTTGAAATGAATTAATTCAGCTAGGCAAAGGATATTTAAATCCCTTATGAGAGTAGCTGTGAAGTGCAGGTTACAATATCAAAAAAAGTCAATAATCATTTTGCATCATGCATCACATGTCCTCATTTTAAATTCAGGTATGTTGTTGGATGCATTGAGATCAGTGGTAAGTAAATGCTCATAGTTCCACGAATCCTGGTTGAAGAGGATGATGTACTCATTTTGTTTAAGGCTTTGGTGTGACATAGTGTCTAGAGAAAGCTCCATGCCCACTTTCTTCATTACGTTTGTAAGATTAACATGCTTGTCCTCCATATTGTGGGGATACTGACAGCATATAGTACACTTGATGAGTCCGATGTTAATGTCTGATGTTTTCCTTTTGTGGTGCAGATACATGTTGTACAAGCTGAGCACCTGATAAAAAAGGATCTCTCTCTCTCTCTCTTTCTTTCTCTTTTCAAATGCAAATTTATAATTGGTCTGAAGAAGCTCCTGTAACTCAGTTAATTTCTAAATTAGAGTTTGGATTTTTCAGGCACTAACTTATTACGCTTTGAAGAGATAGCATTTATCAACGTCAAAGACATCAGCCTGGTATGAATTCTAAAGCATTGGTACCGTGTTCTGTCTTATTTGGCACGTATTAATCTGATGTTGCTGTGCTAGAATATCACACCAATTGAGGTTTCACCAGTGACTGGTATATGAGAATGCACCAGTAGTCAGTATACAGTGAAAATTGTAGAAGGGTGTGCACCCCAACCAGCAAGGCTGAAAGAATAATTCTTATCATGTGTGCTAGCCTCGGAAGCAGATTTCAGATGTGGGCATAGTGCATCAGTTATGACATGTAGATGAGTCACATAACTGTACAGTTGATGTTACTGTTACCATTCCAATCTTTTTAAAAAGAGCAAGATTATTCACACCTTTATGAGTTAGTACCACTACTTCTGATTTATGACATGATATTGGTAGCCCATTTCTTATCAGCCAACCTTTCACTAAACTAGCAACACAGTGCAGACTATGGCAAGTACCCTGAAGAGATTTGGCCATTGTATATAGACAAACATCATCTGCATATTGTAATAGCACAACAGATAGAGGTAGCAAAGTTTCAGGATCAGCATTATATACAACCACACCACCCGGTTGCTTCTTCCATCGTGCGCTGCTGCTCGCAGTCTGGCGTCAGCAGCCAGTGTGTGTGAGTTGTGTTTGTGTGAGTGTGTGTGTATGTATGTTGTCTATTTCTGATGAAGGCCTTGTTGGCCAAAAGCTTACTTCCTGACAATCTTTTTATTGTGCCTATCTGTGACTCAGCATCTCCATTACATGATAAATAGCAACTATCCTTTTCATAATATCACTTATTGTTATATGCACTCTTTGACTTAGGATCCATTTGACTTACGTTTTGTGAGGTCTGTAGTTGTAATAAACATCTGCGTAGCTGAACAGCAGCTATTAAGTGTAGTTGGAAAAGTGTCAGCACAGTTTTTTTCTGTGTAGCACCTTTCTCATAACTGTATAAACCATTCATATATGACAATATGAATAATCTGCTTGGGTATCTAGATTTTTTTAGCATTAATGGCATCATTATTGCTTAAGTAGAGTCTTATCTTCAAAAAAGAAAATGTGAAAGTTCACAGAGAAAAATTGCAATACAGGAATGAAATTAAACTGAAACACCATACCACAAGGTTTGATACTGGGCCCTCTGTTGTTTCTAATTACATAAACAGTCTTCTGATGACTTTAAAATATTGTTCACAAACAATAATATTTGTTGGTGACACAATCATATTAATGAATGCCACAAATCAACCAAACCAGACACAGTGCAACTGATAGTTGTACAGGCCACTGCAAATGGTATAAGCTTTAATCTTACAAAAATTACTGTTAACAATATAAGAAAAGACAGACTGCTGCTTACTGCAAGGAAGACATGTCAAGTTGCATACAGGCACAACTGAAAAACACTTTATGTAAATGTCGTTTAATTGTGCCTCTCTGCAACTTGACATGTCTGCTTTATGGTAATAGCAATTTGTCTTTTCCTACATTGTTGATATTCCTACCAGGAGTTTGTGTTGTGAAAAATTAATATTATGCAATTTCAGACAAATAAAAATTTACCAGCTGGTACCAGACTTTAATGCTGACATACTAAATAAAACACTATGCATAAAATTCCACAGGATCCAGTTGGATGAATTCCTTCAGTGCTAACTTGTACAGAATACACATGTGTAGGCACACAATATACTTGCATATTTACATTGCTCCAGATGACATTTTACCAGCACTGCAGTGAGCTGCAATGCCTGTGTGTGTGTGTGTGTGTGTGTGTGTGTGTGTGTGTGTGTGTGTTGATATTTGATGATGTTTCTACAGTTGCTTGAGTATGACTGACAAATACGCTTACTTTATTTGCTATTAAAATAGCAGTTAGTCCAGTTTGTATACAATGCTGCACAGGCTATACTCCTCCTGTTTTAGGGAGTAATATACAGGGTTTCCCAAAATGATCTTTAAAATTTTGATCACTGATATTTCAGAAATGGGGTAGGTAGAAAGGTGTCATTTGCAACATAATGTTCACACAAACAAATACACACACACACACACACACACACACACACACACACACTAGCACACACACACACACCTAAAGTTTTTTGTTTTTTGGCTTTGCAGGTTAGTTATTGACTACAGCACCCATCTCCAGGAATGTTTGATATAGACCAGATCTGACTCCCAGGTCCAGCAGATCTTTGGGACTTGTTACAGAAGCACACCACCATCATGTTCAACCATCAGGCACTAGTATATGGGGCATAAGGAAGCTGCTCACATTGAAACAATGGTTGGGCACGTTCATGAGGAAAGGCTGGGCCAGGCATAGGAAGAACCAGAATGTGCTTAGATATCCTGCATACTACAGGTGGTGTACTCATTGAACTCCTCTAAATGAAAACTAAAATTTTAGGTGTGTGTGAACATTATGCTTCAAACCACATTTTTTTACCTATCTCCATTTCTGAAATATATATAAGTAAAGTCATAAAGGAAAAGACAGATTTGGACTAAGAGTACCTGGTGTCTGAAATGTGCCTTGTGAAAGTGATAAAAATTATGTTGATCATAGTTGGTGTTCATGACACATAATGCCATAAAAACTAAAACTAAACTTTGCTTGAAGAGGCCATGAAGGCCCGACAGTAACGACTGGCCGCCATGTCATCCTCAGCCCACAGGTGTCACTCGATGCAGATATGTAGATACAATGCCATGGGATCTAGACAAATATGCTGTGGTTAAGTACAGACATGAAAATTTTTAATACTCATCTTGATGGTAGAAAACTCTTTACCAGGCTTCATAAAACAGCTTATGGAGAACTCAACAAGTCACCATTTTTCAACAAAGACAATGGGTACTTACTTCAACATTGCTCAGTGCTCTGTGAGATAATCAGGCAACTATCCAAAGTCAAGAAAAACAATAATTTTCTGTTCAGAGAACAGTTGTTCAACCAAGAAAACTGTGGCTGCATTTTCTTTTTTCCATTTGATGTAGTTTGTTACAGAGTTATGCTTACACACAACTGGCAACACCACAGCAGTCCCCTGTCTGATTAAGTGAATTATTCAGTTTATCTTAAAAACAAAGATGATGTGACTTACCATACAAAAGCGCTGGCAGGTCGATAGACACACAAACAAACACAATCATACACACAAAATTCCAGCTTTCGCAACCAATGGTTGCTTCATCAGGAAAGAGGGAAGGAGAGGGAAAGACGAAAGGATGTGGGTTTTAAGGGAGAGGGTAAGGAGTCATTCCAATCCCGGGAGTGGAAAGACTTACCTTGGGGGAAAAAAGGACGGGTATACACTCGCACACACACCCATATCCAACCACACATACACAGACACAAGCAGACATTTGTAAAGGCAAAGAGATTCGGCAGAGATGTCAGTCGAGGCAGAAGTACAGAGGCAAAGATGTTGTTGAAAGACAGGTGAGGTATGAGCGGCGGCAACTTGAAATTAGCGGAGGTTGAGGCCTGGTGGATAATAAGAAGAGAGGATATACTGAAGGGGAAGTTCCCATCTCCGGAGTTCTGACGGGTTGGTGTTAGTGGGAAGTATCCAGATAACCCGGACGGTGTAACACTGTGCCAAGATGTGCTGGCCGTGCACCAAGGCATGTTTAGCCACAGGGTGATCCTCATTACCAACAAACACTGTCTGCCTGTATCCATTCATGCGAATGGACAGTTTGTTGCTGGTCATTCCCACATAGAAAGCTTCACAGTGTAGGCAGGTCAGTTGGTAAATCACGTGGGTGCTTTCACACGTGGCTCTGCCTTTGATCGTGTACACCTTCCGGGTTACAGGACTGGAGTAGGTGGTGGTGGGAGGGTGCATGGGACAGGTTTTACATCGGGGGCGGTTACAAGGGTAGGAGCCAGAGGGTAGAGAAGGTGGTTTGGGGATTTCATAGGGATGAACTAACAGGTTACGAAGGTTAGGTGGACGGCAGAAAGACACTCTTGGTGGAGTGGGGAGGATTTCATGAAGGATGGATCTCATTTCAGGGCAGGATTTGAGGAAGTCGTATCCCTGCTGGAGAGCCACATTCAGAGTCTGATCCAGTCCCGGAAAGTATCCTGTCACAAGTGGGGCACTTTTGTGGTTCTTCTGTGGGAGGTTCTGGGTTTGAGGGGATGAGGAAGTGGCTCTGGTTATTTGCTTCTGTACCAGGTCGGGAGGGTAGTTGCGGGATGCGAAAGCTGTTTTCAGGTTGTTGGTGTAATGGTTCAGGGATTCCGGACTGGAGCAGATTCGTTTGCCACAAAGACCTAGGCTGTAGGGAAGGGACCGTTTGATGTGGAATGGGTGGCAGCTGTCATAATGGAGGTACTGTTGCCTGTTGGTGGGTTTGATGTGGACGGACGCGTGAAGCTGGCCATTGGACAGATGGAGGTCAACATCAAGGAAAGTGGCATGGGATTTTGAGTAGGACCAGGTGAATCTGATGGAACCAAAGGAGTTGAGGTTGGAGAGGAAATTCTGGAGTTCTTCTTCACTGTGAGTCCAGATCATGAAGATGTCATCAATAAATCTGTACCAAACTTTGGGTTGGCAGGCCTGGGTAACCAAGAAGGCTTCCTCTAAGCGACCCATGAATAGGTTGGCATACGAGGGGGCCATCCTGGTACCCATGGCTGTTCCCTTTAATTGTTGGTATGTCTGGCCTTCAAAAGTGAAGAAGTTGTGGGTCAGGATGAAGCTGGCTAAGGTGATGAGGAAAGAGGTTTTAGGTAGGGTGGCAGGTGATCGGCGTGAAAGGAAGTGCTCCATCGCAGCGAGGCCCTGGACGTGCGGAATATTTGTGTATAAGGAAGTGGCATCAATGGTTACAAGGATGGTTTCCGGGGGTAACAGATTGGGTAAGGATTCCAGGCGTTCGAGAAAGTGGTTGGTGTCTTTGATGAAGGATGGGAGACTGTATGTAATGGGTTGAAGGTGTTGATCTACGTATGCAGAGATACATTCTGTGGGGGCTTGGTAACCAGCTACAATGGGGCGGCCAGGATGATTGGGTTTGTGCATTTTAGGAAGAAGGTAGAAGGTAGGGGTGCGGGGTGTCGGTGGGGCCAGGAGGTTGATGGAGACAGGTGAAAGGTTTTGTAGGGGGCCTAAGGTTCTGAGGATTCCTTGAAGCTCCGCCTGGACATCAGGAATGGGATTACCTTGGCAAACTTTGTATGTGGTGTTGTCTGAGCTGACACATTACATGTTATAGATATTTCCTACAACTGCCAAGAAAGCACTGTGTGCAATGTGATAGCAAGCTGATAACACATTTAGACCATTGCAGTAATTTTGAAATTAATCTGTGGCAGTATCTTAAAGTGGTACAGACCTAGAAGGTGCAAAATAACTAATGTTGAATAAGTTACGGATGACAACTTTTTTTAACATTGGTGGAAGGTAGGAGTTAATCATTTCAGTACTTAAAAAGATCCATTTTCATTTCCATGGTCATCTTCACACATATCATAATGATAATAGTAGGCTGGTATTAATTTACAGCATCCTTGTTTGTATCTTAGTTTAATAATACTACCAGAAGATATTTAAAAACTGATATTAAACCCATTTCAGCATCAAAATCTATGAAATAACATGTTTCATTTATTTTGATTCATATAAACATATTCTAAAAAAATACAAACATTGCTTTTTTAATTACATCCTAAACTATATACGATAATAATAAGCACTGTGACACCAAGCAAATACCTATGTGATAAATTTTTTTATCTCTGCTGTAAATTTTATTTACTTCTCCTAAGGAATTCTTTTAAAAAGTAGTCTGTCACATCAAGAAGATACTTCCTTAACTTATGTGTAAATAAAGGTTTATTATCTTTCACACATTTAATGATTCTAGGTAAAGAACTGCAGATTTTAGTACTAGTATATTTTACTCTCTTCATGCTACTAACAAATGCACGCTCTCTCTCTCTCTCTCTCCCTCTCTCTCTCTCTCTCTCACACACACACACACACACACACACACACACAAGGGAGAGGGTAAGGAGTCATTCCAATCCCAGGAGCGGAAAGACTTACCTTAGGGGGTAAAAGGACTGGTATACACTCGCGCACACACACACATATCCATCCGCACATGCACAGACACAAGCAGACATTTGTAAAGGCAAAGAGTTTGGGCAGAGATGTCAGTCGGGCGGAAGTAAAGAGGCAAAGATGTTGTTGAAAGACAGGTGAGGTATGGGCGGCGGCAAATTGAAATTGGCAGAGATTGAGGCCTGGCGGATAACGAGAAGAGAGGATATACTGAAGGGGAAGTTCCCATCTCCGGAGTTCTGACGGGTTGGTGTTAGTGGGAAGTATCCAGATAACCCGGATGGTGTAACACTGTGCCAAGATGTGCTGGCCGTGCACCAAGGCATGTTTAGCCACAGGGTGATACTCATTACCAACAAACACTGTCTGCCTGCGTCCATTCATGTGAATGGACAGTTTGTTGCTGGTCATTCCCACATAGAAAGCTTCACATTGTAGGCAGGTCAGTTGGTAAATCACGTGGGTGCTTTCACACGTGGCTCTGCCTTTGATCGTGTACACCTTCCGGGTTACAGGGCACCTTCCCTACCCTCTGGCTCCTACCCATGTAACCGCCCCCGATGTAAAACCTGTCCCATGCACCCTCCCACCACCACCTACTCCAGTCCTGTAACCCGGAAGGTGTACATGATCAAAGGCAGAGCCACATGTGAAAGCACCCACGTGATTTACCAACTGACCTGCCTACACTATGAAGCTTTCTATGTGGGAATGACCAGCAACAAACTGTCCATTCGCATGAATGGACACAGGCAGACAGTTTTTGTTGGTAATGAGGATCACCCTGTGGCTAAACATGCCTTGGTGCACGGCCAGCACATCTTGGCACAGTGTTACACCGTCCAGGTTATCTGGATACTTCCCACTAACACCAACCTATCCGAACTCCAGAGATGGGAACTTGCCCTTCAGTATATCTTGTCTTCTTGTATCCGCCAGGCCTCAATCTCCGCTAATTTCAATTTGCCGCCGCCCATACCTCACCTCTCTTTCAACAACATCATTGCCTCTTTACATCCGCCCGACTGACATCTCTGCCCAAACTCTTTGCCTTTACAAATGTCTGCTTGTGTGTGTGTATGTGCAGATGGATATGTGTGTGTGTGTGCGCGAGTGTATACCTGTCCTTTTTTTCTTTTTTCCCCCTAAGGTAAGTCTTTCCGCTCCTGGGATTGGAATGACTCCTTACCCTCTCCCATAAAACCCACATCCTTTCGTCTTTCCCTCTCCTTCCCTCTTTCCTGATGAGGCAACAGTTTGTTGCGAAAGCTTGAATTTAGTGTGTGTTTGTGTTTGTTTGTGTGTCTATAGACCTGCCAGCACTTTCGTTCGGTAATTCACATCACTTACCAAACGAAAGTGCTGGCAGGTCGATACACACACAAACATACACACGAAATTCTAGCTTTCGCAACCAACGGTTGATTCGTCAGGAAAGAGGGAAGGAGAGGGAAAGACGAAAGGATGTGGGTTTTAAGGGAGAGGGTGAGGAGTCATTCCAATCCCGGGAGCGAAAAAACTTACCTTGGGGGAAAAAAAGGACAGGTACACACTCGCACACACACACACATATCCATCCGCACATACACAGACACAAGCAGACATTTGTAAAGGCCTTCTGTATGCTACAAACTTTTAACTGTAGGTGTATACTTTTGTGTAATTTGAACAATGGAAAATCCAGGGTGGAATGTAGCATTATTATGAAAAGGGAAGTTGCTACTCACCATATAGCAGAGATGCTGAGTTGCAGAGAGGCACAACAGAAAGGCTGTCACAAAATGAGCTTTCGGCCAACAAGGCCTTTATCGAAAATAAACAATCTCTCTCTCTCTCTCTCTCTCTCTCTCTCTCCCTCTCTCCCTCCCTCTCTCTCTCTCTCTCTCTCTCTCTCTCCTCTCTCTCTCTCTCACACACACACACACATATAACACACACACACACACATATATATATATATATATATACACTCCTGGAAATTGAAATAAGAACACCGTGAATTCATTGTCCCAGGAAGGGGAAACTTTATTGACACATTCCTGGGGTCAGATACATCACATGATCACACTGACAGAACCACAGGCACATAGACACAGGCAACAGAGCATGCACAATGTCGGCACTAGTACAGTGTATATCCACCTTTCGCAGCAATGCAGGCTGCTATTCTCCCATGGAGACGATCATAGAGATGCTGGATGTAGTCCTGTGGAACGGCTTGCCATGCCATTTCCACCTGGTGCCTCAGTTGGACCAGCGTTCGTGCCAGACGTGCAGACCGTGTGAGACGACGCTTCATCCAGTCCCAAACATGCTCAATGGGGGACAGATCCGGAGATCTTGCTGGCCAGGGTAGTTGACTTACACCTTCTAGAGCACGTTGGGTGGCACGGGATACATGCGGACGTGCATTGTCCTGTTGGAACAGCAAGTTCCCCTGCCGGTCTAGGAATGGTAGAACAATGGGTTCGATGACGGTTTGGATGTACCGTGCACTATTCAGTGTCCCCTCGACGATCACCAGTGGTGTACGGCCAGTGTAGGAGATCGCTCCCCACACCATGATGCCGGGTGTTGGCCCTGTGTGCCTCGGTCGTATGCAGTCCTGATTGTGGCGCTCACCTGCACGGCGCCAAACACGCATACGACGATCATTGGCACCAAGGCAGAAGCGACTCTCATCGCTGAAGACGACACGTCTCCATTCGTCCCTCCATTCACGCCTGTCGCGACACCACTGGAGGCGGGCTGCACGATGTTGGGGCGTGAGCGGAAGACGGCCTAACGGTGTGCGGGACCGTAGCCCAGCATCTTGGAGACGGTTGCGAATGGTCCTCGCCGATACCCCAGGAGCAACAGTGTCCCTAATTTGCTGGGAAGTGGCGGTGCGGTCCCCTACGGCACTGCGTAGGATCCTACGGTCTTGGCGTGCATCCGTGCGTCGCTGCGGTCCGGTCCCAGGTCGACGGGCACGTGCACCTTCCGCCGACCACTGGCGACCACATCGATGTACTGTGGTGACCTCACGCCCCACGTGTTTAGCAATTCGGCGGTACGTCCACCCGGCCTCCCGCATGCCCACTATACGCCCTCGCTCAAAGTCCGTCAACTGCACATATGGTTCACGTCCACGCTGTCGCGGCATGCTACCAGTGTTAAAGACTGCGATGGAGCTCCGTATGCCACGGCAAACTGGCTGACACTGACGGCGGTGGTGCACAAATGCTGCGCAGCTAGCGCCATTCGACGGCCAACACCGCGGTTCCTGGTGTGTCCGCTGTGCCGTGCGTGTGATCATTGCTTGTACAGCCCTCTCGCAGTGTCCGGAGCAAGTATGGTGGGTCTGACACACCGGTGTCAATGTGTTCTTTTTTCCATTTCCAGGAGTGTATATATATATATATATATATATATATATATATATATATATATATATATATATATATATATATACCAACTGACCTGCCTACACTGTGACGCATTCTATGTGGGAATGACCAGCAACAAACTGTCCATTCGCATGAATGGACACAGGCAGACAGTGTTTGTTGGTAATGAGGATCACCCTGTGGCTAAACATGCCTTGGTGCACGGCCAGCATATCTTCGCACAGTGTTACACCGTCCGGGTTATCTGGATACTTCCCACTAACACCAACCTATCCGAACTCCGGAGATGGGAACTTGTCTTCAATATATCCTCTCTTCCCGTTATCCAGCAGGCCTCAATCTCCGCTAATTTCAAGTTGCCGCCACTCATACCTCACCTGTCATTCAAGAACATCTTTGCCTCTGCACTTCTGCCTCGACTGACCTCTCTGCCCAAACTCTTTGCCTCTGTATATGTCTGCTTGTGTCTGTATATGTGTGGATGGATATGTATGTGTGTGCGAGTGTATACCCGTCCTTTTTTCCCCCTAAGGTAAGTCTATTCGCTCCCGGGATTGGAATGACTCCTTACCCTCTCCCTTAAAACCCAAATCCTTTCGTCTTTCCCTCTCCTTCCCTCTTTCCTGACGAGGCAACCGTTGGTAGCGGAAGCTAGAATTTTGTGTGTATGTTTGTGTTTGTTTGTGTGTCTATCGACGTGCCAGCGCTTTCGTTTGGTAAGTCACATCATCTTTGTTTTTAGATATATTTTTTTCCCACGTGGAATGTTTCCTTCTATATATATATATATATATATATATATATATATATATATATATATATATATATATATATATATAAAACAAAGATGATGTGACTTACCAAATGAAAGTGCTGGCAAGTCGACAGATACACAAACATACAAACAAAATTCAAGCTTTCACAACAAACTGTTGCCTCATCAGGAAAGAGGGGAAAGGATGTGGGTATTAAGGAAGAGGGTAAGGAGTCATTCCAATCCCGGGAGCGGAAAGACTTACCTTAGGGGGAAAAAAGGACGGGTATACACTCGCACACACACACATATCCATCCACACATATACAGACACAAGCAGACATATTTAAAGACAAAGAATTTGGGCAGAGATGTCAGTCGAGGCGGAAGTGCAGAGGCAAAGATGTTGTTGAATGACAGGTGAGGTATGAGTGGCGGCAACTTGAAATTAGTGGAGAATGAGGCCTGGTGGGTAACGGGAAGAGAGGATATATTGAAGAGCAAGTTCCCATATCCGGAGTTCGGATAGGTTGGTGTTGGTGGGAATTATCCAGATAACCCGGACGGTGTAACACTGTGCCAAGATGTGCTGGCCGTGCACCAAGGCATGTTTAGCCACAGGGTGATCCTCATTACCAACAAACACTGTCTGCCTGTGCCCATTCATGCGAATGGATAGTTTGTTGCTGGTCATTCCCACATAGAATGCTTCACAGTGTAGGCAGGTCAGTTGGTAAATCACGTGGGTGCTTTCACACGTGGCTCTGCCGTTGATCGTGTACACCTTCCGGGTTACAGGACTGGAGTAGGTGGTGGTGGGAGGGTGCATGGGACAGGTTTTACACCGGGGGCGGTTACAAGGATAGGAGCCAGAGGGTAGTGAAGGTGGTTTGGGGAGTTCATAGGGATGAACTAACAGGTTACGAAGGTTAGGTGGACGGCAGAAAGACACTCTTGGTGGAGTGGGGAGGATTTCATGAAGGATGGATCTCATTTCAGGGCAGGATTTGAGGAAGTCGTATCCCTGCTGGAGAGCCACATTCAGAGTCTGGTCCAGTCCCGGAAAGTATCCTGTCACAAGTGGGGCACTTTTGTGGTTCTTCTGTGGGAGGCACTGGGTTTGAGGGGATGAGGAAGTGGCTCTGGTTATTTGCTTCTGTAGCAGGTTGGGAGGGTAGTTGCGGGATGCGAAAGCTGTTGTCAGGTTGTTGGTGTAATGGTTCAGGGATTCCGGACTGGAACAGATTCGTTTGCTACGAAGACCTAGGCTGAAGGGAAGGGACCGTTTGATGTGGAATGGGTGGCAGCTGTCATAATGTAGGTGCTGTTGCATGTTGGTGGGTTTGATGTGGTCGGACGTGTGAAGCTGGCCATTGGACAGATGGAGGTCAACGTCAAGGAAAGTGGCGTGGGATTTGGAGTAGGACCAGGTGAATCTGATCTGGTAACCAGATTCAACCAAACAGCCCTCGTCAAAGATTTACTGTCCTACACTCGTACTCTCTGCTGGAAATATCACTTTGCCACGAAGAAAAATGATCCTAATCCTACTCCTAATGATCCAACCCCCCAAGACACCATCCAAATTGAACCCTGCCTGGAACAGTTCCGTCCTCCGTCGCAGTGGGACCCACCTCCTCTTCCTCAAAATCACCCTCTCCAAACCTTCCAGGAATTTCTGACTTCCAGCCTTGCATCTCAATCCTTCTTGAAAAACCTTTATCCTACTTCCAACATCACCACTGCTGAAGCCCAGGCTACCCGTGATCTGAAGGCTGACCGATCCATCGTCATTCTTCCGGCGGACAAGGGTTCCACGACCGTGGTACTTGATCATCGGGAATATGTGGCTGAGGGTCTGCGTCAGCTTTCAGACAACACCACATACAAAGTTTGCCAAGGTAACCCCATTCCCGATGTCCAGGCGGAGCTTCAAGGAATCCTCAGAACCTTAGGCCCCCTACAAAACCTTTCACCTGACTCCATCAACCTCCTGACCCCACCGACACCCCGCACCCCTACCTTCTACCTTCTTCCTAAAATCCACAAACCCAATCATCCCGGCCGCCCCATTGTAGCTAGTTACCAAGCCCCCACAGAACGGATCTCTGCCTACGTAGATCAACACCTTCAACCCATTAGATGCAGTCTCCCATCCTTCATCAAAGACACCAACCACTTTCTCGAATGCCTGGAATCCTTACCCAATCTGTTACCCCCGGAAACCATCCTTGTAACCATTGATGCCACTTCCTTATACACAAATATTCCGCACGTCCAGGGCCTCGCTGCGATGGAGCACTTCCTTTCACGCCGATCACCTGCCACCCTACCTAAAACCTCTTTCCTCATCACCTTAGCCAGCTTCATCCTGACCCACAACTTCTTCACTTTTGAAGGCCAGACATACCAACAATTAAAGGGAACAGCCATGGGTACCAGGATGGCCCCCTCGTACGCCAACCTATTCATGGGTCGCTTAGAGGAAGCCTTCTTGGTTACCCAGGCCTGCCAACCCAAAGTTTGGTACAGATTTATTGATGACATCTTCATGATCTGGACTCACAGTGAAGAAGAACTTCAGAATTTCCTCTCCAACCTCAACTCCTTTGGTTCCATCAGATTCACCTGGTCCTACTCAAAATCCCATGCCACTTTCCTTGACATTGACCTCCACCTGTCCAATGGCCAGCTTCACACGTCCGTCCACATCAAACCCACCAACAAGCAACAGTACCTGCATTATGACAGCTGCCACCCATTCCACATCAAATGGTCCCTTCCCTACAGCCTAGGTCTTCGTGGCAAACGAATCTGCTCCAGTCCGGAATCCCTGAACCATTACACCAACAACCTGACAACAGCTTTCGCATCTCGCTACTACCCTCCCGACCTGGTACAGAAGTAAATAACCAGAGCCACTTCCTCATCCCCTCGAACCCAGAATCCCCCACAGAAGAACCACAAAAGTGCCCCACTTGTGACAGGATACTTTCCGGGACTGGACCAGACTCTGAATGTGGCTCTCCAGCAGGGATACGACTTCCTCAAATCCTGCCCTGAAATGAGATCCATCCTTCATGAAATCCTCCCCACTCCACCAAGAGTGTCTTTCCGCCGTCCACCTAACCTTCGTAACCTGTTAGTTCATCCCTATGAAATCCCCAAACCACCTTCCCTACCATCTGGCTCCTATCCTTGTAACGGCCCCCGGTGTAAAACCTGTCCCATGCACCCTCCCACCACCACCTACTCCAGTCCTGTAACCCGGAAGGTGTACACGATCAAAGGCAGAGCCACATGTGAAAGCACCCACGTGATTTACCAACTGACCTGCCTACACTGTGACGCATTCTATGTGGGAATGACCAGCAACAAACAGTCCATCCGCATGAATGGACACAGGCAGACAGTGTTTGTTGGTAATGAGGATCACCCTGTGGCTAAACATGCCTTGGTGCACGGCCAGCACATCTTGGCACAGTGTTACACCGTCCGGGTTATCTGGATACTTCCCACCAACACCAACCTATCCGAACTCCAGAGATGGGAACTTGCTCTTCAATATATCCTCTCTTCCCGTTACCCACCAGGCCTCAATCTCCGCTAATTTCACGTTGCCGCCACTCATACCTCACCTGTCATTCAACATCATCTTTGCCTCTTCACTTCCGCCTCGACTGACATCTCTGCCCAAACTTTAAATATGTCTGCTTGTGTCTGTATATGTGTGGATGGAAATGTGTGTGTGTGCGAGTGTATACCTCCCCTTTTTCCCCCTAAGGTAAGTCTTTCCGCTCCCGGGATTGGAATGACTCCTTACCCTCTCCCTTAAAACCCACATCCTTTCGTCTTTCCCTCTCCTTCCCCTCTTTCCTGATGAGGCAACAGTTTGTTGCGAAAGCTTGAATTTTGTGTGTGTGTTTGTGTTTGTTTGTGTGTCTATCGACCTGCCAGCGCTTTCATTCGGTAAGTCACATCATCTTTATTTTTAGATATATATTTTTCCCACGTGGAATGTTTCCCTGTGTGTGTGTGTGTGTGTGTGTGTGTGTGTGTGTGTGTGTTAGAGAGAGAGAGAGAGAGAGAGAGAGAGAGAGAGAGAGAGAGAGAGAGAGAGATTGTCTATTTTCGATAAAGGCCTTGTTGGCTGAAAGCTCATTTTGTGACAGCCTTTCTGTTGTGCCTCTCTGCAACTCAGCATCTCTGCTATATGGTGAGTAGCAACTACCCTTTTCATAATAATGCTACATTCCACCCTGGATTTTCCATTGCTCAAATTACGAAAAAGTATACACCTACAGTTAAAAGTTTGTAGCATACAGATGACTTTGCTAATTCACAACTGTTGCTTGACTTTGCTGCAATACAATCTTTGCAGGGACCTCGTCAACATTCCCTAATTGTAATTCAAGTACGAAACTTTGAAGCATTTCCTTCCATTAATTTTGTTTATTATGATTTCTTTAACTCCTTCATTTATTACATGTTTACTTACATGTCAGCAAGTTTAGTCATCTGATACTGGCACTATGAGTTATGTTGTGTGAAAGTATCTTGACGGGGTCATTCTATGGTTGGCACACCTTCTCATAAAAGTGGCAAGCTTTTAAAGATACTTGCTTGAGGGGCGGAATAGGAGGAAATGGTGGGGTTGAGGGTGGCAGGGTAAGGGGGGGGGAGGAGGAATGACTTTGTGACTTGCTGCAGTTATGCTGTGAGCAAGTTGCATGGCAAGTGATGTACCAGTCTCAGTGCATGATTCTTGACTATGTACTCTATATGAGCAGGAGATAGGGTCTGCTGCACTGCCCCTTAAACAATGACAGCATAGTCAACGTCTGGCTGGAAGACTGACTTATGAAGTATAATTGCTACCAATGTATTCTGGCAACACCGATTAAGAGTTTAGTAGCAGGTAGAACACTTGAGGTGACCCAGTGGCTTCATCCATAGTTCCTGGCTGTTAACTAAGTGTCTATCATGATGCTGATGTGATGTGATGTGCAGTTTTGGAGTTTCATGAATGAGAACAGACTGTTGCTTTGCTGGAATGCTCCATTTGCTGACATAAATGGTTTGGCTTTTGTCTGCATTGGAAGCCAAGTACCATTGTAGGGCCCAGAATGTTAAGTGATCTATGGCGCCTTGGATTTTTCGGTGTTTGCCAAATGATCATGCTCTATTCAAAGATAGTTCTGTCATTGGCATACAGCGTGAGGTAGATGTAGTGTGTGATTAATATGTTGCTGGTGACAAAATTGTAGAGGATTGGCCCTAGCACTGACCATAGCAAACTGCTAGCTTACTGATACTGCAAATGCTAGCATACTGATACTGCAAACTGAGATGATCCCACACTGGATGTGTAGATGAAGTGGTCTTCTTCAGTTGTATATCCCAAGGAATCTCCATTAAAACAGCTTGAGAATGTCATTGTGTTACTCTGTCAGAAACATGAGACATTTCCAGGAAGACAGTCCCACAGTATTCCCAACAGTCTATTGTACCTATCACTCCCTCCACCAGCCACGAAAGTTGGACAGAAACCCAAACTTCTCATCACAAAAAATGAGTTTCACCTGCATGTGTTCCCATAGTTTCTGCGCGTATAGCCTCTCAAACAGCTCTGAAATGACAGGCAGATTAGTTGATAACTCTTTGGTAGCCACAGATCTTTCCCCAGCTTTGTTGTGGCTACTGTCTCAAAATGTTTGCATACTTACAGTTAGTGGCCAGTATGGAGGATGTAGCTGAAAGCAGCTGCAATGTAATGGGTCATATTTCAGTGCAGCTACTTCAGATGTTGGTTGGTTAGCCGGCAGGTCCTAGAGCCCTTCTGGTATGAGGGCAAGCTGATAATCCACATCTTGTGGAATAATGGTGTCAATTGTGGTGCTGACAGCCTTTCCAACCAAAAAATGTGACAGTCACTCCTTAATCAGCTGGGTTCACTGGTTGTTTGATGTGGGAAGAAATTTTGTGGTGAATACATCCTTCAGAGCATTGCCTTTGTATCTGTTTTTGTAATACATCATCCCGTGCCATGCTGTGGGGTCATCTTCTTGGATGTTAGGGACAGCAGATCCAGCAGCCTGCATCTGGTATAATGGGGTTTTGCCAGTCATGGAACTGATGGATTGGTCCTTCCCTAATCTACATTAAGTGAGGTTCAATCAGAGCCCGCTACACTGGATTAAAGTCTAGTTACTTTCCCAAGGAAGCAGGTGGTGTTGTAAAAAAACATTAGAAAAATCTGGGAAGAAGTCACATTCCAGAGAAATGCTCTCAGCAGGAGCAGGAAATGACCCCTGGAAATGACTGCATTCTGCTACTTATGCTTACTGGCTGAAGGGACTGAATGTTAAATCAATTCCACTTAGCTGCTTGAAGCTGAAGCAGTGGAAGTGATGTTTTTATGAGTGTTGTGTGTACCAAGTCAAGAGTGAGTGATAATTCATGATCCATAAACTAATTTTTTGGAATACAGAAAGCTTAAAGAGTTCACAATTGCATTATCATAAATGAGCAAAGAAACTGAATTCATCATTTACCAGGTTTCGAGGTGAGTGTTGTGGGTTAATAAGAATGTAACAGCAACTAGTTCCTTTGCTGTTGACAACTATTTTGTTAATACCAACATATCATGATTATACACCTTAAACAATATTTGTAATGGTATATCTGATCGAAGTCCGCCTCCATAGCTCAGTGGTCAGCATATCTGGCTACTATGCAGAGGACATGGGTTTGAGTCCCAGTACTGCCAGGAATTTTTCTTTAGTCATAGGACTGAAAAGGGGTGCACTCAGCCTCATGATGCCAACTGAGTAGCTCCTTGAGTGAGAAGTAGCAGCTCCAATGTCAAGAAGACCAACAATAGCCAGGAGAACAGTGTGCTGACACTATACGCCCCTCCATACTGCATCCATTGACATCTTTGGCAGAGGATGACATGGCAGTCAGTCAGTCCTGCTTGGCCCATCAGAGCCAAAATGTGGAGAACCAAAATCAAATCAATATCCTATCAACACTGTTTGATAATAAATATGGCTGTGCCACACACAGATAAGCAGACAGAAGAATTTCAATTTGTCTACAAATGAG
Organism: Schistocerca nitens; assembly: GCF_023898315.1. Taxonomy (NCBI): domain Eukaryota; kingdom Metazoa; phylum Arthropoda; class Insecta; order Orthoptera; family Acrididae; genus Schistocerca; species Schistocerca nitens. Next base: position 504,718,329 of record NC_064615.1, read on the forward strand.
CATCAGTGAGCAACAGAAATAGTATAATAACTTTTACACATTTGCTCCTTAAAGCTGACTGGAGGAGTGTTTATAGTGCCTGAGATGTTAACAGTAAGGCAGATGATTTGAAGGGTACTTTGCAGTGCTGTCATGTTGTAGCATTTTCACACACCAGACCTGACACTCCAGATGGTATGGATTGTCCAACTCTTGCCTCAGCTACAGCTCAGAATTATTGCACACGAAAGACTCGCCCTGGCAGACAGACTGTTTCCAGTGATTCAGCACAGGTACCACATCAATTTGCCCCCCCCCATCCCCCCCACCCCCTGCCTCTGCCACCAGGTCAGCCAGCACACATCCTGAAAAAACTTGAAGCCGCCTAACATTGCACAAAGCTCACATTACAGACTCTGATCCAAGCACTCAGCTGCAGAATGCACACAGCATAACACTGCCAGCAGGCAACACCTTGCCTGCAGATAACATTGTCCAAGAGTACAGCACTGTTGGTAATGTGCAGCTTGATGCTACTGCCCACAGTTGCTGGCAGCCTAGCTTGTACCAACAAATACATGCCCTAAAATGAGAAATGTCCTGCCCACTATCCTTTCCACCCCTGCCACAACGGTATTCTGCCATCCACCAAACCTACACAATATACTTGTCCATCCCTACACAATCCCTGCTCCCAATCCCCTAGCTCATGACTCATGTCTCTGTAATAGATCTAGATGCAAGACCTATCCACAAAGATCACCTATCCCATCAAAGGCAGGGCTGCCTGTGAAACTAGTCACGTAATCTATAAGCTAAGCTGCAACCACTGTGCTGCATTATATGTGGGCATGACAACCAATAAGCTGTCTGTCCACACGAAAGGCCACCTACAAACTGTGTCCAATAAACAAGTGGACCATTCTGTTGCTAAACACACTGCCCAACATGACATCATTCATTTTAATGACTGCTTCATAGCCTGTGCCATATGGGTCATTCCCACCAACATCAGCTTTTCTGAATTGCACAAGTGGGAACTCTCCTTGCAATATATCCTACGTTCCTGTAACCCTCCTGGCCTCAACGTTCATCAGTAATTTTTCTCACCCATCCAGCTCCTTCCCTGTTCCCCCTCCAGCACGACACAGCCATCAATCCACCAATGCTGCCAGACTTTTTACTTCTCTCCTTTTCTGCTACCTCCCCATCCCCCACCCCCTCTCTCCTCGGCCCTCCGTCTAACCTCCCAAATGCAACCTAGCAGCCCTACTCCAACTCATCTTTGTTTGCCACCAGTAGCACTTCACAGTCCCCAACCTCTACCCTGCTATCCCTCTCCCCCCCCCCCCCCCCCCCCCCACTCCAGCCTCCTCCTTAACCCCACCCAGTTGCCACACCCATCATGCACTGCTGCTGTTGCTCACAGTGTGGCTTCAGCTGCCAGAGGTGCAGTCATGTGTGTGTGTGTGTGTGTGTGTGTGTGTGTGTGTGTGTGTGTGTGTGTGGTCTATTTTTGACAAAGGCCTTGATGGCCGATAGCTTATATTGTGACAGTCTTTTTGTTGGGCCTATCTGTGACTCGGCATCTCCACTGTATGGTGAGTAACAACTTTCCTTTATGTAATATTGTTATCCACACTAATGCAGCAGAGATTGTTTACACAACATCGAATATTTCACACCCAGGAGTTCAACTGACAATCTGGCCTGTCACCGAACACTTTGTTTGGCCGCATGTCAGATGCAACTGTCATGAAAGGATGCATGCATGCCTTGATTGCCAGTGAAGCAAGGTGGGCTGACATGTGCTGCTGCCCCATGGAAGTTTCAAAATACCATGTGGGCCCTTCCACCATGTACTCTTTGACCTCGTGGGACCTCTGCTAGAGCCAGAAGGGTACAAATGCCTTCTCTACACTGTTGATCATGTTTCATGCTGAGTCGAAACTGGTTAGGTGACATATCATGGCTGAATCCATGGCAAAGGCCTTCATAACAGCTTTGATATCAAGTTTTAGTTGCGCAGATACCATCTCCACAGATCAGTGACAACAATTCAAATTGGCACTCTTCACCACTCTCTGCAACTTCTGTGGTATCTCCTCCCTTTGCACTATGGCTTACCATCACCAGAGCAATGACCTGCTGGAACAATGGAACTGCATGATGAAAACAGCACTCACGTGCCACGTGGGCTCACGGACCAAGGCCCTTTCGTGGATGCTTCTCGGCATCTGCACAGCACTGTAGGATGACATGCTCGCAAACAGAGATCCTTTACCTTTTGTGGAGAGAAACTCACACTGCCAGCAGAATCTGTGTTACTGACCCCTACATCAGCCCATTGAAACTCCCTGTGATGATGCAATGGGTCAAAAACCACATTCACAATTCACTGGTGCCTCCCCCTTCTGCACGTTCAGCACCAAAGCCATTCATACACAACAGACTTACAGACTGTACATATTTGATGTTCTATAATGACATTATCTGACCAGCCTTACAGCTCCCTACAATGGAATAGTCTGAGTGTTAAAATGCAGCAGCAACGCATTCCCTCATCACCAGGGAGGATATGGATGACTTTCAGGATGAAAACAATCTAGATTATATGTAAATTGAAGGTGGAGGGGGGAGAAAGGAAAGGGAGTAGATTACCGATGTCAGCTGCATTGGGACATTAAGCAGAATCCGCAGTCATGAGTGAAAATGTGTGCTGTACTGGGATTCAGACCTGGATCTCCTGCTTACTATGGACATGTGTTAACCACTGCACCATCCATGACACAGCGTTATTGCAACTGCGTGGACTAGCTCGGCATGCCTCACAGCTGACCCACTTTCCCACCAAGTGCCACCTATCCACAGTCCCTGTCAATTTCCTACATACTCGCTGCTCTGAGATTCCAACAGGAGGTTGGATGTACTTGTGCATCTGCAATGAAGAAGGTGGGTCCATTTCCCAAGTACGCAAATCAGTTATATGAATGTGTGGTGTCTGTGCTTTCATGTAATGTCCCTGTGCAGCTGACATCAGTAATCCCCTCACTTTCATTTCCTTTCTCCCCCTTCTACCTTCAATTTACATATAATGTATTGAGCTGTGTATTCTGTGTGGCGTTTGTTCTTTCGGACATGTCCACAAGAACAGACACCATATATTCACATAAACAATTTAGATGCCTCACATTAAACCAGATTGTGACCTGTCAAACCAGAAATGCTCATGGTTGATGGACCTTCCGTCTACTGACAACAGTGTATTTCGTGGCGGTGTCTTCACGAATCTCCCAGGCAGGTGAATTAATGATCAGCCTGCCAGCCTCAGATATGCCTCCGCGTCTGATATCAGTCACACACGATTCAACACTGTCACTCAGACGTGATTCATCACTGTTACAACTAGAGACAGAAGCAACCCTGCCAACTCACGCTACAGTTGGCCACATTGCCTTCCACCATGACTAGTGCCGTACCAACTGCGTGTGATATCTGAGCAGCCAGTGACAATGAGTGACAGACCTTGTGCCTCACATGTGCCAACTTCACACCACAGCCTCCAGATCTCAGCACTCAGAGGAGGGGGGTGGGGCACTGTGAGGATATCAAGGCAAATAACATCGCTGACCAATAGAGCTGAGAGGAAGTGTGGAGCATCTACACTCTGGACAAGCATTTTGTGCTGAGCGATGTGAGAGAGAGGTGTTTCTGTATTGTGCATTCATGAATAAATCTTGGATCAAATAAAACTTGTTCTTGCATATTATTGGTATATTCTATTGTGCTATGAGGAGGAAGTCCCTACAGCTAACATACAGAATGAAAAAAGATTCTAATGTTCTGGGATGTATATTTTCTTATACATGAAAAGAAAAACTCAGCTGTTCACATAAATTCATTCATTCATTCATTCATTCACATGAAATGCTTTGGAAATCCTGTCATGAAGGAAAGCTTCCAGGGATGTGGAACAAGTCAAGTTATGCATCAACTGGCAGGAGTGACAGCAGAGAGGGAAAGCTACTTCTGTAAACATTACTAATATTGAATGCTGATTAGTGGTAATCTACTCACATGAATAATAACAGAATTACATGTACATTATGAGAAAAACAGCTGCTTTGAAGACAGTCACTGTTCCTTCTTTTCTACTACTCAGATGCTAATTTAAAAAAAAGAATACTTGAAAGAAAGTATTTATGTAACTTTACACAGAATGCCATCAGCTGCCTATATACTATTTTATACAAACAGTACAGATTAGCAGAATTTACAGACTGGGGGACAGCCTGAATGGTAAATCCCTTCATCTTACTAAGCAAAATATTCATATTAAAATGTACAAAAAATGAGAGTGTGGGTTGTTGGCAGAGATGAAGTCCAGGAGGTTGTCGGAATGCAAAGATGTGTTGGAGGGCAAGTTCTAATCTCTGGAGTTCAGGGAAACTAGTATTGAGTGGGAGAGACCAAATAGCTCACATGACAAGGCAAATATTCAGGTCCCTTGAGTCATGCTGTACAGCACGTTTTCCTTTCCTACAGCCTAGGCATCTGCTTCATCATTAAATCCCCTCAATACCTACTCCGACAACCTTTCCCAGACTTTTCTCTCCTGTAACTACCCCACAGTTCTTATTCACAAACAAATTTTCTGGCCAGTATCTTCCTCTCATCCTTGGACTAACACATTTCCCACTTCCATAACATTCAGGAGTAACACCTCCCACCCCCCAATGTCACCTAGTATTACTAAGGCTTTGATTGCCTCAATACTTTACTCTGCCAAGGTTATGACTCTCTCATGTCAAGCCCTGAAATGACACCCTCTCTCCATGAAACCCTTATCATATTCTGTCATTCTCCTAATTTCCATTATGTCCTAGTCAAACATGTCATTCCCAAATCATTATGCCTACCTCATGACACCTACCCTCATAACTGTCGCTGCCGTAAAACCTGCCCCATGCACTCAGCCATTACCACCCTCTTCAGCTTCACCATTTGTAAATCCTATAATATCAAAGGCGGAACAACTTCTGAAATTATGCAAGTTGATAATCAACTAATCTGGGTTCACTGCACAATGATTTATATAGACATGGCCACCATAAACCAACCAAATGGGCATAAAAGAACTGTTCGCCTTGGGGAACATCACCAGTTGCTGAACATGATCTGCAGCATTACTCAAGGGACCTGAGTGTTTGATACATACTACCAGCAATTCTATCTCATATTTATTAATCACTTTGTTTCTTAATGGCTGACAAGTAGATGGCTGCTGAAAGTCATAAATGATGCTTGCTATTGCTGGTGCCAGCCTATGTGGGATTGTTCCTCAATATGCTACATTTTCAGTAGCTAGATGTACAGAGAAATAAATCTCTGGTATATCAGCAAACATCACATGTTCTAGTATGTGCCTAAATTTTTCAAGTTGTTGCTATGGCATGTACATGATAATTAATGATGGTATTAATAAAATAACTTCAATTACAAAACAATAATAAAAGGCTTGTCACATCATTCAGGTAAGATCCCTGTTGTACACATAGTTTCCATCAACACAAATCAGGTAAATGTAGCTTTCTCTTTCTCTGTTTACCAGCTGCATGAAGAGAAGTAACTTTACATACTAACACAAAATAGTTGGTTAATATAAGACAACAATAAATATGCTTCCACATGACCATATTTGTCAAGTAAGACTATTTTTTACTGGTGAACAACTAACTGTAAATTAAGTATAAGTTAAGTCGGCAAATGAAAAACAACATAAAAACAATATTATGAAAAGGACAGATTGCTATTCACCTTATACTGGAGATGTTGAATCGCAGACAGTCATAACAGAAAGACTGATAAACAAGTAAGCTTTCGGCCAAAAGGCCTTCTTCTGAAGTAGACAAATAAAACACATGCACACACATCACTGCCGGACTGTGAGGAACAGTGCATGCTGAAAGAAGCAATCTGGGTGGTGAGGGAAAGGAAGACACTAGGTTGGGGAGGGGGAGGGATAGCAGGGTAAGGGTGGGGGACAGTGAAGTGCTATTTGTGGGAGTATTCAAATGTGGTGGGGAGAGGGTATGGCAGCTAGGTGGAGGTGGGAAGTGAGATACAGGGCGAGAGGAGGGGAGGGAGCGGAAAAGGAGAGAAGTAAAAAGATTGTTGATGTATTGCTGGAACACAAGTCTGTGTAGTGCTTGAATGAGGACAGGGAAGGGGGTCGGTAGATGGTGGGCAGTGACTAATGAAGGTAGAGACCAGGGGGGTTACAGGAATGGAGGATATGTTACAGGGAGAAATTCCACCCGTGCAATTCAGAAAAGAGGTGTTGGTAGGAAGGGTTGCTGTAACAGCAATAAGCATCAAAGTAGTCACTGACATGAAGAACATTGCATTGGGCAGCATGCTCATCAAATGGGTGGTCCAGCTATTTCTTGGCAATAGTTTATTGGTGGCTATTCATGCTGACAGACAGCTTGTTCGGTGTCATGCCCAAATATTAAAGGGATACGAGCCATGAGGCAAGGGGTTGGGGCAAGTGGTGGAGTAGGGATTGACGAGGATATTGTGTAGGTTTGGTGGGTGGTGGAATACCACTATGGGAGGGGTGGGAAGAATGGTAGGTACAATATTGCTCATTTCAGGGCACGACGAGAGGCAGTTGAAACCAGGTTTCTTCAAACGATTGAAGTTTCGGCCCCTCTGCTGGGATATTCTAAAGGGTTTTGTGGTGTCCCCTATAGACTGAGCACTAGCTTGCTAAAAGTGTTGAAAATGCTGCATTATCACAAATTTTGTGTGATTTGAGTCCCATATATGGTCACCAAACAGCAGAACAGTCATTAAATGGACACATGTTATGACATAGACCAATATGATATTGAAGTTAGCAATTTTCTGGATAGAATTGCTATTGGGATTTAGACATAGTGAAAAAGAATGGTCCCTGTAGCAGCAACATATCAATTAACCATTAAAATAAAGAAACTAAACAATTATATGTTTCAAAATTATTGTCTTTCGGGCTTTGTTACAGGCCTACTGACTTTGTTGGCACTATGTATGAGATAGTAATACTGTTATTAACATTTTGAGTAAATAATTAACAGCTAGTACACATAAACATGACAAAGACCAAACTAACACATTTTAGAACTAAAATCAAAGTCAAATAACTTCCAAACTACCTATACAATCAGGAGCACAGGGCATCAGATCCTATCAAATTAATGGTGCCATTTATAGACAAAGAAGGAAAAAAAACCTCAGTTTTTAGACATAAAATACTTGGCAAACAAGTTAAACAGTTTAGTTTCAAATGGTTTTCACATTTGAAGTCCCCATTTCTCTGTCATAAGTCAAAACTCTTAAGCCATACTAATTTTAAACTTCCCTTTTCGTATATGCCTTGCCGCAGTGGTAACACCGGTTCCTGTTGGATCACTTAAGTTAAGTGCTGTCGGGCTTGGCTAGCACTAGGATGGGTGACCATCCGGTATGCTGGGCGCTGTTGGTAAGCAGGGTACACTTGGCATTTGTAAGGCAAACTGAGGAGCTACTTCATTGAGAAGTAGTGGCTCCAGTCATGAAAACTGACAATGGCCAGGAGAGTGATGTACTGACCTCTTGCCCCTCCATATCCGCATCCAACGACGCCTATAGGCTGAGGATGACATGGTGGTTGGTCAGTACCATTAGGGTGTTCTGAGACCTGTTCGGACAGAGTTAGTTTTAGCTGAGTTTTCTTCATATAGATAAAGTGATATTTCTTATTCGTTTTTCCAGTTTAAAGACCTGAAAATTTACACTAGGACTGCTGAGAATAAGTTTGGTAATACAGAGTCTTCCTACCTGCCTCCTCTTTCAATTATGAACTTCTCACTTTTTCTGATAAATTGTAATATGAGCGTTAGCACTGCAGTATAAAGGATGTATCATAATTAAGCTGAAGGTACACGATATAAGAAGCAAAAAAGGTCTAATAAACATGTGCACTTGTTCAGAGGAACAGATGTGTTTCACAGTAGTCAAGATAAACAAGCAGTCGTAGCTCTTAAGGTACGCACTTTAGAGCCCATGTTTACTGAACATTTTTTACTTGTTTTGGTCCATACTACCACCTCTCAAATGTGGAAAGCAAAGACTTTGCAATATAAGAGATTTGTTTCCCAGTATGAAGATGACGTAGTGCCTACAGCTCTTCAGGTATGCATTTTAGAGCCCATGTTTACTAGACATTTTCACTTGTTGTATCAAGCAATTTCAACTGTAGGCATTTATGTCATTAATTATGATACAACCTCTACATTCTTCAGTATGCTAACACAGTATGAATCAGTGTTTTGTTTTTCGAGGGTTTTCGATCAGAAGTTTTTTTTTTTTTATGTAAGTCAGTAACTTTCTCAAAAACTATTAATCCCAGACAAAGTTGTAATGTCCACTCATTTCTTTCTTCCATAATTTTGTTCACAACTTGCAACTGGTCAATTGTGCTATTCTTCTAAAGGCAGCCTGGTCCTTTGCCAGATTATAATTGACTTTTTTTTAACTATGTGGTTGTGAATATTTTTAGTGAATCTCTCACACAGTGCACAGAGAAGGCTGATAGATTTATAGTTTTATTTTCGTTCAGTACATTTTGACATTTAAATATTATTGGTGGTTTTTCACTAACAAATACATAGATAACCATAACAGATTTAGCATTTTAATATAAAATATTAGTTATTATTTATACAGAATAACTATTTATTGTTTCTGACAGATAACTTTAAAGTCTGGTGAGTATTTGTAGGCTAACATACCCAATTCATGTACCTTCATTGTGGAAGTACTACTTCCACACAAAAATAAATATAATACCTCACAGATCTGACAACATATTAGTTAGTAACATGTCTATATCTAACTACATATATTGATCTCATACAGTGGTGTCTCATCCAAAAGAATCTTATCCAAAGTGTTTTTGCCTACCAACTCCCCCTCCCCCTCTCAAAACAGAATTGGCTTTCATTTCCACTTCCCTTTTTTCTATGGCTGACACACAAACTTCCAACCATTCACTGCTTGTTTCTGTGAAACAGTGTTGTTCTATGTCATGTTGTGCATTGGTTTCAGTTTCACATACTGGAATCTGTGAAACCTGCGCACGGGAAAGGAAAAATAGACAAGAAAATGGAAAATATAAAAAAGGCGTATTGAAGTTTAAATGGAAGAGAAGTAGGCACAGATAATTTTCACTAGTGACAGCGGTAATGGCTATTAACAGTTTGTGTACTTCTAACAACTTGAGGATGTGAGATTAAAAACAAAGTCTTTGCTCTTGAAACACCAAAATTTGAAGGAATACCTAATGGAAAAATCATTTTAGTCAACTGCTAAATTGGTTAGCATAAATGAGCACACTGATACATAATTTTGTTGAATCACTGTGATATTGCATTAGCACGTGTACAACTAAACTGCTACAAAACAGTTTTGTACCACTTGTATATCTGCAAATATGTGTGGGTCCATGAGGTCGTGCTGAAAAGTAATGCCTCCTTTTTTATGTGAAAACTCTTACAACTTTTTAAGTAAAATAAATGTTATTAAAATTCTACAGCTTTATCCTTCATGTCTATATACGAGGGCCGTTCAGAAAGTAACCTCCGGTTGATTTAAAAAAATACACCAAGTTAAATAAAAATATTTTAATATATACATCTTACAACTACATCTTTGCACTATTTTTCTACATAGTCTCCATAGCGATTGAGGCACTTATCGTATCTCTTCACAAGCTTTGAAATTCCTTCTGCATAAAAATCACCCGCTTGTGCCTGGAGCCAGCCTGTGACCGCATCTTTGAGCTCTTCGTCGTCATCAAACCGCTGTGACCCGAGCCATTTCTTCAAATGCATGAAGAGGTGATAATCACTTGGCGCCAGGTCTGGGCTGTAAGGTGGATGGTTGATAACGTCCCACTTGAAGGACTCAAGAAGGGCCATTGTTCTGCGAGCAGAGTGAGGACGGGCGTTATCGTGCAAAAAAACGATACCGGAAGTCAGCATACCACGGCGTTTGTTCTGTATAGCCCGTCGTAACTTTTTTATTGTTTCACAGTACACGTCTTGATTAATGGTCGTACCACGTTCCATGAATTCAACCAACAACACGCCTTTGGCATCCCAAAACACCGTTGCCATCAGTTTTCTGGCAGAAAAATCTTGCGAGGCTTTTCTTGGTTTGGTAGGCGAATTTGAATGTGCCCACATCTTTGATTGTTCTTTTGTCTCAGGGTTCACGTACTTAATCCAGGTTTCGTCACCGGTCATGATTCTGTTTAACAATTGTTCTCCTTCGTCCTCATAACGTGACAGAAAGTCTAATGCAGAGGCCATTCTTTGAGTTTTGTGGTGGTCGGTAAGAATTTTGGGCACCCATCGTGCACAGAACTTACGGTAACCCAATCTTGCTGTCACTATCTCGTACAAGAGAGTCTTAGAAATCTGTGGAAAACCAGTAGACAACTCCGACATTGAGAAACGTCGATTTTCACGAACTTTTGCATCAACTGTCTGAACGAGTTCGTCAGTCACCAATGATGGTCTACCACTCCTCTCTTCATCATGAACGTTTTCTCGTCCACTTTTAAATAAACGTACCCATTCACGGACAACTCCTTCACTCATAACTCTTGGTCCGTACATGGCACAAAGCTCATGATGAATAGCTGCTGCAGAATATCCTTTGGCTGTAAGAAACCTTATGACAGCACGCACTTCACATTTGGCGGTGTTTTCTATTGCAGCACACATTTCAAACTGCCACAAAAACTAAACTAGCGCAGGTACGACGTTCACTCGACCACGGCTTGATGCCGACTGACCTGTCGAGTGCGTGAACGCACAGATGGCGTCGCTACTCCCCCCACAACCCGCACTGTGACCAATCGGAGGTTACTTTCTGAACCGCCCTCGTATTTGCAGCCCTTTGCATCTAAAGGGGTCCAAACTCTAGTGAGCAACATAGCGGTGTGTAACATAATTACGTCAGTGTGAGAAACAGTATGACGTAATTGACTTTTGAATTCCAAGTGTTCATCCACACATGAAGCATCCTCTCCTTCAGCATGACAATGCCAGAACCCATATGAGTGCTGTGACATCTGCAACAATCCAACACCTTGTATTCCCTCTCATTGATCATAGTCCATACAGTCCCAAGTAGGCCCCTTCTGATTTTGAACTGTTTCCTGACCTTAAATAACACCTCCCAGGACTTCATTTTGATAGTAAGTAAGTGGTGCAAGCAGAGGTGAGATTATGGCTTCTTCAACAAAGTGAAACATTCTGTAGTGATGATATCAACAAGCTGGTCCCTCATTGGGAGAAATTTGTTAATCAACAAGATGACTACGATTAGAAATAAATATGTAGACACAAAGAATAAAGATGTAGAAAGTTAATAATGTTGGTTTTATTTAAAAATCTTTACAAAGTTCAGAAGCATGACTTTTTAGTATGCCCTCATAAATTCAAGGGGAGCAGTGAATGAAAGAATAAGTGATCTGATGTTTTCTCAGCCTGTTTCTAACTTGTATAATTATTTGGGGTCTGCCCAGGTCACATCATAAGTTCTCTGCAATATTTTGGCAAACTGGGACTACCAGATCATGAGAACAAATCTGTCTGCCAAAATATTGTGGAGAACTTATTATGTGACCCAGATGAACACATGAGAATCCTACAAAAGAGTAATCCTCACGAAACTACAAATCAAAGTGGGAGAAGGACTCTCACTCTGGAGGTTACATACAAACTTAGTTATGTATCTAGATGATAATGACAATAATAATAATAATAATAATAATAATAATAAAATACACAAGGCAATCACTCATATAAATACATCGGCTACACCACTGCAATTTCATAACCACTTCTACAACCCTTTAGATCACATAACATCAACAGATACGAAGAAAGTAAATTGGAAAAAAAAAAAAAAAAAAAAAAAAAAAAAAAAAAAAAAAACACTTCATGGCAAGCACCCGTATCATCTAACACAGCCACACATCGATCAGGACGAATCCAACACATGACTAAGAAAAGGCAATATATACAGTGAGACAGAAGGATTCATGATTGCAATACAGGATCAAACAATAAACACCAGGTATTACAGCAAGCATATTATTAAAGATCCCAATACCACAACAGATAAATGCAGACTTTGTAAACAACAAATAGAAACAGTAGATCACATCACAAGCGGATGTACAATACTAGCAAATACAGAATACCCCAGAAGACATGACAATGTCGCAAAAATAATACATCAACAGCTTGCCTTACAACATAAACTTTTAAAACAACAAGTTCCTACATACAAGTATGCACCACAAAATGTACTGGAGAATGATGAATACAAATTATACTGGAAAAGAACCATTATAACAGATAAAACAATGCCACATAACAAACCTGACATCATACTCACCAATAAAAAGAAGAAATTAACACAACTAATCGAAATATCCATACCCAATACAACAAATATACAAAAGAAAACATGAGAAAAAATTGAAAAATACATCCAACTGGCTGAGGAAGTCAAAGACATGTGGCATCAGGATAAAGTTGACATCATACCAATTATACTATCAACTACAGGAGTCATACCACACAATATCCATCAGTACATCAATGCAATACAGCTACATCCAAACATATATATACAACTACAGAAATCCGTAATTATTGATACATGTTCAATTACCCGAAAGTTCCTAAATGCAATATAACACATACCGTACAGTTAATAGGAAGTGACGCTTGATCAAGGTCCGCGTCACTTTCATTTCGAACCAGACCTAAGGTCTGAGAAAGGAAAGAAATAATAATAATAATAATAATAATAATAATAATAATAATAATAATACTGCATAGACCACCAAATAACCCACAAGTCGAAACAACAATAAAAACTATCAACACAATCATACACAACAAAATAAATGAAAATACAACTATGGAAGAGTTACAACTACTGGTTTATATAGGAGCACTCACTACACTAAATATACACACTAGGCAGTGATCAGAACCAACCAACACACACAAGAAACCCACAAAACCAGCATGGCAACACAGGCTACAGATCAAAATAGAAAAACTGAGAAAAGACATCGGACAGCTAACACAGTTTATAAGAAATGAAATCTCGGAAAAAAAACGAAAAAGGTTAGGTAAAATCTCACAACAAGAAGCGACAGAGCAATTAGACGAAAAGAAGCAGAAATTACAAGCATTAGCCAAACGACTCAGAAGATACAAAAAAAGTGAAAATAGAAGGAAACAAAACCAAACATTCAACACAAACCAAAAGAAATTTTACTAGACAATAGATAACACACACATTAAAATAAACAATCCACCAAACATAACAGACATGGAACACTTCTGGAGCAACATATGGTCAAACCCAGTACAACATAACAGGCATGCACGGTGGATACAAGCAGAAACAGACACATACAAGATGATACCACAAATGCCTGAAGTGATAATTTTGCAACATGAAGTCACCCAAGCAATTAATTCTACTCACAAATGGAAAGCCCCTGGAAATGATAAAATAGCAAATTTCTGGTTAAAGAAGTTCACCTCAACACATTCACATCTAACTAAATTATTTAACAGTTACATTGCAGACCCATACACATTCCCTGATACACTTACACATGGAATAACTTATCTGAAACCTAAAGATCAAGCAGACACAGCGAACCCAGCTAAATATCGCCCCATAACATGCCTACCAACAATATACAAAATATTAACTTCAGTCATTACACAGAAATTAATGACACATACAACACAGAACAAAATTATAAATGAAGAACAAAAAGGCTGTTGCAAAGGAGCACGAGGATGTAAAAAGCAACTGATAATAGATGCAGAGGTGACATATCAAGCTAAAACTAAACAAAGGTCGCTACACTACGCATACATTGATTACCAAAAAGCTTTTGATAGTGTACCCCACTCATGGTTACTACAGATATTGGAAATATACAAAGTAGATTCTAAATTGATACAGTTCCTAAACATAGTAATGAAAAATTGGAAAACCACACTTAATATCAAAACAAATTCAAATAATATCACATCACAGCCAATACAGATTAAGCATGGAATATACCAAGGAGACTCATTAAGTCCTTTCTGGTTCTGCCTTGCTCTGAACCCACTATCCAACATGCTAAATAATACAAATTATGGATACAATATTACTGGAACATACCCACACAAAATCACACATTTGCTATACATGGATGATCTAAAACTACTGGCAGCAACAAATCAACAACTCAACCAATTACTAAAGATAACAGAAGTATTCAGCAATGATATAAGTATGGCTTTTGGAACAGACAAATGTAAGAAAACTAGCATAGTCAAGGGAAAACACACTAAACAAGAAGATTACTTATTGGATAACCACAGCGACTGCATAGAAGCGATGGAAAAAACGGATGCCTATAAATATCTAGGATACAGACAAAAAATAGGAATAGATAATACAAATATTAAAGAAGAACTAAAAGAAAAATATAGACAAAGACTAACAAAAATACTGAAAACAGAATTGACAGCAAGAAACAAGACAAAAGCTATAAATACTTATGCCATACCAATATTGACCTACTCATTTGGAGTAGTGAAATGGAGTAACACAGACCTAGAAGCACTCAATACACTTACACGATCACAATGCCACAAATATAGAATACATCACATACATTCAGCAACAGAAAGATTCACATTAAGCAGAAAGGAAGGAGGAAGGGGATTTATCGATATAAAAAACCTACATTATGGACATAACAGAGGGAAACATTCCACGTGGAAAAAATATATCTAAAAAGAAATATGATGAGACTTACCAAACAAAAGCGCTGGCAGGTCGATAGACACACAAACAAACACAAATATACATACAAAATTCAAGCTTTCGCAACAAACTGTTGCCTCATCAGGAAAGAGGGAAGGAGAGGGAAAGACGAAAGGATGTGGGTTTTAAGGGAGAGGGTAAGGAGTCATTCCAATCCCGGGAGCGGAAAGACTTACCTTAGGGGGAAAAAAGGACAGGTATACACTCGCACACACACACATATCCATCCACACATACAGACACAAGCAGACATCATGTCTGCTTGTGTCTGTATGTGTGGATGGATATGTGTGTGTGTGCGAGTGTATACTTGTCCTTTTTTCCCCCTACATTATGGACAGGTAGACAATTTAAGAAAATTCTTTCTGAACGAGCAGAAACTAGCAAAATACACAAGGCAATCACTCATATAAATACATCGGCTACACCACTGCAATTTCATAACCACTTCTACAACCCTTTAGATCACATAACATCAACAGATACGAAGAAAGTAAATTGGAAAAAGAAAACACTTCATGGCAAGCACCCGTATCATCTAACACAGCCTCACATCGATCAAGACGCATCCAACACATGGCTAAGAAAAGGCAATATACACAGTGAGACAGAAGGATTCATGATTGCAATACAGGATCAAACAATAAACACCAGGTATTACAGCAAGCATATTATTAAAGATCCCAATACCACAACAGATAAATGCAGACTTTGTAAACAACAAATAGAAACAGTAGATCACATCACAAGCGGATGTACAATACTAGCAAATACAGAATACCCCAGAAGACATGACAATGTCGCAAAAATAATACATCAACAGCTTGCCTTACAACATAAACTTTTAAAACAACAAGTTCCTACATACAAGTATGCACCACAAAATGTACTGGAGAATGATGAATACAAATTATACTGGAACAGAACCATTATAACAGATAAAACAACGCCACATAACAAACCTGACATCATACTCACCAATAAAAAGAAGAAATTAACACAACTAATCGAAATATCCGTACCCAATACAACAAATATACAAAAGAAAACATGAGAAAAAATTGAAAAATACATCCAACTGGCTGAGGAAGTCAAAGACATGTGGAATCAGGATAAAGTTGACATCATACCAATTATACTATCAACTACAGGAGTCATACCACACAATATCCATCAGTACATCAATGCAATACAGCTACATCCAAACATATATATACAACTACAGAAATCCGTAATTATTGATACATGTTCAATTACCCGAAAGTTCCTAAATGCAATATAACACATACCGTACAGTTAATAGGAAGTGACGCTTGATCAAGGTCCGCGTCACTTTCCATTCTTAACCAGACTTAACGTCTGAGAAAGTAAAGAAATAATAATAATAATGGCCTGGTGTAAGTGTTTCTATTGGATGTCACTTTGGTGACTTGTGTGTCCATAACTTATCCCCATTATCCAATCAGCAGAAGGGGACATACAGTTGAACGTGGAATCTGAACCCTGTATTGTTTTTGGTGACTCTTCACATTGTTGAGAGGTGAAGGCAATGTTCAAACGAAAACCGAAAAATCTGTGGTCCACCTGAAATTCAATCCCATGATGTCTGGGTCTCCAGGCATATGCTTTACTGTTACACCATTGGAGATTGTGGTATATTCCTGGGGTCATGTTTTAAAGCCAGTCTTGAAACCTTGTTGACGGATTTTCTCAGGATAGTTTACCTCTATCAGTCTTCCAGTTCAGTTCCTTCAGTATCTCTGTGACACTCTCCCACAGATTAAACAAAAGTGTGACCATTTGTGCCACCCTTCTCTGTATACATTCTATATCCCACTAGTCCTGTTTGGTATGAGTCCCGCATACTTGAGCAATATTCTAGAACTGGTCACATGAATGATTTCTAAGCAATCTCCTTTGTACACTGAGTGCACTTCCCCAGTATTCTACCAATACACTGAAGTCTACCATCTGCTTTACCCGCAACTGAGCCTATGTGATCATTATATTCTGTTTCTCCACAAGGTGTTGCATCCAGGTATTTTTATGAGTTGGCTGATCCCAGCAGTGACTCACTGATATTACAGTCGTAGTAGACTACATTTCTTTCGTTTTGTTGAGTGCACAATTTTACAGTTATGAACATTTAAAGCAAGTTGCCAATCTTTGGACCACTTTGAAATCTTACCAAGATCTGGCTGAATATTTATGCAGCTTCTTTCAGGTACCTCATTATGTTTAAGCTCAAAATATGTTCTAAGATTCTACAACGAATCAATGTCAAGGAAATTGGGTGGTAGTTTTTTGGATCACTTCTACTACTCTTCTTGTAGATGGGTGTAACCTGTGCCTTTTTCCAAGAGCTAGGCATGGTTTTTTGTCTAAGGATCTACAATAGAGTATAGTTAGAAGAGGGGCTAACTCAGCTACCCTGGATCTTTGTTCAGTTTTAATAATTTCACTGGATCTCTACATCACTGACACTAAAACTTATTTCATTCAGCTTTTCAGTGGTATGAGGCTTAAATTGGGCAATTCCCCTGGGTTTTTCTTTGTAAACAAAAATTTGAAAATGGAGTTAAGCATTTCCGCTTTTGCTTTGCTACCCTCAATTTCAGTTCTTGTCTTATTCACTAAGGGCTGGACATTAACTTTGGTGCCACTAGCAGCCATTACATGGCCAGAATATCTTTGGGTTTTGTGAAATATCATTTGACAATGTTTTGTTACGGCAATCATTGAAGGCATCACGTATTGCTCTCCTGACATCCAAACATGCTTCATTCAGCATCTCTCTATCTCCAGACCTAGCTTTGTTTTATGCCTATTATCCAGTCATCTCTGTTTCTTTAGAAGTTTCTTTACAGTGACTGTGTACCATGGAGGTACCCTACCATCATGAGCTGTTCTACTGGGTATGTATCTATCCAGTGCATGGTAAACTATTCTTTTGAAATTGAGCCATAGTTCCTCTATATGCTCCTGCCCTGTGCTGAAAGTTTGAAGTTCTTCATTGAGATATGACTCTACTGATTTTTTATATAATTTACTGAATATACATATCTTTCTGTTCATTTTAGTTGTTCTCCATGCTCTGGTAATCATTGTTGCCACAACCGCGTCATGGTCACTGATACCGGTTTCAATGTGGACATCCTCAAGGAAGTCAGGTATATTTGTTGCCATTAGATTCAATATATTTCCATAATGAGGGATGTTCCTAGCTATCTGTTCTAGATAGTTTCAGAGAAGGCATTTATTAATGTTTCACAGGATGTGTATAACACCCAGCATTAACAAAACTGCAATTTCTCCAATTAATTGCTGGATGATTAAAGTCTCCACCAATGATTGCAGTATGATTGGAGAACTTACATAAAGTGAGCTGAGGTTTTCTGTAAAGTTTTCAGTTCCATCAGGAGATGAGTCTAGTGGGTGATAGAAGGATACAGTTATCATTTTATGTCTGCCCCTGACATTGAGTCTTGCCCAGACAAACTCACATGCATATGCACATGGATTTGTGTTTCTTGTTTGTATATTCAATGGCACTGACTTAGAAGCTTCATAACCCAAGTCCAATGTAAGAGAGGGCCTGATGGCCCAATCAGATCAGCTTAAATAAATAAAAAAATGAATTTTTACAATATCAAGGAACCATAGACCTTAGTATTTAACATAAATTTCAATTTGATACCTCTACTTGTTCCTGAGAAAAAGATGTCTTAACAGATGGACAGGCAGATGGACAACAAAGGGCAAAAAAATATTTTTATATGCTATAGTTATAAATGAACAATTTTTGGATTTTTTCCTGCACTTGTACTGTGAAACCTTGCTTCTTGCAACATTTTACAGTTCCAGTACAACAGGAAGTACCCTATAGTTTCTGATGAGTGAATGTGTATCAAAATATGTGACATAAATGTCTGTATCTTTTGACTGCTTTGAGTAAGAAGCTTAAATATTTTTGCATTGCCAAGATACCACAGGCCGTAGTACATGACGTAAATTACAGCTCGATACTTCTACTTGTTCTGGAGAAGATGGGGCCTTGACAGTCAGACAGAGACAAACAACAAAGTGATTCTATAAGGGTTCCTGTTTAACTGACTGAGTTGAGGAATCCTAAAAGTAATTTTACTGTCGAAAGGGAAAAATTTGCAGTCTGTTTGGCAGCGCGCATCCATGAAACCAGAATCTTCTGTTGGGTTACATCCAACACTATGTCACTCCCATTCTGTGCATCTAGTGTGTTAGTAGGGCTCCTGAACCCCATACTGCAAGTTCAACTGATGCTCCGTTGGGTTCATAACAGCATATACTGTAGGCCATTGCACTTGATTGGCTCCTGGCTCCTGGAAGAAGTTGTTCACAAGGTGGCCACACGTTATTGTATGGAAACACAAACCCCATTGTGGGAATGTTAAGTGTAGGGCTTGACAGTAGGTTGGAGGTTCCATTACTCTAGGCAGTATTGAGAAGCCAATAATTCTGTACATGATACCAGTCCAAAAACGACTTACCCACCTCCCTGCTGAACCTGTGGGACTGCACGCCTGAGGCATGCAGTGGTACACTCTCGTGTCACAATCACCTGGATTCAGACAAACTTGCTCTCATCAGTGGAAAGAATGCAATGCCATTGATCCAGATTCCATTCCACGTGTTCCTTGGCCCACCTCCTTCATGCATCACTATGCTGAAGGTTGCACTGTTGCTCATAGTGGCCATTAAAGGCCAACTGATAATGTGGAGACAGTTACATCCTGTCTGGGCTGAAAGGCCTCCCATTTGCCTTCTGAAAGGCAATGCACAGCTCTTTTGCATTCTTTTCTACATGCCACAATTTGCAGGTAGCTCTTATCAGTTGGTTTTATTGACCACAGGTGCCAACTACCACACAGATCTTCAGCATTTTATGTCTCACAATAGCAGTTAAATGTCCATGTGTCATCACTGCGGTGCACGCCAATTCAGAGGGCAGCTTCACGTTGTGCTAACTCTTCTAGCCATAAAGTAACATTCTGTACACAGTCTTAAGCTTGAAATAATTTGTTGAGACATGTTGACAGACTAATCAATGTGCACAAGCAATATTGTCTCATCCACGATTGGAGGTTGTACACACTACTGAACTACACTGAGAATGCTGATTCACTTTTAGCTCCACTAGACAGGTAGCTGTACGTAGTGATTTCCTATGGTCAAAAAAGTATTGAGAAAGTCATGAAGGTGATGCAAAACCTTTTTAGAGCTTTTATAAATTCTCGTTTTGTTGTAAAATATATCCTATTTACTTTCATGTATTAATGTTACTTCAATTAATGTATGAATTAACAATAATGTCTTTTTAGTGTATACATAAATTATTATTGCTATTAGTATTAACAGAACAGAATCAAAATAAATGAACAAAAATGCCCAAGTACTATTTCTGACAATACACTCTTCTGGACAATTGTTTGTATGAAGCAACTGAATATGAACAAGTAGTAACAAAAAAGGAGTTTTTTATTTACTTTCCATAACCAAACACATTCACAATGCAACCACAAAATTATCAGTATGAAGTTGAATGCTCTTACATACAGGAAGGGAAAACAGACAGCAATATCAACCTGATCTCCTTTCCACTCAACACATCATATGATGGACCAAATGCATAGAAACCACAAGGTACAATGTCTTTTCTGTATGTTTAGGTAAATGCTCAACTGTCAACAGTTATGTTAACATAGTATATTTGGAGAAGCAATACTGCTGTCAGTAAAAACAATCTTTCTGATAAGATAATTTTCCCTCAGAAGAGCTGAGCAGGTGCCACTTTTACTTTCTAACTCTAGACATGCAAAGCTGTGATTTCCCCATGGCTCCAAAAGAAAAACAAAGTTATTTAAATATAAATATTTATAAGCAGTATAATTTTATTAAATTTCCTTGAGGCTTCCAACTGGACAAAGTGGTTCAAATTCCACAAGTCATTCTTGAGCAGTAACTACTGACCGTTGTCAGGTTGGCATAATCATCTCCTTCAGTTTTTCAATTGACTGGCAATTAACCATGTCTTTCACACTAGTCTGTTGAAGTGTACCATCCTCCCTAATCATCAGAAGTTGTAGAAATACAGCCTTCCACTATTGTACATGTTCTTTGGACCACTACCGATCATGTCTCTACCACAAAATCTCCAAACTGAGGATTTACCTTGTGCAGAAGTTTCCTGTGGGCTCATACACCTATAGTATGACCAGAGATAGCCTTAGCCTATCAGTCTTGGGTGTGACCACTATCTTGGCACCTTTACTAATGTTGAAGTAAGGTAGACTATGTGGTGCAGCCCTAGTACATATTTAGCCCCTCCCTCACCTCCTGAAACTGGTGGCAGGGTGTAATGCACACTTTGCACCACCACAGAGGGCCACTACTGATTATAATGTACTTGCTAAGCTCATTGTTCCTCTGTAATATCTTTCTCTTTAAATATCTGTTTTCTAAGAAAATTAATATTCAATATTTGTTAGATAATGTTGTAGCCTGTAGTTGTCACAGGGTATTTTTTGTTCAATACTTATTTGGTCATTATGCAGGAGCCAATGCAACATGAAGCTGTGTTAAAAACAATGAATCACCACAGCTGTAGAAGTTTCCATGTGAAGAAGTACAATGGAAAATTTTCCACGATAAAAAATTGTTTAAGTAAAAGAAAAGACAATATGTTTGTAATGTTATTAATCTTTATTATACAATACCATCACTTTGGATATCACAATGTTTTGCTTATTTGCTTATTTGTACAGTGCACATTAAGTACTAAAATATCTCTTTGGGTCTTTATATATAATAAAGCAATACATAAAAACTAACTAACTCACTCACACACACACTTCTCTCTCTCTCTCTCTCTCTCTCTCTCTCTCACACACACACACACACACACAATTTATTTCTATGTATTTTACACTGGGTTGCCACTTTATTGCATTTTCCTAGAAAATTAACAGATACTAATCACAAGAACTGTCAATAATTAAACACATGTATATTTTTGTCACGGAGGAAAAAAGTTTGCCAAAACTACATTGTGTGAATTATAAGGGGTTAACAATGTCATATGTAAATAATGGTTCATCTATAAAATAAACTCTTTTCCAAAGAAATAAACATTGAACACAGTAGAAAAGAAGCCATGAATCCATCTTCATTCTATGGAAATAGGGGACAGATCTTTAAATGGCAGATTCTGGGCAAATCAGGTAATTAACCAAGTGAAAAGACAAGTAACAAATTGATACAGCTGAAAAGTAATGTAACAGATACAACATTACATACAACCATGATTTCAGCTACCTAATATCTTTGCTATTCTTCTCACTGAAAAATTTTCATTTTAGTTTATGTGTATTTCAATAACAAGAGATAATTGTTGAAATAACTTAATTGTGACAAGTAATAAAGAGTTCTCTGAAAATTTAGTTATTTGTAATGGATTAAGTGATTTTATATCTCTCTCTTCATTTTACTCACCAACATTGGATTTCATATTTCTTTTGTGTTTATGGCAACCCTCTTATCACAGTATGCAAATATCAACTACATGGAAGACCTAACAAAGACATAAAAATGCAAAGTATGATTTATGTACCTATGGATAACAAAAATAAATGCTTTCTCTCTATGTGCAACAATAATAATGACATGTAATATCTCTCTTCATATGAAATGTTACACTTCAAATGTAGGAAACTCATTACCAACTGAAAATATCACATTTCACCTTCAAAACTTCTACCAAATGCATTATTATTATTATTATTATTTTAAGAACAGCTTTCAGTCTAATTTAGCCTTTTATGAAATATTTGCTAATATTTCATATGTCTGAATCAAGAAAACAATCATTAGAAAAATGTTTATCCAGCACACACATCTTCTTCTATACATATGAGACTTACAAATCTCATACTAGTCACACATTAAACATTTTTTTACAGAAAACAATATACAAATTCCTGGAATTATGATTAAAGAGAAGACTACAAATTTCAGTCAAGTGGGATTAATGAAATATCAAGTAAATTTTCTGAACATAAACTGTGTCACAATAATAAAAATGTAATAACTGATGAAACTTTCTTTGGTTATCATCCAAATAGCAGCATCACTTTGAAGCTTTTACTGTATTAGTTACATGAGAACAAATGAACTGGGAATGACTTTAAATTTCAATACAGATAATAATACTAAATTACCAATACGTGAGTTTTACATCTTCGTCTGATAAATGCTTTAGGTTTGTGACAAACAAGTACTGTGTTAACAGTGTATTTCAATATCAAAAGTTGTATTTTATTTTTAGCAACAAAAAAAGTGTAGAAAATGGTGACTGTACAT
The DNA here is from genome assembly GCF_023898315.1 of Schistocerca nitens. Lineage (NCBI taxonomy): Eukaryota > Metazoa > Arthropoda > Insecta > Orthoptera > Acrididae > Schistocerca > Schistocerca nitens. The sequence continues at coordinate 504,741,657 of NC_064615.1, forward strand.
TAAACAATTGGCACGTGAAAGGTACTTAAACTAGACACAAAGAAGCATGTAAGTTAATATGTAATCTCTAGCGCATTTAATTTTTAAGAATAGAACTGTACAGGTAAGAAGATTAAAAATATCAGTTAGATGAATACATGTAATACTGCTTCTCTCTTTATACATCCATATTCCAAACATAAATATCACCTCCCCCCCTTCCCCTACACATTCTCAGATACTATTAGAAGTACATACAATAATTCAGTAAAGAGATAGGAACATCACAGTTTCATGGAGTTACACAAAATCATTAACACAAGCCACTCAGAGACATACAATAAATCAACAGATTGGAAGATCAACCTTAACTTAAACAGTAACACACAGAAATCCCCAATATGGAATGGAAAAATGGAACAGGAGCTATTATATACACACATATATTATCTAAGGCACTTCATGATACTAAATTTTGCAAACATAAGGACATCTCTTGTGTTACCTGCAATAACAATAGATTATGCCTGCTTCAGATTCACACATGAAGAAAAATATTACAGTATTTTCTATAAATCAATTTATACATTACTCTGTGTTCACCATAACAAGAACAACAATATGTAATGCAATAACTACAAAGATGTGATACCTATGGGCAGCCTTATGGGCATTCACTATTAAAGAGATAATGTTAAATCACATGTAATTATTGAAAAAAAATTCATGATTTGCAGCTTGATGAGTACTTCTACTACAAGTGAAAAACATGACGACAAAATTCAGTCTCTCTAAACAGAAAATTATTCTAGCTTTCATTATACAACTCACAATCATTTAGTATTTGATCCTCCATCATTCTGAGAGAATTCTTGTTTAAGAAGCAGTGTTGTGACTTTACTGTAGCACATTAAAAAACTAAATAGAGAACCATTTTATTCTGCAGTTAAGATATGCTTATTATCTGTAAGAGTTAGGAAACACATTACTTACAAAAATGTTTTGAAAAATTTCAGTTCCATTATCAACACGTCCTGTGACAAAAAGTGCATCACTCTTATTCTACTTGGTGATACAAGCAACTGTGATCAAATGAGCATGCAAAGTTCTAAGGGAAAATAGAACCTTGTCCAATCTTTAACTTCATTCTGTTTCTGCAAGACAAGGCACATCTACATAGCAGCAATTATATGACTCTACTTGGGCTTAACTTCCACAACTCCCTTACAGTTTGAATATTATTACAAATGATTTGCATTTGACTTCACAGAGATCCTCACAAGCCAGCAATTCTGTACAGTAAAGCAGGTAACACAATCATAAGCTCTCCCAGATTCTTTCTGTGGTGAAGCACTGACATAAACGCGTCAAGATAGTAAACTTTGTGAAATGCTTGTTGTTGCTTTCTGTGTAGATAAAGCCCACTGAGATGTGATTTTCTTTAGTTATTACATATAGTCCTTCATATAAGGCACTAAATGATCTAAAATGGGGCGTAAGTTGGCCTAAGTTGATCAAATTGATCCAGTAACATACAAAATGCATAACTGTCATAGGATCACAAGATCAGCTTGACTGAGCTTTGCAACACTTTTCCGAATTTATATACTACTCACTTTCAGAAACAAACACACCATGTTACAACTGTACAAGTTTTGACAGATAGACAAAAACTCTTAACTTTATTACAAGCATTCCAGTGAAACAAAAACATTTGCCTTTCCACTTGCCACTGGTTGTCATGAGAGGATCAAACTGGATATTCTAGTTATTTGGGAAATAATAGTCACTAAAAATGTTACACACTTATAATGCAACATGTAACATGAAGATGAAATTAATTACCAATGTAAGTTAAAAAAAATTAACTTGATGAATGGTGCTATTAGATGAAACTCTCAAAGGAAACTGAGAAAACAGACACTTCTGACATTTATACAATAGGCTCCCAGTAGTAGTGTATTGATATGAAACCTAGACAAAAATGAAAGAAAGATACACTAGAATTACAGAATAGGGAACTGAGATTCCTTGGCCATATAACAGGATGCACGAGACAAGATTCAAAGAGAAATACCAATATAAGAGCATAATTAGGATTAATGTCTCTAAAAGAAAAAAATACAAGGACAAAGAAAGAAATGAAAAGAGCATACCAGTAAGATGGCTACAAACCAACAGGGTGGAGAAACACAGGGAAACCCAAAACCAGACTGAAGGACTTAGATTAATCTCTAGAAGTAATCATTATATATATGGAAGAAGAGGAGGAAGAAGAAGATCTTTATAACCAATTAAACAGATAAGAGGGAAGATAGCCTGCACTATATTTAGACCTTTCTAAAATAAAAAAAAATAAAAAAAATAGTTACAACTCACAAAACAGACTGAAATTTTACAATAATCAAATCATATTGTTAACTACAATAGAACTGGCTGTCATTAGTTACGCCAGAACAGACTTTCTGCGGTAGAGTTGAACCATTAGTATCAGTCTGATTTGCTACATGACAATCTGGCTGTACAATAATACAAGATGTCCTGATGGAAGATAAAAGATGACTGGGACAAGCCTCTGCTCATTTTAATGTTATGGTGTGCTCAGTGACGGTACAGATTAGAGGAAACCAATTATGGTTTTCTTTCTGATGGGAGCTAATAATGTTTCACCAGTGACAGTAGTAAGGAAAATTTAATTCACTAATGGTTCCTAAATGAAACTTTTTTTGGAGGTGAGAAAATTGTATGTTGACAGCTCACAGACATCACGTCCTTCTTTCTATGGGCTCATAAATTACTGTTCACTTTCATTATTTCCTTAAATCTTTTTTCATGCTCATGTTTGAGTACTAAAGAAAACTGATGTTTATACATAAATATTTAGATAAATCTTAACTTACATTTAACATTAATCAATCTGCATGTCTGTATTTACTTATATATTTTTCATTGGGTCCAGCACTTTTTAGGTTATACAATAAACTGTTGTAACCACTGCGATGTGATGTGACCATGGACACAGAGATGCGTGATTCTCTCTCCCTGTTCCACTACCTTGCTCCTCAATACTCATGAAGTATTTCCACATAAAATTCAAGTGTTCATGCAGAATTTACTTTAAATCTCTTTTCTGAAATAACTATTCACTCTTGTTATCAAAGTTATCACAACTGAAAAAGTCTCCTACTTAGCACACACTAATGCAGGGATGTTTGCTTGGAGGTACTTTGTTCAAATTCTGGCAGTGGAAACAATTTTCACAGTCAGAAAGGACCACTAAGAGGAAGAGAAATGGTAACATACAGCCCCTGATCATCAGACAGTGTACTAAAATCCCAGCTTACATTCCATGTATCATAACACTGTTTTTTGGAAGAAGACCTCAAAATTGATGGCCCACTTAGGTTTTTGAAGGGTAGAAGACTATGAACTAGCAGCAGGTTCATCATCGACAAAAAAGGCACTTATACTTAAGTAACATTCATCATAAGCACTTAAAACTAAGCAATAATAAGTTGACGGGTTGTATATATAGCCTGCTGAAGTCAAAATGTTTGCAACAGTTTATGAGCCTTAACGGGCATTTTTTAATTTATTTATTTATTATTATTATTATTTTCTTTTTTGCTCAGCTTTCCCAAACAATGCCAAGAAAATTTTGTGGCCCTAAGACTCAATTTAAATAAGTACCCGAGAGCCATACAATAAAACCTGGAATGTATTATTTACTTCAACAGAGCAAAAAATGGGGATCGATATCCTGATGATAAAAAAAACTGCTATTTACATCATAAAACGATTGGGGGAAAAATAAATTTGTGTCCCAAACTAAGTATAGGAAGGAATCATTTGAGAGAACACATTCTAAGGTGTCAAGAAATCATCAAATTGGTAATGGGTGGTGGTGGTGGTTAAAACTCTAGAGGGAAACCACGGCTTGAATACAATAAGTAGGTTCAAATGGATGTATGTTGCAGTCATTACACAGAGATAAAGAGGCTTTCGCAGGATAGACCGATGAGGAGAGCTGCATCAAAGAAGGCTTACAGTGAAGACCACCAAGAAGTACATCAGTCACATCCTGTTCAAAAGAACTATCCCAGTATTTGCATTAAGCAATACCATGGAAAACCTAAACTTGTCGGCCAGGTGTATATTTGAACCCTGGTCTTCCGGGTCCAGTGCCTTAATCAGTATGCCACCTCACTTAATATAATTAAAAATGGATTCTTTTGCTTCAACTTAAGGTCACCCTCCCTGAGGGTAATCATAGCTATTATGATAGCTTTCCTTATGAATGATCCTCTTTCTGGAAGTCTTGCTGAAACATACATCTATAAGTACTGCAACGGAGGCCTACCACGTGTAAACTCACGTTGTATAAGAGACAGAAACTGTAAGCACTATCAAACTGTATGAATCAAAATTTGCATTCAGCTTCTTTGCCTCACAGAAAGGTACACAGTTACAAAGAGGGGAAGGAAGGAGACACCTTAGAATTTTTTTTTCCATGAAGTTCTGCAACTAGCAGTCAGTCCAATGGTTAGATTACGGGGTCCCAGGTTCGATTCCTGGCTGGGTCTGTGCTGCTCTAATCACTTCATCTCACTTTCATCATAAAGATGCACACATCACTTTAGTGGTATCAAATAGAAAGACTTGCACCAGGTGGCCGAACAATCCCATCCCAGATGGGGTCTCCTCAACAATAATGATATATGAACATTTCATTTGACAAAAGAAATAGCTGTACACAAGAAACAAACCACTGCCCTCTACTGAAACTGATGTCTAGGTCAAACACAGATGTGTACTGTCACCTCAGTTGTGCTTGAAGAATTAACACGTGCTGCCCCCCCCCCCCCCCCCCCCCAATTCTTTTGGAAAATTCAGATGCATTTTAGGTAGAATAATACATAATTATTGTTGTTGTCTACTACTACTAAATGGTAAAATCAATAATCTTTGACACAGGACCAAATTTTGAAGCAAAGACTAATCTCAAAATAACAACTAACCCTCCCAGGATAGCCCCACATAGAGAGACACTTGTGTGGGCTGCCGTACAAGGCCACAAACAAAGAAAGAATCAAGTAGGAATTAATAAGCAATCATTCAGAAAATGACAAATTCCACACCATTTGCCAAAGAACAAACCACTGGTACATCCATAATTTCCCTATCACTTTTACTTCAAGTTGCTTCAAAATTCAACTTTGATTCAAACCATTAACAAAATTTCAAAAATAAAAGAATTTTCCTGACAATTATTCCTAACATACTGAGGAACCAAAATAGAAACAGATTTTGGCAGGCATCATTTTGAGAGCAGTTGACAACTAACTCAAAATGGTGGCAACCATTAAAAACTACTCCATATTTAATCAGTTCTTCTTCTTCATAATATAGGCATTCTGATAATGAGAACTGACTTTCTCATGGTTGGAACTGAGCCAGAATAGGAAATCTCTTTCAGCAAAAACAAATGGTCAGTTTCTACAAAGAGCAAAAGAAAATTTTCATCTGAGAGCATTACTGCAGCATATACGCAACATGGCACAACTCCAATGCGGGTATACATGCATCGAAATGTAGGCAAGGAATTAGTGTAGCATTTGTGTCTTTCCAACATGCACTTAATAAATGTGGAAATGTGAACTACGGTGACATTACTACCAAATGCATCCAAATAGGATCAACTTGTTGTTATTCTTTTATTGGCTGCTGAAAGACAAACAATCAATAAGGGAATAAAGAATGTCTATAGGGCTGCATATTTGTTGAAAACCATCACTGTGGAATGGTGACAAGAGTGCTGCTGCTTCATGATGACATATGTCCCCATATATTGTAAATGTCATAACACAGATGTAACGCCAGGTCAAGTGGGAGACACTAGCGCACTTGCCCTGTAGTCCTTATATCTCCCCAATTGATTATCACACCTTCTGTCTCTAAAAGGCCTTCAAGGATCAACGATTCCTGTCAGACAAGGATGTGTAGCAGAGTTATGGACTTCTTGTGCAGAAGGACAGGATGTTTTACTAAACAGGTATCTTCAACCTGATGCACTGGTTGGATGATTGTCTCAATGTTAACAGTGATTTTGGCTGATTAGCATACCGATTCTGGAATATACGATCTTTGAATGGAAACTTTTTTGATCGATGTTTCAGCAGGGAGGCTTTGCCCCCTTCCCTCCCACATAACTGTCAAAGGCTCTATTTTTTCAAATTGGAAGCTTTCAGAACTGATACTATCTAAGGCACAAAAGGTCTACCTCTTGGCACATTCTGCCCCATTAAGTTTGATCTCCGAGCAGGCCTACAGCTGCAGCGTTTTCACTCTTGCAGATGAGTCTTGGTACAGGCACTTACTGTCCTGCAGTTAGTAGTAGTTTAGCTAGTAACATCTTGAGCAGAACATAGCAACAGTGTGCGCGTACACATGCCATTCATTCACTCAGTGAATACAAGTATCTCATGCTACAAATACAAACTAAGGGTGCCAGCTGTGCGGTAAGATTCACTGGAATCTCCCCCTGTGCTATCTTGATCTATTCTGCAGTAGGTTCATGACTTCAGGAAATGACACCTGTCATCAGAGGATGAATTTCCATGTCACTCTACAGTATTTAAATATTCTCTCCAGATTGAGTGTAGTTCTGTGTACCTAGCTATGGTTTCAATATGTGTATTCTGTCACTGCATAACATCAGTGAAGGCTACCCTCTGCTAAATACTGTGTTTTGGTTAATTCTTATTTCAGAATACATAAATATTTTCATTACTCCTGATTTCTTTCTCACCAGAATTACAATATCCTTCCACTTTTTCCAGTACCCAACAAATTTGGTACCCCCTGCAAGTAGGAATATTACTGATGCCTTACGCGGTCAAACACTGACTGGATAACTAACCAATTTAAAATTCACATAGCCTACTAACATTTACTGCGCTCACAAACTGGGGCAAGCTACTTTCATTTACGTCACGTGGGACTGCAACGGCTGTGGAAGACAGGAGGGTGAGGTAGCCACAAGCTGCCTGCTCTAAGCTTTTTTTTTTTTTTTTTTTTTTTTTTTTTTTTTATCATTTCTACCATAGCTGTTGAGCTGTTAATATCAAGATATGAAACAATGGATGAAAGAAGAATGATTAGCAGTTCATAAAAACTTTTCTTGAAGAAAATTCACTTCAGAAAACAATAAAATTACAAGGAGACAGAACAGCTGGTCGGTCTCTACCTTCATGGGGTGAAATTTCAATACCGCCGATAGTCACATATAAATATACAAATATATTTTCTGATTTTTGGAGCTGTTACCTCATGGTACAGGAACGAAAGTTATTAGAAGGAGCAGTAGGTGAGTCAGACCAGAAGATGAGAGGGACACATGGGTTGTGAGGATGAGCAGAAACAAAGTCTTGGTTGGCATTATTAGAATTTCTCCAACTTAACATAATTGCTGGCCAGCTACCTTGTCTCCTTATAATTTTGTGACTTTCTTTTCATGGCTGACAGTAGGTTCATGACTTCAGGAAATGACACCTGTCACCAGAGGATGAATTTCCATGTCACTCTACAATATTTAAATGTTTTAGTGGGAGTAGCTCTAGCTTCAAAGATCCTCCCCCCTTACAACAACATGCTCAAACAGTTGGCAGGATGATATCATTACAGTAATACATTCCAGTGCAAGAAGACCACTGTACACCATACCAGCAACTGGAAAGGATCGCTGGACCTGTTCATAACTGTAATCCGCAACCAATTGTGGCATCTGCAAAAAACAAAGCTTGTCACTTTGATATGGTGTTTTATACACCATATCAAAGTGACAAGCTTTGTTTTTTGCAGATGCCACAATTCTTTCCATAAGAGCAAACAGTACATTACTCCTAGTGCAAAAAATTCTAAAACCATTCACTGAACTAGGTATGTTGGGATTTCTGAAAGTAAATTACATATGCTGTCCCATGCTATGATAATTGAATCACAAAAGTGGCGTATGTTCCAGCTTTCCTGTAGATACAGATCTGCTGCTGTATGAATAACAGGTGCATCACAATGCGGGAGTGAAATAGTGCAGCAAGTGGAAACATATTCCAAAGCTGAAGAACGCAGGGGAGTACGATTCTGTGGTCAACAGATTCACAGTCAAATTCTGGCAGTATAAGGGTCAAATGCAATGTCGCATCTATGTACAGTGAAACTGAGTCAACATTTTGACCAAGGACACACAGATGTGGGCAATGCTGATCAGGGAGAAAAGCAACTGACATCAACCACAGATGACAATGTCCAAGCAATCTTTTTTGGCAAGATGAAAGAACATTTGAGGGGTAAGGGGTAGCGGGTAGGGGTAGGGATAGGGATAGGGATAGGGGTAGGAGTAGGAGTAGGGGTAGGGGTAGGGGTAGGGGTGGGGGTGGGGGTAAGGATAGGGGTGCGGGGGTAGGGATGGTGTGGGTGAAAGGGAGGGGGGGGGGGGGGAAGATTCACCAATAACAAAGATGTTCTCACCGTAGTTCTTGAACAGTTCCATGACCAAGGAGAAGATTTTTACGTTGAGGAATTGGAAACTGGTAAAGCATACTGACTGTTGTTTACACAGACTTGGTGACTATGCTGAAAAATTAGGCCATGTACATGTAAACTGTAGTGCAGCATTCAGTAAAAGTTATTTCCCTCCTATAATAATGTGTAACTTACTTTTTAAAAGTCCCTCACAAATAGCATTGTTACAGGCTCAGGAACATAACTTTATTATGATTATGTTTCAACAAAGTTGCACAACATGAAGTGGGCATTTGAAAATGATGGGTGTACTGATATCAATAAAAAAATCACTGTCTTTCATGACAGGAATTGTAGCTATTATCTCTTCTGTGAAGTAACTGTTGAACTGTGTCATATTCCTATTTTTCAATACTACCCTTTTTTAAAATACACAAACTGGAGAGTGGAATGCAAAACAATCTTGTATCAAGTCATAGAGGTGTTAAAAGCAATTCAATGAAGACTGGGACCTGTGAGTTGAGCACTTCATGATGAATGTGAGTAAAGTTTAGAACCATGTTGACAATGGAAACACTTGTGGTCCACCTACAGATATGAACTTGTCCCATGTGAAATCTGCCTTGTTTCGCAACTGAAGCTTCAGCTGATAGAATGGTAATATTCTATAGATGAAAAGATCCTTCATGAATGTGATGATCAAGTTTACCTGCCAAAAGACATTTAGAAAAAAATGGTTTATGATTCGTTTTGAAAGGTGATGAGATACAGTGAGTGTAGCAAAATAGTTTGAAACATTTAATGAACAGCACTGTGTTGACAAGCTATCCAAGTGCTTATTTTTACTACCCAATAATAGATGATAGTAGTTACGAGTGATGGGCACTGGGAAGGAAATGCGATGTAAGATGCAAATTAAAGAGCTTACACTTTTTCATAGCTAGTCATATTCTTGTACATGATGAGACTTACGATTCAATTTTGCACATTTTTTAAAATGATGATATTAGTCCAAAAAATGGTTCAAATGGCTCTGAGCACTATGGGACTTAACATCTGAGGTCATCAGTCCCTTAGAACTTAGAACTACTTAAACCTAACTAACCTAAGGACATCATACACATCCATGCCCGAGGCAGGATTTGAACCTGCAGCCGTAGCGGTCGTGCGGTTCCAGAATGAAGCACCTAGAACTGCTCGGCCACAATGGCCGGCAAATACTCGTCCAGTTTTGACAGAAATGAGACACACAGTTGGCTGTTGTTTAGTTTAAGAAATTCTGACATTTATTTTGGTAGAATGAGGCAAATTGTGACAGCTAGAACAAGGATGAAGGAAGGAAGGAAGATTTGGGTTTAACATCCACTTGACACCATTAGAGACAGAGCACCTGCTCGAAATGTTTCAAGGATGGGGAAGGAAATCAGCCATGCCCTTTCAAGTGAACCATCGTGGAATTTACCTGGAGCAATTTCGGGAAAATATGGAAAACCTAAATCTGGATGGTTGGACACAGATGAGAACCACTGTCCTCCTGAATGCGAGTCCAGTAAGCTGACGAAAGGGCCACCTTGCTTGGTACAGCTAAGATGCTCAATTTAGGACTCAGGCCCAATTCTTTCCAAATATCAGAGCAGTATATTATTACTTCACCAACAGTGCAGGTTTAGAGGACAGGTGGCTGAGAACAGGAGTTTGTATTGACATTCTATTCAAATAACCTACATAAGCAGAAATCAGTCAGGCCATTATGGTCTGCTAAACACAATACACCAGATCAGAGGCCCCCAATTGTAGAACTGGTGGGCCAGCTTACCAACCCATCACTTACAAGGCTCAATACACTAAAAGACTGAGGAACAAGCACTTTGGCATACTGCGAGTGAGTGAACGAGCAAGAGAGAGAGAGAGAGAGAGAAAGAGAGAGAGAGAGAGAGAGAGAGAGTGGGGGGGGAGGGGGGGGGGGAGAGAGAAAGGAGGTTGGGAAAGCCGATGCTCATAGTGATTTCAACTGTTATTCTTTACTTTTGTTTCTCTTTTATAACTGGATGTCCATAATTTATAGTTGGTTCACCTTTCTATGCTTTAATTGCTGTTTTGAGACTGTGTCCGTAATGTGAAAATCTGCTGCAACTACTTTCACCTGAGTTTCTAATTTCTGTTAACTTAGATATCCAAGTATGCAGTAAAATAATGAAAAACTTACAAGCAGATTACAAAACCTAAGAATCACAACTTAAGCTCTTATTAAATCCATACTATGTTATATGAAAGTGAGTTGCATAATGACAGCACTCCAGACCAATTTCTAGTCTGTTGTCCAAGGACATTATTATAGTGTACAAGATAGGCCACATATCCATTCACAGAAAAGCGCAACCTAATATCAAGAACAAGACAGAAATTGGAAATACTACATACACTGCCATTCGAGGGTAACAGCTGGAAATCAAATAGAATTTTCGTTCAGTCTCAATGGCACTGTAATGAGGCATTTCCAGTATTACCACTTCATTTGACCAAAAGGATAAATCAAAGTGGCATTCAGTCTGATTTATACAAGCGTGAGTGTAATTAGTGTACTTGAATCTAGGTTTAAACATTTCAAATACTGCATTAATAGTATTATCAACAAAATCATTATCACTATAAAATATGTAATGGTAGTAGCCATCCTCTTGTACCTTATAGTCTACGATTGTTGTATATGTCATATTACTGGCACCTTTTGTACAATTCTGAGACGGTACAAGGTCATGCTCAAATACAGTGTGTTTCCCGTAACAACGCAGCAGTTCATTTTCAAAGCTTGACTCTGATGACTCCCCATCATCTTCTGGTTCTGTGTAATTAGCAGCAGTGCCACCATGAGCCATACCTCCATCCAACGCATGGACATCCCTCCGCTGTCTTTGGTACTGTCCTTCATCACCAGCAACACTCACTTCTTTGCGTCTGAGATTTCGAGCTCTACTTTTGGCATGTCGCATTTTTCTTGACGAATTAGCACTTGTGTCATTACTTTGATTCAAACTAGTTAAATACAAGGAATCATTTGCATGTTTCTGTAAATGAGATCTGATCACCTCTAATGCCTGAACTTCTTCAGCACCCAAACTGTCATCATCACTGTTCCCTGTATCACTCTGTTTCACTTCATCCAAATTTGGGATTTTTTCAATATTTTGCTTCAGTTGTTTGGGCAGTACAGGAAGAATTACTCTGTTCGTTCCCTTTGAAAATGAGAGCGGATAATCACCTCCATCGTCTGTTTCATCTTCTCCTTCAAACTGTTCAGCAGACTGTTCTGACATGCTTTGGATATGAGTATCATGCTGTGGAACACCGTGTCCTTTCTCTGTAAGACTTTGTTGCTGTTTGTTAATCTCATACACAGTGATCCCTTTATTATAGAACCTGTCTACAAGAATTCTATCAGACACCTTTCGAACACCTTGGTCAATCAGGTCGCATTTCTTGAGAGTTTTGTCTCCCTTGACAATCAACATTCGTGCTCCAGGGTTGCTGTGGAAGAAAAACAAAATGTTATGAAGTGCTTATCAAAATTAAAAACCAAACATTCACAATACTCTAATGTGAGAAACAGGTATTTCCCTAATCTTCATATGGCAAAAGAATGTTTATTTCAGCAAGCTATCAGGGAAGCACGTAGGCAACATAGTTCTATTCATATTTTTCACGCTAAAATTACCTTACCTAAGAACTCGTTACATCTTATAGTTTGGAACCAGCCCAAGAGAAATAATAGTACAAAAACTCTCAGTTTAATGCAGATGAGTAGGAAAAACAAACCCATAATGTTGGGTTACAGCATTGGTAGCATCCCCCTTGACACATTTACATTGTTAAAATATCTGCATGTAACATTGCAAAGCAATACAAAATGGAACGAGCATATAAGGATTGTGGTAGGAAAGTCAAATGGTTGACTTTGGTTTACAGGGAGAATTCTAGCAAAGTGTGGTTCATCTGTAAAGGAGACCACATACAGGACGCTAGTGCCACATATTCTTGAGTGCAGCTCGAATGTTTGGGATCTATACCAGGTCAGACTAAAGGAAGACATTGAAGCAATTCAGAGACGGACTGTTAGATTTGTTTCTGGTAGGTTCAAACAACAAAGAAGTGTTAGGGAAATGCTTCAGGAACACACATGGGTATCCCTTGAGGGAAGGTGACGTTATTTTTTTGGTAACAATATTGAAAAAATTTAGAGAACTAGCATTTGAATCTGACTGCAGGATGATTCTGTTGCCTCCAACATGTAAGGACGAAGATAACATACAAAAAATTATGGTTCCTACAGAGGCATACAAACAGTAGTTTTTCCCTCATTCTATTTGCGAATGGAACAGGAAAGGAAATGACTATTAGTGGTATGGGGTACCCTCCGCATCTTGCCATAATATGGATTGCGGAGTAACAATCTAAATGTAGATAGATATTAGCAACAGTACATCACAACAAAAATGTCACTGTAATATAAGCATGAAGTTTCATTTTTAAGTGAAAAAAAATTGTAATTAGTATCTGTAGTAGGTTACAAAGAAAAACCTTTGTTGGAAAAGCTTTGTAATATTATGTTATATATAATTTTCTTAGCTTTCCAGACAGCCTAAATTAATCATTGCTCAATGATCCACAATGGAATAATCACAATATTATAAAAAGGATGAATTGCTACTCACCATATAGAGGAGATGTAGAGTCGCAGACTGACACAACAAAAAGACTGTTAAACATGTGAGATGCACAGCTGCCCGCAGTCTGGACTCAGTGGCCAGAGACAGCGGTCATTCGTATATGAGTTGTGCTTGTGTGTGTTGTCTAGGAGGCCTTTTGGACAAAAGCTCACATGTTTAGCAGTCTTTCTGCAATGCCTGTCTGCAACTCAATATCTCCTCTATATGGTGAGTAGCAAACTGCCCTTTTCGCAATATTGTCGGTGTTCAATTTAGTAATCCCGGAAGCAAACACAGTGATGGAGGCAGACAAGCTGGTGTCGATAGTGCAGTGGAATAGTGCGGAAACCTGCCATGAAGGACACACATGATGCATATTATGGCCAGACCTGTTGACAGACGTTTTTACTTACAGGCGGCAGTATGCAGAGTGAGCCACAGCTTATACTGACAGTGAGTTCAACCACCACCTCTTCTTCCACTTCATGATGAAAGTTGTTACCGAGTGAGTGCTCAGCTGTCAACTGTCACACCAGCCACGTCCTGAGTTTCTCTCTATGCAGGTATCTACATGGTTTCATACCTTCTACTTTCCATAGACTGATCCACACCACGAGTTTCATTTCTTCTCATGGGGTTCTGTGGAGGAGGAGGAGGAGGAGGAGGAGGAGGAGGAGGAGATTAGTGTTTAACGTCCCGAAGACAATGAGGTCATTAGAGACAGAGCACAAGCTCAGATTATAGAAGGAAATCGGCTGTGACCTTTCAAAGGAACCATCCCGGCATTTGCCTGAAACGATTTAGAGAAATGACGGAAAACCTAAATCAGGATGGCCGGAGACGGGTTTGAACCATCATCCTCCCGAATGCGAGTCCAGTGTACCAACCACTGTACCACCACACTCGGTTCGAGTTCTGCTCCTCAGTTATTACCGAGCCACTGTCAGCCAGTGAAGTACCCACACTGACAGTGTAGTGTAACGGTGTTGTCATTCCTGTGGGGACAAAGGACATTCTTATGCACATGATGCCCCTATGTTTTTCTCCCCCTTTACATAGTGTTCATTTTAGACCAGCATAGACCTAGCATTTCTGTAATACTGGCAGGAACAATTGTGTCTATACAAGGAACAGCAGGAAGAGCAGACGTACGCACTGATGAACCAGAATGTGGATTTGCTTTGTCCCCTTGTCCCACTAGTGGTGGGCTAGGCACCAGTTGTGCTGTTTTTTTTTTTCCCCCGCCCCTGAAGCCTTTTGCAAGTTCTGATGAGTCTATGGAGAATCCCTGTGCCAGTTCTTGTTGCACTCCCAGGTAAGGGTCTCATTGATCCAGGGGATAAGACTGCCTTGTAGTTGTCAAGCAGTATCCAATACTTGAAGCTCTTCACTGAGCCCAAGAAACTCCCCTTTGACAAGCTCTGCTGATGCATTATTTAAGGCACCATACACATGTGGCGACGGCACAGTTGCAGCTTAACCAGCTCCAGAATCATCGTGGGCAGTCATATGTGGCCTGAATCACTGATTTTCAGGGATTCTTGTGCAAATGTTGTTTTGAGTGTCCCAAATGTGCTACGTCTTACGTAGACTACCTAATTCGGAATGTGGTTGTCCAGTCAATACATGATCCTCACATTCAGACTAGGGTACTGACCTTGTCCAGCCCTTCTTTAGCCAATGTTGCCCAGGTTGCGGAATTGCATGAGCTGACGGCACTGGTAATGGATGTCTTTTCTGATAAATGTTAGGTTCCTCAATTAGGTATGCATGATAAACAGCTCCAAGACTCCTAGTGCTCCGCAGGGTACCCCAGCTGGCCTTGCCTCCTGCCGAGTCACCGTGTGTTACGCTGTTGATGAGTCCAGTGCAATGGCATTGCAGCACTGGCAGTCTTTGCCGATGATTGTGCCCTGACTGGCACTTGCCGCACATTTAACAAGACTGTGGACATGTGGAAGCCAGGTGTGGGGTAGGCCATCAGACAGACCATTTGGCAGCTGTTGGTGACAGTTGATGAGCCATGAGTCAGGCGTCGGACACTCTTGTGTGTTCGCAGGATGCTGAGGCTGTCTTCAATGCCTTCCATGTGTCGGTTTAGTGTATTTTGCTGACACTGGTTGTGGATGGGTGACCAGTCGAATTTCAAGCAGCCAAGGGATGATCAGCCTCACTTATTTAGGTACATACAGGTTCCTGGGGTGCGCGGTGTAGCAGTGGCCACTATGTCACATTACATTCTACAGTAAACAGTGCATTCCTTTGTGGGGGAGCACTTTTCCATCTCCATGTGTTATAAGAATGTGGAATGGCAATTTACATAGTTAGTGGACAATTCACTATTGGTGCAAAATACTTTTGGGCTTGATGATTTTTCTGTTTTTGGCTTCCCAATAGTTGGCAAAATGCATTTACTGTCTCAACGCATTCCTTTTCATGATTCGGAGTGCATACTACGGTCATGCGGCTTGCTGTTTAAAAATGCCTTGGGTTTGGCAGAAAATTTCGAGGCGCTTTTCCTTAAGTTGTTGGCAGTACCTAAATTTTGCCCCTTCGGTCTCATTCCCTTTTCCACGAGTGGCAAAGTAAAGGCCAAGTTGCAGTGTTAGCAGGATCAAGAGATCATTGCTACTTTGTTGAATCAATGGGCCACCCAACTGGTGGTGATTCAGAAGCCCAAATGCACAGGATGCCTTTGTGGCGATTTTAAACATACAGTCAATGTGCAATGTGCTGCAGATTCATATCCAATTCCATGGCTGGTGGAGTTGTTGATGAAGTTGTTGGGGGAGGTTAGTATTTTTCATGCATCAACTTAAGACATGTCTATGTGCAGTTGGCCTTGGACGCAGTTTCTCAGACTTTCGTGGTCCTCAACACCTCCTTTGGGCTCTACCAGTTTAACTGCTAGCATTTTGGGATCTTGTATGCACCAGGAATTTGTCAATGGTATCTGGAGCAGTTGATTCAGGAGATTCCCTGTTCCATCAATTGATGACATCTGGGTAATGGGCCCTACACAGGAGGAGCATTTATGGAAACTTAAGTCCATCCTTAAATGTTTCCTGGAGAATGGCCTTCATTACCAGCTGGAAATGTGCAGTTTTTTCTCCCCAAAAGTGCGTTTTTGGCGTATGTGCTTAACAAAGATGGGAATACCTCTATGGATGAACAGACCAAAGCTACTGTCAACCTGTTGGCACCCAAGAACTCGAAGGAGCTTCAGTGTTTTTAGGGTAAGATTTCATATTATGCTCATTTAATTCCCTGGGCTGCACACATTTGTCATCCTCTTTATAAAAAGGACTTTAAATTTGTCTGGTCTGTGGAATGTCAATAAGCTTCAGCCTCTTCATCAATGTTAGTGCTCTGCTCCCTGCCTGGCTTCTTTTATACCATGTAAACCTTTAATTCAGCCTGTGAAACCTCCCAGTATGACATGGTGTGGTTCTGTCCCATTGAAACTTGAATTGCACCAAACAACCCAATGCTCAGGCATCAAAGACGCCTGCGGTGCAGCATAATTATTCACATGGGGAAAAGGAGGCACTTTGCTATTATATTTGGAGTTTAAAAAATGTCATGTTTTCTTGTACAGGGTGGGGTTGCTTCTTGTCACCAACTACAAGCCATTGGTTTCCTTATCTGGTCCTTAATACAAGCTCCCGGATAACCGCAGATGTGGACCCTCTTTCTCAGTAACTAGTGCGATGATATTTGCTAGTGCTCCACCACCAAACATGCCAGTGGTGATGCATTTGTGTGGCTATCAGTAGTTCCTGATTTGCAGTTTGATCATCAGGAGGCTCTCATGTTCACGGTGGGTGATAACTTGCAGCAAACTGTCGGATTTTCCATTGACAGTATGAGAGGTCATTATCACTATGGCTGCTGACCTGCTTTTCTGGAAAATCATTTCAGCTGTCAATGTGGGTTGGCTGGAGCGCATCTCTTTGGTGGCAGATATGGCATGCCATACTTTTTTCCCTCTTGTATGATTCAATCAACATTGTCCAGGGGGCTCTCAGCTCTGTGTCCTTACATACTCTAGTTGCGCAGGGGTATTACTTGTATGAATGCACTGGCAAGCCATCACATCCACTGGCTGATAATCCATCATGACGTGGAACATCTGGTGTGGCTTTTCGGGACTTGTGCAAAGAACTAGGCTGTACTGGTGTGCCAGTTTTCTCCTCGGCCGGTTCCAGAGCACCCTTAGGGCAGGGTGCATGTGAATTTTGCAGATCTATTTTTGGGCAGTATGTGTTGTTGGTGGTTGATGCATTGTCCAATTTCCTGTATGTAGATAAGCTGTTCTCCACATCACTGACTCCCACTATTTGCATGTTGTTGGTTATTTTTGGCATCAAGGGACCCCTCAGGACTCTCTCATTCAATAACAGTAATAAATTGGTGTGGTGTCACCGCTAGACACCACACTTGCTAGGTGGTAGCTTAAATCGGCCGCGGTCCATTAGTACATGTCGGACCCGCGTGTCGCCACTGTCAGGATCGCAGACCGAGCGCCACCAGAAGACAGGTCTCGAGAGACGTACTAGCACTCGCCCCAGTTGTACGACGACGTTGCTAGCGACTACACTGACAAAGCCTTTCTCTCATTTGCCGAGAGACAGTTAGAATAGCCTTCAGCTAAGTTAATGGCTACGACCTAGCAAGGCGCCATTAACCATTTGTAACGTTGCATGTACCTCAAGATAGAGTCTCACTTGTATCATCCAGAATGCTGTATACCAAAGGATAATATAAAAGTTAAGTGTTCTAGTAGCTACGTTCTTTTCTTTATCACATTCATTACGAATCCTGTTCCAGACTTAACGCCAGACGGCGTGAGTTGACGCGTGCCCTTTCGGCTACTTCACTGTGGACTGGCTGCCTTAACAGTCCACTACAATTTGTGTCAGGTGTTGGAAGAATTATGTGTTTGCAACATTATCCAGAATCTGACTGCTGCCATGTTTCACCTGGCCTCTAAATCACATGTGGAGCAGTAAAGGAATACATTTGAGATACACATGAAGAAGTCTGTTCTGCCTCTTCCCACGAAGGTGCATTGTCGAGTTTTCTGGCTACTTACAAGGTAACACTGGTCAATGTGTGCAGTCTGGTGGAACATTTTCAGGGGCGGGGTGTCTTGGATTTGTTGTATGTTGAGCCATGTTCCCTTGACCAGTGTAGTCTACCATGTTTTCTTCTCATGGTAACTGTTTGGGCCTACTCCTTTGGCCTGTGGCAGGGGTAGCTGCCAGGTGTCATGGTAGGCCACAACTGTCAGCAGTTGTTTATGGTGGATGTTAACAGCGAGCAGCTGACCCGTCATGCAAATCAGTCATGCTTGCGCCCTGTTGGGGCATTGCTGCCATGGTCTTCTCCTCATCTGAGTGGCAGTCCACCAATGGACTTCACCAAATTATTCCAGAACTACCCAGTTTGAATTACATCTTAAGATTATTGTAGGTACATTAATTAAATATTTTGTAGTGCTGTCATATCAACATGAGTAACATGAATGTAACTAAGAATTCATCTCCATTCTGGAAACCAATTCTTTGCTTCTAAGTGTACCAGTCTCTTGTATCAACATTTTAGCTACATTATTGTGCCAGAAAATAGGCTATAATAAGGTGAAACATAGGTCACACTGTGGGTCAAACAGGTTTGTGGACCATACAATACAGAACTTTTCCCTCTATCATCTTCAAAGTAACCCCTCGTGCTTGAATACAATAGCTACAATGATTTTTTCATTTGAAGAAGTGCTGCAAGTCAACTGTCAGTAATGTGTTCATTAACTGTTGATTCTGCTTGAATGTATCTAACAGAATGTAAACTTGAACTAGGCTTCGGATCAAGGTGAGAGAGAGAAAGTGCATGGACTAGGCAATATGAAGAAGGACCTGCAGGGAGGGAGATAATAGTTACATTTCTCTTTGTTGTGAAATCCTTCACAACAAACAAGCTAAGTGAAGGAATGTTGTCAGAATGAAATATTTAGGTGTTCTCAGGTATTTTGTGAGCTTGAGATACAATTTTCTTTGGTCTGAAATATGAGGTCTGTTCAAAAATTTCCAGATCATTCATAATTTCATGCCAATGGTGTATTGGAGCAAAATGTGGTTGGCATCCCTACACACATACCATCTGTTTAATGTGTAACTACCAGAAGTTTCATTGTTGTATGTCTGTTATTTATTGTTCTGTGCTGTATTGCGTATAATGTTGTGTCATACATTTACAAATTTCAAGATAAGATGGCAGAGTTAGAGGAGCAATATGTTTGCATTAAATTTTTTACCATGAAACTCAAGAAAACCTTTACAGAGACACGCCAAATGATGCAGGAAGCCTGCACTGATGATTGCTTAAGGCATCCTCGGTGTTACGAATGGTTCACATGGTTTAAAAATTGCTGGATGGAAGTTAACAATGACCCTTGTTCAGGATGCCCTTTGACATCTATTGATGACACTTATGCCAGGAACGTCAATGAAATTATGTATGCCAATCAAAGACTGACTGTCCAAGAGATTGCAGAAGAAAGTACCATTTCAGTTGTACCATGTCATGAAATCCCGATGCAGTATCTTGGAATGTATTGTGTTGCCACCACGTTCGTTGCACAGCTCATCTCAATGCCAGAAAGACTTCACCTTGCAGTCTGTGAAGAGCTATTGCATCCCGCAAATGAGAGTGAGATGTTCCTTAAGAGAATCATAACTGGTGGTGAGACATGGGTCTATGGCTATGATGTTGAGACCACGATTCAGTCTTCACAATAGGTCAGGAAATGTACTCCAAGACCAAGGAAAGCGCATCAGATCAGGTCAAATGTCAAAGTCATGCTTGTAGTTTTCTTTGATTTTCAAGGTTAGTTCATCATGAATTCTTGCCACAGTGTCAAACTGTTAATACTGTCAATCAATGGTACTACTGGAAAATGTTGCAACACTTGTGAGAAAATGTGAGAAGGAAATGGCCAGAAATGTGCAAGACAATTCATGTATCTTGGACCATGATAACACACCTTATTCATCCCTGTTGGTGCGTGACTACTGCACAGAAAACGATATCACTGTGCTGCCTCATCCTTTTTTTTTTTTATTTCCAAAGTAGAAAACCCCATTGAAAGGACCAACATTTGTGATGACAGATGAGATTACAGGAAATTTGCAGACTGCATTTCATACAACAAGACTGCTTCCGGAAATGGAAACAAGTGTTGGAAGAGGTATATCAATTGTGGAGGAGAGTATTTTAATGGAGACCATGCAAAATGAGTAAAATGTAAATGTACAAAAATTTTGTGGACAAAGTTCTGGAATTGTTTGAATAGGCCTCGTAAAATGTGATAAAGATTCTTTGTTGTTTCTAGTCAGCCATTTCAAAAATTATAGTTGTACAAGGTGCAAAAAGATCAGAAATAATTAATACTGTAATATTGCAAATAGAAGGATTGAAAAACAAACAAAAATGAGGACAGGCAACCATTTATCTATATAGCTGACTGATGCATGTTGCATAAACTCATACAATAGTAGAGAATTTTCAATACCTTTTGAGCAGCTACCAGCTACTCTGTGTTTCTTTTCATTTCAACTTCACACATACTCAAAAAATGGACCCCATCTACAGTCACACTATTATGTATGTCTACGTTCTCATTAAAGGTAAGTGGCTCCCTATCCTCGTTTACATTTATCAACAAGAAGTAAAACACGCATACAATCAGAAAAATGTCTGTGGCCAACTGAGAGGGGGAATATTTAGAATCAGATACCTAATACAAAAACTAACTACTGCTAGTGGTTTGAACAGGACATTCAATTTCTTGAAAATTATAGGACGTACCTCATAAAATGTTATTGATAATGTCACTTAATTGAAAAGAGAATAGACAGTATATATGATAAGGTTGTTACATATGCAACAAAACTGAAGCAAAATGAAGAAGGAAGTTACAGCAGAAAGTATCTTTACAAAATTCTGTAAGACGGCTCAGGTAGGATCTTGTGTCGCGATATTAAGGGGAGGTTTACTATCTTTTGGTTCAAAAAATCAATTTTTTTTTAAATTGCGTTTTTGGATCCATAAAAGTGTTTAGAATCCACCCCTGAAATGGTTTTTCTGAATACGGAACTGAAATGTTTGTTATTCATGGATGGAAAAAAAAGCACCTACCTGACATCGGCCTTTTTCACGCACCAGTTTTTTTCTTTCGGACGACAATTTATTGTACCAGTGCTTGGGAGGAAATACACAAAATTCAAATGAAAGTTTGAATGCGTGCGTTTGGAAGTTACCCCTAAGTGATTGCATGAGTGCATTCTCATGCGAAGCCTGTGGAGATTGAGATTTTCCTGGCAGTGAGCAGCTTCAACGGAGGGTATTCAGCAATTCTGAAGACCATGACAATGATGGATGTCACCCTGGGACTCTATTCGACGTAGTTCGCCAAGCGTTCGGACAACCACCGGATTCAAGTGCCCGAAAACCGTTGTCACCGGCCGTACGAGCGGCTCTGGAGCAGCGCAGGATGGCCCAGATCGAGCAGAACGCCCTCTATGAGGAAGAGGAAGAACTAGTTATGGACCCGGAATAGCAGATTGTAAGTACGTTGCATAATATTGCATTTATACGTAGTCAAAACTGCAACGCATTTTTCTCAAAATGACTTTTTTTTATCGTGTGGTATGGTAACTTCAAATCTACTGAACCGATTGGCATGATTCTTTGTTTCCGATGAAGCTAACTAAATTTTCTAGGAGTTGTACCACCTTTATTCTGACTCATCAATTATAAATATTTTTACTTGGCCGACGAAGTCAAAAAAAACTTTTTTTTCCCTCAAATGGCCGCCAGTTTGTTTCCTATGGTCCAAATAACTTAAGCGAGGTACAACTCCTAAAGAATCTTATATACTTTGCTAACGTCAACTCAGTTTTGATTTCAGACGAGACGGCTGACCTGTGACATACTGCACGTGGAGGTCTACATCGAAATTTCGTTTCATTCTGACGGCACTTCCGCCTTCTTTGACATTTCCAGTCCAAAAAATTCCAGTTTGTAGAGGAAATATCAATAAAAATTTGGACCAAATTTGACATCGATATCTATAACACATCCAGAGAAAGAAATTCTCAAAGAACATGATTTTTTCGGGCCAAAGACAGTAAACCTCCCCTTAATAGTACCCTCAGACTTCTTGCAGATGATATTGTTATCTATAATGCAGTACTATCAGAAAAAAAGTTGTACAAATGTCCAGTCAGAGCATGATAAAATTTCAATCAGGTACAGAGAATGGCAACATGTGTTAAATGTTCAGAAACGGAAAATTGTGCACTTCACAAATGTGAAGAAACCCTGTTATATCATTTAGTGGGAATTACCTTCTTCCATGCACTTCACAATGGTTTGCAGATTATCGAGGTACATAATGTTTAAATGGAGCTTCTTTAGCAGTTTAGGTTCTCATTCTGTTGGTCAAGTTTTACACTGGTGTCAAAAAGTTAAGTCTAATTAAGGACAGAAGCAAATGAAGAAGTTATCAATCACTGTAAACGTCAGTCATGATTCTCCCCCAAAACATAACTGTCAACTATACAGGGGGCAGTTAATCACAATTTTGTATACACATACAATTCATAAACAACAGAAAGTAGTGCATAAGGAAAGAGGAAATATTCTCTTCACAATGAATTCTGTTCCATTTTGTATTTGTCCTGAGCACAAGTTGTAGCCTGCATAATCACAGTAACACCATGGGAAAAGAGCAGTTTGGTAATAATGGGTGTCATTTTGTGAGGAGGTTTTACAACAGATTGACATAACAGAGTTTCACACTTTTGTTAGTGGTTGCATGAATATTGTTTATGGCACAAAGCACAGAGGTGAGATACTGCAATGACATATGCGACTTTTTGGCAGCTGTTGCAGTCTTCTTCTTCAAGGACAATAGTGCCTATCCAGAGAAGTGTTACACTGGGAGACACTTCCTTGTAGCTGAAGATTTCACCGCATGGACTGGCCACTACATCTGCAGGTGTGAATCGTATAGAACATTTCTACAGTGCACTGGAAATTGCTATTAGCTGCCATCAAGGCTCTTCCCAACCTCTGGATTGCTCTTACACAGGAATGGAACTGCCTGTGAATATAGCTCTTGAACTACCTTATAGGGAGCATGTGCATCACGAAGAAAATACACAGAATCTGAGCAAGGAGTGGCAAAACAATGTTGAAATTTCACAACACGTGGCTCTGGTTACACTTGCTTCTAGTTAGCATGTTATTATGTTCTTAAGCAACTGATTTTGGGATTGTATGACATCAACCACAGGCACTTCTTACAAGATTTCTGCACAATAAACCCCAATAAAACACCAACAAGCCATCAGCAACTCTAGCAACTATGTACCTATATGAATCAAGCACTTTTACACAGTTGAGTTAAATTGGCCAAAACTGTCATCAATGTGGAGAAGCTGCTGAGCCTGATGAAGGAACAATATGACCTTGTTGTCATTTATATTATAAACTGATTAATGTAAAATGTAAATAAAGAATATGCCAAATAGGAAATTTGTTAAATACAATAAAATCATTAGAAGCTGACAAGCTCCTAGTGTTGCTGCATTAAATTAAAAGTGTGATGTTTTTCCAGTACTTCAAGGTTGAATAACAAGTACAGTACTTTTGTTCTACTGATTTTTGTTTATTTCAAACTAGTTTTTGGCTTATTAGACCATTGTTAGGACACAACTGACTGGTGACTGAAACGGACACTATTTCTTATGTAACCAAACATTATAAGTCTCTTAATGTTGAATTATGCTTTACAAAATGGACAATAGTAAGCACACCAGCCAGTGGCTGGAAACTGTCCAAGATGATGATGATGACAATAGTAAGCACAATATATAATTAAACTACACAGTACTACAGGTTAAATAGTTACAAAGCTAAATTTTGTGAGGTCTTGACATTGGCTGGGAAACTGTTAAACTGAACACTCTTCATCCATGTTGTGCAACAAACATGCTTTTTAACATTATAAACTAAACTTTTGGCAATGGATAGTATTGCACACAATAATCAAAATACATAAACTAAGAGTGTTACTGCAACTCAGCATCTCCGCCTTATGGTAAGTAGCAACTTTCCTTCTCATAATAGTGTTACCGGTTATGTGGTTATGATTTCATAGTTTGTGAGGTCGTGACATTGGTTGAGAAGTATATAAATGAGCACTAGTAACTTATGTTGTGCAAAAACCAAGTTTTACATTGCAAATAATATTTTTACACAATGGGCAACATTAAACAAAGTACGTGGTTAAAACACACAATATTAAAATCTTACAAGTTATATATAGGGGTAAAATACAGGGAGCGAAAGGCTATTTACAATTTGTACAGAAACCAGATGGCAGTTATAAGAGTCGAGGGACATGAAAGGGAAGCAGCGGTTGGGAAGGGAGTAAGACAGGGTTGTAGCCTCTCCCCGATGTTATTCAATCTGTATATTGAGCAAGCAGTAAAGGAAACAAAAGAAAAATTCAGAGCAGGTATTAAAATCCATGGAGAAGAAATAAAAACTTTGAGGTTCGCCAATGACATTGTAATTCTGTCAGAGACAGCAAAGGACTTGGAAAAGCAGTTGAACGGAATGGATGGTGTCTTGAAGGGAGGATATAAGATGAACATCAACAAAAGCAAAACGAGGATAATGGAATGTAGTCGAATTAAGTCGGGTGATGTTGAGGGTATTAGATTAGGAAATGAGACACTTAAAGTAGTAAAGGAGTTTTGCTATTTGGGGAGCAAAATAACCGATGATGGTCGAAGTAGAGAGGATATAAAATGTAGACTGGCAATGGCAAGGAAAGCGTTACTGAAGAAGAGAAATTTGTTAACATCGAGTATAGATTTAAGTGTCAGGAAGTCATTTCTGAAAGTATTTGTATGGAGTGTAGCCATGTATGGAAGTGAAACATGGACGGTAAATAGTTTGGACAAGAAGAGAATAGAAGCTTTCGAAATGTGGTGCTACAGAAGAATGCTGAATATTAGATGGGTAGATCACATAACTAATGAGGAGGTACTGAATAGGATTGGGGAGAAGAGGAGTTTGTGGCACAACTTGACCAGAAGAAGGGATCGTTTGGTAGGACATGTTCTGAGGCATCAAGGGATCACCAATTTAGTATTGGAGGGCATCGTGGAGGGTAAAAATCATAGGGGGAGACCAAGAGATGAATACACTAAGCAGATTCAGAAGGATGTAGGTTGCAGTAGGTACTGGGAGATGAAGGAAGAAGCTTGCACAGGATAGAGTAGCATGGAGAACTGCATCAAACCAGTCTCAGGACTGAAGACGACAACAACAACAACAACAACAACAACAAGTTATATAGCTGAAGTTTGCGGGATAAGCAACGTAAGGAATATGAAATTGTGCTGTGTTTTGATTTTTGTAGCAGTATGTGTCAGTGTGTTGGTATGCAACTGGTTGATTGCATCATGTGAAGCTTAAAAGGGGGATATGTACTCAACTGTAATTTATCATTTAGAACCAGTTAGAGTTTTTGAGCTAATGTCTGTTTATCTCAAGTGCTTCTAAAAGGCTTAGTTTTCTTCCTTTGTCAGCTATAAGTAGGACTTCCGTATGGACTTGGTAACAGCGTCTTCCTTCAGCACGTGTTTGGCAAAGGTGGAGTTTCTGACTTATGTAATCTCCAGCTGCATTTGTGTTCAATCAGCCTAGTTGTTTTGGCCTTGCCTGTCTGTTCCATATACAGTTTGTTGCAGTCATTCCCAATCAATCAGCCTAGCTGTTATGGCCTTTCCTGTCTGACCAATATACAGTTTGTTGCAATCATTTCCAATAACATCAAAGCTGGGAGACAGTAGAGAGAGAGAGAGAGAGAGAGAGAGAGAGAGAGAGAGAGAGAGGGGGGTTAGATTTACAGAAGTTGTATAAGCTAATCAGTTGATCATCCTTTCTACCAGTCTGTTCACTGCTCAGTGTCTCTTCTATTCTCTGATCTATCGTCACTCACATACCACACATCATTACACCTGCTATGTTCAAGTGTTCAAATGCCTGATCACTACTTGTCTGTGATAGTTTCTGCAAATACTATAAAATACATTTATTAATTACACACTAACCAACTTTCCTCAAAAGGCACAAAATAGGTCATCAGAGATACCACATTATCATAGTTGTGTAACATACACAATTATGCATGGAACAAGTAAAAAAATCCATCAAATGTACATACTTAATAATACCACAACAGAAGAATGAGTATTAATGAATGAAATACTCAACATAGCTGAAAACTGCACAGCTCTCCAGCTAAATGACTGTGAAATGCAACAAGGGTGTCACATATTCAAGAAAGCGTATGCTTTTTGTAAGGTGTAGTTCTAATTGAAGGTAAATGAATATGCATATCTGTTCACTGTCTGTCTATTGCTCTTATTACTACACAGTAATGCCTGAAGTTTAATCTCCTGCTGTTGAAGACATCCTGAGGGACTATGGAGACAGCTGATTGATTCATTCGCCAATATTACATACTTTATCAAGGCAATAAAATCTATAATTTACCCACTTAGCCTGCTGAAAAAGCTGAACTATTAGTCGTAACCAAGCAATGGATATTATGACATGGCATAATCCAAATATTGCTAGAGTCCAATGAATCACATTGGTGTATGCCCTGAACTTCATTTGGCAAAAAGAGTTCAAACTTTTCCTCCTGTTCAGCTCTATAGCTCATTATCCATAAAATTTATGCCTTTCCTTTTTTAATGTCACTCTTGTGTTTTTGAATATCTATGGCAACTCTATACATTCTACCATATTAGTGGTTGTACATCAACATAAGATTAGTGTTAGATGAACAAATTTCATTACTCCCTAGTCTCAGGGTGTGATCTACTACTGCTGATTTTGTACCTGTTTGCCAAATGATAATTGCCCTTGTGTTTCTTGAGCCTTTGTACACCATACGTGGGATTTTGTGTTATATCCTAGCCAGTAATGCCACCCGAGACCGCTGCCAAAAGGTTGGCAGCATCAAAGTCCGGACGCCGTCCGCATAAGCAGCGCCAGCGAGACAGGAAATCGCCGCAAGTCTGCGCGCGCCACCGCTGGCTTCTGGCTTCTTAAGCGCTGGAGTCGCGAGCGCTAGGACAGTTCTGTATTCGCCGCTCAGTTGTATACTCGCCACCGAATTGTGTACTTGCTAGTCAGTTGTGTGTTCATCGCAGCAGATTTGTTGTTTGTCGTCAGCCGACGCTGACCTAGCCGCTCTGACTCGAACTAGACAGATTTCTGTAGACACGGAGTTCACTACTGTGTTTCTGTATCTTCGTTAATAAAGATAAGTACCGACTTTTATTTAATCAGAGTGTTTGGGTTTTCATCTTTCTGTTCACTGTTCCAGCGGACCGGTCGGCCCGCTATTAAAAGTGTGGCGGTGACTTCGTAAGCCGTTTCTACAGCGAATTGTTTGTCGCTACGAACGCCGCCACAAAACTGGCGACGAGGGCTTCTGAACTCGTGTGCAGGGCTGGTCAACTTGTTTCTGGTTATACTAATTATAGCGACAAATTTTGGGGGCTGGTTTAATTTGTGTTCACTATGTCTGCCGAATTACAACAGTTGATCTTGTTACAGAGTCAGCAAATACAAAGTCTGGTGGAAGCAATCGCCAAACAAGCGGCTAATCCTCCAACACAAAAGGAACAAGCACAGGCAGCACCGCCTTTCCGTGCTTTTGATGCATCAAGAGAAGGATGGCGAGAATATTTCGCGCAGTTGCAGGCGCACATGACAGTCTACAAAATCACGGGTACTGAGCGGCAGCTTTATTTAATTTCCACTGCAGGCGTGGAAGTCTATCGACTACTTTGTAAGTTGTTCCCGGAATCCAAGCCAGAAGCTTTAGACTACGACGTTGTTGTTAACAAGCTTGCTGAGTATTTCGAGTCGCGAGTTCATGTGGCAGCAGCCAGATTCAAGTTCTTCAGATTAAAGAAACTGCCACATCAATCTAATAAACAGTGGTTAACTGATTTACGGGGCCTCACCCGTCAGTGCCGATTTAATTGTGTGTGTGGAGCTTCCTACAGTGATGTCATGTTACGAGACGCTATTACTCAAAACATTGCAGATTCTCGTATTCGTGCTGCTATCTTAAAGTTGCCTGACCCGTCATTAGAGACTGTGATGAACATTATTGAAGCCCAAGATACTTTTGACTATGCTGAGTGTGAGTTCGATCAGCCATGTATTTCTCAAATTGCCTGTGCTAAGCAAGTTATGTCACGCCCGCGGCCCCACCGGCAGAGTCAGACTGTAAACACTAGCCGGCTGCGTCATGTTAAAACACATTCGTCAGCCGCGTGTGCAAAATGATAGAGTTAAGTCTTGCCCTAAGTGTGTTCTTGCTCATCCTCGTGAACGTTGCCCGTTAAGAAACGCGGCTTGTCACTTTTGTCAAAGGAAAGGACACATCCAGACTGTTTGTTTGCGTAAACGCAAGAACAATTCTAGTGCTGCCCAGCCCATGGATATTCATGTTCTTCAAAGCCAGTCCGCCCAGAAGGTCGCGTTTAAAGACTCTTCCACGGTTCGTGTGGGTAATAAACTTGTTCGCAATAAGCCACCCACCCAGCCCTCTGCTATGCGACCCAAGCGTAACTCAAACGCTGTAAAAAGTAATGTACAGACTGCAAGTGAAGCGGGAGTTGTTGTTCCACCCACCCAACCCACGAGTTGTCGTAAGCAGCGAACACGCGCTAAACGCGCTGATTTTGTGTCTTCTGCCTCCGCTGCACCGACCAGAGACAGTGTAATAAACTATTTGTGAAGCTACGCATCCAGGATAAGACCTTCAATTTTCAATTAGACACTGGTGCGTCTGTGACTCTCATAAATAGTGCTACGTATGCGGCTATCGGCCGCCCTAAACTTTCAGCGGCAAAACATTCTTTGGCTACTTATAGTGGAGAACAAATTCCTGTGTTAGGTGTATGTAGCGTGCCAGCCACATTCCGTGGCAATACAAAAACAGTTTCATTCACAATGCTCCGCACTACAGACAGTGTAAACATTTTCGGATTAGACTGTTTTGACTTGTTTGGCCTGTCTATCCAAGACAATGTGTTGCAAATTAATTCTGTTGTTGTTCCTCGAGACAGCATAACCGATTTGTGTAAACAATACAGTGACATATTTAAAGACGAACTAGGTTGTGCTGCGAACTTTGCCGCTCATATTACGTTAAAAGATAATGCTCAGCCTCGATTTTTTCGTGCTCGTCCAGTGCCTCACGCCCTCCGGGCACCTGTAGCAGATGAACTTCGTCGTTGGCAAAACAACGGTGTTATTCAACCCGTTTCAGCAAGCCAGTGGGCTTCTCCCTTAGTTATTATAAAGAAATCGTCTGGCAAGTTACGTTTGTGTGCTGATTTTAAGTCGACAGTTAATCCTCAGACTGTCATTGATTCTTTTCCTTTGCCTAGACCGGACGAGCTGATGGATAAGTTAGGGGAAGCTCGTTTCTTTTCCAAAATTGATCTCCGTGAAGCATATTTGCAATTGCCCCTCGACGAGCAATCACAACAGTATTTTGTCATAAACACGTCGTTGGGGTTGTTCCGTTTTCTGCGTTTGCCTTTTGGTTGTGCGTCAGCTCCAGCTGTTTTTCATCGTTTTTGTCACAACTTCTGGCTAATGTGCCATCGTGTTGCAACTATTTAGACGATATTGTTGTGTCCGGTCGGACGCCTGCTGAACATTTCTGTAATTTGGAGTGTTTGTTTACAGTGTTGTCTCAGGCAGGCCTACGTTGCAACATCGATAAATGTTCATTTTTCCTTACGGAGATGGAGTATCTGGGACATGTTATTAATGCTCAAGGCATTCATCCCTCCCAGTCACATTTAGCAGCTATTCGTGATTTGCCCGCCCCTCGCAATCTGCATGAATTGCAAGCAGTTCTTGGCAAATTGACATATTATATTAGGTTTATACCTAATGCATCACAGATTGCTGCACCGTTGCATCGTCTCCGCCGTAAGAATGTTCCGTTTGTGTGGTCAGCTGATTGCCAATCAGCCTTTCAGCAGCTTAAAGAGGCTTTATTGAATGATCGTTGTCTGGTCCATTACGACCCTAACAAGCCTCTGGTGTTAGCTTGTGATGCCTCTTCTTTCGGCCTCGGTGCTGTGTTGTCTCACCGAGTCGGTAACACCGAACGTCCTATTGCGTTCGCATCTAAATTGCTAAACAAAGCTCGGTGTAATTATAGCCAATTGGACAAGGAAGCGTTGGCTATTGTGTTCGGTGTCACAAAATTCCATCACTACCTCTATGGTAGACCATTCTATTTAGTAACAGATCACAAGCCCCTGAGGTCACTGTTTCATCCGTCTAAACCAGTTCCTCAGCGGACAGCTCAGAGACTACAACGTTGGGCTCTTTTGTTATCACAATACCAGTATGAGATACTGTATCGCCCTACAGCTCAGCATGCAAACGCTGACGCGCTTTCTAGATTGCCGATTGCTGCGGATGATGTCTTCGATTCCTCTGACGACTCTTGCCATCAGATTGACGCCGATGAGCATCAATCCCTCCGGGATTTTCCGATTGATTATCGTCCGGTGGCACGTGAGACAGCTACGGATCCTCATCTGAGTTTACTATTACGTTTTGTTCAACGTGGTTGGCCGTCCAAGGCAAAGGACATATCGGATCCTGTGGTTCGTCGCTATTATCCGCAACGTCATCTGTTGTCCGTTTCGCACGGAGTTTTGATGTTACGCACCGAGAATGACCAGCTTCGTGTAGTGGTTCCCCACGTGCTCCAATCCAAGGTCCTCGACTTGTTGCATCAAGGTCATTGGGGAGTGGTCCGCACCAAGCAGCTTGCCCGCCGTCATTGTACATGGATCGGCATTGATAAGCAGATTACGCAGAGGTCTACAGATTGTTCGACGTGTGCCGAACACCAAGCTGCTCCGCCTCAACGCTATTTTGAGTGGGCACGCCCTGCCGGTCCCTGGCAGCGAGTACATATTGATTTCGCTGGTCCATATTGGAATTCTCGTTGGCTCATCGTGATAGATGCATTTAGTAATTTTCCGTTTGTTGTGCCCATGCAGTCTACTACGTCTGCACAAACTATACAGGCGTTGACTTCAATTTTTTGTATTGAGGGTCTTCCAGAAGTTTTAGTGTCTGACAATGGTCCACAATTTACCTCTGCTGAATTTGAAAGTTTTTGTTCTGCCAATGGCATTCGCCATGTTCTTACTCCGCCGTTCCACCCTCAATCGAATGGTGCAGCGGAACGTTTTGTACGCACATTCAAGGATCATATGGACCGCCGTCGTGCTACGCACTCTCGTCAGCAGGCCCTCATCACGTTCCTGTCGTCGTACCGGACCACGCCACGCGACGGCCCTTCGCCTGCGGAGCTTCTCCACGGCCGTCATCATCGCACCCTACTACGGTTGTTGCACCCCCCGGATCGACCCGCCGCTTCTGAGCATCGCACGCGTTTTCAGCGCAACGACGCCGTTTTTTTCAGAGTTTATCACGGTCGCCGTCGTTGGGAACGTGGTACCGTGATAAGTGTCCAGGGTCGCGGTTTTTATACTGTTCAAGGTGCTACTGGGGTGCACAGGAGGCATCAGAACCAGTTGCGCCGCGCTGGCCGCCCGGATTCTGCCGCTCGTTCTTTGTCCACAGATTTGGTCCGCGGCGGGTTCCAGCCGCGCCTTCCGACTTCGCTGCCGCCCCCAGGGCAGCAGCAGCAGCCGTCGCCGCTACCACGCCGACAGCCCGTCCCGTTGATGCCTCCCGCGCAGCTTCATCCGGGAGCGCCCCAGGTGGTCGCTCTGGCGCCTGCAGTCCCTCTTCAGTCGCCACCGCCTTCGGAGCTGATGGACGTCGACCCCTCAGCCGGGCCGCCTTCCCAAGTGGTGGCTGTGCAGCCTGTCCTGCAGCCGCTTTCCTTGGGCACCCCCAAGGAGTCTGACACCGCAGCGCCTTGTCCGGCACCCTCTCAGCAGCCGTCGACGCAGCGTCAGGAGACGCTGCCTCTCTTCGTGGGTCCCGACGCCCCGTCGCGTCCAGTACCAGAAGCTGCGCCCGTGGTCACAGGCGTGCACCCTGACCTCGGTTTTCAGTCGGTGTTTCCCGAGGCCCCGCGCAGCCAATGCTGGGGTGCGGACCGGGGACTGCCACCGACAACAGTCTCCGCCCCGGTCTCTTCTGCTACGCCTGCGGCCAGACCCCTCCCCCGCCATCGACGCTCGCCACGTCATTATTCAACGACGGTGCGGCGATTTGGGGGGGAGGAGTGTTATATCCTAGCCAGTAATGCCACCCGAGACCGCTGCCAAAAGGTTGGCAGCATCAAAGTCCGGACGCCGTCCGCATAAGCAGAGCCAGCGAGACAGGAAATCGCCGCAAGTCTGCACGCGCCACCGCTGGCTTCTGGCTTCTTAAGCGCTGGAGTCACGAGCGCTAGGACAGTTCTGTATTCGCCGCTCAGTTGTATATTAGCCACCGAATTGTGTACTTGCTAGTCAGTTGTGTGTTCATCGCAGCAGATTTGTTGTTTGTCGTCAGCCGACGCTGACCTAGCCGCTCCGACTCGAACTAGACAGATTTCTGTAGACACGGAGTTCACTACTGTGTTTCTGTATCTTCGTTAATAAAGATAAGTACCGACTTTTATTTAATCAGAGTGTTTGGGTTTTCATCTTTCTGTTCACTGTTCCAGCGGACCGGTCGGCCCGCTATTAAAAGTGTGGCGGTGACTTCGTAAGCCGTTTCTACAGCGAATTGTTTGTCGCTACGAACGCCGCCACAAAATTTTGTATACTCCTGTTGTGGGTGGTGGAGATCACTGTCCTTACTGGAATTCAGGTGTTGACTTGTATGTTTTGTTGATTTGAACATTGTGTCACTATAACATTTTCTTAGCATTCTACTGATACAATCTATGATTATTTTAACAAAAGGATGAAAACTTTCCCTTTAACTTGTTGTTTTGCACTATATGCTATAGATTTAAGGACATAGTACTCTATTTATGTACATTTATGTACAACTGATGGATTTTTTTACTTGTCCCATGCATAATTGTGTATATTACACAACTATGATAATGTGGTATCACTGACAACCTATTTTGTGCCATTTATGTGAAAGTAGTTATCAAATGATTTGGTTGTTGCTTCATATAATGTGGCAAAATGTAAAGAAGAATGAGGAATACTGCACTAAAATCCAAGACATATTACAACTACAAAGACGAAAAGAGAGGTTAAAAGAGATCTCACAACTGCAATACTTAGGGCAATGAACAAGCTAATAAAAGTTCCTTTCTCCCATAAGTAAAAAATGTCTCATCAAATCACAAAAACTGTCAAAAATTCACAAATTAGGCATTCCATTGAGAATTACTGTCAATTCTATTGCATATACAACCTACGGGATTGCCAACACTTGACCACTATGATGCATAATTTCTCATCACTTTGGGGGAAAAAAATTACAAAAACCCTTAAATTAAGCCTAGGAAATATTATATACCATTTTGAAGTTTTCGACGTCTCTTTAAAAAGTGTTTCACATCACACTTCTTTCAAAGGCCTGACAAATTCTATGAGCAAACTGACATTTTGGCTATGTGGAACTCACTCAGTGCAGTTGCAACTGAATTTATATATACTAAATTTTAAAGTAGTTGCTTTTTTTTTTTTTTTTTTTTTTTACAGAAAAAAAGACCAACAAGTGGGTTTTGGTTCATACATGACACATGGCCTCAAGGAGAAAATGAGCACAGTGTTGCATTTTCTGAATCGTATTAATTCCTAGATAAGTTTACAATGGAAAAGAGAGAAGACACAGATTTGAATTTTGAGAACACAATTACCAAGGAGAAAAGATGAACTAAAGCAGACAAAATGTATAGAACATCTGCTCACACAGACTGACACCTTCACAAAATTTCCAATCACCATTACTGAAAGAAGAATACAATAACTGAGGCACTTATGAACTGTGTGAGAGGAAAATGTGAGCCACAATAACTGGAGGAAGAATGGTCCCACTTGAAAAATATTTTTAGAAGTAATGCCCATTCTGTCAAAGAAATAAATATAGCAGTACATTCTGGAAAATATGAAGCATGTAGTGGAGAGCAACCAGCTACAGGAAAAGCTTTTGCCTGTTGTTAAAATGATCATTGATTATAACAGAAGTTTACTAAGAACAGGAAGACTGAGAGAAATTGCATCCTCCACTAACAGACACTGGAGTATACAAAATGCACTGCATATGTGCATACACAGAGACAACATAAAAGAAGCATCCAAAATCAGTTTAAGCAACATAAAATAAACAACAATGGGGCAACTCTGATAAATTGTGAGTACAACTGAAACTGAGAGGCCACCAAATTAGTTTCTCTGACAATGCTGTCCATACACTGTCATTACTATATTGCGTTTATAGAGGGGACACTGAAACGCAAAAACAGGAGAACGACTTTAATAAAAAATGTGGAAGGACTTAAATTACACTGATTATAGGCCAAGGTGCTATATAAAACAGATAGTGCTAATTCCACTGAAAGTTCTATGGATATACGTTAGTTTGACCTGGTGATCTTTGGTAATGCTCAAATTGTATCATAACATGATGACTATACCACAGTTAAGAATAACAGACCAGATGTTTCAGCAAGACGAGTGAAAAAAGTGTAAATTGAACTGCTTACTGCAGCATTTAACACTGGAGAATCAACCAGCTAACTTCAGAACCTTAGAGGTAAAGCCAGTCGTCCCAGCTTTCAGACTTGTTCGTAAGCTCATCGCCGCTCAGTTGCACACTCTTAGCCATCAATGTCAGTATGAAGTACAATGGCGCAAGAGCTGACAACTGATATCTGCCCCAGCGAGCAAGCATTTTCAGCAACTTCAGATGGCTCTACATCTACACAGATACTCCGCAAGCCATCGTAAGGTGTGTGGTGGAGGGCACCCTGTACCACTACTTATCATTTCCCCTCCTGTTCCACTTGTAAAGCAAGAGAAAACGACTATATGTATGCCTCCATATGAGCCCTAATTTCTTGTATTCTGTCTTCGTGGTCCTTAAGTGCAATGTATATTGATAAGAGAAGAATTTTTCAGCAGTCAGCTTCAAATGCTGGTTATCTAAATTTTCTCAATAATGTTTCCCGAAAAGAACACCACCTTCTCTCCAGGGATTCCCATTTGAGCCCCCAAAGCCTCTCCAAAACATTTAAGTTTTGTTCAAACCTACCGGTAACAAATCCAGCAGCCCTCCTCTGAACTGCTTCTATGTCTTCCTTCAATCTGACCTGGTACAGATCCCAAACACTTGACCAGTACTCAAGAATAGACTGTGTGAAGCTGGACACTAGTAATACTGTATCTGAACATTACAGGCTTGTTCTTCCCCCTCATCTGCATTAACTTACATTTTTCAACATTTACAGCTAGCTGCTATTCCTCACACCAACTGGAAATTTGGTCTAAGTCATCTCGTATCTTCCTACAGTCACTCAAATTCAGCACTTTACCATACACCATGGCATCATTACCAAACACCCGCAGACTGCTGTACACCCTGTCTGCCAAATCATTTATGTATATAATAGAGGGAAACATTCCACGCAGGAATCATTTATGTATATAGAGAACAACAGCAGTCCTCTATACATCCCTGGGGCACTCCTGATGATACCGTTGTCTCTCGTGAACACATGCCGTTGAGGACAACATACTGGGTTCTATTATTTAAGAAGTCTTCAAGCCATTCACATATCTGTGAATTTATCCCATACCTTCCTTAACAGTCTACAATGGGGCACCATGTCAAATGCTTTTCAGAAATCTAGAAATATGGAATCTGCCTATTGCCCTTCAACCATAGTTCTCAGTATATTATGTGAAAAAAGGGCAACCTGAGTTTCGCAAGAGTGATGCTTTCTAAAACCATGCTGATTCATGGACATAAGCTGCTAAGTGTCAAGAAAGCTTATTATATTTGAACTGAGATGTGTTCAAGGATTCTGCAGCAGACAGACATTAGAGATATTGGTCTCTAACTTTGTGGGTCCATTCTTTTACCTTTCTTATATACTGGGGTCAACTGTGCTTTTTCCCAGTCACTTGAGAATTTGTGCTGGGCGAGAGATTCACGATAAACGCAAGCTAGGTTAGGGACCAATGCTGTAGAGTAGTCTTTGTAAAATTGAACTGGGATTCCATTCGGACCTGGTGACTTACTTGTTTTCACATCTTTAAGTTGCTTCTCTATGCCAAATATACTTATTTTTATCTTATCCGTATAGGAGTCTGTTCGATGGTCAAATGACGGTACATTAGTATGGTTCTCTTGCATAAACGGTTTCTTGAAGGTGAAATTTAAAAGCTTCTTCTTTCATTTTGCTATCTTCAACTGCCGTACCAGACTGGTCAATAAGGCACTGAATGAAAGCCTTAGGCCCACTTCGCAGTTTTACGAGTGACCAGAATTTTCTCTGGTTTTTGGCCAGATCTTTTGCTAAGGTGTGATGGTGGTAGTTGTTGTATGCTTTGTGCATATATCTTTTCACAGATGCACAAATCTCTACTAAATTTCGCTTGTCGTCGTTTGTGTGTGCCTTTTAAACCTAAAGTGCAACATCATCTGCTTCCTCTGCATGTTACGAATTTCATCATTAAACCATGGTGGGTCTTTTGCATCCTTTATCCACTTACTAGGCACGTACCTCTCCAGACCACAATTTACAATCTGCTTAAACTTTGCCCATAATTCCTCTACATCCATCTTACTGGTACTAAGTAATGCCAATTCACCGTCTAAGTAAGATGTTAATAACTGCTTATCCTCTCTATCTAGCAGAAACTCTCTCCTAGCCTTCCTGACTGATGTATTAACTTTTGTGACCATAGCTGCTGTAATGACATCCCCATTTGTATATTGACGTTGTCCACAAGGTCCAGCCTATTTGTAGCTATAAGGTCTAAGACAATGCCATTGCTTTACAGTTGGTGACAACGTCTCTGGCAGGCCACTTTAATTAGCATGCATAATTGTCCGATTTGCTAACTTCAATGCTAATTAACTCATAAACAATGCAACATATCGAATTTTTTTGTTAACAATTATTTCGCAGCACAATCTACTCTGCAACACCCTTACAAACTGTTCAGATGTTTCTGACCATCTTGTATAAAACGCTAATTGCCACTCTTTTCATATGTAAACAACATTATAAGTGTGACAAAAAAATTTTCTATTTTTAATAATAGTTGGTTATTGACATAATACACAAAAATTATAAAAGCATCTCTGTGGCAATGTAGATGCTAATGACAAGGTTAATGAACACAATGCACGGTTATCACTTGCTCCTAAATGCATTTAACAAGGAGATATGTTCATAGTGTAGCAGTTATATACTTGCTGACATTGAAGGATGAGGGGTCTTGGGAATAACAATGGGACTGTACAAAAAAAGTTAAAGGCATACACATTTGCTCTACAAGTGCTATACACTATGACATAACAGTTAAAAAGAGGTAAAAGAAATCTGAGAATACAATTAATGTCTGTACATGTCTTTAGTACGGCTCATGGCAGCAAAGCAGTTTTGAACTGGTGTGTAATGCGACTGGTTACTGCATTAAATACATTCATAAAGTGGGAAATATTAAAAATTAATTACTGCTCTCTAGAACGAAGAAATTTCAAAATACTTTTGAAATAAATATGTTCAACTGTATTTATTAGCCACTACCATTTATACTGGTTGTTAGGTGTTATTCACAAGTATCCATTCTCTATTTCTCTTAGATTAAGTTGTGTGATGTTTCTGTCAGTAAATTATGCAACAACCTACATTGCTGCTTCCACTGAAAATCAATAATGACACATGCTGATCCCATATATGAACAGACCAGCATTTTAATGTATGTGGCCCACCCCACTCTGTTAGTCTCATTGTGTGTGGCATCAGAATGTTACTGTTTCCAACAGGTGCAAATTCACAACAATCACATAACGCTGACCGTTTCATATAAAAATTTTCCCTCTAATTTAGGCTCATCTTTATTTGCATTCAGGGGAGTATGTACGTCATACACCTACAGTGTTAAATTTGCAATATTGATGACTCATTATCTCAGAACCTTTGAGAGACAGAGATCTAAAATTTTAGGAAGTATAGTTTCACTCCTTTTCAGAAAAGGATCAGAATATACAGACAGATAATTAGTTAGTTATGATCTTTCAAAAATTATATTCAATTTTGTTTTTAAAAAAAGTCCCTGTTCCTTCTCTAAGTAAAAACCATTACAAGTAGAGATGTTTTGGTGGTTCAGCAGGTGCAATATATTAAGAGGTAACATAGTGTAAAATAAGGCATATATATATATATATATATATATATATATATATATATATATATATATATATAACGGAGGGAAACATTCCACGTGGAAAAAATATATCTAAAAAGAAAGATGATGAGACTTACCAAACGAAAGCGCTGGCAGGTCGATAGACACACAAACAAACACAAATATACACACAAAATTCAAGCTTTCGCAACAAACTGTTGCCTCATCAGGAAAGAGGGAAGGAGAGGGAAAGATGAAAGGATGTGGGTTTTAAGGGAGAGGGTAAGGAGTCATTCCAATCCCGGGAGCGGAAAGACTTACCTTAGGGGGAAAAAAGGACAGGTATACACTCGCACACACACACATATCCATCCACATGGATATGTGTGTGTGTGCGAGTGTATACCTGTCCTTTTTTCCCCCTAAGGTAAGTCTTTCCGCTCCCGGGATTGGAATGACTCCTTACCCTCTCCCTTAAAACCCACATCCTTTCATCTTTCCCTCTCCTTCCCTCTTTCCTGATGAGGCAACAGTTTGTTGCGAAAGCTTGAATTTTGTGTGTATATTTGTGTTTGTTTGTGTGTCTATCGACCTGTCAGCGCTTTCGTTTGGTAAGTCTCATCATCTTTCTTTTTATATATATATATATATATATATATATATATATATATATATATATATATATATGTCTGCTTGTGTCTGTGTATGTGCGAGTGCATACCTGTCCTTTTTTCCCCCTAAGGTAAGTCTTTCCGCTCCCGGGATTGGAATGACTCCTTACCCTCTCCCTTAAAACCCACATCCTTTCGTCTTTCCCTCTCCTTCCCTCTGTCCTGATGAAGCAACCGTTTGTTGCGAAAGCTTGAATTTCGTGTGTATGTTTGTGAGTCTGTCGACCTGCCAGCACTTTCGTTCGGTAAGTCACATCATATTTGTTTTTAGATATATTTTTCCCATGTGGAATGTTTCCCTCTATATATACAAAGATGATGTGACTTACCAAATGAAAGTGCTGGCAGGTCGACAGACACACAAACAAACACAAACATACACACAAAATTCAAGCTTTCGCAACAAACTGTTGCCTCATTAGGAAAGAGGGAAGGAGAGGGAAAGACGAAAGGATGTGGGTTTTAAGGGAGAGGGTAAGGAGTCATTCCAATCCCGGGAGCGGAAAGACTTACCTTAGGGGGAAAAAAGGACGGGTATACACCCGCACACACACACATATCCATCCACACATATACAGACACAAGCAGACATACAGGTAAGTCTTTCCGCTCCCGGGACTGGAATGACTCCTTACCCTCTCCCTTAAAACCCACATCCTTTCCTCTTTCCCTCTTTCCTGATGAGGCAACAGTTTGTTGCGAAAGCTTGAATTTTGTGTGTATGTTTGTGTTTGTTTGTGTGTCTGTCGACCTGCCAGCAGTTTCATTTGGTAAGTCACATCATCTTTGTTTTTAGATATATTTTTCCTACGTGGAATGTTTCCCTCTATAGACACACACACACACACACACACACACACCCTCTTATTTAGGCTCATCTTTATTTGCATTCAGGGGAGTATGTACGTCATACACCTACAGTGATAAATTTGCAATATTGATGACTCATTATCTCAGAACCTTTGAGAGACAGAGATCTAAATATATATAAAAATAGTTCCTGAGGTAATGAGTCAAATATTTTGAAAATTATTATTTTCTGGAAATCAAGTACAAACATTTTATTTGATACCAACTCACATATGGAGCCATGCCAGCTCTTAGAAACAGTCAGACCCATAATTAGCGTTATCTGGATCATGCACAAATTTTAACAACGAAGGGCTTTTGTTCTCAAAGAAATGTCACATATAATTACAAACTATGTATGAAAGTTAATCCAACAACAATAAAGAGTTGATCATACAATGTAAGCTTTCATGGCCGGTATTGTCTTCACTTAAAACTTCCGGGCTGGTAAGCCGTGGTCGAAGTATAAAACTCTCTACTGACGTTTCGTCTCTGACTGCGGGAGACATCCTCGGAGGTAAAGCGGCGAACTGCGAAGAGAACTCGAGGAAGCGCTGATTATATAAGCAGTACCGTGGGCGCCACTGTCGATCACATGGTGTCGGCTATGAGATTGTCTCTGGTGATGCCAACATTCTCGATTGAAAGTAATCGATCGTCACGCTTGCAATGCAACGCTGACATCCAAATTTTATCCAGTTTAGCACCTTCGTCTTTCCTGTTAAAATTATTACGATGTTTATCAATCTCGATAGCCTCTCTATACTTCGACCAGCCCGGAAGTTTTAAGTGAAGACAATACCGGCCGTGAAAGCTTACATTGTATGATCAAACGCCTTTACGGGGAGGATATGTCAGCATCGGTTCGACGATTTGAAGGAATGCGCAAGAAGAAAGCACAACAACTGTGTAACCTCACCTTCCTGTTACGCTGCAGGGACACTTCGACGATTCCGAAATTTCTGAAGGTGAAGAGGATGTTTCGCTCGGCTCAGGCGCATCGTATTTACAACCGTATGGAGTCTGCAATGCTACGTGAGAGGATTCATCAGACGAGATGAACACTGGCAGTAACCAGCAGTAAGCTTCTTCATCTCCACTTGGTTCTTAGTAATACTATGCAGTGTGGTGATTGGAATAACACTGACGGTCTAACATTCAAAACTATGGAAGTTAGTGCAGAAATATCAGCAAATAGGCAGAAGAAGAAGTTCAATAACTTGCAGAACAACATTTCGGGAGGTTCAGTTGAGGACAATTCTCGAACTGTTATTAACCTATCTGATAAAGATTTGTCAAAAGTTGAAATTTCTGTACTAGCGAAAGGAGGCAATTTTGCTGTGACGCCCCAAAACGTACCCACAGAGGATATTGTAGCAAATATTGAGGCCGGTATCCGTCAGCTCCCACAGCAGTCCGCTGAGATAAATTGGGATGGAAACGGCTAGGATTTTACGTACATGTAAGCCACCTAAAAGTAATTTGTCGCAGGGTCAAAGGAAGGCGCTGAGGGATATAAATGCAGATAAAAACATTATTGTTCTTGTTAATGCAGATAAGGGTAATGCCACCGTCACACTGAACAGTAAGGACTATCATGGAAAAATCAATGATATTTTGGTTCCCTCCAATTACAAAAAACTGCAGAAAGATCCGACTATGAAGATTTTAAGAACGACAAATTGACTGGTGAAAGCGTCTTCATTTGGCTCCGACGATAAGAAGCTGCTTTGTAAAACAGAAGCGTACCCACCTAGACTTTATGGCTTACCCAAAGTTCATAAACCTGGGATTCCGCTGAGGCCAATTGTCAGCGCTATAGGTGGACCAACACACGAGTTAGCTACACACCTTGCCTCAATGCTGCAGCCTTATGTTGATAGGATGGACAGTCATATTAAAAATTCAGCTCATTTCATTGACAAGTTCAAGGAAACGAGCGTGGGCCCGGATGATATCCTCGTCAGCTTTGACGTTGTGTCGTTATTTACCATGATTCCGGTAAACGAAGCTATTTTATGCATAGCGGATATTTTTCCTACCGATATTGTGGCATTATTCCCACAATGCCTCACCACAACTTACTTTCAATACAATAATGACTTTTATGAACAGATTGACGGGGTGGCTATGGGCAGTCCTCTCAGTCCTGCTGTGGCTAATTTATTTATGGAGACTTTTGAACAACGGGTGTTGCAGACTGCCAGTAAGAGATCAGCCAGATGGTATCGCTATGTCGATGACACGTTCGTAGTATGGACACACGGAGCAGAGGAGTTGGATGCCTTCCTGACACATTTAAATTGCGTTAATCCGAAAATCCAATTCACTATGGAGACGGAAAGGAATGGGCAATTGAATTTCCTGGATGTGTCTGTGATTAAACGACGGGACGGAACGTTGGGCCATAAAGTGTATAGAAAGCCCACACATACTGATCGTTATCTACATAAAGATTCAAACCACCACCCTAGACAAAAAAGAGGTGTAATGAAAACTTTGGTAGACAGGGCGTACAAACTTTGTGAACCTGTTTATTTAAAAGATGAGATTGAACATCTAAGGTCAATTTTTGTGAAGAATGGCTATTCTAGCAAGGATATAGATCGAGCACTTCGCTCTAGGCAGAGAATCAGGAGCAACGACGAACAACAGTCGCCCAAGGGCAAAGTTTTCCTTCCGTTCATTAGTAAGGTCACAGATCGCATCGGGAAAGTTTTAGGCAAGTATGGAGTGGAAACTAATTTCAGACCCACTAGGAAAATAAAAGAATTTTTAAGGTCGGCAAAAGATGCACGACACCCTTTGGCTACACCGGGGGTATATAAAATTCCTTGTAGTTGTGGACATGTTTACATCAGTACCAGAAAGAGAAGGGTGAACACCCATCTTGTTGAACATAAGAGG
Source organism: Schistocerca nitens (assembly GCF_023898315.1). Classification (NCBI taxonomy): domain Eukaryota; kingdom Metazoa; phylum Arthropoda; class Insecta; order Orthoptera; family Acrididae; genus Schistocerca; species Schistocerca nitens. The sequence goes on from NC_064615.1 coordinate 504,784,776, forward strand.
AAATGCCGCCTGGGTCACACGGATAAATCGGCCGTAGCAGAACATGTTTACCAGGAAGGTGATCATGAAATAAAATTCAGCGAGACAAATGTCATATCAAAAACCTCACATTATTATGCACGCTTGTATAGAGAGGCTATCGAGATTGATAAACATCGTAATAATTTTAACAGGAAAGACGAAGGTGTTAAACTGGATAAAATTTGAATGTCAGCGTTGCACCGCAAGTGTGACGATCGATTACTTTCAATCGAGAATGTTGGCATCACCAGAGACAATCTCATAGCCGACGCCACGTGATCGACAGTGGCACCCTCTGTACTGCTTATATAATCAGCGCTTCCTCGAGTTCTCTTCGTAGTTTGCCGCTTTACCTCGGAGGATGTCTCCCGCAGTCGGAGACGAAACATCAGGAGAGAGTTTTATACTTCGACCACAGCCTATCAGCCAGGAAGTTTTAAGTGAAAACAATAAAGAGTGTTTTAAACCTAGTCAAGGAACAAGAGTGACAGGATGTTTAGAGTCCCGACAACATAGATAAGAAATATAATGCTTTCCTTAACCCATTTCTCATGCTTGTTGAGTCCATTAGAACGTTCTAAATGGGGTACTAGCAGTAATAGGCAGCTTGGGTGGCTGACTAGTGGGATAAGGATATCACATAGAACAAAGTGGGAATTATATCAAGCTACAGTAGCCCATTACAAACAGTATTGTAAAGTGCTTAAAATGTTATTAGGAAGGCAAAGAGTATGTGCTATGCAAATAGAATAGCTAATTCACATGACAAAATTAAAACCATGTGGTCAATTGTGAAGAAAATGTCTGGTCAGCAGCACAAGGTCGACAATATAGTCAGTTTGTAGTAAAAATATTTCTGTCACTGATAAATCAGATATATGTACAGTATTTATCAATCATTTTCTGAGCGTTGCTGGTGAATTAAATAAAAATTTTGTTTCTACAGGGAATCATATAACTTTCTTGGCAAATGCCTTTCCAAGATTGATGTCTGAAATATTCCTATGTGATACAGACAAGGGGGAGATTGAGTCAATAATTAAATCACTGAATAATAAGGACTCTCAAGGATAGGATAGAGTGACTAGCAGAATATTAAAGTACTATGCTGCACATGTTAGCCCTGTATTTAGCCACCTTTAGGAATGGTCAGTTGCCTGAGCAATTAAAGTACTCAGTAGTAAAGCCACTTTATAAAAAGGAAGAAAGGGATAATGTAGACAATTTTAGACCTATTTCTATGCCATCAATGTTTGCTAAATAGTTCCTTTTATTGAAAAAGCTGTGTATGTAAGGATAACTGATCACTTTATATCACATGATTTGCTATCAAATGTACAGTTCGGTTTTAGAAATCATTTAACAACTGAAATTGCTATATTCTCTTTTCTCTGTGAGGTACTGGATGGGTTAAACAAAAGGTTTCGAACACTAGGCATATTTTTTTGATTTAACTAAGGCGTTTGATTGTGTTGATCATAAAATATTAATCCAGAAGTTGGACCATTATGGAATATGGGGAGTAGCTCACAATTGGTTCCCCTCTTACTTTAGCAACAGACAGCAAATGGTCATTATTCATGATGCTGAGAATGGCTGTGATGTGGGGTCTGAGTGGGGAACAGTCAAGTGAGGAGTGAGCCAGGGATCAGTGTTGGGGCCACTCCTGTTCCTTATTTGTATAAATGATACGCCCTATAGTATTAAGGATAACTCTAAAATATTTCTGTTTGCGGATGACACTAGCTTGGTACTAAGGGATGTTGTGTGCAACATTGGCTCGGTTTCAAATATGCAGTTCATGACCAAGTCCATGGCTTGTAGAAAATAAACTAAATCACAGTAAGACCCAGTTTTTACAGTTTCTAGCTCACAATTCAAAAAAATCCGATGTTTTAATTTCACAGAATGGGCATATGATTACTGAGATTGAACAGTTCAAATTTCTAGGTGTTCAAAGAGATAGTAAACTGTCGTGCAAAATCCACGTTCGGGATCTTGTTCAAAAACTTAATGCTGCCATTTTTACTATTCGAACGGTACCTGAAGTGAGTGATCGTCGACTTTGCTTATTTTCATTTGCTTATGTCATATTCTATTATATTTTGGGGTAACTCTTCCAATTCTAAAAGGATATTTTCAGCTCAGGAACGGGCAGTTCGGGCAATAAGTGATCTAAGTTCACGAACCTCTTGTCGACCCCTGTTCACAAGTCTGGGTATTTTGACATTGGCCTCTCAATATATATATTCCTTACTGTCATTTCTTGTTAACAATATTAGCTTATTCCCAAGAATAATATTCAGCAGAAATCAAACCTGCATTTGGATCGAACTTCCGTAACTCTTGTGCAGAAAGGTATGCAGTATACTACTGCATCCACTTTCAATAAGCTACCACTCAAATTCAAAAATCTTAGCAGTAATTCACCTGCTTTCAAATCGAAACTGAAGAGTTTCCTCATGGGTTACTCCTTTCATTCTGTTGAGGAGATCCTTGAAAATTTAAGCTGATTCTTGTTGCATTGTTGATTGTGTTTACTTAAACTTATGGATCGACTCTTTTCGGGTTCATAAACATTTTATTTTTATCTGTTCTTACTTTTATATTGTAATTTCATGTCCTGAAATGTTCCATGACCTTGGAGATTTGCTCCTCAATTTGGTCCTACGGAACTTGTCGTGTAAATAAATAAATAAATAAATATCATCCTGCAAACCTAGAAGCTTCCTTCTTTTCCTGCCTCTTGCTTTTTTAGACATTTCCTCTGCTGCACACTGCACTTTCATAATCCTCAGTCGATTCATTCACTGCAAGGCTTGCAGTGTGTTGGCTCCTGGAGTGATACCAAGTTTCTGTAGTACCCTAATTCTTCCCTAATTTCCATCATTAAACATTGTCACAGCATCAGAAACACCCAAGCATAGTTTTCATGCCTACAAAGAAATTTTTTGGTATGCAGTTCCAAATGACATTATTGAAAGACTCATTCGGGTTTTGCATTCAACCATGGAGATTTTTGGAAAGAAGATCATGATGAGCTAACTCTCTCTATACTGGCTTAATTACCTCCATCACTACAGTTGGTATGCTGTTTTTGCGCCTAACTTGTTCCTCTGTACCCACTGCCTAAGCTTTGCGATACTTGCACCATGAATCAGCTCTTGGTGGGCAAAGACCATGCATAGGTGTATCACCAGTGGATGATTTGTGGAAGAATGTAGCCCACACTGCTCTTTTCACTCCTTGTAGGTTACGTGTGTTGTTCCTTATTGCCATTCCATAATATTGCTGGAGTTCATCAATGTTTTTGTCTGTCAGTCTTTCCATCTGATAAGTTTTCTTTTCCGTTTGTCTGCTTCAATTCTCAAAGGCATTTTCCCATCCATTTTTGAACGTGGCCCACACATTCAATCTTCAAAATATGCTTTTCACCGTAAGGTTGGCTTTCCATGACTGATTTGAAGGCCTTCAAATCACTATCCTCCAAGTACTCAGTGTAGCACACACCTCTTTCCAGCTGTGAGTGTCTGAACATATAAGCAACTGCAGCAGCCTCGATACCCCCACTAGTTCCCTAATAATTCTTGGCACAATTTGTTTTATGACTTTCACTTATTTCATTGTCAACTGATTTATACTGGTGGCAGTATCTAGTTAACACTTTGATGTCTAAAATTTTACCTGTAGTGACAGTTGCAAATGCAGTTTTAGATGTGTGGCCTCTCTTCCGCCATGTACAATTAACGGCGACAGATAAGTCTGGCATGTTATTTAATTCTACTGCTTCTTCAGCAGTGGCTTTCACAGAAGCACCAGTAACAGATCTGACACATTCACCAATTACTTCTGTGTACTTGCTTGATCTGGTCGGTAGGTTTGACAAGTTCAGCGTCACACGTTACTTGAGCTGCAGTCAGTCCTTTACCTATGCACTTCATTCCATACAAAAATCTAACATTGTTTTCAAAGAAGTCATTCTTGCACTTATGAGAAGACCAAAATGATGCAGAGTGCCTGCAGTCCTTGCAGATGCGTCCTTAAAGATGCTAATTTGCCCACAACAAACCTTACATGATACAGCATCTTGTAAAACTTGTCCTAACACACTCAAATCTAATAAAACATAACCTGAACTATTTACATGACCTCCTTTGTCAATAAATAAATCTTAATGGTTTCCAAGTTTCCTCCTCGAAGCACTAGTAGGCATGTCCTCTTCATGTGTCTGTGAAACATCTATTTCAGTATCAGCACTGGATTCAGATACAGTAGTAAGCTGATTTCCATGGAAATATCACTTCTTAAGAGAACTCTTTCTTTTCATCATGTTGAAAAGAGGTATAAGAATGTGTAATAGTGCACCAAACCACTATGTTTACAGTTCAACACCTATAAAACACTACACCCACAAAGTAAATGCACAAGATGCATGTGCAATACTGCCATTTCTGATTATACAGTGCATCCAACCTCTTAATATGAATTCAAGGAATAAATAGCTGAAAACCACAGCCTTGTAGATTGAATAGTTCCAGAGATAGCAAGTCAATGCAGAAGGCCGGATTTTTTTACACTTGCACTATTAACTTTGAAATGATAAAAAATACACTTTCAATTGGAATTAATGGACAAATGATGCATCAAATTATTCAGGAGAGATAAAATATTAAGAGATAATAATCAGAAAATGTCACTTTTTGACCAATTTCACCATAAGCACTCCCCTTAAGTTTCAGTGTTGTAAGCAACATCCTTGAGTCAACAATTCACCATACAGCTGAGGCAAAGAGTTGTAGATAGGCCCATAATCCATAAACAGGACTTAAAAGTTACTATAAACATACCAGCACTGCAGCTTGACCGGTGAGATGGGGTGAAATGGGTGAGAGGGAAAAAGAAAATGTTTAGAAGCAAGAAGACTTGGACAGCAGCACTGCCAATGACTGGCAGAGAGGGACAGCAAATGCACAGGAAAGGAATGTGGCACTGGTGACAGCACAAGAGAGAGGAAGGGGGAGAAAGGAGATGAGACGAGACAAGGGTGTGAGCGTACAGGGTATCCAAGAAGTCCTTGTACAATTGTCTTTGTACAATTGGGGAAATAAATAGTAGTTTTATTGGTATCCCTGCTTTGAAGCTGAGGAGAAAGCCTGTTGTCAGTACAGTAATATTTTGTTTCAAAATTGCAGTGTTTTGGCTGTGAAGCCTTTGCTGATGTGAGACAATACAGTTACAGTGTTTAGGAGTGATCAGTAGCATCTGTGTGGGAATACAAATGATCACATACAAGTACATAAGGGAAAAAATGATAGAGATAGTAAGTGTACTTAGAGATTGCTTTGGCAATGTTTCTTATCGTAAAGCTACTCTGTTTGACAGGGAGAAACATGCTTTTGATTCAGGCAGTGTCAAAGACAGACTACATAATGAACATAAGAAAATGCAACAGGAAAGTGTGCTGCCATCACTTGATCAACTGAATAGGAACCAAGGAAATCCATCCACAAAAGTGAAAGGAACAAGTAAAATGTTCAACATGGCATCACCAAATTAAAAAAGAAAATATTTGAAAATGAAAGGATTTACACCAGAGTCTATAAATGAATTGTCTAACGATGAAATTGAATATCAAGATGCAGCCAGCACTGCTTTGATGCCACAATTTCCCAATCTCTCTCTCTCTCTCACGTAAGAGAATTACTTCCTGGTGAATTTGTGATATATTGCAACTAAAAAAGGGAGAATGTGATTTTCTGGTCAAAGAAAGATCCAATTATGCATAGAAATTGGAAATAAATCCACCTCATACTATGATATGAACTAGGATGTCATGACAATATCAGCTTGGACCAATTTTTTTAAGGGTACATGAATGCAAATTCTTATTTGAACATGTAAACATGGTTAACACCTCTGCTAAAACACAAGGGAACTGTGGACTATGTGTGGATAAACAGGATTGCGATCCATCACAGTCTGCTTTTCAGGTGTGCAAATTCCTTCAAGAACAATTTCAGAACCACTAGACTGGCATTCATCAAAATGCCCAGCCCCATTAAAATAGGTATCACAAAGGCCAAATCTTATAACATCAAACAACTCATTACGGTAAATAATCAAACCCAATATTGTTCAACATTGGCACAAGACTAATAAAATATTCCACAAAAGTGTTAGATGAAGCCTTTTGAGGCTTGTTTCCTGAGATGCCACACAATGTAAAGTAGGATGAAGATGCACAGATCTCTGTGTAAAGCTTGATACTTTACTCATGACAGTGCACATACAGATCTGCTGGATGCATAGTTTTATACAAAAGTACTTCAATACATGATACAGTATTTTGATCTATGGGTATGAGGATTTCTTGAACACACTGTAGAACACCTTACATGAAGGGTAGGGTGGTGGGTGGGGCACCATGGGAATGGAATGAGTGAGAGACGGAGGCTAGTGAACGCTGATGTCAGGAAGATTGTGGCATTATTACAACTTAACTATATCCTTAGCCAGTGCTTTGACTTTGCAATTGGAAATGACGAACACTCTCCCCACAATCCTTTCCACTCCTTCTGGTGTTCTGGTGGTATTCTGGCAGCCACCTAATCTATGAAATACCCTGGTCCATCCTTAAGGTGCATCTACACTCTAACCCTTGCCATTTGGGTCATACCACTGTGGAAGATCCAGATACAGGACCTGTCCTATGAACCCACCAAGCATGTCCTACTTCTGTTCCTAATGTGCATACTCTTATTCTATTAGAGGTAAGGCCACCTGTAAAAGCAGTCATATCACGTAATTTTTGCACACCTTTTATGTGAGCGTGGACACAAAGCAGCTGTCTACTAGAATCAACAGAACTCCAAACTGCGCCCAAGAACAGCGATGACCACCCAGTGGCAGAGATGCTGTTGATCACAAACCATCAATTTCAGTGGTCACTTGACAATGCTTGCTACCTGGCTCCTTTAGTGCCCAATGGTTCCCAACTAGCTTATCTGAATGCCACAGTTGGGAACTGTCTTTACAACACATTCTCTGATTCCTCAACCTCTACTAGCCCTTATCGCACACCCACCTGCAAGCCTGCTCCATATCCTCTCATTTCACTAATTCTACACTCACACACTTCTTTCTGTTGCCTCCCTCTTCCTCTTTGCTATCCCTTTCTCCCAGTTGACTCTCCACATACAAGCCACCTACCTGTGACAAAGCAAGCACAATGGCGTCACATTCCCATCTCATGTACTTGTTGCCTCTCTCTTCCCATCACCAGCAAATTTTCCTTCCAATAATCCTGGCCCTCCTCTCCACCTCTTGCTCTCCCTGCTCATCCTATCCAATACAATCCCTCACCAATTAAGTTGCAGAGGAGCTACAATTAGTGAGTTGGGACAATGTAGCTGGGCAGCTGATTTGTGTGATTGTGTGTGTGTGTGTGTGTGTGTGTGTGTGTGTGTGTTTGTGTGTTTGTGTGTGTGTGTTCTTATACTGCAATATTGTTGGTATCAACATTGCTGCAATCTGTCTGCAATACACCTCAATGTTGCAGTATGGCCTAGCAACACTGCTGATGGAGCAGGCCATTGTAAGTAGTTGTCGAGGTATGGTCGAGGAGGGAGTTGCTGATTTTGATCACCATGAGAGGAAAATATTTTCTATGAGTGGAAGCATCTCTGTTCTTGCCTGTAAATGCGTCCCTCTCACTCTTAGCCTCGCTGCCTCTTTCTCCAGCCAACAGTGCTACACTATTAAGTCACATATTTTGAATGATGAAACAATATTATGTCAGTTCAGTTCAAAAGTTGGTGCGCAATTTTTTATTGTCTAAAACAAAGTACAAGTGGGCAAAAATTTGAAACATACTTCTACAGCCAGAGCTATAGCACACAGAAATTAATACACACAAAGGAAGCAGTCTGTAAAATGACTTTTCACTGCTACAAACATAGTAAAGAATCTGATGGAGTAGGCCATAATTCAATTTTACACAGGTCAAGTGATCTAAACATTTTTAAATTTCGTCACATGTGTTTCTGTGTTCAGGGCCAGTAACTTGCCAACTTCTACTTCTACTTCTACTTCTTCTTCTTCTTCTTCTTCTTCTTCTTCTTCTTCTTTTATTCCTGTTTTCGCACACATCATGTCCCATAAATCTGGCCACAGATGTATTGCATTTGTGAAATTCATTGTTCTCTCATAGTGCTGGTGATCCACAATAAAATATCATCACAAATATTTGATTGTTATTTCCAACTAACTTCATGAATTTCTCACATCCTTCCACTGATGTGTTGCAAAGTCTCGTACCAAGAGGCTTATCAGTGAGAGGCAAATTTTGAAGGGCGACTGGTGACCTCAGATGTTAAGTCCCATAGTGCTTAGAGCCATTTGAGCAAATTTTAAAGAGGGATATCAAACTTTTGTATGAATTACCAGCAGCCAAAAACTGAAGGGCCCCAAGCGGGTTGCAAAACTTAGTGTAATGGAAATACAGGAGAGCTGTACTCAATTACAGTGCCTAACTTTTATCTATTCTGCAGAAATACTGTGACCCATATAAACACTACTGGCCCAGAAGTGTACTGTCGCAAACATTCACAAGCAGCAGTTGCCAGAAATGTTATTGACATGTGGCTGCAATTTGTATGGCCAGCAGTACTGTCAACAATAATCTATTTCTGTTGCCCATGTAAACATATCTTAACAAAGTAACTATTCAGAAGTACATATTCAGTTGCTGTGTTCAGCACAAATGTCCGAGAATAATCACACTCCCCTATTTCCTGACTGCTATAATATTAAGTTGTGTGTGCTCCTTTATTCAGTATGTAGATAGTTTCCTGTGATTATTCTGTATGGAGGGATCATGCTTTCTACTCTCCTGATACTATGTAGGCCAGTAAGCTTCATTTTATTGCTTACAGCCATGTCAAACCACTTGTGGGTAACAAATGTGTCTAATTATCCATAACTGCAGTTTTTCATACTACACAGTAAGTTAACAATAACAGCGGAGTTAGGTATCAACATCACAAAATCCATGAGATTTGCATACTTGTTTACACATAACTACTTATACACTCCTGGAAATTGAAATAAGAACACCGTGAATTCATTGTCCCAGGAAGGGGAAACTTTATTGACACATTCCTGGGGTCAGATACATCACATGATCACACTGACAGAACCACAGGCACATAGACACAGGCAACAGAGCATGCACAATGTCGGCACTAGTACAGTGTATATCCACCTTTCGCAGCAATGCAGGCTGCTATTCTCCCATGGATGTAGTCCTGTGGAACAGCTTGCCATGCCATTTCCACCTGGCGCCTCACTTGGACCAGCGTTCGTGCTGGACGTGCAGACCGCGTGAGACGACGCTTCATCCAGTCCCAAACATGCTCAATGGGGGACAGATCCGGAGGTCTTGCTGGCCAGGGTAGTTGACTTACACCTTCTAGAGCACGTTGGGTGGCACGGGATACATGCGGACGTGCATTGTCCTGTTGGAACAGCAAGTTCCCTTGCCGGTCTAGGAATGGTAGAACGATGGGTTCGATGACGGTTTGGATGTACCGTGCACTATTCAGTGTCCCCTCGACGATCACCAGTGGTGTACGGCCAGTGTAGGAGATCGCTCCCCACACCATGATGCCGGGTGTTGGCCCTGTGTGCCTCGGTCGTATGCAGTCCTGATTGTGGCGCTCACCTGCACGGCGCCAAACACGCATACGACGATCATTGGCACCAAGGCAGAAGCGACTCTCATCGCTGAAGACGACACGTCTCCATTCGTCCCTCCATTCACGCCTGTCGCGACACCACTGGAGGCGGGCTGCACGATGTTGGGGCGTGAGCGGAAGACGGCCTAACGGTGTGCGGGACCGTAGCCCAGCTTCATGGAGACGGTTGCGAATGGTCCTCGCCGATACCCCAGGAGCAACAGTGTCCCTACTTTGCTGGGAAGTGGCGGTGCGGTCCCCTACGGCACTGCGTAGGATCCTACGGTCTTGGCGTGCATCCGTGCATCTGTGCGTCGCTGCAGTCCGGTCCCAGGTCGACGGGCACGTGCACCTTCCGCCGACCACTGGCGACAACATCGATGTACTGTGGAGACCTCACGCCCCACGTGTTGAGCAATTCGGCGGTACGTCCACCCGGCCTCCCGCATGCCCACTATACGCCCTCGCTCAAAGTCCGTCAACTGCACATACGGTTCACGTCCACGCTGTCGCGGCATGCTACCAGTGTTAAAGACTGCAATGGAGCTCCGTATGCCACGGCAAACTGGCTGACACTGACGGCGGCGGTGCACAAATGCTGCGCAGCTAGCGCCATTCGACGGCCAACACCGCGGTTCCTGGTGTGTCCGCTGTGCCGTGCGTGTGATCATTGCTTGTACAGCCCTCTCGCAGTGTCCAGAGCAAGTATGGTGGGTCTGACACACCGGTGTCAATGTGTTCTTTTTTCCATTTCCAGGAGTGTATTTTGGGAAGCACTATATAGGCTTTGTTTAATAATCTGTTACAGCACTTTGTATTTACTCTGATATAATAGTACAAATTAAGCTTAACAGTGAAAGATGATAAACTTAAATTGATCAAAACAATAATAGCCCCACACTAGAGAAAACGTCACAAAGCAGATATGAAAATGTAAACTAATCCATGAAATTAAAATAAACAGTAATATTTCATTAGTTGATACCAAAGAGAAAATGGAGCTGGGCATAGCGTAAAAATATAAACTAAGCTGAATGAAAGGTCACTGGGTTCACTATTGCGAAATAGTGATATGACTACACTGAGATGAGAGAGAGTACTGCAGATAATACATAAAAGAGCATTTGCAGCAAATATCACAGATACCAGTGATATTTTCAATTCCAAGACTCTGGTATGTTGTCCTTAAGTTATACAGTCAAAAAGAACTTAATTTAGAATATTGTTAAAATGAATTTCTGGGTGGCATTTGTTTTCATTTGAAAGAAGTAAGATTCATAGTGATTAGAAACTTTAATGCAAATGAAATATTACTGACCTTGAGCAAAGTGTTACATTTATAGCAGATCCTTTCGGCAAAAAGAAACCCCAATATTCCCAAGTATCATCATGAAGTGAGAATTTTTTTATTATTTTTGAAGACTTCATTTTAGTACCAATCTCAGGAACAGTCCTGAGCTGAAAAGCATTAAAGGTGGAATTCATCTTCAAAGAATGGCCCTGAAATTGCAAAATTAACTAGACTGAAGTGCAGAAACAAACCAATATAAACTGGGCAAATAAAATTTCATACATTAGTAAGTATAAACGGAGAAAATGCAATCCCCAAGTAGAAACAGTAATGTGTAACATATTTACAGTTCACAACTGATGTTAGCTGAGTTCCACGATATTTTCAATGGCTACATGAGAAACTCAATAATAATGAACTTATAATAATTAAATTTCTCAATAATGACAACAATGATTGAGAGTACATGTCATCACGTACCTTAAGACATGAAAAGATGAATGACAAATATAACATTAACTGATTTTTCTGTTGGTGCTTGGTAGAACATGATAGTAGTATTACAAAGGAAACCACTTCCTAATGTTCTGCAAATTACATTTACTTGATCATGAACTGGCTTTCGGCCTCTTGTTGTCATCTTCTGGTGACAACTGAACTGGTTGTCACCTGAAGATATCCTGAAAAGTCGAAAGCCAAATAAGTATAATTTAAAAGAACGTTAGGAAGTGTTTTGGCAGAAATAACTATTTTCTTAGGCTTTTGAACTCTCTTCATTAGACAAAGTTTATACATTCATACGTGATTCTGATCTCACAACATTACTGGGATAGTGCTAGCCTAGACCACAAAAATGATGCAGGGACGAAGTGTGGGGGAGACTAACACAGGAAAAGGTAGCTCAGGGCAGAGTGTGTTGATGGGGAAGTGGGGCAACGAAGTGACACAAATACGGGACAGTTTCCAGAACTAACTGAAGGCAGGGATATTTTATGGACAGGACAAGTGTAGATGTTTTGGGTACAGAGGCATCAAGAAAGAGGAAACCAGAAATGGAGGCAGGACACAAAGTAGGATGAAGAAAAGAGCAAACAAATTACATAAAAAGTAAATATAATTGTATATGATAAAGGAGGAAAGGCAAATGAGTAGTCTCACGTTCACATGACAGACAAAGAAAACAGAAAAGGAACAGATGATCGAGAGAGCAATGACAGGAGATTAGAGAGGTAGGGGCACTGGAAGTTGATGCCATCAAGATTTGGAAGACTGTAGGATGTAATAGAGACTGTCAGTTCCTTCTTTCATGGCATAGATAAGAGGACTTGACTTTACGGGCACAGGTGTGAGATTGTATTCGTAAGTTAAAAGATATGAAGTAGCAGCTGAAAGCAAATATGTTTTCATGAGCAACACCCACTGCATGCCTTCTTGTGGTTCTCATTCTAAACCACTGCTCATGCTGTAGCATTCAAAGCATATGTACATTCATCTGTCTAAGCTTCCTTCTCTGAACAACAGATCAGTAATCTGCTTTATAAGTGCTTATCTGCCACTCAGCATTTTTTCTGAAAGGTGAACAGTTGCCAGCCATTCAGTCAGTGCTTATATTAGTAAAACTGATTCTTATTGCATAAGAAATCCAAAGTTTCTTATTTCATATGAAATCCACAGTTCAAATGAGTTATGATGACAGTGGTAAGGCATGGAGAAGTTTTTAAGCTGGAGGTAGAAAACTGAATGACCTGAAAGAAAGAAAATGAAATGGAACTGACTAAAGCAAAATAATAAAACATAGGAAACCTGTCACGTATAACATAGTAAAAAATATCAAAATGAAAATCAAAAGTGAAAAATTGCTGTAGTAAATTTATGTTAGAGAAAGAAGCTGAAAAAAGATGCAATTGATGAAAGAGACATAGATTAGAAAAATCTCAAAAATAGCACACAATCTTTAGACAATATATTGTTTCTCTGTTTCACTCCATCTCAGACATCTTCATAATAAAATTAACAACTGTGTTTCTTTTACTGCTACGTGAAGGTGAAAAAATAGTTATTGAAAATTAAGCTGTAGCTCCAAAATGCATTGGACATAAACAGAATAATACTGTGGCTGAAAATGGTAGACAACTACTGACATATTACTAACCTAAAAACAACAGCCAGACACCCCTCAATGATTACAAATCAATTTATAATGTAAGACACATACAAATAGATCATCAGACAGAATTGCAATAAGTACAGGTTTTCATTAGCTATTTAGAATAATACTTGAGTCAATTAAAACTACATTTCAGAAACTCAAAAGTCAGAAGGGGAAGCCATCAGCTAAGAGAAAAATGAGAGACAGGTGCCAAAAAGTGACAGAGAAAAAAAAGAGTGACAGAGATAGGAAAAAAAAGTGTGTCACTCTTGAATCATAAGTCAAAGGGCAAACACAAGTAATTAGGAGGAAGCAACAAATACAAATGTCTAATTACAGTAATAAACACAGTGGGTCAGCCAAACAGAAATTCTGCCTTAAAATGGCAGATTTCATAATTATCTACATAGAAACACTTATTTATGAAAGAGGGTATTTCAGAGTATGTAACATACATTAACTTAATTACCAATAAAATATGCTACCTCAACACAAAATAAAAGACTAGTTAAACTATTCGTCATTGTGTATTAGTGTGCAACTATTTTTTACCTAGAACTTTTCCCTTATGCTGTAAATATTTCAACAAAATCGATCAATTCTGTCTCCGAGGACTAGCAGTTTACTACAAAAATGTTTTCATACTCCACTGGATGGCAAAAACGGTGGAGCAGCTGTGTTGTCTAATGGGACAGCATCTGTAAAAAAATCTTGAGCAGGGGAAAGAACAATGCAATTCTAATGTGTCCTATTTTGAAGGTGATTCCACTAACTGAACATAGTAACCACATACTTGCAGTGTCAGTCTAACATTTTTTTCTCGGACTTGATACACAAGATTTTTGTGAAGCACTACTCATCCACTGTCAATGATTTGAAGATTCTGATGAAACTTGTCACAATGTAAGACATAGTTCAAGATTGGAACAGTTGCATCACAAAAAATAGTTCCTTAGTAATGACAGCAACCTCCTTTTTGTGTTGATGTGCAAATGATATTGTTGATGTTGCTGCCACTCTCTTAAGTCTGAAGTCTAGTTTGATGCAGCTCTCCATGTTAGTCAATCTTATGCAAGTCTTTTCACCTATGTGTAGCTACTGCACCCTACATCCCTTTGAACCTGTTACTGTATTCAAGCTTTGGTCTCTTACAATTTGCACCGTACACACTTCCTTTCATTGCCAAACTGACAATTCCTTGATGCCTCAGGATGTGTCCTATCAACTGATACCTTATTTACTCAAGTGTACTTCCTCATTTGTTGTTTGATCTTCCCCATTAAATCTTGAGCTTCTTCTATAGCATCACATTTCAACAGCTTCTATTGTCTTTTCTCTGGACTGTTTATTGTCCACTTTCTCACTTCCATATAAGGCTGCACTCCAGACAAATTCTTTCAGGAGACTTCCTTTCATTTAAATTCACATTAAATGTTAACTTCTGCTTTTTTAGAAATGTTTTTCTTGATATCATCAGTTTGCATTTTATATCCACTCTACTTCAGCTATCATCAGTTTTTTTGCTTCCCACACAGCAAAACTTTTAATGTCTCATTTCCTAACCTAATCCTCTCAGTATTGCTCAATTTAGTTTGACTATATTACATTACCCTTGTTTTTACTTTTGATGTGTTCATATCAAAGATATTGACCATTCTGTTCAAATGTGCTTCAAAGTCCTTTGGAGTCTCTGACAGAATTACAATGTGATCAGCAATCCTCAATATTTTTATTTCGCATCCCTGAACTTTAATTCCCTTTCCAAATTTCTCCTCAGTTTCCCTCACAGCTTGCTTAATGTGCAGATTGAGTAACAGCAGGGACAGGCTACAACCCAGTCTGACTCCCTTCTCAACTACTGCTTCCCTTTCATAGCCTCTGATTCTTATAACTACTATCTGCTTTCTCTACAAGTTGCAGATAACTTTTTGCTACCTACATTTCACCCTTGCTGCCTTCAGAATTTCAAAGATTGTATTCCACTCATCATTGTCAAAAGCATTTTCTAAGTCTACGTTTGCTATAAACATAGGTTTGCCTTTCTTCAATCTATCTTCTAAGATAAGCCACAAGATCAGTATCGCCTCATGTATTCCTATACTTTTCCATAATCCAAACTGATATTCACCGAGGTAGACATCTATCACCTTTTCCATTCTACTGTAAATAATTCTTGTAAATATTTTGCAACCATCACTTACTAAACTGATTGTTCTGTAGTATTCAAACCTGGAATTGGCATTATTACATTCTCCCTCACATCTGACGATATTTCGCCTTTATCATAAACCTTGCACACCTGGTGGAATAATTTTGTCATGGCTGTATCAGTCAATGATTTCTGCAATTCTATGGGAATGTTATCTACCTCAGGGTGCTTTTTTTCACTTACATCTTTCAATGCTTCATCAAATTCTTCTCACAGTAATATTTCACTCATCTCATTTTCATCTAGATCCTCTTCTCTTTCTACAAGGTCCAGTCACATTAACGTGACCATGTCTATGTTCAATTTCAACCTGCAATAACCAGTCACAGACAGCAGGTGGCAGCACTAGCAGTGGATGGTATATAAAACAAATTGGGGGGATGTGAAAAACAGTGCAGTCATCTTTGTAATGAGGAAACAAAGCGATTTATCTGATGTCCAAAAGTGGGTCATCACTGGCTTTCAGGCCAAGGGTGGAAGCATTTCTGAAACAGATAGGTTTGTAAACTGTTTGTCTGCCACCATGGTTAAAGTATACCATGCATGGTAAAATGGCACTATTCAAAACTGGTGCCAAGGCAAATGTGGTGCCACACAGGCCATAGGTCACAGGGCCACCAACAGCTGCGGAGATGTGGACAGGTTAATACATGTGCAACTGTTGAGCAACTGACCACTCAGATGAACCAACAGGGCTATTAACTGTGTCTTCTCTATGACTTTAGTGAATGTTACTGCTTATGGACATCCACATTAGGCACCTGTTTCATGCAACTATGCTGACTGCTGTCTATTGGTGATAAAGATTGAAATTTTCGTACCAATATCATGACTGGATGTTCTATGCTCCATTGGACAGGAGACCATTAGCAGCTATGATGTAAAACATCTGAAAGCAAACACTCTGCAACAATTGTCAGAAGGAATCATGCTGGAGGGCATTCACCAGGTGATCTCATCATTCTGGAAAGCAGAATTAATCAACACAAGTACACATCTGTTCTTGAGGACCATGTTCACCCCTAAATGCAGTTCGTTTTTCCTCAAGACAATGGCATCTACCAGCATGAAATGCAACTTATCACACAGCTTACGCTGTATATATTTGGTTCAAATAGCACTAGGATGAGTTTACTGTACTCCCCTGGCTATCAAACTCGCCAGATTTAAACCCAATTGAAAATCTGTGGGACCAGCTTGATTAGGCTGTTCATGCCACAGACTGTCAACTGAGAAACCTACTGCAGCTGCCCACAGCACTGCAGTTGGCATGGCTCCACATCCCCATTGGTACCTTCCATAACCTCACTGACTCCCTGTTTGCATGTCTTGCAGCTGTCCACACTACAAAAGGTGGTTGTTCAAATTTTTGCCAGGTGGTCATATTAATGTGACCGGACAGTGCAGAATAGTGTCTCGAAGTCTGTTTCCCCTATTTCAACCATTTATATTTTCCTTCCGCCTCTGTGTTTTCCATTCTCTACTTAGTACTGGCTTACGATCTGAGCTCTTGATATTCATATGGGTGCTTTCCTTTTCTCCAAACGTCTCTTTAGTTTTACTGTAGGGAGCATATATATCTCTCCTAGTTAGGTATGGTTCTACAGCCTTACATTTGTCCTCTAGCTATTTGTGTTTTGCCATTTTGCACTTTCTGTCTATTTCACATTTTTTAGACTGTATCTCCTGCACCTGCTTCATTTGCTGTGCTCCAAAAGTTTCTCCTTTCGCCAATTAACTGCAGTATTTCCTGTGTTATCCATGGATTTCTACTGTGTCTTGTTTCTTATGTGACCCTCTACTGCCTTCCCTATTTCATCTCTGAAAGTTACTCCTTAATGTGTAAGAAAATGTCCTGTAGGAAGACCCAGAATCCATTGGTTGGACATGTAATAACTAGGTTAAAAAAAAGACATATCAATCTGCCTTAACAGCAGTGCTAAAATGTTTGGTTTTTAAATAAATCTTTTTTTTTTAATGAGTAATGTTTGTTAGTACAAAAATTCCATTCCTTTGGAATATTGGTTTATTATAGAAAATGGGAAAAGCAAATAGCTTATTTTAATAACAATGCAGAAACTAGGAACAAACACATAACAATTAATACAACATTTCTGAGCCAACGACATATCTGTCATCATGTGGCATGGTCTGTTACATGGAATGCAAGTACATGCAGTGTGGAAGACTTGCCCCTCCTAGCCCCCTGTTAGTTTCTTGTTATTGTCCATGGACTTCAGTTGTATTGCAGACCCCTAGTTGGGAAATATTTTACAAACTACAGTAGCACTAAAGTACAATGCTCTATTTGCTTTAAAAGATTAGGAACTGGAGGAGGCACAACAAACTTTCGATATCATGTAAGGAGAAAATATCCACAAAGAAAAGAACACAAATTTAATTGATATACCTATATCATTATTGACATGTTATTGACTTGGGATAATAAATGAACCCTTAATTTTATGGTTGCCTCATGGTGAAAAACTGATGCATTCCACAGGTGACGATGGAGGAAAGTCATCCACTTATGAAATCGCGCTCTCGTGCTGTCTCTGTGCCCATCCCTTTTATCTTCACCATCTTTGCTGAAGATAATGAGACCAAGTTCCGCCACAATTTTAACCCCATATTGGTTGAGATCTGCTACTCCTTTATTCAAAGTCTACATTTTGGTTGTTCTGAAAACCATTTATTTTGAGCCGTTTTAACAGTCAGGTTAACTTAGACTGCAAACCAGCTGTTTCAACAATAACCACCATCCCTTATTAACAAATGGTTCAAATGGCTCTAAGCACTATGGGACTTAACATCTGAGGCCATCAGTCCCCCTCATTAACAGCACCTGGGAAACGGAAATGTACAATGATGAAGATGATAAAGATGAAGAAAAGTTATACAGCAATGGTATTCCTAGTACAACAATAACCTGAGCTTCTCAAATAAAATATTATCATACTTTAAGCTGCATGCAGATATATTGATTTTAAACCACAAATATTTTACACAGGTTGATGGTAAGAAGGAAGTAGATATGCCAGTTTTTAAGAAATAAAGTGCACTGGAATATGTCCCAATGGCAAATGTACAAAAAAAGCTTGAGAGTTGAATTAGTAGCTGTAAGACAATTTGGGCTTACTAAACATAATACTGTCAGGAGGTTTTGATTTCTTCCACAGTGCGAAGTCAACAAAATACTTATCAAACCTTAATAACTGTGGCCTGTTTGGACATTAGATTTTCTTTACTCTCTCCTACACTTAAAGTTTGTCATTCATTCAACATGTGACTTGTACTGTAATTCTTACGGTGCATAAATTTGTTCCACGAGTGATGATGAGGGACGGGATGTTCTTGTTTTGATCATCAGTCCTAAGTTTGATGCCAGTACTCAATCCATTTTCCAGGTATCATTTTTATTTGCAATTACTACCTTAATGCCTGGAGATGTCAATGGCACTCTCTCTCTGTGTGTGTGTGTGTGTGTGTGTGTGTGTGTGTGTGTGTGTGTGTGATTTTGTCTACGTCTGATGGACTTAGTCCAATAGCTGATAATAAACAACAGTTTTTTCCTCATTGTGACTGTCTGTCACTCAGTACCTCCTCTATGTGGTGAGCACTATCTGCCCTTTCACACTGTTAGTATCGCTTATTTGTTGATGCTGTTAAAGTCAGATTATTACTGCAAAGACAAAATTACTGTCAGTACTGGCAGAAAGTCAGCATAAGCATAGTCTCATGATAAATGGAATATAAAAATCAGAAACTTAAACATAATAAGGATACTTCTCAAAACTATATGAGTCAAAAGGCATAAATTTTGAAGTGCACAGTAACTGATTAAAATTCAAATTGTGGCAACTAAACTATACTGGATTAATTTTTATAATGTCAAATTACAGGTAATCTGATGCTTGGTTAGTCATATTGGTGTGTTGTACGATGATCATTCAGTGTCCTATTTATTTATATTCAGAAAAATAATTGCCTCAACTTTGATTAGTAAGTATGGTATTCCACTTTCATTAAAAATGTGAAGAGCACCCATTTCACACTGACTGAGCAATTTGCTTTAAACTGGATTTAAGGATCCAGAGAACCAAACAGAACATTTTTTGATCATTGCAGAAACTTCTGAGTTACAAGTGATATCTGCAGAACACAAGTTTCATTGAAGCTAAGCAAAACACAAAGTGAATAGCCCTCTGTCTTATTAACTGTATTGTCTTACTGAACTACTGACCACATCAATTGCAAGTAAATTGGCTTTACTTGAGGTATTTCAATTTCTCATGTATGTTTTCCATTTCAATTGTATGTGATTGCAGAATTTTATTTAAATTTTAATTTTTTTTAAACTTTTCATGAAGGGTATTACCAATCCTCCTCAACCCAGTGTGCAATCTTCCTATATGTTGACCTCCTCCTCTCAGATGGCCCCATACGCACCTCTCCCCACATTAAACTCACCGACTACCAGCGGTACTTGCATCTTGACAGCTGTCATCCCTTTCACAGTAAAAACCTCCTCCCATACAGCCTGTAGACATGGGTATGGCATACCTGTAGCAACAAAAACTCCCTTCTCAGTATGTTGACTGTCTCACCAAGGCCTTCACAGACAGGCACTATCAGCCACTGACAAACTGTTGACAAGAGCAAAGTAGACCATCCTGTGGCACAACATGCATTTGTACATGCCACACGTGGTTACAATGGCTGCTTCACTATCTGAGCCATCTGGATCCTTCTCTCCATCACCAACTTTCCTGAACTGTGCAGATGGGAGTTATCCTTACAACACATTCTCTGCTCCTGTATTATTCCGGCCACAACCTATGGTAACGTACTGTACCCACACTCTCCACCCAATCATCTCCTCCCCATTCTCATCTCCTACCCTGACTGTTTGCAGCACTCTGCCAATGCATTCACCCATCTTCTCCCACTCCTCTCCTTTTTTGCTTCTTTTTTCCCACCTCCCTGCCCCACAACCTTGTGACACTGCACCTGTTGACAGTCTGGTCTCTGCACACTCCACCAGATTTCTCTCCCCAACTGTACACTACTATCCATTTCCCTCTCCATCCTCTCCTGATTGCTGCTTGCATCCCACATGACAGTTGCATTCTGGCCCAAGATGCTGGAGTTGGTCATGTGTGCATGAGGTGTGCTTGCTTGTGTGTGTGCTTTACTGATGAAGGATGTGGCTGAAAGCGTGTCTTTTAATTGTGCCTGTCAGCAACTTAACATTTCTTCCTTACGGTAAGTAGCAATCTGCCTTTTCCTACAGTGTTGATTCAATATTTGATATTAAAAATTTCAACTGTTAATAAAAATCAATTTTAAAAGAGAAAGTAATAATGGAAGTATGCTACTAGTGAGATCTGAACCATCAGCTTTATGAATACAAACCAATTATGTTACATGCTGAGCTACTGTCAAATTTCTTAATCAACAAGTGTTTTATACTTAAAAAGAGCATTTAAATGTGTTTTTGTTAGTTTATTTTGAAAAGTGTGTAGTACTACTTTAGATAACTGATGTCCAAACACTAAACTTCTAATCTTAGAAGTATGAACAAATCAAAGAGGACCAGACTAGTCCCTAAGGTCCCCTATTTGCTAACTATTAGGCACACACTTGCACAGTCACTAACACTGACCAATCAGAATTTGTGCTGGGGCGGTTTACATCATCCAGCACTGAATTCTCCTGGCATGACTCCTATACTTTCATATTATACACTTTGTGGTATCATTACCAGGATGCCAAATCTACTGGCGATGTATTATGATGTTGATTACATGGCATTTACAATAAACAGCAACAAAATAAAATAAACAAAAATGCTTAAAAGCAAGTCAACTATGGCAAACTAAACAACCTTTTGGGAAGTGAGAATTTGTAACTCAATTATTATAGAGCATAAGAAGATATAGACACATCTTGTTGTAGCATAATTACTCGAGTTATGTCAATGTCTTCTAGTGGTCTGTCATAAATGGGTTGCAAACCTTCACTTCACAAGGGATGTGAAGTTCTGAACAGCTGGCCTACATGTTGTTGTTGTTGTTGTGGTCTTCAGTCCTGAGACTGGTTTGATGCAGCTCTCCATGCTACTCTATCCTGTGCAAGCTTCTTCATCTCCCAGTACCTACTGCAACCTACATCCTTCTGAATCTGTTTAGTGTATTCATCTCTTGGTCTCCCCCTACGATTTTTACCCTCCACGATGCCCTCCAATACTAAATTGGTGATCCCTTGATGCCTCAGAACATGTCCTACCAAACGATCCCTTCTTCTGGTCAAGTTGTGCCACAAACTCCTCTTCTCCCCAATCCTATTCAGTACCTCCTCATTAGTTATGTGATCTACCCATCTAATCTTCAGCATTCTTCTGTAGCACCACATTTTGAAAGCTTCTATTCTCTTCTTGTCCAAACTATTTACCGTCCATGTTTCACTTCCATACATGGCTACACTCCATACAAATACTTTCAGAAATGACTTCCTGACACTTAAATCTATACTCGATGTTAACAAATTTCTCTTCTTCAGAAACGCTTTCCTTGCCATTGCCAGTCTACATTTTATATCCTCTCTACTTCGACCATCATCGGTTATTTTGCTCCCCAAATAGCAAAACTCTTTTACTACTTTAAGTGTCTCATTTCCTAATCTAATACCCTCAACATCACCCGACTAATTCGACTGGCCTACATAATGATTTTTTTAAAATTTGATTTTATTGGCTGTGCAATTGACATAATATTAAATTAATAATCTATCTGAGGATTAAAACAAGTTTATACTAGTACAACCGGAGCACACAGTAGCTGACCAGCAGGTTACAATCTTGAGAAACATATGTTTGTCACTGATATTGGACACCATGTGTCACATGTCCATTCCATAAACCAATTCTTCTGGAAGGTGGGTGGGAAGCATCAGGGAAAGGGGAGAGGGGAGAGAGATGGATTGGGTTTGGAACAGGCTGTACGTTTTAGTACTAGAGGTTCCCTGGCTTCATGTTCAGGGATGCTGTTGGATACATCAACATCGGGAATAAGAAAGTGCCCATTTTGCATTGATCCTTTGTGAGGAAGGGAACATATCCCTTTTGTTGGAGGTCTTGGTGTGATGGAATCCAGAGGAAATACACCAAAATTTCATACTCCTGCAACTTAACACCTTCTACATTATATTCACCAAATGAACACTTTTGTCCATATGTACAGCTAGGGCCACCATCAACAGTGGTGGATCATGGTCCACGTCCAGACCACTGAAGGTCAAAAGCTAGTGGCCAGTGGTTACAGGTGTTGGAGCAGCACCTTTTTTAGGATAGGTAAGACAGAAAGATGTCAAGTTCTACGAGAGGTCAGGATTGAAACAAATCTTCAGTTTAGGAAAGAAATTAAACAGCACAATTCTAGCACATTGGATCACCAATCACAGCTATCAATTATAAATTTTCACCAATCACCAGAAACTTTATCTCCACCAAGTTGTATCTCAGTCCTAGGTAATTGCATTGATGAATTAAAGTCACCCAACCCAGTTGACATAATCTGCCTCTCTGAACACCGTGTGACCACTGGTATAGGAACTAGGCCTAAGCACAATGAGAAACTCAGACAGGAGAGTACTGCAAATGTTAGAATAAGGAATGGTTCTCATAAAAGTATAATTAAAAATAATGTAAGTATATTTCATCAAAATATTGGGAGTTTAAAGAATAAAGTAGATGAGCTTCTGGTTTGTTTAGAAGATTTAGAAGCTGAGAATGAAATAGATATACTATGCCTGTCTGAGCATCACATTGTTACTGATATGGATAAGGTAAATGTAAGTGGATATAAGCTCTCTGCACATGTAATGAGAGAAAATATGGAGAAAGGAGGAGTTGCCATATATGTCAAAAGTTATCATTGTGCAAAAAGTATAGAAACAAAAAAGTTTTGTGTAGAGAAACATATTGAAGCATGTGCCTGTGAGCTTAAATTAAATAAAGGCACATTTATAATTGTAACTGTATATAGGTCCCCATCAGGAAATTTTCATCTATTTCTGAAAAATTTGGACTCCTTGTTGTGCTATCTGTCAGACAGGGGGAAGCAAATTATTATTTGTGGGGACTTCAATGTAGATTCTCTGAAAGAGGGTAATAGGAAAAATGATCTTGAAGTATTACTCGGTTCTTTCAATTTAACACCCGTTATTGATTTTCCTACTCGGGTGGTAAAGGATAGCAGCTCACTGATAGATAACTTCTTTATAGACCAAGATAAGTTTAACCAGATAAATGCTCAGCCTGTTGAGAATGGTCTTTCTGATCATGGTGCACAGCTAGTTACAATATATGACATAGCTCCATTCAGCAATACTAAACAGTCCTCCAAAGTAGTACGTCCAGTCAACGATTTAACAATTGCAAATTTCAGGGAAAGCCTACAGCAGTTAGACTGGGATGAGGTGTACCGTGAACCTGATGCCAATTTAAAATATAATTTATTTCATGACATTTTTGTAAATGCATTTGAAAACTGCTTCCCCAAGAAAATAGTTAAATATACTCGTAAGAAACCTTGTAACAAACCATGGCTTACTAAGGGTATAAAAATATCTTGTAACCGGAAAAGGGAAATGTATCTGACAGCATGAAAGAGTAGTGACCCAGAAACTATCAAAAATTATAAAAACTACTGTGTTATATTAAGAAAAGTTATTAAAAAATCCAGGAGTATGTGTATCATGTCTGAAATCAGCAACTCTGATAATAAAATTAAAACAATTTGGAATATTATTAAAAGAGAAACAGGTCAACCAAGAGCAGAGGAAGACAGTATTACCATCAAATTGAATGAAAACTTTACGAACAAAAAGTCAGAAGTTGAAAATATTTTTAATAATCATTTTCTAAATGTTGTGGATATAGTAGGATCCAGGTGTTCATTAGAAGATGCTAGGCTGTTAATGGAAGAGGCCATACCTATGCAATTTGATACAATTGAAATCTCACCCACTTCTCCCTCTGATTAGGAAAATAATAAACTTGCTTAAAAGCAAAAACTCACATGGAATTGATGGCATTTCCAGCAAAATACTAAAAGCTTGTTCTCAACAGATAAGTAAGATTCTCAGCCACCTCTGTAATAGCTCTCTGGAACAGGGCATTTTCCCTGATAGACTGAAATATGCTATTGTTATACCTTTGCATAAAAAGGGGGATAGATCTGATGTCAACAATTACCGTCCAATCTCCCTTCTAACAGCTTTATCCAAAATTTTTGAGAAAGTAATGTATTCAAGAGTAGCTTCACATATCTGTAAAAATGAAGTACTAACAAAATGTCAGTTTGGTTTCCAGAAAGGTTTTTCAACAGAAAATGCCATATATGCTTTCACCAGTCAAATTTTGAATGATCTGAATAACCGAACACCACCCATTGGGATTTTTTTGTGATCTCTCAAAGGCTTTTGATTGTGTAAATCATGAAATTCTGCTAGACAAGCTCAAGTATTGTGGCATGAGTGGGACAGTGCACAAATGGTTTAATTCGTACCTAACTGGAAGAGTGCAGAAAGTGGAAATAAGTAGTTCTCGTAACATGCAAAGATCAGCACATTCCTCAAACTGGGGAACTATCAAGAATGGGGTTCCACAAGGGTCAGTCTTGGGTCCTTTGTTGTTCTTACTATATATTAATGACTTGCCATTCTATATTCATGAAGAGGCAAAGTTAGTTCTCTTTGCTGATGATACAAGTATAGTAATCACACCTGACAAACAAGAATTAACTGATGAAATTGTCAACACTGTCTTTCAGAAAATTACTAAGTGGTTCCTTGTAAACGGACTCTCACTGAATTTTGATAAGACACAGTACATACAGTTCCGTACAGTGAATGGTATGATGCCATTAATAAATATAGACCTTAATCAGAAGCATATAGCTAAGGTAGAATATTGCAAATTTTTAGATGTGTCCATTGATGAGAGATTAAATTGGAAGAAACACATTGATGATCTGCTGAAACGTTTGAGTTCAGCTACTTATGCAATAAGGGTCATTGCAAATTTTGGTGATAAACATCTTAGTAAATTAGCTTACTACGCCTATTTTCACTCATTGCTTTCATATGGCATCATATTTTGGGGTAATTCATCACTGAGGAATAAAGTATTTATTGCACAAAAGCGTGTAATCAGAATAATAGCTGGAGTCCACCCAAGATCATCCTGCAGACATTTATTTAAGGATCTAGGGATATTCACAGTAGCTTAAAACAATTTGGAATATTATTAAAAGAGAAACAGGTCAACCAAGAGCAGAGGAAGACAGTATTACCATCAAATTGAATGAAAACTTTACGAACAAAAAGTCAGAAGTTGAAAATATTTTTAATAATCATTTTCTAAATGTTGTGGATATAGTAGGATCCAGGTGTTCATTAGAAGATGCTAGGCTGTTAATGGAAGAGGCCATACCTATGCAATTTGATACAATTGAAATCTCACCCACTTCTCCCTCTGATTAGGAAAATAATAAACTTGCTTAAAAGCAAAAACTCACATGGAATTGATGGCATTTCCAGCAAAATACTAAAAGCTTGTTCTCAACAGATAAGTAAGATTCTCAGCCACCTCTGTAATAGCTCTCTGGAACAGGGCATTTTCCCTGATAGACTGAAATATGCTATTGTTATACCTTTGCATAAAAAGGGGGATAGATCTGATGTCAACAATTACCGTCCAATCTCCCTTCTAACAGCTTTATCCAAAATTTTTGAGAAAGTAATGTATTCAAGAGTAGCTTCACATATCTGTAAAAATGAAGTACTAACAAAATGTCAGTTTGGTTTCCAGAAAGGTTTTTCAACAGAAAATGCCATATATGCTTTCACCAGTCAAATTTTGAATGATCTGAATAACCGAACACCACCCATTGGGATTTTTTTGTGATCTCTCAAAGGCTTTTGATTGTGTAAATCATGAAATTCTGCTAGACAAGCTCAAGTATTGTGGCATGAGTGGGACAGTGCACAAATGGTTTAATTCGTACCTAACTGGAAGAGTGCAGAAAGTGGAAATAAGTAGTTCTCGTAACATGCAAAGATCAGCACATTCCTCAAACTGGGGAACTATCAAGAATGGGGTTCCACAAGGGTCAGTCTTGGGTCCTTTGTTGTTCTTACTATATATTAATGACTTGCCATTCTATATTCATGAAGAGGCAAAGTTAGTTCTCTTTGCTGATGATACAAGTATAGTAATCACACCTGACAAACAAGAATTAACTGATGAAATTGTCAACACTGTCTTTCAGAAAATTACTAAGTGGTTCCTTGTAAACGGACTCTCACTGAATTTTGATAAGACACAGTACATACAGTTCCGTACAGTGAATGGTATGATGCCATTAATAAATATAGACCTTAATCAGAAGCATATAGCTAAGGTAGAATATTGCAAATTTTTAGATGTGTCCATTGATGAGAGATTAAATTGGAAGAAACACATTGATGATCTGCTGAAACGTTTGAGTTCAGCTACTTATGCAATAAGGGTCATTGCAAATTTTGGTGATAAACATCTTAGTAAATTAGCTTACTACGCCTATTTTCACTCATTGCTTTCATATGGCATCATATTTTGGGGTAATTCATCACTGAGGAATAAAGTATTTATTGCACAAAAGCGTGTAATCAGAATAATAGCTGGAGTCCACCCAAGATCATCCTGCAGACATTTATTTAAGGATCTAGGGATATTCACAGTAGCTTCTCAGTATATATACTCTCTTATGAAATTTGTTATTAACAACCAAACCCAATTCAAAAGTAATAGCAGTGTGCATAACTACAATACTAGGAGAAAGGATGATCTTCACTATTCAAGATTAAATCTAACTTTGGCACAGAAAGGGGTGAATTATACTGGCACTAAAGTCTTTGGTCACTTACCAAATAGTATCAAAAGTCTGGCAGATAACCAACAAGTATTTAAGAAGAAATTAAAAGAATTTCTGAATGACAACTCCTTCTACTCCATAGAGGAATTTTTAGATATAAATTAAGAAAAAAAATAATAAATAAAAATAAAAAAAAATAAAGAAAAACAAAAAAACACAATAAAATAAAGTTGTTATATTAACTTAAGTATGTTGTTAAATTAACCTAATTATGTCATGTATTGGAAAATTCGACTCGTACCACAACATTACGAAATATCGTATTCATGATCCATGGAACTAGTATTAATCTAATCTAATCTAATCTAATCTAGACAAACCTAGACCAATAAAAACTTTCTGAAATTGCTCAAGTAAATTATTTAAAAATATTTTTCTACTGATAACAATATGTTTGAGCAAAACCTTATCATCTTGTATTGTATTTTACAAGTAGCTGTGTGACTGATTTGAGTTCTGAATGGTTATTAAGCACATTAAATACATAATTGCTATGCTGTGCAGTGCAGGGCAGGCGACGGGGGAAGGGGGGGCATGTTGGCCTGTCAGTACAGCATGTTATGTTGATCCACATATAAGCTCTGTACACCTTAAGGTAACACGAGAATTTATTTAATGGAACACGAAATTTTATAAATTGATCTCTAACTCTGGTGACCTATGAAATCTTTTTTAATCAGAGCAGGTATATTCATTTTAACACAATTTCTGTGCTCGTAACTCGAATGACAGCTTAACACCCTTTATGAAACCTTATTGTGAAATAACAATTTTCTCTTTCAGGTGCATGTACATGGCTGCAGCGACATGTGACATGGAAGCGACGCTTTCGCAGTGCGTCGACATACACTTTGACACAAAAGTAACTCTTCTGTGGTGTGTTGGCATGTGCTCTGTACCGGGTGGTGGTATTTTTACATAAAATAAATCTAAACAAAACAAACAGATTTTATCATTACCTCATCAGTAGGTACTGTGATCTCATATGGAGCTGTTCTTCATTTGTTTTGTTACTGTCAAGGCTTATAACGTTTTTTGCATCAATCATGACCCTAAAAAGTGTAAAGTTGATGGTGAAAATTGGAATATTTTGATTGAGTTGACTCAACAATACGGTTTTACACTGCCTGATAGACTTGAAGCTGTTCCAGTTTGCCTCATACGTAACAAAGCTGTTTCTCATGCTAAAAGTGCCAATTTAAAGCAACACTACAAGACAACTCATCAGTTTTTGCACAAAAATTTTCTCTGAGCAGAAAAGCTCATCAAGAACAACTCCAGGCATATCTAGCTTCCTTTAAAAAAGCACACCCTTACTAAATCAATCACCCTACAAGCACGCAAGAAAAAACTATCAAAGTAGCAGTTTGTGTGTGTGTGTGTGTGTGTGTGTGTGTGTGTGTGTGTGTGTGTGTGTGCATGTGTGTGTGTGTGTGTCATTTAATAAACAGTACAAGCTATTTTCAGACTCAGATAGTAAAAAATGTATGCTGGAAGTGATCATGGCACTTTTTGGAGAGAAAAAGGATGCTGTTGATGCAATTCAAGCTACTCCATTGTTGGCAAGAAGCAACGCAAGATGAAGTGGAATTTTGGCTGCTAACAATAAAAGTAGTTTGCTTGAACTTCTGCAGAAAATGTCTTGCTACACCAAAGCAACTCATTAATCGTGCGGCATTGTTGATGAACAAATTTCTACCTTCATGTGTTTTTGGATACTGAAAGTAAAGAAGTTAGGGAATAACTGCTAGCAAAATTACCATTTACAGGCAAGACTCGTGGAGAAAATTTATTCAAGACACATCATGACAAAATCAAACATAAATTAAAATGGTGTCTCTTTCAACTGATGCCAGCAATGATCAGCACAGGAAAGGGACTAGTAAAGAAAATCCAGGATAAGAATGCTGGGCTACTATCTTAATCACACGTAATTCGCCACGCCGTCCTTTGTGAGAAACTTAGTGCCACTCTGAAAGAAGTAATGGACAGCTTGATCAGGTTGATAAATTTTATGAGGTACTTGTGCTCCTCTTTGGCACAGACAGTTCAAAGAGTTTCTATCTGAGAGTAATGTGGCACATTCTGACTAACTAATGGAAAAAAATGTTTGTTTGCTAAGTGAAGGTCAAGTGACTGAATGTTTTTGGCAAATAAAAGAAAAAGTAACCTCCTCCTTAGACAACTTGGGATACACAAAAAGCAAGGGAGCATCTGGAGTCCCTAGGAAGCAAATGCAATAAGCTAGCTGCGGCTTTCCTGAAAGACTTTCTGAAAAATTTAAATGTACTCAATACCGAGCTACAAGGAGATGGGAAAACTAATATGGGTTCTGACAAAAAGTATGTCTTCTTTCCATTGCAAACTGTATATCTTTGAAAAAGATATTACAAGCTGGGAATTTATTCAGTTTCTAACAATTCTTGAATGTAAAAATAATTCTGAAATAGACATTGCAGTATTTTCAAATTGTATGTGAGAACTTAGGAAAAAATTTGCAGGAAGCTTCCAAGACTTTGCAAAGATAGAGAAGTTGTCGCAATTCTTAAAATCGCCTTTTAAATTTTCTCCAGCAGCAGAATGGATTGATGTGGTTGGGAAGTTGTTCTGCCTTTCAAGACCTTTACTCCAAATGGAGAAAACAGACTTGCAGAAAGATATTTCTTCGCAAACTTGCAAAACTGCACCCTCTGAAGAATTTTGGGGTAAATATGTCCCAGAGAAATATGTAAATTGCAACTGACTCCACATCTCTTTTTGAAACTTCATTTCCAAAAAAGATTAACAACCATCCACCTTGAAGACACACACTGCATAAACTGCTCCCTGCATGAACCTAGCTTTAAAAAAACTGGCTCAAAACAAAAAATGTGATTTCTCCCATAGATTTTTGAATACAATTATGCCTACTGTATTTCATATTATGTGAGTGAAAATCAAAATAAAAATTAGTAAGCCCATGAACCATGGACCCTGCTGTTGGTGGGGAGGCTTGCGTGCCGTAGCGATACAGATGGCCGTATCATAGATGCAACCACAACCGAGGGGTACTGTTGAGAGGCCAGACAAACGTGTGGTTCCTGAAGAGGGGCAGCAGCCTTTTCAGTAGTTGCAGGGGCAACAGTCTGGATGATTGACTGATCTGGCCTTGTAACACTAACCAAAACGGCCTTGCTGTGCTGGTACTGCAAACAGCTGAAAGCAAGGGGTAACTACAGCTGTAATTTTTCCCGAGGGCATGTAGCTTTACTGTATGGTTAAATGATGATGGCGTCCTCTTGGGTAAATTATTCCGGAGGTGAAATAGTCCCCCATTCGGATCTCCGGGCGGGGACTACTCAGGAGGACCTCGTTATCAGGAGAAAGAAAACTGGCATTCTACGGATCGGAGCGTGGTATGTCAGATCCCTTAATCGGGCAGGTAGGTTAGAAAATTTAAAAAGGGAAATGGATAGGTTAAAGTTAAATATAGTGGGAATTAGTGAAGTTCAGTGGCAGGAGGAACAAGACTTCTGGTCAGATGAATACAGGGTTATAAATACAAAATCAAATAGGGGTAATGCAGGAGTAGGTTTAATAATGAATAAAAAAAATAGGAGTGCGGGTAAGCTACTACAAACAGCATAGTGAACGCATTATTGTGGCCAAGACAGACATGAAGCCCACGCCTACTACAGTAGTAAAAGTTTATATGCCAACTAGCTCTGCAGATGATGAAGAAATTGATGAAATGTATAATGAGATAAAAGAAATTATTCAGGTACTGAAGGTGAGCAAGATGTATGAGACAGGCGAAATACCCTCAGACTTCAAGAAGAATATAATAATTCCAATCCCAAAGAAAGCAGGTGTTGACAGATGTGAGCTAAGTTAATTTAAGTATTAACTGTATTTTTCTTACTTGTCATTTCTTCCGTGTGTTTTTGCTTTTAGGAAGCTTTAATTGTCAAGTGCTAGTAATAGCGTTCCATAGATTTCGTGTTTGTTTTGAATGCAGTCAGAGAGAGTCCCTTTAGTCAACCATAGTGCCAGTAGTGCTAGTGTTTGTTTTCAATACAGTCCAGAGACAGGTAGTGCTATTTTCATTGTTTTCTACAAGACGTGTCTAGCAACCACAGTTTAGTCAACAATCAGCCGCCTTTAGTGAATTAGCAGTCTAGTTAAAAGTTGATTAACTCTCTACAGTAAATTGATTTTTTAGGATGGATAGGATGTGTGACTGCTGTGTACGGACGCAGGAGGAGCTGGCCACTGTTCGCGAACAGCTGAACGTGTTGATGGCCGTGGTCAGCCGTCTTCAGGCTGCTGCCTCAGAGTGTAGCGGCAGCAGGGAGTCTGGTGTGTGTCGCATGGTACACCCCAGGTGTTACATGCTTCACCCACTGTCCCTGCTGTCGAGACATCTTTGCGGGTACCGGGCGCGGTTGGGCCACCCTCTCCCAAAGGGGACTGGCGGGTTCAGCGGCGTTCGCGGCGCACAAGGTGGAGGGTCAATGTGGAGGTTGGCCGTGTGGCATCGCCCGCTCTGCCTGTGAGTGGACATGTGGCCGCTCCATCAGCAAGGTCCAAGCAGGCACACAGGGGGGGGGGGGGGGGGGGGTTATTAGTTATTGGGAGTTCCAACGTTAGGCGGGTGATGGAGCCCCTTAGGGAAATAGCAGAAAGGTCGGGGAAGAAGGCCAATGTTCACTCTGTCTGCTTGACGGGGTGTCTCATTCGAGATGTGGAGGAGGCCCTGCCAGCGGCGATAGAGAGCACTGGGTGCACCCGACTGCAAATTGTTGCTCATGTCGGCACCAATGACTCCTGCCGTCTGGGTTCAGAGGTCATCCTCAGTTCGTACAGGCGGTTGGCGGAATTGGTGAAGGCGGAAAGCCTCGCTCACGGGGTGGAATCTGAGCTAACTATTTCTAGTATCGTTCCCAGAACCGATTGCGGTCCTCTGGTTTGGAGTCGAGTAGAAGGCTTAAACCAGAGGCTCAGACGATTCTGTTGAGATCTGGGGTGCAAATTTCTCAACCTCCGCTATCGAGTGGAGAAATGTAGGGTCCCCCTGAATAGGTCAGGCGTGCACTACACGCCGGAAGCGGCTACAAGGGTAGCAGAGTACGTGTGGAGTGCACATGTTGGTTTTTTAGGTTAGAAAATTCCCTCCCTAGGCCCGACAAGACGCCTCCTGAGACGCGGCAAGGTAGGAGTAGGCAATATGCAACAGGGAATAACAATATAAATGTGCTAATAGTAAACTGCAGGAGCATCTATAGAAAGGTCCCAGAACTGCTCTCATTACTAAACGGTCACAATGCCCATATAGTACTAGGGACAGAAAATTGGCTGAAACCAGATGTAAACAGTAATGAAATCCTAAACTCAGATTGGAATGTATACCACAGAGACAGGCTGGACAGTGAAGGGGGAGGCGTGTTTATAGCGATAAGAAGTGCAATAGTATCGAAGGAAATTGACGGAGATCCGAAATTTGAAATAATTTGGGTGAAGGTCATGGTTAAAGCAGGCTCAGACATGGTAATTGGATGTCTCTATAGGCCCCCTGGCTCAGCAGCTGTTGTGGCAGAGCACCTGAAGGATAATTTGGAAAATATTTTGAGTAGATTTTCCCACCATGTTATAGTTCTGGGTGGAGATTTCAATTCGCCGGATATAGATTGGGAGACTCAAACGTTCATAACGGGTGGCAGGGACAAAGAATCCAGTGAAATTTTTTTAAGTGCTTTATGTGAAAACTACCTTGAGCAGTTAAACAGAGAACCGACTCGTGGCGATAACATATTAGACCTTCTGGTGACAAACAGACCCGAACTATTTGAAACAGTTAAAGCAGAACAGGGAATACGCGATCATAAAGCATCGATGATTTCAGCTGTAAATAGACATATTAAAAAAGTTAGGAAGATTTTTCTGTTTAGCAAAAGTGACAAAAAGCAGATTACAGAGTACCTGACAGCTCAACACAAAAGTTTTGTCTCAAGTACAGATAGTGTTGAGGATCAGTGGATAAAGTTCAAAACCATCGTACAATATGCGTTAGATGAGTATGTGCCAAGCAAGATAGTAAGAGATGGAAAAGAGCCACCGTGGTACAACAACCGCGTTAGAAAACTGCTGCGGAAGCAAAGGGAACTTCACAGAAAACATAAACATAGCCAAAGCCTTGCAGACAAACAAATATTACATGAAGCGAAATGTAGTGTGAGGAGGGCTATTCGAGAGGCGTTCAATGAATTCGAAAGTAAAGTTCTATGTACTGACTTGGCAGAAAATCCTACGAAATTTTGGTCTTATGTCAAAGCAGTACGTGGATCAAAATGAAATGTCCAGACACCCTGTGACCAAAATGGTACTGAAACAGAGGATGATAGACTAAAGGCCGGAATACTAAATGTCTTTTACCAAAGCTGTTTCACAGAGGAAGACTGCACTGTAGTTCCTTCTCTAGATTGTCGCACAGATGACAAAATGGTAGATATCGAAATAGATGACAGAGTGATAGAGAAACATTTAAAATCACTCAAAAGAGGAAAGGCTGCTGGACCTGATGGGATACCAGTTCGATTTTACACAGAGTACGTGAAGGAACTTGCCCCCCCCCCCCCCCCTTCTTGCAGCGGTGTACCGTAGGTCTCTAGAAGAGCGTAGCGTTCCAAAGGATCGGAAAAGGGCGCAGGTCATCCCTGTTTTCAAGAAGGGACATCGAACAGAATGCAGAACTATAGACCTATATCTCTAACGTCGATCAGTTGTACAATTTTGGAACACGTATTATGTTCGAGCATAATGACTTTCCTGGAGACTAGAAATCTACTCTGTAGGAATCAGCATGGGTTTAGAAAAAGACGGCCGTGTGAAACCCAGCTCGCGCTATTCGTCCATGAGACTCAGAGGGCCATAGACACGGGTTCACAGGTAGATGCCGTGTTTCTTGACTTCCGCAAGGCGTTCGATACAGTTCCCCACAGTCGTTTAATGAACAAAGTAAGAGCATATGGACTATCAAACAAATTGTGTGATTGGATTGAAGAGGTCCTAGATAAAAGAACGCAGCATGTCATTCTCAATGGAGAGAAGTCTTTCGAAGTAAGAATGATTTCAGGTGTGCCGCAGGGGAGTGTCATAGGACCGTTGCTATTCACAATATACATAAATGACCTTGTGGATGACATCGGAACTTCACTGAGGATTTTTGCAGATGATGCTCTGGTGTATCGAGAGGTTGTAACAATTGTACTGAAATGCAGGAGGATCTGCAGTGAACTGACACATGGTGCAGGGAATGGCAATTGAATCTCAATGTAGACAAGTGTAATGTGCTGCGAATACATAGAAAGATAGATCCCTTATTATTTAGCTACAAAACAGCAGATCAGCGACTGGAAGCAGTTAATTCCATAAATTATCTGGGAGTACGCATTAGGAGTGATTTAAAATGGAATGATCATATAAAGTTGATTGTTGGTAAAGCAGATGCCAGACTGAGATTCATTGGAAGAATCCTAAGGAAATGCAATCCGAAAACAAAGGAAGAAGGTTACAGTACGCTTGTTCGCCCACTGCTCGAATACTGCTCAGCAGTGTGGGATCCGTACCAGATAGGGTTGATAGAAGAGAGAGAGAAGATCCAACGGAGAGCAGCGCGCTTCGTTACAGGATCATTTAGTAATCACGAAAACATTACGAGATGATAGATAAACTCCAGTGGAAGACTCTGCAGGAGAGATGCTCAGTAGCTCGGTACGGGCTTTTGTTAAAGTTTCGAGAACATACCTTCACCGAAGAGTCAAGCAGTATACTGCTTCCTCCTACGTATATCTCGCGAAGAGACCATGAGGATAAAATCAGAGATTAGAGCCCACACAGAAGCATGCCGACAATCCTTCTTTCCACGAACTATACGAGACTGGAATAGAAGGGAGAACCGATAGAGATACTCAAGGTACCCTCCGCCACACACCGTCAGGTGGCTTGCGGAGTATGGATATAGATGTAGATGTAGATGTGAAAATTACCGAACTATCAGTTTAGTAAGTCACAGTTGCAAAGTACTAAGGCGAATTCTTTACAGACGAATGGAAAAACTGGTAGAAGCCGACCTCGGGAAAAATCAGTTTGGATTCCGCAGAAATATTGGAACACGTGAGGCAATACTGACCCTATGACTTATCTTAGAAAATAGATTAAGGAAAGGCAAACCTACATTTCTAGCATTAGTAGACTTAGAGAAAGCTTTTGACAACGTTAACTGGAATACTCTCTTTCACATTCTAAAGGTGGCAGGGGTAAAATACAGGGAGCGAAAGGCTATTTACAATTTGTACAGAAACCAGATGGCAGTTATAAGAGTCGAGGGACATGAAAGGGAAGCAGTGGTTGGGAAGGGAGTGAGACAGGGTTGTAGCCTCTCCTCGATGTTATTCAATCTGTATATTGAGCAAGCAGTAAAGGAAACAAAAGAAAAATTCGGAGTAGGTATTAAAATCCATGGAGAAGAAATAAAAACGTTGAGGTTCGCCGATGACATTGTAATTCTGTCAGAGACAGCAAAGGACTTGGAAGAGCTGTTGAACGGAATGGACAGTGTCTTCAAAGGAGGACATAAGATGAACATCAACAAAAGCAAAACGAGGATAATGGAATGTAGTCGAATTAAGTCTGGTGATGCTGAGGGAATTGGATTAGGAAATGAGACACTTAAAGGAGTAAAGGAGTTTTGCTATTTGGGGAGCAAAATAACTGATGATGGTCGAAGTAGAGAGGATATAAATTGTAGACTGGCAATGGCAAGGAACGCGTTTCTGAAGAAGAGAAATTTGTTAACATTGAGTATAGATTTAAGTGTCAGGAAGTCGTTTCTGAAAGTATTTGTATGGCGCGTAGCCATGTATGGAAGTGAAACATGGACGATAAATAGTTTGGACAAGAAGAGAATAGAAGCTTTCGAAATGTGGTGCTACAGAAGAATGCTGAAGATAAGATGGGTAGATCACGTAACTAATGAGGAGATATTGAATAGAATTGGGAAGAAGAAGAGTTTGTGGCACAAATTGACTAGAAGAAGGGACCGGTTGGTAGGACATGTTCTGAGGCATCAAGGGATCACAAATTTAGCATTGGAGGGCAGCGTGGAGGTAAAAATTGTAGAGGGAGACCAAGAGATGAATACACTAAGCAGATTCAGAAGGATGTAGGTTGCAGTAGGTACTGGGAGATGAAGAAGCTTGCACAGGATAGAGTAGCTTGGAGAGCTGCATCAAACCAGTCTCAGGACTGAAGACCACAACAACGAGAGAGAGCGTGTGTGTGTGTGTGTGTGTGTGTGTGTGTGTGTGTGAGAGAGAGAGAGAGAGAGAGAGAGAGAGAGAGAGAGAGAGAGAGAGAGAGAGAGAGAGAGACTGCAGTGAGGAGTAGGGGGACAGGAGGAGGGAGGAAGGGGGGGAGAGAGAAGAAGGGAGGGGGGAGGCAAAACCGGTAGTAATTTGTTTCAAGAAGTTCCTGTGTTCAGTTACTTTCTAAACGACGTAGACTGCAGAATTTGGAGTCTTAATGTTCATCTACCATATACTGGTGACGAACGTGAACAAGCATCTCTGCTGCTTCCAAAGAGCAGAGCATTAGGTGACGTTGAAGGCATTACTCTAATACAGATTCTAATGGCGCAGTTTCTTAATTAGTCTAAACTGGAAAATATGCTAGATGTTCACACAGCAATCCAGTTGCGGTTCCTCCAGTGATTAGTGCAGGGGGGAGCATTGCAGTGGGATCCATGCTACTTTGCTCCAGCAAGTATGGCACAATGCACAGCCAATGGCAATTTTATTAGTCTTGGAAATAAATACCTAATATGGCATTATCATGTCATATTGAGTCGAAGATCAGTCTCAAGAATACTGCAGTCAGTCAAAGTTATTAGTATTATACTCTTCTAAATTCATTTATCGAGCCCAATGCTACATATGTGTGTGAGTACACGACTACTTGAGATTCGTGACGTGGTGATGCGAACCCAGTTTTTATCAGCCAACCATCAAGCAATATGGCAGTATGATACAGACTATGAACCATTTCCTGGAGATATGTGCCATTCTGTAACATAATATTGTAATAATTTACTAATTGGTGGCATAGAATATTGAGTTGAGGACTGCACTTGAGGGAAGCTCTGCAGTAATATTCATAGGTCCAACATATCATTGCTCTAACAAAGTGCGAAGCAGTCCCTAGATAAATGTGATGAAAGTATCTAGTATTCTAAGAGTACAATGCTTATGTATTAGCATAGAAACTTGTACATTGCTGTATGGAGCTGTGATAACAAAGAAGACTGGTTAAAAAGCTGTGTTGGATGAGATCAGTTAAGATACGAGTTTCAATAATGCATGTTTGTCCTACAATCCCCTTTCTTTTCTGAAGTCATTTCAGATGCTTGGTAATAAGTGACTGCATTCCTGTCACCATTGCACGCCTAGTTTAAAAAATGAAGGCGCCACATTTGGTGACCAAGTGTGAAGATTTCCTGATTGGTAGTGGGAAAGGCAGCTATGTCATATGTTAGACAATGAATCAAGAGCTTCAGCACATGCACAAAGGCTGTTGTTCATTTTTTGCACTGCTGTCAGCCATGTGAGCGCTCTCTGGAGAAGGAGCATGCCGATAAATGCATTAGCATTAGCATGCGACCATCATTCCTATTGTCACCCGAATATCTGTGTTGCCAACGAAGTGTCATACCTTTGTGGTCACTGTGGATTTTAACATTGCCAGTGCTGGGTCCCATGCTGTGGTAAGCTGGCATCGTTTGTCTCTGTTCAGCAGAACTGTTGGGATGTGAATTTCCACCACTTCTTCAATTATGCTGTCCCAGTAAAAAGATGAAAACAAGAGAATTTTGATATTTTTGTAGTCCATATTGTGCCCTGTACTGCAAATTTCTCGGGCTAGTTTAGTTGTGTGTATAGTCAATGTTCAATCCATCTATCTTCTGCAGTGCAACAAGTTTCTTTCAGAGTATAATGTCCTTCAGCTGCAAGGAATCTTAGAGACACCAAGCTTTCTCAAACCAAGATTGCCTTTCACTTACTCTCTGGCAAAAGATCTGGCAGTGTAACTAAGGCCTTTGGTAGGAAAATATGAGCACCACATCTGCAACTCAGAAGACTCCATCATCAGCTCAAGAACTTATGACCTACATCATCAGATATTCTTGCAAATTTTGATGTGGTCTCTCTTTTAACTCTAGCACCAGTGCAGCAATCACTGTTGTTCATTGGAGAAAAGCTGGAAAGGGAATTCGTTGATTTGTTCACGCGTGGTGTCACCACAACCCGTTTTTCATTCAATGACCAATACTTTGAACAGACTAATGGTGTTGAATTTGAATAGTCCCATTGTGGCTAATTTTTAATGGAAGATTCTGAGGAGAGAGCACTCCAGTCAGCAAAGTTAAAACCTACATGCTTTTGGTGATATGTGATTGACATCTTTGTAATCTGGCCTCATGGTACTGCATCATTGGTTGTGTTTCCATAACACAATGGGATACTCTTCATTCAAACAACAAGTTTATCATGGAGATGGAGAAAAATAGTGAATTACTGTTCTTGGATGTATTGGCATGGAGAAAAGAGGATGGCACCTTGGATCATGTTGTGTACCATAAACCTACACAAATGGTCTTACACTTACAGGCCACCAGCTATCATCATCTTTTACAACAAAGTGGCATGTTTAAGATGTTGGCCCACAGAGCATAAGCCATATCAGATTCAGACAGCTTATTCAATGAGCTAGACCACCTTCATACCATATTCTTGCAGAATGTATATTCTGAATGGGAGAGTCACCGTGTTTAACACGTGGCACCTTTTATACAAAGTGAAGAGATGGAAGAAAGTGAAAAGCAAAGAGGAATGGTCATCTTGCCGTACGCTGGCAGCATTTCTTCATAAATTGGAAGATTACTGAAAAAACAAAGTTCAATGCATCTTCCACCTGCCAAAGAAACTCAGATCTCTTCTAGGCTCAGTGAAAGACAATCTTGGTTTGAGACGGTCTGGTATAGATTCTTTGCAGCTCTGGGACATCGTACATTGGACAAACATGTCGTAGTGAGCAAGAAAGATGTGTCAAACATCGACAACAAACATGACTGGACCAGTCAGAGAAATATTCTGTGGCAAAAAATTGTCTCAGTACGATGCAAAATATGGACTGCAAAAATACCAAAATTCTCTAGTTGATGTCTTCCTACTGGGTTAAGTGTTGTTAAAGTGGTGGAAGTTCTCAGCTCGATGAATGTGCTAAACAGACACGCAAAATATAGACTTAACTCATAATGCTGGATACGTTAAAATCATAGCGATCACAAGGGCAACTACTGCTGATACAATGGTTGACACTTTGTTGGTGACATACATATTCAGGAGCCAGTGGTGAGGATGATCATATACCAGTGCAGACACACATATCAGCCTGCAGCTGCTAACACAGGGCACTGAGGTAGTCAACAGCAGCATACAGTAAGAACAAGAGCCTCTGTGTATGTGCCAAAGCTCTTGGCTTATCATGCAACAGGTGGCATAGCTCTCTTTTCTGCTATCAACCTAGAAATCTTCACTACTTGCCACTGACTTTGGTATCTTCTGCCTGTGCATTTTCTACTTACATTGGTACAAATAATAGGCTTCAGTCACAGTTTGTGTGTGTTTGGAGTTTACAGGAACTCAATGGCAAGGTTATCAGCATCCTTTCAAATATTAAAAGAAACAAATATGGAGAAAATGGCTAAAATGTTGTCACCCAGTAAGAACTAAGCCCACAAAATGATACTAACTCACTCCCACCTCACACATGTTGACCCACACAATAACTTTATCTTATATGCCCTAAGACAAAGGAGAAAGGATGAAAGATGCTTCACCTGGGGTTCAAGCATAATCAAAGCGACAGAGGATCTAAAATAACAACACAGGGGAATGTGTCTGGTGAAACACTTACAAAAAACAAGGATGAATCAGTCTGTAAAATACCTTAAAGATCCTCAACTGAAGTAAAACAGGAAATACAGGAGAAGAGCCACTATATCAAAAGAGGGAAATATGACTAGTTGACCACTTATAAAAACATGGGTGTGCCAGTCAGCCAGTTAACACCTTAAGAACATCTCCCTAAAATCTTAGGAAACAAGCTGGACACATCAAAAAACCTTAAACTCTAACCACATTCATTTGAATGTCACTTAAACTACAGGGCAGATCTGTCAGCAAATTGGCCACTTCCTTCTGGCCTGAAAATAAAACACAATCTAGTAAAATGTGGCAAATGGTGATCTGTATGCCACAAGCACCACACATTGGAGGTTCCTTTTGCTGGAGGAAGAAGCCATGCATCATAGGGCTGTGGCCTACATGAAGAAGAGTACATAGTACCTCATCCTGCCAGCTCGGCTGGTTGGAGTATGCTAGGGCCACATTGTGCACTATACTAGACACAGCTGATTATCTGTCATTTCCAGGTCCTCTTCTTTGCATTGACACATGATTCTGAACATCAACAGTTAGGTGATAGCATGTAGGGGGACAGTACACTGAACTAATTGAGGTTCACAACATGCCTCTTAAGCTGCTCATGCACACTTTCTTTCCCTACAATGCCCATGTGCCCTGGCACCCAGCCGAAAGGAACCTCCTTCCTCAGTTTTTGTAAGTGGAGACGGGCATTCTGGATATCCTGGATTACATCACTGGTTGTACACAAACATTGCAGAGACTGAAGGGCAGTCAGGGAGTCGGCACACACAAGGAATTTAGCAGGCACAGCACATCTCATCTGCTCCAATGCCCTGAAGATCACAGATAATTTGGCATTGAGGACAACGCAATGTCAGAAAATGTATTAAAAACAGAAGCAGGAGTGCAACTCTCCGATATTGCACTAAATCTAAAGTTACTCTTGGCCTCTGATGGAAAATTTGAGAATAGATGTTACACAGCTGGGTGAACAATGGGATGCAATACTGGGGAAGTGGAGTGTCAAGGAATGTAGACACTTGGTGCACCATGAGGAGTTGCCATTGAATGGTAAGCAGCGGTTCACCAGCTTCGGTGGAGAGAATGGGTATGGGGCTGGTCCTGTAAGCATCTACGGTCAGCCTGGTCCCCTCATGATGTATTGCGTCAATGATCTTTGGGTAAGAAAGCCTCACTGAGCTATACAATGTGCACCTGTAGTCCAGTCACAACCTCATGATGATCTGTCTGCTCCCCAAGGTACTTTAAAGATATTCAGTCATGTTAAGTCTCATAGTGCTTAGAGTCATTTTAAACTATCTGTCAACACGTCACTGACTCTGTACCTAAAAGGGACCTTGAGAGGAAGGGCCTAATGAAGACGGGGAGCTGGCTGTGAAAGCATTGTTGGACTGACTGAGTATATTGTGCCTCCAAGTAGTGTTGCATTCCTCACTCATTTCAAAAAATACCCCCCGACAATGCTTGTTACATAGGAACTGTCAACATCTCCTGAATCTATACTGACAGCTGCTAAGGAGCTGCCTGGTCTCTAATATCCAGGCAGATGATAGATGTCCATGCACTCTAGGGCTTTTCCTATATAGCTTGGTAAAGCAAAGCTCCATTAACAACTAGGACACATTTGGTCTTTTCCTGGTTTGAGGGGAGGTATCAAAATTGCCTCTTGCCAGGAATTGGGAAACTGGCCTATCAGCCAATCAAATTAAAACGTCGTAAGAGGATTTCTTTTGACACTATTTGCCAGTGCTGCAGAATGCTGTACTGGATTTGGTCGTGACCAGGTGCAGTATCACGAGCGTCCGACAGTGCTGAATCCAGCTCACACATGGGGAATGGGCAGTTGTAGGATGCCAAATTGGTGGACAGGAAGTCCACCTCGACCGTCTCCATGGTGGCACGGTAACAACAGAACACTGGATCCTGGCTTGCAATGGTGGTAGTCAGTACAATATGCTCTGCCACTGTCTACGCAATGTCTCCATATGTTGTTTGGAGACACCCATTTCAACAATGCCGCTATAAGTAACTGACTGCCTTTACAGGAAATCCTCCTGATTGCTTCCCACACTGTTGTAGAACAAACTGAATGGTTAACAAGTCTTGCACTGCTTGTCATGATGTTTCCTGGCTCTCCTAAATGATGCATCGAGCCTTGGCCCTTGCCATTCAAACAGCTGAGAGTTTTTTTGCTGCTGGGTGGCACTTAAATTGTTGCAGAGCCACTTGCCCGATCCACATTAATGAACAGCACTCATCAGCCCACCAAGGGGCAGGCTGCCTCTGAAGATGACCAGAGGACTTCGGGATGGCGAAGTCAGCAGCATGGTGGATCACTCGTGATGTGATCCACCCAATCATGGATGCTGTCGTGGTATTCAGACTAAGTCAGTTAGCTGAATGGTGTCCAGTTAGATCCGTTGATTATCCACAGTAGCTGTATCATTTCTGGGAGAACTCCATCCAGTAGGTGAATCCAGAGCAGTAATAAACAAAGACAGCGAGGACTGGATAGCAGAAAGAGAGGTCAATGGTTGGAGGTCGCAAGAGGCCAATAATGTTTACAGCATTTGACATCCCACATATTGTCTACCATGCAACCATAATATCGGCTGCTAATGGCAATAGGGGACGGGACTGGAGGCACCCAATGGTGAACACAGCTTCAGGCTATGGAGTGTAGTTCAAGTGATTAGTTGACGAGTAACTCACAACAGTGCTACAGTTCTAGTGG
Source organism: Schistocerca nitens (assembly GCF_023898315.1). Lineage (NCBI taxonomy): Eukaryota > Metazoa > Arthropoda > Insecta > Orthoptera > Acrididae > Schistocerca > Schistocerca nitens. The sequence continues at coordinate 504,827,932 of NC_064615.1, forward strand.
TGTTGATACAGAGCAGAGCAATGGCAATGATAAACAAAGCAAACATTGCATTATATCTACAACAGTTGACGAAGTAAACATTTCGTCAGAAAGGAACCCAAAGGATTTCATAGAGTGAGAATGAACTAGCAGATGAAATATTAATGTTTCTGCAAGATGAGTCAGTGGAATGTGTTGTGCCATACACGCACGACTGTGTGGACAAAGTATATGTGGAGTACAATGACAACGAAACGTGCTTAACAAATTGTTGAGCCATGTAGTTCATCATCCTTATCAGACAGGGAGCCATAAATCCTGTCTCCAGTGAAACACAGTAAAGGACAGTTGGTGTCCATGGAGTGGGTACTAAATATAATAACATACTTGGAAGATCATCCGCTCCCCCATGTGTGTCCTGAACCCATTAACGTTCCACTGTAGCATGGGAGTCATTTATCATTGTGGTAGCACTTTCACCCAGTCTTTCCACAATAGGTGGAGGCTCAGCCTTTGCATGAGAAGGCTTCATTGAAGAGAAATAGTGTGAGACATCTGAGAGAGTTACATTGACATTGTCAGACTGCTTACTTCCCATCTCCATCAGTGGTTGATGCTTTGCCTTTGATTTTTGGCCTGAGGAGACTATGGACCAACAACTGCAGAGTGGTAGTGGCAGTCCTGGACAATGGACCAGACTGAATCCTTGGAGAGGCAGGGAGTTCTGCAATCTCAGCAGCCACAGCCTTTTATGATGTTCTGGGGACAGCTATGAGCTTTGAAATAACTGCAGCAGCACAAGTGCGTTGACAAATACCAACACTGGCAACCTCCATTTATACAGCAGCATCAGTTTTTTGTACAGGCTGTTTAAGAACAGAAGTAAAGGTGGCACCGCCCATGTGTGTCAACATGGCCTTATACATCTTTCTGGCCTCACCGGTTTCACAGTTTTAAGCTCTCGTATCTTCTGTTCTTCAAGGTATATGCTGCAGTTCCTACTCTAGACACTGTGATACCCAGAGAAATTCACACACTTAACTGGAGAACAGCAGATGACTCCTTCATGGGCAGCCTTTGCACATCTGCTGCAAGTGGCTTCTCCCTTAAATCCATGAGTAGAATGCCCAAAATGCTGACATTTAAAGCAGCGCATTGGATTAGGGAAATAAAGTCACACATTTAAACAAAGAAAACCATCCCTGCATACTCCGGAAGCTTTGTGCTACTGAAAGTTAGGATGCATTAGCTGGATTTGACCAGATCATCTTCCACTCTTTCCATAACATTCAGGACATCAACTATGCCTTCTTGGGCCCACTCAACCTTCTGTTTTCCTTTGGGAATGTCCACCAGATCCCTGCATGTCACTGCACCTTTGCTGTAATTCGCCCATGGCTTTTTGCTTCCTGCATGTTGGTTGGTTGTTTTGTTTAAAAGAGGGGGGAAGGGACCAAACAGCTAGGTAATTGGTCCCTTGTTCTGAATAAAACAATGCCACAAGGGTGAGAATAAAACAAGCAAGACTGACAACACAAAGTGGAGAGAAAGGAAAAAACCACAAGAATGACAGAAGGGCAACAAACACTTAAATGGAAAAAAGGGAAGAAGAAAACCACAGAAACACAAGAAACAAGTAGAAGAGAGTAAAGCGACAAAAAAGATTACCATAGCTGGATAACCATGAGAATAAAAAGGAGAAGCCAGCCACTCTGCAACACATTAAAACCTCCACCCTGAAAGCACTAAGGTGGAGGACACAGAGGGACAAAGAACATGTGCTAAAAACCTCACGAATAAAACGTAAAACTAAATCAGCTGATGAGGTGTTGTCAAATAAAATTAGCGGCAACGAGTCCGGTAACCGAAGATTCTGTCGCAGGGCACTCAAAGTGGAACAATGCACCAGAATATTGGCCACTGTCAACCTAGCGACGCATCAACACTGAGGCAGGTCCTAACGGTGCAGGAAGTATCCATGTGTTGCCCAAGTATGGCCAATGCGGAGCCAGCAGAGAACCACAGAATCCCTGCGACAGGCACACATGGAGGACTGCCAAACATTCATAGTCTCCTTAATGGCACACAGTTTGTTGTGCGTACTGAGACTATGCTATTCCAACTCCCAAAGCTGAAAAACCTGGCGCGCGTAAAAATGAACGCAGGTCAGTTATTGGAATGCCTATCTCCATAAGCAGTTTCTGTGTAGCCTGTTTGGCCAGCTGTCAGCAAGTTCGTTGTCTGGGATTCCGACGTGTCCTGGGGTCCACACAAACACCACTGAACGACCCGACCGTTCCAGGTCATAGATGGACTCCTGGATGGTCGCTACCAAAGGAGACAAGGGTAGCACTGGTCGATAGTTTGTAGGCTGCTCAAGGAGTCAGTACACAGAAGAAATGACTCCCCAGGGCATGAACGGATGTGCTCAAGAGCATGAGATAGAGCCACCAGGTCTGCAGTGAAAACACTGTAGCCATTGGGCAAGGAATGCTGTTCAATATGCCCTCCATGGACACACACGAAGCCAACGTGACCATCAGCCATCGAGCTGTTCGTGTAAATCACTTCATGGCCTCAGTACATGTCAAGAATCGAGATGAAATGACAGTGGAGAGCCGCGGGGTGAACTGAGTCCTTTGGGCCATGTGAAAGGTCCAGGCGAAGCTGCGACCTAGGTGTACACCATGGAGGTGTACGCAATTGAACCTCGAGTATAGGTGGTAAAGGCAAGGACTCCAGTTCAGATAGAAGGGATCGGACGCGAACTGCAATTGTAAGCCCTAACCTGGGACACCGATGTGAGAGATGAACCGCCATGGGTGGGAAAAGGAGACAGTAATTCGGATGCACAGGAGAACTATGAACATGTGCAATGTAACTGGCGAGCAGTTGTGCACCCCTGACCTGCAATGGCGGAACTCAAGGCTACGCAAGGACGGTGGTCACCCGACTCATCCTAAAAGCTCCCATCGCTAGCCGAACACCACAGTGGTGCACTGGGTCAAGTAAATGCAATGCTCAGGGTGCTGCCGAACCATAAACCATACTCAAGGCGGGATTGAACAAGGGCCCTACAATCGATACGTCTCCACTACAGTGAGGGGATCGTCAGTAAGATACAGTTCTGGTTCCGGATGAATGGTACGATGCTGACAGAAGTGTGTAACACATGACTTTGTGGCTGAAAACTGAAAGCTGTGGGCTACAGCCCAAGACTGCACCTTGTGGATAGCTCCCTATAGGCACCACTCAAGCAACACCAGTACTGATGGAGCAGTACGAAATCCAGAAGTCGTCTGCAAACAAAGAAGGTGAGATGGATGGCCCTACAGCTGCTTCTAGACCATTAACGGCCACTAAAAATAGAGATACACTCAATACAGAGCCCTGCAGGACCCCATTCTCCTGGTTATTGTGGGAACTATGGACACAGAAAGTACGAAGTGATGGGAAATTCTGGATAAAAATCGTGAGCGGGCCTCGGATACCCCACTCCTATAATGTGCCAAGGATATGATGTCGCCATGTGGTATCATACACTTTTCGTAAATGAAAAAAGACGGCAACAAGGTGTTGGCGTCTGGAAAAGGCTGTTTGGATGGCAAACTCAAGGGTCACAAGATTATCAGTGGTAGAGTGACCCAGGCAGAAGCCATCCTGGCATGGAGCCAGTAGGCCACGTGACTCCAGGACCCAACCCAACCGCCGACACACCATACATTCCAGCAACTTACAAAGAACGTTGGTGAGGCTGATGGGCTATCCACATCAAGTGGGTTTTTTCTGGGTTTGAGAACTGGTATGATGGTGCCCTACTGCTATTGCAATGGAAAGACGCAATCACACCAGATCCGGTTGAAGATCACGAGGAGATGTCACTTGTAGTCAGACAAGAGATGTTTAATCATCTGACTGTGGATCCGATCGGGCCCAGGAGCTGTGTCGGGGCAATGGCTGGGGGCTAATTCTCCGACGCAGAGGCGCGAGCATCAAACTCGTTCGATCTTTGCCCAGACATGGGAAAGTGATGTATGGCATCCAATGGTCGACATGTACCTATCCCAACACTTCTGTTTCTGTCTTTTGATAAGCTGGTGAACATGGGCACAGAGCTATTTAAAGGCTATTAGGTGCAACAGGAAAGGGTGCCACTTATGCCACTGTAGAGCTCCCCGACCCTCCTTAATTACCTCAGCGACTTCCGGCGACCACCAAGTGGACTGTCTTTCATCGGGGACACCCTAAAGAACTCCCTGGGGCACAAAATGTTCCACTACAGTGGTCGCTGAAGCATGCTCAGAGCCTACAGCATCAGGAGACTGGCGGCATCCAGCAGTCCCCAGCTCAGGAACCCCGGGGTCACCAAACCCATGGCCAGCAAACGAATGCTGAACCCCTAACAGCTTCAGTCACAGTTCAGCAGTGTTTTTATCACACCAGAAGATGATGTTCCATTGTACTGATGAAATATTGTGAGAATTTCACGACAACGTCAGATGTCTCTCCTGAGAACCATTTCCATAGCATGTTCCAGAGCTTTGCTGACAGAGCAATAGGGCTATATTCTCTGGCTTGGCCAAGCTCATTTCTTTACTTCAGTATGGGCACAATTATGTGACCAATGTCATCTATAGTGATTATATACTCTGCATTTGACCTAGGATACACGGCAGATGTTGTAACACTTCTAATAGCAAATGTAAAACATTTGAGTAACAAATTTTATCACTCTCGGTGGCAGTGTTGGAGATTGGTTTGATTGTCAGAAGAAGTTTCCTCATTAATGAGTGTGCATTGAAAGTGATCCTTCACAATGAGATCAAATGAAATTGACTCAGGATTTACAATGTTGGGATGACTGTGTCTGTAAAAAAAAAAAAAACACTTCTGCATTGTTTCAAAAACTGCTTAACCCTTAATGCTGGTCACCTTCAAGCAATAGCTCAAGAGCATTCCGGGTTCAGCCAAATCACAGGACTTTTTCACAGAGCAGTATACAGTTTTCCTTATGATGGTTGTGGAAGCTAGTTTCTCCAGTGCTACCATGACTAAGTCTTATGGCATAAGTCAGTGAGTTGGGATAGGAAATTGGCATATTTGATACAAGAGAAAGATGAAATGACCAAACAGGCAGCTTTGTCAGTTTCATTTGCCTGGTCCAATTATCTGGAGAGTACGCAAATTTGCTGTCAAAGTGATCAGGATGGGATAATCATCCATCCCCATTCTATTTTTCAAAACTTCACAGACACATATCAGAGCAAGAGATGGAGATATCAACAAGTGAGCTCCTTTGGTAAGGTGAAGGTGCCACTGTCGGTTGAAGATCTCCAACAGTATGTAGTTCTGGCCTATTATTAGTGGAGGAATAGCTGCTCCATTTCTGTCTGCTGCCTTGTACACTCCATGCTGCCACTTGAGAATTGAGTTAGTTGCTCATTGTGTATCTGTGAAATTTCCAGGCGTATGTCATGACTGTCCTTTGTGGGTAGTTAAGAGGTATTGTATGACTGTAACTGAGCTACCTGACAGGTTTATGTGGGCTGCCATGAGGTGAAGTGGTGATTGTAGCATAACCAGTGCCGTTAAACTTCAAGTGAGCCTGCAGCATACTTCGTACACATGTAAAGAACAGCTATCTTTATGTTAACAACGTAAACATGGCTGATCAAAATCGCACTTTCATCTTAGTTCAATTAAACAATGATAGAATAAATTTACATTATATGAACTAAATCACTGTTTAATTAAACAATAATAAAATAAACTTTTGTTATATTACTCTGTTGTTGTATAAAAATGTTACACCACAGTAATAACCCAAGCAAAGGATTAAACAGTGCAGTTGCATCAGATCCTGATCAACTGCTTATTAAATTGCTAATTATGTCATTGACAACTGCTTCATTACAGCATTGTGCCACTAGCTTGGAATCTGGGGCATTTTCTTGCAAGGATTGTAAATTTTTTTCTCACCTAGCTCATTGTTTATTGTATATTACTGCTGCTCACTTGGACATATGGCACCACTACTTATCATTGTGTTAGCTGTAGCAATCGAAGGAACAGTTATGGGCTCACAATTGTAAAACAACAATGGAATCATACAAGACATTGTTGTTTAAGGATAGCACAATTTATACACAGGCACACCTGCTTGAGGATTAACTGGTGGTATGCTGTAGTTTCATGGATGAGCAGGGTGATGTCACCCTTCCTACCACTCCTGTTTTCTCTAATAGTGTTATATCTAGAGAATCTATTTTGGAAGTTAGACTTTGTAAGGGAGCAGATATGTGGCAACATGTGGTAGACTTTTGCTCTATCTCTATTGCGGGTATCTTTTTCACAGAAACTCTACTTCCTCAACAGAGGGGCATTACAGACCTGAAAAGCTCCCTAGGTGACGAGCAGATGGAGAATGAAAGCCATCTTAGTAGATAGGCTGCCTTGTCCTTCAATATATTTTTCCATCAAGGTAGAGAGCTCACAACAGTGAAGGATTTGGCTGAGGGACACATTTCTTCCCTCAGCCAGACATAAACTAGTATCCACTCTGGATCACCAGATAAGACCAATGAAGTTTTGTCTGGTGACTTTTGTCATTTCTTTTCTCTTGGTTCCCTACTATAAATGTGCTTTACAACTAGCTGAGAAACCCAGCATTTCCCAGATACTTATTTATAACTGTGTCCAAGACTGTGTACACATGGAATTTAATTTTGACTTGTAAAGCTTCTGTGTGTTCAACATTTGGAGTAGTATGATTGAAGACATAAATGAAGAGCTTGTCTGCTTCACTCACATGGGAGAGAGACACACAAGCTGGCTGTGAGAATCGCAACTGATGTTTAGGTCCACCTCCTGCAACACACATCATCCTGGCCTTGTGCTTTATTTACGGTAACGGCATAACATAAGCTTACCGGAAATTGTACACATTTGAAGTGAAATGGTATATTGTTATAAATAAGTGGGATTCGAGGAATAAAAACTCACTCTCCTGTGCCAATTTACATCAAAATTTTTGCTTCTGTGATGTTATGTTGTAGAGAAGTAACTTTAAGCATCTGCAAGTGAAGAGTTCTGGGGAGTGAGATAATGCATAATGCTCTTGATCAGAGTTACATCATGCATTACTTTCAGAAGGAGCCGCAGCCGCAGTGAGTCTCACCTAACGATCTTCATTGTATTCTTGAGACTCCATAGTTCTTAGTCTTATAGCCAATATCATGTATTTAGAAAGACTCCTTGCCATGTTCAATGCCCTACGGTACACTAAAGTTAACTATGAAAACCCCATGAAAATTCATCTAGCAGTTTTGGAGATTTGTGTGTTCAAACAAATCAACATGACAGTTTTAGATAAAACTTTAAATTAAAACATTATATTTATAAATTTTCTGCCTCAACCCTCAGTCATCCATCTTCCTGGCTTACTGTTCATGCACAGAGGATTAAATAATTTGTAGATGTCCCTTGCTTCTTATGTTTTGTAGATGTTCCTTGTTTCTTGGCACTTACACAAAGAATGGATGGGCAGTACATACTGGAAAACTTGGGTCTACCAAATCCGAAGTTAAGTCATTCCTGGCTGCGCGCTCCAAGATGCTTGTCACTGAACACCAGCAAATGCTATGACACAGATTTTCTGTGGAAATTAGTCTGCTAGCACTTGGTAAACAGAAGTAGTTTCTACATCTACATGGATACTCTGCAAATCACATTTAAGTGCCTGGTAGAGGGTTCATCAAACCACCTTCACAATTCTCTATTATTCCAATCTCGTAGAGCGTGCGGAAAGAACGAACACCTATATATTTCCATACGAGCTCTGATTTCCCTTATTTTATCGTTGTGATAGTTTCTTCCTATGTAGGTCGGTGTCAACTAAATATTTTTGCATTCGAAGGAGAAAGTTGGTGATTGGAATTTCGTGAGAAGATTCCATCGCAACGAAAAATGCCTTTCTTTTAATGTGACACACTCCCACATATTTCACAGTAATACAAAACGTGATGTCCTCCTTTGAACTTTTTCTATGCACTCCATCGGTCCTATCTGGTAAGGATCCCACATCGCGCAGCAATATTCTAAAAGAGGACGGACAAGCGTAGTGTAGGCAGTCTCCTTAATAGATCTGTTACATTTTCCAAGTGTCCTGCCAATGAAACGCAGTCTTTGGTTAACATTCCCCACAACATTTTCTATGTGTTCCTTCCAATTTAAGTTGTTCATAATTGTAATACCTAGGTATTTAGTTGAATTTATGGGTTTTACATTAGACTGATTTATCGTGTCATGTGCACTATCACATGTTCCAATACCCAGTGTCTCCGCCAGGATAATGTCATGTAGAAGAAGGTGTAATTAGATGAATGACGAACACTAACTTCAGTTAACGAAGGTTTATTCAGCACTTGCACATACAAGAGCGCAGAGCGAACTGCCTCTGGCCAGAACACATACAGTATATATACAGTTACAGAACATTCCAGTACAATGATTCTTGACATTTGTGGATACTTCTAGAATATAGTCGAACCGAATATAGAAATTAAAATTATACAGTTCAGGTGAGTTCTGAACTCACAACCCTCCATGCAACAGTCTAGTATCATAACCACAACACCACGTTGCTACTCCTGTTATTTCATTGCAGTTTCACTTAGAAGATTATTGTCACAAAGGATATTTCAGGTCTGGATTAAGCATTTAAATGAGTGATTTACAACAGATACTTCATTAAGTGGCCCAAGTGACAACTGGTTTCAAACAGAAGTACTAGCTTTGACAGTATGTTAACTAGAAAGGTACAAAGAGGATTAGCGAGGACAATTGGGTAGATGTACTTTCAAGGACAATGGTGCAGTATGGTAAGAAATTGATAGCTTCTATAACGTAGGAGAGAAGATTGCAGACACTGGATTTCACACACTAGTCCAATAAGACTTAAGTCACGTTATAGTGAACCTTCAACCAAGTAAATCGTGGCCGATTTTCAGTAACGTGGAAGTGACTAAATATGAGAGAAATGTTTTTCAAAACTACACCCCTCCCCCTCCATCTCTCAGATATGTTCTGTTGAACTGCACCAGTGATAGAGCTTTTGCCTTTTATTAGAATCTTCAGAACTGAATTTCAGTTCATCAAAATCTCCTAGAGCAATAAAGGCGTGTTCATATCATATTGTTGTATGGTCATTCACAAATCTGTGGAAACACATCGTAGCCTTTATAACAAAAAGTTCATTCCCTCATCATTCAGTTTCTGCATTTGATGAAAAGTTACAGAGTGAGACGGAAATAAAATGAGTGGTTCAGAATAGCACTGACAGAGCATGCACAATAATCACAGTATCTATTGCTTCCTCCTAACATACATCTTTCGCACTCGTTTGCATCAATGAAACCAATTCATTTATGTAATAGAACCATTTAGTTCCTGTGAAGTTTTTTTACTCAACATTACACCTTTACAAATAAATATTATTATGTTTATTGACTCACCTGGCAGAACACAGTAGATATTCCCTCTACCGTTTCAAGAACCAGAATTTCATCCTCAGCAACTTCAAACATTCTGTCTGAGAAAACACTGTGACGCAGGTACAGGGGTATAACAAGGAGGACGGTTGGAAGGACTGCTGTCAACAAGCAGAAAGTTGCAACTCGTCGTGCTCCATGCATCGCTCCCTTCTCTGGAAACAAAATGAAAGGAAAGTAATGAGGAACTTGGGAAAATCCAGTACTGCATGTAATACATTAGTACTCTACGTAAGCAGTTACTGTTACCCACATTTTAAATAATTATGCTGTTTTAGCAGTGGAAAAAGAATACTGCCACTGTTCTAACATAATTTTGCAAGTTAACAGAAGACAAAGTATTCAAAATTTAGACAATTTCCCATCATGGAAAAATACTCCACCCTCCCTCTCTCCTCAATCGATTACACTTTTTACATATGTCAAATCAAAATCTGAAACTATGTGAGCAACATAAATAAGCTCATCCCACAAAACATTAGGTATTGGTATCCTAATATTGTGCACATTTACAAGACACTTAACAAAGGGCAATGGTTATGTAACATATCCCCCTCCCCTCCTTGCATTGCTCACAGGTTACAGACAATATCTTGCAACAAAACATCTGTTGGAGATATGTCAATTATCTAGTGTCACTTTTTTTTATTTTAAAGGTTATAGTTTTCGTAGTAAAAAAGAGAGGTATATGTAGACAAGGGCTATGCAAAAGATAAATTTGCTACCACAATCTTCATTATATATTCTCATTTGTAGTCTTTGCCAACTCAACAAATTTACCACCATCCGACATAAACTAAACCTTAAGCGGTGGATCATCCCATCTCAAGTGATCATGGGCCTCCCACTCCTTGAGCTTCAATTTTCTTGAAATTTGTTGAGGGTCCAGAACTATGCAAGAAATGAACCTGTGCAAAATTTTAAATAATGAGCTTAAGTATACGAGAAACATTGGCCTTCTATTTCAATGTCTTTTTGATGAATGTGCATGAAAATGAACAAAACTCAATGTTTGAAGCTATTTTGTTACAAGAGACACATAAGCACTTTCAGGTCTTGGATAACTTTCAGCTGTCAATCAGAAAAATACAGTGTGACAGAATGTGAAGCATTCTGTGAGGCATTATAATCCATGAAAGTGGTTAAAAAAACCTGTAGAGAAAAATGCACAGATTTTTGACCTTCTTTGGAGTCTGATAATTTTTACTTTTTGTTCTAGATCTGAAGGTGCTGCAATATTCACAATTATGTGCTATTCAGTAATCCAATATTTATCTTATCTTTCAGACCAACAGAATGAGCAAGCTGGACAAAAAGAACACGCGGATTTGACCAGGGCATCTTGTTCTTCAATATCAAGTCCACATATGTTACCAATCCACAAGTGATTGTTGTAGATGCATCCAATGTATTCACCAGGAATACAGTTTAAAACTGAGACAAAAACCACATTAGTGTCAGTTGATTGATAAACCGAAGTCACAAAATAAGTTGTTTCACTTGAAACCCAGATAACTGGAATGTGGTTCAAATCCACTGGAGGAAAATGTTCCAGGTAAGTATGGTGATTTGCAAATTGTTGTTCTAGCTTTCTTTCGTCTTCTATTTCTTGGCTAGTAACAAAAATGAACAAGATTCCGTGGACTTGTTCGTCCCAAAATTTGAATAAATCTTCTGGGGGTAAAATCTGATCATCTGTAGTTCATTGCAGGCTTGTTCTTGCTGCTAAGTCTTTAGATGTTCCACCAATTCCATAGCACAAAAATTTAATGCAGCTTGTCCCAAAAATATCCATTTATCAGTTATACCAAAGTCCTTCTTGTGATAGCACAGGCTTATAAACTATTTGTAATTCTTGTATCGAGCAATGGAACCATTACTGAAATAGTGAATGTATACTACTTCACAGATTGTTCATCAATCTGGCCAGCTATATATGGACGGCAGTGGTGTCATGCTCGAGACATGCACTGCTAATGCATAAGCTAATACACTGAACTTCTTCAGTTTATAGTATACAACAAATAGGTGTAATGTTGCTTGACTATTGTCCCAGTGATAACTTTGAACAGCATCTTGGGTGAGGAAAGAATAATTTTCTGCAAAATGTATTAGAATGAGTAGTTCACAGGCTTCAAATTTTCTTTGATTTTCTTCAAGTGACAAGTCTGATGTTTTGCATGACTACAAAGCTTCAAAATTTTGGCAATCAAATTTTTACTAACTTCTTCAATAGGCAGCTACTTTGTCTTCAGTGTATCACAATCAGTTTGGGTCCATTGTTTGAATTCAATCACATCATCAAAATCACAGTTTTTAAACACTTCTGTTAAATATTTCCCTACTTCTATGCTTTCTGGGCAGTTTTCACACCACTGAAGCATGCAATCTAAATCTAAATGGCAGACAATCTTGGCAGGAAGGGCTTTGTAGTCAATGTCAGTAGAGCTCATGTTACATGTTAGCTTTACAATTTGATGGATTGTGCAAACGCATACTGAATTTGCTCCAACAGTAATGCACCATTTTAGTTGCATCTCACAAAATTTAGGAAACCCAACTTCTTGCTCTATGTTTTCTTTTCCATACTGAATAAACAACTGTCTTAGATTAATAAGCAATAGGCATGTCAGTAGTGTGTAATTGTACCAAAGATGTTTTGAGGAAAGTTAAATGTTCTGAGATTATACAATTCTGCCTTTAAAAATAATGTGCCAACTGATAGAGCTTGCATTTACATAATACTTTTTCATCCCTTTTGCTGACTCGACTCTCAGATACAACACGAAGTTTCTAGTGGAGGAAAGTGTGCTCTTCCAGAGGTGCTGGAAGGAAGAACTTCTGAAGTCATCCTTTTGCAATATTTGTGCCTGAACTTGGCTCACTTTCTGCAGTTTTATATTTTGCATCATGTTTCTGGTTGAGTGTGATGCACAATAAGTGCTTCAGCAAGAAGATGTACTGATAAGACCCTGCCCCAGGTACCATTAATATATCTGCTAAATCATAGTTGTTTTGCATTTTTTCCTTCCAGAGATACCTGCCTACATTGAAGTCCAAAAAATTTGAATGTTTTTCTCTGCACGTTTTTTGGGGTACTTTGATTTATTATACTGGGTTGCAAAGTGTTTTCATACTGCACACCAAGTTTTTTTCCGATTCAGGACCAACAGTTGTATAGGATCTGAAAACAAGATGTTCCTAGATGGTGTTCCCTTTTATTAAGAAATGTCAAACAATGGGGTTTGTTCACTTTCATCACACCCTAGTCGAACATATTGGGTATTATGAACTCAAATTTTGCACGAGTTCATTTCTACAGTATATCTCTACTCATGGTAAATTTGAGCAAAATCGGAAACAGAAGAGCGGAAAGCTTCTGAAAAATGTGATCACTTGGGATGGAATGACCCCAGTGCTACAGATCAGTCTGTCAACACACCACGAATTCGAGGGGGGAATTGGGCAGCACTACCACATACTAGCAACAAATGGCAGAAATTCATTAAGGCAATGACTGAATGATTATCTGGATGTCACTGTTTGATCATTGCTGACATGACTCAAATTTGGTCAGAGCATGTAGTTGACATCTGACATTCATTTTGATATTTGACATGTAATTCTAAGAGATTTGAGAGATTTTCAGTGGGATTCAAGCTTTAGTAGCTTTGAGGCTCAATCCAAAAGTGTGACTCCTTCTGAATATTTAACCTTGCAACAAAACAATCGGCTTGTAATGTTACCGTCTCCATTACGATGGCACACAAAAGAAAAAACCTGGACATCCACACAGCTAAATGTAATGATTCAACATATCACTTAGATCAATGAATGAATCAACTTTTGCATAATAAAAAAGTTCTCATAACATCACATATCTCCTCCACCTTCCACCACAACTTACATGCAAGTCTGGGAGGTTTCATGAGAGACTCTGAACATGGTACAAAGTATCATCCCTTAGAACAAATATGATTTGCATGAGTAGACAATATTCTGGCACTCCTCCATGGCACACTATTGGATTTCTTTGTCCATTGCACCCAGACAAGTTTGTGAGCAGGTATGAGGAAAAGATGGTAGTGTGTAACTGTAACGAAGATGTTTTGATAAAAGTTAAATCAAAACACATCAGAACAAATCATTGTCAATATACTGTGCCAATTCACATCTCATAGCATTCTGCTTCATCAAGAAGAGAAATGTTTGCAAACCTAATCTGTTGTAATCATGTTATGAAGACACTCCTTATGCGAATTTCTTGAAGAGTATGGTATTTGCCACTACCAACACCAGATCTGCACATGATGATACATTTGCTACAGCAACCATTTCTTCTAAAGAATAATCTTTGGTATGTATGAAGAAATACTCCATCACACCACTCCTTAATACTGAGACAGGAACCATGTTGGATCCACATCTGTGGATACATTAAACATTAATCTTCTCTCCACAAGCAGTTGCTCACTGCTACAGTTCAGTTCATTTAATATAATATACTGCTGCTGGAAGTCACTTCAGCTTTGACCTATCTTTTTTATATAACTCCGCCTTTTAAAAATATTATGCCAATTGATAGAGCTTGCGTTTGCATAATGTGATGTAACAAGCATTCACACTCAGTCTGTGCTTTCTAATCATAAGTGGTTGTAGTTAAGACAAAGCATGATACCTTTTACACTTTTCTCAACAATATTGTTGAAACTAGGTCCCAATGGGTGTTGGCCATTACGTAGGTTTTGTCACACAGCATGTGCAGGATTCCACAGATTTTACCTACCCGCGCCATAATATAACACATTCACAAGGTTCAGGGAAGTAACCGTACATAATTTTGTATGAAAATGCATGGCTGTATCAGATGGCATTTCCAGACCAAAGACAGCCAAGTCATACAACATTTGATGCTGTGTACTGTTGCTTTGCCAGGTCAGAATCTGTAGCACCACAGTCTACTGACTGAGGAAGACCATGTGATGTCTGACTAGGAAGAGCAGGTTCTGTAAGCTGTCGAAGAGGAGCCAGGTATCAGCGCAAGACAAGTGGCCCTGGACTGTGCTACATTTTCGACTTCAATGTGGAGGCACTTCACGAACATCTCATGCATCCGTATCATCTTCAACGATCATCCACCACAGAAGAACTTTTGTCAATGGTTTGTTTGTCTCCTGAGTTTTGTTTACAAACAAGCCGACATTTGGAAGAGATGGAATAACACTTTCCATCACCAACACATGTGGGTTGTCACAATCCTCATATTACAGTACAGGTTAGACATCTGCATCAGTTTAAGGTTAATGTGTGGGCTGAAACTGAAGATGACTGTTTTGTAGGGCAATACATTCTCCCAGCCCATCTTACATGTGCTGCCACCAAGGACTTTATTCAGCACACTCTTCAGAATCTACTAGAAGATCTGTCCCCACAAATAAGAAATATCTAGTTTATGTATGCTGGAGCTCCAGCACATTTCAGCCACAGTGTTCAAGATACATTGAGCAGTATCTACCATAGCAGATGGATAAGTAGAGAAGGACCTGGCCTGCACATTCCCCCAGCCTCAACCCTCAATTTTTTTCTCTGAGGACACCTTAAACAACTGATCTATGCAGCACACACCACCTGGATGCAGACCTCTTCATTGATGTATCATGGAAGCCCACGAAGCCATTTGAAACTGCCAGGGAGTATTTGAAAGGGTTGATAGTCCATGATTCAATGAGAGTGTGCATGTTTAGAAGCAAGAGGAGGAAATTCTGAGCATTTATTATGAGTTTGTGTGTTGATAAGCTTTCATTAATAACCTGAAAATGAAGTTTTGGACATATGTTTATGTGAAATTTTCCCTTGTTTTGGAGTAAGGAAACTGTGTACCACCACCTCAATTTGATGGTGGCACAATTCCACTCCACATGTTGACAGTTCCTGGACTTAGCAGCACTCACATGTATTAGGTCCATTAAATGACAACACTTAACAAATGTCTCTTTTCCCTGATGAGCTCAAGTCATTTCAAATATCAATTAACCCTCTTTTGTTACAATGTGGACTTATCAGAAAAACAGCATCAATTGAAATGTCAATGCCAACAATTCCCTCATTCCCTGGATGGTCCCCAGAGGAAAAGGTACAGATATGACAACCATCAATAGCACTAGGAATGGGTTCCATAATGACAATAATTCTAAACAAATTTTACACATCATGGACGGGAGTGACAAACAAAAATATGAACTAAGCACAAGAATTAAATGGCTGCCAGAACACAGACAAGAACTAGACAAATGGTAAACAAAACACAACAACATCTACACCTGAAGCACACACAGAACCATCACTACCACCTTCTGTGTCATACACATATAGGCCTATCGATATTTCACATCGTTCATTAACACCCATCCCCTTAACTGTCGATAGGAGCTATTTTCTCTGAAAAATATTCATTTATTTATTCATGTAATCATGGAAATATTAAGCTATCAATACAAGATAAACAGTAAACACTTAATAAAAGTGAGGAAATGGCAGCAGCATTTTTCAAATTTGCGGCTTTGGTTCTAACATTGAAAGTTACATCCACCTGGTGTAATAATGAATATTTCATAGTACAGTCTACAACTGAAGCTTTAAAAGTTACTTCTCTTTTGTTACAGTTTACCTAGACTTGTTTTAAATCCCTGAAGTTTTTTCTTCTTACTAGAACCTATGGAACACAGTAAATGAATGAAATGTAATTCAAGAGCAAGACAGATGATATTGAATGAATCTGGAGGCATAATGCTAGGGCAGTAACATGTTAGTGGAGCCAAGTAAATTGGAATCTCTGGAAGAAATTAATCAATGTTCTCACAAAAACCTCTGGATAAATTTAGAGAAATGGTATTTAAAGGAAGGAAGGAAGATTAAGGTTTAATATTCCATCAAAGAGGTGGTGATAGAAAATGGAGAATGTGCTCAGGTTGCGAAAATTGATCACATTCTCTTCAAACAAACCATCTCAGCATTTGCTATAAGTAATTTAGGAAAATCACAAAAAACCTACACTGAGATGGCTGGGCAGCAATGTATACTTTCGTGCTTCTGAACTGGTGCTTGAAGAAGAATGCACAACACTTCTGCTCGCCCATTTCATATGCTTCAAATAAAAATTATGAGAATAAGTCCACGTAGTAAAACGCACACACAATCATTCCACATGCAAACTTTATTGACATAAAGTTGCTAATATTTGTACAAAGTAATCTCTCTCATGAATAGCAAAGTTCATATGCAGATCATTTTTGAAGAGACTGGGCATTCCAGAGTGACAGCTAAATATATTTTAATAAGTTTGGGAAAGAGCAGCAGTCTATGAAAGCTGAATGTGTTTGACAGTCTGCAACAGTAGTTCTTGATGTACAGTCCAAGGCAGCAGAACTGTGATTCAGGCAAAAATGATAACTATATCCATTCACATTATACATAAATACCTTAGCACATAGTATTAGTTGCAATCTCATACTAATCACAGATAATACAGTTACATAACTGTATTATGAGGAAATTTTGAACATAATGTATTATCCAGTTCGATCTGGATGAAATATCAAGCTGATGGCAAGGCAGCAGTTCAAACACAGACACCATGTATTATATGTAAATGTTATGTTTTTAAATAATAAATTTGATGTTATTGCCTTTTCTCTTTTTGCAATCATTTTCAAGTACATAAAAAGAGTGCTGAAGTTACCCTCCCAAAGGAAATAGTGGAAAAATAAGTGATGTGTGTGTGGAATTTAATGTGAAGTATAAATATCATTGTATGTATTTAAAAGGCGACTAAAACAAAACTGAGATGATTATAATGTACATGTTTTTCAGAATCTTATACATTTCCGTATAATTAGTAAAATGCGACATTTTGTTTGAAATTGATGAAACCAGCACACAAAAAAGCAGGAGATAGTCATATAAATGACTGCATTTCATGACATTCACTATCGCAATGGACTCAAGCTGCTACAACAAACCAGATTAATCCAAACTATACAATTCACATTAAACACACATCATTGTCAACATGCAAATTATGTAGCACATAACTAAATGATAACAGTAACATATTACAAAGATGGAAAGTCCTTTCATCAAATAATGGTGTCTGGCAACAAATTATGAAAAAGCGGCAGGGGATAACAACTGATGTCAGTCTTCGAAACATGGGATACTGATGAGACAGACACATTTTCCCTAGAGAGAAGCGTAATGTTGATGAGTTTTGGACTAATAAATTTGTTTGGTGTCTAGAACAGGTAGTTGTTACTGACGCAGTTGATAATTACATTGATTTCTCGATTGTCACCGACTGTCATAAATCCTTGATTTACACAGAATGTATTTACGTACCTTGTTTACCACAAAATTCATGAATAAAGGTCTTGAAAATAAAACTTAGTTGTTTTTCACTATAAGCATCAGCTGTCGATGTTTACATTCTATTACACCACAGACACACTTCATACGGAAACGCAAACTCGAGAGTAATCGATTACTGCAAACGACCCACGGAACTTCCACACGCAACGATCTGTCTGCGCAAATGTCTGCACACATCACATCTGCGCAGACAGATCGTTGCGTGTGGACAGAAGATTTGCACCAACCTGAGGTGTGTACAAACCTGGAAGTTGGAGTTGGAGGTTTGAGCGAAACCTCTCAAATCTGTGGGTTCAAACCACATCTGCGCAGACAAGTTGGAGCGTGTGGACAGGAGATCGCCGCAAATCTGGCGCGAAACAGCTGTTTGCTCAGTCTAGTATTTGTATTTGAGTGCATAGGGCATTAAAATGACTGATACTCGTCAGTGTTCTCGAGAGTTTGTAAGTGAATTCATTGAAATATATAGAAACCACCCATGTTTGTGGAAGATTAAAAGTAAAGAATATAGTGACCGAGACAAAAAGACAGCAGCATACAATGCTCTAATTGAAAAATTGCGGGCAGTTGACGCCTCGGCAAACAGAGAAACGGTAATAAAAAAAAAAAAAATTCGTTGCAAACTGGCGAAATTATTTGCGGATGGATGTCGAAACTTATAATTATCTCTTAAAGCTTGTAACCCTTCGTATTATGAGAAAAAATACTCGTATGAGAAGGGCAATTTCTCCTCATGAACGGCTGGCGGTAACATTAAGATTCCTAGCAACAGGAAGGAGCTACAAGGATTTGGAATTTTCAATTGCAATATCGAAACAAGCGTTGAGTAAAATAATACTCAACACATGTGAAGCTACTTACGCTGTCCTGAAGGATGAGTTCATGAAGGCAAGTCAAGTAAATTCAGTCTGTCAGCGAACTGTTTACCGAAAAGAGTTACCCAAAGTTCAGAAATCTAGAAGATCTGGGGTAAGAGTAGATCAAGTATACCAGCCAATTTTATGGTATTTAGATCTGCTTGGATTTCTTAGTGATCAAGAAACGCCAAGACGAAGCAGGAGTACAACTGAAGATGAAATTGGAGTGTCAATGTGCCAGGAAATGGAACACGAGGTAATGTAAAACAAGACAGGTTCGCCCTGCAACTCTCGCAGTAAATGTACGTGAGAAAACTGCTTTCGCCTTAGCAACCACTGTCTACACCACTTTGACCGCCTTCTCTGTTTCCTGCGGTTGGTCTGAATGTTTTTTGCAACACAAGTAGCGAACACAGACCACAACAGAACTTCCTCCATTTCTATATTTCAAAATAACTGAATTAAATTTTTGACGTTTACGGGGAGCGTAGTCGCTTGCCACGGATATTTCTTTTCTACACCGACAGGTGGCGGGCGAGTAGTAGATTGGGGTTTGTGCCGTGTGAACACACCACATTTGCAGCGATCTTTTGCATGTACAGACATCTGCGCCAATGTCTGTGCAGACAGATCGTTGCGTGTTGACCGGGCTTTATTATTTCTCTCTCTCTAAATATAAACAATTGAATTTCCACAGTCATCGAAATCTATAATATCTATCGAGTCGCGCAGACTAGCTTTCATGTGAAATAGCACACTGCAAATTTTCACGAATAAAAAAACGAACAATTATTTCACTAACAACACGTTTATTTATCCATATCCTCCAGTGTTTCCAATGGCTGGAAAATCGGTCATTTTGCTTTCGTTCGTTCTCTCATGTAGTTTAAATATGTTTGTTTGTTGGTAGAGTGAAGGTGGTTGATTGCACGCCAATTCACACTGGCCATCACGTCACGTCAATGCGCGTAGCCCACTACGCACTGGTGCAAGTGAGATTATGATTTAACACTCGTGGGACAGAAGTTCGACTATAGTATCGGAACTGAGGAATTTACGACGATAAAGTTTATTAATGGCCAAAGCAAACTTCATAACGCATGTTCTTGATCAATTTTATGTGAAAAAGTGCTAAAACGTGAAACTCCATTTCAAGACATCAACCCTTTTTTTTATTATTATTATTTTTTTGCTAGGGAAAATGTATACATACAAAAACATCAAACAATATTTGTAAGGGAATTAATAGAGCCGTTTTATTTTACACATTATGTTTTTTTCCTTATGTAACTATTAAGTCATAAACAACCGTATTTTACTACTCAATTAGAGTTGAATTTTTCTCTTAAAACGTTATGTAATGAAAATTTCTTAAAAACCCATATGTTCTTACTTGTATACAGTGTCGGTGTCAGCTCTGTTCACTTTAGTTATGTCATGTTCCATAAATCATTTTCCCGATTGTTTTATCGATTTGACGTGGAACAAGTCAGATTACAAGATATATATATATATATATATATATATATATATATGGGTCAACAGAAAGGTCCGATCTTACTCGTCGGCTTTGACCCGTGACGTAAGCGTGTTGTGGTGTGTGACGTCATTACGGCGCGGAAAACCTAATACATGGTTTGATGTACTCTTGTTTAAAGAACATGTATACGTAATATGAAGCAATTTGATGAACATATTGATCTGTAGCGTAGCCCACTTGAGGTTAGGTTGGGAGTTTTTTTTTTGGAATGCGGCCGCGGCAGCGGCCGCCTATGATTCGAAAATATTGATTTGACACTAATGAAGCCTGTGGGGGGATGGGGGGGCACTGCAGACTCCCCCCACCGCATAACGACATATTTAGTTTCTCCCCACCCAAAAACCCCCAATTTCCCACGCTTGTCCCGTTACAGTCATTAGGCTTTTTGTGAAACTTGTGTATTTCAGTGTTTACAATACGTATTCGATGTTTTTATATCCGCCATATTGGAATTGTTGTTTATGGTCGTTTCCGCGGTATTTGTGACGTCATGGGTCAAAGCCGACGGGTAAGATCGGACGCTTCTGTATTTCCATATATATATATATATATATATATATATATATATATATATATATATATATAGTGCTAATATTAATATTACTGAAATTTTTAGTTCTACACCTGCAACTACATTTAGAGGTACAATTTTTTTTACCATGTCTGAAAAAGGAACTCGTACACGGAGTTGTCCAAAAGAAATGATTTTAAGCTAGATTTAAAACTCCATCTGCTACCTGTAACATCTGTCGTTGGTCAAATGATCAAAGATTTTTGTTGCTGAATAATGTACTCCTTTTTGAGCAACTGACAGCTTCAATAACGGATAGGAAAGGTCATTTTCCCCTCTAGTGTTGTACAGATGAACATCAATGTTCTTCGCGAATTGAGATGGATTGTTTGTAACGAATTTCAGTAGCGAATATATGTACTCTGATTGTGCAGTTAAAATACCTAACACCTTGAAAAGGTGCCTACATGACGTCCTTGGGTGAACACCTCTAATTATACTCACTGCTCTCTTTTGTGTACTCAATACTTTATGTCTAAGTGGTGGGTTACCCCAGAAAACTATTCCAAAAGACATTATTGAGTGGAAATACGCAAAGTGTGTTAGGAGGCTGATCTGTTTATTACCAAGACTAGCAATTATACGAAGAGCGAAAGAAGCTGAACTTAATTGTTTATGAAGCTCAGTAATATGCTTCTTCCAGTTCAAATTGTCATCAATGTGAACACCCAAAAATTTGGAGAAATGTACCCTGTTAACTGAGCCCTGTTTATACGCTACATCAATTGTCGGTATGACTGTATTCGGTGTAGAGAAATGGATATAGTGGTTTTTTTCAAAATCATTGTAAAACCTACATAATTTTTTTGCTTTCATGTACATGACTTCACTTGTGAGAACACTCAATGGAAGAATATCCAAGTTGTCACGGAACACTTGCAATTTTCCAGAAAACAAAGCACAATAATAACAAACAACAACAACGGCAACAACAACAACGACAACAATAATAATAATAAATTAGAAGATACTAAAGCACAAAATCCACTACCATAAAATAAAATTTCCAATGTTAGCAGGCGAAGCCACTTGTCAATGTTTTCTCCCCGATAAACCTTGACGTGTCGAGACGTAGTATGATGGCTGGTGTGAACTGGCCTTTTTTTAGATTAGTTTATAATCATCTGTTGCATCACTTACATGATTGTATCACGGAATTTGCATACAAACACAGTCTAACAGTACATATTATTAGACTGTGCTAACACAGAAGGTCCGTTCAAGCAGTTTCCGGCGGGCTCATGCGCATTCGCAGAGTTGAAACCGCATATAAACAGTGCCTTCTGCCGCTTCTGGCAACTTAGTGTGTGGCTGTTCACTGTATAAGCAGTGAGGTGAAGCAGTCAGACTCTGCCTGGAAAATTTTTCTGGCTATCCCAAGCCACCAGATTCGCGCATGCGCGGAACTGCCTGAGTTAGAGCGCGGTATACTCCAAGTGAGTCATGCTTTGTTTGGCGAGTTCTTCGATATTTTGGAAGCTGCTGTAGTTGCGGTTTTCGACTAGTTCATGTTTGTGCTTGTTCGTTAAATGTAAGGTAATCGTTTTACTTATTCTTATAAATTCATCTCTTCTTCTAGAAGTGCAAAAGAACTGCAATTGATTGAAACATGGTACTTATAACTGTCACTTATTCCACATGTCCAGCAAATCGAAACGGATTTTTCTGTTGAGTGACGTGGAGCTGGAAGTGTTAAACATCTTACCAAAAGAAAAAAAATATTTCGAGAATGTCGTGCTGCAATATAGAGACACTGAATTTATGGAATATTTTCGTGTGGGTGTCGTGTGGGGGAGGCGTTAAGGGAAAAATTCAGGAACTCTAGCCATTGTAAGCATTAGGGAGGTAGCAATAGCAAGCTCCTTCCATTATAGCACATTCTGATGTTTTTATGGTTATGGCCACGAAGCAGCAAGCTTTAGATATGTGGTAGACAGATTTAACATTTGTATTGGTTCTTTGCACCATGTCATAGAAAGAATGACGTAGTTGTTTAGTGATTTAGGATTTACAAAGTGGCCGTCTGCCAAGGAAAGGGCACAAATTGAGGATAATTTCCGGGGAAATAGGATTCCTGGAGCGATTGGTGTAATCGACAGAACACACAGTAGAATAAACAGTCCTCCAAAGACCCCCAGTGGTATTTGAACCGGAAAAACTGTTTTTCATTGTAACTGCAAATAATCTGTGAATATGACCAACGGATTCGGGACTTACTCGTCAGTTATCTGGGTGCTGTATGTGATGGGGAACTGTTCAGGACGTCAACACTTAACTAAATCCTCGTGGATTCTCATCTTTTCGGTGACAATGCATTACGAATTTATTTACCCCATTTAGAAATACGGGGCGTTTGTCTAGAGCTCAAAATCATTTTACCACTGGACTCTCGAAAAACAGGTGTGTTGTTAAGCACTGCTTTGGATTGTTAAAACAGCGTTTTCGACAATTGTACCATCTAAAATTGAGGAAAATTGAAAATGTAATTCACTTCATTCAAGTCCGCTGTGCTCCACACGATCTCACCATGGAAGATGACTTAGCATTCGAAGAAAATGAAGGGACATCTAGCAGTAGCTGTATTCCTTCTTCCTCACACGATAACATATTGTGATACATCTAGTTTTCCCTTAAAGAGGGGTAGCTCTATATGTTATTTAATTTTTCAACTCTGTTTTTGAGTTTGTTAACAAATATTTTTAACCTCAAAATGTTTTAAGAAAGTAGTAATTTTTGCCAGATTTTTGTGTTGCCTTAATGGAAATATCGTTTTGTGTATTTGTTTCAATTCTTATAGGGAATTAGGAACGTTTTAACTCAACAGATAAAAGATAATCAGAGGCCGTAATTTAATGTTCTGTTTTCACTGCCACTTAATATATTGCACCAGCCAAAATGCAGCCCCACTGTGAATGCTGTTCTCAAACATGGGATGAGTTGTTTGCCATTCATAAGCAGCTGGAAATCGCCGTGACTATTGTTAAACGATTGGCAGCTGCTGCGAATCAGTGTGTTGGAAGAGCTCCTGAGAGCCATGTAACGGTGATATCTATACTGGAGACACCTAAAGTACTCTCCTGTGGATCCTGTCTCTTCTACAGAAAGTACAGGACCTGAGTGCAAGTGGTGTGTCAATGGTAGATCTAGGCATCCCGTACAGGGTGGACAGGGATAGGGAGGACTCAGGATATTGTACCAATCCTCTTAAACAACAAGTTTGAAGTGCTGTCTTTCACTGAAACTGAAACTGAGCCAGTGGGACTCACTTCATCTGTAATGGGGAAACCTGTTTTATCCAGTGTCAGGAGGATACAAACACAAAAGGGTAGAGGGTCTATTAATTGTCAGCAGTTCTAATATACAATGAATGGTGGTGCCCCGTAGGGAAATGGTAGCAAGGGACAGGAAAGGACATCATGTGCACTCAGTGTGTATGCATGGTGGCCTCATCCAGCACATTGAGGAGGCTATTCCAGCAGCCATTGTGGGAACAGGGTGCAACCAACTGCAGATTGCAGTGCATGTTGGAGCAAATGATTTCTGTGGCTGGGCTCCAAGGTCATTCTTGGGTCCTTCAACGAGTGGCAGAGAAGGTTGAGAAGACCAGCCTTGTGCGTGGAGTTTCAACAAAGTTCTTAATTTGCAGCTTCGTTACCAAAACTGATCATTGCCCTTTGGCTCTGAGTCGAATGGAAGAACTGAACCAGAAACTTCAAAGGTTCTGTGACAAGCTAGGGTGCGACTTCCTGGACTTGTGCCATATGGTTGAGAACTGTAGGGTCCCCTTAAATGAGTCAAGTGTGCACACAAAGGTTTTTTTTTTTTTTTTTGATTAGACGACTCTCCATCTAATCCAGACAATGATAGCTGAAGGAAACCCAGAAGTATGACTGCAATAGCGAAAGAAATGCCTCCCACAGGAGAAAATTTATAAATCCTGCCAAAGGATTTGCAAAAAAGTGCCAGAGTTGGAGGCGCTCCTGAAAATCAATGAAGCTCACATGATACTAGGTACAGAAAGTTGGTTGAAACCTGAAATTTTAGGGGGAAATGTCGGTATACGAGGTGCATTCAAGTTCTAAGGCCTCCGATTTTTTTTCTAATTAACTACTCACCTGAAATCGATGAAACTGGCGTTACTTCTCAACGTAATCGTCCTGCAGATGTACACATTTTTCACAACGCTGACGCCATGATTCCATGGCAGCGGCGAAGGCCTCTTTAGGAGTCTGTTTTGACCACTGGAAAATCGCTGAGGCAATAGCAGCACGGCTGGTGAATGTGCGGCCACGGAGAGTGTCTTTCATTGTTGGAAAAAGCCAAAAGTCACTAGGAGCCAGGTCAGGTGAGTAGGGAGCATGAGGAATCACTTCAAAGTTGTTATCACGAAGAAACTGTTGCGTAACGTTAGCTCGATGTGCGGGTGCGTTGTCTTGGTGAAACAGCACACGCGCAGCCGTTCCCGGACGTTTTTGTTGCAGTGCAGGATGGAATTTGTTCTTCAAAACATTTTAGTAGGATGCACGTGTTACCGTAGTGCCCTTTGGAACGCAATGGGTAAGGATTACGCCCTCGCTGTCCCAGAACATGGACACCATCATTTTTTCAGCACTGGCGATTACCCGAAATTTTTTTGGTGGTGGTGAATCTGTGTGCTTCCATTGAGCTGACTGGCACTTTGTTTCTGGATTGAAAAATGGCATCCACGTCTCATCCATTGTCACAACCGACGAAAAGAAAGTCCCATTCATGCTGTCGTTGCGCATCAATATTGCTTGGCAACATGCCACACGGGCAGCCATGTGGTCGTCCGTCAGCATTCGTGGCACCCACCTGGATGACACTTTTCGCATTTTCAGGTCGTTATGCAGGATTGTGTGCACAGAAATGCCAACTCTGGAGGCGATCTGTTCAACAGTCATTCGGCGATCTCCCAAAACAATTCTCTCCACGTTTTCGATCATGTTGTCAGACCGGCTTGTGCGAGCCCGAGGTTGTTTCGGTTTGTCACACGATGTTCTGCCTTCATTAAACTGTCGCACCCACGAACGCACTTTCGACACATCCATAACTCCATCACCATGTCTCCTTCAACTGTTGATGAATTTCAATTGGTTTCACCCCACGCAAATTCAGAAAACGAATGATTGCACGCTGTTCAAGTAAGGAAAACGTCGCCATTTTAAGTATTTAAAACAGTTCTCATTCTCGCCGCTGGCGGTAAAATTCCATCTGCCGTACGGTGCTGCCATCTCTGGGACGTATTGACAATGAACGTGGCCTCATTTTAAAACAATGCGCATGTTTCTATCTCTTTCCAGTCCGGAGAAAAAAAATCGGAGGCCTTAGAACTTGAATGCACCTCGTATAATGAAAGGATAGGCAAATGGGAAATGGAGTTGATCTTTTTGTTGCAGTAGACAAGACGCTCAAACCAGCTGAGACAGAAACTGAAGCTGTATGTGAGATTGTTTGGGCAAGACTCAATATTAGGGGTGAGCATAAAATGGTAATTGGATCCTTCTATTGTACACCAGACTCATCTTCTGATGTAAACGAAAACCTTAGAGAAAACCTTAGTTCACTTGCACCTAAGTTCCCCAGTCATACTCTAATCATCAGCGGAGACATTAATCACCCAACAATTAATTGAGAAAATTAGAGTTTTGTTAGTGGTGGGTGTGGTAAGGCATCCTATGAAACATTACTATATGTCTTCTCTGAAAACTACCTAGAACAGGTGGTTAGCAACTTCAGTTGTGATAGAAATCTATTGGATCTAGTAGCAACAAATAGACCTGACCTCTTTTGGGATGTCCACATCGAAACTGGTGTCAGTGACCCATGAGACACTTGTGGCAATAATGATTACCAAAGTACAAAGGAAAATTAAAATAATCAGAAAGATATATATTTTCATTAAACTAGATAAAAAATCTCAACGAGGAAACTGGAACTTTCAACATAGGACAGCAGCATGTAAAGGAACTACGACTCAAGTTTAAAAAAAAATAGTTGACCATCGACTGGGTAGATATGTACCCAGTAGAGCAATTCATGATGGGAGGAAAACTCCATGGTATAAAGTAACTGTCAACAAACTTCCAAAGAAACATAGATTACTGCATAATAGACGTAAAGCAAAGTGTAGGGCTATAGATAGAGAGATTCTGGATGAAATGCATTTGGCTGTCAAGAGAGCAACACGTGATACCTTCAATGACTACCATAGTAGAATATTGTGAAGTGAGTTTTCACAAAACCCAAAGATATTATGCTCATATGTAAAGGCTGTTAGTGTCCTGTCCCTACTCAATGAGACAGGAACTGAAATTGAGGGTAGCAAAGCAAAAGCTAAACTGCTAAATTCTGTTGTCAAATGTTCCTTCACAAAGATAACTCAGGTGAATTGCCCCAGTTGAATTGCCCCAGTTTAATTCACATGCCACTGAAAAAATGAATGAAATAAGTGTTAGTCTCAGTGGTGTTGAGAAACAACCAACACCGTTAAAATTGAAAAAAGCTACAATTCCCGATAGAAACCATATAAGATTCTATAATGAATTTTCGGCTGACTTAGCACCTCTTATAACTATAATCTATTGTAAATCCCTTAAATAAAAAACTGTGCCCACTTCTTGGACAAGACAGGTAGTAGAAGTGACCCAGAAAACTACTGTCCAATATCCTTGACATCGATTTGTTGTGGAATCTTAGAACATATTCTGAGTTCAAACATAAAAAGGTATCTTGAACAAATGACCTCCTCAATGCCAACCAGCATGGATGCATAAAACCGATCATGTGAAACTCAACTCACACTTTTCTCACATGACACACTGAAAGCTTTGGCTCAGGGCAGTCACGTAGATGCAGTGTTTCTTGATTCCCAACTAGCATTTGACTCAGTACCACACCTACACTTATTCTCAGAAGTATGATCATATGGGAATCAAGAGAAATATGTGACTGGATTGAGGACTTTTGGGTAGAGAGGACACAGCACGTGATCTTGGATGGATAGTCATTGTCAGATGTAGAATTAACTTTGGGTGTGACCCAGGGAAGTGTGTTAGGACCCTTGCTGTTCATGTTGTATATTAATGATCTTGTAGACCACATTAATAATAACCTTAGAACTTTTGCAAATGATGCAGTTATTTATGACGAAATACTGTCTGAAAGAAGCTGCATAAATATTCAGCCAGATCTTGATATGATTTCAAAGTGATGCAAAGATTGGCAATTTACTTTAAATGTTCGAAAACGTAAAATTGTGTTCTTCACAAAACGAAAAAACGTAGCGCCCTTTGACTATAATATCAATGATTCACTGTTGGAATCAGGCAACTCACACAAATATCTGGGTGTAACATTTTGAAGGGATATGAAATGGAATGGTCACATAGGCTCAATTGTGGGTACAGTAGATGGTAGATGTCAGTTAATTGGTATAATAGTGGGGAAGTGCAATTAGTCTACAAAGGAAATAGCTCACATATCACTTTTTTGACCCCATCCTGCAATACTGCTCAAGTGTGTGGGACCCATACCAAACAGGACTAACAGAGGATATTGAAATATACAGAGAAGGGTAACGGAAATGGTCACAGGTTTGTTTAATCTGTGAGAGCGAGTCACAGAGTTAGTGAAGGAACTGAACTAGAAGACTCTTTAACATACATGTAAACTACCCTTGAGAAAGTCTGTTAACAAAGTTTCAACACCCAGCTTTAAATGATGACTCAAAAATATACTGCAGCCCCCTACATGTCACTCACGTAGGGTTTATGAGGATAAGATTAGAATAACTAATGCATGCATAGAGGAATTAAAAAATCATTCTTCCCCCACTCCATATGTGAGTGGAATGGGATGTACCCTCTGCCATGGTTTGGAGAGTATAAATGTAGTTGTAGATCTAGATATGCAGTTGCTGCTGCCACATGTATCAGCTATTGATACATCACTGTGTTCGGAAATCTGACCAGAAATGGAACAAAATGCATTTATCTCTTTCAGACCTACTGGCTATAAGTGTACATTGAATTTCACTGTCTCTTAGTTGTAACAGAAATATTTTTTCCCAGTGGCAACCTTATGTACACATTTGTGAATGTTCAATCTTTTTATCAAGTACAAGTGCTGCCAACTGCTGGGCTTCCGTATAAAATATTAAAAAGTTAATGTAGCAGTATGCAGTGCTTGTGGCCACCAGAATATATAGAAGTGGTTTGTTATATTCCATTGTATATATGAATAATTATTATAATTGTTATACTGCATGGTAATTATGGAATTACAAGTTTATTTATTACAACAGTGAATATTTCAAAATTAGTTATTTAATTCTATAAAAAGATGCCAAGTGTACACAGTATGTTTTGAAAATGAGTTCACACTTTTTTATCAGTCTTGTATCAAAAATAATTAAAAATCACACAAGAGCATTAAGGCATGAAAAAAAGTTTTCTTCTGCTATAAAAAATGCAGATCTGAAAGGGTTGAGCAGAGAAAACAACAAACACGGGTTCCTACATCATCACCTGTTTTTGGTCCTTGAAAGTAGTTCTCTGGTAGCTGCTTAAACAAATCTAAACAGACACGAAATTCCTTCACATGTTTGTTACACACTGTGACAGCGTTGCTCCAAGTGGACGGAAAGGTACACTTAAAAATACAATAATGGATGAGTGCGAATCGTGTCGTTTATATAGATGTGTAGCATAGAATAGACAGCATATGCGGTGTTATAAAAATTGGCAATAACTAAAAAATTACAATACATCTGTCTTTCTTTAGTTTCCTAGGGAATCTTTGGGGGTATGAAACGGTACATTATAGAACATCTTATTTAAAATTCTCGTTTAACTACAGGTATATACTGATGAATATTGTTTTCTTTTAAGAAGGGAAAATGGCTAGGAACCAACAGAAGACCGACCCTTTGCAGAAAGATGTCATGTATCCACGATGGGAAGTTTTCTTCAATACACTTTCAGTCCCATCAGTGAGTGTGGAACGTACAGAACTTGTATGGAATGCAATACCTGCATTACTTAACGTACAAATAAGCCAATACAATTGTGGTTGAAAGGAAATGCACATAGACGTGGTAATGAAGTGTCAAAAGAAATATTCCCAACAGAGAAGAAACCAGTTCCACGATTGTTGCGTCATGTGAGCCACAAACAGCCAGAATCTTCAGTGGTTTCACTTCTGATGCAAAAGCAATTACATTTACAAAAGTAGTTGTGCATTAGAGTCGAGTGAAGTGCGTGAATTTCCAAAACATTAGACTTCATTCAAAATTGTTATGTGTCAATGAAAGTATGTATCATAACAACAACAGACAACAACAGAAATATATGCTTCTCATGAATGAAATACGTGTTTGAATTCTCTTAATTTCAGTGGAATATCCTGCAGTTATACAAGTATTCGAAAGTATTTCTTTACGAATAAGTTGTAACACTGAATCAGAGAGATTTGGCTATTTTTCTATTTATTTCACAATCACTCTTCTCTGTTGATAATTTAATAATGCTTGGAACGTAAAACAATAATAACTATTTTCTTAATTAAGTAGAAAAATAATTAAAAACAAACATTAATTTTACAGCTGTCTTCCCTGCCACTAGAGCTGTTAGTGTCATTCCACCTATCAGATGGTAACAATTTTCATAGCAGTGAGTGTCACAACTTTGAAGAACATATTTATCACATCATTTAGAGTTTATGTGTCTATAAACAAAACATAAATTTCACATTGGAATTGCACAATTCAAATGACAATGAAGAAAATGCAACTATTTGTTAGGGACTCAAAACACTCCTCTACATTATAAAACATTTATTTAACAGTTTTTTTCTAATTCTAGCTCAAATGTTCTCTTATCTTCCATTCCCTTGATGCTCACATTGCTCGCAGGATCAGGTCAGTATTTTTCTTTGAAACTGAAAGTAATGAACTGTGCAAGCGTACAAAATGAGCAATTATTGTGGAGCAGTTGATGTAATGGCGCTGTGGCTGTGGGAAATAAAAGTGGTCAAATGCATTGAGTGGCATTTTGTCAGGTTGTTTTCAAATGTTGCTGATACCAGTTTTGGCTCAAATGGCTCTGAGCACTATGGGACTTAACTTCTAAGGTCATTAGTCCCCTAGAACTAAGAACTACTTAAACCTAGCTAACCTAAGGACAGCACACACATCCATGCCCAAGGCAGGATTCGAACCTGCGACCGTAGCAGACTGTAGCGCCTTTAACCGCTTGGCCACTCCGGCTGGCGATACCAGTTTTTTCATTTTATTTCATCCCTCGCAATGTGAAGCTTTGACTGTAAAATTTAAATATATTTAAAGAGTTCAGTTTATATGATTACTAGTTTTGCAAATGAAAAGGATATAGATGGTCATAAAAAAGAGCATATACCAGAAAATTTTGCATGAAAGTGTTTTCTATAGATGATCTGCTGTAGGGCCCTTTCTGGTATATCTTTGAACGAGAGAGTTACTTTTAAAAAGTTAGGTAGATCTATTCCAAATGTAAATCCAACAACAGAAGGGTGTGGGACGATGCCCCTTTCAAATTTCTTGAATATTTATCCTGAGTAGGCTGTAGGAAAAGGTAAAATGTTGTCTAAAAATTTAAACAAAGACTGTGAGATATTTTTGAGCAGCACTTCATGCATCAGTGCAGTAGCCCAATGGTAAAGTGCAACAAGTGGGAAAAAAGGAAGAAGCTGGCAACTCGGCAGTTTGGGTTCGATGTCGCTGCTACGATATACATTTTTCATTTCATTTTCTTTCTCACAGAGTTCAACGATTAATTATAACATTTAAATATATTTAAACATTTCAGTTTATGTGCATAAATTTAATGTATTCATTTTAACTATGGTTACAACCCTTGTCGCCCAAAGGTCTATGGGCCACACATTGTAGCACACGGTAAAATTTTGCAAAAGACACAACTTATCAAAACACAGTTTCATTCTTGTCGTGACTTAGCGGTTTACCAAGAGACAAGAATGGTCATGAAATACATGAAAAACAGCCAAATCTCTTGGATTCGGTGCCATAAGTTACAACTTATTCAAAAACAAATTCTTTTGAACATTTGTATAACTGCAGCATATTCCATTGAAATTAAGAGAATACAAACACATATTTCATTCATGAGAAGTATATTTGTGTTTTTATCTGTTCTTCTGATGAAAGGTACTTTCCTTGACACATAGGAAATTCTCATACTTCACTCGACATTCCAGTAAAACAAGTTTTGTAAATGTAATTTCTTTTGCGTCAAAAGGGAATGCACTAAAGATTCTTGTCTGAGGCTCAGATGTCACAACAGTTGTGGAATTGGTTTCTTTTATGTTGGAAAATAATTTTATTTCTTTTGACCTTTCATTATTACATCTATGTTGTTATCCCTTCAGTTACAGTTGTGGGGACATTTTGGTAATGTAGGTATTGCATTCCAAGCAAATTCCCTACGTTCCACATTCACTGATGCGATTGAAAGTGTAGTGAAGAAAACTTCACATTGTTCAGTAGATTTACGACGTCTTTCTGCACAAGGTCAGGTCTTCTGATGTTTCCCAGCAATTTATTCCCTGTGCATTGCATAAATCTCGATAGAGTGCTTCTTGGCACGCCAAACACTTTGATTGCTTTGGTTATGGAAGCATACAGCTACCAACAACTTGGCCAAGTTCGAAATCATTTCGCTCAGTCACTACCATAGAGAATCCTGTTCTGAACATGACTGACACTTGCAACGTACCGAGGGCACTACACAGGTGTTGTACATGATAAAATACAACAGTTCAACCTTCAGTCTTGGTTAATATCTGTATTTATGTTCAAGCGTGCGTTTCTTGCGGTGTTTTCGTATCTTTGTCCAACCCCTGTACATTTACATCTACACTCCGCGGACACTGTGAAACGCATGGCACAGGGCACATTTTGTTGTACTATATACACTGAAGGGCCAAAGAAAATGGTATAGACATGTGTATTCAAAAACAGACATATGTAAACAGGCAGAATACGGCGCTGAGGTCGGCAATGCATATACAAGACAACAAGTGTCTGGCGCAGTTGCTAGATTGGTTACTGCTGCTACAATGGCAGGTTATCAAGAATTAAGTGGGACAGAACGTGCTGTCATGCACGGTGGTACACGGCATCTCCGTGGTAGTGATGAAGTGGGGATTTTCCCGTACGACCATTTCACGACTGTGTGGTGAATATCACGAATCCAGTAAAACATCAAATCTCCGACAGCACTGCGGCCGGAAAAAGATCGTGCAAGAAAGAGATCAACGACGACTGAAGAAAATCGTTCAACGTAACAGAAATGCAACCGTTTCCTTCAATTGCTACAGATTTCAATGCTGCTCCATCAAAAAGAGTCAGCGCGTGAACCACTCAACAAAACATCATCGATGTGGGCCTTCGTAACTGAAGGCCCACTCGAGTACCGTTGATGACTGCGCAACACTAAGATTTACACCTCCCATCAACACCTACACTGGACTGTTGATGACTGGAAACATGTTGCATTGTCGGACAGGTCTCGTTTCAAATTACATCGAGCGGGGGACTTGTACAAGTATAGAGACAATCTCATGAATCCATGGACCCTGCACGTCAGTAGGCGACTGTTCAAGCTGGTGGAGGCTCTGTAATGGTGTGGGGCGTGTGCAGTTGGTGTGATATGGGATGAGAGACGAATATTCGTCGTTTCTGCCTTCAAGCGAATATCCTTGTAACAGTTTCTTATGAGACATCCCTGCATGTCAGCAGGGGACTATTCTGGCTGGTGATAGCTCTGTAATGGTGTGGGGCGTGTGCAGTTAGAATGATATGTGACCCCTGATACGTCTAGATATGACTCTGACATGTGACACGTATGTAAGCATCCTGTCTGATCGCCTGCATCCATTCATATCCATTGTGCACTCCGACGGACCTGGGCAATTCCAGCAGGACAATAAGACACCACACACGTCCAGAATTGCTACAGAGTGGCTCCAGGAACACTCTTCTGAGTTTAAACGCTTCCACTGGCCACCAAACTCTCCAGACATGAACATTATTGAGCATATCTGGGATGCTTGCAACGTGCTCTCAGAAGAGATGTCCACCCCCTCGTATTCTTACAGATTTATGGACAGCTTTGCAGGATTCATGGTGTCACGTCCCTCCAGTACCACTTCAGACATTAGTCGAGTCCATGCCACATTGTGTTGGGACACTTCTGCGTGCTCGCAGGGGCCCTATACGATATTAGGCAGGTCTTTTGCTCTTCAGTGTAGTAGTATCTCTTTACGTTCCATTCACGGACCTAGCACGGACAGAATGTTTTACATATCTGTGAGAGCTTATGTCTGCCTCATTTTATTTTCCACGTCTGTATGTGTTAGGAACACTGGGAGGAGACAAATATTCGTTGTTTCTGCCTTCAAGGGAAAATCCTTGTAGCAGGTTCTCATGAGGAGTATGGAGTCTTTTTCTAGCATCTGCCAGCTAGGATTTTTAATCATTTCTGTTACACTCACTCACCCATCTAATAAACCATTCACGCCCCTTTCTTTGTATAAAAAGGAGTGTTCAAATTAGTCCGGACCTGACATGACTCCGATACACTTGAATAGTATTCAAGTATGGGCTGTATTAGTGTTCCATATGCAGTGCCTTTCGCAAACGAACGGCAGTTCATATATTACAAACTGTTACATAATTTGTACGATATTACTGATTCAGGCTGTGACTCAGCAGCTGGAGAAAACAGGTTTCCTCTGTCCATAGCAGTGAAGAAGTCATATGTGAACAGTGCGAGTTAAGTTTGCTATGACCAGACGAAACAATAATCGTCGACCGAGAACTGTGGGTTCTTTGCTTGCTATGGGAGATGGCTCATTCAATGGTAAAATAAAATTTACTTACCTTGATACACTCCTTTGCCACAAGAGGGCTTGATAATTAGCATTTGTCATTGATTATTAAAGCATTACTAGATGCATCCAACTACAAATCTTCTCTTGAAGTACAACATTGAACATTTATAAAAACACGTTTCCATCTGAAAGTTGAATAACTCTTCAATCGTACTCAATGATGTTGGCTGCTTCAGCTGAGTGTGGGGTACTTTCATGTTCTGCTCTATACTGACCTGTGTACGAGGGCACTGCTGTGCTGAGGGAGTGTACCTTCTTCAGCCTCTCCCATTCATCATTGCAGATTGCAGTGAAACATCATTAATGTCTGTGGTATCGATGTGCATTGCTGATTTCGGTATGGCGCCGCGATCTTTGGATGATACCACAGAGTTTCACACAATTGATGTTATCGAAATTCTTGTTGAATTCCGTGGAGAAGGTTTTTGTTTCCAGATATGTTGGAATGTGTATCCATCTTGCTCCTGCATGTTTACTAATGTTATACCGCTGTCTTGAATTAAATTTTCTTATCTCATGGAATCCAACAAAGAACGTCTTTTGGTCTGTCCATCAACCATTCACCTGACTACATAAACCGTCCTCCTGTGTTTCATTCCTATTACATGCAGAATTACGTTTTTTACTTAAGTTTGTTTGAGATTCAATTCTTTATTCCCTGATTGCTTGAATATTCCTAACATGCGTTTCCCCATTGCCCACTGAGCAACCTTCAGTTTTTGGATTTTTTTCGTTTTAAAAGTTAATGCCTGACTGACGTGATTGGTTGATTATTGGAGTTAAAGGCATCGAACTGCGAGGTCATCAGTCCTTTCATCCTTTATGTATCGAATCAGGAATAATCCTCTGAGGAAGGGTAAAGAGAAGCAAATCCTGGAAAGCCCAGTTGTAACAAAGAGATAAAATGAAGAAGTAAGAGGGCAGTGAGAGGGGGTAGGCGAGCCGCTATGTCCAGAATGCAGTTGAGGTCCAAAGGGCATACTATGTGGTGGGAGACTGAGACACCCCCTATTAAACCCACCATTATTGACTAGTGGATTACAGCCTAACAGTTTAAATTAGTTTGACCATGTGCAACTGACAAAGGCTGATTGGTTAATATTTGCACAGGAGTTGTTTCACATCAAATCCAACATAGCTAATTAGGATGTCAGGTAGCAAAAATCGGTCCATACTTTGTTGTTAATGTTCTATATCTTTTGTCTAAACGGCACGAATGAGGCAGTTACTTGCTTCGTCTGACAAAGTAATTACCGTTAACACATCTCAGATGCCTATTTATGTCGTCACACACCAATATTCTTCATGTGGCACTGAATATACAATCATCACTGCAATTCAAATCGTGGGTGTCCGGCGTGGTTGTCGTGTAATCACGGTGCACGAATGAACACTTAAACACATCAAACAGCCGGCCGCGGTGGTCTCGCGGTTCTAGGCGCGCAGTCCGGAACCGCGCGACTGCTACGGTCGCAGGTTCGAATCCTGCCTCGGGCATGGGTGTGCGTGATGTCCTTAGGTTAGTTAGGTTTAAGTAGTTCTAAGTTCTAGGGGATTTATGACCTAAGATGTTGAGTCCCATAGTGCTCAGAGCCATTTGAACCAACACATCAAACAAATCACTCAATTAACGTCATTTACGTATTTGCTGGAGATCAGGCCCACCGCTTTGGATGACACACACAGCCGTTAACTGTAAATGCGGTCAGCCGTCCTGCCGAA
This sequence comes from Schistocerca nitens, assembly GCF_023898315.1. Taxonomy (NCBI): domain Eukaryota; kingdom Metazoa; phylum Arthropoda; class Insecta; order Orthoptera; family Acrididae; genus Schistocerca; species Schistocerca nitens. The sequence goes on from NC_064615.1 coordinate 504,864,541, forward strand.
ATCCGCCCTGCTCGCTTAGCATCCAACAACTTACTTGTTCGGAGTCTCAACACTGACTCCTCCTGGCGCACTGGGCGCTAGACTATGGATAGTACCTACTGCTCTCTATACGTAAGGGCAGTTGACCCCTTACAAGATGCATCCTCTGCATCCGACCAGCACTGCCCACCAACCATTACCCCAAGGAGACGAGCAGCATAGACAGGGTGATAACATGTCAGGAAAGACAAAACAGCAAACATAAATGAATAAGAAGAATAAAACGGTGGGAAAGGTAGGGACCAGGCTGGACCACAGAGCAAGGGCCGCCGTGGGTCCTATGGACCACAGCAGGCGAGTGGTGCTCATCCATCGCCTCAGGCAGTCAATGAGACCAAAGTGCCCCACCTCACAGAGATGAGTAGAAGCCACTGTCACAGGTGAAACGAAAAACCATGTCAGCCACTTTGGCGTCGTCCACTAGCACCAGAAGTAGTGTGTTAAGAAGTTTCAATATCACTGCAAAGCACCTAAATCTGGGCACCACATTGGCAGTAAGGTGCGTTCTCGTCCTCGCTCCAGATAGGGTTGAAGATAGTAAGGAGATGACGCTGACAATTCACTGACATGTGTTTGAGCATTTGGTTGCAGATGCGGTCTGGCTTAGGGGATGTATCAGGGCAAAGGGGTAGGGAATGGAAGAATCCCAGCTCACTGTGTGATGTAGTCTAGGGCTCCAGGTGGTTTGTGGTGAAAGATGAGTGCAATCGCTGTTTAAGGGCATGAAATCCAGGTTGATAATTCTCCGATGCATATGCCTGAACATAATGCAGAATAAAATGTCCGGCGACAGTATCTAGGTTAGTCAAAATAGCAATATTCAAGGAAATACCAGGTACACTTGCAGAAGACTGGTATCCATAGAGGTGTCTGATCCTTGCCCAAACCTGTGAAGGAGACGTACATGTTCAATGGTTGAAACGTACCGTTCCCAGCATTCTTGCTTTCGTCATTGTATTAGGTGGTGGACGTGGACCTGAAGCCATTTAAAGGCAATGAGGTGTTCCATCGATGGATACTGTTTATGGCGTTGGAGAGCACGCCTGAAATCTCTACTGGCCTCAGCTATTTCTGAGGTTCACCAACGTATTTTCTTCTGATGGAGGATCCCGAAGAATAGGGGATCACTAAGTCAACTGCTGATAGAATGGCTGCTGTTGCACTCTGAACACACGTCCATGTAGAGGGGAGCTAAGGGCGGAAGCGGAGGTGAAAGCATTCCAGTCGGCATTTTGGAGAGCCTGTCTTGGTTGCACCCAGGGAAGTTAAGACACAGGAAGATCAGGAAGTCATCACTACCACACAGTCATTGAGGGCTCTCTAGTGGATAGATGGGAGAAGACAAGGGCTGCACGTAGAAAAAAGATCAATGTCTGAATAAGTTCCCTGGGCCACACTGAAGTGTGTGGGGGCATCAGTATCAAGAGACAGGGGTCGAGATCTGACAGTAAGTTTTCAATGTCGTTACTGTGACCAGTGATCATAGTTCCACCCCACAATGGCTTATGAGCACTGAAGTCTTTCAAGATCAGGACAGGTTGGGGGAGCTGAGAAACCAATGACGACAATACGTTCTAAGGCACTCCACCATCGACAGGGAGATGAACATTACAGATGGTAAAATCCTGAAATGACCTTACCTGAACAACCACAACCTCCAAAGTTATAACAATTGGCACAAGTTCGCTAGACACAGATTCAAGAACATATGGTCAAACTCCACCCAACATCCTATCACAGACTGCATGATTCATAAAATATCCCCAGTAGCCAAGAAGGGCAAGCTTCCACGTTGCTGGAAACCAAGTTTCCCGAAGGGCAATGCAGAAAGCATGGGAGGGGCTTAAGAGATATCATAGCTCAGCCAGCTGGCGGAGAAAACCGCTACAGTTCCACTGGAGAATCATGCTAGCAGTATACTGGGAGGGTGTGAAGGGACCAAGGAGACAGGATATGTCCCAGGGTATGGTATCAAGACACATAGGTTCTGAGACATATTGTGTGGTGCGATCTGGAGCCTCAGGGACGACCATAGTCGATGCCTCAGCCACTAAACCACAACAAGTGGGATATAGAGGCGTGGGGGCCATCAGTATCTCCTTCGACTTGGAAGACTTCTTTTGGTCTTTCTTCTCCCTAGGGGTTTGGGTGACTGGGAGGGCATCCCTGAAATAGTTTGAGCCAGAGGAAGATCTTGAGGCTCTAAAACTGGCAACCTTTGTCTCCTTCAGCCACTGGCTGGTATCCAGTTGCAGACCAGCAGAAACCTTGGATGACTGTGTCCAAAGAGATCCGTTCCTGGAGTGAGAAGCCTGATGATGGTGATGCATCTCTGATTGGGGGATGGGGTCGACGTCACCAGTAGGTGGGGAGTCATTGCTACCAAAGTGGGTATGGGGGAAGCAGCAGGAGGAGAGACCCCGACCATCTGGGGAGCAGGCACAGCCGAACAGTTCTGAGGTTTTGCTGAAGGAGGCATAACAGGTGAGAGCACCATCTGCAGAGAGAGCGATGTAGTCATAACTGAAGCATACAACAATTGGTATGCGTGCAGGATGAAGATGCTCATACTTTTTCTTGGTCTCTTTCTTATGTTCCTGTATTTTCTCTCTCTCTCTCTCTGAAAGACGATGCAGTCTGGTAAGCATGGAGAATGGTGCACTTCACAGTTGATGCAGATGGGGGGAGGGGCTCAAGTAACATTCACATGCCATTGTCCACAATCCCTACAGATTGGGCTTACGTCACAATGTGAAGACGTGTCTGAATTTCAGACTTTTGAAGCATTGCATGGGGGGGGGGGGGGGTACAGTTTCATATCACATCGATATACCATCACCTTGACCTTTTCAGGCAACAAATCGCCCTCAACGCCATGATGAATCGCTTGGTAGCAATCCTATTGCCCTTTGGCCCCCAATGGACACGACAGACATAGTGTAAACCCCAGCACTCCAAGCTGGCATCAAGCTTACATCAGACAGCAAAAGGAGGTCATGATGGAAAGTGATGTCCTAAACCATGTTTAGATTATTATGAGGAGTGATCGTCACCAGAATGCTATCCAGTTTGTCACAAACAGGCAACACCTGTTACTGAGCACGGGATGCTGTTTTAATCAAAATAGACCCACTCTTCATTTTGAAGATAGCTTTAACTTCCCAAAACTGTCCTCTATATTCTCTACAAAGAATAAATGCTTTGTGGCCAATAAAGAGTATTATCTGCTTGTCACTTAACTATGTTCCTTCCATGGTGTAGCCAGGGAAGCAAACATTTTTGAGCAATATCTCTCTGCATTGAATAAGTTCTTGCCTTCTGAATATACCGATGGGGTCAAATGGCCACAAGTAGGAGAAAGCTTGATCCACTCCATATGCAAGTCACCTGCCATGGTGCCACCGTCTGTAACTGGGGGCTCTCCCCAAGGCGCCACCCAGCCTCAGCAACAGGTAACTGGCCAGTAATCTATTGCTCGAAGTCCCCATGCCCCAATCACGATGCACGATGGCCACTTACTCCTCGGCATACTAGCGACGTTGCAACTCAGGTACTAATAGTGGGATCCCTGTGTGGTCAGGGGGCTACCACCGTGCAAGCACTTTACGACTCCTCACAACAGGATGGCTATCATGCCTGGTTTATGGTATACTACCATAGTGGAAAGGAAGGATGTGAAGGTGGAAATGCATAGAGGTGAATCGTACACCACATTGAGTGCCCTTCCCTGCACGATTGGCATTTCTGAAAAATTTGGAAAAGCGATTGCAGTCAAACCCAGCAATGGAGTCCATGGATTTGCTAATGAAGAAGTGAAGAGGGCGCCAGAAGTGAACTGGGAAAGTATGGTCCTAAATCCTGTACCAGATCCAAGCAGGGTCTGGACTAGGCGGACCATCTGATGGAAAGGCAAAGGGAGAAAAGGTATAGTACAAGTATAGGAATGCAGCAAAGAAGTAGTGCTACAAAGGCTGGGGCACAGTGGTAGCAAAGCACCTACTCAGATAAGAGCTGTGAGCCCGCTGGGTGTGACTGAAAAAATACAAATTACCAATACACACTGATTATAAACTTTCCACTTCCGATGCCTCAGAAGTTTCGTTTTGAAATTCTACGTAGTTTTCATAAAGACACTCCATGCTACTTTTAGTCTTCCATTTATTCCCTTTCCTGTCCGTCCAGTTGTGGTCTTCAGCTCCTCTAAATAGGGCCTACAAATTTTACCAACTGGTTCCGTTATTTTATTATTGACTTGTACCTTTTTGTTATCGATGTGTTGATCATACATACAGTTTTAAAACTCGTGTTGGATGAAGAGCGTCCTATGACTATTGCTGACATCTGCTGACATCCCCTCCCCATGTAGAAAATGAAATGATCAGTAAGCGAAAAAAACACATTACTGTCATTTCATTTTTAAAAATGCAGTGGTTGAGATACTTTGATTTTGGCTGATACATGACGATATGAGATCAAACAAAAGATTTTTCTAACAGTCAGGAGTACAGGCTGATGGTGAATACTCGGAACTTGTCGATGTGACAAGGACAGCCAGACAAGGTTATATATTGTCTGCTCAGCTCATAAAACCTGAGCAATGAATGTCACCAGGGGAGCAACGGATGACTGGGATGGTGGAATTCAATTGGTGATGGGTAAATCAACAATCTCTGTTTTACTGACGATACTACCGTAACTGCAGAAAGTGAGGAAGAGCTTACTAATCAGTTTTCCAGAGTGAAGATAATTAGTTTAAATTTCGGTCTTGAGATTAACATGAAAAAGACCACATTAATTGTTATTAATTGACAAGGTTTAGACCAAATTCAACCTACGGGCTGTTTAAGGGATATGGAGGCGATGAATGGTTGCGTACATCTAGGATCTCTGATCAATGACACAGCAAACTGTGATAAATAAAACGACGAATCGTCCTTGGCCGAACTACAATTGTTAGACTAACTAAGATCTGGCAGAATCGGGTAGTATCCGAGCATCGAAGATGCGCTGGGTGTAGTCATTAGTGTTCTCTGCGTTTTTGTGCGGCTGCGAGACCTGGACCGTGAAAGGTAGTGAGAAAGGCCCCAACTGATGCTTTCGAGATATGTTACGCGTGCCATGGACAGAAAGAGGAACCAATCTTTCCATTATAGAAGAATTTAGCATCACAAGAAGTTTCTTTTTCCTTGTCAGTCAAAGATGCTTTCAGTTCTTTGGGCACATTTTGATAAAAGGACGGCATAACTTTAAGACCATGTTGCAAGGCAAAAAAGAAACAGAAGACCACAAGGAAGAGCAGCACGTAGATGAAAGGATCATGCAAAGTAGATTACAGATCCACCTATTCACATTAGATTATGAAAAGCTGAAGATAGCTGTGGATGGGACTTCGAAGACTCTGTTACTTAAGAAGTAAATGAGATATTGATGTCTCGAGATTCAGCAGTGAGTAAACCGGCTAATGATTATGACTTATCGGCATTATTCTGAAATTCAGTATGCCGCAATCGTGTTACTAAAATGGTTCAAATGGCTCTGAGCACCATGGGACTTAACATCTGAGGTCATCAGTCCCCTAGAACTTAGACCTACTTAAACCTAACTAACTTAAGGACATCACACATATCCATGCCCGAGGCGGGATTCGAACCTGCCATCGTAGCGGTCGCGCGGTTCCAGATTGAAGCGCCTAGAACCGTTCGGCAACACCGGCCGGCAATCGTGTTACTCATTAGGAGGTAAATCCAACGTCGATGACGAAGTCCTAGAGTACATATCAACAATCAAACACAATGACAGAAACTTAGAATGAGTTAAAAGAACTTGCACCGTGTAGGAAGTGCAGATATAACCCTGGCGCCTTATCGGAGTCAGTTAGCAATGCCAGCTGAAAACGCAGTGTTTAATCTCTGCTGTACTGTGTATTTATGGGGATTAGCGATATCACTTCATTATCATTGTATCTCTGCACCAACCATGCGGTGACGAATCGAGGTCCCCTGCCACAATCACGACGGGCTGATGTAGGTGCAAGTCAAGATTTCCACCATCTTACGGCTATGTGAATTCTAAAAGACCCACGAATTGCTGAACGTCTGATTACAACTCTCATAATTCGTGTGTGTTGCATATATAAGGAATGCTGAGCACACAAGACACAGATTTGTCACCCACAGGAGATATCTCAATAATACAATGTAGTATCGCCTCTTACTTTGATAATGGTACCCGTTCGGCAAGAAAGAGGATCAAAAGTTTCTTCAGGTGTGCCTTGCCCAGCTGAAGCCACGTATTGATTACTAGCATGAAATAGCGATCGTACAATTCACCTACATGATCAGTTTGAAGAGTCAGGGCATTTGTTCGTTCCTGTCTGATGTAGTCGTTCAAAGACGTACGCTTCTTCCTTACCAGTCTTCAACTTCACACGCAGAGCGCAGGAAAACTTCCTACACACATCTATAACCATTGAACCGTTTATTGGCTCGTGAATATTGCCTCATATCCACGACGCTCTGTCTGCCATAAATCATCCAGACCACGTATAATAACACGTCTACGTTCAAATGCCCTTGCTGTTTTATGGAGCTGTCGGACAACCGTTTCCATAATTATAAAATAACTACACTATGTGATCAAAAGTATCCGAACACCACCAACAATATGCGTTTTTCATATTAGGTGCATTGTGTTGCCACTAGGTTCATTGTGCTGCCACCTACTGCCAGGTACCGTACTTCATACCAGCGACATCAGTAGTCATTAGACATCGTGAGAGAGCAGAATGGGGCTCTGCGGGACTCACGGACTTCGAACGTGGTCAGGTGATAGGGTGTCACTTGTGTCACACGTCTGTACGTGAGATTTCCACAGTCCTAAACATCCCTAAGTCCACTGTTTCCGATGTGATAGTGAAGTGCAAACGTGAAGGGACACGAACAGCACAAAAGCGTACAGGCCGACCTCGTCTGTTGACTGACAGAGACCGCCGATTATTGAAGAGGGTCGTAATGTGTAATACGCAGACAGCTATCCAGACCATCACACAGGAATTCCAGGCTGCATCAGGATCCACTGCAAGTACTATAACAGATAGGCGGGAGGTGAGAAAACTTGGATTTCATGATCGAGCCACACATCACGCCGGTAAATGCCAAACGACGCCTCGCTTGGTGTAAGGAGCGTAAACACTGGACGATTGAACAGTGGAAAAACGTTGTGTGGAGTTATGAAACACGGTACACAATGTGACGATCCGATGGCAGGTTGTGGGTATGGCGAATTCCGGATGAACCTCATTTGCCTGCGTGTGTAGTACCAACAGTAAAATTCGGAGCCGGTGGTGTTATGGTATGATCGTGTTTCTCATGGAGGGGGCTTGCACCCCTTGCTGTTTTGCGTGGCACTATCACAGCGTAGACCTACATTGATGTTTTAAGCACCTTCTTGCTTCCCGCTGTTGAAGAGCAATTCGGGAATGGCGACTGCATCTTTCAACACGATCGAGCACCTGTTCATAATGCACGGCCTGTGGCGAACTGATTACACGACAATAACAACCCTGTAATGAACTGGCCTGCACAAAGTCCTGACCTGAATCCTATAGAAGACCTTTGAGATGTTTTGGATCGCCGACTTCGTGCCAGGCCTCACCGACCGACATCGATACCTCTCCTCAGTGCAGCACTCCGTGAAGAATGTGCTGTCATTCCCCAAGAAACCTTCCAGCACGTGATTGAACGTATGCTTGCGAGAGTGGAAGCTGTCATCAAGGCTAAGGCTGGGCCAACACCATACTGAATTCCAACATTTCCGACGGAGGGCGCCACGAAGTTGTAAGTCTTTTTCAGTTTTCAGCCAGGTAAGTCTTTTTCAGCCAGGTGTCCGGATACTTTTGATCACATAGTGTTTGTGTTACCCGCAGCTGCGCTCGCAAATCAGTAAAATGAAATGAAATGTGTGTATGGCTTTATTGGCCGGGAGACATCGTTCGGGAAGTTCGGGGCCTGGTGAAAGTCTTTTTATTTGACATCACTTTGAAGACTTGCTAATCGATGGTAAAATTATGATAAGGACAAAACACACACCCAGGCGAGAGCGGAAAAAATTCGACCTCGCCGGGTAATGGAACCCGGAATCCCACAGGCGATGGTTCAAAACGCCCACCACAAGACCACCAACAGCTGACACACGCTGATGCGTGTCTAAGAAGCTATACGAACGCGTGACGCCCAGTGGCTAAAATTCAATGGATCTATGAGTGGTATTGGAATGGAAGTATTCATTAAACACGTAGAGTATTGTAGAGGCACTGTTTTCATTACGCTGAATCGTATTACACAGACCAAATCAAACAACAAAAACATTTTCACAAGTATAATACAGTTTAAAGGTCAAAGAGTACATAGCTTTTTCGAACAGTAAGTATTGTTCCGTAATTCGCGTTGTATTCTCCAAATCAATAAATGTATTGTACTGCACGCTTTCTAAAGTAGTCTTTGTTCTTCCTAAACGTTCAAACTATCTCCATACCACATCGGTTCAGCATACCCATCACATAGCTGTAGAAGAATGGTCGCCGAGAATGTTGACCTAAGACTTACGAGATCGTGTTAAAAAGTAATGCCTATGATTTTTTAATGTGAAAACTCCTAAAACTTTTTAAACAAATCAAGCGTTATTAACGTTCTGCGTATTTAGTCTTCATGTCTACATGTCTGCGGCCCTCTACTGTTAAAGGGCTCCGAACTGTAGTACGTAACATGGCGTTGAGTGACATAACTATGTCGGCGCGTGAAGAACAGCATGCTGTAATCGAGTTTCGTCCACATATGGAGCCAATGGCTTTGCCGCTGTGGCAACACCGGTTCCCGTCAGATCATCACAGTTAAGCGCTTTGGGCTTCACTAGCACTTGAATGTGTGACCATTTGGGTCTGTCGGGTGCTGTTGGCAAGCGGGGTGCACTCAGCCCTTATGAGACCAACTGTGGAGCTACTTGACTGAGAAGTAGCGACACCGGTCCCGAAAGCTGACAACGTCCAGGAGAGCGGTGTGCTGACCACATCCGCAGTCCGGTGACGCCTAAGAGGGTTGAGGATAACACAGCGGCCGGTTGGTACCGTTGGGCCTTCAAGGCCTGTTCGTAGTTTTTTTTTTGTCCACACATGGAACATCCTCTCTTTCAGCATGACAATGCCACGCCGCACATTAGCGCTACAACTTTACAACAATCCGACGCGTTGGGTTCACTGTCGTCGATCATCCTCCCATACAATACCAACTTGTCCCCGTCCGATTTTCATTTGTTTCTCTAAGAACATCTTCGAGGGCTTCGCTTTGATAGTGATAAAGCGATGTAAGTAGCAGCGAGGTTCTTGCTCCGTCAACAAAGACAAAACATTCTACAGTAACGGTATCAACAAACTCTTCTTTCGTTGGGAGAAATATGTTCGTCACCAGAGTGAGTACGTTAAGAAATAAAGCACGCCCTCGTACTAGTTCATGTTCGCGGTTAGCCAAATGACTCAGTGAAAGTCAAATACGAAAAACATCAAAGAACCGCGTGAAATCCGAGTTTTTCCCGGTTAGTAAAATGTTCAGCCAACTTACGGCAATGCAACCGGGAGACATCTTCGACAATCGCCGATATTTCGACAGGTGTGCACCTTGTCATTTACAAGGCACGAAGCACCAAGGAAACGCTGTGCAAGGGAATATAAAACCTCGATTTTTGACAAGGCAGCGAGTAGGATTCCAAGCAGAATTTAAGCAGAAGTCTTCATCTCTGTTTATAATGTCACTAGCTTCCTTGACAACACTGTCCCAATGTCTGAAGTGCATATCAGCACCTCCATGATTTCATATTCCGTACGATGACTGGTGCCAAGGCAATATTCTGCAGTAGTAGATTTGCTCCGCTGTTGTGTGTGTGACGTTTGTGCTCATACACCGGTCCTCCACGGTCTACACCAAAGTCTTCATCTACTGACATACTCCGCAAGGCACCATACAGTGCGCGGCGGACGGTTAGTTGTACGTATATCACTACTAGTCATTTCCCTCCCTGTTCTAGCGGTAAATAGTGCAACAGAAAAAGGACTCCTAAGAGCCCTAATTTCTCTTATGTTATTTTCGTGGTCCTTGTGTGAAATATATGTTGGTGACAGTAGGGTCGGTCTGCAGTCAGCTTCAGAGGCCGATTCTCTAAATTTTCTCAACAGCGTTTCTCGAAACGAACGTCGCCTTACCTCCAGGGTTCGCATTTGAATTCTCGAAGTATCTTCTAATATTTCCGTGTTGACTGAACCTAGCTGTAACGAATCTATCAGCCCGCCTCTGAATTGCTCAGTTCTCAAGAATGGCTCGCACTAGCGTTCTGTATATGATCTCTCATACAGATGAACCATAGTTTCCTAGAACCAGTCATCATTCGCCGTCCTCATTATTATCCTTACACGGTCGTTCCATTGCATATCTCTTTGCAGCGTTACGCCTGCATATTTCATCGATCTGACTGTCAAGTAGCGGACCACTAATGCTGTGTTCGATCATTGACGGATTGTTTTTCCTATTCATCTGCATTAACTTATGTTTTTCTACATTTAGAGCTAGCTGTCAGTCGTCACACCAACAAGAAACCCTATCCAAGTCATCATTCATCCTCCCACAGTCACTCAACGACACCTTGCCGTACACCATAGCACCATCAGCCAACAGCCGCAAATTGTTTTGTTGCTCACCCTGCCTTCTATGTACGAGTACACAGTGTATAATAGCAGTCCTGTCGCACTTCTCGGGGACACTACTGACGAGACCCTTGTTTCTGATGACAACATACTGCGCCCTGCTACTTACGAAATCTTCGAGTCACTCAGGTATCTAGGAACCTATTCCCTATGCTATTATCTTCATTAACAATCTGTAGTGGGCCAACGTGTCAAATGCTTTATCGAAAATCTAGGAATATGGAATCTGTCTGTTGCCCTTCATCCACAGTTCACAGAATATCGTGTGAGAAAAGGACAAGCTGAGTTTCGCCCAGCGATGCTTTCTAAAACAATGCTGATTTGTGCACAGAGCTTTTCCGTCTCAATGAACTTTATTATATTTGGTGTGCGAATATGTTCAAGAAATCTGCAGTAAGCCGATGTTAAGATTATTGTCTGTAATTTTTGTGTGTGTGTGTGTGGGAGGGGGGGGGGGGTTCTTTTACCCTTCTTATACACAGGAATCACTTGCGCTTTTTTCCATTCGCTCAGGACTCTGTGCAGGGTGAGAGATTCGCGATAACTGCAAGCTAAGTAAGGGGCCAACGCCCAAGAGTGATCTTTGTAAAACCGAATTGGAATTCCATCCGGACCTGACGACTTATTTGTTTTCAACTCTTTTTAGTTGCTTCCTTACGTCAGGGATGCCTATCACTGTGTCCTCCATCCGGTTATCTGTGCGATGGTCAAACGGTGGTATGTTTGTACGGGTCCTTAAACGCAAAATTTAAAACTAAAGCTTTCCTTTTGCCGTCTCCTATTGCCATACCAGACGAATCAACTGGTGACTGGGTACAAGCCTTCGACCTGCTTAGAGATTTTAGATAGGATCGGAATTAATAGTGACCGGCCGGTGTGGCCGTGCGGTTCTAGGCGCTTCAGTCTGGAACCGCGTGACCGCTACGGTCGCAGGTTCGAATCCTGCCTCGGGCATGGATGTGTGTGATGTCCTTAGGTTAGTTAGGTTTAATTAGTTCTAAGTTCTAGGCGACTGATGATCTCAGAAGTTAAGTCGCATAGTGCTCAGAGCCATTTGAGCCAAGAATTAATGGTATGAGTAATATATGACGTGGCACATCTGCGGCGAATACGACATACACCCACCTAACCCATACCAAGATCATCCTTTACAGATCCTAAAGGGCCCTAATCTAAGTTGGTGGTCGAAAAATACATTTCATATCATATCACTGCAAAAGACGACTAATCTGTTGGAAATGCTTCCTGATTAAGGCAAAAAGGCCGTAGCCTTTGGTGCCATTTCGGTATTTTCATCATTCACCAGGCGTACGGTTGGTCAAAAGCGGAACTCATGTCTGATCTGTCTTTCGCTATAACCGACCTGACGATATGTGACTTCGAGATGGGCTAAATCATTTGACAAACTTACAGGCTCTGAGATGACGTGGGGCCTGTGTGTCATAAACAAGGAATGAGACTCGGTCCTGTCGGTTAGGATCTTTTTACGACCACTGCCTTTACGCCGTGTCTCTGTGCTGTTCATTTTTGGAACACAAGCTACGACCAGCTTAGAGACAGAAGTGATGACACTTTCTGCAGGATCTGACCATCATTTTGCAGGACAATGCTCAAGCACGTACAGTGCAAGCTGTTACCGATTTGTTTGACTGATTGGGCTGCTAAGTGCTATACCACCCACTCCCCTGATTTAAGCCCTCGTGAGTTCAACTCGATTTCTAAACTGAAGAAAACACTTCACGGCATTCATTTCAGAACTGCTACAAATTCGTAGAGCAATAGACCGCGCCGATCGAACTGTCAACACAAATGGCACTGCTAAGAGTATCCTACGACTGCCACATCGCTGGCGACGGGTCATACACAATGGTGGTGACTACTTTGAAGGTCAGTACAACGTTGAAACACGTATCAATTTTGTACGAGCTGTAAATAATAGTTGCCACTATTAAAGTTCTAACCCTCATATTTTGTTGTTTTCCATATAAATAGGGAGAAATGATCATCATAATAAAAAAGAGAAATCAGAGCGTGCGGAAAGATTTAAGCGTTCGTTTTTCCCGCTCGCTGTTCGAGAGTGGAACGGTAGACATATAGCATGTAGGTGGTTCGATGAACCGTCTGTCAGGCATTAATTGTGAATTGCAAAGTAATCCTGTAGATGCAGATGTAGACGACTCTTGTCAAAAGTGGAGGGTCACATGGTTGAGTGGTACCGGTTCTGCGCCATCTACAGTTCAGAGCGACTATTGTGAACTAAAAGAGTGTGTCTCAAAAAGAATGACCTGATTTTAAACGGTAATAATTACTAAACTTGGGACGTGCTGATAAGAAAATGTGTGTTGTTTGAATGGACGTGGCCTAGAGTTTCAGAAAATCGCCGTTAGGTGTCAGCTGGCGCACCTTCTAAGTTTGCAATCAGTGGCTACCGCTCAACAGAAGGCGCTTTGTGTGCTGGAGTTCGCAAAAACTGAGTTAGTGATTTCGGTCCAGTGCGCTTTTCGTCGGCGTTTTGGCACTGGTCCGCCTGCACCTAAAAACATTCGTCTTTGGTATCGCCAAATTGAAGAGACAGGATATTTGTACAAAGGTAAGAGTCCAGTCCATGTCGACCTCATACGTCTGATGACATGGTGGAAGGAATTTGGCAAACGTTTGAGCGCAGTCCACGAAAGAATGGTCGCCGCAAAGCAGAGAACTGGCAATGCCTCATACGACTGTCTGTTGTCTGGCGAGTGATTAAGCCGTAGTTTGATCTATAAACCATACAGACTACAATTAGTGCAAACTCTTTGGGTTGGTAATAAAGGGAATCAGACTGACTTCAGGAATGCTCTGCTAGAGGACATGGAAGACGATACATTTTTACCAAAGTTAATTTTCTGTGATGAAACATTTCATGTTAGCGGTAAAGTAAACCAATGTAACGTACACATGTGGGAACTCCAGAACCCTCGTGACGTTATTGAGCATGAAAGAGGCCCACCTAAAGTGAAGATTTCTGTGCCATTTCTCGGGGTACCTTCTTTTTTTTTTAGGAAAACGCAGTGACTGAAATGGGCTATCTTCAAATGGTGCAGAATTGGCTTTTTCCGCAACTTCAGGAGGACTCCGATGACTTCATCTTACAACAGGCTGGGGCTCCATACATTGGCACAACATACGTCAGTTTCTCAATGACACTCTGCCACAACAATGGATAGCGTGAGGTGGCGCAGTGGTTACCACACTGGACCTACATCCAGGAGGACGACTGTTCAAACCTCCATCCGGCCATCCAGATTTAGTTTCTCGTGATTTTCCTAAATCACTCCAGGCAAATGTCGGGATGGTTCCTTTGAAAAGGCCACGGCCGATTTCCTTCCCCATCCTTGACATAATGCAAGCTTGTGCTCTGTCTCTAATGAGCTTAGTGTCGACTGGACGTTAAACGCAATCTTCCACTCTTGCATCATAAGGGACCTCGAGACACTGCCCTCCATTCTTGGCCTTCAAGATCGCCAGACATGACGCCATGCAATTTTTTCTTCCGGGGATATGCGAAGGAAAGTGTGTTCATCTTCCCTTTAACTCGTGACATAGAAGAAGTGAAGAACAGAATAACAGCAGATACATTGTGTAAAGTTTATGACGAATTTAGCTAACGTCTAGATGTTGTTAGTGCTGCTGCTAGTGGACACAAAGAGCATTTATAACAGCATAGCTAAAACTTTAAGACTTTGTAAGTGTTTTGCCATTCATCCCATGTTTGCAGTATGTTTTTATCAATAAATATGGAGTTTTGAAATCAGGCCATTCATTTTGAAAACCCTGTATTGTGTGACCTGTGAGTTTATATGCCTTACAGCCTTTGCGTGTAACGACAACGTGCGTATATATGCTCTCAATGCACCATCAAATTAATATATCAATAATGTTGTAATAAAAAAGTTCCATTTCTCCCCTCCGTCTCTCTTTATTGGGAGAATAGAACACCGGGCAGGGGGCATAACTAGCAAACGGTGCACGGTAAGCTAGTGGACGGGTGAGAAGGTTTCATTTAAATTTTCGTTCGGCTATGCAGTCTCGGGTTTTCCGCGATTTCTGTAAATAACTTCTTCAGGCAATAACTGGGATGATTTCCCCAAAATGGCGTGGCCATTTGCTTCCTCAGTTTTCTCCATTCCAAGTAGCTTCTCCGTCTTACTTGACCTCAAAGCCAACATTACACACCATTTTGCCTCATAAATATGTCAAACAGCGACGAGAGATCATTTCTTTTCACGTGCTGAACACTGAAATTTTCATGTGCCCTGCTGCTTGTATGCTGCATTCTCTGAGTAGTTGAGGTAACAACTTAGCTTGATTTCGAAACATTATTTGGCAGTACATTGGATAGCGATCTCCACATATAGAAATGGCGATAGTGTGACATACAAAAGGTATAAAATGGCAGTGCATTGGCGGAGCTGTTATTTGTACTCAGGTGATTCACGTCAAAACGTCTCCGACGTGATTTATGGCCGCACGACAGGAGTTAACAGAATTTGAACACGGACTGATAGTTGGAGCTAGAAGCCTGGGACATTCCATTTCGGAAATGGATAGGAAATTCAATATTCCGAGATCCAAAGCGTCAAGAGTGTGCCGAATTTCATGCATTACCTGTCACCGCGGACAACGGAGTGTCCGACGGCCTTCGCTCAACGAGCAAGAGCAGCGGCATTCGCGTGCAGTCGTCAGTGCTAATAGACAAGCAAAACGTGAAATAACCGCAGAAATCAATGGTGTGGGCTGTGTTTACATTGAACGGACTGGGTTCTCTGGTCCAATTGAACCGAGCATTGAGTGGAAATGGTTATATCCGACTGTGTGGAGACAATTTGCAGTCATCTATGGACTTCATGCTTCCAAACATTGATGGAATTTTTATGGACGACAATGCGTCATGTCAACGGGCCAAAATTGTTCGCGATTGGTTTGAAGAACGTTCTGGACAATTCGAATGAGTGATTTAGCCACCCAGATCGCCTGACATGAATATCACTGTACATTTATGGGACATAACGGAGAGGTCAGTTTGCGCACAAAATCCTGTACCAGCAACAAAAAAATGTTCAAATGTGTGTGAAATCTTATGGGACTTAACCGCTAAGGTCATCAGTCCCTAAGCTTACACACTACTTAACCTAAATTATCCCAAGGACAAACACACGCACCCATGCCCGAGGGAGGACTCCAACCTCCGCCGGGAGCAGCCGCACAGTCCATGACTGCAGCACCCAAGACCGCTCAGCAAATCCCGCGCGGCTACCAGCAACATTTAGATGCATTTATGGAGGGCTAAAGAGGCACAATGGCTCAATATTTCTGCAGGAGACTTCCAACGACTTGTTGAGTCCATGTCAAGTCGAGATGCTGCACTATGCCGTGCAAAAGGAGGTCCGACACGATTTTAGCAGATATCCCGTGACTTTTGTCACCTTAATGTAAAAGTGGGTACTAAATTAGGCGTTAGCTGTGCCGACGTAATTAATCGACAACAATCTAGAACACGCACTTGCAGCCCCCATCAGAAGTGACACGTGACTACACAAAGGCACATGATAAGTCAGAAGAGGTTGTGGTAATTAATCTCTGATTACACCTGTGACTCATATCTCTTCGCTCTTAGAATGCAGCTCCACCGTCTGAAGCTGTTTGATAGACGACGAAAACAATGATGTCAGCAAATATTACAAGGGCAGCTGGTGTTGTAAAGCCTCCAGCATTTTTAATTTCCTGTAAACTGCGGTAACAGAACTTATAATGAAAATCATTCCCATCAAAGTCGTTTGTGTAATGAATACTGTACGTAGGTCTAAACAAAAGAAAAATTGTGACACAGACTGAGCGCCTTATTGTGACCTGTTTGTGTATATCAAATCGTTCATGTTTTGCCATTTGTATTTATTTGTGGTTGTTTTGATGTGGATGAAATCTTGAAGTACAATATGTAACAATTTATTGTGCACTGAGTCGCTGGGAACAGGAGATGTAGAACGAATAGAGGACTAAGCTGGTCACTATATGAATTACTAAGAAATTTTTATTCGTTATTAAAACAGTATACACAACCTTACACTTCCGTGAAAATTACTAGATTGGTTAGATGAGACACAAAGTGCCAATGACTTTCTTTTTTTTTAATTTCCCTGGTAATATCTTTGTATATTTCTGTATTAGTTAGCACGTATTATGTCTAAAAAGGAGCCAATAAGTTATGTAATTGTTACTGTATAGGTAAATAAATGATTTATTTTTAAATACTTGAAAATAACTCACTTATTCGTTTCCAGCTTTGGCTCTATTTATCTCACATATGAGGGCGTGCTGAAAATTAATGCCCGACAAATATTTTTAATGTGAAAACTCTTATAGCTTTTTAAATACAACAAAAGTTATTAAGGATACAGGGTACTTATAAACGGTGGTAAAATCAATCTTTCTATGACTTTATTAAATTCTATAGTCTTTCCTGATTACATTGATGTATACATTATAGGGTTTCAAATGAAAAATGACCTATATATAACAAATTGTAAAGTTGCGGTCATTTATGCCGCCACGCCCCATTTATTTCTGTTACAGAAACCAGTATTATTTCGAAAAGAACTGTGAACTTTCTGTTTCCAGTAATTATACGTATGATACATTGTATATGTTGATAACAGTGCAGGTTTCTAGTGTCCATAAATGATTATCTTTGAAGTATTTACTTTTGTTTCGCTGAAGCAGTTTGTTCACGTGTTACTGAGTGTTTGTTGCCCAAGCGCTACATATATTTGTGGAATTACATATCCTTTAGTGTGCAATAAATACGAACTATGCCACGCATCAAGAAATTCAATAAAAGGAAATTCCGTAGTAACCAGTTCACAAACAAAGCAAGCCATACTGTTGGAAGTAACCTATGTATCAGTTCTTCAGGGAAGTAACTACCACATGGCACGCCTCCTGGTGATTCAAATTTTTGTGTTAACAATGACGCTGTTTGTAGTGGATTTGTTGTTGTTGATGTTGGCTTCTTGTCTTCTTTGATAAATGAAGTAGCGAAATGTAAACAATATGATGGTGTAGGCTATCTGGAAATAACTGAACCACAAAGTAGCTGCAAGGGTTTGGCGCCAAAATTAGTTGTTCTGCGTAGATACTACAATAAATCTACCTCGAAAATGACTTCGAACATTGTGCATAATTCATATGATGTGAATTTGAAGTTAGTGGATGCAATGCATGCGATAGGAAAAGGAGAAAAGGCTGCTCAAACTTTCTGTGGTTTGGTGGACCTTCCTCCTCCTCACAGTAAGTTCAGCAAGCACATAAAAATACTTGTAGGTGCCTTGACGGTTGTGTCTAAAGCATCTATGAAACGAGCAGTGGAAGAAAGTGAAAATATTAGTGGAACCAGGGACATTGCTCTTGCACTTGATGGGACATGGCAACGTCGAGGACATCGTTCCTTGAATGGTGTTCAGTGTTCTAAGGATTATGATGGTTACAGTGGAGGTATAGAGTGTGATGGAGCTCTAAAAATATTTCAGAGGTCAGTGCCCAATTATAATGTTAGATATACGAAGTACCTAGGCGATGGGGACTCTAAAGCTTTCACCGAGCGAGGTGGCGCAGTGGTTAGCACACTGGACTCGCATTCGGGAGGACGACGGTTCAATCCCGTCTCCAGCCATCCTGATTTAGGTTTTCCGTGATTTCCTTTGAAAGGGCACGGCCGATTTCCTTCCCCATCCTTCCCTAACCCGAGCTTGTGCTCCCCGCCTCTAATGACCTCGTTGTCGACGGGGAAAAAAAACCCACACACTCTAAAGCTTTCAATAAAATTAATGAGTTCAATGTTAATGGTGATATCTTGGTAACAAAACTGGAGTGTTGTGGACATGTGAAAAAGAGAATGGGTGCTAGATTTAGGAAGCTATGAAGAGAAATGAAATGAAAGTTGCTATCTGATGGAAAATCTCTGTCTGCCCGAGACAGAGTGACAGAAACAGAAATAGACCTTCTTCAGAGTTATTATGGACTGGCCATTAGCCGAAATGCACCTCTGAATGATCTAATAGGAATGAGAAAAGCTTTATGGGCCACCTACTTTCATAAGTTGTCCACAGATGACCACCCTGTTCACGGACTTCGCCCTAAAGGAGCAGATTCTTGGGGTAATTACCAAAAAGCAAAAGAAAGTGGTCAAATAAACCATCATAAGCATTCTCTTCCTGAGCCTGTTATGAATGAAATAAAACCATTTTTTAGAGACTTGAATGAACCTGTCTTGCTCAGTAAATGTCTTCATGGGGGCACTCAGAATACAAATGAAATTTTCAACTATTGCATATGGGAAAGGTTGCCTTAGAATGTTTCCGTAGGACTAAATAATTAAAAGTTGGTGTAATAGATGCAGTGATATGTTTCAATGATGAAGTGATAGGAAGGTTGGAAGTCCTGAGAAATTTAGGCATAAAATGTGGCTCTAACATGGAAGATCAATTGCTTGTGTGTGACAGACAAGGGGTGCATGAAGCTGAAAGATTTGCTACTCAGGTTACCAAAGAAGGAAGAAGTGCTAAAAGGAATGCCAAGAGGAAGCTTGAAAATGAAGAAATGCTGCATGATGAAGACAATGCTTTAGGAATGTTCTGAAGCACAGTTTAATTGGACTCATATCTTCATTCCCAATTTTCTGCAAGTTATATTTTTCAGAATTCAGGTACAAATATTTCCTAAAGTTTATAAAGCATTGTTCTAATTTTTTTCTGTAACGTGCAATGGGCCATACTTACGTAGTAGACCTGAGCTTTATTGCAGAATCAACTAAATTATTGAAAAAATAACATTTTTATTAGGAAAAAATTATAAAAATTAAAATGTTAGATGTGATATTTTTTATCCTTGTAATAAACATAATAGGTGTTATTAAATAGGTCTAGTACCTCAACTAACATATCATGCATATCTGGTAAAAATCTGGTTTCCTTCAAAGGTATAACATTGGATTAAATGGTACATCAATTTGAGGAAGCATTTTGAAAAAAAATTGTTTCAGTTTCTTTGTAGATTTTAATAACTCTAAGCAGGTTCAAAAATATGCAAAATACTTCTAACTTGTTTGGAAAGTGTGCTCATTACCTGATATCAACAAAAAATCTGTAAAACATATACATTATAAACAGTGCCTGAAAGAAATAGGTGTTGGTTTTTACAAAAAGTACCCTGTATCCTTAATAGACTATATCTTTATCCTTCATATCCGCCTATTTATTTCTCAACATAGTCACCATAGAGACGAACACATTTCTCCCAACGAATAGCGTGTTTCTTGATACTCACAGATTGTTTGACCCACCTCTGCTTGCATCGATTCAACACTATCTAAGTGAAGTCCTCAAAGCCCGAAGGTGTGCGTTAAGTCGTGGGAACAGATGAAAGTCGAATGGGGCCAAGACAAGGCTGTATCAAGAATGATGACAGTGAACCTAAGGTGTAGGATTGATGCAGATGTTGCAGAGCTCTAACATGGTCTGGCATTGTCATGCCGAAGGAGAGTGTGCCCATGTGTGGATGAACTGCTTGTATTCGAAACTTTATTACAGCACGCTGCTTCTCAAGACCGACACAGTTACGTTACACACCGCCATGTTATATCCTACAGTTCGGAACCCTCAAGCGGCACAGGGCTGCAAACATGTAGACAGAAAGAATAAAGATATAGAATGTTAATAACGTTTGTTTCATTTAAAAATATTTAGGAATGATCAAATAAAAAATTCGGAGGCATTACTTTATGGCCCGCCCTCGTAACATGCCGAACAACTTCTGAGTAAATCTGTAGTCAGTGAGCTATTATATTCTCCCATTTCAAAAATGTTGCCAATTTGGCTTTTCAGCTAATATTTCATTAGTAACGGATGAATTTGTGTTTTGTTTTATGGCTTAACGAATTGTAAAAATATCAGTTGTGTCATATGTTTTACAGATATTCAATCAAGATAGGAAGTCGCAATACTGGTGAAGGTGCTACATCTGACAAGGGAACCTCTCCATCGCACCCCCCTCAGATTTACTTATAAGTTGGCAGAGTGGATAGGCCTTGAAAAACTGAACACAGATCAATCGAGAAAACAGGAAGAAGTTGTGTGGAACTATGAAAAAAATTAGCAAAATATACGAACTGAGTAGTCCACGTGCAATATATACAACTTCAAGGGTGACAAACAGCAAGGATCGCAGTGGTCTTGTGGTTAGCGGAGTAGCTGCGGACTAAGAGGTGCACGGTTCAAGTCTTCCCGCGGCTGAAAGTTTTAATTTTTTGTTTTCAGACAATTATTATCTGTCCGTCCGATGCGATCACTTTTTTGGGAGTGATAATCACAATCCACAAGAAAACCTAAATCGGGCAAGGTAGAAGAATCTTTTTACCCATTCGCCAAGTGTGCAAGTTAGGTGGGTCGACAACATATTACTGTCATGTGACGCACATGCCGTCAACAGTATCGTATAGAATATATCAGACGTGTTGTCCTGTGGAGGAATCGGTTGATCTATGACCTTGCGATGAAATGTTTTCAGTTCCCATTGGAGAGGCATGTCCTTTCGTCTACTAATCGCACGGCTTTGCGGTGCGGTCGCAAAACACAGACACTAAACTTATTACAGTGAACAAAGACGTCAATGAACGAATGGACAGGTCATAACTTTGCGAAAATAAAGAAAGTAAATTTTTCACTTTTTTTACTTTTTTACCACTTTTTTTCCATCTTTTTTTGTTTTTTTTCTCTATCCACTTTTTTATCCATCCTTTTTTCCCAGCAATCCAATTTTTATTCACCACTTTTATTTTATTTTATTTTTATTTTTTATTTTTTTATTTATTTATTTATTTTTTTTTTTGTATTTTTAGGATGGTCAGGGCGTGGTACACGCCGCACTAGCAGTGGAGTCTGTTCACGGCACTGTCAGTGCGTCGAGGCCCAACCCCTCCCACCCCTTTTCCATGTTCCCTGTTGGGTCATAGCACTAAGTGTGCAGAAATCTTAACACAATATTTCCATTTTCCGATGTAAGAAAGACAAAGAAACCTCTTCTCTAAGCAGAAACTGAAAAAAAGAAAAAAAAAGGTTTCCGGAAGCAAGGTAATAGTAAATAATAATAAGAAACCAAGTAACTTTTAATTTTCTTCTGTTCGTTCTCGTTCAAGGTGTTGCAGTGATTCCACATATTTAACCAACACCCATTCTTTCAAAAATGATCTTCAGCATGTTGCCGTAGTGCTTCTTGTGGTTGCGATACGTGCTGATTTTTGCATATTCACACTTCATGTAAACGCGGATTTCTATCTCGTTGTCCGACCCAAGTGTGTGGATGACATAACTAACATATTTTCCCAGTAACCAGCTAATGGCGTTGGTTTTTAATTTCGGAAAGTATGTCATGTCCGGTCTCAGGAGGAGCGATGGCGTTATATATTCCGTAGAGGATCTGGTGAGAAAAGCGATTTGTTGCCTGATCCAATTCCAGTTATGCACATTGCCACCACAGGTGAATCTGTGGCTGAGTGTATCCACCAGATTGCATTTTCCACAAAGGTGTGTCTGGTTTAAACCGATCCCATATAGTCTCTCGTTAGTGCTGATGACATTATTAACTGTTTTGTACCATGCGGAAATAGCGTCTGTAGATAGCCCGGCATAGTTGATGTTCCGCCATACAGCTTTCCAGTCACAATTTGGGAATTTCGTTTCAATTTTGTTTCTACCCTCATTTAACTTCCTTTCAAGTATGATGTCGCGCGCTGTGATACGTGTGTTGCTTCTGATTTCGTCACTAAGATAACTTGCTTCGAGGAAAAAGTTCCTCACATACTGCAGACGGGCATTAATTCTTCGCACATCAATCGGTGCTTGCAGGCTATGGGGTGTCACAGCCTCAAAGAGCTTTGCGGTTATACATTGTGGAAGTTCTCTGAGTATATGGAAAGTCCGTTTGAGGAACAGAGCAGACGCTTTATTGCGAATATCCACCAAACCGAGGCCCCCGTTTCTGACATCCAGTATAACGGTAGTCGCACCAACCCTGAATATGTCTCCTCTCCATAAATAATTGGTAACAGTGAACATGATCCCTTTCGCTACTAGTTTAGGGATTGGAAATACCTGCGCAGTGAAATACGCTTTAGACAATACGCAGGAGTTGATGAATCTGACTTTTTGCACCAGGTCCATAGTTCGATGTATGTTCTCCATTACAGCACCATGAACTTTCCTCCTAGTTTCCGTCCAGTTAAAAGTAGCCATCCTCATCGGACATGCCATTAAGGTTATTCCCAAAGTTTTATGTTTGTTGTCTTGTTTTGCCCATGCCAGTCGAAGGTGATCTAGGCCCCGTAGATTCAATATTTGACTTTTGTTTTCATTTGCTGTCGCTCCCGACGCTAGACAATACCTTTGGATTTCTCTTTCCAGTGTAACTGTATCCTCCTTATTTCTTATTACAACGCCCACGTCATCAGCGTAAGCTCGTATGACAGTTTTCTCTCCACTCAATGTTATGCCTGTTAATCTTGCGTGGACAGTGCGGAGGAAGGGCTCTAAAGATACAGAAAATAAAAACATAGATAAGGGACTGCCCTGTGGAACCCCTCGCCTTATCTGTATGGGTTTAGATGTTTGGCCATTGATTGCTATTTTCGCATTTATACCTGTTGCAATATTCCTTAGCATGTTCACAATCTGGGGGTGGAAAGCCATTCTTGACAGCGTCGCAAAGAGGTATCTATGACTAACGCGGTCAAAAGCTTTGTTGAAATCTATAAAGATTAACGCACATTTTATACTTGTCACTGAGGTAATTGCAATGACGTCTCTGTATGCTGATAGACTTTCGAATATCGTTCTGGTCGGAGAACAAGATTGATGATGACTCAATATTTTGTTGGAAAAGGCAGAGAGTCTTTTGTTGATAATACGCGAAATTATTTTGTAATCAGAATTTAGTAGCGAAAGAGGCCGAAAATTGTTTAAGTTGGTTTTGCCTTTACTCTTAGGAATCAGTACTATTTTACTTTCCTTAAACTCTGCAGGGACCGGTTTTCCGTTCAGGACCTCATTTGCCATGGAAGTGATCTTGTCCCCAATTATAGGCCAGTAGCGGGCATAAAACTCCACAGGGAGGCCATCAAGTCCCGGAGATTTTTTGAGAGGTGAGTTACGCACTGCCTCATGCACTTCATCTTTAGTAATAGGTGACAGGATGTCAGCGTTGTCTGTTCCCGACAATTGTGGATCTAAAATAGTGAGAAAGTCCTCGAAAGCTGCATCTTCCACTGTGGTAGGGACATATAAGGTTTCATAGTACCTGTGGACTTCGTCCAGTATTTGTTTCTGGCATGTGAGCCTCGTACCAGTTTGCGTCTGGACTTCATCAATTACAGTTAGACGTCTGTTTTTAGCATGCCGCACCAAGTGATACAGAGAAGCTGTTTCATCTGCTACGACTGATGTGGCTTTCGATTTAATTTTGAGTCCCTCCATCTGTTGCCGTTTAATGCTTAATAACTTGGCTTTTATTTCTTTGATATCATTCAGACGAATTACGTCATCATGGGCCTGTTGATATAAGTCTCTTAAAACTTTATAGTAAAACTCCATTGTATTCCTCAACTCCCTGTGTCTCGCTGCACTATACTGCATGACAACTTTCCGCAGCCTTGGTTTAGCCCTCCTAGTCCACCAGTCAATGACTGTTGGGTGCTTGTCTACTGTGCGGAGGCACATAGTCCACGCTACTCTTATTTCCTGTTCTAGTTCTTCGTCAGTTAAAACAGAGATATTTAAATTCCATTGGCCTCTGAATCGACGGGTTGGCTGTACACTTAAATTAAAGCAAGTTAAAAGTGTACTGTGATCGCTAAAATACACGGGAATAGTTTCAACGTTTAATAAATAATTTTGCAAATTTGGTGACACGTAAATTCTATCTAGTCTGCTGCGGGAGTGGCTGGTTATATACGTGAACCCGACTGACGTCGGGTGCTGAAGTTCCCACAAATCCTTAAGGTGTAGATCACTTACTAACTTTTTTAACTGTGGCGAGTAGTTGAAGTTGGGTTGTTGATCTTTCTGGTTTAAAACACAGTTAAAATCTCCACCTAGTATAAGAGAACACGGATTTTTCCTCAATAAATAAATCAGTTCATCTTGAAAAAACTTCGCACGATCCAATTTGTGGGAATTTCCTGATGGGGCGTAAAGGTTAAGCACTGTCACATCGAATATTTTTATGCCTATGGCTCTTCCTGATTCTAGTCGTTCGATTTCAGTCACCGGAATGCCTTCCCTTATAAGAATGGCTGTACCGATATTGGCTTCCGTAGAAACATTTACAATTTCAAAAAAGCCTGGGATCCGAAATTCCGTTATCGCAACTTCTTGTAGCAACGCGATATCTGTCCCGGACTGGTACAAGAATTCTTTTAGTGCTGCCAATTTCAAGGGTGACTGTATTTTATTAATGTTAATAGTAGTAATGCTATAAGCTTGCATCACAGACATACCATAAGAAGCTATTTGGGATGAGGATCGGTATGATTATAGCAGCAACGTGCTTCCCTACAAGGCACGATCTTTACAAGCTGTGTGCCCATTACATGTACTTAATTCCTAGAAAAATTTGCACTGCTTTTAAACAAAGAGCTTGAGAAGAAAAGTATTCTGAAATCCCGACAATGCATTGCTATAAGTCACTGTGGTGGTCGGGGGAGGACTTGAACCGTGGACCTCTTATTCCGCAGCTACTCACGCTAACCACGAGACCACGGCGCTCCTGGCTGCACGTCACCCTTGAAGTTGCATATGTTGCACGTGGACTACTCAGTTCGTATATTTTGCTAATTTTTTTCATACTCCCACACAACTTCTTCCTGTTTTCTCGATTGATCTGTGTTCAGTTTTTCAAGGCCTATCCACTGTTCCAACTTATAGCTAAATCTGAGGGGGGTGCGATGGGGAGGTTCCCTTGTGAGGAATTATTAAAAGTATTGAACGTAGATGTAGTTTTTAAGTATTGAAATTTGTAAGTAGCTGATGTGAGTTGTAGGCAAGAGGATTATCTGGTCTGAATACATCGCCAAGGCTTGTGATGTAATTAATTTGTTTTTCAGTTGAAGCCTCGTAAAATCTGTCAAGAATGTTCAGCTTTTTGCGTAGCGTATTAAATACCAGTGTCATTCAATAAACACCATGTACTACATACATTAGTGGCGTGTGATTTTAACTACATTTGTGCGCTATCCTGAACTTACGGCGATATTCTAGAAATAAGTTCTTGCAGAGGAGGAGAATTAAATACCCCGTCGACATCGAGGTAATTAAGTAAAAAACACTCTCTGCGCAGCGGCCTTGTCTCTTGTATATTCTGTAACTGAATATTGCACACCATTATGGTACAAGAGTGTGCATGACAGAAAGGTGGATTTTCATTTGAGCTATACCATGAGAATCACAACGGGCATCTCGAGAACAACTCCTCTACCTCGGTTGTCTGCTCTCAGCATCATCGTTCCAGCACATTTGAAGCGACAAGATGCAGTGACCTGTGAACGGGGAAAAATTAATAACTCAAAGTTTTCCCAAAGACAACATGCCCAGAAAATTGTGCTCAGTCCAAGCAGGATGAGTCTCGAGTCAAGGAAACCATTCTGATCAGCTTGTGAGATCCAACCACCGAACAGTGAAGATGTGTGGAAGGAGATACGTCGTCATGGCCTCGAAGACCCCACAGGTATATCAGTCTTGCAACTGCCTAGAAGAACCTGGCGTCAACTGAACAGAATGCGATGTGGACACGGAAAAACTACAAATGAGGGCTCTCGGAAACCCCACTGAGTGGCTGTGAAGCTTCAGATCATAGCATTCACCTCATTATAGACGACTATCCCAAAAGATGTTTCAGCAGTGCGTGGAAGGACATCATCAGTACCATTGGAATGGATAGATTATCTTGACATCACTTTGTAGGATCAAATGATACCAGAACTTCTGCATGTTCCTTTTGTACTTCATTGTGTGAATATTGCTGCGAATTGTATTTGTATATTTATACGATAAATAAATATTAACACTTTAACAAATGCAGAGGGGCTTCGCATGTCAACATGATTCTGAAGCCGATCTGACATTCACTGAAGTATTTTAGTGAAGCTGCAGAAATTTGCAAGGATATTTGGATGAGAATTTTAACTACTTCTTCTTTACCGAATGCGAGTCCATTGTTTAACCAACTCGATCAACTCTTTCCGTTTCATGAATGAATTGGGTGGTGACTTCGGTAACGAAGATTTATTTATTATATTTTCCATTGCGTACTTTTGAGACAACAGATATCGTAATTTGTAACTAGCGTGCATTTTTCTATTTCTCCTTGGGAAACGTAAAGCAGATACTAACGGTATCTTTCTTTGGTTTTACATGAAACGGACCCCGTAACTTCAATATCGAAAAAGAGACTACATTTTCCAAAGGGAGTACAAAAGGAATCTCCCATGTGGTGCTTACATACACATTTAATAAGCTTCTTTCAAGACAGCTTCCGTCCTCCTTTACACCATAAAGAACCGGTATTACCCAATAATTCCAAAAGTATAATTTGTTTATTGTTTCAAAAAGCAAATTTTAAAATACTTTTAGTGCTATATCATTTTTTCTAACTCTCAGTTTGCCTGTATTTATGAAGGAAGATTAGTGATTAACGTCCGTAAATGACCAGTTCATTAGAAGCAGGGCGCAAGAGCCTATTGGGACAAGCTGATAAAAGAAATGGCGGAGACCTTTTTAAAGGAGTAACTTGGACACTCGCGTTAAGTTAAGCACGAAAACTACAGAGTACTCCAAACCAATGACCAGCCAGGCACCACCACGTCACCTTGTATGCAGTGTTCATCTTAAACTACAATGTTGGACATTACAATCGTAACTCAGACTCAATTTGTGGACAGTGTCAATCGTAACAACAGCAAGGTTAGTAAATAGCATTTTACTTATTGCATGTGCACACTGTAGTAGGAAAGATACGCGCTTTCAGGATGTAAAATTTAGAAGACAGAACTGTTAACAATGGCTTAAACGAAGCCGAACACCCAGCTGAACTGAGGTTGGATGACTGATCCGGGTGTCATTTCACACTGCTAGAGTAGTGACTGACGAGTGGTAGTGTGCCAGTCTCTCAGCAACCTATAATCAGATGTTTTCAGGGAGGTAAGACACCTCATGAATGTGCTGGGCAGACCAACAGTCAAACTACCTCTCTACCGTCTTTGTCCGCCCATTTAGCTGAGTGGATATGTGCTTGCCTACCATGCAGCAGGTCCGGGTTCGATTCCTGGCCAGGTTGGAGATTTTCTTCAACTGGGTGTTGTGTTGTCCTCATCATCATCTCATCATCAACGACACACAAGTCGCCCAATGTGGCATCGCCAGAAATGTGACTTGCACCCGGTGGCCAGACTCCCCTAAATGGGTCCTTCCAGCCAACAATGCCACAGACCATCTTTGGCAGCAACAGTTGCTTAAACGCTGCTGAGCACCCAGATGAAGTAAACTTGGATGACAGACCCAGGTATGTCATTCCATGCTGCTTCAACTCTGCACTGGAGTTCGTCAGCTGTAGTGGCTGGCTAGTAGTGGTATACCATTGTACCATTCTCTCAGCAACCTATAACCAGATGTTTTCAGGGAGGTAAGAGGGGAGCGAATGCACTGGCCAGGCCAGCAGTCGAACTCCCTCTGTACCTACTTTGCCACCTACAGTTGCTCAGACTCAGGTAAACATCAGTTGAACTGCCCTGGATGACAGATCCAGGTATGTCGTTCCACGCTGCTTCAACTCTACGTAAGACTTCGTCAAACTTAGTGGCTGGTAAGTGGTGGCGTACCACTCTCTCAGCATCTTACAGCCACATGTTTTCAGGGAGGTAAGAGGGGAGCGAATGTGCTGGCCAGCCCAACAGTCAATCTCTCTGTGTACCTACTTTGGCACCAAAGTTGCTTAAACCATGCTGAGCATCCAGTTGAACTGACTTGGATGACAGACCTAGCTATCTCATTCCATGCTGCTTCAACTCTACACGAGAGTTCGTCAATCATAGTGGCTGGTGAGTGGTGGTGAGCCAGTGTCTCAGCAACCTATAACCAGATGTTTTCAGGGAGGTAAGAGATCTGGCGAATGTACTGGCTATCCCAACAGTCAAACTCACTCTGTACCAATTTTGGCAGCAACAGTTGGTTAAACCCAGTTGAGCATCCAGTTGAACTGACTTGGACGACAGACTCAGGTATGTCATTCCATGCTGCTTCAACTGTGTACCTGAGTTTGTCAGTCTTAGTTGCTGGCGAGTGGTGGCATGCCAGTCTCTCAGCAACCCATAACCAAATTTTTTTCATGGTGGTAAAGCTGTGGCGGGCGTGCTGGCCAGGCCAAACTGAAACACCATCTGTATCAATGTTAGCTACAATAGCACAGGTCCACATAGTCTTGGTTTATCTCATTGAAAGAAACCGGTTTGGAAACTTCGAAGACAGCGCACAGCCACCGGCCTGACAGCGTCAGAAATGAAACAGCTGTTGCCCAAATTACTGCTCATTCGAACGAGCAGTGATCGCACCTTATTCAGTCATCCCAGTTAGGCCTACTGGGGCCTATGCAGTTTATGAACGCCATCTGTCAAAATTCGTTCTCCTTATAGCCTTCACACATGAATATTTCCATTGCAATGCAGCACACAAAACCGAGACTCTCCTGAAAATCGATGTGATGCCACTTCTGTACCTCTGTTACCGTTGCACGAGTAATGTGAACAGCAATATCGCGGAACATTAAACTGCCATCTCGATAGGTCACGATCTTGTCACTATCGACTTCCAACACGTGCTGGTAGCCGTTTCTATTTCTTACACGAGGAACAACACATATTCTCAAAAACAAACATCATCAAAATGCGAATCCTGAATGTGAAATTCCCTCTGTAATTTTTCCTTGTATTGGGTTGCCCAGAAATGTTTGCAGACAAGAACACGTGTCCGGAAACATCATCTAATGATGCTACAGTGTGTCGAAGTTATAGGCGGCGACGCCTATCACTGGGCCACCCCTTCGGCAGCAAACATGACTTTCTAGCTGACGGATCATAGGCGGAATGTCTTGCTATGATGTCTGTTAGTCAATGATCGCGACTGATTGCCATAATCGCTAGCGCAGTAGATGGAGCTATCTATTGCGTAGTCAGGCCTTCTCTCCTATAAATGCGATGTTCTGTCGCCTTGGCGGGTGATAGTTTCGGACATGGGTTTCCACCTGCAGTTTATTTTCCTTCTGTATACTAAAAAACACTGGAGATTTGAGAGGATTCCAAGAGAAAAACCGCAGGCGGAAACCTGTGTCTGAAACCGCCATCCACTAGGACAACAGAGCTTGGCATTCACAGGAGACAAGGCATTTCTACACAGCAGCTAGCTCCATCTTCTCCACTGACGATCGTGTCAATCAGCGCGATCATTTGTGAGACGTTCTGCCTACACAACGTCAGCGAACAGTCATATTTGGTACCGAAGGGGTATCCTTGGGGCAGGCGCTCTTGCCTATAACTTCGACACTCTGTAGCGTCGTTGATGATGTTTCTGCACACAGGTTCCTATTCTCGATTTGTTCCTCAAGATACCCTTTACAACCCCTCGAAGCTTATCGTAACATTTCTGAACCACCCTGTGTGCAGAATGTAGGCGACATTACCCTTATCTACTTTGTGCGGTTGCCCTAAAATACTAATCATTGTTGTTGTTGTTATCGCTTCAGTCCTTGACTGGTTTGATGCAACTCTCGGTGATAGTCTACCTGTGCAAGCCTCTTCATCACAGAACAACAGAGGACAGCTTCATTTGTTACTCGATCTACCCATTTAATCTTCAGCTTTCTTCTATAACGCCACGTTTTAAAAGCTTGAGAGGTCAACGCGTCTGACTACCGTGTAGGGGGAGCGGGTTCGATTCCCAGCTGGGTCTGAGATTTTATACTTTCGGGGACTGGGTGTTGTGTTTGCCTCATATCATTTCATCATCATCGATGTGCAAGTCGCCGAAGTGACGTCAAATAAAAAGATTTGCACTAGGCGACCGAACAACCCTGGATCGGGTCTCGCGGCCAATAATGCTATACGATGATTTCATTTCTTTTCAGAAACGTCTATTCTCTTCTTGTCCGAAATGCTTATTTCCACGTTTCACTTCTAAATAGAGCTACCAAATATTTAACAACTTTCTATTTTTCGGATATGGTTTTCGCGATACTGCCAGTCTGCATTTTATATCCTCTCTGCTGGGCCACCATCACGTACTTTGCTGCCCAAATGGCGAAAGTCATGTACTACTTTCAGTGTCTCATGTCCTAATCTAAATCCCTTAGCACCGCCTAATTAAATTCAACTGCATTCTATTACTCTGTTACTTTTGTTGATGTTCATCTTGGAATTATTTCCATAGACAAGCAAGTAATACACATCATGCCAATTTGACGTTTGTTGAGCGCCACCTCCTTCATATCGCACCAGTGTACTGTCGTTGCAGAAATGGAAATATTCTTCACTTGCTTCTTAATCGTTTGTTTTTTTGTGATCGATCACTAGAAAGATTCCAAAACCTTTTATAACACGTAATATTCTAAGTCTATGAGTAACAGTGGCGCAGGAATGGTGTTCGCGATTTGTTTGCAATGCACTAAAGATGTTAACTCACAAGGAATAAAGAAGATAATGGTTAACGATATTTACCAGAATACTACAAATTGTTGCATAATATTATTGGAAAAAGTGATATAATCTGGATATTTTTATTCGGGATTGAAAGTATGTGTATTTTAAATGATAGTTCACGATTAATTAGCAAGTCCAGGCCGTTGTTTTTCTGCCGTTCTTTAATAAAACTACTATTCAAGTATGATTTGTCCGATTGCGTTATTTTTCAGTTGCGATTGCGGAGAGCGCAAATGAAGATATCCGCACGTCATCGGTCTGTCGCTGCGATGTTTACAGCGTTCGCTGTTGGCAGCCAGCATTCACGAGGCTATTCCGAGAACTGTTTGTACATACGGTATTTTTATGACGGAGGTAAAAGCAGAAGGACGTAGGCAAACAGAAACGTTTACCGTGTGATACAAGGGCACTATAATGACTCGACGTAAACCTAATAATGGAAGGAAAATGATTCCAGACGTCTTGAGGAGTAAGCTGAAAATAAGGCAATATGTGCCTAAGAATTTTCATCCTTATTGGAAACACATCATAGTCCATTTTTACAACAGTTGCATATTTTTTTGCACGGCTCCTCTGAGTCAACACTTGCGTCGTTTCAAAAATGCCAAGAGTTTGAATCTAATTAACATGTCATCCGCAAAGACAAATATCTGCCTGACGATATCAATGGTATCCGGTCTATACACACAGTTTTTACGTTGGTTACATATGTTGGTAGACCTTCTCTTCAAGGGGTTCGGCCTTTTAGCCACACTTTCGCTTTATACAGGGTGTAAATTTTAAGTTGACAAACCAGAAGGCAGGCCGCTGTGGCAGAGCGGTTCTAGGTGCTTCAGTCTGAAACCGCGTGACCGCTACGCTCGCAGGTTCGAATCCTGCCTCGGGCATGGATGTGTGTGATGTCCTTAGGTTAGTTAGGTTTAAGTAGTTCTAAGTTCTAGGGGAGTGATGACCTCAGATGTTAAGTCCCATAGTGCTCAGAGCCAAATGACAAACCAGAATAACTCGAAAAATACCCCTGGGGGTGAGGCGGGAGGCAACTTTAAAATTTCAAGTGGGAACCCGCATTTTTTATTGCAGAATCAGATTCTACATAAAAAAACTACGCACATTTTGTCTTAAACAGTTGTTCTGATTCTTGGTAGTTGGCGCTGTAATTCAAGAAAATCCATGTTCTCATTTTTGCATGGAAAATGGTTACGGATAAATAGAAAAAATACTTATTTAGTTCGTAAATAAAACTCTCTCTCTCTTCCCATGGGGTGGGGATTGAGAGAGAGGAAGCAGAGTTTTACAAATGTTGACTCAAATATTTATTTTTTCCGCAGATTCGCATAAGTTTTGTTTGTTTCGTGGTCATGAGGCCGCACAACTTTTAATTATCAAACAAATCATCTGACTAGCTAACTAACTAACCAAACATCCTACTTACTAACGAGTGAACTCATTAACTAAAAACTAACTGATTCACGAACCTAATTTTTTATTAGATTCAGAGTAATCACTCTTGTTTGTCGAGAAGTCTCACAACTGGGTTGCTTGCTTAGTTTGAATTTTTTAGTTTCGGGTGGAAAAACGTAGAAAACGACATTCATAAATTTATTGACTTAAATCGCATTGTTCACGCCTTTATTCTATTTCGGAATATCGCGGCTGTTACGTCGTTTACATTTTTAGAATTATGTACGATAATCGATATCCCACTCAGCCCTGATCGATAATCGGTGCTCTAATCCAGCCCTTGCTGATGAGCGGCGTAATAAGGGGCGTCGTGAAAGGCAGGGTTAGAATTTCTATGAGCGAGAAGCGGCCTGCTCGGCATAATTCCGGCTAGCAATACTAACTCCGCGTCAAACGCGGCTGGTAGCGAGCAGAAGACGCGAACGCAGTCACACAAGGTAATCAAACATAAGTCGCCCAAAAGACAATCGTTATAAACAATGTATTGCTGTCTGAATGCTCAGACGAGTAAAAGATACAGTGCGTTTGTTACATTAATATTTATAATTTTTAAAGCCTAGTCTTATTACACCGCTCATCAGCAAGGGCTGGATTAGAGCACCGATTATCGATCAGGGCTGAGTGGGATATCGATTATCGTACATAATTCTAAAAATGTAAACGACGTAACAGCCGCGATATTCCGTAACAGCCGCGATATTCCGAAATAGAATAAAGGTGTGAACAATGCGATTTAAGTCAATAAATTTATGAATGTCGTTTTCTACGTTTTTCCACCCGAAACTAAAAAACTCAAACTAAGCAAGCAACCCAGTTGTGAGACTTCTCGACAAACAAGGGTGATTACTCTGAATCTAATAAAAAATTAGGTTCGTGAATCAGTTAGTTTTTCAGTTAATGAGTTCACTCGTTAGTAAGTAGGATGTTTGGTTAGTTAGTTAGTTAGTCAGATGATTTGTTTGATAATTAAAAGTTGTGCGGCCTCATGACCACGAAACAAACAAAACTTATGTGAATCTGCGGAAAAAATAAATATTTGAGTCAACATTTGTAAAACTCTACTTCCTCTCTCTCAAACCCCACCCCATGGGGAGAGAGGGAGAGTTTTATTTACGAACTAAATAAGTCTTTTTTCTGGCGAAGAGTTCTCGGGCTTCCAGCCGGGTGGCGATGTCTTCAAACTGCGACGTTTCGACGAGTGACATACTCATCATCTGGCGAAGTGCCAGAAGATGATGAGTATGTCACTCGTCGAAACGTCGCAGTTTGAAGACACCGCCACCCGGCTGGAAGCCCGAGAACTCTTCGCCAGCTGTATACGCCGGGAAAGCATACATTCACAAGTCTTTTTTCTATTTATCCGCAACTATTTTCCATGCAAAAATGAGAACATGGATTTTCATGAATTACAGCGCCAACTACCAAGAATCAAAAGAACTGTTTAAGACAAAATGTGCGTAGTTTTTTATGTATAATCTGATTCTGCAATAAAAAATGCGGGTTCCCATTTGCAATTTTAAGTTGCCTCCCGCCTCACCCATAGGGTGCTGGGGTGGCAGGCTAATTTTAGCACCAGCAGATGTCCCCCTCGAAAATAATCAACTTTGGATTCTATACATTTTTTTGTGTGAAGCTTATTTTTCGAGTTATTCTGGTTTCTCAAATTGAAATTTACATCCTGTATAATTATATTATCAACATTTGCAAACATTCTGCCTTAGTTGCTACTTCAACGATGTTTATCTTCTGTATAAGAATAACAATCTCACATCTTTTGCTTTGAACTAAACATGTTTCACATAATTGCATTAGGCATTTTCAGTAGTTTGTTGGTCTTCTACGCTTTATGTGGCTCCTTCGTAAAGACTTGGCAATCTTTTTAAAATTTATCAAAGAAGTTTGTGTTTATAAGTACTTCCCATGTCGGGAATCATACCCACCTACCTCGTATCCATGTTTATAGCTGCAGTCTGTTTTATCTTGTCCTGAGGACGTGCCTCTCACATTCTGTTTACACAGTATGACGTGACCGACGACCCCTCTTTCCTGCCTTCCCCCGCCCCCTCTCCAAGCGCTGGGCTTATCGCAGCCTCGCACGTGCTGCACTCGCAACAAAGATTTCTTCCATAGATCGCTCTGCCGAGGAGGAGATGATGCGTTCTTCCTTAACTTTCGGCAGCTCTTTGCTGGACGTAACCCGTTTTTGTGCGACAACAGTATCGGGTGCGAAATCAAAATTTTGGAAAAATGTTTTGTGCCTTCCTCGTAATGATATGGTAAGGCGAAGCTGCGATAAAAGTGAAACACCCGAGTGCTTTACTAGTGCTGGTCAAAGTGGAGATAGTGCCCCATTTGCCTTCCTCTGACATTTGAACAGGCTAACCCAACGAGTTATAGGGATACCTAAGGCTTATCTACGAACAACTAGGCAGCTTAGAATTTTTCAAACCCGAGCTGCAGACCTTCGAATCTGAAGAAACTTATTTTACGTGCCTCACAGTCTACATATAAAATCTCTTACTCCGACACTAGACTGTCTGGGCGATCCTCATCCATACTGGATTTCATGCCCGAGTCTCAACAAAAAAAAATCACATTAAATGGCAAAACAAACTTAAAATATCATAATTTGCACGTGACTAGTAGCTAAGGATATTACATTATGATGTTTGGTTTGTAGGGCGCTCAACTACGCAGTCATCAGCGCCCGTACAAAGTCCAAATTTTTACAAAGTCCCAATTTTTACACAGTCCAATTTTTTTACACAGTCCAATCTAGCCACTGTCACGAATGATGATGACGAAATTGTGAGGACAACAGAAACACCCAGTCCCCGGGCAGAGAAAATCCCCAACCCGGCCAGGAATCGAACCCGGGACCCAGAGGCAGCAACGCTAGCCACTAGACCACGAGCTGCGGACGTATTACATTATGGGACACATATCTGATGATGGAAAAAAATTGTTGGTATTCGTAACGACAGCGGAATATTCTCGTGGCAGAAAGAAAATACAGTATACGATGAACAGCATACAAACCACAATGGAGCAAAGAGATCGTTATCTCATAGCTTGCTGTAAAAAATGACTGGCATTGACTGATGTAAATCAACCTGCACATGTAAAGAAAACACATCTATAGAGTATGACGCTGCGCACCCTAGGGCCTGGATGCATGATCTGATTCGGTTGGGAAGGGTGGCATAAAGCGGTTGTACACTCTTCTGAGGCAACTATTACACGAGGTCCTTGATATCCCGAATCCTAGTACTGAGACGAAGCTGACGTCCGAAATGCTCTCACACACAATCTATCGGAGACAGATCTGAAGGTCTTGTTAGCTACGGGAGTACCTCAACACAGAGTTCATACAGGTGCCACAGAAGAACAATGCCTGCCAATTAATTGCAACAACATACTGTCGTACGAGAGGTGAGGTATGAGAACGCAGGATATCTGTGACGTACGTTGTACCATCAGAGTTCCCTCTGTCACTACCAGCAGTGACGTGAAGTGACACCCGACTCCACCACACGCCCTGACCCCAGGAATAACACGATGTGCCTCTCCAAAACCTTGAAAGAACTGAACTCCCACGATCGCCGCCCTACTCGCTGACGAGGCAGTGTAGGGACGCGATTCATCACTGAAGACATCGCAGCGCTAGTCATCAGCAGCACATGCTTCCCGGTCACGGCACCACTCCAAATGCAGCCGTTGATTTTACTTGTTACCGACAGCCTATGGTTAATTCCCTGCTCCAGCTGACGCTTGTCTCCGACCAATGGCGCGGGATGACACAGAGAGCTGAAGGCAGTCCTTTACTTTTTCTCAGATGGCAGACGCAGATGTGAAGGGGTTGTTACAATGTGCTTGGTTCACAGCACAGTGATCCCCCCTTGTGGTGGTCACACGTGGTCCACCGGAATCTTGACGACGAGTAGGCCTACCCTCACGTTCTCATGCCCTCCAAAATCGGACCTCTGTCACGCCCGAATGCCCCACAAATCTGAATGTTGCACGATTTTATTAGCTGGTCAAATGGAGATCGATAATAAGTTTCCTTTCTAATTTTCTCAGGTGCTTATTACGCTGTCTCATACGAGTATGCGGCATCTCCGTGTACTTCAAGATCAGACTCTATTCGTGCCCCTTATGCACCCTACTGAGCCGCATAACAACACTAAACACTTTAACACACTAATACACTCTGATGGTCGACATACACTGAAGAGCCAAAGAAACCGGTACACTTGCCTAATATAGTGCAGTGCCCCGCGAGCACGTAAAAGTGCCGAAACACGACGTGGGACAGGCTCGACTAATGACTGAAGTAGTGCTGGAGGGAACTGACACCATGAATCCTGCAGGGCTGTCCATAAATCCGTAAGAGTACGAAGGGGTGGAGATCTCTTCTGAACAGCAGTCCGCAAGGAATCCCAGATACGCTCAATAATGTTCATGTCTGGGGAGTTTGGTGGCCAGTGAAAGAGTTTAAACTCAGAAGAGTGTTTCTGGAACCGCTCTGTAGCAATTCTGGACGTGTGGGGTGTCTTATTGTCCTGCTGGAATTGTCCAAGTCCGTCGGAATGCACAATGGACATGAATGGATGCAGGTGATCAGACAAGACAGGACGCTTATGTAGGTGTCACCTGTCAGAGTCGTATCTAGACGTATCAGGGGTCCCATATCACTAAAGCTGCACACACCCCATAGCATTACAGAGGCTCCACCAGCATGAACAGTCCCCTGCTGACATGCAGGGTCCATGGATTCATGAGGTTGTCTCCATACTCGTACACGTCCATCCGCTCGATACAATTTCCCGACCAGGCAACATGTTTCTAGCCATGAACACTCCAATGTCAGTGTTGACGGGCCCAAGCGAGGTGTAAAGCTTTGTATCGTGCAGTCATCAAGGGTACAGGAGTGGGCCTTCGGCTCCGAAAGCCCATATCGATGGTGTTTCCTTGAATGGTTCCCACGCTGACACTTGTTGATGGCCCAACACTGAAATTCGCTGCAATTTTCGGAAGGGTTGCACTTCTGTCACGTTGAACGATTCTTTTCAGTCGTTGGTTCCGTTCTTGCAGGATCGTCTTTCCGGCCGCAGCGATATCGGAGATTTGACGTTTTACCGGATTCCTGATATTCACGGTACACTCGTGAAATTGTCGTACGGGAAAATCCCCACTTTATCGCTACCTCGGAAATTCTGTGTCCCACGCTCGTACGCCGACTATAATACGACTTCAAACTCACTTAAATCTTGATAACCTGCCATTGTAGCAGCAGTAACCGATCTAACAACAGCTCCAGTCACTTGTTGTCTTATGTAGGCGTTGCCAACCGCAGCGCCGTGTTCTGGCTGTTTACATATCTCTGTACTTGAATACGCTTGCCTATACCAGTTACTTTGGCGCTTCAGTACATCTGTCACACAGTTTCAACACTCATAATTTACAGACCATCCTATGTCGGGTATGTGTACGAAGTTATGTTGACATCCCATCGTGTGTTCTGGGCGCTCCAGTCTTTTTTTTTCCAGGCAGTTTAATTATTTACGTCAATAACAGAAGCCAAGCACTGGGCGTAATAATTACACCGCGCCGTAATCCATCTTCTTTCTGACACACTGATGAGCAGCAGAAGCACGCGCCCGTCATCTCACATGCCTGCAGCGGCTTACGTAAACACACATCAGTAATGCTGAGTCCGCCTTCAGCTTTGCCTGCAGATAATCTTTTCTTTGACGGCTGCGCTAAATTGTGCGATAACATCGATCTGACTATCGGCATATTAGTAATCCTCGAGTTTTATGAGTTCCACTTGTAAGAAACAAACTAGCTCCTTGAAAACTGAGCCACTAATCTACAGAGAATAAAACCAAAACGAAGTCGTAAATTAAGACAGAAATGATGGTTTCTGCGCTTAAATGTTACTGAGATTCTCGAGCGCTGCGTCGTCTCGTGTTGAAGTTTCGCAGTATTTCAAAGAATCACATGCTCTTCAGGATCAGGAGACTATCATGATTGCCGTCTGCTGTACTACCCTACGTAAGGCCCATGAGCATCTACAGCAAATAAGAAATAACAGAAGTAACCAATAGCCACAATAACGAGAAAACCGTGGAATCGAGTTACATTTATTAGGCAAAATTATGTTTCAGCAACCTGTTCTCCGAATATTGCACTGCCAAAGCTAATCGAAGTATGGGATTCAAGTAGTGACAAGCAAACTGATTTTAAGTTACAGTAATCCTGTTCCCGCAATGACAGTATTCATAAGAGATCGGAACATATTTTCGTATTATAACTCGCAAAATGAAGGTTTCACTCTGGATTTGCATATGCCGACAGATTAAGGCTGTGTGTTTAGCCGGATCTCACACCCATACTATGTAACTGAGAAATGCTGTTACCGAAGAAGCTGTCTAGTATTGTTACCCGTGAACGTTCGGACATAAGTGTACAGGTTCGTGCTCCAGCAGATTAGTGCGGCATAGTTACAATCGGTCATAAAGCGTACACTCCGCTATAGAACAAAGGTTAACTGTGGAATGGGTAAACCTTTTGCCGCTACATCATTTTCCTCAAGAGCTACAGTATAAGATGTTATACATCTATATCATACTCCGCAAGTCACCTAATAGTGTGTGGCGGAGGGAACTTCTGGTATCACTAACTGATCCATTCTCGCGAATGATGTGTGGAAAGAATGATCGATGTATCGGCCCTAACTTCTCGAATTTTTTCGTCTTGGTCATTACGCGAGATATATGCGGGACTAAGTAATATGTTCTCTGACTCTTACGGGAAAGATTTCTCTCGAAATTTCCATAGAAAACCTCTCTGTGAGCCGGCCGTTGTGGCCGAGCGGTTCTAGGCGCTTCAGTCTGGAACCGCGCGACCGCTACGGTCGCAGGTTCGAATCCTGCCTCGGGCATGGATGTGTGTGATGTCCTTAGGTTAGTTAGGTTTAAGTAGTTCTAAGTTCTAGGGGACTGATCACCTCAGATGTTAAGTCCCATAGTGCTCAGAGCCATTTGAACCAACCTCTCTGTGAGGCACAACGCGTCTCTTGTAACGTCTGCCAACGGAGTTTATTGAGCATATCGGCAACGCTCTCGCTGCTCTCGCTCCTATCTCTCTTTCTCCCTCTCTTTTCTATCAGTCCTACCTGGTAAAGAACCCATATTAATGAACGATACTCAAGAATCGGTCGAACAAGCAACTTGTGGTGTCACCGCCAGACACCACACTTGCTAGGTGGTAGCCTTTAAATCGGCCGCGGTCCGTTAGTATACGTCGGACCCGCGTGTCGCCACTGTCAGTGATAGCAGACCGAGCGCCACCTCACGGCAGGTCTAGAGAGACGTACTAGCACTCGCCCCAGTTGTACAGCCGACTTAGCCAGAGATAGATCACTGACGAATACGCTCTCATTTGCCGAGACGATAGTTAGCATAGCCTTCAGCTACATTTGCTACGACCTAGCAAGGCGCCGTATTCAATTGATATTGAGATTTATTAATGTATCATCAAGAGCGATGTTCTACAAATGTGGATTAAAGTTAAGTATTCCAGAAGCTACGTACTCTTCTTTATAGCATTCATTACGTATCCTGTTTCAGACCTCACGCCAGCCTGCGTGAGTTTAAGCGCGTGCCTTTCGGCTTCCTCTCATTGTGTCTAGGCTGTCTTGTCTAGACACAACACAACTTATAAGCCATTTCCTTCGCAGATGAGTTTCATTTCTTTAAGATTCTGCCTATGAATCTCATCAGCTCTTCTTCATCGTTTAGAAACTAGACATGTGGAGGGCGAATGATGTAGGTAGAGGCAGATTTTTAA
The DNA here is from genome assembly GCF_023898315.1 of Schistocerca nitens. NCBI lineage: Eukaryota > Metazoa > Arthropoda > Insecta > Orthoptera > Acrididae > Schistocerca > Schistocerca nitens. The sequence goes on from NC_064615.1 coordinate 504,905,463, forward strand.
GATTTAGGTGACTCATAAGCAATGGTGGATTATTAAGTTGGTAATAAAATTGCCCCTTTTTTCAAGTTTCGAACCGACACGTAGTTTTGATATACACGGTGGGTCTGAACTCCACATAGATTGTTCACGGATACTTCTGGTACAAGGGCCCGTGGTTTCCAGTATCTCATTACAGACTAACTGCATTTCATTTCATTTCTTATTTGTATCGGTACTGCACTGAAAATACCTGCACAACAGTACATCTGTCGACCGTGTAAGTTGTGTGAGTCTTGTATCCGCTCACGGAACTTGCTTGTTGACAACAATACGTCCACTTTTCTCTTCGCCCTCAAACCTGCATTCAGTATTGCTCGGTTCTATGTCGCGTTTGTTTTTCCAGCAACAGTGTTAATAGCACGTTAACAGTGATACACAGCAGTATGGATAGGCTTAATAATGAAGAGTTAGCCGATACCTCGTGTATGTGTTCACTGAATGCAAGGGAAGAGCGCCACATCGACAATACGTTTAGCTCTTCCCACTCTGACGGCTACCACATCACCGAACTTTGGCTTCTGTGCGTTGCATTATTCTGCATTTTGTGTGTTGTACATTTTGGTGATTGCATGTTACAACATTTTCCTGTTTTGTAGATATTTTCGCAGGAACAAAGATAATAGCGGTAAAAACTGAATGCATTATAATCAGAATGAAAAATGCTCCTATCATAGCACAAAAAGGCGAATATGTTCTGGGCAGAATTAGCAATGTAAAAGAAGAGAGCTAGCTTTTCGTCTTATCTGGCAGCTTCAGAGACATTTAAATCAAAACATCTTGGCGCATTTGCGCTTTTCATCCACCCCTGGAAATTTTATCCCCCCAGAAAAACTTTTTTTGGCTGTTACATGTATGGTCTTCAGCTATATGGCTAGCGAATCTTGGGCACAGCATCAGGGACTTTAGCTTGTAAATTGCAAGATGCAGGTGCGCTGGAGATGCAGGGTTAACTCGTAATAAAGAGCGAACATGTCAAGATGTTTTGATTTAAATGTCTTTGAAACTGCATATAAGTCGAAAAACTCGTTCCCTACTTTTACACACCTAAATCTGCCTAGGACATATTCCTTTCTTTTGTGCTATGACATGAGCATATTTCATTCTGGTTCCCAACTTTTACACTACCATAATTGTGACATTAGACCGCCATTGCTTGGTAGTCGATGTAGGATTCTGTTGGCGCGGTCGACGACTTATCCATCATCATCATCATCATTTAAGACTGATTATGGGTTTCAGCGTTCAGTCTGGAGCATAGTCCCCCTTATAAAATTCCTCCATGATCCCCTATTCAATGCTAACATTGGTGCCTCTTCTGATGTTAAACCTATTACTTCAAAATCATTCTTAACCGAATCCAGGTACCTTCTCCTTGGTCTGCCCCGACTCCTCCTACCCTCTACTGCTGAACCCATGAGTCTCTTGGGTAACCTTGCTTCTCCCATGCGTGTAACATGACCCCACCATCTGAGCCTGTTCGCCCTGACTGCTACATCTATAGAGTTCATTCCCAGTTTTTCTTTGATTTCCTCATTGTGGACACCCTCCTACCATTGTTCCCATCTACTAGTACCTGCAATCATCCTAGCTACTTTCATATCCGTAACCTCAACCTTGTTGATAAGGTAACCTGAATCCACCCAGCTTTCGCTCCCATACAACAAAGTTGGTCGAAAGATTGAACGGTGCACAGATTTAACTTAGTCTAGGTACTGACTTCCTTCTTGCAAAAGAGAGTAGATCGTAGCTGAGCGCTCACTGCATTAGCTTTGCTACACCTCGCTTCCAGTTCTTTCACTATGTTGCCATCCTGTGAGAATATGCATCCTAAGTACTTGAAACCGTCCACCTGTTCTAACTTTGTTCCTCCTATTTGGCACTCAATCCGTTTATATTTCTTTCCCACTGACATTACTTTCGTTTTGGAGATGCTAATCTTCATACCATAGTCCTTACATTTCTGATCTAGCTCTGAAATATTACTTTGCAAACTTTCAATCGAATCTACCATCACAACTAAGACATCCGCATATGCAAGACTGCTTATTTTGTGTTCACATATCTTAATCTCACCCAGCCAGTCTATTGTTTTCAACATATGATCCATAAATAATATGAACAACAGTGGAGACAGGTTGCAACCTTGTCTTACCCCTGAAACTACTCTGAACCATGAACTCAATTTACCGTCAACTCTAACTGCTGCCTGACTATCCATGTAAAGACCTTTAATTGCTTGCAAAAGTTTGCCTCCTATTCCATAATCTTGTAGAACAGACAATAACTTCCTCCTAGGAACCCGGTCATGTGCCTTTTCTAGATCTATAAAGCATAGATACAATTCCCTGTTCCACTCATAACTCTTCTCCATTATTTGTCGTAAGGTAAAGATTTTTTTTTTTGTTATCTATTGAACCATGTTGCTTGTATCGTGGCAACGGATAAAGCTTTCACAAAACAACAGGGCTACCATTAACTAAATGTACTTGTTACTGTCTTACAAAATTTGAACAGATTCGCACAAGCTTGAAAATAGAAGTGACGCAGGTGAAAAATCTCACAAAAAGGTGATTTGCAAGTAAAATACAAACTAAGCTATATTTTTGAAAGCGAGTTTTCAATTTTTTCGTAAAAATGCATCTTTTATCTATTTTACTCACTTTAAACCGTTCCCGTACATTCAATTCACGTTAAAAACGACTTTTATGTGCTAAATATAGCTCGACTTTAAACCACCGCATCTCGACAACGTATACAGATTACTAAACAAAAAAAATAGTTTTGACTTATCTACCTTAGTGCAAAGCTCAAACTGATTCGTTGTAGTTTGAATTATAAAAGCGGCGCGCTGCAAAAACGTCCCAGGAAAAACGTCTTTTTTGCTCGTAAAATCCAAATGCAGCAAGATTTTTTCAAACAGTTAAAACTTGCCTTAGATCAAGGTTCGATACATCGGCGTACCAAATTTGAACCATCAGTCTCGCTCCAGTCCGATGTTATTTAGGGATGACTTTTTACACGTAAAATCCGAACGGTGCACGTACAAATGGTGCCATTAGTTGAGCACTAATTTCAGCCCATTTAAGACAATGGTCAACAAATTTTCCGAACACTCAATTACATGAGATTTGTTTCATTGATTCTTACTGTCTTTGACCTTCCGACTTCAAATCTTAAATCGATTTTGCTCTTCATGCTCTGGTTTCCATGCAATAAGAACTTTTCCATTCCAGCCGTTTGTAGTTAGATTAACTACTTTCATGTTTATGTTATCACTAGGGCTATGATATTGTATCTGTTTTTCTTTCAGATCTGATGTCATTTCATCATGGCTACGAAGAGTCATCAATGTAATAATCATCATGACAGTTTCTGTTACATTTTTAGACATTATACCCTTATTCGCCCCAGACGCAGTATAACATCCTGTGTGATGCAGGCTTACAGAGCACACTTTGGACTTAAATCTGGCGACCAAGGCAATGCATGGGCACCGCATACTGTATGTCACAACTTTGAGGAAATTCTGCGTGACTGAACGAAATGAAGTAAATGTTTACCTTTCGGAATCCCGATCCCACAAGTGACTGCTATTTTTATACCGTTAATCTAAAGGGAAATTGTATGAAAAATAGGTATAAAATATCATATCCTAATATCCCTATTTTATGGCAAAAATGAACATCAAGGACAGGGCTGCATGGGTGCGGTAATGAAAAACTTACTTGGTAATAAAAAAGCTGTTAACTATAAAAGTCTCATAGCTGAATTTCATGTTCTTGGGTGTAATATGAGTCATCTTCATAAATTTCCTGACAATTTAGAAGACATCAGTGACAAGCAAGACAAACGGTTCCATCAGTACCTCAAGACTATGGAAGAGCTCTATCAAGGGAGATGGGACGAACTTATGATGACAAGCTATTGCTGGAGAATTAAATGGGATCTCCCTGAAGTTCTCCACAAACGGACGAGGTTAAAACGAAAACTTCTGCCTCAACAGAAAGCGTTAGTTAGTTAGAAACAACTTTTATCAAACCCTAACTTTCTTCATGGTGGTATGTGTTTCACTTCGTACCGCTGATTTAGATTGTGTTTCTTGTAATTTGTATTTAATTTAATTACCAGCTACGTACGAGAGGTTTAAATATATATCCACCTACATTATGATCTAATGATAATAACATGAAATACTGACATTTTGCGAGTGCAAGAAAACTAGAGCTTTCAGGAAAAAAACCGACCTCAGATCTGAAATCAGCACCCTTAAATTAGGTAAGGATAACTGCTGACAGCAATGCAACAAAAATGTTGTTGACCAGTGAGGTCTTTTGTAAAAGGAATTAATCGATACACTGTAACAAAGCTACAGTAAGAAAGATGTTCGGATGGCTATACAAATGCATTTTATTTTAATTTCTGACTATCTGACTCTGTCAGGTATGACCGCAGCTTTCGTAAGTTGTCCCTTGTGACACCGAAACCTAGCTCACAAATTAACTGTGTTCGCGACTGAGGGCTGTGTTTTTCAAAATTTTGTATTATACAACAGCCGCTGATTGACAGCATGTTAAAAACCTTATAATTTCATTTGCATTGCTGTCACAATTATGTCTTCCTCTCTAGTTTGTTCCATGATTCTTTTCTTTGTTTTCCTGTCTGCTGTGATAATTCCCAACATTCATTTCTCCAATTCTGAACAGACCACAGTTCTTCAACGGTTTTCGAACTAAAAATCTATATTTCACCGTCGTAAGTGAAAGTCGGAATTTGTACACTGCTGGTTATTTCCCTTGTAGTACATCCAGCCACTGTCTTTAACTGCCCTAAAAAATCACCGACTTTTCTAAGACTTCGTTGTTAATTTGAACGATTTTCTTTTCGACATTTTGATTGTGTATTATTTTAATCTTACTGCAACTGATGTATTCTCTGTTAAGTCGTTCCATTCGTTGTTGAAACTTACTTGTAATAGATGCAGACGGCGCAAAGTCGTCAGCAAAACGAATGTGGTCAACATATGACACATTAACCCATATTAGTCAACTGCATTTCAGATTTAAGACTTTGAGAACTTTCTCTAGGACTGCTAAGAGTGGTATCGTTAATGTGGAAACTCTGTTCCTAACCGCTGTTTCAGTTCTCAGTTTCTCAATAACCTAATAAAGTCTAATGAAAGCTATTGAGCTGACACACGTAAACTTTAAGCATACCTACATTGGTTGAATCATTGCCTTGTTTCCCAACGGCTGTTTTCAAAACTTTCTCAGAATCTATGACTTCCAAACAGACTCGTACTCCTTGAGAGATACATGGGTGTTGCGTCGGATGGTTTTATCTAAACTGCACAGTATTTCTGCGAGGCAGCTGCTCGTTATCTTCAGGAACGATTGTGATACTCATTGCTGGGTTAGGCGGGCCTCGTAGTCTAGCAGTAAAACACAGATCTGAATCAAATCTCTATCGGACCTCGGATTTGTCAGTCTGCGACTTAACCTACCCTTCACCTTTCAATGACGTGAGGAGTCACCAGGAAAGACACGTGGTTCGGATTCCACGTTACACTGTAGGTGCCCTCTCCTCGTTTGAATAACTGGTGTAGGTTAGGGACACGAGGGTCATGTAAATCGCCGAAGTGGCTAACGTTTAATTGAATGGCTAGCACCAGGCCATTCGGCCAAACGAAATTATATTATTATTATTATTATTATTCAGTTCGGTAATTTAGTTCGCAACTGGCAGACGATCCATTTTAAAAATATGCAACTACTTCCAACGTATAGCACTTTGGGATGCAGTTGTGACCAAGGCTCAGTTTAGAAACAAAATTAAGGTTTAACGCCCCGTCGATGATGAGATCGTTAGAGAGAGAGAACAAGTCCAACTTGAGGAATGATGATAACGGAATTTGGCCGTGTTCTGCGCAAAGGTGTTATCCGTGCATTTGCATTTAGCGTTTTGGGGAAACAATGACAAACTGAAATATAGCTCGACGGACGAAAATTTGGACAGTTTCTTTTTGAATGCGAGTCTTATCCACAGCAACATCTCCCTCGGTTTTAACCGAGGTTAGGCAGTACAGGATTAAATATGTGTGGAACAGACATTTTATGTTAAATAAGTATTACATGCCTCGACTGGTAAAACGATGATACTAACATTGATCTAGTTTTATTGTAGTCTCAGTTACCTGTCGCGGGAATCACGTAATGTGCGAAACATTCCGGATATTTTGTCAGTCAAATTAATCACAAGATCAAAATTCAAATGGTTCTGAGCACTATGGGACTTAACATCGGAGGTCAGCAGTCCCCTAGAACTTAGAACTACTTAAACCTAACTAACCTAAGGACATCACACACAGCCATGCCCGAGGCAGGATTCGAACCTGCGACCGTAGCAGTCGCGCGGTTCCGGACTGAAGCGCCTAGAACTGCTCGGCCACCGCGGCCAGCAATCACATCATTTCCGCTTTTCGAAAAAAAGACAGACTTGAATAAAATTACACTTTTTGAGAACGAAAAACTTTTAAAAATATGATAGAAACAAAGATGTTTATGTGATTATCAAAATAAGTTAACTATTTTCCCTAGATATGTCACGTCACAAGCTTCACATAATATAAGTTTGTACACAAATGTAAGTGGCATCTGTTACGAATGATCTTACATTAGTTTTATGACGCAGAAGTAAAAACAAGGTTATATTTTGTACTTCGTCATGACATTTATAGAAGGATTAATTTCCGTAGCACAGCCCACAAGCATGTAAAACTATCATTAAGTGTTGGACCACCTTTAAACAATACATAACTTCGCCAGAGTGCATTGTATTAAGAAATTACGGGAAAACGTGAGTCGGATGCGTCATATCCTAAAATCGGTACCATCACAGGTGAAAATTAAGTAGTATCGCAAGTTTCCGTAATCTGAAGAAGTTACCTTAACTCTTCGTTTATTATATTGTTTACGTTCCAGTTTACAGACGTAGCTCAATGAGACGATCATCTGCATCCACAATATCAGCAGGGTAACGCTCAATTCACACTTCCTACAAATGTGACCTCATTTCAACGTCACTCGCAGTATCGACGACCGCATCATCGCGTATGGACATTCGTTAGCGTTCGATACGGGCCTCTCACAAGACTTAATGTACGCGTATCGGAGATTTATAAAAATACATCATTCTTTGAATGATTTGTTATATTATTGCTATAATTAAATTTCACAGAACCTTTGTCTACTGTTATTGGCTTCAAATAAGAGTGTTCTCTCAGGAATGAGCTATTATCGTCAATAACTTACAAATTAAGGATGAACACGCTTGTATTATAATTTGCAGTGTGCCGTTTCATGTAAAGGGGTATTGAAAATTATTCACACACACGTTACCATTATCGTTAAATGTCACATAATGACGCATCAACGATATAACCCTTCATGAGACACTGTGATAGCCAAGAGAGGAGATAAATATCACGCGACTAAAAGCTAGCCAACGGATAACCACGTGGCTTGTAGAGTCACATGATGTGAATTATCGCCACATGCATATATCTTTTTTCATGTTAGCGTTGTTAACACATTCTGGGACTTCAATATTTCTGCAATATTCGATGTCATTTACATGCCGCCGGATTTGAGAACGAAGGATGAAACAAATATTTAGCGCTTTCCAGGTGTGTGGTTAGACAGGAACCGAAGAGGGCAGCTGTATTTGCTGCGACTGAAACGAGCAGCAACAAAACAATGTTCTGCCTTTTCATGAATATTTGGCTATTTACTCCCGAAAATATGGCGATTTCCAAGTGTGTCGTTAGGCGGGACCCTGTGGGGACGTAACTCCGTGGAGTCGCCCGGAATAATATCGCTGCCCGGCGGTAGCTCAACTATCCTCTCTGGACCCGCAGTTAGTTCGCTCTGATCGATATATGTGACAACATGTTTTGTACCTTGTAGGACAATAAACTATATTTGTTTGGAATCGTTCGACCTGTTAGTTGTTATTATACGTAACTACTATCCCGAGTACCGTAATTCCCACAGACCTAAGACGACAGCTTAAGTTGTTGCGGCCGGACGAGGTGGTCTCGCGGTTCTAGGCGCGCAGTCCGGAACCGTGCGACTGCTACGGTCGCAGGTTCGAATCCTGCCTTGGGCATGGATGTGTGTGATGTCCTTAGGTTAGTTAGGTTTAAGTAGTTCTAAGTTCTAGGGGACTGATAACCACAGCAGTTGAGTCCCATAGTGCTCAGAGCCATTTGAACCATTTTTTAAGTTGTTGCGAGTGAATCGAGGAGAAATAACATTCGTATTCTTCCTTGTCAGAAAGCCGATAGCCGGTCTGCGGTCGGCCATATTGCGTGTGACGTCAAAATGACGTCACCTTTGCAGGAAGTGGTGTGACATGAGAGTTACCCACGACAGCCTGGAACCACATTAGAAATTCCATTTCACAGTTGTTCGCAGCTCTTTTCGAACGGTGGACCATGAAACGTTCAGCTGTCGTCACACAGATTGTGCATACTCAACCATGGCAATATTAACTTCAACAATTTTTGGTGCAATTGGCCGTCGGTCTCTCCCAGAACCGATTCTCAAATCGTCAGTTAATTCTGATTTCCAAATCATGTTCTTCAACCCCGGTGTGGAAAGAGAAACTCTCTGTATTCCTTTAATGCGTCGACGCTCGCGAAGATCAGCAGCATTATTGCTGTTGACATAATAAAACAGCTTTAAGAGTAAAGCTCTGCTGATCTAGTCCAGACGCATCGTGACTGCGTGCAACCGTAATACACACTGATGCTTGTGCCTCAACTCAACGTCGCCGTACCTGTATCGGCGCCTAACAATAAGTCATGACACTAACACTACCGACAACGAAAACCCTGCAGTGCACAGTCTGAACATCATTCCTATAAAGATAAGTAGCCACACGATAAATAGAATTCCTCTGCACTAGCTCAAGTAGCGACAGCTTAATTATAACCACCCTGAATAAAGTACGTATAAAATAATACAGGCTACAAAAATGTAAAATAAAATATGTATAAAATATGAAATAAATAAATTCTAGTAAGGAAAAATTCATTTGAAACTAAGCGATTTTCAATCACCGTTTCCAACGTAATGTCACAACTTAGTTTTCACGTATTGTACGTTTTTAAATATTCACTATGCTATTTATAACTAAGGAAGAAATAAACGAAGACATCTTTTAATGGAAGGAGTAGATTTTAGTGAGACGAAAATCATGTATCATCTACTTGCGGGCTTATTTAGTGAGGAGAGAATCTCAGCTTAAGCGGCTATTGGAATCTCATTGTTCCGTTGCAGATTCGCCCACAGCGTGAGGCAACATCCAGATAGTACATGCGAACCACGTGGTGTTTATTCACTGCCAGGAGAGGAAGAGCTCTCGAGTGGATCCGTTAAAGTCGCCGGTTAAGACGCTAGGATATGTACATCAGCTTAGATCAAGATAAAGCACCTGTATTAAGGTCTGCAGTGAATTACACTCAGATTTCCACAGTGCTTATGCAAAAAAAAAAAAAAAAAAAAAAAAAAAAAAGCATGTGCCTCATTTGTGACAGAGTTCCGGTGAGAACTTTGGAACACCACTTCTTTTCTTAAATTTTCCATTCACGTAAATATGACAAGTGGTCAGAAGGCAACGTGCAAACGTTACGGTACGCCTGAAAGGCCCTCTATGTATATTTTGTTTAAAGAAGAACGGACCGAGAATAAAGATGCTTGTGAATCCACGCCACATAGTCACACACGGTGAGTGCAATGGCACTTCGTGCACAGCACGCGGTTGAACAGTATTCCAAAGTCGACAGTTCTGTGTATTCGTCGCATTCTGTAGCGTAAAATGTGACCCATCAGTCCATAGAATAGGCCGGCCGGTGTGACCGTGCGGTTCTAGGCGCTTCAGTCTGGAACCGCGTGACCAATACGGTCGCAGGTTCGAATCCTGCCTCGGGCATGGATGTGTGTGATGTCCATAGGTTAGTTAGGTTTAAGTAGTTCTAAGTTCTAGGGGACTGATGACCCCAGATGTTAAGTCCCGTAGTACTCAGAGCCATTTTTGAACTCCATAGAATATTGCCCAGCCTCATGTTGTCAACTTCAGTATGTGCCAAAATCAAGGAGGGAACTGAAAATGTTGCTGTGGATCATAGGGCTTCAGTTGCTACACTATCTGGATCTACTACGGGTACCAGAATAAAATACGCAGCGAAGCTTTCCATAAGTTCCTGTTGACCATGAGATGGGTGGTTCTCGTGACATCGCACGACCACTAGCACTACCCAGGCCACACGTTAGAATATGTGCCAAGTTTCGCTGCCATACCATAATTACAGCCCACGCTAGGCCTCCGTGAGTAACTGCACTTTAATTGTAAGTACCCAGTGTGTTGCGGTTTCTTCATGTCCAAATCGCGTATGGAGCACAGGAAGAATCACTGCGCTCGCTATAATTGCTCTAATGTTGTCACCGTTTTCATATGGGTGCGATACGTACGGAGCTGAAAATATTCCTAGGTTCGTCACTTAACACTGTTTCCAGAAACTCTGTAAGCGTGCTCTCGCTGGATGATTTGCTTCTATCTTCAAGCATATGCCACTTCAGCGTTTTTAGCACTCCCATGACACTCCCGTGAGTCAAACGAACCTATGACCATTCGTGCTGCCCTTTTCTGAATAAGTTCAATATCCCCTGTTGGTTCTATTTGGTAAGGGTCTCACACACTTGAGCAATATTCTAAAAGCGGAGCACAAGTGTTCAATAGTCAGTCCTTCACAGATTGACTGTGTTTTCTCAGAATCCTGCAATGAACGAAAGTTATCTGCTTTACTTACGTTTGAGCCTATGTGATCATTCCACTTCACAATCATACAGATTGTTAATCCAGTTATGTATATAAATTGACTGATTGATACCATAGGATTCCATATTCTTTTCGTTTTGTGAAGTGCACAGTCTCATATTTTTTAACATTAAAAGGAAGGTGTTAGTCTCTGCACAACTTCCAAATCTTATCAAGTTCCGAATGTATATTTATGCAGATTTCTTCATACAGAACTTTACTATAGTTAAATACATCATCTGAGTAAAGTATGAGATTACTATTACTATTGTCTAATAGGTTACTGATATACAACACGAAGAGCAAAGGGTCCCAGTTCACCTCCCTGGGGCACGCCTGAAGTTACTTCTGTCCATGACTCGCCCTCCAAGACAACATGCTGCATATTGTCTACCAACAAATCTTCACTCTAGTCACAAATTTTGGTTGCTACCCCAAATGATCTATAAACATTGGTATGGTACCCAGTCAAATTCTTCTCAGAAGTCAAGAAATACTGCATCCTCCTGATTGCTTTGATCCATGTCTTTAAGGGTGCCAATAAACTGGACAATTTTGCTAAAATTTTGGCAGTTTTGAGAAAACAGACACTCCGGCATTGCGGTCGCCTGTCTTAAGTTGCGTAGCAATCATTCTGAAACAATTCAAATGTAAATTGCGACTTTCACGAAGGGAGCAATTGCACAATCCTGTTTGCGCTAATTCGAGTGCCGTTTGGCAAGTCCGTGCGAACAACCAGCGCGCTGGGACAGTCATCGTGCTGCTGCTGGTACTTGCGCCAGTATGAAGGCTTGCTTAAAAATATTCAGACGACTACGCCACTTATTCTTGGTTTTGGCAGCCGTTCAAAGTCTTCATACAGATTTATTTACAGTCACCAGTTTTCTGAACGACTGGAAACCTCGCCCTTCATTTACGCGTACCTAGCGCATCCGGCTCCTTTTATAATCCGTGTTTACTGTTGCACTGTTTGCCGGCCGCAGTGGCCGAGCGGTTCTAGGCGCTTCAGTCTGGAACCGCGCGACTGCTACGGTCGCAGTTTCGACTCCTGCCTCGGGCATGGATGTGTGTGATGTCCTTAGGTTAGTTAGGTTTAAGTAGTTCTAACTTCTAGGGGACTGATGACCACCGTTGTTTCCCCATTTTAATGCTTCTTCCTGTGTTAATTCAGTAAATTCTAAACGTCTTAGCACATTTCCAACGAACCTGTCCTTGTAATGACTTTTCCAAACATTTATTCCCTTGTGCTTCCAATATCTCTTAAGTCGTAATTTATTTGTTTACTTAGTTTTTAACACAATTCTGCAGCAATATATTTCATAGCTTCCAGTTTCTATTTTCCGATTTTGTCACTGTCAGCGATTCATTTCCATTCAGTACTGTGTCCCAGACGTATAGCGTTGGAATTCTTTTTCTGTACACGTACGATTTTTCCCTTGGAATATCCCGTTTAGATTTATTGCACAAAAGCATAAAATAGGGATAAAGTGTTGGTTTCATTCTAATAAGCCGTTGTTTAATCAAATTGGTATACTGACAACAGCCTCGCAACGCATTTACTCCCAGAGCAAGTGTTTTTAGTTAATCAGTCAGTTTCAAAACAATAGTAGAGTTCGCAAACATGTCAGGAGCACCAAACATGACCGCCAATATTCACCACTTTACATTATCTTGTTCATAAGGAGCAAAATACTTAACCACGAAAACATTGCCTCCCCCCCCCCCCCCCCTTGAGAGTTAAAAGTAACAAATAACAGATACTTTTTGCTGCATGGTTCCTGTTCCCTGAATCAGATTTTGAATAGGTAATTGCCTTCCTCTCCTCTCTCACTGTGTGTGTGTGTGTGTGTGTGTGTGTGTGTGTGTGTAAATGTGCACGAGTTAATACATCGTTCAGTTCAACGTAAATAAAGTTTTTAATGCAAATGCATCTGCATAATCACTGAGAAATTGTACTATTATTTTGTTCCGTATATTTGCAAAGGGAAGATTCCTGTAAGTATGCTATGAACTGTCAAAAAATGGTTCAAATGGCTCTGAGCACTACGGGACTTAACTTCTAAGGCCATCAGTCCCCTAGAACTTAGAACTACTTGAACCTAACTAACCCAAGGACATCACACACATCCATGCCCGAGGCAGGATTCGAACCTGCGACCGTACCGGTCGCCCGGTTCCAGACTGTAGCGTCTAGAACCGCTCGGCCACCCCGGCCGGCTATGAAATGTCTTCAGCCTCTCTATTCTGTGGACTCTTATTGTATATCATTTTGAAACGGTCGCTCGCAAAATATATATGTCATTAGTGTGATAAAGCAAATCCTGAAACAAATGCTAATTTCACGGGCTCAGCTTTCAGCACTCTAACAGTAGTTTTTAAAAGAACTGAATATAAGATGGGGATTAAGAGGAATTTTAGAGACTAACAAAGGTGAATTTTCAAACAAAGTTCCTGCTTGTTTACTTCGACGCTGTCGCGATCCGCCCTTGCATCTAGCTGTTACGTACAGTAGCCTACGTCTTCGGTTATTTTGAAATTGTCACGTGGCTTGAGGAGCTCTACCCGTAACGCGTGACTTTTGATGGCCCCTTAACGATCCGTAACTACTACGCTTCCACGAAGCAGGATCTAAACATGTTGGGCCATAAACACGGAAAAAATTATCAATAGGAGGTCAGGCGCCGTCTAGTCGAAAACGGCAAGAAGTGTTGCCGCACTTATCGTGCTAGAGACGCCTCGTGGGTTCCTGTGCAGAAGGAAAATAAACAAAACAAGAAGCTCTCGTTCTGAAAATATAAACCCTCGTTATCTTTCTTTTCTTCACAGTTCATGAAATTAAAGAGCTCAGTTACTTCTCACGCGTATTGCATTTGTAGGTAACATGCTTAAAGTAGTTACTAAAGCAGGAAGATAATGTTTTCTGACATTTTTATTTTTTTGTAATTTCGCACGTATTGCCTCTTTTTTTCCTACGCCGACAGACCGATCTACGTGTGGCACCGACGGGGTTGGACTCCCATTCTGGAGGAGTAGGATTCAAATTCACGCCCAGTCACCTATACTTCAGTTTTCTGCGATTTTCCTTAACCACTTAAGGCGAGTGCAGGGAAGGTTCCTCTGGAAAAGTTGCGGCTGATTTCCCATCCTTTCCTTAAGGAATGAGCTGCGTCTCTAATGACCTCGCTGTCGACGACGATCTTTGCATCTCTAAACCTTTTGTTCCTTTTCTTTTGTACTGTGACCAACAAAGCACCGTGGATTCAGTTACAGCAGAAATCCAATTTCTAAGTCCCATCTCTGTCCATTGTGCTGCATGTCGGCAAAGCTAAATGAAGACCTGGTCACGGTGGCAGCACCGTCGTATTTACGGCCAAGGAATAGGGGGGGGGGGGGGGGAGGGAAGTACTTAATTGTACACGCTCCACCGTTTTACAGATGGGACGCTGTACACGCTACGCGTCTATACGCCAGTCCTGCATATCACAACAGTTATACACCGACTGGTATCGTCTAACAGTAGTCTTTGCACACTGTCGTTTTGACACTCCGCCACACACCGTCGGGTGGCTTGCGGATTATGGATGTAGATATAGATAACTACATTTATTCGCAGCGCTATGTGTATTTATACATGTTTCGCATGATAAATCACCACCGCTTTAATTTAGAAGCTTAATTTTTTTGTAAAATATGATTTAGAAACCTTGTTTTGAAGGTACACTGCCTGACGAAAAAAGTGAAGAACCCAAAAAGGGAGGAGAATACGATATTGAAATTCACAGGTTGGGAGGGAACGTGATGTTATTTTAGGGTTTACAGGATATAGGCAAATTTACAAAGATCATGGCATTATGAGCTCACTAATTAGAATGACTTTGCACCCCTTCTGGCCTGGATGCATGCGCTTATTCGGTTAGGAAGGGTGTTATAAAGCCGTTGTACCCTATCATGAGGCAAGTTGACCCACAACTGTTACACACTGAAGAGCCAAATAAACTGGTACACCTGCCTAATATCGTGTAGGGCTCCCACGAGCAGGCAGAAGTGCCGCAACACGACGTCGCATGGACTCGACTAATATCTGAAGTAGTGGGAGGGAATTGACACCATGAATCCTGCAGGGCTGTCCATAAATCCGTAAGAGTACGAGGGGGTGGAAATCTCTTCTGAACAGCACGTTGCAAGACACCCTTGATACTCTCAGTAATGTTCATCTCTCGGGCTTTTGGTGTCCACCGGAAGTGTTTAAACTCAGAAGAGTGTTCCTGGAGCCGCTCTGTACAAATTCTGGATGTGTGGGGTGTCTTATTGTCCTGTCGGAATTGCCCAAGTCCGTCGGAATGCACAATGGACATGAATGGATGCAGGTGATCAGACAGGATGCCTACGTACGTGTCACCTGTCAGAGGCGCATCAGCGGTCCCATATCACTCCAACTGCACAGGCCCCACAACCCGTACACAATTTGAAATGAGACTCGTCCGACCAGGTAACAGGTTTCCAGTCGTCAACAGTCCAATGTCGGTGTTAACGGGCCCAGGCGAGGCGTAAAGCCTTGTGTCCTGCAGTGGGTCTTTAGCTCCGTAAGCCCACATCGATGATCTTTCGTAGAATGTTTCGCACGTCGACACTTGTTAATGACCCAGCATTGGAATCTGCAGCAATCCGCGGAAGGGTAGCACTTCTGTAACGCTGAACGATTGTCTTCATTCGTCGTTGGTCCCGTTCTCGCACTTTTTTTTCGGCTGTAGAGATGACGGAGATTTCAAGTTTTACCGGATTCCTGATATTCACCATACACTCGTATGGGAAAATCCCCACTTCATCGCTACCTTGGAGATGCTGTGTCCCATAGCTCGTGCACCGACTGTAACACCACGTTCAAATTCACTTAAATCTTGATTACCTGCCATTTAAGCAGCAGTAACCAATCTAACAACTGCGCCTGACATTTGTTGTCTATATAGCCGTTACCGACCGCAGCGCCGTGTTCTACCTGTTTACGTATCTCTGTAGTTGAACACGCATGCCTATACCAGTTTCTTTGCCGCTTGGCATCCTGGATGCTGGCCACTGGGGAGGGGTTGTTGCCCACAAATGTTCTGTCGGGGACAATCTAGGGTCCTGCTTGCCACAGACACGAGCCATGTGTGCACTTGCATTGTCTTATTAAAAAATGGCATCACAGCACTGTCATATGGGAAGTAACACATGCGAACGCAGGATGTCCGTGTCGTACCGTTGTACTGTCAGAGATCTGAAGTGATAGCCAACGGCTTCACACGCTGTGACGCTTGGACTAACACAGGCGTGCCTCTCCAAAACATTGGAAGAATGAGACCCCTCCCCGAATCACCACCATAATCGCTGATAACGGTCATCCGGGGTACCACACAACCGCGATTCAGCACTGAACTCAATCCGACGCGATTCGTCAGCAGTGCATGCTTTATGGTCATGACCCCACTACAAACACAGTCGTTTATGTTTTGGTGTTCAATCTATGCATGGGACGTTAATTCCCTAGTCCAGTCTCTGCACTACTACGATCAACGGTGCGGGATAACACACAATGTTGCACAAGTCCATTACTTCTTTTCTGATGGCAGTCGCAGATGTGAAGGAGTTACGATGTGCTCAGTGCATAAGATGGCGATCTTCCCTTGTGGTGATCGGATGTGGTCGATCCGAACCTTGGCGACGAGTACGCCTGGTCACACGTTCTCATGCAGTCCAACAATGGGTCACTGTCACATCGAGTTCCACAAAAATAGGAGTGAAGCATGACTGCACCAGCTGGCCAAGCGGAGACACACAATTCAAATTCTGTCAGTTGCTGTCCCACACGAGTATGCAGAATCTCCATGTACCTCGTAGTCAACGCTCAATATCCGACGCTGTTCACTCGCTCCTCATGTACCCTACCAGACCTGGTAACAATCCGAAACACAAGCAACACTAATGCGTTCTGATGGTCGCTCTATTTGTCACAGAGAATCGCAACACTTATTTACGTACCAACCGATGATGTAAAAGTGTACGAAGTTACATTGACATTCGACATGTCTTCTGGGTGTTTCACTTTTTTGACAAATATAGTGTGCAGTGTGGTCAGAAACAGTATGAAAAGCTTGTAAGGATGTTTCAGGGTAGGCTGTGCTGAGAAATAGTTGTTATGAAAAAAATTCGACACGTTGTGCCGTTTCCGAGTTAATTACCGTTGAAGTTAGCCAATCAGGCCAGTGTGCGCGCAGATTCAAGGGGCCCGCCAGATACAATTAGGTTTCAGTTGTTCTCATAGCGTAAATGACGGACCACAAGGCTGCTCAGCTTTTGGCTCTCCGGTCCGATCCTCAGTACCAATCAAAGTCCAATTTTTGTATCGATCTCTTATTGAGTTTTAGGAAACCAAGCGAAGAACACGTTTGGCGACACCATCACTGGCGACCCGCTTGAGTTTGCGGGCGCAATGGCCTGATTGGCTATCTTCAATCCTATTTAACTCAGAAATGGGGCAAGTTATCCATTTTTTTTCGTAACAATTATTTCTCATCACAACCTACCCTGCAACACCCATACAAGCGTTTCAGGCTGTGTCTAACCAACCTGTATATCGTATTATTGGAACATGTACCGTTTGTTCGGGCTTAGGCAGAAAAACTTTTTCCAGACTTCCATTGCTAGCTATCAAGTCCATTCTGTGCGACAAAGGCTATGAAGTTTTCGCACAGTTGTCCCTCGTATATCGTTATACTGACCATAATGTCAAAGAAATTGCTGGCTAATAACTAAATTATCCACCTCATAAATATATTTATTCCAGAATGAGATTTTCACTCTTCAGCGGAGTGTGCGCTGATATGAAAGTTCGGGGCGTGAGTCGTGCTTGGGTAGCTCAGATGGCAGAGCACATGCCCGCGAAAGGCAAAGGTCCCGAGTTCGAGTCTCGGTCCGGCACACAGTTTTAATCTGCCAGGAAGTTTCATGGTATTTATTGTGTGCTCTTTGCTTCTTCTTCCTTGGGGGAAGATACTTGACTCCCACTCTGCACAGCATCGGATCCTTCGTGCTGCGGTTTGCACACGATTGACTTATCTTTAGCTAATTCGTTCCATCATCTTTCCCAACAGCACTGTCACTCCTTATTCCTTCTCATTTTTAACAAATTTAACGACAGAAAGCTGTCTTGGGTTTCCAGCAACAGTATTTCCCATGTTCACTTTTAGTGTGCGCCCTAACTGTAATATGGCGTTTAATAGCCGTATGATCAAGTTAGTTCCCGCTTTCGCCAAGTCTACCGTCCGTTTTGTCGAGTAACAGACAAGTAAATCTCTGGCAGAGACACCTCAGATGTTGTGGTTCTTCTGCATACGACGAACGTAGTTCACCAATATTCTGTCTGTTATAATTATACAACAGACGAGTATTTCACGTTCATAATCTTGCTTTGCTTGTTTTTGTCGTGTGGAGCCTCTAAATTGGTCTCTCGTAGTGGGTGGACCACAAACACCAATTTCCGCTATATCATTTGCAGAATTTAGAAGCCATACTAGAATAATTTCCACAGCTTATACTAGTCACAAGTTCGATTGCCTGTTTTCATAGATGAAAATACACTATCTGGTCGAAAGTATCTGGAGACCCCATGTAATGCGAAATGGATGTCACTAGAGGCAAATTCGTCAGTATGAAACGAGGGGCGAAGTATGGTGTTGTAAATAGGAAGCAGTAACAGCGGAATGATTGGCCAGGAGACTTTGGTGACTTCGAACATGAAATAGCCATTGGTCCGCAGTGTCCAACTTAATTGCCGTCTATGATTGCGAATGCTATGGAAGAATGGGCTGTCATTCGTCCATAGATATTCTGACACCTCACTGAAAGAGTCCCCAGCAGAGTTGAAGCTTCCATAAAGGCAAACGGTGGACAAACCACATTTAAATGTCCACTAATAGGTGTTCGACACTTTTAATTTAATAGTGTATATTTCCAGGCATGGATAAGTAGTAGGACTGGACAGATTCTGAGATAAAGAGCATATTATTCTACTTATCTAAAAAAAATATTTCCAGGTACGGATGA
Source organism: Schistocerca nitens (assembly GCF_023898315.1). Classification (NCBI taxonomy): domain Eukaryota; kingdom Metazoa; phylum Arthropoda; class Insecta; order Orthoptera; family Acrididae; genus Schistocerca; species Schistocerca nitens. Next base: position 504,924,459 of record NC_064615.1, read on the forward strand.
GTAGTAGGGGTAGGACAGGTACTGAGACAAAAAGCCCATTGTTCTACTTATCTCAAGAAAAAAAAATAAGTCGACTCCATCTCCCCTACCATCCTCCAGTCATGTGCCGGTTACTGAAACACAGTACTGTTTCTGGGACAAAGGATCCATTGTCTTAATAGGCCGAGGTCACCTAGGCATGCGACAGTCTCCTGGGCCAACAGGAATCCAGTTATCCTCTCCTCCCCCACCTTAATATAAATCCAGTTGCACGAGCATTGTCATACACACTTTGTTCTGCATAGGGAAGGATCACTGTGAAATGCCAGCAGAGATCCGCCAATAAGAAGAAGAGTAAGTAATTGTCCAACCTTTATTAGTATTATTAAAAATTATTATTATTAATATCCTAAGTGTTAAACTTACTTATTTTTTGTTCCAGTTGTGCATGGGTCCATGCTGCTGGACCATGTCACACTGGTGTTCGACTTAGCACTACCACAGCAACCCACAGGCGGTCTTCCGGATTTATTGGACTTTTCAGTGCCGCCACAGCGATAGCCACAGTTATCGGAACTGCCTCAGTTAAGTGGTTCTAGAATACTGCTATTCGCCAAAACCTACAATTTGACACAAAGCGGATCTAACTGTACGAATACAGGCCTTGTGCATAACAGTGACTTTGACATATTTGACAATGGCTTACCACTAGACTACAGCCTAAGCGTACATACGCGACTGTCTTGGCAGTACAACGAAATACAGTGTGAGGGAGATGATGAGTGTGCACGACCTGTCACTTATTCCTATTAACCTTTGGAGGAAGATGTCTATAGTCGATACATATGGAGAGCCAATGCTGGAAATAAATTCAGAAGATACATGCATATACATTAAACATGCGAATTTCATCAATCTGCATTAATTCTACTGTGCATTAGTGATCCACAACACACAGATTACGTCGTTGGTGTCCACATATCAGAACTTCATACAATGACTTTATAGACTATGTATGCAATCGTAGTGTAAATGTGATCTATTTTCTAAGGCGAACAAAGTGTGAATGACAATTCTCATGCAACTGAATTTATATGATGGTGGGGAATGGGGAGGGGGAACTTGATTCCTAATGGCCAGGAAGTTCGTCATGTGCCTTGGTGACCTCATCATAACAGGACAATGGATCCTTTGTCCCAGCAACGGTACTGAGGTTTGGTGATCTCATCATCTGCCTAAGGGAGGGAGCTTATTTTATCTTGAGAGAAGGAAACCAATGCCCCTTTTTTCCAGAACCTGCCTTGCCCTACTGCTCCGATGTATTTCTCTGTACAACGACAACAAAAAAACGAATAGAATGTTCTTTCTAGAATGAATTTAGTATGTGTTAGCAAAACGTCGTATGAGCAACGAAACATATATCAACAGCCACCGTTTAACAAAGGGTTGACACATTCTACGGAATGGGCTAACAACAACCCTAGATCTAGGAGAAAGGATCATCTTTTGTCAAGCAGCACATATCTTTCCACAAATCGTTCACGAGCTACGTGTTTATCCTGTGGTATGGCGTCCACTGTTTTCATTATACGGCAAAGTTATTTGTTCTAACTTCGTGACCAAGCTTCCTGTCAGCACAGATGTCAGTTGCCCTAAGGGAGGGAAGTCGTGTGTGACACCTGTCTGTGAATTACGTAAAATTCGTTTTCTGTGTTATCGTATTTTCTGAGAATATTTACGACCAGCTTTACATTTACGTAAACGAGCGCGGAAAACCTCATAAATACCACACTCAAGCTAGCCAGAGTAACAGACCAACGGGCCATTTCAGATGCTAGTGCGCCGAGCGTCAAGCTATACGCGCACCTCTCAACAAAATCACGCCGATCTCTGTATAACACACATCTGATGCTCGTGGGGAATGTTCATCTGCCAATACGGAACAACATGATGGCACCGCAGCACCCTGGGTGAACGCAAGTGTCTGTGCAACACTTATAGGAGAGCAGTGGACAGGGAGTGCACGGTTTGCAACATGGTCGGTGGTATCACCTGACTTCCAACTTTCCTTCACAGAGGTAAGCGTGAAGAATATCTTACGAGTCAAATTTATAATGGAAAGTCAAATGGAAACGATACAGACTATATAACGAGAATTCCGCGGACGAGGGTAACGCAGGTTACGAATCAGGAGCGAACAGTGCAAACGTTCACCTCTGTGCCATTTGTATGTCAGGTGTGCTCGGCATGAGGCAGCGAGTTGTGTGTGCTACCGACTTCACTTTGAAATAAAAACAATAAACTCCGCCCGAACAGACCATGAAGGCCCAACGGTACCGACTAGTCGCCGTGGTATCCTCAGCCCACAGGCATCACTGGATGAGCGTACGGAGGGGCATGTGGTCAGCACACCACTCTTCAGGCTTTGCGTCAGTTTAAGAGACCGGACTTCACTATGGAGGCCAGGAAACAGGAACAGCGAGGTGTTGTCCGGGTTTTGACTGCGGAAGGAGTGTCAGGAAGCGAATTTCATACCCGAATGTCTACTGTGTATGGCGAACACAGTACGTCTCGTACAGTATGTAATGTGTGGAATAAACAATGTCGAGAGCTTTGGGTGTCGTTGAAAGATGGCCAGGACAGTTCACCGAGTCATTACCCCCTCTGTCATTGCAGCAGTCGATGGTGCCGTCAGACGGTGGAAGACATTCGACCCATATTGGGCATCAGTTCGGTACCGCTGACGCCGTCATGACAGAGCATCTGAAGTTTCGGAAAATCTGTGTGCAGTGGGCTTCCCACAGCCTGACGAAGGAGCACGCAGATGACTGCGCAGTTGAGCGCCTCACAAACCAAACGAAGGAGCAGAAGTTGAAGAGAATATCGACGTCACTGCAGCACCTGGAACGGTATCACGGTGAAGAATATCGTTTCCTGTCCCGTGGGAGATGAAAGATGGTGTCATCATTTTGGGCCAGAGAGCAAGCATCAGAGCCAACATTGGAAGTATATGGATCCACATCCACCAAAGAAATTCACAACCGTGCGTGCCAGCTCCGGGGAAGTCATGACGACCTTTTCTGTGACTAAAAGGGCCCGCTTCTCATTGATTTTGTGGAACACGGTACCAAAATTAACGCAAATCGATACTTGGGTACTGCAAAAACTGAAGCGCTCCATCGAATCCAAACGGCTCGAGTCTCGACGCCTCCTTACCAATGTACAATGTGGATTTCGTAGGCGCCGGTCTGCTGTTGACCATCTGGTTACCTTGTCGACCTTCATTATGAATAACTTCTTGCGGAAGCGCCCGACCGCGGCTGTGTTCTTTGATTTGGAGAAGGCTTACGACACCTGTTGGAGGGCGGGCATTCTCCGCACCATGCATACATGGGGCCTTCGCGGTCGCCTCCCTCTTTTTATTCGTTCCTTTTTAATGGATCGACAGTTCAGGGTACGTGTGGGTTCTGTCCTGTCAGACACCTTTCGCCAGGAGAATGGGGTGCCACAGGGCTCAGTTTTGAGCGTCGCTCTCTTCGCCATAGCGATCAATCCAATAATGGATTGCCTCCCAGCTGATGTATCAGGCTCCCTTTTCGTGGACGATTTTACCATCTATTGCAGCGCGCAGCGTACGTGTCTCCTGGAGCGCTGTCTTCAGCGTTCTCTTGACCGTCTTTACGCCTGGAGTGTCGCCAATGGCTTCCTTTTTTCTGCCGAGAAGACGGTCTGTATTAACTTCTGGCGCTACAAAGAGTTTCTCCCACCGTCCTTACGACTCGGTCCCGTTGCTCTCCCATTCGTGGAGACAACAAAATTTTTAGGTCTTACATTTGACAGGAAACTTAGTTGGACTCCACATGTGTCTTATTTGGCTGCCCGTTGTACCCGTTCTCTCAATGTCCTCCGTGTTCTCAGTGGTATGTCGTGGGGAGCGGATCGAACCGTTCTACTTCGCCTATATCGGTCGATCTTCCGCTCCAAGCTGGATTATGGGAGCTTCGTATACTCCTCTGCACGGCCATCCATCTTACGCCGCCTCAACTCCATACAACATCGGGGTTTACGACTTGCGATCGGAGCGTTTTATACTAGTCCCGTCGAGAGTCTTCATGCTGACGCTGGTGAGTTGCCACTCACCTACCGGCGCGATATACTGCTTTGTCGGTATGCCTGTCGGCTACTGGCAATGCCCGACCACCCGTCTTATCGTTCCTTTTTTGATGACTCTCTCGACAGTCAATACGGGTTGTATGTCTCCGCCCTGCTACCCCCTGGAGTTCGCTTTCGTCGCCTCCTTCAACACCTTAATTTTTCACTCCCTGCTACCTTTCGAGTGGGCGAGAGCCACACGCCACCTTGGCTCCAGGCTCAGGTTCGCGTCCACCTTGACCTCTGCTCGCTCCCGAAGGAGGTTACCCCCGGTTCAGTCTACCACTCCCGTTTTGTCGAACTTCGTTCGAAGTTCATTAATATGACCTTCATTTATACAGATGGCTCTAAGACCAATGACGGGGTCGGGTGTTCTTTTATTGTCGGGGCACAAAGTTTCCAATATCGGCTCCATGGCCATTGTTCGGTCTTCACAGCTGAGCTCTTTGCCCTCTACCAGGCTGTCCTTTACATCTGCCGCCACCGACATTCTGCATATGTCATCTGCTCCGATTCCCTGAGCGCTATCCAGAGCCTCGGTGATCCGTACCCGGTTCACCCTTTCGTGCACCGGATCCAACGCTCTCTTCAGCAGCTGGTGGACGTCGGTTCTCCGGTTAGCTTTATGTGGGTTCCTGGCCATGTCGGTATCCCTGGGAACGAAGCTGCAGATGCCGCGGCCAAGGCTGCGGTCCTCCAGCCTCGGACAGCTTCTTGTTGTGTCCCTTCGTCAGATTGTAGCAGGGTAATTTGTCGGCGCATTGTATCGCTGTGGCATGCCGATTGGGCTGCACTTCCAGACAACAAGCTTCGGGCCTTGAAAGCTCTTCCCGTGGCTTGGACGTCCTCCTCACGCCCTTCTCGGCGGGAGGAGGTAGTTTTGGCCCGGTTGCGAATTGGCCACTGCCGGTTCAGCCATCGCCATCTGCTGACGGCTGCGCCGGCGCCGTTCTGCCCATGTGGGCAATTGCTGACGGTTCGCCACATTTTAACGTCGTGTCCGGATTTTAACACCCTGCGTCTCGATCTTGGCCTGCCATGTACTGTAGAAGCCATTTTAGCGGATGACCCACGAGCAGCTGCTCGCGTTCTTCATTTTATCAATTTGACAACCCTCTCAAAGGACATTGATTATGCTGTTTTCTTTTTTAATCCTATGCCTGTCAGTATGTCTTTCATCGTGTTTTCCGTTTCGTTGCTGTTTTAAACTTGTGACTCGCGGTGCATTCCTAAAGTAGTCTGGGCGCTAATGACCGTTGACGTTGTGCGCCCTAAAACCACAAAAAACAAAAAAAACAAAAAACAAAAAAAAGAATCCAAACGGCCAGGTATGTTGATGGACAGCAGTATAATGTCAGCTCACATGTCAACGAGATGTTTCGACTACGCTGCAGAAGTTTCTCTGCGATCCCATACACGGCCTCCAGACAGTCCTGATCTCTTTCTATGTGATTTCCATAGTTTTGAGCCCTGACGAAGGACACTCGTAGCCACAGATCCGCTGCGGTCGAAGGGGTGCTCGTCTGGTTACAATACTGGTTCCGAAGGCAACCGCAAACAATTTTCCATGAAGGCATTGACCATCTGGTCTCAGTGGGACATATGTATTGACGATGTGACTACAGTGACAGATACATGGTTTTATTTCAGTGATTTTATATTCGCCATATACACTGAAGCGCCAAAGTACAGGCATGTGTATTCAAATACAGAGATATGTAAACAGTCAGAATACGGCGCTGCGGTCGGAAACAACTGTTTGGCGAAGTTGTTAGATCGGTTACTGCCGCTACAATGGCAGGTTATCAGGATTTAGGCGAGTTTGAACTTGGTGTTATAGTCGGCACATGAGCGATGGGACACAGCATCTCCGAGATAGCGATGAAGTGGGAATTTTCCTGTACGACCATTTCACGATTGTACCATGAATATCAGGAATCCGGTAAAACATCAAATCTCCGACATCGGTGCTGCCGGAAAAAGATCTTGCAAGAACGGAACCAACAACGACTGAAGAGAATCAATCGTTCAACGTGACAGAAGTTCAATCCTTCCGCAAATTGTTGCAGATCTCAACGCTGGGTCATCAACAAGTGTCAGCGTGCGAACCATTCAACGAAACATCATCAATATGGGCTTTCGGACCCGAAGGCCCACTCGTGTACCCTCGATGACAGCACGACACAAAGCTTTACGCCTCGCCTAGGCCCATCAACACCGACATTGGACTGTTGATGACTGGAATCATGTTGCCTGCTCGGACGAGTCTCGTTTCAAATCGTATCGAGTGGATGGACGTGTACGAGTATGGAGATACCTCATGAATTCATATTTTTCAAATTTCCGATGGCTGTGGGACACCAGCTCCTGAAAATGTAAACGTATTCACAATTATTACGATTACTTTTTAAATAACAAACAGTTTGTATTGTATTGAACTGGGGACCTAGAAACGACGGAGAGGCTTCTTCCCCCCGTAGTCGCAGTGGTACACAACCCCACAACAGGCTATAGCAGTCCACTCACCCCACCGCCGCCCCACACCAAACCCAGGGTTATTATGCCATTCGGTCCCAGTGGACCCCCGGGAACGTCTCATACCAGACGAGTGTAACCCCAATGTTTGAGTGCTGGAGTAAACTGTAGTGAACGCGTACGTGGAGAATATGTTTGCGCAGCAATAGCCGACATAGTATAACTGAGGCGGAATAAGGGGAACCAGCCTGCATTCGCCGAGGCAGATGGAAAACCGTCTTAAAAACCATCCACAGCCTGGCCGGCGCATCGGACCTCGACACTAATACGCCGGGCGGATTCGTGCCGGGGACCGGCACGCCTTCTCGCCCGGAAAGCAGTGCATTAGATCGCATGGCTAACCGGGCGGGCAACAAACATTTTTATTACTTTTTTTTCATCTGTCTCGTTTTCATTTGACTGCACCTTATAGTACGCGTCAAAGAATAATTGCAAAGTGAATATTTATTTCGCACAAATCACGAATGTTTCAGGAAGGATCACAACGATGGCTTGCTTTCCTTTGATTCATCAGACTTTCCACTAGTATGATGGTGAACTCTGTCTCTTTTTTTCTACTGTAATAGTGATGGTTTTATTTGCACCATGCCCGGCAAGCTCGATAATCTGTTCGGCATATTCTGGTATTTAGCTGTCCCAGTAACTTTTACTCCTTGCGGTTTCAAACTGGCTATTTCCCAGACGCCTTATCATCCGTACGATAAACCAACCCCTTCCTTTGGGAAGAGTTTTCCATTGATACCCTTCGCTGCCAGTGCTTTCTAGCACCTCTTCAGTCCTGCTTTAGCATTTATTAACTTTTGTATCCACATCAAATGCCACAAGTAAAATGCTTTTCGTTTCTATTTCCCTATGATCCATGTCTCACACTCACACGTTACTGTGCCGTAGACTTACGGCTTCAGGAAGTTTCTTATTACTTCTATTTTAATGTCTGGTATCCGTAAACCTCTGTTCTGTTGATAAAAGAGAAATTTCACGCTCTACTGCAATCTGTTCCTGATCTCCTTCTTCCTTCGAACGATTGTGTAATCTTACTTTCTAAGCAACAGTATACTTCGGTTTCTTCAACTGACAAATTTCTGATTCATCTACAACAAGAACACCATACAGCAAAGAATTGTAATCATTGTAATCACATCCAGTAAAAATAACTGAACATCTTACGAAAAACCGCCCTTGAGGAACAAATGCGAGATTTATTTAATGTTATTCTGCAGCCTTAGACCTGTCTGCTCTTTAAAGCTATGTGCCTCTCCTTCTGATACAATAACACGTGTTGCCGACAAAAATAATGCGACTTCCTGGCAGATTAAAACTGTGTGCCGCACCGAGACTCGAACTCGGGACCTTTGCCTTTCGCGGGCAACTGCTCTACCAACTGAGCTACCCAAGCACGACTCACGCCCCGTCCTCACAGCTTTACTTCTGCCAGTACCTCGTCTCCTACCTTCCAAACTTTACAGAAGCTCTCCTGCGAACCTTGCAGAACTAGCACTCCTGAAAGAAAGGATATTGCCGAGACATGACTTAGCCACAGCCTCAGTGCCGGTCCGGCACACAGTTTTAATCTGCCAGGAAGTTTCATATCAGCGCAGACTCCGCTGCAGAGTGAAAATCTCATTCTGGAAACATCCCTGAGGCTGTGGCTAAGCCATGTCTCGGCAATATCCTTTCTTTCAGTAGTGCTAGTTCTGCAAGGTTCGCAGGAGAGCTTCTGTAAAGTTTGGAAGGTAGGAGACGAGGTACTGGCAGAAGTAAAGGTGTGAGGACGGGGCGTGAGTCGTGCTTGGGTAGCTCAGTTGGTAGAGCAGTTGCCCGCGAAAGGCAAAGGTCCCGAGTTCGAGTCTCGGTGCGGCACACAGTTTTAATCTGCCAGGAAGTTTCATATCAGCACACACTCCGCTGCAGAGTGAAAATCTCATTCTGGAAAAATAATGCGGTTCTACATAAATGAGTGTTCAAATGGTTCAAATGGCTCTGAGCACTATGCGACTTAACTTCTAAGGTCATCAGTCGCCTAGAACTTAGAACTAATTAAACCTAACTAACCTAAGGACATCACACACATCCATGCCCGAGGCAGGATTCGAACCTGCGACCGCAGCGGTCGCGCGGCTCCAGACTGTAGCGCCTTTAACCGCTTGGCCACCACGGCCGGCATAAATGAGTGTCGTGGAAGATCTGGACTACTTGAGAAAAGTCCACTCCATGTGACATCTGTGTCCACCTGCGCAGCTTAGCGCACAGTCCACCTGTCTATTGCAGGGAGGACACGGGTACCAAAAGATAGGATCAGTGACTGTGCAGCCTTTTACTAACTTGGGATTTGTATGTATGTATGTATGTATTGAACTGGGAACCTAGAAACGACGGAGAGGCTTCGTCCCCACAGTAGCCCTCAGTAGTACACAACCCCACAACAGGCTACAGCAGTCCACTCACCCCTCCGCCGCCCCACACCGAACCTAGGGTTATTGTGTGGTTTGGCCCCCAGTATGCCTGAACATACAGTGCACCGAACACTACGAACGATGGGCCTCCGCAGCCAACGACCCCTGCATGTGCCAATGTTAACATTACGACAGCGGCAACTACGACAAATAGCCACGTGACCATCGCCACTGGACGTTGGCGCAGTAGCAGAGCAATTCACGGTCTGATGAATCCTGATACCTTCTTTATCATGCCAATGACACGGCGCGAATCCGGTGTCTTCCAGGTGAACAGCTTCTTGATACCTGTACTGCAGGACGCAGTCAAGCTGGCGCTGGCTCCATTATCCTCTGGGGAACATTCACGTGGGCATCCATGGGTCCAGTGGAGCTCGTGCAAGGCACCATGGTGGCCAATGCGTATCGTACACTGGGTGCAGACCACGTACACGCCTTCACGACAATCATGTTTTCCGAAGGCAATGGCAATTTTCAACAAGATAACGTGGCATGTCACAAGACCAGGGCTATGATGGAGTGGTTCGAGGGAGACAGTGGCGAGTTTCAGTTAATGTGCTGCCCCCCCCCCCCAACTCACCAGATCTTAGCCCGATCGAACACATCTAGGATCTAGGATGTGGTTGAACGTGACGTTAGAGCCCCCCGTCCTCGAAACTATCGGCTATTAGGTAGGTAGCCGTAATGTTCTAGCTGATAAGTGTACATTCATTCTTCTCGGCGACCAAGTCTTGTTCTGTGTCCGCCTCCATTGCTCAGTGGTCATTGTGTCTGAGTGCAATGCGAAGGAGCCGGATTCGATTCCCGATTGTATCAGGGATTTCATCTTGGTGGGAGGACTGGAATAGGGTGCACTCAACCCTATGATGCCAACTAGGAAGCTACTTGAGTGAGAATTAACGAATACAAGGTCTGGGAAGCTGACAACAGCTCGAAGCGCCCTGTGCTGACCGCATACCCCACTGTATCGCATCCGAATGACGTCGTTGATAGAGGGTGACACGTCGGGCGGCGGATACTGAAGGGTCCGACAGGGTCAATTGACGGAACTTTAGCTTTTAGGTACTGCCCCTTTCTCTTCATCTTTATGATGAGAATGCTGTAGACCTCCTGTCTTCCGTGTTGACAACAGACGTATTAACAGGCTGCACACAAAGTTACCGATTTGACGAAAACTCAGGAAACGTATCTCACATCGTCTGGCCCACTAATTCACTTGGTTTTAATCTCACACGAAATGTTTGGAGCTGTATGGATCGGCCGGTGAAGCGTCGTGATCAGCATACCAGCAATATGGTAACTGTGTGGGATCCAGTCAGGAACGAGTGACATTTTCAATTTCTGTAGTCCTGCCGTCCTCGGATGCACATAACGTTACGATATGTGCATAATTTTTATCTTGGTACCGTCCAATTACAACTGAATGAAACACAATTTTGTACCAGAAGCGTTTCGCCTTTGTTCTTTGCAAGGCGTCTTCAGTCGCAGATTTCGTGGGTTCTCTTTATTATCGCTGTTCTACTTCTTGTAACTGCCATTTAAATTTTTTTTTCAGATTTCACAGCACTAGGAATTTAACAATGTAGCCTCTCCATTCCTCCTCCGCCCCCTCCCCTAACGCCCTGTCACCATCACGATTACATGATATTTAATTTTTGTAGGTGTTTTATTAAATCATGAATTAACGAGTCAGTGAGACAATGGTTCTGCTTATTTCCAATAAATTTTTTTATAGAATGGTGAAGCAATTCTCAGTGCACTGCGAGTGCTACTTACAACCTCAACTAGAAAAACGTTGAGGACAGACACTCGTTACAAAACACGTTTCCTCTGCACCACTCCACTCCCTAGCGACACTTGCTTCGCTCATACCCTGCACTTCCGTTTAAAATCAAGCAAATTAAAATGTGTGCGCTACACTTCGGCCTTCTGTTCGTAAATCGCTTGACTGCTGGACTCCTTACTTCTAAAGTGGCAGACTTGGAAGACTTCAGGCTGCCACTGCATTGTGTCTGGCCACTGCCGCTAATAATAATAACAACAATAATCATACAGTGTAGGCCATAAAGTATAGTAGCCATCACATAATTACTGTCAGTAAGTTTATTTATTGTTGTGAAGTGAATAATAAAGCAATTTGTAATCTAGTGTGGGAACTACTTACTACTGGCAGAACGAATTTTAATGAGATATGTAACCCTATATAGTGTACATATCTCAATTTTACTATCACAGGTGCATGATACAAAGTACATAGTAAATGAGTGGAGTAGGTGAGGAAGAAGTTCACTGATTTGTTTCACAACCTGTAACCTCCACCAATTGTGTCATGTCTTAATGCTAGTATTCGGAAGAAAAATGTAATTATTGGTAAGTTATTTACTCAGTATTACTGTCTTGTGAAATAGTGATAATAGTAATGATGTTTTAAAGATAATTTAGTTTCCTGACCGAAACACAATTGAACCCTTTCATTTTTAGCCCTCAGAAAATTTCATTTTAACCCTCAGCGGGTAATAACCTCCATGTTGGGAAACACTGATGTAGAAGACATAGTCCTGTGAAATCGGATGAATATTTTTGGAACACTCTGAACTGTCGCGGTATAGTCTGTTCGAAAAGTGACGTCCCCGTGACACTGAATAATTTGTAAAGATTAGAAATGAATGAGAAAAGGTTTCTTTCAGTGCATTGTTGTTGCGCTATGAAATAGGCTAATTTTCAGTAGTGATGCCTAGAAAACATAAAATTGTCGTGGCAAAAACAGCCAGAAAAATATTAGCATTCAGAATTTTACTGTGAAAATGCTGCTTCTTTTTATTTCGCGAGTCACAAGTTAAGGAATACTGGGTCACCCTGAGAAGGTATCTAGTAAAAGCAGTGTTCTGTCAGTTGAGTTCAGGGAGAAATATAGTTGCGGCGAAGGAACGATGGATGTGATTGTCAGTATCCTGGTAAACGATTACGAACTTATCTATCGATTTGTTTACGCGCACTTTCAAAATCTTTGATGAATGCATTTTGAGTGCAGTGTGGTGTGTGTTGTCGCGGATGATGACCAAATAGAGAGCACTCAGTTCTCTATTGACCAGTACAATGATAAGAAGCGATACGCGGCTCGCCGCCTCTTAAAGTTTACTGGCAAACTGCCCATGCCTCAAGTGCTTGTCGTCAGCTGTATTCGAGCCGCCCTACCTTCAGTTGTGACCTGAGTCAGAATAGTGCCTCTGCCGACTCCACCATAGCTTTCAACTACCTTCTACCCATATTAGACACACTCAGTACAATACTAACGTCTATGTACACTCCTGGAAATGGAAAAAAGAACACATTGACACCGGTGTGTCAGACCCACCATACTTGCTCCGGACACTGCGAGAGGGCTGTACAAGCAATGATCACACGCACGGCACAGCGGACACACCAGGAACCGCGGTGTTGGCCGTCGAATGGCGCTAGCTGCGCAGCATTTGTGCACCGCCGCCGTCAGTGTCAGCCAGTTTGCCGTGGCATACGGAGCTCCATCGCAGTCTTTAACACTCGTAGCATGCCGCGACAGCGTGGACGTGAACCGTATGTGCAGTTGACGGACTTTGAGCGAGGGCGTATAGTGGGCATGCGGGAGGCCGGGTGGACGTACCGCCGAATTGCTCAACACGTGGGGCGTGAGGTCTCCACAGTACATCGATGTTGTCGCCAGTGGTCGGCGGAAGGTGCACGTGCCCGTCGACCTGGGACCGGACCGCAGCGACGCACGGATGCACGCCAACACCGTAGGATCCTACGCAGTGCCGTAGGGGACCGCACCGCCACTTCCCAGCAAATTAGGGACACTGTTGCTCCTGGGGTATCGGCGAGGACCATTCGCAACCGTCTCCATGAAGCTGGGCTACGGTCCCGCACACCGTTAGGCCGTCTTCCGCTCACGCCCCAACATCGTGCAGCCTGCCTCCAGTGGTGTCGCGACAGGCGTGAATGGAGGGACGAATGGAGACGTGTCGTCTTCAGCGATGAGAGTCGCTTCTGCCTTGGTGCCAATGATGGTCGTATGCGTGTTTGGCGCCGTGCAGGTGAGCGCCACAATCAGGACTGCATACGACCGAGGCACACAGGGCCAACACCCGGCATCATGGTGTGGGGAGCGATCTCCTACACTGGCCGTACACCACTGGTGATCGTCGAGGGGACACTGAATAGTGCACGGTACATCCAAACCGTCATCGAACCCATCGTTCTACCATTCCTAGACCGGCAAGGGAACTTGCTGTTCCAACAGGACAATGCACGTCCGCATGTATCCCGTGCCACCCAACGTGCTCTAGAAGGTGCAAGTCAACTACCCTGGCCAGCAAGATCTCCGGATCTGTCCCCCATTGAGCATGTTTGGGACTGGATGAAGCGTCGTCTCACGCGGTCTGCACGTCCAGCACGAACGCTGGTCCAACTGAGGCGCCAGGTGGAAATGGCATGGCAAGCCGTTCCACAGGACTACATCCAGCATCTCTACGATCGTCTCCATGGGAGAATAGCAGCCTGCATTGCTGCGAAAGGTGGATATACACTGTACTAGTGCCGACATTGTGCATGCTCTGTTGCCTGTGTCTATGTGCCTGTGGTTCTGTCGGTGTGATCATGTGATGTATCTGACCCCAGGAATGTGTCAATAAAGTTCCCCTTCCTGGGACAATGAATTCACGGTGTTCTTATTTCAATTTCCAGGAGTGTATTTATTATTTACTACCCAGGAGCACATTTTACACTTGGGATGCGGGGAGCAGTCGTATGTTGCTGTAGTTTCTTTTTTGTGTGTGATTTTGCTATTACAAAATGCATCGAATGGTTACCAACAAGGCTGAGGAGTGTAAAGAGGGCGTACCTCCAGACAGATTTCATGCAGTGCACTATGTGCTGTTAAACGTAACCTCGTCCCATCCGCACAAATGTCCCACGCGCTTGATAAATCACATTTAGTCGTAAATATTCTGACCAGTTAGCCGTGTCTGAGCATCACCCACGTGCTTCCAGTGCAAATGATTTGATATACTTCCTTAAGATGCAGTCCGGAGGCGCCAAATGCGGTAAACGGTTAAACAAGTAAAGCACTTGCCCTACTGCGGCATGCTTTCGAAAATCTGGCAGCCAGAGTGTTCCTCTTTCCTCGGTTGAAGAAAACGTTGCATGGCAGGCATTTCCAGTATGACTAATTTGGTGATTTTGGCATGTGAACGTTTCCTCGTCAGCCAAAATGCAGACTTCGACAAAGGACATAGTCAACCATCGTTGGGAAAAATGTGTCACGTTGAAGGGTGACTATGTACACGAACACTCACACCATCATCAGATTCCACGGTTATAGCTTTATTTTTCTTTCGATGTGATCATTAGAACTTTATGACTACGGACAATATCGTTTACAGACACAGAATCAACTTTCTAGTAGCTTGAATTACGGCGTATAGAAGAAATTTGACACAACAATGCTCATGAGCCACAAGTTTTGTTTTGAACGGGAGAATTCTGTGGCAGGCTGATACTCTTCGGCCATGTGTGCTACTCGGTCCGGCCAGTTACACGGCGACCTACATTTTCACGTGAAATCGGGACCATGTTCTCACTCTGATTAATGGATCTGATTAAATTCTCACTAAGTATAAGAAAAACTAACGGTATTCATATTACTGCTCTGAGACTGAATCATCTAAACTGCACCTAATTATGTGCCAAAAACAATGAAAAAATGAAATTTTTATATCTATATCTACTCAACGAAATTCACTGCCAGGTGCGCGTCTGGGGCCACTTCCTATACCACGCTAGCAAATGCAACGAAATGGCGCAATGATTGACGTAGCATTCTGATTCGGGAATTCCGTTGTTTCGCTACATTGTTTCAGTGAACCCACGGCTGATTCACCCCTCATGGCAGTTCAGCGTTAAGGACCACGTCACCGGCGGGGTCTTAAACTCCATTCTTCCTACTCTCATACTGCTAGTAAATATCGTTCATATCCCTTTCGTGGATAGAGAATCGGTAGATTATCACGTATCGGGTGAGGCTGTCACACGGGGAGATTTGAAGACTTGCTCGACCCCAACGACCCCATAGTCCCAACCCTCTAATTTCTGATCCTGATATCCTGTCACATCAATACCAACACGTCCCACATTCTTTCGTAGGGCGCCTTCAATACTCTCACTGCCAGACAAATTCTTACCTGAAATTTATCCTTTCCATCAAATCTAACCCACTTCTTTCCGACTGTCCCCATATCAGCTCTACCACTCCTCTCTCCAATTTCGTTTTTTTTTCCCCCTGTTCTTCTCCAAGGCCGTCCTCCAATCTAGTTTACTCCTACGCAAGACCGCATGTTTTCCTACCACCTACCATCCTATATTACTTTCATTTCTCCGTCTGTTCCAGACCACCTGATCCCTCTTTTTCTCAAATCTAACGATTCCGCAAAATCAATCAATCACTCTCCTATTTTGTCTTTTCCTAATACAGGTGTGTCCAATTCAATGCAACATTTTAACATCTACTCCATTTTAGCACCTTCGATTTTAAAAACAGCAACTGTAGCTATGCTCAACGTCTCCAATCAAACTGTTGTTGTTGTTGTGGTGGTGGTCTTCAGTCCAGAGACTGGTTTGATGCGGTTCTCCATGCCACTGTATCCCGTGCAAGCCTCGTCATCTCCCAGTACCTACTGCAACCTACAACCTTCTGAATCTGCTTAGTGTATTCATCTCTTGGTCTCCCTCTACGATTTTTACCCTCCACGCTGCCTTCCAATACTAAATAGGTGATCCCTCGATGCCTCAAAACATGTCCTACCAACCGACCCCTTCCTCTAGTCAAGTTGTGCCACAAATTTCTCTTCTCCCCCATTCTTTTCAATACCTTCTCATTAGTTATGTGATCTACCCAACTAATCTTCATCATTCTTCTGTAGCATCACATTTAGAAATCTTCTATTTTCTTCTTGTCTAAACTATTTATCGTCCACGTTTCACTTCCATACATGGCTACACTCCATACAAATAGTTTCACAAAATTGCCAGTCAACATTTTACATCGTCTCTACTGCGACCATCATCAGTTATTTTGCTCCCCAAATAGCAAAACTCATCTACTACTTTAAGTGTCTCATTTCCTAAGCTAATTCCCTCAGCATTACCCAACTTAATTCGACTACATTCCATTATCCTCGTTTGCTTTCGTTGATGTTCATCTTATATCCTCCTCTCAAGAGACTGTCCATTTCGTTCAACTGCTCTATCAGATACTTTGCTGTCTATGATACAATTACAAAAAATTGTTCAAATGGCTCTGAGCACTATGGGACTTAACTTCTGAGGTCATCAGTCCCCTAGAACTTAGAACTACTTAAACCTAACTAACCTAAGGACATCACACACATCCGTGCCCGAGGCAGGATTCGAACCTGCTACCGTAGCGGATAGAATTACAATGTCAGCGGCGAACCTCAAAGTTTTTATTTCTTTTCCATGGATTTTAATACCTACTCCGAATTTTTCTTTTGTTTCCTTTACTGCTTGCTCAATATACAGATTGAATAACATCGAGGAGAGACTACAACCCTGTCTCACTCCCTTCCCAGCCACTGCTTCCCTTTCATGTCCCTCGACTCTTATAACTGCCATCTGGTTTCTGTGCAAATTGTAAATAGCCTTTCGCTCCCTGTATTTTACCCCTGCCACATTCAGAATTTGAAAGAGAGTATTCCAGTCAACATTGTCAAAAGCTTTCTGTAAGTCTACAAATGCTAGAAACGTAGGTTTGCCTTTCTTTAATCCATCTTCTAAGAAAGTCGTAGGGTCAGTATTGCCTCACGTGTTCCAACATTTTTACGGAATCCAAACTGATCTTCCCCGAGGTCGGCTTCTACCAGTTTTTCCATTCGTCTGTAAAGAATTCGAGTTAGTATTTTGCAGCATGACTTATTAAACAGATGATCCGGCAATTTTCACATTTGTCAACACCTGCATTCTTTGGGATTGGAATTATTATATTCTTCATGAAGTCTGAGGGTATTTCGCCTGTCTCATACATCTTGTTCACCAGATGGTAGAGTTTTGTCAGGGCTGGCCATCCCAAGGCTGTCAATAGTTCTAATGGAATGTTGTCTACACCCGGGACCTTGTTTCAACTTAGGTCCTTCAGTGCTCTGTCAAAATCTTCGCGCAGTATCGTATCTTCCATTTCATCTTCAGCTACATCCTCTTCCATTTCCATAATACTGTCCTCCAGAACATCGCCCTTGTATAGACCCTCTATATACTCCTTCCATCTTTCTACTTTCCCTTCTTTGCTTAGAACTGGGTTTTCATCTTTGCTCTTGATGTTCATGCAAATGGTTCTCTTTTCTCCAAAGGTCTCTTTAATTTTCCTGTAGGCAGTATCTATCTTACCCCTAGTGAGATGTGATTCTATATCCTTACATTTGTCCTCTAGCCATCCCTGTTTAGTTATTGTGCACTTCCTGTCGATCTCATTTTTGAGACGTTTGTATTCCTTTTTGCCCGCTTCATTTACTGCATTTTTATATTCTCCCCTTTCATCAATTAAATTCAATATACCTTCTGTTACGCAAAGTTTCTACTAGCCCTCGTCTTTTTACTTACTTGATCCTCTGATACCTTCACCATTTCATCCCTCAGAGCTACCCATTCTTCTTCTACTGTATTTCTTTCCTCCATTCATGTCAATTGTTCCCTAATGCTCTCCCTGAAACACTCTACAACCTCTGGTTCTGTCAGTTTAGCCAGGTCCCATCTCCTTAAATTCCCACCTTTTTGCAGTTTCTTCAGTTTTAAACTACAGTTCATAACCAATTGATTGAGGTCAGGGTCCACATTTGCCCCTGTAAATGTCTTACAATTTAAAACCTGGTTCCTAAATCTCTGTCTTATCATTACATAATCTATCTGAAACCTTCCAGTATCTCCAGGCCTCTTCCATGTATATAACCTTCATTCGTGATTGTTGAATTAAGTGTTAGTTATGACTAAGTTATGCTCTGTGCAAAATTCTTCGGGACGACTTCGTCTTTCACTTCTTATCCCCATTCCATATTCACCTACTACGTTTCCTTCTCTTCTTTTTCCTACTATTGAATTCTAGTCAACCATGTCTATTAAATTTTCGTCTCTCTTCACTATCTGAATAATTTCTTTTAGCTCATCAAACATTTCATCGATCTCTTCGGCATCTGCGGAGCTAGTTGGCATATAAACTTGTACTACTGTGGTAGGCGTGGGCTCCGTATCTATTTTGGCCACAATAATGCATTCACTATGCTGATTGTTGTAGCTTACCCGCATTCCTATTTTTTATTCATTATTAAACCTACTCCTGCATTACCCCTATTTGATTTTGTATTTATAACCCTGTATTCACCTGACCAGAAGTCTTGTTCCTCCTGCCACCGAACTTCGCTAATTCTCACTATATCTAACTTTAACCTATCCATTTCCCTTTTTAAATATTCTTACCTACTTGCCCGATTACGCGATCTGACATTCCACGCTCCGACCCGTAGAACGCCAGTTTTCTTTCTCCTGATAACAACGTCCTCCTGAGTAGTCCCCGCCCGGAGATCCGAATGGGGGACTATTTTACCTGGGGAATATTTTACCCAAGAGGACGCCATCATCATTTAACCATATAGTAAAGCTGCATGCCCTCGGGAAAAATTACGGCTGTCGTTTCCCCTTGCTTTCAGCCGTTCGCAGTACCGGCACAGCAAGGCCGTTTTGGCTAGTGTTACAAGGCCACATCAGTCAATCATCCAGACTGTTGCCCCTGCAACTACTGAAAAGGCTGCCGCCGCTCTTCAGGAACCACACGTTTGTTTGGCCTCTCAACAGATACCCCTCCGTTGTGGTTGCACCTACGGTACGGCTATCTGTATCGTTGAGGCACGCAAGCCTCCCTACCAACGGCAGGTCCATGGTTCATGGGGGGAGGTAATTTACACCAACTGATCAAAAGTCCAGACTTCTATTAGTGGACATTAATGTGGGGAGTGACCACCCTTCGTCTTTATGGCGGGTTGAACTTTTTTAGGGATACTCTCTATGACTTGTCCGACTGTCTGTGGAGGAATGGAACCCAGTCTACCTCAAAAGCCGAAACCAGAGAAGATGGTGTTGTTGGTCCCTCGGGGCCGCCGCCCTAACTCATCTCGAAGGTGTTCGTTCCATTGGGCTCAGGTTGGGACTCTGGGCAAGCCAGACTATTTTAGAAATGTCATCGTAGACAAACCATAGTCTCGTTGACGCTAATCTACGACAGCGTATATCGTCTTTCAGATAGAAACGATCACCGTCTCCGCATGTTTCCTGAGCTGTAGCACTACACAGTGCTGTAAAACGTGTTAATATCCTTCCGAATTCAGCGTTTCCTTATTTGCAATGAGAGAACCCCAGCCAAACCGCAAAGGTAAAACCCCCGTACCGTAACACCACCTCATTTGTACTTCACTGTTGGAACTACGCGCCGCACGGGATTAGCCGAGCGGTCTTGGGCGCTGCAGTCATGGACTGTGCTGCTGATCCCGGCGGAGGTTCGAGTCCTCCCTTGGGCATGGGTGTGTGTGTTTGTCCTTAGGATAATTTATGTTAAGTAGTGTGTAAGATTAGGGACTGATAACCTTAGCAGTTAAGTCCCATAAGATTTCACACACATTTGAACATGTTTTTGGAACTACGCTTGATGGCAGATAATGTTCTTCGGGCATTCGCCAAACCCAAACCCTTCCATCGGACTGCCACAGGGTACTCAATCCAAATCACTCATTTCCAGTCCTTCTCTGTACAGTGGTATCCATCCTGCAAACACATTGTGATAGCCTTGGCACTCAAGAGCGATACCTTCCTCTGATTTCACGCGATGTTTTGCAACCACACTCGACAGTGCTCGACGGTCCCTCTGCGTCAGTACATGAGGTTTAGTTGCAGTTGTTCCTCCGTGTTTCCATTTCAATATCACGCCATAAACAGTCGACTTGGGCTGCTTTGGAAGGGTTGAACTGTCTCTGATGGATTCGCTACTCAGTTGTCATCCAGTGATTAGTCCACGTTCGCCCTGAGGTCTACTGGCCGACCCATTTCGCTGTTACTGCTTCTCTACTGACAAAACAATACTCCCCGCCTCCTTTTATAATGGCGGATCTGTCTCTTGTGACATACAGTGGTTAATATCGGATTACATTGTGGTGCACGGATACTTCTGATCGGATAATTTATGTCGTTGTTATACAGGGTGTCCGAAAAGCTTTCCCTGATTACATAAATTGATAGCTCAGGCTAGAAGTAAGATACAAATATGAAACTTGTGTCGAATTGTTTACAACTATCAAAGTTTTTTTTTCTGTTTTAGGTTCGCAGTACGGAAGTAGTGGATGAGGTGCAGTGCCCAAGAAGCCATGTTAACCAATCAGGAGAAGGCACAGTGTGTCCTGTGGTACCATGAGACACGATCACCAACCACAGTGCAGAGACATTTCCAGACAACATTTGAAAGGAATCTACCTGATGTCAAGAGCATTAAAGCCTGGTATGAGAAGTTCAAGAACACAGGATCGGTTACGGACCTTCCGAGGTCTGGTCAACCAAGAACCTCAGCAGACAGGGTGGAAGCTGTAAGGCAGTCTTTTCTGCGAAGTCCGAAGAAACCGGTGCGCAGGGCCTCACGTGAATTACAAATGCCAAAAAGCTCTCTCCATGACATTTTACACAAACGTTTATTGTTTCGTGCATACAAAGTGCAAATCGTTCAGGTCTTGTTGCCCAATGACAGTACACGTCGATATGACTTTGCGGTCGAAATGCTATCACGTATTGAGGACGATGATGGTTATCTCACACGAATTGCCTTTTCCGACGCAGCGACCTTGTTTTCAGTGGAGTAGTGAATCGCCATAATGTGCGCATTTGGGGTTCACAACCCCCTGGCGAGGTTATGGAGTGCACCAGAGGCAGTCCAAAGGTGAATGTTTGGTGCGCGCAATTGCACCATCGAATTATCGGGCCATTCTTCTTCGCTGAGGCTATCATCACATCTGCAGCGTCTCTGGACATGTTGTAACTGTATGCTGTTCCTCAGCTGCTTCAGTATCACCCTGATGTCTTGTTTCAGCAAGACGGTGCACCGCCTCATTGGGGTTTGGACGTCCGTGCCTATCTCGATATGACTTTTCCTGGGCGATGGATTGGTCGTGATGGGCCTACGGTTTGGCCTCCACGCTCTCCTGACATAACCCCATTAGACTTCTTTTTATGGGGTTATGTCAAGGACGAGGTCACCGAACACGTGTACCAGATCTTGAAGCCCTGCCGCAACGGATAACCACAGTCGTTGAATTGATCCCTCCAGTGATGTTGGCTAATGTGTGGAAGGAAATTGAATATCACGTAGATGTGCTACGTGCTACCAGGGGTCCTCATGTGGAAGTTTACTGATGTGTGAAACAAACTTTGATAGTTTGTGAACAATTAGACACCAGTGTCATATTTTTATCCTACTTCTAGCCTGAGTTATCAATTTATGTAATCAAGGAAAGACTTTTCGGACACCCTGTATTTAAGAATTCTTCTGAATATGGAGTAAAATGTTGTACTGCTGCCGCACCTCTTTAGCCTTCGAGGAATGAGAGAAGAAAATAAAATAGAGAAAAGATGTATATATGTACACT
Source organism: Schistocerca nitens (assembly GCF_023898315.1). NCBI lineage: Eukaryota > Metazoa > Arthropoda > Insecta > Orthoptera > Acrididae > Schistocerca > Schistocerca nitens. The sequence goes on from NC_064615.1 coordinate 504,946,297, forward strand.
CAAAAAATTGTGAGAAAATATGGTGTGCGAGTTATGTGAGCAGTCTGCAGTAGATGAGCTTCAGTATTCTGATATTCTATCACAAAGACTAAGGCTGTCATTTTTTTATCGGCCTTATGATAAAAAATGTCTATCTTTTGCTACGCCGTAGTGTACGTTCAGACATTTCTATAGCGCAACTGGTTTGATTCGTTAATCTTTTGTTCACACTTCAGTCAGCTGCTCATCTTTGTCAGGAGGAAATCTTATCAGTTACCAGCCTGGATGTTTGGATAAACATTTCCGCTACTATGTCATAAGATACAATGATAAATTTCCTTTACTCCACGTCAACGGTCAAAATTTTTTTGTCTTCAGACTACCGGTTTCGGTCTATAATGACCATCTTCAGATGTGTTTTATAAAAACATGTCCTAATATACTGTTTTTATAAAACAGATCTGAAGATGGTAATTATAGACCGAAACCGATAATCTGATGAAAAAAAAAACTAACAGCTGACGTGAAATTTATTCTATATTCGGGTCAGTGTTCAATTCGTGACCATGTCGCAGCTTGTGAAATACAAGGATTACTGATCTACAGCCTGATCACTCAGTTCGCAACTACAGCTGCAGTCAGTCGGTGAACGCAGTATTCTAACCACAGCGGTGTTCGAAATAAAGCCCCATTACCGCTATTTCTTCGAGAAATGACCTATAGGAAAACGAGGCTTAATAGGAGCAGGGTTACACTGTTAGTAATTAGCCAAATATTTAATTTTCTTCTCGAACACATATGTTCCACTACCTTCTGAGTTGAAATACACGACGCCGGCCAAGGTGGCCGAGCGGTTCTAGGCGCTACAGTCTGGAACCGCGCGACAGCTACGGTCGCAGGTTCGAATCCTGCCCTGGGCATGGGTATGTATCGTGGCCTTAGGTTAGTTGGGTTTCAGTAGTTCTAAGTACTAGGGGACTGATGACCTCAGATGTTAAGTTCCATAGTGCTCTGAGCTATTTGAACTAGCGCCTAATCGAAAAATTTTTTCTCCCTGGCTACGTCTCTAGCACAGACAAAACTTCGTCACTTGTGACTGTCGCCCGACGTTTTTGAAACGTTTTGGCTCCTTTCGGCATTCTAAAAGCTCAGTCAACAATATTTTACGCCTGACTATAGAACTAGTACGGAAGGAAAACTACGACAGTGGGGTATGCTGTTGTCCAGTTTCTTACGAACTATATGCTACAAATCTAGTGCAGTCTTCGTAGTGCGCAGTCGAGTAGCGGACTGAACCAGTCAATAATGTGAAATCGAATAAACACCGTTTTCGTAAAAAAAGGGTATTGGTTTAGCTTCCAGTGGAGGATGATGTCATTGCAGACGGATCATTACTTAGAACAGGAAAAGGAAATCTAAGTACACATCTCGGCTTTTACCTTAAATGATATACGGAAATGACGGGAAATCTAAATATAGATGGTCGCACGGGGTTTAGAACCACTGTCTTCGCGAGTACAAGGTCAGCGTGCTAACCTCTGTAAGCCTCCAAGCCATCAGAATACTTGGGGGAATTAGCATAGAATTTGCTGATCACCCAGTGCAACAACTTTCAGTTGATGTATTAAGTACTTAGAGGCAATGGCCATCTTTCAAAAAGAAGAGAGATATGGGAAGTCATCAACAAAAATAACCAAAATGGTTCAAATGGCTCTGAGCACTATGGGACTTAAAATCTGAGGTCATCAGTCTCCTAGAACTTAGAACTACTTAAACCTAACTAACCTAAGGACATCACACACATCCATGCCCAAGGCAGGATTCGAACCTGCGACCATAGCGGTTGCGCGGTTCCAGACTGTAGCGCCTAGAACCGCTCGGCCACAATGGCCGGCAAAAATAACCAAAAAAAATATTTTTTATATATATATGCTGCAAGATTCCTAATCCTCCCAATCCTTAAAAAGCTGTTTCACATGGTCGCGCGCACGCGTATATGAAATGAGAGGTAAAGTACAGAAAAGAACACATAATAAGTTGGTAACACTTATGTACACAAGCGAGTCTTGAGACAGAAACTAAACAAACTTTTCACAACTGTAATCGTCACAGTACGCATCTGAAGCGGTTGTCAAATCAGCAGTGAAGTGTTTCACATCATTTAGTAAATGGAAAATAAAAGATTTCGAGGCGAAGACGTAACGAATTTTCGTAAGTGGAACTTCATCCTTAACCCGTGATCGCACAAGAAAAACCGCAGATTTTGGCAGGACAGACAGGTAATAGTTACATTTTATATTTTTCCTATAAATATCATAGCATGTAAAAAACTGTCTATCATTCCATTAAAAACAGTGAAGACGCCTTTAATATAGCGAAAACCATCTGGAAAATTAAATGAAATATTGGAACAAAATACGACATTTGAAACTATAAAACGAATGTTCACGTTCGCTTCCATAAGCCACAGCGCCGAGCGTGTGTGCTCGCGGGGACAGTACAGTACTACCAATGTAAATAGCCACAACAAAAAAACTTCCTGCCAAAGAAGGCATTACTGGATGTACCGACAAGCTGTTGAGCAGATTCACAAAGTAACGTAACAAGAAACTGAAGTTTTTCTTGTATCCAGTAGTAGAAATCACACACTACCGTTATGTGCAGATTACTTCCGTTGTGTTAAGCGATATTTCTTCCCCTGCCAGCACACGGCTACTTCCAGAACCGTTGCAGTCCTCGCTGACCTTGGCCGCAGATCCCGTTGCCTCCCTGGGGACCCACCCCCTCCCCCTCTCGGCCGCTTTCACTGCTAACCACGACCCGCAAACATCGGTCGACAGCCTCCTCGGGCAATCAACACCCGAACGCACCAAGCTGCATATTGCACATGCAAATGTCCAGTCTCTGCCAGCTCACTTCGACGAGTTCAAATATATATTTCAAACTACTGATACACACGTAAGACTTTTGTCAGAGACTTGGCTCAAACCAAGTATTCCTAAAACTTCCGTAAACCTAGATGGCTATATCTTTCTCAGGCACGACAGATGCAACAGACGAGGGGGCGGAGTAGGGGCGTACATACGCTCTGATTTGTCACCTACTGTACTACATACATCCGATAACAATGTAGATAAACAAGAGGAATATATGTTCGTAGAGATCAAATCCCTTAACAGAAAGTGTTTAATATGTGTCCTTTACAAACCTCCTAAAGTAGGTGGGTTCGCCTGCTTCGAAACTGCCCTCTCTTGTCTCGAATCGTCATATGAACATGTAATTATAGCAGGCGACACTAACATTAATTTTCTGCGCAATAGTCCTTCCACTGGGAAATTTAAGAGGATGCTTTCTTCCTCAAATATGACGCTACTTCAGCTGACACCTACTCATCACACGACTACCAGTCACACTTTCATAGATATATTCGCAACGAAATCTCCAAATGGAATAATCCGCACCTCTCAAATATCTGCCCCTGGCATGTCTGCCCATGACATTTTCATGACGTATTCACTAGAATGTCCTAGAAAGAAACAAAAACTGTCTACATACCGAGACTTCAAACGCATAAATTTGCGTGAATTCGAAACTGAGGCACAAGAAATAGTTTGGAGGATGACCTCTACTCCCCCCATGGACATAAACGACAAACTCCAGGATTTAACTAAGAAAATTACTCAACTATATAACAAACATGCTCCAATAAAGACCAGAAAAGTAGAAAGGAAACCTGCACCTTGGCTGACTGATGAACTAAAATAGCTCATGAATCTCAGAGACGCTGCACAGCGAGCATACAAGATACACCCTACACCTGAAAATCATACCGTATACAAGCAGAAACGAAACATAGTCAGTCAAGCGGTGAGAAACGCTAAGCTCAGGCATGCCCGTACATTAGCTGACAATAGATGTAGACCAGCTATCCTGTGGAAAAATCTCCGTAGTCTCGGTTTAGGCAAAATAAAAGTTGCAGAAAATCCCATGGTCCCATCTGAAGAACTAAACCGATTCTTCACATTACATACAACCACAATTGAATCGGAAAAAAACAGAGAATCATTGATTACTTCGTGGGGATGAACGACTGTAGCAAAGAAAAATTCTAAATACAGCACGTCACTTGCAATACTGCCAAGAAAGCCATAATGCGGATTCGATCAGCATCTACTGGACATGATGGCATCACTATCCAGTTGGTAAAGCTTATTATTGACCAACTACTGCCCTCTTCTTCTTCTTCTTCTGCTTTTACGGCCTCATTGGACCACTTCAGTCAATCATTTCTGGTCCTCTTCTTTGGTATTTTCCCCTTCCGAGTGGCCCAGTATCTCTTTATTCGTTCCGATGCTTTTCGTCGTTCCTTATCTGTAAATACCCTTTTCATTGTATGTCGTTTGTCAATTTTTGGTTTAAATCTTATTTCTGTGTCCCTCAACTTCTTTAAATTTGGCGTTTTGTTCTGCAAATCATCCAGAGTTATTTCCAGTTCTTCCATATCCTCTCTTATTTCCTTAAGCCATCCTCCTTGTTGTTTCAAATTCCAGAGTTTCTCAATAATTTTCCTTGATAATCTGGTTTCTGGTGTCCTCAGAATGTGACCACAAAAAGAGATCCTTTTCTTTCGTATAGTATCAGTGATGGGCTCCAGTTCTCTGTATACCACTTCATTTGGAACTATCCGCCATTGCCCAGCTTTTTGATATTTCTTATTTATGCATGTTCTAGCAATTCTTCTCTCTACTTTTAAAATTTTGTCAATTCTGTTTTTCTGGGTGACTTTAAAAAGAGTTTCACTTCCGTATGTAACCTCTGGTTGAACCACCGTCTTGTAATGTTTTAATTTTGTTTTAATTGATAGACATTTTTTATTGTACGTAGACCATGTTAGTTTTTGAGCTTTTATCATTTTATTAGTTCTTGCTCGCCATGCAGGTTTCTCGTCCAATTTGTGTGTTATAATTTCACCCAGGTATTTAAATTGTTTCACTATTTTAATTTCCCTATTGTTCACTGTGATGTGATCTATTACAAGTGGATCCGTTACCATTATTTCAGTCTTTTCAAATGATATCTGGAGTCCTAATTTTTGTACTATATTTTGTAAGCTTGTTATTTGTTTCGTGGCTTCCTGAATATTATTAGCTAGTAATGCTAGGTCATCAGCAAATCCCAAGCAATTTAGGTTTATTTTATCTTTCTTAGTTCCAATTTTAATATTCATAGGATTTTCCTTGTACCATTCTCTCATTACATATTCAAGAGCACAATTGAATAATCTCCCTGTCTCAACCCTGTTTTAATCGTAAATGGTTCAGATATTTCTCCTCTAAATTTTACTTTGGATTTGGTGTTTGTTAAGGTTAACTGTATCATTTTTATTAATTTAGGATGAAGTCCAAAATTCCTTAATATTTTCATCATTGAAGATCTATGGATGCAATCATACGCCTTTTTGAAATCTACAAAGGTTATGACTAGTTGTTTTTGCCTTCTTTTGTAGACATCCATAACTAACTTCAAGGTGATTATCTGTTCTGGGCAGCTTCTCCAGGATCTAAATCCTCCTTGATATTCTCCCAGTTCCAGTTCTAGTTGATCTTTACAGTGGTTGTATAGTATTCTTGACATGATCTTATACGTGCAGTCCAAAAGGGAAATTCCTCTATAGTTGTCTGGATTTGATTTTTCTCCTTTCTTATGTAATGGATGTATTATAGCAGTAGTCCAATTTTCTGGTAATTTCTCTTCATTCCAGATTTTTACTATGCATTGGTGTAATGCTATCTTTACTGGTTCTGCTGCATATTTCCAAAGTTCAGCAAACGTTTGATCTTCTCCACTTGCTTTGTAGTTTTTGAGTTCTTTCAAAGCTCTGTAGACCTCATTAATTGTAGGTGGATTTATATTTTCTGCTGGTGTTTTAATTAGGGTTTCTGTGTTTATCTGAAGAAGTTCTGGGGGATCTTCACAATTTAGTAACTTGTTAAATGTTTCTGCTAGAATTTCTGTATTTTTACTATTGCTATGGGCTAGGTTATTATCTTTATCTTTTAACATTAATGTTGGAGGATCATATCTTTGTAACTGTCTGCCAAATATTTTGTAATAGTCTCTTGAGTTTGTTTTTTCACTATTTGTTTCTATCATTAGAAGTATATCTTTTTGGTACTGACGTTTAACTCTCCTTATTATTTTTTGTGTTGTCTTCCTTTGTTTTGTGAGTTCCAAATATGATTTTTCTGTTTTTTCATTTTGATGCCTTAACCAGGCTTGGTGTCGATCCAACACTGCTTCATCACATTCATCGTTCCACCACTGGTGTTTTTTCCTTGGATTTATAGGGGCAACTTGTTCAGCTATTTGTTTCAATTTGGGAATTATTTCTTCCAGATCATCTGTTATTTTTATATCCCTGGTTTGTGCTTCATAATCCTCATTTTGTATCAGTTTATGAGGGTCATAGGTTCTCTTCTTCTTCTGGTGGGATTTTTTCTTTGCTAATGGGGTTAATTTAATTTTAATTTTTATCATGTAATGATCTGATCCGGTATCTGTCCCTCTCAGTACTTTCACATTGTAAATTTCCTTGTGGTAATTCTTATCCATGCAGACATGGTCCAGTTGCCATTCTCCTTTTTTCCAGTCTGGATGTTTCCAAGTTTTTAGTTTACTTGGTCTTCTCTTAAAATACGTCGACTTTGAGATCATGTCATGGTTTCTGCAAAATTCCACTAGTCTTATGCCATTTTTGTTTGTTCTTCTTTGTGCTGTCCATTTCCCTATTATGTCTCAATATCTCTTTTCCCTTCCTAACTGGGCATTGAAGTCTCCAATTAAAATTTTGATGTGATTTTTATTATTGTTATTCGTCGTTTGATCTAAGAGCTCCCAAAATTTTTCTACCTATTCTCTGTGTTCTTTTTTATTATTTTTATCATTTGTCGGGGCATGGGCATTTATTATTGTATACATTTTATTTGCAGCTTTTAGAGTTAATGTTGAGAGCCTGGGAGATTGTGCTTTAAATTCTATTATGGACTCTTATTATTTTCAGACTCACACGAATCCTGTTCCAAATTGTGGACACTGTTTCATGACTCTTTTCCCTGGTATTCCCTTATAAATCCTATATCCTTGTGATTCTATCGGCTCCTGATCAGTATTTCTCATTTCTTGAAGTCCGGTTATGAGAATCCCCTTGCGATCCATTTCATCCGTCAGAATTTTGAGTTTGCCTGGTTGTATGAGGGAATTTATATTGTGTGTCGCAATGTAGTTTATTTGTCCTGTCTTGAGTTTTGGTCGTCTGTCCGTTTTGGGTATTTTCAGATGCTCCGACTCATCCAAGTTATCTTTCAGGTGACTGCACACAGTATCCGAGTGCAGTCTTCCTTGGTTATTGCCAAGCGGTGGATTATTCCTTGAAAGATTTCCTTCCATGTTTGACTTTCAAAGGTAGTCAACCTTGTATGGAGCAAGCTCCGAGTTACAACTACGGTTGTTAGCCGTAGAGGTTGTTTAGTGTTTGGTCCGCGAGAGCTATTTTATTTCGCTCAAGTCCGCCGGTAAACCGGTGAGGACCCCCCTATCCGCCACCTGGGACGCGCCACGTCGGAGTATCACCTCTCCGCCTGCTACGACACCGTAGTAGGTTCGTGGCTACTGCCCTCTATAACAGATATTTTCAACGATTCATTAATCACAAGTGTTTTCCCTGAGGCCTGGAAACTGGGACAAATTAAGCCACTGCCTAAAAAGGATATCGCCACAGCACCCTCTGACTACCGCCCCATCTTTCTTCTTGCAGTATCAAAGGCCTTAGAATATATAGTTCATGACCAGCTCACCAACTACCTAACTACTAACAACCTACTAGACGAATACCAATCAGGTTTCCGTAAACATCGAAGCACAACATCCGCACTGATAAAGGTGACAGATGACCTGAAACTTGCCATGGACAGACAAGAAGCGACTATCATTTGCTTCTTAGATTTCAGCAAAGCATTTGATACTGTCGACTTCGACATCTTACTAGCCAAACTTAGCGGTCTAAATTTCTCACCAAGTGCAGTGCAATGGTTTCGCTCATACATGACGTCTCGCCAGCAACGCGTCCTGTCTGGGAAGATAAAATCACAATGGCGGCAGGAAGTGTCAGGCGTTCCCCAAGGCTCAGTATTAGGTCCTATACTCTTCTCTCTGTATGTCAATGATGTGTCATCGGTTCTGACGTATTGCAAATATCATATGTATGCTGATGATCTTCAGTTGTATCTAAGTGCGAAACCAAGCAATCTTAAGAAAGCTATTGAAAATTTCAATACTGGCCTCGATGCACTATCAAAATGGGCACAGGACATAGGACTAAAACTAAACCCATCTAAAACCCAAGCGGTACTTGTTGGTCACTCTAAGCTCATTAGGCCAAAACATCGGGAATCCGTACCATCTCTTATCCTAAATGGAACAAATATTAACTTCTCTCCCTCAGCAAAGAGTTTGGGAGTAATAATAGATGAAAATCTAAATTTGACAGAGCACGTAACTGCAGTGTGCAAAAAAACCTCAGCATCCCTTCATGTCCTGCAAAATTATAAAAAATTCTTCCCTTTCGATCTGAAAAAGAAATTAGTACAAACGCTTATACTCCCAATCATTGACTACAGCGATATTATCCTACAAGGCCTCTCTCAGGAAAATTTGCGACGTCTAGAAATGGTCATGAATGCCTGCGTCCGATATATCTGTGACGTTCGACTTTTTGATCACATTTCACCAGTATATGCAAAATTGTCCTGGTTGCGTGCAGACAAACGCAGAGATTTCCATACACTCTGTCTCATCTACTGCCTCATAAATGTACACTGTCCCTCATATCTCTCCTCGTCCTTAACGCTTATGTCGGATCAACATGACAAAAACACGCGTTCCCATCATAATAAAATCCTCTCTGTTCCACTGCATCGCTCAGCCACCTTATCCAAGTAGCGGGAACCCGACTCTGGAATAACCTCCCTCGTTATGTTAGAGAACTTAAAATCATGTCCGGCTTCAAAAAACAGTTAACGACGTACCTACTTAAGCAACAGTAATGCCTTCCTCTGTACATGAATGCACTTTACCTCATTACTTCCCTCTTTCCCCATCCTTAAATCTCCCTTCCCCAAAACTCGCTATAGGAGTAAACATCTACTTTACACACCAAGATATTAATGTAGATCTGCACAAATCGTCATTACTATTGCCAATTTTTCTCATGTTTATCATTATTATTTGATTTTTTTACTGTTATTATTATTGCTTTTATCATAATCTGTATGTATAGCACCTGTTGTAAAAATACTGCCAGCATTTACTTTATTAGGTCTTAGTCATTACTATTTATTCATATTGTCACTAGAGTAATCTAATTTTATTATTTAAACTATTGTCATAATGTAACTCTGATGTGTGAAATGCTGCAAGTGTGGAACACTGGTCCGATGTAAGAGAGGGCCTGATGGCCTAATCTGATCAGGTTAAATAAATAAATAAATGCAGGTTTTCATGAAAGTAATAGTATCATGTCTGAAGCATGTCGAATTTACCATGAAAGTAATAGACACATACAAGACATAAACAATCATGACGGAATTACATAGTTTCTTTCATTAACCGAGTAACAAAATAAGGTGTTTTCATTTCCTGGATGGGAATTGGTGGAAAGACACTACTGCTGTGTTATTGCATTGTTAGCGTTTTGTCCAACCACCATTCTTAGTAATTACCTCAAAAACTCTCTTCAGCATTCATTTTGTTTGAGATTGTAGTTCTTGAAGTAAAATTGCCACCCACTCTTTTCGTATCGCTCTTTTCAGCTCCTATATAGCCTCAGATTGCCTTCCATTGCGATGAACACGCCTTGCAAGTACTTGCCAAAGGTTTTGCACGTGGTTCAAATACGGGCTACGTTCAGGCCAAGACAAGATATCGATATTTTTATCTTCAAACCACTTTTTGGTTGGCGCAGAAACAAACACACATGCATTATCTTTTGAAACATTAGATCTTCGCTCCTTAGGTTCTCATGCTTTCTAATCAATTCTGTCTCTAGCATCTCAGTGCACATGTTAAGAGTTTATTCTAGTGTTCAGTCAAGCAATGCGTGATTTCCCTTTAGCGCAGTAGGCTGCCCAAAACAGAATACTTCCATCATCAAAATTTCTGCTCATTATGGCCTGTTGCTCTGTTCTCAGATCATGTCAATAATACTGAAATCCTTCCTGCCCATCTAAATTAAACTACTTCTTGTCACTGAATATCGCTTTATCACATTCTGAAGTCCAGGTCACATGTTTTTCAGCAAACTCCAATCTCACCTGTTTATATTTGGGAGTTACAGCGGGTTTCTGCAGCCATTTCCTGAATGCAAGATATTTGTCATGTGAACAAAATTTGTCGTACGTATCTGGCAGTCATAGGCAACTGTAAATCAGCAGCAAGTTGAGAGAAGAATAACGGTCTGTGGCCTTTGCTTTGCGCAACTGTAAGCATTTCTATGCCTCAGATAATTTTCTAATTTGCTCATATTTTCCGCCTGTCCATACCGTGCATCCAGTTTAACGAAATCATCAATCATCGCACTTGTACAGTTCAAGCCCTTGGCGATTTGACGATAAGAAAGTTCAGTTTCCTTGTACGTACTTTCAACGTACGGTAACTGTTTTCCGCGGGGCATTGTCACAATCGTGGTTTATATACACAACAAGCACTGTCACTAATGATGTGTGTTTCCTATCCGCAGTAAGGCACATACGCACACACTAACACCGCACAGAGCCGACTGCCTTTGTGCCGAGTTCCACCCTCTGCCACATGATTCTTTGATGTCTTGTTATATACCGTACTACTGACATCAAATGCGATATCATTTGACTGCATTTGCCGGTCCACTGGATTTGTTACTATTGCATTTACATTAAGTACAGCTATTTCAACAAACAATGATAATTTTCCTGCAAATATCCATGTCTTTAAACTGATTGCCGCTGCTGTAGTATGAGAATTACAAAAAGAATACTAGTGTAAACAACGAATGTACTTTCCGCGTTATGTACTTCAGTCTTTGTCGTTTACTCATTCCGCTATCATCACATTAAGTTTTTCACAACAACGACAAGACGGCGTGTTCTTCACAATCCAACAGCAAAGAGAATACTTATGTGTGATTTGCAGAGCAGTCACGAAAAGCTAAATCTTTACCTGTATTTGATTTTGTGTTGATAACCCTGTACTGACCTGACCAGAGACTCTGATCTTCTTGTCCCCACAATTCTCCAATGCCAATTATACCTAACTTCAGCCTATCCGTTTCCCTCTTTAAATTGTCTAACCTGTCTAACACTTCGACCCGGAGAACGCCGGTTTCAATTCTCCTGATGACAGCACCCTCCTCAGTAGTTCTCGCCCGGAAATCCGAATTGGGGACTTTTTTTTCTTCCGGCTTATTTTACCAGAATGCCATCCATCATCATAAAGCCGTACAGTAGAACTGCATGTCCTCAGGAAATGTAAAGGCTATAATTTTCCCTTGCTCTCGGCCTTTCGCAATACCAATGTAGCGAGGCCGTGTTGGCTAATGAAGGCCACATCAGTCAATCATTCTCACCATTGCCGCCAAAACTATTAAAAAGGCTGCTGCCCCTCTTCAGGAACCACAGATATCCCTCCGATATGGCTGCACCTATGGTATGGCTTCCTGTGTCGCAGAGATCCGTAACCACACCCCCTCGGCGAGGTCCATGTGTTGTAGGGCGATGTTAACCAATGTCGTGACGCATTTCATTTTAGCAGTGTTTGTGGATGAGTGGCTTTTCTTATGAAAGAGAAGGCGTCATGCGAATAATCTCCCGTTTCACAGCAGTTCTGTTTTTATCAGTCATAAAATGGTTTTATTGAAAACAATGACTCCGCTTGCAGAGATTTATTCTTGCACAGCGTATAGCTAAAAGCTGGCGGACCAAATATTCGTGGGTGGATGGGAGAGGGGGGAGACGGAAGGGGGATAACTTGTCCTCACAACGGAGATTCTCTGTTGCCGTTCCGCGCATACCTAAACGCTCGCAGAATGTTTAAAACACAGGTATGCAGACTTTTGAACAAAGTGAATGATTTTATACGGATGACAAGCGCGTGTGGCTGCTCGACGGCGGACAGTGTGAGTACAGTGTTTGGGTTTCGTCCCTTTTTCCTTCGTCCTACCCCCACGAATGTTACATTGATAGGTCTGTATAGTCATCTTTTTTCTAGTACCGCAAAAGATGCAATGACTAGAAGTTCTTGCACTTACTGGACCGAGCGTTTGTTACTCGTGACTAAGTACAGTACTCGTACGTGAGTCGCATTGCTTTCTTGGTCTGTTCTTCTATTTTTTCAGATATGTAATATTCACTCCCTCCTTTCCTTCTGTGTGTTACAGTTTTTCTTGCACCTGAAGGTGGGATTTATAATACCGATACCGGTCGTGGACTGAATAAGTCATTATTACAACTGAAGCGGTTGTCATTCTGTTAATCATGCCTCTCAGTTGCTGATGTCCTACAAATCAAATTATGTGTAATAAAAAGAATGTACGGCTTCTTGAGATGTAGGAAAACGCTAGAAGAAAAATTACACACACACACCGCACAGCATGCCATACCAAAGGCAGTTAATCTGGCTATCAGTCTCCGCGTGGCAAGCTAGAGCGCTGCCAGCTAAGCTGAACGAGCACTTCTCAACAGGAAGAACGCAATAGAGATTAGCGGCCAAAGCTCACAAGGCCACATCCAAAGAAAGGTCACAACGATACTTAAATCAAAAAAATGGTTCAAATGGCTCTGAGCACTATGCGACTTAACTTCTGTGGTCATCAGTCGCCTAGAACTTAGAACTAATTAAACCTAACTAACCTAAGGACATCACACACATCCATGCCCGAGGCAGGATTCGAACCTGCGACCGTAGCGGTCGCCCGGTTCCAGACTGTAGCGCCTAGAACCGCACGGCCACTCCGGCCGGCATACTTAAATCCCATTGCATACGATTGTATGCGTCCTACTACTATTCAACAGTGTCGATTTCCATTTTTAACAGAGGGAATTCCCCTCTCATGTTTTCATACTATGCCGTATCTCCTGGGTATGATAACACAAAAATTGACGATAAAACCCATGAAAATACTATACTAGTGATGGAGAAGAATATTTGCTATTATCTGAACAATAGCATGAACGTTAATCGTATAATCTAATCATCACAGATGAAAAATCAGTTCTCTTCCTTCAACAGATATGCACCTTTCCATAAAGCACAGTAATAATACAGACATCTGAAACAAATGTTCTTACCTTATCAGGTAAAGTAGTATCGGAGGAGGCAAAACTTATTACAGAAGAACGCAGAAAAATAACTGAATTAACCTGGTCAAAAAAGATTTGCGTCATCCTCATGACTAACATAAATTTATGTTTTTTGACCGGAACAGCTTCCTCAACACTCGTTTCACACAAAAAGTCGCTACCTACAGCCACGTGCGTAATGGAGGTAAAAGTTAGTATGGATCGCTATATCTCTAATCGTGAAGAAGACAGAGCGGTTTGTGTACAATATCCAGGCTGTCAACGAGCCTCGAAGAGTCATTTCAAGCTTAACGGTGTGCGTGTTGTCACTTTACGGCAAGCAGTGTTGTCAGTGCAGGGAGTTGCCCATTAAACAGGCGTACAGCACAGCAATGTCATTCGAGCATTCAACAAGATGCTATAAAAAGTATTCCATATTTTGAGAAGTGGTAGTAAGGACCAACACAAAACAAAAATGCCCGGTAAATATGGGCTCTAAAACGTATACCTTAAGAGCTATAAGTATTTGTTCATCTTCTCTGCAACAAGCCCTTTGCTATTACTAACGACGTACAGAAAGCAGTAAGGCCGGCCGCTGTGACCGAGCGGTTCTAGGCGCTTCAGTCCGGAACCGCGCTGCTGTTACGGTCGCAGGTTCGAATCCTGCCTCGGGCATGGATGTTTGTGATGTCCTTAGGTTAGTTAGGTTTAACTAGTTCTAAGTTCTAGGGGACTAATGACCTCAGCAGTTGAGTCCCATAGTGCTCAGAGCCATTTTGAACAGAAAGCAGTAAACAATTGAAAACCCATTCTTCTGTTACTGTCCTAGGATGCAGTATGTAGTAAACAACTGTTAGTGTTGTTACTGTAAACCGTATTCACAGTTTTGGGTAAGTGCGGCATATACATTAGTTCCAATGTAACCAGTTAGTGTTTCGATAAGTTCGTAAAATGTTTTTACTTTACTACACTGTTATATTTGTACTTATCTACATAATGAGAGCTTATTATTCCACACGGGCTGGTAAATGGAAGTAACCTCTGAGCCCGTCTATTGCATGCTGAAAATTTTCAAAAAATGGTTCAAATGGCTCTGAGCACTATGGGACTTAAGTTCTGAGGTCATCAGTCCCCTAGAACTTAGAACTACTTAAACCTAACTAACCTAAGGACATCACACACACCCATGCCCGAGGCAGGATTCGAACCTGCCACCGTAGCGGTCGCGTGGTTCCAGACTGTAGCGCCTAGAACCGCTCGGTCACTCCGGCCGGCATGAAAATTTTCCGAACGCAGGGTACCGTCTGCGCAATTATTCCACCACTTTTTACGGCGACTAGCAAACATTAGCTTTAAAGTTACAAAACCGGCTGATGGTGGTAAACCTCGCACCAGACCCACTCACGTTGCCGAGGAGTGAGAACTGCAAAGGATGGACAAAGATTCCGGAGCTAGAGTACACAGAATTTCAACATCTATAGGGGTTAGCCATACTGCAGTCTGGGCGATGCTACACCCTTGTCATGTACAGTGCGTCCAAGCCCTTCGATCACAAAATCAGCTTGCCAGAATGAAGAACGTTGGAATGATGTATTCAAGATCTACTTAAAAAATACAGTTCACAAACGAAGCTGGTTTCATGCGAGATAAGATTACCAATTTGCATAATTAACTTGCATGGGCTGATGAAAATCCACGCGAAGTTTTAGAAGCAAGGCACCACCCCATCTTCTCCTAAATGTCCGAGAATACCTCACACAGACATTTAATGGGCAATGGATTAGTCGGGGAGGTTCCCCCGATATTAATTCCTTTGGCTGTGGAGACACGTCCGCAGCTCGTGATCTCGCGGTAGTGTTCTCGCTTCCCGAGCACGGCGTCCCGGGTTCGATTCCCGGCGGCATCAGGGATTTTAACTTGGCTCGACATGACTGGGTGTTGTTGTGTCGTCTTCATCATCATCATTCATCCCCATTACGGTCTGAGGAAGGCAATGGCAAACCACCTCCGCTAGGACCTTGCCTATTACAGCAGTGCGGGTCTCCCGCATCGTCCCCTACGCTCTGTCGAGGAGTATGGGACTTCATCATCATCGTGAAGACTCTTGAAATCTTTGGTGTATGCAAGCCCCTTTAATGATGTACAAACACTACAGGAACGCGTGATCAATGTATGACAGCGCATTCACGACCAACATGGAGTTTTTCAAACAGAGCGTGATTCTCGAAGATGTAGGACAGAAGCATGGCTCTGAGCACTATGCGACTTAACTTCTGAGGTCATTAGTCGCCTAGAACTTAGAACTAATTAAACCTAACTAACCTAAGGACATCACACACATCCATGCCCGAGGCAGGATTCGAACCTGCGACCGTAGCGGTCACGCGGTTCCAGACTGAAGCGCCTTTAACCGCACGGCCACACCGGCCGGCACAGAAGCATGCCTTACTATGTTTGGACACCATATTGAGCACCTCCTTTAGCGATAAGCACTATGGGACTTAACATCTGAGGTCATTAGTCCCCTAGACTTAGAACTACTCAAACCTAACTAACCTAAGGACATCACACACATCCATGCCTGAGGCAGTATTCGAATCAGCGCGGTTCCGGACTGAAGAGCCTAGAACCGCTCGGTCACAGCGGCCGGCTAGAGCTTGCAGTAGAAGAGAAGTGTTTCACAATAACGAAGATGAATACGTGCTCATAGGTTTTAAGGTATGCATTTTAGATCGCATATTTACTGGAAATTTAACTTGATTTGGTCCATACTACCGTCTCTCAAAATATTGAATACTTTAACGCCCTATATACGGACGTCGAGTGCTTCTCGTCGCTACTAAGGGTAAGTTGAATATTGTGCATTATCGAGACAGGACCCTGCAACCCTTTTGCCCAGCCTTACAGTCAACATTTTGGTGGAGGATGCGAGCACACCTCCTCCATCCGCTGAACATATTCCTTCCAGATGCAGGAATCAACCGAATGAAGCGGACTGCGGTACGTGCAGATAGGAAAATGACAGTGTGTTTGGACACAGTTGAAAGTTGTTGCGTGTCCTCGCACGAACCTTAAGCACACACTGGATGACCTCAGAATGACCACCATCGAAGAGTGGGAAAGGCGTGAGCAGCAACGTCTCGGCAACTTTCTGGACAGCATATCGAGTAGGATCCATGCATGTTAAAATGCAAACGGTGGAGAATCATGTTATTGAATGTTACCCAGATGCAGATTTTGGTTTTACCGACGTGCATCTTCTAACAAGTTGCTTTTATTTTGATTATTGTTTTAATTTTATTTCACAGTAGATATACATTTTATTTTCATGAGGCTCGTCTCGTTCTTTTATTCCCTGCTCCCACTGACTCTAAGCCCTCACACGTTTGCAGACATACATGTGATGCAAAACTTTTTTTTGAGCGGCTTACATAGATTTAGCAACTAAACTCAGATGCATTTTGAAGGGGAGAACACTGTTGATATTTCGGCTGCCAACGTGCTCGAGGGCGCGATTATCAGAGCCCTTCTGTTAATAATTAAAACTGATCAGTCAGAGAGCCAAAAATAATAAAGCAGTCACAGTACAATAAAGGAATTACAATGGAATTATTTCAATACGGAGTGCAAAAGTAGGTAGAGACACTCTCAAAATATGCAAGTTGCATATTTTTGACTTGGTTAAAATCATATGCTTCCAAAGAAAGGTTTCCGAGAACTTGAAATTTAACCAATAGTTACGTTCTCTGTGTGTGCTGTTAAAAACTATAAGGGGCAGTGAAATGAAAATGTGACATATGGGAAAAAGTAAGCATAGTGTTTACTGTTTCAAAAGTAATCGCTGTAATTGTTATTACATTTATCTCACTGTTATATAAGACGGTCAATGCCTTCACGGAAAAACTTTTGCCGTTGCCTATGAAATCATGATTGTATCCAGACTGCATCTCTTCGATCGAAGCAAATCGACGGTCTCGAACGTCTTTGTTTAGGGCTCCAAAACTATGGAAATCGCTTGGGGAGAAATCGAGGCTATATGGAGGATGTGTAAGGGTTTTCCAGAGAAACTTTTGCGGCATAGTCGAAACAACAGGGTCGCCAGATCCGGAGAAGTTATAATGACCTTTTTCTTTGACTTTCTGGAACACAGCGCCACAGTTAAAGCACTGCGGTACATGAAAACTCACAAGAACTGAAGCTCGCCATCACGTCCAAATGCGCAGGAATGTGGACGGACGTCGTAATGCTGCAAAGGTTGTTTCGAGTACGCTGCAGAGGTTTCGCTGGAAAGCCGTTTTCTGAACAGTAGCTCTCGAATCTTATAATCGACGTCGTGGTGATCTAGAATGTAGATTGTTGCTTCCTTGAAAGATCTATTCCGATATTCGTGTGAACTCATTTTAAGAAAGTTTCGGAGAATCTAAATCAGACTGTGCAGATGGGATCTAAACGTACTTCCTCCCGAGAAAGAGGCCAGTGTCTTGATCTAAGCGCCACCTCCCACAATTTGGATCTCTGGGAAGCGCCGGTATTAATTGGCAGTACTCACTCGAGAAAGTCTTGTAATATTTCTTCAGCTAAAGCTTCCGGGCTGAGAGGCAGTGGTCGATGTACAGAACAGGTTCTTAACGTTTCGTCTCCAATTGCGGGAGATCTTCCGAGGTAAAACGGATACTCGGAAAATGTCTCCCGCAGTTAGTGACGAAACGTTAGGAAGCAGTTTTATACATCGACCACGGCATTTGAGCCCGGAAGTGTTAACTGAAAAAGATGCTGGCCATGAAAGCCTACATTGTATGATTCTTGCAATACTTGTCAGATGCCTATTAAAATATTTACAGAAGGTAATGCTACACGCTCGAATAGGCGTGCGCGTTACGACGCCTCTTCCGGGATCCGGGGAGGAGCGCGTTGCCTTCCCAGGTCAAATCCGTTCATTTCCAAATCCACGTCAACTCACTTATGGATCTGGCCTTATGTGGCTAGGAAAAATAAAAGAATCAAGGTAATGTAACAAAACGTGGAACTTTCACTGACGTTGGAAGGACGTTATACGAAGGCCAAGAAACCACGACGTGCATATTCAGTAAACAAATTACAAGGTGGTATTTACGCTACCTTAATTTTTTGTGATAGGTTAAATATGTGTACCGTATCGGAGTTTGAAACTAGGTATGTCCCGTTCACGAACAGTACTCTGCCAGTAGCACTATTTGAACACGTCTCAGGGTACAGCTGACGGGATTTACAAGGAGCGATGAGAGGTCTGCAACGAATTGAAGCTCTGAGAGGGCCCAAGCGGCATTGATAGTGTGCTTATCACAAAAGAGGAGGATTCTCTTTTGAATCATGGTACGGCACAGAGTTTCAGCTCGTCGCATGTAATCGAAAGCCCAGCGTTTGAAACGTATTATTGTTGTTGTTATTCTGCGTGCAGTCTCTAGTACGTTAGTAAAACACACACAAGGGTTGAAGGCCGCAGTGCGTGTACTCACGCGGCAATCGCAGCAGGGAGGCGTAGCCGCCACCGCCGCGGTAGTAGACGACATTCTCCAGCGACGCCTCCGTCATGGCGTGTGCGCGATCGGATACTCGGCGGGTGGCTGGCGTCTAGCTGGGCGGCCGTCTCATCTCAGGCGGACGGACGGCACCCATCAGCGGCTGAGAAGTAGCGGAGTGCCCGCTGTCTGGAGGACGAGGCGTCGCGATAAGCGGACGCCGTGATGTTGACAGAGCTACTGGGACCTCTCCCTGGGGACTTTAGCGCGCCCGCCTTTATCTGGAGGCGTTCGGAGATAATGCCTCCCAGCTGTACCGCCGCTCCAGCCGGCGCGGAGGAGTGGGCGGTGCCAAGCACGGCGGGACTACTACGCGTATACAGGGTGTCTCACAATTCATGTTATACACTTACAGGTCGTAGAAGGAACTAGTAGGTCAAGTCATACATAGAAACCCATGTGCGGAGACTGCATCCAACGACGCTACAGAGCGTCAAAGTTATAAGCGCCGGCGCCTTCTGTAAATATGGGTACATACAGGGTCATTCCGTTATGATGTTACAAACATTCTACGACGATGGAGAAGGATAAATGTATCAATTTAGGATAAAGGCCTCTCTACTGTAAAAGATCGAGTCGAAAGTTACATGCGAAAACCGTTCTGATACAAAAAAAAAAAAAAAAAATGGTTCAAATGGCTCTGAGCACTATGGGACTTAACTTCTGAGGTCATCAGTCCCCTAGAACTTAGAACTACTTAAACCTAACTAACCTAAGGACCTCACACACATCCATGCCCGAGGCTGGATTCGAACCTGCGACCGTAGGAGTTGCGCGGCTCCGGACTGAAGCGCCTAGAACCGCTCGGCCACCGCGGCTTGCGTTCTGATACATCTGACACTGGAATACATGTGCTGGTTCTGTGGCTGCTAAGATTGTAGGGACGGTAACTTTCACATATTGTAGTATGGACCAAATATGAGCACTTCTTCATCTTCGCTGGTGTCAAAACATATCTCCTCTATCGCATAAGTGCTCGTACCTGTTAAGGTATGCATTTTAGAGCCCATATTTACTAGGCATTTTTTCTTTGTTTTGGTCTATACTACCATCTCTGAAAGTTGCCAACCCTACAGTCTTAAAAACAACGGTACCAGCACATGTATTCCACTATCTGAGGTATCAGAACGGTTTTCGCTTGTAACTTTCGACTCGTTCGTTTCCGGTACAGGGACCCTTACCTCAAATTGATACAGTTATCCTTCTCCGTCATTCTATGAAGTTTGTAACATCATCACGGAATCACAATCTGTATACCCACATTTACAGGCGTCAGTGCCTATAACTCTGACGCTCTGTAGCGTCATAGGATGTTTCCGGACATGGGTTCCTGTGTAAAACTTGATCTACCAACTCCCCTCTACAACCTTTATAAGTGTGTAACATGAATTGTGTAGCAATCCATTCACTGGCAACGTTGCGATGGAAGCTTATTTATGTTTATCTTCATTTTCCTTAATCCCCGAGGACGCCGCAGAAAGACAAGAATCATCAAGAAAACGTTAAGAGTACAGCAGAATATAAAAAGTAACGAAGGACTAATTACATGTAGTGTCCCACAAAGTTCCATCTAAAGTCTCTTGCTTTTTATTGTGTATTCTAGATGACAAACCCGGCATTGCGCTGGTATTCATTTTGCCAGTTTTCTATCAGTAACGCAAGCAAAAAATGAACTGTGTTGGCATTAAAGTATCGAAAAAATTTAATTTGCATGTATTCGTGAAAACACCGTTGAAACTAGGTAACAGTGGTACAAAGAAATATGCATAATGGACAAATGTAGAAGTATAGTATCCAAATTGAGAAAGATGTGGCCGTGCGGTTCTAGGCGCTGTAGTCTGGAACCGCGAGACCGCTACGGTCGCAGGTTCGAATCCTGCCTCGGGCATGGATGTGTGTGATGTCCTTAGGTTAGTTAGGTTTAACTAGTTCTAAGTTCTAGGGGACTAATGACCTCAGAAGTTGAGTCCCATAGTTCTCAGAGCCATTTGAACCATTTTTGAGAAAGATGATTGCAGACAGTTTCTGTATGCTGGACGCAGCTGCTTTGCGTGTCTGCAACGCTATTTTGTAAACGTCTCTATGGCAACGCCTCCTCATAGCTCTATAGATGGCTACTGTTTTCGCGTGTAGCCGTTTGTGTTTCGTAGGTGAAAGCTGTCAGAATCGCTGCCGTTCGTCAAGGATTTCCTTAATGTGACTTGACTGTACGGGTGTCTCAGCAGTAAAGAACAAAAGTATTTAAATTTGGTGCACGATGCGGCAATTTTTCACGCATCTCAATGTTTATGACGTCATATCTCTGCAGATATGGGTCTTACAATGATGTATTTCTGTAGGTACATTCAGCGGCCTATGTCGATACTGTCTGCGAAATACATTGCTAATAGAGGTAGTAGCGAAGGTCTAATAAATTTAAACGTTAAGTACGATGCTGCAGTTTTTCACGCATCTCAATATTTATGACGTCATATCCTCTGAACTTTTTGTAGGTGTATTTAGCGGCATATGTATACTGTCTGAGAAATTTATTGCGAATACAGTTAGTAGTACAGATGTAATACATTTAAACGCCATGTATGATGCGGCAGTTTTCCACGCGTCTCATTGTTTATGACGTCATATCTTGTGAACTTTGTTAGGTAGGTGATCCTTACCCCCACAGCGATTGTTGCCTGACAGTAAAGGATATGTGTACCGAGTTTGGTTGAGCTCACTCCAGTGGTTCAGGAGGAGATGTGGAACGTACATATACACACACACAGAAATGTAATTTGTAGATAAGCAAGACTATGATGGTAACCACGGAAGACAAAGTAGGTAAGGGACAAATTGATATTAAAGGACAGGACATTGAAATTGTGTGAAATTGTGGATAGCTTTAGTATCTAGAAAGTGCGATAATGGAGAATGGAGAGAGGTTAGCAAAAGGATGCAACGCATTTTACCAGTGTATGAAGGGCTTACTCTGGGGGAGGTAAATGCTAATGAAGTGTAAACACTGCCTTACAAGACGTACTTTACACCCACGCTGGCCTATGCATCGGAGACCTGGACAATGACAACAACAGAGGAGAGTAGAATCCAAGCCAGTGAAATGAAAAGTCCTAAGAAGTACGAGGTGCGGCTAGAAAAAAACCGGACTGATGCTGGAAAAAACATTTATTTACAATTATTTACAATTTCATGTTATCTCCTTCAATGTACTCTCCTCCTCGGTCTCTACACCGCTCCATACGAATTTTCCACTGTTCATACCAATGCTGCAGATCATTTTCGGTAAGTCCATACATTACTTCCGTCGCTTTTTCTTTTACTGCTTCAACAGTCTCAAATCTAGTTCCTTTCAAAGCTGACTTGACTTTAGGGAAAAGAAAAAAGTCACAGGGGGCCAAATCAGGTGAGTAGGGTGGATGATCTAAGATGGGAATGTTGTGTTTTGCCAAAAACGTCTTCACTGACAACGCACTGTGAGCTGGGGCATTGTCTTGGTGAAGGATCCATGACTTTTTTCTCCACAAATCGTTCCGTTTTCTCCGTACTCGCTCACGTAGGGTAGCCAGGACGCTAATGTAGTAATGCTGATTCACTGTTTGTCCCTCTGGTACCCAATCAATGTGCACAATCCCTTTGATGTCAAAAAAAACAATCATCATTGCCTTGAATTTCGATTTTGACATACGTGCTTTTTTTTGTCGTGGAGAACCAGGAGTCTTCCAATGCATCGATTGGCGTTTAGTTTCGGGATCGTAAGTAAAAAACCACGATTCATCGCAAGTAATAACATTTTGTAAGAAGGTGGGATCACTTTCAATGTTTTCCAGGATGTCAGAACAAATCATTCTTCGGCGTTCCTTCTGTTCAATTGTGAGACACTTTGGAACCATTTTTGAACACACTTTGTTCATGTTGAAACTTTCATGAAGAATCTGCCTAACACTTTCCTTGTCAACTCCTGTTAACTCGACACTGCTCTGATTGTTAAACGGCGATCTTGTCGAACAAGTTTACCGATTTTTTCAATGTTTGCATCAGTTTTTGCTGACAATGGTCTGCTAGTGCGAGTGTCATCACTGGTGTCTTCGCGGCCATCTTTAAATCGTTTAAACCACTCAAACACTTGTGTTCGCGATAAACAATCATCGCCGTACACTTGTTGTAACATTACAAACGTTTCACTTGCAGATTTTCCTAGTTTGAAACAAAATTTGATGTTAACACGCTGTTCTTTCTGTACACTCAACATTTTCCGACGCACAGACAAAACGTCAACTACTTAAAACAGACGCCACGGGCAGACTGAGTGCAGGAGGCAGATGAAACTCGAGCAGTAGGCGGAGCGAGAGTCACGTGACAGGCCACGCGACTTTCAGCCTTATTGCATTCGTTTTATTGTTTCACCAGTACTAGTCCGGTTTTTTTCTAGCCACACCTCGTATGTTAGGGAAAAGGGGTGAACAGAGTGAGAATGAAGATGTTAGGAACGAAACTGGAGCAGAAAAGCTGAATGAGGAAACTGAGAAGAACAAGTTAAAATTGTTTGGACATGTAAAGAGAGCAGAAAATGGAAGAATACCAAAACGAATGATAGAGGCCAAGTTCCACGACAAGAGGGAGACCTAGAGCGAGATGGATTGACTCAATAAACACTAGTTTAAGGTGAAGGAATCTGAGCTGGAACTAAACAGTTATAGAAGAAGAATGGTGGAAACACAGACAAAGTGGAGAAGTGCCATAAATGTTCCAACCCAGCCTGATGCTGGATAAAAGGGAAACGAAGACGACGACGTCAAATGCAAGAATACATAGCAAATTAAGTATAGTTTCGGAACGAACGGTTAACGAAATTTTCATTGTCATTAATAAATTTTTCTTAGCCAATTCTTTGTCACCGTACTTCGGAAAGACATACTATATGCAGTTCAGAACTTGTAAGAGATTTCTCCCAGTACATAGCTAAAATATGACAAGCTTACAGAATAGGTTGATAATGATAAATTCTTCATAGTAAATTCATTTTGGAGAAGCAAACCACAGAAGTGTTGAAGCACCTAAACAAATCTTTATTTGTAGTGCGGATGTTGTCAGACTAAGATAAATAATCTCCAGTGTCTTTGACAATGAAATACGAAGGCTTGTCTTATTTGCTTACTCTCACTTTTATTCGTATGGTGTTATATTTTAGGCAACTCTGCGCATTGATTAAGAATAAAATTAATCCAGAAAAGAGTGTCAGACTGATCTGCGGTATCAGTTTGCAAACTTTTTGTGTAGGCCATTGTTGGTTTCTAACTTTGCCATCCCTGACACATATATTCGATCGGAGGGTTTGTTGTTCGCAATATTGATTTATTCAGAAGAAACTACGATATTTATTCGGTGAACATCAGGCGGGAAGTCGTTTGGCACTTACAAGGGGTCCGCGCCTACTCGTTAGCACCGATGTCTGCCATATTTACGGTACAGGTTGGAGCACATAAAAGTAGTCCGGAAAACAGAGTTCCAGAGGAAAGGAAATACAGTACTAACCTGACTACAGCAGGTATTGAAAGTGACCATCATTCGTCTCTTGGTAGTTTTGGGCCCTGATCAGCAAGTTCCTGAAGGAGGATCGAAGCTCCGCTGCTGGAATTGCTGCAGTCTCATCCGAAATGTTCCGCTGCAGTTCTCTAAGACTATGATGGTTGTTGCGATACATCTTGGACCTGACGCTCCCCACACAAAGTGATCGTACACTGGGTGTCTAGCGACGTCCGCGACTGGACTGACCTATGCTAACAACTTTGTCAGGCGTGAAGGTTGTGTAAGTGTGCTCCGAGGTTCGGCCGGCTGTATGGACAGTTGCTCCATCCTGTTGGAGGTAACTGTAGGTATTTTGCTCCTCCGTTAATGCTGCCACAAACGGTTTCAAAATACTGGCAACGTAACGCGCCGAAGTCAGCGTCTGATGAAAGAAGATGGGGCCAACAATGCAGCATGCAGACACTGACAAAACCCCAGCCTTCTGATCAAGCAATGGTGTTTCGTGGAAGTTACGTGAACTGTCCGCTACCCAGAACCTATGCTTCTGTGAGATGACACAACCACTCAGGTGAAGCCAGGCTTCATAAGGCATAAAGAACAGATCCACGTCCAAGCCATTCATTGTTGTATCAGTGAACAGCCACTCACAAAACTGAAGGCGCTGAGGAGCATCTGCTGGTTTTAGTACATGAATGAAAGACACTCCACAGGGACACGCCTTTGTTGGTTTGTTGGTTCAGGTGGAGTATTCGTACAGGTCGACGTGATATGCTGGTCTCTCGTGAGAGGTGTCGGTTTAATCTGGTAGGACTCTGAAGCATTTTCTGGTGTGCGGACACGCTTCGGAATGTTTTCTGACTTGTCCAAAACAGATCCTGTCTGACACCATTTTCGGAGTAAGCGTTGCATGGCAATGTTTGCTGGCACTTTGACACCATTAAACTTCTCAGCAAACAACTGACCACACCGTTTGCATGACTTTATTGTCACGAACTTTCCACAACGAACACCCGTTACTCCATTGTGGGTACATTCGTCCCCTTCGCATTGCACCTCTCACATTGACACAGCCCGCACTCCGCTCTGAAACGATGTGGATCCACGTGGCGGCCGTACACTGGGTGCGCGCGTCACGGGGTGTGGTTGTATGTATCGTATCCACTCGTCCGGACCGCTTTTATTTACCCCACCCCGCATATGCAGGGATAGCCAGAAATGAAAGTGACACAGGTGGAAGCTCCAGATGGCCAAGTGTTTAGAAAAATGTGGCTTTTTGGCGCGGGTCGGGCGAGACACGAGCCTTTAATGTCAGCGCCAGTTGTAGACGGCGGTTCGTACAACGTATAGAGCACAGTCCGGTAATCTGATCGTCGTAGGGTCGAGTCCATATGCGGGAACATTATTTTTTATTTTCAATTTTTACGTTATTCACACTTATAAACCGAAACGATACTCAGTGTAGTGTATTTATCAATACTTTCGTAAAAGGCATGAAAACTAAAGACAAAGGAAAAGGAGTAAGCGTTGCATGGCAATGTTTGCTGGCACTTTGACACCATTAAACTTCTCAGCAAACAACTGACCACACCGTTTGCATGACTTTATAGTCACGTAACTTTCCACAACGAACACCCGCTACTCCATTGTGGGTACACTCGTCCCCTTCGCATTGCACCTCTCACATTGACACAGCCCGCACTCCGCTCTGAAACGATGTGGATCCACGTGGATGGTAAACAAATTTCCATGGAAGGAGCGTTTTTGCAGCGTGCGCGTGGGCACTGCATATAACTTTGCGAAGGGACTGTAATTACAGCGCACAGAACTTCGTATTTCGATAGATATGTGAAGGTAAACCAAGTCTGTTGCCCTATTGAAACTTTAAAAAAAACATGTAAATGCAAAAATATGGCGTTTATAAGGGTTGAAAGATGCAGTGAAAATTACTGCTTCCCCTGTTTTTACGATAAATATCACCCACGCAAATGTAAATCATCAACTATAAAACAATAAAAATATTTAATTTTATATACAAAGTTCTCGTGTATGCTATACAATCTCTTCCGATAAGTTTATTAGCAATTTCAAATTTTTTTACCTTCACTTTCATACCTTTCACCAAATACAAATAAAATAATATATTTTGGATTATTTCGGTTTATTTGCGTAAATAAAGCAAAAATTGAAAATAAGAAGCCTGCACAATGGAACTTGACCTTACGACCCTCCGATCAATATTCTGCACCGTTTCCTCTGCGCCAACCACTGCTACGAACTATACGGACATTAACGGTTATGGCTCTTCCATCCACACCAAATATGCTATTTTTTTCTAAACGCTTGGCTATCTGGGGCTTCCACAACTGTTCTTTCATTTCTGGCCAAGCCTTGCATTAAAAAAAAAAAAAATGGTTCAAATGGCTTTGAGCACTATGGAACTTAACATCTGAGGTCATCAGTCCCCTAGAACTTAGAACTACTTAAACCTAACTAACCTAAGGACATCACACACAGCCATGCCCAAGGCAGTATTCGAACCTGCGACCGTAGCAGCAGCGCGGCTCCGGATTGAAGCACCTAGAACCGCTCGGCCACAACCGCCGATGCGCCTTGCATTCCCCATAAATTTGGACGAGATCGGTGATGACGAGTATGTGCGGTCACCTCGTTAGATAACTATCCTTGAGCATTGTACAGAAAGCTATGCACAATTCAGCAGGTTTCATTTTCAATAGGCTTCCAGTAGAACTGAACTGAAAAAATTGAAGATAAACCGCAGGTATTTTTATTGCTGCGCCAAGAGTATGTACAGCCGTGGGGGATTCTTGTA
Source organism: Schistocerca nitens (assembly GCF_023898315.1). Classification (NCBI taxonomy): domain Eukaryota; kingdom Metazoa; phylum Arthropoda; class Insecta; order Orthoptera; family Acrididae; genus Schistocerca; species Schistocerca nitens. The sequence continues at coordinate 504,973,554 of NC_064615.1, forward strand.
AATTTGAGCGCAGTTACGGTTCGAAGATGGTAGTTAAGGGACTGATGGTCACATCGGATCGAAGGTATGTTGATATTTAGCAAACGATTCTGCGAGATAGATTTACGACAATGCTCGCATGTGAGAAGGAGCGGCCTGGCGGGCATTTGAAACGTCCCCTTTTGAACAATTTTTTACAACTGTGCTTAACCTGACACACAATATTTTTTTTTTAGCGCAACGCAATCTGACTTTCAAAATCTCTAGAAGAGAATGGCCCTGACTAACATTAAACTATCTCTTTCACAAATCACTTACCTCACAAAAATCTTCGCTGCTCAAGCTACTGCAATACAGCGAGCGCCACTACTGCCAGCTAAATAAAAGATTCAAACTATGGAAGGCACTAACTACTGATAGGGATAGTTAGCAAATGAAAGATATTAATAGAGAACAAACAATGTATTTACCTTGATATCATGACAAATTACAAAACTGCGCCATCTCTCTCCCCACATCCACCACTGCTGGCGGCACACCTCCAACTGCCCAACGCTACGCGCTGTTCACAGCCAGCTGCCTAACACTACAATGGTTGAGTATTACAACAATGCAAAGCAGCCACAGACTGCACACGGCACAGCCGGTGATTTTCATACAGAGGTGGCGTTACTAATAAAAAAACCTAAACAGCCTACTTACATAGCCCCCATGCTCCCCACAAAAAATTTTACAAATTTTGTTGGGCACTGGCCAATACATATTTGTTAAAATTTTTTTTCACAATTACAATAACAAAGAAATCAAATGCACACACTTATTGATACAATGTTGGTCAAAAGCTAAAATTTTCTCACAGTCCATAAAGACAGTCCTGATCATTCATCACATTGCAGTGTTTTTCTCAAAGTCTGAGCAGTAAAAGAAAATGCACACGGAAGTAGTGGATTTCCATGCAGTCTTGAAGAAGTATCGTTGTCCTTCCAACGGAAAGACAGTGCTGACTCTCGACATGCTGACAGGTAATGGGCCACAAGAGAGCAAACCCACAGCGGAGTCAGTCGAAGTTTTGAAGAGTATTGGTGGGTAGGTCATCACAGAGCAGACCCACTGTAGTCCTGGTAGAGATTACGGTATTGGTGGGCCACCAGAGGTGCAGACCCACTGCAGTCCTTGTAGAAATAATGGTATTGGTGAGTCATCAAAGGTGCAGACCCACTGCAGTCCTTGTAGAGATAATGGTACTGGTGAGTCAGCAAAGACGCAGACCCACTGTAGTCCTTGTAGAGACGGCCAGCAGCCATCTGTTGCGACTGTGCAGGTGCACAATCACCATCGAAGAGTCTTGCGGATAATGTAGCAAGTCCATAACCACCACTTGTGCACTCACAAAGTTTTTGGAATTGTCCTCAGAACCAGCAATGCTGTTATCCAGTCCCTTGCTGAATTATTAACACACGTGCAAACACTAACAGTCCCTACTTCTCACATATTGTCCATATACTATGACCAATAGAAACGTGTGCAGTGAAATGTAACTTACAAGTTACTTAATTTGATGACCTGGTGTCGATTACAATTTTATAACATAAGAACACAATAACAAAGGTACAAAACACATCATTCAAGAACATAACAATACAAATAACAGTTGCGGTAATAGGGGCTTTACAAAAGAATAGAAATAAACATATACATCAGTGTTACAGGAATTATGACATAATTTCATACATAAAAGATCAGAATAACTTTTGAAACATCAACTTCACACCTAAGCATTAACACAGAACAGATAAATGTCTAATCATCTTTACAAAGTAAATAACATATTATCAATGCAAATTATATTTGAGGATCACAGTATTCCTCATCATAGTGAATGTAGCTTAGTATTAGAAGAAGAAAAAATTCTATGAAACTACACAAAGACAGGAAGAAAACAAATACACAAGGGTACACAAACACATAGTGGGATAACACAATGGAAAGGACAGGGTTCGTTTTCAGTGTAACTTTTGGTACTGCAGTCCAACCCAAAACTTCATTCCATAGATCTTTCGTCTTATTTCCACATTTGTTTCCACCAAAAAAATCCTATTCAAGCATGCTTTCTGTATATATATATATGTTCACATATTTCTTACCTCATTATTTATTTTCCATTATCTTACTTCATCATTTATTTCCAAGAAAATCCTACCTAAACCTGTTGTCCCTAAACCCTACTTTTTTTTGGTTCATATCCTATTTCAAAATACTGTTTTGGCCAAACCATTTTCTTATAGATTTTCAATGTATTTCTTCCAATTCATCATAGTTAGTTTCTTATATAGTCTACCCCCTCTTAAGCTAACTTAAATCTACTGAGCTCAGATATATATACCAAGGGACGAGGCAATGCAGCATCACATAAAACAATTAATATAAACAGCAATGAAAAAAAAAACGCAGATTTGTGAAGCAAGCAGTATTAAGAAATTAGCAAAGCAATTGTAATATTACAACTAATCTAAGGCAATGTGCAGCAAACAATAAAAATATAAAAATAAATCATTAGTAAAACTGGCTTAACAGAATAATACAAAATCAAATTCAATAACACTATGCCTGGCAAACAGCAGCAACTTATACCTAAACATGACATAGCTCAAGCAGAAAAAATAGTAGACTAAAGATAACAATGCAGATAAGGGAAATGTATAATCACATCTTAATGTCTAAGTAATTAAAGTGGTGCACCACAACAACTTATTCTACAAAAAATTACTCAGTATGTATGCAGTTCCTGGTATTAGTCCCTTCTTATTGTTCTTTCCATTCCAAGAGCTCCTTTTTCGAAGAATGTGGATTACAAAATTATTATTTAATAGATCTGCAGACAGAAAATATTTATATTAGTACATCTATAAAATTTTATTTTAACCAGTGCTGCAGTGCAGCTAGAAACTAGATATTAAACAAAATGGGCAAAGCAAGGCGTGAAACGTCATTCACTAGCCATATGGCATTTCTCTCAATTAGCACGACAATAGCCGTGAAATGTTGCGATGCTTTCTACAAAGGAACGTCAATAGCGATTATAATGGCCTCTTTTTTCTTCTACCTGTGCCGCTGGAAGGCTAATGGTTTTTTTTTGTTCGGGCGGCTGTCGCCCAGGTGTCTGACACAGCTGTGTGCCCACGACGTATTACGTGCAGGTGGTCACTTAACTTTCGTACGGAAATATTTACGACAGCAGTTTCCGCTACAATGGCAGTCTTAAATAAAAATATTTCACAGGTCAAGAATTAGCGTTGCAAACCTGTAAAAACAAAATCCCATGAATATAACAGTGTCCAAAAAATTTTCGTCGGCATTGTGATACATTCACGCATTTACACACATTTCATAATTCTAAAAGTACGATTCTCGGTTTCCAACATACGTCTTCACAAGGCAGAGTTCCTAACCGCTACTCATTACTCCTTACCTTATTACACATATACAAATTCGTCGACGCTTCTTCAATACTTCATCATTAGATATATAGCATAATCAAATTCTTCATATAACATTAGCTTACTAATCATAAACATACCTCAACAACATAATACACATCGTCGTCGTAAAAAATAACATCATAACACCTCAGTCAAATCTCAAAATCGTCGTAGCTTCCTCCAATAGTTTCAAAACCTAAAAAAAATTCTCTGCTCATTTCAAAAGTGTCATCTGCCTCAAACGTACTTTAAAATCATGATTCCATACCAAACACATCATTCAAAGCTCACATTGTATCACAATGGTTCCGAAAAAATATGAACAGTTTACAAAGTACAGACAAAATACAATTTCATACGTATGAAGTTATTCAACTGTGTAATTACGTAAACATCTGTCACTGACGTAGTAAAAAAAATGTTTGTCTCTCTCAGTTAAATGATCTGATAGCTGTGTAATACTGTGTTGGAGAAATATGGTACCGATGTGTAAAGTTGTATAAGCAAATACCATATTAGCTAGGGTTCCTTGTGGTTGCCACACACATGGTACACAAAGTAAGCGTGTACCCCCCTGAGGATTAATGTAATTATACCCTCAGGTGTTACAGATTACAGCAATGGAATGAAATGTATCACGGAAAACCTTCTTTGTAATTAAAAAATCTTTAAAAGTAAGTGTTTTAAGTATAAGATTAATCACTCAAATGCGTGTACTGTAGCGCTAAACTGTGCGTCTTGTCGCAACATAATCTCTGTGGAAGTGTCGTAGTTATCGTCCTCCGAAAGCTAAGTTCTGCAGAAGTCAATGTACTTACCTCATGCTAAACAAAAGTGAAATGCTTTGCGTATAGATATCTTAGTTATTACGCTTATTGTTGTGATGAAGAAAGTACTGTACTGTAACGTATTGTTGTGCCACGAAAAAGGCTGTCTCATTGTTGCCATACCACAAAAGTTACTACTAAAACATGTTTTTCTTTCCTGAAGAATTCAGAAAACTGTGCAGATATAAAACAGATACACCGCAAAAGCAACAAGATGAATTGTGTCACACATTAGTAGTGTCGTGATATAGTCGTGTAGCTGTCAAATAAACTAACCACTGTGTCACCTGGTATCTCTCAGAAAGCACCTTGAATCCATAATGTATTTGCAAGTAAACCAAAATGTTGCATTAAAATCTCATTAGCAGTACCAGTATGTGTCCTAAGTATGTAAGCCTGATAGTCGTTACGTAATCGTGCAACTAACAAGCAAGAATCTAGAAATAACAACACTGTGTCGTCTGTTCACAATAACAATGCATTCGTAATTTCTGTTTAAATAAGTTCTCTTGGTTCTTGACTGGATATTTAACTTCAAACATTGTTGCATGTTAATAGATTCTAAGTCTGGCAAAGCATACTAGAAATGTGAAGTGAAAAATTTTATGGCAAAGACAAAGTTAAAAAGCAGATCATCTCTCAATAAACGGTTTTACATGTGAAGGGTGGTGCAATCCTTTACTCTTCATAGTACGCAGACTATCAACTGAAAAGCAATTGTCATATTTTATACGTCGGTAAGGAATGCTAAATCTTTTCTCAAGGTTAGCGTCTGTGTTATTTTTCTCGGAGCCAGCCGGCGCACGCGGCTCCCTGCGGTGCGAGTCATTGTCTGTCCCTTTGTTGGCGCACGTCGTTATTGGGATTAGGAGACCGAACTTCTACAAATTCACCGTGACGAGAGGGCCCAGCTCTGTTTAAATCCCGCCAGTTCTGATGCAATTCAGGTCTGTCGTTACGAATATATCGTCTGTCGTCATGTCGGTAGGTTCCGTAGTTTCTTCCTTGTCCGTCACGTGGTGGAGAATTTCTCCCTGAATCGTAACTGTGCGCCGAACTGTTGCGTCTGAAGTTATTCTGTCTCTCGTAATAATAATTGTTTTGGTTCCCATATTGTCTGTTTCTATGGTTGTCTCTGTGATAGTCACCACCGCGGAGAGGTGATCTTTCCCTGTAATTATTACTACTCTGCCAACGGTTGTTATACGGGTGGTGTCTGTTTCGGTCACGATTTACGTTATAAGAATAGCCTTGTCGTGTATTATTTCTGTCATCGCGGAATTGTGACAGATGTGGCCTATAACTGTTGTGCTCGTGCGTTCCGCGATTGTCAGTGTCAATTTCCAGTTCTTGTAAGAGTCCTTGAAATGCTTCAATGTCGTCTTTGCAACGTCCTGCCAAAATAATGTGTCGCAAATGTTCAGGCAGTTTGATTAAGCAAATGCGGATGAGTTCTGAGGGGCTGTATGGGTTTGACAGGTACTGATTCTTGTGCAACATGTCTTCAAAATATTTCACAAGACTGGAGAATTCAGATTGTTCGAAATGTTTCATCATTATGATGCCATGTTTTACTCGGTCTTGTGTGGTTTGAGACCAATATGCTGAGAGGAAGGCATGGTAAAATTCTCCTTCACTATGACAATCGTGAATGACCGAACGCATTCTTACAGCTGGTTCATTCTCTAAATAGCCACACATAAATTCTAATCTGTGTTCTAATGACCAGTTGGGGGGAAAACAATGAGAGAATTGATCGAGCCACGCTTGTGGATGAATGTCGTTGGCAGAATTCTTAAACGTTTTGAATTTACGTGTAGTAATGAACAGCTTATAGTCAAAGTCATCATGTCGGCGAGTCACATATCGCTCATTGTTAGGTCGTGTCGGCCGTTCCATCTCAAAATTCGGTGCGCATTGCCAGTTTCTTTCATAACTTCCGAAATGCCCTGTGTTATTATTTTGTGGCTGTTCCGTATTTCTAAGTCCCTCTTCCCGTGTTGGGGCGCGAGTGTCCTCTGAAATACGTAATTCTTGTATTACCTGTGTCAGCTGATCTTGTACTTCGCGGATTTCTCTTTTGTACTGTGTATTGATTTGATTTTGATTTTGTTTGAATTTTCTAATTTGTTCATACTCTTCTGTGTCAGTGAAGGCTACAGGTCTTGTGCCATTCAGATCATCATCTACCTTTGTAGATAAGTTAGTGACCTGATCCGAAAGTTCGCCTACTTTCTCCGATAGTGAACACATTTCCTCAGTGTGTTTTTCTGAACCAAGTTTCAGAGTGTCCATTTGTGTTGAAATCGAATCTACTGTGTCCTTCAAGTTTTCCTGAGTTTTTGCAAGTTGCATAACCGAATCGGTAGATGCAACTGAGTCAAATTTAGCTTGCAAGGTCTCATGATTTTCATGAACAGTAGTTTGCAGTTCTTTTATGGCTGCTTCGTGATTCTGTAGTGCATTTTCATGACGCGAAAAAATAGGTTGGAAATGCTCACAAATTTGTGTTTTTACGTCATTACAGACTTTTTGACATTTCGATTCAATGTGATGTAACTCATTAGTTAAATCCTCACGTGTTTGTTCAAGTTTGGTGTCTAACTTTTTGAGATTTTGTTCCACTGTGTCTAACTTTCGAAGATTTTGTTCCATTGTGTCTAACTTTTGAAGCTTTTGTTGTGTTTGTCCCATTTGTTGTATTAATTGTAATAACAATGCACTGGTGTCTGGAACATGTTCCTCAGTGCTTTTCGGCAGTGAATTTGCACCGGAAACATTCACATTTTGACAAGCAGAAAATGTGTCTTGACTTATTTGAGAAAACGGTGAGGATCCAAAACCTGAATCTACAGTATTTGCGAGATCGTGTCGCGTCATTTCGGATTCCTGAGCCGAGCTATTGCCGACCGATCGATCGATAATGCTTCCCTCTTCACTAATTGTTTCACTGTCCACGCCATTGTTTGAAACCCGCTCCATTTCCCTATGCGCAATTACCAAATTACTACTATTAACATTAGTTAATTCATTATTCTGCGGCGCTAACATATTGCTTTCGTCTTCACTGTCATTTCTCAATTTACTTTGGAGCCTAGTGTTACGTTTTTCACACGCCATTATTGTCACAGTATTTCACACGACAACACAGAAAAACTCAATTTGAAGAGCAAAAATAAGAGAACACATTAACATAACACTGAAAATAATATCTAGTTAATTGCAGCTGCGAAATACTTGGTGCAAATCTACATGCATACCACAACTGTTTTACTGTACAACAATGAAAAACTACAACTACAATGGAAATTCTCTCTACAATTACGCGCTAGCAATAAACAAAAGCTACACTAATTACACAAACTACAAGAAAAAATCAGAAGATTCCAGTGAGGTATCCTAGGCTATGGGTCGACATATGAAACGTCCCCTTTTGAACAATTATATACGTGTGACTGTGTTTAAACTGACACACAATATTTTTTTTTTTAGCGCAACGCAATCTGACTTTCAAAATCTCTAGAAGAGAATGGCCCTGACTAACATTAAACTATCTCTTTCACAAATCACTTACCTCACAAAAATCTTCGCTGCTCAAGCTACTGCAATACAGCGAGCGCCACTACTGCCAGCTAAATAAAAGATTCAAACTATGGAAGGCACTAACTACTGATAGGGATAGTTAGCAAATGAAAGATATTAATAGAGAACAAACAATGTATTTACCTTGATATCATGACAAATTACAAAACTGCGCCATCTCTCTCCCCACATCCACCACTGCTGGCGGCACACCTCCAACTGCCCAACGCTACGCGCTGTTCACAGCCAGCTGCCTAACACTACAATGGTTGAGTATTACAACAATGCAAAGCAGCCACAGACTGCACACGGCACAGCCGGTGATTTTCATACAGAGGTGGCGTTACTAATAAAAAAACCTAAACAGCCTACTTACACATTGTACACAAGTGTGAAGTAATCAGGGCAGCACAGGGCACTGACATGCTGTGAAGAACCCGTACATTGCAGTTACAACAGCTCCTAGTGACCTGTGTGTACTGGCCGAAGCGCGCTGAGGAAAGCTGATGTTATAACTATTAAAGAGCACTCCACTTCTCCCCTCCAGAGGAACTACGTCAGAGGCATAGGGGAAAGACACACAAATAAGCGAGCCCGTAGGCTCAAATCAGGCAGTCGTGACGTTATTCTGTCCGCATCTAGAACCGGAGAGAATGACGGTTGCTTAAGTTGCAAGCCATCCACGACTACCTCTGGTGATGGGTATCGGCGGCCAACCTCCGCTACACGGACGCGCCATAGCTGTGGCGGGCTGGCCGCGGCTTGGAGCTCCACCGGCGCGAGATGCGAGAGGGCTGCTGGCCTCCGCTCTCTGGGTGGGATCTTGCCTTCCGCAGGGGAGGGGCCGTGGTGCGAACTCGCAACCTTCCGGGTGCACACCTGTGCCCTGGGCGGACATCCAGAGCTGCTAAGGCTCACTACGACGACGTCGGACAGCTGTTTCCTTTCGGCGCTCTAAATGAGTTGCGTTTGAAGGAGCAGTCAGTTGCGGCCCGGGCTACCGGCGCAGCCATCAAACGTGGCGGCCACTTAAGCTGTGGCATTGAGTAGGAGCGCTACGGCTGCAAGGCTGGGCGACCGGCAGAGCTTCTGTAAAGTTTGGAAGGTAGGAGACGAGGTACTGGCAGAAGTAAGGCTGTGAGGACGGGGCGTGGGTCGTGCTTAGGTAGCTCAGTTGGTAGAGCACTTGCCCGCGAAAGGCAAAGGTCCCGAGTTCGAGTCTCGGCCCGGCACACAGTTTTAATCTGCCAGGAAGTTTCATATCAGCGCACACTCCGCTGCAGAGTGAAAATCTCATTCTGGACCGGACCCCTACCCAGCAGATTCTGGCATTGGAACTGGTGCTGACTCACACACGCACTCCGCGCGACGCCATCACCGCAATGCCGGCTGTGTACCTTCGATGCAATAAAGTCAGTGACAGAATTGAAGGTGTCTCTCTGCAGGCTCCTACATGAGTCACCCATATCTCCCAAACCATACTTCTCAGTCGTTCTGACATATTACGATCCCTGAGCTCGGAGGGTTGTAACAGTTTGATGTCAGGAAGTGGTCGTTTCGCTTTCCAACACAAAGCGTTGCGTGGAAAATAATTCGTCCACGGCCAACACTACATTTTGGTGAGAGCTAGCACACTGGTGAATTTAAGTTCTAATTTTTGATGTTTGCTCTCATTGTCAGAGTTAGTTGTGTGAGCTAGGGTACACGATGTTTAGAGTTACTTTTGTGAAGCTACAGGAAACCGTGGACTTATCTTTGTTTAGGGGTGATGGTGGACGTGAGAATTTAGTACCAGTGAGGTGTCCATTTTACAATTTGTCTGGACACAAGTTTCCGTGTACCAGAGCTGTAGCAGCAGTTTGTGCTGTATGTAGGCATGCTGGTCATCTGCCTAGTAGTTGTACTGAGTGTAGATGGGCGATGATTCGCTGGCGGAATTAATTATGATTACACTTTTTGTATGGGCTAAAATGGGAGATTGTCTTTTTATCTTTTTCAAAAAACGATTAGTGGAATAAAGGCGGAAATAGAGTATGCAAAATGGTGGAAACACGTCTACTACCGCAGATGCAGTTGCTGCTTTAACTTAACAAATGCAAGCGTTAACAGACCAGTTTGAGCACATGAAAAATATAAATTTCAAAATTAATCGTGAGTTACAGGCTTGTAAAGAGAGTCACAATCAGTCACAATCAGAGTCACGGTAAAGTAAGTCTGTATTGAGTGTGCATTCTGGTCCATATGACCCGGCATTGGTCGCACTGATTAATCCCTTCTTTGGCAAGGCAATTTTCGTTAAAGATTATAGGGACGCTGCGGAAGTACGTGGGTGATCAGATGATATAATTCTGTACGTTGCTAATACGCGTTTGGTGGGGGGACGCTAAAGCATATGTTGTCTACCACGAGACACTGAGTAAAGCACATACGTTCCAGCAGTGGGCCAGTGGATTGTGCCAGCGGCACCAAAAGCACAACGGTGCACGACCTTTTCGAAAGAAATTAAGTACATTTTCGATTCAGCGCAACTTGTCTGTGGAAGCATTCTCAGATATAGTCCGTAATCTAAATGCAAAGACATCGTGTACAGACCCAGAATGCAGAAGGTAATAGGGTGCTGTTAGAGGTGGTAGAAAATAGAGCAGTGGATTCTTTTTTTGCGTCGTATACCCGCTGAAATCTCACAGAGGATAGAGATACAGTACCCGGAGGACTTAAAAGTCAGCTCTTAGGATCGCAGCACTTATAGAGGAGGTGGATATGGTCATAAAGTAGAAACTAGACCACCCCGTGTTCGCTTCTGATGTGTTATAGATGTGGTCGGGAGGGTCATGTAAGAAAACAGTGTAAGCAATCAAAGTGCTATGTGTGTGGCACAATGGGCCACCGGGCATTTGAGTGTAGAGGTAAGAACGGTGGAAAGCACCGGGGAGGGAAGCAGTCGTTAAATGCAAACGGGATTGTTTCACCCGTTGGAAGACAGTCCCGATAGACTGTAGCATGGAATAAGTTAGTGCAAGACAGAATGTAGTTTAGTGGCTTAGTGGGTGAGGAAACAGAGACTTTTGGTTAAGACAGGTGTGAATGTGTCCGTTATCAGTCTGGATCTCAAGGGGAAAGAGGAGATTGGGGCCACAACGGTATAGGTTATGTGAGGTTGGCGATAATAGGTTGGAATCATTGGGTAAGGCAGCACTAGAGTTTGCGGTCGGGAAAGCTAAGCGAACGCATGGAGGTGTTGCCATACATAGGCGAAGTTTATTCCGTGATCCTCGGGCTAGACTTTCTCGACAAACATCAACTAAGATTGGTCTTTTGCAGCGCACAGTAGAACTCAGTGGCACTTTGTTTCAGCTGGGGGAAACAGCTGCAACCGAGACAATGGCGCAAGGCTCAGCTGTCAAGGGGGCGAAACCAACTAAACTGAGTACGCTTTCAGCAGTATAAAATACCAGCAAGTACGGAAATGATAGTATGGGTTTCAGTGGATACAGATTTGCCGAGGGAAGCATTATATGTGGTTGTACCACTCTTAACAAATGAAGAGTTGGATAGTTCGCATTGTTTTATATATAGGAGTTTGGCACATGCTAGTGACCTTAATGGGGAACAGATGATTCTGGTTAGTGTGGGTAACTTCGGCGGAGGGGAAGTGACTCTGTCAAAGGGTGCAATAATAGACACTCTGGAAGTCTTGGAAGATGAGGATTTCGATTGGTCGAGCCTGGAGGAAAGCCACAAGCAAACTATTGAAAGTGTTACGAGGCAAAGAAGGTCATTTGAAGGGCAGTTATCCAATGGCTATGGAGAACTTGTTGCTGAGGTTTAGTTCAAATGGTTCAAATGGCTCTGACAAGGGAACCTCCCCATCGCACCCCCCTCAGATTTAGTTATAAGTTGGCACAGTGGATAGCCTTGAAAAACTGAACACAGATCAATCGAAAAAACAGGAAGAAGTTGTGTGGAACTATGAAAAAACTAAGCAAAGTATACAAACTGAGTAGTCCATGTGCAAGATAGGCAACATCTAGGAGAATCCTTCTTTATGAGCGCCGTGGTCCCGTGGTTAGCGTGAGCAACTGTTAAACAAGAGGTTCTCGGTTCAAATCTTCCCTAGAGTGAAAAATTTGCCTTCTTTATTGTTGCAAAGTTATGATCTGTCCGTTCGTTCATTGACGTCTCTGTTCAGTGTAATACGTTTAGTGTCTGTGTTTAGCGACCGCACCGCAAAACCGTGCGATTAGTAGCCGAAAGGACGTGCCTGTCCAATGGAAACCGAAAACATTTGATTGCAAGGTCATAGGTCAACCGATTCCTCCACAGGATAACACGTCTGATATATTCTATACGACACTGGTGACGGCATGTGCGTCACATGACAGGAATATGTTGTCGACCCACCTAACTTGTACACTTGGTGAATGGGTAAAAAGATTCTTCTACCTTGCCCAATTTAGGTTTTCTTGTGGATGTGATAATCACTCCCAAAAAAGTGTGAAAACATAAGAGTTTGTCACATAAACTGCAACAAATGAATGCAACAGTTTCACAGTCGCACAGTTTTGTCTGTGCTCTGTCAAAACATATGTTTTTAACGTTTTCAAATTATTCCGTGTGTAGACCGTCAAATCCTGCATATGTCCAAGTAAATCTGAACATGTCCTGGAATTTTGGAGAGCGAAGTTGATTATATGTGAGTGCCTCAACTTTGATAATTGTCTGAAAATAAAAAATTAAAATATTCTCCCGAGGGAAGACTTGAACCGAGGACCTATTGTTCTGCAGCTGCACACGCTAACCACGGGACCACAGCGCTCATAGGTTTACACACCCCTATGTTGTTGCCTATCTTACACATGGACTACTCAGTTTGTATATTTTGCTTACTTTTTCATTGTTCCATACAACTACTTCTTCTTTTCTCGATTGATCTGTGTTCAGTTTTTCAAGGCCTATCCACTGTACCAACTTATAACTAATTCTGAGGGGGGTGCGATGGGGAGGTTCCCTTGTGAGCACTATGCGACTTAACTTCTGAGGTCATCAGTCGCCTAGAACTTAGAACTAATTAAACCTAACTAACCTAAGGACATCATACACATCCATGCCCGAGGCAGGATTCGAACCTGCGACCGTATGAGGTTTAGTGATTCATTTTGTGCTAACGGAGAGTTACTGGAAACCTCTCTGACGCAATATCGCATTCCGACAGGGGAAAGCACACTGAGTTATAGGAAGCCGTACCATATAGCAAAGCAGCTGCAACCATTGGTAAAAGAATTTAATGAAGTACAGCTGTAGGATGGGATCATGTAACCGAGTGACAGTCCCTGGAGTACAAATACTGTCGTCGTGCGAAAGAAATCGGCGGACGGGACACGGAAATACAGATTTTGCTGTGACTATACATATCTAAACGCGCGAACCATTTCGGATGCTTATCCAGTTCGAAACATCACGGAAACTTTGGATAATCGGAGTCAGTCTTGGTTCTTTACAACTATGGACCTCGGAAGTGGATACTATCAAATGGAGAGGACATTTTCATTACAAACGCATACCATTTGGACTAAAGAACGCACCGGCAACTTTTCAGATTAGGTACTGAGAACGTTAAAGCCCAGCATTTGTTTGGTTTATCTCGAGGACATAATTGTCTATTCAAAGGATTTATTGTTGCATGTGAGACGTTTGGAGGAATCTAAACAATCGACACGTTTAACGTTAAATATGGACAAGCGCCATTTTGGGCCAAACCAGGTAAACTATCTAGGGCACGTGATTACTGAGTGTGGTGTACAGACCGATCCTCGTCTTACAGATGCAGTTGAAAATTATCCAATGCCACAATCGACTAAGAAGGTATAATCATTCAATGGACTCTGTAATTATTATAGATGGTTCGTGAAGGACTTTGTGAATATAGCTAGACCCTTGAACAAGCTACCGAAGAAGGCGACAAAGTTCCATTGCTGGCAGGAATGTCCGGAGGCACTCGAAAAATTGAAAGAAATATTATTTTCAGATCCAGTATTGACTTTTCCAGATTTCGAGAAAGAGTTTATCCTTTCGCGTAACGCTTCAAATGAGGCAGCCAGCTGTGTTTTGGGAAAGATGATAGATGGTCAGGAACACCCAGTAGCTTACGCTTCAAGTCAGTTAAAAGGTGGAGCGTAACTACTCAACAATGGAGAAAGAGTTGTTGGCGCTCATATATGGTATTACGTATTTTCGGTATTATATGTATGGTAGGAAGTTTAAGGTCGTAACAGACCATGCCTCACTGAAATGGTAGCTAGCTTTGAAAGATACATCTAGTAGATTAACTCGGTGGACACTTAAGCTTAGTGAATTCGAATACGAGGTAAGCCATATGCCAGGGAGATCACACGCAAATGCAAATTTGTTAAAGACACGAGGCAGCGATGTTAAGTATGCTAGGGAAGAGGCCTGAAGGGTGGCATTAGGCACAGGCAAAGGATAAGGAGTGCCAGGCATTGAAGTCATAGCCACATTTTGTTACGCACGAGGGTTTGTTGTGTAGAACGACGAGTTGTGGAGCAGGTGTGGTGGTTCTGGAGGATTTTCAGAAGGAAGTTTTGCAGCATGCTAATGACCGTATGTTTTCAGGTCATGGTTGGCGATGTGCACTGCACAGACGCATAGCTGAGTAGCTTTGGTGGAGGAACAGGAACCGTGACGTGGAGCAGTATGTTATGGACTGCATGCCATGCGCGCAGACGGCCAACATTGTGCTCAGAAAGTGCCATTGCCAAAGTTACCAGAGGTGTTCAGTCCATTTTCTACGTTAGGGTCATTTCATAAAACACCTGTAGGAAATAGGTACATTCTCACAATCTTCAATCATTTTTCTCGATTTTTGGCAATGGTACCGATGCCGGACGAAAGGTTACGTAAATGTAGCTCAGGCGTTAGTAAACAACTGGATATTAAAGTTTGGGGCGTCTGAGACCGTAATTATGGACAAGAGTACGAATTTTGTCTCGGATTTAATGAAACAACTACACCCTGCGTTGCGTACACAGAAGTTACGGGTGAGTCCGTTTCATCCTCAGGGCAATGGGAGAATGGAACGCATACACAAGACAATTGCAGAGACGTTCAGCTATTACGTAGGTTCCAGACACGATGATTGGCTCAAAATGGTTCAAATGGCTCTGAGCACTATGGGACTTAACATCTGTGGTCATCAATCACCCTAGAACTTAGAACTACTTAAACCTAACCAACCTAAGGACATCACAGACATCCATGCCCGAGGCAGGATTCGAACCTGCGACCGTAGCGGTCACGCGGTTCCAGACTGAAGCGCTTAGAACCGCACGGCCACACCGGCCGGCAGACACGATGATTGGGACGACTATTTACCTAATGTGTAGTGCTATAATTCGAAGGTTTACACGGCAACAAGCTTGTCACCATTTGAAGTGGTGTACGTCAGGAAAATGCCTTCTCCCTTTGACGCTTTGATTCCTAAATTTGGACCGGATGGAGAGCCGGTGAGGAAGATGCCGGAAGAATTAGGGAAGTTTGGAGGAATGTGCAAAAGCCAAACACAATAGTACTAGAACGCCAAGAATAAACGAACAGATACATGGGCAAATTGCCGCGATAGAACCTGGGGCAGTGGCTAATGGTCACTAGTCGCTATACATCAAAGGGGAAAACGAAGACATTTTTAACAAGAGTACCAGGGACCAATCCATGACGTCAAACGACCTCAGTGGTGAACAGTTCCACACAAAAACGTCTCTTAAACATGTCAGTTGCATAAAGCGATTTAAAGGTATGGTAGAGGGGACACCACAGTTATCAGCACCCAGCCAGGAGGTGGAAGTTACAAAGGGTAAAAAGAAGAAACCCGGAATTGGTGAGCAATGTAAGGTGCATGATGTGCCGTAAAGGTCAAGGTCATGTAAGTAAGTTGTATAATTGTACTTTTTTTTTGGTCAGTACATCAGGAAGTATGTATTTGTATTGCCATTGGTATATTTTTTGTGGAGTTGTTAGTTTTTCATGTAGTTATTACTGATATTGGTTTTTTTTTGTGGATTGTGCGATCTTGGAAGGAGAGTGGGGGTGATAGAATAATTTTGTTCAAATACGTAAAGACACCCTGGGGTTCGAGGATGGTCCTGTTGCTGTACATCTGCAACGACAAGGCAGGGCAGGTAACGTTTGTTCAGCCTATAGAATCGGGTGTGACGTTCTCGAGACAACTGGATGTGTGGCTTATTAGTCATAAACAGACGCTAAAAACAACAGTGGACATCTGGAAGATGGGGAATGAGACGCGTAGGTTGAAGGATGCCTTTTCAGAATCGTACAAGGAGGCACAGAGGAACAATTTATTTAGGGAGTACCAGGAGTTGCAGTTCAATTACAGTAAATTACGAGTGCAATTGTCACAGTTGGTGGACGTGGTTCCTTAAGCTAGGATTGAGCGGAAGTGGGACTGGATAAATGCTGGAGGAAAGTTGTTAAAGCCACTATTTGGAACAACAGACGAAGAGGAAGTCCAGGAGTTAAATAGCACAGTTGTTCATGTTCAGCAGATGACAAGTTCTGTGAAGGATGCCGTGGAATGGCGTACAATGTGGTTATCGAACTTAGAACAAGAGGTGTTGAATAACATGAGACTAGTACGGGAATTAGCAGCAGAGCTAACCTAGTGTGCTGACGAAACGAGGGGGTTCCTGAATAGCGATTTGGAGAAAATACAGAAGCAACTGAGAGCATTGGACAATGAATTAAATGTAGCGAGGTTGCTGCCTGGGTTAGCGGACCAACTTGGGGACGCTAGGAATGGAGTGATGATATTATAGGAGGTGATGTTTCATGCAGTGAATGGACAATTTAGTACCATCGTATTGGTTAAACTGAGGAATTCGTGATGGTATTGTGGCGGGCAGTAAGGCAGTTTCCCGCAGAGTTACAGCATATAGCCAAATTGTCGCACTGTTCTTCCTTATAGCTAGGGTGGAGGTGGAAACAGATGGAGCCATGGTGCATGTAGCGATCCGTGTACCTATTGTGGGAGAAACTCGGAGTTTCATTGCTACAACATTCACCCATAAGAGTGAAATGAGAGTGCTGGGGAAGTGGGTGCAAGTGAGGATACGGGAAGTATTGCTAGTCTCAAAGGACAGGCAGGCTCACGTGGTAATGCGTCGGGTAGAGTTGGAAAGGTGCATACAAGGGCGGCTTGTGATCTGTCCGGGAGGCCAAGTACGGACTGATGTGCGGACATGTGAAACGTCTTTGTTTCTGGGAGAAATAAATGTGATGAGTGGTGGGAAGGAGCCTCTCCCAGCCCGAAAGTACTTCCAGAGGGTAGCTACAAATTGATTATGCACCGTATTCATGCTGGAAACTGTAGAGTTGAATTGCTACAAAGGAGGCAGTCTGGTAAGATTGAAAAAACTCGAGCTTCAGGAAAGTGGAATGATCATTAATGGTACGACTTGTGAGGTAGTCAGGACGGATTTTCGTCTTCCGGCTACGCTTACAGGCTCCACTGTTCTGACATTGTCGCAGAAAACGTTGTATTGGCCAGAAGGATCCCTGAGGGTAGTACATGCTCTAAATTTAACGTGTTGAAATGACGCACTCAGTCCAGAACTTTTGGAGTCCTTGGACAGATAAACAGAGGTCCTGCAAGGGGGAGTTTCTATGGGACAAATGTAGCAGCATGCACAACATTTCCGGAAAGAATAGGAACACTAAGTATTAGCGATGTGCGGATCGGCCACTATTTGTGGCGTGTTGCTAGCAGGCTTTTGCGTACTGTATTTCTGTGCAAGACAGAAGAGGGCATAGACTGTGGACGTTCCAACACGCCAATTATCAGTTGAATGGTTGACCAGCATTGGCCAGGGAATCAGTTAGTTTTAAGGTCTAATTAGTGCATAAGCATATGATAGGGGGTACCTGGTACTAGTAAAATGTGAGCGGAAGTCCTGTATGGTGAATGCGGAAGATTGTCCTCAGTCCGTGGTCTTGTGGCTAGCGTTGCTGCCTCTCTATCACGGGGTCCCAGGTTCGATTCGCGGCGGGGTTGGAGATTTTCTCTACCCGGGGACTGGGTATTTGTATTGTCCTCATCATTTCATCATCATCTTCTTCTTCATTCGTGACAGTGGCTAGATTGGACTGTGTAAAAATTGGACTGTGTAAAAATTGGGACTTTGTACGGACGCTCATGACCGCGCAGTTGAGCGCCCCACAGACCAAACATCATCATCATCGTAAATTTCGCGTAGCTATGGCTGGTAGATAGTAGTTACAGAACTGAATGTCACATCGGATGGAAGGCACGGGCAATGCTGATATTTAGCAAACGATTCTGTGAGGCATTTACGACACCACTCGTGGGTGAGAAGGCACGGTCTGGCGGGCGTTGTACACTCCTGGAAATGGAAAAAAGAACACATTGACACCGGTGTGTCAGACCCACCATACTTGCTCCGGACACTGCGAGAGGGCTGTACAAGCAATGATCACACGCACGGCACAGCGGACACACCAGGAACCACGGTGTTGGCCGTCGAATGGCGCTAGCTGCGCAGCATTTGTGCACCGCCGCCGTCAGTGTCAGCCAGTTTGCCGTGGCATACGGAGCTCCATCTCAGTCTTTAACACTGGTAGCATGCCGCGACAGCGTGGACGTGAACCGTATGTGCAGTTGACGGGCTTTGAGCGAGGGCGTATAGTGGGCATGCGGGAGGCCGGGTGGACGTACCGCCGAATTGCTCAACACGTGGGGCGTGAGGTCTCCACAGTACATCGATGTTGTCGCCAGTGGTCGGCGGAAGGTGCACGTGCCCGTCGACCTGGGACCGGACCGCAGCGACGCACGGATGCACGCCAAGACCGTAGGATCCTACGCAGTGCCGTAGGGGACCGCACCGCCACTTCCCAGCAAATTAGGGACACTGTTGCTCCTGGGGTATCGGCGAGGACCATTCGCAACCGTCTCCATGAAGCTGGGCTACGGTCCCGCACACCGTTAGGCCGTCTTCCGCTCACGCCCCAACATCGTGCAGCCCGCCTCCAGTGGTGTCGCGACAGGCGTGAATGGAGGGACGAATGGAGACGTGTCGTCTTCAGCGATGAGAGTCGCTTCTGCCTTGGTGCCAATGATGGTCGTATGCGTGTTTGGCGCCGTGCAGGTGAGCGCCACAATCAGGACTGCATACGACCGGGGCACACAGGGCCAACACCCGGCATCCTGGTGTGGGGAGCGATCTCCTACACTGGCCGTACACCACTGGTGATCGTCGAGGGGACACTGAATAGTGCACGGTACATCCAAACCGTCATCGAACCCATCGTTCTACCATTCCTAGACCGGCAAGGGAACTTGCTGTTCCAACAGGACAATGCACGTCCGCATGTATCCCGTGCCACCCAACGTGCTCTAGAAGGTGTAAGTCAACTACCCTGGCCAGCAAGATCTCCGGATCTGTCCCCCATTGAGCATGTTTGGGACTGGATGAAGCGTCGTCTCACGCGGTCTGCACGTCCAGCACGAACGCTGGTCCAACTGAGGCGCCAGGTGGAAATGGCATGGCAAGCCGTTCCACAGGACTACATCCAGCATCTCTACGATCGTCTCCATGGGAGAATAGCAGCCTGCATTGCTGCGAAAGGTGGATATACACTGTACTAGTGCCGACATTGTGCATGCTCTGTTGCCTGTGTCTATGTGCCTGTGGTTCTGTCAGTGTGATCATGTGATGTATCTGACCCCAGGAATGTGTCAATAAAGTTTCCCCTTCCTGGGACAATGAATTCACGGTGTTCTTATTTCAATTTCCAGGAGTGTATATAAGTGTGAAATAATAAGGGCAGCACACGGCACTGACGTGCTGTGAAGAACCCATACGTTGCAATTACTACAGCGCCTAGTGACCTGTGTGTAGGGGCCAAAGAGGGTGTAAGGAAAGCCGACATTGTAGTTGTTAAATAGTACTCCACCTGTCCCCTTCAGAGGAACTTATGCCACAGGCGTAGGGAAAAGACGTATAAATAAGCGAGTCCTGAGGCTCAAATCAGGAAGTCGTGTGGCCATTCTGGCCGCTTCTAGAACCGGAGAGAATGACGATTGCTTAAGTTGCAGGCCAACCACGATGACCTCTGGTGATTGGTATCGGCGGCCAACCGGCCCGCTGAAACTACCACCAACCTCGGCTGCACGGATGCGCAATAGCTGTGGCGGGCCGGCCGCATCTTGGAGCTGCACCGGCGCGAGCAGCGAGGGAACTACTGACCTCCGCTCTCTGGGTGACATCGTCTGGCGGACTGCAAGCTGTTGTCCACAGGGGTGCGGCGCTCTACATGTGTTCCACGAGTTGCACTTGAAGGACCACCGGGCCACCGGCGCAGCCAACAGACGTGGCGGTCACTTGGCTGTGGCACTGAGTAGGAGCGCTACGGCTGTAAAAGGCTGGGCGCCGACGCAGCAGACTTCGGCAAATGGAACTGGCGCTGACCCACGCACGCAACCCGCGAGGCGCCATCGCCGGAGTCAGTGGATGGCCGACTGTGTACCTTAAATGCAATAAGGTCAGTGACACATTTGTGGGCGTCTCTCTGCAAGCTTTTGCGTGAGTCACCCCTCTCTCCCAAACAATACTTCTCAGTAGTTCTGACATATAACACCTGAGTTCGCGGGGTTGTAACAACATACAAGTTGAAAGGTTTCGTTGTGGGTTACTCCTTGAAATCTGTACAGGAATTCCTCGAAGTTGTAAAGAAGTATCCTTTGTAATGTATTATTCACTCGTATAATCTCTCACAATATTTAGTGTCTTATTAATTATTTCTCTTTTTTGTGACCTTACTATTCAGCGTTCTGTGCACTTTGTAATGATTCGTTCCATGGCAAGGCAGCTTTGGATCACACTGTTCCACAGAACATGATGAATAAATAAAATAAAAAGCTAGCATTCTCGCGTATTTTCATCCCGTAATGTCACACGGGATCAGTTTTTTTGAACAGTCCATGAACTGTGTACTGCCGTAACATAATGACACTGCCACCTTACACACAGCTTTATATTGATTTTCTCAAAACTCTTTATTTTTCTAATTCTGCTTATGGTATTAATCGATTCTATATTAATATTGCAACTGTACTACCTTTTGTTTTTCTAATTAAAATTGTATGAGCAGAAACATTACATAAAAAATGGCAATATCAAAAAGGTTGTCTTATCTCAGCCTGGTTAGGCAGGTAATTTGGAAATCTTTGGATGTATCCGGACGGAACAATTTGGGGAACCCCCTGTGAGGTAGAGGCGCGCTGCGAATTGATGCATGTGCTGAAAGCTGGGTACGGAACAGATCAAAGTGGTATGTGCTCCTGGAAAAACGTAGCTCTTCTGCTTAGCATGCGAGGCAAGAAAAGATAATTATTATTATTATAATTATTATTAGTGCACTGTAATAAGTACAGCTATTGGAATGATAATTGCATGTAAAAAGGCATTGAAGAAAGAAGAAGCTGAAAATGGCATGTGAGCTCTACAAAACGTATCTGAGCTTCCAGTAATTGAGCGTGAATCTCACCATCATTGAACACAATAACAAGAGCTAACATAGTTTAAATTTATTTTCATAACAGGGTGAAGATTAGTGTTTTTTCTAAAGCTAAACAATACATCATATATATATATATATATATATATATATATATATATATATATATATATATATATATATGTTGTTGTTGTTGTGGTCTTCAGTCCTGAGACTGGTTTGATGCAGCTCTCCATGCTACTCTATCCTGTGCAAGCTTCTTCACCTCCCAGTACCTACTGCAACCTACATCCTTCTGAATCTGCTTAGTGTATTCATCTCTTGGTCTCCCTCTACGATTTTTACCCTCCACGCTGCCCTCCAATGCTAAATTTGTGATCCCTTGATGCCTCAAAACATGTCCTACCAACCGATCCCTTCTTCTAGTCAAGTTGTGCCACAAACTTCTCTTCTCCCCAATCCTATTCAATACCTCCTCATTAGTTACGTGATCTACCCACATTATCTTCAGCATTCTTCTGTAGCACCACATTTCGAAAGCTTCTATTCTCTTCTTGTCCAAACTGGTTATCGTCCATGTTTCACTTCCATACGTGGCTACACTCCATACAAATACTTTCAGAAACGACTTCCTGACACTTAAATCTATACTCGATGTTAACAAATTTCTCTTCTTCAGAAACGATTTCCTTGCCATTGCCAGTCTACATTTTATATCCTCTCTACTTCGACCATCATCAGTTATTTTACTCCCTAAATAGCAAAACTCCTTTACTACTTCAAGTGTCTCATTTCCTAATCTAATACCCTCAGCATCACCCGATTTAATTTGACTACATTCGATTATCCTCGTTTTGCTTTTGTTGATGTTCATCTTATATCCTCCTTTCAAGACACTGTCCATTCCGTTCAACTGCTCTTCCAAGTCCTTTGCTGTCTCTGACAGAATTACAATATCATCGGCGAACCTCAAAGTTTTTACTTCTTCTCCATGAATTTTAATACCTACTCCGAATTTTTCTTTTGTTTCCTTTACTGCTTGCTCAATATACAGATTGAATAACATCGGGTCCACAGCTCGTGGTCGTGTGGTAGCGTTCTCGCTTCCCACGCCCGGGTTCCCGGGTTCGATTCCCGGCGGGGTCAGGGATTTTCTCTGCCTCGTGATGACTGGGTGTTATGTGATGTCTTTAGGTTAGTTAGGTTTAAGTAGTTCTAAGTTCTAGGGGACTGATGACCATAGATGTTAAGTCCCATAGTACTCAGAGCCATTTTGAATAACATCGGGGAGAGGCTACAACCCTGTCTCACTCCTTTCCCAACCACTGCTTCCCTTTCATGCCCCTCGACTCTTATAACTGCCATCTGGTTTCTGTACAAATTGTAAATAGCCTTTCGCTCCCTGTATTTTACCCCTGCCACCTTCAGAATTTGAAAGAGAGTATTCCAGTTAACGTTGTCAAAAGCTTTCTCTAGGTCTACAAATGCCAGAAACGTAGGTTTGCCTTTTCTTAATCTAGCTTCTAAGATAAGTCGTAAGGTTAGTATTGCCTCACGTGTTCCAACATTTCTACGGAATCCAAACTGATCTTCCCCGAGGTCCGCTTCTACCAGTTTTTCCATTCGTCTGTAAAGAATTCGCGTTAGTATTTTGCAGCTGTGACTTATTAAACTGATAGTTCGGTAATTTTCACATCTGTCAACACCTGCTTTCTTTGGGATTGGAATTATTATATTCTTCTTGAAGTCTGTGGGTATTTCGCCTGTCTCATACATCTTGCTCACCAGATGGTAGAGTTTTGTCATGACTGGCTCTCCCAAGGCCATCAGTAGTTCTAATGGAATGTTGTCTACTCCCGGGGCCTTGTTTCGACTCAGGTCTTTCAGTGCTCTGTCAAACTCTTCACGCAGTATCTTATCTCCCATTTCGTCTTCATCTACATCCTCTTCCATTTCCATAATATTGTCCTCAAGTACATCGCCCTTGTATAAACCCTCTGTATACTCCTTCCACCTTTCTGCCTTCCCTTCTTTGCTTAGAACTGGGTAGCCATCTGAGCTCTTGATATTCATACAAGTGGTTCTCTTCTCTCCAAAGGTCTCTTTAATTTTCCTGAAGGCAGTATCTATCTTACCCCTAGTGAGACAAGCCTCTACATCCTTACATTTGTCCTCTAGCCATCCCTGCTTAGCCATTTTGCACTTTCTGTCGATCTCATTTTTGAGACGTTTGTATTCCCTTTTGCCTGCTTCATTTACTGCATTTTTATATTTTCTCCTTTCATCAATTAAATTCAATATTTCTTCTGTTACCCAAGGATTTCTATTAGCCCTCGTCTTTTTACCTACTTGATCGTCTGCTGCCTTCACTACTTCATCCCTCAGAGCTACCCATTCTTCTTCTACTGTATTTCTTTCCCCCATTCCTGTCAATTGTTCCCTTATGCTCTCCCTGAAACTCTCTACAACCTCTGGTTTAGTCGGTTTATCCAGGTCCCATCTCCTTAAATTCCCACCTTTTTGCAGTTTCTTCAGTTTCAATCTGCAGTTCATAACCAACAGATTGTGGTCAGAATCCACATCTGCCCCTGGAAATGTCTTACAATTTAAAACCTGGTTCCTAAATCTCTGTCTTGCCATTATATAATCTATCTGATACCTATTAGTATCTCCAGGATTCTTCCAGGTATACAACCTTCTTTTATGATTCTTGAACCATGTGTTAGCTATGATTAAGTTATACTCTGTGCAAAATTCTACAAGGCGGCTTCCTCTTTCATTTCTTCCCCCCAATCCATATTCACCTACTATGTTTCCTTCTCTCCCTTTTCCTACTGACGAATTCCAGTCACCCATGACTATTAAATTTTCGTCTCCCTTCACTACCTGAATAATTTCTTTTATCTCGTCATACATTTCATCAATTTCTTCATCATCTGCAGAGCTAGTTGGCATATAAACTTGTACTACTGTAGTAGGCATGGGCTTTGTGTCTATCTTGGCCACAATAATGCGTTCACTATGCTGTTTGTAGTAGCTAACCCGCACTCCTATTTTTTTTATTCATTATTAAACCTACTCCTGCATTACCCCTATTTGATTTTGTATTTATAACCCTGTAATCACCTGACCAAAAGTCTTGTTCCTCCTGCCACCGAACTTCACTAATTCCCACTATATCTAACTTTAACCTATCCATTTCCCTTTTTAAATTTTCTAACCTACCTGCCCGATTAAGGGATCTGACATTCCACGCTCCGATCCGTAGAATGCCAGTTTTCTTTCTCCTGATAACGACGTCCTCTTGAGTAGTCCCCGCCCGGAGATCCGAATGGGGGACTATTTCACCTCCGGAATATTTTACCCAAGAGGACGCCATCATCATTTAATCATACAGTAAAGCTGCATGTCCTCGGGAAAAATTACGGCTGTAGTTTCCCCTTGCTTTCAGCCGTTCGCAGTACCAGCACAGCAAGGCCGTTTTGGTTAATGTTACAAGGCCAGATCAGTCAATCACCCAGACTGTTGCCCCTGCAACTACTGAAAAGGCTGCTGCCCCTCTTCAGGAACCACATGTTTGTCTGGCCTCTCAACAGATACCCCTCCGTTGTGGTTGCAGGTCACTGGCCATTTGACCATCTTCTGTGCGGATGCACAAACAGTGCCCGAACTCTTACGGGAATCGGCAGTAAAGCCGCGAGTAATAAGTTAATAAGTATGATGGGCAGCGGCATTATGAATACAGCGCGGGACAATAAGTTGCAAATGTGGGTCTCACGGGAGGCGTGCCAGAGATAAGTCAATGCAGTCGCACTATTCTCTGTGTCCTTGGTAGCCCAGCGTGTTCGGTCAAAGACCCGGTAGCTCCCTGGAAAAAAAAAAAAAAAAAAGAAAAAGACTAAGTAAAGGAATCAACGGTCAACTTGAACGGATGTCATATGACGTCCGACCAGACCACATGCAACGAACAATATCGAACAAAATGAAAAAAAGATGGATCGAGCGTCTGCCATGTAAGCAGGACATCCCGGGTTGGAGTCCCGGTCGGGGCACACATTTTCAACTGTCCCCACTGATTTATATCAACGCCTGTATGCAGCTAAGGGTATTCATTTCATTGTAATACATAATGTGTTTAACTGACTCAAACTGCCCGGTTATCTCAGTTCTAATGTGAATCTTTTTGTGCGTGAACAAAGTCCACTGAGCATTTGTTTCATTAATGATACAGAGAAATGCTTAATTACCAGCTCTCCTTCGCAGCTATAAAGTTTAGTATTAATTACTGAAGTTGGCAACTCCTATTTTTTGCGGGGGAGGGGGGTGGTTAAAACAGTAAGAGCCTCCTGCTACACATTGCTCTGATATCTTATTTAAATTCATTGAGGTATAAGGAATAATTTCCAAGACATATGCGATTTTTGTTGGTACTAAATGAAATGTTTCTACTTTCTCGAATATTTTTCAAAAAGAAAGCATTCAGATTCGAACAGCTTAAATTTTTCAACGCAGCCTCTATAGCATTTTCAGAAATATAAAACTTTCACTTGAATTGTTTAACGGTAAACACTACCTTCTATCTTAGCCTATGTGTACTCCACTGCCCCAAAGCTGTCATGATGTTAAAGAATACTCTAAGCAGATAGGAAGTCAGATGAAAATTTTACAGCCATTGTTCAGTGTCATTTCGTCTTGAACTGCTATGCTTTTGACTTACGAATGTGAATACATCACGGTTTAGACAGTCTGTAACTCTCTGATTAGGTAGCTTGTTAAATACTCTAATAAAGCAGGGATAGATTGTAAGTATTTCATTTCATATCTAATGAGAATTCATTCTAAAAGTCTTACAATACAATCACATAAATAAAGAACAACCACAAAATTAAATAAGAATAATTGCACAGCCTGAGCAATAATACCAACGCAATAGTATTAAAATAGGAGACACTCCAGATCAAAATATATGCAGTGTGAACTCAAACTGTCCTGAAGAGGCCTGTGCAAAGATATTCAATAGTGCTTAGCAATATAATTATTACTTAATGAAATTTGTGATAAATAATACACGCCTTCTTAAATCCAAAAAGTCAGTTCTTGGAATCAATACCAAAAATAAAAATAATCTTCATAAAGATTTAAAGCCACAGAAAGGTGTCTACTATTAACCTCCTCATCTCAGAGTAGCACTTGCAACCTACGTCCTCAATTATTTGCTGGATGTGTTCCAATCTCTGTCTTCCTCTACAGTTTTTGGCCTCTACAGCTCCCTCTAGTATCATGGAAGTCATTCCCTCATGTCTTAACAGATGTCCTATCATCCTGTCCCTTCTCCTTATCAGTGTTTTTCACATATTCCTTTCATCTCTGATTCTGCACAGAACCTTCTCATTCCTTGCCTTATGAATCCACCTAATTTTCAACATTCGTCTGTAGCACCACATCTCAAATGCTTCGATTCTCTTCTCTCAAATATTAGAAGACTTCTTTTGGCCAGGAATGCCCTTTTTGCCATGTCTAGTCTGCTTTTAATGTCCTCCTTGCTCCGTCCGTCATTGGTTATTTTACTGCCTAGGTAGCATAATTACTTAACTCCATCTACTTCGTGACCATCAACCCTGATGTTCAATTTCTCGCTGTTCTCATTTCTACTACTTCTCATTACCTTCGTCTTCTTCTTACTCTCAATCCATACACTGTACTCATTAGACTGTTCATTCCGTTCAGAATTTCATGTAATTCCTCTTCACTTTCACTCAGGATAGCAATGTCATCGGCGAATCGTATCACTGACATCCTTTCACCTTGAATTTTAATTCCACTCCTGAACCTTTCTTTTATTTCCATCATTGCTTCCTCGATGTACAGGTTGGACAGTATGGACGAAAGGGTACATCCTTGTCTTAACCCTTTTTAATACGAGCACTTCGTTCTTTATCGTCCACTCTATTATTCCCTCTTGGCTGTTGTACGTAATGTATATGACCCGTCTCTCCCTATAGCTTACCCCTACTTTTCTCAGAATTTCGAACGTCCTGCACCATTTTACATTGTCGAACGCTTCTTCCAGGTCTACAAATCCTATGAACGAGTCTTGATTTTTCTTTAGTCTTGCTTCCATTATTAACCGCAACGTCAGAATTGCCTGTCTCGTTCCTTTACCTTTCCCAAAGATAAACTGATCGTCATCTAGCGCATCTTCAAAAAAATGGTTCAAATGGCTCTGAGCACTATGGGACTTAACATCTAAAGTCATCAGTCCCCTATAACTTAGAACTACTTAAACCTAACTAACCTAAGGACATCACACACATCCATGCCCGAGGCAGGATTCGAACCTGCGACCATAGCAGTCGCACGGTTCCGGACTGCGCGCCTAGAACCGCGAGACCACCGCGGCCGGCAGCGCATCTTCAGTTTTCTTTTCCATTCTTCTGTGTATTATTCTTGCAAGCAACTTGGATGGATGAGCTGTTAAGCTGATTGTGCCGTAATTCTCGCACTTTTCAGCTTTTGCCGTCTTCGGAACTGTGTGGTGATGCTTTTCCAAAAGTCAGATGGTATGTCGCCCGACTCATACATTCTACACACCAACGTGAAGAGATTTATTGATGGTCAACTCCTTTTCCTCCACTGATGTATTTCATAGGGGCACTAACTGATGTAATGTTGTTAATAATATCAGCTAATGTGAGCATTATGTAACATATGACTTCCACATATCTCCAGTGCAGTAATATGAGCAATGTAAATAAGTTTTGAAAACTGATTATCTGTATAATGGTGAATGGCTGTAGTAGAGTAAGGATTATCATATGAACTTCAGTGTGTTGTACATTTATACAGGGTGTTACAAAAAGGTACGGCCAAACTTTCAGGAAACATTCTTCACACACAAAAAAAGAAAATATGTTATGTGGACATGTGTACGGAAACGCTTACTTTCCATGTTAGAGCTCATTTTATTACTTCTCTTCAAATCACATTAATCATGGAATGGAAACACACAGCAACAGAACGTACCAGCGTGACTTCAAACACTTTGTTACAGGAAATGTTCAAAATGTCCTCCGTTAGCGAGGATACATGCATCCACCCTCCGTCGCATGGAATCCCTGATGCGCTGATGCAGCCCTGGAGAATGGCGTATTGTATCACACCCGTCCACAATACGAGCACGAAGAGTCTCTACGTTTGGTACCGGGGTTGCGTAGACAAGAGCTTTCAAATGCCCTCATAAATGAAAGTCAAGAGGGTTGAGGTCAGGAGAGCGTGGAGGCCATGGAATTGGTCTGCCTCTACCAATCCATCGCTCACCGAATCTGTTGTTGAGAAGCGTACGAACACTTCGACTGAAATGTGCAGGAGCTCCATCATGCATGAACCACATGTTGTGTCGTACTTGTAAAGGCACATGTTCTAGCAGCACAGGTAGAGTATCCCGTATGAAATCATGATAACGTGCTCCATTGAGCGTAGGTGGAAGAACATGGGGCCCAATCAAGACATCACCAACAATGCCTGCCCAAACGTTCACAGAAAATCTGTGTTGATGACGTGATTGCACAATTGCGTGCGGATTCTTGTCAGCCCACACATGTTGATTGTGAAAATTTACAATTTGATCATCAGAATCGAGGAAGTACAGTACATACTGACGAAACTAAAATGAGCTCTAACATGGAAATTAAGCGTTTCCGGACACATGTCCACATAACATCTTTTCTTTATTTGTGTGTGAGGAATGTTTCCTGAAAGTTTGGCCGTACCTTTTTGTAACACCCTGTATATTTGTGAAAAGTTTGCTATTAATTTTTAAAAGAAATATGTTTCTCATTTCTTACTTATTATACATCCGTAAGTAACGTTGTACTTAGGATCGCTGAAAAGAACATTAATATCTCTCTTTTTCTTGTAAAAGTTATACTGTGCAACAGAATTGAAAGATCTGTTTTTCGAAACCCAGTAATTGCTTCCCGTCGCGATAGCTCAGAAGCTGATGTGTGTTAATGATGTCACATTCGCACCAAATTTCACCACAGTTCTGTGCAACGCCCCCGTGGATTTGTGACTTGAGGGGAAGGTCGTCGCTGCTCCTCTGGCCCACATTTCACCTCGTCTTGTGAGGCCACCCATATTTATTGAGAATTTTATGAATGTGCCTTTACGGAGAAAACCTGCAAAGCAGCACTAGGCGCCTTGCAGGTAGGAAACCACTTGACGCACCTCAGATGCTAGTTGCCTATTTGCAGGCACTTAGGATTACTTTGCGGGTTTTCTCTGTAATGGCACATTTTAAAATTCTCAATAAATGTGGGTGGGTGCCACCAAGGGTTTTGCCGAACTGTGGAGGGGAGGCGGGACAGGGGGTTCGAGAAGTCTCGGAAAGGCATTTTGCCATTTTATTCCCGCATGTGTCAGTGTAGCACCCCTCTGTGAGCACGTCACAGAAGGGCGTGAAACAGGAGCACTGAAAAAGCTTAAGCACATTTTGCTGCTTCGTTTCAAGTCCAAATTTCGTCGAATGGTTTTGAACGGTCCCTATAGGTTCCACCCTGTACACCAGATCGAAAATTGCTGTCACACTGTACTCCAAACGGGTGAGATCACGTCCAATGGGACTGCTGGCCCACGACGTCCTCAGAAAAGCGCTGAAGTGTCAGAGAGAAGAAAGCGGTATCAAAAATTGTCCCGTCTGCCTGCTCTCCTCGCCCTACAAACTATCGTTTTCGACAGCGAAATGTATGGGAATCAAAGTCGCAAGAAAAGGGGTGGTTTCATTGACACACATTATGCCAGCCCCTGAGGACTTTGCGCTTCGATTCTGAGTGAGAGTCTGTCTGCAATGTTTTCCTCGCCATCATAAGAAAAAAGCGTTGATTTCAACTGTGGGCGTCGTAGATCTGATCACCATCGCAGGGGCTTAAAAAGAGCAACGAAATGTAGGTAAGAGAGGTTGTGGCGATCTTCCCATCGTGTGGTACCTCAATAGTGGCGTTGGGTTGAACTGTGGTGAAATTTGGTGCCAATGTGGCATCATTAACCCACTTTACACATCACATCAACGTCTGAACTCCGTCCTTTCGTCGCATGTGTCGACAACTTCCTGTTTGAAGCGTCTTCGACACCGAGGGTGTGTCGCAGGGCGCCACACTCTTGCACCGTTACAGAGGTAGATTGTAGGCACTTTTGCGCCAAGTTTCAAACTTATGCGTTGCAATGGGAGGCAATTACTTCCTATAAAGGAACAGTCACGGAGTTCAGCAGCATCCATTATGGATAAAATTCAATTACGGGGTTTCGAAAAAGTGATCCTTTTATTCTGTTGCGCAGTGTGTTATTTGTTCTTCTTTTATGACTCGCATGGAGATCTCCTCACTATGGATCTATGGAACAAAAAGAATATCTGACCTAACCTAAGCACACTAATGCAAGAACAATAATCATCAAAGAGTTCTGTTCATGTATGTAGGAGGTCACATGAAACGAACAGATGAAAGACTGTCGCGACATCCTGTAAAAATAGATAGTGATAAGTACACTGAATTCCATAAGAAAATTACCAAACGTAAATTAACTCGCCAAAAAATTTTCATGATTGATAGAAATATTAGGAGATGTGCCAGGGATGCAAATAAATAAAGTGTTTCTATGGTCAGACATTCCATGCTTGCCAGTAGAAATTATGCTCTGAAAATTGTTAAAGTAACAGCTTCTAGGAGATGTGGAGAACATAGTTCCTTCTCAGGGTTGCTCTAGGTTTACATGTTTATCGCACTGATGCCATGATGTGATGCTCAGATACATATTAACTGATAACTAATTTTTCCGCATTAATGATCAGGATACAAAAGTCATGTACTATTTCGGTTCTACATTTATAAATTGGAGAAAAAATAGACAGCCTGATTATGAGATAAATTTTATGACGGTTATTAGATAATTATATATTATTAAATAATGTGGTTTGAATTTTTGCTCCGCAGGAAACTGGTGACAGACGAAGTGGAAAACTGCAAGAATCCAGCTTTGATTATTCTGGAGATACATATCATAGTTTGCTGATACCAGGCTGCATTAGAAACAGGGAGGGTTATTAATTATTAAGAATAAAACGTAATTATAATTTAATTTGATGTAAACAGTTTATAATTCATCTCTTCAACGAGATCAGCAATATATTATGCCACAGTTTATGCAACAACAGAGACTGTTTTCTGGAATTTTAGCACACATTTATTTTATCTACAGTAGTTAGTTCGGTTTCCAGATTCACTAGAAGTCAAATCTTATACAGGATGTTTGTTTAACTTCAGAGAAGTAGATATCTCGAAAACGACGGATTGTACAAAAATAATGTTCTAGGTGAAAAGTTAATATTAAAGGGACATCCGTCAGTGCTACAACTGGCCACTTAGTAACCACCCTTCCGTGTAAAATGGTTCAAATGGCTCTGAGCACTATGGCACTTAACATCTGAGGTCATCAGTCTCCTAGAACTTACAACTACTTAGACTTAACTAACCGAAGGACATCACACACATCCATGCCCGAGGCAGGATTCGAACCTGCGACCGTAGCAGTCGCGCAGTTCCTGACTGATGCGCCTAGAACCGCTCGGCCACCGCGGCCTGCCCCTCCTGTGTAGGTGGGGTCAAGTTTGTGTTGTAACAGTTGCTATCGATGTTCAAACGGTACTTGAGTGTTGAAAATGCGATTGTACAGTACAAATAATATGGCTAGGCATTGGCATTTCCGACAAATAAGATACTTGTGTGGTAACGTAGTTTTCCTCTACGGCGACTAACGGCGGAATACAAACCACAATTGTATCGATAACGTAAATTGACTGAGAAGTGATAGTGAAACGTGCACCAGCCAAGAATATTCGCCGAAATCAAGTGCCCCAGTGGTGACAGCCAAGGGACTCACTGACATCAAGCACTCCAATGGTGAAAGGCTATGGGGCTCTCCAATATCAACTATTACACCCACATTATTGTTCCTGGATCAATCTAAACGTAATTTCAAACCATACGCTGAAATGGCTGTCCATATCGTATTTTACAAACTAACTTACAACATTAAAGTAAATTATGGTCATAAATACCCACCGTCAGAACACAAAGATTTACATTTATATTGCAAATGAAATGTAGAATAAAATACTTCTGTTGTTAGTTGCAACAACAGGCACAATTCATACTTCTCGATTACAGTGCCACATACCATGAATGAGAAACAATACACTACTGGCCATTAAAATTGCTACACCACGAATATGACGTACTACAGGCGAGAAATTTAACCGACAGGAAGAAGATGCTGCGATATTCAAATGATTAGCTTTTCAGTGCATTCACATAAGGTTGGCGCTGGTGGTGACACCTACAACGTGCTGACATGAGGAAAGTTTCCAACCGATTTCTCATACACAAACAGCAGCTGCCCGCGTTGTCTCGTGAAACGTTGTTGTGATGCCTCGTGTAAGGAGGAGAAATGCGTACCATCACGTTTCCGACTTTGATAAAGGTTCGGATTGTAGCCTATCGCGATTGCGGTTTATCGTATCGCGACATTGCTGCTCGCGTTGGTCGAGATCCAATGACTGTTAGCACAATATGGAATCAGTGGGTTCAGCAGGGTAATACGGAACGCCGTGCTGGATCCCAACGGCCTCGTATCACTAGCAGTCGAGATGACAGGCATCTTATCCGCATGGTTGTAACGGATCGTGCAGCCACGTCTCGATCCCTGAGTCAACAGATGGGGGCGTTTGCAAGACAACAACTATCTGACGAACAGTTCGAAGACGTTTGCAGCAGCAAGGACTATCAGCTCGGAGGCCACGGCTGCGGTTACCCTTCACGCTGCATCACAGACAGGAGCGCCTGCGATGGTGTACTCAACGACGAACCTGGGTGCACGAATGGCAAAACGTCATTTTTTCTGATGAATCCAGGTTCTGTTTACAGCATCAAGATGGTCGCATCCGTGTTTGGTGACATCGCGGTGAACGCACATTGGAAGCGTGTATTTGTCATCGCCATACTGGCGTGTCACCTGGCGTGATGGTATGGGGTGCCATTGGTTACACGTCTCGGTCACCTCTTGTTCGCATTGACGGCTCTTTGAACAGTGGACGTTACATTTCAGATGTGTTACGACCCGTGGCTCTACCCTTCATTCGATCCCTGCGAAACCCTACATTCTAGCAGGATAATGCACGACCGCATGTTGCAGGTCCTGTACGGGCCTTTCTGGATACAGAAAATGTTCGACTGCTGCCCTGGCCAGCACATTCTCGACATCTCTCACCAATTGAAAACGTCTAGTCAATGGTGGAGCAACTGGCTCGTCACAATACGCCAGTCACTACTCTTGATGAACTGTGGTATCGTGTTGAAGCTGTATGGGCAGCTGTACCTGTACACGCCATCCAAGCTCTGTTTGACTAAATGCACAGGCGTATCAAGGCCGTTGTTAAGGCCAGAGGTGGTTGTTCTGGGTTCTGATTTCTCAGGATCTATGCACCCAAATTGCTTGAAAATGTAATCACATGTCAGTTTTAGTATCATATATTTGTCCAATGAATACCTGTTTATCATCTGCATTTCTTCTTGGTGTAGCAATTTTAATGGCCAGTAGTGTAGTTTGAGTAAACCGAACGTATATTTTAGTGCAAAATCCGAATAAGCAATAAAGTGGGGGGGGGGGGGGGGGAGGTGGCCCAAGCAGCAGAGTAGGTTACGGGTTGGCCAGCCGTAGCACAAAGACAAATGTCCCCTTTATTAATATCAACTTTTCACCCAGAACATTTTTTTCTTACGATGTGCCGTTTTAGAGATATTTAGTTGTTGTAGTTAACTTGAAGATATATACACTTTGAGCGAGGGCGTATAGTGGGCATGAGGGAGGCCGGGTGGACGTACCGCCGAATTGCTCAACACGTGGGGCGTGAGGTCTCCACAGTACATCGATGTTGTCGCCAGTGGTCGGCGGAAGGTGCACGTGCCCGTCGACCTGGAACCGGACTGCAGCGACGCACGGATGCACGCCAAGACCGTAGGATCCTACGCAGTGCCGTAGGGGACCGCACCGCCACTTCCCAGCAAATTAGGGACACTGTTGCTCCTGGGGTATCGGCGAGGACCATTCGCAACCGTCTCCATGAAGCTGGGCTACGGTCCCGCACACCGTTAGGCCGTCTTCCGCTCACGCCCCAACATCGTGCAGCCCGCCTCCAGTGGTGTCGCGACAGGCGTGAATGGAGGGACGAATGGAGACGTGTCGTCTTCAGCGATGAGAGTCGCTTCTGCCTTGGTGCCAATGATGGTCGTATGCGTGTTTGCCGCCGTGCAGGTGAGCGCCACAATCAGCACTGCATACGACCGAGGCACACAGGGCCAACACCCGGCATCATGGTGTGGGGAGCGATCTCCTACACTGGCCGTACACCACTGGTGATCGTCGAGGGGACACTGAATAGTGCACGGTACATCCAAACCGTCATCGAACCCATCGTTCTACCATTCCTAGACCGGCAAGGGAACTTGCTGTTCCAACAGGACAATGCACGTCCGCATGTATCCCGTGCCACCCAACGTGCTCTAGAAGGTGTAAGTCAACTACCATGGCCAGCAAGATCTCCGGATCTGTCCCCCATTGAGCATGTTTGGGACTGGATGAAGCGTCGTCTCACGCGGTCTGCACGTCCAGCACGAACGCTGGTCCAACTGAGGCGCCAGGTGGAAATGGCATGGCAAGCCGTTCCACAGGACTACATCCAGCATCTCGATGATCGTCTCCATGGGAGAATAGCAGCCTGCATTGCTGCGAAAGGTGGATATACACTGTACTAGTGCCGACATTGTGCATGCTCTGTTGCCTATGTCTATGTGCCTGTGGTTCTGTCAGTGTGATCATGTGATGTATCTGACCCCAGGAATGTGTCAATAAAGTTTCCCCTTCCTGGGACAATGAATTCACGGTGTTCTTATTTCAATTTCCAGGAGTGTATATATATATATATATATATATATATATATATATATATATATATATATATAATTATTATTATTGGTGTTTTGCCCTTAAAGAGCGCATTTGGACTAAACTACATGGCCAGTTCCTTTTGCTGCCCAAACTTCCCTCATTCGCTCTCTGTGTTTCTGTTTCCGGTCCTTTGTCCATGCCTCTTGTCGGCTTTGCGTCTTCGGCTTCATCTTGATTGACTTTTTTGTTGCCCATATTTCTTTCATCTTCTGGCTGTGATCTTGCTTGCGTTCTTCGGTCCATTTTATGCCTGTTCGTTTGTCACATTGTATCTCATGTAGTTTACTTTTCTTAATGATGTTTCTGAATTTTATTCTGTCCTTTATTGTGTCCGCTGTTATGTTGAGTTGGTTCAGGTCGTTTTCTACCTCTGCCACCCATTTGTTGTTTCTAGTGGTTACCCAGTCAAAGATCTGTTTGGTCAGCCTGTGTGATGGCATTCTGTATAGGTGCCCATAGAATTGTAGTCTGCGTTTTCTAATCTTTTGTGTGATTGTCTCCGTATGTTTGTACAGTTCCTCTGTAGGTTTCTTGATCCATATTCCATTGTTGTTAGTTGCGCCAAATATTTTCCTAAGTATTTTCCGTTCTGCTTTTTCTAATTGTCTGATACGTGTATGCCCTAGGATTAGTGTGGTCTCTGCTGCATATAGTGCCTCGGGGAGCACCACCGTGTCGTAATGGCGTAATTTGGCTTTTTGTGAGATAGACTTCTTGTTGTAATGATTCCACACTACTTTGTATGCCTTGTCCAGTTTAGTCTTTCTTTCTTCGTTTGAGTCTCTGTTATGTCCACTCATTTGTAGTGTTTCACCGAGGTATTTGAAGTTTGCCGTTTCGTAAATCGTGCCATACTTTGTGTTCAGAGATGAGAGTTTCTTTGTGCTCATAAAGTGTGTCTTTTCGTAAGAGATCTGTAGTCCAGTTTTGGAAGCGATTTCGTGCAGTTTTTCAATAGCGTCTTTTGTTTCCTTTATACCTTTCGTGACAATCGCCAAATCGTCTGCAAAAGCCAGGCATTTTATCTGTAGGTGTCCTAAGGTTATCCCCTGTTGTGATGTTTCCCATTCTTTTATGACCTTATCTAACACCAGATTGAAAAGGTAAGGTGAGAGGCCATCGCCTTGTCGGACACCTGCGCGAATTTCAAAGGGCTCTGATAGTTCCCCACAGAACTTTACTTTGGAGGTCGTGTTGGTTAAGGTTTGCTCTATGATAGCCCGTGTTTTGTTGTCTACTTTGTATTCTGCTAGAATTTTGAAGAGAGTTTTCCGGTCGATAGAGTCGTACGCCTTTTTGAGGTCAACAAAGGTAATGATCAGGTTCTGTTTGTGTTGTAAAATCATTTTCAGGTTCCAAATTTGTTCCGCACAAGACCGCCTTTTACGGAAGCCTGCTTGGTATTCCCCAATCAAGTGGTCGGTCTGGCATTCTAGTCTGTTTAGTAAAGCTTTAGAGAGGATCTTGTATGTGACCGGTAGTAGGGATATTCCTCTGTAGTTGTTCGGGTCAGTCTTGTCACCTTTTTTGTGTAGTGGGTGTATCAGGGCAGTTTTCCAGTCGTCAGGAATTTTTATGGTCTTCCAGATGTCTTCCAAGATCCTGTGGATGTCTTTGGTGAGTTCTGGGTCTTGTAACTTCCAGATTTCCGCGATGATGCCATCTTCTCCTGGTGCTCTACGATTCTTGAGTGACTTGATTATTTCTTTAACTTCTTCTAGAGGTGGAGGTTCACTATCTGGATTGTATGTGCTCGTTTCTGTCATCATTTCTTCCATAGGGGGGTCCGTGTTGAGCAGTTTTTCAAAGTACTTTGCCAGAATGTCACAATTGTTTTTGGTATTGGTTTCTAGGGTTCCATCCGGTCTTCTGAAGCACAAGTTGGGTGGTTGATATCCAGTCATATTTTCTCTGAACGTTCTGTAGAAGTTTCTTGTCTTGTTCTTCATGAAGTCCGATTCGATCTCTGTCAGTCGCCGTTTGTCATACTGTCGTTTTTCACTGCGAATGATTTTGCTTGATTATCTTCTGTGTTTTCAAGAAGTTCATCCAATTCTCTTGGGATTTATGGCTACTAAATTTTTTCCATGCACTGATTCGTTGGTCAATAGCTTGGTCACATGTGTGGTTCCACCAACGGTGTTTCCGTGTGTGTGGTGCTTGTGCTAGTTTCATGGCCTCTCGGATTCTTCGTGAAAGTTGTGTCCAGTCTGTCGTTGTCTCCATTTTAATTTTGTGTAATATTTGTGTCTGGTTTAAAGTAACGTATTCTGGATCTGATCTAACCATTTTGTTCTTCTGGAGCTTTTTCTTGGGCAAAAGACGAATCCTGATCTGTAGTAGGTGGTGGTCTGAGTCGAAGTAGCCTTTAAGGGTGTCTATGTTCAAAACAGGAGGCCATAGAGTTGGAACAATGTGATGCAATATACGCTGAGCTGTGACGCATAACGAGGCATCTGGCTCTGGCGCTTTGCCAACGCTGTATCCCGTCCGCGCGCGGTCTAGAGCTCCTACCGCGCGCGTACGGGATAAGCCGCCTCCGGCACCGCCGCCGCTCAAGGTCACGAGCTTCGCGTGTATATAAGTAGTTACAGTCAGAGCCGACGTCAGTCGGCGAGCAGCAGCGCGTGCAACTGCATGTTTTGGAGATGCCTCGCTACAGCAGAAGATATCGACGTTCGCGTCAAACTGTTTATAAGGCCATAGAAGATTTGGAAGTGAGAGTTGCTAACAAGGGATCACAAGTTATTTTGCAAGGTCCATCAGTGTTTTGTGGGTGTATTATTAATTTTACACTTACGCAATTAGATACACATCAAGCTGGCAATGGATGGATTACAGTTGCTGTTGTTCGTTTTGATGGTAATAAAGTGAAGAATGTTACTGGTTTGGAAGCATTCAATGCAAGAGATGTAATATCTTACCGTACTTTTCATGTGGGAGAAGTGTATAATAAAGATTTGGGACTGTCATACTTTGTATCTAACCAGTCATTTTATTTAAGAACAAGGAATCATCGTAAAATAAGTGAACAAGAGTCTGTTTGTATTTGGATGAAAGGTGCAGGAAGATGTGCAAAAGTTCAACTTACTGGAGATGTAACACATTATTATAGAAAGGTTTGCTCTATGATAGCCCGTGTTTTGTTGTCTACTTTGTATTCTGCTAGAATTTTGAAGAGAGTTTTCCGGTCGATAGAGTCGTACGCCTTTTTGAGGTCAACAAAGGTAATGATCAGGTTCTGTTTGTGTTGTAAAATCATTTTCAGGTTCCAAATTTGTTCCGCACAAGACCGCCTTTTACGGAAGCCTGCTTGGTATTCCCCAATCAAGTGGTCGGTCTGGCATTCTAGTCTGTTTAGTAAAGCTTTAGAGAGGATCTTGTATGTGACCGGTAGTAGGGATATTCCTCTGTAGTTGTTCGGGTCAGTCTTGTCACCTTTTTTGTGTAGTGGGTGTATCAGGGCAGTTTTCCAGTCGTCAGGAATTTTTATGGTCTTCCAGATGTCTTCCAAGATCCTGTGGATGTCTTTGGTGAGTTCTGGGTCTTGTAACTTCCAGATTTCCGCGATGATGCCATCTTCTCCTGGTGCTCTACGATTCTTGAGTGACTTGATTATTTCTTTAACTTCTTCTAGAGGTGGAGGTTCACTATCTGGATTGTATGTGCTCGTTTCTGTCATCATTTCTTCCATAGGGGGGTCCGTGTTGAGCAGTTTTTCAAAGTACTTTGCCAGAATGTCACAATTGTTTTTGGTATTGGTTTCTAGGGTTCCATCCGGTCTTCTGAAGCACAAGTTGGGTGGTTGATATCCAGTCATATTTTCTCTGAACGTTCTGTAGAAGTTTCTTGTCTTGTTCTTCATGAAGTCCGATTCGATCTCTGTCAGTCGCCGTTTGTCATACTGTCGTTTTTCACTGCGAATGATTTTGCTTGATTATCTTCTGTGTTTTCAAGAAGTTCATCCAATTCTCTTGGGATTTATGGCTACTAAATTTTTTCCATGCACTGATTCGTTGGTCAATAGCTTGGTCACATGTGTGGTTCCACCAACGGTGTTTCCGTGTGTGTGGTGCTTGTGCTAGTTTCATGGCCTCTCGGATTCTTCGTGAAAGTTGTGTCCAGTCTGTCGTTGTCTCCATTTTAATTTTGTGTAATATTTGTGTCTGGTTTAAAGTAACGTATTCTGGATCTGATCTAACCATTTTGTTCTTCTGGAGCTTTTTCTTGGGCAAAAGACGAATCCTGATCTGTAGTAGGTGGTGGTCTGAGTCGAAGTAGCCTTTAAGGGTGTCTATGTTCAAAATTTCTTTTTGTGAGTCTTTCTGGACTATTACGTGGTCGATTTGTAGTTCTTGCTTTCCGCTGGGGAATTTCCATGTGGTACGTTTTCGTGTTGGTTTCTTGAATTTTGTTGGCATAATGGCGAGGTTGTGGCTTCAAAGTCTATCAGATGTTTTCCGTTTTTGTTGGTGTCCTTGTGTGGAGTATGTTTTCCTGTGATATGTCTGTATATCTTTTCTTTTCCGATTTTAGCGTTGAAGTCTCCCAGTATTATTTTGACTCTATGTGCTGGAATTTTTCTGATAGTTTCTTCCATTGTCGTCCAGAAGTCATCAATTTCGTCCGGGCTTTTCCTGTTGTAGTCATTAGTCGGTGCATGTGCGTTGATTATTGTGTAGGATTTATTGGCTGATTTCACTGTGATGGTGCTGATTCTTTCGTTTGGTGACGAAAAGTCGATTATGCTGTCCGTGATAGACCTGTGTACTGCAAATCCTGTGCCAAAAAGCCTTAGGTTTTTCAGTTGGCTCGATGGTTTTCCTTTGTGTATTCTGAAATTCTCCGTGTTGAAATGGTCTTCGTCTGTGAATCGTGTTTCTTGCAGTGCACATATTTTGATTTGAAATTTTTCGAGAGTGTCTCTCAGTTGTTTCATCTTTCCTGTCTTCATCAGTGTGTTCACGTTGAGTGTGCCGATGTAGTGTTTGCGTTTGGTCTTGAGGGAGTTTGAGAAGCTCCGATTCTTCTCATGATGTCCGTGAGCCCCCAGAATCCGATGCTCACGACGATCCCAGTCTATTGACTGGGGCCCGGGGCAATGAGATTTTTCTCGTTGTACCATCATGATGTTTAGTAGTTGGATGTATGGCATGCTGCCGACTACAACCTGACTTTCCAGATCAGGAGGTTGGTTGAGGCCGCCACTGACATGTGGACCAGACGCCTTTTGTAGCCGCGCACTGTGGGAACAGAAGCTACTAGTAGTTTTGGTCCGCCCCGAGTATTTCATTTCCTCGGTACCACCTATATCTAGGAGGCATTCCCCTATCCGCCACCTGGGGAGGCGTTCGGTTGCGGGTCTACTAACCGCCCCGATATATATATATATATATATATATATATATATATATATATATATATATATATATATATTTCCCACGTGGAATGTTTCCCTCTATATATATATATATATATATATATATATATATATATATATATATATGAGAGGGGACCCAAAAATATTTTCCAATACAACCTTAACCTCCTTCGAAGTACTCTCCATTAGCATTAATACACTTGTCCAAACGTTCATTCCAGTGTTCGAAGCACCTTTTAAATTCGTCCTCTTTGATACCTGCTAGCACTTTCATGATATTGTGTTTTATGTCTTCCACATCTGCAAAACGCTTCCCTCTCAAATCTCTTTTCATCCTCGGGAATAGGAAGAAGTCCGAGGGTGCTAAATCCGGCGAATAGGGCGCGTCGGTCAAGGTAGTCGTCTTCGTTGAGGCCAAAAACTGGCGAACGCTGAGAGTTGTGTGCGCAGAAGCGTTGTCATGATGCAGGAACCACACGCCAGAATCCCACAATACCGGACGTTTTCATGATAAACATCTGCGAAGCCATTTCATAACCTCTAAATAGAATTGTTGGTTTACTGTCTGGTTTTCAGAGTTTACGATCCCTTTGATGTCAAAAAATAGATCAACATCATTTTCACATTCGATTTCACTTGTCGAGCTTTTTTTGGTCGAGGTGATCCAGGTGACTTCCATTGTGATGACTGTTGTTTACTTTCTGGATCGTACCCATATCACAATGACTCATCACCT
This sequence comes from Schistocerca nitens, assembly GCF_023898315.1. Lineage (NCBI taxonomy): Eukaryota > Metazoa > Arthropoda > Insecta > Orthoptera > Acrididae > Schistocerca > Schistocerca nitens. The sequence goes on from NC_064615.1 coordinate 505,015,155, forward strand.
GTAATGATTTTGTTGAGAAAATGTGGATCATCTTTAAACGCGTCCTTCATTTCGAGACAGGCTTGAACGTGACAATCCCTTTGATCTCCGGTAAGAAGCTTGAGCACAAATTTTGCTGCCACTCTTCGCATCCCCAAATCGATGGTCAAGATGCGCTGAATTGAGCTCCAGGACAACCCAAATAGGTTCTCGAGTTGGTCTATTGTCCTGCGTCGATCTTCCACCAGTGGGTGGAGTGGTGTGGCTGGTGACAAGAGTGCATGGCAGGTGGCTGTAATGTCCTCGGCATGGTGAGTGTTAGTGCAGTCGAGGGGCGGCAGCGGCATGGGGCAGCACGTCTGGAGAACGTAGAGTCCCATTCCCCCCTTCAGAGTTTTTTTTTTTTTAAATAAAGACTCAACTGTTCCTACTTCATACCACACAATTTAAAAATTTGGACTTTAACTTATGGGAATACAACACTGCTGTGTGACATATGTGCTGGTCATTTAGAATTCCCCACCAAACTGAAACGCAGGAAGACAATTGTTTAAACGGTGATGTCAGAGGGTATTTGTTTAACTTAGGAAAAGCAGGATGGAATTCCACACCTGGACCAAGTGACACGACTGTATAAATATCCCTTCAGATCGCTACAGGACTAGGTACTTTCTAGCAGACGAATTACTTCCCTTTGTCCTAGCATGTTGATTTCTGGTGTCATAGAGCTACACCAGTACTCCAATCAGCCGTCTTGGACCTGGGGGCATATAGCTGCACCGGTATTCCTGGTCAACCATCTTTAATTCTATATCTAGCACAAGTGACATACTTCCATTAGCAAGGCAATGCACCATATTTGATTTTTTAATTTCCCGTCAGTTTATACTTAGGACAACAGTGATGTCGTAGGAGTGGGGAGGGAAACCCTAGCTATTTCTGAATTTCCCGTCAAAATTTGAATTTTCTGTCATTTCATACACAGGGAAATTAACCTTTGTCAGAAAATTTGCAACAGCACATGACGTCATTGGAAATCTGGCAACAATGCAGAGTTGGCCCGAACCGTCCCTGTGTTTCTGCTACAGATTATTGTCCCAGTTAAATAACATTCGTTTTGTGACACTATGCATTGTCTTGTTTTTCTCTTAACGTTTTCTCTGAATGATCCAATGGTAAAGTATAATAATTTGCAGTTATGTTGCTACATTTTTCCAAATAACCCTGCAAATCATACCACCATCCTCCATCCCCCCCCCCAAAAAAATCACTAACCATCATCTCTGCAGTGAATATATTGTGCTTGTCGTCTTCATTAGTCTTCACACTATCTTTATCCATTTGTTACATGTTTATGTGGAGAGCAGACTATCATGGGGAATTAGCAGTTATGTTGCGACATTTTTCCAAATAACCCTGCAACCATACCACCATCCTCCTTCCCCCCCCCCCAAAAAAAATCACTAACCATCATCTCTGCAGTGAATATATTGTGCTTGTCGTCTTCATTATTCTTCACACTATCTTTATCCATTTATTACATTTTTATGTGGAGACCAGACTATCATGGGGAATCGACGTTTCATTCTTAGTCACAAATCTGTGATGAGTCCAACAAGGTTGACCTAAACATTTCTGCGCTGTAATATTTCTCCAAACAGACAAAAGACTGAAAAACAAAGAGGAGAGAAAGCAGGTGAGACGCCCAGCGTGCACATGCACTCTCGACGGTCAGTATTTTTTGTTGGGTGTAATGCGTTCGTTCTGGAGCCCTTTCCTTTCGCAATCTTCCAGTATTTTCCAAGCGAGAACAAGCGTCAGAGTGGTTCTGAAATCAAGTGCAAATACATTGATAATTAAATAAATTTTTTCAGTGATGATGCAAGTTCATATTGTGGGAATGTTGAAAGCTATATAGCGGGCATCCAGTAACCCGCAACCTTTGTCAGAAAATTTGCAACAGCACATGACGTCATTGGAAATCTGGCAACAATGCAGAGTTGGCCCGAACTGTCCCTGTGTTTCTGCTACAGATCATCGTCCCAGTTAAATAACATTCGTTTTGTGACACTATGCATTGTCTTGTTTTTCTCTTAGCGTTTTCTTTGAATGATCCAATGGTAAAGTATAATAATTTGCAGTTATGTTGCTACATTTTTCCAAATAACCCTGCAAATCATACCACCATCCTCCATCCGCCCCCCCCCCAAAAATCACTAACCATCATCTCTGCAGTGAATATATTGTGCTTGTCGTCTTCATTATTCTTCACACTATCTTTATCCATTTGTTACATGTTTATGTGGAGAGCAGACTATCATGGGGAATCGACGTTTCATTATTAGTCACAAATCTGTGATGAGTCCAACAAGGTGACCTAAACATTCCTGCGCTGTACTATTTCTCCAAACAGACGAAAGACTGAAAAACAAAGAGGAGAGAAAGCAGGTGAGACGCCCAGCGTGCACATGAACTCTCGACGGTCAGTATTTTTTGTTGGGTGTAATGCGTTCGTTCTGGAGCCCTTTCCTTTCGCAATCTTCCAGTATTTTCCAAGCGAGAACAAGCGTCAGAGTGGTTCTGAAATCAAGTGCAAATACATTGATAATGAATTAAACTTTTTCAGTGATGATGCAAGTTCATATTGTGGGAATGTTGAAAGCTATATAGTGGGCACCCAGTAACCCGCAACTCACGTAAACGTCAACCAAAAAATTTTTATTTATTTATTTATTTATTGTTCTGTGGGACCAAATACAGGAGAAGTCTCCATGGTCATGGAACGAGTCAATACATGAAATTAACACGATAGTAGAAACATAAAATGAAATATAGGAGACATATTCAGGCGACAAGTCGTAATTTTAAATAAAGAAAATTAACAATGTAACACTGGAATATGCATAATTTTTCAGCTCTTCCAAGAGCTCCTCGACAGAACAGAAGGAGTTAGCCATGAGGAAACTCTTCAGTTTAGACTTTAAAGTGTTTGGGCTACTGCTAAGATTTTTGAGTTCTTGTGGTAGCTTATTGAAAATGGATCCAGCAGAATACTGCACTCCTTTCTGCGCAAGAGTCAACGAAGTGCATTCCACATGCAGATTTGACTTCTGCCTAGTATTAACTGAGTGAAAGCTGTTAACTCTTGGGAATAAGCTAATATTGCTAACAACAAACGACATTAAAGAAAATACGAGGTGTAGCTAGAAAAAAACCGGACTAGTACTGGTGAAACAATAAAACGAATGCAATAAGGCTGAAAGTCGCGTGGCCTGTCACGTGACTCTCGCTCCGCCTACTGCTCGAGTTTCATCTGCCTCCTGCACTCAGTCTGCCCGTGGCGTCTGTTTTAAGTAGTTGACGTTTTGTCTGTGCGTCGGAAAATGTTGAGTGTACAGAAAGAACAGCGTGTTAACATCAAATTTTGTTTCAAACTAGGAAAATCTGCAAGTGAAACGTTTGTAATGTTACAACAAGTGTACGGCGATGATTGTTTATCGCGAACACAAGTGTTTGAGTGGTTTAAACGATTTAAAGATGGCCGCGAAGACACCAGTGATGACACTCGCACTGGCAGACCATTGTCAGCAAAAACTGATGCAAACATTGAAAAAATCGGTAAACTTGTTCGACAAGATCGCCGTTTAACAATCAGAGCAGTGTCTGAGTTAACAGGAGTTGACAAGGAAAGTGTTAGGCAGATTCTTCATGAAAGTTTCAACATGAACAAAGTGTGTTCAAAAATGGTTCCAAAGTGTCTCACAATTGAACAGAAGGAACGCCGAAGAATGATTTGTTCTGACATCCTGGAAAACATTGAAAGTGATCCCACCTTCTTACAAAATGTTATTACTTGCGATAAATCGTGGTTTTTTACTTACGATCCCGAAACTAAACGCCAATCGATGCATTGGAAAACTCCTGGTTCTCCACGACAAAAAAAAAAGCACGAATGTCAAAATCGAAATTCAAGGCAATGATGATTGTTTTTTTTGACATCAAAGGGAATGTGCACATTGATTGGGTACCAGAGGGACAAACAGTGAATCAGCATTACTACATTAGCGTCCTCGCTACCCTACGTGAGCGAGTACGGAGAAAACGGAACGATTTGTGGAGAAAAAAGTCATGGATCCTTCACCAAGACAATGCCCCAGCTCACAGTGCGTTGTCAGTGAAGACGTTTTTGGCAAAACACAACATTCCCATCTTAGATCATCCACCCTACTCACCCGATTTGGCCCCCTGTGACTTTTTTCTTTTCCCTAAAGTCAAGTCAGCTTTGAAAGGAACTAGATTTGAGACTGTTGAAGCACTAAAAGAAAAAGCGACGGAAGTAATGTATGGACTTACCGAAAATGATCTGCAGCATTGGTATGAACAGTGGAAAATTCGCATGGAGCGGTGTAGAGACCGAGGAGGAGAGTACATTGAAGGAAATAACATGAAATTGTAAATAATTGTAAATAAATGTTTTTTTCCAACATCAGTCCGGTTTTTTTCTAGCCGCACCTCGTATATACTGTGAGGTCAATGTCAGAATACCCAGACTATTGAATAGGGGTCGACAAGAGGTTCTCGAACTTACACCACATATAGCTCGAACGGCCCGTTTTTGAGCCAAAAATACCCTTTTTGAATCAGAAGTATTACCCCAAAAAATAATGGGTATGAAAATATGCGAAGTAGACTACTTTTCATGTTGAACTGTCACTTATTTCAGATACTGTTCTAATGGTTAATAAAGCAGCATTTAGTTTCTGTACAAGATCCTGAACATGGGCTTTCCTCAACAGCTTACTACCTATCCGAACGCCTAGGAACTTGGAACTGTTCCGTCTCCCTTATAATATGCCCATTCTGTCTGATCAAAATATCGGTTCTTGTTGAATTGTGAGTTAGAAACTGTAAAAACTGAGTCTTTCTGTGATTTAGCAACAAATTATTTTCCACAAGCCACGAACTTATTACATGAATTACATTATTTGATACTGTTTCAATATTACACACAAGATCCTTCACTACCAAGCTGGTGTCATCAGCAAACAGAAATATTTTTGAATCGCCTGTAATACTAGAAGGCATATCATTTATATAAATACGAAACAGCAGTGGCCTCAGCACCGACTCTTGGAGAACACCCCACTTAACAGTGCCCCATTGGGACTGAACATCACTACCACTCTCAATATTGCGGAGAATTGCCTTCTGCTTTCTGTTCTTAAAGTACGAGGCGAACCAATTGTAAGCTACTCCCCTTACTCCATAATGGTCCAACTTCTGCAGTAATATTCTGTGGTCAACACAGTCAAAAGCCTTCGTTAAATCAAAGAAAACACCTAGCGTTCGCAACCTTTATTTAATCCGTCCAAAACCTCACAGAGAAAAGAGAATATAGCATTTTCAGTTGTTAAACCATTTCTAAAACCAAACTGTACATTTGACAGCAAATTATGTGAATTTAAATGCCCCAGTAACCTTGTATATACAACCTTCTCGATAACTTTAGCAAACACCGATGGCATAGAAATAGGTCTAAAGTTGTCAAAATTATCCCTGTCTCCCTTTTTATAAAGTGGCTTCACTACCGAGTACTTTAATCGGTCAGGAAACCGTCCACTCCTAAAGGAAAAGTTGCAGATATGACTAAGTACTGGGCTAACATACATAGAACAATACTTCAGTATTCTACTAGATACCCCGTCATATCCATGAGAGTTCTTGGTCTTTAGTGATTTAATTATTAACTCAGTCTCCCTCTTGTCAGTATCATGGAGGAGCATTTCAGGTAACAGTCTCGGAATACTTTTTTCTAAGAACGCTATATCATTCCCTGTTGGGACTACGTCTCTATTTAGTTCACCTGCTATATTCAGAAAGTGATTATTAAATACTGTACATATATGCGACTTATGAGTAACACGGACATTCCCACTACGCACTGATTCTATATCGTCGACCTGTCTCTGCAGACCAGCCACTTCCTTTACGACTGACCATATGGTTTTAATTTTATCCTGAGACTTAGCTATTCTATCTGCATACCACATACTTTTTGCCTTCCTAATAACATTTTTAAGCACCTTACAGTACTGTTTGTAATGGGCTGCTGCATTTAGATGTTGACTGTTTCTAACGTTTTGATATAATTGCCACTTTGTTATACAAGATATTCTTATCCCTCTAGTGAGCCACCCAGGCTGCCAGTTTGTGCTAGTACCATGTTTTGAACGTTCTAACGGAAAGCAACTTTAAAGAGCACGAGAAAAGTCTTGAGGAAAGCATTATATTTATCGCCTACTGTATCAGCACTATGAACATCTTGCCACTCTTGTTCCTCGATAAGGTTTACAAAAGTCTCTACAGCAACTGGATCAGCTTTCCTAAACAGTTGATAACCATATTTAACATGTGTTGCAGCACAAAAATCTTTAAGAGTTAAGACTTGTTCATCATGATCTTAAAGGCCATTCACCTTTTTGCTAACAGAATGCCCTTCTAGTAATGAGGAATGAACAAAAATGTTGTCTATGGTTGTTCTACTGTTCCCTTGCACTCTCGTTGGAAAGAGTACGGTTTGCATAAGATTATATGAATTAAGGAAGTCTACCAGCATCCTTTTCCTTGCACAATCACCTATACAATTAATATTGAGGTCACCACATATAACCAACTTTTTGTATTTCCTATAAAGTGAACCAAGAATCTCGTCTAGCTTTAGCAAAAATGTTGTGAAATCGGAGTCTGGGGATCTATAAATAACAACAGTTAGAAGTTTAGCTCCACTAAATTTAACCACATCTGCACAACATTCAAACACCTTTTCAGTGCAGTACTTTGAAACATCAATTGACTCAAATGGGATGCCGTTTTTCACATACAAGGCTACTCCCCCACACCGCAAAGAGCTCCTAGAAAAGCTGCCAGCCAACCTGTATCCTGGTAAAGGCAGCCTCTGAATTATCTCCTTATTTAAGAAGTGTTCAGATATACCAATAATTTCAGAGTCAACATCTATAAGCAGTTCACTAACTTTATCTCTAATACCTTGTATATTTTGATGAAATATACTAATTCCCTCATTACTCGGATACCCAAGCTTTGTCGAAAGCGGTTCCTTTGTTAGAGAGACTTCCCTTAAGCAGGAATACCTATCAGCTGACTTCAATTTAAAAAATAACGGATAAATAACGGACAATCTCTAATTTGTGACTACGAGCGAGAAGCTGACAATCTCTAATTTGTGACTCGCGCTTCTCTCTGAACTTTGCAAACAGGCTATGAAGGAAACGAAATAGCTCACTCCAGTGCCGACTAAATGGACATGAAATGAAATGAGCGTATGGCATTGTTCATCGGGGAAGTTCGGCCGCCGATTGCTAGTCTTATTTCAGTCGGCGCTACATTGGGCGACTTGCGAGCCGGTGATGAGGATGAAATGATGGTGAGGACAACACAACATCCAGTCCACTAGCGAAGAAAATCTCCAGCCCAGCCGAGAGTCGAACACGGGTCCACTGCTTGGGAGACAAGCAATTTACCACTCAGCTAAGCAGGTGGACTAGGGGGACATGTATCGGGTTCTGTATGACGCTAATTGGAGATATTGTTGGAAGTCAGCCATTTTGTGAATTTTGCAATTCTGCATGTTGATGAGTGGAGAAAGTCGAACAATACGAATGCTAACTATAGCTGTATAAGGAAAGTAAGGAAAAATATTGTCTGATCTGAAAAGGCTATTATATTTTTTTCAAGTAGTATTGTGTGTATGAACCCCGACGTCTTGCTCATCGGAATAGACGTTCGAACGGATGGACTTTGGTAGAAAATCCACTGCCTGCACACGCTCAGAATTTTGCTAGGAGAAATTTTGCTCACCGCAAAATGTTTTCTTCCTTTTTCAGGTTTTCCTTGTACGGATAATACTACCAGATTCCAATCTCGATCGCTGTCATTGGCACAGACTACTTCGAACGATATGTTACTAGGAATCTAATTTCTTTCGGAGTTATAGCCAACTGTGAACTTAACCAGCGGGATGTTGGGCACCGGAAGACTAATTTCGTCCACTTTCAGGAAGCAATTATCAGAAGGAAGTGCCACTTAAGAAACGCATTCCTAATTACACGAACATTACAGAAGACTTAGTGCGGTATCTTTGATATTGGCATTAAATTCCACGTGACATTAAAGGAATGACAGCAATTAAATTCCAAATAATTCATAGCTTAAACTGATTAACATAAACATTTTTGTATAAGAATATCAACTTAATTCATTTCGCTGTCGATCTGCTCAGTTGTCAAACTTCCAATAACAAACACAAACGATTTTTTTCCTCTTCTACGCCAGTGGGCACACTGTCAATTTCATGTATTTGAGAACAAACAATTATTTGTAGATTTCACTTGAAACTTCCAATCAAAGCTGTACAGCAGTCATGCTTAACAAGATTAAAACGCTTCAACAAATTGTTGTTCTCGTTCATAGCTATCCATTATACTTGTCGAATGCTGTGGATGTTCAGAAACACTAGCAAATGCGAAATGTACCTAATCGCTGAGAGAGGACGCAATTTTGTCCGTCTGAACGAAAAAAAAAGCATTGAAAAATTTTTCGTTATTAGATTTTTTTTCTTTCTTTAACTGTCGCGCAAATTGAGCCGGTTTACGCTGGTTCTCTCCTGTTCTTTCTGTTCCGATTATCAAATTATTCGCTTTCGCAACAGATAACACCAGTACTCTCTCAAGACCAACAAACAAGTGGAACCTTCTGCGAACAAGGAAATCGCCCCAAAATGTGTACGGCTGCGAACGTCTAGACACGTCTTCCTTATTTCGTAGATGCAAATTAATGAAATATTTGCCTTATCCCGTCGAGAACATACAATGGTTTCAGCTGCAATGTGCATGAAAATGTTATGAGACGAAGCGGTGCTTTTTTATTTCCAAAATTGTCTTAGGCGTTTCGAAACTATCATTTTCAAAGGCTATGAACTACATCACAAAACTTCCCACCCACTTCTAATGCCTATAATATTAATTTTTATTAATTTACCAATTGTCATAACTATTCCTATTTCTGTCAGAGTTATCTTTCATTCCTAGAAAAAATTGTGACATGTAATGTAAGTAAAAGGGAACAAGTTATGTAAGATAGTATAGTCATATTTCACTACTGATTAGGGTCATAGTATAAAGAGTAGAATATGGTTTTCTTGCTTACCAACGTTATGTCAGTCATACAAAATTGTACAACTGATACATTGTATCTCATCAACAATCATCATCACGAGACAAATGCTACCAAGGAACAAATTGAAAACCGGGTGGACTAAACCGGCAAGCGGCGCTAGGTACTCTGTCCTCGCTGCATTTGTTCACTCACAACTGAATTTCCGTCGTATAAAACATTGCACCAGAAAACAATTCATGGAAATCACTTTTCAAAGTTTTAAGAAAACGTAACAGAACTTTTGAATAGTCGAAAATAATAAACTGGAAGCGGCAGCTGAGTGGCACTGGAGTATATGAGGCAAATTGTCTGTTGATAGTAAATTTCTGACAGTTTACAGCATATAAATTAGTAGCATCAGTAAAACTTCATAAATATCATGTTATAAGAATTTACAAAGTGCAGAAATACCAGTTGAGGTACGTAGCACTCATGTACAGTGTGTTAACTGTAAGACGGCAGAGTTGCGAGGGGAGTGCGGGGAGAGGAGGAAGCAAGCATTGGCTGCGATGGGAGCGGAGACGTTGGGGGGGGGGGGGGGGGGGGTGGACAAGGCACGCCTACCAGTTGCCAGTTGCAGTGCTGGCACTACAAATTGCGCGTCATGCTTACACGAAAGCAGACGAAAGGCTTGGAAGTAAAACTCGCTTTAAATGTTGTTCGTAAACGAAACTGAAATTGTCATGTACATTAAAATCTATATATATATATATATATATAAATGACTGTATGTATGTTTGTCTACTATGCGCTCACAAACCATTCATCCGATTGCAATGAAACTTTGGTGAGTTGTTCTCCGAACGGCCGAAAAGTGTAATGTACAATGTTTCAACAATTAGGTCACTGTAGCATGCGTAGCGCAATTGATTAGGCAAAGGTTTGTCATGCAGCGGACTCGTGTTCGATTCCCACTGTTCGCGATTTTATTTCATTCCCCGCAATGTTAAACTATTAATTATAAAATTTAAATATACTTAAACAGATCTTATAGTACAACGTAACTGTCAATCTCTATATATATATATTGATTAGGCAAAGGTTTGTCATGCAGCGGACTCGTGTTCGATTCCCACTGTTCGCGATTTTATTTCATTCCCCGCAATGTTAAACTATTAATTATAAAATTTAAATATACTTAAACAGGTCATATAGTACAACGTAACTGTCAATCTCTATATATATATAAATGTATGTATGTGTGTCTGCCCTCTGTGCGTTCCCAAACCATTCATCCGATTGCGATGAAATTTTGGTGATTTGTTCTCCGTACACCCACGAAAGTTCCTAGCCGAAAAAAAAGAAATCAGACACATTCTTGAGGAGATATGACGTCATAAACAATGAGATGCCACCACCGGAAAATACCCAGATTTATGCATCCACTTAGAGACTAGCAACAAACGTTACATACAATTTCAAACCTTTACGAAAATTTTTCTCGCTGACACCCCCCACAAAATAATGAAAGGGAAGAAGGTTGTCGCTTACTACATTTTCTCAGTACATACCGTAAATCTGCCGCAGTAGGCATGACGTGTTAATGTATTATTTCGTTACCATTAACTATAATCGCAACATATTTCGCATACACTATCCACATACACTCCTGGAAATTGAAATAAGAACACCGTGAATTCATTGTCCCAGGAAGGGGAAACTTTATTGACACATTCCTGGGGTCAGATACATCACATGATCACACTGACAGAACCACAGGCACATAGACACAGGCAACAGAGCATGCACAATGTCGGCACTAGTACAGTGTATATCCACCTTTCGCAGCAATGCAGGCTGCTATTCTCCCATGGAGACGATCGTAGAGATGCTGGATGTAGTCCTGTGGAACGGCTTGCCATGCCATTTCCACCTGGCGCCTCAGTTGAACCAGCGTTCGTGCTGGACGTGAAGACCGCGTGAGACGACGCTTCATCCAGTCCCAAACATGCTCAATGGGGGACAGATCCAGAGATCTTGCTGGCCAGGGTAGTTGACTTACACCTTCTAGAGCACGTTGGGTGGCACGGGATACATGCGGACGTGCATTGTCCTGTTGGAACAGCAAGTTCCCTTGCCGGTCTAGGAATAGTAGAACGATGGGTTCGATGACGGTTTGGATGTACCGTGCACTATTCAGTGTCCCCTCGACGATCACCAGTGGTGTACGGCCAGTGTAGGAGATCGCTCCCCACACCATGACGCCGGGTGTTGGCCCTGTGTGCCTCGGTCGTGTGCAGTCCTGATTGCGGCGCTCACCTGCACGGCGCCAAACACGCATACGACCATCATTGGTACCAAGGCAGAAGCGACTCTCATCGCTGAAGACGACACGTCTCCATTCGTCCCTCCATTCACGCCTGTCGCGACACCACTGGAGGCGGGCTGCACGATGTTGGGGCGTGAGCGGAAGACGGCCTAACGGTGTGCGGGACCGTAGCCCAGCTTCATGGAGACGGTTGCGAATGGTCCTCGCCGATACCCCAGGAGCAACAGTGTCCCTAATTTGCTGGGAAGTGGCGGTGCGGTCCCCTACGGCACTGCGTAGGATCCTACGGTCTTGGCGTGCATCCGTGCGTCGCTGCGGTCCGGTCCCAGGTCGACGGGCACGTGCACCTTCCGCCGACCACTGGCGACAACATCGATGTACTGTGGAGACCTCACGCCCCACGTGTTGAGCAATTCGGCGGTACGTCCACCCGGCCTCCCGCATGCCCACTATACGCCCTCGCTCAAAGTCCGTCAACTGCACATACGGTTCACGTCCACGCTGTCGCGGCATGCTACCAGTGTTAAAGACTGAGATGGAGCTCCGTATGCCACGGCAAACTGGCTGACACTGACGGCGGCGGTGCACAAATGCTGCGCAGCTAGCGCCATTCGACGGCCAACACGGCGGTTCCTGGTGTGTCCGCTGTGCCGTGCGTGTGATCATTGCTTGTACAGCCCTCCCGCAGTGTCCGGAGCAAGTATGGTGGGTCTGACACACCGGTGTCAATGTGTTCTTTTTTCCATTTCCAGGAGTGTATATCAGTAAATGCGCCGGCAAATTTATGTCTGTTTACGACATATAATTCAGGAGATATGACGTGGTAAACATCGAGATGCGTGAAAAAGTGCCGCGTCAGACATGACGTTTTGTTCTATTATTTCTTCACTACTAACACTATTGTGTTGTACAAGGTAGCCACTGTCGTCTGCTTCGTTATTGGTTTGCTCTGCATTGTTCTGCGTGTTTTTATTGTGCAGTTGTGCTAAACATTATCAAAATGAGTGAAGAGGCAGTTGCTGGCCCATCTCGGGAGTCGCCAACAATCCCTACCGGTAGGCCTACGGTTAGAAGGAAACCAGTACTTCGTAGCGATGCTCGCAAAAATATATTGCGTGTGATTGAATGCTGCGAAAGGGAAAGGGAGCAGTCAGCTACGTAATGTTGGCAGCAGTCGAAACTGCGTGCCTACCGAAGCCCCACGACGTTTACCGACTTCTACCGACTCAGGACTAGGGAGAGGTCTGCAATCTAAAAGTTTACACACTGTATGTACAGGTGGCACCCATTCACTGCCATTTCTGCCACTGGAATAGATACACAAGCGCCATAAAGGAAATTCAAACAATTTTTTTGAGAAGACGCAATATTCGAACGCCATAAATCAATTCCATCAATAATATATGGCTATCATCCCATATTGCATTACCTAATTAAACCCCTTAACACTCGAACATCATTTTAACTAAAGTACCATCCAAAATACAATATTGTAAAAACCAGCGCAATATTACTGCTAATTTTACGAATAGTTAGAATTCTGCACAACGCACCTAAGGGGCTACTATTAAACACACTTCAGGAATTGGAGAGTTTTCAGAGTAAGACAAAATTTTCGTCAGAAATACTAAACTAACTGGTTTTTCAGTCTGTTTACGGAGCACTTATATTTCTGCCGCCATCCCAGGCCCTCCATAGATGGCGACGCACTACAGTTAGCCGATATGCAGTATTTTTTTGTGACAAATGTACCATTCTGTATTTTACCCTCCAAGGCTGAGCGCCATTGTGTGGCTTCCCCCTGCGTTTTGCTTTTAATATAAAATGAATAAAAGTTTAATTACTCGTTATACATATAGTATCATTTGCTCGCATTGGTCACAGGCAGATAGAAATTCCTATGTTGCTACTCAGCCATTGATGCTGCATGGCACAAACTGTAAACGTCCTACAATAGCGCTACTATGGCTGTTCCAACAATGGTTTCTCGTAATTTTAAAGTTGTCTTTTCATAAAACATTTGCTGTCTTAGGATTACAAACTTTTTAATGGCTTTTTCAATTTCTCAAGATTAATCTTTTTCTCCCCTTCATCCCCCTTTTTAATGGCTTCAAGGAATTTTACAATGTTCGTTATTCACAGAAAACAATTTTATCGTCACAGAACTACAGAAGATTCTTATGTACTTTGTTTCAAGTGTGCCAATGCTAAACCTATTCCCTTCACACTCACTTCTAATAACCATACTTTTAATTTTTATTAATTTATCAATTGTCATAGCTATTCCTATTTCTGTCAGAGTTATATTTCATTCCTATAAAAAATTGTGACATGTAATGTAAGTAAAAGGGACGAGTTATGTAAGATAGTATAATTGCCAGTGTACTAATAGCACTAATGTTGCACTGGTTTTTACATGATTGTATTATGGATAGTGCTATTGTTAAATTTATGTTGGAGTATTAAGGAGTTTTAATTAGAGACGGCAGAATGGGATGGTCGCCATATACTCAAAAAAATTGTCTGAGTTTCCTATATGGCACTTGTGTTTTTGCTCCCATTGTTGGAAAAGGCAATGCATGGGCGCTTTCTGTTCATAAGTGATCTACCGTATAATTTTCGGCTATTCAAAAGTTCTGTTGGCATTGTTTTGTAAAAAAATAAACCTTTCTGTAAAACATTGTAAAGTGATTTTCTGATGAAACTATTTTATACGAAGTAACGACGTTAATTTAGTTGTGAATAAACAAATGCAACGAGTAGGACGAACCCAGCGCCGCCTGGCGGTTTATTCCACCCAGTTTTCAGTTTGTTCTTTGGCAGTAGTTAGCATTTGTCTCGTGCTTGAGAAAGGTAACGAGAATATAACGTATCTATTAAACAATTTTGTATGATTGAGACAATGTGAGTAAGCCAGTAATCCACATTCTACTCTTTGTGCTACGCCTCTAATCAATGGTAAATATAACATATTTTAATATCTTTTGACACCAGTTTTGTATTTTATTTCATAGCCTTTGGAAATGATGGAGCCCGCATCTCGTGGTCGTGCGGTAGCGTTCTCGCTGCCCACGCCCGGGTTCCCGGGTTCGATTCCCGGCGGGGTCAGGGATTTTCTCTGCCTCGTGATGGCTGGGTGTTGTGTGATGTCCTTAGGTTAGTTAGGTTTAAGTAGTTCTAAGTTCTAGGGGACTGATGACCAGAGATGTTAAGTCCCATAGTGCTCAGAGCCATTTGAAATGATGGAATGCAGAAACGTGCAAAGCGATTTTGGAAATAAAAAAACGTGTGTTCAAGACATCTAAAAGTTATTAAATTGCATACAATGTTTTATGAAACTTGAATCACTGAGGAACAAAAATTACGAACTATAAGGAAGTGGTAAAAATCTTGAGAAAGTAATTAGTATCGTAGGCTGCACAATGGGAGACTGACATATAACAATGTTTCTGCTAAATATTTTCTCACGACACATCAATCAAGATTTAAATTAAATGTTTACCCAATACGTTTTCCAGCAATTACATTTTGCAACATCTTGGTGATCAAACGGTCATATTCACAAACTTGAAACACTTCAATGTATTTTTGCACTCACTTAACTAGCACAATAAGGACGAAATTCCCTGCGTGTGTAACATGAGACGAAAAGATTTGTAGGTTTTGTTCGTAGTTTGATTGTTTTCTTTCTTTAATCATGGCACAAAGTGAGCCGGTTTGCAATGGTGCCGTTCTGAGCACACTGTTCTGGCTATTAAAGTCTTCGCTTTCGCGATAGATATCAGCAGTACTCTTTCATGCTGTTACCGACTGTGCCCTCAAAGCACTGCTTACAATTCGGTTGCAGTGTGAAAGATTTATTCTGGAAACAATCCCCTTCGCAGTGGCTAAACAATTTCTCCACAGCATTATCAGTTCCAGGTGAGCTCCTGCTGCTATATAGCTTGCAAGTAGTGAGAAGTTGAGACGACAGGTCCTGAGCTTTGTGCCACAAAAATATGAGGTTCCATTGTGTAATGGTTAGCACTCTGGACTCTGAATCCAGCGATCCGAGTTCAAATCTCGGTGGGGCCTAATATTTTTCTCGTGGGCGAAATTTGGGTAACGTTTCTTAAGACACACATTCATCCCAGGGACAACGCATATATACATTTAGTTTCCTTATCGGGTAGTCTTATAAATAGAACTGGGTAGCTGACACAAGACCTTTAGAATTTTGGCATGTGGCGATAGCTGATCATTTTACATGCCGCATCATGTTACAGTACACGTCATTAAGGATTTCCATGGGACAACTAATTATCTAAACATTAGTCTACTGCAAACCAACACATTGTAAACAGGAACAACGGGCTTGTGACAATACACCTTACACACCCAAACCAAATATCACACAAAATTAGGATAGTGGACAACTTACGCGATAAACCAAACCTACTTACAAGTATAAAAGTGTTAGCGCTTTGGCAGAAGCATTCTCGAGAGAATTTTTTTTCCATCACATTCAGACGTTAACGCAATGAATCGGAGAAACTGAGTAACAATACACATGCAAAATGCATGAAGGCAGTGTTGCCAACTCACCGATTTTCGGATGATACTGGCAGACTGTGTTCCTTAAAGCTGGAAAATATTCTTCTCATTCGACAGCCGAAAATGTGGCAGGTATCTCGTACTGCTGTATTTCAGTGACTGAAACACTATTACATTATTTAATTAATTTAATTTAATTTCCTTTGTTCATGTTGTTATTAATATATTTACGTTCAAACAAGAAATTTCATTGCGTTATTTAATATTTTGATTGGACTTTTAGAAGATAGATTAATAGATGTTTAATAGTCAGTATTCTGATTATTATTGCCTAATGCGTGGCGTCTGATGCAATTATAGACTGCAGCTTGTGACGACTGCGATTCTACCCTGTCACTAAGTATCGCCAAAATACCCGAAAAATACCGTGTTAACTAATGCAGTCCAAATCAAGCCGTATCTAAACAGACGTTTCTCCAAATTTTACTTCCCAACACAATATCTGACCGTGCATTTATCCCAGTTTAGCATAGAATAACCATATTAAATAAGATTTAAGGACATTGACAAAAAAAATTGTCTCTAACATCAATAAACAAAAGAATACCAAAGTTGAGTGATGAGCCCACAATTTTACACGACTCTCATTCAAAGTAATCACAACCCGTGTAGTTTGACAGCTACCCACCTTTGAATTACCCACTATGTTAGCACCAATAGCAAGCGAGCTTCACTGTCATTGGTCGACGTTTAAGAAATTAATGGCGGGCGCTCTTGTCCACGTAGCAAAGCATTACAATACTTCTGGTAAATGCTACGGCACACGAAATTAGACACATACCTTCCAAAAGTTATAAAAAATACACATGCAGCGGCAGCGGATTTAAAATGTAAAAAAATAAAAATCGAAATAATTAAAAGGGAAATGGCTACTGCTAATGAAAGTCAACAATGTCTACATAGAACACACCACTTCGTGGGGAACACTTTTATTCTAAAGAAGACAAATGTTACGTGTATGTCAGCCAAAAGGAAATTAAAATTGTTTGCAATAATTTTGAGTCTTTGAGAGGAGATCGCTGCTTTTAAATCTTATCTTGTGTGTTGTGACGATGGTCGCGATATCGACGGCAGCTGGCTGGTCCTGGTGAAACGCTGAGATCTGCTCCCACGGTCGTGTGATTGTAGCTGATGATTTTTCCTCGTAATCGGGCGGGCGGTGGTATTCATTAAGCTGCAAATCTGATTACAGTGGCGTTTTGCAGGCCACAGGTTGGTCGATGTAATTGTTGTTACAGATGTCCGTGTGTGCACAGTATTAATGTTTCTGACACACACAAATAAGTTTACTTATGCCACACACAGTTTACACAACTTGCCGACGGCGAATTCTATAGAAAGTCAATTCGTATTATGACTGCCGCGATCGCGAAAAACCGTCCTGGGCGGGAATGTACTCACACACAATAAACAGTTCGCTTTAAGTTCATAACGACTGTTACTGATTATAGGCGTCCGACAGTTCATCGAAACGCGAATAAATATGTAAGTTCACAGTAGTTGAGTGTACGAAAACACAGTCGAAATACACGTGCAGTTCAATTCACAGACACAAAGCTACAATACCGCCCATTCTCGGTTGCATTGTCATAGTTACTTCGTCTCACGGCACAGTCTCAGTATTTACTTCGCCCAGTTTCTACACTCACTATTATCATATCACGTACTGGTATAAAACAGGCATTCAAAACGTACATCGCTTGCCACTAAACTCAATCTTCACCAGTTCGTAAAAGTCACAACTCCCACAATAAAACATGTGTCCGCCTCTCTAGCTACCCAACAACACACACCCCCTTTGTTGGATCGACGATCGATATTGCTCTCTCTCTCTTTCTCAATACTCTCGCCCACAGTTTATACATCAAAGTAAATTACGTATATCTTCACACAACTATTTTCTACCAAACTTATTACAGTAAACGATAAACACAAAAAAATTAAAGCTTTCCACAATCAATAAACTCTAAACATATTTATCTACTTACAAAAAAGAAATAATTTCCAGTTACGTATTACATCTAGAAAACAACTTTTATCTCTTTATTACAGGACAAAAGAAAAAAAAATGCGCTACAACATCAAAGACATATGAACAGACGAGGAAAAAAAACAAGATCAATATATGTATCTATCGCAAAATAACGATGTCTTCACAAGCTGGATTACTGTGGGTTGCTTGAATAAATAATCGCACTTCCTACAACATAGTCTGCAGTGCTATTACAGCCAGTCGTATTATCAACAATATACTGGCAGCAATGTCGAATCGTTTTCAGTGTGTTTATTTAACTCTTTTCACTTTGAATAACAAGTCAGTTTTCTTAAATGTATGTACATTTTGTTAAAAGATGCAGATGAAACTTCCATATATGCAATAATTTAGAGAAGAATGGATAAAAGATAAGAAGTTAAGCGACCATATTCAAAAGGTTCTGACAGATAAACTAAAACTGTGATACGGTATTGTTTTTGTTAAAGCCAACTGCAAGTATTTGGGAGTGGCGGTTCATTCTATTCCGACAAGCATGACATGTGGACGTGAGCACCGACGTTACCATTACGAAATAGCTAGGTGCTTGTTTTGTAAATATAAACGCATTCTCCTGCTGCACTGTATTTTATTTTTCCAGACGCGTTTCGCCTTTTTTTCACTTTAAGGCATCATCAGTGGAAACTATAACGATACAGTCATGGCTGTATCCCACTTTTGTTTTGATATGTATAATTCGTACATTTTCAAACAGTTCACTCGTTGCTTTTTATGTAGATAAGTGATTACTTACAATTCTTCCTGTTTTTAGTTGGCATTGGTGTTTCGTCTCATCCGGTCACATGGAGGTCGCACTACTCTCTATTTACTATATTACCGACAGAAGAGCATCACAACAACAAATACAAACAAAAATAAAAGTGGGAAGAAAAATGCTCGAAACACAAAAACATGCTTATGTTTCGTAAATAGAGCGATAGTGAGACCTCAATGTGACAAGATGAAACATCAATGCCAACTAAAAACGACAAGAACCTAAAATAAACACTCATCTACATAAAAAGCGAGAAGTGAACTGTTTTATAATCTATGAATAATACACATCACAATAAAAGTGTATAATAGCTGTATCATTATAGATCCCATTGTGATGCCTTAAAGTGAAAAAAGGCGAAACACTCTGGGAAAATAAAACACAGTGCAGCAAGTGAAAGCGTTTTTTTATTTACAAAACTAATATTTCTGTGCTTGTTATGGAGTATGGAAACGCAAACAAATTCGTTGAACAGTTAGGTGTTTGTATTTTGTACTTCTCGGAAGACAAAGGGAGTTTAGTTTCAAGATTTTTTAAACCGTTAGAGATTGACTCAGATGATGCAAAAACAATTGTAGGTGTGAAACTTACAACTGCTAACTTTGAACCGAATTTTTAGCAAATGTGTGTGCAGGCACAGGTCGGCATTATGGTCGACAAAGACAACGGAGTTTATGTTCCCCTTATGCGAGATCTTCCACACCTAATCCTCACACCACTATCTTCTCACGCCATCCAGTTGGCCGTTTCTCGTTCTTGTAAGGAATTCATTTCTTTTGGGAAACACACCGATGGTTGCATAGCTCCTCGAAAAGGAAAAAGCCCTACAATGATCTGTATAACACATTATATGATGAGGATCCCTAGAACATACTATAGAGCGCTGGAACACTATAGATCTCCATTAAGCCGTCTGTGAATGTGTGCTTAATCAGTGGGAGGCTCTACTAGGATTTCTTCTGGGAAGCCTCAGTGAATGAAAAGTGCTACACCGCCCAGACACTATACAAAATGTATAAAGACAATACAGCAATATTTAAGCATTTTTCATATTTCCACTACCGTTTGCCCGAGAGTGCAACGTAGTTAATAAGGCGCTAAAGTCCAGATCTGGCGATGCAACTTAGTTGTGTAAGATGTTACTGTAATCAGAATACTTGCACACATGGTAATGCTGAAGTGCTACGCATATATAGCTCCAGGAAACTGTTGAGAAGAATAAGGGACAGTGTCACATCATTAACCTTGGAAGTATCTCATCATTAACTTTGGAAGTAGATATTAGACCGGCCATCCCGTCTGGCAGAGAATTCTAGTGGCAGTAAATCAACTTTTTGCAGGGGGAGAATGTGACAGACACTTATTGGGCTTTGGTGTGAATTATCAAAATCTGAGGATGCAAATAAACACAGGACTTTTAGTGAACTCTGCAATTTGGATAAGATACTTTTAATGCTGCCCTGGTCAGGTACAGAAAGGCCCTTAAGTGAAATGAATACTGCCAGAAGTTCACATAGGAACAGCCATGCTGAGTTTTATTTCGACGGTTCGTGCTGGCCTTCGACGCCTTGGAATGTGCTGTCGCAACCTTCAGTTTGAAGATGCAGTTTTGAAAAAAGTTGGTAAGATTCAAAATAATTGAACAACTACATAAATTAATTTTTTTTCGAGTTTTCTACGCTACTGTGCTTTTCAAAATAAATGTTTTCTTGTTTCGTAGGTACCAACCAGGCCTACGGCAAGAGTAGTGGCGTTGGCAGTGATAACCCAGAACCCTCAACATTAACACAATTCATGAAAGAACAAGTGGATGACCCAGAAAGAAATAGTATGCACATAAAAGAACAGTGTGCCTTTAATATACCATATTTAGCAAGTAATTTCGAGAAAATTGGTTCGGCGTTAAAAAAGAAACCTGCTGGCTGGTGTGCGAACCGCTCGTACAGCAGACATATTCTGAATGAATATATGGGCCAAGTAGGCGGTATTATTTTTTTTTTAATTATGTATGCAACTGGGCAGTTTCGACCTTTGGTCATTTTCAAGGATACATCTTACGCTTCCAGCTTCATTTTACATTATAACACATTGATGGTACATGTAGACAGGAATACATCTTACTTCTGTGCGTAAAATGAGCTATCACAAATATAATAAAAAAAATAATACCGCCTACCTGGCCCATGTTTTCATTCACAAAACACGTTGAGGCTGTGAAAACCCCCAAAAATAACATTTTTAAATATTCAAACTGTTCGAGATGCTGTCACATGAAGTGCACGTCGGTCAATCCGTCGTCATTCAGCATTTTTACAGTTGCATAGTTAAGTGTTCGACGAATATTTTAGAAGAGGACTTGCAATGCCATCTACAGACGTTACAGATCGTCCCGGAACTGAAATCCATCGATCACGTTACGCGACGATAATTCTGCGAATTACTGTTTCAAAAGATAAAAGAGGACGAGAAGTTTATTAACAAACTGTGGATGTCAGACGAAGCTCACTTCCACCTCAGTGGGTTTATTAACAAACAAAATTTTAGATATTGGGCACAAGACAATCCTGCGGAGCTGCACCAGATTCTATTGCACAGCAGCGTAGTTACCGTATGGTGCGCTTTCTCATCAAACGGTGTGAGAGACCCTAATTTTTTTGAGGACGAGAATGGCCATGCGATTACAGTCACATCGAATCGTTACGTCGCCATGCTTGAAATCTTTGTTATGCAACAACTACAGTCACTTCCACACCTTATTGACACAGTCTGGTTTCAACACGATGCTTGAACGTCACACACAGTACGGACATCGATGGTTGCTGTACGCCAGTTGTTTGGGGAACGTGTAACTTCGAGAAATGGTGACATTCAATGACCTCCAGTATCTGCCAACTTATAATTTCTCTTTGTGGCTTCACCTTAAAAGCAAAGTGTTTCTTAGTCGACCCGCGACAACGGAAAAACTGAAAGCCAGGATACGAGAAGCAATTGCCGAAATTCCAGTTGAGATGTACTCAAACCATGAACATGTTTGCGTAGAGAAGGAGCTCACCTGCAAGACGTTATCTTCAAAAAATAAATTGCGCTGTATTCTATAATGGCATTATGTTTACTATTAAATGACATAAATAAACAGTTTAAATACTTATACAAAAAATGTTCTGTTCAATTTCTAGCAGATTTTGAAAGCTGATTAGCCGGAATACGTGTGACGAATTTGACAACATTGCAACAAGGCCAAAATAAATATAACGCGGCAATACCCCACTGGAAACACAATTCGGGCTGGCGATCGCCGAACATACGGCAACAAGACAGCTGTCCATAAAACAGTACAAGTTAAAAATAGCCCGACGCACTCTCTCACTCAATGGATAAGTAAAACGCTACAAAACGTAACAACTGAAACAGGCGATTAAAAAACCATATACTAGCGAATACACATGCACGGAGAAAGTACAAAGTTGTATCACATCAGCGGCTGTTGAAAAGGCGATCATCGACCTCAGAACCAAGAACTGCCCAGTATCTTGACGAAAGAGAATATACACATACGAAATGATTAAGGTACCGCTTTCAAATAAGTCAGCGGGTCCGGGCGGACTCTCTATGGAATTTTACGTTAAATTTTTGACACGTGGTCGAATCACAGTTAATGGGTACCTACAGTGAAATATTTAAAGCGGCATAAATACCATCCAACTTCACCGAAGTCATAACCGTATTAATCCCCCCCCCCCAAAAAAAAACTAAGATTACGATAAGCGACAACGGTAGGCCCATAGCAGTAGAAAACTGATAATGACATTATAATGTGCATCTTGAAAGGCTGAGTTTTTAAAAGAAGTTGTAGCAACTATTTTAGGAACACGTGAGTCGTTCATGCGAGAAAAATCCACTCTAACAGTTTTAGAGCTGTACGAAACATTAGTATACCCGAGCAGGGGTGCTGGGTGTCATACAGCAATCGTGTGTTTCTATTGTAAAAAGCCTGTGATATAGTCGAACACAAATGGCCAACATTTATAAACGCATGAGATACGTGGGTTTCGAGGAAACTTTTCTCACGGTTACAGGAGCAAGGCTGAAAATCAGTAATACTCTGACAAGTACAATCTCCATAAGCGGAACATAAGAACAAGGTTGCCCAGTTTCAGCACATCTGCAAGACATTGTGGCAAAATCCCTGCTAAAGTCACTTCATAAAAGGGTGCAGGGGATACTTAGATTCAGAGTTCAGTTCAGGCCTAGTCTGGCGATATTACTGTTATGTTAACAGATGTCACAAACAGGAATGCAGCTTGAGACACTCTGCAAGAATACCAACGTCGTAGCGGTGGAAAATTAATTACGGAAAAATTTAGAAATAATGTTTCTTGATGACATAAAAATGAAGATCAGACAGTTTCATATCAGACAGGATTGGTTACATGACATAACAGACGATATAGGAATACATATCATACCAATTTTCAAGATGTGATCACCGCCAATTGGAATAAAAAATTATAGCTATTAATTCTGTAAGACATCTTGATAGAACACAACGGACACATTACATGAAACACACTACCGAAATCTAAAATGACCAAGATGATAGGACAATGAAGTATTTATTTCGCCATTATAAATCAAAAGATTCCCGAGCACGGGGTCCCGGGTTCGATTCCCGGCGGGTCAGGGATTTTCTCTGCCTCGTGATGACTGGGTGTTGTGTGTTGTCCTTAGGTTAGTTAGGTTTAAGTAGTTCTAAGTTCTAGGGGACTGATGACCATAGCTGTGAAGTCCCATAGTGCTCAGAGCCATTTGAACCATAAATCAAAAGACAGCAGAGATCCTGTGTTTTACGCAATGAAGGCGTAGTGCCAGGATGTGTGGCTGCCTACTATCTCGAATTAAATGACATTGACACGAGACATTGAGATTTCTGACTGCCTGTTTATACTAGTTCCTAGCGAAGAAAGGCGGCAGCACATACGAAAATTAAATGCCTGAATACAAACTAAACTCAAGAATTGAATAACGCACACAACAAAGTTTAAACAACTTATGTTCGGTCAAAGCTGTTAAGGAGAAGAAGCATAATCTCAGACTCGAAAGAGTGGAAAAGGAAAACACCAACACCCTTTTCAATAGAACATCATCAGTATTAGCCTAAAGCGACTTAGCTAAACCATGGAAAACGTAAATCTGAATTGGCGGGCTCAGCTCTGATTTAAAAATATTAAACCATTACACGAAACTCGGTTGGATTAAAGCTGCTGCCACTTTATTTAGCAGTTTAAAAGTCAGCGTCGTAGCATCCACTTTAAGAGGAAGATTAGATTTAGTCTACGGTGAAGCACTACCGACGGAAACAAATGGTTCAAATGGCTCTGAGCACTATGGGACTCAACATCTGTGGTCATAAGTTCCCTAGAACTTAGAACTACTTAAACCTAACTAACCTAAGGACATCACACACATCCATGCCCGAGGCAGGATTCGAACCTGCGACCGAGCGGTCGCGCGGTTCCGGACTGAGCGCCTAGAACCGCTAGACCACCGCGGCCGGCCGACGGAAACAAAATGCGCTTTTTAACTGAAGGTCATATTGCGCAAGGGAATCAACGGAGTTTACAAAGTGAAGAGGTTCCTAACGTCTGTCCTTACATAATACGTTTCAACAGCTGTTACATCTGAGGTGTATCAGTTATTTCAAGGTGTATCAGGTCTCATAGACGCCCACAATGGGATAAGAGAGATGGTAGGGATGGGGGGGGAGGGGGGGAGGGAAGGGCTAGGAGCTTCTCTACCTCCGCGAATCTGAGTCACGGAGTTTTTATTCGTTACGGAATTTTCTCTCACTTCTAGAAGTGTGTGGATGACCATCAGTTCTCTGGAATGCAATAGATTTTTTGTCACATACAAAATTTAGCTCTTGTGGCATGACACGCGTCAAAACTGACCAACTGATTTATATAAAAATGGCAGTTTTACACAGTTGCCAGCCTTCCCCTGGGGCAAATTTCTGCACACAATTTTAGACTGTTGCCGGTCTCCCCCGGAGCAAATTTCTGCAGACACCCATGCCCGCTCTGGGGCAACTGAAGTAGCTGAACAATGAACTGTTGCAGCCATGGCATATATTCGAAAATAGTTTTTTTTAGCTTCTGTGTAGGATATCTCAGTTATACTTGTTCCCTTTCGTTTAAAAATAAGTCCTGCATGGATTCGTCGACTTCATTTACCACGTCCACCTTTGCAGATAATTTGTCAATGAGTCTATTTTACTATCCGTTCCATTGAACTACTGTATTGATTTACTGATTTCCTTTTTCTGCGTTAGTTTACTCATTTTCTTGTGGAAAACTGATCCTGCTAAGAGCAACGTGTTAGCACAATGTAACAGAGCTCTAAACATGTCGTTGGATTTTTAGTGTAAATAATTTCATCATGATAGGTTTCCTTACGTATGAATTTGGAAATTCTGTTCATGTCATTTTTTGTGATATGTAGGTCAATAAATTTAATTCGCAAAATACTTTAATTGGAAAGAACTTTAGGCTTGGCATTTGGTTGTTTCCGTTTAAAGCTATATATGTGAGCTGCTGACAACCAAAGTGGTCTAAGTCGAAAAAAATTTAGTTTTGAGTTATATCACACAGTTTATTCACAATGTACGGAAATTTGTTGTTTAGAAGAGATATAACGATAAGTTCCACCCGAGCTGCTTGAGAGCGCCAAATGTTGTTTTGCGTGTTTATTTACGCGCTAAAATCAAAAAGGCTTTACAACAGTCTTAGTAAGTATTAGCATGGGCCGCCCGGTTGGCCGTGCGGTCTAACGCACGGCTTTCCGCGCGTGAAGGAGCGCCTGGTCCCCGGCACGAATCCGCCCGGCGGATTTGTGTCGAGGTCCGGTGAACCGGCCAGTCTGTGGATGGTTTTTAGGCGGTTTTCCATCTGCCTCGGCAAATGCGAGCTGGCTCCCCTTATTCCGCCTCAGTTACACTATGTCGGCGATTGCTGCGCAAACAAGTTCTCCACGTACGCGTACGCCACCATTACTCTACCGGGCAAACATAGGGGTTAGACTCGTCTGGTGTGAGACGTTCCCTGGGGGGTCCACCAGGGGCCGAACCGCATAATAACCCTGGGTTCGGTGTGGGGTGGCGGAGGGGTGAAGTGGACTGCGGTAGTCGTCGTGGGTTTGTGGACCACTGCGGCTGCAGCGGGGACGGAGCCTCTCCGTCGTTTCTAGGTCCCCGGTTAACATACAATACAGTACATACAAGTATTGGCATTGTTGTCTTTCTTAAGATTTGTAATATCGCTTTGCTTTACATACAATTGGGATGAGACTTTGGCATCAAAAGGCTCCCAAAAAGTAGGTTCCTACCTTCTAAAGAATGTAGAACTCGATGCCCACGATGCTCATCGCCTGACAGGGTACCGTGACGCAGCAACTGGCCAAAATCGGAATTCGAAACTTGGACTAATTTGGATAGAGATTGTAAAGCAATCAATAATGATAATCATAACTCTCCTTTCTACCGAAAGATCGGGGTTTCGGAGATACTGAGGCAAAAATCAAGAACCACTCGACTTTTCACTCCAGATGATTGGTTTAATATAATTCAAAAGGCAAGGAGAAAACAACCCTTTATCGTTTTTAGAATGGCTCTTAATGATTCTTACTTAACAAAGGATTTAGAGAAAAGTGTGGCATTTAGAAAGTCACACGCAAAATGAAATGCTCAGTTGGCTTCACGTTCGATGGCTTTGTTTCCAGAAAGACCGCCCACATCTCGTTTTATACAAAGAAACTGTTGATGCAGGAATTCCTTCCCAAACTTTAGGCGTTACAGCTTCACATCGTGCTCATGGCCGTCCTCGCACGTCTAGTGCTCACCTCATCCCTCTTAACGATGCCTGTCACCGAGGCAAAAAGGACAAACATGACGACAAACATCCCGGCGGTGCATCACGGTTTCTTCAACCAACTGATAACTGCAAGTTCGGCTCAGGAATCTGGACCTGGACATGTCGACCCTTTAGCAGAGGACGATGACGTGTACGGTGAACTCGAGTAAATAGACATGCTCCATTATAAAGCCTCTTGATATATCAGCATGTCAAAAAATACACTTAAGAAATTTCGGTGTTTAGAAACAACAATTTATTTACAATCCGTAGATTACTGCTGAACTACTAGACTCAGTAGGTAGCATTCTAAAATTTAACAACAATAATGCAATTATTTTAACTCAATTTGTGAGAGAAAAGTGCATAATAGGGGCGATAAGTACAGACGCACATTTACAGTACCACATTATGTTTATGTTTAGTAAATAAATTGCAGTCATGGATATTAAAAGACAGCGTATTCCTTCTCATGTTTTCAACTTCACCAAAACGTTTATAAAAAGAGTGGTACAACTCTTGATTTATACCACTTCACATTTCACTAGGAGTAAATTGCTGAGAGGAAAAGTGGTATTCAAAACTTTTAGGGACTACAAAAAGGAATTTAACATATAAATAACTAAAATTTCTGTGGTAAACGTAATCATAATATTTCATTTGTACAGAAGTGTGAAAAATTGAATTATACCACTTTGGCTCTCAGCGGCTCAATCATCCACACTTATTTCTCGGAGGTGCCTTTTTGCCTTCCTACAACTTCCCACCGATGAAGATGATGCAGTGGTTAGGATTCTGGGCTTCTCAAATCCCCAACTGGTTATCTACGTTTAAAGTTGCTTTTGTTTCCTTGAATCACCTACAACAAAATGCAGAGACGAATCATTTAACAAAGTCTTCATCGAGTTAGGCGCTTCGTCTCCGATAACTTCGACGTCGACGGGACGTTAAATCTCAACCTTCCAGTTAGTTACGTGTCTCATAGGCCATCTGAATGATATTTTTATCGAAATCATGAGGAACGGGACAGTTTACAGGATGTGAATTCATGATTAGTTCCTGCAGATCGCTAAACGCAGCTCATTTAAAAGTTTTTAAATGGCACGCTGGCCTAGATTTAATATTAATGAAAATATTACTTTCGATCCTACTCATGTAACTCTGCTTAATTTTTATTTTTATTTAATTTTAATTTATTTTTACAGGGTACTGATTCTCAAACAAAAATTCGTCTATTGAATGGAAAGAGTTGTCCAGGAGGAATGATATTAGGTTAGATTTAAAGCTTCCTTTACTGTCATACATTTGATGTTATTGGACAAATGGTCAAAATTTTTGGTTGATGCATGTTGAACTGTTTCCTGAGCCACTCACAGCTTCAATAACGAGCAACAAAGGTCATTCTTTTTCTTCTATTGCTGTAGGTGTGCACATCGTTATCCCTTTCAATTTGTGACGGATTATTTATACAGGTTTACTAACTCTTGGACTTTCCGATGTATGTCTTCTTTGGAGCTTACACAATTTTTTGAAACCTTTAAGGTTAATGCTACTTTTTATAACCATTGGCGTTGTTTACATTCTGGAGGTAATGCGGTACTGACCATGTGAAATACCATGTAAGAGCCAGCGATAGTAGCTGCGTCAACATCGGAATCGCGCTAACATTCCAGGGACCGAAATGCGTAATGCGCCAGTGCACTGCCGCTCAGCCCTTTCCGAACCTAGAATATGGGCGGCAAAAGGAGACATGACAACGCGACATACTGTTCTCGATTAATCTACGCAATATTTTTGTGACTGACATCACAGCCATTATCAACGCAAAAGAAGGAGAAGAACAACAAAAGCAATAACAAACACCAGACACACACTACGCTATTCTACATAGCCTGACCGAGCAACGTGTGTGGACAGATGTGAAGTTGAAACATCCTGGCAGATTAAAGCTGTGTGCCGAACCGACACTCGAACTCGGGACCTTTGCCTTTCGCGAGCAAGTGCTCTACCAACTGAGCTACCCAAACACGACTCACGTCCCGTCCTCACAGGTTGGAAGGTAGGAGACGAGGTACTGGCGGAAGTAAAGTTCTGAGGACAGGCTGTGAGTCGGGCTTGGGTAGCTCAGTTGGTAGAGCACTTGCCCGCGAAAGGCAAAGGTCCCGAGTTCGAGTCTCGGTCCGGCACACAGTTTTAATCTGCCAGGAAGTTTCATATCAGCGCACACTCCGCTGCAGAGTGAAAATCTCATTCTAGATGTGAAGTTCTATGGCTATGGATCATTGTCACTTATTCTTCCACGAATCGTACCTTCCCGTGGACAGTAGAATGAAATGGAAATGCCGTGTGTACAGTCGGGTATTAACCCATTTGTCCCTTCACAACACAAATTGAACAGTTCTGCTTTCATTTACAGGTATACATGCTTTCGTTAGTAACCTACTGTAAACTATTGCGTTTACGATAAAACGTTCATGTTTATTTCGTAGTTCACAACGAAACTGTGCTTACACCGAAAAACTTACCAATAAAACAGCGGAACTATCTCTCTAGAGCAGTAATTTCCGACCCGTGGGTAATTATCTTCTGACGGGCAAATTTAAATTTTCTTAGGGGTAAAAATTAAGTGTCTGATAGTGCTTCGGTCAAGAAACTACATATTTTCCAAATATTACTCCTATTACTACTGTCACTTTTCCTAAGATTGTAATACTGATTATACAAGTTACCAAAATTACATTTTTCTTAAATACTAGCATTTATACGTGATACAGTGTGGTGGAGGTTACAACTTGTGTAATGAATGTATGAACATCTTCCTCACACAGTGCATCTACTACACACTTGCCATGTACTTTGTACCTTGTATCTGCGACAGTAAAATTGAGATATATAGTTCACATACGTGGGTGGTTTCATAAGTCTGGTAAAAAAAAGAAAGAATGTTTGTTTCATATAAACAACTCACCTTACCTCTCCACATAGTCTCCTTTGAGGGATGTACACTTGATCCAGCGAGCCTCCAGCTTTTCACCCCAACGGAAAAACAGGTTATATCAAACTCAACAAAATACTCGTTGACTGCAACTGTCACTTCCTCATTTAATGAAAATTTCTTTCCAGCAAGCCAGTTTCAAGTCAGAGAATAGGAAGAAGTCACTTGGGACCTAAGTCTGGCGAACAGGGAGGATGAGTAACCAATTCAAAGCCCTGTTTGTGCATTTTCACCATTGTTATCTCTGATGTGTGGGATGGTTTATTATCCTGGTGAAAGAGTATCGTTTTGAGTGCTAACCTTGATCTTTCTTCTTATAATGCAAATTTCAAACGAGCTAGTAATGAAGCATAATAGGGTACAGATATGTTTCTCCCTTTGTTCAAGCAATGTATGATGACTATTCTTTGGGAATCCCAAAAAAAGTGGCCATCAGCTTACCAGCTACAAAAATGGTCTTTGCCTTCTTTGGTGCACTTTCATCATCCTTGTCCATCAATGTGACTGACTTTTTGATTCTGGTGTGTAATGATGGATCAAAGTTTCATCAACAGTCATAATTCGGCACAAAAAGTCTTGCACACTGCGATTAAACATCGCCAGACATTGTGCTGGAATGTGCCAGATGCGCTTTTGGTCGACTGTGATGCAGGGTACTCACCTCTCACATAGCTTGTTTAAGGGGGGGGGGGGGAAATGTCAAATTTTTTTAAAAATTCATAAAAATTCAATTTTCAAAAATCTGCCTATTTTGTAACGCACACCTTCCTGACTAGTTTGATGTATAAACCATATATATTTGAGAGATTATAAGCCACTTTATTTGGTCTTAAGTGTACCAAGAGGCAACGCCACATCCCTTTGCACAGCATTCTTCTGTCATACGTAAGTGTATTTCGCTCTGCTGCTATCAATGGGCATTGTTTTGATCGTTGATTTTATTTGGTCTCTGTTTTGAAAGGCTTGCAGTTGTGAATTTCGAAACGATTTTCATTTGGCTGTGTTTTTTTTGTGTTCGCTTGCGGCATATTATCGCACAAGAAGCCTAGAATTCTTTGCTTCAACCGTAAACAACGTCACCAAGGCAACAGATACACAGTAAAGAGTGCTACAACAACTGTTACACCAGTGGCTCAAAACTGCTACCTCTCAGAGCCGTTAAACAAACCACTGCGGAGTGCTTCAAGAAGGAAACTTGTTTTTGGTGCTTATGAAAATGGAGGTTGTGAATCTGAAGGTTCGTGTAATATTATTGTTGATGATAACGTTCTGTCACAATTAATATTGGACAATGTTATGTGCAAGCATTGCTTTGGTCTGCAGTGTGTTTCTGTGATGGTAGATGATATTGCCAGGAAGCAACGTTGTGCGTCTTGCATGACGTCTAAAATCGTAAACAAAGGTTACGATGTGAATTTGGTGGTAGCATATGGCATGCGCTGTATTGGTAGGAGACAGGAGGCAGCAAGAACACTTTGTGCAGTGATGAAATTTCCACGTCCTCCAGCAAAATTTGAGAGATATTATGGCTTACTGCTTGGAGCTGTAAAAGAAGTTGCAGAATCAACAATGAAAAGTGCTGCAGAAGAATCTGTTATCCAAAATGATGGTGACAGGAACATAGTGGCCACTTTTGATGGTTCCTGGCAAAAAAGAGGCCACACTTCATCTAATGGTGGTGTTACAACACAGTGTGTGATTTGCAGGGGGGGGATGGGGGGGATTTCCCCCCCTCTGCATCAGACCATCCTCTCCTCTGGGTTTAGTTTATGCATCCAAACCTGGGATGTTTATTTCCCACGCACTGGAGTAAAACTTTACATATAATTTAAATTTGTGGAGCCGAACACTGAAAGTTTTTAATAAGTCTTACTATTAATATTACTAATATGTTTCAGTTTTCTATCATCAGAATAAGTACAGCTTTTCACAAATGTGCCTCTTATTTTTGAATTCCCCTCGTATACCTGTATATAGATGATTTTGTAAATAAGCTTTACCTATAATGTACTTTTAAAGGTATAACAAGGGATGGCTTTTCTGATAGTGCATACGTGTGAATAGTGAGTTTCGGCATTAACTTCTATTTATAAATATCTGTTTAACCATGCGTAACGCCACGGTCCAAGCTAGTAACATATATAATTATACTAACCCCCTAAGACATCCCCCCCACTGGTAAAAGCACAAATCGCACCCTGTTACAATAGCAACTGTTGACACTGGTGAAGTACTAGGTGTTGAAGTATTGGGCAAATTTTGTCACAGTTGTGTGAAAGGGATTCCAGATCATGAACGTAATATGAACTGTAAGGGCTTAAGTGGAGATATGGAAATGCAGGGAGTTGTCAGTTTGTTTACCAGATCTGTTGCCTCCCATGCCCTGCGATATGTGAAGTAGCCTACCTTGATGATGGTAAAAGTATAGCTTTCCTTGACGTTCAGAAATGTGCTCCATGTGGAGCTGAGACTATTGTGTAGAAATTAGAATGTATAGGACATGTACAGAAAAGACTTGTCACTAGACTTAGAAGTCTGAGACAAGATTTTTCAGCAAAAATTATCTGATGGGAAGGGAATAAAAGGGAGAGGGTGTCTGACAGGTGCAGAAATTGATAGGCTACAGACATATTATGGCTTGGCAAATAAGAAGAAACACAGGGGACTTGAAGAATATGAAGCAAGCAGTTTGGGCCTTATACTTCCACAAAATGTCCACAAATAATAACCTTATCCATAACTTGTGCCCAAAAGAAAGTGAATAATGGTGCGGTTACCAAAGGTCAATTGCTGGTAGTGAAGAATATCATCACAGGAATTCTCTACCAACTGTTGTAATGGAAGCCATCAAACCTATATTCAGGGAACTTGCAAATCAAATCTTATTGAAGAAACGTCTTCATGGCGATACCCAAAACCCAAATGAAAGTTTTAACCAATGTATATGGGAAAGACTGGCAAAAACATTTTTAAGGGAAGAAATGCACTTGCTATTAGTGTTTATGGTGCAGTTTCATGTTTTAATGATGGTGCACAAAGCGGGAGATATGTTTTAGAGAAAATGGAAATTAAGCCTGGTGTGTATTGCATCAAAGATTTGTATGCGATAGACAGAGAGCGTGTAGTGAAAGCAGATAAATCATTTTTGGAGGTGATAAAATCAAGAAGAGTGCATCATAAGAAACTGAAAAGGAAGAAAACTGATTTAGAAAATGAAAATGAACCTGCTTATGGTGTTGGACAGTTCTAAAAGAATGCTTAAT
This sequence comes from Schistocerca nitens, assembly GCF_023898315.1. Taxonomy (NCBI): domain Eukaryota; kingdom Metazoa; phylum Arthropoda; class Insecta; order Orthoptera; family Acrididae; genus Schistocerca; species Schistocerca nitens. Next base: position 505,048,199 of record NC_064615.1, read on the forward strand.
ACAAGCGGAAACTTTAACGGCCATTTTCTGCAAAGCACAAATTTCTGTACTTAGGTTGTAACCTCTCCGCAAAATTGAATAAATGATAATTTGAAATGGAGCCAAGCGTAAACTCCCCGCAAAAAATTGACCAAAAACCCACAATAATATAAATTAAATAATGAACCATGAACGAAATGTAACCTCCTAACAAAAATAATAATATCTGGTAAATTTTATAAGGACAGCAGCGCTGACCTTTGGCCCTGTATTCTGAATAACAAAAGCAAAAATTCTTACCTCAATAAAAACTGCAACTATTTCTGCTCTTATTTATCGACACAGCTTCGTGCAATGCTGGCGTATATTTTTTTTTGGTCCTGGAAGCAATGATAATGCATTGGAAAAATTCTTTAAATTGAAATGAATGCTTTTTCTTCAAAAGAGTTACTTTATATTATAAAAATTATTACTGGGGCATTTTTTTGAACAAATTAGATTACAATTAACATACATTATTAATTATGCGCAAGGCTGCTTCTTTACCTTCTACAACAATACTCATCCTCCAGAGTCCTGACCAGAGTTGCGACCAGAGCACACAGCCGACGCATGCCGACTCCCGCAGACTACTCCTGTCCACTCGCTACTAAAGCCGACCGACTACTACTGTATCCGACTGACTACTACTGCAGACTCGTGCAGACAAGCGCAGACTGACTTCTACTGTCGACTCGCGCAGACTCGCGACAAGCAACAACTAACAATAAACTACTCTCTGGTCAGAGATTCTGTCATGCCTCGCCCATCGCCGAGGCAACAAATTTTTCTTAATTAATTAACTTTACAATAACAGAATATTTACAGATATATAAGTGCAGAACATGAAATAAAATATAGTGCACACGCACTGAGTACAGACATATCAAGCAAATCACAAAATGTATAAGCAATGAATACAAATCATGTTAACAAAATGACGAAAGTGCACACGCACTGTAATACAGAACATATCTGGGAATCACAAAATGAATACGTAATGAGTACAAATCATATTAACAAATGGCATAAAGTACACACACACTGTAAAACTCTCTAATATTTTTACAACAAATAAACATAATGAGTACAAATCATATTGACAAATGACAAAAGTGCACACGCACTGAAGTTCAGAACATATCTAGGAGTCACAAAATGAACATATTAACAAATGGCAAAAGTGCACACACACTGTAGTTCAAAACATATCAGCAAATCACAAAATGTATAAGCAATGAATACAAATCATGTTAACAAAATGACAAAAGTGCACACGCACTGTAATACAGAACATATCTGGGAATCACAAAATGTATACGTAATGAGTACAAATCATATTAACAAATGGCATAAAGTGCACACGCACTATAAAACTCTCTAATATTTTTACAACAAATAAACATAATGAGTACAAATCATATTGATAAATAACAAAAGTGCACACGCACTGAAGTTCAGAACATATCTGGGAATCACAAAATGTATACACAATGAGTACAAAACATATTAACAAATGGCAAAAGTGCACACACACTGTAGTTCAGAACATATCAGCAAATCACAAAATGTATAAGCAATGAATACAAATCATGTTAACAAAATGACGAAAGTGCACACACACTGTAATACAGAACATATCTGGGAATCACAAAATGTAAACGTAATGGGTACAAATCATATTAACAAATGGCATAGAGTGCACACGCACTGTAAAACTCTCTAGCATTTTTTTACAACAAATAAACATATCAAGGAGTGAAATAAAGTGCACATGCACTATAGAAGTCTTTAGTATTTTCAGGACAACTGATCTTATTAACAAATGAAAGGAAGTGCACACGCACAGTATATGTCTTTATCATTTTACAAGAATTAGGAAAGGAATGGGAAGGATTGCGTCATGGTTGTAGCACTTTAGGTTGCACGCAGCTGCACTGAAAGTCCATATCTTTCTACAGAAGCACAACACCAAGTGATACAATCTGACGCTCTTTTCCTTGAAGTATTAATCAGTGTAGCCAAGACACTGAAATGTCGTAATAATATTCCATGCTATCATTTTGGTAGTACACTAGGTACACCAAACAGTGGGACCATAATAACATCTCCATCGCTCAAGGTGGTGGACAGCATGTCGTGTCAACACCATGTTCTTGTAAAGTAGACCAACGTAGAATTAGTGCAAAAACCGAATATAGTGCTCCATGATCATGAGGATAGACAGGACAAATGGCTATTGCAGTAATTTCTGGTAATTAGGTCAGAAGGTGAAAGACATTAACTCACATAGTAGTCTTCATTGAGAATTACACTAGTCTAACAACTGATTTGAGTAATTGGTGGCACTCATCGCCCAGTTACTGAACATTTCTGTACCATGTATGTAGTATTACAGAATAATGTTCATAAAATTATCTGAATATAGTAATTATTGGCACTCATTTCCCAGTTACAAACCATCAGAAGTCATCATTCAAAACAGAAGCTAATGAATGGCATAGTATTAACATAATTCACTTAATTATAGTAATCATTGGCATCATAGATAATCTTATTACAATAAACAGTGGCATTCATTGGCCAGCTACAAAGCATTTTTTTTTTTTGTATTATTCAGAAGTCATTACTCAAAATGCGTTAATTATTGGCATAGCATTTATACATAATTAATCTAATTATAGTAATCATTGGCATCATAGGTAATCTTATTACAATAAACAGTGCCATTCATTGGCCAGTTACAAAGCATTTTTTTTTGTATTATTCAGAAGTCATTAATGAAGTGACATACTATTCAGAGCTGATCAGTATTATTCAGAACTCTCTTAAACTAGTAGCATTATTTGGGACTGGTAATTACTTTGTTTGCTTTTGAGTTATTGCTGCAAATGAAGATGTGTAACGTCATTCGTCATGAGTCAGCTGTAGCAAGGTTATGAAACAAGTAGAGCATATGTGATCACATTCATAAATGACATAGGTTTAATAAACAACTATTTATACCACATTAATTTCATGAATAATTTCTCCTGCAAAATATACAAAATGGATTATGAAACTGAAAGAAGAAACGCATATTATGCTGAAAAGTAGTGAACTTCGAATTAACAGGTAGTGAAATGTGTATAAAAATATATATGTTCTCTAGCTGTCCTTTCCAAAACCTTCAGTCATCATACCATGCGATATAAGACATACTGTCAAAACGAACTGCAACAAATACTTAAATAACTACATAGCATCTCTTAACTAACAGCAAATATATAAACTTCATCATTATTTTCATCTGCAAAGAAAAACTTCATTATCCATATCACCATAACTTCATTATTATCATCACCTGTAAAGAAAAACTTCATTATCCATAGTAGCATATTCTTCATCATAATTCATCACCATTCATTATCATCTGCAAAAGAGTCATTTCATTATTCATTATACAACTATTCCTTATTTCTATCATATTTCATCACTAAAACTAAGATGTGTAGTTCTGTCTGACAGCCTGCATCAATCGCCTCGTATTCTGAAAGAAAACATTAGTTAAGACTGCTATTCTACGATGTGTATAGTATATTCTTGTTAATGCTTGTTAATTCTGATCCATTTACTCTTCATCACGAGGTATTGCATCCTCTTTCGTTCATTACGAAGGTGAAATTCCCATTTCTGCTTAATTTATTTCGTTTACACGTTATTTCTTTCTGAAAATGATGAACAAAGATTAATGTCTTGCATTTAATTCATATACCCATTAGATAAAAACTGGTTTATAGTAACATAATTGAGCATACAGCATAGCATGACAGAAAACGTAATATGTCAAAAACATCGACAGTGTTCAGAAGCAAAAATGTACACAGTGTATCACAATGTAGCAGCAAAAAAATAAATAAAAATAAAAAAAAATAAAATAAAATAAAGTAGTCACGATGTTGAGATATTATACGGCAAAAATGTTAAAGTCAACTGGTGTTTGTTATATCTTAACTATTTCACAGTGCATACAAACTATACAGGAAAACAATCATACATACATAAAAAATTGAAAATATGCACGGTCTAGGGTGTATAACGACAAGAAATGTGATCTTCTTTGTGTACAGTTTGTATGTTGTGTAGTTAATAGAGGCGAGAATTGAAGATTTTAATGGAGAGAAAATTTGATAAAATTAATATATCACTAGATAGAATTGCATAATTATTCGTAAGATACGTAATTTTATCTGGAAAATGTGCACTGTCTAATGTGTAACGACAAGAAAAGCGACCTGCTAACCTTACCTTGCCGGGCACTTGCCAAGAAAAAAATGCGATAATCATCAGTAAGTAGTCACATAAATGTAATTGCATAAGTGGTCATAAAATGTGTAAGTTCATCTGGAAAAATATGCACGGTCTGATGTGTAACGACAAGAAAAGCGAGCTGCTAACCTTACCTTGCCGGGCACTTGCCAAGAAAAAATGCGATAATCATCAGTAAGTAGTCACATAAATATAATTGCATAAGTGGTCAAAAAATGTGTAAGTTCATCTGGAAAAATATGCACGGTCTGATGTGTAACGACAAGAAGAGCGACCTGCTAACCTTACCTTGCCGGACACTTACCAAGAAAAAATTACGATAATCATCAGTAGGTGTTCATGTGAATATAATTGCATAAGCAGTCATAAAAAATTAGGAAATGGCATTACAGTGTGATAAATCATAAAGTATTTTCATTCAATAAAAGGTTTGACGTTCGATACGTGGTGGTTCCCTTTGGTTTTTCTGGTTCTCAAAGTTTCGACGTGTACTACATTGGGGTGAGGAATGCTGCGAATCCGATATGGACCTGCGTATAGAAGCTCAAATTTACTGCATCTACTCGTTCCTTTGTTGGATAAATAGTGTGTACGTACTAATATCTTCTGTCCAATGTGAAAGTCACGGCGTGTTCAAACCTGTTTTTGCTGTCTTCTCCGGCGCTCTGCGGCACGTTTGATGTTGTTCAGCGCAATGTCAATTATTTCATGGTGTCGTAGTCGACGAGATGTAGGAAATGTTACTAATTCTTTAATTTTGTTAGGTGGTTCAACATTTTTCAGTATAACAGACGGAGATAGCATAGTAGATTCATTCGGTATGGAATTAATTACATCTTGGAATGAGAGTACGTGTGTGCCCCAATCAATATGTTTTTTATGGTAGTAAATTCTACACAGTTTACCAATTTCTTTCATTAATCGTTCACAAGAGTTCGAAGAAGCATGGTACCTGGATATATAGACCGGAGAAATGTTTCTTGCTCGTAAAACATGTGTCCATACAGCAGATCGAAACTGTGATCCATTGTCGGAAATTACTTTCAACACATGCCCTACATGAAATAGAAAATGTTTTACAAATGCTTTGCGTAAAGGAGTGAAGGTAGCAAATTTTGAAGTGAGTTCAACAGCGACAAAGATGTAGCAAAAACCTCTATTAGTTCTGGGAATCGGACCAAAAATGTCTACAGTGGCCATATGTCTCAATTTAACAGGAACAATGGGATGTAATGGAGGAATATGTGAAGTCGTATCTGATTTAGCTTTCTGGCAGATTTTACATGACGCTAAAACTCGTCGAATACGCTTCTCCATGTTGGTAAAATAACAGTTCTGTTTCAGTATAAGAAAACATTTTCTAGCTCCGTAATGTGCGTAACTTAAATGAGTATACCAGATTAATTTGTTAACAAGTTCGTCAGGAATGCATAATAACCAATTGTTGCTGTCAGGATGAGAGCGGCGAAACAGAATGTCATTGCGTACAGTGTAATGGTTTCTAATGGTAACATTATTCCTATCTTGCCAAAGGTGTTTAATCTCTTTCCATACGTTGTCTTTATTCTGCTCTTGTGCTATGTCTTGTAATGACGACGAAATGAAATTTTCAAATGCAACTTGTTGAATGTATATGACGCTGAAATTTGCTTTGCAGAAGTTGGTTGCGATGTCTTGCTGATTGTTGCTGAGAGAACGGGATAGTGCATCTGCTACAATATTTTGTGTGCCGGGAATGTGAACAATTGTAAAATTAAATTCCTGTAAATAAAGTTTCCATCTGCTCAATCTGTCGTGTGTAAATTTAGCCGAAAGTAAAAATTGTATCGCTCTATGATCTGCGTAAACTGTAGTGTGTCTCCCATAAAGAAAATGCCTAAATCTGGTAAAAGCCCATACAACACATAATGTTTCAAGTTCAGTAACAGAATAATTTCGTTCAGCAGGTGACAGAATGCGACTCGCAAAGGCGATGTTTTTAATTACTGTAGAACTATCTTCTTCAATTTCTTGAAAAATGTGTACGCCTAAAGCGGTGTTAGATCTGTCGGTGGCAATGGAAAAATTTCTGGTAAGATCTGGGTGCGATAAAAGTGGTGCATTCAACAAAGCATGTTTCAAATAACATTCTCATGAACAAGATTCTGCGTGTCAAAAGTATTGCTTGCGTTACTGGAAGATGCAACCTGTACTGTATCCGGTCAAATTCTATCTGACGTATTATTATTTTCGGGAGGATGCTGTGGCAATTTCACTATTTGTACTGTTCTGTTATTTCTTCCTGACGTATTACGTTCTGGATGATACCTACTGTCTGGTTCATTCATGATTATTTGTTGTTGCTGATGTTCTTGCTGCTGATAAGACCTACTGTTATTAAATGTACGCTGAAAATTGTGCTCATTATTTTTACGTCTGTCGTGATAATCATTTCTATACGGTGCATTGCGACAGGAATTGAAATAGTATGTTTTCTGTATGTACTGATTCCCTTGTTGCTGTGCGTTACTATTTGTTGGAGCTGACACTATACGTGTACGCGGCGAAACATTAAAGCTCGGTTGACCTTGTACATTACATTGTTGGTTAGGTATGCTAACCGGCTGGTTTTGTTGCTATTGCGGTGAAAAACCTCTATTGCTACCAAAATGTGTTCGCTATTGCTGATAATTTTACACATACTGATGATTAAAATTTTCTCTGATATTAAAGTTCTGGTGGTTGTCGTTCCTGGAGCGTCTAATGAAAAATTGTCACTTTCGGTAAAAACTTGTCATATCGGGTTTTCTTTACACTTTTCTTAATACTAGGTAGAGCAATAGTTAAAGAGCTGTTTTAATAGATATAAAGGATAGCAGAAGAGAAGGCAGCAGTGCAGAAAACTAAAGATGAAACAGCACTACTACGGCTCGGGGCCCTGTGCACGCTACAGCACATACTCATTAAAGCGTAATGAATCCCCTGAGGTCTATTACGCGCTGCAAATACATTTGAGCTTTTGCGTTACAGGCAATGCCAGTGAAAATTCAAAAATAAATTGCTGTATCCATGCTAATTGTAGTTTCTGCATTACAGGTAATGGCGGTGAAAGTACAAAAATAAATCGACGTATCCAGTTCAATGCGTGTATCTGTGCTCTGTCATTTTCAAATACCTTAGATTTTTTTACACATACAAATTGCTTATAATCAACGTTCTCGTTACTGAATGTGTGAACAGATTCACGATTGCATAAGAATCTGTTTCTCTGTGTCACTTCGGATTTTAAGTCGCGTAGCTTTTCGGATTTTAAGTCGCGTACTCTCTGTAAATTATCCAAATTATACTGACTGTGTGAGTGTGAGAAATGTTCGGAATGTGCCGTATGCTGTGACGTGTTAATAACTGAAATATTTTTTATCTCTGTCACTTCTTGTTGTAAAGTTGACAATTTTCTATGCAATGTATTATTAGACGAATCTATCTCACTGATTGCTGTAGATTTTGAAATTCAGGTGTTTGATTAAACGAAATCGGTGAAGTATCGTCTGATTTGCTGTCATTATTACTTTCAATAATGTCAATACGACTGGCCAATTCATCATATTTTTCAATCAGTATTTTTACCTGATTATCGTTTTTAGTGTCAGAAGCATTAATTTGTTTTTGTATTTTACGTGTGGTTTCGTTCAATTTTTAACGTCAGCTTTGATGACATCGGAATCCTGTGTTAGTTCTAATTGTTCAAGTCTGTCTGCCACTGTCTGAAAGTCTACTGTTTGTGTATCTGTTTTTGATTTAAGATCAGAAATTTCATCACGCAATTCGGTGTTCAACTGCTTGATTGTATTAATTTCACCCGATACTGTAGCAATATTGTTGTTTACGTATGTTTTTGCTTTCGTAAACAATTTACGTTCATCTTCCTGTCTCTGTGCGCTAATTGTTTCCATGACTTGTCGTTTTACTTTATTCTGTTCCTGTATAAATTTACGGAAACGCGTTTCACTGTTTTGCAGGTGATGATTAAAACGTTCGTCAATTTGACTGTTCTGTTGGTCGAATTTCGAGTCTACTTTTGCATCCAGTGTGCGCGAATGTTCTGCTGTCATTAACTTAAACTCGTCGCGTAACTGTGTTGCTTTTTCAGAGCATTGTTTACCGACTGCACTAATTTCGTCTCTAAGTGATTCTGTTGAAGCTGTTTGCATATCCCTTAATTCTTGAGCAACAGATCTAATTTCTTCACTACTTTTCCTAGCGCAAGCCTCAATTTCCTCACGTAATTGTTCTTTAGTATCATGACACTGCGCGGCAACAGCTGCAATCTGCTCACTAAGCTGTCTGGAATTGTTTCTAATTTTTCATTCAACTGTTTGGAATTGTTGACTAGTTTTTCATTAAGTTGTTTTTCTGTTCACTAAGTTGTTTGTGATTGTAGTCTTGTCTTTCATTAATTTGTTTGACATTTTCATTAGTTTCATGAAGTTGTTTGAAATTTTCACTATATTGTAGCAATATTGTCATAATTTGATCCAAGCCAATATTACCTACTCTATTCTCTGTGCTGTTTGATGGAGTATCTGCAATTGTCGCGTTTTCTGTAACCATTTGGTTATTCTGTGATTCTTGAAAATGTTTGCTAATCAGATGCGCACTGTTAGTCACTACACCGGAATTAAATAAATCTCTCGTATTTTGAGTACACTGTACATTTTCGTTAGAAAAATTTGTCTGTTCATTATGTAAACTTTGCAAACCGGGTGTGTCAAGCTGGGCAGCGTTCATTGTAACAGAACGTCCCGCTTCATCAATTGTCGTTAAATTAACAGAGGACACAATTGAATTTATTGGTTCATCATTATGACCAAAATCATTACAAGTGGTCGGTACGCACTGATTGTCTGTAAATGGAGGATTGTCATCATTACACTGCGTGTCGCAAGTACTATTGGTCAAATTATTTGAGTCGGCTATTTCACTCATTACACATCGCGATGTACTGTTAACAGTTTTTCGCGGCATTTTTTTACAAATTAAAAAATCAAAATTATTCACAAATGAAACAAACACAATGCAAAAATGCAACAAACACAATTATAACAAAGAGCAACAAATTGCCGATGATCTGTGAAAGCAAGAGTGACAAATTAGTAAATGCGTTGCGCCAGATGCAAACTACATTTAAGTAAATAAGAGCAGATATATGACTACTTCTCATAAGATTCACAAAGAAATACGATCCTGGCAGGATGTCGCCAAGTGTAACCTCTCCGCAAAATTGAATAAATGATAATTTGAAATGGAGCCAAGCGTAAACTCCCCGCAAAAAATTGATAAATGAAAATTGACCAAAAACCCATAATAATATAAATTAAATAATGAACCATGAACGAAATGTAACCTCCTAACAGAAATAATAATATCTGGTAAATTTTATAAGGACAGCAGCGCTGACCTTCGGCCCTGTATTCTGAATAACAAAAGCAAAAATTCTTACCTCAATAAAAACTGCAACTATTTCTGCTCTTATTTATCGACACAGCTTCGTGCAATGCTGGCGTATATTTTGTTTGATTCTTGGAAGCAATGATAATGCATTGGAAAAATTCTTTAAATTGAAATGCATGCTTTTTCTTCAAAGGAGTTACTTTATATTATAAAAATTATTACTGGGGCATTTTTTTGAACAAATTAGATTACAATTAACATACATTATTAATTATGCGTAAGGCTGCTTCTTTACCTTCTACAACAATACTCATCCTCCAGAGTCCTGACCAGAGTCGCGACCAGAGCACACAGCCGACGCATGCCGACTCCCGCAGACTACTCCTGTCCACTCGCTACTAAAGCCGACCGACTACTACTGTATCCGACTGACTACTACTGCAGACTCGCGCAGACATGCGCAGACTGACTTCTACTGTCGACTCGCGCAGACTCGCGAAAAGCAACAACTAACAATAAACTACTCTCTGGTCAGAGATTCTGTCATGCCTCGCCCATCGCCGGCGAAGCATACACCTTACAAGGGAAATGTAACACCCAAAATAAATAACCTTACTTTCAAACTTGGAACTTGGTATGCTTATTAAATACAAACTCCTTAACGCAAAACTCCAGAATTAAACTGTGGTAAAAATTGAGATAATTAACTATAAAAATTGATTTTTTTAAAACATGAAGTTTAAAATCTGACAGCCCATTAGTTTTTTCATAAATTAAATAAATTCTAGGATTTCATACACTTATTAGTATGGGTTGTATGCTGTGCAAAATTCATCGAAGAATCTCTATTACTTATGAAGAAAAGTGGACCTACAGCAAAAAATGCAGCCAATAGTAAGTGAAAAAATGTTGAAATTTCACATGTAAAAAAATTATTTTGTGATGTTTTTGAACTGTCACTGCTATGAGAGTGAATTCTGAATTGTTCCTGGTCATGACAAAGTTTCATGCTCAGGTGAGATGCCTACAGTCTCAGCATTCTCACGAGTTTTCATTAGGAGGTCTTGCATTACCGTATCATGGATTTTGTCAATGGTTATATTTGCGGTGAGCTCAACTGGACGACCGGAGCGCACTTCGTTTTCGGTGCTTATCCTACCATGTTGAAATTCATTAATTCACAAGTAAATGATCTTCAATGTTAGTGCAGAGTCCGCTTGAACTTCGTCCAAATCTGTTTTGAGTTATGTGGCAATCTAACTCTTCAAAGAAAATGTTAAGAACAGCACAAAACTCAGTTTTATTTATTAGGAATCGCAATCGGCATACTGACCAATTCAGACGGCTGTCAACAATGAACCGTACGCCGTACATAATTGAAATTCTTTCTTTTGCTGAAATTCCTTATTGTTCGAATAATCAGTCTTACGGGCCTTGAAGGTGTAGCAGAAATGTTTCAGTCTTTCATGGAAATTTACAAGACTTGTCAAACCAACCCCATATGCTTAAATATCTCATGAAAATTACTTCTGCGAGTTGCAAGTAGTTTCCACAAGGGACCAAAAATTCCTTCCTCATTCACTTCGGAACAGAAATCATGTGATGGCTACTACGTTGCTGTAGGGCTTCCACATTATTATTATTACTATTATTATTATTATCATCAGTGACAGTGGTCAGAAACAAACCAAAACAGCTTGAAGTCTCCCCATTTCTCTCACTTAAGTACAAAGTGTGTGGATAGTTCCAGTAGAGTACAGCACTCGTGGCTCGCATCGCGGTCGCGAAGTGGGGACGAGGCAGTTTCAGATACCTTTTTACAGTCTGACGATAATTTATGGATTTGTAGTTTTAGCTTGACGATGTCCACTATGGACAAACGGTAGTTACTGTTATTCTGAAGAAGGTTGAGTTATCCCGACTGAAACCTAGGTAAATTCTAGGTAAACGGTGCAACTGAGGCTGTTGATTATTAAAATTAAAATTCACATTTAAGTGCCTGGCAGAGGGTTCATTGAACCACCTTCACAATTCTCTATCATTCCAATCACGTATAGCGGGCGGAAAGAATGAACACCTATAACTTTCCGTGCGAGCTCTGATTTCCCGTATTTTATCGTGGTGATCGCTTCTCCCTAAGTAGGTCGGTGTCAATAAAATATTTTCGCATTCGGAGGAGAAAGTTGGTGATTGGAATTTCGTGAGAAGATTCCGTCGCAACGAAAAACGCCTTTCTTTTAATGATGTCCTGCCCAAATCCTGTGTCATTTTAGCGACACTCTCTCCCATATTTCGCGATAATATAAAACGTGCTGCCCTTCTTTGAACTTTATCAATGTACTCCGTCAGTCCTATCTGGTAACAATCCCACACGGCGCAGCAGTTTTCTAAAATACGACGGACAAGCATAGTGTAGGCAGTCTCCATAGTAGATCTGTTACATTTTCTAAGTGTCCTTCCAATAAAACGCAGTCTTTGGTTAGCCCTCCCCACAACATTCTCTGTGATCCAATTTCAGTTGTTCGTAATTGTAATTCCTAGGTATTTCGTTGAATTACGCCGGCCGGTGTGGCCGTGCGGTTGTAGGCGCTTCAGTCTGGAACCGCGTGACCACTACGGTCGCAGGTTCGAATCCTGCCTCGGGCATGGATGTGTGTGATGTCCTTAGGTTAGTTAGGTTTAAGTAGTTCTAAGTTCTAGGGGACTGATGACCACAGATGTTAAGTCCCATAGTGCTCAGAGCCATTCGTTGAATTACGGCATTTATATTTGACTGATTTATAGTGTAACCAAAGGTTAACGGATTTCTTTTAGTACTCATGTGGATGACATCACACTTTTCGTTATTGAGGGTCAATTGCCAATTTTCCCACCATTCAGACAACATGTTTGAGAGTTAACTGCGGCGAATTGTAATAAATTTAAGAAACACATGGTACCGACAGCTCACAGCACAACATAGGAGTAGCGTTTGGGAAAACAGCAATCCAGATCCCTGTCTCATCATCCAGAATTAGGTTTTCCAAAATTGTCAAGGCTAATGTCAGGATTCACGAATTGCGATGTATTCGCAATAAGGTTACACAGCGATCCAGGAAATATTTATTTTATCATACAACCAGTCACGAACCACAAAGTTCAGTAATCAGGTAACTAATTTCGGTCAACCTCACCACTTTCAGATCTAAAAATAATAAACATAAAGAGAGAGTATGATGTAAAATATTTCCAAATTATGTAAAACACATAATTAGAAATCATTATTAGCAAACTTGACATCATTTTCGTGCCTGAGTAAATCCAGTGTACAGTCACAATAATCAGCCATACAAGCATCGTCACAAAGTAATAAATTTTTCTGTAGTATCCTTACTCCCGGATGAGCATCCCTCTACGTAGCTTCGAATGTACGGTATAGAAGTTCACAGCACGAGTGATGAGAGGTATATAGCAGGCCCTTCGGGTCCCATGGTGTAATGGTTAGTACTCTGGAATATGAATCTAGCGATCCGAATTCAAATCTCGGTGGGACCTAAAATTTTCTCATACACGGAATTCAGATAACAGTATTATTTAACCCAAGGTCATCGCATGTATACAGTTACTTTCCTTATTAGCCTGTCCTATAAACACTACTGGATAACTGAAACCCCACCATTAGAATTCTGGCTTGTGGCGTTGGCTGGTCATATTCCACGCTACATCATCTTACAGTACAGGTCATAAAGGATTTGCAGGGGACGAAGAATCTTCGAAGCACTAGTCTAGTGCAAAACAGCACATTGTAATCACTAACAAAGAGCACGTGACAATACACCTTGCGCAATCAAACGAAATATCACTCAACTCAATGTGCCAAACCGTATCTAATTAGAAGTATAAAAGTATACGTAAAAAACAAGCGCAATAGCAGAAGCACTCTCTAGGGATTTTTTCCCATCACGCTCAGACGTTTACACAATGAACCAGAGAAACTGAGCAACCATAAACTAAACTCTGTCCGTAAGGGCCTCGAAAGGCCCAACGGTACCGACCGACCTCCGTGTCATCCTCAGCATATAGACGTCACTGGATGCGTATATGGAGGGGCATATGACCAGTATACAGATCTCCCAGCCGTTGTCAGTTTTCGTGACCGGAGCAGCTACTTCTCAATCAAGCAGCTTCTCGACTGGCCTCCCAAGGGATGAACGCACGTCGTGTGGCCACATCAATTCGCAGACCCAAATGGTCACCCATCCAAGTGCTAGCCAAGACCGACAGCACTTAACTTAGGTGATCTGACAGAAACCAGTGTTACCACTGTGGCAAGGCCGTTGACGTGTAATGATATACGTATAAAATATATTATTACGCTTGACATTGTCAAGTTAGTGGGCGATCTAGATTAATGCAGAAACAGAAATATCGCTTCAAACAGCCAAGATCGCGATTGTACAGTTTTATTGTGACGACCGGTTTCAGCAAACTACGTTGCCACCTTCAGATGTGCAGTACATTTCACTGAATCTTGACCAAATGCATCTTATATTGTATCATGTCACAGAACTATATTACGTGAACATGAGAACAATAGTATGCAGCAAGACAAGCAAAAAATAATTGTTACATAAAACAACGTAAATATTGCACTGATTACACAAGCTCATGTTCGTACAGTAGCAGAATGAATTCCGCTAATCCACCTTTGTAGATTTATCAAGTAGACGACTTTACTATCCGTTCCAATGAACTATTATATTGGTTAAAAGATTTATTTTTTTGCAGTGGTTTACTCGTTTCCTTTTGGAAAACTGATGCTAGTAAGAGTAACGTGTTAGCGCAATGTAACAGAACTCTAAACTTCCCGTTGGCTTTTTAGTGTGAATTATTTCATCCCTGTACTTTTCTTTGCTACGAATTTGGAAATGCTATTAATGGTCATTTTTTGTGATACGTAGATCAATAAATCTATTTCACAGAAAACTGTTACTGGAAAGAACTTCGGTCGTAGTTATTCATTATTTCCGTTTGTCAGGAAATAGTGTCTTAAAGCTACACTCCTGGAAATTGAAATAAGAACACCGTGAATTCATTGTCCCAGGAAGGGGAAACTTTATTGACACATTCCTGGGGTCAGATACATCACATGATCACACTGACAGAAACACAGGCACATAAACACAGGCAACAGAGCATGCACAATGTCGGCACTAGTACAGTGTATATCCACCTTTCGCAGCAATGCAGGCTGCTATTCTCCCATGGAGACGATCGTAGAGATGCTGGATGTAGTCCTGTGGAACGGCTTGCCATGCCATTTCCACCTGGCGCCTCAGTTGGACCAGCGTTCGTGCTGGACGTGCAGACCGCGTGAGACGACGCTTCATCCAGTCCCAAACATGCTCAATGGGGGACAGATCCGGAGATCTTGCTGGCCAGGGTAGTTGACTTACACCTTCTAGAGCACGTTGGGTGGCACGGGATACATGCGGACGTGCATTGTCCTGTTGGAACAGCAAGTTCCCTTGCTGGTCTAGGAATGGTAGAACGATGGGTTCGATGACGGTTTGGATGTACCGTGCACTATTCAGTGTCCCCTCGACGATCACCAGTGGTGTACGGCCAGTGTAGGAGATCGCTCCCCACACCATGATGCCGGGTGTTGGCCCTGTGTGCCTCGGTCGTATGCAGTGCTGATTGTGGCGCTCACCTGCACGGCGGCAAACACGCATACGACCATCATTGGCACCAAGGCAGAAGCGACTCTCATCGCTGAAGACGACACGTCTCCATTCGTCCCTCCATTCACGCCTGTCGCGACACCACTGGAGGCGGGCTGCACGATGTTGGGGCGTGAGCGGAAGACGGCCTAACGGTGTGCGGGACCGTAGCCCAGCTTCATGGAGACGGTTGCGAATGGTCCTCGCCGATACCCCAGGAGCGACAGTGTCCCTAATTTGCTGGGAAGTGGCGGTGCGGTCCCCTACGGCACTGCGTAGGATCCTACGGTCTTGGCGTGCATCCGTGCGTCGCTGCGGTCCGGTCCCAGGTCGACGGGCACGTGCACCTTCCGCCGACCACTGGCGACAACATCGATGTACTGTGGAGACCTCACGCCCCACGTGTTGAGCAATTCGGCGGTACGTCCACCCGGCCTCCCGCATGCCCACTATACGCCCTCGCTCAAAGTCCGTCAACTGCACATACGGTTCACGTCCACGCTGTCGCGGCATGCTACCAGTGTTAAAGACTGCGATGGAGCTCCGTATGCCACGGCAAACTGGCTGACACTGACGGCGGCGGTGCACAAATGCTGCGCAGCTAGCGCCATTCGACGGCCAACACCGCGGTTCCTGGTGTGTCCGCTGTGCCGTGCGTGTGATCATTGCTTGTACAGCCCTCTCGCAGTGTCGGGAGCAAGTATGGTGGGTCTGACACACCGGTGTCAATGTGTTCTTTTTTCCATTTCCGGGAGTGTATATACCATTCACAGTTCTTTCTCGGAGGAGCCTTTTCGCCTTCTATAGCATATGAAAGGGTATGGGTTTGTCTGCCTATAGATATCGAACTAGACCTTCCCACCAATGAAGGGGGTGCAATAGTTAGGATTCGGGGCTTGTCGAATCCCCAGCTGGCTATCTATGTGTAAAGTTAAGTTGGGGTTTTTGAATCACTTACAACAAACGCAGAGACGATTCGTCTAACAGTCATTCCCGAGCTAGTCTCTGATGACTACGATATCGAGACAATAATTACCACCCTTCCAATTAATCATTTACTTACTTGTTCCATAGATCATCTAAATAGTCTTTTATCGAAATCACGTGGAACGAGACAGTTTAAAGGATATGTATCCATGATTAGTTTCTGTGGATGGCTGCACGCTGGGCATTTATAAGTTTCTAGATGGCACAAGTTGTCAAAGAAAATTTCGTCTATGGAATACAATGAGTTGTCCAGAAGAAACGATTTTAGTTAGATTTAAAACTTGCTTTACTGTCAGACACTTCATGTTACTGGACGACCGGTCATAAAATTTTTAGTGATGTGTTTGAAGTCCTTTGCCGAGCCACTCACAGCTCCAGTAATGAGCAACAACGGCTATTTATTTTTCTTCTAGTTTTATAGGTGTGGACGTCGTTACTCTCCTCAAAGTATGAAGGATTATTTGCGACAAATTTCAGTAGCTCTCAGACTTTCCGATTTATGTCTTCTCTGGAGCTTACACAAATTTTTGAAACATAACCACTGTCACTATTTACATTCTCGAAGGAATGCGGTACCGACCATGTAAAATACCGGGTGGTTATAATTAAAAGTGCAGCTGTGGGCTGTAATTAGCGTATGGCAACGAAACTTGGTAGATGTTCTAATACGTTAATGCGGAACCGATTTACATTGGAAAGGAAATTAGTTTTGATTTTGGCCACCAGGTGCAGATCTAGCGCTGTGAATGGAAGAAAGGCGTATAGGAATTTTCCCATGCGTAATGGATTAGGAACGGGACGTAGGTAGGAAATGTCAAACAAGTGAGAAAGGGATAATGTTGATTTTATTATTAACCGAAACGGAGACGTCGCCGAGATGCAGCAACCACAATACGACGTGATGACAGCATCCATAATACGACGTGGTGAACAGTTGCCCGTAGCAGTTTCGGTGGAATCAGAGCAGAGTATTCTTGCATACTGGCCTTCAGATCAGTTATAGACCGAATGCATCCCTGGTAGGTATCCCCAGAGCCTAAAGTCACATGGATTCATATCAGGTGATCTTGCAGACCATGCATCTGGAAAATCTCTGGAGGTAACACGTTGGTGAAAGGTTGCATTTAGCAGATCTTTCGCTGAGCGAGCAACATGAAGTATTGCCCCGTCTTGCATGAAAACGAAGGTATCCACACAGCTCCGTTCTTCCAAAGTAGCAGTCACATATACAAATAGGTCCCAATAATGTCCAGACGTCACAGTTCACCTGAAAGGATCTATGGGTGTATTCTCTTCAAAGAAGAACGGTAAAGATGCTTGTTAATTCACACCACACAGTCACATTCAGCGAGTGCAATGACTCGTCGTGCACAACACACAGTTATACAGTACCCCAAATTCGGCAGTTCTGTGTGTTCACTGCACGCTTTAGAGTAAAATGTGCCTTGATACGGTGCCTGGCAACTTTGATTCGTATCAGAAACCAAGAGCAAAATCAGAGCTTTACTGCGGATCACGGGATTTCAATTGTTGCATTGGCTGGATCTTGTACCACTTTAATACAGAACGCAAAACTTTCTACACTGTTGACCGTAGGATCAGTGGCGGATACAGAAAAACCTCAAGCAGAGGGCGCTAAAGATATCTTGAGCTACCTTTACTTTTACCGTAATAAAAAATAATCAAGTCCCATGCAAAGTTAAAGAAAGTTTTATTTAAACTGAATACACACATATACAAGACAATGCCATCTTATGATATAAAAAAGTTGCAATTGTGGTTCTCTTCCTCAAATGATGAATTCTATACGCCTATTCTTCCTGGCAAATTGGTTAATTACATCGTCAATAGGATAATCAATGGCAGGGAGAGTGTTCAACAGAGCTAAGCCATTAAGTCGATCCTCCTTCACTGTCGACCTCAGCCATGTCTTTGTACGCCGCAATGTAGAAAAACGTCTTTCTACTGTAGCAATAGATACAGATAGACAAGCAAATACAGCGTGTGTAAAGTAGGACAGTCAGATCTAGGACAAACAAACAAGGCTTGCATAATAGAATCACGATCATTAAGGGCGTTTATACTCGTTTGCTTGTATTGAAGAGTCTCTCCCATTAGTCTCTTTTTAATCACAAAGAGCGAGTCTCCTTCAAAGAACGATAGTTCAGTGAAACACTGATTTAATTTATGTGCCAGATTATTATCGTCATGTTTCAGTAGTTGTGAGGGCAAAAGTATGTTGAATCTTAAATGATAAATATTTTCTTCAGCAAAACGTTCCCTCATGTCAGTCGTAACATGGTCCAGTGTTGGAACAAAAACAGTTCTTTTCCAATATGTCATAGCATTATCATTATGATCGCAGTTTTCCCTGTGTCTTTTTCTGCCTTCCTGTAAGACGAGGAACACTCATCTCCACGTCTAAATCTTCCATAAATACCTTCGCCTCTTCAACAATACGAGCAAAGTGGTTACCAGCATTATCTGTCATGCCGTCGTACACCTTGGGCGTCGAATCTAATTTTGCTTTTGCCATCACGACGTCCAAGCTATGGTCTTGTAAGATTTTGCTGACTGGATACGTTATGCTAATAATGTTATTCAGTGTAAACAGAGTGATAATAAACTCGCAATTACAGAGACATCGAAGGAGAATTTGGGCTTTGGCAGGCAGCTGCTGTTCTATCCCTCCAACACTGTATTTCTTTAAGAACTTTGCAAACAGTTCCGAGATCAGCTGCGAATTGAATAACAGCATCATGTCGTTCAACCCATCTCGTTTGACAATGTGATTGCAGCGAGTGTTTTAGGTGACTCTTTAAGTGTTGCGAACCGCTTGCTAGACGAGTAGACACTGTAAAGAACGATACTACTTTTTCAATAGTACCAAGTGAGTTTCTCACACTTGTAGCTTTGCAACTGTGAGAGACAACGAGTTTGAGCTGATGACTTCCACACGGTGTTACTTGCGCGTTGATAGCTTCTTTTTTATTGTACCCACAGATCCTTTCAGGTCTGACATATTAACTGAGCAACCATCACAGCCTATACCCACACAGTTCTCTGCTATGCCCCCGCAGAAGAATATTTTGCTTTCCATGAAATATGATTGTTTTTAATCATAGCGTGTAGGCTTTCACGGCCGGCGTCTTCAGTAATTAAAACTTCCGGGCTAAGAGGCCGTGGTCCAATAGTAGAAATACTTCTCCCTGACGTTTCTTTGCCAGCTGCGGGCAACATCATCTGAGGTGAGTCTACTATTGGACCACGGCCTCTTAGCCCGGAAGTTTTAATTACTGATGATTGTTTTTATTATACAGGGTGTTTCAAAAATGACCTGTATATTTGAAACGGCAATAAAAACTAAACGAGCAGCGATAGAAATACACCGTTTGTTGCAATATGCTTGGGACAACAGTACATTTTCAGGCGGACAAACTTTCGAAATTACAGTAGTTACAATTTTCAACAACAGATGGCGCTGCAAGTGATGTGAAAGATATAGAAGACAACGCAGTCTGTGGGTGCGCCATTCTGTACGTCGTCTTTCGGCTGTAAGCGTGTGCTGTTCACAATGTGCAAGTGTGCTGTAGACAACATGGTTTATTTCTTAGAACAGAGGATTTTTCTGGTGTTGGAATTCCACCGCCTAGAACACAGTGTTGTTGCAACAAGACGAAGTTTTCAACGGAGGTTTAATGTAACCAAAGGACCGAAAAGCGATACAATAAAGGATCTGTTTGAAAAATTTCAACGGACTGGGAACGTGACGGATGAACGTGTTGGAAAGGTAGGGCGACCGCGTACAGCAACCACAGAGGGCAACGCGCAGCTAGTGCAGCAGGTGATCCAACAGCGGCCTCGGGTTTCCGTTCGCCGTGTTGCAGCTGCGGTCCAAATGACGCCAACGGCCACGTATCGTCTCATGCGACAGAGTTTACACCTCTATCCATACAAAATTCAAACGCGGCAACCCCTCAGCGCCGCTACCATTGCTGCACGAGAGACATTCGCTAACGATATAGTGCACAGGATTGATGACGGCGATATGCATGTGGGCAGCATTTGGTTTACTGACGAAGCTTATTTTTACCTGGACGGCTTCGTCAATAAACAGAACTGGCGCATATGGGGAACCGAAAAGCCCCATGTTGCAGTCCCATCGTCCCTGCATCCTCAAAAAGTACTGGTCTGGGCCGCCATTTCTTCCAAAGGAATCATTGGCCCATTTTTCAGATCCGAAACGATTACTGCATCACGCTATCTGGACATTCTTCGTGAATGTGTGGCGGTACAAACTGCCTTAGACGACACTGCGAACACCTCGTGGTTTATGCAAGATGGTGCCCGGCCACATCGCACGGCCGACGTCTTTAATTTCCTGAATGAAAATTTCGATGATCGTGTGATTGCTTTGGGCTATCCGAAACATACAGGAGGCGGCGTGGATTGGCCTCCCTATTCGCCAGACATGAACCCCTGTGACTTCTTTCTGTGGGGACACTTGAAAGACCAGGTGTACCGCCAGAATCCAGAAACAATTGAACAGCTGAAGCAGTACATCTCATCTGCATGTGAAGCCATTCCGCCAGACACGTTGTCAAAGGTTTCGGGTAATTTCATTCAGAGACTACGCCATATTATTGCTACGCATGGTGGATATGTGGAAAATATCGTACTATAGAGTTTCCCAGACCGCAGCGCCATCTGTTGTTGAAAATTGTAACTACTGTAATTTCGAAAGTTTGTCTGCCTGAAAATGTACTGTTGTCCCAAGCATATTGCAACAAACGGTGTATTTCTATCGCTGCTCGTTTAGTTTTTATTGCCGTTTCAAATATACCGGTCATTTATGAAACACCCTGTAGGTACAAGACGGTCTCTGTTTTCTCTAATGCTTTCCATTCTCTGTCTTGACAATTGATTTATGACCTCAAGTTCGCCGGTGTTTTGTGTCGCCAAAAATAATTTGGCAACTGTTGACGCTTCAACGTGGTACTTGATCCGAGAGGGGGTCTCAAGGTCACCATCTTTACCAGTAAGTTTGGCAAACTTTGTTAGTGGTTCAGTCACAAGTTTCTTGGCGATAATGGATTTCTTTCCTCCAACCATTTTCGTATTCACAAAAATTGAACAGTTAATGCAAAGAAGTCCCTTTAAGAACACCAGCCATGGATACTGTTCAAAGTGATTATCGTGCACTTGTCTGCGTCAGCCCCGTCCCCTCTTGGTGTGATCGGAAGTAGGAGAGATATAGCATTTTTCAGGTTTCCTTGGAGCTGCGAGAAGCCTGTGTTTTATACCAGCACTAATATTTCCTGACGCTAATATATCCAAATAATTGCCAATATCCGTAGGATTACAGGAATCAGTCGATGAACTTTGTTGTGGAAGTTTCGACGAAGTGCTGGGCTCTGCCTGTACATCTGATGGTGTTTTTGCGGCTGAATAGTGACCAGAGTCTTCAGATGTTTCTAGTTTTCTTTTTCTTATTACATAACGATACATTTTATTATATTATTACGACGTAGGTAAATTAAATGCCAATTATTCTCGAATAAACACTTTATTCGCACTGAAAAATGCAACACTAGTACACTTAACGCTAAGATACACTTGGTCACACTCCGCGTATTTCTAATATCACTAGGCACAACACTGGCTGAAGCTCGTGGTAATAATAGCCAATAATCGCAATTGTTCACTTTTTATCACTTCCAAGTTATCGCGACGATTGTAGCTTTCTAACTGACTACCTTGTAGCGACTCTGCTTCCCTTATAAATGTGGCTCGGTTGTTTCGAGAACATTCGCCGCGGGAATGTTGGCTTCCAGACTTTTATGGAATGTGAACAAATACCTACTGTGAAAGCGACAAGCCAATATGTACCTTACGACGTATAAATATAAGGGTGAGTTTCCAATGATGACGTCGTCTGGCAATTTATGTGTGTGGAACTTTTATCGTCGATCCCGTTCCATTCTAGTGCATTCGATAGAGGGCGTATATAGTAACAATGCGTTGTTAGGAATCTTCTCGGAAGTCACTATTACCGGAGATATACGCATCAATAGTTCCCCATACCTAACTCGTATTACGAGTTAGATACGGGAAACTATTGTCACGTTATTAGGACAAATATTATTACGAATCTGGGAACAATATTTTTCCTGAGAAATTACTATCACTCTCACTCTTGACTAACCTTCAGACTTGCACTTGCTACAGCTAGGACTTTTTACATATTCATTCTTCAGTCTTAATATTTCTGCTTCTCAATGTAAACTGGCTTCCTGTTCGGCGAACAGTCCGTATTTATAACGCTACAGATTTGTAGCTGGTAGCCGAAAGTGGAATTAATTTTTCCAGCGTAAATCAGTTGCGCATTTAGCGACATGCTGTTCTTGATTAATCTCTGCAATATTTTTTCACCGCCATCACCAGCATTACCAAGAAAAAGATGGAGGAAAACAACAGCAGTAACAAAAACCACACAGACACACACACACACACACACACACACACACACACACACACACACATGTAGAGGGGTATGGACCATTGTTCCTCAT
Source organism: Schistocerca nitens (assembly GCF_023898315.1). NCBI lineage: Eukaryota > Metazoa > Arthropoda > Insecta > Orthoptera > Acrididae > Schistocerca > Schistocerca nitens. Next base: position 505,071,216 of record NC_064615.1, read on the forward strand.
TCTTCGACGTACTGTACCTTGTCGCCGACAGGAAAATAAAATGGAAATGCAGTGCTTCCTGCCAGGTATTTCGTTTGCTCCAAGTACCCCATTTGTCCTTCCGCAAAACAACATGGTACAGGTCTGCTTCCATTTACATGTATACACGCACTCATTAATTACCTACTGTAAATTATTTTATTTAGGAGACAAGGTTCGTATTTGACAAGGATGTTGTGCCTATTAAGACAAACTTTCCAATAAACTAGCTGAACTGTCTCTCTAGAGCAGTAGTTCCCAACCCGTGGGTAATTACCTCTTGAAGGGCAAAATGTAGTTTTCTGGGGGGGGGGGGGGGGGGGGACAAAAGTGTTCGATTGTGCTGTGGTCAAGAAACTAAATTACTTTTAAAGGATGATTACTATTAACACTATTTCATATGAATGAAATAATGATTACATAAATTGCCAATAATCACATTGTCTTCAAGTACTAGTATCTATGTGTTACACAATGTGGTGGTTACTTATTGTGCAATGAATCTATGAACATCTTTCTCATACAGAGCAACCACTACACACTTACCTTGTGCTTTGTGCCATGTACCAATGACAGTGAAATTTTGATAAATACGTCACATATGATTAAATATCTCATGAAAATGAGTTCTGCGAGTTGCAGGTAGTTCCCGCAATGGACCAGACATTGCTCCCTCATTCATTTCGCAACAGTCATTATGTAAAAGCTACTATAGTGCTGTAGGGAGTACACAGTATTTTGGAGGAGGAGGATTACTATTTAACGTCCCGCCGACAATGTGGGCGTTAGAGACACAACACAAGCTCGTATTAGGGAACGATGGAAAAGGAAAGCAGCCCTGCCCCTTCGAAGAAACTGTCGCGGTATTTGCCTTAAGCAGTTTACGGAAATCACGGAAAATCTAAATCAGGATGGCCGGAAGTGAGTTTAAATCGTCGTCCTCCCGTGAGTGAGTCATTGTGCCAACCACTCTGCTACCCTGCTTGGTGACAGTATTACTATTATTAATGGCAGTGGTCAAAAACAAAACATTGGCAGCTTGAAATCGCCCCATTTCTGTCGCTTTAGTACTAAGGATGTGGATGTAGATAGTTACCTTTCCTTTCTGAGAAGGAGCTGTGAGTAGCAGTCGCGATACACTGAGAATTCCTTCATCATTCTATAAATAAACCTGTTGTTAGAAATAAGCATTATCAATTGCATCATTCAGAAATTAAGAAATTCAGCCTTCAGTTGCAAGGTAAAATTTTATTAGTTTACCTAGGTTTCGATGACAATAATGGTATCTTCTTCAGAACCTATAAATTAGCCCATACGGACATACGTTACACATTGAAATACATCATCAATCTAATGATTTCATAATAAAGAAAATCGTGGTACTTACAAAAATTAAATTATTTTGAGGGCCAAACGTTGGCTATGTCACAGAATAAAATTAAAACAAAATAAAGACGCGTAGTCATAAGATTATGTCTGTCAAAATTAAGCGCAAATGCTAGAGACAAGCTGTCTCAAAATTACTTAGAGCAAACGTAAATTGTAAACAAATTGTGACGGGAAGTAGTCCTACAAATGGACAAACCTACCTATTGGTACAGTACATTAAACAATTTACCTGAGAACTAGCTACAAAGTCAGGGCATGAAAATTTACATTCAAATATTATACGAGGGCGAAGCCCCACTACAGTAACTATTAAATTAGTATGCGGACACAAGCGTGCGAAGCATAAAATATCTTGAAGATAAAACAGGCAAATTAAGAAACACCTTGGCAACTAGGTGTCATTACCAGTATAATACAAAATACATAGAGACACAATGTACAGTCGTACTATAAAAAAAGGGACAAAGCAGACAGGAAACAGCATCGGCTATTCGAAGCAGACTGTGGGTCAGCTCCACTGGAGTAAAGGTTGAAATCCTTCGAAATAATTTCTATTTTTTAGTTGCAGCTAATCATTAAGTAAATTTTCTCTATCAATAATAAGATGTTTAAAAACTTGCAATTCTTCAAGGGTGTCTAATTTACATCCTTTGACTTCATTATGCAAAAGCTCTGAATCTTTTAGAGGCTTGGGAGCATGGGCCATTTGGACAAGACGTTCAGCAAATGTAGATCCTCGTGTTCCATCACCGCTTTTAGTCGGCAGATGCTCTTTAAACCTAACAGACAGGACCCTTCCTGTTTGGCCAATGTAACAACAGGGACATTCAGCACAAGTGATCTTATACACACCTGACAGAGATGATTTATCTGTATCTTTATCAAGAGAATGGACTAAATTCTTTTCAAGGTTGTTGGTGGTAGAGTATGAAACTTTACACTATAGGTTTTTTAATAAACGACCTACCTTATAGGATACGTTATTTAGAAAGGGAACTGATATGTATTTCGTTGCCTGGTCTTGGTTGTGGGTACAGCTTGTCTCTTGCGTTAGCGCTCGTGCGTGCGCTTGGCCGCTGGCCGAGCCTCGCCGCGGAACTGCTCGCGACGTCTATTTTCCTTAGTTTCCTTGTCGCTTTATTCCTGCCCGGCGTAGCTCCGTCTACGTTTGTCTTAATGCTTTTAGTTTTGACAGACATAGTCTTATGACTATGCGTCTTTATTCTGTTTTAATTTTATTTTGTGACATGGCCAACGTTTGGCCATCAAGATAATTTAATTTTTGTAAGTACCACGATTTTCTTTATCATTAAATCATTAGATTGATGATGTATTTCAATGTGTAACATATGTCCGTATGGGGTAATTTATAGGTTCTGAAGAAGATACCATTATTGTCATCGAAACCTAGGTAAACTAAAAAAATTTTACCTTGCAACTGAAGGCTGAATTTCTTAATTTCTGAAAAATTCACGGTTGCTGAATCGCTGCACTATGTTAAAGATTTGTAAAATTGTATCATTGACTAATTAGTGGTTCAATAGAACACATGTAAAAAGTAAATATCATTTATCTTTCGCCATTTTAGAAATATGCCATTCTCGCTGATGCTGATGTTGTAAGGGACGGGGATGGAGGGGTACAAGCTAATATCTTGTTACACTGAGTCGTATTGATTTCAGGAAGGTCCGGAACCATTGCCCTAGAGTTTCCTCGCTAAGCTTCCAATACGACTTCACTTGTCTTTACTTACTGCATGTCTTACATAGTCTCTTCAGATTTCCTTTTTCAGTCTCTAAATTTACTGTGTATACAAATATTTTATTTTGTTTGACTTCCTTACCTTGCGTCGTACTCCCTGTTGCTTCGCTTACTGGAATAATATCTTCTTTTCTATCATTTTACACAGTATTTAAAGATTCCTGTCAGAGAAGTTTAATTCGTTTCCGATTGCAGTAGCCCATATCTAACATTCACACTAAAGCTGTTGCATGATACTTCTAAGCCCTCATGAACTACTCAACTACACTCAGTATAACATTTCCTCTGCAGGCTTGAATACTCCAGTTCGCAACTGAATGAAATGGCATTGCCATTGTCGAGGCAAAGATAAAAGATAGTAAATTAAATGAACAGAGGTTGTATTATTCCTGACAAAGCAATTGCTGGTCTTTCTAAAAAGGGAATTGTTAAATCCGTCAACATCTAAGACACTGCAGAAATGATTTGACTGCAGAGTTAACAAGAATAGGAAGTAGACGTTTAATGTTGTGGAGAAGAAAGGGAAAAGTCGCATGCAGAGTGAAGTATTACACCTTCACATGTGCATGGAATTAACAATGGCTTCCGTTTCATTCCAGTGTCGGAGTAAGCCTTATAATTCTGTCACTAGTCACCTGAAGCGCCTTTTTTAAAAAGAGGAATTACTTTCATTTTCAACTGTATTTATCTCATTTTCAACAATATTTCATTGTCGTTGCTGTCGACCTCTCGCAACGTCTACTAAGTCCCCTATTATGCTGCGGTCAGCCTCCACGGTGGTGAGCTGCTGCTTGGGGTGGACCCAGAACACGCCGGCCCAGGAACCAACGCTCGGCTAAAATCGATCATTACCTAGCATCCATATTTTATCTGTCCGTCAACTGATGCACTGCATGTTTGAATGGTTAACTGCAGCAAACTGTAATAAGTGTGATAAACACATGGCACCGACAGCTCACGGTACAACGCAGAAGTACCGTGTCGGAGGACAGTGATTCAGATCCCCGACTGATCATCCAGATCTAGATTGCTACAGTGGTTCACGGGTCTAGCGTCGAATATTGTTCTGAGAGCTGCATAATATCTCAATGAGACAGCAGCTCGTTATCTTCAGGTGATTGTTGGCGTGTCGATGTACTGCCTCGCCAGTACGCGCGATGGCTGGTTAGGAAAGCGCAGGCGCCAAGGGGTGTGGCTATTATGTCATCGTAGACGAATCATAGAGAACGCCGACGTCCAGAGCCCCCTGTCGGTGGAACGAGCCACAGTCTTCACACGCGCAACGCGGGAGAAGTGAGGCCGCAAATCGCTTCCCAGCGCACACGGATTGTGAATTGGCGACAGGTTTAAGTGTTCGGACTGAAGATGGTGCTCGTCAACCATAATTAATCACCTGATTAATGAACTTATGTAGTACTTGGCTGGATCTATAATAAAATAAATATAGCATCGATCGCTGTGCAGGCTTATTGCAAACGTGTCGCATCTCGTGAATCCTGATATTAGCCTTACACAGTTTTGGAAAACCTAGAGCTGCGATGTTTGAGATTTAACCGATGTAATATTTGTTTTAGTGGTTCACTGGAGACCCTTTCGTCTGCGACCGACACTGCCTTTAATAAAACCCAGTATCGTTTGCACTCGCGCTGGAGGGCAGAACTGGCTGTTTCTCGAAGTTTAGTGCATTTAGAATCTGCTTCTCAGAGTACCCATTCTGTACAAACAAAGAGCGAAGATGACTAAGGGTGCCGGCCGGTGTGGCCATGCGGTTCTAGGCGCTTCAGTCTGGAACCGCGTAACCGCTACGGTCGTAGGTTCGAATCCTGCCTCGGGCATGGATGATTGTGATGTCCTTGGGTTAGTTAGGTTTAAGTAGTTCTAAGTTCTAGGGGAGTGGTGACCACAGATGTTAAGTCCCATAGTGCTCAGAGCCATTTGAACCATTTTTTTGATATGAGGGTAGTTGAGTAGCTCATGAGAACTTAGAGTATCATGCAACAACTTCAGGTTGAATGCTAGGTATGGGTTAGTGTACTTGGAAACGAATTTTAAAGCCAAAATATTAAACTTCTCTGATAGAAATCTTTAAATACTGTTTAAAATGAGCCGGCCGTGGTACCCGAGCGGTTGTAGGCGCTACAGTTTGGAACCGCACGACCGCTGCGGTCGCTGGTTCGAATCCTGCCTCTGGCATGGATGTGTGTGATGTCATTAGGTTAGTTAGGTTTACGTAGTTCTAAGTTCTAGGTGACTGATGACCTTACAAGTTAAGTCCCATAGTGCTCAGAGCCATTTAGCCATTTTTGTTTAAAATGATAGAAACGAAGATATTATTCCAGTAAGCCAAGAAACAGGGAATAAGACGCAGAGAAAGAAAGTCAAACAAAATGAAATATTTGTATGCACAAGAGATTTAGAGACTAGAAAAAGGAAATCTGAAGTGACTGTAAAAGACGTACAATAGGTAACAAAAACTGAAGTCGTATGTGAATTTTAGCAGCACAGATCTAGGTTTTCCAGAACTGAGTAAAGCTAATGTCAGGATTCACGAGTAGCGACACATTCAGACAAAATTTCCACCTGGTAAAGGAAATGTTTATTTGTTATAGATCAAGTCACGGAACACTTAAGTTTATTTATCGGGTAATTAATTTTGGTCGACGATGACCATCTTCAGACCTAAAGGTAATAAACACAGAGGTAGACTGGTAGGTAGCGCGATGTACAATATTTCCAAATTACATAAAATAAAGAGCTGAGAATTATTATTAGCAAACACGAGAACCTATGTGCACTTGAGTGTCATTGCGTATATAGATTGTACAAAGTCGTAAATTAAGGATTATGGACATCGTTACACCATACACACCTACATTTTAAGGACACGAGGCGATGAGTGATGTGCCTACATTCTGGCACGTTAGATGTCACTGCTGCACGTCAGTTCACGTAATTTCAAAAAAATATTCTTTTTAATTAACTGTAAAAAATCTTTCCCACAGAACTTGGCGCAAATATTTTTCAAAACACAGATGATTGTGTTCATACATTATGTAATAAAATGTAGCGACGAAAGCAGCTTTATTAAAAATATAACTGTGCTACAATATTACATAGCGTCATTATCATAATCCTCCAGCCATGACCCGACAAACCGGCTCCGCCAGCCATGACACGACAAACCGGCTCTCAGAATACTATTGGGCATAATCAACGCTATTGCCTACAGATTTTACTCATAAGCTACAGTCAACAAATTGTGGCAAAGAGGACTTTATTAAAAATGTAATATTATGTTACAAAAATATGCAATACAAGTGTAAAAGGCGTTCGAATTATTAAACAACTTGTCTGCAGTTCACCAATAAAACAGAACAAAGATTTTTTATCGGACAAACTGTGTCCGCACAGTCCGCCCCCTAATGGGATGCACATAGGCCGGCTCACAAATACATGCGGCGAAAGGTAAAACAATTGTCATTGCACTCCGTCTTCAGGCCAGAAGTGCCCCATCGGGACCTTCGACCGCTGTGTCATCCTCAGCTGAGGATGCGGATAGGATGGGCGTGTGGTCAGCACACCGCTCTCCCGGTCGTTATGATGGTTTTCTTTGACCGGAGCCGCTACTATTCGGTCGAGTAGCTCCTCAATTGGCATCACGAGGCTGAGTGCACCCCGAAAAATGGAAACAGCACATGGCAGCCTGGATGGTCACCCATCCAAGTGCCGGCCACGCCCGACAGCGCTTAACTTCGGTGATCGCACGGGAACCGGTGCCGTCGCCTGATTGTCATTGGGCACCTACTATTTATTCAGACGATAGGGTTTGTTGGATCAGAATTGAAGGATGGATTACGTGGCGCCGGTTTGTGCGCTTGGAGGAAGGCTTTTTTGGTCTGTTTCATTAGCTAGCTGTAGATTTTGTTTTAATGATCAATTGCATTGTACAATGATGCTATGTAATTTTGTAACACAGTATTATTTTTAATAAAGCCTCTTTCCTCGTTTCATTTTATTACACATTACATCAGCACAGTCATCTGCGTTTCGACATCGTTCGTGATGAATTTTGCGGGAGATGATTTTGTACAGTTACTTAAAAAGAATATTTCTTTGAAGTGATGTGAATCGACGTGCAGCAGCGACATTCAGTATGCCAGAATGCAGGCACGTAATTCGTCGCTGCGCGACAGTTTGCGCCGTTTCTTTCAGGTGTCAATATGTACAGGAAGTGAGAAAATGCATGGGATAGCGATTGCACATATACAGGTGGGAGGTATTATCACGTACAAAAGATATAAAAGGGCAGTGCATTGGCGGAACTGTCACTTGTACTCAGGAGATTCCAAAGAAAAGGTTTCCGAAGTGTTTATGGCCTTACGACGGAATTAAGACATTGATCGCGGAATTTTAGTTGGAGCTAGACGCTTTGAACATTCAATTTCGGAAATCGTGAGGGAATTCAACATTTCGAGATCCACAGTGTAAAGAGTATGCTGAGCATATCAAATTTCAGGCATTACCTCTCACCGTGGACAACGCGGTATCCGACGGCCTTCAGTTAACGACCGAGAGCAGGGGCGTTTGCGTAGAATTGTCAATGCTTAACAGACAAGCGACAAGGCGTGAAATCATGTGGGACTTACGACGAACGTATCCGTTAGAACTGTGGGGTGACATTTGGCATTAATGTGATATGGCAGCAGACGCCAGACGCGAGTGCCTTTGCTAACAGCCCGACATAGGCTGGAGCGCCTCTCCTAAACTCGTGACCATACCGGTTGGACCCTAGACGACTGGGAAATCGTGGCCGGGTCAGACGAGTCCCGATTTCAGTTGGTAATAGCTAATGGTAGGCTTCGAGTGTGGCGCTGACCCCATGAAGTCATGGACTCAGGTTGTCTACAAAGCACTGTGCAAGCTGGTGGTGGCTGTCTTTACATGGAATTGACTGGATCCTTTGGTCCAACTGAACCGATCATGGACTGTGAATTATATTCAGCTACTTGGAGACTGTTTGCAGTCATTCATAGATTTCATGTTTCCAAACAACGACGGAATTTTTATAGATGACAGTGCGCCTTGTCACCGGGCCACAGTGGTTCGCGACTGGTTTGAAGAATATTCTGGACAATTCTGGGGAATGATTTGGCCACTCTGATCGCCCGACTTGAATCCCATAGAATATTTATAGGACGTAATCGAGAGAGCAGTTCGTGCACAAAATCCTGCACCGGTAATACTTCCGTAACTATGGACATCTGTATGGGCAGTATGGCTCAGTATTTCTCCAGGGGACTTCTAACAACTCGTCGAGTCCATGCCACGTCGAGTTGCTGCACTACGCCGGCCAAAAGAAGGTCCGACACGACATTAGGAGGTATCCCATGACTTTTGTCACGTTAGTGTACGGTATAACGATGCCCGTGGTACTTAACATTTATGATTTTTGTAATGAAGGTTGCATAGGTGATTAATGTGCTACATCACCTGTATGAGCAACGACACGAATTCTCAGGTACGGGAATGTTGTCATGTTTGCTCATGATTTCTGATTCTGTATTTTATGTAATTTGGGGATATTGTACAACAGGCTACCTCTGTATGTTTATTATTTTTAGGTCTGAAGATGGTCATCGTTTATCGAAATCAATTGCACCTGATTAATAAACTTTTGTGGTCCGTGGTGGTATTTATAATAAAATAATATAAGATGGTTCCTTTTGAAACTTCGAAAGGGCACGGCCGATTTCTCCCGCCATCCTTCCCCAATAACAGTTTGTGTCCATCTCTAATGACATTGTCGTCGACGGGAAGTTAAACCTTCGTCCACGGATCACTTGACCATGAACTACACCTTTTTTTTAAATTGGAAATCGTATGCACAACGACGGTATTTTTGTAAATATATTTTTAGTAAATGGCAGCTTGAGACGTAAACAACGAAAACTTATATTTTACACATCGATTTCGGTCACTGTGTGACCATCTTCGGTGCAAAATTATTCGAACCTTGTAGGCCCATATCACACACTACTGGCCATTAAATTTGCAACACCAAGAAGAAATGCAGATGATAAACGGGTATTCATTGGACAAATATATTATACTAGAACTGACATGTGATTACATTTTCACGCAATTTGGGTGCATAGATCCGGAGAAATCAGTACCCAGAACAACCACCTCTGGCCGTAATAACGGCCTTGATACGCCTGGGCATTGAGTCAAACAGAGCTTGGATGGCGAGTACATGTACAGCTGCCCATGCAGCTTCAACACGATACCACAGTTCATCAAGATCAGTGACTGGCGTATTGTGATGAGCCAGTTGCTCGGCCATCATTGACCAGTGACCAGACGTTTTCAGTTGGTGAGAGGTCTGGAGAATGTGCTGGCCAGGGCAGCAGTCGAACATTTTCTGTATCCAGAAAGGCCCGCACAGGACCTGCAACATGCGGTCGTGCATTATCCTGCTGAAATGGAGGGTTTTGCAGGGATCGAATGAAGGGTAGAGCCACGGGTCGTAACACATCTGAAATGTGACGTCCACTGTTCAAAGTGCCGTCAATGCGAACAAGAGGTGACCGAGACCTGTAACCAATGGCACCCCATACCATCAGGCCGGGTGATACGCCAGTATGGCGATGACGAATACACGCTTCCAATGTGCGTTCACCGCGATGTCGCCAAACACGAATGCGACCATCATGATGCTGTAAACAGAACCTGGATACTTCAGAAAAAATCACGTTTTGTCATTCGTGCACCCAGGTTCGTCGTTGAGTACACAATCGCAGGCGCTCCTGTCTGTGATGCAGCATCAAGGGTAACCGCAGCCATGGTCTCCGAGCTGATAGTACCTGCTGCTGCAAACGTCGTCGAACAGTTCGTGCAGATGGTTGTTGTCTTGCAAACGTCCCCATCTGTTGACTCAGGGATCGAGACGTGGCTGCACGATCCGTTACAGCCATGCGGATAAGATGCCTGTCATCTGGACTGCTAGTGATACGAGGCCGTTGGGATCCAGCACGGCGTTCCGTATTACCCTCCTGAACCCACCGATTCCATATTCTGCTAACAGTCATTGGATCTCGACCAACGCGAGCAGCAACGTCGCGATACGATAAACCGCAGCCGTGATAGGCAACAATCCGGCCTTTATCAAAGTCGGAAACGTGATGATACGCATTTCTCCTCCTTACACGAGGCATCACAACAACGTTTCACTAGGCAACGCCGGTCAACTGCTGTTTGTGTATGAGAAATCGGTTGGAAACTTTCCTCATGTCAGCACGTTGTAGGTGTCACCACCGGCGCCAACCTTGTGTGAATGTTCTGAAAAGCTAATCATTTGTATATCCTGTCGGTTAAATTTCTCGTCTGTAGCACATCATCTTCGTGGTGTAGCAATTTTAATGGCCAGTAGCGTAATAACACAACATTTTCTAAGAGGTGTAAGACGAACTGTGATGATTACTTCCAACGGATACCTTCACTTTTACCGCATACAATAATTTTTAAGTTTACAGAAGAGCCTATCTTGTAACATTAGCAGTTAACCTTTGTAGTTGCCGATGCAACGTACATTGGTATGCTGGATCAGCAACTGCTAATGATACGTGGCCGGTAGGTGTGGCCGAGCGGGTCTAGGCGCGTCAGTCTGGACCCGCGCGACCGCTACGGTCGCAGGTTCGAATCCTGCCTCGGGCATGGATGTGTGTGATGTCCTTAGGTTAGTTAGGTTTAAGTAGTTCTAAGTTCTCGGGGTCTGATGACCTCAGATGTTAAGTCCCATAGTGCTCAGAGCCATTTGAACCATTTGAATGATACGTGCTAAGGTTAACTGCTGAGATTACAACATAGGCTATTCTGCAAACTTAAAAATTATTGTGTGCAGCAAAAGAGAAGGTATCTGTTGGAAGTAATCATCACAGTTCGTGTTACACCTCATAGAAAATGTTGTGCTATTATGATATGAGCCTACAAGGTTCAAATAATTTGCACTGAAGATGGACACGTAGTTACCGAAATCGATCTGTAAAATAAAGGATTTCAGTGATTACGACCGATGCAGCCCTTTATCCAAAATATATAAGTACCAGTTTTGTATCTTTGCCATGAGTAAGTGATGTCGGAATGTGACAAACGCCTAAGAGACCTCTAGCTGCGTGCTCCGCAGTGCGTGAACGACAGATTACGTAACGATGCTGTGGCCGCCGACCTCTGCGCTTTATAATCACTTTCTCTTAAATAAGCCGCGAACGAGAATTCGGTCTGTAGTCCTTCGGTAGCTCAGTTGGTAGAGCGGTGGACTGTAGTGGTACATTTCACAGATATCCATAGGTCGCTGGTTCAAATCCGGCCCGAAGGAATATTTTTTTTAAAACTTCGCAATACTTTAGAGCTATTGACAATTTTATGAATCGATATTGATGCAGAAAGTGATCAATGTTAGGTGGAATTACATATAGCGCTCTGTGTCCAGTTCTTCGTTAGCATTTACAGTGCTGTTATACTACTGGCTTTTTCGTATCTTTATTGCTATTCGTGTAGATAGCTGTAAAGAGATTACCGAAATTTCGAAAGATAGGACAGTTAGGCAACAGTGTTGTTCACATGTCATATAAAACAGATGGGATAAAATTTCAGTTACTTGTTGGCTCAAACTAGGTTTTCGCGTGGACTGGACTGTTACAAATTAAAACTACTTCACACCATCAATTACGCCCATAGTTTTACGGTTCGAGAGGAAATACAAATTAGTGTATTTGGGGAACAACGACTTTTGGAAAATCTGTTGTCTGTAACAGTGTGCTAGATAAATAACTGCGACGAAGAATTGCAGTACTTCGATCATTTTGCAGACAGCTCCGGTTTTTCAAGAGTAGATGGCAGCAGCTTTTTCCAGTGGGTGATGTCTCCTGGACTATGACGAAATGACTAAATGGTTATGAGTTCCTTCATTGTAAGTGCTCCTGTTCTGCTGTCGAATATATACTGGTTTGCAAAACTTAAGGACGGAAGTAGCTTTCGCATGATGTGTTACTGACAGGTCACGTAGATCGATGAACCATGGACTTCACAAACTAAAGTGAACAAGGTAGCTGAAATAAATACGCAATGTGACGAAATAATACTTTTATTCGAAGACAATAATTACACTGAATTCACCGCAATTTATAACGGTCCCTTGACCACTACAAAAGGCGGGATTTGGTTCTTAATAGTATGTGATCACCACGGACGGCAACGCACGCTCTGCAACGAGCTCCCACGCTGGTTACAAGGGTGGTAAGGACTTCTTGTGGTAGGGCGTTACATTCCTTCACTAGCGCCGTTCACAACTCCGTTCGTGCATGTGGACGTGCTACAGTAAGTCGCCCCAATACATCTCATTCGTGTTCGATGGGATGTAAGTCGGGAGAATGGACAAGCCAATCCATTCGCCGAATATCCTCTCTTCCAAGAGGTCCCCACCTGCGCTGTTCGGTGCCATTGCGAATCGTCATCTATAAAAATGAAATCCGAGCGAATGCACCTCTGAAGAGACACACATGGGGAAGGAACACACTGTCACAATAACATTGACCTGTCAGTCCCCGCAGGCAACATTACGCGTTTGCACACTGTTAATACTCCCAGGAACAATGCCGACCATGATCATCGTTTCGGTGCCCCATATGTTACCGTGTCGGGAGGCACTATCTTGCATGGACGTACTGACCTCCAGATCTTTGAACACGGTGTACTCACTGGTTAACGTTATTGTGACACTGTAATCCTTCGCTATGTGCGTCTTTTTGGAGTGCATCCGACCTGACTTCATTTTTATGGATGACAATTGGCGATCGCATCGAACGGCACAAGTGGAGGAGCTCTTGAAAGGGCAGAATATTCGGCGAATGGAATGGCCGCCATTTTCCCCGAATTAAATTCCATCGAGCACGAGTGGGAAGCGTCGGAGAGACGTAGTGCAGCAGGTCAACATACACCAAAGACCATCCAGCAGATATCAACCGCGCTGGTGGAGGGATGGAACACTCTACTCCAAAAACTTCTTACCATCCTTGCGACGTTGCACAGCAAGGGGTTCAGTCCGTGGTTATCACGCACGCTGTAAAGAACCATGTCCAGCCTTTTGTAATGTCCAGGGAACCATGACGGATATTGGTGACTTCAGTGTGGTTACTTTCTTTGAATAAAACTATCATTTCTGTTCGTCGCATTGCGTGCTATAGTGAGGCAGTTCTTTCTACACATACCGAAAAAAGTTTTGCCTCACCCCCGTCCCCAGAACTCCTGAAGATAGGCGTTGAGTGTGGATATTCCATCACAGACACAGTCCCTTTGACTGTTCAGAGATGTCACTAAACCTGCCCAAAGATGTAAACAACCTAACATGAGCAGCGTCTGTTAGACGGAGGGGGTCCGACAGCCGATTGGTTCCAGTCATTCCGCTATGACGGAGGTACACGGCTCATGTTGGCTGTAGTTCAGCCATGACTAGACGGTCAATACCGCAGTTCGATCAGGTCCGCCTTGTTACTTTGTGCCAGGAAGAGCTCTCAGCAATGGAATATTCCAGGCGTCGCAAGGCGAACCACGTGATGAGGTTAGGACGTGGAGGAGATACAGAGAGAGACAGGAACTGTGGATGGCATGCCTCGCTCAGGCAAACAGTGCACAATAGGCTGGATAATGCGCAACTTCACTCCCGACGTTCATGGCAAGGTCCATCTTTGCAACCACGACACCATGCAGCGCGGTACAGATGGGCCCAACAAGATGCCGAATAAAAGTAGGAGGAGCTCTTGAAATATACCGCTCAGGGCTGGCATCACGATCTCTTCACCGGTGAGTGTCGCATATGCCTTCAAACAGACAATCGTCAGAGACGTATTTGGAGGCAACCCCGTCAGGCTGAACACCTTAGACACACTGTCCAGCGAGTGCAGCAAGGTCGAGGTTCCTCCCTGCTGTTCTGCGGTGGCATTATGTGTGGCCGACGTACGCCGCTGGTGGTCATGGAAGGCGCCGTAACGGCTGTACGATACGTGAATGCCATCCTCCGACCGATAGTACAACCATATCGGCAGAATATTGGCGATGCATTCGTCTTCATGGAAGACAATTCGCGCCCCCATCGTGCACATATTGTGAATGACTTCTTTCAGGATAACGACATCGCTCGACTAGAGCGGCCAGCATGTTCTCCAGACAAGAACCCAATCGAACATGGCTGGGGTAGATTGAAAAGGGCTGCTTATGGGCGACGTGACCCACCAACCACTCCGAGGGATCTACGCCGAATCGCCGTTGAGGAGTGGAACAATCTGGACCAAAAGTGCCTTGATGAACTTGTGGATAGCATGCCATGATGAACACAGGCATGCATCGATGCAAGAGGATGTGCTACTGGGTATTAGAGCAACCGGTGTGCACAGTAATCTGGACCACCACCACTGAAGGTCTCACTGTATGGTGGTATAGCGTGCAATGTGTGGTTTTCATGAGCAATAAAAAGGGCAGAAATGATGTGTATGTTGATCTTTATTCCAATTTTCTGAACAGGTTCCGGAACCCTCGGAACCGAGGTGACGCAAAACTTTTTTTGATGTTGTATATATCGTCCAAGTTTCGTCGAGCAATGTTACTTGGCAGTGGCACATCATGCGAATGTTATTTTCATCCTTAAATTTTGCATAACAGTGTTTTTATGATACTTTCTTTTCAATTTTATTTTTCAAAGAGAAGTTCTTGAACAGTCGACCTTAAAAACATTCTTGCAGGTTTAATTGAAAGTTGTCGTTTTAGGCCTCAGTCAAATTTGCGTGTAAGCTACGACAAGTGACAAACAAGCATTTGCCACTGGCGCACTTTTGGCATCATCGACGAATTCTGCAACTACACAGACTTCAGCAGTGCCGCAGCAACTGTAGAAGCTCTACCTTGAAACAACAAAGCGAAAACAGCACTGATATTTCAACACAAAGCACACTGGTAACAGAATCGAACTAAGAATAGTACCCGACTTTACTAAGTGCTGATTTTTGAAATGATAGACGACTCTCACAGAATTCTAATACATTTACTGAATGCCGGCCAGTGTGGCGCTTCAGTCTGGAACTGCGCGACCGCTACGGTCGCAGGTTCGAATCCTGCCTCGGGCATGGATGTGTGTGATGTCCTTCGGTTAGTTAGGTTTAAGTAGTTCTAAGTTCTACGGGACTGATGACCTCAGATGTTAAGTCCCATAGCGCTCAGAGCCATTTGAACCATTTTTGAATTTACTGAATGGACGCATTAAACCCAGGATTGTGAGTCACCTATTTTGACTTATTATGTAGACTATCAGGTTCACAAAATGTACTGTTTTAATATTGAAAGAATTTTTGGAAATTACGCCACAGTTTTGTAAGTAATATTTGCTGCCAGGAAATGAAAGTTCGTACACTGACGAACCCAGCCATTATGACGGCTGGCTCCGTGAGACTGAATGTCACCTGCTGACGTTGCGGCCTTGTGGCGAGGTGAGGAAAGTACACTACGTGATCAAAAGTAACCGGACACCCCCAAAATCGTAAATTTTCATATTAGGTGCACTGTGGTCCCACCTACTGCCAGATACTCCATACCAGCGACCTCAGTAGTCATTAGGCATCATGAGAGAGGCAGAATGGGGCGATCCGCGGAACTCACGGACTTCGAACGTGGTCAGGTGATTGGGTGTCACTTGTGTCGTACGTCAGTACGCGAGATTTCCACACTCCTAAACATCCCTAGGTCCACTGTTTCCAAAGAGATAGTGAAGTAGAAACTTAAAGGGACACGTACAGCACAAAAGCGTATAGGCTGACCTCGTTTCTTGACTGACAGAGACCGCCGCGATTTGAAGAGGGTCGTAATGTGTAATAGTCGGTCATTTTTCCAGACCATCACACAGGAATTCCAAACTGCATCAGGACCCACTGCAAGTACTATGACACTTGCAGTGGGTCCTGATGCAGTTTGGAATTCCTGTGTGATGGTCTGGAGGAAAAAAAAAAGGGGGGGGGGGACCAGGACACTGGCAACGGTGTGCTGAACTCGGCGGCTCAGGGATGCCCTTGACCTAGGGACGAGGTTGGTGGGCGAGCTGCATCTTAGTTCCCCCCCCCCCCCCCCCCCCCCATGCCAGAGGAGCCGGTCCGGGGTAAGAGACGGGCTTCCAACCCCTTTTTTCGCTTGTCTAACAATGATGGCCACTGAAGAGACAAGCGACTTAAGTGCGCCCATAAGGGCTTCGATGCTCGCTGATCCCTCGCCACAAGAAGGCCTGGATCAGAACACTGACGAAAGTAATCTTGAGAGACATATGAGGATTACGCAGCTCATAGATCAGAACATTAAAAATGGAAAAATTAGTCAGGCCGCAGTGCAGGCAATTAAGAATGAACTAGCGGCATGGGCGATAGCTAATGCAAAATTAGAAGGGAGAATTGAAGAGTTGGAAAAGGAAAATGAACGGCTCAGAAAACAACCGGGGAAGACATGGGCTGGTGTCGTAGCACAAGCTGCGCCAAAGGCCCAAACAACAAGAGAGACCATTGCAAAGGTCACCAAACGACCTGATACGGCAGTTTTCCTAAGACCATTACCCGGCCAAGACATAAAAAAGGTGCAGGAAGTTTTTGCTACCACAGTCAATCCTGTTAGAGAAAAGATCAGGATAAATAAAGTAAAAGTAACAAAAAACGTAGTCATTGTAGATGTAGCTTCAGAGGAAGATAAAAATAAGCTTTTAGAAAACCAGAAACTATGTAAGTCAGTAAAATGTGAACCCCCCCGAAAACGAAACCCATTGGTCATTTTGTACGACGTCCCAAAATCAATGACGGACGAGGATCTCTGTGAGAGCCTGTATCAACAAAATCTTGACAACTCAAATATAAGTATGGAAACCTTTCTAAAAGAGTTTAAACTTAGATTCAAGACAGGGCCTAGGGATAGGGACGTAGTTCACCATGTTGCCGAAGTTACAGGGGGACTATGGAGGACACTGACAGCTATGGGCAGGGTGTACATCGGTTTTCACGCCATAAACGTGAAAGATTACCTAATTGTACCCCGTTGTCATAATTGTGGGGACATTGACCATATTCATAAATATTGCACTAGGAAGCCGGCCTGCTCCAGATGCGGGGAGGAAAATCATGTAAGAAAAGATTGCAGGAAACCCGTTGTATGCATACCGTGTATACGAAGGGGCAAAAAGACATGTGGAACAACTGGAAGGAACTGCCCAACTTACAAACTACTCGAACAACGCCTAATCTCCAGGACGGATTATGGCTGATGACAACAAAATAACTAGATCAACCAATAAAAGGAAGTCTCCTAGTAAGAAGAGAAGGGACGCAGAAAGAGCAGAGAAATTCAAGGAATTTCTAAAATCTCTCCAGGAGACAAAGAAAAAGGTAATAAATGTGGTTGATACAAGCACCCAAACCGAATCAGAAACAGAAACAGAAAAAATAGAAGAAACGATTAACTCAGACACTTTAACAAAACCCACGACTCTGGGTCTTCTGAGTGTCAACTCGACACTCAACCCAGAGGCAGAAAGCTTTTTCACCAATCACGAACAAACAAACTCAAAACAGACAAATATGATCGACCTATGCATACAGACGGAGCCAGAGGAGGAAATAGAAGACAAACTACAGCCAGTAGAAAGCAATAGCATTGTTCCGCTCCGGAAGGGACCTCTCCGGTACAATGAACATGGAAGTATCTCTGAGAGCCCCAGATCCGGATCCTAGAAGGATCTATCCGAACCTGGAGCTTGCAATGCAACTTTCACGCCTGGAGCAGCCGGCTGTCCTTACTACAGCACTCAGGCACGTCGTACGTATAGGGCATAAATATGGCAGAAAGGTCACCTTCTCGACAATGGAGGCTGTGGATAGGATACAGCTAAAGTCAATGAATCTTCCCACAGATTTCGGAGCTCTGCGTGACTTGCTCAGAAGGGTTTTTGAGAGAAGAGGTGAGGAATTCAACATGCAAGAAATCTATGTGCAATCTGTACTTGCGAACGGCCGAATTGCCTCAGATTACAACAAACCATGGCCTGATTGCTATTTTCACACCTACTTCCCATAACACCTGAAATCACAATAGGACAGCTAAACACCCATAACAGTCGGCTGGTTATGCAGGAGCTCCGGAAGGTAGTGGAGGAGAGGAGACTGGATGTAGTCTGTCTGCAGGAGCCATACTCCAGGGCGGGGCAGATCTCCTTCATGTCTACCTCCTGGCAGACTATCTCTACTGGAGAAGAGCCAAAGGCAGTCGTAATAGTTACAAACAAGGCCCTAAGGGCCACTGTACTAACACAATTATCGAATAGTCACTGCAATGTAGTAGAATTACAAACACCACTATTCACCTCGTGAATATGTATTTTCAATACGGAGGAAATTTTGAAGATTTCTTAGACCATCTTGCAAGAATCATCACGACACTACGCGGGCGCAAAATTATTGTTACAACAGATATTAATGCCAAGTCCCCTATGTGGTACAGCGGCACAAGGGATGCAAATGGTGAGAAGGCTGAAGAATTAATCATGGCTTCCCAACTTGTAGTGGCAAACAAACCTGGTAATCCCCCCACCTACAGTGGAGGTGGAGGACAGGGAACAAACATCGATGTTACCTTGGCAACTGCTAACGCCATCAGCATCATCGAAGGCTGGAAAGTCAGTGAACACGCCACTACAAGTGATCATAACCTAATTACCTTCTGCCTTAGAGAAGAAGGGTGCCGCTGGGACCAAGGATGGGAAATCCAGCTAAACTATAATAAAACCGATTGGGACTGCCTGGCTCGGGAGTGTGACATTCCGCCATTGCCGGAAGGTGACCTGGACATAGATACATATGCTGAAAAACTGGTAGGGTCGATAGTCAGCGCGGTCAAGGCCGCTGTGCCAACCAGGAGGAGAGCCGTGGCGGCTTCCCAACGCCATGGTCTGCCGATCTTGAGCGCATGCGTCAGTCTGTAAGACGGGCGAGGAGGTACTACCAGCGAAGTGCCGTTTGGCAAGAAAAACAGTTCTGGCTGCAGCAATACAGGGAAGAAAAAGAACAATTCCAAAAAGAACTAAAACAAGTAAGAATGAAAAGTTTGGAGAGATATGTTTTGGGCCAGCTAGCCACAGATCCTTGGGGAATACCCTACAAACTGGTGAGGGAAAAAATCAGGTCCCCTGCGGTTCTCTCTACGATCAGAGATGGAGACAGAATGACAGAGTCGTGGCAGGAAACCGCTGAAGTTCTCCTGCGCACTCTGCTGCCAGATGACGAAGAAAATGAGGAGGACGACCTCCAAAAACAAATTCGCAGGGAGGATCTAAACGAATACACCAACAACACCATGGTGTACCCTTTCTCAGAGGAAGAAGTGGCTGCACAAATTAAATCACTAAAAAAGGGCAAAGCACCGGGGCCAGACGGCATAATCGCGGAGGTGGTGCAGTTCCTCGCCCCCCCAGCTGGTGGCGTCTCTCACGGGACTGTACAATGAGTGTTTAAGAACAGGAAGCTTCCCCAAAATCTGGAAAAGGGCCAATGTAATAATCATTAAAAAAGGAAAGGACAAGGACCCCGTAGAACCCAAATCCTATAGGCCAATTTGTCTCCTCGATAATCTAGGAAAACTGTTGGAGAAGCTACTAGCTGACAGACTCGCAGCGCACAGGATACTACACGGGATGAGCGACAGGCAGTTCGGCTTTAGACCGGGGCGATCGGCGTCTGACGCAATTGCCCTGGCAGCTGAGGTCTGCAGCTCAACCCCGCACAAGTATGTGGTAGGCATCATGGTGGACATCAGTGGCGCCTTCGACAACCTGTGGTGGCCCTCGCTCTTCTCTCGCTTGCGAGAGAAGGAATGCCCAGGGCCCCTCTATGGCTGTCTGAGGAGCTATTGCATGGACAGGGAGGTATGGCTATCGTCGCCTAGCGGAAGAACAAGTAAAACCATCACGAAGGGGTGTCCCCAGGGATCAGTTCTGGGGCCACTCTTTTGGGACATAAACATAGAGCCCCTTCTAGAGAAATTACAACTAAGTGAGGACGTGCTAGACGTCATAGCCTACGCTGACGACCTCCTCCTGTTGGTAGGCGGCCGCAGCCGAGAGGAACTAGAGCCCAAAGTAGGGCAAGCAATGACAGTACTTCAGAAATGGTGCCAAGAAGCAAAAATGAAAGTTGCACCACACAAATCAACATATCTATTAATGAAAGGCAGTCTCGTCAGAAATCCAACCGTCAGAATTGAGGGAACTCCAGTTCTTCGGCGTCGAGAAGCTAGATATCTAGGAGTAACAATAGATGAAAAATGGAATTACAATACACATATAGAAAATATTACGCAGCGAGCATTAGAAATTTTAAACAATCTAATCAGTATAGGCCATAGAAGATTTCACCTACCTCCCAACCTGATCAAACTTTACCATAATAGCATCCTAACATCCTTAGTAGGATATGCGAGCGGGGTTTGGGCACACAGGCTCACGAGGGTGGTGCCCGCAGTGACCGTGAGAAGGGTGCAGCGGAACATGCTGTTGCGATCAGTCGGGGCATACCGAACAACACCTGGGGGGGCCTTACTGACAATAATAGGATTATGTCCTTTAGACATAAAAATTAGAGAACAAGGAGCATGGTACTGGGTGTCAAAAGGAAAGATAGAAAAGACTAGGGAAATCATGGGGGTACAAGTTGGGGATAGATATGCAATAAAAAGAAGGGGCGAAGAGTTATGGCAACAGCAATGGGAAACTGAAGAAACGGGAAGAAGGGTATTCCGACTACTACCGAACATCAGAGAAAGGCTTCAAATGAGCCACTTTGAGCCGAGCAGAGGTTTGCTGCACTTTCTTACAGGTCACGGGCCATATCCGACATATTTATGTCGATTTGGGAAACGGGCAACACCAGCGTGCGACTGTGGTGCTCCGGATGGAACACCCGAACATGTCGTCTACGACTGCACGTTGTATGACGATGTGGCGCTCGAACTTAGGAATCAACTGCCAAACAGAGACACATATAACCTACTGCGACGTGCCGAGACCTTCAATGTCCTCAACAATTTGGCAAATGAAATATCCCAGAAGATCTTGAGGGATTATATTAGTAATCAACACGGATAGACATCAAAAATAACCCGATGAAGACTCAGGTGCACCTGCAACTCCGCCGAGCGCGGTACTGGCCGGCTGTCCCACAGCCGGAATCCGCCGCGCTGCTGGATTAGGGGAGCAGGGGCACCATTCCCGGACTTGACCTGCACTAAGATCAGATAGGAAGTAGTTACTAGAACAACGTAAATTAGAACACTAACACCACTAACATCAGTAGGGACTGCAGCGATTCCAAAAAGTAGTAGGCCAGCCCAGTGCCAGGGGCACGCTCACTGGGATTAGCTCAGTGAGCAGGCCGGTTAGTAGGTTTGTATTTCATCTGGCACACCTGTAACGCTGCAGAGTAGCTAGATTTAGAATAACCAGAGTAGTTAAGTAGTTAGATTAACCCTGTCCATAGTAAGTGCCATAAATTAAGTAGTAAAAGCTGCTTGTTTTTTTTAGTATAATAATTGGACCCACTAATTAGATAGGGTGGTGGGTTAGTGTGTAGCATACAATGTTTGTTGTTTTGAACATTTTGTATCACAATATCTTCTTATTGATTGTTTCATAATAATGTTGTTGTATCAATAAAGGATTTTTTTTTTAAAAAAAAGTACTATGACAGTCAGGCGGGAGGTGAGAAAACTTGGATTTCATGGACGAGCGCCTGCTCATAAGCCACACATCACGCCGGTAAATGCCAAGCGACACCTCGCTTTGTGTAAGGAACGTAAACATTGGACGGCTGAACAGTGGAAAAACGTTGTGTGGAGTGACAAATCACGGTACACAATGTGGCATTCCGATAGCAGGGTGTGGGTTATGGCGAAAGCCCGGTGAACGTCATCTGCCAGCGTGTGTAGTGCCAACAGTAAAATTCGGAGGTGGTAGTGTTATGGTGTGGTTGTGTCGTGTTTTTCATGGAGGGGGCTTGCACCCCTTGTTGTCTTGCGTGGCACTATCACAGCACAGGCCTTCATTGATGTTTTAAGTACTTTCTTGCTTCCCACTGTTGAAGAGCAATTCGGGGATAGTGATTGCATCTTTCAACACGATCGAGCACCTGTTCATAATGCACGGCCTGTGGCGGATGGTTACACGACAATAACATCCCTGTAATAGACTGGTCTGCACAGAGTCCTGACCTGAATCCTACAGAACACCTTTGGGGTGTTTTGGAACGCCGACTTCGTACCAGGCCTCACCGACCGAAAATGGTCTAGTATTGTTACCCGTGAATGTTCGGACATAAGTGTACAGGTTCGTGCTCCAGCAGACTAGTGCGGCATAGTTAGAATCTGCCAGAAAGCGAACACTCCGCCACAGAACAAAGGTTAACTGTGGAATGGGTGAGCCTTTTGCCGCAACATCATTTTCCTCAGGAGCTACAAATGGTTCAAAAGGCTCTGAGCAATATGGGACTTGAACATCTGAGGTCATCAGTCCCCTAGAACTTAGAACTACTTTAACCTAACCTAAGGACATCACACACAACCATTCCCGGGACAGGATCCGAACCTGCGATCGTAACGGTCGCGCGGTTCTAGACTGAAGCGCCTAGAACCGCTTGGCCACGACGGCCGACCTTCGCCGACCGACATCGATACCTTTCCTCAGTGCAGCACTCCGTGAAGAATGGACTGCTAATCTCCAAGAAACATTCCAGCGCCTGATTGAACGTATAGCTGCGAGAGCGCAAGCTGTCATCAAGGTTAAGGGTGGGTCAACACCATATTGAATTCCATCATTACCGATGGAGGGCGCCAAGAACTTGTATTTTCGGCCAGTTGTCCGGATAATTTTGATCACGTAGTGTATATAAGCAGAGCAGAGACCAAAGGGAATCATTTTAGCGACGATTCTGGCCGCAAAAGGAGGAATCCAATAACAGAAGCGACTTTAGCAAACAGCAAATTGTTACGGCCCTGCACCTGGGAACGAGCATCTCGCAAAGGGCGAAGCTGTTCGCCGTTCACGTGACATTATCGTAATCACCAATGGAAAGTGTTTGAAGCATGGTGAAAGGACGATTACGCGAAAAGGTACTGTAAAGCAGGATAGACGGCGATCTGTGACAAATCTAACGACAGACCACTGTGGTGGTGCAGGCACAAGTGATTCGGTTGGATGACTCAAGCTTCTTGTTACACCGGATCGATAGTCATGTCTGAATATGACGTGATCCAGAAGAACGGTTGCTCGAGCATGAACCGCGCCTTGGATGCAAGTAATTGGGGGACGGTCACCGCGGCTATGGTAGTAATCGAAGCTGTGGACTACGTGAACATTATTGTGGACCACCTGTATCTGTTCATGTTTGACGTCTTTCACTACGGCAGTGGCATATTCCAGCAGGATGACTGTCCATATCACAAGACCAGAGTCGCGATGAAGTGGTGTGAGTAGCTCGATGGTGAACTCATGTTGGCGTCTAGGCGATCAGTTTGCCTGATCTGTACCCGATGGAACACATGTGGGACGCTGCTGGGAACTGGCTTCGCGCTCACAAGGCACCGGTCCTGCTGGTATGCTGCGTTCCACAGTTGGACCAACATGATATTAAGCGGGCGATGATAATGTTTTGGCTTATCAATGTACGTATTTTATCAGTGTGCCCATTTGTACGAGGAATCAGTTCGTCACTGTAGAGCAATGTGACATTTTTCGAAACAACATTCCAACTTACATACGGTTGGAACTTTAATAGTGGCAACTATTTATTTACAGCTCGTACAAAATAGATACGTGTTTCAAACTTTTACTGACCTTCAGAGTAGTCGCCAGCATTGTGTACAACCCGTTGCCAGCGATGTGGAAGTTGTAGGATACTCTTAGCAGTGCCAGTTGTGTTGACAGTTCGAGCGGCGCGGTCTATTGCCCGACGAATTTGTAGCAGTTCTGAAGCGAATATCGTGAAGTGTTTCCTTCTGTTTAGAAATCGAGTTAACTCGCGAGGCCTTAAGTCAGGGGAGTGCAGTTGGTGGTATAGCACTTAGCAGCCCCATCAATCAAACAAATCAGTAACAGATTGCTTTTTACGTGCCTGAGCATTGTCCTGCAAAATGATGGTCAGGTCCTGCAGAAAGTGTCATCACTTCTGTCTCTATGCTGTTCATTTTTGGAACACAACTTACGACAGCTTAGAGACAGAAGCGATGACACTTTCTGCAGGACCTGACCATAATTTTGCAGAACAATGGTCAAGCACGTACAATGCAAGCTGTTACTGATTTGTTTGATTGATGGGGCTGCTAAGTGCTATACCACCAACTGCACTCCCCTGACTTAAGACCTCGTGAGTTCAACTCGATTTCTAAACTGAAGGAAACACTTCACGGCATTCGCTTCAGAACTGCTACGAATTCTTCAGGCAATAGACTGCGCCGCTCGAACTGTCAACACGACCGGCACTGCTAAGAGTATCCTACAACTTCCACATCGCTGGCAACTGGTTATACACAATGCTGGTGACTACTTTGAAGGTCAGTAAACTTTGAAACATGTATTTATTTTGTACGAGCTGTAAATAAATAGTTGCCACTATTAAAGTTCCAACCCTCGTAAAAGAGACTAACTGCTTCGCACTTTGATGGAAACGTGTTCGTGGCTTTTTTAATGGGTGTTTAAACAGTTACGTTGTAGTTTATAGCATTCTCGACCTAATATATATATATATATATATGTGCTACTTCCTAAAATTCTGAAGTCCTCTGTGAATTCTTAAAATATTGAAATCGACAATCACAATCTCCAGGCAATTTCAGAATGAATATGTTAACTACAAGAGGCACTCAAATGAAAACGAAACAGATAGAAAAAAGTAACTAAACTGTTTATAATTTAAAAAGTAACCACCATAACTGTTAATAAATTTATTCTGCTGTGAGACAAGACGGTCTATGCCTTCATGAAAAAATGTTTGCTATTGCCTTCGTAACCATGATTGTACCCAGAAGTTCACCTCTTCGTCCGAAGCAAATCGATGGCGACAAATGTCTTGCTTCAGGACTCTAAAAATTTGGAAATAGCACTGAGAGAGATCAGTACTGTATGGGGGATTGTAAGGATTTCTCAGCGAAACTTCTGCAGTGGGCATTATCCTGCAACAGAATGATGCCATCCGTCAATATTCCTGGGTTTTGGGCTTGATGTGGCGCTTGTTTCTGCAAAGTGTCCACGTACCGCTGTGTGTTAATTGTGGCGCCGTTTTCCAGAAAGTCAATGAGAAGCGAGCCCTTGTAGTCAAAGAAAAAGATAATCATGATATTCCCGGAGCTGGTGTGCCTTTTGCTTCGAGTACGCTGGGGAAGTTTCGCTGGGAAGCTCTTCACATCCTCCATAAAATCCCCATCTCTCCCCAAGCGATTTCCATATTTTTTGGACCCCTGAAGAAAGACGTTAGTGGCCGTCAGTTTGTTTCACATGAAGTGGTGCACTGATGGGTACAATCATTGTTCTGTAGGAAACTGCAAACATTTATCTATGAAGACATAGACTGTCTTCTCTCACAGTCATATAAATACATCGACATATATGGTAACTGATTTTGAAATAATACACACTTTACTTACTTTTCTTCCATCGGTTTCGGTTTCATTTCATTTCCCCTTACATATTCCAAACGATATAATATTCGCTTTACATGTTTTTCTTGTTTGGTACCCACAGCTTTCTTCTACTCACTATATTATGAAGTATAATACCTATTGCACGTCATTTATCAAACGTCATTATTTGGTATGACTTATTTACTCGCTTGTGATCCCAGTGACTGCAGTGGAGAATGGGATGTGTCCCTGCGGTAGGGAGACAGGGGCCAACAAATAGGCTGCCTCCTCGACACACGTGGCAAAGGGGTGGTGTAGCTTCAGTTCATCTAAGCGCACTGCAGCTAATGAAAATTACACCAGTTAACTGTAAATAAGGGAGCTTTCAGACTAAAACGTGCCAGATGGCAACATTCTGAATATGTCGAGAATCAGAGGCTGATAAAATGAGATGTGGGTACCACTAAGCTACTTTTTGGGTGCCTAAGATATCTGATTGTCTCCATTTAAAACAAACACCCTGAATATACCATCGACAATGATTTCAATTAGCAATATGCGATCGGTGAGGTAACAGAACCATCGTGAAATGTCAGGCTTCCTCTAAACAATCATCTTGTACGCATATGTCCTTGTGCATATGTATACAGGGTGGTCCATTGATAGTGACCGGGACAAATATCTCACAAAATAAGCGTCAAACGAAAAAACTACAAAGGACGAAACTCGTCTAGCTTGAAGGGGAAAACCAGATGGCGCTATGGTTGGCCCGCTAGATGGCGCTGCCATAGGTCAAACGGATATCAACTGCGTTGTTTTAAATAGGAACCCCCATTTCTTATTACATATTCGTGTAGTACATAAAGAAATATGAATGTTTTAGTTGGACCACTTTTTTCGCAATGTGACAGATGGCGCTGTAATAGTCACAAACGTATAAGTACGTGGTATCACGTAACATTCCGCCAGTGCGGACGGTATTTGCTTCGTGATACATTACCCGTGTTAAAATGGACCTTTTACCAATTGCGGAAAAGGTCGATAACGTGTTGATGTATGGCTATTGTGATCAAAATGCCCAACGGGCGTGTGCTATGTATGCTGCTCGGTATCCTGGACATCATCCAAGTGTCCGGACCGTTCGCCAGATAGTTACGTTATTTAAGGAAACAGGATGTGTTCAGCCACGTGTGAAACGTCAACCACGACCTGCAACAAATAATGATGCCCAAGTAGGTGTTTTAGCTGCTGTCGCGGATAATCCGCACATCAATAGCGGACAAATTGCGCGAGACTCGGGAATCTCAAAAACGTCGGTGTCGAGAATGCTACATCAACATCGATTGCACCCGTACCATATTTCTATGCACCAGGAATTGCATGACAACTTTGAACGTTGTGTACATTTCTGCCACTGCGCACAAGAGAAATTACGGGACGATGACAGATTTTTTGCACGCGTTCTGTTTAGCGTCGAAGCGTCATTCACCAACAGCGGTAACGTAAACCGGCATAATATGCACTATTGGGCAACGGAAAATCCACGATGGCTGCGACAAGTGGAACATCAGCGACCTTGGCGGGTTAATGTATGGTGCGGCATTATGGGAGGAAGGATAATTGGCCCCCATTTTATCGATGGCAATCTAAATGGTGCAATGTATGCTGATTTCCTACGTAATGTTCTACCGATGTTACTACAAGATGTTTCACTGCATGCCATGACAGAATGGCGATGTACTTCCAACATGATGGATGTCCGGCACATAGCTCGCGTGCGGTTGAAGCGGTATTGAATAGCTAATTTCATGGCAGGTGGAGTGGTCGTCGAAGCACCATACCATGGCCAGCACGTTCACCGGATCTGACGTCCCCGGATTTCTTTCTGTGGGGAAAGGTGAAGGATATTTGCTATCGTGATCCACCGACAACGCCTGACAAGCGTCAGCGCATTGTCAATGCATGTGCGAACATTACGGAAGGCGAACTACTCGCTGTTGAGAGGAATGTCGTTACACGTATTGCCAAGTGATTGAGGTTGACGTACATCATTTTGAACATTTATTGCAGTAATGTGGTGTCTACAGGTAATCACGCTGTAACAGCATGCGTTCTCAGAAATGATAAGTTCACAAAGGTACATGTATCACATTGGAAGAACCGAAATAAAATGTTCAAACGTACCTACGTTCTGTATTTTAATTTAAAAAAACCTACCTGTTACCCACTGTTCGTCTAAAATTGTGAGCCACATGTTTGTGACTATTACAGCGTCATCTATCACAAAGTGTAAAAAGTGGTATAACTAAAACATTCATATTTCTTTACGTACTACACGAATATGTTAAAAAAATGGAGGCGCCTACTTAAAAAAAAACGCAGTTGATATCCGTCTGACCTATGGCAACGCCATCTAGCGGGCCAACCATAGCGCCATCTGGTTTCCCCCTTCAAGCTAGCCGAGTTTCGTTCTTTGTTGTTTTTTTCGTTTGATGCGTATTTCGTGAGATATTTGGCCCTGTCACTATCAATGGACGATGGACCACTCTGTGTAAATATATATATATATATATATGTGTGTGTGTGTGTGTTATCGAAAAAAAATATATACAGCACAATGCAGTGTTGGTAACTTAGTGACAAAAAATTGTGTGATTGAAGTATTGCATGTGTATGTGAGAGGGGAAGGTAATGATCGAGTCTTGGGTAGAACTGAATATTGTGGTCAGTGTATGTAATGGACATGTTCCACAGCTCTATGTGGAACCTACGACTTGCACTACACTGACCATTTGACTTACATCACTTTTTATGTGGATGATGGTCTAACTGAACTGCTCTTATTGCTTATCACACCCCTGTATTTGCTAATTAAATTCTACCAGTTTTGAATCAATTTATGCTTTGAGTACCACACCAGAAAGTTCATTTATTATTTAATTAATTTTCTTGCTCGTATGTCAAAAGAATTTGTCCATTGTGTTGAATATTTATTCAGATTCGTGATAAGTGTAATTTTCATGGGTCTGCTATAAATAGCCCTGAAGATAGATCAGAAATTTCGTTGAGTGAATAATAGGAAGTGGAAAGGATGTTCAGCAGTTTTTCGTATTGTCAGCAGTATAAAGCAGACTGGTTGCTGGCTAAGCAGCATATCTGAAAGAATGTCGGTTTTCCATGCGGTGGAATAGCAGGCACTTGGTTAAAAATATGTGGAAATACCTAGCAAGCTTAGACAAACTTTCTTTGTCTCGTCATCTTTCTAAGTGCGTTTTCATGCAGTGGGAAAGTAGCTTAGCTATAAATATGGTGAAACCCTAGCATCACAGATAATAGGCAGCCTATGACACGTCTGAGAATTCTATCATGCATGAGCACGAATACCTATTCGGTTAACCACGTGCCCTGGCAGGGAAGTGTGGAATCAATGTCTCCAGTTAATAACAGGACAACTGCGTATGACAGTGACTCTAGAGTGTGGACAGAGGCAGTGGGGGTGGGGGAGCTGCCATTACTGTGATGTCACATGCTGCGCCGACAGTCCACAGATGCGGGTCGACAATCTGAATGGAGCCGTGTGCAAGCCCATGGGTGACGTAGGGGCCCTAAGGGTAAGAGCCCAAGACTGCGAAAGCAGCTGCCACACGATGGTAACACTAAGGCAGTGGCAGTGGTGTCTGCACGAACCATTTATTCACTCCCGAGCTGATGGCTGGAGTGGTGAACGGCTAGCCTTGTGTGGGCAGTGACCCGTGCGCATGGCTGGCGGTTGCAACACTCATGGTGCATCAAGTGTTAGTGCAATTGGGGGCCAGCAACATCACGGAGCAGCACGTCTGGAAACAAAGAGGCCCATTCTTCCTGATTCCCCAATGTTTGTTTCAATAAAGAGGCAATTGTTCCTACTACATACCATATAGTCTTAAAGTTGGGACTTTAATTTAATGGAATAAATAGGTTTAAAATGCTGTGTGACATAAGTGCTGATCGTTTAGAACTCGCACTGAACTGATACTCAGGATGACAATTGTTTAAATGGTGATGTCATAGGAGACTTGTCTAACTTAGGACAAGCAGGATGGAATTCTAAACATAGGCTAAGTGATGTGACTCCTATAAATAGCCCAACATGTCTCTGCAGGTCTGGGTGCTTTCTAGAAAGCAAGTTACTTCCCTTTGTTCTGGCATCTTGGTTTCTGACGTCAAAAAGCTTCACTGGTACTCCAAGTCAGCTTTCTTGGATTGTGAGAGCATAGAACTGCACCAGTATTCTGTCAACCATCTTGAATTCAACATTTAGCACAAGTGATCGACTTCCATCGGCATGGCAATGCGCCATCTTTGATTTTTTTTATTGCCCATCAATTTCTACTTAGGACAACAGCCCCACTTTCACAGTGATATCGTTGGAGTGGGGAGGGAAACCCCAGCTACATTTTAATTTCCCTCCAAAATTTGAATTTCCCACCATTTTATACATCTGGTAACAGCACGTGACATCATCGGAAATCTGGCAGCAATGCAAAGTTGACCAGAACTGGCCCTGTGTACCTACTGCAGATCATTGTCTCAGTTAAATAACATTTTCTTTTGTGACGTTAGCCTATGCATTGGTTTCACTGAACTTTTACTTTGAACGATTCAGTGATTAAGTATAATAATTCACAGTTACGTTTCTATGTTTTTCTAAGTAATCTTGCGACTCATCCCATCACCCCCCCCCCCCCCCGCAAAAAAAAGCGCACCAACCATAATCTCTCCAGTTAAAAATTGTGCTTGTCGACTTCATAATTATCCATTTATTATATTTTTGTGTCGATACCAGAATGTCGCAGCAAATTAAAGTTTCATCCTTTGTCACAAATTTGTACTGAGCACAACAGGGTTGACCCAAACATTCTTGAGTTGTAGCATTTCTCCAAACAGACGAGAGACAAAAAGAAAGAGAGAAAACAGCTCGGCACACAAACTCCCCATGGTCATTATTGTATATTGGATGTAATGCTTCCACTCTGCTACTCTTTCTTTCTGCGACCTTCAAATAGTACGGAAAGGGCTTTTTCATTAATCTTTCTTTTGTTTTACAAGCGAGAACAAGCTTCAAGTGTGCTTCTGAAATCGGGTTCCAATACATTAATATGGGAATAAACTGATTCTGTGGTGGTTCATGGTTCTTATTAACTTTATTCATTTCGCAGCCAATCTGCGCTGTTGTCAAACTTCCAAATGGAAGTGGTGATTAAGCAGCAAAACGATTTTTTTTTTTCGTCTTCTACAACGAAGGGCTCGAACGATTTAATGTACTGGAGAAGAAACTATTTGTAGATTTCACATGAAACTTCCAGTCAAAGCTTACCAGTATTTCATAGCTATCTTGTCAAATGGTCGAGTGCGTATTCACACACAAGAAAATGCGAAATGTACCTAATCATGCAGTAAGGACGCAATTTTATCTGAGTGCAGGGAAAGACTAATTTTAAGTTTTTTCGTTAATTGGTTGCTTTCTTTAGTTGTGACGCGAAGTAAGCCGGTTTGCGAAAGTGCCCTCCTATTATTACTGTTCTGGTTATCAAATTCTTCGCTTTGGAAAGAGATACCACTAATACCCTTTCAAGACCAGCAAACAACTGGAAACTGCTGCGAACAAGAAGAATATTACCTTAAAATTTGTGTGGCTGGGAAAGTCGAGAGATATATTCTTTATTTTTTCTTAAATACAAATTCATAAAATATTTGCATGAAATGCTATGAAAGGCAGCAGTCATTTGGATGCACTTTAATAACTTGCACATATCTCGACCACTTTTTTTATTGCCAAAATCGATTTATGCGTTTTCGACATTCCGTCAGTCTCTAAGGCTACGAAATACAACTCAAAACTGACACCAAAACATATGAAAATAAGTTACATTTCACCACTGATTAGAGACTGGTCTAAAGAGTAAAATGTAGTTTTCCAAAACTTCCTGGCAGATTAAAACTGTGTGCCCGACCGAGACTCGAACTCGGGACCTTTGCCTTTCGGGGGCAAGTGCTCTAACAAATGAGCTACCGAAGCACGACTCACGCCCGGTACTCACAGCTTTACTTCTGCCAGTACCTCGTCTCCTACCTTCCAAACTTTACAGAAGCTCTCCTGCGAGGAGAGCTTCTGTAAAGTTTGGAAGGTAGGAGACGATGTACTGGCAGAAGTAAAGCTGTGAGTACCCGGCGTGAGTCGTGCTTCGGTAGCTCATTTGTTAGAGCACTTGCCCCCGAAAGGCAAAGGTCCCGAGTTCGAGTCTCGGTCGGGCACACAGTTTTAATCTGCCAGGAAGTTTCATATCAGCGCACACTCCGCTGCAGAGTGAAAATCTCATTCTGTAGTTTTCCAGCTTACCCCAACGTTATGTCAGTCATACAGGATTGTACAATATATACGTTCTATCTCATCCACATTCTCAACCACGAGACAGGTGCAAACTACTAGTAGGAAACAAACTGAAAACCAGCTGGAGTAAACGGCTAGGCTGCGCTGGGTACGCGGTACTCACTGCATTTGTTTTTTCACAACTACATTTCCATCGTTGCGTCGTATAAGGCGGTTTTACAAGAAAACAATTTATAGAAATCACTTTTCAGTGTTTTACAAGAAGTTTTTTTTAGTCGAAAGTAATACATTAGTACATTAGAATAAACTTCTGAGTGCCGCTGGGGTACACGAGACAAATTATCCGTTAACAATAAATTTCTGACAACTTTCAGTGTATAAATAAGTAGCATCCTAAAGTTAAAAACTACCATTTTATAAGAATATACAAAGTACAAAAACACCAGCTGAGGTATGTGGCACTCATTTCTGAACACGTGGCGCCCATGGATTGCCTTTTTTTTTGGGGGGGGGGGGGGGTAGCGCAATCATGGAACGCCACACATCAGTTCCATAAATTGTATGTGCGGTCTGTTTAAAAATTGTCCACAACATTTTTCTAGACTTACCTTTTCCTTATTGCGCATGGTCTCCTTCCAAATACCCTCCTCCACAATTGATGCACCGCTCCCAACGCCGTTTCCACTTCCGGAGAGCGAGGTGGCGCAGTGGCTAGCACACTGGACTCGCATTCGGGAGGACGACGGTTCAATCCCGCGTCCGGCCATCCTGATTTAGGTTTTCCGTGATTTCCCTAAATCGCTCCAGGCAAATGCCGGGATGGTTCCTTTCAAAGCGCACGGCCGACTTCCTTCCCCATCCTTCCCTAATCCGATGACCTCGCTGTTTGGTCTCTTCCCCCAAACAACCCAACCCTCTTCCGGAAGCAGTGTTGGTCCGCCACTTGCAGAATCGCGCGATGCGTCGTCTGCGAGTTTTCTTTTATGCGTCTATCGTTGCAAATCTTCGTCCTTTCAACGGGGGTTTTCAACAATGGAAATAAAAAACAAAGTCCGCAGGTGCCAGGTCTGCAGAGTACAGAGGATGAGGCAGTACAGTGATTTCGTTTTTTGTGCAATACTCACGCACCAACAGGCATGAATGTGCAGTTGCGTTATCATGATCCAAGAGCCATGACTTATGTCGCCACACTTCAGGCCATTTCCTTCTCACATTTTCTCGCAGGCATTACTACACGTCCCGAATAGTACCGTCGATTAACAGTTTGTCCCTGCGGCACGAATTTGTGATGAGCTAATCATTCAGAGTCAAAGAAAACTATCGGAATGGTTTTGACATTTGACCTGACATGACGAGCTTTTTTTTTTTGGTCTTGGTGACCCTTTCCCGACCCATCGTGAAGATTGAACTTTGGTCTCAACATCACAACCGTAGACCCATGTCTCGTCACCAGTTATGCTTCTCTTAAGGAACATCTCGTTCGCATTTGCGCGATCCAAAAGCTCTTCACAATTGCGAGGCAAAGGTCCTTCTGGTCTTGACTCAAGAGCTGTTGCACGGACTTGGCGGCAACATGATGCATTCAAAGTGCTGTGTCAGGATTTCATAATATGATCCAGGATGAAATGTTATATTCTTCTGCAATCTCAGTCTTCTAATGGCACCCACATTTCGTTGACGACCCTGAACTGAGCGTCGTCGGTAGACGTCGAAGGGCGTCCTGAACGAGGGTCATCTATAACTTCTGTCTGGCCATTTTTAAACCGTGTGAACCATTCGTAATACCGAGTATGGCTTAATCACTCATCACCATAGGCTTCCTGCATCATTTGATGTGTCTCTGTAATGGTTTTCTTGAGTTTCACGCAGAATTTAATGCAGATGCGTCGCTCCTCTAACTCTGCCATCTCGAAATTCGCGAACTGTGCGACACAAAGTTCTACTAACAATACCTAACAGACATACAACAATGAAACTTCCAGCAGTTACACATTAAACACAGGCGTGCGCAGGGAGGCCACCTGCATTTCGCTTCAACACACAATTGGCGCGAAATCACGAAATGTTCCGGAATGTTTTGAGCAGACCTCATATGGCAACCATCCCAGATTACCTTATCTAATTAAAATCCCTTAACCCCCAAACATCAGTTTAACTAAAGCACCATCCAAAACGCAATCATGTAAACACCGATGCAATATTACTGCTAACTTTAAAATTAGTTTGAATTACACCTAACTGATCTTAAAATTTTGCACAACACACCAAAGGGACTGCTATCAAATACACTTGAGGAAGTGTAGATATTTCAGTGTGAAACCCAAATTTTTTCAGAAATACTAAACGAACAAGTAGATATCACCCTGAACTGATTTTTCAGTCTGTTTACGGAACACTTAGTTCTGCCGTCATCCTTGGGCCTTGGCAGATGGCGACGCACTAGAATTCGCCGCTACGCAGTAATTTTTTGTGATAAATGCTGTACCATTCTATATTTTACCCCCAAAGCTGTGCACCTTTGTGTCGCTTCCCTTTCGTTTTACTTTCAATATAAAATGAGTTAAAATTTAATTATTCATTACATATATAGCGCCATTCGCTCATATCGATCACAGACAGAGATTTCCTA
The DNA here is from genome assembly GCF_023898315.1 of Schistocerca nitens. Taxonomy (NCBI): domain Eukaryota; kingdom Metazoa; phylum Arthropoda; class Insecta; order Orthoptera; family Acrididae; genus Schistocerca; species Schistocerca nitens. The sequence continues at coordinate 505,106,114 of NC_064615.1, forward strand.
AGTTCTTACCCAGCGCTCGGCGCTGCGTGGCATAAACTGAAAGCTCCGTGCAACAGCTCTACAACAGCTGTTCCACGAGGCTTACGCCTAATTTTATTTGAAGTTGTGATTTTGTATAACATTCGTAGTCATAGGATTACAAACATTTTTAAAGGATTTTTCGTTATGTCAGGTTTCATCTTGTGCTCTTCTTCAAACCTCCTTTTTAATTCCTTCACAGCATTTTATAATGCTTATTATTAACAGAAAACAATTTTATGCTCATAGAAACACAGAAGATTCTTATGTACTTCGTTTTAAGTGTCCCAATTCCAACCCTATTCTCTTCCCAAATACTTCTAATATTTATTAATTTTTTTATCAATTGTCATATATACACTCCTGGAAATGGAAAAAAGAACACATTGACACCGGTGTGTCAGATCCACCATACTTGCTCCGGACACTGCGAGAGGGCTGTACAAGCAATGATCACACGCACGGCACAGCGGACACACCAGGAACCGCGGTGTTGGCCGTCGAATGGCGCTAGCTGCGCAGCATTTGTGCACCGCCGCCGTCAGTGTCAGCCAGTTTGCCGTGGCATACGGAGCTCCATCGCAGTCTTTAACACTGGTAGCATGCCGCGACAGCGTGGACGTGAACCGTATGTGCACTTGACGGACTTTGAGCGAGGGCGTATAGTGGGCATGCGGGAGGCCAGGTGGACGTACCGCCGAATTGCTCAACACGTGGGGCGTGAGGTCTCCACAGTACATCGATGTTGTCGCCAGTGGTCGGCGGAAGGTGCACGTGCCCGTCGACCTGGGACCGGACCGCAGCGACGCACGGATGCACGCCAAGACCGTAGGATCCTACGCAGTGCCGTAGGGGACCGCACCGCCACTTCCCAGCAAATTAGGGACACTGTTGCTCCTGGGGTATCGGCGAGGACCATTCGCAACCGTCTCCATGAAGCTGGGCTACGGTCCCGCACACCGTTAGGCCGTCTTCCGCTCACGCCCCAACATCGTGCAGCCCGCCTCCAGTGGTGTCGCGACAGGCGTGAATGGAGGGACGAATGGAGACGTGTCGTCTTCAGCCTTGGTGCCAATGATGGTCGTAAACGTGTTTGGTGCCGTGCAGGTGAGCGCCACAATCAGGACTGCATACGACCGAGGCACACAGGGCCAACACCCGGTATCATGGTGTGGGGAGCGATCTCCTACACTGGCCGTACACCACTGGTGATCGTCGAGGGGACACTGAATAGTGCACGGTACATCCAAACCGTCATCGAACCCATCGTTCTACCATTCCTAGACCGGCAAGGGAACTTGCTGTTCCAACAGGACAATGCACGTCCGCATGTATCCCGTGCCACCCAACGTGCTCTAGAAGGTGTAAGTCAACTACCCTGGCCAGCAAGATCTCCGGATCTGTCCCCCATTGAGCATGTTTGGGACTGGATGAAGCGTCGTCTCACGCGGTCTGCACGTCCAGCACGAAGACCAGGAAGATATTGGGAGAGTAGAAACCATCATGAATACATTCCAAAAAACGTCAGGCGCCCAAACCAACCCCAGAAAAACAGTGCTACTGCCGATAGGGAATCAACGACTCAAACCAGACAGCCAGTGGTATAAAATAGCAGAAAGCCATAAAGTTCTTGGAATATATATACAGTCTTGTCCACTTAGAATGGCCGCATACAACTGGAGGGACGTGCTACAAACCATAAGAGGTCTCTCCAGACAGCACGCGAACCGGAAGCTAACAATCCACCAGAAAGCAGAACTGATAAACACGACGATCCTGTCGAAAGCTTGGTACCTGGCGCAAATCTTAAGCATCCCGACAGAAATTGCGCGAGCACTAACGAGCGCAGTGTACTACCTGTTGTGGCGTCGAAATATATTCAAAGTGGCGCAAACAACGTGCTCGCTGCCAACGAAAGAAGGGGGACTAAGTCTAGTTGATATAAAGACCAAATGTGCAGCCCTTCTACTGAAACGAACGCTCGCCATCCAGGACAAAAACCCTGACAGCGTCACAGCCAAGATAATTGGAAGATACAAGCCCGCATCACAAGAAGCGCCGGTCGACACGAGGCACATTCCCTTCAGAATGCGACACGTCAGGCTGCACTACGCCAACAAAAGTTACGTTCTGGACACCGTGGCGAACCCCAGCCACAGAACAGCCAAGAGAATATACTGGGCCCTCAGGGGGAAGCCGACAAAAAACAAAATTGAACAAAAACTCCCGCAATACAATTGGAAACAAATATGGGGGAACGTCTCGGAAAACGTGTTGCCTAAACATGCGAAGGAGACATGGTACAAAATAATTAACAGAACGGTACCAACCAACCAAAGACTGGCGGAGATAAAACTCGTCGCAAGTGACAAGTGTGACGTATGTGGCATGACCGACACCCTCGAGCACCGATTCACGTGCGGGAATGCCATCAACATCTGGGAAGCGTGCCAGCAGATGGTGGACCACATCGACAGAACGGCGCCGGGAAGCATCACAGTGGAAGCAATCACCGCCCCAGACTGCAACCCATTTCCACGGCCCAAGCGACTGGCGACTCTCTGGATCCTCGCCATGACGGCACACGCCATCGTAGCGCGGAGGCAGACCGACCAGCTGGCCTTCCTGATGGACCTCTGGGAGGAGAACAAGACAGCCCAGCAGCACAGGCGATACCACGAGAACTTCAAAAACTTCCTGCAGATTCCACTGCAGACAGCAGTCGCCAGAGTCCTTCCCAGCCTGTGACCCTCAGCACCGCCACCTCACCACACTCACCACAAGAATAACGTGTGCAGTGATAGTGAACAAGTGCAACAAAAAAGATAAAGAGCTTTCTCTTCTCGCATCAAATAGTGAAGTATAGTAGTATAAAGTGTTTCTTCTTAGTGAAATCAGTGACACAAAGTGCTCCTCACCAAACATCTGTCATACTCGCAGCCAAAACAGTGTCAAAAGTATGCACAGTAGTACTACCAGTTTTTTTAATTAACTTTTCTTCCATTATTTGTACTATACTGAATAGGAAACAAGCATTACTTAGTGGAAAGTGCCAACTACTCATTATTATTAGATATTTTTTTAAAATGATTTCCTTTACTTCGTGCCTATAAAATTCTATTGATTACTCACACTATCCTTTCTGCTTCTCTTATGTAATATGACAAAATTTTCTCTCTTCTTCAATTTAGGTATATTCTGTAGTATATGTAAAAAAAAGTTTCTTCCACTTCTGCTCCACCTATAATGGTGACGTTTCCCTCATACTGTCCCACTTAACAGTGTAACTAGAGGAAGAGATCAAACCAGAATACACAATGTGCCTGTGGCATCACAAGTGCATCACATACAGAAACATAAACTCAAAATCAATGCATCGATGCCAAATATAAACTGTTATGCCTGTCCTGCAATGTCTACCCCCCTCAAAAAAAAAGACGACAAATGGTCATGTAAAAGGGTTTAAGGAACAAACAATAAGAGACAAACGAAAAAGGAAATTATAAAAACGAAAACATATAAAATGACAGTAATATTAACCATCACTAGGAATATAATAGATTAATAGAATAAAATGTCCTTTTTTTAAATGTATCGTTGTTAATATATTCAAATAAATATATATGGTTACAAAAAAAAAGTTCAAATCTCGGTGGGACCTAATACTTTCTCGTACGCGAAATCCAGATAACGGCTCCTGGATGCATATTCGTCCCAATGGCATCGTATATACATACTTAGTTTCCTTATCAGCCAATCGTATAAATAGAATTGGATAAGTGACATCTAACCTTTAGAATTTTGGCATGCGGCGAACGCTGATCATGTCACATACTACATCATGTTACAGTACACGTCATAAGGGATTTGCATGGGACAAGGGATTCTCTAAACACTTGTCTACTGCAAAACAACGCACTGCAAACAGTAACAATGGGCCATGACAATACGCGTTACACACTCAAACGAAATATCATGTTGCATATGCATACTCGGCTCTCTTTCACCGGTTATTGCAAATTTTACCTAAACTAAAAACTAGTGACGATGCATATTTTCGCTCTATGTTTGCAATATTTTAAAAACTTAGACGGGCGGTCTCTAGTCCGATCTAGTGTTGATGTCTCACAGATATGACTTAGAACTGCGTGCAATCGCTAACAGAGAGGCCACTGCCAAGCGAAATCTTACAGAAGAGGAACAGGAAAAATGCTCCTGCGCCCGCGCCCCCGGTCGGCAACAAATAAATTAAACTACGCAAGCTTTTAGTCTCACGTCCATTGTTTCAGTTTAGCTTTCTACTTACTTGTACAAGATCAACCGTATTTACGACGCGTAGTGTGTAAAGGCCGGTTCCCACTAGAGCGCGGCAGCGCGGCGTGCGGCAACGGCAGCGGCAGGCATTTTCTGCTTTGACGCGGCGGCTCGTGGAATTGGCGTTCCCACCTGGAAGCGGCAGACGCTAGCGGTAGCCAATGACGGACAGCCACTGAGGTACGGGGTGGGACCCACCGAAACGACCGGTGTGTTTGAATAACTATAACTTACACCTACGTGAAGGAAAGACGAAGTTGGGTGAAGACATTCCAATTTTTCATTTTCTGTACAATGTACTCTTTCACATATTTCATTATTCGTGTTTTCTCATTTCAGCATAAACAGATTTCATGACTACCGTTCGTGATTGATCACTATCTCCTAACACATTGAAACAATGTACGATAAAAGAGATTATTCAGATAGTTAAGCGAGACAAAAATTTAAAATGTGATACGGTAGCGGGTACACGAAAACAGTAAGAACACAAAGGCTAGGTGGAAGGGATGAAAGTGGAAACCACCTGATAGAATTTCCCACAGAGCATAGTAATCATCGCCAGCACCTTGCTTAAGAATCACAAAAGAATAATATATATTTGGAACAGAGTTTTCGAAACCAGATTTTAAATTGTAAGGCATTTCCTGGTGCAGACGCAAACCTGACTGAAGACAGTCAATTGCAAGAAAAGCGTTCTGAAAAAGAAAATTTGTTCACATCGAATATAAATTCTAATGGTTGGATACTAGTTTACAAAGGTATTTCTGTGGAGTGCAGCCTTGTATGTAAGTGAAACGTGGACGATGAACAGTTCTGTCAAGAAGACAATGGACGCTTTCAAAACGTGGTGATCAATAAGAATGCTGAAGATTAGATAGGAGGATCGTGTGACTAAAGAAGAGGTACGGAATTAAACAGAGGAGGAAGTGGAAATTACGGCACAACCTTGACAACAATAGGGGTTAGTTGACAGGACATATTATGGGGCGTCAAAGAGTGAGGACAAAGGGGTTGGGTGATAGTATTCTGATAATGATCTGTTGAAATACTATTCTATTTTATCTATTAATGTAAGCAGTGAATTTATTCTTCCATGCACTCCTCCACAAAACATTTAAACCAAAACTGAAATCAGCTGAACACCAAATCTTTCAACCACTGTCTGACAACTACTGGATTCACTTTCAACTTTCTATAACTATCACTGGCTAGCAACACACACATACAGATATAAGGAGAACAAAAATAAACAAACATTAGTTTTCAGCAATAATTCTGCAGGTTGGCAACATGTACATAAACAAACCAGACAGGAAGGGACATGAGGTGAACAAACTGTGGTTACGACCTCAAATCAGAGTTTTCGGTAAAACGTCTACTGCTGGTGACAAGAAAAAAAGAGCGAACATGAAAATGTGCTTATGTTCCATAATCAAAGTTTTAGTTCAACATCCAGCATGTGACCAGGTGAGGGGAAACGTATATGTACGCCAAAAACTCGATTCACTGTAAGTAATCAGTCATTCACGTAAAAAAAAGATGTGAACTGTTTTATAATCTGCAAGTATCACACTGCCGGCTGCGGTGGTCTCGCGGTTCTAGGCGCTCAGTCTGGAACCGCGCGACTGCTACGGTCGCAGGTTCGAATCCCGCCTCGGGCATGGATGTGTGTGACGTCCTTAGGTTAGTTAGGTTTAAGTAGTTCTAAGTTCTAGGGGACTGATGACCACAGATGTTAAGTCCCATAGTGCTCAGAGCCATTTGAACCATTTTTGCAAGTATCACATATCAAAACAAAACTGAATCATTCTAGATTACACCGAAGATGCCTTAAATTAAAAGGCGAAATGCGTCTTGAATCAGCAAAGTACAATGGATAAAGAAAAAAAAGTTTGTTATTTACCAAAGGAAATAATCAATAGCTGTAGATATTTAGTAAATTACATCTTATGACATCCCAGCAAATTAGTTTCGGTTTAACTTCTCATTCCACATGCTATTAAATGCTGTTTAAAAAAATTCATCTATCCCTTCGAAAAACTGTAGTTACTTTCATATTTCGGTAGATAAACAGATTTAGGATATTTATCATGAGACGAAAGACGTGAATTTTCACAAGTTATCGTTTGCAAAAAAACAAGTTTCGATTTCTTGAACCGTTTGCGAAATTTGCGGTTGATACAACCACATGGTTTACGACGAGCAGGACGAAGTACCGGTCGCGTCGCGAGCAACCCGCGCGTGGTCACGGCACAGCCCGTCCGCCGACTTATCATTCAATATCTCGAGAACGGTGATAGCTATCCATCTGCTCTCAGCTTTAAAAACAATTTCGATGTTGACTAAATTTCATACGCAATAATGTATTACCTAAAATGAACTGTACGCAAAGTCCTCGCAATGCGTTTTTACCTCTGCACACTCATTAAAATTTCGCGTAAAGGTTTACGTAAATTCGATACAAAAAGTAACCACGACGAATAACGAAAAGAAATTCGGTCCTTTATCGAGAGAAGATATCGGGCTGTAACATGCCCAAGAATGAAATTTTTATGCCGAATAGTTTTCTTGGAATCGGATGATAAGTATTTCATAGCTGCCGCCGCGTCCGCGCCAGCGGTTCGGCGAAAGTTCGTGTGGCCCGGGGTTCCGTACCTGACGTCACGCTCAGCGCGTTCTGTGATTGGCGGCGCGCACCTGGAGCGCGTCACGCGGCAGCGGAAGCGGTTCGACATGGGCAAACCGCGACGCAGAGCCCGCCGCGCCGTGCCGCTGACGCCGTTTCCATGGCAATCACGCCGCTGACGCGCGGCAGCCCTAGTGGGAACCGGCCTTAACGTGTTGTGCGCCTTACCGCCCGATAGCTGGCCATTCTGGAACATTTACGTATGACAGAATTGTTTTATATTGTCGAGTTTGCGAGAAAACGCAAAAAAAAGTTTGAAATAGACCAGCATGTCAAGACAAGTTTTCATATCGCAGGAATGCAGAAGAAAGGACCACGACAACAACGTCTGACTACAACAAGTTGTAGTAGCAGGGATTTGTCGACAGGTAACCAAAAAAGTCGGTTTAACCCTTAACTCACGGGGTGTAGTCTCGTAGACAGCGCCAGAATTTTGTTAGTCGCTCTCGTAGGTCAGTTATGGCGGAATGGTTTTATATACCACCTGCTCTCTTTTAATCACCAACCCTACAAATTATTATTGTCAGTTGCGTTATCGCCTTAATTGTTCTTGCTGACATGTGATGGGGTCTCGTAGACCGTGCCTCATGAACTACGCACCTGTTTTCGTGAGTTCAGTACAAAATGTGTTCGCAAGAATGTGACAATTTTACGCACTCTAAGTTCGATGAAATTTTTAGTCAGTGGATGGAGAATGATGTCAATGACGTAGAACAAGAAGTAAACAGAGCAGATCATAGCCAGTGATCAGAATTCTGCTAGTGAACTAGAGGACCATTCAGGGGAAGAACTCCAGGCCAATGGTGATGAGCACCGTTCTGTTTCTGCAACAAAATACTTAAAAAGTGTTGGTTAAATTTAAATGTGTTCTGAGTGGTGGTAAAGAAAAATGTATATCTCAGTACTGAATGTTAATTTTGCAGCCTTTCTTTTTCTGACTACCGGAAATTAGTTTTATGTGAAAATGTGCTTTCTACAGATATACCATAATTTTTCGAACGTAAAATTGATTTCTCTAGTAGTTCGTTTATTTGTGGTATTGAAAAAGCTTCAACGTATGTAAGTTTTGCATGACACAAAAATAAAATACTGTTGGCTTTATTTGTTGCAATAAAATCAACAAGGAATACTTAAATAACCCATTTGTAACCATAAATGCTATATAACATGAATTAAATTTTCAAATGAATTACAGCTTAAATCTTGGTTTAAAGGGAAGGCTCCCAGAGACAACACCTCGTAATATACGTTATAGAAAAGTCCGCTCGTGAGTTAAGGGTTAACATGGATCTATGTGAAGCATTTATTGCAAGCAATATTCCTCTTCAAAAACTTACAAACCGTATCCTCAAAGGCTTCCTGCGCAAATATTGCTTAAATCAAAATATACCAGATGAATCAACATGGCGTAAAAATAACATAGCGACAATTTACGTCAATGTTCTGGAATAAATTTGCAATAAACTCAAGGACAGCATTATCTGGATTTCACTTGACGAAACTGCAGACACTTGTGGCCGTTACATTGCAAATTTAATTGTGGGTGCTTTAAAAGAAGAGCCTTCTTCTTCCTATTCAGCGGCCTGCAACGAACTTGAAAAAGTAAATCATTCTGCAATCGCTAGTTTTGTGAATGAGGGTAATAGAAAAATATTTCCAGAATCTTCTGCAGATGAAAGGGTGTTTGTGTTTATTTCAGATGCTGCTCCGTATATGATCTAAGCAGTAAAAGCCCTCCGAGTATTTGCTTTGTTCATGGAGTACATCGCGATGCTGGAGTAGTACGCTTCAGGTTTGTGAAAGTAAATTAACTGATTTCATCCACAAAGAAAGTGTTTATAAGGGCTCCTGCTCGCATCAAGATCTAAAAAAAAAAAAAAAAAAAAAAAAAAAAAAAAAAAAAAAAAAAAAAGCCCTACCAAATGTGCCTTTACCTCCTTAACCAATGTTAACTCGTTATAGTACGTGGGTCGAAGATGTGTTGATTTCAATGGAAATTTCGAGGCGATTTGAGGGGTAGTAAACGACTTAGATAGTGCAAAGGCTTTGGCAGTATGCCAGTGCATGGCAGCTTTTAATGATTGTTTTTAAAAAAGACATTGCTGTGATTAGCTTTATTTCTCCCAAATACTTGCAAGTATTAAAAAGCTTGAAACTCAAGGTTTGGCGTTGAATGGATCTATCCAGTTAATTAATAAAATTATTTTAGTTAACTCCTAATTGCAGGAGCTATTCCCAAGAAAACATAAAGAAAAGTTTGAACCCTTGTGCCAAATTGATAGTTTTATTAATAGGGCGGCTGAACTTTTACCATAAACAGTAAGTGCCAACATAGCGCCAAAATTCAAATACTGCCGTCACCTCAGTTGATGTAGAACGGTCCTTTTCTGCTTGTAAAAAAGTTTTGAGTGATCGAAGGCACAATCTTACTACCGAACATTAGTAATAGTACTTGGTCGTTAATTTTTACAATAGTAGAAAAATGTAAAATAAATCGTAAATGATGCTTTGGCCCAATGTATTACTTAAAAGATATGCTGTTCAAAAAAATCATGATTGTATGTTGTTTTTTAAATAAAAATACGGAATTTTTGAGCGTGCCCTCTCTGCGTGCGTTATATCTCGAAGTTGGTCCTGTACATATCGACTGTTTCACTGCGACTCACTCGCATAGCATCCGGTTGTTACCGACGACAATAGCAAAGAAAGAACAAGACTTGAAACACGGTATGCGTCCCCATTTTGCATATTTTTAGAAAATAATCCCAGAAAGGCCTCCTTCCTAACCTCCAACAGAAATTATTCGGAAAATTATATCAGCGTTCTAAATGTACTGATTTTTCACGTGGCCGGCGCTCTTCCTCGTAACTGATGTGCAGATGTGACGCTGAGATATAATGCACGCAGTAACTACCATGTTTTTTTTATTATTTGATCTCATATTTCGACACTTTTCATGCATTTTAAGCATTTTTCATGCACATTTTAAGGTTCTTATGATGCGCATAATCCAGTCTCTACTGATTATTATTTCCTACTGCGTGGTGTCTGATGCAATAACAGACGCCGGCCGGGTGGCCGTGCGGTTAGAGGCGCATCAGTCTGGAACCGCGTGGCCGCTAAGATCGCAGGTTCGAATCCTGCCTCGGGCATGGATGTGTGTGATGTCCTTAGGTTAGTTAGGTTTAAGTAGTTCTATGTTCTAGGGGACTGATGACCTAAGATGTTAAGTCCCATAGTGCTCAGAGCCATTTGAACCATTTTTTGAATAACAGACGATTGCGGGATTGCAGTGGGTTGCTTGAACAAACAATCGCACTTGCCACAGTGCAGTCTCCAGTGCAATTATAGCTATTTTTATCGTCGACAATATACTCTAATCGTTTTCAGTGCATTTATTTAACACGTTCACTTTGAATAACAAGTCAGTTTTCTTAAATGTATGCACTTCTGTTAAAAGAAGTAGAAGAAACTTCCATATAGGCAACAGTTTAGAGAAGAATGGATAAAAGATGCGTTAAACGACCGTATTCAAAAGATGCTGACAGATAAACTAAAACTACCGTTTTTGTCAAAGCCTTCTCAGTTGCTGGATTCGGGACCGTTCTAAATCGGACAAACAGGCCAATTGAGGAGCTACTCGACCGAATAGTAGCGGCTCCAGTCAAAGAAATTCATCATAACGACCGGGAGAGCGGTGTGCTGACCACATGCCCCTCCTATCCGCATCCTCAACTGAGGATGACACGGCGGTCGGATGGTCCCGATGGGCCACTTGTGGCCTGAAGACGGAGTGCCGCCGATGACTTGGAGACGAAAGCACCAACATTATCATTACGAAACAGCTAGGTATCGGTATTTTGTACTTCTCGGAAAACAAAAGGCGTTTAGTTTCAACATCATTGATGCTGCTAGAGATGTAAAAACAATTGCTATAAGTGTGAAATCTAAAAATGCTACATTTGTACTGAATTTTCAGTACATCTCTGGTATAAGCACAGATAAGGCATTTGTTATGATCGACAAAGACAATGAACTTTATGACCCCCTAAGAGAGAAATTCCACACCTAATCCTCATACCACTTTGTCACTCCATTCAGTTGGCCCTCTTCATTCTTGTAAATAATTCATTTTTTCGAAAACACACCAATGGTTTCACCGCTCCTCAATAATGCAAAATGCCTACAATGATCTGTATAATACACTTTATGATGCAGATCCCTAGAAGATACTACAGCATACTGGAACGCGATGTATCTCCATTGAGCCATCTGTGAACGAGTGCTTAATTAGTGGAAGGCCCTATTAGGATTGTTCCAGGGAAACGTCAGTGAATGAAAAGTGCTACACTGCGCAGACACTATATAAAATGTATAAAGACAGTATAGCAATATTTAGCGATTTTTCATATTTCTACTACGAGTTCAATGTAATTCGTAAGGCGGTGAAGTCCGGACCTGCCGACCCACCAAACCGCTTCAAGATATCACTGTTTTAATCAGAATACTTGCACACATGGTAATCGTAAAAGACTGTCGAGAGGACTTGCTATTTGTATATGTTAAGTATTTTCTTCATCCTAGGCATTTGGGTTCCACTTTTGATAAGCAAGTAGAAATTTTGCGTTCCAGCGGTAGAATGATTGTGGATATTGAAATGAGAATTCTAAAAATCTGCATTAGCTAAGGAGACCATATTTTTGGAAGCCAAAGCTGGGACCAACATGGGCACCCATACAGGACGGCAAGGGAGGCTGTGCCGTCCCCCCCTCCCCCCCCGCCCCCTCCCCCCAACTTCAGGGTAAGGAAAAATGCCGCAGTCACACGAAGGCCACTGACATACACAAACACACTCACTTTAAACTTGTAACACCAGTTTTATCCCCATATCTCTCACACCTTGTGCAGTTTCAGTAATCACTCTATATCAGTCGGCAGCAGTTTTTCCACACCAATCTCTTACAATGGTTGTTCCTTCACCGCTCAGTTTTTGGTGGTCGGATTTCTCGGCACTACTAATCTTCTGGTGTGGACATTTTTGGTCATCTGGGTTTCTTACAAGGGAACCTCCCCATCGCACCCCCCTCAGATTTAGTTATTAGTTGGCACAGTGGATAGGCCTTGAAAAACTGAACTCAGATCAATTGAGAAAACAGGAAGAAGTTGTGTGGAACTGTGAAAAAATAAGCAAAATATACAAAATGAGTAGTTCATGGGCAGATATGCAACATCAAGGAGATTGTGAACGCGAGAGCGCTGTGGTGTCGTGGTAACGTGAGCAGCTGCTGAACGAAAGGTCCTTGGTTCAAGTCTTCCATCAAGTGAAAAGTTTAATTTTTTATTTTCAGTTTATGTGACAAACTCTTATGTTTTCATCACTTTTTTGGGAGTTATTATCACATCCACAAGAAAACCTAAATCGGGCAAGGTAGAAGAATCTTTTTACCCATTCGCCAAGTGTACAAGTTAGATGGGTCGACAACATATTCCTGTCACATGACGCACATGCCGTCACCAGTGTCGTATAGAATATATCAGATACGTTCCTGTGGAGGAATCGGTTGACCTATGACCTTGCGATCAAATGTTTTCGGTTCCCATTGGAGAGGCACGTCCTTTCGTCTACTAATCGCACGGTTTTGCGATGCGGTCGCAAAACACAGACAGTAAACTTATTACAGTGAACAGAGACATCAATGAACGAACGGACAGATCATAACTTTTCGAAAATAAAGAAAGTAAAATTTTCAATGGAGGGAAGACTTGAACCAAGGACCTCTCGTTCTGCAGCTGCTCACGCCACCACGGGACCACGGTGCTCCTGAGCTCATATTGTCCATGATGTTGCTTATGTAGCCTATGGACTACTCAGTTTGTATATTTTGCTTATTTTTTCACAGTTCCACACAACTTCTTCCTGTTTTCTCAATTGATCTGTGTCAGTTTATCAAGGCCTATCCACTGTGCCAACTTATAACTAAATCTGAGGGGGGTGCGATGGGGAGGTTCCCTTGTTAGTGCAGGACGTTGTACAGGCAATGTCGATTCCCTCATTGGATACCGTCCTCACCCCATTGCTCAGCAAACACGAAATGTTGTTCTCATCCTCCACACCAGGGGTGAAGAGTTTCACCGCGCATGTTCAGCTTCTTTACTCTGCTGTTCCTCATCTTTTAAGGCCCGACTCATACCTTTGCTCTCCGAGACAGGCTCCAGGTGGAACTTCGCCGCTTACAAGACGAAGGCAACCTTTCTCCCATCGTGAACAGTCGCTGGGCGACACCTATCATGATAGTCAAGAAGCTGAATGGTGCGTTATGTGCTGATTTTAAGGTCTTGGTCAATTCTCAGTCCGTCATTGGTGCATATTCTATCCCATCGGTGGATTACACACTCACACGTCTTGTGGGCTCCACCATTTTCGCCAAAATTGATTTGCGTGATTCTTATTTGCAGCTGCCATTGGATGAGGAATCGCAGCAGATCCTAGTCATCAATACCCCATGTGGCCTTTTCCGGTACAACCAACTCCCGTTTGGCATTGCCGGCAGCCCCGCCATTTTCTAACTTTATTTGGAATGCCTCACAAGCCAGGTGCCCGGGGTGGCCAATTATCTGGATGATGTCATTGTCGGTGGCTCGTCCGCTGTGGACCTTGTGGACAAGCTGGATCGGCTGTTTCAGGATTTTTACGAGGCTAACTTGCATTGCCAGAAAGAAAAGTGTGACTTTTTTGCGCAAGAGGTCAGCTATCTCGGTTTCACGATTGACGCCCGCGGCCTACACGCCTCTAAGGAGTATGTCAAGGTGATTAAAAAAAAACGACTATAATCTATTTTGTGCCGGATCTTTGAAACATACAAATCAGTCTCATTACATATTTTGCATATTTCCACTCAATATCATCTTACGGAATAATTTCCTGGGGTAGCTCATCACTTGACAGTTGCATACCAATTGGGGGGGGGGGAGTTGTCAGTAACTGACCCCAATGAAGTTTTTAGGCTAAAAGTCCTGTTGTGTTCAGTAGTTTATTTAATAAATACATGACATTTATCGTAATTATAATTGCTACAATCGACAATAACAACAGCTTTTGGTTTACATTCATTGTTGAGTTATAGCGATTGTTATAACTGAAGGTGTAGCAGGTCAACAATCACCACTCGCAGTCAACCGGTAAACAGTGTGGTGAGTGGAAGGTAATATCTTTGTGGCATTTGAAAGAATGTACAAGAAGATTAAATTGACAGATGACGAAATTAGAAATTTACTTGAGAGTTCAGACAATGAATTTAGTGGTGAACTATCCGAAAGCTCAAGCAGTGAAACTGAAAATGTAGTCATGGAAATTCCAGATCAAGTAGTTTCTGACAGCAGCGAGTTGGATGAAAGTGAACAGGGTAAGTATTCATTTTTATTACTTTTTGCAGATATTTTGGAGTAATTAGGATGTGTGTCTTGGTAGAGTGCTTAGTTTGCTAGTGTTCGGTTCTGTTTTCATATTTTTATAGATATTCTACCAACAAGAAGATGACCCGGGCCGAAAGCACAAATTGATCAACTTGAAAAAGACATGGTGGCCCCGTCAAGTATGATATGAAAGAGAAGCCCTTACGCAAATCAGAGCAGGAGGTCTGTTGCTAATGTAATGAGAACCCTGAAAGGAACTAAGCCAGGGATAAAACCTGATACACCACATAAAGCTTTTCTCATGTACTTCAATGATAACATCCTGTATATCATTTTGATGTGTACCAATCAAAAGCTTGGAAATCTTAGGGAATCATCTGAAGATATTTTCATAAAAAATTCGAAAGCATTTGAAAGGGAAGAAATTGTGTCAGCAATTGGAATTCTATTGAACTGTGGAGTCCATAGACAGAACAAGGACAGTTTATGTGATATATTTACTAAAGAAAACTTTCTGATGTACCGAGCTTGATTTTCGGAGCATAGATTGAGGCTCTTACTGAAGTGCTTGCATTTTGATGATGCTCTAACTCGAGCAGCTAGAAAACAGACCGACAAATTTGCTCCTATCAGGGATATATGGAACATGACAGTTAGTTTTATAATCCTAGTGACTCAGTCACAGTGCATGAAGAACTTGTGACCTTCCATGGGCGATGCCCATTCAGGCTATATATTCCAACAAAACCAGGAAAATATGGAATAGAGGTGAACCTGTTATGTGATTCAGATACGAAATACTGCTTTGCTGTGGATTCCTACACTGGAAAGCACGCTAATGAGAAGAACCATAACATTGGCCCTGAAATAGTTAGAAGATTGATTGAAATGTCTAACTTGAAACAATCTGGAAGAAATGTTACCATGGACAGTAAGTTCACTACCGTTCCACTCGTATCTGATCTTTTGAAAGAGAAAATAACTACAGTTGGTACTTTTCAAAGTGACAAACACAATGTTCTTACAGAACCCGTCCTGTTTCTTTAAAAAAAGCTACACCGGGAACAATCCGATTTGCCTTTAGTGATGATGCCACTTTAGTCAGTTACGTACCTAAGAAAGGAAAGGTTGTTACAGTATTGTCAACCCAACATCATGATATGAATGTGACGGAAGGGAAGCCAGACATCATTCCATTCTACAATTGTACAAAGTCAGGAGTGGATACATTCGATAAGTGTGTAAGAACATACAACTGCCTTCGAGCAACGCGTCAATGGCCAATGGTGGTGTTTTTCAACTTGATTGACATTGCAGCATACAATTCATATGTTGTATTTCAAGATATACACAAGGAATGGACACAGAATTACCCGTCAAAGAGTTCTGGAAGAAAGAAGTACCTGAAAGATCTTGCTCGTGAACTCTGTGACCTCAACATGAAAAGATGCGCTCAAACTGCTGTAGGCCTACACTCAAAATACACTACAGCGATATCAACTTTTTGGTATGAGTGTAATCAAAATCAAGGTGCTGTGAGCAGAGGAAACAACGTTACGGAGCCGTGACGGAAAGTAACATGTGCAGCTGTGCATAATCTGCCAAAGAAAGGACGCTGTTACTTATGCGCCAGAAGCAAAGACTGTAAGTACATGAAGGCTTGCACTTCTTGCAGGAAGTATATCTGCCCTGCACACACCAAGAAAGAAGAAGTAGCTCATATTGTAAAGTGTTCTGGATGTGAATCTGAGTAATCCTTGTAATTGTGAAATTAATACAAATAAATGTAAAAAAAACTATTTATTTTTTACTAAAAATGTCCCAGAAACCCTTTCCCAGAAATAATAATCAACATTTTAATGTTCTAATTTGCCAAAATTATGGAAATATGTGATTTATCCTAGATAGAGAATGTGTGATGGTTGTGGGGTCAGTCGCTGACCCCTCCCATTGGCGTTGGCCAGTGCAACATACTGCATTGGTATGCAACTGTTATAAATAAAGTATTCATTGCACAAAAGCGAACATTCAGAATAATGTGTGTTCACCAATAAGTATCATGTAGGTACCTCTTCAAGAACCTAGGCATTTTAGTTTCGTAGTCACAATACGTATATTCACTAATGAAATTCATCATAAATAGTACATCACAGTTTGAGAGGAACAGTGATGTCCATACCTAAAACACTATAGGTAATAATGACCTTTATTACCCATTTTTAAAGCTGTCAGTGGCTCAGAAAGGAGTTAAATATGCAGCAACAAAAATCTTTGATAATTTGCCCAGTAACATAAAATGTGTGACAAGTAGTAAAGCATGTTTTAAATCTAACTTAAAATAATTTTTCGTGGACAACCCCTTCCATCCATTTCATTGATTAATTTCTATGTAAAACTGGTAGCCAGTAAAAAAATAAAAATAAGAATTGTTGTCTTAAAGATAACATGAGTAGGACTAAAATAATAACATGTTCATTAATGTTAACACTAATCGTGTATACGTAGCCTCTAAACTGACTCTTTCCACATTATTTTGATAACAGAATTGTTCAAATGATCTGTGGAATATGTAACTAACTACGCAATGCCAGAAGGTAAAATGACATTCATTCCTCAACATTGAAGTTGTCTTTAGAGCAAAAACGGGTGCAAAATGTAGCTAAAACTTCTGATAACTTACAAAGTGATATAAAATATCTGACAAGATACCAAAATAAAATTTGAAAACAAACTGAAAATGTTTCTAGGTGGCAACTTCTTCTATTAAATAGAAGAATTTCTGTTATTGCAAATGTAAAAGGTGAGGTGGTGGATAGGAATTACTAACTCACATTTGTATATTTAATAATAATAGTGATGATAATAATAATAATAATAATAATAATAATAATCCCCGTGGAGGCCCGGGAAAAGAATAGGCCTCCGGTATGTTCTGCCAGTCGTAAAAGGCGACGAAAAGAACAAACCACTAATAGGGCTAACCCCCCTTTAGTGTGATTAGTTGGTTCAGGACAGAACTAAAGAAGCCTCGGACAAGCGCCGTCATGGTCGGGGATGACGCTTGAACCCTATGCCCGCCCACAATGGTAACGACACTGCTAGCCAACTGGAAAATGATTTAAATCCAAATAGAGGTGTTTTGCAGGATATGCTTCCTGCAACCACCCTAGAAGGAAAACAAAGACAGAGGATGAGATGATCAGATGAAGTTAATCGACACCTCATGTTCTGTTATTACCAAGCAACAAACCTAGGAACCAACACAACTGGATACAGATCACAAGTATACATAACATTTATTACCAGATACCCAGAATTAAAATTTTTAACAGAACAACGACTAGCTGATCAGATCCGTGTAATAATAAAAAATAACAGGATACCCCAGTCAGAATTAGAAAACATCAAACAAGAAGTACAACAAATACTGGAACAAAATAATGTGCAATCAGAAGAAGAAGAAAATACAGTAATGGACTCAAACATCCCAGAGCAAACAAACAAAGAACAACACGCACCAATTAAACAATCAGAGGAAAACGAAATCTTAAGACAGCCACCAGAACAAGCACAAATAGAACACGAAGTGACACAGATGCTAGATATAGAAGAAAAATTTCAGCTAACATATATAGAATACAAAGACACAAATACAGACATTAGACCATTCTTGCATAGACCACCAAATAACCCACAAGTCGAAACAACAATAAAAACTATCAACACAATCATACACAACAAAATAAATGAAAACACAACTATGGAAGAGTTACAACTACTGGTTTATATAGGAGCACTCACTACACTAAATATACACACTACACAGAGATCAGAACCAACCAACACACAGAAGAAACCCACAAAACCAGCATGGCAACACAGGCTACAGATCAGAATAGAAAAACTGAGAAAAGACATCGGACAGCTAACACAATTTATAAGAAATGAAATCTCGGAAAAAAAACGAAAAAGGTTAGGTAAAATCTCACAACAAGAAGCGACAGAGCAATTAGACGAAAAGAAGCAGAAATTACAAGTATTAGCCAAACGACTCAGAAGATACAAAAAAAGTGAAAATAGAAGGAAACAAAACCAAACATTCAACACAAACCAAAAGAAATTTTACCAGACAATAGATAACACACACATTAAAATAAACAATCCACCAAACATAACAGACATGGAACATTTCTGGAGCAACATATGGTCAAACCCGGTACAACATAACAGGCATGCACGGTGGATACAAACAGAAACAGACACATACAAGATGATACCACAAATGCCTGAAGTGATAATTTTGCAACATGAAGTCACCCAAGCAATTAATTCTACTCACAATTGGAAAGCCCCTGGAAATGATAAAATAGCAAATTTCTGGTTAAAGAAGTTCACCTCAACACATTCACATCTAACTAAATTATTTAACAGTTACATTGCAGACCCATACACATTCCCTGATACACTTACACATGGAATAACTTATCTGAAACCTAAAGATCAAGCAGACACAGCGAACCCAGCTAAATATCGCCCCATAACATGCCTACCAACAATATACAAAATATTAACTTCAGTCATTAAACAGAAATTAATGACACATACAACACAGAACAAAATTATAAATGAAGAACAAAAAGGCTGTTGCAAAGGAGCACGAGGATGTAAAGAGCAACTGATAATAGATGCAGAGGTGACATATCAAGCTAAAACTACACAAAGGTCGCTACACTACGCATACATTGATTACCAAAAAGCTTTTGATAGTGTACCCCACTCATGGTTACTACAAATATTGAAAATATACAAAATAGATCCTAAATTGATACAGTTCCTAAACATAGTAATGAAAAATTGGAAAACCACACTTAATATCCAAACAAATTCAAATAATATCACATCACAGCCAATACAGATTAAGCGTGGAATATACCAAGGAGACTCATTAAGTCCTTTCTGGTTCTGCCTTGCTCTGAACCCACTATCCAACATGCTAAATAATACAAATTATGGATACAATATTACTGGAACATACCCACACAAAATCACACATTTGCTATACATGGATGATCTAAAACTACTGGCAGCAACAAATCAACAACTCAACCAATTACTAAAGATAACAGAAGTATTCAGCAATGATATAAGTATGGCTTTTGGAACAGACAAATGTAAGAAAAATAGCATAGTCAAGGGAAAACACACTAAACAAGAAGATTACATATTGGATAACCACAGCGACTGCATAGAAGCGATGGAAAAAACGGATGCCTATAAATATCTAGGATACAGACAAAAAATAGGAATAGATAATACAAATATTAAAGAAGAACTAAAAGAAAAATATAGACAAAGACTAACAAAAATACTGAAAACAGAATTGACAGCAAGAAACAAGACAAAAGCTATAAATACTTATGCCATACCAATATTGACCTGCTCATTTGGAGTAGTGAAATGGAGTAACACAGACCTAGAAGCACTCAATACACTTATACGCTCACAATGCCACAAATATAGAATACATCACATACATTCAGCAACAGAAAGATTCACATTAAGCAGAAAGGAAGGAGGAAGGGGATTTATCGATATAAAAAACCTACATTATGGACAGGTAGACAATTTAAGAAAATTCTTTATAGAACGAGCAGAAACTAGCAAAATACACAAAGCAATCACTCATATAAATACATCGGCTACACCACTACAATTTCATAACCACCTCTACAACCCTTTAGACCACATAACATCAACAGATACGAAGAAAGTAAATTGGGAAAAGAAAACACTTCATGGCAAGCGCCCATATCATCTAACACAGCCACACATCGATCAAGACGCATCCAACACATGGCTAAGAAAAGGCAATATATACAGTGAGACAGAAGGATTCATGATTGCAATACAGGATCAAACAATAAACACCAGGTATTACAGCAAGCATATTATTAAAGATCCCAATACCACAACAGATAAATGCAGACTTTGTAAACAACAAATAGAAACAGTAGATCACATCACAAGCGGATGTACAATACTAGCAAATACAGAATACCCCAGAAGACATGACAATGTCGCAAAAATAATACATCAACAGCTTGCCTTACAACATAAACTTTTAAAACAACAAGTTCCTACATACAAGTATGCACCACAAAATGTACTGGAGAATGATGAATACAAATTATACTGGAACAGAACCATTATAACAGATAAAACAACGCCACATAACAAACCTGACATCATACTCACCAATAAAAAGAAGAAATTAACACAACTAATCGAAATATCCATACCCAATACAACAAATATACAAAAGAAAACAGGAGAAAAAATTGAAAAATACATCCAACTGGCTGAGGAAGTCAAGGACATGTGGCATCAGGATAAAGTTGACATTATACCAATTATACTATCAACTACAGGAGTCATACCACACAATATCCACCAGTACATCAATGCAATACAGCTACATCCAAACATATATATACAACTACAGAAATCCGTAATTATTGATACATGTTCAATTACCCGAAAGTTCTTAAATGCAATATAACACATACCGTACAGTTAATAGGAAGTGACGCTTGATCAAGGTCCGCGTCACTTTCCATTCTCAACCAGACTTAACGTCTGAGAAAGTAAAGAAATAATAATAATAAGACACCTACAAATGTTCAGCTTGCAGCAATAGTTACAAATTAATTTGTGATGTGAATGTAAAATGAAAAATGACTCATTCTGCATCATTACAATTTATCATGCAAATGATCCATGGAACGTGAAACTAACGAACAAAATTTAGTATTAATAGCTGCCACCTGTGGCAGTGAGAATGACTATAGTGCAACTGGACATAGTGTTGAACTGAGCTTTGATGATAGCTTAGGGTACATCTTTCCATGCTGCTCCAACTCCGTCTCAGTTCATCAATTGCAGTGGCTGGTGTGTGGAGGTGTGCCAGTCTCTCAGTAACACAGAACCAGGTGTTCTCAAAGAGTTAGAGATCTGCAGCACAATCTGGCTTTGGCAACAGTCAAGTACACTTTGTAGTGAAGGAAGTCAGGACAGCATGGGCAACATTTGGACATGCTGAAATTAAAGTCTTGTAGGCCTCAAAGATGAGGGACAACCACCAATATTAGCATATCATAAATATAACGGCTGCAACCTAAATTATATGCTATCTGAGTCAGAGATGGTAGTGTTGTGTTCACAGTGGCACCCCACACCATCATCCCATTTGCTGGGCTTGTATGACTGTGATACATGCAATCTGGTAGTTTTTGTTTGCCTACAAGCCTCTACACATGGACATGTCCAGCATGATACTACTTGCTGAACCAGAACTTGTCTTAAAAGTCAACATGAGCTCCAGACGCTGCGTGAGTAATGGTGGGACAGTTTACCTACTGGAAGCTACTCTCACATTCACCCATCAGCAGCTGGGGAGGTGGACTGTGGATGGCCACATAACTAATGCTGTGAAAAACTAAGAGAGACCAACAGGTCGTTGGCAGCTTTATAGACTCACCTTTCAGATTTTTCTATTGACCAAGGCTACCTAGCACCTGTCCCCAGATACCACAATTGGGGGCGACTTGGAAGAACCACCCCCGACTCCTCACTGTCTAAGCTAATGGTGAGCATCCTCTACAGTTGGCTAAATGTGGGCAAGTGGTGCCGAAGGCAGTAGATGGGTATTGTGTTTGGGGCTCTCAGTGTCAGGCTGTTTTGTCTGTACTGGTTTCCTCTGCCTAATGTCCACAGTTGGTACCCATTTTCCCAGCCTGAGACTTTTAATGCAGCTTTCTTGCCCTTACTTGGAACGTCAACACTTTACTCAATTTAATGTGCTGTAGATATCACATTTCAAGTGTCAGTAGGACAAGTGGAGGAGAGTTTAGTGGAGTGAATGGCTACCTTGGCAATGTACTCATTCAATTAATATATGTAACTGGCCAATTAATAATTTTTCAATGTGAGTACAGCAGTCCCTTTGCCATCCATTTGAGAAATGAAGTGTTACAGTAAAAATGTGGAATATTGATGATATTAGCAGAAAACTGGTATTCACCTTATTGGTTCTTGCACACAGTAACTTTCTGATTGTGACTGTCTTCCTCTTTTCATTTTCAAATTTTCTTATAAGCTTTCTATTCATTGCACAAGCCATGGTCAGGTAGCATTACCCCACATTGCACAATACAACAAATTTAAATTAACAGTCTAAGATATGACTAACAGGAATACTGGTTGACTCTTTCATAGAAGATAACAGCAACCATCCATTTTTTTATGATGCTAATTGTAGTGTCGGCAGACTTGCCAACACTACGCACACTAATTGAAAGAGGCGGCCAAGATGCACGCGCTAACTCACGAAGGATGGAGTGAGGTCTGAAACAGGATACGTAATGAATGTTATAAAGAAAAGTACGTAGCTTCTTGAATACTTAACTTTAATCCATCCTTTGTATACATCGTTCTTGATGAGCCATTTGGAGATTGTGGCGATACAAGTGAGACTCTTTAGATACATGCAATGTTACAAATGGCGCCTTGCTAGGTCGTAGCCATGGACTTAGCTGAAGGCTTTTCTAACTGTCTCTCGGCAAATGAGAGAAAGGCTTCGTCAGTGTAGTCGCTAGCAACGTCGTCATACAACTGGGGCGAGTGCTAGTAAGTCTCTCGAGACCTGCCGTGTGGTGGCGCTCGGTCTGCGATCACTACCAGTGGCAACACGCGGGTCCGACATGTACTAATGGACCGCGGCCGATTTAAGCTACCACCTAGCAAGTGTGGTGTCTGGCGGTGACACCACACTATTTATTTATCCAAATAGTGCCGTTACTGGTTTTGAACCAACAGGTTCATCTTCAGACGGCTGGTTCATGTTAAGATACATCTTAACGTGAACTATCTGTCTGAAGATGAACCTGTCAGTTCGAAACCAGTAATGACGCTGTTAGAATAAATAAATAAATAAATAAATAGCATTGTAAAATGTGGCTAGTTGCTGTTATCTTCTATGTAATAGTCAATCTATATTTTGTACACAGCCACGGGCTCATAATGTCAGTTTTTGACAAAATAGCATAACATTGATATTGAATGTATACGAAGAAGGGCAGCACAAAAGATCACTGGTTGGTTTGACTCATGGGAGAGCATAAAGAATACGGTGGAAAACCCAAACTGGCTGATGCTTGAAAATAGATGGCTATTATCCCATGAAAGCATACTTGTAAAGTTTCAAGAATCAGTATTAAATGAAGAATCTAGAGGTATTCTTCAGCCTTAAACATACCACTGCCTTAGGGACTGCAAAAACTAGTTACAGAGACTTTGAAAGTCATTCTTCCCATACTCTAAGATTATAATGGTTAGAAACTCTTAACATGTGGTAAATTGCTAAGTACCCTCTGCCATGCAACGTCATGTCAACAACAAGATGAGATTGAGGAATGGTGGTGACAGAAATCAGCAGTGCCCTTTCTAGGAGCGTCAGCCGCACATAATTTAGCAAACTCATGGAAAGCCTAAATCTGAATTCCTCTCAAATATAAGTCATGTGTCTTAATCTCTGTGCCATCTCATTCCGTTTGGGAAAATTGGGCTAGTGCTGTCAGTGGAATAGCATCTTCCTTCTTGCAAACAGTGGCGTACCAAAAGAAAAGCCCAAAAAAAGTGTAATATGTGGTGGGTCCTTATTTTATTTAATTTACTGAACTAACAAGAAAATTGTACTTTCCAAATAATTGCATACAACCACACAGATTTTGCCACGCCAAACCAAGACATAGTCATGGGCATTACCGCAATGGGAGTTGTATGATGTTTATAATGGGGAAAGGAAGGAAGGAAGAGTATTGTTTAACATCCCATCAATGACAAGTGTATTAAGAGATAGGCAACATGCTCACCTTTGGGAAGGATAGCATTTAGCTGAAGCGATTTAAGGAAACCATAGAAAACATAAATCTGGATTGGCAGATGGGAATTTGAACCTCATCCTCCAAAACGTGAGTCCAGTGCAACAAGAAATTAAATGTTGTCATTAGTATTGGAAGGACTGCAACCCTGTATTCCTAGGGACTGATGCACTAATACCAACTCAATACTGATTTAGGTATCAGAATTTTGACCGGAAATGGAAATTTATGGATTCTTTTTCACAGAAAAGGGGAAGAAGATAGAAAGATCTTGATAAGCGGGCTGTCCAGGAGATGAGGGTAAAGGAAAAAGTGCCTTACCCGGTCACTCACAAGTTATTGGCCAGTCGCAAACCCTGCATTTTACCATCTGGCACTTACAGTATCGTCCTTCCTACATCACGCTTCCTGAAGGACATGTCCACACAAACATGCAACCTCAAATTCAGCACTGCAGTTGTGAAATCACACAGTGTCTTGGTAGCATTGCTGTCTCCTCATCCAGCTCTGCAACAAGCCACCAAACATTTGCCCCACAGGGTGAAGCCACCAGCTACACAACTGGCAGGCCAGTAAGGACAGAAAGAATACTCCTACGAAAATTCTTGTGTCTCTCCAGCCAACAAACATCTGAGTCTTCCTCTGCCATTCAGAAAGGCTCCAAAAAGTCAAAGAAAGGCAAACGATCTTCTCCTTTGCCCACTAGGAGATCCTCTTCGACAGTGTCGCCACGTGAAACCCTTGCCTGGCCAACCTCTGTGTTGCCAGTGTGCACTGCCAACCATTTTCTGCCCTGGACTATGCAGATCGACACAGGGAGAATGCCGATGCCTCTGAAGATATCATAGAGCAGGATCCTCCAGGCTCTGTACCCTGCAGCAGTGAGTTTTTGAAAGCTGGTACTCAGTAGCCACTGAGGTGACACTCCTTCATTTTTTCCCCTCCTCCCCTTTCCTCATTATGACTCTCCTTCAATAGAATGATCATGGCCTTTGATCAAACAAAGAGGATTTATGACTGCTCACACAATCACAGCATCCACTTGTTCTCTCCCTCGAGGAAGCAAAATTGCGTCCTTATGAGCACTCTGAGCTCTCGCATTTCTTCCCATTCTATTTTGATCTCCCCCCCCCCCCCCCCCCTCCCCAAAGAGGACGACATTCCATCTCATGGGGAGTCATGCTGCTCATACAGGAACCGTTCACAGTCACTCTATCTCCCTGACTAGGTGCCTTCAAACTGTTGCACTTTTCCTTTTCCTTCCTCACTTGACCTTTTCCCTCTGTACCGTTTACATCCCTCCATCATTCGATGTCACTAGCATCAGGGCAGACTTTCTCCAGTTTATTGGCAGCTACCTCACCCTTTCTGCTGCTCGGTGATTTTAATGCGCCCATTATGGGTACTCACAGAACCTGTCAGAGAGGTGCCATCTTGGCTGATCTTCACAGTCAAATTAATCTCCTCTGCCTTCATACAGAAGCACCCACGTTTCTTTCAGACTCCACCACTGCCCAGCTTGCCAGTTGTCTCGAGTGATCCATTCTCTCTGACACATACTCAACTAACTATTTCCCATGTGCCATACATTTGCTGACTCCTACTCCACCACTGCCCAGCTTGCCAGTTGTCTCGAGTAACTATTTCCCGTGTGCCACACATTTGCTGACTCCTATCCCACATACTTGCACACCCAAATGGCAGCTTACTAAGGCCAACTTGAGGCTTTATTCCTCTGATGAACAACATTTCCCCCAGTTGTAGTGACCAGGTAGAATATCTTACAAACATTATTCTGACCACTGCAGTATGTACCATTCCTCACACTTCCTCTCTACCACGCCGTGTTCCAGTCCCTTGGTGCACTGCGGCATGCCGCAACGTAATTAGTGAACAGAGACGTGCTCTCTACATTTTTAACCATGACCCTATGATGGCAAACTGCATTCATTATAAAGTGTTGCGTGCCCAGTGTTGTCACATTCTTCAGTATAGCAAAAAAGCTAGCTGGGTTTCATTCACTAGTTCTTTTAACAGTTCTGCTCCCTCTTCCATCATATGGGCCAATCTCTGACGGCTCTCTGGGACCAAGAACCATTCCCTAATTTCCAGCCTGATAGTAGCAGATGATGTCATGGGGGATCCTGTTGCTATCTCCAACACCTTGGGCCATCATTTTGTGGATATTTCAAGTTCCTCCCACTATCAACCTGCTTTCCTCCACCGGAAATGAGCGAAGGAGGCTTGGGTGATACCCTTCTCTTCTCAGAATCATTAGTGCTACAATGCCGCCTTTAAGATGAGGGAACTACTCTCACTTCATCCCAAACTTCCGCTCCAGGGCCATACGATTTTAAAATTCAGATGTTGCAGCACCTTGCTCTTGTGGGCAAGCACTTTCTGCTTCAAGCGTACAACCGCATTTGGGCAGATGGTACATTTCCCATATGCTGGTGTGAAGCCACTGTCATACCCCTACCTAAGTGTGGTAGGGCTAACACCTTCCTTCCAGCTACCACCCTGTTTCTCTCACCAGCTGTTTGCAAGTTGATGGAATGTATAATTCATGCCTGGGTGGTATGGTGGTTCGAGTCTCACAATTTACTAACCATTCCACAGTGTGGATTTTGAGTGTGCCATTCTGCAGTTGACCATCTCATCACTTTGTCCACTCATGTCATGAACGGTTTTCTGTGGAAATCCCAAACTTTGCCCGTTTTTCGCTTTGGAGAAAGCCTATGACACCTGCTGGAGGACTGGTATCCTTACTCTCTACACGTGGCTGCATGCCCCATTTCCTTCAGGATTTTTTAAAAGACCGAATTTGCAAGACACATGTGGGTTCTGCCTTGTTGGACACCTTCACCCGAGAAAATGGTGTGTGTCAGGGTTCTGTCCTGAGAATTATCATCCTTGCTATCACCATTAACTCTGTAATGGCCTGTCTCCCAATGGGCATCTCCGGCTCCCTTTTTTTGACTATTTTGCTATCTATTGCAGTTCTCCATGGACTTGTCTCATTGAGCACCATCTTCAGTGATGTCTCGATCGTCTTTGGAGCATTGACAATGGCTTTCGTTTTTCCACTGCCCTACATGTCCTCAGTGGTTCTTCGTGGGGAACAGATTGTACCACCCTCCTCTGTTTATATCACTCCCTTGTCTGTTTCAAACTAGACTATGAGTGTTTCATTTATGCATCTGCACATCCGTCCCTCTTACGCCACCTCATTACTATCAACCACTGTGGCTTCTGTTTGGCCACTGGCATCTTTTACACTAGCCTGGTTGAGAGTTTGTATGCAGAAGCTGCTGAACTACTGGTGTCCTTCTGCCATGACTTTCTCCTCAGCAGATATGCATGCCGTTTGTCTGCCATGTGTGGCCACCCATCCTATGCTTCCTTCTTCAATGACATCTTTGATCGCCAGTATGAGGCATGTCCCTCTTCTTTGCCACCTCCTGGAGTTCACTTTCGACTCTAGCTCCAGCAGCTTAACTTCACATTACTTGCCACTTTCCCCATGCGAGTGAACCCCTCACCACCTTGGCTTCATGCGGCAGCCTGTGTTCTCCTTGGCCTTCATTCGCTTCCTAAGAACTCTACTCCACCCTCACTCTATTGCCTTCAGTTTCACAACCATTGCACGGGACTTCTTGATAGTACCTTTGTGTACACTGATGGCTCTCGGACTGACCGAGGTGTTGGGAGTGCCTTCATCATTGGCACCAATGCTTTTCAGTATTGGCTTCCAGAACACTGCTCAGTATTTACAGTAGAGCTCTTCACCCTATATCAGGCCACACAGTACATCCAACAAGACAGGCTTTTCAATTGCGCCATCTGCTCAGACTCTCTCTGTGCCCTTCAAAACCTCTGTGTGCTGTACGCCATCCATCTCTTGGTGCAATGGGTCCAGGAAATCTGTCACTTGCTCACTCTTGATGGAGCTACTTATGTGGGTTCCTGGTCACATCGGTCTGACAGGAAATGAGGCTGCTGACACTACCAAGACTGCATTCCTCTTACCTCAGCCCGCTAGTTCTTACCTTCCCTCCAAAGATATCTGTGCTGCCATCTGTCAGCAGGTGGTGTCACTTTGGCATCACCACTGGTCCTGTCTTCATGAGAACAAGTTCTGGGTTATTAAGCCTCTCCCAGCGGCTTGGAAAACCTCCTCTCACCATGAGGAGATCAGTTTAGCTACCTCTGTTTCTCTATGGGGTATTTTATAGACATTTTTCCACATCCCTGTTTTTAGATGTCTTCTCTTCCATAGATTGGGATTAATGTGTAGTCTTTTTTAACTCCTCTCTTTCTCTTTGTGTTCTACAGTTCTGATATGGGCGCATATGACCCTAGTTCTTTTTTTTGCCATAAAACAAAAGAAACAAACTAACAGACAAGATAGAAAGATGTATGGAGAATGATTATATGAGCAGCAAAATTATGTACTGTAGGAAGTGAGGAGGAGGAGGAGGAGAGCATAACAAAAAGAAAAACAATATGTCCATAAAGACCAGGGAGTGATTGATTTTTAACTCATCACTGTCTGAAACAAGAGAGAAAATACTAATGCCAGTGAAACCAGATTGTGCAGCATTCTTTGTTGTCAGTTAATATGGAACACTTGCTGTTGCTGCTATCTTTCAAGACGCCCCTGCAATCAGGTAGAACTGGATGGAGTTGCAAATACCAAGTTAGTACGCATTAGTGATTGTTTGGCCTGGGGAAGTTTTTCTGTATGAATAGCTAATCATACAATGGGAAATCTAGGCTGGAATAATGACAATATTATGAAAAGTATAGACTCCTACTCACCATACAGCAGATATGTTGAGAGATAAGCACTACAAAAAGACTACTTAACACGTAAGCCTTCAGTCAGAAGGCCTGCTTCTGAAATAGATGCGTGCGTACATATACAGACAGCCAGAGACAGTGGTCGTGTGTGTGTGTGTGTGTGTGTGTGTGTGTGTAGATGAGCGTGTGTGTGTGTGTGTGTGTAGATGAGCTTCATTTGTATGAATGTGTGAATGTTGTCTATTTCAGACAGCCTTCTGGCCGAAAATTTGTGTGTTTAGTACTCTTTTTGTCGTGCCTGTCTGTGACTCAAAATCTCCGCTGTATGGTGAGTAGCAACCTATCCTTTTCAAAATAGTACCTATTCATTGATGACAACAAAGAATTTTGTATGACTCTGATAAGGGGCAGCTAATTATCAGTAATAACCATTCCACAAAATACAGTGATCCATATTTCTATCATGCTGAAAAAATGGGGTGATCTGAGCCTACTGAATTTACCTGAGCTGCATATATTGCAAAAACAAAATACTGCTTGCATTACTAAGGAACTGTTTATCTTGGTGTGTTATTGGACAGCCGTTTTTCAATCTTGAATCATATAATTATGCCATGACAAGTTTGATAAAAATCAATCAGTTCAGTAGCAGTGGAAGAGCACTACTCAGCTAGACGGCAATAACGGTAGAGCTCCTGTGCAACATCAACACTCTCAAAAAAAAAATGTTTGCAACACTTGCATATCTCTGAATGTGTCTGGGCTTAGATTCAAGGAAAGAAGAAAATAAAGCAATAAGCCATAAGAAACTAAAAATAATAATAATAATAATTGGGAAATAAAAAACAATAGCCAAAGACAGTCTGCTGGAATGCTTACATCTTTGTACAGCTGTGAAATTAAATCTACCGCACTGTAACATTTAATACCATATTACTTCTCCTCTGATATCTGCCCACAAGTATATTGAGACATCACTGTTCATGCCTGTCCGTATCTTTGATAATGGTCTCCCTGAGGTCATCCTGTGAGTGAGGAGGGTACCGGTGATATTGCACTATAAGTTTCATATCAGCTGATATCACAGGCCATTCTGTTCACTTGATTGAAGACTCCTGAGGAAGGTGTTCATGAGATGAGAACAGGGTATTTGTGCGTTATCATCTTGAAAGGAGAATAATAGCCAAAATGCTGATCCTAGGACTGAACAATAGGTTGGAGGGTCATATCCTGATACAGCATAGCTCTCAAATTACCCTCAGAGGTAAGATACAGCACGCATATGTACATCATAATAGTCAAAAACATTAATGACTCAAATCCCTGTTGAATGGCGTGCCTAAGACAAGCATTGGTGCCTGGCCAACTCCACATTCTTATATGATGATCATCTGGCATTGAACACATCCTGCACTTACTGATAAAGAAAAAACACTGGTGCCATTAATCCAGGTTCCAGTCTAGATATCCCTCACCTACCTTCTTCACGCACCACAGTGCTGAAGGTTAGTACTGTTGATCACAAAATGTCTGAAGGCCAAATTGGTCCTGTGGAGGCCATCACATGCGGATTGACACAGCCCTTGCAGTTGCCTCCAAAAAGGCAATGCACAATTCTGTTACATTCTCATCAGGATACTTTAGATTCATATGTAGGTAGTGACCAACAGCTGGAATGGTTAACTGCAGGTGACCAACATGAAGCACATCTCCAACTTCTCAGGTCTCACGATAGCAGTTCAATGTTTTAACGACATAACATGACAATGCACATTTCGTCTCCGCTCAAAATGACCATTCGAAGCACGCTGACAGACTTTTCAGATTGTAGATGTAGCATAGTCTACAGAACTGCGCTGAAGGTACAAGTTTATTTTTATCTTCATTACACAGGTGTCTGTACGTACCGATTTCTTTTACTTGAAAGAGTATTGAGAAAGATATTGAGAAAGAGGCTTCTGATCAAAATAACACAAACCGTGAAACTTTTGAGTGTGGTGCAAAAGTTTTTTTTAATGGTTTATATGAAAAACAGTACTGGTGCAAAAACACACCCTGCTTCATGCTGTAGATGATGTAAATAGTCAGACAAAATACTTTTGACACAGACCTTACTTTGCATATCATGGCATCTATCAACATTAACAGAAATATCAGAGAATGGCCCCTTTTTTGAACATGTACAACGTGGCATTGTATTAAACACCTTCTCGAGATCAATAAAACATTCATATCATGGCCAGTACTTATCTTCAAAGTAGGCACACTTCGAAAACAGATTCAACAGTATCGCTGCTTCTTCAAAATTCCTAGTAACTGAAATTTTCCTATTGAGTGAGATCTTTCTGTCAGATATTCTAATCAGCTAAGCAGCAACCTTGCAAAAACTTTCCCTACTCTGCTGAGAAAAGATATTCCGCAATAAGATATTCTGCGACAAGACCTGCAGTCTCAAGTACTTCATATATTCTTGCAAATAGAACAGATCTGGTCAGATGATCTTAAATTGTCAGGAAATTTCTCTCTCTTCCACATTTTCTGAAAATGTCCATTCACCAAATACTGATATCGGATTCCTTCACTTCCATATCTCAGGATTACTCCAAGAAGTTCATTTTCACAAAGAGTCTTTCCTGCATTAAAGTTTTCAACTTCCTGCAGCATTTGTGATTCATTAAGTCATTTAGCTAACAACTCTAGACACCACTTTTTACAATTTTCCTCCTAGTAATGGCATGTTCACGGTTCAGTGCTGGCTCCATAAGAAGTATCCACTTCTTAATATGCATCTGCAGTTACACTCTGAAAGCCATCTTTCACTGCACATTGAGGGCTCTCCATGTACCCCTGGTATTCCCACAGACCCCTTTTTTTCTGTTTCAGTCGCAAATAGTGCATGGGAAGAACAAATGCTGGTAAGCCTCTGCATGAGACTGACTGTCTCGAATTTTATCTTTGTAGTATATCCACGAGAAAAAGATAGGAGGAAGCAACATGTTGGGCGAATCTTCTAGAGATACACATTCTAGTAATTTTAATAGTCAATCGCATAGTAATGCACAATACCTCTCTTGTTGCAGCTGCCCTTGGAGCTAGATGGGCATCTTCCTGACACTTTTGTGCTTCCTGAATGAACTCATAATAAAATTTGCTGCTTTTCTTGGGATATCCTTGATTTCCTCTACCAGTCCTACCTGTACTGGGTTCCAGATTTGGGATAAGCACTGAAGTATTGGTTGAATGAGGCTTTTGTAGGCTACCTCCTTCATGGGAGGGGACTACACTTCCTGAGGATCCTTACAATGAATCTCTATCTGGCATCTGCCTTTTGGATGATTAGTTATATGAGATCATTCAAATTAAAATCATTCCATATGCATACTCCCAGACATTTAATGGCTGTGACTGTTCCCAGTGCTTGTTCTTAACATTGCTATTGATACTTGTAGTCAAAGATGCTGTAAGAATCTTCTGATCATTGATTCTCCACTTTGCATTAATTTGGTCAAAAATATCAGGCCTGTTTGTAAGCAGATCTGAGACGTTACACTCACAAGATGGTTCTGCAATTAACTGCTCAAGGTAATTTGCAGATAAAGTACTTAGAATATCATCACATGAATCCCTGTGCCTACCATCCACCCTAATCATGTCTCCACATCTATAGCTGGTAATATAATAATAAGCACATAGGACAAATAAATTAGCCTGTCCCAGCAGATATAACACTAATAGCACATAACATAGCCTCTGGTGCCAACAACTGTCTAAATTTGATGAGGATGAGAGTTCAGCTAAAGAACGTCTTGATAAATAAATGCCAAAGAGCTACGAAATTATGAGGATGTTTTCTGATACATTTCACCTACTGCTCTAACCATAAACATTTTCTGTAGGATTAAGACTGGGTCATTTAGTGACCCAGTCAAAGTGCACCCCCCCCCCACCCCCCCCTCCCACTCATAAAAAAAAGATTACAAAACCACTTCTGGCCTGAAATAAATACTCCACACACAGAGTTAAACACCCATTGGGCCGTTGGACCTTAGCACACGCCTCCACTCAACTGATGACCAGTTTCTGGGCCACCAAAGATGTGCAGTTCTATGTGCCACTGTGAGCAAGGTACCTGACTACAAATATACATCGCATACATAGTATTTGCCTGGAAACCGGTTAACAAGGATCTGTGTTTACTGGCATCGGCACTTTTGTCAAGTTTGAAACAGATTGTCATTGGCAAGGTGCGATACTCATCCTGGCTGATTAGAATATTCGCACAAACACTGTAATTATAGTCTTTAGATGGCATTACAAATGTTGGACATTCTGAATTGACACACCAACAAACAGAGCAACTCAGCATGAGGTCACAGGCACATCCAAATGTGATACATCCTCTCCATTATTCTGTCATTTCTTCACACTGATTCCATATAACCAAATGACAAATACAAACCACGTCGGCAGCAAGATATCATTTACTAAAAATGTAATAAAGAAAATAATCAATTATTGACAGTACAGTGTGAATGGATAAATAAAAAATCTTCTCACCAAGCGATGGCAGGAGAACACGCACACAAATAGCTTTAACTTGCACAGGCTTTCGGAACCAGTGGCTCCTTCTTCTGGCAGAAGAGTTGAAGGGGGAGGAAAAGCACTGGAAAGGTTTAGGAGAAGGGGTACAGTTCAGAGAAGGTCACCCGGAACCCCGTGTCAGGGGAGACTTACCGGATGGGACGAGAAAGAAAGACTGATTGTAGGGGACTGTATCAGACAAAATTTGAAAACCTGAGAGCTTAAATGTGGAAGACTGAATACTATGCAAGACAGAGATTACTACTAAAACACCATGTACGAGTAAATAAGAGTGAAAAGATAAGTGCAGTGTATGTAACAGAGGTGGGAGGGGGGATGGAAAACAATAGTCAGGTCAGGAAATGACATGTAGAAAAGTAAAATGGAGTGAAGAAAGGAATAGTTGCTGTGAAGAAATGCTTAGATGGAAGGAATTAATGTAAATCAAGGCCAGGTCAGTGGCAAGAACCAAGGACATGTTTTAGTACTAGTTCCCACCTGCGGAGTTCTGAGAAACTTGTCTCTGGGGGAAGAATCCAGATGGCACGTGTGGTGAAGAATGCACCAAGGTATTGACGGTCATGTTGTAGATCATGCTCTGCAACAGGATATTGTGTGTTGCCGGTATACAGCCTCTGCCTATGCCATTTATCCTGACTGATAACTGGGTGGTAGTCATGTTGATGTAAAAGTACGCACAGTGTTTACATAACAGCTGATATATGCAATGTGTCATTTCGCAGGTAGCTCTCCCTTTGATAGCATATGTTTTGCCAGTTACAGGGCTGGAATAGCTGGTGGTAGGAGGGTGCCTAGAGCAAGTCTTACAGCGAAGACAGTCACAGGGTTAGGAGCTCTAGAGTAGGCAAAAAGGTGCAGAAGGAACATAAGGTCTGACAAGGACACTGCAGAGATAGGGAGGGCGACGAAAAGCTATTCTAGGTATGGTGGGCTAAATCTCAGATGGAATGGATCTCATTTCAGGGCATGATTTTATAAAGCATAGCCTTCTTGAAGTAGCTGATTAATACATTCAAGACCACGATAATAGTGATTGACAAGTGGTGTGCTCTGAAGTTGTTTTTTGGAGGGATCAGCATATTGGATGTGATGGCTCAGGAAATCTGTTTTTGAACTAGGCTGTAGCAGTAATTACACCCAGTGAAGATTTAGGTGAGAACAGTGGTGCACTGCTTAGAGAGTCTGCATCCTAACAAATATCTTTGCCTTGTTCGCCAAGGCTGTATGGGAGGGAACATTTGACATGGAAAAGATAGCCACTGTAAAAATGTAAGTACTGTTGTTTGTTGGTAGGCTCGATGTGGACGGAAGAATGTAGCTGAAGATGAGATCACCGTCAACGAAATTCAGAATAGGACCATGTACAATTTAACTGGGAGAAGGTATTTAGATATTCCAGCAATTTTAATAGTTCAGCCTCACTATGAGTCCATACAACAAAGATGTCATCAATGTATTTAAACCAAACCAGGAGCTGAAGGCTTATTGATCCCAGGAAAGCCCACCTCCAAGCAGCCCTTGAAAAGATTGGCATAGGAAGGACCTATCCTGGTTCCCATCGCCATGCCTCTGATCTGTTTGTATGTCTGCCCCTCAAAAGCGAAGTTACTGTTGGTGAGTATAAAGTTGATTAAGGTAAGCAAGAAGGATGTCATAGGTTTGGAATCAAGTGGGTGTCGACTGAGGAAATGTTCAGCATCAGCCAGACCACGTATGTGTGGGATGTTGGCATAGAGGGAGGTGGCATCAATGGTGACAAGCAAGGTGTGTGGTGGGAGTGGGAGGGGCACAGATTTCAGATGATCAAGATAATGGCTGGTATCTTTGGTATAGGAGAGAAGTCTTTGTACTATAGGTTACAGGTGTTGACCAACAAAGGCAGAAGCCAGCAATTATAGGATGGCCAGGATCACTGAGTTGTGGATCTTAGGAAGAAGGTACAGGGGTGGGTGTGGTTACGAAGTCCTATGGATTGAGGTATAAGTCCTTGTTAGGGGCCTGAGGTTTTTAGGAGGGACTGCAGGTCATTTTGAATCACAGGGATAGGATCTTGATGGAGATGCTGTATGTACAGGTGTCAACAGCTGGCTTAGACCTTCACTAGCATACTCCTGTTGGTCAAGTACCACAGTGTTAGATCCTTTGCCTGCTAGGAGGATAATGATGGACTCATCAGCGTTTAGGGAATGTAGAGCCTGGAGTTCTGAAGAGGACAGGTTAGGGTCATGTTGTAGGGACCTGAGGAAAGGTTGTGAAGTGATGCTAGATGTGAAGAATTCTTGGAAGGCTTGTATGGGATGATTCTGAGATAGTGATGGTGGATCAAGTTGGGATCATGGTCAGAACTGTTCAAGGCAGGGTTTGTTGTCAGGTTTGCTGTTGGAAAGGTTTTGGGATTGGGTTGCAAAGTGGTATTTCCAGTTGACTTTATGTGTAAAGGAAAGTATGTCCAAAGGAGCATAGTTAAATGCTGGTTAAGTGCTGAAAGTGAGACCCTTGGCTAATATAGATAATTAAGTGGGGGGGATGGCAGTGCTTTGGGTGAGAGGTTGAAAACACGGTACTGTTGTGACTGGTTCTTGTGATTATGAGTTATTACTGATCTGGGAAGCAGTGGTGGAGTTTGTAGGGTGGCCAAGCTTGCTTTGTAGGAGAGGAGTGGTGGTTAATGGTGTGGCTGTTTGGGGAGCTGCTGAGGGACAGGAAGGGAAAGACCACTGTTGAGGCAGTTTAGGAGAAGGTGGGATAGATTTTTGTGGTGAAGTCTAGCATGTTGTTGCAGTCTGAAGTTGGCTTGGTGAATGATACCATCCAATAAAACATGATGGGCAGATAACTGAAGGGTTCTGTATAAGGAGAGAAGTCTAGTGGAGTGGAAACTAGCAGATGAGGCATATAGGTCACAAATTAGTCAGATAAGTGCAAGAGATTGTTGTATTTGAAACTGTGACAGAGCCTGGCGTAAAGCAGGATTACTTCCACAGACAGGGACTTTCAATATTAGGCCTTTGGGAGTAACTCCAAGGGACAAGCAGATTTCAAGAAACAATGTAGGACCTTAATTTTGATAGTGCAAAAGCATGTTTTCGTAAAGGAATGGATGTAATATGTGATGGGATTCACCATGGCAAGAGAGAATGGTTTGGAATGTTAGAAATGGTGGGAGTGGCAAAAAGGAGAGGCAGAGGGTGGAAAAACATAGAAAAATAGAAAAGAAGCAGGGGAAAAATTGGAAAAATCAGAAAAATTTGCACAAAAAGTCATTAAAACAGACAGTGTTTAACAAGAGGCATTGAGTGTGTGAGAATTTCTCATCAGAAGAGTGGTCTATATGAGCCGAATAAATGATTGGAAAAGAAAATAACTGATAGTGAAAGTTGTGAAAGGAGATAAAATTTTAAAAACTGAGCAGACAGAAAGGTTTAGTTTCTACAAGCTTTTGAAGCCAGTGGCTCCTCCTTCTGGCTGAAGAGTTGAGGAGGGAAGGAAAAGGACTGGAGAGGTTTAGGAAAAGAGGTACAGTTCAGAAAAGTCACCCAGAACCCCGGGTCACGGGAGACTTACCAAATGGGATGAGAAGGAAAGACTGATTGTTGGGGACTGTACCCGATGAGAAGTGAAAACATGAGAGCTTAAAGGTGGAAGACAGGTGAGTACGCAAGACAGGGATTACTACTAAAACTTCACGATCGAGGTAATAGGAGTGAAAAGCTAAGTGCACTATATGTAACAGAGGTGAGTGGGGGGACAGCAAAAAAAAAGACAGGTCAGGAAATGACAGATGCAGAAAACTAAAATAGTGAAGAAAGGAGAAGTTACTGTGAAGAAACGCTGAAGTGGAAGGAATTGACATAAAATTAAGGCCAGGTGGGTGGTGAGAAGAAAGAAAATGATGTTGTGCTAGTTCCCACCTGGTGTTTGGGGAAAGAATCCAGATAGCAAGCACATGGGGTGAAACAGGCACCAGGGTCATGACTGTCATGTTGTAGAGCATGCTCTGCAACATGATATTGTGTGTTGCTTGTATACAACCTCTGTAATAACTGGGTGGTAGTCATGCCGATGTAAAAGGCTGAACAGTGTTTACGCAACAGCTGGTATATGCAATGTGTCATTTCACTGGTGGCTCTCACTTTGTTAGTTTTGCCAGTTACAGGGCTGGAATAGGCAGTAGTAGGAGGATGCTTAGGGCAAGTCTTGCAGTGGGGTCAGACACAGGGACGGGAGCCATAGGCTCATAGGATAGAGAGAGGGGTGCAGCAAGAGCATAGGGTCCTTCAGACTACAACAACATGCTTAACTTCACCTCAAAAAGCTATCCCACCTTCTCTAAACTACCTCAACAGTAGTGTTTCCCTTCCTGTCCCTCTGCAGCTCCCCAAACACCCACACCATCAACCACCACTCCTCTCCTACAAACCGAGCTTGGACAACCTTCTTAACATCCTGTAGCCTTCACCACTGTCTCCCAAACCAGTAATAACTCATAATCACGAGAATCAGTCATAACAGTACCGTGTTCTCAATCTCTGGTCCAAAGCACTCCCCCACCCCGAATTATCTGTATTATCCAAGGGTCTCATTTTCAACCCTAAACCTGCATTTAACCATAACCTGACACTGAACCCTGCCACGAACAGTTTCGACCATGATCCCAACTTGATCCACCACCACTACCTCAAAATCACCCCTTAAATGTCTTCCAAGAATTCCTCATATTCAGCAGTGCTTCACCTTTCCTCAGGTCCTTACAACAAGAGGCTGGCCGAAGTGGCCGTGTGGTTCTAGGCGCTGCAGTCTGAAACCGCGAAACCGCTACAGTCGCAGGTTCGAATCCTGCCTCGGGCATGGATGTGTGTGATGTCCTTAGGTTAGTTAGGCTTAACTAGTTCTAAGTTCTAGGGGACTAATGACCTCAGCAGTTGAGTCCTCTAGTGCTCAGAGCCATTTGAACCTTACAACAAGACCCTAACCTGCTGAACTCCAGGCTCTACGTACCCTAAGAGATGATGACTCCATCATTAGCCTCCCAGAAGACAAAAGATCTACCATTGTGGTCCTTGACCAACAGGAGTACGTTAGTGAAGGTCTACGCCAGCTGTCTGACACCTCTACATACAGCATCTGCTATCATGATTCAAACTGACCTGGAGTCCCTCCTAAAAACCTCAAGACCCTCACAAGCCCTTATACCTCAATCCGTAGAACTTCTTATCCCACTCAAATCACACACTCCCACCTCTTACCTTCTTCCTAAGCTCTACAAACCCAAACATTCTGGCCATCCACATTTGGGAGGACAATGGTTCAAACCAGTGTCCGGCCATCCTGATCTACATTTTCTGTGATTTCCCTAAATTGCTTAAGGCAAATGCCGGGATGGTTCCTTTGAAAGGGCTCAGCCGACTTCCTTCCCCATCCTTCCCTAACCCGAAGGGACCAATGACCTCACTGTTTGGTCCCCTCCCCGAATCAACAAACAAACAACAAACTGGCAATCCTATACTTGCTGGCTTCAAAGCACCCGCCGAATGTACATCTGCCTTAGTTGATCAACACCTGCAACCCATAGTACAAAGACTTCCCTCCTATATTAAAGATACCAGCCATTAATTAGGTTGTCTGAAATCTGTGCCCATCCCACTCCCATCACACACCTTGCTTGTCACCATTGATGCCCTCTCCCTCTATATCAACATCCCCCATGTACAGTCTGTCTGCTGCTGCACATTTCTTCAATCAAAAACTACGTAATTCCAAACCTATGACATATCTCTTGCTCGTCTTAATCAACTTTATACTTACCAACAATTACTTCACCTTTGAGAGGCAGACATACAAACAGATCAGGAGCCATGCTGTGGGAATCAGAATGGCTCCTTCCTATGCCAACCTTTCCAGGGGTCACATGGAGAGGGCTTTCCTGGAACACACAACCCTTCAGCCCCTGGTTTGGCTTGGATAAATTAATGACATCTTTGCCTTATGGATTCTTGGTGAGGCTGACCTGATAAAATTCCTGGAATCACAGAATACATTCTCCCAATTAAATTCACATGGTCCTATTCCGAATCCCATGCCACTGATCCTCACAGAAGGCCAGCCAGCTACATACTTCCATCCACATTAAACCTACTAAAAAACCAACACCACTTACAATTTGACAGTTGCCATCCTTTCCATGTAAACATTCCCTCCCACACAGCCTTGATATTCGAAGCAGATTTGTTCAGATGCAGATTCTTTACAGCAATACCCCACCATTCTCACCTGAGCCTTCACTGGATGTAATTACCCCATCAGCTTAGTTCAAAAGCAGATTTCCCGGGCCATCACAACCTATCCAGCTACTGCTGCTCCCTCCAGAAAACAACTTCGGAGCCCACCACTTATCAGGCAGTATTACCATTGTCTTGACTGTATTAATCAGCTACTTTGACAATGCCATGACTTCCTAAAATCATGCCCTGAAATGAGATCCATTCTGTCTGAGATTTTGCCCACCACACCTAGAATAGCTTTTTGTTGTCGTGTCAATCTCTGCAACATCCTTGTCAGACCCTATGCTTCTTCTGCACCCATCTCCCTACACTATGGCTCCTAAACCTTTGACTGTCTCCATTGTAAGACTTGTCCAAAGCATCCTCCTACTACCACCCATTCCAGGCCTGTAACTGTCAAAATATATATTATCAGAGGGAGAATCACCTATGAAATGACACATTGCATATACCATCTGTTACGTAAACACTGTTCAGCTTTTTACATTGACATGTCTACCATGCAGTTATCAGTCAGGTTGAATGGGCATAGGCACAGGGTGTATACCAGCAATACACAACATCCTGTTGCAGAGCATACTTCCTACAGACACCAGTTTCTCAGAACTCCCGCAGGTGGGAACTAGTGCTACAACATGTCATTGGTTCTTGCAACCCACCTGCCCTTAATTTACATTAATTCCTTCTGTCCTAGCATTCCTTCACAGTAATTAATCTTTTCTTCACTCCATTTTAATTTTCTACACCTTTCATTTTCTGACCTGTCTATTTTTCGTCATCCCCCCTCGCACCTCTGTTACATGCAATGCACTTAGCTTTCCACTCTTATTAACTCGTGCATGATGTTTTAGTTGTAATCTCTCTCTTGCATACTGTCCTGCCCTCCACCTTTAACCTCTCAGGTTTTCAAATCTTGTCTGATGCAGTCCCCAACAATCAGTCTTTCCTTCTCATCCAGTCTGGTAAGTCTTCCCTGTCCTGGGGTTATGGGTGACTTTTCTGGACTACATCCCATCTCCTAAACCTCTCCAGTCCTTTCCCTTCAACCCTCTTCCTTCCTCTTCAACTCTTCTGCTAGAAGGAACCAGTGGCTCCGAAAGCTTGTAAAAGTAAATCGTCTGGCGAGCAGAGTTTTTATCTACCCATTTACATTATAAAAATGTAATAAGTATTAAAAGCATTATTAATGAGCCTAGTGTGATGAAAACAAATGGTAATATACTGAATCAAAAATATGAAGGATTATTTTATATATTAATTTATTTTCCATGTGGAGATATTCCCATCAACAATGTAAGCATTAGAATCAGTATACACACACAAGTTCATAATCCATTTTGTGAAAATTTGCATCACAAAGAGCTTCCTCTGTAACTGCTAATTAATATCTCTTAAGTTAGTGCCAGAGCAGCATTACATGTATTGAAATGTATGGGGTGTAGCTAGGAGCATTCTTAACTAATAACAAATATCATTTCATTGACAGTCAAATTGTCAACTTATAAAAATAAAAACATCAAAAATGGAAGATAATTGTAATGTGTAATTCATTCAAGGAGAAATAACATTCAGGAACAATTTAGCAATTTAGTGAGCATATTTCACTCTGTCAGACTTATGGAGGCTGAGGATTGATAATAACCATCCTTCGCAGTAGAATATCTCTGAGAAAGATGAAGTGTTTCCACCAGCTGTTCACCGAAGTGAAAATTCTCAAATATCTGAAAACAAAGTAGTATCCATTTCAGAATGCAATAATACACAATGAGGACTGAATTTTGAACTTTGAAAATCTTAGTATCAAATAAATAAGCAAATATTTTTCCACCACAAAATTAAATCAAGCCTACTGAAACAGGCTTTTAAACTGATCAAAGAATTTTACAGAAACTACCTCAATGCCTGTGGAAGACAAAAGAAAAGTAGAAAGGTACCAAAAACCCATGCAACATTGACATCAGTCTCTTCAAAAGATTCTTTGAAAAAGTTACTGTTTTTACATAAGAGCACCTACTCACTAAATACCAACACTACAAGAGCAGGGCTGACAGAACATACAGAGAAAAACAACTTTTGACTGCCGGTTAAAACAATTCTGACTACTCTGAGTTATGTTTATTCCCTGCATGCAAAGCTGCATTGCTGAGTTATGTATTTTGATTTAGAAAAATCATTTGCTTTCCCCCAAGTTGTGAAAAAGACATAAAATTTGAAAAAAACTGTGATTTCTTGTGAACTGAGAATAGAATTTATCATAGTTTTGTGGCACTCACTGAACAGAACATTTTTTTTATTTGAGGGGAAGGGAGGGGGATGTATTGTAGCTGATTCCGTTGTTATCTAAAGAGCAGGAAAGAGATAGTTTGCCTTTCACATTATG
Organism: Schistocerca nitens; assembly: GCF_023898315.1. Lineage (NCBI taxonomy): Eukaryota > Metazoa > Arthropoda > Insecta > Orthoptera > Acrididae > Schistocerca > Schistocerca nitens. The sequence goes on from NC_064615.1 coordinate 505,148,552, forward strand.
AAACATTTAATGCTGCAATCTCTATGTCTGTCACAATGTTCTGTACTATTGAAACTTATGCTTATATTAATTAATGACTTGTATTAAACATAACAAATGGTCCAACAGATTTTTATGACAGTGTCATAGATGTGAAGTATCTGGACAACATACTTAATGAGACGCTAAATACAACAATGCACACAACAGGACACACACTAATTTAGTTTCAACAAATATGTATGCCATAGCCGGCCTCTGTGGACGAGTGGTTCTAGGCGCTTCAGTCCAGAACCGCACTGCTGTAATGGTCGCAGGTTCAAATCCTGCCTCGGGCATGGATGTGTGTGATGTCCTTAGGTGAGTTAGGTTTAAGTAGTTCTAAGTCTAAGGGACTGATGACCTCAGATGTTAAGTCCCATAGTGCTCAGAGCCAGTTGAACCCATTGTTGTATGCCATATCCTGATCAGTGAAGCTGAAGAATTAAATCTTTGCACCTAATAACAAACCCAAATTTTTGTGGAAGGTACATATTAATGAACTTTTATAAAAATGTTATACAGCCATTTTCTTTATCAGAATGAAGGTGTCTGTTAGAAAATACATCATCTTTCATTATTGTCACAAAAACTTTAGCATGGTTCAACCAAAGTGAAAATTAACTTCACAGAGTTTTTGGTGTTCCACACTAAATGATAGGTCATTATACAAATGGCTGACAGATGATTCTTTGGTTGGGACAATAGATGAATAGGTCACTGCACCTACTAAATAAGTATGATGTTCAAAATGAGCTTTGGGATGAAGACCATCTTGTTTTACTTAAAGTAAATATTTTAACATCAACCATATGAAAAAAAAAAAAAGTTTTGATGGTACTGTTCTGAATGCATCAAGTGATTTGCTGTTATGGTATAACCATGGTGTATCTATGTATTTGCTATTATGTACCTGATGCACTCTGCCCAAATTTAAACTCACAGTATCTGATACCATATGTAGATAAATATTTTCCATTCATAAAACATGACACCGATCGGCAGTCAGTATAAAGGTCTGAAAGACTTATATTCTTCTCATGGGAAAAGCTCTGCCAAAATAATTAAAATCCAAGAATAAGAAATTGCAGCACCAGTAAGAATATGAACTGGGTAGTTCTGTTGATAATAATGCTGTAACTGTAAGTGTTTCCGACTCACATTAGTCTGTTACAAATAATGAATAATTTTACACCAACCTTCAGTACTGCTGTTGCATCAAATGATTCTCTTGGTTTTTGTTTCTTTTTTGATGTTTCAGTTTCAGACACTCCTCCTTTGTCCTCACGAAATAATGTGTTCATAACAGTTGCATGCAATTTGACTTGTTCATATTGCTTTTGCATGAGACCTATGAAGAATTCACTGAAGGTAGTATAAATGCAATATTAAATGTAGCAAAGTAAGTATACTCTGTCACTAACTACATCACATACTCTACATATAACTGTATTACGTGTGAGTAAATGAACGTACTTATGAACAAGAGGATTGATCACTACACGCAAATAGAAGAGATGCTAAGCACCAGATTCACAGCTATTAGGCTTTTAGAGGTTTTTTAGCAGGTTGATATTCTATTCCAAGTATTTATCTGCTGCTCACTCTCTCTTCCACTTGGTGAGTTGTGATCTATCCTCTTATACTTGCCTTGTAGTACTGTGTTGCACCAAGATCTAACAATAATTTATAGGCATGCTATCAAAGTAAAAAATAAGTTATATGAAAACATATGCTTCCAAGGTTATTATTACTAACCTCTGTTTGCGAAGTATTCTACAATACTATCTGCAAGCTCCTGTAGCAGGTATTCAGAACTCCCTTCAACTCGAACCTTACCATACAGAACATCCACCTCTGCCGGATCATCATTCATGTACTCAACTCCAGTCATACATAATTTCAAAGGCCGCTTTCCAAGAAGTGGGCTGGAATTATTTTTGATAAATTTTTGCAGTTATTCACATGCTACATGACACTATAACAAATGTTTTATAGAAATATGAAACGCTTATGCTGATTCACAATTTTAAGATGACTTGATTCTCAAGCTTTTTCAGTTTCAATTAAGAGTTTATAATTACATTCCATGAATTACATTCAGTGAAACCCAGGGAGTTGTCTCCAAGGTGCCGAAAGAAGAAAAACATATAAATTTTATTTATGTTCAATACAATATTATGATTAAATTAATGAATATTATAACATGACTTGCTAATATGAAAATACTCATTAATACCCATAATTTGAATAAAAGGAACTGAACTACAGAAAATCCTTTAATACGTTCTTCATTGTACCTTTATTATCCATCACACATTTAATGTGCTCAGCATATAGGAGAGTACATGTGTTACCACATGTCTGATTACTTGCTGTCTTTATCTCCAGCTCTTGAAATTTTGTAAATTTTGTTTTTGGCCATAGAATTAAATACACTACTGGCCATTAAAATTGTTACACCATGAAGATGACATGCTACAGATGGGAAACTTAACCGACAGGAAGAAGATGCTGTGATATGCAAATGATTAGCTGTTCAGAGCATTCACACAAGGTTGGCGCCGGTGGCAACACCTACAATGTGCTGACATGTGGAAAGTTTCCAATTGATTTCTCATACACAAAAAGCAGTTGACAGGCGTTGCCTGGTGAAACGTTGTGATGCCTCGTGTAAGGAGGAGAAATGCGTACCATCACGTTTCCGACTTTGATAAAGGTTGGATTGTAGCCTATTGCAATTGTGGTTTATCGTATCGCGACACTACTGCTCTCGTTGGTCGAGATCCAATGACTGTTAGCAGAATATGGAATTGGTGGGTTCAGGAGGGTAATGTGGAACGCCGTGCTGGATCCCAATGGCCTCGTATCTCTAGCAGTTGAGATGATAGGCATCTTATCCGCATCGCTGTAACAGATTGTGCAGCCACGTCTCGATCCCTGAGTCAACAGATGGGGATGTTTGCAAGACAACAACCATCTGCATGAACAGTTGAATGACAGTTGCAGCAGCATCACAGACAGGAGTGCCTGAGATGGTGTACTCAACGACGAACCTGGGTGCACGAATGGCAAAACGTCATTTTTATGGATGCATCCAGATTCTGTTTACAGCATCATGATAGTCGCATCCGTGTTTGGCGACATCGCAGTGAACGCACATTGGAAGCATGTATTCGTCATCGCCATACTGGTGAATCACCCAGCGTGATGGTATGGGGTGCCATTGGTTACACGTCTCGGTCACCTCTTGTTCGCATTGACGGCACTTTGAACAGTGGACGTCACATTTCAGATGTGTTACGACCCATGGCTCTAACTTTCATTCGATCCCTGTGAAACCCTACATTTCAGCAGGATAATGCACGACCGCATGTTGCAGGTCCTGTGCGGGCCTTTCTGGATACAGAAAATGTTTGACTGCTGCCCTGGCCAGCACATTCTCCAGATCTCTCACCAACTGAAAACGTCTGGTCAGTGGTGGCCAAGCAACTGGCTCGTCACAATACGCCAGTCACTACTCTTGATGAACTGTGGTATCGTGTTGAAGTTGCATGGGCAGCTGTACCTGTATATGCCATCCAAGCTCTGTTTGACTCAATGCCCAGGAGTATCAAGGCCGTTATTACGGCCAGAGGTGGTTGTTCTGGGTACCGATTTCTCAGGATCTATACACCCAAACTGTGTGAAAATGTAATCACATGTCAATTCTAGTGTAATATATTTGTCCAATGAATACCCGTTTATCATCTGCATTTCTTCTTGGTGTAGCTATTTTAATGGCCAGTAGTGTATAATCATGCTTTTTATTGTTTTTTGTGTTTGCATATTGTTAAAACATGGGAGTACTACAAAAATACATATGTATAGGCCACACGCAGAACTGCAGTTTGATGGGGGGCAGGGGGTGGTCTCGGTGCGTGGTTCCCATTTGAGTTAGGAACACGAGGTAAAAAGTTTTTGCTTTGCCCAGACTAATGGATGTATGTACAGCAAATCGAATGTCTGTCTTACTGTAGTTATGTTACAGTTCATTAAGCAATGTTTGAATGACAAACCGGAGTTGGTGCCCAGCCAAAATTGTGTGAATTGATTAAATCCTTTTGCAAAAGATTTTAATTGGCCTGAAATTAATGCTCATCTAATGGCACTTCAGATTTTTCATGCAAAAACCATCACTCTCGTTCATATTCAATGTGCAGAAACAGTCACCCTTAAATAATTCCAGACTGGAGGAAGACTGATGGTTCAAATTTAGTCTACCAGTGTAACAGACCTTGGTCTAAGATAAGTTTTAGCTGTTTGAAAAATCGTGCTTCATTTGGATTTTACATGCAAAAACCACAATTTTCTGGGAGGTTTTTGAAGCACACCAGCTAATGGCACTTCAGATTTTTCATGCAAAAACCATCACTCTTGTTCATATTCAATGTGCTGAAACAGTCACCCTTAAATAATTCCGGACTGGAGGAAGACTGATGGTTCAAATTTGGTCTACCGATGTAACAGACCTTGGTCTAAGATAAGTTTTAGAAACCACAATTTTCTGGGAGGTTTTTTGAAGCTCACTACTTTAAACTTGTACGAACCATTTCAAACTTTCCACAAAGATAAATAAAAGGACAAAGCCAGAATTCTTGTAACCCAACAATCTTTATCAGTTATCAAGATATAATGGTTTGAATTCGAGATAAATGCAGCGCATAAGATTCGTTCTTATATGAACTGAATGCATGGAAATGATTTGAAGTGGGTCAAATAAATAAAAAAATGCATTCTTATGATAAACTTGCTTTCAAAAATGTAGTTTTATTTATATTTTACTTGCAAAAAACACTTTTTTGAGAGTTTTTTTTAGGTGCGCCACTTCTGTGTTTTAGACTTGTGCTTATTGGTTCAAATTTTGTAAGAAGGTTGACAAATACGTGTAATTAATGGTCATCCTGTGGTCTTGTGAAAGCTTTACTATTGTCACACAACAGTCTAAAGTTGAACATAAAATGCAAGTAAAATCTGGTTTACAGCAAATTGCATGTGCTGTGAGAGTTTAAAATGATACAGATGATGATAGAAAATATATTATTATGGTAATTACAAGAAGTGTTTGCAAAAATATTTCATTGTTTCGATTTTACATGCAAAAAATTACATGCCTGCAAGTGGAACTGTTTTTTTGTAGAAATGTGTTATGTTTTAAGCACCGCATTTGCTTATAATTAAAAAAAAAAGAAAAAAGCATATTATTACAGTTGATTATTGTTTCACTGATTATATGTTAAAGATTTATTCACCAGTTGCTTAAAATTATCAAAAAATCTTTGGACATGCAAAACAATGTATGTACCAAACAAGAATTATGCCCAGTCCTGAACAAAATGATATACTGTTTGATCAAGCACTTAAAGCTTTAATGACGACCATACAGAAAATTAAACTAATCCAAAAATTGCTATAAAAATAATTTTCATAAAAAAGTCACATTATTTCTAAACAGTAGAAAATGTTTTACTGTGTTTTCTTCAAAGACAACTATGCTATCTTGTAGAGAATTTATTTTCAGACAAAACAAGCTTAAGTTTGTCATTTTTCATACAGGATTGAAAAGTTGATAGTATATTGCCATGCATACATTGTTTCACATTTGTTCTGCTTATTTCAGCCAACCTATTATTTCCTGTTTTCTTATTGTTTAGATTTTCGGGTGAAGTTGCTAGAAGCCAGATAGAGGGACTGCATGAAGCATTAGTGATGTACATTTACCACTCCAGTGATTGGAGTGCTTCTCGTGAGAGAATTTCGGTAGCCATAGGGTTTTTAATTATTGATTTTGGTGTAGTGAGAAGTTGGGAGCCTGCCTTGTGGCTGAACCTCCCAGGCTGCCAGCACTTCTATAGACTGATCTTACCAGTGTCGTTAAACAACACACTTATTGCAGTAACACAAATGCACAACATACACTGAGGTGACAAGGTCATGGGATGCACATATACTGATGACGGTAATATCAATTACACAAGGCACAAAAAGACAGTGCATGGGCAGAGCTGTGAACTGTACACAGTTGAGTCATGTGAATAGGTTTATGAAAAAATTATGGTTGCACAGTGGAATTAACAGACTTTGAAAGTGCAGCTAGATGCATGGGACATTCCATTTCAGAAATTGTTAGGGAATTCAATATTCTGAGATCAACAGGGTCAAGAGCATGCAGAGAATACCAAATTTCAGGCATTACTTCTCACCACAGACAGCGCATTGGATTGCATTTCATGCCAAAATTATTCACGTGAGTTTTTCTAGTGGTGGTTTTTTAATTTTTGTTATTGCATACTTTAAATAAACAATGACAAAACTTGCGAGATTAGAGACAATAACAAGATGTGTGCTCTTCAGCAGTTTTTTATTTGTTGCACAAATTGTTCAGCATTCATGTAGTGCACAATTCATTACATTTCCACCCTTTTTCTAGTTTTGTTTCAAATGAAACATTTCATTTACACTATCATCTGGGAAATTTTCAAATATTTCAAAACAATACATTCATTCAGCTGATAGGGAAGGTAAATTTAATCACAGATCCATAGGGTTCCCAGTAAGATGGGTATACTTTGGTCCATCAGTTAATTCGTAAACAGGTTAAATCCTCAACTACTTAAATGATCAAATGAATTGTCAAATAAATTAAACTGTCAGCTCGACAAATCACTGGATGCTGAAGAGCAGGCCTATCCTAGCGCACTGTTGCTCGCATTTCGTCATTGATTATAAAGCTACTTTCACATTTCACAATGGCCAACTGTATCTTTGTCTGCGTATTATTTTGTACTATTTCATCACATGGTTGGTGGTCACATGTTTCTTATGGGTTACTTTGTAACTACTTTTAAGAAGCATAATAATGTAGTCTCATGCTGTTGTTTAATTAGGCAAACACGTTTTGCTATCCAAATGCCACCTGACAAGCAACCTTCTTTAGCAGCGGTATGTGGACACAGAGAGATTCACATTTTTTTCCTATGTTTCAAATCTGCTACTTCACATGAACCATATGACCACCTCTTTTTTTGTACAACAATTCTACATTTTTGTTTGCATCATAAGTTTATATATGTAATATGGTCATATTCTATAAGTTTATCTACATAATGTAAACTATTTACATACATTATCATCATAAACTTCACACAGTATTTTCATATTTTGCTCAGTATCAAATTTATGTTTGCTGTTATTTTGTGCACTGTATTAAGTATTTATGGTTGTTTTTCTTATGTTTGTGTGTACAATCTCGTGCAGATATGAATAAAATATGTGTAATTATAAAACAAAAAAGTAAAAAGAAAACAATAAAAAAATTAAACACAATTTTAAATAAACTAAAAGATATACAACAAAATAATAAAACAAAGACTCTCCCATGGGCGTGTGACCTTGACGTGGTGTTAGTTACCACGCTACAGCAGCCTAATGTCAAAGGCAGAGCAAAATTTAGGAACCAGAATGAAAACTGCTCGTATAAAAAAAAAAAAAAAAAAAAAAAAAAAAAAAAAAAAAAAAAGTGAATATGTCCTGGGAAAAGTTAAGGATGTAAAAGGAGGAAAGTAGCTTTTCGACTTATATGGAACCATCAAAGACATTTAAAATCAAAACATTTTTAAGTCTTAGCACTTTTTTATGAGTTAACCCTACGTCCTCAGTGCAATGAGCTCTCTTAGCTGCAAGGTACTGGCACACATGCACCTTATATTTTATAGGCTAAAGCCTCTCATCCTGCACCCATAATCCAAAAGATTCGCCGGCCATAGTAAACATTACATAATATCGTAAGGCTGAAGAGCATACATGCAATAGATAAAAAAAGTTTAACAGGAGATAAAATTTCTGGGGGTGGATTTGTTCATGGAGAGACATTAAAAGTAGCTTTTGATTTCTGGTTGGGGGTTGATTTTTTTCCATGAGCGACCATTTCTCCCAGACCCACCCCCAGTTACATGTATGGTGATGCATGTAAGAACAAATACACAAATTTTTGTGCTTCTAGAGAGTGGAACGAATCCACAATAGGAAATACCCAAGTTGGATGACATGATGGATGTTATACAACAATACATCATGTATCATGTTACTTTACTTGATATTATATACTATATTACATGACATGGGTACTAATCCTAATAAGTAAAAAAGAGCAAATAAATGTTTTGATTTAAATACCTTTGAAGCTGCCACAGAAGTCGAAAAGCTAGCTGAACAGCTGTGAAAGTAACCAATACTTTTAAAGAGTTGTCCTCTACTAACACCAGACACACACCCTTTTTAATATTTATGTATTTTGAAAATGTTCTCTCTATTAGTCAAGTTTTCTCAAACATTGATTCTGTAATTCATTAGTGAATCAGAAAATACTAAAGTCTTCATTTATAAATCAGCTTCATGTGCAATAATTTGCAATGCAAATGTATCTGAACTACAGCATTTCATCAAGTGTATTGTGTGGGTTTTGCAAATAATGTTCTACAGTTTTAACCCCAAAAAAGTTAATGCTATCAACTGTCTGAGCATACTACCTTTGTATTCTATGAGAGAGACTGAGCTGCTTGCAGTGACTCCTGTCTATTGTACTGCTTGCCTCCGGCAGCAGACAATGTGCAATATACTTCCGTAAAAGTGAACTTTATTTACCATGAAAAACTTTGTTACAAGTTATAAACTGTCAAAAGCTGACAATGATGAAACTTCTTTACAAAAAAATTATGAAAAATATTAATTAAATGTGTCGTGACCTACAAAGAAGTGTTATATGGGAAACTAAGATCTATTATCATTGTCATTCTTAGAACAAATGCTCTGATTTTTTTTTTTTTTTTTTTGTTCTTCTTCTTTGATATCTGATGTTGTATCATGAGCAGGCTGGAGGCCAGTTGTGATTTCTGTAAATGTAATTTGGTAATTTCAAGCACTGGATGAAATTTTACCTAATTTTGTACTCTCTTATTGTGGTATTGTAGTATTTGCTTACCCCACCAGCCTTAAGAAATGTCTGTGAATATTTTAAATAATGCGTGAGAGGTGCAGATGTTATTCATATTGTTGTTGGAAATCTTTAAGACAAATGACATTATTTCATTATCTTTCTGGACTAATTAATAATATTGAACACAGACTTGTTTAAAAAAACAATAACCCTAATGATACTCCTTCAGAGTGGATAGGTATTTTGCTTAATTTCAAGGAATTTTATGTAAAAATATCATGCTTGTGTATGCTGATAGAATCTGTGGGAAAGATGTTTTATCAATACTTAAAGAATGCAAATATTTATCGAGAGAAGTTTAAAATATTATGAGATGGTATGTACAGTTGTTCACGCAAAGAAGTAACCCATGATAGCTGGATATTTTATTAAAGAACTTTTTTGGTATTTAATAAAAAGATAGCCTTGAGAGCTTACTAGTCAGAACTTATAGCCCTACCCACCAAAGATATTTTAGTGCCGTATGGTTGTAGTTTGTGTATGTAGATGAGATGTAGTTTCTGATAAAGCAGATGAACAATTAATAGGGTCTTACCACTTAAGAGAACTGCTGTTATGTAAGTGCATGCTGCTTCAATTTAAAGAAAATTTCAGAGGTAAAGATGACCTGCATTTTGACACATTCACGATCCTCACACATTGTTTTTAGTATATATGTTACCGGCCAAACCCAATTTTAGAATGAACTAGTTTCGCCTAGGTCAAACTCGTTCATCCTGTTACCAATAGGATACAACAGTTTAGCCTATGTCGAATCAGTTCATCCTAGTTAGAATTTACATGCTTTAGGATAAACTGGTACGTCCTAGTCTGAACTAATTTTGCCTAGTCAGATCGTCATGGATGAGCCTTCGTGTAGTGGGCAAGCCAATCAAAAGCTGTGGAGAGAAAAGTTTCTGGAGGAAATTTTGAAGAGTGGAAACAAAAAGTCTTCTCATTATAATGTGTTATCAGTAGACGAATATGCGGATTTGGTTAAACAAGTAGAAGACGCAGAAAAGTTGGAAAAAAGATCATCGTTACAAAAAAGAAGACTGAAATGTTTGCTGTTTTGAAAACTGGCGATGTGAAGAAACTCACTGCACGATGTGAAGGGAATATAAAATACTTTGTTCCAGTTGATGAACTTAATGATGTGATTGATGCAGCTTGTGTAGCTGTGGATCATGGTGGTCGCAATAGGATGTTAGCAGAGACATCAAAAAAATATGCCAATATCACAAAGGGAATGATATGCCTCTATTTATCAATGTGTGATGTTTGTCAACAAACAAAGACAAAAAAGAAAAGAGGGCTAGTTTCAAAGCCAGTTCTCCATTCGGAAATGAATAGCAGATGCCAAACTGATTTGATTCATTTCCAAGCACAATCAGATGGGAATTTAAAATTCATTTTAGTTTACCAAGACCACCTCACAAAATTTGTTCTCCCTCGTGTGTTAACATCAAAGAGGGCTGAAGAAGTGGCTTATCATTTGAATGACATATTCCTAACTGCAGGGGTGCCGTGCATTCTTCAATCTGATAATGGCAGAGAATTTGTCAATAATGTTATAAGTGGACTCGCAAAGCTTTGGTCAGATCTGAAAATTGTGCATGGAAAACCAAGGCACAGCCAAAGTCAGGGTTCTGTTGAACGTGCCAACCAATACATTGAAAATATGATAAGTTCTTGGTTAAAGGACAACAATTCGATGAAGTGGTTAGAAGGATTAAGGTATGTCCAATTCATGAAATATTGAGCTTACCACTCTGGCATAAAACAATCACCTTACAAAGCATTATTCAGAATCGAACCTAGAGTAAGACTTTCCACTTCCTCGTTGCCTCAAGAAATCATAAATGATATTCAGGATGAAGATGACCTAATGAAGGCAATTGAAGATGATAGCAATACTGAACAGTACGAAGACAGCAATGATAACATTATGAAAATTGACACAAACGACATTCAAAATGCTAGAAAAATTGTGAAAGAAAATCTAAGAAAAACAAGCTAATAGAATGAAAGCTTCCTCTGAAAAATCCCATCCACCCGCTGACATTGGAGACAATGTAACCATACCTATTCCAGATGTAGATAAAGGCAGAGGTGACCTTCGAAACATAATTGGACTAATACTTCAAAAGACTGATGAGGGCCTCTACAAAGTTGGCACCAAACATGGCGTACTTCAAAAACATTATTGCAGTTATAATTTTATTAAAATATTCCAAATTTTTTTGTAATAAAATATTAAAAAATATTTGTTTTACCTTCTTTTTAATTTTTTAGAACTGATTTCGACATATGCATTCAGAAGTTTTTAGATGTGGAAGATATTAACCAGGATATTGAAATATCTTTAAAGACTGCAGCCACAATACATTGTTGGATCAGGGCAATGCAGTTGCAAGAAAAACTGTACAACAAACAAATGCAATTGTAAGAAATACAAACTCTGCAATTGTAAGTGCCACCAAAGTAAACCTTGCAAAAATAAGTAAATAAGCAAATTGCAGATAAGGTGATTTCTGTGGATGGATGGATGTAAGTTGATCTAGTGATAGATGTGAAATTAAAGATTAGTTAATAAATAACTTTAATGCATCATATTGACTATTTTATTTCTATTCCTTTATTCAGTTTACTTTGTAAAGCTTATGGAAAATACAAACAAGGTGAAATTAGTTCAGACTAGGATGTAGCAATTTATCCTAAAGTATGTAAATTCTAACTAGGATAAACCGATTCGACCTAGGCTAAACTGTTTCATCCTATCGGTAACAGGACGAACGAGTTTGACCTAGGTGAAACTAGTTCATCCTAAAATCGGGTTTGGCCGGTAACATATATTTTGAAAGTTTCACATAACAAATTACGCAAACAATATTAAACTATGCCCACGTCCAAAGATTTACTTTACACAAACAAGCTTTATCAGATTCGTACAATACATTTCACAGTGTGTGCATGTCTTTACAATACATTAATACAAAAACACAATTCATATAGACAGACATTCTACATGTCACGACATGGCGCATACCACATTTGGCGCCCAACATGAGGCTCACAAGGCACTTGTATTTACTGCAACACAATATTTGTTTTAAGTACTAATGTGTATTGTATTTTTCTTTCATGTACTCAACAACCAAAGATCAGGTACTTCAACAGAAAGTAACTTGGTTACAGCACTGACTATAAATGCTATGCCAATGCCAGCAGTCAGGAATGATTTTTAACCTTACTCTTTGCCAAACTTGATGAGAAAGAGAAAGAGAGAGAATGGATAAGGGAAGAGAAAGATCGAATTAAGGAGAAGGAATGAGATGAGAAAGACAGACTTTTATTGAAAATGGTAGAGGAAACTATTAAGTTGAGCAAAAAGGAATGTGAAGAGAAAGACTGAATTAGGGAGAAGGAATGCCAAGAAAAGCAGTGTTTAAACAATGGGAAAGGAAAGAGAAAGAGAGAGACAGAGACCGTGCTTTGCAGAGCAATTACATAAAGTACTTGATGCGTGTGATGAATGTATTATTGAGCAGATCTCTGAGGAGATGAAAAAGATAAAGCTAAAGGTAGATGAAGTGCTCACTAAAACACTGGACTTACCTGAGAAAGTGAACACACTTGATGTGAAACTTGAAAGCTTGAGCGAAGCTCACAAATGCTTAGAAAAGAATGTTAAGAGCGTAGTAAAGACGGTAGATGATTTAACTACGAACTTCGAACAGAAAATAGAGACAGAGGTAGCTGCTGCTCTACAGTGTTTAAATATTACTACATTTCAATTCTCTCCCATGTAACATGCGTGATTTGCAAATACAGAGGACGGACGCACAGAAAAATGTAGATGTATGCAGCAATATTGTATAAAATGTTATCCCTTGTACCAGCCATCAATAAGGCAACATGCTAATTCAAAACAGGCAATATGAGAATGTTGGTAACACCCAGCTGTGGCTCACACCTCATGCTGTGAAAATCATATTGTTGTGCTGCCACAGTCAGCTGCTGCGGTACCAACACTAACTCATTTAAAACATGAAGAGACGTTATTGAAGCACCACCACTTCCAAATGTTTATTGAAGAGAAAAAAACAACACATCCTGTCATTTTTATTAAAGGTTTTTGAAAGGTGGAGTGAACACAAAAAGGTGCAATTTGTCACTTCTTTCAAAATGGGAGATGGCGTTCTGGGCAATGGAGACAGCGGATAATTGCGAAACTTTTACCGAATTTCAAAAGGCATTTTTAGGTAAATTTTGGTCTAAGTCAGCCCAAGGGCATCTTCGTAAAGAAGTTCACAATCTGGAAGTATACAACCCATGTCAGGGAAACCTATGTAGGTATTTTTAAAAATATTTGAACAAGACACATTACTGGGATGAACCGATGTCGGCAAGGCACAGTCTAAGAATTCTGAAAGGTAAATTTCCAATATTGATTAGGGAAAAGTTATTCCATATTCCAGACACTGATCTGGACTTGTTTATGGCTACAATTGATTCACAAGACTTGATTCAAGACGATGCAAAATAGAATGAATCACATGTGAATCAATCAAATGGCTATGTGAAAAATAAAGTATTGAATGTAAAGAGCCCAAGAAACAATGGAAATAAGTAGAGTGATGACCAAGGGATGTGGCAACATAACGATCACAATAATAGTGTGAATAACCAGTCAAATTATCACTGAAACAGAAATAACAATGAGAACTCGTTCCATGGAATGGAAGTAGTAATTTTAACTGGAAGAGGAGTAACAACAATAATTTTTCCAACTAATTCCAACCCAGGAACATGCATGGGAATAATGGAATGTCACAAGGTAATAACTCGAACAGCTGGCAAGGACACAACATGTCCGCACCAGCTAACTCGCAAGGTAACCACAGTGCAGGTCGAAACCATCCTGTAAAAGTATAAATGTTATTCCCATGCTGTCAACAAGTCAAGTGCAGTCACAGTTGCCTCAGCAACCGAACATACCATAGACATTCCAGGCACAACAGCAGAATGTACATATAATAGAGGTGACTGATGAACCAAAAGTGGGAACATCCCAGGTGTCAAATTCCTCACATCCAATGTAAGCTCTTCGCAGTCAGTTGTGTGAGAACAAAAGGGGGGGGGGGGGGGGGCGAAAGTACACCTCTCACTGTGTCCATGCTTTGATACAAGAAAGGCACTGAAATTCAAGATGAGCTGTGCGCTGACACACATCTGTGTGCTCAGCAGAACCAAGAATTAGTTCAGGCTGCATTTGTCGGCACGATTCACGATATTCCTGTGAATGTTATCGTAGATACAGTTATGAGTGTCTCGATCATGGATTATGGCTTATATAAGAAAATCAGAGTCATAGGTTGCCTGGTTTGCCTGTTCAGATTGTCGGCGCAATAAGAGGCTGCACTCAGAGGAATCAGCAGAGATGCGCAGGTCGAGATCATCGTAGGAAATGTTTCCATTATAAGCTCATTCCTAATTGTAAAGAATCTTGTGGTTCCTTGCATAATTGGCTGGGAATTTCTCTGGGAAAGGGACGCTATGATAGACCTTTCTCATGCGCGCTGCTCGTTGATGTACAATGGTAGAAAGTTAGAACTGGCAGTAATCACTACTATCGCCTTTCATGGACAGTATTGTTGGGGGCTAAGAGTGACTTATGGTGCACTGCAGCTCTTGCACATCATAAGAGAGTACACCAGGAAAGATTATCCTCCTATACAGTCTGATGATGATGGCACCATACACAAGATTTGTCTGGAAATCAAGCATAAGGTTACTGAATCATACTATCTTGAAACTCAACAGCAACAACAACTCATACAGTTGCTTAAAGGTTATGCCATGGTTTTCACTGCAAAACCTGGTATAATAAATGGATATGTGTATGACATGGCAGAAAAGTCACACAAAACTTACTGTTGAGCCACTTACTCGGTACCATGGAGTAAGTAGGAGGCTGCGTCTAAGGAGATACAAAGAATGATGGAACGGGGAATAACTGAGATTTCATTATCACCCTATAGCAGTCCCTTGGACGCAGTACCCAAGTCAGACAAAAGCATCTGACTTGTACTTGATACCCATGATATTAATAAGATTATTATATCTGTGTGAACATGACCAGAAAGCTTAGAGGAGCAAATACCGAAGTTCCAGGGTGTTAGGTATCTAACTAGCTTTGATCTCCATGCTAGTTACTGGCAGGTCCTGTTATCAGAAAGATATAGGAGATATATAGCCTTCATCTTCGCAGGTTGAAGCTAGCAGCTTAGAATCTTATCCTTTGGGCTCAATGTCAGCACAGGGGTGTTTATAGCGGCTCTTAGAAACTGTAATCGGGCTGGATCTGCTTGATAGTCACTTTGTACATTGACAACCTCCTCATAGCCACTAGGACATGGGAGGAGCATCTGGAACTTATACAGAGAGTTCTGAAAGATTCACGGATGCGGGAGTAGCAGCGAATATGCGAAAATCAAAATTTGCACAAAGAGCTTAAGGTTTTGGGACACATCGTAACTCCCATAGGAATTTTCCTGGATATGTGTAAACTTGATGCCATCACACATGTATCATATCCTAGCACCAAGAAACAATTTAAATCGTTGCTCGGGTTAGCATCATTCTTTCGGCGTTTTGTTTCTGTACAGCTGTTAAACAATGATCTGTTGCTGGGACTGCTGCAAAAGAACACATCGTGGTTCTTTTCATAAGAGTCTAGGATCACATTCGATAGGATTTGAGATGCAATAGTACACTCAGAGATCTCACACCATCCTGACATGTCTCAGGACTTTTACTTAGCTACGGATGTGTTGAACTGTGATCTGGGCATTTGCTTATTCCAAGTAAACAATGTGAATGGGCAAGCTGATGTTAAAAGAATCAGTTGCGCTAGCCACGTATTTACTGGCTGCTACATGGCTTATTCAACAACCAAACTGGAGATTTTGGCCATTTGGTTCTCAAACGGCATCACTACTACATGTACAGGCATCATGTAGTCATCTTTTGTAATCATCATTTGTTGAGTTTCATCTTAACATGCCGACTCTTGCATGCAAGACTTACCCGATGGGTACTTGCATTGCAAGAGTATGACTTCGAGATCAGGCCTGTAAAGGGGAAAGACAACATAGTGGCAGATATCTTAACGCATTAAGGCTTGCCAACATTCGCAGAGTTGGTTGAGCAATCTTCTGAGTATAAGATCCTTCTTGAAAGGATGCAGGAAGAAGACAACAGTACTTACACATGTGTCGGAATATCAGAGATTTACAGAGAGCTGACCCTTTATGGAGCAAAACAACTGTATCCTTGGCTGGATCAGAGGGCGACGAGCAAAATGATTATTACAAATTGTATGATGGCATTGTGTTCCTTAGGAATGCACCTGATAATGAATATTGCTGTGTGTATACCTGCTGAAAACTTAGAAAATGTAATCTGTTACACCTACCATTCATGGGGACATTTTGGCATAAGAAAATGCACTAAAAAATTGCCACTCATTGCTAGTATCCTAATTTAGCCAAAAAAGTGAAAAAGCTCATCAGAACATGCCCTACCTGTCAGAGAGTTAAGCCCACAATGTTAGCACATACCGCAAGTTACACACAACAGTACCTGCGAAACCTAAACAACTTATAGCTGTGGACATAACAGGATGATTTTTTTCTGTTCTCACTTCTTCTTCTGCGATTTCTGATGTCGTATCTTGAGTGTGCTGGGGGCCAGATGTGACTGCTCTAGTGTAATTTGGTAGTTTCAAGCAATAGATAAAATTTTACCTAATTTTGTAATCTCTTATTGTAGTATTTGTTAACCCCACCAGCCTACACTTTAAGAAGTGTCTGTGAATATTTTAAATAATGCGCAAGAGATGTAGATGCTATTCATACTGTTGTCTACCATCTTAAGACCAACAACATTATTTCGCTATATTTCTGAACTGATTAATAATATTCAGCTCAGACTTGTTTAAATAAAATAATACTCCTTCAGAGTGGATAGGTATTTTGCTTAATTTCAAGGAATTTTAAATAAAAACATTGTGCTTGTGTGTGCTGATAGAATCTGTGGCAAAGACTATGTTTCATCAATACTTAAAGCAAGCAAATATTTATCGAGAGAAGTTTCAAGTATTATGAGAGGGTACATACAATTGTTCATGCTAGGAAGTGACCTATGATAGTTGGATATTTTATTAGAGAACTATATTTGGATTTAATAAAAAGATAGTCCTGCGAGTTTACTAGCTGGAACTTACAGCTCTACCCACCAAAGACAGTTTAATACTGTGCAGTTGTAGTTTGTGTGTGTAAGTGAGATTTATTTTCTGATAAGAACAGATGAACAATTAACAGAATCTTATCACATAAGAGAACTGCTATTAATATGCGCATACTGCTTCAATTTAAAGGGAGTTTCAGAGGTAAAGCTAGCTACCTACATTTTAATACATTCAAGATCCTCAAAGATTGTTTTCAGTGTGCAGGGTTATTATAAACTTTCAAAACGCTATAGAAATAACACCACGGGTCAGAATGACATCAAATTGTAACGGAATATTATCAGAGAAGGGGGAAAACGTACGGCAGAGGAAAAAAAATTGTGTGAAAATTGATCAATAGATGGCACTGTATGTGTCAGAATATGTAAATGGAAACACCTATCATGCGCATGGCCCATTGAAGTTGGTATAAATATGCCAGGTACACTGCTTTTCCTCCTTTTGCGTCTGTGACATTCACCATGACTGTCTCAATGCAGGATACCGCTCTGCTTGTAAAGCTGTAGTGGAAGAATGATGACTGTGAACACGTCGCTCTGCAGAAGGGCTGGAAAAAGGGCATTGGTCCAATGACTGCCATGGGTCCGGAGAAAATGATTTGGAAATTCGAAAAGACAGGTTCTTTTGGTGTGCAACCTGGTAGAGGGAGGAAACGAACTGATTTGATGTCAGTCCAAGCAGTGACCACAGTAATGCAGGAGGAGACAAGTGGTAGTGCGCAAACATGTAGTGCATAGAGAATTGCCCGAACACTGTACATACCCATAAGCACAGTGCGTAAAATCCTATGGAACATCCTCCTTTGCTATCCATTCAAAATTACCCATGTTGACCTGCCAGCAAGAGAGACCTTTGCTTAAGATTTTCTTGCTCGCATGGAAGTGGACAATGATTGGCCGTGGAAGCCCACTTCTACACGACATGATATGTCAATACACAGAATTTTCGAATAAGGGCAACAGAAAACTCACACACAAATCAACCAGTACCACTTCATCCTGAAAAGGTCACTGTGTGGTGCAGGTTTACTGCATCATTTAACATGACAGGTGCTTCTGGTCCTGTTACCTGTACCATCACTGGTAAGCGCTATGAGTGACTTTTGCGCAACCACGTCATTCCAGTTCTCCAACAGCATGGATGGGATCATTTTTAAGCAAGATGGCACACTTCCGCACACTGCAAATCCAGTTAAGCAGCTGCTGAAGTGCCATTTTGGACATGACAGAATTATCATCCGCCATTTCCCTACAGCCTGGCCATCGCGACCACCTGATCTTAATCTGTGTGACTTCTGGCTGTGGGACTATCTGAAACATGTTGTGTTTAGTGTTCTGATTGCAAACTTAGCTGCATTTAAGGCATGCATTGCACAACACATTCTGAACGTGACCCTGAAAACACTTGTCAATTGTGGAACATGCTGTTTCTCAATTTCAACTTGTTGCAGAAAACGGTGGACAGCATACTGAACACGTTTTATGCCAGTCACACGGAAATTAATAACCTGATTTGATTTTGATTCATGCTTTTTATGCAGTTTGTGGCCTCAGGAAAATTAAAAACTGATGTGAGTGATACTTTTTATGCGGTTTTTGGCCTCAGGACAGTTAAAAACTGATTTTTCTCATCCAATGTGATATGACCTTACTGTGGGGGATGGGCTTACGTAACTAACAGTATCACACCTGTATACCCATGCACACTGAGTAGTACAGTTTGTTTAATGTCAAACATACACCTCAGGCATTGTTGTATGATTTATTTGTCATTTGTAGCTGACTACTATTAAATTAACATTACTTTGTTTTAACATTACTATTTAAATGATATGGAGCCCTTCTTTTTCAATCTTCAGCACTCATCTGAAAATAACAACAAAGCCACCTACATGAGCTTATTTTCATTCTTGTTCTTACTTATTCTTCCTTACTAGTACTTCTACCTTTTGGATTATTTGTAACATCTTGCACTTTCTATTCCAGACTTGAACTCTCCCTAGTTAACAATTTTCTCAGATATTGGCTTGTTTTCACTTTTCTCCTATTCTCCCTCCACTTTTGAAATCCAGTTTGACACTCACTTTGCAGCCTATTTCCTTCATGTAATTTTCATTTTCACTGATATCTCTCAAATTTTTCACATAATCACTAGTCTCCAAATTAATGGTTTCACTGCATTCAACACAATGACAAATATGTCCTCTCCTCTGATCTCCTCTATATTTCTACACCTCTCCCCTCATGTTCTTCCATTAGTTACTAGTAATATTTGCTTCCAAAGCTGAAGATTCCTATTTGTTTTATGCTGTTGAGTCCTGCTCCAATTTTTCCATTACCTGTTCAGCCTTTATAAGCTGTTAAATATGCAATACAGAGCCGTTCCACCAATTTTGAATTCCATGTTTACATTATCTGATCTGATGGTCTCACTGTTGGTAGAAATAGTAGAAAGACATGCTTTTTACTGACAAGAAGCTCTTCATCCTCCAGAACAGACCAATGATATAAATTATTTATGAAATGGTTTTGACAATCCAAAACTAATAAAACACAAGGGTCAAAATCATAAACTGAATATTAAGAAAAGTTTAAAATTCATGTTATCTAGTGTTGCATAAAATTCAGTGGCTTTAAATACATAAAACTGGTATGAGCAAGTGCAAGCAGGATTTTTCAACACTGGAAAAAAATCACAAATTAACAAAGTATCACACACTACGTATAGCAGGGGAAGTACTTGTCTCTATGTTTGCTATCCTACTTATCACTTAGAAGAATTAAATAGTGGATAGTCAGTTAAATCGTGTCACGGAACTACTCACTCTATAACAATGTCTTTGCATTCCTTTAGCACTTCACCAGCTTTTTTCCGTTCTTCATTATCTGCAAGAACTAATGTCCCTATAGTTAAATGTAGCTTCTCTGGTACTTGGAAAATTGATGCATCTATGCCGCGGTTTCTACAAGATTCCAAAACTTCTTCCTGCAACAGTAAAAAGTTATTTCATGCTGAACATCTTTCCCCATAAAAATATTGACCTCAAAAAGCAAGAAATGAACCTATAAGTAAACAAACAGATTTTATTTTCTGTGGTTATGCAGTTCTCTTCCTCTTCTTCGTCTTCTTCTTCTTCCCTAATCATTCTTCTCTGATCATATTTACGTTATGTACACTTTTCTCCATCTTCCCTATCCTCATCCATAATTTTCCAATTTTTGTCTCCGTCCCTTCACTTTCCAGGTTTTCAAAATGCATTTGCCATTAATCATTGTGTTATTCTACCCTCCTGTAATCCCTTTTAACTGGATTAATGGCTGTCCATCTTGCCTAATTCTTGCTTGGGAATTTGCTCTATACCTATATAACCCTTCTGCCAGTGAAGACATCTTAGTTTACATACACTACGACTGTCAGGGTCTGTATTTGTTGATCTTCTACTATATGACAAGTTATAACCTGAATATTGTTTGCCAAAAAAGGAAAAGATTAACACAAGAAACTAGTACAAAAATTACTGAAAATAATAATATTGTGTCGTTGCTATCACACTATCTGCATGTAAAATGTGATATGTACATGGCAATAAAATATTTATTACCACAAGTACTGATACCCTGGACTAACTATGGTAAATTTATAATTTCATCAATATCAGAGAATACTGTTTCATTTATTAATTTTCTACTCATTCTCCTTAAAAATAGTTGTATAAATTGTTTACATTCAGTTAAGGGGGAGGGGAAGTATAGGGAAAGCACTCGCCATATCATTTTAATGTAAACTCCATTTCACAATATTAGTAAAGTCATGAATTTATAGCCTGTAAATAAAATAGAACCAATAAAAGTTTTACACTCAGTGAAGACTGTTATCAAAAAAGAAAGATACTTAGATCAAAAATATAAGAGGCAGTCAAATGAATGCGAGGCAGATGGACAAATAGTAAGTAAACTGTTTATTATTTCAAAGTAATTGCCATAACTGTTATTCTATTTATGCCACTGAGAGAAGAGATGGTCAGTGCCTTCATGGAAAAATGCTTGTGGTTGCCTATGGATCTATGATTGCACCCAGGTGTGCACTTCTTCATTTGAAGCTAATCATTGGCCACAAATGTCTATCTTCAGGGCTCCAAAATAATGGAAATCACTTGGGTAGAGATTGAGACTGTATGGAGGATGTGTAAGCGCTTCCCAGAAAAAAAAGTGTCCATGTAGACAGTTCACAAAAATTGAAGTGTGCCATGAAGTCCAAATAGCCAGTAAAATTAACAGACTGCATCAGTCTGCTGCAGGATAGTGCCCACACATGTTGCCAACATTGTTCAGACTGTGCTGCTGAAGTTTCATGCTGGGAGGCCCCTACACATCCACCATACAGACTCAATCCCTCCCCATGTGATTTTCATAGTTTTGGAGCCATGAAGAAAGATACTCGAGGCCTTTGATATGCTTTGAACAAAGAGTTACATGCTTGGGTACAATCATGGTTCCATAGACAGTCACAACCATTTTTCCATGAAGGTACTGACCATCTTGTCTCTCAGTGGGATAAATGTGTGAGTGTCATTTCAAAAGTTCTGTACACTGTAAGATAGAAATGGGAAATAATTTGTTTTACAAAATACCTTTACGGGCCTTCAATATAGGCCTATGATCTCCATTCTTGCTTATAACATCTTTTCAACATTTTCATTGTTTAGGTAGCTGATTACTGAAGTTACCTTACTGGAAGCTTCATCAACTGTATAAACATGTCTTCCACAGAGTTGTCCCTACCATGCAAAATGAGGACATCAGCTGCAAGCATGTCAGGCCTTCTTTTACAAATTTTTGGGTGCAAAACAATTCGCAGAAACAGCTTGGCATACACGCCTGGCACACACTATTTGTAGCTATGACTCCATTCATGCCGTGTTTACAGCCATTGGCTATTTCTGCCAGGTGAATAAGATACAAGTATTGAGAATGTTTATTCATGAAAAAGACTTTGTCAAAGGTATATAACAACAGTATAGCAATTCAATTAGCACAGCTACAATCTTAAAGCTGAAATTCATTACAGTGAGTGCCACAATACACTTTTGTATTGTACATTAGATTGTTTGACAGCAAGTGAGACAGTTCTAGTTCAAAAATTTTCAGTGCCATGTATATATTAAACATCCTGAGAGCATTAACTTTATGTGAATTTCCAGATGTAAGTCAAACTTTGCTTTATTGTTGGTGTCACAAGGTGAATTTCTTTCCTGATAACACTTCATGTAATGTTGTTACTGGAAGAGATAAAATAAATATACATATTCAGAACTGCTAGTACCCTGAATGCTGGGAAGAAGAGGCCAACAGTGTTACATATGACCAATCTTACATACTGTGTGTACAATATCGTATCGAATTTTTAGAATGTCTCCATATTAATAAAATATAAATACGTACATAAATAGAAAAGCATGAAATACATCATACAGAGATAATTGCTGTTACACCTCTCAATTTCCCCATTGAAACAGAGGACCAGTCACGCCTTTCGGCAGATTTAATTAACATCTTCTCCTCAATTAAGTTTTAGTCAAAATGAATCCTAGAAATCTGTACTATTAATTTCTATTTTCTTCAGTAAATAGAGCTCCATGAAACAGTTCTTTGGATGGAAAATGATGATGATCGTGATCACCACCACCACCGCCACCACCATGACTACTATTAGAAAAACAACAGCCCTAAAGTCACATAATAAAATCTGTTGAGCTATATCTGTATATCAAAGGAGTTTACTGGCTGTAAACCAGAAGTGAAGACAGTTCTTTTCACAAAGCGCTACTGAGAAAATTTAGAGAACTCAAATTTGCAGCTGACTGCAGAGCGATTCTACAGCTGTCAATGTGCATTTTGATTACGGACCATGAAGACAAGATAAGAGAAATCAGGGCTCATATGGAGACACATAGATAGTTACTTTTCCCTTGCTCAATTTGTGAGTGGAAGAACAAAAGGAATGACTAGTATTGGTACAAGGTACCCTCTGCTGTACACTATACAGTGGCTTGCATAGCATGTATGTAGATGTAGATTTAACCACATGTACTGTATATTAAATATACTCCAAGCATTCATCCAAGTTCCTACACATGGAAAGACTGAAAAAAGATGCCTAATGAAGAATGGCAGCTTCATGTTTTCAAAGTAGCTGTCAACCTGGGCAGACCGAAGACACAATATTGCGGATCAAAATGTCCTGTGTGCATGTATGTCACAATTGTTTGCTTTTTACTTGTAACTCATGACAATACACATTTCAAAGCACAGGTTGTTGGGTTTTTTGCTTGCAATCCTACAGTTGTTCCTCTCAATACACAGCCAACAAAGAAGATAGGATCACCATTATGCCACAGAGCTTACACTATAATAAAGACAATGGTGGCAATAATAAATACTATCACCATTAGGGATGAGGTCGGTCAGCTGGGTCAGTCAGCTGTGCCTCCTCACCCAGAAAGTGTGTGTTTAGTGCCAGGCAGTACCACCTCTGCGCAGAGCAACAGCTGTCACAGTCAGTCTCAGCCACAACAACAAGGTCTTTCCATCATTTCAGGTGGTCGGTGGACAGATTTCTGACCAACGGAAGTGATAGAAAGGCCATGCACATTCTGAACTTATTTGTTGTTCATCCTTGGTAGCTTGTGCTTTGTACCTATTTACAACACTGATCTGCCCTTCTGTCAATTTATGTGCTTTGCCAATAATGGCTGGACTGAATCACTGCTTTTCTTCATTTTTCTTATCTGCTGTAGCTTGTGTTGTATGACAAACCTGTAGGCCATATGTTTGTTTTTTTGCAAGGCATGCCAAAAATCTAGAAATTCACTGGAATACGTATGCTGAACCAAAGAGAAATTAAATTGAGATATATTTTTTTAATTGGATAAATATATATCACTTTGTAACGTTACAACATGATGCTTTTAGGAGGATAGATATTAAAAAGAGCCACACAACAAGAATGCAAAATTTAGAGCTTCTAATTTTATTGTTCATAAATATATGAAAAGCTGGGAAGGGCAGGAAAGACAAACATTTCAGACATGTCAGTCATATTTAAAGGAAGTCAAATCACATGATTAATGGACAAGATCTGAAGTTCTGGGGAATTAGTGAAATAATATCAAGGATTAAACAGTGAAAAAGTCATGAACTGACAAGTTGGAAAAGACATAGAAAGTTGAAAACTGGCAAAGCAAAACCAGAGAAAGAAGAAGGAAAATCAGGATGAAGGGAGAGAAAGAAAGAAAGAAAAAAATTCAACTACCACGTGATGTTGTTGTTGTGGTCCTCAGTCCTGAGACTGGTTTGATGCAGCTCTCCATGCTACTCTATCCTCTGCAAGCTTCTTCATCTCCCAGTACCTACTGCAACCTACATCCTTCTGAATCTGCTTAGTGTATTCATCTCTTGGTCTCCCTCTGCGATTTTTACCCTCCACGCTGCCCTCCAATGCTAAATTTGTGATCCCTTGATGCCTCAAAACATGTCCTACCAACCGATCCCTTCTTCTAGTCAAGTTGTGCCACAAACTTCTCTTCTCCCCAATCCTATTCAATACCGCCTCATTAGTTACGTGATCTACCCATCTTATCTTCAGCATTCTTCTGTAGCACCACATTTCGAAAGCTTCTATTCTCTTCTTGTCCAAACTAGTTATCGTCTATGTTTCACTTCCATACATGGCTACACTCCATACAAATACTTTCAGAAATGACTTCCTGACACTTAAATCTATACTTGATGTTAACAAATTTCTCTTCTTGAGAAACGCTTTCCTTGCCATTGCCAGTCTACATTTTATATCCTCTCTACTTCGACCATCATTAGTTATTTTACTCCCTAAATAGCAAAACTCCTTTACTACTTTAAGTGTCTCATTTCCTAGTTTAATCCCCTCAGCATCACCCGATTTAATTTGACTACATTCCATTATCCTCGTTTTGCTTTTGTTGATGTTCATCTTATATCCCCCTTTCAAGACACTGTCCATTCCGTTCAACTGCTCTTCCAAGTCCTTTGCTGTCTCTGACAGAATTACAATGTCATCGGCGAACCTCAAAGTTTTTACTTCTTCTCCATGAATTTTAATACCTACTCCGAATTTTTCTTTTGTTTCCTTTACTGCTTGCTCAATATACAGATTGAATAACATCGGGGAGAGGCTACAACCCTGTCTCACTCCTTTCCCAACCACTGCTTCCCTTTCATGCCCCTCGACTCTTATAACTGCCATCTGGTTTCTGTACAAATTGTAAATAGCCTTTCGCTCCCTGTATTTTACCCCTGCCACCTTCAGAATTTGAAAGAGAGTATTCCAGTTAACGTTGTCAAAAGCTTTCTCTAAGTCTACAAATGCTAGAAACGTACCACGTGATATCAGCACAAATTACGGTGAGGTTGTGACAAAGGTGAATTAGATGTTGTAGGATGAGTTTGCATCCATGAATTTAGCACAATGCTGCCATGATAGTTAGCATGAAGCTCAAATAGCACAGTATGTAGCCCACCAAACTTTTATAGTATGTATTGTCTGACGCTTGTATACAAATCTACTCCAGAATATTACAATTAGGATGATCAATGCTGAACATATCAGTATCCTCACTAAAATATTTTGAGAATACTGTGGTTACAACATTTAAAATAGTGTACCAAGAGGTAAAATCTGTTACTGAAATCTGGTTCATTTTATTCTATTCTCATTTATATACATTCATAAATTCAACAGACGTGCAAAACAGATAATACTTGCTCATTTGTCACTGCATAAAATCCACTGCCTACATACAAGTCAATACAAGAATACTTTGTGTTCTGCCTAATAACTTACAAAGAAGGTCAAACACAAAATGCTAAATCTCAACTACATTCACCTCGTTGTCCTCTAAAATGCCTGCTTGAGAAAGAACTGTTCTGGTTAGTCTTTGGACTTCTGTACGATTGTGCTTATGACAAAGCTCAGCTGTGTTGCTGCATTCTCCAGGCTGAATAAAATTGCAGTACTTTCACTAGACCTTGTTCAGTACTGCAACATACTGCAAGCAGCCTTATTTTACAAAATACTTACAGTATTTGTATTGTGGTTCCAGAAACATCTGCTCCTGCAGGTACAAAGCTTCATTTTAGGAATGTCTGAGAAGAGAGAAAATCATTCATCATATTACATCATGCACTTCAGTGACTCCACCTACCCACTCCTCTAGAAGCTTAGCAGTGTCTAAATGCATAATGTTACTACACATTATGATAGTTTTCCTGTTACTTAGTGTAGGCAGCATTTCCACTACAGTGAGGTAAACCTCTAGTTATTTTTAAATATATGGGTAGACAGCCTGCTGTCAAGTTGTTGTTTATTCTAGCAATGTACTTCCAAACAATTAAATCATTCAGGGTAAACAAAAGGCTGAAATCTTCTCAAAAGTACTTGCTTCATATTAAACGATTATTTTGATGTGTGTTCAGGAAGACTATTCTTCTGGGCTTCCTTTGTCTATTTTGTTGGGGTTGGGTTGTTTGGGGAAGGAGACCAGACAGCGAGGTCATCGGTCTCATCGGATTAGGGAAGGATGGGGAAGGAAGTTGGCCATGCCCTTTGAAAGGAACCATCCCGGCATTTGCCTGGAGCAATTTAGCGAAATCACGGAAAACCTAAATCAGGATGGCCAGACGCGGGATTGAACCGTCATCCTCCCGAATGAGAGTCCAGTGTCTAACCACTGCGCCACCTCGCTCGGTGTTTATTTTGTGTTTCTCCTATACAGTGGTTAACTCAAACAGCCAATCACTCTGCTCTCACCAGCAATTAGGGAAATAAAACAGTCAATTGCATGGATTCCTGTGATAGGGTCAGGATTAGAACTTACTAACACTAATTTCCACCTGTGAAATGGACCTGCCCAACTCTTGATCCTGGTGTCTGAGAATACAAGCTGGAGTATTTTCAGACAAGAAGGTTGGTGGGAAAGAACAAGGAGCTCCAACAAATAAATGAAACTGAATAGCTATTTATGATAAGAAACTACTATCAAATTCCACAAGACGTTAACATAACAACTATGTACACTCCTGGAAATTGAAATAAGAACACGGTGAATTCATTGTCCCAGGAAGGGGAAACTTTATTGACACATTCCTGGGGTCAGATACATCACATGATCACACTGACAGAACCACAGGCACATAGACACAGGCAACAGAGCATGCACAATGTCGGCACTAGTACAGTGTATATTCACCTTTCGCAGCAATGCAGGCTGCTATTCTCCCATGGAGACGATCGTAAAGATGCTGGATGTAGTCCTGTGGAACGGCTTGCCATGCCATTTCCACCTGGCGCCTCAGTTGGACCAGCGTTCGTGCTGGACGTGCAGACCGCGTGAGACGACGCTTCATCCAGTCCCAAACATGCTCAATGGGGGACAGATCCGGAGATCTTGCTGGCCAGGGTAGTTGACTTACACCTTCTAGAGCACGTTGGGTGGCACGGGATACATGCGGACGTGCATTGTCCTGTTGGAACAGCAAGTTCCCTTGCCGGTCTAGGAATGGTAGAACGATGGGTTCGAAGACGGTTTGGATGTACCGTGCACTATTCAGTGTCCCCTCGACGATCACCAGTGGTGTACGGCCAGTGTAGGAGATCGCTCCCCACACCATGATGCCGGGTGTTGGCCCTGTGTGCCTCGGTCGTATGCAGTCCTGACTGTGGCGCTCACCTGCACGGCGCCAAACACGCATACGACCATCATTGGCACCAAGGAAGAAGCGACTCTCATCGCTGAAGACGACACGTCTCCATTCGTCCCTCCATTCACGCCTGTCGCGACACCACTGGAGGCGGGCTGCACGATGTTGGGGCGTGAGCGGAAGACGGCCTAACGGTGTGCGGGACCGTAGCCCAGCTTCATGGAGACAGTTGCGAATGGTCCTCGCCGATACCCCAGGAGCAACAGTGTCCCTAATTTGCTGGGAAGTGGCGGTGCGGTCCCCTACGGCACTGCGTAGGATCCTACGGTCTTGGCGTGCATCCGTGCGTCGCTGCGGTCCGGTCCCAGGTCGACGGGCACGTGCACCTTCCGCCGACCACTGGCGACAACGTCGATGTACTGTGGAGACCTCACGCCCCACGTGTTGAGCAATTCGGCGGTACGTCCACCCGGCCTCCCGCATGCCCACTATATGCCCTCGCTCAAAGTCCGTCAACTGCACATACGGTTCACGTCCACGCTGTCGCGGCATGCTACCAGTGTTAAAGACTGCGATGGAGCTCCGTATGCCACGGCAAACTGGCTGACACTGACGGCGGCGGTGCACAAACGCTGCGCAGCTAGCGCCATTCGACGGCCAACACCGCGGTTCCTGGTGTGTCCGCTGTGCCGTGCGTGTGATCATTGCTTGTACAGCCCTCTCGCAGTGTCCGGAGCAAGTATGGTGGGTCTGACACACCGGTGTCAATGTGTTCTTTTTTCCATTTCCAGGAGTGTATGTTGTGCAATCCTGCATCTACCCTGTGCAAATCCCATGAGAAGCCAAGTCTCATACCAAAGGCAGAGTAACACAAGTCTAGTGTCTGAGGCAAACTGTTATCAGAATATCCAACAGCGATGGGTACAATGCTTACAGAGGCTTGCATGGAGGTTGGATGTGGTGCTCCACTGCAGACTGTTACTAAAGGTCTCAGCCTATGGACTACATTCCCAGATATGTGAGTGGCTCAAAGGCAAGTCTTAGAAACCAGTACGTTGTCCTCGATGGCAGTGTTCATCAGAGATAATGGTTCTGTCAATAGTGCGTCAGGGAAGTGTGACAGGACCACTCTTATTTTCTATATATGTACATGATCTTAGGGACAGGGCAAGCTGCAATCTGTTGCTGTTTGCTGATGACACTGGTGTGCAGGAAGGTATCATCATTAAGTGACTGTAGGAGGATGCAAGATGACTTGCACAAAATTTCTAGTTGGTGGGATGAATGGCAGGTTGTTCTAAATGCAGAAAAAATGTAAATTAATGCAGATGAGAAGGAAAAGCAATCCCATAATGTTAGAATACAGCATCATTAGTGCGGTGCTTGATAAAGTCACAGCGATTAAATATCTAAGCGTAGTGATTTGAAATGGAATAAGCATGTAAGGGCAACAGTAAAATGGTTCAAATGGCTCTGAGCACTATGGGACTTAACATCTATGGTCATCAGTCCCCTAGAACTTAGAACTACTTAAACCTAACACAACACCCAGTCGTGGGCAACAGTAGGAAAGGCGAATGGTCAACTTTGTTTTATTGAGAGAATTTTATGAAAGTGTAGCTCATCTATTGAGAAGACCACAAATAGCACACTAGTGCAATCCATTACTGAGTACTGCTGGAGTATTTGGGAACTCCACTAGGACAGATTAAAGGAAGACATTGAAGCAATTCAGAGAGGAGCTAATAGATTTGTTATTGGTGATTTCGATCAACATGCATTACAGAGATGCTTCATAATCTCAACCAGTAATCCCTTGGGGGGCGGAGGGGGGGGGGGGGTGGTTCTTGAAACACTATTGAGAAAATTTAGAGAGCTGAAATTTGAAGCTGCCTGCAAAATGATTCTACTCCTGCCAGTTTATATTTCGCTTAAGGATCTTGAAGACACAATAAGAGAAATTAGAGCTAGTTCAGAGTTAACAGAAATTAGAGCTTGTATAGACACTTACAGATAGCAGTTTTTATCTTGCTCTGTTTGCGAATGGAATAGGAAAGTAAATGACTAGTAGTGGTACCAGGTAACCTCTGCCACATACCTTATAGTGGCTAGCAGAGCATGTATGCAGGTGTAGATGATGTGCCACACACACATCACAGGCTGCTCTCTCCAGCCCAGTTTCTCTGTTACTTGTCACTTAGCCACGCTACACTGAAAACAAAACACAGTCTCTCCAGCTTCTTAGCGTCCCACCTGACGTTAAGCTACACTTATACGGGGTGTCTCAAACCTCTTAGATCAAATTGAAACAGGCAATAGTGAATCCACAACTAATTATACTGAGATGGGGACCCAATAGTTGGAAATGTATATTTATTGTGTTATGAACATACACAGCGTACACCAAATAACAACGCAGAACATAGTAATTGTTCAAAGTGTGAGCACCAGTCTCAGTGCATGTCCTTCAATGGTGCATGCAGTTCTGCTGCACTCTGTAATGATCACAGGTGTCTGTGGTACACTAGAACAGGCAGCGGATGATAAACAGCATACACCTCTGATGGCCACACCCCTGGCAGACGTAATGTATGCAACTTACACTATGTGATCAAAAGTATGCGGACACCCCCAAAAACATATGTTTTTCATATTAGGTGCTTTGTGCTGCCACCTACTGCCAGGTATTCCATATAAGCAACCTCAGTAGTCATTAGATATTGAGAGAGATCAGAAAGTGGCACTCCGCGGAACTCAGACTTCGAACGTGGTCAGGTGACGGGGTGTCACTTGTGTCATATGTGTGTACATGAGATTTCTACACTCCTAAACATCCCTAGATCCACTGTTTCTGATGTGATAGTGAAGTGGAAACATGAAGGGACACGTACAGCACAAAAGCGTACAGGGCGACTTCGTCTGTTGACTGACAGAGACGACCGACAGTTGAAGGCGTCATAATGTGTAATAGGCAGACATCAATCCAGACCATCGCACAGAAATTCCAAACTGTATCAGGGTCCATTGAAAGTACTATCACAGTTAGGCAGGAGGTGAGAAAACTTGGATTTCATGACTGAGCAGCTGCTCATAAGCCACAAATCACGCCGGTAAATGCCAAACGACGCCTTGTTTTGGTGTAAGGAGTGTAAACATTGGACAATTGAACAGTGGAAAAACATTGTGTGGAGTGACAAATCACGCTACACAAAGTGGCGATCCGATGGCAGGGTGTGGGTATGGAGAATGTGCAGCGAATGTCATCTGCCAGCATGTGTAGTGCCAACAGTAAGATTCGGATGGAGTGGTGTTATGGTGTGGTCATGTTTTCCATGGAGGGGGCTTGCACCCCTTGTTATTTTGCACGGCACTACCACAGCACAGGCCTACATTGATGTTTTAAGCACCTTCTTGCTTCCCACTGTTGAAGAGCAATTTGGGGATGGCAACTGCATCTTTCAACACAATCGAGCACCTGTTCATAACGCACGGCCTGTGGTGGAGTGGTTACATGACAATAACATCCCTGTAATGGACTGGCCTGCATAGAGTCCTGACTTGAATCCTACTGAACACCTTTGGAATGTTTTGGAATGCTGACTTCATGCCGGGCCTCACCGACTGACATCGATACCTCTCCTCTATGCAACACTCTGTGAAGAATGGGCTGCCATTCCCCAAGAAACCTTCCAGCACCAGATTGAACGTATGCTTGTGAGAGTGGAAGCTGTCATCAAGGCTAAGGGTGGGCCAACACCATATTGAATTCCAGCATTACCAATGGAGGGTGCCACGAACTTTTCAGTCATTTTCAGCCAGGTGTCCAGATACTTTTGATCACCTAGTGTTGCTCATAGCATGTGTGTCATGAGACAATCGTGGGCATCACACCGGCGCATTAACCTGTGCTGCACATACGCCACAATCCTGGTGTCCTTTGACCACTGCAGTTTGTGACGTGTCCATGGTGAGATGTGTTCCTGTGAACTGTGCATGATGAGTAGTCAAAGATGAAACGTTACTCATCATGAGATTTGGCAGACATGTATCTAATGTATGGTGTGGCGGGATTTTGTGCCTGTAAAGCAGCATGAATGAACCAAGGATGCTTTCCCAACAGGTGTCATCTTCACTGGAAGAAGTTTATCTCTGTTGATACCAACAAACAAGAGACAAGGTCATTCACTCCAAAGAGAGCTGGCCACAGTTCCCACCCCAAATCCGAATATCAAACTTTGAGGAGATGGCGTTGGATTGTGTGGCCAACCACCCAGCAATATGCACCCATGAAATTGCCCATGACAAACACATTTCAAAGGATACAGTGTGTAGAGTAGTGGCAGAACAGGTATTACACCACTATCATGAAGAATACTACAAGCACTGGGACCAAATAATTTTGAGCTCTGTGTTTACTTCTGTCAGTGGGTTAACCACCAGAATGCTGTCATGCTGAGCTTCATATAGTTTCTATTGTTCACGGATGAGGTCTCATTCACCAGTGATGGTGTTTTTAACAGGCGCAACAACCATGTCTGGAATGAGGACAAACCCCACCAGCAACAAAACAACAATTCTCTGCCAACATATGAGTAGGCATTGTGCAAGATCACCTAATAGGACCTTATATCCTGCCTCCCTGTTTTACTGGTCCATGGTACTTAGTGTTACTATGAGATGTGCTGCCTCAATTCTTGGAGACTGCACTCACTGTCGTCCGTGAAAGGATGTGGTACCAACAGGATTGAGCACCAGACAATGTCGATGTTAATGTCTATAAGCACCTATACAACATGTACTTCATCACTGGATTGGAAGAGGTGGTCCTGTCTCAAGACCAGCATGATTTCCAGATCTCACACCTCTAGACTTCTTCCTCTGGGGTTATGTCAATACGTTGGTGTATGCAACCGTCACACAAATGGATGAAAACCTGTTTGCTTACAACAGGCACCAGGAATCTTTGAGAGCATGCGGAAGAACTCCATGTGCCTTTGCCATGCATGCACTGAGACTGACAGTCATAGCTTTGAACAGTTACTATGAGCTATGTTGTTCTTATGCAGAGTATGCTGTGTATCTCCACAAAACAATACATATGCATTTTTGACCATTGGTACCCGATCTCAATATAATCAGTTGTGGACCGACTATCACCTGTTCCAACTTGACTCAAAAGGTTTGGGACATCTTGTATACATGCACATTGTGGAATGTGACAAGCCTAGCAAAATATTCTCACTACTTCACATTA
Organism: Schistocerca nitens; assembly: GCF_023898315.1. NCBI lineage: Eukaryota > Metazoa > Arthropoda > Insecta > Orthoptera > Acrididae > Schistocerca > Schistocerca nitens. The sequence goes on from NC_064615.1 coordinate 505,181,884, forward strand.
CACATTTGCGACACATCTCCCTCCATAAGGGAAAATTTTGCAGTCTCTTCCCTGGCGACTGCAAAATTTTTTTTCTGTCAGTGCTGTGCTATTATGTGCCTCATGAGTTCTGCTTCTTTTTCTACACTTTGCTTCTCTTAAAATTTCTTGTTTTATAGGGTTGAAATGAAAACTGCAAATAGCTGTATGTAAGATCTTTTTTTGATACCATGACCGTTTTCATAGCTTAAAGCCTAATCTTCAGGTGGGTATCTGACTACAAAGGGAAATTCAGTTAAAAAACAATGTTCTCTCCAGTCACTAATAATGGTAATAACAAATAGATACATAAATTGTGTCATATGGAACCCAAATTGGGGATGGATAGAAGAGCCAACATTCACTGTAAAAATAATAGTAATCCACCATGTGAGCATACTGTCAAATTGTAAATAGGCTGAATGGTGTCATCACCATCTCGTGGCAATTGAGCTAGAACCTACAATGTAATAAACCAATCATAAGACTTTTTATGTTAGTATCTATTTGCTATTACTGATATTAGTGCTTGAGAAATGCACTGTATTTTAACTGGTAATTCCATTTTGTATTCAGATACCCATCTGAAGATGATGCTTTAAGCTATGAAACTGGTTGCGATCCCAAATAAAGGACCTTACATACAGCTGTTTGTCATTTTCATTCCACAAAATGTACATTCATAGCTGAACACAACACTGTTGAATATTTTGTTTCATTAATCTATAATACAGACAATTATCTTTATACATCTTTAATTCAGCTTTTTCAATTAATCACAAATCTTGCAACATATATATTTACCCATATACATAATTAATTGTATATCTTTCTACATATAAAAAATTATTTAATTGGATAGATAAAAAATTTACTCACCAAGCGGCAGCACAACACATGCTTACAAGACAATTGTAATTGGCAAGCTTTTGGAGCCAGTGGCTCCTTCAGGCAGAAGGGTTGAAGGAGAAGGAAGAGGGGTGAAGTAAAAGGACTGGGGAGGTCTAGGAAAAGGGGCAGATTCAGGAAAGCTACCCAGAACCATGGGTCAGGGAGACTTACCGTACGGGATGAGAAGATAAGACTGATTGTTGGGGACTGCATCAGACAAGATTTGAAAACCTGAGGGTTTTCTCCCAATTAAATTTCACATGGTCCTATTCTGAATCCCATGCCACTTTCCTTGATGTTGATCTCATTCTCACCAAAGGTCAGCTACACACTTCCATCCACATTAAACCTACCAACAAACAACAGTACTTACATTTTGATCATTCCCTTTGCATCTGAAGTAAACATATTTGTTCAGGTGCAGACTCTTTACAGCAATACACCACCATTCTCACCTCAGACTTCAATGCACGTAATTATCCCACCAGCCTAGTTAAGAGGCAGATTTCCTTGCCATCACATCCAATCATGGAACTGCTGATCCTTCCAAAAAACAACTTCGGAGCACACCATTGGTGACTGAGTATTACCCAGGTCGGGAATGTGTTAATCAGCTACTTTGACAGGGCCATGACGTCCTAAAATCATGCCCTGAAATAAGATCCATTCTGTCTGAAATTTTGCCCACCACACCTAGAATAGCTTTCCATCACCATCTCCCTACCCTATGGCTCCTACCCCTGTGTCCATCCCCACTGCAAGACTTGCCCTATGCACCCTACTACCATCACCTATAATAGCCCTGTAACTTGAAAAACGTATACTGTCAAAAGGAGAGCCACCTGCAAAACAACATGTCATATGCCAGATGCTATGTAAACACTGTTTGACATTCTACATCAGCATGACTAGCACCAAATTATCAATTAGGACAAATGGGCACAGGGAAAAGGTGTATACTGGCAACTCGCAATATCCTGTTGCAGAGCTTGCTCTACAAAATGACATTTGTGACCTCAGTGCCTGTTTCACCACACAGGCCATCTGGATTCTTCCTACATATGCCAGTTTCTCAGAACTCCACAGGTGGGAACTAACATTACAACATGTCATTGGTTCTCGCCACCCACCTGGTCTTAATTTACGTTAATTTCTTCTGTCTCAGCATTTCTTCGCTGTATCTGCTCTTTTTTCACTCCATTTTAGTTTTCTACATCTTTCACTGTCTTTCCCGTCTATTTTTCACTGCCCCCTCCCACCTCTGTTACGTACAATGCACTTAGCTTTTCGCTCTTACTAACTCATGTATGATGTTTAAGCAGTAATCTCTGTCTGCATAATTCCACCTTTAAGCTCTCAGGTCAAATCTCGTCTGCTGCAGTCCCCAGCAATTAGTCTTTCCTTTTCATCCTGTACAGTAACTCTCTCCTGACTCGCAATTCTGGCTGACTTTCCCAAAATCTACCCCTTTTCCTAGACCTCTCCAGTCCTTTTCCTTCACCCCTCTTCCTTCCCCTTCAATCCTTCTGCCTTTACAAGGAGCCACTGGCTCTGAAAGCTCACCAATTACAATAGTTTTTTGTGTGTGTTTTCTGCCGCTGTTTGGTGAGTAGGTATTTTTATCTATCCAATTAAATAATTGTGACAATAATCAATTGTTTTTGTTGTTATATTTCAATATACACTATGTAATCAAAAGTGTCTGGACACCCCCAAAAACATACATTTTTCATATTAGGTGCATTGTACTGTCACCTACTGTCAGGTACCCCATATCAGCGACCTCAGTAGTCATTAGACATTGTGAAAGAGCAGAATGGGGTGCTCCGCGGAACTCAGGGAATCCGAACATGATCAGGTGATTGGGTGTCCTTGTTATACATCTGTACGCGAGATTTCCACACTCTTAAACATCCCTAGGTCCACTGTTTCTGATGTGATAGTGAAGTGGAAACCTGAAGGGACATGTGCATCATAAAAGCGTACAGGCGACCTCATCTGTTGACTGAGACACACCGCTGACTGTTGAAGAGGGTCGTAATGTGTAATAGGCAGACAGCTATCCAGACCACCACACAGGAATTCGAAACTGCATCAGTATCCACTGCAAGTATTATGACAATTAGGTGGGAGGTGAGAAAAATTGGATTTCATGGTCAAGCGGCTGCTCATAAGCCACATATCATCCCAGTAAATGCCAAACAACGCCTCGCTTGGTGTACAGGGTGTAAACATTGGATGATTGAACAGTGGGAAAACGTCGTGTGGAGTGACAAATCACAGTACACAATGTGGTGATCTGATGGCATGGTGTGGGTATGGCGAATGCCTGGTGAATGTCGTCTGCTAGTGTGTGTAGTGCCAACAGTAAAACTCGGAGGTGGTGGTGCTGTGGTGTGGTCGTGTTTTTCATGGAGGGGGCTTGCACCCCTTGTTGTTTTGCAAGGCACTATCACAGCACAGGCCTACACTGATGTTTTAAGCACCTTCTTGCTTTCCACTGTTGAAGAGCAACTCGAGGATGGCGACTGCACCTTTCAACATGCTCGAGCACCTGTTCATAATGCGGCCTGCGGTGGAGTGGTTACATGACAATAACATCCCTGTAATGGACTGGCCTGCACAGAGTCCTGATTTGAATCCTATAGAACACTTCTGCGATGTTTTTGAATGCCGACTTTGTGCCAGGCCTCACTCAATGCCTTTCCTCAATACAGCACACCGTGAAGAATGGGCTGCCATTCCCCAAGAAACCTTCCAGCACCTGATTGAACGTATGCCTGCGAGAGTGGAAGCTGTCATCAAGGCTATGGATGGGCCAACACCATACTGAAGTCCAGCATTATTGATGGGAGGTGCCACAAACTTGTAAGTCATTTTCAGCCAGATGACCAGATACTTTTGATGACATAGTGCATATAAATTTATAAAAGGTAGTTCTTTTATTATGAGTGTCAAAAACGATTCATTATACTCGATTATACATATTCTTCTCCAGTATGTAGATTTGCAAATACAGTACTTTTATCATGAACACTCAAAAATAATTCACCATCTTGAATTACACATATCCTTTTACAATATGTAATTTTGCTACAAGCTGTACTTTTACCATGACCACATACAAGCTTTTTCAATATATACATTTTTTAAAAGTAATTTTTCATTATCTTGCCAAGGACAGCACACAATACCATTATGGATATATGACTAATTTACAAATATACTCATTCTTTTTAATGCTGCTTTAATACTTTTTTTATCTCTATCTGCTTGAGACACTAACATCATGGGAGGTTGCCTTTCCTCTATATCTTACAAACATCGCAGTGACACAAGACCTCTTTCATATGTTACATTACCACTACTTCTCTCATATCTAATGGACACTCTTTCAAACACAGTTTCCTCTTTCTCTCTGAAATCTCGCTGAGCAGGTTGGTATCTGGCCAATTGGCTCTGAGCACTATGGGACTTAACATCTTAGGTCATCAGTCCCCTAGAACTTAGAACTACTTAAACCTAACTAACCTAAGGACATCACACACATCCATGCCCGAGGCAGGATTCGAACCTGCGACCGTAGCAGTCTCGCGGTTCCAGACTGCAGCGCCTAGAACCACACGGCCACCGCGGCCGGCTCTGGCCAATTCTCTGCCAGGATACAGATTCACTATCTTACGCTTAACAAGCATTTTTCCATAGCAGTTGTCATCCACGGTTCTAAAAACCAACTGCAAATTATCTAGACAATATTTACAGTGTCGACAAATACAGAAAACCACTATCATAATTACTGCACTTGATCCCACATAACTCCACATTCATATAATGCTAATTGTAAAGCTACTGAAAGCAGCCCTTTGCTGATACAAGATTTCATTTTCCAGCTCTTAAACTTCATTTTTTGTTCCATTTAAATCATACAACAATCTCACCACATGTTCAATGGGTAAATTTAAAGCAAATTCTATTACATTCCTTTTAACAAAACAGCAGTCTACATCCACATTCAGCTTTGGAACTATATCAATATTCATTATGTCTGTCTGAATAATGTGTTCTGACTGTAACAATATTTCAGCACTGTATTTTCTACACTTACCCAGAAATTTCAATTTACCTGTGACCAGAACAACTAAACCAGTGGGTTTATTACTTCTACATGACACTGTGGGGCCTTCATATTTTGGCACTACTAACAACTATTCATTACTCTATATTTGCATTCACACACTTTCATTTAATATAATATACTTTTGAGTGCAGGCTACATCATTGTGGTTTCACACATAATGGTTGTATGTAGACAAAAGAACAAATATCTGCTTAAATATTCCATGGCTCGGATCAATTCTTTTACACAATAAGTGATCATTACTTAGTTTCCCATACTATCTTTTGGCATCATGTATTGACAACATTTCCATTTCTGGGTCTATATACATAAATTACTGCTTCTTAGCATTTACTTCAGCAGGAAGTGGCCAACGTTTATATATATTAAAAACACTGCTATATACGAAGGAAATATTTACCACACAACTTAGAATATTTCCAGGAATGATTATGTAGGAAGTATGGTATTCGGGATGGTAGTTACCTACAACAACAAATATATTTTATTGTCATACAAAGTACACAGCATGTTGTCACAAACATTGATCAGAGCGAACTAACTGCAGATTCAGAGAGGTTAGTTGAGCTACCTCAGGGCAGTGATATTGTTCCGGTGGCTCCACGGAGTTACATCCCCACTGAGCTGGCCCCCCCTTCCCTCTATAATGTGGTCCTGTGGAAGAAAGCAGTATGTAGAGGCGGGATGTCAGTGTTAATCACTGAAATGTCATAATCAGCAATGTACGCTGGTGGATACAGTGCGCGGCCAAATTGCGAAGTGGGAGGAGCACCGAAGGATGAGGAGAGGGAGATGGCACTGCAGTGTAGGCAGTACAATGGTCTGTGACCGTCGAGGCAGCGGGAGGCGTGACATCAGCGATGGGAGTGGCTTATACAGGGGCACTGACAATGAAGGCTCCATCAGTCATGAGGTGAGATGTTAAACCCACTGTACCAATGAACGAGGGCAGGCATGTTCAATTGACCTAGAGACTACACTGGGGCCTGCCTGTCTATTTGTGAAACTGGCAGAGATGACAAAGTGAGTTACATAAAGTGACACTGATACCTTCCAGCAGAAACTACTTAGTTGTACTCTGAAGTGAATGGTGTTGGCTGTAGAGGCGCCAATGCAGGGCAGAGCGTGCCACTGGGGAGTCAACTTAAGTCCATGGGGCTTCAGCAGTCTGCTTAAAGACACCATAGTGGACTTTCCCAAGATGATAATGTCAAATGTGTTGGTGTCCCGTGATATGGGCCGCTGCAGGAGTGGCAGGTTAGTACAAAGCCGGCTATATGGCATCTGTGCGTAGCATAACATGGGAACAGGTGTTTAAGCCCTTGTGAATGAATATGATTGGCTTTACGTGATGGATAGTTGGTGGTACAAGGATGCTGCATACATGCTCATGTACTCGCTGCGCTAGTTCTGGTTGGTCATCGTCTGGTACAGCTATACCTTGAATGACAAATTCTGCAAGGAGGCAGAGTGGCTCACCATATAATACCTCAGCAAGTGAGGCGTTCAAATCTTTTTTAGGACCAGTCCTAATTCTGAGAAGCACCCAGGACAGGGAATCTGTCCACAATTGCAAGTGGCAGATTAAAACTGCCTTGAGCCTGCAGTGGCATAATTCCACTAGGCCATTCGACTGGGGTTGGTAAGCAGTCATGTGCAAACAAGGGCCCCTGTACAGTTGGCACAGTTCATTGAACAAGGCAAACTCAAATTGCTGGCCTTGGTCTGTCATCAGCGATGTAGGACAGCTGAATCTGGAAATCCAGTTGCAAACAAAGGCCAGTGCAACTGTGTCAGCTGAAATGTTTGGTAACGCGGTGGGCTCAGCCCAATGCATCATACAATTCATCATGGATAAGATGTAATTTGAACCCTATGACTCAGGGAATGGCCCAACTAAATCAATGTGAACATTCATGCAGTGCAATCATGCTTGACGTTGCGCCAGATGAAGCATTCCATGACTAATTTGAGTGTGGGACGTTCACTGCAATGTGCAAGATTGTGCAATAAGTTGAACACAGTTTTATGATAGGATTATGGGACAACTGATTGTATTCTCTCACATGACATATCATACCAAACAGGCTTGGTGGTTCCTGGCGGTGTACACTGTTTTAGTTATAGCCCAGTGTCTTGTCCAATGAGTAGCTGTTGTAGTTTGGTATCTATGGTCTGTGTGTCAGTGAGTAGATCAAACTCTAGCTGGGTAGATGTGACCACCAAGCAAGACAGGTAGTCTGTGACTATATTTTCTACACCTCGTACATGTCTGATGTCGGCGGTAAATTGCGAGACCAGGATGAGCCAGCAAAAGTGCCTTGGCGTGTTGTTAACAGAAGGGTTTTTGGTTGTGTCTGCAAGAGGCTGTGATTGATGAAAATGGTTAGAGGGCATCCTTCAAGTCATCCTGGAAATAGTGGATTGCCTCATAGATGTCCAAGAGCTCTCTATATCTCTATCAAAAGTCAACTACTTCTGCTGAGTATCAGTAAACTCTCGGGAGAAGAAACACAGTGGCTGTGTTACACCACTGATCTCTTGTTGCAGTATTGCACCAACTGTATGGTCAATGGCATCTGCGGCGGTCATGATTTAAATTAACCTGAACACACAGTGGCTTTTTCCACATTAATGTTATCTTTGCAGTAACAGTTCACCATCCATACTCGTTGAAGCTGTGTATCCTTGGGGAACTAGTGATACATAATTTCAGTTCCCTTTGTCTTCCTGTTATAAGACATGTAATCAGTGACAGCACACCCATGCATTCCTGTCATAAAACATGTGAACTAATGAAACAAAACTTTCCCATGTGTGCACTCACAAAATCTAAGCTTCTGCAACAACAGTAGCCTCCGCGCAGCTACAACCATGTGTTTCAATGTCATGCACAGAACAATGATTTTCTCACTCAGTCTGAATATTCCATTCAGGCCCCCTCTGGCGCTGCCTATCTCCTCCCTTGCAGGTGGCTTGTACTGCCGTCACCTGTGCCCTTGGGAGCAATTTCAAACTTCCACTCTGCCTAACTGTTTTTCTTATCCATCTTGCATCCATTTCCTTCTGGTAAATTCTACAGTTTTCTGTTTCATTATTAGCTGTTCTGAGATGTTTTACCCTCGAGAGGGCATCCACAACACAATATCCTTTACCTCTTTTGTATAAAACTGGGTAGTCATATTCTTCCAACTTTAATATGAATTTCAACAATCTTGAAAACGAGTCCGAAATACTACTTAACCACGTCAGTGGTTTGCAATCCGTGCCTACCGTTACTTTTTGACCAAACAAATATGGTCAGATTTCTCTTTCTATTGTGCTATATGACTATTTCACCTTATTTAATGTCTAGATGCTTATGCGGCAGGTAAGTTGCTGCCAATTTCCCCTTGACTCAACATAGCTCCTATTGAGCTCTGACTTGAATCTGTTTTGACAAATTCTTTGTTAAAGTCTAGATCCCGTCACATCGGAGGGCTTTGTGGTTTTCTCTTTAACTGCTAGAATGAAACTTCCTGTTCTATCACCCAGTTATATGTTACCCCTTTCTTTAGTAATTCATACAGGGGTTCAGAGGTTCCTGCAGTTGCTTATAAAACAACAATAACATTTGTGTAGTTTTGTATTAGTCTTTGACTGAGGAAACTGTTTCGACCTACATGGGATAAGGCTTTAACCCCCATGCTGTATGTCCCAAAAATGTAATTTCCTTACACAATAATTCAGATTTATCTATTTGCAGTTTTAAATTGTAACATAGAAGTCTCTCAAACATCTTTCCAAGTCGATTATTGTGATCTAATGAGGATCCAAGCATTATGACATCACATAAATATATAAATACCTTCTCTCCTTGAAATCCCATTACAATAGAATTTATTATTTTTTGAACTGTGCTTGGGGATGTCTTCAAACCCACTGCCATTTTTCCGTATTCATAATACCCATATGGTGGACTAATCATTGTTTCCTGTCAATCTTTTTCACCTAATAACACTTGATCCATTCACATCCATTTTATTTCGAATTACAATCAAGTGAAAATTCCATTCAATATTACTTGGGACTATGCTATGGTCTCGCAACATTGTATCTATTCCCTCCAATCTACTTTTTGCCTCTAGTATTAACTAAATCTCATGTCTAATAACATCTGTTTGTGTCAAATGGTTTCCTGGCAAGTGGAATATGTAATTATAAGCCATACATATTTCCACCATTGCATTTCTTTCTTTGCTATTCAAGTGATCAACTCTTGGAGTTTTCTTTTAATTTACTGGCTCTGGATGTTATCTCTGACTTTACTTTCATCACTTGATGTACCTTACACTACTCACCAGTGGCAATAGCAGACACTTCACTGAACTGATTTCTTCTGTTGTGTTTAGCACAGTCATTATGCATGTACCATCTTTTACTGTTACCAGTGTTCCTGGTACATGTACTCCCTGCTATTTCTTTCTTAGAAATGATCACTACTGACGCATTCCTTAAATATATTTGCACTCTAAAATTTTGTTCCTCTCCAGGATGTATTATCACACTTCACACTTTTCTTATCTTGTTTCCTGCAGTTTTTCTTCCACAATGACATTCCCCCCCCCCCCCCCCCCCCCCCCCATGAACCATGGACCTTGCTGTTGGTGGGGAGGCTTGCGTGCCTCAGCGATACAGATAGCCGTACCGTAGGTACAACCACAATCGAGGGGTATCTGTTGAGAGGCCAGACAAACGTGTGGTTCCTGAAGAGGGGCAGCAGCCTTTTCAGTAGTTGCAAGGGCAACAGTCTGGATGACTGACTGATCTGGCCTTGTAACAATAACCAAAACGTCCTTGCTGTGCTGGTACTGCGAACGGCTGAAAGCAAGGGGAAACTACGGCCGTAATTTTTCCCGAGGGCATGCAGCTTTACTGTATGATTAAATGATGATGGCGTCCTCTTGGGTAAAATATTCCGGAGGCAAAATAGTCCGCCATTCGGATCTCTGGGCGGGGACTACTCAAGAGGATGTTGTTATCAGGAGAAAGAAAACTGGCGTTCTACGGATCGGAGCGTGGAATGTCAGATCCCTTAATCGGGCAGGTAGGTTAGAAAATTTAAAAAGGGAAATGGATAGGTTAAAGTTAGATATAGTGGGAATTAGTGAAGTTCGGTGGCAGGAGGAACAAGAATTCTGGTCAGGTGACTACAGGGTTATAAACACAAAGTCAAATAGGGGTAATGCAGGAGTAGGTTTAATAATGAATAGGAAAATAGGAATGCGGGTAAGCTACTACAAACAGCATAGTGAACACATTATTGTGGTCAAGATAGATACGAAGCCCACACCTACTACAGTAGTAAAAGTTTATATGCCAACTAGCTCCGCAGATGACGAAGAAATTGAAGAAATGTATGATGAAATAAAATAAATTATTCAGATAGTGAAGGGAGACGAAAATTTAATAGTCATGGGTGACTGGAATTCGAGTGTAGGAAAAGGGAGAGAAGGAAACGTAGTAGGTGAATATGGATTGGGGCTAAGAAATGAAAGAGGAAGCCGCCTGATAGAATTTTGCACAGAGCACAACTTAATCATAGCTAACACTTGGTTTAAGAATCATGATAGAAGGTTGTATACATGGAAGAACCCTGGAGATACTAAAAGGTATCAGATAGATTATATAATGGTAAGACAGAGATTTAGGAACCAGGTTTTAAATTGTAAGACATTTCCAGGGGCAGATGTGGACTCTGACCACAATCTATTGGCTATGACCTGTAGATTAAAACTGAAGAAACTGCAAAAAGGTGGGAATTTAAGGAGATGGGACCTGGATAAACTGAAAGAACCAGAGGTTGTACAGAGTTTCAGGGAGAGCATAAGGGAACAATTGACAGGAATGGGGGAAAGAAATACAGTAGAAGAAGAAAGGGGAGCTTTGAGGGATGAAGCAGTGAAGGCAGCAGAGGATCAAGTAGGTAAAAAGACGAGGGCTGGTAGAAATCCTTGGGTAACAGAAGAAATATTGAATTTAATTGATGAAAGGAGAAAATATAAAAATGCAGTAAATGAAGCAGGCAAAAAGGAATACAAATGTCTCAAAAATGAGATCGACAGGAAGTGCAAAATGGCTAAGCAGGGATGGCTAGAGGACAAATGTAAGGATATAGAGGCTTATCTCACTAGGGGTAAGATAGATACTGCCTACAGGAAAATTAAAGAGACCTTTGGAGATAAGAGAAACACTTATATGGACATCAAGAGCTCAGATGGAAACCCAGCTCTAAGCAAAGAAGGGAAAGCAGAAAGGTGGAAGGATCATATAGAGGGTCTATACAAGGGCGATGCACTTGAGGACAATATTATGGAAATGGAAGAGGATGTAGATGAAGATGAAATGGGAGATACGATACTGCGTGAAGAGTTTGACAGAGCACTGAAAGACCTGAGTCGAAACAAGGCCCCAGGAGTAGACAACATTCCATTGGAACTACTGACGGCCTTGGGAGAGCCAGTCATGACAAAACTCTACCATCTGGTGAGCAAGATGTATGAAACAGGCGAAATACCCTCAGACGTCAAGAAGAATATAATAATTCCAATCCCAAAGAAAGCAGGTGTTGACAGATGTGAAAATTACCGAACAATCAGTTTAATAAGCCACAGCTGCAAAATACTAACACGAATTCTTTACAGACGAATGGGAAAACTAGTAGAAGCCGACCTCGGGGAAGATCAGTTTGGATTTCGTAGAAATACTGGAACACGTGAGGCAATACTGACCCAACGACTTATCTTAGAAGAAAGATTAAGGAAAGGCACACCTACGTTTCTAGCATTTGTAGACTTAGAGAAAGCTTTTGACAATGTTGACTGGAATACTCTCTTTCAAATTCTAAAGGTGGCTGGGATAAAATACAGGGAGCGAAAGGCTATTTACAATTTGTACAGAAACCAGATGGCAGTTATAAGAGTCGAGGGACATGAAAGGGAAGCAGTGGTTGGGAAGGGAGTAAGACAGGGTTGTAGCCTCTCCCCGATGTTATTCAATCTGTATATTGAGCAAGCAGTAAAGGAAACAAAAGAAAACTTCGGAGTAGGTATTAAAATCCATGGAGAAGAAATAAAAACATTGAGGTTCGCCGATGACATTGTAATTCTGTCAGAGACAGCAAAGGACTTGGAAGAGCAGTTGAACGGAATGGATGGTGTCTTGAAGGGAGGATATAAGATGAACATCAACAAAAACAAAACAAGGATAATGGAATGTAGTCGAATTAAGTCGGGTGATGTTGAGGGTATTAGATTAGGAAATGAGACACTTAAAGTAGTAAAGGAGTTTTGCTAGTTGGGGAGCAAAATAACTGATGATGGTCGAAGTAGAGAGGATATAAAATGTAGACTGGCAATGGCAAGGAAAGCGTTTCTGAAGAAGAGAAATTTGTTAACATCGAGTATAGATTTAAGTGTCAGGAAGTCATTTCTGAAAGTATTTGTATGGAGTGTATACATGTATGGAAGTGAAACATGGACGGTAAATAGTTTGGACAAGAAGAGAATAGAAGCTTTCGAAATGTGGTGCTACAGAAGAATGCTGAAGATTAGATGGGTAGATCATATAACTAATGAGGAAGTATTGAATAGGATTGGGGAGAAGAGAAGTTTGTGGCACAACTTGACCGGAAGAAAGGATCGGTTGGTAGGACATGTTCTGAGGCATCAAGGGAGCGCCAATTTAGTATTGGAGGGCAGCGTGGAGGGTAAAAATCGTAGGGGGAGACCAAGAGATGAATACACTAAGCAGATTCAGAAGGATGTAGGTTGCAGTAGGTACTGGGAGATGAAGCTTGCAGAGGATAGAGTAGCATGGAGAGCTGTATCAAACCAGTCTCAGGACTGAAGACCACAACAACAACAACAACATGACATTTCCTCAGTTTCATAGCTCCAACTGCAACAGAATTAACATCCTGTTGTTCTGCAATTCCTAATGCTGTTGTACCAGCTTCTACCATGTTTGATGTAACTTTTCCCAGTCCTAAGGCTCCGACCATTAACAAACCAACACTGTGTTGTTTCGTTGTTGCTGCAGCATTCAGCATTCACACTAATGTAGCCGTTTTTCCCACCATTCCCTACTATCAAACTGGTTCCTACCATGTTAGATATAATTTTTCCCAGTTCTGTGCCTCCAACCACTACTGAACAGACACACTGCTGTGTTGCAGTCTCTTCATCTTCTTAACATCCATCCCAGTTGATGTTGCATTACACTTCTACACACACACACACACACACACACACACACACACACACACACACTGAGCAATAGTAAAACTCTTGCAAAATATTCTCAATACCTCATGCAACTTATTCGTGACAAAGCAATATGAAATGAAACAACAACATAAGATCAGTAGTAGGGTAGGTGAATGATTGAAATTGGCTTATTGTGAGAATTTTATGTAAGTGTAGCTCATCTATTACAGAGAGCACGCATAGGACACTTAAGCGACCCATTATTGTTTGGAATCCCCACCAAGTCAGGTTAAAGGAAGACATCTATACAATTCAGAGGTGTGCTCCAATATCTGTTACTGGTAACTTTGACTGAACATGAGTATTACAGAAATCTCCATGAACTTAAATGGGAATCTTTTTTGCGAAACAGTGTTGAGAAAGTTTAGAGAACAGGCATTTGCGATTGACTTCAGAACAATTCTACTGCACCTACATCTTTTGTAAAGACAATAAATACAAGACAGGAGAAATACGGACTTGAATGGAGGAACATAAATAGTCATTTTTCCCTCACTCCACTTGTGAGTGGAACAGAAAAGGGAATGGTTAGTGGTGATACCAAGGTACCCTCTGCCATGCACCGTATGGTGTCTTATGGAGTATCTATTTAGATGCAGATGTATCTCCAGCTGTAGCTGTAGATTAAAGGTTGATTTAGACAAAGACTTGTTTTATCGAGACAAGCTTTCTACAAATGAAGTGTGACAGGTACCATACTCATTCTGCCAGTCTTCTATAAACCTAATTCTTATTAACATGATCAAGTGACCACTGTGGACTGTGGAATTGTGTGTGTCATAGGAAACAGGGATTTTTGCTTTGTTGCCAAATTGAAATGACAGTACAAATCATATGTAATACAAGATGCCCTCAGCAGTTGAGCCAAGGTCCCTGTTCCCTGCAACAGCTTTGTTGTTCCACACAGTGGTCACTCAAACATGCCCACAACTTATAGTTATAAAAAACTGGAGATATTGAACAGTCCTTGATCCCCATGTTTGCCAACCACAGGCACGCTCAGGATTGGTCAAGTTCCTCAAGGTGCTTGCCACCTGACATGACCTGGAACTATATGTGGTTTACTGAATGTCAGGGATACAACAAGTATTATCATCAGTGTACTTTAACAGTCTCCTCTCTGGTAGCAAGGGACAGACCAAACTCAAGAGCAACACAAGTTTCATAAGATACAGCAAAGGTTTTTATGTAACTTAATATCATATGGTGTTTTATGATTAGTATTGGTAATTGATGTATTAGCAGCTTACCCTAAACTTGGTAAAGCCTTCTATAATTGAATTCCCTGTAAGTGGAATGGAGATGAAATGTGTAAACGGCTGCTTCTGTCGTGCTGACATAACAATAAGGTTAATTCTTCTCCTGGCTGCTGCAACGCCTTTTTTGTCACTTCCTGTTATCACTGAAATGAAAAACAATGAGAACCAGAGTTTGAAATGTAGCAAATTATTACTGATATATGTACTAAACTCCCTAAAACCCAAATGGTCAGCGGAGACTCTGTTTTGCAGTTCAGAATTTTGCAAGAAAACTGGTACCAAGAATTAGACATAAACTGACAGCACTGAACACAAACAGGATTTTCCAAGTTAATTATAACCAAGAAGCACTGAATTTATGAAATGAAATAATAAACAAACAACAATTATTTGATTTTTTTATTATGGGAGAATTCATGTGATGCAAGTTCCAGGTTACAGAGATGGCCTCAATAACTTTGCAGCATGTTGTACCTAACACCCTTAACTTAAGGCAGGGCTTCACAACATACGTGCTCGCGGAGCAAGCTGTGAGCAGCAAGGCGCGAGCACGGAGCAGCGCGAGCACGCTACCCCCACTACCGGACCAGAGCGGAGAGTGGGGAGAGTCACGGGGTGCACACAACAGCTGCCGCCAGTCAATGTAAATCCGCGGCCTCCTGCAGGGATATCACTCACGAATTATTACTGCGACAAATGAAACAAATAAAGGAGAATGTACACTTGCCACATAATTTTATTAGCTTAGTGTATGCCTCTACATTCGTATTAATTTGTGAACTATTACACAATAAAAGGTGTCACTGAAGTGTGGGATTCTCGGTTATCTTGTACTTTTTGCCCTTTATAATTGCGTCTATGTTCGGAGTAATTGTTCTTGTGCATCGTAGGCGCAGCGTGCAGTTTAAATTTCGATCAGACAATGCGTTTCTCAGGTGCGTCTTGTTACGTTTCATTGCAGAGAACAGTTGTTCACAAACATACGTGGAACCGAACATTGATATTATTGTAGCCGCCAGTTTGTGCAAACGAGGAAATCTATCCTGAGGGAAGTGTCTGTAGAATTCCAAAATGTTTTTCTTGTTCTGAAATTTGTCTCTGTATTCTCTGTCACACTGCAGGTCAATAATTTCTAGTTGCAGCTCAGGACGAATCTCTTCAATATTCGCTGAATATGGAGAGGAGAACAGATCAAAATCACTGTCTAGTGCTGTCAGATCTTGAAAGCGTTGATCAAATTCTTCCTTAAGGACAACTAAACTATGTGAATAACGTTCACAGTCTTTGTGAACATCTTGCATGGGTGATAATTTAGGAAAATTGAGCTAGATTTCCTGTTTCCAGCTGACTCACCCAAAGTGTCAATTTCATTTTAAAAGCTCGTACTCGATCTATGAAATGAGTAATTAGCAGATCTTTACCTTGTAGTGAAATGTTCAAAGCATTCAGATGGCTAGTTAAATCTGCTAAGAATGCGAGATCACATTTGCATGAAGGCTCTTTCAATTCAGGAACACACGTGTTATTTATTTCCATGAACATATTTATCTCATCTAATAGGCAAAAAAATCGATTTAATAATTCGCCACGACTAAGCCAGCGGACCTCGCTGTAATAAGGCAGGCTACCACACTGACTTTCTACATCCTCAAGAAAGATTTTAAATTGCCTGTGTTGTAGCCCATGCTTCCTTCTATAATTGGTTGTACGAACAACAACACTCATCACATTTTTTAGAGTGATACTCTTTGCACATAAGTTTTCCTGGTGGATCACACAGTAAACGACCATATTTCATTCGGCACGGTCAGTTTTTGCATTTTCTCCTTCAACAGCGCAACGAAACCTGATTTTTTCCCTGTCATCGCTGGTGCACCGTCTGTAGACACTGAAACTAAAGAATTCCACGACAATCCTATATTTTCAACGCTTTCTTCAATACTAATTAAAATATCACCTCTGGTTGTAGTGTTCTTCATGGCTACTACATCGAGGAGCTCCTCCCTCACATGAAGATCTCTTTTAACACCTCTAATAAATATGGCAAGCTGCGCTGTTCCATTGATATCGACACTTTCGTCCAGAGGTAGAGAATAAGCCATAAAATCTTTACAGATATTTGAAAGCTGGCTCTGGACGTCATCTGCCATGTCCTGTATGCGACGCATAATGGTCATGTTAGAGAATGGCACAATCCGAAACTGTTCAACTTGAAATGGACACAAATGTTCCGCTGCAACTACCAAACATTCTTTTATTAAATCGCCATCAGTGAAGGGGCGCAGGAATTTTGCTAAAAGTAAAGCAATTTTTTAACTCACTCTGAGAGCTGCCTCAGTTGATTTTTCTTCGTCGTCCAGATCTTCTTCGGATAGCTTTCTTTTAAGTTTAATAACTTCCTGTGCACGATCTGGTCCATCACATTTTCCACTTCCGTAGTCTTTTGCGTGGTACGACATATAATGTTGCTGCAAATTAAATTTCCTAAAAGAATTCAGTGTTTTGTGACATACTAAACATTTTGCAAACACCATCTTTTTCTGTTAACAGATACAGTCGGCGCGATTTCAATAGGCAAGCTGCGGCCCTATTCAAACGTGCGCGCGCATTTCCCCTCCCTCCCTACTCCACGACCTTGCACCTGCTCATGAGGACGTGCCTGAACAGACGCGAGTACTTGCGCTCAAAACCGGCCAGTTGTTAAGCCCTGACTTAAGGGTTAATGAGCTGGATCTTTATCATGAAAGAAAAAAACCAACTGATAGATACTGAACCTCAACACTTGTTTCTTTGTAAAAATATGACAGCCAGTTACTGTCTCTTACCAGTGACTGTCTTTTTGAGCTCCCCTTTCAAGCCTATACAATGAATAAAAGTTAGCACTCTCTTCGTGAAAAACAGGGATCTGCTGGCTACAACAGGACAGCCTCATATCCAAATACCAGCCTCCTGCTTTTCTGCTTTAATGGAATAAGTAATAAGGCCATGGTTCACATTTATAAGAATGCATCAAATATGAATGTTTTACCACAGCAAAAAACTATATTATGAAATCACTCCCACTTCTCTTTGGCACAATTTAATCAACACCTACAGCAGTAACGATATGAAGATTTTGAACTCTTGGTTAAACTTCATGGCAGTTCTGTCGAATCATACAATGCACTGAGTTGTGAGTTAATCACATAATATCTCTCAATGGAAAACCTTCATAGTAGTATCGCACTACTTGTACATTCTCTTGCATCCTTTAAGTTCCACTTACTTAATTTCCCCTGCATTATGAAATTTCTTCTCACTTAATTTTCCCATTTCATCTCTCTTTTCTCTCCCTCTGATTTGTCTGTTTCTTTTTATGAATCATGTACAACATCTCTGTCTTGGGCACTAATCCTGTTCACACAGCCACAGTCTTATACTCTTAAATATGCTAGCTCTGTTCATTGCATTCCAACATACTACTCCCTCATTAATTCACAGATGTGTTGTTATTTGTGTAAAGTACATCTAGCCCAGTGTGTGGAAGAATGAATGGTACATCACCAAAATTACTCTGATAACATTCTTCATTCTAATATCTAACAACAGTTACAACACACCAATTATTATTACCTCACAGAGGTATTCTGATGCAGAACATAACATTTTCTCTATTTTGACAACTTCCTACAATCAGCCATGTCTCTGGTGAGGAGTCTGCTGAACAAGATAACAATAAGTTTTGAAAAGAAGCTTTCCTTACCAATATCACCATCCATTCCTTGTTTTGGCACCCATATGTTTGTTTTTGTTTCAGTCTCGAGACGTTTTCTAGTAGCTCCTTTGGAGCCAATGACATAGGGAAAGTACACCCTAAAACATAAAATAAGCACAATAATAAACAAAATGAAAAATAAATATTGTTACACAAAATTTTAACGCTGTGCACACAGTTGACTGACAGCTACAGTAATTAATAAGACAATTTTTTCCTTAGAAAGTGAACATTTATGTGCTGCAGCAGCACATTAATTCAAGTGGCCAATCCAATATAATTAACTAGATGAAAATGGTAATGTCACAATGGCACTGTCAACAATGTTTTATCATAATGAAACAACTGCAATGTGATGTAGCACACTCAACATGGAATGGAGGGTGAAAGGAAATTTTACATAGCTACATACACAATTTTAATGTTACATAATTATTAACAATGCCCTCAAGGATGTAATTCATTTGCAACTACTGAAAATAATGAGAAAAAATTGTGAATTGTAAAATTAACATTGATACATTGAGCTATACATGGTTGGTTGCTTGAAACATGGCAACCAACTGTTTAAACAACTACTGAGAAACTCTGAACAAATATACAGTTTTACTGACGATGGTCAAAATTAAAATCCTCCCATGACTGATGCCATGCACCAGTCAGACCCGCAGCAATTGCCTGTTCACAACTCCAGAGTGATGAGTTATGTATTTTGCTTTTTGTGTGTTCCTAGTAGGATATTTCTTAAATTTCATGCATGATTTTTCTTTTTTTTTCAGTTTAAGAGTTTTCATCTGTAACTGTAAATTCAGGCGATCTGTGGTGCAGTGATTCAAAGAAAGTCTATGAGCAGTAGCACGTAAATATCCATATCATACAATACTAGTTGGAAGCAATTTTAACCTACCGAGTCTAGACTGGAATGTCTATGGATTCATTGCACGAGGTATAGATAGTCTAACAAAGTACTTTTAAACACTGTGTCAGAAAACTGTCTTGAGCAGCTAGTTTAGGAGCCCATGCGCAATGGAAGTATCTTATATCTTGTAGCTAGCAACAGACCAGACGTTATAGACGGCATCAGTATAGATATGGAAATTAGTAATCATGATGTCATCATAGTGACTATGATTACAAAAGTTAATAATCAGTCAAGAAGGCTCAGAGACCGTTTCTGCTAGGGAGAGCAAATAAGCAGTTGTTACCATCTCATTTAGATTGAATTGACATCATTTACTTTTACTAATATAAATATAGTAGAATTATGGGCAAAGTTTAAACATATTGTAGTTGTGGTCTGGAAATCTAAGTGCCTAGTAAAAGGATTAAGGACAGAAAAGAACCACCATGGTTTAACAATGAAATTCAGAAAATGTGGCAAAGATTAGTAGAGATTTGTGCATCTTTGAAAACTACAACTACAACTACTGCCACCAACATACATTAGCAAAAGATCTTGCCGAGAACCTGAGAAAACCCTGGACCTTCGTAAAATCACTAATCAGGTCTAAGTCTTCCATCCAGTCACCCATTGAGCAGTCAGGTATGGCAGTTAAATTTCGTGTTTAAGGAATCATTCATGCAGAAGAATTGTACAAACGTACCCATCATCTGACTGTCAAATAGACTCCCATATGGACGACATAGTAATAGGCATCCCTGGCATAGAGAAACAACTTAAAGAGTTAAAAACAAATAAGTTTCCAGGTCTGCATGAAATCCCAATTCAGTATTACAAAGAGTACTCTTCAGCATTGCTACCTTACTTATCTTGGATTTATTGTGGATCCCTCGTACATATAAGAAAGGTAAAAGAACATACCCACAAAATTCCAGATAAATATCCTTAATATAGATTTGCTGCAGAACTACTTATGCATATTCTCAGATCAAATATAATAAACTTCCTTGAGACTGAGAACCTTATGTTCACAAACAAGCATGATTTTAGTAAGCATTGCTTGTGCGAAACTCAGCACGCACTTTCCTCACATAATATACTGTGAACGATGAATGAAGGGCAACAGCAAGATTCTGTATGTCTAGATTTCTGAAAAGCATCTGACACGGTGACCTGCTGCAGATTTTTAACACAAGTAAAAGCGTATTGAATTTGTTCCCAGATATATGAGTGGCTCAAAGAGTTCTTAAGTAATAGAACCCAAAATGTTTTACTGGATGGAAACAAGGCTATTGTCAGAAGTGCCCCAAGGAAGTGTGATAGATCCGCTATTATTTTCTGTATACATAAATGATCTGGCAGACAGGGTAGGCAGCAGTCTGCAGTTGTTTGCCAATGTTGCTGTGGTGTATGTGAAGGTGATGAAGTTGAGTGACTGTAACAGGATACAGGATGACTTAGACAAAATTTCTAGTTGGTGTGATGAATGGCAGCTAGCTCTAAATGTGAAACAATGTAAGTTAATGTAGATGAGTAGGAAAAGCAATCCCATAATCTTCAGATACAGCATCAGTAATGTCCTGCCTGAAACAGTCATGTTGCTAAAGTATCTGGGCATAACATTGCAAAGCAATATGAAATGGAACGAGCGTGTGAGGTTTGTGGTAGGGAAGACAAATGATTGACTTTGATTTATTGGGAAAATTTTGGGAAAGTGTGGTTTATCTATGAAGGAAAGATGGAAACCACATATAGGATGCTGGTGATACCTATTCTTGAGTACTGTTTGAGTGTTTGGGATTAAAGGAAGACATCAAAGCAATTGAAAGGTGAGCTGCTACATTTGTTACCGGTAGCTTCCAACAACAGGCAAGTGTTACGGGGATACTTCGGAAACTCAAATGAGAATCACTGCAGAGAAGTCGACTTTCTTTTCAAGGAGCATTTTGAGAACCGGCATTTGAAGCTGATCGCCGCCAACATACATTTCAAATAAGGATCACGAAAATAAAGATACAAGAAATTAAGGCTCATATGGAGGCACAGAGTCAGTCATTCTCCCCTCACTCTATTTACTAGTGGAACCGGAAAGAAAATGACTAGTAGTACCCTCTGCCATGCCTTGTGGAGTATGTGCAGATGTAGATCACCTTGGAACATCTGCACCTGAAATGTTCCAAATAAGACTGAAACAGTAATTTACTTAAACTTAATGCTGAATTAGGGGAACAAGAGGAACATGAGAATCCACAGGCTGTTTCAGAGGTACATTTAGAAGTTTTTTGGTAGAAATTGCATAATGTTCTTCATGCAGAGTTAGTTTCTTTTCAATAAAATTATAGACACACTTGTCTGCATTCTGAGCACTAACTGTGAGGCAGTCTGTACCATGAACGAACATGGTGTGCAGAAGGTATTATGTAACTATTGTTTTAGAAAATAATATGTTACAGCAATGAGAAAAATTATATGCAATTTCCACAAGAAATGTATGCCACGCCTGAATACAGGCTTCAGCTCAATCCAATTACAGCTAAATAAATTATTTGTTCAGTGAGATTGTGAGTTGTTACAGGGTTTGTCAATATTGTAATTCCAAACAGTCAAGGAGATCTCATGCCATACTACATTAAATATTGTAAAAATATTAACTGCAAAGAAAACTTTTCATTGCTGGAAACCTACCACTTTCAATAAACTCATGTGCCATCAACGGTAAAGTAGGAAGAAGGAATATTAAGATTAATGCCCCAAAGATGACGTGGTCATCAGAGAGCACAAGTATGGCTTAGGGAAAGAAGCTGGCCATGTCCTCTTCATAGGAAACCATCATGGCATTTGGCTTCAGCAATTTAGGGAAAACATGGAAAAATTAAATCTAGATGGCAGATTGGGACTTTGAACTGCTGTGCTCTTAAATGCAAGTTGAGCGTCTACATCACCACTGTGCCAATGGACCAATGGAAGTTCCCCCCCCCCCCCCCCCCCAAATCTTTAGTTTCTCTTCTGTTTTTATACTCCTCCAACTGAACAGTCTTCTGCCCTTAAATGTGAAAATCAGTTCAGTGATCAGCTCCAATAAACGGGTCTTATGACACAGAAATTATAAGTATAGAAAGTACAGCTAATACATATTTCTGTCTCCATGTGGCAGGATAGTCATTTACCTCTCTTACACAAATAAATATTGTAAAAATAAATAAATAAATAACCAGGAGTAAATGTAACCATCAGAAGGTCAAACACTAAT
The DNA here is from genome assembly GCF_023898315.1 of Schistocerca nitens. NCBI lineage: Eukaryota > Metazoa > Arthropoda > Insecta > Orthoptera > Acrididae > Schistocerca > Schistocerca nitens. The sequence goes on from NC_064615.1 coordinate 505,204,401, forward strand.
CAATACACAACAAATAAAATATCTTTACAAGATTTTCTCATTCTCTTCCAATGCTGAAAGCAATTTATTTTTAAATCCACAACAGCTGCCTTTGTGTTAATTTCTTACTAATTATGTGAGTTAATTTATTTACATACCTTATTGGACAGACACCGAATGACTGAGCATGGTATAGTTGACATTACTTGCACAAATAGTGTAATACCTAATAGCAAGCATAGTTAAAATAATTGATAACACATATACCCACAACTTTATGTCTTAATATTAAGATTAAATTATTAAAAATTTTATTTTTACCTTGGTACTCGGAATGATGTCCTAAACCTGCCACCATCTGTTGTTTCAATTTCAAATTCATCGCATGGATCATCAACTGTACATTCAGAATCTGTAAACAACAAACACATTACTTTGCTTGAATACAGTATATATTTTTGAGAAGAGGAAATACAACTTGGGGAAGTTGTACTTGAGACATATATGAAAAAGAGTGGAAGAAATAGAATTAAGGGATTTGTAGTAGGATAGTTCTGATAGAATGTGAATACCTTAAGAGTACAGGAGACTACTCAGCAAAAAAGCAGAAGTGTTGAGTTGTTGACAGGACACACAAAAATGAATGAAAGAAAGGAAACAAACAAACAAACACACACACACACACACACACACACACACACACACACGTGTGTGACCATGCACATGTTGGCGTGTCCTTACATAGTGCTCGTTGCACACAAACTCATCGTCCAGCTGCCACTATGTAGGAGTACAGGCGAGCACATGTTCTTGCATGCATGAGGGCTTTTGTGTGTGTGTGTGTGTGTGTGTGTGTGTGTGTGTGTGTGTGTGTGCGTGTGTGCGCGCGCGCGCGCGCGCGCGCGCGCACAGGGTTTACTCTGAAAGCTATCAAGTTGTCTTTCTCTTTTTGTGTTTCCCTGCCAATGACTCAACGCTTCTGTTTTTGATGAGTTGTCCCTTTCACTCCTAAATAGGAAACATAATAGTAACATAATAGTTATAAAAGGATTTAGGAAACAAAGGCCATCAACCATCTTACAAAGGAGGCTACAATTATTATTAACAAAAGATAATGATTCTTTCAAATTAGCTAGTTTCTTATCAACAAATGGGAAATAGGAAAGAGTAAAACCCATAAGCGTAGCTGAGGCTGCTAAAGCATGCACGAATGCACTGTCAGTATTTGGTCAGCTAGGGGAGGAGAGGTGGTGGTGAAAAGTTCCTAATCACCAGTATCTGCATCAGTGTCTTGCATTATATCTCCATCTACAGCTATACTCTGCAAACCACCGCAAAGTGTGTGACAGAGGGTACGTCCTGTAGTATCAGTTACTAGGGTTTCTTTTGTTCCATTCACGTATGGAGTGCAGGAAGAATGATTGTTTGAATGCCTCTGTGAGTGCATTAATTATTCTAATCTCATTATCATGATCCCTATGTGAGTGATATGTGGGAGTTTTAGTATATTCTTAGAGTAATCATTTAAAGCTGGTTCTTGATACTTTGTTAATAGACTTTCTCAGGATAATTCACATCTATCTTCAAGAGTCTTCAGTTCAGTTCCTTCAGTATCTCTGTGTCACTCTTCCACAGATTAAACAAACCTGTGACCATTCATGCTGTCCTTCTCCGTATACCTTCAGTATCCCCTGTTAGTCCTATCTGGTATGGGTCGCACACACTTGAGCAATATTGTAGAATCTGTCAAATGAGTGATTTGTAAGCAATCTCCTTTGTAGATTGATTGCACTTCCCCAGTATTCTACCAATAAATCGGTCTAGCACCTGCTTTACCCAAAACTGAACCTATGTGATCATTCCATTTAACATCCCTACAACGTGTTACACCCACACCCAGGTGTTTGTAAGAGTCGGCCGATTCCAACAGTGACTCACTGATATTATATGCGTAGGATACAATGTTTTTTCATTTTGTAAAGTACACAATTTTACATTTTTGAAGATTTAAAGCAATCTGTCAATCTTTACATCACTTTGATATCTTATCAAGATCTGACTGAATATTTATGCTGATTCTTTCAGATAATAATTCATTATAGATAACTGTATCATTTGAAAAATGCCTGGTTTCACTATTAATATTGTCTGCAAGGTCATTAATATACAATATGAACAGCAAAGGTCCCAACACACTTCCCTGGGGCACACCTGAAGTTACTTCTACATCTGACAATGACTATCTACCCAAGGCGACATGGTGTGTCCTCCCTGCAAAGAAGTCCTTGATCCAGTCACAGATTTCACTTGATACCTTCCCACATGATTGTACTTTTGACAATAAGTATAGGTGATGTACTAAGTCAAATGCTTTCCTGAAATCAAGAACTACTGCATCTACTTGGTTGCCTTGATCCAAAGCTTTCAGTATGTCATGTGAGAAAAGTGCAACTTGGGTTTCACATCATCAATGCTTCCGAAATACAAGCAGATTGGTATTGAGGAGACCACTCTGTTCAAGCTACTTCATTATGTTTGTACTCAAAATTAAATTAAAATCCAAATCCTGCAGTGCTTCATGAACTGAAGGCACATGCGACACTGGTGAGATAAACTGTCTGTCGGATGGTGACATTAAGCTCACTGGCGATCTTGGTGTTATTCAAGAGGAGTAAGCTATGTGCCAGAACCAAATTTCACCCTGTCACTTCTCTTCAGCCGTAACAAAACAAACCAGAAATCACATTATACAAGTGCTCATAACAGTCATTCACATGACAAAAATACACACTCGACAGTTCACAGCAGGTTGGAGGAAGGCAACGGCACTAGGATCTTGCCTAGAATGGAGGTGCAGGTTCCTACATCTACAACCCCACACTCATTCCTATATGTGTCTATCAACAATACTACACATTTCACTTCTGAGGGTAAGCACGAGGCATCAAATCTGTCTCATAATTTATTAATTTTAATCTTTGTGAGATTAAGGGTTAGAATGCTTAGTGAAATACCACTGTTCAGCTGTTCAACAATCATCAGTCTTCTGTCTAACATGATTGAGTTTGGGACCTTGAGTACTATGTTAGTGTCATTAACAAACAATGCAGCACTTGAACAGATCTTTAAGGTTACTTGAAGGCTATTAAGAACAGGTGCAAGCCAATAGCAAACGTTTTAGGACTCCATATTTTACATTTCTCATTCCAAATATAGCATTATTTGTGAGGACACTAAGTAAATGTGACCCCACTGCCTTCTATGATGGAGGTAACACCCCGCCCATGCAAGCGGGCTATCATAATACTGTAGCTTTCCAATCAGAATTTTAAGAACCGTGTTTGGCAAACTAAGTAGTTTTCAGAACTAAGTTCCCACTGTCTCTGAAAAATGGGAGTTTGCTATCAGTGACAGTCAACAGTTTTGAACAATAGCAGGGAGACACAAACTTTTTAAGTGAAAACCAGTCAAAAACAATCATTGTTCAGTGAACAATAGAGATAAGGATTTTTGTAATTACTACAAGAGAAAAGATAAACAAATCTATCATAAAACAGATAACTGGAAGCATAAATAAGACTGTAATAAAAATTGAACTGAGTCCGGCAGGACCTGTAGCCAGGGGAACAGATGGTACAATAGACAGACCAAAGAAATTATTTGCTGTATTCCAAAAGATATGAAGACATCAGGATAACAAGAAAATGAGAGTTGGATAGATGATATTAGAAACATGCAGGACTAACACGTGTACATACAAATAAAGATCGCAATGAATGGGAAAGCCTAGAGGTGTCCTTTGTCAAACAGCGGATGTCAAATAGCCACTGGTAAACAGTGAAGATCACTCGGTTGAACCTGTAGTTCTTAACATCACTCTTTTTAGCTTTTTTTAAAGATAGGAACAACTTTTGTTGCTGTGAAAGATTGGAGGAAGTAGCCTGACAGTAAGAGCAACTTATTACATATCACAAGGGACAAATTACACGATTAGCAGATTTATTTTACAAGGTAACTGGTAGTACAAAATTGTTAAGGCTTTCGTGGCCACTTGTTGACAAACTGCCTATTGGCTTCTGTCTCGGGTTCTTCGGCCGACGTTCATCTAATGATTTTTCTGACGTTTCGCCAGCACGAGTGGCTGGCATTGTCAAAGCTTCACCCTCCATTGTCGGTGGTGAACTGGAGGTGAGCTCGCGGCCGCAGACTATATGTACCTGGCGCGCCAACGTCCGAGGGCTTCTCCGCGGTCATTTCCGGTGCGGTTCTCCTCTTGCTACCTGCGACGGTCGTTCGCTGCAGTACGGGAAGCCAGGATCCGTTTACCTTAAGGCTTTCCTCTTTCTTGTTGAAACTGTTCGCGTGTTTTTGGATTTCTACAGCTTCTCTGAACAAGCGCGTGTGATAGTGCTTCTCTACAGCCAGAATTCCGTGTCGGCGAATTTTATTACGTGGTCGGTCTCATTCAGTGCATGTTCTGCCACGGCCAATTTCTCCACCTGCCACAACCTGCAATGTCGCTTATGCTCTTTGATCCTGGTGTTAATGGATCGTCCAGTCATTCCGACATAAACTTTTCCGCATGTGCAAGGTATACGGTATATTCCCGACATTGCAAGTGGGTCTCTTTTCTCCTTCGCCGATCTAAGACACTCTTTGATCTTCCTTGTCGGTTTGAAAATCGTCTTTACGCCGTGTTTGCGCAATATACGGCCGATTCTGTCCGTCACTCTGGGAATGTATGGCAGAAAGGCCGTACCCGACATTTCTTTTTCTGGTTCCTTACTTCGCCGAGTGTTTGGCTCTGTTACACTTCTAATGTAATTTGTGGAGTACCCATTGCTCCTCAGAACAGTTTCCAGGTGTTGCATTTCTCGTTTGAGGTGTTGAGGCTCACATATTCGTCCTGCTCTCGTTATGAGCGTACTAATCATGCCTCTTTTCTGGCTCGGGTGGTGGTTTGACAGTTTGTGGAGGTATCAGTCCGTGTGTGTCGGTTTTCGATACACGCTGTGTCCCAGGTTTTCGCCGTCCCTTGTGACGAGCACATCTAGAAATGGCAGTTTCCTGTCCTTTTCTACCTCCATGGTAAATGTTATGTTGGCATGGAGGCTGTTCAAGTGTCTCAGGAATCCATCGAGACGACTGGGACAAGATCGACAGCATCACTCACAGGAGCATGCAGAACCAACTCGAGCGCTGCACCGAGCGGCAAAAGAAAAAGTTTGAAAGATGCCGGAAGCAGACCGACAAGGCGATTCCCGACATGTCACACACAGTGGTCAACCTCACTGAACGACAATTGACCGAAGAGGAAGTGTCAGTCCTTCAAAAAGGAGGGAATTTCGCTATCATCCCGAGAACTATACCTATGGAGGACATCATTGCCAACACCGGAGCAGCCATTCGGACCCTTCCTTGTGAAAGGGCAGAGGAAATACGCACTGAAACAGCCAGGATACTGCGCCGAGCAAAACCACCAGCTTGCAACCTGAAGAAAGAAGAGGAACAAGCCATTAAGAATCTCAACGCCGACAAGAGTATATTGGTACTGCCTGCCGATAAGGGGAATGCGACCGTCGTAATGAAGACCGAAGATTATGAGCAAAAGATCCGAGACCTATTAGATCCGACGACGTACCGAAAACTAAGCGCAGATCCGACGCAGCGTATCACTCGGAATACGAATCGATTAATCAAGGCGTCTTCTCTGCCGGCGGACATACAGAGAAACCTGCGCAACACAGAAGCCCTACCACCTCGGCTGTATGGATTACCCAAGATCCATAAGAACAACGTTCCACTGAGACCGATCGTTAGCGCTCCTGGCTCACCAACGTATAAACTGGCGAAACACTTGGCCTCACTGTTACAGCCACACGTGGGAAAGACCGACACATACATTAAGGACTCAGGACATTTCATTGAGAAGCTGAAGAAACTGAAACTTGCGCCAAACGACATCCTGGTCAGTTTTGATGTTGTTTCGTTATTTACGAAAGTGCCACTCAGCGACGCTCTGGAGCACATCGGTTCCATGTTCCCGCAAGACATCAAATAGCTCTTCCATGCATGTCTCACCACGAGCTATTTCACGTGGAATGGCGATTTCTACGAACAGCTGGAAGGCGTCGCCATGGGTAGTCCTCTCAGTCCAGTGGTGGCCAACTTCTTCATGGAACAATTCGAAGCACAGGCACTGGACTCGGCGACTTGCAAACCTAAGGTGTGGTACAGGTACGTCGATGATACTTTCGTGGTGTGGAGCCATGGTGAAGAACAGCTCGGTGAATTCCTGAGACACTTGAACAGCCTCCATGCCAACATAACATTTACCATGGAGGTAGAAAAGGACAGGAAACTGCCATTTCTAGATGTGCTCGTCACAAGGGACGGCGAAAACCTGGGACACAGCGTGTATCGAAAACCGACACACACGGACCGATACCTCCACAAACTGTCAAACCACCACCCGAGCCAGAAAAGAGGCATGATTAGTACGCTCGTAACGAGAGCAGGACGAATATGTGAGCCTCAACACCTCAAACGAGAAATGCAACACCTGGAAACTGTTCTGAGGAGCAATGGGTACTCCACAAATTACATTAGAAGTGTAACAGAGCCAAACACTCGGCGAAGTAAGGAACCAGAAAAAGAAATGTCGGGTACGGCCTTTCTGCCATACATTCCCAGAGTGACGGACAGAATCGGCCGTATATTGCGCAAACACGGCGTAAAGACGATTTTCAAACCGACAAGGAAGATCAAAGAGTGTCTTAGATCGGCGAAGGAGAAAAGAGACCCACTTGCAATGTTGGGAATATACCGTATACCTTGCACATGCGGAAAAGTTTATGTCGGAATGACTGGACGATCCATTAACACCAGGATCAAAGAGCATAAGCGACATTGCAGGTTGTGGCAGGTGGAGAAATCGGCCGTGGCAGAACATGCACTGAATGAGACCGACCACGTAATAAAATTCGCCGACACGGAAGTTCTGGCTGTAGAGAAGCACTATCACACGCGCTTGTTCAGAGAAGCTGTAGAAATCCAAAAACACGCGAACAGTTTCAACAAGAAAGAGGAAAGCCTTAAGGTAAACGGATCCTGGCTTCCCGTACTGCAGCGAACGACCGTCGCAGGTAGCAAGAGGAGAACCGCACCGGAAATGACCGCGGAGAAGCCCTCGGACGTTGGCGCGCCAGGTACATATAGCCTGCGTCCGCGAGCTCGGCTCCAGTTCACCACCGGCAATGGAGGGTGAAGCTTTGACAATGCCAGCCACTCGTGCTGGCGAAACGTCAGAAAAATCATTAGATGAACGTCGGCCGAAGAACCCGAGACAGAAGCCAATAGGCAGTTTGTCAACAAGTGGCCATGAAAGCCTTAACAATTTTGTATTACGCCTCTACGGGGAGGAGATTTGCAGATTGTACCGACGCCTTGACCAACGACGGAAGAAGAAAGCGCGACTGATGTCCTCTCTCGCCTTTCTGTCACGGTGCCGAGATGAATGTGCTACACCGAAGTTCTTGAGATGCAAGGGCCTATTCACCACCGCCCAAGCACATCGTATCTACGACAGAATGGAACGAGCTTTTCTTCGTGAGCGAATACATACAACACGGAGAGACTTGGCAAGAACGGATCAGGAACTTCTGGACATTTTCTATCAACTAAGTAGCAGAATGCATCGAGACGACTGGGACAAGATCGACAGCATCACTCACAGGAGTATGCAGAACCAACTCGAGTGCTGCACCGAGCGGCAAAAGAAAAAGTTTGAAAGATGCCGGAAGCAGACCGACAAGGCGATTCCCGACATGTCACACACAGTGGTCAACCTCACTGAACGACAATTGACCGAAGAGGAAGTGTCAGTCCTTCAAAAAGGAGGGAATTTCGCTATCATCCCGAGAACTATACCTATGGAGGACATCATTGCCAACACCGGAGCAGCCATTCGGACCCTTCCTTGTGAAAGGGCAGAGGAAATACGCACTGAAACAGCCAGGATACTGCGCCGAGCAAAACCACCAGCTTGCAACCTGAAGAAAGAAGAGGAACAAGCCATTAAGAATCTCAACGCCGACAAGAGTATATTGGTACTGCCTGCCGATAAGGGGAATGCGACCGTCGTAATGAAGACCGAAGATTATGAGCAAAAGATCCGAGACCTATTAGATCCGACGACGTACCGAAAACTAAGCGCAGATCCGACGCAGCGTATCACTCGGAATACGAATCGATTAATCAAGGCGTCTTCTCTGCCGGCGGACATACAGAGAAACCTGCGCAACACAGAAGCCCTACCACCTCGGCTGTATGGATTACCCAAGATCCATAAGAACAACGTTCCACTGAGACCGATCGTTAGCGCTCCTGGCTCACCAACGTATAAACTGGCGAAACACTTGGCCTCACTGTTACAGCCACACGTGGGAAAGACCGACACATACATTAAGGACTCAGGACATTTCATTGAGAAGCTGAAGAAACTGAAACTTGCGCCAAACGACATCCTGGTCAGTTTTGATGTTGTTTCGTTATTTACGAAAGTGCCACTCAGCGACGCTCTGGAGCACATCGGTTCCATGTTCCCGCAAGACATCAAATAGCTCTTCCATGCATGTCTCACCACGAGCTATTTCACGTGGAATGGCGATTTCTACGAACAGCTGGAAGGCGTCGCCATGGGTAGTCCTCTCAGTCCAGTGGTGGCCAACTTCTTCATGGAACAATTCGAAGCACAGGCACTGGACTCGGCGACTTGCAAACCTAAGGTGTGGTACAGGTACGTCGATGATACTTTCGTGGTGTGGAGCCATGGTGAAGAACAGCTCGGTGAATTCCTGAGACACTTGAACAGCCTCCATGCCAACATAACATTTACCATGGAGGTAGAAAAGGACAGGAAACTGCCATTTCTAGATGTGCTCGTCACAAGGGACGGCGAAAACCTGGGACACAGCGTGTATCGAAAACCGACACACACGGACCGATACCTCCACAAACTGTCAAACCACCACCCGAGCCAGAAAAGAGGCATGATTAGTACGCTCGTAACGAGAGCAGGACGAATATGTGAGCCTCAACACCTCAAACGAGAAATGCAACACCTGGAAACTGTTCTGAGGAGCAATGGGTACTCCACAAATTACATTAGAAGTGTAACAGAGCCAAACACTCGGCGAAGTAAGGAACCAGAAAAAGAAATGTCGGGTACGGCCTTTCTGCCATACATTCCCAGAGTGACGGACAGAATCGGCCGTATATTGCGCAAACACGGCGTAAAGACGATTTTCAAACCGACAAGGAAGATCAAAGAGTGTCTTAGATCGGCGAAGGAGAAAAGAGACCCACTTGCAATGTTGGGAATATACCGTATACCTTGCACATGCGGAAAAGTTTATGTCGGAATGACTGGACGATCCATTAACACCAGGATCAAAGAGCATAAGCGACATTGCAGGTTGGGGCAGGTGGAGAAATCGGCCGTGGCAGAACACGCACTGAATGAGACCGACCACGTAATAAAATTCGCCGACACGGAAGTTCTGGCTGTAGAGAAGCACTATCACACGCGCTTGTTCAGAGAAGCTGTAGAAATCCAAAAACATGCGAACAGTTTCAACAAGAAAGAGGAAAGCCTTAAGGTAAACGGATCCTGGCTTCCCGTACTGCAGCGAACGACCGTCGCAGGTAGCAAGAGGAGAACCGCACCGGAAATGACCGCGGAGAAGCCCTCGGACGTTGGCGCGCCAGGTACATATAGTCTGCAGCCGCGAGCTCGCCTCCAGTTCACCACTGGCAATGGATGGTGAAGCTTTGACAATGCCAGCCACTCGTGCTGGCGAAACGTCAGAAAAATCATTAGATGAACGTCGGCCGAAGACCCCGAGACAGAAGCCAATAGGCAGTTTGGTAACTGGTAGTCTCATCAAAACCACATAAGAGAGTATTTGGTTTCTGCATTAGCAGATTTTATTTGCAGTCTCTGGACACAGAAGAAGCAATCTTCAGAGCAATACCAGATCTTAATTAATGTTTGCCAGAAGTATTTTTTTAAGTGATAACTGGATGTTTCACTTTTTTGGTGCACACTTAATGCTCTTTAATGCACATTCTGAGTGGGTCTTTGCCTTTCTTACCAGATGTCTCACAGATTACTTGTCACTTGTTTTTTCAGTTGTGGAAATACTGATGTTCCACTCAACATCTTTGACCAATAACATCACCAAAATTGTGAACGTAGCTCACTCATTGAAAAAAATGCCCTCCATAGCAAAAATTATAGTTTTTTTGCAAGATGCTGCATTAATTCGCTTCAATATCTCAAACCAAATTGTCACATCTCAAGCTAACCCACACCTCAAGTTACACTACACATTTTTATGTCACCAAACCTAACATTTTCTTTCCACTAACTGAAAAACAAATTGTTATATACCCATCTAAACTAGACCTTGGGTCATAGGTGTCCATTCAACACATGTGGACCCCTCCTGCAATCTGGGTACAGTCTTTTTTTATTCATTAGAGAATTCTCCCACATTTCTGGCAATCACTGACTGCATATTTAATATTGGTGAGTGAGACAGGAAAATGTTACTTTAGAAATCACATGGATATACCATGGAGTTTTTCAGTTGTTGCACTGTTCATGGGAAATTAGGATGGTTACAAAAATTTACAGAACAGTGCTGAAATAATGTCCTGAATCTTTTCTGTCACTTCCTTGTCAACTGGATGGGACTTTAATAAAGTTTAATCCACATATCTCCAATTTTGACAAGTACCTGTATGGCATGTTTTTCTTGCTATCCTACAAGATTCTCACCATCACTCTGTTGTTCTTCTACAATTACAGATTTTTAATATCCAGTTTTATGAATAATTTTTTTGTGAACATTACAAAGCATAACTCATATGCCCAGGATTTAACCATTCAAGGACATTATTTAAGGTTGTTGAATCAAGAAGGTGGCATTCGTGTTTATAAAAATAACATGGAAAGATGTACTTTGCATATACTACAGAAATATTCTCGCTGTTTAGGTATAAAGTAATATACCTTTAAAAATACTATGTGGATAACTATCTGTCGTTTGGCCAAGCAGTGGAAGGGGCACACACACACACAAAGGGTTCAAATTTTACAAGATTTCGGAGCCAGTGGCACCTCCTTCTGGCAGAACAGTTGAAAAGGAGAAAGAAAGGTGAAGGAAAACGACTGGAGAGGTTCAGGGAAAGGGGTACAGTTCGGAAAATTCAAGGGAAACTTAACAGACGGGATGTGGAGGATTGCTGGGGAGTGCACCAGATGAGATTTGAAAACCTTAGAGTTTAAACGTGGAAGACAGAGTAATATGCAAGACAGAGAATACTACTAAAACATCATGCATGAGTTAATAAGAGTGAAAAGCTAACTGCATTGTAGGTAACAGAGGTGGGAGGTGGGTAGGTGAAAAATAGGTCAGAAAATCAAAACTAAAATGGAGTGAAGAGTAGTTACTGTGAAGAAATGCTGAGACCGAACAAATTAACATAAATTAAGGCCAGATGGGTGGTGAGAACCAGGGACATGTTGTAACTCTAGTTACCACCTGCGGAGTTCTGAGAAACTGGTGTCTGGGGGAAGTATCCAGATGGCGCATGTGGCAAAATAGGTGCTGACGTCATGACTGTCATGTTGTAGAGCATGTTCTGCAGCAGGATATTGTGTGTTGCCTGTGTACACCATCTGCCTATGCTCATTCATCCTGACTGATAACTGGGTGATAGTCATGCCAATGTAAAAAGCCAAACAGTGTTTACATAACAGCTGGTATATGAAGTGTCATTTCACAGGTGGCTCTCCATTTGACAGTATATGTTTTGCCAGTTACAGGGCTGGAATAAGTGGTGGTAGGAAAGTGCATAGGGCATAGGGCAAGTCTTGCAGTGAGGACGGTCACAGGGGTAGGAGCCGTAGGGTAGGGAGATGGATGCAGAAGGAGCATAGGGTCTGACAAGGATATTGCGAAGATGGGAGAGCAATGAAAGCCTATTCTAGGTGTGGTGAACAAAATCTCAGACAGAATGGATCTTATTTCAGGACCTGATTTTAGGAAGTCATGGCCTTGTCGAATTAGCTGATTAATACTTCAAGACCAGGATAATACTGGGTGGCAAGTGATGTGCTCCAAAGCTGTTTTTGGAGAGATCAGCAGCACCAGAATTCGATGTGATGGCCTGGGAAACCTGCTTTTGAACAAGGCTGTTGGGATAATTACTTCCATTGAAGGCTATAGTGTGAAATGTAACAGTCCATTGAAACCAATTTAAAAAACACGTATTTTTTAACCATACACATAATTTCTAACCTAGGGGTGTAGGTAAACATGTACTTGTGGAATGGATACAAAGAAACCAGTTACTATATTATAATTGTATTGAAGGGTGTAGGTCCTGTAATTGGTAGGAACATTCCCCGAACCATGAAACCTTTTTTAATTAATAAAAATAGAAAGAGGATTGTTAATACCACATATCTGAGCATTTATACACAGTTAAGTTACTATATACTTGAAAATTCAATTTTGTATTCATTCTATAAGAGCTATTATAGTTGTTGAATTGGTTTTAAAATGAGAGCTTTAATTGTAATTTTATTAAAGAGCCCTTTTTTTTAACAATACCAAGGATGAGGATTGTTTGGTATCACATATATAGGGGCAGTCATGTTAGCAGAGGAGGTCCGAGTTTGAGATGAGTTTGTGCAAGTAATATGTACCTCTTTTTTGAGTTAAAATAAAGTTATCTGAAACAAAAAATTGTAAGTATTGCTTATTTTGACTTAACAGACAAGTAAAGCAGACAACATGCACCACAGGACAACTTGCAGCGGCAGATCAAGACACTGACGATGAGTACACCCAGTTATAATTTATAACAATATAAATTAATAGTAGCTTTTTTTATGATAGAAACTTTTCAAGTGGTATATGGAGCTGTATTTAATCTTACATTTTTTTTCAGAAGAACCCATTGAATGTTATGCAAAAAATATCAAGATGGTAAACGACTGGATTACAATACAAAGGATGTAGTGACCAACGACAAAGGAGGTGGACTGAGAGGAGAAAAAGTGCTGTAAGTGCAAAATTTTGTTTAATTTTTTTTTACTTGTTTGAAAATTCTTTTTGCTGGCTTTGTTGAAATGGAGGACAATAGGGAAGTTGAAGCTAACAATCAGAATGGTACAAATGTTAGTGGGGAGGAAATGAATGATAATGAGGCAATTTGCACACCAATCAATGATGATCTTAACAGAGACCACAATACTATAAGGGTATGGTCACCTTTTCATGGGTTTGAGTCAAGTGTGTGTGTGTGTCTTAGATATATTAGTTCAACTAATGGAGGAACAGAAAAAGTCGCTCGACTCTATTGAAAAGAAGTTAATTGGACTTGGGAACAAAATTCTTGAAACAAAAGATAGCTTAGAAACATGTTGGGTACAAGTAGACAAAAATACCAAAAACAAGTCAGTTATAGAGGGGGAAATTTCTACCTTAAAACAAGAACAGCAGAATTATGAAGAAAGGTTAGATTCTGTAGAAAGAAAAGACAATAGTTGCGAAGAATTTTCAACCTCAGAATTTCAACAATTAAAAAAGTTTAACGAAGACGTGGTGAAAAAATTTACCAAAACTGATAAAAGCATTCAAAACTTTGGCAAAAGGACAATTTTACGGAATTAGAAATCTTTCAGCAACAACAATCAATTTTGGAATAATATTAATATCAAAACCTTTTCAGGGGAAGGGAATATACATCCTGTCAACTTTATATTTCAAATTAGAGACGATTTTGAAAGTAATATGAGTGACAATTTAAAAATTAAATTCATTAAAAAATTCTTGGACGGTGAGGCTCTCTCATGGGCTAACCAGACAATCAATCCTGACATGTCTTTTTCTGAAGCTGAACGTGCCTTTATGAATAAATTTTGGTCGGAAACTAGACAAGCCAGAATCAAGTCAGAGTTCTTAAATGGTCCAAATTTCAGGCAATGTAGTGGTCGAATGAAAACATTTTGTGAACAGCAGTTAAAAACATTAGTGCATTCAGGTAAGCTATTAGATGAGATGATACAAATTGACGCCTTGAAGAGACGTCTGCCACAGAGAGTACAGTGGAGTCTGGTCTATGGGCCTGATGACACTACTGAGGAATTTTTAAGATATATAGACAAATTAGACCTAGCCTGGGAAAGGAATGAAAGGCAAGATGACAGTAGAAATAGAAACAACAGATCTTTCAATGATCATTTCAAACATAGGGATAGGAGGGGAGATTTTAGAAATGAAAATTATAGGGAAGAATACCAAGGGAATAATAGATTCAGAAATGATGACAGAAGAGATGGGGAAAGAAATGATAGGCAGAGACCAGAAATTTTGAAGCAAGAAGTAGGCAGTGGGGACAAGGTCAAGGAAATAATGGTAACAATTTTGATAACAGAAGGAATGTTCTGAGAAACTAAGTCCTGCCTCTTTCGGAGCCTGGCGGAGTGAGGCAAATAGAAATGGTAATTATAATCAGGCACATTGGGGTGATTTCAGAAGGGGAAAGGGTAGAACAAACAGGACTTACCAAAACTATGTATCCAAAAGACAACCTGAAGTGAATAGAATAAATTTTGATAGGGAATTTTTTTTTTTCTATCCGAAAACAAAGTAGGAAAAGATAATCTGAATTTAAAATACAGGAAAACATTTTGACAAATTTCTTTGATAGTAGTAATGTAGTAGTAGTTACTGATAGTGATGAGAACAGATCTGATGAGTATGGTTTAGTGAAAATGTTGAGTGATTGTGAAATGAGTGAAAGAACTGATATTGGTGTTGTATGTATGGAAGCTGATGATCATGTACTTAGAAATGAAAGTGAGGACGACAGTGTTATTCCACATAAAATTTCAGTAAGCAATAAACAGGAAAAATATGATGTGGTAGAACAGAATGATCATAGTGTTGAAGTTGTTGGTGTAATTGAAGATGGAAATGAATTTGGTGTTGAGAATAATATTAAGTGTGATGATAGTGTTTATGATGATGTTGATGATACTATATTGCTCACAGACTTGGATGGAACGGTATATGCAGAAGTTAAGGTTGATGATCGTATGCTGAATGATTCTGGAAACTCTGATGTAAGCTTGAATAATGATTTTGAAGTAAGTAGAAAAGTACATGATAGTTTAATTTTGCCGGTAGATGTTTGTGATATTGTGTCTGAATGTAGTGACTATAGTAACAGATGTAAGCTTAGTGACCAAAAGTTTAAAATCATAAATTAAATTTGTCAAAATGTGTATTTAGGGAAAGAAAGTTGTTTTGAAAATTTGGAACAGGTACCGAATAGTAATTCAATCAGTGATTGTGAATAAGTAGTGGAGGAAGGGAGTGTATGTGTTGAAATTAGTAGCTTGCTGACAGATTTGAGGGACATTTGCAAAAGTAATTACCCAGTTAGTGAAAGTACTCCAAAATCAAATGAACAACCAGCAAATAGTAAACTTGTGCTGAAGAATTTATACTCTATGTCACACAGACAAATTCGTGTTGTATACCGTGTCATGCTACGCTATGAATATTTTGATCCAGTAGTAATGAAAATACTAATTGAAAGAAAATTATAACTCATAAGAAGTGCAATTAATGTCCACTGCTTACTGTAAACTCAAACAGTGAGAAGTGAAAAATCGGTTAACTTAACACATTTGAAGATGCAGTATAATATTTTTTTGTAGTTTACATTTATTTTTTTGTGTGTAAACATCTGCATATTTGCCTATATTTTTGTCTATTCATAGATTGGGGGGTTGAAAAGTGAATATCTGAACATTTGTGTATGCTTTTACCTGGCATAGATGGGAGGTTGTTTAATATTTATGTAGGACCATTTGAAGTTGTTGAAAACCCACATCCAAATGCATCCAGACTTGTATAGTTCTTCGATATTTGACAAACCATCAGGAATTTATTTGAAATGAGTCTTACAATGCACTGTTTAGATCATACTGTATACTTTAGCAAACCCTAAGGTAAGTACTTTAACCCTGTGAAAGTGAAGTAATTAATAGAAATAAATTTATTCTGATCTCTGTCATCACTGAATATTTGAACTTTTTTTTAAAATTCTTATATCCATCATGAATTACGAATTAAAAAAGTGATTTGAGGAGATGAGATTACATTATATGCACTACATAGTCAAGGCAAAGTCTGGGGATGAAAATCCTCTCAGAAACTTTTCAGTAATTTTGCAGTCTGTGGTACTTACATAGATACACCGTATGGCATATGGTGCCTTGCCCCAGCCAGTGACTCCATATATATTTTCTGGAATCACTTCTCTTCTACTACCCTATCTAATTAGTAAGAGCAGTTAGGATCCTTCTACTATCCTGGAGTATACAGTGTGCAACATGTAAGGTACAAGACTATATCTTGACCAGGCACTTAACTTACAGTGTGGAGAAGAAAACGACACCAATCTCAATTTTTTTTAGTAACCAGTATTTTCAAAATGATATCCATTTTTCTTATTAAGATTCATAATGTAGTAATTTGCTACTGTGTACCAGTAAAATATGAACAGAGTAATTTAGTATATGGTGCATTTTGCAATCCAGTTATTGTAGGAAATGAAAGCAATCATGATAGGATTTCACTGGCTGTTTGTGTGGTATGGATATTAAATGTCTGGCAGATGTTGCTCAAAAATATTGTATGGTACTCTGAATAATGAGTATAGCTACCAAAGCAAACCCAAACATACATACCATGACTCCATTACACTATAACCATGTACAGTTCCATTTTCAAAGAAGAAGGCAAGACATAAACACAATCTCCATATTTATTTTTTCAAGGCTATGACTTCTGATGAAACATGTAGTGACAGGCATAACAATTTCATGAGGACAGTAAGAACAGATGCTATTTCAAATGATGACTACCTCATTTTTTTTTTTTTTTTTTTTTAATTTGGGGGTGGCGAACCCAATGCTCTGAGCTAGTGTGACTCTTTTTTCAAGTCACATCCACTCTTACTTTTCTGTCCAAACTGACCCTCCTTCCCATATCCATGTCCTCCAATAGTTAGTTAGTCAGTGATTAGTTAATAGTGAGAGAATGTTGTTTAAATGAATACAGTTGGTCAGAAAATGTAATAATGCAAGACATGTACGATATTTGAGGAGAGTTGGTCTGAAGTTTACTTATGATGTCTGTGCAGTTATAGTGAAATTCTGTCACTTTACATCTTGGATGTGATTACAATTAGGTTATACTGTTTATAGTCTCCTATATGTGTTCTGATTTAAACATTAAGACTGAATAGGCAAGCTAGTTTGTCCGGTTACTATACCAATTACGTGAAAGTCACAGGATACGATACTGAATCACTATCAGATACGAAAATATTCTGTGCCATGATCTTGTCTATATTATTCATTGGAACTACTGTGTACATGGCAAAGGAACATTTCTCAGGAAGAAATTTATTATGTTTATATTAGTTGAATGGCTCCGTCAGTGGAGCATGAAGAAAATGGAAATTTATGTTGGAAATAGTTACTGGGACAGAAGTGTTTCTGATTCCTAGGTTTTGAGATTCATACAGTTTTTCTTTTAATGCTATTTCTACTGCCTCAATGGTCATTATGGTCAGCCATTGGTAGTCTTGTTTAATAATTCTTTTACCCTTTAGTACTATAAGATAGGGATGATGTTTGCTACATGTCTGGTATCTGTATATATTATACCATCTGTTTGATATAGATATAAGATGTTATGTATATTACTTTTGTCATAATATCTGCTGAAATTGGGAAACTGCTCAGCCATGTATCTCATGTGATGCAGGATGTTTGAATTGAATATACACCCATTAGGTTGGCCTAGAGTCTGAAACTGAAAATTGTCGATCTTAATATATTAATAGATTATAGGATTCTAAATGGTTACATTCTTGTATGACACCAATCTAGAAACTTGTATATATTTTCTCTAACTTAAATACTTTAGGGGCTTAGGTTTATATCTAATGTGATGTACTTAATGAAAACCAGTTAAATTTTATGATATTATATCACTTGAATTCTGATGGCCATAAACAATTCCTATGTAATGAGTAGCAAAGGCAAAGCTATGTCATCAGGATTTGTATTCATGGTAAAGCTGTTGTCTTTGCAGACATCTGCTTTCAAATGGAGTCTAGATTATTCATTATTCCTTACCTGATAATGAAATGTATAAATCATACCTTTATAATGGCTGAACTAACCAATTTGAGTCCTAACTTTTGACACATTCAAATGTAACCTGTGTTACTTCACTCTTCGTATTAACCTATGTTGGAACTTACCCTTACCTATGCCCGTTTTTCTTTGCTGTCTGATCTGATGTTGCTGCATCATGTCTAATGTGGGGACGATCTACAAGAAGACTGTCAAATGGTTGTTGAGCAGTATAGGTTCTGGAAGTAACCTGCTGGTACTTAATTTACCAATGTAAATCTGATTCTACGGTTGCATGTGGCCATGTTGGCTTACAGTCTCTACAGGAAGAATCTGAAAATTTGGAATGACAACATCTAAGCTACGAAAACATGATGCCTTTGACAGTTATTGTGGGCAAATCCCTCTATCCATCCTTGTGGTTTCCTGACCTGAAATGTTCATGTTGGTTCAGTCGCTCTAAAGTCTGAGTTTGACTTCTACAGAAATAAGGTCTTTTGGTCCCTCAGGTGTTACAGTCATTATGTCCAACATAATTTTACCATGAAAATTGATGTCTGAAAGGCTATCTATTAATGTTTCTTGTCCACCATGAAATGGGAACTTGATTCATTTTCTTTTTAACATTTCATATTTGTACAGAGGCGAACTTGTTTTATTCCTGTGATATTAGTCTTAGATTTTATGGTATGCCTACTTGTTAGGAAAGATAGCTAAGCAGATTAAATTTTGAGTATACATGAATTTATTTGAGTATTTGATGTAGGACAAGTTTCCTTTTTTTGTCCTTTTAAAGTTGTCTATGTAAGCTCTTAACTCAGAACATATGGCCTTAGTAAGTGAACAGAATTACAGGGACATTGGGATACCCTGGGTAAATGTGGGTGATGTAAGCCCACAGCTATTTAAATCATTATGGTAGTATCAAGATAAGAATGAATGTGACATACACAAACTCTAAGTAAAAAATGTTTTTTGCACTTGGATATCACCCCAAAGAGGCATTCCATTCTGTTTATTTATGGATCTGAAACTTGTAGTGATTTGATGTGATATACTCTACCTTATTTCTATATTTTCATGTTTACGTACTAATTATGTTTGAGCTGCAACAAATATCAGAGGAACTGAGTATTTCTGTATCTCGCTTTAGTTTTTCCATGTTTATGTATCAGTTATGGCACAGGTTTCTATATTTTCATGTATATGTAATTAATTATGTTTGATCTGAACCAGATATTAGGGGAACTGCTTGTATGTCAGCTGGTTGTATCTAGCATTCGACACCTGTATTAACCAACACCGGTTTCTATATTTTCATGTATATGTAATTAATTATGTTTGATCTAAACCAGATATTAGAGGAACTGCTTGTAAGTCAGCTGGTTGTATCTAGCATTTGTTACTTGAATTAACCAACACAGAGTTAAAGATGTCAATTACTCTGTCTTGCAGAATGCTAATTGTTTATCCCTCGTTGATCAGTCAATACGGAGTGTTGGGGTTAATTTTCGGGGACTGGGAAGGTGAAGCTGCGGCAAGTCCGTTCTGCACGGAATGCTGAACACACTTCTCCCTCCCACGTCACAGTGTAGTACTGGAACAGTGGGGGTCCTGGGTAGGGGAGTTTCCTGTCTCTGGGGTCTGTCATCCTCTCTTCTTCAACTCCAACACTCCGAATCTTCTATTTCATTTCTTACTTCTCATCAGAGTACCAAGCTATCCTTGCCTCTGTCTACATGCATATGTCTCTATTGCTGAGACCCTTCTCATTTACTGTGTCAGCTCTTGTTGTTGTTGACTAAAGCCTATTGTATAGGAGGATCTGGGAAACAAGCCAGCATTTCTGCAGAATTAAATATACTAAGTTCCAAAAATGTCACATGTATAGATAATATTTGATATAATTGATGATACACTTTTGCTAATTTTGTTTTGAGATGGATGATTTAAAACCATGTTTCTGTCATGATGTACCGCTTACTTGTGATTCAATTATTGTGTATTGACACCTAAAATGGTGAACATTTAGTGATATATAACTGTACTCTTGTGTTTCATTCTGTTATATGTTTGTACTTATTGTAAAGGAAAAGCAACAACTGCGTTGTACTAACGTTCCTGAGGTAATATATTAATCAATGTTTGAATGATTGTAAAGGTGGGAAGGAAGCATTGGAAGTGTCTTGAGAAATGAAATATGGAGAGATTGGTCATTGGTCAGACATTTCATTCTGTGCATGTAGGGTGAATTATGTTAACTGCTAAGGAACTATACTTCAAGAAATTACAATATTTTTGATGAACCAGGGAGCTCTGAAACAGTCTCTGTACTGTGACTTGGTCGTTATTTGTACAGATGGTCCAGGTGGACTCTGTGGAGAATTGTATTTGATTGGCCCAGATGGCGGTGTGTGGAGGTGAGTTTGTCCCGTATTATGTGTTAATGTTAGTGTAAAGTGCAGCGATTAGTGCAGTGGCACTTGAGAATTTTGTACTAGTATCAATTTTAGTGGTACATTATCAAAAAACAAGTTAAATTGCAAAATGAGATTTAAGACAGGAAAGTTAAAGTATGAACATTTGGAATTTTGCTAAATTGAACTATTCTATTCAAAACAATCAATTATACGAAACACGATGGTTATACAGAGTGAAATATGAGCCACATTTCAGTTTTTTATTCTTATTTATTTATTTATTTATTTATTTATTTTTTTTTTTTGAGCTTCAGTTCAGTGCTCCTCATTGCACACAGAGGAGACTGAACACTTTGGTATACTATGGTCTAATGCTGTGCATTAATAAGAACAACTTGGTGCACCTGCCTAAATTAGGAGGTTGCAAGTACAATTTCCCCCCATGAACCATGGACCTTGCCGTTGGTGGGGAGGCTTGCGTGCCTCAGCGATACAGATGGCCGTACCGTAGGTGCAACCACAATGGAGGGGTATCTGTTGAGAGGCCAGACAAACATGTGGTTCCTGAAGAGGGGCAGCAGCCTTTTCAGTAGTTGCAGGGGCAACAGTCTGGATGATTGACTGATCTGGCCTTGTAACATTAACCAAAACGGCCTTGCTGTGCTGGTACTGCGAACGGCTTAAAGCAAGAGGAAACTACAGCCGTAATATTTTCCGAGGACATGCAGCTTTACTGTATGATTAAATAATGATGGCGTCCTCTTGGGTAAAATATTCCGGAGGTAAAATAGTCCCCCATTCGGATCTCCGGGCGGGGACTACTCAAGAGGACGTCGTTATCAGGAGAAAGAAAACTGGCGTTGTACGGATTGGAGCGTGGAATGTCAGATCCCTTAATCGGGCGGGTAGGTTAGAAAATTTAAAAAGGGAAATGGATAGGTTAAAGTTAGATATAGTGGGAATTAGAGAAGTTCGGTGGCAGGAGGAACAAGACTTTTGGTCAGGTGATTACAGGGTTATAAATACAAAATCAAATAGGGGTAATGCAGGAGTAGGTTTAATAATGAATAAAAAAATAGGAGTGCGGGTTAGCTACTACAAACAGCATAGTGAATGCATTATTGTGGCCAAGATAGACACAAAGCCCATGCCTACTACAGTAGTACAAGTTTATATGCCAACTAGCTCTGCAGATGATGAAGAAATAGATGAAATGTATGACGAGATAAAAGAAATTATTCAGGTAGTGAAGGGAGACGAAAATTTAATAGTCATGGGTGACTGGAATTCGTCAGTAGGAAAAGGGAGAGAAGGAAACATAGTAGGTGAATATGGATTGGGGGGAAAAAAATGAAAGAGGAAACCGCCTTGTAGAATTTTGCACAGAGCATAACTTAATCATAGCTAACACTTGGTTCAAGAATCATAAAACAAGGTTGTATACCTGGAAGAATCCTGGAGATACTAAAAGGTATCAGATAGATTATATAATGGTAAGACAGAGATTTAGGAACCAGGTTTTAAATTGTAAGACATTTCCAGGGGCAGATGTGGATTCTGACCACAATCTATTGGTTATGAACTGCAGATTGAAACTGAAGAAACTGCAAAAAAGGTGGGAATTTAAGGACATGGGACCTGGATAAACTGAAAGAACCAGAGGTTTTAGAGAGTTTCAGGGAGAGCATAAGGGAACAATTGACAGGAATGAGGGAAAGAAATACAGTAGAAGAAGAATGGGTAGCTCTGAGGGATGAAGTAGTGAAGGCAGCAGACGATCAAGTAGGTAAAAAGAAGAGGGCTAATAGAAATCCTTGGGTAACAGAAGAAATATTGAATTTAATTGATGGAAGGAGAAAATATAAAAATGCAGTAAATGAAGCAGGCAAAAAGGAATACAAACGTCTCAAAAATGAGATCGACAAGAAGTGCAAAATGGCTAAGCAGGGATGGCTAGAGGACAAATGTAAGGATATAGAGGCTTGTCTCACTAGGGGTAAGATAGATACTGCCTACAGAAAAATTAAAGAGACCTTTGGAGAGAAGAGAACCACTTGTATGAATACCAAGAGCTCAGATGGCAACCCAGATCTAAGCAAAGAAGGGAAGGCAGAAAGGTGGAAGGAGTATATAGAGGGTTTATACAAGGGCGATGTACTTGAGGACAATATTATGGAAATGGAAGAGGATGTAGATGAAGACAAAATGGGAGATAAGATACTGCGTGATGAGTTTGACAGAGCACTGAAAGACCTGAGTCGAAACAAGGCCCTGGGAGTAGACAACATTCCATTAAAACTACTGATGGCCTTGGTAGAGCCAGTCATGACAAAACTCTACCATCTGGTGAGCAAGATGTATGAGACAGGCGAAATACCCTCAGACTTCAAGAAGAATATAATAATTCCAATCCCAAAGAAAGCAGGTGTTGACAGATGTGAAAATTACCGAACTATCAGTTTAATAAGGCACGGCTGCAAAATGCTAACGTGAATTCTTTACAGACGAATGGAAAAACTGGTAGAAGCCGACCTCGGGGAAGATCAGTTTGGATTCCGTAGAAATGTTGGAACACGTGAGGCAATACTAACCTTACGACTTATCTTAGAAGAAAGGTTAAGAAAAGGCAAACCTACGTTTCTAGCATTTGTAGACTTACAGAAAGCTTTTGATAATGTTAACTGGAATACTCTCTTTCAAATTCTGAAGGTGGCAGGGGTAAAATACAGGGAGCGAAAGGCTATTTACAATTTGTACAGAAACCTGGCAGTTATAAGAGTCGAGGGGCATGAAAGGGAAGCAGTGGTTGGGAAAGGAGTGAGACAGGGTTGTATCCTCTCCCCGATGTTATTCAATCTGTATATTGAGCAAGCAGTAAAGGAAACAAAAGAAAAATTTGGAGTAGGTATTAAAATTCATGGAGAAGAAGTAAAAACTTTGAGGTTCGCCGATGACATTGTAATTCTGTCAGAGACAGCAAAGGACTTGGAAGAGCAATGGAACGGAATGGACAGTGTCTTGAAAGGAGGATATAAGATGAACATCAACAAAAGCAAAACGAGGATAATGGAATGTAGTCAAATTAAATCGGGTGATGCTGAGGGAAATAGATTAGGAAATGAGACACTTAAAGTAGTTTTGCTATTTAGGGAGTAAAATAACTGATGATGGTCGAAGTAGAGAGGATATAAAATGTAGACTGGCAATGGCAAGGAAATCGTTTCTAAAGAAGAGATATTTGTTAACATCGAGTATAGACTTAAGTGTCAGGAAGTCGTTTCTGAAAGTATTTGTATGGAGTGTAGCCATATATGGAAGTGAAACATGGACGATAACCAGTTTGGACAAGAAGAGAATAGAAGCTTTCGAAATGTGGTGCTACAGAAGAATGCTGAAGATAAGGTGGGTAGATCACGTAACTTATGAGGAGGTATTGAATAGGATTGGGGAGAAGAGAAGTTTGTGGCACAACTTGACTAGAAGAAGGGATCGGTTGGTAGGACATGTTTTGAGGCATCAAGGGATCACAAATTTAGCATTGGAGGGCAGCGTGGAGGGTAAAAATCATAGAGGGAGACCAAGAGATGAATACACTAAGCAGATTCAGAAGGATGTAGGTTGCAGTAGGTACTGGGAGATGAAGAAGCTTGCACAGGATAGAGTAGTATGGAGAGCTGCATCAAAACAGTCTCAGGACTGAAGACCACAACAACAACAACAACAAAGTACAATTTAATATGGATTTTGAGTATTGTAGTATCTGATACTACCGCTTGTTCCACAATGCATCAGCAATATTGAGAAAGAGTTAATACACACCAGTGTCTCCATTGCAATCAGGAGAACCTGGAGGCTCTAATGACAGACATGATTATTCAGAAACAAGGCCAATTTAGCTAACTTCCATTGGATAATTTCCCTGATTGAAATAGATTTACCTCATATTCATGCTGAAATACAAGCTACAGACAAATTCTGCAAATTAACTTGTTCTTTCTTTGTGCTATTAATTAATATTTTGTCTAATCTAGTTGAATCTGATACAAAATAATTTATGATGATTTTACATATTTGGTTGAGAATGTAGGTCAAATTTCATTATGATGTATGTGTACACTTCACTCTGCAGATTAAGCACAAATCTGATCTCATATCTTATGTAAATTGCTTGTTCTTCCAATTGATTGCAAAGTGAGCACTGTTTCATCGATCTGCCAGAAAAGGTTTTGTACAACTTTTTGTTGCACGAACCCTTTTGGCGGTGTTGAAACGTAACAGCCCATTGAAACCAATTTAAAAAAACACGTATTTTTTGTCCATAAACAGTAATTTCTGACATAGGGGTGTAGGTAAACATATACTTGTGAAATGGATACAAAGAAACCAGTTACTATATTATAATTGTATAATATCCTGTAAATGATAGGAACATTCCCCGAACCATGAACCTTTTTTAATTAATAAAAATAGTAAGAAGATTGTTAACAACACATATCTGAGCATTTATACACAGTTAAGTTTTTATATACTTGAAAATTCAATTTTGTATTTACTCTATAAGAGCTATTGTAATTGTTGAAATGTGTCATTGGTTTTAAAATGAGAGCTTTAATTGTAATTTTGTTAAAAAGCCCTTTTTTAACAATACCAAGGATGAGGACTGTTTGGAATCATATACATAGGGGCAGCCATGTTAGCAGAGGAGGTCATTGTATGAGATGAGTTTGTGCATGTAACATGTACGTCTTGTTTGAGTTAAAATAAAGTTTTCTGAAACAAAAAAAATTGTTAAGTATTGTTTATTTTGACTTAACAGTCAAGTACAGTTTACAACATGTACCACAGGACAACTTGCACCAGCGGATCAAGACACTGAGGATGAATACACCCAATTATAATTTATAATAATATAAATTAATAGTAGGAATATAATAGAGGGAAACATTCCACGCGGGAAAAATATATCTAAAAACAAAGATGATGTGACTTACCATACGAAAGCGCTGGCAGGTCGATAGACACACAAACAAACACAAACATACACACAAAATTCAAGCTTTCGCAACCAACGGTTGCTTCGACAGGAAAGAGGGAAGGAGAGGGAAAGACGAAAGGATGTGGGTTTTAAGGGAGAGGGTAAAGAGTCATTCCAATCCCGGGAGTGGAAAGACTTACCTTACGGGGAAAAAAAGGACAGGTATACACTCGTGCACACACACACATATCCATCCGCACATACACAGACACAAGCAGACATTTGTAAAGGCCAAAAAACAAAGATGATGTGACTTGCCATACGAAAGCGCTGGCAGGTCGATAGACACACAAACAAACACAAACATACACACAAAATTCAAGCTTTCACAACCAACGGTTGCTTCATCAGGAAAGAGGAAAGGAGAGGGAAAGGGAGAGGGTCTGCTTGTGTCTGTGTATATGCGGATGGATATGTATGTGTGTGTGTGCGCGAGTGTATACCTGTCCTTTTTTTCCCCGTAAGGTAAGTCTTTCCGCTCCCGGTATTGGAATGACTCCTTACCCTCTCCCTTAAAACCCACATCCTTTCGTCTTTCCCTCTCCTTCCCTCTTTCCTGACGAAGCAACCGTTGGTTGCGAAAGCTTGAATTTTGTGTGTATGTTTGTGTTTGTTTGTGTGTCTATCGACTTGCCAGCGCTTTCGTATGATAAGTCACATCATCTTTGTTTTTAGGTATAAATTAATAGTAGCTTTTTCATAATAGAAACTTTTCAAGTGAGAGTAGTGGTGTATTGCTGTAAAGAGCTGCAAACAAATAAATATGTTTGACTCGAATTTCAAGGCTGTACGCAAGGGAACATTTGACATGGAAAGTATGGCAACTGTCAAAATGTAAGTACTGTTAGTTGTCAGTAGGTTTGATGTGGACAGAATTGTGTGGCTGGCCTTCGCTGAGGATGAGATCAACATCCAAAAAGTGGAACGGGATTCAGAATAGGATCATGTGAAATTTAATTGAGAGAAGGTATTTAGAGGTTCCAGGAATTTTAACAAGTCAGCCTTACCACCTGTCCATAAGACAAAGATGTCATCAGTGTACCTAAACTAAACCAGAGACTGAAGGTTTATGGATCCCAGGAAAGCCCCCTAGTGCAACCTTTGAAAAGGTTGGCATACAAAGGACCCATCATGATTCCCATGGCCATAACCATGAACTGTTAGTGTGTCTGCCCCTCACAGGTGAAGTAATTGTTGGTAACCACAAAGCTGATTAAGGTGAGCAAGAAAGATGTCGTAGGTTTGAAATCAGGTGGGTGCTGACTGAGGAAATGTTCAGCAGTAGACAGACCATGTACATGGGGGATGGTGGTATAGAGGGAGATGGCATATATAGTGGCAAGCAACGTGAGTGATGGGAGTGGGACGGGCACGAATTTCAGAC
Source organism: Schistocerca nitens (assembly GCF_023898315.1). Classification (NCBI taxonomy): domain Eukaryota; kingdom Metazoa; phylum Arthropoda; class Insecta; order Orthoptera; family Acrididae; genus Schistocerca; species Schistocerca nitens. The sequence goes on from NC_064615.1 coordinate 505,231,514, forward strand.
GATCTGGGAACTAGGTGGTATCTTTAATATACAAGGGAAGTCTTTGTACTGTGCATTGCGGATGTTGATCAACTAAGGCAGATATAGGTTTGGTAGGTGATTTGAAGCTAGCAACTATAGGACGGCTAGGATGACTGGGTTTTGTGGATCGTAGGAAGTAAGTAAAATGTGGGAGTGTGTGGTTTGGGTGGGGTAAAAAGTTCTACGGATTGACATATTAGTCCTTGTGAGGGTCCTGAGCTTTTTAGGAGGAACTCCAGGTCAGTTTGAATTTCAGGGATGGGATCTTGATGGCAGATGCAGTATGTAGAGACGTCAGACAGCTGGTGTAGACCTTCACCAACATACTCCTGTCAGTCAAGTATCACAGTAGTAAATCCTTTTCCTGCTAGGAGGATAGTGATGGATTCATCAGCGTTTAGGGAATGCAGAGCACGGAGCTCTGCAAAGGGCAGGTTAGGGTCAGTTGTGAAGCGATGCTTGATGTGAGGAATTCTTGGAAGGCTCGTATGGGATGATTCTGAGGTAGTGGTGGTGGGTCAAGTTGGGATCATGGTCAGAACTATTCAAGGCAGGGTTCAATGTCAGGTTTGCTGTTGGAAAGATTTTGGGATTGGGCTGGAAAGTGATATTTCCAGTTGACATTATGTGTAAAGGAAAGTATGCCCAAAGGAGCTGGTTTAGTGCTGAAAGTGAGACTCTTGGATAATACAGATAATTCAGGGGTGGGGAGGGAGGGGGAGGGGGCAGTGCTTTGGGTGAGAGGTTGAGAACATTGTACTGTTGTGACTGGTTCTTCTGATTACGAGTTATTACTGGTCTGGGAGGCAGAGGTGAAGCCTGTAGGATGGCCAAGCTTGCTTTGTAGAAGAGGAATGGTGGTTGATGGTGTGGCTGTTAGGGGAGCTGCCGAGGAAAACCACTGTTGAAGTAGCTTAGGAGAAGGCAAGATAGTTCTTTGAGGTGAAGTCTGACATGTTGCTGCAGTCTGAAGTTGGGTCGGCAGATGATACCATCCAAGGAAACATGAGGGAGAGATAACTACAGGGTTTTGAAGAAGGAGAGAAGTCTGATGGATTGGAAACTGGCAGGTGAGGCCACATCTGGAGTCTTCCCCCAAATACCAGTTTCTCAGAACCCCGCAGGCGGGAACTAGCATTACAACATGTCCTTGGTTCTCACCACCCACGTGGTCTCAATTTACGTTAATTTCTTCTGTCTCAGCATTTCTTAACAGTAACTGCTCCTTTCTTCACTCCATTTTAGTTTTCTGCACCTTTCATTTTCTGACCTGTCTATTTTTTGCCGTCCCCCTCTCCCACCTCTGTTACACACAATGCACTTAGCTTTTCACTCTTATTAACTTGTGCACAATGTTTTAGTTGCAATCTCTTTCTTGCATATTACCCTGTCTTCCACCTTTAAGCTCTCAGGTTTTCAAATTTCGTCCAGTGCAGTTCCCAACAATCAGTCTTTCCTTCTCATCCCATCTGGTAAGTCTCCCCTGACTCGGTGTTCGTGGGGCTTTTCCGAGTTGTACCCCTTTCCCTAAACCGCTCCTGTCCTTTTCCTTCCCTTCAACTCTTCTGCCAGAAGAAGGAGCCACTGGTTCCAAAAGCTAGTACAAATTACACCCTTTTGTGTGTATTCCCCTGTCGCTGATTGGTGAGTAGACAATTTATCTATCCATTTACATTATATTGTCAGTAATTGATTATTTTTGTTGTTATATCTGTCTTTGAGATATAACATGTTTTGTGTACTTCTGTTTAACTTTCGTTCTTGGGGAATGATGCATTTTTAAACTCACTGCACCATTTATATAAAAAAATGTAAATTTTTGACTCGTGCACCCTTCTGGAAAATCTTCTGCAGAAGCTCAAGTCTCGGGCTGTGCTAGAAATCAAATCTGCTACCAAACCCACATTACAATAAAATAGAGATGGCAAGACAAATTTCAGTTTAGTTCAACTTTTGTGGAGAAATGACATCTGAAACTGATTATAAAGTCATATCATAACAGTACTGTAAAATACTCTATCTACTTGATGTTGATGTCAACACTTCTGCCATAATTAACACACCTCAATCAATTTCATTATGTAGTTATGCGAGAGTTGCTACACACATTGCCTATCGATCTTTTGTAGGGGCCTACATATGTTGTTACATCTGTGCTTAGTTACTGTATTGACATAACAATGTCTAATCATGCAGTTATGATCCACTAAACCATTTCTAAGGTATTGGTTAATGTGCATTCTGTTACTAACGAAAGGAAATCAAATGCTGAGGAGGTAGTGGGTGCTATTGTTATAGGGTTTTTGCATGTTTTACAGAAATTCACTAACTTCTAGCAAACTGCACACTTTCTTTACAGACACCTATATTCAGGTGTTCATATACACTCACAGACAAAAAATTAGTCAACCTTCAGAAGAGCATATTAGTCACAATGGAGTGCTACACAACCCATGGTGTAACATCGGTAACAGATGGTCATATGACCCTTCAAACCTGACGTACATCATAGCAGTGAAATGGTATCTGCTGAATGATTGTATGGAATCACCACAGTAAGGTGGATCCAAGTGAAATGATAGAATGGAACTATTGTGTCTGGATGTGTCCATGGGCATAAAGTGACTAAAGTTGACCAAATTATTAATGCATCAACATGGCTGAAAAATGTACCAACAAAGAATGATGTACCTCCCACAGTCATGTAACACACCATAAGAACAGTGATCAATCCCAAAAGGAATAGCTGTCAGATCTCTCTCATAACTGCAGCCCACTCATTCAGGTTACCAAGAACATGAACCAGGATGTTTATTTCAAGATTCTCAGTGATCAAGTGTTATCCCTTTTTTTACATCTTCAGAATGAATATGCTGTGGACACTCCCCATCTTTCATAACGACAACTGCCAAGTCCACAGTATTGCATATACACCTAGTTGGCTTGACAAACAGTTAACTACTACAAAGAATCTCACCTAGCCTGTTGTATCATCCAATCTTCATCTTGCACAAAATGTCCAGGATTACTTGGAACAGCAGATGAAACCCAGTAAACAACATTCACACAGTTAAGTAGGCTAGCTTTTTGGGTTGAATAATCAAATTAGTGATCTCAGCTGGATGGGGCATATGTCAAGAAATTTATGTATACGCTGAAGCTATTAACGAGGCATCAGTCGATGTCACATGCTATTGGGCATGATGTCTCCTGGAGTACCTAATTTTTGTATGGTATTTTTAATACAGCATTAGGATACTTTGAGCTATATCACTGCATCTGTTCTTGAAGATAATACTTTACGATGTGGACAAGTAATTAGTAGATACATATAACCAGAACTTTCACAAATTTAATACCAACTGAAACATACAAACAGTACAGCACACTCTATGCTAGATTGTAACTACAGTATGAGGATACACAAACCGCATAATATGTCATGGCACTGATTCATTGCAAACGTGATGTCAACATGCATCGTGACGATTAAAAATACGTTACATCACCTAAAATCATTATATCGTCAAGAATTAGTGAAACTGTACGAAATGCAAAGTACGCGTTAAAGTAATACGAAGTTTACATTCCTACATGGTACCTTCATATCTGTAACTGTCCGCACCATACGTCTCAAAATCGTCCCCTCCACCTCTTGTTACTGATGGATCAACGAAATTCATGCGATAGCATTTTCCATCCACCCACGTGAGCTCCGGTCTGAGAACATCCATTCTTGTTTATGTTTTCATTCACTTCGCTTGTGCAGTCTGTTGTTGACACCCACTCTACGATTTGCGAGATAAAATCGAATTGTATCGAAAATGTAATCGCAATCTGGAGTCTCATTTGTTGAGACGCTACAATCGTCCAATACTGAAGTATAGTACGTTTTCTGAAACGTTTGATAGCTCTGCAGCGTTACATCCGTCTTCGAACATACTTTCGTTCTAACCAAAATGCTTAAAATGAACCTATTGTTCACTTGACAGGTCTCTCTCTCTCTGTTTATAAACATAGTTAACTGTTTCCATAGTAACGAAGTCGTGTGTTAACACTCGGCTTCCTCTTTTGTACACAATTTTCCACGGCTGTTTTACATACAACATTTCGTTGTTGTTACGATGGCAGACGATATTGATGAATTGTTGGAAGAGGTAGAAAATAAATTTTTTAAAAGCAAGCCCAGGGATAAGTTACAAAAAAGCGAAAGGTGAACTTTAACCTTAAGTTGCTATCTTGTAGTGTTGTGCTCTGTTACTGTAAAATTGAAACAGAATTACATTTATTCACAGCTCACATTCAAAGTTAGGAAATGGAAAAGGAAAACAATTTCTCAGTCTCGTTAGTAGGATACAACTTGTATTACACGTACAACGACAGACTGACTTCCTGATGATAACCACAAAGATTACACTGGCTAAGGCAGGTCATAGAATACATAAACCACGGCTTACGTGATCAAATACAAGCTACTTCTGACCCGGCACTTAGAGATAACTTCTTATTGCCCAATAAATTTTCTATTGCAAATGGTGATCTCTTACAGAGCACAGAATGTGGCCAATCCCACATTTTTGCAATGACCCGTTTTTTAATACTCTTGCATGGTCACTTACCGATATCATAAAGTAAAGTTGCAGTCAAACTGCTCACAAACTGTTGTGAAAACATTTTTAAAAAATAATCCTGCACAATAGTCAATGAGGAAATCGTGAGTAAAAGCTCGTGACAGACTAGACTCAACTTGGCACAAAATTGATCCAAAAATCGAGATATCAAAAACATTTGCAGATTTCTAAAACAGCAGTCTGTGACCCTCACCTCCTCCAATTTTTTCTTGCTGTAAAGACATTAAAGTCGCAGCATTTTTAAGTAACAAAATGGTTTGCATTTCTTGTTGTGTAAGGAAGAAATATTGGCACTCCATGTCCCTTAACTGTTTCTACTTGTCTAGAGTTCAGACTGGAATTACCTACTCTCATGCTAATATCTTTCACAAGCCCCCATATAACATAAAAGAAAAAGAAATTTGGATTCACTACAATTTTAAAAAATAAATAAATACAAAACTCACTAGTAGCAACATTCATTGTCAAGTTGCACAACAAGAGAAAAGTACTGTAAAAAGGTCTCCATTGGTACATATGAAGATAATGCTATTCTTTGTATGCATTTAAATATTAGGATAAACCAATGAATAAACAGTTCTGCTACATCCCTAGGTTACATTTAGCTGGCATAAGCACAAGTAATAGTAAGCAGTATAATAATAGTTTATTGTATGAGTTGCTTTTCTTTTTTTAGTTTATACCCTGACTTGTTCCACGTCCATGGAGGTTGTGCTTCTTGATAGGATCTATGGTATGAGTAATGAATAAATAGCTAAAGTATTGGGTAATCTGAGAAGCATTCATTGATTAAGGTGCTGATCTCCTTTATATGTACATTCTCACTTGGGCAGTGCATCTCAACAGCCCAAACAGTTTGTAAGAAGTCAGTCTCAAACAATCACAACATCAAGGAGTTGAGTGACATATATGAAAAATGGTAGGTGTGTTTCTGCCTCTGAAAGATGACGTCTATTCAAAATTCTCACCAGTTGCATAAAAGCGGCCTTAGTTGCACCACTATGAGGACAAAAATCAGATTTGATTTAAATACACACTGCAATGGTTGTGAGTGTTAGTTACCTTAGACATTGGATGTTTTGGATTGATGTTAGCCTAGAATGCCTTAAAGATGCTATTATCGACACATCACTGAGTTACAAGAAGGTTGAGTAATAGGGCTACAAGAAGCTGGACATTCCTTCTGCAATATTGTAGAAAGACTTGGCAGAAATGTAGCCACTGCACATGACAGTGGCCACAAGACTGTACATTCGCAAGGAGACTGGTCTTCCCTATGGCACTCTGGAGAGGCAAGACCATCATGTTCAGCGTTTGGCTCTGGCACATCATACTTCATCTGCAGCAGGAATTTGGGCAGCAGTTGGCACCACAATGACACAAAGAACTGTTAAAAATTGGTTACTTCAAAGACAGCTCTGTCGGACACACTGTAGCATGCATTCCACTGAGTCTAGACCAGTGCCACTTGCCACTTCAGTGGTGCCAAGCAAGAGCTCATTGGAGGGCAGGGTGGAGATCTGTTGTGTTTTCTGATGGAAGCTGGTTCTGCCTCAGTGCCAGTGATAGGCATGTGTAGGTTAGGAGGAGGCCAGTTGACGGCCAGCAACCAACTTGTGTGCATGCTAGACACACTGGATTTACACCTAGCGTATGATTTCGAATGACAGTAGGAGCACTCTTGTGGTTATCCCACACATGCTGACTGCAAAATTGGACATCAGTCTGGTGAATTGACCCATTGTGCTGCCATTCATGAACAGCATTCCAGGAGGTGTTTTCCAACTGGGTAATGCTCGTCCACATACCAGTGTTATAACACAACATGCTCTACAGAGTGTCAACATGTTGCTTCCACCTGCTTGATCACCAGATCTGTTTCCAGGTGAGCACATTTGGGGCATCACCAGACAGCAACTCCAGCATCATCCACAAACAACATTAACTATCCCTGTACAGACCGACTGAATGCAACAGGCACGAAACTCCATCCCACAAACTATCAGTTAGTACCTGTATAACACAATGCCTGCACATTTGCATGCTTGCATTCAGAATTCTAGCAGTTACACCACTTATTAATGTACAAGCATTTAATATTTGCATTGGCTTATCTTGCGATTACATTAATCGGTGATCTTGCAAAGTTAATCACTTAGATATTTTAGCTAGACAAATGTACTCCCAAAATTTCATTACTATACATTAATTTTTTGTGTTGTGATTTATTTCCATCAGTATATGATAGGAACAGTACGTGTTATAGACCTTTGTTCTCTTTCTTCGTTGTGACATATTTTTATACATTTATTTTTAATGTAACACTTTGTCCACCAGCATAACATAGCCATTATCTGTAAGTATTTTCCTTAGTTCACTCAGTTGCTGTATTAGGTTACCTATATTGTTATATGCGTGAGCCCTTGTATCCATAGAGCAAAGTACTCTGTGCCATTGTGACAGGTGATGATGTGTGCTGAATTAATAAATCGGCCACAGGCAACAAAGTGAGCTAACTACATTTCTTACCAATGGTCAGAACAATGTTATTTTATGTGCAGGGAAAGATCTTGCGTGTACACAGCTGGCATTTCTTATGTACTGTGTGAACATTATGATATACACAAAAGGGACCTGAATTGCTTATTGCTCTCATATATGTTGGACAAAGTGGCCAAGGGGCTGAACAAAATTTAGCAAAGGGACTTAGTGGTTGATCTCTGTGTTCATAATGTTCTGATGAGAAGATTATGTTGAAAAATATACCAATAATTTGATGAGTTACTCTAAGTTCTTACAGATTGTAATGCAGCAATCACAGTGTCACTTATGCAATCATCAACTAGTGTTATTTTAAAGAAAGAGCCCAAGTGAAGTCACACATCTACATCTATACAATTACTCTGCAATTCACAGTTAAGTGCCACTTTCAAGCTATTTCTCTACTGTTCTCCTCTTGAAAAGTGTGGGAAAAAGAAGCACTAAAATATTTCCGTGTAAGCTCTGATTTCCAATATTTTATTACAATGATCATTTCTCCTTATGTAGGGGGACACTAACAAAATACTTTTGCATTTGGAACAGAAATTTGATGATTGAAATTTCCGGAGAAGATCCTACTGCGACAAAAAATGACTTTGTTTTAATGATTACCACCCCAACCCATGTATCGTATCCATCGCACTCATCCACTATTTCACAATATTTCAAAACGAGCTGCCCTTCTTTGAAATTTTTTGATGTCCTCTGTCAGTTCTAGTTAACATGGATCTCACACCTTGCAGCAATACTCTTATCAGATGATGGACAGTGGTAGTGTAGGCAGTCTCTTTAGTAGACCAGTTGCATTTTATTAGTGTTCTTCTGATATGTCACTGTCTTTGGTTCATTTTTCCATAAAATTTTCTGTATGATCTTTCCAGTTTATGTTATTTGTAATTGTAATCCTAAGTATTTAGCTGAATTTACAGACTTTAGATTTGTGTTATTTATCACGTAACCAAAATTTAGTGGATATCAAACAATGGAAAATCCAAGATGGAATGTGACAATATAGTGAAAAGGAAAGTTGCTACTCACCCTCACCGTATAGTGGAGATGCTGAGTCGCAGATAGGCACAAAAAAAAAGACTGTCACAAGTATAGCCTTCGTCAAAATTAGACAACAAACACATACATACACACCCACGCAAATGCAATTCACACACACAGACAACTGAGGCCACACTCAAATTTAGCAGATTCATTTTAGTTCTCATGTGGATGACTTCACACATTACATTGTTTAAAGTCAAATGCCATTCTTCACACTATACAGATACCTCCTCTAAATCATCTTGCAATTGGTTTTGATCATTTGATGTCTTTACATTACAGTAAATGACAGCACATCCTCAATCTAAGAGGGCTGCTCATTGTATCTCCTAAATCATTTATATAGATCAGGAACAGCAGAGACCGATAATACTACCTTGGGGATGTCAGATATGACTTCTATTTTACTCGATGACATAGCATCAGTTACTATGAAGTGTGACCCTTCTGACATAAAATCATGAATTCAATCACACAACTGAGATGAAAATCCATAAGCACACAACTTGATTAGAAGTTGCTTGTGAGGAACAGTGTCAAAAACCTCATGGAAATCTATAAATATAGAAACAGTTTGACATCCCTCTTTGATAGAACTTATTATTTTGTGTGAATAAAGAGCTAGTTGTGTTGCACAAGAACAATATTTTGTGGATCCATGTTGGCCATTTGTTGATAAATCATTTTCTTCAAGGTAATTCATAATGTTCTAGGAAAGTATATGTTCCAAAACACTACTGTAAATCGACATTAGTGTTATGTGTCTTTAATTTAGTGGATTACTCTTATTTGCCTTCTTGATTACTGATGTACCCTTTCCAGTCTTTAGGTATGATTCTTTTGATGAGTAAACTGTTGTATATGATCACTAAGTATGGATCTGTTGTTTCAGCATACTCTGAAAGGAACCTGACTGCAATACAGTCTGGACTGGAAGCCTTGCCTTCCATAAGTGTTCTAAACTGCTTCGCTACACCAAGGATATCTACTTATAAGTTACTCATATTGTCAGTTGTTTTTGAGTAGAATTCTGGAATATTTACTTCATATTCTTTGGTGAAGGATTCTTGGAAAACCTTGTTTTGCAACTCTGCTTTAGTGGCACTGTCATCACTAACATTATCTTTGCTAGAGCACAATGAAGGTATTAATTGTGTGTCTTGTCCCTGGTGTACTTTAAATTCAGCCAGAAATCTCTTTGGATTTCCTGCTAGAATTTGAGACAGAGTTTCATTGTGGAAACTATCAATAGCATCTCACATTGAAGCCCACCCTAAGTTTTGAGCTTCAGTAGAACATCACAGGTCTTGGAGATTTTGTGTTCTTTTAAACTTTGCATGTTTTTTCTTTGCTTCTGCAGCAGTGTTCTGATCTGTTTTGTGTACCATGGGTGATAAGATCCATCTCTTATTAATTTATTTGGTGTAAATCTCTCAACTGCCAACAATACTGTTTATTTGAATTCAAGCCACATGTGGTATGTGCTTACAGAGTTCAGAAGGAATGAAGTGTGTTGCTTAGGAACACAGTAAAGTAAACTTTTATCTGCTTTTAAATAGATATTTTATGCATTATTTTTGGTGGATTACAAATTTGTGCTCACAAATCCCTGTATCCGCCGTGTTGCTTCATATTTGCTCAGGATTATTATTTGTTGCTAAGAGGTCAAGTGTGTTTTTGCAACCATTTACACTTCAAAATGAAAATTACAACACCTGCAACCATCTGTTTTGCATTTAATTTATGTACATAAACATTTTTGGTGTTTCATTACAACGTCTTCAGACCCTTTGACTAATGTAAATTGCGATGAATCCAATCTCATGTGCAGTCATAACAAGAGTCAATATTATACAACTGGTGTCCATAGATCTCTGGTTTTACATGACACTATCCATTCATTTGTCAGCCAACAACTGCCAGGACAAAATGTAAGTCACTGGTTGGTGAATGAAGGTATGTGTTGTGTAAACCAGAGACCTATGTACGTTGGTTATTTAATATTGGCTCCTGTTATGACTACACACGAGATTGGAGTCCTCTCAACTTACGTTGGTCAAGGGACCTGAAAATGGTATAATGGAATACCAAAACTGGTTGAATAAATTAATTAAATGCAAAAGAGACAGTTGCAGGTCTTGTAACTTTCATTTCATATTGAACAGCTGAAGTCCTGGTAACCATCTATTACAAGGATAGACATGCAAAGATTTACATTTTGAGTGGGCTCCTGTGATGTGTTGGCAGAAGAGCCAACACCGTGTTGCTAGAGGAGGCCGAAATGCACGCGTTTAAGCTCACGCAGACTGGCGTGAGGTCTGGAACAATTAAAGGAGTTGAGTCTACTAAATAAAGTAAGGAGTTGCTTGAATACTTAACTTTAATCCACAATTGGAGAACATCACTCTTGTTGATACATGAATTATAATCTCAATATAAACTGGTAATGGCACCTTGCTAGGTCGTAGCAAATGACGTAGCTGAAGGCTATGCTAACTATCGTCTCGGCAAATGAGAGCGTAGTTTGTCAGTATAGCATCGCTAGCAAAGTCGTCTGTACAACTGGAGCGAGTGCTAGGAAGTCTCACTAGACCTGCCGTGTGGTGGCGCTCGGTCTGCAATCACTGACAGTGGCGACACGCGGGTCCGACGTATACTAACGGACCGCAGCTGATTTAAAGGCTACCACCTAGCAAGTGTGGTGTCTGGCGGTGACACCACATCCTGAACTAATTGTTCAAAATAGTTTTTAGAGGAAGCATTTGGTATGATTTTAGGCAATGTTTCGGCCTACCAATGTATTTTCACCAACATATTGAAGGTAGATTGGAGTCACCACCAACTATAATTGTATTAGTGGTGTACCTATTTGAAACAGGAGTCAAGTCTGCTTTGAACTGTTCTGCAACTGTATCGTCTGAGTTGGGGATCAATAAATGGATCCAATTATTAACCATATAGTGGAGATACTGAGCCACAGATTGACACAACAAAAAGATTGTCAAAAACTAAGATTTTTGGCCAACAAGATATTCATCAGAAATAGACAAAATACACATGCATGCTCTCACATAAATGCATGCTGTCATTGGTGTGTGAAGGATATGTTTACATGAGTGTGTGTATGAGTATGTTGTCTATTTCCGATGAAGGCCATGTTGGTCAAAAGCTTACTTTCAGACAGTCTTTTTGTTGTGGCTATCTACAACTCAGCATCTCCACTGTATGGAGAGTGCAACTATCATTTTCATACCATTGTCATATTCCACCCTGAATTTTCCATTGTTTGAACCAGTTATTAATTTATTCCATTTGTCAAGAATAATGTCTACCTGTGCTAATTCATAGGAACTTTCTACTCTCTACACAGACAATGGACCTGAAGTTAGGAGGAGCTGTTTCCAAGTCCCCAACCATCCTTAGAGTGTGGATTTTTCCTAAATAACTTCTTAGGTAAATGCTGGACTGATCTTCTCCTCCCCACCCCAACCCCCCTACACCAATTGCTGTTTCAAATCCAAGACAATAAGCAAGCAAGCAAGGTCTGTGTTCTGGCCCAGATGGTCCAATCAGAAATGACAGACTGCCATATCATCCTCTGCCAATGGCATCACTTGGATGCGGTATGGGGGGGGGGGGGAGGTATGATGTCAGCATGCCTCTCTCTCCTGGCCGTTGTTGGCCTTCTTGATGTTGGGGCCGCTACTTCTCAATCAAGTGGCTTCTCAGTTGGTTGGATGAGATTGAGTGCAGCCTGTTTTAGTCCTCTCGCTAATGAAAATCCCTGGCAGTACCAGGAATCAAACCTTGCTTCTCTTCATAACATCCAGGCATGCTGACCACTGAACTATGGAAACAGATAAATCCGATATAATACTCCACCTCTAATGATACACAATTTCACCCCAGAATGCTGTACTAACCTTATTCACATAATAAAATAGCGGCTATTAGCATTCACGTGCTTGTATTAATAATTATGTATTTGACTTGGTAGCTCAGTTGATTAAGTGACCAAACAAAAAAAAAAAAAAAAAAAAAAAAAGTTCAAATGGCTCTGAGCACTATGGGACTTAACAGCTATGGTCATCAGTCCCCTAGAACTTAGAACTACTTAAATCTAACTAACCTAAGGACAGCACACAACACCCAGTCATCACGAGGCAGAGAAAATCCCTGACCCCGCCGGGAATCGAACCCGGGCGTGGGAAGCGAGAACGCTACCGCACGACCACGAGCTGCGGACCTAAGTGACCAAACACTGAAGATGTGTCCAGAGCTTAATTAATAATCAATAACTGATTTTTTTTCTGTCACTTGATGCATCTTTGCCACTCAAAAAGCTTGATATATCTAAAAATAGCATGTTACATATGCAATTAGCCTGATGTATCTGGTTCAAAAGGAAGGAAGGAAGATTGGGTTTAACGTCCCATCAACATCGAGGTCATTATAGATGGAGCACAAGCTTGGATTGTGTCAAGAGGATGGGGGAAGGAAATTGGCTGTGATCTTTCAAAGGAACCATCCCAGCATTTGCCTGAAGCAATGTAGGGAAATCATCAAAAACCTAAATCTGGATGGACAGATGCGGGTTTGAACTGTCATCCTTCCTAATGCGAGTCCAGTGTGCTAACTACTGCACCAACTTGCTCAGTGTATTTGGTTCAGCCTAGTCCCACATGCTTAACAAAGCTATGAAGTTGTAATGAAGCTGATCTTCAGATTGAGGACTGCTGGAAATCACTGTTTTAGATGCTCAGTTATTGTATCAGTGGCATCCAACAGAAATGACTACTCTGTAATGACATCCAAGCCCATAACATAAGTTTAAGACAGAACTTCTGTGAAGAATTAGTGATATTGATGATAATAAAAGAAGAAGATACACATTGTACTGCCAAACATAAGTCTTTTGAAAAATTCTTTCACCTATCTCGGCCTTAAATTTGTAACTCGCCTACATTGAAAAAAAGGAGTTGAAAACATTTCTCAATAAGAAGTTATCATGTTAATCAATAAAACAACAGGTGCATAAAGTACTCTTTAGTGTTAATTAAAATAATTTCAATTATACATTCATGATGACCAAGACAACGTAAATGAGGGGTATCTTTACATTTCATTATTTGCCATTACGTATGTGTTTTATAGAGCCATTGACCCATATATAAAGGACAGTAATGAAATGCGGGAAAAGTGGCAGACTTGTTGTAGAAAAATCTTGTGGCAGCAAACAGTTCTATAGTTTGACTTGAAATCCTTGTGAGGTTCTCTGCTTACCAGTGCTAAAATGTAACAGAACTTCAGAATGTAATAACTACTTTTTCATAAGCAAACATTCTGCGTATATTACAACATAGCAGCCTAGAGAAACAATCTGCTAGCAAGATAAAAACAAAAACTCAGTTGTCCAAATTGATTTAGAATTAACTTAATAATGTGAGGGAGATGTTCGGGTTAGTTACACCAAACGACCCCCATTTCGCAGTAGTTCATTTATTCACCCAAAAACAAGTAAGGCTCACAAAGAACTGGACATGGCGGAAGAGACCAACGATAATCTTAGCTTAGTTCAAAGATGGATGCATCAATGTTGGTGTCGATTTCATCAGCACCACAAATGAAAAGATAGGACTTCTGAAATTTACCAGTGCTTCATATGAAGATAATTAATTTTGAGTAAACATAGATTGAATAACTGCAACACACTTATGTTTCAGTACCTGTATTATCAATTATCAGTCACTTGAGAAGGAACAACTGTTTGCAACATAGATTATAAACAAAGAAGAGAATGGAACTAATGTCACTAAACTGCCCTTGTGTAGTTCAGTCAATTGTGAAACCAAAAAATAATTTGGCTGTAGGTATAACTACAAAATAGTTCATGTTTATTAAGTGTCTAATTGACCAGTGCTGCATTGTATTAAAACTATTTTAGTAAATATAAACCAGAGAGGACACACAGAAATTTGACTGAGTCTAATGTCTTAACCTCTGTGTCAGCATCAGTGAAATATTGTTGTCTAAGTAAAAGAAGTTATCATCACTTGAATCACAGTTGCCTCATAATCAAAATAAAAAGTAATTTCTATTGGCTGCATCAGGTGCTGTACTTTGCGAAACATTACTGTAGTAAAACAGTTTTGAATGCCTTTTTCTTTAGAAACTTCATACCCATGAACTTGATACTGTCTATAACAACAAATAAAAAAAGGAAAAAAAACCCTCAATTTTCTTCCAGAATTTTTTACATGTAGTCATTTAATATGTGTTGGTGGCTCATAGAAGTGGGAGACAGTGATACTAAGAAATGCCTTGTCAAGATCTTAGTGAATACCCTTTTTTTCTGTGCATACATTTCATTGGACTATACTTTCTGACAAAGCTTTGTTTCTGTGAAGAATAACAGCATCTTTTACCATAGTTTGGATCCCGTGTTAAACTGTAGATCCCTCCATATCAGCAGAAAAAAGTTGATTAAGATCTCAGGGAAAGGTAAATGCAAACTGTACAAAGTAGGGTGACATGGAGTAAAACAATACACTCTTTAAAATCAATTAAACTGTGTGCACTGCTTCATGCTTATACCTTCAATTCTCTTCTGTGTCAGTTATTTGATTGTTGTTAATCCACTGATAATCTAGGTGTTGACTGGCTGGAAATCATAAACATGAACATTTTGTAAGTCTGGTGTTCATCAAGTCAAAGTTATCTGGAAGTGTTAAGAGTGTGAAATGACTGTGTGATATAGTGACAAGTGTGAGCCAAACTCAAAGTGTATACTCTGTATCACTTAATCTCTGGCACACATATACTCTTTGCTTCTCATTGGTACGCTGTTACTGTTCGCATCCAGTTGCTTGGACTGAAAAATGTCAAGTTGCAGTTGTGGTGCTTAATTTTGGGAGTAAATTAAATTTGTTTAAATCCGTAACATTCTGGTGATACCACTGTGATTTCCAACAGCAGCCAAACCTCATACCACTGATTTCAATGGCTGCTTCGCAACCCGTGCCATCTGGATCCTCCCCACAACCACCAGCTTTTCTGAGCTGCACAGATGGAAGCTATCCTTACAGCACATCCTTCAGTCCCATAACCTCAACCTCCCTGGCCTAAACCTAAGATAACTTGCTGTCTCTCCACCCACCACCCAAAACACCTAGAAGTCAGTGATGGTGGTGACTGGCCCCCTCCTGTGGCAGCCGTTGACTATTCAACATGGAACATTATACGAAGTTGCAATTCTTGGTGGACACAAGTGCTGATGTGTGAGTATATTGATTTGCCCAGCTACATCTACATCTACATCTACATCTACATCTACATGGTTACTCTGCAATTCACACTTAAGTGCCTGGCAGTGGGTTCATCGAACCATTTTCATACTACTTCTCTACCATTCCACTCTCAAATAGCGCGTGGGACACCTAAATCTTTCCGTTTGAGCTCTGATTTCTCTTATTTTATTATGATGATCATTTCTCCCTATGTAGGTGGGTGTCAAAAAAATATTTTCACATTCGGAAGAGAGAGTGGGTGATTGAAATTTCGTAAATAGATCTCACCGCAAAGAAAACCGCCTTTGTTTCAGTGACTGCCACCCCAATTCGCATATCATATCAGTGACACTCTCACCCTTATTGCGCGATAACAAGAAACGAGCTGCCCTTCTTTGCACTTTTTTGATGTCGTCTGTCAATCCTACCTGGTAAGGATCCCATACCGCACAGCAATATTCCAGCAGAGGACGGACAAGTGTAATGTAGGCTGTCTCTTTAGTGGGTTTGTTGCATCTTCTAAGTGTTCTGCCAACAAAGCACAGTCTTTGTTTCGCCTTCCCCACAATATTATATTTGTGGTCTTTCCAATTTAAGTTGCTTGTAATTGTAATTCCTAGGTATTTAGTCGAATTGACAGCCCTTAGATTTGTGCGATTTATCGTATACCCAAAATTTATCAGATATCTTTCAGTACCCATGTGGATGACCTCTCGCTTTTCTTTGTTTAGTGTTAAATGCCAATTTTCAAACCATACAGAAATTCTCTCTAGATCATTTTGTAATTGGAATTGATCATCTGATGATTTTACTAGACGGTAAATTACAGTGTCATCTGCAAACAATCCAAGGGGGCTGTTCAGATTATCACCCAGATCATTTATATAAATCAGGAACAGCAGAGGGCCTATGACACTACCTTGCAGAATGCCAGATATCACTTCTGTTGTACGTGATTGGCCTCCATCGGTAAGTTTGAATAGAAATTGTGATGGATGTGATACACCCTATTCTCAGGGCAGACTTTTTGTAATTCTATGGACTCCTACTTGACCTCCATCATTGTCACTTCCTTGACACTGCTAGCAACTTGGTCAGTCATGGATGTGTATGCTGTACAGATAATACTCCAATGCTGATGATTGCAGGTGATTTTCCATTTGTAGAACTATTGATGCAGTTCCTGGAAATCACATGACAACAACCTACACTAACATCGGTTCAGCACTCAACAATGCATTATATACAGATCACAGCAGGACCCCCAGTTCACACTCAACCTCATTGTTTAACACCAAAGAAGTTGAAAGTAGCAAAGCAGGAATTCTCCTTTATGTTCGCATGAGGAATCTACTGCCTGTTGAGCAGTTGTTTGGCACCTCCACTCCATGGAGTCCCAAAGAAGAATAATGGATGGTGCCCATGAGGGTATTATAGACAGCTCATTGCCAGGCCTATCCACGATCACTATCCAGTACCGCACACTTACTTTGCATTTGACATCCATGGCAAATGCATCTTCTCCATGTTGGACTTTGTATGTGCATTCTGTCAGATACATGTCACTCTGCACAAAATAGCTAAAACTGCTGTCTGCACTCCGTTCAGACTCTTTGATTTACCAGAATGCCTTTCGGACTATGCAACAATGTAACAGACCTTTCAACTGTTCACGGATGAAGTCACACGTGACCTCGATTTTTACTATGTTTACATTGATGATGCCTTCAACAGTTCATGGATGAAGCCACTTGTGTCCATGATTTTTGTTATGTATACATTGGTGATGTCAAGCTAGGGGGTGGAACACCTAACACACTTATGCCAAGTTTTTACTCGCCTCTGTTCACATGGATTACTTGTCAATCTGCCAGGTCCAGTTCCTGGGTTACAGCATCAGTTCACAAGGAATATGGCTGCCACTGGAGCGAGTCAAGGCTATTATTAATTTTACATACCTTTGACATTTCGAGGGTTGTAATAATTTCTTGGCACCATCAACTTTTATCACCATTTTGTGCATCACCATGCATTCTTAGCTGCTCCACTGAATGGTTTGGTGCAATGTTCACTGAAATCGAGTGATGAACTGCTGTGAACTAGGAACAAAAAGTTGTCATTTGTCAAAGTAAAGATCACCATCACAGAGGCTGCTCTACTAGGGCATCCAGTTCTGCATATGCCTCTCACTCTAATGGTCAATGCGTCTGCCACTGCAATTGGTGCCCTACTAAAACAACATGTAGAAGAACAGTGGTGACCCTTGGCATTTTTCAGCCAGAGTTATCGCCATCACAACAGACCTGGGTAACCTACAATCATGAATTGTAAGCAGCATATGTCACTATCGAGAAGTTCCACCACATGCTGGATGGACAACAGTTTACACCTGTCATGGATGACAAGCCACTGACATATGCTTACCTTCAGGGAGCAGACAGAGCATCACCATGCCAACTGCACCACCTTGATTACTCACGTCAGTTCATCACTTGTATTGTCCATATCGAGGAAGAACTGAGTGTACAGGGGGATAGAAGTGATTACACGTGCAATAGATTTTGACACAGCAGTTTGACGCTGACTTGTGAGATCTGCTGACACAACCATCAGGTTTGCACCTCTGTCACATCCAAATACCTTCATCAAGCACATTGTTATACTCAAATGAGGCTATGGTACAACCATAACCGTGTGTGATGAGGGACTTTCATCAACAGGCAATAGCTTCAGTAATTGATATTCTCATTCTGGGGTACATGGTATGATGAGCCTAGTAAATTGAGCTGTTGTGTGGCCAGACATGACCAAAGACTGCAAGACATTTGTGCACTAGTGTGTGGCATTTCAATGGAACAAGATCAGATGTCAAACACACGCCTTGTTGCATTTGTACCACCAAGCCAATGACTGGGTCCTGTACATCTGGATATCATCAGCCCTCTCCCACCTTCCAAAGGATATACTTACTGCTTTCCTGAAGTGTTCCCCATAGTTGACATTACCACCGAAACAGTTGTTACCACATTCCTATGTGGATGGATTACCTGTTTCAGAGTATCATTATTGTATTACAGCCAACAATGGCAGACAATTCAATTTGTACCTATTCAAAGTGCTCACCTTCACACTGGGCATGAGGCTTATTACAATAATAGCATGCCATCCAGCAGTGAATGTATTAGTAGAACACATGCACCGATAATTGAAAGTGTCCCTTCAATCTCGTGACTTGCAATAGTGGAGAGAATCACTACCAATTTTCCTCGTGGACATCCATGCATCCATCAAGGAAGACCTAAAGGCCATGATCGCAGAGACTGTCTATGGCCAAATGCCTGGTGAGTCTTCAGCAATAGGCCAAATGACCTTGTCGAGGTATAACACTTGTTCACAAATTCAGCAGCTATGACCCGTTGCCCTGAGGGCTCAGCAGACTTGTCACCTGTTCATTTTCAGTGACCTCTGGAAATGCAATCAAATCTTTGTCTCATATGTTTCGGTACGCAAGCCACTGCAGCCACCATATGATGGACCATATCTAGTTATCAGCATAATTGTACAAATGGTTTACATATATAAATATTATTACACAGATATTACCTATATTGTACTAATTTTGTTACACAGACTGCATAGACTACACATTATGCTGTATGCCATAAGTTATGGCTTGGTTTGTTCACAGTCACACTTATAGGAAAAGATAAGCCCTTTTTCCATTATGTACCACCATTTTCAATTTATTTTCATTCAATTAGCTAGTGTCATATGGTACATTGTTTAAAAATATTTTGCCAACATGTAAAGAAATATTTTTGAATTTACTATACTTATTTTAATCCAAGGAATGTCCAGGTAATTCCTGTTTCTAACCCTATAGCTGACCTTTTCAACTTGCCACATCGCTGAAACTCCCTACCAACACTCCAGCAAATCCAGAACTGAAACATTCCTGCATCACTGTTGTTAACCTTTCCACAAAACCCTCAGCTCCACAGAAGTTTCAGTCCTATTGAAAGACCTCACCTTCAGCCCTACACCCAAGTTTAAACATGTTTGACTTGTTGAAGATTTACTCACCTTCTCACCAATTCCTCCAACCAAATCTAACCTAATCCCAACACTGAACTATCCCTCTCCCATTTCATACTGCCACCCAACTGTAATCCTCCACTGCTCCCACTTAAACATACCCTGTTCACCTTCCAGAAATTCCTTACCTCCAACATGGCATCACCATCCTTCCCCAGGTCCCTTTCTAAGAACCTCAATCTTTCAGCAGAAGGAAAGACATCCATACACACCCTCAAAACTGATCCTCGCCCAATCATCCTACCTGCAGACAAAGGATCCACCAATGTCATTTTAAATTGAAGGCCTTTGCCAATTATCTGACTGCTTCACCTATAAACTCTGCCAGAGTGATCCTATCCCAGAAGTTCAACATAACCTCCAATCCCTGTTTATTGTCTTTCCAGTACCTCTCCCATCTATCCATTTTCCTCCTCATGCCTATAACACCCTGCACACCCACCTTCTATATCCTCCACAAACCTAACATTCCTGGATGTCCCATTACAGCTGGTTATTGTGCTTCCATTGAAAGAATTTCAGGCCTCATTGACCAACACCTCCAACCAATTGCCTGTAATTTAGCTTCCCATGTCACGTATACCAATCACTTGCATCCCTTCTTCTTTACCTTTGGATCCCTACTTGTCACTGTTGACACCAGTTCCCTATACACCAACATCCCTGATGTCCATGGTCTTGATGCTATTGAATAGTACTTCTCTCGACATCCTTCAGACTCTGTACCCACTCCCTCATTCCTCATACATCTTACTACTTTATCCTAACTCACAACTACTCCTTTGAAGGCAAAGTATACAAATAAATCTGCAGCACAGCCATGGACGCCTGCATGACACACTCCTATGCTCACCTGTTTATGGACCAACTAGAAGAGACCTTCCTAGCCTCCCAAAATGCCAGACCTCTAGTTTAGCTCAGGTTCATGGAAGATATCACGATCTGGACTCAAGGCCAAGACACCCTATCCTCATTCCTTCACAACCTCAGCACCTCTCTCCCATCTGCTACACATAGTACTCCTCAACCCAACATATCATCTTCCTCCAGTTGATCTCCTTCTCTGTGATGGCTCCATTCACACCTCTGTCCAACAGTACCTGCATTTTGACAGCTGCCATCCCTTCCACACCAAACTACCCTTCCCATACAGCCAGGCCTCCTGAGGATGGGAGGTCTTACCAAGGCCTTCAAAGACAGGCACTAAACCCCGACCTAGTCTGCAGACAGATCTCCCACGCAATTTCCCCATCAAAACGCAATTGTCCCACCATCTCCAAGAACCAGTTACAAAGGAGCGCCCCTTCATCATCCAGTACCAACCCAGACTGGAACAACTGAACCACAACCTTCATCAGGACTTTGATTACCTATTATCATGCCCTAAACTGAGGGACATCCTACCCAAGATCCTTCTCACCCCTCCTAACGTGGTACTTTGTCACCCAACCAACCTCCACAGCATCCCAGTCCATCCCTATGGCACCCCTTTGCCACAAGGATCATATATTTCTCAGCCCAGTAACAAATGTAAAGCATTGAAGAAGTTATCTTCTTTCTGTAACATTTTTTCAATTTGGCATATGAATCCATTACTGGAGCAAAATTAGTTACAGTAAGTTTTCAGCAGTCTACTTAATTTTTCAAGTAAGGTGTATACCAGTCAGTCAAACTTCTCTTCTGTTTCTTCTTTACATTTAACATGTTGTGTTGAATGATAAGGGGATAATATTCTTTAAGGATAGTCACAACAATACATTAGAAATAATCAAAAATATCTCTTAATAACTCATTCTTCATAATATTATTCCAGTTCAGCATCTTCTGTTTATCTCTGAAATCAACAGTCTTCTTACTATTAAGTAGTCCTAGTGTGAAGACACTCTTTTATAAACTAGTAATGGAATTACAAAGGCAGCAAAGCTGTTTTGTAGAAATGTAATCACAGAAGAGAATGTGGGATCTTACTTGAATGTTTCAAAAGAAAGCCCACCTTTATAAGTTCTCAGCATGAAGGCAATACAAATAACATCAGCCACACATGCACTTCCCAACTCATTTTCTAAAATGTAGCTTTTGTGTTTCCACTAAATGCTTATTTATTCATATCCTTCACACCTGCTGCTCATTTTAAATTCTGTATCCCAGAATGAAACACACATCTCACGTGTCTCAGCTACTATATATGGCAATCTATAATTGAAGTGATTATTTTATATAAAATAGGAGGCAACAGTTTCCAAATATTACATATAAACAGAAAACAAGTAAGCTTACACCCTCACAAGGCAGTGCCGTAGAGGACACACAGCCTTAACAAATAATCTGATACGTAAAACAGTAAAAGTTATACATATCGGCATTGGTGATACTGGTGGAGGGTACAGGAATAGATCTGTAATACGCAAATATTTACCGAGTGTAATTAAATATCAGAAAGCATAGTCAAAAGTGAGGTTCATACATGTCCCAATTACTTAAAACTACTGTTTTAGTAAAATGAGATAAGAAAGATATATATACTGTTGATTACACTTTCTATTGCACATTACTCTCAGTAAATATTTGCTTATTAAAAATCTTTCACTACCCCTTCTGCCAGTACCAAGATTTGTAACTTATGTAAGTATCAGGTATATTGTTAATCTATTCAGTTAACTACTGTGTGTCCTCTGTCTCCGCCTTACAAGGCATTTTTATGTAATAGGTCCATGTTTGTGTTTAAGAAATTCTGAAAATCTTTTTTTATTTTCTTCTTATCGAATTGATGATGATTGTAAAGCCAAAACTGGTTATCTCTTCAAATAACATAAAATGTGACAAGTACTGTGAATTGTACAATTTAGAGCACTGATTTTTTCCAAAAGCCAGTGTCACCTCATTTAATTTATTTTTATATTTCAGTGATGTAACTTCAATGGACAGCATTCTTTTTGATATTGGAGAATATGAGTCATTAAATGATGAGGTTTTTTCTGAACAAACGAGGAATCCAAGAACACAAAGGAAATGTTTCCCAGTGTATTTAAGTGGAACACAGATCAGCAAAGGATGTACAACTGCAGGAGAAATAAGGTCAGCTGCAATCAGTTTGTTTTGCAAAATATGTAATTTCAGCAACAGCACTCTGATCACAGGAAAACACCTGCCTATGCCACAACAAAATTTCTGTATTTAATTACCAGAATATGCAGCTCCTTTCATGCAACTGGTCATCATGGTATGTGGCCCCTTGTTGTCCATAACACATGACTTTTCCTACATAGCAAATGTCCAGTGTTTCCAAACCTCATCATTGTCAGAGACTGGAATGCTTGGCTTTTATATAATTAAGAAAAATAAAACAACATGTATTGGACAGACAGTTTTCTATTAAGAATGTTACTTCCTATTGGTGTGTCATCTGACACCTCACTGTATTCTACAACAAATTCTTAAATTACATAGATAATTATTTCAAAAAGTAAAGGAATGATTGTATTACATTAATAATGGTCTTTGTATCTCTACTTGTTCACTGATAGTAATAGGGAAATATTTTATCTTTATAATTAATCCTCAAGAATGTGCCTACAATGGTGTGATTTTGAATGTATAGGTTCATACTGTAGAGTCCCAAAAGGAATGAGGTTAATTGAGAAGTAAATTGTGATAGGTGTGTAAAAAAAAGACCATTG
This sequence comes from Schistocerca nitens, assembly GCF_023898315.1. Classification (NCBI taxonomy): domain Eukaryota; kingdom Metazoa; phylum Arthropoda; class Insecta; order Orthoptera; family Acrididae; genus Schistocerca; species Schistocerca nitens. Next base: position 505,254,818 of record NC_064615.1, read on the forward strand.
TGTTTTCATTAAATATTTAAATCTTCATAAACTAAGAGGAATGTAAATTTTAGTATTAATAATTTTAAAGAAATTGATGTCCATAAGTGAAAAAGTGTTATTGTCACTGCTGTGTAGTGCAATCCTGACATGATTCGTTTGAAAATAGCAGGGCTGAATTCCTACCTCATTCTTGACCAATCTAAGTTTATTCTCCATACTGGGTGCCTCATCATCAGTAGGGTCTTAAAGCCATATTTTATTTCCTTCTTCAAATTAATGCAACAATGATTTTTGGAAGACAGGAAGTAATGTCTGGTTGATCTGAATCAGTTCAGGAGGAAGGCTTAGACACTTCAAGTAGAAAAACAATCCCAACAAAAGGTAGGTATCCTGCTCCAGATTTGCAAATAGCTGTACTTCAATATGAGTCTTTAAAACAATGAACATTCCATTAAATATGTGAATTTTGCCTGTGTCATTCTGTACATGTTTTGAACCAAATAATCACAGATACTCACGTGCAACCTCTCACTCATCCATACTACTTTAACATTCATTATACTTGAACAGAGGTGAGTATGATTATGATTTCATCTGTGACAACAAGATAAACACTTTTTTAACATGATTTATTATATTGGTTGTAAAAATTTGTATGATTTTATAATAATATTCTGTTCGTAGGGCATGTGACAAGCTACATTGCACATCCTGTGACTTCTCAGTAGCCGTGTATGGGAACATGGCATGGAGAGATGGTACGGATTACTTATTCCTTCGAACAAACATGCCAGATTTTGCCAAAGTGAGCACAAATCTCAAAACTGCAGAACGGTGGCAGGCTTATGCTTGCCAATGTTGCCACCAATCAACACGTGAACTTGTTGACCTAAATACATTGCCAACCATTCAGTGGATCTGCAAAGGTCATTCCACAAATGATACAAAACATAGCAGTTCCTGAATGTCTGTTATTATTCTTATGTAATTTGTAGCAGTTTTCAGATGTTGCTGTAGCTCTCATAGTATACTTTAAATGCTTCAATTACACAAGAGATTTCACTGCATTTGTTTTAGTCCTGGTTGTAGTAATGTCTTCCTTTTCAGTTTGTGAAAATATTCTGATACTTCTAGAGTAGTTGTAATGTGTATGTACGTAATGATCATTTTGATAATATTGCAAAAAGTGCTGAATTTAAAAGATATCATATAACTGGGAATTTTATTTTATAAATCATATTTGTAATACATTCTTAGGATGTCGAATGTAGTCTTACAGAATTTACTTACATATAACTGATGTGTAACTACTACTGCAGGCTAAATATTTACAGGGCTTTGAAAAAAGTGATTTCCATCTGTTGTTGACCTATGTTATTTATAGCCAAAAATGGCTTTAAAGTTCTTATCACTTACAAGGAAAAAGCTAAATTTGTATTTTGTAGATACATTGTTAAAATTTCTAAAAAAAAATTACTGTTAAGACAATGACAGGTTTACTGTCAGATAACTCTTTTCCTTCCTTGAAATGTACTTTTACCAAAAGCATTTAAATGCTTGAACAATTGTATATGTTGAATCGTAAGTTTGTGACTGGTCCCAGATATTTGCATAAAAACGACAAGCAATGTACAAATAAGCAGGAAGAGTTAATCACTAACAAGTGTGGTGGCAAAAGTACCAATTCAGCACATCTCTGTTTTTTTTATGCCATCACCTCAGGATAATTGTAAGCTTTTCTTCCATAAGGCCTCTACTGATGGTTTCCTTTCTAACTGAATGAGTGCTCCATCTTGTATGACATCCCCATTGAGTGGAAGCTAAAATCTGGTAAAATCAGCTTCTTGTGATGCAATGGAGGCATGTGAAATTGTAAACTTTAACTTAGATTGTAATTTACATTCCAGTATTTTCTATCATACTTACATCTGTGCACTGTAAACTTCCTGCAAGCTACCTCACAGTGTGTACTGCATTTAGTGAAGCTGCTGATGACCAGCAGAATGAAGGGGTGTACAGCCTGTATTACAAGCAGTCCATTGTTGGGTCACTACACAAAGTTTGATAGCAAAAAGGTTTTCAAGACATATTCATTATGTGTCTACAAATAGCTCAAGAAAATGAACATACAGAGATAAAAATCTAAGAAAAGATAAAGTGTTACAAAACACAAATAATGGAGTGAATTGTGTGTAAGGACCTATAAAGTCAATGGCAGAAAACACATTCCATAAAAAAATTATTTATTAGCTGTTATTTAAATTTATTAGTCTAGATAAGAAAATAACTAACTATATGGCTGTGCTTTGGAAAGAGAGTTAAACAAGGGCCTGTACAGTTATATACGAAGCTCAAGTGCAAATTGCAGACAGGCAGATATTTACTTACCAGCTCAAATGCACATGGCCATTTACTTAAGAATGCTATTAGCATATCTAAGTATCACTTTGTATCTTAAATTTTTAACAATACTTCTTTGAAAACAAAAGGTTTTTGCCATTTTAGAAGGAGGCAGCAAACATCCAGGTTGTCTGGTGACAGAGCTTACAAGCTAGCACACCGAGTGAAACTGACATTTGGAAAAACAGTCCTATCTCAGGTCAGCTCCTGTGAATTTTACTGGTTGTTCCTGCAATCTGTTTTTCATCATTACAAAGCACAATTTGAGGGGAAACTGCAGTCTCTTGAATTCAAACAGGATATCATTTGGGATCAATATAATTCAGAGCACAAACATTTTTTTTTTTTTACTGAGAACATCCAGTTAAAATAGTGGCTTCCACTTCTGTAGTGCCATTACAGAGTTTTAGTTGCTATGAAGTTCTCATAAAAATCACTGGTGTACCCATGTGAAGGTAAGTTTATGGTACAGAAGACCCAGTGGATTCAGAGTATTCACAAATTCTACAGATGTTCTCTAAACCTATCATTATATCTGTTGAACTATACAACTGTTATACTTCTTTGAATGATTACAGGAGAATATCATTGATGACAGCCTTGTTTGTTTCTTGGGGTAAGAATAGCTGTATCACACAAACATTCCATAATATTGTCCTAATTTTAACTATTTATTTAGATATTACAAAATTAAGTTTTGAATTGTAGTCACCACAGTGCATAGCTCATTCAGAATCTGTATCCAGACATGTGTAACTGGATAATACCCATTTCACTGCTTAATCCTTTCAGATGCACTGGCTATAATTATGTGCATTAATGTTTAATGTATCTTAGCTGCAACAGAAATATTTTTCATCAGTGGAAACCTCATGTACAGATTTCTGAATGTTCAGCCTTTTCATCGTGCAAAAGTGCTGCCAACTTTTGGGAATCACTATAAAAGTATTGACAAGTCAATGTAACAATACACAGCAGCTTGTGACCATCAGAATACTTGCAAGCAGCTGGTTAGCTATATCCCACTGCATAACTGATTATTATTATTGTTATTTTGCATGGTAATCAATGAATGGCCAGTTTATTTATTTCAACCATGAATGTTTCAAAATTAGTTATTTTAGTCCATAAAAAGAAGTAAATTGTAAAAAGTATATTTTGAAAATGCTTGCATATTTTTGTATAAATCTTGCAATTAAAATTATTAAAAATCACTTAAGAGCATTACAGTGTAAAGAAAAATTTTTCCTTCATTGAGAAAACATTCAGATGTGTAAGTGTTAAGGAAAATGTAAAAATTCTTCAGCTGACATGTCATGCATCAGATGCACTCTCATATTTTTTGTAATTTGGGGGCTTTAGAGAGGATCTTTTAGGAATGTATTTATTTAATCAGAATGTGTTCCTCTCAGGACCATCACTAAAATGTAGTAAAACTCTCTGGAAGTAACCTTATGAACCACCCACTAATGTACTGTTACTTTTAATGTCTTGCAGAATCCAATTCAAAGCTTCAGTGCTTTTCTAGTGAAACATGATAATTTTTCCCACACAATGAATTTAGTTTTTATTTGTACTTCAGCAAGATTTCTCTGTTTTGAAATCCTGCATACGGGCGTCTACATTTGTAAGGTTTAGGAGCAGCTCTTTGAGCACAATTAGTGAATGGTGAATAGTGTTTTATTCGTCTCGTAACATACAATTTCTAATCATATGATTAGTGTACAGGAGACACGTCAAAAAAATGGATAACACAACTTAGGTCTAATTGGTACAAAGAATTTTAACATTAATATAAACTTTTATTTTTCTTTCCTCCCTTTTGTGAAGGACAGCTACATTTGCACACAAGACTATATGTAAATTTATCCTGCTCGAATGTTCAGTTCATCCTTCATGAACTCATCAACAGTGTAGTAGCTGTGTTTGACAAGTATATCATATAGCTTTGTTTTCAGTGTCTCTAGGTTCATACTCAGAACATTCTTTCCTTTTAGCTTGTTATGAATTTTAATTGCCATATACTGAGGAGACTGCACATATAGGTTTAAGCGATGAGTGGGAAGCATAAAATTGTCTTTGTTTCTCGTGTTATACGTGTGATTGAAACAGTTTTTCTCGAATAATTGTTTTCTAATTCAGAAAATTCCCCTTGTTAGACAGGAAATCTTCAAAATGACCATTTGGTAGAATCTCAGTAAGGCACAGGCACTTTATCAGATAGCTTTAGTAACCTCTTTCACGTATAGGTACCATTATGATAAAAGACAATATGCTATATCCTGCTTGCTGATAATAACCTTATACAGCCTGCCATATTTTGAAGACAGAATCATATCATCATCGTAATCATTTGGCGTATTGTAGTCATCAGTGATACTATTGCATGACTTGGCTGAAAATTCATCTTTTATTTGTATATGTATAATCCTGGGCTTTTCCTGGGTGTGAAATATTAAAAGGAAAAAGGACCAAAACAGACAGGCTACGTCAACAATAGTAAGTGGAAAAGATGTCTCAAAGCTTTTGCCCTTCGACGTTTATCATTTCCATAGCCATTTGTAGTTTCTTCATCCAGTACATACTGACTGAAAAAAGTACAAAAGTATACCACAATGTTTTCCTACTATGTGGAAACAATGTACAAAACATTTTAATTTTACTGTTATCACCAAGCGTAAAGCTCGTACAATTCCAACAACTGGTGTTTCACAACTAAATTATGAAAATGAACTTCCAACACTTATCACAAAACTGAGAATCAGTTTTTCTTGTTCCATTATTACCCATTGCTTACTTTCTTTGTAAATAATTTTCATCTCCGGACAATGTTGATTAGCTCTCTGTGGAACAGAATTTTTAAAGTCCATTTCATACCCAGTTTATCTATTTAAGAGTTGAATTTGGATATAATGAATGTGCACTTCAAATTTTATTTTTCTGGGAAATAGAGTTAGATTGTGCATTGATTCACCAAAAAATTTGAAACCCCTTTTTCTCCCCCTAAATGGTTGAACTTTGAAAACTCCTTTGTTGGTGGGTGCCTACACCACACGAAAAGTCTCCTCAAAATTTAATGTTTCTTTGAGGAAGGAAAAGCAGGGTTTAACATCCTGTGGTAAAGAGGTCATTGGAGATAGAGCACATTCTAAGATCGGGGAAGAATGGACAAGGGAATCAGCTCTACACTTTCAAAGAAACCAAACCAAAACTTACTTTAACCGATTTATGGAAATAATGGAAAAGTTAAATCTGAATGGCAAGCAGGGGAGTCCATTGTCTTATCACTGTAGCTCCTCATTCAGTTTCATGTTTTTGGGACCAGTACACAGACTCCATGTTGTTGTCATGTCATGTCCAACTTACGTCACCAAACACCATGGGAAAAAGAAGAAGAAGAAGAAGAAGCATGCCCAAGAAAATGAGAACTGCATGCAGAACAGTATATTAGATATCAGAATGGTGCTGATGATCTACACTGGAGATAGAAATGTCTATGAGCAAAGTGACAACTAGCAACATTAATTGTAAAGCTGTATGACAAACAGTAATATAATACACTGCTGGCCACCGTAAATGCAACACCAAGAAAGACAAGAGGTAGCACAACAAAATTTATTTTGTAGATAACATGTTGACCAAGTATCAAATGATTACGTTTACAGACATGTGGTTCCTGCCAGAATCAGTAGCCAGAGTAGCCGCCATTGTTGGAGATCACCGCTGCCACACGTCTCGGCATTTAGTCAAAGAGACGTTGGATGTGTCCCTGGGGTACAGCAGCCCAAGCAGCTTTCACACGTTGCCAAAGATCATCTGGTGTGGGCAGCTGGGGATGTAATCTGGGTCACTCGTTGAGCAACCATGGACCACATGTTTTCTATCGGCGAAAGATCCGGAGAGTGAGCCGGCCAGGGAAGCAATTCAATCTGGTTATTGACGAAGAACCTTTGGACAATGCTTGCCACGTGTGGTCGCGCATTATCCTGTTGAAATATGGCTGTGGCCGAGCCCTGAAGGTAAGAAAGGACAACTGGCTCCAGCACCTCGGATATGTAGCGCCGGCTATTTAAAGTACCGGCAATGCGTACTAGAGGCGTACAAGAGTAATATTCAATACCGCCCCATACCATAATACCCGGTGCAAGACCAGTGTGGCGGTGCATAATGCAGCTGTCCAGCATCCTCTGTCCACAGTGTCTCCACACTCGAATCCGACCATCGTGGTGCTGCAGACAGAAGCGTGCCTCGTCAGTAAAGACAACGTCATTCCATTCTGCCGTCCACATCCGTCTGTCATCACCCCATTGGCGACGGAGACGTCTGTGGTTCTGCGTCAATGGTAGACGAAGCAATGGATGTCTTGCGGACAGACCACTCTGCTGTAAACAGCGTCGAATGGTATGCGCAGACACTGGATGATGCGTTACAGACGCAATGTGCTGTGCTATGGTTCGGGATGTCACTGAGCGATCCGTCACCGCCATGCGCACAATTTGCCTATCAGCACGTGCAGTGGTGCACCAAGGTGAATGTGATCGACCACGTCGGTCCGTCGTACCATCCTGCATCCAACGGTCACATATCCACATTACAGTTGTTTGGTTTCGTCCAACACGACTAGCGATTTCTCTGTATGATAATCCACAATCTCGGTAAGCCACTATCCTTCCTCCGTCGAACTCGGATACTTGATCAAAAGATGTTCACTGTTGTCTACGAGGCATAACTGATCGTCTTGTGAAACAACCACAAGGTAAACACACGTGCCGAACGTACACTCGTCGAAATCGCCAAGCCTTAAATGGCGCTATGAGGTGGCGCCACAGGCGCGCGTGATGTGCGTCTGCGCTGAAATTCTAATCAGTTGCATATCTCATCGCTGCAAACTCATGGTGTAAATTTCACTTGATTCGGATGCTTCCTTTAGGGTGTTGCATTTACGGTGGCCAGCAGTGTATGAACAAGTCTCTGATGTTACAGAGGTAGATAACTATTTTATTTGAAAAATACCAATGTAATCAAATAAATATTAAGCTGCAAACAGAAGATAAACAGCAGTTATTTAATAAAAGTGAAAGCGACAGCTTTTTTCAAAGCAGGTTGACATAAGAACAAGTAGTGCAGTACAGTAATAGTTTATTGTTAATACAATGTACTGATTCGGTTTCTATGAGTTTCTGTCTTTTGTTAATGTTACCATGACTCATCCCACATCCTTAAGGCTCTTCTTGCAGATGGGATCCATGGAAAATAAATTTATGAATGGGTGAATGAATTGTAGGCAGTTAAAAAATGGATAAAATTCATAAAGCTTATTAAATAATTATTTGACCAGGCAAAAAGATTTATCATTGTTAACCCTTTACTACAGTTATTACTTTAAATATTTATCATCCCTTACAGATGACACGGAGAACACAGCAGAAAGAAATATGACTCATTTTACTTGATTCATTCAGGTGTGCCAACAAGAAAGAAATAATTATGTGCTTCTGAGCAGTGCCTTGCATCAGAAATAAGAGAAGGTTGGGGATGAGTCATCAGTCTTCAGACTGGTTTGATGTGATCTGTCATGATTTCTATTCTGAATGTGGGATAAGTCAGTAAAACTTTCTGCAAGTTTCTCTATTCGTACCATGCTCTCCTCACTTGCAGCAAGTTTTTCACAACAGATTCTTTTCTTACTGTTTGTCTTTGCCACATCTGAACATTGTTAGATTTTGTTACTATTCACCAAGCTCTTACAATTTCTCCACCCCCAGCTGCTCACTTCTCTCCCTTCCAGACATATCAGTAAATCACTAACATTTCTTGTACTTTCACAAAGATACCAAACAAACTTCTCTTGCTTATTAATATGCCAGCTGTGGACAATGTGAACATTATTGTGAACCACCTGCATCCTTTCTTGCATGAGGTGTTCCCTGGTGATAATAGCAGCTTCCAGCAGGACATTCACCTTGGCTTTTATGGAACTTGTGGTAGTAATAAAAGGCACAGTGACATTGTAGACTATGTAAATATTGTGATTCTTCAAGCTTTCCCGGCGGATGTGTTGTAAATACTCTTCATGGGTTTGCCGCCGGATCACATTGTGCAAATTCCACAATATTTCCTCAGAGCAACTGTCCAACATCTTCAGGTGGTTTAACCTTGCTGGTGGCTAGGTATGACTGATGGTATCTAACTGTCGATGCCCTATTATTAGAACACATGTGTGAAGAATGTGCAAGAGTGGAAATCGCACACGCGTAATGATTTGCAGATAGATGGTGCCATATTCGAATTCCCTCAGCCAAAAATCGCAGAGCGACACTCCTGTGCGTGCGCTGTACGCTGTGTTTGCCAACAGTGCGGCCAGACATTACTCACCAATGGCCATATAGACCAAAGTTATGACAGGCCTGTTATCGAAGAATCTGGATTTTTGCATCATGATTTAATAGCAGCAAATGCAGGGTTCCAGGCTGTGCTCAGTTGAAATTCCACATCCTTGTTGATGAGATTATTTGCTAAATGAATATGTATTGCTTCCTTAATGATGCAGTCCCAGAAAGATGATGCTGGGGATAAAACTTCCATCTTTTCATAAATCATCTGATGTCCTGTATTCAGACAGTGTTCCGCAACTGCTGACTTTTCCGGTTGACGAAGGCATGTATGACGCTGATATTCATCACAACATTCTTGTACTGTGCAGCACATCTGGCCTATATACACTGCTCCACAATGACAAGGAATCTTGTACACACCACATTTCATCAGGCCAAGGTCATCCTTAACTGAACCCAACAGGTTTCTCAGTTTTGCAGATGGTTGAAAAACACACTTAATTCTGTTCGTCAGGATAGATGTCAGGAGCGGAAAATTGTGGGCATTGCAATAATTAAAAGTAATTAAGCTTGAATGGACCCTATTTATTCATGTAAAGATGGTACATGGGTGCCTACGTAGGGCTGAGCAGCCCCAAGAGGGGTTGCCATCTATTCATCAGGAGGTTTGAGGAGAGAGGCAGAGGCTAGAGGAGCGACTACTCAGGGCCGAGGTGTGAAGCTAAGAGAGCATGGAGCTGTTTCGCCCTCGCCACTCCTGGCTGCGTCCCCACGTGATCACACGACTAGTCTCTGATTGGAGGGCTGATTCCGCCAACGCGCCTTGCTAGTAGCGTACCCTCGTCAGCACAACCAACCCATGGGACTAGAGCCTGACCAAGGAGCACGTGGCAAGAATATGCCGACCATGGTCTTCTGGCCAGCACCTTCCACCACAGTATGCCCAAGTCAGCTACTGCCGTACATTATGAATGGAAAAAATTATTTAATAAAATTTTATCGGCAATGATCCCTCTTGGGGGGGGGGGGGATCTCCTCCCTGCACAATTTCATATCTTCCGAGGACTCTTCCTATTCTTGACAACATGGCACCAAAATATGGCAAAAAAGCCAAAGTGGTGGGTGTCTTCGTATCTTCATTCTGCTCCATAGACTGAACTCACCTGGGCCTGAATGCATTACGTATCTGTCTCTCAGAATAACCATTTTGTTGGAACACTGTCTTCAAATGTTGTAGTTCACTTGACAGGCTTTCAGGATCAGATACCACATGTGCTCTATGAAATAACGTACGTAATGCACTACCGCATTGTGCAGGATGACGGCAGCTTGTGGCCTGCAGATATAGATCCGTATGCATTAGCTTGAGGTAGACGCTGTGTCCCAACGTTCTATCTGCTTTCCTTCGTACCAAAACATCAAGAAAAGGTAAAGTACCATCTTTTTCCACTTCCACTGTGAAGTTTATATTCAGATGCTGAAGAAATGTAGGTAGAGTATCAAGTCCATGTGGCCACACCATAAATGTATCATCCACATATCTGCAGAAAACAAAAGGGCTTGAGAGTGGCTGACTGTAGTACTTTTTCTTCAAAGTCCTCCATAAAATAATAAATACAGCTATTATGCCAAATCATCATTTTTCAAAAAATAGTGATAACTGTTGAAGGATCGAAGCCTTTTATCAATGAGCATTATCACTAATGTTTCTAGTGAGGATTTTAAAGACTCAAATCTGGATAACCAAATAATATGTATAATCTGTGGTTAAGATTAGTTTTTAATTTTCTTTTGAATGTTATAGGAATTCTTAATTTCTTGTCTTGTGTGTGTATATATCTCATAAAAAACTTCTATCTCATAAGAACATATTTAAGATCATGATTGGTTCAAATGGCTCTGAGCACTATGGGACTCAACATCTTAGGTCATAAGTCCCCTAGAACTTAGAACTACTTAAACCTAACTAACCTAAGGACATCACACACACCCATGCCCGAGGCAGGATTCGAACCTGCGACCGTAGCAGTCCCGCGGTTCCGGACTGCAGCGCCAGAACCGCTAGACCACCGCGGCCAGCGATCATGATTGTTCTCGCATTGTAATGAGCAATCACATTTCCTTTCAAGTTATCATTGGAGGTCTGCAAGAGATGACTGAAGGAGTGCCCTTCCTCAAATCCCAACAGAGATTAGCAGGAAAAGGAAGAGAACAAAATGATTATGTGAGGTTTTAATGTGAAAATAGGAAAAGAAACATACTGACTGACCCTTTAGTGGAAAACTTTGGTCATGATACCATAAATGACAAAGGCCATATGCTGGCAGAATTGCCTAGAAGAAAAACATGTTTCCCTTTAATACACATCAACCCACAAGAAAGCAAATACAAACAGTCTTGGCTAGGATCAAGTGGGATAATTATTGAGTTTTTCTACATTTTGTGAAACAAAAATCAAACTTTACAGGATATTTGAAAAATGTCACATTGTCTTGACTTGCTGGTAAAATACTTCATTTATACAACCAGATAACATATGAAATCATTATTGTTAGATGATAAAACAATAAATAATACACTGTTATCACATTGTGATATAAATTACATCATCAGTCTATAGAAACTGTGCCAGGGAGTGTACAAATTCATGTTAAAACTGTAATCAATGTTAGTGCTATAAACAAATTCTGAACCTGCTATCTGGAAACATATTCAAGACTACACATGAAACTACACAGTGTGGCAGAAAAACTGGCTGATTTGGATATAGCAAAATAGGCTCAGGATTATACTGTACCACATTTTCAGCCACAAAAATGAAACCCTTGTGTATTGTCATTTTATGCACTGTTTTTCTTTTTGTAGATGATGTCCTGTTGGTGGCCACCACCATTACAGTGACACTCAGTCTGCGATGTAAATCGTTCATGGCATGTTCAAGCATCTGTACAGGAATTTTTCTGACTTCTGCATGAATGGTATCTTTCAGTTCAGCAGTTGTGTGTAGATGTCTAGCATATACACTAAGTTTCAGGAAACCCCGCGCCACTGCCTTCTCCCAAAAGAAGTAGTTGCAGACCAATAAGTTGGGAGATCTGAGGATTATCCTCACATGAGTAATGGCAGGTTTTTATGTTGATATTACCAATGAGATGAAAATGTGCCTTGTTACCCATCCACAGCCAATTTAAGAAGCCTTAATTGTCCCTAATTTTAGTCAACAGTGTCATTTGCTTTTTGTAATCACTTTCATTTAACTGTTGCACTATCTGTATATTGTACAGCTGCAACTTTAAATTATTCCATAAAATTCTACATATCTACTACATATATACTCCGCTAGCCACCAAGCAGTGTGTGGCGGAGGGCACAATTCGCGCCAAAGTCATATTTCCCCCCCCCCCCCCTCTGTTCCACTCGCGGATCGCTCGAGGGAAAAACGACTGTCTGAACGCCTCAGTACGAGCTCTTATTTCCCTTATCTTTGAATGATGATCATTACGCGATTTGAAAGTTGGTGGTAATAATATATGCTCTACATCCTCGGCGAAGATTGGATTTCAGAATTTAGTGAGCAGCCCCTTCTGTTTAGCGTGTCGTCTATCTGCAAGTGTGTCCCACTTCAAACTTTCTATGAGATTTGTAACACTCTCGCGATGGCTAAATGTACCAGTCACGAATCTTGCCACTCTTCTTTGGACCTTCTCAATCTCTTGAATCAGACCCAACTGGTAAGGGTCCCATACAGACGAACAATACTCGAAGACTGGACGAACTAATGTATTGTAAGCTATTTCCTTTGTTGAAGGACTGCATCGCTTCAGGATTCTAACAATAAACCGCAATCTAGAGTTTGCCTTACCCGTTACTTGTGTAATCTGATCATTCCATTTGAGATCATTTCGAATAGTCACACCCAGATACTTGACTGATGTTACCGCTTCCAAAGACTGATCATTTATTTTGTACTCATACATTAATGGGGATTTTCGCCTTGTTATACACAGTAGGTTACACTTACTAATATTGAGAGATAACTGCCAGTCATTACACCACACATTTATTTTCTGTAAATCCTCATTGATTTGTTCACAACTTTCGTGTGATACTACTTTCCTGTACAGTACAGTATCATCGGCAAACAGTCTTAAGGCCGCTGTCAATACCATCAACCATATCTCATCAATTCTGTGCACCCTATGACTGGACATTCCCACTATGGCCACAATTCATCTCACAGAATGCTTAAGATTGCTAGCAACAACATTTTGCACCTCTTCTATTCATTCCTGTGAGTTTCACTTTTGGGCTTTCTTGGCAGTTTCAGTTTAAGTGAACTTCCTGTCGCTTCAAAGTTTTTCACCCACAACCTGACTGCATGTGCTGATGGAACAGGATTGTCTGTCTGTGATTGAAATGATGATGGTATTACCATCTAGCAACAGCATCACAGGCATCATTTTTGTAAAAGGCCTTCACACCCGCAGCACTTTGAGACCCATTCCAGTGCTCCATCTCAGCAAATGGTGTACCTACCTCAAGCATATTACAAACCTCCAGTGTTGACAATAATATATGTCCACTTTTGAGACAGATTAAAACAGCAACTTGTACAATGAAAATTTGGTACAAGAAACAATTGACAACAAACTTAGAGTGGGTAGATATGATATTTAATCAGTAAGTGACAAATGGCACAGAAAGTAACAACAAAGAGAAAATTGTACAAGCAGTCTCTCATTTCTTTAAATATATGCACAAGTCAAGAGATAAATCACATATACAGTAAATACTTAAAATGAAGACATTTCAAAAGTAATGCCATATGTGGTGTATGAAGTTATTTACAGTATAAAGAAAGGGATGCCACCAAGAGATGATAGTGTTTCAGCAGGAAAAGTAATACAAAAGGAACTTGCAAAACTGTTTACAGTATGACCGCAGAAGAAAGAATGGTGCAAAAAGCCTTATGGAAATCTAGAAATATGGTATCAATTTGTGATTCCCCATCAACAGCACTCACTACTTTGTGTGAAAAAGCTCATTGTGTTGCACAAGAACAATATTTTCTGAATTCATGTTGACTGTTTGTCAATATATTGTTTTCTTCCATAATTCTCGAACACAGTGTATGTCCCAAAATATTGCTGCAAATCAACATTGGTGATATGGGCCTGAATTAAGGGGTTACTCTCATTTGCTCTCTTAAGCACCAGTGTGACCTGTGCAACTTTCCAGTCTTTAGATACAGATCTTTTGTTGAGTGAATGGTCGTGTATTATAGCTACATATGAGGCTATTATGTCAGCATACTTTAAAAGGAACCTAATTGAAATACTATCTGGACCAAAGGCTGTGCTCTTATTAAATGGTTTAAGCTGCTTTGCTACACCAAGGATATCTATGACTAAGTTACTCATGATGGCAGTTGTTCTTGATTCGGTTCAAATGGCTCTGAGCACTATGGGACTTAACATCTATGGTCATCAGTCCCCTAGAACTTAGAACTACTTAAACCTAACTAACCTAAGGACAGCACACAACACCCAGCCATCACGAGGCAGAGAAAATCCCTGACCCCGCCGGGAATCGAACCCGGGCGTGGGAAGCGAGAACGCTACCGCACGACCACGAGATCTTGATTTGGATTCTGGAATATTTACTTTGTTGTCTTTGATGAGGGGAAACTCAGAAAACCATATTTAGTAACTCCATTTTAGATGCATTGCATACCCTTGGCATTGTTCAGTTGAAATATTGATTGTGTCTTGCTGCAGGTGTACTTTATATACAACCAGAATCTCTTTGGATTTTCTACAGATTTTGAGATGGAGTTTCATTGTGGGAACTATTAAAAGCATATCAGAGTGCAGACTGCAGTAATTTGCAAGCTCCAGTAAAACGTCAAATATCTTGGAGATTTTGGGTTCTTTTAAATTATGCATGATTGTTTTGTTGCTCCTACAACAGTTTTCGGACCTCTTTTATGTACCATTGGGTATCAGCTCCATCTCTTACTAATTTGTTTGGCATAAATCCCTGAATTGCATCAATGCTATGAGCTACATGTTTGAAATAAGGCTCAAGTTTTCTTTGAACTGTTCCACAAGTGTTTTATCTAAGTCAAGGGGTTGGTAAAAGGAAACAGTTATTAATTTGTTGTTAATTTATTCTGACTGTCAAGTACAACCTACACCTACGCTAACTCATAGGAACATATACTTCAATTTCAATAAAAGATAAACTACTACTAACATAATGAACACACACCACCAGCTGTATTTAATCTATCCTTTTTGAACACTGTTGGTTTCTTTGTACAGATTTTAGCTAAACTTATTCCCTATGTTAGCCAGCTTTCAGTATCTATAATGATTTCAGCTTTATTGCTTTCTGTTACTGCTTGAAGTTCTGGTTCTTCCCCAACAAAGCTATGATAGTTTATGACTATAGTGCTGATGTTAAGGTACGTTTACACTGGGATACATGTATCGCAACATGTATGAGCGACATGTCAATTTGACATATCTCGATACATCACCTCATACAAAAATTCACGGAATTTGTATGCGGACCCTCGAGCTCATACATGTCGCATATACATTTTGTATATCGCCTTTTGGCCATATACGCGACATGTATGAGCGATATTTTAAGAACTCGTGCATGCGCAGTACTATCATTTCCTGTCGTCTTGTCGCCTGCCGCTTATTTTGACGATTAACACATGCGTAGTACCAGGCTCTTTGGCAGCTGTTTGAGTTTTGGAGGTGCCGACTGTCGTTTGTTGTGTAGTGGAACTTATTTTCCATAATGCCATGGGATGGAGCCCTGAATACTGCAGAAGTATTCAGCATATTCTCTTCTGTTGTCATTCAGCAATGAAGTTCTTCTGCCAGTTCTGGGCAGTGGCTCCAGCACAGTAGGGGTGTCCCTCCAGGACCCAGGTATTACGTTGCCATCATCTCCCTCTCTGTCGTATGTTCCTGCTGGACAATACTTTTGAGATTTTCTGTTTTGAAGAAAATTATGTAAATAAACACAGGTTAGAGCCACCACTGTAGCCTTTTCTGGACTGAGAAGCATTTGCTTCCTCAGCACTCTGTAAACAGCACTTATAATCCCAAATAAATTTTCTATTACTCTTCTTGCCCTGCATGCTCTATAGTTAAAAATACGTTGCCAACTATTTTTTTTCCATGCCGACCTGGAAATGGTTTCACAATATTTTCCTCTAGGCCAAAGGCTTCGTCAGTGACAAAAACATATGGAACAGACTTGCTCCTACCAGGAAGAGGAGTTGATGGTGGTATATTTAGAGTTTTGGTTTCTAACATTTTGTAAAATGTGGTGTCTTTAAGGACACCACCATCTGAAATCCTCCCCTGCGTGCCAACATCAGCGTAAATTATTCTATAATTAGCATCAGCAGTTGCTAGCAAAACAATGCTGAAGCGCTCTTTATAATTAAAATAAACTGTTCCACTGTTGGGTGGTGCCACAATGTCAATGTGCCTCCCATCTATAGCTCCCAAACACCTGGGGAAATTCCATTTTTCTTCATATTCTTTGGCAATTTTCAGCCCTTCCTCTGCAGTAGCAGGAAGCTGGAAAGAAAATTGTTACTTTTTTAAATTTAATTTACGCATGGACACTCAAAAAATTCTTAATACATTAAGATGCTTTGATTAAATGTATGTATAACATATAGCTCACTTTGTCTTAATGTCTTATGTATTTTAAAGGTCATGGAAGCCCCAGCCACAGAAGGAGATGGTGAAGGAGAAGGTGAAGGAAGCATTAGTTTCCCTTTCGATGTAACAGAAATGGAGGAGGTGACATCTGCCACGCCCCCACAAGACACTGTGGAAGTGGAAACCACTCCAGTCATCTCTGTGCCTCCACATGAAAGTGGCTCTGCAACCGTGTCACCCTGTGCCACTCCAAGTCCGAGTGGAAGTGGTAGATCAAGTGCACTGAAGAGAGCCAGGAGAGACCTGGATGAGGACCGAGAAGGTCTTTTACAAACCTTAAGAAAAGTTGGCGACAATTTAGCAGGCAGAAAAAGCGATCAGTTTACCCACTTGGGTGACTTTGTCGCCAATAAGCTCAGATTTCTTTATGAAAATGGCCATACTAGAATTATGGCAAAACTTGAGAACGGAATATACAGATGTTTGCAGGAGGCAAATGATGAACTAATAGATGCAAATGCAACATAATATATGGATTCTTTAAAAACATGAATAAATGTTGAAATATGCTTGTCATGTGCTGTCAAGTACTACTTAATAAAACTAAATACAAATTAATGTTGCTGGATATCTTTACTGTGCAGAAAGTGTCCTCAGAAATTGTGATATTGTATTACTGAGTGAAGCATGTCAGTCGTTCCAAAGAACTAAAAGCTAACCCATTTCAGCAAAATTTGAGAAATTTATGCTGCAAAATGTATGTGCCGTTAAAATTTTAGTTCCTATTCCAGCAGCCTTGCGTGGTTACGTTGGCAACATCAACGGCGCGGTAGAAAATTTGTGCTGCTGTTCCTGGTTGACAGTTACTTGATGTACCCTCGTCCGCTCGTTAAAAGTAATTGCCTTTGTAAAACGAAGATTTTATGACAAAACATTTGCATTGTCGCGCGATTGCTAATGCCAACGTCTCACACACGATTGTCGGCATTAGCATCCGTTGTCAACATTATCACGCGAGGCCGCCGGAATAATAGCAAAAAACTGATATACGTGCCAGATGCATGAAAAAATTATATAATGTATTACATACTCTGATATATATAAAACTTTTACCTTCACTTCTTGGGATAAAACTTGCACAATGGCCTCGCAAACACGAATAATAATGTTGCATATGGCACTTTTTGATATTCTATGCAGATACATTAACGTCGAAAAGGAATCCCCAGTGGCCAAAAAACGGAGTGTTACTGCCAACTGATCCTCTGGTGGAATCGCTTCCCGAAAGTTTGTGTTGGTTTTGGACACAAGAGGAGCAACAAGAGATAACAAACGGCGGAAATCCTCCATACTCATCCTAACATAATTTCTAAAATATGCGCCATCCTCTAGCGTTAATTCCTGAACGAGCATTGCGTAAGCTCCGTGAGTAGCGCGTTTGCGAAGAAACTCTCTCTGCCACCATCTACGCTTCCTCCGCCTTTTCTTCCTATCTTCCAAAAGAGCAAGTCTACCAGAACATAAAAATGTGAAATCTTCCAAATCGTCGTCGGAAGCCATCGCACAGTGATACAAATCAATCAGTGTAAACGCACGCTCATACATGTATGAAGTTGATACTTGTCAACTCATACAAGTCACGATACATGTCGCAAAGTCGCATATACATGTATCTCGTACATGTGCCGATACAAATCGCAGTGTAAATACTAGATCTACCCTTTTCGTCTGTTTGCCCTGCAACCTTTGAGACTGAAGCCCTTTCTGTACTTTCCCCCCCCCCCCCAAAAAAAAAAAAAAAAAAAAGAACACCCAATTAATATCTCACAGGTCACACTACGTGTAGCCACCTTCTATATGTAACTGACCCCTGAGCTATTAAGTGAAACTCGAAACTTCACCATCCTATGGTGTAAGTTGGGGAATCTGCTCCCTACATGGAGAGAGAACTGTATGAGCCTCCAATTCAGACCCTGCACTCAGCTCCATACCAAAGGTCTGCAGTATGTCCTGTTGAAGCTACAGATGGCGTGCTCTGTCTTCATCTAGCAGGCAAGACTTCACCATTTCAGATAGTCACCTGAAAGTAGACAGTCTCTCCTGATCCAAAGTGCATACATCATTGGTACCGACATGAGTCACCATGTGCAGCTGGCTGCACCCTACGCTCTTCACAGCACCCAGAAGTACTTGTTCCACATCTGGAATGACTCCTCCCTGTATGCACATAGAGTGGACACTGGATTTCTTCCTGTCATTGGCAGTCATATACCTAAGGGGCTATGTGGCTTATCATTGGAGCTCCCGACTACCAGTAACCCCACCCTCTGTGAATGCCCAGATCTTGCAGGCTGAGAGGCTTCCTCTGAAGCAGAACAAGTGACTACATCTAGTTCACAATCTTTATCAGCCACAGACAGCAACCTGAAATCTGTTTATCAGAAGAAGTGGGGAGGGCTTTCGATCAGCCCCCTGGAATGTTTGTTACTGCCTGCCACATCTCTAAATTGCCTCCCACATGACCAAAGGTGAGGGGACATCCTCAATGCGGGCAGTAACCAGGACAACATGAGTAGTGGACTGACTGGGGGTCACACAGAATATTCTGAACATCCCTTGGAACCCCACATTCGCCCACCAATATATGACCAATGCCAGTACCACCTGGAGCTGTGAGTGAAGGGTCACTAACTCAGCTCGCGTCCGAACACTGCAATCATAGTCACTGTCCATACTGAAGATGGAAGAACTGTACACTATAATTTTATTTAAAACCCCAGATTGTGGCTAGTAAATAAACAAACACACCAGAAATTTAAGAATTTCAACTACAAAACACACAGGTAAAAAAAAAAGTCACACATAGTTGGAAGCCCATTAAAACAATCCACAAACAAAATACTCAGATATTAAGGAAACTTTCATAATTTGTTATGTTTCAATTAAGTCATAAGAACAAATACTATGTTGACAAAACTGTTTACAAACATTGGTAGCATTATCTTTTCTTCTTCTTCTTCTTCTTCTTCTTCTTCTTCTTCTTCTTCTTCTCCCCCTCCTTCCCCTCCTTCTCCTTTGTGTGTTTGTCGGGACTAAATTTTACAAACAGACTGCATCTTACTGACAGCATACTTTAATTTATAGAGTTTGTCTGTATTATAGCAGAGGCCATCACTCCCTAGTAAGTATGACTGTCTTTTGCACTTTCTCTGTCATTGGAATACAGTCCTTCAAATGCAGCTCTCATAATGGTAGGCATGTAAGCTGAATGTGGCAACAATTGAAGAGAATTGTTCAGCTGGTGGTGTATCTGTTCTATAGTAATTGTTTGATTCATATTTCTGACATTTTTTTTTTCAAACCACTGAGAGAGTTCATGGACAAGTTGTTGCCATGCTGCATAAACAGAAGTATAATTCTACCATTTAACAATGCTGAGCCTGACGTCCCTTCAGATTGGATTTCACAACATATTTGAACAATTTTCAGTACCCTCCTTGCCTCTTGTGACCAATCTTTAGCAGGGAGTATGCTATTTGTTCTTTAGCAGGGAGTATGCTATTTGTTTTGGGAGACAAGAGTGGAGCATAAAATTGACAGTACATCCACATTAGTTGATGATTAACACTGGAAGGGCCATAACTATCATTCTGATGGGTACTCTGCTTGAGTAGACTTATTTCTTGTAAATAGTTTATTCTACAGTGTCCATTTTCTATGACTTACAAATAAATATTTGCGAGGTGCATGGCTGTGGAGTATGAAGCATGTCGGAACTATCTCAAAAGTGGCACATTGAACTCCTACTAGGACCACCATCTGTCATTTTGATGGGTATGGACATGTGAACAATAGCTTTCGGCTCTGTCCACGGCTATTGCTGTTTGCTTTCCTGATTGGTTTATGACCCTTTGTCAATGACTATGGAAGCCATATTACTCAAGTGGTGTAGTTTGTGTTGACCACGTTCCAGTTGCTTCATAATGGCATTTCCAAGATGTGGTTTGTTTGATGATGAAATTTTAAAATATTTGTTTTCAATGTTAGACGGTGAATTCATTCAGTATACGAGCAATAAATCAGATGAATTTGGAATAAAGTTTTGGCTTCCAGTTGACACAAATTCTAGGTGTCAGGTGAAAGGTTTTCTTTAACTAGGCAAAGTTGAGCAGCAACCCACAGGTTTCAGAGCATGTTGTAACATGTCTCACACTGCTTGTTTCTGCATGAAGAAATATTGTACTTGGCAATTTTTTCAGAACAAAATGACTTACAGACAGTTTGAAACATAAGTGCACAAGGGTTGCGGGCACAATCAAAAAATTCACAAGGGAAACCCCTCAGTCAACAAAATCTGCTGTAGCACATTAGCAAACAACTATACTTTGTAAGTGCTATCAAGGGGAAAAACACAAAAATGTGTTTCAAGTTGAATGCACAACACAGTTACTATCAATGAATGACAGCCTAAAAAGATACCAGAATGAATGGAGTACTACAGTAACACCAAGTATGATGGCGGTGTTGAACAAATAACTTGACACTTTACCTTGTGCAGTATGGAAATCATAGATGGCTCATGTATATCACCCCTCCCCCCTCCTCCTTCACTCAATGTATTGATCTTGGGAGTTATTAATGCTTGAGTACTCTGTAAGAAAGTGACAGGTGAAAAAGTAAGGAGGCATAAGTTTATACAGAAGCTGGCTTCAGCGTGTAAGACCACAGGAGTACAAGACACATTTTCTGATACAGTACTGCAACACAGACTTGGAGGTTGTAGAGGAAAGAATAGGAGCAAGCATTTACGTACAAAGTTCAGAAAGCATGTTGGTGGGCAATGTTTAAGCAACACTGAGAACTCATGTGTTAGGTTTCAGCAGGCTGCACATGGATTCCAGGTTCTACATGTTTTCTATACAATATATTGTGCTATTGAAAATTTTATGTTAAAACACATTTTTACTATGGGGTGTTGTCGATTTCACATTTTGTCATCATATATATTTGGATTAATATTGGATATAAAATGTTCATTGCACCATGTAATTCTTGTCTTCAAAAAAGTAAAACAGTACACTGATAAACTGCATAAATATTATGAAATAAATTGGTATGTATTTAAATTTGTTTACCATTTTAAAAAAGTAAATCAAACTGCACCCTTCAAAATGACGGATTTGTCCTAGACGGACCACAAGCCCTGGTCCTTAATACTCACAACTTCAATATTAGTGACTGAAACTGTTTCAAAATGATGGCGTTTGTCTGCAGGTCTTACCATTTTAGATAGAGGAGCCTTCATTGACAATGTTATTAGGCAAACACAGCTACTCTGGAGTCATGGAACAGTTGATTGGAGAGGGAAATGACATTCATTTAACTTCAGTGACAACAGTAGGTTCTGTCTGTATGCAAGTGATGGATGTACCAGTTTATGGCATAGACCTGATGAGCTGCTTATTCTGGAATGCATATGACCATGACACACAGGTCCCATTGTCCAGATTCATGGTGTGTGTGTGTGGGGGGGGGGGGGGGGAGCACAATCAGTTACAACTCCTCGTGGTTACGTCTGATGTTTCTCCAGCATAAAGAAATGCTGTTTCTTTGGCCAGAATGTGAAGTGATTTTTCAGCTTTTGCAGCGTGTCATAGAAGTTGGTGGAGTGGCCTATTTTTGTGGAATTCAGAGTTGCACGTATTGTTCTTTATACAAGTTTAATACCGACTTTCAATTCACGCCATCAAGATATTTAATGTGAGATTTGGGTCAGTCTCACAGACTATAGTGAAGAGAATAATTAATTATTTTGACAATATAACAAAAAATACAAATTCTCAATAACTTGTCATTTCAGTTTTGTGTAATCTGATTTGTAAACTGAAAAATGGCATATCTATAAATTTGATATGCCAACGGCCTTGTGACAGTGGTAACACTGGTTCCCATTAGATCACCAAAGTGAAGTGCTGTTGGGCTGGGCTAGCACTTGGATGGGTGACTGTCCGCTCTGTTGCGTGCTGTTGGCAAGCGGGGTGTACTCAGCCCTTGTGAGGCAAACTGAGGAGCTACCTGACTGAGAAGAAGTGGCTCCGGTCTCATAAACTGACATACGGCCAGGAGACCAGTGTGCTGATCACATGCCACTCCGTATCCACATCCGGTGAGACCCCTGGGCTGAGAGGATGACACAGCAGTCGGGCCATACTGTTGGGCCTTCCGAGGCCTGTTTGGACGAAGTTTCAGTTTTAGTTTTTATAAATTTGATACAGTGGAGGAGATTCAAGTGGAACAGCAGAGGGTACTAAACATCCTAACAAAGACAGACTTCCAAGATGCATTCAGAAGTGACAGAAATGCTGGGATCAGCATATTTGCTTGCAAGGGGGTTACTTGGAAGGTGACAATGCAGAATAAAAACTAGGTAAGAAATAAAAATTTTAATCAATATATTTCAGAAACTTTTGCATACCACCTTGTATTATCTCCCACACTCATAATTACTTAGTACACAGTGGTTCTTGGATATTAAAAGGTTAAGCTTTCTGGTACAAGAACAGTCTGTATGTGGGCACAACAAAATCACCACTTATTACAGGATAACTATTTACTGTGGAACTGGGCCCTTCATGTGCAGTCAAGTTAAAAGGATGATTGGTCAGTAACCTAGCATACTAGGTTAATGCTGATGTCTCCATCAGCATCTAGAAACTTTTCAAACACGTCATATCAGCAGCCTGTGCCATACATCCAAGCTTTATGCTATTTTAACTTCAACAATTTCCAACTCACTCACAGCATAGTGGTTATGTCTCACCAGGTAGGTATAACAATGAAAGTCTAACTGACAGAAAATTGCTGCCATGGTGGTGCTGTAGGAACTAACTGATCATTTGCCCACATTTATTTAGGAAGCAATAAAACCCTAAATAAATTAAAATAAAATGGAAACATAATAGGTTACAAGCTCAGATAAGATCTAAGTTGGCCATTTTTGATTAAGAGTCTTAACATTTTAATACTGCGTAGCCTAATAAGGAAGCTGCTAAGCAGTTAAGAAGCAACACTGAACATGATTGCAAGAGTTTTGCCTGAAACAGCTTTTGAACATGTGATATGGTGAAAATACACTATTTGATCAAAAGTATCTGGACACCTGGCTGAAAATGACTTACGAGTTCATGGCACCCTCCATGCTGGAATTCAATGTGGTGTCGGCCCTCCCTTAGCCTTGATGACAGCTTCCACTCTCACAGGCATAGATTCAGTCAGATGCTGGAAGGTTTCTTGGGGAATGGCAACCCATTCTTCACAGAGTACTACATTGAGGAGTGTTATCGATGTCAGTCGGTGAGACCTGGCATGAAGTCAGTGTTTCAAAACATCCCCAAGGCGTTCAGTAGGATTCAAGTCAGGACTCTGTGCAGGCCAGTCCATTACAGGGATGTTATTGTCATGTAACCACTCCACCACAGGCCGTGCATTATGAACAGGTGCTCGATTGTGTTGAAAGATGCAGTCGCCATCCCCAAATTGCTCTTCAACAGTGCGAAGCAAGAAGGTGCTTAAAACATCAATGTAGGCCTGTGCTGTGATAGTGCCATGCAACAAAACAAGGGGTGCAAGCCCCCTCCATGAAAAACATGACCACACCATAGCACCACCACCTCCGAGTTTTACTATTGGCACTTCACACACTACCAGATGACATTCACCAGGCATTTGCCATACCCACACCCTGCCATCGGATCGACACATTATGTACCGTGATTCGTCACTCCACACAATGTTTTTTGACTGTTCAATCATCCAGTGTTTACACTCATTACACCAAGCAAGGCATCATTTGTCATTTACCGGCGTGATGTGTGGCACATGAGCATCTGCTCGACCACGAAATCCAAGTTTCCTCACCTCCCACCTAGCTGTCATAGTACTTGCAGTAGATCCTGATGCAATTTGGAATTCCTGTGTGATGGTCTGGATTGATGTCTGCCTATTACACATTACGACCCTCTTCAACTGTCGGCAGTCTCTATCAGTCAACAGACAAGGTCCACCTGTATGCTTTTGTGATGTATGTGTCCCTTCACGTTTACACTTCACTATCACATCAGTGGACCTAGGGATGCTTAGGAGTGTGGAAATCTCGCGTATAGACATGTGACACAAGTGACCCCCAATCACCTGACCTTGTTCAAAGTCCATGAGTTCCGCAGAGCGCCCTACTCTGCTCTCTCACGATGTCTAGTAACTACTGATATGGATGGAGTACCTGGCAGTAGGTGGCAGCACAATTCACCTAATATGAAAAACACATGTTTTTGGGGGTGTCTGGATACTTTTGATCACATAGTTTATATTTCAAGACATAACACTAATGGGATCATCAGTTAAGATGATTTTCTTTTCATGTGTTCACTATTCGCAGAGACAAATACAGGATACACGTTTAATACCTTCTGGAGCTACAATTAAAACTATTATTGGTAGATGCTCAAGTAAATGCTCTGAATGTACTTATTCCACAAGACATTGACCATTTATCTTGGAATGGTATATTTGCACTGTGAGAAAAAGGCTTTCATCATTTATACATAATAGCACATTGCTTATATGAGTCCTTATTCTGCTGGAAGTTGACCAAGTTTTCCAAGCTACATTAAGTACATGCAACTACTCTGTAATGTATAACATGAAACAACACTCGATGGACCAATAGAAGGCCACAGTTGCTTCCAGCCACACACAATAGTAAATTTTTCTTCTGCCACATTCTTAGCTACTCTAACAGTCAAATGTGTAAAAATGAGTGTATGATGTGAATGGCATGCCTTCAAACAAATATTTTCTCCTTTACAGGCACTACCTTTCCATTCAGCAGAAAAATAAGAACCAGTTGATGGGTGTCAATGTTACTGGGCCCATTATGACACACATACTATGATGTAACACTAGTACAATGAAAAGGGTCAAAAAGACACCTTTCACTTTTGTTTCTGCAGTTACAAACTCAGTTTTGAACACCTTTCCACCAAATTTCATGACTTTTCCTCATTTAATTAAAACTGTGAGCCACCACAAGTTGCATGTAACTTCTATGTTTGACAACAGCTTACTGCACTTTGCTGAATTTTCATGATTCCATGAAGTATACTTAGAACATTAAGAGAGGTCAACTGACCTCTGGCATAACTCATTTTTAGAATATTGCTCATCTCATAATCTCAAACATACTCATGTTGCATTTTGCTTTGGCCAACCATCACTGCCTCAAATGGTGACACACACATTGTCAGAAAGGTTTCAATGGTGGACATCGTAATGTAACTTTCTAGTCATATTTCATGTGTTCTGTTGTTACTCACCTGGTCAATTAGAAAGAGTTTAGACAGAGATTTTGTGTATTCTGGAGAACTTGTAAAATGAGTCAGAAAATGACTTATCAGGTTCAAATGGGGATTTTCTGCCAGAGACAGATGACTATGAAAATACCAAGACAGAGAGGATTTACAGCATATGTCTTCGCATCTCAGTTCTTTCCACCACAGTTTCAGGATTCAACTGGTACAAAAGTAAAGATGGCAGCTGGAGATGGAGGAGAATGGAAGGTCACTAACATGCCATTACATGGAACAAGGGTTGCTTTGAACATCTCAAAGAAAAGATGAGGAACCACTGCATATGCCTGCCAGTGAGTGGATGACTCTCTCATCAAAGATTTCAAACTTCTTTTGACAAAGCAGTGCTATGTATCATAAAAACACACACACAATCAGATGCTTGGAATGAAATAATAAACCACCACTTGGACTACTGGGGAGGAATTGTAAGGCAATCCAGTATGCCAGAGGCACATTTTGTGCTAAGGACATTTCCTTCAATGACCTTTAGTTGCATTCCTTGTGGCCTAATTTTACCAGAGATAAAGGGAAAAGAAATAGATTCTGTAAACTTATCAGATTCCTCCTCTCTGATCAGAAGTCATCCCGAGCTCAACTCATTCCTGCTGATAAAATCATTCTTATTTCTGAAGTACAGAAAAAGATCATGCAAAACTGCCTCTACTGTCACAGCCCTGGTGAAAATATTGTCACACTCTAACAATATTTGAGTCCAATTTCAAAAGGAGGGTTGTCAATGAAATACAACACCTAACACTGAAAGCTCATTTATTACGAACACCAACATACGGTTAGAATGAAACTGACCTCCTGGATTGAGCATGCAGAAATTTAGACAAACATCGCATATTGCAGAATATTCCAATATTCAGACATTCCAGAATATTTGAATATTACAAAAATTAGATATTTCAAGAACTTTTCAAAAACAATAAATACTGAATAACAAATAACTGATGGTGTTTGGGATTGAGCTGGCAACCTACAGCACACCATCCAGCAACGATAACCACTCTGCCACACTGCAAGCACCACAGCTTGCAGTATAGCTTCCTCTACTGTAGAAACAGTGATCTGCTGTTTCTGAAGTTCTCATTAAATCGAACTACAACACCCTGGAACTAGATCTCACCATTGGTTTTTTGTATGGTGGCACTGGCAGATCCTCACATTCTAGTCATGTTACATTCTCCTTACAATGAAGACTATCGAAGGCAGCCACTCCCATCAAAGCTTTGTAACTAGTGGTTCTTCAGTTTCCTTGAACCTTCCATTGTCAATCTGCACTTCTGGCTTCATCCAGAGGACATGGATGAAGTGTCTGCACTTTTGTCTTCTTGATTAAGGGTTATAATCCTTGCCTTCTTATGTAACATTCAATATGCAACAAAGGATATGATACAGCCCAAAATAGCACTTTCATAACTTTTCTGATAGACCCAGCTTCTGAAAGGTTGTAAAAATCCAATTTGTAGCCTACCTGTTTTTACCTGCACAGTTGACCTCGGTAGCAGCACCTTCATTGAAACTGGCTGAAATGTTGGTGGTGGGAACAATTTGCTCCCACTAATGTAGCCCAAACCAAAATTTACAGTTCACATGCTTTAGTTTTACTTGGATGTTGGATGTACTACTGTTTATGGCCAATTCAAGTGTCTTCTCTTTTAATTACACTACAGATTAACGAGTAGCCACATACTGAATTTCATACATGTCCTCCAATATTGTTCAAGTGCATTAACCTAACACTTGTATAATTATTCACGAAAGTCCATGTGTGGCAAACGAACATAATTAACACAATAACTGAATAAAGCTCTTAAATCACAGTCTTTCAGATCTAACAATCATATCAATATGAATACAATGTGTGCAGTAATCACCATTTCGAAACAATGCAATTTGTAGTCTGTCCCCAGTGTCACACTTTACACTAAGCATTATCAAAGTTTAACACTGTCAATGAACAATAATTACAAGTTCACAGTAAATCATTACAAACATTCACTGGATCATTGAGCAAACTCGCAGGATGCGAAATTTAGATAACACTCGGTACATTTCCCGTCTTGTAATCTGTGCTAAATCACATGTGATACATTGGACCATATTTTTGGAGATAGACCTGGCTCATTTCATAACTCGCTGCTGACTGAACTACAACTGAACCAAACCTAACATGGCTGTCATCCTGCTCCTTATATAAATTTACAATAATTAAAACTGAAGTTCTCTGTTGTTGTTTACCAGATTTTCACAATTTACAATCAAAGATTTACGTTTTTGGGTAACTGAATAGTGGATGGAGACACATTTAGACATTACCTCCAGATACAGCAAAAATTCTGTACAATTATGCCAGTTACTTTGCCTGAATATGCTGTTCTATTTCAGTAATGACATTTTAACTAAAGGTCTTAATTATCTCAAAATTGAGTGTAGTTTGCTAACATATTTTCATTGTTTTCTGTAGCTTTTTTATATACTTTATCAGGAATTAAGTGATCGAATGTATGTTTACATATGAACAATGATAATGAAATCTGAAATTACTAATACTTTGTAATTAGTACATTTTTTCAGCCAAACTAATCACACCAACAGATTTAGAATAACCAGATGAATGTTACAGAAAATAAAGTTAAGCTGAATTAGCCCTCTGTCAGTGTTTCAGATTTTTAGGTACTGACATGTTAGACAAATAACAGTATCGAAGATATAAGAAAAAATGACATAATCCAACTGCTGTGTCACAAAGCCTCCTGGGCTGTATCTCACTGGCTGGTGCTTGGCATTACAGCACTCTCGGTCTTCCTTCTGGAAAACAGGATCCAATGCAAAGCAGTTGACTTGCTTCTTTCGTCCTGGTGTGTGTTTCACACAGTCATCATGAGTATCGTCTGTTGGTTGAAATGGGAAGAGTGTATCCATTGTTGTATCGGCCTCACAACTATGGAGCAGAAAGAACAGGGTGAAGATGGTAGTGCCTTATTTCACAGTGTTGTATGTGAATGTCACAATGGGCAGCATTTCATCCCAGTCTTTATGTTCAACGCCAACATATGCTGAGAGCATATCCACTAATGTCTTATTAAAGTGTTATGTGAGGCCATTTGTCTATAGATGGTAAGCAGTTGTCATGCTGTGGATGATATCACAGTATGATACTAGTTACGACAGGAAAACTTTTCCACAACCAAATATCATCACACGGGATACTCCATTCCTCATAATGTTGTCTTCCACATGGAACTTTGCAATTTCTACAGCTTCAGAATCCAGCTCAGTTTTGGTGACCACATAGCAGGTGAGATAATTAGTGCAGACTATTGCCCATCAAATTCCATTCATCAGCTTCAGAAACCCTCATGAGAGGTCGATTCAAATTCGGTAGAATGGAATTGTTGCAGGCATGATTGATACCAGATGCATCTGAAATAACTGTGACATGTGCTCATATTATTGGCATTCCTCACAGTGGCCCACAGAGTGTCTCACGAATCGGTATAGAGCTGGCCAGTGACACCTGTGTCTGATTCTTTCAAGAGTCCTCATGAACACCAGGTGACCAGATGTTGGAGTGTTGTGAAAATACTTCAATATAGCTGACCACAGATGAGCTGGGATGGCATTCCTAGTTACTCTTATACAATGCTTCATTTATTGACTGGAATTCTCCTTTGGTTGGTTCTCCCTCCTTCAAGGCCTCTATGGTTCTCAGCAGTACAAGATCTTCCCTCTGTTCAGCAGAATTGTTATTTAATGCAGTGATGCCTGAGATTTCACTCATGCTGCCAAGTTCTGCTAAAGGAGTCCTTGAAATGCAGTCAGTGACCTAATTTTTGCATCCACTTTTGTATACCACTGTGAATTCATGCCTTAGGACTCAGTGCTCACCTCACAAGTGGATCAATAGATCCTTTAGGCTAGTCAGCCAACAAACAGAATGGTAATCTGTCACAAAAGTGAATGATTTGCCAAATAAATATGACTGGAACTTGTTGATGTCCCAAACAACTGCAAGGCACTCTTTCTCGGTTGCAGAGTAATTCTCTGACTTGGAGAATACTCTGAAAGCATAAGCTATCACCTTACCAGCATCTTCCTGAATTAGGACAAGAACTTCACCTATCCCATGACATATAGCATTGATGTGAAGTTCTGTCTTGGCGCTCTTGTCACATTATGCTAGGACTGGAGATGATGCTAACAGCTCCTGAAGGGCAAAGAAATATCTTGCTCGCGTCATGTTCTAGGACAATTAGGTGTCTCACTCCCTGCAGTAGTTCCTGCAATGAATGTTCTGTGGTACAGAAGTCCTTTAGGAATAACAGGTAGTATGAGCACATTCAGAGAAAGTCTCACACATCACAAATGTGCTGACTTGGAAAATCTGTGACTGCTCTTATTTCTCCGGATCAGGATAGATTTCATCGACGTTCACTAGGTGCCCCAAGATTACTATTTCTTGTAAGACAAAGAAACCCTTTTTTGGATTCAGACAAATGCCTGCATCTGAACACACTTCAAAATGGTTTTCCAATGGCTCAAATGTTCTTCAGAAGTCTCCAAAAAAACGACAATGTCATCCAGATAGCAAAGACATGCTATCCATTCAAGATGTCGAAACAGGTTGTCCATCAGAAATAAGAAGGTTGCTGGACCATTACACAGTTCAAATGGCGCAACTTTAAACTCACAGAAGCCATCATTTTCATAAACTTCAATTTACCAGTAGCCTGTCTGCATGTCTATAGTTGAGAAATATTTTGCTCCTATCAAGCAGTCTACGGTGTCCCAATGGGCGGCAATGGGTAGACATCGATCCTCACAATTTTTGCTCAGACACTGGTAATCAATGCAGAAATGCCACTTGCCGTTCTTCATGAGGACCACAGCAGAGGACCAAGGACATTCTGAAGGTTCAATGATGTCATCCTGCAGCACCTTAGTCACTTCCTCTCATCATGCAGCCACACTGCATGGGCTCTGGGTAATTGGTGGATGATCCTCAATGTCGATACCGTGTTTCAGCATGGGCCACTTCATCTGTCTTTTCTCCATGTCAGATTTAAAAGGATCCGAAAACTGAGGCAGAATGGCTGTCAGTCGCCAACGTTGTTCCTTGGTCAGGTTAGATCCTAATGGCAGTTCAATAGTAGCTTCCTCCCATTTTTATAGAGTGGTAGCAATGTCGATAACATTAAGCTGCCCTTCCTGGGCTGATCTGGCTGCCCTATGCACATATCTTTTAGGGAGGAGTTATAGCTGCTCATGACAATTAGTGGTCCTTGACCACCAGCAGTGCTTATGATCATCACTGGACTGTAGATTTCTTTTGTGGAAATGAGTAGCTTTTAGGCAATCGACAAAAGCTTCACAGTTTAACTGACCATCTCAACAGACAACTGGATGATTATGGCAGGATAACATCAAGTTCAACAGCAACCAACCACCAAGAGCAATCTTTCATATGTGTACATTTTGGAATAGCTTTGTCAGTTTGGAGCTCTGCTCTTTCACTGCCTACAACTGCTTGTGATGTCTGCACCAAGTCCCATTCAAGAATAATATTCTATTCAAGTGGAAAAATTGATGGGCTGTTTTCTGTCATTGATAGTGTACCACACCAACCATATTTGGTCATAAAGGCAGGAGGTGAATAGATATTGTAGCACACTGACTATATTTTGTCATAAATGCACGAGGTGAATTGCAGGCGCCATCTGCAGGCAAGTATAGGTGTTGTGCTTGACACGATATAAACAGCCGTCACAATGTTCGATGTAAGCTGACCTGATGCTGTAAGTCTTTCCACACCAGTGGCCACTGAAATGTCTCGTATAAAGGCCGCAATGTGTAGCAGAGCCCAACCAAGCACAGATTGAAAGCATACAAATAACTAACCATTTTATACTAATGTCACTTCTGTTAGTATCACAGCTCTGTCACCACAGGGTTGTACCACCAGCCCCATCTCAAATGCAAATGCCGTTTGAGGATCACAGTTCGACACTGTGTCAGGGCAGT
This sequence comes from Schistocerca nitens, assembly GCF_023898315.1. Classification (NCBI taxonomy): domain Eukaryota; kingdom Metazoa; phylum Arthropoda; class Insecta; order Orthoptera; family Acrididae; genus Schistocerca; species Schistocerca nitens. Next base: position 505,286,666 of record NC_064615.1, read on the forward strand.
TCCCCCTGAGACTACAGGATCTAGCCACCGTATCAAGCAGCTTGCTGGCCATGAGCTTAGGGGCAGTGAGTCACTGCCATCATGTCAGCAGGTCGCCACCTTCTGTACAACACAGGATGCATGAGCCTTGCCACAACACACTTGGTCACAGTCAGTTGACACCACCCAGAGTTTGAATCCCTGTTGACAGGAGCAATTGTGTCACAGGCCACTGCTTGCCCAATGCTGCACTCTGCCAGCATCACAAAGCAACACCAACAGGGAGGTGCAGAATGCCGTGGCCAACGTACTGCTTCCTGTGCTAAGCCACGGCGAGGTGCATTTTGAGTTACAGGCTGTTTAATTGGCTGCATGGTGTTCCCGCACTCGCCCCTTCCTCCCCCCCCCCCCTCCCTCCCAAACCCAAATCCACCAGCTTTTATGATATTCTTGAAATGAATTAAAAACAATCCTGTTGGAGGCACATCCGCAACTGAGCATCATACCACAGGTTGAAAATACCACTACAGTTGTAAGGTTCTTTTTATTTAGCACATGACCAGTTTCAGGCTCTTTTACGCCTATCTTCAGGTGTTGTACTGAAAATAGCAAGAGACGAGAGAGAATTTTTACACACAGCAATCCACATAAAAAACAAAAATCCATAAAAAATTTAATATTTAAAAAACCACCAGTCGGGTTAGGTGCTGTGAAACCTAAGTCAATGCCAAATTGACACCAGACAGTACTAAAGATGACCGCCTGGGAAAAGAAATATGCAAAGAATACCAGGACACTTACACGTAGTGCTTTGACCCTGAGAATGTACAAGATGTGGTGTGCTAGAACGAGTGCAGAGCATGGAGTAATGGACACAAAGGAGGAAGCAAACTGGTAAACCAGAGTGACAAAAGTACTGCCAGCTGTTGAAGGGAAGAAGAACGCAGAGCTAATAGCCCGGCCTTTCGTAATTTGAATTAGTGATTTACATTTAAAATGAAGAATAAGAAGACACAGATAATGGCACAGCACAATAAGGTCCACCCAGTTCATTTTACACAGCTGTAAAATTGTCCTCCTTTGATAGGAGTTTTCGTATTTTTCATTTTATCCTATGACTATGGCACAATATTGTGCTGCGACATTATCTGTGTTCTCACTAATTTAAATTTACCTGTCTTTCGTTATGTAAAGTGCGTCTCAGGTCTTCTCTCACGTAAGCCTCGATTAGTTGTAGACTTTCAGTAAGCAGATTTTAAACTGACCCCACTTTTAATGTGCCCTTTTAGTGCTATTGCTGCTAGCTATTAATTGGCATAATAGTTTGATAGTGCGGACTGTTAAGGTTTCGCTACTTTTCCTTTTGGTCAGTAGCGAGATGCTTGTAAATAGGAGTGGCACATGTGTGTGTTCTTTTAACTGATGACTGTGGCATGTTGTTCCACGTCGCCACATATACAGGGTGTTACAAGAAGGTACGGCCAAACTTTCAGGAAACATTCCTCACACACAAAGAAAGAAAATATGTTATGTGGACATGTGTCCGGAAATGCTTACTTTCCATGTTAGAGCTCATTTTATTACTTCTCTTCAAACCACATTAATCATGGAATGGAAACACACAGCAACAGAACGTACCAGCGTGACTTCAAACACTTTGTTACACGAAATGTTCAAAATGACCTCCGTTAGCGAGGATACATGCATCCACCCTCCGTCGCATGGAATCCCTGATGCGCTGATGCAGCCCTGGAGAATGGCGTATTGTATCACAGCCATCCACAATAAGAGCACGAAGAGTCTCTACATTTGGTACCGGGGTTGCGAAGAGAAGAGCTTTCAAATGCCCCCATAAATGAAAGTCAAGAGGGTTGAGGTCAGGAGAGCGTGGAGGCCATGGAATTGGTCCGCCTCTACCAATCCATCGGCCATCGAATCTGTTGTTGAGAAGCGTACGAACACTTCGACTGAAATGTGCAGGAGCTCCATCGTGCATGAACCACATGTTGTGTCGTACTTGTAAAGGCACATGTTCTAGCAGCACAGCTAGAGTATCCCGTATGAAATCATGATAATGTGCTCCATTGAGCGTAGGTGAAAGAACATGGGGCCCAATCAAGATCTCACCAACAATGCCTGCCCAAATGTTCACAGAAAATCTGTGTTGATGACGTGATTGCACAATTGCGTGCGGATTCTCGTCAGCCCACACATGTTGATTGTGAAAATTTACAATTTGATCACGTTGGAATGCACTGAAATGACAATTGACACATTGTTGGATGAACCATTCGCATAAGTGTACCCATGGAGGCTAATCAGCTGCTGATAGTGCCTGCACACTCTGTACATGGTACGGAAACAACTGGTTCTCCCGTAGCACTCTCCATACAGTGACTTGGTCAACGTTACCTTGTACAGCAGCAACTTCTCTGATGCTGACATTAGGGTTATCGTCAACTGTATGAAGAATTGCCTTGTCCATTGCAGGTATCCTCGTCGTTCTAGGTCTTCCCCAGTCGCGAGTCATAGGCTCGAATGTTCCGTGCTCCCTAAGACGCCGATCAATTGCTTCGAATGTCTTCCTGTCGGGACACCTTCATTCTGGAAATCTGTCTCGATACAAACGTACCGAGCCACAGCTATTGCCCCGTGATAATCCATACATCAAATGGGCATCTGCCAACTCCACATTTGTAAACATTGCACAGACTGCAAAACCACGTTCATGATGAACACTAACATGTTGATACTATGTACTGATGTGCTTGATGCTAGTACTGTAGAGCAATGAGTCGCATGTCAACACAAGCACCGAAGTCAACATTACCTTCCTTCAATTGGGCCAACTGGCGGTGAATCGAGGAAGTACAGTACATACTGACGAAACTAAAATGAGCTGTAACATGGAAATTAAGCGTTTCCGGACACATGTCCACATAAAATCTTTTCTTTATGTGTGTGTGAGGAATGTTTCCTGAAAGTTTGGCCGTACCTTTTTGTAACACCCTGTATATCCCCACTAAATTAAAAACTTGCATGCCACTCTTGTAAAGGGAAAAGTTTCATTACGTTTTACGGCTTATACTAAATTTTATGTCACAGCTTCCACTCACTTTTACTACAGCTCTGTGCTGCCCTGTTCAACATGTTCCTTTATCACGCATGATGCACTTTTAATGTTTTTCATGTAACTTTTTATGTAATATTTCTTTCTTTTTAAATGTAAATCACTAATTCATATTGTGAACGGCTGGGCTAGTAGCCCCACGTTCTTCTTCCCATCAACAGATGGCAGTACTTTTTACACTATGGTTTATCAGTTTGCTTCCTCCTTCCCATCTGCTACTCCATGCTCTGCACTCGTTGGCAGCACACTGCATCTTGTACACGTCACCGGGGGCGCTCGGGGTCACAGTCCTGTCTGGTGTCAATTTGGCAAAGACTTAGATTTCACAGCACCTAGCCCGACTGGTGGTTTTTTAAATGTTTTTAAATTTTTTATGGATATTTGTTTTTGTGTGTATTGCTGTGTGTACAAATTATCTCCCTTCTCTTGCTATTTTCAGTACAACACCTGAAAATGGCTGTATAAGAGCCCAAAACTGGTCATATGTTAAATAAAAAGAACCCTACAACTGCAGTGGCATTTTCAACCTCTGGCTTGCATTAAATGTTCTTGTTGGCTGGATGCATTCCACATTTTTGACTTTTAACGCAAGCGCTTTTGTATCATGGAACATAAAGTCTTCTTTAGCTGGCAACAATAAGTGTCCAACATTACTGAAATGGGGGCTCAAGAATCATCTAGTGCTCAGACAGGTCAGCCGTTGATGATAACATCAATAAGAATTCCCGATTTCTTTGCATCTGTGGCAGCTTCAACTTCATAGGTGGTCAGCCCATTTAGTTTTCCTGAAGCTGGCAGCTAGGCGAGCGGCTGGTGGCTCCATATGGCAAAAGGGAATGGCTATGGCATGTTGGAGAGGGACCTTGTCCAGGATATGGCGATAGGTTTCACCCCATAGGTCAACTATAAACATCTGCTATTGAGTGGTGTGAACAGAACTGTTGTGACAGTTGATGTCTGGCAGTATAATAGTTGTCAAAAATCGTCCTCTTTCTTTGTAATAGTGTGCAAAATATCCAGGGCATCCAAAGTGGAAACAAACTGGCATGTTGTCTTCTGTCTTCCAAATGTTCTTCTATGGGGTGTTATAGTTGGATAGAAGTTTGTTGTATCTGCACTGTTTGGGTGCTGGATTGTCTTTTGATGGCTGCTGGCAAGTCAGAATTGACTGGATCCATTCTTCCTGGTGCATTTAGTTGGTGGTATAGATTGATGCTAAAGATCGATAAACCTCTTCTTGAACATTCTCTATTACCTCCTGAAATACTGGGTAAACAGTTATGACTTCTGTGGTGACATCATGGATCGACTTCGATCGTATTGACCACAACGAGTCAGTGATCTTATCGCTGAGTATTAAGAACAGTCTTTACTTCATTCTACGAATGTTGCATAATTCATTTATCTCTCTCTTCACAAGTTCAAATGGCTCTGAGCACTATGGGATCTCTTCACAAGTGTACCTAATATTATCCATTGGTAACTAACACAGTTATTTATGAGGAAATTATCTGTCTTGAATTTTGCATATTGGTGACACCACAAAAATGAAGAAAAACACTGTGAATGATGCAAGTTAGTGCAATGTACAGCAACACAAACAACTCATTAGTCAATTCAAACAGCAGAAACTGTAATTAGGAAGTAGCAGAACTTACCTCTCATCTCAGGACCACCTGCTACAACTATTAATTCACTACCAAAAGAGCGAAAGAAGTCAACCCACAAGATGTGAGTGTACATGCTTGACATAGAAATGTTAAACTTCCCGCATTCTAGCCAATGTGACCATAGCTCTGGTTCACAAAGGCTGAATGTATATTTCAGCAGCATAATGTGTCCACTAGTATTGATAAAACCTGGGCTTAGAAGTTTTAGAAGAAACTATCACGTTACCACTATGCTAAAGAAAGCTCTTGTGCAACATCACACATTGCTACCAGAGCTGCAATTAAAAAAAAAAAAATTGCAGGTGAAAATATGGGTGAAAAGTCTCCATCCCTAGTGCTCAGATTCTTCCTACATTAGTAGGTCCTGAATTTCTGCCAGAACAATATTTACACGTGTCATGACTTCGTAAATTCCCAGCCAACATTTGCGCCATAGCAGCACAGACCAATTACCATTGCAAATGTTTAGAAAAGAAAAGGCAGCCACCTTTGAAGAAACAACTTATGTGAAATTACCCCATGTGCAAAAGTTAGCAACAGCCAAGACAGCAGGCCTCGAATGTGTGTGGTTATAGGATCTGACAGCACTGACCCTGGAAGGTGCATGGATCCTTCCTACCAGCAACATGTGTGCAGGGTGGTTTGCCAGACTGATGGGAAAAGTTTATTGGTAATTAAATTACTTTGTTTTTTTCCACTTATCGTTCTGATGCAACACAACTGTGTTTCGCTGTAAGGATGTGGTCAGACCAGGGCTAGTACACTGGATATTGCCACCTACCCATGCTCAGTCTATTTAAATGACTCTCTCACATTGAGTATCGCTTCGCCAAAGCGCTGCCAACTAGTCAAGCTTTGCAAAGTGTCCTCCACCTGCTAATCATGAGGGCTGTGAAGGATCATGTGGGAGACGCAGGGCAGACTAGCGAGAATGTGTTGGTGCCACCAGAATGCTCTCCTGCTATCCAGCCCTCAACCCAGTCATGTGTATCTTCCTGCTTCTCTTTATTTGGGCACCGTGCTCTTATCAGTCTTGCTCTCAGTGGTCTCCCACTAGCTGTGGTTTTATGCCTGTATCCCTTAGGCTAGATTTACTGGAATAAACCTCCAGTCAGTTTTTTACATTTTTGTTCTTATGTAACTGAAATTCTTCTGCTCATCCAAATGTTCACATCCCACCTTCCATACCTCAATGTCAAATCTGCTCCACATGCATGCATCCACTGGACCCACTACAAAGCAGATGGCAGCACAAGTGGCAAAACACAATGTGCAAGTAGCTACACACCAATACCTGCTATTAATACTCAGCTGGAGGAACAGCAATTCAGATGTGAATGAAGACTTGCTGGTACCACAGGCATTCTGGCTAATTCTGGCTACTCTTCCCTTGTCCCAATCCCTGCAACTACCCAAACTTAAAAGACAGGCCTTAAAAGAGTGCTGATATCCATAAGCAGTAGCAGAGGTGTGTAGTACGAAAATGTGCAAACACAGTGCTATCTGCAATCAATGATTTTTCATGCAGGATCACACATCAGGTGAGGAGTTTAAGACTGACTCGAATTCAGAAATCAGCGTCTACCAAAAATGGGCCAATCCACACTGATCATGCCAACACAACATTTGCTTTCTGCACCCAACTTTTCCACAAACTTTTACTGTGCAGCTACAACCAGCTACACACTACAAGCTACCATCCGAACAGTGGTGGGATGGGTGGAGCAGTTGCAGTGCAGGCTCAAAAATGCCCAAATATGTAACCCCTCTTCGTAGTCTGAAGCATTGCCTCTGAACCTGCTCAGATTGAGAATGACATTTAAGAAAGGTGTACAATGCTCTCCCACACAATTAGTCGACAGTGAGCAGCTGCGATTCCAGGAGAGGATCTGTCTTACATCCAGTTGTCCCTGAACTATGTACACAGTTCACGCACCAACTCAGTGCCAGAATAAGGAACATCCAGTCTACCAACTCTGTCAGACATGGAGACCAGAAGGTGTTTGTGCACAGAGATCTGAGGAAACTTCCCAAATGCCACTCAGGGATGATGCAATGCAGCTATTGCTCATTTCACAGTGCTCTGGGCCCTACAGGGTAATCTAAGAGAGAGCCACAATTTTAAGATTGGCAAACAGGAGACAGTTTCAAAAGAGCAACTGAAAGCTATGTACACCTATGAGGGTGCACTCTTTACTTAGCCTGTGACTCTGCACTCCAGGCTTGAGACTGACAACTTCTACACACAATGATTTTTTCTTCGCGGGGGACCAGTTGTGTAGAACTTTTAAAAGAAATTACTGCTATTTTACTCTAAATTACTACACATTTACTTCACACAATCATGATTTCAGCTTTGCAGCCATTCTCATGTGCAAGCTGAAATGTCACAAAATGTCTGACCTCCCTTAATGAAACGTCACCATTAAAATATCTGGTCTTATAATCCAGTTGTCATATCACAGAATCTGAGTAGATATCAAAGACAGATAATATGGCTGGCATTGTGCACAGGGAATAAACACTAAGAAGCTGTGGTGTATCCGACAGCCAATACATCTGCTGTGAACATTCAAAGTGTGTCTTTTTGAAGTCTATAAATTAAAAAAAGTACTTACAAGCATGGTAAGTTAAGATTTGCAGCTGTACTATCATTATGAAATAAAAATCTTCCTTAAGATATCCAATAATACTTGAGGATCTGCAGCTTCTGTCTTGCAGCGTTCAGCCATTGGCTTTTCTACATTGTAGAACAATGATTCCCAGTTCGATTTTACAGAAATTGTACCAAATGATCAAAATATCTTCTCGCACACCTGCACACACCTCTGTGCTGCTGCAATGTGCCAGCTATATACACAATGCTAGGACTGCAGTTCTGCAGGATAATTGGGGGTGAGATGAAGAGGGGGTTGCCTGGTGGAATGGGAGAGGATAGAAAGGGGAAGCAGGAAGGAGGGTTGGTGAAGGATGGCTGATGGCTTGGAGTGAGACAGCAAGTGTATTAGATACGAATGCAGGAGGGAGAGGCAACAGGTATGTGACAGAGGTACCAGCATTGGTGAGTTGGTGCAGCACACAATAATGATGAGGTGGAGGAGTCGTTTGGGAGTGGATGAGAGAACAGAGGAAGGGGAACTATTTGGGGAGGAAGAGTGTGACATTACAGGATGCATGAAGTTAGGGCCATGAGACTAGTTTGGGGCAGGGGGTTAATGGAGATTGATGCCAAGAGTATTTGGAGGAGGAAGGGGGGGGGGGGGGCAAAGGATACAATGACCATATGGTGAGAGATACAAAAATGTAACACACCCAGAAACATTTTCAAACACAAACATTTTGGTAGTCCACGTGTGATGTTGGGGGGAAGACAATGTTGCATGGGTGTACTGTCCTCCAAATCTCTGACAGAGTACACTAACCAGTCAACATAATTGTGACATTGTACTCATTCCCCAGGAGAGTCTTTTCAGGGGTACATTTGGCCCTGACCTAATTTTTATTGCTGATAATATCTCTCTCTCTCTCTCTCTCTCTCGTGTTCAACCCCGAGTTTGGTTGGCAGCTTTCCCCTCTTCCACCCAACTTCCTCTTCATTTCTGTGTATGTAATGCATCCCACATTGTTCATAATCTGCAGCTTGTATGACATCCTAGGTTGTGCCCCGTGATTCCTTCTCTCAATAGCTCCTTCTGCTATTGTTCCAATGATGATGTATCTTAAAATGTGTCCCATGAGTTTCTCTCTTCTTGTTTGGATGTGCCTCCACAGAGTTCTGGCTTTCTGTGCTCTTATCAGCACCTCTTCCCTTGGTAATACTCTTTAGCTGATGATCAACCTTTTGTAGCAAAACCTCCACAGCTTCTCGTCATCATCTCTCCCTTTTTTCATATTGCCCAAGTTTCACACCCATACAGGGCCACACTCCAAACAAATACTTTCATGATCCATTTCCAGATTTGCAGACTGATGTTCTTGATGGTGAGAAAGTTATACCTCAAAATGGCTGCTGTATTCTGCTCACAATTTATTTCCAGTTTCTACCATCTCTTGTGATCCTGCTTCCCAAATACGTAAATTCTGCTGACTTCTAACTCCTCTCTTCCAATTCTTTTTCTTAAAGGTCCATAATCTTCTTCAGCACTGCATGCCATAACTTTATTCTTTTCCTTGTTTACTCTCATGCAATACTAATAATAAAAACCTGTTCCATCATGCTGAGGACCACCTCTAGATCTTCTATTGCCTCCGTGCCCACACCAATATCATCTGCATAGTGCAGCATGTCTGTAACCTGACAATTCTCATCCCCACCTCAGCAGTTTCACAAACTCTGTCTATAGCTTCCTGGATGTATGCACTGTATATAAGAGGAGAGTGAGCATGTACCTGTCTCGCACCTTTTCTAATTTTTGCTTCTTGTTCCTGATTACAGTGGATGACCAAAGTGAACTGCGCATATGGAGGGGCTATTGGAAAGAAAGGATATTTGACGAATAGACTGGCCTGCCCATTCTTCAAAATTCAACACCATCTAGCAAGTGTGGGGTGTGTGGGGAAGACGTATTGCAGTAACATGCACCCAATGACCACCCAGCAGTTGTCAAACTGTGCTGGTGTAGGAATGGAAGGCCCTGCCAGAAGAATTGGGAGAATGTTGTAGACCATGTGTTGCCATTCATGGTGATCACAAAGCCTATTAAGAACTATGTTCCATCCACCCTTTTGTCATGTCCAGGGGGCCATAATAAATTGTACTGACTTCAGTACAATTGTTGCTTTTTATTTAAAAGTGTCATTTCTGTTTATCTCATTGTGTATTTCTTTCAGTTACCTTCTGTATTATACAGTAATAGCTCTTTCTACACATGGTCCAAGTTTCTTTGAGCTATGTTACTTAGAAGTGAAACACATGCGAGAATTACTTTCATCCTTAATTTTTGCACACCAGTGTACTTTGTTAACACACAGGTAGGCATGTGGGGTAGAGTTCCACTTACAGGTGCCTGGGGTCATTTAAGTCCCCATATACAATACATACATTAGATCCTTTCAGTAACGATAATCTTCGCTGTATGGTCTTTGAAATATTCTTCCAGGATAGGGGAAACAAATAACTCATTTAAAAACAACAAACTTGAACAATTTTATTGAATGAACTTGAAAATAACAGTAACAAAAATGTAGCATGGGGAGTTTGCACTAATACTCCTAATACAGTTCATTCTAAATCATCACACATATTATGTTTGCAAGAGTTTTGCAAACAAAGGGTTTGCATCTTGAGCATTTCTGTGAAGTTTTTTTTTTTTTTTTTGCCATCTTTTCGGAGGCACATTTTGCACTTCCCACGAGAAGGTCCAGGATCATCAGGGACCACTACTGACAGTTTTATATCCTCTCCCAAATGTAATTTATCTATACACTGTCACATTCTGATGTGCTTTTCAACCAATGTTCCTCCCAAGTCCCTTAGCAATTTTCATCATAGCAAGTGATACGTTTTTGGGTCAATGTTATACAACAAATGTGCATTTATATGCATTACATTTAGAAAATGGAAAAATATAGCTGGTGGCCACCTTCTTGTTTGTCTACCAACATTAAAAATTGGCCATAACTGATCACATGTGTCGACCCCACCTTTGGTACCATTATATAAGGTGTTTATTTTAGACTTCACTTTAACATCATCATGATACATTGTTAATAATACTATTACCGTCTTATTTTTGGCAGTAATGTACGATACTAAAGTCTCATCTTTAGTGAATCCAGAAACACAGCTATACTTTGTTTTATACTTACTAGGCTGAAATTCTCATGGAATTTCATGCTTATTTTTTCATACGGTACCCACAACTGTTAACGTTCTTGTAAGGAGAAGCTGAGCTAGTTGGTAACTAATATTGTCACAAGTTATATTCCTGCTGGTACCTGCACCATGTTCAGTCGACCTGTTCACAACTGATAATACAGCACTGTCTTGACGAAACAGTTCCTTCAGTTGTGTGTTTGCATATATTTCAAAGTTGACGAAATGATTCATTCTAGCGTCTATTAGTACAAAAACCTTTATTCCACACCTTTTGGGTTTTTGCAATAAATAATGTCTAAATGGATATTATCCCCTGAAAGTAGAAGCTGTTCTTCAATTGTACAATATTCACTTGGGCTGAACGCATTTTTACAATTATTATTTATCGCAGTGGGAAAGTCCCTCACAGGTGCTAATTTATAATGTTTTCTTCTAGTTTTAAAGGTGTGAATGTCATCAAATCTTATGACTCTAAGTAAAAACAAAAATCATTTGCATGAAATTGTGAGACAAAAGATTTTTATGTCTTCCCATAAATCCTCATAATTCACATGAGTGGCTTTGTGAAGCCCAGCCAAATAGAGTAGCCCCAAAAATACTAGTAAGTCTTCTCTCGTCATATGTTTGGCATCCCACTCTCTGAAATGTTTATTTTTTACCGACTTTATGTACATCATTGTGCAATTTACAACTGAGGTCACTATACGTTCATCAAATAAAATAGAAAATGAATTGATGACAGACACTACACTTTTGAAGTACTGCCTTTCTTCCAGGTAATGGGTTATGATATGTTTCCAAGTTCTGAGGCTCTGGCCAGGTTTTGCTTTTTCCATTTTATAGACCTGTCTTTGCATACAAAAAATCAACCCTCCTGACAATCAACATCGGATTCACTTTGTTCTTGTTCAGTGTCCGAAGTATGCTCACTCTTCTCCTCGTGATCCTCATCTATATCCGTACCTACTAAATCTTCATCTGCTTCGTCCCTCTCCCGCCAATGAAATTCCTCCCATATTTCTTCAGTCATGTGCGATGCAGCCACCTGAAAATATAATGACTGGAAATGGTACACTGGCAAAAGTGGTAATGAAGAATCCACACTTATTTCATCATACTTCATTAAAAATTCTATCATTTATACCATTACTCATGGACGATTACAATTCAAAAAGCAACTTACCTCTATACCAAATGATGCACTTTGAGGCGCATGGGCCAGAAATGTCTTGCAAGGCTCACAACAACTAGATGGTAAGTTGCAGGGCAATGAAAACACACTGATGGCTTACTGCAGGAAAGAGTGGGAAGGCACTGAAAATGTAAACAATGGCAGGCGGTGCATGTCAGGATGCAACAACTTGAATCATGCACATGAAAAGAAATGAACCCATGCTCCCAGTAAAGGGTTAATGAAGGACATGTTGCCAGGCAACAAAACTTTATTTATTAAGAAACATCGTGGACTGAAGTTTTGTTTCAATAAAGGAAAATAATTTTTAAATTTGTGTTTCTTGAGAGAAAATTTATTTGAAAATATATCATCTCTGCCTGTCTTGCTTCCATCAATATGTCCAAGTTTGTCTCTTCTTGTCTGGATGTGCCTCCACAGAGATCTGATTTCCTGTACTCTTATTAGCACCTCTTCATTGGTAACTCTGACGCTTTAGCTACGTTCATTTAGTAAGCGAGTCAGACGGGCCCAGCTCTTGGCTGATACATACTTACAGAGTGGGAAGTTAAGCGTTTATCTTTTCCTGTGTTTTTCTCACACTATATTTATTAAATTTCATGTGTGTTTTTCTGTTTAAAAGATGTAATCTCACATTTTGTAAGTGTAAATTCGGGCAATCTGTAGCACAGTTTTTATTTCTAATGAACAGCCACCTACATACCTCACTGAGGCACCAGTGTCCCTTGGTGACACATCAGGAGGGTAGCAAGTTGCATCTCTAGGGTTTGTCTGCTTTTATAGTTTTCTTTTCCAGTTTGTCTTAGTTTACTTTTTCAGTCTTGCTCGAACTGGTAGGAAGTGTGCATACCGTGTGCTAATGCAGGAGGAGCTGGCTGCAGTATGCGAACAGCTGAATACATTTTGGCTACCGTCAGTCACCTTCAGGCTGCTGCCTCAAGAGTGTAGCAGTGGCAGAGAATCTGGTATGTCGCATGGGACACCAAATTTGTTGCTCATTTTGCTCACGGGCTCTGCTACTAAGTTACCTCCTAGTGTACCTGATGCTGTGGAACTGCCCCCACAGCAGAATGAATGGTGGGTGGAAGCGCATTTATGTCGCTCAAGGCGGAGGGTCAATGTGGAGACTGAGTGTCTGGCCTCATCCATTCATCCTGTGTGTGGACAGATGACTGCTCCTTCAGCAGTGTCTGAGCAGGCACAAGGGGGGGAAGGCTTTACTAATAATACGGAGCTCGAATGTTAAGTGTGTTATGGAGCCCCAAAGGCATATAGCATTCAGGGATAGAAAGAAAGTCAATGTGCACTTGGTATGTCTGCAAGGGGGCCTCATCCAAGTTGTGGAGGCTGCCTCTCCTGCGACTTTCGAGCATACAGGTGCAGTCATCTGCAGGTTGTGGTTCAGTTTGGCACGAATGACGCCTGTCCAACGGGTTCAGAGGCCATCCTCAATTCATATAGGCAGCTGGCAAAAGTGGTGAAGACTACTGGCCTCACATATGTGGTGCAAGCAGAGCTCACAGTTTGCATTGTTCCCAGAGTTGATAGGGGATCTTTGATTTGGAGCCAACTGGAAGGTCTCAATCACAGGAATCATCAGCTCTGTGATGGACTTTGGTGCAGCTTTCTAGACCTGTGTTATCAGTTGGGGATTTGTAGGACTCCTCTTGATAGATCAGGGGTGCACTACACAAAGGAAGCAGCTACTCGCGTTGCAGAATACTTGTGGAATGCACACGAGGGTCTTTTATGTGAAGTGGTAGTTGAGGGACTCCAATGAACAACTGCCAGTTGCTACGCAGCATGGGAAGTCTGACTATGTCCAGATTAAATATGCTTCAACTGTCAAAAGTTTATCAGTAAACATCGAAGCACTTATAATAAAGTTTCCGAAATTTATTGCCCTCCACAAAAGTTATTGCGCTTGAATTATTTTCGGGACGAGGAGCTGAAACACAAGTGGAAAGCTCCAAGATATTTAGTGAGTCCTGGAAAGTAAATCAGAAAGAACAATTAGAGGCCACAGGAGTGGGAATGTTCATTGGAGTTGACAAAAATACTGTCTCTCTTGATGTCAAAGTTGAGTGTGACAGTGATACTGGGTCACTTATAAGAAGTCTAGATGAAATCAAGGAAACTTATGCATGTTTTTACTGGCCACCCGATTCTGTTGTAACAGCTCTAGAGTCATTCAAAGAATGTCCATGGTCAGTAGTGAGTAAATACCCAGATCATGCATTGCTGGCGACTTTAACCTACTGAGTACAGTCTGGTATATTTATGGATTCATTACAGTGGGTGCAGACAGATAGTCATGCAAAGTACTTGTGAACACTTTCTGAAAACTTGAGAAGCTAGGTCAGCAGCCCTTATATAATGAAAATATTTTAGACCTTGTAGCTACAAACGGCCAGATCTTACCAACAACGTCAGTATAAAAATGGGTAGTAGTGACCATGGTGTCATTACAGCAACTATGGTTACGAAAGTTAATAAATCAGTCAAGAACGCTAGCGGAATATTTGTGCTAGAAACAGCAGATAAGCAGTTGTTAGCATCTCACTTAGACAGTGAACAGTAAGATGGACATAGAGACATTATGGGCAAAGATTAAGGAGATCACATATCGTGGTCTAGAGAACTGTGTGCCTTGTAAGTGGATTACAAATGGAAAAGACCCACCATGGTTTAATAATAAGATTCAGACATTGCTGATGAAGCAGAGGCTGTTGCACTCTTTGTTCAAAAGAGAAAATGCAAATGACAAAGCAAAGGCTGGTAGAGATTCATGCTTCTGTGAAAATATCTATGCACAAAGCATACAACTACTACCAACATCATTATCTTAGTATAAGATCTGGCAGAGAACCCAAGAAAATTCTAGTCCTATGCCCAATCGCTAAGTGGGTGTAAGGATTCCAACCTGTCACTTGCTGACCACTCTGGTGTGGCAGTTGGATAGTGAAATGAAAGCCAAAGTTTTAACTTTCACATTCAAGAAGTCACTGATGCAGCAGAATCATACAAACATATCTTCATTTCACCATCAAACAGACTTCCATATGGACAACATATTAATAAGCATCAATGGCGCACAGTTACAACTGAAGGAGTTAAGAACAAATAAGACACCAGGGCCAGAGCACTCTACATCATTGGCCCCTTACTTAGTTTTCTTTTATCACCCAGCACAAAGTCCCTATCAACTGGAGAAAACTCCAGGGACACCTGTGTACAAGAAGAGCAAAAGCATGTACCTGAAAATTACACACCAATATCCCTAACATCGGTTTGCTGCAAAAACCTTCAACATATTCTCAGTTCAATTATAATAAATTTTCTTAAGACAGAATCTTATATCAACGAATCAGCATGATTTTAGAAAACATCACTCATGCAAAACTCAGCCTGCCCTTTTCTCACACAACATATTGCGAACTATGGATGAAGGGCAACAGGCAGATTCCATATTTTTAGATTTCTGGAAAGAGTTTGACATGGTGCTTCATTGCAGGCTGTTAAAGAAGGTACAAGTCTATGGAATAGGTTCGAGATATGTACAGACTTCTTAAGTTATAGAACACAGTATGTTGTCCTCAATGCCAAAAGTTCATCAGAGACAAGAGAATCATCAGGACTGCCCCAGAGAAGTGTGATATGACCACTGCTATTCTCTACAGACATAAATGATTTGACAGACATGGTGGCCAGCAATCTGCAGTTATTTGCTGATGATGCTGTGATGTGGATTATGGTGTCACCGTCTAGTGACTGTAGGATGATACAAGATGACTTACACAAACTTCGTAGTTGGTGTGATGAATGGCAGCTAGCTCTAAATGTAGAAAAATGTAAGTTAATGCATAAGAGTAGGAAAAACAAACCCGTAATGTTCAGATACAGCAGTAATAGTGTCTGCTTGACACAATCACATTGTTTAAATATCTGGGCATAACATCACAAATCAGTATGAAATTGAACGAGCATTTGTTGATTGTCAATCCTTTGGTTTATGGGGAGAATTCTGGGAAGTGTAGTTCATCTCTAAAGGAGACTGCACATAGGATGCTAGTGCGACGTATTCTTGAGTACACCTCGAGTGTTTGGGATACGTATCAAGTCGAGTTAAAGAAAGGCATTGAAGCAATTCAGATGCAGGCTGCTAGATTTGTTACTGGTATATTTGAATAACATGTAAGTATTACGGAGATGCTTCAGGAACTCAAATGGACATCCATGGAGGGAAGGTGACATTCTTTTCGAGGAACACTATTGAGAAAATTTTGAGAACTGGCATTCTGAAGTTGACTGCAGAATGATCTTACTGCCACTAACATAAATTTCGCATAACGGCCACGAAAATGAAGATATGAGAAATTAGGTACATATGGAGGCAAATAAACAGTCATTTTTCCCTCACTATTTTTGCCAATGGAACAGGAAAGGAAATGACCAGTAGTGGTACGGGGTACCCTCGGCCATGTGCTGTAAGGTGGAGTGTGGAGTACTGATATAGATATAGATGTAGATCTTGAATCCAGAGCTTCTTTGAGTGTCTTGTTTGTGGCAAAAACTAGACAACGGATAATGCCAGAGCATGAATTTGTACCCTTTATCAATGGCACTATCTGACTTACAATGATTATTCACTTTCTTCTTTTCTCTCCTAAAACGGGTCCTGAAAGAACTTCTCTTCATATTCTTGCTTGCATTAGGGTCAAAGTGACATATCATACACTGCATCATGCTTACTTTTATTATGATAATCCTTAGATTGTATTCGCCATAGAAAAGTTTGGCTTTCATATGACTGAATAAAATCATCAAGCTGATTATGATTGATATGTTTCCAAATCACTCGACATGTTACTGGTATGGAAACAAACAGAGGACTCTGGTCTTTGCTTGAACAAGGACGCACAAATCTGATATAATGCTTAAGCACTGATGCTAGTACACGCTCGCATAACTGAAAACTGCCCAAGCCTTAAACTTCTCACGCTTGCAGTAATGTGGGTGGATGTCTTTAACAACTTCTGGTGACCTGTACAGTCTAAGTATCAGATGTGGTGATTGCCTTTCCCTACAAGGGACCCCAATACAGATTTTGTATGTTCAGCAAGAAAATAGAAAATGTTAATTACATTGGGGCAAATGAGACATTGGACTAGGCCATGATCTAATCCTTGTCTGGGGCTCAGAAGAGGAAGCTTCTCAAAAAAGAACAGGAAGGTAAAAAATATAAATGGAGGGAACTAAAAGGTCTTGCACCTAAGACTTCCAAAAAAGACTGCCTCAGAGTGAAGGGGTTGATTAGACCCCTTCTACCTCTAACACAGGGACAAGAGAACAAAGGAGGAGTCAGGTACTCCCACTGACACCGAAAAAGCCAAAGCAGGAAACAGGGAAACAGACCTATAGTGCTCCCTTAAAGGAGACCACTCCCTGAAAAGCAGACGTGTTGAGTTGCCAATAAGCACACACCAAAGAAACAAAACTTGCTAGCTTTCAGAGTAAAGTAAAATAACACACACACACACACACACACACACACACACACACACACACACACACACCTATGCCCCTGTGTGGTATGGGCTAGACTAACAGTACAAATTCTATTTTTTGGCTGGTGAGATGGTTGTGGTGGGGGTAGTGTCAGGTGTAGTGGGTAAAGGGGGAGGGAGGGAAGAGGCAGGAAGAGGGACTGGGGTTGGGTGGCTAGTGGCTCAGAGGAAGGTGGCCGGTTTGCCTGATTGGAATATGGGAGGCACTGGTCACAGGTATATGGGCTGGCACAACTGGAGCGGCCGGTGGAAAGCGTGCACTTAAGGTGAATGGGGACATGAACTGGGAGGGGTGACAGAATGGAGAAGAAGAAACTGATGGGTGAAAGGTGCTGGGACAGTGGGTTACCTGAGATTGAAGCCAGAATGTTTACGGGAGTGGAGGATGTGTTGTGAGGATAACTCTCATCTGCATAGTTCAGAGACGTTGGTGGTGGAGGAAAGGATCCAGATGGCTCAGGAGTTGACGCAGCCATTGAAATTGAGCATGTTGTGCTACTGGGTGGTCAACTTTGTTCTTGATAACAGTTTGGTGGTGGCCATTCATCCAACTGAAAAACTGGTTAGTAGTCATACCAACATAAAAGGCTCTGCAGTGTTTGCAGTAGATAGGATATATGACACGGCTGCTTTCACATGTGGCCCAGCCTCTGATGGGGTAGGATAAGCCTGTGACAGGACTGAACTAAGAGGTGCTGCGTAGTTGGAGTGGGCAGGTCTTGCACCTTTGTCTGCCACAGGTATATGTTAGTCTAGCAGGCACCACATAGGGGAAGAGACCTTTGAATGCATGTCTACGAGTCAGTGTATTAGTGTTAGTTTTCTTCCTACTGCGTGTGTCTCTCGACAACTCAATGCTTTTGCTTTTCAGTGAGTGGTATCCTTTAATCCTAAAGTATTTACATTCTACAAGAATTTTCCTACAACATTTATAGACTTGCAGTCTTGGTTTTCAGGATGGTGGTTATCCAACAGGGACATCCATTGATCAACATCACTTCACAGCAGATGGTACTTTTTCATATGGCTATCTTTGAGAAGACTGGGGAGGTGGCGGGGAGGGGGTCACAAGTACAGGACCCAAATTCAGGAGGGTCTATCTGGACAAGGATGCTCTTCTCCTTATCTATTGGGGGGATGGGAACAGTGGATTTTCTTAAGGAGAAGGTGTTCAAGGTATCTCTGTGGGAGGAGCGGAAGCTGCTGGCCAAAACAAGCAGTTGAGCTCTTTAAGACTACAGTGGTATGTATTTGGGTACCCATACTTCTTAAGCATACTCCCTAAAAGAAAATGTTCAAGCACAGAAGGGTGCAGATCCAGAAGATTGCAACAGAGGATTGGAGAGTAATAAACCTAAAGGTTGTACCGGAAAGCCAAACCTTTGCGGATGAGTTGGCAAAAAATCCCTCGTGGCAGTACGAGAGCAGGACCTAAAATTATACTTAGGGTTTTCGCAAGTTGCTGTCAGAATAATCAAAGACATCAGAAGTGATCATGGTGGCAAGCTGGAGGCTGCAATTGTTGCAGATAAACCTGCAACAAAGTAAAGAGGCAACAGCTACCCTAATTCATCTTCTGGGAAGAGAGGAGGTGAATGTGACCCTGACTAAGGAACCCTATCTATAGAAACGGGGCCTTTCAAGTCTCAGAGAAACTGAAGGTAAATTGATCTATGCTAGAAATCTAAAGAAATGCAGAAAATGCAGTTATGTTAAGAACAGAATTTGATTCATGTCGATGGTGGACTTCTGTTCAAAGGACCTAGTGACCATCAGGAAGGACTAATGTGGCGAAGGAAGCACAGGGGAAATTATATAGGCCGCCTCCTTCCCACGAGGTAAAGAGACAGATTGATAGTAACTCACAACAGAATTAACAACTGCTGAGTGGATGTGAGGCTAATGTTCACAATGTGGTGTGGGGAAACAGTGAAACTAAGAGCAAAGCTGAGCACCTATCGGAATTTGTAACAGAGAATAATTTGAAAAATCTTGAAATGGTGTAGTGAACCTACCATCAGGAATAGGAGGAGGGAAGAAGTAACTGACATAACTTCTGGGTTACCTTTAATGGGTAGGTACATCAAACAATGGTATATAGTGATGGAACCATTTTAATCTGACCACATATATTTTAAGTTTGAGGTTGAAATGGGAGTTAAACAGACAATGCCCTACAAGAATCCTAGGAAAACAGATTGAGACTCATTAGGAAACACCTAAATTCCTACTTATTTGAAGCCAGAACTTTGGCAATGAACCTAGTATTTTGAAGAAATGGCAGATGCAGTAACATCTGACATTGCATCATATTTAGCAGAACTGCCCAATCACCAAGAAGTGCATATACAGCAATATAACTTTGTAGAACAACAATCTGGAAGTGCAAAGGAAACAACTAAGAAGACTGTTCATCCTTGCAAGAAAGAAAGGATAATGGGCAAAATATCAAGAGGCCCTTGTCAAATACAAACTTACAATCAAGTGAGTGTATCTATCATCCTAGAAGGTATTCTGTGAGGAAGCAGAAGATATAGCTACTTGTGCTAGACTTCATAAAATCCTCTCAAGAATACCAACTAATGCAGGAGCTACTTTAAGGAAAGACAATGGTGGTTGTAGAAGGGCAACGAGTGTGATACAGGATGTGCTCCTCAAGACTTGCACTCTGGCAGATAACACAGACCAGGAACCAGTTCCTGAGAGGTACTGCTTTACAGGTAATCACAGGTACAACTGGAAATCTGCCAGAGAACGTGTTGATCTGAAGAAAAAAAAAAAAAAAAAAAAGAAACAGTGGGTGCTGGGAATGTTGGTTGGTTGGTTTGGGGTATAAACGGACCAAACTACAGGGCCATCAGTCCCTTTTTCCTCATGCAAAGAAGTCTCCAGGTAAAACAATTCCCAAAAGGAGTTGGGGAGATTAAAAGGGTGTAAAACTAATGGGGAACCACAATGAAAGAGAAAATGAAAGAAGCAAACAAAAAGGGAAAAACATACACTAAAAGGAAAGTAGATAATGGTATTAAAAGCATATAGCAGATGACCTGGGCTGGCTGATAACAAGAATAAAAATGGATGAGCCAGCCACTCTACAACACACTATAATAAATCTCCAGCCTAAAAGACAAGGCGAGATGAACACACACAGGGAAAGGACAAACACCAAACCAAACAAATTGCAAAGAAAGAGTGACAAAGAGGTAAAATGGAGGGAGGGTGGAGGCCTGAGAGAGAAGGCCAGGCACCCACCCTTAGACTGTATGATAAAAAAAACCCTCAGAAGTAAAACGTAAAACTAAATTAAATGGTGGGGCATTGTCACCCAACACCATCGGTAGGGTGCTGGGAAGGTTAAAAGTCCGCTGCAGAGTGGCTAAAATTGGGCAGTCCAACAAGATGTGGATGACAGTCATATGGGAGCCACAGCGACACTGAGGTGGGTCCTTGCGACGGAGGAGGTGACCATGTGTTAGCCAAGTATGGCTGATGTAGAGCCAGGAAAGGACAATAGGGTTCCTGCAAGTGGCTCGCATGGATGACTGCCACACATTCATTGTCTCCTTGATAACACAGATTTTATTTAGTGTACTGAGGGTGCAGGATACAGTATCCCAGATCGCGAAAACTTTACAGCGGAGGACCGATTGGAGATCAGTCTCCGGCAGGCCGATCTACGGAGTTGGCTTACCAGTAGCCTGTTTGGCCAGGATGTCAGCAAGTTCATTGCCTGGTATCCCGACATGGCTTGAGATCCAAATGAAGGTCACTGAATGTCCACTGTTGCTGAGGGCGTAAACAGACTCCTAGGTAGTCATTACCAAAGGATGTTGAGGAAAGCACTGGTTGAGAGCTTGTAGGCTGCTTAAGGAGTCAGTACAGATGATGAAGGACTCCCTGGTGGAAGAGCAGATATGCGCAACAGCGCGATAGATGATGAGCAGATATGTGCAACAGCGCGATAGGTGGTGACCAACTCTGCAGTGAAAACACTGCAGCCATCAGGCAAAGAGTGCTGTTCAGTATGTCCAACATGACCATATGCGCGAAGCCAACAAGACTGTCGACCACTGAGCCATTGGTGTAGACTCTCTCTGAGCCCTGGAACTCACTGAGAAGAGAAAAAGTCCCGGCAGAGGTCTTCAGGTGGAAATGAGCCTTTTGGGCCTTGTGATAGGTCCAGACGTAGCTGTGGCCGAGGCACAGACCATGGATGTGTACATAAGTGGACCCGCAGGAAAGGTGGGAGAGGGAAAGTGCCGAGTTCAGTAAAAAGTGACTAGACATGGACAGCAAGAGGATTCCCAGTTCTGGGCCGCCATTGCGGGATGTGGATTGCCGTGTTAGGGAAAATGAG
Source organism: Schistocerca nitens (assembly GCF_023898315.1). Classification (NCBI taxonomy): domain Eukaryota; kingdom Metazoa; phylum Arthropoda; class Insecta; order Orthoptera; family Acrididae; genus Schistocerca; species Schistocerca nitens. Next base: position 505,308,379 of record NC_064615.1, read on the forward strand.
ACAGTAATTTGGATGGCGAGGTGAACTATGAATGTAGGCAGTATAATTACCAAGCAGTAGTTGCCTCCTGGACCACTATGGAGGAATGCCAGTTTCCACGAGGATGCTGTTTACTGGGATTGTTCAGAAGGCTCCACAGTGGTGAATAGGGCCCAGCAGATGCACCGCGGAGGGCAATGCTGAACAATACACCAGGCTTCCATAGTCAATACAGGACTGCAGGCTTCCTTAGTCAATACAGGACTGTACAGGATCTGCAGCAGTGTAGGATTATCAGTACCGTAGTCGGTGTGGCTCAGGCATTGAACAATACTGAGATGCCGCCAGCACTTATCCTTAATCTGATGAAGCCAAGTTAAGTGGGCATCAAAGACCAGTCCCAAAAAGCGGCAAGTCTCCACTACATCAAGTAGTTGGTCATCAAGGTAAAGTTCTGGATGAGTGTGGACAGTACGAAGACGATAGAAGTGCATGAGACAAGTCTTGATGGCCGAAAACTGAAATTCGTGAGTGAGGGTCAATGACTGTGCCTTCCGCACAGCTCCCTGCAGCCGGCATTCGGCCACATCAATAGAATAGGAGCAGAAGGAAATACAAAAATTGTCAGCATATAGGAGGGAGGATAATGGGGACCCTACTGCTAGTGGCAAGACCTTTGATGGCAATTAAAAAGAGTGGGACACTCAGGACAGAGCCCTGTGGGACCCCATTCTCTTGTACATGGGGGTGCACTGAGGGGAGCACCAATGTGAACTCTGAAAGTGTGGAGCGACAAGAAATTCCATATAAAAACTGGGTGTGGGCCACAGAGGCCCTAGTCATGTAGAGTAACAAGGATATTGTGTCACCAAGTAGTATTGTAGGCCTTTGTCAGGTCAAAAAAAAGACAGCAATAAGGTGTTGTCACCAGGAAAAGGCTGATCGAATGGCAGACTCCAGACCAAATTGTCGATGGTGTAGCACCCTTGGCGAAAACTGCCCTAGGACAGAGCCAGAAGGCCCTGAGACTCAAGGAGCCAACGCAACCGCCAGCTCACCATACGTTCAAGCAGCTTGCACAGATTGCTGGTGAGGCTGATAGGGCGAAAGCTATCCACATCTAGCAGGTTCTTATCAGGCTTTAGCACTGGAACAATGATACTTCCCACCATCTCTCCAGTTGAAGTTGAAGACGGCAAGGAGATGGTGCTGGTAATCTGCTGACAAATGTTTCAGCACATGGGAATGGATGTGGTATGGGCCAGGGGACGTATCAGGACAGTCGGCAAGGGCACTGAGAAATTCCCACTTACTAAAGGGAGCATTACGAGGGGCGTTTGAAAAGTCCGTGCAAAGTCCGAGAGATGGCACCACTGGCGCATATCGAGGCCATGTTTAGTTAATAGCATCTTTGCAAAGAACGCACACCAAGTTTCAGCTATATTTGTCAATTTCTTTGTGTTTGGCATTCATGTGAATCAAGGAAGTCAAGTGACTGTCAAAAAATGGATGAAGAAGAATTTTGTGTGGTGATTAAACATTACTTTATGAAAGGCAAAACACTTCAGGAGACTAAAGAGAAGCTTGATAAACATTACGGTGACTCTGCACCTTCGATTAGAACAGTTTATAAGTGGTTTAAAAATTTTCAGAGTGGCCATGTGGGCACAAGTGATGCTGAACGTTCTGGATGCCCTGTGGAGGTTACGACTCCATAAATCATTGATAAAATCCATGATATGGTGATGGATGACAGAAGAGTTAAGGTGCGTGTGATTGCTAGTGCTGTGGACATCTCGAATGAACAGGTACATAGTATTTTGCATAAAGGTTTGGACATGAGAAAGCTATCCACAAGATGAGTTCCATGATTGCTCACACTTGACCAAAAATGGAATTGTGTGAAGTGTTGCAAGGATGGTTTGCAGCTGTTCAGGAAAAATCCACAGGACTTTAAGGGTTGTTCCATCACTGTGGATAAAACATGGATACATTACTATACTCCTGAGACAGAACAACAATCTAAACAATGGGTTACCAAGGGAGAATCTGCACCAAAAAAGGCGAAGACCAGTCCTTCGGCCAGAAAGGTTATGGCGACTGTCTCTTGGGATTTGAAAAGGGTAGTCCTCATCTGGAAAAGGGTAAAACTATTACAGGTGAATATTATTCATTGTTATTGGCCCATATGAAAACTGGGCTGCAAGAAAAACACCAGTGACTGGACTGCAAAAAAAGTCTTTTTCCATCACGACAATGCACCGGCACACACCTCAGCAGTTGTGGTCACAAAATTAATGAAAATAGGATTCCAACTCATTTCTTCACATCCCCCCTATTCTCCAGAAGTGGCTCCCTCGGACTACTACTTGTTCCCCAATTTGAAGAAATGGCTGGCGGGACAAAGATTTTATTCAAACAAGGAGGTGATTGCAGCAACCAATAGCTATTTTGCAGACTTATAAAATTGCTATTATTCTGAAGGGATCAACAAATTAGAACAGTGTCGGACGAAGTGTATAAGTCTAAAAGGAGACTATGTCCAAAAATAAAAAAGCTTTACCCCAAACACGTAAGTAGTTGTTATTTTTGCACGGACTTATCAAACGCCCCTCGTATATGGCTCAGAGCATGTGGAGCAAAAGATAGGTGGTGGTGTTCCACCTGCTGCTTGAGGAAATAAAAGGTGAGGCGGTAATTCTCAGATGCAGAAGTGCAAGCATAATGCTCGGCAAGATGTTCTGTGGTTACGTCTGGATCAGCAGATACAGCTCCATGTGTAGAAATTCGGGTCAGAGCTTGGTCCAAACCTGGGAATGGGAGGTTTGTGTTCCAATGGTGGGGATGCAGAGTTCCCAACACTCCTGTTTCCTTCATTTGATGACTAGGCAGACCTGGGAATGGAGCTGTTTGAAAGCTACGAGCTTCTCTAGGGTTTGGTGGCGCTTATGATGTTGGAGGGCCCGCCTATGGTCTCTAATGGCTGCAGCGATTTCCGGTGACCACCAAGGCACTGACTTTCACCGGTGGCAATCTGAGGAACAAGGGATTGCTGATTCAGCTGCGACAACAATGGTAGTAGTGATCGTCTGGATGACCTCATCAATGTTGCCAGGCAACGGAGATTCAACGGTAGTAGTGGAGGTGAAAGCGTCCCAGTCAGCCTTGGGAAGTGCCCATCTGAGCAAGCGCCGACATGAGGGATGCTGGGGGAGGAACAGGAAGAGTGAAAAGTGGTCACTACAGCATAAATCATCATGGGCTCTACAGTGTGTAGACAGGAGAGAGGACTGCAAACCGAGAGATCAATGGCCAAGTTTGTGCCATATACCACACTGAAATGTGTGGTGGTGCACCAGCACACACCTCAGCAGTTGTGGTCGCAAAATTAATGAAAATAGGATTCCAACTCGTTTCACATCCCCCCCTATTCTCCAGAAGTGGCTCCCTCGGACTGCTATTTGTTCCCCAATTTGAAGAAATGACTGGCGGGACAAAGATTTTATTCAAATGAGGAGGTGAGTGCAGCAACCAATAGCTATTTTGCAGACTTTGTCATCGCATGTCAGTCTACAAACACATAATAAGCCTGGACAATAAACTTGGCACAAATGGAACTGCACAAAGTGTCATATTGAATGGCTTGATTTTTTTTCTGTGGATGTCGAGTTAATTTCAGTCTTGATGTTGCCACAGGAAGTACTGGAAGGGAATGGTTTATGCTTGCCATCGTCCGATGTGAGAATGCCTCTCTACTTGGACTTAAATCATTCGCCGACCGAGATGTCATCGCTTACAAAAATGTCAAATTGAGTTAGTAGGTTTCTGATACCATTATAACAGCCAGTACCCTTATTTCCACCTCACTAAGGGTTATGGGTATTAAAATCAACTAGAAGTAGAAAACAAGGAGGGAGTTAAAAAATTAGTACAGCCAAAACATTGGGTGGCACTTCACCATCAGGAGGATGGTAGATATTACAGATGGTAATTTCCTGCATTATCCTCACCCTGACAGCCACAGCTTTGAAAGGTGTTTGCAGGGGCACAGGTTTGCTACAGACAGAGGTAAGGACATAGATAGAAACTCCACCTAACAGTCAGTCATAGTCAGTACAGTTTTTGTAGTACCCCTGATGGCCATGAAGGGCAGGAGTCTGCATTGCGGGAAACCAGTTTTCCTGAAAGGCAATGCAAAAATCAGATGTAATGTTTAAGAGTTACCATAACTCAGCCAGGTGGGAGAAAAAACTGCTGCAGTTCACTGGAGGATGACACTTTCTGGAACTGGGGAAGGCATGAAGTGATTGAGGAGGCAGGTTACGCCTCAGTATCATCTGCTGCCACCAGTTGAGTATTTGTATCCATTGCCATTGCGGGTGAGGTATTGATCAGACACACATCCTCAGGGGATGCTAAAATCTCCACCTCGTCCTTAGACACCAGTAGCGAGTGGTAGTGTTGAGGCCACTGGAGGTTTCTTAGTAGACTTCTGCATTTGCTTGCCCTCTCACTTCTCCAAAGTAGTTTCAGGCATTGAGAAAGGCCGTGAAGCCCTTCGTCCAGCAGCCTGTGGCTTCTTCAGCCACTGGTGAGTGGCCACTATGGCATTAGCAAAGACCTTGGAAGGGAGAGTTCCAAGGGACTTCCATGCGAGAGGAGCCAGAGGAGGCTGTGATCTCTCCAGCTTTGGGGAGGGGACCAGTTTCCCCGGTGTTTGGGGGGATACTGCTCCTGAAGTAGGTGCTTTGGAAGCAATGGACGAAGAGCTGCCCCCAACCGCCAAGAGGGCAGATGTATTCGGGCAGCCTGGAGGGCCCACTGTATGTGGCACAGATTATGGAACTACCACCACAAGTGACGGTGATGTTGAAGTAGCTGCAGCATATGTAGTTGTCAGGCAAATGGGATGCAACCTGTAACAGGACATCCTCATCTAGCATTACTTTTCCCCAACAGTAGTTGTCAACAACAGTATTATTTTTTGAACTTTGGACAGGTCAATATTATGTCAGTTGCTTTTCTAAAAACTTTCATATAATTTTATACACAGTATGTTATATTTCAAGCTAAAATTTATGAAAAGGAATTACTTTATAAAATATTTTAGTCTTGATGTTATAATCGGTAAGTACTAGTTCGAATGTACTGTTAAAATTATTTTTTACAAACATTTGAAATTATGAATTATTGGCAGACTTAAAATTTCTATTATTAATGACACAATCCCGTACTGTTTACTATTTCTGGATTCATTTATTAAATAACAATTGAAATTAATAATATAACAGAAACTGGTAAAAATTCATTTGTTAAAAAAATTGCAAACCCTTTGGAATATTGTTGTTTCCACAGAGGGCGAGAGTCTTAAGCATGCCTCTGATGTGATCAGACATATTTTTTTTATTTTTGTGCAAACAATGTAATTTTAACTTTGTTAATGTGAAAAATGAAAATACTATACGATATACTAAAATGTGAGAAAATATATTTACATAAAAAAATGCTGCAAGAACAATCTTTGAATTTATTTAGTTAAAACCAACAGTGAGGACCTGATGTGAGATTTTTGTATAATAGCTTCAAGAATCAGACCCCTACACAAGCAGAACTGTAGCCATCTCAACATGACAAGCTAAGTAAACTAGAAAGTTTATTGTGATCTTTGCTCCTCTCAAATCTTCATAAAAGACTTAAATGTGGACAATAGATGGAAGTAGGATGGAGGGAGGAGATTACAAACCATTCAAATTTACGTTTAGCCTCTTGGTAAGTCAGTCAGTCCAGGGTCTTTTACTCCATAATTTTCCAATCCTTCTGGATTACTGTGCAGTCTGGTGAGCAGAGGAAGTGGTGCTCTCCACAGTTCACACAAGTGGGAGGAGGTGCACATGGAGTATTTGAATGCAGTGGATGCCCACAGTCTTGACATGTGGTGCTGGAATTGCAGTGGGAAGACATGTGCCCGAATTTTCAGCACTTAAAGCACTGCGAAGGGGGAGGGACATATGGTTTTATGTCACATCAGTAAACCATCACTCTGACCTTTTCAGGCAATGAGTCACCCTCAAAGGTCAAGATGAAGGCACCGATAGCAACCCTATCGTCTTTGGGCCCCCAATAAGACACACTAGTTGAAGTGAACACCCCACTGTTCTAAATTGGTGCGGAGCTCATCGTCAGAATGAAGGGAAGGTCGCGATGGAAAATAACCCCCTGGACCACGTTCAGGCTTTTATGGGGAGTGACGGAGACAGGAATATCACCCAGCTGGTCACAGGCAAGCAAAGCCTGGGACTGGGCTGTGGATGCTGCCTGAAACAACATTGACCATTTCTCATTTTGGACAGTGCTGTCACTTTCCCAAACGTATCCTCCAGATGTTCAACAAAAAAAAGAGGCTTCGTAGCTAGAAAGGAGACCCCACCTGTTCTACTGCAGATTAAATACCGAAGTGAATACGGCTCTCTTCTTTCTGTAGCCCTATGTTCCTCCCATGATGTAGCGGGGGAGGTGAACAATTTAGGGTCATACACTAAGTGATCAAAATTATCCAGACACCTGGCTGGAAATGACATACAAGTTCATGGTGCCCTCCATCAGAAATGCTGGAATTCAATATGGTGTTGGTCCACCCTTAGCCTTTATGAAAGCTTCCATTCCCACAGGCATACGTTCAATCAGGTGCTGAAGGTTTCTTGGGGAATTGCAGCCCATTCTTCACAGAGTGTTGCATTGAGGAGTGCTATCGATGTCGCCCGGTGAGACCTGGCATGAAGTCGGCATTCCACAACATCTCAAAGGTGTTTCAGGTCAAAACTCTAAGCAGACCAGTCCATTACAAGGATGTTATTGTTGTGTAACCACTCTGCCACAGGCCGTGCATTATGAAAAGATGCTCGATCGTGTTGAAAGATGCAATCGCCGTCCCCAGATTGCTCTTCAACATTGGGAAGCAAGAAAGTGCTTAAAACATCAATGTAGGCCTGTGCTGTGGTTGTACCATGCAAAACAACAAGGGGTGCAAGCTTCCTCTCTCTCTGTCTCTCTCCATGAAAAACACAACCACACCATAACATTACTGGCTCTGAATTTTACTATTGGCACTACACACACTGGCAGATGACATTCACCAGGCATTCGCCATACCCACACCCTGCCATCAGATCCTCACATTGTGTACCGTGATTCATCACTCCACACAATGTTTTTCCACTGTTCAATTGTCCATTGCTTATGCTCCTTATAACAAGCGAGGCGTTGTTTGGCATTTACCGGCATGATGTGTGGCTTATGAGCAACCGCTCAACCATGAAATCCAAGTTTCCTCACCTCCTGCCTAACTGTCATACAACATTACAACTCTCTTCAACTGTCTGCAGTCTCTATCAGTCAACAGACAGGGTTGGCCTGTACGCTTTTGTGCTGAATGTGTCCCTTCACATTTCCACTTTACTATCACATCCGAAACAGTGGACCTCGGGATGTTTAGGAGTGTGGAAATCTTGCGTACAGACGTATGACACAAGTGACACCCAATCACCTGACCACATTCGAAGTCCTTGAGTTCTGCGGAGTGCCCCATTCTGCTCTCTCACAATGTCTAATGACTACTGAGGTCACTGATATGAAGTACCTGGCAGTAGGTGGCAGCACAATGCACCTAATATGAAAAACATATTTTTTGGGGGGTGTCCGGATACTTTTGATCACATAGTGTATGTCAGTATTGTATTCTATCTTTCCCTTCCCTTCTTAGAGACTGCTGGCGCCATTCTGTTACCAACGAGAGCTGACTCAGTCCACTTTATTGTGGGTCATCTGCCCTGACACCACCCACTCTCCCCATGGGCACCACCCAGCCACAGCAAAGGCCACCTGGCATGATGACCGTTGCCAGGAGTCCTGATGCCCCAAGAAGATGGGCATTTACTCCTTGGGATATGTGGGGAGTTTGCAGCTCAGGCATCAGCAGTGCCATCCCTGTGTTGTGAGGGGGCTACCACCAAATAGGTAAATGACGGCTCACCACAACGGACAGACTACCGTGCTGGATGTTGGGTGCAGAGAAATTCAGTATTGTCATGGGGGCAAAAGAGGACAGTGAAGAATGGAAGAAGACATTAACCCAGAAGGCGTCCTCACCCAAACAGCTGAACTGCAGATGGAATCGCAGAACCATGATAATAAGAGGTGCAGAAGATCAAACGGCACGATGGATATATGATGCAGCACATAAGGCATCCTTCCCCAAATGTCCCACACCTCTGTAGAATTCTGAAAGTGTGAGATCACACCCTTAAAGGGGACCAGAACTTATTAGGCCGAAAAGTGGGAGACTCCTTTTAGTCACGGCTTACGACAGGCAGGAATACCTCGGGCCTATTCTAACCCCCGAACCTGTAAGGGAGGCGAGGGTTGGGGGTGAGGAGGGAGGGGGATGTTTCAACCATCCAAGTCACCAGGTCCAGATGGTAGCTTTCCAGATCTACAGCAACAAGGAGAAGAGGATTTAATTAGATTCTCACCTAGACTGTTCAGGGTCACCCTAGCCATAGGAATAATCACTAACGCTTGGAGGACAGCAATGGCTGTTTTCATTCCAAAGCCAGGGGTTGTCCACAAGGAGGGGTTTTGTCCCCACTACTGTGGAAACTGGTGTTGAATGAACTCACTGAAGCTTTAAATACTAGATGCTACTTTTGCCAAGGATATACGGACCATTCAGTCGTAGTAATACTTGGCAAATTTGTTAATACTGATAGAACAATGGCACATTGTGCACTAGAGATTGCAGAAGATTGGTGCAGGAACAGGAGCTCAGGGTAAGTCCCAAGAAAACTGCTGTGCCATTTACAAGGAAACAAAATCAGGTGCAAATACCAGAATCTCAAGCTCCTCAATGAAACTCGACCAGTAGAAGGGGCAGGGAAGTATCTAGAAATAATCCCAGATCAGAAACTGTCATATGACCCCTCACATACAGAATGTGTATATTCTCATGAGCACTAAAAAGATCTGTAATAAAAATTTGGGTCTAAACTCCCGGAGTACGTATTAGATGTAAAGCACTATAATAAGACCTATAATAATCCCTGGAGCTGCAGTGTGGCGGAATAAAGCAGAACAGAAAGTGGCGGCTAAGGAGATTGGCAAGAAGCAGGGATTGGTCTGTTTAGCTATAACAGGTGGAATTAGCAACACACTCACTGCTGCAATGGAGACCAGGCTTGACAGACCCCCATTACACCTTCAGGTTACAACGGTGGCAGTGGCATGGGTGTGCAGGTTATAAACTGGAAACAACTGGATCCCTTTAGGATATCCAGAACCTCTCACCAATATAGCGTGTGTGGTAATTATAGGAATGGCCACGAAAATGCCGGCTGACCACACAGTGATTTCCAGCTGCTTCAATAAAACTTTCAGTATAACAATTGGATGATGAGACCAGTGGAAGAATGAATCAAAACACCATTCAGGAGACAATCTGGTTTACTGATGAGCTGAAAACAGATGAAGGCACTGGAGTCAGAACATACGCAGTACAGCCTAGAGTAGATAGAGCAGTCTCTAGGAAAGCTGACAACAGTATTCTAGGCAGAAGTATTTGTTATCAGAATGTACGCGGAGGAGAATTTGCTCCAGTTGCAGGAGCTTGTGTTGGAAGTGCAGATTATGCTCAGTTGTTGAAACAGACTGAAAAGAAAAATCTTTTGAATATAATTTTTACACTACATATGTGTGGTGCCTGTTCTGCCAGACATGTTACTGCAAGCAAGTAGGTGAATGGACAGTAGGTGCTAAAACTAGCATGCGATAAGTTGAGAATTTGGGTCGGATGGGAAGCATGTCAAGATGGCTGAAGCAATTAAGGTGACTACTCACTTTAAGCGGGAGCCAACTTTCACCATCGAATTATTTCGATGCCAGATAGTGACTGGAGTCAGTCTCTCTTCTGTCATTTTTGTAAGTTCATAACTAGATTGTGCTAAGATTTTTCCTAGCAATGAAGATATCTGAGAACTGGAAGTTCAAATCAATTCAGATTGGAAATAACACAGAGAAACAGAGTAAAAATAAAATGGAACTCCGTTTATTACTAAGTTCATGGAAGTGAGAGGCACTAGCTGAAATCAAGAGTTCCTTTGCCGTCATTTTTCACATGTGTGTCTCATGAATTCCAAGAATTGCAGTTCATTGGAAATTTAATCTACTGATGGGTTCAAATTTCTACCTGCAGATAAAGTGTCTTTTGCAATATACGCACATACTTTCTTGCTCTCATCTTTCACAACTGTAAGAAACTAAAAAACAATAAAAAAAGAGGAATTTCATCTGTTCTTCAAAATGTCATAACACGCTCAGTGTTGAATTCTGGCACAGCACCCCTCAATACATGTACACAGAATAAATGCCATAAACATGTGAATTTTAAGTTTTCCCTCTCTAATGAGTGTTACAAAACGTTTTCAGATTGCAGCCACTTAATGTCAATTTCTTACCACGATATTTTGACTAACAATGAGGCAGCCATCTTTAGCCAAGTTCTCTAGTGAAAATCTCTAAATTTATACCAAAAATTGAAACAGCTGCACATGCACATAGGTCTTGACTGCACGATCACCAGCATTCTTAATTACTGTCCTCTGTCAAATATGGCACTGTCTAAGGGGCACATGCAAATGCATACCAGTATTATTACATACACTTCCTGCAACTAATTTTAGGTTGGATACATATTTAAGAGTAAAATTTGTCTTTGTGAAAAACTTTAACTACTAATTGGATGCCATGGATGCCACGTCTTAACCATATGAAACCCACCATCACAATTAACAAGATTGTCCGGAAAATGCATTTCTACAGATACCTTAATAATTGAATCTCAGAAGGATCTCAGCATGGCCAAGATTTTCACTGTAAACTTTTCCACACTGATGTGGCAGCCTGTGGACTCCAGCCTTCCACAAACCTTTATGTACTTTATCAAGCCGAGAAGAGCACAGGTCTTTGTAGAAGGGAGAATATTAATTTAACATAATATTTCTTTACTATTCTTCACAAATTAAGACAACATGCTGCCTAAATATGGAGTGAAACAACTTTATATTTTCTTTATCGTGTGAGCTGTCATGTTTATTCCTTATTAAACCCATGCTAATCTGATGTTGAAAATAACAAGTTTCTTTGAACACTCACTGTAAGGGTTCCAGCTCCTTTGCAAGGTTGTCTCCACTAGACAACGTGTGCTTGGAGCACCAGCATTTGAAGGCTGCTCATATGTGATGTGTGGTGGCAGCTAAACATCTGTAAACACAAATCTGCATGTGTAGACTTACGGTAAATGGAATGCCCTGATGACCCATCTACTTTCAACTGACAAAAGCTAGACATCTCACTATTACAAGAAGGCTTTTAAGTGCCCTCTCTTCAAAGTATAACAGACTTCCATGGAAGATTCTGAGGAGACAGCAATTCTGCTGCTAGAACTTAATCCAAGAAAAAAATTTACAGTGGAAACATGGAAGAAAGTGCCCGAGTTAAAACAAGTAGAGCATTAACAATGAGCATCCTTCAAATTCTGGTGAACCCATTTATGATGGGGACAGCATTGGAAAGGAGTTGGAACCTAAACAATTTGTGTTCAACGAAAATTAATATTCACCACATCAGATTAGCACTGCTTTAGAAAGGAATACATGTGATGTGTCACAAGATAAAGAGGACAAGGAGCTGTTCAACCAGGGCATGCCTCACTTACATGGGAAACACTTTGTCTAAGTTAGGCAGAAACCTTTTTTGAAATAATAATAATTTATGATAAAATAATTTTCTGGCCTTACAGTGATGTATGTTGTTCTTGGCACTATAAAGGATGATCTGAGTTTGTGGATGGCTTGAGACTACAGAATACCATTGTCAGTTTGGTAAAGCCTATATCCATACCAAATGGACAGTACATGAAAGGTACGTGCAACATTCTCACCGTACTCACCTACCACAGTCCAGTAGGGCTGCCATAGTTGAGCATTGTATCTCTAAGGGACATTGCATGAATTATTTTATCATGAAACTTGGCTATTATGAGATTCTTCTGTTTTTTTCTTATTAATTAAGATCTGTATCAACATATGTTAGGCAGAAGATCTTATTAACTGTGATGGTGATTTTTTTACTTTTTCATAAAGACAATATTTTGTACCTCATACCACACATCTAGCAAGTATTAATTTTTTAGTTTGACTACTTAATTTTAACTCTAAGGGCTTGCAATTTTATTGAGGGCATACATGCAGTAACACTGTTGTGCATGCACCTGCACACCTCAGATGGAGCAATATTCAACACAGGGTGCTAAATTTGATAGGAAGGTGGTTATGCAGCCAAGACCTATGGACATGAGCCACCTCACCAATTTTTTTAATAAATTAGCAAAGTGCACCAGGGCACTCTAATTATTAAAAACTCCTGAAGACAGGTGCCTGTTTGTCAACTGAAATGCTACAGCAAAAAGTTAAACACTGTCTGGCTGCAACCCAAAACTTTATGGTAACCAATTTTGAAATGTTATGATGGAAAGTAAGTTCTCAACTCACCATCACTCAATACCAAGAGTGTTGTTTGATAGTGACTTGTTGAATGAAGCTTATATCGGTTACTAAGATTTTATTCTGCTCCAGATCTCATCATGCAGTTAGCTCAAGAAGGTAACGATACTATCATCACTGTAGGTAGATTAGGATTAGTTGGAACAAAAATGAAGACAGGTAAAATGTGATGCACATGTAATGTAGCAGAAGGAGGATATTCAGTGTCTGGAAGGCATACAGGATCATTTGGAGCACACACAGAGAATGACATAGCTATGATGAAACCACTTCAAATACCATATTTATATTGTTTGCAACACAATTTAGTTGAATGCAGAACATTCAAACAGCAAAGGAAGTTTTTTTTACATATTGGCTTTACTATGCAGCAAACCACTGACAGCATTAACACACTTGGATCTGAACTCACTGGGGATCACATAAGTTACTACCCTTTCTTGCAGTACCTGGAAAATCTTCTCACAAAGACACATGGTATTAATTAGAGCAATGTGGTGCTGATTTGTGTATAGAACCTTGTTTTAAAATCTACCATGAGAAAAAATGTAAATATAAAACAAAACATCGCGATCGCTGCCCACCGTGAGATTGAATGCCACATGGTGGCAGTGCACTTTGGGCATATGACAAGGCAAGGAAAGTACATACATGGAGCAGAGATGAATGAAGAATCATTCTACCAATGATACATGCCACAAATGGGGAATTCTACTGACATAAATGACTTTACATAGGACAGATTATTAGTGCTCAGCATCTGAGAGTGACCATCTTGGAAGGTGAAGCTTGTCAGTTAAGCATGTGCTACTGTCACAAGCATCTATGGCAAGTGGCTGGAGGATGGCCCAATCTTGAATAGGCAACAAGGTGTTGGATGTCCATGCCTTATCACTGAATGTGGATGTCGGAGGCTTGCCCTCTCTATAAAGAAGTCTAGGTGACAATCTGTGGCAGATCTCACAAGCAAGTACACTTCTGGTGCAGGCACAAATGTGTCGAAATACACCATTCAGTGAACACTGCTGAACAAGGGTCTTCACAGCAGATGACCTCTATTCATTCTTATGTTGACCCAATGAAATCATCAATTACGATTGCAGTGTGCACAGAGACTGGACTGGACTGTGGATCAATGGAAATATGTCGTATTGTCGGATGAATCACATTTCTTGTTACACCACGTCTATGGTTGTGTCTGGATAGGTCGTCATTTAAATGCCATCATTCAGGTGAACGGCTAAAGATATGCTGTCGTTCAGGGGAACAGCTGTGGACATGCCATCATTCAGGTGAACGGCTGCAGGTACGCAGTGTTGCAGGTGTACAGTAGCTCTAAATATGCTTTGTGGCAAGGGCACAGGCTGGTGGGTGCATTCACTTTAGTTTCCATGGACTTGTGATAGTATTCAAAGGCACCATGAAAGCTGCAGACTACGTGGAAAGTATTGTGGACCACTTTCTTTGTGTCATGCTTGGTGTCTTTCCCAACAGCAATGGCATCTCCCAGCAGGATATGTTTCCATGTCAAAAAGTCAGAATCGTGTAACAGTGGTTTGAGGAACACAATAGCAAACTCATCTTGAGGTCTTGACCATGATGGAAGTCACCTGATCTGAACAAGATGGAAAACACGTGGAATGCTGTCAGGCACCAGCTCTGCATGCACAAATCACCAGTGCATAATTTACAGGACCTGTGTACATGCATCTGGTGCCACATACATCCAGAAACCTATGAAGGTCTTGTTGGGTCCATGACATACTGAACTGCTGCTGTATTATGCTACAAAGGCAGACCAACATGCTATTACAGAGGTGGTCATAATGTTTCAGTTCATCAGTGTAATGCTATACAAGAATTGACAAAGCATAGTGTGAGTCTGTAGAAACAAGATGCTTGTATTTAAAAATATGTTTTCTGAACTTTCTTCTACAATATGAATCCCAGTTTTGTCATGGATGATTCTCTGAAGGCTCATTTGGCAAAATATGAACAATTGACACAATAAAAAAATCTCTGAATACTGTTAAAATTGTCCATATTCAACAGCCCAATAAATAGACAGGCCTGGAAATGAGAGAGAAGGACGTTTATATATCTGATCATATTGTTCAGGATGTATAAGGTTAGTGAGTAAAACAACAGTTTGTAACATTTAACACAGACACTATGGAAGTCCTAATCTTCAGCACCTAGCTTACTTTAAGTTTCTGAGACTCTAGACAGCTTATCTATATAAATTTCAATGGCCTCATCATCAGCTGGTTGTTCACTAGTATCCTCCGTATCCAACACACTGCCATTTCCATCCTGAATTATGATCCCAAAAAGAAAAATATTATTGTTACGCAGCTGCCATTTACTGTTTATATGGACACATGCCACTTAATTTTTGCTAAAGAATACTTTAAAAAATAATATTTGCAATATCCATATCTAGAATGAATATTTTCATAATTCACCACATACAGATCAGAACTTCATCATCGTAAAACGCTGTGCTCATTGCTGAGCGTCGTGACCCCATGCACCAAGTGTCTCCATCCTGGACAGTTGCCTGCTGAAGAGGTAGACCAGAGATGATCTTGATTTGATCCCTCCATCTGCTCGCTGCTCTTCCTCTTGGTCTCGTGCCCTAGATCTTTCCTTGCAAGACTATTTTCTCTACATTTTCTCCATCTCTTCTCACAATATGGCCAAAGAACTGGAGAATTTCTTTTGGTGACTTGAAAAGAAAGGCGACTGGAGATATCAAGTTGTTCAATAATGGGCACATTTGTCCTTTTGGTCCATTTTATGCGTAGCATCCTATGCCAGCACCAAAGCTCAAACGCTTCAATGCGGTGTTTGTCTCTGGCCTCGAGTGTCCATGTTTCGCAACCATAAAAGAAGACAGAAAACACGAGAGTTTCAACTAGCCGGATCTTTGTGCTATTTGCTATTGCTCTGCTCTGCCAGATCTTGGTGAGCTGCTTCAGAGCTACTCACCCTACCGTGATATGTCTTCTTATCTCATCTTCACAACTTTCCGTGCTACAGATGGTTGACACAAGATAGATGAAGGAATCCACGACTTCCAGTTCCTGTAATCGACCTGTGTGCTGGATCTGTTGTTCTCGATCAGTTGTTACGAGTTAAGACTTGCTGAGGTTGATGTCTAATCCATATGCTAGACTAATGTACTTTATTCTTGTTAGTAGCTCAGCAAGTTCATCTCTGCTGTTGACTAAAAGCACAGTGTCATCAGCAAAGTGGAGGTTGTTGATAGTTCTCCCACCAATTAAGATGCCTTTGGTCCCACCATCAAGAGCTTTCCTAATGACATGTTCTGCATAGATGTTGTACAGTTGTGGGGATAGGACACAACCCTGTCTCACACCTTTTGATACTCTGAAGGAATCAGATGTGCCAGTACTTGTCTTTACAGCTGTGAAGTGATTATTGTATAGACTTTTGATCAATGCTATCAAGAAGGGTGGGACACCTAACTCTGCAAGCACCTGCCACAACTTTTCCCAGACAACACAGTCAAAGGCTTTCCTATAGCCACGGGAGCAGATGGAAACAGGAACACAGAACTCTCACGATTTTTCTGTTATTTGTTTTATGTTGGGGATCTGTTCACGAGTTCATTGCCCTTCAACAAAAACTGCTTGTTCTGTGGATATGTGAGGCTGAATGTAGAGCAAAATTTTACTTGCGTGAGATATGAGGGCAATAGTTCGGTGGTTGGAGCAGTTCCTGATAGATCCTTTCTTGTGTAAGGATATGAAGAGAGACTTTGACCAGTCATCCGGCCACTCCCCATTTTCCCATATTCTGTTACACAGTTAATGCAGCACATCAATACCTTCCCGTCCCACTTCTTTGATCATTTCTCCAGATATACCATCTACACTAGGGGCTTTATAATTCTTCAAATGTTGAATTGCATTCTCTATTTCACTGAGTAAAATTGTAGGTTCCAAAGTAAGTTGCTCAACTGCTTGATTGTCCGTACTGTTGTTAATTCCAGAGTACAGCTTTTCACAGTAATGTTTAAGCTCACAACAACATAGTCCTTGTCTCCAATTGGGTTACACTTCTCGTCATCTACCACCCATGTACAAGGATTATTTTCACCGGTGATGCTGCTGATTTTCTTGAAGAGATCACGTACCTGATTGTGATTATGATGCTGTTCTATTTCATTACAGATACTGTTAATGAAATGTGCTTCGTCCTTTTTACAATTCCATTGTATTACTCTGCACAGGTTCCTTATCTTTCTTGATCCTGGGTAGTGTGGATACCAGTTTTCCTCAGATGGGTTCTCTCTTCTCACCTTGAACTTATGATTGTAAAAAAGCATTTACCTACGCCGTAAATCATGGTTCTCTCTTTCATGTTACAGTTGTTTGGAAGCTCACATTTATTTTACAGAAACACATTTTGAACTACTCTTGATAATTTATTTTTCAGTTTTCCACTGTACATAAAAGTTACAGATTCACATAAACATAAATTAAACACTATTTTTGTAATTCACAGAATGATAACACAATTAACAGGTTTTATGAGATAAATTTTTTTATCATTCCAACAATATGTGATAACTTGAGCTAAACAGATATTTCTAGTTTGTGACACATAAGTGACTTCCGTAACGGAAGAGCAAGAAAGGGTTGAGTTTGAGTGAGATATCCAGTACATATTTATATACTACATCCTTGTAAGATTAATGTTTCCCATTTCCTGTCTACTAAACAAACACTGCACCCTCCCCCCCCCCCCTTTTTTTTTAGCAGCTACTGTACAGAAGTGTGTCTCTAAAGCAGTCGAGTTTCATATTTTTCTCCTCTTTGGAACATTTAACACAGAAATCACTTAGTTCTTTATCACAAATAACTACCTTTACTCAACGTCTGTAAAACAACGAGACTGATGCAACACTTACCAGCAAGTGTTTATGAACTAAAATGATGTCTCACTTTTCAGAACTTCATTCTGAATCTGTTCCAGTACAAGGCAAGTGGAAGGAGACTATTTCTCCTCTGCAATTTGGCATCAAATACATCAAAATGAAGTAGTCTCAATTTCTCTAGGTATTGACCAACAGGTACACCAGGCAAAAATATCCTGAAGGCAGGTTCTGGAAGATTGGTTTTAATAGAATGAGCCTGCAAGAGAAAAAAATGATATTATACAGAAAAAGTTCAAAACTGACAGCTGCTAAAATTGGGTGGAACTGTTGTGCAGTAAGTAAAACAGGTAAGTATATAAGGTGGCCAGATACACTAAAACTATAAGGCTGGCTGCAGTGTTACATCACAATTATTGATTCTGCTCCTAACAAGTGGCTTGGTCGTGTTTCTGCACCTATGAAAAACCTTTAGATAATAACAGAAATAACTGAATATGCAGAATGCAATATCAATTAAATACTACCAAAAATCATCTGCCCTGTGATCATAATTTATTGACACACAAGACCTCCGTAAATATAGTCTTCATGAGCTAGATCCTTGTATGACATGTGCACACCTTCTTATGGCAGAGAGACCTTTTTTTGCCACCCATTATGGCAACTGTCTCTGACTGTAACCTTAGATCTGCATCTCACCTTCTGCTAGAACATTCTTAAGAGTGTTTTCATCATCATCTGCATTAGAAATTAGCAAATACTTTCCCAATGGTTTTGACTTGGCTCTATTTCCTACAGCATTTTTCCTACATGATTTATGAAAATAATAGAAAATCTAAACCTGGCAGCTGGGTGGAGATTTGATGCATAGTCCTCCTGACCATGACTCCAGTACATTACCCACTGAACACACTATTCAGCTACACTTAAGTTGTGCCCTTGAAGATTTCTGTGAAAACTGCATGGCATGGTGTCCAAATCCTAGGTAGCTAAATAACAGTTATTAGTACCATGAATGATCTGATTAACACGTACAGTTTACAGTGGGCTTTTTATTTCTATAAAAAGATCACCCAGGCCTTTAGTGATAAATGCTCTACTTTTTCAAAAACACTTTTAACAATTACAACATTGCATACAGTTTATTGAGTCCTCTGTGAGCTTTGTTAAACAACTGAAATGTTCACACAAATGTGTTTCCGTACTTGCAGAAAACTTCACACGAACTATCCTCTTACCATTCAATATGATCCTTGTTTTATAACCCCACAGCAGCATCTTTACTAAGATTATGAAAGACAGATACATAAGAGGATGATAATTGTATGGTCTGTAACTTTATGCTTTATATTGCTGTGTAATGGATATTCCATATATTTCACAGTGATCTACTGGATAAAAATGCATCAGCTACAGCTATCTATTACCTACACCTATAAATCACAAATCACTTTAAATGAATGGCAGTGGTTACTACACACTGTACCCCATATTAATGTTTATTCCTATTCGATTCACAAGTGGTGCATGGTGTAAGGAGCACTTAACCCTTTGACTGTCAGAGGCGCACCACCTGCGCGAAGTGCCTGTTTCTTAAGCCGCCGCTGGGGCCGGAGATGCCTGCACTGCCTTACCCGCCCTGTGCTGAATATTTCTGGAATGGCTATGACTCCAGGCGAAGCACTGTGCTCTCTCACGGCTGATACTGGGTAAATGCTCTCACTACATAGTTTCTCTGCAGAATCAAACTGAATCTATTTTTCCATCACTAAGAATTATATCTTGCTTGTAGTTTATTTTACACGATTTTTGTAGCTTATGCCAAAAGCTACATGATTCGTTAGATTTACCTCAATAGTTTACATTCTTTCTTCCATACCTGTTTACAACATCTGTACTAACTCAGCATCGAATAAAATAAGCCATAGATTACAGATAACTGTACATTGTTTTTGTTGTTCAAAACATCATATTACATTGTTTATAGGAGAAAGCGACATACAGATCATCATTCATATCGCTTTACATCAGAATTTACTGTGAGCAACAGTAAGAACAATTATACTTCACTTCATTAGGTTGGTTGGTTTGTGGGATTAAAGGAACCAGACTGCTACGGTCATCGGTCCCTTTTCCAAATACTAAAAACAACCACAGAGAATAAAAACGATCAACAGAATAGATGACAGACGACACAGAACAAGAGAAACTTAGACAAAGACCAGACAAGATGAACTAAAATCACTCAGAGTGTGACAGTGGTTGGCCGACCATAGAAACAAAAAAGGAAAAGCCAACCACCGAGAAACACATTAAAAAATCAGACTAAAACCGTAGGCCATAGGCCAGAATCAACACAAAAAGACACACACTTACATTAAGGGATAAAAGCCCCCTGCCCGAATAAAACGCAAAACTAAGTCCGCTATGGCAGAGTCGTCAGTTAAAAGGGCAGGTAGCGTATCAGGCAGCGCAAACATCTGCCTGAGACAGTTAAAAGGGCGCACTCCAACAGAATATGGACCACCGTTAAGGGCGCCCCACAACGACAAAGAGGTGGGTCTTCACGACACAGTAAATAACTGTGTGTCAGTCGGGTGCGCCCATTGCTGAGCCGACAAAGGACGACTGAGTCCCTGCGGTTGGCTCGCATGGATGACCGCCACACAGTCGTCGTCTCCTTTATGGCACGGAGTTTATTGGGCGTGGTCCGATCGCGCCATTCAGCGTCCCAAAGCGCAAAAACTTTTCAGTGGAGGACTGCTCGCAAATCAGTTTCTGGGAGGCCAACGTCCAGATATGGTTTACTGATGGCCTCTTTCGCCAGGCGGTCAACATTTTCATTGCTGGGTATCCCAAAATGGCCCGGGGTCCACACAAAGACCACAGTGCACGAGCAAGAGTATGCAGGGACTCCTGGATAGCCATCACCAGACGAGAACGAGGGAAACACTGGTCGATAGCTCGTAAGCCACTCAGGGAATCGCTACAGATAACGAAGGACTCACCTGAGCAGGAGCGGATATACTCTAGGGCTCGAAAGATGGCGACCAGCTCAGCAGTGTAAACGCTGCAGCCAGCTGGCAATGAATGTTGTTCATAGTGGTCCCCTAGAGTCACAGCATAACCGACACGACCAGCAACCATCGAGCTGTCAGTGTAAACAATGCCAGAGCCCTGATACGTTGCGAGGATGGAAAGAAAGCGGCGGCGGAAGGCCTCCGGAGGGACTGAGTCCTTTGGGCCCTGTGCCAATTCCAGCCGAAGGCAAGGGCGATGCACACACCATGGGTGTGTACGCAGAGGTGCCCGGTAAGGAGGCGGAAGAGGTAAAACCCCAAGCCCAGACAGAAAAGCTCTGATGCGGACCGCGATCGTACATCCAGCCCGGGGCCGACGTCCTGGCAGATGGACGTGCGACTGTGGGAATAGTAGACGATAGTTGGGATGCCCGGGCATGCTGCAAACATGCATAGCATAAACGGCCAGCAAACATTGGCGCTGTAACCGCAGTGGAGGGTCACCTCCCTCCACTAGTATGCTGTCCACAGGGCTGGTACGGAAAGCACCAGTGGCAAGGCGTATCCCGCTGTGGAGGATTGGGTCCAGCACCCGCAACGCAGACGGGGATGCTGAGCCATAAGCCAGGCTCCCATAATCCAGACGGGACTGGATTAACGTCTGGTAGAGCCGTAACAGGGTAGATCGGTCGGCGCCCCAGCTGGTGTGGCTCAAGCATCGCAGAGCATTAAGATGCCGCCAACACTTCTGTTTAAGCTGCCGAATATGAGGCAGCCAAGTCAACCGGGCATCAAATACCACACCCAAAAACCTATGTGACTCTACCACAGCAAGAAGTTCGCCGTCAAGATAAAGCCGCGGCTCCGGGTGAACAGTGCGTCGCCGGCAGAAATGCATAACGCAGGTCTTGGCTGCCGAAAACTGGAACCCATGAGTGACAGCCCAAGACTGTGCCTTACGGATAGCGCCCCGTATCTGACGTTCAGCAGCTGCAATGCCAATAGAGCTATAGTAAAGGCAGAAGTCATCAGCATACAGGGAAGTGGAGACAGAATTTCCCACCACTGCAGCGAGCCCGTTTTTTGCAATTAAAAACAGGCAGACACTGAGGACAGATCCCTGTGGTACCCCGTTCTACTGGACTCGGGAGGAACTATGGGAGGTCGCGACTTGCACGCGGAAGGTACGATACGACAGAAAATTTTGGATAAAGATCGGCAGAGGGCCCCGAAGACCCCATCCATGAAGTGTAGAAAGGATGTGATGACGCCACGTCGCATCGTACGCCTTCTGCATGTCGAAAAAGACAGCGACCAGGTGCTGACGGCGGGCAAAGGCAGTACGGATGGCCGACTCCAGGCTCACCAGATTGTCGGCGACGGAGCGGCCTTTATGGAACCCACCCTGAGACGGAGCCAGAAGGCCCAGAGACTCCAGTACCCAATTCAAGTGCCGGCTCACCATCCGTTCAAGCAACTTGCAAAGAACGTTGGTGAGGCTAATGGGACGGTAGCTGTCCACCTCCAAAGGGTTCTTGCCTGGTTTCAGAATGGGGATAACAATACTTTCCCGCCATTGCGACGGAAACTCACCCTCGACCCAAATAGGTCGAGAAGCCGTCGCTGGCAGTCCACTGAAAGGTGTTTCAGCATCTGACAGTAGATGCTATCTGGCCCAGGAGCGGTATCAGGACAAGCGGTGAGGGCACTGTGAAATTCCCACTCACTGAATGGAACATTGTTGGATTCAAGATGGTGGGTGCGAAAAGAAAGGCGCCGATGTTCCATCCGCTATTTAATGGAGCGGAAGGCCAGTGGGTAATTGGAAGAAGCAGAACTCAGAGCAAAATGCTCTGCCAAGCAGTTGGCAATTTCGTTGGAGTCTGTACAAACTGCTCCATTCAGTGAGAGCGCAGGGACGCTGACAGGGGTCCGATAGCCATAGAGGCGTCGGATCTTGGCCCAGACCTGTGATGGAGAGACATGGAGGCCAATGGTGGAAACATACCGCTCCCAGCACTCCTGCTTGCGTTGGCGGATACGGCGGTGGGCCCGCGCACGCAGCCGTTTGAAGGTGATGAGGTATTCAATGGAGGGATGTCGCTTGTGACGCTGTAGCGCCCGCCGGCAATCTTTAATCGCCTCAGCGATCTCAGGCGACCACCAAGGCACAGTCCTCCTCCGAGGGGACCCAGAAGAACGGGGAATGGGAGATTCTGTGGCAGTAACAATGCCGGTGGTGACCGAGTGTACCACCGCATCCATGGCGTCATTAGAGAGAGGCTCAATAGCGGCAATGGAGGAGAAAAACTCCCAGTCAGCCTTATTCATAGCCCATCTGCTAGGGGGCCCAGAAGAGTGACACTGTGGCAGTGACAGAAAGATCGGAAAGTGGTCACTACCACACAGGTCGTCATGCACTCTCCATTGGACAGAAGGTAAGAGGTTAGGGCTGCAGATCAAAAGGTCGATGGCGGAGTAGGTGCCATGCACCACGCTGAAGTGAGTGACGGCACTATCATTTAAAATGGAAAGATCGAGCTGTGCCAATAAATGCTCAATTGTGGCACCTCGACCTGTTGCCACTGACCCACCCCACAGAGGATTATGGGCGTTGAAGTTGCCCAGTAACAAGAAAGGTGGCGGCAACTGGGCTGTCAGCGCAGCCAGGACATGCTGTGGGACATCACCATCCGGTGGAAGGTAAAGACTGCAAACGGTAACAGCCTGTGGCGTCCACACCCGAACAGTGACTGCCTCTAAAGGTGTTCGTAGAGGGACAGACTCACTGTGCAGAGAGTGAGGGACATAGAGGCAGACACCACCAGACACCCTTTCATAAGCTGCCCGGTTCTTATAATAACCCCAATAGCCACGGAGGGCGGGGGTTCGCATTGCTGGAAACCAAGTTTCATGAAGAGCAATGCAGAAGAAAGGGTGAAGGCTGATAAGTTGTCGGAGCTCAGCTAGATGGTGGAAGAAACCACTGCAGTTCCACTGGAGGATGATATTGTCCATGGCTGAGAAAGGCGTGAAGGGACTGGGAAGGCAATTTACGCCACTTGTTCACTCGCTGCCACCGATTAAGTATCTGCGCGAGTGACATCCATGGCGTCTGAGGGACCGGCGAGATCCGGGTCTTCAGCAGACGCCAGAATCTCGACCTCGTCCTCAGACACTGAGCTTGTAGGAAGCTGTGGGACGGGTGCCACCGCAATGTCGGGATTCTTGGGTACCTTTTTCTTTTTCGGCTTATCTCGCTGTGCCTTCAGTGGTTCAGGCTCGGAGGGCTTCACTGGGTCAGTCTCAGGGACGGACGACAACTGTGAGGCCCTACGACCAGGGACCAGTGGTTGTTTGAGCCACTTGCGAGTGTCCACTTTAGTATCGGTCGGAACTTGCGAAGGGTGGTCCCCAAGGGACCCCTTCTTGGCGAGAGGAGCCGAAGAAGTCTTATGCTTCTCCGGCTGGGAAGGGGGAACTGATGTCCCCGATGGTTGGGGGTGGGGGGGGGGGGCGTTGTACCTGAAGTAGAAGGAGCAGGAGCAACAGGGAGTGAAGTGCCCCCCCACCATCAAGGCGGCAGCTGTGGTTCTCTGGCTCTGAGAGCTAACAGTGTGTTGTGCGGCCATGGGAACTGTAACAGGAGCGACAGTGGCGGCATAAGTGGACGTCATGCGTACTGGACGCAGTCGTTCAAACTTATGCTTAGCCTCAGTGTAGGTCAGCCTATCCAAGTTCTTGTATTTCATTATTTTCCGCTCCTTCTGGAGAATCTTACAGTCCGGCGAGTAAGGGGGATGGTGCTCACCGCAGTTGACACAGATGGGAGGCGGGGCACATGGAGTATCAGGATGGGATGGTCGACCACAATCGCGACAGATGAGGGTGGAAGCACAGCGAGAAGACATATGGCCGAACTTCCAACACTTGAAGCACTGCATTGGGGAGGGACATAGGGTTTGACATCACAACGGTAGACCATCACCTTGACATTCTCAGGTAACGTGTCACCCTCGAAGGCCAAGATGAAGGCACCGGTGGCAACTTTATGATCCCTCGGACCCCGGTGGACGCGCCTGACGAAATGGACACCTCGTCGCTCTAAGTTGGCGCACAGCTCGTCATCGAACTGTAAAATGAGATCTCTGTGAAAAATAATGCCCTGGACCATATTTAAGCTTTTATGCGGTGTGATAGTAACAGAAACATCCCCCAGCTTCGTACAAGTGAGCAAGGCTCGTGACTGGGCAGAGGATGCTGTTTTTATTCAGACTGACCCTGACCGCATTTTGGACAAGCCCTCCACCTCCCCAAAATTGTCCTCTAAATGTTCGACAAAGAACTGGGGCTTCACAGACACAAATGATTCCCCGTCAGCTCTGGTACAGACGAGATACCAGGGCGAGTACCTTTCGCTGTCATTCATAGCCTTTCGTTCCTCCCATGGTGTGGCCAGCGAGGGAAACAATTTGGGGTCATACACATTAGCCTTAAAGTGAGCTTTCGAACACTTAGAGACTGCTGGCAGCTGGCCGCCAGCGAGAGATGATGTACCACGCTTCATTGCGGGTTATCTGCCCTGATGCCACCTACTCCAACCAAGGGCCCTCCCCACAGGCGCCACCCAGCCGCAGCAATAGCCACCTGGCAGGATGGCCATTGCCGGGAGTCCTGATGCCCCAGGGAGACGGGCATCTACTCCTTGGCATACGTGGGGAGTTAACGGCGCAGGCATCAGTAGAGCAATCCCTGTGTTGTCAGGGGGCTACAACCAACAGGGTACATGGCGGCCCCACCACAACGGACTGGCTACCGTGCTGGATGCTAGGTGACATGTAGTCCATTGTCGCCATCAGTGCAGAAAGTGGCACTGCACATTGCATGGCAGAAGCTGCATGCAGAAACATATCCATGCCCAAGAGATGGAGAGCAGGCAGGACTGCAATGCAACAACGAATAAGCTGGCGAAAGATCTCAACGCAAGATGGACACAATGCACCAAGTAAGGCGCCCTTCCCCAATCGGCTCGCTCTTCGGAATAATTTTGAGATATGGAGGTCAAACCTAACAGGGGACCATCACATAAGGCCGAAACGTTTGAGACTCCTTTTAGTCACCTCTTACGACAGGCAGGAATACCGCGGGCCTATTCTTACCCCCGAACCCGCAGGGGGGTTCACTTCATTAAATTTGTTTTGTGATGTGTTTGGAAATTTCACATGGCCTACTATTTGTTTCTGAGAGTACAACAAATTGAGTGCTTTGTCATCTGCCATCAGATTCTTTACCTGTAATAGGTACACTGTGTAAAGTGTTCCACCCAGGCACAGATGCAGCTGTCCTTTGCAGATGGTAATCAAATGTGTTACGATTTGGAATTGCCAGAAATGACTGATCGTCTGCCACAGATATTTTTTCTTGTGCTCTACTTTTAACTGTTGCACATAAGCACTCAATAGATTTTCTGACATTTGAAAGCTGTGAAATCACTATCTTTTATTAGCACATTAAATTCACTTATAGAGAAGATTGAAAGCTATGAACTGTAAATGTAGGAGTTCCTTTTACACTTTGTGAATGTATTTTCCATCCCTCTTTTTGATCTGGACTTTGGACCAGCACTGGCAAACATAAATTATATTTCTATTTTGTTTTTTGCTTTTCTGTAATTTTTTTTTGTTCTCCGTGTTTTTTTTTCTGATAGCATTGTTGTATTCATTCTGTGCTGTGATTAGTAATTCATTTTTGTGTGGCAATTTTCAAAACAGTGTACGACAGACAATGGTACCTTGCAAGTTTTATATTCGTATCTGCTTTCTTGATGCACTTTCTGTTTCCAGCAAATAATGCATCTACAGGTTAGGATAGTTTTCTTCGAATGATCACTTGTTGGAACATCTGGAAAATGCCTTCCCACAAACCTTGGAGAATTATCATCAGAACACCTTCCCTTGCCCACTTTCCTGCGCTCTGGTGCACGCATTTCCATAAGTTCCCTTACCAGCGAAACTCTGCTATTGTCATTTTATGACCTGTTAGTGACCTCTGTAGGATATGAGTGTTCAAAACTCTCAGATTGAGAGTGTGAAACATGAACTTCTCACACCACTTCATTGTTTTTTGTATACAATCGACAGAGCTAAGCAGCATATCAGAACTATCAACTGCTCCCATATTCAAGTTAAAATCTGCAACACTTTGTGGTTTCTTAATTTTCTCTCCAACAGTCCTGGCAGGCTTTCCTGTGTCAACCATTTCTGTGATGTTACATGTGATCAACATCTACACCTCCCTTTTGTCACATCACTTTATAGCAAGCATTGTATTAGTGCACATAAATTGAATATTTCCTCATTTCAGTTGTTGATAATTCTTCTGGGTTATAAGGCCGTGGTCCATGGAATTCTTCAATTCCTAACATTTTGTCCAACGTAGTATTGGACGAAACGTTAGGAATTAAAGAATTCCATGGACCACGGCCTTATAACCCGGAAGAATTATCAACAACAGTACCATCCGGTCGTGAAAGCCTTCATTGTATTCCTCGTTTCAGTTTCTTCTGAAGTTTCGGCATGTCGCATCTGTTCTTACGGACAGCTCCATATGCATTTGCCCCATGACTATGAAGCCAGGAAAATAAGTCTGGGCTTGAGTACCAATTATCGAAGTAGAGGATCTGTCCACGTTCTAAACAGTGCTCTATTAGTGTAGTCACTATGTCACCACTTTTCCCCAAATTGTGGAACTCTGTTTCTGTGGATGTCCCTGTATAAACAATGAAATCTAAGACATAGCCAGTCTCACAATAACATAACACAAATGTTTTTATTCCAAATCTACTCTGTTTTGGTGGAATGAATTGTCATTTAGCTGCAGTGTAAATGAATTGTTAGGTCCTGTGACTCTGCCATGCCAATAGTAAAATAGCTACACTGCATGCCAAAATTACAGATAGATGTGCTGTTGGTTGACGGGAAAACAGCAATCTGAAAAAGCGCCTATGTTCAATAGTCGCTGGCATTTGCGAACGCACACGGTTTGGTGCAGCGTTGCACACATTCCCCGAAACACGGTGGTACCAGCAGATGTCCTTCTGTGCGTCAGGTGAAGGCGTAGGCGAGCAGGGTGCGGACGTGCTGTGGGAGCGTCTTCTGTATCTTGGCCAGCTGCAACGTTCACCGACACTGCAACATGCTACCAGCTGAATAATCTGTTATGTCAGTTGATCAACCTTCACCTCTAATGCATCGTACACAGCTCGCTCTACTGTGGTGGCTGTACCCGTGCACTGCATGGCTGATACTGTAATAGGCGCGGGTGAGACAGCATCCAGCACTTTGTCAGCCAATTCTGCCACGGTGTCTAACGATATCTCCGACTGCGTCGTGATAATTGCCTTGATAGATGGAGGTAAGCAACTGCCCCAGATTGTACACAGCAGATGATCAGGTACGGTACCAGCATCAGTTTTACTTCTAAGATGCTGCAGATACTGTGACAGTCTTCGGTCTCCAATGTCTTCTTGGGTTAGTACCTAATGGAAATCACGTCGGGGTCACCACTTTAGCTGCAGTGTAAATGAATTAGGCCCTGCGACTCTGCCATGCCATTAGTAAAACAGCTACAATGCACACCAAAATGTCCTATAGATGTGCTTTCAGCTGACCGGAGAACAGCAGTCTGACGAAGTGCCTATGTTCAACTGCTGCTGGCATTTGGGAACGCACATGGTTTGGTGCAGCTTGTGCATGTTCCCTGATGCTTGTGGTGCCAGTACACTTCCTTCTGTGCATCAGGATCCCACTTCCGACACCAGAGTCACAGCATCTAATTCATTTACACTGCAGCTAAAGTGATGATCCTGACGTGATCTGGCCTGCCTGTGTGTACGTAACACCAGTAAAGAATGAATGAGACTCAAGTGGCTGCTAACCCGGCAGTATCTAGACTAGTTGTGGGGCTATCATCGTTCTGGCCACAAAACCCGATGCTGTGGTTTGCCCAGTAGAGGCAAATTTTATTTATTCAGGCATTACCACAGACACATCTAAATTTGCATTGGTGGTGAGCCAATTGGAGCAGCAATATGTGGCAGAAGTGCAAGATATCATCATTGCACCACCTGAAAGGAGTGCATACAAATGGTTGAAGATGGAACTGATCCGCCGCTTATCTGCATCACAAGAAGAGCGCTTCTATCAGGTACTAACTCAAGAAGATACCGGTGACCGAAGACTATCATAGTCTCTGCGGCATCTTAGAAGTAAAATTGACACTGGTACCATAGCCGATCACCTGCTGCATACAATCTGAAGCAGTCGCTTACTTCCATGCAGTCAGAGATGTCATTAGACGTTGTGGCAGAATTGGCCGACAAGGTGCTAGATGCTGTCTCACCTGCGCCTATGACGGTATTGGCCGTGCGGTGTGCGAGTATAGCCACTATGATAATGCGAGCTGCATATGATGCATTAGTGGTGAAGGTTGATCAACTGATGCAACAGATTAGCCAACTGGTAGAGTTGGGCACCACATCTAGTGAGAATTTTGGCACATGTAGCTGCTTTACTCACGGCATGGAAGAGTCGCAGGTCCTAATTGTGGCTAAAGTCTGAAAGACAACTGTTCTTTGAATAATAACAAACTTCCATCAATGCAGAGTTTTTTATGTGGATTAATGCACAACAGGAAGCTGTACAAACTTTATTGACAATATTCCTCCTCTATTATTGGCACTGTTGTAACTGAAATGTAATATTCTCATAAGTAACAAAAAGCAATCTTTTGACAACAGTTCACTAACAATTGGAGTATTTAGAAGAACATCTCTGGTCCATTATTCGCTAATTTTCAGTTTTTTCACACGAGGCATCAGAAGACAAACAGCTATGACACAATACATTTCTCCACATCCAGCATCTTTCCACTTTGATATTCGAGAATGCACTGATTCTGGAGTATTCTCCTTGGTGAATAAATAAAACCGATTCGTTTCATCAGCTATTTATTTCATCAGTTCTTCTGTAAAGAATAACATGAAAACCGACGGAATACTTGGCTCATTCCCTATTTGACACACGTCCCAATAGCGTATCATCAAATGCATGATTAACTGGCCAAAAATCATTTTACTTCCAGTCAAATTTATCGCTAAGATGTGATTTCTTTGTAGGTGTTTCGCTATCAATTTCTGAATCTGAAGATTCAGAACAACTAACATCTCTTGTTGAAACACGAGACTGCATTGACATCCCTGCTGATGTGGACTGTTTATGAGTACAGGTTTCTGATTCTGTGGAAGAGCTATCACTTTCGTCAAAATCAAGTAGTTCGTCCTCACTGTCGCTCCTCGTGAGAATCTCCACGTTTTCTTCCTCAGTGCACCCACTATATCTTGCCATTTTCTTTGTAAAATACAGGATGTGAAGAATATTGAAGCATAGGCTCACAACAAACAAAGAATCAGATGACAAGCTAGCAGCTAAAACTGTGAAAAGCTACTCGTCAAAAGCAGTGAAGGGTTAAAATGCTCCTTTGCATGCATCTTGTAGGAAAGTTGTGGTAGAACATAAATAATTTAGGAGTAAAGACAACCACTCATCAGAAAGCTTAAGTGCTGAGTCATCGACAGGAACACACAAAACTTGCAGTTTGGTAGATGGCCTAAGGTGCGGTGGAGGGGTGTCAGTTGGGTGAGGGAGAGAGATGGGAGACAAGAGGAGGGATTAAGGCTGGGTAATCAGCAGCTCGTAAGCAAGCAGCCTGTTTGTTGGCTGGGAATACAGGAGGGAGGGGTGGCAGATGCAGGGGCTAGGCATGTGGGGAAGGGTGTCGGAGCCAGTGAGGAGCAGTGCACAATGAAGGTGACACTGAGATGTGTTGTTGGGAGGGGGTGACAAAACAGAGAAAGGGAAAACTTGGGTGGAGGATATGGTGATGAGGCAAGGAGGGTTACAGGAGCGAAAGATTTGTTGCAAGATTATTGCCCACCTGCTTAGTTAAAAAAATAACTAGTGCTGGTGGAATGGATCCAGATGGTCTGGAATGTGAAGCAGCCAATGAAACTGAGCATATTGTGCCCAGATGCGTGTTTTGCTGCTAGGTGATCAACTTCTTTGTTCTTGGCCATAGTTTGGTGGTGACCATTTGTTCTGGTGGACACCTTGTTGGTTTTCATACTGGCATAAAAAGCTGTGCAGGGATTGCAAAAGAGCTGGCATGTGATTTGAGTGCTTTCACAGATGGCCCTGTCTCTGATGAGGTAGGATAAGCCTGTGGCACAAAATGGAATAGGGAGTACTGAGTTGGTGGATTGGGGCTGTTGTCTTGTACCTGGGTCTTCCATGGGGATATTATCCTTGTGGCAATGAGTTGGGATTGGGAATGTCACAGGGATGGAGTAGGATATTGTAGAAGTTGGGTGGGTGATGGAATGCCACTTTAGGATGAGTGAGAAGGATCTTGGGTAGGATGTCCCTAATTTCAGGGTGAAGGATATGATTCAGTTGTTCCATTATAGGGTGATGAGTGGAGCATGCCTTTGTAGCTGATTCTTGGAGGTGGTGATAGGATTAGGCATAACCCCCCCCTCTCCCCTCCAACCTAGTCTGCGTACAGATTTCCCCTGCCATATTCTCAAACAACCCCAATCCCCACACAACATCTGATAATTAGGTATGAAGGAGTACTGCATCCCTCGTCACTCAGTATCAGCCTGGACTCAAACAACCGTATCCTTTACCAGCTCTTTGATTATCTATCACCATGCCCTAAATGAGGGACACACTACCCAATATGCTTCCCACCTCTCCCGGAGTGGTGTTTCGTCACCCACCCAACCTAAACGTCCTCGTCCAGCCTTACGTCACTCTCACTGCCAATCACTTGCCACAAAAATGATATAACTTTGCAACTGGGAACAATATGCTCAGATTCAATTCCCTCTTCACAACTCAGGCCTCTGGAGTTTTCTTTCCACCACCAGCTTTTCCAAACTATGCAGATGAAAGTTATCTTTGTAACACACCCGTCACTCGTATAACCCTCCTGGCCTTGATCTCCATAACCCATTGTCCCCACATCTTCGTTCCAACAGTTTCCCCTTCCTCTGTCCTCCCATACCATCCCAATTCACATATCCATGTCACTTTCATCATGAGACACTCCCCACTGGCTCTGACACCCTTGCCCAACATGCCTAGCCCGTGCACCTGCCATGCCTCTTTCCAACATTCTTAGCCAACAAACTGGCTGCATTCCTCTGATCTACTGTCTACCCACTCCTAACCACTCTTCCTGTCTTCTGCCCCTCTACCCTCTACCCATTCTACCCAACAAAATCCCCATCCCACCCTACTCCACCTGCCAAACTGTAATCCAGTTCAGGTTTTTCAACATTTTCTGTCCTCCTTTGTATACATTTGATACACCCTGTTTGTCCTATTTGGTAGGGTCCCACACGCTTCAACAATATTCTAGGGTATGTCACAAGAGTGTTAGGAGAATAATCTCTTTGTAGACTGACAGCTTTTTAAGTATCCTGTCAATGAACAGAAGTCTGCCACCTGTTTTACGCGAGAATGAGTCTATGTGATAATTCTAAGTCATATCCATCCCCCCCCCCCCAAAAAAAATTATTACACTGAGATATTTGCAGGAGGTATGATTCCAAATGCAACTCGTTGATATTGTAGTCATGTTTTTCTGTTTTGTGAAATGCGCAATTGTACATTTCTGAAATTTTGGAGCAAGAAGTCATTTTTCCACCATTTTGAGTCCTTATGAAGATTTGAAAATATTTGTGCAGCTTTTTTTCACATAATGCTTCTTCACGGATTACTGCATTATCTACAAACAACCTGGGGTAGCTATTAATTTTGTCTTCAGTGTCATTAACTTACAACATGAGTGGCATTGGTCTCAATAGTTCCGTAGGGCATGTAACTACATTACTGAAGCTTGTCCATCTAAGAACTGTGCTGTGTTGTCTCTACTAATAAATTCTCAATCTAGAGACATTTTTTTTATACCCATTCGATCATATGCTAATTAATAAATGCTGATGTGTTACTAAGAAATCCATGCTGGTTGGCATGGAGAAGGTCATTTCTTCAATATACTTCAATATATTTGAGCTCAGAATATCTTGTAATATTCTACCACAGATTGATGTAATGATATTGAATAGTAGTACTGTGGACGAATTTCTTGTAGCTGTGCATAGCTTCTGCCTTGTCAGTCCAGTTCATCCCTGGTCTGGTGGTGACTTTACTCTCTAGCAGTACCAATTTACTAAAGTTTTTTGTCTGTATGTCTGGTGGATTTATTTGAGTCTTTTCTAAACCCTTTTTGACCTGCTGGGTCCAGGGGTACGGTTTTGAGCTGTCGCAATTTTGTGACTGTGTCTTGGGTGTTGGATGTCTAAATACACCCATAAAATTTCAATTTGGTTTGATAAAAAGGGCCTGTTGAGCAAAGGAAATGCACATCATCTTGCAGTCCATGAAGGAAAGTGTGATCTGTCTGTTCCCTGAGTGCTTTGTATTTTAATGTTATTTTTAAAGTGGATATTTGTTCTACACAACTTTGACCAGTATGAAAGCTGGCTTGGTATTCGCCAATATCTCCATGTTTTATTTCAGATGTACTATGTTACACTTTCTGTGTAAGTTTCTTTATAGTGCCTTTATACCATGGACAGTACTTCTTACAACCAGCTGTCCTACAATGTTCATATCTGTCCCGTGCCTGGTCAACTATTGCTAGAGCCACAGTTCATCTACATGCTCCTGCCCAAAGCTACATGTTCTTCTCTGAGATATGACACTACTGTCTATTTATCTAGTTTACTGAACATTTAAGTCTTCCTCCTTGATTTAATTGCCCTTTGTACTTTAATAATCTATGTTGCTATAACTGCCTCATGATCACTGATACCAGTTTCAATGTGGACATCTTCAAAGAGGGCAGATCTATTTGTTCCCATACATCTAATATCTGAACTACCTGTTCTAAATAAATCTTGCAGAAAGTACAGTTACTATTTTTCAGAATGTTGTGACACACCCACCACTTCTAAAACTGTAATTATTCCATCCCATCAGGTGGATGATTACTGTCTCTTCTAATGAAGACAGTATGATTTATTTTGTTACGGAGCACAAAGGCTCTTCTCATATTAACCTTCCATTCAGCTTTGTTTGCTGTTTACTTTATTTGCAAATAAGTTTTGTTGGCTGAGGTTTTCTCCAAAGTTATCAGTTACTTGGGGATGACTGGTGGACGATACAAGGACCCAGTTATATCTTTATGCCCATTCTCGTATTAAATCTTGCACAAATGATCTCATTTTATTTACTAACCAATGGATTGAGTTTCTTGTATATTGCGATGAATACACTACCTTCACTTTTCATTCACCTACCCATTTGCTATGCACTCATTCTCTGATTTACTCAAAAATCTCACAGTTTTAGGTTTTACCTAGTATTATGTGAGCTGTACTAATTTTTAGGACCACTTCAAATTCTGCGACCTTGCTGCCAGTATTTTAGCAGCTGATGACTGGTATTTAAATAGTCTCATTTGGGGTAGGGGCATTACTTTGAGCCTTACAATAATACTTTGAAGGACAATACTGTTATTATCTGGACTAGATGAAAGTCACCTAATTAAAAAAGAAAGAAACCCTTGTACATACCACACACACTAATCAGCTGCCTGGTTAGTAGCCTCTGATATGAAGTGCATCCTTTTGCCACTTATAAAGACCCTATGGTTTTGAACCACATAGTGCAAATCTGGGAAGTTACAACCTAGATTGTCACATAATCCTCAAAGTCTCTGGTTCAGGCCTTTTATTCCACTAAGAACCAGGGGGATACAAACAGTTTGAGGAACAATGTCGCAGATAGTTTTGTTGAAATTCTGTGAGCAAAGCTGGCCTTCTCAACCTTTTTGCCACTGGCTGTAAAAATCCAAAAATGACCTTGGAGCATCAATAAAATCTCAATTTAAAAGTCATGTCATTTTGAATAAAACACTTGAGCTTTCAATAACTCTCACTGCCACTGTCTTCAGGAGCTGAAATCACTGACTATATTTCAACTCCTGATGACGATGGCAGAGACAGATATCGAAAGCCCAAGTGTTTTATTCAAAGCAGCGGGCTTGTAAAGTGAGATTTTACAGATGCATACCACCACGAAAGACTTTGAGGATACATGACCTTGGAGCCCAGGTGACAGGCATCGTTTCTTGTGTGCACCACAATCTACAGCTAGTTGCACCTTGTTCTGTAAATGGCTTCCACAACAGCATCTTTAAACCTGCTGAATGAGACCTCATGTGAGTGCACTATGTGATCATTCTTATTCCTTACAGTAATTTCCCTAGTGGGTGCCATTAATTGCCATATGTTGAACTGCTGACAATCAACAAGCTGTTAACCTCTTGTGGTTACATCCCCTTGACATGGAACACAGCAGGCTTCCAAACATGTGAAGTGTATCATATCGGCTCAGTTCCAATTTCAATGGGAAAGAGCACCTCAATCTTGTTGATTAGAGAGATATATGTAGATGTATTAGATTTACAACAGCAATGCCAAATTATTCAACAGAACATGCAGGATGCCTTACAACCAACAAGTATGCTTGCTCTAAACTTAAAGGATAATTGTAGGGCCATCTAACAGTACTCTCAAACCACGTGCACCTTATCCAGAATATAAACGCATATTCGCCATTATTTTTAACTTATGGGGCAACAGGGTACCATTATGATGTAAAAATGAATTTATGATCATGAGAGGGCATTCAAGCAGCACAGCAAGCTTACAAGTTTTCTGTCATTTGTTGGTGTATTCGACTTCTGGAAAGGTATTCCCACTGTGTGTTTCATATGAGCTGCTCCATTAATTTTTACAGCTGTTCCTACTCCCTTTCTCCTATCTATACTCCTGTAAGCTATATGAGAACACACTGACCTTTTCGAGATGTTGTGAGGCTCTGGCAGCTACTGTGAAGATTACATCACGAGTGTTGTCTGATCTGCTTCCACGGATAATCTCTTCCTGAGAGACACCTTTCTCCATCATAACATCTTGTGGTAATGGTGGTGCTAGTCTTCTCTCAGCACAATGAGGTACCGAACGAACCATGTTGGTAAGACCCTGTGCTTTTCCTAAGTGACTAGCAGCATGATCAGCATGAATGTTTTTAATGCCTGAAGAAAAAAACAAATAGTCAGCAGATTGTTCTAAGTGAAGGAGATTTTCATACTCATTTGAAAACTGATTCATAAAATGCAACAACATTAAATGACTTTTCCTTTAAAAAAAAAGGAACAGCAGCATGCTTTGTGCAGTGTAATATGTATTTGTGTTATACTGGTTATAAGATTTGAAAACTGAATTGTATCCTCACTGTGCACCACACTCTGTCAATGCACCGACTGGTCTTTTTCTCTTCCCTGCTCCGCCATAGCCTCCTGATGCTGCACATGGCAGCCATGTCCTGCCACCATCAACCACAGCATGCTCTGCCAGGTAGCACTCACTTCTCTCCTCCCACCGATGCCCTACCCCACTCTGGATTGCTGCCTCTGTTCGATTCAATTGCACTCTGGATGGAGATAGCACTGTGTGCATGAAATGTGCTTGCCTGTTGCTTTGAATGAGTATGTGTGTTTCCTTTCTGAATGGGGCTTTGGCTAAAAGCTCAATGTTTAACAGTCTTTTCACTGTGCCTGTCTGCAACTCACCTTGTCATCTTTATGTCCAGCAGCAATCTATCCTTTTCATAATATTGTTCATAGTCAGACCTGGACTTTCCATTGTTTCATTTTGTCTAACGGCTTTCCTTTCATCCCACAACCCAGTGATGTTTTCCTTTGTTACTATTCTCTAAAGCATTACTCTACTCAAGCATCCATTCTTCCCTGCAGTTTTTCATCACCTTCCAAATTGCACACGCTCTGACATCTGAGCCACACTGAATCAACAGTCTCGACCGTGCATGACACTGCTACATGACCGTGCAGATTGTTGGTAAGAATCTCACGCTCATTCTTCCACTAATAATTATAATTTTTCCTATTGATCACATTTCCTCCATCATCCTCACATATTTTCACAAATTATTTTCCACACCTACCTGTGCCACATGCATTTGTGAACCTCGACTTAACCAATACACCCTCCCCCCCCCCCCCCCCCCACCCACCCTCTCTCTCACTTCCCTTATCCCAACATGTACATACTCCCATATCCCATTGCTTCCATCCTTTCTTCTCCATTTTTTAAAACATGTTTGTTCGTTTTTGTACATATTTTTATTCATCTTCTTCTGTTATCTGGATCGCATCTCAATCATTTAACACTTCCATTTGCCCATTTTCTACATCATTTCCGATTTCCCTAATGCCAAAGTGGACCCCTGCTCCATCTTTTGGTTCAGGAAAATATCCCTTTCCCTGGCTAAAATGCAGCAGCACATCCTGTTCTTTAAATCCTGCCTAAAACACAGAGTCTGTCCAACAACCTAACTATAAAAATTTCTTTCTCTGGATCCTACCCCTCCTTTCACAATGACCATCACTTTTTCAGATTCCATCAGCCCGTCCCTCATAAATCTGGTTCTCTCCATTGTACAGGCATCCTAGAACCACCTCTGCAAGATACTGCAACTGTGCACTCCCTACTACACACATCATGTCTCTTGAAACTGAATCCCTTGCACTCTAGCATCTAGAAGAGCTTTCCAGAC
Organism: Schistocerca nitens; assembly: GCF_023898315.1. NCBI lineage: Eukaryota > Metazoa > Arthropoda > Insecta > Orthoptera > Acrididae > Schistocerca > Schistocerca nitens. Next base: position 505,345,664 of record NC_064615.1, read on the forward strand.
AACACCACCTTAAGTATCCACCCTGTCAACATCCTACTCCTGCCTTGAGGCACCACTATCTAACTCTTATCTTACAGTGTTGCTCCTTGCAACCCTCTCATAGCACCCAGACCCTACCTGGCTGACCTTTCCAACTTGCCACAACCCCAAAACTCCCAACCAATACTCCACTAAATTGAGAGCCAAAACAATCCCAGAACATAGTTGTCAATGTTTCCACCAAAATCCGCAATCTCACAGAAGTTTCAGCCCTCACTTTCAGCCTAATTTAACCATGTTGAACTGGTCAAAGACCTACTCTCCTCCCAATCCCCGCAATGGAAACACTTCATCACCACCAACCCCTCCCACCAAAGCCAACCTGGTCACAACACTGAACCACGCCTCTCTCATTTTCTACTACTCTCCAATTGTGATCCCCCACCTCTCCCACCTAAACACCCCATGATCACCTTACAGACTTCCTTACCTCCAACCTGGCTCACCATGCTTCCCCACGTTCCTCCCTAAGAACACCAACCTTTCAGCAGACAAAAGGACAGCCATACACAGCCCCAAAACAGATTCTGATCTAATCATCATACTTACAGACAAATGTTCCACTACTATAGTTGTGAATCACAGTGACTACCAGGTGGAAGGCCTCTGCCAATTGTCTGACTCCTCCACCTACGAAGTCTGCCATAGAGTTCCTACCTCAGAATTTCAATGTAAGCTCCAGTTCCTACTTAAAGCCTTAGGCTCTTCCCAGAACCTCTCTCTTGAACCCATTTCTCTTCTCACTTCCTGTGACACCCTGCACACCCACCTTCTACACGTTCCCCACAATCCACAAACCCAACAATCCTGTACACCCCATTGTAGCTGGTTATTGTGCTCCCACTGAAAGAATATGGGCTTTCGCAGGCCAACACCTCCAACCAACTGCCCAGAATCTAGCCTCAAACATCAAAGATACCAACCACATCCTTCACTTTCTCTCCATCATCTCCCCCCCCCCCCCCTTGACCCTCTGGATCTTTACTCATCGCTGTTGACACTACTTCTCTATACACCAACATTGCTCATGCCCATGGTCTTGTTGATCTCTCCCAACATTCTTCAGACTCCAAACCCACTACCCTATTCCTCAAACACCTTACCAACTTTATCCTAACATACAACACTTCTCCTTTGGAGGGAAGGTACACACATGAACCCACAGCACAGCCATGGGCACCTGCATGGCACCCTCTCATGCCAATCTGTTTACGGGCCAACACGAGGAAACCTAACTAGCCTCCCAAAATCCCAAACATCTTTCTGGTTCATTAATGATATCTGCATGATCTAGACTCAGGGCCAAGACACCCTATCTTCATTCCTTCACAATTCAACACCTGCTCTTCCATCTGCTTCAGCTGGTCCTCCTCCAACCCAGTATGTCCTCCCTGGGCATTGACTACCTCTTCTCTGATGTCTCCATCACACGTCTGTCCACCTTAAACCCCTCAACCTTTAATTATCTATCATCATCGCCTGAAACGAGTGACATTCTACCCATGATCCTTTCGACTCCTCCTAAAGTGGTGTTTTGATGCCCACCCAACTACATTGACATCCTGGTCTATACTATGCCAACTCCTTGCCACAAGGATCACATACCTGTGGAAGACTCAGATGCAAGACCTGCCCAATTTCCCCCCCCCCCCCCCCCCCTGCCCCTCAGAACCACGTATTCCAGTCTTGTCACAGGGTTTCCTACCCAATTAGAGGCCAGGCCACCTGGGAAATGAGTCATGACATGTACCACCTCTACCCCTGCTGCAATCATTTTACCACTTTTTACATTGGTATGACAACTGACCAGATGTCCACCATGACAAATGGCCACCGCCAAACAGTGGCCAAGAGCAAAGTGGAAGTCTTGTTGGTACAACATGCAGCTGAACATAACATGCTTCATTTCAGTGGCTACTTCACAACACAGGCCATCTGGATCTTCCCCTCCACCACCAACTTTTCTGAACTGCACAAATGGGACTTATCTTTAAAACACATTCTGCACTAGTGAAATTATCCCATCCTCAACCTACTGTAACTTACTGCCCCCACAACTTCCACCAAACAGTTTGTCCTCTCTCTCCCACTTCCTTCCAATTCACACCCTCTTACACATATTGTCCACACCTCTCTACCAATGCACCCACTGATCTTCCCCCTTTACCGCCCCTCTCCTTTTCTGCTCCCTGTTCTCCTCCCCCTTCCTCCCCGCCCCCACAAGCTCCTGAAGCTGTGCATGGCAGCCTTGTCCTGCGGCCATTTAGTCCCCACATGATCTGCCTGGCTGCACTGACATCTCTACCCCTATCAGTACCCTGCTACCCCTCCTCCTCCTCCATCCCGCTCTGGATTCCTGCTTCCACTTGACACAGCTACATTCTGTCTGGAGCAGCCAGAGGTGATGCTCACGTGTGTGTGTGTGTGTGTGTGTGTGTGTGTGTGTGTGTGTGCGCGCGCACACGGTTTTTTTCTTTTCTCCTTTCTGAAGAAGGCTTTGACCAAAAGTTCTTTTCATTGTGCCTGTCTGCAACTCAACATGTCATCTTAATGGTGAGTAGTGATCTATCCTTTTCACAATATTGTTGCAGTTTAATGTTCCAAAAATATTAAATCTTTTTAGTTATTTTGTTGAAACAAATACAATCTCATTTTCAATACTGAGTTGACAAATATTGGAACAGATAATGTGAAATTAACATTTTGTTAACAACATACAGCGAAAATAAATTATGGTATTTAAAAGCATACAAAAGCCACAGAAAGAAAAAAATACAATAAGCTATCATTTAGTTGATGATTTAATTTGTATACATAAAATTAATTTTAAATTGTATACATGGATAATATTAACATATTTTTATATTTTAACAGTGCTGAGGATACGTTCAAGATGACAAAAACAAATTTAATTGACGATGGGAGTTCAACATAAAAGCTCCCAGGGGTGAGCAAGTCTAATTTTCCCCTAGCGCCTCATATAGAATAATGGTGGTGCAAGCGTAAACTGACGGACTTAGCTATTTAATCGTATACTTTTCATCTCTTATTTTTCACTTCGGCCTGATGCCATGAATACAGATTGTGTGTCATAACTTATCTGAGTGTAGCATCCCTGTCTAGGCAATAGTAGAACTACTTTCATTTCAAAGTTTACATACATAAAATTCAAATTCACAAAAGTATTGGATACTTTACTGTCTAACTGCTACTGTCACCTAGCTTGTCACATCCATTATGCACTGTTATTTAAATATGCCATAATGTTTTTTTTTTGCATCAAAGCATAGAGAAATTACAGCTTATATGTATTACCATTACCATTATTATTATTATTATTATTATTATTATTATTATTATTATTATCATTATTATTATTAAAAAAAAAAAAAACGAGCGAGGTGGCGCAGTGGTTAGCACACTGGACTCGCATTCGGGAGGACGACGGTTCAATCCCGTCTCCGGCCATCCTGATTTAGGTTTTCCGTGATTTCCCTAAATCGTTTCAGGCAAATGCCGGGATGGTTCCTTTGAAAGGGCACGGCCGATTTCCTTCCCAATCCTTCCCTAACCCGAGCTTGCGCTCCGTCTTTAATGACCTCGTTGTCGACGGGACGTTAAACACTAGCCACCACCACCACCACATTATAAAAAGAATGAACCTCTATCACTAGCAAATTCAGCAGAGGATAAAATATGTATTAAGTATTGTGGTCATGCAAAATTTCAGAGTTTCATGGCAAGAGTCAATTTCCATAAAATTCTTCTGGATTGTACACCAAGGCACATAAAATGATGCACCACTGCTGCAAATGTCTTTCATCAGTGTGTGTAGTACGTCTAGGGAAACTCTACTTCAGTTTAATATATTGTCCCTACCCGGCCTCTGTAATTCCTTAAAAGGAGTGCAAATAAAAATATGTCATGGAATACAAGGTAAGATTAATTGTGATAACCAAGCAGCAAATATTTCCAATGACAGAGTGTGGAAAGAACAATATTATGAAAAGGACACATTGCTACCAACTGTATAAAGATGTTGAATCCCAGACATGCACATCAAAAAGACTGCTCTACATTTAAGCTTTCAGCCAAAACGCCTTCTTCTGAAGTAAAAAACACACACACATTCTCACAAGCACAACTCCCACACATGACTGCTGTCTCTGGTTGGTGGGACCAGACATGTGGGGGAGTGCATTTTCCATCTGCAGGCAGTGGCAGTGCAGCATATTTTGGTGATGCGAAGGCAGTGACCTCTAGTGTATTGCTTGAATATTTTTTCTCGTTCATCGTGCTGTGCAGTTGATGTGGAGCATTCTGCAGTATTGCCAACACATACTATTTGCACTTTGAACTTGTTGCTTGCTGTAGTGTAAACACAGCAAGTTTTGTGGAAGCATGTATATACACACAAGTTTGCTTCACATGTTGTAATATTTATACCAATTAATATGAAATAAAGTTAATCTTGCTGTGATTTCAGTGTTTCTCTGTCCCAGAAATGTGTTACATTTATAACAATCTGTCTGCTGTCACAATGAATTAAACACCATTGAGGAATGCAACAAAGATGAACAACTGTCCACTGAACACGTCCTGTTAATTGTGGTGCTGCACATAGCAAATGGAGTAGCCTGTGTTGGCTGCAGTTGGTAGAGTCATGATACATTCTGGATTCTGTCGACAGTTTCCAAGCAGAACTATTGTAAGTAAAATTAATGCATGGATGTGAAGTGTGTACGAGGTTTAACTATATAAATTAAACCTAAGTGGAAGCCATGGTCAGTCCATTTGCTATACACAATTACATCAGCCATTCTTTGGAACAAGTCACCAAGTAAGCTTGTTATTTCATTCTATATGCTAGAACCCCTGATTAGTGTTACATCACCGTACAATACAGCTATTGGCTGCAGGTGGAAAACAAACATCCAAGTCATCATAATCTGGCAATTTTCACCGTATTTCATTTCATGACACAATGTGGGCTGTAGATATTTGCTATTTCCCAGGCAATCATAAAATGAAAGAACTATCAAAACCAAGTGCTTTACGATATAATTTTTGGCAGCAGTGTGTTCAGAAATGGCTCAATTACCTCGTATATCATTAGCAAAAGTGATAGTCTTTTCAATTACATACCTTACAGTATTACAAAAGGCAAAACCCACTTTTTTTCCTAACAGGTCTAGAACATGATGTAAAATTTTGAAATTTCTTTCTTGTTTGTTTGCAACTTTGAGATTTGGATGTTATGAGTGTTGGTAAAATTGCTGCCTAGGAGGAGGAGAATGAAATTCTCACGCCTACTTTTGATTTATAGCTCCTGTGTGTGTTGATACTTTATAATCCAGTACTTTAGGAATTTTGAATGTTTCGTAGGCTAACGTCTGTAAACCTACTACAAGTGTTAGTGTGGTGGGCTGACTGTGAGCCAGTAACAGCTGACTAGCTGGAAATAACTGTCTTTTCCTCTATTCTGACTGAGCATATTCTTCGACACTCAGTGCCTGAATTTAAAAGGCTGATGATCGATGTTGCTGCTGAGTACAGTAAATCAGAAATACACGCAAAAAAGATGAGTCCGAGTTATAAGTGGCACATGGAAAGATACTGGCTCGGTCCAGAACACTTCGTGTCGGTTGACCTGTTTTTCCATTGCAACCTAGCAGTAGTTGTATCATAACTTCGCGATGAAGCTAAACGTTGCGAGTTGTGTTGGCAATGCTGATTGTGGATTACGTCAGCATTTCCTCTTTCATGTTTCCCCTCTCCATAAAACTGAGGAATTTTTGGCATTGATCTTTAGGGTTTTATCAGGAGTTATGAATTTATGGTGTAGAATCATGAAAACTATAAATCACAGAACATAAAATCAAAGTTCCATTTTACTGCTACAAAATAAAATGAACTAATTTTGAAAGGACAATGATGGATAACTTGATAATGACAAAGCCTAAACTGCAATAGTGTATCCAGATAACTAAAAGTCAAATGGTGAACTTTTTTTCTAAACAATCTTATCTACCAACTAGGATCACGTTGACAACTTCAGTTCCTCTTCTTCCTTTGTTGTTGTTTCCTATTTTTCCAGTACCCCCTCATTTTCTCCCCATGAAGTCTCTTCCTTTCTTCTGTCCACGTTGTTCCTGATTTTTTTAATTTCTTCTGCGTTGAAAGCCTTCCAAATTTAGTATTTTATTTTTAAAACAGTTTCTTTCTGCTATTTCTGATTATTTGATGTTGTTTCTTTCTAGACCTTTCCTTACTTCTGTAATCCATGCTATTGTCGATTTCTTCTTCCAGAAATATAAGTGTATGTACATTTCTTGTTGCAAATATTTTTGGTCACACCATATGCTCTTTCCATTTTGTTAATTCTTACATCTATTGCAGATTTTTCTAGTCTATTCTGTTGTATATTTTCTCCGAGATATTTAAATTTATATGATCACTCTACTTTACCTATTTGTGTTTCTATGAATTTTGGCGCTTTTCTTTGTGTTTGTCATGAATTTTATTTTTTCCGCTGAAATTTTGAGACCAGTTCTGTTTGCTATTTTTTCCAGAAGGTTTATTTGAATAACTGCTTCTGTCCGGTTTTCTGAAAGAACTGCAAAATCATCCGCAAAAGCCAAGCAGTTTACCTTAATTCCATTTGTTTTCCTTCCTTGAGTTATTGGCTCAATCTTGTGATTTTTTAGCTCCGAATTCTAGATACTAACAATTTTTTCTAGAACACAATTAAACAGGCTAGAACACAATTAAACAGTAAAGGTGATAAACCATGACCTTGTCTAACACCAGTTTTTATTTCAAATGCCTGATATACTTCTCCCATAAATTTGACTTTAGATATTATACCTATTAGTGTTTCACAAATTATATTTGCTTATTTTGATTAACACAAAAATCTCTAATGACCTTATCTATTGTTTCTCTGCCTACACAATCAAATGCTTTCTTGAAATCAATAAATGACACTATTATTGGTTTGGTGGTTAACATTCTATGGCGAATTATTGACTAACTTGAAAATTTGTTCTGTACAGGATCTTCTCTTTTGAAAACCACCCTGATATTCTCCCAGTTGTTTGTTTAAAGTGTCTACCACTCTGTTCAGGAGAATGTTTGATAATATTTTGTATGCCACTGCAGAAGTGACACTCCTCTGTAATTATTGACATTTTGTTTGTCTACCTTTTTATGTAACAGGTGGATTAATGCTGTTTTCCATTCAACTGGAATCTTTTCATTTTTCCAAATGTTCTCAAAAAGTAGCTGTAGATCCTTTATGATTTTTGATTTTGACCACTTCAATAATTCTGCTGTAATTGAGTCTTCACCACTTGCTTTATTATTTTTGAGTGTTTTGATGGCTTCAGGAATTTCTAACTTTGTAGATGGGAAATCTTCCTCTAGGATTTGAAGTGTCACTGGAAATTCTAATTTATTTATGGGAACTGGAGAGTTTAACAGCTTTTCAAAAAATTTTGCAAAAATGTCATAATTATCTTTGTTATTTAATCCCATTTTGCCATTTTCATGTTTGAAACAGATACTTGCCACCTGATATCCTTTAAGTATGTGTTTAAAAGTTTGGTAAAAATTTCTAGTATTATTTTTGGTGAACTTTTCTTCTGTTTCAATAAGCTGAGAATTTTCAAAGTGTCATTTGATTTTCCAGATTATTTTTCATGCTTCTTTTCTTTGTTGTCTGAATTGTTCAAGGTCTTCCTCTTTTTTCGAACATCTCCATTTTCCACATTTTGGAGCTCTTTGTATTAGTGTTTCTTCACATTCCTCATTCCACCATGTCTTCTTTTTATTCTTGGCCAATCCTAAAGTTTTCTCTGCTGCTTGAGTTATTTGCATATGGAGTTCATGCCAATCACCTTCTTTACTTGTCTCAATTTCTTCTCTATATTTTTCTATATTTCCTCTTGTAATATTAGCTGTAGTGGTGTTGTATCTGATCACTTCCTTGGTCACCTTTTTAGTTTTACATGGGAGAAATTTTATTTTTTAATGATCTGAATCGAATTCCCCATTTCTGACTATTTTAACATTCATTATTTCCATGATATACCTTTTCGATATAGCTACGTGATCCAGTTGAAATTCTCCTAGGTTTGGATTTGGATGTCTCCGAGTTTTGGCTTTTCTTGGTAGTTTGCAGAAATGTGTGGACACTAGTTTTAACTGGAGCATTTTACGCATATTGATCAGTCTTTCACCATTTCTGTTTGTTCTTGAGTGTGCTGGATATTCACCTACAATAGTTCTAAATTTCTTTTCCCTCCCAATTTGTGCAGTGAAGTCACCAGGAAGTATTTTAATGTTCTTTTTAGGTAAGATAGAAATTTCAGATTCTAAAAGATCCCAGAATTGATTTACTTTCTCCAGATTTCTTCTGTTGTCAGCATTTATAGGTGCATTGCAGTTTATGAGGGTGCAACTTTTATTGAAAACATTATCATTTAGATGTATTTTTATCCATGCTGGAACAAGTGAACTCTGCGGCTGTTAATGATTAGTGGTGAATAACTCAATCAGCCACAGATACTTTTAAAATGCTTTATATCAATTCCATAAACGGTTTTGGGCTATCATGTCCATCTTCAGATGGTTAATGTTTCAGATCACATTACAATTTTCAACAACAGCATGTTGTCTGCTCCTGCTCTGGACAAGAATATTTGGATATTTAGCACCACTTTATATGTGGTTTCGATAGCAAAAAAAGTTGCTAATGATTCTGCGTTATTCTAAATCAATGCAAGTTCATTAAATTTACATGCTAATGTAAAATAGTAGCTTACATCTTCAGATATTTCTAGGATTCTTTAATTTGCAGGTAATAGGCTCCTATGTAAAAGATACCAACCATTTCTTCCACCAACTCTCCACAGTTCCTGTTCCTTTACCACATGGTGCCATCCTCATCACTACTGATGCCACCTCCATATGCACTAACATCCATAATGCCCATGACCTTGCCACTACTGAACGCTACCTTTCCCAGTCCCCAACAGATTCCAACCTACATCATCACTCCTTGTCACCATGACAAACCACACCCTCACTCACCATTACTTCTCCTTTGAAGGCATCGCCTATTAAGAAATCCAGGATACAGCAATGGGCACCTACATGGCACCATCCTATGCCAAACTATTCATGGGTCATCTAGAGGAATCCTTCCTAACCACCCAAAACCCAAACCCCTCACCTGATTGAGATTCGCTGATGACACCTTTGTGATCTGGATCAAGGGTGAGAACACCCTATCCACATTCCTCCAGAACCTCAACACCTTTTGCCCCATTCACTTCACCTGGTACTCTTCAACCCAACAAGCCATCTTCCTTGATATTGGCCTCCACCTCAAAGATGGCTACCTCATTACCATAGTCCACATCAAATCTCCCAGCCACCAGCAATGCCTCCACTTTGACAGGTGCCACCCATTCCATACCAAGAAGTCCCTTCCATACAGCTTAGCCACTGTGGCTGTCACATCTGTAGTGACAAGCAGTCCCTCTTGAAACATACCAAGGGTCTCATTCAGGCTTCCACAGACCACGATTACCCTCCTCACATTGTACAGAAAGATATCGCCTGCACCTTATATTTCCAGTCACCTAACACCTCCCAAAGTCCCATCGTATGGCCACAGAGAACCATTTACCTAGTGAACCAGTACCACCCAGGACTGGAGCAACTGAATCACATTCTCCTCCAGGGTTTCAGTTACCTCTCAAAGTGCCCTGAAATGAAAAATTTCCTAAAATTTCCGAGCCCTACACAATACCCTAGTCAATCCCTACACAACCCCTGCTCCCAACTTCTTACCTCATGGCCCATATCCCTGCAATAGACCTAGATGCGTAGACCGGTCCCATACATCCTCGCACTACCACCTACTCCAGTCCCGTCACAAACACATCTATCCTATCAACGGCAGGGCTGCCTGCGAAACCCGTCATGTGATTCACAAGCTAAGCTGCAACCGTTGTGCTCTGTTCTATGTGGGCATGATAACAGACAAGCTTTCTGTCCACACGAATGGTCACCAACAAACTGTGGCCAAGAAACAACTAGGCCACTCAGTTGCTGAGCACCCTGCCCAACACAACATTGTTCATCACAGCATGCCCCATCTGGATCATTCATTCCCACACAAGCTCTTCTGAACTGCACAGGTGGTAACTCTCCCTGCAATATATCCTAAGTTCCCATAACCCTCCTGGCCTCAGCCTTCATTAGTCATTGTCCTACACCCACCTATTCCCTTCCCTCTTCCCACTCCAGCACTTCACAGCACACCCACTGTCTTTTTCTTTCTCTCCTTTTCCACAGCACCCCCCACCCCCACCCCTGCTCTCCATCTAACCTCCCAACTGCACCTAGCTGCCCTACCCTCTTCTCCACCTCATACTGGTATCCTCCTACAAGCAGCACTTTACCATTCCGCATCACTACCCTGCTATCCCTTCCCCTCCCCACTCCAGCCTCCTCCTTACCCCCCCACCACCCAGATTGCTTCTCCCTTCATGCACTGCGGCCTACAGTATGGCCTTGGCAGCAAGAGACTGTGTTCATGTGTGTGTGAGGTGCGTTTGCACGAGTGTTTTTGTGTGTATGTTGTCTAATTCAGACAAAGGCCTTTCTGATCGAAAGCTTATTTGTTTGACCATCTTTTTGTTTGCCTATCTGTCACTCAACATCTCCACTATATGGTAAGTAGCAGTAATATTTTCGGATTTCAAAATTTTGTTTTTTGGTTTCACTGTTCATCCAATTGCCCCACATTACCATGCCTCAAACAGTGTAGGAAAGCCATTGGCATCCACAACAGTCATCTTGGAATGGATAAATACAGGTCCTGTATGGTTTCCAAGGGTATCTTCTAACATTTTTCCTTCAAAATAGTGGCAAGGATGTGGAAGTGGACAGTGATCACCCGCCCTTCTCTCCAAGAAAGTAGACCACACAGATTCAATAATACTGAGATCTGTTGACTGTGGTGGCCAGGGAAGATGCATCAATTCATCCTCATGCCCACAAAACCAGTCCTGGACTATGCAATCTGTGTGAACAGGGACCCTGTCATCTTTGAATACAGCATCATCATTCGGGAACAAACACCTTACCATGGGATGGACCTGATCAGTCAAAATAGTCGCATAATTCTTGGCAGTAACACCACGATAATGGCTGTTGAGATCACTACTAAACCTCCACCATGTTTTACTCTTGGGTCGTAAACTCACAGCGTGAAACAAAATTCATCATAGTCCAGGTCTTATGGAGCTCCCTTTGTGTTGTTTTCCTGCTGATAGGCAATGACTTTTTGAAGCTGTAGTCCTCTTATTTTTTGACACAATCCTCTTCAATGACCATCTGTCATAATCACTCAGAACACACTTTTGTCCATGTTGTGACTTAGTGGATGATGTTTTTCCACTTTCCCTGTTGTTGTTGTTGTTGTTGTTGTTGTTGTTGTCCTCAGTCCTGAGACTGGTTTGATGCAGCTCTGCATGATACTCTATCCTGTGCAAGCTTCTTCGTCGTTGTTGTTGTTGTTGTTGTTGTTGTTGTTGTTGTTGTTGTGGTCTTCAGTCCTGAGACTGGTTTGATGCAGCTCTGCATGATACTCTATCCTGTGCAAGCTTCTTCATCTCCCAATACCTACTGCAGCCTACATCCTTCTGAATTTGCTTAGTGTATTCATCTCTTGGTCTCCCTCTACGATTTTTACCCTCCATGCTGCCCTCCAGTACTAAATTGGCGATCCCTTGATGCCTCAGAACATGTTCTACCAACCGATCCCTTCTTCTAGTCAAGTTGTGCCACGAACTCCTCTTCTCCCCTATTCTATTCAATACCTCCTCATTAGTTATGTGATCTACCCATCTAATCTTCAGCATTCTTCTGTAGCACCACATTTCAAAAGTTTCTATTCTCTTCTTGTCCAAACTATTTATCGCCCATGTTTCACTTCCATACATGGCTACACTCCATACAAATACTTTCAGAAATGACTTCCTGACACTTAAAGCAATACTCAATGTTAACAAATTTCTCTTCTTCAGAAACGCTTTCCTTGCCATTGCCATCTACATTTTATATCCTCTCTACTTCGACCACCATCAGTTATTTTGCTCCCCAAATAGCAAAACTCATTTACTAATTTAAGTGTCTCATTTCCTAATCTAATTCCCGCAGCATCACCCGACTTAATTCGACTACATTCCATTATCCTCGTTTTGCCTTTGTTGATGTTCATCTTATACCCTCCTTTCAAGACACTGTCCATTCCGTTCAACTGCTCTTCCAAGTCCTTTGCTGTCTCTGACAGAATTACAATGTCATTGGCGAACCTAAAAGTTTTTATTTCTTCTCCATGGATTTTAATACCTACTCCGAACTTTTCTTTTGTTTCCTTTACTGCTTGCTCAATATACAGATTGAATAGCTTTGGGGAGAGGCTACAACCCTGTCTCACCCCCTTCCCAACCACTGCTTCCCTTTCATGTCCCTCGACTCTTATAATTGCCATCTGGTTTCTGTACAAATTTCCCTATATGTGGTACTAATCTTCAATTTTGTGCCTCTTGAAACACCTAACACTTCGGCTACCTTAGTTACGGAAGTGCCCACCATATGAGCACTAAAAATTTGCACACAGTCAAATTCACTTCAATCCAATGCACTCAGAACACAGAATACTGTTCTGACCAATACTGACACTTGCAAACATATTAAAGACATCGATAGGTGCCGTTCATGGTCAGATACAACAGCACAGCCTGCAGGCTTGGATAGCACCTGCATTTATGTTCAAGCTTGCATTTCTCATAGTGTTTCCATATCTTTGTCCAACCCTGTATCTCAAAGCACAAAAAAAATTAGCATTTCACATATAGTATGTAGATATGACATAATGATGTAAGGCACCATAGTCCTGTAATGGGAAGTCCTGCTTGGAATGAAAACAATTACTGACAGCACATATCATCACTATCTTAAGAAAACATGGTTAGGTTAGGTTAGTTTTGTTTAACGTCCCGTCGACAACGAGGTCATTAGAGACGGAGCGCAAGCTCGGGTTAGGGAAGGATGGGGAAGGAAATCGGCCGTGCCCTTTCAAAGGAACCATCCCGGCATTTGCCTGAAACGATTTAGGGAAATCACGGAAAACCTAAATCAGGATGGCTGGAGACGGGATTGAACCGTCGTCCTCCCGAATGCGAGTCCAGTGTGCTAACCACTGCGCCACCTCGCTCGGTCTTAAGAAAACATGATGAATAAAGGACAGAAATATTATGAAGTTGTAACTAGTGTGAATTTTTGAAGTTTCTATCTTCATGAATGCAATGAGTGAATTACAAAAATTTCTACTGAATGTAGACTAGACATTTCAAAAGTAAAAATGGGTACAAAAAAATTTATTGCTTGTTCCACAAAGTCTTAAGGAACACTAGCTCTAACCTAGTTAACCATAATGGGAACACATTGCTAGTTTTTCTCAATAGCAAGAGAGTCATACATATCTCATTTAGTTAGGTGCAGCTTGCTGACAGACACAGAACCAAAATTAGCACATTATAGAGCCTGTAAAAATATCTTATTCAATGTGCCCCCTTACACTCAGAGCTTTGCTGCTACTAAATGGCATAGTATCAATGTAACATTATGTGATAGGCTAATATTCTGTCCAGTTAGTTGTAGAATTCAGTGACAAACCTGAGAAGAACACAAAAGTGTCCCCCTTTAAATAACAGATTTTAACTGAAAACATTTGAGACGGAAAAGTCATCTAATATGTGCACTACAACCAAATTTCAATTGGGTATTCAGCTGGTGCACTTAATATATTTAACAGTTCTTAACACAGCAATGAACTTCCACAAACAGTCTGTTACAGGAAATAGGAACTTTCTATTGAACGGACAAGTTTTCAGTGTATTTCAGTGTAACACTAAGCAAATTAATTTGGAAGGAATGTATTTATTTAATAAAATAAATTTTATCTTCAATGTTGGGTCTCAGTCATTTATGGCATTGAAGCAGAGATTTTTTTAACACACATGCCTACCCAGTGCTTCCAGAAGCATATAGTATACTGGAGATGTTGATTCTTCTGCATATGACTCCATTTCATCAAGACTCAGAAATGAAGTAGAAAAATGGTTGGAGCGTGCCAATATGAGCCGTTTCAGGTGCCTTTTAGATAATGTATGCCTCTTGATAGCCTACAACAAAAGTTTTCCTGAATTAAAATGTTGTACATAAATTTTCTTTCACATTCGCTGTGTAATATAAAGAAAGGAAGATCATAGTTTAATGCCCTGTCAACAACATAGTTATTAGTGATGATGCCCAAACTTGCACTGGAATGGATGGGAAAGCAAACTGGCAGTGTTTGTTTCAAAGGAAACATCCCAGAATTTGTCTTTGGAAATTTAAGGGAACCATGGAACCTAAACCTTAAGGGCCAGATAGGTTTTTGAGCCCTATTCTCTCAAATTTACGTACAGTGTCTTACCACAGTGCCATCTAGCTTTGCCACATAGATATTAACTGAAATGTGAATTAAGGAAACTATAATAAAGAAGAAAATGTGCCAAACCATCAATATAAACATTTGTTAATGAGTTCAGTTGGGCACTTAAAACAGTCTCAGTTTAAATCTAATACCGTTAGAGATTGAGAGCCATTCTCAAACAAAATCTGTATTAATCTTTTATATAAAAGCAATTACAATGGTTTCAAATACAGTGTCTTTAATCTCACATCTGTCATAGAACTACATGGGTGGAAAAAAAAATTAAGAATGTCATGGTTTACAAGCAATACAATGAATAAAAATAACCATTCACTGTTTCCTATACACGATCTTTCCAGTCTTATATGAAGGTTATGATTTGGAAGATGTATACACAATACGGACAGCATTTACTGTTTGATACACTGACGATTTATCACAGAGTTATTATGGAAACAGAGCAATGAAAGTGTTGGTAGAGGGAGAAAAAGTCAAACTAGGCAGGTTTTTGTGGCCAGTATTTGCATTCTTTGTGATTTTTGTTTTATGGTCATTAGACCTTGGTGCAAGCCATAGTTCTCTGCCTATTGTTTCATCCTCCAATGCTGGAGACGTCATCAGAGACTATCAAGATCCAAACAGCAGTAGCAAATTGAAACAAGCTCATAAAGCCGAACTGTTAATACATATCATCATAATAGAGCAAAAGGGGAACATGGATAAATATTGAAGGATGTGTCCGAATCTTCTCTGGGTGTTGTACAAGTTCGTAGATGGTTTAGGGGAAAGTGTGTGATGTGGAAAAGCTGCAGACAAACACCAGTGACCATACAACAGTTCTTCATTAACTTATTCAGCTCAAACAGTCTTAAGTGTGCTCTGTTTTCTGGCATGGTCAGGTACTCCTTCGTAACATTCAGTGTTGTAACTACAGGTGATGGTTTATGGTGAAAGGAGTGCATGCGCTGCCTGGGAGGTAGTGCTGAGCTGGTGTTTCAAGTATGCCACCTGAGATAATTTGACACGGCCATGCTTCATTCACAGGCAGCCACATTCTTCTCTACTGCAGAAGGTCTCGATGTCGCAGCAGCATGGTAATGGCATTGCCCAGAGTCGAAGTCTGGACCAATGCTGAAGAGCAGGGATGCCTGTCCAAGCTGGGCCAGATAGTAGCCCCAGTGGCAGAGTTAAGGCAATGGGTTCAACTGACACAGGTTGGGCATCACATACTGCACAGCTGGTTGCAGTTACATACTGCCGTTCCCTCCTGATTTCATGGGAACATCAGTGTTTTGGGTCATGTCAATTGTTCAGGGCTGGGCAACAACCCTGTTGTTGTAATCAGCTACAATAACTTCTGCAGGCTAGCCTGGTGTAGTCTGTCAACACATTGGAATTGTTAAGCTGCTGAACACGCATTCCACTTGTGAACGCCTGACTTTGTCTTGACCAGATTCTGACTTGGCAATGCACTACTGGTTCCAAGTCTCATTTAATAACTTTTAACCTTTACAATAATGTTATCAGACCAATGGCCAAGATCACAGAGTTCACTAATTTGTGTTGTTAAGCTTGTGGTGGAGAAGAGTTGATGCTGTTTATTTTATTTAGCGTTAAAGCCCACAACTTGTCCAGTTTCAATCCTCCTCCTCTTCTATTACATTATCTTTGTGTTTTCAGATTTCTAAGGTCTCTCTGTACATCCTAGCATAGTAATTACTTTGAACAGGAAAAATAACCTATGGTTAAATTATTGTTCTGTACCTTCCTTTCATGTGGATGTGTTTCTAGGACTGTAGTGTTTTTACAACATTGCAGAGCACTTTGGAATGTTTGTAGTTTTTTGGGAATTCAGTGTACCTGCTTGATTTGCCTAGTTAAACTGTGTGGCTAATCTGTACTTTTGCATCTTACTTTGTAGTGTTTCCCTCTGACTGCTGAACATTTGTCTGGGGATCAATGGCACAAAATGTGGAGACAGTTTTCAAATTGCAGAAAATGGCTGTAAAAATATTAACTAACTGCACTAGTCAGGTTCATTGCAAAAAATTGGATACCCATACCATACCAAGTGAGTACATCTCCCAAGCTACTGTTAAAACATTACTACGTATTTCACTAACAGATCTATACATAAACTTATTCCACTAACAGGTCTATACATAATCAATAAATAGAAGCCAGATTAGATTTACAGTACCAAGGAAAACTAACAAAAAATTCACAACAGCACTTTATTACAAATAGCTCAAGGACACGTCCTGGAGGCATCAGTAGGTATCCAGTATGGAATGATGCGGTACAAAAATGTGTTCGATATTGTAAGTTATCTGGTGCAAATCATGTACAATCAAAAGAATGTTGAACAATAGGGACCAACCAAATACAGTGCAGTTGTTAAGACACTGACCTTATATTCAGGTAGATGGAGTTTGGACTGTTGGTTGGGTGATTGGTTGGTTTAAAAGAGGTCATTGGTCCCTTGTTCCTAATAAAACAATGCCACAAGTGTGAGAATAAAACGGACGAGACATATAACACAAAACGGAAAGAAAGGAAAAACATAACAAAGGACAGGCAACAAACACTAAAAGGAACAAAAGAGGACAAGAAAACAACAGAGAGGTGCTAGAAACAGAAGAGAGTAAAACAGTGGCTGGCCAACAATGAGAATAAAAAGGAAAAGCCAGCCACTCTGTAACACATTAAAACTTCCACCCTAAAAGCACTAGGGTTGAGGACACAGAGGGTCAAAGGACATGCGCTAAAACCTACATAGAAGTATACAACCCTCTCTCACAGATAAAACATAAAGCTAAAGCTACTGCTGAGGCATCATCGCCCAGCACCGAAGGTAGGGAGCTGGGAAAGTTACAGGTCCATCAAAGAGCGGCTAAAAGTGGGCAGTCCAGCAAGAGGTGGATGATTGACATTTGGGAGCCACAGCAACACAGAGGAGGGTCCTCGCAATGGGATTGGTAACCATGCATTAGCCTTGTATGGCCAATGCAGAGCCTGCAGAGGACAACTGATTCCCTGTGAGAAACAGCATAGAAGACTTCCACACATCTGTCGTCTTCTTAATGACACGCAGCTTGTTGTGCGTACTGTTACACCATTCTGTCTCCCAAAGCCTGACAACCCTGCAGCATAAGACAGAACGCAGGTCAGCTTCGGAGATGCCCATCTCCAAAAGCTGTTCCCATGTCGCCTGTTTGGCCAGCCTGTCGCCAAGTCCATTGCCTGGGATTCTGATGTGTCCTGGGGTCCACACAAATGCCACTGAATGATGGGACCGTTCCAGGGCATACATGGGCTCCTGGATGGACACTACCAGAGGATGGCAAGGGTAGCACTGGTTGATAGTTTTTAGGCTGCTCAATGAGTCAGTACACAGGAAAAATGACACGCCAGGGCATGAGCAGATGTGCTCAAGAGCACAAGATATGGCCACCAGCTCTACAGTGAAAACACTGCAGCCATCTGCAAGGAGTGCTATTCAGTATGTCCTCCACGAACACACGCGAAGCCTATGTGACATCAGCCATCGAGACGTCGGTATAAACCACATCACGGAACACGTCAAGAATTGAGAGGAAGTGGCAGCGGAGAGCGGTTGGGTTAATGAGTCCTTAGGACCATACAAAAAGTCCAGACGAAGCTGCAGCCGAGGCGTGCACCATGGAGGTGTACATGAATGGACCGCAAGTAGAGGTGGTAAAAGGGAAGGACTTCAGTTCGAAAAGAAGGGACTGCACGCGTACCACAATTGTTAGCCACGACATGGGCCGCTGACACAGGAGACGGACCACCACGGGCGGGAAAAGGAGACAGTAATTTGGATGCTCAGGAGAATTATGAATGTGTTCAGCATAACTGGTGAGCAGTTGTGCACGTCTGATCTGCAATGGAGGGTCCCCTGCCTCCACCAATACGCTGGTCACTGGACTCGTCCTAAAGCTCCTGTCGCTCGTCGAATCCCGCAGTGATGCACAGGGTCGAGTAAATGCAACGCTGAGGGCACTGCCGAACCATAAACCACACTCCCATAGTCAATTTGGGATTGGACAAGGGCTCTGTAGAGCTGCAGCAGCGTAGAGCGATCTGCACCCCAATTGGTGTTGCTCAGGGAACAGAGGGCATTGAGGTGCTGCCAGCACTTCTGATTAAGCTGACGAAGATGAGGAAGCCACATCAATTGAGCGTCGAAAACCAACCCTAAGAATCAATACATCCCACTACAGTGAGTGGACTGTCATGAAGGTAAAGTTCTGGGTCCAGGTGAATGGTACAAGGCCGACAGAAGTGCATGAGACACGACTTTGCGGCTGAAAACTGGAAGCTGTGGGCTACAGCCCATGACTGCACTTTGTGGACGGCTCCCTGTAGGTGCCATTCAGCAACACCAGTACTCGAGCAGCAGTATAAAACGCAGAAGTCGTCTGCATACAGAGAAGGTGACATGGAGGGCCTAACAGCTGCTACTAGACCATTAATGGCCACTAGAAATAGAGAGATACTCAATAGAGAGCCCTGTGGGACTCCATTCTCTTGGATAAGGATGGGACTATGGGAGGCACCAATTTGGACATGGAAAGTATGGAGCTACAGGAAGTTTTGGATAAAAATTGGGAGCAGGCCCCGGAGACCCCACTCATACAATGTAGCAAGGATATGATGTCACCAGGTCATGTTGTATGCTTTACGTAAGTCAAAAAAGACGGCAACCAGGTGTTGGCATCTGGAAAAGGCTGTTCGGATGGCAGACTCGAGGGACACAAGATTATCAGTGGTAGAACGACCCTGCAGAAGTAGCCCTGACATGGAGCCAGTAGGCCACGTGACTCCAGGACCCAACCCAACCACCGACACACCATACATTCCAGCAGCTTACAAAGAACATTGGTGAGGCTGATGGGCCAATAGCTATCCACATCAAGTGGATTTTTACCGCCATTGCAATGGAAAGATGCCATCACACCAGATCTGGTTGAAGATGACGAGGATATGTCACTTGTAGTCAGATGAGAGATGTTTAATCATCTGGCTGTGGATCCAATCAGGCCGAGAAGCTGTGTCAGGGCAACGTGCAACGGCACTGAGGAGCTCCCACTCTGTAAATGGGGCGTTATGGGATTCACTGTGGCATGTAGTGAATGAGAGGACTTTCCCTACCAACCGTCGTTTAAGAGAGCGAAAGGCTTGAGGTAATTCTCTGATGCAGAGGCTCGAGCAAAGTGCTCGGCAACCGTGTTTGCGTCGGTAGATAACATGCCATTTATGGTAACACCGGGAACACCTGTTGGGGTTTGGTACCCGAAAAGACGTTTGATCTTTACCCAGATTTGGGAAGGTGACATATGATACCCAATGGTTGAGACGTATCTCTCCCAACACTCCTGCTTCAGTCATTAGACAAGTTGGCGAATGTGGGCACAGAACCGTTCAAAGGCTATGAGGTGCTCCAGGGAAGGGTGCCGCTTATGCTGCTATAGAGCTCACCGACGCTCCATAATTGTTTCAGCGACTTCCGGTGACCACCAGGGACTGCCTTACACCAGGGCCACACTAAAGAGCGAGGGATCACGTTTTCTGACACAGAAACAATTGTTGTAGTCACCTGCTCAACCATGACATCGATGTTACCGTGTGGAGATCCAACGGTGGCAGCAGAGGTGAAAGTTTCCCAGTCCACCTTATTTAAAGCCCATGTGAGCAGGCATCTGTGGGCCTGACGCTGGGGCAGTGACAGGAAGATGGGGAAATGGTCACTACCACACAGGTCGTCATGTGCTCTCCAGTGAATAGATGGGAGAAGTCCTGGACTGCAAACTGATAAATCAATGGCTGAGTAGCTACCACGAGCCACACTGAAATGTGTGGCAGCTCCAGTATTTAAGAGGCAGAGGTCGAACTGAGACAGTAAAGTTTCGACATCTTTGGCTCGGCCAGTAAGCACAGTGCCACCCCACAAGGGGTTATGGGCGCTAAAATCTCCCAAAAGTAGGAAAGGTTTATGGAGTTGATCAATCAGTGCAGCTAATACATACAGGGGTACTACACCATCTGGAGGAAGATATACATTCAGGGGTACTACACCATCTGGAGGAAGATATGCATTGCAGACAGTTATTTCCTGTGTCATCCTCATTCTGACAGCCAAAGCTTCAAGAGGGGTTTGAAGGGGCACAGTGTCACTATAGACTGAGTTAGGGCATAAACGCAAACTCTGCCCGACACTCGATTATATTTGCTATAATTCCTGTAATATCCCTTATAGCCGCAGAGGGCAGGGGTCTGTATTGCCGGGAACCAGGTTTCCTGAAGGGCAATGCAGATAGCAGGTGCCGTAGCACAGCCAGGTGGTGGAAGAAACCCCTGCAATTCCATTGGAGGATGACATCTTCGTGAGACTGGCAAGGCATGGAACATTCAATGAGGCAATTTACACCCCATAGCCACCTGCTGCCACCGACTTTTTTGCCTGAGCAGTCTATACCATTGTGTCTGAGGGTCTTGTGAGATCTAGGTCCTCAGCGGACACCAGAATCTCCACCCCCATCCTCAGACGCAGATGTTGTAGGTAGCGTTGGTGTGGGTGCCACCTTGGTCTTAGGCGTCTTCTTTTTGGATTTCTCTTGCTGCTCTTTGGGCTTCCCTGGCTGGGAGGACTTCACTGGCTCAGTCTCCGGGACTGAGGATGAGTGTTAAGCCCTGTGACCAGATGCTTTTCAGTTCTTCAGCCATTGGTGGACGTCATCTTTCCCACAAACAGAAACCTGGGAAGGGAGTGACCCAAGGGCCAAGGGACCCCTTCCTAGCAAGAGAAGCCAAGAAGACTTATGCTTCTCCAGCTTGAACATACAAGGTACCGAGGCGAATAAGATCTGCTGCCATCCTTAGCCTGTCGTTCCTCCCATGGTGTGGCCAGGGAGGGGAACGATTTGGGGTCGTACTTCTGTGCGGTGAATTGAGCTTGTGAAAGCTTCGAGACTGCTGGTGTTTCACCTCCTGAAAGAGAAGATGGACTACACTTCATCGTGTAACATTTGCCCTGATGCCACCCACTCTGACCACAGGCCCTCCCCACAGGTGCCACCCAGCCACAGCAAAGGCCACCTGGCAGGATGGCCATTGTCGGGAGTCCCGATGCCCCACCAGGGGTATGAGCATCTACCCTTTGGCATACATGGTGAGTTAACGGCACAGTCATCAGCAGAGCGATCCCTGTGTTGTCAGGGGGCTACAATCAACAGGGTACATGGCGGCACCGCTACAACGGACTGGCTACCGTGCTGGATATCAGGTGCAAAGAAGTCCACCGTCATCGTCAATGCAGAAAGCGACACTGCATATTGCATGGTGGAAAATGCACCCAGGAAGGTGTCCTCGCCCAAGAGATGGAGAATGAGCGGGACTGAAATGCGACGATGAGAAAGTGGGCTGAAGATCTCAATGCACGATGGACATGCTGCACCATGTAAGGTGCCCTTCCCCAATTGGCTCGCTCTTCGGAAAAATTTTGAAGAATGGAGGTCAAACCCAACAGGGGACCATCACTTAAAGGTCGAAATGTGTGAAACTCCTTTTGTTGCCTCTTATGACAGGTAGGAATACCTCAGGCCTATTCTTACCTCCAGACCTGCTGAGGGTGGAGTTTGGTCTGTCATCCGGCAATCGTGGTTTAGATTTTCTGTCATTTTCCTAAATCATTTCAGGTAAATGCTGTAATAGTTCGATTAACAAGGCCATGACCAACCACTGACCACCTTGCCTATCGCTGTAGAAACATATTTATGTATTCTATGTGCATATGTTTTTGCTTTAACTATTTTCATTGTATTATGATAATAAATCTTTTATGACTGAATGAATGAATAAGTATTTGTGTGTGTGTGTTTTCATTTTTATGTTTTTTACTGACAGAGAGAAATTATCAGTCAGCTTTTCCAAAAGTGTGAGTACTGTGCCATAACCACAAGATTGCTTAATGTTTTGTTGTGCTGAGAGATTTTTTTTTATTTCATTAACAAATTTATTGCCTTCAATTAAGAAAACCCAAAGATCTGTAGCACCATTACTTGTGTGTAATTTGGAGTAAAGGAGACCATTCACTGAATAGTAGAAGCACTGAGCTGTCTACAGACATACATAATAGACAAAGAGAACTTGCTAGCTTTCGGAAGACATCCTATATTGAGCTACAGAGAACTTGCTAGCTTTCGGAAGACATCCTTTATTGAGCCCATGTCCACCCTCACACACACACACACACACACACACACACACACACATTGTGGCTGCTCCACACAAAATGCCGGAAATGCATGTTGGCAGGTGGATTAGGGTGGGGTGTGGGTTGCATCTAGTATGGGAGAGGCAAGAAGCAGGAAGACCAAGTTGCAGGAATGGTAGCTAGTGACTCAGGGAGGTGTCAGGTTCGCTGGCTAGGAATGTGGAAGGGAGGGGTGGTAGATGTATGGGCAGAGTGCAGTACACAATGAAGGTGATGTGGAGACACATAGAACAGAGGAAGGAAACGAGACTGGAGCCAGGAGGATTACAGGAGCAAAGGATGTGTTGCAAGGATACCTCCCAGTCATGTATTTCAGAAAAACTGGTGGTGGAGGAAAAGATCCAGATGGCCTGGGTTGTGAAGCAGCCACTGAAATGATCTGCCCAGCTGCATGTTGTGCAGCTGGGTGGTCAACTTTGTTCTCTTCACAGTTTGTGGTGGCCATTTATTTTGGTGGATAGCTTGTTGGTTATCATATCGGTGTAAAATGCAGTGCAGGGATTACAGCAGAGTTAGTATGTGATATGGCTGATTTCACAGGTGATGTTTGATGGGGTATGATAAAACTGTGGCAGGACTGGAATAGGAAGGGTTGGGTGGGTACATTGGGGAGGTCTTGCACCTGGGTCTTTCATAGGGATACGAACCCTGTGTCAAGTGGTTGGGAGTACAAGTGGCACAGGTATGGACTATGATGATATGTACATTGCACGGGTGAGGGAATAACACTTGGAATGGAGGGAGGGATGGGGGGGAAGGGGTGGGAAACATAGGTACGGTGTCGCTCATTTCCAGGCATGATTACATGTGTATGCATACTTAAAATGAGTGGGTGAATTGACTGGGATCACTGGTATATGGGGTATAAGACACACCTCTCTAGCTGGTGTATCTATGAGAATAGTAGCTTCAATGACAGTATTTTGCATAGTTTTAATCTGCAAATGGATAGGATTATATAAAGTTTTGGAAAATTGAGATTCCATAGCAGTATTCTAATCATAAACCGATAAGCTACAAATACAAGTTTCCAGTTTTCCTCCCACCTCTATCTGCCTATATCCTCCTCCCCACTCTCTACATCCCCTCCTCATCCTCTCTTTGTCCATTTCATCCACTCCTTCTCCCTGACTATATCTTCCACCCCCTCCCTCTGACCATATCCTTCTCCCCATCTCTGCCTCCCCCTCTTCCTTTTCGACCTGCCCACCAACTCTCTACATCTTCTGCTTGCCTCACGTATATATAGTGCCCAGGGGTACCAGCCACTACACACATAATGGCTATAATACACACCTACGAAACACATTGCTCACATGGTCCAGAGCAACCACGGGGAATTTTCAAATATGCTCCCAGACTGCCAGGTGGCACACAGAGCAAGCCAACAGGAAAAGGCCATTGGCCACATCACAAGACAATCGGGCGTCAGTTACTTGGGGGCAGCAGGTCTCTTCCTGAGCAACAGCTATTTAAGGAAACCCAGGAACCACTGCAGACAGTTCCCATCAACAAGAGTTGGGTGACTCGTGCGCCAACTGCTTGTAGTCCCTCAATTAAGTTCTCATCAATGTGTCATTGGTGACAATAGCAAAACGCCAAGAAGTAGGCTTCTTCATTGGAAAAGAGCTTTCTTCGAGTGTTAGTCATTTCAGATTTTTGTTCCAGCTCCAGGAAGTTAGGTGGAGCCAAATCTACATAATTTTATTTTGTTTGTAACTGCAGAAGAGGCATAGTTAATTTGTAATTTTAAATTGTGGCATACAGATTTTTGGTTTTCGGAAGGACAATAAAGAAGCTATTGTACTCCTACTGTGACTCTTTCAGTTAGGAAAGATAGACAGACTTTGCACCCTCCATCCCTCTTTCTGTCCATTTCTCCTCTCCCCAGTCTATCCTCTCCTGAATCCATCTCAACCACTCCCCAGCCATGCTCATTGGTATGTGTACCCCTGCAATACAGTTCAATAAATCAGGTGGATAATACTCCCAAAACATGCCGGTCACACAGGGCAGGCTACAATCATTTATTTATCCCCGACATACAGACCACTGTGCAAAGTGGGTCAATAAAGCAGTCTGATACTACTACAACATAACATGTCTGTCTGTCAGATTATCCTACACACTGGGATCCGGAAAAAGCACTTCTTGCTCTTGTCATGAAAGTTGTTCTGTTAAGTAGGCTGATATGGAAAGCCAGTACTGTTCCCACACAACAAGCCTGCCATGCAAGGCAGCCTACAAGCCAAGGACCAAAAAAAAAAACATGTTTTTGCTCGTATCTCCACTCCTATTGAAGCTACGAGGTTATAAACCCAACACTACTGGAAATTTGCAGGACCTGCTGTTTATTTGAAACTTATCCAGAGCCTTGGGAGGAGATACCAGAAAATAAGAAAAACTATCAAAAGCTTTGACATGTTTGGTAACATTGTTAAACAATGCCTTGTCTTTATATACCAATGTAGATAATCACCCTTGTCCCCTGATATTTTAAAAGACATTCCCCACTCCGTGAATTGCCTGGTTTTCATATATCACTGTGTAAGAGAGTTTAGTACTAGTTGGGGCACCCTCTTGAGCTGACGTGTGTGCTATTGTGTCAAATTTTACCTGGTGCTTGTTCCTTTCCTAAATTTACTTTAGTGTAGTGGGATAATTTTTTTCACGAGTATATGCTACATAGTTATTATTAGAAGACATTTATCGGGTTTTGTTGAAGTTTTTGTAGCATTTTTCTTGTTATTCCATCTTTGATTTTCCATGAATTTCTAAAATTTTAGTATTTTAATTCTGTTCAATTGTCTGATTCATTCTGAAGGTAGAGTGAAGTCTGAAAAAGTTATGATCATTTTGCTGAATCAGTTTCAAGAAATAACATTCAGAGGAGAATCTAGTAAAATGAAGGCCAAGTTGGGTTTGAAGTTTATTAATGTTTACCAATAAGTTTCAAACAACATAAGTGACCAGACAATTAAGATCTAATGTTTTTCAAATTATTGTATATATTATACATTCACGTTTACAACTGTTTAATTTCTAAAATTAGAATGTAAGATGTATTTCATTTTATGTCTACTAATTTTGATATTTTGTTTTTATGGGATGAATTTTGAAGCTGCAGGTAATTTCAGTGATTTTACCATCTATGAACATTTCTAAACACAAATAATATGGTTTCCTTTCTTGAATGCAATTCAGTTGATTAGAGGAGAATTTTTATAAAGTGTGGGAAAATAACATGTTTTCGAGAGGGGGCGGGGGGGGGGGGGGGGTGAAATTCACCACACTGAATGTAACTAGAAATTCTCTTCGTTTGGTAGAATTCTATGGTAATTATATGCACTTAAATTTTGTAGTTCCAAGATACAGGAAGTTGTTTACATTGATAATTGTGAAAAAATATCAAGAAAGCACGTGCCTATGGACTAAACAAAACTGCAAATATTCTCGTAAAATTTTAGAATTTGAACCGTGAATGGAGCATGAAACAAGCACGTGTAAAGTACGTTGTTCCAAAAAGTATGCTTTTCAGCAGGGTTTCTTGGATTGAACAGAATATAATATGGTGGCTCAACAGTCTTTTCCTCTCTTTAGGAAAATACACTGATCAGCCAGAACATCATGACCACTGACCTCCTATTGTATAAATGTATTCAGGTATAGCAATATCACCTGGTGAGGAATTACTGCTTATCAGAAACACACAAAGAGCATGTAGTATCAGTGCATGTGCTGTCCATATGTAGACTGGGGAAGGCGCACAATCTATCTGAGTTTGACCGAGAGCAGATTATGACAGCCCGGGGACTTGGCACAAGCATTTCGGAAACTGCATGGCTTGTTGAGTGTTCGAAAAATGCTGTGGTGACTGTCTTCAAAACATGGTGAAACCACATCCACACACTGTATGGTTGGGCTGCCACGCCTCGTGACAGATTTAGGATGTCGTAGGTTGAGCAGGGTGGTAAAACATGTGGTGAACTGAGGAGGAACTAACATCAGAATTTAATGCTAGGCAGGGTGCAAGTGTGTCTGAACACAGTAACTGAACATTGCTAACTAGTGGCTCCGCAGCTGACAACCCATGCATGTGCCAATGTTAACACCAAATCAGCAACTACGACTGAAATGGGAATGTGACCACTGGCCCTGGACATTGGCACAGTGGCAAAGCATTGCACAGTCTGATGAATCCCGATACCTTCTTCATCATGCCAACAGGACGGCATGAATCTGTCGTCCTCCAGAGGAACAGCTTTTTGACGCCTGTACTGCAGGGCAGAGCAAGTTGGTGGCAGCCTCTTCATGCACTAGAGAACATTCATGTGAGCATCCATGGGTCAGTGGAGCTGGAGCAAGGCACCATAATGGCCAAAGAGTATTGTGTGGGTGCAGATCATGTACAACCCTTCATGACAATCATGTGTCCCGACAGCAGTGGTGTTTTTCAACAAGATAATGCGTCATGTCACAATGCCAGGCATGATACGGAGTGGTTTGAGGAACACAGTGGTGAGTTCCAATTGATGTGGTGGCCCACCAACTCACCAAATCTTAATCCAATTGAACACATCAGGGATGTGACAAAGTGGCTTCACAGCTCACTGCCCCCCCCCCCCCCCCCCCCTGGAATTTACGGGAATTAGATGTGGTGCTAACTCCCTCCAGTGTACTACCATGCCATGATGCGTAGCTGCTGTTATCCATGCAAAAGGAGGACATACTAGCTATTTGGTGAGTGGTTGTAAATGTTCTGGCTGATCAGTGTATTACACTGTGCATCTTGGGGTTTTCCCTTAAATACTCTCCATGCCACGTTGTTCGTCAAAGGATATCTGGATGGAGTAGAAAGTGAAGAAAAAAAACTGAACAATATGCCTGGAATTGAATGCAAGACCAAATGTTAATGAAGATGTATATACGGGTTATTATAGCAGTCTTTATCACACAATACAAGGGCTACCCGCTGAAAATTGATCCAATTATGATGAAAGTAACTTGTGATAACACTGTTAAACACACAAAAATCTTTGTACCATTTCTGACATGTGTGTCTAAGGTTGGAACTGCTCTACTGCCATATGTAGTATATAAAGCAACTCATTTGTATGACAACTGAAGAGAGGGAGGAGCGACAGGAGCTCCATTTTGCACAGAACTGTGTTGCAGTGGAGGAACACCTTACAATGTTTTGATACCGTGACATTTACTGACCAGTTCAAATCGGTTTTTCTAACACAAATCAATTATCTGTATGGGGCAAAAAATTCCTGACAGGTGACAACTTACCACACTTTACTGACAAAGCATTTCAGCTGTATAATAAAAATGTTTTTTTATCCCTTCCAGCCAATGCTACTCATCTACATCAATCAGTAGATGTTCACTTTTTTAGGCCATAGAAAAAAAAGGGGACAAAAATTTTTTAACAGCAGGAAGAAAGGTCACTCCAAGTCATCTGCTGTAGAACAGTGTCTATTTCCAAACTGTTACAACATATGCTTAATGTACCACCACAAATGCAACAGATCATCAATGGCTTTGAAGCCACAGTAATCTTTCCATCAGACATATATAATCTCCGGAAGATAATTCCCAGAAGAGAAGGAACACTACCTTATAGACATCTTGACATGCCCAGGTTGATTAAAGAAACAGTTGTGGAATTTCTAAGCCAAAGGACACAGTTGTCTTGAGCACCTAGCTCGGCGGCCCATATGCAATAGAGATATCTTAGACATTGCAGCTACAAATAAGCTTGATCTTATCAACGATATCAGTACAGAAATGGGGATTAACGATCACAATGCCATTATAGCAACTATGGTTACAAAAGTGGCGAAGTTCAAGCAGAATATAAATCATGGTCTGGAAAGTTATATGCGTAGTTAGTGCATAAAGGATGGAATAAAACCACCATAGTTTAATAACAAAATATAGAATATGCTGAGGAAGCAAAACCTATTGAATTCTCAGTTCAAAAGAGAACACCCAAATGATGACAGGCAAAAGTTGGTAGAGATTCATGCACCTTTCAATAGATCTATGCACGAAACACACAACTACCAACCCCCTTAATACCTTAGCAAACCATCTGGCAGAGAACCCAAGAAAATTCTGGTCATTTATAAAATCACTAATCGGCTCTAAGGCTTCTGTTCCGTCTCTTGTTGTCTGGTGAGGAAGTTGAAGTTAGCAAAACAAGAGCCGAAGTTTTCAATTTTGTGTTCAAGAAATCATACACAGGAATATCATACAAACATACAGTCATTTAACCATTGGACAGACTCCCGTATGCACAACACAATAATAAGCATGCCTGGTGTAGAGAAACAACTGAAAGATTTGAAAGCAAATAATCTCAGTTTGAATGTGATAAATTTTCTTGATACTAAAAAGCTTATGTCCGTGAATCAGCACGGTTTTAGAAAGCATCGCTTATGCTAAACTCATCTTGCCCTTTTCTCCCACGATGTACTGTGAACTATGGATTAACGGCAACAGGCAGGTTTTGTATTTCTAGATTTCCATGAAGTATTTGACACGATGCCCCATTGCAGGCTGTTACCGAAGGTACAAGCACATGGAATAGGTTCCAACATCCTGAGTGGCTCAAAGACTTCTTAAGTATTAGAACCCAGTACACTGTCCTTGACAGAAAGTGTTCATCAAGGACAAGGGTATCATCATGAATGCCCCAGAGAAGTGTGACAGGACAGCTGTTGTTCTCTACACATACATAAATGATTTGGCAGATGGGCTGGGCGGCAACCTGTGGTTGTCTGCTGATGATGCTGTGGTGTACGATGAGGTGTTAGGAGGATACAATATGACTTAGACAAAAATTATGATTGGTGTGATGAGTGGCAGCAAGCTCCAAATGTGGGAAAATGTAAGTTAATGCAGATAAGTAGGAAAAAATGTGAACGAGTATAAATATCTGGGCATAACGTTGCAAAGCTATGTGAAATGGAACAACCATGTGAGGACTGTGGTAGGGAAGGTGAACGGCTGACTTGAGTTTATTGGGGGAATTTTGGGAAAGTGTGTCTCACCTGTAAAAGGTCCGCATATAGGATGCTGGTGCAACCTATTCTTGATTGAAGCAGGGCATCAAAGCAATTCAGAGGTGGGCTGCTTGATTTATTACCAGTAGCTTCAACAAAACATAAGCATTACAGAGATGCTTCGGGAGCTCAAATGTAAATCCCTGGATAGATGGCGATGTTCTTTACGAGGAACACTATTGAGAAAATTCAAAGCACCAGTATTTGAAGCGACTCCTGGTCGATTCTACCACCTTGTGCATAAGGATCATGAAGATAAGATATGAGAAATTAGGGCTCATACAGAGCCATGTACTGTCCTATTCTTCCCTCGCTCTATTTGTGAATGGAAAAGAAAAGGAAATGACTAGTGGTGATACTGGGTACCCTCCACCATGCATCATACGGTGGCTTGCAGAGTATCTATGTAGGTGTAGTTCTGATAAAGCCTTCACCCATTAACGCAGAGGAAGTCAAAAATACACTGTGTTTCAATCCTTGTCAGACAGTTTCAACATGAACACTCTCCTCAAATACAAATTATGGTGCCAGTTCCATAAAATCAAAGTCACCTGTAATGCTATTTATTTCCCTGGCAAACAATGACATTCTACTGACACAAAGAGAACTGTCAAACTCATACAAGACGAAATTGCACCTGCACAACCTGTAAAGTGGTGGAAGAAAGTGATTGTGCTATGATTTTGACGTTAAATTCATACGCTGTATAGATAAAATTCCAGATGCATTTTACTTTCTTTGGTCGATATTTCACTCATTGAGATTAGTCAATTAATAAATGTAGTAAGGGATTTCTGTACTCCTGAAATACTAACTTCTCAACAAAAATCTAACTTCATTCAAATTTTGTGTTCAAGAGTACAGTGTTTACTGAAATGCAGAAATAAAATTGATTTTATAGTGCTCATACAGAGTATTCTAGTGTAAAACTGTGGTACAAATAAGTTATTTCTGTTTTATTTTTCTATGTGTTTGAAGCTAATTTCATTCTCATCATTTAAAGAGTGGGATTTCTACAAAAGCTGTGTTTCAAACATTTTCTTTAACATAGATTGTAATCAATTTTATTTGGGTCTTAGTGTGACAACAAAACACTGTATATAGCTGCCTTGTTACATGTTAACCTTCATGCCATGGCTTTTTCTTTTTTTAAATACTAACGTCCTGTGCATTAAAATGTGTATGTGGTCACCTTTGTCCCTGATGAGAGGAACATAACTGAACAATTTTTTTAACGTGTTTTTTATAATACTGAAATTCAGTGTGTTTCAATTCCTCAGAAACACGTGATCATGTTTTCAGGCGGAATAAAAAGATATTAAGATGTACAGTAGCATAAAGGTTAGAACTGGGCATCTTCATCTCATTTTTGGTAGCGATGTGTTGACCTCAAAAACACATTAATTCATCGTTAACAAAACACCTATGAAAACAACGTCTGCGTAACCTAATTAAATAAATGGTGCCCAATCACTAGCAAAACATTTATAGCACCTAAACAAAGTAAGTAGGGTCTAACTGTTTTACAATGTGTCAACACTGACATACTGTGCTTTTCCAAGAAGTTTACAAATGGTTCAAATAGCAGAATGAAATTGTTACTGTTGACCTCCAATGGGCAATGTTAACATTACGAAGTATTTGGTAGCAACTCTTCTTCCAGAACGTTGTAAAGGCGATTGTGTTGCACAGGACAAGCTGTAGAGTATCTCTTATTTCGATAAAATAAAATCTGCATCGGTGAGAGTAGCCTGCTGATTTTGTAAATGTCTGTAAGTCAGTATCATACTATTTTCCATTATTCCTTCGATACAATACAGAACTCTTGTTTTGCAAATTCAATATCGCGTCAGCTGTGAAAAAGTGTGCGATAAATAGTCTATCGTGTTTCGCATCCGTGATGGACTGTGGAATATTTACACGCACGGAAAATGATAATACCTGTTTGACAGTGCGTACTAAACAAATAATACTCACACGATAAAGTTCACTAGCAACTGGTTGTTTTGGCACATGGCCATTGTAAATGTTATCAATGGTTTCTTCCCAGAATTTCAGCCTCATTTGACCAATACGTGGATCACTCACGCTATCCTGAACTCTTGCAGTCTCGATGTTAAATGCACGGATTGCAAAAGCAGAAGTCCGAATATCGTTAGGGAGGAGTAACGTACACAAGAAATTCTCGTAGTCGAAGTTTCTGCAAAGTAGAAACACTAAAAGTAGTAAGAGAAATTATTCATCACATTTATGGCACTAACGAGTAATCTTTAATAACAGAGGTTATGAACGACTTACTTAACCATATTCACACAATACCCTGAAGAAGTTTCTTTGGAAGTACTATATTTCATTAATGACTTCTTACATACTTCGCTGCGTGGCACTGCATAACCAAAAGTTCTGCTTAAACTACCGAAGCACTTCATTTGAGCTTTTGAGCTCGCCGCCTCTGCACACCCGGTTCCCCGTCTCCCCAACTGCAACGATCAACATGCGTAATGTATTGTACCACGCTGCAGCGTACTTGCATTACACTGGGTCCCCGAGTTCTCGCGTTTTGAGCTTCATGTAGCCCCTAGGCATTCGAAACCATCGGTTAAAATAGCTGGAAAAGCCGTCGAGATGCTCAAGTATTATGCCACGAAGATAAATATTACTTCTGAGCCGAAGAACATTATATTTTCCTTCGTCGCGCCAATTATAAAACAGCCATTTGATACTTTTTTTGCACACTTCAGCTATTACAGAGAAAGGCGCAAAAAAAGAAAAAAAGGGAAACCGTATTCTTTCTGTGTGGTAATTATCTTCTTTACCAAATATTAACACAAACGGTTTAACAGCAGAAACTCCAAATCACATTTAGGCTACTCAAAAAATTGATGTACTGCAATTTATACTTTCCGAATTTGTATACATAAAGGTAGTTTGCTTACATGAAGGTTGGCTCAAAAAAGAATGCTTAGAGGTTTTAAATAAAATAAATAATTTTAAACAAGCCAGCGGCTATTGAAGAAATGTCACATTTCCTGGAGGCTCCTGTACCCAACTTTATGTCTCCATAAATTATAAAGTGAACAGTTTCAGTTGTTTAAATCAATAATGTATTTTTGGAACTAGTTGTGGAGAGCTATGTGATTTAAATACTGTCATAATATTATATTCCAGAATTCCTGGACGTTCTGTCACCAAATTTTTCTGAGAAAAACTTAACAAGAAAGCAAGAAAAAGATTGTGATTGCAGTAGAGTTCTATCTAAAAACATAGTAGTTGAAACCAGTGACACTGTAAAATTTTGTGTTTTAATCCAGAAATCCAGGTTTAAGTTAAATCTCATTGCGTGGACTAGAGACAACTTCCAGTTAACAATCTGCTTCAATAACATTCTTACTAATTATGAGTCTGACAACACAGGGAAGTTTTCCCTAGATTTAGGGATATCTGATCACTCAGCTTTGTTTACAGATCCCCCAAAAACAGAGAAACTAAACTCTGATCTGATATAAGAAGGAATTTCAGTAAAGAAATTTTAGATTTGTTCAGTGATAAGTTAAGCATTATAAACTGACCTTTACACCAATATGCTTCCAAGTTACAAAAACTTGGATAAATTTTTAATTTGTTTGTAGATTTATTCAATGAAACATTTCCTCCAAAATCCTATCAAAAAAGAAATTCATGTTAACCCTTTCGCGGTTGATGGGTCATACACTCCTGGAAATTGAAATAAGAACACCGTGAATTCATTGTCCCAGGAAGGGGAAACTTTATTGACACATTCCTGGGGTCAGATACATCACATGATCACACTGACAGAACCACAAGCACATAGACACAGGCAACAGAGCATGCACAATGTCGGCACTAGTACAGTGTATATCCACCTTTCGCAGCAATGCAGGCTGCTATTCTCCCATGGAGACGATCGTAGAGATGCTGGATGTAGTCCTGTGGAACGGCTTGCCATGCCATTTCCACCTGGCGCCTCAGTTGGACCAGCGTTCGTGCTGGACGTGCAGACCGCGTGAGACGACGCTTCATCCAATCCCAAACATGCTCAATGGGGGACAGATCCGGAGATCTTGCTGGCCAGGGTAGTTGACTTACACCTTCTAGAGCACGTTGGGTGGCACGGGATACATGCGGACGTGCATTGTCCTGTTGGAACAGCAAGTTCCCTTGCCGGTCTAGGAATGGTAGAACGATGGGTTCGATGACGGTTTGGATGTACCGTGCACTATTCAGTGTCCCCTCGACGATCACCAGTGGTGTACGGCCAGTGTAGGAGATCGCTCCCCACACCATGATGCCGGGTGTTGGCCCTGTGTGCCTCAGTCGTATGCAGTCCTGATTGTGGCGCTCACCTGCACGGCGCCAAACACGCATACGACCATCATTGGCACCAAGGCAGAAGCGACTCTCATCGCTGAAGACGACACGTCTCCATTCGTCCCTCCATTCACGCCTGTCGCAACACCACTGGAGGCGGGCTGCACGATGTTGGGGCCTAACGGTGTGCGGGACCGTAGCCCAGCTTCATGGAGACGGTTGCGAATGGTCCTCGCCGATACCCCAGGAGCAACAGTGTCCCTAATTTGCTGGGAAGTGGCGGTGCGGTCCCCTACGGCACTGCGTAGGATCCTACGGTCTTGGCGTGCATCCGTGTGTCGCTGCGGTCCGGTCCCAGGTCGACGGGCACGTGCACCTTCCGCCGACCACTGGCGACAACATCGATGTACTGTGGAGACCTCACGCCCCACGTGTTGAGCAATTCGGCGGTACGTCCACCCGGCCTCCCGCATGCCCACTATACGCCCTCGCTCAAAGTCCGTCAACTGCACATACGGTTCACGTCCACACTGTCGCGGCATGCTACCAGTGTTAAAGACTGCGATGGAGCTCCGTATGCCACGGCAAACTGGCTGACACTGACGGCGGCGGTGCACAAATGCTGCGCAGCTAGCGCCATTCGACGGCCAACACCGCGGTTCCTGGTGTGTCCGCTGTGCCGTGCGTGTGATCATTGCTTGTACAGCCCTCTCGCAGTGTCCGGAGCAAGTATGGTGGGTCTGACACACCGGTGTCAATGTGTTCTTTTTTCCATTTCCAGGAGTGTATATGTCCCACTAACTTTGAGCGCCAGTTCGAGTGTCGGGATATATGTTACCCAGCTCTGCACGGTGCTGCCATCTAGGGACGACTGTACTGAACCTGAGAAAAAATCGGAACTGCACTGCAAAGGCAGGAGTGCTAGTTCTGCAAGGTTCGCAGAAGAGCTTCTGTAAAGTTTGGAAGGTAGGAGACGAGATACTGGCAGATGTAATGCTGTGGGGATGGGGCGTGAGTCGTGCTTGGGTAGCTCAGTTGGTAGAGCACTTGCTCGCGAAAGGCAAAGGTCCCGAGTTCGAGTCTCGGTCCGGCACACAGTTTTAATCTGCCAGGAAGTTTCATATCAGCGCACACTCTGCTGCAGAGTGAACACATCATTCTGAGAACAAAAGTTGTTTGCACAGCTTGTGGTGTCCACTTTGTGCCACACCATGTTTTTCCAAGTTTCATGGAATGTAAAGTTTTGTAAGTATTGGTCATGTATCATGAAAATTGAAATGTAATGAATATTTTTTTCACTGGCTCTACACAAATAAAAAGATTACATGCATGTATAATTTGTAGTTATTTTATTCTCCACAAAATCCAGTTTATGGCTAATGATGCCGTGTTGAGTTGCAAAAATGGAAAAACTGTTACACATTAAATTTTTGGCCAAAGCCTTCTTTAGAAAGGAAAAACACACACATTCACACAAGTAAGTACTCCTCATGCACACATGACCACTATCTCCAACTGTTCTGGCTCCAGTCAATGGAAATCTCATCATGGATGATTATGTAATTAAAGAAACTTGGCAACCTTACTTTGATGAGCTGTGAAAGATATGCAGCATACATAAGAAGAGTTTGCTGTATCATGTAATGGCCATGAAAACGTATGGGCAATCATTGGGACATAGAAAGGAAACAGTTGCAGATAATCCATCATTTGAAACATCTTGACAGTATTGTCTCTGATACTGGTTCTATAGACAAAAAAATCACTCAGAGATCCATGCAGGTAGTAACTTCCATCAAATTGTTAAAGATATAATGTGGAACAAAGAAGTACTGCTAAAATATAAGACAGTCATCTATGGAACCTATTGCATTCTCATTCTAACACATGGTTGTGAAACACAGACCATGAGAAATAAATAATGAAGACATCAGCAGAATTCAGGCAGCTGAGATGAGGTTTTCCCATAGCAGAATTGGAGAGATATGGAGGGATAGAAACTGTAATGTGGAAATATGAAAACAGGCTCAAGATATAAGACTACAAGACAAAATAACCTCACAGTGGCTGAGATGGTATGGACATACGTGATGCTTGGATGCCAACAGGCTACAAAGTGTAATTTATGACATAAAATTCCGAAATAGAAGTCTAAATCTCTATCTACATACATACTCCACAAGCTGCTACACAGTGCATGGCAGAGTGTAGACTGTATGACCACTAGTCATTCCCTTTTTCATTCTCCTCGCAAACAGAGAGAGAGAAAAATGACTGATTACACCTTTGTCTGAGCCCTAATTTGTTGTATCTCATCTTTGTCATCCTTATAGGAAATGTATGTTGATGACAGTAGAATCATTCTGCAGAAAAAAAAAACATCTTCTCTCCAGGGATTCCCACTTGAGTTCCCAAAGCACCTCTGTAATAGTGAAGTGTTGTTTGGACCTAGCAGCCTACCTCTGAAATGCTTCGATGTCTTCCTTTAACCCAACCTTATGCAGATCCCAAACACTCGAGCAGTACTCAATAATGAGCTGCAGTAGCTTTCTGTGTGCTGTCTCAGATGAACCACACTTCCCCAAAATTCTCCCAGAAACTAAAGTTGACCATTTGCCATCCCTACCACCATCTTCAAACTCTGGGTCCATTTCATATCACTGTGCAGCATTATGTCCAGATATTTAAACAATGTGACTGTGTTAAACAGGACACTAATAATGCTGTATCTGAACATTACAGGTTTGTTTTTCCTGCTCATCTGCATTAAATTACATTTTTCCACATTTAGAGCTAGCTCCCATTGATCACACCAACTATAATTTTTTTCTAAGTCATCTTGTATCTTCCTACTGTCTGTCAACTTTGACACCTTCCCATATACCAAAGTATCATCAGTGAATAATCACAGATTTCTGCCCATCCTATCTGCCAGATCACTTATGTATATAGAAAATAATGGTGGTCCTATCACACTTTCCTGGGGCAATTCTGATGATACCCTCGTCTCTGATGAACATTCACCATCAAAGACAACAGACTGGGTTCTATTACTTAAGAAATCTTTGAGCCACTCACATATCTGTGGGAACTATTCCATGTGCTTGTACCTTCATTGAAAGCCAGCAGTGGGGCAGCATGTTTTTCAGAAATCTAGAAATATGGAATCTGCCTTTTGTCCTTCATACATAGTTTGCAGTATACCACACGAGAAAAGAGGAAGCTGAACTTTGCACAAGTGATGCTTCCTACAAAGTGCTGATTTGTGGACAAAACCATCTTGGTCTCAAACAAATTTGTTATATTCAAACTGAGTATACGTTCAAGAATTTTTCAGCAAACCAATGTTAAGAATATTGGTCTGTAATTTTGTGTGTCCGTTCTTTTACCCTTCTCGTATACAGGAGTCACCTGCACTTTTGTCCAGTCACTTGGGACATTGGATTGGGTGAGAGAGTTGTGATAAATGCAAAGAAGACCAAGACTCATTTACAAAGACATAATGAAGTCTGACATTGAGCAAGGAGGATATACCTGGGACAACACCGAAGAGAGACAGAGAAGTTTAAGGACCATAATTAGCAGAGAAGTCTAATTTGCTGACCCATCAAACAAGATGCAATGATGTAGAGGGATGATGATGACAAACTTAGGAGCTATGGGATCAAAGATACTGAATTGCAGCGGTTCAACTCTTGTCTGATAGAAAAGAAATGAAGAGTATTTTAATATTGTATTCAGTTAACTAGTACTCTGAATGGAAAATGATTTCCAAGGGGGTACCACAGGTTTCAACACTAGGTCCACACCTGTTCTTGTTCTACGTAAATGATTTACCATTAAATATTGATGCTCACTCAGTCTTATTCACAGATGACACCTCAGTCCTGATAGAAAATGATACAGTACTATAGAAAAAA
This sequence comes from Schistocerca nitens, assembly GCF_023898315.1. NCBI lineage: Eukaryota > Metazoa > Arthropoda > Insecta > Orthoptera > Acrididae > Schistocerca > Schistocerca nitens. The sequence continues at coordinate 505,383,878 of NC_064615.1, forward strand.
ATTTCGGGTAGTGTACAAAATGTTCTAGGAAAAACTGAATACTAGTTCCATAAGAACTGACTAAAATAAAATGTCACAAACACCCAGATAATGCAGTTTCTCTCTAAATCAATGACAATGTGTCCTGTAAAAATAGCTCATAACAGTCAATGCTACTCATTATGAAGATGTAAATGTGTAATGGTATTTTAATTGCAACTTTCTGCAACTCAGTGTGTTGCCTTTATGGTGAATAGCATTCTATCCTTTCCTTGTACTGTTGATATTCCAACCTGGAGTTTCCATTCTGTCATAATAACCATCTGAGGACAGAAGTAAGCCATGTGAAATTCTTGAGCCTAAACCTGGACAAAAGTTTAAACTGGAAGACAAATATAGGCTTTTTGACAAATTAATTTAATACCATAGCTTTTGCACTGTTTATGTTATTTGGTGTCTCTCATGTGGACATCATAAATACAATATAACAGTTATTTTGAATAAATTATTGGGTAGGGGATACTTTTCTAGGGAAATTCTATAAGCAGAACAAGGCTATTAAACCATTATAAAAATGTGTGCTGCCAATAAAAATGAGCCAAAATTCCATTGTTATTTAAGAAATTAAAAATACTAACCATTTCTTCATTGTTCATTTTTGAAATTTTGGTTTTTGTACACAATAACCAAGATGAATTTGAAAATTTTCACTTTAAGCAGTAAACATCACAATGTGAACTTCAAACTTCCCTAACATCACTCAAAGCTTTTATTCAGACACCATGCATTTTAATAGAGAAATATTATCATGACATTGAAAAAGCCACAGAAGACAGTTTGAAACTTTAAGCAAAGGAATTCTTTAGACTATTAATCTGTAACTAATTTTACAGTGTTGTATGTACTGAACAAAACAAATCCCTAAACTGTTAACCTATAACAAATATTGCAAACACACAACTTCCTTAAAATAATGCAAAGAGATCTTTTGTACATCATTGTATGTATTGAGACTAATACATCACGTTTCACATACGTTTATCTAAACACAATTTTAGGAAGTAATTGATTGATGTGCTTCAGTACTTTTTAGATCAACTGTTTAAACAAAGCCAATAAAGTCTATAAATACTTTCCATGTGTAAGGTCTATATAGCAGTGATAAATAAGATTGTTCTGTAGTTATTAAGTTAATTTCTTAGGGTTAAAATGCTCATTGGATGTATCTTTAAATGTTGCTACATAAATGAAACATATGATGTACCAGTATGTAAGTAATTACCCTTATTCTCTTATTTTTTTAATGCTGAGTTTATTACATGGGGCATTCAGTACATAATGCAACAAAGTTCTTTTCTGAAAGCAGGTATGTTTGAGTGTTAATTCCAGTACACCAAATTAGTCCCCACTTTTTTGGCTACAAAACCCTATTTTTCGACATAATCTCCACTCAATGGGATGGCCTTATGCCACCTTACTGGGAGCGCCTTTATGCTCGCAAGGTACCATTATACTGGTCGATGTCGGAGCCAATACCTAGCTGCATCAATAACCTCCCCATCAGCCATGTACTGCTTCCCACAGAGGACATGCCTCATTACGCCAAACAGATGGAAATCAGAAGGTGCAAATACAGACTGTTGGGTGGGCAAGGAAGAACAGTCCAATGCAGTTTTGTGGTATCTTCTCATGTGTGCAGACTTATGTGAGTCCTTGTGTTGTCATGGAGAAGGGGAAGTTCACTTGTTTCCTCAATTTCCTCACATGTTGGAGACCTGTGTGAGATCATACAGGTTTGCATTATGACAGATGCCTTGCACAATGACTTGACATGATTTTTTTCACTGCTGTGTCTCTGTAGGCATTCTGCTAGTGCATGTGAATATCTGTGATGCTCTGGTTTTCTGTCAAAAGAAAATCAATGACAGCTCTCTGCTTGAAATGCACTTCCATTACAGGTGCCATTTTTAAGGCTATACATAGAGCCACCATCTATCAGAATTTCATGAAACTATAGGGGCTGAAGTGGAAATTCTGCATTTTTTCAACTGAAATAAGCCAAGAAAAAAATTGTGTTGCACTACTTGTAGAACACCCCCTTATAGTACGAGGGCTATCCACAAAGTACATTACGTTTTCGTTTGTGTCCGTTAGGGGCGGGGCTAGCGCAACCATCTTGGTGTCATGGCATTCCGCCGCTCAGTTGGCATCCTGCCGTGCTAGTGAGAGGTTCATGCTGTACTCCGTTGAGTTACTGTGACAGTTTGAAATGTCAGCGTTAATTGAAAATGCCGCGAAGTGTGAAGTGCGTGCTGTAATAAGGTTTCTGACTGCAAAAAACTGTACACCGATAGAAATCTATCGGCAGCTTTGTGAAGTGTATGGGGACAACATAATCACTGAAGGTGGAGTGCGTCAATGGGTCATAAAATTAGAAATGGCCGAACTAACGTTCACGACGAAGAGTGAAGTGGAAGACCCAGTATAGTGACTGCCGAACTTGTCAAAAAAGTCGATGCCGCGGTCCATGAAAACCGTAATTTCACAATAACGGAACTCTCTATGAGTTTTCCACAAATTTCATGAAGTTTGTTGCACGAAATCATTACCAAAAAGCTTGGTTACCACAAGTTTTGTGCAAGATGGATACCAAAAATCTTGACAGAGATTCACAAAAATCAGCGAATGGCTGCAGCGTTAACGTTTTTGGACGCTTATGAGAAAGATGGCGACTCATTACTCGATCGAATCGTTACTGGTGACGAAACATGGGTTAAGCATGTGAACTGCGAGACAAAATTGCAGTCAATGCAGTGGGGGCACACAAATTCCCCCCCAAAACCCAAGAAATGCATGCAGACAGTGTCGGCAAGGAAGGTGATGGCGACTGTCTTTTGGGACAGAAAAGGTGTGATTTTTGTGGATTTCCTGGAAAGAGGCACTACAATAAACTCTCAAATGTATTGCCAAACTCTGCACAACCTCAGAAGAGCAATACAAAACAAGCGCAGGGGAAAGTTGGGCTCAAATATCTTGCTGATTCACAACAACGCCCGGGCCCACACGGCAAATGCCACTCGTGAAGTTCTCGAATCTTTTAAGTGGGAGTTGTTTCCTCATCCGCCGTACAGTTCCGACCTGGTACCGAGCGACTTCCACTTATTCCCAGCAATGAAGAAGTGGTTGGCTATGCAGCATTTTGATGACGACATACAGATTCAAGAAGAGGTAACCACGTGGTTGAAGGCGCAGGCGGCCAAATTTTACGACGAAGGAATTTCCAAGCTCATCCATCGCTACGATAAGTGCCTTAATTTAAATGGCAACTATGTAGAAAAGTAGTATTTAAGTGTGGCTTTCATCTGTATATAATAAAAAAATTTCCAATACTTTATTTATTTTTAATTCCAAAACGTAATGTACTTTGTGGATAGCCCTCGTATTTATGTGAATATGTATGGACTTGTTCATCATCCAAACAACATAGTTGCACTTAAGAGTCCATGGTGTACATACAGTATACAAAACAAATAAATGAGATTAAGGCAATACTTATGTGATCTGCTATTTATAATGTTTTGTCTTTTGTAATATAAGTCTGTAACTTGTACCACCAACCCCTCCAAAAAAATTATGAACTTCTGAATTCAGTAAACTTACTTTTTTGTAGCCTTCTTCCATTAGTAATTTGACTGATAATGACCAGTGTTTTTTTTCTCCCTTGAAGAAAGATAAAGAGAGATGTTTTGGTTTCCAGACACAAACTTAGAAGGAGTGGGATTCTAACCACCATGGCAGCTTTAGGTTTTCCTTGATTTTCTGTACTTTCTCCCTCAAATTACAGGATGGTTCCTTTCTCCTCATCCCTTTGATTGATTTAATATCCTGTTACTGATGACAATGGTGTCAACAAAATATTAAACTCTAATCTTCCTTCCTACTAACACATGCAGACACATCGCTGCATCAGTGTCACTCTGTAACAGTGTCAGCTCTGTGTGTCTCAATTGGGCATGTGTGTTACCAAAGCAAATGGCTTTGTCTGAGAACTAATCTTTCTCCACCATTTTTTGTTTGCTTGACCACTTCTCAGTACCATCTCTACTTGATGAATGACGGTCTGGTCTCTTGTACACAGTACAGCAACTTTTTGTGAAAACAAATGTTATTCAGTGGCTCTCACGATATGATCATCTTGGGAATTAGTCCAGAAGGAGTTGGTAGTGTCATTCCTTAAGTGGGTGCTTTTAGACACTGTCTCCAGATTAACAGTTGTGGCAGTTTACAGGGCACCATCTGGTAATTTTAAAGTGTTTGTTAAACAATTAGATACTCTTTTGTTGTACTTAAGTAGAAAAAATAGGGGCATAGTAGTTGTTGGGGATTTTAACATAGATTTCTTGGTTCATTCTTCCTGCAAGGTGGAGTTTGAAAATCTCATGTGCACGTACAACCTTGTTCCCGTGGTTAGCTCGCCCACCAGAACCACAACCTCTTCCAGTACTCTCATTGATAATGTTTTTGTTGATCAGAGTAAAGTCAACCATATTAATATTGAAATGGTTATAAATGGCCTGTCTGACCATGACGGACAACGAGTTACTTTCAACAGTTTGGGAATTCCTCTGAGTGACACCTCACCTTGATGGAAAACAGTAAGGAAAATAAGTGAGGAAGCTATTCAAACGTTCAAATCATGTCTTCAGCATACTGACTGGTCACCTGTTTATCTAGCAGAAACTGCTAATTCAAAATACAATTTATTCACAAATGAGATAGCAGGTACCTTTGAAAGTGTATTTCCAAAAAAGTCATACAGAGTCCAACCTGCTAGGTCTGCAAAAAAACCATGGCTCACTAAGGGCATCATAGCTTCCTGTCAGAGAAAAAGGCAACTCTACATAGCATCAAAGACTTCTAACAACCCTGCTCAGCTAAAACATTATAAACTCTACTGTAAAATTCTTGCCAAAGTAATTAAAAACTCTAAAAGTATGTGTATAGCATCTGAAATTACTAATTCTGAAAATAAAATTAAAACAATCTGGAATGTGATAAAGAGAGAAACAGGGACTGTAAACTACACCAAAGACAAAAATATTGTTTTAACTGTTGACAACTCAGAGATAACTAATAGTGAGGAAATTGCTGAAATCTTTAACCAACATTTTTTAACTGTCCCAACACAGATAGGTTGCCATGGTTCTGTAGATAAAGCTGCCTGTATAATGAAAAATAATTTTCCAGAACCTTTCAGTCAAATAAGTGTGCCTCCCATTACTGCCAATGAAATAAAAAAAATCATACAGTCTTTGAAAAATAAACATTCTGCTGGTATCGACGATATTTCAAGCAAGCTGTTGAAGGCTTGCTGTAGTGAAGTGACCGAAGTCTTGGCTCACATCTGCAACACATCCATGCAACAAGGAGTGTTTCCAGACAGAATGAAATACGCTGTTGTCAGGCCCCTGTACAAAGCAGGGGATGCTACAAATGTGTCAAACTATCGCCCTATCTCTCTATTAACAACATTTTCAAAAGTCCTAGAAAAAGCTCTGTACAACAGGATTGTGGCACACCTTGGTGACCTGAACATCATTAACAGACAGCAGTTTGGTTTTCAAAAGGGAGTTTCAATAGATAACGCAATTTTCTCATTCACAAATGATGTTCTAGAGTCTATAAACAGAAAGAGGCTGCCAATTGGTGTCTTATGCGACCTATCAAAGGCGTTCGACTGTGTAGATCACCAGATACTCCTCAAGAAGGCCTGTCATTATGGAATTACTGGACCTGTAGGGAACTGGTTAAAATCGTACCTCGAAAATAGGAAGCAGAAGATTACTCTAGATGTTTCAGATAGTGTATCACAATATATAGTGGACTCTGAGTGGGGAATTGTGCAGCAGGGAGTGCCACAGGGATCAGTGCTTGGGCCCTTGCTGTTCCTCATATATGTTAATGACCTGCCTTTATCCATCAATAAGCAGTGTAAATTTACAATGTTCGCTGATGATACGAGCATTGTGGTGGATAATGTGTCAACTACTGACTTAGAGTCCGAGGTCAATGATATCCTTAAAGAAGTTCTGGGTTGGTTTAGTATTAACTCCCTTTCAATAAACCTGAAAAAAACCAATTTTATCCAGTTCCAGACAACCCACAAAAACCCAAAAGAAATAGTTATCACACAGAATGATCAGATGATAAAGCAAGTGTACTTATCAAAATTCCTAGGCGTATACGTGGACAGTAGGCTGAACTGGGAACATCACGTTCTACAAACACTAAAACGGCTGACGTCGGCAACATTTGCTTTACGAATTTTGTCACGCTTCAACGACATTACCATCTCAAAGTCAGCTTACTTTGGCTATTTTCATTCAGTCATGTGTTATGGCATCATCTTCTGGGGCAATACACCTGCCGCAAAGAAAATCCTCACAGCACAAAAAAGGGCAATAAGAATCATTTGTGGTGTACCCCCACGAACCTCATGTCGAAATCTGTTTAAACGACTTGAAATACTGACAGCAACATCTCAGTACATATATTCACTGATGTGCTTCATTATAAATAACCCCACTCTGTATGAAACGAATTGCCTACATCATGAACATAACACCAGAAGAAAAGAGGATTTCCACTGTGAGTTAAAGAGCTTGACACTTATTCAGAAAGGGGTAAAGTACGCTGGAACGAAAATTTTCAATTCCCTACCCAACAGCATCAAAAGTATAAGGAGTAGTACATCAGTATTTAAACGTAGCTTGAAAAATTATTTACTTGAGACCTCACTTTATTCACTAGAGGAATTCTTTCAGAGAAATAAGTAAAACCCAGATTGGAAAGATGTTTTTAAATTTTTTGACACTGTTTACTGTTAAACTAATGTAATAATGCCCTAATGTAAAAATTCCTGTTTTTCTCATTTCCATTTTTGGGTCACTTTTAAACCCAAAGTGGGAAGTTTTGATTACTGTTCAAGGTTAAAATAGATGCAATAATGCCCTAAATATGAAACTGCTATCTTCACATTTATGTTGACTAGTTTTAAGCTAATAAGTATGACTTTTGTGCACTGTTATTAATACTATAACAATTTCTTTATTCTATGTATTTTATTATGTACATTGACACGTTCCACATCTGAGTGACTTGCTCACATGTACAGATCTATGGAACAAGTATATAAATAAATAAATAAATAAAAACTGTGCAGATATACACTAACCATGCACATCAACGTGACCACCTGTCAAAAGCCCGAATAACCGCCTACTGCAGTGCAGACTGCTGTGAGACATGCAGGAAGAGAGTCCATGAGGTTCTGAAAGGTACAGAAAGGAATATAGGACCATGCTGACTACAGTGCCATAGCCAGCTGCATTAGTTTTCCTAGCTGAGAATTGTGCGAACAGCCTGATAGAGGTGGACCCACAAATTCTCACTTGGATTTAAATTCAGGGAGTATGGTAAACTCTTCTAGGTGATCCTCAAACCACACATGTACAATGTGAGCTGTGTGACATGTTGCATTGTCCTGTTGGTAGATGCCATCATGACAAGGAAAAAACAAATGGCATGTAGGAGTGGACACTGTCCTCAGGGATGGACATATAATTGTGTTGATCCATTGTGCCTTTCTGCATTACGAGATCACTCAGTGAATGCCACATAAACATTCCCCAGACCAAAAGGCATGCAGGATGTTTGCTTTTAGGCATTTCACACTGTATACGCCAACAGCTATCTGCCCGATGGAATACAAAATGTGATTCATCTGTAAAGGCCACCTGACAGCATTGTGCAGTTGCAGTACTGGTGTGCAAATTCCAGCCCTTGTCTCTGATAAATAGCAGTCAGTGTGGGCAAATGAACCAGGCTCCTGCTGCAGAGGCCCTTACGCAGTAATGCATAGTAAATGGTCATTGAGGATACACTGTTGGTAGCCCCTTGGTTCATCTGGGCAGTCAGTTTCTCAATCCACAATACACCACAGTTGGTTTTGGATAGCACCATTTTGTCCTGTATGATATACTTTAACCATAGTGGCATGCAAACAGTTTACACACTTAGCCATTTCAGAAATGCTTCTACCCTTAGCCCAAAAGCCAATGATCATGCCCTTTCAAATATCAGATAAATTGCTCCATTTCCAAATTGATTGCACTGTTTTCTATGTCCCCCTGGACATGCTTCATATACCTTCCACTGCTAGCGCTGCCACCTGCCACTTGAGAGTGGCTATTGTACATTGACATCGAACATAGGCAGTGGTCACATTAATGTGACTGGACCGTGTATGTTGCACTGTGTGATGACTGATGAGGTGTTCGTGATGGAGGTTAATGGTCACTGAGGTTATCTGAATATTTAGATGCAAATGGATTGAAAAGTTCTGTCAACTACAAGCAAGTAGTAGTGGTTATTAGAAAGTTGTATAATAAGTAATTATGTACTATAAATAGGACTATTTTGAAAAATAAGATGCTGTTTCCATAGTTTTATTAGCTGCAGTTTGTCTTCTTTGGTTGTCTAATGTTTTTTTTCATAACACTGGTATTTTTTAAAGAAAATAGTTAACTAAACATGTAAATAAAGAGTCATGTTAACAATCCACAGCTATTTATCACAATGAACACTGCTACTTTCTTTGTAGCTAACAAGTATTTTCATTCCCTGAAACTAGATAATCAGATATTTTGTAGGAGTGGGCTGATGAGGCATGTTTTTAGTATTCTTTAGAATAGGTTGAGATCCCCAGCTGGTGGCTCATGTTGAATGGGAGCTTGTTCAATACCTCTGCACCAAAGGACATGAACACTAGAAGATGAGGCCTAGTCTACATGAAAATAGTTTTCATGTCTTGTATTGTGATGGTGCAAATCACAGTTCAGGTGAAACTGATTTTTACCATGGGCAAACAAATCATTAATGAATGCATAATTGTATTGGAAAATGAGTGTATGATTTCCAAGATCCTTAGACACACCTTTGTCCACAACTGCTTGCTTCTGCTGAATAAACACTTAGTTTACTTTAAGTGTGCTGACCCAGAAAATAATTCCATAAGACAACTTGGCATGAAAATAAGCCAACACTCTTCAGGTTATCTTCCATTTGGAAAGTGGATGCACTCAGCAACTGTATGTGACTTATAAATTATAGAGTGCAGCAATCAGTTGTCTTTGAATTCAAAGAACTGTGACTGAAGACTGAACAACAGGGACTTACATGCATTGAGAATAAAAAATAGTGCATTGAGAATGGCAAGCTACTAGCCAAAATTTGGATTTGCATAATAAAATCTGAAAAGGATGACTGATTGTTGCACTCTATAATTTATAAGCCAACACTCTTATCTTCAGATCAACACTGTGACAGGTGCTTCTGAGAACAAAATATGCTTGACTGAGCTCCGTGATTAATTCATCTGTGTGTTGGCTCCATTTTAACTCATTATCCAGTTGGACACCAAGAAATTTTACACAGTGAGTTTCACTTAGTTTACAAGCTCCTTGTCCAGGCCCAAGGAATGTCTATCGGCTGCCATGTCATCCTCTGCCTTGCAGCATCATGTGGATGTGGTATGGAGGGGCATGTGTTCAGCACATTCCTCTTCTGGGCATTTTGCAGACTTGTCAGACTGTGGAGTTGCTACTTCTCTGTCAGATAGCTCCTCAATTGGTAATAGTGACACTGGTATTGTTATCAGTCCAAGCATACAGACAGAAACAAAAGAAACGGTAAACAGTGTTCTGAAATGAATCATTGGCTGGTTTTCTGGAATGGTCTCACCCTCAATTTTACAGACCCAACATATTCCTATATACTACACCAGTGGTAAGTGTAACACATGGCGAGGAAATATTAAATAGGGTGGAAACATCAAAATCCTTAATTATCCACATTGATGAGAATTTAAACAGAAGAAAGCACATTTTGTAAATCCTAAAACGACATATTTCAGACACATTTTCACTTAGAATCATTGCAGATCTTGAAGAGAGACAAATCAGTAAGTTGACAAATTTTGCACATTTTCATTCAATAATGTCATATGGAGTAATGTTCTGGGGTAACTCATCTTTAAGAAAGAAAGTCTTCAATGCTCAAAAATGTGCAGTAAGACTAATATTTGGTGCTCACCCACAATAATCTTTTAGATATCTGATTAAGGAGTTGGGCATTCTGACTACTGCTTCACAGTATATTTATTTCCTCATCAAGTTTGTTGTAAAAGGTCCACTGCAGTCCAAAAGGAACATACCAGAAGGAAAAATGACAGTCATTTCTCCACATTAAGGTTGTCTTTAGCACAAAAAGGTAAGCACAATGGAGGAACAAAAAATTTAGATCACTTACCCAGGGATATAAACTGTCCACAGACAGCAAAGTAAACTTTGAAAACAAACTGAAAAAGTTTCTCTTTGACAAATTCTTTGTTCCATAAGAAGAATTTCTATTATTGTTATGTGTAAAAGGTGGTGGGTAGAAATTACTACCTCATATTGTACATTTCAAATAAAATAAAATAAAATAAAAAACATATAAGTGTTCCACACATAGCCGTATTTACAAATTAATTTGCAATGTGAATGTAAAATGACTTATTCCACGTTATTACAATTAACATACAAAATTATCCATGGAGCATGGAAGTAACTAACTAATTTGACAGTACCAGGAATCAAACCCAGGTCCTCCGCATAGCAGCCATCTAAGCTGACCAAGAAGCTACAGAGGTGGATGAGTTTCATTTAGCACATTACCATTAATACCTACTACTGCTGTTAACAGGTCATTATGCTTGTTTTGAATTACATAATAGGAGTGTTTTTGAGATTAAAACTGAGACTGTTAGCTGTGATAATAACAATGAAATAGGATGGAGGAGGTGTTGAATGTTAATCTTTCATTCTATTTCTACTCAGATGTAGAGCACATTTAGTGTGCCTCCATCTCCCAACTGCAACAACAGGCACAGTACTAATGTGAGATTATGTTCCATTCAGCAGCAACTTGTTCAGTTCTGTTTCTACATGTCTCAAAGTTGTGTTAACCCAAGGCTGATCATGCCACTGCAGGATCTGCCAATACCCCCCTTGTATATGCATTTACTACTCCTATTCCATCCAGGTCACCCTTGATGCTGTAGTCTCTTTCTATAGCCAGACTGCTCTACCTTTTGTGACTACCTGTTCGCTGTCACCAAATTCATCACACACGAACCTACGTCTTGTGTCACCTTATTTTCACAATACTTGTGATCTGATAAACTGCTCTTAGTTTGTCCCATAGCACCCAACCTAGGCCTTTTCAGTGACTGCTCCCTGTTACTCAGACAGTATCTAACTGAAAGAACAAGTTGTAACCAAGAGCTCCATTACCACAAGTGTTGTAAGAAAAAAATTACAAAACACATATACTATGCAAAAAATATAAATAATCCCCCAAATAAAACTGAAACAGTTTGGAGTATCATTGAGGAAGTAAATAAAAAAGAGTATCAAATAAAGTTGCACCCCTGGATAATAACTGTGACAGAAATGAGATGACTCATTGAAACTATTGGCTTCAGATTTCAATAATTACTTCCTGAGGAAAGAAAAGATAGTACCTGCTTATGGGGAACCAAATACAGAAGCCTTAGAATAACTCCAGGATACTCTGATCGCTCTGCTGGCAAATTTTAGTTTAAAGAGTACAAGCTCTGTGGAGACTAGAAAAATTGCAATATTGAAAAAAAGGGAAATTCTTATGGCTATGATAGTTTTTTGAGCATAATACTAAACTCTTCTGTTGCAATATAATGAAAAGGGTAGTTGCTACTCATCATATAGCGGAGATTCTGAGTCGCAGAAAGACACAACAAAAAGACTGTCCGAAAGTTAGCTTTTGGCCAACAAGACCTTTGTCAAAAATAGATAACATACACACACTCACGCAAATGCATCTCACACAGATGTGACCACAGTCTCTGGCAGCTGGAGCCAGACTGTGAGCAGCGGGGCATTACTGGGGAGGCAACTGGTGGGAGTAAGGAAGAGGCTAGGGCAGGGAGGGGGAGGGATAGCAGGGTAGGGGTGGGGGACTGTAAAGTGTTGCTGGAAGCTTGAAGGAACAACATGGAGAGTGGGGCAACTAGGTGCAGTTGGGAGGTTAGACAGACGTCGGGGGAGATTGGGGGGGGGGGGTGTTAACAGAAAACAAGAGAAGTGAAAAGACTGGGTGCATTGGTGGAATAGAGGGCTGTGTAGTGCTGGAATGGGAACAGCGAAGGGGCTAAATGTGTAAGGACAATGACTAAATAAGGTTGAGGCCAGGAGGGTTACAAGAACATAGGTTATATTGCAGGGAGAGCTCCCATCTGTACAATTCAGAAAAGCTGGTTTTGGTGGTAGGATCCAGATGGCACAGGCAGTGATGCAGTCACTGAAATGAAAGACATATTGTTGGGTAGCATTCTCAGCAACAGGGTGGTCCAGGTGTTTCTTGGCCATAATTTGTTGGTGGCCACTCATGTGGACATCCAGCTTGTTGGTTGTCATGCCCATGTAGAATGCAGCATACTGGTTACAACTTAACTTGTAGAGCACATGACTGGTTTCACAGGTAGTCCTGCCATTGATGGGATAGGTGATGTTTGTAATAGGACTGGAGTAGGTGGTGGTGGGAGGATGTACAGGACAGGTCTTGCATATAGGTCTATTACAGGGTATGAGTCATGAGGCAAGGGCTTGGGAGCAGCAGTTGTGTAGGAATGGATGAGGGTATTGTGTAGGTTCATTGGGTGGCAGAATCCCACACTGGGAGGAGTGAGAGGGGTAGTGGGTAGGACATTTCTCATTTCAGGCCACAATGAGAGGTTAACAAGACCCTAGCACAGAATATAATTCAGTTGTTCCAGTCCTGGATGGTGCTGAGTCATTAAGTGGATTACTCCTCTGTGGCTGGACAGTAGGTTCTGGGAGGTGTTGGGTGACTGGAAAGATAAGGCATGGGAGATCTGTTCTCGTACAGGGTTAGGAGGGTAATTACAATCTGTAAAGGCCTCAGTGAGATGTTCAGTATACTTCAAGAGGGACTGCTTGTCACCACAGATGTGATGGCCACAAGTGGCTAGGTTGTATGGAAGGGACTTCTTGGATGGAATGGGTGGCAGTTGTCAAACTGGAGGTATTGCCAGTGGTTGGTGGGTTTGATATGGACAGAGGTACTGATGTAGCCGTCTTTGAGGTGGAGGTCAGCATCAAGGAAAGTGGCTTGATGGGTTGAGTGAGACCAGGTGAAGCGAACGGGGGAGAAGGTGTTGAGATTTTGGAGGAATGTGGAGAGGGTGTCCTCACCCTCGATACGAATCATGAAGATGTCATCTATGAATCTCAACCATCTAGCCCCTTCCCTATTCCCATTCCAGCACTACACAGCTCTCTATTCCACCAACACACCCAGTCTTTTTACTTCTCTCCCTTTCCACTAACCCCCCCCCCCCTCCCTCCCACCTTGCTCCCCCGCCCTCCGTCTAACCTCCAGACTGCACCTAGCTGCCCCCCTCCCCACCTTGTCCCTGTAAGCTTGCAGCTGCACTTTACCATCCCCCACCCCTACCCTGCTATCCCTCCCCCTTCCTACCCCAGCCTCCTCCTTACCCCCACCAGTCGCCTCCCCCGTAATGCCCTGCTGCTCACAATCTGGTTCCAGCTGCCAGAGACTGTGGTTATGTGTGTGTGAGTTGCGTTTGTGTGTGTGTGTGTGTGTGTGTGTGTGTGTGTGTGTGTGTGTGTGTGTGTATGTTGTCTATTTTTGACAAATGCTATGTTGGCCAAAACCTAACTTTCCAATAGCCTTTTTGTTGTGCCTTTCTGTGACTCAACATCTCTGCTATATGGTGAATAGCAACTATATTTTTCATTATATTGGTACATTCCATCCTGGATTTTCCACTGTTTAAACTCTTGTGTTGACTTGACAGGATCAAACTATTTTTGCAATCAGTAACCAATGATTCAGGGGATGTTTGTGGACGGACTTAAAAATGTAGTAGTGACACCCCTCTGTAAACAGATATTAAAAGAACACCACTAATTATAGATTAAGTCCCTCTAGCTAATCATTTAAAAAACTGAAAAGTTGTTACAATACAATACTCACTCATTTTGCACAACATGGTAACTGTCTATCACTTTAGCTTTTGTAGAGGATGCTCTACAGAGATGATCTCACAAATGATGGTACACTTGAACAACAAATGATGATGTTTGTTCTGTGATCTTGCTAACATCTTTGATTGTTTGACCATTAATTTCTACTTGGAAAATGAAAGTGTTAGAACTGATGGCACATCTTTTGTAAGGGTAAGTTTTAGCTTCATAAAGAAGCATACGACCATAAAAGCTAGCTGTGTGACAGGAATAAAAGTAAACTCAGATTTGGGATAGGGGGTTGTAAAACATGGCGTCTCACACACTTTTGGTGTTGGATCTACTCCTGTTCTTAATCTACAAAAACAATACTCCAATCTCCTTTAAATATCTGTTCAAAGGCTGGTATGATTGTTCAATGACACAGGTGCATTAATCAAGGACTGATATTCAATGATACGAGACACTTTCTGTTACTGAGAAGTCAGGCATATGTACAGCATTTAACAATCATTTTCTGAGCACTGTTGGTGAATTAAATAAAAATTTAGTTTCTTCAGGGAATCATATAAATATCTTGGCAAATGCCGAAATTGCTGTCTGCAATACTCCTCTGTGATAATGACAAGGTGAAGATTTAGTCAATAACTAAATCATTGTAGACTAAGGACTTTCATTGATATGATGGAGTGCCTAACAGAATATTAAAGTTCTGTGATGCACGTGTTAGCCCTGTACTTAGCCATATTTGTAATTTTTCCTTTATCAATGGTCAGTTTCCTGAATGATTAAGGTACTCAGTAATAAACCCATTGTATAAAAAGGGAGAAAGGGATAATATAGACAATTTTAGACCTATTTCTATGCCAGCAGTATTTGCTTACGTTATTGAAGAGGGTGTGTATGTAAGGATAATTGATCATTTTATATCACATAATCAGCTATCAAATGTACAGTTCGGCTTTAGAAGTGATGCTATAGTCTCTTTTATCTGTGAGGTATTAGATGGATTAAACTAAATATTTCAAATACTAGGCACATTTTTTTTATTTAACTTAGGTGTTTGATTGTGTTGATCACAAAATATTGCTCCAGAAGTTGGACTATTACAGAATATGGGGAGTAGCTCAAATTGGTTCACCTCTTACTTCAACAACAGACAGCAAAAGTCATTATTCACAGTGTTGAGAATGGCTGTGATGTGGGGTCTGAGTGGGGTACAGTTAAATGTGGGGTGCCCCAGGGATCAGTGTTGGGGCCCCATCTGTTCCTTATTTATATAAATGATATGACTTCTAGTATTATGAGTAATTCTAAAATATTTCTGTTAACTGATGACACTAGCTTGGTAGTAAAGGATGTTGTGTGCAACATTGGCTTGGTTTCAAATAGTGCAGTTCAGGTCATAAGTTCATGGCTTGTAGAAAATAAACTAATGCTAAATCACAGTAAGACTCGGTTTTTACAGTTTCTAACACACAAGTCAACAAAACTCGACATTTTAATTTCACAGAATGCGCTTATGATTAGTGAAACTGAACAGTTCAAATTTCTAGGTTTTCAGAAAGATAGGAAACCGTCGTGGAAAGCTCACATTCAAGATCTTGTTCAAACACTTAATGCTGCCATTTTTACTATTCAAATGGTATCTGAAGTAAGTGATTGTTCGACATGAAAATTAGTCTACTTTGCTTATTTTCATTCACTTATGTCGTTCACTCGGCAGATATCCAGTCTGCATTTGGATCGCACTTCCTTAACTCTTGTGTAGAAAGATGTGCAGTATACTGTTCCATTCATTTTCAATAAACTACCACAAGAATTCAAAAATCTTAGCAATAATCCACATGCTTTCAAATTGAAACTGAAGAGTTTCCCCCTTCTATTCTGTTGAGGATTCCTTGAAAAATTAAGCTGATTCTTATGTTATATTGTTGATTGCATTTACTTAAATTAATGGCTTGACTTTTTTGGGTTTATAAACATTTTATTTTTATCTGTTATTACTTTTATGTTGTAATTTCATGTACTGACACATTCCATGACCTTGGAGATTTGCTCCTCAATTTGATCCTATGGAGCCAGACGTGTAGATAAAAAAATAACTAAGATACCAAGTGTTACTTGAACAGGCCTATGACTAGTTAACAGTTTAAGGCTTAATCTTACAAAACCTATCAGTTTGCAATTTCAGATGAATGAAAATAGTCTGCTGCTACTAAAAATGTAGCTTACTAGTGATATGCTATTAAAAAATTATGTAAATTCCCATGAGGTCCAGATGTATAGCAAGATAAAGTGAAATGAACCAAAAAAGATTCACACAGCTAGAATTTAAGACAGGAAAGTACTATGTATCCTTGCATTTCGGTTCTGTATTCTGGTGCAAAGTTCTTCAACAGTCTCTGAACTGTCATCAAGTGGGAAGTTGGGTAACCCAATAGATTAAAAAGAAAATTATAAACATACTTTATTGGTCTCTGCTACTATAAATTATCTATTTATCTAGATTTTAGGTCTGAATGTCCCTGCTGGCAATACAATAAGTAGCCATGATTGTTGTAAACAGGCCTCGATTTTGATAGCTTGCAGATATCTTATTCTCTGATATCAATATGATCAGTCTGATATTAAGCTACTAATATGGGATAGACAACAGTTGTTTAATGTATTGTGGAAGCAGCTTTCCTGTTAATTTTCACTTGAAAGTGCACAAATATTTTGTAGCAGTTCAATACTAATGCATCCTGGACAGCTTTTTAGTGTATGCCTTGATGTGTTCTCTGTCTGTATAATGTAAACTTGATAATCATACATCTGTAGAACATCATTACTTTTATCCTTTCATCGAGACTTCAGATGATTATTAAAAGTTCTGTTTCCTGACAGAAAACCTAAAATACATTTTCTGATTCATTTCTTCGTATATATTACTGTGGTGTCACCGCTAGACACCACACTTGCTAGGTAGTAACTTAAATCGGCCGCGGTCCTGTAGTACATGTCGGACCCGCGTGTCGCCACTGTGTACTCGCAATCCTAGCGCCACCACATGGCAGGTCACAAGACACGGACTTGACCTCGCCCCAGTTGTACGGACGACATAGCTTGCGACTAGACCTACCAAGTATTCCTCTCATTTGCCGAGAGACAGATTAAATAGCCTTCAGCTAGTCCATCGCTTCTACCTAGCAAGGCGCCATGTGTATCATTGCTAATTGCTTACTACTATGCAAGAGATGTATTTCAACAAGAACAAGACTACATTAAAGTTAAGTATATTAAAATCTCTCTTCTTTTCTTTATAGTTTTCATCCAGTCTCCTGTTTCAGAATTTACGCCCGTCTGCGTTAGTTTCGCGTGCACCTAGCCACTCATTGTGTCGAGACCTTAGGGAATCGACACAACAATATTTTGGCGCCGAGGAGTGGTGCCGCGCCCACGTTGCAGTCTTTGTGTTCTATTTGCTCTAATTTGCTTGTGTCATGGCTTCGCCGCATTCTCCAGATGTACTGTCCGAATTTTTTCGCTTGCAGAATCAGCAGACGCAGGCGTTATTGGAAGCCCTTGGACAGCTCGTCCAGGGTCAACGTGCGCTGCAAACCGATGCGGCACCCGCCGCTTCATCGCTACCGCAGCCACACAACGCTGTCGCACCGCCATTTAGGCCCTTTGAGGCCACAACTGAAAGCTGGACTGAGTGGGCCAGCCAGTTCAACTTCCACCTCACAGCTTATGGAATTCAAGGTAAAGAGCGGCAGCCGTTTTTGCTTTCTTGTGTCGGTGTGTCTACCTACCGTGTGATAGTGAAATTGTTTCCCCGACGCGACGTAGCAACTCTGACCTACGAAGAAATTTTGTCTGCTTTGGATGCCTATTTCAAAGAAACAGTAAATGTAGTTGCAAAACGGTATACGTTCTTTCGTACAAAACGTACGGCCGGTCAGACTAATAGGGAGTGGGTAGCAACTTTGCAAGGCCTTACTAGAGACTGCGCGTTTGCCTGTGAATGTGGCCTCCCATATTCAGATACTATGGTGCGTGATGCAATTGCACAGAACGTTTCTGATGTTCGCATAAGGGAACAGATTTTGAAGCTAGTTAATCCCTCCCTGCAACAAGTGATAGACATATTGGACAGGCAAGACACACTTGACTTTGCTCAGGCATCATTTGAAACTTCGCCAGCAGTGTGTCACGTTAATCGGCCCGCCCGGCCCGCTGCACGGGACGCTGAGCGGCCCTCGCGCCCGACTTCGCAGCGGCCGCCTAGCTTGCAACCACGTGCGCCGCGTAAGCAAGCAAATGCAGTGAAATCTTGCCCGCGGTGTGCAACTAGACATTCGCGTGAAAATTGCCCGTCACGCCAAGCTATTTGCTTTTACTGTCACAAGAAAGGACATGTACAAAGTGTTTGCCGGAAAAAGTTAAGATCAGACAATCACACAAATTCCAGGCCCTTTGCTTCGCGCCGGAATCGAACCCAGGACAATCAGGCTCGTGGACCTTCGCCCATGGACATTCATGTAGTTCATTCCCACCCGTCCAGTGACACTTTAGCTAACAGTGACTGTGTTCGTCCCACCCAAAGTGTGCGTCGACGTCGCCGGAAATCCCGTAAAGTTGCAAGTGCTTCTGGACCTGTATCAGTTCAAATTGCACGTGACAGTCGCTCTTGTCGTCAACAAGACAATAAACTTTTTGTGGACTTAGACTTTGCAGGACAAGTGATACCATTCCAGATCGATACCGGAGCTGCAGTTTCCTTGCTCAATCACGACACGTACAAACAACTGGGCGCCCCGCCATTGCGTGCCGCAAATGTTACGTTAACTAGTTACTCAGGACAGCACATACCTGTGTTAGGACAGTGCAGCCTTATTGCAACATACAAGGGACAGACAAAACTTGTGTCATTTTATGTTCTTCGTTCCTCTAGTGCCGTGAACTTGTTTGGTTTAGATTTGTTTCAATTGTTTAATTTGTCTATAGTGAATCAGGTCCTATCAGTGAATCAGACTGTGCCTTCCGCCAGTGTTTCTAGTCTTTGTGAAGAATTTGCAGACATTTTTGCACCGGGCCTTGGTTGCGCTAAGAACTATGAAGCGCATTTGGAACTGAAAGATAACGCGCAACCAAAATTTTTCAGAGCGCGCAATGTTCCCCACGCATTGCGTGATGAGGTCGCAAGAACATTGGCCGAATTAGAATCTCAAGGTGTAATTGAACGTGTGCAGGCTTCTCTCTGGGCCTCACCCTTAGTAATTTTGCCAAAACCTTCCGGAAAATTGAGACTTTGTGTGGACTTCAAGGCAACTGTGAATCCGCAACTTGTGACTGCTACTTTTCCTTTGCCCCGCCCGGAAGATCTTTTTGACAAACTGTGCCCGGGAAAATATTTTTCAAAATTGGACCTAGCAGATGCGTACTTGCAGATACCTGTGGCCGAAGAATCCCAGCGCGTCTTAGTGGTTAACACGCATCTTGGCTTGTATCGCTTCAAAAGACTGCCATTCGGGTGTGCATCCGCCCCTGCTTTATTTCAGCAATATTTACAAACTATTTGTGCGTCGGTCCCTACGGCTGCAAACTATCTGGACGATATTGTGATCTCAGGAAAGACAGAAGCCGAACATTTGCAGAATCTCCGAACATTATTTCAGGTCTTGCGTCAGAATGGTCTTCGCTTGAGGAAGGACAAATGTGTGTTTTTTGCTCGTGACTTACCGTACCTGGGGCATGTCATAAATGCCCAAGGTATACATCCGAGTCCAGAGCACCTTCGTGCCATTCAGGACTTGCCGTCACCGCAGAACTTAAAACAGCTACAGAGTGTGCTGGGTAAGGTACATTATTATCACCGATTTGTGCGCAATGCTTCTTCCATTTCAGCTCCGCTTCCTCGCTTACGCCGTAAAGGTGTTCCGTTCGTCTGGACGACGGAATGCGAACGCGCCTTTCGCCAGTTGAAATCGGCGTTACTATCAAATACTTGCCTTACGCCATTCGATCCCCGAAAACCCCTTTTGTTGATGGTCGATGCATCGGATTTCGGGATCGGTGCTGTGCTTGCGCACAAGGATGGCTCGCATGATCGCCCTATTGCCTTTGCGTCCAAATTGCTCTCATCTGCGCAAAGAATTTATTCACAAATAGAGAAGGAAGCTTTGGCTCTTGTGTTTGGTGTAACAAAGTTTCACGATTTCTTGTATGGTCGTCACTTTACAATCATCACCGACCACAAACCTTTGACATCGCTTTTTCATCCGAACAAGCCTGTACCTCCACGTACAGCGCAGAAATTCATTCGCTGGTCGCTTTTTCTCTCGCAGTACCGCTACGATATCTTGTATCGGTCCACTGCTAAGCACGGAAACGCTGATGCGTTGTCCCGTTTGCCTGTTGCTGAGGATAAAGCATTCGATTCTTCCGAACTTGCTTGCATGTTCATTGATTCGGAAGCCGATGACGTGGTCGCATCGTTTCCGATTGATTTTCGTCGTGTAGCTACAGCCACAGCTGCTGACCCTGTCCTTGCTACTGTTTTGCGTTTTGTTGCTACGCACTGGCCCTTGTCAAAGTCACGGATCGAGGATCCTTTGGTTCGCCGTTTTTTTTGCTCACAAGGAGAGACTTTTTGTCCGACGTGGTGTTTTGTTGTTGCGTTCTGATAATGATCAATCCAGAGTCGTAGTCCCACGTTCGTTACAGTCCTCTGTCTTAAAGCTTCTTCACCAAGGACATTGGGGTATAGTGCGAACTAAACAACTTGCTTGTCAGCACTGTACTTGGTTCGGAATCGATGCTGCGATTGCGAATATGTGCTCCTCTTGCGTGGCGTGTGCCGAACAACAATCCGCACCGCCGCGGAAATTCTTTGCATGGCCGAAAGCCACTTCCCCTTGGCAACGCTTGCACATCGATTTTGCTGGTCCATTCTGGAATGCTCGATGGTTGGTTGTGGTCGATGCTTTCAGTAATTTTCCTTTTGTTGTCCGGATGTCTTCCACGACGTCTTCTGCCACCATCCAAGCCTTGTCTGCTATCTTTTGCATTGAAGGTCTTCCGCAGACTCTTGTTTCCGACAATGGCCCGCAATTCCTGTCCGCAGAATTTCAGTCGTTCTGCAAGGCCAATGGTATTCAACATCTGACATCCGCGCCGTTTTCGCCTCAGTCAAACGGTGCCGCGGAACGATTGGTCCGGACTTTCAAGTCACAGATGTTGAAATTGAAAGAGTCGCATTCTCGGGAGGACGCTTTGTTGCTCTTTTTGTCCTCATATCGCTCTCAGCCCCGCGATGGTCGCTCGCCGGCTGAGTTGCTCCATGGTCGCACTCATCGAACTCTGATGTCTTTGCTGCATCCGCCACATCAGGTTCCTGTGCAGCGGCAGACTCCTGCTTTTGCTCCTGGCGACGTTGTCTATTATCGCAACTATCGCGGTTCACAGCGTTGGCTCGCAGGGCGCATTCTTCGCTGCCTCGGCCGCGCGATGTATTTGGTTTTGGGGGCCTCTGGTGAGGTGCGTCGGCATCTCAATCAGCTGCGCCTCTGTCGTCGCCTGGGTTCTGCCGCTCCCCGTCTGCTTTCAGCGACGGAGCCGTCAGGTCAGCGCCCTGGGGACCCATCTACTGGCTCGCCTCATCCCCAGGTGTTACCGACGATGCCTTCCATTTTGCCTCATGGCGTCGCGCCGCCGCAGCCGCCGCCGGCGCCGCCAGCAGCGGACGCTTCGCTGCAGCCGCCTCGCGCCTCCCTGGGTCACGCGCCGCCGCTTGCTTCCCGTGACCAGCCGTCCTCCGCCATGGACCTCTTGCCCGCTCCGGACCAGATGTCGTCTTCGCCCGTCGGGTGCTCCGACCACATGGAGGTCGACCCCGCGGCTCCTCTTATATCATTCCGTGCGCAAACACCTCATGTTGACGTGCACCCTGGACTAGGTTTGCAGGCGTTTCCTAGCTCCCCTCGGACCGAATGGCCGGGTGCGGGTGGCACAGCCTCGCCTGTTGTTAGGCTCCCCACCTCATCGCATACGTCAACATGGGGTCCTCCCCACGGCGGGCGGAAGCCTTATCTCACGACCGTTCGCCGATTTGCGGGGGAGGAATGTGGTGTCACCGCTAGACACCACACTTGCTAGGTAGTAACTTAAATCGGCCGCGGTCCTGTAGTACATGTCGGACCCGCGTGTCGCCACTGTGTACTCGCAATCCTAGCGCCACCACATGGCAGGTCACAAGACACGGACTTGACCTCGCCCCAGTTGTACGGACGACATAGCTTGCGACTAGACCTACCAAGTATTCCTCTCATTTGCCGAGAGACAGATTAAATAGCCTTCAGCTAGTCCATCGCTTCTACCTAGCAAGGCGCCATGTGTATCATTGCTAATTGCTTACTACTATGCAAGAGATGTATTTCAACAAGAACAAGACTACATTAAAGTTAAGTATATTAAAATCTCTCTTCTTTTCTTTATAGTTTTCATCCAGTCTCCTGTTTCAGAATTTACGCCCGTCTGCGTTAGTTTCGCGTGCACCTAGCCACTCATTGTGTCGAGACCTTAGGGAATCGACACAACAATTACCATAAATTGCAAATGGCTGCGTGATATATTCTCTGGAACCTTCTAAACACACAACCAGAGTTCAGGTGGGAGCTATCACTTCTTTGTATTGAAATTGATCTTAATGGCTTTATGTAATGAGGTAACCCCATGAATTTGGAAACTTGTGGTATGACTTATTGTTCATTTTGAGCTCAAAGTCTGAAAGATTGGAAAGTGCTGTGTACATAAATTATTTCTGAAGCATTGTGGCCATTAGACTTCAGAATTGCAATTCTTACTCACCATGGAAATCTGACCATTTAAGACAGCAACATAATGGAGCCCAGAGTTCCACATTAGAGCAATCCATCTGCATGGTGAAGCCAAGTGAGCAACAAGTCATTCCCCATCACTTGTTAACCTTGAGATTCTGCCTCATTCATCTTCCTTAAGGTGAGCACTTACTGAGTGCAAACCAAATAGAAGTGTAGTCTGTATGACCCAGCTAAGAAAATATAGCAGCTAGCTGTGTCATGACACAGCTTGAGGTTTAATGGTGAGTAAAGGAAGCATATTGAGCCTGTGCACACTGCAACTTTGTGACCTATACACATGCGAGTGAAATCCTTGTGGCCATGCAAGCCATGCTGGTGGCTGTGTTGTTAGCTGAGGTGCTATTGTAATCTTTTGCAACTCATACCAAGTTATGCAAAATTTCTTCACCATGTCTCTTGCACACTACATCTACATCTGCCTAGCTGCTCCACAAGCTACCGTACAGTGCATGGCAGACAGTACCCTGTACCACTACTTGTCATTTCCTTTCCTTTTCCACAAGGGAAAAATGATTGTTTATATGCCTTCGTATGAGCCCTAATTTCTCATATTTTATCTTTGTTGTCCATATAAGGAATGTATGTTAGCGGCAATAGAATCATTCGGCAGTCAGCTCCAAATGCCAGTTGTCTAAATTTCCTCAATAGTGTTTCTTGAAAAGAATGTCGCCTTCCCTCCAGTGATCCCCATTTGAGTTCCCGAAGTATCTCTGTAACACTTACATGTTGTTCGACACTACCAATAACAAATCTAGCAGCCTGCCTCTGAATTTCTTCGATGTCATTCTTCAATCCAACCAGGTACAGGTCCCAAGCACTCAAGCAGCACTTGAGAATAGGTCACATCAGCGTCCTGTATGAGGTTTCCTTTACAGGTAAACCACTCTTCTCTAAAATTCTCACAATAAACCAAAGTCGACCTTTCACCATCCCTACCACAGTTATTATACGCTCATTCCACCTCATATCTTTTTGCAACATTACGCCCAGACATTTAAACAGCTTGACTGTGTCAATCAGTACACTACTAATGCTGTATCTGAACATACAGGTTTGTTTTTCCTACTCATCCATATTAACTTACAGTTTTCCACATTTATGACTAGCTGCCATACATCACATCAGCTGGAAATTTTGTCTAAGACATCTTGTACCTTCCTACAGTCACCCAACTTCGACACCTTGATGCCCACCCTGTCTGCCAAATCATTATGTATATAGAGAACAACAGCGGTCCTATCACATTTCCCTGGGGCACTCCTGACGGTACCTTGTCTCTGATGAACACTCACTGTCGAGGACAACATACTGGGTTCTATTATCCAATGAGTCTTCGAGTGACTCACATATCTGTGAACTTATTCCATATGCTTGTACCTTCATTAACAGCCTGCAGTGGGACACAGTGTCAAATGCTTTCTGGAAATCTAGAAATATGGAATCTGCCTGCTGCCTTTTATCCATAGTTCTCAGAATATCATGTGAGAAAAGGATAAGCTGAGTTTTGCATGAGCGATGCTTTCTCAAACCATGCTGATTCATGAACATAAGCTTTTCAGTCTCAAGAAAGTTAATTATGTTCAAACCGAGTATTTGTTGAAGGATTCTGCAGCATACAGAAGTTAGGGATATTGGTCCATAATTTTATGGGTTCTTTCTTTCTTCCTACAGATACTCAACTTTGATACCTTACCGTACACCACAGCATCAACAAACAACTGCAGATTGACACCCACCCTGTTCACCAATTTATTTATGTTCACACATCACGAAAGTTTTGCATCACCCCGGTTCCCAGAACTCCTGAAGACACACTTTTAGCGGGCTATAATTGCAGTGGGTGACCGCGACCTACGGATTATGGCTCGAAGGAAACCTGCCAGCAACACCACCAAGTTGAATATTGCTTTTCGTCCAGCCACAGGAAGTCGTGTTACAACTCACACTGTACACAATAGGCTGCATGATGCGCAACTTCACTCCCGACGTCCATGGTGAGGTACATCTGTGCAACCACCACACCATGCAGCACGGGTACATATGGGCCCAACAACATGCCAAATGGACCGCTCAGGATTGGCATCATGTTCTCTTCACCGATGAGTGTCACATATGCTTTCAACCAGACAATCCTCAGAGACGGGTTTGGAGGCAACCCGGTCAGGCTGAACCCCTTAGACACACTGGCCAGCGAGTGCAGCAAGGTGGAAGTTCGCTGCTGTTTTGGGGTGGCATTATATGGGGCCGACGTATGCTGCTGCTGGTCATGGAAGGCGCCATAATAGCTGTACGATACATGAATGCCAGATAGTGCAACCGTATTGGCAGCATATTGACGAGGCATTCGTCTTCATGGACGACAATTCACACTCCCCATTGTGCACATCAAGTGAATGATTTCCTTCCGGATAACAATATCACTCGACTGGAGTGGCCAGCATGTTCTCTAGACATGATCCCTATCAAACATGCCTGGGATATATAGAAAAGGGCTGTTTATGGACAATGTGACCCACCAACAACTCTTAGGGATCTACGCCGAATCGCCGTTGAGGAGTGGGACAAACTGGACCTTGAATAGATGAACTTGTGGATAGTATGCCACAACGAATACAGCGACCATCAATGCAAGAGGACGTGCTACTGGGTATTACAGGCACTGGTGTGTCCAGCAGTCTGGACCACCACCTCTCGAGGTATGACTGTATGGTGGTACAACGTGCAATGTGTGGTTTTCATGAGCAATAAAAAGGGCGGAAATGATGTTTATGTTGATCTCTATTCCAATTTTCTGTACAGGTTCCGGAACTCTCAGAACCGAGGTGATGCAAAACTTTTTTTGATGTGTGTATATAGAGAACAATAGCAGTCCTATCACACTTCCCTGGGGCACTCCTGATGATCCCCTGTCTCTGATGAACACTTGCCGTTGATGACAACACTCAACTGCAGGCAAACACAATCCTCTTGAATCGCTCACATACAAATAGTGCTCTACTTCACATCATAGCCCTTACACTGAATGCAACTCTTTGGTTTCACACAGCCCAATATGGTTCTAACAGCCCTATCCTAGGCACAACAAAAACCAGTGCAACAGCTTAGTCTTAGAGAATGTCAATAAAGAAAGCAGTATACTGATTAGATTTCTGCAGATTTTGCAGTCAATGACCTTATGTGGTGTGGTTATAGAACCTCATTAGAACAGCCTGCATTTAATCACGTTTGTTGGGGGAGAGCATTCAGTATATCTTAATCCAATACACCAGATACTTTTCCTTACTAGGGCCAGACTAGCTCTTCTTGTGTTTACTGTGTTCCATGTAGATGTGGTAAAGTATACATCGAGTAGTCTGTGTGGACAATCAAAGAAAGATGCAAGGAAAAAGGAAGACACACCAAACTTAAGAAAACAACAAAATCTGCAGTTGCAGAACTTAGTATGGTCACAGAAAATGCACTGAAGTATGAAGAAACTGAAGTGTCAAGACAGACCACTTCATTTTGGGACAGTGTTCTGAAGGACAATATTTGAATGTGAGTGGTCGATGGGATTATCAGCAAGACAGTGTCTATGTTTTAAGAAAAGCATGGGACCCAGCGCTCACCAAAGTAAAATCGACTGAGAGCCGACAGCCTCTTCCACAACCAATGGGGCTACCCAAGGCACTGAGGGACCAGGATTCTCTCCCAGTCTTTAGCGGACCCCCCCCCCCTCCACCTCCACTCCAACCGACTCGGCATGTGACTGGGTAGCAGTGAAACAGTTGGGGAGTAATCACAGTGTAACGGAGGTGGCATGTAGCAAAGACGCTCATTCTACAGATACCACCTGAAAATGACAGCAAGATGGCTATCGAAATACCATGTTACAAGAACGACTGTATGCAGCTGGACACTGGAGAACAATTTTAAGGACCAAGCCATCAACTCATGTTTTAAAAATTTTCTCTATTCTGGGTAACTGCTTGTGGGTCCCGTATCTCTGTTTGTGCTTGTTGGCTGTGTCTTGATGAGCTGCAGTATGAGGAGGGGGAGGCTAATGATTCTGAGCTTTCTAGTGCAGCTTGGAGAGTGCAATTCAGCGTTGTCAAACATTAAGCTGACAGGGGCTTGGGACGGATATATAAAAACTGCACCGAGTGAAATTTGCCCCCAGTATGCTACCGAGTGAGGTGGCGCAGTGGTTAGCACACAAATGCGCATTTGGGAGGACGGTGGTTCAAACCTGTGTCTGGCCACCATGATTTACATTTTCCATGATTTCCCTAAATCGCTTCAGGCAAATTCTGGGATGGTTCCTTTGAAAGGGCACGGCTGACTTCCTTTCCAATCCTTCCCTAATCCGATAGGACTCTTGACCTCACTGGTCTCCTCCCCCCAAATCAGCCAACTCAATATGCTCATACACCTTGAAATTACCTGCTCACTATGACGCAGCCTACCTAAAATCCGAGTCCTCACTCAGCTACTCCCTACACACGCAGTAGTGTCCTGCGTGGCTGTGTCCATGGCATGTTGACACCGTGATGCAAATGTGCAATGCAAACACATCTTACCGCTGGAGGAAGAGCTATGGCGCCACCACTTGTATGCATAATGTTCAACGATATTCCACCTTAAATATGCATATGGTATTGGTTTTACCTGTTTTAATGTTTATATCCGGCTTTTCCTTATTTTATGACGCATTCTCTGTCCTAATCTAGAAGATCTGGATTGTCACTTCGTGTTAAAACCCTTTTGGGGGGGGGGGGGGGGGTTGATAAGAAGGTGAATGGATATCAGGGGCCTTAATTACTCTTTGCTTGAATTAAATCAGTTGATGGGCCTTACTTCATTTGGTGTATTTGCATAGGTCTGTTGGTGACATACTGTTTGGGAGAGACACTTGGGACAGGGGTGCCATGTGCAGCTGCCTTTGCTGAGTTGCTACAAGGTTGAGAACAGGTGACAATGGTGGTGGTGGTGGTGGTGAGGTTCTCAGCAGCGGGGCACCATGGGCTTACTGTCGGTCAGATGAAAGGCAACAAGGATTGTGTGGACCGCAAGATCGTGTCTTTAATAGGTTTACAACCGGAGGCTGGAGTTTAACAGCATGACGCTGTGGCACCTGTGCTAGAGCGGTCAGACATTGTATCAGTGCCTTCCTAGAATCTTATCTCGGTAACAATGGATGCCCACCAAGTCAGCACCTAATGTTGGCACAATATTTCGCTCTGTTCTTTAATATTCCCATGCCATGGTCTTCCCATGTGTGCTTTAAAAGAGCAAACTGACAGGCAGACAGACACCAACAGTTGCTGACATACAAAGGCAAGTCTTTGGGTGGCAAGCCTCTCAGTTTTTGCAGGGCAACAGTAACATCGTCGTTGCAATCATGTTTTTTTAATAGCTGTTCACTTACAAGATGATTATGTCTCTTTTCCTAAGACACACTGGTACCAGTCACAAGAAAAACAAATGATGCATGTTCATCCATCACAGATTTTCACTAAATATTATTTGGTGTCACAAGCATCCATTTATTGGCAAAGTATTATACTTAGTAGGGGATGTGTGACAGATTCGCTGTGATAAGCGGGCTTATAAAGTATCTATACTGTGGTCTGTGTTCCGACGTGCGCAAAGAAAATGACTATATCCTGTTGTAAGGGGAGGTATGTGTTTGATGTGGAAAATTATGATAGCCGTAAGGAGTGTGAAAGATTTTATGTGGAAAATTTTGTCCAGTCATAAGAATGCTACAGATATTCATATTTTCAGAGCATCAGGAGTGGGTATTTCCAATACTTCACTCATCGTTGAATGTCATTAGATTGAGGCTGCAATTATAAAATTTAATTGAAATTAAAGTGATAAAATATATGTGGCTGGTTTCTTAGGTCGATTCTGCCTGAGGTAAGGGGTGCATGGTGGCTGTAGCCTGTGGCCGGAACAATTGATATTTCCAGCTTATGATGGGATCTGTCCAAAATGGTCAGGCTGGAATACAACATGCAGCCATCCAAGCGTCTGAATAGCGAACTAATGCTCAGTATGTGTTAGGCAGCTTTGTGCTCGCATGTGTTCTCTATGGAAATTTGAGAAGATTAAATATGGGCATGTGTTTGTGCTGGGCAATTATTTCCTCCTATGTGAATTGCCTGGTTGACTGCTTGTGCTGCCATTCTGCACATTTCCTTTCTTTTTTTGATTGATTGATTGTAATGTGTTTTGTGTGCATCTAGATGGAAGAGACGTTTACTGGTTCTCTAGACATGAGAAACACCTTAGTGGCCTTTGTAAAGTATAAGGATAATTTGGAATGTTATATTAGTGACATATGTATTCGTTAAAAAAATACGAGTGAAACTACCAGTTTCCTCTATTTTTTCAAATTTTTGTGTAAAGAACTTCACAGGCGAAGTAAGTTCCTAGTTACTAAGTGGTTTGCAGCATGTTCCACCTCTCGTGGAAGTTCCGGGTTTCTAGAGATATAACTTCCACTCTTTATCTTCGGAATAATATATTGGGAACTATCGCGTAAATGGTATGATATTCTGGCAAACCATATGAAAATACATATGTTCTTGTAATCACAGAATTTGGAGATGGGCGTAGAAAGCAAGAAAATCCAATACAAATAAATTGAGTAATGAAACTGTAATGAACTGTACTGTTATTGAAGCCAGTCAGATCATTTTAGGAAGCTACTAACTGTATTACATAACAGAAATGAAGCTCAACTACAATGTCAGAAATTTAAGAGGTTGTGATCAAAGAACTTAATAAATATGAGTTGTATTAAAGCAACTTATATTATTCTGTAACTTGATATGCAAGTTCTAATAAAAACAGCAAAATTATAAGGAGAGATTGGCTAGCCAGTATTTACATTTAGGAGATGTAATTCCAGTACTGCTGATAGAGGTAAAAGTTACCTCGCTTTTGGAGCTGTCAATTTCTTCTCCAGGGGCCTAAGAGAGAGAGAGATCTGGGAGAGGGGCCAACACCAGATTGAGAACCCCCCTCCAGTTATGATGAGGGGGAAACAAAGCTGAAGGGGGAGGTGTAAGGGGAATAGCAGATTGTAATATGTTTCACAGAACTGGGTCAGCTTCAGTCCAAAGATAATAGGATGGAGTGAGATGTATTAAGGGAAAAGAGAATTGGAATGAATAGTGCAAATGACTAAATGGGAAGTAAGAAAGGAGATGGAAAAAGACCAATACGAGAGAGAGAGAGAGAGAGAGAGAGAGAGAGAGAGAGAGAGAGAGAGAGAGGCAAATATGAAGGCAAAAAAAGAGAGTGAATAATGAAATATTATCAGTCAAAAAATACTACAATTGAAGAAGAGTTTAATGGAGGTTAAATCCAAGAGGATGACAGGATGCAAAAAAAGTTTGAAAAGCAAGTTACCATCTTTGGAGTACTAATACCAGGTAACAGGATCCAAAATGCTCCCGCAATGTAGTAGGCATGAAGGTGCCCTTGTTCTGTATTTGATGGTGTAGGATCTGCCTTGGATAAGCAGTTAATGACAACATAGTCTTGCATGGATCTAATATTTGAGTTCGACAAAGATATGACCATTGGGGAAACTTTCTAAATAGTGTTTACGGCAAAGTAGAAAGTGTGAACAGGAAAGACAACATACATATTTTAGCATTAAATAATGGGCCAGATGAAAGACTAATACTAAGGACAATCAACAGTAGACAAAGAAACTGACCTATGTATTGGAAGAAAACAGAATGCAAAACTAGGAAAGCATTAAAAGAAATTACAGTAATGACAAAAGTCAGAGGAATAATAATATTTCAATAACAATATTAAAATAAGCTAATCACAAACTGAAACAAAAAGAATGGCAGGGAAGGAATAGTGAATGTCAAGTTTGGGGTGAAAGATGGAGCACATAACAAATACTCACCATCTGAGATTGCAACAGAAAGGTCTTCATGGCTTTGAACTTCACGTTTATGAATGTCTCTTATTAACAATTACCAGTTAGATTTCAGTTCTGCAGCACTCTGCACTCCACACCGAGTCAATTTGCTGCAATTTAATGTTCTGTACTTTAGACTTGTTATTCACATATTTTTTTTATATTTGTGTGTGGTATATGAAAAAATTCCTGTGTTGCCTACTTAATATTCAGCTGATTACCAACATGTAAGAGATCTTTCTTTACAATACACCATGCCTTTTTCAGCACTCTTTTGGGGTGTCCAACTCTAATTACGCAGATTTGTAACTAGAACAATCTATTCCTTGGTATGCAGGGTAAATTCTATCCTCACATGTATAGAAACATTATAAATATATTATATTAAACTTTAAAATGAATGCAAGTTGTGTGATCAACATAATAATAAAAGATATTACAGAAGAAATTGCTGCAATGAAATTAAGAGTGCAGAAGGAATAGTAATTTTGTAGACATGTACACTTTTACCCACATACTTCTGCCTTTGTAAATGTTGGATATTATTTGTCAACTGCTAATATTTGAGAATTTTGCAGCTCAGGTTTACAATATGAACAGAATGTGAAAACAGATTCACAAAACACCAAATACTGGCGAAACAGCAATCAGAATACAGTCATTCGGAGTTTTACAGTTATTTATTGCAATATTTTTTTCTTTTTTTTTTATACAGTGGTAAAATGTTTCAATGCATTCATTACAACTGAATTTACAAATATATTTCAATTTTTATGACATAACTGCATATATTTATAATATAATATATATATATATAATTTGTATATGTATGTACAGATCACATTATTCAAAAACAATCTTACACTAGTTTGCATTTTTACATTTTTGTTATGTACAAGAGGCACAGCTAGCCCATAAATTACACACAATGCATCCAAGTACCAACGATACAACAAACTGCTGCATGACATATATATAAATGGAAGTTAATATCAATAACAATTATTGCCAGTTCCTTCTCATACAGTTTCACAATCAACAATTTAAATTATAAAACACAATACTTTTTTTGTTTTGTACAGTACACCAAGCAACACTTTACAATGGACTTAAATAATTTTTAATAAATAAATAGAATCTATAACTAAAACAAGGTTTTGATCTATATCACACATACATGTTACATGGATTATACAGTAGTCTGTGATGCATCTACTGAATCAAAATTACGTTACCAAAAGGCACGGCACTAGAATGATCAGCTCATAATGGCTTGTTATAGCTGTGGCACTGATGTATGTAGTTCATTTTGTATGAGTGTGGAGATGTTAACAACAAAAATTGTGGACTGCCATTCAGTGAATTTGTACAGAAATTTTACACTGTAACAATAAATTACTATTTCATACAATAATTCATAGTATCACAAAATTCAGAGCCATACTTGATTACAAAATAAAATTCAAAATAATAAATGTCAAATATTTTTCGTACAAACTACTATTGTACGATTTAAAAATAATGTATTTTTTCAGCAGAGCAGTAAAAATGCCATTGTTAAACTGCCTAGGCATAATAAAACTGTACGAAATAACACAGTTAAAAAATAAGAAATACATTTTACAATAATCTTTAATCACAGGGGAGACAAAGAGCAATTCTACGCCTTCAATGGTTATCTAAAGTAATCCACTGAACTTTACACCTTCAAGATGACAAACAATAAAAATAATCAAAATGGACAGTTTTCCATTTCCACCTACTTATAGATACACACAGGTTTTTCAGGTTCTCTGGAACATGGTTGGTACTGGATGCACACATTTTCAGTTGGCATTGAAACAAAAATATAATAAAAAAGTGACTGACATTTCATATGCCGTGGTAACTGATACTTTACATTTACACAAACATTTGTACAGCATCTTTAATATATTACAATACAATCGGGTTCAAAAGGACGTGATCATTCCCCCGAGCTATCGATCATGGAAGCAATTTTAATCGAATTGCTGTGAATCACACAACTTCAAAAAGACACACTTTCCATGAATGGAGTAGGGTGCAGCTCTTTGAAAATTTTAGGAACTGTTCCTACCCTTTGAGCGCACAGCATGTAGAAGCCGCCAGTACAAGTAAGAGCGCAGGTGACGTGGGTATGTGTGACAAGACTCACCAGGAGAAAACGCCTGTACCAGCTTGTGCCGTGAGGGTCACTTCTCAGTCGAACATTCAGCTTGTTTCTGATATGGAGCATAATCCAGACGATACTGGCCTGAAAATAAAAAGGAGGTGTAAATATTATTGTCAGAAATGTCACGATGGAAGCAATGCTGCCTCCTGTGGCTTCTTGCATCTTCTTTTCACTTAATTTAGAATTAAAAATTTTGACTTTATGCATTTTTAATTAAAAATGGTTGCATCACCTCTGCTATAAATAATGGATGAGTCAGTTGAGGAAACTCTGCATCACGTATTTTGTACATTTACGTTCTGTTACTAATTGCAGGGCCATATTTTTACTTGGTGTTGCGTCATCTTTCATAATCATCACTCAGTGTATTTCACTTACTGAAAATATTTTGAAAAGCTTCAGGCAACACTGTCTTTGCATTTGCTCTGTTATAGTTTTCTACATGATCAGGGTTATAGTTTTCTACATGATCAGGGTTAAATAGCTGTAACAGATAATGAAATCATAACTATTGCCCTCTATTATGTTCTGTCACCACATGTATGTTATGGCTTCAATAAAGTATTCATTAGTTCTTGAGGAATATTTTGCCATTTCCTGAGACACACAGTCTTCAGTTTCATTTGGACAATATGTGGATCTCACACAACTTAGGGCCTAAGTGACCAGCCCCTCCTTTCCAACCAATTCCTCTTTCATAGCTGAGGCAGGAACATACATGTTTCAAAAGCCAGGGCTTTCAAGTGTTTTTACCAAATATACTAAGAATTTTGCGTCCTGAAGGTAAGTCATGGCCATCCGTTTATTGCCTGGGAAGGTAAAGATCAATTCTGCATATGTATTCTCTGTGTTTCTAAAATGTGTACTATGAAAACAACCAAGGGACACAAAAGTTTTGGTTTTCTTATGTCTGAAATCACCACATTACATAGACAGGTTACAAAGTCATCCAAATCAGAGTCATAATCTTACTAAGCATATTGGACAAAAAATTAGTCACTTCCAGGAGACGTCACACACTGTGACAATGTCTCTAGCCAATTTCATTGAGTTTCTTCAGGTATGCTATATTGAGCTGAAGCCAGTCACTGACGATTAGATACTGCACAGTTACCAAAATGTGGAAATGCCGATTGCTGCATTTCACCCGCTATTTGAAATAGTTCCAGGTATTTTCTACAGGATTAAGGTCATGTGATTTAAGTTGGCCCGTTGAGGTGTGGTAGGGTGTTTGGGTTTTCATCAAATCAGGCAGGAACATATATGTGCAGTTGTTGTCATCCCAAAAAAATGGGATTATCCACAGCATGATCGGCACAATGATGTGGAAGAAACGGCAATACCAGATCACCTAGAACGCTGAAATAAGACCTCGGTTAGTGCGCAAGGCAAGCTGAATGACTGGACCCATGTCATGGCACGAAAAAGACCCCTAAAACATCACAAAAGCACCTTTGGCCTGAACTACACTCTCCACACATTGTGGGTTAAGCAGCTCATTGGGTCATCGGTGCACTCACCAGTCTCACATCATCTGAAAAGGAGGCAAAATTGTGACTCATAGGACCACACCACATGCCTCCAGTCAGGTACTGCCCAGATTCTGTATTGATTTGCCCACTGCAGATGTGCAGCTTTATGTGCCTCTGTGATTAATGGCCTTCCTTGAGAAACCCATCACCAAATGTCTACTGATTGCTGTCACCTTCACAATGTTCACTTGGAAATTCGCTGAGGTGGACTTGCATTCAACAACAGCACCAATGCCTGATGGGTTTGAAATCAAGTGTCACTTATAAGATGTGACACTCCTTTCCTGTCCCTGTAAGTTTGCATCTTTTTATGACCACTGTTATGACACTGTTTTACATGACTGCCAGTGTTACAGTATCCCTCGTAGACATGTTGGATGGTCTGCATTGATACAACAACAAATCTGCCAATTTCTTTCATTGTGTGATAATGGGCACATCTGAACAACATTCTTTCAGGGTGACCCATGTTAGTGGATTGATTCCATAAAGGGTGGATGCTCAAACTTGGAAAAAAATTCCCCGAGAATTCCAGGTCTGAGGAGGAAGTCGGTGTTTGAAACTTCGTGAGAAGATTCTGCCGCAATGAAAAACACCTTTGTTTCAATGATGTCCACCCAAATCCTGTATCATTTCGGTGACACTCTCTCTCATATTTTGTGATAATACAAAATGTGCTACCCTTCTTTGGACTTTCTCAATGTACTCTGTCAATCCTATCAGGAAAGGATCCCACACAACGCAGCAGTATTCGCAACGAGGACGGACAAGCTTAGTGTAGGCAGTCTCTTTACTAAATCTGTTACAATTTGTAAGTGTCCTACTAATGAAACACAGTCTTCGATTAGCCTTCCCCACAACATTTTCCACGTGTTCCTTCTCATTTAAGTTGCTCATAATTGTAGTTCCTACGTATTTAGTTCAATTTACAGCTTTTAGATTTGACTGATCTATCATGTAACGAAAGTTTAACAGATTCCTTTTAGCACTCATGTGGAAACAGTTTGGCAATTTGTTTTGATCTTCTGATGACTTTACTAGTCGATGAATGACAGTGTCATCTGCATACAACCTAAGATGGCTGCTCAGATTGTCTCCTAAATCGTTTATATTGATAAGGAACAGCAAAGGGCCTATAAAACTACCTTGGGGACAACAGAAATCACTTCTGTTTTACTCAATCACTTTCCGTCAATTACTACGAAATGTGTCCCCTCTGACAGGAAATCACGAATCCAGTCACATAACTGAAATGATATTCCATAAGCACACAATTTCACTACAAGCTGCTTGTGTGGTACAGTTTCAAAAGTGTTCCGGAAATTTAGGAATACAGAGTATGTCAATAGCATTTAACACTCAGACACTGAAAAATCTGATTCAGACACACCACCTGATTGTGAAGACAATGAGACCTCTTCTGTGTGTCTCAAAAAGCTGGAAGAAAAGAATCGGATTCAATTTCATGGAGAAAAGCACATTATCCACATAGGAAGAGGGCAAGACAATGAGACCTCTTCTGTGTGTCTCAAAAAGCTGGAAGAAAAGAATCGGATTCAATTTCATGGAGAAAAGCACATTATCCACATAGGAAGAGGGGCAAACACAACCTCATACGACATCTCCCAAGCGCAGTCAGAAAGATAAAAGAGTTATAGACCATTTTCGAAAGCTGGCTCTATTTATCTGATGACAGCATATTAGAAATGGTTGTAATGTTCATTAACCAATATACGATGGAATCCAACATGATTATTCACATGACAGAGTCACTAAAAAGAGTGACAAAACTGAGATACAAGCATTTATTGATGTCCTCTATATTGCTGGACCTTATATGGCAAGCAACGTGAACGTTTCAGATTTATGAGCTGGTTATGCATTTGGGATTGAGATATTCTGTCTCACCATAGGTGTCAATAGATTTTGCTTCTTAATTCAAACTCCTAGGATTCGATGACTGCCAAACCAGGGAAGAGCAAAACATGCACAATCACCTTTCCCTTATCACGAAGATTTTTGAAAAATTCATCGAGAACTGTCAATACAGTTATCAACTGGGAGAAGAAGTCGTCACCAATGATAAATTGGAGGCTTTTAGGTGAAGGTGCGACTTTATTCAATATATACGTTCCAAGCCAGCTAAATATGGAGTTAAATGCTTCCTGCCATTGATTCAAGCATTATACATGCAACATGGAAATTTATGCAAGCAAGCAACATGATGGCCCTTTCTAGGTTAGTAATAGATCTTTGGATGTTGTTCAATGCCTGGTTGCCACTCTTACTAAATCAGGTTGTAATACAACAGCTGGCAACCAGTTCAGTGATGTTACTCTCCTTCACACCTTATCAACAAAATGTAACCTGTCCTATGTGGGGATTTTGAAAAAGAACAAATGGCAAATTCCAAAATTAATGAAAGATCTGAGACCGAGTGGCATTCTCCAGCATTTTTGCTTTCAATAAAGAAGGCACTATGGTTTCATATGTGCCATACGACAAAATTATAAAAAGAACATGCTCTTGATTTCCAGGATACATTTCGAAGGAGCAATTGATGAAGGATGTGGGAAGAAAAGAAAACCAGAACTGATTATGTATTATAATAAACAAACTTTTTGTGGATGTGGTTGA
Organism: Schistocerca nitens; assembly: GCF_023898315.1. Classification (NCBI taxonomy): domain Eukaryota; kingdom Metazoa; phylum Arthropoda; class Insecta; order Orthoptera; family Acrididae; genus Schistocerca; species Schistocerca nitens. The sequence continues at coordinate 505,421,182 of NC_064615.1, forward strand.
CAAATGTGTTCTGCTTACAGTACCCAAGAGGCACAAAAAGGTGGCCAATGGTAGTGTTCTCCACCATTCTAAATGTAGCTGGTCTCAAGTCAAGTCATTTGCCTGGTGAATGGACAAAACATTCCATCTTGCCGAGTTTTCCTTGGTGACCTGGGTAAAGAACTCATAGTCACTGGATTAGGCTATCATAGCTCCCACACTTGCCACACGGTACGGACTTACATCTTTGAGAACTACTTCCTTAAGGTAAAATACCACAAACATTGAGCACCTCTGCAAAAACTTATACTGAAGCCCATAAACAAAAGCAAATGACAGAACTCACCAAATATACATGGGAAGGATGCGGCCAATATTTACGGCTACAACACTGTGACTATTTTTGTGTCGGTGGCCGTAAAATCAATCATAACAATAATGAAAGTCATTTAGAGTGACAGTTTGTAAAAGAAAGGGTTGCTAGGAACATTTTTTGTTTGTTTGTTTATTTGTTTTCTACTAGTCCTAGTCAGGTTTAACTCTTTTGATTGAATCTCTGTAAACTAGTTTATACAAGAAGTTTATACATAGTTTACTTAATAAAAAAACATTCTTACTTTGATATTGTATACATACTTTTTCAGCTGGGAAATGTGAAACATTACTTTTTTCAGTTAACAAAATTTGTATCTCATAGAAACGAGATGTGTACTGGTGTCTGACCAGGTGACACGTGTAAAGTATTGTTAACACACTTCAAACTTTAAAATTTGTGATTTATAAAACTCAATAAAATTCTGTTTCAATGCCATGTCAAAAATGTAGGATGTCCTCAGATTTTATGAAATTTCCTGAGATTTCCCTGATTTTTCCAGGTAAAATTTAATTCTCTGAGAATTCTGGGTTTTCCAGAGGAATTGCCATCCTACGATAACACCACTGTGATTCAGGTCAGTGGTGGAAAGTCACATGATGCCTGGCATGGTTTCCATACCATCTGCAGCTCTTAAAAAGCACCAGTGTGTTCTTTTAAGACTTCCCTTACCCTCTAATCTGGCTAGCATCACTGTCATAGGTTATCAGTCACTCACGAAAAATGTAAGTGAAATACAATGCAAACAGGATTGGCGTGTCACTGGACTTAGTATACAGAATGGGTACTGAGTTATTTGAACCCAATGTAATGTACTCACAATAAACCACTGATCATCTTTCAGTGGTTCAGAAGTTAGTTTTGCCTCAGTCTTTTAAGGCAGAAAAAACTTGTGAGAAAAGCACCAGGTGTCTCACAGTTCTGTGAAAATGTATGTCAGCACTCACTTAAGTCAGCCTAGTTATTTTAGCATTTGAATCAAGGTCACAAGGTCCATCAAATTTTTTTAAAAGTAAGAATAGTATTTTGCCTGAACTTCAGCTAAACCAATACTGTCGTATCATTTTGTCAGCTCATGACTCCTCAACTGCAACACAATCGACTACAACAGAACAACTGACAGAAGTGAAAAACAACCCACACAAAATGGGACAGCTGAGAGAGCTCTTTGGAATGGGTGAGATACTGTTCAAAATGAAGAAATATTTCTCCATTTAAATAGCCTATTATGGCAAGTAAGCAATGAACTTCAAGTAGAAACGGTCTATGAAAACTCTATTTGTCAAGCAGTACTACAGTGTCACCAAGATCAAACCTACACCAATCAAAAAAACATACTGACAACTAAAACTAAAGTGTATACTGGAAAATGTCTTCAATTATGATAGAGTTTAATATTTTTAGTGAAATGCTTTGCTTCAAACATATTCTACAAACTGATACTTTGACCTCGAATCAAGAATTCGGGCACATACTATTTCCAATAACTTTCTTTGTAACACAGTACCTGTCAGATACCAGTACAGGAGGTACCACAGCTTTTCTGAAGGTAGACGGCAATTTAACTTTGTCCTTGGCCATAAATCAACATGAATTATTCCATAATCAGTATGGATGCCATTGTATACTGATATTGTAACATATTTATTTTGGTATTAGATGTCTCATTATTTTGTTGTTTCCATCACTAGTGGTCAGCACAAGAGGATGACTTTTTCCGTACATTAATATGTTCTCTGTCCTTCAAAGGCTCAACTAACACTTGTCCTTGTGGAGGCTGTGATCCTTCAACACACAGAGGTAACAAATGGAGGCAACTGTGTATTATTTCTCTGTATCTTTCAAATCTTAGTTCCTCAAAATGCGTCCTGATCACTTGATCGTTTACTACAATTATAAAAAGCTTTGGGAATAAAAAAGGGCTTGATGTTTCATTAAGGGCATTATGTAGTTTCAGGGAGCAGAATGGATAGTGTGTGTTCACCACACAATGGTAAGGTCTTTAGTGTGTGGACAAAAATAGTAAGAGACAAGTGGCACAGTAATAGAAAACAACAATAGAAATTAAAAGCAACAAAACTGCTGCAACCTTGTGTGTACCCACACAGAAGCACGAAAAGATGGTATCATGTCAAGATTACAACTTAGACTAAATAAGGACAAAGATGTAGAAGACGTTAAAACAACATAGCAGCTGACTGTGGCTGGCTGACACCAGGAAGAAAAAAGATGAGCCAACAACTCCACAACACACTTTCAGTGAACAGTTATTCCCATGAAGCACTGTATGTGTTTTACTGTTTGGTGACTATTACTTCACTTCTTTTTCTGTTTACCTTTTCTCTTTAAAGTGAAATACATTAACTCACTTGTTCAAGATTTCGCGCTACCCATTACAGTTATAACAGTTTCAATAAAGTGCAATTATTACCCGTATCAAAATAGCAGAGGTGTGGATGGGTATTCTGTGTAATGTGAAACAGGTTAATTTATGTGTTACTGGGTGAAAGTGCATATTCATATGTTGAAGGAAATTCATTGTCTTAATCAGTGACCAAAGCAAAAACAATTTATGGATGAACATAAAATTCTGTAAATTTTAAGGAGAGCATGTTGAGATGTTCCGGTTTCAAGCTTTTTAATAACAGCATAATTGGCATTAATTTAACAAAATTTCACAAGTGATCAGCCTATGGCTGCTTGAGAAGATGACTAAATGGTGTTAATTGAAATTGCCATTAACATACATATCACTGGATATCACTGCTGAACTCTGATTCAGTACGGTGTGGATTATAATATTCACTTCCATAAGTCAGCTTGTTATGTAAGAATCCCAGGTTAGGAGTCAGCCTTTGCTTCTCATCCTGCCTGGTGGTCTCCCCTGACCTGAAGTTCTGGGACCTTTTCCACAGCTTCCCTATTTCCTAAACCTCACTAGTCCTTTTCCTTCATCCCTATTCCTTACCCTCAACCCTTCTGCCAAAAGAAGGAATCACTGGCTTCAAAAGCTTGCACATTTCCATAACTTTTGTGGTTTTTCTCCTGCCATAATTTGGGGAGAAGATTTTTTTATCCATCCAATTATATTTTCAAAAATGGATTATTTTTGTTAATGACACATAAGTTTTATTCAATTTGGTCTCTACTATTCCACTGTTTTCCCATAAACTTCCACTCTGACAGAAGCAGGTGAAGATGTAGAAGGCGAAAACGGCATGCGCGCGCGCCCACACACACACACACACACACACACACACACACACACACACACACAGAGAGAGGAGAGAGTTGAAAAATGTATTGGACATGATATATAGTGCTGTGAATCAGTGAGCATATGTAAAAAGATTTCTTAATTAATGTGACAGCTCCTTGCCTAAAGAAGGAATGTTGAAAGGCATGGAGGAGAAAGGCAAAAGGAGTGATTATCTTTACTAGTAATAGACAAGAAAATCTAAATGAAAGGCGAATCAGTATGTTGTCATTTCCACTCCCTGTTTATCGACTCAGATTTAACAAAATACTAAAATCAAATGGCTCTAAGCACTCTGGGACTTAACAGTTAAGGTCATCAGTCCACTAAACTTAGAACTACTTAAACCTAACTAACCTAAGGACATCACACACATCCATGCACAAGGCAGGATTCGAACCTGCGACCGTAGCAGCTGCGTGGTTCCGGACTGAAGTGCCTAGAACCGCTCTGCCACCGTGGCCGGCAACAAAATGCCAATTATCAATTTTTTTAACATTCAACAGGTAACACAATGAACACAAGTATAATGGATTAATGTTGAATCTTACGGTTTTGTGCAACTTGAGTGAATAATGTAATTACTGCCTCAGTCACTCAACAATGATGGGTAGAGAAATAAGAAGCTTATTCATTTAATTCGACAGAAAAAAAAAAACCACACTCACTAAGCAGTGGAAGGAGAACACACACAAAAGAATGTTCTTTTATGTGTGTTCACCTGCTGCCATTTGGGGGGGTAGTTTTTCATATGCCCAATTACATTACATTGTCATACATTGATTATCTGCATTGTTAAACTTATTCATTTGTGATTCAATTAGACCGTGTAGAATGTAATAAATTTATAACAGTGTTTACAATATTTATAAGGGTGTAGCTAGTATTTTTGTAAATGACACACATGCAACAAGGCCACTCTAGCTTATCACTGAAGCCAATTTAGAAACTTCATATGAAAACCTAAAGTAATGAGCTAGTTTGGTAACCAATGTGGAGGTATGCTGAAGAATGGGAAGCAGATAACAGAAAAGTTGTAACTTATGGCCACCACTGAGTACTTCAAATAAGTCTATAAAGCAGAATTACAAATTAACTGAACGTTATATATTTATGACCATCATTTATCTTCAGGATGCAAAAATTCAGTACTGCAGATAGGCACATATACATGAAGTTAATTACACTCCGCACACATTTTAGAGAGGTTTATTGCTGCTACTGGGTACTTGATTAATTCTCGCTGTTTGTTCGACAAAAACCACATGTTTATTTTAAAAGAATGGCATAAAACAATTTACTCGTAGTAGTGTCCTTCATCAGCTGTAATCTTTTTCCAGTTTTCAGGCAACAAATGGATTCTGCAATAAAAATAATGAAGTTTTTTGAGGTGATCCACTCATGAAGCCAGTTTTTGAGACAATTAGAAGATATGAAGTGTTGTTCATAAAGGCCATGTTGCATGGACCAAAACAAATGGTAATCAGAAGGGGTGGTGTCTGTTATATTTTGTGAGTGGAGTAAGACATCCCGTTAAAGTCCATTCAAGGTTTCCTTCACTTGGTTTGTAACATGTGGTTTGGCACTTATGAAACAGAATGAATTTGTCATGTCTCAGAGCATATTGTCGGTACCTGTATTTATGTGTGTAAATCAAATTGAGTAACTGTGCCTCATAGCATTCAACATATGGTACACCACACCGACCAGGACATATTTTGTCACTGATTCTGATCTTTTTATTTGAATCGTTGAAACAGTCTCTGCATGTTATTTCGACAGAGCATGTTCTCCATATGCTTCCACTAGCAAACAATGACCCTCCGCAGCAGATATTTTGTGAGAAGTTGAAGGTATCAAAAAAGTATGTTCATTTCACTCCACTCTAAAGTGACACACAGATCTGAAAGCCTAATGTTTCTACTGTTAAATTGGTCTTGTGTAGTAGCTGTCTGCTAGGCTGCCCTTATACAACTACTGCCCTCTCTTTGTCAACAGCGAGAATAAATTCAAGCTCTCAATACTACAGCTATTGTTACCAAAGAGAGGACAATTGATTATACTTACTTGGTTTAGTTATCTCCTCTATCGTAGCCTCTTTGCAGTCAGCTGCATGGTGGTTTTGGCTTCCACAGTTGTAACAGGATACTTTGGGTGGTGGCATGACACTGGAGTACACAACTGGAGTTGGAAGAAACGTTGTGGGGTGTGGTGGAGGAGGTGGCGGCGTCTGAGGTCCATGATACTGATACACCAGCTCACCATTGTGCGAGAATGGAAATGTCGGTCTTAATGAGTAGCTGCTGAATCCTGGGAACACAGTTCCAGACCTGTGAAGGCCTGCAAAGTGGCCAGTTGGCACAAAACCGGCAGTTGTTGCACCAGCAGCTGGCTGGTAGGGCACAGCACCAGTCGTTGCATCTGGCACTCTTGATGCACCATTTGGGAGGTACTGCGGGCTAGTGCTGGGAGGGTATGGAGCCACATGAACAACATCTGCAGCAGTGACTGCTGGTACAGTGAAGACTTTGCGACTATCCTGTAGAGGCGGCTGCCCAGGTTGCTGCTGAGGTGGCTGCTGCTGTTGCTGCGGCTGTTGCTGCTGCTGCTGTTGTTGAGGCTGCTGTTGTGGTTGTTGTTGCTGCGGACCTATACTGACTCCGCTTCCATCACTGGGACGTGGCTGTCTTGCACCAGGCAGTCCTTTTTCAGGCACAACGGCACTTGGTCCACGGCCTCTGGGTAACGTTTGTAAACCAGGGGGATTCGAGGTTTTTCCGCGTCCAACACCTCCTGGCCTTCGGCCACCCACAGGTCCCGTAACCACAGGAACTATTTCAGGCATATCTGTTTTGTCTGACTCTACAAGCTGAGGCCTTCGTTGATCCTTTTCAGAACGATCTTCACAACCAGGACTCCACCTTTCTGCAACTCCCACATCTTTGCCTGGATAACCTGTGAACAATGCATTCCCTGAAATAGCCAAGAAAAATGAATATATTTGCATGAAGATACATTATAGCACAAGTTTAAAGGTAAAGCAAGGAGAAAATGCTTAACTATAGATAGCTGATGTAGGACATTTGATAAGAAGCTGTTTTTGTTGGGCCTCTGTCTCATTCAACAACTTAACAGAACATGTCTAACTAGGGACCTGAAAAATTCGCATTTGTAATAAATGCAAATAGGGATGGGAATTCTGCCTCAAAATGTGAATTTATGTAATAAATCCTATTTCACATTGAACTGTATCCAGATGAACTATTTTATCAGAGAGTCTGAAATGGGTTATTTTCTGTATCTAAATATCGAAAAAGTAACCAATTTTCATGTACTGGTATTACACAACACCTGCAAAGCCCAATTTGGAAAGAGAATGTGTGTAAGAACCCATCTGCAAAATAAAGACGTGCGCCTATGAACGAAAGCAATGACGTATCAGTGCGCTCCTAACTTATGCTCTGGCCACACATCAAACAGTGGATGGTTGAATTGTCTCTTTAGGATACACACAGTGTATGGCAATGTAGGATTCAGCTGTTGGACTTAATGCTTTACAACAATGAAACTTGCACATTCGTCTGTTAGCTGAAGTTGGCACAACTGAAAATTACAGACAATGTAACATGGCACTTTTGGGTGAAATGTGTTTTGAACTATGATTCCATAAGATACAGGTTGGGCCCGAACTATATTGTTTATGACATTGCCAACCCCAGCAAGAAACTTTGCGGTAGCCATTACCAAATGCTTTGTGCACTCTGCTTTGCCCTGCATTGTGCATAGTCTGTTAATTTCTTTCCTTGTTTTGAAATGAATGAGGAAACTAATCCTGGTCAGTCACGGGGTTTTAGTGTGAATTTCACAATACCAGGGAGGCTCAGTGGTCCATGTGTCAATTCTGCTCTTGCAGACATACAGAATATGGGTGTAACCTGGCTGATCTGTGAGAGGGAGGTGGTGGTTGTTCCTACTGCACAGCTCCTCACGTATCCTGCATTCAAATTTTTCGTTTGTTAACACTTGTGGTCACCTGTTACGTTGTACTGTCTCCATTATAACAACCACACCAAGAGTCTTCCTGTGAAGTGGAACTATCATTATTTTCGGTTCTACTTCCACTCTAATTATATTTTCGGTTCTATCTGTATCTTTGCAAAGTGTGGGTCGCATGGCCCACGAAAGGTTTCTGAAATATGGTAATCGTGGCTTCTATGCAACATATTCAAACTCTATGCTCTGCAGATTTTGTAATTATCAAACTGGGTATATAATGCTATCTGCCTACATTACAACCTGGGTAGAATTATATTAATTCTCTCCCTTTCAGAGCTAATGAAAGTGACTTCATTTACCATTCATTATTGTGATTCTTCTTATTTAAGATTGGACATGAGCAGCACTTGTTTTCTTTGAATTTAAAGAAAGTTTTACACATGATGCAAACTGGATCTATTCAAAGTAAGGCTCGCAGCACATGTAAACATAAACTTCATTATAAACATTCCTTTCCATATTGAACTCAACAACTTCCCAGAATAGACTTTTTACTGTACTGTACTGCACTGCGCTGCACTGCACGACCCTATTACACACTCACCAGCCACATGCATTACTGTCGATCCAAGATCAGTCAGATTTTGCATATTGCTAATGACATATAAATAACTGAAAAGACAAAAATATATATATGAGGGCTCTGAAACCTCACAGGTGGGAAAAGAAAGATAATGTCAAGAAACACCTTAGATCAGAAGAGTACTCTTTTCACTGGTACTGCTGCTCCAGCGAAACAATCCTTTACAAAACGCTTAAATGGAGCCAAAAGAAGAAACAATCAAAGACTATTTCAGAAAAAAAACGTGTTTCAAGTTTTCAAACAAGCAAATATTCCACTCAAAAAGCTCTTATTCTAGCGACTAAAACTATTTGTTCTCTTTTATTGTTGCTTGGTGCAGAACAGTACATGGTACCAATATGTTACAAAAAGCTGTGCGTGAAAGTGCAACTTCTCAGGTGGGGCAGGAGGAGGAGGAGGAGGAGGAGGAGGAGGGGGAGGAGGAGAATTATATCTTAGGTTCTACTGATAGTGTTTTGGATAGCCCTTGGCCTAGCGATCATTTGTGTTGGAAGAATAGGCATACTGTGTCTATCCCACAACACGAAGTCAACATGCAAACATTACAGAGTTCCTCCAGCCCAGGTAAATTGTGAAAATTTGCTGGTTCTTTTGCATTATGTGTGGTCTAGGGTGGGCCTAAGAGGGATTATAAAAGCAACATTTGTTCATCAGCAGTTACTGAGCACCCCCCCCCCCCCCCCCAAGGAAAAAGGAACATGATTCCTGGGTACCAAAAGTACAAATTTGTGCTGGTGGCCACTTCCATAATTTCTATTCATGGCAAATCACTGATATCTTTACTATATGTACTCATTATCTTCGGAAATTTTGAAACTTTTTCCAGCATCATAACCCATTACTGAAATCCAAAGATTCAAAAGTTACCATACTATGCATGAGGCATAAATGTAGTTTTCACTGGCACAGTGAACACATGTCGAGAGTTCTGGAGCCATCGCAAGGTTCTGATGTCACTGAACTATGTTTTTAGTGACTGTTTTTTCACCAATAAAATTTTGTGGCACAAGGCCTCTGTATAACGGGCACTTTATGTCTATAAAGGATTTTTTGGCCTGAAAATTATTCGACAATGCCACCTGGCAGCATAAGCACCATACAAAAATGATTTTGTTGTACGAAATTCTTTGTACCTGCAAATTAAACATTGCATACTGTGATATACTGTAGGTGTAGCCTAAATATGTTGTGCATTTTTATGTAAAATAGTGTGACATGAACTTGCGTTGGATGGGAGATGATTTTGTTTTAACCTTATATTACGCATACTTATTTATTGTTTGTGTGTTCAGAGTATGTAAATGTGTTTATGTATATAAATAAACTGTTAAAACTTTACTGATCTACAGAATTCATTTTATATAAGCAACACATCCCGCTGTAGCACACAAAAGAAGAGAACCAGCAGAAAACTGCTCCTGTTGAAGTACAAAAAAAAGGTGATTATGCTCCTCTTTAAAAGACTCTGACAGTGGGGGACCAGCTGCCTCAATCCTCATTCCTCACCAAAAATTTTGGCATGTGAACGTATTCACACTTTTTTTGCACTAAAATAGAGTAGCAGAGAGACAGTGACAGAGGAAGAGAGAGGAGACAGTGATGGTGGGGTGGTAGAGAGAAAGTGACAGAGAGAGAGAGAGAGAGAGAGAGAGAGAGAGAATGGAAATTAAAGAGATAAGTGGAGACCATATATAGGTTTGAGGAAGGGGGGGGGGGGGGGGAGGGAGAGGATCCGGACACCCACAAAATGGCAAACTTTAACAAAAAGGAAGTTGCCCACTTTCCCTCAAATCCTTAATACCTACGTGTTAAAGTTTCCCAATGAAGACATCGAAACCCACAGCAAGGAATCCCCAAGGACATATGTGGAGAGGAGCAATTGTGGTTGAAGAGAAAGACAGCAGACTGCAAGTGACAAAGAAAGAGACTGGGGCAAGAGGAGAGAAAAAGAATGGGGCACAGACAATGGCAGTGGGAAAAAGAGACAGTGGTAGGGAAGAGTGAGAGAGAGAGAGAGAGAGAGAGAGAGAGAGACAGAGATGAAGACTTCGACAGTAGGAGAAAAGACAGGAGAAAGATGAGATAGTGGGAGAAAGACATGTACAGACAGTGGCGGTGAGAGAGAGAGATGCTAAGTGTGAAGTCTTCACTAAAAAGACTGGGTACAAGGATTTAGAATTTTCTGTGTTGAAAGAATGTAAATATGTTTGCATGCCAGAATTTTTGCTGAGGAAGGTGGAATGAGGACTGAGGGCAGCTGATTCTCCATTTTCCTGTCAGAGCATTTTAAAGAGTAGTACATTTGTATTTTTTTGCGCTCCAATATGAAATTTTTTCAGCTGGTAATTTTATTCACAACCACTGTGTTTTTTCCAAAACAGACGTTAATTTTACCAACAGCAAATGCCACATTTCCAGGTCCCCAGTCATAACATAACCAGACATTTATAGAAGAAAAAGACTAATAGAATCTTAAACTATGAAATTCAAGAATGAAAACAACACCAAAACATATAGCACAAGATGTTACTTAATTTTACATATCTTAATAATGAGCAAGGAGATGGGAAGGTATCAGTCACTGCATGATTAGTTGGGACAACCAACAAGAGGTCCAACCTGTACCTTCCTTACATTAAACATTTATCCTAGACTTAGGTTTGTCTTAGTGATTTCCAATTAGTGTGGCACAATAAAAAGAACCACCCATTTGTTGCACTGAATCATGGCAATATTAATTGGAGTCATACTCTTACTACTGTGTAGTAAACAGTTTCCTTGACAAAACTCTTCCACTTTTATTTGAAAACTTATGGCTTGTTGCTTTGCAAACAATCTAAGTTTTATGGAAGTCTGCTGAAAATGTATACATATCAATGCTGTACATTTTTTTAAACAGTATTTTGGGATATGTTCAAAATAAAAACACTTCCTCTGCTCTGTGTTCTCTGAAAGTATGCTGCTTTTCCATTTAAAGAGTTCACATTGTCTACCATCAATCCTGCAACAATGATGGAGGGGGAGGGGGGCAAATTTTAACAAATTTTGGTTACAATATTTTCACGTGAAACATTAATATCTGCAATATATTCTCGATTATTCGGGGTAATGTGGGGGAGAAGATGCAGAATAATCAAAAAACTGAGATGTTTTCAAACATATATTTGGGACGATGTCTACTGGATGGGTAGTAGCGACAGCATCAGGAACTGACGTCTGCTTGTGCTCAGGCACAGCCCAGCGCATTTGCCTTCAGGCCCTTGCCCACAGACAATGAACTTCCAAAAATAACTTCTGCAAACACTTGCTGAGATGTTAACATTACAACAAAAACATGCGCAACTTTGCTTCTGCAAGTTGGTTGGGCAAGTTAATTTCAGCAACTTGCCGCAAGTATCTTCAGAAGTGTTTCCACTAGAGACATGTCGTGAGATCAGCAAGTGGATGTTTACAGTGTTGCATTGAACAAAAATTATGACAAAAATCAACAAGTTAGGAAAAGAAGAAATATTTGGGTGAGGAAATTGATACAGAGGAGTACATATTTATCAAGAAACACTACTGAATGAATTAAAAGCCAGAGGACTTCGCTCAGATTAAAAACTTTATGAGAATGTCATAAGCAATTTTTTAAAATCTCTTTCTATTGTACAATAAAATATTTGAAACCAGGATAGAAAAATGCTGCAAGCTGTGTTACCAAGAGGTTACCTTTTAATCATTCTTCACCTTTTGAAGACAGTATTTTTACATCAAACCAGTCTCAAAACTGAAGACCACAACAACAACAACAACAACAACAACAACATTACAAATCTAACGCATTCATAAACAGGACACAAAAATGCTGTGAGCTAGATGATTAAACAGATGGTCTTTTAATTCCTCTTCAAATTTTGCAAAGATTACTTATCATAAGCATAACACATTTATGTTTATGCCAAGATTAAAAATAAGCTAAAATATACAGACATCTCCACCACCATTCTACTTTCCCCTCTGGTGAAACAAAGTAGTCAGTTAATTTTATCGCACTTCCTTTGGCCGATGGTGGCCAAGTATGCATGTTTATGAGTTCCCATGGTACACACAGTTTGTTTCTGTCTTTCTTCTTTTTGACAATGACATTGTTACGCCGGTATTGAACACACAAAATTTCCGTAAGTTTGAGAAAACTTCCAGCAACTTGCAAGTTCAGCAAGAACTTACAGTAAGGTGCAATAAACTGCTTCCGCTATATTATTTGAAAACAGCTGGAAGAAGAAAGTGTTAACCTCCAATTTTGGAAGGATTGGTTGGGTCACATTTTCTGTCATATGCTCACAGCAGCCGGCGACCCACTCTGCTGGTCCCCGTGTGCATGACACGTTTTTTTCCTTTCTTTTTTTAGATGCACAAGCAATCCGCAAAGTGGAATAATCAGTACACAAGTAACTGGGAGTACACTCTGTGTGTGTGTGTGTGGGGGGGGGGGGTTTATGTGAGTTAATCAGTACTATTAGTAACCATAGTATGTTGGACAACTTGCAAATTTTAATCAGAGTTCTTAGCAGCAAACAAAAGGTCAAATTTTACATCTCAGCTAAACACTTTTGTTGAAATGCACCTCTACCATGAGGAAGTTTTCAATAGAGAATGGGATACCTTTCAACACCTAAATAAAATCAGTTCTTGTAATTTTTAAATCAACTAAAAATATATTTGTCATATAATACACTTATAATGTACCTATGGATACAACTGAATTTTTATTCATCTTGCCCTACATTTCGACTATGTTGTTATTTCCTGCACACTACCTATAGGTTCAAAATCTAGTATTTGGTCCTTAAATTGGTGTAATTTTTAATTTGTTATCTCACAATCTGATTTATCTTGTCAGAGAGCTTCAGTATCACAATATACATCCAATATATCTTACCTTACAGCCTTACATTTAATTATTTTGTTTATTTTTTCCAGATTACATTTCCTTTAAAATATCTTTTTGTTTTCCCCCCAATATTTTAAAGGTTTCCATGTTTCAATTCATTATTTTTTATGTTCATATTACTGATTTTCCTCTTTTTCGTCTCCCAGTTTTACTTTTTGCTGCTACCTTTTTCATGCATCCTCCACTTGGGTTTGTCTATGATTCTTTGTTTTTTCTGCTGTAGGTCTAGGACTGTAGCTCAGAATAGATGGATTTTCATTGCTGGAGCGAAATTCACATTCAACTGCATCATTCAGTTCTCCATGCAAAGAACCAGTTACAACCATATAAATGAATAGCTTGCTTATAGTAACCAAAAACTAATGTGGCAGTTTGTTTAAATTTTCAGGTTAGCTGTTGATAGCAGCTTATGAAATCTTTGACCCAGCCAGTTCCAGCTATTTTATTTGAAACTGCTGGAAGAAGAAAGAGTTAATCTTCAATTTCGAAAGGATTAGTCGGCTCACATTTTCTGTCATACACTGGAAAGCCTCACATGCAGTTAACAAGTAGTTCCACCAATCCCTTTGCAAACCAACTCCTTTGTATGCTTGAGCATAGCTGTTTTGCATATTGGTAAACAACCTGTCATATTTGTAAATAAGTAAGTCTATAGTTATATTTTTAATAATGTAATCCTATAGCTTTCATTTTTCATCTGCACTAAAAACCTGCTGACTTGTGTACTTTGAATGGTAACAATCTGGTAACCTTGGTGTCCAATTACTACCACTCATCTTAATATCCACTACATTAATGTTTCATAATATGTTATATAAAAATAGCACATCCCACACAGATCTGCAGCTGTTATAAGTGACATGACATCTTTTAATGTTTTCACGGCCTTTGTAATTGTTTATTCATTTGCTTATAGTTTATTTGCTAGTTCATACTGTGTTAACCACAGAAAATAACTTACTTTGCACCTATGATTCCATATTCTAATATACTGTTTCCAAAATAAATTATCTGGATGGGGTAGGGGTGCATTTCAAATGTGTAGAAGTGGTTTCAGGTGGTTTATAGTAAACTCAGATGCAGAGTATCTGAAGGAATTTGGTTAATAAATCATATTTATCTCAGTTTATATTAAGTAACAAAAATGCACCACTGAAAACAGAACTGGACTTACTTTACATATTACAAAACAGTTCTTATTGAGTAGCAATCCTTTTATGCATAATAATAGAGAGGAACTCATTGTCAGTTATTCTGTTGTGGAAGCTGATTGTGTACCTGTTGAGCAATTAAGCAGATGTTCCAGTGGTGTGATGTTCAAACTGTGCCACCAGGTGATATGAGCCCTTCTCTTCTCCTGTGATTTCAGTGCAAGAACTGCCAACTGTGTGTGTGTGTGTGTGTGTGTGTGTGTGTGTTCGCGCGCGCGTCAAAATGTTGACCCTGTCACAGCAAAAGTCACAGAACTTGACTATGAATGGACATGTTTTTTCCCTTTGCTTTAGGCTATTAATTGGCCTTTTCGTTCCATACACGTGAGCTGCAGCTTTATAATGTCTATATATAAGGAGAAGATCAGTGAGCAGGAGGATAAATCGAATCAAGATGACCTCCAGTCCACCTCTTCAGCAAGCTCTAAGAAACTGGTGACTCCGAGATGGAGACACTTGTTTTATATGTCACAACAATCAGCAATGAGCACAACTGCTGCTGCTCCTGCTGCTGCTGCTGCTGCTGCTGACGTCTAGATATGAGTTTAAAATACATTCTGTAGGTACAAACTAAATTATATGGTTCGAAATGTGTATGGGCACTTTTCAGACGATACAAGTATAAATAATAGATTTGTGAATGTGAGATTTGCAATAAGGGCTAATCCACTCTACAAATTGAGTCAAACTACAGCTTGTCCCATAATTTACGAGCTAAATTTTGAACTACATTCTTATTAAAATGACCAGTAGTTCACATCTTATGTCGTATAAGTTAATCACTCAAACTGCATCTTTTTAAGATTAGTTTTAGCCATTAACTTATTCTGATTTGCTGCATGTCTTATTCCATCAATTTCTGCTTAGTAGTTGACATTGCAATAGTAACATGAACAGAAAACCATGTTTATAAAGCTTAAGAAACAAAAAAATAATAGCATGTGTTTCAAGATCTGGTAAAGGCACAAGCGGTCATTATCAATGCCGAGTCAAATATGCCAGAATCATGAAAGGAAGGAAACGGATATACAGGTGGTGAAATAAGACCTTTCGCAATTAAGGAGAGAATATGCATTCTAAGACAATGAGAAAGCACAATAGGCACAATGTACACAAACAATTCCTATGTAGGGGTTTTTTTGCTTCTATATCTACCTCAAATCTCTCTGAACTTCAATACTGAGAAAGCACCATGCAGTTCAGCTTGCAAACTGTAAATACTAAACTAGAAAAATGGAAGTTGTCCAATTACATAAAGAAGTAAGTAATTAAGTTTGCAGCCATTTTATATGTATTACAAAAATAAAAAGAGATAGTAGCTTACTGCGATCCCAGTGAGGTGCATTAGGTGCTGATGGTGTGTCAGGTGGTGAATGCCCATTGCTAGAGCTGTCAGATGTCCCACCACCACTACTACCACCAGATCGGCCATGTCCATCTTCAAGGACCAAAGTCTGCAGTTTATGAGCCATGCAGTACATAGGCCCTGGATGATGCTGATGCAGTTGTTGTTGCTGAAACCTTGCTGTCGACGTCATTGGCACAAAACATGTCAGGCAAGGAGATGGACCATGCACCAATGGTTGAGGAGGATACATCACCGGAGCTCCTTCCCATCGTCTTAATGCATGTTGGTGTTGATGTTGTTGTTGTGGTGGCAGCTGCTGTTGTGGTTGTTGCTGCACACCTTTCCGTTCCCCAGGTACCTGTTCAAGAATGCATCAACAAGTGAGAAAACCATATGATAGATGATCGAAATGACGGATGACCTAGCAAATTCCAGTGATTAAGTCATTTGATTCAGTTATGTATGCTTGTGAAGATCAAGAAAATGTACACTGATTTACAACAAAGCACACCTGATGTGAACTGTTAAGGAATACTGACTGGAGTTATGCAATATGAAGTTAAGCGATTGTTTTCATATGCAAGAAAATACCTGCTCCTACACGATAACTACAAAAATATAATTTACAATCTATGCGAAACAATCATTTAATAAATATTATTATGTAAATTTCAAATTTCAGGAATATTTTAAATTACTCTGAACTGAAATTGACAGCAATCATAACAAATTTATTATAAAGGAAATAACCAGTGGATATTAAACTCGTCTACAACAAATAATTGCAGAAATATTTTGATGATGATTTATAATAACAATGGCACCCTGCCCAAAGAATATCTAAGTACTATTCTCACGCCAATGGAAAGGACATGAAGTTCAGAGTAAGAATTCCCATCCTTTTAAATTGTCCAATTATTTCTAAAAAAAATAGCTAACCGATGGCTGGCAAATGTTTTCTTTTACAGTTCTAGGATGGAAACTGCTTGTACATTTTTTAATTATTTTGTGTTTTCTAGCCTGTGTTCTGTATTTATATGGAGGCTGCACTACACAAAGAAAGAAGTCCTCCGATTTTGCCTTGTGCAGTAGAAACAACCATATTTCATTCTCTCTCTCTGTGTGTTTTAAAATGGTATCTAAAATTAAATTAGGTACATATTATTACACTAGTAACAATGCTTTTCACAGCAGTATCTCAAATACAAGAAACCAATACATATGATGTACAATCAGCATGCATATTCTTTATTTTGTAACATGGAAGGAAGCCCTGACTGAATGAATTCACTCAAAATTATTTTTACTAACCTAGGACCAAATGACATGTGAATATACTGATTAATTTAATTAAGTTTAAAACTTCTGATTTTTTTACTTATGGTAAACCTACTGAAGCTTCAAATAGAACACTTTTGGAAAAAAAAAAGTTACGAAATAACTTAAACCCCAATGCATGTGATATACATTCATGCTCAAGATATGCCAAGAAAAAGCCAAGTTAATGGAAGTTCTGAAAGAATAAAACCCAGAAGCATGTATTATTGCTAAAACATAATTAAGACAAGTAATAAAACGAGACTGTACACTCAACTTGAGACACTGTAGAATTCAGAAGCGCATACACATCTGTGGTGAGAGAGACCACCAGTCATCTTAAGCAAACAGTTGCAACTAATGCGTAGTAATTTTGAATGGATAATGGTTTTTCAACATTCCTATTAATCAATTCTTTCTAATAACTTGAAACTGATGAAGACAGACTTATAGGAGAAGAGTTCCACTAAAGCGCTCCATCTGTCCATTTATAATTTTCTCCAACTTCAGCTCTACAGATGACTGGCAATCCACCTTCACAACTATCATCTTATGTACAGCCTAGAGCATCAAAATGTAATTCTGTACACAATATCAACTTATTATGTACAACATGATAAAGAAAACAGTCATTGTGTTATAAATAACGCAAGTTTTAATTTAAATGCCACCTATTTCTTCTAGAATCATCAGAAAACAATTCATACAAAGCTTGTGTTCTTGAATTTAAAACAATCTGATCTACACATTTCACTAAATAAGTCAGCAAAATTCATTAAGTGACTTTTAAAACTTTCATGCAGGTCACAGATGGATCTGTTAATCCCCCTGTTCACACATCATAAAATGTGAGTTGAGGGAGGCATAAAAATAGAGCTAAAAAATTTGACTATGTAGGAAATTCCATTAAAACAAGTAGCTTTTATATAATGGTAACATTTATTGTACGAACAAGTTGAAAGTTTCTTCCAGCGAAATGCATCATAGGATGTCCCTGCATGGACTAGAAAAGCAACTACTATTAGATCACAAAATGAAATTCCTAACAGTGCTGATGTTTCTAAGATAGTACCACAATTATGATTATCAATCTAGCAATTGAGCTTTCAGTAAGAATAAATGATGGATGTTGTATAGGACAGCAGTAACTAACCCATACAGTTCCAGTCTCTAACAGAACATGCAGAAGAATGTAAAACCATCAGGGGAGAAAAGGGGTGATGATTAACAGGCATTGAGACAGTGAACCTCACCTGAAAACGAAGTACTGAATTGAAACATGAAGACTATGGCCAAAAGAAGGCAACCACTTCACCATACACATAACTAGAGAAAGAGGAGAGTTTGATATTAACAAAAAACAAGAAAAACCTCGAACTAAGTTCAGGTCCCAACAGAAAATTTCAGTTTTTGTACATATTTGATACTTCTTAATAATCTTATTAATTTACTGTTTAACATATTATTTATTCCACTGCTCCCCCCCCCCCCCCACTCATATATAAGGTTTTTTTTTTTTTTTAAATCTGATGCACACAATGTACTGCATCAAATTCTTGCACTTCCATTATCACAATTTTTTCACTTTCTCTTCACTAAAATCTATAAAACGATCTTAATATAATCTGTCAATGGAAAAACCAGAATGGAATAACAACATTCTGAAAAGGACTGATTGCTAATCACCATGTAGAGGTGGTGCTGAGTCACTGACAGCAACAGTGAAAAGACAAGCTAAACTTTTATCTTTAAGATAAGAAAGTCCTCCTTCAGGAGCAGAAAACAACACATATACTCACCCAAGTGAAAAACACACACACACACACACACACACACACACACACACACACACACACGAACAAACAAACTAGGTATTGGGGAAGGTGGATAATTTAGAGTTAGAAGAAGTAGTGACACTCAAAGGACATCAGAAACACATCTCCCATGTCTTATCACAATATGCAAACTTAACATTCTTCTCACATCTGTTAACCAACAACAAATAAGCACCACTCAATATGCAAAAGGGGAGCTTGTGTTTTCTCTGTCAAAGATATGGCTAATAAACAGTATTCCAGTCCTGATTGTCGCATTTCTTAACTCATCAAAAGCATGTACTGACCTCACAGCAATCACTGTACAGAACTCTTAGTAGGAATGATCATACACAAAGTATCCACTTGGATGAATAGTCCTTCACCAGCCTCCTCCCCTTTCACCCTCCTGCAACTATGTCAGCCCCAAACTGGATGTTGCTTTTCTTCTCCATCCTAACTTTTTCATAAGAACCTTTCTTATCTATTTCTCCTACAGTCAATACGATAATCTCTGAACAAGTGCTCAAAAACAAAAACAGGCATGAAACAGCAAACAAACGATAACTTTTTACAGCACTTCTAACAGAATGTCAATTTTACTGTGTGCATTCTGGTAAGTCAGAAACAGATTTCACCTAAACACTACGCTTTTTATAGACAAAACGGCAAATAAAGATTTCAATACTATGAAAAGAATAGACTGCTACGCACCACATTGCAGAGACGTTGAGTTGCAGAAAGGCCCAACAAAATGACTGCTGAACAAGTGAGCTTTCAGCCAAAAGGCCTCCTTCTGAAGAAGACAATACACATTCACACAAGCACAACTCACGCATCCAAGACCACTGTCTATGTTCATCGAGGGAGACAGATTTCAACAGCTGATATCCATGTGGTTCAATCCAACATTATGTTAATTTTCCACCACATTCTGGAGACTATAAAAATGCATGACTGCAAGATTCTAACAATGGAAAGGCAAGAAGCCAGCAAGATTCCACATATTTATAGCAAGCTGCCGGGATTGTTTAAAATAGTAATACTTGCTAAAAACTGTGAAATTCATTCATATGATGTGAGGAACACACTATTCGATTATTCTACAGGTCACCTTTTTTAACTTCCCGCTGCTTGAGAGACTTGTCTATCTTATCCTGTTTCTGCCATGTTATAAACATCTCCAACTGTTTTAAGAGACTTCAATCAACAATTAGTGTGCTCTACTTATACTTTTACACAGATGGAAATTTTTCTACTGCCATGTTCAGCAGGTCTTTGGAAAGCAAGATGATAATACTGGTTCAATGGCTGAAAATGTACTAGTAATTACTGCTGAGAAATGACATTTCAATAGTGTTAATACTGACTGACCACAATATTGACTCTTGTGACCTGCATACAAGCTGTATCTTTGAAGGTATCTCAGAAAATTGATGTTGTTGTGGTCTTCAGTCCTGAGACTGGTTTGATGCAGCTCTCCATGCTACCCTATCTTGTGCAAGCTTCTTTATCTCCCAGTACTTACTGCATCCTACATCCTTCTGAATCTGCTTAGTGTATTCATCTCTTGGTCTCCCTCTACGATTTTTACCCTCCATGCTGCCCTCCAATGCTAAATTTGTGATCCCTTGATGCCTCAGGACATGTCCTATCAACTGGTCCCTTCTTCTTGTCAAGTTGTGTCACAAACTCCTCTTCTCCCCAATTCTATTCAATGCCTCCTCATTAGTTATGTGATCTACCCATCTAATCTTCAGCATTCTTCTGTAGCACCACATTTTGAAAGCTTCTATTCTCTTCTTGTCCAAACTATTTATCGTCCATGTTTCACTTCCATACATGGCTACACTCCATACAAATACTTTCAGAAACGACTTCCTGACACTTAAATCAATACTGGATGTTAACAAATTTCTCTTCTTCAGAAACACTTTCCTTGCAATTGCCAGTCTACATTTTATATCTTCTCTACTTCGACCATCATCAGTTATTTTGCTCCCCAAATAGGAATGTGATATCAAGAAAGCAAATATATTGACCGTCAACAATAACTGAAAGAACATTGTTATGTCAACTTACCAATCACTAAAATAAATTGAAATGATGAACATACAAATTAGAAAGAAGAGAGGAAATATGGAATGGTGATATGTACAGCATTTTGAAGGTAACAAAACTTTCACACTTGCAAGAAACTTCCAATTTAACCACATTACAATATGTGTCAGGCTTTCCCCACCCATACCTGTTTCACCAGCTGGTGTCTCCGATAAAAACTGAAATTAATTTATGCCTTATTTGGAGCAAAAACCCACTGAGTTGTTCAGATCACATAAACTGTAACATGTAGGTATCTTCAATTAATGAGACATGTGTGACTGAATTTAAAGCCATCTACTACCATCTGGAACAAATTGCAATGTGCTCAATTTGTAGTAATGTATTTGCTGCATGATGACGCAGACAGGGCCAGCATCAGACACAAAAGGCAACACCTTGTTGATGTAACCATCCTTCTCCATCTCTCATTATCTTTGGTACTTGGTTGTAGTTGCTGCACTTCATTCCACTGACAACATTTTGCTTTGTAATATGGATTTTTTTTGGGCTGTCTTTTTATTTTTTCTAAGCTATTTCCTTCTAAGACTTATTTTATGAAGCTCATATGTTGCATTATGTGTCCAGTTAATTCGATTTTTCTTCTCTGTATCGTGTTAATCAATGTCATTTTCTGTTAAATTTCTTTCAGTATCTGTTAACTGGATTTTTTTTTTTTTGCATTACAAGATGTTTTTGTGGCTCTTCTCCATATCCACACCTTTATTCCTTCTAATTTTATGTCTATTTTCCCAGGGCCCATCTTTCACAGCAATAGCCTAAAATGTTCCAAATATCTTTATGAGTTTCTTTCTTGCACCTATATGAATTGTTAGTAAATTAGGACCTCAAGAGCATTAGAGTGAATGAAGAGGACATCTCTAACTGATCAAAGTACAAGGTCTGTTCAAAAAATTCCGGAACATTCATAATTTTGCACCAATAGTGTGTTGGGAGTGAAATGCGGTTGGCATCCCTGCACGCGCCTGTGTTTAATGTATAACTGACGGAAGTTTCATTGTTGTATGTCTGTTAGTTATTGTTCAGCGTGGTATCGAGTAGAACACTGTGTCGCACAGTTTAAGAATTTCCAGGTGGCAGAGTTAGAGGGCAAATGCGTCTGCATTAAATTTAGTGTGAAACTCAAGAAAACATTTCCAGAGACACACCAGCGTTACAAATGACTAACACAGTTTAACAATGGCTGGGTGGAAGTTAAAGATGACCCTCGTTCAGGATGCCCTTCGACACCTACTGATGACGGGAAGGGGGGGGGGGGGGACCTCACCAGGCCAGGTCAAATGTCAAAGCCACAATGATAGTTTTCTTTGCTTTGAACAATTAGTTCATCATGAATTCAAGCCACAGCAACAAACTGTTAATCAATGGTACTATGGGGATGCGCTGCAACACCTGTGAGAAAATGTGAGAAGGAAAGAGCCTGAAATGTGGTGAGACAATTCATGGTTCTTGTATCACGATAAGATGCCTGCGCATTCATCCCTGTTGGTACGCACTATTGCACAAAAAACGAAATCACTGTGCTGGCTCATCATCTTTATTCTCCACACCTGGCCCCTATGGACTTTTTTTGAAAATCCTATTGAAACGATGAAGCTCTGCAGCGGTAGACGAGATAAAAGAAGATTCACAGATGGTGCTTCACATGATCCAACAAGACATGTCCCAAGACTGCTTCTGGAAGGGGGAACAGTGTTGGGAGAATTGTACCAACTGCAGCAGAGAGTATTTTGAAGGAGTCCATGCACAATAAGTAAAAGGTAAGTGCAGAAAAATTTTGTCGACAAGTTCCAGAATTGTTTGAACAGACCTCGCATAGATCACTGATCAACAAATTTAAGAGCTTTAATGATGAGCAAAAGCAGAAAAAGGGCTTAACAGCAGAGACGATACGAGGCCAGAGAATGAATAAATGCTTTTGTACTGCTTCCAGAAATACCTTATAGTTACTTGATGAGGTTCCTAATGACCCTAAACGAAAGGGAAAAAAACGTTATTAAATTACTCTTATTTCTAAAGGTTTGGTTGGCTGTTGCAATTCTTTTAATATCCACTATCTTTCTGTTGTCATCTGTTACTGTACTTTCCAAGTATCAAAACTGATTTACTTGTAGTAGTATTATATTTCCTATGTTAATGTTTGCTCTTACTTGACTGTTGGATTTATCTATAACAATTGATTTAGTCTTTTTTGCCTTTATTTTCAGCCAGTCACAAAATTTTTAATGAACAGACCATGTGAAACCAGCTACACCATCAGCAAACCACACACGAAGTACTTGGTTATCATTAATTTTGATCAATGTGGTGCCACTTTTTATAAATAAATAAATAAATAAATATGGAGAAAATGGACAGACTTATCAAATACCTCTTCTTTTTCTGCATTAATAACATTGGTACCTATTTTTGTACACATTGAGAACCTATCTTTTATCTGTCCAGTTTATTCTAGCTTTATTCAATTTTCCAAGTTTCTTCCAGTATACTTTACCGGAATCCTTCTGTAGGTCAATTCTTCTTCCTAAACTAATTCCTACAGGCATTGTAGCTACCCTAATCCCTATTTCTTCTTTTAATCCAAACTGGTTCCCCTTTAAAGAAGGGTAATCTTAGCTGTTAATCTTTCTTTAAAAATAAGAAGTAGAATTATTGAACATGGGTTAGTTATGGCACAGTTGTATAATGTTAGCAATCATTGGCATTTCCTTTCTTAGGTATGGCAACAGTGTTACTTTTTATTAATTACAATGGTAGTGCTTCATACTCATAGAGACAAATTGTACAGTTGTTCTTTTGCTTTACCTCCAACATTCTTTATGTCAGTGTGTGCCAATTTTGGCAGCGTTATTTTTTCCAGTTCCAATGGTATCTTGCCAAATTCGGTGTTACCTTCTTTTGCCAAATTTGGTGTTTTTTGCCCATTTTGCTGCTGTTTTGTCAATTTTAGTGTGCTTATTGCTAAATTTTATGTTTTTTTTTGCCAATTTCAGTGCTACTTTGGATGTCACATCATAGTTTGTTATGTGGAAAACGAACTGCCGGTTTAAGATTATACATGGACTTCACTTTAAGGGCAAAACAGAGTTTCAATATTCAATAATTGTCAGTTAGGAATACTAGTAAACTGCAGCCCCAAGATCCAAAATACAGTAAGACTGTGATAATCCGGCACTCGATAATCCGGCAGTACCGACAGTCTGGCACTTCAAAGAAATATTCCCACATCTTTAGTTTGACACTGGTGAGACTGGTCTGTTATGGTGGCATCTGCCAAATTCAACCCTAGCAGCAGCTGAGGAGTCCAGCACAAAGGACTTCATTCTTTCAAGAGACAAAATAACTGCCTTAGCAAGTGGAAATGCTTCAGACGATCATAAACTGCTTTTTTTATGACTGGGAAATTAGGGGTGTTCAAAAAGTCTCTCCGCAGTGTTATGATTGTTAGCCAGGACCTAATTGCATTTCCTGTGTTTTCCATTGTTGAGGGATATGTATATGGGATAAATATGTTGCAGAAACTATAAGAATTAATCAAAAGCAGAGAGCAGGCAGTATGTGTTCTTGTTTAAAAATATTTGTGTTTCCAGTTTGCACAACTAGTGTGCTATCCATGGATCAAATATTACTTCACACACTCATTCACTTTCATATTGTTACAAATTATTTACCTAGTACACCAACACTTAGGTAAATGAGATGCTCACCTTTAGGGAAACTCAATAGGCTACCAACTATGAACATGATACTGTGACACAGTAGCAGAAGAATGAAGTGAGCCACTATATCATTTAATTTCCCTGCCACTCTCTCTACCACAGAAATTGCAATAAATGCATGAAAATTAACTGCTCCTTTCACTGACCAAGAAATTTCTGAACTATTAATCTAGACTGTAAATGCATAATGAACGAAAATTAAGAACCAAAAACAGCTGAAGACAAGTTAATAAATATTCGACAGCACAAGAACTGAGGATAAAGTGTCACTAGCAGAAACTCAGTGTGAATGTTCATGTGAGTTACATGCTAGGTAATGAAAATATTGAATCCAACGAAAACTATGTATGGCACTAACCAATGTTTTAGCATTGCATCTCCTCAGCTTAAGTTATATCATTGACAAATATCTAGGACTGATGCAACAAACAGTTACAATACTAAACAGGTCCACATCGAGCAACTGCCTAACAGTCCACAATTTCTGACACTAATGATCAAAATCTGAAAACTAACACTGACTTTTTTAACAGATTTATAACACTTCAAAGACATAATGAAACATTAGAAGATAATGCAGCCACTGCCATCTCAAATCCAACTTACTTAGAAATTGATAACAGAGAGAGAGAACATCACATCGAATTTGCAAGTATCATCAATAAGAAATTCAGTACAAAAGTGCAAGTTGCAAGAAATATCTTAGTACTTTTTAATCAATAATATTAAAACATCTGTTTTAAAAACTGCAATATCACAGAACCTTTTTAATTTACAACACTAGTCTTTTTACCACTAGTTTATAATTATTAAGACCAATGATCAGCATTTGTAAAAATGAATAAGTAATCTCAAGTCATATGCCTATAAGATAAAAACTGAGAATGTGATAAAAACAGCAATGACACTTATGAGTTTTTCCAGTGTGAGGGGGATACCAAGGCATATTTATTTTTAGTGCTACTGACCAAAACCACTCTCAACTGAAAAAAAGTGTGATGCTGATTTATATAGGAATACTAAATCACCATCACATATCTTAAAACACTTTACATTTCCTCCAGATACTTGTCACACAAGTTTCATTATATACAGCTAATAAAAGAAACATTAGACACAGTCCACATCCTTGGCCTTACTGCACAAGAAACACAAATTTGCAGTCTTTTTAGAGCCCAACCATTGTTTTAATTCTATACAAAAGAAACAGTACATAAAACTCTTTTAAGGAATTGTTGAGGAGAGTTTTTAAGAAGAAGAGTTCATGTACAGGTGACAGACAGCCCAATGTAAGTAAGAAAAAGTTGGGACCTCCCACCATGCACAAACTATGTACAGGTTGGTTAGGTACCCTCCAAAGTAAATAAACATTGTGTTCCTTCACCGTAAGGATAACTGCCATACCTGTTGGCTCATGTGACTAATACCAGGGACCGCACAGCACACCGGCCGGCTGTCCACCCCTGAGACAGATTAACAAAACTGCTAGGCCACTCAGTAATGGTAAAGTTATTTACAACCTACTTAAAGGTTACGAAAAAACTGAGTTACACAGATACATGTTTAGAATTCCATTACAGTAACTGAGAAACATGTGAAGTGCTTCTTAGCTATTTACTGCAAACTAGTGAAGGTGTAGACAAATGGGATGTTCTAAGATGTTACACAAACTGAACACAGTAACCAACAAAATCATAATACATATTCACAAATATATACGGCAGGGAAAAAGTGATTTACACACACCACTCATTTACTATGCTGAGAATGGGTCTATTGGCATATCTGATGGTTTGATAGTTATACTTAAAAATATAATTTTAAGAGTTCAACAGGATAGTTATTCACTATGAACAAGTAATTCAGAGACCAAATCTCAGTTTGTTACACAATGCAGAATACTTTGTTTGGGTGCAGAACAAATTGTTTTATAATTATTTTGGATTTATGTACAGCAACAAGCTGTGGAGCGCTTGAAATTCACCAAAGTTTCACAATGCTATATGGAGAGAATTTCAAGTTAAAAGATGAATTTTTCAGCTAGAGGTGATGTGTACAAAAACAAGAAATAAAGGCATTATTTAGTTGTGGTTTAACCAGTTATGATGTTACAACTGCTTTGATAAAATGTTACAGGTGGCAGCTATCCAAATAACCACATGAAATGAGAGAGAAGGACGAAGTCTTATGCTCAACCTTTTAAGTATAGTCTGTGTGTACTGGAAGGCACAACAGAATTACAACTTACTACAAATTTACTATTTGCTGCCAACTTTCTGCTTGAGTGTAGTGTCAAAAAGCAATATACTGTTTGTAGCAAAAAAGAGAGATACTACAGTTTTTGGTGGTAGTTCAATCAGTTTTAACAATGTTTTGAAACAAATCTTATCAGCAGACAGAAGGCCTTCAACAACCACACCAGTTCCATATCAACAGGCTAACTGCTCAGCAGCACAGCCTCATCAAACAAACGATAATTTCATGTATCGTCAAGCATGTTTAACAACAACTGATTTTTATTCTATGTATTATTTCTGAAAAAGAAAGACCAAAGGAAGTTATTTCTCAATTTTATCTGGAACGATTCAAAATTTTACACTTTGTGAGAAAGCTTCAAAGGGTAGCTCAGAATGCAATGTAAATGTCATGGAAAGTCCTGGTAGAAAGTAAATACCTTGGAGACCATCAAAAAGCAGACGTGATGAGTTGTCAAAAGGCACACACAAAGTAAACTTGCTATCTTTCGGAGCAATCCTTTTTTGAAAGAAAGTAAAATACACACGGTAAACACACACATGTGCATACACATGCTCATGGTCCTACATTGGGCTGGCTGGACAACCACAATTTGCATTTAGGCAGGTGACTAGATTGTATTAGTGGTAGTGTTGGGTTGTGTGGGTAGAGGGGGAGAGAGGTGGGAGGCAGGGAGAGGGCACGGTTAGGTGGCCAGCAGCTTGGAAGCAGGCAGCCAATTTGCCAGCTAGGAATACATGAGGGAGTGAGGGATGGGGTGGCAGGTGCATGGGCTAGGCATGTGATGCACCGATGTCGGAGCCATTAGGTAGCATCGCACGCTGAAGGTGATGTTGGGGTGAGGGGGTGACAGGACAGAGTAAGGAAAAACTGTTGCGTGGGCATTGGGGGTGCAGAGACAAGGAGTTACTAGAGACTGAGATCACGGCGATTACAGGAGTGGATAATGTGATTTAAGGATAACTCCCATTTGTGTAATTCGGAGAAACTAGTGCTAGAGGCCAGCCATTCAATTTGTGCTTGTTGTGCCATCAGGTGGTCGACTTTGTTCTTGACAACAATCTGGTGGTGGTCATTCATCCTGGTGACAGCTAAATGACACATCTGCAATGAAGAGAACCCCCTTGTTGTCCAGTACACTTAAGGCCTCGCAAAGGTTTTCACAGACATGCACTACCACCCCAAACTTAGTCCACAAACAGATTTCCTGTGTTATATCTTCAACCCCCACCCTCCCCAACCCTTCCATACCTGCAGTAATCAGCTACAAAGGAGTGCCCCCTTGTCACCCAATATCATCCTGAACTGGAACAATTGAACCATAACCTTCATCAGGGCTTTGATTATCACTCATCATGCCTTGAAATGAGTGACATGCTAGCCAAGATCTTTTCCATCCCTCCTAAAGTGATGTTTTGTTGCTCACCCAAATTGCGCAACATCCTTGTTCATCCATAAGCCACTCCTGCTCCCAATCCCTTGCCACAAGGCTCATACTCCTGTGGTAGATTATGGTGCAAGACCAGCTCAATCTAACCACGCAGAACTTCCTACTCCAGGCCTGTCATGGGCTTGTTCTACCCCATCAGGGGCTGGGCCTCCTGTGAAAGCAGCCATATCATATACTACCTCTGCTGCAAACACTGCACAGCTTTTTATGTTGGCCTACCAACCAGCCGTCCACCACGATGAGTGGCCACTGCCAGATTGTTGAAAAAACTAAGTTGATCATAAGGTGGCACAACGTGCTCAATTTCCATAGCTGCTCCACAACATGTGTTATCTGGATTCTTCTCTCCACCACCAACTTCTCTGAAGTATGCAGGTGAGATTTATTCTCACAACACTTCCTCCACTTTCATATCGTCCTAACCTCTATATCTGGTAATCCACTGTCCCCACCCACATCCAACAGTTTCCCCTTCCTTCGTCCTGTCAATCCCTCCCAGTGCACATCTCCAAGTCACCTTCAGCATGTGTCACTCCCCAACAATTCTGACAACCATGCATCACATGCCTAGCCCACATACCCATCATCCCTCCCTCCACTAGCCAGCAAACCAGCTGTCTACTTCTGGGCTGTTAGCCAACCACCCCTAATCCCTCTCCTTGGCTCCTTCCTCTCGCCCCCTCTACCCAACCCACCCATGGTACTGTTCGTGGAGCTGGCACCATGTAGGGACATAGGCGTGTGCGTGTTCATGTGTGTTTACTGTGTGTTTTACTCTGGCTTGAAA
Source organism: Schistocerca nitens (assembly GCF_023898315.1). NCBI lineage: Eukaryota > Metazoa > Arthropoda > Insecta > Orthoptera > Acrididae > Schistocerca > Schistocerca nitens. The sequence goes on from NC_064615.1 coordinate 505,450,385, forward strand.
AAGGATTACTCCAAAAGATGGCTTGTTTTATTTCTTTTTGTGTGTGTCTATCAACAACTTAATGTTTCTTCTTTTTGGGGAGGGGTCTGCTTTAATCAAAAAGTATCAAAATGCAATGTGTGTTACCACACCATGTTAAATGTACAACAGTAGTGTAGAGGAATTCAAGACAGTAAATTTGATACAGGATACTTGTGGTTTATGAAACTGGGAAACACTTTCAAATTGGGGTACGAAAACTACCTAAGTTACAGGGCATGTGTGTTGTGTAAGATTTTCAATATTCTCTCGCTCTGTCCACACAAACTATTAGCCCTAGCAAAAAAATGAATACAAACTATTCTGTAGGAAATTTAATGTAGTTTAATTTTGTTCTGTGACATGTTTTCACAAGAAGCCACAGTTTTTGAATTATAAAATAATAACAAACAAAAAAGGCATTAAATGTTTTCTATCTTGGAAACCATTTGGAATAGGGAATATACGCATCTGAAGTTTTCTGTTCGGAATCGGCAATACTGAGAACTCTCCAAGCATGCACCTTTCTTCCTGACTTACTCTGTATATAAAGAGTTACAATAAATGCAAGAACAAAAGCAAGAACATGAGGACTACTTATTTTTTCTCTCACAGGATGACACTGTATTTGCCATATGCAGTACAACGAAAGTGCTGGCAGGTCGATAGACACACAAACATACACACAAAATTCAAGCTTAGGTTGGTGTTAGTGGGAAGTATCCAGATAACCTTTACGGTGTAACACTGTGCCAAGATGTGCTGGCCGTGCACCAAGGCATGTTTAGCCACAGGGTGATCCTCATTACCAATGAACACTGTCTGCCTGTGTCCATTCATGAAATCCTCCCCACTCCACCAAGAGTGTCTTTCCGCCGTCCACCTAACCTTCGTAACCGCTACTTCATCCCTATGAAATCCCCAAACCACCTTCCCTACCCTCTGGCTCCTACCCTTGTAACTGACCCCGGTGTAAAACCTGTCCCAGGCACCCTCCCACCACCACCTACTCCAGTCCTGTAACCCGGAAGGTGTACACGATCAAAGGCAGAGCCACGTGTGAAAGCACCCACGTGATTTACCAACTGACCTGCCTACACTGTGAAGCTTTCTATGTGGGAATGACCAGCAACAAACTGTCCATTCGCATGAATGGACACAGGCAGACAGTGTTTGTTGGTAATGAGGATCACCCTGTGGCTAAACATGCCTTGGTGCACGGCCAGCACATCTTGGCACAGTGTTACACCGTACGGGTTATCTGGATACTTCCCACTAACACCAACCTGTCAGAACTCCGGAGATGGGAACTTGCCCTTCAGTATATCCTCTCTTCTCGTTATCCGCCAGGCCTCAATCTCTGCTAATTTCAATTTGCCGCCGCTCATACCTCACCTGTCTTTCAACAACATCTTTGCCTCTGTACTTCCGCCTCGACTGACATCTCTGCCCAAACTCTTTGCCTTTACAAATGTCTGCTTGTGTCTGTGTATGTGCGGATGGATATGTGTTTGTGTGCGAGTGTAAACCTGTCCTTTTTTTCCCCCGAGGTAAGTCTTTCCGCTCCCGGGATTGGAATGACTCCTTACCCTCTCCCTTAAAACCCACATCTTTTCATCTTTCCCTCTTTCCTGAGGAAGCAACCGTTGGTTGCGAAAGCTTGAATTTTGTGTATATGTTTGTGTTTTTTTGGGTGTCTATCGACCTGCCAGCACTTTCGTTTGGTAAGTCACATCATCTTTGTTTTTAGATATATTTTTCCCACGTGGAATGTTCCTCTCCATTATATTCAAATTCGTGTGCGGATGGATATGTGTTTGTGTATCTGCCAGGCCTCAATCTCCGCTAATTTCAATTTGCCGCTGCTCGTACCTCACCTGTCTTTCAACAACATCTTTGCCTCTGTACTTCCGCCTCGACTGACATCTCTGCCCAAACTCTTTGCCTTTACAAATGTCTGCTTGTGTCTGTGTATGTGCGGATGGATATGTGTTTGTGTGCGAGTGTATACCTGTCTTTTTTTCCCCCAAGGTAAGTCTTTCCGCTCCCGGGTTTGGAATGACTCCTTACCCTCTCCCTTAAAATCCACATCCTTTCATCTTTCCCTCTTTCCAGATGAAGCAACCGTTGGTTGCGAAAGCTTGAATTTGGTGTGTATGTTTGTGTTTGTTTGTGTGTCTATCGACTTGCCAGCACTTTCGTTTGGTAAGTCACATCATCTGTGTTTTTAGATATATTTTTCCCACGTGGAGTGTTTCCCTCTATTATATTCATATCATTAATTTGAACCCAACAATTACGTTTGTTATTGTCACTGTTGCATCTCGAAATCTTTCCTGTCATCTTATTTTCTCTTTCTGTTTTTGCAAGTAGTTTCACTTTGTATTCACCTTCTCCTCTTTACCGAATCTACCATACAATTTTATCCTTCCTATATATACACTCAATTATACGTAACCCACTTCCAAACCATAACCAAAAAATTTTTTCCACTTTCAACAATACTGCTGCTACAAAATCCACCGTTTCCAGTTCACAAACCGTTCCTTTCAGCTATTAAACAGCCATTTCGGCTAGTTCCAATAACTTTTGCTTTTTTTCCATTTCTGTTTTTCCCCACATCACTGATCTTTTTTAGCCGCTTCCCACAGGTTTTAACGTCATTATTTCTTTGTCAGACAATTGTTAGCCTCATATTCACAATCTGCCACCACAAAACCACTCCTTTTAATACATTTACACACAGTTTTTTCGAAATTTTCCCGAATTGCTCCACCCTTTAACACCCTAGCCAGATTAGACTCCCATATTTTATTTTCTCAGGCTTGTCTGACATTTGGCATTACCCCCAAAGACCTCACACTTAAAAAGTTCCCATCTCTGGCTGTAATCCTTCTATCCATCAGTCCCTATACCAGTTCCAAACTGAACAATCCATTGCCCTCACCCACCTAATCCTTCACCTACACAAACTTAGCCAATGAACACAACCGTCAACTCCTATCCTTAATAAAAGTCCTCAATCTTTCCTCTCCCACATCCACACCGGCTGTCCAGAGCATCCTCCTACAGGCCAATCGCAAATTAGAACAGCATGCCACCCTCCACCTCAAAAAACTATCCAATCTCCTGGATTCCCACCTCCGGAAAGGCAACTCACTCACCCTTCACAACCTTTCCAGCAAACCTCAACCTCCTCTCATTGCACACAGACCCAGTCTCTCCCATCTACTCAATCTCCCACTTCCAGCTCCACTCCCCCCAAAACCTCAAAATTCCAATCAACACAATCTGGAACCATAACACCCTAATTCAGTAGTTAACCTTTCCTCCAAACCTCTCTCCCAATCCGAAACCTCTGTCCTATCCAAAGGCCCCACCTTCAGCCCCACTCCCAGATTCAACCAAACAGCCCTTGTCAGAGACTTACTGTCCTACGCCCGTACTCTCTGCTGGAAATATCACTTTGCCACGAAGAAAAATGATCCTCATCCTACTCCTAATGGTCCAACTCCCCAAGACACTATCCAAATTGAACCCTGCCTGGAACAGTTCCGTCCTCCGTCACAGCGGGACCCACCTCCTCTTCCTCAAAATCACCCTCTCCAAACCTTCCAGGAATTTCTGACTTCCAGCCTTGCCTCTCAATCCTTCTTAAAAAACCTTAATCCTACTCCCAACATCACCACTGCTGAAGCCCAGGCTATCCGTGATCTGAAGGCTGACCGATCCATCGTCATTCTTCCGGCGGACAAGGGTTCCACAACCGTGGTATTTCATCGTCGGGAGTACGTGGCTGAGGGACTGCGTCAGCTTTCAGACAACACCACATACAAAGTTTGCCAAGGTAATCCCATTATTGATGTCCAGGCGGAGCTTCAAGGAATCCTCAGAACCTTAGACCCCCTACAAAACCTTTCCCCTGACTCCATCAACCTCCTGACCCCACCGACACCCCGCACCCCTACCTTCTTCCTAAAATTCACAAACCCAATCATCCCGGCCGCCCCATTGTAGCTGGTTACCAAGCCCCCACAGAACATATCTCTGCCTACGTAGATCAACACCTTCAACCCATTACATGCAGTCTCCCATCCTTCATCAAAGCCACCAACCACTTTCTCGAACGCCTGGAATCCTTACCCAATCTATTACCCCCAGAAACCATCCTTGTAACCATTGATGCCACTTCCTTATACACAAATATTCCGCACGTCCAGAGCCTCGCTGCGATGGAGCACTTCCTTTCATGCCGATCACCTGCCACCCTACCTAAAACCTCTTTCCTCATTACCTTAGCCAGTTTCATCCTGACCCACAACTTCTTCACTTTTGAAGGCCAGACATACCAACAATTAAAGGGAACAGCCATGGGTACCAGGATGGCCCCCTCGTACGCCAGCCTATTCATGGGTCGTTTAGAGGAAGCCTTCTTGGTTACCCAGGCCTGCCAACCCAAAGTTTGGTACAGATTTATTGATGACATCTTCATGATCTGGACTCACAGTGAAGAAGAACTCCAGAATTTCCTCTCCAACCTCAACTCCTTTGGTTCCATCAGATTCACCTGGTCCTACTCCAAATCCCATGCCACTGTCCTTGACGTTGACCTCCATCTGTCCAGTGGCCAGCTTCACACGTCCGTCCACATCAAACCCACCAACAAGCAACAGTACCTCCATTATGACAGCTGCCACCCATTCCACATCAAACGGTCCCTTCCCTACAGCCTAGGTCTTTGTGGCAAACGAATCTGCTCCAGTCCGGAATCCCTGAACCATTACACCAACAACCTGAAAACAGCTTTCACATCCCGCAACTACCCTCCCGACCTGGTACAGAAGCAAATAACCAGAGCCACTTCCTCATCCCCTCAAACCCAGAACCTCCCACACAAGAACCACAAAAGTGCCCCACTTGTGACAGGATACTTTCCGGGACTGGATCAGACTCTGAATGTGGCTCTCCAGCAGGGATACGACTTCCTCACATCCTGCCCTGAAATGAGATCCATCCTTCATGAAATCCTCCCCACTCCACCAAGAGTGTCTTTCCGCCGTCCACCTAACCTTCGTAACCTCTACTTCATCCCTATGAAATCCCCAAACCACCTTCCCTACCCTCTGGCTCCTACCCTTGTAACCGCCCCCCGGTGTAAAACCTGTCCCATGCACCCTCCCACCACCACCTACTCCAGTCCTGTAACCCGGAAGGTGTACACGATCAAAAGCAGAGCCACGTGTGAAAGCACCCACGTGATTTACCAACTGACCTGCCTACACTGTGAAGCTTTCTATGTGGGAATGACCAGCAACAAACTGTCCATTTGCATGAATGGACACAGGCAGACAGTGTTTGTTGGCAATGAGGATCACCCTGAGGCTAAACATGCCTTGGTGCACGGCCAGCACATCTTGGCACAGTGTTACACCGTCCGGATTATCTGGATACTTCCCACTAACACCAACCTGTCAGAACTCCGGAGATGGGAACTTGCCCTTCAGTATATCCTTTCTTCTCGTTATCCGCCAGGCCTCAATCTCCGCTAATTTCAATTTGCCACCGCTCATACCTCACCTGTCTTTCAACAACATCTTTGCCTCTGTACTTCCGCCTCGACTGACATCTCTGCCCAAACTCTTTGCCTTTACAAATGTCTGCTTGTGTCTGTGTATGTGCGGATGGATGTGTGTTTGTGTGCGAGTATATACCTGTCCTTTTTTTCCCCCAAGGTAAGTCTTTCTGCTCCCAGGATTGGAATGACTCCTTACCCTCTCCCTTAAAACCCACATCCTTTCGTCTTTTCCTCTCCTTCCCTCTTTCCTGATGAAGCAACCGTTGGTTGCGAAAGCTTGAATTTCGTGTGTATGTTTGTGTTTGTTTGTGTGCCTATCGACCTGCCAGCACTTTCGTTCGGTATATTCCCACGTGGAAACATTCCACGTGGGAAAAATATATCTAAAAACAAAGATGATGCGACTTATCATACGAAAGCGCTGACAGGTCGATAGACACACAAACAAACACAATCATACACACAAAATTCAAGCTTTTGCAACAAACGGTTGCTTCATCAGGAAGGAGGGAAGGAGGGGAAAAATGAAAGGATGTGGGTTTTAAGGGAGAGGGTAAGGAGTCATTCCAATCCCGAGAGCGGAAAGACTTACCTTAGGGGGAAATATAAAATGCAAAGAAGATTGCTGGTTGCATGTGCTCTCCCCCCACCTCCTTTTCATTTGCAAAATGTCATCTTATATAGACTGGTTGACTGAGAAGAGAGTATGATACAGTTTTATGTTTGCGCTGTATAAGACAGAGATGGGAGAATGGAGAGTGTGAAAGCCAATGTGGACACAAACACATACCTCACAAAAGGCATAAAGTTACTATAAAATTGATAAATCATTCAAACAAGGTACCTCTGACTCTAATGCATTGTATTATTGTAATTTAATACCTACAAGGATCGTAACTGTCCAGTAAACAAGGCAAAAAGAAGATAAAAATTTGAAGGGAAACAATATAAACAGGGCAGATTTGCACATGGAATTCCTATGTATGTATTTTGCAAGAATTAAATGATTGGTTTGGTCCCGAAAAACATATGTAGTTAATGAAAATTTAATACGGTACTTCGCAAAGTATATTCAGGGATAAAACAACCTGGTACAACAGAATAGTGTCACAGGAAGATATTAATGACTTCTTAAACAGATGAATCTGGATCATTGCAGTGATGAAATAATTCAGATATATGGAGACAAATGACTGGAAAACACAATGCTGAACACACTGAAGGCAGGCTCATGGAGAGTATGGTGCTGTGGTAGTGATTTCTTGAGGTTTCAGTGCAGGGTAGGGAAAGAAATAGCATAGTATTGATTGCCTGATACTGTGCCACTTGTGTAGTCGCAGTGAAACACACTAACGTATTTGGAAACATATTCACATTCAGTGAGTAATTTGTATGAAGAGAGGAAATTACTATTTGTGTAATCCAAGCACTTGCAACAAGGAATTGCTGTGTGGCAGAACAAAGAACCCTTTCCTTCACATGAGTACCATTCCACAAGGAAACACTGAAATGAACAAAACAATGTCAATCTTGAGATTGCCTTTACTTATATCACACTTCTTAGCCCAGAAAGTTAGATTACACACAATAAATTATAACTAAATCATCATTCTGGAAATGGGTGAACAAATTATGTGGTAGCATTACAAGGATACAAAGGTCGTGGAACATTTCCTAGCACAGTACTCCATTTTGTACTATATACATTTTGCAGGCAAACAATAATAAAATTAAGCCAGCATGGAATTTACTACTGCAAACAACATGATTAACAAAGTAAACTGGAAATGTTCAAGACAGAATGTACATAAAAATAACAGTGGAAAATCAAGGATGGAATAATTACGATATTATGAAAAGGACAGTTGCTACTAACCATATAGCAGAGATGTTGAGTCGCACATAGGCAGAACTAAAAGACTGTCAAACATGTAAGCTTTCGGCCAAAAAGGCCTTCATTGGAATTAGCCCCCCCCCCCCCCCAACGCACGCACACTCTACCAACCACAGTTTCTAGTTGTTGAATTCCGATGAAGGCCTTTTTGGCCAAAAGAAAAGATTACTTGTTTGAGAGACTTTTAGTTGCATCTATCTGTGATTCAGAATGTCCGCTCTATGGTGAGTTGCAACTACCCTTTTCATAATACTGTCAATGCATATAAAAAACTACATACATAGGGGGAAGGGAGGAGGAAGGGAGAGGGGGAGAGAGAGAGAGAGGGGGTAGGGGGGATTATACTGAATACAATGTGTAGGTTTTCTTTTTTTTTATTTTCACACTTACAGAAAGAGGAGCGAAATGCATACGTATTTGCTTAATGCAGAAATAAATACAAACTAACAACAAAAGAAGATCTAGGTGATGCCCTCGGGAGTAGATTTACTTTCTTACTGAGGTTAATTCCTCTGTTTTGGATAAACACATTATCCTGAGTGAAGTTTTTTGTTTTTATTTTCATAATTTTTACAACAACAATTATTATTTGAAACAATCGCTTTTTTTTAAATTTTAAAATGATCAGACCATATGTGTTTTCAGTTTGAGAATTATGCTGATTTATTTTAATGTGTTATGTTTCTTGGTGCAGTGGCAAAACCTGCATATTGGCTGCACTGTACATACTATTGCTGTGCCAAGTTGTTATGAGTGGCACCATTACACACTGTTCTTCACTCACTGCTGTGTGGATTATGACATGTTGTAAGTATAGCATAATTTTTGATATGAGGTAGCTTCACAATGTCCAAGGGGCAAAATTAATAACACTGCTCTGCGAAACTTAAGGAAGTGTGGAACGATGTTGCCCGAGATCTCCCAGTTGTGAATAGAAAGTTGACATCACATGATGTGAGGTCAGCATCATTATAGCACCAGATGGTGGAGGCTCCGCAATACAAGGCAATTGAAGAAATGGAGAAAGATGGTGTATGCAAGCATTTGCAGTACTATGTGGTGGTGTTCTTCTTTACAACTGAGCCTGGAGACAACATGTGGATGACTTCCAATGGGGAAGAATTATCAGGAAATTGGAAGAAGGATGAAATGTAATGAGTGTAGACCAGGAGTTTAGTATTGGTAACAGCACTGTTTCACATGCTTGTGGAGTGTTCCAAATGACAGGCACTCCTGCCTGAATGGGAGGAGGTGGCCAACCAAGTCCACTACAGCAGGATATGACCACTACACTATGCAGCAAGCAAGAAGGGATCCACGTCACACATCAGGTGCAAATGCAACCAAAATTAATAGAACTGCAAGGCAGAAACACTTTGAGTAGTGACTGAATGTACTCTCATATGGCAAGAGATGGGAGAAAGGAATGCACCCAGGAACATCGTCAAACACAATCATTTTACTGGTCCAAATGTTGTGGTGTGGGGAGGCTTGATGTTGCAAGATCTTCCAAATCTCTGAACATTGTATGCTCACTGCTCAGTGTTATTGTGGCACTGTATGGCTTCCCCATGCTCTTATTTTCAGGGCTGTATTTATTTCTACGAGTGGCAATGTGCAACCACATAAAACAGTGCAGCTGTATGAGCTTTTGGAAAGACAGGGTATCTGGAAAATGGACTGGTCTAGGAGTTCTCCGGATTTAAATGCCAGTGAGCATGTGTGGGACGTGTTGGGGAAACTACTGCAGCCCATCCACATCCTCTAATGGCTATCCAGCTGTTGTCAAATGCTATTGGAGGAATGAAATACCCTACCCAAAAGAACTCCTTACCAACCTCGTAGTCAAAGTGGAAGTACATTGCAAAGCATGCAGTGCTGTGTGTGGTGATCACATATGCTATTAAGAACAATGTATAGTCTTTTGTAACTTCCAGACGACCATCATGAATCATGATGACTTCAGTGGAATTATCATCTTTGAATAAAAAAGTGTCATTTCTGTTTCTCTCACAGCATACTTCTTTCAGTTATCTTTTGTACTATGGTATACTGTAGCAGTTATTTCTATGTACAGTCTACGTTTCAACAAGCTATGTTACTTGACAGTGACAGATCATGAAAAAATTAGTTCCCTCCTTAAGTTTTGCACACCAGTGTAATTGCTAATCATGAAATAAAATACTGTAATGCACTTTTCTCAAACAATGAAACAGCTTCACAGAGAAAAGTGACTATATTCAAGAACTTTATAGTGTCTGCGAACCAATGGAAATAGAAATAAGCAAAAAATAAAAACAAAGCATTATCATTCCTACATGTGAGTGCAGAACTTTCCCAACACATACAGCTGAAGAAATCTGTCTGGGCTTTCATCCACATGGCTGTGTTGAAATCTGAGACACTTTGACGAGCGCCACACTCACTGAAACCCCTCAGAATTTCAATGCAGCCACCTGGATGGAAGCCTGAGAAGGTTTTGTCATTATCCTTCTTGTTCAAGTTTGAAAAGGTGCATAGATCAACAGATCATCTTCATCAACACCTGTTTTTAATGAATCACAGTCACTCCATGTAATCACAGTTAAGACTATGGCCCTGAGACTGCAATGGCTCAGAACATTCACTGCTGTGTCACTTATTTTATTAGGTGATTATCAACATGCCTACTTTCCCTACATTTTTCTTTGAATGCAACATAACATGTTACAAATAAAGTTCACTTCATTCAAAACATTGAAGACCAATACAACTATTTTTACTTGGGGAAGGGGTGATGGGGGAGGGTACGGGGGAGCAGCAGAACATTAATTTTTATATGTCAATTGTCAATAAAATGTAGCTGCACAAAAGAAACTATATTACGATTTGTACCTCACTGTCCATGGACTCTGGCTTTCTCCTGTTGCTGGAAGATGTCACATCGCCCCTCCTTTCCAAGTTACTTAAGCCATTTGTATTACTTAACTTTGTCAGAACAGCACGGAGCTCTGATATAGCTGCAGATGGAATTCCCATTTCCTTTAGTTCTTCATCACATTTCTGTTTGAGCTGGAATTCCAAAAGACTCAAATAAACAAAGAACCATACCTCAACAAATTCTGCTAAACACAGAGATGGAGACTTTATGGGTTCTAGAATTGTAAAATCAAATTTTAATGTGTTTAGCTTTCAACATTTCAGACCACAAATAGCTTCCTCAAATAAAGCAATATGTTTACTTCCCTGCATTACTCGATAAACTTCTTATCTTATTAGACCAAAATGAGACTAAAGTAAGTGAAATTAGTAAAATTCTACAGTACTGATTTTTAACATGTTAGTAAAGATCAAATCATTTTATTTTCAGTGTGTGTGGTTGTATGAATTACATACTGGAATAAAATACTTTTGCTAATAACAGTTCATTTCACTGCAAAAGAAAAAGTGCACATAAATGCCACGTTCCGATAAAAATAAACTGTTTTTAACCATGCACAATGAAATTTAAAGAGCTTGTGGATCTTTTTCAGATGCTTTGGTTTCTGTATCATGCACCTGTGTCTTTTGATATACTTTTAGGTATACAATTGCAACTCATTTGTGATATGAAATGTTTGCAAAATGATATGATAAAAACAAAGTGAATGTTGACGACTGAATGCTTGTTAATATGCCTGTGCAAGAAAACTACGGTACAGTTGTAACTACTATAAATGGTGAAATGTGGGACCATCTCTTACAAATAAAAATTACACTAATGACTCTGTCTTGACGCCAGTAGAACAACCAACTGCAGTAGAGCAACCAATTGTCTTATCAAATATTTCTGACACTCTTATAGACTACATACATTAGATGTAACCAGAATTCTTCCTCCAAAACTGTAAATAACGTAAGCAAAGTTAAAAAATTTGGTTATGCAATTCAGATTTTGTATTTAGGAATTGGCTGTATGTTTCAATCAGTGTATACGATCTTTTGAAATCTTCCTTAAACTGACCTTTTGCAGCGAAATTTATTTAATGTGTGTGTTTACAGACACTTTATCAGGATGATTAGATTTAAATGCACTGATATGCTCCCAAAACAAGATTTTGATGCTACTTACAATCAGCCTAAGAAAACAAATGACAGTTTTTGTGAGGAATCATATAAATCCCACTGCTGCTCGTTTTACCTAACAGCTGTCTCAAGTCTGCTTTACTTTCTTGATCAAATCAAAATCACTGAGAAATTTTTGTGATCATGAAGCAACAGATAGACCATAAACAGATCAAATCTCTCTTCTCTCAAGCTTGGCAATATAAGCATTATGTATTATGTAACAAACAGAACGAACAGCGCACACACTTTATTTGTTTACTGATCTCATTCTTACCACAAATGGAATGCAACCCTCCCCCCCCCCCTCTCCCCCAACACACACACCAGAAAGTATTATTTATTTTTTGGTATACCTAGTCACTTACCCTTAATAGCCCCTTTCATTAATAAAAATAAAATAACATCTTAGCTTTGGTGACAGCTGCTTATTGGGGGAAAAAAAACAAAATCCTCTCACACAGTGTTCTATTAATAACCTCAAAGTTCAGTCTGCTGCCAAATACTGGTGATTTGTTTTCTATGATTGTTTCCATCACTACAGTTCTTTCCCTGGTATTCAATTTTGTGGCATTTACTTTTACTCTGTTGTTCATCACTGCCCAGATCTAAACCTCCCCTCCCCCCGTCTCTCTCTCTCTCTCTCTCTCTCTCTCTCTCTCTCTCTCTCACACACACACACACACACACACCAAACAATCTGCCAAATAACAAGTATTTATCTCTGATCAGCTGTCATTACTAAAATGCTCATATGATGGTGTGTACCATTACTCTGATTCTTTTTTCGTAAATTATTCTTTGTGATTCTGAATATAGTTAATTACGTGAATACAGCAAAACACTACACTCAGTAAAAAATAATAACACCAGTTATTCACCTCTTCCGGAGTGTACTTCTTGACAATGCCTGGTATTTCTTTGGTAAAGGACTCCCAGACACCATCTGGTGGTTCAACACTACCCTTTCGTGACAAGTTCCTCTGCAGCGGCAAGGGTTCAGGTGCACAATTGGGCCGTGCTCTTCGTTGTACAGGAGGACCCTTGAACCCGGTAGTGCCATTACTGCTGCTACCAGGTATCCTCTCTACTGCTGCAGGACGAGAGGGGGCTGGTGGAGCTGCAGGTGATCCAGCACGACTAGGAGATCCTGACTGGGAGGGTGATGACTGCCTACTGACTAGAGGTGAAGGAGGATACTCTGCAGGGTTGGGAGCAGTGGTAGCTGGAGCAACAGGCATCTCACATACTACAATGGGGCCGGGCGCTACAGCTGCAGGATGAGGCCAAGGAATATGTTGCTGATGTGTGCTATTCCCAACTGGCGATGGGAAGGCAGCAACTTGTACATAGCCCAGTTGTTCCGGAGGTGGCAAGCCCAAACTATGGGCCACAGCCATTCCAGGAGGAACAGTGCCGCTGCTACTACTGTTATTGCCAGCATTAGCTATGCGAGTTTTTGGATCACCAGCAGCAGCTGTAAGAGGAAAGAATAAAAAAAATTAATTCCTTTAAGTGTAAATTCTTTGCAACATATTATGCAATTACAAAAAAAACATTAACAACAGGACACATGACAGCACCTAGAAGTTCTTTGTGTTACGTATAGCGTTTATAACTCCAGGATGTGCAAAATGTGAGGTTTTCAAAACTTACATGAATTGTGTGTAAAACGGTAAGAACTGAATTTCAGTACAATTTGACACTGGTCAATAGTTCTTGAAAACATAAAACAATGAAGTATCCTTTATTTCCCATTGAAAAATCATATAAAAAGTGGGAATAATTGTCGAGAGGAAAATCTCATGTATGCTACCAAGCAAATACACTATTTTAATGGCAGAATGCAGAAGTGGAATTATAATCCTTGACCCATTTATTATGCAGGATGGCAGTGCCTGTCCAATCTGTCTCCTAACCAATTATAAACACTCAATACTAGCCAATAATGTGTCATGTCACTAGCTATTAGGTTACAAGATGTTCCCTAAACTGAGAACAGCTTACCAGCATTGTAGACATCATCTCCATTAACAGATTACTACAGTGTCATTCCATGTCAATGACATACGAGTCTCTACTCGATCATCTCCCATTTCGACGAAATTTTTACAGGGTGTAACTTACATATGGGTCTTACATGAAGCCGTGTCAAATTACAGGTTGATAAGTAGTATTGTGGAGCCAGCAGCTGTGTTTTTGTAAAGGATAGTTTTTTCCTTGTAGTGACAAATATGAATATATCACCAAGTTTGTTTTACTGTTGCACGAAATCTAAGGGGACTACCATTTTTAAGCTTTGATAATTTTGATAAACTTTTTAAATACAACAGCCTAGATGTTGAACATGTGCAAAATGTACAGCAGATTTATCACAATTTGCTGTCAAAGCAGCTCACAGAGCTTTTTGTGACAAATTTGGATCATGTTTTGGCAGATTGTAACATATGACAGAATGACTTTCTAATGCTGACTTTTTCTCCCATTCCAGCCAGCCAGCATGTCGTAAGGCTGTGCAAATGGCATCGTAATTGCTCAGTTATTTACAAATTTTGTCCGATTTTCAAAAAGGTCATCATATATCTGACTACTCAGCACCTTTGAAGAGGCCTCTTTATCTGACTACTCTGCACCTTTGAAAAGGGCTCTTTAGTTTGAGTATGACAAGTGTTTCACTTCTGAGAGAAACCAGTTCAAAGGAGTAAAATTGCAAAAAACTTTGACTGATATTATGAACAAAGAATTTGTGGTGTTTCTCAATATGGACATTTGAAAATCTGAAAGTTGTTATTAACTGTTTTTCTTAAAACAAAAATTTTCTCCGCACTTGACTTTTAGAAGTGTTTATATGTTCATTTAGGTTAGGTGTTCCCCGACTTTTTGCCACTGCGTACCATTTGATATTTTTAGAAATTTGGGCGTACCACTACAGCTTGTTCACCTTTAACAAACCTTGAGATGGGGTGGGAGTGGTGCGGAATGCTGAAGACGAATGCCACAAGGGTGAGGAACAGTATGAGGCAAATAACTTTCGTCATCTTGCTCAGTGTCGACAACAGACACATGGTTTTTGCACTGTGCTGATAAACTACTATGTATTGTAGAAATGTGACACACTCAAGTAATAAGATTTCATGGAATTATTTTTTTTTAAAAAAAAAGTCATTCATGTTCACATGTGGTACTTATTTGTAGCAAATAATATGCACTTAAATCAATAAATGTTTTGTTTAACTGCATATGTACCACCCTGATATGTTCTTGCACACCATCAGTGTTATGTGTACCACTCTCTGGGAATTCCTGATTTAAGTTGTTTCTGTGCAGTACCTAAAAGCCATTCTACCATAAGATACAAGCGGCCAAACACGATCCAAATTTGTAATGACAAGTTTTATGAGATACTTTGACAGCAACAATGATGTATTGCAGATATATCAGGCACATGTTCAGCAACTAGGCTGTTGTACCTAAAAAGTTAAGCAGAAGCTCAAAGTTTCAGCAAGTAACTAAAAAGTTAAACAGAAGCTCAAAGTTTCAGTACATGAGTCCCCCTTGATCATGAGCAACAATATAGTAAACTTGGTGATTTATTCATATCAGTCACATGGAAAAACTGGCCTTTACAAGAACACGACTAGTGGCTGCAGCATATTACTGATCAAACTGTAATTTGGTGTGGCTTCACATAAGACCCACACATACATTTTGTAAAAATTTCATCAGAATTGGAGAGGTTCACGTGGAATCTTGTAAAAAAAACTTTGTAGTCTGTGATTACTATATCAACGAGTCACAACTGGAACTTGTCAGATTGTACACATACGTGGGTGCAAAAATCTGTATGAATATTAAGTGGAATGGCAACACATGTTCGGTCACAGGTAAAATGAGTGACAGACTTTGGTTAATTGGTATAACAGTACAATTAGTCTGCAAAGGAGACTGCTTACAAAATGGTCATGCAACCAAGCCTAGAATAATGCTAAAGTAGTTGGGACCTATACCACATATGACTAACAGCAGATATAGAATCTATATAAAGAAAGGCAGCACAAATGGTCATAGGTTTATATGATATGGAGTAGCATTTTGCAAATCTGGATTGACGTCAGCTGTTTTCGACACAGGAAAAATCTGTGCCGGACCGGGACTATCACCTGGATTTCCCAGGCTGACACAAATCTTCATGTGTCACAAACATCTGATGACAATCCAGATTTGCAATATGCAAAACCATTTTGAACAATTTACCTAAGCTGTAATAATCAGAATGTGTATGCATGTCTGAAGAATGTGAAGATACACACACTGTATAAACACTGACATTGTATTACTCGACCCTAATATTATTGCACCTGGAAGTGAGGGTGCTATGTTTAGCTTACTGTGAGGTTTTATCGTGATATTTCATCAGGAAATGCTGAACCACTTAATAGTATATGTGCTTCTGCCTTGAAATCCCTCACAATACAATGCCTTTTCCTTAGTCATCATTGTAGTTGTTTACTATGAAGTCACTGTGTCAATGTCTACATGGAGACTCTGCAAATCAAATTTAAGTGTCTGGCATAGGGTTCATTGAACCACCCTCACAATTCTCTATTATTCCAATCTCGTACAACACACGGAAAGAACGAACATCTATATCTTTCCTTACGAGCTCTGATTTCCCTTATATTATAATGGTGATCATTTCTCCCTATGTAGGTTGGTGCCAACAAAATATTTTTGCATTCTGAGGAGAAAGTTGGTGATTGGAATTTTGTAAGAAGATTCTGTCACAACGAAAAACACCTTTCTTTTAATGCTGTCCAGCCAAAATCCTGTCTCATTTCAATGAAACACTCTTCCATATTTTGCGATAATACAAAACATGTTGCCCTTCTTTGAACTTTTTCGATGTACTCCATCAGTCCTATCTGGTAAGGATCTCATACCGCGCAGCAGCACTCTAAAAGAGGATGGACATGCGTAGTGTAGGCAGTCTCCTTAGAAGATGTGTCACATTTTCTAAGTGTCCATTCAATAAAACGCAGTGTTTGGTTAGCCTTCCCTACAACATTTTCTGTGTGTTCCTTCCAATTTAAGTTGTTCGTAATTGTAATTCCTATGTATTTAGTTCAATTTACGGCCTTTAGGTTTGATTGATCTATCATGTAACCAAAGTTTAACAGATTCCTTTTAGCACTCACGTGGATGACCTCTCACTTTTCGTTATTTACAGTCAATTGGCAATTTTCGCACCATACACATATCTTCTCTAAACTGTTTTGCAGTTTGTTTTGATCTTCTGATGACTTTATTAGTTGATAAACGACAGCTTCACCTGCAAACAACCTAAGATAGCTGCTCAGATTGTCTCCCAAATCTTCTATACAGATAAGGAACAGCAAAGGGTCTACAACACTACCTTTGGAAACATCAGAAATCACTTCTGTTTTACTCGATGACTTTCTGTCAATTACTACGAACTGTGACCTCTCTGACAGGAAGTCACAATTCCAGCCACATATTCAATTTCTCTTTAAGCTGCTTGTGTGGTACAGTGTCAAAAGCCTTCTGGAAATCCATAAATATGGAGTCGATCTGAAATCCCTTGTCATTAGCACTCAACACTTCATGCGAATAAAGAGCTAGTTGTGTTTCACAAGAACAATGTTTTCTAAACCCATGTTGACTGTGTGTCAATAGACCGTTTTCTACATGGTAATTTATATTCTTCGTACACAACATATGTCCAAGAATCCTGCTGCATATTGACGTTAATGATATGGGCCTGTAATTAAATGGATTACTCCTACTACCTTTCTTGAATATTGGTGGTGACTTGTGCAACTTTCCAGTCTTTGGGTACAGATCTTTCATTGAGATAGTTGTATATGATTGTCAAGTATGGAGCTAATGCATCATCATACTCTGAAAGGAACCTAATTGGTATACATTCTGGACAAGAAGAATTGCTTTTATTAAGTTATTTAAGTTGCTTCACTACTCTGAGGATATTTACTTCTATGTTATTCATGTTGGCAGCTGTTCTTGATTTGAATTCTGGAATATTTACTTCGTCTTCTTTTGTGAAGGCATTTCAGAAGGCTGTGTTTAGTAACTCTGCTTTGGCAGCACTGTCTTCTATGGTATCTTCATTGCTATCGTGCAGAGAAGGCATTGATTGTTTCTTGCCGCTAACATACTTCACATATGACCAGAATCTCTTTGGATTTTCTGCCAGGTTTCAAGACAAAGTTTTGTTGAGGAAACTGTTATAAGCATCTTGCATTGAAGTTGGCACTAAATTTCGAGCTTCTGTAAAAGATTGCCAATCTTGGGGATTTTGCGTCTGTTTAAATTTGGCGTGTTTGTTTCGTTGTTTCTGCAACAGTGTTCTGACCCGTTTTATGTACCAAGGAGGACCAGCTCCATCGTTTGTTAATTTATTTGGTATAAATCTCTCAATTGCTGCCGATACTATTTCTCTGATTTCAAGCCACATCTGTGTCTCCAATAACAGCCATGGGAGGCCAAGCACAATAATACTGTGGTTGAGTAGTAACCATCACTAATGTCAAAGGTTCATTTGACCTATCAGACACTGTCACGGAGACGCTGATGAAACTGAATTGGAAGACACTCTAAGATGAACACAAAATATCCTGAGAAAGCCTACTTATAACATTGCAAGAAGCAGCTTTACATGGTGAATTTAGAAATATACCAAAATACTGTATGTATAGTTCCCATAGGGATCATGACTACAAAATTAGACCAATTACAATACCAAAGTGGTGTTTAATCAACCACTTCACATAGGAATGGAATGGGGAGCAGCTCTAATAACTGGTAGAATGGGAAATACCCTCCGTCATGCACTTCATGGTGGTTTGCAGGATACTGATATTACACACTGGTTTGCAAAGTACTGATATAGATGTATGTGTGTGTGTGTGTGTGTGTGTGTGTGTGTGTGTAAAAATTATGGAATTTTGAGCTTTACAGATAATGTCCGACAACTTCACAGCAAGAAAAATTTGAGGGCTTAACACTGTCTGGTAGTTTGTTTGATCCTGACTCCCTTCGTCATTGATGAACAACATTCCGCACGGGTGCATGAACCAGGCACCTGCTGCAGAGATGCATATGCACCAACATTTATTAAACAGTAGTTGAGAAAACACTGTTCTACAACAATGTTGTTGACAACTATGGTTTCCACTTTGATATCATTAATCTTATTCATCAGACCTGACTGTTTTATGCTAAATTTCATCTCCTACAGGAAGTAAAGCAATGTCTTAAAAGCTCCAGCCTTACAAATGGAACAAATGAGTTACTAACATAATAAGTTTTCTTTTTACCTCAATCAATACTGGTAGAACTAACATAAAAGAAAACACGAGGAATGTCCAAGAAGTTTCAGTAATGGCAGTTGAAACTAGTACAGAAAGATGTGCATTCGCCATAGACTTTGAAGTGCTCTAAAACTTTTACATAATGCAAATCAATATAATATTTGGCGAAGTGTGAATAGGACTCGTGCTCTGAGGATTTCACCCCCCCCCCCCCTCCCTCTCTCTCTCACACACACACACACACACACACACACACACACACACACAGAGAGAGAGAGAGAGAGAGAGAGAGAGAGAGAAACTGATATGTAAGATCTTTAATATGTCTATTGAAGGCTACTTATGTGAAGGAAAATTTACTTGGAAATGAACGAAGGAAGATTGTAATGTTTAATGTCCTGTTCAATACGAGGTAATCAGAGAAGAGCACACGCTCAGACCGAACAAAGATGGTGGAGCACAACTCTACCATGACTTTTTCAAAGAAACTGTCCTGGAAATTCCTTTAAATAATTTTGGGAAACCAAGGAATTTGTAAGAAAAATGATGCAGGAGAAAAATAACATTCAGTCGTGACATTCATTTACACCCCGAAAATTGAAGACTTCATAACTGAGTGAATGAAGTACAGACATAGACCTGTCCTTTAAACTGGTTCACAATGTAAAAGCTGTGGGCATTCAAGAAATGCAGAAAACTGTTTCAAGCAGAAAAGTGGCGTTAAGTATGAAAGAGTTGATTCCTCTGTTTTGTTTGTGATTCCTTTACTGGTATTCATTTTTCAAGTATTGTATGGCAATTTATAACAAAACCCCACAATTAGTGTGTAATTTCCTCAATTTTTTTCACAACTAATGGTGGTGGTTTTTTTTTTTCCTTCTCCACTTTGTTTCCAGTTCACATGTTTGCCATAACAATTAAAATCAAGACATCTCCTAGTGATGTGCTTCTATTATTAGCAGCTAAAAAAATAGAAAATAAAAGCCAGATAACAAGAAAGCCCATCACTTTTATGTATTTATTGTTCCAAGCTATTCTTCCCTGTGCAAGCCTCTTCATCTCCGAATAACTACAGCAACCAACATCCTTCTGAATCTGCTTACTGTGTTCATCTCTTTGTCTCCCTCTATGACTTTTGGTCCCCCTATGACTTTTGGTCCCCCTCCAATACAAAATTGATCCCTTGATGCCTCAGAATGTGTCCTGCCAACTGATCCATTCTTTTAGTCAAGTTGTACCACAAATTTCTTTTCTCCCCAATTCTATTCAGTACCTCCTCATTAGTTATATGATCTACCCATCTAATCTTCCATTCATGTGCAGCACCACATTTCATAAGCTTCTATTCTCTTGTCTAAACTGTTAATTGCCTATGTTTCATTTCCATACATGGCTACACTCCTTAGAAATACCTTCTGAAAATACTTCCTGACACTCAAATCAACATTCAGTGTTAACAAATTTCTCTTCTAAAGAAATGCTTTTCTTGCCACTGCCAGTCCTCTCCCACCTACTACTTTGTCTTCTTTCCTAGACCAATTCCCTCAGAATCATCTGATTTAATTCAATGAAATTCCATTATACATATTTTGATTTTGCTAATGTTCATCTTATATCCTCCCTTCATGACACTGTCCATTCTATTCAGCTGCTCCTGTAAGTCTTCTGCTGTCTCTGACAGTTACAATGGCATTGGCAAACCTCAAAGTTTTTATTTTTCTTATGAACTTCAATTCCTACTCCAACTTTTCTTTGGTTTCCTTTACTGCTTGCTCAATGTACAGATTGAATAACAATGCAGATAGGCTACAACCCTGTCTCACTACCTTCTCAACCACTGATTCCCTTTCATCTCGCTTGACTCTTAACTCCCATCTGATTTCTGTTGTAAATAGCCTTTCACTCCCTGTATTTTACCCCTGCTACCTTCAGAATTTCAAAGAGAGTATTCCAGTCAACACTGTCAAAATCTCCTAAGAAAGGTTCAGTAGTGCTTCGCATTTTCATACATTTCTCCAGAATCCAAACTGACCTTCCCCAAGGTTGGCTCTTACCAGGTCTTCCATTCTTCTGTAAAGAATTCGAGTTTGTATTTGGCATGACTTATTAAACTGGTAGTTCGATAACACTCACACCTGTCAGCACCTGCTTTCCTTCGAATTGGAATCATTCTTCTTGAAGCCTGAGTGTATTTCCACCATCTCATACATCTTGCACATCAGATGGAAGAGTTTTGTCAAGGTCGGCTCTCTCAAGGCTACTAGTGGTCCTGCTGGAATGTCTTCTACTACTGGGGCCTTGTTTTTATAAATAGATGCAAATAATGTCCTGCTATGACACTAATTAGGAAACACAAGTTTTAACTTTATGTTAAAGTGAAATACCATTTATGCACGAGATGTAACATTTGCATTATTTTACTGCATTGAGGAAGGACTACTCGAATTAATGAGCTTTTAAGTATAGTGTCCCAAGAACAAATCACTTCACATCTGAGGAAAATGAATGATAACCAAAGTACAGAAATCACAAATAATATGTAATTCCACAAGTCATCTGAAGATGAACACATTTAAGTTTTAAGTGGTATTTTAAAAGTGCCTCAGTATGGCCAATGTGATGACATGCAAAGAGGAAATGTGGGTAAATACCATCAGTTGACCAATTGGACTGACAGGAAGTAAAATGACAAATGGAAACACTGAATAGAAAACAAAAGGAAATTACAAGTGAAGCAGTTATATTAATTTCTAAGGAGGTCAAACACGACACGCAATGAACAAGTGAGGGGAGGAGGGTAGGAAAAGATTGAAACGATGAGGAAGGAGGGAGAGCAAATAAGTATAGGCAACCATAGTTAAGTTCAAGAGAACATCATGAAACCAAAGACACTGTCCAAAATGGATGGGCAAAAGTTGACATTACTTTGCATGACAGAACTGAACAATTTCACAGTCATCAATTAACAATGGACTATCCATGAAATCACATATTTTAGGGTGAACAGCTACAGAATTCATCTGGAGTCTGTTCATTCATCAACTAAAGAGAGAGATGATACAAGAAAGTAGTTGTGGGCCACTGAGAGAATTATTATTATAAGTTAGTTACATGCAATTTGTAACTAACAATATTTTGTCAAACTTGTCTATTTTGACAAAGGTCTCTCCAATCCCAGAGAATTACTCTAAAAATTTAAGAGCATAGATTTCAATACAAGCCTAGAAAAATATGGCTTCCCCTAAAATAGGGCTTGTTAATGACTAACTTAAAAATATGGCCTTAAAGAAAAGAACTTAAACAATTGTTCTCCCACTGTATGATTCACAAATTAAAAGGTGAAAGTGATTCAGGTACACAAAGTACCCACTGCCACACACTGAACTGTGGTTAGTGGAGTACAAATGTAAATGTAGAAATTTTAATAATTCAAGTGCACAACCAAAGAAAATAAAAGTCATGGGACACCACCTAATATCATGTTGGACTTCCTTTTGCCTGGGGTAGCGCAGCAACTTTATGTGGCATGGACTCAACTTGTCGTTGGAAGCCCCTGGGGAAATACTCAGCCATACTGCCTCTATAGCCGTCTGTAATTGTGAAAATCCTGCCAGTGCAGGATTTTGTGCATGAACTGACCTCTCAATTATGTCCCATAAATGTTCAACGCAATTCATGTCAGGCAATCTGAGTGGCCAAATCATTCACTCAAATTGGCCAGATGTTCTCCAAACCATTCGTGAACAATTGTGGTCCGGTGACATGGTGCAACATCACAAATAAAAATTCCATCGTTGTCTGGGAACTAGAAGTATGTGAATGGCTGCAAATGGTCTCCAAGTAGCCGAACATAACCATTTTCAGTAAAGGACCCAGTCCATTCCAAGTAAACACAGCCCACATCATTATGCAGCCACTACCAGTTTGCACAGTGCCTTGTTGACAACTCAGCTCCATGGTTTTGTGGGATCTGTGCCACACCTGACGCCTACCATCAGCTCTTATAAATTGGGACTCATCTGACCAGACAATGCTTTTCCAATCACCTAGGCTCCAACCAATATGGTCATAAACCCAGGAGAGGTGCTGCATGCAATGTCGTGATGTTAGAAAAGCACAGACATTGGTCGTCTACTGCCATACACCACTAATGACAAATTTTGCCGCACTGTCCTAATGGATACGTTTGTTGGTCTCACATTGATTTCTGCAATTATTTCATGCAGCGTTGCTTGGCTGTTACACTGATAACGCTACACAAAAGCCACTACTCTTGGCCACTAAATGAAGGCTGTTGGCCCCTGCACTGTCCATGGTGAGAGATAATGTTGTAAATTTGGTATTCTCTACACACTCTTCACACTGTGAGTCTTCAAATACTCAATTCCCTCATGATTTCCAAAATGGAATGTCCCATGCATTTAGCTCCATCTACCGTTACATGTTCAAAATCTGTTAATTTCCGGCATGCGGTCAAAATCACATTGGAAACCTTTCCACATGAACCACCTAAGTACCAATGGCACCTCTGCAAATGCACTGTCATTTTATACATTGTGTATAAGATACTAGTGCCATTTGTATTTGTGTACATTGCTATCCCATGACTTTTGTCACCTCAGTGTATAAGGTGCACACCCTTATTTCTTGCTTTTTCACGTTGGACTACCATAACCTAATAAAGAATACAATATTTATTGAACAATTAGTTTTGATAATTAGTAATTTTTTTACTTAAGTTTTTCATGGAAGGCTCATATACAGGCACTTCAGTATAAGCACAGGATATAATGTGTTACACACATTCTGAGGCTATCGTAATATTACTGTTTCCTTTGCACGTCTGATGACATTCTTCTTTTGTTGATATGTAGGTTGATCTAAGAACAGTTGAGAGACTGAAATAAGTCGTTCAACAACTGTCACATTTGTTAACATATAATGGTGGTCAACATGCTGTGCACCACTATCTTGCAATTAGTAAAATATTCTTAAGCTTTCCCTTGACGTGGTTAGACATGGCCAGGCAAAAGGTACTCCCACAGACATGATCCAGGGATTTAATGTAGAGATTGCAGCTCACTGAATACAAAAATGGAAGTAGAAATAAACTCTTACTTGTGGCTCAAATGGCTCTGAGCACTATGGGACTCAACTTCTGAAGTCATCAGTCCCCTAGAACTTAGAACTACTTAAACCTAACTAACATAAGGACATCACACACATCCATGCCCGAGGCAGGATTCGAACCTGCGACCGTAGTGGTCGCGCGGTTCCAGACTGAATTGCCTAGAACCGCTCGGCCACTCTGGCCGGCTCTTACTTGTAGTTACACATGAAAATACTAATTAGTAAATCCATATGCTATGATCTGAAGTGTGGACAATGCCATAAGTACAACATATGAAATGGCAAGTTTCGTCAGCAGAAAATATTAGTACCAGCAAGGAGTCGTTTTAAAGGATACAGGGCTTCGAAAAAAGGAGACAGTTCTAGGAACTTGTAAGTAAGTTTCAAACAGATATGAATTTACAGTTAGCAAACCTACATTAATGCAAAAGAGCAGTACAGATAACAATAACCATTGCTTTCTCTACCTGAAAGTTGGTTTGAATATGCCAGTGCATTACCAGGCGTGGTCCAACTGGGGGTGGTACGCCCTTGCCTTTCTCGAATTAATGTACCTAGCCAGATATTGAGGGAAACAATTTAATGTGGACTCAGAACTATGATGAAACTTACATATACAAATCACTGCCACAGGTGAAAGAACTGCGAACAACAACAATCACCTTAGACAACCCCAAACCACTGGATGTGTACAGTATGGCCAGAGTGTCACTTTACACTGTAATTAAATGTGTGTGACAGTGTAAGACGATACAATATTTATGATTTGAACCATCCATCCAAACCACTGATATTGCAACAGTCCTCTTCACATGAATTGTACAATTACTGCTATGTAACTGCTCAGGGAGGAGTATAAAGTCTGCACAGTGACTAATTCATTGTTTGCCTTTCTGTGTTTGGTGAAGAACAAAGGCAGATACCACAACGACTTTACTTTGGAGCAGCGCTTAGTGATAAAGTGTGTGGTTCCAAGAAAGGAAGCACGACAACGAAAATATGATACAGATGACAGGACAGGTTTCGTGACTGGTTCGGTAAGGAACCACCAAGTAATTAGACTTTGATCAATTGGGAGAAAGAAGCTCTTCACTCGGGAAATGTTTCAGATGCCCTCTGTTCTGATCATCAATCAATCCAAAGACAAACATCAGTGATGGGGTCAACTTGCAAGCCAGGCAGATAGCATATAATTTCAAGTCTAAATATACTTTATGGCCATCCTATAGTCTTAATTGTTCCCGTATGTTCACATGCCCACAAAAAGCCTAGTATTAAAATTAGTGACACAAAATGATTTTCTATGTATAATTAGACAAAAATACCTTTATAAACATAACTCTAAACTTGCTTCCCCGAGTATGAATGTTACACCAAGCTAAAATCAGTAGGCCTACCACAAAAAGTAAAAATTTTTTATTACTATTATTAAACCCAAGCACTTCAAATGGGGTGTTTTGTGCATAACTTAACATAGTGCCATGAAACAGACTTTACTGCGACTGATTTACATTATATTTTATGATGTCTTGTCTGATCTTTATTCTTTTCAATAGAATAGACTTCTGGATGGAAAAAGATCATAAAATGCCCTAGTGTTAAGTGTGCATGCATGTAAAAGTTCACATTTTAATTCTAGGGTCCTACTGAAAGCTGTAATTAACTGCTTTCTTTGCAGGCAGTATGTGGTAACAACCTAACCTGGTAGAGAAAAATAAAGGGAATAAGTAGCTTCGAGCTAAACTTCACTTTTGCTTGTATGTGCATAATAGTTAAAAAATGGGCACTGAGAGAAAATAACTTCCAGTAACATAATGAGATTTTCACTCTGCAGCGGAGTGTGCGCTGATATGAAACTTCCTGGCAGATTAAAACTGTGTGCCCGACCGAGACTCGAACTCGGGACCTTTGCCTTTCGCGGGCAAGTCCAAGTGCAAGTTCGAGTCTCGGTCGGGCACACAGTTTTAATCTGCCAGGAAGTTTCATATCAGCGCACACTCCGCTGCAGAGTGAAAATCTCATTCTGGAAACATCCCCCAGGCTGTGGCTAAGCCATGTCTCCGCCATATCCTTTCTTTCAGGAGTGCTAGTTCTGCAAGGTTCGCAGGAGAGCTTCTGTAAAGTTTGGAAGGTAGGAGACGAGGTACTGGCAGAAGTAAAGCTGTGAGTACCGAGCGTGAGTCATGCTTCGGTAGCTCAGTTGGTAGAGCACTTGCCCGCGAAAGGCAAAGGTCCCGAGTTCGAGTCTCGGTCGGGCACACAGTTTTAATCTGCCAGGAATTTTCATTCCAGTAACATACATTATCTGTGGTGTTCTACAATAGAAATTCTTTTATATAGAGACATTGTGGGCGTAACTGCATAGCTGCAAGTAAGTGTAACGTAAAGAGCTGGAAAAAAACGAAGGCAGGAAACAATGACATACATGAAGGATGAATGTCACATGTGTATGGCTTTAAATAAGTGGCTGGAATGGATTAACAAAACTGAATAAAGCTAACAAGCATATTTTTACATGTAAATAGTTTTTACAGAATTCAAATAACACAGCAGTTAACCTATGAGGGACACAATGCTGGAACATTACACAATATTTTACCAAAGTGCCACAGTTGGACTGATGACAGTTCAACAAATATGATCGGGAAAGTGTACTGTCCAAAATCCCTTACTGCTTGCTTGGCTTTCTTCAGAGGACAATATGGAAGCTATCACTACATGGAACAGTAGTTTCCTGGATCTTCCAACCACTCATGAATAGAATTAAGAGGGGAAGGCAAATAATAATGAATCCAATTGATCTGTCATACATTCTTTACGAGTGTGAAAGTACAAATATAGAAAATCTTATTGTTTATTAAATAGCAATGCCCATAGGTCTATTTCAGGTTAATGTGTTAACCAACATATATGCGATTATATTGGATACAGCTTCACATTTCCTGATAAAGAGGGCTCTCATACACGGAATTCTAAACTAGTGCACATTAATAATCTAACAGATTACTAGTAGCAGGTCAGGTAACAGCAGTTTAGACAAGTCTAGCATCCCTGGCACTTGCCACAGTGAATTTACAGCCAGCTGAATGCAGGAATGCAGTCTTTTACAATTTCTACTCGACTCAAAGGATACAAGCCACAGGGCAAGGATGGGGGGGGGGGGGGGGGGGATGAGGGGAAGGAGAGGAATTATCCCAAAAAGAACTTGCATCCTGCCTTGCCAAAGAGACAGATGCAGCAATTTAGTATTAGCCTGAAGAGCACCACAACATGTAATAGGTACTGAGTACTATCAAGTGTAACCAGACAGATTTACTGTGAAATCTCAAAAATTACTCAGCTTGAAACTAACACAAACTGCACCTCCAGGACAGACCCTTGGCTGTACTCATACAATAGCAACATTGAAGACTAATGGTGGTGGCATGAAGTATAAGGTTAATTGTTCTAACCAAACTTTCATAAGATGGTTAATACTGTACACTGATAAAACACAATCAACCAGATTACATTTTAAAGAACTGAGCACAATCTTTACAATGACATATCTGTTATCAGCAACTTGTTTGATAGTGGTCAGTTTCAGGTACCTATGGCAATTTTAATTTACAGAGAACATACATCAATTTTAGTATACAATACCAATATGGCTGAAATCTGTTATACACATCAATTTGTACTTCAACACTCCTTGTTTCAACTGAACAGTGGTAGTGGCACAACATGTGCTAACTTTTTGGGGTCGACAGAAGCGTCCGATCCCACGCGTCGACTTTGACCCATGACATAAGGGTGTTGTCGTGTGTGACGTCATGACGGCGTGGAGTTTGGTTTGAGTGTGGCTGTCTCCAGTTCTGTTTTATCTTATTTTATTTACTTTTCTGATATGTTCGTTCTATCTCGTGAGATTTTTTTTAAATTTAAAAACACTTATTACTTATTTTAATTATCTGTTTCCTCCAATTTCTGTTTTAGTTTATTATATTTATCTTTCTGATCTGTTCGTTCTATCCCGTGAGATTTTTTTAAAAAAAAACAAAAAACACTAATCAGCAACTGAAGCATCTTTATCTTCTATGGGTTGCAGGGGTTACGACCCCTGGGGAGGTGGATGGGTATTCATGCATGGCTGTCTTCACTTACACGTTGTAGCTACGCAAGGCGTCTAAATTTGTTTACATTTAGTTTACCCCCCACCAAAACACCCAATTTCCCACGCTTGTC
The DNA here is from genome assembly GCF_023898315.1 of Schistocerca nitens. Lineage (NCBI taxonomy): Eukaryota > Metazoa > Arthropoda > Insecta > Orthoptera > Acrididae > Schistocerca > Schistocerca nitens. The sequence goes on from NC_064615.1 coordinate 505,478,658, forward strand.
CCGTTAGTGTCAATAGGCTTCTTGTGGAAAGTGTGTGTGTGTGTGTGTTTTTGTTTCCGCCATATTTGTGACGTCATGGGTCAAAGCAGACGGGCAGGATCGGACACTTCCGTATTTCCACTTTTTGTACAGGTCATGGCAGCTATCTTGGCAAACCTCATGAAAATGGAACTGAAAATTTTTCATATTTATGGACAGAAATTGGGGTGGTTGGTGATATAATCAAGCAGCAGGACTTAGTAAGATCACACAAACAATCAGTAAACAATAATCATGATTAGTAAGCTTATGGTCATAATTCTCAATAACGTCAACACCTGATGCAAATATGATAATGTCCTACAGCTTATTTACTTGATATACTCTGTAACCTATGTAAAATGCACAAGTTTTTAGTACGAAGAGAAAAACACCTTCTACTTTCACATTCAATGTAAATTGTCCATAAACGGACAAAAAAGTTTAATATTTTACTAATTTCAATAACATCTATACATGAGCTACAGTAAAAAATTACATATGCAGAAAAAGTACTGAAATGTGAAACACTATCAAGACAAAGTTTAGCAGCAGTCATAATAAAAAGACATCAAACTGGCAAAGGGAATTAAAAGTCAAAATATGTCCATATTTGAACTTTTGGAACATACCACTAGACATCAAGTAAAATGAGCAAATAAATACCAACAGGGCCTTAGTACCATAAATCAAACAAATTAAGTAAAACCAAAAAGCAAAGCTGTTGAGTATCAACAAAACGTATTTCAATTCATACCACAATCAATGCCATAAGAAATAAATACCATTCTTTCATATGACATGATATCTGTTTTTATAGTTATATGTTTCACAATCATGTTTCAGTGTTGATCTTACAGAACAAATAATTAAAACACAGGCCAATAATCATATTTAGGCTATCTCTATTATGAGTAATTCTACAGGAAAATGTTCTACTGTTTTCTGGTGGCAGAGATGGGTGTTTACTACCTATGTCAACAAACTACAAAAACACATGATATGTAATCATTTATCGTTTCACTGTCTGGCTCTTCAACATATAATATTTGGTACCTTTCTATTTTACTTCACTTTTTAAATAATAAAAAAAAACCTCTAACACATTATACAAACACTTACAATCATTAAACAGGACATAACTCGATGGCACACACTGAGAGTCAGTACAATAACACCATAGTAGAGCACAGAAGCAACAACTGGGGAACAATAAGAACGAATCCGTGGACAGATGTTTAAATTTGAAACATAAGTAGTTGCACATTAATTGTCAATGCCAGGTGAATGGTGCAAATTTTAATATGGGGGGAATATCCAAAATATATGATAGTTTGCATCAACAAGAGATTCAGGTCATCCAGTTTATAATATGATAGCTTATTTGTGAGTGTCATGAAAGTACCATTTCACCAGGAAATTCTCACTTCCAAAACGTTACTGTGTGTTTTTCTTCACCAATAATTAATACAACGTTCTCCAAAACTTATAGTTTGGCCTTTAGTCTCACTTGGGCTTAGATCTTGCTCTGTCAGTAGGCCTACTAGATAAAAATCTTACTTGTGGACTTAAGAAGCTTATAGTTGGAATTATATAAAATCATATCTGGTCAGATTTAGTGAGCTGAACAATGTTTCATGATCAGAAAAAATTGTGAATATTATAATTATACAAAACGTTTTTTTTTTCAGTTGTTATGGGATAGGAGAACTTGAACTAAGTATGATGTTAATTTACACTGAACTATATACAACAGACATATTAGGTAGGTTCACAATTTTTTTTACACTATATATGCAAACTGCTTAAGTAAAACACCTGTCTTGAATGAAGGAAAATACGCGTTATGTGAACATTCTGAATTTGTATGCGTAATAGTAAACAACTTATTCCACAGTGTCAACTAATATGAGTAACTGACACTTTCTATATTTTAGATTTTTAATACATGTTATGAGTTTAGTAGCACACATACAAATACACAAAAATGTTTTTGAAAGGGTGGTGAGGGCTGAAATGTCAGTGTCAATGTATTGTTTACTATACACACAAGCAACACTGCAATTTAATCACTGTATATAAATAATTACTGCATTAACACACTGACTCTCAAAGAGCGAGGATATTTTGGGACTTTAACACATTTTCTAAAATTCTTTCAAGACCAAATTAACTATAGTTGCTGATTTCATTTTTAACGATGGAACTTAAGGCAATACGGGTTTTCGAAAGTGCTTGTGTACTCTAGTAAATATTGTACACTCGTATTAGTATAATTATTGGAGGTTAAAATAAAATAAAAGCAGTACTAGCTCACCTGTTGGGTGAGTGGGGGGTATTGCCATCCCTGAGCAGTGGCTAATTACATCTTGCCGATCTTCTGTTGCCGGGCAAGGGACGCAGGCCTAAACAGTGACAAAATACTGTGTCAACATTGTGTATTCATATCAAACTTGCACGCTATCCTACTGAAATGTTACACTCCTAACGTCTTAAAACATAAACATCACGGAATTTCGATGCACATAAATCGAGTTTACCGCTTTGGTATACATTTAGCTGTTTCTAACCTGGATTGGAGGCTTCACGTAAAGCAGGCCAATTCCCACTGGCTGTTTGGCAGCGAAAATTTTGTCTTCTTCGTCTTGCAGCTTCAATAAAATATTAACAAGCACTGATTTTTGTTCGTAGGTGAATGCAGGGTGATTAGCCGCTAACGTATACAGTAGTAAAAGTTCATCAAAAGGATTTTCATCAGCACTGTCCGTATTTAAATTAAGATCACTAAAATCTAAGCTCGCTAAAATTTTGTACAGGCCATTAGAACATGCATGATTTGAGGACTGTAAAAGAGATAGGTACAACGTTAATTTCCTTTGTGTCCGTTTATCACTAATACACTGCAAGTCCGCAAGCTCGGCGACGTTATTCGCTCGTGTTTCTGTTTCCCTTAAATCATGGAAATCTCTCTTTCCAAGTTCCTCCAGACATGTGCCAAGATACCTCAGTTCGAATGGAAGGCACATATTCAGCAAACTGCACATCACATCAATACGTTTGTGACCACGTAATTCTTTAAACCATGACACAACGTCTTCCTTACACACCATTTCCAGAAACCATTGATACAATTTAGTTTAATTCTGCTGTGAATCAAGGATTTTAGAAGTATTAGCACACGACACTATGAAGCCAGAATTCTCCCAAAATCCCCATTTAGCAGCGGGCTTGGTATCGATAGGTATTCGAGTGCAAGGATAGTTGCGTTTGAGAGATCGACTTTGCGCGCTCGTTTTGAATTGCGTACGGAAGGAAGTCGATCTAATTGACTTTGCGCTCCGTAGACCCAAATCTATTTCAGTTAACGATTTCCTGATTCTCTTTACCGAAAATTTATATTTACGATACAAATTTCGTCCATCCGCATAAATATGTCAGAAAAACGGATCGAAATACACTTTCACGCATACCATACGCGAGCTGTTCCCATTTTATTTTATTTTTTACTGGTTCTTTGATCATTCGACATAACACTATAAGACAAGTCTGATACATCCCAGAAATAATATATAATAATATATAACTTTGTAAAACAGATACAAAGTAGAAGATTAGACTAGAACAAGGCAAGAAGTCCTTTCGGTCCACGAAAAGCGCTTCCGTGAACTGTCTGGCGCTAAAATGAACTACAACGTTAATATTAGAGTATGTGGAGACAAGTAAGTGCTCCTTCAATCAGAATACCTCCACTCTACTTAAATATCTGTATTTACACTGTATAAAATTTACTTCCTGATAAACGAAAAACTAGATACTCAGGAATATTGTTTTCAGTATACAACATATCTGTTTTCTCAACATCCATTTAAGGCTGAAATTGTTAGAATAGAATCAGCAGACAGGAAAAGCAAAAGTTTACTAAAATATGCACGAAAATAAACTGATTTCAACATATTATACAGAACAATTTTAAATTTGCACAGATTTTTTTTTCGGTCTTAAAAATGAGAACTAACTTGCTGTTTTAAGGGATGCTTTTACCACACACACACACACACACACAGAGAGAGACTCTCTCTCTCTCTCTCTCTCTCTCTCTCTCTCTCACACACACACACATCGAATTCAGTGACTTCCAGATTTAAAGAGAACCTTCATTGCTATTACTAATGACTGTAAAATCACAATACTGCAGAACTGTCTATTATTTGTAAATAATTTGGTTGTTCTGTTTCATACTTCCAAATACCACCAGAAAGAAGTAGAATTCAACTAAATCATTTTTCGGGTAAAGCAGACTAGTGCTAAATGAAGACACTTAGGAGCATGAAATGTTCTCTGACCTTCGGGTCAAATATAGTTATTAAAGTGAAACAGTATAGTAATATGTTTGTACAAGATCAAGTGATTATACTGAATGTTCATATTGCACTGGCCAATCAGACGTTGAGATATAAGAAAACATTCAGGTTAGTTTAGCTCTAATCGGTTAACGGAGAATGAAGGATGTACGGAACACTCCACGGAGAGTTATCGAGGGAGATAGTACTGATGTACTGTTCTGGAAAAGCGGGGTTCAAATTCCCATCGCACTATCGTTACGTACGTTCTTCACACTTTCCTTGCTCCCACGTGAATACTAATCTACATCACAACCTAGATATTCCACCATCCACCAAACGTTGCCTGTCATAGGATGTCTTGGACCAGTGCTAATCGTTGCCTTCCCTGTTTGACTCGTAGATGGGAGGGAAAAACGACTATCTACATGCTTCCGTGTGAGTCCTGATTTCTCTTATATTCGTGAGCTTTTCGTGGAATGTATGTTGGTGGTAGTGGTCTCTCTGCGGTCTTTCGCAAATGACGGTTCTTTAAACTTTGTCAATGGTACTTGGCGAAAAGAACGTGTTCATCTTCCCAGGGAGACCCATTTGAGTTCATGGAATGTTTTTCTAATGCTCGTGTGTTGATCGAACCGACCGGTGACATTGGTCCGAAACAGGGGAAAAGAACGCAATAGCAGACGAATGATTGCCTTTGAGAGATGAAATAGCGAAGGCAGCAGAGGCTAGAAAAACAACTCATAGTAGAAATCCCTGGATAGCACAGGAGACACTGAATTTAACTGAAGAAAGGAGAAAATATAAGAAAACAGGAAATGTAGCAAGCGAAAGGGAATACAGAAGTCTGACAAATGAGATTGCGAGAAAGTGCAAAATGGTTAGGCAAAAACTGCTGGGGGAAGAATGCAAAACGGCAGAAGCATGCATAACTTGAGATAGATAATGCCTATAAGAAAATTAAAGTGATCTTTAGAGAAAAGAGGAGCAGCTGTATGGATATCAAGAGCTCAAATGGCAAGCCGGTACTAAGCAAAGAGGGGAAAGCTGAAAGGTGGAATGAATACATAAAATTTTTATATAAGGGAAACAAATAAATGGGCAATATTACAGACAGATGTGAGGAAGTAGATGAAGATGTAATGGGAGATATGATCAAGCGAAATGAATTTCACAGAGGACTGAATGTTCTAAGCGGAAACAAGTCTGCTAGAGTAGACGACATTTTTTGAGAATTGTAGAAATCCCTCGGAGAGTAAGCAATAGCAAAACTATTCCACCTGGTGTGCAAGGTATATTAATAAGGCGAAGTATTCCCAGACTTCAAGAAGAATGTAATAATTCCAATTCCACAGAAGGCTGACAAGTTTGAATACTACCGAATCAACAGTGCAATAAGTTAAGGTCATGGGCGTACCCAGCGAGGGGCTGGGGGGGGGGGGGGGCAGCTGCCCCCCCCCCCAGAAGATATTCACAGTTTTTCGCTAGTTAACTGTTTTATTTAATAAGAAATGCTGCATGTTTTCTCGGATTGTACAAGTGCATTCTTGTATTTAAAACGTTTATTAAAAGCAGTTTCTTACAGGTTTACTGTTTTATTTAATAAGAAGTGCTGTATGTTGTCTCGAGTCCTTGTTTCCTGAGACTAGTATGCCTTGCCCCCCCTAGTTCAGATCCTGGGTACGCCCTTGGTTAAGGTTGCAAAATATTGACACGGATTATTTACAGAAAGACGGGAAAACTGGTAGAAGACGGTCTCGAAGACGATCAGTTTGATGGTTGCCGATAAATGTAGGAACACTCGAGGCAATATTCTTCCTGGAGACGAGGTTGTACCACCTCCCAACTGTTATTCAATCTGTACAGGTGTGAAGGAAACCAAGGAGAAGTTTGTAAAGAGAATTTTTAACTTCAGAGAGAAGAAACAAAGGTTTAACATTTGCTGATGAAATTGTATTTCTGTAAGAGATGTCAAAATTCTTGGAAGAGAAGTTTAATGGAGTGGACAGTTTCTTGAAAAGAGATTATAAGATGAACATCAATAAAAGTAAAACAAATGTAATGGAACGTAGTCGAATTAAGTCCGATGATACCGAATTTAAATTAGGAAATGAGACAGTAAAAATAGTAGATGAGTTTTGTTCTTTGGGAATTCAAAATAACTGATGATGGCCAAAGTAGAGAGGATACAAAAACAGATTGACTAAATCAAGAAAAGCGTTTATGAAAAAGGGGAATTTATTAACCAATTTATTAACCAATTTAATTGTTAGGATATCTTTAATGTAGTAGTATGGAAGTGAAACGTTGACGATAAGCAGTCAAGACAAGAAGAGATTACGAGTTTTGGAATGTGATATTACAGAAGAACGCTGAAGATAAGATGGGTAGGTCGATTAACAAATGAAGAGGTATTGAATCAATTTGAAAAAAAAAAAAAAAACTGTTTATGGCACAACCTGACTAAAGGAACGGATCGGTTGATAGGACAAATCCTGAAGTATCAAGAAATCGTCAACTTTGTATTGGAGCGAAGTGTGAGGGGCAAAAATTGTTGCTGCTTGAAAACAGAAACCAGGTGCAAATTAATGTAGTTTGCAGTAGTTATGCAGAGATAAAAATTGTAAATTTGTGGTAAGATCTTATGGGACCAAACTGCTTAGGTCATCGGTCCCTAAGCTTACACACTACTTAATCTAACTTCAACTAACTTACGCTATGGACAACACAAACACCCATGCCCGAGGGAGGACTCGAACCTCCGAGGGGGGGAACCGCATGGACCGTGACAAGACTCCCTAGACCGCGCGGCTACCCCTCGCGGCTGTACAGAGATGAAGAGGTTTGCACTGGACCAAAGCTGTCTTCGGGCTGAAGACTACCACAGTAACAACAACAACAATCCGAAGTCTACCATATGTCTTCCCTACAAACGACCTTACTTGGTAGCTCCATTTTATGCGGCTTTGCTTAGTTACGCCTAGATATTTAATCGACGTCACTTTATGAAGCAGCACTCCTCTCTAATATAGTACTCGAAAATTTCGAGAGTGTTTCTCCTGTTCATCTACATTAACTCACAGTTTTGCATATTTGCATCACACCAAACAGAACGTCCATCCAAGTCAGCCTGCATCTTCCTACAGTCATTCAAAGAAGACTCTTTCTAGTGCACTACACTGTCATCGTCACACAGTAGCAGATTGCTGCTCATCCTTTCTGGCAAAACATTTATGTGTATACAGAATAAGAGCGGTCCTGTCCACTTTCATGGCGTACTCCTGACGATACCTGCGTGTCCGAAGAAAACTCTCCGTTCAGGACAACTTAGAGGGCTCCATTACCTAAAATGTATTCGAGCCACTCACATGTCTGAGAACCTATTCCGTATTGTCAGAACTTCGTCAATAGTCGGAAACGTGACACTGTGTCCAACGCTTTCCGAAAATATTGGAATATGGAATCTACCTGTTGCTTTCCGCCCATCGTTTGCAGGACACCGTGCGAGGAAAGGATAAGCTTGATTTTGCACAGGAGACGCTTTCTAAATGCGTATTGATTTGTGGATGGAAGCTTTTGTCTCTAAAGAAAATTGATTATATTCGCTCTTTGAAAATTCTGAAGAATTCTGCTAACCGACGTTATGGATATTGATATGTAATTTTACGGGTCCTTTCTTTTGCGCTTCTTATGAATAGTAGTCATCTGCACTTTTTGTAGTCGTTTCGAACGCCCCGCTCGGCAAGAGACTCGTGACAGACGAAAGCTAAGCGAGGGGGCAATGCCAAAGAGTACTCTGTGTAAAAAAAATCTGGATGTGTTGAATTATTAGTTTTTGATTCTTTCAGCTGCTTTTCAAAGTCAGGAATGCCTATTTCTGTGTCCTCCGTGCGTGAAGTTTGTGTTCTGGGCAAACGATGACCGCCCGTACGAGCCTCCTGCGAAAATGACTTTTTAAACACGAACTTAAAAACTTAAGCTTTCCATTTGCTGTCTTCTATTGCACGCCAGATTGATTTACGAATGGCTAAATAGAAGCCTTCGACCCGCTTAGCGATTTTAGGCAGGACCAGAGTTTTTCAGAGTTCACACCATACTACGATGGAAGTTTAAAGCTCCCTTCCCAAGTTTAAAGCGCATCGGCCTTTTTAGAGAGGCTTCAATTTCTAATAACTTTTTCTGTCGACATTTACGCGTGAACCGAGAGTGCAGTCTCGTTTCATCAGCATTTCCCGAATTTTGTTGTTACACCACGGTGGATCTTTTTCGCCAGTAGTACACTTACTTGGCACGTGCTTCTCCAGAATGCGACTGAGAGTCAGTTTAAAATTTGCCCTTACAGCCTCTACGTCCATCACAGTAGAACTAAACGACGTCCCTTCATTTTCTACGTAGGATGCTAACAAATGCTTAGCCCCTCCCTCCAGCATAGAACCTCCCCTAGCATTTTCGTCAGATTTATTAATTTTAGTAACCGTCGTTGCTATTATGACGTTTTGATCACTAATCCCTATCGCTATGCTCACACTCGATATAGTAAGGCCTCTTTGTAGCTATGAGATGTAAAAATGCCACAGCAGTTACTTTCCCCAATGTCTCAAATTTGTGCACTAACGACTAAATCCATAAAAATCCTAACAGATCACTGGATCTTCATCTACACTCCGCAAGCACCTTACGGTTTGCGTCAGAGGATACTTCTGGAACCTCTTCGCTATTCCATTCACGAATGAAATGTGTGGCTAGGGCCTCCCGCCGGGTAGGCCGACCGCCTGGTGCAAGTCTTTTTAGTTGACGCTACCTCGGGGAGTTGGGCGTCGATGGGGATGATGAGACGATGATGAAGACAACACAACACTCAGTCCCTAAGCATAGAAAATCTCCAACCAAGCCGGTAATCGTACGCGGGCCCCTTTCGCAGGGCATTCCATCGCGCTGACCACTTTTCTTATCTCATTTTGTTCGTGATTGTTCGTTCTGTGTGTTCAGGGCGGACGTCCCAGGACCCTTGTTCAAGTTCACCGTCGTTCCATTAACTCAGTTTTTTTATTACAGAGGGCGGCTAACCCTCTGACCGAACACGCTGAGCTACCGTGCAGATTGCTACTCAGCTATCGAGGCGCACCATTGACGAATGATACGTCGATACAGTCGATAAACTTCCGCATGAGTTCTAATTTCTCAGATCTCTGATTTTCTTGTCGTGGTCGTTTCGGAAGATTTACGTGCCCGACTTCTCCCGGAATGTACTCTCGGAATTTCAGCACCAGACGTCTGTATGATGCAGATTGGCTCTCTCGTAGCGTCTGTAACACTCTCGCGCCAAGAAACGATCCGTGACGGAACGCTCCGCTCGTCGTTGAGTCTTCTGTGTGTCTATAAATCCAACTTGGTAAGGATCCTAGATTGATGAGCAATACCCAAGAACCGGTCTACCACGAAAATGAATTACATTTCTTTAATGATCCACCAATGATTCTCAGCCTGGCGTCTTCCTTTCTTACTATTTGTTTTAAGTGGTCATTCCTCTCAATGCCGCTCTGGATTGTTACTTTGAGGTATTCTACGGTAGTTACTGTTTTCAATGATTTTTCGCCTATGGTGTAAGCGAACAATAGTGAAATTATTCGCCTTCTTGCTCACAATATGTTCAGTCACGTTCAGTGTCATCTTCTGGTCTCTGTACCAATCGTCGAACCTCTGCAAGTCTTCCTGCATTTGCCTTTGTGTTGTGGCGTTGATACCTTCCTATAAACAACTGCATAGTCTGGGAAGAATCTCATGGAGTTTTGGTAAACGTTTTTGGAAACAGTGATCAATAGAGTATTATATTTTAACTAAAGTTCAGTCTTGATCACAACACTTATGTCTCAATAACATAGGTGACCGGTTTCGGTTATATATAGACAACCATATTCAGACCCATGGTTTCCTTGGGTCTGAAGATGGTTGTCTAAATATAACGGAAACCGGTCACCTATGTTATTGAGACATAAGTGTTGTGATCAAGGCTGAACTTTAGTTAAAATATAATCTCGTGGAGCTTCCGACGTTACTACTAGGTCGTAAGTATACACTGCATGACGATAAAAAGTAACCAGAAGACATGGTTGGATGTCAATGTAACTTCGTACACGTATACACCATCTGTGGATATGTAGATGACAGGTAAATTCTTTGTGACAGGTGGAACGGCCACCAGGGGGCAGTAGGGTTGATCGTGTTTAATGTTGTTAGCATGATTGGTAGGGCATTTAAGGTGCTTAAAGAGCGTCTGATGTCGAATGATCACTGTGAAAGAAGCGGAGATGCCGCGTACTCGTTCGAGACAGCGTTATCAGCATCTGGCAGAGTTTGAAAAGGGTCTCATTGGGGATCTCCATCAAGGCGACTGGTCGAATCGTACGTTACCCAGATTTGTGGGGCATTCAGATGTGACAATGGCCTGATGTTGAACTACGTGGGAATGAGAAGGTTAGTATACCCGTCATCAAGGATTCTGCCGATCACTTCTGACCACCGCAATGGAGGACCGCCATATTGTGCTCCAAGTACAGTGTAACCCTTTCACATCTGCTCCCGCCATTAGAGAACGAGTAATCGATTCCCTGCAACATTCTGTGTCATCCCGCACCACTGGCCGGAGACTAACAGTAGCCAGACTGGGCAATTACAGTCCGATGCATAGGCTGCCGTTAATACCACAACATAAACGTCTGTTCTTAGAGTTGTTCCGTGCCTGGGAAGAATGGATTTCTGATGAAGGGCTTCGCACTGTGCTGAGCGATGTATCTCTGTTTTGCACTACCCTACACGACCATCGTCTGCGAGCATGGCGACAACCTGGAAAGAGGTCCCATTCTTCCAATGTTTTGGCGAGGCACAGCGCTGTTGCTCCTGGCGTCATGGTGTGACTTACCGTTGTTGTTGTGGTCTTCAGTCCAGAGACTGGTTTGATGCAGCTCTCTATGCTATTTTATCCTGTACAAGGTTCTTCATCTCCCAGTATCTACTGCAACCTACATCCGACTAAATCTGTTTAATGTATTCATCTCTTGGTATCCCTCTACGATTTTTACCCTCCACGCTGCCCTCCAATGCTAAATTTGTGGTCCCTTGATGCCTCAGGACATGTCCTACCAACCGGTCCCTTCTTCTTGTCAAGTTGTGCCACAAACTCCTCTTCTCCCCAATTCTATTCAATACCTCCTCATTAGTTATGTGATCTACCCATCTAATCTTTAGCATTCTTCTGTAGCACCACATTTTGAAAGCTTCTATTCTCTTCTTGTCCAAACTATTTATCGTCCATGTTTCACTTCCATACATGGCTACACTCCATACAAATACTTTCAGAAACGACTTCCTGACACTTAAATCTATACTCGATGTTAACAAATTTCTCTTCTTCAGAAACGCTTTCTTTGTCATTGCCAGTCTACATTTTATATCTTCTCTACTTCGACCATCATCAGTTATTTTGCTCCCCAAATAGCAAAACTCATTTACTACTTTAAGCGTCTCATTTCCTAATCTAATTCCCACAGCATCACCCGATTTAATTCGTCTACATTCCATTATCCTCGTTTTGATTTTGTTGATGTTCATCGTATATCCTCCTTATCCTCCTTTCAAGACACTGTCCATTCCGTTCAACTGCTCTTCCAGGTCCTTTGCTGTCTCTGACAGAATTACAATGTCATCGGCGAACCTCAAAGTTTTTATTTTTTCTCCATGGATTTTAATACCTACTCCGAATTTTCCTTTTGTTTCCTTTACTGCTTGCTCAATATACAGATTGAATAACATAGGGGATAGGCTACAACCTTGTCTCACTCCCTTCACAACCACTGCTTCCCTTTCATGCCCCTCGACTCTTATAGCTGCCATCTGGTTTCTCTACAAATTGTAAATAGCCTTTCGCTCTCTGTATTTTATCCATACCACCTTCAGAATCTGAAAGAGAGTATTCCAGTCAACATTGTCAAAAGCTTTCTCTAAGTCTACAAATGCTAGAAACGTAGGTTTGCCTTTTCTTAATCTATTTTCTAAGATAAGTCATAGGGTCAGTATTGCCTCACGTATTCCAGCATTTGTACGGAATCCAAACTGATCTTCCCCGAGGTCGGCTTCTACCAGTTTTTCCATTTGTCTGTAAAGAATTCGTGTAAGTATTTTGCAGCCACGGCTTATTAAACTGATAGTTCTGCAATTTTCACATCTGTCAACACCTGCTTTCTTTGGGATTGGAATTATTATATTCTTCTAGAAGTATGAGGGTATTTCGCCTGTCTCATACATCTTGCTCGCCAGATGGTAGAGTTTTGTCATGACTGGCTCTCCCAAGGCTGTCAGTATTTCTAATGGAATGTTGTCTACTGCCGGGGCCTTGTTTCGACTCAGGTCTTTCAGTGCTCTGTCAAACTCTTCACGCACTATCATATCTCCTATTTCATCTTCATCTACATTCTCTTCCATTTCTATAATATTGTCCTCAAGAACATCGCCCTTGTATAGAACCTCTATATACTCCTTCCACCTTTCTGCTTCCCCTTCTTTGCTTAGAACTGGGTTTCCATCTGAGCTCTTGATATTCATACAAGTGGATCTCTTTTCTCCAAAGGTCTCTTTAATTTTCATGTAGGCAGTATCTGTCTTACCCCTAGTGATATGTGCCTCTACATCCTTACATTTGTCCTCTAGCCATCCCTGCTTAGCCATTTTGCACTTCGTGACTTACCATCAGGTACGAATTCAGACCATGAATGGATGTAATGGAGGAAACTCTAACGTCACAATGAAATGTCACGAACATTCTACGTCCTCATGTGTTACCACTCATATCACAGATCACGGTGCCATTTGGCAGCAGTATTATGCTCGTCTACAGATGGCACATATCTCTATGAACTGATTGCTTGATGCTGAAGTGCTCCCTTGGCCAGCAAGATCTCCAAGTCTGCCCACAATAGCACATGTGATGGACCACCCAGAACATAAGGGCCAGTTGCTACTCTTGTGGGTCAGATTTCCTCAGGAGAGGAGACAACTATTTTATGACACTCTTCCCAACCAAATTAGCGTATGTACTGATCATACAACTTTACTTGGCCCCTGAGCGGAGGATAGCGGGAGTGATAGCTTACGATCAGCTCCTAGCCCAGTGGCTCCTAAAACAAGCCCCACCTCCTTCTCCCAGAGGATCCAGTTTAACAGCTTATTAAAGAAACGAATATGTAATGAATGGTTTAATGCGTCGTAGAAGTGATACGTAAGTTGATGGGCAATCGCTAGAAGGAAAGGGTACCGCCTCTTCGCTCATTTTTGTAAATAATATTAACAATCGCTACGCACAGCACCCCACTAAACTCACAACGGCGATTTACTGTTACGGCGCACAATACTGTTGAGTAGCTATGGTTGGCTACGATTGTAAACGTTCCAGAGCGGCATGAAGTCAGCCGAGTTCCACTGATCACTGAGCGGCCAAGTGCGGTATTACTGCCCAGGTAAGAAGTGGTGCAATGCCATTCTGAAAAATGAACTCATACTGGGAAGTCCTTTGTAAATTTGACTCGATTTAGTAATAACTGAAATAACATAACTTCTCAACCCGTGATGTGTCATTTCGTTTCCTTTTCACCTTCTGGGTACTTCACATTTTTTGTCAGACAGTGTATATTGTAAACAATAATGTCACTATTACTTATCCTTGAGGTACTCTCGAAATTACCGTCAAGACGGTTTTATTTAGTGGATAACGGTGTGTTTAGTTCAGTCTGCAAGGATGTCGTGAATCCAATAAGAAATTGTGTTCACGAAATGACACTGCTGAACTTCATCGAGCATCTTCTGGAAGTCAAGGAACACAGTACCACCCTCGGCGCCTTCGTCTCTGGATCTCATGGATGAACTGTGATCTGATTTTCGCAAGATATCTGTTTAGGGAATCTACGGGATGATTACAACTAAACTTTCCCTATGTAACACGTTATAACACGGAAACTAATTACCGTACGATGACCAAACTTGGTAGCATAATGTCCGGAGTATGGGGTGCAGGATTTCCATGCGTCACATCGCCACCGTCCAGTTCCAATTATAGCCACTAGATGCCGTGATCAGTCATCGTAATTCCCACACACACCCGACCAGTCGCAGTGCACTTCTTGACGTGTCAACAAGAGTTTGGGCAAAAGGATCAGGGCATTATTGGTAAGCTTTATTATCAAAACAACAGTAATGCTGCAGCTGCACTTCGAGAATATCGCTGCCTGAAAGGATTACGGAAGCGTTCTCTTTCTCCATTTGCTGTGCGGAGCGTGGTGAAGATGTTCGAATCATTCGAATCAACTGGAGAACTGGGCGTCGCTCCGGGAAGAGGCCGACGGCCGGTTTTCCCACATGTGGTTGATGAAATCGCTGTTGCTATGGCAGACAATGCTGCGCGCAATTCCCTATCGTCAGGCAGTGCGCCTGCTGTGTCACGACCCCTGTCCCGTGGCCCACTGTACATAAGATGTTTCAAACCATTCTAAAATGGTGTCCGTAAAAGATCCATATCGCACGGCAGCTTCCACCACATGACGCACAACGACGTCTTGATTTCCCTCTCCACTTTCTCGCAAGGACTGAAGTTGACGAGGGCTGGCCCTGGACCATTCTATAGACAGTCGAAGCTCATTTTTCTCTGTCGGGTGAGGTGAACACACAGAATTGCCGAATGTGGGGATCTTCACCTCCAGTCACTGTGCATGAAGTTCCTCTGTATGGTGAACGTGTCACATGTTTATCATTGGTGCATTCTTTTTTGAACAGGTTGGCGCTCTGGGACCAAAGACGTGTCATGTGACTGGCCAGCGTTACTGCGATATGCTTCGTCAGCATGTCATATCCGCCCTACAGGAAAGAGACGCATTGAACTCAACAGTTTCCGTGCAAGATGGGGCCCCACCGCATATCGCTCATGAAGTTCACCTGCTTCTCCGAAACACATTTGGGAACGATCGAATTATCAGCCGATCGTTTGCAAATGCTTGGCCAGCACGATCACCTGATCTTACTCCCTGTGATTTATGGTAGTGGGGCTACCTGAAGGACAGGGTTTGCCAGGGTAACATTCACACGTTTGCTGATCTGAAGCGCAGCATATCAAGAGAGGTAGCCAGCATACCTACGGACACGCTTCGTTCTGCTGTGCAGAAGGCAATCCTGTGCTTTCAGACTCTTCTGGATACTGATGAACGCCAGATTGAGCCCCTTTAGCAGCAAATCAAAAGTGTTTCAGTTAAACTGATTCTGTATTATTTCTCTTCCCCATGTTCTTGACATTAATGCTACCAAGTTTGGGACTCGTATGGTATTATTTTCCGTATTATAACGTGTTAAATAGGGAAAGCTTAATTACAACCATCCGGTATATTGATTTGTACAGAGGGAATTCTCGTTCTCCGAAACCGCCAAATGCGAGACATAAAACATGTTTAGTATTTCTGAAGCAGAGGGACGTATCGAGATAGGCTTGTCATCTGTATGATGACTCTTCTTGAAAACTGCGCTTTTTTCCAGTCACTAGGTACTTTTAGTTGCTCGGTGGCTAGTAATACTACTGCTAGAAGTGACGACGCAAGCTCTTTTGCACAATCTCCGTAGAACCTTACTGTTGACTCGTCTGATCCAGTTGCCTTTCCACTGTTAAACGCCTTTCGTTTATTTTCTAATTCGCGATCGTTTATGTCAGTATCTGTCATATCAGCGTTGGTGCATTGATTCATTTCGGAGGAATGAATTCGGTATTTTGCCTATCTCTCTGTCATCTTCTGTTTCGGTGCCAGGATGAACACTGAGTGACTTGAACAGATGATCTCGAACCATTTACTAACTTTATGTAAGACCAAAATTTTTCAGATTTTAGTCAGATAATTCGGTAAAATGTTACCTCTGAATTCACTGAATCCCTCTCACATTGCTCCCCTTACTATCATTTTGACTTCTTTCTGGTTTCGTTTGCCATCTAGGATCTGACTTTGCTTAAATCGTAGATGAAGCAACCTTTGCTTTCGTAGAATCTTTTTAAGACGGTTGCTGAACCACAGTGGACCTTGCTCGACATATACTTATTTAAGACATAGCAGTGTTCGATTTGTGCTTTTACCAGTGGGGGGGATATCTTAGGGGATTAGTATAATTATATATGTTACTAGCTTGGACCGTGGCGTTACCCATGGTTAAACAGTTATTTATAAATAGATGTTAATGCCGAAACTCACTATTCACGCGTAAGCACTACCAGAAAAGCCATCCCTTGTTATATCTTTAAAAGTACTTTATAGGTAAAGCTTATTTACAAAATCATCTACATACAGATATACGAGGGGAATTCAAAAAGTAAAGGCACATTTGTGAAAAGCTGTACTTATTCTGATGATAGAAAACTGAAACATGCGTTATTTTTCTACATAACCTCCATGGACTTCAATGCAGTTTTCCCGACGTTTTACGAGTTTTTTTTACTTCATCAGAAAATACGTTTATCGGTTGGATCTGTAACCAATTTTGCACCGCAGCAATGACGTCGTCACTTTCAAATCTTCTTCCCTGTAGTGCTTCCGTTAAGGGTCCAAACATGTGAAAATCGCTTGGAGCCACGTCTGGACTGTATGGTGGATGTTCCAGCACCTCGAATCTCAACTCCTTTATTGCGGCAGCTGTCCGTTTGGCAGAATGTGGGCGAGCGTTATCTTGCTGCAGGATGACACCTCTTCGCAGTTTTCCACGACGTTTGGATCTGATGGCAGGTTTTAGTTTCCTACGCAACACATCACATCCACCATACAATACAGACCTCGCTCTAAAGCCTCGTTTACGCTGGGGCGACGTCTTGCAACATTGCGGCATGCTACGGAAATGTGGCGTGCGTCGTCTTGTCGTTTAGTTGTAAATGTTTTGAAATGCTTACCTACTACATAACACTTTTTCAAAATTAATAAGCATACATATTAATAGTAAGACTGTATTAAAAACTTTCATGTTCGGCTCCACAAATTTAAATTATATGTAAAGTTTTACTCCTGTGCGTGGGAAATAAACATCCCAGGTTGGGATGCATAAACTATAACCAGAGGAGGGGATGGTCTGATGCAGAGGGGGAGAAATCCCCCCATCCCCCCCTGCAAATCGCACACTGAGACATAGTGAACAATGCGTTTGAGTTTTAACCGTTCGTGTTCCATATCTTCGTTCTCAGAGATAAATATTTAACATTGCTGCTACCCAGATATTCTGCAATGTACATCCTACCACTGTTGCTAAATACAAATATTTTCCTACCTTTCTTAACGTTGCTTGCAAAATCCATAGTCATCACAACCTTATGATCACTGATAACATCCTCTTAACTGATTTGACAAGATTGGGTCCGTTAGTTCCTGGAAGGTCTAAAAGACTGCCCTCATGTAGCGGTTCTCTATCTTTTCGACTTAATTTTCAGACAAGGAATTCATAACAATTACACATGAATCTCTGCCTCTGGTACCTGTTTTAATCGCATTTATCTTCCATTATATTGCTGGAAAATTGAAATCTCCTCCTGATAGAATAATACATGGTCCAGTTAAATTAATGAGATTACCACCTATGTTAGATATCAACGTGCAATAAACCACTCAGAAAAAGTAGGTGGCAGCACTAGCAGTAGCGAGCGTGTCGGGGGGAGGGGGGTTGCGGAAAACAGTGCAGTCGTTGTCGTAATGCGAAAAAGAAGCGACTTCTCTGACGTCCTAATGGGCATGACGAAAAAATGGTTCAAATGGCTCTGAGCACTATGGGACTCAACTGCTGTGGTCATAAGTCCCCTAGAACTTAGAACTACTTAAACCTAACTAACCTAAGGACATCACACACACCCCTGCCCGAGGCAGGATTCGAACCTGCGACCGTAGCGGTCGTGTGGTTCCAGACTGTAGCGCCTTTAACCGCTCGGCCACTCCGGCCGGCCTAATGGGCATGACCATTGGCCTTCGGGCCAACGGTGGAAGAATTTCCGAAACGGCTAAGTTTGTAAACTGTTTGCTTTCCGCGGTGGTTAAAGTATACTGTGTATGGCAAAATAGCGCTAACCAAAACCAGCGTTAAGGCAACTGTGGTGCACAATGGGTCATAGATTATAGGGGTGAGTGACAGTTGCCGAGATGTGTATGGGCGAACAGACGTGCAACTATTGATAAAATACCCGCCCAGATGAACCAAGGGGCTACCAACAGTTATGGCCGGCCGCAGTGGTCTAGAGGTTCTAGGGGCTCAGTCCGGAACCGCGCGACTGCTACGGTCGCAGGTTCGAATCCTGCCTCGGGCATGGATGTGTGTGATGTCCTTAGGTTGGTTAGGTTTAAGTAGTTCTAAGTTCTAGGGGACTGATGACCAGATATGTTAAGTCCCATAGTGCTCAGAGCCATTTGAGCTACCAACAGTGTCTCATCAATGACCGTTCAGCGAACGTTGCTGCATATGAGTCTCTGCAGCAGGCGAATGGTTCATGGAGTAGGCTTGATTCCACATCCCTGGCGTCCTCCATCGGGTTCAGATCAGGCAAAATTTGGTGCCCAGGACATCAACATGAGATGACTATCAAGGTTCTCAAACCACTGTAGCACGATTCTCTCCCTGTGACATGGAAACTATCCTGCTGGACGTCATCGCTTTCAGGGAAGATGTTAGGCACATAGGTGGTGCACAATAATATTCATGTGATCCACAACTGCCAGTGCGCCTTTTATTACTGCTACAGGTCACATGGAAGCCCAGGTGAATGTCTGCCATAGGATAATACTGCCCCCATAGGCCTGCGTCTGTGACATGGCGCATGTTTTGAGCAGCCTTTCATATCGATGGCAGTGTATATGATGACTGACATGTCGTAACACGAAACTTGAGTCATCCGACCAGGTGACACAGTTCCACTGATTCACAGCCCAGAGTTGATGATCCCTTGATTAGGATAATAATGACAGTTTGGGACTAGTGGCAAAGATGACAGACATCCTACACCAGTAGTTATTCAGTACATGCTCTGCGTCAGTTTCAGTGGGACTGATGATGTCATATCTGGTGTTATGCAACTGGGCTACTTCTATTCAAGGTCATCCAGCGGAACTTCCATCCTACCCGCACACTTGGTGTGTAGCTGGTACAAGCCCAGATTTGGTAATAACCATATTAATGATTCACTTCTGATCTCAAGTTGTACTTGGCCTTGAGATGTGGTATTAGGTAACACATGACCAATAGTATAAGGCTACACATTCTGTCCACACACCTCTACCCTCCAACCACATCTGCTTACACACCTGAGGCGCTGCTGGTGTCAGGTTACACTTGACCTTGAGGGGGAATATCAGGTTACACATAAGGCAATTGCTCTAAGTATATTCACAGTCAGCCCCCACTTACCTGATGCACTGCCTCCAGAAGTTCAATCCACTTCCGGGAACTGGTCACGTTACCTCCAGGTGGGAAAATGGTGGTCACCCTTTGGGCCAATGGGATTCAGAATCCACCCCCTCCTCCACTCCTGCTTTTATAACTTGAGCACCTGAGTGTGTGGCTTCATTCCGCTGCTGGACACCACAGGAAGGGGATAAGGTTTATCATAAACAACATTTTTCTCTATACAGAAAGAGTCAGGAAATAGGTTGTAGAAAATTAACGTGCAAGGTATTAAAACTATATCATAGCATTTGTTAACTTTAATTTTTTTACTACTATTGTCAGTTTCAGCATACAAAATTTACACTTTCATCGTTTTCTTTACAGTATGTGGGAAATGGGATTAGCAGGAGCAGGCGAGGAAAAAGTATTTACATGAAACACACACACACACACACACACACACACACGATTCATCCATGTATGCCACGTCCACATCCACTATTTACAAATAAATTAACCAGTCACATACTCAATCGTTCAAAGACTAGTGTGTTCCGGCCGCGGTGGTCTAGCGGTTCTGGCGCTGCAGTCCGGAACCGCGGGACTGCTACGGTCGCAGGTTCGAATCCTGCCTCGGGCAGGGGTGTGTGTGATGTCCTTAGGTTAGTTAGGTTTAAGTAGTTCTAAGTTCTAGGGGACTTATGACCTAAGATGTTGAGTCCCATAGTGCTCAGAGCCAAAGACTAGTGTGAGTACAGGAGGATTCCAATCCCATCCTCATACATGCATCATTTGTCATCATGATACGACTTTCACCTCCAATGTGGTATGTACATCACGATCCCTCGATAGAAAAACTACTTGACACACCATTTGCATAGCAGCGCCAACGCCCTTGAGCAAGCATCTCTTGTAATCCTCTATCGAGATAGTCTTTGAGGCTGAATGATGCACGCCATTAGCATGTCTCTGAGTGGAACCCGTTTCTATTTGGTATGCATACATCTTCGACATGAGTCCCACAAAATCCACAGCCTGCATACCATTCGCTTCCCTTTCATTGGGCAGATAACATTTTTGCTTTGAGGTGTTACTCTACTATAATTATTAGCTGCATATCCATACATGTTGAATGTTTCAGGATTGTACCTAATTACTTCATATGTATTGCAGCCTTTCGCCCAAAGGATGAAACTATCTGCATTTGTATAAAATAATTTGGGATCAGCGAAGACTGGCTTCGCAAACTCATAATGAATTCAGAACACGTGGAGTTTGGAGAGAGCCAGAATTCACATACCAATACAGATAGACTTCGTGAACTGCAATGAAATTATACCTATCTCCACAGCGACTAGTCCTTGTTTGAAGATAATGGCCTGCTCGAATTTGGCCTGACGATGTAATCTCTTGCCCACCCCAATGATAAAGTAAATGAATTTCGCGTTATTCCTTAACGTGACGCATTGTTTTCTCGAAAACTACGTGGTTTATTAATTTATAAAAACCTTTTTCGAACTCACACGTCGCAAGGGTCCTTTGTTCGACGTTTAAATCGATGCACTCCTTCAATAAGTGTGATTAGTGAAAGGATATACCATGGGTGATGCTAACAAGTTTCATCCGCAAACTGAAACACTGCTGTAGGTTTCCATAGAGCAGAAATATCTGTTTGTTTCCCAGCATTGTCATTATCTTGGGGTTGGGACTTTTATGTGGGATTAGGTACTCTGTACACAGCAGTAAGTTACTGTGCGTGTCATGCAAATGGGCAGGATATTGCAGGTCTGCCTCGAGACATATTTATTGTCTTTTCCTTCAGTCTGATAATTTCTCCTTTGGACATCCATCGGTACCATCATATTGGCAGATATTCCTGCACGATGTGCCTGTAGAGGTTACTTGCATCCAAGTAAAGCATGTAACCTAAATTGTCAGTTGGTCTGTACTCCTTCTCACTCATTCATTGTCGACACGTGTTCTGCTTAACATTACGTCCCACAAAAACACTAGCGCTGTGAGAAAGAAGGCAGGACCCAGAAAGTATGTGCCCATGCATACAGCCCAGAAGATGTCTACGAACAGGTGTACATTGGTGTTCATGTGTAATATGGCACATTGTCCTAAATCAGGGATGTTGAAATCCTGCTAAACATTCTCTGTGTGCTCATACTTTGCAGCCATTAGGCTGTTTTTCTCAGTTTACTGGAGAATGCGGTTATGTTGGGCAATGTTGTTTTATAGAGTCTCTCCATCAAACCTAGGTATTTGTAGGGGAAGAGCCCATTCTTCATCACAAGCTGGAACTTGGTCTCATCGGAACCTGCATTTGGTAATATGCATGTCCTCCTGACACAATGTCTCAGCAAGTTTCTGAAGTGCTGCGTGCATGAAACATAGTGGATCCGGAAAGCGGAGTTTTATTCTAGGCGTGATTTTACCGTAAAATGAAATGTGCTTTTCGACGGTGTCAGGAATGACACTGATCTTATCATCTTTCAAACCGAAGTCACCCAAGTTGTCAACAAAAAAGTAAGCATCATAGCTGGTCAAATTATGGACGAAGACAAGTATGTGCCATGGCAGTTGGTACTTCAAATTTACAGCATTGTAGACTGCACTGTGGAATTTACTCCTTAAATGATAGTGGTCTCTGCGTGGAGTCTCCATTATCCTATCCAACGGAAGGCCAGACATATGATAGTCAACTGACACTCAAACTCTGCGTATATGGTGAGGAATTATCGCTCCTGGTGGTGGGCGTTTTTGAATTTTAAGAATCTTTATCCTCAGTAGAAATGCATCGGTTCCCGGCTAGAACAGTCATTCAGATGCCTTTCCAAACACTCACTCTTGGTAAAAGAGTTAATGTGTCTGCGGTAAAAGTACATTTCACCGTCATGTTCCGATAACTGGGCAGAAAGTAGGCAAGACATGTTTTTGGATCCATATGTAATGTTGCTTATGACCCTCAGAGAATAGCAACAAATCTCTTTGTTTGGGATGTTGACCAGCTAATTTTTAAAGGTAGTATAGTCCAACCACTTTTTGCTTGACTTCTTTCTTCTGCACAGTGTGCTGATGCTCACCTTCGTCTTTCAGCTTGCTATCATTAACCTCCAGGTTGTACAAGTGGACTGGATAGTCTGGGTCCTATCTCTTGAATTTTGATAGGTCCTGGAGATTTGCAGGGAATGAGATGCCTTTGAAGTTATAATGCTTGCAGACATGAGATGTTTTGTATATACTGGTATGCTGGGCATGTTACTGCTAATTTCTGGCGCAAGTCAAAAATGATCATGTTAAGCAATATTCATCCCTCTCATCCAGATTCTGGACATTAATATACGTCTGTTTAGCGGCAATATCTTTTGGAAGGGAATGAAATTGGAATGCCCATTAACTGGGTTGCTGACATTCGAGTAGGTATCAGGGTGGAGTAGATGGCTGAGCGCCTCAGCCAACCCTCTTTCCCGAATTTTGCAAAAACAGACCAATATGACCCTCTTGCTAAAAATTTCATACCACTCTGCGATTGAATCGCCCTGCGATGTTAGTTCTCCTCCAGATTTGGAATATACTCTTTTCCTCAACAGTATCAATGCCCTCTTTTGGGGGAGGCATCAGCTCACAGCACCAGGATACTGCGAGTCGTTGACAATTTCAGAGGGTACCATTTCCAAAATGGCTTTGTGGGCAACGAGAAAAGTTATAGGATCTTGGTAGCCAACATTCGTGTTGTCAGGACGGATCTGTGAGATTCTTTCCCCAAAAGCGTCAGCAACTACAGAGTAGTCCAATGAAGCAGCAGGACTTAGTTGATGATCCATAACTGAGCGAGCAGGGGTACTGATACTGCTAGGCCGAGAGCGGTTGACCTGGCGATGATGGCTGCTGTGAAGGTCCATGACGATTGCGACAGGGTCCAGAGTGTGGAGAGTTTGGCCGCAATGGCCAAAGGGCTGGTGTCATCAGCCCATACCACGATGATAATGACAAACAAAGCTTTCAGGAGGACAACGGTTAAAACCCGCGCCCGGCTATCCTGTTTTAAGTTTTCCGTGATTTCCCTAAATCGCTTGAGGTAAATGCTGGGATGGTTCCCGTGAAAGGGCAAGGCCGACTTCCTTCCCCATTCTTCCCTAATGTGATGGAACCAATGACCTCGCTGTTTGGCCCCTTCCTCCGAATCAACCAAACCAATCAACCAGACCTCTCCAACTCAGTGCAGCTGTGGTAGCGGTACACAGGCGGTGCTAACACCCACAGGGCCGGGTTGGAGGTCAGTTACCTAAAAATGCCGTATTTTCTGCCACTGACACTAGCAGCATCAAAATATAATCAATGTAAACAAACAGAAATAAAAAATTTCTGGTATCCATATGCTGCCTTCGCGCTGTACCTCCGCCCATCTTTGGCAGAGAATTATTGCCCACAAATAGCCATCCTAGACAGCCCATTATGCATGGCAGCAAATGGTACAACTTTCTTTGCAGATACTTTGGTCAATCCGTGTGGATACGATAATAAACTATGCATCATCATACAGGGTATAATCATAGGCATCTAAAACACAGTAGCTCCTTTCTGTCTCTCTGTCATGTCTCTATGTCGACCCACCCTACAGCGCTGATCCCATACAACTAACTGGTATGTACACACCACTACACTGTTGTGTTTTGTCAGCAGTGGGGGGGTCACCTGACCGCTTGGTATTAGTTCCAAACCACCTACAGTGCTCCAAACTGTCTGTGCGTGTGTGTGTGGTTGTATTTTTTTTAAACAGAGTGCATTCTTAAGTGAGTTTTATTTCTCATTCATCAGTGTTCCACAGTATAGAGTTTGGTTGACGTAGTTTTAACCCGATATATCTTGTCATTTATCATTCGTACTTTGACCGTTTGATGAGAAGGTGATACCCAAATAGTTAATTGCTTTAAGGCCTTTGATATTTCTGTTTCAATGCTCATGTTATATATCTCACTATGTTTTACTTACAGATATATATTATATTCTTTGTGTTTATTACAAATCCCAATATACTACAATCGTCTCCCATCGTTTGAAGCAAATATGGTTCATCTTCAGCCACACTTACTGTACCGTTGTAAAAAAAAGGGCATATGGGATGCAGTAGCTCACTGATATTCCCAGGCTCCTATGTTTCCTTCTCCTGGCATGTGAACTGTTGCACCGAATTGTTGAAATCGCTTTGGGAGAGAAACTTCATTGCAATAGTACAGCCTGCATAAAATAGTTTAACTGGCGTAAAGGGATCACTATCATTCTGATTCATCTTTTAGTTTGTAGAACTCTGTCGTAGGACTTCTGTAAATTCAAAAAGACCAAATAAGTAGTCTCTAGACATTTTTTTCTCCACGAGACTTCTTAACACAATCATTCTGCCTACATACTCGTATAGTCTACTACAAATTCGACATTGCTTCACATTCGATAAATATGTATGGGAATTGGATGTAAGCGTGTGACCTAATTTCCTTCTCTTCCCTCTCTTTATCGATCTTCTCCCCCCCCCCCCCGGCCCCCCACACTCACCCCCTCTTTGTCGATCTCCTCTTACCTTTTCACTGGTCACAGAGGCTCAATTCGAGACGGGACTTTTCACTATACACAATTCTACTCCAGTCAATGATATTCCAAGCCGAGGACGCGTATGGAGACGCAGTGAACAGCAGTGGGACTGCCTGACAACCAGGAGTGATGGTGTGGGGTGCTGTCTCTTTTGATAGCAGAACCCCTTTGGTAGTCACCGTCGGTATCTTTACAGCACAGCGGTATATCGACGATATTCTAAGCCCCGTTTTGTTGCCCTTCATGGTATGTCAGCCTGGACTTAACATTTCAGCAAGGCAACACCTACCCGCACACGGATTGTTTTCGTGCTTGCCAAACGCTATCTTGGCCAGCAAGGTCGCCGGATATCTTCCCAAGAAAGGACCTTGGAGCATTATAGGCAGTAGCCTCCAACCGTCTCGGGCTTTTGACGATATGTTTGGCACGACGTCCCTCAGGAGGACGTCCAAAAACTCTGTCAGTCAAAACCAAGCCGAATAACTGCTTGCTTAAGGGCGAGAGGGAGACCAACGCATTAGTGACGTGCTTATTTTATGAAGCTCTTTCTCTTACATTTACATCTACATCTACATCCATACTCCACAAGCCACCTGACGGTGTGTGGCGGAGGGTACCTTGAGTATCTCTATCGGTTCTCCCTTCTATTCCAGTCTCGTATTGTCCGTGGAAAGAAGGATTGTCGGTATGCCTCTGCGTGGGCCCTAATCTCTCTGATTGTATCCTCATGGTCTCTTCGCGAGATATACGTAGGAGGGAGAAATATACTGCTTGACTCCTCGGTGAAGGTATGTTCTCGAAACTTCAACAAAAGCCCGTACCGAGCTACTGAGCGTCTCTCCTGCAGAGTCTTCCACTGGAGTTTATCTATCATCTCCGTAACGCTTTCGCAATTACTAAATGATCCTGTAACGAAGAGCGCTGCTCTCCGTTGGATCTTCTCTATCTCTTCTATCAACCCTATCTGGTACGGATCCCACACTGCTGAGCAGTATTCAAGCAGTGGGCGGACAAGCGTACTGTAACCTACTTCCTTTGTTTTCAGATTGCATTTCCTTAGGATTCTTACAATGAATCTCAGTCTGGTATCTGCTTTACCGACGATCAACTTTATATGATCATTCCATTTTAAATCACTCCTAATGCGTACTCCCAGATACCTTATGGATTTAACTGCTTCCAGTCGCTGACCTGCTATATTGTAGCTAAATGATATGGGATGTTTCTTTCTATGTATTCGCAGCACATTATACTTGTCTAAATTGAGATTCAATTGCCATTCCCTACACCATGCGTCAATTCGCTGCAGATTCTCCTGCATTTCAGTAAAATTTTCCATTGTTACAACCTCTCGATATACCACAGCATCATCCGCAAAAACCCTCAGTGAACTTCCGATGTCATCCACAAGGTCATTTATGTATATTGTGAATAGCAACGGTCCTACGACATTCCCCTCCGGCACACCTGAAGTCACTCTTACTTCGGAAGACTTCTCTCCATTGAGAATGACATGCTGCGTTCTGTTATCTAGGAACTCTTCAATCCAATCACACAATTGGTCTGATAGTCCATATGCTCTTACTTTGTCCATTAAACGACTGTGAGGAACTGTATCGAACGCCTTGCGGAAGTCAAGAAACACGGCATCTACCTGGGAACCCGTGTCTATGGCCCTCTGAGTCTCGTGGACGACTAGCGCGAGCTGGGTTTCACACGATCGTCTTTTTCGAAACGCATGCTGATTCCTACAGAGTAGATTTCTAGTTTCCAGAAAAGTCATTATACTCGAACATAATACGTGTTCCAAAATTCTACAACTGATCGACGTTAGAGATATAGGTCTATAGTTCTGCACATCTGTTCGACGTCCCTTCTTGAAAACGGGGATGACCTGTGCCCTTTTCCAATCGTTTGGAACGCTACGCTCTTCTAGAGACCTACGGTGCACCGCTGCAAGAAGGGGGGCAAGTTCCTTCGCGTACTCTGTGTAAAATCGAACTGGTATTCCATCAGGTCCAGCGGCCCTTCCTCTTTTGAGCGATTTTAATTGTTTCTCTGCCCCTCTGTCGTCTATTTCGATATCTACCATTTTGTCATCTGTGCGACAATCTAGAGAAGGAACTACAGTGCAGCCTTCCTCTGTGAAACATTGTAATCATTTGTTTGTGCTGGCCGGAGTGGCCAAGCGGTTCTAGGCGCTGCAGTCTGGAACTGCGCGACCGCTACGGTCGCAGGTTCGAATCCTGCGTCGGGCATGGATGTGTGTAATGTCCTTAGGTTGGTTAGGTTTAAGTAGTTCTAAGTTCTAGGGGACTGATGACCACAGCAGTCAAGTCCCATAGTGCTCAGAGCCATTTGAACCATTTGTTTGTCTGTACATGTAAATCACATCTACCGACTTCCGTTCCATTCGGAAATTTTTATGTGGTGCGTCTTTTTTCTCATTTACTTAGAAGGTATGGTGTATTATGGAGAATTAACGAAAGTCTTTATGGTTCAATGATTTGTAGTTAGGAGTTTACGACAGTATATTCCCTTCACTGTGATTGTTAAATGGAACAGATTAGTTGATTCGGAGTGAAGAAAGTGTTACGATGAGGTGTTAGTTGTTTATTCCTTGGAAGCATTGAAAGTTTCGCGAGAGTAAAAAATGTTGGCAGTGGGAACTATAAATCTCACGTAGCAGATGCATATAAGGTCTCATAGCTTACCTTTTATTGAATATTATGCTATCAGAAGATTTAAGTTAGAACCATTGTTTGGAAATTTGCAGATGGGTCGACCTTAGAACTTTAGTGCATCTAGTTTCGGATAGGTTTGGAAAGGCGGACTCTCGACCTACCACCAAGTAAAATTCAAGATGTCCCGATAGGCACCCTCTTCATCCCGCAAGTAATGGCGAAGTTGTGTGCTTCGTGCACACATTCAAAACGCGAACGACTGAAGCCGTCACTACTGGCACAAAGAGAGATGCACTACATATTTTTTATCGGCCTGTAGAAACCCCCCTCCCCCCAATACAGTGCCGATAACCAGCTGAAATCCTGTATGGCGCTTGGCAGTGTGCACGTCTTGACCTCCTGCAATTGGTGCTGAAACGTCTGAAATGCAGCAACCATCAGCGATGTGCAGTGGGCACCATATTCTGGGTGCACAAGTATGGCCAGATCTGGGGACGGATTCCAGGCATCATAGCGAGTCACGTGATGCTCGACATAGAAGCAAATAGGGTTTGCCTAGCTTAACATCAGACTCGCTCTCGCCTGCTGACCACTGCGCCTGCAGCATCTCACCTTTCTCCAGTATTGGCCCAAGTCCTGTACCACTCCTGGAGTCTTCCCATGGCGCCATCCCTGGTGGAGACCTAAGAGAACGACACTGCTGAGGATCACACACCGCTGACGTCGAAGACAGCGTTTACATTGTTTTGCTGTATTGCTGTAGTTGTCACAGTTCCTGTAGAGTTTTCAACTTACCCCAAAGATAATTAAAAAAATCGTGTGATCTTGAATGTCAGGGGATATTAATACCATTGTTACGTATTTTTTCATCAGCGAACAACTCATGAACTCTTGTCAGTGTTGCCCGTGTAGTTTCTGCTGGATATTAGAATGTACCAGGATGAGAAAAAAATCACCTGCGTTCTTTTCAAAGAGACCATCCAGGCACTGGCTTTAATCAGTATACAAGTTAGGAGATTCGTTGATCAGTTACAGTTATGCTCATAGCTCTGACACAGAGTAATACGTACCATTATCTATCATGAACAGCTCAGTTCGACTCGATGACCAGACAGGGTAGAGCCGTTGTTGTTGACAGAGGTAGGAGGTCATTGTGCTAAATGTCACACACAGTACATTCCAAATCACCCACAAATCTAATTGTGTATTCTGCCTACTACACTGGGTAGGCACATTATGCAGAATTTTGTTATTTTCTATCCTTCCTGTTGTTGTTGTTTTAATAGACAGTAGTCTAGAGCAGAGATGCTGATATTTCGTGTTCACTTAATTTGTAGAGTTTTTTTTTCTTTCTTTTTGGGTCATTGGTCTTCTGACTGGTTTGATGCGGCCCGCTACGAGTTCGTCTCATGCGCCAACCTCTTCATCTCAGAATAAGACTTGCAACCTACGTCCTCAATTATTTGCTGGATATATTCCAATCTCTGTCTTCCTCTACATTTTTTGCCCTCTACAGCTCCCTCTAGTACCATGGAAGTCATTCCCTCATGTGTTAACAGATATCCTATCACTCTGTCCCTTCTCCTTATCAATGTTTTCCACATATTCCTTTCCTCTCCCATTTTGCGCAGAAGCTCCTCATTCTTTACTTTACAAGTCCACTTAATTTTCAACGTTTGTCTCTAGGACCACATCTTAAACGCTTCGATTCTCTTCTGTTCCGATTTTCCCACAGTCCACGTTTCACTACCATACAATGCTGTACTCTAGACATGTATTCTCAGAAATTTCTTTCTCGAATTAAGGCCTATGTTTGATACTAGTAGATTTCTCTTGGCCAGGAATGCCCTTTTAGCCATGTCTAGTCTGTTTTTGATGTCCTCCTTGCTCCTTCCGTCACTGGTTATTTTACTGCCTAGTTAGCTGAATACCTTAACTTCATCTATTCCGTGACCATCAATACTGAAGTTAAGTTTCTTGCTGATCTTATTTCTACTATTTCTCATTACCTTCGTCTTTCTCCGATTTACTCTCAAACCATACTGTGTACTCATTAGACTGTTCATTCCGTTCAGCAGATCAGCGAATCGTATAATTGATATCCTTTACCTCGAATTTTAATTCCACTCCTGAACCTTTCTTTTATTTCCATCTTTGCTTCTTCGATGTACAGATTGAACAATAAGGGCGAAAGACTACATCCTCGTCTTACACCCTTTTTAATCCGAGCACTTCGTTCTTGATCGTCCACTCTTGTTATTCCCTCTTGGCCCTTGTACATATTGTATATTACTCGTCTCTTCTATTTTATTAGAATTTCGAACACCTTGCGTTATTTTACATTGTCGAACGCTTTTTCCAGGTCGCAACTTCCTATGAACGTGTCTTTATTTTTCTTTTTTCTTGGTTCCATTATCAACCGCAAAATCAGAATTGACGCTCTGGCTCCTTTACCTTTCCTAAAGCCGAACTGATCGTCATCTGGCACATCCTCAATTTTCTTTTTCATTCTTCTGTATATTATTCTTGTCAGCAACTTGGATGCATGAACTGTTAAGCTGATTGACAGCTCTTGCAGTCTTCGGAATTGTGTGGATGATATTTTTCCGAAAGTCAGATGGTATGTCGCCCGACTCATACATTCTACACACCAACGAGAATAGTCGTTTTGTTGCCGCTTCCCCCAATGATTTCAGAAATCCTGAATGGATGTTATCTATTTCTACCTGTCCTATTTAATGATGTCATCCAAAGCTCTTTTAAATTCTGAGTCTAATATTGGATCTCATATCTCTTCTAAATCGACTCGTGTTTCTTCTTCTATCACATCAGAGAAATCTTCCCCTTTATAGAGGCTTTCAATATATTCTTACCACCTATCCGCTCTCTCCTCTGCATTTAACAGTGAAATGCTATCTTAATGTTACCACCATTACTTTTAATGTCACCGAAGGTTGTTTTGACTTTCCTGTATGCCGAGCCTGTCCTTCCGACAATCATTGCTTTTTCGATTTGTTAACATTTTCATGCATTCGTTTCGTCTTAGCTTCCGTGCACTTCCTATTTATTTCAATCCTCAGCAACTTGTGTTTCTGTATTCCAGAGTTTCCCGGAACATTTTTGTAGTTCCTTCTTTCATCCATCAACTGAATATTTCTTTTGTTACCCAAGGTTTCTCCGGAGATCCGAATGGGCGACTATTCCGGAATCTTTTGCCAATGGAAAGACCATCATGACACTTTTTCAATTACAGGCTACATGTCCTGTGGATACACGTTGCGTGTCTTTAATGCAGTGGTTTCCATTGGCTTCTGCATCCTCATGCCGTTGATCATTGCTGATTCTTCCACCTTTACGGGTAGTTTGCCCCCTTTAGGTCAAGAGAGTGCCCTGAACCTCCGTCCGCTCCTCCGCCATCTTTGACAAGGGCGTTGGCAGAATGAGGGTGACTTCTCATGCCGGAAGTCTTAAACAGTGGCGGTATTCGAACTCGGGACCGAGGACGTTTTGATTACTAATGTGATATTAAAACTGAAATTCGTTTGGTTGCAGTATGATTCTACGAGGGTTACGTATATAGTACCATCCCACATTTTTTCAACAATTATTTATCCCACGCTGTGGAAGTCACACACATGAAAGAATGATGTTTTATGTACACATCCTATTTTCCTACATAACCTCTCCTTCCAGTTCAGTGTCTTTCCTCCAGTGAGACACAAGGACGTGTATGCCCTATCGGTATCAATCCTTGTTCTGGTCACGAAGTCATTTCTTCATTTTACGATTCACCTCCTCGTCATCCCCAAAATGTCTTCAACGAATGCTGTTCTTTAATGTTCCAAACTAGTGGAAATCCGAGAGTGCTTCGTCACGGCTGTAGGGTGAGTGGGGTAACACTGTGCGATCCTGTTTCGTGACGTGTTCAGAAGTCTTTGAGGCCGAGCGTTATCGTGTCAAATCAAAACACCCCCTGGGTTGTTACTGCACCGAAGTCGCTGGAAACTCTTGTTGAGCTTGATTACTGCATTCACGTACGATCTGAATTAATATTACTGTTTCTTGACATTACAGCGACGAGAATCACTCCCTCACAGTCCCAAAACACAGCCATCATGGTCTTACTGGTGGAAGTAATTACTCAGAATTTTTTCTGCTGTGGAGAGTCAGGATGACGCCATTCCATCGACTGTCTTTTTGTTTCGGCCTCAAAACGCTCAGTTCGGGTCTCATCATCCGTCACAATCCGGGACAAGAGGACCTCCCCCTCAGCTTCAAACCGTTGCAGCAACTAAAAACATTTTTTTTTCTGTAAAATTTGTGCTTCACCATCAGACAGCTCACATCTCGCCTTTCACACACTACAGAGTGTCAGAGAACGTGGATAACTGTATCCACACTACCTTCGCTAACTGGCATCAGCAGCGCCAAATGCCAAATCGTAAATCGTCGATCCTCGTTACTGAGAACTTCAGTTCGCTGCAACACGTCAGACGTGACAGCGGCCCACGGTCTTTCCAGCCGCTGCAGATCGTGGATCTTCACGAAACAGCCTTCTGATGGCCTCACGCTCCGTGCCCAGGGACCAACTGTACTCCGGTCAAATAAAAATGTTCCGAAGACTTCACACAAACGTTTGTAAATGTTCCCCACAGCTTCTTTCTTTGCCATGGCTACACCTTACTTGTAACGTAAATCACTTACTGACCCCATTCCGAAACACTGCCGAAGCTCTGCTGTCTGTCAGAGGAAACGGAAATTTCGCTCTCGCTCTCAGGATGGTAAAAGTATGAAGCACAGAAAATATTGCTTAAGGATGTGCGTGCTCCGGGGAGAGCATCTCGGTCTCTCTTGGAATGTGTCAGAACTTCCATACATTTCAAACGTTCTAACAAGTACTTCGAAAAGTTGGTGTAGCTCGAAACGTGCGGCTACCTATGACCAGTTTTGTTTAAAATAATACGAAGGCAGTAGAACAGTATATTGTGTCGTTATCGTAATTCAAGAAATTTCTTGTTTCTTACTGTACATTGATTAAGACATTGTTAATATGAGCTTCCTACAAATTTCTGTAAAGAAATGAATCAGTTGCTATCACCGCAACATAAAGAAAACGCATAATTTAATCCCACCAACGAAAGATTTTTCTATCATTCAGTTTACGAAATTTTCAACGTTTCTTGCAGCTCATGGGTGAAAAAGACAGTAAACACAATGATAAGGGCGTCGTAATGTAATACTGACGATCATCGTGAAGAGCTGGGTACTGGCAGACCAAGTGAGTACATCTGCCAATCATTGTTACATATGAGGGATAACACAATCACGGAAAAAGTGCCAGTATGGACTTACGTTTACCAAGGATAAACAAACGAAGAACTTTAAACAATATTTTCTATCAGGGAATGAAATCTTACAATCAACTACCCAAGGAAATGAAATACAGTTGTTCAAAAAGAAAGCTAAAACATTCTTCATAAGTAATGCGTACTACACAAGGGAAGATTACTTGGAGGACTCTGAGTAGTGGGTAGTAAGGAAAGGAGTTAAATACAGCACGCGGTCGCGTTTCAATACATGATTAAGGTTTTATGCTTTTGCGAGAAAATCATGTGCCAGTATTGTAATGAAAGCAAAATAGTTACTCGTGGAGTCGGTTGATTGAGTGTACAGTGCAAGGTCAAATTTATTGATCAAATTACACAATAGTGACCTCAAGTATAAATAGCATAACTAGTATAACGTAATGATTGCAAGTTAATATAAGAATGATTAACAGCATAAAGCTACTAAACAGCAAAATCTTTTCAAAAAACAGTTTCCAACCTTTAACTTCCGTAATACAGTTTCTGACAATCAAAGCCTTAACAGGGAGTTACTAAGAAAATAATCCTTAAAAACAACAAATACCATATTCAAAATTATTACTTTTATAAAACCGTAATACAATAATCTTGATTTACCCCTTTTTGTCGAACGAAACATAATCAGGGAGCCCACTGGTTTTTCAGTACAGTTTAAAACCCAGTAGGTGAACGCTTCTTACGGCATCATTTACAGATATGCAGAAATCTGCAATGAATAAAAAATAATGCTTGCCTCCTGCCGCAGCACGCCTCAACTGCTGCTACTGCCCTGTCCAGTAATTCAGCAGCATAGAATTTGTTATTGGCGTGTTTTCCTTTGACAGAAGCTACACTGCATGGAGCTCATCGGCGCAGACCATGCCTTCATGTACATATCACTTAGACACTGGTTTCATTAACCTGCAACAGGCATATGTTACACAATAGAAAAAATAACACTTCATCAGCTTAACAAATGATATGCAAGCTCCCGTAGCGAGGTCAGTGGCGCCAGACTGCTACGAAAAGCATTAGAGAAACACCAGTCCATTACTCTGGCCTCTTATAAGGATGGGTTTTAACGTTCCTTTTAAAATATCGTTGACACAGTGCAAATGACGGACCACTGTTAAATTCAGCGCCTTGTCCCCGAACCACAAATAGTATTCGGTATTTCACAACTGGCAGAGCTGACAAGCGGTGAACAGTCACAGGAGGCTTCTTCAGTAAACTCTGACCAGAGGCACTGTACAATCATACCTGAATGCAAAATTTAGCAGCGGACGTGCTTACATCGGCACAAGACGCAGTTATCACATTTTGCAACCAAGCCCTGATAACATCTGCAATACCACTGCTTGAGCAGGGCACTGAGCACACCACTCGCTGCCGGCCAATTCTCTCGGCCCACCAGCCTCGCCTGGCCCGTCACTCTTCCGGCTTACCCCACTCTAGTCAACAACATCCTCACTCCACTGCCGACCACAGCGCCAGTGAACCTTCGCAGATTCGCAGACCGAAGAGCGGACATTGCGTTTGGATGCTACTAGCTGGCTGACATAGCACAGTATTTAAACTGCACTGTAGTAATGTTCTGCTGACACAGCTATTTTTCAGATGGACAGAGGGGAAGACGGGAAGGAAATATGGAGCATACTTCGATGTTGGTGTCCAGGAGTTTGTTGTCCGAATAGGCTGGAGTTATTGCAACTGGCTTAGCTACAACTTCATAGCCCAGAAATCATCCGCAGGTGTTCTCAGTGTGCGCGGCAATGGAGAACAGAAATAAGTTTTTGTATTGTTAGTTCTCAGAAGAGATTTGTGTGTAAATCAAGGAATATTGTGTAACAGGGGACCAGCCAAATGAGACGGTGCAGCTGTTAAGGTATCGACCTCATATTCAAGAGGATGGGATTCATCTGTCCCACCATCGTGATTTGGGTTTTCCGTGTTTTCATAGACAATTTCTGGCAAATGCAGAGATGGTTCCTTCGCCAATGCCACGGTCGACCACATGTATTCTTAAGAGCATATTTAAGTATTCTGTGTAATCTTAAGTTATTGATTTTTATTGTATTAGCGTGAAAGCTCCTATATAATTGTGAGATGATCTTTGGATAAAATAAATAAATAAAAATAAATACATAATTAGCAAAATATTTAAGTGTGAGAACACAAAAGGAGAAAACCAAAATTTGCGGATACCTTTGAAAAAACATTGCAACTCCTTCTGTCAGATTGTCTGTTTTCGCATCCTGTGAATACCTCACTGAATAAATATCTTAAAACTTGAACACAAACAATAGTTATCCCACAGTTGTATCACATATCGTAAAACTTTGACGTCTTCATAAGTGTTTTGCCATTTAAATGCAATATAGCCAGGAATGTACTTCGCCGCATCTGGAAGAAAATCCGAGAATGCCGAGTCATCACACACTGTTACCGTATCTCTCAATAAATTTTCTTAGGCTTTTACAGCGTCTGTCATTTCCAGTATTTTCGATTCATCAACATCTGCTACGAGTGTGGCGGCGTAGTGTAGTGATTAAGACACATTCCTGATGCACTGAAGGTTTCGGTTCGAATCCCATTACGTGGTTTTACATTCTTATTTTTCAATCTTTACTGAAGTACCTTTGATTATTATTTTTATTCAGTTAATTGGTGTAAACGCAATTTTGTATTTCTAATCCTTTATCGTATTATTTTAAGCATCATATAACTTTTTTATTTGCTTTTTCTATTTGTGATGATTGTTAATGTAATTATCTTTATGTATTAATACTGATTTAATTTCTTATAGTTTATCATTTTATGCATTCGTCCATATAACTGCATTCATTGTTTTTAGTTCTTTGTTGCTTGGATTTCGTCTTATCTATAATTCATTCTTTCGTTTAAATCTTCATCTGTATTATTCTGTCCGTAATGCAACAGAACTTATGATTTAAATTTTTGCTTTACGATTTCCATCCAAAAAAGTATTCATCTTGTATCGAAAATACATTTCGATATTATTATAATCTATAAATAGTTTATTTCATCTTTTATTTTGTAATTCATATATCGGAATTTTTGAACTTTAAATATTATGGAAATAAACAAATACAATTAAAATCACATAGATAAGGATTCCAAACGAGAAGGAATCGTAAGAAGAAAAGAATGAGAGCAGATAAAAGAGTAAGTGATTAAAATGACGCAGCAAAGGATTAGAAATAAAAAAATTATTTTTGCACCAATTAACTGAATAAAAATAATGATCAAATTGATTTCAATAAAGATTTACAAATAAAAATGTAAAACCACTTAATGGAATTCGAACCCACAACCTTCAGCAGATCAGGAATGTGTCTTGACCATTTCACTGTGCAGGAACTCTAGGTAATACTTTCATTGTTAAATTTCTAGCCATCACAAAAAATTTTCCACCCATTTGCA
Source organism: Schistocerca nitens (assembly GCF_023898315.1). NCBI lineage: Eukaryota > Metazoa > Arthropoda > Insecta > Orthoptera > Acrididae > Schistocerca > Schistocerca nitens. The sequence goes on from NC_064615.1 coordinate 505,515,507, forward strand.
TCGAACTGTTAAAAAAAAATTAAAAAAAACGGTCAAATGGCTCTGAGCACTATGGGACTTAACTTCTGAGGTCATCAGTACCCTAGTCCCCTAGAACTACTTAAACCTAAGTAACCTAAGGACACCACACACATCCAAGGCCGAGGCAGGATTCGAACCCGCGACCGGCCGGCCGAAGTATTCATTCACAATGCAAGTGCTCATCACTGGAAACACTATGATAAATAACGTTTGTCATCTTCCGTACAATATTGATGCATTGTGCCAAGGCGCATTTACAGTGACGCTTGCTCATTCTGGCCACAAAAGAGTTACTTTCCTTGGATGCACACCACAACTTCGTGTTCTGGTGAATGCACAGCCACTACTTTCCTCTGCAGGACATCACGGTACGCAAGGGCGCCTGGAAACGTTTTGCTGGTCGGGGGCTGGAATGGCGTATCGCCTTTTCTGTATGCCTTGTATTTCACTACAAGCAAATAATAGGGAAAAAAGTTTGCGCATACACACTGCACGAATATGTCTTGTATCTAAACATGATTTTGTTAAGAGGAATACATTGTTATCGGAGTGTCAGTGTTCGTTTAGACGCTGCCTCGGACAGGTGGTACATGACCTGAAGAGACGCCTCCCATCTGCTCCCGGACGGATGGAGTGAGAGATTTATTTATGCACGTGCGCCACTGGCCTAGCCCGTATCTTCGCTCAGTGAATTTGGCCGCTCTATTAAAATCATTCCACATTATCTCCAAGTCGGCCAGAGGCGGCGGCTGTTGGTGGCTGCTACGGCAATTACAGAGAGCACAGCAAGGTGGGGGACGGCGGCTGTCCCCGGCTGACAGATCTTGCAGTGCTGGGCGGTGATAGGGCAGGGCGGCCATGGAGCGGGACGGTGGCACTTGGGAGAGGCCTTCCAGCATGTTTCTCGCTTATAATAAAGATTGTATTGTTTCTATACTATTCCAGTGTTGGTAGAAACAGCTGAATTGGGCTGGCAACTGGATGGAGGAAATTGTTTAAATATGGAAGTATGCGGTTCTCGTGTAATTTAGTGATGTGTGTGTGTGTGTGTGTGTGTGTGTGTTCAAATGGTTCAAATGGCTCTGAGCACTATGGGACTTAACATCTGTGGTCATCAGTCCTCTAGAACTTAGAACTACTTAAACCTAACTAACCTAAGGACATCACACACATCCATGCCCGAGGCAGGATTCGAACCTGCGACCGTAGCAGTCGCGCGGTTCCGGACTGAGCGCCTTAACCGCGAGACCACCACGGCCGGCTGTGTGTGTGTGTGTGTGTGTGTGTGTGTGTGTGTGACCAGAAGTGTGTATGTTTTTAACGTATAAATTTCTGGAGCAACTTTTCTACATAGATACGCTTAGATGTTTTTAATTTCATGAAGTTTTTGCAAACGCACTATAATGCCATGTCGGACGTATCTCAGGCAACCTAACAGTGGTGTCAATTTGTGGGCCATATCGTGTCATAAATTACACTAATTAAGATAAGGCTAAAACACAAGCGACCTTCTTAGTCATAAATTATAGTGACAAAGATATGGGAGCGAGAGGGGGGGGGGTTTAAATACAGAGGGAGCCATGTTACGAGAGACGTTCAATAAGTAACGAGACGCTTTTTTTTCTAAATGCAGGTTGGTTTTCTACATGATTCGAATACATCGTATTATTCCCCACACTTTTGGCTACAAAACACCATTTTTCAACGTAATCTCCGTTCAGTGCGACGGCCTTACGTCACCTTACTGGGAGGGCCTGTATGCCCGCATGGTTCCAATCTGCTGGTCGACGTCGGAGACAAAGTCTTCCTGCACCAATAGCGTCCCTGTCACCCACGTACTGCTTCCCGCGGAGTGCGTCATTCATTGGGACAAACAGATGAAAGTCGGAGGGTGTGAGATTTAGGCTGTAGAGTGAATGAGGAAGAACAGTCAAATGAAGTTGCGTGAGCTTCTCTCGGGTGCGTAGTCTTGTGTAGGGCTTCGCGTTGTCATGGAAAAGGGGAAGTTCGTTTGCGTTTTTGTGGCGACGAACACGCTGGAGTTGTTTCTTTAATTTCCTGAGGGTAGCACAAATAGTTCTGAATTGATCATTGCACCATAAGGGAGGACATCAAACAGGAAGACCCATTTAGAGTCCCAGTAGACTGTCACCGTGCTGAGGGTGCGCCTCTGAACTGTTTGTTCGAGTAGTGTTGTTGTGGCACCATTCTATGGATTGTTTCTGGTGGGAAGTGAGAATCCATGTTTCATCGCCTGTGACGATGTTCGACAAAAGTTGTCACGATCAGCCACTTAACGTGTAAGCAAGTAAGTCTGCACAGATAGTCATTTGTTGCTCTTTATGGTCTCATGTTAGGTAGCAAGGAATCCAGCAGGCTCACACCCTTGAGTACTCCAACTGGTGGACGAGTGTGTCAGGACTACTAACAGAGACGTCCAGTTGAGCAGCATGGTGTCTGATTGTGATCTATCGATCACCTCAAGTAAGAGTGTCCGCACATTCTATCATTGCAGGAGTCACTGCTGTGTGTGGCCAGCCGGAACGCGGGTGATCGGACAGGTTCGCGTGACCTTGTTGTGATGAAGAAGATGTCTCGCCCAAAGACTCACCGAGCTTATCTTCGCTGCCAGGTCTCTATAGACATTCTGCAAGCACCTATGGATATCTTTCTCTGCCAAAAGAAACTCAGTGATAGCTCTCTGTGTGGAATGCACCTCTGCTACAGAAGTCGTTTTGAAGGCACCACCACCAGTAGGGACTTCATCAAACTATAGGGGCTGAAGCGGGAGTATTCAACGTAGTTCGACAACAAATTCAGCACTTTTTTCAACGGTAACTAACCGAGAAAAAAAATATGTGTTGCATTACTTATTGTATGCCCTACGTAAGTGTCAGCCATTTTGGATCATAAATTACACTAATTAAGGTAATACTAAATACACAGGCAGCCATCTGGAGGGCAGGCCGTTGTGGACGAGCGGTTCTAGGCGCTTCAGTCCGGAACCACGCGACTGCTACGGGTGTAGGTTCCACACCTGCCTCGGCAGGGATGTATGTGATGTCCTTAGGTTTCAGTAGTTCTAAGTCTAGGGGACTGACGACCTCAGATGTTAAGTCCCATAGTGCTCAGAGCCATTTGAACCAACTCAAGGTCAGTTTGGGTCACAAACAATAACCAATATCTTGAGAAGGGTCGTAAATTATAACCATTAACTTAAGTATGATGTAAATCTAGAGACAGATATGTTTCGATAGTGTGTCATAAACTATAACCAATAAGATAATTGCATCATAAGTTAGATCTAAATATACATAGAAAATCTGGAGACTATGCAGTCTGTGCCAGGGTTCCTAACCAACAGAATAACGTCCCTTTCTATTTCTCGCCATTTATACTTCACCCAGTTAGCCAAGAGAAGTGGAGAAGGGGGAGGAGGAAGAGGATGGGGAGGTGCGTGGGGGAGGAGGAGTGCGATTTGGGAAGTGGGAAGGGGGGGAGGGAGTGACCTTGCGCATGAGCTTGGAGGAACTCCGGTAACAATGCAGATGGTGCACACGTGTACTGTGCCCCTCTACTCGCAGGTCATAGTTGGCAGTGGCTGAGGAAACTCTGACAGCACAATGGTTTGTCACAGACACCCTGCGTCCTCCTGTGTTACATCTCATGCAACAGTATCATGATGCCATTTTTCAGTGTGACAATGCTTGTCCTCACAGGGTACATTTCTCTATGAACTGTCTGAGATGTGTTGAAGTACTGCTGTCACCAGCAAGTTTCCCAGTAGAACATGTATGGAACAACTCGGACATCAACTCTCTCCCAGTGTCAGTGTGCAGGACATTAAGGACCTGTTACAACAGATGTGGATCATTATATGTAAATCGAAGGTGATCACTGCTGATAGCTGCAGCGGGACAATACGCGGAATCAGAGACGACAAGTGAAAATGTGTACCTGAGCGGGATCTCCTGCTCATTGGACAGGTGTGTTGACCACTCGGCTATCCAGGACACAGCCATATCGGAACTGCGCGGACTATCTCGGTACTCCTCACGGCCGATCCACATTCTCACTGAGTGCCACCTGTCCGCAGTCCCCGTCCATGTACTCCATGGTCGCTACTTTGGGATTCCCACAGAGGTAGAACACAACTGTGCACCCACACTGAAGGCAGTGGATTCATTGCCCATCGACGCAAAGAACAGACACCACACATTTATATAACTGAAACGCCTAGCTGGGCAATGGATCCATCTTCTTCAGCGCGGATGCACAAATACGTCCGACCTCCTGTGGGAATCTCAGAGTAGTGAACAGGAGTCAATGGACAGGAATTACGGGTAGGTGGCGCTCCCTGGTGGGAATGTAGATCGGCCGTGAGGCGTACCGAGATAGTCCGTGAAGTTGCGATAACGCTGTGTCCCGGATAGGGCAGTTGTTGACGCACGTGTCTAGTAAGCAGGGCATTCCGGGTTCGAATCCGGTTTGCCTCAGGAGAGGATACTATAGTTTTATGACATGCTTCTCAGCTGAATGAGTACATGTATCACTGCGAGATGGGTTGCAGTGTCATATTGATCGGTAGGTTCCTACTGTCGAGTCCTTAGTAAATGTGACGCGATATTTTAATCACTGAAATAACATTAAATGCCGTCTCAATCTGTGAAGTTTAATTTCGTTTCATCCTCCCCTTCTGGGTGCTTCACATTTTTGTCAGACAACGTACGAGTTCGTTCCACAACAAATCCTCCTTAACGGACACCCCTGGATACTTGAAGGTTGTGATTAATTCGAGTTACTGATCGCTGATCACGTAATCAAACGATATCGTATCTTTTCATCTATTTAGGCGTTGACTACCAATTTTTGTACCAGGCAGTAACATCTGCAAAGTCTCCGCATTGTTTAGCAACTATCTAACGATGTTACCTCCAACTACGTTGTATGGGAACAGCACCCTAAGGCTTCAGACGTATGTCTGGTCCTTTACATCACGAACAGCAGCTTATCTTGAGGTACACCAGATGCTACATTTGCTTCTGATGCCTCACCATTAACAACGACATACTGAATTTTATTGGTTTTGAAATCTTCAATCCAATTAAGTTTCTGTTTGGATGTTTGGAATGGACTTCTTTAATTTATCAAGTGAAGGCGCGGAACTTTCTGGAAGTCAAGAAACAGAGTAGCAACGCGAGCTCCTCTGTCTACTGCCTTCTGGATCTCCTTAACGAACAGAGCAAGCTGGATTTCACTCAATCGGTACTTATGGAAACTATGTTGATTCCTTCATACGAGTTGTTCGGTCTACAGAAAACTAATCATACATGAGTACTGCTGCACTTCCTCGGTGCGCGATGTAATTAATCTTATCTTCACAAACCGTGTATGAAAAATACACAACTTGATCAAGTGACCAGTCGCCCCTATGTAACATGGAACTGACCACTAAATTTCACGAGAGCAGGAGGCGGAGAGTGCTTCGTTGTCAGTAGAGAAGCAGACACAACGGAATGGTTCGGTCAGGAGAGCTCAGTGACACTGAACGTGGACTAGTCATTGGATGTCACATAAATAACAAATACATCAGCGACTTTTCAACCCGCCTCCAGCTGCCGACGTCGACTGTTGATGCTGTGATAGTGAAGTGGAACGTGGAGTAGTCATCGGATGTCACATAAATATCAAGTACATCTTGGACTTTTCAACTCTTCTAAAGCTGTCGAGGTCGACTGCTGACGCTGTGCTGTGAAGTGGGACGCGAGGGAACAATCATAGCTAAATCAAGAGACCAGGCAGACCTCATGTAAGGATGGGCAGGGTCGTTGAGCAATGCGAAGAGTGATTATAAAAAGTCGCATGCAGTCGTGGAAGGAATCAGTCGTAAGTCAACTAGCACAATGTGCGTAGGGAACTAAAAAGAAAGAAGTCCAGTGGCCGAGTAGCTCCTCAAAAGCCACATATTTCAATAGCCATTGCTAAGCGGCATAGTGAAGTGGAACGTGGAGTAGTCATCGGATGTCACATAAATAACAAATACATCTTGGACATTTCAACTCTTCTAAAGCTGTCGAGGTCGACTGCTGATGCTGTGCTGTGAAGTGGGACGCGAGGGAACAATCATAGCTAAATCAAGAGACCAGGCAGACCTCATGTAAGGATGGGCAGGGTCGTTGAGCAATGCGAAGAGTGATTATAAAAAGTCGCATGCAGTCGCGGAAGGAATCAGTCGTAAGTCAACTAACACAATGTGCGTAGGGAACTAAAAAGAAAGAAGTCCAGTGGCCGAGTAGCTCCTCAAAAGCCACATATTTCAATAGCCATTGCTAAGCGGCATAGTGAAGTGGAACGTGGAGTAGTCATCGGATGTCACATAAATAACAAATACATCTTGGACATTTCAACTCTTCTAAAGCTGTCGAGGTCGACTGCTGATGCTGTGCTGTGAAGTGGGACGCGAGGGAACAATCATAGCTAAATCAAGAGACCAGGCAGACCTCATGTAAGGATGGGCAGGGTCGTTGAGCAATGCGAAGAGTGATTATAAAAAGTCGCATGCAGTCGCGGAAGGAATCAGTCGTAAGTCAACTAACACAATGTGCGTAGGGAACTAAAAAGAAAGAAGTCCAGTGGCCGAGTAGCTCCTCAAAAGCCACATATTTCAATAGCCATTGCTAAGCGGCACCTGAGGTGGTGTAAAGAGCAATACCACTGGACAGTGGATGATCGGAAACGGATGATTTGGAGTGAAGATTCACGTGGTAATCCGATGGAAGGGTTCAGGTTTGGCGAATGCGTGGAGAGCGTTACCTGTCATCACGTTTCGAGGTGCCAGGGCTAGCAGTGTATTCAACACTAAATTCTTCTAGAACCTTTTCTAACTCCGACTTTTGCTGTAGCACATGGATTAAAAAGAAACGCGAACTGATTGTAATCGACCCTGCAAGTGGAGTAGAGAAGAGTTTGGCACCAGCAATAATTTAATGTGATAGAAATTAATTTGATAAAGGAAAATTTCATTAACGTAGTGAGAGATGAAAGGGTTGCTCTGCAGATCTACAGAATGAAAGTTCTGCTCAAAATAACAATTTAATTTATTATGAATAAACTCAAAATAAAAAAAACACATGAAACATTTACAATACTTCAAATTGGATACTCGAATAAATGTTGTGAAGGTGAAGTTGTCCATAAACTAGCTTGTGACATTTATGACCAAGTGGTACGTGGAGCCAATTCCTTGCAATTTAAATCTTAAGAGAAACACTCAGCCAACCCAACATTAATTGCTGCTACAGTAGTGAGAACTCAGACAATGAAGACCCAAGACAGAACCGCGATAGAAAAGACGGTAACAGGCGCGCTCTGCTGACCTCTGATTATCATATAGCAAAATTCCCTAATCTGCCGATGCTGCGGACATACATTACCAAGCTGTCTTCTTAACTGCAAGGACACGATCTTTGGTACCGGAGGCGATGGCTGGTTGCTTCGACGTCCCGTCGTGATGATGATAATGTCGCGAGTATAGCCCGAAACAAATCATCCTGGTCTGGTTGTTCCAGACTAAAGACTTCGTAACAATACAAATGCACCTCTGAGGGAGACGAAGGAGGCTCGCCACTCAATCACTGACGGTACAGTGATTGATTTTAACAAGCGAAGTCACAGTAACTCCGATACAGCCAACTTTAGCCAAAACTGCTCAAGGTGGACAACATAGGCCGCTTGTACGCAAAATTCTCAGTTGCCAACTGTACTCGGAAAGTTACGTTGAAGTCGAAACTTCAACAACTTCGTCAAAAGTTACAATTAAATGAAAGTGTATTAGACAGACAACGGAAGGGAGGCTGTCCAGAGCAATGAGGACTCAGTCTTGTAACCTACTCCGACCGAAAAGCGAGAGCCGACTCTATCAAGAGCACCCGTACAAGCCAAACACAGAACATTATCGCCCCCACGACAGTGGCCGTGGTTAAATGTGCCAATCAGCAACTCGAAAACCGGCAGAAAATTCCACTCTATTGGCGAAGGACTACTATTCCACCAATGGGGATATTGGGCGCCAATTTCTGCGCCGATTTTGCTACGTCACGGAGCTATCCCCTGAGCAAGCCAATCACAGTTATGATTTTGCAGAAAACGCCGGAAATTGTCCGCCAAGACTGCCTAGGAACACAAGTCATTCCCATGCCTCGCTGTTAGCCCGTCAGAAAGCGTTTTCACTAAGTTTCTGCGAAGTAACGGAATCTCTAATCCCAGCCGCTCCTTCAGGCCCTTGTGGGCGTGTCGCCCCCGCTCTTACGACAATGTTGGCGTCTGGACAGCATCCACTCGACTCCCTCACACCCATCGACATAACCCTTTCAAGATCAGCAGAACTCGCCTGTCACCGGACCACCCGGGTGACGAGAGACGCGGCGTGGGAAGTCCGCGTGTGAAGGGATAGCAGCTTTTCACCGCATGCAATTAGAGAAGAAAATATTCGTATCTTCTGAGTTCTCAATACTAGCCTTGTAATGACAATACTCGGCTATACCTCCCCAAATCGAATTACTCAGAATAAGATATAAATATGAGAGAGGCCAAGCCACTGTGTGCATTGTAAAGGCATGCCACCTCTCAACGTGTAGTGCCAATAGGGAAGTATGGAGAAGGTAGTGCTACGGTATGGTGGTGTTTTTCACGGTTGTCTGCAGACCCCTTCTTGTGCTTCAAAAAATGCTAAATGTGCAGGGATATGAACACATTTTACAGCTCAGTGTTCTGCATACAGTATATGGTAAGTTCGTGGACGATGATGGTTTGCATCAGCATGACAGTGTATTCTGTCAAGTAGCATATGTGAGGCAGCTGTTTGTGGACAATAACGTTCCTGAAAGAGCATCGCCTGCCCAGAGTCCCGACCTGAACCCATTGAAAAACACCTGAGATGTTCCAGGAACGTCAACTGCTCCAGAATCCAGCATTCAACATGACCACCTTCTCTGTCTTCAGCTGTTGAGGTAGAGTGAGCTGCTATTCCTCCACAGACATTCAGACACCTCGTTGAAAGTGTCGCCGCTAGAGTTCAAGCCGCCGTAAAGGCGATGGGTGGACACACCTCACAATAATATTCACTGATAGGTGCCCAGACATTTTTGGTCAGATGGTGTAGGTCTGTTCTGCTCATCCAACTCACGAGCCTTCTTGTAGACTGGAACGACGTATCACTTGACACGCTCCACTGTGCCAACGAAGCACGATAAACTGACACGCTCCATTGTTACAGTGACGTACGGTAACCGGAAGAGGGATCAGGTCCTCAACATACTTATACAACACATAATCCTGATTTGTGATCTTCCATCTGCCTAGCGCTTTGACTTGTTTCTCATCTTCGTGCTTTTATATCATTTTTTTCGCATCCGTGGGAAGGTGGAACGTAAGTATTGCGTTATGAGCCTCATTATCTACCATTTGGTTCTTTCATGTTCAACGAGTATTTGGACTGCCAACTTTGTTCCATTTGCTGATTTTAGGTAGGGCAAAAACCTTTGAGGATTTTACGCAGGTGCTTTTGAAGTCATAGAACGCTCCTAGCATAGCTGTTCTTTTGTTAGGCAGAACAGTCTTTCTGTCTTTCATAACTTTTCATCAGACGTAAGTGGTCAGTGCTGCTATAATAGCCTTGTCTTCGCTCATTCCTACGTGTATGTTTATTAAGTCGAAAAGTTCGGGCATTTTTCATTGCCGGCATATACGACACATTACACTTGCGGGTGGGGTATTTCACCAACTGTGTTGAATAATTGCCCGCATCTCGTGGTCGTGCGGTAGCGTTCTCGCTTCCCACGCCCGGGTTCCCGGGTTCGATTCCCGACGGGGTCAGGGATTTTCTCTGCCTCGTGATGGGTGGGTGTTGTGTGCTGTCCTTAGGTTAGTTAGGTTTAAGTAGTTCTAAGTTCTAGGGGACTTATGACCACAGCAGTTGAGTCCCAAAGTGCTCAGAGCCATTTGAACCATTTGTTAAATAATTTTAGGAAAGCACGTGCAGTACAGCGTTAGTAGATCGCGTTCGGAATACGTGCGTCTCCCCGTCTACAGAAGGCGGGCCGAACTCTACCCCCTATCACTATGGCATTACCGGAGTACTGACAAGCAATATCTTCCCTATTCGTTATTCTGGTTGAATAGTTATCGCTACAGCACTGTGATACTGACCAAAAAAGTTTAGAGGTTAGTCTTATGACAACGCGTCAAATACGTCTGGCTGTTGCAACTGTCTTCTGGCGCCTGTCGTCAATATAAAGCAATTTCAGGGGTTGATCAAACACATGGAAACACCAAGAGAAACGAGTGCTTGAACATAAATGCAGATGCTAGCTAGGTCTGTAGGGCTTCCAAATTCACAATTAAACGATCGCAGAACGATGTTAAGGTTCACAAAACCGGAAAAAGGTATGTTAGCGTGAGGGATAAAACTTTAGGGAGGAAGAATAACACCAGAAAAATCTGTGAGCGCTCCCAAATACGTCATCAACACAGCAATTCATAGCCTGTATAGTAGTCCATAGTAGAATCCAGCAGAGAGCAGCTAGGTTTCAGTAGCGTGGCACGAAGATGATTTCAACCGTCTTCACAGGCGAACGATGTGTCAAAATTTTTACGTATTCCAGTTTTTTTTTCATAATCGAATCTATCCACTGTCACAAATGACGATGGTGGTGATGAAATGATGAGGACAACACAAACACCCAGCCCCGGCAGAGAAAATCCCCAACCCGGCCGGTAATCGAACCCGGGACCCCGTGATCCAGAGGCAGCAACGCTAGTCACTAGACCACGAGCTGCGGACCCAAAGTACCTGTGATGTGGTGTTGGTCCCTGCATGTACAGTACCGAACGTGATGCTGCATAAAATTTCTAAGTAGTAAAATGAATCCAAGGTCCAGTTTAAACACTGCATTTATTACTTAAAGTCACATGGCAGCAACACGGTGCTATAATTCGACGTCACGAAATAAAATTGGGTAATAACGTATTTCTATGACAAACAAACATTGATACAATTACTTGACATACACTGCTGGCCACCGTAAATGCAACACCCTGAAGGAAGCATCCGAATCGAGTGAAATTTACACCATGAGTTTGCAGCGATGAGATATGCAACTGATTAGAATTTCAGCGCAGACGCACATCACGCGCGCCTGTGGCGCCACCTCATAGCGCCATTTAAGGCATGGCGATTTCGACGAGTGTACGTTCGGCACGTGTGTTTACCTTGTGGTTGTTTCACAAGACGATCAGTTATGCCTCGTAGACAACAGCGAACATCTTTCGATCAAGTATCCGAGTTCGACAGAGGAAGGATAGTGGCTTACCGAGATTGTGGATTAATCATACAGAGAAATCGCTAGTCGTGTTGGACGAAACCAAACAACTGTAATGCGGATATGTGACCGTTGGATGCAGGAGGGTACGACGGACCGACGTGGTCGATCGCATTCACCTCGGTGCACCACTGCACGTGCTGATAGGCAAATTGTGCCCATGGCAGTGACGGATCGCTCAGTGACATCCCGAACCATAGCGCAGCACATTGCGTCTGTAACGCATCATCCAGTGTCGGCGCGTACCATTCGACGCCGTTTACAGCAGAGTGGTCTGTCCGCAAGACGTCCATTGCTTCGTCTACCATTGACGCAGAACCACAGACGTCTCCGTCGCCAATGGTGTGATGACAGACGGATGTGGACGGCAGAATGGAATGACGTTGTCTTTACTGACGAGGCACGCTTCTGTCTGCAGCACCACGATGGTCGGATTCGAGTGTGGAGACACCGTGGGGAGAGAATGCTGGACAGCTGCATTATGCACCGCCACACTGGTCTTGCACCGGGTATTATGGTACGGGGCGGTATTGGATATTACTCTCGCACGCCTCTAGTACGCATTGCCGGTACTTTAAATAGCCGGCGCTACATATCCGAGGTTCTGGAGCCAGTTGTCCTTCATTACCTTCAGGGCTCGGCCACAGCCATATTTCAACAGGATAATGCGCGACCACACGTGGCACGCATTGTCCAAAGGTTCTTCGTCAATAACCAGATTGAATTGCTTCCCTGGCCGGCTCGCTCTCCGGATCTTTCGCCGATAGAAAACATGTGGTCCATGGTTGCTCAACGAGTGACCCAGATTACATCCCCAGCTGCCACACCAGATGATCTTTGGCAACGTGTGGAAGATGCTTGGGGTGCTGTACCCCAGGAACACATCCAACGTCTCTTTGACTCAATGCCGAGACGTGTGGCAGCGGTGATCTCCAACAATGGCGGCTACTCTGGCTACTGATTCTGGCAGGAGCCACATGTCACAGACGTCTGTAAACGTAATCATTTGATACTTGGTCAACATGTTATCTACAAAATAAATTTTGTTGTGCTACCTATTGTCTTTCTTGGTGTTGCATTTACGGTGGCCAGCAGTGTACAACAAGGCTGGCAAGACCGCACTGGAAGGATGTGAATAAATAGATGAAGACATACTGGATTTGAATGACAATTACAGAAACGACCTTCCACTTCATCCATTCTTACTATGAGGGACGACAGGACGAGAGCCGATACAGATATAACCAGCAATAAATAAACCAACAGCTGTATTTTCATCTCTGATTTATTCCAGAGTCAACCGGTTGCGGCATTCCGTTATGCAATCATCATGGCATATGGTAACATGGTGGCTGAGTGTAACGCCGGACAAAATATAATGGAACGCCAGTACACTCGGAAACAGTCTGAGCGCACAGATTGTATACGGTTGTACAATCATGTTACATACGCTGGCGCGGTTAGCGGTTCGCTTGTGTTTGATATTTTCTGTAGCAATACAAGCCCAGCCACTACGTTACCACAGCGGGCGTGATGATGGTACAACTGAATACCAAAACAGATTGTCTAAGGAATAAACCAAGAATGAAAATACAGCTATTGGTTTATTTAATACTGATTAAACAGAAACTACCGTCTGAGACTAGCTGCGCAGGTGGTTACGCGATACTGTCTGCAATGTTGTATCAAGTCCCTGACGCCATATTTAACCCAATAACTCTCTGGTGAGCCATTTACAAATGTGATGTAGCAGCTATGGACTGAATGTAATCCATATTCCGATCGCCCCTACGTTTCCCTGAAGCCTCTAAATCCCGCGCCACAGATACAGTTTACCATCTATGCGTGACGCGCGTTACTGCCGTCGGTGCAGCCGCAACCATCAGTTGTGAAACTGCCAGATGTATCTCACCACCGGTCTCCCTCTCCCTCTACTGCTCATCAGCGTAAGATTTTCTGTGTCTGGAGTGTGTGTGTGTGTGTGAAAGGTCCCGAATGAAATTCAAACTCATGAAGTTCACCTCCCTGCCCCCCCCCCCCCCCACCACTTTCCGTTCCCTAGCTATCCTCGCTTCTTTGCTCCAGAGGTTGGTATTACAATTTCGACCACGTCCTCCACCAGTCTAAGCGCTCACTCTACAGCTTCTGTCCAGTGAAAGTTAAATAACAACCCTGCTGGTCCCATCTACAATAATTGTAGCGTTCTGTACCTCAATCTATAAAAACGGAATCTTTATAGGATCACTTTGGTGTTTGACCTTTTGTTCTCAAGAATGAGTAGAGATCTAGTCGAAACTTATGTAACATACACTATGTGATCAAAAGTATCCAGACACATAGCTGAAAATGACTTACCCTCCATGGGTAATGCTGGAATTCAATATGGTGTTGGCCCACCCTTAGCCTTAATGACAGCTTCCACTCTCGCAGACATACGTTGAATCAGATGCTGGGATGTTTCTTGGGGAATGGCAGCCCATTCTTCACGGGGTGCAGCACTGAGGAGAGGTATCGATGTCGGTCGGTGAGGCCCGGCACGAAGTCGGCGTTGCTAAACAGCCCAAAGGTGTTCTATAGGATACAGGTCAGGCCTCTGTGCAGGCCAGACCATTACAGGGATATTATAGTCGTGTAACCACTCCGCCACGGGCCGTGCATTATGAACAGGTGCTCGATCGTGTTGAAAGATGCAATCGCCATCCTCGGATTTCTCTTCAACAGTGGGAAGCAAGAAGGTGCTAAAACATCAATGTAGGTCTGTGCTGTGACTGTGCCACGGAAAACAACAAGGGGTGCAAGCCCCCTACATGAAAAACACGACCATGCCCTACCACCACCGCCTCCGAGTTTTACTACACACGCTGGCAGATGACGTTCACCGGGCATTCGCCATACCCACACCCTGCCATCGGATCGCCACATTGTGTACCGTGACGCATCACTTCACACAACGCTTTTCCTCTGTTCAATCGTCCAATGTTTACGCTCCTTACACCAAAAGAGGAGTCGTTTGACATTTACCGGCGTGATGTGTGGATTATGAGCAGCCGCTCGACTACGAAATCCTAGATTTCTCACCTTCTGTCTAACAATCATAGTACTTGCAGTGGATACTGTTGCAGTTTGGAATTCCTCTGTGATAGTCTGGATATATGTCGGCCTATTACACATTACGACCCTCTTCAACTGTCGGCGGTCTCTGTCAGCCAACAGACGAGGTTGGCCTGTTGTCTTCTGTGCTGTACGTCTCCATTCACGTTTCAACTTTACTATTACATCGGAAACAACGGACCTAGGGATGTTTAGGAGCGTGGAAATCTCGCGTACAGGCATAAGATACAAGTCACACCCAATCACCTGACCACGTTCGAAGTCCATGAGTTCCGCAAAGCGCCCCATTCTAGTCTCTCACGATTTCCAATGACTACTGAGGTCGCTGATATGGAACACCTGGCTGTAGATGGCAGCGCAATGCACCTAATATGAAAAACGTATGATTAGAGGGTGTCCGGATACTTTTGATCACATAGTGTATTAAGATCCACGGTCCCTTGGCGAAGTAAGAAACCGAACCTTCTATGTCAATACAGTCAAAAGATACGGCCATTTATGTCACATACTTCGATACTCCCGAACTCACTCATCAAAACCTACAGGGCTGTCCTAGAACGACGAAATTTCCCAAGAAACAAGGTTTCACAGTACGACCAAAGGAAAAAATTCTAAAATTCGTAATTTGTAATTATATCACACGAAAAAATTGTCATTTGTTAATAAACTGTCTGTCCGTCCGTCTGTTAAGATCCATTTTTCTCAGGAACAGGTAGACGTACTAAGTTGAAATTTATGTCGCATATTATTTGGTCCCTTGGCGGTGTAATAAACATTAGCTTCTAAGTCAGTGCAATCAAAAGGTACGGCCATTTATGTCACATGTTTTGATACTCTCAAACCTACTCATCAAAACTTGTAGAGTACTTTCCTTTGCCGGCCGAAGTGGCCGTGCGGTTAAAGGCGCTGCAGTCTGGAACCGCAAGACCGCTACGGTCGCACGTTCGAATCCTGCCTCGGGCATGGATGTTTGTGATGTCCTTAGGTTAGTTAGGTTTAACTAATTCTAAGTTCTAGGGGACTAATGACCTCAGAAGCTGAGTCCCATAGTGCTCAGAGCCAGTACTTTCTTCCGGTCTAGAATCGCGAAATTTGGCAAGAAGAAAGGCTTCACAGTATAAAAAAGTCAAGAAATTGTTAATTTGTAACTGTATCACACAAAAAAACATTTCTTTTGTCATTTGCTGTCCGCTTTCAAACTTGAAATTAAAACATTCTCGAAAGTTTTGGAATCTATGGGACTGATACCTTGTCAGTAGCAGTGTCGATAAGAGGAAAAAGTCGTCTAGGACCTAGATTCCCGGACTGGATAAACCGTCTATATACGTAGTTAAGTTTGTACAGAACCCTAAGTGCTCGAGTTCTACTCACACCTGGATTTTTTTTTTTTAATGAATCAACCGGCGATACTTCACCGCCCGAGTAACGCACGTCCAAACATGTTTCCAGGCTCGAAGCCAAAACGTCGCCTAAGTCCTCACAGACCAAAAAATGAGGCATTGCCCGAAGTTGCTTCTAACGCGACGTAGAAAGAAGTAATCTGAATAGCTAGTTTGCAGCCAGCTCTCCAGGAATGCGCTCTCTTACCAAATAATGGCCTGTGCGTTATCTACAACCGGAAAGAGACTGCGCTTATCTACAGTCGGAATGTGACCTCTGAAAAGCATTAAATGACCGACCAAAATGCAATCACTGTTTTGCTCTGCATTTCTGGTGATTCCCGCCGCATCCACAGACACAATTCTCGTGCAAGCCCAGAGCGTTCGCCCGGTAGTGTTGGCTCTGGCGCCAGATGTTTCTATTTTGGAGACTTCTGTTATCAGTGCGATTGTAATTTCCTTTAAGGACAGCTTCCAGGTAAAAGGAGAGCGATTTCCCTTTTCCACTCATTTCCACAGCTCACACAGCGTCCCTGGATCTAGCACGCAGGCGTCGATACTGAAGACAAGCTCTGTAAGCACTTGATGTAAATGCAATTGGAACGAGGAGACGAAGAGAAACGTCACATGGACCACGTAACAATTTGCCGATCTCAGAGAATCAGTTTAATCATAAGCATGAGTTAATTAGTTCCCAAGTTAACTGGAAATCTGTGGTAAGGTCTTATGGGACCAAATTGCTGAGGTCATCAGTCCCTAAGCTTACACACTACTTAATCTAACTTACACCAACTTACGCCAAGGATGACACACACATGACATGCCCGAGAGGGGCCTCGAGCCTCCGACGGGGCGAACCGCACGGACCGTGACAAGACGCCCAAGACCACGCGGCTACCCAGCGCAGCTTCCCAAGTTACCATATCGTCATTAGGACGTGAATTTATGTTAGAGGAGGCAGTTGAGCCTCAGGCTGATGCCTCTCACAGTCTGCGTAGTCTGTATTTATGTGTCATCCCCTGAGTATTTTGTGTCATTTTAAGTCCATTGTGAGTGAATTTGGGTGTTCTTGGCCTAATGATGAGAGGCGAAAGAGTTGATTTCCGACCAAAGGAGATAGATTTCTGCTGTGTGATATGAGGTATGGATGGTCCTTCCAAGTGCTGCCGGATGTCAGTATTACGACAGAATCGACGAGTGTTCGTGATAACACGGGAAACCTTGTTTTACAATAGCTACAAGCTTCGGATGTACCTATCAGCAGCCATCGACTACACCTCCGAACCTCAGGCGTTAATCGGAAGTATAACATGGTGCCAGACATTATAAAATGAAAAATTTGACGGCCGGAATTGTCACAATTAACAAAATGTACCAGGCTATTTTGCCGTGGTCGAAGGGATTTCACTTTAAAACATATGCATATGCATCGGGTGTCGAGGATCATTCTTTTGTTTTGATCTTTCGATCTCGGAGGCTACTTGTCTGCGGATAGTGGGTGGTGCTATGCCCATGATGGGATAAATGATGTCTGTGGGAGTTGGTTTGAGGCATCCTGTGGCAATACGTACAGTTTCGTTTACGGCGACGTCAACTTGCTTAGTGTGAGCAGAGTTCCTCCAAACTGGCGCCGCATATTCCGCTGCTGAGATACTCAGCACCAGACCCGTGGTGCGCAAAACATGTGGTTGAGCTCCCCACGATGAACCTGTTAGCTTCCGCAGTATGTTGTTCCTGGCACAGACCTTTTTTTTTAGTGTTGTGACAGTGCTGCTTAAAAGTAAGTGCTCTGTCCAGTGTTACTCCCAGGTATTTTGGGCTGTTTGTATGTTTCAGCTCTTCACCTTGCCATATGACTCGAAGTTTCCGTTTGGCTTGTTTGTTCCTAAGATGGAAGGCGGATACTTGAGATTTACTAGGGTTTGGTTTGAGATTATTGCCGTCATAATAGGTAGCAAGTTCTGTTAAGGCTCCTGTGAGATTCTCCTCCACTTGTTCAAAGGTTTTATCCTGAGTGGCCACTGCTGCATCATCAGCATATATGAACATTCGTGTCTGGTGGCTGATGGGAAGATCATTGGTATAGATGTTAAATAATATTGGAGCCAAGACACTACCCTGTGCAAGTCCATTTTTCTGTGTCCTCCATCGGCTGTTTTTAGATTGTAAGGTTACATAGTAGCGTCTGTTCTGTAGCATGCATTGCACGAACATAGAAAGGGTGTAGTCCTTAGTGACATTATACACTTTCTGGGTAAGCAACTTATGGTTAACTGTGTCATATGCAGCACCGAGATCCAGGAATGCGACCCCAGTTACTTCTCCTCTCTGATAGCCGTCTTCGATGTACTGTGTGAGATTAAGGATTTGGCCACAGCATGATTTTCCTGGTCGAAATCCAGCTTGTTCGTTAATGAGGGCTTTGTCCACATAATCAGCTATGCGTTTGAGGATCATTCGCTCCAGCACTTTAAATAAATGACAAAGCAATGAGACAGGCCGGAAATTTTTAGCTTCAGCTGGTAGGAATTTGCATTGTTGTGATACAGTTATTCATTAGCTCTAGGATCCATGCTTGTACTCCCGGTCCAAAATGTTTAATTTGCTCAGATCTCAGATCGTCGAGGCCAGCGGCCTTATTGTTTTTAAAATCGATGATGGCATCTTGTAGCTCCTGAATGAAGAACGGGCGTGGTAGGAAGCTAATCTCCTCGTTCAATTTTCTTTTGATTTTACCATTCCTGATCTTCCTTTTAGTGTTTCCGTTCATGAGCAGTTGGTGAGCTATCTGATCAGGTGTAACTTCACTGTTATTTGGTTGTGGTTCTACTGGGTCGTTGCTGAGACTTTTGAGCAGTTTCCATGCCTTCCTACTGCTGTGCTTCATGTCCGTCTCTTGTAGGAGGTTGCACCACTTTTCCTTCCTCGCTTCGGAGATACCAGACGTCAGTACCTCACCTGCCTGGATCGTTTCCTCTGAGAGGCGGTCCTTACTGTAAAGTTCTTCATACTTTTTCAGAGCTTCCTTGCTGCTACCATTGAGTCCAGCGATATACTGGGTGCGGCACCCTCTAGGTATGCGCCGTCGAGAGATTTTCTTGACAAGGTCTATAAAAGTTTCATATGATTGTATCTCTGGTTTAATTTCCAAGATCTCCTAATCAAGGTCCTCTGTGAAAAGTTCCCAATGAGCTTTTTTGAAATTGAAGCGTCTCTTGAAGGGCATTACATCTGATTTGATTACTGCAGTAATGCAGCAAGTTATTGCTCTGTGTTGCGAGCTTGGAATTAGGTCCTCGATTTGCTTTACAGTTTGCAGGGATACCTTTTTGGAGACAAAGATGTTATCTGGATTATATCCTCGTTTCCATCTTCCGCTGTTAAATGATGCAGGCAACTTTGGATCATGTATCAATTTCAGTTTAGCCTGGTCTGCCCAGATCTCCAGCATTTCGCCATCGTCATTTGTCTCTTTATAACCCCATGCGAGGCCGTGACAGTTAAAATCTCCTAGTACAACTTTAATGTTTTTTGAATGGAAATTTCCAGGCTCCGTAAATTTGAACCTCGCACTGGGTGGTTTGTACACGGATGTTACAGTACATGAATGTAGCTCAATAGTTAAAATTTCTATATTTTCTTCGCAGGTCAGAGCACAGGAGCATACGTCTAAGTTCGGTTTCACAAATATAGCACTTCCGTACCTTTCGTGTGGTCTCTCGAGAACTAATTTCAGGCCCTGTATTTTTGGTCTATGGCTAGTTGGTGCTCTGTGTGTTTCTTGTAACACTAAAACATCACAGTTGTTTCGTTTGCACATGTCAGATAATAAAATTTCTTTATTTACAGATAAGCCTTCAATATTGCAGGAAGTTGTCAGTCTCTTCGGAGAGTTGTTTTGTCATCTTTGGTTTTGGTGCTCCGGTGTTTGCAGAATTGGCCGACTAGGTCGTTTCCAGGGGACGCCCGATTGCTTGTTGTTCGAATGGTGAACGCAATCTTCGTGGAGGCTCCTGCAGTGTCCTCCAGGCTCTCTACTGACTACAGCAAAATTCCGCTTCCGCGAGGTTCCGCGCAGTGGTGTGACGTCACATGTTTTGAATACACGAGCGCAATTGGCCGTTGTCGACAAAGGCCAATTGCGCTCGCGTATTCTAAACATGTGACGTCACGCCACTGTGCGCAGTTTTGCTGCAGTCAGTAGCGAGCCAGGGTGTGAATCGGACATTCAACAAAGCTACCATCCCCCTTGAAAATGTCCTCCGCAGATGGGGACGAAACGTCGTGTCTTCTAGTGAAATCCCTTCGATCACGGCATAACAGCCCAAAATATTTTATTAATTCCGACGCGCCAGACAATCAGCTAGCTTTGCATCAATAGCAAGTGCGTCATTGTGAAGAAGTGGGTCCTGCTGATACAGCAAGTTGCAACAATTATTGGCCGTACTGGTTATGTGCGATCTCCAAGTCGACCGCTGATCTGTTGTGAGCCTAAGGTAGTTTGCCGAGGCACACCAGCCGGCCGCGGTGGTCTCGCGGTTCTAGGCGCTCAGTCCGGAACCGCGCGACTGCTACGGTCGCAGGTTCGAATCCTGCCTCGGGCATGGATGTGTGTGATGTCCTTAGGTTAGTTAGGTTTAAGTGGTTCTAAGTTCTAGGGGACTGATGACCACAGATGTTAAGTCCCATAGTGCTCAGAGCCATTTGAACCATTTGAACTGAGGCACACCGAGCCAAGTCCAGGCCAACAAGCGTTAACTGCCTGCTGGGGAGTTTGAACTTGGTAGTGAACGCAGTGACCTGGCTCTTGTTATGGTTAGTATTCGCCTTCCAGGCAGCACAGTACAGGGTGACCATGTCCAGGTCTCTCTCGAGGTACAATGTAATTCAGGTTGCGGCAACGCTCTATTAGTGTAGTGTTATCACCGTACAGGGCGATTTCCCCTCCCGCCTACCTGAGTATATCGTTCGTGTAGACAGTGTAGTAGAGCACGGGTCCCAGAAATGAACCTGCGGCACCTGAGTCATATCCGCTGTTATGTCACTACAGTGACCGCCGCTCCTGACAAAGAATTACCTGCCCGTCAGTAACTAGTCAATCGTCTTGAGCATACGACCTGGGCATCCTATAGCATCTAACTTGTATAACTGTCAGTCGAGCTCCCGGCCGCTGCTTATGGAGGCATTCTGTCGTTTACGTGGTGGGACCCGGCGAGTCGCCCCTAAGCGCGGCCTATCCTCGGTTGCTGTACACCGTAAACTCTTTGACTCGGTGACGTCGATATCTTCCGTGGCGGAGCGACGTCGTTATCCGAGTGAGACACGAGCGTATTCAATACGATTTATTAACATCGCTATGAGCAACACTATAGTTTAAAAAAGGAACACAAAGCTAAGATTCATGTGCGTGCAAACTTTAGTATTTCAGTTTGAAAATAGAACGTGTTGTAACTATAAGCAAACATGTGTGTTGGGTAAAGGCAAGATCACAAAAGGAATGTATCAACCAAGCGAATTTCACTTATATTTACTTGAAATACAATACTTTCAGAAAGTTTTAAATAATCTAATTGGCTTATTGGTGTGCACCCACACTTCATACTAATGAAGCTACGTATGATTCTTTGTAATTTAGTAGTCTTAAAATAGCACTTCCAATATTAAGGAAAGCCAACGGTTCGTCTTCTAGTATGGACGTTCGAAACCTGTTTTTGACCAACTTAAATTTTGAAAATGACCTTTCCCACTAATGTTTTTGGCCATTAGTGACAAGCACTTTCTCAGAGGGATCTCAAAATTGAGGCTTATGAATATTGCAGATCATGATTTAGATGAGGAATGGAAGAAATTGAATTTTGGTTACAATCAACTTGTTTCAAATAGCCAAAATTCCGATAACCATTTTTATTAAACGCCTTAGCGGTTTTGACAGTTGACGTGCAGAGCGCTTGACAGAGTGTACAACATTTGGTCATTGAATGGAGTGCGTGGCATGTCTTTTACGATTGTAAAAGGCACCAGCTCTACAATCTTAAAACTAACAAATTTATTTTAAATTTTTATGGCGCTTTCTCCTTTGTGGGATGGGTCCCTTTATATACTATAGTCGACATATCCCGCTCTTAAAACGCGGCCGTGGTCGTAGTACAGTCAGAGTCATAGTGAATGAGCTATATCGATAACTGCATTTTCACATTTAACTACTAGTGTATCAGGTTTCTTAGACGGAGGTGGGGATCTAAACACGGCGCGCAGGCTCAACCTTTCGCCAGACCACACATAGCAGATGGACTCAGCTCTGGTTTGGTTCATTTTGCCGTCTCACAAGGAACAGTCTGTGTGTTTCACTCTAGGAGTAAATCGACTGAATGCATTCTTATTACGAAGAAAATACCAACGATGCAGATTGGATGGGATTGATTTTGCCAGCATTATTGTCCAACATATCCATTGTCCACGATGTTCGAAATCCTTCACAGTAAGAAGATGATCTCTATCATCTTTGGAAAAGGAAGAATATTATAAGAGGTGTTACAACGAGGTATTCTTCAAAGTTTTCTTGAAAGGCAGTGATGTAAATCCGTGTTCGGATCTACACCTCTGTTTCACTCATTTCAGCGAACACATCATTCCTACGGGCCTGTCGAAGACGAAGAGTTAGTGTGGTTAAGGAACACTTCAGTTCTACCGTTCATTAGTGTGTTAGACCTTAGCAGCTCTTACTTGTTATTTTAGTCCTGTAATGATTATTTAATTCGGGAATGCAAGCGAGACCAGTTACTGAGAATCGAGTATGATGTGAAAGTGCCATGTGCTGCAGACAGAGCTTCTAAACGTCGTACTGAACAGTGTGGCGCAGTGGTTAAGGCACCGGACTGGTATTCGGGAAGACGGGTTCAAATACCCGTCCACCCAACCTGGTTTACCTACATCGCCAAAAATTTACAGTGGGTTGCTTCCTTTGAAAAGGACATTGTCCCTTCCTTTTCAGCCTGAGCGTGTGCTCCAATCTCAATCACCCAGTCTTCGACGGGATCTTAAACCCTAACCCTCTTTCCTTCGAAACATCATGCTATGGACCAAGAAGTGGTTGGAATAAGCCATCGAAGAAGTCTTGCACATTCATAGCTTTAAGTGGTCATGCTTTTATATGCTGAAATATGCCATGAGAAGTTGCCAAATGTTGTTATTATTTTCGTTATTTTTATTTTTCTAACATCACATAAAAGTCTAAGCATGTAACTTTACCTTATTTAGGTGTCAGTTCAGACAAAACAGTCAAGCTTCTTAAAAACGCTGGCATCAGAATCACTTTTATCACCACTAACAACTTAAGGAAGAAACTGGCGTATGACATCTCACAGCCACCTGAGGAACTGAGCAAATCAAGAATTTACATAGTGACATACATTCATTGAAACAAATACGACAAAGGCAGAACGTGCAGAATTTTTGAAACCTGTTTTAAAGAACATGTTGACGGTTCCAGGCTCGATAAATCTAAAAATCAGCTATAGCGAAGCGTACAGACGAAGTGACACAGTGCTGCAGTAGAAAATTATCTTCAAAGTATTGCTTACTTTAGAGAAGAGCTGGAAAATTGACGTCTTGGAGGAAATGAAAATATCCATCCATGACCAAATGTGGGAAAACAAAATTCTGAACGAAATTATAGATTTCAAGGACCGACATTTCTTCATCAACTTAATTACTGCTAAAACAGAAAATACGTGACGAACAAGAATACAATTAAGTCTGCGTTCAAGTAGAAATCTTTGTTATGTTTTAAAAAAAATATACTCTCATTGTTAATATTAAATCGTCAGTCTCTCTTACTGTAACACATTTCGTCAACCATCATTAGAGATACAACAGCAAGATGTGCAGAAGGCATTGCAAGTGATCAATAACATCAATAGTGAAATCGAAAAAAGCTTTCTTTTGGCCACCATCTTATTTCTGGAGTTGATTGTGCCCTTTGCAAGCTTATGAACAGTGGTTGACAAGATCCAAGTTGCTACAACAGAAGAGGTAACTGAACACACCACAAGAAGACTGCTGTCTCACGAGAACAGAGTGAGTGATTACAGCGGTGTCCAAAATTAAATCAACAAACCGCTATTTCCCCGTCCTGTGTCTAATCCACGATAGAATTATACAAACTGCCAACAGATGTCCGTACGATCGTGTTCTGCACAAACAACAACGTCAACGATGACGTCAGGGCACCTATCAAACGAGATAGTATTTGCCGGGTAGTCCAAATCCACGGTCGCTGTGTACACAGTCACAGACGGTGCCGTTAGCACAGTGAAGACGCCTACCAGACTCTCTGCGATGGAGGAGCATAGGAAGAACGGAAGCAGGACAGTCGCAAACTCATGTGGGCCAATGGCTTAACGTGACTCGTTCCATTGTTTTAGGGATATGGCGACAGTTGATAGAGACCGGAGCTGTATACCGAAGACCAAAGCAGGGCCGACCACGTGTGACATCAGAAAGGGAGGACCGTTATTTAGCTGTAAGGGAAGAACGGTACCGCCTTAGACTGCACAGGAACTGGCATCTGACCTCGCAGCGCCCACTGGACTTGCTATATCGAGGCAAACGGTGCACAGAAGGCTTCTGCAGAGTGACCTCTATGTGTACCTCTGACCCGTCTTCACAGAAGAGACCGTCTAGAGTGGAATCGTCAACATGCCACCTGGACGATCAAACAGTGGGCCAATGTTCTCTCCACAGATGAGTCCCAATTTGGTTTCGAGGGTGATTCTCGACTGAGTCACATCTGTAAGAAACATGGGACACGATTTCGGGACCCAAACAATGTGGAAAGAGACTGATATCGAGAAGGGTCTCTAATGGTGTGGGCAGCTATTATGTTGACCACTCGAACGCCTCTTCATGAACTTATGCGGTTGATTACCTTAGCGTCGGCCAACCACTCTCCAAGACTTGGGAGCAGCTTTGCAAGAAGAATGGGCGTTATTGCCTCAATATGAGATTGATAACATCATTTACAACATGCCCCATCGTTGTCAGGCCTGTACTGCTTCTAGAGGTGCTCGCACCCCATACTGAGCACTTTAACCAGTTGTTGGAATGTGTGCCTAAGTCCGTTAAGTTGGAGAAAACGAAGAACATATTTGTCTACCGTTATGCATGTCGCAGTTGTTTACGTTCTGTACCATTGACATTGTTTCTACTTACCTATCACCTGATCATACTGTTTTGTGGCAAAATAAAGGCAACTTTGCAAAATTTCTGTTTGTTGCTTTAATTTTGGACACCAGTGTATTGAAAATTTTTATGTGAGCAACAGATCGACGATATATTTAGTATCTGCGTGAACCTCTGTTAGCTGAATTTGTATTTACATATTAGCCTGAAAATGACAATGCCTTTAATAACTATGTGAACTCCTGTTAAATGTTTTTGTCTTGCTATTGTGGCTTTAAAATGATGTTTGTACCTTGAAACATATTGCTTCTTTAACATCACTTAAGTAAGTCACAAATGTTGTGACTAGTAGCGGTCTCTGAGAAACCGCCGTCTCAGCTCTAGAAATATCACTGTCAGCAAAGCATGAATGATGGCATTCCTGGGGCCCATGAAGGTGGAGGTGCGGCACCCCCCCCCCTCTCTCTCTCTCTCACAGTCAGACAAGGAAGACAGCCAAGACGACATGCCCGCCTTACCTTCTTAAAGCAGAGCCAAAATGATTTACTATCGCTCCTGCATGACCAATTTAGAATGGAAGATGTATTGAGAGGATCCGGTAATGAGGCAGCGGCGGTATCGATAGTACGCTCAGAGGTACAACAGTGATGCACTTTGGCACCCCAGGTCTGCGGCACCACCGATAATGCAGCAAAGCCTGTCACAAAACGTTCACCTACAGAGTACAAAATGTAATATAGAGGAAATTTAAGATCCCAGTAATGTTAATTACTATGTACAATACTCTAAGCTGATGGAGAACGGCTATAATCAGATACGAGATACCAGTAACTGATTGCAGCCTCTAACAACCCTACCACAACAAAGGTCAGCATTTAATAACGATTGTGGTGTTGCTCACGCTGCTAAATACTGCATTATCGGGCAACAACAGTCATATTATGTGGCAAGTGTCATTAGAGCACTGTTAATAGTCATTTCATGTAATAATAAAAAAACTAGGCAATCATCTTTTTGTGTTTCCCACGCAGGTCTCGTCGTAAAATCATGGCTCAATCGTTGAAAATCTAGGTGGTTATGATTCCAAGCTCGGATGCAGAGAGGCCTAGGTTTTATTCTGCTATATTCAAAAGTTATGTAGATGCGCTTCACAAACCATTCTTGGAGAGTACACTTTTCAAAGTTAGCACAATAGTGTAAAAAAAAAAAAAAAACAGCACTCCGAATTTAAGTTAATGCAATATCACGTGACACACAAACATCACTTCACAATACAAAACATACTTGAAAACATATTCCTCACAGTCACTGTTAAAGTTCACATTTTATAAGTTGACTACAATATGCGTCTTTCCTACATTACTTCCAAGACTCCGACCCTCTAACAACTCCACAACTAACTAATAATCGCTTATGCGCCCAAAAATCAGAGTTACAAGTACGTCAAAGATCATAGTGACAAAAGAAAGAATACGCATAAGAATAATATCATTGCAATATAAACATATCGATGTATCACAAACGAAATCAAATCTGAATGTTGTCTCAGAAATATGTCAACTACTTTGCAGAAATACAGTAGAATATTACTGGTATCGAGAGGTTCAGGTGAGCTGCCGTAATGGTTACGTAATTCAAGTACCATTACAAGCCGCATCTACATTCAACTCTGAATGAACTGCGCCGACCATCCCTATGTTGCTGTGGTCGTGACGGAGACCAACTTAAACCCGGTTGCACCCATTTTTCTGTGCGCACCTAGTTTAAGTATTAGCGACGGGTTGGAATTGCCCTGATTGATGTAACTGATTAATTCTACTGCTAGCTCAATGTTTGTGTCTTCTATACACGAACATCCCCTGTCAGTGCTCTCGCATTCGCTGTAGCCTTACTCAAATTGCGAGCAGATGCAAGATTAAAGGGCATAAGAAATCTGAGAACGTCATACGGAATTCTATTCCTTTATCTCAATTGCAGAATAAGAATGTCGGATGTATAAAATTTATAAATGAAATAAGTGCAATAAAGAACCACTGCAGCAAATTTATAATAGGGCATTTGAGAAAAAATTCTACAGAATGTGGAATATCTTGGTAGCAAAACCGGAAGATAGGTGGGTAAGAAGTAGAAAAGTTAGGCAGTGGTTTCGTAATCAGTGGCTCTGTTTTAAACGAGCCCTAATATTCCTGCAGAGTGTCCAGGCATAAAGTAACATTCTTTCCAAAGAAATCATTCATGGCACTAACAGTGCACATAATTGAAAGTCGCTGCCTGGTATTTTCGGATAAACATGAAATTGCAGTTCTTGTGTTGTCAAGAAGGACTATTCAATGTTCCTTTGGAGGTACATGCATGAAAGAAGGAACACTACATCATTCTTCTTAGCAACACAGGCATTGTAGTATCTTAAATAACATATGTTCTCTTTCAATGTCTAACGTTGTATAACGTGCGGGGACGGTTGTCCATCTCAGAAGTTCACGAACATTGTCGCTCATTTTTTGACCAGTTTGATGTTAGGAACAAACCCACCAGTATATCGCAAAAAATACATGAAAGGGCATTTGGAGTTGGGTACTACACAGAAGGCCATTGCTCACAGAGGCACATAAAGCTACAAGTGCTCACTAGGCCAGATAACACAGAAACTGGACTGTAGCTGACTAGAAGCGAGTAGTGTGGTCCAATAACTGGCGATTAGGCCTAATTTCAAATAATGCGAGGCGTCGACTGCACCAAAATCCGAATGAGTCGTTTAATCTACAGTGTGTGCAGGGTGTTCGCGCCAGACGTGGTGTTTGATGTGTCGGCAGCTGGGCCAACACCTTGTAGATAGAGGTGGCTTAAAAAGGCACGCGAGACTAACGCAGACGGGCGTGAAGTACTGGAACAGGATACGTAATTAATGCTATGAAGAAAAGAACGGAGCTCCTCATATACTTATCTTTAATTTCTTCTTGTACATCTCTATGGTGAACACAAGTGAGACTCTAATTACAATCACTGTAAGGCTAATGGCGCCTTGCTAGTTCGTAGCCATTAACTTAGCTGAAGGCTATTCTGTCTCTCGGCTAATGAGAGAGAAAGGCTTCGTACGTCTAGTCGCTAGCTCTGTCGTCCGTACAACTGGGCTGAGTTCGAGTCAGTCTCTCGAGACCTGCCTTGTGGTGGCGCTAGGTTTGCGATCACACAGTGGCGACACGCGGGTCCGACATGTACTACGGGACCGCGGCCGATTTAAGCTACCACCTAGGTCGTGTGGTGTCTGGCTGTGACACCACATTCCTCCCCCGCAAATCGGCGAACGGTTGTGAGATAAGGCTTCCGCCCGCCGTGGGGAGGACCCCATGTTGACGTATGCGATGAGGTGGGGAGCCTAACAACAGGCGAGGCTGTGCCACCCGCACCCGGCCATTCGGTCCGAGGGGAGCTAGGAAACGCCTGAAAACCTAGTCCAGGGTGCACGTCAACATGCGGTGTATGCGCCCGTAAAGAGACAGGAGGGGCCGAAGGGTCGACCTCCATGTGGTCGGAGAATCCGACGCGCGATGACGACACCTGGTCCGGAGCGGGCAAGAGTTCCATGGCGGAGGACAGCTGGTCACGGGAAGCGATCGGCGGCGCGTGACCCAGGGAGGCGCGTGGCGGCTGCAGCGAAGGGTCCACTGCGGGCGGCGCCGGAGGCGGCTGCGGCGGCTGCGGCGGCGGCGCGACGCCATGAGGCAAAATGGAAGGCAGCGTCGGTAACACCTGGGGATGAGGCGAGCCAGTAGATGGGTCCCCAGGGCGCTGACCTGACGGCTCCGTCGCTGAAAGCAGACGGGGAGCGGCAGAACCCGGGCGACGACAGAGGCGCAGCTGATTGAGATGCCGACGCACCTCACCAGAGGCCCCCAAAACCAAATACATCGCGCGGCCGAGGCAGCGAAGAATGCGCCCTGCGAGCCAACGCCGTGAACCGCGATAGGTGCGATAGAAGACAACATCGCCAGGAGCAAAAGCAGGAGGCAGCCGCTGCACAGGAACCTGATGCGGCGGATGCAGCAAAGAGATCAAGGTTCGATGAGAACGACCATGGAGCAACTCAGCCGGCGAGCGACCATCGCGGGGCTGAGAGCAATACGAGGACAAAAAGAGCAATAATGCGTCCTCCCGAGAATGCGACTCTTTCAATTTCAACATCTGTGACTTGAAAGTCCGGACCAATCGTTCCGCGGCACCGTTTGACTGAGGCGAAAACGGCGCGGACGTCAGATGTTGAATACCATTGGCCTTGCAGAAGGACTGAAATTCTGCGGACATGAATTGTGGGCCATTGTCGGAAACAATAGTCTGCGGAAGACCTTCAATGCAAAAGATAGCAGACAAGGCTTGGATTGTGGCAGAAGACGTCGTGGAAGACATCCGGACAACAAAAGGAAAATTACTGAAAGCATCGACCACAACCAACCAACGAACATTCCAGAATGGACCAGCAAAATCGATGTGCAAGCGTTGCCAAGGGGAAGTGGCTTTCGGCCATGCAAAGAATTTCCGTGGCGGTGCGGATTGTTGTTCGGCACACGCCACGCAAGAGGAGCACATATTCGTAATCGCAGCATCGATTCCGAACCAAGTACAGTGCCGACGAGCAAGTTGTTTCGTTCGCACTATACCCCAATGTCCGTGGTGAAGAAGCCGTAAGACAGAGGACTGTAACGAACGTGGGACCACGACTCGGGACTGATCATTATCAGAACGCAACAACAAAACACCACGTCGTACAAAAAGTCTCTCCTTGTGAGCAAAAAATCGGCGAACCAGCGGATCCTCGATCCGTGACTTGGACAAGGGCCATTGCGTAGCAACAAAACGCAAAACAGTAGCAAGGACAGGGTCAACAGCCGTGGCCGTAGCTACACGACGAAAATCAGTCGGAAACGATTCGACCACGTCATCGGTTTCCGCATCAATGAACATGCAAGCAAGTTCGGAAGAATCGAATGCTTTATCCTCAGCAACAGGCAAACGGGACAACGCATCAGCGTTTCCGTGCTTAGCAGTGGACCGATACAAGATATCGTAGCGGTACTGCGAGAGGAAAAGAGACCAGCGAATGAATTTCTGCGCCGTACGCGGAGATACCGGCTTGTTCGGATGAAAAAGCGATGTCAAAGGTTTGTGGTCCGTGATGATGGTAAAGTGACGACCATACAAGAAATCGTGAAACTTAGTAACACCAAACACGAGAGCTAAAGCCTCTTTCTCTATCTGTGAATAATTTCTTTGCGCAGATGAGAGCAATTTTGACGCAAAGGCCTGAAATAACGTTCGGAGATTTCGCAAATGTTCGGCTTCTGTCTTTCCGGAGATCACAATATCGTCCAGATAGTTCGCAGCAGTAGGGACCGACGCACAAACAGTTTGTAAATATTGCTGAAACAATGCAGGTGCGGACGCACACCCGAATGGCAGTCTTTTGAAGCGATACAAACCAAGATGCGTGTTTACCACCAAGACACGCTGGGATTCTTCGTCCACAGGTATTTGCAAGTACGCATCTGCTAAGTCCAACTTTGAAAAATATTTTCCCGGGCACAGTTTGTCAAAAAGATCTTCCGGGCGGGGCAAAGGAAAAGTTGCAGTCACAAGTTGTGGATTCACAGTTGCCTTGAAGTCCACACAAAGTCTCAATTTGCCGGAAGGTTTTGGTAAAATTACTAAGGGTGAGGCCCAGAGAGAAGCCTGCACACGTTCAATTACACCTTGAGATTCTAAATCGTGTAATGTTCTTGCGACCTCATCACGCAATGCGTGGGGAACATTGCGCGCTCTGAAAAACTTCGGTTGCGCGTTGGCTTTTAGTTCCAAATGTGCTTCATAGTTCTTAGCGCAACCAAGGCCCGGAGCAAAAATGTCTGCAAATTCTTCACATAGACTAGAAACACTGGCGGAAGGCACAGTCTGATTCACTGATAGGACCTGATTTACTATAGACAAATTAAACAACTGAAATAAATCTAAACCAAACAAGTTCACTGCAGTAGAAGAACGAAGAACGTAAAATGACACAAGTTTTGTTTGTCCCTTGTATGTTGCAAGAAGGCTGAACTGTCCTAACACTGGTATTTTCTGGCCTGAATAACTATTGAGCTGAACATTTGCGGCACGCTACGGAGGTTTGCCCAGTTGGTTGTACGTGTCGTGATTGAGCAATGAAACTGCAGCTCCGGTATCGAGCTGGAATGGTATCACTTTGCCTGCAAAGTCTAAGTCGACAAAAAGTTTATTGTCCTGCTGACGACAAAAGCGACTGTGTTGTGCAACTGGAACAGACACTGGGACAGAATCACGTGCGACGTGACGGGACTTCCGTCGACGGCGACGCACACTTTTTGTGGAATGAACACTGTCACCGGACGGGGTGGAATGAACGACATGAATATCCATGGGCGAAGGTTCACGAGCCTGAGTTACCTTGGTTCGATTCCGGCGCGAAGCAAAGGGCCTGGAAGTGGTGTGAGTGTCTGATCTGAGCTTTTTCTGGCAAACACTTTGGACATGTCCTTTCTTATGACAGTAAAAGCAAATAGCTTGGCGTGACGGGCAATTTTCACTCGAATGTCTAGTTGCACACCGCGGGCATGATTTCACTGCATTAGCTTGCTTATGCGGCGCACGTGTTTGCGAGCTAGGCTGCCGCTGCGCTGACGGGTGCGAGGGCCGCCTAGCGTCCCGTGCAGCGGGCCCGGCGGGCCGGTTAATGTGACACACTGCTGGCGAAGTTGCAAATGATTCCTGAGCAAAGTCAAGTGTGTCTTGCCTATCCAATATGTCTATCACTTGTTGAAGGGAGATTAACTAGTTTCAAAAACTGTTCCCGTATGCGAACATCAGAAACGTTCTGTGCAATGGCATCACGCACCATAGTATCTGAATAAGGAAGTCCACATTCGCATTCAAACGCACACTCCCTAGTAAGTCCTTGCAATGTCGCAACCCACTCCCTATTAGTCTGACCGGCCGTACGTTTTGTACGAAAGAACGTATACCTTTTTGCAACGACATTTACTGTTTCCTTGAAATAGGCATCTAAAGCAGACAAAAGTTCGTCGTAGGACAGAGTTGCTACGTCGCGCCGGGGAAACAACTTCACTATCACTCGGTAGGTGGACACATCGACACAAGCAAGCAAAAACGGCTGCCGCTCATTACCTTGAATTCTGTAGGCGGCGAGGTGGAAGCTGAACTGGCGGGACCACTCCTGCCAGGACTCTTGGGTTGCATCAAAGGGTCTTCAAAATGGTTCAAATGGCTCTGAGCACTATGGGACTCAACTTCTGAGGTCATTAGTCCCCTAGAACTTAGAACTAGTTAAACCTAACTAACCTAAGGACATCACAAACATCCATGCCCGAGGCAGGATTCGAACCTGCGACCGCAGCGGTCTTGCGGTTCCAGACTGCAGCGCCTTTAACCGCACGGCCACTTCGGCCAGCTGTCAAAGGGTCTGAATTGAGGTGCAACAGCATGTTGTGGCTGCGTTAGCGATGAAGCGGCGGCGGCCGCATCGGTGTGCAGCGCACGTTGACCCTGGACGAGCTGTCCAAGAGCATCCAATAACGCCTGCGTCTGCTGATTCTGCAAGCGATAAAATTCGGACAGTACATCTGGAGATTGTGGCGAAGCCATGACACAAAGAAATTAGGGCAAAGTAAAACACAAGATCCTTTGTAGACTCGTCGCCATGTGATGTGTCGGCAGCTGGGCCAACATCTTGTAGATAGAGGTGGCTTAAAAAGGCACGCGAGACTAACGCAGACGGGCGTGAAGTACTGGAACAGGATACGTAATTAATGCTATGAAGAAAAGAACAGAGCTCCTCATATACTTATCTTTAATTTCTTCTTGTACATCTCTATGGTGAACACAAGTGAGACTCTAATTACAATCACTGTAAGGCTAATGGCGCCTTGTTAGTTCGTAGCCATTAACTTAGCTGAAGGCTATTCTGTCTCTCGGCTAATGAGAGAGAAAGGCTTCGTACGTCTAGTCGCTAGCTCTGTCGTCCGTACAACTGGGCTGAGTTCGAGTCAGTCTCTCGAGACCTGCCTTGTGGTGGCGCTAGGTTTGCGATCACACAGTGGCGACATGCGGGTCCGACATGTGCTACGGGACCGCGGCCGATTTAAGCTACCACCTAGGACGTGTGGTGTCTAGCTGTGACACCACAGTGTTGCCATGTTTTGGGGGTGATTATCGTACCATGACTTGGGTACACTCATTTAAATTATCGTGAACATGAAAAAAGACATTTGTTTCAACATTCTCGGTGACCAAGTATTGCTATTTCTTCTGCACATGTTGACTATTCTGTGCACACTTCAGACTTCTAAGTTGAAAACTCATATTCACAGGTCTTAATGATCCTCTTGGGTGACGTACTCTGAAGGTAAAGTAGACACTCCTTCTGGTATCTGGGCAGGAACTACCCAGGAAGATCTTGTCATCATGAAAAATAGAAAGTGGAAAAATAAAAGTGACAATGTACAAGTCGAACTGTGGAATGCTAGGTGCCTTAGTCAGATAGTCAGATTAAGGATATAAAAAGAGAAATAAAATGTCAGAATGAAAAGTATTGCGGTCTTATGAGTACAGGATTATCAACACAGAAAATCAAATAGGTTTAGTGCAAGAATAGATGTAATAATTAACGAATGAAAAAATAGGAATGCAGGCAAGTTACTATGAACAGCATAGTCAATATAGACATAACGCCAACACCCACTAAAGTGCACAAGTTTATATTCCTACTAGGTCAATAGGTGGTAGAGGGATTAAAATAATGTATGATTGTATAAAAATAAATATTGAAATACATGAATATTTAATTGTAAGTTGGGAGCAGCATGTGAAAGAAGGATAAACAAGAGACAGAAAAATACTGGGATCAGACTGACTGGGGGAAAGAAATGAAACAGAAAGCGATATAGGAGA
Organism: Schistocerca nitens; assembly: GCF_023898315.1. Classification (NCBI taxonomy): domain Eukaryota; kingdom Metazoa; phylum Arthropoda; class Insecta; order Orthoptera; family Acrididae; genus Schistocerca; species Schistocerca nitens. The sequence goes on from NC_064615.1 coordinate 505,549,552, forward strand.
ATTCTGTACTAAGCATAATTTAATTATCGCTAATACTTGATTTAAGAATCATAACAGATGATTTCATACACTGAGCAGACCTGGTGATACCAGAAAGTTTCAGATGGATTACATAATAGCAAGGCAGATGTATCGAAACAAAATTTTAAACTACATAACATTCCAGGGGCAGATGTAGACACTAACAGTAATTTCTTGATTATAAATTGCAGATCAAAACTAAAAAAAATTGCAGGAAAGTAATGGGAGATGAATAAGTTGAAAGAACCATCAGTTATTAAGAATTTCAAAGTGAACATTAGGTAATGATTTTCAGAAACAGGGGAAGTAATACAGTGGAAGGTGAATGGCTAATTTTGAGAGGTAAAGTGGTGATGACAGAACAGCATAGAACAGCCGAGTAGATAGGGTAAACAGGAATCCTTGGATTATATTACTGAAAGGGAAGAGGACAAAGATGAAGGTAAGAGGGTAGTTGTGTTAATGCATGAAGAATTAGAGGGTGCACTTAAAAGAGAGACTGAAGAGAGGAAATCACATTTGTATCTTTTGTTGATTTAGAGAAAGGTAGAAGAACAAAATTGTTGCATTCTAGATGGAATACAGTGACACCATCAGATTTTAGGACACATTGATCCACTTACTGTCACGATACAGCAAACCTGCAAACTGCCCCAGACATTACGTCAATGGCTGGCAAGACTTGGCAGATATCCTAAAAAAGCTTTGCATATATACACAAAGGGGTATGTGATGAAAATTGGGGCCACTGTCTCAACCATGGGGTGGGTAAACAGTTTGCTTCTACTACTACTGACCTTTTGTCCCCCTGAACTCAAACATTCTATTCAATTAGAAAAATTAATTTAACTGGACTTCATGAACGAAACTAAATAAAGAAATCATTTCAGTTATATATTTAACCAAATTTGAAAATGAACTGAAAATCAAAAAATTATAAATTTTAACTGAATGTGAAAATGACTGAAACTCAGTGAATTATGAATTTCTACCAGAATAAAAAAGTTAAAAAATCTTGTACATGAAAAACATAAGATTTTGAGAATAAATTTTAAAAAAATAAACTTTATAATTTTTTAAAAACATAAAACTAAAAATTAAAAACTCATTAAACTCCAATAATCTTTTAACTTATAAATTAGCAAAAATAAAATATTCCTAATGTAAGAGGTGAATTTAAATTTTACAAAAACATTCTTGTTGAGAGAAATAATAAACTAAGAGAGAAACAAGTTAAATGTAGCACTTGCGGTTATTATTTTAAACCATCTTTAATAATAGATTATTTGAGAAACAAAAAACATAATTATGGTATTGATTATATGTTGGGGTTTTATAATGAAAATATTATGGATACTTGGGAGGAAATAAAAAATTTTCTCTCTTTTTTATAACTTTAGAAAACTTGAGCATTATCACTAAATCATGATCGTTTAATGTATCATTTTCATGGTTATAATTTGTCACAAACAATAAAAGTGTATATTCATGTTTATATAGCATTTTTAAAATTTTTTTACTCAATAACCAAAAATATTTTAAAAAGTTCCAGATAATATTATTTTTCTATAAAAAATTTTCCAGCTTAAGTTTCATTAACATTAGCACCTAATTTCATAGTAACTTTTTGTGTTAGTACATTTTTTCTTCAAGTCATATTTGTAACATAAATAGGGTAATTTGTAATAAAATTATATGGGTTTATATCAATATCTTCTTTACTGTTCCTCATTTAAAAACCATTTAAAACGTTATTTGGTGGGTCTACATTGCACATCTCTCAACGGTAAATTTCAATCCGTACATTTTTTAAATAAATTTTTTGTAATTTCACATTGTCAAATAATCAGGAATGAACGAACTGATTATTTTTGTTTTGTTTGAAAAACAACAAAAATTAAGTCAGACATATCAGACTATGTTGAATTATAATGATTTATTATAATCAGCTCAAAATTATAGTGATTTCAATTGTTTTTATGTAAAACATTCTTGGTATTCTTGACACATCAATTCGGAATAAAATCTCAAGCTATCGATGATAGCATCCATTGTCATTGTCAGGAGCATTTGACTGTCTTCACTGCTGCTGTGGTGGCCATTATATAACCCGTGGATGGCTGCTGATTGGTTGGCTTGTGGTTGCTCGGCTATTACATACTGCTGCTGCAGGCGGTGTCAATGTGGGCGCTGGTGACGCCACCGCTTCCGCCGGAACGTAAACCTTGGAAGGAATGTCTCTGGTGCTTCTCTACATCAAGCACTCGTTTCCATGCACCGCTCAGATAGCATCTGGTATCACGGTTAAAGTTATTCTCGCTCATCCTTATTTCAACAGCCTCCTTAATAATAGAATCCCAGTATGTAGAGGCATAGGAAAAAAGTTTTGTTTCATCGAACTGTGTTTTATTTTTGTTCATGAGGCTGAGCTCCACAATTGCCAATTTGTCCAGTTCTCTATTTTTATTATGCCACTGGTGTTCTACAGAACGGTCGGAAACGGTACAAATGGTCTGACCTATATAATTGCTTCCACAGTCACAGCGATATTATAAATTCCAGGGACCCTGAGTCCGAGACTGTTCTTAACAGGGCACATCATCTCTTTAATTACTTAGGATGGAAAATTGGTCTTATACGCCATCTACCCAGTACTCTTCCTATTTTGATGGATATCACAAGCCTACCAATCAGAAGCTGTCCATGGGCTATACAATGGCCATCACAGCAGCAGTGAAGAGTCAGTTGCTCCTGATGATGATGACGATGGAGGCTAGCATTGAAAGCTTGAGATTTTATCCCAAATTGACGTGGCAAGAAAACTGAGAATGTTTTACATGTAAGTGCTTTCACGAAAGACTTTGTTCTTCAATAGTTTATAATTTATATAAAGAACTATTCCTGTAGGATTTTTCATGATTCTTGTTCTAATTCAACTTCATATTCAGGTTGATATTTAACCATAGGTACTCTAATTTCATGCTCTCTATAACAATTTTAGGTTTTTTGGGAAGAGTATCTTTTATTTGAATAGCAGTTTCATTATAATCAGCTAATTAGTACAGAATCTTCAGCTCTTCAAGACCATATAAAAATTATAGTTAAATATTCTTCCCATATTATTTCTTTGTTACCTTTAAAAGAAACGTCAAATATTTCTGAAGAGTAAAGTATTTATTTTTTTAAATTTTTTCATTACTAAGTATGACTACTTCCCTATAAATTCTGTCAGAAAGAGGCGAAGTGAAATTGAATAAAACTGATGAAGTGTAAAAGAATCTTCTATTCCTGATAAAATATTATTTCCTTCCTTTATAGTTACAAAATCAAATAATTTTGCAACATAGTTATCAATTCATTTTTTTTAGATTTTCCATGACATGTAGGGTAATCAGAACCATCAGCTTGAATAATTTAAAAACTCATGTATAAATGAACATGATTTCGATGAACCCAGCCATGATCAATATTTATATTAATTTCAGTGTTTTTATTATGAATATTTATACTATTTTTACTTTTCTCATTCACTGGAAAAGAATAAAATCAATAGTTTCAATCTTTTTCATTTAGAAACATTAAAATTTATAAATTTATTTCCTAAATTTATATTATAACTTTATTTTTCGATACCTAAGTATTATAGGAATTATCAAAATGAAGCTATTTAGCAAAACTTTATCATCTTTCATTTTTGTAACTTTTTCTACAAGATGTATACCTGGAAAACTTGCTTTTTAGTTCTTGTTCATAAAAAATTTTCCTATAAGATGTATACCTGGAAAACTTGCTTTTTAGTTCTTGTTCATAAAAATTTCCTTTTATGTTTTATAATTTATATGTCATTGGATCTAAATATATAATATCTTCAATTTAAATAGGAAATCGTTAACCAGTTTGCTGTGCAGTATTTTTTTTATGTTACTCATTCGAACTTTATCTCCTGTTTTATGTTTTCGTTTCTTACTGTATACAGCGAAAACTATTTGTAATTTTTTGTTTCCTTCTATTGTCTCATTTTTATGTTGAATCTTTTGTATTATCATATTGATTAGCTAATTTAATAACTAAATCAATCCATTTATAATTAACTTGAAAAATAAATTTTTCACATTTTTTTCTTTTGGTAGTTTATTAACTCTTTCAACTACTGAAACCTGTGTTGTCCTAAAATTACGTGCTCGTAATTTTTTATTCTTTAATAAATCATGCAAAACATAGATAGTGGACAACAGGTGGGTTCCATATTCGTAGATTACCAGAAAGCGTTTGACATGGTGCCCACTATAGACTGTTAACTAAGATCCTAGCATACAGATTCCCAGATATGTGAAAGGCGCGAAGATTTCTTATGTAATAGAACCCAGTATGTTGTTCGTAAGAGATATGGGTGTTGAACAGAGTGCCCAAGAGAAGTGTGATTGGACTACTTTTATTCTCTGTATACATAAATGATCTGACAGACAGGGTGAGCAGCAATTTATGGCTATTTGCTAATGACGCTGTAGATTAAGACACGTGACGTCATTAAGTAACTTTAGGAGGATATCAGATGGCTTCGAGAGAATTTTTAGTTGGTGCGACGAATGGCAGCTTTCTCGAAACGTAGAAAAATGTAAGTCAATGCTGGTGAGTGGGAAAAACAATCTTGTAGCGTTCGATAACAGCGTTAGTAGTATGCTGTTTGACACAGTCACGTCGATCAAATATCTAGGCGTAACGCTGCAAAGCGATATGGAATGGAACGAACACGTAAGGGCAGTTGTAGGGAAGGTGAATGGTCTACTTCCGTTTATTGGGAGAATTTTAAGAAAGAGTACATTATCAATAAAGGAGACCGCACTAGTGTGAATCATTCTTGGGACTGCTCGAGTCTTTGAGATCCACACCAGGTTGTATTGAAGGAAGACATCGAAGCAATTCAGAGGCGTGCTGCTAGGCTGGGTCGATGAACACGCTGATGTTCTAGAGATCCTTCGTGGGCTCACGTGGGAATCACTTGCGTTTTTATAGGAATCCGTGGAGGACAGAGGTTCAGGGGATTCTTGGAGTGGGGAACTGCCGCTGAAGACAGAAGAATCAGCATTGAGCAGCGGCATGAGGCTGCAGAAGGCAATGGAAACCACTGCATTGAAGACACATAACGTGTATCCACAGAACATGTGGCCTGTAACTGAAAAAGCGTCACGATGATCTCTCCACTGGAAAAAGATTCCGGAATAGTCCCCCGTTCCGAACTCTGTGAGCGGACTGCCAAAGGGGAAGTGACCATCAGAAAAACATTGAATATTCAACGAAAGGACAATTTTCTACGAGTCGGGCTGTGGAATGTCACAAACCTGAACGTGGTAGGGAACTAGAAAATCTGACAAGGGAAATGCAAAGTTCAATCCAGATATAGAGCCAGCCAGTGAAATGAACTGGAAACAAGACAAGGATATCTGGTCAGATGAGTATATGGTAATATCATCAGCAGCACAAAATGGCATAACCCGATAGGGACTCGTCATGAATAGGAAGGTAGGGCAGAGAGCGAGTTATTGTGAATAGCTCAGTGATAGGTTTGTCCTCATCAGAATCGACAGCAAGCCAACACCGACAACGATAGTTCAGGTATACGTGCCAATGTCGCAAGATGAAGAGAAAGAGTAAGCATATGAGGATATGTAATATAGTACATAAAAGGAGATAGAAACCTAATAGTATGGGGTACTGGAATGCAGTTGTAGGAGAAGGAGTAGAAGAAAGGATTACAGGAGAATAAAGTGTTGGGACAAGAAGTGAGAGAGGAGAAAGATTAATTTTCTGTAATAAATTTCATCTAGTGATAGTTAATACTCTGTTCAAGAATCACAAGAGGAGGAGGTAAACTTGGAAGACGCTGAGAAGATTTCAGTTAGATTACATCATGATCAAGCAGAGATTCCGAAATCAGATACTGGATTGTAAGGCTTACCCAGGAGCAGATATAGACTCAGATGACATGTTAGTAGTGATGAAGAGTAGAGTTATAAGAGATTAGTCAGGAAGAATCAATATGCAAAGAAGTGGGATACAGAAGTACTAAGGACTGACGAGATACGTTTTAAGTTCTCTAAGGCTATAGATACAGCTATAAGGAATAGCTCAGTAGGCAGTACAGTAGAAGAGGAATTGACATCTCTAAAAAGGGTAATCATAGAAGTTGGAAAGAAAAATATAGGTACAAAGAAGGTAACTGCGATGAAATCTTGGGTAACAGAAGAAATACTTCATTTGGTCGATGAAAGAAGGAAGTACAAAAATGGTCAGGGAAATTCAGGAATGCAGTAATACAAATCGCTGAAGAGTCAAATAAATAGGAAGTGCAGGGAAGCTAAGACGAAATGACTGCATGAACAGCGTGAAGAAATCGAAAAAGAATGATTGTCCAAGGGACTGTTCTGCATAGGGAAAGTCAAAACGACCTCAGGGGGAATTAAAAGCAAAGGTGATAAGAGTGCAACGGGAATTCCACTGTTAAATGCAGAGGAGAAAGCAGATAGGTGGAAATTTCAAATAACTTCCGGGAATTCAGCCAGGTAACACTTACAGCGACAGCCGATATTTCGGCGGGAGAACACCCCGCCATTTTCAAGGCAAACTGCAACGGACAGGCGGCGTACATGCAAATTTAATACCTCGGTTCTCCGACAGAAGCAGGAAAGATAACACACACACTGAACACTAGTGCCACCTAAGATGACCAGTCAGAGCTATCGATAGTGAGACTATGAATTCGCCGGTGAGGCAGTATTGACTCTGTTCGTCTGTTTTTTGACAAGGGAGAGAGCCGGATTCCAAACAGAGTTTAAACAGAAACCTCCATCCCTGTTAACCCTGAAAAGTGGTTTGTCGCAGGACACAATCAAGAGGCTTAACACCTATAGTGCCGTTCCCCCTAGGTTATATGGCCTTCCAAAGGTTCGTAAGGAAGGGGTTCCTTTCCGTCCTATAGTCAGTAACATCGGCACTCCGACATATCGTGTATCCAAGCATCTTGCTTCTCTGTTGAGTCCACAAGTAGGACGGTGTGAACATCATATCAGGAACTCAGCTGATTTTTTACGTCGTTTGGAGGGACTGAGGCTGAATGACTCTGATATTTTAGTGAGTTTCGATGTGGTCTCTCTCTTCACTCGTGTTCCTCTGTCTGATTCGTTGCGGTTAATTGAAGCCAGGTTTGGTGCTGATTTAACTAATCTCTTTAGGCATGTGTTGACATCCACTTACTTTTTATTTAATGACCAGTATTACGAGCAGACAGATGGAGTTGCGATGGGTAGTCCGTTGTCTCCTGTGATCGCAAATTTATTTATGGAAGACTTCGAGGAACGTGCATTGGAGTCGGCGGCTTTAAAACCCGCCTGTTTCTTTAGATACGTTGACGATACCTTCGTTGTTTGGCCTCACGGTAGGGAGAATTTGAATGTCTTTCTAGAACATCTGAACTCGATCCACCCGAACATTCGTTTTACGATGGAGGTGGAAGATGATGGTTGCCTTCCCTTTCTCGACGTGTTGGTTAGGAGGAAGGATGATGGATCATTGGGACATGCAGTCTACAGGAAACGTACTTACACCGACTTGTACTTACAAGCTAATAGTTGTCACCATTCGGCTCAGCGTGAAGGGGTACTTCGTACCTTGGTACACAGGGCACATGTCGTTTCTGACGCTGAGACTTTGCCAGCTGAGCTGTCCCATCTTGAAGTTACATTTCGTCAAAATGGTTATAGTGATAGACAGATTGAACGTGCGTTGCGCTATCGACCAACTGTACATCGGGTGATTGATGATAATTCTAAGTCAACACCTAAGTCTACTGCCTTTTTGCCTTACGTAGGAAACACGTCCAATAAGATCGGTCGTATTTTACGGAAATACGATGTGAAATGTGTTTTCCGACCTCCATCTAAAATTAGAGCACTTTTGAGTTCCGTTAAGGATGATCTTGGACTGCGTAAGGCGGGTGTATATCGTATTCCTTGTAGCTGCGGCATGGCATATATTGGTCAAACTATCAGGACCGTGGAGGACAGATGTACTGAGCATAAACGGCACACACGATTACAGCAGCCAAATAGATCTGCAATTGCCGAACATTGCTTGGATACTGGTCACCCCATGTTATATAATAACACCGAGATATTGGCATGCACGTCCAGCTATTGGGACAGTGTCATTAGGGAGGCAGTTGAGATTAAATTAGCGAGCAACCTCGTTAACAGGGATGGAGGTTTCTGTTTAAACTCTGTTTGGAATCCGGCTCTCTCCCTTGTCAAAAAACAGAGGAACAGAGTCAATGCTGCCTCACCTGCGAATTCATAGTCTCACTATCGATAGCTCTGACTTTGGTCATCTTTGGTGGCACTAGTGTTCAGTGTGTGTGTGTGTGTTATCTTTCCTGCTTCTGTCGGAGAACCGAGGTATTAAATTTGCATGTACGCCGCCTGTCCGTTGCAGTTTGCCTTGAAAATGGCGGGGTGTTCTCCCGCCGAAATATCGGCGGTCGCTGAAAGTGTTACCTGGCTGAATTCCCGGAAGTTATTTGAAAGTTGTATACGCCAGGAGAAACTCAGGTCTCACAGATAGGTGGAAAGCTTTGTCTGATGTGATACAAGAAGAAATTGGGGTCGATGAACAAGAGATAGAGGATTCAGTATTAGAATCAGAATTTAAACGAGTTCTGGAAGACTTAAAACGGAATAAGGCAGAAGGGATAGAAAACATTCCATCAGAATTTCTAAAATCTTTGGGGGAAGTGACAACAAAACGACTGTTCACATTGGTGTGTAGAATTATGAGTCTGACGATATATCATCTAACTTTCGGAAAAATGTCATCAACACAATTCCGAAGGCTGCAAGAGCTGACAAGTGTGAGAATTATCTCACAATCAGCTTATCTGCTCACGCATCCAGGTTGCCGACAATAATAATACACAGAAGAACGGAAAAGAAAATTGAGGATGTGTTACAAGACGATCAGTTTGGCTTCAGGAAAGGTAAAGGCACCAGAGAGGCAATTCTGACGTTGCGGTTGATAATGGAGTCAAGACTAAAGAAATATCAAGAGACGTTCTCAGGATTTATTGACCTAGAAAAAGCGTTCGAACATGCAAAATGTTGCAAAATGTTAGAAATCCTGAGAAAAATAGGGGTAAGCTATAGGGAGAGACGGGCAATCTACAACACGTACAAGAGCCAAGAGGGAATAATAAGAGTGGAAGACCAAGAACGAAGTGCTCGGATTAAATAGGGTGTAAGACAGGGATGTAGTGCTTCACTCCTTCTGTTCAATCTGTATATCGAAGAAGCGGTGATGTAAATAAAAGAGAGATTCAGGATTGGTATCGAAGTTCAATGTGAAAGGATACCCTGCGTGGAAGTGAAGAAGAATTACATGATCTACTGAATGAAATGAACGGTCTCATGGGTACAGAATATGGAGTGAGAGTAAATCGAAGAAATACGAAAGTAATAAGAAGTAGAAGGAATGAGAACAGCGAGAAACTTAACATCAGGATTGGTGGTCACAAAGTAGATGAAGTTAAGGAATTTTACTACCGAGGTAGCAATATAACCAATGACGGACGGAGCAAGGAGGACATCAAAAACAGACTAGCACTGGCAAAAATGGCATTCCTGGTCAAGAGAAGTTTACTAGTATCTAACATACGCCTTAATTTGAGTTAGAAATTTCTGAGAATGTACGTTTGGAGCACAGCACTGTTTGTTAGTGAAACATGGACTGTTGGAAAATCGGAACAGAAGTGAATCGAAGCATTTTAGACGTAATGCTCAAGAAGAATGTTGAGGTCCTACACAGAATCTGGAAGGAATATGTGGAAAACATTGACAAGGAGAAGGGGCAAGATGATAGGACATCTATTAAGTCAACAGGGAATGACTTCACCCGAGCGGTCTAAGGCGCTGCAGTCATAGGCAGTGCGGCTGGTCCCGGCGGAGGTTCGAGTCCTCCCTCGGGAATGGGTGAGGGTGTTTGTCCTTAGGATAATTTAGGTTAAGTAGTGTGTAAGCTTAGGGACTGATGACTTTAGCACATAAGATTTCACACACATTTGAACATTTTTTTGGAATGACTTCCATGGTACTAGAGGCAGCTGTAGAGGGCAAAAAGTATAAAGGAAGGCAGAGATTGGATGCATCCAGCAAATAATTGAGGACGTAGGTTACAAGTGCTACTCTGAGATGTAGAAGTCGGCACAGTACAGGAATTCTTGGTGGCTGGTCGCATCAAGCAATTCGTGGTGGCTGGTCTTATCAAACCAGTCAGAAGCTGATGACTAAAACAAATGAAAAAAAAACCTAACTAAACGCGCCGCTCTTCGTGGTTATTATGTAGCTTTGCTATTCATCCAACCTGGTAAGGTTCCCAGACATATAAGAAATATGCAGGAAAAATATGCAGGAACCAATCGAACAAGTGATCTGTAATAAACTTCTTTCGTATTTCTTCTGTTCTTTCCTTAAAAATCTTCCTCTGAATCTCAGCTTTTCATAATATTTGTTTTACGTGTTCATTCCAATTTGGATCGCTCCAGATAGTTACAGCTAGGTATTTTGTGATGGTTACTGTTTTCAACGATTCGTCACCGATAGCCTAATTATACAGTAGCCGATTTCTTCACCTCTTTATGTGCAATGTGTTGCTTTTATTTACGTTCATGGTCAACTGCCGATCGCTGCAGCTTTCGCCAATCCTCTGTAAGTCCTTCTGCAAATCGTTACTGTCTTCAGGAGTTGCTACCTTCTTATGGACAACCGCATCATCTGGGAACAGCCTTAAAGAGCTTGCGACGCAGTTTGTTAGACTATTTAATGTTCGCTGTAAATAGTAACGTCCTATCACACTTTTTTGGGGTACTCGTGAAATTACTTTTACATCTTCCGATTTTGTTCCTCTAAGAGCAATGTGTTGAGTTCTGTCTGCAAGTAAGTCTTGAGTCCAGTCACAAATCTAGTACGATATTTAATAAGTTCGAGTTCTTTTTTTTTTTTTCGTCAAACAACAGTGTGGGTTGGTGTCAGATGCCTTCCAGAAGTCAAGGAACAAAGCATCAATTTGAGCTCCGTTGTCTATAGTTCTATGGATCTCATGGAGGAAAAGAGTGAGCTGAGTTTCGCAATCTTTGTTTGCGGAAAACGTGCTGAATTTCATAGAGGGTATTTTCGTTTTCCAAAACCGTCAGAATACATGAACATATAACATGTTCCATAACTCTACAACAGATTAACATCAGCGATATACGTTTATAATTAATGACATCTGTCCTATGACGCTTCTTGAATACAGTCGCTAGGATCCCTTCGTTGCTCCATCGATCTACATATGCAACTCCTTTGTGCTGCGTTCCTCTCACGGATCAAAGTCAAGACTGCATTGGGAATCAAACTGAAAGTCTACAAAAGCCTTGCATTCCCTGCTGCAACCCAGCAAATAAATCTTTATAAGACGAAATTCAAGACCAAAAGCTAAAAGCTCCCCTCTCTATGTGACAACGCGCCACGCGGTCAGTCCAACTCACCCTTCTTCGACTGGAGCACAGCTGTGTACGCTTCCCGTACCGGCGGCAGACTGCCTCCCGCTTCTCCAGCCTCTTCCACGCTCCGCGTGGACCGGAAAACCCCAGGATGCCATTTCCGCCACCAACCTAACGCAGGTGGATTTCTCACAAGTAGCGGAAACCTCTTTGCCGACTTGACCACTACGAGAGTTGGCAATGAAAGGTGGCTACAGGACCCTTTCAACGGAACAAAATTATCTATTTAGTCGCTCATTGACCACACTGGTATTGAAACAGAAGATGAGAGAGAAAATATAAACACTGAATTCAGTCTTGCGCAACTATTTCACCACGGAAGATCGCAATAAGCTCCTCGTTTCAGTCATTGCTCTAACTTCGAAATGGCAGATATTGAGATACATAATCGCGAAATAGAAAAGCAACTACAGTCACTAAATAGTGGAAAGGCATGTGGGCCAGATGAGACACCTGTAAGATTACACAGAAATTATGTGAAAGAGCCTGTTCCCCTCCTAACAGTAGCTTCTCTTACAGGTGTCTCATCTGGCCCACATGCCTTTCCACTATTTAGTGACTGTAGTTGCTTTTCTATTTCGCGATTATGTATCTCAATATCTGCCATTTCGAAGTTAGTGCAATGACTGAAACGAGGAGCTTATTGCGATCTTCCGTGGTGAAATAGTTGCGCAAGACTGAATTCAGTGTTTATATTTTCTCTCTCATCTTCTGTTTCAATGCCAGTGTGGTCAATGAGCGACTAAATAGATAATTTTGTTCCGTTGAAAGGGTCCTGTAGCCACCTTTCATTGCCAACTCTCGTAGTGGTCAAGTCGGCAAAGAGGTTTCCGCTACTTGTGAGAAATCCACCTGCGTTAGGTTGGTGGCGGAAATGGCATCCTGGGGTTTTCCGGTCCACGCGGAGCGTGGAAGAGGCTGGAGAAGCGGGAGGCAGTCTGCCGCCGGTACGGGAAGCGTACACAGCTGTGCTCCAGTCGAAGAAGGGTGAGTTGGACTGACCGCGTGGCGCGTTGTCACATAGAGAGGGGAGCTTTTAGCCTTTGGTCTTGAATTTCGTCTTATAAAGATTTATTTGCTGGGTTGCAGCAGGGAATGCAAGGCTTTTGTAGACTTTCAGTTTGATTCCCAATGCAGTCTTGACTTTGATCCGTGAGAGGAACGCAGCACAAAGGAGTTGCATATGTTGAAGTGCCCTCGGTTCAGTGTGAATGTTTATGTGCCTACAACTGTGTGTGTATGCTTCTAATCTTTTCCGGATCTTGGTAATTTTTGTGTATTTGTGAATTTTCTTTGTCTCATGTGATTAAAATTTGGCCACGGTCCATAGAAATTGTCTCCGCGGACCGAGTGGGCACGCGAGTCTGTTATGAAACGTATAGTATTTCACAAGCAATTGTACATAGTTAGCATGCAACAGCAGTCTATAGATGCACTACATCAATGTTTTAAGGAATAAATAATTTTGCCTTCAATCTTATCTTGTGTACCGATGTTACGTCGCCGTTACCTCCGCCATTTTACCTTGTAGTTTTCCTTGTTGGCCCACTTATAGCGTTTCCATGTGCACAGGTGTAGTGATTAGTGTCCCTTTTTTATCTGAAACAAATGCTCTGGAACAGATCGTGTTTTCACGAATCTTGCTGCAGGCTGCACTTACGCATGGTGTTCACGCCCTCTTTACTTTACTCAATATTTGATTCACGGGAAGAATGCCTGGATCATATTAATAACTACATCCCATTCTTTATCAATGACTTTACAATGAATGTTCTTTTGTGAGTTTTTCTTTTTAATAAATTAAGTAATTTTCCGACTCAGTGCTACTTTTTCTTTGTCGTGTGGCTAGAGTTGGTGGCGACCCCATCTTTTATATTGATTTCAGTGTCAAATAGCATTTTCTTATTCAAAGTGCGCGTGGCTCTTTTAGCTATCAGGATACATTCAAAGGGCGCTTCATGCTTCTTGCACATAGCGTCCTTTTATTCACGCTACTTACACCGTTTACTGATTTTACGTAAGATCAACACTTCTAGCAATTTTAGCCATATTGTGTGGCAAAATTTTACTTTCGTATTCACTGAACGATTCTTTCTTTGTTTTGCTCACGTTCATTTTTGCTTAGTTCAACTGCTTTCTTTGCTCCCGTAGCGTCTTTCTAACGTGGGTTTTAAACCACGGTGTGTCTCCCATTTCTCTTAAAACCTTTCTAGTATCATGTTTGTCTGAGTCGTATTGAACGATTGTTTTGAATTTTATCTATTTGTGCCCCACATCTTCGTCCTCAGAACTAAATGCACTGACGGAAAAATATCGCAACACCAAGAAGGAGTTGTGCGACGCAAACAAAAGTTGGTAGGCATGTTTCTAAATAAAGATGATGTCTATTCGAATGCCTCGCCAGTAGCATAATAGAAGGGCTAGTAGTGTCACTATGTTGATGCAAATCAGGTTTGCTTTAAATACACGCTGTAATGGTCGTGAGCGTTAGTTTGATTTTGTATGTAGTGAGCTGGTGTTAGTCAGGAATGCATGGCAACAAGGGCGCTATAATCAATACCTCACTAGTCTGAACGAGGTCGTGCAATAGGTGTACAAGAAGCTGGATGTTCCTTCTGCCATACTGCAGAAAGACGTGGCAGGAATGTGGCCGCTATTGATGACTGCTGACTGTGGTGATCGCGAGAGTGTACAATCGCAAGAAGGCAGGGCTCTTGACGGTCACGTGGCAGCACCGAGAGGGAAGACCATCGCGTTCGGTGAAAGGCTCTGGCGCACCGCACTGGATCTGCAGCAGCAATTCGTGCAGCAGTTGGCACCACAGCGAAACAACGAACTGTTACAAATCGGTTACTTCAAGGACATTTCCGAGCCAGACGCCCTGTAGCGTGCGTTCCACCGACCCCTAACCACCGCCATTTGCGACTTCAGTGGTGTCAAGCGAGAGCTCATTGGGGGCAGAGTGGAGGGATTTTGTGTTTTCTGATGGAAGTTAATTCTGCGTAGGTGTCAGTGATGGTCGTGTGTTGGTTAGAAAGACGCCAGTGAGGACCTGCACTCAACCTGTCTGGGTGCTGGACACTCTGGACCTACACCTGGGGGCGATTTCGTATGATAGCGGGAGCACTCTCGTTATTCTACGCGCCACGACTGCAAAACTGTACGTCAATCTGGCTATTCGATCTGTTGTGCCGCCATTCATGAACAGCATTCCAGGGGTGATTTCCAAAACGCTCTGCTGAGTGTCGACGTGTTGCGTTGACCTGCTCAATCACCAGATCTGTCTCCAGTCGAGTACATATTGGGCATCATCGGACGAGAAATCCTGTGTCAGCCACAGACAGCGTTAAACGTCCCTGTATTAACTGACCAAGTGCAACAGGCAAGGAACTCCTTCCCACAAACTGTCATCTGGCACCTGTACAACAGAACGCACCCACGTCTGCATGCTTGCCCTCAACATTCTGGCGGTTATACCGGTTAATAATGTACCAGCGTTTCACTTTTGCAATGGCTTATATCGCACATACATTAACGTGTGATCTTGCAATGTTAATCACTTAAATATGTTACCTACACAAATGTAGTCCCGAAATTTCATTACTCTACATTTATTATTTTTGGGTTTTGTGATTTTTTTTATCCGTCAGTGTACTCGATGTTGGCTAATCTGCAGTTTGCATCCTGTCACTCTTGCCAAGCAAAACTATTTTCCCATCTTTCTGAACATTCCTTGTAGCACCTATAGCCATTGATACTATCAAAGTCTTATAATCTCCGTTTCCCTCCTGCATATTGATTGATTCGTAAAGTTAATATCTGTTTGTATCAGGCGGTCTAAGATGTTATCCTCACGAGTTGGCCCACTACCAACTCTAAGTAACTTTCGGACGAGACATTTAGAATAACGTTCCTGTCTCTGGAAGCAGTTTTGATCACATGGCTCTTTTATTCTATAGCTGGCAAACTGAAGTCTCTCACTATAACAAGAGCGTGATCAGGAAACTTGTTCACGACATTCTTCAAGTTCTCTCTGAAGCGATCTGTGGTTACAGTCTGTAGAAGCTTCAGATTACCATGTTGCCCACCTTTGAAGCTTAACTTCACCCATATAATTTCACATTTGGAATCTGTAATAACCTCGCTGGATATCATCGAATTCTTTACTGCAACAAATACGCCGCCACCAGTGGCGTCTGACCTGTCCTTGCAATTTACATTCCAGTCTGTATTTATGATTTCGTTGCTATTCACTTCTGGTTTCAACCAACTTTCTGTTCCTAACATAATCTGGGCATTATTACCTTTAATAAGCTATACTAATTCCAAGACTTTACCATGGATGCTCCTGCAGTTTATTAATGTTATCTTATCTTAACCTTCTCTGTTTTTGATCGCGATGTCGATAATTGGTTCAAATGGCTCTGAGCACTATGGGTCTTAACTTCTGAGGTCATCAGTCCCCTAGAACTTACAACTACTTAAATCTAACTAACCTAAGGACATCACACACAGCCACGCCCGAGGCAGGATTCGAACCTGTGACTGTAGCGGTCGCGCGGTTGCAGACTGTAGCGTCTAGAACTGCTCGGCCACCCCGGCCGGCCTAACGCTTTATTGACTTGCTTAGTTTGTGACGATATTTTTCTGAAATTGTAATCATTTGTTTGTCTGTACATGTATACCACATCTATCGATTTCCATTCCATTCGGATACTTCTTTCGTGGGGCGCCTTTTTTTTGTCTTAGAGTGTACACTGCATAGTTTTGGGAATAAGTTTTTTTTAAAGGAAACAAAAGGAATAATATACTGTGAAAGTGATATTTCGGAGTAAGTTTTCCCAGAATAGGAAAAAAGAAGGAAAAATATGGCTGAAAGTGTTATGTGGAACATTAAATGTTTTACTATCGTTATTGTTATTTGTGTTACATTTTTTACCAAACCCCAACTCTGTGTTACGTAAGCAATACGTCAGTGTATAGAATGTCTGGCTTAACGCGTAATGTTTAACTGCCTTTTCAAATAAGTTTAACAATTTCCTTAACCTCCTTTGGTAATTTATTGTACAATTTTATTCGTTGGCAGAAAACGCTGTTGTCAGTTTTACGTTTACTCTTCCTTGGTAAGTGTAAATTCAGTCTAGATTTTGTCCCATGGTCATGGACAGAGTTGTTTGTGCACAAACTACCAATGTTATTTTTTATGTGTACAATTGTTTGGTAAGTGTACACACACAGTGTAGTTAAAGTCCACAGTGTTTTGAACAGATCTTTGCAATAAGCTCGACTACTGTTTTTCGTTAGTATTCTAATCGCCCTTTTATGAAGTTTGAAAACTGTGTTCATATTCTGTGCATTTGCTCCCCTTAAAAGAATGCAATAGCTAAGAACTGAGTGTTCATATGAATAGTACGTAACTAAAAGACACTGGCTGTCACACACTGATGACAGGACTAGAGAGTATATTGTGCTGATGACATTCTGTTTGCAAGCAACTTTCTGTGTTCACATCATTTGAACTGCGAATCAATATGCATTCATAGAAATTTTGCATTCTTTACACTTTCTATGGAGGTGCCACTTACATTTAATCTAATGGTAGCATTTTCCCTCTTCAAACTGTTGGTCATGCATTTATTTCCTTTACGTTCAAAGTCAATTTATTCCTAATTAACCAATTGTACGCTTCCTTGAGGCTTTTAGTTGCTTCCTCTGCAAGGAGTTCTCTTGTTTTCTCAGTGACTGCGATATTACTGTCACCAGCAAAGCGAATTTCTTTCCCATGACTACCAGTTGTGGGAAAATCGTTGATGCATATTGGGTACAGTACTGGTCCTAATGTGCTCCCATATGGAACGCCTATATTAATGTACTTTGGATCTGATAAGTATTTTATTATAAGTTCAGACATTTGAGGTAAGTGTTTTTTTGCTCTTTGCAGCCTATCAATGAGCTAGATCTGATCAGAACAAGTCATTAGCTACTCCTCTTATTCTTAATGCTTCTAGTTTATTTAGTCGAATCTTACGGTCAGCAGTACGAAAAGCCGTGACTTTTTTTTACCAATTTTTTTCATATTCCGTTAGTATTGCACTGAAATTTTTAATACTTTTCTTTACTTGTGCTGTACATTTATTTGTTGGGTTATATGGTAGTTCTGTGATGTTGTTTAAGTTAACAACTTCACGGAACTACCACATAACTCAACAAAAAAATATAAAGCACAAGTAAAGAAAAGTATTAAAAAGGTACCAAAAGCCATAGAAAGATCTAAAAATATGTCTGAGACCCTCTCGTATTTGTCAAGAGCATCAAGTACCACTTTTGTGAATTATGCTATAGTTGATTCCATACTTCTACCGCTTTTGAAACCAACAGTGATTCACTTAAAATGATGCGTCTATTCAGCTCATTAACTTGTCATTCATAATTGATTCTGCTATTTTTGAGCATGGTAACAGCAGGGAAATGGACCGCTAATTTTCTATGTCTTCCACACAGCACTCTGGAAATATTCCTGATGTGGAGGATTCGTTTATTACGTTCGTTAAGGGAGATTGTATATTCTCTATGCATTCTTTCAGTACACACATTGGTACTTCATCTAACCTCCTGATATTTTATTTTTTAGTTTTTGAACACTTTTACTTATTTAATGCTCTGTGGTTGGTATCAACATCATTGTACTTAGTGCATAATTATTTACAAGTGTAATATTTATTTTTGGAAATTTTTGCTGTAACTTCTCAGTAGTACTCGAATAATACTCGTTCACATAGTACTAGGTGATGTTATGGAAGCAGGGAGTTCGGTCCAAAATAATTACTCGCGTAGTCGAGTGACTGAGTGTACAATACAAGGTCAAATTTTTTGATGATCAGGTTACACAAGAGTGACGCAATGTATAAATAGCATACTTGTACAACTTAACGTAAAGTTAATATAAGAATAACTAACAGGACAAAGCTACTAATATTTTAGTAGTATTTTACCACAGCGGCCACTTACGGATCTAGACTTGCTGCAGCAAAATCTTATCTAAGACTTAACAGGATGTTTTGAAGAACATCGAAAAACAACAGCTGCAAATTTCAAAATAATTGCTTTTATAAAACCATAATATCATATATTATAAAATCATCTTGATTTATCCGCTTCTATAGAACAACCCATAATCTGTGAACCCTCTGGCCTTCCGATTCAGGTAGGAACCCAGTAGTTGAAAACCTTTTTACAGCATCGTTTAAAAAAATACAGAAGTTTATAATATACCGAATAATGCTTCCCTTCTGTAGCAACTCGCCTCTGCCGCTGCCATTATCCTGTCCAGTAATTCAGAGCCTAGGACTTCTACATGGCGTGGCTTCCTCTGACAGAAGCAACATGACATGGAGTTCATCGTCACAGACCATGCCTTCATATACATGTTACTTGGAACTGGTTTCATTAACCTACAACGGGCATATGTTACACACTGGAAAAAATATCATTTCATCAGCTTAGAAAGTAATAGGCAAGCTCCAGTAACGAGTCAGTAACGCCAGACTGCTTCGAAAACTGTTGGAGAAACACCAGTCCATTACTCTGGTGTCTTATAAGGATGGCTTTTGACGTTCCTTTTAAAATACCATTGACACACTGCGAAGGACGGACCACTGTTAAATTCAGCGCCTTGTCTCCGAACCACAAATAGTACTCGGTATTTTACAAGAGACAGACCTGACAAGTGGTGAACAGTTCCAAGAGGCTTCTTCGGGAAACTCTCAGCAGAGGCACTATACAATCATACCTGTACGTAAAAGTTGGCATCGTACATGCTTACATCGCCAAAAAACGCAGTTATCACGTTTTCCGGTCAAGCCCTGATATTTCTGCAATAACACTGCTTGAGCAGGGCACTGAGCACACCACACGTTCCCGGCCTATTCTCTCGGCCCACCAGCCTAGCCTCGCCATCACGTTTCCGGCTTGCCCCACTCCAGTCAACAACATCCTCACTCCCCAGCCGAGTACAGCGCCAGAGAACCTCCGCAGCTTCGCAGACCGAAGAGAGCTCACTGCATTTTGATCCCACAATAGGTAAGTGCCGACATGGCACAGTGGTGTGGATCATTCATTACTTTATCCCCCTTCCTCATCAGTATGTTATGCCTTTGTTCGTCCTTCCTGTTTCCTTTTTTAAGACAGGGAAGACCTCTTTGTTTTTATTCTTTGAACTGTATACTATTTGTCATTATATGACTTTCTTTCAGCAATCAGCACCTGCCTATAAATCTTTTTGTACCTACGATAGAAATTCGAGAACTCTGGCTCATTATGACTTTTTTCGTGAAACTGAGGTACTTAGGGGTTTGGGAGCACTCCTTAATACCTGCTATTATCCCTTTTGTTTTTGCGAATCATTGATACTGACATGGGTACTTTTATAAATGTGAAATGTCTCTTCAAAGTTCACTTTAAATATTGTTGAGAATTTCACATTTACGTTATTTTCTCTACACACTTCATCCCTGCTCTGGTTTGCTAATTCTTTTGAAAAATCTTGTGTTTTGATTTCTAGTAAACGTCTTTTCTAAGTTTGATGTTTTTCCATACCCTATTTGACTGTTGTTATTTGGTAGAAATGGTCTGATGGTCCAAGATCTTTTACATGTACACCACACATTTTCCTGTACACATCGTCAATTAGTGACGCAATCATTGTAGTTGCCCTTGTTGCACTATTGAGCAACAGGGACCTGCCAAAACTCTGAAGGACATTTATGAGGGCGCTGCTAGTCTCATTTATGATATTTGTGTTTCTGTTTACGCCTCCAGACAAAATTATATTGTACAAAATTGTTAAGGCTTTCGTGGCCACTTGTTGACAAACTGCCTATTGGCTTCTGTCTCGGGTTCTTCGGCCGACGTTCATCTAATGATTTTTCTGACGTTTCGCCAGCACGAGTGGCTGGCATTGTCAAAGCTTCACCCTCCATTGCCGGTGGTGAACTGGAGCCGAGCTCGCGGGCGCAGACTATATGAACCTGGCGCGCCAGTGTCCGAGGGCTTCTCCGCGGTCATTTCCGGTGCGGTTCTCCTCTTGCTACCTGCGACGGTCGTTCGCTGCAGTACGGGAAGCCAGGATCCGTTGACCTTAAGGCTTTCCTCTTTCTTGTTCAAACTGTTCGCGTGTTTTTGTATTTCTACAGCTTCTCTGAACAAGCGCGTGTGATATTGCTTCTCTACAGCCAGAACTTCCGTGTCGGCGAATTTTATTACGTGGTCGGTCTCATTCAGTGCGTGCTCTGCCACGGTCGATTTCTCCACCTGCCCCGACCTGCAATGTCGCTTATGCTCTTTGATCCTGGTGTTGATGGATCGTCCAGTCATTCCGACATAAACTTTTCCGCATGTGCATGGTATACGGTATATTCCCGACATTGCAAGTGGGTCTCTTTTCTCCTTCGCCGATCTAAGACACTCTTTGATCTTCCTTGTCGGTTTGAAAATCGTCTTTACGCCATGTTTGCGCAATATACGGCCGATTCTGTCCGTCACTCTGGGAATGTATGGCAGAAAGGCCGTACCCGACATTTCTTTTTCTGGTTCCTTACTTCGCCGAGTGTTTGGCTCTGTTACACTTCTAATATAATTTGTGGAGTACCCATTGCTCCTCAGGACAGTTTCCAGGTGTTGCATTTCTCGTTTGAGGTGTTGCGGCTTGTAGGGAAGCAGCCTACTCGCGCTGTAGTAAATTCGTATCAGTCTTTCCATTGTGTGCCAGCCAGTCTGCTGTAACTAGCTCTGACGTCACAAATGTTGCGCAAAACTTTAAAAATCAAGCAAATAACCTAAAACATTTCTAGCATGTCAGGAGTAATACTAAATTAATGTGTGTTGAATATCAGTTCGATAACTTTAGCCATTTTCGAAATTTGGACATTTCTCTGTAAAAATCATTGGCGCAACAGAAAAGAGCTAGAAAGTTAAAAATTTATAATTACATTCA
This sequence comes from Schistocerca nitens, assembly GCF_023898315.1. Taxonomy (NCBI): domain Eukaryota; kingdom Metazoa; phylum Arthropoda; class Insecta; order Orthoptera; family Acrididae; genus Schistocerca; species Schistocerca nitens. The sequence continues at coordinate 505,571,148 of NC_064615.1, forward strand.
TTTTTCATAATTATTTAATAAAAACAGTACTTTGGATTTTACAAATTAAAATTTTAGTGGAAATTCAAGATTTTCTGTTTTTTGTCTTAAAACTTAAGGAAGCAAGATAGATTAAGTAGGCTAATAAATAAGGCTAGGATGTTTATATTTAAGTAGGTTGGAGATCCGCTATAACTATGAAGATGCGAGAAATTTCATTTGAATACCTATAAAACTATAGCGATAGCGTATCTCCAAAGGGCCAGTTCAGAGCTCGTCTACTGCGTGCAGTGTAATTAAATTAATTCTCTCGCCCAAAATATTTAACTTAGCCACGTCAAAATTTTATTATCAATACTTACCTGCGTGCTGAATGCACATTTAAATTAAGGGCTTCATTGGCCATCAGCAAGAGAAGCTATGATTTATTAGGTAATTTAAAGTGGTGCATTACTAGCCCAGCGGCTAGTCGGGAGAGCCGATTTGATCAGGCGTTCCCTTAGCCGTCCGCACCGCGGCTTTATATATAAGAACGCTGCGCGAGGAAGCAAGGCCCCAGTTCTCTCCAGACGCTGAATAGCACGTCATCTGTGTCGGGAGTCGCTTCGCGTCGGTATCATTGCTACAAACAGCCTCGGATGCCGTATTAAGTTACTCGGAATACGCGTAACCATGAAATCATTTTCGAGTGAAGTGTTAATTCTGGGTTGACTTTAATTATCGATCTTCAGTTTGCGTATGTCGTATTTTCACGTGCCGCCGCGGGACAGACATTCTACCAATTATTTAGCGTGGCGTTTGATGAACCTAATCATCAAATTATGGCGAGCATTCATTTAAACATTTAATTTGGACATTTATAGTTGCATCAGCGCATTAGACTCTGAACTGCTCTGTTAGTTAGATTGTGTGGATCTTCTGTTTTCATCTGTGACTTTCAGAATACAGAACGTTTTTTTTAGAAAATCGTTTTTGATTATAAATCCCGGACAATCTTCTAATTCCTCAGAGCTATAAGCTGTAACTATAAGTGTATTCTCAGATGAAGTGGGCACTAGGAATTCTAATTACAGGCTTCACGTTCTGCTAATCACTTTCTGGTATCCAATATTGTAGTTAGAGAGCCAGTGTTGAGAACAGCGAAAGACAGCATAAACAACAGCATAAATAATAGGAACATTTTTAACAACAATAATTTCACCCGCCGCCCCACATATGGTGCATCGGCCGGGAAAGTAAACTGAGTAAAAGTGAAAGTGATTTTTAAATATTCGGATTCGCGAGTGAAATGCGACACACAACTGAGCATAGAACAGTGAATGTGTTACGTGTGCATGTGGACGACGCAATTGGATTAACAACGCATCTGGATTGACGGAGCTGGCACTGAGTCTAGCGGTGCTGCCGGCATCGAGAGAAGCCAGTTTCGTCTCACCGTAGTCATCCGCTGGAGCAGCCGGAGCTGCGCCTGCAGTTGCGGGCCACGCAAACACACAACAGCCGTCGGCGTGCCGTCGGCAGCTCAGCACGCTGCGTCGCATCAGTAATCCCGGTACGCCGCACAGAGAACGCCATACGTCGTGCAGAAGGAACTAAGTTAAGTGAAAAGCTGTTAAAAATTTTACTAACCTGCACTAAAAGACTGTCGGAAATGGAACTGCCAGAAGAAACTGAGGTTAAACTTAAATCAGAACCTATGTCTATTGAGGGAACTGTAAATCCAGACAACGGTTCAAGTGTAAATATGCATGAAAGTAGTAATGTTAAAGTGAAATATGAAGTATTGTCTCCTGACAGCAGTGTAAAAAGGGGCAATGATTCAATAATAGAAACCCCTGTAGTAAAGCAGAAATCAGAAATTGTTAATTTATTGGAAGATAGTTTATCTGATGAGTTAAAAACGAAACAGTCATCAGAGATGGTAGAGTTTAAACAGTAGAAGTTAAATATGACTGATCAATCAGAAGTTTCGTTTAGTTTTGATGATTCTGGTGTTGGAGCTAGTTTTTCGTCACCTGAGTGTGATAAAAAGCCAGCTAGTGAGCAACCCAAAGATGCTGGGGCTATTGATTTGAATGTTATATTACAAGCAATAGCTGCCAGTAATGCAAAAATGTCAGCCAGTAATGCTAGAATGACAGCTGAATTAAAGTCTGAAATAAGTGAACAGGTCAAAAGCAGTAATGCTGAATTAAAGTCTGAAATAACTGAGGTCAAAAGCAGTAATGCTGAATTAAAGTATGAGATTAAGGCCAGCCAAACTAATTTTAATAAACGATTGGAGGTAATGGACGATACCTTCAAGGCTGGTTGCAATAAGTTGAAAGAGGATCTAGACAGTTTGAATTATAAAATTGATTACAATCATGAGGATATTAAGAAAAAGGTTGCTCAACAGTATTCTGAAATGTATAAAACAGTAAAATCCGAAGTTGCTGAGGTTCGCAGAGACTTCCAAATGGAAGATGCGAAGCTGGAGCACAAGTTAACAGAAAAGATCGAAGCGGAATCTGAACTGTGCTCAGATAGGTTTAAAGATGTTAATATAAAAGTAAACATATGTCAAGCAGAAGTAGATGCAATCAAAACTGATACTACTCATATTGTGCAAAGAGTAGATAATGTTGAAATGAAAGTAGAAAATATTAGTACTAACATTGCTAACATTGCGAGTAAAGTAGCTTCAGTAACTTCTGGTAACGGTAGTATACAACAAGTTGTAGCTCCAAACGCCGCTTTTATCGGGTGTCGGCAGTTCTTGCGGTTCGATCCAGATAAAAATATCCACCCGCTAGATTTCTGGAACGATTTTGAAGATGTGATTCCACCAACTTGGTCTGAACGAGAGAAAATCTCATTTATTAGAAGCCATTTAGCAGGTGACGCCATGCGTTGGTCAGCTGATGTTATGTTGAAGTGTAAAACATTAGCGGAGTTTAAAACAGCTTTAATTAATGAGTATTGGTCTAGCAATAAGCAAAATGAAGTGTTGAGAGAATTTTGGAGTGGAAAACGCTTCAATGCAGGCAAGGAATCTATTAAAGAGTTTGCTAGGTCATGGATCTCACATTTGTCACATTTGGCGGAAAAGCTAAAACCGGAAATGATTATACTAGGTCTTGAAGCCAAACTGCCATGGTATTGGCAAACTAGAATTATATCTGCCCCTAGAGACAATCTGGATCGTTTCATTGAATATTTGGAACGTGTAGAACGTGTTGCTGCCAATGAGGAGCAAGCACTTAATAACAGAAATGCTAATAACAATAGTAGTAATTTTAGGAACGAGCAAAATGGCAATGTAAACATCAGAACAGTAGGTGTTCGCCATCCTAAGAGAGGTAGGAATTGGAGAAATAATTATCAGAACCAACAATGGCATCCAAGTGATAATAATTTTGTTCCAAACAGAATTATGCATGTAAACAACAGTACGGAAAGTAATGCTGTGCCAGTTAACTATAATGAAAATAAAGGAAACAGTAGTAGGCCGAGGCAGGAAAACTAGTTCCCGTCTATGAGGACACTGGCGCTCACCAGGCGGTTACTTTTCCTAAGCCAGTAGTTACGGGAATTGGTAAGACAGATCAGAATACTCAGACTGAACATGTGGATGAAGAGTCGGTAGCATCTAAGGATACAACAGAAATATTAGATCACTCACAGTATTTGATAGATACCGTGTTAGAGACCCTTTCTAAGTGGGAAGAGAAAGAGAAGGCGCAGCAGTGTAACAGTAGGGAAGAGCTACAAAATACTGAATTGTCAGGTGAAGAAAGAGAAGAAATTCATGCTTGTATTTACGATGAGGATGATGTGCTCTTATCTAAAGTGCCTGTGCAGGATGTTGATAATGTACTAATAGATTTAGGACAGGAGATAAGTGAGAATGTAGAGGGTAGCCTGTTGGGGGTCGATGAACCCAGTAGCTGTGACCAGTTGTCACTTGAGAAGGAAACCGACGATAATGGTGAAAGTGGTTTAGCTGTAACTAGTGTTATGCCCGGTGTGGAGGCACAGAATCGCTCAGACTACAGTAATTTGGGTTATGTTCAGCAAACTAAATGTAATGAAGTCGTGCGGTGTTTCGATTTAAAATTAATAGACCGACTGGAAATGGCAGCTGAAAATGTAATTCAGGAAACCCCTACACACTGTGACCTAAATGTCATGAAGACAGATGTCGATCACTTTAGTTGGAGACAAATCCAAAAGGAACTATTGGATGAGTTTGAGGAACCACCTGTACAACCTATAATAAGCCACCCTTTAATAATAGTGAAAGTGTTGGGTATCAATGTACGTTGTCTCTTAGACAGTGGAAGTGAGGTGAGTGCGATATCTCAGTCCTTCTTTGATGCATTACTTGGTAAAAACAAGCTTACAGTAATGAGGGTATCAGGACTAAGAATAATTGGTGCTACTGGCAAGGTGTCAAAAACGGCAAAGCAAGAAGCTTTGCTGCCCTTTAACATTAATGGTAATTTAATTGATCCTCCATGTTTAATTGTAAACAATCTCAGTATTGAGGTTTTAATTGGCATAGATTTCTTGTCGAAATATCAGAGTGTTGTTGACTTTGAAAGAAGCCAGTTAAGAATGGTCTTGCCAATAATCGGAGTAATTACAGTACCTTTTAGTGATAACCATGTAGTAACTAATGATGACACTTGGGAGCTGCCTATACGAGTTCTGAAAAATAGGAGATATTGGGACGAAGGTGTTAATCTTAGTACAAGTAAGCTAAACACAGAAGAAGAAGAAGAAGCGATTATTTTGGACAAAATAGAAGCTAAATTGCAGGAAATCGATAAAATTTCAGCTAATCAGAAGGAAGAACTGAGACAGGTTCTGAAAAGGCATCATAAAGTATTTTCAGATCGACGTGGCGTGGTCAAAGGTTATGAATGAATGCTGTAGGGAGGAGGTTGTTCTGTAACCTCTACACAGTGTGGCAGCTGTGCAGTCCCAGCTGTATGAGATCTTCTTTCTCTTTCAGGTCTCACTCATTCTTCATCTTTCCTATCCACCTAAAATTTCGATCTCTTCTTTCCAACACATTAAATTTTCCGTTATGGTTATCAAGCCAGCATTAAACAATGAATGCTGTAGGGAGGAGGTTGTTCTATAACCTCTACACAGTGTGGCAGCTGTGCAGTCCCAGCTGTGTGAGATCTTCTTTCCCGTTTCAGGTCTCACTCACTCTTCATCTTTCCTATCCACCTAAAATTTCGACCTCTTCTTTCCAAATACTAAAATTTTCCGTCATGACTATTAAGCCATGAGTTCTGGAACCATTCTATCCACCGATTAGTGAAGAAAAATACCTAATGTGACAAACCTAACAGTGACATAAACAATAGAGAAGTATGACGTAATTAAGATACAAAGGTATTTGAGTAACAAGTATGTATAGAATCCTGGTAATATTGTAAGTACAAAGTGTTGTGTTATTGGAAATGGTCCACCAACAATATTTAAAAAAAGATGTACAAATTCGTGTACAAGCAGGATCTGAAGTGGCAGTGAAACCTATTGTATGCTGTAGAGCTAACTAATTAATAGTAAAAGAGAGTGCTTAGTGTTATGAAAAATATGCAGACAAGTTGTAAGAATAAACTCACCTTGTGTAGCAAGGAATGGCAGTGTAATAGAATTGAACAGTGTTTGTGGTTGAGACGTGAAGGACACGTCTTTGAAATATTTATAAGTTTGGAGCTGGCCGTTATTTGGTGTAGTGTGTGACAGGACACACCTACACGTATTGAGGTTATGAGTTGGAGGCGTGAATGCGACCATAGGTACCCTTATGTTAGATGAGACAGAGCAGCTCATGGTGTCCTATAGGTTTAAGGAATTTAGCATTACGCTCGTCCACAATTACTTGATGCACTTTAGTGGTAGGTCGAGAGAGACTACCTGTGGTTTCAGCATCCGATCGAGTGGAAATGGATTGCCACGTGAGCAAACTGATCAGCTGCAATACACTATAGATATGAAATAAATGTGCTATTCTATGCTTTAAAATGTTAATAGAGTGAGTGTTAAATAAGTTCATACACTAGCAAAGTAAGTAAGTATATAATGGCAGACGTGAAACATTATTGATAGCTCAGCATAGATACACTTCAAAGTAAGTAAGTACATAATTGCAGATGTGGAACTGACACAGCAGCAGAGGACCAATAAGTGGATTTAGTAGTCAACTAAAGGTAGTGTGTTTTGAACACTCACAACTGTACGGTTACCAAAAGTTACTCACATGTACAAAGAAGCTGAGAAACAACTACTAATCAAATATACTCATACTGTCTCTAAGAATAAGGTAATCGAAGATGAGTCAGCTAAGGGAATAAAATACAAATGTATCAGGAATATACCGAGCATTGGTTCAGTGTTCCCGCCCAGAAATAATAAATTGAAATTAAATAGGATTTATGATTGTATGCCTTGAGCATAAATTTTCTCTAGTACGTGACTAATGGCGTTTTGAGCCATTTGTTTATCGATTTTGACAGTTAAGTAACCATGAGAGTAAAATTGAAAAAGTTCTGTTAACTTTGTTCCAGCAACATATTGAAGGATAAAATGTATATATCCCCATTTCATTGTGACCCACCCTTAGATGTTAAGTGAACAGAGTCTGAGGCACTCTTTTTGTTTGTTCTACAGGACAAACCAGATAATGGCAGCCTGGTAGCTGCGTGAAAGCGTGGAGTGACTTGGACACAACTCACAGAGACCCCTCCCCTTTCCCCATGTAATTTAGAGTGAACGTGAAGGACGCACACCATAGCAACTTCCCCTCCTCTACCCTTGTGAATGGAAGTGTAGGACGCCAGCCAAAGCGGCTGCAACCACGTGTGTAAAAATGATTTGTGAAATTTTCTTTCAGGTTTAGAAAAGACTGCTAAGAGATAATCATCTGTTGTGTATTTTCTTGTATTTTCTTTGAATTTGTGTATGTAAAAATGTATTTAATGGATTTAAGATTTTCATAATTTTACATATTTTTATGTGTTTGCTTGTCTAAGGCAATATGTATGCCAAAGTGTCTCGTTGACTTTGCTTAAATTTTGAGTAATAATGTTGCTTAAGAGGCAGTGAACATGCCCGCAATTTAAATAATTAATGTAGGTAATCAATTTTCTTTTAATATTTATACATGTTGACATTTCAATTTTAATTTTCATAGGAAGTTAACCTGTACTCTTGCTTCCCTTTTTGTAATTAATTTTTTTTCGTTCATTAACATTCATAAACAAAAAATTTAAGTAGAGGGTGATATAGGGAAGCAGCCTACTCACGCTGTAGTAAATTCATATCAGTTTTTCCATTGTGTGCCAGCCAGTCTGCTGTAACTAGCTCTGACGTCACAAATGTTGCGCAATACTTTAAAAATCAAGCAAATAACCTAAAACATTTCTAGCATGTCAGGAGTAATACTAAATTAATGTGTGTTGAATATCAGTTCGATAACTTTAGCCATTTTCGAAATTTGGACGTTTCTCTGTAAAAATCATTGGCGCAACAGAAAAGAGCTAGAAAGTTAAAAATGTATAATTAGATTCATTTTTCATAATTATTTAATAAAAACAGTACTTTGGATTTCACAAATTAAAATTTTAGTGGAAATTCAAGATTTTCTGGTTTTTGTCTTAAAACTTAAGGAAGCAAGATAGATTAAGTAGGCTAATAAATAAGGCTAGGATGTTTATATTTAAGTAGGTTGGAGATCCGCTATAACTAAAACTACCTTGCCTAGTAAGGCGGTGCGGGTTTCCCGCATCGTTCCCCTCCGCTCCGTAAAGAAGCATGGGACTTCATCTCTCTCACCTATAAAACTATAGCGATAGCGTATCTCCAAAGGGCCAGTTAAGAGCTCGTCTACTGCGTGCAGTGTAATTAAATTAATTCTCTCGCCCAAAATATTTAACTTAGCCACGTTAAAATTTTATTATCAATACTTACCTGCGTGCTGAATGCACATTTAAATTAAGAGCTTCATTGGCCATCAGCAAGAGAAGCTATGATTTATTAGGTAATTTAAAGTGGTGCATTACTAGCCCAGCGGCTAGTCGGGAGAGCCGATTTGATCAGGCGTTCCCTTAGCCGTCCGCACCGCGGCTTTATATATAAGAACGCTGCGCGAGGAAGCAAGGCCCCAGTTCTCTCCAGACGCTGAATAGCACGTCATCTGTGTCGGGAGTCGCTTCGCGTCGGTATCATTGCTACAAACAGCCTCGGATGCCGTATTAAGTTACTCGGAATACGCGTAACCATGAAATCATTTTCGAGTGAAGTGTTAATTCTGGGTTGACTTCAATTATCGATCTTCAGTTTGCGTATGTCGTATTTTCACGTGCCGCCGCGGGACAGACATTCTACCAATTATTTAGCGTGGCGTTTGATGAACCTAATCATCAAATTATGGCGAGCATTCATTTAAACATTTAATTTGGACATTTATAGTTGCATCAGCGCATTAGACTCTGAACTGCTCTGTTAGTTAGATTGTGTGGATCTTCTGTTTTCATCTGTGACTTTCAGAATACAGAACGTTTTTTTTAGAAAATCGTTTTTGATTATAAATCCCGGACAATCTTCTAATTCCTCAGAGCTATAAGCTGTAACTATAAGTGTATTCTCAGATGAAGTGGGCACTAGGAATTCTAATTACAGGCTTCACGTTTTGCTAATCACTTTCTGGTAGCCAATATTGTAGTTAGAGAGCCAGTGTTGAGAACGGCGAAAGACAGCATAAACAACAGCATAAATAATAGGAACATTTTTAACAACAATAATTCCACCCGCCGCCCCACAGGCTCACATATTCGTCCTGCTCCCGTTACGAGCGTACTAATCATGCCTCTTTTCTGGCTCGGGTGGTGGTTTGACAGTTTGTGCAGGTTTCGGTCCGCGTGTGTCGGTTTTTGATACACGCTGTGTCCCAGGTTTTCGCCGTCCCTTGTGACCAGCACATCTAGAAATGGCAGTTTCTTGTCCTTTTCTACTTCCATGGTAAATGTTATGTTGGCATGGAGGCTGTTCAAGTGTCTTAGGAAATCACCGAGCTGTTCTTCGAACAGTCTGAACAAGAAAGAGGAAAGCCTTAAGGTAAACGGATTCTAGCTTCCCGTACTGCCGCGAACGACCGTCGCAGGTAGCAAGAGGAGAACCGCACCGGAAATGACCGCGGAGAAGCCCTCGGACACTGGCGCGCCAGGTACATATAGTCTGCGCCCGCGAGCTCGGCTCCAGTTCACCACCGGCAATGGAGGGTGAAGCTTTGACAATGCCAGCCACTCGTGCTGGCGAAACGTCAGAAAAATCATTAGATGAACGTCGGCCGAAGAACCCGGGACAGAAGCCAATAGGCAGTTTGTCAAAATTATGTTGATTTTTGTATTTGAGATTTTATCTTAAACTTCATTTAATATATTAAAAAGTGTCCACACTCTCATTGGGGGATCGATACACACACAGAATAATTAATTTGTTAATGTTATGAAGCCCAGTTAATTTAATAGTTGATATTTCAATGTGTTTTCTTTCACTTACTGTTCTAAGGTCATGTCTTGATTTGAACTGTGTGCCTTTTCTGATGTAAATGCATGATCCTCCGCCCTTTGAAAAAGTCCTGCAATAAGAGTCTGTTCCTTCATACAATAATAACATTACATGTTGGATTTCTGTTCTCTACACCAGTGTTCAGTGGCACAGACTACTGTGCGGTTCATGGATTGGAGCTCAGCGTCGAACTGTTGTATTTTATTTTTGATTGATTGTATGTTTTTACGAAGGGTTGTTAAGCCCATGAAATGTCCTGTGTTGCTTTTTCCAGTGGTTTCTTTTTCTTTATCACACCTAGTATGTGTGTCATTTGGTGTGTCAAAACCTATGAGTATCTTGTGAGCGACTGTTTCACAATTTTTTAAACTGCTGATGATACTCTTTAGGCAGGGGAACCTGTTGTCTGGATTTAGCCTAAAAGAGTGTACATACTCTATGAAGTGGGCGATCCTAAGGGCAAAATACAGTACCGAGAGAAGGCTTTCAGACGTTACATTGGACAGGACGACTTCTGGGGTTTCTATGCAGTCGTGCAGTTACAAAATGTTGGACTATCAACGATCAAGTTGGAGCTGTTTTCCGGTGACACTGAGCAATGTAAAAATTTTTGGGAACACTTGGAATCTTTTATCGATGCAGACCCAAACTTACCAACTGCCGACCAACATGTAATTCTTCGATGCTACATGGAGGAGGAACCCAAGAGTTTGGTACAAGCCATTGCTTGTGAACAGACCTAGGAAATTCTGCATGCACGTTATGGTGATAACAGTAGAATTATCCAGGCGCGTCTTGTAAGACGTCACATCTGTAACATCTGACTCCACAGAATCCCTTAACTTAACATTTACTGAAACAATAAACGCATACAAGCTTTACAGGCACTAGCAGAGAATGTTGAAGTTTATGGTTGAGTTCCGAAGATACTTCGCGCTTTCCCCAAGAGGGTACAATTATCAGACTGGAACATCGTGAAACTGATGGATCTCTTATCAGAAGAGGTAGGTGAGTCACTGACATCTTAAAAGATTTGTGGAGAAACTTGCAGATTAACAAACACTGTACCGTCTACAGCAGCCCTCAACGTTCGGTCCAAGTCAGGACGCATAGCAAGCAAAACGGAAGGAAGATAGAAGAAGCCTACTGTGTGTTTTGCGAAAGGCGTGGGCATTGGGCACAAGACTGAGAGAAGATGAAGGATGTTCATGACCTCTTCAAGATACTAAGATCTAACAATATGTTGTTTCTTTGCCTCAACCAGGGTCACATAGTAAAAGACTAGAAAGAAAGAAAAAGTATTGTCTTTTTTGCAAGGAAAGACATCAAAAGTCAGTCTGCATAAATTCGGAACATTTTACTATATCGGTTACTTCTGCTGAACAGAGTACAGTCGGCAGTGTGAATACCGGAGATTAAGTAATCATTTACCAGACGGCCCACGTATATGTAGCAGGGCCCGCAGATTTACACGCCGCATTTCATGTGGTAGCAGCCAATCTAGCTTCAGCAGCAGATCGATGTTTGGCAATTTAAAACGATGTTTTTGCGGATGAGTCTTCGTTCACTACGTCACAATCTCGTCATTTGGTCCGCTTGACATTGAGATGCACACGCATCAATTCTCACATTACAGTCACAACATTGTAGAGTTTTCACTCGTTTTCGAGACATCCGTCAGTACCTCAAGAGTTTAAAAGGCCACACATTATTATTTTACAACTGGCCGATCCCGCATAGAGTTACGATGGTCTTCCCATTGTAGCGCATCACCACTGAAGAATGATTAAGGACACTGCGCTGATATGTATATCCCCATCACTGGCTTTACTGCCTTCTAATTCTACATCTAAACTCCGTAAGCCACTTTGCGGTGTATGACGGAGGGCACCACTGTCACTTCCCCTTTTCCAGTTCGAGTCGCATGTGGTTTGCGGGAAGAACGATCACGGTTAAGCTTCCGTATGCTATTGAATCTTTCTAATTTTATTTTCATGGTCTTTTCGCAAGATATAAGTAGGAAGAAGCAAGATATTGGTTGCCTCTTCTAGGAATGTACGCTCTCGGAATTTTAACAGTAGACCGTACCGTGATGCAGAACGCCTCTCTTGCAGCGTCTGCCACCGAAGTTGGTGGAGCACCACCGCGATGCTTTCGTGGTTGCAAAATGAACCTGTGACGAAACGTGCTGCTCTTCTTGGAATATTCTCTACAACCTCTGTCAATCCTATCTGGTATGGACCGACACCGTCAGTATTTTCAGATACTTGTGGAACGAGGGTTCGGAAAGCTACTTCTTTTGTTGTTGGATTACATTTCCTGAAGACTCTTACAATGAATCTCAATCTGTCATTTGCCTTACCCGCGATTAGTTTTATGTGGTCGCTCCATTTCATATCAGTCTGTACGCATGTTCTGTGGAAGTAACTGCTTCCAGTGACTGGTCTGCAATTGTGTGACCACACTATAAAGAATCGTTTTGTCTATGTATTCGCATTTCGTTACATTTGTTTATGCTGAAGGTCAATTGCCATTCCCTGCACCAAGCGTCTATCCGCAGAAGGTCTTCCTGCATTTTGCTACAATCTTCTGAAGTTGCGACTTCTCTGTACACAACAGCATCGGCGAAAAGCCAGATGGAACCCACGACGTCATCTGCTGGGTCCTTTACGTATATTATGAAAAGTAGGGTCCTATAACACTAGGTTGGGACACGCCTGAAGTTACCATTACGTCTCGAGACTTCTCTCCGGTCAGAACGACACGTTGTATTCTGTTTGCTAGAAATTCTTCCATCCAGCCACACAGTTGGTCTGATATTCCGTACGCTCCTATTTTGCTTATTAGGCAGCAGTGCGGAATTTTATCAAACGCCTTCCAGAGTTAAGGAACACGGCGTCGACGTGGGCGCCTGTTGTTACCTACTGATTCCTGTGTCTCGTGGACGAACAGAACGAGCTGGGTTTCACACGGCCGTTGTTTTCGGAACCCATGTTGATTCCTATAGAGGAGATTTTCGGTCTATAGTTCTCTGCGTATATTCGATGACACATCTTTAAAAAGGGAATGACCTGTGCTATTTTCCAATCATTAATAACCCTTCGCTCCTCTAGAGACTTACGGTGCACGGAGAGGGGCAAACCGAGCGATTTCAGTTGCTTTTCTATACCTTAGTCACTTACATCCGGATCTGTCGTTTTGTAGACCGTGCGTCGATCTAAAGGAAGAACTACAGTGCGATCTTCCTCTGTGAAACAGTTTTGGAAAGGGCCGTTTAGTATTTCAGCATTTTTCTGTGTCATTCTCTGTTTCATTGCCATTATGGTCACAGAGACTCTGGACAGATGACTTCAATCCGTTTACTGCTTTGACATAACACCAAAACTTCCTTGGATTTTATGTCTAGTCGGTAGATGGAGTTTTACTTTCTATTCCGTTAAGGCTTCGCGCATAGCTCTCCATACACTAATTTTGGATTCTTTTAGTTCTTGTTTGTCTGCGAGGCTTTGGCTTACTTTTAAATTTGCAAGCGAAGTTCTCTTCGCTTTCGTAGCCGCTTTCTAACAGCGTTGTCGAACCATGACGTGTCTTTACCATTACTCACAATTTTGCTCGGTGTGTACCTGTCTAAACCGTTTTGCAAGACGCTCTTGAACTTTACCCATTGATGCTCAACATCGTCAGTGTGGAAGATGATATTTTTGTGTTGGACTGTCAGGTAATTTTAAATCTGTCTCTTTTCGCACTTGCTGAACAGCAAAATCTTCCTACCTTTCTTCGTATTCCTACTTACAGCCACATTTTGTGATTCCGTAACGGCCTTATGATCGCTGATTCCCTGTTCTACGTTGAGTGGAAAAGTCCTGGCCTGTTCGTCACCAGCAGGTCATGGAAGTCATCCTCACGAGCCGGCTCTCGGATTAACTTCTCAAGGCATTTTTCGACTAAAACACCTACAACAAATTCACTATATTCTCCGTCATTGCTGCGCGCTTTAATCACTTGAGGCTTTTATTCTATAGCTGGTAACTTAAAATCTCCACCACAAATTATAACATGACCACGAAATTCACGCGAAATATTCTCCAAGGTTCCCCTCAGACGTTCCGCCACTTTTGCTGCTGAGACGGTATCTACAAAAGCATCCAATGACTGTGTTTGATCCGTCTTTAACACTTATCTTCACTCAAATTATGTCGCATTCTCAGTCTGAACTAATCTCATTCGATATTACCATATTTTTTGTTGTGTCTAGACAAGACAGCCTAGACACAATGAGAGGAAGCCGAAAGGCACGCGCTTAAACTCACGCAGGCTGGCGTGAGGTCTGAAACAGGATACGTAATGAATGCTATAAAGAAAAGTACGTAGCTTCTGGAATACTTAACTTTAATCCACATTTGTAGAACATCGCTCTTGATGATACATTAATAGAATCTCAATATCAGTTGAATACGGCGCCTTGCTAGGTCGTAGCAAATGTAGCTGAAGGCTATGCTAACTATCGTCTCGGCAAATGAGAGCGTATTTGTCAGTAATCCATCTCAGGCAAAGTCGGCTGTACAACTGGGGCGAGTGCCAGGACGTCTCTCTAGACCTGCCGTGTGGTGGCGCTCGGTCTGCAATTACTGACAGTGGCGACACGCGGGTCCGGCGTATACTAATGGACCGCGGCCGATTTAAAGGCTACCACCTAGCAAGTGTGGTGTCTGGCGGTGACACCACATTTTTTATGGCTATAAACACTCCTCCACCACCGGTGTTCAAACTATATTCGCGATGTACAGGGTGTCTGTTTTAACTTGAGACAACTACAACACTCGAAAACGATGCACCGTACGGAAAAACTGTTCTAGCTGAAAAGTGTGCTGGCGTACGTCTTCGCCAGCACACCGGTCGGCACTAGGAAACATTGTATAACAGGCGCTGAGCTAGGAGCGCCTACGTCAAGAGGAGACCAAGACACGCCCCCAGGCTACGCGCCGATAACGCCCCTGGGCCGCGTGCATGTACACCACCGCTGCCGACTGAGCTGTCCCAATCTCTCAATCTCACTACCTCAGTGCGTCGCACTGGGACTGTTCGCGTTGTACTTCAATACGTCGCACTGTGTTCTAGTCTTCCACAGTGATAGTCGACGCCTCGCACCTTAGCTAGCTGTCAGGGAACGTTAGTTTTGTATATAGATGTGATAAGGACACGGACAAGACTCAAGAGTTAGTACATGATATTTGACTGCTGTTAACCACAGAACGTCAGATTGGACATAACTGAAGTTAAGTACTCAATTGGTTCCTGCAATAAAGTGTATTTTAACCACGTGTGCATTTTGTGTTGTAGTGAGAGGAAACCCGGCCACATACCTATCATAGCACCCTCTCTTCATCCAGCCAGGAACCACAAAACATTACAAGAGGGTGCAGCCAGAACAAAAAGGTAATATTAGTAAAGGGGACATCCGTCCGTGCCACTCCTAACCATCCTTCCTGCCTGGCCGGTGACAACTCTATATTTTCAAATAGGACGTCGCTTTCATTGCATTTCGGATTCTACGCCAAAAGATACCTACGGTTTACTAAAATCACTGTTTTCCATTCGTGGTAGATACTGTAATCGACAAGTATCAAGTATGGATGTTTCTGCAATTAAGAACCGACGCATTTGATGCTACATTTCATTTACGTTGTAAATTTAAACCTTTGTGTCTAATAGTTGATATTTATGTTCGAAATTTACTTCAGTGCTGCAAATTGTCTTCCATTTTTGGTAGACGGCGTTGTAATCGACAAATATCAAGTGTGCCTGTTTCTGCAATCAAGAACCGGCGCATCAGATGCTACATTTCATTTACGATGTAAATTTAAAGCTTTGTGTTCTAACGGTTGATATTTGTGTTCGAAATTTATTTTAGTATTAAAAATTGTATTGTATTGTGCAACATGATCAGCTGTTTCAATGGCTGGTTAGAAACTACGTTTAGTGCGCTCTAGGATCAAATATGATGATGTAATAGTTGTCTTTTTCCATCAGGATGCTTGATTTCGGTGATTCCCCTTGCCTTTTACCGTAACTGTGATCCGCAATGCTTTTAAGTTGTGTACATGCGTTCCAAGCACGAAGTAATAAACTTATCGAAATGTAAGGTCGTCAGTTTGAGCATTTATTGTGAATTATAATTATGGTGAGAGGGAAGGAGACTCGCCAAAGTCAAGACCCAATGGTGAGAGGCAAGGGGACACCGGTATGAAGCATCCCGGTGGCAGCGGAAAACTATGACATCGACGTGTTTGATCCTGAAGTACGCTGAACCTAGTTTCTAAACTGGCAGTGAAACGGCTAACCATATTGTACTGTACAATCAAACTGGCAACACTAAAGTAAATTTCAAATATAAATATCAATCGTTAGAGCAGAAAGGTTTACATTTATATCGTAAATGAAGTGTAGCATCAAATGCGTCGATTCTTAACTACAGAAACAGGCACACTTGGTACTTCTCGATTACAGCATCTGCCACGAATGGAAAACGATGGTTTTAGTAAATCGTACGTATTTTTTGCTGTAGAATCCGAATATGTAATAAAAATGGGGTGTCCCCATTTTAAAATACAAAATAGACTACGCCCACACAGGAGGGGTGATTACGAGTTGGCCAGTTGTAGAACAGATAGGTGTTCCCTTTACTGTTTTTCCCTTAGAACATTTTTTTTATACGATGCATCGTTTTCGAGATATTTCGTTGTCTTAAGTTAAGACCAACACACTGTGTTTCTAGGACCAATTCCACCATTGTAATTCGGCGGCCCACCAAAACCACAACTGTTATTTACCCTCTGTGCGTTTCCAAAACCACAATTATTATTGTTATCCCATGGGCGATTACCACTCTTTCCAAAACCATTACCTTTTCATATCTTATTATTACCATTGGAATTATAATTGTTAAAACCTGATCGGTTGCTGTTATGCCCCTATTATTGTTTTCTGTGATTGTACGTTCTTTCTTTGCGTCATCTTCACTGATTATGAATTCAAGTTCTCTTATTATTCCTTTACATGCTTGTAAACTATCTCCTGCCCTACCAACCAATGACTGCTGATAATGTAATGGTAACTTCATTCTGCACATCAGTATCAGTTCCCCATCACTGAATGGACTATCTAAACACTGATTTTTTTGTCATTTTCTCGAAAAATCTAACAGGTTTCTTTTGTCTTGAATTTTCGAACAATTCTTTCTGTAGTAACTCATACTTTATTCTATTTTTTGTTTCTGTGGACCAATATCGTTGCGGATTTAAATTGCTCATACGATTGACAGTTTACAGCTACTCTTTGCACGGATTCCGCCATTGTACCGTCCATATGCCCACAAATGAATTCAAGTCTATGGGCTAAATGGCCAATGCTCTGGTAAACCGATGTGAAATTGATTTATGAACGTGCGTGGATGTAAGCCGTTCCCGCTTTCTTTGTAATGTTGGAATTTTCTGACTGTGAAAAAGTGACCATTGTCAAAATTTTCTTTTTCACCATACGGCGTTTGTGTTTTCACAACATTACTCGTTCCCTTCGACTGTGTCATGTTCTCTTGTACTCTTTATACCATATTTGGGTCTTGATATGACGTATTTATTTTCCCATCTAGCATCGTATCTACGCAGTGATGTGCTGTTATTTACAGCGTACCGTTCTTAGTGCATCGGACTGAAAGATTCGTTTACATTTCCTGTTACTGGTTCAGTGCTCTGAATTCCCATTAGATTCATATTGTCTTAGGGTCTATAACGTGTTGTACTGTAACTTGGAAATTGCGCAATCGGTGCATGTGTCGCCGTGTCTTGCTCTGTTCTCGCGTCACTCGCTTACGTTCGAAGACTCGACTGCCGCTCTGTTGGAATGCGCGAGTTTACCGTTTCTCGCTCTCTAGTCTGCTGTGACAGCACATCACCTACTTCGCTTGCGTGTGTTAACTGTTCTTTTCCTATTAGCTTTTTTTTCGTTTCGGTGATTACTGACGCAACCTATTGTGGATCAACGACTGGAATCTCGGACGTTTCTGTGTTTCCGCTACTGCTACAGAAGATTGCTGCACAACTGCCTTGTTTCCTTCTGGATTTCTGTCCATTACTATGTCGGATGATACCAACGATTCCGCTGCCTCTCTATTGCTTTCTGTACGATTCTCGATAGACTGTTTAATTTTATACGAAGGTCTTCATACTGTTTCTGACTTTTCGGGACTATGTTTTCAATGCGTGTGTCGAATCTTTTTAAAGCGACTCGCGTGACACGGTTTTTGACATGATTTGTTGCGCCTTACCAGACGTCTTAACGTGCTAATTTATCCACTCTTAGACACTGCATCCAGCACCTGGTCAACGTCAGAATGCATCTTTTTCTGGTCAGCCAGTTACGATTGTATAAGCTCGCGCGAGTCTCTCGCCTCTCTCCGGATTTCAGTAAACTGTTCATTAATTTCCATTCGTAATTTTTGCTGATCTTCGGGGACTTTTTCGAACCCAGCATAAGTTTCAAACTGGAGGCTACTTAAGGCAGCATTTGTCTCTGTTTTTAACTTTGCTGTTTCGAATTTTAAATTCACTGTTTCTGTTTTTAAGTCTGCTAACCCTGCATCTGTCGCTATCTATAAATTCGTTAACCTGCATTTGTTTCGGTTTTTAAGTCTTCTAACCTTGCATTTGTTGTTTCACTCGTTTGCTTTACGACCATAGTGTGTTGCTTCAATAATGCGAAAAGACTATCTGACTCTTCGCCATCGTCAGCTGTCACTATTTGATGTAAATTTTGCCGTTCGCGTCTTTCACGTGGCGTTTCACCGACTTCCGTGCACAGTGCGGACGCACTTACACACATTCTTTCTGTTGGAAACTGTCCCGTTTGGTTCAAAATTGCTATATTTGGTTCAGCTTACCGAAGTTGCTGGTCCTCTGACTCTATTTCTGACCCACTAGATCCGCCATTTGTTTGTTTTCGTGCATTCTCTGACTGTGATAACAACCGCGAAGCTGCTACCATTCCCTCTGCACTATCACTACGTTCCGTTCCATGACTTGCACTCGATACTTTTTGCTCTACATCTATCTCTGTCTTGTCAAGATCTTCAGTTTGACCTATCTGCGACACTCTCCGTTCTTCCGCCATCTCTGATCGTCTCGCTAACCTCTGTCTTTCTCGGATTGCGCGAGCTTGCGCTCTCGTCAAAATAAAGTTATATGACCTTACACATTTACAAAATATCATAGAAAGTTTCTTAAATTATGTACACATCATTATCAGCACTGTTAACTGTTTGTAGATTTTCAAACCCAACCCAAGAACGCCGTGAATAACTTCGCGCGCGCCAGCAAGGTCATGCACAAGCTACTTCTACACAATTACAAATGTTCTTCTACTTGCTAATACAACTTTTCTACACTCTGGATCACACATTTACTGTATTCTGTCCACTATACATTTACACACATTGGGTAACCTCGTAACAAAACAACACAATTTTTTTAAATTCAAAAATTCTCTTTTCATACTGGTCCTGCCTCTAAAGATAGACCAGAGCGGGAAGGATGTGAGGAACTGCTAAACGATGTTCCTGAATTCTATCGTATTTCTGATTTAATAATGAAGATGTTATGTAGCTTCCACAACACACAATGTGTTCCGAAATTCCGGTTACAGGACTTGTAGAGGGGAATGAGAAAATGATATGCTGAACAAGAACCCATGTCTATAAAAGTACCTGTTTCCGTGCTACAAGCGTTTGAAAACTCGTTTGCTAGGTAGGTATACCATAGGGTACTCATAGTGGGGGATGGTTACATCGCATCGGCTTATGTCATTTGACGTCTGTCCTGCACCTCTGACCTGGCTCGAACCTCTTTCACGTGCCGGTGGTGTTAGAGCAACATCGTTGAGTACACTTTTGCAGGATACACCGACATGATTCTTCTGAATGGTGAATGGTTGTGGAAGAGCTGCTCTTTGCCTTTATCAAGATCGTTTTCCACAACGTCCGACTCCACTGCATACCCGTTTCGCCACAATTATGCAACGGCTTCGACCTTCACCTTCAGCAGGCGTGACTATGATGCTCTAAGAAGACGCTGCACATCTAAATTCGAAGAGGCCGTGCGGCATCAAGTTGAAGAGAACCCGTCAACGAGTACGTGAACAATCTCTTCGGCTGTTAAAGAGCGGAACTGTAAAACAGGCGATGTACTGGGTCACGCCCACTCAATTACTTGTAAATGTGGGCCGGCCGGTGTGGCCGAGCGGTTTTAGGCGCTTCAGTCTGGAACCGCACCACCGCTACGGTCGCAGGTTCGAATCCTGCCTCGGGCATGGATGTGTGTGATGTTCTTAGGTTAGTTAGGTTTAAGTAGTTCTAACTCTAGGGAACTGATGACATCAGTGCTCAGAGCCATTTGAACCATTTTTTTTTGTAAATGTGGTCGCATTACCAACATGTTTTCAAATGGTTGTAGCACGGAAACGGTACTTTTCCGGACATGTGTCCCAATTCAAGATATTACCTACTGACTCCTCTCCACAAGCCTCTAGAAGTTTGTAACGGGAATTTCAGAAGGCCATGTATACATTCTATGCAAATAAAGTCGTATGTTACATGACGTTAAAATCACTTTCTACTTGTTCATACACAGCAAGTGAGTCTATGAGTCTATGTAACGCCCGTGGCGTGTTATTCCTGTACTGAGATTCCTTTGTCACTATTGGTAGTTTTCGTTTAGATGCTGGTAACAAAATTCTGTGTTGTGAGCGCCATCTGCCTTAAAACTGAGGTTATGTGGAGCCATCTTTCCCACAGAAACTACGAACTAGCAACAGTAGTAAAATGTATTAGTAACCAAAGAAAAATTCATAGTAAATGTTCTTTATAAAGTTATACACTCTACTGAGAACTGGAAGAATAGGAAAAGTGACTTTCAAATATATTTGGTTGAGAATGTAGGCCCATATACAAAAAAAAAAAAAACACATCAGACTGTACTTAGAATGCTGAAATCTTGTACAAAGCACTTTTTGTTTTATCAAAAAATGGTTCAAATGGCTCTGAGCACTATGGGACTTAACATCTATGGTCGTCAGTCCCCTAGAACTTAGAACTACTTAAACCTAACTAACCTAAGGACATCACACAACACCCAGCCATCACGAGGCAGAGAAAATCCCTGACGCCGTCGGGAATCGAACCCGGGAACCCGGGCGTTGGAAGCGAGAACGCTACCGCACGACCACGAGATGCGGGCTTTGTTTTATCGTTTTGTCTTGCTTTCCATCAAACGTAAAGGACTCGTTATTATTGGCTCTGCAGTATTGTCTCAGTCGTTTACTCCAATTTCGTTCTTTGTAACAATGTAGTTTTTTCGCTTAGTAGCTTGTAGTAGTATCCCTTCTAAGATTTTGTCTAAACCTTAGAAGAAATGTTTCTGCCATGACACATGCCTCGGATGTCATAACTGCAAAAGTCGTAGTTCGCGGAAAGTTGCATGTGGAGGGCTACGTTGATTCAACCACAAGAGAGAGTTCTTGCAGTTTTCACCTCATTCTTTCCTAGATCGTCAGAGGGAGGGGTACTTATCTCGCTCGTTCTATAGCTGTGTCTCTCTGTCCCCATTGGATTTATTCTGCTTCAGGCGTGGCTCATCGCAACAGAGTGAATTTTGAAAAGGCTTTTGGGAACACTTCTACGGTGCTACAATAATGTTTCAAAATCTCGGATGACACCTCCGTTATTAATTCAAACCAAAACGAGGAAAATGTGCTTTCACGACGGATCATATCTATCAGACAGTCTGAAAGCATTATTTGTGCTAGCAAAGCCCAATTATAACTTACCGAGCACTATGATATTCACAATCAAGTACACGATATCTGTGTCCACGCGATCTCGATGGCAATACGAGACTGAATGTGAACATTACCCGAGGCAAACTTAAACATTAACTCACTTTTATTTTTTTTAAAAAAAGCACGCAGCGCATACATGCTGCTTGCGGGGAACTAGTCATAGACTGGGGACTGGGCTAGTTTATTCCCGCCTGTCAGCTCACGGAGATTCCGTGATGGGTCCGTGTAGTCGTTCCATTACTTGTAGCATAAAACTAATTCTTTAATTAATATTTGCGAGTGAATTCTTAATTATTGAAACTGTAATTAGACATATGTCACTGTGGATAAGATACTAATGCGGCCCGCCACGAATTCCTCTCCTGTGCCGACCTCTTCATCTCAGAGTAGCACTTGCAACCTACATCCTCAATTATTTGTTGGATGTATTCCAATCTTTGTCTTCCTCCACAGTTTTTGCCCTCTACTGTTCCCTCCAGTACCATGGAAGTCATTCCCTCATGTCTTAAAAGATGTCCTATCACCCTGTGCCTTCTCCTTATCAGTGTTTTCCAAATATTCCTTTCCTCTCCGATTCTGCGTAGAACCTCCTCATTCCTTACCTTATCAGTCCACCTAATTTTCAACATTCGTCTGTAGCACCACATCTCAAATGCTTCGATTCTCTTCTGTTCCGGTTTTCCCACAGTACATGTTTAACTACCACACAATGCTGTAGTCCAGACGTTCATTCTCAGAAATTTCTTCCTCAAATTAAGGCCGGTATTTGTTATTAGTAGACTTCTCTTGGCCAGGAACGTTTTTTTTTGCCATAGCTAGTCTACTTTTGATGTCGTCCTTGCTCCGTCCGTCATTGGTTATTTTACTGCCTAGGAAGCAGAATTCCTTAACTTCATCTACTTCGTGACCATCAATCCTGATGCTAAGTTTATCGCTGTTCTTATTTCTACTACTTCTCATTACCTTCGGATTTCTTCGATTTACTGTCAATCCATACTCTGTACTCATTAGACTGTTCATTCCGTTCAGCAGATCAAGTAATTCTTCATTTTCACGCAGGATAGCAATGTCATCAACGAATCGCATCATTGATATCCTTTCACCTTGAATTTTAATTCCACTCCTGAGCCTTTCTTTTATTTCCGTTATTACTTCCTCGATGTACGGATTGAGCAGTAGAGGCGAAAGGCTACATCCTTGTCTTACACCCTTCTTGATACGAGCACTTCGTTTTTGGTCGTCCACTCTTATTATTCCCTCTTGGCTGTTGTACTTATTGTATATGACCCATCTCTCCCTATAGCTTACCCCTACTTTTTTCAGAATTCCGAACATCTTGCACCATTTTACATTGTCGAACGCTTTTTCCAGGTCGACAGATCCTATGAACGTGTCTTGATTTTTCTTTAGTCTTGCCTGCATTATCAACGGCAACGTCAGAATTGCCTTTCTGGTGCCTTTACCTTTCCTAAAGCTAAACTGATCGTCATCTCTCTGTTTTTTTTTTCATTCTTCTGTATATTATTCTTATCAGTGAATTGGAAGCATGGGTTGTTAAGCTGATTGTGCGATGATTATCTCACGGCACTTGTCGGCTCTTTCAATCTTGGGAATTGTATGAGAGATGTTTTTCCGAAAGTCAGAGGGTATGTCGCCAGACTCATAAATTCTACACAACAAAGTGAATAGTCATTTTGTTGCTCCCTCTCCCAAAGATTTGAGAAATTCTAATGAAATGTTATCAGTCCCTTCTGCCTTATTCCATTTTAAGTCTTCCAGAACTCTTTTAAATTCTGATTCAAATTCTGGATCCTATATCTATTCTGCATGATTAATGTTTCTTCTACTATCACACCAGACAAGTCTTCTCCCTCATAGAGGCCTTCAATGTACTCTTTCCACCTATCCGCTCTCTGCTCTACATTTAACAGTGGAATTCCCATTGCACTCTTAGTGGTTCCACCCCTGGTTTTACTTTCACCAAGGTAGTTTTGACTTTTCTGTATGCTGAGTACGTCTTTCCGACAGTCATTTCTTTTTCGATTTCTTCACATTTTTTATGCCGCGAATTCGTCTTAGCTTCCACGCACTTTCTGGTTATTTCATTCCTAAGTGACTTATATTTCTGTAGTCTTGAATTTTTCTGAACGTTTTCGTATTTCTTCCTTTCGTCGATCAAATTAAGTAGTTCTTCCGTTACCCATGGTTCCTTCGCAGCTACCTTCTTTGCACGTATGATTTTCTCTCCAGCGTTTGTAATTGCCCTTTTTAGAATCAAATGGTTCAAATGGCTCTGAGCACTATGGGACTCAACTGCTGAGGTCATTAGTCCCCTAGAACTTAGAACTAGTTAAACCTAACTAACCTAAGGACATCACAAACATCCATGCCCGAGGCAGGATTCGAACCTGCGACCGTAGCGGTCTTGCGGTTCCAGACTGCAGCGCCTTTAACCGCACGGCCACTTCGGCCGGCTGTTTAGAATCGTCCCTTCCTCTTCAACTGAACTGCCTACTGAGCTATTCCGTATAGCAGTATGTAAGCCTCAGAGAATTTCAAGCGTATCTCTTCATTCCTTAGTACTTCAGTATTCCACTTCTTTTTGCGCTGATTCTCCCTTGACAAGTCTCTTAAACTTCAGCCTACTCTTCATCATTACTGAATTATATTCTTAGTCTGTATTTGCTCCTGGGTACACCTTACATTTCAGTATCTGATTTCGGAATCTCTGCCTGACATGATGTAATTAAATTGAAATCTTCTTGTATCTCCCGGCCTTTTACAAGTATACCACCTCATCTTGTGATTCCTGAATGGAGTATTCGCTGCTACTAGCTGTAATTTGTTGCAGAAGTGAATTAGTCCTTCTCCTCTCTCATGTCTAGTACCAAGCCCATATTCACAACTAATCCTTTTTTCTACTCGTTTCCCTACAACTTAATTCCAGTCCCGCACGACTAGCAGATTTTCATCTCCGCTTACGTACTGAATTACCTGTTTAATATCCTCATACACTTTCTCTCTCTCTTCATCTTGGACTTGTGACGTCGGCACGTAGACCCGAATTATAAAGATTTAAACATTAAACATAGGTAACAGAGCTGTCCGTCTTGGCGCCAGTCCAACAAGAGATTCACTGTTCACTGCTGACGTTCGGGTGCACCGCGGCGTATTTTCTTGCTGTTACCACACTCCTCGGTCAGCAGTCGCTTGTGGACAGAGTTATCTCCTGGTCCTGCAAAGTTGCAGAAGCGTAACCATTCAAATACGACGCAGTAAAACATGCCCCGAAATGTGGCCTAAACGCGACAAGCTGTAGCTTGCTATATCCAAATGACGAATCAGCTGGCATCCCAGGCACTGAACGTGCTGCAGTAGCTGATTTACGTTGGCAGTGTCGGCGCTGACGTCTGTTGTGACACCTTTGCTATTTTGCTACGCTGACAGTTTGCCACTTCTGACACGGTACTGGGCTGTTCACGAATTTATTTGTGTATTTATTTCAACCTAATTTCTCGGTAAGAACGCTGGACCACTATAGATGAAAACCACAGTTATACAAAACATTATGACAATTTTTACTGTGCTTTTATTTGTACAGTTAATCTTAAAAGTTTGTAACATTCAACTCATTCGTTCTTATGTATTTCTCTGTTTTCTTATATTAGCACTCTAACATCTCATGGCTAACTACACGCTACTCTACATGCAGTTTTTTTATTAGGTCTTTTGCTACTGCTAGTCGGGTGTCCGTTTCCCCATCACAGGAAATCAGTTAGGGATTTTCATTATGTTAATTCTATTCTAACTGATTTTACTATTATCTTCGTCGACTGCTGCTATTAGTTTTCGTAACGTCTATCAGAACTCCCACAGAACTCATATGCCGGCCGCGGTGGTCTAGCGGCTCTAGGCGCTCAGTCATGAACCGCGCGACTGCTACGGTCGCAGGTTCGAATCCTGCCTCGGGCATGGATGTGTGTGATGTCCTTAGGTTAGTTAGGTTTAAGTAGTTCTAAGTTCTAGGGGACTTATGACCACAGATGTTGAGTCCCATAGTGCTCAGAGCCATTTGAACCATTTGAACCATACAATTAAAAAGCATTAGTTTAATGTTTCAAATGGTTCAAATGGCTCTGAGCACTATGAGACTCAACTGCTGAGGTCATTAGTCCCCTAGAACTCAGAACTAGTTAAACCTAACTAACCTAAGGACATCACAAACATCCATGCCCGAGGCAGGATTCGAACCTGCGACCGTAGCGGTCTTGCGGTTCCAGACTGCACCGCCTTTAACCGCACGGCCACTTCGGCCGGCACTAGTTTAATGAGTAAGGTATTTGCCTTGGTCATCTGAAATATTTACACACAAGAATCTTCATTGCATGGAACAGATTTACAAACGTTCATCTACGCAACGTCTCACTGCTGCGAGCAGCGTCGGCCATTGGAGACGGATACCATCTTCTGTAGGCAGAGCAATGTCAAGGCCTAGTTTTATTTCGGCGTAGTAACACAAATGTAGGCGAGCAAGTTCCCCTCGAGTATGAAGAAGTAGAGACTCGGAGATGGAGGCTTCAAGCTTCAGAAGTTTCTGATTACTCGAAGAGTTTCCATTTCGGATAATGATGGAGCAGAACAGCAGGTAGACTGCGCTTCAGGAGAGTACGGCTACTGAATTCACAGTGGTTCTTCATGGCGCACCTGTATCTCAGGAGGCAGTTACTTCCGTATCTCGGCTAGAGACTTCTCGTTGTGGACTGGGGCCGCCCACTTCGACGAAAATCTCGCTGCCGCTGAAAAAGACTGATAAAGGTGTCCTGGTGAAACAGGTGCATGGGTTCCAGGGTAGCACACACGCAATGAAAGTAGCACGAAACAGAGGATAGTAAAATGTATTACTCTACTTTGGTGCCGGCCGCGGTGGCCGTGCGGTTCTAGGCGCTACAGTCCGGAACCACGGGACTGCTACGGTCGCAGGTTCGAGTCCTGCCTCGGGTATGGATGTGTGTGATGTCCTTAGGTTAGTTAGGTTTAAGTAGTTCTAAGTTCTAGGGGACTGATGACCTAAGATGTTAAGTCCCGTAGTGCTCAGAGCCATTTGAACCATTTCTACTTTGGTTAAGCGAAAATTCAGGCTATTGTGCATAAAGTTGGAGGTATGCGCAGGGAACTAGAGACGTATTAACAGACTCTTTTGAGAATGGTGAATGCGTCAAATGAGTTAGTCAATGAAGTCGGTAAGAAAGTAGCCGACTTAACTGAAAACTTTGCTGCTATTGAGGGGAAAATAAATGTAGAGCTCCTTATTATTGAGAAAGGGGAACAGGCACATAGTAAGAGGAAGAAGAAGAGCGGATATATAAAGCCTCACGCTGCGGAGATGTCTGATTAGTATACACCGAGATGTCAACGAAGCAGAAAGTGATTCAAGCGCGGAAAGCAGTTCGAGAGAATTTACGGTTGCTGACGGTAGGACATGTGAACCGACAGCAAACACTAAGAGAGACCTTTAAGCCGGTTAGTGAACCTCTCAGACAGCTCTCAGCAAAAACAAAAACATGCGATAACGATGGTGTTACCGTTGACGAATTCATTATCTGTCACGCCCCTGGTCAGAGAGCAGGGGAAGGCCGTATATGTTGGGCATGTATTCTATAACTGTAACTGATGACACAATACAGATTGGTGATAAGCGGTTTGGGAGAACACCTGGCTTAATGAATCTTATTTTCCTAAGACCTACCAAAAAACCTATAAATTATTCAGTTAATGATAGGGAAACGTACCGTGAAATACTGCACATGACTGATGTACGTAAGATGCGAAATGCCTGAGCAACAAGAAATATAAAACCGTTATAAAACCAATACTCGAAGGCGAAAACAACAACAGCAGCAGCGGTGATAGTATTGACATTGAGCATCAAACAGTGAACAGTAGAATCGCGCAGTATATGTATTATGACGACTCCAACGAGCTAATAGATCGACTACGGATGCTCATGGCATCAGCTGCTGTAGGTAATACAGCTCATTCGAATGATTCTGTTGCAATAATCTTTGAGCTTAGAGAGAGACGTATTAGCAAACAAGTATGGAGACGGTAGTTCGAGAACTGCACAAACCAGCACGCAGAACATACCCTTGTAGGCATGTAATGTTTAAAGGTTTGGATGACTTATGGCAAACTGATCTTTTAGATATGAGGGAATATTCACATGAGAATAATGTATTCAAATATATTTTAATGATTGTTGATACATACTCCAAATTTGGCTGGGCATTACCTTTTAAAACAAAAACGGGTAGAAATGTCGCGGATGTTTTTGAGCGTTTGCTACAGACAGGGACGAATCGATGCCCAGACAACCTCCAAACCGATCACGGCGGTGAGTTTTACAATAGGTATTTCGAGACCGTGGTGCAGCGGTACGGAATACATGACTCAATTCACTCACCTGAAGGCAAGTATCGTGGAGCGTCTGAACAGAACAACGGAAGGTTGAATGTGAATGCGTTTTAACCTTCGCGGCACATACAAATGGACAGATATCCCCTCAGAAATAATTGCTCAGTATCATCGGACCAAACACACGACAATAAAAATGAGACCAATCGACGTTCGTGGTAATGGACTCATGGATACAGTGTACTATCGCATTAAAATGCTGGATCCACGCAGACAGAAATTTAATGTAGGTGATTTGGTACGTATCTCAAAACACAAGACTTCATTTAAAAATCATACCTACCGAAATGGTCAACAGAGATATTTTCACTTTCAAAGGTGCAAATAACGAATCCTAGAACTTATATATTGAAAGATAGTAAAGGTGAAGAAATTGTAGGCTGCTTCTACACCGAGGAGTTGCAGAAAAGCTCAGAACCGTATGTGTTTCTGGTGGAAAGAGTCATAAGACGTCGGGGAAATAAAGCACTAGTCAAATGACTTGGTTTTCCTGCTGCACAAAACAGTTTGATTGATGCTAACGATTTGCTATATAATGGGGCGCACTGTCCACAACCACTGCAGTAGCATAACATGCGTGCAAGGAGACGCATTAGAGGAGGTGGTGGTATTGTAGACAAACTGTCAGTGGAATTACACGTCCCTGGGTATAACTACTGTGGACCTGGGACAAAGCTTCAGAAACGCTTGGCACGAGGTGATAAAGGGGTTAATCTACTTGACGAAGCATTATGGAACATGACATTGCATACGCTGCAAATAAAGATATATCAAGTCGTCACATTGCAGATAGGATTTTAGCTGATAAGGCGAAGGTAATACGGAAAAGAAAGGATATTGGTATAGGTCAACGCTTCGCTGCATTTGCAGTTGATAAAACCGTGCGAGGAAAAATTAAGTTGGGTTTAGGAGTGATGAGTTTCAAGCGAGTTATGAATGCTGCACGTTGTGCACCAGACAAGAAGGAGGACAAGGGCGAGAAGCAAAGCAGTTTGAAGAACTGTATCCTGACATCGATGTATGCAGCTAAAAATGCACTGAAGCAGAAAGACGCGGGAAGAAGAAGAACAGGATCGGTTAAAACACCTCGAGATCTACCAATACCCAAGACATCTGGCGGTTTACTTCCATTTCTCATCCCAGCCTTCTCCGCGCTCTCGGTGGTAGGGTTCCTCGATGGTGGTTCTGCAGCTATTGCTCGAACGGTCAGGATCGAGCACAACTCCCAAGTGCAGTTAGAAGTGGCAAGAAGACATAACCGCATAATGGACGCCGCAGCCATCGGAAAAGAACTATACTTAAAACAGTGAAGGAAAGGACTTGGTCTATTCATAAATTAAAAAAAAAAAAGTAGCCCATTACCGATCCTGCCAGATCGACCATTCAAAAATACTGATTTTCTTAAGTTTGTTAGAAATAAATTCAACATTCCAAGATTCCATGGTGTGTTTATGCAGGACACATTACCGAAGACTATGTTGAAAACTGGTGAATGTGGCATTGTGAATTTAGATGTTGCTGGAGGCCTCGGCACCCACTGGCTATCATATGTTACCAAAAATGCGGATACCGTTTACTGTTTGGACTCATTTGGTGACCTGCAACCGCCATAAGAATTACAGCGATACTTCATTCACAGAAGACGTGTGTTCTACAATTATCTGCGCTATCAGGACGTTAATACATACCTTTGTGGACATGTTTCCATTGACGTTTACAAAGAAGCATGTTATATAAGGAGGAGCTTTAAACATTCCTTCATTAGTTGAGGTTCAGATGCAATGTCGTACACTTTGACGTTAAAAGAACGATCATCTGTATTGCTTACAAATTACTTCCTACCAATTGATTTGAGCATTGGTGCATGGAGTATTGCATTGATTGGACTGGAGACATACAACAGCATCCCAAATATCACTGAGACTAACAACAACAAAAATGGCTCTGAGCACTATGCGACTTAACTTCTGAGGTCATCAGTCGCCTAGAACTTAGTACTAATTAAACCTAACTAACCTAAGGACATCACACGCATCCATGCCCGAGGCAGCGGTCGCTCGGCATCAGACTGTAGCGCCTAGAACCGCACGGCCACTCGGGCCGGCGACTAACAACAAACTGCATCTGGATATTAATGGTGAAAAATACATTGTGGAAATACAACCAGGTGCATACAATATCGATGATTTAAACGAAGTCTTAAAACAGTCTGGAAAAGGTATTGAGCTACGTGAAAACATCAATTCACTTAAATATGAAATAAGGACTGTAAATGCAACGATTGACTTAAACCAGAAAGCTTCAATAGGGCGCCTACTGGGTTTCACAAAAGGACAGGTTTTGAAGAAGGATCCAAGTAAATTTTACGAGTCAAATCAGACTGTGGACATACTTCCCGTCAGCACAATCTGAGTCGAGTGTAACATTGCAACCCAAATCCTATCTCAGCGACAGTTGATTCATACTATTTACGGATTCTTCCCCTCAGTTGCAACGGGGTATAAGATTGTTGAGACCGCTGCCAATGCAATATACCTTCCAGCGACAGCTCAGACATTGGACTATTTGGAGGTGCGTATTGTGGACCAGAATAATCGACTTTCGCGGTGAGGAAATCATTGTACGATTACAGCCAAGGCAGGATGGGAGTACGGAATAAGGCAAGTGCACACAAACCATAGCACGTCACTTCGCTACTGAACCACAAAGTGATAACACGTGCGAACTACGAATTTCTTAAATCAGTTGGCTTGAAACCTCGCAGTGACATCCTCACTCAATATAATCAGTCCAGTAGAGTATGATGAGATAATTATACGTCAGGAATACTTGTCTAATAAACCTTACATTTCAACCACGTTTAACAAGAACGATGAAATTAGGATTGTCATCCAGCATCAAGACTCACTGGCGCTTCTAGGCAAGAGTTTAATATATCTAGAGGGGTCATTCAAGAAAACCGACGGCAGCGGTACAGTGGGATCCAAGCTTACATGTAACGCATTAGCATTCCTGTTCCAAGAGATACGCTATGAACTCAATGGGTCTGAGATCGACCGTACTGCAAAGTCGACATAACGTCAACCCTTAAAACATACGTCTCTGCATCACCCGCGGATTTGCACAGTTTAGAAAATGCAGGGTGGTTCGTAGACGATCCGGAGGATAGAAAAGTTGCGATGTACAAGCGGTTTAATGCATGCATACCTCTAAAAATGCTTATGGGCTACTTTGAGGACAGGAGACAGATTATTATGATTATTATGAACGCTAAAAAAGAACTCATTCATGTACGGAGTGCGACGGATAATAAGTCATTTAAGAAGTTCAAGAAGAGAATATGATCACAATCAGCAAGATAATATGGAAAATGCCTCACATCAGTGTATCAGACGAGGAGCATTTGAAGCTATTACAAGTCCTGAATTCTGAAACATTTCTATCACTGACATATGGCTTGTGGGAGGTTTCCGAGTATCCAATGTTACCGACTGCAGGCAGACAATCATAGGCTATTAAAACCTCCTCGCAGCTAGAAACACCTAGGTTTATCATACTTGCGTTTCAGATTGATAGAAGAGGTAATATAGCAAATGATTCCACCGTGTTCGACAACTGCCAAAGTCTACCTGAATTCAGAATTCTACCCATATGACAATTTACATCTGCAGTGGAATGAAAATGTATACAGTCTAGCATATGACATGTATGCAAGGTTTCGTGCTTCTTGCCTATGAAATTGCTGAAGGAGAGGGACGGGGGTGTCCACTCAGTCCACAGAAGTTCAAGGACCTTTCACCGATCATCATAATAGACTGCTCGAAACAGAATGAGATAATTAAGTGTGGACCTATAGATGTGCAAATTGAATTTGAATCTTCGGTAAATTTCCCTGAACACACTGCCACGTACACTGTAGTTCTACATGACCTACTGTCCACTCACTGGTGTTGTACAACGAGCTGTATCAATGAACAGGTGCTGCACGATACTTAGAGCATTTCACAATGGCATCTCAAGGCTTGAACATCATTACAGATGCTCAGGGTTTCTATGATGGTGAGCGTAGACAGTTCATATTTAAAGATGTTGCATTCAAAGCGTACACACAAGATGCGGGAATAATAGACACATTCTCAGCAAGCTTTGCATCACCAAGGTCTTTCAAGTATGTGAAGTATGCTAAGACACGGAAAGTGCAAAGTGGTTAACACATTTCTACCATGGAATTCACTGAGATGATCCTGGCATATCCTTTAAAGATATGGTGACTGTGCTTAAATTATTCAATCACACGCATACCATCATCTACATGAAGGGGAAGGAGAAGATCTCACGGATGTGTCGAATCTTGAAGTTTGCTGCTATTCAAGACCTAGAATTCTACGGGTGTCCATCGACGCGAGAAGAAGAAGATGTGTGAAAATAGTGCTGCTGTGTCTGCTTATGAAAATGTAAAATTACTTTTCAGTTGGATAAAAAATAAACGAATTTTTACCCCGCAACCTCTGTGTTTTTTTTTTTTTTCAACTCTGTTCCCACTTTGACAGTGTACAGCTTTAACCACATGCTATGTCTGTGGTTTTCTTCAAGCACAGGACATATAGTTTTAGACATGTCTGCTATATGTCTTTGGAAGCGGACATGGTCACGTTCCCCCTGCTCCCATAACCCAATTTGTGCTGCATGATAGGCGTAATTCCATGCAACCATTCTATATCTTCATTATCTTCCATTTTAAATTTCATCTCCTTAATAGCACTCATCTTCAGCAAAACTAATGTCATTTGAGGCACGCACAGCCCTTATATATATTTACATATATATGGGGACTGCTTGAAGGAGACAGTCCGGGTGATTCTAACCAGTTCATATATATGTATGCACATCCCCACATAAGTAGGTTTCGTAAACTCTACTGCAGTCTTCGCCATCTCCACAGCAACAAAGTTCTTATTGAATATGGTGACCGGCTTAAAATTTGGTCTGGGCATGCATTTTCTTACGCCATAAGGCCCATCCCATTTGATTCAAATAAAAATTTCACGTCGCTCCCCTCAAATTCTCATTTGTTTTACCGAAAATTGAATTATTCATGAATTTATAAAAATCTTTCTCAAAGTCACACGTCATGGAAGTTCTCTCTTTTGTATTCAAATCAACATACTCCTTCAAGCAGGGGGACTGCTTGAAGGAGACAGTCCAGGTGATTGTAACCAGCTCCATACCCAAGCTGAGACACTGCTGGAGATTACGATAGTGAATAATGTATTTCCGCTTATCCGCCAGCGTTGTCGTCAGTTTTGGCATGGAGTCTCCTCATGGAACTAGTTGCTCTGGACACAGTGGCAAATCAGCATGCGCATTATGCAGACTAACAGGGTATGTGAGTTCTGCCTCCACCAGACACCCAACTTCAGAATCAGCTGCCATATCCCCCATGATTTTTCCACCTAATCCCTTGCATTCATCTTTGGGCACCCATCGAAACTCACTAATCGGCTGTGACTACTGCATGGTGTGCCCGTATAAGTTATTTACATCTAGATACATTATGTAATCAAGGGATGCATTGAAACTGTCGCCCATCTGTGGGTTATTTGCCTTCGCGTGCCTATGGATACATTGGCAAGTCCCCCATGGATCCCTCGCTCAAAGAAAAGAAGCATCGGTCAATAATTCAATGCTGCACTTCGTTTTATTGAGCATTGCGTCCCAAGGCAACCCAGGTGCTGTGTAATTAAAGGCGGCATCCAGAGAATATGTAGTCGTGCATAGACTCTGTAATTTCTCGAAAACGTCCGCAAGCAAGTGCACGTCTGTGTCCATGTAAAGCTATGCGTACTCTCCTAAATTTGAAATACTGAATTCCCGTCAGACATTCACAGCATGCTCATACTCTGCATCCGTTATTGCATAGCCTGTAAGGTTGCTGGAGAATACAGTTATGTCGGATAGCCTGGTTTTGTTGAGTTTCGCCATACTATCGACATACTCATATGGGAAAACCCCCATTCTAGTCACAAGTTGAAACTTTTCTTCGTCAGGAAATGCAACTCAAGTGATATGCATATCCTCCTGAGGTAGAGTTTTAATGAGTTTCTGGAGTGGCGTCTGCATAAAGCGTAGCATATCAAGGAAGCGGAGCATAATTCTTGCTGTCATTCGTTTTTAGAATGAAATGCATTTCTTGACGCTCTCAGGTAGGACAGTGACCTGATTTTTCTCCCAACCGAAATCAGCCTAGTGCTCAACTAGAAAGTGAGCGTCATACCCGCTTAAATTCTGAACGAAAACGAATATGTGCCTTGGTAGCTGGTACTTCAAATTGCATGGGTTGTGAGCTGAGCCATGGAACTTCCCAATACGATGACAGTGGTCCCTACGAGGCGTTTCCGCTTTTCTGTCTAACTGCAGCCCACAAATGTGACAATCAACTACATTATCATTCTCCTTCGATTTGGTCATGGGCACGGCGTTGTTGTAAAGCTTATCAACCTCCCGCGAAATTTTTCAAGCTCAGTGAGCCGCCAAACCGCAGGATTATCCCCAACATAAGATTTGTAGAGGTTAAGACTGGAATCATAACGATACAATTTGGTACGCTGCCGCATATGGTATGCGTTTTACAGTAAAGGTGGTATGTGAGGCTGTAGGGTCACCTTCACAGCATGTCACAGGAGCGAGGAGGCATTCAAAGTCGGCGTGCACTGCAAATGGGCATCGCTCCTGGTGCTGAGCATTATTGAACTTTATGAATTTGTTTTCCTCAGTAGGCATAATAACACGTACTGGGTCCTTGGAAGCACAGTCCACTAGATGCGCCGCTAATGACCTGTCTGAGGAGAAATAATTCAGGCACCTTAAGCGAATATGTTTTACACGATGATTAGTTGATAGTTGGGCGGAAAGAAGTCAGGACATGTCTTTGATCCAAACATAGTGATAATTCTCACCTTCAGAGAAGAGCAGCATGTTTACATGCAGCTCACGCTCACCGAAAAATTTTGAGAACTGGAGGGGGCTGATGACAATATGCTTGTGTTGCTCATCTGACTTGCTTTTCTTCTCCAGGCCATAAACATGAACTGATATGCCGGTATTCTGCACCTCAAATTTATGTATGTCCTGGATCTTGACGGTGAACTCTATACTGTCAAAGTTACAACTCCCACGAATATTATCACCTACGTGGTATGCACTCAGATGCACAGGACGATATCTGTAATTGTAGTTTCTTTCACAAGCCAGGACTGACCACACAAAACAAGCCTGATCGTTTCTATTTTCGACATTAATACATGCCCTTTTGTTAGCTATATCTTTAGGGAGCTTGATATAGCTTGACCCTCCATCTATCAAAAATGGTTCAAATGGATCTGAGCACTATGAGACTTAACATCTGAGGTCATCAGCCCCATAGAACTTCGAAGTACTTAAACCTAACTAATCTGAGGACATCACACACATCCATGCCCGAGGCAGAATTCGAACCTGCGACCGTAGCGGTCGCGGGGTTCCAGACTGAAGCGCCTAGAACCGCTTGGCCACTGCGGCCAGCATCCATTTATCGGATCATAGACATGTGTATGGATGTCCAGGTGTAACATTTGGCTGAGTGCTTTAGCTGACCCTCTGACCTCTATCTCGGGGAACGAGGCCAGTGTAGCACTCAAGGTGGATTTATGAAACTACTCGGCGATTGATGTGCTCTGCGTTATCACTCAATGTTCTCCCCCAAAGTTAATGGAGAGTTGTCTTTTCAGCACCAGACTCAACGTTGGGGGGTGCGATAATTCGATGCAAAGCACCGCACTGCATTGACCACCTTGAGGAGCTCCGTTTCCACGATAGGAAGGCACGCCCTTAGAAAACCAACAGGGTCGCAGTACCCTCCTGCCGGGTTCTCGATCCTCGTGAACGAGATTTGCTCCTCAAAAGCGTTTGCAATCACTGAGTATTCTAACTGCGGTATGGTATCACTGAGCTGATGTCCTTCACTAAAAGTATGGGAGAGAGAACTGCCACTAACCAGGATCATCTGTATTAGTATTAATACTAGTTTTGTCCACCCTGTTGATGATGGTGTTGGGGAGGGGCAAGTCGCTACGCGTGAGGCACACATACCTTGCATTTACGCCGATTCCGACAAGGCTCATACGATGATGATGATGATGATGGTGATTGAGGAGGATGTTGCGGTGCTACCGGGTCAGAGCGATGGGAACAGCCAGGCTGCGGCGATGGCTCCCAATGCTGTTGTAGACCCGACCCGGTAACTTGACGGGTGGTGGTTCGTTGCTCGGCCCACGGACGCCAGAGCGGCGGCGCCAGATTGCGGTGGCGGAGACACTTCCTGTGCAGCGAGTAGGGGCGCCCTTATAGGCGAGGCGTGACTACCGGGCGCCGCTTTGGTGAGGAAGTCGGTTTAGCTGCCACCGGTATACGCGCTATACTGTGTTGAGGTTGCGGAGGCGCGACCGCTGTAAAAGAAGAGATAAAATAAATAATAGTTAATACATTGCTTACCGCTGCTGGCGTGGTGAAAGAAAGGATTCTGACAATCACAAGGTTATTTAGCAGAGTGAGTAATTACCTTTCTCGCTCTGGCTCCAGGGCATTAACACTTGATCGGGCGACTCCACTGCACCCTCAAAAAAGTCAGCATCATCATCATCTACTAGGGCCAGATCCGAACGCCTTTGTCTGTCCTCGTCAGACTCTGGCAATTGGTCTCTCTCGCCTAAAACAACAACAGCAAACAAGATATATAAACCGATTTGTTACAGAAATAAAACTTCCTATACCACTAACACTAATACTAGAAGCACGTACAAACGTAATCTTTTTTTTAAACTTACAAGTATGTTGCTCAGGCATCTCATTATTTGCTGGAGGCTGTGAACCCATCACTGGAGGCTGGACTTCGAGAGTCTGTCATGGTCCAGTCCTCTCCTGCCGGCCGGAGTGGCCGTGCGGTTCTAGGCGCTACAGTCTGGAGCCGAGCGACCGCTACGGTCGCAGGTTCGAATCCTGCCTCGGGCATGGATGTGTGTGGTGTCCTTAGGTTAGTTAGGTTTAATTAGTTCTAAGTTCTAGGCGACTGATGACTTCAGAAGTTAATTCGCATAGTGCTCAGAGCCATTTGAACCATTTCTCCTGTCTCTCCTGACACTCAAGGACAAAATCCTGGATTTGCGCTATAACAGGAAGACGGGATTATAAGGCGAATTTAACATAAACACACGTAAATATACACTCAAAATAGAAATTATTTACTCATTTGGTAATCGTATCTCCAGAACTCTAAGCCTCTTGCTGCTACACTCTGAAGCATTGCTGCAGCTACCTCTTTTCATTTTCCAGAGAGAAAAGAACAAGTACACACACACACACACCCACACCCACACACACACACACACACACACACACACACACACAGAGAGAGAGAGAGAGAGAGAGAGAGAGAGAGACAATGGAACGCGCAACAAGGTGGACAGCAGCGGACTGAGGACAATAGAGGTTGGTTGTGGGTTTACTTATAGACTGAGACAACCAATGAGAGAAATTCATTTGAATGTTCAGCCAATGAGAAGCTTTTATGGAACGTTACTATTTCTGGAAGGGCTTGATGATAGAATTTTCTTGTCTCTCCAAGTGACAAGAATGCTTTTATGATTAAGGGTGTTTTTGCAAGTGTGCACAAACGTGATGATCGCTTTTAGCGGTGAGAAGTTTACCGTTTCTGAAATGTGTGTTAAAAGCTGGATATTACGATTTTCGGCAAGGGTAACACGTGATGCCTCGTTAGGACCATCAGGAAGAATGCAATTCGGCTACGTTCGTGAACAGGTCCTGTTAGGACAAGAATTTCCATTCAGACAATCTGAGACGTCACAAAAGCTACAACAAAAGTGACGGTTAACTATTTCTGTGACACTTTACCAATTCCGAAAAGGGGCTGATAAGTAATGGACGGGCTGTCCCACTAGGATCACGGGGGAGAAAGCAATCGATGTTATTCTGGAACAGATTTCTATAGTGCGACTTGTGACTTCAGCATCCACAGGTGGAGAGGTTTCACGTCAGCAACGGTAAACATGCGTGCGCGGCCCAGAGGGTGGTTCAGATGCCTCTGAGCACTATGGTACTTAACATCGGAGGTCATCAGTCCCCGAGAACTTAGAACTACTTAAACCTAACTAACATAAGGACATCACACACATCCATGCCCGAGGCAGGATTCGAACCTGCGACCGTAGCAGTCGCACGGTTCCGGACTATGTCATTTGCCTCCTATTCACATAGTCATGTGACATCAGTATAACACTGCGAACCTTGTAGATGGAGAGTCACCACGTGATTATTTCGTGGTGATGCGTCAGCCACAGTAAACACATGCACGGATAGATACAGCTCGTATGTCCTGTTAGGATGGAGGGGGAGAAAGCAGTCAATGTTATTCTGGAATAGATTTCTACAGCGCGACCTGTGACATCAGTAACCACAGGTGGAGAGGTTTCCCGCCAGCAACGGTAAACACGCATGCGCGGCCCAGACAGTGACTTGCCTCTTATTTACATAGACATGTGACGTCAGTATAACACTCGAAGAACTCTTAACTGTAGACGCAACTTCCACCAGCTGTCGGCAGCCGCGTGAGAGCGATGGCTTGCGCTCCGGCGCTAGCTTGCATCTGGCAGGCCCTGCAAAACGCGTGCACACGTTGGGACAGTTCGCTGATACGTCGCGTTTTTGACGTGCACTGAGTGTTTGTGCAGTGCATTATTTCGACAGTTTATAGCTATCGAGTGTCTCTGCAGAGCGTTTTACATACATTATTTTGACAATTTACGAGTTGTTTACATGTCTGTACATGAGTGTACTGCATTATTTCGGATAGCTACGAGTAGTTTGCAAGTCTGTATGCTGTGTACTGCATTATTTTGGTAATTTTCGAGTTGTTTGCATCTTTGCACATTAGTGTACTAACATTATTTACTAGTAGTTCGCAGGTCTGTAGACTATTTATTGCAACCTCAAGCACGTCAGGGTGAGTGTTTTGATCAGTGTAATAAATATATTATGTCAAAAGCGTCCATAAATAAATTTTTCCAAAAATAAATAAAGTACACTCCTTCCTCTCTCCAGCAGCCCAGAACAGGCTGAGTCTTTTTCCCACCATTTTCTCCCTCCAGACCGCCATCTTGGATTACTTCACTGGAGGGACGGCGGTGCCCTCTGGTGGCATTACTGTATACTAGGTCAGTTGGACTCCAGACCTCATGGTGAACACACTGGACGGAACTACTGGCTCAATTTTTTTAAATAAACACTGCATGCAAAATAAAGACTAACGTCCATCCGATCCAGCAGCCCAGCATGGGCTAAGTCCTTTCCCAGCCAATTCCTAAGAAGAGGTGGCAGTCGGATGATTTAGGTTAGTGGAGGTAGCCCAAGTGATCTATTTTCCCGCCTTTTCTAAGGTTAGTGGAGGTAGCCATGGTGTGTTGCAAGGTCCGGATGGAATTTGAACTTCTCGCCATTTTCTGGGAAAGGGGAGGGGAGGGTGGAGGGGAAGGGGGAGGGGAGGCGGTTAGGTTAGTGGAGGTAGCACAATTGACCTATCGTCCTGCCAAAATTTGAACTTTCTGCCATTACATCATTGCGACATTGCCATATCTATCTCCGACATCTTGGATCCGCCATCTTGAATAAATTTGGTAACAATGGAGAGTGGGGTGATACGAACTTTGTTCTACTACTTTCAATAAGTAACCCAACTTTTCAATAAGTAACCCAACACGCTGACATGCCAGAAGCCCAAGCGAACGACACATTGGTATCAGCATCAGCGAGCGAGCGAAGACATTCCTGACTCCAACGAAATGGAAAAGAGGTAGTCACCCAAGCTGCAGGGAAGGGTTTAACCTCCCTAAGCTTGTCCCCATGGAGATATGACGAGTGTTGGTGCTAGAGTGATAGAATGTTTCTAAGTGTACCAACACCGAGATCGTCCGAGGGGGTATAACTGATAAAGTGCATGAGTAGTTGGCAGTAGCATCAGATGTCTCACTACCCAACACGCTGACATGCCAGAAGCCCAAGCGAACGACACATTGGTATCAGCATCAGCGAGCGAGCGAAGACATTCCTGACTCCAAAATTTTTTTGAACACTATTCGTGGAAAAAACAGCGATAGATGGAACTATAGTATAAGTATTTCAATAAAAGCAGTCTTGTCCGTATGTAAGTTATTTATGTTATTCGGCGACCGGTTTCGATTTCTTCCAAGATCATCATCAGACGATTTTACTCTTTGAAAA
Organism: Schistocerca nitens; assembly: GCF_023898315.1. Taxonomy (NCBI): domain Eukaryota; kingdom Metazoa; phylum Arthropoda; class Insecta; order Orthoptera; family Acrididae; genus Schistocerca; species Schistocerca nitens. The sequence goes on from NC_064615.1 coordinate 505,611,381, forward strand.
AGAGTAATACACTTACTTAGAGGTCAAAGGATGGCATGGAAAGGTATGCTTAACACACCCTTGGTGATTTCAGGAGACGGTGGCGTGGAGCAGGCCTTGAATAAGCTAATGTTATTCTACGTCACCCATAAGTGCACTTTCAGAGAGCTATGTAAATATGGGCTGACCATTATGGTCCATTTTCTCACTTCTTGTGCTATTTATTACTTTTAAGTGTCTCAGTATTTAAAATACTTTTTTGTATTTGCGATAACATTCACGTTACTTCCTTCGAGTTTCTTGCAAATGTTATTTTATTTTATAAGTACCTGATTACAGAATTTCAGCATTCTGTATTCGCTTTTACAGTTTATGTAACGTAAATGGTTACACACAGCCCTTTAGCTGCAATATGATATTACTGTTACTAACGATGTCGCTGTTTTTTGACTAAGACTCACGTATGACTTGATGATCTTTGCAGCTGCATATGTATGTCGCATTTACACAAAGTTTGCTGTACTTTTGTAATTTGTATGCAAGATTGTAATGTTTTATGCTTTCATTTTACTTACAAACAGTACCTTGGCATTTTAAAACGATGATATTACAACTACTCAACCTTACCGACAGAACAGGCTGCTAACTGTATGTGCATAATAAGTGCATGTCAGAATGTAGCTTCTGGTAACTCAGCAACATCTTTGACCGATGGCGGTACTTATCGATTTCCATTTCGTTTCCTTGGTTAGCAGTTAGCGTCATTCCTTCTAACAGGGTTCCGCAACATCTTTGACTGATGGCGGGGAACATTGAGTCACGTTTCGTTTCCTTGTTTACCAGCTGGCATCCTACCAACCATCTTTGCTACTCTTACGTGTACCATAAGCCCCTGTAGACGGCAGCTTACGTTGAAATGAGCCATTGTCATTGGATAATTATTTGATCTCTGTTTTTGCAAGGGATAAGTGTGGCATTCGTGTCTAGTCGCGGTAAACGCAGAAACGTGAACTGTGCCGACATTACTACCAAACGCGTCCAAACAGGCCCAAAACGTTATTTTTTCTTGGCTGCCGATGGACAAACTCAGGTAGACATCCATTGACGAATGAAGGCTATGTCTGCATGTCTTTTACATAATATTTGAAACATTCTTAGCTCTTTGTTCTACGACCGAACTTTTAACAAGTACATATTTTATAGATGGATTCCGCGAAATGTAGTCACTCCTCACAACCATTGGCTATTAGCCACGTTATGCCGGAGGAACTTTCGGTATTAAACTACTAGCGACTGAGCCTTATTCAGCTGCGTTCTTCAAGCCTCTACAGGGCGGCCTCCTTGACGCCACCGTCTCCTGCTGTCACCAAGGGAATATCAGCCACACTTTTATATTATTTTATTGTTATGATTGCAATCAAGTCCTTCGACCTCTTTCACAGAGTAAAATGGTCTGACGATAATCCTAAAATCGCTCACCGACTGAAATAAATAACTTGCTTGCCATAAAGAGTGATTTTATTGAAATAACTTTATTTCTGCATCCGTTGTACTAAAGGTTGGTACGTGAGGATGGTACGTGCACTTCGCACTGAGGCTCTAGAGAGCACTGAGGTACTCAAACCGAACTGCAGATTTAGAGTTCTCGTGTCGACGCGTTTACAAAGTGACAGCTGAGCACTTGTCTAAAATATGATACCTAAAAATCTCGCTGTTGATAACAAAGGTACATCCCTTGCGTTGGGCCCACAGTATTCTTAGAGCAAAGGCTGTTAATGAATGTGGTCTTCCCAAATTGCGTACAAAGATCGAGAAATGTGACCGAATGGTCCAAGTCGGACTAGTGATCTTTAAAAATTAATTATGTAAAAGATATGCGCTCATCGCTCCTTATGGTCAAGACGTGGGAAAGACTGTCACCTCTCGGGAACGCAGCAGATAACACGAGATGAAGCTATCTTAATTTAATACGAAAGGGAAATCCGGGAGGCATCAAGAAAACTGAGCTTATCTCACATCGGCAGTCAAGGGAGTTGTCGAACAAGGGAGAATAAGATTGAGGACAATCAGAAAGCGTTTCTGCAGAGGAGAACATCCCTTCAGCATGACAGCGGTAGTTTCGCAGCTTCCGCTCAGAGGCTCATAACTGGACTTTTGGGGACTTCACCAACGGACGGTTTCCGCAGTGGTGAAACGTATTAAGGTGACGTAAGATGGACGGTCGTTCAGATGAATATACGAAGCATCCTTGGTCCAAATGCAATCTGACTAAGGATCGATACAAACGAAGAAGGGTTGTCTACTTTGCTCCGTAAGAGGAATGGGACGTTAAGTCCGGCAGTACCCATGGTGTTGTTCGAAAGGAGTAGACTGTGCCGGTATCGGGTTTCATCCACCCGTTTCTCTTATCATCGCACAACAAGAATGTGACGACATTATAGTCACCTACACTCTCATACACCGCGTGAAAAGGAGCCTTGCGTACAGAAGAAGACGACTCCCAGCCAACAGTTCGACATGACTCTTATTATGACCTCTGAGTTCACCAGAAGGCCGTAACAGTTTTTCTGAAGTCTATTACCAAGTGAGGGGGCACACTTGTAAGGTGGCTATAATTTCACACCTTACAAGCACTCATCCACATACTTTGCCGTGATCTACAACCACATTAGGTATTATTTGATAGATAGTATATCGTATATATGAATATATAAAGGAGGCTGACATTGTCACGTACGTCTTGTAAATAATTGTTAACGCTTATTGCATGAAAGGTGAGCGAGTGTCTTTATTATAAAAACGGCGTAATGAATGATTGCCTATACTAGTAGAGGTTGGAACGCCAGTGGAGATGAAATGGCAGGAAGAACTCAAGCTGTGGGTGGAAGGCCCGCACAGGTGTTGGTCCTGGTTAAACACAGGAAGCAGCTTGACGGACGTCGTGGCACCTGAGCTCTGGAGCACAATAGGGTGACGGCTGGCCGCTATCCTTCCGTCTCCTACTGGAGACGGAAGGATAACCGGATAACTCTTCCGAAAGCTGAAAATCTTGGACGCAGGTGAGAGGAACGAAGAAGCAGAACCTCGGAAACCAAACAGGCTGGGTTATTTCCAAGGATTTTTACTCAGAAGCGTACCATTGTACGAGTATAGGTTTTTCCTCGCAAACTTTCCGCGCTGGATGACAAAAGATTAAAATATTGTTGGTCGGCGTTCGGAAGAATCTGTAGAGAGGGATAATATTCCGTGGTTTCGGGAACGTGATTCGTTTTCGGAATTACGATGATGGGGAGCCGAGCCTTGCTGGGAAGCCGGCGCTGGAGAGACGGGGTCTTCGTTGTGAGCACCCGTGTGTGCTTTTGTTGGTACAGGCAGACTTGCTGTCTTTGCTCTCAGTAGCGTTTATAGTTGGAACAGTTATTAACTGTTCTGTTGCGAACCTATACGATTCAGGGCTTCACCTCCGGGTTGGAAGTCGTCGTTGAGTACGCACAGTTCAGTAATTGAGAGCACTTCCTCTGCGTATACTTACGTTGAGACGTTAACTGAACTCCGTCCTTGTGTTTGGGAGTTCGCGTTCCTCGTCTGTAGAACACAGAGAGGAGAAGACAGTATCAGAGTGTATTAGTCAAAGGACCGCCTTCTCCCGTCCTAGTGTTTGAAAGAGTTTATTTGTGGCTGGAGTTCTCCCATCGCCGCAGACGAGTTCGAGAACCATCACTTCTACGCACCGGACGCAGTGTCCTCCCCTGGTAGCTGAGTGGTCAGCGCGACGGAATGTCGTACCTAACGGCCCGGGTTCGATTCCTGGCTGCGCCGGATATTTTCTCCGATCAGAGACTGGGTGTTGTGTTGTACTTATCATCATCATTTCATCCCCATCGACACGCAAGTCGCCGACGTGGCGTCAACTCGAAAGACTTACACAAGGCGAACTGTCTACCCGGCCTTTGGCCCTAGCCACACGGCATTTCCACCGGACGCAGTAAATACGGTGATATCGCAAATTGCTTCGGCTTAATTGGGCTATAAAAGCTAAACAGCTGTGATCACGTTAGTTTATTTCCACTGATGTTTCACATCACCGTAGATCATTTTTGAAAGTCGTGTCTTCTAGTGTTTGGTACGTAGATGATGTCAGTCATTTCGCGTTATTAATATTACACCGCGCAGTCATAATAAGGGGCAGAGTTGGGCAATTGATTAGTAATTTTACTTGGGAAATGTGAACTTCGTAATGTAAATGTTTTTTTAATCTACACTAAATATATAAGCAGGAACAACGTTTACCATTTAGTGGGATTAGATGCCTTCATTATTCATTTATGTTTAGATTGTAAGATCCTAAGATCTGCTTCAGGGGGGTAGGCAGACAGGGCCGAATCTTTATTTTAGCGTTTATTATTTTCTGTTGCGCACATTCATTTTACACCCGCCTGGAGAAACATCTTGGACACTATTAAAACACTGGACTAGTATCCGCAAGGAGCAGGGTTCAAATCTCTGTTCATGTACACAGATTTAGAGTCTTCATGGTCTTTGTTGTTTGTTTTTGTTTTTTAACATGTATGCTGTGTTCCGTTCTGTACGGCAAGTGGTGTACTTTAATACTATGTACATGTGCTGTCCATTAAAGCGTATGATTTGTAGGTACATATAGCTACACATCAAATGGCGCAACACGCACTAAAGTGATAACTCAACTTATCACTGGCAAATTACACAGCCTTTTTTATGGAAATATTATTTGAAGGTTTAATGCCCGCAATATGAAACACGTAAAGAGCGGTGCGAAGCACCGTAATAGCTCGTCTGTTAACAAAATAACTCAGGTTCTTTTTGCAATGATATTTCAACGATATTAATATTGCTTAATTGTCATGGATTCACGTAGGGAAATATTATTCTGTGGCGTATTTATCGCTGATCATCTCGGAGTAAGTTGATTTCTGTGAATTTACGTAGCTGAGATTAAAGACAGCCATTATATGGCAACCACAAGAATTTAATGAAAACCACTATTGATCTCTGCAGATAAATTAGAATGACACTGAAGTTAAATAATGTAATTAAAACGCAAACTACGTAAATTACTGCCGCGGCTCTGTACCATTTGATATTGGCAATATTGAAATAAGAGGTTGAGGCCGTGAAAATGGCCGAGAACAATCATTCATAGGCTCGCGCTGTATTGAGCGTTTTCATAGTCTGAAAAAATAAGTCATTAGTCTCGTAATCTGTAGGGATGCTAAAGGTACATAAACAAAGGTTTTAAGAGTAAATAAACACATACATTTAACCAAAATGCAATATAAGTTGGGTCAGATGGTTCAAATGGCTCTGAGCACTACGAGACTTAACATCTGAGGTCATCAGTCCCCTAGAACTTAGAACTACTTAAACCTAACTAACCTAAGGACATCACACACATCCATGCCCGAGGCAGGATTCGAACCTGCGACAGTAGCGGTCACGCGGTTCCAGACTGAAGCGCCTAGAATCGCTCGGCCACACCGGCCGGCGCAATATAAGTACACTTACAATGTTTCTCAAGTCTATCCTCAGCCAAGATCAAGACCAGAGTAAGTAATTACATAAAATCGTTCGACTGTTTCACAGCTAATAATATTTTTAACATAGAACAAAGAACAATATACATAGTAAATCACATTGTTTTTAAATACAACTACGTTGAGTGACAAATTTTTTTCTGTAAATTTCTTCGTACATCTTTCAAGAATGATAAAAGTCTTAATTCATATGAATAAATATTGCTCGCACCATGGCAAACAGTACAGTTTCCCCAAATCGAGTGAGGCGAATGCCAGGGTGGTCACTTTGAAAGTGGAAGGGCTGACTTACTTATCCATCCTTGTCCTATACGATGTTGTGCACGTTCTCTAATGGAATCGTTGTTGACGGGATGTTACACTGTAAGCGTTCAACTTTCCTTCCCAATTCCTCACATATATTCTTTCACGTGTCTCCCACACTCCCTCTTTCCATCACTCAGTTACAAGTTTACAAATGTCACACATGAGCGCTAGCAGCTTAGTATGTCTCCATATTTAAGATTCGGTGACACATATCAGATATTTTAAATTCAAAACGAGACACTAAGATATGTAATTACTGGTCCTACTCATGCTTAAGTACGTTTTCCATTACGAAAAAGTGCAGCTGTCTATAGTCCAACACAACTGATTAATAAAGTCTGTATTTACACAATGAGAAACTGTAGGTGGTCAAGGGAGGCGTCAACGTTTAACGGAACTGGGCTTTAAAATTGCCCCAGAAGAATATGAATCGCTGAGGCAGATCATTGTAGCAGATGATGTTTCACAGAGTAGGCCCTATAACTCAGCGCATGCAATACCTGTTTTCATACTCCTATTCATACAGATATTAATGGCCCACCATCCACCATGCGAAAGTACTCCTTTAGCAGGCGAGTGCAAGGGCACTGGCCTCAGCGTTAACGAGCCAGCCGATGCGGTTGGAAGTCGCGTCTCGCTCAATAAAGTGCCTCTCCATACAGCTACTCCAGCTCGCTATCAGCAGACCGTAACATAAGTTCTGTAAGCAACGTTATCATTTTTTGCATTGGAAAGAGAGAAAAAAACGACAACCTCTAAAAATCGAGACTGCGTTAGTTCGCAAAACGAATCGTACCAACCACATACTATCCCGTCTAACGTGAAAATCTGGCTGCTCAGAGAGCATCAAAAAATGTATTATCGTAGAGGACTTTCCATCCATATTCGCTGTCGTTATCAATAGCTAAATGCCCAATTCTCTGTATGTGTGGATGATCTCGACTCATGTAGCTTCTCTTCCAATGCTACGTCAATTTCCTTACTTTGCATCGACACATAGACTAGAGAAAATAAATTTTAAACTAAACAAAAAGCAACAAGGCACACAAATATAGGCCGGCCGCTGCGACCGAGCGGTTCTAGGCGCTTCAGTCCGGAACCGCGCTGCTGCTACGGTCGCAGGTTCGAATCCTGCCCCGGGCATGGATGTGTCTGATGTCCTTCGGTTAGTTAGGTTACAGTAGTTCTAAGTCTAGGAGACTGATGACCTCAGATGTTAAGTCCCATAGTGCTCAGAGCCATTTGAACACAAATATACATTATTACAACTTAGTCATGGAATTTTGTAGCCAGTCTTTGGTTCTGTAAGTATGTGGATGTCGTTAACACATCCTTTAGGAAAACCATACACATCGCAACTTAAAATGTGGTCCATGGTCTGTTCCATTCCACAGTCACACTTGGGATTTCGCAAGTCCCAACTTCGCCGTTAATTGTCTGCATCGTTCAAATCCGGGTCGCAGTCCATTCAGTGCAGTCCAATGCCTCCGTGGCAGGTCAAAGCCCGGCACTTGCAATGCTGGATGAGGCACCAGGCTGCTGTTCTTCATGGCTATCCAGTGACATTCTTCTCTCCATGTGGTCTTCGCGCCCTTGAGTGTTACTTCGTCCATCTTCACGGGTTTTCTACATTTGAGACGGTCTTCGGTAGGAAATTATTCGTGGATGGGTAGTGTATGGCTGTCTCTGATTGATATTGCTACCAGCTGAGCTGCTGCTTGTCGTCGGATGTGAGGAGGAGTGGAGGCCAGGTAATGGGGGTTGGTCGTAGTGTTGTCGAGATTATCCTCAAGGTTTCATGGAACTGGATGTCATCTTTTTTGTGCGGATGCTCCTGGACCTCACTGGGGCAAAGTATTTGCTGACACTGTGAACAAGAGTCAACGCTGAAGTACGTAATGTCCCCGTCGAGCTGCCCCATGTTATTCCTGCTAGCCTTCCTATAATATTATTTCTTGTTTTCATTTTCTGGGATACGTCTTCCATGTGGCACTTATATGTTGGTGTCTAGTTTCATTTTCAGGAGCCGGTCGGTGTGGCCGTGCGGTTCTAAGCGCTTCAGTTTGAAACCGCGTGACCGCTACGGTCGCAGGTTCGAATCCTGCCTCGGGCATGGATGTGTGTGATGTCCTTAGGTTAGTTAGGTTTAAGTAGTTCTAAGTTCTAGGGGACTGATGACCTCAGTAGTTAAGTCCCATAGTGCTCAGAGCCATTTGAACCATTTTTTCATTTTCAGGTATTCAGAGGTGCCCTCGTATCTAATTGCTTGACCCATTACATTTAGGTTTAGTTCCCTGTTTGCTTCCCTATTGTTTAGGTGCATCACTATATTTACAGTTTTTGAGGGAGTTGGTGATTAAATGCCACTCACTGTAGTATTGCGCCAGGGTTTCCAATTCAGCGTTAAGTAATTCTAATTTCTCGAAAGACTTTGCTTGTACTGCTATTGCGAGATCATCGGATTATGTAAATATATGCGAATTTAAAACTGAGATATCAGATATGTAGAGACTGAGCAGAGCTGGTTCCAATACTGATCCTTGTGGTATTCCGTTTTTCAAAGAGACTGGAGAGGTGAACGCTCCGCAGATAAATCAAATTCTCGCCAGATTAATGTGTACCTGCAGACACTATCCATGACGGTTATATTAGTAATGTGAGACACTGTTCTGAGGAGAAAAAGCTACGGTGAGTTTCTGAGTCACTTATTTGACCGCGAACTGACAAGTTTATAACGCTTAAGGGACTTGAAAGCATGGTATTATACATATTGAGGTACCGGCGTCATAGATCTTGTGGTACAGACAGAGAATGCTTCTGAGTTTCACCTCCTGGGTAGGTTATGGGTATTGATCAGTAATCCCCACACCCCTAATCACATATCCTTCATGGGGCGTAATGTGACAAAGCATCGGAAGCTGTCAGACCACTATTATTACAGAATACAGGTGAGATGGCGACTAAAATGTGATGCATAGACTAAGGGTAGGCATCGGTTAACCATTGGGCAGGTTGACGTGAACACAAGGATCCTTGTACTGTAAGCCATTGGGTCCTTTGTACAAACATTTACTATGGCAAACACACAGTGTTAAATTTTTCTTTGCATACATTGCTACCAGAACATCCATCTCACTGAACGTTGATAAATTCAAAACAAACCTTGTGACAGGCTAATAGGTTTAGGCCCCAAGGTAATTAATAGTAAGTTAAAAAATCTTAAGAAGGCACACACGGCTTTCACCCTTAGGCAGTTAAGAATTTAAACATCTGGTAAAATTTACACTCCTGGAAATTGAAATAAGAACACCGTGAATTCATTGTCCCAGGAAGGGGAAACTTTATTGACATATTCCTGGGGTCAGATACATCACATGATCACACTGACAGAACCACAGGCACATAGACACAGGCAACAGAGCATGCACAATGTCGGCACTAGTACAGTGTATATCCACCTTTCGCAGCAATGCAGGCTGCTATTCTCCCATGGAGACGATCGTAGAAATGCTGGATGTAGTCCTGTGGAACGGCTTGCCATGCCATTTCCACCTGGCGCCTCAGTTGCACCAGCGTTCGTGCTGGACGTGCAGACCGCATGAGACGACGCTTCATCCAGTCCCAAACATGCTCAATGGGGGACAGATCCGGAGATCTTGCTGGCCAGGGTAGTTGACTTACACCTTCTAAAGCACGTTGGGTGGCACGGGATACATGCGGACGTGCATTGTCCTGTTGGAACAGCAAGTTCCCTTGCCGGTCTAGGAATGGTAGAACGATGGGTTCGATGACGGTTTGGATGTACCGTGCACTATTCAGTGTCCCCTCGACGATCACCAGTGGTGTACGGCCAGTGTAGGAGATCGCTCCCCACACCATGATGCCGGGTGTTGGCCCTGTGTGCCTCGGTCGTATGCAGTTCTGATTGTGGCGCTCACCTGCACGGTGCCAAACACGCATACGACCATCATTGGCACCAAGGCAGAAGCGACTCTCATCGCTGAAGACGACACGTCTCCATTCGTCCCTCCATTCACGCCTGTCGCGACACTACTGGAGGCGGGCTGCACGATGTTGGGGCGTGAGCGGAAGACGGCCTATCGGTGTGCGGGACCGTAGCCCAGCTTCATGGAGACGGTTGCGAATGGTCCTCGCCGATACCCCAGGAGCAACAGTGTCCCTAATTTGCTGGGAAGTGGCGGTGCGGTCCCCTACGGCACTGCGTAGGATCCTACGGTCTTGGCGTGCCCCGTGCGTCGCTGCGGTCCGGTCCCAGGTCGACGGGCACGTGCACCTTCCGCCGACCACTGGCGACAACATCGATGTACTGTGGAGACCTCACGCCCCACGTGTTGAGCAATTCGGCGGTACGTCCACCCGGCCTCCCGCATGCCCACTATACGCCCTCGCTCAAAGTCCGTCAACTGCACATACGGTTCACGTCCACGCTGTCGCGGCATGCTACCAGTGTTAAAGACTGCGATGGAGCTCCGTATGCCACGGCAAACTGGCTGTCACTGACGGCGGCGGTGCACAAATGCTGCGCAGCTAGCGCCATTCGACGGCCAACACCGCGGTTCCTGGTGTGTCCGCTGTGCCGTGCGTGTGATCATTGCTTGTACAGCCCTCTCGCAGTGTCTGGAGCAAGTATGGTGGATCTGACACACCGGTGTCAGTGTGTTCTTTTTTCCATTTCCAGGAGTGTATAATAAAAGCTCAGCACCTCAAGTGTGCAATCAAAATGGCTCTTAGCCTCATAAATAAAATTCAGTAATTTAAACAGCACCTCAAGCGGCTTTGAGTTACTTGTAATCAGAGCACCAATTTTAAATTAACACTCATCAGAAAACTTTAGCAATAGTACACGGCAGCCAGACAACCTTCACTTTACACCATTTAAGTACGTTATGTCAGTTAACAGATTAAGTATAGACCCAAAGCTCTGGTAATAAACAGCATTAATTGAAACGACGATACACAGCATAAAACAATAGTTATAAATACAATCATTTGTTGATTCACATCCGTTACGGCGTCTTACACGTACTATACAAATAACCATTCAGGGATAACATGTCCAGTAAACTGGCGTCTGCTCTTACAGCTGGCAGCAGTACAACCTTCGACAACCACTTGTGCCGTCCGCCAATGTGTCACGCCCCAAATACATCACAAACACTAGAGGGCTTCTGCAACAGGAAGAGGGACACAATTCACACATAATAAAGCAATCTAATTACAGAATGATTAACATTACCGCCTCTCGCAGCCCAGCAAATGACTGCAACTGACAGTGCAGTTAAAACAAAGAGAGGAAAACAGATTATGACCACATTGGCCAACAGCTTAAGTAACAAGTACATTGACGGAAAAAAAATCGCAACACGAAGAAGGAATTGTACGATACAAACGAAAGTTGGTAGGCGTGTTTTTACATCTGAAAAATGATGTCTATTCCTGTTTCGTGCCACTAGTAGCGCCACTATGAGGATGCAAATCAGGTTTACTTTAAATACGCACTGTAACGATCGTGAGCGTTAGTTACCTTTCAGAGGGGACGTGGTGAGTTGAGAGTAGTCAAGAATGTCTTGAACGCGACAAAGACACCATTATCAACACGCCACTGAGTTTGAGCGAGGTCGTGTAATAGGGCTTCGAGAAGCTGGATGTTCTTTCTGAGATGCTGCAGAAAGACTAGGCAGGAATGTAGGTACTGTACATGATTGCTGGTAGAGGTGGTCACAAGAATGTACGGTCGCCCCCACGTAGGTTCGTATGAGCAGTTGTCAGAGGGCTCGTGCGCATGCGCAGATCTGAATTGGCGTATGAGCAGTGCCTTCCTCCCGCTTCTGGCTACTTGAAGCGTGGCTGTTTGCTGTATGAGCAGTAGCAGCAAGTAGCCAGATGCTACCCGGAAAAATTTTCCGGCGCGCCCAAGCTGGCAGATTCGCGCATGCGCAGAGCAAGTTGAGTTATAGTGGGGGGGGGGGGGATCCTTCCCCACGTGACCCGTGTATATGTTTCGTGTCTTCGTAATATTGCTGGTCTCTTCTTTTACAGCTCCCACGTCAATTGAAATCAAAACAGATTTCTGTGGCCGGGAGCCATCAAATGAATTCATATATTCATTCTCAAGACCATGAAAGACCGAAATAAGTTAGTAGTTTGAATTTTCTGATTTTATATTATTTCCACGTTATTAGCAATCAACAATTAATGCCTTAATGCATCTATTTCTGACTGTTTTGTAGAGAAATTCGCTTGTATTAATTTTTTTTCCGCTGAGGCAGTTAGTTTATTTGAAACGAAGTGTTTCATTCAGCACTATTGGATACTTTCAACTTCGTTCAATTTCAAGTGCAAATTTTCATTTTCTGCGACGAATGACATTACACTATAATAAAGAACCAAAGAAGAGAATACAGTACTGAACCTCCGAGAAAATTAGTATCACGAAAACCAAATGAAAAGCTGAATATCAGGTACTTCAGAGTGTATCTGGACATAGAAATGTGCAATTAGCGCGGAATGAAGCATTTTAGTATGGTTTATGAAAGTCCGATGCTGGTTAGAGTATTCTCTGATGTCCTGTTCCTTTCATGACACTGTAAGATCTCTTAATGCTATATACGTACAAACATACGTAAACATTTACTTGAAGCTGACTAAGTAGGCAAATTTGGTCAGTAGTTTTGAACTAAATATTTTGTTTCAAATATAATGACAGCTGTAGCAGAATTTTACAAATCTGCTTTCTGTGAAAGTGTTTTTCGATCACAAGGCACTTGTCTTGTACTTCCTCTAGGCCTGAAGTTGTTTCTTAATTTTGTTTGCGTCTTAAATTTGTAGAATGCCATTCTATGGTAAATTGTAGACTGGCAGCATATCATGTTTTATCGTTTTAACTCAGCACATGGGCTCATATTTAATCCTAGAGTAGAATATAAACTCTCAGTTGTACAGTTTCTTCACCTCACAGATAACCTTTTTAATTTTTTGCACATTGTCAAATAGTCATGAATTTATTGTCCTTAATTAAAAAAAAAACTGTCAAATTCACCCTATAGTAAAATGTTACGGTATTTCGAGCTGTGGAGTTTAATTTTGAAATGATATTTTGCCAAGAACTGCCTCCTTATTTGCATCCTTCATTTGGGTGGGACATGATAAAACAATTGCTCTAAGTACAGCTCTGTATGTCCTCTCAAAAACATGCCACAGGGCTGCACGTGGTCACGAAATTCCACCAGAAATACGACGAAAAGCTTATGAGCAGAGCAAGCACCAAGCACGGGCTGCCTACGTCATCGTAGCTGCGCATGGGCAGTACAGCCTGTTGTCTGGCGCTGTCTGGTAACTGTTCTTTCATGGCACTACCGAGAGGGAAGATCATTATGTTTGGCGTATGGGTCTGGCGCATCGTACTGCATCTTCAGCAACAATGGGAGCAGCAGTTGGCATCACAATGACACACGCACTGTTACAAATGGGGTGCTTCAAGGACAGCTCCGAGTCAGAAGCCCAGTAGCGTGGATTCCACTGTCCCCACTGCCATTTGCGTCTTTTGTGGTTCAAGCGAGAGCTCGTTGGAGACCAGGGTGGATGTCTGTTGTATTGTTTGCTGAAAGCTCGTTCTGCCTTCGTGCCAGTGCTGTTGCTTAGGAGGAGGCCAGCTGAGAGCCTGAAACCAACCTGTCTTGCATGTCGGACACACTGGACCTACACCTAGGGTTATGGTCTGGTGTGCGATTTCGTATGACTGCAGGAGCAGTCTCGTGGCTATTCCACCCACACTGACTGGAAATTTGCATGTCAATCTGGCAATTCGATCTACAGAGCTGCCATTCATGGTTCAAATGGCTCTGAGCACTATAGGACTTAACATCGGTGGTCATCAGTCCCCTAGAACTTAGAAGTACTTAAGCCTAACTAACCTAAGGACATCACACACATCCATGCCCGAGGCAGGATTCGAACCTCCGACCGTAGCAGCCGCGCGGTTCCGAATTGAAGCGCCTAGAACCGCTCGGCCATCGCGGCCAGCTACTGCCATTCTTGAACAGCATTCCAGGGGTATTTTTCAACAGGATAACACTCGCTGACATACCGCTCTTGCAACCCAAATGCTCTCCAGAGTGTCGACATGTGGCGTTGACCTGCTCGATCACCAGATCTGTCTCTAGTCGGGCTCATAATGGACATCATCGGACGACAACTCCAGATTATCCAGATACAGCGTTAACCGGCCCTGTATTGATCAGGCAGGTGCAAGAGATATGGAACTCCATCCCATTCTTGAACAGCATTCCAGGGGTATTTTTCAACAGGATAACACTCGCTGACATACCGCTCTTGCAACCCAAATGCTCTCCAGAGTGTCGACATGTGGCGTTGACCTGCTCGATCACCAGATCTGTCTCTAGTCGGGCTCAAAATGGACATCATCGGACGACAACTCCAGATCATCCAGATACAGCGTTAACCGGCCCTGTATTGATCAGGCAGGTGCAAGAGATATGGAACTCCATCCCACAAACTGACATCTGGCACCTATACAACACAATGCATTAACATTTGCACACTTGCATTCAATATTCTGGCGGCTACACCGGTTATTAATGTACCAGCATTTCACATTTGCAATGGCTTATCTCACGCTTACATAAATCTGTGATCTTCCAATGTTAATCACTTAAATATCTTACCAAGACAAATGTATCCCGAAATTTCATTACTCTACATTAATTACTCTTTAGTTTAATGCTGACAGAGTGCGCGCTGGGATGGAAGTCTTCGCCGTGAGCAGCGTGCACGACCGAGCTTTCCTGAGAGGTTCAACATAACTGCCTGTCGTTCATCACCGATAGCCGATGGAATAGTCACAAAATGAATTTAAGTGCTCAGAAGACTTCAAGAAACTTAATTTGGCTCTAGCGTCCAGCAAACTCCTTCTGTTGATCAAACGTCGAGTATGAGAGCGAAACTTCAGCTTGCACATCCTGCACCACGGGCAGTTGGCCCAGCGACAGCCTACCACTCTCCCTCACCTGTCTTGTGGACGACGGCAAATCTAAAACCTCCGTGTGAACTCCAGCACATGATCGCCGGCTTCCTCCTCCTGTCTCTAAGTACACCTCGTTTTCTCTCTCTCTCTCTCCCAACGCAATGCCACGTTTCGCTTTCTCCTCCCTTTACTGTCATTCCATTCGCAAGCCCCATATGGGCGGGGGGGAGGGGAGGGGGGCTGTCAGAAGATACAGGTCGCTGCTCTGCAGCCTGAGAGTAAACATTCTAAAACATATTTTAAAATAGGACATGGTGGCGGACAAAATGAATGTTTGACATGATAAAAAGACATGTTTTCAGCCGCATAATATAAAATATGTGAGACGGATTTATTGATTAACTAAAAGATTGACGCAAATGAATGTTTCACAAAAGATAAAAGACGGAGGTACAGTCGCATAAAAAAAATTCGGTGTGTTGACGGTTCAATATAGAGACATAAATGAGTGAAATGATGAGTGGACCTAGATTGCCAGGAAGAGGGGTGTCACGGGAACGTAGAAGTTGGAGGAATGCGTTAGAGGGTTTTTGTATAGGCGGACGTTTGGAGGACGAATTTGGGAGAGTGAAAAGGGACGCTGTTGCGGACCAAGACTTGGAATGTGAGTGGAGAGAAGTGGAGAGGAGGGAGCCCAGTCTGGAGGAGGTGGGGTGGGTTCTTTTACATCTGGTACGACGGGTAAATATCAGGGCGGATTTCATTGTGGGGTATGAGAATGCGATTACAGTTTCGGTGGGAGAGGATGCGGAGAGTGTGGAGGAGTAGCGTTGGGGGAATGTGGTGGTAGAGGCGCGGCAGAGAACCAGGAGCAGTGAGCAGGTTGGGAAGGTATGGGATGGGTAGTGTTGAGTTTACGGGTAACGTACATTAGTTGGAAGTGTTGCAGATGGAAGAAGAGGGAGGAGAATTTTATAAGTTGGTAGACGATGCGGATGGCGGAGGGTAAGGCGGATTTGAAAGGCTAGGTGGAGTGCTTGGCGTTCGAGAACCTGTAGGGCGTGATAAAAGAAGGGAGAAACGGACGTCCATGCCACATTTGTATGGGAGCCACGTCTGACGCTTGCGCGCTGCTTAAAAGCTCTCCCCAAATTGCGGCGCCCGCCCTATCGCCACGAGGCGGACCACCGACCCCTAAGCCGAAGAAATCTCCACGAGGAGAAATCGATACAGACGTATCAGAAACGTAATTAAAGTTAATGTATATCAAGATAATTGAGTTAAATTTATGTACTTTATTTGCATCCTATTACATGAACGTTTGTTCTCTTTTGTTTCACGTCGAGACCAAGGGCGACGCATTACGCTGACGGCAGACTCTTCACCGCTGCGACCAGTGATGCTGTACTGTCCAGTGCCACAGCTGAAGTTATGGCCAGCGATAGCGAGAAGATTCCGCTGGCGACTGTCGCTACATTCCAGCTCTCATTTTGCATTATCGGATGCTATCGTAATTAAAAGAATAAATATAATCAAAATATATCTTAAAGACATTCTAATTATGTAAGAGTAGGTCTGCTAGTAAAGTCATACGTATTGTTTTATGTAATACTGAGACAATAAAAGTGTTCGATTTGAAAATTACTTTACGTAATATTTACTTTTGAAGTGAGGAAATCAATTTATTTTCACAATAAGATTTTATAACAGTTCATATGCTGTTCTGTTCAACTAAGAGAAGAATTTTGTAATTTTTCGTATGATTGGAGATTGCTAAACACAGTCTGTAATAGTTGAAAGTGGATACGAATTTCACCAATATGCAGCAACTTTGACTGATTATTGTCGTAATAATCGAGAAGACAGTTGAATTAATATTTCTCAAATTCAGTTTTTATTGAAACTAAGATCTGAACTTTATCAAACAAATAATTCAAATTGATGAAATCCTGTAACGCTCAAAGAGAGTAACTAGAAGTCAACACATATAAATTTACTTCTTCAGACCACAATCGTAGCGTCGCAGGGGCTTTGCCTTTTCGTTAAATACTACACTCGTCTTGATTCGTTTACAAATAGCGCCCATTATCGTGTTGGTCTTCGTATGTTTGATCAGTCCGGCCAAATACACAGCACGCTGGCAAGTCCGTGTAGGGGGTTGTCAAGTACCACAACGGTGGTAGTTCCCTGATTACGCAGGATGCCTGAGCTGATCCCTCTCCATGAATCCCAAGGAGTATGTAAATGTCCCGTCTGGAGCATGAGGACTCCACCCAGTGACCACTATATCAAGTGGCCGTCGCTTTGGTCGAATGGCACCAGTGGAGATAGCTCTCAGTCGAAATGGATGTCACCAATAGCAACGGAGATAATCAAGACGTTGGTGGCCATGCAGCCCCTGCAGTCTCCCCAGTTCGATCTGCTTACTTTTATCTCATTAACTACGAATCTAGATAAAAACCGATCTGTCAGTCAAGGAGAAAGATGCGAGCCTCAATATACGGTTTGCATCAGGACTGACGGTTAACTCTTATTAGATACCAAGCATTTTTCGTGGAGGAAATTGGATAAGTAGAGCGAGTTTACTTAGGTAAACAAAATGCAGAATAGATCCGTGCTGATTAGAACAGCGTTTCCCACTCAGGGGCCTCACTACACTGCGAAAACGTAGCAGCATTCCTGTCAGTTGCCCCACCCCCATCACCACTCCACAAGAACCTAAATATGGCCAACGGTATAAACTTTCACAGAGGCCTTATTGTTCAAACAAACGAGGAATTACGTGAAAATTTAGAAAGCCAGGGTGACCACATTATCTGCCAGGTCGAACGAGGATCTAAAGATAACAAAGTAGGCAACAAAGCTTTTATCCTGGGTTTTGAGGGTGACTTATTACCGAACAAAGTTAAGATTTCAAAATCTTAAACAAGGCTGCCAAACAGCAACTGTGTAAATCTGAAGAGGTTGAAAAATCAGCCAACCAGTTGAAAATAATTGTTTACTAGCCCTTGACCTACTTCTTCAGAAGTAGTGGACCGTGTTACATCAAATGATCTTACATGAGATTAGATGAATCCGAGCGGCGCTTGCCATAAACGAAATTGACAATCCGAGCTATATCGATAATTCGTGTATAATAGTGACAAGAGCCGCTCTCCTTCATTGGGTCAACGAAGGCGTCCGATCCCAGCCGTCGGCTTTGACCCGTGACGTAAGGGTATTGTGGTGTGTGACGTCATAACGGCGCGGAGTTTAGTTTATGAGTGTGTTGTGTTTGTAGATGTCATCTTGCTGTGGTTAGTGGTGTCCTCTGGTGTTGTGTGTATGGTCCGTGTGTTATGTGGTGTATTGGTTTCATTTGGGTGTCGGTGCTCGAAGTGTGCATTTATCGGTAGTGACTGTTATAGAAGAACGGAAATTAGTTTCAGGGAGTTAAGAATTAAGTTTCCATTGTGTTTATGTTATTGCGGTGTCGTTTGATGTTGTTGGTTTGCTGTTTGTCTCATCCACGCCCGGGTTCCCGGGTTCGATTCCCGGCGGGGTCAGGGATTTTCTCTGCCTCGAGATGACTGGGTGTTGTGTGCCGTCCTTAGGTTAGTTAGGTTTAAGTAGTTCTAAGTTCTAGGGGACTGATGACCATAGATGTTAAGTCCCATAGTACTCAGAGCCATTTGAACCATTTGGTCTCATCGGATTAGGGAAGGACGGGGAAGGAAGTCAGCCGTGCTCTTTCAAAGGAACCATCCCGGTTTGCCTGGAGCGATTTAGGGAAAATCACGGAAAACCTAAATCAGGATGGCCGGACGCGGGATTGAACCGTCGTCCTTCCGAATGCGAATCCAGTGTGCTAACCACTGCGGCACCTCGCTCGGTCCCGCACTGGTCCCGTTAGTTTGATTATATTTTTGGAGGGAGATGTGTTTGTTGGTTTTATATGTATTTTCGTGTTTGTTGTCGTGTTTATGTAATGATGTCATAGGCGCCATATTGGAGACGTTAAGAATGGTCGTTTCCGCCATATTGGTGACGTATGGGTCAAAGCAGACGGAGGGAATCGGACGCTTCTGTAATCCCACTTCATCTAATCTAATACACGACCGTATGATGTAACAAGGCCCACTACTTCTGAAGAAAATATTTTTACAAATATCTAAACCTAGGTCAAGGGCTAAAAACCTTTATTTGCAACTGGTTGGCTGATTTTTCAACCACTTCAAAGTTAAGATTACTAGTGGTGTAGTGTATCCCCCCCCCCCATCCCCTCCCCCCTCTCGTGAGATGCTTCAGGCATATGAAATTCAGCTGCATGTCATATAGTCGTATGAATGAACATATCTATAGAGCCTGCGGGTGACCATTGCAAGAGGATGCACTCTGTGTACAACCACCTCACTGCATAAGTTGCAGGAAGGATCACTCCCCCGATTGTTAACCTGACATGTCTCTTAAAGTGAGTGTAAGGTTCGAGTTTTCAAGATTTTTGATCGTTTACATGTCAGGAAGCCAGTACCAAGTATAATGACTTCTACCTGCACAGATGACAATAGCTACACCCAAAATTTTTTTACACCATCCACAACAAGGACGAACATCCCCTTTTCCTCCCCGTCACCAGACCCTAGCAACCCCCATGTCCAAACGTTCATGTGAGCGAGGGTATTCCTCCGCTGCCCCTTACCTTTACATATGGACACAACCTCGCCCCCTCCGCCTGTATAATAACGACCTATAAGCGATCGACCCCTTCCTTCTGGCCCTACTACCATAACCAGGGTAATAACAGAGAGCTACTGCAAGAGGTACGGACATTAGACACAGAACAACTTGCTCTTCATCCCTACCAGACTCGTGTCTGGACACTCCTTACACCTGATCCGTATCTTATAAGCAGGTGAAGATAGAGGTAAAGAAAAACGGAGAGACCAGAACTGAAACCGGACTTGGGGATCTGTGAGCCCTGATTTGGTCAGATCCCTCCTCTACTGCCATCTAAATCAGGTAAATGGTGACAACCAACACGTCGGTACTAGCCCAAACCGAACCACGATTAACCATTCCATCCCTTTCGCACTGCCAATGGACGCACACGTAACCGTAACCCAATGGAACTGTAATGGTTATCGTCGCCACCTTGCTGAATTACAACATGTGCTCTAACTTCAGTCAGTGTGCTTGTATAGCTCTTCAGGAAACACTATTTCCTACAATGTACTCATCCTTTTATGTACTTATTGAACCAGTTATAATAACAGAATTGACTCTGAAAGAACCTCGCGTAGTGTCTTGTGGAACTTGAGACCATATTTGGTGACTAAATGCCACCTAATAGCACGATGGAAATAGTGGCTGTATGCCTACGAACTAATGTAGGATTCCTGTGAGTGAGAAGTGGTATACCGTGATTAGCTATCTCGTCAGGAGTCTGCTCGTAGAATGACCTTTAACCATCGTCAGTGCCTCATCGTTTGAATTGTGAAAAGCCTTTGACATCACATGGAACCACCATATCCTCACCACCTCCCGATCCTTCACAGTTCAAATCGGTAATTCCTAGAGTGCTTATTATATGCAAGAAAACAGTCCCACAAGACTCTGTCCTGAATGTGATTCTCTTCTTAATAGCCACCAATGGACTCACAGAAGTGGGAGGATCTGCAGTCTCACCGTCCTTATACGTCGATGACTTTCATATCTCTCTGGAAGATGATTCTCTTCTTAATAGCAATGAACAGACTCACAGAGACAGTGGAGTCTATAGTTTCACCGTCCTTACACGTTGATAACTTCCATATCTTCTACAGTTCCTCCTTCCGTTCATCTGCACCCATAACTTTACGTTCATAATGATCTGCTTCATGCAATCGAAACAAATCACTTCTTAGGACTCATATTTAACGACAAGTGAACTTGGTTAACCCATATACGACAATTTAAGCTGGCGTGCTATTTAAAATTTAGCGTCCTATGTTGTCTCCTAAAGTCTGGATCGTCCCACCATTTCACAACTCTACAAAAATTAGCATTTTCTCACGTTTAGACTATGGAATCCTGGCCCAATAACTGACAGCCATCGTGACTCCTAGACCTGATTCACAATCTGCCACCAGCACTGCGAATGGTGCCTTTCATATCATCGCCGGCCGGCCGAAGTGGCCGTGCGGTTAAAGGCGCTGCAGTCTGGAACCGCAAGACCGCTACGGTCGCAGGTTCGAATCCTGCCTCGGGCATGGATGTTTGTGATGTCCTTAGGTTAGTTAGGTTTAACTAGTTCTAAGTTCTAGGGGACTAATGACCTCAGCAGTTGAGTCCCATAGTGCTCAGAGCCATTTGAACCATATCATCGCCTTAAACAGCCTCCTGGTAAAGTACTCCCCTTTTACATCGCAGGTCACCAATTACTGGTCAACCGTGTCGTAATCGTCTGCAGCCACCAGGACATTAGTCAAGGTGCCTTCTCTTTCCTGATGTTGAAGAACATCTCCAATAGAAGCGGCCTTGGTCTCAAATTGCGGTATCAGAAATGTCGCTACATCCACACCCAATCACGTGAGTCTGCAGTGACTCCATGAGAAACCCACAACCTTTAACCCACTATTATTCCCAGCATCTATTGGTAAAGCACATTCAGGATGTCCTCTCAGAACTCCATGAGAATGGGAAGACGGTAGTATTCCTCTGGTCTCCCGGTCAATTTGCGACCCTGGCCATTGAATTCGTAGATCGGCCTGCTATGGAGACGAGCAGTAAGAGTGCTAGGTAAGAAGATACCAGGATCCTGACCGCGGGCGACAATACGATACTGACTCTTTGTGGCATGCAACAGAGAATGAAGCTGCGGACTGTGGAGGAGTGTACGATTTTGTGGCGATCTTCCTTTCGCCCGGTTCGCCATTGAACCTCATTCCTCTGCCACCTGCATATTAGCCATACCCAGGTGTGTATCTTAGAGGCAAGATGCTCCTCCCCATCGTGGCTGTCCCTAGACGGTCACTCACATCCTATCTGGGCGCCCCACCTCTGCTAGCTTCACAGCTGGCCTAGTCACTTCCAGAAGTCCCTGATGATAATGTTCAGGCAGCGAGTCTAACTCCAAATTTCATACCTCAGATTGGATTGCATATCTGAAGGCTGTACAGTTGTGAATGACATGCCATCCTAAGTATTTTTAACCCCAATGAACCTACGTTTATCCCCGTCCAGCTGGCAACTACCCCATCATGTTATCTTTTATCAGTCGAATCTTTCAATAATTCAATCTTAATTCCTCTTATGACTGTTCTATGCCAGATATTTTAACCTATCCTCACTTGTTCGTGTGTCCACCACCGTAGCTCAATGGTGAGTATGTTTGGCTTTTTTGCACTGGCCCGGGGTTCTATTCCTGGTACTGCAAGAGATTCTTCCTTAGCGTGAGGGCTGGAAGGGGTTGCACTCAGCCTCGTGACGCCTGTAAGAAGTAGCGGCTCGAGGGTCAAGAAAGCTAACAACGGTCAGGCGAGCGGTGTACTGACCCCAGCCTGCTCCATAGCGCATCCAATGACGACAACGGCAAAGGGTAACACGACGGTCGATCGGTCCTGATTGGGCCATCGAGGCCCAAAAGCAGAACTTTGTTTTACTGTTTTGTTTGTGCTTTAAAATCGGAAAATGTTCTTCGCTGTTTCCATTATATCCAGTACAGAGGGACTGATAACCACAGTTTGGTTCCTCAAAACTCCATAATCCATCCACCTGATAGCAGTTGCTGTTCGCCATGAGGCGAGACGGCTGACTACAGAAATCCATGCTAGCAGCCCAGAACCCTGCCTCTTCGCTGCGGCTTGTGAGCTGCCAGCGTACATCTTGCAATAACTTCTCATGTTACCTCGGGTTCATATTTGTTTATTCTCTCATTTTACCTGTAAGATTAGGGCCTTTGGAGGCTGACTTCTCATATTTTGTCAGATATATATTTATTTATACATGTATTTTACCTGCAAGATTAGGACCTTCAGGTCCTCTCTTCCATCCATGCATTCTTAGAAATTTTCTTTACAATTAACATTGCAATGTGTGCTGTACTTGGCTTATACGTAATAATAACGTAATAATTAACATAATTATTACACTAATTTCAGTCCTGCTAACATAAAGTACACTTCTTATAATGCAATGTACCTGACTAATGGAAATAATGATACACTACAAAAACGACTTGGCTGCAGTATCTGGAAAACAATTGACCCAGAGAAGAGGGAAAAATAATAGGGAAAAATTTGTAAAAGAGGAATTGAGAGAAAAGGCAATGGAAGCAGAAAAAAAAGCTATAGAGGTAGGCTAGACAAAAGATGGGAGGGTGTTCACGGCGTGCCAGAGATACCGTTTACTGTTGGATGATACAAAGTCAACAGCGGCTTGCCAATAGCGAAGTTGAACCAGTGATAACAAGAAAAGCTTTAGTCTCAATGCTGTATGGTTTTCGATCAGACGCAGGTTACTAGACAGTTCGTTCCACATATTTAAGCCTTTTTATTAAAAAGAGAAGACTTATTCACAGTGACTAATACTTCAAGTGACTGAGCATTCACCTGTGAAAAACGGCATTCACAAACTGCATATGAGCAACAGAAGCATTTGGAACTCTCCAAAAGGCCATCTTAGTGGCACTCACTGTGGGCCATATTCCGGTTCTTGTGCATAGATGGAATAGACTGCAATCGTGGGCATGCAAGAGTTACAGAATTAGTTTAGATATATACCAGTGGAAAATGGATGATAATGATGAGGTCCCATACTCCGAGGAGCGTAGGGGACGATGCGGGAAACCCGCACCGCCGTACTGGGTGTCACAGAGTGATGTACTTCGGGCAAGTGAGAGACTGTTTGTTTACTCTTAGGACAATGTATCTCTGACATGTTGTATTGTATGTTCTGTGACTATGTAATAAAGTGTTGTTAGACTGCTAATCGCTGCTCTACTGTGATTCAAGACATAAAAATTTGGTGCCGAAA
The DNA here is from genome assembly GCF_023898315.1 of Schistocerca nitens. Classification (NCBI taxonomy): domain Eukaryota; kingdom Metazoa; phylum Arthropoda; class Insecta; order Orthoptera; family Acrididae; genus Schistocerca; species Schistocerca nitens. The sequence goes on from NC_064615.1 coordinate 505,635,231, forward strand.
CCCACGAACCACGGTATTACTTGGAAATTGTCTCTCGGGCGGCTTGGTGGGGAGGATGGTGGGAAAGAATGGTGGGCACTATAAAGCGTTGCCTACGGAAGATATTGGGACTCGCAAAGCTTACTGAGGAACAACTGAACACCACCTTGATCAGTATTGAAGCCGCGGTGAACTCCAGGCCCATCACACCAGGAGATGATTGTGATGCACTCACACCTTCCCATTTTGTGACGGGAGAAAAACTTTAGACTATTCCGACGGGATCAGAGCCTTCAGCGAACACGATTTTAACAAAGGAATTTCGACTGAGACAGCAACTCTGTGACAGTTTTTGGAACCGTTCTACATTCTACATTTATACTCCGCAAGCCACCCAACGGTGTGTGGCGGAGGGCACTTTACGTGCCACTGTCATTACCTCCCTTTCCTGTTCCAGTCGCGTATGGTTCGCGGGAAGAACGACTGCCTGAAAGCCTCCGTGCGCGCTCTAATCTCTCTAATTTTACATTCGTGATCTCCTCGGGAGGTATAAGTAGGGGGAAGCAATATATACGATACCTCATCCAGAAACGCACCCTCTCGAAACCTGGCGAGCAAGCTACACCGCGATGCAGAGCGCCTCTCTTGCAGAGTCTGCCACTTGAGTTTATTAAACATCTCCGTAACGCTATCACGGTTACCAAATAACCCTGTGACGAAACGCGCCGCTCTTCTTTGGATCTTCTCTATCTCCTCCGTCAACCCGATCTGGTACGGATCCCACACTGATGAGCAATACTCAAGTATAGGTCGAACGAGTGTTTTGTAAGCCACCTCCTTTGTTGATGGACTACATTTTCTAAGGACTCTCCCAATGAATCTCAACCTGATACCCACCTTACCAACAATTAATTTTATATGATCATTCCACTTCAAATCGTTCCGCACGCATACTCCCAGATATTTTACAGAAGTAACTGCTACCAGTGTTTGTTCCGCTATCATATAATCATACAATAAAGGATCCTTCTTTCTATGTATTCGCAATACATTACATTTGTCTATGTTAAGGGACAGTTGCCACTTCCTGCACCAAGTGCCTATCCGCTGCAGATCTTCCTGCATTTCGCTACAATTTTCTAATGCTGCAACTTCTCTGTATACTACAGCATCATCCGCGAAAAGCCGCATGGAACTTCCGACACTATCTACTAGGTCATTTATAACCATTGTGTTAAAGAATACCTATTGGAGCTCCGGAACTAGCATGAAGTTAAACGCCCATCGGGACGAGTCATCCCCTTTCGCCCTGGCGACATCGTGCTGATCCAAGATGACCTTCGTCCGCGACATATGTGGAAGAAGGCCAGGATAGAGAAGGTACTACCAGGAAGAGACGGCAGGGTAAGGACGATAATACTCCGGACACCAGAAGGTCACGTGATTAGTCGTCCTGTGCAGCTGGCCGTACCTTTGGAGGTCGACCAGGGTGGGGAGGATGTCACAGAGTGATGTACTTCGGGCAAGTGAGAGACTGTTTGTTTACTCTTAGGACAATGTATCTTTGACATGTTGTATTGTATGTTCTGTGACTATGTAATAAAGTGTTGTTAGACTGCTAATCGCTGCTCTACTGTGATTCACGACACTGGGCAAGGTCCTAGCGGAGGCGGTTTGCCATTGCCTTCCTCCGACGGTAAGGGGGATGATGATGAAGGCGACACTAAAACACCCAACATCTCGAGGCAGGGAAAAATCACTTACCCCGCCGGGAATCGAACCCGGGACCCCGCGCGCGGGAAGCGAGAACGCTACCGCAAGACCACGAACTACGGACGGAAGATAGACAATATTCCGAATTTTATTTATAGAATGACTCTACAGTATCTTACTCCGGCACCATAATCATATGTCAGTTTACTTTAATGGTTCACGGGACAACTTCGGCTGCTCGGTGGTTGCCCCAATTGTGTCCTCCAGACCCGTTTACAAAGCGAGTTCAGGGTCTATGATGCAGATACACACGTCAAATTGAGAAGAGGTCAGACAGAAAATGGGGCAATTGAGAAGAGGTCAGACAGAAAATGAGGCGCCCCAGGACTATATGCGGCGAGGCCCCACCAACCCGACACGGGCATAAGGGAGTAATGGAGTGAACATTCCTCCCAACCGCTTAGAGAGGAGATCTATTACAGGAAAAGTGAAGACGCAGAAAATGTAACGAACTCCAGTAGGGCAGATAATAGTAAAATAAGGTGAGAGAATTATTCAGGTTGGTGAGTAGGTGGGTGCAACTGAAAGTCCCATGGGGCTTAATATGAAGCTGGAGGCGTCTCTCCAGAAGCCATCCTACCCCCGATCCGATATAGCCAAAGTGTTGAGGATGGGAATAAATGCCACCAAGAAACAGAGTGAGAGAGGAATGATCAGCATGACTGACAAAGGAGGTAGTGTCGAGGACACCCAGGCCAACAATGTGCAGGGAGGCACCCTAACCTCAACCACCCAAACTTTGTCCCAAAAATAGTTTAAAATGTTAGATCAGAGAATAAAAATCACTTTCTCGGAGGAAACGAAAACCACTTCAACTACCCAGACGTTTCTAGAATGAATTTTTACTCTGCAGAGGAATGTACACTGATACGAAACGTCCTGACGTTGTCTGCCAATATTAGAGGCAACGTATACCAACGACCATGCTTCGCATGGAGAGCCAGATAGAGGGAGCATTCCACCAGCATGTGAGCTACTGTCAGTAAAGTTTCGCAGCCATGAAGTGGGAGTTAGGCATTGCATAGGATTGAAGCTCAGCCCAACCAAAATTCATGGGGTACTGGTTGGTTGTTCTAGGCTCATTAGCTCGAAATATCTGAAATCCCTACTATCTTTAAACACTAAATGGGACAAATATCAATTTCTCTCCTACAGCAAAGAATCTAGGAGTAATAATAGGTGAAAAACTAACTTGGACTGAGCAAGTAACTGCAATGTGCAAGAAGACGGCAGAAACTCCCCATGCTTTACAACTGTTTCCTGTTGACCTGAAAAAGAAACTTGTACAAACACTGATACTCCAAATTATTGATTATAGTTGTCCTGTAAAGCCTTTATGAGGAAAGATAACGACACCTGGAACTGGTTATGAATGCATGTGTTCGTTATATCTGTGATGCTCGACTCTTAGATCATATTTCACCATCATATGCACAGCTATCCTGGCCGCGTGCAGACAAGTGCAGAGCCCCCCCCCCCCCTTCTCTAGTGTGGTATCAACGAACACTGTCTCTTATAACTGTCCTAGAGCTTAAAGCTTTTATTTGTATAACATGGCAGAAACACCCTTTCGCATTAGAGCAAAATCATGTCTCTTCCACGCCATCCTTCAGCCACTCTGTCGAAGTGTTTCTCAGTAGCAGGAACCTGGCTCTGGAATAACGTCTCGCATTATATTAGAGAACTGAACAACATCTGCAGCTTCAGAAAACAGTTGATGACATATCTACTAAAGCAGCAATAAGGATTTCCATTGCCCCTGTACGCGTTCGTTACCCTTGTACATCCTTCTTCCCAGCCAGATGTTCCTATTTTCCCAGTATTCTTAGCTGGCTCAGTGTCCTTAAATCTCATTTTCCTAGAACTCACTATATCAGAAAACATCTACCTTGTATATTTATCAATTTTTTTACATCTGGCACTATCATTATTGGTATTATTGTCATTATTATAGTTATTACTGTTATCACGACCACTGGCAGTAGCTCTAGCAGAACAAGTACTGCCAATATTAATTTTTAGTTCATAGTATTACTTACTCACATTGCCACTGCAGACCTTCAAATCATTTTAATACTATATGTCATATTAAAGCTATTATTTCTTAGGAAACTATGAAGCTATTACTTCTTAGGAAACTATGACATAAAAAAGGCACTGTATGTGTGAAACCGTGGTCCAATGTAAAAGAGTTTAATTAATTTAATGTAAAAGAGATTAAGTTAAATAAATAAATAAAAAAACCTATGGGTTAATCGGGTATGCCTGATAAGGAGGTGACGTAATACGATAGATTCTAGATTGTTCCCAACGGGATACAGGGGGGGGGGGGGGGGGAGTACGAAAGGCGAAACGCGATGCTGCTGAAGTCTCCGCTACAGCACGGACTTCATTTGTAGTGGCAGTAGTCCACCATTGTTCCATTTCCGACTGAACACAGGCGTTATCTGCACCCTCAAATTCGCGATTGGCATCGTCAAAGCGACTGATCGCTTCTCTAACCAAACGTTCGGCTAGTTCGTACCCCAGGAAAATGGTGGTGCAAAATGGAGTCCTCTTACAAGCAGAGTTCTGTCTTTCGAAGTACCGGGCCAACGGCGAGGAGTGGCTGGAATTGAGGGACAATAGGTCATAAATCGTGAATCAGCTACTGTTTATGGCAATGGTTCCCAGTCAGGGGTAATCACCTCCTAAGTGGTAAAATAAAGTTTCCTGAGGGGTAAAAATCAAAGGGTTGGATTGTGTTTCAGTCGCGAAATTAAATTATTTTTGAAAGATTATTACTATCGCCATTGTGTCGAAAGACTAATAGTGATTACATTGAATTACCAATAATAAATGTAATTTTTTTCAAATGTTAGTGTAAATATGTGACAATAGGACACAAAAATTGTTCAAATGTGTGTGAATTCCTAAGGGATCAAACTGCTTAGGTCATTGGTCCCTAGACTTACGCAGTACTTAAACTTAGTTATGTTAAGAACAACACACACACCAATGTCCGAGGGAGGACTTGAACCTCCGGCGGGAGGGGCCGCGCAATCCGTGACATGGCGCCTCAAACCGAACGGCCAATACGCATGGCAATAGGGTAGAGGTTAGCTTGTGAAACGAATGTATGGTCATCATCGTCATCTTCACATAATTCACCTAACATACTCGTACACATACATGTATTTTGCACTACGCATGTTTGACAATTAAACTGGTACATATACGTCACATATTCTTAAATCTCTCATGAAAATGCTTTCTCTGAGTTGTAGGTAGTTGGCGCAATGGACCAGAAATTGCTTTACTTTTCATTTTGCAACAGATGAATGAACTAATTTACATCACAACACAACATTACATTGCTGTACGACCAACATATTATTATTATTATTATTACTATTTGAGTGGCCGTGGTCAGAAACAAAGCATTGGCTGCTTCAAGTCTTCCAAATACAGTCAGTCCAGAAGCGAGAAGTCTTGCAAAAAAGTGATTTACAAACAATTTGGTTGAATTTAAATGGGAGTGCAGGGTCTTGATGAAGTAAACGTCATTAGGTAGAGGAGCGGTGCGAAGAAGCATGTTTTGTAACAAGATTGTCCCCCCTCAATGTAGATCATTAGCTTTATTTTCTGAGTAGGATTTGTATGCAGCACTCGCTATGCATTGCTAATTGCTTCATCATTCTTTAAAGAAAGTTGCCAATTGTCTCAATGACTCATTCGTTCGTGACTTAATACAACACCTACAAAAACTAAATATCATTCATCTTTCTTTATTTTAAACATAAAACCAAATTTGATTCCATAAAGAACTGTTGTGCATAGCGACAGTCGACTATTAGGAAGGAAAGGCACACGCAGCTATCAGTCGCAATCCCGTTAGTTTTTATTACTCTTGCATATCTAGATTTCAGCTATAAATAGCCATCTTCGGTGCATTTGAGTTACAATCCAACAAACTTGCGGCAGTACATGTCACCATACGATCTTACTTGTGTATGGTCAAGAGGGAAACCTATATACCAGTAATGTCGTACGGTGACACATACTGCCGCAAGTTTGTTGCAGTGTAACTCAAATGCACTGACGACGGCTATTTAAAGCCGAAATCTAGATATTCAAGAATAATGAAAGCTAATGGGATTGCGTCTGGTTGTTGTGTGCCTCCCTTCCATAAACATAAATGTGTTCAAATAAAGATCTTTTTCGATCTAAATTTTAGTTAGGCTCTAATGTTGGTGATAGTGAAGGGAGGGGGGAAGAGATGGGGTTTACAAGCTAATATCTGGTTTCAATAAGAGGTAATGGTCTAAGGAAGGTGGGGAACCACCTGCTCTATGGCATACTTCCTACCAGCCACCAAGGCGAGACGAAGTGCTTCTCACCCGTCTCCAGATTGGCGACTGGCCTCTGAATCGAGCTTGTGAATACACATCTTGTGAATGACTCCCTTCAGGATAACGACATCGCTCGACTAGAGTGGTCAGCATGTTCTCCAGACATGAACCCTGTCAAACATGCCTGGGATGGTTCGAAAAGGGCTGTTTATGGACGACGTGACCCACCAGCCACTCTGAGGCGTTGAGGAGTGGGACAATCTGGACCAACAGTGCCTTGATGAACTTGTGGATAGTATGCAACGATGAATATAGGCATGCATCAGTGCAAGATGACGTGCTACTGGGTATTAGAGGTACCGAAGTGTACAGCAATCTGGACCACCACCTCTGAAGGTTTCTCTATGTGGTGGTACAACATGCAATGTGTGGTTTTCATGAGCAATAAAAAGGGCGGAAATGATGTTTATGTTGATCTCTATTCCAATTTTCTGTACAGGTTCCGGAACTCCCGGAACCGAGGTGATGCAGAACTTTCTTTGATGTGTGTATAATTTAGTTTCCAAGAAACTTTAACTATTAGTGTATGGGCGCTAATGAAAACGCTAGTGAAAACTAAGCCGTGTATCCTTAGACGAAATAATATCTACGTGCCGTATCTTTTATATAAAATTATTTTTAATTTTACAGCGGCTAATATGAACTGTTAGATGTGATGTGTATGTGATAAGGAACATGTAATTGCAAATGGCACATTCTCTCTCTTGTACCGTTACGTGTTCCTATCATATTACAAGGGAAACATTTCTGATATTTCAAGTTTCAAGTAATAAATGGTTCAAATGGCTCTGAGCACTATGGGACTTAGTCCGCAGCTCGTGGTCGTGCGGTAGCGTTCTCGCTTCCCACGCCCGGGTTCCCGGGTTCGATTCCCGGCGGGGTCAGGGATTTTCTCTGCCTCGTGATGACTGGGTGTTGTGTGATGTCCTTAGGTTAGTTAGGTTTAAGTAGTTCTAAGTTCTAGGGGACTGATGACCATAGATGTTAAGTCCCATAGTGCTCAGAGCCATTTGAACCATTTGAACCACTATGGGACTTAACATCTTAGGTCATCAGTCCCCTAGAGCTAGAACTACTTAAACCTAACTAACCTAAGGACATCACACACATCCATGCCCGAGGCAGGATTCGAACCTGCGACCGTAGTAGTCGCACGGTTCCGGACTGTAGTGCCTAGAACCGCTAGGCCGCCGCGGCCGGCTTTCAAGTAATCTATCAAAGATCTTCAAAGAGTGTTTCTAGATATAGTGTCATACCCGATAACGTAAGTAAACAAAAATCCATTTGTTTCTGTTACGCGGGGTCCTAATTTATTTTGAAAAACAGAGGGACACTCTCTGATCGTCAGTTTCAAGAGAGGAAAATAGGTGATGACGTTGGACTATTTGAAATAGCTACAACAACTTCCAATGATTTTCACAGATACAGCAACTGACTATTCTAAGAGAGTGTTTGAGTGTTTGTTAACTTATAGACACGAATCATGGCCTGGAAGGAGAGGCTATCCGGAAATAATTATTAGCACCGTAAAACATGAGTAGTAGCGTTTATAGTTTCTTACATCTCTTCACAAGTATCTCAAATTTTACAGAAAACAAAAACTGTTTTATCTTTGCACCGAAGAAGTCCTGAATGAAACTTGATTCATTTCATATAATTTTGAAACACTGTGTCAATGAAATAGTTGTAATTTTTTGCGGCAGTATACCTGCTTGTACATATCACTGCTGGTGGTGACGATATTTTTGATTCGAATGGCTGCAGTGAGCTACGCTGCGGCTATCTTAGTGTGAGACCTCTGTCGGCGCTGACTGCCCACATCTGGCGGCGCACGTAGCACAAGATAAATTTTATCCTGTTGCTGCTGCTCGCTGCTGTCACGATAACTCAGCATTCTCCATGTTAGTCCAGCATTTAATATAATTTATTACATCACAAGTAATACTGTTATCCTGCTGCGTTCGTGACGTCGATTAATATTTTCCGAATGAAATACGACATAACATCAGTACGCACTGTCTGTTAACTAAGAGTGTGGTCGGCATTACACACAGATGGTAAAAGATATAGCCTTACTTCTGTCACAACTCAACAGAGGAAACCTTTGTCTTTCGTGCAATGTCCATGAAGCATTTGGAGATCTCTTCCAAGTAAATACGCGGAAAATTTAGTTTCAAGTATGCCTCGGAGATACCAATCAATTAATCGACGATGCGGGTGACTGGACGTATTATCGTTATTGCATTTTTCATTATTTCGTATATGATGTATGTGCATGTTTTAGTTTGTTGCCCAATACATATTTCTATTCATTAACCAGACCACGACCTAACTTAATAGACGTATAAAATAATACTGAAAAATGAGAACGAAATCTATCGCATTGACACACACATTCTCGGACTTCTTGCTGTGTCAGTTCAAAGCAAAACACCGAGCTTTCGACGATTTTCACCATTAATTGCGTCAGGAGCAATTGACTCCCAAAATTGCTGCTGTGGTGACCTATTATAGCCCAAATACGGCTTCTGATTGGTCGGTAATTACGACATACCGTTGCAGATGGTTTCGACGTCTGCATTGGTGGTGCCACCGCTCCCTCCTTAGCGTAGACATTACGACGAGTATCTCTGGCTTTTTCTGCATCGAGGGCTCGCCTCCATGCGCCGCTAAGATTATATCTGCCATCACGGTTGAAGGTTTTCTCACACATTCTTATTTCTACAGCCTCTTTAATTAGAGTGGCCCATTATGTGAGAGGAGATAAAACTTTTCTTTCGTCAAACAGTATTTTATGTTTGTTTGTGAGGCTGTGCTCAGCAACTGCAGTTTTCCACAGGTCTCGATTTAAATATACCGTTGATGTTCTGCACAGCTGTCGGAAATGATGCGGGTGGACTGACTGATGTAATTGATTCCGCACTCACATGAGATTTAAAATCCAGGAATTCTGAGGCCGAGACTGTCCTCAACAGGGCGTAGTATCTGCTTTATCTTCTTAGGACGTCGAAAAATGGAGCTGATACCTCGTCTTCCCAGGATTCTTCCTATTTTGCTGGATGTAGCGCCGCAGAAAGGAAGGAATGCAATCGTTGGCTCATCAGATGAATGTTCAACATTTTCACGTTTTATTTTCTTGGAGACGCTGTCTTGATATCACGTGACCCATAACCGTACTTTCTGAACACATACTTCAGGTGATTGATTTCGGAATCCTAGTGGTTCTCGTCAGAGACTGTTTTTTCTCTGTCAACCAGCGTATTTAGAGCTGCGCTCGTCTGGACTCGATGGTGAAAACTCTGGGCACTGAGATACAAATCAGATGCTACCCCCTGTTAAGGGCAGTCACGGCCTTGGAATTCCTGGGATTTACAGCATCCCATGTGAGTGCGGAAGAAGTTACATCGGACTATCCATCTGTACCGTTTCCGACTGCTGTGCAGAACATCAACGGCGTGTTACAAATCGAGAACAGGAGAAACCTGCAGTTGTTGAGCACAGTCCCACAAACAAACATAAAATACAGTTTGACGAAACAAAAGTTTTGTCCCAGGCTACCACATACTGGGATTGTACACTGATAAGCCAAAACGATATGACCACTGCCCAATGCGAAGTTGGATGCCGCGGTAGCAAAAGTACGTAAGCGGAGAAGACACGGACAGGTGATCAGTTGATCACCATAGCGAAGATATGGGCTGAAAATGGGGAAATTAGTTGAGATAAGCGACTTTGACAAAGGGTAGATTATTATTTTGTAGAGCCAGTGAAAGAGTATCTCGAAAACGGCGAAGCTGGTCGAATGTTCACGTGCTACTGTCGTGAGCATCTGCGGAGAGAGATAGAAGGACAGTGAAACCATTACCACAAGGCGCTAAATGGTTGGTCGTCCACGACTCTTCACAGAAGGTGAGGTTCGGAGGCTTGTCTGCTCCGTAATGTAGGATAGCTGGTAATCTGTGGTATCTCTGCCGAAAGAGCACAATGCTGGTGCACACACAAGTGTTTCAGGGCACACTGGCTATCGTGCTTTGTTGAACATGGAGCTCCGCAACAGACCATCCCTAAGTGTTCACTAGAGATGGGTCGTTCGCGAACTAACGGGTCCACAGGAACGATTCACCAAGATGAACGGAAGAAGCGAGGAACGAATTCTAAGGAACGGTCTTTCGTAGTTCACTTCGGTCGCGGCTTTCTACTTGCAGTTCCCGGGAACGGGAAACGGTCGCTCTCGTTCCCGCAACGGCTCGTCGGCTGGTCTCGTTCCAGGCTCGGTCCCGTTCCCGTCTCGGTCTCAGTCTCCATCGGTCGGACTCGTCCTTCGCGTGGCCACTCGTCGCAGTTCCACTGCCGGCTGCTCCTAGTTAGTTCGGTAACGAGTTGTTCGTTTCATTCGCTGCGCACGCTCATTCTAGATATGTTTCAAACCGTTTTTGAACTCTGGGTTTCTGTTTTTTTGTTCGTATTCTATTCAACGTCCACGACCGGTAATTAAAACATATTTTATAATTACGTATATTATATAAAAATTACGTGGTATGTAATACATACATCTTTTCAGGTAACAAAAATGTATATCAGTTTACTTCACTATTTCGATAAACAGCAGAAAACATAAAAAGGCAAGTTTTGTTGTTATTACACATGCAAAGCAAGTCGGCGCGGCGCACACGAGTGAACATTTTCCGTCTTTTTTTGATCCAAAGCATTGTTATGGAAAGCAGACCGACTTACAACCGAATGAAGCCCGCGCTCCATAATCGACTGTCTGGTGCCACATTCTGTAAAGAAAATATGATAACTTGTGCAACATTATTTCAGTGGTACAGGGTGGCGCACGAAAAATCGGCCCCGAGTAATAGACTGCTCATTTTCGCCCGCCAATCGTCACCTGTTGTTTCAAAGTTGTTTTTTTTTTATTAGCTTATTTGTTATTTCTTTACTGCCTAATTATTACATATTTTTCTATTCTGCTGGTAGCGGTCAACAAATCGCGCGTTATTGGTAAGCAGTCTGTACTCGGGGCCGGTTTTTCGTACGGCACCTTACATTAATTCATTGCGGTCAGCCACATAACGCTACAGTTGGCTAAATGAGAGGTTTTTCAAAATCACGAAAATTACTTCTACAAGTGTGTGAGAATTCTGTAATGAATAAAAACTCTGTATTCCAGAGGGGAGGCAAGTGCCCCTCTTGGTGCCTTCGATCTTCAGTCACCTATGATACTAATTTTCGATTTTTCATGAGAACCATATACCATGCACAAATGAACGGTGAACGAGTAAAAATGAACGCTTCCCGAAAAAGAGCGGTCACCATTGAACTAGTTCCCAAGAACGAACGAGTTTGCCCATCTCCAGGGTTCACCACTTGACCTAACGACATCGTCAATTACGACTGCAGTGGGCACGGGACCATTGTGATTCGACTCTTTATAATGGAAACGTGTCGGCTCTTCGGGTGAATCACATTTTTGCTACACTAGGTCGCTGGTCGTCTCCATAAAAGCCGACATTGAGAGGAACGGCTGGTCGAAACGTTCTGCGCACGACGGACGCATGTTGGTGGGAGCAGTATTATGCAATGGCAGACGTTCTCCAGCACCTGCATGGCACCTGTGGTAGTAATCGAAGACACGCTGACAGCCCCCAACCTCCCGCATCTCTTCATGCTTGATGTCTTTTCCGACTGATGTCGCCTTTCACCAGTGTAATTGTCCCTGTCCCGGTGTAACAATCGTGCTACAGCGGTTTGATGAGCGTTATAGAGAACTGACGTTGACGTCTCGGCGCCGAATTCGCCTGATGTAAATCCTATGGAACCCATTTGGGTCGCTATCGGGCGCCATGACGACGTACGCAAACCAGCGGCCTGTTATTTATGTGAATTACATGACCTGTGCTTAGATATCTAATGCCATATATCTCAACAAATCTACTAACAAACTGTCGGATCCCTGAGACGCAGAGTCGGTGACGTATTTCGTTCCAAAGACGAACAAACAAGCTATTAAGCAGGTTGTAATAATATTTTGGCTCATCAGTGTATAATTAAACAGGCTGCAGAAATAAGAATGTGTGAGAAAACCTTCAACCTTGACGGCGGATATAATCTTAGCGGTGTATGGAAGCAAGTTCTCGATGCAGAGAAGAGCAAGAGGTATTCGTCGCAATGTTTACGCTACAACGGTAGCGGCGGCGCCACCAGCTCAAACGTCGACATCATCTGCGACAGTACGACGTAACTACCGAGCAATCAGAAGCCACCTTTGTGCTATATAAGACCACAAAAGCAGCAATTTTCACAGTTAGTTGCTTATGATGAAGACGATGGTGGAAATCGTTGAGGTTCTACTCTGAGTTGAAGTGGCAAGAAATCGAAGAATGTTTTATACAACGAATACCAAAAAAGTTTACAAGATAAGGGAAGAAGATTGATAACGCGATTCCCGACATGTCACGCACAGAGGTCAACCTAACTAAACGGCAAGTGACCAAAGAGGAACAGTCTGTCCCTCAAAAAGGAGGGAATTTCGCTATAATCCCGAGAACTATAGGTATGTACTGAAAGGTCTCTGCTGGATTCCTTTCATGTTAATTTCTTAAATCTGTTGTCATATACGGCATAAATTCCTCTTCTAAATTTACTGTGGTGTTTCTGACTATCTGGGAGGAGACTGAGCAGTGAAACGTGTTACTTTTACACATAAACAAGAACGATCTGTCACACTACTACACTTTAAAACACAGTTTATATGTAATTCATGTCACACAGTCACCTACGGAACCTACATCCGCTTTCTTTTATATACTGTATGTGATAAGATACTGTCATCCCCCTTCCCTTCTGTGTGAGAGAATGATTGAGCAAATGTATTTCTAGTTGCATGCTTGAGGGTAGCAGACAAGCCTGTCTGCTAGAGAACAGTAGGACCAACGTCGGAACAGGTAGCTACGCTTTCTAGAAGCAAAGAGGTTTCTATTCTTAGTATGGTCCTGTCCGTCCCTTGTCATGTTGGTATAGGAAGCTGTTTCTCTGGTCACTTCCGTTTGTATTTGGGAAACACGCTCCGTAGGAGCCCAGGGGCAGTCGGTCCGCGGCGAGCGTCTGAAGTGGTAAGATGTCCGGCTAAGCGCGTGTCTGCTAAGTCCGCAGGACAATGGATTTCTTAAGTTCAGTCTAACTGAAAATATAATCACCTTTATTTCAGGTTTAGCTCTAAAATATCTAATGTTATCTTAAATTGCAACACAGTGTAATTCGAGTGTGAAGTTCAGAATATCTTCCGGTAGTTGCTTTGTCACTACTTTGTGAGTAAAGTGGAACCACGTTTTGATCAGTAACTCTAACTAAGATCATCAATCTTAAAAGCGAAAGTGCGTGAGATTACAAGGTCTCGTCTTGCCAATATTTTTCAATATAGGAACTTTTCTTTATGTTCAACCCACGTGGGGTGTACTTTGTGAGACAAGTACCACGTGCTTATACAATTGTTTGACGCATCAGGTTAATAGTAAGACGATAGTAACCAGTTCGAGGTTTTTCTTTTGTGAATTGTGTTTCGATGTAATTTATTTTAATTATCAAAATTATTGTGGAGTTACACTCTTTGTGTAAACCAAGTTGACCACGTGAAGCATGTGGTGTAAGCATCAAAGTAGCCGTCAGCTATTCTTTTCGGGAAGATTTCACAGAGAGTTAGTATGAATTTGGTATACCAGTGTGTGGTAATTTCATGACGGACAGGATTGCGCTACGAACGTAACTTCTTTGGGTGAAAATTGAATCGGTTGGTTGTGGTTAATTTCCTCTTGCATATGTTTCAACGTTCTTCGTGTGTTATTTTATGAATGCAGTGTTGTATGTAGTCTCCCAATCTTGGCTCCCTATTTTATGTGTTCCGTAAGATTACAAACTCACATTTACACAATCCTAAATAAGGCACCAGTTTAGTTATGAATCAAGTTTGATATGCTGAAATTTTAACGGAACAATGATCAATGTTAAAATAAATGTCCAAATATAAACTGATTTATTGCTTTTTATTTAAATTGTCTTTTTATATATATATCACCGGTTATCGTAAGATGAGTACTAAAAGATTATAATGAATGTTAGTCTGGTTGGGAATTTGATAAGCTAGACTGGATACCTGGTGAAACAGTTGCGCAGTAATGCAAGGTCAACTTCCCCAGACAGCTCACAGGTTTTAACCCGCTTTTATTGTCTATCAGCACCGCTTTCAGAACCAAATTAAGCAACAACATTACAGTAGGATATAACTGTTACTACCGAAGCGGTAGTTCGTACCGTTCCTTGTGAAAGAGCTGAGGAAATAAACAATGAAACCGCCAGGATATTGAGCCAAGCAAAATCACCAGCTTTCATCCTTAAGAAAGAAGAGTTGCAAACTATCAAGAGTCTTAATGCGGACAAAAGTTTATTGATACTACCAGCCGGTAAGGGAAGTGCGACCGTCCTAATGAAGACTGTAGATTATGAGCAGTAGATCGAGGACTTACGACATCCGACGACGTAATGAAAACCAAACGCAAATCCAATATAGCATATCACATGGAATATGAATCGGTTAATTAAGGCGCCTTCTCTCTCGGCGGGGATACAGACGAACCTACGCAACACGGAAATTGTACCACCACGGCTGTATGGATTGCCAAAGAATCATAAGAATAATGTTCCATTAAGACCGACTGTTACCGCTCCTGGCTCACTGATGTTGTAAGTAGGCTGTTAAGGTTTTTATATTGGTAACGCCATGTAGCGCTCTATATGAAAATCACTGACTGTGCTGTGTGCAGTCTGTGGCTGGTTTGCATTGTTGGATCTTGCTATTGTAGTGTTGGGCAGTTGGCTGTTAACAGCGCATAGGTGAGCCGCCAGCAGTGGTGGATGTGGGGAGAGAGATGGCGGAGTTTTGAGAGCGGATGATCTGGACGCGTGTCCATCAGAGAGAGTAAATTTGTAAGACTGGATGTCATGAACTGATATATATATATATATATATATATATATATATATATATATATATATATATATATATATATATATATATATATATATATATATAATGACTTTTGAACACTATTAAGGTAAATACATTGTTCGTTCTCTATCAAAATCTTCTAACTATGCCTATCAGTAGTTAGTGCCTTCAGTAGTTTGAATCTTTTATCTAGCTCGCAGTAGCGGCGCTCGCTGTATTGCAGTAGTTCGAGTAACGAAGATTTTTGTGAGGTAAGTGATTCATGAAAGGTATAGGTTATTGTTAGTCAGGGCCATTCTTTTGTAGGGATTTTTCAAAGTCAGATTGCGTTGCGCTAAAAAGTATTATGTGTCAGTTTAAGCACAGTCATATATAATTTTTCTAAGGGGACGTTGCAATGTATAAACTGGTGAAACACTTGGCCACTCCACTGCAGCCGCTTGTGGAAAGACTGATGCATATTCGTACATAACGGACTCATGACATTTCACTGAGAAACTGAAGAAACTAAAACTTGGTCCAAAAGACATCCTCGTCAGCTTTGATGTTGTTTCTTTGTTTACCAAAGTACCACTCGACGATTCTCTGGAGTATATCGGTTCCGTTTTCCCGCAAGACATCATCAAGCTCTTTCATGCATGTTTCACCACGCATGCGTAATGGCTACTTCTACGAACATCTGGAAGGCGTCGCTGTGGGTAATCCACTTAGTCCAGTAGTGGTCAACTTCTTCATGGAACATTTCGAAGAGCAGATAATGGACTGGGCACCTTGTAAACCTAATAAACCTAAGATGTTGACGATGCCTTCGTTGTGTGGAGCCATGTTGAGGAACAGTTCGGTGACTTCCTAAGACACCTTAACAGCCTCCTCGTCAACATAAAATTTGCCATGGTGGTAGAAAAGGACAGAAAATTGTCTTTTCTAGATGTGCTGGTCACGAGGGATAGTGAAAACATGGGGCACATCGTGAATCGAAACCGACACACGGGCCGATACCTGCACAAACACTCAAATCGCCACCTGATCCAGAAAGGAGGCATATTTAATACCCATGTAACGCTAGCAGGACTGATATGTGAGCTGCAGCACCTCGGACATGAGAGGCCACACCTGAAAAGCGTTCTGAGTAGCAATGGGTGCTCCACCAGTTATACACTACTGGCCACTATAATTGCTACACCACGAAGGTGACGTGCTACAGACGCGATATTTAACCGACCGGAAGAAGATGCTGTGATATGCAAATGATTAGCTTTTCAGAGCATTCGCACAAGGCTGGCGCCGGTGGCGACACCTACAACGCGCTGACACGAGGAAAGTTTCCAACCGATTTCCCATACACAAACTGCAGTTGACCGCCGTTGCCTGGTGAAACGTTGTTGTGATGCCTCGTGTAAGGAGGAGAAATGCGTACCATCACGTTTCCGACTTTGATAAAGGTCGGATTGTAGCCTATCGCGATTGCGGTTTATCGTATCGCGACATCGCTGCTCGCGTTGGTCGAGATCCAATGACTGTTAGCAGAATATGGAATCGGTGGGTTCAGGAGGGTAATACGGAACGCCGTGCTGGATCCCAAAGGCCTCGTATCACTAACAGTCGAAGTAACAGGCATCTTATCCGCATGGCTGTAACGGATTGTGTAGCCACGTCTCGATCCCCCAGTCAGCAGATGGGGACGTTTGCAAGACAACAACCATCTGCACGAACAGTTCGACGACGTTATCAGCAGCATGGACTATCAGCTCGGAGACCATGGCTGCGGTCACAGACAGCAGCGCCTGCGATGGTGTACTCAACGACGAACCTGGGTGCACGAATGGCGAAACGTCATTTTTTCGGATGAATCCAGATTCTGTTTACAGCATCATGATGGTCGCATCCGTGTTTGGCGACATCGCGGTGAACGCACGTTGGAAGCGTGTATTCGTCATCGCCATACTGGCGTATCAACCGGTATGATGGTATGGGGTGCCATTGGTTACACGTCTCGGTCACCTCTTGTTCGCATTGACGGCACTTTGAACAGTGGACGTTACATTTCAGGTGTGTTACGACGCGTGGCTCTACCCTTCATTCGATCCCTGCGAAACCCTACATTTCAGTCCGATTATGCACGACCGCGTGTGTCGGGTCCTATACGAGCCTTTCTGGATACAGAAAATGTTCGACTGCTGGCCTGGCCACCACATTCTCCAGATTTCTCACCAATGGTGGCCGAGCAACTGGCTCGTCACAATACGTCAGTCACTACTCTTGATGAACTGTGGTATCGTGTTGAAGCTGCATGGGCAGCTGTACGTGTACACGCCATCCAAGCTCTGTTTGACTCAATGCCCAGGCGTATCAAGGCCGATATTACGGCCAGAGGTGGTTGTTATGGGTACTGATTTCTCAGGATCTATGCACCCAAATTGCTTGAAAATGTAATCACGTGTCATTCTAGTACAATATATTTGTCCAATGCATACCCGTTTGTCATCTGCATTTCTTCTTGGTGTAGCAATTTTAATGGTCAGTAGTGTATAAGAAGTGCCACATCGGAAGAAGAAATGTCGGATAATGCCTTTTTGCCATACATTCCCAGACCGACACCACGTGTGCTTATATGTAAATATGCATGAGTTGGTTCAATTTGTAAAGCTGCCTTAACAGACTCGATCGGGAATAATTCCCACATTCGTTAATCATTTCAGATAATACCAGTGATAGAAGTATGGAAACACCAAAAACACAACACATTACCGTGCATAATACTGGGTTAGGAGAACCATTGGCATTCAAAACAGCCCTCAGTCGTCTCGGAATAGATAGGTTCTGTATCGTGTTCAGGGCGATCTTATAACATTCTTCTTGAGAAATAGTGGGAAGTTCAGGCAATGATGACGGGGGTGGATAGCGACCACGCACCCTTCTCTCGAAAGTAAACCACAAGGCCAAATATATTGCGATCTGGTTACTACGGTGGCCAGGATCGATGCAGCAGTCATCCTCGTGCTCACAAAACCAGTTCTTGACGATGCGGGCTGTGTGGACAAGGGTTCTGTCGTCTTATAGTATCAACGTTGTTGAACAAACATTGTACCATGGGATGGACCTGATCAGTCAAAATGGGCACACGGTCCTTGGCAGTAACGCGATCTTGCAAAGTAGCTATGCTTCTGATGTAGTACCATGATGCAGCTGTCGTCGTCTTATTTTTCGTCACAATCCTCTTCAATGATCGTCTTTCACGATCACTCAACACACAGTTCTGTCCGCGTTGTGACTTAACCGATGATTTTTTCCGCTTTCCCTGTAGGCGGTATAAATCTTCGTTACGATGTCCTTTGACACACTCGAGCACCAATATTTTGCCCACTTTCAAATTCACTTAACTCTGTCACAATGGGGTCTCAACTACTCAGAACACTGTTCTGATCACGACTGACACTTGTAACACATTGGGGACACTGCACAGGTGTTGTTTGTGGTTAAATACAACAGCGCAACCTGCAAGGTTTGGCTAACGTTTGTCTTAATGTTCAAACCCGCATTTTTCGCGATGTTTCCATATTCGCGTAAACCCTGTATGCCTGTAAACATACAAACGATAATATATCGCACAGAATATTGCTCCACACGGGTTGACTCGACGTGGATTAAATATACCATGACCTTCATTTAAATGTTATTAAAAAGTGGTTACAATTTTTGAAGACTTCCTTGAAAGTGAGTATAAACTGAAAACTGTTTAGAGCACACTTTTACAACGTTTGCCAGAGTTCTTCACCGTGCGAGTACATCGTGGTGCGATTCAATACCGGTAGATCGCTCTGGTTGACAGCATCACCGGCGGTGGTAGAGGCAGAGTTATTTTCCGCCACCAGAGGGAGTGTCTTTCAGTTTGTGCTGAGGTGCCGAAAAGGGGACGTTATCCTCTTATTCGCGAGGATTAAACATCGCGTAATTTCCAGAGCAACCAACAGGATAAAACGCCGGTCGACCCAAGCATTAGTAAGGGAGAGAATACGTGATACGCACCAACGTTAGATGTCTCGTCCGGGGATTGCTATACTTGCACGGCGCAGACCGATGACGGAACGCCTAGCCCCACACCTGCATAAATACTGCACACGTTCCACGCTGGATTCACATCCTGCAGCTCGACTCACTGCGGGTTGCGTCACTGCCGCTCGTCTCGTTTCTGCACTTCGCCGACATATTTTGACGTGGAAAGGGAGGCAAAGTTGCTGGTGTGATCTTTCCTGCTCGAACCGGCCGAGGACGACTGCGGCAACGAGAAGTGCAAGAAAAGCAAAGCGAAGAAGGAGCAGTACTACCAAAGCCAGAAGATAGGGCATGTAGCTAAGACCTGTAGGAACATAGTCGCGTGTCTGAAACGCGCGAAAGCGCATATTACATGCGACTGCGACAAACCGACAGATGTCGCTGCCACATGCGTGAATTGCGGCGGAGCTCACGCTGCGAACTCACCCAACTGCAGCTACATAAAGAGCTGGAGCCACGGAAAGAAGCAGAATGCCGATGACAACGCATTCCTCGTCCTCGCTCCTACGCTCCGATGGTCCCAACGCCTTCTCCAGAATCACCTTGACCTTTTTGCCGCATGGTGTTGGTGTAACCAGTGGCTCCTGAAAATCAATCCTTCCAAAACCCAGGCAATCATCGTAGGTCATACCACTCGCTCCTTCCAGCTTCTGGATTTCTCCCTTACTGTCTGCGCCCATCCTGTCCGCCTCTCCCCTACCCTCACCTACCTTGGCCTCACCATTGACCGTCACCTCACTTGGATGCCTCATCTCCGCTCCATCCAATCCAAAGCCCACAACCGCCTCCGACTCCTCAAATTCCTCGCTGGCCGGACATGGGGGTTGCACCCCTCTACCATCCTCCACACCTACAAATCCTTAATCCCTCACATCCCCTGTTATGTCAGTCCCCCCTCCCCCCAAATTCTATAAGTCCCTCCAGATCCTTGAGCGTCATGCACTCTGCCTCGCCTTCCGTATACGCCTCCTGTCCCCCACGTGGATCCTCTATGACCTCATTCCTTTCCCCCGTCTGCTCCTATTCCTCAAACATCTCCGCATACTATACACCTCCAGCCGCCTTGATCCCCCTCACCCCCTGGTTGTTCCTCTCCTCTCCCGTCCCTGCCCCCTGCCACACCTTCACTGTTGTGTCCCCCCTACCCTCCATCTCTACACCCCTCATCTCCTTTCCCAAGGTGGCTTCCATCAACTCCCCCTCCCGGATGATGCCCTCTCTCCCTCCATTTATCCCTCCTATCAACTCTGATCCTCACCCTCCCTCCTTTCCTCCGTCCTTTCCCTGGGCTCCATCTTCCCCCCCTTCCATCCTGTTTTCTCTGCACCTACCCTCTCCCTACCTCCCTTCTCCCCTCCCCCCAAGTCCTTTTGTATTCCCCTATTCCCCTCCTCTGCCTACCCCACTCCCTGTCGTGTCTGCCCAGCACCCCCCCCCCCTCTTATGGGTCCTCGTCCTCTATCAGCTCCTTTCCCCCCTTCCCCCCCTTCGTTTTTCCTCTCCTTCCCCCCCTTTTTATTTTCCAATCATTTGTCCAGGTTCCCCCCACCTGCCCTCAGCTGTGGTATGTCATATTTGTCAACTTTTTAGTGTAGTGTTGTTCATCTTTCCAAAGTGTTGCGAGCAGAAATCATGCTGTCGCTGGGTGTGAATTTTATGTCTCTTGCGAATAGAAACCAGACTGTCGCCGTGTTTTTTAATTGTCTATTATTTTACCTGTCTGCTTCATATGTATTTTATTAGCATCATCATCCCTTTGCATCTATGTTTTAAGTTCCACGATTTTTTCCGCCATGTTACCATTTAAGTCTACGATTTTATCGCCTGTTTTTATTATTTATTATCTTCCTCTTTTTAACACAAATTCTGTAGGCTGAAGAGCGGCATACTAAGCTGGTGCCAGCCCGCTCCCTTCGGCGGGAATCGAAACTCAATAAAGAAAAAGAAAGAAAGAAGCAGAAGAAGAAAGGCAAGGCCGCCACATACGAAGAGGTCGCCCCATGCGACACAGCGGCCACTCTTTCCCCCATCCAAGAGGGTGAAGCGGACCGCACCACCACGAAGAAGACACCGGCGATTTCCGCGCAACGTTGCGGAAAGCAAGCGACGACGCGGTTGCCGCACTCAGGTCGGCCATGGCGGAGGGGAGGGCGGCCCTGAGGGCGGAGTTGGACGAGGCGCGCCGTCAGGTGCGGCACTTTCGTCTCGCACAACACAAGAAGAGGCGCCCGTCGACCACACCAGCATTGGGGTAGACGCAGGAACGCAAACAGTCATCGCCCAGGCCGATGCGGAAACGCAGGCAGCTGAGGTGGTGGCCATGGAGCTGGAGACACCAGCCCCAACCACACGGACGGACGGCATAGACTTGGCTGCCTTTCCGCTTCCTGCAAAAATGCAGGAGGCTGAGGAGGTGACCATGGACAAAGAGACACCGGCCTCACCCGTTCGCCTCCCAAAGCGGGGGCGGCGAAGGACGAAGAAGAAAACATGGAGCCGTCGTTCGAGTACCTGCTTCTTCCAGATAAGAACAGCGTGAGAGCGGTGCTCTGCGAAGGCACCTTCCACACCGTGACTTTCCTTGTCCCTTCTCCTCCACAGACATCCCTGATCTTCCTCACCAACCTAACGATTTCCAATGGAGGAATTTGAGAGCCTGCGGGCAGACCTGGAAGTAATAAATCTCTACCCTATATTCACCCGCCGACACTGGAAGGATATGACTGACGATGTGGTCAAATTATTCTGGGAGACTACCAAAGAGGACGAAGAAGGGCAACCCTCACTAACGCCAGCCTAACTAGCACCTAAGTCTCTTTATGAATTTTCAGGTAGCCTTCACGCCAGGTTATCATCATCACACCAGCGAGTGAGGAATGGCAGGAGTCGTTTCCAACAAGTGTGCACTGCCACACCTCGGGCCAAGAAAAAGGTGATAGGGGGCTGTAGATAATTTCATGAGCATTTCCTAGTATTCGGATGTCATGAACGCTTAAGTGTCTTTGTGCTGTCTGAAATTACAAGTGTGCAGTGTCATCAGAGGTGCTGTGTCGCTTGGAGGCTTGCTGAGCAAGATGCGCGGGAGATGATGTGCGCTCTTAATCGGGAGACGAGGGGAGACAGTTGTCGGAAGTTGTGGGTCGTGAGTAGTAGTATGGTACAGGCTGAGTGGTATCGTTGCAGTTACATTCTGAGGAAGTGAAACATGTTGCTTTATTGATTAATTGTTTAAGATAGGGAAAGAGAGATTGAAGCATTTTGAGGAGAATATTTTATTATGATTATTTTGATGAGTAATAGAAGACGATTTAATTTAAGGTAATTGATTTCAGATTTTATACTTTTTGCGGCAGCTTGTAGTTATGCGTTCTTCGTTCAGACATCCAGAGACTTGAGTATATGGAAAGATAAACAGCCATGCATAATTTTCTGTTTGTGTTTGGTGATAGGAACAGCTGTTGAATATTTAAAGTAATTTTTACGAGTTGCATTTTTGGAAAGATCTTACTTGATGCTAAAGACTACTTATGTTGTTTGTCCACTCAAGAACTGTAAATTGTAATTTTTTGTGTATTAATGTTTGTGAAACAGAGGAAGAGATAATTTTTCAATATAGAACTTTTCTAATCAGAAAAATGGCTACATTTTGTGTTATAATTTACCCCAAATCATTGTCCGTACCCAAAATCCGTGCCAAAATATGAGTTATCATTTCTACTTATTCAGATTTGTTAAGAACCAAGTATGCCTTACCTTCTTTATAAAAGAGAGCGCATTGCACCAGTCGCATCTGAGTAGTTAGTTGTAAGTCACCAAATACGACGCGCTTTCAAGACAAGAGCAGTGTTGCGGTTTTTCCAATGTGCAACATGTAAGCCAAAATTAAATAATAAAAAAAAGGGAACGCTGAGTTTTTTTAGGACCAATTTATCACTTTAAAAGTTTAGTAAGTTACAGTGTTGAATTCAGAGAGTATTCTTACCATTACGGATGCTTAGACAGACAGGAAACCAGATAAGCACTTCCAAGTTACTTTGTCGCAGCCCGATTTTGCAACTCAGTCAAATTTTTTAGTTTACGAATTCCTATGTTGGCTTACACTGCCATCAAGCAAAACTTTTAATGAGCGACAACAATCATAATATTTTTATTAAAATAACTTTCAAGCCTGTCATTGAACAGGGACAAGAAAGCTGGATTCAGCCTCTGGGAGAATCTGATGAAGATTGTGTGTTACTCGATCGAAATAACGTGCAAGTACGACGCCGGTTACCGGCAGAAAACCCTATTTTTTAAGATGATCTTCAGCAGCTGTTCACAGTTCCGAACGCTCTCTATTGTTGCGATTAACTGAAATCAGTTCCATATTTTCTCTAATTATTTCTTTTAATAATTTTATTACGTACACTCGTATTCTACTAGTTGGTTATAATTCATTTCACGTTTCCTTTAAGGTAAAAACTGCTTTATTGTATGAATGTTTACTTCCGTCTACAGGCTAGTGCAGGTGATCACTTTGTTGTACAGCTGATCGGTATATACACTGCTTCAGCTCTCCAGTATTTATTTAGTACTGAAAATACTGTGCAGTGTTGAGTGCCTCGTTTGTATTCCCTGCAGCCAGAGAGTCGTTTCTGGTGGCCTGTGACGCAGGCGCCCCCAGAGGTCGGGCCACACGAGCACACGGTTACCGCGAGCGCCGTCGTGTCCGAGGTAGACGTCGGGACAGACGGCGATGTGTTCGGTTGTTGGAAGGGCAGGACCGAAGGGATGGCTGCAGAGCCAAGTGCGGGGTGCCTCTACAAGCTGGCCTGCTGCAGTGTTGTCGTACGAAGCCACGAACGGTCAGCGCAGGGTGTTGGGACACAAAGACCTGGTGGAGCGGTTGCTGTCTTTTCCTGGATGAGACGATGGCGATTCCAATGGAGGCGGAGCAAGAGGCTTCTGATTGTGAAGTAACAACAACAACAACAACAAAGTCATCTTGTTTGCATTACGCTATGAGTGACATTCATTTGCCGATGCCGTTTGTGCAAAGAAAGTCAGCTTGTTATTTGCTCAGTGTGAATAATCAGTTTGTATGTTTGTATTGTACGCAGTTTACTGAGATGGATGTGTAGGTAGTTTTGTAGAGTGTTGGAAGTAGCATGTCATAGTAGTTAGTTGGTGATGACAGTAGTTTTCAGTTACGTATTATATAGATCATCTTAATTAAGTCTGAGAGTTGTTTTAGTATCTTGTGATTAATTGCAGGAGTCGTATCAATTGTATTTTTCGTTTATGGCCAAGGGCCATATGTTGTAATTGTTACTCTTGTTGCCCAATTCTGTGCTCGCTGTGGCAAAGATTTGTGTTTAAATCTGATTACTGTATTAAAGGCATTTAATTTGTATTATCTAGCTTGAATCCGTTTTCAAAAATTATATGGAGCTGCAGAGTAAGTTCTGAAACTTCCTGGCAGATTAAAACAGTGTGCGGCTTCATAGAATATTTCCTGCCAGGTAGGACGATGCACGTTATCCGGAAAGAGGCATCTGCAGACACTGAAATGTCTTGGTGTCTTATTCATTAATTACTTAGTGGGTAGTATTAGTTGAAGGGCTTATTTAAATAGTGGTACAAGTCCATTTTTGTTCATCTTGAGATACAGAGTCCTAAAGTTAAATGGGCGTTGAAGAATCTGCAGTTGAGATACCAGAAATATTCAAGTATATGGCATCTAGCTAGAGATAACTTTTCTTTCTGTTTGTTTGGATCATTAATTTCAGAAGCATTATAGACAGAAAAGTGGAGGTAATGGACTTTAATCACTATTGAAATAAGCCCTTCAGTTGTAGTCTGAGGCTTTTCGTGGATGATGCTGTTATCTATGAGAAAATTCTGTCCACTAAAAATAGCACAGCAATATGTAGTTAAATTTTGAAATAGCACTCTGGCGCAAAAAGCGGCAACTACGTCTTCCTGCAAGGAAATACAAAATTGTTTACGTCACGGGATGTAAAAGGGACGTTTCTATGGGCTGCAGCATTAATGAATAAAACGAGAGACAGTCAGGCAATATTTGACAGTAAGAGTATGTACAGACATGAAGTGCAATGACCACGTAGATTGAGTAGTAGGTCAAGGAAATGGCCGCCTACGATTCACTGGTAGGATTCTGGGTAGCTGCAGTCTGTCCTCACTTGAATGCTGATCGAGTGTATAGGACCAGCAGCAGGTGAGTCTCACATAACACAGGGAGCGTATACGGAAACGGGCGAATGAATGATCATAATCTTGTTTGACCGGCGAGAGGGCGTAGCAGCTGCGTTCAGATATCTAAACCGACAGATATTCGACAAAAGCCATCGAAAATCTCGAGAGAAACTGCTTATAAAACTTCGAGAACATTTCTTGTAAGCCGGCCGCGGTGGTCTAGCGGTTCTAGGCGCTCAGTCCGGAACCGCGCGACTGCTACGGTCGCAGGTTCGAATCCTGCCTCGGGCATGGATGTGTGTGATGTACTTAGGTTGGTTAGGTTTAAGTAGTTCTAAGTTCTAGGGGACTGATGACCACAGATGTTAAGTCCCATAGTGCTCCGAGCCATTCGAACCAGCCATTTCTTGTAAGGCAGAAAATGAAAATATTCACCAGCCCTAGCCGGTAGTGATCGTGCGAATAGAATCAGACAAACAAAAGCTCACACGAAAGCTTAGGAACAATCATCCTTCCCCCAATTCATCCGCGAAAGGAACGTGAAGAAACTTTAAAATAAGGTACAGTGAAAAGTACCCTGCGTCTCGCACTTTCCGTAGATTCACAGAGTATGGCTGCAAGAGTAATTACAGTTTAAGTTCGTGTTCGGTGCTTTGTTTGAGAAACCATTACTTATTCAGTTACATTTTATGTTTCAAAAATTTAACAAGAAGTGAAAAAAATTAAAAAATTAGTGAATACGTGCTTCAATTAACAGGGCATTAAGAGGGAAACATCAGAATTTGATAGTACTCCAATTTTATAAGGTGGTCACAATTCCGAAGTATTGAAAGAACCGACGGTGAGTGAATTCCAACGATCTTATTGGAGCATACGGCAAAAGGACGAGGGAATGTAGGAAGACCTCATATCAGACGGAAGGATAAGCCTTCAAGAAGGAACAGTCCATCAGGCCTGAATCTCGAAGAAGATGATGGAGAGTTTAGCATACGTAAGAGACATGCAAGACTTCCATGTTTGCAGCAGTATAATCGTGTGAAATCTGGATCCATAGTCGCAAGTCTTATTCAGATCACAGAATCAGTCATTGATTGAGGACATTTCTAAAGTGGTTCAGATACTGATAATCGCAACGGCTAGGAACAGTCTTGGTAGGGAATAGGCTTGCGATTTTTAGACTGTGTCATCGACAAGATGACTGCTCAAGATTCAGGCCACAAATTTTCATTTTTTACAGCTGTGACAGCATAACGTTCAGTACTACACTGAAGCACCAAAGAAACTGGTACAGGCATGCGATTTAAATACGCAGATATGTAAACAGGCAGAATACGGTGCTGCAGTCGGCAACGCCTATATAAGACAAGTGTCTGGCACATTTGCTACAATGGCAGGTTATCAGGACTTAAGTGAGATTGAAGGTGGTGTTACAGAATGCGCACGAGTGATGGGACACATCGTCTCCGAGGTAGCGATGAAGTGGCGATTTTCCCTACGACCATTTCACGAGTGTACCGTGAATATCAGGAATCCGGTAAAACATCAAATCTCCGACATCAGTGCTGCTGGAAAAAGATCCTGCAAGAACGGGACCAACGACGACTGAAGAAAATCGGTCAATGTGACAGAAGTGCAACCCCTCCGTAAATTGCTGCAGATTTCAGTTCTGGGCCATCAACAAGTGTCAGCGTGCGAACCATTCAACGGAACATCATCGATATGGGATTTCAGGGTCCGAAGGCCCACTCGTATACCCTTGATGACTGCACAACAAAAAGCTTTACGCCTCGCCTGGGTCCGTCGACACCGCTATTGGACTGTTGATGACTGGAAACATGTTGCATGGTCGGACGAGTATCGTTTCAAATTGTATCGAGCGTGTGGACGTATATGGGTATGGAGACAGCCTCATGAATCCATAGACCCAGCATGTCAGCAGGGGACTGTTCAAGCTGGTGGAGGCTCTGTAATGGTGTGGAGCGTGTGCAGCTGGAGTGATATGGGACCCCAGATACGTCAAGATACGACTCTGACAGGTGATACCTAAGTGAGCACCCTGTTTGATCACCTGCATCAATTCGTGTCCATTGTGCATCCGATGGGTTGGTCACTTCCTGCAGGACAATGCGATGCCCCACAGGTGCAGAATTGTTACAGAGTGGCTCCAGGAACACTTTTCTGAGTTTTAACTCTTCCTCTGGCCACAAAACTCCCCAGATATGAACATTATTGAGCATATCTGGGACGCCTTGCAACGTGCTGTTCAGAAGAGATCTCCACCCCCTTGTACTCTTACAGATTTATGGACAGCCCTGCAGGATTCATTGTGTCATTTCCGTCCAGCACTACTTTACACGTTAGTCGAATCCATGCCACGTCGTGCTGCGGCGCTTCTGCGTGCGTGCGGGTCCATACACGATATTAGGCAGGTGTTCCAGTTTCTTATGGTCTTCAGTGTCTGTGGATATGTATTCAGCCCTTGTGAGGTTAACTGAGGAGCTACTTATCTGAGAAGTGGCGGCACCGGTAACGAAAACTGACAACGGCCGGGAGAGCGGAGTACTGAACACATGCCCCTCCATATCTGCATCCAATGACACCAGTCGCCTGAGGATGACACGGCGGTTGGTCGGTGCCGTTGGGCGTTCCGAGACCTGTTCGGACAGAGTTTATTTTTTAGTTTCTAGTACTATATGGATAGACCTCTAAGGATGGAGACTTATGAGACCACTGGCGACTGTTGATAAAATACACTTTTTAATAGCTCTGGTGTAGCGTAGGTTTAAGTTTCATTACACTACACACGTCTAGATCTGAATAACAGTGTAAGTAAGAGGATGGTTAAGTTTGTTTGTGGTATTATTGTAGAGGTCGTGGATCTGGTCATGGACAAAGTCTTGTGATAAGTGTGTGCCTCCTTTTTTATGTTGGAGTCATTTACGAGGTATCCATGCCTACGGAAAGTCTTGTCATCAGCGGTTGTAGTTCAGAAATCAGAACTGAGATCAGAAGGCCCAGTAAGTTTGCCAAAATATGGAGAGAACTAAAGGATGAAATATATTAACTTCTCACAGCGTCATTCTCTGAGATTATTTGTGCCCATCAGAACTATAATGCAATGGCGCTAATTTTTCGAGACTGTCCTGGGCTGACTGTGAGGATAAAATCTTGAAACTCCCTATTCTATTGGCGGACGTGGGACACCTTCTGGTGGAGACGAGTGTACGAAAAAGTCTCTGTTTATTGTTGAGGCGTACGGTCAGCGTAACATACACAAAAGTCAGTACTTCATGATACGAATGCGATGTCAGTAAAATCATGTCACTGATGAGAGGGCGTTTGGGAGACCCGTGGCAGTCCCATAAGCTGACTTCTAATGAAATGTTACGTGCTTGAACACATGACCGGTACCTGTAACGTCCGACCAAACTTGCGCAGTAACTCAGCAGATAAATCGCAACAGCTGAATATTTAGGTATTACTGTCGCTGCCTGATTTATGAAAAAAATGGTTCAAATGGCTCTGAGCACTATGGGACTCAACATCTTAGGTCATAAGTCCCCTAGAACTTAGAACTACTTAAACCTAACTAACCTAAGGACATCACACACACCCATGCCCGAGGCAGGATTCGAAGCTGCGACCGTAGCAGCCCCGCAGTTCCGGACTGCAGCGCCAGAACCGCACGGCCACCGCGGCCGGCATTTACGAAAAAAGAATTTCCGAATCCGTGCTCTGCCTACGCCGTTGAGTTGCACTGACGCAAGAGTCATGTGTGCGAGGAAAGTTTTCCTCTTACAATTTTGCTAATTCATTTTGCTACACGAATCGAAGAATATGCCACTGCTTCTCACATGCAAACCCCGCATAGTTACGTCTGTAAAATTACTTACATCGAAGAGAATGACAAAGGTTCAAATCTGTGTTCATCATTCCTACATAGATACATGCACTGAAGAGTCAGAGAAACTAGTATAGGCATGTGCACTCAAATACAGAGATATGTAAATGGGCAGAATACGGTGCTGCTGTCGGCAACGCCTATATGAGACAACCAGTGTCTGGCGCAGTTGTTAGATCGGTTACTGCTGCTAAAATGACAGGTTATCAAGATTTAAGTGAGTTTCAACGTGGTGTTGTAGTAGGAGCACGAGTGATGAGACAGCATCTCCGAGGTAGCGATGAAGTGGGGATTTTCCCGTGCGACCATTTCGCGAGTGTACCGTGAACATCAGGAGTCTGGTGAAACATCAATTCTCCGACATCGCCGCGGCCGGAAAAAGATTCTGCAAGAACGGGACCAACGACGACTGAAGAAAATCGTTCAATGTAACAGAAGTGCAACCCTTCCGTAAATTGCTGCAGATTTCAATGCTATTCCATCAACAAGAGTCAGCGTGCCAGCCGCTTAAAGAAACATTATCGATATGGGCCTTAGGAGCCGAAGGCCCACTCATGTACCCTTCATGACTGCACGACATAAAGTTTTACGCCTCGCCTGGTTGGTTCAAATGGCTCTGAGCACTATGGGACTTAACATCTGAGGTCATCTGTCCCCTAGAACTTAGAACTACTTAAACCTAACTAACCTAAGGGCATCACACACATCCATGCCCGAGGCAGGATTCGAACCTGCGACCGTAGCAGTCGCCTAGAACCGCTCGGCCACCGCGGTCGGCGCCTCGCCTGTGTCCGTCAACATCGACATTGTACTTTGACGACTGGAAACCTGTTGCCTGGTCGGACGAGAATCGTTTCAAATTGTATCGAACGGATGGACGTGTATGGGTATGGAGACAACCTCATGAATCCATGGACCCTGCATGTCAGCAAGGGACCGTTCAAACTGGACATCTCCACCCCCTCGTAGTCTTACGGATTTATAGACAGCCCTGCAGTATTCGTGGTGTCAATTCCCTCCAGCACTACTTCAGACTTTATTCGCGTCCGCGCAACGTGTTGCGGCACTTCTGCGTGCTCGCGGCGGCTCTACTTGATATTAGGCAGGTATATCAGTTTCTTTGGCTCTTCAGTGTATTTTGTGGCTTCCCTAATTTATATGAGGTGAACCCCAAGTTGGGCCCTTGAAAACGCCGCAGCTAATTCCTTTGTCTCTCTTTAAACATCTCCTACGATCTCGATGCCGTCAGCACGATAAAGGACGCTTCTAACCATTAAAACCATTTTTTTTCACAGTCCAATTTTGCCACTGTCACGAATGATGATGATGATGAAATGATGCGGACAATACGAGCATCCAGTCTCCAGGCAGAGAAAATCCCCAACCCGACCGTGAATCGAACCCGGGACCCCGTGATCCAGAGGCAGCAACGCTAGCCACTAGACCACGAGCTGCGGACAGAATCTCAAGAAACCAGCAAGTCGAAGTAATCTTCCGCCCACTCACAAAGACTTGTGTCTTATCGCCACCGAGCGAGGTGGCGCAGTGGTAGCACACTGGACTCGCATTCGGGAGGACGACGGTTCAATCCCGCGTCCGGCCATCCTGATTTAGGTTTTCCGTGATTTCCCTAAATCGCTCCAGGCAAATGCTGGGATGGTTCCTTTGAAAGGGCACGGCCGATTTCCTTCCCCATCCTTCCCTAATCCGATGAGACCGATGACCTCGCTGTTTGGTCTCTTCCCCCAAACAACCTAACCTAACCTAACTTGTGTCTTATCGGTTCGGCTGATTTCGATCTGGAATGGCGGGCGGATGGCTGGAATCTACAGAATATCTTGCCAATGTGGCAAAGCCTACATTGGTCAGACGACGCGCACAGTGAGTGGAAGATGCGTTGAACATGATCGCCAAACTCACTTCGTGCAGCCAAGTGAATTAGCCGTAGCTGAGCATTGTACCTCCACAGGACATGCCATGGGTTACACTGCCACGGGAATGTTGATCTCGATAAGTTCCTTCTGGGATACAGCTATTAATGAATCGATGGAGATACCTGTAGCGCAAGATATTATTAATCCTGATGGCGGGTTTCAACCGGATAAAGCGTGGGATCTGGCGATTTCTTTAATTTCTTCAGCAAGAAAACATTTTAATACCAATAACACGTCTAGCGACATTTAATTTTATAAATGTTGACATCTGAATTTTAACTCTGCGAGTGTGCATTCCGGCAGAGAGCGCATATGTAGTGTCACTTTACGCATGAGCGTGCGAGCCATATATGGAGCAGTATTGGAAGGGGGCGCGAAACTCGACAGAGGTCGCTCATGTAACGGTTGCCTTTGTGCATGCATCCTCACGCCAATTTTTTGGCATAAAGGTAGCGATGTGAACTAGCAATCTCCAGGGCAAAACACTCAGCTGACTATGTGTGAATGGTTATCGGCAGACATATCATGTCAAGAAGTCGACGTTACCGGCCGGAACTTCAAGTAATACTCTTTACGCCGGGGAAGTTTCAAGAAACTCGCTGCCTATGTTCCATTCGTGGGAACTGCTTTTCTAATCACAGCAGCGATCCATACAGCTGCTTAAGAGAGCGAGTTGTTCCTGTTAACTGCATCACTAAAATACAATGTTAAAATAGCAAAATAAATGTCGTTCGAAATAGGAGGAACCTTACAAACCGATCCCTTCCTTTCGTGAAGAAGTTCTAATAATTCCAAATCTGCGTAATAAGTTCAGCAACTCTTAATTAATTATTGATCTATCCATTTAATCTTCAGCATTCTTCTTTGGTATCACATTTTAAAAGCTTCTACTCTTATCTTGTCTGAACTGTTTGCTGGGTCTTACTCGTGTACAAGAGTACGCTCCAGACGAATACCTTCCGAAAAGACTTCCTAACACTTATATACGATTTTTGACAAAGTTCTTTTTCAGAAACTTTATTTTTGTTACTACCAGTCTGAAATTTCTGTTCTATGCTACTTTGTCCATTGCGAGCTATTTTGCTGCTCAAATAGTCATCATCCGATTTCAACTACATTCCATTACTCTTGTTTTACTTTTGTCATCAGTCATGTTGCAACTTCTTTCAGGACAGTATCTTTTCTAATCAACTGACTTTTCTTGCCTTTTGGCGCCCCTGTCTTCGGCAAGATCTTCCTGAATTTTAATTCTACTCCCAAATTTCACCTTCGTTTTCTTTACTGCTTGCTCAGTATATGGATTCAGTAACTGAGGAGGGGGGGGGGGGGTAGGCTACATCTTTTTATGTCTTTCATCTCATGCAAATGCAGTCTGGTTTCTGTACAACTAGTAGGCAACCTTCTGCTCCCTGTGTTTTATTCGTGCTGCCTTCAAATGGTTCAAATGGCTCTGAGCACTATGGGACTTAACTTCTGAGCTTATCAGTCCCCTAGAACTTAGAATACTTGAACCTAACTAACCTAAGGACATCACACACATCCATGCCCGAGGCAGGATTCGAACCTGCGACCGTAGCGGTCGCGCGATTCCAGACTGTAGCGCCTAGAACCGCTCGGCCACATTGTTTTCCATAAATCTACAAATACTATAGACCAACGGTCGTCAAACTTTCTTGCTTGAGAGCCAATACTGACATTTATCGCGAGACCGCGGACCGCATAAGGGAGGGGGCAGGGGGCGGCAAAGTGTCTTCCCAAAGAGAAATTCAGTTTTCAAACCATGGCTATCGACAGAAGCTAACCACTCACACATTTTGAATCTACGTATTGTAATGTATCACACCAAATACGATTGTACACCTGATTTTCTAGACGTCTTCATGTCTTACTATCTAAAAGAATACCGAATGAGACAAAGGAACTAACGGCACTGGCTGCGAACAGCCATTGATTTAAATCAATGGGGAAAGTTTAAAATTTGTGCTAGATTGGGATTCGAACCCTAGTCTCCTGCTAACTAGGTCGATGTGCGGACCACCACACCATCTGGACACAGTGGTCCTCGCAGTTGCACGGAATACCCTAGCACGCCTCCTGTCAGATCCAGATACTCAACGCATCGACACGACACATTACTAATGCAGTACTCTTTGTCCATTATTCTCATTGCTCGAGGCATTTGCCAATTCCTGTAAGAGTTCGAGCCTGATGTGCATCTGCACTGAAGAGATCATTGGTCTTTCTCACCTTAATTAAGCATATGTGGTGTCTGTTCTTTCGGATATGCTCGAAAGAACGGACACCTCTTATATACATGAATGCTAAGCCACTGCAGCAGATGGGTAAATACCTTAGCCTCTTTACCTGACGGGTGGTGTGGCTATTTTTCGCTATCGGACGCCATGTCGGCGTTAATGAACCACAGAAGAAATCATCAAACTGAAATAAATAACGAGGAACTAAATTCATAGGAAAAAAGACTTTTTTAAACACTGACATTGTAAAAAAAATTACTCCCGATACACGAGGGTTTAGCCAAGTATGGAAGTGAAACATGGACGATAAATAGTTTGGACAAGAAGAGAATAGAAGCTTTTGAAATGTGGTGCTACAGAAGAATGCTGAAGATTAGATGGGTAGATCACGTAACTAATGAGGAGGTATTGAATAGAATTGGGGAGAAGAGAAAGTTTGTGGCACAACTTGACAAGAAGAAGGGATCGGTTGGTAGGACATGTTCTGAGGCATCAAGGGATCACAAATTTAGCATTGGAGGGCAGCGTGGAGGGTGAAAATCGTAGAGGGAGACCGAGAGCTGAATACACTAAGCAGATTCAGAAGGATGTAGGTTGCAGTAAGTACTGGGAGATGAAGAAGCTTGCACAGTATAGAGTAGCATGGAGAGCTGCATCAAACTAGTCACAGGACTGGAGACAACAACAACAACACGAGGGAGAACAAGAATAATATAAATTCGTTATCTAAAAAGAAATAAAGTTTTTGCTAATCTCACTGACAACAATGGCGACGTATATTCTATCCAGGCAGCAGCGCTGTTCAGGGCAAAAAGGCCACTTTTCCATTCCTGGCAACTTTGCCTCACTTGGCCTAACGATCTTACTATTAATTGGTAATCTAGGTAAATTAGTAAGTTATATTAATTAGTAAGAGTAACTGCAATATGAGAATGTTTATTAAAGCTTTTGAACGTCATTTTCCCGTTAATCATTGCGTTGTATTACGATAGCCTGACTTTGATTGCATATTGATTGCTACAAACAT
This sequence comes from Schistocerca nitens, assembly GCF_023898315.1. NCBI lineage: Eukaryota > Metazoa > Arthropoda > Insecta > Orthoptera > Acrididae > Schistocerca > Schistocerca nitens. The sequence goes on from NC_064615.1 coordinate 505,669,743, forward strand.
CACGTTTGATGACAATCTCTATAAAGCGCATTCACGAATCCATGTTGCTTCCGTGTGAGATTTATACTATAGCATGTGATCGGTGCTTGTTGTGCACGCTCGTGAGTTTTCAGCATGGAAGACAACCAATAAGATATTCTTCCTCTCACTTCCATTAACCCCGCAGTGGCTGCGCTATATACCACTCTGCCCCTGACATAAGCGGCTAACCTTACTTAGCTCACGGCCGAATTCACCAACGGCAATTAAAATTGAGCTCATCTTGAAATATTACGGTCTCTGTAGTTTTGTTGGTTGCTGAGCGAGAAAAATACACCCTTAATAAGCTCTTAACCTTAGTTGACGCTTTTACATTTGGCTGTTAGTTGCTTATTACAAAATACGGGTGAGAACCGCGGGCCGCACGAATACTTGATTCGGGCTGAATGCGTCCTGCAGGCTGCAGTTTGACGACTACTGCTACAGACGAAGGTGTTTTCTTTTTTCTTTCTTTTCAATCTGTCCTCTGAGGCAATATTCTAAGTCAAAGGGGCAGTACTGCTTCTCATGTTCATACGTTTCTTCAGAATGCAACCTGATCTCCATCGCTGTCGACTGCTATTAGACTTTCCACTCTTCTGCAAATAATTCGTAGCAGTATTTTGCAACCATGAATCAGCTAAATAGATCATTCTGTGTTATTTTATTTGTCTGCACCTGATACTTTGATATCAGTTGATAAATTAAATTATTAAATTAAAAGTAGGGATATCTTTGTTGCAATATCCGAGAGAACAGACCTGCTGTCTCCTAAATTTTTAACTTTTTTTAGGGAATGCACATGCTGCCCTCACCTGATAATATTCAGCAATTATAATACAAGTAGTTCACAGACTGCTGAATATTTCGACCCACTTTGGCGGATGTGGTAGTCGCAGAAAGTTTCCTCTCTCCCTCTCTGCAGAGAGGTTCACAAATAGTTTACGGCTGGATGGGCGCATACTGATTTCGAGGCCACATTCGGGAACCAAAAGTACAGGTCGTAAACAGCTGGCGAAGCAAAATGTTTCATACTTAATATTTCATTATCTCTGTCCTGCTTCTATAGCAAAGTATTTAGAGATGGAGTACTAAATCGGTTTTGAGAAAGATTTGTTTAGGAATCATCGATGCTGTTCATAAAGGCATCATTATCGAATTCATCTGAATCGAATGAATGCAACTACGCGAGATGTTAAAGAACTAACTACGCCGCCGTTGCAGATCGCTTCTTGCTCAAAGCGAGCGTTGGCGTTGCTCGCCGCCACCGTCTCTGACGCGTACACCCTTCTTGCCCTGGCGTTATTCGTGCTGACAACAGTTAACTGTCAAATGGAGAGTTATGATTTGCTTGAATGAAAATTATATCAAAAGTGGTTCAAATGGCTCTGAGCACTATTCATCAGTCGCCTAGAACTTAGAACTAATTAAACCTAACTAACCAAAGGACATCACACACATCCATGCCCGAGGCAGGATTCGAACCTGCGACCGTAGCGGTCGCTCGGTTCCAGACTGTAACGCCTAGAACCGCACGGCCACTCCGGCCGGCAAAATTATATCATGTCATAAAGAAGAATCCAGAGGAAAAACCTACTAAGTCTCAACTCTTTTTTTTTTTTTCAAAAGACAAAATTTAAAGTTTCATGACTCATGAAACTATAGTATCTCAAGTTATTTTCTTTACTTTTATTTAAAGTGATAATATATATCACAGAGAAACATTACTACTGAAATTATATGCATCTGATTACAGCTTTCAACAATACATTGCATTTTTATCATGGATGTAACGCGTACAGAGAAAAAATATGACAAGTTCATAACACGTTGAAAGTAGATACTAGATTTAAAACATTTTACACTTATTTAAATTCTCATAACAATATATTATATAATGTAATATTTTAACGATATTTTATGTAATATTGTTTTGTCGTTTTCCAATAGGTGGCACTGAGAGGTTCCATGCCCTCTTTTGCATGTCGCCTCTCATTTCCATCAATTTTATTAATGTTCTATGTCACTGCACGGTGATAACAGACCGAATAAGGTTATTGTAATGAGAGCATTTGTACTGAAAGCTCAAAAATACTTTTCACTTGATTCCTATGCATGTTAGGTTACTTCCCACTGTGGCCTGTGCGAGGTGAGCCTCGGAGGACACGGCACACTGCATTTCCGGCCTGGGCTGCACTTCCCCGAATTATGAGGGGTTCGTTGTTGTTGTTGTTGTGGTCTTCAGTCCTGAGACTGGTTTGATGCAGCTCTCCATGCTACTCTATCCTGTGCAAGCTTCTTCATCTCCCAGTACCTACTGCAACCTACATCCTTCTGAATCTGCTTAGTGTATTGATCTCTTGGTCTCCCTCTACGATTTTTACCCTCCACGCTGCCCTCCAATGCTAAAGTTGGGATCCCTTGATGCCTCAAAACATGTCCTACCAACCGATCCCTTCTTTTAGTCAAGTTGTGCCACAAACTTCTCTTCTCCCCAATCCTATTCAATACCTCCTCATTAGTTACGTGATCTACCCACCTTATCTTCAGCATTCTTCTGTAGCACCACATTTCGAAAGCTTCTATTCTCTTCTTGTCCAAACTAGTTATCGTCCATGTCTCACTTCCATACATGGCTACACTCCATACAAATACTTTCAGAAACGACTTCCTGACACCTAAATCTATACTCGATGTTAACAAATTTCTCTTCTTCAGAAACGCTTTCCTTGCCATTGCCAGTCTACATTTTATATCCTCTCTACTTCGACCATCATCGGTTATTTTACTCCCTAAATAGCAAAACTCCTTTACTACTTTAAGTGTCTCATTTCCTAATCTAATTCCCTCAGCATCACCCGACTTAATTTGACTACATTCCATTATCCTCGTTTTGCTTTTGTTGATGTTCATCTTATATCCTCCTTTCAAGACATTGTCCATTCCGTTCAACTGCTCTTCCAAGTCCTTTGCTGTCTCTGACAGAATTACAATGTCATCGGCAACCTCAAAGTTTTTACTTCTTCTCCATGAATTTTAATACCTACTCCGAACTTTTCTTTTGTTTCCTTTACTGCTTGCTCAATATACAGATTGAATAACATCGGGGAGAGGCTACAACCCTGTCTCACTCCTTTCCCAACCACTGCTTCCCTTTCATGCCCCTCGACTCTTATAACTGCCATCTGGTTTCTGTACAAATTGTAAATAGCCTTTCGCTCCCTGTATTTTACCCCTGCCACCTTCAGAATTTGAAAGAGAGTATTCCAGTCAACATTGTCAAAAGCTTTCTCTAAGTCTACAAATGCTAGAAACGTAGGTTTGCCTTTTCTTAATCTTTCTTCCAAGATAAGTCGTAAGGTCAGTATTGCCTCACGTGTTCCAACATTTCTACGGAATCCAAACTGATCTTCCCCGAGGTCGGCTTCTACCAGTTTTTCCATTCGTCTGTAAAGAATTCGCGTTAGTATTTTGCAGCTGTGACTTATTAAACTGATAGTTCGGTAATTTTCACATCTGTCAACACCTGCTTTCTTTGGGATTGGAATTATTATATTCTTCTTGAAGTCTGAGGGTATTTCACCTGTCTCATACATCGTGCTCACTAGATGGTAGAGTTTTGTCATGACTGGCTCTCCCGAGGCCATCAGTAGTTCTAGTGGAATGTTGTCTACTCCCGGGGCCTTGTTTCGACTCAGGTCTTTCAGTGCTCTGTCAAACTCTTCACGCAGTATCTTATCTCCCATTTCGTCTTCATCTACACCCTCTTCCATTTCCATAATATTGTCCTCGAGTACATCTCCCTTGTATAAACCCTCTATATACTCCTTCCACCTTTCTGCCTTCCCTTCTTTGCTTAGAACTGGGTTTCCCTCTGCGCTCTTGATATTCATACAAGTGGTTCTCTTCTCTCCAAAGGTCTCTTTAATTTTCCTGTAGGCAGTATCTATCTTACCCCTAGTGAGACAAGCCTCTACATCCTTACATTTGTCCTGTAGCCATCCCTGCTTAGCCATTTTGCACTTCCTGTCGATTTCATTTTTGAGACGTTTGTATTCCTTTTTGCCTGCTTCATTTACTGCATTTTTATATTTTCTCCTTTCATCAATTAAATTCAATATTTCTTCTGTTACCCAAGGATTTCTATTAGCCCTCGTCTTTTTACCTACTTGATCCTCTGCTGCCTTCACCACTTCATCCCTCAGAGCTACCCATTCTTCTTCTACTGTATTTCTTTCCCCCATTCCTGTCAATTGTCCCCTTATGCTCTCCCTGAAACTCTCTACAACCTCTGGTTCTTTCAGTTTATCCAGGTCCCATCTCCTTAAATTCCCACCTTTTTGCAGTTTCTTCAGTTTCAATCTGCAGTTCATAACCAATAGATTGTGGTCAGAATCCACATCTGCCCCAGGAAATGTCTTACAATTTAAAACCTGGTTCCTAAATCTCTGTCTTACCATTATATAATCTATCTGAAACCTGTCAGTATCTCCTGGCTTCTTCCATGTATACAGCCTCCTTTCATTATTCTTGAACCAATTGTTAGCTATGATTAAGTTATGCTCTGTGCAAAATTCTACAAGGCGGCTTCCTCTTTCATTCCTTCCCCCCAATCCATATTCACCTACTATGTTTCCTTCTCTCCCTTTTCGTACTGACGAATTCCAGTCACCCATGACTATTAAATTTTCGTCTCCCTTTACTACCTGAATAATTTCTTTTATCTCGTCATACATTTCATCTATTTCTTCATCATCTGCAGAGCTAGTTGGCATATAGACTTGTACTACTGTAGTAGGCATGGGCTTTGTGTCTATCTTGGCCACAATAATGCGTTCACTATGCTGTTTGTAGTAGCTAACCCGCACTCCTATTTTTTTATTCATTATTAAACCTACTCCTGCATTACCCCTATTTGATTTTGTATTTATAACCCTGTAATCACCTGACCAAAAGTCTTGTTCCTCCTGCCACCGAACTTCACTAATTCCCACTATATCTAACTTTAACCTATCCATTTCCCTTTTCAAATTTTCTAACCTACCTGCCCGATTAAGTGATCTGACATTCCACGCTCCGATCCGTAGAACGCCAGTTTTCTTTCTCCTGATAACGACGTCCTCCTGAGTAGTCCCCGCCCGGAGATCCGAATGGGGGACTATTTTACCTCCGGAATATTTTACCCAAGAGGACGCCATCATCATTTAATCATACAGTAGAGCTGCATGTCCTCGGGAAAAATTACGGCTGTAGTTTCCCCTTGCTTTCAGCCGTTCGCAGTACCAGCACAGCAAGGTCGTTTTGGTTATTGTTACAAGGCCAGATCAGTCAATCATCCAGACTGTTGCCCCTGCAACTACTGAAAAGGCTGCTGCCCCTCTTCAGGAACGACATGTTTGTCTGGCCTCTCAACAGATACCCCTCCGTTGTGGTTGCACCTACGGTACGGCCATCTGTATCGCTGAGGCACGCAAGCCTCCCCACCAACGGCAAGGTCCATGGTTCATGGGGGGGGGTTCGTACAGTGGGCTTAAGCGCCTGGCGGAACGACTGACGTCGGTCGAGTTTCGCCTATTGTATGCAGGGCGAAACGACCTGCGAGACGTCTGAGTGTCGCCGCAGTTTATGTGTTTACCGTTCTGGCGCGTCCGGAACGAAGACTCCTGGGACCGGCTGACTGCATTGTCCTCTTGATCCTGAGAATACTTGTCGACCGTGCCCTGCTGGGTGCGACTGTCTGGCGCTGGATGGCCGGTGGTCTAGGCTGGTTGTTTTCGTAGCCGGTCAAACGGAAAGTTCAGTGCCCTCAGCTGAATAGCAGAGGCATGATTGGTCAACTTAAACTGAGGCTAGTTGACGTCATAATGCCCTGCTCGAAATTGTAGGGAACGGTCACTATTGGCGCGAATGATGTTCTGAGACAGTGTGGGGAAATTTGGAATCAGAACTGAATGTTGATTCTCGGTTTTCGAGGATGGCAGGGAGTTAAGCAATGATGGCTTCGCTTTTGCGTTGTGCGGGCGCAGAGATTCGGGATCTGATCTTCGTCGGAGTCGGACTGTCTTGTGACTTAGTCGCACTTTTTTCGGCAGAAATTAGAATTCTCGGACAGCCTTCGAGGCCAGAAGTTGAAACAGAGTTGCTGCACACCAGAAGTCGGCGCCTACATCATCAAAAAGCTGCCTACCGACGACCAGCTACAAATTTCAGGATTTCTAAAGTATTTTGCGGCTTCGGCATTGTAGGATCTATCAATTTTATACTGAAGTCCTCAGCAGCACGCGCGCTCGCTTTGCCACACGTCCACCTTGCTTGTTTCTCCAAGTGATCCCATGTGAGCTCTCACTACTAATCGCGATACTGCAATATAGTCGAGAGAGTAATATTTGATTGATTAAGACTTCCAGTCATTATCGTCAAGCTATTGCATCACAGAGAGTAGGAGCCCTTGTTCTCGAGCCAACTCTTATTCGCATAATAGTTCGGAATGCCCTATCCGTTAACCTTCTGTTTGCGTCGATAATCATGTGCCTTTATGTTCTGATGTATAATAAATCTCATTGTAATATTTAATCCGCATATCATTTCGTAGATATATGCAGAATCCCATTTCCTGTTGTTTATTATGATAAAGTTATCGTTTTTTTCTCTCTGAGTAGATTATGATTTTTATTAAATTATTGCGAGTGTGCCCTCCTTATTTTACCAACTAGCAGGATCCACCATCATTTCCCTTCGTTACTGTTTTTACCGACATCGACAGTTCAGGTATACATGCCGACGTTGCAAGCAGTAGATGAAGAGATAGAGAAAGTATTTGAGGATATTGATTGGGTAATGCAGTATGTAAAGGGAGATGAAAAACTAATAGTCATGGGGGACTGAAATGCGGTTGTAGGGAAGAAGTAGAAGAATGGGTTGTGGGACAATATGGGCTTGGTATTAGCAATGAGAGAGAAGAAAGACTAATTGAGTTCTGTAGTAAATTTCGGCTTGGAAAAGGCCAGGAGACAGGGAATATTTCAGTTAGATTAGATCATGGTCAAACAGCGATTCCGAAGTCAGATACTGGACTGTAACACATACCCAGAAGCTGATGTAGACTCAGATAATAATTTAGTAGTGATGAAGAGTAGGCCGAAGATTAAGAGATTAGTCAGGAAGAATCAATAAGCAAAGAAGTGAGATACAGAATTGGTTCAAATGGCTCTGAGCACTATGGGACTTAACTTCTGAGGTCATCAGTCCCCTAGAACTTAGGACTACTTAAACCTAACTAACCTAAGGACATCACACACATCCATGCCCGAGGCAGGATTCGAACATGCGTCCGTAGCGGTCGCGCGGCTCCATACTGTAGCGCCTAGAACCGCTCGGCCACTTCGGCCGGCCGATACAGAATTACTAAGGAATGAAAAGATACACTTGAAGTTCTCTAAAGCTATAGATACTGCAATAAGGAATAAATCAGTAACTGCATCAAACCAGTCAGAAGACTGATGACGCAAGAAAATAAATAAACAACGCAAAATAAAAAAATAACAGTGGTCCCTGTACAGTGCACGCGTTCCACAAGAAGAAAGCAGGCGCCACTGTTGCGGGATGCATCTTATAAATTCCGTGTTTCTGTTACCTTGAATGAACTGTCAAAGAAATACGCAAGCGCAAGCATGCATTTATGTCATTACAATGAATAAAGAAAGGCAAGTTAGATCATTTACTCAAGAAACTTAAAACTGGAGACCGATCTCTGTGAGATGGCCGAGAAAAACGCAGAACCCACCCACAGAATTTAACGGATGAAACACGTGAAATGGCGAGTGGACACAATATTTTATTTAAAGGTCTCAACAGACACTACTGTTTGATGAGGGCAGAAAAAGTCTGCCTATCCAAGTCCGTGAGTATAAAAAATTTCAGTATGTTCAAGAAGAAATTTGAGGATAAGAATGTATTCTATGAAACACATCTCATGATATTCAATTAAGATTTCCATGTAAGTCTTAGATATCCAAGGTCTGATACTTGGGGTTCTTGTGATGTGTATCTAGCCAAGAAGAAAACTTTGGAGAAGTAACTGACTTTGACATTATCTACTGAGAAAAACGTATCGCTTTCTTCTGAACTCTGATCCAATGAAACAGCACATAAATTGTACCTTAGAAAGTGAAAAATGTTATATGACCGGAAGAGAAAAGTTAAGAAGGAATGTGAAAACAATCTCTCTGAGTTTGCAGTAACCGTGCACAACAGTAAAAATTTCCCTTGTCCAGATATAAAGTTTATTATAAACAACTGTTTTCTATCTTTATTATCAGTGATCTGGCTTTGGAAACAGGGAGTAGTTATTTTTACACAGGGTGTTACAAAAAGGTACGGTCAAACTTTCAGGAAACATTCCTCACACACAGAGAAAGAAAATATGTTATGTGGACATGTGTCCGGAAACGCTTACTTTCCATGTTAGAGCTCATTTTATTACTTCTCTTCAAATTACATTAATCATTGAATGGAAACACACAGAAACAGAACGTACCAGCGTGACTTCAAACACTTTCTTACAGGAAATGTTCAAAATGTCCTCCGTTAGCGAGGATACATGCATCCACCCTCCGTCGCATGGAATCCCTGATGCGCTGATGCACCCCTGGTGAATGGCGTATTGTATCACAGCCGTCCACAATACGAGCACGAAGAGTCTCTACATTTGGTACCGGGGTCGCGTAGACAAGAGCTTTCAAATGCCCCCATAAATGAAAGTCAAGAGGGTTGAGGCCAGGAGAGCGTGGAGGCCATGGAATTGGTCCGCCTCTACCAATCCATCGGTCACCGAATCTGTTGTTGAGAAGTGTACGAACACTTCGACTGAAATGTGCAGGAGCTCCATCGTGCATGAACCACATGTTGTGTCGTACTTGTAAAGGCACATGTTCTAGCAGCACAGGTAGAGTATCCCGTATGAAATCATGGCGGTGAATCGAGGAAGTACAGTACATACTGACGAAACTAAAATGAGCTCTAACATGGAAATTAAGCGTTTCCGGACACATCTCCACATAACATCTTTTCTTTATTTGTTTGTGAGGAAAGTTTGGCCGTACCTTTTTGTAACACCCTGTATGTATTCAGACAGCACAGGCCGAAAAGGAGCTGATGGAGTTTCATCGTTCCGTCATACACAGTTATCTAAATGCAGAAGACAGACATCTGGATACCTCCTGTGACTCCTGCAGACTGCAGAATGAGAATGCCACTGTGTTCATATTTCTTCAAAATGCAGTCGATACAGAGAAACAGCTGGACTTTGTAAAGATGACTTTCCCCATAAGAGATTATTAGAACGTGATAAAAATATTGGTATGATTGACGAAGCTTAGGAATGTCAAATACCGAAGGAGTGGTGTCACTTTTTTCGGAATTCACGCACACACACTTCGTCATTTATTGCCATTGATGTTGAGGATGGATAGCGCATAAGGACTTTATATCCTTTACAATCCAAGCCAATAAGACAACCTGAAGTCTCATGATATAATGCACCACTGGTTAAGTTTAGAAGTAGTTACAATGGAGCCTATAAATGCAAATTTCGTTACTTCTCCGTGAAAGAAAAGGCGAGTTACCAGCTACAGAGACGGTGACTTCAGTCTCACATCTGCTCGATTTGTATGTACAGCTGTTCATTTACAATAATACGTGTTGAAGTTTTTTGTCATTTCAGAAAATAAGTTTCTATTTTTTTAGTATTGTACCTGTTTGGGTTAAGTTATTCCGATTATTTTACAGATGATCTTAAAATACAGGGTATATCAAAAGGAATGATCTGATTTTTAAAAAATCATAACTATTATGTTATTTGAGATATGTGTGTGGACAACGTACTGTTGAAAAGACCAAACTCTCGAGTTTTACATGGTTCCCGCTAGCTAGCAGCAGTGTACGCCCACTTCAGTTCTAGCAAAAATGGTGGCGGGACAACAGAAAACGTTTTGTGTTCTATGTTTCGCGCAGTGTGGGTCAGTAATAACTGTTCAGCGTGACTTTCGTACTAGTATGATGTGGATTCTCCTAGAGGACAGAACATCAGACTATGGCATGAACAGTTCCGAGAAACGGGCCGTCCCCGAGTGTCCGACATAGACGTCGAACGCATCTGCCATAGTTTCACAAGGAGTCCGCAGAAATCCGTTCGCCGTGCAGCTCGGCAACTCAACATGCTCACTGATTCGAACGACTTCATTTACCAACATGATGGGGCACAGCCATACTGGCATCTGGAAGTGCGGGAATTCTTAAATCAAAGGATTACTGAACGATGGATCGGTCGCACTGGACCAAATGATTCAGCCTTACATTAGTGGCCTCAAAGCTCACCGGACCAGACTGTGTGATTATTTCTTGTGGTGGTTTATAAAAGACTCTGTTTCTGTGTATCTGTTACCAAAAACAATGAATGAAGTGAAACATCGCATAACAGCAGCTCTGGAAGCTGCAACTCAAGACGTGTTCGCTGCATTGTGGCAACAATCTGAATATTGCATTGACATATGCCGTGCATTTCAAGGGGGGCATATAGAACACCTAAGAAAAGGTATGAAAAAAAACTTTTTGAGTTTCCCGTTCATCAAAAACAAAATTCATTGTATATGTGTATGAGTTTCAGAAATACAGACGTGCCAAATCGGATGATTCTTTTTGATATGTTGTTGTTGTTGTTGTGGTCTTCAGTCCTGAGACTGGTTTGATGCAGCTCTCCATGCTACTCTATCCTGTGCAAGCTTCTTCATCTCCCAGTACCTACTGCAACCTACATCCTTCTGAATCTGCTTAGTGTATTCGTCTCTTGGTCTCCCCCTACGACTTTTACCCTCCACGCTGCCCTCCAATACTAAATTGGTGATCCCTTGATGCCTCAGAACATGTCCTACCAACCGATCCCTTCTTCTGGTCAAGTTGTGCCACAAACTCCTGTTCTCCCCAATCCTATTCAGTACCTCCTCATTAGTTATGTGATCTACCCATCTAATCTTCAGCATTCTTCTGTAGCACCACATTTCGAAAGCTTCTATTCTCTTCTCGTCCAAACTATTTACCGTCCATGTTTCACTTCCATACATGGCTACACTCCATACAAATACTTTTAGAAATGACTTCCTGACACTTAAATCTATACTCGATGTTAACAAATTTCTCTTCTTCAGAAACGCTTTCCTTGCCATTGCCAGTCTACATTTTATATCCTCTCTACTTCGACCATCATCAGTTATTTTGCTTCCCAAATAGCAAAACTCCTTTACTGCTTTAAGTGTCTCATTTTCTAATCTAATACCCTCAACATCACCTGACTTAATTCGACTACATTCCATTATCCTCATTTTGCTTTTGTTGATGTTCATCTTATATCCTCCCTTCAAGACACCATCCATTCCGTTCAACTGCTCTTCCAAGTCCTTTGCTGTCTCTGACAGAATTACAATGTCGTCGGCGAACCTCAAAGTTTTTATTTCTTCTCCATGGATTTTAATACCTACTCCGAATTTTTCTTTTGTTTCCTTTACTGCTTGCTCAATATACAGCTTGAATAACATCGGGGAGAGGCTACAACCCTGTCTTACTCCCTTCCCAACCACTGCTTCCCTTTCATGTCCCTCGACTCTTATAACTGCCATCTGGTTTCTGTACAAATTGTAAATAACCTGTCGCTCCCTGTATTTTACCCCTGCCACCTTTAGAATTTGAAAGAGAGTATTCCAGTCAACATTGTCAAAAGCTTTCTCTAAGTCTACAAATGCTAGAAACGTAGGTTTGCCTTTCCTTAATCTTTCTTCTAAGATAAGTCGTAAGGTCAGTATTGCCTCACGTGTTCCAGTATTTCTACGGAATCCAAACTGATCTTCCCCGAGGTCGGCTTCTACTAGTTTTTCCATTCGTCTGTAAAGAATTCGTGTTTTTTGATATACCCTATATTAACTGAGGAATACAGAGATCTGCCAGGACTTTGAAAAGATTTTTATACAGTGAAATGCAAATGTATTTTTGTTGTCTTTCGCACTAGTGCTGCGAGGTGGCGGGGTGGAGAAGAGTTTGTACCTCTTTAATTCAGACAAATTTTGCATGATAACGAGACATGCACTCGACCCCCTTCTTATCTACCAACTATGCGCGTAAGCTCTGGCGTGCGCCGCGTCTCCATGGACGCCAGACGTAAGTCTTGGTGTTGACTTAGTACTTATGTACCGCATTTTTAAAACGTGACTACGTCAATTCAGACTGTTTTAGTTTTATTTCTAGACCATGCCCTCTTAGACGAATTAGACAGGTATATCTTCTGAAGAAGGCTCAATTATTATGGCTGAAACCTGGGTAAAGGTTGATTTCATTACCAGATCTGCACTACATCTCTGAAGGAGAAGTTGGTCATTTTTTTTATGGAATACTCTAGTTACCCACTTAGCAGATAGAGGCTCCTGTTTGTTAAAACTACACTGGTGACATGCTTTTTGTTCCGAAATCATATGTATCTCCTGCACTATCAGAGTGCTTAACAGTTCAGTGTTCACATTACTACGAAATTCTCTCTTGTTCTTCCTCGCCAAACTAACAACTCTTTTCACTGAGGAATTAATATGAGATACCAGAAGAACAGTCATCAGTAGCTTACTCAGTGAACAGTACTTTCCTATTCCTGAAGCATCAGTGTGCATTGAAACCTCATACCAAATTCTGTCAGCTCCTCATTCTTTTCAACAGAGAACTCTGTTTCCAAAGATTAAATTTCTTCTGATGATAGAATATTACGAAACTGATCAATCATACATTCCTGGAAATGGAAAAAAGAACACATTGACACCGGTGTGTCAGACCCACCATTCTTGCTCCGGACACTGCGAGAGGGCTGTACAAGCAATGATCACACGCACGGCACAGCGAACACACCAGGAACCGCGGTGTTGGCCGTCGAATGGCGCTAGCTGCGCAGCATTTGTGCACCGCCGCCGTCAGTGTCAGCCAGTTTGCCGTGGCATACGGAGCTCCATCGCAGTCTTTAACACTGGTAGCATGCCGCGACAGCGTGGACGTGAACCGTATGTGCAGTTGACGGACTTTGAGCGAGGGCGTATAGTGGGCATGCGGGAGGCCGGGTGGACGTACCGCCGAATTGCTCAACACGTGGGGCGTGAGGTCTCCACAGTACATCGATGTTGTCGCCAGTGGTCGGCGGAAGGTGCACGTGCCCGTCGACCTGGGACCGGACCGCAGCGACGCACGGATGCACGCCAAGACCGTAGGATCCTACGCAGTGCCGTAGGGGACCGCACCGCCACTTCCCAGTAAATTAGGGACACTGTTGCTCCTGGGGTATCGGCGAGGACCATTCGCAACCGTCTCCATGAAGCTGGGCTACGGTCCCGCACACCGTTAGGCCGTCTTCCGCTCACGCCCCAACATCGTGCAGCCCACCTCCAGTGGTGTCGCGACAGGCGTGAATGGAGGGACGAATGGAGACGTGTCGTCTTCAGCGATGAGAGTCGCTTCTGCCTTGGTGCCAATGATGGTCGTATGCGTGTTTGGCGCCGTGCAGGTGAGCGCCACAATCAGGGCTGCATACGACCGAGGCACACAGGGCCAACACCCGGCATCATGGTGTGGGGAGCGATCTCCTACACTGGCCGTACACCACTGGTGATCGTCGAGGGGACACTGAATAGTGCACGGTACATCCAAACCGTCATCGAACCCATCGTTCTACCATTCCTAGACCGGCAAGGGAACTTGTTGTTCCAACAGGACAATGCACGTCCGCATGTATCCCGTGCCACCCAACGTGCTCTAGAAGGTGTAAGTCAACTACCCTGGCCAGCAAGATCTCCGGATCTGTCCCCCATTGAGCATGTTTGGGACTGGATGAAGCGTCGTCTCACGCGGTCTGCACGTCCAGCACGAACGCTGGTCCAACTGAGGCGCCAGGTGGAAATGGCATGGCAAGCCGTTCCACAGGACTACATCCAGCATCTCTACGATCGTCTCCATGGGAGAATAGCAGCCTGCATTGCTGCGAAAGGTGGATATACACTGTACTAGTGCCGACATTGTGCATGCTCTGTTGCCTGTGTCTATGTGCCTGTGGTTCTGTCAGTGTGATCATGTGATGTATCTGACCCCAGGAATGTGTCAATAAAGTTTCCCCTTCCTGGGACAATGAATTCACGGTGTTCTTATTTCAATTTCCAGGAGTGTATATTCTGTAGACGAAAAACTCTTCAATTTTCATTGGAAAACATCAGCGACTTCAGCATGCTGAAGAAAATTATCTTTAACTAGCAATTTGTTGCCAATCTTCTCTCACCTTTTTGTACAGAACAATCCAACATCGGAAAAAATTTTTCAATGTAGTTTCGTCTAGAGAAACTTCCTTTATGTAAGCTCTCGTGTTTGCCCCAATGGCCAGCTTGCTCTCACTTTTCTGTACCTTAACAGACCAGCATTTCACATGAAGTAAATTACTATCGGACTCTGTAACTGAGGATACTCTCACAAAGCAAACAATAAGGTCAGTAAAAGATTATTCAAGTTTGAATGACTTTTATGAATAAGGGGGCTCTTGTTGGAGGAATACTTTTAAGGAGTTGAAAAGTGGAAGAACAGAGCAGAGAAACAAAAGATAAAGTTTAGTAGATGGATTGTCAAACTATGCCTTGACTAACAGAAATTTTGAGGTGACCTTGTCATGATATGATTCACAGAAGAACATTTGTAAAAGGTTCCACTGTTCCGCGAAACTTAATACACGCTATAGCAGAGATAACTCTCACCAAAGACTTGCTGACATATCTTCAAACCGTGTCCCTCTTTAAACTCTTCAGCAAGTAATAAGAAATGTCAATTAAAAACTGTCCAATATTAATATTTAGAAGAACATTACAGCTCTTTTGAGTAGTTAGGTGCACAAGATGACAGGCACAGTCGTGCATGTGATTATTAGTATTTTCTTTACAAATAAGGGAACTTACACCTTTGGAAACACCAGTCATGGTACTTGCACTGCCACATGCGAAACCTACACAGTTACCCCACGGATCTCCCTTTTTTTTTTAGTTCACTACTCAAAACACTGAATATTTCTTTGTCTGTATTGTCGTTGGATTCTCGAACTGAGGGAATTACATTAGAAATCGGCGTAGTTTAAGCGTCGAAAAGCGACAAAACAACTGGGGAGATTTTTTTGCCATTTATATCGTTATTGCCGTCTGTTGCCACAGCAAAGGGCTGGGGTTTTATTAACTTCGTTACCTTTACCTCATTTGTATGAGCCACACTTTTAACTAGCCCTCGCTTTTAGGTTGTCGCACTAATATATTTGGAGTCTGTTTCCGAATCAGGAAACATTTTCCTGAACAAATGTCCTGCATGGTTAGAGCATGCCAATTGCAAGTTGTGCCCAACAAAGACTGTCGTAAATATCAACTCTGGTTTGTTACCAAACCTTCATTTTCCGAGGATTTAGAGAAAATTGTTAAATTCTTGTTCATATCCCTCAGCTTCAATGTATCTGAACGAATTTTGCTAGCCACTTGTTCGCGCCAATCGTCTCTTCATCCATGCGCAACGGAAAAATCCCTGCTCACGCAGGCTGGAGCTGGCGGTGAATGCTTTTGTACGACACATTTCTGACGTACGCTATTTCGACCAACACCACACCAGCCTACGAACAGTTATCAAAGCTATTATACACTATGTTTGCTCTATCGTCTTCTCAATCATTCCACTCCCTGTTATTCGTCTTTAACTGTTACTCTACCATCTGGGAAGCGTAGCAGAAGTGTTTGTCCTCGATAAAGTAAAATTCTCTCTGTATCATCATATGACACTGCCATGTTTTCTAAATAATTTTTTGTATCATTGGAACAATCTTCCTCGCCGGCCGCGGTGGTCTAGCGGTTCTGGCGCTGCAGTCCGGAACCGCGGGACTGCTACGGTCGCAGGTTCGAATCCTGCCTCGGGCATGGGTGTGTGTGATGTCCTTAGGTTAGTTAGGTTTAAGTAGTTCTAAGTTCTAGGGGACTTATGACCTAAGATGTTGAGTCCCATAGTGCTCAGAGCCATTTGAACCATTTTTTTGAACAATCTTCCTCAAAATACCACAAAAATTAAAATCCTTCCAAACTTCAAAAGACAACAGCCATCTGTCCAACATTCTGTGCAGCTCATTCTTGTCAGTCCTCCTCTCCCTCAACTTTTCCTTAATCTCGTGGAGGGAGTTCTCTATTTATTTTCCGTTATTTGGTAACAGCTACTGTCACTGTGATTTCAATCTTCTCCTCTTTATTTATCCATTCCGCTTCTGATAACACTAGACTTGACTTCAAATGTGCTAAGTTCATCTTCATCATCCGAAATGTCCTTTACTATTACTATTATTATTATTATTTAAATTGAATCAACTGTGGGTGAAACATTATAAATTAACTAAACAAACACTGTTTTTTGCCTCGTTTCGTAAATTTTATTATTGTTACTGCACAACCTAGGTTTCGGGTTATAAGCCCATTTTCAAGTACATTACTGATTCCAAAGATGATAGTGCAAATATAAACATGACGATAAGGCAAAGATAGTCATCTCAACGTCTTAATGTATCGATTCTTGACTCGACGTAAAATTACTTCAATGACCATTTTTGACGAATTACATATGGAATTACATAATTCAGCAATTACTTTACCATGACTAAACATACCTAGGTATAAAGTTATGCATCTGACACCACCTTTTTATCTACTAATGGATTGAAACCCAAAGTTTTACTAAATGGTTCAATTGGCTCTGATCACTATGGGACTTAACATCGGAGGTCATCAGTCCCCTAGAACTTAGAACTACTTAAACCTAACTAACCTAAGGACATCACACACATCCATGCCCGAGGCAGGATTCGAACCTGCGACCGTAGCAGTCGCGCGGCGGTTCCAGACTGAAGGGCCTAAAGCCGCTCGGCCACCCCGGCCGGCAAAAGTTTTACTGCTATCCCGGAGTTGTGATATCATCTAAAAGAGGTGAACAATTGAATTGGATTTGCTCGTTTAATAATAGGTGTGGGGATGTACACATCTGTTTTTTAAGTTTTTTTAAATTTCTAACTGGCTGAATTTAGCCCCCATTTTCTCTATATGTAAGACTTGTACATCTCTTATGCATTTGTGGTTATTGTTATCTACATCTACATACATACTCCGCAATCCACCATTCGGTGCCGGCCGCGGTGGCTTTGCGGTTCTAGGCGCTACAGTCCGGAGCCGCGCTGCTGCTACGGTCGCAGGTTCGAATCCTGCCTTGGGCATGGGTGTGTGTGATGTCCTTAGGTTAGTTCGGTTTAAGTAGTTCTAAGTTCTAGGGGACTGATGACCACAGCAGTTGAGTCCCATAGTGCTCAGAGCCATTTGAACCATTTTGAACCACCATTCGGTGCCTGGCGGAGGGTACCTGGTACCACAACTAGCATCTTCTCTCCCTGTTCCACTCCCAAACAGAACGAGGGAAAAATGACTGCCTATCTGCCTCTGTACGAGCCCTAATCTCTCCTATCTTATCTTTGTGGTCTTTCCACTAAATGTAAGTTGGCGGCAGTAAAACTGTACTGCAGTCAGCCTCAAATGCTGGTTCTCTAAATTTCCTCAGTAGCGATTCACGAGAAGAACGCCTCCTTTCCTCTAGAGACTCCCACCCAAGTTCCTGGAGTATTTCCGTATGTTAAGACAATATCCCGCAAAGGATAACCCAGGCTTCTTTAGCCTCCAGCTTCTACGATGTTCTTTAAGCCTGGTGCAGACTGACCTCCCCGTCTATCCAATGTAGCAAGCCTGGCACTCACGGCATATGATTTTATAAACCACAGTTTTTGTATGGCCTGGTTGTTTGTCTTTTGCATTGGACAGGCGACTACCTGTTGTCTGAGGGACATACAAAAGCACAGAGAAACTCTTTATCTTCAAAATGTTACTTATCCTGTTTGACTTTTCCCCTATAAAAGGTAATTTGCACCATTTCTTTGCCAATTTGTCTGTGTTTTTCATTGGGGGCGGAAGGGACCTGGCTTGGTTCTTCTTCTTTTTACCAAGAATTTTATAGGCTGTAGGATATTGGGAGGAAGCCAGGATGAATGTGTCAGTGAGGAGTCTTTTCAATTAATTTTAAATTTATGGTTGCTGTCTTCTATCTTTAAGGTAGTGTCCAGGAAATTTATGCTGCCCGCCTCCAGTTCCATGCTGACCTTTATGTTAGTGTGCCACTGGTTCATATTTTCCGCAAATTTTAGGAGTTGTCTATTGGAACCTTTTCACAAACAAAGAATATCATCAACATATCTGTACCAATACACAACATGTTTTGCCAATGGTTCCCGCTTAAGAAAATCAGTCTCCCACTTGTCCATGATATCTCAACTCCGGCATAGAAGTAACACTTTGGGTCTCAATCCAGCAGTTGGGTAAACCCGCAGAGGGTGCAAGGCAACTTCAGTGTTCAATTCTACACCCTTTTCAGCTGTTCGATGTGTGTGACAGCAACGTTTCCTTCACAGTCGCCACATACTCGAGCTCTGGTCTGACCAGCGCCAAGTAGAGTGTGATGCCTTACTATTAACTATGGGTTGAGGTGAGGGTGGATGGTCTAAAGGCCTTCCCTTGCCCTACCCTTGATGTCTCGGACATGGGAGAGCCAGGTCAGATGATTCTCCAGGGTCACTCCTAAGTATTTGCCCGGCTTGGACCATGGAATGGGGCCACCCACGTTCGTGAACGACGGCACGCCAGCACGTAACTACATCCTCATGAACACGAGTGACTAACTCTAAGCGGAGTCAATTTTCACTAGGCATTTCGTGGATCACGATCGAAAGGCGTCGGAGCCCAACTGGCGACGGCGGCACGGCACCTCGGCGGTCATGCTGCGGTCGAACAGCGTCGTGCCGTCGGCGTACTGACTACGGGGCCATCTGTACGCCACCTTGGCAGGGGACCGAGAAGCAACCCCTGTGGTACCGCTGCACGTATTGTCCGCTCAATCGACCTTCCGTTGTCTGCATGGGCGTGGAAAATACTGCCGGATAGATATGAGCAAAGCGAGCGACTGTGCAACTTCGGCACCCTGTGCAAAAAAGTTTGTACACGAGATTTTCGTGCCACATGGAATGCCGCCCTTAAATACTCTAGACGCCCCAGGGCTCGCAGTACCCGCTCTAGCAACCAACGATTCCCCATGCGTCTCTGCTCCGCTTATAGTGACGCTAAAGCCACCAGGCGGCATTCATTCTCGCGGTGGACAACGGTTATCAGTGTATTTATGCTCTGGCTACGCAGTGCTTAGGAATGATTTCTGCGAAACATTTCCTTCTTGCTGATAACAGGAAAGACGGTATTTCTCTTTTAGCTAAAGGCCAAAAAATGTTTTCATGGACTAGGAAAATGTGAAAGCATAATGACATCTATCTATGGCTGGATTCCATAAATTAACGGTACAGGAGTGAGGGGTTGGACAAAAATACAGAAACGACGGGAGAAAAGTATGCTTGAGCATAAATGCAGAAGCTAGCCAAACCTGCATCTTGCGTTATTGTATTTGGCCATCAACAGCACCTATTCAGTGCCCTCAATACATTGCAATTGCCAGTCGTTGCCAGGACAGCGTTGTGGGAAGTTATCAGTGCATTACTTCGGAGCTAAGTGAATTCTAACGTGGGAAAATTGTTGGCGCTCGAATGATGAGTGCTTCCACAACCGTGGTAGCTGAAGTGTTTGGCGTTTCAAGAGTCACCGTTTTGAAGATTTACACCGCTTACAGGGAAATAGGAAAAGCATAATCCGTTGTGTTACAACGCGGACGATAGTGTGTGTAGAGTGATCTTGACAGACAGTCATTGAAGAGAACTGTGATGAAAAATAAGAGGACGACAATGGCAAACATCATTTCAGAATTGAATGTCGCACTCACAAACTCTGTAAGCATCAAAACAACACGAAGGGAGTTCCAGAAGCAGGGAACTGCAGGGCGGGCTGGAATTTCAAAACCACTCGTCATTGAAACAAACGCCTTTTACAGGAAAACGTGGTGTCGAAGCCATGAAACCTGCTTTATGAAGCAATGGAAGAACGTCATTTGCTCCGATGAGTCTCGTTTCACACTGTTTCCATCTTCTGGCCGAGTCTGCGTCGCAAGAGTGCAACATGGCGGGGCTTAGGTGATGGTTTGCACAGCCATCTAGTTATACTCCACGAGGTCCATGGTTACTATGCAAGGTTGCGTACCAAGGATTTTTTTTTTTGGTAACGTATATAAACTTTTATTTACAGTTTTTAACAATTACAGATTTTTACATGTAATGGTCTGCTTGATTATTGAACGGTGATGGACATTTTTCCGTTTTCTTTTCTGAGTGTTCTTTGAGTAGACTTTTGGTTAAGTAGCAACACTTTTATTCTCTGAATGTCCTTCAGATAATTTTTTCTGTCGTGTGTTTATGAATTTCTTTAATTACAACCTTGCTTTGCTTTGATTTCTTATATTTTGAATTTAAATGTTTTTATGCTGTATGGTATTAGAAATGCACCTATTTTGACATGTTCGCTATATGTTTGACAGAGGCGAAAGGTGAATAAAGACCAGAGCATCTATGTGAATAAATTAATGAATAATGGAGGCTATTAATGTACTGCCTTTGGGTGGACGCAACAGTTTGCACACATATGTTGAGGCAAAGAATGTCTAAAGTGAAAAATATTATCACAAAGAGGCATGCTACATTTAGGCACATGATGAGCAAAAGTTTATATATATACACATACATCAAAGGAACAGAAAAAAGAGGAAAAAACGGATCTTGAATGGAGAGAGCGAGAGCGAGAGCGAGAGAGAGAGGATGTGAGTGAGAGAGCACGTAATTATATGAAACACACTGTTTTAAATTTCGTTGTTACCTTGGAACACTTTTTTGGTACCCTTTGCACTATATTAATGGCTGATCATTTCCTTTTTGCCTGCTTTGCCTGCTTTATTTGGCTATTGCCAACTGGACACTGTATCGCTATAATTCGCACACGTCACTCTCACTTTGGTACTGCTACACGTACACACTTCCACTTTGCACACATTTTAGCAAACGCTTTCCGCACTACACCGCTCTTGACGTCGGGCCATTGGAGGGATGGGTGGGCGACGTCCTCAGTGACTGGCGTGTGCGTGTTGTGGGATTAGGTGACCATTGTGGCCTATGAGGTTCATCTCATGTGCATTGTTTGTTTCTCAAAGGTGATGCTATGTTCCAAGAGGACATGGCCCTTGTTCACAAAGCTCACATCGTCCAGGACTAGCCTTGTGTCCAGGATGATGAAATATTGTATCTCTCCTGGCCAACACAGTCACCAGATCCCAATACTATTACTTTGGAGAGATCGCTATCAACCTCCATCACTGTTCCCTGAACTTGCCATTATTTTGCGGGAAGAATGTATAAGACCTGTATTTATCAATTCCGAAGCTGTTTTGAGTGCCGACGGTGTTCATACACCGTAGCAGGAGAGGTAATGTGTTGTGTTCTGATATTTCCATATTTGGTCTACTCACTGTATACAGGGTGTTACAAAAAGGTACGGCCAGACTTTCAGGAAACATTCCTCACACACAAATAAAGAAAAGATGTTATGTGGACATGTGTCCGGAAACGCTTAATTTCCATGTTAGAGCTCGTTTTAGTTTGTTCTTCCACCTACGCTCAATGGAGCACGTTATGATTATTTCATACGGGATACTCTACCTGTGCTGCTAGAACATGTGCCTTTACAAGTACGACACAACATGTGGTTCATGCACGATGGAGCTCCTGCACATTTCAGTCGAAGTGTTCGTACACTTCTCAACAACAGATTCGGTGACCGATGGATTGGTAGAGGCGGACCAATTCCATGGCCTCCACGCTCTCCTGACCTCAACCCTCTTGACTTTCATTTATGGGGGCATTTGAAAGCTCTTGTCTACGCGACCCCGGTACCAAATGTAGAGACTCTTCGTGCTCGTATTGTGGACGGCTGTGATACAATACGCCATTCTCCAGGGCTGCATCAGCGCATCAGGGATTCCATGCGACGGAGGGTGGATGCATGTATCCTCGCTAACGGAGGACATTTTGGACATTTCCTGTAACAAAGTGCTTGAAGTCACGCTGGTACGTTCTGTTGCTGTGTGTTTCTATTCCATGATTAATGTGATTTGAAGATGTGTAATAAAATGAGCTCTAACATGGAAAGTAAGCGTTTCCGGACACATGTCCACATAACATATTTTCTTTCTTTGTGTGTGAGGAATGTTTCCTGAAAGTTTGGCCGTACCTTTTTGTAACACCCTGTAGATTGTTCATAGTGTGGAATTTGTTAAGACAGCTCAATTACAGACAGTGTGATTGGAAATGAAACCCCGCGGTCATGCCTGAAGACCATGCGATTGTCGGCCGACCGCGGCGTCATCCTCAACCTTTCATCACTGGATACAGTATGGAGGGACATGGAACCAGCACATCACACTCCCGGTCCTTGTCGACGTTCGGACCTCGAAACCGCTACCTCACAATCAGGAAGTTCTTCAATTAGCATCATGAGGCTGAGTCCATCCTGGTCCAGTCCTTCCACCAAGGAAAAATCCTTGATAGTACTGGGGATCGAATAAGGGTCCCCCACCTGAGGGTCTGTAGCGTTGACCATTCTGCCATGGAAGCGGATACAGACGGTATGATACCTAACAGAACTGAACAGGGTCTTGAACACAGCATTCTGGATACCAAATCTCCAAATGGCTCTGAGCACTATGGGACTTAACATGTGAGGTAATCAGTCCCCTAGACTTAGAACTACTTAAACCTAACTATCTTAAGGATATTACACACATCCATGCCCGAGGCAGGATTCGAACCTGCGACCGTAGCAGCAGTGCGGTTCCGGACTGAAACATCTACAACCGTTCGGCCACACCAGCAGCAGGCTAAATTTAAAACTTCGTGAATGTATTTATTTGAGCACAGTGTGAAATTAACACCCCCTCCCTCAAAAGAGACAGAAATTCGTTTTTAAATTGCTTTTGTCAAGATTTTGATTCGTTACGTCCTTTCAAAATTAATTCAAAGCCTTCATTTCTTTGCTTGAGTGACTAATTTAACTAACGAGGTTTTAGTGAAATGTAAATTTAACAGAATATCTTTGACAGAGTTCTGGCTAGATCTATTCAGAGAATTCCTATCCTGGTGTCCAAAGGTACCAAAGATTATAATTTCTTTTACCGTAACATACTTGTCCCCAAAAGCCTCTTCTGCTTTGGTTGCTATGAAATCAAAATCCCGATCAAGGCTAAACATAGCGTATTAAGATTTCCTGTTTGCAATATCACATCAGGTGTTGCTAAATTCTGTTCTGCAAAACATAATTAGCCATCTCATTAATCGCTGAGTAAGGTTTTTAGACTAAATAAATGCATTTTGAGTGATTCACAAACTTTTCATTTCCATATATGTTCTTCTTGCATCCGAGAAGTAAACTATTTGTAATGATGATATTGGTAGTTCTCTGAATCACAGAATTTCAAAGCAAAATGTAAGCTAACAATTTTTAAAAGGAAGTGTGTAATCAATCACGGTTCCATTCTGAAATACTAAGAAATTCGTGATCTGTGGCCCTGAAAACTCTCATCTACTATCTTAAATCTATGTCTCTTTTGAGGGAGGGGTTGTTAATTTCACGCTATGATCAAATAAATACATTCACGCAGTTTTAAATTTAATTCAATAGAAAGAATAGTAACGCATTTGGAGTACAAATCTGAACCGTGAAGATAACCTTGTAAACGTGTAATTTAATAAAAGATGACACTCCATCAGAAGAGCAGGTCCGAAACGAATCTCCAGACTAAAGGAAGTTACTATACAATACATTGTAGGAAATACTGGAACCAGCCACAAGTTTTTTTGAAATAATTTTCTTGCACAATTACTATTTCGGAACTGAGCCCCTCGGCAGATGGTAGCATTGACTTATTTGCAAGTTTTACATTTTTGTCACCCTGAAAAGACCTCCTTTGCATATTATAAGACAGAGGTTTTATCTTCTTTTAGAATCCATACTGATCAATGAACTAAATTAAATACAAGGTGGAGGATACATTTGTATCAATGAACTCAACTAAACAGAAGTTTATTTAGTTCGATACATAGACCATCATGGATTGTAAAAGAAAATAAAACTTCTGTCTTATAATATCTAAAGGAGAGCTTTTCAGGAAGACACAAATGGAAAACTTGCAAAGAAGCTAACGCTATCATTTGACCACGGGCTCAGGCCCAAAACTAGTAATTGTACAATAAAATCATTTCAGAAAACGTTGTGGCTGGTTGCAGTATTTCCTACAGTGTAATTTACGAAAACAGCTGAGGTGTTCTCTAACCAAAATTGATAAAATAACTCTACAATACACTCTGAATGCCAAGACATAAGTGCCCGCTAGGCTGCATTTTCATTTTTTTCTGTTTTAACTTTGGAGGCCCACCACAGTTCAGTAACTTGGTACAGCTTGTTGACAATACTTCTCACATGAAAGTCTGGTGTTTTTGTTGTTTGATTGAGCTTCTGGTCGATGTAATTTCGTTTAAATATCAGTCTTCTTATATGGAGAAGCTATCATCAGCTAAAATGTCAACATCCTTATTCACTGCAATAGCTAATTTATTACTCGCACGCAATCATTATATCTATCCCACACACTTTCTCTGCTAACCTCGCTTGTACATTCATTCAGTCGAAATTACTTTCAGCATTGCACAAGAATATTTGGCAAAGAGAAATCGTGATTAAGGTCGCTGACACTGACAGTGGGACTGGCTGAGCAATAAATCACAGACTGATAAGGCGTCATTCAGTAGGCGGCTGACAGCAAAAGATTACACAGAGAGCAAAATTACACCCGCTCTCTCCGTTCTTGCTGACCCCAAGCTGCGGGCCTTTGGGGTATCGTCTCAGTTGTGCGACTGGATTCGTGATTTCCTGTCAGGAAGGTCGCAGTTCGTAGTAATAGACGGCAAATCATCGAGTAAAACTGAAGTGATATCAGGTGTTCCCCAGGGAAGCGTCTTGGGACCTCTGCTGTTCCTGATTTATATAAATGACCTGGGTGACAATCTGCGCAGTTCTCTTAGGTAGTAATTTACCGTCTAGTAAGGTCATCCGAAGACCAGTATCAGTTGCAAAGCGATTTAGAAAAGATTGCTGTATGGTGTGGCAGGTGGCAGTTGACGCTAAATAACGAAAAGTGTGAGGTGATCCACATGAGTTCCAAAAGAAATCCGTTGGAATTCGATTATTCGATAAATAGTACTATTCTCAAGGCTGTCAATTCAACTAAGTACCTGGGTGTTAAAATTACGAACAACTTCAGTTGGAAAGACCACATAGATAATATTGTGGGGAAGGCGAGCCAAAGGTTGCGTTTCACTGGCAGGACACTTAGAAGATGCAACAAGTCCACTAAAGAGACAGCTTACACTATACTCGTTCGTCCTCTTGTTAGAATATTGCTGCGCGGTGTGGGATCCTTACCAGGTGGGATTGACGGAGGACATCGAAAGGGTGCAAAAAAGGGCAGCTCGTTTTGTATTATCACGTAGTAGGGGAGAAAGTGTGGCAGATATGATACGCGAATTGGGATGGAAGTCATTACAGCAAAGACGTTTTTCGTCGCGGCGGGATCTATTTACGAAATTTCAGTCACCAACTTTCTCTTCCGAATGCGAAAATATTTTGTTGAGCCCAACCTACATAGGCAGGAATGATCATCGAAATAAAATAAGAGAAATCAGAGCTCGAACAGAAAGGTTTAGGTGTTCGTTTTTCCCGCGCGCAGTTCGGGAGTGGAATGGTAGAGAGTTAGTATGATTGTAGTTCGACGAACCCTCTGCCAAGCACTTAAATGTGAATTGCAGAGTAGTCATGTAGATGTAGATGCTGAAAGAGCAGTGACTTTCGTCTTGAAGGATTAACTTCTGCATCTATTTGTAAGACACCAGTCACCAAAAGCAGCTGCTTAGTGAGTGACTTGGGACGTCGTTGCAACTACACTCCTGGAAATGGAAAAAAGAACACATTGATACCGGTGTGTCAGACCCACCATACTTGCTCCGGACACTGCGAGAGGGCTGTACAAACAATGATCACACGCACGGCACAGCGGACACACCAGGAACCGCGGTGTTGGCCGTCGAATGGCGCTAGCTGCGCAGCATTTGTGCACCGCCGCCGTCAGTGTCAGCCAGTTTGCCGTGGCATACGGAGCTCCATCGCAGTCTTTAACACTGGTAGCATGCCGCGACAGCGTGGACGTGAACCGTATGTGCAGTTGACGGACTTTGAGCGAGGGCGTATAGTGGGCATGCGGGAGGCCGGGTGGACGTACCGCCGAATTGCTCAACACGTGGGGCGTGAGGTCTCCACAGTACATCGATGTTGTCGCCAGTGGTCGGCGGAAGGTGCACGTGCCCGTCGACCTGGGACCGGACCGCAGCGACGCACGGATGCACGCCAAGACCGTAGGATCCTACGCAGTGCCGTAGGGGACCGCACCGCCACTTCCCAGCAAATTAGGGACACTGTTGCTCCTGGGGTATCGGCGAGGACCATTCGCAACCGTCTCCATGAAGCTGGGCTACGGTCCCGCACACCGTTAGGCCGTCTTCCGCTCACGCCCCAACATCGTGCAGCCCGCCTCCAGTGGTGTCGCGACAGGCGTGAATGGAGGGACGAATGGAGACGTGTCGTCTTCAGCGATGAGAGTCGCTTCTGCCTTGGTGCCAATGATGGTCGTATGCGTGTTTGGCGCCGTGCAGGTGAGCGCCACAATCAGGACTGCATACGACCGAGGCACACAGGGCCAACACCCGGCATCATGGTGTGGGGAGCGATCTCCTACACTGGCCGTACACCACTGGTGATCGTCGAGGGGACACTGAATAGTGCACGGTACATCCAAACCGTCATTGAACCCATCGTTCTACCATTCCTAGACCGGCAAGGGAACTTGCAGTTCCAACAGGACAATGCACGTCCGCATGTATCCCGTGCCACCCAACGTGCACTAGAAGGTGTAAGTCAACTACCCTGGCCAGCAAGATCTCCGGATCTGTCCCCCATTGAGCATGTTTGGGACTGGATGAAGCGTCGTCTCACGCGGTCTGCACGTCCAGCACGAACGCTGGTCCAACTGAGGCGCCAGGTGGAAATGGCATGGCAAGCCGTTCCACAGGACTACATCCAGCATCTCTACGATCGTCTCCATGGGAGAATAGCAGCCTGCATTGCTGCGAAAGGTGGATATACACTGTACTAGTGCCGACATTGTGCATGCTCTGTTGCCTGTGTCTATGTGCCTGTGGTTCTGTCAGTGTGATCATGTGATGTATCTGACCCCAGGAATGTGTCAATAAAGTTTCCCCTTCCTGGGACAATGAATTCACGGTGTTCTTATTTCAATTTCCAGAAGTGTATTTGGTCTGGAGAAAAGCAGTCGGTGCTCTTCATCAGGTGATGAGTGACATAATTTCTTGATAAGTTCCCTACAGCTCTAGTCCAACATTCTACATGTTCTCTCTAACATAGCTTCACCTATGCGGAGACCAATTATCATCAAAGAAGCAACTACTACAGGATGTTTGAAAAAGATTCATCCGATTTCAGAAACTACACTGTTGTTGTTGTTGTTGTTGTTGTTGTTGTCTTCAGTCCTGAGACTGGTTTGATGCAGGTCTCCATGCTACTCTATCCTATGCAAGCTTCTTCGTCTCCCAGTACTTACTGCAACCTACATCCTTCTGAATCTGCTTAGTGTATTCATCTCTTGGTCTCCCTCTACAATTTTTACCCACCACGCTGCCCTCCAATGCTAAATTTGTGATCCCTCGATGCCTCAGAACATCTCCTGCCAACCGATCCCTTCTTCTAGTCAACTTGTGCCACAAACTCCTCTTCTCCCCAATTCTATTCAATACCTCCTCATTAGTTATGTGATCTACCCATCTAATCTTCAGCATTCTTCTGTAGCACCACATTTAGAAAGCTTCTATTCTCCTCTTGTCCAAACTATTTATCGTCCATGTTTCACTTCCATACATGGCTACACTCCATACAAATACTTTCAGAAACGACTTCCTGACACTTAAAGCTATACTCGATGTTAACAAAATTCTCTTCTTCAGAAACGCTTTCCTTCCCATTCCTAGTCTACATTTTATATCCTCTCTACTTCGACCATCATCAGTTATTTTGCTCCCCAAATATCAAAACTTCTTTACTACATTAAGTGACTCATTTCCTAATCTAATTCCCTCAGCATCACCAGACTTAATTCGACTACATTCCATTATCCTCGTTTTGCTTTTGTTGATGTTCATCTTATATCCTCCTTTCAAGACACTGTCCATTCCGTTCAACTGCTCTTCCAAGTCCTTTGCTGTCTCTGACAGAATTACAATGTCATCGGCGAACCTCAAAGTTTTTATTTCTTCTCCATGGACTTTAATACCTACTCCGAATTTTTCTTTTGTTTCCTTTACTGCTTGCTCAATATACAGATTGAATAACACCGGTGAGAGGTTACAACCCTGTCTCACTCCCTTCCCAACCGCTGCTTCCCTTTCATGCCCCTCGACAGTTATAACTGCCATCTGCTTTCTGTACAAATTGTAAATAGCCTTTCGCTCCCTATATTTTACCCCCGCCACCTTCAGAATTTGAAAGAGAGTATTCCAGTCAACATTGTCAAAAGCTTTCTCTAAGTCTACAAATGCTAGAAACGTAGGTTTGCCTTTTCTTAATCTTCCTTCTAAGGTAAGTCATAGGGTCAGTATTGCCTCACGTGTTCCAATATTTCTACGGAATCCAAACTGATCTTCCCCAAGGTCGGATTCCACTAGTTCTGTAAAGAATTTGCGTTAGTATTTTTCAGCCATGATTTATTAAACTGATAGTTCGGTAATTTTCACATCTGTCAACACCTGCTGTCTTTGGGATTGGGATTATTATATTCTTCTTGAAGTCTGAGGGTATTTCGCCTGTCTCATACATCTTGCTCACAAGATGGTAGAGTTTTGTCAGGACTGGCTCTCCCAAGGCCATCAGTAGTTCTAATGGAATGTTGTCTACTCCCGGGGCCTTGTTTCGACTCAGGTCTTTCAGTGCTTTGTCGAACTCTTCACGCAATATCATATCTCCCATTTCATCTTCATCTACATCCTCTTCCATTTCCATAATATTGTCCTCAAGTACATCGCCCTTGTATAGACCCTCTATATACTCCTTCTATCTTCCTGCTTTCCCTTCTTTGCTTAGAACTGGGTTTCCATCTGAGCTCTTGATATTCATACAAGTGGCTCTCTTTTCTCCAAAGGTCTCTTTAATTTTCCTGCAGGCAGTATCTAGCTTACCCCTAGTGAGATAAGCCTCTACATCCTTACATTTATCCTCCTGCTTAGCCATTTTGCACTTCCTGTCGATCTCATTTTTGAGACGTTTGTATTCCTTTTCGCCTGCTACATTTACTGCATTTTTATATTTTCTCCTTTCATCAATTAAATTCAATATTTCTTCAGTTACCCAAGGATTCCTACTAGCCCTCGTCTTTTTACCTACTTGATCCTCTGCTGCCTTCACTGCTTCATCCCTCAAAGCTACCCATTCTTCTTCTACTGTATTTCTTTTTCCCATTCCTGTCAACTGTTCCCTGACGCTGTCCTTGAAACTCTGTACAACCTCTGGTTCTTTCAGTTTATCCAGGTCCGCACCTTTTTGCAGTTTCTTCAATTTTAATCTACAGTTCATAACCAATAGATTGTGGTCAGAGTCCACATCTGCCCCTGGAAATGACTTACAATTTAAAACCTGGTTCCTAAATCTCTGTCTTACCATTATATAATCTGTCTGATACCTTTTAGTATCTCCAGGGATCTTCCATGTATACAACCTTCTTTCATGATTCTTGAACCAAGTGTTAGCAATGATTAAGTTATGCTCTGCACAAAATTCTACCAGGTGGCTTCCTCTTTCATTTCTTACCCCCAATCCATATTCACCTACTACGTTTCCTTCTCTCCCTTTTCCTACTACCGAATTCCAGTCTCCCATGACTATTAAATTTTCGTCTCCCTTCACTACCTGAATAATTTCTTTTATCTCATCATACATTTCATCTATTTCTTCATCATCTGCAGAGCTAGTTGGCATATAAACTTGTACTACTGTAGTAGGCATGGGCTTCCTTTCTATCTTGGCCACAATAATGCGTTCACTATGCTGTTTGTAGTAACTTACCCTCACTCCTATTTTTTTATTCATTATTAAACCTACTCCTGCACTACCCCTATTTCATTTTGTATTTATAACCCTGTATTCACCTGACCAAAAGTCTTGTTCCTCCTGCCACCGAACTTCACTAATTCCCACTATATCTAACTTCAACCTATCCATTTCCCTTTTTAAATTTTCTAACCTACCTGCCCGATTAAGGGATCTGACATTCCACGCTCCGATCCGTAAAACGCCAGTTTTCTTTCGCCTGATAACGACGTCCTCTTGAGTAGTCCCCGCCCGGAGATCCGAATGGGGGACTATTTTACCTCCGGAATATTTTACCCAAGAGGACGCCATCATCATTACATTACAGTAAAGCTGCATGCCCTCGGGAAAAATTACGGCTGTAGTTTCCCCTTGCTTTCAGCCGTTCGCAGTACCAGCACAACAAGGCCGGTTTGGTTAGTGTTGCAAGGCCAGATCAGTCAATCATCCAGACTGTTGTCCCTGCAACTACTGAAAAGGCTGCTGCCCCTCTTCAGGAACCACACGTTTGTCTGGCCTCTCAACAGATACCCCTCCGTTGTGGTTGCACCTACGGTACGGCCATCTATCACTGAGGCACGCATGCCTCCCCACCAACGTCAAGGTCCATGGTTCATGGGGGGTAGGGAAACTACACTATGTGATCAAAAGTATCCGAACACCTGTTAGTGGGCATTAATGTGGATTTTGTCGACCCTTCGCCTTTACGACAGCATGAACTCTGCTGGGGACACTTTCGGTGAGGTCTCTGAATGTGTACAGAGGAATGGCAACCCATTCTTCCCAAGAGCCAAAATCAGAGAAGATAGCGATGTTGGACGCTAGGCTCTGGAGCGACGTTTAAACTCATCCCAAAGGTGTTCCATTCGGTTCAGGTTTGGACTCTGGGCAGGCCAGTCCATTTCAATAATGTTATTGACCACGAACCATTGCGTCACAGAAGCTACTTTATAATACGTGCATGACTCTGGGCAGGCCAATCCATTTCAATAACGTTATTGACCACGAACCATTGCGTCACAGATGCTACTTTATAATATGTGCATAGTGATGCTGAAACGAATTATCGCCGTCTCCGAAGTGTTCCTCTACTGTACATAGTACACAATGCTGTAAAATGTCTTCATATCCTTCCGCATTTTGCCTTCTCTTGTGTGCAAAAGGCGACCATACCCTAACCACGAAAAACAACCCTATGCTATAACACCGCCTCCTCCTCCGTACTTCATTGTTCGCATTGCACATGATGACAGACAGCGCTATCCAGGCATTCGGCAAACCAAAACTTTTCCCTAGGATTGCCACAGGGTGTAGAGTGATTCTTCACTCCAAATCACTCATTTCAGTTTTCCACTGACAAGTGGCGTCACTCTTTACACCTCAAGAGTCGCTTAGCGTTGATCACAGAAGTGGATTGCTTTTGAGGAGCTGCTCCACCATTATACACCAGTCTTTTGAACCCCCTACGCACAATCATTTTGGTAGCTCGATTGCCGGCAGCACTTGGAACTCGCGAGTGATTTCTTTCACTGATTTCATGTGATTATCTACAACCATGCTCTACTGTGCTCCACGGTTCTTCTCTGTCAGTACACGAGGCCTACGTGGCCTTGGTTTAGTTGCAGTTGTTCCTTCGTTTTCCCACTTCAGAATTACAGGGTGCAGCGCTTAAATCAGGACAAATCGCCGTTTGAATTTCCTGCCATATCATAGTTCCGTCGGAGGTTACGGTTAGCGTTCTTGAAAGCCATAGGCATCTAGTAAACAGTCAGAACCTCCAAATGGCCGAGATGTAACGGACAAGTGCGGGGTACAACCGAAGAGCCGCGATTATCGAAAATCGAAATAGTTCGATTCTTCTGGTACCCGATATCAAGAGTTTACGATATTGTGGCCAAATATAATTCTTCGGAGAAGTCTGGGGAAGGTTCCGATAACCCGGCGAGGAAACCTCATTCGAGGAAACGCGTGTCACGAAATGCGGCAGTCATCGAAAAGGCTCAGGCGCTGAATTCGGAGGACCTGGGGAAATAGCTGAGTAAACTGGCGTCAGCATTCAATGACAGCGAGCGAAAAAAGCGTCGGATAGCATAGGAGGACATCATACGACCCATTTAGTCTAAAACTGGCTCTCGGATAACGTTGGCATGTTCTGGACAAAGGAGTTCTGGTCCCCGAATAGCCCGGGTTTGAACCCCCCTCGGCTACTATATTTGGAAAGCAGTCGAAAGAGTTACGAATAAAGACGAGGCACCCTAATGTCGCATCTCTTGGCACCGCTATCGAAGCAGCATTCGCGAATGTGGACAGCGCTGTTTTAAAGAGTGCGTGCGGTCGCTGCAGGACGAAACTGGAGGCGGTCATCGAGTAATGTTACTCTTGAAAGATACCGCTATTTTATGCAGAAGGATTTTCATTTTCATTTGTTTTAATGAATTTACTTTTAATGATTTTTTTAATGAAATCGCTTTTAAAAAAAGTTTTGTTGTAATGAATTTGCTTTTTACAAAAAGGTTCATTTGTCTGGATTTAAGCGTCGCACCATGTGCATTACCAACAGTCGACTATGCAGCTTCAGAAAGGTTGAGAAGTCCCTGATGGAGTTTTTCTTTAGGTGGCATCCAATGACTGTTCCAAGTTAAAAGTTGTTTAGCTCTTTACTTACATGTCTGGATGAACAGACATTAATGACGACTCACAGCGTCCGAAATTAATTCGAAGTAAATTCGCTAAATACGAGTATCTAGGCACCAGCTGTGTGAGGTATATATGTGCTACGTATTAGTGACATACGGAAATTTGTGCTGGACCGGGAATCGAACCCGTATTTCCCGCTTATCTAACCATTTCAGCTGTCCGTGCATGCCTATCTCGCTATACGAAGACTGTTGATATTGTTAAAAATATTGGGAATCCACTACATCGATATTTTAAAAAAATATCATTATAGGCTCCCAATATATCGAAGAAAAGTATCGATATATCGACAGAAAAGAATCGACGTGTAAGTACCTATAAAAATATCGGCTGCACATTGTAAATATACTGCCAGTTTTAGAGATGTATTTGCAAGTATTGATTTATTAGTATACAATCCGTACATCAACAAGGTAGCAGCCTATCTATCCTCTGTAGAGCAAGTAATTGAAAGGAAAAGGATACACGTTCACACTTCGCGATAACTACTTTGCTTGCAATGGTAACTGTATGTAAGTGGCACAATAAAAGGTGTCCGATAGGTCTGTAGTTCGGTTTCGTCACACATGGGATTTGTCCGGAACACTTCATGTCGACTTCCCCGTTTTTTTCATTTCTGCCAACGCCAGCGACCTAGTAGTTGTAGTGTCAAAACTGCGTGCAGTTTCTGTTAATAGCGCCAAGCACCGATTACATCAGCATTTCCCCTTACTCTCCTCCGCCCACCGTAAAGACCAACCTCGTCATTGTACATATTTGTTCGTCATTTTCAGCAACTGTTTTTGAAGTCGATGTGAAGAAATAGCACACTAGTTGTTTCAAAAACTGTTTTATAACGCTACTGGTGTGCTGTTTTTTCACATTGGAAGTCCTGTTATTCCATTCACAGAATTACATAGTGAGAGATCAGACGACCTTGGACACCAATTGTGCAAAGCGGGATCCGTATGCCCATTACGGTCGATCCATCATTGAGATAGTTCATTGATGAGAAATGTTCTTACATGTACGTGCCAATACGGTGATGGTCCGTCGATTTTAAACATGAAATTTTCAGCATGTCCTCCCAATCATGTAACGAACGAGCGAGCGAGTTTGCAGCATCTGAGAAACCCCAACGGCAAACACGTGAAGCAGTAGCTTATAACTGGCGCCAAGGCAAAGCCGTACTTTCAATACGGAAGTTAAATTGCATCTCAAGTTTTTACATTAATTGATCTATTAGAAAGAATCTTGTGAAACCAGATGAATCACTTTGGAACACTGCACATTGTCAATTAGATTGGTCAGTCAACAGACGACCTGACAAATTAAAACTATGTGCCGGACACGGATCTGAAGTTAGGCCTTCTACTTCATCAGTAATTTTCTTACGGACTGATCTATCCCGGCATTCTTCATTACTTAAGTTGTTGTCAGCCACTGTCATTTCCGACCCTAACAGAACGTCGCTGGAGCAGCAACCCTAGATGAAAGGACGGCGCCGATAGTTGCTTACTCACAGACTACGGGTCGTTTCCAGAATGTGAAATTTAGGAAGGCTGAGGAAGTTCTGGTAGAAGCTCTGCGTTATATTTCGCAGCGCATATGGATAGCTCGGTCGATTAGAGCAGCACGCTAGATTCGAATCTCGTTTCGGTAAGGTGCTTAAATCTGTCAGGAATTTTGAACAAGCGTAAACTCCACCGTAGAGTTAAAAATGTTCCCAGTTTTTCCACTGACTATTTAGGGCTACATACAGTGGACTGCCCTTTTATTTTCTACACAGCTATGCGTACGGAGTGTGTGCCAACTGAAGAATAAGTACTCTGATGTTAAATTGCCAATTGAAGCAAAACAGTTTAAAATTCACAAAAAAAATCAGATAAAAATCTAAAAAACAGATGGAGTTGGTCAAGAAATGGAATGTTATTCTGTCTCTTTGCTTTACAGGCTCGTCAGAAAGAGTATGAAAAGCTTGTAAGGATGTTGCAGGGTAGACTGTGCTGACAAATAATTGTTACGAAAAAATTCGATACGTTCAGCCGTTCCCGAGTTAATTAGCTCTGAAGTTAGCCAATCAGGCCGTTGTGCACGCAAATTCAAGCGGCCCGTCAGAGACGGTATCGCCAAATGTGTCATTCGTTTGGTTTCCTAAAACCGAACAAGAGACCAATACAAAAATAGGACCCGAGACAGTAGTAAGGATCAACCCGGAACCAAAGACTGAGAAGTCTCTTATGCTGCCATCCACACTATGAGAACAACTGACACTAACTGTACCTGGCGTACACTCTGTATTTTGCCGCGCAACGAGCTGATTGGCCAACTTCAATGCTAATTAAATGGACCTACCTACTTCTAATATATTTTTGGTTCCGTGATCTCACTTCCTAGATCACCGAATTCTGTTATTCTTCTACTTCTGTTCCGCTCTCAATATTGACATTAAACTGATAACTGTTATTCTTCCAAATACTAAATAACACCTTAGCGTTAGTTTTGTTTCCCTTTAGTCCGTACCCTGTGAGACGTATGCTGTCCGTCCCATTCATCCAGTCTCTTCAGTCTTTTTGCTCCAGGATTCAGTCGTCTGCGAAACTTTCCATCGGTAACTCTTCGCCTGATGCTTTTCTTTCTCTTCTGGATTAGCCTTCGCTTGACTCATTCATTTTTCTGGAGTCCAATTTAATTAATGGTGGCGATACCTTCTAAATGTGCCGCGAGCCCATCTTAAAATACAGTGAGTCCAGAAAGTATTCGCCTAGCTGCATATCTTTTAGAAAACAAAGTCTGTGTAACATGAAAACAAATGTATACAAAATCTAAAGAGCTAGTCATTTGAAAAGTACCTCCGTAAGTCATTTTTGTTAAAAAGCAAGGAAAGAATACATCCAAATCAACAGCAAGGTTAACAAAATAGAAGATGTAATACAAGAGGTAGTTCATAAAGTATTCGTCCACCATCTGAACATGCAGAAATTCTGTGCGCAGTGATTAAACTATAACGCTGACCCACGGCAAACACTAGAGTCAACCTGCGCGGCCCTACTCTATCGTCAATTAGCGCCATGACCGTAAGGGTAGTGAGACGACGCTGATCGAAAGGAAACTTATTCTGCGCTTACATAATTAGTGCAAATCTTCTTACGAGATTGCTAAAGTAGTCGGTAGACCTAGATCGACGTTTCAGTCGATAATAGATAGATTTTGCGCAACAAAATCATTAAAAAACCAACCACGTACCGGACGCCCTCACACTTTGACTGATGCAGACGTGAGATTTATGATGAGGGGAATGAAAAAGAAACCTAAAATCAGCGCACCTACGTTGCTGGGGAGTTAGAGTCTAGGGGAAAGAAGGTAAGTACCAACACAATCAGAAATACCTTCAAAACGTATGGGTATCACGGCCGTGTATCGCGCAAGAAATTTTGGGTCAGTGAACAGAATCGAAAGAAACGTCTTCATTTTGCGATGGAACATAGATTCAAAAAGGAAGACTTCTGGAATAGAGTAATATTTTCTGATGAGAGTAAATATAACGTGTTCGGGTCGGATGGCAGGCGAATGGTGTGGCGTAAGAAGAATGTGGAGATGTTCCCACGCAATCTTGTACCAAACGTTAAACGCAGCGGTGGCTCCCTGATGGCGTGGGGCTGTACGAGTGCTGCAGGTGTTGGAACATTACATTTCATAGAAGGTACAATGGATCACCGTATGTATATCAACATTTTAAAGGACAATCTGAATCCTAGGGCCGAAAAATTAGGTCTGCAAGGAAATTACATTTTTCAACAAGATAACGACCCAAAGCATACGACTCTAAATACAAGACTGTGGCTCCTGTACAATAGCCCAAAACAACTTAACACCTCTCCTCAG
Source organism: Schistocerca nitens (assembly GCF_023898315.1). Classification (NCBI taxonomy): domain Eukaryota; kingdom Metazoa; phylum Arthropoda; class Insecta; order Orthoptera; family Acrididae; genus Schistocerca; species Schistocerca nitens. The sequence goes on from NC_064615.1 coordinate 505,706,726, forward strand.
AGCCCAGACATTAATCCTATTGAACACCTTTGGAAAGCACTTGAATATAGCATCAGAAGAAGACACATTTCTAATAAGAGAGACCTAAAAGAAGCACTTCAAGACGAATGGGACAAAACTCCAGACTTTCTGACTGCAAACTTGGTCAAGTCGAAGCCCAGAGGACTACCAGCGATAATAACTGCAAAGGGAAACCACACTACATATTATTTTTTGTAATTGAAATCATATTTTCAGACTGTAAATTAAAAAAAAACTGAGTGGACGAATACTTTTTGAAGTATCCGTTGACTAAATTCTCCATTTTGTCAAATTTGTTATCGCTATGGATGAATTTATTTCCTTGTCCATCAATAAAAATGGCTTACCAACGTACGACTGGATGTTCACATTTTATGTTGCCTTCCTTGCGCGTGACATATACTTAGTTATTTAAAAAAAATTACAGCTATAGGAATACTATTTGGGCTCACTGTAAATTTGTCTCGCTTTCTCTCTTCCATTTAGTATTTCCACTTGGTTTTTGTGTATATTAGTGATAACTTGTCTGTCTCTCTACTTTATTCCTTTTATTGTCACAGTTTTGATGATTTTATACCACACTACATTATAGAAGGCTTTCGTCAGCTAGTCCGCCTTACGGCATGGGTGTGTGTGTTGTTCTTAGCATAAGTTAGTTTAAGTAGTGTGTAAGTCTAGAGACCGATGACCGCAGCAGTTTGGTCCCTTAGGAATTCACACACACACACGCTTTTCGTCGGATCCACTAAACTGTCAAATTTAATCTGAGTTTTCGTTGATAAATCCAAAGTTTGAGTTGCTTCTTTGATCCATTTGACTTTTCTGAAAGCAGTGTAACCTTCATTTTGCAACTCTTCAATTTTTGTTTCTGTTTCTCTATACAATATTACAGTCGATAGTTTACAGACGCGTGGTAACGCACTAATCGTTCGATATACGAGTCCTTCGTATTTACCTGCTTCTACCTTCTTTAGGAATATGAAATCTGCCGGCCGCGGTGGCCATGCGGTTCTAGGCGCTGTAGGCCGGAACCGCGCGACTGCTACGGTCGCAGGTTCGAATCCTGCCTCGGGCATGGATGTGTGTGATGTCTTTAGGTTAGTTAGGTTTAAGTAGTTCTAAGTTCTAGGGGACTGATGACCTCAGATGTTAAGTCCCATAGTGCTCGGAGCCATTTGAACCAATATGAAATCTGGTGGTAAGCCCCCTGTTTCGTAAACTGTTAACATCAGTTCCAGCGACCTAGTTCCTATACTTTTCACTCTTTTTAGTAACACAGAAGATGTACCACACACCGACCTGCTCGTAGAGTGTAATGCGAAGCACACAATAGCTTTCGAGACATAAAGGTAAGCCAGATCCGGATGGAAAATGCGCGGCGAATCAACGACTGCTGGTCTGGTAAACGGGCCAGCCCGAATGTGATTTGTAGGTGTTTTTCACACGCTCGTTCAAAGCAAACGTTTAGGTGGTTCCCAATCTCCGCTAGAGAAAAGACGATTCTTTAACAATTAACGTACGATGACACACCAAATAAAGTTTACACGATTTCCAGACAGGTAGCGTACAGAACTGTGGCGACAGAAACGACATTCCGACCACAAAGTTAAAATAAAATGAATTTGCCAAATCATTGAAAGAGAAGACCCCATACGACAAGACAATCACTAAGAAAGAAGGAAGGTATATATCGACTCCGTGTGATTTATTTCAACTCAGACTTTTCTGTGTGAACTCTGTCAGACTCCCCATACGACAAGACAATCACTAAGAAAGAAGGAAGGTATATATCGACTCCGTGTGATTTATTTCAACTCAGACTTTTCTGTGTGAACTCTGTCAGACTTTGACCACATCGGTACGTCAAACTATGCCTTTTATATTATGTTTCAGGATATTAACGCATCGGACATGCCCCTGACATAATGTGACCATGTACCGGGTGTTTATAAGTGTAGCTACTCACTGAGGTTCAGTGTGGGTTCTAATTATCGTACGGCAGCGATGTATGGTGGATATGTAATGCGTTAATGCTGGATCGATTTTCACTGGAAAAGTCATTAGTTCCAGCTACGGCCACCAGATGAAAATCTTATGCTGTACGCTGTTTGTATGACGGTATGACATCCGCAATGTCATTTGCAAGCGGTAACGCGAGTGAACAGCATGGCTATCGAGAAGAGAGACGGTGCGCTGTTAGTGAAACTGTTTTCTGTGAACGGCAGCAATTACGGTGCTGCATTGAGAGACTATAGCCGACCGAAAGGTCTGAGGAGAGACCCGATGTCGGTTTAAAGAAGATGAAAATAAAATTCGAAAACACGGGTGGACTTGGTGTGCACCTTGAAATCATCCCGTCCCGGTGAAAGCTGTTGACGAGGTTGCTGTTGCTGTAACTGACCAAGCACGTGGGCCGAGTAGTGCTGCTGCTCTAGCAGTGTCACGAGAATTGTCCATCGCATGGTCAACAGTACGACACGTTTTGCGGTGTATTTTTCATCGGTACCGGTACAAGATCCAGACGGTGTAGCATCGTGATCCACAACATCGTTCTGAATTTGCTCTTCGGTTTCTGGCAGGGATCGAAGCTGACAACATGTGGCTTGCCAATATTCTATGGAGTAACGGGGCACATTTTAAACCACAGGGTACAGTGAACACACAGAACTATCTAACTAGTGGTACTGTTAAACTGCCTGTTGTACATGAAGAGCCATTACAGTCACCATTTGTGACCGTGTGGTGTGGATTGACAGGCACCTTTATTCTCGGCCGGTTCTTCTTTGAAGAGAATGTACCCAGAGGGCCTGTCAGGTGTACCGTGACTTCTGCACACTATCGAGACCTCCTTGAACAGCATGTGATCCCTGCTTTGGAAGAGCGCAACTGTGTAGAAAGGACGGTTTGCACGCAAGATGGGGCAACATTTCATGTCGCCATCCAGTGAAAGATCTGCTTAATGCCACCTTCCACGTACTTTTCGTCTCCAGAGAATTTCCAGATACATGAACTATAAGATCACCTGATCTCAACCCATGCGACTTTTGTCTCTGGGGATATCTAAAAGAACGTGTTTACCAGCGACATTTTTGGTCTCCACCTATTCTGAAGGCCAGTATACAGGAACACATTCCACCTGAACTGTTGCGAGGAACTGTTAATCACGTCGTTTTACTAATACAGCTATCCGGCACTGGTAGCTGAGTGTTCAGCGCGACGGAATGTCATACCTAACGGCCCGGGTTCGATTCCCGGCTGGGTCGGAGATTTCCTCCGCTCAGGGACTGGGTGTTGTGTTGCCCTTATCATCATTTCATCCCCATCGACACGCAAGTCGCCGACGTGGTGTCAAATTGAAAGACTTGCACCAGGCGAACGGTCTACCCGACGGGAAGCCCTAGCCATACGGCATTTCCATTTATTACTAATACAGCTTGTCTTCGACGTCGCCTGTGCTCATACTGAACAAATCTTATAATAGGCGGTTAATAATAAAATCAACATTTTTCCTTCTCACCTGTTTAATCTTTTCTGCCCAAGTCCCATTCCTCATACGATATGTATGGATATACACTCCTGGAAATTGAAATATGAACACCGCGAATTCATTGTCCCAGGAAGGGGAAACTTTATTGACACATTCCTGGGGTCAGATACATCACATGATCACACTGACAGAACCACAGGCACATAGACACAGGCAACAGAGCATGCACAATGTCGGCACTAGTACAGTGTATATCCACCTTTCGCAGCAATGCAGGCTGCTATTCTCCCATGGAGACGATCGTAGAGATGCTGGATGTAGTCCTGTGGAACGGCTTGCCATGCCATTTCCACCTGGCGCCTCAGTTGGACCAGCGTTCGTGCTGGACGTGCAGACCGCGTGAGACGACGCTTCATCCAGTCCCAAACATGCTCAATGGGGGACAGATCCGGAGATCTTGCTGGCCAGGGTAGTTGACTTACACCTTCTAGAGCACGTTGGGTGGCACGGGATACATGCGGACGTGCATTGTCCTGTTGGAACAGCAAGTTCCCTTGCCGGTCTAGGAATGGTAGAACGATGGGTTCGATGACGGTTTGGATGTACCGTGCACTATTCAGTGTCCCCTCGACGATCACCAGTGGTGTACGGCCAGTGTAGGAGATCGCTCCCCACACCATGATGCCGGGTGTTGGCCCTGTGTGCCTCGGTCGTATGCAGTCCTGATTGTGGCGCTCACCTGCACGGCGCCAAACACGCATACGACCATCATTGGCACCAAGGCAGAAGCGACTCTCATCGCTGAAGACGACACGTCTCCATTCGTCCCTCCATTCACGCCTGTCGCGACACCACTGGAGGCGGGCTGCACGATGTTGGGGCGTGAGCGGAAGACGGCCTAACGGTGTGCGGGACCGTAGCCCAGCTTCATGGAGACGGTTGCGAATGGTCCTCGCCGATACCCCAGGAGCAACAGTGTCCCTAATTTGCTGGGAAGTGGCGGTGCGGTCCCCTACGGCACTGCGTAGGATCCTACGGTCTTGGCGTGCATCCGTGCGTCGCTGCGGTCCGGTCCCAGGTCGACGGGCACGTGCACTTTCCGCCGACCACTGGCGACAACATCGATGTACTGTGGAGACCTCACGCCCCACGTGTTGAGCAATTCGGCGGTACGTCCACCCGGCCTCCCGCATGCCCACTATACGCCCTCGCTCAAAGTCCGTCAACTGCACATGCTGTTCACGTCCACGCTGTCGCGGCATGCTACCAGTGTTAAAGACTGCGATGGAGCTCCGTATGCCACGGCAAACTGGCTGACACTGACGGCGGCGGTGCACAAATGCTGCGCAGCTAGCGCCATTCGACGGCCAATACCGCGGTTCCTGGTGTGTCCGCTGTGCCGTGCGTGTGATCATTGCTTGTACAGCCCTCTCGCAGTGTCCGGAGCAAGTATGGTGGGTCTGACACACCGGTGTCAATGTGTTCTTTTTTCCATTTCCAGGAGTGTATTTCTATACGTCTTTCTTCCAGTCAAAGCGCCAGATTTGCAATTGGTGGCCCAAATTGGAACTAATTTTTTCCAGCGCAAATCGTTCCTGCATTGTTAGATTAGAATATTTACCAAGTTTCGCTGCCATACGATAGTTACAGCCCACATTGGACCTCTGTGTGTAGCTGCACTTTAAGTTGAATCACCCGACATCTGATCATTCAGCTGCACTTTACAGAGGTTCTAGGTTTGTGTCTTCTACCATTAACAAGTTTCCTTTCGTTAACCAAGACTACAGTTAATTTCCATCCGTATTTGTTTGCACTCTTCTTTCATCCATTTCCTGCTTATTTACATTTCCAATCAATCTGTGCTACTGACCTCTTATCTCACCATTTAATTCCCTCGTGTTTCCTTTGTTCATCCTCTTCCATTGATAAATTGTTGTATTACCCTAGTTGTCCCTGATTTCTTTTTCCCTTCCTTCACCTTTCTATGACGTCATTACTTGTTTTTTAAAGACTTTTCAATTGTCGTGTACTGAACTATTTCCGGCGTTTTTACTGAGACTGTTGGCAAATGCCAGGAGGAATTTTCACTTGGTACCATTCTGTCCAAAATTTGTTAGTTCCCATATCATCGTATGCGCATTCACATATAGTCCATTTATTAAATTCCTACTCTTCGTTAGTAATAGATTATGAAATTATCATATAGTCACGTAATTACATAAGAGTATGCTTTACTCTTGCCCATATTTGATTTATAAAAGTCTGTCTGTCCCTAATGTAGTCCAGCTGAAATTTTTCCAAGAATATCTACTTGTCTTATGATAGTGGAAGAGAGTTTTTGCAACGACCATATGAAATTTATTGCAGAATTCTAGAAGCCTCTGTCCCATCCATTTCTCTCAGGCTATTATCTCCAGCTAGTCTGCCTTCCACATCTCCCCTGCTACAACATTTCAGTGATCTATGAAATCGTCATCGTCATATGCATGTCTTGGTGTCCCCATTGTTTCCTCGTGCAGTTTTTTATTTTTATTTTTATTGTCTTATCGTCAGCTTGTAACGTGTACATCCAAATTTGGACAGCAGCGGTTTGGCACTGGATTCTTTTCAGTCTTTACAAGACATTTTACTCCTTCCAACCCACTTTGTTTCCTAACTTCGTATTTGGAATACTTCTTACACTATCCTTTGATGTTGTTGATCATCTAACCATAAATATCCATCCGCTGTTCGTTTCACTTCACTAATTCCTGCAAGTCTAACTTCAGGGCCTCATCTGTTTCTTCATTGACCCCAATTTCTCCTCAACTGTCAAAGTTTCTGACATTCCGTACTTCGATTCGTGGAAATTTAACCTAATATCTTATACTCCTGGCAAGACGCTCTTGGGCTGTTTCCAGCAGAGATCTGAATAGGTAACTGACTGAAAAAGGAAAAATTCTTCATTTTGTAGGGAAACCAGTTTACAGGCAACTACTACGGACACGTGACGATAAGTTTGCTGTCAGAGTGGCGAGGGGTGAGAGAAGAGCAGATCTTTCTCGCATATCCTGACTCAGCATCACGCCAATGCATACTATCGTAAAAACAAGTGAAATTTGTAAGTGGAATGAGGATTTCTTGCTATGGAGGATGCAGCATACTATCTTGGATAGAGAGTTGCTGTCGAAGTTAATTCAGGCTCACCCACGGAAAAGTGCTGGGTCCCCTGCCGTGCATTTTGTATATTAATGAACTCGCAGACAACAGTAACCTCAGAGTTTTCGCAGATGATGCAGTTACGTTGTCAGATCTTGATAACGTTTCAAAGCGGTGCAAAGACTGGCAACTTGCCTTAAATGTTCAGAAATGTAAAATTATGCACTTACGAAATAAACGTAGTACGAGTATCTTATGACTACAGTACATACGAGTCACAGTGGGAATCAGTCATCTCGTACAAATACCAGGGTGCAACACTTTGTAGGAATATAAAATGGAACAATCACACAGGTTCAGTCGCACGTAAGGCAGGTGGCAGACCTCGATTCATTGGTAGAATGCTAAGCGAAAGTCGACAGTCTACAAGAGAGATTGCTTGCAAATCACTCGTGCGGTCCCTCCTAGAATATTGGTAAAGTGTGTGGAACCAGTACCGTATAGGAATAGCAGAGTGACCTGGAGGTGCTGAAGGAACTGAAGTGGCAGGCTCTTGAACACAGATGCCAACTATCCCGAGAAACCTCACTTCCGAAGTTTCAAGATCCAACTTCCAATGATGAATCTAGTAATATAGTACAACCCCCTTCGTATTGCTCCCATATGTACCACGGGGACTAGATAGATTAATTGCAGTGCATGCAGAGGCACTTAAAGAAACGTTCTTCCCGAGCTCTACACGTAAGTGGAACGGGAAGATGCCCCAATATCTGCCATAATGGGGAGCACCCTCTGCTAAGCCCGCCCGGTTAGCCGTGCTGTCTATTATAAAGCACTGCTTTTCGAGCGGGAAGGCGTGTCGGTACCCGGCACGAAGTGTCGAGGTCCGGTGTGCCGGACAGTCTGTGGATGGTTTTTAATGCGGTTTTTCATCTGCCTCGGCGAATGCGGCCTTGTTCCCCTTATTCCGCCTCAGTTACACTATGTCGACGCTTGCTACCCAAACACTGTCTCCACGTACGCGTAATTACTCTACCACGCAAACATTTGGGGTTACACTCATCTGGTGTGAGACGCTCGCGGGAGGGGGGGGGGGGGGTTTCCACTGGGGGCCGAACTGCACAATAACCCTGGGTTCGGTGTGGAACGGCGGTGAGGTGAGTGGAAAAAATTTTGAAATTTGTGGTAAGATGGTAAGGTGGGACCAAACTGCTGAGGTCATCGGTCCCTAAGCTTACCCACTACTTAATCTAACTTACACTAAGGACGACACACACACCATGCGCGAGGGGGAGGGGAGAAGGGTGTGTTGAGTGGACTGCTGTGGCGTGTTGTAGGGGTTGTGAACCACTGAGGGCTACGCCGGCGGGGACGAAGCCTCTCCGCCGTTTCTAGGTCCCCATTTCAATACAATACAATACCCAATGCTACGTACACCACAGTATTTCGCAGAATATGGATGTAGATGTAGACGCCGAACGGCGTTTACGTGCCACGGCTGTGCGACTGCTGGCAACGGAAGTACTGTCGCACACGGAGAACGCCAGCATTACTGATGAGAGCAGTCCATATCCTCTCTACACAGTGGCAAGGCGAAAGCTCAAGGATGGTATGAGCTACCACTCCGCATCACTGTGCGAGCAGTGTGGATAGGTATTCTCAATAGCAACCAGTCCATCAGTTATTTATTGGCTACACACACTCACGGATCTACGATATTTCCGAACCGGGGCGAAAAGTTGATACTGGTGCCCCCTCCGCCCTGCCCACCAAGCGCTTGAGATGTTGTTGTCTTCACTGCAGAGATTGGTTTGATGCAGCTCTCCATGTTACTCTATCCTGTGCAAGCTTCTTCATCTCCCAGTACCTACTGCAACCTACATCCTTCTGAATCTGCTTAGTGTATTCATCCCTTGGTCTCCCTCTAAGATTTTTACCCTCCATGCTTCCCTCCACTACTAAATTGGTGATCTCAGCCTGAGAACGTGTCCTACCAACTGATCCCTTCTTTTAGTCAGGTTGTGCCACAAATTCCTCTTCTCCCCAGTTCTATTCAGTACTTCCTCATCAGTTAAGTGATCTACCTGTCTAATCCTCAGCATTCTTCTGTAGCACCACGTTTCGAAAGCTTCTATTCTCTTCTTGTCTAAACTAATTATCGTCCATGTTTCGCTACCATACATGGTTACACTCCATACAAATACTTTCAGAAAAGACTTCCCGACTCTTAAATCTATACTTGATGCTAACAAATTTCTCTTCTTCAGAAACGCTTTCCTTGGCATAGCCAGTCTACGTTTTATATCTTCTCTACTTCGACCATCATCAGTTATTTTGCCCCCCAAATAGCAAATCTCATTTACTAATTTAAGTGTCTCATTTCCTAATCTAATTCCCCTAGCATCACCTAATTTAATTCGACTACATTCTATTATTCTCGTCTTGCTTTTGTTGATGTTCATCGAAACGAAAACTGAATCTAATGTAATCTGATCTCATCCAATGTCCAGTGACATCGCGCCTTACATCACCTCAAGTGCCTCCTGGCACTGTCTACAGAAATACAGTATGTGGGCTATGAGGAGCTGCTACTGCACCAACAGTCGTCGTGGGCAACTCTATAAGTTGATGTGTATCAGATGGAATTGTTACTCCTCCACATTCCAAGTCACTTAGCTCTCTGACACATTAAGCAGTCACAATATCTCTCCTGACAACACAATTCTCCCCGCCTGTTTTATATCGGCGCCTCCGACTCGTGACATCTAGCGGCCAATGGCGTTAGTGTATATCCAGGCCCGGATCTAGGGGGGTTGGCAAACCGGGGTATCCGGCCCGGGCGGCAATTTCAGACGGCGCTAAATTCAAATTCTTGAAGAGAAAAAACCTTATTTCACAAAACGCTTACCATCCAGTGCACGTTGGTCTACCGATTATTCATACGATTTTGAAACCCATCCCTGTTCGTTTTTGAGCCTTTTTGAACATATTCCAAGTTGATTTCTGAATGAATCATTAGTTAATTTTTGAATGCGTACATAGTGTAGGCCTACGTGATGTCTCTGCCAGGGAACCCAGTCGCATCTAGAAGTAAAACACTTTCCCGCAGACAAAAGGGGATGGGGCTTATACGAGCTGAGCCGAATAAACCCGAATGGGTGAATGCCAATCACTGTTTATGTGGTTGGTTGGGTGTACGAATGACAAGCTTTGTTATAGATTTAAGTATCAGGAAGTCTTTTCTGGAAGTATTTGTATGGAATGTAGCCATGTATGGATGTGAAACATGGTCGATAAATAGCTTAGACAAGAAGAGAATAGAAGCTTTCGAAATGTGGTGCTACAAATGGATGCTTAAGATTAGATGGGTCGATCACGTAACTAATGAGAAGGTACTGAATAGAATTGGGGAGAAGAGGAATTTGTGGCACAACTTGAAGTCAGTGAAATTTTGATTAGCAGCCATTTCTAAATGTGCTCTTGACTTAGTATTTATTGCAATGTTTCTATCATCTTTAAACAAAACCAACTTAACATCCAGCAGTGTGACAGACGAGAGGTACGCTGCAGCAATCCGATGGAAGGGTTTGGTTTTGTCGACTGCCTGGAGAACCTTACCTGCCATCACGTATAGTGCCAAAAGTAGCGTATGGAGGAGGCAGCGTTACAGTATAAGGGTGTTTTTCGTGATTATGCTCCAGAAAACGTTGAATGCGGCAGGACGTGAACACATTTGACAGCACTGTGTACTGCGTACAGTAGAGTAGCAGTTCTCAGACGATGACCATGTGCATCAGCATGACAATGTGTCCTATCGTAAAGCAGTATCTGTGAAGCAATGTTTTGGGGCAACAACATTCCTGAAATGGGTTACCGTGCACAGAATCGCAACCTGAACGCAATGAAATACCTCTGAGATGACTTAGAACGTCGACTTTGCTTCAGAATCCAGCGTCCAACATAACTACATTCTCTGGTTGCGGAAGTTGACGGAGATCGGGCTGTCATTCTTCCACAGACAATCAGACACCTCACTGAAAGTATGACAAGGGCACATTTCAAACCGTCATAAAGGCGAAGGGCGTACACATCTCATGTTAATGTCCACTAATAGGCGTACGGATACTTTTGATCATGTAGTGTATTCCAGTCTCCGTCTTCCACCACAGCTTTTACAATCAACATCTCCTTCTAGTACCACAGGAATTGTTGCTTGTTGTCTACATCTCTTTATCTTTCGAAAGGCTCAGTTCCGCACTGTCGTTTGCTCCAAAACGTGCGCGCTTATGGTCTGTCCGATGACATATGCGGTTGGATAGAAAGTTTATTAACAGACAGGGAGCAGTATGTCGTCCTGAACGGGGTGACTTGAATGAAACAAGCGTAACTTCAGGTGTGCTCCAGGGCAGCGTAATAGCTCCTCTGCTTTTTACGATTTACATAAACGATCTGGCTGATGGTATTGACAGCGGCATTAGAATGTTTGCCGATGATGCTGTAGTCTACAGGAAAGTAGTATCACACGAAAGTTGTGAACAAATCAACGAGGATTTGCAGAAAATTAATGCGTGGTGTAAAGACTGGCAGTTATCTCTCAATATTAGTAAGTGTAACCTACTGCGTATAACAAGGCGAAAATCCCCATTAATGTACGAGTAAAAAATAAATGCCCAGTCTTTGGAAGCGGTAACATTCGTCAAGTATCTGGGTGTGACTATTCGAAATGATCTCAAATGGAATGATCAGATTACACAAGTAACGGGTAAGGGAAACTCTAGATTGCGGTTTATTGGTAGAATCCTGAGGCAATGCAGTCCTTCAACAAAAGAAATAGTTTACAATACGTTAGTTCGTCCAGTCTTAGAGTACTGTTCGTCTGTATGGGACCCTTACCAGCTGGGTCTGATTCAAGAGATTGAGAAGGTTCAAGGAAGAGCGGCAAGATTCGTGACTGGTACATTTAGCCATCGCGAGAGCGTTACAAATCTCATAGAAAGTTTGAAGTGGGACACACCTGCAGATATACGGCGCGCTAAACGGAAGGGGCTGCTCACTAAATTCCGGAATCCAATCTTCACTGAGGATGTAGAGCATATATTATTACCACCAACTTTCAGATCGCGCAATGATCATCATTCAAAGATAAGGGAAATAAGAGCTCGTACTGAAGCGTTCAGACAGTCGTTTTACCTTTGCGCGATCCGCGAGTGGGACAGAGGAGGGGAAATATGACTTTGGCCAGAATTGTGCCCTCCGCCACACACCGCTTGGTGTCTAGAGGAGTATATGTGTAGATATAGAAGTAGATCCCGTACCTTATTCCTGTCAATCGTTGCTACATGTTCCTCTCCTCGCCGATTCTGCAGGGAACCTCCAGATTTCTTATCCTATTAGTCCACCTCATTTTCAAAATCCTTCTGTAGTTTCACATCTCAAACAGTTCCGAGTGTCTTCTTCTCAGAATTCCTTCCTCAAATTAATGCCTTCTTCTAGCGAGGACCGACCTCCCTGCCTGTGCTAGTCTGCTTCTTATATCCACCTCGCTTCACCCGTCGTGTGTTACTTTGCTTCCATGCTAGTAGAGTTCCTTCATTTCGGCGACTTCGTAGTCCCCATGTTTGCTGTTAAATTTTTCGCCAACTCATTTCCGCTAGTCCCCACTACTTCCGCACTTCTTCAGCTTACCTGCCATCCATTGTGATACTTCACTCTCCTCGCTTTATTTCGGCGAGATAATCGCTGTTCGAATTATTTTTTCCCATTGGTGGTAAGTGCTGCACCAATCAACAAATATAAGAAGTGCCTGTTTTTGCAATTAAGATCCGACGCATTTGATTCTACATTTCATTTGCAATGTCAATGTAAACGTTTTGATTCTAGTGGTTAGCACTGACAAGGGGAGGCCGCCAATTGTGAAATTCAGATTCGATTCATACTGCGCATAATAAAAGCTCATGGCCAGAGGTGTAATGTGGCAAAGCACCAAGAGGCACTTCTCAGCCGTTGTCGAGAAAATCGACAGTTAAAAGAAACCGATACGGTGAAATACTCTCTACGATTAACAATTTTCTACAGCGTCGTGGCGTAGCGGTAAGCGCTCGGGTTCGTAATCCGAAGATCGCCGGATCGAATCTCGCGCCATGCAATTCTTTTTATTATTAGTTTTTTGTAATTCATATATATATATATATATATATATATATATATATATATATATATATAAACTATTAATGAATTGCTTATGCATGTTGGTGAAGGCGGATCGCTCTCCAATTGTACCGCCTCCATTTCTCCGTTTGTTTAACAGGGTGTACCAAAGCTCTCACGTCCGCACCGATTTTCGACGATGTTATAAGTTGCGCTAGGGACCGCATCTACCTTCTTTCGAAGTTAGCAGGCAACTACACTGTTATGCGGCGGCTCGTTTCGGCCCATTCAGCATCTGTCCTTCAAGTGTAACGAGCGAGTAACGGAGTTTATATTTCATACCTGCCACAGCAAGTTTGTGTTCGTAGGGTCTCTATTGTAATTGGAACGTTTGGCTTACGCTATACGTATTCGTTTCGGAATATCGTTTCTACGTCTTCCGTTAACTATACGTAGTTAACATTATGAGGACAATTAATAACATTTATGAAATACAACTTTGTTTGCGGAAAACATAATGATGTTCGAAGTCGCCACTTTTTCCACGACAAACGACTTTCAACAACTTATTATATGCATAATTGTTGCAACAGATTGCCGGGAATTATATATATATATATATATATATATATATATATATATATATATATATATATATATATATATGTGTGTGTGTGTGTGTGTGTGTGTGTGTGTGTGTGTGTGTGTGTGTGTATACACACATTTGAATTACAAAAAACAAATACTAAAAAAAAAAATAAAAGGTTGCATGGCGCGAGATTCGATCTGGTGATCGGATTACGAACCCGAGCCCTTACCGCTGCGCCACGACGCTGTAGAAAATTGTTAATCGTAGAGAGTATTTCACCGCAGCGGTTTCTTTTAACTGTCCATTTTCTCGACAACGGCTGAGAAGTGCTTCTTGGTGCTTTGCCACATTACACCTCTGGCCATGAGCTTTTATTATGAGCAGTATGAATCGAATCTGAATTTCACAATTGGCGGCCTCCCCTTGTGAGTGTTGCAAATGTGATTATACGGTACAAATAATATGTCTAGACATTGACATTTCTGGCAAATAAGCTACTTGTAGGGTAAGTAGTTTTCTCTTCCTTGTGGGGCTGATTGTGGAGAATCCCCAAACCAGACGGAAGATTTGATTTTTGTGGGCGCCCTCGAACCCCGCAATCAGGGTGATTATTTCCAATCCAACCACCGCTAGTCTCGCTCTGGACCAGACGCAGCTACTGGCGGAATGCAGACAGCAACCACTGCAATAAGGTAAAATGTCCGTGACATAATAGTGACAGGCGCACCTGCCGTGGATGCACAGATATCGTGTACACACACACACGCTCAGCGAAATCAAGCATCCCAAAGTGAGAGTCAAGGGGACCCACCGAAACCACTCACCCCAATGGTGGGAGGCTCCCCGATATCAAACATTCTGATGGGAACAGAAAACTTTTACATCCATGTCGTTGTTCCTGGATCACGCCAAATGTAGTTTCTAACCAGACATTGAAACGGCTAACCATATTGTAGTGTACAATCAAGTTTGCAACGCTCAAGTAAATTTCGAATGTCAGTAACAACCGCTATAACACAAAGGTTTACATTTGCATTGCAAATGAAATATAGAATGAAATGCGTCCATTCGTAATGATATTTGTCGATCACAACTCCATCTACCACGAATGTAAAACAATGGTGTAAGTAACCCGTAAGTATCTTTTAGCGTACAATCCGAACATGCGGTAAAAATGGGTGGTTCCCATTTGAAAATACAAAGTTGACCCCAGCACACGCAGGAAGGGTGGTTAGCAGGTGGGTAGTTGTAGCACGGACAGATGTGCCTTTTACTAATATTAACTTTTCGCAGGATGCGTAGTTTTTTAGATATTTAGTTGCCTCAAGTTAAAACAAACAACCTGATGCCCGAATACCCACGAAAATACCGCACACTGTTCGGATTCCAAGTAATGAGCAAGTACACATTTTTACTGCTTATCTGCGTAACTGTTCGTCACACGTGCCGAAGAGCATTGTTTAAAACACTGATTAGACAACGTGTTTGTCCAACACCAGTATGATTTTCGTATGAAAGAGCTCTTAAGTGGTTGCTTTTCTTTTTCTGGTATTTCACATTAGCTGATGTTATGCTCTTGACTGACGACAGGAATTAAATTCTGAAGCAAAACTATGGTGGATGAGGAAAATGCCGTTAATCAATGAGGAGCTAGTTATACGGCAACATCTATTGTTATGGCATTATAAAAAGATGGTTCAAATGGCTCTGAGCACTATGGGACTTAACTGCTGAGGTCATCAGTCCCCTAGAACTTAGAACTAGTTAAACCTAACTAACCTAAGGAGATCACACACATCCATGCCCGAGGCAGGATTCGAACCAGCGACCGTAGCGGTCGCGCGGTTCCATACTGTAGCGCCTAGAACCGCTCGGCCACTCCGACCGGCTGTGGCATTATATTCTGGGTTAAATTGGGATTGAGGAAAAAAAGTGTTTATTGCACAGAAGCATGTAATACGAATAATATATGTCGTCCACACCACAGTCTATGGTAGACAGCTCTTTAAACAGTTCGGCACACTGACAATTGCCTCACAGTACGTTTACTCCCTTATGAAGCTTTTAACAATCATTCACAGTTTGAAAACGAGAGTTACATTCATAGCTATAATTCTGTAAGGAGAAATGATATACTCTCTGGACCACTCAGCCTTAATGCAGCATAGTAAGTTACAAGTGATAAAAATATTTGACAATATGCCGATCGCCGGAAGGAATTTAATGGAGCATAAAATTAACTTCAGACACGATATGGAATCATAACTGCTTGACAACTGCTTCTACTCCATAGAAGAACTTCTGAATGTGACGTAGTGAATAAATCGCAATTGTTTTTGATTATTACTTGTGAATGGTGGTGAGCTGACAAGAACTGAATGGTTTAAATTCAAGAACAACAGCGTATCGCAGACTCGTGGGCGGCAGCGAATGGCACGTTGCACTTCCTCGCCGCTTTCTTGGTGGGCGTGACTTAACAGCGTAAACACGTCGCCAGATGGCGCCGACCCGTAGCTGCCAGTGATTCATTACGTCACAGGTCTTTTTTGCCCGCGGTGCGCTCAGTATCCAAAAGTGGGCAGACGAACGCGGAACAGCTACCGCGAAGCAGCCTGCAGAAGACCTGTCCCACGCGAACCATCAAGATGCATAGCGTGGGAAAATGATGACATAACGCTCAGCGGATGTGACGATCAAACGTCGTTACTTGCTTAGGTATGCAGCGACCCTGATGTCCGGTATTATGGTCATGATCTGTACATTTGCATGAGATGCAGGGAACATTTTACATTCTCAAACATCCAGCGAAAGATATAAACAAAGGAAAGTATTTTTCTGGCGAAAGTGCTATCAGGTCTTCGTTTTCTATTACTGTTTGTAGGCCTTTTGACGACGAGATCGTGAAACATGACGCGATACCTCAGGAAGAAAGAAAAGAGATTTAGAACGCGCTGTTTGGCGTTGGCAGGGGAATAGAAATAGAGAAATACGATGTACATGGAATGAGAAATATTTATTTATTTTCGGCTTTTACGGACTTGGCGAGAGGATAGAATAGCGTCTGATGTATTGTAGACAATTAGGGCTTAATACAGAGAAAGGTGGGGGGGGGGGGGGCGTGATCGCCAGTGAATTGCGTCAAGGAATCATGTGAGTATAAGAGTGCAATGATTATCAGAAAAGACGGAAATCTTATACCAGATTTAATTTTCCCCGGTAATAACCAAGTTTAAAAATGCCTTATTTCTAGTATATTTCTTTTCGCATGGCTGTTGTTGTGACCCTCATTATGAAGACTGCTTTGATTCATCAGTCCACGCCAGGCTCTTCACCTCCGTATAACTACTGCAACGTACAGCCATTTGAAGCTACCTACTGTATGCAAGCCTTGGTCTCCCTCCACCGTCATCCACAATACCCTCATTACTAAACTGACGATTTCTTGATGCCTCAGGATGTGTCCTATTAGCCGAACTCTTCTTTTAGTCAAACCGACGAATAAATTTCTTTTGTTCTCGACTCTGTTCGGCACCTGTTCATTAGTTATAAGATCTACCCATCCAATCTTCAGCATTCTTCTATAGTACCATCTTCCAGAAACCTCTAATCTCGTTCTGTTTGACTGTTTATCGTCCATGTTTCACTTTCCTGTAAGACTAAATTCCATAGGTGACCAGAACGTGGCCTTACGATTATCGTTGCTGACTCTCGGCTCACGAGGCCGCGAGTTCGATTACCGGCTGGGTCAGGGAATTTCCCCAGCCAGATCAGTGTGTGTGTGTGTGTGTGTGTGTGTGTGTGTGTGTGTGTGTGTGTGTGTGTGTTTTCCCCCTTATCATTTCATCATCATCGAAGCGCAAGTCGCCGAAATGGCGTCAAATCAAAAGACTTGCAACAGGTGTCCAAAATTCCATAGGGGACTCCTAGCCCACAGTGCCGTATGCACATTTCATTTTTACACAGCATACAAATATCATCAGGAAAGTCTTCCTAACAGCGATATTTATCTTTGATGTCAACAAATCACTTTTTCAGAAACGACCTTCTTGTTATTTCCAGCGTGCAGTTCGGAAATTCTCTTCTTCGGACTGCGTCAGTTCTTTTACTACCAAAATAGCAAAACTCGTCTCCTACTTTTAGGATTTCATTTTTTAATTTCACCGCACTCCATTACCCTTGCTTTTCTTTCGTTGATTTTCGTATTGTAACTACGTTTTAAGACACTGTCCGTTCCCTTTAAATGTTCTTTCGAGTTCTTAGCCATCCCTGACACAATTACAGTGTCATCGAGGAAATCTTAACATTTTTTATATCTTCTTGCTGAACTTTAATTCGCTTTCCGAACATCTTGCTTTTCTTCACTGCTTGTTCAATGCACAGATTGCATAACACAGAGAATAGGCCACAACCCTGTCTCGCTAGCTTCCCAATTACTGCTTCCCTTTCATGTCCTTCAACTCTTTGTAACAGCAATCTGGTTTCTGCTGAAGTTGTAGATAACCTTTCACTCCCGGTATTTTACGCTGGTGCTTTCTAAATATCTCACTTAGAAAGTATGTGGTTTTCCATAGTAACTTCAGACTACGGCTGGGATGTTCTTTAAATGCGGCAAGGGCGCGCCGTATTTTGTGTTCCAGCCCTGCCCTCGTTTTTACTTTCTTCGTAGTCTCTCTTATGGTCATCCAAATATATGTAGTTTACTTAGTTTCATTGACTAGATTACAAGCATATGCGGATGATAATTAACAAAGACAAGGAAAGGGTTACCTCGACCGCATCTCTTTGCTCACCGGTACTGGAGATCTATGCTCCACGGAACGTTGGACTCAGCTTAAGCAGAAAAAAAAATGACGGAAAAAATCACGACACGAAGATATAATTAATGTACAGTATTAAATTTAGGGAATACATTTGTCTAGGTAACATATTTAAATAATTAACATTAGAAGATCACAGGCCAATTTAACCGCGATATAAACGACTCCAAATGTGACACGCTGGTACATTAATAACCTGTGTACCGCCAAAATGTTGAATGTAAGCATGCAAACGATGGAGTCCCATGCCTATTGCAGTTGGTCGGTCAATACAGGGACGGCAATGCTGTTTGTGAATGACGCTGGAGTTGTCGTCCGATGATGTCCCACATGTTCTCGATCGGAGACAGATCTGGTGATCGAGTAGGCCCTGTGGTCGAGCGGTTCTAGGCGCTTCAGTCCGGAACCACGCGCCTGCTACGGTCGCAGGTTCGAATCCTGCCTCGGGCATGGATGTGTGTGATGTCCTTAGGTTAGTTAGGTTTAAGTAGTTCTAAGTTATAGGGGACTGATGACCTCAGATGTTAAGCCCCATAGTGCTTAGAGCCATTTGAACCATTTAGATCTGATGGCCCAGCAGGACAACGCAACAAGTCGACATTCTGTAGAGCATGTTCAGTTACAACAGCGGTATGTGAGGGAGCTTTATACTGCTGGAAAATACCCCATGGAATGCTATTTATGAATGGCAGCACAACAGGGCGAATCGTCAGATTGACGCACAAATTTGCAGTCAGGGTGCGTGGAATAACCATGCTCATGCTGTCATACGAAATCGCGCCCCAGACCATAACTCCAAGTGTTGGTCCAATGTGTTTAGCACGCAGACAGGTTGAGTGCGGATCCTCAACACACGGCCATCACGGGCCCCTATGCAGAACCAACTTTCATCAGAAAACACAACAGGCCTCCACCCTGCCCTCCAGTTAGCTCTCGCTTGACGCCACTGAAATCGCAAACGGCGGTGGTTCGGGGTCAGTGGCAGGCACGCTACAGGGCGTCTGTCTCGGAAATGTCGTTGAAGTAAGAGATTTGTAACAGTCCGTTGCATAACATTGATGCCAACTGCCGCTCGAATTGTTGCTGCAGATGCAGTACGATGCGCCAGAGCCATTCGTCGAACACGATGGTCTTCCCTCTCGGTAGTGCCACGTGACCGCCCTGAGCCCCGTCTTCTTGCGACCGTACATTCTCGTGACCACCGCTCCCATTAATCACCTACAGTGCTTACATTCCCTCCAAGTGTTTCTGCAGTATCGCAGAAGGAACATCCAGTTTCTCGTAGGCCTGTTACACGACTTGTTGCAACCGGTGATGTGTTGATTATGGCGTTTTTGTCGCCTTAAAGGCAGCCTTGATTAACATCAACTCACCACGTCCAGTCTCAAAGGACCGTTGCAGCGCGTATCTGAAGCAAACTGCAGCGCGTCACTTAGCAACTGGTGCGAAATTTTAATAGATATCATCTTTCAGATATAGAAACACGCCTACCAACTTCCGTCCATGTCGCACATCTCCTTCTTTGTACTGTGATTTTTTTTAGTATATATGGAAGGAATGGAACGCAAAGGAGAAATCGCAGGGTGCGAGTGCTATCGCCACGCCACCGGGCAGTGGACAGCGCCAGTGCGGTCGTGGACCGCCGGCGGTCGCGACCTCGCGGTGTTTACACGGCCGCAGTTGCCTATCAGCGGCGCGCTGCCCCTCTGGCAACAGGCACCGTCTGGCTGCTACGCAACGCGAGTCACCCCACGTACAGCAGCATCGGAGAGTTTTTGGTGACACTGATTAGTCGACTGCACGACTACTTGCGGGTCGACACTACGCGAAAAGAAGGGTTGCCGCGCGTTCCATGAACCTAAGAGTGCTAGTTGAGATGGTCCGTGGTCGGTCAGCGGCACCTCTGAAACTTCTTTTTATTAGTTGTATGGATCACAGATAAA
Organism: Schistocerca nitens; assembly: GCF_023898315.1. Classification (NCBI taxonomy): domain Eukaryota; kingdom Metazoa; phylum Arthropoda; class Insecta; order Orthoptera; family Acrididae; genus Schistocerca; species Schistocerca nitens. The sequence goes on from NC_064615.1 coordinate 505,726,868, forward strand.
CTAAGTAGGAATAATGGCAAGCAACTCTTGCAAAGAGATTCTTAAGCAGCTCTACATACGACACTGAATCAACGGTCGGGCACGGAAGGAAAAGAAGATAATCCTTTGCGCTACTGTCATCGACGGAACAGTGATATTCAAAGTAAGTCATTTTGTCTCATTTCTTTATTTTTATTCTGTGAGTTTTGTACCACTGGAACACTTCATTTCCTCGCCATGACTGTGTGCTCTTCCTGCGGATGCTGTCTACGCCGAAGTCGGTTTCACGGAGAAGGAGGCTTTCTTCAGACACGAGTTGATGGGTCGGTCATTCCCTAACCCTCCTAAATGGATAGTTTCTGTAATTCTGACTTGTATAAATGGAAGAATGGGACTACCGCTGATCGCTGTCTAACGCGCTGCAGTCATGGACTGTGCGGCTGGTCCCGGCGGAGGTTCGAGTCCTCCCTCGGGCATGTGTGTGTATTTGTCCTTAGGATAATTTAGGTTAAATAGTGTGTAAGCTTAGGGACTGATGACCTTAGCAGTTAAGTCCCATAAGATTTCACACACATTTGAACATTTTTTTTTTACTACCGCTGATCGATGACTTGCAGGAAACAACCGTAAATTTATGAAAAAATGTTATTACGCTACCAGTTTCCGTCCTCATTGACACCATCCTCAGGCCCCTACACACGAAACGAGATGAGCCATCTAGTCGCTTGTGCTCAGTAAGGCAACTTTCACACTAATCGTGGATACTTCACACATTTAACGACCGACGTCAGATGTGTGAAGTGTCCACGTCTGTTGTGAAAGTATCTACGGAAACCAGATTGACATAGTGGTTCGTTTAGTAACCACAAACGACTGGATACTGTATCTCGTTTCGTCTATAGAGGGCTGAAGAGGGTGCCAATGAGCCACCGAAAGTGGTAGCGTAATAAAATTATTCCATAAATTTCGGCTGTTGCATATCTGTTTTCTGCAAGTAAGGGGGTAGTGGTCTAGGCACACGCGGGCTCAATGTCGAGTGACTTTCCTTCGACGGCTGGTGTTTACAATACCCATTGGAGAGAAACTTGTAACAAATTAGAATTATATATTAATACCTTCAGCTGCTGACGGGCGTTGATTTATATCAACGGGGACAGGTGAAAATGTGTGCCCCGACCGGGACTCGAACCCGGGATTGCTGCTTACATGGCAGACGCTCTATCCATTTTTTTTATTCGTTGTTGATCGTTTTATTTGGTAGTTGCGGACGTCACATGACATCCGGTCAAGTTCGTTTGCTGATCCTTCCACTCAGTTTTTTATTACAGAAGGCAGCTAACCCTCTGACCGAACACGCTCAGCTACCGTGCCGGCAAACATCCATATGAGCCACCGAGGGCACAGAAAGTAGTGCGACTGCAGGGGCTATCTCGCGCACGCCTCCCGCGAGACCCACATTCTCACCTTGTATGTCCACACACTACATTCGTAGCGTCCCTACCCAACACAATCATTACTCGTGGAAGACATTCTTACCAAGTCCTGTGAGAGTTCGGGTAATATGTGTGCATTCGCACAGAAGAAGGTCATGGCCGGTATTGCCGGAATTATATACTTATATGGATATGGTGTCTGTTCTTTCGGATATGCCCGAAAGTATAAAACTTGTAACAGTCCTTTGGAAACAGCACCTTAGAGAAGCGCTTCAAGTGGGAGCAGGATATCGCCAGTGAAGATACCAACGTTGTGCGCCTGATTCCGATTGGCTGAATTTCCAGAATATTACGTAATTTCGTGTAGCGATCTGGAACTCGCGATATCGACTAGGCGGCTGACGGCGCTGGTGGGATTCGGAAGTGGTGTGCTCTCAGGGGCGGAGCTGGTGTCCTCCTACTGTGTTTCAGATACAAGGGACACCTTCGTGATCAACTGAGTAATTTCTTGCAGCACGGAAAACTGAGAGATGCTGAAGCGTGTTCTTGTGCGCGGGCTTGGGTTCCGCGTTGAAATTTCCGGTGGCTTAGGCGCGTGTAGCTGTTTTGGGATTACTGAAGAGTGGGATACAACCCGTCGGCTTTCACTAATGACATCAGAAGTTACCAGAGATGAAGTTTTGCACATTTCTAACAGCAAAGACGAATATTGAGAAACAAAGGAATGCAGGAGAGAGAAAACAGGTAGTAGATATATATCACGAACATTCATATTTCGAACATAATATTAAGTATATCGCTTTTTTGAGTCCTAGTATCCTATTCTTCAGCTGACCTATGCAGCTCAACTGAAGAGTCCGATACTAGTGGAAAGAAGAAAGGGAAAAAAAATGGGACAGAAGTAACATTAGGATGCAGTGCGTCAGTTGTGACATATATGAATTGTATCCTGAACTTCAGTTGAGCTGTATACGTCAACTGCAGTACGGGATACAAATTTAACGTACGTCGACCTTTCCGCCTTCGCTAGCACCTGTATCCTATTCTTCAGTTTACCTATAGATGTCAGTTGAATTACGGGATACAAATTTTACAGGTGTTGCTTTTTTCGCCTCCGCTACTACTAACATCTTTTCTTCAGTTGATACTAGTACTAGCGAAGACTGAAAAACTGACGTACGTAAAATTTGCATCTCTTACTTCAATGTCCTACATAAGTCAACTGAAGAATACCATACTAATGCTAACGTAGGCGGAAAAATCGACGTATGTAACATTGGCATCCTGACCTCAGCTGAACCACGAGTCAGTGAAAAATAGCTACGTATATAAGATTTGCATCCCGTACTTCAGTTGGTCTGTATAGGTCGACTGAAGAACAGTATACTACCCTCGCAATTCAACTGAGGTACAGAATGCCAATGATACGCATGTCGCATTTTTCGTCTTTGCTGCACTAGTATCCTATTCTTCAGTTGACCCATATAGGTCACTTTTCGTAAATCGTTCTTTTCGCCTTTGATAGTACTAGTATCGACTGAAAAACGTCGTGGTAACACTACTGCTAGCGAAGGCGAAGAAAAACAACTGTACAATTTGTATTCCGTACAGCAGTTGACGAACCCTGCTTCAAGTCTTCCATATTCACAGGAATAGATAAATCCATAGGTACGAACGAAAATCAAAAAGGAAAAATTGTCCAGAATGAAAAACAATTCTTTCGAAATACCTCATACTCACTAAGAATGAAAATAAGTACCGAATGACTTGGAATCAACAAATCATTTAAATATAATAAAAGCGACAAAAATCGTACACAATATCTACCCCTGTCTTTTAAAAATACATTCATTTATTTCAATTTGCAATAATGACGCCTCACCACATAAGACAACTGATTTATTATCTATGGCTCAAAAATAAAAACAATAATCTCTATGAGTAAACTATGACGTCATTGGTCAAAGCCGACGGGTTGTATCCCATTCTTCAGTTGACCCTTTAGCGAATGTGAAGGCGCGCAACAGGCAGCCAGAGAGCCAGGTAGCTAGCTGGACAGTGGTGTTTACAGAACGAATCGGACTTGGAAAGGTTTTCATTCAAGCCAATAAATTACATTCATTTTCTTGGAAATCTGACTCTGGTGCTCTTTTGTGGTTCTTCGCCTGATGAGTATGACATGTATTCCTGTTTTATTGTGTGCAGACTATCAGCAGGAGTTGTTAGGAGCAAGTCAGAGGCGGTGTAGGAACTGTTAGCGGCTAACATATTCCCGTGCAATCATCGGATCTCGGAATCTTTCTTAGAGTGGGTGGTTTGCTACAGGGCTTTTAATGGTGGACTTTGGAGTAGTGGAATTTGAACAGTGAGTCGCGGATATAAGCGAGGCTGGCGATCCTTGTTTAGACTGACTGGACAGTGTGACAGTGAAGAGAAATAAGCTAGGTCCGCCAATAAACATTTATAATTAACTCCGCGGAGCAACACGTCACGTAATTTGTCTCGAGTGCTTCGAATCGCCAATGGCGCGTGCATTCCGGCTGCGGCCGCGAGTGTGACGTAGCGCGAAGCTACGGGAGCTCCGAGACGTGTTCTATTATGTCATTATAAACATTCACTTATACGGTAAGTCTGAATCTCTGAAACAATAATGATTGTTCAGGGCCTATTGTGAGCAAAAATGAAATATTTTTCTTCGGCTGAAATTTATGCATTTTATATGGCTGTTATTTGAGGGCTGCAACTGTACTGTAAGATTTATATGAAATAATGTATACTGCAACAGTCACTTGTTACTAGTATTTTATTAGCACGGCGCATTTCAGCATCATACCGCCATTTTTAGATGCATTTATGGTTGCTTTTCATTGTAATTAATACTGCATATTAATTGCAGTGTAACAGTAACTGTAAATGCACAATATTAATTACAATGTAAAAGTAACTAAATGCACCTGATGATGGCAGCATGCTGTCGAAACGCATCGCGCTAATGAAAGGTTAGTAACTAGTGAGTGCTGCAGTATGTATTATTTCATAAAAATTTGTGTTTAGATTCATTGTTAACGCAAGGGAACGATGGTCGCCGATGAAAGCAAAAAGACAGATGATGATGTTGGTTGCCTCCGGTTACAGAGCGTTATCAGAGAAGGGTTTTCCAGACTGTATTCCGCAGAACACTGGTGTTCCACGATAAATGAATAAGTGCTCCGCAAAAATTTATTAGTAATGTGGAGGTTTTTTTCGACTGTTGACGATGTTAGCTAATTTTTTAAATATTTATCATGATTTCATATTACTAGGTCTGATTTGAAGTTGAAGCAATCACTGAATAAAACCAGTTTTCTTCATTTAAAAAAATTAACAAAAAAAATGAGGTATTATATACGAGAACCACGTTTCTCAGAGTGCTCCGTCAGGGTAAAGGTTTGGGAACCCCTGCTCTAGAGCAGGTATGGGCAGCCGTTGGCGAGCTGCGGGCCTGATCACATACTTATTTGAGCTCGTGGGCCGCTCCGTCACATGACGCGACAGCAGCGCTCCTAGCGCATTAGGCCAAAACCAAAGCGTCTGCGACAAAATCGCTTGTCCAAATCGGAAACCATAATTTTAATTTTGTTGTTCCGTAGTTGTCTTGTAGACTGTTTCTGCGCAATGTGTTTCGTAGAACAGTCCCTATTCCTACGAGATTCTTTCATAACAGATAGTTATTGAAATTAGCGATATTAACGTCTACTTTTCTCTTCTAAATGCAAAGCATTTTGCGTATAAATTCAGTAAATATGCACGGAAACACTTGCACGAAATGAATAATCATAGAACTTTAGGCATGAACAGACAGCAGATAACAATTCCGCAAATAATGGTCCCTGCTCCCTCGTTCAGATCGGCATATTTTGCGACAAAAATCGGTAATTTTCGTGCCATCGTCGCCTACTACCATTTGCTAGCTATCAATGTGCAAGCAATAAATAACATGTGAGTGGTTGTTGTAGCACTGATGCAGAGACGAAAATATTTCTCCCCGCACCCCTTCAAGGCAATGAGCTGTTTTCACCATTCTCCACCTTCACATGAGCACACGGCCTTAACTTCGCTCACAGACCGGAAACGTGTTTCTTCTTGCTGCTTCCAGCGGCGGCGAAACAGCATTGTACACCCGAGGAATGACTAAAATATTCACTGGTCAGCGTCATGAGTCGAGCGTCAGCAGAAGTATCCGAAAATGCACCCCGGCCAGGGCACAATACTTGTGCGTCATTTCGTTTTTGTCGAATTTCTTCCGCGTGTCGGACTGAAATCATCGCGGTCCGGATGCAACAAGCGCGCCGCCGGTTGCCCACCTGTGTTCTAGAGTGTAATGCCGTCAATAGTACAACAGTCTCTGAGAAAACAGTGAAGCCTCTAGTATGTAGTAGTATGTAGCTGACTGAAAGCTACGCTTGTTCGCACGTCGCTGCCGGTATTCGAGCAGGAGTGCCGGCTCACCACATTAACGAGAGTCGGTGTGCCGGCCATCCAGGATGTGGTTTTTATGTGGTTTACCCCACCCGGGTATGTGAATACCGAGCTGTTACCAATGTTCCGCATTAGTTATACGAACCGCAAACATTCAGAAAACGTTCGCACACTTTCACATGGATAACACTACGGAAATTCCGTCTCGGCAGAAAGGTGGAGGAGGAGGGGGGGGGGGGGGGGGGGAGATGGGCGCGGTACAGGGGTGGCGACAGGAATGGCATCTGACTGACATTCATAATGCCACATCCAATGCTAACGAGGCCGACTTATGCAGGTACAGGATAAAGGAAAAAGAAAAAGAAGCTGTAATTGACTGATGACAAAACTTTTACTAATTAACACAGTACGGTTCAGTATGGTCCATTTCTTTACGGCAGATGTTCGAAATAAAACTGGACACAATAATGAAGAAATGTGCTCGAGCAGTTATGAACAGTCTCGAAGCCTCGTAGGAGACTGCGCCTTCTTTCCGAATTGCGGAATCCCTGCCTTGTCGGGTTGAGTATCGTAAAGCGAACTCTTCACGTGATTGTATAGGAACATAACTGCGTGTACTATACAGGATGAGTCACCTAACATTACCGCTGGATGTATTTCGTAAATCACATCAAATACTGACGAATCGATTCCACAGACCGAACGTGAGGAGAGGGGCTAGTGTAATTGGTTAATACAAACCATAAAAAAATGAACGGAAGTATGTTTTTTAACACAAACCGACGTTTTTTTAAATGGAACCCCGTTAGTTTTGTTAGCACATCGGAACATATAAACAAATACGTAATCAGTGCCGTTTGTTGCATTGTAAAATGTTAATTACATCCGGAGATATTGTAACCTAAAGTTGACGCTTGAGTACCACTCCTCCGCTGTTCGATCGTGTGTATCGGAGAGCACCGAATTGCGTAGGGATCCAAAGGGAACGGTGATGGATCTTAGGTACAGAAGAGACTGGAATAGCACATTACGTCCACATGCTAACACCTTTTTATTGGTCTTTTTCACTGACGCACATGTACATTACCATGAGGGGTGAGGTACACGTTCGACGGGCGTTTCATAGGACGTGGAGGACGCATAAATTAGCCAGCCCGTTCTCCTGATCTTACACCTCTGGACTTCTTTCTGTGGGGTACGTTAAAGGAGAATGTGTACCGTGATGTGCCTACAACCCCAGAGGATATGAAACAATGTATTGTGGCAGCCTGCGGCGACATTACACCAGATGTACTGCGGCGCGTACGACATTCATTACATCAGAGATTGAAATTGTGTGCAGCACATGATGGCCACCACATTGAACATCTATTGGCCTGACATGTTGGGACACACTCTATTCCACTCCGTAATTGAAAACGGAAACCACGTGTGTACGTGTACCTCACCCCTCATGGTAATGTACATGTGCGTCAGTGAAAAAGACCAATAAAAAGGTGTTAGAATGTGGACTTAATGTGCTGTTCCAGTCTCTTCTGTACCTAAGGTCCATCACCGTTCCCTTTGGATCCCTACGTAATTCGGTGCTCTCTGATACACACGATCGAACAGCGGAGGAGTGGTACTCAAGTGTCAACTTTAGGTTACAATATCTCCGGATGTAATTAACATTTTACAATGCAACAAACGGCACTGATTACGTATTTGTTTATATGTTCAGATGTGCTAACAAAACTAACGGGGTTCCATTTAAAAAAACGTCGGTTTGTGTTAAAAAACATACTTCCGTTCATTTTTTTATGGTTTGTATTAACCAATTACACTAGCCCCTCTCCTCACGTTCGGTCTGTGGAATCGATTCGTCAGTATTTGATGTGGTTTACGAAATATATCCAGCGGTAACGTTAGGTGACTTACCCTGTATACTTGACGAAGAACCTGGGCTAGGAACGGGGAAGTATCACTATTAATTACCAAACAATTTAGGAAAGAGTTTCGTAGCGCTACTCGAAGCAAGTGCCGACCCGGTGGCGCTGAAACAATATGCGGGTAGCTAATTTAGTTCGGTAAACAAGATAAATAGCGTCTTCGTATTCACGATTTAGTTCATCTGGAAAAAAAACAGAAAATACACATTTATTCAATAAAAATTTATTCTCCAATTGAAAACACCATTGAAAATCAGACAGCCACCTCTAAAATGGGTAAGCTAAGTTTAGAATTTTTAAAAATATTAATTTTTTTTTAAATTTGGTGGCATATGGAAAGTCATTATATTTTTCAAATGAGATCACGCATTTATTTCTAGACTGAATAGTCCATTAATTTTGACAAGTTAGTACCAAGCAATACCTAACGATCAGGTCTGTTGACATTGTCAAACAGGAGATATGCTGTCTGTTGTAAATCTTTTATTTATGTTACGGACTGAAAATTCATGAAGTCAAGATCGCGCATGAAATCATCTTTCTTAGGTCGAATTACTAGTTTCGGCTAACAATCTAGTCATCTTCAGATGGTAAAACATTCTTGATTAGTATGGGTGTCATTAGGATTTCACACATGGTTACAATCTTTCTTAAAATGACGACATCCATACATGACATAGTTAGAAATAGCTCTTCATCGTTCGTGGGCAGTGTAATTGAACGATGAGTAATCCCGTTAAAACAACATGTGTATGATAATCTATATTACGAGATAATGTAGATACTGATTGTCACTTACGAAATTTTGACGATATAAGCCTTTCTGCTATAACCATTGTTCAGTTACACTGGCCACGAATGATGGAAAGGTTTTTTAACTATGTCGTGTACGGATTTGTCATTTTAAGAAAGAATAAACGATCTGGGGAGCCGTTATGGCACCAACACCAATTGCGAATGTTTTATGATCTGAAGATGGCTAGATTGTAAGCCGAAACTAGTAATAAATTCAAATAAGGAAGATTTCGTGTGCGACCTCGACTTCATGGGTTTTTAGTCCCTAACATAAATAAAATAAAAATAGTAAAAAAGCGCTACCTAAAGTTTCTAGCGCTGTTAAAAAGCATTCGGCGTTACCTGATAAAATTGTAAGATACTTAGTTAAATCGAGTGCAGTATACTTTCTCTTGCAACTAACGCAAATAAAATTTAAAATTCTTGGTTGAATGACGAACGTCAAGAAATACCTGTGTGTTTATCATGTCATCTAAATTAATGTGCACGTACTCCTCTGAATGAAAAGGAGGTACGATACGTGAAAATAACTGGATTATATCACTTTTCGTTTTTCTGTAGAATCATTTCTCTCTTTCAGTGTCGTTGCAATAAGGTGTGTTTTCCATGTTTCAAAGTAATTGACAGAATATGCAAATGGAGACTGAAAAGTGTGCTTGTTTTATTATATTTCTTCCAACTTTGGGCGAAAAATTGCTCGGATCCGAAGTCTGATTCACGGCACAATGTCATAATAAATAAAGGACATACTTCACTGAGACGATGACTGTAGTAGTTTATTGTAGGTTGGTGGTAAAGTATTTGAAATGAGCATTGTGGACTGGTCCGTTATATCACAAGCATCTTTAAATTTTATAAAAAGTTAAATATCTGTTTGTGAACACCGTGGAAAATTACCCAGAAGCCGTCAGTTGTGGTGTTATTCCGGAATGAAACAATCCAGGAAAATTTGCTTTATCTTTCTCACATCATTTTAACCCGATGTACCAGGACAGCAGGCTAAGCTGACAGTCTAAAAGGTCCACGTTATTTTCTTGAAGACGTCTAGGGGTAAACTGTTACGGTCAAACGAAGTCAAACTGGATCGCTGTTTGCGAAACACCGAACATACTGGCCAGGTACACAGTTGTGCAATGGAAAACGTCTCTATAGGAAAAGAGAGCAGCCCACGGCCTCTGTTGTTGCCTTTGCTTGGGCAGAAGCCAAGAATATGATTGCGAAACTTGAATTGGATCCAATGAAGCAGTAACTAAAGTGAATCATAAACTTGGTATCGAATTAATGGCTGGCTGTTACACGAGTCTGTTCATTCATCGCTGTAGAAGAATTGCCGCACTTACGCGCTTGGCATCTTTTATGACAAGCGAAGCGGTGCACAAGGTTTATCGCCCCAGAGGAGGTGATGCCGAGTGCATAAAGAGATTTCGTGTCATAAACACAGAAATCTGAGAAAAAGAAAAGCACGTTTAAGCTTCCGTCGACATGGTGCTCATTACATACATTGCACTGACGAAACTAAACCAGACAAAAACATTGGTGTATCCATTCCGGATAAACTGTCCCGAAATGAACCTCAAGAGAGTAACAATGATTAACAGTGAAATATTACATTACTCTGTTACACTGTGTCAAATCACAATGCATTATATCTACATCTACAAACATCTACATCTACATGGATACTCTGCAAATCACATTTAAGTGCCTGGCAGAGGGTTCATCGAACCACCTTCACAATTCTCTGTTATTCCAATCTCGTATGGCGCGCGGAAAGAACGAACACCTATATCTTTCCCTACGAGCTCTGATTTCCATTATTTTATCGTGGTGATCGTTTCTACCTATGTAGGTCAGTGTCAACAAAATATTTTCGCATTCGGAGGAGAATGACTAACCTAAGGACATCACACACATCCATGCCCGAGGCAGGATTTGAACCTGCGACCATAGCAGTCCCGCGGTTCCGGACTACAGCGCCTAGAACCACACGGCCACCGCGGCCGGCTCTCCTTAGTAGATCTGTTACATTTTCTAAGTGTCCTGCCAATAAAACACAGTCTTTGATTATATCCCCACAACATTTTCTATGTGTTCCTTCCAATTTAAGTTGTTCGTAATTGTAATACCTAGGTATTTAGTTGTATTTACGGCTTTTAGATTAGACTGATTTATCGTGTAACCGAAGTTTAACGAATTCCTTTTAGGACTCATGTGGATGACCTCACACTTTTCGTAATTTTGGGTCAACTGCCAATTTTCGCACAGTTCAGATATCTTTTCTAAATTGTTTTGCAATTTGTTTTGATCTTCTGATGACTTTATTAGTCGATAAACGTCAGCGTCATCTGCAAACAACCTAAGACGGCTGCTCATATTGTCTTCCAAATCGTTTACATAGATAAGGAACAGCAAAGGGCCTATAACACTACGTTGTAGAACGCCAGAAATCACTTCTGTTTTACTCGATGACTTTCTGTCAATTACTACTCACTGAGACCTCTCTGACAGGAAATCACAAATCCAGTCACATAACTAAGACGATATTCCATAAACACACATTAGTTCCTGATGTGAAAGGAAATGAGAAAATTAAAGGCAGTTTGTTCCTTCTAACTCGTTCAGAACAAGTGTGTTGCCTACTGTTACACAACGTGATTCAGCTCTGCATTGTGCACGTCATCAGTCGTCTGCACTTTCTTTAAGCTGTGTGGGTTCTTGTGAGATACGAAGTAGAGGGTACTGCTGGTCATCCCGTTTTAATGGATGTGCTCTTTGTTCTGGACACGGAAGACTTTGGATGGAACAACTATTTGCGCGTTAATCTAATCTTATCTCTGCGATATGTAGATGATAGACACGCGGATACCGAAGAAAGCATTTGAGTTTCCCTGTTGGAAAGTTGACACCAGTAACTCCGCGAGAGAATCTTTGAGTAGAAATATAGTGATTTTCCTTTTGCTATTACCCACTGTTTAGTATCTGTTAAGGATATCATTTGAAAACCCGACTAGCGTTCTTGCCTACCTTCCCTGTTTTCTTTAGACATCAGCTTCAGTCCTGTTACGTAGGGGTGATGTACCCCCTGGTCGTATTCAGAAATATGTGCACCGACAAGTCTTCGCGGATGGACTGAAATTTTCAGAGATGTCGACGATCGCCTCTCGACGGGTCTGTCGAAGGGGACTGTCTGGCTCATCTCCTGGGATACGCGCTCCGGATACACACATTCAGAAATTAATTCCGCATTCCCGTACCAATCAATAGAGCTCATTTACGGAAGAAAGCATTCTCCAGCCTACTTCTAATACCTTACTTTCTTCGACCATCCTTTGTAAGTTCCTTCCTACTATAGTTCTAACATATCTTCCACTACTATAGCGTTTCTGATTTCGACGATGTTCTCCTTTCTTGATCTTTGTCTCTGCTTTGCTTTCTTTATCCTTAAGCTATATTCTGTAATGAATACGTTGCCCGTGCTTTTCAACAGATCGTCTAACTCATCCTTAAATGTTGTCTGCGAACCTTAACGTGGGATCTGTTCACTTTGCATTTTTGTTCATCTCCTTAAATTCTTCCTTCACTTTCTTCGCTGACTTTTTTACGCAAAAGTTGAGCAGTAGTGATGATAAGTTGCTACCCTGCCATAGATCTTCTTAACAGAACCTATCCTTCTGCACCTTCCACGCTTAATAATTCTGTTGAAATTCAATTGTCTTTTGTTTTGCACAGTGCTACGAGTTTCGATCGTAGAACATTTTCAGGCTTGGCGGGTGTAAATGGCAGGAATGTTTCACCATGGTATAAAGGATTACCAGTTGCTGTTGCAAGCCAATCATAGTCAATAAAATTTTCAGCACTATAATAATTGTACAAAGCAATTGTCACCATAAGGCTGGCCTGCAACACCAACTTGTAGTCGTTTATATCATGGTGTACCATTCCTGCAATTTACGCCTGCTAAGCTTGAAACTTGTCATGACCGAAACTGCTAGCACTGTGAAAAAAAAAGAAAAAAAAAGGTCCGCTGAACGTTTTCACCATGAATTTCAACGATTATTTATCAGATGATTTTCCCCACTATATGCATACATAAATTTAATAATTTCAACTTGTATTTTGCATGTAGCATAATTGATCGTCTGTCTATGTGCTTTAGCCCCAATCTTCTGGGGATTGTGAACATGTTATTTCACATTTTTGTTGTTGTTATGGTCTTCGGCCCGAAGACTGGTTTGATCTAGCTCTCCATGCTACTCTATCACAAGCAAGTCTCTTCATCTCCGAATAACTCCTGAATGAGCTTACTGTATTCCTCTCTTGGTTTCCCTCTACAATTTTACGTATGAACCTATTCCTTCTATAAGTCAAGTTGTGCCACAGATTTCTTTTCTCCCCAGTTCTATTCTGTGCCTCCTCATTAGTTACGCGATCTATCTATCTAATCTTCAGCATCCTTCAAAAGCTTCTATTCTTCTTGTCTAAACTGTTTTCCGCGTATCTTTTACTTCCATACATTGCTACACTCCAAATACCTCCAGAAAAAATTCCCTAACACATCTGTATTCCATTTTGACGCATTTCTCTTCTTCAGAAACGCCTTTCCCGCCATTGCCATCTACATTTTATATTATCTACTTCGGCCATCATCAGTTACTTTGCTGCCCAAATACCAAAACTTATCGACTGCTTTTAATGTCTCGTTCCCTCATCTAATTCCCTCACATCACCTGATTTAATTCGACTGCATTCCATTATCATTGTTTTGCTTTTGTTCATCTTATATCTTTCTTTCAAGACGTTGTCTATTTCGTTCAACTGCTCTTCAAAGTCCTACTGTCTCTGACAAAAATTATCATCGGGAAACATCAAAGTTTCTATTTCTTATCCCCGAACTTAATTCCAGCTCCAAATTTTTCATTGGTTTCCTCTACTGCTTGCTCACGGTGAAGATTGAACAAAATATAAGCCTGTCTCACTTCCTTCTCAACTACTGCTTTTCTTTCATACCCTCGACTCCCCTCGACTCTTATAACTACCATCTGGTTTCTGTACATGTTCTGCATAACCTTTTGCTCTCTATTTTTTCCCTGCTACCTTTAGAATTTCAAAAAGCGTATTCCAGTTAACATTATCGAAAGCTCTCTCTAGGTCTACTAATGCTATCAACAAAAGTTTGCGTTTCCTTAACCTATCTTCTAAGATACGTCGTAGGATCAATATTGGCTCTAGTGTTCCAACATTTCTAGGACCCCAAACTGATCTGCCCCGAGGTCAGCGTGTACGAGTTTTTCCATTCTCTTATTAAACTGACAGTTCGGAAATATTCGCACCATTCAGCATCTACGTTCTTTGGAATTGGAATTATATATTCTTCTTGAAATATGAGGGTGTTTCACCTGTCTCATTATCTTGGACACCAAATGTAATAGTTTTATCATCTTTATCAGTAGTTCTGACGGTATGTCGTCTACTCTAGCGGTCTAGTTTGGACTTAGGCCTTTCAATGCTCTGTCAAATTCTTCTCGTAGTATCATGTCTTCATCTACATTCTCTTCTCTTTCTACGAGTATAGTACTGCCTTCAAGTTTATCTTCCATGTGTAATCCCTCTATGTACTCCTTCCACCATTCAGCTTTCCCTTCTCTGTGTAGTACCGGTTTTCTGTCTGAGCCCTTGACATTCACACAACTGTTTCTCTTTTCTCCAAAGACATCTTTAATTTTCCTGTAGGTGGCACCTAGGCCTATCGTTTCCTTGTGAAATCTGCTTCTAAACTATTACAGTTGTACTCCAACCATTCCTGCTTAGTCATTTTGCACTTCCCTTCAATCTCATTTTTTAGACTTTTGTGTTGTCTTTCACCAGCTTCATTTGTTCCATTTTTATATTTTCTCCTTTGGTCAATTAAATTCAGTAGCTCCTGTGAGACCCAAGGATTGCTCCTGGGCCACAATGCAATCTTCCGGTGGCTCCAGGTCTCTTCCACGCATAGAAACTTCTTTCATGATTCTTAAACCACGTGTGAGCGTTGATTAATTTATGCTCTGTGCAGTTTCCTCTTTCATTCTTTTGCCTCCGTCCACATTCACCTATTACTTTTCCTTCTCTTCGTTTTCCTACTATCGAATCCCAGTCCTCTGTCGCAATTAAATTTCAATCTCCCTTAACTAACTTTCTCTTACCTCAGCATATATTTCTTCAATCTCTTCATCATCTGCGGAGCTAGTTGTCATATAAACTTGTGCTAATGTGGTATGTGTGTGGGCTTTGTGTCTACCTTGCCTATGATAATGCGTTCACTAGCTGTTCTCAGTAGCTTACCCGCATTCTGTTTTCTTATCCATTATTAAACGTTCTCCTGTTTTATCCCTCTTGATTTAGTATTTATAACCCTGTATTCACCTGACCAGAAGTCTTGCTCGTCCTGCCACCGATCTTCACTAATTCCCACCAAATCTAACTTCAACCCACCCATTTCTCTTTTTAAATTTTCTAGCCTACTTGCCCGATTAAGGGATATAATGTCCAACGCTCCGATCCATAGAAAGCCAGTTTTGTTTCTCCTGATGGCGACATCCTCCTGAGTCGTCCCCACCTGGAAGTCAGAATTGGGTACTGTTTTACCTCCGAAATATTTTATGCAATTTAACCATACAGTAGAGTTGTGTGCCCTCTGGAAAAATTATGGCTGTAGTTTCCCATTGCTTTCAGTGGTTCTCAGTACCAGCACAGCAAGGCCATTTTGGTTGGTGTCACAAGGCCAGATCAATCAATCATCCAGACTATGCCTCTGCAACTGCTGAAAAGGCTTGCTACTCATCTACGGGAACCACATGTTTACTTTGCTGAAAATTTTTTCTCTATCCATAAATGCTAACAAGGTACCCTGAGTTTTCCTCAATTTGCTTTCCATTACGAACCACAACGCTGCTGATCAATTGTAAAGCAATGTTTTATTGCGATCAAAACAAATAAAAGATTTGATATTAAAAATATAAAAATTTTAGAAATACATCAGTTAGCTTATCTCCGTCACCTGATGATTCCAAGTCTTAGTAGCAGGAGCGATCTTAGTAATGTCAGAATTGCTTCGCTTGTACGTTTGCCCATACTTAAACCACATTGAGCTTCTTCCAGTAGACCTTTTTATTCTGTCCCTACGCATGACTTTTCTGACTAACTGTCCAATAGTTGTGAATATATGACGCCAAATCTAGTTTTCGTGTTTTAGTTCGTGATTTAGTTCTCGCCAGATCCAGTTTTCCTGATTTAGCACCCGCCGCCATAGCCGAGCGGTTCTAGGCACTTCAATCCGGAACCGCGCTGCTGCTACGGTCGCAGGTTCGAATCCTACCGCGGGCATGGATGTGTGTGATGCCCTTATGTTAGTTAGGTTTAAGTAGTTCTAAGTCTAGGGGACTGATGACCTCAGATGTGAAGTCCCATAGTGCTTAGAGCCATTTGAACCATTTGAACCTGATTTAGCAATCGCAAACAACGTTCTGTGGCTATATTGTTCGAGGGGTCTTATATACGTTTTCCACCACCAATTTTCGTGACTACTTGTTGGATACAGTCCACTGAAAATGTGAACGGGAATGTGTTTTCGATATTCCTCCTCACGTGGGCTGCGAATCCATAATGTCAGTGATCCACAGCTCCTAATAGATCATAGCCCTGGATCGTGTCTCTGGACATCTGTTGCTCTTCATTTCCTCCGTGCATTTCCCGAAGGATGGTTACGTCAACTTGATTTCCCATTAAAAATTTGTGAATGAGTCTGACTGTTAGAACTACTAAGCCTCTCTACATTCAGTTGCGAGATCCAGGTTATGCTGCCCATCTCCATTCTCAGCACAGACTTAGAAGTCTGACTTCTTCATACTCGTCGTATTAATCAGCCCAAGTGTTTGAAAGCAAGTTAGACCCGCAAGTGGTCACTGGTGGTCTGGCTGCCTTGAATTCTGACTGCAGCTTTGTAGCTCGATGTGAGTGTTTTTTAGCACCACCCAGGGGACACGTATTGCTGGAAAATTCTACACTTGACTGGAGTCTGTCGGCACAAGTAAAACGGAAACAACATGTAGGGAAGCCACAAAATGTTCTAACGTATACTTCGACAATAATATGCTTCCCCACTATCAATTTCCCTATGTACCCTGGCGTCGCACTGGATACACAGAAATAACGACAGGTAGAGTGAAGGCACGCAAATATATCCTGAACGAATTGTGCGGCAGCAGGTGGGGAGAATTTGTTTCCACACTATGAGGTTCTATCCTATGAACTGTGTACTCTGTCGCGTAATACTGTTCCTCTGTGTGTAGTCGACTAGTAGCCAAGTAATGAAACTAGGCGTCAAACTACACAACTAAATGCGTATTATCAGCTGGGACATCAAAAGTGCACACCTGTAAAGCTTACCCGTGCTGAGCTACAGTGCGCCACCTCCGCACCGCAGAAAAGGCTTGTTAGTCCATCAACCGAACAGAATTCAAAGTGACCCAGAAAGACAAATCTCACATATTACTGGAAAAGTTGAGGTCCAAGCAACCCTCACTGCAACTATTAGGCACAGACTTGAATTTCAATGCGCAGTGGCGGACAAACTGGAGGGCTGATAATTTGACGACTCACTGGCCCACTTCCGATGCTAAACAAAGACCCTCTGGGTCCAACTTCCCTGCGACAATGGAAAGCTCTTAGCGGTACTCGAACATCACATGGAATTTGCCAGGACTTTCTGTACAATGGTGCAAAACGTCCACTCCTCAGCTTGACTGTGGATCTCTGCGCCAGACAATGGACCATACTGTGAGTGACTGCAACATCAGAGCGTACCCAGAACTAGGAAAAAAAATCTATTTGAAGTGAATATGTTGCAATTCCCAGTCTGAATGGCTTAGACATTAATATTTAAGGATTATGCTTGCTGTCCAACTTTCTTAATCCAGTGTTAACTTTCTTAGTGTAACTTTATTGTTCATTCTATTGTTCTTTTTATTACTTACGTTATCGTTCATTTTAATATTCTTTTTATTGTTGATTTTAATGTTCATTCAACTGCTCATCTTAATTTTCACTTTATTGTTCCGTTTTATTGGCTCTTTTTACAGCTTGTTTTTATTGGCCATTTTACAGTCCATTGCGTTGCACATTATGCTGTTCATTTTACTGCATATTTTATATCTGTTTTGTAGCTAATTTACATAAATCTTGATGTACCTGTTTCTCAGCTCCTCAGCCGGAGTCATTTACATGCCCAGTGTCCCATACATATTCAAGTGTCTGTGCCAAACGGTAAATAAATAAATACAAAAAATGGAACGCCGAAGTGTTTTTTGCATAAAATTGCAACGAGAAGTTTGCAGTTCTACCTTGCGAGTCACAGTGTCGGATGGCGGCCGTCCAGAGCTGGGCGTCGTCCTTGGTTGCCCTCGCGGAACACACGCCGTGCAGAGCAGGTGTCGGGAACCCACGGTTGCGGCTGTGAGCTGCTAGCCACACACCCCGCAGCGTGTGAAGTGCAGTTTTATAGGCGACAGGCTTACGCCTACATCACGTGTACTCTAGCGAGCTAAGCTTTCTGCAGCTGCAGATGACACCCTGTACTCTGATGATATTCTGGTTACATGTAAGTTTATTGTGGTCACTCGCAAGATTCCGAGCTCCACGTTGGTGGTAAACGGATAAAAATCCAAAAGCGATATGCAAAATCGTAAAATTTAATGAAGTTCTCTTTAGCTGGGCGTCAGAGTTGATCACTCTCGATCAAATGGAATGTTACCACTAAAGTGGATATGCATTGCGCGTCGAATTACTTAGAACTGATCTCAAAAGATAGCACAACAACTAATTTGTTAAAACAATTAAGGAAAATAAGAACATCGTTAGTAAATGGTCCCAGGGTCACTATGAGTGTGCAGACACGGCACGGGTGGGTTATCTACGGCCGGCGACTTTACCAATGCCTCGAGTCAGCTTTCGGCGACGGAGGCGAATGGCTTTGACGGTAGTCGGGCTGCAGCGGATGGTCGTTGATCTTTAAGCCTCTTTTATATGATCGACTTTCTTGTCTCAAATGACTACTCGAGACAATCGAGTCTACCGCAGTGCCACTGGCGTTTCATTCCTGCGCTCAGTCTCATCTGTTTCGAGTGGTCATTTTCGTTTACATGTTAGCGCCAAAACGACGTGTGTTGTGAAAGATGTGTGCTGTGCAATTTGACATCTGAATGGTGAAAGTGAGGTTATGAGCTATCCTTTTTAGGAAAAAATCGAAATGTAGTATCGAAGTGTAGGATCAAGCGATGTTAATACATGATTAAAGTTCTTTCGAGTGTTGTTCCGTGTCACTCTATAAAATACTTCAATTCTACACCCCTAGCGACCGGCCCGGCTTCGAAAGAGTAGCATTAAGTATCTATGGTCAGACAACTTAAGTGGCGTAGGGGATATTGTTTGCGGGCAACTCAATAGAGTCATTAATAAATTTCACAGAACAACGCTAAATAACTGAATATAATCATGTTCATATAACTTACGCGGTGTAGGCAGCGCACAGCAAGACGTTTGTCTGGGGGCACGAATGTTATGTGTCCCATATTGAATTGGCATTTATTTGTAGTGACATCTAATGGGAATAATGGGAGCACATCGTTATGTAAGTGATATGTTTACAACCAGTGTAAATGCTGTATGCGAATCATGAGTATATATGTGTGTGTTAGTGTGAGTGAGTGATTCAATGTTTATCGGATACTGGCTGAGGTGTCAGAAATGGAAGAAAAAATTAGAAAAAAACAAGAGTGATATACATGTTTATCTCATGTCACAACACTCCTCTTCTACATCTACATGGATACTCTGCAAATAACACTTAAGTGTCTAGCAGAGGGCTAACTGGCCCTCTTTATAAAATTTTCTATTATTCCACTCTCAAACAGCGCGCGGAAAAACGAACGCCTATATCTTACCGTGCAAACTCTTACTTGCCTTATTTTGTTATGATGATCGTTTCTCCCTATGCAGGTCGCCGTCAGTAAAATGTTTTCAAATACGGAGGAGAAAGTTGGTGACTGAAATTTCGTGAGAAGATCCTGCCGCAACGAGAAAGGCCTTTTTTTAAATGGTGTCCACTCCGAATCCCTTGTCATGTTCGTGACACTCTCTCCCCTATTTCTCGATAGTACAAAACGTGCTGCCCTGTTTTGAAATTTTTCGATGTACTTCGCTGTTCCTGTCTGGTAAGGATTCCACACCATGTGCCAGTACTCCAAAAGAGGACGGACAAGCGTAGTGTATACAGTCCCTTTAGTAGATCTGTTGCATTTTCTAAGTGTTCTGCCAATAAAACGCAGTCTTTGGTTCGCCTACCTCACAACTTGTGAAGCTTAGCACGCACTGTGATGCATTGCTTACGCTCATTACCACAACTCTTTGTAGTGTACTCTTGATGGCAGAGTTCCTCGCCGTGCTACGCAAAAACTCGTGTCATCACCTCAGTTTGATTCAAGGAAGGCAGGAAGCTTAAATTTGTGTCATCTGCTGTTCTGCTGGAAGAACGCGCTGTATGCAAACGAAGTAAAATTGCTGAAGTTACAGAAGTAGTTTTTCGGTAAACGTTTTACCTGTAGCGTAAAAAATAAAATACCACATATTTTGGATTCTCTTATTTCCTCCCTATGCAACTGGTCTCAAACAATTGCAAGAAAGCTATTGGTTAAAAATATTTGATTATTTCAAATGGTGAGTCTCACATCACATCCTGACAATGAGGTGATTATCTTTCCCTTATTTGCCATATGTATTACAATTCGTCAAAGCTGAATGACTCAGTGCCCGCTGTTCGTAAAATTTGCAATGAATTAAGAGTGCAAACAGCGACTGATAATTTGAGGGAAGCAGAAACTAGCAGTTTGAAATTGTAGTAATATTTCGAAATGCTTATCTCCACATCATTGAGAGGTGGATGCTAGGTTAAAACAGGCAGTGAAATAAGTGACCCAGGTAGGATTCGATCCCCGAACCTACTACTTCTCTTTTTTCGTTCATTGTGTTCGTCATTGCTCTCGTGATTTGGTCTGGACTGACGTCACATAACACCCTTTCAAGTTCATCGTTTAATATTAAACTCGGGTTTTTATTACAGAGGCAGCCAGCCCGATGACCGAAAACCTCCGTTAGACCAACAAATGTCATGCAAGATATCCCTCGCTAGCTGCGCTCTCAAGAAACTGTTGCTCTCTCGAGTTATGGCGATGGGAGATAGTGCCACAGACATGATACGTGAATTGGAGTGGCAATCATTAAAACAAAGGCGTCTTTAGTTGCGAAGGGATCTTCTCATGAAATTTCAATCACCAATTTTCTCCTCTGATTGCGAAAACATTCTGTTGGCACCCTCCTACATAGGGAGAAATGGCCATCACGATAAAATAAGAGCAATCAGGGCTCGCACAGAAAAGTTTAAGTGCTCGTTTTTCCCGCGGGCCGTTCGAGAGTGGAACGGTAGAGAGACAGCTTGAAGGTGGTTCATTGAAACCTCTGCCAGGCACTTTATTGTGAATAGCAGAGTAATCACATAGATGTAGATGTCAATGACGGCTGTTTGGTTGGTGGCATTGGCATCGTTTTCACAACTTAACTTTAATTAATCGTAATTCAGGCAATTTGTACGAAATATTTATAAGTTAGCCTGCTTCGTGAATCAGTATATCTGTTAGTCAAAACTGTACCAAAATCCCTATAGCAGTTCCTGAGATTAGCCTGCACATACAGTCAGTTTCTATATGGAGAGAAGAGAAGTGGATATAAAACCGACGTTTCGACCGCACTGTAACAGCCAGCCTTTCTCAGGGCATCATGATACCGGCCGCGGAAGCCTACGTAGTTACGTCAGTGACAACAGTTTGTGTGTTAGTGTAGGCTTTTTCTCTGTAAAGCGTAAATATTTTGCCTCTCTTGTAGGAGAATACTAGCTGGAAAAAAAACCAGCACCTTATGTAACTTTTCCGTGCGTCACAAAAAACAAAGCAAACAACACAATAAAGACTATGAAGACACCAAAGCACAAGATCCATTTCTATAATAGGAGTGAGCACGGTCAGAATAGGTTTACTTCCAATCTTAGCAGAAGCAGCCACTGTCCTTCGTTTTTGGACATGCGCACTGTCCAGCACACTCGAAACTTAAAACTCCACATTCGGTACAACCTATAAATCGTTGATTTGACAGACACACTCACGTCGAGGTTGGTTGCTGATTCAAGCCTGGTTTCGACAGGCATGAATTTCTTACACGTGCATCCCCCCACCACTGCCCTTACATGAGCGTTTCCACACGCCTTAGTTGAAAAACTGCTACCACTACTTTTACGATGGTGACAAGTGAAATTATTCGTACCGGAGCTGTGCAACTTTTAGCCGAAGAGCTTATAGTGACGCTGACAAAAGAAAACCGGACTCACAGGTTTTGTATATGTAAATGGGCATCACGTTTGGGAACATAAAATGTGATAATCCCATCATTGTGGCATGACGTTAACTTTTCAGTACATAAACGATCCTAGAGCTGTACTTTCGAACGGACTAGAGCAAAACGACATTTCGTTCGAAAATCATTTTCGAACGAGTGAAACCAGTTCTGAAATCTTTTTGAGCCAAGTTTCTGGATCTGTATAAAAGTCTAATAAGCCTACAAGCATGCTATATCCCGTACCAGCTCGCATTAAATTACAAGTAACATTGCAGTATCTAGCAACTGTAGTCACTACGTTTTCCGTATTACATTCCGAGAGCATAATTTCTAAATTTTGATGTCATCTGTAACAAACTGAGGATACATCGAAAAATAACGTCTTTTGTACCCACAGTTCAGCTTCGTTTTTATTGTAAGAGTTAGCCCAAGATCTGATGAGTAACAGGTGCTGTAAATATACTTTTGTTTTAGCGGTATTGTATTTAAACTTGTAACCAAACTCTGTACCACTGTGCAAATTAGTCATTTCTCAGTGATAGGGCCAGTACAAACACTCTTATATTTAGATAGGATTGTAATACGTTCAAAAGTAGTTTTGCATCTCTAACGCCACAAATAAATTTCCATTTCACGGCGATATTTCCGCTCAGAGACCAAAGCAAAAAATTATCAACATTATATTGAAATAAAAGCTTTACATTGCTGACTGTTCTGCAATAATATAAATCTCAGTAAAGTCACACAATCACATGCAATACTTTTTAACACATTTTGTCACTTCAAACGATAAATAACTTTAAGTGATTATAAAGAGTTGCTGTATGCTAGAATGATATTCTTATCACACTGTTTAAGAACGTTTTGCCACTTTAAATAATATTTATTTATTTGGTTGAAAACTAATCCCATCGTTCTGGCAAGACGTTAACTTTTCCGTACATTAACGTTCCTAGATCTGTACTATCGAACGAACTAGAATAGACTGAGAGCAGATCCATCTAGAGCCAGTTCTGAAGCTCGTAGACGATGGTGGGGGAAGCGACTTCGTGCAAGGTAGTTAAAAGCCTTTTAACTGTCGTAAGCTACGCATAAGTTTCCATGTCAGAAAGCGAGTAGGGTGTTTCCACATGTAAGTTGACATGCGCAAGTGGTGTTGGGGGGATGCACGTGTGAGAAATAGATGCCTGTGGAAACTCGGCTTTACACACGTGCACTCCAAGAGTATTCGAGTTGGACCAAAAAATCGTTGGTTCAAAATGGCCGTAGGTGGCGAGTTCCCCTCGCACCTCTGCCTCTCGCACGGGCTGAAGAGCGCGTTTGTCACCGGCCTTCGGGGAGCGGCCTTCTCTCCTTTGTATAGGCCGGAGAGGATTGGTACGGTTTCCTTCTAGCGGTCGCTACGGAGCCTGCGCGTCCACTACAGGTAGCGCACTACGAGGGCATCATTCGCTGACCGAGATCTGTGAGACCGTATAACACAGGCGGCGTTAATGAATCGCAGTCAAAACTCGAATCGGCGTTGGGAATTAACGTGCACAAGCAGCATCAGATGGAAAAGAGAAGGCTGGCTTCATAAAAGGCGAAGTCAGTCACACGAGCACTGGACTGTAACCAAAATCCAACAGTGGCTGGAAAGGCAGTTATCGTTACATGGAGCAAGTGTAAGTCGACAGGGAATCTGGGAATAATCAGTGCAGGTGCGTAGTCCAGAGACGAGCTCTAAATGATATCAGAGCCGTTAGCGAGATGAGAGGATCAGTCAGAAGTCCGGAAACTAGGTGGATCAACCACAGAAGTCAGAGCCCAGCACACCACGAGAAGCTGAAGATCATCAAAAGAGAATACCCGGAAAAATCTCTTCAACTCCCAAGTTCCTGGTATTGTTCGTCGTCTCCCCTCCCCTGTATTGGCACAGCACGGAAATCATGTGTCATGTCTTGTCATTGGCTGGCGGAACGTTAGCATCAGCCAACAGGAAATTCCTCCAGGTCCATCTCTTTCTTCCAGTCCCAAGTTCCAGGAAGCTGAACTTCCATTGCTGCGCACGCGCCCACTGCGCTCAGTGTCCTGCAAGATTCCAGCTTGCGACGTGTTTTCTAAGTACAACTTTTTAGAGAAAACTCGGGCTGGTCTCCCAGCTGTAGAGACCGGCGCTTCCTGTATCGGTTTCCCGTGTTCACTGGGTCGAGCGCAGCAATATGCTTTTCTCGTGTCGAAAGGGTGCTACTCCGGCGAACCCCTTCTGCTCACTCTGAACCATTCAGAACAAAGCCTAGCGGGATAGACCGGTTCCCGTGTTCCGTCTGCTTCGTCCTCGTCTCGGGCTCCGCAAAAGCTGGACAGCGCCGGCAAACACTTAAGCGGTTCCTTTTGTGTGCGGGGCAGGCGCGTCTCGGAGGAGACACACGTCAGGCTGTTTCGCCCACTACATTATACCACTGCCTTCCTCGAAGAGAAAGACTTTGTGTCAGATGGCTCTGTAGTACTGCTTCTTATGCCACGACTGTAAACATGGATTTTATTCTTTATTACTCAAATATATAGTAGGACATATATCAATGAGTCAGAGGCTCTAGATTTACGCCTACATATATATCTATACTTCGGAAACCACTGTTAAATGCATGGCAGAGAGTACCACTTTTAGTGCTCCTTCCCGTTCCAGTCGCATATGAACAGAGGGGCTGGAGGGGGGCGGTGAGTGTGTGCATTGCAAGCAATCTTCTTTGTAGATTCATTATACGGGGTGCTCAAAAAGTCTCACCGCAGTGCCGTATGATTGTTAGCCGCGAGTGCCGTATGATTGTTCGCCTGCCTGGGTTACTTCCCTTCAAGTAGACTCTCCCAACATTCCACTGTTTCGTTTATCTCAGGCAGCGTCACTAGTATCGCTGGTGTGTGTCGTTACTTGTTGACGTGAACGTTTAAGTTTAGTTCCTTTGTTCGTTTGTTTCGTTTTTGTCACTGTTAAATTGCTAACCATTGAAGAACGTGTGTTTTTAGTCGAATAAGTGTTCAAAGCTGGCGGTAAATACACAATTTCAGTTCGTCAAACATTTAATTCAGTTTTCCTGGAGACAACACTCCCACATCGCGATACTGTGCGAGATTTGATTAACAAATTTTGAAGTACGGGTTCACTGAGAGATGCACCGAGAAGTGGTCGCCCTAGCGTTTTCAAATGGTTCAAATGGCTCTGAGCACTATGCGACTTGACTTCTGAGCTCATCAGTCCCCTAGAACTTAGAACTACTTAAACCTAACTAACCTAAGGACACCACACACATCCATGCCCGAGGCAGGATTCGAACCTGCGGCCGTAGCGGTCGCGCGGCTCCAGACTGTAAAATGTTCAAATGCGTGTGAAATCTTATGGGACTTCCAGAATGAGATTTTCACTCTGCAGCGGAGTGTGCGCTGATATGAAACTTCCTGGCAGATTAAAACTGTGTGCCCGACCGAGACTCGAACTCGGGACCTTTGCCTTTCGCGGGCAAGTGCTCTACCATCTGAGCTACCGAAGCACGACTCACACCCGGTACTCACAGCTTTACTTCTGCCAGTACCTCGTCTCCTACCTTCCAAACTTTACAGAAGCTCTCCTGCGAACCTTGCAGAACTAGCACTCCTGAAAGAAAGGATATTGCGGAGACATGGCTTAGCCACAGCCTGGGGGATGTTTCCAGAATGAGATTTTCACTCTGCAGCGGAGTGTGCGCTGATATGAAACTTCCTGGCAGATTAAAACTGTGTGCCCGACCGAGACTCGAACTCGGGACCCTTGCCTTTCGCGGGCGTGAGTCGTGCTTCGGTAGCTCAGTTGGTAGAGCACTTGCCCGCGAAAGGCAAAGGTCCCGAGTTCGAGTCTCGGTCGGGCACACAGTTTTAATCTGCCAGGAAGTTTCATATCAGCGCACACTCCGCTGCAGAGTGAAAATCTCATTCTGGAAACATCCCCCAGGCTGTGGCTAAGCCATGTCTCCGCAATATCCTTTCTTTCAGGAGTGCTAGTTCTGCAAGGTTCGCAGGAGAGCTTCTGTAAAGTTTGGAAGGTAGGAGACGAGGTACTGGCAGAAGTAAAGCTGTGAGTACCGGGCGTGAGTCGTGCTTCGGTAGCTCAGTTGGTAGAGCACTTGCCCGCGAAAGGCAAAGGTCCCGAGTTCGAGTCTCGGTCGGGCACACAGTTTTAATCTGCCAGGAAGTTTCTTATGGGACTTAACTGCTAAGGTCATCAGTCCCTAAGCTTACATACTACTTAACCTAAATTATCCTAAGGACAAACACACACATCCATGCCCGAGGGAGGATTTGAACCTCCGCCGGGACCAGTCGCACAGTCCATGACTGCAGCGCCTGAGACCGCTCGGCTAATCCCGCGCGGCCCTAGCGTTTTGTCTGAGGATATTTCCGATTAAATGTCCATGACTCCGAACAAGTCAGTAAGAAAATTCTCCCAGGCAGTCGATGTTAGTGTCGGAACGGCCACACAGCTGTAAGGAAAGAAATTAGAACTTATCCCATACAAGAACTGAAAAATACTGATCATGTCAAGAGACAGCATTATTGTCACTGGTTCAAAGATTTCGTTCAACAAAATGGAAGGGATATTCTTAATGAAACGTTTTTGACTGATAAGGCGTGGTTTTATTTATCCTGGTACGTGAACTCGCAAAATTCTCGCATGTAGAGTACTGCAAATCCATTGTGTATTCATGAGGAACCACTTCATTCTGTGAAAGTAGGAGTTTGGATTGCAATTTCTAGACGTCGGATTGTGGGTCTCATATTTTTCAAAGAAACGATAAACGCACAACGATACTGCAGTGATATTCTGTACCAATTCATAGGAGAACTTGTGTTTAACTGAAATACTAAAGGTTACTTTCAACAAGATGTTGCAACCGCGTATACAGCTCGCGTTTCAATGTCACTGCTTGCTGATGGTTTTGCTGGTCGCATAATTTCACAGAGACTTCAGCGTCAACGATCGCCTGATCTAACACCACCTGACTTTTTCTTCTGAGGTGCAGGGAAAGCAACTGACTATAAAACCGTCCAAAATCCATCGAGGAATTGAAAACTGTAATATCCACGTTCACTGCTTCTGTTACAGAAGAAATGTTACAACTTGTGTTTGGAAACATGATTAGACGAATTGAATTGTGTATTCAACAACAGGGGGGACACTTTTAACATTTAATATGAAAATCTGCAAGTAAAAATGAATATGCAATAAATAAATAACTCAAACAGGTTAACGCACAAAATCCATACGTTTTTAAAGAAAAAACTACAAGACTGAACTGGTACAAACAGACGGAAAAAGACCTGAGAGAATTAGGGTCTCCAAATCTACATGACAGAAATGAAATCAGAAAAATCACAAACACACGGGGTTTTGAAGAAGAAGATAGAAAAACTAACCGACATATGTGGCCTACGCAAAGAAAGCTAGCTCATTCGTTGCTTATGAAGGAATACTGGGCGAAAATGAAGGCCAACAAATGTTGATTATCCGTGGTCCTAAGAGATCCACCCGTGAAGAAGAAGAAGAAAAAGAAATAACTTGTATGTCACTGAGTTTGATTTCGGTATATTCACTGCGGCATACGGCACGCGCGGCTAACAATCATACGGCACTGCGGAAAGACTTTTTGAACACCCCGTATTTTCCTAATATCCTGCCAATGAATCCTGCCACTTGTTTTACCTACGACTGAACCTATGTGATCGTTCAATTTCATATACCCAAAAATTGTTACCCACAAGTATTTCTGTTTCTTGACGGATTCAAATTGTGACTTACTGATACTGTAGTTTTATATTTCTGAGCAGTGAGAACGAGATTCTAGTCTTCGAACCACTTCGACATCGTATCAAGATCTGACGGAACACTTGTGTGGTTTTTTTTTTGAGAGAACATGTCGTTACAGAAATGTCGCACGTGGAGAGGAGAACAGTGTCACAATATCGAATATCGTAGACCGTTGAGTTTACCGTGTTCAAAGAGTCATACAGTATTACGACCTCCCCCCCCCCCCCCCCCACACACACACACACACCATAACATGTGGACCAACAGAACGATCATGTTCTACAGTCTTGCTGGGTGCAATACGTGTCCCCATCTTTCACCGTATGAGGGTATGCTATACAAATCTTTGGCACATTCGCCGTCAGGGTTATTGCGACTCTGCAATCCTTCCGTCACGTGCATCTTTTCTGGACTGCAACAGGTGCTGAGTTCTTTTTTTTATTGCTAACAATGCGCGACCGATTCCAACAGCGCATGTAGAGGAGGTCTGGAACGAGAGGATATTCGGCGAATGGACTGACCTGTCCGTTCACCCGGCTTACATCCCATCGAGCACTTATGGGATGCGTTGGAGAGATGTACTGCAGCTCGAGCACATGCACCAACGAAGATTCAGCAGTTGTGAACCGCGCTGCAGGAGAACCGTAACGCCCTCCCCCACAAGAATAACTCCTTACCAACCCTGTGGCCCTCACGGGGGCACGTGGCATGTTACCGTCTGTGGTGGTGTATTAAGAACCATACCCCTCCCCCGCCAGCCCGACCATTTGTACTGTCCACTGTCCGGGTGGCCACCACAAATCGCGTTGACTTCAACGTAAAGACAGTCTTTGAATAAAAGTGCCACTTCTGTTCGTCTCATTACGGTATTACTTTTAGTTATCTTCCGTAATACAGGGTGTTACAAAAAGGTACGGCCAAACTTTCAGGAAACATTCAAATGGTTCTGAGCACTATGGGACTGAACTTCTGAGGTCATTAGTCCCCTAGAACTTCGGCCGGCTAGGAAACATTCCTCACACACGAATAAAGAAAAGATGTTATGTGGACATGTGTCCGGAAACGCTTAATTTCCATGTTAGAGCTCATTTTAGTTTCGTCAGTATGTACTGTACTTCCTCGATTCACCGCCATGATTTCATACGGGATACTCTACCTGTGGTGCTAGAACATGTGCCTTTACAAGTATGACACAACATGTGGTTCATGCACGATGGAGCTCCTGCACATTTCAGTCGAAGTGTTCGTACGCTTCTCAACAACAGACTCGGTGACCGATGGATTGGTAGAGGCGGACCAATTACATGGCCTCCACGCTCTCCTGACCTCAACCCTCTTGACTTTCATTTATGGGGGCATTTGAAAGCTCTTGTCTACACAACCCCGGTACCAAATGTAGAGACTCTTCGTGCTCGTATTGTGGACGGCTCTGATACAATACGCCATTCTCCAGGGCTGCATCAGCGCATCAGGGATTCCATGCGACGGAGGGTGGATGCATGTATCCTCGCTAACGGAGGACATTTTGAACATTTCCTGTAACAAAGTGTTTGAAGTCACGCTGGTACGTTCTGTTGCTGTGTGTTTCCATTCCATGATTAATGTGATCTGAAGAGAAGTAATAAAATGAGCTCTAACACGGAAAGTGAGCGTTTCCCGACAAATGTCCACATAACATATTTTCTTTCTTTGTGTGTGAGGAATGGTTCCTGAAAGTCTGGCCGTACCTTTTTGTAACACCCTGTATACCCAGCAATTATTTCTATCCATTATGCAAGTTTCATTGAGCATGTTTCTTGGCAGAGGTGAATCACGTGAAAGTTGCTCTCGTCCTTAAGTTTCGCACTCCACTGTACTAGTTTGTCTTTAGATTCAGTTCTAGCACAACGTGCATGTGCAGAGCCAACAGATTCTCTAAAGATGAATAACGATGTTCTTTCGATATCAGTTTCGCACTGTCGTTTAGCGAATTATGAGCTTACCGACTATCAGGCCAGATTTGTTTTTCAATTCAAGACTTCGCTGCAGATAAACTCAATATGTCGTTATTAAAGGGACAAAATCCAGAAATGTAAAGTTATCTTCAGGTGTACCACAAATGCGTTTTTAAAGGATTACTGTTTACAAAATATATAAATGGTGTGGTGGATACCGCAGGAAGCTTTGTGAAGTTGTTCGCTGACAATGCTGTGTTCAAGAAGGATTACAGCTCCAGAGAACTATAACAAAACACAGAAAAATCTGCAGAGTGTCAACGATTGGCTGGAGGCAAAGGCAGTTGATTCTAAATATATGTAGCGTATTGCGTGTAAACTGGCAAAGATATCCTTCACCGTTAGATTACGCTGTTTGACATATGCCTCTGAAAACAGCAAAAAAAAAAAAAAAAACATTAGAATTTTAACCCATCCGCGACACACGTAGCTCCAAAACTCTCGTTCTAGAGTATCGTTCGTCGCTCTGGTACCTTTACCGGTTTAGAGTAACAGACGAGATAGATGACGTCCGACGAAGAGTGGCAAGTTGGACAACCAGTCCCACGAGACAGCGCCGTCGTTACGTGGGACGAGCTGGTTAACGTGATTTGCGCTTTCAGTGCTCTCCAGCAGCTGTTGTCGGCTTTACTTAGCTCCCAAACCATGCCGTTTCCTTACGAAATTCACGTGCGTGAAGTAGCTGCGTTAATTCTAATAGCGATTATCGAAGCAGAGCGGAGAAGATGGAATCGCCGATGGGTTGAACATCGAAATGCTGATAGAGGACCACTATATAATGCTGTATACGTACAAAGGTCTGAGATACACACTAGTAGAAGTTATACGTTAACTCAGTTGAATTTATTATTCTATTTTCGGTTGTAAATTGAATAAAGTTAAGGTGTAGTATCCAATATAACTTTGAGCATGCACAACAAATATATTCTCGATGTTGCATTGACTACCATTTGAAATAACTAATCAATAACTAATAACTAGTAAATACTTTACCACTTACATTTCAAGATCGAGATTCGTTTCGTAATTTCATTCGAGAAGAAGAGGAGTTTTTTAAGCTTCTCACCGTAGTTACAAAAGGTACTTACCGGCAAATTACAAACTCGAGGCAGACCGTAAACCATAGATAGGTATACATATTTTACAGAAAGTTTCGCAATATGAGAAACTGACAATGTGTAACCTATGTTTCCTTCAGACATAGACTGGCTGTTACGTTAAGATTTCTGGCCACTGGAGAAACATTCCAACCGTTGCCGTTTGCAAAATGAATTGCAGAAAAAACAATATTTGCAAGAAATAATGTCGACTTTTGAGATAATACTTCTATTAAATGAATAACGAAGATCCAAATCTTTTAGAAAACAGAAGCTAAAAAAAAAAAAAGTGAGGAGGTGCACGCGAACGTTCTATCCCTCTCCACAACTCATGTCTACACGTCGCTATCAGCTGTGTTTCAGCTCTAGAGAGCGCAACCAGGCCTGTGTATATTGCATACACTGTCTAAAGACTGTATCTACAACTCTCATTATTTGATATTTAATATACAAATTGTACCAAAAAGACATCACTTTTGATAGATCTCCATTGTGCCGTAGCACTGAAACGATATACTTTGGTAGCACACAAATTATATCTTTAAAACATCAACTACAGGAAGCCTTTACCTGCCGACATACAGTTTCTCGTCATTTTATTATAAGAAATCGTAGCTAAAACGACGCGTTTTCGAGAGATTCTCAATTTGCTGGTGCTTTTAAACAGCTTATATTCATACCACGTACTCGGTGAGAAAGAAAATCCACCAAATACGATTATTAAAGCTTTTTTATGGCCACGCAGTTTTATATGCCCCAAGAACAGCATGTGTCTTTCTTTTATTCGCTTAATTTGCGACGCTACTGGAGTTTAATTTTTTTCATGTTTGCAGCAGCAGTGATGTTAAAATAACTATGCATAACGTTGCACTCCGGCATTTGTTGGTTGTCCCCAGAGTGAATTTAAAACTGTTAAAGTTCTCTGTTTCATTTGTGTATAAGGGGTGGAAGACGTAAACCTGCCTACCAGTTCTAACTTTTCTGATTTTTTCGCCGTAGTCATTTCACAAGACATATGTGGCAGAAAGTACACTCCCGTGATTTGTTTTTTAAATGATGTCATCTTCGTCATCATCTATACTATTTATTATAATTTCCACAACTGCAATTTAGACCTTTAAATAGCTCAATCTATTGCGAACATGCTAGTTATTACAATTTCCACTGTTGAAATTTTAGACTTCTGAATAGTGCAGTCGATGGCGAACATGATTCAGCGAGACTGCACTCCTGAAACAACTGTGTCTCGTGATTTACTTGTCTGTTACGTGACAGCGTACACATTTAAGTTCTAAATTTGTGCAAAAGTTTTATTACTAGCCACAATTTTCACTCACTTAACGTTTGCTTCGGAAGATCATTGTTTCGGTTTTCTCTGTAGCTGTTCCCGTATCAAATTCACTGTTAAAATGGCTTATCTGTCATAGTTCGCCTTACATTTCAATCTCTGAGCTGGTTAGAAACGTTTTTCGCCAGCAAATAGCGTGCTCATAAGTTTACCGTCACGTACTACAAAAGCACCTGAGCTCTCCCTGTCAGCTTTCGGTAATTTCATCTATATGTAGCGGGTGCCCCAGCAGTCTTCCAAGATGCGACTCCAGGCGGATGTAAAAATGAATGTGCGCAACGGAGAATAATAAACGCTAAAATGAAGATTTGGCCCTGTCTGACTAACCCCTGAAGCAGATCTCAGGATCTCTTAATTCAATAAATTACAATGTAAACCTAAATGAATAATGAAGGCAACTAATCCTACTAAAAGATAAACGTTGTTCCTGCTTATATATTTATTGTAGATTTTAAAAGAAAAACCTTTAGATTACAAAGTTTCCATTTCCTAAGTAAAATTACTAATCAATTGCCCTACTCTGCCCCTTATTATGACTGCGCAGTCTAATATCAATAACGCGAAATGACTGACATCATCTACATACCGAACACTAGAAGACACTACTTTCAAAGATGATCTATGGTGGTGTGGAACCTAACGTGATCACAACTGTTTAGCTTTTATAGCCCTAATAAGCCGAAGCAATTTGCGATTTCACCGTATGTCCCGTGTCCGGTGCGTCGAAGTGATGGTTCTTGGTGGCCGAGCGGTTCTAGGCCTTCAGTCTGGAACCGCGCGACTGCTACGGTCGCAGGTTCGAATTCTGCCTCGGGCATGGATGTGTGTGCCGTCCTTAGGTTGGTTAGGTTTAAGTAGTTCTAAGTTCTAGGGGACTGATGACCTCAGATGTTAAGTCCCATAGTGCTCAGAGCCATTTGAACCATTTTTTGATGGTTCTCGTACGCGTCTACGACGATGGAAGAACTCTAGCCACAAATAAACTCTTTCAAACACTAGGGCGGTAGAAGGCGGTCCTCTGACTAACATACTCT
The DNA here is from genome assembly GCF_023898315.1 of Schistocerca nitens. Classification (NCBI taxonomy): domain Eukaryota; kingdom Metazoa; phylum Arthropoda; class Insecta; order Orthoptera; family Acrididae; genus Schistocerca; species Schistocerca nitens. Next base: position 505,760,228 of record NC_064615.1, read on the forward strand.
AATACTGTCTTCTCCTCTCTGTATTGTACAGACGAGAAACGCGAATTCCCAGCCACAAGTACGGAGTTCAGATAATGTCTCAACGTAAGTATAGGCAGAAGAAGTGCTCTGAATTACTGAACGCTGCGTACCCAACGACGACTTCCAACCCGGAGGTCAAGTCCACAATCGTATAGGTTCGCAACACTTCAGTGCCTAACTGTTCTAAAAATCTCCTGAGGGCAAAGACAGCAAGTCCGTCTGTACCAACAAAAGCTGATATCGAGTGACAGTCACACACGGACGCTCACAACGGAAGACCACGTCTCTGCAGCGCTGGCTTCCCAGCAAGGCTTGGCTCCCCACCAACGTAATTCCGAAAACGAATCATATTCCCGAAACCGCGGAATTTATTCCTCTCTACAGATTCTTCCGAACGCCGACCAACCATATTTTAGTCTTTTGTCGTCCAGCGCCGAAAGTTTGCGAGGAAAAACCTATAGTCGTACAATGGTACGCTTCTGAGTAAAAATCCTTGGAAATAACCCAGCCTGTTTGGTTTCCGAGGTTCTGCTTCTTCGTTCCTCTCACCTGCGTCCAAGATTTTCAGCTTTCGGAAGTGTTATCCGGTTATCCTTCCCTCCCCTTCTACAATAGCGGCCAGCCGTCACCCTATTGTGCTCCAGAGCTCAGGTGCCACGACGTCCGTCAAGCTGCTTCCTGTGTTTAAGCAGGACCAACACCTCTGCGGGCCTTCCACCCACGCTTGAGTTCTTCCTGCCGTTTCATTCCCTCTGTCGTTCCTACCTCTACCAGTATGATAATAAAGACACTCCGTCACTTTTCATGCAATAAGCGTTAACAGTTATCTACTAGGCGTACGTGACAATGTCAGCCTCCTTTATATATTCATATATACGATGTACAACCTATCACATGATACTTAATTGTGTTTTTAGATCACGACAAAGTTTGTGGATGAGTTATTGTAAGGTGCGAAATTATAGCTACCTTACAGTCTATCCATTCATAAAGTATAAAATATGACATATAGACAAATACTTTTTATCTTGTACTGCAAGTGACATTTTTAAGTTTTTGTGTATGTACATACTTACTGTCACTTTGTTTGTAACAGGGGCTAGTGACGTAACAACAGAGGAATCGGACACCACTTGCAGGCAACATGTACCCGAAATAGGAGAGAGCCCAATGTGTCCTCTGGTGCCTGGAGGCACAGTCACCAAAAACAGTCCAGAGAAAATTCCAGATTGACTTCTTGGGACTTCTACAGCGTAACAGTAAGTATGTATGTACACAAAAACGTGAATATGGTACATGCAATTCAAAATAAGTATTTATCTATGTGTCATACTTTATCCTTATGAATTTAATCAGGGACACCTGTTACGTTTGATACGTCGCCGACAGAGTAAATTGGTGCCCAATTTTTTGGTGCCTACTATAATGCAGTCAACATATATTTTTTCTTATTCTTTTAACCTTACTTCTACACAGTAATTTTGCAGTGTCATTAAGACCCATTACTTCGTATTTTCCACTAGAATCGCAGTGCCTTTCTTTTCCTTCTCAGCCTTTTTATTCTAACAAATAAATATTATGTGATTTTAAACTCTGTTGACATTTTACACACCTCTGGAGCATGGATCACCTGATGTTGGAGGCAATGTACGCTGCCAAAATATACGTGACTTCTATGTTTCCGCTAACTACCTTCGTGTCTTCGGGAGGTTAAGCGTCTAGTCTCCCCGCTTACAGCTTCAAGGGGGATAGGCAGAGGTTCTGGGTTTTTGCAGTCAGCATTATCTGGAACAGGAACTTCCCTTCCCAGCTTGATGAGCCCAAAAGATGAGCTGCTTGAATAATTAAGCAGTTATATTCACAGAGCAAGGGAAATCAGATTGAAACACTGGCATCAGCCACTGAATCAAGACACCCAGAAACCGAGTATTCATGAGCATAAAATTAACACATGGCTTCTGTGCCTGGATTACGTTACATTTTCTATAAATGAGTTCTGTCTCTCATTCAGTGTGGAACAATGTGACGATATCTGGGCTGTAGTTTAGGACAAGCGTGAATAAGAAACTGTATGACACAACGTGTCCTTGGTGTATCCCTGCACTATCAGCCGTATTCTAGGGATCAAAATATTTCGAACTGGCTGCACGTGAGTTGAGCACCAAAGCGATTTATCGACCTGGCCACTCATTTGGGGAGGTGAATGGTTATTCGTGTGCACCGCAGTTTGCTTAATCACTGGGAGACACGCTAGCTCCTACACAAAAGAAGCACTGTTTTCTATTTTTAATCAATTTGGTTCTTAAGGACTCTCAAATCAGAGGTCGATGTTGCTCTATAGTTTAAAGGTCCAAACTCTCTTCGGGGAAGGGATTCATATTACCAGTAAATTGTGTATTCACTTGATCGGAAGTTTGTCTGTACAGGTGCAGAGTACAATAAAGGTAAAGGAGCCTTTTTGCTGTAGTTACAAGTGTATATTTAGATACTTTCAGTTGTATAGTGTTTATGTATGAAGTAGTGATAAGCAGTATTTCTAACTATAGCTTGCCGCAGTTGTGCTCATAGTTCCTCTGCCACTAATAATTTCCCTCCATTAATGTACTGTGTTTGATGCAATATACATTAAATAAACTGCAAACTGATGTCAATACAAGCGCGATTTGTCTCGCCTGAAACAGCGCTGCGCGATACGACGCAGTGGTTAAGAAACTGGCCAAGTATTCCGGAAGCACAGATTCAAGCTGATTTAGATTTTTCGTAGTTTTTACCAATCACTTCAAACGTAGGCCACAACGTTCCCTTCGATTTGTCTAGAACCGATTTCCTCCCACATCTTTCTAAGGACCAGGACCACGTATTTTAAACCATAAGCTCGTCTTCTTTTCGCGCGAACCTCTTAACTTTAAGCAGAAATGTAGCCGTAAGCAATAATGTGTTATTTAATTGGCTGCTTCATTGTTATATGTAGAGCAATCTTTGTTTGCTATTAAAATAAAATGGTTGTAGATTGGTTATTGCGACCTGGTGTGATGAAACCACCGACATTTCACTTTCACCCAAAGTACCGTCGTCGCCTGAATGACTCTGCTGAAGTTGTGTACTTATCTCATTACACATCTCCAGAACTGTAGCTGTCTTACGTAGAGAATCCAGTTCTTATAATATCAGTATCAGAGTGGCTCATATCAGAGGTAAGCAGCAGTGGATGAGTACTAAATTGTACTAACGGCAGAAGCCCTAGTAGCTGCCTGTATAGTGTACATCGTCGTTCTTGTGTGCGAGCTCTTTTAACGCTCCAAACCACTCTCCTTAGGTCCTTAAGGGACGCTTCACTATTCAGTTTTATTGGAATAATTTGGAAGTTTTCTTTATTATTCCAGAAGTTTCCTTTCTTCCTTCCTCATCTGCCATTGGTTGGCCCCTTTCGTAATAAGAACTCAGACAGAAATCTTTTCAAATTGTCCTGCCACTAAGTAGTCATTGCATCTGATGGTGTAGGGTCGGCCGGAGTGGCCGCGCGGTTCTAGGCGCTACAGTCTGGAACCGAGCGACCGCTACGGTCGCAGGTTCGAATCCTGCCTCGGGCATGGATGTGTGTAATGTCCTTAGGTTAGTTAGGTTTAATTAGTTCTATGTTCTAGGCGACTGATGACCTCAGAAGTTAAGTCGCATAGTGCTCAGAGCCATTTTTTTTTTTTTTTTTTGACGGTGTAGGCATCGTACTTCAAAACATGAACGTCATTGCTCATCGCACCCTCTCAGCAGCGTATTTACGTTACTCAATTCAAATATGAGAAGTCTGGACCTCATGCAATTCCGTTACTCAGATGAAAATTCAGAAGTCTGGATCCCATGCAATAAATAATTTCTGAGTCTGGTTTGATGCAACTCTACGTGAGCAAACCTCTTTCATCTCAACATAGCTACCGCAACATACATCCGTTTGAACCCTCTTACGGTATTTAACCCTTCGTCTCCCTCAACAATTTCCCCTCCTTCTCCCCCCCCATTACACATTTCCTTCCATTGCCAAATTGATAATTTCTTGATTCCTGAGGATGGAATGCGTCTATCAACCGGACGCTTCTTTTAGTCCAGGTAGGCCATAAATTACTTTTTCCCCATTCGATTCAGTATCGCCTTGTATGCAATTCGATCTATCGGCCCATCTAATTTTCAGCGTTCTTCTACAGCACTAAATTTCAAAAGCTTCTTCTTATCTGAATTGCCTATAATCCATGTTTCACTTCCTAACGAGGCTACATTCTAGACAAATACCTTCGGAAAAGATTTCCCAATTAATGTTAGATGTTAATATATTCCTCTTTTCCAGACACGCTTTTCTCGCTGTTGTCAGTCTGTATTTTATATCTTTCCTGATTCGGTCATCAGCAGTTACTTTCTGCTCAAACAAACAAAATTCATCTACTACTTTCAGTGTCTCACATTCCAATCTAATTCCCTCATCGTCGCCTTATTTAAATCGGCTACATTCCATCACCCTTGTTTTACTTTTTTTAGTATCTTATAACTGTATCTATTTAGTATCTTATAACTGTTTCTAGCCGGCCGCTGTGACCGAGCGGTTCTAGGCACTTGAGTCCGGAAACGCGCTGCTCCTGCGGTCGCAGGTTCGAATCCTGCCTCGGATATGGATGTGTCATATCCTTAGGTTAGTTAGGTTTAAGTAGTTCTAAGTCTAGGGGATTGATGACTTCAGATGTTAAGTCCTATAGTGCTTAGATCCCATAGTGCTTAGAGCCATTTGAACCATTTGAACTGTTTCTGTTCACCTCATTTTATGGTAACCTAATTCTATCAGTATCACCTGGTCCTATCAGTATCACCTGATTTAATTTGACTACATTCCATTACCCGTGTTTTACTATCGTTGAGTTTGATCTTATACCTTCCATTCCCTATTGCTCTTCCACCTCTTTAACCGTCCCTGACAGAATTACAATGACACCGGCAAACCTTAGAATTTTTATTTCTCCTATTTTCTTCAGTTCCTATCCATTCCGTTCTATTCCTCTTCTAACTCCTCAGCCATTCCTGACGAATCACAGTGTCATAGCAAACCTTAGAATTTTTATTTCTTCGTCATGAACTTTAATTCCCTCTCCAATTTTGTCCTTAGTTCCCTTCACAGCTTGCTCAATGTATAGATTAACATCAGGGTAGGCTAGAACCCTGTCTCACGCCCTTCTCAACTATAGCTTCCTTTTCATGTCCGAATCTTTAACTACAGTCTGGTTTCTGTACAATTGTAAATAAGTTTCCGCTCCTTAATTTATCCCTCTTACCTCCAAAATTTCAAAGAGCGTAGTCCAGTAAACTCTGTCAAAAACTTTCTCTAAATCTACAAATGCTTTAAACGTAGGTTTGCCTTTCTTCAGTCTTCTTCTAAGGTAAGTCGTAAGGTTAGGATAGCCTCGCGTTTTCCCACATTGCTTCGGAACACAAACTGATCTTCCCCAAGGTTGACCTCTAATAGTTCCCTCCATTCATCTGTAATTAATTCGTGTCACTATTTTGTAATGATGACTTATTAGGCTGATTCACACCTGTCAGCACTTGCCTTCTTTGGAACTGGAATTATTATATTATTTCTGAAGTCTGTGGGTATTTCGCCTGTCTTGTACACCAGGGTGGAATAATATTATCTTGTCTGGCTCTCCGCAGATTCCCAATAATTCTCAGGGAATGTCGTCTCCTCCAGGGGCCTCGTTTCCACTTACTGTTAGTTCTTTCAGAGCACTGTCAAATTCATCCCGCAGTGTCGTATCTCCCATCCCAACTCCACCTGCTCCTTCTTTTACTTCCGTAATATTGTCATAGGTACAATTAACGAAAATTAAAAACAGCTCGATGTTGCTTTCACTGTTATGCGTGCCAAGATCTGCTGCTTTGCTGCTTGAAAATACCATTATCACAATTTTTCACTGGATAGCACATAACTGCACAAACGCAAACTTATCTGAAGATAAATGGCAACGCGATAATGTAGAATTTTCAGAATTCGTTCTGCCACACGTTGGCTAGTTTTCATGACCAAAATATAACATTGTTGTATAAGATGACATTCCGGCTACGGACTAACCTCCTTGTGCAGCGTGGATACGTATGCCAATAGATACGTTGGCGGTGACGGGCTGTTGCAGTAAGTAAGTATTCAGGTCGTTAAAAATTATTATGGGTGAGTGCCCTCAGATCACTTTCATGCACTTAATACATTGGGGTGGGGGAGGGGCGAAGCTCACATTCTAATGCACTGTAGGAAAATGATTGAGATGGCGTGGCTGCTGTCCGATTGTGATAAATGCACACGCAAATCACTACTGAAAGGTGAACGTCATCGACTCTTCACATCTCGTTACGGGACATTTCGCATTAAGCCACAGTATAATGTTATGTACAGCACGTCCACAGATTAACACCATAAAATGCGCTACTCGAACGAGTATTGCAACCAGCAATTACATTTAATACATTCTCGAAGAGCGTGAGTGATAGAGAAGCTAAACAGACCCTATTTTACAATGTTTGGATGAACTTCAGCTAGAATTAATTCATGTTATTAACTAAATTGTAGATTATGATCCTCATATTATTATCTGTATTCTTAAATGAACGCTCGCCTTTGCCTCATGTGCAGTATTGAACATAGAAGGTAACACAAATTAATAGGCAATTTTGCAACGTGTTGTGGCAACACTGCGACGTAGCTGGCACCGAATGATATATAGAATGCTGCTCGCACTGTCTTCCTATTTAGTAAACAGGAAACCTGATGCAATGAAACGGTGTGCAGCGTGACTTTGCGGTAAAAACTTATTACAAGATTGCAAGTGTGGAGGCCGCGCAGCCGGCCGATGTGACCGAGCGGTTCTAGGCGCTTTAGTCCGGAACCGCGCTGTTGCTGCGGTCACAGGGTCGAATCCTGCCTCGGGCATGGATGTGTGTAATGTCCTTAGGTTGGTTAGGTTTAAGCAGTTCTAAGTCTAGGTGACTGATAGATGTCAAGTCCCATAGCGTTCAGAGCCATTTGGAGGCCGCGCATCGAGAATTTCGGAGTTATTTCAACATCGGACGGCATACAATCAACACCTGGGTCCGCAGTTCTGAAGCTACGGATTGTGCAGTGAAGAAGCCAACCTGCAAGGAGACCCCGAACCACTCATAAGGGAGATAATATCGAGGCTGTGCGAACTGCTTTCGTAAGAAGCTCACAGCGCTCTGTTCGTCACGCAGAGTCCCTACAGTTGCATCACTTGAGTGTTCAACGAATACTGAGAGTGGATTTAAAGTTCCATTCGTACAAGCTGCAGATCGTTCAGCGACGTCAACCTGGTGAGTAGACAATTTTCTGAACGCATATTAGCGGAAGTGCGCGACGACGACAATTTCATTAACAACTTGTGGATGTCCAGCTCGGTGACTTTGTCAACAGACAGAATTTTCGCTATTGATCTCAACAAAATCCACGTCAGCTACACGAGCGTCCACTGCACACCTGTTTGGTCCGCCATGTCATCGATTGGCGTTATAGGTCTCCCATCATTTGAAGATGGTGATGGGTGAGCAACCACTGTAGCGTCTGTTCGGTACGTTGCCATGACATAAATTTGCGCATGAACTGTCTCATTTTCCTGGCAACAGTTGGTTTCGTCATGACGGAGTAACGGCACATATGGCATGGATATCAATGGGATATGTGCGACTATTGTTTGGTTACCGTTTCATTTCGAGGCACGGTGACACTGCATGGCCCCCAAGATCGCCTCAGCTGACAGCGTGTTGTTTTTCTTCTGGGTCCGTCTTAAAAGCGCGATTTACCATACTCGACCTGCTACCACCGAAGAACTTAAAGCAAGAACATGAATGAAATATGGATTCCTATTGAAATGTTAGGTCGAGCCATGCATAAAAAACATTCCTATCAGGCTGCAGGAGCGTGTGCGCCGAGGGAGACCTCATCTATAGGGCGTAATATTCAAGAAATAAAAAGCATGTGACATTCGACAACTGACATACCTAAATATGTGCAAAGAAACTGTGCTCATCCATTACCCTCCATTCCAAAATTTTCCGTTCTTTTGAGTCACCTTGTAGTAAGTATGATTCAGGACACCAGTATAGCAAGCCTTTGCTGAAATTATGTGCTGCATCTCTGAATAAACCAAAGATCGTCTAAGTTACAGATCAAAAGGTACATTCTGTTGTTATCTTCTCTATTCTTCCAAAGTCTACAGATATTCTACGGCGAAGATTGCATTGGACAATTTTCCATGGCAGAAAGGATGTAGTAGTTATACCCTCTGCGTAGGCGAGATTGCTAAGACTTGCAAGTGAGGTGGCGCTTGATGTAGGGGTAGTCGGTTGGATATGATAGATTGAAGAATTTTCAATGGAAACTACCATTAAGGACGGACAGGTGGCAGTGAACTTTTGCTGGCCACCATATTCTGCCCTCTGTCCATGGTTACAATGAAACCTTCCACAAAGTCTTATGGAAGCAGGACGTAGTATATTGCATACGATGATACGTTTTTTGTAAGGTTAAGTCTCACGGCAGGCGTTGATTTAAATCGAAATACTAAAGCGGCAGTAGATGGTCCATAATTTTTTTCAGCATTTAGTCATCCCACAATCAGGTGAAACAAATTGTGCACTTTTGGTATTTGTGTTCGTCACATCAAGTAAACTACTACACCAACAAGGCCATATTGGTGGAGAACGTTAACAGAGAACTACATCATGCAGCATTTGTAAGCAGCTGGTTATTTATAGGACTACTTCAGTTTTAGAAAAGGATATGTGACAAATAGTACAAGTAAAGTAATAAGAATATTTAGTGAGATATATTTTTCAGAATGAACCCAGCTCACTCTTCTGAAGACGTTTATTAGTGCAACACGTGTAATTTTCTCACCCGCACTTTTCCTGCCTTCACTATAGATATATATTACTTCAAAATGTGAATGTCGAAGCACTCTCAGTTGTCTCCTTACGGTGCTGAAAGCATAAATGCACATATAATAATAACTGCTATGGTTTCTGCTATCATTCACACAGATTCGTAAAAGACGTGATTATTCGAAAAGCAAATACAACTCGACGATCCTCCCATTGTTACGCATGCTACTTTCCGTGAGCAGACAGCATAAAATTACCATTATGACGTTTAAGCGTAGGTGGTTTCTAGCGGTGACACACAATTGCGCAAGCGGAAGCGCGCGCGCTTGTGTGTTTGTGTGTGTGTGTGTGTGTGTGTGTGTGTGTGGCGGTGTCGGCCGGGCGGTGGGAGGAGGGGGGGGGGGGGGGGGGGAGTATACGGGCTACGGGCTCTCAACGGCGAGCTTATCAGCGTTGAGTTTCTTAATGTTCACGAGTTTCAGATTATGCTTTCGTTGTTATTAGCAGTACTGATATATTCATATTCAGCTTTAACTACTGGTGTCAAGTACTATATGTTGTAGGGCTTACGAACCAGCGTGTAAGTTAAGAACTACTGATTTAAGCTTTGTCTAAAGTAATATAGGCTGCATCCTTAATCGAAACGGGAGTCGTGTTGCTACAAAAAAAGTGCAAATTTTCAATAAAATTAGTTCATTAGAGTGGTTCCTGTTTTACACATTTATGTATGGCTCTAAGCGTGTCCGTTTCTTCCGTCTGCGACGATTTGAATGTAGGATACCTTACTGGTACGTTCTCCGATTTCTCCTGCACTTTTGTAGCGTCGTCTTCTTTTTATTGTGTGTATCAGAACAACGCGAAAGTAGCGCATATAGCCAAATACGTAACAGAGATTTGTTGTAGCTTTCCAACATCCACTGGTCAATCATAACCTTTTGTCGACCTCCCTACGCAGTAAAAATGTTTTCGCGAAGGGCACGCAATGACTGGGAGACTGGGGAATGTCGCCGATTTTGCCGATTTCAACAAATACAGGATTGTGTTGCTCCTACAGATGGGATGCCTGTCGAACTTTTCAGTAGTGACGTCATTAGCAGTAGTAGGCCTGCGTGCTCTATGAAAGAGGACAGTTAGCAGTCGCGGTACAGCTGAAAGCGGGTAGGGGACAAGTGCTTCACAGCACAAACTCATGGCACGTCGTTGTACAATCCTGATCAGGTACAGTGACGCGCATCGCTCATGGCTGATCGTAAAATACTGTATACGTGTATCGGGACAGTTCCTGTGTTATGTCAGATGTTGATACCTTCCTCCATTCTTGAAACAACTGCTCCAATGTGCCGTCTTTAATTATTCTCTGTCGACAAAACGTTATCCTCTCCCTCGACGTTCATTTAACAAATGTGTGACCATTGAAATTAGAATAGTATGACATTTTTCTTACCATACCACAACGATGTCCTTTATTCATTGTCGAATTAATCGAAAGTTCATTCTGATTACGCACAGAAACAAATAACATGACAAAGTCCACAAGCGATTCATACGGGAGAGATATGGAAGCTGAATTTCTTGGAATCTAAGACGTTATACAAGCGTAGTTTTACTTTTCCTGTGTTAACGGATGACCTTTGCGGAAAATGGTGCCAGCATACGAGGTGTGTAACGAAAGTAAAGAGACTGACGGCACTGCGAGCGATCTGGCAACACTTTGTTGTTCTACTTGTGTAGACCAGTATCTTCATTCCTTCCAGATGCTCAGTCCGAGTTTCAGCTCCGTACAGCCATCACATGATTTTTGAGAGCGCCTTCAGTGAAGTTGCGTTTTTGTTGTGTGTTACGAAAATGGAACAAAGTTATGCCATCAAGTTTTGTGTTAAACTAGGGGAATCCGCGAGTATGTCCTGTGAAAAGTTGAGACAGACTAATGGAGGACATTCCTTATCAAGAGCACAAGTTTTTCGCTGGGACAAATCATTTTCGAAGCGTCGAGAAAACTTTGAAGATGAATCTCGCTAAACGAGACCTTCAACTTAAAACACCGACGAAAACGTCGAACGTGTGCGTGCTCTTGTGAGATCAGACCGACAGTTAATAATAAGGATGATGGGCAGCCTGTTAAACACTTTCACCGTACATCAAATTTCGTAAAGGTGACGTGAAGGAAATGTGTGGAAGGACGTCCGAAGACTGAAATACCGGGTATATTATAAACATAATATGTACACCGTGTCTTTAATATAGCCCACAAAAAGGAGTCGCATGTGTCCAGATCGGGGGAATACGATGGCCAATCGAGGCTAATGACAGTGGCCTCTGGGCACCCCAGAGCCAAAATGCGGTCCCCAAAGTGCTCCTCCAGGAGATCAAACACTATCCTGCTTCGATGGGGTCGAGCTCCGTCTTGCATGAACCACATCTTGACGAAATCAGGGTCACTTTGGATAATGGAGATGAAATCCTCTTCGAAAACCTTCGCGTACCGTTCGGTAGTCACCGTGCCATCGAGGAATATCGCACCGATTATTCCGTGACTGTGCACAGTCACCTGTTGAGTTTGAAGAGACTTCTCGACCGCGAAGTGCGGATTCTCTGTCCCCAAAATGCGCCAATTTGCTTATTGACGAACCCTTCCAATCAAAAGTGGGCTTCGTGGCTGAACCAAACCATGCACGCGCTTACTAATTCCCATCATGCCTCGTGGCCAACCGTGCAGTTTGAACGTGCTAACGCAAACCGTTCAGAAGTTATGACGATTTTATTTCATACAGTTCTGTAATTGTCACCCTGTATCTCGGCTGTACGGTACAAAATGGCTCTGAGCACTATGGGACTCAACTGCTGTGGTCATCAGTCCCCTAGAACTTAGAACTACTTAAACCTAACTAACCTAAGGACATCACACACATCCATGCCCGAGGCAGGATTCGAACCTGCGACCGTAGCAGTCGCACGGTTCCGGACTGCGCGCCTAGAACCGCGAGACCACCGCGGCCGGCTGTACGGTACAGGCTGGATGCTGTTCTGTATCTCGTGACAAAGGATGTTAACAAAGTAATGAAATAAATATTTAGTCTCAGCGGATAGTGTCAATATAAGTGACTGAAAGGTAATGCCAACGACAGACCAGTGAGTTTTTAACGCCGCTGAAGCAGCCTCCAGCTCCTAGCATAACGCTCTGAGTACGATTATATAAGCCTTACTGAGTCTGAGAAAAGCTTGAAAACTACTTCATAAAATTAAAGTGATATCTCATAAGGTACTGCTCACAGTTATCTCTAGTGATATTTCATTCGCTTGTACTAGGCTTTAAGGCACAACTGACACCTCAGTTAATTTCATGCAAAAATCTGCTACTCTTAACCCTAAAAAAGGTCACCGTCAGAAAGCGAAGGTCAGGTTAATATCTGTTGCTTCCTGTGGGAAGCGATCCGTGGCAGAAAACAGAACGACGCATGGGGCGTTTGTAAACAATTTGTTATTACAAATACTTTCCGCAAGACGGCTAACGTCATAATTTTGTAGGATAAAACACATCACTTGTAGTTCAATAAATTTTAGAAACTGTAAATAATTAAAAAATAGTCTTCTCTCACCCTTATTGGTGTTATGGGAGTCCATCAGCCCTTGATTTTGGAAAGAACGACGTTACGGTCATGCTGGATGCGACTTCCCGGTACGAAGGCTTTTTAGTCAAGAAAATGCATGCGACAAGATTTAGCAATAGTCGTGATGAAGGGATTCACGGCTTTATTTGCAACTGTGGTTCAATATACACTCCTGGAAATTGAAACAAGAACACCGTGAATTCATTGTCCCAGGAAGGGGAAACTTTATTGACACATTCCTGGGGTCAGATACATCACATGATCACACTGACAGAACCACAGGCACATAGACACAGGCAACAGAGCATGCACAATGTCGGCACTAGTACAGTGTATATCCACCTTTCGCAGCAATGCAGGCTGCTATTCTCCCATGGAGACGATCGTAGAGATGCTGGATGTAGTCCTGTGGAACGGCTTGCCATGCCATTTCCACCTAGCGCCTCAGTTGGACCAGCGTTCGTGCTGGACGTGCAGACCGCGTGAGACGACGCTTCATCCAGTCCCAAACATGCTCAATGGGGGACAGATCCGGAGATCTTGCTGGCCAGGGTAGTTGACTTACACCTTCTAGAGCACGTTGGGTGGCACGGGATACATGCGGACGTGCATTGTCCTGTTGGAACAGCAAGTTCCCTTGCCGGTCTAGGAATGGTAGAACGATGGGTTCGATGACGGTTTGGATGTACCGTGCACTATTCAGTGTCCCCTCGACGATCACCAGTGGTGTACGGCCAGTGTAGGAGATCGCTCCCCACACCATGATGCCGGGTGTTGGCCCTGTGTGCCTTGGTCGTATGCAGTCCTGATTGTGGCGCTCACCTGCACGGCGCCAAACACGTATACGACCATCATTGGCACCAAGGCAGAAGCGACTCTCATCGCTGAAGACGAAACGTCTCCATTCGTCCCTCCATTCACGCCTGTCGCGACACCACTGGAGGCGGGCTGCACGATGTTGGGGCGTGAGCGGAAGACGGCCTAACGGTGTGCGGGACCGTAGCCCAGCTTCATGGAGACGGTTGCGAATGGTCCTCGCCGATACCCCAGGAGCAACAGTGTCCCTAATTTGCTGGGAAGTGGCGGTGCGGTCCCCTACGGCACTGCGTAGGATCCTACGGTCTTGGCGTGCATCCGTGCGTCGCTGCGGTCCGGTCCCAGGTCGACGGGCACGTGCACCTTCCGCCGACCACTGGCGACAACATCGATGTACTGTGGAGACCCCACGCCCCACGTGTTGAGCAATTCGGCGGTACGTCCACCCGGCCTCCCGCATGCCCACTATACGCCCTCGCTCAAAGTCCGTCAACTGCACATACGGTTCACGTCCACGCTGTCGCGGCATGCTACCAATGTTAAAGACTGCGATGGAGCTCCGTATGCCACGGCAAACTGGCTGACACTGACGGCGGCGGTGCACAAATGCTGCGCAGCTAGCGCCATTCGACGGCCAACACCGCGGTTCCTGGTGTGTCCGCTGTGCCGTGCGTGTGTCATTGCTTGTACAGCCCTCTCGCAGTGTCCGGAGCAAGTATGGTGGGTCTGACACACCGGTGTCAATGTGTTCTTTTTTCCATTTCCAGGAGTGTAGTTCGAGGGTGGAGCTGTACAGATCTGCTTTCATACTCATTAGTTAATTTAGCTGAAGAAATAGTTACAGTCTGCGATCGTACAGTCAAATAGTCTAAGTTTTGGAAAGTTATGCGAATTTTTAAAACATAACACGTTGGAATGAAATGCAACAACGAAAAGGGTAATTATCTACTGATAAAAGGATACACACGACACCACAAGTTTATGTTGAACAAACTGATCCAGTAAATCATTTCAGAGAAAAACGTAGGAATGGTGGTCCTACAATAATTCAATTTAACAAGAAATAAAATAATAAAATATTCTACTTCAGTAAAGCTTGTGTGAATGCGTACCTAGAATTGTGGAAGGTTCCCCAGATATCACTGAATCGTCACTAGTCCGCGAAAAGACCAAAGTTCTACACTTCTGAACTTGACACAAATAATCGCCAACTCATATACTAATATAGACCACTATGTCGATCCAAAACAGCAAGTAAATAAAGTTAAAGTTCTATAATGCACATCCCATGATCTTCGTGAACTGTTGGAAATTCCCGCTAACTCTGAGAACCAAGGTCCCGCTTGACTCAGAGTTTATCAAAGCATGAGAGAATTTTAGAGTATTCACACGGCGCTTGCCGCCCAGAAACCAACACTTTGCCGCACTATCAGCTCCTCGAAGCGTTACCTGAACACTGCTCTACCCGAATTCTGACTTCCGAATCCACTGCCGGATCCCGAATGTCTTTCCCAACAGCGACTCCACTACCTAGAATGCCTGAGAGACAGTCTTCTCGAGCCAATGGGATCTAGCGTCCCCCACCAAAATTGCCCAACTTACTTAAAATAACACAAAACAGACCATCATTTGGATAATAATAATTTCTTGACTTGACATATGACTTAAATACAAGCTATTTCTCTTCCGGTTCCAATTAGACCAAACACAATATTCGACTTATAAAGGTTTAGATACAAACATTTAAAACGTGGATCTTACGTACACTTGCATATGACAAAAAAATAAATACACACGTTAAAACATACGAAGCGATAAATTTGATCCGCTCAATTGATAAGTCTTTTCATGCTCTAGCTAGTGATGGTATCAAATCATATGAACAATTTATCATTTTTAAGTT
Source organism: Schistocerca nitens (assembly GCF_023898315.1). Lineage (NCBI taxonomy): Eukaryota > Metazoa > Arthropoda > Insecta > Orthoptera > Acrididae > Schistocerca > Schistocerca nitens. Next base: position 505,775,498 of record NC_064615.1, read on the forward strand.
TCAAGTGTTTTTATTACCCAGACGCATTAACTTTCAGTTATATAAATCAGAAAACAATTAACAGCCCAGACAAATGTAACATGGAGACATTATGAGAAATGCTGTACTGCATTCATTTGTTGTGTGACTGTAGGGAATATGACGATCTGAAACATTTACACAATTAAAAATATTTAAAATACATTGTAATGCATTAAATATAGTATGTACAAATGCGTAGATTTCTGTCATAATAGCTGTAGTGCTACGCTATTATCCAACATCTTGTTTGTCACGGTCGTACTGACTTTTCAAAATTTAATAATTTTCAGTGACTATTGTAAGAGCGTTCTCTTACTGTGACCACCTAACTTCTGTAATTGTTGTGATAATTATATTACTAATGTTACAATAAATGCACCTCAGTGCTGAGTGTATGGTGATATGGTTGGATATGTTTTTTGTGGTCTTCAGTCTTAGAGACTAGTTTGATGCACTTCTCCATGCTACTCTATCATGTGCAAGTCTCTTCATCTCCGAATAACTACTGCAACCTACGTCCTTCTGAATCTGCTTAGTGTATCCATCTCTTGGTCTCCCTCTACGATTTTTACCCTCCACGCTTCCCTCCAATATTAAATTGGTGATCCCTTGATGCCTCAGAACTTGTCCTACTAACCGATTCCTTCTTCTAGTCAAGTTGTGCCACAAATTCCTCTTCTCCCCAATTCTATTCAGTACCTCCTCAGACCGAGCGAGATGGTGCAGTGGTTAGCACATTGGACTCTAATTCGGGAGAACGACGGTTTAATCCCGCGTCCGGCCATCCTGATTTAGGTTTTCCGTGATTTCCCTAAATCGCTCCAGGCAAATACTGGGATGGTTCCTTTGCAAGGGCATGGCAGACTTCCTTACCCGTCCTTCCCTAATCCGATGACCGAGCGAGGTGGCGCAGTGGTTAGACACTGGACTCGCATTCGGGAGGACGACGGTTCAATCCCGCGTCCGGCCATCCTGATTTAGGTTTTCCGTGATTTCCCTAAATCACTCCAGGCAAATGCCGGGATGGTTCCTCTGAAAGGGCACGGCCGACTTCCTTCCCCATCCTTCCCTAATCCGATGAGACCGATGACCGCGCTGTCTGGTCTCCTTCCCCAAACCAACCAACCAACCTAATCCGATGAGACCGATGATCTCGCTGTTTGGTCTCTTCCCCCAAACAACCCAACCCAGTACCTCCTCTTTCTACATCTACATGGTTACTCTGCAGTTCACACTTAAGTGCATGGAAGAGGGTTCATCGAACCATTTTCATACTACTTCTCTACTATTACACTCTCGAATGGCGCGTGGGAAAAAGGAACACCTAGATCTCTGATTTCTCTTATTTTATTATAATGATCATTTCTCCCTGCGTAGGTGGGTGTCAACAAAATATTTTCGTATTCGGAAGAGAAAGTTGGTGTCTGAAATTTCGTAAATAGAACTCGCCGTAAAGAAAACCGCCTTTGTTTCAGTGACTGCCACCCCAACTCGCGTATCATATCAGTGACACTCTCACCCCTATTGCGCCATAACACGAAACGAGCTGCCCTTCTTTGCACTTTATCGATGTCCTCCGTCAATCCTACCTGGTAAGGATCCCATACCGCGCAGCAATATTCCAGCAGAGGACGGACAAGTGTAATGTAGGCTGCCTCTTTAGTGGTTTTGTCGCATCTTCTAAGTGTTCTGCCAACAAAGCGCAGTCTTTTGTTTCGCCTTCCCCACAATATTATCTGAGTGGTCTTTCCAATTTAAGTTGCTCGTAATTGTAATTACTAGGTATTTAGTTGAACTGACAGCCCCTAGATTTGTGCGGTTTATCGTATTTCCAAAATTTATCGGATTTCTTTTAGTACCCATGTGGATGACCGCGCACTTTTCTTTGTTTAATGGCAATTGCCACTTATCGCAGCATACAGAAATTCTCTCTAGATCATTTTGTAATTTGAATCGATCGTCTGATGATTTTACGAGACGGTAAATTACAGCGTCATCTGCAAACAATCTAAGGGGGCTGTTCAGATTATCACCTAGATCATTTATGTAAATCAGGGACAGCAGAGGGCGTATGACACTACCTTACGGAACAACAGATATCACTTCTGTTCTGCTCGATGATTTACCGTCTATCACTATGAACTGTGACCTCTCTGAGAGGGAATCACGAATTCAGTCACACAACTGAGGCGATACTCCATATGCACGCAATTTGATTTATAGTCGCTTGTGAGGAACGGTAATAAAAGCCTTCTGGAAACCTAGGAATATGGAATTGATCTGAGATCCCTTGTCGACAGCACTCATTACTTCATGGGAATAAAGAGCTAGCTGTGTTGCACAAGAACGAAATTTTCTGAATCCGTGTTGGTTATGTATCAAGAAGTCATTTTCTTCAAGGTGATTCATAATGCTCGGGTACAGTATATGTTCCAAAATCCTATTGCAAATTGAGGTCAGTGATATGGGTCTGTAATTCAATGGGTTACTCCTATTTCCTTTCTTAAATATTGGTGTGACCTGTGCTACTCTCCAGTCTTTAAGAACAGACCTTTCGTCAAGGGAGCAGTTGTATATGATTGCTAAGAAAGCCGCTATTGTGTCTGCATACTCTGAAAGGAATCTGATTGGTATACCATCTGGACCGGAAGAATTGTCTTTCTTAAGTGATTTGTTTCGCAACACCTAAGATATCTACTTTTATGTCACTCATGCTAACAGCCGTTCTGGTTTCGAATTCTGGAATATTTACTTCGTCTTCTTTGGTGAAGGAATCACGGAAAATTGTATTTAGTAACTCCGCTTCAGTGACACCATCATCGGCAACATTTCCATCCCTATCGCGCAGTGACGGTATTGACTGTTTTTTGCCACTGGTGTACTTTACATACGACCAGAATGTCTTTGGGTTTTCTACTATATTTTGAGACAATGTTTCACTGTGGAAACTATTAAAATTAGTTACGTGCTCTACCCATTTAATCTTCAGCATTATTCTGTAGCATCACATTTAGAAAGGTTCTATTCTCTTCTTGTCTACACTGTTTCTCATCCGATTGGATATGCACTACGATGAAACATCGAATTAATACTGAATTACAAAGTACTTCAGAGTAACGTATTCTGTCTCACTGCGAACGTTGCCATCTTTGGAGGCAGCTCCTTCATCCAGCCGCCTTGCTGTCACTCCCTCGGACTCTGGTAAAACCCAGCTTCCGCCCCCCTCACTCGCTCTGGCCTTGGGCGGCGGCTCACCTGCCGGGGTCGGCCCAGCCGCTTGTCCTACCCTAGGCCAGTCCATAAAACTCAGTGAGTTAAAACTTTCACGTGTCTAACATCTCGACAGCAACTGTCTTTCGTAACACGGAAGCGTCAGTGATTGGTGAAATGTTGTTTGAAAATGGTTTATTTTCCGGGCAAGTGTGGTTATCTCAAATTTACCTAGTGTAAACTGCGGCTTTCCTCTTAATATCGGGAGATCACCTGTGTTGGCTGAAACCAGTAATTTCTTGCTGAAATTATATGTGACTCTGCGGGAAAATAAACCATTTTTAAAATGTTTTTGAATTGTTTTGCGAATAGCGCTATCAATTTTTGAAAAAGTTTTACTACCATTCGGTCTCGCTCTTCGGTGGCCCAAATAACTAGTGTGTCCACAATGAAGATGAAATATCCTATGCACAATACTAACCAAAATCTTGGTAAACTCTTATAAGGAATAGTCGAGATTGTACAAAGAGGTCACAAAGCGGGGTACAAAACGTTTGAAATATGTCTTGTGACAACATATGTAAAACCATGAGACACTGTTTGCTCAGAGCCATGAGGATAGTCTTTTGACTGATACATTTCTTTCTTTGCGCATACACTGACAAGAAAAAAATCGTAACACAATGAAGGACTTGTCGACATAAACGAAAGCTGGTATGCATGTTTCTACATATGAAAGATGGCGTTTATTAAAATTTCGTGCCAGTCTCATAAGAGGGGCGCTAGTAGTACCGTTATGAGGATGCAAATCACGTTTGGCCGGCCTCGGTGGCCGAGCGGTTCTAGGCGCTTCAGTCCGGAACCGCGCGATTGTTACGGTCGCAGGTTCGAATCCTGCCTCGGGCATGGACGTGTGTGATATCCTTAGGTTAGTTAGGTTTAAGTAGTTCTAAGTTCTAGGGGACTGATGACCTCAGGTGTTAAGTTCCATAGTTCTCAGAGCCATTTGAACCATTTGAAATCATGTTTGCTTTAAGTTCACACTGTAACCGTCGTGAGCGTTAGTTACTCTCGAAGTTGGGCACGGTGAGTTGATGTTAGTCAAGAATGCCTTTAAGGTGTCAAAGGCGCCGTTATCAACACTTCACTGACTCTGAACGCTGTCGTGTAATAGGTCCATGAGAAGCTGGATTTTTCTTTTGCAATATTGCAGCCGGCCAGGTGACCGAGCGGTCCTAGGCGCTTCAGTCCGGAACCGCGCAATTGCTACGGTCGCAGGTTCGAATCCTGCTTCGGGCATGAATGTGTGTTACGTCCTTAGGTTAGTTAGGTTTAAGTAGTTCTAAGCCTAGGGGACTGGTGACATCAGATGTTAAGTCCCATAGAGCTCAGAGCCATTTTTTTGCAATATTGCAGAAAGACTTGGCAGGAATGTATCCACTGTATATGGCTGGTTGCACCGAGATTGAGGAGAATGTATGGTCTCAAGAAGACCGGACTCCGGACGTCTACGTAACACCACCGAGAGGGAAGAACATCGTATTCGGCATATGGCCCTGGTTCATCGTACTGCACCCGCAGCAGCAATCTGAGCAGCAGTTAGCACCACAATGACACAACGACGTGTTGCAATTCGGTTACTTTAAGGACAGCTCCGCACCAGGCGCAATTAGCGTGCAGTCCACTGACCACAAACCACTGCTTTTGCGACTTCAGTGGCGTCAAGCGAGAGCTCAATGGAGGGCAGAGTGGAGGTCTGCTGTGTTTTCTGGTGAAAGCTGGTTCTCGATACCAGTGATGGCCGTGTATTGGTTAGAAGGAGGCCAGTTGAGGGCCTGGAGCCAACCTGTCCATATGCTGGATCTGCACCTGGAGTTAAGGCTTGGAATGCGATTTCGTATGACAACGGGAACACTCTGGTGGTTATCCCACGCACCCTGACGCAAATTTGTATGTTTGTCAGGTGATTCGACCTGTTTTGGAGCCATTCGTGAACAGTATTCCAGGGGCTATTTTCCAACAGGATAACGCTAGGCCACTTACCGCTGTTGTAACGCAACATGCTCTACAGAGTGTCGACGTGTTGCCTCGGCTTGCTCGATCACCGAATCTGTCTCCAGTGTAGCACATATGGGACATCATCGGACAACAATTCCAGAGTCATTCACAAATAGCATTAACCGTCCCTGTATTGATCGACCAAGTGTAACAGCCTTGGAACTCCATTCCACAAACTGACCTCCGAGACCTGTACAACACAATGCATACACGTTTGCATGCTTGCATTCAACGTCTTGGCGGTTACACTCGTTGTCAGTGTACCAGGAGTTCACATTTGCAATCGCTTATCTCACGCTTACATTACGCTGTGATCTTGTAATGTCAGTCATCAAAATATGTTAGGTAAACAGATGTATTTCTGTAATTGCATTACTCAAGATTAATTATTTTTTGGTGCTGCGATTTTTCTTTCTGTTAGTGTATTTATGACTTTTTTCGAAGGCTGTGAATGTAGCAAATAAAGTGTTCACGTGTTTTCTTTAATAAATGTCTGTGATGTTTGCGTGTACATGCAGTGATGATGTTTAGTTTGTGGGGCGCTCAAAGGCGCGGTCATCACCACCTGTACAGAGTCCCAATTTTTACACAGTCCAGTCGAACCACTGTCACGAATGATGATGACAACACGAATACCCAGTCCCCGGGCAGAGAAAATCCCAAACCCCGACGGGAACCGAACCTGGGGCCCCGTGATTCAGAGGCAGCGAAGCTAGCCATTAGACCATGAGCAATGCAGTGAATGCTACGTATGTTGGTCGTTGATGACGGAAGAGTTAGGAACAGAAAGAAACACATCGCTATGGCCCAATCCCTTCGATTGGCGTTAACTTAACGTCCTGTCTGATGGACGAGTCACCATCAATGAGCAGTCACTGCATGAGACGCTGCAGAGTAATTTTGGATTTTACCCAGGCCGATGCGCTCACGATGGCAATCCGAAACTTTATTCCATAACTTCTTTTCCCTCTGATAGCCAAATTCTGATGTTGAGGTGGAAATGTTCCGTCAAGAAGCGCAAGATGATAATCTCCTTGTATTTCCGGTTTGTATTTGCTCAGTAAAGTTATTTGTCCTCTTCTTTTCGGAATTTAAGCATCATTACATGTCTTTCTCTTTACTTTAATGACCCTAATTAATCTGTGAGCCTGCACGCATATAGACTAATTCACTGTTACTGAACTGAAAGGTTTTACACGAATAAATAAAAACAAAATGCGCTACAGTTCTGAGACATGCAATATGTATTCGCAAGAAATGATTTTGCAGGTTTCCCTCTACTTCTGTCTAACAGTTGAACTTAAAAATGCTTTCTGGAGGACCCAGTTCGTTTCCCCAAGGAAGTTACAAGCCGTCTGATGTTGGAAGGTCTCCACTGGAAGCCTCCTGCGAAAAGTTATTATTTTATCCTGGTGCTTTTATTTTGTATAGCAGTCATTTCGTTAAAAATGAAAGTATCTTAGCCCGGCTATGAAAGATAGTATTATTATATAAAAAACGCACTTTGTTTTCGACGTAGTCTATTTGAAATAATTGTACTTCGTGCAGTGATAGGTCCCATCCGCGAAGTGTGATCCTTGAATGCTTGCCAGATAAGGGCCCAACGCGTCCAAACTTCCTCGTTGGACTGGGTGGCTGACTAGAGGGATAAGAATATCCTGTAGAACAAAGTGGCAATTATATCAAAACGTTAGAAGCAGTCAAAATCTAAATGCAGCAGCCCATTACAAATAGTATTGTAAGGTGCTTAAAAATGTTATTAGGAAGGCAAAAAGTATGTGGTATGCAGATAGAATAGCTAAGTCTCAGGATAAAATTAAAACCATACGGTCAGTCGTAAAGGAAGTGGCTGGTCTGCAGAGACAGGTCGAGGATATAGAATCAGTGCGTAGTGGGAATGTCCGTGTTACTGATAAGTCGCATATATGTACAGTATTTAATAATCACTTTCTGAGTATAACAGGTGAACTAAATAGTTGAACTTAAAAATGCTTTCTGGAGGACCCAGTTCGTTTCCCCAAGGAAGTTACAAGCCGTCTGATGTTGGAAGGTCTCCACTGGAAGCCTCCTGCGAAAAGTTATTATTTTATCCTGGTGCTTTTATTTTGTATAGCAGTCATTTCGTTAAAAATGAAAGTATCTTAGCCCGGCTATGAAAGATAGTATTATTATATAAAAAACGCACTTTGTTTTCGACGTAATCTATTTGAAATAATTGTACTTCGTGCAGTGATAGGTCCCATCCGCGAAGTGTGATCCTTGAATGCTTGCCAGATAAGGGCCCAACGCGTCCAAACTTCCTCGTTGGACTTAAAATGTCTTCCAGATGCATATTTCTTTTAGTACTGGTAAAGGTACGACTCACAGGATGCAGAATACAATGTCTACGATTAATGTTTAAAAAACATGCACTTGCAGTTCCTCAGTTTTCCCTTATAAAAAATGTTTTTCTGGGCAAGTTCACTATCCAGCTGATAGTCAGAAGTCTTGCACAACATTTGCATGTTTGTTTTATCTTTTCCATCCCAAATAAAAAAGTTTTCCAGTAAACGAAATCGACTTCACTTTTCTGGTACAGGTTTACTGGTCTACAGCCAGTGAGTCCTCCTTACCCACAGTACAATCTTACGACAGGGCAGTCATGGCCATGCTGTCTAGTGCTCAAATCCATCCATCCACAACAACAAATGGGCATACAAAGAAACAGAATTTTACGGCAGCACGTTATTCATTTTTTTTTAACCAAACGAATACGATATAACTGTACTGAAAAGCCGTAGGAATAAAATTATTACGCAGATCAAGTTTACACTTGAGCTACATTATTGCGTACCAAGTACCATTACAACAAAAACAAAATATCATTGATATAAACGATACCTCAGCGCCCAGCCGATAACTTTTCGCCTTGCCCACCAACGAGAAACGTCTCAAGTAATGAATAATAAACGCGATCTGGATTAACATTTTTATTATTAAAAATACTGATCTAGACAGTGTTTTTCATTTATGATACCAAAAGAGGTCACGGTTCCCTCAGACATACCGTCATTTATGAAACAGCTCAGATACATTTTCAGTGTTTATCTGTTGACAACGACGTCTTCAGTTTAGATGAGACTGGGTAAAAGATAGGAAAGCTGCTCGATAATTAGAGTCAGGCTCCGAGAGATGATGTTACATATTACTTTGTACAGCATTGTTTCATCAAGCGCCAAGAAGAGTGGCCGCGTGGTTTGAGACGCCATGTCACGATTTGCGCGGCCCCTCCCGCCGGAAGTTCAAGTCCCCCCTCGTGCTTGGGTTTTTGTGTTGTTCTTAGCGTAAGTTAGTGTAAGTAGTGTGTAAGTCTAGGGACCGACGACCTAAGCAGTTTGGTCTCTTAGGAGTACATACATATTTGAACATTTGTTTTATCAAGTGAAGCGAATTAATAATGATAATGACGACCTTTGGAAAGCCGGCCGCGGTGGTCTAGCGGTTCTAGGCGCTCAGTCAGGAACCGCGCAACTGCTACGGTCGCAGGTTCGAATCCTGCCTCGGGCATGGATGTGTGTGATGTCCTTAGGTTAGTTAGGTTTAAGTAGTTCTAAGTTCTAGGGGACTTATGACCACAGATGTTGAGTCCCATAGTGCTCAGAGCCATTTGAACCATTTTGAACCTTTGGAAAACACGAGCTCTCAAGTGAATAATATTCCCTTAAAAACTTGACGACAACACAAATTAAACACAAGTTGTACCAACATTACAGACGCGAGAAAACATGTTGGACGTCCAGCTGTGTTCCACTCCTGAAATGATTGAAAAAATATCTTTTATAGAATACCGGCGACTGAAGGTTGCAAGGTAGCTGACATTTGAAGCATTTCATCATATAATGTGTACTACTTTTGTACAAAGTACTGCATTTTAGACAGTCCTTTCTACAGGGCTGCACTGCAGCTTCTTCACATTTTATTTTCACTGTGATTAGCTACCCCCCACCAGACAATATCCATACTAGTAAATATTCATCGAAGAACGAAACAGTACCCCGTAATTCGGTATAGTGCGCAACATATTGCCCCTGTGTCGTCACGGCGGTCTAAAGGGCAGTCAGCACCTGGTACTTGTCGTATGGTAAGTGTTAAGGGTAAACCCCGCACAGTTATTTTTTTGAGGCATCAGCCTTGTGACTGGCGTGCAAACCTCTTTCCCTCAGAGTAACATTTGCATCCAACGTCCTCCAATCTTTGTTGGCTACGTTCCAATATCTATCTTCCTATACAGTTTTTATCCTCTACAGCTTCCTCTGGTGCCGTAGTAGTTATTCCCTGTTGTCTTAACGCAGGTCCTATCATACTGTCCCTTCTTCTTGTCAGTGTTTCCCGTAAGATCCTTTCTTCACCGATGCTGAGGAGAACCTCCTAATCTCTTACCCTACCAGTCCACCTAATTTTCAGCACTCTTCTGTAGCACCACATCTCAAACGCTACGATTCTCTTCTGTTCCGATTTTCCCACAGTCCATCATTCACTATCATACAAATGTACAATCTCAGAGATTTCTTCCTCGTATTAAGGTCTATGTTTGATACCCCTAGGTTTCCTTTGGACAGGAATGCCATCTTTGCCTGTATTAGTCTCCTTTTTATGTCCTCCAAGCTCCGTCCATCATGGGTTATTTTGTATCCAAGGTAGCAAAAGACTTAATATTAAAAAGAATAACATTTCCTAATGTTCTACAAAATTATACTTATTTTGACACGAGCCGGCTTTCGTTTTCCAAGCTATCCTCAGGTAACAAGATGGCCTGAGAAGCAGAAAGCCGTGTCGTGATCAAATTACTATAAGTTTGCAGAACATTAGGAAGTGTTTTCCTTTTTAATATTATTATCATGTTCTACCAAGCACCGACGGAAAGTTCAGTTAATGTTAGAAGTCTAAACTTTGTCTACTTTTTTATAATCACTTTTGATGTTTCCTCGCTAGTCTCATTTCTGCAGCTTCTCATTACTTTCGTCTGTCTTCGGTTTACCCTCAATCCATATTTTGTACTCGTTAGACTGTTCATCCCATTCAACAGTTTTGGTAGTTCTTCTTTACGTTCATTAAGAACAGCAGTATCATCAGCTAATCTTATCTTTGATATCCTTTCATTCTGACATTTAATCCACTCCTGAATCTTTCTTTTATTTCCGTTATTGCTACTTCGATGTATTGACTGAACAGCTGGGATGAAAGACTGCATCACTGGTACATATGGTGAAACCATCTCGACAAAGGTTCATGGCCCTATTAACAATTACTGGAAATGCGCTGTTTTCTTTCTAGACGATGGCGATGAAAGACCGCCAGATTGTCAGAACGTATTTTACAGCATTCGACTGGCTCTTAGGTGCAAATGTGTAGCCGAACCGACCATGTCCAGTTGTGACGTTTCGTCAAATCCCGAATTCCGTATGAAACTGTAAGCAGTTGACCTCGGTGTGCTTTGGATGTCCCCTATTTATCGCGCCGAGTTATTTCAACAGCGGCATTCACACACATGATTATGTGAATGAACATCGACTCACCAGAATAACTAGTTCTCAACTCTGGCGCCGCTATGTGAGTGGTGTTACTGCCTGTCGTTGCGCAAAGGAGATCACTCTGTCTACAGCACTCGTCTGTGATGCGGAAAGGATAAAATACTTTTGATTACATGGCATTCTGTTTATTTTGGGGCTCATCTGGATCTGGATCTCATTACCGTCGGAACCATGTCATTTTGAAAATCATATAACAACTGGAACAGATTAGTACTATTCGCGCACTATTTTACAAACAACTTTAATTTGTTTAGAAAAGGCTGCATTACCCGACGTTGATTCAGTTCAACATTGCTGAAGTGCATACTAGATAAAATAACAAACAGAAATAAAAAGGGTTAAAGCTATTGACACAAAAGTTGTGTATGTGGTTGCCACAATATTGCTGCACAAAAGTATCTCAAGCAAACCAGCGATTCTGCATTTCACTTCCCCCATCTATACACAGCACACCAGCATATGTTTTGGAATATGACTCCAGTTGCTGTGAGAGACGTCAACAGAAATAGCGATCTTCATCGACTGGAATTCAAGGCAGTATTCACCAAACGAATTGCGATAAAGGGTCATTGACAGAGTGCAGGCAGCCAGCCTCAGATGGGGCCAAGCTGTTAAACGTTTCTGTTTTCCCCAGATTGCGTTATTTCTGCATCCAGAATGTTCAACTAAAGACAGGCAAGGACTGTGACGTGGTGATGATCAGTATTTGCTGATACTTATTAGATGGGTAGGTCTGGGTCCACATTCCCACTGCGGTTTACCCTATTTTCGTCCACTAGTGGTATAGTGCCCTTGAGCAGGCATCTTTGAGAAAGAGGTATGTGCAGTGCAGTGCAAATCAAGAATTAGCGACCCTCTGCCCTTAAGCGCATGGTTTGCCCAATTCATAGACTACATGACATTTCAACTACACTATCTGATGAATAGATCCGAACAGGCCTATGTAATGCGAGATTGATCACTAGATGTCACGAGAGGCAGACCCACCAGCATAAAAAGATGCGATGAGTACTGTGTCGTCAGTAGAGGAGCAGGAACAACAAAATGGATCGGTCATAAGAGCTCAATGACTTCGAATGTGGACCAGTCACTGGAGGTCACCTGAATAACAAATCCACCAGGAACATTTCAACGCTTCTACAGCTGCCCCAAGTTGACTGCTGGTGATACTATTGGGAAGTGGAAGCGCAGAGGAGCAGCCACAGACAAACCAACGCCAGTCAGGCCTCATGTACTGATAGACAGGTACCATAGAGGTTTGTTGTAAAAAAATAGGATGAAATCAGAGGAAGGAATCACTCCTGAGTTCCAGAGCGCTACCAGTGGTCCAGCTAAAACTATAACTGTGCTTAGGAAATTAATCGACACCTGGGGTGGTGTAAAGAGGGATGGCATTGGACGGTGGATGACTGGAAACAGGTGATTCAGAGCGATCAGTCACGTTGTACCGTCTGGAGAACGTTACCTTCCATCATGTGTAGTCCCAGCAGTGAAGTACGGAGGAGGTGGTGTTACAGTATGGGGGTGGTTTTCGTGTTTGGTGTATGGTTTCCTTATTGTGCTTAAAAAAACGCAAAAAAACGGAAGGATATGATGACGTTTTACAGCAGTGTGTAACGCTTACAGTAGCAAAACAGTTTGGAAAATGAAATGGCTCTGAGCACTATGGGACTTAACTCCTAAGGTCATCAGTCCCCTAGAACTTAGAACTACTTAAACCTAACTAACCTAAGGACATCACAACCATCCATGCCCGAGGCAGGATTCGAACCTGCGACCGTAGGGGTCGCGCGGTTCCAGACTGTAGCGCCTAGAACCGCTCGGCCACCACGGCCGGCCAAAACAGTTTGGAGACGACGACAGTTTGTGTCAGCTTGACAATGCATAGTACCATGAAGCATCATCTTCGAGGCAGTGGTCTGTGGAGAATAACATTCCTAAAATGGACCGGCCTGCCAGAGACCCGACCTGAACCAAATGTAACACCTTTGGGACAATCGACCTCGCTCCAGGCTCCAGTGTCCAATATCACACATTCTCTGGAAGAACGGGCTGCCATTCCTCTACAGACATGAGACACCTCACTGAAACTGTCCCCAGCAGACTCCAAGGTATCTTAAAGGCAAAGGCTGGATACACTACATGTTAATGTCAATAAACAGTTGCTTTTGATCAAATCATGTATATGAATCAGTCACTGGGTCACTGCTGTTACTCTGTAAGGTTCAAATGGTTCAAATGGCTCTGAGCACTACGGGACTTAACTTCTGAGGTCATCAGTCCCCTAGAACTTAGAACTACTGAGACCTAACTAACCTAAGGACATCACACACATCCATGCCCGAGGCAGGATTCGAACTTGCGACCGTAGCGGTCGCGCGGTTCCAGACTGTAGCGCCTAGAACCGGTCGGCCACCTCGGCCGGCCCTCTGTAAGGTTTCAGTTTCAGTGTGTTAATAGCTCTGTGGATAGCTGCTGTTGACACAACAGTTTTCTCGGCCTTCTTTCCAAAGCTACTCCTGTGTCGTTTCGTTATTTCTCCACCAAAACCAAGATGTGACCTACCACATGGTTCGTGCTGCGGACTGGAGCCGCATGCAGTGATGGTGGCCTGCATGCGGAGATATTGGTTTCCTACAAAAAGTGTCACTCGCATCCTGCGTGGTGTACTCAGTATAAAATGCGTTGTGACGAAAGGAAAACTTGTTGCAGTAGGTGGTAGCCATAGTCGCATGGGTTTTCTGTGACTTCAATTTATCATTTAACTAATGATAATGCTATTATGACGAAAATGATATTGAGATGAATGGGCGATTGGTTGCTCACTAGTACCGCTTGTTTGTAATTAAAGTGCAGCTACTCATGGAGATCCAGTGTGTGCTGTAATCATCGTATGTTAGAGAAATTTCATAAATATGCTAGTGCATTAGAGTGCAACCGATTAACGCTGGAAAAAAATAGTTCCGATTTTGGCTACGAGGTGCAAGTATGGTGCTGTTCAGCATCTCGTCGATGTCTCAGGTGCTCATATTGAACAAATTGTTAAGTGGTGGTTAGTAAAAAAATCAACATTACTCCTTTCTCACCTGTTTGACCTTTTCTCCCCACGTCCTGTTCCTACGCCATTACATATGGTTCAAATGGCTCTGAGCACTATGGGACTCAACTGCTGTGGTCATCAGTCCCCTAGAACTTAGAACTACTTAAACCTAACTAACCTAAGGACATCACACACATCCATGCCCGAGGCAGGATTCGAACCTGCGACCGTAGCAGTCGCACGGTTCCGGACTGCGCGCCTAGAACCGCGAGACCACCGCGGCCGGCATTACATATGGAAATATTTCCATACGTCTTACTTGTATTCGCAGCGCCAGATTTGCACCTGGTGGCCAAAATTGGTACTATTTTTTTTCCAGCGTAGCTCGGTTCATCATTAAAGCATGATAATATCTACCAAGATTCGCTGCCTTACGATAATTACAGCCCACACTCGACCTCTGTGAGTAGCTGCACTTTAATTATAACCACCCAGTAACTAACGTAAAAATGTAAACCTGCCCTACTCAAGAGATACTCCACGGAGACATGTTCAGAAGTGCGATTGTTAGAAATAAAGAAATCAAACAAGTAATGAAGGGTAGGAAGTCCTAGGCTGACGATGCAGAGGGTTTGCACTGAAGATGAAAGAGGTGAAAGCACGCTGGGCAAGCCCATGGGGCCCGCGCGGCAGTTGGAGCGGTACGTCGAAGTGAGCAGAGAGGAGGGCGCCGCGAGAGGATTACGGCACGCGCTATTAAACGACGACCCGGTTTCGCAGCCAGGCACAAAGGGGAGACTCTGACACGGTTTTCGTCGATAGCGCCAGACTATGGGCCAGCAGCGATTGCAGTAGCTGTTTGCGTCATATATTTGCTTTGGAATTCTTTGGTGATGCGGTCTATACCGAACCATAGGCCTCAAATTCGCTTCTGCACTGTCATGTAGTAGTAGTAGTAGTAGTAGTAGTAGTAGTAGTAGTAGCAGCAGCTTTATTCATCCATAGATCTGTTTTTACAAGGATATAGGACATGTCGAAGTATTTAAAAATTTAGATCAATTTAAAATAAGCTAATTCGTATACACATATATTTACAGACTTCTAGTTAGAGAGAATCATTAGATTTACTACTGGTATACAGTACTTTTTTACAAATAACTTATTAAATAATCTAATGCCACATTGTTCAGTCGTTTCTCACTATCAGTGACTGCACACATTATACACACATTGTTTCACAACACTTCACTCACTACACAAACACACATACACACACACACACACACACACACACACTGGTGATCTCTGGGCCATTTTCTGTACTGCAACATCCAATTTGCTATCCTGAAAAAACTGAGTCAGCATCCCTCCATAATGAGTGAGATTTTGTGCTCAGAAAGAGGAAGAGGTGTTAGTATTGTGCCATGGATAGCTTGGGGGTAAGTATTTCTAGAAAGGAAAAAAAGGAGGAAAAAAACATAAAGCGAAGGTTTTATGTGGAGTGTTGGATATTTTATAATCATTATTATTTATTTGTATAATATTTGTTATCAAACCCCTACTCTGTTTTAGCTAAGTAATCCTTCAATGTATAAAATGTATTGCATAACAGGTACTTTTTAGCTGCCTGTTTAAATAAGTGTATTTTTGCAATTTCTTTAATCTCTTTTGGTAATTTATTGTACAGTTTTATTCCTTGGTAGAAAATGCTGTTTTGAGTTTTATGTTTATTTTTTCTTGGTAAATGTAAGTTGAGTCTATCTCTTGTTGCATGGTCATGGACAGAGCTGTTTGTGCAGCAATTACCAGTGTTATTTTTGACGTGTACAACTGACTGGTAAATGTATTCACATGGAGCAGTTAAAATCTCCTGTGTTCTGAACAGATCTTTACAATGAGCTTGACTAGCATTTTTGATTAATATTTTTGTAGCTCTTTTTTGGAGTTTGAAAATTGTGTTCATAATAGCTAAGAATTGAGTGTACATATGAATAATATGTAACTAAAAGACACTGCATGTTACACACTGATGATAGGATTCTAAGGACATAACACGCTGATGACATTCTGTTTGCAATACATATGAGGACGAGCTACAGATATGATCTAACTCATTTGTCACTGGCAAATTTCTTAATGCAGAATAATAAACAAAAAAAGACAAACAAAGAAACATTGCTGTGCTACAGAAATCCCCGGGAACCTTGCAAGAAAGACGTCGTAGTTCTCGCGAAATACTGTTGAGTAAATGTAGAGAACTTGTGATCGAAGAGAACTGTGCGACCATTGTGCTGCCACCATCGTATATCTCTTGTGGGGATCATGAGAATGAAATAAGAGAGATTAGGTGCATGTACACAGACAGTAACACTCGCTCATTGCGCGAAAAGAATAGTAAATGAAACCAATAATACTGATAAGCTGTACACTGATGAGCCGAAACATTATAACAACTGTCCACCGCGAGGTCGAATTCCGCCTGGTGGTGTTACGGGCACGTGACGCAGCAAAGACAGAATGTAAGCGGAAGAGAGACGAATGGACAGCCATTGTAGTGAAGATACGCGGAAATCCACTGATATAAACGGTTCTGACATAGGGCACATTGTTGTGGCGCTGCGCCTGGAAACGAGAATCTTTGATTAACTTTTTATACCTGGGATTCACAGTCATGTAGAACTTTATAAAAGACATCATATTTACGCCAGCGACTGTAACACTGGCGTAAATATGATGTCTTTTATTGAGAATCTTTGGAATGGCGAATCTGGCCACTTGTTGGCGTACTAGTGTCGTGAGCACCTACGGAAAGTCGCTGAAGGATGGTGAAACAACGAGTAGGCCGTATTGTGTCGGACGACAACGAGTCATCACAAAACCTAGAGTCGGAGGATCCCCCACTGTGTAATCCAGGATCGGCAGCGATCTGTGGCAGATCTGACGACAGAGTACAATGCTAGTGCAGGCACAAGTGTTTCGGAGCACACCGTTCAAGGGCCATTGTTGAACGTGGAGCTCTATATCACACGGCCCCTTAGTGTTCCGGTGTTGACGCAATGACATCTTCAGTTATGACTGCAGTGGGCACAGCATCACTGAGTTTCCGCCGAGAATCAATAGAAACGCGTCGCCTGTCGAATGAATCGCATTTCTTGATACATCAGTTCGATAGTTGGCTTCTTACACGCCGTCATCCAAGCGAATGGCTTCACGAAGCAGATCTACGCCACAGACACGGGCCGGTGAAGGCAGAACTGTGCTATGGGGTACATTCAGTTGGCCTTCCATGGGAACTGTGGTGGTAATCGAAGGTATCATGACAGCAGTGAACTACGTGAACGTTATTTCGGACCACCTGCATCGCTTTATGCTTGATGTCTACCTCTGTTGCGATGATACCTTCCAGCAGGATAACTGTATACCTGTTCGTGTTGCAAGGTCAGAATGGTGCTACAGCGATCTCACATTGATGTCTTGGCTAGCAAATGTGCCTGACCTGTACCCCAGCATGTACAGGGCGCCAGCTGCGTGCCCGTAAACCACCATCCCGTAATTTGCGCGAATTGATTGACCTATGGGTAGACATCCGGTGCCATACAGTTCTGGAATCCTGTTAAGAACTTGTCGAATCCGTACCAAGAAGAATCTCCATTGCACTGTGTTTGAAAAGTGGAAGAACACCCTATTAAGCAGGTGGACATGATATTTTGGCTCATCGATGTATCTCTGTACGGAGGCTAGCGGAATAAGAGATTAGAGGTAAGTGTGCACTTACAAGAAGACGACACGGAAATTGGATTTTTGTAATTTTTTGGGTTTCGTACCTCAACTGGCACAGACGAAACCCCTATGGATAACTTTGTTGTCCGTCTGTCTGTCCATATGTTAAGAACCCTTTTTCTCAGAAACGGTCGACATATCAAGTTGAAATTTATGTCACATACTAAGGTCTATGGCCCCGTACCTGTGTAAAATAATTTAAGGTTCTAAGTCAATGCAATCAAAAGATAAGGCTATCTATGCCACATATTTTGATGCTCGCAAACTCACTCTTCAAAACGTATGGTACTTCCCGTTGGCCTAGAATCACGGAAGTTGGCAAGAAGCAAGGTTTAACAGTACAAGTAAAGAAAAAAAAATCGAAATCGTTAAAGTGTAACTATATCACACAAAAAAATTTCTTACCATTTGTTATGCGACTGTCTCTGTCCGCCGTCTGACAAGACGCCTTTTTCTCAGGAAGGGGTGGACATAGCACGTTGAAATTTGTCTCATACTAAGGTCTACGGTCTCTTGGTGCTCTAAAACCTGAAGATTCTAAGTCAATGCAATTAAAAGATTTGGTCATTTACAATGAAGCGCCAAAGGAACTGGTGTAGGCATGTGTATTCAAATACAGAGTTATGTAAACAGGCGGTCGGCAACGCCTGTAGAAGACTACAAGTGTCTGCCGCAGCTGTTAGATTGGTTACCGCTTCTACGAGTACAATGGCACGTTATCAAGATTTAAGTGAGTTCCAACGGGGTGTTATAGTCCGCGCAAGAGCGATGGGACACAGTATCTCCGAGGTAGCGATGAAGTGGAGATTTTTCCGTACGACCATTTCACGAGTGTACCGTAAATATCATTAATTCGGTAACACATCAAATCTCCAACATCGTTGCGGCCGGAAAAAGATCCTGCAAGAAAGGGACCAACGACGACTGAAGAGAATCGTTCAACATGACAGAAATGCAACCCTTCCACAAATTGCAGCAGATTTCAGTGCGGGGCCATCAGCAAGTGTCAGCGTGCAAAACTGTTAGTGAAGCATCATCGATATGGGCTTTCGAAGCCGAAGGGGCACTCGTGCACCGTTGATGACCGCACGACACAAAGCTTTACGCATCGCCTGGGCCCGTCTACACCGACATTGCCCTGTTGATGACTGATACTTGTTGCCTAGTTGGACGACTCTCGTTTCAAATTGTATCGAGCGGATGAAAGTGTACGGTTATGGTGACAACCTCATGAATCCATGGACCCTGCATATCAGCAGGGGACTGTTCAAGCTGGTGGAGGCTCTGCAATTGTGTGGGGCGTGTGCAGTTGGAGTGATATGGGACCCGTGATATGTCTAGATACGACTCTGACAGGTGACACGTACGTAAGCATCCTGTCTGATCATCTGCATTCATTCATGTCCATTGTGCATTCCGACGGACTTGGCCAATTCCAGCAGGACAATGCGACAACCCACACGTCCAGAATTGCTGCAGTGGTCCCAGGAACACTCTTCTGAGTTTAAACGCTTCCACTGGCCACCAAATTCCCCAGACCATACTGAGCATATCTGGGATGCCTTGTAACGTGCTGTTCAGAAGAGATCTCCACCCCCTCCTACTCTTACGGATTTATGGACAGCCCTGCAGGATTCATGGTGTCAGTACCCTCCAGCTCTACTTCAGACATTAGTCGAGCCCATGCCACTTCGTATCGCGGCACTTCTGCGTGCTCGCGGGGACCCTACACGATATTAGGCAGGTGGGGCCTGCTTATTTGGCTCTTCAGTGTACATCACATCTTTTAACACTCACAAACTCAACCATCAAGACCTATAAGGCACTTCCCGTTGGCGTAGAATCACGAAATCTGGCAAATGCGAAGGTTTCACAGTGCAACCAAAAGAAAAAATCCGAAAACTGTAAATCGCAATTACATCATAGAAACAAATTCTGCCATTTTGTCTGACTGTCTGCTCGACCTCTCAAGGCCAGTTTTTCTTAGGAACGGGCTGACGTATCAGCTTGACATTTATGTCGCCTACTGAGGTTTATGGTTCTTTGGCGGTGTAAGAAATTGAAACTTCGAAGTCAATGCAATCAAAAGGCACCGCCATTTATGCCACATATTTTAATATTCGCAAACTCCCTTATTAAAACCATATCGTTCTTCCCGTTGTCCTAGGATCATGAAATTTCGGAGAAGCAAGGTTTCATAGTACAAGTAGAGGAAACAATTAGAAAATCGTTAATTTACAATTATTCCACACGAAAAAAAACTCATCATTTGTTGACCGACTTCGAACTTCAAATTAAAACATTATCGGAAGTCTTAGAATTCCCGGGACCAATATCTTGCCGGTTTCAGTGTCGATAACAAGCAAAAATCCTGAGACTCTCGATTCCTGGGAAGGATGAACTGTCTATATGCGTAGCTAAGTTTGTACGGAACCCTCACAGTGCGGGTCCTACTGATACGTGGCCAGTTATTTTATATTTATGGTACGTGTTATCGAGAACTCAAATATCAATCTACCAAATCCGTTCGATGTAACGCTCAGATATTCTCGAGAAAGTCGACTTTGTAGTTTTCTCAGCATATTTAATTTACTAAATCTAGGACGATTTTTCGATGAGCAGAATGCTTGTCTAGTCGCTGGGTGGGCCACGTTTGATTCCTGGCTGATGCAAATTTTTAAAAAATGGTTCAAATGGCTCTGAGCACTATGGGACTCAACTGCTGAGGTCATTAGTCCCCTAGAACTTAGAACTAGTTAAACCTAACTAACCTAAGGACATCACAAACATCCATGCCCGAGGCAGGATTCGAACCTGCGACCGTAGCGGTCTTGCGGTTCGAGACTGCAGCGCCTTTAACCGCACGGCCACTTCGGCCGGCTGCAAATTTTTAAACAAAGGTTCATGTTGTGCGAACAACTACTTGGAAAAACATAAAGATGAAAACAGTAGTCTGTAATTTTTTTAAATTTAAACAAATTTTATTACAATCTTATATGAAAGGTCGGGAATTAAGATTTTTTATTTGCAGTGAAAACTTGAATTTTGTGTGAGATACGTAATTGGAAATGAGAAGATGTGTATTTTTAATAAGAAAATGTCGATTACATATGTGTCTATTAGCATATATCTGACAAATTTTATATTTAAATGACATAGGTATCCAAACCGAATGGAAGTAAATCAGAAAAATAATGACCGAAACAAGATTCGAACTAGCAATACAGCGATTATCACTCTACAGTGCAACCGAGTTTTTACCGCCTTTATTTATTTTACGATTAAAGCAAATGGTGACAGAACATTCACCTTTATTTAAAAATTTTCATCGGCCGGGAACTGAATACAGGCTTCCCATATATGACGCGAGCATTCTACCACAGAACCGCGTGGCCCATCGAAAAACGATCCTATATTCAACAGAGAAAAGATGCTCGGAAAAGTAGTCCATTTAATCGAGAATTTTTGACTGTGGCGTCGAACTGCTTTTGGCGATTTATATTTGAGATTTGACCTTCACGTACCATAATTATAAAAAATTTCAAAAATCCAACTGCCGTGTGGCCTCATTGTAAGAAACAGTCGTAACATCATACAATGCTACAAAATAACTGAAACGTTTCTGAGGCACAGCTTGTCATGAACTTCCGATCCCAGACCGATATCTACCGATACTATTTTTTCTAACTTGCGTTTCGTCGTCATTATCCAGATACTAATCCATTACAATTACATAGCATCAAACATACGCTCTACTGCGTATTTTGTTAATTACATTACTTCAGTTGGACAAATATAGGGAAAAGAATCGGTATTTGTGTGGAATGGTTAAGGAAAATTAAGGAAAAGCTGAATCACAATGATTCAGTCACACTCAGCTTTCAATTGTCCGTATGCAAGTCTCTTACTAACCACACGTTGTATTCGATTTAAGCAGTTAGATGAATGAGCTCCCACCGTACCAAGTTCTCTCTCTCACTCTCCATTCTCGAATATAACATCAGTAAAGAGGATAATAACAGCAAGAATCATCTTCACGACATATGTGTCGTGGCAGCGTACAGTCCTTAGGAATGTGTGAATGACGCTGCGAACAATACAGGGTGAGCCCGTATGTACATTCCACTACGTGTATTAATACGTGAGATGTCTGTAGGGGAAGGTCTTACTATAAATATCCCGACGAATCTAACGAAATTTTCTTGAGGCCTATGAGTGCAAGCTCACTTTTATTGTTTTCAAGGTTATCTTTCTCCGAAAAATAACAGTATTAACATCTTACACGCCAGGTTTCAAGACTTTGTAACTAAATGTCTATGAAGCCGACATTGCATAGCCTATTTGACAGGTCACAGGTGGCGGATTGTGGACATTCCATCAGATGGACTAGCTACGAATACAGAATAAGCAGTCGTTGACTAAGGCAAAATAAAACCAAATCCACATTGCGTCTGTCTTGTAGCAAGCGGCAAAGTGGTCAGTGTCTGTTCACCAGCGGTGTGGCTGAAATTTATTTTTTGGAATTAATCCTTCCAGTCTTAACACTCTGAGTTCACTCAGCGAGTCTTTTCAACCCCTCTTGATTCCAGGTACAATCATCATGGAGCATTTTGATAATCACAGTATTACCCCAGGTGGTAAATCCACCGCCAGTATTACGGCGCAACTGGTCTCTCGGATTCTGGGGCGGCCAGATTAAAATGCAGCGTGATTCAACAGAGGAAGTCGTAGTCCTCTAGCCAATTTAAAACAAAACCAAATACATTTATTGCAACACTTAACATACAAACGCTTTTGCAGTCAGGCAAACTTCATAAACTTGGAGATAAACAGAACAGTCAAATTTTGGCACTTCAAGAAACGCGAATGACGGACAATAACACAATGGAGTTCGGTAATTATCGTCTTCTTAAAAGTAAAACTGATAAAAGAATACTTAATAATACACCACATCTGCGAGTTGTTTCTGCAGTCTAAAAAAATATTTTAAATTCAATAACGGAGATAAAACCCATTAATAATAGACTAATGACAATTTCTCTTAAATGCGCAAATAAGGCATACGCTTTAATTAATACCCATATTCCAGTCAATGAGGATAACCGTAAAAAACCCAAAGAAGTTAATGAAGCTAGGGAAGCGTTAGAAATCATCATTTCGAAAATTCCCTCAAACCATTTTAAAATTTTAGTGGGTGATTTTAATGCTCGTCTAGGTGAAGCGAAAAATATAAGAAAACGGTGGGTAGATTTCCTGCGCATAAATGAACAAACCAAAATGGCCAAAGACTTGTTGAAACGTGCAAAAATTTTAACCTTAAAATCATGTCAACACATTTTAAAAAGAACCCTTCTACATAAAATAAAAAACTTGGCGAGTACCCAATACATTTACTGGGGAATTTCAAATGGATCATATCGCAATTTCATACCCCAACTACAAAGAAATTTTAATTGTCCAAGTTAGAAAAGGGGCTAATACAGATTCTGACCATTATTTAATCTGAATAAAATTAAAACTTCAACCTCAAAAACATTTCAAAACCAAAAACGTTATCCCAAAATTTGACACTGCTAAAATAACCCCTACTCTAACGAGCGAACTTGACAAAAAATAATACAACAATTGGCAAGGTTAAAAGAAAATTTCATCACAACAGGACAAAATTTAATTCCCCTTCGAAAGAAACAAAAACTCCCTTGATGGAAAGCGGATTGTGACACATCAGTTAAGACTAGGCATGAGGCATTAAAAAATTGGAATAGTAACAAAACTGAAACTACGTACAACACCTTTCTAACTGTATAAAAAGAAACACCTAAATTAATTCTACAGACTATAGGAAACTACGAAAATGCCAATCTTTTAGAAATCGAAAAAGACTTCCAAAAGAACAATACAAGAAACTTTTATAAAACATTCAAAATAAAACTAATTGGTTATCAACCTCAAACTCTTTGCTTCAAAAACTAAAATGGCTGTTTGGCTCTTAACAACCAGGAAATCGCAAGGTACTTGATACTTATTTTGAAAAACTATTAAACTGTCCAGAACCAGCGAATAAATTCCAAACACAGCAAACTAATAACACCAACCCTAACGGTCTAGGGCGCTGCAGTCATGGACTGTGCGGCTGGTCCAGGCGGAGGTTCGAGTCCTCCCTCGGGCATGGGTGAGTGTGTGTTTGTCCTTAGGATAATTTAGGTTAAGTAGTGTGTAAGCTTAGGGACTGATGACCTTAACAGTTAAGTCCCATAAGATTTCACACACATCTGAACATCTGAACACCAACCCTAACTCTAAAGAACCTGGCGAAATCGAAATAATTAAACAAATTAAGAGACTGAAAAACTATAAGGGATCCGGAGAAGACGGTATAATTGCAGAACTACTAAAATCAGCACTATAAAACGAGATCACTCAATTAACAGAACAGAGCTGCAAACTGAGAAAATACCTGAGGATTGGAAAACTGCCCTAATTCATCCATTGTGTAAAAAAGGGGATAGAATCAATGTTTATAATTACTGAGGAATCTCTCTTTTCCCGGTCACTTACAAAATTCTCTCGCATTGTTTACTTGATCGAGCCCAAGAACAATTAGAACCTAAAATTGGTGAGTACCAAGCAGGCCTTACTTAGACCAAACAGATCCTGTCCGGAACAAATTCTTAGTTTAAAACTAATCCTTAGGCACCAAAGTGTTCATGGCAACAATATTGTATGTACATTAGTGAATCTCTTTCCAATATTTTCCATATTTTAAATATTAATTGTATAAGTGATTGTGCAAGGAAAAGGATGCTGGTAGACCTCCTTAATTCATATAATCTTATGCAAACCGTATTCTTTCCAACGAGAGTGCAAGGGAACAGTAGAACAACCATAGACAACATTTTTGTTCATTCCTCGTTACTAGAAGGACATTCTGTTAGCAAATTAGTGAATGGCCTTTCAGATCGTGATGCACAAGTTTTAACTCTAAAAGATTTTTGTGCTGCAACTCATTACAGTTATCAACTTTTTAGGAAAGCTGATCCAGTTGCTGTAGAGACCTTTGTAAACATTATCAAGGAACAAGAGTGGCAAGATGTTTATAGTGCTGATATAGTAGACGATAAATATAATGCTTTCCTCAAGACTTTTCTCATGCTCTTTGAAAGTTGCTTTCCGTTAGAACGTTCAAAACAGGGTACTAGCACAAACAGGCAGACTGGGTGGCTGACTAGAGGGATAAGAATATCCTGTAGAACAAAGTGGCAATTATATCAAAACGTTAGAAACAGTCAAAATCTAAATGCAGCAGCCCATTACAAACAGTATTGTAAGGTGCTTAAAAATGTTATTAGGAAGGCAAAAAGGATGTGGTATGCAGATAGAATAGCTAAGTCTCAGGATAAAATTAAAACCATACGGTCAGTCGTAAAGGAAGTGGCTGGTCTGCAGAGACAGGTCGAGGATATAGAATCAGTGCGTAGTGGGAATGTCCGTGTTACTGGTAAGTCGCATATATGTACAGTATTTAATAATCACTTTCTGAGTATAACAGGTGAACTAAATAGAAATCTAGTCCCAACAGGGAATCATATAGCGCTCGTAGAAAAAAGTTTTCCGAGACTGTTACCTGAAATGCTCCTCCATGATACTGACAAGAAGGAGATTGAGTTAATAATTAAATCACTAAAGACTAAGAACTTTCATGGATATGACGGGGTATCTAGCAGAATACTGAAGTATTGTTCTATGTATGTTAGCCCAGTACTTAGCCATATCTGTAACTTTTCCTTTAGGAGTTGTCGGTTTTCTGACCGATTAAAGTATTCGGTAGTGAAGCCACTTTATAAAACGGGAGACAGGGATAATGTTGACAATTATAGTCCTATTTCTATTCCATCGGTGTTTGCTAAAGTTATCGAGAAGGTTGAATGTACAAGGTTACTGGAGCATTTAAATTCACATAATTTGCTGTCAAATGTACAGTTTGGTTTTAGAATTGGTTTAACAACTGGAAATGCTATATTCTCTTTTCTCTGTGAGGTTTTGGACGGATTAAATAAAAGGTTGCGAACGCTAGGTGTTTTCTTTGATTTAACGAAGGCTTTTGACTATGTTGACCACAAAATATTACTACAGAAGTTGAACCATTATGGAGTAACGGGAGTAGCTTACATCTGGTTCGCCTCTTACTTAAAGAACGGAAATCAGAAGGTAATTCTCCGCAATATTGAGAGTGGTAGTGATGTTCAGTCCCAATGGGGCACTGTGGGGCATTCCCCAAGGGTCGGTGCTGGGGCCACTGCTGTTTCTTATTTATATAAATGATATGCCTTCTAGTATTACAGGTGATTCAAAAATATTTCTGTTTGCTGATGACACCAGCTTGGTAGTAAAGGATCTTGTGTGTAATATTGAAACATTATCAAATAATGTAGTTCATGAATTAAGTTCGTGGCTTGTGGAAAATAATTTGATGCTAAATCACAGTAAGAGTCGGTTTTTACAGTTTCTAACTCACAATTCAACAAGAACAGATATTTTGATCAGATAGAATGGGCATATTATAAGCGAGACGGAACAGTTCAAGTTCCTAGGCGCTCGTATGGATGGTAAGCTGTTGTGGAAAGCCCATGTTCAGGATCTTGTTCAGAAACTAAATGCTGCTTTATTTACCATTAGAACAGTATCTGAAATAAGTGACAGTTCAACACGAAAAGTAGTCTACTTCACATATTTTCATACGCTTATGTCGTATGGTATTATTTTTTGGGGTAATTCTTCTGATTCAAAAAAGGGTATTTTTGGCTCAAAAATGAGCTGTTCGAGCTATATGTAGTGTAAGTTCGAGAACCTCTTGTCGACCCCTATTCAATAGTCTGGGAATTCTGACATTGCCCTCACAGTATATATTTTCTTTAATGTCGTTTGTTGTTAGCAATATTAGCTTATTCCCAAGAGTTAGCAGCTTTCACTCAGTTAATACTAGGCAGAAATCAAATCTGCATGTGGAATGCACTTCCTTGACTCTTGTGCAGAAAGGAGTGCACTATTCTGCTGCATCCATTTTCAATAAGCTACCACAAGAACTCAAAAATCTTAGCAGTAGCCCAAACGCTTTTAAGTCCAAACTGAAGAGTTTCCTCATGGCTCACTCCTTCTATTCTGTCGAGGAGCTCCTGGAAGAGCTGAAAAATTAAGCAAATTCCATTGTTACATTGTTGATTTTCTTTATTTAAACTTACGAATTGTCGCCTGAATACGTTTCTTGTATTTCATTTTATTTGTTTCTACTATCGTGTTTTAATTTCATGTATTGACTCGTTCCATGACCATAGAGACTTCTCCTTAATTTAGTCCCACGGAACAACAAATAAATAAATAAAGAGGAGCAGGGGCTAGATAATAAAACTGTGATTAAGGAAACGTTAACTGACACTAGCTCTAAAGTTAAATTCATGGGAGAAATTTCTGAACCATTTGATATAAAGACTGGTGTTAGACAGGGAGATGGACTCTCCCCATTATTGTTTAACTGTGTTTTGGAAAAGGTGATTACAGAATGGCGAGAACAAAAGTCGAGTCAAAATATAGATCAATCAATAAAGTTAGGCAGAAATAATATTAGAGTAGATTGCCTCGACTTTGTAGATGATCTGGCGATTTTAACTAGGGATGTTACCACAACTCAAACACAAATTGAAATTCTTAAAGAAGTTGCGGAAAAAGTTGTACTACAATTATCATTCGAAAAAATTGAACATATGACTTGCAACTAACAAGCACCAAAGTTTTTGAACACAAAATATGGAAAAATGAAAAGGGTTTCTCAGTTAAATACTTGGAGGAAATCATACATGAAAACGGTCTGAAAAAAGCTGAAAACGATGATCGCTGTCAAAAAATGACAACTGCATTCTGATTAACACATAATATTTATAATAAAAAATCACTTTCTAAGTTCAGTAAACTTAAGCATTACAGCATTGTAATCAAACACGAATGTCTTTATGGAGCAGAAACTTTAATTTTAAATAGAAATAGGGATACTGAAGAAATTCAAAAGAAAGAAAGAAATATTATTAGGAAAATATTAGGTCCCGAAATTACTGATGGAGAAACTTGTAGACTGAGAAGTAACCAGGAAATAGAAGAATACACAGACATACATGGTGACATGAGAAAACGGAGACTTAATTTTATGGGCACATTAAAAAAATGGCGCCCACTAGGTTGACAAAACAAATAGTAGAATTCTATGAAAACAGAAGTAAGGCCAAAACTGAGCCAATTAAATGGATCGCTGCGATTAGGGAGTATCTTAAAGAAGCCGGTATAACTCAGGCAGACGTTACAGACAGAAAAACGTTCAGGCAAAAGATATTTGCTTGGAAAGTCGGTCAAAGGGAAATTAGAAAACGGACTGGAACACCGTGGCCTGATGAAAGAAAGAGACTTCATTCTGAAAAGATGAAACAAATTTGGACACAAAGGAAGGCCAACAGTCAAAAATAACATTGATGGATCGTACCTTGGGTGGTCTTATTGGGTCCATACCGAATAATAAAATAAACATCTTACACATTTTGAAAAGAAATTTCGATATACAAAAAAAGTATTTTAGTTAAAAGCGAGGACATCGTAGTAAATAATTACATTAGTGATTTTGATCGTTTATTTAATGCTATTCCAGTGATCCCCTGTGTGCATGAAACATGGTCGAGGAACATGTCCGTACGCATCCAGAACGGTCTCACAGAAAAAAACCCTCTGTGACGACAGAAATTTTACGAATGTACCATCCGCAAAGAGGTTATTTTACATGCGAGATTTTACGTATTAAGGCTGAAGTATGCATCTGGTTAGATGTTTATTAGATGAAGACACACAGGCCAATCTGTAACATATGAACATTTTTTTTTTTTTAAATTGTGGTCCCATCTGACGACGGGACGGCATTATATTGATTGGCCATGAGTACTAATAATAGGTTCACAACAAACAAGTCTTATAAATGATGGTACTGGATTATTTTCCAGAAATTAAATGCCCGTTTTATAAATTCGATAAGGTTCCACTATACGGGGTGGATCAAAACTTGACAGTTGCTGGCTTTGTCGTACTGAGACGAAATGTATAATTTTAAGTAAAAAGGAACGTCTATAACGAATGTTTTTTTTTATTGTTGAAACAAATTTCGAAATAAGACAGTAAGAACTACGGAAAAAATTGCGTTTTTCCATAGAATTGAACACCCCATCCACATGAAAGAATAATAAAAATGTGGCTGTGCTCTTTCACGCATCGTTCATAAATATTCGCCATACCGTGAAAACTAAGTATCTGACCAGTAGGAAACAAATCGACGTAGAAGCAAATGCGAAACGGTGGAAGTTTAACTGTCTAAGATGTACGCTTCGGATTTAGTGTTCCAGGTAGCGAGAGTCCAGTTGTGACTCGCAGGAGCACCACATTTGGGAGGGACGTTCTGCTAGCAGAGAAACACGACTTTTATAGCGCTGTGGCCTTATCATTTACAAAGGCAGCAGCTAACGACGCTGTAACTGCAACGTTAAACTCTCTTTTTTTTACCGATAAAACTGTTTGCACTGGGAAAGATAATGACCTCTGCGTTCTCAACTCGAAAGCAGGTGATAGGTTTGTGACCAAAAAACTCGGGAAGTGGAACGCTCTTGCTTATCTCCTTATCAGCAATGGGACGTGTCGCTGACATTCCAAAAGAGCGCGCTTACACACATAGGAACTCTCGCGCGCGCACACATACACTTGCTTTCGCTTGCGTCTGCGTGTACATCAGTTAACTAGCAGACAGTGACTTGCACTTTCATAGGCGATACGTATACCGTGGAAAACATTTGCGGATGTTTGCCAGCCCCTACTTAGGAAGGGAATTTTAATGAAACATCTCCAACATTCTACGCATTGTTGGCTAGCTGATTTATTTTGTGTGTTCGTTATGTCTCATAAATTGAAGAGAAACGATATCTCGATATTGGTATTATTTTTTTGCTGGCCTCATATCAATGCGTCGTAGTACTTCTCCATCAGAATAAAACACCATCCTCTTTTAAAACGTACATCTAGTATTAGTTGCAGGCGTACACTGGTATCAAAACGGGAATCGCTCCTTTATATCGTTGGCTTAGAAGATTATTCCACTGTCTGAATTTTAAGGGAGTCCTCTTTCATGTTTCAGAAAATTAATTTGACCATTTATTTGTTATAGCTAGAACAACGCGTATTAAAAAGATTACTGCATGTAACAACAGAGAGATCAGGCTACAGTTAATGCCAGTCACCTCTGACACAAATGCCGCTAATTTTAACGTCATGCTGGATATATCCATGTTTATTTTTTCCCCTTCCCTCCGCTTTTTTTCTTTTTCCGGTCACACATAAAATATGTTTACTTAAACTTCAAATGCCACTTGAAACGAGGAAAGACGCCAGGAAAAAGTCTTTATCTCGGTGTACCGATACGGTGTAGTGATTCTGTTAAAGTAAAAATTAAAAATCGTGCGTATTTTAGTAGACTCTGCATTGCATGCAGTACTTTATCGACCATATACACTGAGGTGACACAACTCATGGGGTAGCGATATGAAAAAAAAGGTATAAAAGGGCAGTGCTTTGTCGGAGCTGTCATTTGTAATACAGTGATTCGTGTGAAAAGGTTTCCGACATGATTATGGCGGCACGACGGGAATTAGCAAACTTTGAACGCGGAACGGTAGTTGGAGCTACACGCATGGGACGTTCCATTTCGGAAATCGTTAGGTAATTCAGCATTCCTAGATCCACAGTGTCAAGAGTGCACCGAGATACCTAATTTCAGGCGTTACCTCTCACCACGGACAACGCAGTGGCCGACGGCCTTCACTTAACGACAGAGAGCAGCGACGTTTGCGTAGAGTTGTCGTGCTAACAGACAAGCAACACTGCGTCATATAACCACAGAAATAAATGTGGCAGGTACAACAAACGTATCCGTTAGGACAGTGAGGCGAAATTTGGCGTCAGTGGGCTATGGCAGCAGACGACTGACGCGAGTGCCTTCGCTAACAGCACGACATCGTTTGCAGCGCCTCTCCTGGTCTCGTGAGCATATCGGTTCGACCCTAGACTACTGGAAAAACGTGGCCTGGTCAGATGAGTCCCGATTTCAGTTGGTAAGAGCTGATGGCAGGATTCGAGAGTGACGCAGGTTCCACAAACCCACGGACCCAAATTGTCAACAAGGCACTGTGCAAGCTGGTGGTGGTAGTGTGGACCAGATCCTCTGGTTCACCTGAACCGATCACTGACTGGAAATGGTTATGACCGGCACGTTGGAGGCCATTGCAGCCATTCATGGACTTCACAACGATGGAATTTTTGTGGTTGGCAATGCATCATCTCACTGGGCCACAATTGTTCGCGATTAGTTTGAACAATGTACTGGATAGTTCAAGCGAATGATTTGGCCATATCAGATCGACGGACGTGAGTCCCATCTAACTTTTATGGGACAGAATCGAGAGGTCATTCGTGCACAGTATCCTGCACCGGCATCATTTTTGCAATTATGGAGAGGACTCAATATTTCTGCAGGGAGTTTCCAATGGCTTGTTGAGTCCATGCTATAGCGAGTTACTGCACAACGCCGAGCGGAAGGAGATCCGACACGGTATTAGAAGATATCCCGTGACTTTTGTCATCTCAGTGTAATCTGTAGAGGGTGTCCCATTTATTTTGACCACTCTTCATTACTTTTTGTCCAGAAGCAAAATGAAAAATGTATCAAACAAATGTCTACCAGAGAAACGTAACCACAATAACTGCTTTTCTTGTGACTTTTCGTTACGAAGATATGAAAGGCAGTACGTCTTTTTCAAGTAGCACGCTGCATTTTTTTTATTCGATAATCCACTTTCTTTCTTCAAGAGCTGTTCAAAAACTTACCGCAGTGTATCGTTCACGTGCACTTGACGTTATTAAAAACGTAACACAGAGCTGACTTTGACTCAGTGTACACCAACGAAGAGTAGGTAAAAATGCAATCGTTTGGGGTGGTGAAGATAAATGGGAATAAACGACTGGTACCCATTTTCCTTGCGTCTCCGTTTGTTTACTGTCATCGCCAGCAAGTGGATGGGTTACGTTACTCCGGCTACCTGCACTGTGCGCTAGTACGGGGAAGTCAGAGTCAAGATTATGTTCCATTTGTAATAACGTCACGTTTACGTGAATTGTACACTCTGATACATTTTTGAACGGGTCTTGAGGAAAGGAAGTGGATTACTGAAAAAATACAGAGTGCTACTTAAAAAAGAATTTTGAAAAAATTAAAAAAGAATTTTTTTAAAAAATTGTCTTCCTAAGGAACAAAATTATAAGGAACATAATTACAAGAAAGGCAGTCGTGCTGGTTAATGTTCCCAACGTAGCTAAACAACACTTGATTGAGACATTTTTTATTTTGATAAGCAAGGCATATGGGAGACTCTCTGTACCGGAAACTGAATTCAATAAAATTTGAGTTCCATACTCGATAGCAGATTCCACTGCTGACGGTCAGAGCGCAATGACATTAATAATGTGCAGTGTTCAGTGGTTTTATGAGAGTAGCGAAACATCAAATACTTATTCGGTAGTAGAAAATACTGCCTAAAAATATTTCAATGGAACAGTCTACTCAAAACAACACCAATTCAGTTTTCCTCGATTTTCTTGCTCTTAGCCCAGCCGCAGTTAACCCACAAATGAAATGATGGTGTGGCATTATTGTCCAGGAGACTCAATCCGGGATGTTCGGCTGCTTAGTGCAAGTCTTCTTTTATCTGATGCCAATTCGGCGAATTGCGCGTCGTTGATGATGAAATGAAGACAAGACAAACACTCAGTCCCGAGCGAAGAAAATCCCCTACCCGGTCGGGAATCAAATTCGAGGGGCCGTTATCAAGAGTCAGCAGTGCTAATCGCAAGACCACGAGCTGCTGGCAGCCCACCTCTGTCATCTGTGGCAAAGCTTGCTAGTTAGTTGACGACTGTAATAGTCCCCCAGTGAAAAGTGCCAACACACTGACCATTTATTTACATTACTTTCTTTGACATTCAACTTAAGCTACCTTTATTATTTTAAGTGTGGTGATTTACGCTTAACTTGTATATGCAATTTCTTCCAACTCCCCCCCCCCCCCTCTATTTCTTATTCTTCCTCCTTCTCCTTTTCTCTCTTTTAAGTTAAGAGAAGGAAGAATAGAGTTTAACGTCCAGTCGACAACGAGGTCATTAGAGACGGAGCACAAGCTCGGATTGCGAAAGCACGGTGACTGAAGTCGGCTGTGACCATTTTTGGAACTACCCTGGCATTTGCCTCGAAAGATTTTGGGGAAACCACTAAAAATCTAAATCTGGATAGTCGGACGTGGATTTGAGTTGTCGTCCTCCCGAATGCGAGACCAGTGTGGTAACCACTGAACCACCTCGCGCGGTGACAATCAGTTTGAGAAGAATCATTTATTAGCTGTTTGCAAACTGTGTTTTCTGTTTAAGGAGTCATGAGAGTAAAGTCGTATGGCATTGTTTGCCAGCATACTCCGACATTCAGTGTCAGACGCCTAATTGGACAGGTTTATCTGTCCTTCGTGCTCAGTGTCACCTTTCATTCGCGAAGAGTGAAGTGTCTCCGATAACTGAAGGAGACTGTAATGGATGTGTGTTTGTGTAGACGGTTGATGAGAGAAGGGAGAGGGTAGAACCCAGTGCCGGCACATAGCCTACTACTCTCGATAGTGCCAAAGACGCCTCCGAGCTTAACATCCCAGATTACCTTCACTTCATGAGACAGCGCGGAGATTCCTGGAATTTAATTCAGGGCGCTGGCGCAGAGTCTGGTGATCAGGAAACTTACACCACCATCCCTCCTCCAAGCAGTCAACAGCACATGGCGTACCCTAAGTTTGAGGATCTGACGAGAACCCACGTATTGAACGAGGCAAGACCGTGGGCTAATAGTCAGCAATTATATGGAGTTTACTCAGAAAGAACACGAATAAACGCTAAAAATGCTTCCCACTGACTCGATTTTGACGGAACAGCTGAAATGACCTTTTGCCTTTTTTCTCTCAACCTCACTTATGTACTGTACAGGCTTGTCTTGAGACTTACAAGAGAGCTTCAAAAAGAGATTTAGCACTATTATTAGTTGAAAACAATCTTTGTTGGAATTTAAAAAAAAATGGTTCAAATGGCTCTGAGCACTATGGGACTTAACATGTTAGGTCATCAGTCCCCTAGAACTTAGAACTACTTAAACCTAACTAACCTAAGGACATCACACACATCCATGCCCGAGGCAGGATTCGAACATGCGACCGTAGCAGTCCCGCGGTTCCGGACTGAAGCGCCTAGAACCGCACGGTCACTGCGGCCGGCTTGGAATTTAAGTTTTTTTTTTATCAACTACGCGTTTCGCCTTATTTAGGCATCTTCAGGCTGATCTCAATTTGGTATTTCTTTGGACGATCCTTTAGACAGTGTAGCTAAAGGGCATCGTCGAATACATCAGGCCAACATCGCCTTCGTTAACCTCAGTAAATACCCTACTGCCCATTAAAATTGCTACACCACGAAGATGAAGTGTTACAGATGCGAAATTTAACCGACAGGAAGAAGATGCTGTGATATGCAAATGATCAGCTTTTCAGAGCATTCACACAAGGTTGGCGCCGGTGGCGACACCTACAACGTACTGACATGAGGAAAGTTTCCAATCGATTTCTCATACACAAACAGCAGTTGACCGGCGTTTCCTGGTGAAACGTTGTTCTGATGCCTCGTGTAAGGAGGAGAAATGCGTACCATCACGTTTCCGACTTTGATAAAGGTCGTTTTGTAGCCGATCGCGATTGCGGTTTATCGTATCACGACATTGCTGCTCCCGTTGGTCCAGATCCAATGACTGTTAGCAGAATATGGAATCGGTGGGTTCAGGAGGGTAATACGGAACGCTGTGCTGGATCCCAACGGCCTCGTATCAGTAGCAGTCGAGATGACAGGCATCTTATCCGCATGGCTGTAACGGGTCGTGCAGCCACGTCTCGATCCCTGAGTCAACAGATGGGGACGTTTGCAAGACAACAACCATCTGCACGAGCAGTTCGACGACGTTTGCAGCAGCATGGGCTATCATCTCGGAGACCATGGCTGCGGTTACCCTTGACGCTGCATCACAGACAAGAGCGCCTGCGATGGTGTACTCAACGACGAACCAGGGTGCACGAATAACAAAACGTCCTTTTTCGGATGAATCCAGGTTCTGTTTACAGCATCATGATGGTCGCATCCGTGTTTTGCGACATCGCGGTGAACGCACATTGGAAGCGTGTATTCGTCATCGCCATACTGGCGTATCACCCGACATGATGGTATGGGGTGCCATTGGTTACATGTCTCGGTCACCTCTTGTTCGCATTGACGGCACTTTGAACAGTGGACGTTACATTTCAGATGTGTTACGACCCATGGCTCTACCCTTCATTCTATCCAAATGGTTCAAATGGCTCTGAGCACTATGGGACTCAACTGCTGAGGTCATTAGTCCCCTAGAACTTAGAACTAGTTAAACCTAACTAACCTAAGGACATCACAAACATCCATGCCCGAGGCAGGATTCGAACCTGCGACCGTAGCGGTCTCGCGGTTCCAGACTGCAGCGCCTTTAACCGCACGGCCACTTCGGCCGGCATCATTCGATCCCTGCGAAACCATACATTTCAGCAGGATAATGCACGACCGCATGTTGCAGGTCCTGTACGGGCCTTTCTGGACACAGAAAATGTTCGACTGCTGCCCTGGCCAGCACATTCTCCAGATCCCTCACCAACTGAAAACGTCTGGTCAATGGTGGCCGAGCAATTGGCTCGTCACAATACGTCAGTCACTACTCTTGATGAACTGTGGTATCGTGTTGAATCTGCGTGGGCAGCTGTACTTGTACACGCCATCCAAGCTCTGTTTGACTCAATGTCCAGGCGTATCAAGGCCGTTATTACGGTCAGAGGTGGTTGTTCTGGGTACTGATTCCTCAGGCTCTATGCACCCAAATGGCGCGAAAATGTAATCACATGTCAGTTCTAGTATAATATATTTGTCCAATGAATACCCGTTTATCATCTGCATTTCTTCTTGGTGTAGCAATTTTAATGGCCAGTAGTGCACTTTCTAGATGGACGTGAGTGACTCCAAGACCTGCATAACGCGTACACGTTCACAGGAGCAAATAATAGAATAAGATGGGGCTTAAGTAGTTAGCATAATGGGTTTGATAATTCATGCCACAGATGGATTGGAAGAATTTCTAGAGATTTAAACATTATTATGACGAACAAAGTAACTTTTATTGAATGTTGTACTACACTTCAGAGCGACACATATACAAGATACTATTTTTCAACATAGTCACCGGGTCTTTGTCAACAACATTCGGAACGTGCTACCAACAGTTCAGTTCCTCGACGACAGAAATCTGCTTCTTGGTCACGGTGCCATTCGAGAACCGCGTGCAAACGTCCTCATCTCCGGAAAACCTGTAGTTGCTGCGAAACAGTTTCTCGATTTGGCTGGACATCGTCGTCTGTGATCGATGTCAGCGTCAATGGCCTTCTTTCCTGATCAGCATCACCCAAGTCTGTGCAGCCTTGCTCAGATTGTTGACACCATTTCAATACGGCTGGGCACGACACAGTATTCTGTCCCCACACCGTTAAAATTTCACGGTGAATTTGAGTGCAGTTTAGACGTTCTGCCCACAAGCATCATACTGTGCCGTGTATTTCAACTCTGGAGTACGTTTCCAGTTGATGGGCCATTTCAGTCACATACTGTAACGCACCTGTAATCCATGCCGCAACAGAACTGTCTCTGCAGCAAACACGGAACATTTTTTCTCTTCTGACATTGCGTCGCCGTTGTTGCGTAATGAATGGCCTTAGCGTGCGACGATGGGATTGCTGTTACAGCAGACACACATGAACAAACGAATCAAATTCTGAAATCTGAATATGGGGATATGAATAAAATCATCCAAATCCACTTTCACTTCTTGGAGAACCTTAACGCGCCGACTTCAGGCAGTCCAGAGCCTCTCAACACCACCTACACTGACTGCCATAAGAGAATTCAAGCGCTACGATCATTAGGGGAGGATGAGGACTCTTATGGGGGTGTGCTTGCCCTCAAACTTCTACGCGCATTCGCAGAAGAAAGTCGGGTGGGATAGCCGTGTGGTCTATGGCGCCATGCCACTGTTTGCGCGACTTCCCCCGTCGGAGGTTCGAATCCTCCCTCGGGCATGGGTGTGGGTTTAGTCCTTAGCCTGTTAGTTTAACTTAGACTAAGTAGTGTGTAAGCCTAGGGGCCGATGACCTCAGCAGTTTGGTCCCACAGGAACTTACCACTAGGGCATCACCCAGAAGAAATTTGCAGAAACTGGTTTATCCAAGCAAGAAGACCAATGATCCGGAAAGGGGGTCTCACACAAGCATTGGAGTTTGTCAACGAAGAGGTGGAGCCATCATCGCATGCAGGATACTTGTAGACACTGTTCCGCAAGAGAATTATGTACGCACTGCTTCTGCCCTTCACACCAAGGTTAAAATGAAGGGTGACTAGAAGAAGAAACTACAAAATTCAGACCCATGATGTGTGTATTGCGAAGAAAGGCGGCACTGGAGCCAAGATTGCCAAAAGGTTGCGAGCTTGCAGAATAGAATAGATACCCTAAAGAAAATGAAACGCCGGCCGGTGTGGTCGAGCGGTTCTAGGCGCTTCAGTCTGGAACCGCACGACCGCTACGGTCGCAGGTTCGAATCCTGCCTCGGGCATGGATGTGTGTGATGTCCTTAGGTTAGTTAGGTTTAATTAGTTCTAAGTTTTAGGGGACTGATGACCTCAGATGTTAAGTCCCATAGTGCTCAGAGCCATTTAAACCATTTGAAAATGAACCTCCACTTTCTATGCCTTAGACACGGTCAGAAAAAAAAAAAAACCGGGAAAGGCATCCTGTGCGAGGTGTAAGGCTGTGCGCTAGACTTCCATCTGTAAAACCACCTCACGACAGCCAACAAGACTGAAACGACGACTTCTAACTTTACACTCTTATAAATTGCTCGTGTCAGTATTCGAGGACCAACTGGTAGGAGTTAGCTGACGCGTACCATCCTAGACGCAGGGAATCAGTCAAGTTTTATCTACCTTCGCTGATCGAATCTTTCTATCTCAGTGCCACTGGAACAAGAACTTAGGAGTTAAAGACATTTGTGTCACCCTCCAAATCATCCCTGTCAAGGAGAAAGAATTTTTTTGATATGATGGGATACTCTACCAACCCCCACATTCAGTTACAGCTTTCGATAGTAGCAACAAATTCTTTCATCAACCGACGGTACCACAAGATGTAGGAGATACGGCCTTGAGAGAGGGTACACGGCTGAGGGTACACGGCTGGCATAGCTAAGAGGAGGTACTGAGGATCTACCTACATCTACATCTACATTTATACTCCGCGAGCCACCCAACGGTGTGTCGCGGAGGGCATTTTACGTGCCACTGTCATTACCTCCCTTTCCTCTTCCAGTCGCGTATGGTTCGCGGGAAGAACGACTGCCGGAAAGCCTCCGTGCGCGCTCGAATCTCTCCAATTTTACATTCGTGATCTCCTCGGGAGGTATAAATAGGGGGAAGCAATATATTCGATACCTTATTCAGAAGCGCACCCTCTCGAAACCTGGACAGCAAGCTACACCGCGATGCAGAGCGCCTCTCTTGCAGAGTCTGCCACTTGAGTTTGCTATACATCTCCGTAACGCTATCACGCTTACCAAACAACCCTGTGACGAAACGCGCCGCTCTTCTTTGGATCTTCTCTATCTCCTGTGTCAACCCAACCTGGTACGGATCCCACACTGATGAGCAATACTCAAGTATAGGTCGAACGAGTGTTCTGTAGCTCCACCTCCTTTGTTGATGGACTACATTTTCTAAGGACTCTCCCAATGAATCTCAACCTGGTACCCGCCTTACCAACAATTAATTTTATATGATCATTCCACTTCAAATCGTTCCGCACGCATACTCCCAGATATTTTACAGAAGTAACTGCTACCAGTGTTTGTTCCGCTATCATATAATCATACAATAAAGGATCCTTCTTTCTATGTATTCGCAATACATTACATTTGTCTATGTTAACGGTCAGTTGCCACTCCCTGCACCAAGTGCCTATCCGCTGCAGATCTTCTTGCATTCCGCTGCAATTTTCTAATTCTGCAACTTCTCTGTATACTACGGCATCATCCGCAAAAAGCCGCATGGAACTTCCGACACTATCTACTAGGTCATTTATATATATTGTGAAAAGCAATGGTCCCATAACACTCCCCTGTGGCACGCCAGAGGTTACTTTAACGTCTGTAGACGTCTCTCCATTGAGAACAACGTGCTGTGTTCTGTTTGCTAAAAACTCTTCAATCCAGCCACACAGCTGGTTTGATATTCCGTAGGCTCTTACTTTGTTTATTAGGCGACAGTGCGGAAATGTATCGAACGCCTTCCGGAAGTCAAGGAAAATGGCATCTACCTGGGAGCCTATATCTAATATTTTCTGGATCTCATGAGCAAATAAAGCGAGTTGTGACTCACACGATCGCTGTTTCCGGAATCCATCTTGATTCCTACAGAATAGATTCTGGGTTTCCAGAAATGATATGATACGCGAGCAAAAAACATATTCTAAAATTCTACAACAGATCGATGTCAGAGATATAGGTCTATAGTTTTGCGCATCTGCTCGACGACCCTTCTTGAAAACTGGAACTACCTGTGCTCTTTTCCAATCATTTGGAACCTTTCGTTCCTCTAGAGACTTGCGGTAGACGGCTGTTAGAAGAGGGGCAAGTTCTTTCGCGTACTCTGTGTAGAGTCGTATTGGTATCCCGTCAGGTCCAGTGGACTTTCCTCTGTTGAGTGATTTCAGTTGCTTTTCTATTAATTGGACACTTATTTCGATGTCAGCCATTTTTTCGTTTGTGCGAGGATTTAGAGAAGGAACTGCAGTGTGGTCTTCCTCTGTGAAACAGCTTTGGAAAAAGGTGTTTAGTATTTCAGCTTTATGCGTGTCATCCTCCTATTGAAGTTCTGAATGGCGCAGATTAATAATAGAAAGTTGTGGTTCAAATGGCTCTGAGCACTATGGGACTCAACATCTTAGGTCATAAGTCCCCTAGAACTTAGAACTACTTAAACCTAACTAACCTAAGGACATTACACACACCCATGCCCGAGGCAGGATTCGAACCTGCGACCGTAGCAGTCCCGCGGTTCCAGACTGCAGCGCCAGAACCGCTAGACCACCGCGGCCGGCTAGAAAGTTGTGACCCTGGTGTTGTGCGGTGCGTTCATACAGCACGGCCACCTCACGTAAGACGCGGCCACCGCCTTCTCTAGCACCGTGTGCCAACGCTACAGTGGCAGCAGGGTGGCTTACCTCAAAGTGTTCACAGTGAGGGAGCTACAAGGGATGCGGCAGTCGTACCGCTGGAGTCGAAGGAGCCAGTCAGGATGCAACCCCACGTGTTTAAGTCGCGTCGTCGCGGCCCTGAGGGGGGCGTCGTCTGGTGGGCTTCCTGGAGTACGGAGCAGGTCTCCTCTCAGTCGTGACGCTGTTGTTGTGATAGTGCTTACGGGAGATGAACTTCGGCTACGGACCTGGACACGAGTGATTACGCTGAGTTATGTTTCACCATGTTTTCAGAGTAAATATTGCAAGTTGCAGTTAATTCCTACTTTCCATTTGGTAGTTTGTACCGGGAACACGACACTTGAAACAACCAATTAAAGTATGACCTTCATTGGTTCCCTTTCCCACAATCTTCGGTTATGCTCTCAGTGGAAACAGAAGCCGGCCGCGGTGGCCGTGCGGTTCTGGCGCTGCAGTCCGGAACCGCGGGACTGCTACGGTCGCAGGTTCGAATCCTGCCTCGGGCATTGGTGTGTGTGATGTCCTTAGGTTAGTTAGGTTTAAGTAGTTCTAAGTTCTAGGGGACTTATGACCTAAGATGTTGAGTCCCATAGCGCTCAGAGCCATTTGAACCATTTTTTTGGAAACAGAACTGGTACTTCAGTTAGTAAGGCAACTGTCAGGTAAGCTTGAGTGATGTGTCTGATGAGTCAGTGTGCTGTTTTTGGGACTTGGAGACAATCGGCACAACTGAGCATCAAGAGCGAGCATTCACACCCATGCACCACCATCTGGCAAGAGTTCTGAGGGCCATACTGCATAGAGACTGGCCGCAGAGCTGTATGCCTGTCTCGGAAGGGGGATATACTTTTCTCCAGCAGCCTCACTGCTGCTGAAGCATTTCTCCACTCATTACAAAACAAGTTGCAAGGGAATGAAGAATTGAAGTACATTTATCATGGGATCACATCAAATTACATTAAGAGGGATCAAGTTGAAGTTGCACCAGAGGACACCACAGTATTTTACCTGCCACACTGCATAGTGAAGAAAGACAGCAGTAGAAGCATCAAATACAGGAACTTGTTTGATGCATCATCACACGA
This sequence comes from Schistocerca nitens, assembly GCF_023898315.1. Lineage (NCBI taxonomy): Eukaryota > Metazoa > Arthropoda > Insecta > Orthoptera > Acrididae > Schistocerca > Schistocerca nitens. Next base: position 505,816,796 of record NC_064615.1, read on the forward strand.
TCAGGACTTCCTGTCTTTGAATGATGCCCTCGAAACAGGACAACTTTACTGCCAGGCATCCTCGCAACCTTGCTACGATTCCGCAAACTTCCTATGGGACTAGTGTTTGATGTGGACCAACCCTTCCTTCAGTTGACCTTGAATGAAGAGGACAGAGATCTGACTAGGTTTTTTGGTACCGTGGTGAACAAGATGAGAATAGTGCAGACACCAGCACAGATGACGGGATCACATATTGCTTCAAGCGTTTGCCATTTGGACTTGGTAAAGACCATTACTTTTGTCAGCTACAGTAAGGGGCTAGCAACACTAAATAGTGACTAAATAGCACTCATCGATAATTCTGTATTCGTGGACGATTTTGTAGTTAGTATGAGAGACGGTGATGATACGACAGCCTCTTTCTGCAAATAAGCCTCCCACTTTCCAAATGGGTGGCTAATTCGAAAGAACTGAAGCCAATGTGGTATGCCAAAGGCTTTGAAACCAATCCCAAAACGCAAGTCTTGGGAATCAGTTGGAACACAAGACGATTCTTCTTTCCACTGACTACCAAAGAACAGCTGAAGCCCTGAGTGACAAATTGGTAACCGAGAGAAATGTTCTTCGAGCAATCATTCACTTCTATGACTTTCTTTGTCTGTTCACACCAATTGGGATTAATAATAAACTCAACTTCCAAAACTCGTGGCTGAGAGGTTCTTGCAAGGAAGGAAGTTTTGCTCACAGATCTTGCACATTGGTGGCACTCTTGGGCCTCATTTGTCATCGTTGCACATTCCTATATGGGTCGATTTTTGCAAACTCAAGCAGACACAAGTAACACTGTAGAGATGTATGTGTTCTGTGATGCATCGTAAAGAGCCTGTGGTACTGTTTTGCATGTATAGACTACAACTGAAGTCAGTTACACAGCACATATTGTTTGCAAGAAGAACAGCTTGGCACCAATCAAGACAGTAATCTTTCCTAGCTTGGAATGATTTTTCGCATTGGTTGGTGCATGACTGTTTTGTTAGTTCTGCCCGGAAACAGGGTTTGATGCCAACAAAGCTACTTTGTAGAGCGACTCAACAGTCACCTTGGAATGGATACGAAATGATCGAAGCAAATGGAAAACATTCATTTGCAATCAGGTGACAGAGACACTTACCTATACTGCACCTAGTCAATGGAGACACTGTCCTGGAAGTCAAAATCCTGCAGATCATCTCTCACGGGGAATAGAAGCAGATCTACTAGTAACACTTGACATCTGTTGCTGTGGTCCACCATGGCTTTCAGAAGACAAGCAGTCAGGGCGATTGGACATCACTGCTCCACCTAAATCAATGTCAGAAGCCAAAATACAGAAAATGTCACTCTGGTTACTATCACCGAACCCCTGTTCAACATTACAAACTCAGTGGTACAATACGCTGCTCTGTCCAACTAGGAGAAGCATCCCATTATCCTGGACAGACCTCATCATCTCACGGAGCTTCTCAGCAAACGCACACATGTAAAACTGCACCATCTCAGCGTACGCATTCTTCTAAGGGAACTGCGAGGAGCCGTCGATATGAAGGAATGGAGGCTCCACCGACAATGAACAGTGTTCAGTCTGCAAGACCATTTGTAGTAACAAGCATTGATTTCGCTGGGCCATTACACACACACACACACACACACACACACACACACACACACAAATCCTACATGGTCCTATTCTCATGCGCCACAACACGTAAAATTCTCATTCAAGTTGTCACCGGTATGTCCACAGGTAGATTTTTGATGGCCATACAGTACTTTGCAGGATTGAGAAGCCTACCGCTCACTGTTTACTCAGACAATGCTCCAACATTCCATGTGCCAAGACAGAAACGTCTGAGGTCTTCTAAACTGTCCAGCATACTGACGCACAGTATTACTGTGTCCACCATGGACTCACCTGGAGGTACATACCACCAAGGGCCGTTTGGTGCGGAAGCTGGTGGGAACAAATGATATGCTCCTTCGAGTGTTGCTTGAGGTATGTGCTTAGTCGCTGTCAGGTGGAGGAAGAGGTCGTAAACACCATTTTGATAGGAATAGAAGCTACAGTAAACTCGAGATCCTTCATTCATGGAGAGAGCAATGTGGCACTGACGCCAGCCCACTTCTTAAATTCTTAAATAGTACCAAAATAGTAACTATTCCATGTGGGCCAGAACCAGCAACTAGGAGGGATCTTGCCACGGTGTTCTAAGACAAAAGGTCAATGAGGACATTTCGTGTAGGATGGAAAACGAATACCTCCTGATGTTATGAAGCTACCACAAGGTGAAGGGACATCCATAAAGAATGAAACCAAGAGTTAGGGAAGTCGTTCTACTTCAGGAGGATATCAAACCATGGCATTTATGGAAGAGAACAGTGGCGGAAGAGGTGCGGTACGGCAGAGACAACAAAATAAGATGCATCATTCTCTGGCAGTCAGATGTTGGCACAAGATCTGTCGACTGGTCCAACACGTCATCCTCCTTGAGGTTGAACGGGGGTGGGAGGATGTCGGGGAATAAGAGACTCTTATGCCATCTGTGCTGTGAAAAATCTGCAACGTGTGTGTATAACAGCAACTGAAACTGTAATGGACGCTGTGAATAAAGGAATGAGATGAAGTTACTGTGCTGGACTCCTTTGAAATACGAGTAGCAGCAACAGTCTAAGACTGCAGTGAGCTCACCTGTCATTATGGGTGTCGAGAGGAAGTCTAATCAGTCCACAGTATTGAGTTATTTCGCCAAAGAATGCGCATTCTAAGTCTTAGGTTGTTTCCGATTCACCCACTGTAATTCCATCCGTATCATCCTTGAAAGGTACACACATTGCAGCCAGTGGACTTCCCACGTCGAAAGCAGTTAGCAAACTAGTTCCTAAAGAAATGTGCATCAGTTCATGTTTAAATGCTTGACACAGAAAGGTCATATTTACAGGAGATGTTCAGCACTAGGGATCAAGTCAGATGTTGATTTCAACGCATTTGACCGAGAGTAAATCCTGACAAAAAATACCACAGAAACCGGTAGGCTGGGTGAATTCTGTTGTTGTTAAGTATATACCAGAAATGGACAACGAGGTGTTGGATGTCCATGCATTATCCAACACTGCTAAAGCCATGATTTACCAGCACTGTAGAAACCATAAAAGAAGCAATTCACAGTGGAGTACGATGCTGAAGAGCACATGCTTCATTGCACAATGCGGTAAATGGAACGACAAGTTCACGATCTGCACCAAAATTATTTTTGAGGCCTAAAAAGTTAATAATATGTCGCATAAAGAAAGTTTTTATCGTGAACCAAGATTCACCTATATGTGTAAAACTGAGTGTAGATAACTTAGTATAGGTTGTACTATGGTTGGCACTGTTCCAACGCATGACCTACGTTGGCGATTTACGAGACCGCTGCCAGAAAGAATGTTTATCTGTAAGCCAGCAATGAGGAAATGGACAGCGACGGTACGGGGCGGGAGGAGGATGCAGACAGTTGTGACGGCTTGTCTAGTAAACAGGCGTCCGCAGCTGCCCTGGCATGTGTCTAAGTTTATGTTCTGAAAGACTGCGTACTGGACGTCTGTATCATGCTGGGCCTGTACGATGGAAGAATGAGAATGTGTGGCGTGTGTGCGAGCATGGGCTGCGGTTACTCTATGTGCTAAAAGGTACTGTCATACATGCTGAGTTCCGTCTTGGACGGCTGTGAGCTGCAATGAGTCCGCCGAATGACCGTGTAACTGTATTAAGGCACATAGCGTTTCTTTGGGCGCTGTCGCTTCTGCTTGCTATTTTCTGAAACTGAGTTCCACTCACATGATTAACTATCAGCTACTGGGATGTGTGCTGATATTTACGCTGGTCAGCAGCTGAAGTAAAAGGAAAAAAGTATTGAATTGCCTTGATGTTAAGAACAGTGATAACCGGCTATTTATTATAGTCTGTTGCAGGTTCGATTTCCTCTCTCTTTATTACTTGAAACAATCGATGTGCTAAATTCGTGCCAAACGTCAAAAGGAGAATGACGCCGATACAGCACTTAGTGAACAAGGGAAGCTAACGTTGTTTTGCCTTATAGTCTATTATCATGAATGTACCGTATTTATTATAACAGCATTTTCTAATAATAATTGGACGTGTCGAAAATTGTTTTCCTTGTGATTTATGTAACAGTCTCTAAGCAGCTTCGTTCCCTATGTTTGTGTATTAATGTACGGAAGAGGACCATATGATCAAAAGTTTCCTTTGGTAGTTATGGTTGCATGTATGTATTGCCTGGTTTTTAGTTTACCCTTTTACAACTAAGCCGCACTTTCCGGCTTGTCTTAACCAAAGTATATCTTCCTCAAGGACGTTGTGGGTTATACGGCACAGTTAAGTATTAGTCGTCAGTTTGTTGATAACTAAAGCATAAATTCTTTCTTCAGATAAGAATTTTTTTGACTGTTCCATTATGTGCCAGCCTTTCTTTTTTCTAATATTGTGTTTTCTGAATTCACCGTTACTGTCAAATCTGTTTAAATAATTGAAAGACATTTCGGTTAAAGCTGTCTTGTTGAGAGGTTATTTGCTGTAATGTTTTTTTAAATGATCCATGTAAGTAAAAGATTAAGTCTTTTAAACAGTCTTGACTTGTTCTTAAATTCATATTTCTTTGAGATGTTGAAACATGTTAATGCTAAATTTAATAAAAGTTGCAGTAAATGTTTTATGTAAAACGTGTGATCCAAGCTCAGCTCAGTCAATCGCTCCACCCTTTTAATCCTGATGGTCCAGCATTCTCGAACAACGTTTGAATGAAAAGAAAAAAAAAAAAGGAATATAGACTTATCCTTAAGAGGCCGGTCATGGTTGCACGAAGAGATGGAATGCAGGGTGTTTCAGAGTCTTTGCATCAAACGTCTAGGGATGTTAGATCACGCCACGGAGACCAACTTTTGCTAGAAAAGAAATGTTAACTATGCTCCCTGGCAACTCTAGGCGCCCTTTTAGTGTTGCTTATTCCCATGAGAGGTGGCAGGGAGTAAGCACTCTGTGACATGTGTATGCCTTATTTATTGCCTATAGTCCAGTCATCTGCTCCGAACGAAAGGGGATAGGCCCAGCAAAATTAATGTTCCTGGTCCGCTTCTAAAACATCTTTCTTCCCTTAGAGACACTTGTTCTTAAGGTTTTCAAGTTGAAGGTAACTGTCAGTTTACTGAGTTAGGCAGTATGCAGCACACGTGGTTGTTAGGCTCTGCTAGTTCCGAGAATTCTCTTCACCCCAGGGCTGGCGAATACTAAAGGATGCCTAGCTTCACTGGAGAGCGTCAGCTGACATTTTGTCTGCAATGAAAGTTGTTCCACATGACGTTACTGTCACCCATAGACATTTGACACAAAGGCTTTGGAACAACCTGTGCTACACTGCACCGTCAGAAGTGGTGAGACATTTTCGACCACTCCAAGCGATACTTCATTAGTAATAATAGTCATACACAGTATAATCCACTATGTACCGTTATCGTATCGGGCAAACAGTATATTCCGTTGTGCTGTAAATGATAGAATATCTCAGTTTTGTACAAATATAATAGTTGAGATAGAAACGATTTGACCTAGTCATCCTGCTATCCGACAACCAGCTCACCAAGTCAGTGAGTGGGATGTTTACTGTGGAATCCAAACAACAGACCGATTTGCTGTTATTCGTAAATACGAAGTGGTAGTAGCCCATAAAAATTATATTACCGAACTGAGATCCAATTCCAAATCTTTGTTTCACCAGCGTTAGCTTCCAGACCTCAGACACAATTCTTTCCTCACTTAAGTAACGAAAAGGCTTCTGCATGTTTCTAGTTCATCACTGGAATAATTTTGTGGCTACGTAATCTTCCTGTCAGTAAGTTCCGGGCAACTGGCTGTCGCAGTGAACAAAGAGCCTCTTTTTCTGCGTGAGAGAGTGTGTCTTTTCACATATGCCTACGAAGGATATTTTTAAAAAATAAAATTCTTACATCTATTACTGCAATGAATGTCTTTGAAGGCGCTTGAACTTTTGTGTGCACAGGAATTTAGTCCCATGTATCAAACTTATTATTTCTGTAACGTATACAGGGTGTTACAAAAAGGTACGGCCAAACTTTCAGGAAACATTCCTCACACACAAATAAAGAAAAGATGTTATGTGGACATGTGTCCGGAAACGCTTAATTTCCATGTTAGAGCTCATTTTAGTTTCGTTCTTCCACCTACGCTCAATGGAGCACGTTATCATGATTTCATACGGGATACTCTACCTGTGCTGCTAGAACATGTGCCTTTACAAGTACGACACAACATGTGGTTCATGCACGATGGAGCTCCTGCACATTTCAGTCGAAGTGTTCGTACACTTCTCAACAACAGATTCGGTGACCGATGGATTGGTAGAGGCGGACCAATTCCATGGCCTCGACGCTCTCCTGACCTCAACCCTCTTGACTTTCATTTAAGGGAGCATTTGAAAGCTCTTGTCTACGCAACCCCGGTATCAAATGTAGAGACTCTTCGTGCTCGTATTGTGGACGGCTGTGATACTATACGCCATTCTCCAGGGCTGCATCAGCGCATCAGGGATTCCATGCGACGGAGGGTGGATGCATGTATCATCGCTAACGGAGGACATTTTGAACATTTCCTGTAACAAAGTGTTTGAAGTCACGCTGGTACGTTCTGTTGCTGTGTGTTTCCATTCCATGATTAATGTGATTTGAAGAGAAGTAATAAAATGAGCTCTAACATGGAAAGTAAGCGTTTCCGGACACATGTCCACATAACATTTTCTTTCTTTGTGTGTGAGGAATGTTTCCTGAAAGTTTGGCCGTACCTTTTTGTAACACCTTTCCAAGGTCGTGAAACTGTTATTAATCAATTATCCTATGCAATATTGTTTTTGCATTTAACATCCCTTATGACTTCGTATCGACGTGATGTTATTCCTCCACACTCTGCATTTAATAATGAAAATCCAGACTTTATATAGTAGGAAAAAATGGCCCTGAAAGAGAGGTAATTGAGGGCGCAGATAGATACAGATCAACGAAATGCAGGCAGTTGGCCCTACTGCTGTAGTACCGATAAATGTCTAGAAATACCACACGAGCTTTACATGAACGAATGTATTGCACAAATACACAATTCTCTTTAGCCACAAGGTTCTCTTCCCGCAATAGCGCACTATATCTTATCAACATTAATGACATTATACAGGCACCTGGCACTGAAAGGAGCGGTAGCTGGCAAAAGATGTACAACTTGATGAATATTAGAACAGGTAAACACGTTTATCAAGGGATTTGTGTGTAGTAGGTAGTCAGAAGACTCAGATTAATAACTAGGGAAAAAGATGACGATGAAGAAGAAAAATAATTGATAGTCGCACCGAAGGCTTCTAACTATATCCTATATACCTCTATGTGCAGTGGATTACACAGTTTTCAAAGTACCGGTGAATCGAAAAGAAGTGGTTGAAACCTCTGAAATTTTATACAGCTTGCTCTGTTACATTGCCCCTACTGGTAAGTTTCACATAGACTTTCTCATCACTTCTTTATCACCATCTATTTTTATATACAATTCGAGCTCTTTATTCTGTACTAAATGGAATCGCTTCAGTTGGCGACCCAAACGATCTGACACATGTATGGAGAGTGAGCAGACAGTGTAGAAGGCCAGAGAGGCACTCTCCCGACGCCCTCGCTCCATGTGGCCATACTTTGTTCCGCTGTTCTCCTCCTGGGAACTAATTTTAGACCCAACATACTTGATATGTGTTTTTTACTGTGATGTTATGAGCCATACCCTAAATAAATGTGTTTGTCCTTCATATAACGTTGCTTTGTCACGGCCCTCATTTTCATCGTTAAGAGTGTCCGTCAATTCTGAGATGGCTGCACAGAGCAGTGGGGCGCTGGATATGAGAACTCACTGTGAGGCCTCCAAACATGTACACAACCATCGCCACGCCCGTGTCAAGTAGATTCGTATCTAAAGACAATTTGATTTCGTCTGTTGTAGTGCAACGTACACTGTCATGGCAACACTGCAAACAGAGATGATACTGGAATATCAACAGCAAGGCACGCATTGAGCTAGTGAAAAACATGTTCTTTCGTTAGTATCTTGATCGGCACTATGGATTATAACAGTCTTGCTCCTTTGGCCTGAATTGTGCACAACTAAATAGTACACTGCGCAGTCTTGCTTCTTCTGCCTGGTTGTGAATAACCAAATAGTTGGATCCTTTTAAATCGATTTTATGATTCCTCATCCTATGAATCTGCGAAATAGTTTGAAAAGTCTTTACGATGTCTGTGTGCTCTCGCACCCTGCTGTCGGCAGTGGCTCTGGAAATGGAAATATCTGCACCTTCCTTACGACTGGACATACTCTTCATCACAGTACTCCAAGTCAAATCCATACCTTTCTTACGATGGCCAGCGAAGAGTTTCATTTCCACTGTTCAGAGATGTCACTAAACCCGTCCAAAGATGTAAACAACCATTCATGAGCAGCACCTATTTGACGGAGGAGGTCCGACAGCCGATCAGTTCCAGTCATTCCACCAGGAAGAAGGTACACGGCTCGTGTTGTCTGTAGTTCAACCATGCCTACACGGTCAATACCGCGGTTCGATCGCGGCCGCATTGTTACTTTGTGCCGAGAAGGGCTCTCAACAAAGGAAGTGCCCAGGCGTCTCAGACTGAACCAAGGCGATGTTGTTCGGACATGGAGGAGATCCAGAGAGACAGGAACTGTGGATGACAAACCTCGCTCAGGTTGCCCAAGGACTACTACTGCAGCGTATGACTGCTACCTACGGATTACGGCTCGGAGGGACCCTGACAGCAACGCCACCATGTTGAATAATGCTTTTCGTGCAGCCACGGGGCGTTGTGTTACGACTCTAACTGTGTGCAGTAAGCTACATAATGCTTAACTTCACTCCCGACGTCCATGTCGAGGTCCATCTTTGCAACAACGACACCATGCCGCGCAGTACAGATGAGCCCAACAACATGCCAAATGGACCGCTCAGGATTGACATCACGTTCTCTTCACCGACGAGTATCGCATATGCCTACAACCAGACAGTCGTCGGAGACGTGTTTGGATGTAACACGGTCAGGCTGAACGCCTTAGACACACTGTCCAGCGACTGCAGCAAGGTGAAGGTTCGTTGCTGTTTCGGGGTAGCATTATGTGGGGCCGACGTACGCCGCTGGTGGTCATGGAAGGCGCCGTAACGGCGTTACGATACGTGAATGCCATCCTCTGACCGAATACAACATGTTAGCGAGGTATTCGTCTTCATGGACGACAATTCGCACCCCCATCGTGCACATCTTGTGAACGACATCGCTCAACTACAGTGGCCAGCATGTTCTTCAGACATGAACCCTATCAAACATGCATGGGATAGATTGAGAAGGGCTGTTTATGCACGACGTGACCCGCCAACCTTTCTGAGGGATCTACGTCGAATCGCCGTTGAGCAGTGGGACAATCTGGACCAAGAGTGCCTTGATGAACTCGTTGATAATATGCCACGACGAATACAGGCATGCATCAACGCAAGAGGACGTGCTATTGGGTATTAGAGGTACCGGTGTTACGGCAATCTGGACCACCATCTCTGGAGATCTCGCTGTGTGGTGTTACAACATGCAATGCGTGGTTTTCATGAGTAATAAAAGGGGCGGAGATGATGCTTATGTTGATCTCTATTCCAATTTTCTGTACAGGTTCCGAAACTCTAGGAATCGAGGGGATACAAAACATTTTTGATGTGTGTATAATCAGATGTTTAAGCTGTTTTATACATGGGATTTTTCGATACTTTAAAGAATCAAGGGTTTACATGTTTTCTCTAAACACAGTGCAGCCAGTGACACAGCCAGCCAGTGGATGCACATCGCACGGCCGGCTTGTCGAACATCCAACTTTTCGGCTCAGTGCATTTTTCAGATGACGCGCATTTGTTCTGGTTGGATGTACAAATAAGTAAAACATACTTTTCCTCAATTTATCAGCGAAAGTAAACTCATTGGTTTAATCTTGGGGTTTAATACTCTGCTGATTTTTAACAAATAATCGGAATAATTACGCTTACGTCACGCTCAGAACTTCAAGCTATGTAACAAAAGCGTCGTATGAATAAAATAGAGAATGTACTTTATTCTTCGAATTTCAGAGAACATTCTCAGGTTTGTATGAATAAAACGAATCGGAGAATATATTCTACTTGAGAATGTACTCAGCTGTGTCACTGACATTTTCAGATGCTCATCATGTTTTCTCACGGCCTAAATTTGGTATCGCGTAATGTTAGAAAAAAGTAGGCGGATCAGAAAAACTAATAACAGGCTTATTACAAAGCCAGCGATCTGCTTCTCTTAACGAAACCATACGGGAGACCGCTTACGTACTTGACCCGCGAGTAGACCATTATGCGTCATATTTAATTAAAATTATCTCGTATAAGAAAATTGTGACAAGAGTTCCAGTTTTGAGTAGATAAAAATGTCATGTAACCTTAAGATTTCGTTCGCATAATGTGTTCACCAAACTTCAGAAACATAAATGTTCCCCGCCTATCGAAAATCCTCTACCACTGCAACAAAATGCTTTTTTGACAACTATCCGTAATCGTCATAATAAATTGTTACCGCACGTAAAAGTAAAATCGAAACATAGTAAACTGAATAGTTCGCCTGTTTCAGCAGGTTGAATGAAATGTAAGATTACGCGTGTTTTCTGTGCCGGACGCGGCAAACGACATTCACTGGGAACCTTCTCAAGGAGGAGGGGTGGTAGTAACAACACAATTGAGAATTAACTGCCTCGTAAGAGAATGTGCTTCGATTTTTTAAATTCATGCCAAATTGAGAACTTTCTCAGATAACGTTCTTTTGCTCTAACAATCTTCTCTAGAGAATGTTCTCTTCTTTATCCACACGATATGAAAGACTAAGTGTACTTAGTGACTTTGCAGAACGAAGTATGGGCAAAGGTATGACCAAATATAATACGTGGAGCGGTTTGGAATCTGATAAAAAAACACAACCTGAGATAGCTGTACGGGAGGGTGGTCGTATATGGATTCTGTTAAACCTAGAGTATTAAACGCTCGTCAAAGCTTACGATTGCAGTAAGGTATAAAACAGGACATTTTGTACTTAATTTGGTATGTAACACACCGTTGGAAATATAATAATTGTAATTAACTAATGCATAACATATAAATTACTACTTCCTTTGAATAAAATGTGGAGTAATTAACTTTACGATGATTTAGTAGCGAGGTAACATTTGGCCCCCTTTAGTGTTCTAGGGTTAAGTAAAGTTCAGCGTTCTTTGCTCTCCAAGCCAGTTGTGTATTGTCTAATCTGAATTCCCGTTAGGTTTTCGACGGCCACAAGTATACAACATTTTTTTGTTCCGCTTCATACTTTTATAACTTTAAAACTGATCACGGTTTTGATTTAATATTATCGACCTCATTGCTAAAGTCCCGAGCAGATAATTCAAAGCAACAAAAGCTGGTGATTCCCCACATGATATGAGTTATTGCAGGAATCACTAACACGTGAACTGACAAGCTCCAATACGATTTCACAATTACTTGAAAGAAACTGGTTGTCTATTTGATCCGATATCAAAACTGAGCACTCATGTCTTGGCCACTGATTGGTTGTTGGAACTGCATCGATAAAACTTGAATCGATTCTTACTCGCCGACTTACAAGCAACGAAGACTGTTACGGTACATTGGCGTTCGTCTGAAATCGACCGATTAAATAAGGCGCAAAACCTAACATAGGCTACGGAATAGGTTAATTTGTAACCACAACCTGTATTTGGCATTCCTATTCGTTGGCTTTGAAAACTGTAAAGCAAATTATCATCCTTAAACCTAGCCCTCGGGCTACCCCAACGAAAACGACCGATGTCAGCCAGTTGTGTGGTACTCATTTTAGCGACTCTTGCCGAACGTGGGCTTGGATTTTATTGTCATTCCGCTAATAACCGATTTCCGTATACATCTTTTAACCGATGCCTCGTGCATGCTTACAGTATCATATACTCGGTATTCTGTTCCTTGACTACTACTACTACTACTGCTACTACTACTACTACTACTGACAGTTCAGAGAATCGTTTCACTATATGCCTAGGAAACTGACAGCGTGTAGCCTACAAACTAATGTAATTACCTTGTTGGTTTCTTTTTAATGTCCTCGGGTACTCTGCGACCCATACCTTACAGACCAAGGAAAGTCGTGTGACCGTCGGCCTGCATGGAAATTTTGTAGTAGAGGAGGCTGAGGGAAGTTTTTAAAAAATGCTCTTTTCATTCAGGGTGTCAAATATAGTATGTGGAAACCTCTGGGAAATGAATAGAGGACTTAAAGAAAAACAAAAAAGTTTATATACCGATATACGTATGGTCAATTGTTTTTATTCTTGTAGTTACACTTTGCTCTTACGTGATTGCTTCATTTCTATTTGTTTCCAAATACACAGGTTGGTTATACAGGTATTTTTTTTTCCTTTCCAGATGACATTGTCTGATGGCTAAACGAAATGCTAAAAAATCCACCATTAGATCCAACATAACCTTCTAAATGCCACATCATAGATTGTCATACTCACTCTCATAACTGCAGGTAACTGCTAGATCTGCCGAAATCCATATTGCACATGCTGGTAAGGTATGCCAACATTTGCAATAGGCCTTGAATACACTACGTTCATTAAATGCTCACAAAATAAAGATACAATGGACTGAGACCAGGAGACTGAGCAGGCCAAGGCGTTGCTGTTCCGTAATTTATCTGGGAAACACAGGTTTAAAACTGTTCTTGCTTACAGAGGAAACGGAGGTGGTAATGCATTGTAACAACAAAGCAGGGCCAGTAACTAAGAAAAAAAAAAGACCCTATGTATATATGAAATATTTTGCTTCTTTTTAAGTGCTTTATCCAGTCCCAAGAGGTATCCCACATCAATCATGTACAAATAAATCAAGAACAAAATTTTAAGGCAATACAAGAAAAATCTGATATTCTAAAGGATGACAGTTATCCGAGTATTTTTTGTAGGCAGGTACACACAGAATCATGTCAAGTACACTTTTTATGGTATTGATATTACTAAGTACTTTGATTTGACTTAATGACCTGAATTATACTCTTATACAAATAAATCCAGAAAGTATCAAATAAAAGGCTACCAAGTTAAGATAAAAGGCCATAAAATGTTACTTTTTAATGTTCCCGTACCCATATTGCTAGAGATGGAACAGCAAATTTTTACTACCACTACTAACTGTGGCTGGATTAAAATCCTACTGGTAAAATCCAGGTTTAATGTAAGTAGCAGGCTGAATTTGTCGGTCACACTCTGGTGGAACCATCTGTTCTCCCAACAGGTAATCAGGTGCTTTCTACTAGATGTTTATTAAGCACACACTTCCAAATTTGCTACAAAACAACCCCCAGAAAATAAGAGGAAACAAATGGTTCATATATGATGGGGCTAAAGCAGTCTTCAGTACCATTGTTCAAGATGCCCTACAATGCAGATGGAGTAGTACAGGAGGACCTGTTCCATTGACTCACATTTTCCCCACATTCAGTGATCATGAGTATTATCTGAGGGTATACCAAAGACAAAATTTTGGTTTATCCAGCAACCACTCTCAATGTAGAGCCATTTCACGGAAGTATCATGGAAGAACCATTTGACACCAAGAAGTGGTGTCTGTAAGTGTGCGACATCCCAAGTGCATGATCTGTAGAGGTGATTTTTAACTTTTGTTATTAGTTTCAAATTCAGAAATTTGAAAAAAAAGATCATTGATTGGCAATTATCACAGGAGATGGCATGATCTACATTCAACTGACGCATTCCACAGATAAACATAGGATGGTACACTTGCTGTATTACATGGCTGAGTTCTTCGAAGAGAGTTATTTCACTGGTATTATTACAGAAAATGGAATGTTCTATTTCCAACTGCTGCACTCCACAGATAAGCATAGGAAAGCACACTTACAAACAATATTATGAGAAGGATATGTTGCTATTCACCATATACAGGAGAAGTTGAGTTGAAGACTGGCACACCGAATAGACTGCTGTACATTTAAGCTTTTAGCTGAAAGGTCTTCCAAAACACACACACACACACACACACACACACACACACACACACACACACACACAGTCCACTGTCTCTGGCTTCAGTGGCCACAATGGCTAGAGACAGCGATCTTTTGTGTGTATTGTATTGCATTTGTATTTATTTATTTATCCTGTGGATCACATATTGTACAAAGTACACATGATGTGTGTGTGTGTGTGTGTGTGTGTGTGTCTGTCTGGAAGGTCTTTTAGCTGAAAGCTTACGTAAGTGTACAGCAGTCTATTTGGTGTGCCAGTCTGCAACTCAATCTCTGCTCTATATATGAGCAATCTATCCTTTTCATAATACTGTTGTTATTCCACCCTGGACTACTTTGCAGTGTTTGAGAGTACACCTACTGTAGTAAATGACCAAGTTCTTCAGGGTCCACTACAGTTGCTCTGTCATGTTAAACTGAAAGAAGCCTACTGATCTTCAAAGGTCTAGATGGTCCACAGACAAAAGGTCTCCTATTGCTGGGATTAAGCGGTACAGAGGAGGGGCATCCTTCTGGGAACTGGAAATGAACGTTGGCTGAGTATACTACAGCTATGTTTATGCTGTGGTGGTGTGGAAGAAAAGGGATATCCAGGGAATTGATGACTGATACTACACACTAGTTGCTGGACTGGTCCTCTTCTGCAACTTGATGACGACATGTTCAAAGAAGTAAGGTTTGTGCCAGACTTCACTGTAGGATGATACCAAACTAATGCAGAGCAAAATGACAGATTAACATAAGCAGGTAACCAAACAAATGTAAGTCATGCAGCAATTGCTAAAGACACAATGCTTCCAATCACATTTGGCTACATAAATTCCAGAATAGCTTAAAACTGTGACTCTGGAAAAATCACAATCATTTTCAGATGTTCTTGATAATTCTACTATAAGAAAACCTGTACATTAGATTCCAAGGCGGGGGGGACTATGCTTGGTATGATAAAGTAACACAATTAGGCTCCCAGATATTTCTCAGAAAACTACTACAAGCCTTTAACAGTAGTGTTGAACACTACAACACCCTATCCTCTTCAGCAAACCAAAATCAGATTTTATAATTGATACGTACTTCCGTGAGATCTTTTCCAGTTTTTCTTAATTGAAATGGTAGTTCTCTGTAATTCATTTCATTGGTCTTGCATCTGAAAGGGAGATGTTTTTATGAAGCCACTTATTTTGGCTATGTATATAGTTTTTAAAGATAAAGCTGGTAATCAAAATAATGGAAATGTAACATAATTCTTACACCATTTTGCTACACATTGCATTTCATCAACATACTGTTAAATAATGACACACTACTTCCAGTCATGAATACTTTCCAGAGTACTTTTGTAACGTTGTAATGCAGCGAAACACTTAATTTCCTCTGTAACAATGAACACTGAGTCAACATAAGATTTTTGGCTCTAAAACAGACCGTGCGTTTTTGACATAGTTAAAATAAAATGGCTGGCACATCTAGGCAGGTAATGAGTTCATGTCTGTTCACCAAATTAAGTGTGAACAGATCTGCTACTCTGAAGTGTTGTTCGTTTTTTAAAAATTCTGTTTACATCTTTCACACATAAACAACACAAGCTCATGACACTCCACACAAAATCGTCACAATTGCCTAAACCAAAACAGTTAAATTTAAGATATGTGACACATAAAATACTAAGTGTTGACAACTGGATGGCTTGACCCACTGTGAGCCACAACTAAAAATTTAAAAGTTATTTCAAAAGGCAATGTTCTTGTTGGGCATCAACATACATACCATATGACGGACCTGGTAACCAAAGTGCTTGAATAATACTTGACAGCAATATGATTTCGGATAGTATCAATATATGACCAAAATTAAATCACTGGGCCACATCATCACAGAACTGTCTACATGGCTAATGACAGGATGGAGTTACTGCACTTCATGAGCCTTCCTTCAAGGACCACTTTTATTCACTTATTTATTGACTGCATGTTCTATAAAGGCACAAAAGTGCTACACTGTTCACAGTTGTGGAAGTATCAAAATTATAACCAATGTTACATTGAAATCCAGATATACACCATATACCTGAAATGATTAGTATCCCTAAAATGGTGAAAGTCATGGGATACATCCTAATATCGAGTCGGACCTCCTTTTGCCCAGCGTAGTGCAGCGAATCGATGTGGCATGGACTTAGCAATTTGTTGGAAGTTTCCTGCAGAAATATGGAGCCATACTGCCTCTATCGTCATCTATAATTGTGAAAGCGTTGGTAGTGCAGGATATTATGCACAAAGCGACTTCTTGATTATGTCCCATAAGTGTTCAGTGGGATTTGGGTCAGTTGATCTGGATGGCAAAATAATTCGCTCAAGTTATCCAGAATGTTCTTCAAACTGTTCGCAATCAATTGTGGTCCAGTGACATGGGGCACTGTCATCCATCAAATTTCCATCGTTGTTTGGGAACATGAATTCCATGAACAGCTGCAAATTGTCTGCTCCAGTCAACGACTGGTTCAGTCGAACCATGGGAAAAAGTCCTTGCTGTGTAAACACAGCCCATGCCATAATGGAGCCACCACCAGGTCGCACAGTGCCTTGTTGACAACTTGTGTTGCGTCATACTTGAACCCTACCATCAGCTCTTTCCAACTGAAAACAGTACTCACCTGATCAGGCCACAGTCTTCCAGTCATCTGGGGTCCGACTGATGCGGTCAGGAGGTCAGGAGATACGCTGCAGGCGATGTGCTTTTAGCAAAAGCACTCATATGGGTTGTCTGCTGCCATAGCCCATTAATGCCAAATTTTGCCTCACTGCCCCACATTGATTTCTGCAGATATTCCACGCAGTTTTGCTTGTCTGTTAGCATTGACAACTCTACACAAATGCTGCTGCTCTCACTCGTTAAGTGGAGGCCATTGTCCATGGTGAGAGGTAATGCCTGAAATTTGGTATTCTCGGCACAGTCTTGACACTGAGGATCTCAGTATGTTGAATTCCCGTGTGTCTAGCTTCAACCACCATTTGCATTCAAAGTCTGTTAATTCCCATCATGCAGCCGTAATCATCTTGGACACCTTTCCACATTAATCACCTGAGTACAAAAGACAGCTCCACCAACGTGTGCCCTTTTACACCTTGTGTACATGATACTGCTGCCATTTATATATCACCATACCATGAATTGTCACCTTAATGTGTATAGAATACATCATCACTTCCCTGTAAATACAAATTCTTCATTAGTTCTGTTTGCAAGTACATTTATATCAATCTATGGTAGTGATGCAGAAGAAATAGCTGATTATATTGTGAATACCCTCAATATTCTAGAACCACATTTAGGTCAATAAGACAAATTGAACATAAAAAAAAGGATAAGAATCAAAGGTGGCATACACATTTGAATTCCTAGCAAAAAAATTATGAAGTCTTGTTTTTAATGTGGATATTATATTCTTAATCTGTTATTATGTATGATGATATTTTATGGGGAAGGTGAAATAGCATTCCTCATGTATTTAACTAGCATAAGGTAATTGTTAGATGTACATGTATCTTGTTGCCCATTTTCTAAGAGACTACAGTTCTGGTCACCTTCCTGTACATTGTGAAATTATATTCTTCCTAAACGCCAGATTAAAACTGTTGGAGAGCAATTATTTTGTCCAGCACTTTGACCAAAATAAAGAAAAGTGGTTTAATGTGAAAATCTGTTTTGTCATTGCCTGTTATGTCCAAAAAATTAGGTTTGCTTTTGTGGTGCTAAACTACTTGTAACACTTCAGCTCACCAATTTCCTTTTCAGTTCATCGCTCAGTACTTTTATGACCATTTGCGCACACCTTTCTCAACCTTAATTCGTCTCTAAGAATGCAGTAAACATTCAATTTCAGCATATTCAGTCATCTGCTATCATTCTTATGCTCAGGCAGAACCCTGTTGAAAGCTTTTCACACTTTCTCCACATTTGTAGCCTTTGGGATGCTGATAAATGCCTGAATCACTCGTACTCAGCGACACTTTCTCAGTCCTCCAAGAACATCTTGTGCCATTCTCAAATTCTCGGCTGGGACGTAGCTTCATTCCTGAAGGCTGTCTGAATTAGGTGCATTATTTCAGAGCCCAATTTTTAGAGTTTAACAAAAAATTTGATTGCATATCGCTTGCCAATTAACTGCTGCATCTCGAATCTCATTGGGTCACCAAAATACACTATGCACAATATGTGATCCTCATTTTGTCACTACCCAGAGGCGAATGAGCCAAGTTGCATTTGTTAGCCATCACACACCAACCACTCTTCCCTATAAAAACACATCACTGTAGCCTTTCCCATTCCCTAGAGACTTTTACCTTTGAAATTTTTGGGGCAAACCCTACTCAGATTTCACAGCATATTGGAATGAAAATAGGTCACAAGCTAAGAGAAAAAAACATGCTGAGTGTTTCACTAGGGCTTCTAAAAAGAAAGCTACATGACATTCAGCACGATAAATGATAGTAGCAATTTTTGTATTCCAGTAGTGGTGAAGCTTTTATCACAAATTTTGCCATGTGCATCTGTTGCTAGAAACAATTACACTGATGGGGGGATGAAAAAAAAAAAATTGCAACACGAGGGAGCTGTATGACAAACGAAAGTTGATAGGTGTGTTTCTACACGTGAAAGATGATGTCTATTCAAATTTCACATCAGTCACATAAGAGTGGCAGTAGTAGCGCCACTATGAGGAGGCTGAATAGGTTTGCTTTACATACATGCTGAGATTGGCTGTGGTGAGTTGATGTTAATCAAGAATGCCTTTAAGGGGACAAAGATCCCATTATCAGCAGCTCAACTGAGTTTGAAAGCAATGTAATAGGGCTAAAAGAAGCTGGATGATTCTTCTGCGATATTGTAGAAAAGATTTGACAGGAATGCAGCCACTGTACATATTTGCTGGTAGCAGTGGCCACAAGAATGTACGATTGCTGGAAAACTGGGCTCTAGACAGCCACGTGGCACCTACTGATGGGGAAGACCATTGTGCTTAGCATATGGCTCTTGGGCATCATAGTGCATCTGCAGCAGCAGTCAGCACCACAACACACTGTTATAAATAGATTACTTCAAGGATATCTCTGAGCCAGACACCTTGCAATGTGCATTCCACTGACCCCGAACCACTGCCATTTGCAATGTCAGTGGTCTCAAGCGAGAGTTCACTTGAAGGCAGGGTGGAGGTCTGCTGTGTCTTCTGATGAAAGCTTTATTTTACTGGCCATTCAGATTGCAACAGTGGGAAGAATAAGAAATTTTAATTATAGTGGATATACAGTAGGGAGGATATGTTTTTAAATTCTTAGATAATTTGGGAGTATACGTGGTATGATATTGCGGCTGAGCACTGAGTTTAACTGACCTCCGTTGGCAGACGCAGTTTGCCCTTCCATGCTGCTTGAACTCAATGGCAGAGTTCATCAGTCTAAGGTTCTTGGCAGCCTATGACCAGAAGTTTTCAATGAGTGAGAGATCTGGAGAATGTGCTGGCCAGGGCAGCAGTCTAACAGCCTCTGTATTGGTCAGGACAGCATGGGCAACGTGTGGTCTTGCATAATCTTGTTTAAAGGTAACATCATGGAGATCTTACACAAAGGGCACAGCCACTGGCCTTCACACATCAAAAATATTACAGACTAAATGAGCCAAAGGACATCAAGTTCAGCACTCATACCATTATACCAGGTGCCGAGCCCATATGGCAATGATGAATGATGTGACAATGTTTGTTCTCCTTGGAGACTCCGCATATGGATTCGTTCATTATGGTGTTTTATGCAGAACTGGAACTTGTTGGAAAAGATGACTTCATGCCATTTCTATGTTGTCATTGGCCACACCACTGTTGCCACAACAAAGGAAGCTGCAACGATAGTCCCCATGGTGTCAGTCAGTGGTATTCCAGACATTGTTGCACTTTCTGTATAGACGCTCTAGCTGCAAACAAGCCCATTTCCTTACTCATGGTAAATGACGTGGTTATATGATCCTGCACAAGTGAGTGAACGGTATATCAGTCCCCTCAAGTGCTGGTTGTGCTGGGTTATTGAGATTCTACATGAAGTAGAGTATGTGCAGGAGGATATGGTGGCTGCTGCACACTGATCAGTATTCATCAGAAGCACTAGGAAAGTTCATTCATTTGTCCGGAGGGGGAGGTTGACATCGTTTACCTGCTTTTGGATGGCCGGTGACAGAATCTAGGTGCACACACTGCAACATTTCTCAAACTATTTTACAGAAACTATTTGTTTGAAAAACTTCATTTTTGTGTTACTTGTAGCTTTCTATGTCACCTTCATGATGACATGATCATCATTTCATTACTGGCCATAGTTACTGTTATATTTGTGAAAGTACAACACTGCCCGGAATTAGAAAAAGTTTGCAATGAAAAATAGGGGGTCACTATGATTTTGTTTTTGGTGCTTGTTACGTTATGGCTGTATACAAAACTTAGCTAACATATTGAATTTTTCTTGGGTGAAGGTCTCTGTCACCAATCTCGTGAAAATTGATCTTACATAATACACTCATTTGAGATATTGAAATGAGATTTGGCAAGTGTCTATTTTTGTACAGAGGATGTGCTTTTTCATAAGCTATTGGCCTTACTTTTCCTAAGTCTCGTGCTATAAATTTAATAAACCACTGTTTCAGAATTCGCTCACAATTGAGCCTGAACAACACATTAGTGAGGTGACATTGTGTAAACTCCATTTTGTTTTGCCAAAAAAAGCTCATTTTAACATGGCAACAAGAGAAAACTGTGTTTTACTCAAAATTTGCCACTCATGATGTTTATCTGAAACTTACAATTGATTTACAAGCCAGGCAAAAATAAATTGCTGCTTTTGTTGCATTTTCAGTGGAATTTTTTTAGATTTTAACCAAAGCAGAGGTGACAGAAGATGTTTTTAAGTGATCACCATTCAGGTGAGGGCATTATGGGGCTTCATTTGCCATTTATAAAAAAATGTGAGTGTAGGCTTGAGTTTAGAATGTCACTTCCCCTCCAGCACTCGACATTTCACCTACAGCACCTGCCCACAACCCTCACGACGACTGCTCTTCCCATGTGTGCCATGCTGACTGGCATCTACCAGTCACATTATTCTGTGCACACCCTACAAGCCTTTCGAAACCCATCAGTTCTACATTCAGTGTGACACTCATGCAATCCCAATCAACACAAGCAACAATATCACAGAATAAGAAATTGCAATCTTGATAGGCTGTGATCATGCTGTTGTCAAACTCTGAGGCTAGTAGAGGCTCCTCCTCCTCCTACTCCTCACAAAAAGCATTTCATTTCAATAAGATTTCTGAATGAGAAACACAAGGTGAAATATTTTGTCATATACGGGATGAAGATGGCACTTTTCCACCTGATTTGTGCAGCTGCACTGGAACGCCAATCATCTGCATATCCAAGCATTAAAGTATACTTTGTGCTAGTTTGTTGTCTGTTGCATGCTGTCTTTGTTGCATTACAGTTTAAGTGGCCAGCAACGTGTATAATTGTGACCACTTCTTTTTGGGCAATAACAACTTTGAGTGTGGGATGAATTTGTACACAAAATTATAAAAAAAAAGTTTTACATAATTAGAGGTAAACTGGTATATTCTTTGTGTGATGTGTGGCGTTACCACCGATGGGGGTTGACAAAAATGACATTGTTGAACAAACATATTCAAGCTTAACTAATTAGACATTATAAAAGCTCTTGCTTGGTAAAAATTAATGGTTTGCAGGATTTGCTAACGTGCCAGTAAATCAAATCATTATTATCCACTAAAAATAAGTTTCAAAGAACTGTGTTGGTACAACTACGAGTGATGAAGGACGGGGGTAAAGTACTAATCTGCTTGGTTGTACTGTAAGCTTGAAGGAAGGGTGGCCAGGAGGCAGATGGCTAAATCGAATGCCACATGACAATCACTTCCAGTCTGGTGCTGGAATAGTAATAAAGTTACAACCAGTGCACGTATCAAAAGGAATTGCTATGAAGAGAGTTAATGCAATCAATATCTTACTTCTCGAAAGGCAAAGGAGTAATGGTAAGTAAATACAGTGAAATCCATGTTTTACCTTTTCGAGCAATCCAGACTTTAAAAACATGAAATTGAGGAAATTGCAGAATTGAGTAAAATGTTAAAACTCACAAAATACAAGCAAAACTACATGTAATTGGCATATATGATTAAAAATTGCAATCCTCTCCAATACTTTGTATAAAATCTGCCAAGTGAAAAAAATTAAATGTACAATACAATGTTTCTACAATAATTTGGGTAATGAATTTCATCAGTATTTAAAAAGTAACAGATGTGTAACAGCAAGTAAAAACTCATCAAAAAGTTGAAACTGGTATTTGTCTACGAGGTAATCGAGCTATTTTCCGACATGTTACAACCACAAATGATACACTCAAAACACTCTTTTTCGAGTGATCATCCTTTGTGCTCACTCAGAAAAAATTGATGAACATGTTAAATTACGAGGGTCAGTCCAAAAGAAAAGCACACTATTTTTTTTTTTAAATCCATCTTTTATTCTAAATGTTTGAAAGTTTTACAGTTTGTAGATACATCCTTTAGGAACAATATTTTCATTTCTCCACATAATTTCCATCCCTCTCAACTGCCTTACACCATCTTGGAACCAGCGCCTGTATACACGCACAGTAAAATTCTGGACCAACCTGTTGGAAACACTGTTTGGCAGTGTGCACAAGGGAGTCATCATCTTCAAACCTTGTTCCACGAAGAGAGTCTTTCAGTTTCCCAAAGAGATGATAGTCACATGGAGCCAGGTCAGGATTGTAAAGCCGCTGTTTCAGTGTTGGTTTTGAATTTTTTTTTTTTTTTTTTCTTGGGTGAATTTGCATGATGCCACTCCATTGATTGCCTCTTCATCTCTGGTGAAAAATGATGGAGCCATGTTTCATCACCTGTCACAATTCTTCCAAGAAATTCACCTCCACCATTCTTGTACTGTTCCAAAAGTTCACTGCATACTGTTTTTCTCGTTTCTTTGTGAGGCACTGCCAACATCCTGGGAACCCACCTGGCACAAACCTCTTTTAATGCCAACACTTTCAGTATTCTGCAAACACTTCCTTCCCCCATCCCAACGTAATGTGACAATTTGTTCACTGTGATGCGTCTGTCAGCAGTCACCAATTCGTTAACTCTCTGCACATTGTCTGGAGTGTATGCAGTACGAGACCTGCCGCTGCGAGGACAATCCTCAATATTGCCGTGCCCGCTTTCATCACGCAACCTGCTTGCCCATCGACAACTGTACTGCAATCGACAGCAGCACCTCCATACACCTTCTTCCACCTCTTGTGGATGTTTCCCACTGTCTCATTTTCACAGCACAGTAATTTTATAACAGCACATTGCTTCTGATTAACGTCAAGTGAAGCAGCCATCTTGAAGACATGCTGTGACGGCGCCACTCATGGGAACAGGTTGAACTAAGTTTGAAAACAAGCGGGAAGGATGTATCTACACACTGTAAAACTTTCACACATGCAGAATGAAAACTGTATTTTTACAAAAATAGTGTGCATTTCTTTTGGAGTGACCCTCGTAAACCAAAAACATCACAACAGCTACGTGGTTAAACCATAAGCATAAATGCAAACATCTGCTTAATAACAAACTTTGTCCAATTGCTGTTACTGTTTAATGCTTTTCGTACAAGCTACACTTCATATGCTCACCACCATTTAAAGTTTTATTTTAGGCTTGATGAGAGAAACAGAGACATGAAAAAATGAGTTTCCTTCCCCAGTTGACATTATAAGCTTATTACAAGTCTGCTCTGAATTTCAGCGCACTGTGTAAAATATAGATGTGAAAGAAAGCTCAGGTGCTACAGTTTCGGTTCATGCCCTCTATCACTGCTGCCAATCCTTACAATCTACAGTATGTGGTGTCTGTGGTGCAAAGTTTATATGTGGATAGTGTATGTAGTTTTTGCAACTGTGTTTTCAGATTTGAACATGAAAGTCTTTAAAATGCCTTATCGCAAAACCCTTGTTCTACTTTCATATTAAATCTCTGTCATAGCACATCTGCACGAAAAGTATATTTTCAGCACTCCACAAAACGCTTCCCCCTCTACCTGTACTCCCGTCATTGAAGGGTCACTACTCCTGTCCACACATCCAGTAGGTGAGCTCCTTTTGCATGAGTTAGTGTGGTGTGGAGGCTGCACTGGCTATTGGGTGGCTTAAGAAGTCACCATTCAGTAAAAGTTCACAAGCCGGAAGTGGAGGACTTTCCTTGATTATGACCAAGCATATTCTTTGAGACTCTGTGTCTGAATTTAAGAGGTTGATGATTGATATTTTTGCTGAATACAATACATTGGAAATACATACAGAAAGATGAAACTCATTTATAAGTGTCACAAGAAAAGGGGGTGGCTGGGCCTGTTCGTATTTCCTCAATCCGGAAAACTTCACGTCGACTGTCTTGTTTTTCCATTACCATTGCAACCTAGCAGTAGTTGTATCATAACTGCACAGTAGAGCTAAATGTTGCAAGTTTTGTTGGCAACACTGATCATGGATTACATCATCATTTCCTCCAAAATGGCCTAAAATATTCCATTAACTCTGCCACCACCTGTGGTGCAATACATCTGCCTTGTGTGTCACTTATAGCTTGATCAGTCACATCTAATATCAATAGGGAGAAAACAGCATGAAGTCAAGTGAGACATCAAGTGAGAACTTAGAATCAAGATAAATCGTGTTGTTGTTGTGGTCTTCAGTCCTGAGACTGGTTTGATGCAGCTCTCCATGCTACTCTATGCTGTGCAAGCTTCTTCATCTCCCAGTACATACTGCAGCCTACATCCTTCTGAATCTGCTTAGTGTATTCATCTCTTGGTCTACCTCTACAATTTTTACCCTCCACGCTGCCCTCCAGTACCAAATTGGTGATCCTTTGATGCCTCAGAACATGTCCTACCAACCGATCCCTTCTTCTAGTCAAGTTCTGCCACAAACTCCTCTTCTCCCCAATTCATCTGGTTCTTTCAGTTTATCCAGGTCCCATCTCCTTAAATTCCCACCTTTTTGCAGTTTCTTCAGTTTTAATCTACAGTTCATAACCAATAGATTGTGGTCAGAGTCCACATCTGCCCCTGCAAATGTCTTACAATTTAAAATCTGGTTCCTAAATCTCTGTCTTACCATTATATAATCTATCTGAAACCTTTTAGTATCTCCAGGGTTCTTCCATGTATACAACCTTCTTTCATGATTCTTGAACCAAGTGTTAGCTATGATTAAGTTATGCTCTGTGCAAAATTCTACCAGGCGGCTTCCTTTTTCACTTCTTAGCCCCAATCCATATTCACCTACTACGTTTCCTTCTCTTCCTTTTCCTACTGTCGAATTCCAGTCACCCATGACTATTAAATTTTCGTCTCCCTTCACTATGTGCATAATTTCTTTTATCTCATCATACATTTCATCAATTTCTTCATCATCTGGAGAGCTAGTTGGCATATAAACTTGTACTACTGTAGTAGGCATGGGCTTCATGTCTATCTTGGGCACAATAATGCGTTCACTATGCTGTTTGTAGTAGCTTACCCGCACTCCTATTTTTTTATTCATTATTAAACCTACTACCCCTATTTGATTTTGTATTTATAACCCTGTATTCGCCTGACCAAAAGTCTTGTTCCTCCTGCCACCGAACTTCACTAATTCCCACTATATCTAACTTTAACCTATCCATTTCTCATTTTAAATTTTCTGACCTACCTGCCCGATTAAGGGATCTGACATCCACGCTCCGATCTGTAGAACGCCAGTTTTCTTTCTCCTGATAACGACGTCCTCCTGAGTAGTCCCCGCCCGGAGATCCGAATGGGGGACTATTTTACCTCCGGAATATTTTACCCAAGAGAATGCCACCATCATTTAATCATACAGTAAAGCTGCATGCCCTCGGGAAAAATTACGGCTGTAGTTTCCCCTTGCTTTCAGCCGTTCGCAGTACCACAACAGCAAGGCCGTTTTGGTTAGTGTTACAGGGCCAGATCAGTCAATCATCCAGACTGTTGCCCCTGCAACTACTGAAAAAGCTGCTGCCCCTCTTCAGGAACCACACGTTTGTCTGGCCTCTCAACAGATACCCCTCCGTTGTGGTTGCACCTAGGGTACGGCTATCTGTATCGTTGAGGCACACAAGCCTGCTCACCAATGGCAAGGTCCATGGTTAGCATTGATCTTATGGGTCTTGGGTTTTTCACAGGGGCTATGAATTTACAGTGTAGAATCGTGAAAAATGTAAAATCGGAGAACATAAAATCAGAATGTAAAATCGAAGTTACACTGTATTTCTTACCAAATGTATTCCAATTTACTCAATTTTATCACTTCAACATAGTAGAATACATACTTTATAGGAATTTATCAACTGTTTTTAAGATGTCCCAAATATAGCACATAGCCTTTTATGTTCTACAGATATTATTTTTTCTCGATTCTTCCCAACACAGAAGTTTATTATAAACTAGCAACTCACCTGCTGCAGCTTTGCCTGCTTTACTCAGTAAAAGAAAACTATGCATAGTGAATTTTTAGGGGGTACTCTTGCAAAATGATAGGCTTCCTGCCTCTACCATTTTTCAAAACCATGGGGCTGTACTTTAAACTATGAAATACATTGTTTTTCTTTTTGGTGGTTTATTTCCACTTTCTTAAACTGGTTTCAATAATCAGTCTAATATAGTATTTAAAAATGTAGATGTCTTTGTCTGCTACCTTTATACTCTGTGGTCACAACATACATTTTAATCCAGGCTTAAATTGGCACACTAAGAGTTTTAAGCACAACTGAAATATATGGTCTTAGGCACTCAAAATGCTTCAAAAGTGGTATTACATCCTGATTTTTTCAACTTTTTCCAGGGGGATCTCCTGTTTGGACCCCATTGTGATCTATACCCTATCTACTGTCTCTCGCCCCCCTCTTTCTCCCCTTCCCCCCTCCCCAAAACACACACACACACACACCAATAATTAAGTGCTGGTGATTCCCATGGTGTAATGGATACTTCCTCAATCTGATAAATTATTCTAGTTGTAAAAGAAATAGATCTTACATCCTTCAGAATCTGAAGAATGTGTTGTCCACAGTCATGTGTTAGTTTCCACTGGGGCCTTTTGGATAGAGGGTTCTGCTGAGGTGGTTTGAGAATTAACACTAAATCAGTTTACAACTTTACACATAAATTTTAATAAACAGCAGCCCAATTTGCAATAACTTATTTATTTTTTAGTCTGGTAACCAGTTTCAGTCTATACCTTCAGGCCAGTGGTTTCAGATGACAAGAGCAGCCAGTTCACAGAGCTGGTGAGTCGTACCTACTGGTACTTGTCACAACTGCTGGGCACTTCTCTGTGAACTGGCTCATGTCATCTGGAACCTTTAGTCTGATGATTGTCTTGTAGACCAAAACTGGTTACGAGAATAAAAAATAAATTTGTTGTTGCGATTGGATTGCTTTTTATTAAACTCTTAAGTACAATTGCTGTAGTTCCACAAATATACCAAAAGTTATTTAGAAAGAAAGTTATTGATGTTTATGGTTGATGATTCTCAGACACAAGACTGGTGTTATCTGCAAACACAGTAAACTTATACTTCTAACTGTAGGCTGAAGTTAGGCCACTAGTACGATTCAAGAACAGTAGGGGGACTAAGGACAGAGACTTATGCAACTTCAACTTTGTGACAAATAATTCCTGAGCACCACAAAACCATTAGTTCTAGTTTGCAGAAGACAGTTCTGCAGCTACTTTCTGCTTCCTATTCATGACACAAGATTTCAGCAGTACACAAACTGAGCCCTCTATTTCACTGTGATACAAGTAATTCATAATGAAGCAAATGAAAAGCATTCACAGTCATGGAAAATTCCAACTTCCTAATTATTATTGATCAGACAGTTTAAAAACCAGAGCATGAATGTGAAGGTTATCTGTTCAGTCAATAAACCATTTTGAAAGCTGCACTGCCTTTTACTTGTACGACTGGGGTGGCCATGATGTTTAACAATCCAGCCACAAAATAGTTTTTCAAGTAGTTCTGAAGATACAATTAAAAACTAAATATATATATGCATTCAACATTTGTAGGATCCTGTGTCTTGGGAAAGTTTGCGAGTGGCACATTTTGTGCTGTCCACTAATACTCCTCAGAGCAAGTAGCACTGATGTATCAAACTGGTAATTCTCAAGCAGTTTTATAAATGTTCACCTTGGATATAAAAGTACCTGTATTGTTATGCACTTCTGCAACTGGTAATTCACATGTAGTTCTTTGGTCTCTAACGGTGCACTTTCGCCACTGTAGAACTGCACTGCTCCCTAACTATACTACTTCCAGACAGAAACCGATTTTGGTCTGAAACCAGTGATTGATATTTCATTTTTTAAAACTCACACACATTATTCCTTTCTCTCAAGATAACATGATAAAACATGTAGCAGTAGCAATGAAATATCAAGAAACTAGTCTAGAAACTTTCGAGCACTGGTGAACTATTAAAAGAATAATTACATTTTACTCCAATTCTTAATGTTTTATTTAAAAAATAAAATGTCACAATATGAAGTACCTTATGCTGCAAGTTACTCACAAGTACATTTCAAAATCACATTGACACTAGCATATTAAGATAAAAAATTGGAAGCATAAGATCAGTACTAAAACAATTAACTACAAATAAATAAAAATACTGTGGAAAAAAATTTGAAAATTATGAACAAAAGTCAATGAATACGCCAATGGACGGAAAACCAAATCAAATCTTGCTGGCAGAAGAACATAAAAACAAGATACTGTATCATTCTAACAGAAATATTTTTTGTGCTTTCTCTTATGTTGTGTCATGTGGAAACAGGTAGAATTCAGAGAACTATTTATTGTGAAAGAATTTTCATTCATGTATCAGTTGGAAGAAATACGAAGTCTAGTACTGTGGTCAATTTCGAGTGCTGCTTTACAATTATTGTGTCCAAAATATCTTTGTAGTAAACAGTAACACAGTTTATATTGTAATAAATGACTTGTAATCATTGTAATAAATGACTTGTATGATTACAAATAATAAAATGGTTGTGCTCAGTGTACGATGTCTGGAAAACTCTTGTGAATTCAGCGAAACAAAATGTTGCACTTTTGCTTTCTCGTGCTGCCAGATCATGTGGCTCTGATTTATCTAGAGTATTTATTGGAAGAATTTTCACTCATGAAACAGATGATGGAAGTGCAATGTCTATGACAACTTTGGTCAATTTCAACTGCTGCTCTATAGCTATTATGGTCAAAAGTAATTCTGTGCCATAAGGACTCTCAGTGGAGTTCCACATGCTTCCATGTCAAAGGGTTGCATTTTTAAATAGTTTAAAGTAGTCCTCCATTGCTTTCTATCTTCTTTCTCTTAGTCTCTGTATACATAACTATCCAAACTTACCAATGATTTATGCAATGTGCTCAATTTCTGTCTTTTCTCACACATTTTGCTCTCGGGTTTGGGAAGAGCATCTTCCACCAGTTCCTTCTTCTAGAACAGTTTTTCTACCAAGCTCTCTAGTGGATCTGTCACAATTAACACTTTTCCATTTCACTGTTCTGTTCACAGAACTTTTGAAGCCCTCCTGAATACACACATTTCAAATGTCTTCTGTATTTCCAGTCCTCATGTTTCATTTCTATACAGTATAGTATTCCATGGTCAATGTTTCATGTTGTCTTTAGTGTAGTGCAAGAGACAATTGATTCTTTCACAAAAGAATCCCACACAGACACAGCTTTGGTGAGCCCTTGGAAATGCAATGTTTCACCAAATGAGGACTTTGCATTCCAACGAGCTATGTTCCATTGACGTTCTTTGTGACCTTTTTTTGACCACTTGAGAAGTCTGGACAAAATATACCATTCCACACATAAAGGTCTTTAACACCCACAGTCATGATGAATATCTGTTTCATGAGAATGAAAGAGATATTCAACTGTTAATAACAACATAATACCAATTAAACATGTCACATTTCAAGGATTATTCCCTTCTACCAAGTCTCTCATTTGACGAACTATTGTAGAAACTATACCAAATTTGATGCATGGGGGTATTCTATCATCGTGCATGAGTATTAACTGTGACTAGCTCATTTTTAACAAACTCTTCTGGAAAATTCTGTTACACAGAATATGCTTCTACGCTGAAATATTATTTTTTTCCCCTCCTGAGTCTGATTACCGAACTATGCTATGTTAGTACATTTTCCCACAACACTAGATTCAATCTTTATGAAATTCATAGTGGCTCTGGCACAAATTTTGTATATAAAAATAAAAAATCAAAGATATGGAAGCAGGGTGAGAGTGGGGAAACATAGTAGCTTGTGTAAGTAACATTCTACAGCTTGAATGTATTTAAAAAATGTCACTATATTCTGTCAAAGTAGACAATACAGCAACTTTTGGCAGAATACATGACATTTTTTTAAAAAGAAGACATCAGATAGCACAGTAAAATGAGACCACTAGATATGTATTGTGTCTTTTCAACTCTACTGCAGAGTACACTTAAACTCTAAGCTGCATGATATGTTAATGCTGGCAGAAACATTTAATAATGGTGCATCTCAAGATGAGAGTTAATGCACTATTAATATTCAGGTTATTACTGTCTGACATTAGTTACAACTGGAGAAATATAGGTGGAAAAAAGTATTGGGCATAACCTTGATGAATGTATCTACTTAGCGATCACTTGTTATTCTGGGGAACACTTGGAAACCTAAATCAAATGTTCAGACACCAAGTTGAACTCCAGACTTCCCAAACAGATCTTGAGTTGCTCAAACATGGTACAATCATGATCAGACAATGGGTTCTGAGCATTTTCCATTGACTGGAAATGGCTGTTTATAACTCAAAATCATTCTGAGTTACATTCTGCCCCTTTCACTTGGGGAAGCTTTGCATGTAACACGGAAGGTTATCAGTGAAAGCACAATGCTCCTGTGCCTCACATTCACTCTAAAGGCAACAAACAATTGGAAGTAAACAATGAAAATTATAAAGAAGAAACATCAGTTGTACATGAGTTTTCTTTTTTCTTCCCCTTTCTTTACTAGAACCTTAGACTGGTATTGTTACTAGGCAAGTTACACAAAGAATCAAGTTTTCAATAGAATTTTTCTATTGTTAAACGAAGGAAGAAAAAGTTGTTATTTTTGAGAACATCAAAGAAAATACTGATGTTTTTACTAAACAATAATTGGGAGCAAAATGAAATGCAACCAGATGAAGGTGGAATACTTTAAGGGCAATAATTGTTCACGTAAGTGTGTGACTTGTATTATTCTTCTTATATTTAGTGTTTATCGTGGCTTAGATTCAGGCTCTATAGCACCCTAGTTTCAGAAATTTCATTTTGTTACGTGGGGTTGCCCTCCTTTTTGCTGCAGTCACCAATTACCTAAAGGAGGGAAGTCATGTGTATCTCTTGCCTTCGAATTGTGTAAAATTTGTTCTGAGCGTGATTGTATTTTAAATGTTTGTGTAATACGTTATCTGAGGCAGAAAGTGGGGACCAGCTTAGCATTTGCCTAAATGCTTAAAAACCACATCCAGGATGGCTGCTGTACCAGCAAAACTCATTAACCTGCCATGCGGATTTGATCTAGGTCTGGCTCACTTCCTGTCCCGCAAGTTAGATTGCAGTACATTATGCTGTATGGGCAGAAAGTGTATGACCTTTATAACTTTTACTATTAAAAAAATACTGGCATTTTATCTAGTGAAATATGGAGGGGCTAATGGCAATACAGGTGTAATCATGCTGATAACTTTTCACCTGCACATTTTACTAGGAGTCGTGTCTTCTGAAAAATATTATTTTCCTTTTCCAGTCTTCAGAAGTAGTTTCCAATACTTTACTAAAATTACATTTCTTTTCAAGAATGTCTTCAATTTCAGTCTCTACATTGTGCCTTATTGTTAATGCATCCAATTCAGGAAAGGTTTCGCCCTTAGCACGCCACAACCTTCTTGCTGCTGCTCT
This sequence comes from Schistocerca nitens, assembly GCF_023898315.1. Lineage (NCBI taxonomy): Eukaryota > Metazoa > Arthropoda > Insecta > Orthoptera > Acrididae > Schistocerca > Schistocerca nitens. The sequence continues at coordinate 505,849,170 of NC_064615.1, forward strand.
GTAACACTTCCACGGTTGTGGTTCAATCACTAAAACTTTTGTCCATGCACATAAGTCCTTAAGAAATTTAAGCAACCCTTCATCTCCATAATTTAAATGTATCCACATTGTCACTGAAAAACAGAATATCATATCAAAGTTTTGTTTCCCATGCTGTTTAAGATATGTTTTCAGAACAGTTAGTTTGTCATCAGTCATAAAATTGAGACAATGGTAATGTATATTGGAGACATATCTGTTACTATTTTTTGCTCTTTCAGTGAGCAATGGATCTAGTTCCAGACCTAAAAAGTAACAATTGCTTCCTTTACATTGTGAGTTTTGCAGACTGTCCACTTTATTTTCATCATCTACTGTATGCAGATTTGACAAGATGAATTCATATAATGCTTGTGTCAGTTCCTGCAAAAAGAAAGGTTTCTATAAATTGTCTGCTCTAAAGATAAAATAATACTATTAATACATCCTGGGACTTCAAAGACAAAAGAAAACACAATACCCAGGTGAAAGGCAATACCATATACAAACATAAATTTAGTAAGAGATTTCAACTGATATATTCAAGGAAGAGATGCACAAAAGTGTGACATGGACAGAGCAAGACAAACGTCAACACAATTAGAAAAATTGGAAACGCAAAAAATCTGCACATTCTGCTCACACTACATAATTAAGTCCTGCATCATGTTCTGTGGATCTTAGAATAAAGGAGAGCACTCGGGAATCCAGAAAAGGTTTGGGAACACATTAGTTTGAAGCAACTATTACAATCTGTTTTTACACATTTTACTAACCAACTATTATTAATTATGGTCTACACTATATTGATAATAAGGCATTTTACTTGCTCTATTTACACATCCTTAATGATGTTATAGTTGAGATATGCACTGTTTTGAGAAAGGTTGCTGCTTTCTCCAGACATGGGAGCAGCTGGTGGCTACTGTTTGATGATGACATTTTATTTTACAGGAAAGTATAATGTTTGAGCAACTCTAAGAGGATACAGGATGACCTGGTCAGAATTTCCATTTATTGTGATGAGTGTCAGTTTGCTCTAAATGTGGGCAAATGGGAGCTAATGCAAATGAGTATGAAGAACAGTCCTGCCATCTTCAAATATAATATCAATCGTGTGCTGCTTAGCACTGTCACATTGATTAAATACCTAGGTGTAACTTTAGAAAGCAACATAAAATGGGAATGACTGTCTAATGTCAATAGTAGGGAAGGCGAATGACTGACTTTGACTTTGTTTATTGGGAGAATTCTAGGAAAGTGTAGTTCACCTGTAAGGGAGACTGCGAACAGAACACTCATGCACCCCATTCTTAAGTGGTGAGGATTCCTACCAGGTTGGAACAAAGGAAAGCATTGAAGCAAGAGGTGTGGAGTTAGATCAACATGTGACCATTATGGCAATGCTCTGTGAATTCAAATGTGAATCCCTGGAGGGAAGAACACTATTGAGGTAAACTGCAGAACAACCTCGTTGCCGCCAACATGTGTCTCACAAAGAGCTTTGAAGACAAGGTAAGAGAAATCAGGGCTGTTATTCTTCCTTGCTCCATTTGCAGGCAAAACAAAAAAAGGGAATAACTAGCAGTGGTACAAGGTGGATAAAATCTTCCTGGTTTTCAAGCCACGTCAATTACAAAAAAATTCTTGAGCTTTTGATGGCTAGCTCCATCATCTTCGTCAGAAATAAGACTACTGACTGCAGGGCTGGCAGTATTTCCCACTTATATACACAAACGATTATGGTCACTGGCACCAATCAGAGGGGATCAAAATGATGCGTGCGTGGAAGGTAAGTTGGGCAACTCATAGCAGCTTGCCCGCTGAGGAACTGAGTGATGTCAAGTGGCAGAAGAGGCCAGCGTCACATTTGAAATTGCTTCACCCGCCTCCTTACAAGTGTTAAGCATCCGCCTTTGCTTCCTCTCAACATTCAAAGTCCACCCCCTCGCCCTACTTAATGTGTAGCCCCGCTCTCTGCTGAAATTGTTGCTGTTCATTCTAATCTCGGCCACCTCTTTTATAACTCAGTACCAGTATGATGACGCATGAGCTGATACTCTTGTGTTCTCAATCTGTATTTTGTGTCCGTTATTGAGGCAATGCTCAGCTATGGGCAACTTGTTGAGCTTCCTTTGCTTCATTTGCCTCTTGTGCTTGGTACAATGCTCCACAACTGTGCGCAAATTGTCTGGCACTCACAAGGGACACCATACACACTGGGCACATGAAGAGCTATGTCTTCTTTAACAGGGTGCAGGCCAGAACACTGGTCCTAATCCATGTCTCTGCAGTACATGCCTAACTTGCTGCTCGTTGCCCCACAGTATGGCAGGAAAGCCGCCAGCTTGTCTTCTTCTGCTGATTCACAAGGCATCCTCCTTTGGCAACACCTAAAAGCGTTCGCAGTTTCTCTTTTGCTGTAGCCATTCTCCCTGAATACGTGCCTCAAGTGCTACAATTCAGACTGTATGTGGTCGTCATCAGAAATAACTTTGGCTTTGTGTATTAACATTTTCAGGATTGCTTTCTTGTGTACAGGGTGGTGAAAACTACCGGTGTTCAAATGTTGATCAGTGTGTGGCAGTTTTCTGTACACTGAAGATGTTTTGCCAGTCTGTAGGTGGGCAAGCTGATTATAATAACAATGGGCCTAAGAAGAACATGTTCCTTATGTATCTTCGGCAGTCCATAAAGCCTGGGAGGTCTGGCAGTGCGAGGCATTAATTTCTTCATCATTGCATCTGGTAAACCAGATTCCTTTAATAACTTCCCTATTTTCCTGACTATGGCCTGTGTTGGATCATGACTAAGCTTCCAGTAAGCATCATCTGCTAACAAATTTAGCACCTCCAGGTGTTAGTCTTCAGTGTTCTGAACTACAGTGGCATTTTCTTTGTTGGCTGGCAAGACAACCAAGTTCCCTTTCTCATGCAATAAGTGTAAACCATGTTGTTCCTCCTGGCTAATATTTCATTTCGGTGGCTTAGCTTTCAAAAGAATATGGCTGGCAGTTGGTCTGACGTCCTCAGCTGCGATGTGCGAGAGAAGTGGAATGCACTGCTGTATTCCACTAATAATCCCCAAAATTGGCAGATGTCGCGGGACTGGTGAAACATTAAGGCCGTTACTCAGCGCTCCCACAGAGCCACCATCCAGTTCTTGTTTGGGGAGATTAACAACTGCTCTATGGGCCTTATCATTCTCCACATCAGTTCCTCCGTGAGTTAAGTGGTCAAACATGTTATACTACTTAGATGTTGTCTTGAACAAACTAGCATGTTGTGCTGCCATGGCTGTGTCTATCCACTCCCAATTGAAGTTGATGACAAAAATTGATGACAATCAAACAGGTTTCTAGCTCATATCATGCCTGCCATATCTGCGGTCTCATTTTGGCATGACTTGTCCTCTTTAAAAAATTCTGTTCACAGCAGCAGTTGGATATGGTGCTTAACTACAGCAAAGCATGGGATTACCTCTTGTCCCGGCAGTGTTGCAAAAATGCTAAAGAACTCAGCAGATGAGATTTCTTTTCGCACAGTTTCTCCAGAAGTCTCACACTGTGCATTATGTCCTCACTGTAGAGGAAAGACATGTGTGCTTGGAGTCTTTCGCAATGGCACGACTGGATAAAATCTTCTCAGTTTTCAAGCTGCGTCAATTCCATTAAAATTCTTGAGCTTTTGATGGCTAGCTTCACAATCGTCATCATGAGTAAAACTACTTACTGTTGGTATTGCCACTATTTCCCACTTATGTACCTATGATTACGGCCGCTGACACCAATCGACGCATGCATGGAAAGTGAGTTGGGCAGTTCATAGCAGCTCCGGCTCACTGCAGGACTGAGTGACGTCAAGTGGCTCAAGGAGCCAGTGCCACATTTGAAACTGCCGCTCCTGCCTCCCTACAATCTTTTCATGGAGCACTTTAAAGAGCAGGCTCTGAAATCTGCGGCGTTGCTTCCATTTTGCTTCCTTACGTTCATCAATGACACCTTCCTGATATGGCCTCACTGTGGAAATACAATGCGGATGTATCACACGAACGGTGTCCATCTCAACATTAAACTTACCATTCAGATGGAGAAGGGTGGCAAGCTACCATTCTTAGATGTTTTAGTTGAGAGGAAGACAGGAGGCCAGCGTGGTCATCCGGTGTACAGGAAACCGACGCACACTGATGAATATTTGAACACCAGTAGTTTTCACCACATGTACACAAGAAAGTGGTCCTGAACACGTTAATACAAAGAGCCAAAGTTATTTCTGATGGTGATCTCCTGTAGTCTGAATTGCAGCACTTGAGGCACATATTCAGGGAGATTGGCTACAGCAAAAGAGAAATTACAAACACTTTCAGAAGTCACCAAAGAAGGACACTTGTGAATCAGCAGAAGAAGGCAAGCCAGTGGCTTTCCTGCCATACTGTGGGGCAATGAGCAGAAAGTTAGGTCGTCCACTGCAGAGACATGGATTGAGACCAGTGTTCCAGCCCGCCCACCGGATGTGAGATATGTTGCACCCTGTTAAAGATGACTTAGCTCTTTGTGTGCCCAGTGTGTATCATGTGCCTTGCAAGTGCAGCAGCATCTATATAGGTCACATGCTTCACACAGTTGCAGAGCATTGTACTTAGCACAAGAGAAATTAAGCAAAGGGAGCTTAACAAGTTGGCCATAGCTGGGCATTGCCTCGAAAACAGACACAAAATAGTTTGAGAACACAAGAGTCTTGGCTCAAGTTTGAACGCTTTGGGACTCAGTAATAAAAGAGGTGACCGAGATTAGAATGAACAGCACCATGTTTGACAGAGACCAGGGCTACACCATAGTACAGAATGGGGGTGGGCTTTGGATGCTGAAAGGAAGCAACGGTGGATGCTTAATGCTCGTAGAGAGACGGGAGCAACAATGTGGTTCTGGTCTGCTTGTGCCACATGACATCACTCACGTGGGGCAGAGCTGCTATGAACTGCCCAACTTGCCTTCTGTGAACTCAACATTTTGCCCCTCTCTGATTGATGCCAGTGGCTGTATACGTAGGTATATAAGAAGGAAATAGTGCCAGTCCCAGCCATCAACAGTTTTACTCCTGATGACAATGGTGGAGCTAGGCAATGAAAGCTCGAGAATTTTACTAGGATTGATGCAGCTTGATAACCAAGAAGATTTTATCCACTTATGCCACCATGAAAGACTCAGACGACACAGTGGAACAAGGTACCCACCACCATGCACTGTATAATGGCTTGTGCACTGTGTGGGAGATGAGATGTGAGTTACATTTTCAGTCATGTTAGTGTATATAAATGTGTTCAACGAGAATAGAACAGATGGTCAGTCATGGCCTTGTTGAAGGAAACATCCTGGCAGTGCCGCAAATAACTTTGGAAAACCACACACAGCCTAAATCAGGTTGACTAGACAGAACATGAACCTTCATCCTCCCAAATTTGGGGCCAGAGTGTTATCAACTGGACTATGTCATTTGGTTTATACTGCAATCTATGGAGTTGGCTATGAAACAGACTAGAACAACATCAAAAGTAGTTTGTTCAACTCTTTTCAGGATGATTAGTACAGGGCGATTAATATTGCTCTCAGATCTGCCCAAACCCTTTGCCTTTACAAATGTCCGCTTGTGTCTGTGTATGTGCGGATGGATATGAGTGTGTGTGCGCGAGTGTATACCTGTCCTTTTTTCCCCCTAAGGTAAGTCTTTCCGCTCCCGGGATTGGAATGACTCCTTACCCTCTCCCTTAAAATCCACATCCTTTCGTCTTTCCCTCTCCTTCCCTCTTTCCTGATGAAGCAACCGTTGGTTGCGAAAGCTTGAATTTTGTGTGTATGTTTGTGTTTGTGTGTCTATCGACCTGCCAGCGCTTTCGTATGATAAGTCACATCATCTTTGTTTTTAGATATATTTTTCCCTCGTGGAATGTTTCCCTCTATTATATTCAGGACATAACTAAACATAGACTCTAAAACTAGAATTGAGCTATACAGCTCAAGTAGACAAAGCAATACCGAAAAATAAATCCTAGAATACATGGTACCACATTTGGAAGGAAGGGGAGGGGGGGGGGGATGTTTGTGAGAATTTGGATTACGAATACGAGTGCTATGCATTTCACTCACAGACATTTATGTTGTGCTATTAGATTCCCGCCTAACTACACCCTCGGAAATGAGGACATATTTGAAGGAAACAGCACACATCATGTCACTTACAAAGATAACCACATAAAACAGTTAATAATTCTTCGCATCAAAACTCATGACGTCATGGCTCAAAGCTGAGAACTGGAATCACACATTAGAAATTATCCATTTTTTTTAATTGTGAAACACTATACTTTTTGTCATGAAACCATAGCCATATGTAATGTAATGTTAATAAAAATTGTATGATAGCAATGAACCTTCTGTAACTGATAAATATCACATGATATAACAGCATAAGTAATAAAATATCTTCTACAGTTATTATAACTATTCTTAATGGTCCAAAGTGACAGTTCTATCTTATAAACTGCATGTGATTCTCAGGTATGTTGTCATATTACTTTCCTTCATTCTTTACTAGTAACAGATCTGAAAATACTACAGAAACTGGTGGTGCCTTACTCTTATATTCATTGGCTTTAGGATGATGAGACAGGACACTGAACTTAAAAATTTCTTAGAACTGAAAAAGCTGTTTGTTACTAGATTCCTTGCATGGGGTCAACGGAAGTGTCTGATTCCACCTGTGACGTAATGGTGGTGTTTTGTGTGACATCACTATGGTACAGTGTTTTTGAGTTGGTTGTGTTTGTAGATATTGTGTTGTTGTATTTGGTGATGCCCCCTGGTGGTGGAAGTGGACATACTGAGTTTAACCTGAAGTATTTCCTTCATTTGAGTTTTGAGTTTAAATAGTTGTGTGGTAATGTGGGTGGTGGAAGTGTTTTAAACAAGTTACTAAAGTTTTTTTTTTCTATGTTTGGCATTTTGTTAGGTCTGCTTAGTTTGATGTTTGTATTACAGAAAGAAGTCTAAAAAAATTATTGCTTTTTAGTTGGGTATGGATATGACTGAAGTTCACGAATGGGTGCTTTAGGAGATTTTTTTGTTTTTGGTGTGTGTGTGTGTGTGTGTGTGTGTGTGTGTGTGTGTGTGTGTTGTGCGCAGTTGCAAACCTAAGTGGTACTATCGGAGGCTTTTGTTGGTAAGTAATTTTTTTTTCTGGTTTTTTCTTTTTTTTTTTTTTTTTTTTTTAATATTGATAGCTGTGGTTGAGCTACATAGATCAAAGCAAACGTGCGATTCCAATTTTTGAAGATGTTGTGTTTTTTTGCATCGATTGTTGCAGCTGAGCTATGTAGTCAAGGGAAAGATCCAATTCCTGTGGTTTTGTTGGTGTGGCAGAATGTTATAATTTATGATGTGGACTGGACAAATAAGGTTGATTCATGTATGGTGTGACTGGGAAGGAGGGAAAACAGTTGGCACTATCTTAAGATTTGTATTTGCTACATCTTCTAGTGAGGTATTGTAATGTGTTGCATCAACAGAAAAAATAGTACAGGAGAGGTTTATGGAATTAAGTGTGATGTCTGAACACAGTTACACACTCATCAATTCGCTGAGCTGTTTAATGTTAGGTAATGAACCTGGAAAGAGCATGGGTTAACAACATCAAACTGGACAGTGTTTATTACGACAAGAGGAATCAAGCTAGTGAAGTAAATGAATGGAGATTTCACAAAAGGTTGGGCACCTTAAAGAAATCAATGAGATGTATTGTAAACACCAATGGGGACTTTATTGCATAATAATATAATGGAAAGACAGCTGTTATTTTAAGTGGGAGGTGCACATTACCACAAAAGTATGCATATATCTAATGAGGTACCCAGTTGAGAACTAGGACAGTCCATCTTTAATTTCATTATGATGGAGGTCATCATTCTGGTAGAGGTTGTATAGAACCTTTTAGCACAGAGTATCGTGTTTAAACATTACAAATAAATGTACAGCAGTTTTGATAACAATGATCTCAAATGAAATTCTGGAAAAATTTACTATTTTGGATACTATTTACTGTTCTGTACCAGTACCAGTAAATATCTGTTTTCGATGCAAACAGACTGCTACAGAAAATGCCAATGTGGTGTGGGATACTACACACAGATTCAGCTTCTGAGAGGTATGCTTTTCGTAGACTTAAGAATACTTTTGCTTTTACTGTTTCTCCAGGATATTTTGCATACATGTCCCCATCAACCTTTTAAGTCCATCATCCAAACTTTTCGTTTTATTACTGAATGTTATCTTTGGTATGATTTGGTGGTTCAACACTAAGAAGAATACTGAACATGAATGAATCTCCCAACTATATGAGTCAAGACCATGCAATTCCACATTCAAGTGAGACCACAGAGGCTTTAGAAACAAATTTTTAATTACAACAAGTCAGACAGCTTCAAATTTTCAGCAACTATCAATCACATAAGTAATCCACAGCAGTGTCTTTGTAGTGGGAATACACCAGCAAATCCCTGGCAATCTGTAGTAATTAAGCATGAAAATAGCGTGTTCCATAATATCTATTGAAGCAATGAAGAGCTACAGATCACAAACCAATGACACTGCTCTATGCCAGAAAAGTGAAACAACTAAACAGGTTACCAGTCCAAGTGGGAAAAAGGTTGTGAACGCATTCCACAATATGCATTAGCTTCTTTGTGACAAAGTGAGACTGAGGTGGGGAAGAACAATAGTACATGTGGAATGAATGAAAAAGATGATTGCTCAGATGTTTGTTTCCATCCCATCTGAAAAAAGCATTGCCTTATACAGCAATGATCTAAGTACTGGTGACATCACAGCTACCACCACAGCTGTACAGCCTTAACATGAGAGCAGCACTATACACTAGAGTTACCATTTGATAATTGGCAAGGAGCATTTGGCTGAAAGCTCGTGGATATATAGCCACTTGACATGGCTGGAAGGCTGAGAAGATTTTATTAAGTCATATCACCAAAAATCAATGTCACGTAAAGTTTCAAACGCATATGGTACCAAGATATTGAAACGAGGACTCAAACTACACGCTCTTTACATAAAATACTAGTTGACGTAAATGTACTGAACAAATATGAGCAAAAACCAATATTGAAGTCAGTTTCTGAAATTATAACTGGATATTATCATTAAAGAAAATGGATCTGAGCACTATGGGACTCAACTGCTGTGGTCATAAGTCCCCTAGAACTTAGAACTACTTAAACCTAACTAACCTAAGGACAGCACACAACACCCAGCCATCACGAGGCAGAGAAAATCCCTGACCCCGCCGGGAATCGAACCCAGGAACCCGGGCGTGGGAATATTATCATTAAAGAGCCAGTTGATTAAATCTTAAAGACAGTTATTGCAAGGGTTGGAAGTATCACCAATATCGTTTTAAACTTTTTAACACTGGCACAATTATTTAAAAACTTATTGGATACAACCAGTTGAGGAGTTTGGTACATTCTCAACAATGCAGTCTTTATACATACTTTAAAAACAGTTGAGTTATGCAAAAATGAGAAAAGTAATCATAGCGACATTCAATTATTTTCAATTAACTGTTCTTTATCTGTGTGAATTGATCTCAGGCAAACAAGACAGGCTCAGCAATGGGATCCCCTTATGGACACTGCTATTAGAAAATACAAGTTTAAATCTGATAAGATTTATGTAATGCTCCCCCTGCAGCAGTTTTCATAATAGATGTATGATATATGTGCATAATATGCACCAAAATACTCATCACACATATCTATTACATATTACAGCTCTTCTGGATTTAACTTGCTGTGTTAGTTTTCATAACAAAAAGTGCATTAGATATGGGGAGAAAAGAAAAACATCAGGTTTATGTTAAAGATCAGTCTACTACCACAGTCTTTAGTTTTCATTTAAAATTTTTGCCTTCGCCATTTCTAAACCACCTTCCAGGGTAGACCAACTTGGGCTATGCTATGGATCCACCAAAATTTCAGGTGTGGTGGACACTTCATACCCCAGCTCTAGTCTTGACAAGTGTCACCTTAGTTTGCAATTAATTCAACAACCATCAATCACAGTGAACTAAGAGACTTAAAAATGAGATCTTAATGTATGGGTTACAACAGCACATTGTGGCCAACAGGTATTTATGAAAAATCATGTGCATAATAGCTGTTATTTGTTCGGAGGATCTTAAATAACGCAAAACTCTCTGAAATCGTAAACACTACAGGCAAACTAAAACAACCTACATTTAAAGAAAAGGTTGATTCTAATACTTAGCAACATGCAATTGGACTGTACTCGTATGTTAGTACAAATTGAACATATTAAAGGAACAAAAACGAAATGAGCGTATTACAAATAAAATTACCCCCGAGTTAGACCCTACATCGAGGCAAAGCATGTCTTCGCCTGCCTTAACATTCCAAACATCTGTTGGCAAGGACTTTATTCTTGCTTCCGTAGGGTGAAATTGATAATAATTTATAAAATTTCCGTACTGAGCAGCTCCAGGATCATTTTCTTTGAGTCGCATACTGCTAATCAACTGACTTCAAATGCCAATAACAGATGGATTCTGTACAACTTCGCATCTGTAAACTGTACACACCCGGTTTTCCACGTCCACCCAGAAACTTGTGACAAAAACAAATTACTGTCGTCAGTGTCGTGTTTTGTCGTGAATGCCCGCCTGTTGCTGAAAATATCGACTGTTTTCGAGAATCGAGAGCTGGTATATTTTGGCAGTCGATTGTTCCGTACAGTGTTTCCAGTTTCAATTTTTGTTTTGTTGTGAAGTGGGCGTCAGAAATGCGTACTACGTGTAGAGCAAGATAAGTGGCAAAGTTTCATGGCAGTATAGGGTGTTTGTTGTAGAGTCACTCGCCTTTAGACTGAGTTTTAAAACATGTATCTGTTTGCAACAGTGTTTCTGACGAAGTCCGCAAAATAACGTTCGCGTTTAAAGCTGTTTCAGATACTTATCCAACTCTTAACGCCAACAGCCCGAATACACATAACAGGAGTTTGTGTCTACAAGATATTTACAAGCTGTGAAATTTCCACTCTTGGCATAACTTTCAGTGAAGAAGGCAATCTAGACAACTCTGTTAATGTCGTCAAAGAAATGACATTATCTCACTGTCACTATGCTCGAACTTATACAACGGTTGCTGTAATATGCCTCGTACAATAAAATGGAAATCACGAACGAGAAATGTACCATTATTCCGGTATACAGACGCCTTGCCGTCAACAGTGCCTGAAAGTGTCAAATTTAGAAGATGAAGACAAACAAATGAAGCAATATGGTTCGACTGCAGTTGTTAACATTTACTTTGTGTCTTTTAGCACTTTGCGTTATTGGCTTAATTGGACTGTTTACGATCATAGCGGAGAATGAACAACCATTCCTAATCAGACCACGCCCACGCCAGTTCTACGATCTTTATCCCCTCGATTTACAGCTGTTGAATTTACCACATTTTAGTTACATCATAAATAATGACATATGTGGACTGAAAACAGTTGATTCAGTTTTGTTGGTTACGTCTCACTGCGGAAATGTAGAAGCTCGGAGTGCTATAAGACAAGCATACCCCCAGCATGAGTTAATAAAGCTCGGAATTCGCAGACTTTTTCTGTTAGCAGTATCACCAGCTGTAAATGAAAATTCAATACATGACGAAAACAGAAGGTCAGTCCTTCTCTCATTCACATAAAAATTTTGTTTCCTGTAACAGTAAATAAAACGGTGCCAATATACATAGTTTTTCTCAGAAATGAGATATCACTCTTCCTTTTGAGAACATGCCTTATCTCAAGTTGAATCACACATTAAGCATTATACTAGTAGGCTAATATTTCTCTCTTTCCCATTATCATGTGTGTTTTAACTATGATCTAATGAATATGAAACAAACTGGTTTTGAAATGTAGAGTACGTTGGTACAGCATTGTAATGGTGTAATCATATTTCTTGGGAATGACTGAAATCCAGAAGCTACCACTGATTTCTTCTTCGTTCTCATAAAGACAGTAGTAGTAGTAGTAGTAGTAGTAGTAGTAGTAGTACTGCATGAGTGATAACTATTGTTGGGATATTCTTCACCATTATGTGTGTGTTAAAGTATGTAGGCCTACTGTAATTTTTGTTTAGTGTGAATGTTATGCAACATTTCTTATATTACTTACCCTCTTGCTGTGGATTAAATAAAGAAAGATAGACCAAACAATGAAGCTCTCACCTGGAAAGGAAAATATGTAATTATACCACAAAGCAACATTGGGAACTTTCTTGTGTCAAGACTTCAAATCAGAATGGCTTTTGATGTGTTTGAGCTTATGTCTTGCATCTTACACACTGCTACAGTAGGAGTATAGTACAGTTCATTTGTACTGACTTCTGGATGAGATGAATGATTCAAATATTGTGTGACTTAATCTCTTATGCATTTAATTGGTGTCATGGCAAGCCAGAAAGCACCTCACAGTTCATCAGTTCACTTGGGTTGTAGATCATGAAGGAGAACCTTCAGGGATGTGGAACAAGTCAATGTATATATTAACAAACAAGAAGCAATTCTTAGAAACGTGATCTGTACACTGTGAAGAGGGAGCTGGAGTGGGGAGGGAGAGGGATAGCAGGATAGGGGTGGGGGATGGTAAAGTGCTGCTGGGGAGCTTACAGGGATGGGGTGGAGAGAGGGTATGGCAGCTATGTGCAGTCGGGAGGTTAGACAGGGCGGGGTAGCGGAAAAGGAGAGAAGTGAAAAGACAGTGTGTTGGTGAAATAGAGGGTTGTGTAGTGCTGGAATGGCTGCAGGGAAGGGGATGACTGGTAAGGACAATTTCTAATGAAGGTTGAGGCCAGGAGACTTACAGGACTGTGATACGGTGTATGATGTGAAAGTCACTGAAATGAAGAACGTTGCGTAGGGTGGCGTGCTCAGCAACAGGGTGGTCCAGTCGTTTCTTGGCCACAGTTTGTCGGGGGCCATTCGTGTGGACAGACAGCTTGTTGATTGTCGTGCTCACATAGTATGCAGCACAGTGGTTGCAGCTTAGCTTGTAGATCACATGACTGGTCTCACAGGTAGTGCTCTTGATGGCATAGGTGATGTTTGTGACCAGACTGGAGTAGGTGGTTGTGGGAGGATGCATGGGACAGATCTTGCATATGGTCTATTACAGGAATATGAGCCACGAGGCAAGGGGTTGGGAGCTAGGGTTGTGTGGGGATGGCAGAGGGTATCGTGGAGGTTTGGTGGACAGCGGAACACCACTGTGGAGGGGGTGGGGTGGGAAGGATAGTGGGCAGGATATTTCTCACTTCAAGGCATGACGAGAGGTAGTCAAAACCCTGGTGGAGAATGTAATTCAGTTGTTCCAGCCCTGGGTGATACTGAGTTATGAGGGGAATGCTAATCTGCAGCCGAATGGTGGGTCTTTGGGAGGTGGTAAGTGACCAGAAAGATAAGGCATGGGTGATTTGTTTTTGTACAAGGTTGGGAGGGTGATTATGGCTTGTAAAGGCCTCAGTGAGATCTTTAGTATATTTCAAGAGGGACCATTCATCACTGCAGATGCGATGGCCACGGGTGGCTTGGCTGGAAGGGATGTCTTGGTATGTAATGGGTGGCAGGTGTCGAAGTGAAGATATTGCTGGTTGTTGATAGGTTTGATATGGACAAATGTACTGATGTAGCCATCTTTGAAGTGGAGGTCAACATCTAGGAAGGTGGCTTGTTGGGTGGAGTAGGATCAGGTGGAGCGATTGGGGGGAAAAGGCGATGAGGTTCTGGAGGAATGTGGATAGGGTGTTCTCACCCTCAATCCAGATCACAAAGATGTCATTAAGGTTTCTGGTTGCTTAGGAATGATTCCTCTAGATGGCCCATGAATAGGTTGACATAGGATGGTGCCTTGCCTGTGCCCATAGCCATAACATGGGTTTGTTTGCAGGTAATGCCTTCAAAGGAAAAGTAATTGTGGGTGAGGATAGAGTCGGTCATGGCGACTAGGAAGGAGGGTGTTGGTCTGGAATCCATCGGGTGCTGGGAAAGATAGTGCACAATAGTGGTAAGGCCATGGGCATTAGAGATGTTACTCTAAAGGGAGGGAGCATCAATAGTGACTAGCAGGACACCATGTGGTAAAGGGACAGGAACTGTGGAGAGTCAGTGGAGGAAATGGTTGGTATCTTTTATATAGGAGGATAGGTAACAGGTTGAAGGTGTTGGTCTACGAGAGTAGAGATTCTCTCAGTGAGGGCGCAGTAACTGGCCACAATGGGGTGTCCTGGGTGGCTGGGTTTATGGACTGTAGGAAGCATGCAGAAGGTAGGAGTGTGGAGAGTGATAGGGATGTGGAGAGAGATGGACTCCAGGGAAAGGTTTTGGAATGGGCCTAAGAAAGGGATCTATCTAACAGCTGGTGGAGTCCTTCTGCCAGGTAATCCTTGCAGTTCAAAGCGACCGTGATGGAGCCTTTGTCAGCAGGTAGGATTATAAGAGCGGGATCAGTTTTTAGGCGGTCGATTGTGGTTTTTTCTGCTGCGGATGTAAGAGTTTGCATGTTGAGGGGTTTGGGGAATGATGGTGAGGCAAGGTTTGAAGTTAACAAATTCTGTAAAGTTAACAGGAGGTGATTTGGGGGCAGTGAGGATGGATCACAGTTGGATGAAGGAGTGAACTGAGTCAGGTAGGGTTCAACATTGGTCTTTGGTTGAGTCTGGTAAGGTTGGTGGTGAAAAAGTTTTTCCACTGTAGGGACTGGGAGAAGGAGAGTATGTCTTTAACAAGGTCTGCATGACTAAATTTGGGAATGGGGCAAAAGGTGAGGCCTTTGGAAAAGACTGATTTTTCTGTGGGGCTAAGGCTTTTGGAGGAAAGGTTCATGACTGCATTTCTGGTCTGGTTAGGTTCTGGATTCTGTGTGGCAGTGTGAGGGAGTTTTGAAGAGTGGGGTAAATGTACTATGTCTGCGAGGCAGGGTTTGTCAGCTATGAGGGGACGTGGGGGTTGGGGGGTTTGGAGGTTGTTGCAGAGGTGGTGGACTGTGGTACTCCAAGATGGGAGTAGCAAGCAAGCAGGGTGGAGAGTTTTTTATGGTGCCATTGTGCATGTTGCTCTAGTTCCTGGAGGGCAAGAGTTTCAGTATGTGTTATGGGTTCCAGGAGACAAGATGCAAGACCTGTCCCATACATCTTCCACCACCACCTACTCCAGTCTGGTCATGAACATCACCTATCCCATCAAAGACATGGCTACCTGTGAGACCGGTCATGTGATCTACAAGCTAAACTGCATCCATTACATGGGCATGACAACCAGCAACCTGTCTGTCCCCGTGAATGGCCACTGATAAAACATGGCTAAGAAACAACTGGAGCACGCCACCCAACATAACATTCTTCATTTCAATGACTGCTTCACAGCATGTGCCATATGAACCCTTCCCACTGACACCAGTTTTTCTGAAATGTGCAGGTGAGAACTCTTCCTGCAATATATCCTACATTCCTGTAACTCCCCTGGCCTCAACCGTCATTAGTCATTGTCCTCAGCCATCAGCCCCTTCCCTGTTCACGTTCGAACACTACACAGCCCTCTATTCCACCAATTACACCCAGTCTTCTTACTTCTCTCCTTTACTGCAATCCCCACCCCCCCCGGTCTCTATCCTGATCTTCGTATAACCTCCAGACTGCACACCTAGCTCTTCCATACTCTCTCTCCGCCTCACCCTGTCCCTGCATGCTCCCCACCAGCACTTTACTGGCCCCCTCCCCTACCTGCCTATCCCTCCCCAACCCAGCCTTCTCCTTACCCTCACTCAGCTGCCTCTCCCATTATGCGCTTCTGCTGCTCATAGTCTAGCTTCAGCTGCCAGAGACTGTAGTTGTGTGTGTGTGTGTGTGTGTGTGTGTGTGTGTGTGTGTGTGTGTGTGTTTGGGGGGGTCTACTTTTGAAAAAGGCCTCGTTGGCTGAAAACTGATTTTGTGACAGGCTTTTTGTTTTCTCTCTATTTGTCATGCCAGATATTTATTGCTTTGCAGTTTTTTTGCTTTCAGTCTTTTCTTCTGTTCCTCACATTTTTGTCGGTCATTTTTAATCCTTCCCCTTGCTCTCCTCATCCTGAGGCACTTACACTCTCTTCTTATATCAGTTTTACTCATATTTAGTCCTGAAAGTAGGTTTATTGTATATTAAACTTTTGAGCTAAAATATTTTTACATACACTAAGTTGCACACCACATGAAAGCAATGCTTTTAATTAACACTGTAAGCAATATTGAAGATATTTATCCCAGTTGTCAATTGTGATTATTGCAACATGTTTCAGGGCAACATTATTCCATTTTCAAGTGCAAAAAATAAGGAAACCAGATTAAACTATCCTCCTGATACCACATACATATAAGGATAACAGATGTCCTACCTTAAAAAAATTATGCTGTTAGGCTCCAATACAGCTTAAAACACAACCTGCACACATGCATTTTCTGCTTAAACCATAAAACATGAAACATCACAAGCCAGTGCATTTACCATTCCTGAGGTACAATTGCAAACGAAAAGCCACTGCAATCACCTGCCAGTGGTGGTATTTACATATAGCCTAATGCTCAGCACCAACGACACTACTATCTGCCGTAAAATCTTTGAGAAATGCCTGTCTCTTCCTAGCCCATTCTATCTTAAAAATACCTCTATGCTGCAGTCTGAACAGAAATAGCATGCATAAATCCTATGTCACTAGGTAAAATATGTTGGTGGCTGCTTCTTAAGGAGGGTATCACTGGAGTGTGCCCAGAAATGCTTTTTAGTCACTTCCGTCTTCTCATTTAAAATGCTGATGCACTCCTCTTTTAAGGCACAATAAATGCCTACCTCCTCTAAATTTGATGGCAACCACCTTTTTTCTTTAATGTGCATCACCCTCATGCTTTCTGTTATATCCCCCAATGAATGGTGCTCATTTTTGAGATGCTTTGCAACAGCTGATGAGCTATTCTCTCTATTATTATACTCTTTAAATCTAAATTTAAAATTCCATCCCATCTGTCTCACATATCTTGCTCCACAATCCTGACATTTTATTTCATACACTCCCGATTTCCTCATCGTGTTCTCATCTGTGTCAATTTTATGCCTCAGCCTCCGTCATAATCTGTTGTCTGTCTTGAAAGCAATTCTAACAACTTTTGTGTTAATCAGCCTCACTAATTTATGTTTGAAACAGCTTTTTTAAAGGCAAATGTTAAGTGTAGTGAAAAAATACAAGTGTGCAGAAGATATGTTGATGATATTATCATTGTCTATAAGGGGTCATAGGAAGATTGCAGCATAGAGGTATTTTTAAGTGAGAATGGGCTAGGACCAGACTTTGATGTTTTATGATTTATGGTGTGAATTAACAATGTACATGTGCAGCATGTTTCTTAAGTTGCAATGGAGCCTAACATCAAATGTAACAATCATGGTCTCAGACACTTTCTTGTTTTGTGTGGTACCTATCTAAAATGTACATAAGCATTGGCTCCATTGAAATATTTTCTATGTGACCTTTTTTCTTTGGTAATATGTAATAAAATAATGTATTCCTGCATTATATTAGAAGTTAAACAAGGCCTAGCAAAACATTAACTCATACAATGAATTATTACAATTAGGCCTATTTGGTTATAGTATAGACCAACGTCTTAAACTCGGAAATTATGAACTGTAAAATACAAAAATACGCAAAGTATTATAGCTTGACTTAAATATTTGTCACATCTTCAGACATGACAATCTGTGGACACCATGTCCATGAATGTGACATCTAGGTATGTGACAGATATTATAAAAGTGTTGAATTTAAAAATTTACAGTAAATTTATAGATAATATATAATTACATTAAACATATCAACATATACCTTTCATGCATACATAATGACAGGTTATTTTACATGTAAAGTAGTAATGGGCACAGATGTAAGACAGTGGAAATAACAACACACAAATATTTACATTAACAACAGTCTTTCCTCTTACAAGTAAGTCAGCAACTACATACAATAATGCTCTTTGACAAAATGGCTGCTTGCTAGTCTTCATCAATATTATGAGAACATTGAGAAGACTGCTGCTGCCATCTTTTGTTGCGGACATGATGTAAAATCTTGGGACATGAGTTTAGAATATTTATGAAATGTAGTCCCTTCTGCAATTACTTTTTAAGTCAAAGATATGTTAATGCCTAATTTGTGCATTTATACAAAATAATATTTCAGTACTTATAACATTACAACTGTGCAAACTGGAGCTGGGGACAGTCCACGGACGGGACATGTCACACTCCATGGCCAATTTTTGAAACAAAAATTAAATTACAATTTTTTTGCCAACATAGTACCTTACAGTATATATTTTAAAAACTTCTAGTACATTTAATAGCCTTTGAGGATTTCTATATCATGTATTGTGCTGGGACAAGAAAGATCCCTTTCCTTGATAATGATCCTACTTAAAAAAGACGTGCAGTTCTTTTTTTATATATTAAATAGCATTTATGTCTCATCTCCTGGTAACTTACTCCTTACACAAATATATAGATATTCTTCAAAGATGAGTAGTTACCTACACCTCTAACAACTGGTACTTATCGTACAGCTAACAGGAATTTCAAATCCTAGGATTTAGGTAACCAGATAATTTGTGTAATGAGTATCTAACAAGTTAATGTTTTAAATTTTCTTGTGAATTGGTAGCGTTTCCCAATTTCTTGCATTATGAGACAGGAGCTTGTTGAAGACCTTTGGATCAGTGTGAATAACTTCACTGAATCGTCGAGAAATAAGCAAATCTACATCAACATCTATACACTCTGCAAACCAATGTGAAGTGCATAGCAGAGGGCACGTACCATTGTAGCAGTTATAATGGTTTTGTACTGCTCCATTCATGTATTCAGTGCAGGAAGAATGATTGCCTCTGTGCGTGCTCTAATTAATCTAATATTGTCCTCACGATCCCTACGTGACTGATAACTAGAAGGTTATAGTAGAATCATCATTTAAAGTTGGTTGTTGAAGCTTTGAAAATAAGCTCCTTGGAATAGTTTAGCTTCAGGAGTCTGCCAGTTTAGTTTCTACAGCCTCTTTGTGACACACACTTAGGGATCAGAAAATCTGTCCTTTTAGGCACGTGTCCCTCACACTTGAACAGTATTCCAGGGTTGGTCACAAGTGTTATTTGTTAACAATTTCCTGTGTAGACTGGTTACATTTTCCCATTATTCTACTAATATACTGAAGTCTACCTCTCGCTTTACCCATGACTGAGCGTATGTGATGAATCCATTTCATATCCCTTCAAAGCATTACACCCAAGTATTTGTTGGAGTTGACTGATCCCAACCGTGACTCATTAGTATTATAGTCACAGGATACTATGTTCTCTCATTTTGTGATGTGTGAAAGTTTACATTTCTGAACATGTGAAGCAAATTGAGTTGCCAATCTTTGCACCACTTTCAAATTTATCAAGATCTGACTGAAAATTTACGCAGCTTTCTTCAGACAGTATTTCATTATACTAATTGCATCATTTGTGAAAAGTCTGTGTTACTATTAGTATTGTCTGCAAGCTCATTAATATAAAACATGAAGAGCAAGGGTTCCAACACATTTCCCTGGAGCACATCCAAAGTTACTGATGCATCTGATAATGATTCTCCATACAAGATAATATGGTGCATCCTCTCTACCAAAAAGTCCTCGATCCAGTCACTGATTTTGCTTGACACCCCATATGATCATAATTTTGAAAATAAGTGTGGAACTGGTACTGTGTCAAACATTTTTCATAAATCAAGAAATACTGCATCTGTCCAAGTGCCTTGATCTACATCATTCGGTATGTGGGAAAATTGCAAGTTGGATTTTGCACAACTGATGTTTTCACAATCCATGGGGTTGACTTGGAGGAAGTTATTCTGTTCAGAATATCTCATTGTGTTTGAGCTCAGAATATGTTCTAAGATTCTACAACAAATCAATGTTTAAAGTTGTGGATGGTAGTTGTGTGAATCACCACCCTTCTTGTAACCCGTTCTTGCGACCTGTTCTTTCTTCCAACTACTGTGCACCGTTTTTTGTTCATTGGATCTACGATAGGTTATAGTTAGAAGAGAGACTAACTCAGCCACAAATTCAGTATATAACCTGATAGGGATTCTGTCTTTGTTCAGTTTTAATGATTTCAGCTTTTTCTCAAAACTGCTGACACTAACACTTTTTCAGTCATCTTTTCAGGGGTGTGAGGATTAAATGAGAGCAACTCTCCTGGGTTTTCCTTTGTAAAGGAACACTTGAAAACAGAGTTAAGCACTTCAGTTTTTGGGTTGGTACCCTTAATTTCAGTTTCTGTCCTGCTTGCGAGTGAATGGACACCAACTTCAGTGCCACTAATAGTCTTTACATACAACTATAATTTCTTTTGGTTTTGTTAAGGACTGTTTGTCAATATTCTTCTACAGTAGTCACTGAAGGCTTGCACACATTGCTCTTTTGACAGCCAAATGTGTCTCATTCAGGATCTCTCTATCTACAGCCCTATGCTTGTTTTACATCTGTTATGCAGTGTTCACTGTTTGTTTCTAGACATTTCTTTAGAGTGACCATATACCATGGAAGGTCCCTCCCATTATGAACTGTTCTTCTAGGTACATATCTACCCGGCCCGTGTGCTAAAGGTTCCATGTTCCTCATTGAGATATGACACTAGGCCTACTGCTTTTTTATCTATTTTACTTAATGTGTGTGTGTGTGTGTGTGTGTGTTTGTTTTAAATGATGACACCACCATTTGACTGCATTGTTGTTATTTAATTACAACTCACTGTTATCTACTTATCTTTTTACAAGATGATGATTTTACATCTGGCATTTTATTTCATATTTTTCTTAATTTATAGCCAATTTTAAGCTTGATGTCTTGTAAATATGTTAATGACAAACTCAATCACTTGAAAAAAGCGTAAAAGACCAAAACCTGGGTTGTAATTAAATAAACAACAATACATTCAAATGGTGGTGTGTTCATTTGAAAATTATTGATTTACTGTTGCTCAGCAACATCAAAATCTGTTTAATGTGTATATCTTTCTACATGTTTTAGTTGTCCTTTGTACTTCAGTATCATTGTTGCCACAATTGTGTCATGGCCACTGATACCAGTTTCAATGTAGACTTCTTCAAAGAGGTCATATCTATTTGTTGCCATTAGATCTAACATATTTCCATCATAAATGGGGTTCCGAACTATTTGTTGTGGGAGGTTTTCAGAGAAAATAGGATATCTTGTCGTGCCTACCATTAACATAACTGTAATTTTCCCAGTTGATTGTTGAATGGTTCAAATGGCTCTGAGCACTATGGGACTCAACTGCTGAGGTCATAAGTCCCCTAGAACCCAGAACTACTTAAACCTAACTAACCTAAGGACAACACACACATCCATGCCCGAGGCAGGACTCGAACCTGCGACCGTAGCGGTCGCGCGGTTCCAGAGTGTAGCGCCAGAACCGCTCGGCCACCAGCGGCCGGCGATTGTTGGATGGAAGTCTCCACCAATAATTATACTATGATTGGGGAACTTATGTACAAGCAAACTGAGGTTTTCTGTAACATTTTTGGTTACATCAAGAGGTGAGTGGTGGACGATAGAAGGATCCATTACCACGTCTTGCCCAATCAATCTTGCATGCAGCTTTAATTTCTATCTCGATGGAGCGGAGTTTCTTGTCTACTGTGGCAAATACACCACTTCTAGTTCCCAGTAGCCTATCCTTTCAATAAACACTTAAATTTTCCCCAAAAATCTCACTCCTATCAATTTCAGGTTTCAACCAGCATTTTAGTATTATTTGAGATTCACTGCTTTTCAGGAGTAGTTCAAACTCTGTCACTTTGTCATGAATGCTTTGGCAGTGATTTTAATACTCTCACTTGTGTGGGACATTCTTTTGGACCTTATACTTCTGGGTCTCCTACAGCTGTCATCATATGGACTGGGTGGAGAGTTGCCTAATGTAAAAAGCTCTGTGTGCACTTCACACATAGTCAGCTTCCTAAATAGCAGTATCTGATGTTTAGTGCACATCTAACCTATTTATGGGGATCCTACCGTTCTTAACCCTATGGCACAAGTCAGGAAGCTACAACCAAGCTTGTCACAGAACTCTCAAATTCTGTGGTTCAGCCCTTCCACTCAACTCAGAACCAGGAGGCTATGATCAGTTCTGGTGACAAAGCCACAGGTTGCGAGCTTCATTGAAACTCCGCGTTCAAGGCTGGCTTTCTCAACCATCTCTGACAGTCACTGGAATGATCCAAGAATGACCTCAGGACCGAGCTAATGGGCATCATTTGTTCCAATGTGCACCATAATCTGTAGGTGGTTGCACCCTGTTCCCTCAGTTGCTGCCAGAATAACCTCTTCAATGTGTTTAATGAGGCCCCCAGGCATACACAGTGAGAGCACCTTGTGTTTGTCCCTGCCCTTGCTGTCATTTCACTAATAGATACCATTATGTGCCATATGTTTGAACTACCGATGATTAATAGACACCTCCCCTTTTGTGTTTGCCTCTTCTTGACATGGGACAAATCAAGTTTCCTCAAAACAGCTGAAGTGAGTCCTATTGGCTCAGATTCAGTGAAAGATAGCACCACGAACATGTTGGTTATTGTGATCAGTATTACAACATGGGTCCTTGCTTGTCCCTGTCTACCCTGTACAGGTCACCTAGATCTACCATTGACACCACTTGCATTCAAGTGGAAGAGTAATGGCAGATCCTGTACTTCCTGTAAAGGAGACAGGATCCACAGGAGTAGATAGTACTTGAGGTATTTGTAGTACCACAGGTACATGACTCTTGTGAGCTCATCCAGCACACTGATTCTCAGCAGTTGCCAATTGTTTGGCAGTAGTCAGGATGATTACCAGCTGTTTATGAATGTCAGTTAACTCATTCCTTGTTTGGGACTAACATTCACAGTGAGGGTTACATTGTGGCTGGTTCAATGTTTTACAGAGTAGTTTAACAAATTCTTTAAACTAAAACACCACGCTACATTAATTTCTTTTGCATCTTGTATTGCAGATATGCCAGTCACTGTTCAGCTGCATTGGTTTTTGTTATATTCTAGGAACTAAATATAACAATTTCTTGATCATCAAAGAAGCCTCTGTGGGATTTGTCTTCAATGCATTACACAAATTCTCACTTCTTGCTTGTACTGAATGATTCTTCTGTTTTTTAAGGTGAATTACCTTGAAGGAGAGTTCTGTAAGACAATATGGAGTGAAAATATGCTAACTAAAGCCAATAACCCAGTCTTTAGGTTAACACAGGAGATACTTAAGAGTACAATACATACCAAACTCAGCCGGCCGCAGTGGCTGAGCAGTTCTAGGCACTTTGGACCGGAACCACGCGGCTGCTACGGTTGCAGGTTCGAATCCTGCCTTGGGCATGGATGTGTGTGATGCCCTTAGGTTAGTTAGGTTTAAGTAGTTCTAAGTTCTAGGGGACTGATGACGTCAGATGTTAAGTCCCGTAGTGCTCAGAGCCATTTCAACCATTTCATACCAAACTCAGCTTTTTGACCCAGCTTAGTAAGTACTTACCTAATTTTAGTTTGTTATCCGGCTGAAATCCAAGAAATTTTACTCACAATGTTTTGGTTAGGGTTGACTGTTAATCTCTGCTTTTGGTACTAGCAAGTCATTTTTGCTGTAACTGTTTGTTAGGGGCCTCTGTGAGGTTAAGACTTAAACTGTTCGCTTTGAACTATTTGTACACTTCTTCAACTGTCATTTGGTCTGTGTCTGGTAAGGCTGAGTTTGAGCCTTTGATTAGTATACAGGGTGGTCCCGAATTCATGGTACAAACTTTAATGGTAGGTACAGGACATTGTAACAAGGATTTATTGTATAGGAATGTATAGTCGCAGGTGACGCGGTGAGGCGTAAACAGGGGAAATGAAATGGAGTGATCGGTTGGTGTCACTGCCGGTAGAGGGCAGTAGATGAACATGATGTATCGCAGTAGGGACAAGCGCCATTCACAATTGTGCTGCCGTAGACGATGGGTGACTTTACGTATGCAGAAAAAGCAGACATGCATTACATGTACGGCCGTGCAAATGGTAACGCCAGAGCTGCGTTACGAATGTATCGCGCGGAGTATCCTAATCGACGAATGCCGGATCATAGAATTTTTCAACGGTTACATCGTCAACTTTGTGAAACAGGTACGTTCGACGTCAACAGACATGACGCTGGTCGATTAAGAGCTGTACGCACTCCACGACTGGAAGAACGCATCTTGAACATAGTGGCTGATAGACCCGAGTCAAGCACAAGAACTGTTGCGCGTGACGTACATGTGAGTCATCAGACTGTATGCAGAGTGTTAAATGAAAATCGCTTACACCCCTTCCATTTTCAAAAAGTACAAGCATTGAATCCGGCAGATTATCCTCTTCGCGTGAACTTCTGCCAGTGGTTGTTGCAGCAATGTGCGTTGCAGCCGGATTTCGTAGGTCATGTGCTATTTACAGATGAAGCGACATTTTCACGCGAGGGTGTCTTTAATGCGCACAATTCCCATGTGTGGGCAACAGATAATCCACATGCAACGCGTCCACATGCGTATCAACAACGTTTCGGTATTAATGTGTGGGCTGGTATTGTGAACGACTTTTTGATTGGGCCATACTTACTACCCACGCGACTCTGTGGCGAAAGCTATCTTATTTTTCTGCAAGAAGTGTTACCAGAACTGCTGCAAGATGTTCCGCTCGCCATTCGTAACCGCATGTGGTTTCAGCACGATGGAGCGCCAGCACACTTCAGCACTGCTGTACGGAATTACCTGAATGCCACGTTTGGTGCTAGATGGATTGGGCGTGGTGGACCAGTCCCTTGGCCACCCCGATCTCCTGATTTCTCTTGCCTCGATTACTTTTTATGGGGACATCTTAAGAGCCTTGTTTATGAGACTCCAGTTGACTCAGATGAGGATCTCGTTGCTCGCATATCTGTAGCTGCTGCAGGTGTGCGTGAAATACCAGGCATCTTTGAACGTGTACGCCAATCGCTGCACCGACGCTGTCAAGCATGTATCGCTCATGGTGGACGCAATTTTGAACACTTACTGTAAACATGACACTTGTCAACAACGATTTCAATAAAATCTTTCGTTTTCCTTTCGGCCGTTATTTCCCCTGTTTACGCCTCACCGCGTCACCTGGGACTATACATTCCTATACAATATATCCTTGTTACAATGTCCTGCACCTACCATTAAAGTTTGTACCATGAATTCGGGACCACCCTGTATTTGTGTCATTATAAATCAGTAACTACAGTCTTTGCACCATTGTTTAATCATTGGAACATAAGTTATGTTGGTTAAGAACAGGAGCAAATCCAGTATACCAAGTGTGATGGTGCAGTGGTAACACACTCAACTTGGATTTAAAAGGGCAGTAATTCAAATCTCTACCTAGACATCCAGATTCAGCCTTCTGTGGTTTCCTTAAACCACTTAAGGCAAATGGTGGGTTGATTACCTTGAAATGGACATGTTTGGTCTCCTTCCCCATATATTTGTACTTTGAGCTTGTGTTCTGTCCCTGATGAGTTTTATCATCAATAGAACATTAAACACTAACATGCATTCCTTTAGAGGCCCTTAATAAATCTTGTGGGACTCCATATGTTATGTTTCCTTATTCTGAATTTAGTTTTACCACTGTAATACAGTCTGTCAGTATGATTGTCTGTTTTTTTTTTTGTAATAGAGGCCAGACACTGTCCATGTGAGAGGGAGACTGTTAATCCAAAGTGGAACTTGGTAAGGCCACAAGATATTGCCATCAGGAAAAATTTTCAGTATTCTGTGATATGCAAAATATTTCAGGACTGCAGGCAACCTGTGATGTAATGAGGCCTTGTCTTAATAGATAACAAGAGATGTTTAAGGATTAGATATAGTTTTGCACTCTGCAAGTTCCTAAATGCAGCAATTGCTGCTGAAATTATCCATAATGTAAAGTACCATAGATGAGAGTTTCCCGAACTGTGTTCTGCAGGACACTGGCATTCTATGGTAAGTGAATAGGTGCTCCATGAGGAACTCCTAATAACGTGGTGTTTTTTCTGATATTTATTCCTTATTTTTTAAAAAATTTATTATTGATTCTGTGTTATTAAACTTTGAGTAATCACTGAATATAACAAGCTTTTAAATTTTTCAAAATTTTATTTATTTTATTAAACTTCAACATAAACAAAGTGTTCCATCAGAGTGCCAGGATTTTCTGTGATCTCTCAGAGGAAAAGTTTGGGAACCCCAGCCATAGAAAAAGAGTGATAACTGGGTCACATCAGATATTCCATTCATTCAGTATACTGGTCAAAAACATACCAGAAACAAAATGTACATAGAAACACAGCATGTGAATAATGCAGATCAGTGTATGGTTCTGGGAGTGGGTCACATTGACTCCCCCTCCCCATCTACAACTAAATGGAGCTTGCTGTCAAACCCACTTATAACTTGCTAAGCTGCTTAAGATAACAACAACAACAACAATAATAATAATAATAATAATAATAATAATAATAATAATAATAATGATACTAACAATAAAAATATAATGTTTAAATATAATAATAATATGGGGAAACTGGGAGAACTTTCTTAAAACTCAAAAACAGACCTCAAAAATAATTAGAAAAGAAAAATGGGGATATGACAACAACAGACTCTCTGAAATCCAGCAGGATTTCATCAAAAATAATACAAGAAATTTTTATAAGACTTTCAGAGAAAACTTACAGGGATACCAAGCGCCTAGCTTGTGCTTCAACAAACCCGATGGCTCTTTGGAAACCAACACGAAAAATAACTGCAAAATCTTAGCCCAATATTTCAGTTCCCTCCTCAACTGCGAACCACCCCAAGAAAAACTTGTCTTCTCTTCTCCAGTGTTCACACACCCAGACTCACATGCCCCGGATCTTGAAGAAATTATGGAGATAGTCAAGCAGTTGAAAAATAACAAAGCACCAGAAGATGGGATCATTGCTGAGTTCTGGAAACTAAACGATCCTATACTTATGCAGAAATTACACCATATAATGTCAGACATATGGATAACGGAGCAGATACCAGAGGACTGGAAATGCGCTCTAATTCACCCGCTACACAAAAAGGGCGACAAGACAGACATGAAAAATTACAGAGGAATTTCCCTGCTCCCAGTCGCTTACAAAATCCTTTCCAAAGCGCTTTTAAACAGGATAGAATCCCAAGCAGATACACTAATTGGTGAATACTAGGCCGTATTCAGAAAAGGACTCTCATGTGCGGAACAGATCTAGTGCTTAAAGACAATATTACAAATGAGGAAATGCAGAAACACAGTAGTTACATTCATCGACTTCAGGAAAGCATATGATTCAGTGGACCGTGGAACCCTGTTTAAAATCATGGAAGAATTTGGGATCGACCGAAAGACGCGAAAAATCACAAAACAGACACTTACAGTGAAATTCATGGGCGAAGTATCAGAACCCTTTGAAATCAAATCTGGAGTCCGACAGGGGGACGGACTATCCCCAATCCTTTTTAATATTGTTCTAGAAAAGATAATCAGGGAATGGGAACCTCATGTAAAGGGTATCCAAATTGGTATCAAGAAAGAGAACCGAATTAAAGTCAAGTGCCTTGCTTTCGCTGACGATATTGCAATTATCACCAATAACAGAACAGAAGCGATTCACGCAGTGGAAAAACTACATGAAATTTCACAAAAAACTGGACTACAGATTTCTTATGAAAAAAACCCAATATATGGAAAGGCAGCCAGAAAATAAATCCCCTCTAATAACAAAATATGGTAAAATTGCACAAGTCTGCCATTTTAAATACCTCAGTGAAACTATACGTTCCTCAGGATTAAACCGAATTGCCAACGAACAAAGAATCACCAAGCTCCAGAAGGCCTACAAGCTAACATGGACGCATTACAACAAGAAGTGCATTTCGACAGACGCAAAATTAGGCACTATGCAACAGTGATTCTTCCAGAAGCAATCTATGCAGCTGAAACAATGGTGTTTGATGGTCATTCAAAAATTAAGGAAATAGAAAAGCAGGAAAGAAAAATTCTCAGAAAGATTTACAGTCCAATCAACAAAAATGGCATTTTTGATGAAGAGACCACAAAACGAACTCTATAGAAAGATCAACATAGTAACAGGTGAAATCAGAAAGCGCCGAGCCAAATTTTATACACACATCTACAGGATGGAAGACTCCAGAACAGCGAAGAAATTATTCAATATTATAACAAGGAGTAAATGTGGCACAGAATGGCTGAAAGAAGTCCAGAGGGATCTACAGCAGATCAACATAAAAAATCTCGAAGATCGTACCGAGTGCCGGCATAAAATCACAAGTGTGAAGTTTGGGGAAAGAACATCGCTTCAGCCTGGTAAAAAATGGACAGAGGAACAGAAGAAGAAGCATTCTGAGAGGATGAGGAGGTTTTGGGAAGCAAAGAAGAAAAACATCCGAAGATGAAATTATGAATTCAAGTTCAATCGCTCTCCTAAAGGGGAACAGTTGTTATAATAATAATAATAATAATAATAAACATCTACATCTACATTTATACTCCGCAAGCCACCCAATGGTGTGTGGCAGAGGGCACTTTACGTGCCACTGTCATTACCTCCCTTTCCTGTTCCAGTCGCGTATGGTTCACGGGAAGAACGACTGCTGGAAAGCCTCTGTGCATGCCCGAATCTCTCTAATTTTACATTCATGATCTCCTCGGGAGGTATAAGTAGGGGGAAGCAATATATTCGATACCTCATCCAGAAATGCACCCTCTCGAAACCTGGCGAGCAAGCTACACCGCGATGCAGAGCGCCTCTCTTGCAGAGTCTGCCACTTGAGTTTTCTAAACATCTCCGTAATGCTATCACGCTTTCCAAATAACCCTGTGACGAAACGTGCCACTCTTATTTGGATCTTCTCTATCTCCTGTGTCAACCCAACCTGGTACGGATCCCACACTGATGAGCAATACTCAAGTATAGGTCGAACGAGTGTTTTGTAAGCCACCTCCTTTGTTGATGGACTACATTTTCTAAGGGCTCTCCCAATGAATCTCAACCTGGCACCCGCCTTACCAACAATTAATTTTATATGATCATTCCACTTCAAATCGTTCTGCACGCATGCTCCCAGATATTTTACAGAAGTAACTGCTACCAGTGTTTGTTCCGCTATCATATAATCATACAATAAAGGATCCTTCTTTCTACGTGTTTGCAATAAATTACATTTGTCTATGCTAAGGGTCAGTTGCCACTCCCTGCACCAAGTGCCTATCCACTGCAGATCTTCCTGCATTTCACTGCAATTTTCTAGTGCTGCAACTTCTCTGTATACTACAGCATCATCCCCGAAAAGCAGCATGGAACTTCCGACACTATCTACTAGGACATTTATATATATTGTAAAAAGCAGTGGTCCCATAACACTCCCCTGTGGCACTCCAGAGGTTACTTTAATGTCTGTAGACGTCTCTCCATCGAGAACAACATCCTGTGTTGTGTGTGCTAAAAACTCTTCAATCCAGCCTCACAGCTGGTCTGATATTCTGTAGGCTCTTACTTTGTTTTTCAGGCAACAGTGCGGAACTGTATCGAATGCCTTCTGGAAGTCAAGGAAAATGGCATCTACCTGGGAGCCTGTATCTAATATTTTCTGTGTCTCATGTACAAATAAAGTGAGTTGGGTCTCACACGATCACTGTTTCCGGAATCCATGTTGATTCCTACAGAGTAGTTTCTGGGTTTCCAGAAATGACATGATACGCAAGCAAAAACCATGTTCTAAAATTCTACAACAGATCGATGTCAGAGATATAGGCCTATAGTTTTGCGCATCTGCTCGATGACCCTTCTTGAAAACTGGAACTACCTGTGCTCTTTTCCAATCATTTGGAACCTTCTGTTCCTCTCGAGACTTGGGATACAAGGCTGTTAGAAGGGGGATCAAGTTCTTTCGCGTACTCTGTGCAGAATCGAATTGGTATCCCGTCAGGTCCAGTGGACTTTCCTCTGTTGAGTGATTTCAGTTACTTTTCTATTCCTTGGACACTTATTTTGATGTCAGCCAGTTTTTCGTTTGTGCAAGGGTTTAGAGAAGGAACTGCAGTTTGGTCTTCCTCTGTGAAACAGCTTTGGAAAAAGGTGTTTAGTATTTCAGCTTTACACGTGTCATCATCTGTTTCAATGCCATTATCATCCCAGAGTGTCTGGATATGCTGTTTCGATCCACTTACTTATTTAATGTAAGACCAGAACTTCCTAGGATTTTCTGTCAAGTCGGTACATAGAATTTTACTTTCGAACTCATGGAACGCTTCACACATAGCCCTCCTTACGCTAACTTTGACATCGTTTAGCTTCTGTTTGTCTGAGAGGTTTTGGCTGTGTTTAAATTTGCAGTGAAGCTCTCTTTGCTTTCGCAGTAGTTTCCTAACTTTGTTGTTGAACCACAGTGGGTTTTTCCCGTCCCTCACAGTTTTACTCGGCATGTACCTGTCTAAAACGCATTTTATGATTGCCTTGAACTTTTTCCATAAACACTCAACATTGTCAGTCTCGGAATAGAAATTTTCGTTTTGATCTGTTAGGTAGTCTGAAATCTGCCTCCTGTTACTCTTGCTAAACAGATAAACCTTCATCCCTTTTTTTATATTCCTATTTAATTCCATATTCAGGGATGCTGCAACGGCCTTATGATCACTAATTCCCTGTTCTGTGCTTACAGAGTCAAAAAGTTCAGGTCTGTTTGTTATCAGTAGGTCCAAAGATGTTATCTCCACGAGTTGGTTCTCTGTTTAATTGCTTGAGGTAATTTTCAGGTAGTGTACTCAGTATAATGTCACTCGATGCTCTGTCCCTACCACCCATCCTAAACATCTGAGTGTCCCAGTCTATATCTGGTAAATTCAAGTCTCCACCTAAGACTATAACATGCTGAGGAAATTTATGTGAAATGTATTCCAGATTTTCTCTCAGTTGTTCTGCCACTAATGCTGCTGAGTCGGGAGGTCGGTAAAAGGAGCCAATTATTAACCTAGCTCGGTTGTTGAGTATAACCTCCACCCATAATAATTCACAGGAACTATCCACTTCTATTTCACTACAGGATAAACTACTACTAACAGCGACAAACACACCACCACCGGTTGCATGCAATCTATCCTTTCTAAACACCGTCTGTGCCTTTTTAAAAATTTTGGCAGAATTTATCTCTGGCTTCAGCCAGCTTTCTGTACCTATAACGATTCCGCTTCAGTGCCTTCTATCAGCGCTTGAAGATCTGGTACTTTACCAACGCAGCTTCGACAGTTCAAAATTACAATACCGATTGCTGCTTGGTCCCCACATGTCCTGACTTTTCCCCGCACCCTTTGAGGCTGTTACCCTTCCTGTACTTGCCCGAGGCCATCTAACCTTAAAAAACTGCCCAGTCCATGCCACACAACCCCTGCTACTCATGTAGCCGCCTGTTGTGTGTAGTGGACTCCTGACCTATCCAGCAGAACCCGTAACCTCACCACACTATGGCGCAAGTCGAGGAATCTGCAGCCAAACTTGATGATAGGTCAAAACTATGTGCTGGACTGTGACTCGAACTCGCGACCTTTGCCTTTTGCAAGAAAGTATTCACCGACTGAGCTGGCCAAGCACAACTCATGACATCACAAAAGATCTCCTGTGAAACTTGCAAGAATAGCACTCCGGGAGGGAAGGATATTGTAGAGACTTGGTCGCAAAAGTTAAAGGTCCCAAGTTTGAGTCTTGATCTGGCATACAGTTTTAATCTGCCAGGAAGTTTCATATCAGCGCACACTCCTCTAAAGAGTGAAAATCTCTCTCTGGAAACATCCTCCAGGCTGTGACTAAGCCGTGTCTGTGCAATATCCTTTCTTCCAGGAGTGCTAGTCTTGTAAGTTTCACAGGAGAGCGTCTGTGAAGTGTGAACATAAGAGACGAGGTGCTGATGGAAGTAAAGCTGTGAGGATAGGTCATGAGTCACACTTGGAAAACTCTGTTGGTGCCCATGAATAGCAAACGCTCTGAGTTCAAGTCTCAGTCCAGCACGCAGTTTTAATCTGCCAGGAAGTTTCACATCAGCACACACTCTGCTGCAGAGTGGAAATTTCATTCTGGAAACATCCCTTAGGTTGTGACTAAGCCATGTCTCCACAATTTCTTTTCTTTCAGAAGTGCTAGTCTTGCAAGTTTTGCAGGAGAGCTTGTGTGAGGTTTAGAAAATAGGAGACGAGGTACTGGTGGAAGTAAAACTGTGAGTTGTGCTTTGATAGCTCACTCATGAGGACTTGCACACAAAAGGGAGTTCAAGTCTCAGTCTGACACACAGTTATAATCTGCCAGGAAGTTTCATATAGTGCACCTCCGTCTGCAAAGTGAAAATTTCATTCTGGATGATGATAATAGTAATACATTGTTTAGTTACAATAAAATATATAAAATATTTTAATATCCTAATAATTTGTTTGTATGAGTGCTTAGTTCAACACTTTAACGTAACTCATAAAAAATGCAATTTAGAGAAATACAGCATTTGAAAAGGATTTGCCCAAAAGTTGAGAAGTATGTGTGTCATGTGATTTATTTAAGAACTATAATAGCAACAAAACCTTCACTAATTTGATAATGTAATAATTTACACAATATGACATCAAAGTGTGCAATCAGTGTTGTTAGTATTTCACTTAGCAGTATGATTGTGAACACAGGTTTGCAGACAATGACTATGTGAGCATGTAAATGAGTGGAATGGGGTTTCTGTCACTACTTCCTGTGTTTGTTCACTATGTCAGTAAGTTTATTTTTTTCCTTAGTTGTGAGTCTTTTCCTTTCTGTCTTTAGTGACTCAATTTCCTGTTGTTTACTGGTTCTATCTGTAGACTCACAGACAGTGTCAGATTTGCTGGTGACAGCAATTATGAACATTGTGTGAGTGTATGCCTTTTTGTGGCTGGAATGGTGTGAGCAGCCGGCCAGGCCAGAAACCCATTCACATGGGCAGAGTGTCATACAAGCAACTGAAAATCGTAGTATATTTAACATAGCTTGAAATTTCTAGAATTTTATGCAATTTTTGTGATTCTTATTCTACTTTTTTCATATAAAGTTAGCCAAGAAATTTTTAAATTAATACATATAAACACATACATTCATTAACTGAACTCTTTTAAGGAGGGGGAATCATGACTCCTCCCTCTTGGATCTTGGCTTTAGTCTAATTTGTGTGTGGCAGATAGGCCAACATATCTGTACATCACCTGTTAGATGTTTATGGATCAATGCATTCATCACAAGTAAAGTTACAGATGCCAAAGTCAAGTCATAATCTCAGTGATACAGCTGATAATTCTTCTTTCCCAGCTAACCTTGTGCCAGATATGTAACAACTGGACATGTATGACATTTTTCACTCGGCAGTAAGCCCTTCCTTAATCCTCAGAGCTTAGCACTATTGAACAAAGGAATTAAATCAAAGAAATCTTCAGGAAATACATAAATTACCTTCTTGATTTAGATTTATGACATACAGATTGCCTTGTAGCTTCAAAAAATAGATATTTTGTGATTATGCTTTATTTACATTTGCATCAAATTTTAATTGTTTACTTACATCCCTATGAGTCATATGTTGATCAGTTAATGCTTTCCCAGTGATTCAGTTCATGATGTTGCTTCCTTGTGGCCCAACTGTGGATGCTCACACACCTATTTCCTTTGATTATCCCATAAGGGACACCATTGTTTTCTATTATGACTTATACGTATTCCTTCAAACTCAATTTTACATTAAAGCACTGTGAAACACATGTCAGAGAGTCTTTCTTGTTGTGCCAAATGTTAGGATTTCTTCCCATTCTGTAACTGCATAAATGTATCTGTGCAAATGGTAACGGGTCTAATCTTGTCTTTGTGGTCTCTTCACGAGTGGTACATAGGAGGCAGTAGTTTGTTTCTGGATTCCTCATAAACTGATTCTCAAATTTTTTAAGTTGAGTTTCAGAAGATAGTAAGCTTCTATCTTCGAGCATGTGCCAGTTTTGGGTTTTTCAGCATTTCTGTGACACTGCCAAGGGTCAGACAAACTTGTCACCATTTGTGCTGTTCTTCTTTTATATGTTCAATATTTGACATATTTGGTATGGATCCCACACAATTGAGCAGTATTCCAGGATGACTTCCACGAGTGTCTGGTAAGGCACCTCCTTTGTAAGACTACATTTTCCCAGTATCCTACTAATGAACTAAAGTATATCAGCTGCCATATCAATGACTGACCCTGTGTGATCATTTAAAACAAATGGTCATTTATTTATATTAAAAAGAAAAAAATGAAGGCTAACCAGTACATGCAAGCACACCATTACATATGCATATGCATATGCAGGTCCTGTGGTTTTGAGTGGATGAATTCATCTACAGAATAAATGCAACTAGTCCTGATTCTTGATGAAATGATATTGAGAAAATTATATTTACAGTCCTGAACAAAATAAAGAATTTATATCTTGC
Organism: Schistocerca nitens; assembly: GCF_023898315.1. Classification (NCBI taxonomy): domain Eukaryota; kingdom Metazoa; phylum Arthropoda; class Insecta; order Orthoptera; family Acrididae; genus Schistocerca; species Schistocerca nitens. Next base: position 505,883,956 of record NC_064615.1, read on the forward strand.
ACTTGTGAGTACTTTTATTTGTAAAAAAAACCAGGACACCATAAGTTAAAATTGTTTATGAATATGTAAGTGAATTGAAGCACTCATTACAGCACAGCAAGGTGTAAATATTAGTATGAGATTGATTGTTGATATTGATCACCTCCTGCCATCTGGCTGTGTTTTCTAACTTGGTTCAGAAATGTGATAATATTGTGAGGAGAGATCAGAAGTTGGAGTGGCAGTTATTGACTAGGAAAAATATATATAGCCATTATCCTGGGGCGTAAGTTTATTCTAAGACAGGTTTCCAGAACAATCCAGCAGCGGTAATCCAAATATATTGACAAACTCTATTAACATGATGTTTTCAACTATTGAAGATGACATGCCTTCTTATGTGTCTGTGACCTGACTGTTTCCATTCCTTAATCAACAACTGTTGAAATGGGTTGTCATGGTAGCACCGTTTTTCATCCTCAGTAATACTCTATTACATGAAACCCTTTTGTCCATTTGGTATTAACAGACCATGTTCCAAAAGAATTAGACATTACATCCACGAATCTGCTACACACCCACTTGCTTTCATGAGTGCTTGTAGTATAATACATGTAACTTTGTGCATACAGAAGCATTTTTTTATATTTTTTCATCACTATGATCTGTTGTTTTCTTGCAGGTATGCAGATGTTCTTCAAGGAAGCTTTCTTGAAGCTTATCGCAACCTGACATACAAACACGTGATGGGACTACAGTGGGCTGTACATCACTGTCCACAAGCACGATTTGTTATCAAAATGGATGATGATATTGTAGTGAATATGTACAAACTTTCTGAAATAATTTCGTATATTTCTGAATCTCAGAGAAAGGATCTCCTTATGGGTTATGTACTTAAGGGGATGGTTCCAGTTCGAGAACCTGCTAACAAATGGTATGTGACCCATGAGGAATTTGCTGGTAATATGTATCCCCAGTTTCTATCAGGATGGATGTACATAACCACACCTCCAGTGATAAATAAACTGCTTTCTGCAGCACAGGAGGAAAAATTCTTCTGGATAGATGATACTTTTGTCACAGGTATTCTTGCCCAACAAGCAGGTGTTGAAGGCTATAGAAATATAAGCAACATGTTTACAACAGATCCTGGTTATCTGGAGTGCTGTCTCAGACACTCAGATGTGTACTGTGATTTTATGGTTGGTCCAAGTGGAGGTGATTACAGTTTACAAATTAGATTAGCTATGCATGCTAAAAGATGTCGAGATATGGGATCTTGCAAGAACAGAAGCCCTCAAAATGCACTGAGAAGGACCTGTGTAAATAAGGGAAGGCAGCAGCTACCTCTTTCTGGTGGACAAGGCTATGTCGCTGAAGTAAAAATAGGTTGATTTTTTTCAGTGGAAGTGTAGGTTCACAGATGGATTTTCAATTAACTGATACAAACAGATCTATTTCACCGAGTTTCTGGCTTGATGCTATTATAGTGTGTGTATTTTAATAATGGATATAAAATTTCTGTATATGCATACTAATATTTTGTCATGAAATATATTTTATACAATTTTACATAACATAATCAATAATTCCCATTCATGTACCTTTACTTGCAAAGGAAAAAAAATGTACATATAGAGCGAAAACATACAGGTAGATTAAAAAATTGTAGTTAACTGATGCCAGCAGACTGACAATGCTTGGACATACTGATAGGTGTGCCATGTGAAAATACATTTTATTCAATACAAGATACAATGGTTAATTATATAACCCAATTGCAAGCTGCAAGCGACATAATATATATTTATTCAGAGTCCAAAGACAGCACCAGTAAGCAAATAATCTACACTGCACATATATAACCGAAGATTTGCTGTCCATACCTTTCTGCCACTCCCTCCCAAGTCCCCTTAAATGTAATAAAGGGCATGACAGTGGAAAGTTGTGCATCTGGTGTGCACATGGAATCATATACAAATAAAATGTTGGTGTTAATCGCCGACACAGACCTGGTGAATGTCGCAGCTGGTGCAAATGCTGGCTTAAGGCTGTCATTGTATTTAGTGATGGAGATGCTATCGGTGATAACATATAACATTCTGTTATGGCATGACAGTAATATATAGAGACCATGCTACGATGCTTAAAGAGGTTTTCAAATGGCATCGTGTTTGATGATTCCAGGACTGTAAGTCACAGAAGATTGATAGTCGCCAGATGGAATGTTCTTCTAAAACAGCCAGGTGGAGCTTTTATATCTCTGAGCATAGATTAACATACAGCTGATGCTTTAATAATATTGTTTGACATGTCAGTGAAGAATTTTCCAGAGAGTTAAGTGTTTTTTGACATTGGTAAAGATCCATTGACCTCAATACGTACGTGTTCAAATTGCTGACTCAGTGGGGTGAATGTTCTGAGCACAGCTGTAACATGCTGACTGTTAGTTATTTTGTTGTGCTGGCAAGCATTACACTGGCAGATTAATGTCTTGAAATCCTTCTCAATATGTGGCCAGATGAACGCCTTTTTCATTCCAGTTTAGTTAAAATTATTTATTGGTTGACACTTCACATATTGAAGGTGTCTCCTCCAATCAGAGTGCTCATTGTCACACCTAAACTGTTCAGCATTGCCAAACTGTCACAGCAAATGGCTAGTCCACTTCCATTGTTTGGCTAGTGTAGTATGTGAATCATTGTTACATGTATGTTGTTTTTGGCATCATTATTGTAAACAAAGCAGTAAAGCTACATATGCAGTCAAGTGCATTAGAACTGAATCATGTAATCTAAGCATTTGCATTGATGAAGCAAATGAAAAGCGCAGCACAAAGTACAAACAAAAGAGGAAACAAAGGGACAGTGACAATTCTGAGTGACACTCACAGATGTGATTCCACAATCATTAGAAGACACTAGCAACAAGGTATTTAGCTTCATCACATCAGGGACAGTGTCATCTGAAATACTGAAGATGACGAAATACTCAGGAGTAAGCAGTTTGAAGACGAATCATTTTATTGTGTTAAGAGTTGGTTAAAATGACATATACAAAAATGAAGTGCAGTAGCTGTTACAGCTATGAAAAACTGCATAGAAAACCTAACACACCAAAATGTCTGCAACATCTGCACCTACCACCATGTTAATGTGTTAATGCAGAAATTTGCAGCACGAGCTTGCAAGTAAAAATTGAGTGCAGGAATTTTGAGAATGTAGCAACTGTAGACATAAACTGTTTGAGACAAAGATTTCGTACCAGTCATAGACTAAACTTTAACCACTTAGGAAACAGTTTCAGGCAATGAAAATAATCTATGCTGTAGGGGGACAGAAAACTATAAGCACTCACAAAGCAGCATGTAAGTAGCTGCTGACTACAAATGGATTAACAAGAAAAACAAGAAATGAGACAAAAACATTGATGAAAGCAAAGTCATTGTGTATTGATGCTACTACTATAAATGGCAACAGGCAATTAATGTTAACACCATTGAAAGTACACTTTTTGACTGAGAGCCAACAAATAAGTAAGGACAACAAACAAAATCCACCAGCCAGTGTACAAGTGATTCCTGAAAAATCATCATCATCATCAGTAGCAGAAACATGTATCTGGAGAAAAAATATTCCAGAAAAATCAACAGCATGAGCAGCAGAAAGTACCCAGAGAAAGAGCCTGAGGCCCAGAAGCTACACAGGAAAATCATCACTTGAAACAGCAACAGCAAGCACCCACATAACGTGACTGAGACCAAGAAGAGCTGCAAAGCAGGATGAGGATTTTTTTTTTTTTTTTTGGTGTTGCTGCAGATTGAGAACAGATCCAGCCCATATGAATGTAAAATGGCCTTGTCAGAGGCAACAGAAAATGATGATGAGATGATTTTCTGATAGGTAGCAACATTATTTTTAGTATGGACAGATTAGCTATTTCATATACTGACCACCAGAGGCTCTGTTGTGGCTCATTTCACAGTGAAAAATTATTGTTTTGTTAACTCCTCAAACTTCCATGTATATACATTTCTTCATAGGGTACAGATTGTTGGTAAGTGATTTTTTTTTTTCAAATTTTGTATCTTTTTACAACTTTATGTACAAAACTACACTGCTGTATGTAAAATGTAGTTTTTTAAAGGGTCTTCCAGTAATTAACTACAAGAACACCCCCCCCCCCCCCGGCCCCTTGCCATCAGTGGGGTGGCTTGTATGCTTCAGCAATACACACAGTCATACTGCAGGTGTAACCACAACAAAGGGGTATCTGTTGAGAGACCAGACAAACGTGGTTTGTGAAGAGGTGCAGTAGCCTTTTCAGTAGTTGCAGGAGCAAAAAGTCTGGATGACTGACTCATCTGGCCTTGTAACATCACCAAAACAACATTGCCATGCTGGAACTGCAAATGGCTGAGAGCAAGGGAAAACTACAGCTGTAGTTTTTCCCTAAGGCATGTAGCTCTACTGTAAGGTAAAATGATGATGGTGTCCTCTTGGGTAAAATATTCCAGAGGTAAAATAATCCCTCATTTGGATCTCCGGGCAGAAACTACTCGGGAGGATGTCGTCGTCATGTGAAACAAAACTGGAAATCTACTGACTGGAGTGCGGAATGTTAGATTCCTTAATTGGGCAGGTAGGTTAGAAAATTTAAAAAGAGGAATGGATAGGTTAAAGTTACATATAGCGGGAGTTTGAGAAGTTCGGTAGCAGGAGGCGCAGGACTTCTGGTCAGGTGAATACAGGGCTATAAATAGAAAACCAAGTAGGGGTAATACAGGAGTAGGTTTAATAATGAATAAGAAAATAGGCATGCTGGTAAACTACTATGAGCAGCATAGTGAATGCTTGATCGTAGCCAAGATAGACACACAGCCCACACTCACCACAGTAGTACAAGTTTATATGCTATCTAGCTTCGCAGGTGATGAAGAGGTTCAAAGAATGTATGATGAAATGAAATAAATTATTCAGATAGTTACTGGAGAGGAAAATTTAATTGTGATGGATGACCAGAATTTGATGGCAGGAAGAGGAAGAGAAACAAAATAATAGGAGTTTATGGACTTGGGAAAGGAATGAAAGAGGAAATCGCCTGGTAGAGTTTTGCATATCGCTAACACTTGGTTTAAGAATCATAAAAGAAAGTTTTATATGTGGAAGAGACCTGGAGATATCGGAAGGTTTCAGACTGTTTATATAATGGTAAGACAGAGGTTTAGAAATGAGGTTTTAAATTGTAAAACATTTCCAGTGGCTGATGTGGATTTATTGGTCATGAACTGTTGATTAAAACCGAAGAAATTGAAAAAGGTACGAAATTACAGAGATGGTACCTGGGTAAATTGAAAGAACCAGATGTTGCTGATAGTTTCAGAAGGGGCATTAGGCAACAGTTGACTATAAAAGGGGAAAGGAATACAGCGGAAGACAAATGGGTAGATTTAAGAGATTGAATAGTGTAGGCAATAGAAGATCAAATGGGTAAAAAGACAAGGCCTAGCAGGAATCCTTGGATAACACAAGAGATACCAAATTTAATTGATGAAAGGAGAAAATATAAAAATGTAGCAAATGATGGGGGCAAAAGGGAATACAAACGTTTAAAAAATCAGATTGACAGGAAGTGTAAAATGGCTAAGCAGGAATGTCTAGATGACAGATGTAAGGATTTAGAAGCATATTTCATTAGGGGAAAGATAGATACCACCTACAGGAGAATTAAAGAGGCCTTTGGGGAAAAGACACTCCCCCATGCAAAGACTGCCCTTTTTTCCCTCTGTTTTTTCATTTTTTAGATTTGGCCTACTCTTATATGCCTTCTATTGTATGTGGTTTTAGCTTCCTCGCTGTACAGTTTGACCCCTGTGACTGGACCTGCCATAACTTTTGAATCACACGACTGATGACCTCGCCGTTTAGGCCCATAATCCTCCTCAGTCAATCAATCTATCTATCTTTGGGGAAAAGAGGAGCAGCTGTATGAATATCAACAGCTCAGATGGGAAACCAGTCCTAAGCAAAGAAGGGAAAGCTGAAAGGTGGGAGGAGTGTATATAGGGTCTATACAGGGGAGATACACTTGAAGGTAATCTTATAGAAAGGGAAGAGGACATAGATGTAGATGAGGTGGGAGATATGATACTGCGAGAAGAATTTGACAGTGCTCTGAAAGACCTAAGTTGAAACAAGGCCCTTGGAGTAGATGACATTCCGTCAGAATTACTGGTGGTCTTGGGAGAGCAAACCATAATGAAACTTTTCCACCTGGTATGCAATATGTATGAGACAGGTGAAATACCCTCAGAGTTAAAGAAGAATGTAATAATTGCAATTCCAAAGAAATAAGTTGTTGATAGGTGTCAAAATTACTGAACTATCAGTTTAATAATGTAAAATACTAACACAAATTCTTTGCAACCTTGGGGAAGATCAGTTTGGACTCCGGAGTAATGTAGGAACATGGGAGACAATACTGACCCTCTGACTTTACTTAGAATATAGGTTACTGAAAGACAAACCTACATTTACAGAATTTGGGAAAGTTTTTGACAATTTTGACTGGAATACCCCCTGCATTTTGAAGATAGCAGGGGTAAAATACAGGGAACGAAAAACTATTTACAACTTGTACAGAAACCAGATGAGGGGCATGGAAAGGAAGCAGTGATTGAGATGGGGTTGTAGCTTATTCCAGATGCTATTCAATCTGTACATTGAACAAGCAGTAAAGGAAATCAAGGAAAAATTTGGAGTGGGAATTAAAGTTCAGGGAAAAGAAACATAAATTTTGAGGTTTGCCGATGACATTGTAATCCTGTCAGAGACAGTAAAAGACTTGGAAGAGCAGTTGAATGGAATGGACATTGTCTTGAAAGGAAGATATAAGATGAACATTAACAAAACCAAACCAAGGATATGGAATGTAGTCAAATTAAATCAGGTAATGCTGAACGAATTAGATTAGGAATCAAGACACTTAAAGTAGTAGATGAGTTTTGCTATTTGGGCAGCAAAATAATTGATGATGGCCAAAGTAGAAAGGATATAAAATGTAGACTGGCAATGGTAAGAATAGCACTTCTGAAGAAGAGAAATTTGTTAACATCGAATATAGATTTAACTGCTAGGAAGTCTTTTCTGAAAGTATTTGTCTGGAGTGTAGCCTTGTATGGGAGTGAAATGTGGGCAATAAACAGGTTAGACAAAAAGAGAATTAAAACCTTCAAAATGTTGTGCTACAGAAGAATGTTGAAGATTAGATGGGTAATCATGTAACTACTGAGGAGGTTCTGAAAAGAATTGGGGAGACAAGAATTTGTGGCACAGCTTGATCAAAAGAAGGGATCAGTTGATAGGACACATTCGGAGACACCAAGGAATCACCAGTTCAATACTGAAGGGAAGAGTGGGGGGTAAAAATTATAGAGGGAGACCAGGAGATTCAAAGGATGTAGGCTGCAGTGGTTATTTAGAGATGAAGAGGCTTGCACAGGGTAGAGCAACATGGACAGCTACATCAAACCAGTCTTTGGACTGAAGACCACAGCAGCAGCAACAAGAAGAAGATGACGGTGCTCTAATCAAGTGCATGGAACCCACCAACAAAGCCTGAAAATGTCAAGTGTCAGAGGATATTTTGTTCTACAATTGAAAAGACACTGTTGGAAAAATAAAATTTCCATAACTTGTGAAGAAAGGTCTTTTTACAGTCACTTTGAAGCACACCATATAATACTTTAAATTATCCCAAATTTGTCAACATTTATTCAGTGTTTCTATGACAATGTTTGTTAGGTATGGTACACTAACATTCCAACATACTTGGTGAAATATTTTTTCGGTCATTTCCCACAAATATATGAATCATTCACATGTTGGTTTTTATCCTCCTAAAATTTTTTAATGGGAACTATATTTCTTCTTTTTTATTTTGTAACCCTAAGACATTCCTCTAATACAGGGTGTCCCAGCTATCTTGTCCACCCAAAATATCTTTGGAACAATAACAGCTATTGGAAAACAACCTTCACCGGTATCAATGCCGGGCTGGGGCCCATGAGTGTACATATTTGGAAACATACTAAAATGAAAGCATATGTGTTTTTTAACACAAACTTACGTTTTTTTAAATGGACCTCCTATATTTTTTCTTCAGCAATCCATAGCATGACAAAGCACATATACAATGGCGTTGATTGCATCGCAATATTCCCATTACATCCCGAGATATTAAGACGCAAAGTTGACGCTTGAAACACCCGACATGCGCTGCTAGCGCACGTCCTGAGGCTCAGGCGTGAACCCCATGCTGCCCTTAATTGCGATGTGATTGACATACGTAATCACACTTCCATACTTATCAAGAGGTCCGAAACGAATAATACGGTCTGCTGCCATCCTACTGCGATTACGGGCAGCATGGGGTTCACGCCTGAGCCTCAGGACGTGCGCTAGCAGCGCATGTCGGGTGTTTCAAGCGTCAACTTTGCGTCTTAATATCTCGGGATGTAATGGGAATATTGTGATGCAATCAACGCCATTGTATATGTGCTTTGTCATGCTATGGATTGCTGAAGAAAAAATATAGGAGGTCCATTTAAAAAAACATAAGTTTGTGTTAAAAAACACATATGCTTTCGTTTTAGAATGTTTCCAAATATGTACATTCATGGGCCCCAGCCCTACATCGATACCGGTGAAAGTCGTTTTCCAATAGCTGTTATTGTTCCAGAGATATTTTGGGTGGACAAGATAGCTGGGACACCCTGTATAAAACTTCAGTCCTGCTTACCGAGCGAGGTGGTGCAGTGGGTAGCTCACTAGACTCGCATTTGGGAGGACGATGGTTCAATCCCCCGTTTGCCCATCCTGATTTAGGTTTTCCGTGATTTCCCTAGATCACTTCAGGCAAATGCCAGGATGCTTCCTATGAAAGGGCATGGCTGATTTCCCTCCCCATTCTTCCTTAATCCGAGCTTTTGCTCCATCTCTAATGACCTCATTGTCGATGGGACATTAAAAACTAATCTCCTCCTCCTCCTCCTCTGTCCTACTTCCTTAAAACAGTACAAATGGGCACTAAATCACTGGAAAAAAAGACTTGGGCTGAATTTAGTAAGTGAAGAAAGACCCATGGTAAATTAACTTAACAGCAAATTAATACATGAAAGATACTAAGTAATAAGAGTTGTTTCCTTGCAAATATTTTGCAGTTTTGGAAAAACGTATCTGATCTGAAAGAAGTTAAAGAAAGTAGGAAAAATAAAATTTTGGACTCAAGTAGTTCTAGTTTATGGTACTTGTACACACATAAAAAAAAGTTTTGCATCACCTCGGTTCCGAGAGTTCCGGAACCTGCACAGAAAATTGGAACAGAGGTCAACATAAACATCATTTCCATCCTTTTTATTGATCATGAAAACCACTCATTGCATGTTGTACCACCACACAGCGAGACCTTCAGAGGTCGTAGTCCAGATTGCTGTACACACCAGTACCTCTAATACCCTGTAGCACTTCCTCTTGCATTGATGCATGACTGTATTCGTCGTGGCATACTATCCACAAGTTCATCACGGTACTGTTGGTCCAGATTGTCCCATTCCTCAACAGCGATTTGGCGTAGATCCCTCAGAGTGGTTATTGGGTCACGTCGTCCATTTCAATCTATCCCAGGCATGTTCGATAGGGTTCATGACTGGGGAACATGCTGGCCACTCTAGTCGAGCAACGTCATTATGTTGTCCATGGAGACTAATACCTCGCCAGTATGCTGCCAATATGGTTGCACTATCAGTCGGAGGATGGCATTCATGTATTGTACAGCCGTACGGTGCCTTCCATGACCACCAGTGGCGTATGTCGGCCCCACATAATGCCACCCCAAAATATCAGGGAACCTCCACCTACACTGCACATACTGGACAGTGTGTCTAAGGCATTCGGCAAGACCGAGTTGCCTCCAAACACATCTCCAATGATTGTCTAGTTGAAGACATATGCGACATTCATCGGTGAAGAGAACGTGATGCCAATCCTGAGCGGTCCATTCAGCATGTTGTTGGGCCCATCTGTACCGCGCTGCATGGTGTCGTGCTTGTAAAGAAGGACCTCGCCATGGACGCTGGGAGTGAAGTTGTGCATCACGCATCCTATTGCGCACAGTTTGAGTCATAACACGATGTCCTGTGGCTGCACAGAAAGTATTATTCAACGTGGTGGCATTGCTGTCAAGGTTCCTCCGAGCCGCAGTCTGTAGGTATCAGTCATCCATTGTAGTAGTAGCCCTTGGGCAGCCTGAGCGAGGCATGTCATTGACAGTCCCTGTCTCTCTGTATCTCCTCCATGTCTGAACAACATTGCTTTGGTTCAGTTCAAGATGCCTGGACACTTCCCTTGTTGAGAGCCCTTTCTGGAACAAAGTAACAATGCGGATGTGATCGAACCACGGTATTGACCCTCTAGGCATGGTTGAACTACAGACAACATTCTGGTAGAATGACTGGAACTGTACTGCTGTCGGACCCCCTCCATCTAATAGGCGCTGCTCATGCATGGTTGTTTACATCTTTGGGCGGGTTTAGTGACATCTCTGAACAGTCAAAGGGACTGTGTGTGATACAATATCCACAGTCAACGTCTTATCTTCAGAAGTTCTGGGGTCTGGAGTGATGCAAAACTTTTTTTGATAAGGGTATTTATGTGAAGTTAAATAAAACCTTGTCAAATATTTTACTCAAGAAAAGGGAATGAGTTTCACTTTTTGAATCTTGAAATGGACATTGCTAGCTGCAACCTGCTGTTGCCAGATAGCTGCAATCTGCTGTTACCACAAAACAAATGGTATTAGTGTGTCTGTTTTTATTTTTGAACTATTGTATTACAGTCATCGAGCAATTCATAGACATGACTGTAAGCAGGTGGCTTTTAATTCTGAAACTTCTTGTTTAGAAGAGTGGTGCAGTGTTGATATTGTTTATTTTATCCTTTGATAAAGTTTCCCATGTACCTAAATTTGTTGGTTATTGTAAAGTCAAGTTCATTTGTTTTATATGATTCTTCAAATGTTTAGTGTTAAGGCAAATTTTTATTTTGTTTATTCCTAAAATTTTCAATGATATTGCCCTTTTAGTAATACAGAATGTTATTTACTCATTTTAACATATTAAACTGTTAAGTAATTTAATTGTACACATGTGAAATGCATTTGAGATATTATTTTTATTTCTATCATTGTTTTGTATTGTTATAGGCCACCTAACCATGAAAAGGGAAAGAAAAATGTATCATCACATCAAAATAAGAAGAAATCCAAGGAGGAAGGTATCATAAAAGATGAAGGGGCTATACTAAAGTTCATGGAAGTTTCTTCGGAGATGCTAGAAGTTCCACCAGGGCCATCATGTGTGAGTTATTCTGAGGCTAGTGCTGCTCAGAACCAAGAAGCAGCTGAAATAGTACAAGTACACAACAGTGATGACTTACTGGGACCTGTAATTGATACTATAATTTCGTCAGCTTCATGTGCTTCTGATGGGACTGCTGAAATTGTGATACCAGATCAAACTGTAATCTTATCAGCTGCTTCAGATTTTGTCAGAAATGATATTGGAAAATGGGCTGAAAAGACAGATTCAAACATGTGATGGTTATTAACACATGGAGGTCTCAAAGTCTTATCAGCACATTAATACAAAATTCATAGAAGGGCCAACAGTACCGCTCACATTCAAATCAGAGTCAGAGACAGGCTCTGTCACACTGAAAGTACTGTCAAGGAGGCAGTTAATGAGAGAACGGTTTTGGTGCACATTGACAATGGCAGAAAGGTTTTACATGTTTGTGTGGCTTATTTTCCTTCTAAAGCATCATTGTTTTACTTCTGTCACCTCTCTTTGGTGAGTTCGTGCTTGGCTACCATGGGGCCCCATCCTTTGCAGCACCTCTTCCCTTTCCATGCTGCATGTTTGTACTCCTGCTCTTCTTTTTCCCCTCGCATGGGGAATGTTTGTGGGATGCTTTTGCGAACGTGTTCTGAAGTTTTAATAGCCTGACATCAGACCAGTCCCCCATCTCTTTTCTTTCTTTCTTTGTTCTCCACTGACTGCCCTACCTCTGATCCAGCTTTTGAGGTTTCCTCTGCCGGCCACTGTGGCCGAGCGGTTCTAGGCGCTTCAGTCCAGAACCCCATTGCTGCTGTGGTTGCGGGTTCGAATCCTGCCTTGGTCATGGATGTGTGTGATGTCCTTAGGTTAGTTATGTTTAAGTAGTTCTCAGTACAGGGGACTGATGACCTCAGATGTTAAGTCCCATAGTGCTTAGAGCCATTTGAGGTTTCCTCTTTGTTTTTTCTTCCACGCTGTGTGCTCCTGAATGCTGGCCCAGACGTTTGACACATAACAGGTGACTGGGTAACGCTTAATTCCCAGCCCTGGGTCGACAAGTAGGGTTTGCATTTATCCCCTGTTACAGGCCAGGACCAAGGAGGGGTGATTGCCAATTGGTCCCTCTGCCAGGAGTTTGGGAGGTATGAACAATCACTGATGATTGGTGATCCCCCCTTTTGAGGGGGCCCCAGTTGGAAGAAGAGCGGCATCAGAGATGCTGCTAATCATGGGGATTTTTTTGCAATGAGCCACTCATCTTCATCTAAGTTTATAAGTACTAAATGTATACAAAATGAGGCTAAATATTCAAAGACTCTCCAAGGTGCACCTAGGTTCCATGTGGTGTCACATACCGAAGGAGGTAAGTCCTCTGCTATGGTTAATCCATCCATTATTCAGGAAAGTGTTGATGCAATTGCAGGCCCTGTGAAATCTTGCTCTTGTTTACATAATGGGACTTTGCTTTTGGAGACCAATGGTGATTTTCAAGCTCAACAACTGCTTTCAGCTTCTCTCCTCCATGGCTATCCTGTTCCATTTGGGGAGGGTCATAATGGCGGAAGGGGAGGAAGAAACAAATGAAGGTTTGTCAGCTCGACAGTTGTCAATTACCACTCTTTGAAGACTCAGTGCTAAAGGCATGGTATTCTCACTGGTTCGACCTGCAGATTCCAGGGCAGAAAAAACATTAGGTGATGCGCACCAGTGAAATGGAGGTTGGCCAGGTGGTGGTATCATGCGGTGACACTGTTGAAGAGGATCTCCAAGTCAGGGGAGGAGAAGACTGATTGCTTTTGTTTGATTTCTTAGAGCCTTTGCTGTTGGCAGATGAAGACTCAGATGTTTGTTGGCTGGAGGGATGTAGAAAGTCTTTGCAGGAGTATTCCTTTTGTCCCATCAAATGCTGAACTCTTTGCATGGTGTTATTTACACTCAGCTGTCAAAACTTACTTCTCTGATCAGAACATCACTGCAGTCCATCAGGTAATGAAAAAGGTTGATGTTACCTTAATTCTTACAAGCACTCTTTTTCTCACTTTTGATCAAGTAGTGCTTCCATCGAAGATCAAAGCAGGCTATGAAGTCACCACAGTCTGATGATAATTCCAAACTTGTGTTGCTATCAGTGTCAAAGTTACAACCAAACTTGAGTGTCCTGCAAAAACATTGCCAAATGTGTTTCTTGACAGTTCATCATTTCCTGACTGAATGCTCTATTTTTAGCCACTTACATTTTCATATATGTTTTCCATGTGAGTTATTGACTGTTTTAATGAATGACGTAAGGGCTGTCGACCATGTTTTACTTTTTATTCATCTTAGCAATATGCTGAAGGGACCTCCTCTGTCTCTACAGCGTATTTCGCTGTCCTTGTTCTCAGCTTGCTTTCCTTCGACCAATTGGGCTTAATGTGTAGTTGCTTTTAAGTTCCTTTACTTCTTAATGTTCTAAGGTTATGACATGGGTGCTTATGACCTTAGTTACTTTTGCACTGTAAAACAAAGAAACAAACACACACATTGAAGTTTTACTCCTTGGTTGGGTTTAATACTTGGTGGAAACTGAACCCAAAAGTCACCAAAACTTTTACAGATGGAAGGGATTGAAACAAAAACTTCAAAAAGGTCAGACTATTGGCAAAAAAGAGCAGGAAGTCATGGAAAAAAGAATAATAAATATCATGAAATTCTTACCAGAATGTTTGATATGGCAACATTCCTGGCAAGACAAAATTTAGTGTTATGTGGTCATAGGGAAAATGATACCAGAACCAATAGAGGTAAGTTTTTAAATCTAATGCATCTGTTGTCAAATTATAGTCCTGCTCTTGGAGAACATTTAATAAAATTAAATATGGGCCAAAAATTCACTTAGACCCTCTTGTATGCCACCAGAGGTTCGAAATGAGTTTAATGAAATTTTAGGAAATAAATTTCACCAAAAAATTATAGGTTGAGCTCTTAAGGCCAAGTATTATTTGGTGATATTTGATGATACCCCAAGTATTTGCCACAAAGATCAAACAAGCCAAGTATTATGATACTTTATCACTGAGGACTGGGAAGTACGAGTAGTGAATCGTTCATAGATTTCATAGAAACGAAAAACAAAACAGTCATATGTATTAGTGAGATGATATTAAGTATTGCTGATGGGCTGGACCTTATGAATTGTAAAGGTTAAGCTTACGACAATGCTGCTACAATGACTGGGGGACAGACAGGTGCACAGCAAACTACTCATTGAACCTTGCATGCAGCTTTGGTGAAGCTGAATTCAATCACTTTTTTCAGCACATCATAATGCTGTTATGTTTTCTCTTTTGTATCCTCACACTGAAGGGTGGTTCTGATTGCTGTTACAAGCAAGAGTTTGAAGAGACTTTTACAAAGAAATTTTGACAACACAAGAGAAACTAACAGAATCACAGGAAAGCTTAAACATGTGAATGGAAACAGGAAATTGTTAGTTGTGATACAGGCACTGTTGTTTCTATGTTTCTTCTGTCTCTGGCAGCTGGTGCTGCTTGAAGTAAATGATGCCCAAAATTATTTGCAAATGGAGGGAATAAATGTATATCAGTGTTCTCAGAAATAAGTGTCTTACAGACGGTATTAGGAGGGTAATGAGAGGAATTTGCAGATGAGTCTTCAAGTCATGTTAAAAATATGTGTGAAGAACTTGGCATTTGAAACTCCCTGGCACATTAAAACTGTGTGTCGGACTGAGACTTGAACTCGCCACATTTGTCTTTCATGGTAGAGCATTTGCCCATGAAAGGTAAAGGTCCCGAGTTCGAGTCTCAGTCCAACAAGCAGTTTTAATCTACCAGGAAGTTTCATATCAGCGTACACTCTGCTGCAGAGTGAAAATTTCATTCTGGAGCTTGGCATTTCTATTGAACCTCCAAGACAAGTTAGGAGGAGGCAAATTTCTGGCAGTGTAAGTAGAAATGCTGGCTTATTGCACAAAGCTGATTTAAAATGAAAAATGTTTCCTCTCTTTCGATACACTAACTGCTAAAGTTTTGGAAAGGTTCCAGCAGCTCCAGAAGATGGCTGAAAAGTATACCTTCCTAAGCCCTTCAGTAATATTGGGCATTGTTGGTGACAAATGCAGCTTTAACCAAGCTCCTCAAGATATTGACAGAGAAGAGTTTAAGCTTAAGGGCATGCATCTACAGGCACTCGTAGTTACAGAAGACTGTAGTTACAGCAGACTGTGAGAAAGAACTTATTGATTCTCACCCATTGGGTTTCGTTTTTGAATCCACAGTTGAAGGATGACCCCCAATATAATTACAATGTGTAGAATGTTCCTCACAGCTGCCATAAGTAATGCCAGTTGTGAGAGAAGGTTCTCTAGATTGAAACTGATTAAAAATTATTTAAGATCTACATTGTCCACATTGAGATTAAAAAATCTAGCTGTTTTGGCACTCAAACAAATTAACATTGATGAATTTACTAAAGAGTTTGTGCTGAAAAAAAGATGCAAAATAAAATTTTAATTTTAGAAAGACATTTTATTTTGAATCCATTTTAGATAATGACAGAGCATCTTAGGTTCTTTTGCCTAATTGTGAAAATAAGGGGCAGCAACTTTAGGGTCACAATGGGTGGCAGAAATCCAAGCTATACCACTGCAAAAGGTCTCCCTTCTTCATAAAGAATAGATCTTTGGGGGGGGGGGGGGGGGGGGGAAGAGAGAGGCGACATCCAGGTCAGTGGATCAAAGTACTGACAGATACAATACAGAGATAAAGTATTTATTTTGCTAAAATTCTATATACATGCAGGATTAGAAAAAGATACTAGAATTAAACGTTAAAGTAAGAAAGTGGGTGCATTGTGTATATCAGAACACTGGTTAAATGAGGTGGAAATAGACATTTTTTGTTCCTCGAGGCTAGTTGTTACTAGCATAAGATTCAGAAAAAAGAAGAGAATGATGGAGCTGTAATTCTTATCAAAGATGGTCTGAAAATCATTAGATGTAAGATTGGCATTCTTCTACAGAAGCTTGAAATTTAGCATGACTTCAATGCGAAATTCTTATAATAGTTTCCACAATGAAACTTTGTCTCAAAACTGGCAGGAAATCCAGAGAGATTCTGGTTTTATGTAAAGTATGCTAGCAGTAAGACACAATCAATGCCTCATCTGCATGATAGCAGTGGAAATACTGTTGATGACAGTACTGCTAAATCAGAGCTACTAAAAAAAGTCTTCCGAAATTCCTTCACCAACGAAGATGAAGTAGATATTCCAGAATTTGAATCAAGAATAGTTGCCAACATGATTAACTTAGAAGTAGATATCCTGGGAGTAGTGAAGCAACTTCAATCACTTAATAAAAAGCAAGTATTCCAGTCCAGACTGTATACCTGTTGGGTTCCTTTCAGAGTATGGTGATGCAATAGCTCCATACTTAACAATCACATACAACTGCTCGCTTGACAAAAGAGTTTACACTAAGACTGGAAAGTTGCACAGATTCACTAATATTGAAGAAAGGCAGTAGGAGTAATCCACTAAATTACAGGCCCGTACATTAATGTCAATATGCAGCAGGATTTTGGAACATATATTGTGTTTGAACATTATGAATTTCCTTGAAGAGAATGGTCTATTGACACACAGTGAACACAGTTTTAGAAAACACTCTTCTTGTGAAACACTAACAGCTCTTTATTCACATGAAGTGTTGAGTGCTATTGACTAGGGATTTCAAATTGATTCTGTATTTCTAGATTTTCAGAAGGCTTTTAATTTTAAACACTACCTCACAAGTGGCTTGTAGTCAAAGTGCATGCTTATGGAATACCATCTCAGATATGTGACCGAGTTCACAATTTCCTGTCAGAGTGGCCACAGTTTGTAGTAACTGATGAAAAGTCATCAAGTAAAACAGAAGTGATTTTGGGCTTTCCTCAAGGTAGTGTTATAGGCCCTCTGCTTTTTCTTATGTATGTAAACAATTTAGGAGACAATATGATCAGCTGTCGTATGTTGTTTGCAGATGATGCTGTCATTTATTGTCTAGTAAAGTCATCATAAGATCAAAAGAAATTGCAAAAAAATTTAGGAAAGATATCTGTATGGTGCAAAAATTGGCAATTGACCTGAAATAATGAAAAGTGTGAGGTCCTCCATATGAGTGCTATAAAGAATCCAAAACTTCGGTTACATAACGAATCAGTCAAATCTAAAGGCTTTAAATTCAACTAAATACCTAGGAATTGCAATTATGAACGACTTAAATTGGAAAGAACACATAGAAAATATTTTGGGAAGGTGAACCAAAGACTGTGTTGTACTGGTAGAACAGTTAGAAGATGCAACAGGTCTAATAAAGAGACTGCCTACAGTATGTTTGTCCATCCTCTTTTGGAGTACTGTTGTATGGTTTGATATCCTTTCCAGAAAGGTTTAACAGAGTGCACCAAGAAAGTTCAAAGAAGATCAGCACATTTTGTATTATTGAGAAATAGGGGAGAGAATGTCACTGACATGATACAGGATTTGGGGTGGACATCACTAGAATGAAGGCATTTTTCATTGTGGCGGAATCTTCTCACGAAATTTCAATCACCAACTTTCTGCTCCAAATGTGAAAATATTTTGTTGGTGCCGACCTACATAGGGAGGACAATCATCATAATAAAATACGGGAAATCAGAACTCACACAGAAAGATATAGGTGTTCGTTTTTCTGCACACTCTTTGAGATTTGAATAATAGAGAATTATTGTGAAGCTGGTTTGATAAACCCTCTGCCAGGCACTTAAATGTGATTTGCAGAGTATCCATATAGGTGTAGATGAATATTTTTTGTGAGTTAGACTACAAGTTCAGCTGCATAAAGCTGGCAGACCAGAATATAAAAGTTCCAAGCCCTTTTAGGTCTAAAATTTTTGAACTATTGTGAAAAAAATATCAAGGAAAATGTGAAATATAGAAATGTCAAACTCTGCAACCAGTTATCAAGCTCGTTTTTTTTTTTTTTTTCAATATTCTAATGCTATTAAACTTACTCTTTAGAACCAAAAATGCTACTCGTAAAGAAGCTTCGTAAGGGAATATTATTGTTAACTTCTCTAGTGAGATTTTTACTGTGTGTCATGAAAATGGATGTTTTTTTTGACCATGAACTCTTACTCCTCACACACAACAGCAAACTGTCAAGTCATATCTACAAGACCACCCAGGAAGAAGATATAGTGACTTGGGTGATAGGTCAGAAAGATGAGTTTGTTAACTTGTTTGCTGATGGACTAAGTTCCACTGATCACCCAGAACATTATGACCACTGACCTACTATTGATACAAACCTGTCCAGATGATAGCAGCATGTTGTATCAGTGAGCATGCTGTCCGTGTGTAGAATGAGCAAGGTGTGCAGTCTATCTGAGTTTGACCAAGGGCAGTTTGTGATGGCCCAAAGGCTTGGGATGAACATTTCAGAAACTGTACAACTGGCTGGGGGTTTGAGGAGTGCTGTGGCAAGTGTCTTCAGCACATGGTGAAACCAAGGTGAAACCACAGCCAGACTTTGTGGGGTTCGGCGGCCACCCCTCATTAGAGATGTTGGATGTCATATGCTGGGCAGATGGAGAAAACAGGACTGGTGGTGAACTGTGGTGGAACTAACATCAGACTTTAATGTTGTGGGCCTAACACCAGACTTTAATGCTGGGCAGAGTACAAGTGTGCCTGTACACACAGTGTACCAAACACTCCTAGGCTCTGCAGGTGACGACCCATGCATGTTTCACTGTTGAAATGAAATGTTGTGTGGCTAGAGCCTCCCATCGGGTAGACCATTAGCCAGGTGCAAGTCTTTTGAGTTGACGCCACTTCAGTGACTTGCATGTCAATGAGTATGATGTGATGCTGATTAGGACAACACAACACCCAGTCGCTGAGCGGAGAAAATCTCCGACCCATCTGGGAATCGAACCCAGCCCCCTTGGCATGACATTCCATGGTGCTGACCACTCAGCTACCAGGGCGGATGTTTCACTGTTAACACCATGACATTGGCAACTACACCTGAAATGAGCATGTGACCATCGGCACTGGACATTGCTGCAGTGGCAGAGCGTTGCATGATCTGATGAATCCCAACGCCTTCTTCATCATGCTGATAAGAGGGTGCAAATCCGTTGGCTTCCAGGGGTACAGCTCTGTAATGCTTGTACTGTGAGATGGAGACTATCTTGTGACAGCTCCATTATGTTCTGGGGAACACTCATGTGGACATCCATGGGTCCAGTGGAGCTTGTGCAAGGCACCACGATGGCCAAGGAGTATCATACACTGGTTGCAGACCATGTCCACCCCTTTGTGATGATCATGTTTCCTGATGGCAGTGGCATTTTTCAACAAGATAATGCACCATGTCAGAAGGCCAAGAGTATGATGGTGTGGTTCGAGGAAAACAGTGATGAGTTCCAATTGATGTGCTGCCCCCCCCCCCCCCCTACCACCACCACCACCACTTGTCAGATCTGAACCCAATGGAACACATCACACATCTGGGATGTGATTGAATTTGCCATCAGAACTTATCACCCCCTCCCCAGAATTTATGGGAATTAAGTGACTTGTGTGTGTAGATGTGTTGCCAACTCCCTTCAGTAATCTACCATGGCCTCATTGCTTCCATCCAATGATGCATCGCTGCTGTTATCTGAGCCAAAGATGGACACACTGGCTATTAGGAGGTGGTCATAATGTTCTGGCTGATCATTATATATAAAATGGGATTTTATGTATGAAACACAGATTGGACAAATATATGTTGAAATTGTGTTTGATAGAGTCTTTGGAAAATACATTATGTGTGTTACACTTGGTCAGCACTAACAGACTAATTTCAAAAGTAAGCCCAAGAAGAAGCCATAGAAGAAGCCTGGAGATACTAGAGGGTATCATATAGATTATATAATGGTAAGACAGAGGTTTAGGAACCAGGTTTTAAATTGTAAGACATTTCCAGGGGCAGATGTGGACTCCGACCACAATCTATTGGTTATGAACTGTAGATTAAAACTGAAGAAACTGCAGAAAGGCGGAAATTTAATGAGATGGGACCTGGATAAACTGACTAAACCAGAGCTTGTACAGAGTTTCAGGGAGAGCATAAGGGAACAATTGACATGAATGGGGGAAAGAAATACAGTAGAAGAAGAATGGGTAGCTTTGAGGGATGAAGTAGTGAAGGCAGCACAGGATCAAGTAGGTAAAAAGACAAGGGCTAGTAGAAATCCTTGGGTAACAGAAGAAATATTGAATTTAATTGCTGAAAGGAGAAAATATAAAAATGCAGTAAATGAAGCAGGCAAAAAGGAATACAATCATCTCAGAAATGAGATCGACAAGAAGTGCAAAATGGCTAAACAGGGAAGGCTAGAGGACAAATGTAAGGATGTAGAGGCATATCTCACTAGGGGTAAGATAGATACTGCCTACAGGAAAATTAAAGAGACCTTTGGAGAAAAGAGAACCACTCGTATGAATATCAAGAGCTCAGATGGCACCCAGATCTAAGCAAAGAAGGGAAGGCAGAAAGGTGGAAGGAGTATATAGAGGGTCTATACAAGGATGATATACTTGAGGACAATATTATGGAAATGGTAGAGGATGTAGATGAAGATGAAATGGGAGATATGGTACTGCGTGAAGAGTTTGACAGAGCACTGAAAGACCTAAGTCGAAACAAGGCCCTGGGAGTAGACAACATTCCTTTAGAACTACTGACAGCCTCGGGTGAGCCAGTCCTGACAAAACTCTACCATCTGGTGAGCAAGATGTATGAGACAGGTGAAATACCCTCAGACTTCAAGAAGAATGTAATAATTCAAATCCCAAAGAAAGCAGGTGTTGGCAGATGTGAAAATTACTGAACTATCAGTTAATAAGTCACGGCTGCAAAATAATCACGTGAATTCTTTACAGTCGAATGGAAAAACTGGTAGAAGCTGACCTCGGGGAAGATCAGTTTGGATTCCGTAGAAATTCTGGAACACGTGAGGCAATACTGACCATACGACTTATCTTAGAAAATAGATTAAGGAAAGGCAAACCTATGTTTCTAGCATTTGTAGACTTAGAGAAAGCTTTTGACAATGTTGACTGGAATACTCTTTTTCAAATTCTGAATGTGGCAGGGGTAAAGTGCAGGGAGCGAAGGGCTATTTACAATTTGTACAGAAACCAGGTGGCAGTTATAAGAGTTGAGGGACATGAAAGGGAAGCAGTGGTTGGGAAGGGAGTGAGACAGGGTTGTAGCCTCTCACCGATGTTATTTAATCTGTATATTGACCAAGCAGTAAAGGAAACAAAAGAAAAATTCATAGTAGGTATTAAAATCCATGGAGAAGAAGTAAAAACTTTTAAGGTTCGTCGATGACGTAATTCTGTCAGAGACAGCAAAGGACTTGGAAGAGCAGTTGAACGAAATGGACAGTGTCTTGAAATAACGATATAAGATTAACATCAACAAAAACAAAACGAGGATAATGGAATGTAGTCGAATTAAATCGGGTGATGCTGAGGGAATTAGATTAGGAAATGAGACACTTAAAGTAGTAAAGGAGTTTTGCTATTTGGGGAGCAAAATAACTGATGATGGTCGAAGTAGAGAGGATATAAAATGTAGACTGGCAATGTCAAGGAAAGCGATTCTGAAGAAGAGAAATTTGTTAACATCGAGTATAGATTTAAGTGTGAGGAAGTCATTTCTGAAAGTATTTGTATGGAGTGCAGCCATGTATGGAAGTGAAACATGGATGATAAATAGTTTAGACAAGAAGAGAATAGAAGCTTCCGAAATGTGGTGCTACAGAAGAATGCTGTAGATTAGATGGGTAGATCACATAACTAATGAGGAGGTATTGAATAGAATTGGGGAGAAGAGGAGTTTGTGGCACAACTTGACTAGAAGAAGGGATCGGTTGGTAGGACATGTTCTGAGGCATCAAGGGATCACCAATTTAGTATTGGAGGCCAGTGTGGAGGGTAAAAATCATAGAGGGAGACCAAGAGATCAAAACACTAAGCAGATTCAAAAGGATGTAGGTTGCAGTGTGTACTGGGAGATGAAGAAGCTTGCACAGGATAGAGTAGCATGGAGAGCTGCATCAAACCAGTCTCAGGACTGAAGACAGCAATGACAACATCAACAACAGCCCAAAAGAAAGTTACCAAATTGCTTAGATTAGATTAGATTAGATTAGTTTTCGTTTCATAGCTCTGTGCTGAGGAGATCCTCGTGGATGTGGAACATGTCATTTTTTTTATTTTATTTTATTTTTTTTTTAAGCTGAAATAACAATACTAATAGTATGAATATATACAATACATCATTTGTTTCTATTAAAAAAATTGTCAATGGAGTAGAAGGAGTTGGCCACTACTAAGTCTTTCAGGCTCCTTTTAAACCGATCTTTATTTGTAACTAAATTTTTTATGTTTACTGGCAAATTATTGAAGATGAGTGTTCCTGAGTAGTGGACCCCTTTTTGAACTAAAATAAGTGCTTTTAAGTCCTTGTGCAGATCATTTTTGTTGCTGGTATTGTATGTATGAACTGAGCTGTTTGTTGGAAAAAGAGATATATTATTTAGGATAAATTTCATTAATGAGTAAATATACTGAGAGGCAGTAGTTAGTATACCCAGTTCTTTGAAGAGGTTTCTACAGGACGTCTGTGAATTTACTCCACAAATAATACGTATTACACGCTTTTGGACTCTGAAAACTTTTGTTTGACTTGAAGAGTTACCCCAAAATATTATACCATATGACATTATGGAATGAAAGTAAGCAAAGTATGCAAGCTTTTTCATTTTTATGTCGCCTATGTCTGCTAACACTCGAATTGCAAATACAGATTTGTTAAGGCGTTTCTGCAGTTCTGTGGTGTGCTCTTCCCAACTGAATTTATTATCAAGTTGTAATCCCAGGAATTTAAGAGTGTCAACCTCTTCTATCTGCTCTTCTTCGTATTTTATGCATATGCTGGGTGGAAACCTCTTACAGGTTCTGAATTGCATATAGTGAGTCTTTTCGAAGTTTAATGTCAGTGAGTTGGCTTTAAACCATTTATTAATATCCATGAAAATATCATTAGCAGATCTTTCTAGAACTACACTTGACATACTATTTATTGCAATACTTGTGTCATCTGCAAACAAAACGAACTCTGCTTCTGGCAGTGTAACTGATGAGAGATCATTAATGTACACAAGAAAAAGCAATGGCCCTAAGATGGATCCTCGTGGGACACCACATGTAATTTCTTACCATTCTGATGATGACTGATGACTTAATTCACTAGTCCCTTGCACTGACACCCTTTGTTTCCTGTTAGTGAGGTATGACTTGAACCATTTTGCAGCACTGCCTGTGACACCATAGAATTCTAATTTACTTAAAAGGATGTTGTGGTTCACACAATCAAATGCCTTTGACAAATCACAGAAAATACCTGCTGCTTGTAATTTGTTATTTAATGAATTAAGTACATTTTCACTGTAGGTGTAAATAGCCTTCTCGATATCAGAACCCTTCAGAAATCCAAACTGTGTTCTTGATAATATGTTATTTGTGGTCAGATGGTTAAGCAGCTGCCTGTACATTACTTTTTCTAAAATTTTTGAGAATGCTGGAAAAAGTGAAATCGGTCTGTAGTTTGATGGTATCTCTTTATCCCCTGTCTTGAATAGAGGCTTAACATCTGCATATTTTAGCCAGTCAGGAAATGTCCCAGTTATAATTGACTGGTTACACAAGTAACTTAGAATTGTACTAAACTCACAAGAACATGCCTTAATTAACTTTGTTGATATTTCATCGTACCCACTAGAATGCTTTGTTTTTAAAGATTTTATTATTTTATGCTAGATTAGAGAACTTGAAAGCATAAGGGAACAAATGTTCTTACTGTGAAGTATATATAAAAATAACTGTTAGAGTGACACTAAACGGGCTGGTATAGATTATAGAACAAATCTAAAATGTATTTTTTTTATAAAACTAAACTTCTTTATGTGAAAAAGTTAGTCTGTGAAAGACATATAAAAACTGTTCCAAACAACTGCAAAGTGGCATGGCAGATTATCACACAAGAACACTCTTCTACCCACACACGAGAAGTTTCATTTGAACCAGACCAGTTGAATGAGTTCTTTGTGTCGTCAGTGAAAGAAATTGGAAACTGAACAACTCAGCCAGCACTTCCGCAAGTGAAGTACTTGACAAGCAGCTGCCTTTGAAATAGTCTTTTCAGTGGAAAAGTATCATATCTGCTGATTTCATAGCAGTGGTAAAAAAATTTCTCCTACTCTAAAACGACCGACAATTACTTGATCCAAATATATTATCAAGAAAACTATTAATTTGATCTGTGAACCTGTAATGTTCAGCCGGCCGGTGTGGCCGAGTGGTTCTAGGTGCTTGAGTCTGGAACCGCGTGACTGCTATGGTCGTAGGTTCGAATCCTGCCTCGGGCATGGATGTGTGTGGTGTCCTTAGGTTAGTTAGGTTTAAGTAGTTCTAAGTTCTATGGGACTGATGATTTCAGATGTTAAGTCCCATAGTGCTTAGAGCCATTTGAACCTCTAATGTTCATCTTTAAACAAATGTTTACAGTTTGGAATTTTCCCTGAATATCTAATAATTTCAGTACATTCAATTAAGTGGTTATCTTGTAGAAAATAACCTATTTGCTAAGAATCAGTTTGATTACAGATGGGGAAAAATTCCACTTCAGCAGTTCTTGACAGTGTAAGCCAATAATCACCTAATCACCATTTTTGAAAACAGAATAAGGCATCACTTGCTTTATATGGGCTAAGTAGTCTTTGATTATATTCCTTATGAAAAATTGCTTGAGAAGCATAAACTTTATGGGGTACATAATACATCAGTGGAAGTAATTGTTTCATACTTGAGTAACAGAAGACAATATGCCTCAGCGAGAAACATGACATTCGCTGATGAAATTTGTAAAAAAAGGGGTACCACAGCAATCAGTTCTTGGACCATTCCTTTTCATAATGGCAGTCAATGATTTGCCACATCATGTTCACCATTCTGTGATATGATATGCAGATGACACAACAATAATTACTACACATATATAGCCAACAGTGTTACAACTGTCACTGGAATCACTAGATGCTGCAGTGTAATGGTTCTCCTCCAAGAAACTTCTTTGTAAACCAGATAAGACCCGTCATCTTCTGGTAGGGCTATCTAATGATAAAGGAAACAAGACTGTTAAACTTTTAGGATTCCATATTGACTCCAAATTGACCTCAGGAAAACACATCAGTCATGAAACTTCCTGGCAGATTAAAACTGTGTGCTAGACCAAGACTCGAACTCAGAACCTCTGCCTTTCAAGAGCAAGGCAAAAGTCCCAAGTCTTGTTTCAGCACACAGTTTTAATGTGCCAGGAAGTTTCATATCAGCATTCAGTCTGCTGCAGAGTGAAAATTTCATTCTGGAAACATCCCCCAGGCTGTGGCTAAGCCATGTCTCCGCAATATCCTTTCTTCCGGGAGTGTTAGTCTTGGAAGTTTTGCAGGAGAACTTCTGTAAAGTTTGGAAGGTAGGAGACAAGTTGCTGGCAGAAGTAAAACCGTGCGGATGGGTCGTGATTCATTCTTGGGTAGAGCACCTGCCTGAAAATGCAAAGGTCCTAAGTTGGAGTCGTGGCCTGGCACACAGTTTTAATCTGCCAGGTAGTTTCATGCCAGTAGACACACTGCTGTAGAGTGAAAATTTCATTCTGGCCCATGAGTTATATTTGCAAAATACTATCAAGGGTAATATCCCTAATGTGGAAATTGAGACATGTTGTAACATCTGAAAATGTAAGACCACACCGGCCGGCTGAACATTACAGTCTTCGCATGGCACAGTGAAACTTCAAGTTTATGTTCTCTGATTTTATGTTTTTGTGATTCTACGCCATAAATTCATAGCTCCTGTGAAAAACCCATAAGATCAATGCTAAAAATTCCTCAGATTTTACATTTCTTCCTAGTAAGGTTTACCTCGATTCTGCAGTCTTACTTGATGTATCACTTAACTTTGTCCTGTTTTCTTCCTATTGGCATTTGATGTGACTGAACGAGTTATAAGTTCCACAAAAGACAGATGGTTTCACCATGGGTGGTGGCTGAGTTAAGGGAATATTTTGAGCCGTTGAGGAGAGGTGAGACGTGAGAAAAGAAATATTGACATAATCCATGTTCAGCATTGCCAACACAACTTGCAACAATAAAACTTTATCGTACAATTACGATACAACTACCAGTAGGTTGCGGCAGCAATGGAAAACAACGTGAAGTATTACAGGTTGAGCCAATACGAGACAAAGGGGCATAGCCACCACTGTTTCTTGTGCCACTTATAACTCAGTCACGTCTTTTTGCTTCTGTTTCTGATGTACTGTATCCAGTAACAATATCAGTTGTCAACCTTTTAGTTTCAAACACTGAGTCTTGAAGAATATGCTTGGTCAGAATCAAGGAAATGAACAGCCATTTCTGGCTACTGAGGTCTCATTGGCTGGCAGCTTGTTACATCACCCAGTAGACAGCACAGCCGCCACACCACACTAATGCATGTAATAAGTTTACAGAGCTTAGCTGATGAAACATTCAGAATTCCTATAGTACTGGATTTTAAACAGGCACAGATTTTATAAATCGAATTCAATGTGAAAATTTTATTCTTCTCCTCCAGGGTAGCAATTTTACCAACTCATAACATGAACTAACATAACCAAATTGCAAATCCATAAGCAAACAAGAAAGAAATTTCAAAGTTTTACGTCATAGAATAGACTTATTAGGACGAAAGATGGTTTTTCCACTAGAAACACTGTAGAGTGTGTAACTGACAAGACTACCTTTTGCTAGTGACGTATGAGTTAATAGAGCCTTTTCCTAACACATTACTGCCACAAATTGTACCTTAAAACACACGGTTTTGAGTTTTTTTTTTTCATGTTATGTTCACCTGAAAAATAGCAAAAATTTATAGCATACATGATGAAATAAACTGAAAACTGTGAAATACAGTGAATACTACCAGATTACAATATCTTGGATGTTTGTAGCACTCAGAGGTTTGTTTCCCACCTGCAGCCATTAGCTGTATAGGATGATAACATCATGCTAATGTAGTGGCTTCTAGCATATAGAATGATAAAAAGCAAGCTTACTTGGTAGCTTGTTCCAAAGTACAGCTGATGTGATTGGTGTTTAGCAAATGGAATGACTGTGGCTTCCAGTTAGATTTAACTTATATAGTTGTACATTATATGCCCTCCACTACTGTTCATTAAGTCTATTTACAGTAGTTCTGCTCGGAGCCTGTCAACAGAATCCAGAAGGTATCAATGTGAAAATTTTATTCTTCTCCTCCAGGGTAGCAATTTTACCAACTCATAACATGAACTAACATAACTAACTGACTGCAGCCAATGTAGGCTACTCCATTTGCTATGTGAGATGCCACAATTAACAGGATGTGTTCAGTGAATAGTTGTGTGATTCCTTGAAATCTTTATTGTTGTCCTCATTGGTGTTTAATATGTTGTGCTCGCAAAGAGATTGTTATAAATGTAATGGATGTATGGGACAGAGAAACATTGGAATTACAGCAGGCTTAACTTTATTTTATGTTCATTGGTATAAATAGGTACAACATGTGAAGGAAAAATTATGTGTATGTACTTGCTTTCATAAAACCTACTATGCTACACTACAGCAGGCAATGAGTTTGAAGTGCAGTCGGTGTGTGTTGGCAATACTGCAGAATGCTCCAGTTCGACTACTCAGCACAGTAAAGAAGGAAAAATCTACAGGCAATATGCCAGTGGTCACTGCACTTCTGTCACCAGAGTATGTTGCTGACTGCCATTAGCTACAGAAGGAAAACACACTCCCACATTAGATTCTGACACCTTTCATTGTGATTTCACAATTTTTGGTTTAATTCATCATGTTCAGCAATTTTTTGTTGTTTTCTGGGTCAGCAGAAAGCAAAGATCTCTCAAAAATGTATTCAGTTTTTTAATTTTTTGAGTTTTTCCTCACTGTTACATATCTGTGATTTTTTAAGAACTGATGAAATTCATTACCCCACATTATTTTATAAATATTGTATTGTACATTTAATTTCCTTGTTTTATAAAGATTTATACAATGTATTGGTGAGGATTATGATTTTTAATCATATATGCCAATTACATATGTTTTTACTCATATTTTGTGGGTTTTAATATTTCCCATTTTTACATCTGGCCCACACGAAAATTTAAAATAGAGGTTTCACTGTATGTTGAAGATACAAGAAAAATCATAAGACAGATTTGTAGAGCTGGGCTAAGAGATCACTGTTGACATCTGCATATAAAACTTACATTATATGTAAACTTCTAAATAGGAGATATTCACTACCACAGTACTAGGAGAAAAGTTAAAATGGATATTCCAAGGCACATACTGGTAAAAGCAACCCATTGTCAGCTCTCCAAAAATCTTTAATAAATTACCACACTCAGTTTGGTCCATGCCTTGGAAATTATTTCAAAGAAAATTATGTAGCTAGTTTGCTGAAGATCCATTTAATAACATAACAGAATTTTTTGATGTACAAATTGTGAACATATGTTAAAATTCAAAGTATTGCCAAATGTTTGTAATTATGTACATAATTAAGTGTACTGGTAACTATGTGTGACCTTTAATTACCTGTAAGAGATGCAGCCTGATCCATTATATATGTGTTTAGTGGTGAATAAAGATGACATGTCTGATGAAATGTGAAATAAAGGAAGCAGACTCAGAATTTGTGATCCAAACACAAAGAAAGGAAGCCAGGCAAGGAATTGTGTTTAAAGGATGATCATGAAAACTTATGTGCAATGTGTGGGAATACTTTGAAATGGAGGCAGAAAATGGGAGACCCCTCTTCCCAGTTTCCAATGTAGTCATGCCGACTGTAGCCACTGTTAAGGGTAACGAAATGAGTATACTTTAAGTTGGTAAGGAAAATGATGAGAAGGATTGAAGTGAAGCAGGACCATCTTGTCTTTATAAGCTGGGCAAGAACAGAAGTACTCAGAAATGTGTAACAAATCTGGAGCTTTTCACACAAGATACGGTCCTGTGTCACAAACACAGTTATCATCATAACAGAGACTGGCCCACATTAGATAACCTTCACATAACATTGTGTGAAGCCAGACTTTCTGATGGCAGCAAATCATCACTGCAACTGGTTCTGCAGAGCTTGGTTTTAAATAAAAAGTACTTCAGGCCATAAAATGTGTGTGGAACGTGGACATAGCTGCTGGGTGATTCAGATTTTTGTGTGAAGTAAAAGTCATTAATTTTGAGGACATAATTTGGATCAACAAAATATGTGTGAGTGATCGTCACACTGTTAACCCTTTAACAGCTCTGGATGTGTTAATGGGCGCACCTTTGTACCTGTCTCTGTGTGCTCTGAATGTGTTTACTTGCACCACCAATCCTTCTACCTGGTACTCTGAATGTGTCTATGCATACACACATTCAGAGTACCAGGTAGAAGAACTGGTGGTGTGCATAAACATGTTCAGAGCACACAGGGACAGGTACAAAGGCATGTGTGTTAGCATGTCCAGAGCAGTTAAAGGGTTAAGAAAGGTTGGAATGATGACAAAGAAGAAGGTATGGCACTCCCCACTGGCATAGGTGATAGAATTATATTTTCGCATGCTGATACCTACAATTGCTTTATTCCTGTCTGTCAACTACATTTCAAATGGAAGAAAATGTCAGAGTACTGAGAAAAAATGAACCGTGAAACATTTTAAAAGTGGTGCGAAATTACTTTATTACAAAGTACAGAAACTCAATCAGTAGTTCAAAAATGGCTCTGAGCACTATGGGACTCAACTGCTGAGGTCATTAGTCCCCTAGAACTTAGAACTAGTTAAACCTAACTAACCTAAAGGCATCACAAACATCCATGCCCGAGGCAGGATTCGAACCTGCGACCGTAGCGGTCTTGCGGTTCCAGACTGCAGCGCCTTTAACCGCACGGCCACTTCGGCCGGCCAATCAGTAGTTATTCTTGACAATGCTCCATATAATTCAGTTTTAAAGGACAAAGCTCTAACATTGCCCTCTCTAAAGGAAGACAATCAGTGGTTACAATATGAAGTTAATGTGAATGATACACTCAAAGAAGTAGAATTAGTAGAACTCATGTCGCTTCACAAACCACTATTACTGATGTACATTATCAATTAGGTAGCATATAAATATCGATGTACCCCCTTATCACTGTCACTTTAATGCATTGAACTTATTT
Source organism: Schistocerca nitens (assembly GCF_023898315.1). Taxonomy (NCBI): domain Eukaryota; kingdom Metazoa; phylum Arthropoda; class Insecta; order Orthoptera; family Acrididae; genus Schistocerca; species Schistocerca nitens. Next base: position 505,914,722 of record NC_064615.1, read on the forward strand.
GGACACAAGTTAATGGAAATGTTCCTCATGGAAACAAAAAAAATTACTGTGAGTGAAGTTAAGAAAACTATTTGAGTCTGGAAAATTTCAGCGAAATGGACTGGAGCGCTGTTGTGATGATTACGAAGTGAGTAATTGAATCTCATATTTTTAAAGGACGTAAGTCAACTGACATATACTTGTGAATAATTGGAAAAAAACTTTAATTTGTATTGTAACTTTATATGGGTATCTTTATTGGCAATGATTTGTTATATGACACAATTGTGACTGTCAGACAAGAGATTGAATTTGTAATGTTTCTATTGCTATATTTTGATAATGTAATTGATCATTAAAATTTGGAAACTGTTGTCTTAAAAAAAAAAAAAGTGGGAAAGATATTGAAGTCACCCACTCCTCTTTATGTACATAAACATTATCTTAATTGTATACAATAAATTTCACAGTAGTAGACTGATGACCTCAGAAGTTAAGTCCCATAGTGCCCAGAGCCATTTCACAATAGTAAACACTGATTATATTGTTTGACAGACTATTCATCCATTGCCTTGGCTGTTGTTCTGTACAGGTCACTACACAGTTTCTTCATAGAAAGGTAGGTGTTCATCAAGCATACAACATTTTTCCAGGTCCTTGATTGTATTAGATTTAATTGGAACCTTTCGTGGTGGATATGTTAGTTTTTCTGGCACAGTCAACAGATCATATTGGATTGATACATGAAAAGTGTGAGTAATTAGTCCACTGATACTTGTAGAAGCTTTCTTGTGTTATCAAAAGCAAAATGTGAAAAAGTACTTGTAGAGAATGTCACCTTCCCTTGTCTTTCATTTCTTTAAATTTCTTTAGAAATTCTGGTCTCCCTCTAGTATGGCTGACACCATGACTTGAAGTCTGGTATCTCAGTAATATCAGCCTCTATAATGGGAAATTTACTTGGTTTTGAACATTTTAGAATCACTGCCTCCTCTCACTAGAAATTTTGAATTTTGTTGAATTACCCAGAATTGGTTAGGATGCCAGTAATTGGCTGAGAGAGTGAGTCGTATTCTGAGCCGAGCCACTGTCTGAGAAAAGACAGAGTTTGGCGTATGCTTGTGCTTTGCTGTTATGCTGTTGGAAACACTCATTGTATTACAAATAATCGGTAAATATTACTGCCAACCTATAATGCAGTGTACATTTGACTGCATGGATAACAAAGACAGCAGTGTACAACAGTCAAAACAATTGCAGCCCTACTGTAATTCTATCTAGCATTATGAGAAGAAAATCTTAAAAATGATATACAGCATTGCCAGAATTGCTATCGACGCTTTATTTTGAATGGGTCATGAGTCATGACTGATATCTCTTCACTTTTGAAAGGGCATGAGTCATTGACTGATGCTCCTGCAAAAATAATTTTGTTTTTCAAAATCATATAGAATTTACATTAAATGTTAGATTAATACACATTTAATGTTGGTAACAAATGATGGAGGAGTGAAGACATTGATGACAATTGTGATACTGGGGAGAATGAAAGCGATGGTTACTTGGAGGTAGATGATGAAGAGCAGAAATAATTTATTTGTTTCAAGGGAGAAACAGAGTGATAGGTAATAGATGAGGATTTGTAACTGTGCAAGTGTCGTGCAAATGACCAAGGACATAATTACAGATTTAAGTAAAATTAATGATAGTGAAATAGCTAATGAGTTCTATAATTTAACTTCTTGTAAGTGTGTAGATAATAATAATAATAATAATAATAATAATAATAATAATAATAATAATAATAATAACCAGACATAACGTCTGAGACAAGAAAGAAATAATAATAATCCTGTTGCTGAGTATTACAGTGACGGTAGGTTACCTGATGAAATGGGAAAGGGTGAATTATTTCTTTAAGATTTGTGTCCGAGTAGCAATGCTATTTGTAATGATAAGAACTTCAGAAAAATTATCATCAGTGTGTGTCCTGTTTGGTGATATAAGATTAAGTTTATCATTGTCGAACAACTGAAAGGTGTCATACTTTGGGACAGTGTCAAATGGATGAAAGTATTGGACTGTTGACATTATTGGTAATAATAATAATAATAATAATGGTAATTATGTTAATGTAATGAAAATGTGTTACTTAGATAGTAATGGTAAATATAACAATAAACCTGAAAGTCAAAGTTTCAAGGATATTGTGGATGATTTTTACATGAAGATATTGATTCTGAAAAAAGTGTAGAAGTTTGTAGTCCATTTAACAGAGTACAAATTTTTTTTCTTGGGAAGGAGTGCGAGTGCAGGATTTGACCAGAGAGGATACAAACTTTTTATAACAGCACCAAATGGAGAATATGTTTGTACTAGTTTTATTAAATCACATAGAATTTGTCATGACATTAAAATTGGTAGAATCAATTTTGAGGCATTGCATTTCCCTTGTTTTGGAGTCCCATAAGTACTCTCCTCTTGTGTTGTTGCCATTGGGTGTTGATTGTCTTTTGTACATAATCAGTAATATAATTTTAAAGCAACCCAAAATTAATGAACTTATCTTTGTGGGTAAAGACCTTACTTTATGAATAAAATAAAATGTGATATCATGTATCTGAACGAGAGACACTCAAATTGCCAATGCCAACTTACGTGTATTTATATTTTACAAGTATTTAAGTATTTATATTCTGCAAGGATTTAATAAAAATTTTGATAGTATGTAATCAAATTATTATCAATTGTTATCTTAACAAATGCAACAGTTACTGTGTACCATCACCAATGTGTGATGAAATAAAAAAAGAAAAAGTAGTATTTAGTGTGACTTATGCCTCTTTTCAGACTTTGCAATGTACCATTTTTAAATTCTCATGTGTGTTTCTTATTTGCTAATATTTCCAATTTGATTGTCATGCTGTATTTTTTTGTGTGCGCCTAGATAATGGTGAATTTTTGTATTTTGAATGACATGTTGATCATTTAAAGGTCGTGAATGTATTTTGGTTTTATATGTATTTTTATCTTTGAACTCTGCATATAGTTTGACAAAGCTTGCTCAGAAATCACTACTTCCACCCACTGTTAGGACAAACTCAGGCATATAAACCTGCTTTCTATCTACATATGTATGCCTGTTCATGCCACAAATACTTATGAACTAACATTTTTGTAGCTGATGTATTGTGAGGGAAATTGAAGTACAACATGATAAATACAGGGTATTACAAAAAGGTATGGCAAAACTTTCAGGAAACATTCCTCACACACAAATAAAGAAAAGATGTTATGTGGACATGTGTCTGGTAACGCTTAATTTCCATGTTAGAGCTCATTTTAGTTTCGTCAGTATGTACTGTACTTCCTCGATTCACCACCAGTTGGCCCAATTGAAGGAAGGTAATGTTGACTTCGGTGCTTGTGTTGACATGTGACTCATTGATCTACAGTACTAGCATCAAGCACATCAGTACGTAGCATCAACAGGTTAGTGTTCATCACGAACGTGGTTTTGCAGTCAGTGCAATGTTTACAAATGCAGAGTTGGCAGATGCCCATTTGATGTACGGATTAGCACGGGGCAATAACCGTGGTGCGGTACGTTTGCATCGAGACAGATTTCCAGAACGAAGGTGTCCCGACAGGAAGACGATCGAAGCAATTGATTGGCGTCTTAGCGAGCACGGAACATTCCAGCCTATGACTCGCGACTGGGGAAGACCTAGAAAGATGAGGACACCTGCAATGGACGAGGCAATTCTTCATGCAGTTGGCGATAACCCTAATGTCAGCGTCAGAGAAGTTGCTGCTGTACATGGTAACGTTGACCACGTCACTGTATGGAGAGTGCTACTGGAGAACTAGTTGTTTCCATACCATGTACAGCCTGTGCAGGCACTATCAGCAGCTGATTGGCCTCCACGGGTACACTTCTGCGAATGGTTCATCCAACAATGTGTCAATCCTCATTTCAGTGCAAATGTTCTCTTTACGGATGAGGCTTCATTCCAATGTGATCAAATTGTAAATTTTCACAATCAACATGTGTGGGCTGACGAGAATCCGCACGCAATTGTGCAATCACGTCATCAATATAGATTTTATGTGAACGTTTGGGCAGGCATTGTTGGTGATGTCTTGATTGGGCCCCATGTTCTTCCACCTACACTCAATGGAGCATGTTATCATGATTTCATACGGGATACTCTAGCTGTGCTGCTAGAACATGGGCCTTTACAAGTACGACACAACGTGTGGTTCATGCATGATGGAGCTCCTGCACATTTCAGTCGAAGTGTTCGTACGCTTCTCAACAACAGATTCGGTGACCGATGGATTGGTAGAGGCGGACCAATTCTATGGCCTCTACGCTCTCCTGACCTCAACCCTCTTGACTTTCATTTATGGGGGCATTTGAAAGGTCTTGTCTATGCAACCCCGGTACCAAATGTAGAGACTCTTCATGCTTGCTCGTATTGTGGACGGCTGTGATACAATACGCCATTCTCCAGGGCTGCATCAGCGCATCAGGGATTCCATGCGACGGAGGGTGGATGCATGTATCCTCACTAACGGAGGACATTTTGAACATTTCTTGTAACTAAGCATTTGAAGTCACCTTGGTACGTTCTGTTGCTGTGTGTTTCCATTCCATGATTAATGTGATTTGAAGAGAAGTAATAAAATGAGCTCTAACAAGGAAAGTAAGCGTTTCCGGACACATGTCCACATAACATATTTTCTTTCTTTGTGTGTGAGGAATGTTTCCTGAAAGTTTGGCCGTACCTTTTTGTACCACCCTGTATATATCTGCTACAAGAACATAGCTATAAAATACATTCAGACTACCAAGTGTTATCAAGGAGAGATCACCTTTGAAAGTGGCAACAGACACTTATTCGAAGAGACAATCACCATAATACTAAGTCAAGAACAATGAGATATGTAATGCTGTACCGAAACTAATGTTGAACTGCTTTATGCTTTTGTAATAGAAAACTTGCTTTTATTTATGCCTGAGAGATCACAAGAGACACTGAAGTATCATATGCTGTAAGTCTTTATTCATTCTACTGTTTTTTTGTTGGAAACAATACTTAAGAACTTTGCATTAGATATGTGTATATTTTGTCATGTTTATATAATAGAGGGAAACATTCCACGTGGGAAAAATTATCTAAAAACAAAGATGATGTGACTTACCAAACGAAAGCGCTGGCAGGTCGATAGACACACAAACAAACACAAACATACACACAAAATTCAAGTTTTCGCAACCAACGGTTGCTTCATCAGGAAAGAGGAAAGGAGAGGGAAAGACGAAAGGATGTGGGTTTTAAGGGAGAGGGTAAGGAGTCATTCCAATCCCGGGAGCGGGGGTGGGGTGAGGAGGATAGTGAGTTGGATATTCCTCATTTTAGTGCACAATGGGATGTAATCGAAACACTGGCGGGCAATGTAATTCAGGTGCTCCAGTCCTGGCTGGTATTGTGTAAGGAGGGGAGTGCTCCTTTGTGGCCCGACAGTGGGAATGTGGAGGGTGGTAAGTGACTGGTGAGACAAGGCATGGGAGATCTGTTTCTGTACAGGGTTGAAAGGGTAATTTCAGTCCGTGAAAGTCTCAGTGAGACCCTATGTACACTCCTGGAAATGGAAAAAAGAACGCATTGACACCAGTGTGTCAGACCCACCATACTTGCTCCGGACACTGCGAGAGGGCTGTACAAGCAATGATCACACGCACGGCACAGCGGACACACCAGGAACCGCGGTGTTGGCCGTCGAATGGCGCTAGCTGCGCAGCATTTGTGCACCGCCGCCGTCAGTGTCAGCCAGTTTGCCGTGGCATACGGAGCTCCATCGCAGTCTTTAACACTGGTAGCATGCCGCGACAGTGTGGACGTGAACCGTATGTGCAGTTGACGGACTTTGAGCGAGGGCGTATAGTGGGCATGCGGGAGGCCGGGTGGACGTACCGCCGAATTGCTCAACACGTGGGGCGTGAGGTCTCCACAGTACATCGATGTTGTCGCCAGTGGTCGGCGGAAGGTGCACGTGCCCGTCGACCTGGGACCGGACCGCAGCGACGCACGGATGCACGCCAAGACTGTAGGATCCTACGCAGTGCCGAAGGGGACCGCACCGCCACTTCCCAGCAAATTAGGGACACTGTTGCTCCTGGGGTATCGGCGAGAACCATTCGCAACCGTCTCCATGAAGCTGGGCTACGGTCCCGCACACCGTTAGGCCGTCTTCCGCTCACGCCCCAACATCGTGCAGCCTGCCTCCAGTGGTGTCGCGACAGGCGTGAATGGAGGGACGAATGGAGACGTGTCGTCTTCAGCGATGAGAGTCGCTTCTGCCTTGGTGCCAATGATGGTCGTATGCGTGTTTGGCGCCGTGCAGGTGAGCGCCACAATCAGGACTGCATACGACCGAGGCACACAGGGCCAACACCCGGCATCATGGTGTGGGGAGTGATCTCCTACACTGGCCGTACACCACTGGTGATCGTCGAGGGGACACTGAATAGTGCACGGTACATCCAAACCGTTATCGAACCCATCATTCTACCATTCCTAGACCGGCAAGGGAACTTGCTGTTCCAACAGGACAATGCACGTCCGCATGTATCCCGCGCCACCCAACGTGCTCTAGAAGGTGTAAGTCAACTACCCTGGCCAGCAAGATCTCCGGATCTGTCCCCCATTGAGCATGTTTGGGACTGGATGAAGCGTCGTCTCACGCGGTCTGCACGTCCAGCACGAACGCTGGTCCAACTGAGGTGCCAGGTGGAAATGGCATGGCAAGCCGTTCCACAGGACTACATCCAGCATCTCTACGATCGTCTCCATGGGAGAATAGCAGCCTGCATTGCTGCGAAAGGTGGATATACACTGTACTAGTGCCGACATTGTGCATGCTCTGTTGCCTGTGACTATGTGCCTGTGGTTCTGTCAGTGTGATCATGTGATGTATCTGACCCCAGGAATGTGTCAATAAAGTTTCCCCTTTCTGGGACAATGAATTCACGGTATTCTTATTTCAATTTCCAGGAGTGTATATTTGGGGAGGAATTGCACTTTAATACAGATGTGACAGCCACTGGAGGCTATGTTGGTTGGGTATTTTGTATGGAATGGACTTCTTTGAGTGGGATGAGTGGCAGCTGTCATGGTTAAGGTATTGATCCTGGGTGATTAGGAAGGATTCCTGCAGATGGTCCAGGAACAGATTGGCATAGGATGGTGTCATGCAAATGCCCATTGCTCTACCATGGATTTGTCTGTAGGTTAATGCCTTCAAAGATGAAGTAATTGTTCGTGAGGTTATAGGTGGTCATGGTGACCACGGAGGAGGCTGCATGTTTCGAATCAGTAGGGCTTGGGGAAGATAGTGTTGAATCACTGCAAGACCATGGGCATTAGGGATGGTAGTGTAGAGGACAACAATTACAAACAAACCTGTGCTGTAGCAATGGGCACCTGCATGGCACCATCCAATGCCAATCTGTTCATGGAACATCTAGAGAAATCCTTCCCAACCATCCAGAATCCCATCACCTGGTTCAGATTCACAAAAGATATCTTTGTGATCTTGACTGAGGGCAGGGACACCCTATCTGTATTCCTCCATAACCTCAACACCTTCTTCCCCCTTTGCTTCACCTGGTCCTTCTCAAACCAATAAGTCACCTCCCTCAATGTTACCTCCACCTAAAAGATGGCTACATCAGTACCTCCATCCATAGCCAACCTACCATCCACCGGCAATACCTCCACTTTGCCAGCTGCCACCCATTCCATCCAAGAAGTCCCTTCCGTACAGCCTAGCCACCCAATGGCCGTCGCATCTGTAGTGACGGTTGTGGTGGTGGTGGTGGTCGTGGTGGTGATGAGGTGATTTTGATGTTGTTGATGATTTTGTTGAAAATGATGTAGAAGTGACAATTGTTAGAGTTGACAAACTTTATTCTGAATTATGATGCGTCATGTAATTTGTATTGAAGGATATATATATATATATATATATATATATATATATATATATATATATATATATATATATATATAAAGATGATGTGACTTACCAAACAAAAGTGCTGGCACGTCGATAGACACACAAACAAATACAAACACACACACAATTCAAGCTTTCGCAACAAACTGTTGCCTCATCAGGAAAGAGGGAAGGAGAGGGAAAGACGAAAGGATGTGGGTTTTAAGGGAGAGGGTAAGGAGTCATTCCAATCCCGGGAGCGGAAAGACTTACCTTAGGGGGAAGAAAGGATGGTTATACACTCGCACACACACACACAGATATCCATCCACACATATACAGACACAAGCAGACATATTTAAAGACAAAGAGTTTGGGCAGAGATGTCAGTCGAGGCGGAAGTGCAGAGGCAAAGATGCTGTTGAATGACAGGTGAGGTATGAGTGGCAGCAACTTGAAATTAGGGGAGATTGAGGCCTGGTGGATAACGGGAAGAGAGGATATATTGAAGAGCAAGTTCCCATCTCCAGAGTTCGGATAGGTTGGTGTTAGTGGGAAGTATCCAGATAACCCGGACGGTGTAACACTGTGCCAAGATGTGCCGGCCGTGCACCAAGGCATGTTTAGCCACAGGGTGATCCTCATGACCAACAAACACTGTCTGCCTGTGTCCATTCATGCGAATGGACAGTTTGTTGCGGGTCATTCCCACATAGAATGCATCACAGTGTAGGCAGGTCAGTTGGTAAATCACGTGGGTGCTTTCACATGTGGCTCTGCCTTTGATCGTGTACACCTTCCGGGTTACAGGACTGGAGTAGGTGGTGGTGGAAGGGTGCATGGGACAGGTTTTACACCGGGGGCGGTTACAAGGGTAGGAGCCAGAGGGTACGGAAGGTGGTTTGGGGATTTCATAGGGATGAACCAAGAGGTTACGAAGGTTAGGTGGACGGTGGAAAGACACTGTTGGTGGAGTGGGGAGGATTATATGAAGGATGGATCTCATTTCAGGGCAGGATTTGAGGAAGTCATATCCCTGCTGGAGAGCCACATTCAGAGTCTGATCCAGTCCTGGAAAGTATCCTGTCACAAGTGGGGCACTTTTGGGGTTCTTCTGTGGGAGGTTATGGGTTTGAGGGGATGAGGAAGTGGCTCTGGTTATTTGCTTCTGTACCAGGTCGGGAGGGTAGTTGCGGGATGCGAAAGCTGTTTTCAGGTTGTTGGTGTAATGGTTCAGGGATTCAGGACTGGAGCAGATTCATTTGCCACAAAGACCTAGGTTGGAGGGAAGGGGCCGTTCGATATGGAATGGGTGGCAGCTGTCATAGTGGAGGTACTGTTGCTTGTTGGTTAGTTTGATGTGGACGGATGTTGGCATATGAGGGGGCCATCCTGGTACCCATGGCTGTTCCCTTTAATTGTTGGTATGTCTGGCCTTCGAAAGTGAAGAAGTTGTGAGTCAGGATGAAGCTGGCTAAGGTAATGAGGAAAGAGGTTTTAGGGAGGGTGGCAGGTGATCAGCGTGAAAGGAAGTACTCCATCGCAGCGAGGCCCTGGACATGCGGAATATTTGTGTATAAGGAAGTGGCATCAATGGTTACAAGGATGGTTTTCGGGGGTAACAGATTGGGTAAGGATTCCAGGCGTTCGAGAAAGTGGTTGGTGTCTTTGATGAAGGATGGGAGACTGCATGTTATGGGTTGAAGGTGTTGATGTACATATGCAGAGATACTTTCTGTGGGGGCTTGGTAACCAGCTACAATGGGGTGGCCGGGATGATTGGGTTTGTGAATTTTAGGAAGTAGGTAGGGGTGCGGGGTGTCGGTGGGGTCAGGAGGTTGATGGAGTCAGGTGAAAGGTTTTGTAGGGGGCCTAAGGTTCTGAGGATTCCTTGAAGCTCCGCCTGAACATCAGAAATGGGATTACCTTGGCAAAATTTGTGTGTAGTGTTGTCTGAAAGCTGACGCAGACCCTCAGCCACATACTCCCGACGATTAAGTACCACGGTCGTGGAACCCTTGTCCACTGGAAGAATGACAATGGATCGGTCAGCCTTCAGATCACGGATAGCCTGGGCTTCAGCTGTGGTGATGTTGGGAGTAGGATTAAGGTTTTTCTAGAAGGATTGAGAGGCAAGGCTGGAAGTGACAAATTCCTGGAAGATTTAGAGAGGGTGATTCTGAGGAAGAGGAGGTGGGTCCTGCTGTGACGGAGGACAGAACTGTTCCAGGCAGGGTTCAATTTGGATAGTGTCTTGGGGAGTTGGATCATTAGGAGTAGGATTAGGATTATTTTTCTTCATGGCAAAGTGATATTTCCAGCAGAGAGTACGAGTGTAGGACAGTAAATCTTTGACGAGGGCTGTTCGGTTGAATCTGGGAGTAGGGCTGAAGGTGAGGCCTTTGGATAGGACAGAGGTTTCGGATTGGGAGAGAGGTTTGGAGGAAAGGTTAACTACTGAATTAGGGTGTTGTGGTTCCAAATTGTGTTGATTAGAATTTTGAGGTTTTGGGGGGAGTGGAGCTGGAAGTGGGACATTGAGTAGATGGGAGAGACTGGGTCTGTGTGCAATGAGAGGAGGTTGAGGTTTGCTGGAAAGGTTGTGGAGGGTGAGTGAGTTGCTTTTCCAGAGGTGGGAAACCAGAAGATTTGATAGTTTTTTGAGGTGGAGGGTGGCATGCTGTTCTAATTTGCAGTTGGCCTGTAGGAGGATGCTCTGAACAGCTGGTGTGGATGTGGGAGAGGAAAGATTGAGGACTTTTATTAAGGATAGGAGTTGTTGGGTGTGTTCATTGGCTGAGTTGATGTGTAGGTGAAGGATTAGGCAGGTGAGGGCTATGGATTGTTCAGTTTGGAACTAGTATAGGGACTGATGGAAAGAAGGGTTACAGCCGGAGATGTGAACTTTAAGTGTGAGGCCTTTGGGGGTAATTCCAAATGTCAGACAAGCCTGAGTAAATAAAATATGGGAGCATAATCTGCCCTTTAACATATCCTCTCTTCCCGTTGCCCACCAGGCCAAAACCTCCGCTAATTTCAAGTTGCCGCCGCTCATACCTCACCTGTCATTCAACAACATCTTTGCCTCTGTACTTCCGCCTCAACTGATATCTTTGCCCAAACTCTTTGCCTTTACATATGTCTGCTTGTGTGTGTATATGTGCGGATGGATATGTGTGTGTGTGCGAGTGTATACCTGTCCTTTTTTCCACCTAAGGTAAGTCTTTCCACTCCCGGGATTGGAATGACTCCTTACCCTCTCCCTTAAAACCCACATCCTTTCGTCTTTACCTCTCCTTCCCTCTTTCCTGATGAAGCAACTGTGGGTTGCGAAAGCTTGAATTTTGTGTGTGTATTTGTTTGTGTGTCTATCAACATACCAGCACTTTCGTTCGGTAAGTTACAATATATATATATATATATATATATATATATATATATATATATATATATATATATATATATATATATATATATATATATATATATGTGTGTGTGTGTGTGTGTGTGTGTGTGTGTGTGTGTGTGTGTGTGTGTGTGTGTGTGTGTGTGTTTTCTACAGTAGAAGGTCCTTTGGCTGAAAGCTACATTCATAAGAGTCTTTTGGTATACTCTGTTGCTCACAAGCCCTCTATATGTTGAGTAGTGATCTATCCTTTTCATAATGTTGTTTTTATAATCCTAATTAAATTTTTTAAAACATAGTTTTTGTCTAGAGGAAGGATGTTGTGTTTCAGACCACATATGCAAGGGAAATTTTGAAAAATTGTGAGCATGTATTGGATTGGTCATAGTTTGAGTTTAGATGCACTATGTTCAGAGTAAATTTTCAATGTCAGGATGATATGTTGACAATTATGTATTGTAGTGATCTACATATTTTGAGGTCTTTGTGAGATGTTGACGCAATACTAATATGAGAGATTATATAAATAATGGCGCTGTTTTCAGTTATGAGATTGGCAATTTTGATATTGTTGATGATTTTGTTGAAAATGGTGCAGAAGTGATAGTTGTTAGAATTGGGGAACTTTATTCTGCAGTGTGATGTGTCATGTCATTTATATTGAAGAATATGTTTGTATCCTGAAATATGTTAAAAATTCATAATTTTCATATTATACATCAGATAAGAAAAATGCCGATTACATCATTTCGGAGACTAAAATAAGTGCTGGGATAACAGAGATAGTGAAAATAGTTAATTGTGGAAAATATTTGTAATATAATGGTAAATTCTGACTAATAATTTGTACAAGGTGTACAACTTTGCTTTCGCCATTTTTTCCCAAACATTTGAGGCTTTAATGAAACAAATTAGTTACACATGTATCATTCAAAGTATTTTCCATTGCTGGCCACTATTTTCTCCCATCTCTTGGACAATGTGCGATTCCCACATCAAAAAATTTGTTCATCTTTTGAAGCGATCCATGAATCGATCCAATTTGTTACTTCTTCATGAGATCGGAAGTGTTGGTCAGCCAGGCCATGCGCCACTGATCTAAACACATGATAGTCAGAGGGAGCAACGTCTGGAGAATACAGTGGGTGGGGTAGGACTTCCCATTTTAACATTTCCAAGTATGTTTTGACGTCTTTTGCAATGTGGGGTCAAGCATTGTCATGCTGCAAAATCACTTTGTCGTGCCTCTCGCGTATTGTGGCCATTTATCTTTTAATGCTCTATTCAAATGTATTAATCGCATTCAATAATGAGCACCTGTGATTGTTTCACTTGGTTTTAACACCTCATAGTACACGATGCCGAGCTGGTCCCACCAAATGCAGAGCATGATCTTGGAGCTGTGAATATTCCATTTGGCCGTTGACGTGGAAGCATGGCCGGGATATCCCCATGATTTTTTTCATTTAGGCCTATCATAATGAACCTATTTTTTGTCCCCGATCACAATCTTATGCAAAAATCCCTTCTATTGTTGCCTGTGAAGCAACTGTTCACAAACACACTAACACTGTTCAACGTCTCTTGGTTTCAGCTCACACGGGACCCAAGTTCCTTCTTTCTGAATCAGGTCCATAGCCTTGAGACGTTTTGAAATGGCTTGCTGTGCCACTTCCTCTAATTGTGCCAATTCTTCATGAGTTTGACGTGAGTCTTCACTCAGCAATGTCTCCAATTCTGCATCTTCTCTTCCACCACTATGCCGGTCTACGACATTAAAATCACCGTTCCTGAAGCGTTGAAAGCACTCACGACATAGTTTTCACTAATAGCATCCTTACCATTTGATGAGACTCAGCCGCTGTTTTCTTCATGTTGAAACAAAACAGTAACACCTCCTGAAAATGACAAGAATTAGGCTCCTAAACTGACATTTTCAATCAAGAACAACTTTATGATGCAGACACAAATCAGCTAATGTTTGAATGTGAGGTTATGTTGACCGAGGTCCAAGCTAACTGCCTGACATCTGCGATCTGTTTCTTTCGACTGCTACTTACCGTTGTTGTCACCTATCAGCAAACGGCAGGAGCAATGTTGTACACCTTGTCCCTCCGGAGTGTTTGATGTAACAATTCGTGATTATTTGAAAAAAGTGTGAGGTGCCATTAAAACTGAAGAAAGACGTCAGAAACTATTATGGAAACAGGAAAAGGTTATTGGGAACTGTAATTCCTGATGCAATGCTATGTTTTCTAAATTTTATAAAAAAAAAAGACTGAAAATGTTTGTGGAACATTTTTCTTCTCATAAACACTTTTCATGGAATATAGAAATGGTGTGGTGTTGTTGTCAGGGTCTTTGGTCTGAAGACTGGTGTGATGGAGCATTCCACACTGCTTTCTCCTGTGCAAGCCTCTTCATCTCTGAATAACCACTGCAACCTACATTCTTTTGAACCTGCATACTGTATTCTTCTCTTGATCTCTTTGGAATTTTACCACCACACTTGCCTCTAGCACTAAACCAATGATTCCTCAATGTCTCATAATGTGTCCTATCAGCTAATGCCTTATTTCAGTCAAGTTATGCTACGGATTTCTTTTTTCCACAGTTTTATTCAGCACCACCTCATAGTTACACAATCTAGCCATATAATCTTCAGCAGTCTTCTATAGCACAGCATTTCAAAAGCTTCAATTCTCTTCTTGTGTGAACTGCTCATTGTTCACATTTGACTCTTGTGCAAGGCTATACTCCAGACAAATGTCTTCAGAAAAGACATCCTAACACTTAAATTTATATTTTATGTAAGCAATTTCTCTTCTTCAGAAATGCTTTTCTTGCCATTGCCATTCTACATATTTCCTCTCTGCTTTGGTTACCATAAGTTGTTTTACCACTCAAATCACAAAACTCATCTACTACTTTCACTGTCTCATTTCATAATGTAATTCCCTCAGTATGGTTTGATTTTATTCAACTACATTCCATTACCTTTATTTTGTTTTTGTTAAATTTCATCTTATCCCCTGTTTTCAAGAAACTATCCATTCCATTCAACTGCACTTCCATGTCCTTTGCTGTCGCTGAACAACGTCGCTGACAAACCACAGAGTTATTATTTCTTCTGCCCAAACTTTAATCCCCATTCAAAATTTCTCTGTGTGTTCCTTCATAGCGCGTTCAGTCCACAGATTGAATAATATTGGGGAGAGGCTACTGTCATGCCTCACTATCTTCTCAACCGCTACTTCCCTTTCATGCCCTCCACAATAGTAACCTTTCACTCCCTGTATTTTACCCCTGATAACTTAAGAAATTGAAATAGTATATTCCAGTAAACATTACTACAAGCTCTCTCTGATTCTACAGAAGATGTAAGCATAGGTATGCCTTTCCCTAACCTATCTTCTAAGGTAAGTCTTAGCCTCAATATTGGGTTGCATGTTCCAGCATTTATGCAGAACCCAAATTGATCCACCCATTTTTCCACTCTTTCGTAAATAATTTGTGTCAGTATTTTGCAACCATGAGTTATTAAAATGATAGTTCGGTAATATTTACACCTGTCAACACCTGGTTTCTTTTGATGTGGAATTCTTACATTCTTCTTGAAGTCTGTGGATATTCCCCCTCTGAGGGAATGTTGTCTGCTCCAGGGACCTTGTTTTGGCTTAGCACTTACAGTGCTCTGTCAAATTCTTCTTGCAGTATCGTAGATCCCATTTCATCTTTATCTGCTTCCTCTTACCTTTTGTAATATTGTCTTTCAAGCTCATTCCCCTTGTATAGCCCCTTTATAAATTCCTTCCTCCTTTCATCTTTCCCTTCCTTGCTTAGTACTGATTTACCATCTGAGCTTTTGGTATTCATAAAGCCACTTCTCCTTTCTCAAAAAACTTCATTAATTTTCCTGTAGACTGTATCTATCTTTCCCCTTGTTATACATGCTTCTCTATGCTTAAATTTGCCCTCTAGCCACTCCTGCTTAGCTATTTGCGTATGGTTTTACATGTTTGTACTCCATTTCAGTTGCTTCATTTTTATATTCTCATCCTTTATCAGTCAACTCAGTATTTCCTATGATATCCAGGGACTTGTACTAGGCCTTATCTTTTTTACCTATTTGATACTCGTTAACTTTATTCCATCTCTCAAAGCTACACATTCTTCTTTGACTGTATTCCTTTCTCTGCTTCAGTCAATTGTTGCTTAATGATCCCTTTGAAACTCTTAACAATCCTCGGTTCTTTCAACTTATCCAGGTACTATCTCTGTAATTTCCTACCGTTTTGCAATTTCTTCAGCTTTTTATCTACAATTCATAACCAATAAATTTTGGTCAGAGTCCACATCTGCTCTTGGAAATGTCTTACAGTTTAAAACCTGTTTCCAAAATCTTTGTCTTATCATGATATAATCAATGTGGAACCTTCCATTGCCATCAGGTCTCTTCCATGTTTACAAACTTTTTCCATGATCCTTAAACTAAGTGGTAGAGATGATTAATTGTGCACTGTTCAAAATTCTATCAGGAAGCTTCCTCAAAAATGGTTCAAATGGCTCTGAGCACTATGGGATTTAACTTCTGAGGTCATCAGTTCCCTAGAACTTAGAACTACTTAACCTAACTAACCTAAGGACATCACACACATCCATGCCCGAGGCAGGATTCGAACCTGCGACCGTAGTGTCTAGAACCGCTCGGCCACCCCTGCTGGCGAAGCTTCCTCTATCATTCCTTTCCCCAGTCCATGTACTCTTACTATTTTCTTTCTTTTCCTCTTCCTGCCACTGAATTGTGGTCATCCATCACAATTAAGTTTTCCTCTCCATTAACTCTTTGAAAAATTTCTTTGATCTCATCACAGATTCTTTGAATTTGTTCATCATCTGCAGACCTACTTAGCATATAAACTTGTACCACTGTGGTGGGTGCGGGCTTACTATCTTGGCTATGATAAAGCACTCAATATGCTGCTCATAGTAGCTTATCCACATTCATATTTTCCTATTCATTATTAGACCTATTCCTGAATTTATTTATGTATTTATAACCCTGTACTCACATGGCCCAAAGTCCTGTCCATCCTATCACCAAACTTCACTCTTTCCCTGTATTTAACTTCAACTCACCCATTTCCTTTTTCAATTTTGTAACAGAGTTGACGTTCAATGCTCTGCTCCATAGTATGCCAGTTTTGTTTTTCCTAATGACAACAGCCTCCTGATTAGCCCTGCGCAAAGATCGGGATGCGGGGCTATTTTACCTGCAAGAGGATGTCATCATCATTTAACTATACAGGAGACTTACATGTCCTCAAAAAAGAAAAAAAAAGCAACAGCTGTAGTCTCTCCTTGCCTTTAGCCATTTGCAGTATCTGCACAGCAAGGCCATGTTGGCTAGTACTACAATGCCAGATCAGACAACTGCCCAAACAGTTGGCCTTACTACTACTGAAAAGGCTGCCGCTCCTATTCAAGAACCACATGTTTGTCTGGCCCCTCCAAAGATACTCCTTCATTTGGGTTGAACTTACGATATGGCTATCTGTATCACTGAGGTGCGCAAGTCACCCAACATTGGCAATGTCTGTGGTTCATTCAGCATAACCAATAACAGAAGATGCCTCGCATTGCTGAAGGAGTGAACAAACATTTTGTCTCTAGCAAAAGTTGTTCCCATGGCATGATCTGTCATCCGTAAATGTTTTATGCTAATACTTTGAAACACCTCCATAACCATTAATTTCAACAATGTTATGAGTTTTTATGTGACTCATTTGATCAACCATAAAAAGGGCTCCAGGTTTATAATGACAGTTTTATGTTTCATAACAGAGTGGAAAGGAATATCACCATTTTCCTCATAAGAAGTACTTGGTGTTGGACAGTGCTTGCTATTGTTTCAACCTCACTGCATAACTGTTTCAGACTAGTACATAGACCTCTAGTCACCAACAGATAGCAGAGAACTAATCTTCATCTATACTCTGTAAAAATGAAATGTGCATATGGTATTTTTGGCTGGGAACTCCACTGTTTTGGGGAGAAAATTCCTGACTTGGCCAGGAGTTGAACCTGGGGTCCCATGATCGAGAGTTGGTAATGTTAACTACAAGAACATGAGCTGCTGACAGTATTCTGCAAACCCCTGTGAATTGCATGGCAGAGGATGATTCCATTTGTACTAGTTGTTAGGGCTTCTTTCTGTTGCAGTCATTTATGAAGAATGGGAAGAATGATTTCTTAAACAGCTTTGTGCACCCTTGCAACCTTGTTACAATCTCTATAGGAGTGATACGTAGTAGTCAACAGTCTATTCCTTTACCTACCACTTAAAGCTGGTTCTTGAAACTTTTTAAGTAGTCTTCTTGGGATGGTTTGCACCTATGAGGGTCACTCCAAAAGAAATGCACACTATTTTTTTTTTTAAATCCATCTTTTATTCTACTTGTTTGAAAGTTTTACAGTGTGTAGATACATCCTTTAGGAACAATATTTTCATTTCTCCACATAATTTCCATCCCTCTCAACTGCCTTAAACCATCTTGGAACCAGCGACTGTATACCCGCATGGTAAAATTCTGGACCAACCTGTTGGAGCCACTGTTTGATAGCGTGCACAAGGGAGTCATCATCTTCAAACCTTGTTCCACGAAGAGAGTCTTTCAGTTTCCCAAAGAGATAATAGTCACATGTAGCCAGGTCAGGACTGTAACGCGGGTGTTTCAGTGTTGTCCATCCGAGTTTTGTAATCGCTTCCATGGTGTTTTGACTGACATGTGGCCGTGCATTGTCATACAACAGCAAAACGTCCTGCTTTTGCTGAAGTGGTCGAACACGACTCAGTCGAGCTTGAAGTTTCTTCAGCGTCGTCACATATGCATCAGAATTTATGGTGGTTCCACATAGCATGATGTCCACAAGCAAGAGTCCTTTGGAATCGAAAAACACTGTAGCCATAACTTTTCCAGCAGAAGGTGTGGTTTTGAAATTTTTTTTTCTTGGGTGAATTTGCATGATGCCACTCCATTGATTGCCTCTTCATCTCTGGTGAAAAATGATGGAGCCATGTTTCATCACCTGTCACAATTCCTCCAAGAAATTCATCTCCACCATTCTCGTACTGTTCCAAAAGTTTGCTGCATACTGTTTTTCCTGTTTCTTTGGGAGCCACTGTCAACATCCTGGGAACCCACCTGGCACAAACCTTTTTTAACGCCAACACTTTTGGTATTCTGCAAACACTTCCTTCCCCTATCCCAACGTAGCATGACAATTCGTTCACTGTGATGCATCTGTCAGCAGTCACCAATTCATTAACACTCTGCACATTCTCTGGAGTGTGCGCAGTACGCGGCCTGCCACTGCGAGGACAATCCTCAATATTGCCATGCCGGATTTCATCACGTAACCTGCTTGCCCACCGAATATAACTGTACTGCAATCGACAGCAGCATTTCCATACACCTTTCTCAACCTCTTGTGGATGTTTCCCACTGTCTCATTTTCACAGCACAGGAATTATATAACAGCACATTGCTTCTGATGAACGTCAAGTGTAGCAGCCATCTTGAAGGCAGACTGTGACGGCGTCACTCATGGGAACAAGTTGAACTAAGTTTTAAAACAAGCGGGAAGGATGTATCTACACACTGTAAAACTTTCACACATGCAGAATGAAAACTGTATTTTTACAAAAATAGTGTGATTTTCTTTTGGAGTGACCCTCGTATCTCAACCATTTGCCAGTTTAGGTTTTTCAGCAACTCTGTGACCATGGGTCAGACAAACTTGTGACCATTCATACTCCTCTCCTTAATATGTGCTCAATGTCCCCTGTTAGTCCTAATTGGTACAGGTCTCACACGCATGAGCAGGAGTGAAGAATGTGTTGGACAAGTGTGTTGTATACTATCTCATTTGTAGACTGGTCGCATTTCCTCAGTAAGCTAACTGAACTCTGACACTTCCTTTACATATGACAAAGCCTATGTTGTCATTCTGTCTGTTGTCACATTCAAGTATTTGTATGAATTGACTGTTTCCACTTGTGACTCACTGATATGCTATATTTTTCATTCTGTGAATTTTACTTTGCTGAACATTTACAGCAATTTTCCAATTTGTGCACCACTTTGAAATCTTATCAAGATGTGACTTAATATTTGTATAGCACTGAAAAGACAGTACTTCATTGTAGATAACTATCATCTGCAGAAATTTTGAGATTACTATTGATATTTGTGCCATGAGGGTCCCAGCGGTGCCAGCCAGACATTTGAATATTCTGATGGTAGTGTTGAGTGACACTGCAGGACCATATAGAGAGCATGGTCATCCCTGCACTGCTCAAGGTGGATGGACACACACTGTGACTACTAACTCTTGGTCTGGAGTGGGACAGAGCAGCAACTGACTGGCTGGTGTGCAAGTCGTGGGATCTGGATGCAGGGCAGTCAATGTGGGAATGTTAGCTTGTGTAGTGGGACTCTACCAGGACAATTATGTATATCCTGTGCCTTGTGTTGTCACCAGTTATTGTATAGCTACCAACAGAGCTGCTTTTGAGAAATGTTAAACGCAGTTAAGTCATTTCAAGTGGTGCAGTGACATATCATTATTTTTTTATTTTAACTATTTTCCAAGACCAGCTGTTAATATTTGGAAGAGAATCTTTATTTTGTGATTCATTACCTCTTGAAGAATGGAATTTCTTAGAATTTCATTATTAATATTAATTTAGATTCAGTATTAATCATACACACAAATATTTTATAACAAGTTTTGCATCATTAACTTGTTATGCTGTTCAAGAGCTTTTTCTGTGATAACACTTTTATGTTTATTTATGTTGAAGGTGTATCTTATTCAGGAGTTAAGTGGCTGCAAGGTGTATACATTGCAATAGTCTTTAATGAGTATTGTAAACAGAGCATGTAATCAACCCATTCCTACCTCTCTCCTATCACTCCATAACAATACAGGGTGCCCCAATCAAACCTCCCTGATTTCAAAGACCCAGGAAAAAAAAAACTCAGTAGGTTCAACAATGAAAAATTCACCACATTGTAGAGCATCTCAAAAAATTATTTATTTATTACCAATACACCTCTAAATGTGAACCATTTGTAGCATGAAGAATATCGAGTCTATATTCAAGTTTCGTGCCAAGTTCTTTGTAACATTTCCTCTGTTATTGTTGCAATCACATTAGTGATATGATGTTGCAACATAGGAATATCGTTCACTTTGGTTGCATACACACGGTCCTTCATGAATCTCCACATGAAGATATCAAGCTGTGTAATGTCAGATGAACATGGTGGCCAGGCAATGGGTCCTCTGCATCCGATCCAACAATTGGGAATTTTCCTATCCAGGAACTTGTGAACAGCTGTTGACCAATGTGGTGGAGCTCCATCTTGTTGAAAAATGATGTTGGGTTGCAAGTCTTGTATCTGAGGGTACACAAACTGCTACAGCACATTCAGATACACTGACCCATTCACTGTTTGTTTCACAAAGAACAGTCCAACAATCCTTTCGTTCATTAGCCTGCACCAGACGTTTAGTTTAGGGCTACCATGAACATGTCCCTTCCCGATAGATGAAAGGTTGCTTCATCTGATAATAAACATCTTTCCAGGAAGCTGGCATCCATATCAATATGGTGCAGCATATCCGTGGCAAATTGTTGTCAGCGTGGTTTGTTGTTCAGCATCAGATGTTGCAGAATTTGCACTTTGTAAGCACACATATGAAGACGCTGGTGAACTACACGCTGCAATGTTGATCGAGGTACATCAAGTTGCCTAGATGCTTGACGAATTGACTAACGTGGGCTTCTGAGAAACGTTTGTCTGATGTCCTCCACTGCCTCTTCTGAAACCCCATAATGTGCACTGCCAGATTGTTTCAGAACATTTCCTGTTGCCAGAAACTTCCTATACCACTCCTTAATTGTTTTCACATCAGGTGGATCACATTAATACACACAACAATAATTTATTTGCACAGTAATCAGCAATTTTGTTTCTGCAAACCACACTACTGCTTGTGCTGCTGTGGAGTTGCCATTTTCACTTCATGCAACCGTGCTGCATTCTGGCGACGATACTCGGCACTTCTGACATGGGAATATAAATTCTTTGAGATGCTCTACAATGTGGTGTGTTTTTCATTGTTGTATCTAATGTGGTTTTTCTCTGCTGGGTCCTTGAAATCAGGGAGGTTTGAGTGGGACACCTTGTATTATCTGCAAGGTTATTAATATACAACATGAACATCAAGGGACCCAACACACTTCCCTGGGGCATGCCTGAAGTTACTTTTACATTGGTTGATGACTCTCCATCCAAGATAATATGCTGCATGCCCTCTAGCAAGAAATCCTTATGCCAATTGCAAATTTCATTTGCTTTTGATAATAAGCTTAGGCATTGTGCTGAGTCAGATGCTTTTCAGAATTAAAGAACTACTGCACTCACCTGACTTCCTGGATCCATAGGTTTCAGGATGTCATGTGAGAAGAGTATGAGCTGGATTTCTCATGACCAATGTTTATGAAATCCATGCTGATTGGCATGGAGCAGGTCTTTCTGTTTGAGGTACCTCGTTATATTTTAGCTCAGAATATGTTCTAAGACTCTACATCAGACGGATGTCAAAGATATTGGATGCCCTTGAAAGGCAAAGGTCCCGAGTTTGAGTCTCGGTCCGGCACACAATTTTAATCTGCCAGAAAGTTTGTGGATCACATCTATTACCCTTCTCATAGATGGCTGTGACCTGTGCTTTCTTGTAATTGCTGGGCATAGGTTTTTGTTTGAGGTAGGTTTTCAGGCCCTAAAGATTTATTTGGTTTTAACAATATAAGTTGTTTCTTAATGCCATTGTCAGTTATATCTATATTATTCATCTTCGGAGTGGTATGTGAATTTAACAGAGGCAGACTAGAATGAAAATTTAACAGGTGCAATGCTCTTGTATTGTCTATTGTAAAGGAACATTTGTAAACAGAATTCAGCACTTTTCTTTTTGCTTTGCCACCCACATTTACAGTTCCTGTGTCATCCATGAATGTCTGGACATTAACTTTGGTGCCGCTAACAGACTTTACACGTGAGTGGACTTTGGCAGTAATATTGCTTGAGGGTTGAATAACACTTAGGCAGTTTTTTGTTCTACTGATTTTTATTTCTATGAACTAGTTTTCGGCTTATTAGGCCATCTTCAGGTAACTACTGGCTATTGTTTACAAGGAGCTTTTGTTTTTATGAACAAAACATTCTGGACTAACATACAACACACTTGCATATGATCTTTAGTTGTGGTATTGTCTTTGGAATTGTCAAACAGGTCTTTTGACTTAGATCCAGTATATTTCCATTGTGAGTGAGCTTCTGAACTATATAATGTAGGTAGTTTTCAGAGAGTGCATTTAGTATTACTTTGCAGAATGTCTTGTCCTGCTCACCAATTACAAAATTGTAACTATCCCAATTGGTCATTGGATGCTTACAGACTGCTACAGTGAGTAAGGTCAGGGAACTTATGTGCCAACAAATTGAAATCTTCTCTAAAGTTTATGGTTATGTCTGGTGTTTGATAAGATGATATGATTTCGTGCCCATCCTTGGTACTGAGTCTTGCTCAAACAATCTAGGATGAAGCTTAACTTTCTTGGTGGATTTGAGTTTCTTGTTTACTGTGACAAATACGTCACTCCCATTTCCCATTAGCCAAGCCTTTCAGTATACCATACATTTAGATTTAATCTTGGAAGCAAGCAGCAGAAGAAAGTTGACCATGGAAGAGGAAGGAGAAACTGAGTGTCTGACAGCTCAAATATGAACACGACATGAGAATGCTGCCTTACAAGAAGAGGATATTTAAAATACAAGAAATGGAGGTGGACAAGTAAAGACCAGAAACTGAAAATAAGATGTCTGAGAATGTATTGCTATGTATTAGTAAATTCAGAGGGATGTGCATGATCTGAAACGTTCTGTTGAAATAATTTTCACGAAGTGCAATCTGATTAAAAATCATGAGGGTACATAAAAGACATGAACCTTCTTGCCCAGACTATAATCAATGAATTATGAATGCCAGTCAGATGGTTTGTTTAGTACTGTAATAATCTGTTAATATGCTGGTCTTCAAGATAGATTAATCTTGTTAGCGACTTATTTCCCAGAACAGTTACCTCTGACAGGTGCTGCTTATCTTCTGAGCTGTGAATATTTTCTTTAGACTGTGTTTAAATAGGACAAGATAAAATTATATGTTTTTCTGACTACACAATGTGGACAAGACTAGAGAACCATAATTTAATGAACATCGGACAGTGATATCAGTGAATGTCATTTCCACCATACCCATATCCTCCTGTTAACATGGCTGCGGGCAAACAACTGAATCCATAGGTACAGTAGCATAAGGGTAGCTTAAACTTGATTGGAAATATTATGACCACACCACTCAGTTTGCTGCAGTCATGGCAACATATATTCTAGGAAACATTTTCACCTACGAAGGCTGATATTTGCCACAGTAGCCGACTCTGCCTGTAAAAACAAAGCCCCGTATACATATGGAGACCCTGGTGCCCAGTAGCTCAACACTATTCACCATGTGAATAGTTATGGACAAAGAACTGCAAAAGTTGAAGATTTAAGCTGTGCTTTTACGGGAGTTGGCTTATGAAAGAAGGATTTCCCAGACAAACAGAGATAATATTGTTAACAAATTGCAATATATGCCACCCAAGCCTGAAGGAATGGGGGATGGTCAATACAATGGACAGCAGAGGAGAAATACTGAGCATTTTTGGTTTGTAGATGTGGAAGAAGAAACATTGTGGCACAATATTCAGATGGTGATAGAGCCTTACTTGTTGGAGGTGATGGGAAGCAAACTCCCAATTCCCAGAAATGCTAAACCCAATACACGACTCAGCAGACACTGCCACAAGAATTATGAGAGGTCAGTGACCAACTGCCAGGTGCTAAGCAGACAGTGATTCCATAAGCTGCTTACCTGGGTAAGTTGTGTGAGGTGCACGCCTTCCAGAGCTAGGGATACTTATAGCCGCAGACATTTTGCAAGTCCATCCCAGCTCAGCCATGTTGAATGCACTTGAACTTAATCACTAGAGACCGAATTATATGCATCATAAAAACCTTAAAATATGCATGAAAAATGTTTAAAAAATGCATGCAAAGTGTCAAAATATGCAAGATCAAATAATAAAAAAAAACATGGTAGTTACTGCATGCATTATAACTCAAAGTCAAACCTGTGCATATCAGTTACAAGGAAGAGCACCAGTCATGAGAAAAATCGGTACATTTAGAACGCTGATATCATTTTCTGAATACTTTCTGGTGGAGTTTAGGAAGGGGGCTTTCTGGGATATACCGTGTTTCTAGAACTGTTCCTTCTTTGCTATTGTTGTCCATAACAAGCGGATGTGATAACGAGTGAGTCACAGCAAAATAATCAACATGTACAGGACCAACTTCAAGATATATCGCAAGCAGAGGGGCACGCTCAAAAACTCCATAATATTTTATTTAAAAAGCAGCTTACAATCATGAATTATTTTGAACAGCATTAACTTTTAATGCTGTTCCAAATGTTTGGTAGTAAGATTGGTCTTCGATCATTCAAAACATTTTTATAAGCAGAAAAGGACAATTCTACATCAACTGAAGTAACTGGGCAGTATTTGAATTTGGGTGCTATTTTGGTACTTATTTTTTCTGCTAAAAGTTCACCTGTCCCGTTAAAAACTATTAATTTGGCACGAGGGTTCAAAGCCTGGGTTTATTGTTTAAAATGGTTTTAAACTTTTCTTGGGAATACCTCCATCAATGAGTAGTCCACTAGAATAAATTTACTCACTAACTGAATAGATTCATTCAACACCCAACCTTGAATTTCAAGTTTTTTAATTCTTGCAGGTATATAGGAAAAATGAGTGCTAATCATGGCAATGTCTTTTTTAATACCGGAATCATTAAAAGCTTCTTTGCACTGGCAAACTGCCAAAGCCTCTGCACTATCAAAGTCATTTACTACCCCTCTAATGACCTTGAAATGTTCATTGTAAAACAACACAGCTTTGACCCACGTACCCCAACGAGTTACCACTGGTTCGAGAGGTAAAGACACATGTGGTAGTTTTTCTTTGTAGGTCTTGATGTTAGCAGGAGCCCTTAGAAACACTTTCTTTGTGGATGAAATCAGTTTATTTGCATTCATAAATGTGGAATGTACTTCTTTAGCAAGGCAATGTACTCCATGAGCAAAGCATGTCACATGAATCAAACTGGGATAAAATATTCAGAGGGCTTTTCCTGCTTTGATCATATAGGGAGCAGCCATTTGAAATAAACACAAACATCCTTTCATCTGCAAAAGATTCTGGAAATCTTTTTCTAATACCCTCATTCACAAATCTGGCATCGTAGAATGATTTACTTTTTCAAGTTCTTTGCTGGCCGTAGACTCTTCTTTTAAAGCACCAAAAATTAAATTTGCAATTTAACAGCCACAAGTGTCTGTAGTGGTGTCAACTGAAATATAGATAATGCTGTCCTTGAGTTCATTGCGAATTTCTTCCAGAACATTTATGTAAATTGACTGTATGTAATTTTTACGCAATGTTGATTCATCTGGTATATTTTGATTTAAGCAATATTTGTGCAGGAAGACTTTGAGGATAGGGTTTGTAAGTTTGTGAAGGGGAGTATTTCTTGCAATGAATGCTTCATTATTATATTAAAATGACTTTTTTTGTTATCTATGGACAAATCACTGGTACTGCCAATTGCTGTTGTCAGAAGTTGTTGTGGTCCTCTCTTCTGCATTCCAGCGATATGAAGACTTCTCTTGACATGGTGGTTTATTTCAAATTTTTTTTGCGTAAACCTTTTTCTCACAAACTCAACAATATGAAACAATTCTGTCATATGTAAATGTTCCAGGATGTTCAGCTATCCGCGGAACATTTCTTTTTTCGGGCAGCAGGGCACACGAAATGTTACATATAACATGCTGTAAACAGGGTCAGTTGTGTGCAGCAAATAAAAAGCTTAACTGAAAAATGGATGTGCAACTAAAAGCTTGTGTAGTTTAATTTAATTGTTGCCGACGCATAAGGTATGACAGTGGAGCAGATTAACCAGGGGTACGGGCACAAGAGCATCGAGTCTGTCTGATGTTGGTGGTGCTGCTGCTGCTGATGATGATGAGGTCCCATACTTCAAGGAGAGTAGGGGATGATGTGGGAGACCCGCTAGGCAGTGGCCTCTTGGTTAGTGATTGCTTGCAGTTCCAGATCATGGTCAACCTGTGAGACATCAAAACTAGATTGAGCTAGAGATCGCTCTTTTAAATTTTTAAAATATTGTAAACATAGAGTGTTTTTAGTTAAAATATGCAATAACCAGTGAAAAGGAGCCAAATATGCAAATACATATGCCACATGTAAATGCATATAATCCGGTCTCTACTAATCACCTATAAAGTAGCCTTTCAGAGGGAGTCTCCTGTTAGTTTTTATAATTGGTTGAATTCAGTTTATTTCATGAATTAAATTCCCCCCCCCCCCTCTCTCTCTCTCTCTCTGTGTGTGTGTGTGTGTGTGTGTGTGTGTGTGTGTGTGTGTGTGTGTGTGTGTGTGTGCGCGTGTGCGTGTGCGTGTGCGTGTGCGTGTGTGTGTGTGTGTGTCAGAGAGAGACCAATTATTTATAAAGTGGATTGATCAGTTTATGAGGAATCAAATTCTGACAGCAAAACATCATATTTACCTGTATCTCAGTCAGTCACTTCAACCTAAGAGTAGGTAAAAGTTGGAGAGAGGTTACTCGTAGGTTTACTACCTCAAATGGCGTAGCAGTTTCTCTGACCAAGATATAATTCTCACCTTCCTGTTGCTGTATGTATATATTGATGGCATATTCAAGGAAGTGATATTGGTATTGGCAAAGTGCACACAAAGTAGAAGGGCACACAGATGAACTTCGCTATAGCAATGACACTGCACTCACGAGATGAAAATTAAGTATGGAGAATTGTTAGCTGCAACAGACAAAAGACTTGCTTTGTTGGTGCTGCACATTTTAGTGATTTTGATCGTGATAGACTTACTATGCTGCAGTGTTCTGCTTCGGCACGCCAGTGTAGATGTGTGCACAGAATCAGCTAAGTGAAAAATCTGTGCAATATGCATGTTTATTTATTTACAACAGCCGACTTATGAATTTTTCCTTGTGTGAGACCGTGTGTACAAGATCAAGTGCTGTTTGGAAGTTCTAGATTCATATATTTTACTGTTCTCTTCACTTCTGTGTAATCTTTTATAGATCGTATCAATACCCATTTGTATTGTGAAATTTCTAACATCCGTGATTACTGTGATAAACTAGTACTGTCATCGTCAATTGCAGGCCTAAACTAAACTGTGCTATTTTAAAAAAAATTTATAACAATAGGCCTACCTTTGCTCAAAATGACTGTTCTCTTATTTCAGTGCACAATTCCATGAGAAATAGTTTAGTTTGAGAATTTTTAGATGCTTACAAAAGTAGATTTTCGGAAGTTACCAGTACGAGTGTTTTGGAGACGTAATTTATTTCGTAGCAATTCAACGTTTGTGGTTAACAGTTCAGCCAAAGAATACATCAGCCATGAATTTCATTGTATATCAATGCAGATAAACATGATTTTTTAGAATTTTTGGAAACTCCGTTGTCCTTTGCATAATCTATGAACAATTTGTAGCAAATTGGCATTTGTGATGTAGTTACTGTAGCATATTTTCTAACATATTGTGTTACATCTAGTTTTCCCTTAAAGAGGAGTAGCTCTCTACATAATCTCCATTTATCGTAAACTAACTGCGTTTTTGATTTTGCTAACAACTATAATTAACATCCAAATGCTTTAGGAAACTAGTAATTTTCACAACAATTTTTTGTGTTACCTTAATAGAAATCTCATTTTTGTGTATCTGCTTCAATTCTTACAGGGAATTAACAACTTTTTAGCTCAACAGATTAAAGGATGATCAGTGGGTTTGATTTGAAGTTATTTCTTCCCTGTCTTGTTGTACATTGCACCAGCCAAAATGCAGCTCCACTGTGAATGCTATTGTGAAACACAGGATGAGTTGGTTGACATTCATAAGCAGCTGGAAATCACCCTGACTACTGTTAAGTGATTGGCAGCTGCTGCGAATCAGAATCAGTGTGTTGGAGGAGCTCCCTAGAGTTGTGTACCTGTGCGACCTATATCAGAGGTACCTCAAGTGCTGTTCTCTCCTGTGGATCCTGTCTCCTCTGCAGAAAGTATAGGATCTGTCATTAGTTGTCCACTTGACTGTGAGCGGTGTGTCAATGGTAGATCTAAGTGTCCTGCACAGAGTGGGTGGGGACTAGGGAGGACTCAGTGTGTTCTACCAATCCCTCTAACAACAAGTTTGAGGTGCTGCCTTTCACTGAAACTGAAACTGAGGCAGTGGAACTCATGTCACCTGTTTTGGGGAAACCTGTTTTGTCTGATGTCAGGAGGAGGTAAACACAAAAGGTAGGGGTCTATTAATTGCCAGTAGTTCAAACATACAGTGACTGATGGCACCCCTTAGGGAAATGGCAGCAAGTGACAGGAAAGGGGCCCTCATTCAGCATGTTGAAGAGTCTATTCCGACAACCATTGAGGGAAGAGGGTGCAACCAACTGCAGATTTCGGTGCACATTGGAACAAATGGTGCCCGTCATTTGGGATCCGAGGTCATTCTTGGGTCATTCCAGTGCCTGGCAGAGAAGGTTGAGATCAGCCTTGCATGTGGAGTTTCATTAAAGCTCACAATTTTCAGCTTTGTCCCCAGAACTGATTGTGGCCCTTTGGTTCTGAGTTGAGTGAAAGGAGTGAAGGAGAGACTTCCAAGGTTCTGTGAGAAGCTAGGCTGCGACTTCCTGGACTTGCACCATAGGGTTGAGAACTGTAGGGTTCCCCTAAATAGATCAGGTGTGCACTACACATCAGAGGCTGCTACTCAGGTAGCTGACTGTGTAAGGGTGCAAACAACTGTTTTTTAGTTTAGGCAACTCTCCACCCAATCCAGATAACGATAGCTGTAGGAACCGCAGAAGTATCAGTGTAAGATCGAAAGAAATGCCTCCCATAGTGTCATATCTCAATGATAGTATTAAAATCCTAATGATAAACTGCCAAAGCATTCACAACAAAGTGCCAGAATTTGAAGCACTCATGAAAAGCAGTGAAGCTCACATAATACTAAGTACAGAAAGATGGTTGCAACCTGAAATTGATAGCAATGAGATTTTTGGGGAAAATTTAAGTGCGTATTGAATGGATTGGAAAATGGAGGTTGTGTATTTGTCACAGTAGGCAAGAAACTCAAATCCACTTAGGTACAAACTGAAGCTGCATGTGAGATTGTTTGGGCAAGACTCAGTATCAGAAGTGGGCATAAAATGATTATTGGATCCTTCTGTCACCTACCAGACCCATCTCCTGATTTACCCAAAAACTTTTAAGAGACCTCAGTTCACTTGTCCATAAGTTCCCCAGCCATACTGTAATCATCAGTGGAGACTTTAATCATCCAACAATTAATTGGGAAAATTAAAGTTTTGTTAGTGGTGGGTGTGATAAGACGTCCTGTGAAACTTTACTAAATGCCTCCTCAAAAAACTACCTAGAACAGATTGTTAGGAACCACATTCAATGATGGAAATGCATTGGATCTAATGGCAGCAAATAGATCTGATCTTTTTGAGGATGTCCACATCGAAATCGGTATCAGTGACCATTTTGCGGTTTGACAACAATGATTAATGACGTACATAGGAAAAGTAAAACAAGCAGAAAGATATGTATGTTCAGCAAACTAAATAAAAAATCAGTAGTGTCATATCTCAATGAGGTAGTGTCATATCTCAATGAGGAACTAGAAACTTTCAGCACAGGGCAGGAGCGTGTAGAGGAACCCTGGCCCAAGTTTAAAAGAATCATTGACCATGCACTGGATAGATCTGTGCCCAATAGAACAGTTCATAAGGGTAGGGAACGCCCATGGTATACAGCCTCCTAAAGAAACTTCTAAATAAATAGAGATTACTGCATAATAGGTGTACAATAAAGTGTAGGGTTATAAAAAATAAAATAAAAACTGTATGGGATATAGTGAAGACAGATACAGGTGGGGCCAAAAAGGAAGAGGAACAGATGGCTCTAAAAATAATGTTGCAAACCTTTTAAAAAAGTACTTCATTTCTGTTACTGACAGCCTGGGGTTATCAGGTTCAGTGAATGGATTATCTGAGACAAGTATTTATAAATAACTTTAGTAAAATGGAAATTACTCTCACATCTCCCAAAGAAGTAACATCCATCTTAAAATCCTTAAAATCTAAGTATTCTAGTGGGTATGATAAAATGTTAACAGAGTTAATCAAAGAGTGCTCATGTGAGTTGATTTATGTTTTAAGTTATTTGTGTAATCAATCTCTTATCAGCGGAACTTCTCCAGACTGGCTAAAATATGCTGGAGTTAAGTCTCTTTACAAGAAGGGGGATAAAGAGATACCATCAAATTATTGACCAATTTTACTTTTCTCAAAAATATTTGAAAAGGTTGTGTTCAAGCATATCCTTAAGCCTATGACTGCAAATAATGTATTGTCCAAGTCACGGTATGGATTTCTTAAGGGTTCTGATATAGAGAAAGCTATTTACACTTACAGATAATAAATTAGGCGCTATTGGCATTTTCTGTCACCTGTTAAAAGCCGCTGACTGTGTGGATCACACCATTCTTTTAAGTAAATTAGAATACTATGGTGCTGTGAAATGGTTTGAGTCTTATCTAACTAACAGGAAACAAAGGGTGTCATCACGAAATACCTGTGCAGTAAGCAGTCAGTCTTCATCTGACTGGGAGTTAATTACATGTGGTGTTCCTCAAGGTTCCATCTTGGGTCCATTGCTTTTTCTTGTGTACATTAATGATGTCTCGTCTGTTATATTGCCAGATGCTACGTTTTTTTTTTTATTTGCAGATGATACAAACATTTAAATAAATAGCAATCAAGTACAGAATTAGAAAGAGCTGCTAATCAAATTTTCGCATTAATAAATGATTTAAAGCTAATTCACTGTCATTAAACTTTGAAAAGACGCACTGTATTCATTTCAGAACTTGTAAGAGATTTCCTTCCAGCATTTATATAAGATGTGAAGACATGCAGATGAAAGAGGTTGAAAGTGTTAAATTTCTGGCATCACAACTCGATAATAAATTCAGTTGGAAAGGGCATACCACAGAATAGCTTAAGCACCTAAACAAGTCTGTATTTGCAGTGAGAATGATGTCAGATGTAGGAGACATAAATATAAAAATCTTGAATGCTTTGCTTACTTTCATTCTATTATGTTATATGGGATCATTTTCTGGGGTAACACATCAAACGGAGCATAACTTTTTAGCGTGCAAAAGCATGTAATGAGAATCATTTGCAGTGTAAATTCAAGACCATGATGTAGAAACCTGTTCAAGGAAATTTATATTCCAACCACTGCTGCTCAGTATATTTATTCTTTAAGAAAATTTGTTGCAAGTAATATGTCTCTACTTCCAACCAATAGCTCAATACATAGTATCAATACTAGGAACAAGAACAATCTACATAATGACCTAAAATCACTTACATTGGTCCAAAAAGGGGTCCAATATTCAGGAACACACATTTTCAATAAATTTCCAGCAACTGTTAAAAACTTGGTTTCAGATAAAGCATGCTTTAAACAGAGTTTGAAAGACTTTTTGATGAGCAACTTCTTCTACTCTATAGACGAATATCTTAACAGAGGCTGTTAGGCCAGCATAAGTAAAAATGTCTGTTAGATTTCAGTTTTGACAGCACTTTGTCACAACAGTCAAGATTACGTATTTTGTGTATGATACATTCATTAATAGTGCATAACAATGTTTCATTCTGACAGAGTATTAATTCTGTAAACATTAGCTGTTCCAGTTTATTGTATTGTATTCACCTAGTTTGACAATCTCTTGACAAATGATCAGGGTAGCAAGTATTATATTCAAATGTTTTATGTTATACTTTCTGACATGTGCCACACCCATGAGAAGCAACTCATTTTTTGGGTCTGTGGAATGAAAACTAAATCTAATCTATAGATATAGAGATGCTGAATGAAATGCATTTGGCTGTCAAGAAAGCAATGCGTGAAGCCTTCAGTGACATAGCAGAATATTGTCAAGTGATCTTTCACAGAACCCAAAGAAATTCTGGTCATATGTAAAGGCTTTTAGTGGCACTGAAGTTAATGTCCAGTCTGTAGTAAATAAGACAGGAACTGAAATTGTGGGTAGGAAAGCAAAAGCTGAAATGCTTATCTGTGTTTTCAAATGTTCCTTTACAAATGAAAAACCAGGAGAACTGCCCCAGTATAATCCTTGTACTACTGAAAAGATGAATAAAATAAGCATTAGTGTCAGTGGTGTTGAGAAACAGCTGAAATCGTTAAAATTGAACAAAGCTGTAGAACATATTCTGGATTCAAACATAATGAAGTATCTTGAACCGAATGACCTTCTCAATGCCAACCAGCATGGATTTCAAATCACGGATCATATGAAACCCAACTCACACTTTTCTTACGACATACTGAAGGCTTTGGATCAAGGCAGTAAGGGAGATGCAGTATTTCTTGATTTCCAAAAAATATTTGACTCAGTACTGCACCTACACTTATTGTCAAAAGCATGATCATATGGGGTATCAAGTGATATTTGCGACTGGACCGAGGACTTTTTGGTAGGGAGGACCCAGCATCTTGTCTTGGATGAGGTGTCATCATCAAATGTAGAAATAACTTTGGATGTGTCCCAGGGAAGTGTGCTGGGACCATTCTGTTCATATTGTATATTAACAACCTTGAAGACAATATTAATAGTAAAATCAGGCTTTTTGCAGTTGATGCAGTTATCTATAATGAAATACTATCTGAAAGAATCAGCATAAATATTCAATCAGATCTTAACATTTCAATGTGGTGCAGAAATTTGCAACTTGCTCTAAATGTTTAAAAATGTAAAACTGTGGACTTCACAAAACGAGAAAATGTACCATACGACTGTAAAATCAATGAGTCGCTGTTGGAATCAGCCAACTTATACAAATACCTGAGTGTAACACTTTGTAGAGATATGAAATGGAATGATCACGTAGGTTCAGCTTTGGGTAAAGCAGGTGGTAGACTTCGGATTATTGATAGACTACTGGGGAAGTTCAATCAGCCTGCAAAGGAGATTGCTTACAAATCACTCATGCGACTGGTTCTAGAATATTGCTCAAGTGCGGGGAATCTGTATCAAATAGGACTAACAGGGGATATTGAACATATACAGAGAAGGGCAGCAGGACTGTTCACAGGTTTGTTTAATCCATCGGAGAGTGTCTCAGGGGTACTGAAGGATCTGAACTGGAAGATTCTTGAAGATAGACATAAACTATTCCGAGAAAGTCTATTAACAAAGTTTCAGGAATCAGCTTTAAATAATTTCTATAGGAATATACTATAACCCCCTATGTGTAATTCACATAGGGATTGTGAGGATAAGATTAGAATAATTACTGCAAGCACAGGGGGATTCAAACAATCATTCTTCCCATGTTCCATATGTGAATGGAACAGGAAGAAACCATTATAACTGGTACAATTGGATGTACCCTCTGCCGTGCACCTCATGGTGATTTGCAGAGAGTAGATCTAGAGGCCCACAGCATTCAGTACTGGATCACCTTCTATTCTTACTTTGATTTTATCAACAATTTCAGGAAGGTACACAGGCTGTGTATGCATATAGCCATTTTTTGTAATGCTGCCACACCCAGGACAACATATAGAATTCCATTTTAATCTACTTTATCAGTTGACAGGGATGTTGAAGTATGTCTTAAAAGGACACAGCTGCAAGGGAGATAACTAAATTATTTTATTATTATTTTTCTCCTTGTTTGTGTTTTATATTGGTCACTTTAGATATTCTTGTATGGTTATTCTGAAACTGAAGGTTTGTCGTTCAAAATGCACTAATTCTCATGCCTTTTACACTGTAAATAGCTGGTTGAACCAACATTATAACATCGACTCATATTCTTTCCACTTTAAAGGATGTAAGAATCAAAGGTTCAAAATAAAGCACGCCAGACACTGCCTAGGCAATAATTAAACTAGCTACAGCTGATTCACAGCAGATAACAGCTTAATCTCATGAAAAATATTGTCAGTTTCAAACACTCAAACATAAGTAGTTAGTACCAGGAGCTACAATTAATGGTGATATACTAACCAGTGGACATCAGTATGGATGCAGATGAGCTGGTGTTGGTTTTGAAGCAGAGTAGTGAGGCAAGCTGTCACGAATGGCTAGTGCATTGTATTGTATGGATTGAACTGCTGATCCAGGTGTTTACTTGCTGGTGGTAATAGGGTGGGTCCATCAGTTCGTACACTGACATTGACCAGTTTGGACCTTGCTTTTGCATCATGCCATGATCTTGGTTTGTGTGTTAGTTGTTTGGTCATTCACACTGGTTGCATTTTTTGCTATTCTCCATGCCTGTCACTGTGTAGTATTCAGACACCATGCTCTTCCATAAATTGACTCACACATCAAGTTTGCTTTCCTCTTCCAGGGTCCAGATCCCTGGCTTCCATAGTTGAGCCACTACCACCTAGCATGGTTGCATTTGTGCTGACAGCATAATTTTGTGGCATTTTTACGCTGAGAAGATACAAAACTGGCAACAAAGGATGTTCTCATGTCTGTCTGTGATGTTGCAGTTTTTTTTTTTTTCTTCCATAGTGTTAATTTCTAGCCACAGTGGGCCTGACACTTTTGGACAGGAACAGTTGTGCCTCCAGAAACAAGAACAAAAGCTGCAGCAGAAGTAAATGCTGGATCTGCTCAAATAGGATGTGGATCTGATCTGCACTCATGACATGCAGGTGTTGGGTCAGATGCCTAGACAGAAACCTTCTCCCCTGCTATCTATGATGCCATTCGTCAGCTACATTGAGTCTACAGAAATAAGGGAGAACTACCTGTGCTGGTTCTTGCTGTGCTCCCAGGTAAGGCATATGGTCATTACAGCTGATAAGGACACTTTTCTATTGTCCATCAGTGCTGGGTTGCACAAAACTGTGCGAAGTTTGAAGCCCTCCACCAAGCCCAAGGAACTTAAGTTTGAGAAACTGTCAGATGTTCATGCAGTATTTTGGACACCAAACACATGTAGTGGTAGCATGGGTGCAGTTCAATCCACACCACAAGCACCCTGAGCAGTCATATGAGGCCTGATTTGCTGACATGCTAAGTCTCACACTGAATTGTTGTCTTGAGTGTCCCCAACGTGATACTTCGTATGTGGACTTGCTAATTATGGATGTGATTGTCCAGTTCTGAGTTCAAGGTCCAAACTATGGCATTAGCCTTGTACAATTCATCTTTAGCCAAAGTTGCTCAGATTAACTGAATCACATGAATGTATACCAGCGGCAAAGGATGTACATTCTGACAACTGGCAGGTGGCGAAGTTGGATACGTCTGGTAAACAGCCCCCAGTGCTCCATGGTAGGGTTGGCCAGGCAACATTGCCTTGCGTTACGTCCCTGTGTATTGACAACACTGACGCTTTTGGTGTGGTGACATCACAGAGCTGACCATCTTTGCTCACGTCAGGCTCTGCAGGTGCAATTATGTTGTAGTGCTGTGATTCCCGCTCGTGATATTTTTTGGGTTTTGGCGTCATTCTCCTTCCACATCTGCTTCCGTTCAGTGAGCTAGTTAGCAGTCCTGCCCCAATCATCATTTGGAGTACATTAGATAGAAATGCCCACATGTAGATTCCATGTGTACAGAATGCCATGAAGTAGATAATTTGGCATTGGTTTGTAGCAGACAGCATGTTGCAGGATTGTTGTTGGAGGTCCCACTGTTTTCTGTTGACTTGGAGCCTGTCTCCAACACCCCACAGTGTATTCTGCTAACACTTACCATGGATGGATGACTGGTTGAATTTTTGGTAGACTGGGGGAAGCTATCGGCCTAGTTAACTTAGAGATACATAGGTTCTTAGTCTGCTCAGCATTGCAATGGCTGTTACATCAAGTTGCATCTTACAATAAATAGTGTCTTCCATTGTGGGGGCAGCTCTCTGTCCCAGCACATGATAAGAATATGGAATGCCAACTTACATTCTTAGTGGTTAATTCACTATTGGCGCAGAATGTTTTTGGGCTGGATGCCTTTTCTGTTTTTGGATTCCAGATCATTGAAAAAAACCATTTAGTGTACCAGTTCCAAGACTTGGACTTTGAGGCACCTGTTTTGGCACCCACACCCCATTCTCTTCATCATGTGCTACAACGTCAAGGCCGAGTTGCAATGTTGGTAGGAACTCTGCATCATCTCTCCTATTTCCTCTAGTCAGTGGGCCATCCCCCCGGTGGTGATTCAGAAGCCAAATGGCATTGTATGTCTTTGCAGCAATTTAAAACTGACAATCAGTGTGTGCTGTATCACAGATTCAGGCCACATTCTGCACCCAGAGGATAGCTGTTAGCAAAATTGTCAGGGTTCAGTACTTTTTATGCACCAAATTGTGTGACTCATACCTGCAGTTGCTGCTGGATGCTGCTTCTCAGAATTCCTTAGTGCTCAGCAGTGTATTTGTGCTCTACCAATTTAATTGCTTGCATTTTGGAATTTTGTCTGCAGTAGGAATTTATCAAAGATATTTGGAGCATTTGATTCAGGATGACACCTGGGTCATGGGCTCCATGCAAGAGTAGCATTTGCAAAATCTGTGGGCAGTTTTCCAATGTCTTCCAGTATTGGAAGAAGAAAGTTTCTTTTCCCCAAAAATGCAGTTTTTGGAACATGTGCTTAATAAAGATGGCCTGCTCACTACAGAACAGCTTGTCAAGGCCTTCATCACCCAGCTGGCATTTAAGAACCTGAAGGAGCTCCAGTCCTTTTTGGGCAAGATTTCAGATTATGTGCATAAGATTGTAGTGTTTTTCCAGAAGTTTAATAAACACAAGATACACACAACAGAGACTTTGATCATCAAAAATATATTCTCCTTCACCATTTGCAACTGTTTTCCAACACTGGGGTAACTGTTTGATTCTGTGACTGCAGAAATCATGTGGTTTTGAGGTGAAGAACTTGCTGAGCCATGTTTTGAGTGCATTTTTGTCAAGAAAGAAAATTCCATGAAGATTGTTTGACAGAGGGTGGAAAAGGTGAAAATCTGGGAGCACAAGATCAAGTGAATAAGATGGGTGCAGAATGACTTCCCAACCAACTTGTGTATAATATTCTTTTTCAGTCTAGTGGAATGCTGTCAGGCATTATCGTGGAGTAGTATCACTTCACACAGTCTTCCTGGTTGTTATTCTGGGATTGTGTCTACAAGACTTTGCAGCAGTGATGGTTACATCTCAGGAAAACAATTCATAGCACAACATGCTGTTGCTGTTCTGCCAGATGCATGACATTGTCTTTTTGTGGATGCACACAGTTCTTTGTATTGGCTATTGCTGCTTTGTTTGGGCTCAACCATTTCTTTCTTTTCTTTACGGTAGCATAAAGACACCATTTCTCATTACCAGTAATGATACAGGAGAGGAATGAAGAAATGACCAATATTGTTCATGAGCCATTTAAGGGGCTCCGGAAAGGCTCAAAATCATGAAAAGTTCAATTTTTACTTTTTTGCGTTTTCTGAATCTGCAGACTATTACCTTTTAATAGATATATAATTTATTCAATTCCGAAAACTACAACTATTATTAATTTTTTTTTGAAATGTGTTCTACATGGGCGTGACCTACTGTGGCGCTGTTAAACTCCTGTCAAATGGTGCTATTATTAACGTCCGTGTTCATCAGGTACATTTTAGTGATGTGAGATAAAGTATGTGTTGTGGCTAACCTGTGATGGTTCAATATATATCACTGGCGTGATTGTCGATTGTTTCATGTTTACTTACTCTGTCGTTATCTCAAAAATATTCGTAATTAATTCTGTTTCTTGAGTCTCTGTTTTGTTGAAGTATAATAATGAGTAAAAGTAAAGTTATTAGAAATCCTCTGAAGGCTTTTAAGAAAAGGAGAAATGTTGGAAAGCCAAAGGTATGTGTTATTACTGTAAACAATAAAGATGATGAAAATCCCCAACATAGCTTGTGTCCCAAAGAAGAAGACAGTTGGTGTAAATATAACAAAGGATTGCTAACTGGTGAAGTGTACACTCATAAGCATAGTCTGCCTCATGCAATAATGGAGGTGATAAAACCTATTTTCAGAGACTTAGCAGCACCTGAACTGTTGAAAAAGTGTATTCACGGAAAAACTCAAAACTCCAATGAAAGTGTAAATAGTGTTATATGGTCGAGAATCCCCAAGACTGTATTTGTTGGAATAGAAACACTTCACTTTGGTGTGTATGATGCTGTTGCGACTTTCAATGATGGCAACATTGTAAGGTGCAAGGTATTTAGAAATATGGGAATGAAGATAGGTTCTAACATGGTACGAGCGATGCTTGCTTTAGACAAGGAACGCCTTCGGGCTGCAGACAGGGCTGTAAAGAGTCTAGAAATACAAGCAAGAGTAAACAGGAGGAGGAACAAGAGAAAGCTGGAGGAGGAGTTTGCAGAGGATGAAGATAATCCATCCTATGGACCTGGAATGCACTAAAAAGTTAATCCAATCTTTGTCGCTCGATTCCCAAAACTTTTATTTTCTCATACTAATTACATGTTTTCTAAGGATCTTCCAAACATATTTGTTTCAAACTTTCAGTAAATGTTACACAGTACCTTCTGCATAATTTAACACAGCCTTTTTCCAAGAAACTGTATATTTTTGAATATATAAATAAAAAATTGCAAAAAAATGTTATGAATTTTCATAACAATTGAAAAAAAATCATCTTTAATAACTGAACTAAAATTTTGTAAAATCCCTGTGTTAAGTTGTAGCCCATATTCCAATAAATAATCTGTAAAAAGTTCAACTTCCTACCTCAAATACTTTGTGAGGAAAGATGGAATTTATAAGCGTTATTTTAACATTGCAAGTATAGGGCGTTCCGGAGCCCCTTAAGAATGAGCAAGTAGAGATATACATATGGCCACACTCTGATTTTTGTGGTTTTGGCTTAGAGCATTCAGTATCCACACACCCATTTTTTGAACCTTCCCCATTGTATCCAAATGCTGCACATTTGTGGATGATCACAGTTCCTCACGTTTGCCAGTTCTTGATTACAATGACATGGATCATTAGGATTAATGCATTTAAATGATCTTTGTCAAACCCCAAAGGTCTTCCTGAATGTGGAGAGTCACTAATGTCAAAATAATGTGCCTTAAAATGAGAAATCCATTTTCCTGCCATGCCCTGTCCAGTGGTATTATCCTCAAACATGGTGCAAATGTTTCTGGCTGCCTCTGCTTCTGTGACCCCTCTCTTGAAGTCAAACAGAAAACATGTCAGAAACATTGTGATTTCTCTACTTGGCACTCCATTTTCTAGTGTCCACAGCTCCACCCATTATACCCCAAATGACAAAATGACAATATGTAAACTCAAACAATGGAAACTGCTTCACCACCTGAGCCATCTGGATTTCAGTGGCTGCTCACACCCGACAGACAAGAATTAACTGGTGAAATTGTAAACGATGTTTTTCAGAAAATCATTAAGTGGTTCTCTGCAAATGGGCTCTCATTAAACTTAGACAAAACACGGTATATACAGTTCCACACAGTAAATGGAATGACCCCATTAATAAATATAGACTTTGATTAGAAATTGGTAGCTAAGGTAGAATATTCAAAATTTCTAGGTGTATGCATTGATGAGGGGTTGAACTGGAAAAAAACACACTGAGGATCTGCTGAAACGTTTGAGTTCAGCTACTTATGCTATTAGGGTCATTGCAAATTTTGGCAATATACATCTGAGTAAATTAGCTTACCATGCCTATTTTCATTCTTTGCTTTCGTATGGCATCATATTCTGGGGTAACTCATCATTGAGTAAAAGAGTGTTCATTGCACAAAAGTGTGTAATCAGAATAATTGCTGGAGTTCATCCAAGATCATCCTTCAGACACTTATTTAAAGAGCTAGAAATCTTCACTGTAGCCTCACAATATATATATTCACTTATGAATTTTGTTATTAACTATCCGAACGAATTCAAACGTAATAGCAGTGTACATGGCTACAACACAAGGAGAAAGGATGATCTTCACTACCCACGGTTAAATCTAACTTTGGCTCAGAAGGGGGTAAATTATGCTGCCACAAAAGTCTTTCGTCACTTACCTAATAGCATCAAAAGTCTGACAGTTAGCCATATAGCATTTAAAAGGAAATTAAAAGAATTTCTTAATGGCAACTCCTTCTACTCATTAGATGAATTTTGGATATAGTAAGTGGTTATTAACCTGACACGTTCCACATCATTACGAAGTGTCGTGTTCATGGTCTATGGAACAAGTACTAATCTAATCTAATCTGTAACTACCAATTTTATGTATGCACTGCTTCACAGTTTGTGCATGAAGTTTTTGCTTGATTTGGCCACTAAAGGCCACCCAGCCTGCTAATATGGCAGTAACTGCATGCAAGCCTACCAGCTGTATACCCCTGTTGCAACTAATATCTACATAGCCTGGCTACTTGTGTAATGCTAATTGTATTATACCTTGTCTTATGTGTATGTGTACTGTTTGAGCAATTAAGTATGGTGTTCTTGGGTTAGAACACTTTTCTGGTAATGAGTAAGGTCTTTGATTCAAAGTGTTCCACTTCAGTCATTGGTCCTTTGAGTTTAATTTCCTTGGAGGCACTGCTTAAATCTATTCTTGAGCAACAGCAGGTGCTGACAATTGCTGTTTCCAGTTTAACGACTACATTGGCACAACCTCTGGCTCCACCACCAACATATTGCCACCATTCCCTGCATATGATGATGCTGCAGGAGACTAGGACACTTACAAAAATGCCTGCGGCATCATTTCCGGACATTTGGGGTAACAGAAATAAACTTGTGCAAAGCCCTTTTTTTGTTGTGGATTTTACCTTGCATATATCAGTTGTGTCAGCTCACCCCTTTACAAAAACCTTCAAGTCTTTCCTTTGATCAGATGTGTGAGTTACTGTTTACCAGTCACTGAAACGTACTCACATTATTGCTGCTCATGTGGACTTTTACTGCCAACAAAAGCTTCAAAAACAGTCATAAAGTGCATGGGCAGCAGAACTACATGGACTTAGCCATTGCTGTAACTTTGTAAGAAATGTTCTTAAGGAATCCTATGCAGATCAAATGGCTCGTGATGCAGTCATATGTTTTGCTCCTGATAGGGAAGTTTAAGAGTGAACTCAACAGTGTGAAATCCTTTGCTTACAGTGGTACTGAATACAGCTCAGTCATTTGAAGTTTCAAGGGCTGCAGGTAGTCATAGAGAAGTCTGGTCCAAAGTTTCAGGAATCTGTTCCTCTCATTCCTCCCAGCAGTTTGCAAGGAAATGTAGACACTATCGCAGTAGTGCAGCAAAAGTCTCAGCATCCTATAGGTAATTAAATGTCATTGAGAACAACAGTCCACATCACAGTAGCAACAGCTTCATGCTCCACTGCCTTCATGCTCGTACTGCTTCATTTGACACGAATGGATCACATGTCCCAAGCACTAGGCAATGTGTAATGGGTGCCATAAGAAATGACACATTGTTTCTATGTGTAACTTCTTTCCAAATCTAAGTGAGAATAAAATGAACATGGATGTAACCAGTATGTCAGCAGTGATGATGTCTCAAAGCAAGTTATACATCGAACTGTGTGTGTTTAACAAACCATCAAGATTGCAGTTGGACATGTCTGCAGCAGCAATTTGATGAATTCTCAGACCTATGTGGATTTGGGTTCTCCCCCTCTGATTCCAGTGTCACAGAGGCTGGTGACATATAATAACAACAGATTTCAATTCTTTGACACGTTTCTGTACCTGTGATTTACAAGGCTGTGATTCATTCACTAACATTCTCAGTTATGGGTAACAATTATACTGAAAATCTGTTTGGTTTGGACACTTTTAAACCATTCATTTTCTCCAGCGATGAAGCAGTGCATTTGGTTTCTAATCAGTTTCCATATCAACAGTTAGATACTCTGCGTGCTGAATTTTTCTCTCTATTGTCTACTGGAATGGGTTGTACAGCAGAATTTCAGGTTTGTCTTACTATGAAACAATCCCCCCCCCCCAGTTTTTCCCATGCCAGTGCAGTACTGCTAACTTTCCGGCATCAGTAAAAGCAGAATTCGATCATATTCAATCCCTTGATATTATTCAATTTATTTCTTCCTGTGAATGGTCAACACTACTGGTGATAATAAAAAATAAAATACCTCCAGGTTAATTATGCCTCCGTGGTGATTTTAAAAATCAATTAACATGCAGTCTGTCATTGTAGTGACTGGTGCTTTTACGGAGGGACATTTGCAAAACCTTTGTGCTCTGTTTTCTGTTTAACAATGTGCAGGGTTAAAGTGCAATTTGGACGAGACACAGTTTTTTCAAATATCCAGTATTTATTTGTGTTTTGAAGCATTTTAATGCTATTGCCATGTTACCATGTCCTTTATGTCTGTCAAGGAATTATAGACAATTTTAGACAAAATTGCATACTACCACAAATTCATCTTGGACATTGCTACTGTGGCACAACCTCCCCATGCATCGTTACATAAAGGTGGTCCTTTCCACTGGTTCCCAGCTTGTGACCCAGCATTCAAGTTGTTGACATCCAAGCTGCAGTCAGCCCCTTATTTGGTCACTTTTCATCTGGGCAAGCACCTTGTGTTGGCAATGGACATGTCTCAGTTTGGCTTTGTCACTGTCTTTTCTCTTAAGAATGCAGACAGAGCTGAATGTCCT
The DNA here is from genome assembly GCF_023898315.1 of Schistocerca nitens. Lineage (NCBI taxonomy): Eukaryota > Metazoa > Arthropoda > Insecta > Orthoptera > Acrididae > Schistocerca > Schistocerca nitens. The sequence goes on from NC_064615.1 coordinate 505,958,202, forward strand.
ATTGCATACACCTCTAAATCCTTTAAATTGGCACAACAGTGTTATTCTGAGAGAGAAAAAGAGGCTTTGGTGATCATGTATGCTCTAACAAAATTTCATGTTTTTCTACATCGACCTAAGTTTCACCTAGTTACAGTCAACAGCCCACTGGTGTCTCTTTTTAACCTGTCAGCATCCTTGCTGGACAAAGCTGCTCACTGCTTACAGTGATCTGCTCTTTTCCTGTCATGATACTGTTATGAGATACATTTTTGATCTGTGATACAAGATGCAAATGCTGATGCCTTATCGTGTCTGCTGATTGGTCCCGATTCAGAGTTTGATAAAGAGGAATTATATTGTTTTCATTTAGATGTGGAAGCTCAAACTGTTGTTGATGGTTTCCCTATTACTAGCACTAAAATTGCAGCTGCAGATCCTGTTTTAAGTAAAGTTTTTGTGCAGCACAGCTGGTTGGACAAACCTCTAGGCTGTTTCTGATGCTTTCAGAAATTGTTTTGCATTACAAAATCATCTTTTTGTTTGGGGAGAATGCTGCTGTGAGCTACAGAGGACACTGCTCCCCCGGTAGAAATCCTGTCCACCCTTTGGCGTGAGGTTATGCATTTATTACATGTGAGCCACTGGGGTGTGTCACGTACAAAAATGTTAGTACACACTTTTGTGGCCAGACATTGATGAGGAAGAGTGCGAGTTGTTGCAGCCTGCCCACAGTGTGCCACCCTTCAGATAGCTCCAAGTGCTTCTTTGTCACTGTGACCAGGCCCACAGCAACCTTGGGAATGAATTCACGTAGATTTTGTGGGACCTTTTTTGAATTTCTAATGGCTTGTTCTAATTGATGCTTATTTTAAATTTTTTTCAGTCATATGTTGTGTGGTTACTTCTGTGGCAGCAACAATTTCAGCTTTGTCAAAAATTTATGCAGTGGAAGCTCTTCCGTATTAATTAGTTACAGACAACAACTCCCAGTTCATGTCTCAGGAATTTGAAGATTTTTGTAAAAAAAGTGGTATTCACCATGTCACAGATCCTCCTTTCCAGCCTCAATCAAACAAGGAACAGAACAACTCGTATGATTATTTAAGACTCAGCAAAAAATAATCATTTTTGGATGTGTCCCAAAAGTAGTTCTTCCCTGTTCCTCATTCTTATAGATTCACCCCTGGTAGTGATAAGCATCCAGCAGAGTTGTTGCATGGTTGTCAGCCCCAGACTCTGCTACATCAGCTTCAGCCGATGCCAGGCCACCTGCCAGCATACACCACAATGCTTCTGACATGGCACAGCTGTTTGGGATTGCGGGTTTGTTCACTGTCCAAAATGGGTGCTGGTGGTTATTGAAAGTACTCATGGCTGATGCCTCTGTGTTGTTCTCATGGCTGAAGGATGGATGTCGTGACACGTCAACCTGCTATGACCTCATGTGGGCGTCTGCGCACCGGGTGTGTCTCCACCACCTGCGCGTCCCCTGTCTGCCTGGCCATCTCATACATCTGCTGCCAACATTTTCACAACTGTCTTCTATGCTGTGGGTGCCACCTTCAGCTGTCCCTGGGGGCCATAGCAGGATCCCAGCTCCCAAGCTGACACAGGTGACACCTCTGTCACTGCAGCCTCAATGGCAACTGGCACTGCCTGTTCTACTGTCACCACCTTCCCTGATTTTGGGCTCTTGACACAGAAATGGAAGCTACACCAGCATTGCCTGTCCTGCCATATGGCCTTTCATTTGGGGGCAGGTGCCGCACCTGTCCCTGCTCAAGCCACTTCTGACCATACACACCAGTGGCAGCACGTCACTTGACTCAACAACCTATATTGACCATAGAAGAAATGGACATCAGCGCAGTGCTCACTTCTTCAGAAAGGAAGAGGACTGCTGTAGCTACCAATTTTGTGTGTTGGCTGCTTCACAAATAGCACCTGAAATTTGTGCTTGATTCGGCCACTAGAGACCACCCAGTGTGCTGCTACAACAGCAGTTGTGTTCATAGCCTGCCAGCTGCTCCCCCTGTTGGAACTAATGCCTATATAGGTCAGAGCACAAGGTGCTGCTGGGCACTTGTGTATTGCTAATTGTATTGTACCTTGTCTTCCATACGTATCTACTGTTCGAGCTATAAATTACATTGTTTTTGGGTAAGAAAAATGGCACATTTCCAATCTTTTCACCACTTTCAAATCTTATCAAGATCTGACAGAATGTTTGTGCAGCCTTCTTCAGAGAGTACTTCTTTATAGGTAACTGCATCATCTGCAGAAAGTGTGAGGTTACTATTGACATTGTTTGCCAGGTCATTAATATACAATATGATTGCATGCCCAAGCTCCTTTTACAATTTTCGATGGCTCACCATCTATGATACCCTCAATCCAGAGACAAGTCTTGTTTTCTACCTAAAATGCCCATGCCTTCATAATGTGGTACTGAGTCAAATGCTTTTCAGAAGTCAAGAAGTTCTGCATCCACCTGACTGACATGTCTGATGACTCTGCTGATGTTGTGTGAAAGAAGTGCAAGTTGGGTTTCACATGATCAGTGTTTTTAGAAAGGGCTAAACTCAGCTGCAAATTCTGACTGAGATTCCTTTGAGCTGTGGGTCTTTTTTGTTTTTAGTTATTTCAACTGTTTTTCAATGCCTCTGACAATAGCTATATTATTCATCTTTGCAGTGGTTCAAAAACCAAACTGGGGAAGTACTCCTGTATCTTTCTTCATAGAGGAATATTTGAAAACATAGTTCCTCATTTCTGCTTTTGCTTTGCTACCCTCATTAACAGATCCTCTTTTTTTTTTACTGTTGGAGGTCATTTGACATGATCCTGCTGTGATAGTCATTGAAGGCTTCACACATATCTCTTTTGATTTGATTCATACAGCATCTCTCTATCTGTAACCTTGTGCTTTGTTTTACACATTATGTGCAGTAGGTTATGTTTCTTGAGATATTTCTCTGCAGAGATTGTATATAATGGAGGGGTCCATCCCACCACATCTGTTCTACTGTGTACATATCTTGTCAACTGTTCTTCTAAATGTAAGCCACAATGCAATGCTTTTGTGTGCTTCTGTCTACAATTAAATGTTTCAAGTTTTTCATTGAGATTTATTTATTTATTTGTTTCGTGTTCTGTAGATCGAAGTAGTAAGGATATGGAACATGCCAGATTGTACGGAGTTGAAATACAACTTACATGGCAATAATGTTAGAATATAAATAAAATATCAATTGCAGAACATATACTGAACTAAAGGAAAACTGTGATTCACTGTGGAAAGTTGAGTAATATATATAGGGAGCAAAGTTACGCTAAATACTAAAATATTATTTTTGTATGAATTTTTCTCATTTGTCCAATTCTTTTTCTTGCTTTTCTTCCATTTTTCTATCTTTTTCCGCCCTCTGCTTCTCTTTTTTGCCACTCCCACCATCCTAACACTCCAAACCCTCCCACCCTGCCATGATTTATCCCACCACATACTACATCCACTCTTTTCGAAAATGTGCTTTTGCACTATAAAAACTAAGGTCCCTCATTCTGTTTCTTGAAACCTGCTTGTTCCTTAGTGTCAATCCCCAAGGCCTAACACTGAAAGTCCCTGTTTCTGAATGTAATCCTACTTTGCACTGGCCTCATTTCCAGTTTCAAATACAGCAATCTCTTGTGTTAACCTGGCTAATCTGTGACATATACATCTCATTTGCCAATGTCCACTCTACCAGACTTCTCCTCCTACAAAATCATGCAGTTATCAGCTCCTTATGTTTCCTTGTATGCTGTCATCCACCAAGCCAACTTCAGACTGCAACAACATGCCAGACTTCACCTCAGAAAGCTATCCCACCTTCTCCTAAGCTACCGCAACATTTGTGTTTCCTTTCCTATACCTCTGCAGCTCCCTGAACAGCCACACCATCAACCACCACTCCTCACCTACAAGCTGAGCTCAACCAACTGTCTTAACGTCCCCCAGCCTTCACCACTGCCTCTCAGGCCAGTAATAACTCATAATCACAAGAATCAGTCACAATAGTACAGTGTTCTCAACCTCTTGTCTAAAGCACTCTCCCCTCCTGAATTAGCCATGTTATCCAGGGGTTTCACTTTCAGCCCTAAACCTGCATTTAATCATGCTGCTTTAGTGAAGGATCTACTTTCCTTCACAAGTAATGTTAATTGGAAATATCATTTTGAGTCCAATACTAAAACCTTTCCAACTAACCTGACATTGAACCCTGCCTTGAACAGTTCTGACTGCTATCCCAACTTGATCCACCACCACTATCTCAAAATCATCCCTTACAAGCCTTCTAAGAATTCCTCATGTGTAGCATTGCTTCATAACCCTTCCTCAGGGCCCTGCAACATGATCCTAACCTGTCCTCTGCAGAACTCCAGGCTCTTCATTCCCTAAAAGTTGATGAGCTGATGACTCCATCATTATCCTCCCACCAGCTGTACAAGGGATCTATCACTGTGGTACTTGACTGACAGGTGTATGTAAATGAAGATCTATGCCAACTGTCTGACACCTCCACACACAGCATCCTCCATCAAGATCCCATCCCTGTGATTCAAACTTATCTGCAGTCCCTCCTTAAAACCTCAGGCCCCTCACAAGGACTAACACCTCAATCCATAGAACTTCTTACCCCACCCAAACCGTGCGCCCCCACCTTTTACCTTCTTCCTAAGCTCCACAAACCCAATCATCCTGGCTTCAAAGTACCCACTGAATGTATATGTGCCTTAGTCGATCAACACCTGCAACCCACAGTACAAAGACACCAGCATTTCCTAGATCGTCTAAAATCTGTGCCCATCCCACTCTCACCACACAACTTGCTTGTCAACATTGCTCCCACCTCCCTCTGCACCAACATCCCCCATATACATGGTCTGTCTGCTGCTGAACATTTCCTCAATCAGTGTCCGTTCAAACCTAGAACTTCCTTCCTGTTCACCTGACTCAGCTTTATACTTACCAAGTACTTCATTTTTCAGGGGTAGACATAGAAACAGACCAGGTTAGGGCCATGGGAAACAGGATGGCATCTTCCTATGCTAACTTTTCCATGGGTCACTTGGAGGGGGCTTTCCTGGGATCCATAAGCCTTCAGCCACTTGTTTGGTTTTGATACGTTCATGACATCTTTGTTCTATGGACTCATGGTGAGGCTGACTTGTTAAAATTCCTGGAATCTCTGAATGCATTATCACAGTTATTTTTGACTTGGTCATATTCTGAACACCATGCCACTTTCCTTGATGTTGATCTCATCCTCACCGAAGGCCAGCTACGCACTTCCGTCCACATTAAATGTTTTCGATGATGCAGAATTGGAGACATTGCTGAGTGAATACTCACGTCAGACTCAAGAAGAATTGGCACAATTAGTGGAAGTGACACAGCAATCCATTTCAAACGTCTCAAGGCTATGGACATGATTCAGAAAGAAGGAACTTGGGTCCTGAGTGAGCTGAAACCAAGAGACATTGAACAGCGTTTGTGTGTTTGTGAACAGTTGCTTCAGAGGCAAAAATGGAAGGGTTTTCTACATTGCATTGTGACAGGGGATGAAAAATGGTTTCATTACGATAACCATAAATGCAAAAACTCATGGGGATATCCTGGCCATGCTTCCACATCGACGGCCAAACCGAATATTCACGGCTGCTCATTATCGAATGAAATTAATGCAGTTGAGCAGAGCATTAAAAGACAAATGACTGAAATACAGCGAGAGGCACGATAAAGTGATTTTGCAGCATGAAAACGCTCAACCCCATGTTGCAAAAGAGGTCAAAACATACTTGGAAATGTTAAAATGGAAAGTCCTACCCCACCCGCTGTATTCTTCAGGCATTGATCCCTCTGACTATCACGTGTTTAGATCAATGGTGCATGGCCTGTCTGACCAACACTTCCAATCTCATGAAGAAGTCACAAATTGGATCGATTCATGGATCACTTCAAAAGATGAACAATTTTTTTGACGTGGGATTTGTACACTGCCCATAAGATGGGAGAAAGTAGTGGCCAGCAATGGAAAATACTTTGAATGATACATGTGTAACCAATTTGTTTCATTAAAGCCTCAAATGTTGGGGAAAAATGGTAGAAGCAAAATTGTACACCTTCTATAAAATACAGACATTGTAGGTTGCACAGTTCTTGAACGGAGCAACAACATTGTGTTTAAAACAGAATTTATAACATATAATTTATGAAAACTAGTTCCAAGACAACCGTACGTTGAGCAGTAACAAAAAAGATGAAAAATATAGCACAGACATTGTTGTTTTCACTGATCGAAAGTGTTTCATGACAATCATGTTAGATTAGATATCTTGACCCAAAATTAATCAGGTCTAGTTCTAAAGTAATTATAAGTGTAGCAGTTATATAAATTTTGACTTAGAAACTTACCACCATATAAAAAGAGTTCTCAATTAGTTTCTCTTTGAGAGTTTTGTTTGAATTGTGGCAATTGAGTATGAAGACATCTAGTATATGATGAGAGTGTATTAAACAGCTTAATGCTGTGTTATAAACTCTTTTTTGAACCAGATTAAGTCTTTTTAGTTCAATATGCAGACAGTTTTTGGTTTTTGTATTGTAGTCATGATCTTAGCTGTTGAATTTGTAGAAAGAAAAGTCATTACAGACAAAAGTCAGCAAAGAAAAAATATTCTGTAAGGTGGTGTAAGGACACCATTCATGATTCTTATGGCTCTTTTTGCATAGTGAAATTTTTCTTTGTGAGAGGGTGGTTCCCCCAGAATATAATGCATATGATATTAGAGAATGAAAGTAGTCAAAGTCGGAAACGTTGATGGGATCTGTTTCAGCCACTTAAATGATATTGCGTAGTGTAAATGATGCTGAGCTAGGTTTTTCTGAAAAGATGAAGAATGTGGGCTCACCAATTATATTTGCTGCCTAATTTGTATCTTCAACTTTCTGTATCTATTGATTTCTATACTTTGTCAATTTCTTTAAGGTTTCTTTATGGCATATGGAACAATGGATTTTATCTGCATTGAGTGACAGACCATTTCAGGAAAACCAGTTTAATATTTGAGTGAAAACTTTGTTTACAGTTTTTTTTTTTTTGGGGGGGGGGGGGGGGGAGGTCAGGGTGTTTTCTGACACTTCATCACTGAGAATTGTGGTATCATCTGTGAAATGGGTAAATTCACTGTTCGTATTGGAACAAAGTGGGAGGTCGTTAGTGAAAATAAGAAATAGTAGTGGACCTAAAATAGAGTCTTGTGGCACACCACAACTTAAAATCCCCCACTCAAATGAAGCATGTTCTTCAGATAAGCCATTCAGCATTACAGTCTACTTTTGATTCTTTATATATGACTCAAGCCATGAACTGATTGTACCTGCTAGACCATAATACTTTCCTTTTTTCTAAAGAATTTGATGGTTTACACACTCAAAGGGTTTCAAGTGATCACAAAAAAGACCTGCTGGTGACATTATTATTATTATTATTATTATTATTATTATTATTATTACTATTATTACTACTATTGGACTTACATATTTATAACAATATTTCAATATTTTACTAGAAATATTGTGTACACTAATAGACTTTTTATTTTTTATTGACTTAATTGCTCCTTCAGCCCCATTCACTGTAACATGAAATAGAGAAATCAGTCTGCACCCATTTCAGATTTCTTTTCAACATTGCCACTTTTTTAATTTCTGTATTTGTCATGTTCGTTCTATTTCTGATAGTTTCCTCTTTATCACATTTCAAATGGTTCTTATTTTGTTTTCTGATTTCTCAATTTCAGATTTTATGCCCTTACTCTTAAATTTATTTATTACATTTTTTAAGGTGCTACGGTGAAGTCTGCAGTGCTGCTGTATCGTTGCATTATTATAAGTTTTGAGAGAACAGTGTAGCATCCTCTTTGTTCTGCAAAATGTTTTTATTCCTGCAATGAGATATGTTTTCTTGTCAGTCCATACATGGGCATTTATAATTATTATTATTGTTATTATGATTGTTCTTATTTTGCGAAAGGTAGTGTTAAAGAGCAACATAAATTCATTTAAAAATACTCGTATATAATACTTTTTATTTAATTGGTCTCCAGTGTACCTCTTACAGGCTGTAATTAAAAGTTTTTAAGGATCTCATCATTGTCCTAAAAGATTTCTGAGAATGTACAGAACAGTTGCACAAACTGATATTAGTGAGTGTAAGCAGTTAAGCATTATGGTCAGAAACATCATTAATAACTGGATGTACACTCACACAGTCGACCCTTGACTTATCTATAAACATATTGTCAATGGAACTTTGGCAGTTATCAGTCACACTTCTCAGAAAATCTACTACTGTCGCCAGGTTAAAAGACTCAGCTAGATGTTTAAATCTACATACTCGACTACTGCTTTCATTTAGAAAATTGACACTGAAATGACCCACTATTATTAAATTCTTAAACTTTTTGAGGACAGCTGGGATAAAAGAGTATCCAGCCGCTTCAGGAATACTTTCAAGTTCCCTGTAGGAACTTTATAAAGTGTTAACACAACAACTAACAAGTCATTTATACTAATCTCTGCTCCACAGATTTCAGTATGTTGCTCTATACAGTGGCTCATGAAATTTAAAGCTCTGTTTGATACATTATTTTTTCCATAAATTACAGCAACAACTTTTCCCAAGTTAAGTCTATAGAAATGTGTTGCTAGACAATGACCACTTGACTGTACCATTTTGAGCTCATCTCTCAAATAATGTTCACTAAATGATAATACATTAGCATTACTAATAATGTCAATATCCTTGATATTGATGGACAGTAAGTCTAACTTGTTGCGGAGTTGCCTTAAGTTTTGACAATAAATACTTAATTTTTCACTATTAAAATGTGTATCACTATAGTGACTGCACTTTTTGTCTAATTTAATTTTGCTGAGAATATGAGATCTGTAGTCTGCCTTTTCAATACAATAATTTCTATGATAATTATTTAACTGATTCCTTATTTCACAGCCTGGCTTTTCTTCAAGTGAAAGAGGCTCAGGCACATTCACACTACATCTCTGAACACTGCTCTGACCATCATTTATCTTAGAAAAGTCCCCTTGTGGCTGTAATCAAGAGCAAGTGGACACTCTTCCTTACTATTTTCCTCACATAAATCACTTAACAAGGGAATAGTTTAGCCTCTCCTTTTCTGTTTAAGTGCAGTTTGTGGCTTGTCTGATCTTCACAGTTCGGTGTACTTTGGTTTAGCAGATGCACATAGATAAACTTACTTCGTGTCGTACTTTGGTAGCTTGCAATCATTGCATCACGTTGGTAACTGAAGGTTTGATTCCTGGCCAGGTTGTAAATTTTCCACTCTCGAGGACTGTTGGGTGCATTTGTATTGCCATAATTGACATTCCACTGTTGGCCACATACCAAAAGCCAATAAATTAAATGTAAATACATAAATAAAAATAAAACAAATTATTACACAGTTTTTTTAGCTCAGAGTTGTAGCATTAGATTTATTTTTCAACACCGACCACTGTGAGAAATAACATCATGTTTGGAGGATGTTCATATGAAATAGTTGCAATATGTTTTGAAAACATTGCAGGACAGTCTGCTTTCGTTTTTATTATATGTTATTGTCACCATTTAAAATTATAATGTGATCGCCTTTTTTTACTTGACTTGTGTGTGTTGAAATATTCTCCACCATTGCATTCATATCAGCACCAGGTTTAACCTTCATGTAAACAGAATACTTTAAACATGTACTTTCATAAAAGGGAGAGGATAGGCCTTTTCCATGACCACCAATGTACAGGAGAAGCCATTTGATGCATCTTGATATCATAAAGTTCTTTTTGACTCTTTATCAGGAGTTTTGTCATTGCGTTTTGATTCACCTGCTTTTGTTTTACACTCAGTGTCTATAGCTGAGAATTTATTTGATAGTGATATCACTCGGACTGTAAATGTACTTACATGTAGTGCTTGCCCGTTTGTTTTGTTCGGTATACACCATGTTTTCTGTGCGGAATGACCATTAACAGAACTTTGTTTTGGACTACGTAATAATTTTGATCCAGTGCTTCATATTTCTCTTCCAGCTCTTGATATTTCGTATTGATCGACATTAAATCATATGTTAGCACACTTATTTTTTTCTTTTGTTTTTAGTGTTTCTGTTAGGGCTATGTCATCTTTCATGGTGCTTGTGGGGCACTGATGGCATGTCTAGTCAAGTTCATCTTTTATATATTTCAGATTTACTTTTACATATTTGTCGTGGTACCAGTACTTGGTGTTTATGCACAGGATACGATTTTCACCATTTTTATGCAGCATTGTCAAACATAACCATCTGAAGAAGGACTGTGTTGAAAAAGAGGGCTATTTCATTTGTGCTTTTTTTGCTATTTTATTGAGCACTAAATTAGCTAACAATTTCTTTGCCACCACATTCAGATCTAAGCCATGCATTTTATGAATTTTACAGTCCACACCGTTTATATCTACAATAGACAAATTTCTGAAGTGTTTGCGTATTTTCTCATAATGTTTGTTGGCTTCACTAAGTTACTGGTCTAGACAGTATATTTAAAGCAGCAGCAGTGTTACTACATACACAGAAGCTTGTAATCGTATCACTTTATCATCACCATGATATGATGAAAATACACCAAGACTATTAGTTTCAAGATACAAATAGCATAAACATTGTACAGCTTTTGACATTAGCAGAGGCATAAGAGAAAAGATGAAAGAGTGTGTTTCACTTAACAAATGCAATGAAGTCTTTAATCTCCACTGCCTCAATGAAAAATCTACAAGGCTAGGAACATGCTTAGATAAGATAATGACCAGTGAGTGTAGAAGCTATGATGAATGTAGTGTGGTCAAACTAGGAGTACATGATCATTAAGGGCTATGTTCAGAAATAAGGCAGTCACTCTTTGAAAGTACTGAAGGTTTCATGAAGTACAGTCTAAACATTGAAAAGATGATACGGGAAATAAAATCAGTTGGCTGGTCCTGTAAAGATAACTGAGAGAACTATTAATGAATGCATTTCGATGTTTCTAGACATTTTTCAGCGTATTCCAAATAGCAGCTGTTCAACCATCTATAAGAAAAATATTAGCAACACTAAATGTAGACCTCCAAAGGCTAAAATGTGGTATATTCCAAGACTACATAAAATAAGAATACTGCTTGTTGTAGCTAAAGAGAAATCTATTAAAATGATCTAATTAAAAAAACATACTACACAAAACTCAAAAAGGTCTCAAAAACTGAAATTAAAATAGCCAAATGTGAAGCAAACTATAACTACATTGCAAAATCCCAAAACAGTTGCAAAGCAGCACGGAATGTCATTAAAAGTGAAATAAAGAAACAAAAAATAGATAATACCATTCCCATTTACTTCTAACACATTAAATGAATACCGTACTTTTTACACTAAGACACTTCTAGTCCAGGCACAAAATTAGCTACATACCTTATCAAGATCTAAAATTACTCCTGACAGTAGTACTAAAGAGTCCACATGCTTGCGGAATCAATAACTTTATCACAAATGCTTAGCAAATGAAATTGAAATGCCTTTGCTTTATCTTGCCTAGAGAACTTGGTAGATGGTATTTTTCCAGAAGCTCTTTAAAGTCAATGTTACACTTCAGGTGTTTAACAAAAGGAGAAAGACACTTTTCTAGTAACTATAGACCAACTTCCATTGTTCCAATTGTATAAAAAAATAAATAGAACATGGTATATAAGCATAACTGTTTTGAAAGTAACAGGTTATTGAATGCAGACCAATCTGAGTTCAGAATAAATCTATCAACACTAAAAACAATAAGAAATATGTTAGATATTATACAGAATGGTGTTGAAAAGTGACAGACTACTTGTACTGTACCTCTGGACTTGAGCAAAGCAGCTGATTCTGTGCCAGATGAGATTATAATAATAAAGCTAGCTCACTATGGCACAAGAGATAAATCTATTTAGAACCTATGTATCTAACAGACTACAGCTAGTATATGCAAATTATCGGACATCACAATGATTGAAAATAAAATGTGGAATCCCATGTGATCAGTTCTTGCACCCTCTTTCGTCTTCATTATGTACATAAATGTTTTCTCAAGTCCTATATCCTGTGAGAATTTACTCTATGCTGATCACACTACACTGATAACAACAATGAAATTACTTGGTCTTATGATTGGTAAAAGATTGTCATTGGATGGATAAATGAACTGGTTATCCACAAGACAACTAGCAAGAGAACTATTTTTGTAAATAAATTAAGGCAAAATGTCTGTAAAAAACTGCTACTATACTCTTATGAATTTTTTGCGTACCTGCATTATGCAATACTGTTGTGGGGGCATGTCTCTCTGTCCATGTACAGTCATTGTCCAATTTTAGATGTAGTCTAGGTTTGCCTCCCAGATAGACTTGCAAATGTCAGTTCAGAACTCTTAAAATGATGGCAGTTCCCACATCTATAGTTCTTTAATTTATGCCAAAGAAAAATTATATACTTAAGACTAGGAAACAATGTTCCTTTGCACAATACAAGTAATAGCCACAAGATAGATTTTCCATACTCAATATTTTCTCTCACATGCAGTGGCTATAAACACATGATTCTGAAATTCTTCAACAAATTATCAAAACGAGTGCACTTGGTTTCCTTACACAAGTTTAAAAGATTGTAGAAACTTGGCTAAAGAAGAAAGAATTTAACTTGGTGGATGAATTCATAGAGAGTGACGTATATATATTGTGGATTGTGGTTTATTAGTCTCATAACATACATAATCTAAATTAATAAGCTTTACTATTAAATGTTGACAACACCAATAGTATGAAAACGTACTGAATGGTTGGTAATAAACATTATAAGTAAATAAATTACACTTTTTCAGAAGTTTTTATTTACTTTACATGTATGCAAAGAGCACTCTTGTTGAATAAAAATGGATTTTGTGCCAATACTTGTTTAAGGTTGTGTTTTAATTTAGTATGAGGGGCATTCAATAAGTTATGCATCAGTTTCTTTTTCTCAGCCAGTTTTGGTTGAAAAAATGCAGAATTTGTTGTCAGACATCGAGGAATATTCCCGCTCCAACCCCTATATTTTCACGGAGTTCCAAAAACCGGCATCTGCAATAGAGGCACGTTCCAAGCAGAGAGCTGTCATTAAGTTTATTTTGGCAGAAAACCAGAGCATTGCAGATATTTATAGGCAAGTGCAGATTGTCTACCAAGGCCTGGCAGTCAGCAGAAGCATGGTGAGTTGTTTGTGAGGTGTCTGTTATCATTGCAACCATATCAAGCAAACCTGTCTGATCTGTCCTGTGCCAGCTGGCTGCATACGGCTGTGGCTCTTGTAATGTTGGAACATGCAGACACTCTCATTTGAGGTGATCAACAGATCATAATCAAACACCTTGTTTCATCAACTGGGTGCCCCTGTTAGTAGTGCTGACACATTTATCCACCCGCTGGGATATTCATTGTGTGCCTGCTGGGTTCCTTGTTGACCAACAGAAGGCTATAAAGATCAATGAAGGACCATCTCAGCAGAACTGCTTGTGCATTATGGGGCTGATAATGACAATTATTTGTTGAACATCATAACAGGTGAAGAAGTGTGGGTCATCACTTCAAACTGGAAACAAAATGACAATCCACAGAGTGATGCCACACCACCTCTCCTCTGAAGAAAACGTTAAAGCCACACCCTCAGCCACCAAATTAATGGTGATGATCTTCTGGGACTCTGAAGAGGTTATCCTGTTTGATGTCCTCCCTCATCATGTAATGATCAACTATGGATGTGTTGCACTACCATCAGGACACTGGAGATACAACTTCAGTATGTTCATCACCACAAAAATGCCTGAAAATGCAAGGCCTCACACAAGTCAGCACACCCATAAAGGGCTCACAAACCTTCACAGGACTGTTCTTCCTCATTCACCCGGCATGCAAGACCACATGTAAGTCTGCACACCCAAGAGGGGCTCACAACATTCATTGGACTGCTCTTCCTCAGTCACCCTACAACCCTACAGCTTGGACCTTACACCTGTTTGGCCCAACGAAGGATGCCCCCTGCTGGAAGCAGTACATGGATGATGGCGAGGTACATGATGTAGCAAGACATTGGCTCTGATGTTGACACCAGTAGAGAGTTACCATGCAGGCATACAGGCCCTCTCAGTAGAGTAGCACATTGCATTGAACTGAGATTATGTTGAAAAATAGGGATTTGTATCCAAAAGATTGAGGAATAATATGGTGTATTGGAATCCTGAATAAAATGAACCTGCTATCAGAAAAAAAAGTGTTGCATTACTTATTGAACACTCCCCATAGTGAGAATGGTTGAGGCATTTCTAAAAGTGACTTTGAATGGCTTCATGCCTGCCTGTAAATTTTTTTCTTGTATAGTGCTGTTTTGTGCCTATTTAGATGGTACTTCGATTTTATGCTGTTTTTGTGCTAGTGCAGGTCACACTTTAAATTTAATTTGATTATATTGGTAAACAATATTACTTGTAATGTTTGTACTTTTGTAATAGTAAACATATTCAATTTAGGAAAAAAGTTAGAAAATGACTCTCAGTGTTTGCCGTGATTTATAATGATGAGTGATTTTTTTGTAGTGTTAGTTACATGTGATTTGTTTCTGATGTTTGTATCCCATATTCTACGGTGTGGTTCAAACTTTGCAAGAGTAACAGATGACGTGCAGTTTTATCATGTACATAACCTTATAGTGTAGTGTATATTAACCACATTAATGAAAATACGTTTCTAGGCAACTTTATACACTGAGGAATCTACATGCTTGTGCCATTTAAGATTGTCTTGGATTGTGATTCACAAAATATGTATCCAATTTTCCAATTTAACAATGTCATTTTCTATAAATAATTTCATTTCAAATCCTCTTCTTGCTTGAATTTCATTATTGCAGTCACTGTAACATTAATGAGGTGCAACAATAAAGTAATGAGACTGATGTGAAAAAAAATGTTGCTTACTGTTTTAGTCAAGTTTAGTGTTGTCTTCTTCAGAGTAGTTCCCTTTTGATTGCACACACTTTTTCCAGCGCTTCTGCCATTGATGGTAACATTTCTGGAACTCCTCTTCTGTAATAATATCCTCCAAGACCCTCATGACAGCTTTTTGGACACCTTGTGTTGTTTGAAAATGGTGTCCCTTGACCGCCGTTTTGACTCTTGGAAATAGAAAAAAGTCATATGGAGTGATATCTGGTGAATAAGGTGGCTGTGGTAGTCCTGAAATTTGTTTTGAGGTTAAAAATTGCTGTACTGCAGAGCAGTATGGGATAGCACATTATCATGATGCAGAATCCAATTATCAGCAATGTTGGCACGGACACGCTCTTTTTACAAAGTTTTTTAAAATTTCTTTGTAGTAATATTGGTTAACTGTTTGTCCAGGAGGCACCTACTCTTTACGAACAATTCCCTTGGAATCAAAGGAGCACACAAGCATGTATTTCACTTTTGACTTTGACATGTGAGCTTTTTTTGGTCTGGGTGATCCCTTTGAGTACCATTGCAAACTTTGACGTTTTGTCTCTGGATCGTACTAAAAAAACCAACTTTCAGCACCAATGATAACATGGCTCAACAATTCTGGATTGATTTCCGTTTGCTCTAACAGATTGGCTGCCACATTTTTCCGTGTTTCTTGCTGTTGTGGTGTGAGATTTTTGGGGATGATATTTGCACAAATCTTTGTCATACCACATTTCTCAATTGATGTTAAGTTCTTCTGCAATCATTTTCAGGGATAATCTTCGATCAGATCGTATGAGTTCACACACCCTGGCCAAGTTGACATCCATCCCTGAGGTTGATGGCCGTCCACTGTGGTCTTCATCTTCAATATTTGTTCTGCCTTCACTAAACATTTTATTCCTATGAAAAACTTGAGCTCTTGACATAACCTCCTCTCAAAAAGCCTTCTGAAGCTTACCGTAAGTTGTCATCGCGTTTTCACCCAATTTAACGCAAAACGAAATGGCATACCATTGCGCAATATTATGGGGTTCCATTTCCATGACGAGAGACACAAACACGTGTTACCTTATTACAGCACAACTCACGACTGAGCAGTTGCATTGATGTGCCGCTTGGACTAGAAGCAGCTTATAGATCAAGGTCAAAGATATTGTGCCTACACAAGCCTGCAGGGTTGCCACATCTTGCAAAGAAAATCAGCCTCATTACTTTATTGTTGCACCTCATACACATAAATGGGTTTCACTGAAATATTGAATTACTTCATCTGCAGCCCTGTTGCAAGAAACCTCAAATCTGTCAGTGATTTGCAGAGTATAGATGTAGATGCATCATCTACATACAATACTTTCTTAGAGTTTGGAAAACAGTCTTTTGTAATGTTAATGCAAATAAAAAGAAAAGGTCCTAACACGATGCCCTGGGGTATTCCATGTTTAATACTATGAATAATTTTGAATTTTAAGAAACACAAAATATTTTCTTATAACCCCTAAGTTCCACTGAGTCCCCAACAATTCACATTGTATATCATGGTCTTATTACATGATGGAACAGATTTCAAGAGTATAATGAACTATTTTGATCTGATGTTATTGTCACCATTCTCACACAAGTGATAAAGAACAGCAAAAGCTTAAGTGATAAAATTTTTAAAATGAAGATGCAGAAATAGTAGCACAGTGGTAAAATATATTTATTTGTCTTTATATCTGTTGAAGATATGTTAGTCCGTGTCACAAGAATATTTATGTCAATGCATTTTTTACATTAATTAATGAGACTGTTCTGAAAACCATTACTACTTACTTGAAGTGTATGTAATATGACACAATATACCAAGGAAAAAAAGAACAATAAATTTAACCTTTTTCTGAAAGCATTTATTGCCTTGTCTGAAACTGAAACTGTATTTGCTAACCAGCTCACAAAAAGAAATGAAAACAACCCGAAAATCAAAGATTGTGTAATGTACTTTATACATAGCTTTTAGAGTCTTGGTAAGGGCAACACTCCAGTTTATTCTACAACATCCTAAAAAAATGACAAAATGTTCATAAGCATATTAATTAAATCTGAACTCATAGTTCAAATAATGAAATAGCAATATGAAAGACAAATAAAATATACATTCAAGTATAAAGAATACAAATGTAAACAGGATAAGTCATAAATGAGTACAACTGATTTTAAAGACTAAATATTACTGTGTGCCGAACTGAGACTCAAACTCAGGACCTTTGTCTTTTGTGGGCAAGTGCCCTACCAAGTGCTCTAACCAAGTCTGCCAGAGAGTGGAAATTTCATTCTGGAAACATCCCCCAGACTGTGGCTTAGCCATTTCTCCACAATAACCTTTCTTGCAGGAGTACTAGTTCTGCAAGTTTCGCAGAAGAGCTTCTGTAAAGTTTGGAAGGTAGGAGATGAGGGACTGGCAGAATTGAAACTGTGAGGATTGGTTGTGAGTCATGCTTGGGCAGTCTGTTGGTAGAGCACTTGACCGTGAAAGGCAAAGGTCCCGAGTTTGAGTTTGCTTCGGCACACAGTTTTAATCTGCCAGGAAGTTTCATATCAGCGCACACTCTGCTGCAGAATGGAAATTTCATTCTGGACTATTATAAATAATACTTTGGAAAATAAGTCAAGTGCCATGATTCTTTTTTCTTCCAAACTTGTTGTTTATAAAATAAAGAAAAATAGTTGACTGTTGTATGATAAATTGACAATTCTCAAGATTTAGACATGGGGTATTAAATTCCCACCGATACTATTGATGCACACCCAGGTACTGACTTGAATTGTCTTATGTTAGGGAGATATATGCAAAACCATACCTCATTACAGCACAGCTATGTTATCTCATATCACTTGCAATTTGTGGTGTAAGCGAGAACAGTAGCCAATGATTCAAGGAGGAATTCTGTGTGCATATTATTTTTGGAGCACGAGTGCACTATTTCCCCAAAGTGGTATGAGCCATTCCAGCAGCTGGTAACAAATGGTTCAATGACATTATAATGAACCAAGTGTTACAGAAACTTCTAGAGATAACTGAAATTTATGATACCACTTTCTTTTTCATTTATGCTTTAACTAGATTTCAACTACAAATTTAATGACTCATGTTTTCCATATCTTTACACTATACATTGGTGCATTTGCTTAAGTTTCCTGTGTTTCCAGACTGATAACCAAAATAATAATAATAATAATAATAATAAACAATAAACACCAGATATTACAGCAAGCATATTATTAAAGATCCCAATACCACAACAGATAAATGCAGACTTTGCAAACAACAAATAGAAACAGTAGATCACATAACAAGTGGATGTACAATACTAGCAAATACAGAATACCCCAGAAGACATGACAACGTAGCAAAAATAATACATCAACAGCTTGCCTTACAACATAAACTTATAAAACAACACGTTCCCACATACAAGTATGCACCACAAAATGTACTGGAGAATGATGAATACAAAGTATACTGGAACAGAACCATTATAACAGATAAAACAACACCACATAACAAACCTGACATGATACTCACCAATAAAAAGAAGAAATTAACACAACTAATCGAAATATCCAAACCCAATACAACAAATATACAAAAGAAAACAGGAGAAAAAATTGAAAAATACATCCAACTGGCTGAGGAAGTCAAGGACATGTGGCATCAGGATAAAGTTGACATTATACCAATTATACTATCAACTACAGGAGTCATACCACACAATATCCACCAGTACATCAATGCAATACAGCTACATCCAAACTTATATATACAACTACAGAAATCTGTAATTATTGATACATGTTCAATTACCCGAAAGTTCCTAAATGCAATATAACACATACCGTACAGTTAAAAGGAAGTGACGCTTGATCAAGGTCCGTGTCACTTTCCATTTTTAACCAGACTTAACGTCTGAGAAAGTAAAGAAATAATAATAATAACTAAATTACTCATGGCACATCCACATGAACCAGAAAACAAGTATATGACCATTACATCACCATGATGATCATGCATGCAAAGTGTGTAGGAGTTACTAATGACTCTCATAGAATCTACAGGACAACTAATTTTCTTTTTGCAAGATTAATTCTCAGAAATATCCACAATTATTATTACAGGACAACTAATTTTCTTTTTGCAAGATTAATTCTCAGAAATATACACAATTATTATTATTATTATTCTTTCTTAATAATAATAATAATAATAATAATAATAATAATAATAATTGTGCATATTTCTGAGAATTAATCTTGCAAAAAGAAAATTAGTTGTCCTGTAGATTCTATGAGAGTCATTAATAAGTCCTACACACTCTGCATGCATGACTATCATGGTGATGTGATGGTCGTATACTTGTTTTCTGGTTCATGTGGATGTGCCATGAGTAATTTAGTTTTAAAATGGAATCTGAAACCAAGTCAGGTCAGATTACAAGTAGTGATCAGCATTCCTACGTGGAAAGATCCCAATGGAAATCTACAACAGTTTGAGAGAGGTGTGTGGGAATAGTGTAGTAGATCATTGCACATTATTATGGTGGTGTGCTCATTTTTGTAGAGATCAAGTAAGCACTGAGGACAACCCAAGTAGCTGGAGCCATCAACTGCAACAGACTACACTTTTCAGGTTATTGTTAATGACATTTTGAAAGAGGATCAATGAAAAATGTAAGGAAATTGTACATGAGGCTGGAATGTTTGTCATTTCAGTTTACAGAACCATAACGGAAAAGTTAAAGACGAGAAACATTGCCACCAGATGGGTTCCACATGATCTAAGTGAAGAACAGAAAGCAGTTCACGAAAGAATTACTTCAATGTTATTGAACAGAAGCAAGGAGGTTTCTGAAAATGATTTTTGAACTTGATGAAACCTGGATCCAAGAGTTTGAGACAGAACAGAAGTCTCAGTCATCACAATGGAAAAGTCCTGACTCTCCAGGTCCAAAAAAATTCTGCTGTCAACAATCTAAGATGAAGCTGATGATTATCTTTGTGTTCATATATGAATGGAATCATAGCTACAAAATTTGTCAAAGAAGGCCTGACATATCTGCAGCTGCTGTCCTCATTTTGTGTGATAATACCAGACTGCACATTGCCTTACTAGGGAGAGAAATGCTCATTAAATATGGATGTGTAATACTTTCCCACCCACAGTAGTCTTCATATGATCCCACCTGAATTTGATTTGTTTCCCAAATTGAAGGAACAACTTGGTGGGAAACGGTTTGATACTCAAACAACTGATGAAGCTTCCAGTGATGTGACCTGAATAATCAAGACAGCTTGACAATGAAGATGTCCTGTCCGGACTAGAGAAGTTGCAAAAAATGTTGCGAAGCTTTCATAAGCAAGAATGGAGATTATACTGAAGGCATGTAAAGGTGTTTTGTAAAATAAATTATTTTCTTCAGTTCTACATTGTACAGAACTTTTGAAATGACCCATGTACTTCATATGAGTTACCAAAAAGGCCACATATTTCAGATAACCGACACATCAGCTAAGTGACTGTTCATGACAATTATTTATTCATTAAGTATAAAATTGTTATTATGTATGAAAAACAGGCTTAATTTCTCATAAATACAATCAAGTGGTAGAAAATGTCAAATATTTGTTGTCTTAAGCATGACACATATTTTGAAATCTTGTTGTTGTTGATGTGTCACTCTAACAGTTATTTTTATATATACTTCACAGTAAGAACATTTGTTCCCTTGTGCTTTCAAGTTCTCTAATCTAGCAGTTTGGTAACTTTCTTTTGGGCTGTTGTTGTTGTTGTTGTCCTTGTTGTCTTCAGTCCTGAGACTGGTTTGATGCAGCTCTCCATGCTACTCTATCCTGTGCAAGCTTCTTCATCTCCCAGTAACTACTGCAACCTACATCCTTCTGAACCTGCTTAGTGCATTCATCTCTTGGTCTCCCTCTACGATTTTTACCCTCCACCGTGCCCTCCAGTACTAAATTGGTGATCCCTTGATGCCTCAGAACATGTCCTACCAACCGATCCCTTCTTCTAGTCAAGTTGTGCCATAAACTTCTCTTCTCCCCAATCCTATTCAATACCTCCTCATTAGTTATGTGATCTACCCATCTAATCTTCAGCATTCTTCTGTAGCACCACATTTCAAAAGCTTCTATTCTCTTCTTGCCCAAACTATTTATCGTCCATGTTTCACTTCCATACATGGCTACACTCCATACAAATACTTTCAGAAATGACTTCCTGACACTTAAATCTACACTCAATGTTAACAAATTTTTCTTCTTCAGAAACGCTTTCCTTGCCATTGCCAGTCTACATTTTATATCCTCTCTACTTCGACCATCATCAGTTATTTTGCTCCCCAAATAGCAAAACTCCTTTACTACCTAAGTGTCTCATTTCCTAATCTAATTCCCTCAGCATCACCCGATTTAATTCGACTACATTCCATTATCCTCGTTTTGCTTTTGTTGATGTTCATCTTATATCCTCCTTTCAAGACACTTTCCATTCCGTTCAACTACTCTTCCAAGTCCTTTGCTGTCTCTGACAGACTTACAATGTCATCGGCGAACCTCAAAGTTTTTGTTTCTTCTCCATGGATTCTGAGAAATTATACTCTTTTAGTTGCTTGTAGCATTCTATGCTACTAAATTTGTCATTGCATATTTGTAAACTTAAATAAAATATGGCTTTGCTAAATTATTTACTACTGAAAAACACGAAATGATCACAAACTGTAATTTGAATCATTACCCTTTCTGGAACATTTTAGAAAGCATTGTCCTTATATATAGAACAATTTATGCACCACAATCTGCAGTCAATGTATGTACATTTGCTGTTAAGGCAACATCTATGATGCATCCTATGTACAAAGCACATTTTCTTTGATGAAGTCTTCTCGGGTTGTTATCTGAATTGAGACATCATTATGCACCAATGTTTCAACAAGTTTCCTACTCATAATCTACAGGTGAAGCCTGAAGATGACAAGTAGGAAACTTGTTGAAACATTACTGCACAATGATGTATTGACTTGGCTGATAACTTGAGAATACTTAATCACCAAAATTTGCTGAGAAAGCCTGCATTCTCATATTTTCTTTGCTTGAAATAGTTCTTGGGAAATGTGGTAAAAGATTGTTTCTAGTGTTTATATATGTGATTTTATGTATTGTGATTATAATGAGAAAGCTCTCCTCAGTATGAAAAGAAATCTTTTGCAAAGTGTTGGAATGGTAAAAAGAATCAGATAACTATGTGAAATAATTCAGGAAGCCTTTTGATTTAAAAAAAAAAACAAAAACAAAAAAAACTTCTTTACTGTGGATTAGCAAAACCAGGAAATGTTTATCACTCCTAGACATCACAGAAATGAGCCTCGAACGTGGAACCATTACACAGATGAGTAAAACAGTATTACTACAGAACAACTTTATGATAAACTTTTAGTAATGTTTACCTTTCCAGTAATATTACAAAAGTACTTTAGTGGCAGTATCCATTGCTAGGAAAGTACATGTTTTGATTTTCATATCTGCAAAAGTACTTATACTGTAAAACTGCAAAGGAAGAAGAACATTATATGTGGGGGCTGTCCAGGATCAGTTACAAGCCTGTAAAGAAGGGATCAATCTTTAGTTTACAGGGGTTTATATATATATTATTATTATTGGTGTTTTGCCCTTAAAGAGTGCATTTGGACTAAACTACATGGCTAGTTCCTTTTGCTGCCTTCCTTGCTGCCCAAACTTCCCTCATTCGCTCGCTGTGTTTCTGTTTCCGGTCCTCTGTCCATGCTTTTTGTCGGCTTCATCTTGATTGCCTTTTTGGTTGCCCATATTTCTTTCATCTTCTGGCTGTGATCTTGCTTGCGTTCTTCAGTCCATTTTATGCCTGTTCGTTTGTCACATTGTATCTCATGTAGTTTACTTTTCTTAATGATGTTTCTGAATTTTACTCTGTCGTTTATTGTGTCTGCTGTTATGTTGAGTTGGTTCAGGTCGTTTTCTACCTCTGCCACCCATTTGTTGTTTCTAGTGGTTACCCAGTCAAAGATCTGTTTGGTCAGCCTGTGTGATGGCATTCTGTATAGGTGTCCATAGAATTGTAGTCTGCATTTTCTAATCTTTTCTGTGATTGTCTCCGTATGTTTGTACCTCTGTAGGTTTCTTGATCCATATTCCATTTTTGTTAGTTGCGCCAAATATTTTCCTAAGTATTTTCCGTTCTACTTTTTCTAATTGTCTGATACGTGTATGCCCTAGGATTAGTGTGGTCTCTGCTGCATATAGTGCCTCGGGGAGCACCACCGTGTCGTAATGGTGTAATTTGGCTTTTTGTGAGATAGACTTCTTGTTGTAATGATTCCACACTACTTTGTATGCCTTGTCCAGTTTAGTCTTTCTTTCTTCGTTTGAGTCTCTGTTATGTCCACTCATTTGTAGTGTTTCACCGAGGTATTTGAAGTTTGCCATTTTGTAAATCGTGCCATACTTTGTGTTCAGAGATGAGAGTTTCTTTGTGCTCATAAACTGTGTCTTTTCGGAAGAGATCTGTAGTCCAGTTTTGGAAGCGATTTCATGCAGTTTTTCAATAGCGTCTTTTGTTTCCCTTATACCTTTCGTGACAATTGCCAAATTGTCTGCAAAAGCCAGGCATTTAATCTGTAGGTTTCCTAAGGTTATTCTCTGTTGTGATGTTTCCCATTCTTTTATGACCTTATCTAACACCAGATTGAAAAGGAGAGGTGAGAGGCCATCGCCTTGTCAGACACCTGTGCGAATTTCAAAGGGCTCTGATAGTTCCCCAAAGAACTTTACTTTGGAGGTTGTGTTGGTTAAAGTTTGCTCTATGATAGCCCGTGTTCTGTTGTCTACTTTGTATTCTGCTAGAATTTTGAAGAGAGTTTCCCGGTCGATAGAGTCGTACGCCTTTTTGAAGTCAACAAAGGTAATGATCAGGTTCTGTTTGTGTTGTAAAATCATTTTCAGGTTCCAAATTTGTTCTGCACAAGACCGCCCTTTATGGAAGCCTGCTTGGTATTCCCCAATCAAGTGGTCGGTCTGGCATTCTAGTCTGTTCAGTAAAGCTTTAGAGAGGATCTTGTATGTGACCGGTAGTAGGGATATTCCTCTGTAGTTGTTCAGGTCAGTCTTGTCACCTTTTTTGTGTAGTGGGTGTATCAGGTAAGTTTTCCAGTCGTCAGGAATTTTCATGGTCTTCCAGATGTCTTCCAAGATCCTGTGGATGTCTTTGGTGAGTTCTGGGTCTTGTAACTTCCAGATTTCCGCGATGATGCCATCTTCTCCTGGTGCTCTACGATTCTTGAGTGACTTGATTATTTCTTTAACTTCTTCTAGAGTTGGAGGTTCACTATCTGGATTGTATGTGCTCGTTTCTGTCATCATTTCTTCCATAGGGGGGTCTGTGTTGAGCAGTTTTTCAAAGTACTTTGCCAGAATGTCACAATTGTTTTTGGTATTGGTTTCTAGGGTTCCATCTGGTCTTCTGAAGCACAAGTTGGGTGGTTGATATCCAGTCATATTTTCTCTGAACGTTCTGTAGAAGTTTCTTGTATTGTTCTTCATAAAGTCCGATTTGATCTCTGTCAGTTGCCATTTGTCACACTGTCGTCTTTCACTGCGAATGATTTTGCTTGATTGCTTCTGTGTTTTCAAGAAGTTCATCGAATTCTCCTGGGATTTATGGCTACTAAATTTTCCCCATGCACTGGTTCGTTGGTCAATAGCTTGGTCACATGTGTGGTTCTACCAACGGTGTTTCCGTGTGCGTGGTGCTTCTGCTAGTTTCATGGCCTCTCAGATTCTTCATGAAAGTTGTGTCCAGTCTGTCGTTTTCTCCATTTTAATTTTGTGTAATACTTGTGTCTGGTTTAAAGTAACGTATTCTGGATCTGGTCTAACAATTTTGTTCTTATGGAGGTTTTTCTTATATATATATATATATATATATATATATATATATATATATATATATATATATATATATATATATATATATAGACACACACACACTACTGGAAATTGAAATAAGAACACCGTGAATTCATTGTCCCAGGAAGGGGAAACTTTATTGACACATTCCTGGGGTCAGATACATCACATGATCACACTGACGGAACCACAGGCACATAGACACAGGCAACAGAGCATGCACAATGTCAGCACTAGTACAGTGTATATCCACCTTTCGCAGCAATGCAGGCTGCTATTCTCCCATGGAGACGATCGTAGAGATGCTGGATGTAGTCCTGTGGAACGGCTTGCCATGCCATTTCCACCTGGCGCCTCAGTTGGACCAGCGTTCGTGCTGGACGTGCAGACCGCGTGAGACGACGCTTCATCCAGTCCCAAACATGCTCAATGGGGGACAGATCCGGAGATCTTGCTGGCCAGGGTAGTTGACTTACACCTTCTAGAGCACGTTGGGTGGCACGGGATACATGCGGACGTGCATTGTCCTGTTGGAACAGCAAGTTCCCTTGCCGGTCTAGGAATGGTAGAACGATGGGTTCGATGATGGTTTGGATGTACCGTGCACTATTCAGTGTCCCCTCGACGATCACCAGTGGTGTACGGCCAGTGTAGGAAATCGCTCCCCACACCATGATGCCGGGTGTTGGCCCTGTGTGCCTCGGTCGTATGCAGTCCTGATTTTGGCGCTCACCTGCACGGCGCCAAACACGCATACGACCATCATTGGCACCAAGGCAGAAGCGACTCTCATCGCTGAAGACGACACGTCTCCATTCGTCCCTCCATTCACGCCTGTCGCGACACCACTGGAGGCGGGCTGCACGATGTTGGGGCGTGAGCGGAAGACGGCCTAACGGTGTGCGGGACCGTAGCCCAGCTTCATGGAGACGGTTGCGAATGGTCCTCGCCGATACCCCAGGAGCAACAGTGTCCCTAATTTGCTGGGAAGTGGCGGTGCGGTCCCCTACGGCACTGCGTAGGATCCTACGGTTTTGGCGTGCATCCGTGCATCGCTGCGGTCCGGTCCCAGGTCGACGGGCACGTGCACCTTCCGCCGACCACTGGCGACAACATCGATGTACTGTGGAGACCTCACGCCCCACGTGTTGAGCAATTCGGCGGTACGTCCACCCGGCCTCCCGCATGCCCACTATACGCCCTCGCTCAAAGTCCGTCAACTGCACATACGGTTCACGTCCACGCTGTCGCGGCATGCTACCAGTGTTAAAGACTGCGATGGAGCTCCGTATGCCACGGCAAACTGGCTGACACTGACGGCGGCGGTGCACAAATGCTGCGCAGCTAGCGCCATTCGACGGCCAACACCGCGGTTCCTGGTGTGTCCGCTGTGCCGTGCGTGTGATCATTGCTTGTACAGCCCTCTCGCAGTGTCCAGAGCAAGTATGGTGGGTCTGACACACCGGTGTCAATGTGTTCTTTTTTCCATTTCCAGTAGTGTATATATATAAACAAAGATGATGTGACTTACCGAACGAAAGGGCTGGCAGGTCGATAGACACACAAACAAACACAAACACACACACAAAATTCAAGCTTTCGCAACAAACTGTTGCCTCATCAGGAATGAGGGAAGGAGAGGGAAAGACGAAAGGATGTGGGTTTTAAGGGAGAGGGTAAGGAGTCATTCCAATCCCGGGAGCGGAAAGACTTACCTTAGGGGGAAAAAAGGACAGGTATACAATCGCACACACACACATATCCATCCACACATACAGACACAAGCAGACATATACCCCAGGAGCAACAGTGTCCCTAATTTGCTGGGAAGTGGCGGTGCGGTCCCCTACGGCACTGCGTAGGATCCTACGGTTTTGGCGTGCATCCGTGCATCGCTGCGGTCCGGTCCCAGGTCGACGGGCACGTGCACCTTCCGCCGACCATTTAAATATGTCTGCTTGTGTCTGTATGTGTGGATGGATATGTGTGTGTGTGCGATTGTATACCTGTCCTTTTTTCCCCCTAAGGTAAGTCTTTCCGCTCCCGGGATTGGAATGACTCCTTACCCTCTCCCTTAAAACCCACATCCTTTCGTCTTTCCCTCTCCTTCCCTCTTTCCTGATGAGGCAACAGTTTGTTGCGAAAGCTTGAATTTTGAATTTTGTGTGTATATTTGTGTTTGTTTGTGTGTCTATCGACCTGCCAGCGCTTTTGTTTGGTAAGTCTCATCATCTTTCTTTTTAGATATATTTTTTCCACGTGGAATGTTTCCCTCTGTTATATATATATATATATATATATATATATATATATATATATGAAGGAATGAAGGAAGAAAAGCATAAATGTTAAAATCAGCAGCAAGAAGGCATAAAAACTGTAAGTAATTTGGATATAATCTGGATATAACAATGTACTGTAAGTGCATATCAAGAATAATTAATGGCACTTAATGGAAGTTAAAAAAGCAATAGAAAATTGTGGAAGACAAGGCAAGTACAAAAGAAATCATAAAATTTTGTGTCTTTTGGTGTTATTGGTTCTTGAAATAAAACACAAAGTGAAAATGAAGGAGGGGTGAAGAGGAGAGACAGTTAGATGTGAACCAATCCACAGATTATGTAGAAGAAAGAAAGACTTTAGATCTAGAAAAAAAATGTTAAAACATTTTTGTTTCAAATAAATCAGCAAATGAAAAAGCTCTTCAACAACTAGAATCCATATTAGTGGAAATACTGACAATCAGCTAAAAGTATTTAAAGATTATATTATTGAATAGTTAGATGGAAATAGGGAACAACTCAAAACAATTAGCAATAAAATACAAGTCAATACTAATCTAGTGACAGAAATTAAACTATTTGGAAATAGGGAAGTCAGTTTTGCTGTTGAAGAAGAGAATCCAGTTGAGGCAACCAGTCATTCTTTTTGTACAAGAGAAAAACTTAATTAATAGTGTGACACTAGAATCAGACAGTACTTGGATGACACAATCTCACCCATTTAGGCTTACCTGTTGTGTAAAATAGTAAAATTTCGGATTACACTCATTTAACTGTTGTAACAAAAACATTTAGAAGTCTGACTGAAGTAAAAGCTGAACTGTATATTAAGTGTGTGTGTAAGACAAGTCAGAACTGTACTTTTATGTTGATTGAAACTCACAATAATGAGACTTTGCCTATGGTAGAATGTTGCCTTCAATAATGATTTGACAGAATTACAAGCTACAGTGTCAAAGAGTGTGAGGGTCAGTGAAATAAAAACCAAACACCTGCCAAAATGGAATCCTGGAATGATTCCATTTGAAAGTAATCACCATGCATGTTAAGACATTTATCCCAGTGGAAGATTATATGATCAATTCCTGTTTCGTAGCATAAAGTTGCCCACTGTTGGATCCACAATCGCAACCACTCTTGCACGTCCTTGTCTAACTGAAACCGCCATCTACGTTTGTAAAACAATGGAAAATCCAGGATGGAATGTAACAATATTATGAAAAGGAAAGTTGAAACACCTTTCATAATATTGTAGCAGTATTCCTGGACATTTTGACTTTATGACACACTGCAGTTTCTGCAAAATGTCTTCATAGCACTGCTGGTTCCACATTCAAGGAACCTGATGAGCAGAAGGCCCCTCTAATCTAAGAAGGATTAGATTAGATTAGATTAGATTAATACTAGTTCCATGGATCATGAATACGATATTTCGTAATGATGTGGAACGAGTCGAATTTTCCAATACATGACATAATTAGGTTAATTTAACAACATACTTAAGTTAATATAACAACTTTATTTTTTTGTGTTTTTTGTTTTTCTTAATTTTTTTTTATTTTTTTTAATATTTTTTCCTTTTTTTTCTTAATTTATATCTAAAAATTCCTCTATGGAGTAGAAGGAGTTGTCATTCAGAAATTCTTTTAATTTCTTCTTAAATACTTGTTGGTTATCTGTCAGACTTTTGATACTATTTGGTAAGTGACCAAAGACTTTAGTGCCAGTATAATTCACCCCTTTCTGTGCCAAAGTTAGATTTAATCTTGAATAGTGAAGATCATCCTTTCTCCTAGTATTGTAGTTATGCACACTGCTATTACTTTTGAATTGGGTTTGGTTGTTAATAACAAATTTCATAAGAGAGTATATATACTGAGAAGCTACTGTGAATATCCCTAGATCCTTAAATAAATGTCTGCAGGATGATCTTGGGTGGACTCCAGCTATTATTCTGATTACACGCTTTTGTGCAATAAATACTTTATTCCTCAGTGATGAATTACCCCAAAATATGATGCCATATGAAAGCAATGAGTGAAAATAGGCGTAGTAAGCTAATTTACTAAGATGTTTATCACCAAAATTTGCAATGACCCTTATTGCATAAGTAGCTGAACTCAAACGTTTCAGCAGATCATCAATGTGTTTCTTCCAATTTAATCTCTCATCAATGGACACACCTAAAAATTTGGAATATTCTACCTTAGCTATATGCTTCTGATTAAGGTCTATATTTATTAATGGCGTCATACCATTCACTGTACGGAACTGTATGTACTGTGTCTTATCAAAATTCAGTGAGAGTCCGTTTACAAGGAACCACTTAGTAATTTTCTGAAAGACAGTATTGACAATTTCATCAGTTAATTCTTGTTTGTCAGGTGTGATTACTATACTTGTATCATCAGCAAAGAGAACTAACTTTGCCTCTTCATGAACATAGAATGGCAAGTCATTAATATATAATAAGAACAACAAAGGACCCAAGACTGACCCTTGTGGAACCCCATTCTTGATAGTTCCCCAGTTTGAGGAATGTGCTGATCTTTGCATGTTACGAGAACTACTTATTTCAACTTTCTGCACTCTTCCAGTTAGGTACGAATTAAACCATTTGTGCACTGTCCCACTCATGCCACAATACTTGAGCTTGTCTAGCAGAGGTTATCATGTCCTTACTGGAACTGGATTGAACAGCTATGGATTTCTCTGCTGGGGGAGATGTGGGATGTTCCCAGTGTTGGCTTTGCCGTTTGCCCTCTGGCTTGAAATGGTGGCACCACATAAGGTCATTATAGGGAGGTTAGTGTCAATTTTGTGTGTAATGTAGGATATTTGTAGTTTTTTGGTATGAAGGAGAAGGCCACTACAGTACGTACAAGAGCCAAGAGGGAAACATAAAGGTTAAGGCAACAGAGAGGCAGTTCTGATGTTGAGGTTGATAGTGTAAGCGAGGCTGAAGAAAAATCAGCACACACAAATAGGATGTGTTGACCTAGAAAAAGCATCCAACAATGTGAAATGATGCAAGATGTTCGAATTTCTGAGAAAAATAGGAGAAAGCTGTAGGGAAAGGTGGTTAATATACAATATGTACAAGAAACAAGAGAAAACAATAAGCCTGGATGACCAAGAATGAAGCACTCACATTAAAAGGGTGCAAGATAAGGATGCAATCTGTTAAATATATACATTGAAGAGTTAATGATAAAAATATAAGAAAGGTTCAAGAGAGGAATAAAAATTCAGGATGAAAGAATATCAGTTATAAAATTTGCTGAACGACCTTGTTATCCTCAGTGACAGTGAAGAATTACAAGATCTGTTAAATGGAATGAACAGCCTAATGAGTACAGACTATGGCTTGAAATGATAAGTGCCAGAAATGAGAATAACGAGAAGCATAACATCAAAATTGGTGATCATGAAGTAGAAATAACCCATGACAGTATGAAGTAAGAAGGACTTCAGAAGGAGACCAGCACAGGCAAAGAGGGCATTCCTGGCCAAGAGAAGTTTACCGGTGTCAAACATAGGCCTTAATTTGAGAAGAAATTTCTGAAAATATATGTTCAGAGCACAGCAGTAGTGAATCATGCACTATGGGAAAACCAGAAACGGAAAGATTCAAAGTGTTTGGAATGTGATTCCTTGTCAGGAATGAGGTGGTTCTTTGCAGAATTGGCAAGGGAAGAAACACATGGAAAACACTGATGAGAAGAAGGGACAGGATGATCAAACATTTGTTAATACATCAGGGAATAACTTCCATGTTACTAGACGGATCTGTAGAGGATAAGAATCTATGTGAAAAGACAGATATTGGAATGTATCCAACAAATAATTGAGGTTATAGGGTTCAAGGTATACTCAGAGATGAAGAGCTTGGTACAAGAGAGGGAAGTTATAAGTACTGTATCACATATAGATTTATAAATCTTTTTAGTGGGAGTGTCTATATTATATTTGCTTCACATCTGTAAAGAGAAAGAAGAAAATGGCCATTTGATTTTAATGTTCCCATATCCAGAAATCTATCCTGAGGGGAAAGCAGTTTCACTGCCAGTTCCAACAATCCACTGAAACAAAACTGTACTTGAAAGCTGAGAGTGCAAGCTATTACTGTGTAGGATGTAGGGTTTGCAAACAGAAAGGGAAGATACAAGTCAAAAAATAGAAATAGAGTAGGAACCTCTGCTGAACAACAAAAACTGTAAGCTAGAAGCAGTGGTAAATCCTAAGTAATTCTGTAATTTGTGAAAACAGACTTACCTGAATAATTTTATGTCTGTAAATATGGTATTACCTAAGAAAACCATTGTACAAACATATGACGTCTGTAATTTTTCAAAACAGCTTTGTGTGTGTGTGTGTGATGATTTTATGCATTAACCTAACTGTTGTACATAAATACGACATTGGCGAAAGTGCCAACTTGATGACTACATGAAAAAATTTGCACCTGAGACTAAGAAGTAAACAGTAGCACTTTCAATCCCAACCTGCGTGTGGTGTTTGGAAAGCGCTATTGCAGCATTGTGGTGACATCTGGTGACGGGTGGCGGTCAAGAGCGCGGACCTTGGGGCGATATCGGCCCCCGGCTCGGCGGCTACCAGTCGTAAAGTGTTAACGACGTCGTTCCGAGCACCCTGTATTGCGCTTAGGTCGTCCAGAGAGCGCGTCTTCACAGAAGCGGCTTCCGGCGCTGGCGGAGGTCACCGACCAGCACGTTTCTCTCTACGCAGCGCCAGGGGCAGCGGAATTCTGCCGGGGTTGCCCCTGCATTCTAGCGAGAGCTGTAAGCTGTCTCGGTCTAAGAGAGATAGTGGCGGTTCTACACGAAAACTGGACAACGGCGACAAATCAGCTTTGCCAGGACTCTTTCATTTTACAGACAGAAAGAAAATGTTACATAAAATAAGCCGAATTATACACTAATAATAATTATACAAAAATTTTATGAGTATATAAGTATTATTGTAATGACAAAAATTACCATAAACAAACAAAATTTAAAACAGAAGAACTTTTCGGCTTTGCGTCTCATTGAATTTTTTTGAGATTACGTCATAGTTAATACCAACACACGCTATTTCCACTTCAATTGATAGTGCTGACGACGCAGGCAGTCTTTCTTGGCTCATTGTGCTTCTCGAGTAGGCCTTAATCAATTTAACTTTGAGAAGCTTCTCTCGGCCGTACTATCCGAAACTGTGAGCATGATTCTGATTGTTGTACAAGCATTTGGATATACTTCTTCCAAATTATTTTCTAAAATGTGCTGACTATGTTATTTTGCGTCTTTGAGTGAGTCCAGTGGATTGGATTTTAAAAGCTGGAGCTACTCATCAAGTTCGAAAGTTTTCGCCTTCTCGAAGTTCTGTATCCAAATCATTACAATGCTTGAGAAGGTCCTTATTGAATAAAGATTTCAATTATTGGTATCGTAAATAAAACCAAATGGTTCAAAATATTCGTTGAGCGCTTTGAATCGACATTCAATCTATCATTGTGTTAAAAAAGTTAATTCTGCATTGCATTTCAACAGATTGTATAGGTTCATCAATTTGTTCATAATCGAACATTTGTTTTCTCTGTGCTATTCTTTTTCACTGAGACTCAGTCTCTAACTAGCTCTTGTCAGCTAACAGCCGAGTTTCTGCAACGATTGTTTCAAATCCAGTATAACTGAATTTTTGAATCCAGTCACGAAATGAACGTGACGTACCAATAGCGACTTTCAAGTTTTCTTGAAACGGTTGCCATAGTTTACTTATATTGTTCACATGTAGTAAAATCTCGCTCCACACGTACGTTGCAACGATAAAATCAAAAGTTTAACATTTCGTTCAAGACTGCTTACAGTTACTAAGAGTTTGGGAATCATCAGTTTTATTTTCCAGGTAATCTACATTTTCGATGACATCATCAAATCACAAAAATATCGCTTTTACTGCTCCGATTCTACTTTCCCATCGTGTTTCACAAGAGCGCCCATTCGACACTTTGTAGGGGAGCGGCGGAAGGGGGGGGGGGGGGGCGTGACGGCAGACTGGAGGGTACGAACTACTTGTAATATTTTGGATTTTGGAAGAAAAAAGGCGATTTGTATGTAGCCATAATAAAGTTACAGTTCAGCCCTGTTAAAAACCTGCATAGTACCGGCCTTTACATCAGTTTTTTAAAAGAAAACACCTGACTGCACTACATTTTTTCTTTGCCTGAGAATTTGTGGAAAGGGGGGGGGGGGCGGCAGGCGGCGGCCATCCCTTGTCCCCCGAGTATGGGCGCTCTTGGTGTTTCAGACAGAGGTCAAGTTTAATTTAGTTCTTGCAGGATTCCAACATTTGTTTGACTTTGTGAAGACCACAAAAATTTTATTGATGAAGCTGAAAAATGTTTTAGCTGTAGTAGAAGAGTTAGCTGCATCTATCAAAAGCAACTTCCAACGATGACATCCGCACGGCGTGAAAATGCATATGAATTAATATCGAGTATTCTTGCTCTGACGCCTTTATTAATGCCAACCATATTGGCACCGTTATCATACCCCTGTCCTCGACGGTTCTGGATATCTAGATCATTATTTTCTAGTTCCTTTAAAATAGCATTTTTTAAATACTCTACCGTTATTTCTGCGACGACGGTAAACCCAACGAACTGTTCCTCTACTTCTCCAGCTGCGGAATTGCAAAATCTTAATATTATTGACATTTGTTCCACACGACTCCTATCCCTGGTACAGTTAGGATGAAGGCATTATATTTTAACTAAAGATGCACTGGTTTTCGCCTTGTTTCACAAATTTTATTATTAATGTTGCTGCACAACTAGGTTTCGGATTATAAGCCCATTTTAAAGTTTGCTGGTTTGACTCAATTGATAATTTCGCTAATAACAGGTTTGGTTATTAATGTCATTAGTTCGTTTTGGATGTCGTGGCTCAGATAACGTTGACAAAGTTACTTTACATCAATATGTTGCAAATACTCTTCTAGTGATAGATGAAATTTGGATAACAGTTTAAGGGTATACAAAATGAGTTTTTCGATGAAAAAATCGATTTTTGGGTAAATGCATTTTCGAAAAATTTAGACTCTCCCGTTTAATACCATGTATAAAATATTTGGATAACGTGAATAGAACTATTTTAAATAATTTTTTAAAATAATTTCGACATACGATGTTCCGCACTTTGTATATGAGACGCGAAATATCCCTGATATAGACTGCCTTGCCAGAGATATAATTGAGGACAAGAGAGTTAGCTTTTCTGTTGGCTACACTGCTAGACAGTTGACAATAGATTCTGCACCATTTGTATTGTTTCCTTTGTGAGTACATCCATGTCATTGTTGTGAAAGTCGTAGGTGGAGAAGTCATTGAGTTTTCTTTCCTTCAACATGCCAAGACCTAGTCTGAAGGTATTTAGAAAGCGTGTACATTGGCGCAAGAAAGTAAAGTGTGCTAAAAATTCGTCTGATTCATCTTCAGCAGTATCTGATGTCCCAGTAGCGACTAACCTCAGCACTGGTAGTGATAGATTGAGTGATGCTGCTGCCTCTACACTGGAAAGTGCTTCAAGAAGAAAACTAGCAGGAATTAAAGAAGAATACAAGAAACTAAATGCTGGGACTACAAAATATGAGGTAATTAACGTCTCTTTATTATCAGACGTTTTGGAGAACAATGTGTGCTGCAAACAATGTGGAAAATGTAGTGTTTCATTGAAAACAAACTTACATGTAGGACTTGCTTGTGAATTAGAGTTGATGTGCAGTTATTGCAAACACATTGTTACTTTCTTCAATTCCTCACATGTTACTGCAGATACAGGTAAACTATACGATATAAACATTAGACTGGTTTATGGATTACGGTGTATAGGAAAGGGCAGGGCTGCAGGTCCTTGTTGTGTGGTGTGATGAACCTCCCTCCTCCACCTTCAAAATTTAACAAACACATAATTGCAATAGGCTCTGCTGTAGAAGATGTGGCACAGGAAAACATGAAAGATGCTGTTGAGGAAGCAGTTGTTGAAAATAATAATAGCAGAGACTTGTCCATAGCTTTTGATGGAAGCTGACAGAAGAGAGGCCACACATCTCTGAATGGTGTAGTAACAGCTACAAGTGTGGACACTGGTAAGGTAGTTGATGTGGCAATACTTTCCAAGCATTGTAGATGCAAGGAGAAAATGAAAAATAAACATGAAGAGGAGTGCATGGCAAATTACTATGGGTCAAGTGGTGGTATGGAAGTTGCTGGTGTAAGAAGTATTTATCAACGCTCAGTAAAATGGTACAACGTTAGATACATAAATTATCTTGGAGATGGTGACTCAATGGCTTTCAAAGAAATTGAGGAACTGAGACCCTATGGTAACGATGTGAAAATTTCCAAACTGGAGTGTGTTGGCCATGTTCAGAAAAGGATGGGATCAAGACTTCGACAGCTCAAGGCTAGCATGGAAGGCAAGAAATTGAGCAATGCAAAAACTTTGGATGGGAAAAATAGAATGACAGATGCTACAACAGATCATATTCAGAAGTGCTATGGTCTAGCAATAAGACAGAATACAGCAGATGCAGAATTAATGAGAAGAGCAGTCTGGGCTCTGTTTTTTCATACAGCTTCAAACAATGAGAATCCCCAACATGGGCTATGTCCAAAAGGAGACGATAGTTGGTGCAAGTACAACAGAGGCAAGGTAACTAAGAAACAATTCAATCACCCTCATCACCTGCCACCTGCCATAATGGATGAAATAAAACCAATATTCCGAGACCTCGCAGATATTAGTCTACTAAAGAAATGTCTTCATGGCCGGACTCAAAATCCGAATGAGTGTGTGAACCATCTGGTATGGAATAGACTACCTAAAACTGTGTTTGTGGGTATAAATACACTTCACTTTGGCGTTTACGATGCTGTTTCATTATTCAAACAGGGCAATATAACGAAGTGCAAAGTTCTACAGAAGTTTGGGCTCTGTGTAGGACTACGAACTGCCGCAGCTATGCTTTGTTTGGACAAGGAACGGCTCAGGTCTTCAGATAATGCCATAAAAGTATATTCAAAGATGGATCAGGCTTGTACTGAAGTAAAAACTTTGAAGCTAATTTCCCGTAACTTTAGTTTTTTTGTGTATAAGGTACATTTTCTCAGGGCCTATTTATAGTAGAAATATGAAATTTTCTGTAGTTGTTCCTTAAGACCTTCTAATATATCTGAATTAAAAGATATATGGAATTATTTTGTATTAATGGATGTAATTTTAAAATACTTGTTAAAATGTATAACTTTTTTTAACATTTACAAAAAATAAAATATCTGAAAAACTATACATTATTTTTTCAAAATTAATAATTCAGCATAAAAGCAGAACATATCTCTGAGGTCTGTGAAAAAATCAAGAGTATTGTCCAAATAACAAATGAGAAAATGTTCCTAACTTTTAGCTCAATTTAACATTGTAAGCATAGGGCGTTCCGTATACCCTTAAATAGGTCTAGAAAATTTGCACCGTTTGCTCTATCGCTCAGGTTAAGGAATTCTCGATGAGCTCTAAATGCCAGATTGTGTGAGGCCAAGTAGTTAATCTAATATCGATCAATTCTGAAAACAAGTTATACCAATATTTTTGTGATTCCCTAAACAGTCTCTCGTTTTTCTTATCTATTGTTTTTCCGTATTTGATTCCGTTACAGAATTCCATTCATTTAATCATGCACTCCATGTGTCTTTGTCTTTGTTTATGTCTTTGCAATGTCCTAATCATATCTTTTCAGTCACAACGTCCTTCTTTTACCATATGTGTCTGCTAGAAGAAGTTCAAATGGCTCTGAGCACTATGGGACTTACCATCTGAGGTCATCAGTCCCCTAGAACTTAGAACTACTTAAACCTAACTAACCTAAGGACATCACACACATCCATGCCCGAGGCAGGATTCGAACCTGCGACCGTAGCGGTCGCGCAATTCCAGACTGAAGCGCCTAGAACCGCTCGGCCACACCGGCCAGCCAAGACGAAGTCTACGCGGAAAGCAATAAACTTTATTTTGAGATATGGAGTAAGCGAACCATGTGCAATGTTGCTTTTCGCCGTTACTCAGTGTTCTAGTAAAATGTAATTTAATAATTGTATTTATTTGCGTCTTTGGGGTAACTTTCGTCAAATTTCTCTAGTTTTTGTTGGGGACCGTTCTGAAGTCATTACGCTGCGAATCCGTTGCTAGAAATACCCACTTCCCCCAGATATATTTCAATAAATGACTCTTTTATATTAACAGTTTGCTCTTGTTTTTATTCGTCTCAAGTCTTTTCGCTTTTTAACTCTTCATTAGGCTAAGGGTCTTGGATCACAGCAGTTTCACCCAACTCTGATGCTTATCAGAAAGGGCAACAGATTCATTCAATCCGTAGGCTGGTTCTGTTTCAGAAACTAAAAAAGCTTGGAGAAGAGATTCATCAGAGGCTTCTGGTGCAGTTACGCCTGAAGGAGGTCTCTTAAGAAATTTCACCACACTCGAACTCATAGCTTGGTTGTATATAACTGTCTCAGACTTTCTTCTTCTCTTTGATGCACCGCTTTCTCATTTCCTGCCAATGTCTGTGTCTCTTGAGGGTCCTCGAGGCAAGTTGATCTAAAAAATATTTTATGTTAAGTAGGTTGATAAGTACAGTACTTAAAGTACTCAGCGTTATATTGTAGAGAGAATAGAAGAAAAACATCAAAATATAAAAATTATTTACGAAATACTTATCTAAAATTCACGACAGTAAAATAACGTTTTACAGGCAAATAAATATGTTAAGAATTGTATTTGGATACTGAATTACGTAACGAATATGAAATAAATCACAACACTATGATAAATGTACCAAAATGTAAGTAAAAACTTATTTACAGTAAACAAATAACCAATTTTTCACTTACGACGTAGCCAGAAGTTTTCCAATTGCGAATCTCTTTACTATCTGAATTTAGAGAGTTATTGCCGTCTGATGCCCATGCGCGGATTCACGTCAGGAATTTTTGAGCAACTTTTTTGCGAGCCCTTCACAGGTGCGAAGCCGTCAGCGGTCGCCGATGTCGAACTCCGCCACTGAACAGAGATGACATTATTGAGGCTGAAACACTAGGATGTCCGCCGATAAACCCGCTGCTAGTCAAATGTAACATGGATTTCCAACCATCCAAAGTCCTGTTCAGCCCAACATATCCTAGAATCTCATACCTAACCTTTTGGATCCAGTTACCCTTCTCTACACGAATCCATCAACTTCTATTATTCTCCAGCCTTCTCCTCCATGTTGAACAACTACAAATATCCAACATTGCACGCAAACTTTACACTAACCACCCTATAGCTTTCCCCTCCTCTCTGAACCTAGTGCTGAGCTACGTCTGCATCGACACATTCTCTCAACATTACAGCTACGCACTCTTCACATCCTCTCCAACGAAACATTAATCACCTCTGCTTATCCTACCTTGAACTCCTCCCAGATATACAGGGTGTTACAAAAAGGTACGGCCAAACTTTCAGGAAACATTCCTCATACACAAAGAAAGAAAATATGTTATGTGGACATGTGTCCGGAAACGCTTACTTTCCATGTTAGAGCTCATTTTATTGCTTCTCTTCAAATCACATTAATCATGGAATGGAAACACGCAGCAACAGAACGTACCAAGGTGACTTCAAATGCTTAGTTACAGGAAATGTTCAAAATGTCCTCCGTTAGCGAGGATACATGCATCCACCCTCCGTCGCATGGAATCCCTGATGCGCTGATGCAGCCCTGGAGAATGGCGTATTGTATCACAGCCGTCCACAATACGAGCAAGCATGAAGAGTCTCTACATTTGGTACCGGGGTTGCGTAGACAAGACCTTTCAAATGCCCCCATAAATGAAAGTCAAGAGGGTTGAGGTCAGGAGAGCGTGGAGGCCATGGAATTGGTCCGCCTCTACCAATCCATCGGTCACCGAATCTGTTGTTGAGAAGCGTACGAA
Source organism: Schistocerca nitens (assembly GCF_023898315.1). NCBI lineage: Eukaryota > Metazoa > Arthropoda > Insecta > Orthoptera > Acrididae > Schistocerca > Schistocerca nitens. The sequence goes on from NC_064615.1 coordinate 505,997,596, forward strand.
CACTTCGACTGAAATATGCAGGAGCTCCATCGTGCATGAACCACATGTTGTGTTGTACTTGTAAAGGCACATGTTCTAGCAGCACAGGCAGAGTATCCCGCATGAAATCATGATAACGTGCTCCATTGAGCGTAGGTGGAAGAACATGGGGCCCAATCAAGACATCACCAGCAATGCCTGCCCAAACGTTCACAGAAAATCTGTATTGATGATGTGCTTGCGCAATTGCGTGCGGATTCTCGTCAGCCCACACATGTTGATTATGAAAATTTACAATTTGATCACGTTGGAATGAAGCCTCATCCGTAAAGAGAACATTTGCACTGAAATGAGGATTGACATATTGTTGGATGAACCATTCGCAGATGTGTACCCGTGGAGGCCAACCAGCTGCTGATAGTGCCTGCACACGCTCTACATGGTACGGAAAGAACTGGTTCTCCCGCAGCACTCTCCATACAGTGACGTGGTCAACGTTACCTTGTACCGCAGCAACTTCTCTGACGCAGACATTAGGGTTATCGTCAACTGCACGAAGAATTGCCTCGTCCATTGCAGGTGTTGTCGTTGTTCTAGGTCTTCCCCAGTCGCGAGTCATAGGCTGGAATGTTCCGTGCTCCCTAAGATTCCGATCAATTGCTTCGAACGTCTTCCTGTCGGGACACCTTCGTTCTGGAAATCTGTCTCGATACAAACGTACCGAGCCACGGCTATTGCCCCGTGCTAATCCATACATCAAATGGGCATCTGCCAACTCCGCATTTGGAAACATTGCACTGACTGCAAAACCACGTTCGTGATGAACACTAACCTTTTGACTACGTACTGATGTGGTTGATGCTAGTACTGTAGAGCAATGAGTCGCATGTCAACACAAGCACTGAAGTCAACATTACCTTCCTTCAATTGGGCCAACTATCGGTGAATCGAGGAAGTACAGTACATACTGACGAAACTAAATTGAGCTCTAACATGGAAATTAAGCGTTTCCGGACACATGTCCACATAACATATTTTCTTTATTTGTGTGTGAGGAATGTTTCCTGAAAGTTTGGCCGTACCTTTTTGTAACACCCTGTATACCCGTTCAGTCAGACCTAGCAGAACCCGCCCCCCCCCCCCCCCCCCCCCCACTCTCCATCACCCTCTGAAATACTTTTACCATACATCCAGCCACACAAAACGCATAATACACACCACTCGAAGTCATACATGTTGCAAATATCCTTACCTCCGCAGTCTACATAAATTCAAACACCTCATTTTTTTTCTGCGTCAATATTTTAAACAATCAACAAATCAAGCTTTTATATTGTAACCAACGCAACGTACCACCTGTATTTCCATTTTTAACACCTTTCAAATTTGTATACTACCGGTATGTTTTAAGTTGTTGAAATCGTTTTGCTGCAAAGCAGCAAATTTTGACCGCTGACAGTTCATACGCAGCCCGTGTGAGGTGCAGAGGTTCAAATGGTTCAAATGGCTCTGAGCACTATATGACTTAACATCTATGGTCATCAGTCCCCTAGAACTTAGAACTACTTAAACCTAACTAACCTAAGGACATCACACAACACCCAGTCATCACGAGGCAGAGAAAATCCCTGACCCCGCAGGGAATCGAACCCGGGAACCCGGGCGCGTGAAGCGAGAACGCTACCGCACGACCACGAGCTGCGGACGAGGTGCAGAGGCTGAATAATAATTTAAAAAAAAACCATTATGATATCTAAATATGACCTTTTAGATAACATGCTGCGAAGTTTCAGATACAGTGTACTTGCTTGTTTGAGGGAACTGTGTAAACTATCAAATGTTAAAATTTTAATGAAAATGGCTGCAGTTGAATTATGTTAAGAGGGGGCAATAATAAAGCTATAATCATTACCTTGGAGAAAATCAAGCAGAGGCAATGAAATTTGATGATGGTATTGATCTTTCTCTGCATCTTCACCCTTCAGTGGGACAATAGTTGAGACCTTGATAGCAGAAGTGTGAATTTTGGCTGTTCACAAGATGCTTCACCTTGAAAATTAGCTTCTTGCCGTACTGGAAATGTCTAACAAGCAGTGGTTTCTTCATCTAAGGAAAAAAGTAGCCACGTCAACAAAATGCGGAGGGGTGGGGAGGGGAAGGGGGCGGGGGGAGGAAGCAGAGTCCAAAAATGAATAGCCTAAGGAAGGAGCAGAATGAAGTGGGGCTGTGTGATGTAGCAAAAACACCCCGTTTGACACACTCCCGGAAGTTCGTCGGGATACATTGGCAGCAAGCTCCTGTGACAGCTTGCCCCTTGTGACCATATTCTGTTGTCACAACACATTGACATCCGATAAAATGTTCAGCAAGTCCTTGTCCAATGATGATTGGGTCTCCGCCTTTCTCGGCATTGGAGAATCCACATGTTTCCACTAATTGCTTTGCTACTTTGTCTCAGGGTCGTAAAGATACACCCAGTGCTCGTTCATGGTGATCAGACGGCTGAAGACGTCAACCAGAATGGCCTGAAACGGCTTTAAAATTTTCCGCTGTTGCCTCGGTTGTGTGTTTTTGAATGAATGTGAGCACTGGCGGAACCCAGCGAGCGGCGACCTTTGTCAGTTCCAAAATGTCGTTCAGGATGTTGAAAACTGATCCATGACTGATTTTCGCTGCTTTCACTGTCGCCGATCTTCGAGCACCGGGCCTGTCATTCAGAATTATTCGGCCACACTAGCAGCGTTTGAACCACTTAACCATTGTGTCACGATGCTGCACTGTCGCCGTACACTTTGAATAAATATAGGTGATTTTTGACCTTGTACATTCGTCTACTGAACGAGGGAATAGTGACTGCCTCTAAGCTTTCGTACGCATTCTAAGCTATCTAATCTCATTTTCATGTTTTTCATGAGAGCTACGTAGTATACATAACGGAGGCACCAGAATTATGTCACTCTTCATCTGATACCAGTTATCTAGATTTACCCAACATCCTCGTAACGGACAACTTCGCCTTTCTTCCATACATTCCCATTTCGATCCACCGAGTATTTATATTCCACCTTCCTGTGAGCTATGCCTACCAGCTGTGATCTTACCAGCGCGTCAGTTAATTAATCGTTGGCTACTGTCACGAGTGTTGATAAATACTCCAAAGCCGGAGCAGTACTCTGAAAGTAGTTGCACTAGCGACTTGAATACGAACCACTTTACAACTGCGTTATACTTTTATGGAAACCTTCCAACAGAAGCAAGTCTACCATTCGTCTACCCTACTACTGTGTTTGGGTGTTTGTCCCGTTACATATCACTTCGTACTATTACTCAAAAATATTTGTACGATATGAAGGGCTCCAGAAGGTTACCATTAAGCTAATAATCGGGTCAATCGCATTCTTTTTTTGGAAATTAAGTTGCATTTATCCATGTTTAAAGAGAGCAGTCATAAACTATATCTGATGGAAATTCTGTCCAAATGGTTCTGCATTTGTTTATGATCCCTCAGCGACGAAACTTCCTTCTAGATAACAGCATCTTCAGAGAACAATCTAGTAACGTTTCTGAGCCTATATGAACAATTTATATACAGTGTATTTCAAAATTATACCGACGAACTTCGAGGAGATGTAGAAGGTGTCCATGGGAAACCGTGTCTGGAAACTTCATCCAACGACGCTACAGAGCGTCGAAGCTATAGGCACTAACACCTGTGGGGCTGTATGTGTGTATGTACGGAGTATTCCTGATGATACAAAGTTTTAGGGATGTGGAGAAGGATAAATGTACCAACTTGGGGTAAGGGATCCTGATCCGGGAACGAACGAATCGAAAGTCATAAGCGAAAATCAATCTAATCCCTCTGACAGTGTAACACAGTATCAGTAATGTTACTGCTAAGACTGTAGGATAGGCAACTTTCAGAGGTGACACAATGGACCAGAAGAAGAAAAAAAAATGTTTAGTAAACATGAGCTCTAAAACGTATACCTGACGAGCCATGAGTCTCGTTCATCTTCGCTACTGTGAAACGCATCTCCGCTATAGAGCAAGCTATGATACTCTTAAGGTATGCATTTTAAAGCCCACATTTACTAGAAATTTTTTTCTTGTTTTGTTCCATACTACCACCTCTGAAAGTTGCCTACCTTACAATTTAACAACACCACCGCTGCATCAATTCCACTGTCAGAGATATCAGAACGATTTCCCTTTGTTTCTGGACCAGGGTCTCTTACTTCAAATTGATACATTTATCCTTTTCCTTCATCCCTGAAAGTTTGTAACATCATCACGGAATCACCCCGTAAATGCATACACACAGGCGGCGGCAGCTGTAATTTCGACGCTCTGTAGCATCGTTGATGACATTTCCGGACACGGGTTCGTGCCTTCACTTTGTTTCTCAAGACACCTTCTACATTCCCTCGAAGTTTGTTGGTGGAATTTTGCAACACCCTGTATAGAGAACATTAATCATCCTATTCCGTTTCCTTGGATTACACCCCATGTTAGCCGGCCGGGGTGGACGAGCGGTTCTAGGCGCTACAGTCTCGAACCGCGCGACCGCTACGGTCGCAGGTTCGAATCCTGCCTCGGGCATGGATGTGTGTGATGTCCTTAGGTTAGTTAGATTTAAGTAGTTCTAAGTTCTAGGGGACTGATGACCTCAGAAGTTAATTCCCATAGTGCTCAGAGCCACCCCATGTTACTTTACGTTTCTGCTGCACAGTGATCGTGTAGTTAACGTACTTGGTTCTGTGAGTCAAAATTTCTTCGAGCCTATCGTGTACCTGTGAAGAAACTCCATATGATCACATATTAGTATCAGTTGACAATCTGAAACAGTGTTGGACGCTTTAGGGATATGTACTGTATCTACTATTTGCAAGATGTTATGTATGAATTGAGTGAGCCGTGTTTCACTTATCGTTGTTTCTTTTGAACCTGTGTGATTCGTTGAAAGAAGCTCCTCTCCTCCTGGTTCGTCACAATGTTTGAGCGTAAATACAGTATGTAGTAGAATGTTCATTCTGTATAATTCAGAATTTAATATTTCGGCTCTATGTCTGATGTTATTAGTTGCGATATATATTGATTCATTAGAGATTGGTTGGGAGATTTGGACCCGTTCATTGACTTAACATGAGCGCACCTCCCGAGAATTTTCTGGTAGGTCTTTTCTTACAGAGATGGAGCAGGTCTTTCCCTACAGAGATGGAACTGCCATTAAGTTATCTCTGTCAGATTCCCTACATTGTAGTTGGGAACGAGAACGTAGAATTCTTTATTTTAGAATCATTATCCGAATGGTATCATTAAACCGTGGTGGCTCTTAACTGCCTTTCACACTGACGGAAATGGATAGTGTTTCACCACGAAGCACCAGTCCGATATTTATCAAACATTGTAGACATTTTCATCACTTCACGGTTATCTAATGATTAAACTTTCATTACATTAATATCTGATGTCCAACATCAACTTCAGTTTGAGACGTAACCCCGCAGGAATGAATACACTTTTTTATTCGCTGTGGCATGGAAGCCTCTGTATATCATCTCGAGGAATTTCCATCACCGAAACACAAGCTGTCTCACTTCATGCACATTGCTGGCTGGAGCCTGGTCTGCCAGTGACTAATAAGGGGCAGAGCAGGCCAATCAAGAATCTGTATCTACATACCTCAAGACGTTTGTGGTGTGAACTGTCGTTATTCTGCTGAAGCATCCCATTTGTTAACCTGGTAATGGAAGGTTTCATAGCAGGGTCTCCCATTTTTACCATATACTGACGTCTCTATACCATGAACCACAGACATTGCTGAGGTGGAGTGGCCTGTGTGCACAGTGATACAGATAGCCGTACCACAGCTGCAACCTCGATGGAGGATATCTGTGGAGAAGCTCGATAAATGCGGTCCCTAAAGAAGGGCAGCAGCGTTTTTAATAATTTGAGATGCAAACGTCTGGATGATTGACGGATCTGGCCTTGTAACATCCGCCAACATGGCCTTGCTGCAATGGTACTGTGAATGGCTGAAAGCAAGGGGAAACTACAGGCGATGCTTTTCGCGAGTACATGCATCTCTGCTTTATTGTTAAATGATGATGGCATCCTCTTGGGTAAAAACTACCGCAGGTAAAATAGTTCCCTGTTCAGATTCCGGGCGGGACTACTCAGGAAGATGTCGTCATCAGGAAAAACAAAACTGGCATTCAAGAGATATTCAACAGCAGCTGATGGATGGATGCTGACATCAAAGTTTTCAGATAGTCTGCGTAATCATTTATGCTAGCCACTGATGCGATATATATAGGTATCGTGTCGATCCCTTCCACATCAACTACAGCCTGAAGATGGCGCATTGAAGCGCCGAAACTGGTTGGAGCAAAATAAATAAAATTATAAGGACGGCAGTAGGAGTTTTATTTTCTCACAATAATGGAATGTAGTCGCATTAAATCAGACGACGCCGAGGCAACTGAGAGACTAAAAGTAGTAGATGAGGTTTGCTGTTTGGGCAATAAAATATCTGATGATAGCCGAAGAAGGGAGGATATAAAAGGCAGAATAGCAGCGGTAAGGCAATCGTTTCTGAAGAAGGGGAATTTGTTACACCGAATATAGATTTAAGTGTGGGGAGGTCATTTCTTACGGTATCTATCTCGAGCTTAGCTTTGCGTGGAAGTGAAACAGGGACGATAAGCAGTTCAGACAAGAAGAGAACAGAAGCTCTTGAGATGTCGTGCTACAGAATATTGCTGAAGAATAGATTAGTAGATCGCGCAACTATTGAGGAGGTACTGAATAGAATTAGGGAGTTAAGAAATTTGCGGCGTCACTTCACTAGAAGTTAGAACCGGTTGATAGGACAGATTCTGAGACATCAAGGAATATTCAGTTTGCTATTGGAGGGCAGTCAGGGAACTAAATATGCAGAGGGAGACCGAGAGGCGAGGTAACAGGTTCAAATCATCTTGGTTGCAGTAGATAATCGGAGATGAAGAGGCTATCAGCAATAAGTTTCTGACGGTTCGTGGTGACTGCCTGCACCTCACCCTGTATTTCAGAACCAGTCGGATAATCCTACCATCGTCTCGTGGTGTGGTCCTTCTGGAAGGAAGATTGCCTGCGCTTGCTACACTGTTGTTCTGAGTCCAATTTGCCTCCACTTGTTCTGCAGTCTTTACACTGCAACCAACTGTCCGTATGATCTGCCAATATGATTCTTCAATGTATCTCATGCTAATGATTCAACGTTTCTCAAAGTCCGAAAGACGGCGATAACCTGCACGTTTACGTTTTCCAGTAATGTTAGACGCAGCCGACAGTCATGATGCACTTTCACCATTCTTCGTCTTTCCTTTATCGAAAATAAATTTCATCAACATATTCCGCAGGAATGGAAATAGTGCTGTATCAGTTTGGTAGCGTTCGATCAAGGTGTTCATGGTGTAAGATGCTAGAATATGCAACAATTGTAAAACAGAAGTAGTCGCTTTTATCGTGACTGGGCCGTCTATTCCGCATCGGTGTAGAGTGACTGACAATCAAACATTCAGAGTCCCAACCACATTTCATATTACTATAATTTCAGTAAAAAAAAGTAACTTGTGGAGAATGTCAGTATAGTTCCCTGCAACTGACATGTGTCACTAATGACATCGACGTGGAATGCTCCGACTTCATTCCTCAGGTGTAGCAGTGACGAACGACGAAGCTGCTTCTTGAGTTTCAGCATCGGCACAGTTACGGTACAGTTTGATTCAATGAGTTGACTGAGTCTATTAGTAAGAGAAATGCTGGCGGGAATTGCTTTGCACAGGATGCTCTCAAAAATAGACGCATCACTTACGCTGATTGTAAGCACCAAGACGAGGATGCACTGAGTGTTAACGTGGTATGATTTTGGAGGAGTCCCAGCTCGTTCTGAATTATAGTGACAGATATTTTTGTATTACATCATAGTGTAGTGAGCGCCGTATTCCATGCACTATGTGATAAAGAGTATGCGGACACCACCAAAAACATACGTTTTTCGTATTACGTGCATTGTGCTGCTACCTACTGCCACGTACTCTGTATCAGCGACCTCAGTAGTCATTAGATGCATCGTGAGCAAGCAGAATGGGGCGCTCCACGGAACTCACGGCCTTCGAATGTGGTCAGGTGATTGGGTGTCACTTGAGTCATACGTCTGTACACGAGATTTCCACACTCCTAAACATCCCTAGGTGATAGTGATGTGGTAAAAGCGTACAGGCCGACCTCTTCTATTGATTGACAGAGACAGCCGGCAGTTGAAGAGGGTCGTAATGTGTGATAGGGAGACATCTATCCAGACCATAACACAGGAATTCCAAACTGCATCAGGATCCACTGCACTATGACGATTCGGCGGGAGGTGAGAAAATTTGGATTTCATGGTCGAGTGGGTGTTCATAAGCCACACATGACGCCGATAAATCCCAAACGACGCCTCGCTTGGTGTAAGAAGCGTACACATTAGACGATTGAACAGTGGAAAAACGTTGCGTGGAGTGACGAATCACGGCACACAATGTGGCGATCCGATGGCAGGGTGTGGGTAAGGCGCATGCTCAGTGAACGTCATCTGCCAGCGTGTTAGTGCCAACAGTAAAATTCGGAGGCGGTGGTGTTATGACGGGGTCGTGTTTTTCATGGAGGAGGCTTGCATTCCGTGTTGTTTTGCGTGGCACTATCACAGCACAGGCCTACATTGATGTTTTAAGCACCTTCTTGCTTCCCACTGTTGAAGAGCAATTCGGGGATGGCGATTGCATCTTTCAACACGATCGAGCACCTGTTCATAGTGCACGACCTCTTCTCAGTGCAGCACTCCGTGAAGAATGGGCTGCCATTTCCCAAGAAACCTTCCAGCACCTGATTGAACGTATGCCTGCGAGAGTGGAAGCTGTCGTCAAAGTTACATGTGGGTCAATACCATATTGAATTGCAGCATTACCTATGGAGGGCGCCACAAACTTGTAAGTCATTTTCAGCCAGGTGTCCGGATACTTTTGGTCACATAGTGTATCTGGAATGATACACGGTGGTAGACACTGCTACAGATTGCAGGAATTCCCAGTGTGGGGTCAACTACTAGTCAATCAAAACAAAAAAGGAAGGAATATTAAGGTCATACAGATGGAGCACAAGCTGGGATTGGGGAAGAATGAGATAGAATGTCAATCGTGCCCATTCGAAGGAACATCTCGGCTTCGCCTTAAGTGATCTAGGAAAATCACGGAAAACCTAAATATAAGTGACCGGATCGAGGATTTAAACTACCGCTGTCCTTCATACGAGTCCAGTCTCGCACCACTTCTAACTCACTCTGGCTCTGAGCACTATGGGACTTAACTTCTGAGGTCATCAGTCCCCTAGAACCTAGAACTACTTAAACCTAACTAACATAAGGACATCACACACATCCATGTCCAGGGCAGGATTCGAACCTGCGACCGTAGCGGTCGCTCGGTTCCAGACTGTAGCGCCTAGAACCGCTCGGCCACTCCGGCCGGCTAACTCACTCTGTTCAATTAAAACTGTCCTTGGAACTGTGTAATTTGCCGTAATAAAAATTTGTTAATCCGAACGATGCTGCCTATCACTTTCACGAGGATACCTGTAACCATTTTACAACGACGCTGGCTGCTGATCTCGCGACACGATACAGTAATGAAAGTATCTCGATTCGTCAACTTTCATGACATACAGTTTGTAGGCCCCTCTCAATTATAATATTCACTATACTATCATCAAGTCCACGTTTGTTTATACAGTAACAGTCACGGCGTGGCTGATTGTTACCTCGGCGACACAACACACGAATGCGGAAAGTACACTTTTCGTAATAATTACAGATACTTACCGATGAAAACTGCTATAAAACATAAATTTTCTGTAGTGCAGAGTTTAGACACTTTTGGCAACTCAGCGGTTGACGTTTCTGTAGGCCACAAGTCCAGGAATATTCGTGGAGCCCACAACGAAGACTCACGCGCGACACCACGAACATTCACACACCACTGTCTCGAGAGAGGCAATCAGGCAACTATCGATTTTGAGGTGGGTAGCGATAGTACAGTGCAAGTGGGTATCCTCGTTTTTGGTCATCAGTCTTTTGGTATGCGGCGCACCACGATTTCCTCTCCTTGGTCAACCTCTTCACGTCGTAGAAGCATTTACGTCTGACGTCCTCAGTTGATGTATTCTAGTCTTTGTCTTTCCTTACAGTTTTGGCTCGTACGGCTGCCTCTAGTACCACGGATATATTAACATCCATCATCATGTACTTTCTTCTTCTTGTGTTTTCAACATGCTCCTTTCCTCGTTGACTCTCTGCAGCATCTATCTATACACAACTCAAAAATTCAGATTTTTTTTTCTTTTGCAGTTTTCTCACAGTCCATGATTCACTTGCATTATTTTGCTTCCAATTTAGCGAAATCCTTTCACCTCGACCACTGCTTGCCCGCAACCTTGTCATGTTAAGTTTATCGCTAATCTCATTTTTGCTATTCTTCATTATTTCGTCTTTCTTTATTAGACTGTTCATTCTGTTCAACGGATCCTGTAGTTTTTCCTCTATTTCACTGAGAAAAACAATGTCATCACTGATGTTCTTCCACCCTGAATTTTAATCCACCTTCTGAAACTTTCTTTTATTTTATTCACAGATTTTTCAATATACAGGATGAGCAGTAGGTTGGTTACTTAGTTATTTATATGTTCCACACATTATTTGAATGATTCTTTTATCGAAATCATGCGAAATGAGTCAGTTTACAGGATATGTCTACACAATTAGAATTAACATTGATGAACTCATCACTTATTTAATCGCACACATGCAACTACACTCGAAAACAGGTTATCAGCTTTTAAATAGAAATTCGCCCATGGAATAGAAGGAGTTGGCGGGAAATGATTTTAGGTTAGAACTAAAATTTGCTTTGCTTCCTGTAAGACATTTTACGTTATTGAGCAAATGATGAAATATTTTTGTTTCTGCATACTGAACTCCTTTCTGAGGCATGACAGCTTTAATAATAGGTGATAAAGGTCATATTTCCCTCTAGTGTTTAGGTATGGACCTCACTGTTCTTCTTAAACAGTGATGGAGTATTTATGACGAATTTCGTTAGCGAATATATGTATTGTTATGGCGCAATTAAAATGCCTAATTCCTTGAAGAGACACTTACATGACGTCCGCTTGTGAACACCATATATATATTCTTACTGTTCGCTTTTGTGCAATCAATACATTCTTTCTACGTGGTGCGTTTCTCCAGAAAATTATTGTATAAGACGTTAATGAGTGGAAATATGAAATATATGTCAGGAGGTGTATTCGTTTCATTCCAAATCCGCAATTATACAAGATCAAAAGTAACAGAAAAGAAGCTCAGTGACATGCTTCTTCGAGTTCACGTTTACATCAATATGTACACCCAAAAATTTGGAAGATTCTACCTTGTTTAGCATTGAAAAAAGACTGAAATCATATCTTGCATTCTTTTTAATGTCAGCGTTTCTCTCTTCTTTTCCAATGCTACTATTTCCTCTACATCCTTGTACGTATTTTATACTAGCATTTACCCTGTAGCTTCGCCCCCATTTGCGCAAGACACAGTATTGCCAAGACCTCCTCCCTACTCTATTTTTCCACCTCCTCCTCTGTCATTATGTCCACCTCACCACCCACGTCTATCTCCTCCTCCCCTTTCTCTTTCTTCATTTCTTCCTCCTCTCTCTGTTTTCCTCCAGCTCCCCCTCTTTGTATGCATCTCCTCCTCCCCCTCTTTCTGTACACTTCTCCTCCCCTTCTCTCTGTACATCTCCTCCTGACACTCCCTCTGTGCACCCAGTCCTCATCCTTCTGTCTGCCCACATCCTCTGCCCCATCTCTAGCGCGTCCATCTTCTCCTCCTGCACACTCTTTGGCTCCACCTTTCTTACTCTCGTCTCTACTCTTATTTTCCCTCCTATCTATCCATCCCCCTCTTGCCTCCTTCACTTCCTATCATCCTTCCATCCACGTTGATGGTACTGCAACACAATACACCTGTCATGCAGGGAAAACCGCTACTTGCCCCTGATGTATAGCAGATCGATAAGGCAGATCAATACTACTCCAATATGGTATGCCTATTGTGCAGGACAGTCCACATGTCGGGGGCTGGAAAACCATTTCTTTTCCCTGTTATGTAATCTGCCCTGTCAAGCAGGTCTATCACACGGCCGATACTCTTCCTACACAATATGCCGGTTATGCAGGCCAGACAGTATGCCAGGAGTGGGGAAAAACACATTTTTGCCCATATCCCCTCTCCTATCAGAGCTAGGAGGTAATATATCTTTATATATAGAATTCTACTGTACGTGTGTATGTCACTGTACTCCTCCTAAACGGCTGGACCGATTTGAATGATTTTTTTGGTATGCGTTTGGGTTTCGCCCTGGATGGTTTAGATTCACAAATCAGCCCGGCAGATGGCACTGCAATCGGTATCTAGGTTATTTATCTGCACTGCAACTAGACGGCTGGATCGATTTGAATGAATTTTTGTGAATGCATTCAAGTGGGGGCCTGGAAAATTTACATTTTTAAATCAGCACGGTAGGTGGCGTTGCATTTTTGTGTGCAATATTGAGCGTATTATATTCAGATATAAGTTAAGTGCATAGGATTTCGTTTATTTTTCGACATTTTAATTTGAGTGTATTATAAGTGTGTTTCGTTACTTCGACATTTTTAATTCTTTTGTACGGTATCTTCTAATATTTCAGGTGTCGCAGTTCAGTGAATATTAAGTGTATTATGTTCACATATAAGTTACGTACATAAAACAATGCCACGTCTTCGTGGGCGAGGAGGAAATATTGGTCGACGGACTCGAAATTCACAATTAGTCCAGAACCGTCGGTTAAACAGATTGGCAGAAGATCAATTGACGGACAACGAAAATTTAAGAAACCAAGCTGCAATCAGACGTGCTAATGAAAGTCAAGAGCAACGCAACGAAAGCCTTCGAGCTAATGCATTGAGACAAAGACTGACCCGTCAAAGAGTCACCGACACATTCAGAACACGTGAACAATAGCGTTTGCAAGTGTCTCGCGCATTGACATGTGCATCACTTCTTCGCCTTGCGTTTGAATATGAGTCGAACATCCACTATTCGTCACATTCACAAATTGTAATTGGTGCTATGAACAAACATCAGTGATGATGGCGACATGTATGATCGCTGAAATATTGTACCCGTTGGACACTGTAGACCGGCAGTACACCCGTGGATATTTTGATTATCAAATACGCCGCGAGAAACTCAAGAATCACAATGCCAACATTGTCATGCACCCAAATACAAAGGTGAATCGGCCGTTTTCTGCTGCGCGTCTGGGAAAGTTGTATTGCCACCATTGAATTCGCTGCCAGAACCATTGAAAACAATATTGGCTGGAGCTACATCTCAATCTACATTGTTTTTGCGTAAAATTCGCAAATTCAATTCTTGCTTTCAAATGACATCATTTGGAGCAACAAAAATCGTTCAGGATGAGGATGGTCCAATTTTCAATCAACGTTTAAGATTCAGGGCCGAGTGTATCATCAAATTGGTTCTTTAATGCCGATGCCTGATACCGATGCAGAATTTCTGCAAATGTACTTCATGGGTGAAGAGGAGCAGCAAATAAACGCACGCTGCCAGTAAAACCATATCGAGCAGATGTAGGTATTTTAAAACCGTTTTTACAGAATCACAACCAGTTCGTCCAGTTGCTCAATACCGTTTCAAGCAGACTGCAAAACGACAACTATACGATCGTCATCAAAGCAGACAAAGTACCATCCGGGCAGCACGGGCCGATATAATGCATGGACCATTGATGAAGTTGCAGTTGTTATGGTTGGCGACGCATTTGTACGTCGAGATATACGAATCCAACGCAGAGATAACACAGTGCATACGATTGAAGACAGTCATCGCTCTTATGACGCTTTTCAATATCCATTGATATTTTGGGAAGGAGAAAATGGATATCATTTAAATATCAAACAAAGAAATCCAGCAACCGGTACAATCTACACATGTCATTACCTAATATTTTATTTTTATGCACGATTAATTTCTTTTTGTCTTAATTACATTTTTTCTTTGCAGGTGCAGAAACCAGCAAGAAAGTGAGCGCGATGAACTTATACGCATATCGGTTGATGATTCTTGCCAACGAAGACAATAATATTCTCTGATGCTGCCAGCTGTTTCATCAATATATCGTTGATATGCATACGAAAACTGAAAGCGAGCGATTACGATACATCAAGTATAATCAAGCGAAACTTCGAGCTGAGGAATACATTCATTTGCGTGATGCTATTGTTGGTAACGTAGATGGAATAACTAATATCAACGGCATCGGTAGGCCTACTTCATATATTCTTCATGTATTGGTAGCCCACGTCATATGAAAGAATATATTCAAGACGCCATGACTTATGTGCGCGCGTACGGACGACCAGATTTATTCATTACATTTACGTGTAATCCAAAATGGGATGAAATTAAAATTGCGTTATTGCCAGGTCAAACTGCAATAGATCGGCACGATATCAATGCACGTGTCTTAAGACAAAAGTTAAAATCGTTGATGAACTTGATTATACATTCTTCTGTATTTGGCAAAACACGTTACTGGCTGTATTCTGTTGAATGGCAAAAACGAGGTTTGCCACACGCGCATATTTTGATTTTGTTGATCGACAAAATACAGTCTGAAAAAATTGATAAAATTGTCTCAGTAGAGATTCCGGATCGGAATATCGATCAAGAATTGTATGAGATTGTTACCGCTAACATGATCCATGGTCCATGCGGTGCTATAAACATGACGGCGCCGTGCATGGACAATAGAAAATGTACGAAACGTTTTCCAAAAAATTGTATAAATGATACAATCGCTAATATCAATGGTTATCCATTGTATAGTCGTAGAGACACTGACCATGGTGGTCAATCACATCAATTACGCATGTCAAACGGTACAACAGTTGATACTGACAATCACTGGGTGCTTCCGTATTCACGATTGCTGTGTAAAATCTACAAAGCACACACAAACATTGAGCTCTGCAGTTCGGTGAAGTCCATAAAATATATTTGCAAATATGTCCATAAGGGCAGTGATACGGCCGTATTTGCTGCTCGCAATGTTAACGAAAACGTTTAAATAACACGGTGTCAAATGGGCCGATACATCAGCTGCAATGAAGCAGTTTGGCGTATTTTGGGTTTTCCGTTCCGGTTGAAGGATACAACGCCATATCTATGGTAAATGCATTAGGCCGATTATACACAGTCCATTGAAAGCAACGCGAATATTTCTTCTTGCGTTTATTGTTGGTTAATGTTCCTGGACCGACGTCCTTCCAATACTTGCGAACAGTCAATGGCATTTTGTACGACACATATCATGATGAGTGTCGCGAATTACATTTGCTGGAAGATGACAACCATTGGGATATTACACTTGCAGATGCATCGAATTCGCCAATTATTCACCATATTATTGACGACATGTTTTCCATCTCAAGCTTCTGTCCTCTGGGACAAATGTAAAGATTCCATGAGCGACGACACCCCGCATCGCATTCGGATCGCTGATCAAGATCACAATATTGATTTTTCACCGGAAATATATAACGAGGCTCTAATAAAGATTGAAGAAATTTGTATTTTGATTTCGAATATGCCACTCATTCATTTTGGTATGCCCTCACCTAACCGCCTAGCAACAGACATCATTAACAGCGAGATTCAGCGCGAACAGTAGTTCAATACGGCCTCTTTAACTACTTTTGTTGAAAATAATGAGCAACTACTCACTGATGAACAAAAGAATGTATACGATCAAATTAATTTGTCAATTACAGCAAAACAAGCTGGATTTTTTTTTTTTGGACGCACCAGGTGGCAGTGGAAAAACGTTTCTCATCTCACTAATACTTGCGCGTATTCGATCACAAAATCATGTTGCGTTAGCAATTGCTTCATCAGGTATTGCAGCCACTTTGCTTGATGGTGGACGGACTGCATATTCAGCACTCAAGTTCCGTTGAACATTCACAGAAATCCAGATGCAGTGTGCAACATAAAAAAGCATTCCGGTATGGCTAAAGTTTTGCAAAAATGCAAAATTATTATCTGGGTTGAATGTACTGTCGCCCACAAGCATTCACTTGAAGCTCTCGATAGAATGATGAAAGATCTAAATAATAACACCAGGCTTTTCGGTGGTGCCTTACTGCTGTTGTTCGGTGACAGACGTTGCCGTTCATTCCACGCGTTACATATGCGGATGAAATAAACGCATGTATAAAACAATCTTATCTATGGCGAAATGTCAGTACATTACGTCTTAACACAAATATTTGTGTTCAACTGCAAAACAATCCATTGGCACATTGGAAATGGAGCAATACCATTGCATGGAGATACAGAATGCATCAAATTGACAGACAATTTCTGCAACATGGTAAATACGAAAGATGCTTTGATTGAAAACATATTTCCAGATTTACAAGTTAATTATATTTATCATGCGTGGCTTCGTGAACGAGCTATTTTAGCCGCAAAAAATATCGATGTTGACGCTATTAACTTCAAAATACAACAGTCATTGTCCGGCAATGAGATACTGTTCAAATCGATCGACACTGTTACCAATCCTGACGAAGCAGTCAACTATCCTGTTGAATTTTTGAATTCGCTGGATTTACCAGGAATGCCACCACATAACTTGCGATTAAAAATTGGCTCACCTAACATTTTGATTCGGAATTTAAATGCACCAAAGCTATGCGTCGGTACAAGATTAGTCATAAAAAAATGGGCAATGTTCGTGACGCTACAATTTTGAACGGCAAATTTGAAGGTGAAGTTGTTCTCCAGCCACGAATCCCAATGATCCCTTCAGACTCACCCATTCCATTCAGACGTCTGCAATTTCCAATTCGCTTGGCATTTGCCATGACTATTAATAAGTTACAAGGTCAAACAATGGCGATTTGTGGGTTGGATCTAGAAAATCCGGTCTTTTCACATGGCCAATTATATGTGGCGTGTTCTCGCTTTGGAAATCCGTCATGTTTATTCATTTATACTCCTCAAGAATTGACTAAAAATATTGTTCATAACTCGCATTAAGATAAAATTAAACAAACATTATTAATTATAACGAATTGTTTTTAGAAAAATTGATGTTATTTCAAAATAAAGAATAATGAAATTATTATATTATTTGTCTTTCATTTCATACTTTGTTTAATATCCTAATCGCTTGAAATATGAAGGACAACGTCTGTCGGGCCAGCTAGTATATATAAATATATATATGTTTATACACCTGCATCGAATTCGCGCTTTGTTGCATATACGCTGCAGCAACATCTACATCTACATGGATACTCTGCAAATCACATTTAAGTGCCTGGCAGAGGGTTCATCGAACCACCTTCACAATTCTCGATCACGCCTTATGATTTATCATCTACTGTATTGAATTATTATTATTAGTCAAAATAGAAACTAATTATAAAATGGATGACTACTTGTTCAAAATATGTCATATTTTCTCACTTATGTTATTTTTCATGCATTAGAGATTTTTCGTTTCCTTACAGCACCTCAAGTATCCCGTAGCATTGATTACAGACATGTATGGCTTATGAGGAGCTGCTCGACCATAGTCCCCATTCTTCTTAACTCCACACGCAGAATCAGTGTGCTCGCTGGACTGTTAGTAGTGCTTTGCAACTCACGAGTGATTCCTTCCACTGATTTCATGCGATTTTTTACAGCCACCCTCCGCAACGTTCGGCTGTCTCTGTCCGTCAGTAAAAGAGGTCTGACAAACTGTTTAGCTATGGCTCTTCCTTCGTGTATCCACTTTACAGTGACATCACCAACAGTCGACTCGGGCACCTTTTAGAAGGACTGAAATAGATTTGTTACTGAGGTGACATCCAGTGATTACTCCACGCTGGAAATCACTGAGCACATTCGGCACATTCTCCAGCTAGTGCTTATCTACTGACGACACAATACTCCCCACCTCCTATTATACTGGTAGGTCCGCCTCTCGTTACATCTAATGATCAAGTTCACATTACACAGTGTTGTCCAAATACTTTAGGACTGATGGTGTACATGCTTCACCTTGAAGTGGACAAGAACGACTGGAAATTTTTGTGGTCAAAAACTACCACGAGTAACATATAATGGAGAAAAAATTAAGCACGTTAGATACAGGACAGGCATAAATGTGGGAGGCAACTAGATTAAACTTAGAATTTAACGGAAATTTGAAAGAATATAACTTACAGAAAGTTTCGTGCGCAATTTTCCAACTCATTTGCTGTCTCAGTTCTTTTGCATGGAATCGATGGTAGAACAGAAATCGAGAAAACCAAGGCTCAAAACAATTCTAGTAAAACAAGATCAAATTAAAGAAGGTGGTGCTAAGATTTGCGAAGGAAACGTAATTATTGATTACCTGGAATAATCGTGATGTATGACGTATGCTCCAGACGGAAGAATGGACATCTGACGAGAGGAAACATTCTTGTTCGGACCAAACAAATAACGATACAAGCTCTCATGGGTTCTCAAGAAGACATTTATTGTGATAAGTAATTTCTCATCACTTACGAATATCCATAAGTCAGAAATCAGCTGTGTCAAGAAAACGCATATATACTGCATACAGCTGAAGAAATTACTGACTCCAATTTCGTTTTTGTTGGTACGCTTTGAACAATGACGTAAGTTATCTGTCTTGACTGGAGGAATTCTTTTTTTATGCTATCTTTTTGAAGTACTGGTAGTGTAACTGTGTGTGTTTTACTCAAATGCGTATATTTTATTATTGTGCTACTACAAACTTGTTTGTTTTGGCTGATTTATACAAAACAAAAAATATCAGAACTGATGTAGGTTTGTAAGGAATCTGTCACTATATTTTCAACAGTTAAGAAAAAATTGGCTGGATTCAAACATAGCTACCTTCATGTTGAAGTTGATCACTGTAAAGGGCGTCTCAAAACTGCGTTACAAATGAAAACATCGACTTTGTGCACGATTTGGTGTGGTTAAGGATGTACGAAATAGCTCACGTCTTCGGTAACCCAGAAAAAAGAGTATAGTCAATTTTACATAAAGAAAAAATAGTGGGAATGTTTCGTGCAAGACAGGTACCACAAAAAGAAAATGCATAAAACAATTGCTCAGCAATGTTTCGACCACTTAGAAAAGAATCTAACTGATTTCGTGCACCGATTTCTTATTGTGGATAATATGTGCGGCCCAAGGCTTCATATCAGAAACAAAATAGCTATGAAAGCGGCGGGTGGCATAAGGTGGCACATATCTTAGATATAAAAGATTACAGTCTAGCAGCTTACTCATGCAGAAATAATATGGGAAAAGGAGGAGTTGTTGCATATATTGAGACAGAATGCAAGTTCAAAATCATTGACAGAAGTAGATTTTGTAGCGTATGCGTATGAATTGATGCTGCAAAACGGTTACAAATAAAAGAACTGTAACAGTATATAGAGCCCCACTGGGAAATTTTAAATTATTTATGAGGAACCTGGATCCCTTACTGTGCTGTCTGTCAGACATCAGCAAGCAGTTAATAGTTTGTGGTGACTTCAGTGTACGTTTTCTGAAGGATCCTGATAGGAAAAATGATCTGGTAACCTTATTTGGATCCTACAATTTGTTCTCAGTAATTAACTTTACAAAATGTATGGATAAAGACAGTAGGTTCCTAATTAATAATGTTTTCTTTGATGAAGCACAAAGCAAGAAAATAATTGTTTACCCATTAACAAACGCTCTCTCTGATCATGATGACATTTAGTTAGGATAAATGACATAGTGCCTTACAGTATGGATACACCTCAGTGGAAGACAGTTAGAATCATAATTGACTACAGGGCGAATGTTTTTAAGAGCAGTTTACAAGAAAAACTTCGAGTGGAATTTATAAAGAACCAAACGCCAATATAAAATTTAATCGATTCCATGATAAATTCATATCAGTATTTGAAAATAACTTTCCGCTTAAGCTAATCAGAAGAGATTAAACAGCCATGTAAAAAACCATGGATCACTAAGGGGATTAAAGTATTTTGTGAAAGGAAAAGGAAATTGTATCTTTTGGCAAGAACAAGTAGAGACCATTCTGTAGTTGTGCACTACAAAAACCACTCAAAATTACTAGAAAAGGTTATTAAAAAATCAAGAAACATACATGTAATGTCAGAAATCAGTACGTCTGACAACAGAGTTAAGGCAAGAGACGCGACAACCAACCACAGAAGAGGATAACATTACTACTGAATTGAATGGAAGGGTTATAAATGACAAGTCACAGGTAGCAAATGTATTTAATAATCATTTCTTAAATATAGTAGAAAGCATAGGGACCAACAGTCCAAGAGAAAGATCACAGCAATATGTTGAAGAAGTAACTCTCATAAAATTACGTCATATGAATGTACCACCAACATCTGCTTTTGAAATTAGGAGAGTCATACATCCTCTCAAGAATAAAAGCTCTTCTGGTTTTGATGATGTTTCCAATGTAGTGTTAAAGATTTGTTCCCATATAAATAGCCCAGTATCGTCCGCAATATGTAATGTATCACTAGCTCAAGGCATTTTTACAGAGAGACTAAAATGTGCCTTTGTTAAACCCCTCTTTAAGGAAGGTGATAAGAGAGATGACAGTAACTACCGACCTATTTTACTGGTGGCACCATTGTCCAAAAATTTTGAGAAGGTGATGTGTTCTAGAATAGTATCTCACCTTCGCAACAGTAATAACCTCGACAAATCATGGTTTGGGTTTCAGAAGGGTTGCTCTACTGAGAATGCCATTTACAGGTTCACACATGAGATATTATAAGCATTAAATAACAAAACGACACCGTAGGTATTTTCTGTGACCCATCCATGGCATTTGATTGTGTGAATCCTAGTATACTCCTAGATATGCTGAAGTTTTATGGGATTGATGGTATAGCCAACCAATGGATCATGTCATATCTAACAAGAAGAAAGCAGCAAGGTGTACTTAGTAGTAATTCAACCAACAGAGTCCAGGGACATAATTCTGACTGGGGAGAAATCACGTATGGGGTTCCCCAAGGCTCAATTTTTGGTCCACTATTGTTTCTCATATATGTAAATGGTCTACCATCTAATGTACACCAAGTGGAATTAGTTATTTTTGTAGATGACACCAGTATTGCAATCACTCCCAGTATACATACAGTATACATACATGGAAGAAATGGCGAACACAGTTCTCAAAAGTATCATTCACTGGTTTTCTGTGAATGGTCTCACCCTGAATTTCACAAAGACACATTGTATTCAGTTCTGGACCTCTAGCGGTACTGCACCAGTGCTAAGTGTCACACATGATGATTAAATAATGGATACTTCAAAATTATTAGGTGTCCATATGGTGAGAATTTAAATTGGAAAAAACACATTTTGGAACTCCTAAAACAACTTAGTTCAGCCATAATTGCACTTAGAATTATAGTAAATTTTGGGGAGAGAGAAATCAGTAAGTTGTCATATTTTGCAAATTTTCATTCAGTAATGTCGTACGGAATAATGTTCTGGGGTAACTCATCTTTAAGAAAGAAAGTGTTCATTGCCCAAAAAAGTTCTGTAAGAATAATATGTGGTGCTCACGCGCGATCATGTTGTAGACATCTGTTCAAGGAGTTGGGCGTTCTGACTAGTGTCTCACAGTAGGCCTATATTTATTCCCTCACGAAGTTTGTTGTAAATAATCCACTACAGTTCAAAAGGAACAATGAGGTACTAAATTACAATACTAGAAGAAAAAATGACATCCATTACTCAACATGAAGGTTGTTTTTAGCACAGAAAGGGTTGCACAACGCTGCAACAAAAATTTTTGACCACTTATCCAGTGATACAAAATGTCTAACAGACAGCAAGATAAAATTTGAAAATAAAGTGAAAACCTTTCTCCTTGACTACTCCTTCTACGCCGTAGAAGAATTTCTATGTTTGTAATGTGTAAAAGGTGGTGGGCAGGAACTGCTAATTAGATCTGTATATCATGCTTTCATTTCGGGGAAAAAATTATATGGTGGTGTTTAGAGTACAAATAAATACACAAATTAAGTGGCAATATGAATGTAAAATAACTCGTTTCAAATCACGACGATTTATCGTGCAAAATGATCCATGGAACATGAAACTAACTACTTCATAAAAAGGCGAAGTTAATTTCATCTGCCGCAAAACTTTCTAGGATGAAAAATCCGATTCGTCTTATTGCAAAGGATAACACAATAACTGGCGAACACTACGCAAGTGAATGCTGGATTTCAAATGCAATAAAGTCAGCCTTCATCACAAAAGCGTATTAGGCCTAGTCATAAAGTTTTGACTGTTATAACAGGATAAGGCATACGTAGGCCTATTGAAATGTAGTTTGGTAGAGGGCTGCGTTTGAATTACACGCACGCGAGGCATGCGTGGGAGGGGGTGGGGCCACATTGTCGTCACGATGTCCATTCGCGTCGTTTCGGACAAAGCGCGCCGCAGCCGGCAGTGATGTCAGCAAGCCGTTGACAGTTACGGAGTATAAAAGTACTTTGTGCGTTTGCGCACATGCAACGGAAACGATACTATGCACAAGGGCACACAAGGCGTCATATGAAAGAGATCTTAATTACACATCTAATGAAATGAAGATACCTGAATGTTTTATATAAATGAAGTTTCGGAGAGAAATAGATTTATTTATAACGCATACACTTGATTACTTATACCCCGGCAGTGACGTCAATAAGCCGTTGAAAGTTACGGAGTATGAAAGTATTTTGTGCCTTTGTGCACATACAGTGGAAACTATACTATGTACAGAGACACAAAAGTTGTCATATGAAAGCATTCTTAATTACACATCTAATGATATAAAGATATCTGAATGTTTTATATAAATGAAGTTTCAGATACAAATAGATGTACTTATAACGTACACACTTGATAATTTATAACTTTTAATGTAATTGCACCACCACAGAGGTCGAGCACTCAAATTGGTGCTTTTGCTGAGCCGCAAGGACTGAGATAATCGTAATTATGATTCATACCCCTAATAATTATGAAGAGAAAATCAATTTAATTGGAAATTAGTTGAATTCAACTTAACTTTTATACGAAGACACACTGATAGCATGCAGTGTGTGTTGGCAGCGAATGCTACCAACTACTTATACTATGTAGATTGTAAAATTTTTATTTTTTATTAACCACTTTTATTGTTTGAAATTAAATGTACAGAGTTTTGCTCACAGTTTGAATTTCATTAAAAACATGTAAAATGTCAATATAGCAGTGAAAAGTTGTGACGAAATACGATGAAAATAATATCGTATTTGTAATTGCAAACTAAATAACAAAGGTACCAAGAGGATAAACAATTTTGGGCGTTGGAAGCTAAAATTGGATATAATTAAATTCTGATTAAGGGTTAACTAGGGTACTTAGAAATTATTATATGTTTTCGAAGTAGAATTTTAGCGCACAGCTAATGCCGCAATCGGAATTTGAATGAACTGTGCAGTATATTTAAAATTTGTAAATTTATATTGATTGTCACATGAGGGACCTGTGTAACGTCATTGGGCGCACTTTTCACGGGTGGAAGATGCTGAGTCAGAGAATGGGTTAGTTTTTAGAGGAGGTGAGCGAAGCTGTTTTTTAAATCATCAATATTCTGACTGGTTTAATGCGGCCCCCCACGAATTCCTCTTCTGCGCCAACCTTTTCATCTCAGAGTAGCAATTGAAACCTACGTCTTCAACTATTTTCTGGATGTATCCCTATCTCCGTCTCCAACCACCGTTTCTACCCTCTAGCTCCCTCTAATACCATGGAAGTTATTCCCTAACTTCTTAACAGATGTCCTGTCATCCTGTCCCATATATTCCTTTCCTCTCTGATTCCGCACAGAACCACCTCATTCCTTACCTTATCAGTTCATCTGATATTCAACATTCTTCAGTAGCATCGCATCTCAAATGCTTCGATTCTCTTCTGTTCCAATTTTCTGAGAGACCAATTCTCACTGCCATACAATACTGTGCTCCAATCGTACGTTCTCACAAATTTCTTCCTCTAATTAACGTTTCATACTAGCAGACGTCTCTTGACTAGGAATTCAGTTTTCGCCAGCGTTATTCTACTTTTTATTTCCTCCTTGCTCCGCCCGTCTGACGAATTTTTTGCAATATCTCGACTTAGTTTCTGGCACAGTCGCAGAACAGATTTATTCGGGATCAGTTTGGACTTTGATAAATTTGCAATGTGGCACAGCAGTTACTGGAAAACGTTATTTGAATTCCATATCTAGCCGACCTACAGGACAACACTTGTGTTGATTAGGTAATTTTAAGTAAGGACATTCTTTCGCAGTCTGTAGCTGTGAACACAGTCTGGTGTTTTCCAGCTAGTTTATTAATTTATTAAATTTATGGTGCTTTGTTATCCACCACTGGGGACTCGAGTCATATCATTTGTCGCTGCACAATAGCTTGTGTTGACCACCAGAACACTATAACGTGTGTTGAGTGGACAATAAATTTGATTTGTAAAAACTTAAATCACTTGTACTTGCGTTAGTGATTTAAAACCCGCACCGTGTTAGTGGAATCATGCCCTGCTGTCACTATCCAATCTATGTCTTATTTTAAATTAAAGTGACACATTTTAGGTAGCCGGCCGAAGTGGCCGCGCGGTTCTGGCGCTGCAGTCTGGAACCACGAGACCGCTACAGTCGCAGGTTCGAATCCTGCCTCGGGCATGGATGTGTGTGTTGTCCTTAGGTTAGTTAGGTTTAACTAGTTCTAAGTTATAGGGGACTAATGACCTCAGCAGTTGAGTCCCATAGTGCTCCGAGCCATTTGAACCATTTTGAACATTTTAGGTAATAAAATCTACCCCTAGACGAACAGAAGCAGAGCCCAGGTTTAAATTAAATTAATTTAGTTAATTTTTACCACGATAGCCTCGCGCTGTCATATCGAAAACATCATGCTGCGACCATGTAACGCGGTATTAGTTCTTCTCTACAGGGTGTTACAAAAAGGTACGGCCAAACTTTCAAGAAACATTCCTCACACACAAAGAAAGAAAATATGTTATGTGGACATGTGTCCGGAAGCGCTTACTTTCCATGTTAGAGCTCATTTTATTACTTCTCTTCAAATCGCATTTATCATGGAATGGAAACGCACAGCAACAGAACGTACCAGCGTGACTTCAAACACTTTGTTACAGGAAATGTTCAAAATGTCTTCCGTTAGCGAGGATACATGCATCCACCCTCCGTCGCATGGAATCCCTGATGCGCTGATGCAGCCCTGGAGAATGGCGTATTGTATCACAACCGTCCACAATACGAGCACGAAGAGTCTCTACATTTGGTACCGGGGTCGCGTAGACAATAGCTTTCAAACGCCCCCATAAATGAAAGTCAAGAGGGTTGAGGTCAGGAGAGCGTGGAGGCCATGGAATTGGTCCGCCTCTACCAGTCCACCGGTCACCGAATCTGTTGTTGAGAAGCGTACGAACACTTCGACTGAAATGTGCAGGAGCTCCATGTGCATGAACCACATGTTGTGTCGTACTTGTAAAGGCACATGTTCTAGCAGCACAGGTAGAGTATCCCGTATGAAATCATGGCAGTGAATCGAGGGAGAACAGTACATACTGACGAAACTAAAATGAGCTCTAACATGGAAATTAAGCGTTTCCGGACACATGTCCACATAACATCTTTTCTTTATTTGTGTGTGAGGAATGTTTCCTGAAAGTTTGGCCGTACCTTTTTGTAACACCCTGTATATACTCCCCCTTCTGTGCGATACATTTTTGCCAACGCTGGATGACTTGGTGGAGACACTGGTTGTAGAAGTCTGCACTTTGACTACTGAGGAAACGTTCCATCTCGAAAAAAGTAGGATTGTCATTCTGTAAATTCCTACTACGCTATGGTTTCTTCGTGTGAGAAAAGAGGAAGAAGTCAGTGGATGGTATGTCATCATAATACATCGGATGAGGAAAAATGTGGTTGTCCAAGGAAGCAGCACGTACGCTGTGTGATAAAAAGTATCCAGAAACCTGGCTGGAAATAACTTACAAGTTCTTGGCGCCCTCCATCGGTAATGCTGGAATTCAATATGGTTTTGGCCCGCCCTTAGCCTTGATGACAGCTTCCTCTCTCGCAAGCATACGTTCAATCAAGTGTTGAAAGGTTTCTTGGGGAATGACAGCCCATTCTTCACGAAGTGCTGCACTGAGGAGAGGTATCGATGTCGGCCGTTGAGGCCTGGCGCAAAGTCGGCGTTCCAAAACATTCCAAAGGTGTTCTATAGGATTTAGGTCAGGACTGTGTGCAGGCCATTCCATTACAGAGATGTTATCGTCGTGTAACCACTCCGCCACAGGCCGTGCATTATGAACAGGTGCTCGATCGTGTTGAAAGATGCAATTGCCATCGCCGAATTGCTCTTCAACAGTAGGAAGCAAGAAGGTACTTTTAAACATCAATGTAGGCCTGTGCTGTGATAGTGCCACGCAGAACAACAAGGGGTGCAAGCCCGCTTCATGAAAAACACGACCACATCATAACACCATCACCTCCGAATTTTACTGCTAGCACTACACACGCTGGCACACACGTTTACCGGGCATTCGCCATACCGAATCGGATCGCCACAGTTTGTACCGTGATTCGTCATTCCACACAGCATTTTTCCACTGTTCAATCGTCCAATGTTTACACTCCTTACACCAAGCGAGGCGTCGTTTGGCATTTACCGGCGTGTTGTGTGGATTATGAGCTGCCGCTCGACTATGAAACCCAAGTTTTCTCACCTCCCGCCTAACTGTCATAGTATTTGCAGTGGATCCTTATGTAGTTTGTAATTCCTGTGTGATGGTCTGGATAGATGTCTGCCTATTACACATTACGACCCTCTTCAAGTGTCGGCGGTCTCTGTCAGTCAACAGTCGGCCTGTACGCTTTTGTGCTGTACGTGTCCCTTCACGTTTCCACTTCACTATCACATTGGAAGCAGTGGACCTAGGGATGTTTAGGAGTGTGGAAATCTCGTGTACAGACGTATGACACAAGTGACACCCAATCACCTGACCACGTGCGAAGTCCGTGAGTTCTGCGGAGCGCTCCATTCTGCTCTCTCACGATGTCTAGTGACTACTGAGGTCACTGATATGGAGTACCAGGCAGTAGGTAGCAGTACAATGCACGTAATATGAAAAACGTATGTTTTTGGGGGTGTCCGGATACTTTTGATCACATAGTGTATCACTGTCTTGTGCAGAAGCACCCCCTGGACAGATTCCGGGGACGATTCGTCTTGAAAGCCTCCAGTAATCTCGTCAGGAAATTTCGACAGTGTGCTGCTGTGACGGTTTGCTCCTTATGTGTGTAATCTATTAGCACTGGTACTGTCAGAAAACACTCTCTATCACCATGTGCAATAATGGTTGGGTCTTCGCCTTTTTCGGCAATTTTGAATTCACATATGTCCACAGCTTGCTTTGCTCCGTAGTCTCGGATTGACTTGGTACAGCTGTATTTCCGCTACTGCCTCGTTGCAGAGAGGATTTTGAATGACTGTGTAGCGAACCCAGTGGGCGGTGACCTTTGTCGTGTTCAAATTGCCGTGCAAGACGTTGAAAACTGATCCATGACTGATTTTCATTTTTTCCACTGTCGTCTCGATTGTTATACTTCGGTCTTCGAGCACTAGGCCTTCACTTCTTTTGCCGTTCTCGGTTCTTCACATATCGCACCCCCGCACGAACAGTGACACAACTCAAAAATGCAATACTTGAGAAAAAAGAATTAATTCTATAAAACTTATACTAAACTTATCCTGAAATACTGTAAGCTTCCATTAAACTTCAAATAAATATTATTAGTAGTAAATTCCATTAGATTTTTCGTGTGCGCTGGGGCACTTCACAAGTATTTTTCAGTGACATAAATTAAAGATGTCGTTTTTCGACTTGTGACCCTCTTCTTCCCAGGGTGTTACATGGTGTGCTGCTTCGTTTTTCATCATTCAGACTTGTTTGTCCACACTCACCACGCTGTAATATTATGGTGCATTCTTACTGTAGATCGCCCCCAAGTCAGCACGAATTGTTTCAGCCGCGTTCCACTTCAAATGTGGAAAACTGATTCCTGCATTTTTTTGTCCGCATAGGTAGCTGCGCAGTCAGAGTGGCAGATTGCTAACCGAATAGGATCGGGTTCGCTTCCTAGCCGGGTCGGAGATTTTCTCTACTCTGGGACTGGGTGTTGTGTTGTCCGTACGTTCGTATCATCAGAAACGACTTTCCACTGTTGAGATGGCATTATGAGCGCGCCCCGAAAGCCAATAAATAAACAAAAAAATTAATGCACGGTACACCATTTCATCAGTGAGCTGAACCATTTCGTTTTGCCACCTCTTTTGGCGTGCTACGGTACTGTGGTGCGGTAATTTCAGTGTGTACCAAGACTTTAGACATATATCTGCAAACAAACAATAAACTTTTAAAAAGAATGAACCACCATTTGACTGTGTAATATTATATTTATCTTTTGTACTAGCCAGGTTTCGGCTTTTATGCCGTTGTGAAATCTACATCTACATGGATACTCTGCAAATCACATTTAAGTGCCTGGCAGAGGGTTCATCGAACCACCTTCACAATTCTCTATTATTCGTATCTCGCATAGCGCGCGGGAAGAATGAACACCTATATCTTCCGTACGAGCTCTGATTTCCCTTATTTTATCTTGGTGATCGTTCCTCCCTATGTATGTCGGTGCCAACAAAATATTTTCGCATTCGGAGGAGAAAGTTGGTGATTGGAATTTCATGAGAAGATTCCGTCGCAATGAAAAACGCCTTTCTTTTAATGATGTCCAGCCCAAATCCTGTATCATTTCTGTGACACTCTCACTCATATTTCGCGATAATACAAAACGTGCTGCCTTTCTTTGAACTGTTTCGATATACTCAGTCTGTCCTATCTGGTAAGGATCCCACATCGCGCAACAGTATTCTAAAAGTGGACGGACAAGCGTAGTGTAGACAGTCTCCTTAGTAGGTCTGTTACATTTTCTAAGTGTCCTGCCAATAAAACGCAGTATTTGGTTAGCCTTCTCCACAACATTTTCCGTGTGTTCCTTCCAATTTAAATTGTTCGTAATTGTAATACCTAGGTATTTAGTTGAATTTACGGCTTTTAGATTAGACTGATTTATCTTGTAAACGAAGTTTAACGCGTTCCTTTTAGCACTCATGTGGATGACCTCACAATTTTCGTTATTTAAGGTAAACTACCACTTTTCGCGCCATTCTGATATTTCTTCTAAATCGTTTTGCAGGTTGTTTTGATCTTCTGATAAGTTTATTAATTGATAAACGACAGCGTCATCTGCGAACAACCGAAGAAGGCTGCTCAGATTGTCTCCCAAAGCGTTTATATAGATAAGGAACAGCAAAGGGCCTATAACACTACCTTGGGGAATGCCAGAAATCACTTCTGTTTTACTCGATGACTTTCCGTCAATTACAGCAAACTGTGACCTCTCTGACAGGAAATCACAGATTCAGTCACATAACTGAGACGATATTCCATAAGCACGCAATTTCACTACGAGCCGCTTGTGTGGTACAGTGTCAAAAGCCTTCTGGAAATCCAGAAATACAGAATCGATCTGAAATCCCTTGTCAATAGCACTCAGCACTTCATGTGAATAAAGAGCTAGTTGTGTTCCACAGAAACGATGTTTTCTAAACCCATGTTGACTGTGTGCCAATAGACCGTTTTCTTCGAGGTAATTCATTACCTTAGAACACAATATATGTTCTAAAATCCTGCTGCATATCGACGTTAACGATATGGGCCTGTAATTTAGTGGCTTACTCCTACTACCTTTCTTCAATATTGGTGTGACCTGTGCAACTTTCCAGTCTTTGGGAACGGATCTTTCGTCGAGCGAACGGTTGTATATGATTTTTAAGTATGGAGCTAATACATCAGCATACTCCGAAAGGAACCTACTTGGTATACAGTCTGGACCAGAAGACTTGCTTTTATTAAGTGATTTAAGTTGCTTCACTACTCCGAGGATATTTACTTCTACGTTACACATGTTGGCAGCTGTTCTCGATTCAAATTCTGGAATATTTACTTCGTCTTCTTTTGTGAAGGCGTTTCGGAAGGCTGTGTTTAGTAACTCTGCTTTGGCAGCACTGTCTTCGATGGTATCTCCATTGCTATCGTGCAGAGAAGTCTTTGATTGTTTCTTGCCGCTAACATACTTCACATACGAACAGAATCGCTTTGGATTTTCTGCCAGGTTTCGAGACAAATTTTCATTGTGGAAACTGTTATAAGTATCTCGCATCGAAGTCAGTGCTGAATTTCGAGCTTCTGTAAAAGATTGTCAATCTTGGGGATTTTGCGTCTGTTTAAATTTGCATGTTTGTTTCGTTGTTTCTGCAACAGTGTTCTAACCCGTTTTGTGTACCAAGGAGGAACAGCTCCATCGTTTGTTAATTTATTTGGTATAAATCTCTCAATTGCTGCCGATACTATTTCTTTGAATCTAAGCCACATCTGGTCTAAACTTATATTATTAATTTGCAATGAGTGGAGATTGTCTCTTAGGAAGGCGTCAAGTGAATTTTTATCTGCTTTTTTGAATAGGTATATTTTCGCTTATTTTTCGAGGAATTGGGGATTACAATATTCAATCTTGCTACGACAGCCCTGTGTTCAATAATCCCTGAATCGGTTTTGATGCTCGTTATTAACTCAGGATTATTTGTTGCTAAGAGGTCAAGTGTGTTTTCACAACCGTTTACTATTCGCGTGGTCTCATGAACTAACTGCTCGAGATAATTTTCAGAGAACGCATTTAGCACACTTTCGGATGATATTTTATGCGTATCTCCGGAATTAAACACGTATTTTCGCCAACATATCGAGAGTAAATTAAAGTCACCACCAACTATTATCCTACGATTCGGGTACGTGTTTGAAATCAAACTCCAAAGTTTTCTTTGAACCTTTCAGCAACTGTATCATCTGAATTGGGAGGTCGGTAAAAGGATCCAATTATTATTTTATTCCGGTTGCCAACAATGACCTCTGCCCATACTAACTGACAGGAAGTATCTACTTCAATTTCGCGACAAGTTAAACTACTTCTGTCAGCAACAAACACGCCTCCGCCAACCGTGTTTAGCCTATCCTTTCGGAACACCGGTAGGTTCTTCACAAAAATTTCGGCTGAGCTTATATCCGGCTTTAGCCAGCATTCAGAGCCTATAACGATTTGAGCATCAGTGCTTTCTATTAGCGCTTGGAGCTCTGGTACTTTCCCAACACAGCTAAGACAATTTACAACTGTTATACCAATGGTCCTACCCCTATTAACCATGGACCTTGCCGTTGGTGGAGAGGCTTGCATGCCTCAGCGATACAGATGGCCGTACCGTAGGTGCAACCACAACGGAGGGGTATCTGTTGAGAGGCCAGACAAACGTGTGGTTCCTGAAGAGGGGCAGCAGCCTTTTCAATAGTTGCAGGGGCAACAGTCTGGATGATTGAGTGATCTGGCCTTGCAACACTAACCAAAGCAGCCTTGCTGTGCTGGTACTGCGAACGGCTGAAAGCAAGGGGAAACTACGGCCGTAATTTTTCCCGAGGGCATGCAGCTTTACTGTATGATTAAATGATGATGGCGTCCTCTTGGGTAAAATATTCCGGAGGTAAAATAGTCTCCCATTCGGATCTCTGGGCGGGGACTACTCAAGAGGACGTCGTTATCAGGAGAAAGAAAACTGGCGTTCTACGGATCGGAGCGTGGAATGTCAGATCCCTTAATTGGGTAGGTAGGTTAGAAAATTTAAAAAGGGAAATGGATAGGTTGGAGTTAGATATAGTGGGAATTAGTGAAGTTCGGTGGCAGGAGGGACAAGACTTTTGGTCAGGTGAATACAGGGTTATAAATACAAAATCAAATAGGGGTAATGCAGGAGTAGGTTTAATAATGAATAAAAAAAATAGGAGTGCGGGTACGCTACTACAAACAGCATAGTGAACGCATTATTGTGGCCAAGATAGACACGAAGCCCATGCCTTTTACAGTAGTACAAGTTTATATGCCAACTAGCTCTGCAGATGATGAAGAAATTGATGAAATGTGTGATGAGATAAAAGAAATTATTCAGATAGTGAAGGGAGACGAAAATTTAATAGTAATGGGTGACTGGAATTCGAGAGTAGGAAAAGGGAGAGAAGGAAACATAGTGGGTGAATATGGATTTGGGATAAGAAATGAAAGAGGAAGCCGTCTGGTAGAATTTTGCACAGAGCATAACTTAATCATAGCTAACACTTGGTTCAAGAATCATAAAAGAAGGTTGTATACATGGAAGAATCCTGGAGATACTAGAAGGTATCAGATAGATTATATAATGGTAAGACAGAGATTTAGGAACCAGGTTTTAAATTGTAAGACATTTGCAGGGGCAGATGTGGACTCTGAACACAATCTATTGGTTATGAACTGCAGATTAAAACTGAAGAAACTGCAAAAAGGTGGGAATTTAAGGAGATGGGACCTGGATAAACTGAAAGAACCAGAGGTTGTACAGAGTTTCAGGGAGAGCATAAGGGAACAACTGACAGGAATGGGGGAAAGAAATACAGTAGAAGATGAATGGGTGGCTCTGAGGGATGAAGTAGTGAAGGTAGCAGAGGATCAAGTAGGTAAAAAGACGAGGGCGAGCAGAAATCCTTGGGTAACAGAAGAAATATTGAATTTAATTGATGAAAGGAGAAAATTTAAAAACGCAGTAAATGAAGCAGGCAAAAAGGAATACAAACGTCTCAAAAATGAGATCGACAGGAAGTGCAAAATGGCTAAGCAGACATGGCTGGAGGACAAATGTAAGGATGTAGAGGCTTGTCTCACTAGGGGTAAGATAGATACTGCCTACAGGAAAATTAAAGAGACCTATGGAGAAAAGAGAGCCACTTGTATGAATATCACGAGATCAGATGGAAACCCAATTCTAAGCAAAGAAGGGAAAGCAGAAAGGTGGAAGGAGTATATAGAGGGTCTATACAAGGGTGATGTACTTGAGGACAATATTATGGAAATGGAAGAGGATGTAGATGAAGATGAAATGGGAGATACGATACTGCGTGAAGAGTCTGACAGAGCACTGAAAGACCTGAGTCGAAACAAGGCCCCGGGAGTAGACAACATTCAATTGGAACTACTGACGGCCTTGGGAGAGCCAGTCCAGACAAAACTCTACCATCTAGTGAGCAAGATTTATGAGACAGGCGAAATACCCTAAGACTTCAAGAAGTATATAATAATTCAAACCCCAAAGAAAGCAAGTGTTGACAGATGTGAAAATTACAGAACTATCAGTTTAATAAGTCACAGCTGCAAAATACTAACGCGAATTCTGTACAGACGAATGGAAAAACTGGTAGAAGACAACCTCGGCGAAGACAAGTTTGGATTCCGCAGAAATGTTGGAACACGTGAGGCAATACTGACCCTACGGCTTATCTTAGAAAATAGATTAAGGAAAGGCAAACCTACATTTCTAGCATTTGTAGACTTAGAGAAAGCTTTTGACAATGTTGACTGGAATACTCTCTTTCAAATTCTAAAGGTTGCAGGGGTAAAATACAGGGAGCGAAAAGCTATTTACAATTTGCACAGAAACCAGATGGCAGTTATGAGAGTCGAGGGACATGAAAGGGAAGCAGTGGTTGGGAAGGGAGTGAGACAGGGTTGTAGCTTGTCCCCGATGTTATTCAATCTGTATATTGAGCAAACAGTAAAGGAAAAAAAAGAAAAATTCGGAGTACGTATTAAAGTCCACGGAGAAGAAATAAAAACGTTGAGGTTCGCCGATGACATTGTAATTCTGTCAGAGACAGCAAAGGACTTGGAAGAGCAGTTGAACGGAATGGACAGTGTTTTGAAAGTAGGGTATAAAATGAACATCAACAAAAGCAAAACAAGGATAATGGAATGTAGTCGAATTAAGTTGGGTGATGCTGAGGGAATTAGATTAGGAAATGAGACACTTAAAGTAGTAAAGGAGTTTTGCTACTTGGGGAGCAAAATAACTGATGATGGTCGAAGTAGAGAGGATATCAAATCTAGACTGGCAATGGCAAGGAAAGCGTTTTTGAATAATAGAAATTTGTTTACATCGAATATAGATTTAAATGTCAGGAAGTCGTTTCTGAAAGTATTTGTATGGAGTGTAGCCATGTATGGAAGTGAAACATGGACGATAAATAGTTTAGACAAGAAGAGAATAGAAGCTTTCGGAATGTGGTGCTACAGAAGAATGCTGAAGATTAGATGGGTAGATCACATAACTAATGAGGAGGTATTGAATAGAATTGGGGAGAAGAGGAGTTTGTGGCACAACTTGACAAGAAGAAGAAGGGACCGGTTGGTAGGACATGTTCTGAGGCATAAGGGATCACAAATTTAGCATTAGAGGGCAGCGTGGAGGGCAAAAATCGTAGAGGGAGACCAAGAGACAAATACACTAAGCAGGTTCAGAAGGATGTAGGTTGCAGTATGTACTGGGAGATGAAGAAGCTTGCACAGGATAGAGTAGCATGGAGAGCTGCATCAAACCAGTCTCAGGACTGAAGACAACAACAACAACAACAACAACAACAACATACCAATGGTTCCTGTATCTGCGTTTTTCCTGTGTTCAGCCTGCACCCTTCGTGACTGAAGCCCTCTTGTGTTTTCCCGAGACCCTCTAACCTAAAAAACCGCCCAGTCCA
Source organism: Schistocerca nitens (assembly GCF_023898315.1). Classification (NCBI taxonomy): domain Eukaryota; kingdom Metazoa; phylum Arthropoda; class Insecta; order Orthoptera; family Acrididae; genus Schistocerca; species Schistocerca nitens. The sequence continues at coordinate 506,032,610 of NC_064615.1, forward strand.
CGCCACACAGACCCTGCTACCCGTGTAGCCGCCTCCCGCGTATAGTTAATACCTGAGCTATTCAGCGGAACCCGAAACCCAACCACCCTTTGGCACAAGTCGAGGAATCTGCAGCCTACACGGTCGCAGAACCGTCTGAGCCACTGATTCAGACCCTCCACTCGGCTCTGTACCAGAGGTACGCAATCAGTCCTGTCGACTATGTTGCAAATGGTCAGCTCTGCTTTCATCTTGCAAGCAAGACTGGCAGCCTTTACCACTTCTGTTAGCCGCTCGAAACCGAGAGAATCTCTTCTGATCCAAAGTAACACACATCATTCGTACCGACGTGAGCAACCACCTGAAGTTGGCTACACCCTGTGCTCTTCATGGCATCCGGGAGGATCCTTTCCACATCTGGAATGACTCCACCCAGTATGCACACGGAGTGCACATTTGATTTCTTACCCTTCTTGTCAACCAAGTCCCCAAGGGGCCCCATAACGTGCCTAACGTTGGAGCTCCCAACTACCAATAATCCCACCCTCTGCGATTGCCCGGATCTTGCAGGCTGAGTGGTTTCTTCTGAAACAGGACAGGCGACAGCATCTGGCTCAGCGACAGTGTCAGCCACAGATAGCACCTGGAACCTGTTTGTCAGACAAACCGGGGAGGCCTTATGTGCGGCTGCCTGGGAAGTCTTTCACCACCTGCTTCGCCCCGGGGCGACCTCCCACTCGACCACAGGTGAGGGGTCAGCCTCAGTGCGAGCAGTAACTGGGTTGGCCACTGGTGAGGACCGATCGGAGGACTCTGATGTGCTGGGCGTCCGTTGGATCCCCACGGCCGGCCCACAACAGTGGTGCCCATCCACAGCAGCCTTAAGCTGTGTAACCGAAGCCATCACAGCCTGAAGCTGAGAGCGAGGTGTCACCAACTCGGCACGCATCCGCACACAACAATCGCAGTCCCTGTCCACACTAAAGACTGTGCAAAACTAAACTATGCAGGTAAACGTACTATCAGCACGTGCTGCGCAATTCTACTGCAGAACCTGTCGAAAACGCACGAACTGTGTCTAGTAATACGGAGATATTCAAAAACGTAACTACTGAAGCACTCAGGTGAAACTAAATAATTTGACCCTGATTTGGAACTTGTAATGTGTCACAAAATCGGTCTACTTTCTGACGCAAACGAAAACGCGAGAACTGTGGCTATTAGATGTTAAATTTATACGCAGAAACTCAAGAAACTAATATAGCACACAGATGATATAAAATTCGCTCCTGGTTAGGAACTCGTAAATGACAAATGCGGTTACTTACCTGTTGCTGCGTCTGTCGCGGTCGGCTACAGCTGCCTGACTGGTACATACAATGCTAAAGTACGTTAGACCATTATTAAGTCATATTTCTTAAGGCAGTCCAAATCAGGTAAACAAGGTCAAAGACAGTTTCACAATTGCATCTTCAAGACATGTCTTAGCCTTGTTTACCTACTTTGGACTGCCTCAACAAATCTGACTTAGCACTGTACCCGATAATGGCGTAAAAACCGAAATCTGGATAATACAAGAGATAAATATAATAATACGAAGTCAAATGGCGGTTTACTCTTTTAAAAAGTATTAGTTGAATATGGCTTAATGGCATCGAAAACAATAAATTGATAAATTAATTTTATTCTTTCGATGTAATTAAAACTTTGTGGCTGATCCTTGTACATGCTCATAAATGCTTCGTTAGCCGATAAAATGGGAGACTTGAAATATAAAATATTAGAATGTTGACCCATTTCACTAGATATGGAGCCCTACGACATACACCTACTCTCCTATCTGAAGAAATTGATTCCTGGCTATGACGGCCATTGATTAATAATTTTGCAGATCATACATAATCGAACTTACATAATCTACTTGCTGTAAAAAAATAGGATGAAGTTTATTGATCCAAAAGGCAAATGAGTCGAAAAATAACTTGATTTTAGACCAACCGCTAAACCTTACTCACGCAGGAATTAGTGGAACAGACGTGGTGCGTTTAATGTTTGAAGAGAAGGAGCAGAACAGTTGGAAAAAGAAGATATGTAGGAAGAGAGCTGTTCATTGTTTCTATTCGACAAGTACAATAAAAACTGAGAAAAATGAATGAAACAGATCTTAGAATTAAAAATGGAAATGAAAATGCCGCGTGGCTAGGACCTCCCGTCGGGTAGACCGTTCGCCTAGTGCAAGTCTTTCGAGTTGACGCCACTTTGGCGACTTGCGTGTCGATGGGGATGAAATGATGATGATAAGGACGACACAACACCAAGTCCCTGAGCGGAGGAAATCTCCGACCCAGCCGGGAATCGAACCCGGGCCGTTAGGTGTCACATTTCGTCGCGCTGACCCCTCAGCTACCCGTAGCGTACAGAATTAAAAATAAGACTGGAGAACAAGTAAAGAGGAGCTGTAACTTCAAATACTCAAAGATGGGGTTTAAAAGTATAAAAAGCTCTCACTATTTGAGCTGAAAAAGAAATTTGTACCTCCAGTTATTGATTGCAGTGATTATCCGACAAAAGCGTTCTCAGCAAAGCTCACAGCTATTGATGAATGCAGGCACACTTTCTATTTGTGACGTTCGACTTTTTGATCCTATTTTGTCTTCTTAGCTATATTGACTAAATTTGGACAAGCGCAGAGATTCCCAAACATTCTGTCTTCTCTGTAGCGCCACTACCAGGTTAAGAGTAAAACTTGTGAGAAGGTGCGATGGAAGATGGCTGTAGTCGCCGGTGACCAGTGAGCAGTGTGTGACGACGTTCGGGACAAGACAACAAGCGTGTGATGTTATTGCGAGACTGGCCAGCCATGCTTAGCGTAACTTTCCAGTGAATCGGTAATGCACAGCGCAGACAAGGAGATTCTCTAACATCGGGGTCTGTGGTGATGCCGAGCACATGACCAGGAATGGCGCCTTGTCATAAGTGCGCTGCTTTCTGACACAAACGACCTTCGATTCTGCAACAGATTCATTTGCAGACCAGCACAGGGCGCAGGGGCTGTGACAGATAGGGAGACGATACGGAGCTGCCAGCCACAGCCGTGTGTTCCAGTCCCGCCGGAGTACCTGCTTCCTGCACTAAGTCCTCCCACTGTACTCGGTGCCACAGCGCAGCAGGCCTGCCGGTCCACTCCAGAAGCAGGCAGACTCCTGTCAGGAGACAACGTGTTACGCGCCAGACACAGCAGCCGCTTTCCAACAATGAGGTGGGTGCGCCTCTTGGCGCTCGGCTTGCTCATATGAGTGCAGTCAATCATTAAAGAGGGACTACCCCCAGCAAGATTCGAGTACACACCGCTGACATCAGGGCTGTGGCTTACGGTGCCTAGATACGGGCCCGGAGTGTAGATGTCAGCAAAAATGGTTCAAATGGCTCTGAGCACTATGGTACTTAACATCTTAGGTCATCAGTCCCCTAGAACTTAAAACTACTTAAACCTAAATAACCTAAGGACATCACACACATCCATGCCCGAGGGAGGATTCGAACCTGCGACCATAGCAGTCCCGCGGTTCCGGACTGCACCGCCTAGAACCGCACGGCCACCGCAACCGGCAGATGTCAGCAAAGCAGGGTATCAGCACATGTTGTAGCCAGCTGGACGGTCCCTGGCCGCTGGCTGAGCGAACTATCGGCCCACTGTTGTTGGGCAGGGATGCGATCGCCTCCCCAATATGACGCGGAATCCACGTGTAAGTTGGAAATAAATGTTCATTTTGACTGCTGCTTTTCCTGGGCCTCATCGGACAACCGTCCAATCTCATCCCTCGGCCATCTAGCCTACTGAAAACGTAGCCACCCCATGTCACTCCTGGAGTCGGGTATACGGTTGGGTTGTTTGGGGGAGGAGACCAGACAGCGAGGTCATCGATCTCATGGGATTAGGGAAGGACGGGGAAGGAAGTCGGCCGTGCCCTTTCAAAGGAACCATCCCGGCATTGGCCTGGAGCGATTTAGGGAAATCATGGAAAACCTAAAACAGGATGGCCAGACGCGGGATTGAACCGTCGTCCTCCCGAATGCGAGTCCAGTGTGCTAGCCACTGCGCAACCTCGCTCGGTGGTCGGGTATACGGCTACCATCTTATCATAGTGCACTGTCCCTCGTGTTTCTCCTTGGCTACTGTCTGAAAAAGAAAAAAACAGCTGGAACACTCAGCCCACTCCAGTGGCAGAGGAAGCAAGAGAGGTATTCTGCATCGCGCTATGGTCTATTGTTGAAATTCCGACAGTGTATGTTCCCAGGAGTTTCAACCGATGTATTGCTTCCTCTTACGCACACCTCACGAGACGTTCATGAAGACAAAGTTAAAGAAATTCGAGCACATGGAGGCTTACCAGCAGTCGTTCCTCCTGCAAACCACACGTGTCTGGAATAGAAAAATGGAGAAGTGACACTGGTACATATAGTACCCTGTGCCACACACCGCAATGTCGCTTGCGGGGTAATAAAGATAGATATAGATGTAAACAAACGTTTCTATCAAGCAAAATCATTTTTGCCCCACTCCATCACTCAACCGCCTTCTCTTGGTCCTTATCAGCATCTGGAACCAGACTGTAGAATGATCTCCTTCACTGTATCAGAGGACTGAATACCATCTCCAGCTTCAAATGACAGTAATGACACATATAATGCAACAACAACAATATTTGTCGTGGTCACGTACGCGCTTCTTACCTCATCACAAATAAATATCTTTCTTTCCAATCAAACCACCCTCATCTCTCAAGGCTCTTAGCTGGTGCAGTCAACCTAAATTTATCTCCCTTGAAACTCGCTAAGGCCGAAGGTATCACTTTTGTCCACTTGTGAAACATTTTGTGTGTACTATCATCACCGTCACCCCTACTACTATTTCACTGTTGTTGTTGGTAGCAGCAGTAATAGTAGAACCTTAAGCATTAACGCTGCCAGTTCACTTCAATGAAAGTACCGATATCCGTACTGCGAACATGAATACTCAACTGATCTTTAAAATCGTGTTTACTCGTATTGACAACATTTTATTTCTATTTATGATATTCAAATAATTGTAGTTTTTTAAGTTACTTAATTTACTGTATGTGTGAAATCCTGGTTCTGTAGAGCAGAGTGCCTGTAAGGCCTGTTTTGATCAATCTAAAAGCGATTAGGACCTCTTATTCAAGATATTTTGCACAGTAACGTTGCACTCTAGCTTCTGCTCTGGTGCTCTTCGGTAGAGAAAAGTATTTACGATCTGTAGACTGAACCTAGGATGTGGGCCCTAAGTTACCGAAGTTTTGTTATAAGACACACAAAAAAACAGAATTTTAGATCAACTTTCGGATTATAAGCCTGTAATGCAGCATTCAAGTTTATTATGTTATTTTATGAAATTTGTGTGTCACAATTTTAAGATTTAATGAATTGACGAGATAATATTAAAGAAACGCCATTTATTAAGAGTGTTATGAGCAACTATAAGTTTAAAAAATGAACATAGATTTGAGGTTTATGTCCACGCAAAAATCAGTATTTCAGTTTTAAAAATGACTTACTGTAGTTGTAAATAACTGTTAGGAGTATAGCGGCCAAAACATTTCTTCATAAAAAATTATTGGTAGTTTTATAAAAACACGTTGGTTATCTGACTCTTGAATTCCACGTTAAAGCGGTAACGGTGGTAGCGTCACCTTGCCATGACGACAGCAGTCGGTAAGCTATCTATTAAGCGCAATGGCTCTTTGAGAAATGTACGTTTCCCACAATATCTCGTTAACGAATAAAGATTTCTGAAATGATGTTTCTCAGTTTAAAGAGCTTAAAAATCATCGTCTCGCGGTACGAAGTAAAATAATTTTTGGGTCCTTGTTTAGATGAAATGAGGCATGCAAGAAATGGAAACTCGTCGATATCAGACTAACTTCAGATTGCAAATATTCCGTTCCACACTCTCTAAAAGTCTTTGCGATTGTGTCAACTGCAGTACCACTCGTTTGATAAGTTCCCCAGGAATTTGAAGCGATGGAGAGCGGGGTATGGTTCAAATGGCTCTGAGCACTACGGGACTTAACATCTGAGGTTATCAGTCCCCTAGAACTTAGAACTACTTAAACCTAACTAATCTAAAGACATCACACACATCCATGCCCGAGGCAGGATTCGAACCTGCGACCGTAGCAGTCGCACGGTTTCGGACTGAAGCGCCTAGAACCGCTCGGCCTCGGCTACGAAATATGCAGGATGTCCACACAAAACCGCCATGATTTCCAAAGGCAATTAAAAAAAATATGAGACATGGATACTATCGGTTTGCAAGTAAATTAAATCAAAAAATTCTGTATAAAAAATTAATAGACTCGTTTAAGGGCTGCTTTCATAATTCTTAAAATGTCTAGACGATACTGTATCTCAACCTATCTGTCGGCAAGCAAGTCTGCAGAGATGGAGGCTGTTGTATCCACAGTTCTTCTGCGGAGATTACCAAAGTTATGTACAAGCGAGGCATGCACAAAGTTTTCGCATAAATCCAGTGCATTTATGACCGACGATCACGGTGGCCGCTTTATTGGTCCAACACTTTCTATTCATCATTGTGGAAACGTTCAGTCCAGGAAGTCACGAACACGTAAACTCCAGTGCTATGGCACACTATCCCGATGGAAGATCAGATCTGGATGAAAGGGGAGAAGCTGACGGGTAACATATTGCTCAAATATGTCCAGATAAACGACTCCTGTCACTGTTTGCTCGATGAAGGAAAATGGTACATCTTTGCCCACCACTGTCTCTGGTATGCTTCCGAAAGCTGAGGCATGCGAGCAGCGAATGTTGTGTCGATTAAAGTTTCCACGTGTGTAGAAGGTTGTTTCGTCGGAGAACACAACATTTTCTAGATAGAGGGAGTTTTGCCCGATCCAATCCAACATCTCAGTGAAGCTGCAAGTCATTTCGCTTCATTGGTAGCACAAGCTGAACTTTGTAATCACGCAAGCGAAGTTGGTTATGCAGTACCAAGTAAACTGTTGAATGAGGAGTGTTTAGATCTTGTGATGCTCAGTGAACTGACTTGGATGGACTTATTTGGAGGGTCTCTATGATCTCTATCATTTCATCAGATGCGCGTGTTCTGCCAGAGTTTGACTGTCTGTCTACGCTCCTAGCGGCTAGGAACTTGTCAGACCAAGCCTTAATTGTCTTAGCATCAGGTGGCTTCCTTTAAAATTCACGTCTGAGATTTCTGTGGAGAGCAATGGGTCATTTCTTTTCCACGTACCATACCACTCTGGGCTCTCTCTTGAAGTGTTATCATTTTTGGTAATTATTTAACACTTGAAGCGAAACAAAGGAAGTCATTTCTTTAATGTCGTTTGTTGTTAACTATGTGAGCTTACTCCCAAGAATTAGCAACTTTCACTCACTTGACCCCAGGCAGAAATGCAATATGCATTTGGATCGCACGCCCTTTACTCGTGTGCAGGAAGGCTCGCAATATTTAGGAATTACAAAATCATAGCAGCAATCCTTGCACATTCAAGATCATTTCCTCATTGATCACTCCTTCCATTCTTTCGGGGAGTTCGTGGAAAAATAAAGCTAAGTGCTGTTTATATTGTTGATTATGGTAACAAATATTCGCAGCTTGTCATCTGAGTAGGATTCGTCTACAATTAATTTAACTCTATTAATTTCTTGTAACGACTCGTTCAGTGTCTCTGGAGATTTGCTCCTCAGTTTGTTGCCACGGAACTAGACGTGTAAAATAAAATAAATAAAAAACTAGACAAAAACTATATGAGTTGCTTTACATGATATCGCAAGTTTCTGTGTCTCACAGTTTTTTATTTGCATTTGGAAATGAGGGAGGTTTCATGTGGACACCGTGCACAGCCGAAAAAGTCCGTACAGAGTAATTACGTATGCGTTTTTATGATTGGAAGATGACCCGCCCGACATTATTGTACGAGGTGCGGCTAGAAAAAAACCGGACTGATGCTGGAAAAAACATTTATTTACAATTATTTACAATTTCATGTTATCTCCTTCAATGTACTCTCCTCCTCGGTCTCTACACCGCTCCATACGAATTTTCCACTGTTCATAGCAATGCTGCAGATCATTTTCGGTAAGTCCATACATTACTTCCGTCGCTTTTTCTTTTACTGCTTCAACAGTCTCAAATCTAGTTCCTTTCAAAGCTGACTTGACTTTAGGGAAAAGAAAAAAGTCACAGGGGGCCAAATCAGGTGAGTAGGGTGGATGATCTAAGGTGGGAATGTTGTGTTTTGCCAAAAACGTCTTCACTGACAACGCACTGTGAGCTGGGGCATTGTCTTGGTGAAGGATCCATGACTTTTTTCTCCACAAATCGTTCTGTTTTCTCCGTACTCGCTCACGTAGGGTAGCCAGGACGCTAATGTAGTAATGCTGATTCACTGTTTGTCCCTCTGGTACCCAATCAATGTGCACAATCCCTTTGATGTCAAAAAAACAATCATAATTGCCTTGAATTTCGATTTTGACATTCGTGCTTTTTTTTGTCGAGGAGAACCAGGAGTTTTCCAATACATCGATTGGCGTTTAGTTTCGGGATCGTAAGTAAAAAACCACGATTCATCGCAAGTAATAACATTTTGTAAGAAGGTGGGATCACTTTTAATGTTTTCCAGGATGTCAGAACAAATCATTCTTCGGCGTTCCTTCTGTTCAATTGTGAGACACTTTGGAACCATTTTTGAACACACTTTGTTCATGTTGAAACTTTCATGAAGAATCTGCCTAACACTTTCCTTGTCAACTCCTGTTAACTCAGACACTGCTCTGATTGTTAAACGGCGATCTTGTCGAACAAGTTTACCGATTTTTTCAATGTTTGCATCAGTTTTTGCTAACAATGGTCTGCCAGTGCGAGTGTCATCACTGGTGTCTTCGCGGCCATCTTTAAATCGTTTAAACCACTCAAACACTTGTGTTCGCGATAAACAATCATCGCCGTACACTTGTTGTAACATTACAAACGTTTCACTTGCAGATTTTCCTAGTTTGAAACAAAATTTGATGTTAACACGCTGTTCTTTCTGTACACTCAACATTTTCCGACGCACAGACAAAACGTCAACTACTTAAAACAGACGCCACGGGCAGACTGAGTGCAGGAGGCAGATGAAACTCGAGCAGTAGGCGGAGCGAGAGTCACGTGACAGGCCACGCGACTTTCAGCCTTATTGCATTCGTTTTATTGTTTCACCAGTACTAGTCCGGTTTTTTTCTAGCCACACCTCGTAACATATTCATTTTGTATTTTAATTTTTTGTGGTGCGAGCCCCATTATTTTGCTGGCCCAGAGGCTGCAGCCTGAACAAGAAAATTCAAGTTCCACGGTCTGGCCCTGATGGGACCATTCGGCACCGACGGACCACTGTGTTATCCTTTGTCAACGACGTCATTGGATACGGTGAGGATGAGTGTGGGGCCAGCGTATCGCTCTCCCGGCCGTTCTTAACTTTCTTGACCTTGGTAACGCTACTTGTCATTCACGTAGCCTCTCAGTAAATTAGCCGGATAAGGATGAAAGCACCTGTGTCCAGACGTCCCACGAAGGAAAAAAATCCATGGCAGCACGGGGATCCAAACCCAGGTTCTGCGGATAGTAGACAGACATTTAGAGCATTGAGCTACAGAATCGAACGCACGCTAGATAGCCGGCGCGTGAATACGGTCCGGCCCCAGAGGGCGGTAGCAGCAGAAGCGGCGGCGTCGTCGCCGGCAGCGCAGCGTCCCCAGGGGCAGTTATCTACCGTATCCGCCTCGAGCGGCGGTCTTACCTCTCGGCGGGCGCGATTTATGGACCGGCAGGGAGGCTGGGGCCGAACTAAGCGCGCGGCTCCTGCCTCGTCGCGGCAACTCCCGCCTCCCATAGGCAGGGGGAGTCAATCTGCCGGCTGGGATGGCCGGCGACGTCAGAGGGCGGCGAGCAGGCGCCCAGCAACCGGCGGCGTGGCACCGCAGAGCAGCGAGCATCGAGGGCGGCTGTGGGACGCTGTGGGTCAACCTTGCAGACATGCAACCAAGTGATATCAGCTTGCTTTGACGTATGGTTATCAGTGTGATCAACTTCTTCATACTACACTACTGGCCATTAAAATTGCTACACAACGAAGATGACGTGCTACAGACGCGAAATTTAACCGACAGGAAGAAGATACTGTAATATGCAAATTATTAGCTTTTCAGAGCATTCACTCAAGGATGGCGCTCGTGGCGACACCTGCAACGTGCTGACATGAGGAAAGTTTCTAACCGATTTCTCATACACAAACAGCAGATGACCGGCGTTGCCTGGTGAAACGTTGTCGTGATGCCTCGTGTAAGGAGGAGAAATGCGTACCAACACGTTTCCGACTTTGATAAAGGTCGGATTGTAGCCTATCGCGATTGCGGTTTATCGTATCGCGACATTGCTGCTCGCATTGGTCGAGATCCAATTACTGTTAGAAGAATATTGAATCGGTGGGTTCAGGAGGGTAATACGGAACGCTCTGCTGGATCCCAACGCCCTCGTATCACTAGCAGTCGAGATGACAGGCATCTTACCCGCATGGCTGTAACGGATCGTGCAGCCACGTCTCGATCCCTGTGTCAACAGATGGGGACGTTTTCAAGACAACAACCATCTGCACGAACAGTTCGACGACGTTTGCAGCAGCATGGACTATCAGCTCGGAGACCATGGCTGCGGTTACCCTTGACGCTGCATCACAGACAGGAGCGCCTGCGATGGCGTACTCAACGGCGAACCTGGGTGCACGAATGGCAAAACGTCATTTTTTGGGATGAATCCAGGTTCTGTTTACAGCATTATGATGGTCGCATCCGAGTTTGGCGACATCGCGGTGAACGCACATTGGAAGCGTGTATTCGTCATCGCCATACTGGCGTATCACGCCGCGTGATTGTATGGGGTGCCATTGGTGACACGTCTCGGTCACCTCTTGTTCGCATTGACGGCACTTTCAACTGTGGACGTTTCATTTCAGATGTGTTACGACCCGTGGCTCTACCCTTCATTCGATTCCTGCGAAACCCTACATTTCAGCAGGATAATGCACGACCGCATGTTGCAGGTCCTGTACGGGCCTTTCTGGATGCAGAAAATGTTCGAATGCTGCCCTGGCCAGCACATTCTTCAGATCTCTCACCAATTGAAAACGTCTGGTCAATGGTGGTCGAGCAACTGGCTCGTCACAATACCCTGTCACTACTCTTGATGAACTGTGGTATCGTGTTGAAGCTGCATGGGCAGCTGTAGCTGTACACGCCATCCAAGCTCTGTTTGACTCAATGCCCAGGCGTATCAACGCCGTTATTACGGCCAGAGGTGGTTGTTCTGGGTACTGATTTCTCAGGATCTAGGCACCCAAATTGAGTGAAAATTTAATCACATGTCATTCTAGTATAATATATTTGTCCAATGAATACCCGTTTATCATCTGCATTTCTTCTTGATGTAGCAATTTTAATGGCGAGTAGTGTAGGTTAAAGAGAAAATTGCATGTCATTCGAGGAGAGTCTTCTTTAAAATAAAAAATTCACTAATTTTCCGGGGGTGAGGTCAATACTGTTTTTTCAACTTTTTACTATTAGTAGATATATTCCCAGTAAACCGTTTCAGGAAGGCCTTTACAACAAGTGTGGACGCTTATCAAAACCTCTGAACTGAACTCCTGTTTCCAGCCACAATCTTCTCGAATGTGTAATACGAATTCGTTCAGTGGTGCAAACATAGCGAAAAAGGAAGATATTCCAACTTTTTCTTTTACTGAACGTTAATCTTGTTTAGACAAGAGTCCGCTTTACTCAAAGCTTGGGTAATTTTATTTTACTTTGCGGTTAGAGGGCCTTCCTGTCACTGCAGACTGCAGCCGTGTGTGCCACCTGTCTGTGAATCGTATAAACTTTGCCCCATGTGTGGTTGTATTTTAATGGTTTGTGTAGCATATTTGTTGACGCCTAAATTGGGGACCAGCCCAAAATTTGCCTAAACGAGTGCGGGGAAACCGACTAAAAACCACACTCCGACTGGCCGGTACACCAGTCGCGGTCATTAATCCGCCGTGCGTTTTGCATCTAGGACTGTCCTGTTAGCTAATGCACTGCGCATTATGCTAAACGGGCAGGTTGGAAGATCTTCCAGCAGTTTCCCAGTTATTTAAGCACCTTTGTAGTTAGATGCATTGTCCGAATTTATTTATTTTGTTATCTAGACATCGTATTACGCTCTTACGCATACCGCTGGAACAGACAATTTATACAGTATTTTCCGTTTACTCTCTTTAGTTATTATTCTGTCCTTTACAAGGTAATGAGTAATAAGAATTCTTTTTGCTCCGCCAACAGCACAGACCACAGCCCTCTCTGGGGGCACATCCACCATTCACAGTGACCAAAAAGCGCAAAAGAATTACTAGGTTTCTCTTCAAACAGGTCCAAACATTAGTTGAAAATCACGTACCACCGTTACCCGCTATGAAAATCCTTATACTGCTACCAGAATCGACTGTTGCTACTTTTCCACTAAGTACAAAGAAGCCTTTCAATTATAATATATGTCCGGATATACGGGGTGTCCCTATAATCTTGCGACAAAATTTGAAGGGTGTAGAGGGCGTCTTGAGGAACAAATCGGGGACAAGAACCCGTGATCGTAAATGTCGTCCAACTAAACTACAGAGCGTCGAAGTTATAGATGCTGGCGCCTGTCACTAGGCCACCGGTTCAGCAGTGAATGTGACTTTGTATGCTGGCGGAACATAGGAAGAACGTTTTGTAGTTGTTTGTTACTCAGTGACCGCGAGTGATTGCCACAACCACCAGTTGAGAAGATGGCTGCTATGTAGAAAGGCGTTGTCTCCTAAGAATGCAGTGCTCTGTTGCTTTGGTGGTTGACGGTTTTGGATACAGGGTGCCATCTGAATTTTATTTTCTCCTGTGTACCCTAAAACATAGGAGATTTTGGAAGGTTTCGGAAGGAAAATAAGCTGCAAATGGAAACCTGTGTCTGAAACCGTCATCCACCGAGGCGATAGAACATCGCACTCACAGGAGACAAGGCTTGTCTACTTGGCCTGTCTACCTCTCCATCGTGTCCACTGGCAACCGTGGGAATTAGTCACAATCGCTGATTAGCAAACAACATTGCGAGACGTTCCGCCTACAGTACGGCAGCGTACACAGTCACGTTTACTAGTGAAAGGTTAGCCTAGCGGCAGGCGCCGCCGCCTATTACGGAGACGCTCTGTAGCGTCGTTGGATGACGTTACTGGTCACGGATTCTTATCCTCGATTTGTTTCTCAAGACATCCTCTACAACCCCTTGAAGTTTGTCGCAACATTTCTTGAAAATTCTGAATACATTAAGTTCCATCCCGGCCTACATCGCATCAAAAACACGAACTGACCAACAGAACTTAATACATGGCCTTTGGGGTTCTGTTGTTCAGGTCCAATTTTTGGCGGTTTGTAGGGCGACGGGGAACGCCACAAATGAATTCAAACATATGCTCCAATTATAAAACTTCTCGTGGTTGAAGATTTGTACAAAATGAAACAGATAGCAATAATGATCATCGTGGCAGGCGACGGCGGTAGAACATGATGTACGATAAGCATCTTCAGGTTGTGAGCCACCAACTGCTGCAAATGGTCCAAACATTACGGAACAGTTTATTTACGGAATTCCTTTTGGTCATCATTTAAAAGCTTTTCTTGTGTAAAACGTCACTAGTCTCGTGTTCAGAACGATGTCGGTTTAACTTCCCGTCCCGTCTCCAAGATTTAGGTTCTCGTTGGTTTCCCTAAATGGCTTGACGTAAATGTCGAAATGGTTCCTTTTGGGACACAGCCGATTTCCAACTCCATTTCTCGATAATATTTCTTCTTCGTCCCTAGCGCCCTCGTCATCACAATTCTTTTTCATAACAAAAACAAAATTACATCGATGTTAAAGTCATCTTTGCGTCAGACCGAGTAACTTTCTCTTCACCTTAATATGTACTCTATAATTCACTGAACTGTATGTGCCAGAGAGTACTTGTATCAAAATTGCCAACTCCTCGCTTTTCCGCTTGGTGTTGGAAGGAAGACCATATGATACCGTTACTCTGCGGCTGTTATAAATTATGTTCTTTTAATCAATGTTTAGCTTGACACTGTAAATATTGCACAATATGCATCGGATACAGATTTTCTAGAAATATTAAACCACATTTCGCGACAATAACGTCACATTTATTCCGAAAATTCCCATTTGAACTTCCTATGTAATTCAGTTATACTTTTATACGAGCTATACCGATCCGTTTGGGTCCGCTCAGTGCGTCTCTAAATTCCTTTGATGTCTTTCTTCCGGAAAAATTAGCAAGAACGCTAAACATTGGGACAGTGGTCTACAATATACTGATGAGCCGATATGTTACGAGAACGGCCCACTGCGAGATAGAATGCCTTATGGTGGCGTCTCCAGACACGTCTTCGCTGGTCATCGGGCTTTAGTTCGAAGCAGGACGCATCACTGGAGACAACTCTACTCCATTCAATGAAATCACAGACCCAGGACGAGTCTGGAGGCTCCTCGGACGGCGTTGAGATAACAACCCGAATGTCGCTCTCCATACGGCCTCACAATCAGAAGTGACGGGCTGGGCGCCATTTCTTTTCATAGCAGGATCCCTTTGGTAGTGATCCATGGCACCCTTACAGAAAAGCGGTACGTTGATGATGTTAGACGTCCCATTTTACTGCCCTTCATAGGAAGCCATCCTGGGCTTACATTTCAGCAAGATAATGTCCACCCCCCCACGCGGCGAAAGTTTCTACCGAAATGATTAAATCAAGACCCTAATCTGTCGACAGGTGTTGATATACATCAACGGGGACAGATGAAAATTTGTGCCCAGACCGGGACTCGAACTCGGGATCTCCTGCTTACATGGCAGACGCTTTATCCATCTGATACACCGAGGGCACAGAGGATAGTGCGACTGCAGGGATTTATCCCTTGCACGCTCCCCGTGAGACACACATTCCCAACTTAGTGTCCACACACTATATTCGTAGTGCCCCATCTGTGCCGATGCACACGCATTGCCTGAACTCTTACGGGACTCGGTAAGATTGTCTGCCGCAAGTAATGAGTGTAATGGGCAGGGGCACTACGAATATGGTGTGTGGACATTAAGTTGGGAATGTGGGTCTCACGGGGAGCGTGCAAGGGATAAATCCCCGCAGTCGCACTATCATCTGTGCCCTCGGTGGCTCAGCTGGATAGAGCATCTGCCATGTAAGCAGATCATCCCGGGTTCGAGTCCCGATCGGGGCACACATTTTCAACTGTCCCTGTTAATGTATATCAATGCCTGTCGACAGCTTAGGGTCTTGATTTATCATTTCATTCTAAGAGAGCTGCATGGTCACCGATGGTATCTGTTCTTTCGGACATGTCCGAAAGAACAGATACCACCTTCATAAAGTTTCTACTGCTTGCATAACCCCACCTAACCTCAGACAGAAAGGTCACCGGATCTCCTACCAATTGATAACGTATGGAGCGTTATTGGCAGGGCCCTCTAACCAGCTAGGAATTTTGACTACCTAACGCGCCAGTTTGACAGACTTTGGCACGATGTCACTCAGGAGGACGTCTGACAACGCTATCAATCCAGCCGAGCTGAATTACTGCTTGCAAAAGGGGCAGAGGTGGTCCAACGCGTTATTGAGTTGCTCAGTTTGTGAAACTCTTATTCTTGAATAAATCATTAAATTTTTCTGAAATTGTAATCATTTCTGTGTTTGTACATGTAAGTCATATCTACCGATTTGATACCCATATGAATGATTCATTCGTGGTGCGTTTTTTCTTTTTTTCAGAGTGTATTTTGCAAGTAGCTATGTATTTAAAAAATGTGTGCTGAGGAAAGAAAACCTTTTTCCTCAAAACAAAGTTGTCCATGAGTACAGTACCAGATAAGCACCGCATTATGCCAAAAAGCTGTTTATCATGAAGGAATAAAACTATACGATTAGCAAGACATAAATTCTCTTCCTAAACTACAAAACTTTAAAAAGTCTGTGACAGCCTACATACCACAGAACTGCTATTATTCAATCTCATAATAGCCCATCTTATGCATGCAAAAATTTAATTTAGCCCTTTTAATTGTAGAAATCAGTGGTAAAAGTGCATGTAGTCAAACTTGTAACTCTTCAATTGTAGAAATCAGTGGTAAAAGTGCATGTAGTCAAACTTGTAACTCTTCACTGTTTGAATTCAATACGTTATAAAAATTTAATTGAGATATGTTTGACGATTGTAAAACAAGAACTAAAAAAGGTTTGTCAATCTAATATCTCGTGTACAATATATGTACTGGGAAAGAAATTTTTATGGACAAATAAATAAATAATCATATGTTACCTCAAAGAGAATGACGATAGCTATAAAATGAGCCTATGAGACATACTGCTAAACAAAATAGGCATTTATAAATTATAGAGTGCAGCAGTTAGTCATCCTTTTTAGTTTTTATTGCGCAAATACAAATTTCGGCTAGTAGCTAGCCATTCTTAATGCACTATTTTCTATTCTCAATGCATGTAAGTCCCTGTTAATCGGGCGTCAGTCACATACAGTTTAGTACCTCACAAAGAACACCTAACCCTATAAGTATAATGTATTCAAACAATGAAATTAAAGTAGTAGAAAGTGTCACATTTTTAGGGCTACAAATTGACCACAACCTAAATTGGAAAACTCATACTCTAGACTTAATGAAACGCCTTAGTTCTGCTACATTTGCAGTATGCATGATAGCAGAAATAGGTGATTTAAAAATGAAGTTAGTTTATTCGACCTACTTCCATTCACTAATGAGTTAAGGAATCATCTTTTGGGGAAACTCCTCTCACAAAGACAACCTTTTTCAAAATTCAGAAATGAGTCATTAGAATTATATCTGGTGTCAGTCCTAGATCATCATGCAGAGACCTCTTTAAGAAACTTGGTATTCTAACTACTAATTCTCAGTACATATACTCACTGATGTCCATTGTCATTTCCAGCGTCTCTCTTTTTACACAAAATGGTGCAAAACATGATTATAATACCAGAACCATAAACAATCTGTATAAGGACTATAAAAGCTTAACATTAGTACAAAAAGGAGTCAAATACATGGGTACTCATATATTCAATAACTTACCAGAGCATATCAAAGGTCTTGTAAGTGATAAAGATCGGTTTCAGAGTGAATTAAAGAATTTCCTGTTGACCAACTCCTACTCCATCGATGAATATCTTCACAAGGATTAGAGCTCATAACTCTGTCTGCATTAGAATTGTACAATATCCGTGTATCTGAGAAAAAAAGGTACCTTTGACTCTTTTCACATCCCAGAGACTCTCTCCAAGGGATCCATGGAAAACTATAAATGTAATGTGTGCAAAAGAAGTATCAAACTGAATATTGTATGTTTAATATTAAATGTATTTAAACATTGTAAATACTCACAATGGTGGAGTAGAAGTTAAGTGAAGACCTGACTAAAGTAGTAATCTCGTGATGTCGTTGAGGATGGAGGGAGCTGAGCATGTTTAGTGATCTTTTGTTTGCTATCCTTGGACTGGGTAGTATTTTGCGACGCGTGGTGCGTAGAAGTTTGGACCTGCCTGTAGTTATGTCAGTGGAACATTTTGTGATTCTGTAAATGTTTCTTAGTGTATAGTATGAACAGTTGTATTGAACTTTGTGTCGAGAATCAATTGCTAATCCGACTACAATATACTGCTCAGATACGGGAATTTGCTTATATTAGCGGATAATGCAGATGGCCGAAAGTAAATGTTGCCTGTGGGAATTCCTGCTTGCTCTAACTGCAGTACTGTTTCAAATCCTGTAGCATTATTGTGTGTTTTATTTGGATTATAAGACCACAATTTCAGGCAACTTGTTTCATTTCATATGAATAAATTCAACATTAAACCAATCTGTTGTTATGGTACAAGGGACTATTCCCATTTCAGTTAATTAACATTGCATATTTATATGTGTTTTGTATTCACTAGCTATTTTGTAGGCTGGATTACAATTAATTAAAGAAAGCAGACGAGCCACTCTATCTACATCTACACCAAGGACTGGACCTTTTGGTCAATTCTGTCTCCTTCAAAATTGGTCAGATCAACTCGTCATTGGTCTTCCTAAAGATCTTTTGCCTCTTGGTTTATATTGTTTTATGGCTTTAGTGATTCTTGCAGCTGGCATAAGCTTGCATGTTCTTTCTGTCTTAACTAACAGTGCTTTATTATCACAATAATGTTTTGCATATTCAATTAAGCTTGGATGTCATCATTTCTCTTTTTATCCATTAAAGTATATCCAGCTACATAGCCAAGGAAATTTAATTCACATGCTTCTATTCCCTTTTCTTCGTAAGGATCCAGTTTTCGCATCCATAAAGCAGTGCTGGCATATGCCAGTAGAGTATCTCTGTGGGCTTTCGTTCCCAATGTTCCGTGTAAAGCTCCACAGAAATAATTTAATAGGTCTAATTTATTTTATATTTCATTTTTTGCTCTGTATGTAATACTGCACCACACACATTTAAATGTATTAACTTGATCTATGATGTGCTTGTCAATTTCAATTTTAACTCGCATG
The DNA here is from genome assembly GCF_023898315.1 of Schistocerca nitens. Taxonomy (NCBI): domain Eukaryota; kingdom Metazoa; phylum Arthropoda; class Insecta; order Orthoptera; family Acrididae; genus Schistocerca; species Schistocerca nitens. The sequence goes on from NC_064615.1 coordinate 506,051,320, forward strand.
GGCTGGTGCCCTTAAAGTGCCACTGATTTTGTCTTTGTGATGGAGACGCTCAGATTGTATTCTTTGGTTATTTTACCTAAATTAAATACAGTCATTTTCATTCTAACTAATAATTACTTGGTTGTCAGAAAAAAGTAGTGTACTAACATCCACATCGCTAGTTTAAAACGTTTTATCGGTCTGTAACCAAGTTCTGATTTCATAGCCGATTTACACACTAAGAAGAGTGGATGAGATGGGACGCCCTTTCTAGCTCCTTGGTTTATTACAGCCATATTATGTCTGCTGCCTGGCCGAGCGGTTCTGGGCGCTACAGTCTGGAACCGCGCGACCGCTACGGTCGCAGGTTCGAATCCTGCCTCGGGCATGGATGTGTGTGCTGTCTTTAGGTTAGTTGGGTTTAAGTAGTTCTAAGTTCTAGGGGACTGATGATCTCAGAAGTTAATTCCCATAGTGCTCAGAGCCATTTGAACCATTTTTGTCTGCTGACTGCTAGTTTTATTTGTATTTTGTTAATCACTTCATTTGGTTACTGGTTGTGTGCTCAACCACAGGTTGCCAGGTAAGAGCAAATTATGCCATCTGGTAGTTAATTTCACTTCATTTTATTACTATAAAGCAACTGCAATTGCAATTGTTCAGCTCTCTGCAGAAACTAAGTTGCTTAATTTGTGGAGTCCTTAAAAATATTTTTCCTTAAACTTATCGAATACGGCAGTGTTCAAGTGTACAGAGATGGATGCCGTCGAATTTGGTATGCAGCAAAGACATAGTGGGGCAAACGTCATTGAAATCAGGAAAGTAGCCTGACAATTTTGGTGGAAAACCTTAAGTCAAATTCAAACCGCTCTTCTATGTTACTATATAAACTCTTATAATATTATGTTTATTACTAAATAAGATAGTAATTTTTAGTTTAGACAAAGAAAGGAACTAGTAAATTTTTGTACCATTCTCAAGCAGACAAGTATTTAATTACTAACGTAAAATGTAGCGTGAAGGACGACCGATGAGTTTCTTGATGGGGGCAGCCGAGTGGTGGGAAGAGACACGAGCGTGAGTCCTTTGGGACAGCAGCAGGCAGAATGTTGGCACACGCGGAGGCGTGCCACTGTGTTTGGATGTAATACGGGATGGCAATAGCAACCAGCGGGGATCTTAAGCGCGGTCCAGCAAAGAAGGATGCGGCACTTGGTACAATTTGACGCTGCCAACGTAGCCGATGCCAATTTGGAGACTCCATTCAGAGTCACGGGCTTACACGGAGGTGACAAAAGTCGTGGGATAGCGATATGCACAGATACAGACGGCAGTAGTATCGGTTACACGAGGTATAAAAGGGCGGGGCGTTGGTGGAGCTGTCATTTGTACTCAGCTGATTCATTTGAAAAAGTTTCCGGACTCATTATGGCCAAACGACGGGAAGTAACACTCTTTGAACGCGGAATGGTAGTTGGAACTAGACGCGGGGGACATTTCATTTCGGAAGTCGTTAGGGAAATCAGTACCCCAAAATCTACAGCGTCGAGAGTGTGCCGAAAATACCAGATTTCAGGCACTAACTCTCATCACGGATAACGCAATGGACGACGGCCTTCACTTAACGAGTGAGAGCAGCGACGTTTGCGTAGAGCTGTCAGTGCTAACCGACAAGCAAGATTGCACGGAGTAATCGCAGAAATCAGTGTGGGACGTACGACGAACGCATCATTCAGTACAGTGCGGCGAAATGTGACGTTAATGGACTATGGGAGCGGATGACCGACGTGAGTTGCTTTTCTAAGAGCGTGACATCGCCTGCAGCGACTGGGAAACCGTGACCTGGTCAGATGAGTCCCGATTTGAGTTGGTAAGAGCTGATGATAGACTTCGAGTGTGGTGCAGACACCTCGAAGCCATGGACCTAAGTTGTCAATAAGACACTGTGCAATCTGGTAGTGGCTCCAAAATGGTGTGTGCTGTGTGTACATGGAATGCACTGGGTCCTCTGGTACAACTGAATCATTCATTGACTGGGTCGTGGTGTTCGGCTACTTGGAGAACTTTTTCAGTCATTCGTAGACTTCATGTTCCGAAACAAAGATGGAATTTTTATGGATGGAAATGCTCCGTGTCACTGGGCCATAAATGTTCGTGATTGGTCGGAAGAACATTCTGGACAGTTCGAGCGAATGATTTTGCCACCCAGATCGCCCGACATGAATCCCAGCGAATATTTATGGGAGATAATCGAGGCGTCAGTTCGTGCGCAAAATCCTGCACCGGTACACATTCGCATTTATGGGCGGGTATAGAGACAGCATGGCTCAATATTTCTGCAGGGGACTTCGAACAACTTGTTGAGTCCTTGCCACGTCGAGCTGCTGCACCACGCCGGGCAAAAGAGGTCCTACACGATATTGGGAGGTATCCCATGACTTTCGACACCTCAGTGTATTCAGCTAGTAACTTTTATATTGCATGGATTAGATGAACAGTAGTCTCCAAAATAAATGTCGCTGCCATTTACCGCGGTACATATAGGAAGGCACCACCACCACCATCACCTTGTGAAACGACCTCTGTCGCTTCGATGACTTGTTGGGAGGACTTTTTTTAACTGATCTTAACGCTGTAACGATGGTTCAGAATTGGCCAATGGTTTATTGTTTCCGTAAGTCATTGTGAATTATCGGCTCTGGCTCCGCAAAATTTAGTGGTAAATGATATCAGAATAGGAGGGAGCTGCTATGTATCTTCTCGACGAAGTCAGTGGCATGTAGACATAGCTAGTAAGTGAACTTTCTGATTAAATGGAAGTGAGAGCAGTAGTATTATTTCAAATAACAGAGTGAACTACCTCTCTTAGTATATACACTCCTGGAAATTGAAATAAGAACACCGTGAATTCATTGTCCCAGGAAGGGGAAACTTTATTCACACATTCCTGGGGTCTGATACATCACATGATCACACTGACAGAACCACAGGCACATAGACACAGGCAACAGAGCATGCACAATGTCGGCACTAGTACAGTGTATATCCACCTTTCGCAGCAATGCAGGCTGCTATTCTCCCATGGAGACGATCGTAGAGATGCTGGATGTAGTCCTGTGGAACGGCTTGCCATGCCATTTCCACCTGGCGCCTCAGTTGGACCAGCGTTCGTGCTGGACGTGCAGACCGCGTGAGACGACGCTTCATCCAGTCCCAAACATGCTCAATGGGGGACAGATCCGGAGATCTTGCTGGCCAGGGTAGTTGACTTACACCTTCTAGAGCACGTTGGGTGGCACGGGATACATGCGGACGTGCATTGTCCTGTTGGAACAGCAAGTTCCCTTGCCGGTCTAGGAATGGTAGAACGATGGGTTCGATGACGGTTTGGATGTACCGTGCACTATTCAGTGTCCCCTCGACGATCACCAGTGGTGTACGGCCAGTGTAGGAGATCGCTCCCCACACCATGATGCCGGGTGTTGGCCCTGTGTGCCTCGGTCGTATGCAGTCCTGATTGTGGCGCTCACCTGCACGGCGCCAAACACGCATACGACCATCGTTGGCACCAAGGCAGAAGCGACTCTCATCGCTGAAGACGACACGTCTCCATTCGTCCCTCCATTCACGCCTGTCGCGACACCACTGGAGGCGGGCTGCACGATGTTGGGGCGTGAGTGAAAGACGGCCTAACGGTGTGCGGGACCGTAGCCCAGCTTCATGGAGACGGTTGCGAATGGTCCTCGCCGATACCCCAGGAGCAACAGTGTCCCTAATTTGCTGGGAAGTGGCGCTGCGGTCCCCTACGGCACTGCGTAGGATCCTACGGTCTTGGCGTGCATCCGTGCGTCGCTGCGGTCCGGTCCCAGGTCGGCGGGCACGTGCACCTTCCGCCGACCACTGGCGACAACATCGATGTACTGTGGAGACCTCACGCCCCACGTGTTGAGCAATTCGGCGGTACGTCCACCCGGCCTCCCGCATGCCCACTATACGCCCTCGCTCAAAGTCCGTCAACTGCACATACGGTTCACGTCCACGCTGTCGCGGCATGCTACCAGTGTTAAAGACTGCGATGGAACTCCGTATGCCACGGCAAACTGGCTGACACTAACGGCGGCGGTGCACAAATGCTGCGCAGCTAGCGCCATTCGACGGCCAACACCGCGGGTCCTGGTGTGTCCGCTGTGCCGTGCGTGTGATCATTGCTTGTACAGCCCTCTCGCAGTGTCCGGAGCAAGTATGGTGGGTCTGACACACCGGTGTCAATGTGTTCTTTTTTCCATTTCCAGGAGTGTATTTCATTAAGTCTGTCACTGTTGTAGCTTGTTGCTAGAACATTAATTACTTATTTATTTCATTAATATCTCAAGAGTAAAAGCAATAAGAAACCTATTTTTCATGTCATTCATGTATCTTCTTCCATGAGACTGATAGTCGCGTTTCAGCTCAGTTGGCCAAAGCGCGTATTCAGAGCTCAGATAGAGGTGTGAATGTAGCAAGTTTTATTTTGCGGCGAGTCGGTTTCATCCGTTACCCAAATGTGAGGGAGATCAGGGCAGACTGAAGGGAGCGCGAGTGGGGACTCTCGCAGTCAAATCTGTTGCCAGGGGCAGAGAGTTTCTTGTACAGTATTTACGACTTTGCATAGCGTGAGCAAAGCGTTCCAGCGGTCTATGAAGAACACACATTTGTCGTCAGTGACATTTGCTTTGACCATGCAGATGTTATAATACCGAATCTTACTCAATACCATAGCTAAAACGAAGTATGATTGCTGAAAAATTGTTGCGGCCTGATGGAACAGGTGTGACAAATAGCACTTGGTGCATCATAATCGCGATTTAAGTATCCTATACGTTAGCGAACGTGACGATGTGCACCAGATGTAAGACATATTTTATCGGGCGCCAGCTCTGCGGCCACAAACCACCGGCCCGTAATTTACAGGAATTGCGTGACCGGTGTGTGGACATCTGGTACGAATTCATGACACAATCGCTGTTGTATTGCGTTCCAAATGGGCCAATATATTATTATTAAAGAAGTACATTGCCACAATGTTTCGGCTGATTGGCGTAGGCCACACAAGCATCTCGTCTGTGATTTCTTTAACATATTAAAATACTAAAAACCCGCCTCGATTGCGAAAAAAGCACCTAGTGTTAAGTGTTAACCCAGGTTTCGGCGTAGATAACTACACCTTCTTCAGAACGACAATAAAACCCACAAGTGCCTAATAAGACCTTTGTCAATGGTTTAAAGAACACCATAGCTATCCATTTATAAACGAAAAAGAAAAGGGCAGTTTATTGCGGGTCAAGGTCCATCGAACATAGGCCAGTGTCAGGTGGAGCGTACAGCATTAAGTTGAGTAGTGGTTTTGGCTTTGTACATATGTACTGTTTGTGTTTCCCTTTTCTTTTTCGTTTATAAATGTATAGCTATGGTGTTCTTTTAACCATTGACAAAGGTCTTCTTAGGCACTTGTGGGTTTTATTGTTGTTCTGAAGAAGGTGTAGTTATCTACGCCGAAACCTGGGTTAACACTTAACACTGGGTGCTTTTTTCGCAATCGAGGCGGGTTTTTAGTATTTTAATATATTAACCAACGATTGCTGACGCGCTGCGATGTTGAAGGTTCCTAATTTCTTAAACAGTTTCAAAGCACATTCCCAGAATCTCCTAACAAATCCTTGTGTTCTACTCTCTTTCCATAGTGCTGCTTCCACAAGGTCGTTCCATTTCACATTCCTTCGTAATTTTTTCCACTGATATTTGAAAAACTGATAGTGCTATTTTTTACCACTGATTATGCAGTTCGATATGGTACGATTCGTTCTCTTATTTATGTCCGCTATCATGAATTTATCCTCATTTAAGCGAAGATGTTATTCGGTACACCAAGTTGAAACGCTACCTAAGATTTTCTTAATTTCCTTTCAACGATATTTTTCCGTAGTTTCTCTAAATTACTTAAGGCGAGGGCCAAGAAGGACCTTTGGTAACCCCACATATGATACCTTTCCCAGTGCTTCTGAAACAGGGGAAGTTTTCTGTCTACATTGGCGTCGACGTAAGCAGGATACTGAACGCCTCTTTACAAACATTTGCTGTGCTATTAGATTTAAAACATAATCGAGGCATGAGAAATAGATAGGACGTTGTGTTTTGTGTGTCCCATGCATCACGATCGGTGGTACAAGCACACACGTGTAGACTATGTGCGGTTTATTATTATGCTTCGTCGTTTCGCAGTGTGTTTGGTAGAAGAAATTTGAAAAGCAAGAACATATTGGACCCTGGGTGCTTTTTAATCGCAGGGTGAGCACACAGCATGGCTGAAGTTTAGTATTCAGTTAGTTACTGAATCTTTTTTGAGAAAAGTCGAAGAATCACGTATACGGCACTGAATCGCAGAGTGTTGTTCAGCTTGCGGATATGGCTGGGTTAATTTCTTCTGCGAATAGGAAAAAACATCCAGTTGGATGACGTAATTGTGATTACCAGTCAGTTTCCACAGTGGTGCACGTATGCTAATTAGATAGCAAGAAAGGCCAACATAGATTCACAAAAGTTATGCTTGGTACTATCAGGTTTGTGGAATCATACTTCCTGCATGCAGTTGTGTAGTTAGAGCAGAGGTGTGGAAGAACTGACAGACAGAACGCTGTAACGGAAGCCTTTTCACGAATGCTGTTCCAAGTACAAGACAGAGGCCCCAAGAAACCAAGAGGAGCTTGAGTATTTTGATCGTAATCTTACAACAACTTCTAGCTGAGCATACTGTTCGAACAACCCATGCGAGTAAGGGAGGCGATCAATGCCTATGACTACACAAAATCTGCAAGCCTGGAATCATAACCAGTTTGTTGCAAGAGTGGCTTCCATGTCCATGGATAATCCTCGAGAATGTTACAGAAATTTAACCCATACCATAATGCTGACATCAGCAATTTATATTCTGCCTGTTTATTGTTGCAAGTTGCTTTGTCCGCTCTGTATTCGCTCTTGATTCAGTAATTTATGTGGCATGAAGCAAGTATAGGACTTACAGGAGAAAGAGCTATTTATAAATTTGCCCTGAAACCGATAGCTTTTTGAGATGAAACATCTGAGTTAGCATAGATGCAGTAATATTTAGTTTCTCAGGAGTGTCGCCTCACAAGTAACGAACAAGCTGTCGTTTGAGATATATTACTTGTGATCTCTCTATTTTAGGAAGTGAACTGATCCATTGTAGCCCACCGGTTGGAGCAGATGCTCTTTCCTGACAAGTTTCCGCCTCTCAAGTCAGTAGCATTTGCTGGTCGATCGTTTCTGCATTAGTGGAATTAGTGCCATTTATGTAGCCACGGAAGTCTACCATTGCAGACATACTTGAACAATATAGCAGCTTCTAATAGCACAGGAAGCTATTTCTATTTGAAAAACAATATCACCGTTGGCACAAACTATTTCACACCTTAGATCGGGATAATTGCGTGTTTTTTGAGCTTTAAGAATTCACCTTCAACCACAGGGATTCTGTAAAAGAATTGCGTTTGCCACAGTAATAAGTTTCATGTAGAAACAGGGCCAAAAAATATTCAAGATTTGTACCTTTTCTAGTAAACTGCAATCTGGGAGTCGTATGTGCCACAGTACACAAATAACTGTCATTTTGTTGTTATCCCCGTTTGCTGGATCATGTGGAGACATGTCAATGTTCATCCACATACATTCTCTTAACCAAATATTTGAATAAGTAAACAATGTTGTTTATAAGGGCACATGCACAGAGGCGTCGTAAAGATATTTATGTATTATTTCCAGTTTATTAGTAAATGTACGATATGTAATTAATTCTTTTAATTTGTGGTGTACAATATTTTTCCATCAATAAAAGCTATAATAGTTATCCTGAAGCATACGTATATTTTATTGAACTTTCTTGCAAAATAATAAAAATTTGCTAAATCTGCGTAAAAAAATCACAAAGAGGCATTTTACCGAATGAGTAGAGTGGAAAGGGGTAGGTAAATAACAGAGGGGCTGGAAAACAAGTAGTTAGCATTTACTATCCTGTGTGTGATGCCTGGGGGGGGGGGGGGGGGGGAAATGGGCAGCTCTGACAGTTCCGCCAGGCGCACAGGATCGCCTCACAATCAGTATGACCTCGGCCAGGCGAGCCCTTATGAACGTTATCGCAGTTGTAGGAAGTATCTCACGCTTATTGCCGGTCTGAAAGCCATCAATAGATGACAAAGGCTGAGCCACAGAGCTCACGAGAGACCATAAAAACAATACAACGTAAGGAGCAGCAGCTTTGCACATTGTGTTACAGACATCGGCAAATTAAGCATTACTCCGGCATGCCTTTAGAAGGAATATTGTTAGGCAAGGATGTGTTTTTAGTGTGGAAAAAGAGGGCATTACTCAGCAACAAAAAAAGAACATCTTCAAGAAATATTTCGACTGGTGGCCTCAAAACTTGAGCTGGCGAATCAAAACAGGCCGCGCCAAGGGCGAGGTTTTCCAGAACACCAAGGAGATAAGAAGTTTCGGGGAAGATCTACAATGGGGTGATTTGCTACTATGCCTGATGTGAGACTCTTAAACGTGTGCTGAAATGCGGCTCAAGATTTCACCCGCAGATGGTGACTATTCCCACATCCTTGTGGTGACTGACGAGACCAGCACATATACATACTACCAGTTGGTAATGATGTGGGGTGAAGCACTTCAGTGAACATATGTCTGCAAATATTCTATTTGCCTCAAAAGCATTATAACTAATAGCAAAAAAGTGATTCTAGATAGCTGTTAATAAAATAGACTTTTTATTGGTTTTACGGTAACCATCTACTTAGCTGTGGTACAAAACGAATTATTCATGAGGAAATGAAAACAATTATGATGTTCTTTGATTACATTTCTGCTGGTAATACTCTTAATCCGTTTATGAAACGTCCCCTTTGAACAATTTTACATGACTGTGCTTAAACTGACACACAATATTTTTAGCGCAACGCAATCTGACTCTCAATAATCCCTACAAAAGAATGGCCCTGACTAACATTAACCTATACCTTTCACAAATCACTTACCTCACAAAAATCTTCGTTACTCGAACTACTGCAATACAGCGAGCGCCACTACTGCCAGCTAAATAAAAGATTCAAACTACGGAAGGCACTAACTACTGACAGGCATAGTTAGCAAATGAAAGATTTTAATAGAGAACAAACAATGTATTTACCTTAATAGTGTTGAAAACTCATAACATACATAGCAGGTCATGACATCCAGTCTTACAAATTTCAAAACTCCGCCATCTCTCTCCCCACATCCACCACTGCTGGCGGCTCACCTCCAACTGCGCAACGCTACGCGCTGTTAACATCCAGCTGCCGCTGCCCAACACTACAACGGCAGACAACAATGCAAACTAGCCACAGACTGCACACAGCACAGCCAGTGATTTTCATACAGAGCGCTACGTAACGTTGCCAATAAGAAAACATAAACAGCCTACTTACACTTTAATGTTACTGATTATGCTTCTTCCACTTCTTCTCAGTGTGTCGATGACAACCATTCAACAAGGATTATGGTGCCTCAGCAAAGTGCATTGCTTTTGTGCTTTCTGACGTCAGATCGTCTTGCGTCTCGATGCCTGAGGAAATGGTGAAAAGGGGCAGCGAAGGAAATGGATCGTCGTCTGCTCAACACCACATGCACTGGACACGTCTTGGTTGTGACAGAATTGCCATTTTAACATGACAGTTTTGCTTCTGCCAACGCCACACGAAGATGATTAAATGATCTCCATGATTGCAATGACATGCTGTTTCCTGGGGGGAAGCTTCTCTTTTGGTCCTATTCACTTTTCTTTCCTGCCAGCGTTGAAGTCACTCTTCCACCTTTGGCTTCACTAAGGGAGTAGTACTTGATATTTAGCTTTCCCTGCCGCGAAGACGTCGATCAACATGTTCATTGCCATAAAGTGGGTGTCTGTCATCAGGGGTGACTTTCTTCCTTTCCGCCTTCGTTGTTACTATCCGCCTGATATCGGTTGGAACTATTCCTGGCCAGAACCTGGATCTTCTCGACTGGGGCTGGTGTCAAGCATCCCGTCACCTGACGGTAAGTTTGGTGAAGAGCAATATCAACCTATTTCTACCGGCATGATTGGTACCAAAACGGGGAGGCATATTCTCCTGCCGAGTAGCCCAGACTAGAGCCGACGTCTGAAGTTCATGTGGGCTTGCTGCCCGACTTGTGCCTTTGAGTTTTTTAAGATATTGTTTCGTGCTGCGACCTTCGTTCTGACACTGCTACAATGTTTCTTGAATGTCAAACTCGTATCAAAAACAAGAGCCATGTATTTAGGGATAGAGTTATGACTGAGAGGAGTTCCCAGCCATGAGCCTTAAAAACCTGTAGTTACCGTATGAAGGGCTTATTTCAATAGTGGTACAATTCCATTACCTCCACTTTTCTGTCTATAATGCTTCTGACTTTAATGGTCCAAACAAACAGAAAGAACGGTTCATCTCTAGCAAGAAGCCATATGCTTGAGTGTTTCTAGTATTTCAACTGCAGATTTTTCAGCGCTCATTTAACTTTAGGACTCAGTATCTCATAATGAAAAAAAGTGGACTTGTACCACTATTTAAATAAGCCTTTCATATGTGTTACGGAGATGGAAAGAACAGCCTACTGTTTTGTTTTGATTTGGCTTCAGGCTGTTGGGTTCATAATACTTTCCCATGTCGTCAAGAGTAGACTGAAGTTTCTTTCAACGCCTTCAAATGTCTCATGCTGCGTAGAGAGGACCAGATCGTCGGTATAGATAAATGAAATGCTAGCCTTATTACGTTCTTGGTGGTTGGTGTCGAAGTTAAATAGTGTGGGAGCAAGAACGCTCCTGTGGGGTAGACCATTTGTTATCTTGCGCCACCGACTTTTGTTGTTTCGAAAAGTGACATAGCATCTTTGGTTTCTGAGCAGCTCTGCAGTGATCTTCATAAAGAAGTAATCTCTGATCGTGTTGTACACCTTTGGGATAAGTTTCCTGATGGTGATCGCGTCGTAGGGCGTAATTATAATCAGGTCAAGAAAGGCATCACTGATGACAGACCTTTCACTAAGGCGTCTTCGATGTGGTGAATAAGATTCAATGCCCCCCTTGTGCAAGACGGACCAGGCCGGAACCCTCCTCGTTCTCTTATGAACTTATCTTCTATGGTGGGGTAAGCCAGGCTCGAATAATTCGTTCAAATAGCTTGATGGATGGCAGAGTAAAGATACTTGCAGAAAATTTTTCGGATCGTCTGATGATTTTCTAGGCTTGATAACAGCGACATCATGAGCTTGTCATTAGAGCTTCGGAATGTTGAACGTTTTCAGGCAGTTGTTCAACACTGGCCATAGTGTTTTAGCAATTCTGTATGTATATTATCTGCCTCAACAGAAAATGCTATGTATGCTTTCACTGATCAAATATTAAATGCAATGAATTATCGAACATCACCCATTGGGATGTTTTGTGGTCTCTCAAAGGTTTTTGATTGGGTGAATGATGAAATTCTTCTACATAACCTTAAGTATTGTGGTATGAGTGGGACAGTGCACATATGGTTTAATTCATATCTAATTGGAAGACTGCAGAAGGTTGAAATGAGCAGTACAGGTAGTCTGCAAAAATCAGTAGAGTCCTCTAACTGGGAAGGTACTAAGAATGGTGTCCCACAGGGTTCAGTCTTGGGTCCCTTATTGTTCTTAATCTACATTAATGACTTGTTACTCTACATTCATGAAAATGCAAAGATAGTTCTTTTTTATTACGATACAAGTATAGAAATCACACCGAACATACAAGAATGAGCTGAGAAAATTGTAAATAATGTCTTTCAGAACATTATTAAGAGGTTCTCTGCAAATGGACTCTCACTAAACATTAAGAAAATACAATTTATACAATGCTGTAGAGTAAATGGCATAACACCATTGATAAATATAGACTATGAACAGAAGTCTGTTGCTAAGGCAGAATATTCAAAGTTTCTGGGTGTGCATTGATGATAAATTGAATTGGAAGACACATATCGATGATCTGCTGAAACGGTTAGGTTCAACTACTTATGCTGTTAGGGTTATTGCAAACTTTGGTGATAAACATATGAGTCAATTAGCCTACTATGCCTATTTTCATTCGTTACCTACATGTGGAATCATATTTTGAGGCAATTCGTCATTAACAGAGAAAGTATTCATTGCACAAAAGCGTGTGATCAGAATAATAGCTGGAGCACACCCAAGATCACCTTGCAGACATTTATTTAAGGAATTCAGGATATTCACAGTACCTTCGCAGTACATATATTCACTTATGAAATTTGTTATTAATAATCCACTCCACTTGAAAAATAACAGTGAAGTCCATAGCTACAATACTAGAAATAAGGTTGATCTTCACTATTCTGAATTAAATTTCACTTTGGCACAGAAAGGGGTGAATTATGCTGCCACAAAAATCTTTGATCATTTGTCCAATAGCATTAAAAGTCTGACAGGTAGACAATCAACATTTAAAAGCAAATTAAAAGAATTTCTGAATGACAACTCCTTCTACTCAATAATGTATTTTTAAATATGAAGTAGTAAATATAAAAAAAGGTTATTAATTAATTATTTGGTGCAAAGAAACCTTATGTTAAGGTGACACATTCCACATCATTACGAAATGTCGTATTCATGTGCTATGGAATAAGTACTAATGTATGTATGTATTTGAGAGCTCGGACTCCATAAGTTATTTCTTCTGTTCTGATGGGGCGGCTGATGCTGCCAGTTTCTGATTTTATATCGCGTGTTACTTGATCAGTAGTCTTCATACGCTTCCTACTGCACTTCCCATTAAGTGGAAGTTTATGGATGATTTCGCATTACACAGGGTTGTCCAAATACTTTAGATCTAGTAATGTGTATAATTCACTTTGATGGGGACAAGGACGACTAGAAATTTTTGTGGTCAAAAACTACCATGAGTACCACATAACGGAGAAAAAATAAAGCACGTTACATACAGTACAGGCATAAATGTGGAAGACAACCAGGTTCAATTTAAAAGTTCAAGGTTTAAAAAAAAGTTACAGAAAGTTATAAGCGTAATTTTTCAATTCATTTGCTGTCTCAGTTCTTGTGGATGGAATCGACGGTAGAACAGAAATGGAGAAAATCAAACCCCAAAACAGTTCCAGCACAATACGATTAAATTAAAGAAGACGGTGCTAAGATTTGCGAAGGAAACGTGGATATTGATTACCTGCAACAATAGTGATGTATGTTCCAGACGGGCAGAATTGACATCTGACGAGAGGTAAAGTTCTTGTCTGGACCAAGCAAATTTTGATACGAGCTCTCATGGGTTTGCAAGAAGACAACTAGGGTGTTAAATAATTCCTCATCACTTATGAATATCCCAAAAGTAGCAATCAGTTGTGTCAATAAATCGCATATATACTGTATACAGCTGATTAGATTTCTTATTCAAATTTCGTTTTTGTTGTTGGTACGCTTTGTACAATAACGTAAGTCATGAGTCTTGATCGGAGGAGTGATTTTTGATGTCATCTTTTTAAGTACTGGTGGTGGAATTGTGTGTGTTTTACTAAAATGCATAAATTTTATTACTGTGCTACTACAGCCGGCCGCTGTAGCCGAGCGGTTCTAGACGCTTCAGTCCGGAAGCGTGCTGCTGCTATGGTCGCAGGTTCGAATCCTGCCTCGGGCATGGGTGTGTGTGATGTCCTTATATTAGTTAGGTTTCAGTAGCTCTAAGTCTAGGGGACTGATGACCTCAGATGTTAAGTTCCATAGTGCTTAGAGCCATTTGAACCATTTTTTGTGCTACTACAAACTTGTTTGTTTTGGCTGCTTTATACATAACAAACCAAAATCATCAGATTTTATGTATGTTTGTAAGTAATCTATCATTATGTTTTCAATGGTTAAGAAAAAATTGGCTGAATTGAAACATAGGCGCCTTTCTATTGAAGTTGATCAATGTAAAGGACGTTACAAAACTGCGTTACAAATGAAAGCATCGACTTTGTGTACGATGTGATGTGGTTAAAGATGTATGAAATGGCTCATGTGTTCGGTAACCCAGAAAAAAGAGTATAGTCCATTTTACACAAAGAAAAGATTGTGGGCATGTTTCGTGCAAGACAGTTACCACAGAGAGAAAATGCTTAAAAGAATTGCTCACCAATGTCTGTACCATTTAGAAAAGAATCTAACTGATTTCGTGCACCGATTTGTTATTGTGGATAATTTGTACGGCCCACCGCCTCATATGAAAAACAAAACAGCGGTTGGCATGAGGTGGCACTACATCATAAAAAAGGCGAAATCAATTTCATCTGCCGCAAAACTTTCTGGGATGAAAAAACGACTCTTCTTATTGCAAAGGATAACATAATAATTGGCGAATACTACGCAAGTCCCTCCACCAACAGAATTGTGTGCGGAGAAGACTGTATTTCAAATGTAATAAGGTCAGCATTCAACACAAACAGCGTATTAGGCCTAGTCATAAGGTTTTGGCTGTTGTAACAGGACAAGGCATCTGTGTGTAGGCCTATTGGAATGCAATTCGGTCGGGTGCGTCGTTTGAATTACACCCGTGCGCGGCATGCCAGGGAGAGGGTGGGGTGACTGTGGGGCCGCATTGTCGGCGTGAACACCATCCGCAACGTTTCTGTCCAAGTGCGTCTGACCCGACAGTGACGTCAGCAGCCGTTGACGGTTACGGAGTACAGACGTATTGTGTGCGTTTGCGCACAAGCAACGGAAACGATACTATGCACAGAGACACACAAGGCGTCATATCAAAGGGCTCTTAATTACACATCTAATGATATGAAGGTATGTGAATGTTTTATACAAATGAAGTTTCAGAGACAAAATGGATTTACTTATAACGTATTCACTTGATAACTTATAACTTTTACTGTAATTACGCCGCCAAAGAGGTTGAGCCCTTAAATTGTTGCTTTTGCTGAGCCGCATGGACTGAGATAAGCATAATAATGATTTAAATCTCTAATAATTAAGATGAATCAATTTAACTGGAAATTAATTAAATTCAGCATAACTTTTATACGAAGACAGATACATTGATAGTATTGCAGTGTGTGTTTGTAGCGAATGCTACCAACAACATACGCTATTTAGACTGTAAAAATAATATTTTTTACTAACCATTTTTATTGTTTGAATTTAAATTTACAGATTTTTGCTCATAGTTTGAATTTCATCGAAGATAAGTAAATTCTGAATATGGTGGCAAAAATTTGTGACAAAATATAATGAAAAAGATACGCTATTTGTAATTGTAAACTAAATAACAAAGATACCAAGCGGATAAACAATTTTTGGCGTTGGAAGCTAAAATGGTATATAATTAAATTCTGATTAAGGTTAACTAGGGTACTTAGAAATTATTATGATACATGTCTTTGAAGTAGAATTTTAGCGCACAGCTAATGCCGCAATTGCAATTTTAATGAAATGTGTATCTAAAAATTTGTAAATTTATACTGATGGTCACACGAGGGATTTGTGTGACGTCATTGGGCGCAGTTTTTGCTGGTGGAAGAGGCTGAGAGACAGAGAATGGGTTAGTTTTTAGAGGGGGTGATCGAGGATTGTTTTTTAGGTCATCAGTATTCTGACTGGTCCGATGCGGCCCCCCACGAATTACTCTCCTGCGCCGACCTTTTCATCACAGAGAAGCCATTGAAACCTGCTTTTACACTGGTAACCGTCTCTCACCACATCTAGTTGTCAACCTCGCATTATACAGGGGAGTCTAGAAATTGCAACCGAACCCACCGATTACGCGTGTGAGCGATTCACCTTTGTATTTTAAATGTCCGAATAGTGTGTAATCGAACCGTTTTTCAAGTTACGCAGCAGGGAAAGGAATAATTTTTAACTACGAACGTGACAATAAATAGCTGTGTAAGTCCTTAATATTGCTTAATATGGAGGTAATAATGTGCAGAATAATTTCTCTACTGTTTTGTAGCTTTGGCCGCGCTAGGGAAAGTGAATCCGTATACCGATCGGGTTTACGGCACCCCGCACCTGCTGAGACTGTCTTATACTCATGAAAAAGGGGAACCTTTGTCCCTCCCGCGCTGCCAGCGCATCGTTTCTCAGAAAAATATAGCTTTTGTCCGCTCAGTAGAGCATTTTCATCAAAACTGCACTACATTACTTTGTTTTTACTGACATTAACAACAATCTCTAATACAAATTTTGACACATGTTACGTAACAGAATACTATTACTAGCAAGGCACCTATTTATGTCTTAAACTTCTCTCCAAAGCAAGGTGTGCATTATGGGGTTCGATTTGCAGGACTGGTATGACACACAAGTTATTATACATACAACACTTTATACAGCCTACCTGGATTTGCTTTTATACGCACCCCTGTAGCAAACAGTTTGCAGCTTTACTTACGACAGATCCACTGAAAGAAAACTATATCTACGAAGATTGTTTTGGTTGCCAGCTCTGAAGGAGTAATTTTAATACTTTATTTCAATTTACGTTTCTTTAAATGTGCCGGAAGTAAATTTATGTTAATGACTTTTGTGACAAGAATTTTACTTGGAAACAAGACGGATGTAGACTGCAATATCTTTATGTGGCTTAATGTCTTAATGGCTGCCATCTTTACTTTGAATAATTGCTTAAAGTTTATTCTGATAGAGAAAATTTAAAGGTAAGAAATCTCATTAACACAAGACAGTCAAGGCTTCCGTGGCCACTTGTTGAAAAACTGCCTATTGGCTTCTGTCTTGGGTTCTTTGGCCGACGTTCGTCTCATGATTTTCCTGACGTTTCGCCTCCACGAGTGTCTGGCATTGTCAAAGTTCCATCCTCCATTACTGGTCATGGACCAGTAATGTAGGATGAAACTCTGACAATGCCGGCCACTCGTGGAGGCGAAACGCCAGGAAAATCATCAGACGAACGTCGGCAGAAGAATCCGAGACAGAAGCCAACAGGCAGTTTGTCAAATCTCATTAAATTGAACTTTACAATGACATATTAAAGCGACCACACTTCTTGTCTCTTGAAAATGAAAGCAAACAATTATTCTTGGAAGCTACTTTTATGTGACACCGCAAGATTGTCATACCATCAAAATTAATTATCTGTGATCGTTTGACTTTATAGAGCGACACAA
Source organism: Schistocerca nitens (assembly GCF_023898315.1). NCBI lineage: Eukaryota > Metazoa > Arthropoda > Insecta > Orthoptera > Acrididae > Schistocerca > Schistocerca nitens. Next base: position 506,068,554 of record NC_064615.1, read on the forward strand.
AAATGATATTTAACAAAATGGTAGAGAACTTTGGAACCGTATATGACTTTGGGACAGTGATCCTAAAAAAATTATTCTTAACAAAACTATACTAGAACTTTGGCAAACTATGGAGTTGACTGTAACATTCTGATACACTGCTAAAGACTGTTAATACGAAAATGTCTTGCCTGGTTCATTGCAGTTGTATCGGCGCTGAAGTTGGTGCTTGCTGTATGAAAATTTGACTTCATGCTTCCAGTCATGGAATTTACTAATAACTACCACCCGCTTGTGGTAGCAATTTTAACTTGCTGTATCATTGGCTCCATATTCCATCACATGAAATTGGTCGGATATCCTTGCTTTCCGACTAACCGGGGACGACTTCAGGACCTATAAACAACTGCCACACGAAATACTAAGCACTTTCACACCGATTTTTTAATGTTTGAGGCTCACATCGCCAGAGATGGCACGCCACGATACATAGACTGTCAAGGATCGACTGCAACTGCCCTCGTTTTCCGTTCTTGCCTCCATTGTGGCTCTCGCCCCAAGGTCAACCAAACAACTGACGGTCGAAAACCCACAGTGGATTTTCTACCTGTATGATTTCATTTTGTTTGAATGACTTACATGTTCTAATACCCTTAGAATGTCACAATCAGCACATTTATAGCTTGCATTCATTTCCATATTTTATTTTTCATAAAATTATTAATTTTTCACGAAATACTCTCTGCTTCCAGTGAACATTTATCACAGACATCGCACTTTTAGATTTTGACATAGTTGTAGTGGTCTCCTTAAAACTAACTTCTAGATCGATCATTTTACTCGGTCGATTTTCATTCGATACTGTTTACATCAATAAAAAAAAATCAGACATTGCAATTTGAGTTTAACTGCATCACAATGTGCAGATACTTTTGACCAGATAGTGTGAATTTTATAATACTATATGATGACAAGTGAACCCACAACCCGCCAGGGTAGCCGAGAGCGCTAACGCGCTGCTTCCTGGACTCGGCTGGCTGGAGTAGCCGAGCGGTTCTAGGCGCTACAGTCTGGAACCGCGCGACCGCTACGGTCGCAGGTTCGTATCCTTCCTCGGCCATGGATGTGTGTGATGTCCTTAGGTTAGTTAGGTTTAAGTAGTTCTAAGTTCTAGGGGACTGATGACCTCAGAAGTTAAATCCCATAGTGCTCAGAGCCATTTGAACCTGGACTTGGGTAGGCGCGCCGGCCCCGGATCGAATCCGCCCGGCGGATTAACGACGAGGGCTGGTGTGCCGGCCAGCCTGGATGTGGTTTTTAGGCGGTTTTCCACATACCGCTAGGTGAATACCGGGCTGGTCCGCACGTTCCGCCTCAGTTACACGCGTCGCAGACATCTGAAACACGTTCGCACTGTTTCACGATTTACACTAGACGCAGACAGTTGGGGTACACTGATTCCCTTCCTGGGGGTACGGGGTGGCGGCAGAAAGGGCATCCGGCCATCCCTAAAACTAACCTTGCCAAATCCGTTCTAACCACGCCGACCCTGCGATCGCTGCGGGACTATGGCGTCAGCGAAAGAAAGAAAAGATAAGTGAACCCACGAATTCTAAATGTATTACACTCTGTGAAGGAGTTGATTATAATAAGGCGACCAGCCCGCGTGCCCGCAAGCACAGTGGCACCGCGGCAGCGGCGAGCGGTCGCCATCAGGAATGCCGAGGGATTCATTAGCGAGGCGAGGCGCGTGCCGGCTGCCGGTGCCGGCCGGGTCTGCAGACAGCCTCCGGTGTGAATGCCGGCCCGCTGGCCATAAAGCTGGGCGCTGGACGCCGCCACAAAAGGCGGACGCGGGCGCCGCGCCAGCAGCCACCGGCCACCGGCCACCGGCCCGGGTCACTGCCCCGCTACACTGCCCGGCCTGTGTAAACCAACCCGCTCCTCACTAACTCACTTCGCCATTCAACCCTCCCTCTCGCAGTTAGAGCTCACGGAGCACATACCAACCAGAAATTAATGGTGAACAATATATACTCTTAGCAATAATTTTCAAAACATAGCAGCAGAAACATGGGAAAATAATCCAGTTGAAGCGGATGTGTACAGAAAAACGCATTGTATAGAAATTTCAGCATCCCGAAGGAGCACCGACATCCTTCACTGACATTTAAAAGATTCATGTTATTTTATCCATGTTGGATCTTGAGAACTCCGCGGCCGTTAATGATAGTTGGTAAATGACGCAACAGGCCACAAATACTCTTTAAATGTTTTATTTTAGTGCCACAGCCGGCTTCGGGCTACCATATTTTTCGTTACACAGATGTTTCGACCAGCAGTCTGCTCCACGCTCCACAAGAATATTTGAGTACTTAGTGCCACTTTATAAGATGTTACATTAATAAGGAGACGCTAAAGTGCCTGCATTTTTATATATGATGCAAAATAGTTGCGTTGACCTATATGATTTCCGGTAGATGGTGATTTGTTTTGTTGTGGTCCATGTGGTTTTCTAGCTGGATGTGCGAGGGTTACATAGAAAGCAATGCACCGCATTATTTCTCTCAGTCGAAAACAATGCTGCGAATGCAAAACGTTACGTACATCTACATCTACATCTATATGGATACTCTGCAAATCACATTTAACTGCCTGCCAGAGTGTTCATCGAACTACCTTCCCAATTCTCTATTATACCAATGTCATATAGCGCGCGGAAAGAATGAACATCTATATCTTTCCGTACGAGCTCTCATTTCCCTTATTTTATCGTGGTGACAGTTTCTCCCTATGAAAGTCGGTGTCAACAAAATATTTTCGCATTCGAAAGAGGAAGTTGGTGATTGGAATTTCGTGAGAAGATGATGTCCAGCCCAAATCCTGTATCATTTCTGTGACACTCTCGTATTTCGCGATAATACAAAATGTGCTGTCTTTCTTCGAACTTTTTCGATGTACTCCGTCAGTCCTATCTGGTAAGGATCCCACACCGCGCAACAGTATCCTAAAAGTGGGCGGACAACCGTAGTGTAGGCACTCTCCTTAGTAGGTCTGTTACATTTTCTAAGTGTCCTGCCAATAAAACGCAGTCTTTGGTTAGCCTTCCCCACAACATTTTCTGTGTTTTCCTTCCAATTTAAATTGTTCGTAATTGTAATACCTAGGTATTTAGTTGAATTTACGGCATTTAGATTAGACTGATTTATCGTGTAACCGAAGATTAACGAGTTCCTTTTAGCACTCATGTGGATGACCTTTTCGTTATTTAAGTTCAACTGCCACTTTTCGCTCAATTCCGATATTTCTTCTAAATCGTTTTGCAGTTTGTTCTGATCTTCTGTAGTTCTGATCATAGCAGTCGATAAACGACAGCGTCATCTGCAAACAACTGAAGACGGCTGCTCAGATTGTCTCCCAAATCGTTTATATAGACAAGGAACAGCAAGGGCCTATAGCACTACCTTTGGAAACGCCGGAAAACACTTTTACTCGATGACTTTCGGTCAATTACAACGAACTGTGACCTCTCTGACAGGAAGTCACAGATCCAGTCGCATAACTGAGACGATATTCCAAAAGCACGCAATTTCACTACGAGCCGCTTGTGTGGTACAGTGTCAAAAGCCTTCTGGACATCCAGAAATACGGAATCGATCTGAAATCCCTTGTCAATAGCACTCAGCACTTCATGTGAATAAAGAGCTAGTTGTGTTCCACAGGAACGATGTTTTCTAAACCCATGTTGACTGTGTGACAATACGTATGTACACTCCTGGAAATTGAAATAAGAACACCGTGAATTCATTGTCCCAGGAAGGGGAAACTTTATTGACACATTCCTGGGGTCAGATACATCACATGATCACACTGACAGAACCACAGGCACATAGACACAGGCAACAGAGCATGCACAATGTCGGCACTAGTACAGTGTATATCCACCTTTCGCAGCAATGCAGGCTGCTATTCTCCCATGGAGACGATCGTAGAGATGCTGGATGTAGTCCTGTGGAACGGCTTGCCATGCCATTTCCACCTGGCGCCTCAGTTGGACCAGCGTTCGTGCTGGACGTGCAGACCGCGTGAGACGACGCTTCATCCAGTCCCAAACATGCTCAATGGGGGACAGATCCGAAGATCTTGCTGGCCAGGGTAGTTGACTTACACCTTCTAGAGCACGTTGGGTGGCACGGGATACATGCGGACGTGCATTGTCCTGTTGGAACAGCAAGTTCCCTTGCCGGTCTAGGAATGGTAGAACGATGGGTTCGATGACGGTTTGAATGTACCGTGCACTATTCAGTGTCCCCTCGACGATCACCAGTGGTGTACGGCCAGTGTAGGAGATCGCTCCCCACACCATGATGCCGGGTGTTGGCCCTGTGTGCCTCGGTCGTATGCAGTCCTGATTGTGGCGCTCACCTGCACGGCGCCAAACACGCATACGACGATCATTGGCACCAAGGCAGAAGCGACTCTCATCGCTGAAGACGACACGTCTCCATTCGTCCCTCCATTCACGCCTGTCGCGACACCACTGGAGGCGGGCTGCACGATGTTGGGGCGTGAGCGGAAGACGGCCTAACGGTGTGCGGGACCGTAGCCCAGCTTCATGGAGACGGTTGCGAATGGTCCTTGCCGATACCCCAGGAGCAACAGTGTCCCTAATTTGCTGGGAAGTGGCGGTACGGTCCCCTACGGCACTGCGTAGGATCCTACGGTCTTGGCGTGCATCCGTGCGTCGCTGCGGTCCGGTCCCAGGTCGACGGGCACGTGCACCTTCCGCCGACCACTGGCGACAACATCGATGTACTGTGGAGACCTCACGCCCCACGTGTTGAGCAATTCGGCGGTACGTCCACCCGGCCTCCCGCATGCCCACTATACGCCCTCGCTCAAAGTCCGTCAACTGCACATACGGTTCACGTCCACGCTGTCGCGGCATGCTACCAGTGTTAAAGACTGCGATGGAGCTCCGTATGCCACGGCAAACTGGCTGACACTGACGGCGGCGGTGCACAAATGCTGCGTAGCTAGCGCCATTCGACGGCCAACACCGCGGTTCCTGGTGTGTCCGCTGTGCCGTGCGTGTGATCATTGCTTGTACAGCCCTCTCGCAGTGTCCGGAGCAAGTATGGTGGGTCTGACACACCGGTGTCAATGTGTTCTTTTTTCCATTTCCAGGAGTGTATTATTTGAAGTCTCTTGAGTGAACGCGCCGAGTTTCCCTCACTTCCGACAGATAGTGTAGCTGCAGGATATTTCAAAATGTCATCTGTATGTGATGTAGGTTACAAGCAACTTGCCATCATTGAATTTCTCAAATGCGAGCTAACATCCCAAAGATGTTCGGGCTCAGATTCGGATCCTCTTCGTCGAAATGTCTTGGCTCAAACTCGTCTAGGGGTTGAACCACACGTATCGCATTACACGCTCTAAATTAGACACTTGTCATCCTTTGGTTAAATTGCCTGGCTGATGGCAAGTTTGCGAAGTACAAAGTTAACATAACGTATAATAACAGTAATAATAATATCGGGAATAAATTAACGACCCATAAATAATGTAGGCCGCACAGTTGCGTTTTGGTTAGAATAATGTTTATTCAGAAAGCAAACTAATAGCGAAAGTGGTCGTATTTCGGGTTACTGTTACACTCGAGAGCATATCCATTGGACACAGTTTAATCATTCACAATCTCATCACGAAATACAAGTAATCTACGAGAAAAGTTAAGAGTTCACACCAGGCGCGCGGCTGCTCACCGCTCAGAGACAAAGTCCCGTGATACCACAAAACGCTAAATTTTCTAAGTCGTTTCACTTGCTAGCTGCCTTAAGACCGACTGTCCGCTTTCGCATCTCAATCTGAACTGTACTCTTTGATGTCTAGACCAGAACTGTCCGCTTTCGTGTCTGCCCCAGCACTGCCCCTCTGCCCGTCCTCGGCAGCGATCCCGCGCGCCGAACATACTCGCTCAACTGACTACTGTAGTTCCCTTTCCTGAAGCCGTCCATCTGATTGGCTACAGCTTATTCCACATTATTTTACATTTTAACATATTTAAGTAATCAAAGCTTGGCCACTTTCACGTTCTAAACAAAGTAACAATAATATCCATTGCCAAATTCTTTTAAATAATACCAATACAATTTCCTTCTTAGCTATGAATGTCACGGCCAGTAGCCTTGCACCAAAGTGCTTTCTGATAAATAAATAAAGAACAAAAGTAACTATTATGCATTAAAATTTGTAACAAATATTCTATTATCTAATGATTCAATAATGTGTCATGCTGTCATTGTTCAATGTGTTTTGTGTGGAAGAAATGATGATCTGATGCTTAACTGAAAATACTGATAATTTAAATTTACTCTTTTCAACAAATAAAGTCACAGCATTGATATTTACAACATTTGTCATTTTAATGATAATCTTCTATATGAAATATCGGTCGTTAAGATCGACCAAAGCGTTCAGACTTTAGCATTCAGGTCGTTGTTACAAAGCTTGTTAATTTCACTTTAACAGTAAATCCTAAACTACTATAGATATGATCAATATTCAAGTTTTATTAGGATCGTCATGAAATTTTATGAAGGATGGTAGATTAAAATTACTGTGGCTTCATTTCCTGCACTACTACAGAATTAAATAGTTTTCATAAATGTTTCGCTTTGTGGCCGATCTCAGGTCCGCCATATTTAACACTGCTATGTCTCCTTGGCCACAAATGACTTCTACTGGGTTTCCCTATTATGTAGGTTCTCACCTGCACACTACAGCTCTTAGGCCTCAATAGACAATAGACGCCTGTGGGTTTCCCCATCTCGTGGTGAATCTGCGCCCTTTGTGGCGTGCGGTCCTGGACGACAGGGTTCGTTTCACAATTCCTGTAGGCTGACTCTTTCGGCCATATATTTCAATGAGAGCGCTATGCTCGTTAATTCACACACTGCAGAGAAAGAAACTGTGGGGAATATTTACAAACGCTTGTGCAAAGTCTATGGAGCATCTACTGTCGACGGAAGTACAGTTAGTCACTGGGCACGGAGGGTGAGATCATCAGAAGGTGGTTCGGCGGAGCTCCACGATCTGCAGCGGTCGGGGAGACCATCCACGGCTGTCACATCTGACATGTTGCAGCGAGCTGAGTTGTTATTCGGGAGGACACATTAAAGGATGCCATTTGTGGAAGACATTTTGAGGATGAGGAGGAGTTGATGCACAAAGTGCAGCACTGGCTCCGCCACCAGGACAAGGACTGGTACCGACAGGGCATACACGCCCTTGTTTCGCTCCAGAGGAAGACCGTAGAACGGGATGGAGATTAGGTGGAAAAATAGGGTGTGCAGATAAAACACCATTCTTTCGTGTGTGTAATTCTCATTATGTCCAATAAGGATTTGTTGAAGAAAAAACTGCGGTGCATTACTTTCTGGGCAACTGTCGTACATATTGTTGAATTCCACACAGATCATATATTGTAAATAAGTTAGTGTGGCACACTTCATAATATTCTTAAAATGAGTGTTACACGTCAAGCAAGTGCTACACACTTGATGTTTTTCTTTACAGTGCAAAGATTATCATTAAGCAAAGATGCAAAGACATCATTTATATCGTTCATTAAATACTGACGAAGGAATGAATGAATGATACCTTTGAACCTTTGCTCAATGATAATATTTTTGTTGTAAACAAAAACATCAAATGTAGAGCACATGTATGATGTTCAACACTCATTTTAAGAATATTACGACTTGTGCTCAGTAATTTATTTGACATATGTGTGATATGTGGAATTCAACAACATATACATCGAGCTAGAAAACCACATGGACCACAACAAAACAAACAGCCAACTACTGAAAATTGCGCAAGTAAACACAACTAGTTTGCTTCACATATAAAAATGCAAGCATTTCAGCGTATTTTTATTAATGAAACACTAAATACTCAAATATTCTTGTGCATTGTGGAGCAGACGTCATGTTGATGGTCAAAACATCTGTGTAACGAAAAATATTATCCATCTGAAGAAGGGAATGATAGCCCGGAACCGTTAACGGCACTAAAATAAAACATCTGAAAAGCGTTTGTGTCTGGTTGCGTCATTTATCAACCATTTAAAGGATTACAATATTTCATTAAAACAAAAGCGTTCTGGAGAGCTGCTCTAGCCTTATAACATCTCCTGTGATGTACACCGTCCGCCCAGAACATTCCGAGACTGATTTTAGTCATCGCATTCGAGCGACGTAAGTGCGGTAACTATGGTGACGCGTTGAACTAACAATTGTAAACAACAAATGGGCATTCGAACAATCAGTTGTGAGCATGTAGGGTTAAGTAGTGGACTTGCGACCGTATTACATCAACGTTTATCTGTCGCAGATCGCAGTAAGCAATGTTTTAATGAAGCGTTGAAGGCATTCTCCGGAACGTTTTGAAGAAGAGAAAAGAGTATGCAAGGTTCGTCCTCCACACCTCGACGCCCGAACAAAGCAATGACTCGTAAACACCTGCCACGATTTGGTTGAAGTGGAGAATGCAGAAAATTACTCTTAGCAAAATATCATCGCCGTTGACGACAATTAGTGTTATCAGTATTAATCAACTGCAGAACGACAAAGTGGGGAAACTCACATGAACAATCAATGCTTTGACAACATGTCCGACATTCGAGTCTACATGACGCGTGAGTTGAACAATATCTCACGAAGGACGTTTGTATCAACGTTCTGTGACTTGTAATCAAGTGGGGGAAGGCTGTGTAGAACACTTTAAGCATTAAAACAACCATCTTGACTTTTCTCTAGTTCTTATTAACCCAGTCTTGAAACCTTTTCGACTGACAGGGCATGGAGATCACTGACCTTTCAAACTGCAACACCGGGAAGGATAGCAAATAACGATACTTTATTTATTGTGTAATAGTAAAATATAATGTAGTATGAGGGGCGTTCAGTAACTAATGCAACACATTTTTTTTTCTGAAAGCAGGTTGATTTTATTTAGGATTCTAATAAACAATATTATTCTCCGCTCTTTTGGCTACAAAACCCTGTTTTTCAACATAATGTCCATTCAATGCGACAGCTTTACGTCGTCTTGGGAGGGCCTGTATGCCCGCTTGGTATCACCTGCTCTTCTATGTCGGAGCCAACGTCCAGCTAACCTCCCCATCATCCCGTACTGGTTCCCGCTGACTGCATCCTTCATTGGGCCAAACTGATGGAAGTCGCGAAGTGCGAGATTCAGGGGCTTGTGTTGTCATGGAGAAGGAGAATCTTGTTTGCATTTTTGTGGTGACGAACACACTCAAGCTGTTTCTTCAGTTTCCTGAGAGTAGTAAAGTACACTTCAGATTTGATCGTTACACCATTAGGGAGGACATCAAACAAAATAATCCCTTCAGGGTCCTAGAAGAAAGTCGCCATGACTTTACCAGCTGAGGGTGTGGTTTTGAACTTTTTCTTCGGAGGAGAGCTGGTGTGGGTGGTGCTACTCCATGGACTGCCACTTCATTTCCGTTTCGAAGTGATGAACCCATGTTTCATGGTCTGTGACGATGTTCGACAAAAATTGTCACCCTCAGCTTTGTAACGCGCAAGCAATTCTGCACAGTCGGCCCTTCGTTGCTCCTTCAAAAATGGTTCAAATGGCTCTGAGCACTATGGGACTTAACTTCTGAGGTCATCAGTCCCCTAGAACTTAGAACTACTTAAACCTAACTAACCTAAGGACACCAAACACATCCATGCCCGAGGCAGGATTCGAACCTGCGACCGTAGCGGGCACGCGGTTCCAAACTGAAGCGCCTAGAACCGCACGGCCACACCGGCCGGCGTTCCTCCTTACGGTCTTCTGTTAGGCGGCAAGGAATCGAGTGGGCACAAACCTTTCAGAACGCTACTGGTGGACGAGTGTGTCAGCACTACAAACAAGGATGTCGATTTGTACAGCGATATATTTGATTGTGATTCGTCGCTCAACTCGAAAGAGAGTGACCGCACATCCCAACATTGCAGGAGTCACGGATGTGTGCCGCCGGAAGACACGCGGGAGATCGGACCGGTTGGCGCGACAGGAAGAAGGTGTCGTCGTTGCGTGACTATAGGATGACACTCGTACAAGATGAATTACGTTAGACACAATTTCCACTTGGTGTGACGAGTGACAGGTAGCTCTAAATGTAGAAAAATGGAAGTTAATGCAGATACGTACGATAAATAATCCCATAATGTTCGGGTACAGCGTCAGTAGTGTGTCTATTGGCACAGTCACGTCGGTTAACGTAACGTTGCAAACCAATATGAAATCGAATGATCATGTAAGGATCGCCAACTTTGGTTTATTGGCAGAATTTTAGGAAAGTGTGGTTCATTTGTAAAGGAAGCCGCATATAGGGTGTGGTGTCACCGCCAGACACCACGCTTGCTAGGTGGTAACCTTTAAATCGGCCACGGTCCGTTAGAATACGTCGGACCCCAGTGTCGGCACTATCAGTGATTGCAGACCGAGCGCCGCCACACGGCCGGTCTAGTCTAGCGATGGTTCACTGCCTACATACGCTCTAATTTGCAGAGGCGACAGTTTAGCATAGCCTTCAGCTACGTCATTTGCTACGACCTAGCAAGGCGCCATATTCAGTAATTAGAATGAACTCTGAACAGACAATATTGTGAATCATGTACCGTCAAGAGCGACGTTCATCATTAATGGATTAAAGTTAAGTATCAAACTAATTACGTCCGCTTTCTGAATTCTAATTCCTTGTCATGTTCCAGTATAGTTCTTCCCTCGTCACGCCAGCCTGCGTGAGCTAAAACGCGTGCATTTCGGCCTCCACTAGTAACACGATATTGGCTCTTCTGCCAACACACAACATAGGGCACTAGTGCGATACCTTGCAGAGTACTGCTTGAGTGTTTGGGACACGCACCAGGTCGGATTAAAGGAAGACATCGAAGCAATTCAGAGGTGGGCTGCTAGATTTGTTAGCGCTAGGTTCGAACAACACGCAAGTATCAAGTAAATGCTTCGAGAACTCAAGTGGGAATCATTGGAGGGAAAGTGACTTTCTCTTATAGGAACATTAGTCTACTGAGAAAATTTAGAGAACCGGGGTTTGAGGCTGACTGTAGAAAGATTCTAATGCTGCCAACGTACATTTCGTGTAAGGGGCATGAAGATAAGATTAGACAGATTACATCTCTATGGAGGCATATAGACAGTCGTTTTACTCTCGCATCATACGGTGCCTTGCGGATTACGTATGTAGATGCAGATGAGGATGTAGATGACAGACACCTCGCCCAACGACTCACCGTGATTTTGTTCACTGCCAGGTCTCCGGAGACATTGTACAAGCGCCTATGAATATCTGCGATATTGTAATTTCCGGCAAAAGAAATTCAATGACAGCTCTTTGCTTGATATGCACCTCCGTCACTCACACCGTTTTGAAGGCTACCTATAGAGCCGCCGGCTATCGGAACTTCATGAAACTATAGGGGCTGAAGCGGGAATATTACACAATGGTCCACAACAAATTCCGCTTCTTTTTCTATCGAAATTGGCCGAGAAAAAAGTGTTGCATTACTTGCTGAACGCCATCACAGAATGTAGCAAGAAGAATACATTATTAAAGTTTTTGGTGTTTTGAGAGTAAACAGGCGCCAAAATTAATAGAAAGAGCTGCTCCTTCTGGCACCAATAAGGAATTAAGTATAGCTGGACACTTGAGTCGGGTCGAGCTTAGTTTGGATAACACATACGGCATGTCATTCCATGTTTCTTCAACTCCGCGTCAGAATTCGTGGTAGCTGGCGATTGTGGCATGCCACTTGCTTGGTAAACTATGAAATGTTTCCATCGTACGAGACACCAGGGGAACGTGCTGCCCAGGGCAACCGTCGAACATCCTTCGTATCGGCGTTGTTCAGGACAGCACGGTAACATATGGTTTTGCGTTATCTTGTTGGAAGATAGCATTACCGAGATGTCGAAAACAGGCACAGCCACTAGCGTTAAAACGTCAGAAATGTAGCGGATGATGTCCATACTACCGCCAGATGTTCGGCGCATGTGAATATGACGAATTAAATCTGGTAACGTTCCTTCCCCTCGGAGCCTTCACACTTGGATGTATATATCGCGATGCTGTACGCAGAACCGGGACTTGATTCAAAAGATGTCGCGGATTCCCTCCTGTGTCTGGTGTTGTGGTTGGTCCACCACTGTCGCCATGCCTCCCTCTGCTGGCTACAACAGGCTCATCATACTGACAGTCTGTGGTGTCCCAAATATCATCGCACCGTCTACATTTGCATGTTTACTTTGCAATTCTAGCTTAAATGTTTGGTAGAGGATGCACAGAGCCACTTCCACATCATTTATCTGCCGTTCTACTCTTCAACAGGATTTGTGAGAACATGTGAATATTTCTGTGTCAGCTAATACTTCCGTGCCAGCTCTGCTTTCCATACTTTATCACAATGGTCATTTATCCTTGTAGATGAGAATCGAAAAAAAATATTTTCATTTTAGGTGGACAGAGTTAGCGATTGGAGTTTAGTAAGAAGATCTCACCACAGCTAAAGCTACGATAGTTTCAATGATTACCATCACAACACCATAATCATCCGCGACAGTTGCCTTTCTTCGAACTTTTTACGTATCATCTGTTAGCGCTATCTGGTAAGCACCCCACACAGCGCAGTAACACTCCAGGAGACGACGGACAAGCGTAGTGCGCGCAGCCTCTGTGGTAGATTTGTTGCCCCTTCTACGTGTTCTCGCTAAAACTTAGTCTCCCTAAAACTTAGTCTTTGTCTCGCTTTCCCCACATTTTCTGTGTGATGGTTTCACTTTTAGCCGTTCATAATTCTAATCCTTCGCTATTTACATGAATATACGACCTTTACATTTTTGTGATTCATCGCGTATTCTAATCCTTCGGTTTTTACATGAATATACGACCTTTATATTTTTGTGATTCATCGCGTAAGTGAAATTTAATAAAGTTTTTTTTTTAGCTCTCATGTAGAGGAACTGTCTCATTTTATTGTTCATAGTCTATTGCAATTTTTCGCTGAATGCAGGTATTTTGTCTACATCATTTTGTAATTCATTTATCGAATGGCAAACGACGGCACCACCTGCAAATAATATAAGATACTTGCTCAAATAGTGTTGCAGTGTGTCGGCCATACGAGGCGCCCAGCCTGCCACTGACATACTCGTGGTGTCAGAGCCAGGAGCACCGTGCAGCATGCCGCAGCGCGCTCATTCAGCCTCAGTTGTTCGTCGAACGAGCAGAGACGGGAAAGTGGACCCAAAAACATATTGTTAGGTCGAATAAAAGCATATATTTGCAGATGTAAAGGAACTTTATGAAGGCAGAGATTGAAACAGTACACATCCACAGCATATGAGACATTAACAGTTAATGGGCAAGACACAAGCAAAAGGATCCGTTCCAACAATAACTTTCTTGGCTGTTGAGTGCGGTCTGTGTGCTGTGAGAACAGCGCACACTACGCAACAGCTAGTTATCGCAATACCGTTTTTCAACGGCCGTGCCGCGATGGATATACCAGTTCCTGTCAGATCACCAAAATGAAGTACCGCCGGGCATGGGCAGTACTTGGATGGGTGTTCTGACATACAAAAATTACCTGAAAAAGTAGTTCTAAATAAGTGTTCAATGACAAAGGGTTTAAAATTCACGAAGACGATGTATCAAAAGAACGCGGATTTAACGTTCACCAAATGCCTCACTTCGATTTTGTGTTCAATAAGGACCAAAAGCAACGCATAATAAACCAAATAATGTGAAACTGTGCGAAAGAGTAATGTCAAGAAAACGCAGTGTGTTGTAAACGAATTCACAAGATAGTTTTCAACATGTAATAAAAAAGCGAATTTCTTTAAAGAGTTCAATTGAGACTGCAAAGAATTCAGTCAAATGATTGCCTGATGAAATTTCTAACGGAAAAAGTGTGGAACTTTAAAGAAATCCAGTGGGGTTGGCTTAATATTACGGAATGGCTAAAAGTGGAATTGACGTACTAAACGCAGTGTTAAATGTAAGTTTAAGATACGCACACAAATACACGCGTGAAGATTATGTAACGTCACTACGTCAAAAATGTTATTTTGAGGAAATAGTAGAAAACGACAGTAGCAAGTCAGCACTGATTCGAACTGTACACGTAAATGTGAAGACTGTGAATAGAACACCACTTATGAGTCAACCATCACAACAACGTTATGAACAATTCCGTACAGAATCCAAATGTGGCAGCAAATGGCAATTTTTCGGCGCGATACTGGAAAACAGCGAATAACAGTTTTGCGCACGGCGCATGACTCCACATTTTACACAAAGAATGGAATCGATATTTACAAAAGAAATATTGTGCCCGTCTCAAAATGGGTTCTCTATAAACGGTGTGTCTAATTGTTTTAGATGTCGCTGAACGCCCATGAACAAGAACACACCGAACGAGGGACTCTAGATCTAATAATAGAACTAGACGGCGGTCTAGAGTACTATGCCTGGCGTGCTGATGACACTTTCTGCAGATCGTTACTCCACTTAAGAGGTGTGAAACGACGCACTATGGGGCAGCTACGACTGAGTGGAGTGGCGCCTGGAGTACAGCAGCTCGAGATTAAAGCGACTGCAGCTGTTTATCATAACTGGGTGTCGTCATAGTTTTCGCACTGTCGTCGGGACCGGATAAGTTCTGAGGGCGGCGATCTGTTGGGGAGGTGGGCAATAAGGCGGCTGCAGATCGATGAAGCTCACTTCTGTAACGCTCGTAACACATTTGGCAGGGTTCAGTAGCATTCCGTAGTCGGCGAAGTGGCAGGAAACGTCTCCCAAATGAGATTCGTCTTCTTGTGGTTGCCACCAGTGAATCATCAGTGCTGGCAAAACCGAAATCTAGGCCCCTTAGCAGCTCGCCAATAAACCTCTGTAAAGTACGTGCAGCGTTGCGCAGCCCATAAGACATGTGGGGGAATTCAAGCACTTCAGATGGTGTGGTAAAGAAGAGTAAAGCAGAAAGGCATGAATGGCTGGGAGACATGGAAGAGCAGGTTCAGCCACCTGAGCTGGAAAGATGTTTATCCTTCGCAACCCTAGGCATCTTATCTTCTCGAAATGAAAGCGTCGTGTGTTGTTCAGGTGTAGTTGTTAAGTTTGTTAAGTTAGGGGTGACTGTAATAGCTGTATGGATAGTGTGGTGTCATATGTTAGATGATGATGAGAGAAGGGAGTGGGTGAAGCCCGCTCCCGTTACGTAGCCTACTCCTCTCCAATATCGCCAAGGCGACAGTCGGATCATCATCAACAGTGAAACATGCCTTCACTTTACGAAACACTGTGGTGAGTTTGCAGCTCAATCCAGGACTCCGGCGCCAAGACTGGTGATCAGGGACTTCATGCCATCACCCCTCCTGTCCCTTCTGTCGTGAATGCAAAAAGAAAAAAAAAAGAGCTAACAGTGTGCGGCCAGTCAATGTTCGGTTCAGTTCTACCAGAGGATCCAGCCCATTACATTTTAACACGGCCCACAGCATTATGGAGCCACTACCAGATTGCACAGTGCCTCTGACAACTTAGTTCCATTACTTCGTGGAGTCTGCGCCACGCTCGAACTCTACCATCAGCTCTTACAAATTGAAACCTGGACTCATCTGACCACGCCACGGTTTACCAGTCAGTCTAGGGCGAAACCGACATGGTCACGAGCCCTGGAGAGGCGCTGCAGGCGTCGTCGTGCCGATAGCAAAGACACTCGCGTCGGTCATTTGCTGCCATAGCCCATCAACGCCAAATTTCGCCGCACTATCCTATCGGATACTTCCGTCGTACGTCGCACGCTGATTTCTGTAGTTATTTCATGCAGTGTTGCTTATCTGTTAGCTCTGACATCTCTATGCAGACACGTTGGTCTCGGTCTTTCAGTGAATGCCGTCTGCCACTGCGTTGTCCGTGGTGAGAAGTAATGCCCGAAATCTGGTATCCTCGGCACACTCCTGACACCGTACATTTCGGAATATTGAATTCCCTACGATTTCCGAAACAGAATGTCCCATGCGTCTTGTTTCAACTGCAATTTCACGTCGGATACCTTTACATACGAATGATATGAGTACAAATGATAGCTTCCCAAATGCACTGCCCTTTTATAACTTGTATATGTGCATATCGCTATCCCATGTCTTTTGTCACCTCTGTGTGTGTCGTCTTCAGATGATGAATTTGAAGAATCTGTTAAGTACCCTGTAACAATATTTTACGCAAAAACCCATGAAAATACGTCAAACACACATCATGTACGCTCACTGTGTCGAAGTCAGACTGAAAGTGGCTTTAAATAGTCATTAGCTTAAGTAGTGTTGCCTTTTACTGCCGGGGAAAGCATCTGATAACTCGCTACGACGGCACTCACAGCAACCATCCTGTTTGCGGCGTCGTGTGCGAGTAACCTTGGGAATCTGATAAGGTAAACGGGACACCCTGATTTTATAGAAAAGTGTCGAATACTTTGAGAGGTGGGTAGTGCTCATCGAGACAAGAGTAAGGTCAATAAACATGCGTCCAGAAACGTTGACTTTCCGAGATAAACACCTTTCAAAGGAAGGGCTGCGGGACGTTTGGTTGCATATATTAGGACTTTCGTTGCATTGGCGCTCCGTCAAATGTGTCGCCGGGATATTATGATGTCTTACTCATAGTACTATACCTACCATTAGGTGGTCTGCAGTCAGTTGTGTGCTTCGAGTCGTGTTGCAGGACACTTTAGTTTTCGTCGTGTTTGTGTGCCTTATTGTACAGTACTGTCAACACTTGGTCCGTATCATGGTATTTTACCTTCTTCCAAACGCGGATTCACTTACGTGTTTACTGTTACTGCGCTGTTAGTACGGACAAATGGTGTAGTACATTTACATTTTCTCTCCTCCACCACTTGTTAGCAATAGAAGACTACTACGCGACAAGTGAAATGGCGGATATAATATTCTGCAGTGGTTTAGCAAATGGACATAGCCTGGAAGTCCGTGCTCTCTACGCCGAAAAATATCCACAGCGCAAAGTGCCCTCTGATAAGCTGTTCGGCATACTTTTTCAGCGTGTGAGGGACACACGTCCCCTTGCACCTAGGAAGACACACAGTGGACGGCCCCGCACAGTTCTGCACGCCTGACATGGAGGAGCGTGTGCTACTTTAGATGGAAGAAACTCCTGGGACTGCGTGCGACAATCAGCAGCAGCTGAAGCCGCGTCTCATTCTCTTAACTGGGGGTACTTCACGAACAACTGCTGTTCCCGTATCATCTACAGCGTGTTCAAGCCATAAGGCCACAGGATCGTCATATCAGACGGCGTTTCTGTTAATAGCTGCTGTAGAAGTGTGCTGAAGGTCCAACGTTAACATCAAAGATTTTATTTTCCGATGAAGCAGGGTTCACAAGAGACGGTGTTGTGAATTTACATAACCATCATGTATGGGCAGATGCAAATTCCCAAGCAATTCAGGAAAGAAGGCATCATCCGCCGGCCGCGGTGGTCTAGCGGTTCTGGGCGCGCAGTCCGGAACCGCGCGACTGCTACGGTCGCAGGTTCGAATCCTGCCTCGGGCATGAATGTGTGTGATGTCCTTAGGTTAGTTAGGTTTAACTAGTTCTAAGTTCTAGGGGACTAATGACCTCGGCAGTTGAGTCCCATAGTGCTCAGAGCCATTTGAACCATTTGAAAGAAGGCATCAACACCGATTCTCAGTCAACGTATCGGCAGGCGTACTTGGTGATAGATTAATAGGACCACACGAGCTACAACGAAGGTTAACTGGGACGCAATATCTGGACTTTATCATCGCCTACCTTGTTAGAGACTGTGCCATTGCAGCAAAAAATACAAATGTGAATCATGCTTGATGGCACAGTTTAGTCACAATGTGCGCGAACATCTGACGCAGAAGTAAAGCAGAAGTAAAGCTGTGAAGACGGGACGTGAGTCGTGCTTGGGTAGCTCAGTTGGTAGAGCACATGCCCGCGAAAGGCAAAGGTCCCGAGTTCGAGTCTCGGTCCGGCACACAGTTTTAACCTGCCAGGAAGTTTCATCTGACGCAGATGTTTCAGGACCGCTGAATTAGTCGGGAGGCTCCACACCGTGACCTGCTCTTTCCCCAGACCTCAATCGCCAAGACTTTTGTTTATGGAGACACTTGAAGGAATTGGTCTACGACACGCCAATCAACGATGTGTGGACACTACAGGCGCACGTCTTCAATGCGTGCCAGCGGGTATAACAAGAATGGATATACCGGTACTTCAAAGGGTGCGTCATTCCTTACGCCGGAGGGCAGAAGGGTGCGTTGTCATGATTGGACGTCCCGTTGAACATCTCCTGTAAACAAGTTTTTATTGCACAAAGTATGCATTTCCAGACCCATGTTTATTGGACTTATTTTTCTTGTTTCGATGAGTATTACTACCTGTCAAAGTATATATATATATATATATATATATATATATATATATATATATATATATATATATGTGTGTGTGTGTGTGTGTGTGTGCAGAAGGACCACCGCTCATGAATCCAGGAATGCGTCCATTAGCTAGAAGTGCAAAGTTAAACTCCATGTACCGGGCTGTTGAGACACTGTTACTGCCGACGCACGTTTTACACACTTACGTGCGCATCTCGTTGGCACGCAATCTGTTTCCCACAGCTTCATCTACTGCTGGACGGTGATCGACAGGTTCATGAGATGGGCGAAGCCTTACCACTATACGATCAAACAGAGAAGATTGTGGTACCTTCTGTTGGATAGCACGTTTCGGTTGTCCGAAACAGATGACATCCGACTAACGTCACCAATGGCAGGCAGAGGTGAAACTTCCTGGCAGATTAAAACTGTGTCCCGGACAGAGACTCAAACTCGGGAGTTCGAGTCTCGGTGTGGCATACAGTTTTAATCTGCCATGAAGTTACATCTCAGCGCACACTCCGCTGCAGAGTGAAAATTTCATTCTGCAGGCACAGGTGTTCCATACCAAGAAACGTCCGTACGGCAGTCACCTCAGGGGAACGACATCGTATCACGCACTTTGTAATGGCATCTTGTGTACGCGACTCTTGGACACACTCCCGTTAGTAGCGCTCGGACTGCGCAGTGCGCTGAAGGGGAGCTGTCAGACTTTCATTGCAGAACTCGGGTGTAGCGAGTCCCTGTGGCTGCCCGGGTGAATTCTCTCTCCTGTCTGCCACACCTGCTGGCGCGACACATGGGATCGTAACGAAACTCCGGAAAAAATGAAAGCGCAGCGGCCAACTCCTACCTTAGCCCACAACAAACCGGCCACGTTTGTTTCCTCGGATCTGGTTACGGCGAAACAAGTCTTTCGAGTTAAGAAGACGTCGCTGAATGGCCGAGCACTACCGCACGGCTTTGCGTACAACTCCCAACTCTAGCAGCTTAGTCGGCTGCCGCTAGATATCTAGACACTAGCCATTCCACCTGACACCTTTGACCAGTGAGGTCATACCGGACCCAAAAATGCAACACACACAAGATTTAAAAAGGGCGA
The DNA here is from genome assembly GCF_023898315.1 of Schistocerca nitens. NCBI lineage: Eukaryota > Metazoa > Arthropoda > Insecta > Orthoptera > Acrididae > Schistocerca > Schistocerca nitens. The sequence continues at coordinate 506,088,156 of NC_064615.1, forward strand.
CCGTATACTACGTATCCATGCAGCACTTGAAAAAAAAAAAAAAAAAAAAAAAAAAAAAAAAAAAAAAAAAAAAACACCTTTGCATGTAGTGCGTGACGTCAAAATACGGCGTAGTATGTAGGCAACAGAAGCTTATAACCATTCGCATTGGACACTATTTATCGCAAATTAGCTCATTCGTGAGTATAATTATAACGTGATTGAAACTGATTTTTTACTCTGAGTGCACTGGATGAGACGATTTGTGTGTGTTCGGCCAACCTATGCTCTTTACACTGTGAAAATACCGTTTCGTCGTTCAGTGCCGACTTCGAGAAGAAAATACGACGCAAGAGCAAGATGATTAAAAGTTGCTGTATTTAAATTTTCTGGAAGAAGAAACAATGAGGAAGAAATGATTATCAAGAATTCACAGGAATAATTTGACCCCGTCTTCAAGTTCAAGGATGAGTTTTTGTTTTGTTTAAGTTCTTACAAGAGGTTAATTTTAATGAAGAAGATTACAGTTTATCCTGATTCTTTGCACTGAGGTGTCGACTCCCCCCCCCCCCCCCCCCCCACAAATTTGTATAAAACTGGTAATTGATAGTCATGCACATGCTCTCTCACGAACGTTAGTTTCCTTACATGCATATGGCACTATATTTCTTCTTTAGCAGTTGCTACTAATAATACAAATTGGTCTGGCTGTAATATTCAGTTCTGTTTCTGCTGCAAAATCTTTCAGTAAGCTGCCTGTTTGAAGAAGACAAAAAAATTCTTACAGGTCTAGCCAATAAATGGAAACTAAATTAAGAGTAGCTACCATATTGGCAAATCTTCTATAACTTAGGCGATTTTTAGCAAATTGATGTTCAAAATCCACGTTAATAATTCAGAGCATAACATTGTAAGTGAAAAATGCTTTTGAGCTTACAATGCACAAACTAACAAACTATTTTTCGAAGATATCGATAGAGTTCCACAAAAGGGAAAAATGTATAAGTAAGAGAATGTAACAAATGGAAAGACAGGAACTTTTTTTTTAATTTTAAAGGATTTATAGTCCGTCAGCAGATACAAATATAAAAAATTAACATACTACATTAATTTTGTTTCGAAACCGTTTAAAAGTAATCAGAAACAAGTTACAAATAGAACAATTATGTCATTTCAAAGAGAAATTGTTGCCATTCCGTAAAGTTTAAATCGATTTCTTCACGAATTTTTGACTTCCATGTCCCTTTACCGATCGGACTGTGCTGCGGCCAGCTGGGACTACGTCCAGTGACGTCACAGACCGGCCCACAGGCTTTGTTTTTTTAAGAGATGCTGATCCATGGTGGGTTACTATAATAATGAATTATATAATTACGTGAATTCTTAATAATAAATATAGAATCCAACACGACAACCACAATAAAATAGGGTTCTGGTTGGGAAGAAAATAACATCTAACATAAAAACATCTGAATTACAGCAATAGTGAAGTACAAGGAATGTAACGAATATAGTCACAGGACATATCTAAAAATCACGAAAACTAACAAATCGCGGTATCGACAGCCTAAATTGACATCTATAGCTGAAATCCTCAAAGAAATCGCACTATATACCTAACGAAAAGTCACGAAAAATAACGAAACGCGTTACCGACAACTTGAATTGAGCTACACAACTTAAACAGCGGTACCGAAGAAATAAGTCCTAAATAATCACAGTACTAACGAAAAATCACGAAAAGTAACGAAATATAATATAAGCAACTTGAGTTGAGCTATATAACTCACCCTGACACATTGATAGAAAAAAATTCTATTAGGTTGGTGCATAAGCTCGCAGCGTTTTTGGTTTACATTTTGGTATTCCGGTTACTGTGGGTTTATTAATAGATTGTCATTTTTATTTTTAGTTCGTTGTTTCTATTTGAGTTTACATGTTGTCATTTGAAGATAGTGACTGGAACCGTGGACGCTAGGAAATGGAGTGTCAAGTGAAGAAATTGGAACATTTCCGACATATTCTTCTGTTTGAGTTGAATATAGAGATGACAGCAGCGAAAGCAGCAGAAAGACCTTCGGGGATTGATGAAAATTGTTTTGAACTCGTTAATTCACTAGGATTCACCTCACTGTACTCGATAACTGGCAAATATGATGAAACAATGGGGAAGGTTCAAAAATGGGATGTGGGGGTACCGCATGCTCTAAGCCAAAATCACAGAAATCAGCGGGTGGCCATATGTGCATCGGTGCTTGCTCGTCATCAATTGGCTTTGGAAAAACACCGATAATCCTGTATCGTTACTGGTGACGAGAAATGCCAACATAAAGAAAACAAAGAAATGGTTGAGCTACTCCCCGTACAAGAACTGCGAGTATCCACAAAAGATAATATTATGCATCTGTGGACCAGCGACGGTGTGGTGTTGTGCTGCGAATTGTTTCCCCGAGGTGTAACCATCACTGCCGACATTTACTGTCGGGAACTGAGAAGTCCTGCAGACGCAGTCCAAAAACAACGGAAATTTTGAAATTTGTGGTAAGATCTTATGGGACCAAACGGCTGAGGTCATCGGTCCCTATGCTTACGCACTACTTAATCTAACTTAAACTAACTTACGCTGAGGACAACACACACACCCATACCCGAGGGAGGACTCGAACCTCCGACGGAGGGAGCCACGCGGACCGTGACAAGACGCCACAGACCGCGCGGCTACCCCGCACGTCCAAGAATAACGACTAGGAAGCCTGTCCGCATTCTGCTAGACTGACAAAAAAAAATCCTATACAGGAGTCGAGTTGGGAAGTCGATGAGCACTCTCTTATTTACCTGATCTTCAGCCCTCAGATTTTCATCTTTTTCACTCTCTATCGCACAGCCTTCAAGGAACTTCCTTTCCGGATGAAAATGGCTTCCGAACATGGCCCGACGAGTTCTTCGCCTCGAAACCTCGTGATTTCTATAGTCGCGGAACCGAAAAGTTACCCCAGAGTCGGCAGACTGTTGCAAATAATGAAGGAGAATATATTATTGTGGACCAAAATCTCTGTTATGTGTATCCGTTGTGTTTATTACAATTGTGGAGAAACGCTTCGAACTCATGCACAAACCAAATAAAAGAAATCGCACTACAGACGTAAAGAAAAAATCACGAAAACTAATGAAACGCAACATCGGTAACAATAAGTCCACTCGTAACACAACTTAAAACACCAGCAATAAACCAGAAATCGTGCAAAAAAAGCCAAGTATTTGCCAAAACTACGATTATAAATATGATTGCTACTCGTTTCACTCGCAGTAATTTAACCTGTACTTTTAGGTTCCTAGCTAACAACACCTTTGGAAATCGCGATGTATTCGGAATAAACAGCGTTGCTTACGCCAATTGCTAAGTCAACCACAGACAACACTTAATAGCAGGCCTCTTCTATTATTTGCATTGTAAACTCACAACGCGGAGAACTCAAATCTCCCGCTAGAGTAGACCCTGTCGCGCCGTGCCAGATGTCATCAGAAGAGAGCGCAACTATGACGACGCGATACCGCCAACGAATGCGATTCCACCTGAACCCATTGGCGACTTTATGAACTGACAGTTACCGTTTCTTTCTCACTATTGGGTAATGGTGTGGGATCTCAGCGCAAAGCACTTCTACGCCGGGTAAACGACAGCTTGGAGGCAGGGATTTGCCAGGCACTAAGGAGACCATCTGCCAGTGTCCGTAGAAAAAATAGATCTGCACCTAACCGGTGACCCTGCCGGTCAGCAGTTGTATGCGCTTCTTTTTATCTAGTTAGGCAAATAAAAATGTGTCTTACCATACATCGTCTACGCGTAAATTGTACTTCACACCTACTTGTGATACTTTTCCTTCTTTAAAATCGCGTAATATGAGTCTTTATGCTGTAAACTTCTTGCAGGCTTATTCAGATGTCATCTAAAATATGTCTGGTAACAATGAGTTATGAGGCACGATTAGTATGGTTGTGTCATTAGCCAATATTACAATTACTGAATCATCCTTAAACTCATTGGAAACTTATTTATGTTGCTTAAGAACGAGAACGATGTTAGTACCAATTCTTGTGCGACTTCACATGTCATTTCACCCAATTCCAAGGTTCGAGCTATTTAGAGAAATCATGGGAAACCTATATCAGGATGGCTGGACGCGGATTTGAACCGTCGTCTTCCCGAACTGAGTTCTACCCAAACATTCTACAAAGTCATTCGTAATCACTTGCCATTAACTTCATATTCTGATGTCTGCGCGGGCGAGTTGCACTATGCACTCAGTATCAAGCTATTACACATGATACGTATTTTGCCTTCATCAAAGACAGACATTTTTTGAATTGTCACTGTGATCAATATTAAATATTTCAGTAATTATGGTGGGTAGTTCGATCGTCCTTTTCTCTGCATGTTTTTAGAGAAATGAAGGTAAGTTGTCTACTGTGGTGCTGACAGAGTTGGCAGGTCACGTATAAAATTATGGTTGCTTTACGCATTGCATTCTCTGGTTTCAGGATAGTAAAGTTTCGCTATAGTACTGGAGCACGCAACTAAGCCACAAGCATAGTTGCTTAAATGTAATTAATATGAATTCGTTTGCTTATCACAGCAAGATTAACACAATTCAATTAACTATATACTTATGTACTATATAAATAGGTTGTTCAAAGTAAGTTAATCCTGTTCTTTTTCATGTTTCCTTAGTGCAGTTAGATTGAATTATCACTTGGATCCACGGGTCTACGCTTCATATTTGAGACAACGTTTCAGTTCAGCGCATATTCCAGGATACACGTTTTTGTTTAATACGAAATTAGCAAAAGAAGACGATGCTTGCAACCGTACACTTGAAATTGGATACACAGCCGAAATTGTGCAGAAGTGAGGAATCCACATGTATTATAAAAATGTATGTATGTGTATGTGTGTGTTCCACATCTCCTAAACCACTGGATCGATTTCAACCGAACTTGGTTCGCATGTACGTCACAGTCTTGGTTCGCATGTACGTTACAGTCAGGCAACAACCGCTGTGGGGGTGAGAACCACCTACCTATCACAGTTCAGAAGATATGACGTCATAAACATTAACCATAAAGCCAGACGCTGCTTAGTACGGGCGCCAACGCACAGCTATAAATAAATACCTGGGCAACGCCGGGTTTTGTTCACTAGTCTACAATGAAAGGATATTTCAGTCCAGCTATGGCCATGGTCTCAGACCGTTGTCATTCAGAAAATTCCCTGCATAATTTCAACACTCTCCGACAATCTGGCCTGAACGCCACGGGGTCGACGCGGGATGACTAGCCAGCCTGGTGCAGCTCAGTGAAGCACCCCTCCTCAAAGTCTGCTTACTGGGCGACTGCTCGTCGATTACGATTCTGAGGCATGTCACGAGGTCTAACGACTCATTTCAAACCCAAACAAAAATATATCGCAAAGCAGTTGACTGTGTGACACTCGTTTTCGATGGGTCGCACCATGTTCTTACCCTGTGGATGCGAGATGGTGTTGCGTTCAAATGGTTCAAATGGCACTGAGCACTATGGGACTTAACTTCTGAGGTCATCAGTCCCCTAGAACTTAGAACGACTTAAACCTAACTAACCTAACACACATCCATGCCCGAGGCAGGATTCGAACCTGCGCGGTTCCAGACTCTAGCGCCTAGAACCGCTCGGCTACCCCGGCAAGCTGTAGCGTTTACTATAGTTTACTCGCTGGTGCACAGGATGAAAGAGTGGCGAGTGACCTATGTCCCAATATTTTTTCTCGTTCGTGTTATGGGGTCCATTCAAATTGAAGCTGACTCACTGAGTAAAATACATCACTGAAACAATATGGAAGAAGCGACGTCGATCGAATGATATGGTTACTGGAAAAACGGCATTAAATGATTGCTCTTATACAAATGAAACGTGAGTAACATTGAATAAATGCTGTAATCGCAAATTTCCTACACTAATATACGAGGGTTCTCCAGAAAGTAAGTTCCAATCGGTCGCTAAATGGAAACCACAGTGAAAATCATAAATATTTTATTTGCAAGAGTTAGCTACACTTTCCAGATACTTCTCTACATAGTCGCCGCTCCGACTTAGACATTTGTCGGAGCGTTATACCAAATTTTCAACACTATCGTTACAGAAGGCAGCCGACTGTGCTTTCTGATAATTCTCTATGGTCGATAGCGCATAGCCTGTGCCCAAGTGTTGTCTTCGTATCCAGCATTTCATGTGAACAGAGGTGATACTCAGGAAGAGCCAATTAGGGCTGTGTTGTGGGAGATCGAACACTTCCCATGGAAAAGGCTACAGGAGTGTCTTCACTGCCCCTGCAGAGTGCGGCTGAGAATTGCCGTGAAGAAGGAAGTGCGTGGCAGTTGTGTTAAGTGGGCTGCGTTCATTAAGGCGAAGCCTCTCAGCGGGCCCTCCTACTTGGCGGGAGACATCGTTGTGCTAGGCACCTTTACTCGCTCACAGTGCGCTCACAACTGAAAAGAGCGTCTTGATGTGATCGACGGCCATACTAGAGACACTACCCAACACATCTGTGCAAAGTCTCATTGGGTTTTGACTGTGGTGTCCATTTTGCGACCGATCGGAACGTTCTTCCTGCACAACCCTTGTATGTACTGTATATGTTTTTTTCCATAAAGCTCCTGCTAGACCAAGGATTTTGGAAATGTGCCATAGAAGGCAGAACGATTATGTAATCATTTTGTGAGAAATTACGAAAGAAAAACCTAAAATATTCAGACCATCTCAATAGAAAATTTTTTTCTGTTGAAAGTAAAACGTTATGCATGATCAGACAGCTTAACTTTCCTTTTCTATATACTTCCTCCGAAAAGTCGCTGTTTTGATACCTGTGCTGAAATCGTTTCAGAAGTCTTCTTGTATCTGTAGGTGTATGAAAACTGTCGAATGCCAGTGGTATGTCCACATACGAAGGGCGTTCAATAAGTAATGCATTTTTTTCCGAAATCAAGTTGGTTTTATTCAGGATTCCAATACATCATATTATTCCCTACACTTTTAGATAGAAAACCGTATTTTTTAACATAATGTCCCTTCATTGTGAAGTCCTTATGCCTCCTTAACGGGAGAGCCTGGATACCCACATGGTATCACCCTACTGGTCGACGTCGGAGCCAAGATCTTGCTGCATCAATTACCTCCAGATCATCCACTTACTGTTCCGCACTGAGTGCATCCTTCATTAGGCCAACCAGATGCAAGTCGGAAGGTGCGAGATGCAGGCAGTAGGGCGGACGAGGAAGAACAGTCCAATGAAGTTAATGAGCATCTCTCGGGTTTGCTGACTTTTGTGAGGCCTTGTGTTGTCATGGAGAAGGAGAAATTCGTTTGTATTTTTTGGGTGACAAACATGTTGAAGTCATTTCTCAATTTCCTGAGTTGGTCATTGCTCGATGATGGAGGACATCAAACAGAATAATCCCTTCAGTATCCCAGAAGACCGTTGCCATGACTTTGCCGGCTGAGGGTGCGGCTTTGAACTTCTTCTTTGGAGGAGAGTCGGTGTGGCGCCGCTCCACGGATTGGCGTTTTGTTGCCGGATCGAAGTGATGAACCCGTGTTTTATCGCATGTGACGATGTTCGACAAAAAACTGTCACGATCAGCAGGCAATTCCGCACAGTTGGTCCTTCGTTGCTCTTTCCGGTGTTCTGGCAAGCGGCAAGGAACCCATCGGCCAATCACCTTTGAGAACCGCAACTGGTGGACGACTCTGACAGCACTAACAGCAGAGACCTCCAGTTGAGGATCGAGGTGGTTGACTGTGATTCGTCGATCACCTTGAATGAGAATGTCCACAAGTTACAATATTGCAGGAGTCAGCTATGTGTGGCCGGCCTGCACGCGGGAGATAAGACAGGTTTGCGTGACCTTGTTGCGATGATGAAGACGTCTCGCGCAACGTCTCACCTTGCTTTTTTTCACTTCCAGGCTTGTAGATGCATTCTGCAAGCGCCTATGAATATTGACGATGCTCTGGTTTTCCGACAGCTCTCTGCTTGGGCCGCACCACCGTCGCAGACGCCCATTTGAAGGCTACGTACAGCGTCGCCAACAATTAGAGCTTCATGAAATTATAGGGGCTAAAGCAGGAATATTCCATGACGTCTCACAACAAATTTTGCATTTTTTCACCAGAAACTGCAAGAGAAAAAAATGCTGCATTACTTATTGGACGTCTCTCGTATAAAAGTGTGTCCCTTAACGCGTGTTCTGAAGAAGAATTCAAAATTTCTCATGATCACAGTGGTAGGCCGCCGGCACTGATTAGACACTACTACCAGGTGGTGTAAGGAAGAGGAATGTTACAAACACGTTATTCTGAATGTGCTGCCGAATGACATCAAGTGTTGCTTACAATCGCTGCGATTCGCAAGTGACAGGTTACTTCCTCGATATATGGAAGCCACGAACTCTGAGGTCCCTAGCAGTCATCTCTGTTGATATTAGACTCACTCGTACAGACCTCGGTAGCTTCCAGTACTCTCATTCTGAAAATGCCGTATTCCATGTCCAACACACGTACGAGTATGTCCTTATATCATAATGCGGAATCGGGTGTACCGCCTGTGTTCCGCGTCTTCTCAGCAATATATTTCGACGTCGTAACACGGCGTCTTTATGAGATGTTTCCTCAGCCTCAGAAAACACCTGAAGAAGACACCGAGTTACGACATCGAAATACCGTGTTAGGAAGACGCGGAACACAGGCGGTACACCCGATTCTACGGAATGACAACAAATCGCAGGGAAATCTAACAAAATTATAAGTCATTACAGCCTGCGCCCTGGGACAATAGTCGTACAAGGAGCATTTTTTGGGCGAGGTCGCAAGTTCAATCTTTAGTAAGGCTCATTTGAAAGTGTTGTGTTTAAAATTATGACAGGAAAAATATTAGGTGCTAATGAGTCGCCATGTGCGTCAGGAAGGCGACACAAAATGAATGTCTGCGAGGTTCAGAGATCAACCTTGTCTGGGATATATGTATTACACTTCTCAAAATGGACATCGTCTAATTCAAGAAATGTTCAGAGCAAACCATGAAATGAAATGTCTTGTGTCTAGGGCCTCCCGTCGGGTAGACCTGTCGCCTGGTGCAAGTCTTTTAGTTGACGCCACTTCGTCGACTTGCATGTCGATGAGGATGATATGAAGACAACACAACATCCAGTTCCCGAGCGGAGAAAATCCTCGCCTGGCATTCTGCCGCGCTGACCATTCAACTATGGAGGAGGACAGAACAAACTATTAATTTGCACCACGAACATCTAATGAAAAATGGCGTGCCACAGTTATAACAAAGGTTCGCACCAAGATAGAAGGGGAACTCCTCGGGAGTTTCAAACAGTGCAGGACGTTCAGCTAGGTAGCCACTCTTAAGGAGTGCATATAGAATGATATTGGTGTAACGGGATGATGAGAACTGATTTAATGTGATGGCATGCAACCGAATGCGAGTCTGTCACGGAGCTTATCGTGAAACTGGCTATACTTTGAGGCGTAGTTGCAGGTAATGTGATAGTATGTTTTATAGGCACGAAAGAAACAAACGTCTGGAGCCTCAATTTGTGCAGTGGTTCCAGGCGCTATGAATGTAGCACCACGCACTTTCCAGGAGGGATAATTTGGTGTAAAGAAGTATTATTTTTATGCGCGGACAGAAATTAAAGCAAGTTATTATGACCACCTACTGACCAAAAGCAGTGCTCATACCGTAGTTGCAGTTCTCTTACGCCCATTGTCCCCCTCTTGTTTGCTATTACGTAAGTATTCCCTAGTGACCTTGCAAAATCACGCACACGAGAGAGAATCGTAAAGGGAAGAGCACCTCCAACTTCTCGCAGGACATTAAACTTAACATCCAGATTAACAGTCGGCATTATTGTATACGAATGCGTCAAGGCTCTGATGTTAGTTGCTCTTGATACAACTCTCTTGGTACCCTTACTTTCCAGTTCTTTTCATATGCATTTTCTCTTCAAATCCCGATTGGTCGGGGTTGAAAACAAATTCCATACTGAACGATAAGTTGATTTCTACAAATTTATGGCCGATTCCGCAGTTTCCTGTGCATCTATAAGTTTGAAATTCGTTATATTTCCTCTTATAAATCTGTAGCACTGTTCGAAGTTATGCAACCTTTCACTGCTTCCCTTGAAATCACTGTAAAATATGTCTCGTGTATTTTGATGTACATGACGTAGCAGGTCACTAGCATTCACATTCTGTAAATTGTATCGAGCATCCTTGAAAGGCGCAAACATCAGTTTATGTCACAAGTGTTCCTTACCTTCCCTGGAATATCCGTAGTTTTTATTATGCACTACTCTCTTATATTGCTGCGTACTTATTAGAAATCTGTTCATAATCGTTTTTCGCTGTGCTGCGGATGATCTTCCATGTATGTAATTATGTTTAACACCCGCTCCCTGGACAACGATTGTCCTCAGAACGATTCACTGGAGGCAGCATTTGTGGCTCCCTGTCCGACAAGAATGATGAACTACATTGCTCGACACCTGCTTTTGTATCACTGCCACTTGTTAAGCACGTATCGTCATCGTTGTGCTCCTCATGTACATTGTCCGCACACTTGAGCGTTTACGACACCACATTTGCCACTTCTTTCTCACTCTGCGAAATTCCTTGGGATCCTTTCTGATGCAAAGTGCACTTCGGCAACTGTTGTTGTAGATATAATGCAACGTTTGCCATTGCTCTGCTTTGCATCTACACCACTAGCACTGTGGCACTGTTGTGAGTTACTCGTCGACTAAGCAGTTCCACTACGCTCCGTAACCTCATGCTGTGCTCACCATCGGATCCTCCAGTCCCGCCCTCTATTACTATTAGAAGCCATTAATGTAGGTGCATGGCAGACATTGTGTGTGACCTTTTGCGACCTCGCACTCAAGAGGTTTCTTGTTAGTGCTGCCCTACCGCTGAATTCTTATTTCCTTTCAAAGGTAGGTGTGGTTCTTTCTCATCAGTGCGTTCTGTTATTGTCCTTCCGCTCATGAATATTTTTCCACAACCACTCGTTATTCGCCGCGAACGGTGGCGTGGCGGTAAGATACTGAGTTCGTATTCAGGAGAATGCTGTTCAAATCCTCGACCGATCACCACGAAGTAAGTTCAACTCTGGTTTCCCTAAATTGTCTCAGAAAATTTTCCGGGGCGTATCTTTTTAAAAAGAGCACAGTGATTTCCTCCTATCCTTGTGCTCCTTCTCGACCTCGTTATCGACGTGACGCTAAACTATTATGTTCAATTCTTTCTTAGCCGTCACCTCTTAATATCCCACAGTGAGGAGACGATCTGGCGGTTTTGTAGAAGGGTGTAGGAAGGCTTTAATGTTATCGCAGGAATATATGATAACAAATTCTGAACAAATGAAACACACATGTCTCACTAAAGGGTACCCAAGCAACCACATCAATACACAGTCTACCCCTCTCTGGTAGCAACGCGGGTGTTTATTCTTTCATGCAAAAAGGTGCTGAATCGCAACCTGCAATAGATTGTCCCAAGTATCTTGCGCCTTTTGTTGAAATTCCGCAAAGGCTCTTGCAAGCCCCGGAGAACAAGAAAGTTCCGGCTAACCATGTCCAATATGTGTTCAATTGGCGCCAGATCTTGTGATCTTTCTGGCCAGGGCAGTTAATGTATACCACAAAGAGAACGTGGACTGTCCTACTGAAACAGCACTTCATCTTCTTGTAGAGGAAAGGGCAGTGGCATAGGGCGAACCGTTTGTGAAATGCAGTGGGCGCTGGTTGCTTTACCCTGCAGAAACATCAAATGTGACCGCAAGTTGTAATTGATGGTTTCCCACAGCGTGAGCCTACACTATGTGATCAAAAGTGTCTGGACACCTGGCTGGAAATGGCTTACAAGTTCGTGGCGCCCCCCATCGGTAATGCTGGAATTCAATATGGTGTTGGCCCACCCTTAGCCTTGATGACAGCTTCCACTCTCGCAGGCATACGTTCAGTCAGGTGCTGGAAGGTTTCTTGGGGAACGGCAGCCCTTTCTTCACGGAGTGTTGCACTGAGGAGAAGTATCGACGTCGATCGGTGAGCCTGGCACGAAGTCGGCGTTCGAAAACATCCCAAGGTTGTTCTATAGGATTCAGGTCAGAGTCTGTGCAGGCCAGTCCATTACAGGGATGTTATTATCGTGTAACCACTCCGCCACATGCCGTGCATTATGAAGAGGTGCTCGATCGTGTTGAAAGATGCAATCGCCATCCCCGAATTTCTCTTCAACAGTGGGAAGCAAGAAGGTGCTTAACACATCAATATAGGCCTGTGCTGTGATAGTGCCACGCAAAACAACAAGGGATGCAAGCCTTCTCCATGAAAAACACGATCACACCATAGCACCAGCGCCTCCGAATTCTACTGTTGGCACTACACGCACTGGCAGGCGACGTTAACATGGCATTCGCCATACCGACACCCTGCCATCGGATCGCCACTTTGTGTACCGTGATTCATTATTCCACACTACGTTTTTCCACTGTCCAATCGTCCAATGTTTATGCTCCTTACACCAAGCGAGGCGTCGTTTGGGATTTACCGGCGTGATGTGTGGATTATGTGCAGCCGCTCGACCATGAAATACAAGTTACCTCACCTCCCGCTGAACTTAGTGCAGTGGATCGTGATACAGTTTGGAATTCCTGTGTGATGGTCTGGATAGATTTCTGCCTATCACACATTACGACCCTTTTCAACTGTCGGCGGTCTCTGTGAGTCAACAGTCGAGGTTGGCCTGTGCTGTGCGTCTCCCTTCACGTTTCCACTTCACTGTCACATCGGAAACAGTGCACCCAGGAATGTTTAGGAGAGTGGAAATCTCGCCTCCAGACGTATGACACAAGTGACACCCAGTCACCTGACCACATTTGAAGTCCGTGAGTTTCGCGGCGCGCCCCATTCTGGTCTCTCTCGATGTCTAATGACTACCGATGTCGCTGAGAAGGAGTATCTGGCAGTAAGTGTCAACACAATGCACCTAATATGAAGACGTATGTTTTTGGGGGTGTCCAAATAATTTTGATCATATAGTGCATGTGCCCTGCGTAGCTCACCAGGCCTATGCCATACACTGACCGAACGTACTCTCATCACTGAAGGCAACAGAGCACCATTATACTCATCAGTCAACTCTTTCATGACACCAGCCATGCTTGACGGTATCACGTGATTTCACCCTGCTGCAAGCAGACGGTTCCCAGTGGTCCCTAATGATACAATATGTGCCCAGATTTCGTCCTTGGGTGATGCTCTGTCGGCCATCGCTGCTCGCACAATGCATCGATCTTGACGCATGTCTGCTGTAAGCGGTCGTCCAGATCCAGGTCTAAGTCCGTGAGTTTCGCGGCGCGCCCCATTCTGGTCTCTCTCGATGTCTAATGACTACCGATGTCGCTGAGAAGGAGTATCTGGCAGTAAGTGTCAACACAATGCACCTAATATGAAGACGTATGTTTTTGGGGGTGTCCAAATAATTTTGATCATATAGTGCATGTGCCCTGCGTAGCTCACCAGGCCTATGCCATACACTGACCGAACGTACTCTCATCACTGAAGGCAACAGAGCACCATTATACTCATCAGTCAACTCTTTCATGACACCAGCCATGCTTGACGGTATCACGTGATTTCACCCTGCTGCAAGCAGACGGTTCCCAGTGGTCCCTAATGATACAATATGTGCCCAGATTTCGTCCTTGGGTGATGCTCTGTCGGCCATCGCTGCTCGCACAATGCATCGATCTTGACGCGTGTCTGCTGTAAGCGGTCGTCCAGATCCAGGTCTAAGTCCGTGAGTTTCGCGGCGCGCCCCATTCTGGTCTCTCTCGATGTCTAATGACTACCGATGTCGCTGAGAAGGAGTATCTGGCAGTAAGTGTCAACACAATGCACCTAATATGAAGACGTATGTTTTTGGGGGTGTCCAAATAATTTTGATCATATAGTGCATGTGCCCTGCTTAGCTCACCAGGCCTATGCCATACACTGACCGAACGTACTCTCATCACTGAAGGCAACAGAGCACCATTATACTCATCAGTCAACTCTTTCATGACACCAGCCATGCTTGACGGTATCACGTGATTTCACCCTGCTGCAAGCAGACGGTTCCCAGTGGTCCCTAATGATACAATATGTGCCCAGATTTCGTCCTTGGGTGATGCTCTGTCGGCCATCGCTGCTCGCACAATGCATCGATCTTGACGCGTGTCTGCTGTAAGCGGTCGTCCAGATCCAGGTCTAAGTCCGTGAGTTTCGCGGCGCGCCCCATTCTGGTCTCTCTCGATGTCTAATGACTACCGATGTCGCTGAGAAGGAGTATCTGGCAGTAAGTGTCAACACAATGCACCTAATATGAAGACGTATGTTTTTGGGGGTGTCCAAATAATTTTGATCATATAGTGCATGTGCCCTGCTTAGCTCACCAGGCCTATGCCATACACTGACCGAACGTACTCTCATAACTGAAGGCAACAGAGCACCATTATACTCATCAGTCAACTCTTTCATGACACCAGCCATGCTTGACGGTATCACGTGATTTCACCCTGCTGCAAGCAGACGGTTCCCAGTGGTCCCTAATGATACAATATGTGCCCAGATTTCGTCCTTGGGTGATGCTCTGTCGGCCATCGCTGCTCGCACAATGCATCGATCTTGACGCGTGTCTGCTGTAAGCGGTCGTCCAGATCCAGGTCTAAGGGTGTGGGAATGTTCCACTGACCGCTGATGACGGTAGTGACCACCAACGATTCATTGTACCCACATGTGCAACAGTCCGTCGCTATGTCCTTCCAGCTCCCCATAGGTCCACAACACGACCTAGCTCCAAAGGCTGAAGCTGTTCGACAGGACTATGTCCTAGTCGGTGGGGCATGGGTGTACCCTAGACTGGATATTGCAAAAACCTGTCTACCTTTGAAGTCAGCACAGATGCTGCCCAAAGAGTCAAATCAGAAGGTGCACAGACAAGTCTTCTGAGCGCCATATGATCGCTGACTACCTTGACAAATGAATCACTAACACCACAACCTCTCAATATGCATATATTATAACCAGGTGCCACTGACCATAGTTCTTGAGGGTATTGCTTTTTTTCGGTGCGTATTTTTCTCCTTTTTCTTTTAAAATCAGCTTTGGGTGTAGGTCATTATAAGGTTATGGAAGACACACAGGAAGTATGCATACGTTATGTATGTCACCAATGTATGTTTAAAATGTTCTTCACGTTATTACGATTTAGTAGTCCACCGGTGTGTGGCATTTTAGTCTAAAGACAAGTGCTCACAGTGGCCGATATCTGGCCTAACCTGAATAGAAATGCCCTCAAGTGCTATGCGTTTGACGTGCTTTACTAATTGTTGTTTGAAAAGGACTTACATCAATGTTTATGATTTATTATACTCGTATCTTTGCTCCAAGGTGCCAGAGAAATTCGTAATCACAAAGTTATTTTGTTCTCTTCTCTTTGGAATAACGCAACATATCGCAGAGAGAGAGAGAGAGAGAGAGAGAGAGAGAGAGAGAGAGAGAGAGAGAGAGTTTACACAAGATGTGTATCTTACTAAAAGTTGAGTGAAGGAGACAAAGAGACACTGAAACGCTTCACGGAGTGCCTAGTTGCGGCTGGTAACTTCAGTTATGCTCCATTCTTCTAATGACACTACTCAGTGTCCGGAAGTTGGAAGCACTTATAGAACGAATTACAGGTCTCATTTCCTTGATCGAAACTGGTGCATGACGGTTCGGGAATTTACAAATTTCGTGAGTATATAGCCTCTGGGTGGATTCCCCTTTAAAGGCCACTTCAGCAAAATCCATAACGGCCGCACACTCCAGCGGTGGACGTAGAGCTGTGTCCTCTGCCCCAGGGCTGGACTTGCCATTAACGTTCTTCCGCGGAAAACGACCTCTTCCGAAGCACCGTGGCGTCCTCGTTATATTGATCGCTGTTTTAAGGGCACTTCAGGCCTCGAGAATGCGAATAATCCTGCTGAATGTCTCACTGATGTGTAGTGGATAGAGCGAGTTGTTCACTGCAGGGAAACGGCTGCACACTCAGTAAACAGGTAATATCGAACTTTTATTGCTCTTTTTATACTTCAGAGTAATATTGTCTGTATAACGAATGTCCATTTTCCTTCCCGTATCTAATAATAGAATTATAACAGTCTTCCAAATTCATTTAAGTTTTTCTAGGCGAGGGTCTAGAACATGAATAAAATATCATTTCTACCAAATTGTAAAGTACCATATACTATAATTAAAAAAGGTTGCAAGAAAAAATTATTAATTTGTGTTTTCAGTGACTGAAATGGCCACTGTAGTTCTGCTATAAAACATAGTCTTACAAGGGGACTGTACGAACTTCCCGTCACTTATTGACAGGATGTATAGGTCATGACTAGTATTTCATCATAATATAAAGAGGAAGACGAAATTCTCAAATAAATTAGGATACACGAGAACTTTACTCAAATAAGTATAATAATTTTTATTTATATTATTATGTCTACATTTGTGGCAAGTATAATGCGCAACCTGTGGAGCCTGCACGTACCGGGATGATACTAATGGTAGAATCATGAAAAACAATTTTTGCGACATACAGAATCTGCGATGAGCGCCAAATGTTTGCATATGCACTGTTTTCTGTTAATACATCTATTTTTTAGTTTCATGAGCGGAATTAAAATTTAAGGTGAAAGAATATCAATGAGACTATTCGCTGATGACATTGCTAATCTGAGAGAAAGTCAAGGACAATTACAAAATCTGCTGAATGCAATGAACAATCTAATGGGTACAGACTATTGATTGAGAGTAAATCGAAAGAAGTCGAAAGTAAAGACAAGTAACAGAAATGAGAACAGCGAGAAATTTAACATCAGGATTGATGCTGACGAAGTAGAAGTTAAGGAATTCTGCTGCCTAGGCAGCGAAATAACCAAGGACGGACGGAGTAAGGAGGACATCAAAAGCAGACTAGCACTGGCGAAACGGGCATTCCTGGCCAAGAGAAATCTACTAGTATCAAACATAGGCCTTAATTTGAGGAATACATTTCTAAGAATGTACGTTTTGAGCACAGCATTGTATAATTATGAAACACGGACTGTGGAAAAACCTGAACAGGAGAGAATCGTAGCATTTGAGAAGTGGTGCTACAGATGAATGTTGAAAATTAGGTGGACTGATAAGGTAAGGAATGAGGAGGTCCTGCGCAGAATCGCAGAGGAAAGGGATATGTGGAAAACACTGACAAGGAGAAGGGACAGTATGATACGACATCTGTTAAGACATCAGGGAATGACTTCCATGGTACTAGAGGGAGCTGTAGAGGGCAAAAACTGTAGAGGAAGGCAGAGATTGGAATACACCCAGCAAATAATAATTGAGGACCTAAATTGTAAGTGCTACTCGGAGATGAAGAGATTGGCACGGGAAAGGAATTCGTGGCGGGCTGCATCAAACCAGTCAAAAGGCTGACGACCCACAAAATAAAGGTCTATTACAAAACAAACTTGGTTTACGTTCGTAAACGGCTGTCACCACATAGTTTCGCTGCGTACAACGCATATCGATGCATATCACTAAATATTGGTGCAGACAACTGACTGTGTCCTACTGATCGAAATATTACGCAGTCTTCTTTAGAAGTTGTCTGTCTACTCTGCTCGATAATGTACGCTCAATTTTGAAGTCGTTTCATAAGGTTCTCAACCTACCTGTAAAAATAAACGTCACAAGGCTGCACCGCAGAGTACATTTCGGAGGAATTACTTTGATACTTCACCTTCGTAGATCCTCATCATCTCGCCAAGTTTCGTCACGTAAACTGTGGTTCGTTTGCCCTCGTCAGGAATTGATGAGCAAAAGGCATTGGTCTTCTCTCACGTCTGGCTTCAATACACCGGTTAGAAAATTCTGCTATAATGCTGTTGTGAGTTTTCCAGACTCTGGAGATCTTATCGTAATGTTTTTGTATTTGCATGCGACCTGATCAACTGATTTTTGTCACCCTTGGTCTAAATGAGCCAGTGACAGTGTGTTGCGCAGAGTGCAAATGTTTCAGCTCATTAGAATTTGGGGATTAAAATCAGAAGAGGAAGCAAGACTCGACACTCTCTCGATTGCGGATTCCTTGTATACTAGAGAGCATAAAAGGTATACCGGGTGAACTAAAAACGCCGCTCTTGGAGGCCTGCATGCGATTCCTCATCCAGATTCAAGACAGTTTGGGTGTCTTCCGAAAATACATGTATGAAAACGAGGAGCTGGCAACACTCTCACATCGTGAAGCGAATCGGAATGTACACCCTGCACTACTGAACCAGCTGTTGTACCTCACTGAGTAGACTGCTGGGACAACAAACCTACTTGCACCATAGAGCCAGCGTTCGAATCCTCGTCAGGCCTGTTTTCTTATTTTTCAGACGTCCGTTCCCTAGTTCTCGTCATTTATAATGGGACATCATTTTGTCATATGTGTGGTGTCACCGCCAGACACCACACTTGCTAGGTGGTAGCTTTAAATCGGCCGCGGTCCATTAGCACATGTCGGACCCGCGTGTCGCCACTGTCAGTGATCGCAGACCGAGCGCCACCACACGGCAGGTCTCGAGAGACTGACTAGCACTCGCCCCAGTTGTACGACGACTTTGCTAGCGACTACACTGACGAAGCCTTTCTCTCATTTGCCGAGAGACAGTTAGAATAGCCTTCAGCTAAGTCCATGGCTACGACCTAGCAAGGCGCCATTACCCATTTCAAGATAGAGTCTCACTTATATCATCAAGAATGCTGTATACAAATGATGGAATAAAGTTAAGTATTATAGCCGCTACGTACTTTTCTTTATAGCATTCATTACGTATCCTGTTTCAGACCTCTCTCTAGCCTACGTGAGATTAACGCGTGCCCTTTCGGCTTCCTCGCCTTGTGTCTCGACTGTCTTGTGTAGACACAACAATATGGCAGTGGGATCCATTAAGCTGCATGTATGTGTCTACTAACCGTGTAGTGCAGGACCATAACTGGTCCCGTCAAGTTCATGTAGGGCGACTTCCCGATGGAGTAAACGATGAATGCGTCGATATGCTTTTGGTACTGGGTGCATCCCGTAACCAAGCTGCTGCTGCGCATGCGTATGCTGCAGAGTACCCTCAGAGGCTCTATCCTTATAAGAATGTTTTTTATCACCTGGAGCAACGAGCAACGCCTTGGGGAAACCGGCAATCTACGTCCACAAGTAATGGGCTGAGGTACTCCAAGGACTAGACGTACTCCACCAACAGAGGACGCAATTCCTGACTCGTTCACCAATCAATGCGGCGGAATACTCTTAATATTTCCAGGCTGTTCCAGAGATCTGCTGTGGCATGTAGAAGAACTAAATCCATATTATTACACGTTAACTCAACACCAGCAGCCAGATGACCGCACAATGTGATACGGACTGACGAATTAGCTCCACTCATGAAGATATTTTCAACCTCCGCAACAGCCATTATTGGTTGGAGCGCAACCCCCATGTCACCCGTGAGCATGGTTTTCAGGCACTCTTTGGCATAAACCTATGGCTTGCAATCGTGCGAGGAGTGCTTTTGGACCCTTACCTATTGCCGGACAAGTTGAGAAGGCCCCTGTGGCATACGTTTCTTTGCAATACTTTGCCGGACGCTTTGGAAAACGTTCCACTTGGTGTTCAGCTACAGCTATGGGTTCAGCATTATGGCACACCACCACAATCTGGAATGAATATGCGTAACTATTTATATGAAGCATTTCCGGGGACATGGATTGGTCGTGGAGGTCCAATGTTCTGGCATCCGCGTTCCCTGGACCTGAACCCACAAGATTTTTTTTTTTTGTGGGGACACTTAAAAGAACAAGTTTATAGTACTTCACCCAAGGATGCACAAGACCTTATAGCTCGCGTACATGCCGTTTCGGCAATGGTGGATGCAGGTGTGTTGCGTAGGGTCCAGCGAAGTATGATCCAGCGAGAAGGGGAAGTGATTGCAAATGCAAGGTGGTTAAGGTGGTTGTTTTGAAGTTCAAAAGTGAACGTAGCAAGTACGTGTACGTACTGGCTCTGTGAAGATTAGGCTGGACGTCAAACGTAAAAACTGGAGTTATTGCGCATAGCCACCTGCTTCACCATACAGCAATCTTTTCTAAATCGCTTTGCAACTGATACTGGTCTTCGGATGACCTTACTAGACGGTAAATTACAGCATCATCTGCGAACAACCTAAGAGAACTGCTCAGATTGTCACCCAGACGAATGGAATATTCCAGAATTTGAAACACGAACAGCTGCTAGCATGAGTTTCTTAGAAGTAGATACCTTATGATTTGCGAAGCAACTCAAATCGCTTGATACGGGCAAGTCTTCAGGTCCAGATTGTATACCGATTAGGTTCCTTTCAGATTACGCTGACACAATAGCTCCCTACTTAGCAATCATATACAACCGCTCGCTCACCGATAGTTCTGTACCTTCAGATTGGAAAATTGCGCAGGTCGCACCAGTGTTTAAGAAGGGTAGTAGGAGTAATCCGTCGAACTACAGACCTATATCATTGACGTCGGTTTGCAGTAGGGTTTTGGAACATATACTGTATTCAAACATTATGAATCACCTCGAAGGGAACGATCTATTGATACGTAATCAGCATGGTTTCAGAAAACATCGTTCTTGTGCAACGCAGCTAGCTCTTTATTCGCACGAAGTAATGGCCGCTATCGACAGGGGATCTCAGGTTGATTCCGTATTTCTAGATTTCCGGGAAGCTTTTGACACCGTTCCTCACAAGCGACTTCTAATCAAGCTGCGGGCCTATGGGGTATCGTCTCAGTTGTGCGACTAGATTCGTGATTTCCTGTCAGGAAGGTCGCAGTTCGTAGTAATAGACGGTAAATCATCGAGTAAAACTGAAGTGATATCAGGTGTTACCCAGGGAAGCGTCCTGGGACCTCTGCTGTTCCTGATCTATGTAAAGGACCTGGGTGACAATCTGAGCAGTTCTCTTAGGTTGTTCGCAGATGATGCTGTAATTTACCGTCTAGTAAGGTCATCCGAAGACCAGTATCAGTTGCAAAGCGATTTAGAAAAGATTGCTGTATGGTGTGGCAGGTGGCAGTTGACGCTAAATAAGGAAAAGTGTGAGGTGATCCACATGAGTTCCAAAAGAAATCCGTTGGAATTCGATGACTCGATAAATAGTACAATTCTCAAGGCTGTCAATTCAACTAAGTACCTGGGTGTCAAAATCACGAACAACTTCAGTTGGAAAGACTACATAGATAATATTGTGGGGAAGGCGAGCCAAAGGTTGCGTTTCATTGGCAGGACACTTAGAAGATGCAACAAGTCCACTAAAGAGACAGCTTACACTACACTCGTTCGTCCTCTGTTAGAATACCGCTGCGCGGTGTGGGATCCTTACCAGGTGAGATTAACGGAGGACATCGAAAGGGTGCAAAAAAAGGGCAGCTCGTTTTGTATTATCACGTAATAGGGGAGAGAGTGTGTCAGATATGATACGCGAGTTGGGATGGAAATCATTAAAGCAAAGACGTTTTTCGTCGCGGCGAGATATATTTACGAAATTTCAGTCACCAACTTTCTCTTCCGAATGAAAAAAATATTTTGTTGAGCCCAACCTACATACGTAGGAATGATCATCAAAATAAAATAAGAGAAATCAGAGCTCGAACAGAAAGGTTTAGGTGTTCGTTTTTCCCGCGCGCTGTTCGGGAGTGGAATGGTAGAGAGATAGCATGATTGTGGTTCGATGAACCCTCTGCCAAACACTTAAATGTGAATTGCAGAGTAGTCATGTAGATGTAGATGTAGATGTGAAATATAGTATATAGTCTACCTGCTGTGTTTTTGTAATTAATTGTGTACATACGATTTTACTGTGGCTTTATTTGCATCTTGGACGAAGCAAAGTGGTCATTTACGTCTGTAAGAAGTTTGTGCAATGTGTTAATGTTTAAATAAAGGCAACAGAAACAGAAAGAAATACACAAGATAGTGCACTTTCAAGCTGTATTAACTGAAGAAAAGTTTGGCGCGAACGCCACTCGAAAATTGACGAGTCTGCAAATCTATTCCCCACGGCATTACATGTTCTCACTGAGTTAATGGGGTAGTTCCGACAGTGTTCTGAGTTCATGTTACCTGTTGTTTTAACTCGTATTATTATTAAACCTATTGCTAGATACGCTTTTCTATTAAACTGGGATGAGGAATCGCATGCCGGCCGGCATCTTTTTTTCACCGTGTATATGTAAGCCTACGTTTAGAAACTCGATAGTATCGAAAGCAGTTTAGAGTTGTTTAGAGCTGTGTCTCCTTGTTTAAATATACTGAAGTCCTATTCGTGCCCTACATTACGTTGGTCAGAAGAAGTTCGCAAGGTCCTGTTATTTGCAAAGCGTTATTATTAAATATTGATAACACATCAAGGATAATGCGAAATATTTGTGAAACTAGGAGATGTTTTCTATGATACGGTCAGTGCCCAGCACTTAGATAATAGAGTAACGTTTCTTCAACCGAATATTGTACCTTGTCAGTTAGCTAACGTACAATATCCTAGTCTTTGATTTTGGATCAGCACAGAATTAATGTTGGAGGGGACTATATTAATCAGTGAGGCTTTGGGACAGGTCTTGCATCTGTCATATGTTAGCGCTATGTTATGGAACACAGATGCAAAGCACAGGCACGAGAGCAAATTAAGTCACCTAGGTGTACTCAGCTCCTCAGGCCCATACTCTGCTGGTCCAACTGATATCTGTCCTCTCATTCAATTGAGATGTGCTGTCGCATGAATCTACTAATCAATCTCGTTCAGATGAAAACAAGTAGAAGCTGTTTTATATGAATTGCCCTGAGAACTAATTACTGCTGATTTTTCTCAGAAATGGAACGTGAGTTTTAAACTCCTCTTGAGTGTTCACGCTATTGACGTCGTCAATATAGCAAAATAATTCGACATTGTAATGTCTTACTAGCGTTTGTCACTCCAGATGATGTGAGGATGGTAGTAAGTTACCCTGTAGAAGTTTTGTGTAAGGTATAATTAATGGGGTGATTCCGAGTGTTCTCCAGAATTACTGTTTCGATTTTAAGCACAATATTTCGACGACCTACACATCCGGCTCCTTTAGGTGCTGCAAATTTTATTGTTACGTTTACTTTCTGGCTAGACTCCAACTTGGCTGTGAATTACTGTTGGTGTCTCGCCGCTGTTCCAGCAGAGTTCGATTCCCGACGCTCCCTATCCCTTTGACGCCTTTTGTTTGTCAGGGCTCGCACTGATACTCCGTGAAACAGGAGTGCTCTCAACCTTCGCCTACTCTGGTCGATGTGATGGCCGGCGAGATTCTAACAAACTGGACGGCGGACCCCATGCGTTATTTAAATTGAAACCTCCGTCCCTTTATATTAGCTTTTCCGAAATATTTATTTCAACGGACTTCTTAATTAAACCGTCCCATAAACTTGGCGTTTTCACTACGATACTGGTCTCATCGTACTTCATTTCTTGATTATATTCGAGGCAGTGCTCGCCGACAGCTAATTGGCTTGGTTCATTTGCTCAGGTGTGTCACCGATGTTCCTAGCATATTGTAATCAAACATTTTAAAATCATCTCCACAACTTCCCGATCTCAGAGATATCATGAATTTTATAAGAGTGTGTCCTCTGATTGATTTTCATTTGTTTTTTTATTAGGCTAAAAGAACAAATTCTGGTACTTCGGCATCGCCTTCTGCCTTTTTTTCTGTAGCGTTCGACCTGATGGGATGCATTGTAAAGGTTGTGTTATTTCCTAATGTAATACTTGCTTTAAATTACAATTTTATGAGCATTCACCGCAATTATTTATTATCTGATACATTTCTTGTCCTAACCCGATTTTTAAAAGCCATTTCAGCATATTACTCAGAGAAATTTTACTACATCGGTCGTCTTAGAAATATGATGCAATAGATCGGCCGTCATTGCCGCAGCTTTAAGTCCATATTGCACGATCAAAGCTCGAACCTATCTTCGCTCAGAAGGTTTATCACGAAGTCCTATTCTCTTTTTTAAAGCATCATATTATTACAAGCTCAATACCGACTCAAAATTTCAGAGAATTTATTGCCGATCACGCATTATTGTGCTAAAGGTAGGCCAACAATAACAGGCTTCGCTCATTTTGATTTCTCCCGTCATCAATATAATCAATCTTTCTCTTTTTTGCTTATTTTATTCTCTACACCCAACATTTAAAAAATAACGTCCAGATGAAGGGAGATTATAATCTGGTAGTCTGCAAACGTAAGATATGCCACATTCGCATGGAATGTAATTTACACATGGCTTTCGGAGACTTATATAGTTTTTAACATTGCGAAGAACACTTTTCATCATAGCTGAATGGAGAGAGATACACTGTATGCCTTGTTTCCACAGGAGTCATCCTAGAGACATAGGGCCAGGTTAAGGAAGATACACTATTTTTGGCTTCTTTTTCTCGGTCTCCTCAGTCTCAACCTATTTCTCAAGCGTTTTTCATTTTGACTGCACGTCTGTTCAGTTCGATGGTCTGACTACTCATTTCTTCTCAACACTATTCATAGGTATCGTATTCTTCGGCGAGGCTCTCCTTGTTTGAAAGAGTTCGAGTTCTTTAGCACCTGATTTCCTTGCGATGGATGGTGACTCGATACTTGGAGTTAGAGGTGGGTGAATGTAGCTTTTCTGTATACATTGTGACCCAGGGATCCGACCGTCTTCTTTTAGATAACACGTCAACAAAAGGTAGTGGCCCTCTTTTTCAAGTTCCATCGTGAATTTCACATTACGATAGATAGAGTTTAAATGGCCCAGGAACTCTTGAAGTTTTTTCGGTATCGATAGAAAAACATTGGTTTCAATTTGGAAGATTCTAGTGCTTTTGCTTCAAAGTGTTTCATATATGGAAAAAACTACCGGAAGCACTCCATTAATCAATCACGCCGAGAAAACCTGAGAGATCATTGTGTAATAATGTACTTCGCCGCCAGGTATCACAACCGTTCCAAATTCACTGTTGCCGGGGAAGACTAAAATCTCATAATGGAGGCTGTCTTTGGTCGAGAACTACTTTACCGAAGAAGGGTATCACTTAAAGGGGAAAGCTTTAATAAATACGAACATTACTGGGCACAATTTAATCTATCAGTACCTATGATGTACTTTTGCATTTCTTGCTTTTATGTTTTCGTTTTCTTTAAAGGCAAAGAGAAAACGCGAAGCGGTAGCCCAGCGTAGAGCCTGCGCCTACCGTCATATATTTTTGATTTTCAAATGTTAAAAAACATAAGATGTTTTTGCTGTTCCTCGGTAAGAGGTAGGACTCGCTCTCTGCTAATGAACGAAGGTAGACGCACTTTATTTTAGAGCGTAATCAGAGGCAGTCATTTTAGTTATGTGAATAAGTGAGAAGTTTGTATTTTTTATGTGCGGCGAAGGAAAGAATACAGTATTATTTACTAACTGAAAGATTTTATGAGTCATTATTCCAAGCAGTACTGTAGTAAGAAGAACTGAAGCCCACCTGTGTACTTCGGAGTATTCACGAAGATCCGATTAACGCAACATGGACACGGTCAAGATTTTGTAGGTGGATACGGCGATCTGACGTAGTATTATTAATTGGTAATCATAAATCTACGGCAAGGAAAAGAATATTTCGTTCATGCTGAACTAATATGAATCAATTTACAGGCATAGCCCAGCTTGTTGTGCTTGTCCGAGTGCCGAAAAATAAATGTCATTATATTATAAAGTGGCGACAAGTGACAGGCACGATACGTAGTGGGCAGAACAGTGAGTACTAGTATTCTTAAGACAATGAATATACATGTATGTTAATAATTTCTTTATGTTCCATGTACGCTGATGACATGGCGGAAACGATGTTGTAACACTGGAGAAATACTAATTGAAAGAAAAGGAAATAACAAGTAAATTAGAAGGAAGTTGAGTCATCAGTCTTCTGAGTGGCTGGCCTGCCACGAATTCCTCTCCTCTGCCAAACTCTTCACGTCACGGTAGCACTTGCAACATACATACTCAATTATTTGCGGGATATATTCCAATCTCTGTGTTCCTCTACAGTTCTAACCCTCTACAACTGCCTCTAGTACCATGGAAGTTATTCCCTGATGTTTTAACAGATGTCCTATTATCCTGTCCCTGCTTCTTGTTAGTGTTTTTCACATATTCTTTTCCTCTCTGTTTGTACGCAGAACCTCCTCATCGCTTACCTAATATTCAACATTCGTCTGTATATCACATCTCTGATGTTTCTATTCTCTTCTGTTTCGGTTTTTCCACAGTTCGTGTTTCAGCATCATACAATGCTGTGCTCCAAACGTACATTCACAGAAATTTCTTCTTCAAATTAAGGCCTATGTTTGATACTAGCGGACTTCTCTTGGCCAGGAATGCACTTTTTGCCAGTACTGGTCTGCTTGCTCCGTCCGTCTTTGGTTATTTTGCCGCCTGGGTAGCAGAATTCCTTAACATCATCTACCTTGTGACCACTAATCCTCAGGTACGTTACTCACTGTTCTCATTTCGGCTACTTTCGTCTTTCTTCGACGTACTCTCAATCCATATTCTGCGCTTATTAGACAATTCCATTCTGCAGATTCTGTAATTCTTCTTCACGATCACCGAGGATAACAATGTCATCAGCGAATCGTATCGTTGATATGCTTTCGCTTTGAATTTTAATTCCACTCCTGAACTTTCCTTTTATTTCCACTATCGTTTCTTCGATGTATAGATTGAGCAATAGGTGTGAAAGACTAGCTATATATGAAGATGGTGTCTGTTGTTTCGGTGACCATGCAGCTCGTTAGAATGAATTTACAATTAAATCAATACCATGAAATGAATACCCTTAGCTGCATACAGGCGTTGATATACGTCGACCGGGACAGTTGAAAATGTGTGCCCCGACCGGGACTCGAACCCGGGATCTCCTGCTTACATGGCAGACGCTCTATCCATCTGAGCCACCGAGGACACAGAGGATAGTGCGACTGCAGGGACTTACCTCTGGCACGCCTTCCGTGAGACTCACATTCCCAACTTATTGTCCCACACTATATTCGTAGTGCCCCTGCCCATTACACTTATTACTCGCGGCTTTACCAATTTCCGTAAGAGGAACTGAAAGTAAATTTGAGGCTGGTTGCTGTCCCAACACCATCAACATTTGTCTATTCTTGGTGGTTTGGATTGACTAGTCAGTAGGGAGAAATAGAAAAACCGCGAGACCATACAATTTTCTGCATGTCGTTTCTTCCGGCCAAATAAGGAACCGCAAAACGTCAGCAGTTGCTACATGATTTTTAGAAAAGTCTTTGGATTCAAAACTAAGAGGAGAAGAGGATGAAACTAAAAGTTCACATTACTAATTGAGAGGAAAATAAACGTACCAGGTCCCTGGTACATAAAAAGTACTCAGCCATACTTTCAAATGAAACAAACGAAAAGAAAGAAAGAAAACTAGTAATGGGCACAGGAAGAGACTGCTGGTTCCAAGTAAATATAAAATAAAACTCCCTCAAGCTTCAGCATCTGTTCGAGAAAAGAAAAAGTTTGAGGGCAATAAAATCATGCCACTACAAGTCCTGAAATTCACAAAATTACGAAGAGGGCTGGGGGGCTAAAAGCAGATCTCTTTCGATGAAACTCGCTCTTATCTCGTATTACATCCTGAAAGCCATGTATCAAGGAAGTCACGTAGATGCTGCGTATCTTGTTTTCCGAAAGGTATTTTACTGTATAACATACATGCGCGTATTACCAAAAGTATGATCATGTCAAGCGAGATTTGGAACTGGATTGAGGATTTCTTGGTGGGAGAACATAACACGTTATCTTGCGTGGAGAGTCGTCGACAGATGTAAGTGCAAGTGTGCCACTGGAGAAGTGTATTAGGACCTTTGCCGTTCATGCTGAACATTAATGCTCTTATAGACAATCTGTAGAGTAACCTCTGACTTTTCACAGACGACACATTTATCTGTAACGAAGTACTAGTTAAAAAATTCTGCACAGATGTCCAATCGGATCATAAGATTTCAAAGTGGTGCAAATATTGGTAAATCACTTAAATGTTCAGGAATGTAAAATTGTGCACTTCACAAAAAGAAATACCATGCAAACACCGGGATGTAAACATTTTTATGGATATGAAATGTGACAATCACATAGTCTCAGTCGTAGGTAAAGTAGGTGCAAGACTCCTATTCATTGATAGAATACTAGGGAAATGCAATGAATCTGTCAAGGAGATTGCATTCGAAACACTCGTCCGACCCATCCTAGAATATTTCTCAAATGTGTGGGATCCGTATCAAATGGAACTAACAGCGGATATTGGACAGACACAAGGAAAGACATCACAAATGATGGTAAGTTCCTATGGGACCAAACTGCTGAGGTCTGAGGTCATCGGTCCTTAATCTAACTTAAAATTACGCTAAGGACAATACACACACCCATGCCCGATGGAAGACTCGAACCTCCGACAGGGAGCATCACAAATGGACCAAGTTTGTTTGCCTCGTGAGAGATGCTGGAAGAACAGAACCGGCAACCGCCTGAAGATGGAAGCAGAGTATCGCGTGAAAGCCTACTTAGAATTTTCCGCAACCCCCAACGTATCGCTTCGATAGGGATCGCGAAGACAAGATTAAATTAATTTCAGCAAGCAATCATCCTTCCTGCGCTTCACATGTGAATGGAACGGATAAAAGCGTCAATAACCGGTATAATGAGACGCGCCCTCTGCCCTGCACATCTCAGTGGTTTGCAGAGAACAGGAGTAGAAGGTCTGCACCACGATCTTTCTCAATTAAACGTAATCATAGTACATGTTACATACGCGCTTAATGGCTACTATGTTAATCAGCACAACAAGGCATTTCGTAATGGTGTACATTCCCGTAGGATTGTCTGGAGCTTCATTTAAACAGTATGCTTGTTACAAGAGTGTCGTGATCGTAGGCGTTCTGATTTTCTGCAACTGCTCGTTCTTGAAAGCAATTCGCTTTGAAATTATATTCCAAATAATTTTATATTGCACTCTGTTTTCTAAGTAACTATAAATGAGAAGTTTCTAGTAGTCCACCTTCATTTGGTATTAACCGTAATGTTATAATTCTATTCTCGTTTCAGATTTCGTACATTTGAGGCATAATCGACTTAATTAACAACATGTATGATTTAAGTAGACAGTGTTAGTCACTGCTGCATAAAATAAATGAATTCAACAATAGCCACATCTATAGCAAAGACAGTCCAAAACTTACTCATTTTTAGTAATAACCCTGCGGAATAGAGCTTTCACATATGTCTGTGTCGATCTAGAAATTTCTGAAAAAAATTAGTTTACAGAGTAATGTTATTTCTGAATTCATATTATTTTGGGACTCTAGACTCTCCTTGATTTTCTCTTTACACAATTCAGTCCGTAAGTCGAGGAATAACTATATCCTCAGTATGTGACGAAAACTGACAAGAACCTGTTCATCAGCGAATATTATTTCCAGTGTGTCTCCTTTACAACCAGAAAGCGGCAACAGCGAAGATGATGTTTGGAAAAAAATGGAAATTTGTGATAAATTCCTATAGGAGCAAACTGTTGAGTTCATCGGTCCCTAGGCTTACACACTACTTAATCTAAATTCATCTACCTTACGGTAAGGAAAACACACACCTACGCCCGAGGGGAGGGCTCGAAACTCCGACGGGGAGAGCCGTGCGAACCGTGGCAAGGTGCGCAAGACCGCACGGCTACCCCGCGCAGCAAGAAGTTTGGAACCTGCTCACCTAATGAGATATAGTTCATACCATTTCTCTTGTCTTGTGCACTTAGATATAAGATAATACAGCTCTTTATTTATTAGAAGTTCATAACAGGAGTTGCAATGAATTCTCCAGATGTCGAGTAATGGCTCATTCACTATGTAACACCAATAATCATGCAATTTGCCTCGGTTCCTTGCACGTTGTTTTTGACATTTTGTGAATGAAGAGGGGTACGTACACGGAGGTGACAAAAGTCATATAATGCCTCCTAATATGATGCCGGACCTCCTTTTGCCCGGCGTAGTGCAGCAACTCGACGTGGCGTGGACTCGGGGTCGTTGGAAGTCCCCTGAAGAAGTAACGAGCCACGCTGCTCTCTGTAATCGTCCATAATTGCGGAAGTGTTGCCGGTGCAGAATTTTGTGCACGAACTGAT
The DNA here is from genome assembly GCF_023898315.1 of Schistocerca nitens. Taxonomy (NCBI): domain Eukaryota; kingdom Metazoa; phylum Arthropoda; class Insecta; order Orthoptera; family Acrididae; genus Schistocerca; species Schistocerca nitens. The sequence goes on from NC_064615.1 coordinate 506,118,562, forward strand.
CTCTCAATTGTGAACCATAATCGTTCGATGGGATTAACGTTGGGCGATTTGGTTGGCCAAATTATTCCCTCGAATTGTCCAGAATCTTCTTCAAACCAAACGCGAACGGCTGTGGCTCGGTGACATGGCCCATTGTCATCCGCAAAAGTTCCATCGTTGTTTGGGAACGCGAAGCCGATGAGTGGCTGCAAATGGTGTCCAAGTAGCCGAACATAACTATTTTCAGGCAGTGATAGGTTCAGTAGGACGAAAGGACCCAATCCATTCCAGGTAAACACAAGCCCACACCATTATGGAGCCACCACCAGCTTACACAGTGCCTTGTTGACTACTAGATCAATAGCTTCTGGGGGTCTGGTTACGACATTTACAACCAGGTAACAAGCATCATTAACCTTTTGTTGAATAGCTTTCCCGTTCCCCATATTGTACTGTAGCGAAATAATATGAGTGATATGTGTATACGTCATGAGTTTCCAAGAACATCCCTGACAATGTTAACAGTATAAGAATCGCTATTATGAATTACTGCAGCGGTCAGAATTCTGTATACCGTCCCGCAAAGAAATAGTTGTCCGCGAATACACGAATACTTCATGGACTATGGTTAAAGGAGCTCCTGGCCGCGATCAACACCTTACGTATATACTCAGTATCTCCTGTATATATTACTGTCTGGAGAACTTCAACAAGTAATCAACAATTAGGTGCTTAAATGGTGAGCAGATGCTCTGCTAGTTGTTGTTGTTGTTGTGGTCTTCAGTCCAGAGACTGGTTTGATGCAGCTCTCCATGCTACTCGATCCGGTGCAAGGTTCTTAACTTCGCAGTACCTACTGCAACCTACATCCTTCAGAATCTGTTTAGTGGAGTCATCTCTTGGTCTCCCTCCGCGATTTTTACCCTTCACGCTGCCCTACAATACTAAATTGGTGATCCATTGATCATTAAGGATATAGTCTGGGGTGCTGTTTTTGTGTGTTTGTATTTCTATTTCTTCTAATATATTCATAGTGGCTCCTTTTTCTGCTAGATGTAAAATTTTTAAGTTGTCCTCAATGTTCCCACGGAATTATGTTCTTCAGCAACATGGGCTGCAAATGCGGATTTGTTCAAGTTACCAAGTCTTAAAGCATCAATGTGTTCTTTGTATCTAATTTCAAAACTTCTACTTGTCTGTCCAATGTAGAATTTTGGGCATGTATCGCATTTGAGTTTGTATATTCCTGATTTACGGCACGGACTCTTGGAGGTATTTACATCATGGATTACTTTTTGTTGTAATTTATTATTTATCGAAAAGCTGATTGTCATATTTTTCTTTTTAAATAAGTTTGCTATTTGGTATGAAAGTGGGCCTATGTATGGGAGAGTAGTATCCACTTCACAGCAGTCACTTCAAGACAAATCAGTGTGCCACAGAAGCCAAACCTAAATATACTACTCTGGCGTTTCAATTGGCTTTTTCAGTGCAACACTATCGGAGATGCGGATGTGCGCCCAGGTAGCGTCAGGCACACAGAGGGCTCAATCGCATCAGATGCAGGCAGGGGAAGGTAGGTGTCCATAGATGGAAGCTGAATGGAGGCGGAGGCGAGGAGACACGTCGCGTCTTCTGGTGCCAGGGCGTCAAAAGACAGCGCATCAGTTGAAGGGTCATCATCCTGTGCACACATCCGATGGAGACAGTCATCAGAAAGGATACGGCGTTGTCTCTTCCGTTTCCTCAGTGATCTTTGCTTCCTGACAAATTGTTCCGTGTCGGAAGGTGGGTGTCCGTCATCCGACATGCGGGCAGACGGCAGAAAAGCGGAGGTCGGTACAGCTCCATGATCAACAACCACGGGGTCGGGACAGCTTGCGTCTACTGACGGACATCGTCCGTTGGTAGTGTCTCCGATGACGGTTTAGGAGAGACAGGAGAAACGTCCATGGCGTCGTCGAGAGGGGTCGATGCTGGTGCAGACTGATTCAGAATGGGCAGCAGGCAGCCCCGCCGCTGATGCGTAAGAGAGAGGTAACACAGTAAGCGCCGCAGGGAGAGCGACGACTCCAATTCACAACGGAAATTACCTTCCTGGCCACAACCTGAACAAGTACGCGGATCCCCACCGTACATGCCAACAGTCCTTCAACCACCAATAAGCAAACAGGAAGGGACTTACTTCCATAGTTCGGATTTTTATCTGACGCACACCATTGAGGACATAGTAGGTTTCGAACGTCTTCCACGTTTCTGCAATGTGACTGACGATGTTGCCATAAGGTTTAAAGACGGTCACTACAACGTCCGACGGCACCTAAACGGGAGTTTGAAAACCGTCAACGATCGGAAGCCAAAATCAGTGTGATCATCTATAACAGTCACTGTATGGCCGTTAATGGTGTCGGAACTTGTGATAATTATCTTGACGCCACACAATGTCGGCGCACAGCTCTTGATTAGCCAGTTTTATGAACACAGTAGTACTGAGGGTTGAAAAATGAATTCCCATAATGTCTTGCAGCGGGTGACGCATTTCGTCCACTATAAACCGATCTACTTCATATGCCTTTGGTTGCTCATGATCCAATGGAAATATTAATTTAATCGTGGCTTCGCGGCAGAAAACGCCACTAGCGGAAGTAAACAAACGCCCGCTCGCTTGCAAGCAGTGCAACAGGCGGGATGCAAACAGAGAAAAATATCTGAAATTGCTAAATAATAAGGAGAGGACTAAAGTTATAGCTCTGACTTGGTGGTTAATTTGATATTTGCTTAAGTTACGTATAAGTTAGCCAGACGCGAAATTGCGCAAGGTTGCGTGTACATAAATAATTAAAACGTATAGCGGAGAAATCAGAGCTCGAACAGAAAGGTTTAGGTGTTCGTTTTTCCCCCGCGCTGTCCGGGAGTGGAATGGTATAGAGATAGTATGATTGTGGTTCGATGAACCCTCTGCCAAGCACTTAAATGTGAATTGCAGAGTAATCATGTAGATGTAGATGTAGTAAGCATATTTCAATTAGCTGTAAGTACAATAAGCTTTGTTCTAGTTAGGTTTGTCCAAATATTTAACATTTTCACCCTAGAGACACCGGAGATAGAAACTATCGCCATTGTTCGTAAAAGTTAATAATATTATTTACGAAAGTCAGCGGTATAGTAGAGGTCCAACTACGCTTGGTTACAAGGTGTTCAACTAAACTTTAAGGAACCATTTATCCAGTAAAGTGGCACTTTGGATGCTATCATTGAATTATTAGTTAAGAAGAAGGGTCTACGCTTTAATGATATAATAATTTAACTAAGAGTCAGAGAAACGCTAATGAGGAGTTACTAAACTAAGAGGACACCACGTCACATTAATTTGCCGAAAGATTGAAACTAATTGAATAATTTTAAGTAAGAATTAATTGAATAATATACTACAGGTGTTAGTATACGGTATATATAAGAAAAAGTTGTATTGGTTGTTAGTACTTGAGTATGCACTGAAGGAAATCGATTTAATATTACAAATGCAAGCTTGTACGCGCAACATCTTAATGATAGCTGAATTCAGACGAGAAATTGCGAAAGGTTGCATGTACATAAATAATTAAAACGTATAGCGGAAACGAGTAATATAGAATCGATACTAGCAGAGCTGCCCTCGGGGAAGATCAGTTTGGATTCCGTAGAAATATTGGAACACGTCAGGCAATACTGACCCTACGACTTATCTTAGAAGCTAACACCTCTTTCCTCAAAAATTTCCAAAAATTATTTTCCAACCTCTAAAGCAAATAATATTAGTACGCCTATCTGCAGATCAAGTAGCAAATTTATATGTTACTATAATTCCCCTGATGCTAAATGTAATAAAATAATGTACTATTAATGTAACAATGTTGTTGTTGTGGTCTTCAGTCCCGAGACTGGTTTGATGCAGCTCTCCATGCTACTCTATCCTGTGCAAGCTTCTTCATCTCCCAGTACCTACTGCAACCTACATCCTTCTGAATCTGCTTAGTGTATTCATCTCTTGGTCTCCCTCTACGATTTTTACCCTCCTCGCTGCCCTCCAATGCTAAATTTGTGATCCCTTGATGCCTCAAAACATGTCCTACCAACCGATCCCTTCTTCTAGTCAAGTTGTGCCACAAACTCCTCTTCTCCCCAATTCTATTCAATACCTCCTCATTAGTTACGTGATCTACCCACCTTATCTTCAGCATTCTTCTGTAGCACCACATTTCGAAAGCTTCTATTCTCTTCTTGTCCAAACTGGTTATCGTCCATGTTTCACTTCCATACATGGCTACACTCCATACAAATACTTTCAGAAACGACTTCCTGACACTTAAATCTATACTCGATGTTAACAAATTTCTCTTCTTCGGAAACGATTTCCTTGCCATTGCCAGTCTACATTTTATATCCTCTCTACTTCGACCATCATCAGTTATTTTACTCCCTAAATAGCAAAACTCATTTACTACTTTAAGTGTCTCATTTCCTAATCTAATCCCCTCAGCATCACCCGATTTAATTTGACTACATTCCATTATCCTCGTTTTGCTTTTGTTGATGTTCATCTCATATCCTCCTATCAAGACACTGTCCATTCCGTTCAACTGCTCTTCCAAGTCCTTTGCTGTCTCTGACAGAATTACAATGTCATCGGCGAACCTCAAAGTTTTTACTTCTTCTCCATGAATTTTAATACCTATTCCGAATTTTTCTTTTGTTTCCTTTACTGCTTGCTCAATATACAGATTGAATAACATCGGGGAGAGGCTACAACCCTGTCTCACTCCTTTTCCAACCACTGCTTCCCTTTCATGCCCCTCGACTCTTATAACTGCCATCTGGTTTCTGTACAAATTGTAAATAGCCTTTCGCTCCCTGTATTTTACCCCTGCCACCTTCAGAATTTGAAAGAGAGTACTCCAGTTAACGCTGTCAAAAGCTTTCTCTAAGTCTACAAATGCTAGAAACGTAGGTTTGCCTTTTCTTAATCTTTCTTCTAAGATAAGTCGTAAAGTTAGTATTGCCTCACGTGTTCCAACATTTCTACGGAATCCAAACTGATCTTCCCCGAGGTCGGCTTCTACCAGTTTTTCCATTCGTCTGTAAAAGAATTCGCGCTAGTATTTTGCAGCTGTGACTTATTAAACTGATAGTTCGGTAATTTTCACATCTGTCAACACCTGCTTTCTTTGGGATTGGAATTATTATATTCTTCTTGAAGTCTGTGGGTATTTCGCCTGTCTCATACATCTTGCTCACCAGATGGTAGAGTTTTGTCATGACTGGCTCTCCCAAGGCCATCAGTAGTTCTAATGGAATGTTGTCTACTCCCGGGGCCTTGTTTCGACTCAGGTCTTTCAGTGCTCTGTCAAACTCTTCACGCAGTATCTTATCTCCCATTTCATCTTCATCTACATCCTCTTCCATTTCCATAATATTGTCCTCAAGTACATCGCCCTTGTATAAACCCTCTATATACTCCTTCCACCTTTCTGCCTTCCCTTCTTTGCTTAGAACTGGGTTGCCATCTGAGCTCTTGATATTCATACAAGTGGTTCTCTTTTTTCGAAAGGTCTCTTTACTTTTCCTGTAGGCAGTATCTATCTTACCCCTAGTGAGATAAGCCTCTACATCCTTACATTTGTCCTCTAGCCATCCCTGCTTAGCCATTTTGCACTTCCTGTCGATATCATTTTTGAGACGTTTGTATTCCGTTTTGCCTGCTTCATTTACTGCATTTTTATATTTTTTCCTTTCATCAATTAAATTCAATATTTCTTCTGTTACCCAAGGATTTCTATTAGCCCTCGTGTTTTTACCTACTTGATCCTCTGCTGCCTTCACTACTTCATCCCTCAGAGCTACCCATTCTTCTTCTACTGTATTTCTTTCCCCCATTCCTGTCAATTGTTCCCCTATGCTCTCCCTGAAACTCTCTACAACTTCTGGTTCTTTCAGTTTATCCAGGTCCCAACTCCTTAAATTCCCACCTTTTTGCAGTTTCTTCAGTTTCAATCTGCAGTTCATAACCAATAGATTGTGGTCAGAATCCACATCTGCCCCTGGAAATGTCTTACAATTTAAAACCTGGTTCCTAAATCTCTGTCTTACCATTATATAATCTATCTGATACCTTTTAGTATCTCCAGGATTCTTCCAGGTATACAACCTTCTTTTATGATTCTTGAACCAAGTGTTAGCTATGATTAAGTTATGCTCTGTGCAAAATTGTACAAGGCGGCTTCCTCTTTCATTTCTTCCCCCCAATCCATATTCTCCTACTATGTTTCCTTCTCTCCCTTTTCCTACTCTCGAATTCCAGTCACCCATGACTTAAATTTTCGTCTCCCTTCACTACCTGAATAATTTCTTTTATCTCGTCATACATTTCATCAATTTCTTCATCATCTGCAGAGCTAGTTGGCATATAAACTTGTACTACTGTAGTAGGCATGGGCTTTGTGTCTATCTTGGCCACAATAATGCGTTCACTATGCTGTTTGTAGTAGCTAACCCGCATTCCTATTTTTTTATTCATTATTAAACCTACTCCTGCATTACCCCTATTTGATTTTGTATTTATAACCCTGTATTCACCTGACAAAAAGTCTTGTTCCTCCTGCCACCGAACTTCATTAATTCCCACTATATCTAACTTTAAACTATCCATTTCCCTTTTTAAATTTTCTAACCTACCTGCCCGATTAAGGGATCTGACATTCCACGCTCCGATCCGTAGAACGCCAGTTTTCTTTCTCCTGATAACGACGTCCTCTTGAGTAGTCCCCGCCCGGATATCCGAATGGGGGACTATTTTACCTCCGGAATATTTTACCCAAGAAGACGCCATCATCATTTAATCATACAGTAAAGCTGCATTTCCTCGGGAAAAATTACGGTTGTAGTTTCCCCTTGCTTTCAGCCGTTCGCAGTACCAGCACAGCAAGGCCGTTTTGGTTAATGTTACAAGGCCATATCAGTCAATCATCCAGACTGTTGCCCCTGCAACTACTGAAAAGGCTGTTGCCCCTCTTCAGGAACCACATGTTTGTCTGGCCTCTCAACAGATACCCCTCCGTTGTGGTTGCACCTACGGTAGTGCCATCTGTATCGCTGAGGCACGCAAGCCTCCCCACCAACGGCAAGGTCCATGGTTCATGGGGGGGAAACAATATAAACTCAAAAAATCAATGTCTCTGTACTAGTGTAAAAGGCATTACAGTCGCGTAAATGAATATATGATCATTTCCAAACATAGCACATCATCGTCAAATGTTACGATATATCATAGCATCTTTGATACTCACATGTTTGTAAGCTCTTTGTATGTACACTCCTGGAAATTGAAATAAGAACACCGTGAATTCATTGTCCCAGGAAGGGGAAACTTTATTGACACATTCCTGGGGTCAGATACATCACATGATCACACTGACAGAACCACAGGCACATAGGCACAGGCAACAGAGCATGCACAATGTCGGCACTAGTACAGTGTATATCCACCTTTCGCAGCAATGCAGGCTGCTATTCTCCCATGGAGACGATCGTAGAGATGCTGGATGTAGTCCTGTGGAACGGCTTGCCATGCCATTTCCACCTGGCGCCTCAGTTGGACCAGCGTTCGTGCTGGACGCGCGGACCGCGTGAGACGACGCTTCATCCAGTCCCAAACATGCTCAATGGGGGACAGATCCGGAGATCTTGCTGGCCAGAGTAGTTGACTTACACCTTCTAGAGCACGTTGGGTGGCACGGGATACATGCGGACGTGCATTGTCCTGTTGGAACAGCAAGTTCCCTTGCTGGTCTAGGAATGGTAGAACGATGGGTTCGATGACGGTTTGGATGTACCGTGCACTATTCAGTGTCCCCTCGACGATCACCAGTGGTGTACGGCCAGTGTAGGAGATCGCTCCCCACACCATGATGCCGGGTGTTGGCCCTGTGTGCCTCGGTCGTATGCAGTCCTGATTGTGGCGCTCACCTGCACGGCGCCAAACACGCATACGACCATCATTGGCACCAAGGCAGAAGCGACTCTCATCGCTGAATACGACACGTCTCCATTCGTCCCTCCATTCACGCCTGTCGCGACACCACTGGAGGCGGGCTGCACGATGTTGGGGCGTGAGCGGAAGACGGCCTAACGGTGTGCGGGACCGTAGCCCAGCTTCATGGAGACGGTTGCGAATGGTCCTCGCCGATACCCCAGGAGCAACAGTGTCCCTAATTTGCTGGGAAGTGGCGGTGCGGTCCCCTACGGCACTGCGTAGGATCCTACGGTCTTGGCGTGCATCCGTGCGTCACTGCGGTCCGGTCCCAGGTCGACGGGCACGTGCACCTTCTGCCGACCACTGGCGACAACATCGATGTACTGTGGAGACCTCACGCCCCACGTGTTGAGCAATTCGGCGGTACGTCCACCCGGCCTCCCGCATGCCCACTATACGCCCTCGCTCAAAGTCCGTCAACTGCACATACGGTTCACGTCCACGCTGTCGCGGCATGCTACCAGTGTTAAAGACTGCGATGGAGCTCCGTATGCCACGGCAAACTGGCTGACACTGACGGCGGCGGTGCACAAATGCTGCGCAGCTAGCGCCATTCGACGGCCAACACCGCGGTTCCTGGTGTGTCCGCTGTGCCGTGCGTGTGATCATTGCTTGTACAGCCCTCTCGCAGTGTCCGGAGCAAGTATGGTGGGTCTGACACACCGGTGTCAATCTGTTCTTTTTTCCATTTCCAGGAGTGTATTAAAACATGTGGTGCGCGATAGAAATCTTCTCAGTGACAAATCTAAAGTATTCAGTAAGAAAAATTTACGTGTGCAACAATAAGAATGCAGTGAGAATGTATTCACATCTGTTGGACGAATGTTATGATAAAAAACACTCCAAACCGACATTTCACTTAAGCCACATGCCACGAAAATCTGTAACGCAACCATCTGTGTGTGGCGTGTTTATAATTGTGTATTATTTATATTTTAGGATAATTAATTTGTAAAAAACACACCACATGTCATAAAGAAAGCGTGTAAACCGTCTGATGATGAATCACAACGATTCGAAACCGGTAACGGTACCTTTGAATAAAGGAACTGAAAGTAAATTTGAGGCTGGTTGCTGTCCCAACACCATCAACATTTATCTTCAAACAACAGCCACGGTCTCCATCATGTCATCATATGACAAAATTGCACAGGGATTTTGTTGTTGTTGTGGTCTTCAGTCCTGAGACTGGTTTGATGCAGCTCTCCATGCTACTCTACCCTGTGCAAGCTTCTTCATCTCCCAGTACCTACTGCAACCTACATCCTTCTGAATCTGTTTAGTGTATTCATCTCCTGGTCACCCTCTACGAGTTTTACCCTCCACGCTGCCCTACAATGCTAAATTGGTGATCCCTTGATGCCTCAGAACATGTCCTACCAATCGATACCTTCTTCTAGTCAAGTTGTGCCACAAACTTCTCTTCTCCCCAATCCTATTCAATACCTCCTCATTAGTTATGTGATCTACCCACCTTATCTTCAGCATTCTTCTGTAGCACCACATTTCGAAAGCTTCTATTCTCTTCTTGTCCAAACCAGTTATCGTCCATGTTTCACATCCATACATGGCTACGCTCCATACAAATACTTTCAGAAACGACTTCCTGACACTTAAATCAATACTCGATGTTAACAAATTTCTCTTCTTCAGAAACGCTTTCCTTGCCATTGCCAGTCTAGATTTGATATCCTCTCTACTTCGACCATCATCAGTTATTTTGCTCCCCAAATAGCAAAACTCATTTACTACTTTAAGTGTCTCATTTCCTAGTCTAACTCCCTCAGCGTCACCCGACATAATTCGACTACATTCCATTATCCTCGTTTTGCTTTCGTTGATGTTCATCTTATATCCTCCTTTCAAGACACTATCCATTCCGTTCAACTGCTCTTCCAAGTCCTTTGCTGTCTCTGACAGAATTACAATGTCATCGGCGAACCTTAAAGTTTTTATTTCTTCTCCATGGATTTTAATACCTATTCCGAATTTTTCTTTTGTTTCCTTCACTGCTTGCTCAATATACAGATTGAATAACATCGGGGAGAGGCTACAACCCTGTCTCACTCCCTTCGCAACCACTGCTTCCCTTTCATGCCCCTCGACTCTTATAACTGCCATCTGGTTTCTGTACAAATTGTAAATAGCCTTTCGCTCCCTGTATTTTACCCCTGCCACCATCAGAATTTGAAAGAGAGTATTCCAGTCAACATTGTCAAAAGCTTTCTCTAAATCTACAAATGCTATTAATGTAGGTTTGCCTTTTCTTAATCAAGCTTCTAAGATAAGTCGTAAGGTCAGTGTTGCCTCACGTTTTCCAATATTTCTACGGAAGCCAAACTGATCTTCCCCGAGATCGGCTTGTACCAGTTTTTCCATTCGCCTGTAAAGAATTCGCGTTAGTATTTTGCATCCGTGACTTATTAAACTGATAGTTCGGTAATTTTCACGTCTGACAGCACCTGATTTCTTTGGGATTGGAATTATTATATTCTTCTTGAAGTCTGAGGGTATTTCGCCTGTCTCATACATCTTGTTCACCAGATGGTAGAGTTTTGTCAGGACTGGTTTTCCCAAGGGTGGCAGTAGTTCTAATGGAATGTTGTCTACCTCAGGGGCCTTGTTTCGACTTAGGTCTTCCAGTGCTCTGTCAAACTCTTCACGTAGTATCGTATCTCCCATTTCATCTTCCTCTACATCCTCTTCCATTTCCGTAATATTGTCTTCAAGTACATAGACCCTCTATATACTCCTTCCACCTTTCTGCTTTCCCTTCTTTGCTTAGAACTGGGTTTCCATCTGAGCTCTTGATATTCATACAAGTGGTTCTCTTTTTTCGAAAGGTCTCTTTACCTTTCCTGTAGGCAGTATCTATCTTACCCCTAGTGAGATAAGCCTTTACATCCTTACATTTGTCCTCTAGCCATCCCTGCTTAGCCATTTTGCACTTCCTGTCGATATCATTTTTGAGACGTTTGTATTCCTTTTTGCCGGCTTCATTTACTGCATTTTTATATTTTCTCCTTTCATCGATTAAATTCAATATTTCTTCTGTTACCCAAGGATTTCTACTAGATCCTCTGCTGCCTTCACTACTTCATCTCTCAAAGTTACCCATTCTTCTTCTACTGTATTTCTTTCCCCCATTCCTGTCAATTGTTCCCTTCTGCTCTCCCTGAAACTCAATACAAACTCTGGTTTAGTTATTTTATACGGATCACATCTCCTTAAATTCCCACCTTTTTGCAGTTTCCTCAGCACTAAGGATAGAAACAGGAAATTTGCAGAAGATGTTGATCTTATACTGCAGGTATCGTTTAAGAAGCGATTGTTTGAAGTTCCACCCCTAAGGGGGTGAAATAGGGGATGAAACTTTTTTTCCTAAATTTATCGCTATTAATGCAACTTTGAAGCTACACCTACGAAAATTGATATTTGCTTAACGCTAAAGCTACGAAAATTTGAATTTAATTTCTCGGTTGGAAATAAAAAATATGTTTCACTGTTTTTGGAAATTAAATCCGCATGAGATGACTGGGTGTTATGTGTCTCTAATCATCATTTGAGCATGACTGACTCGCAAGTCGCCGAAGTGGGGTCAACTTAAAAGGACTTGCAATACGGCGGCCGAACTCCCCCGCATGGGGCCTCCTGACCAACAGTGCCATGCGATCATTTCATTTCATTTCAGAGGGTGAAATGATTTATGAAAATACTTCACTGAGCAAGCAGTTTTAAAGCTAAAGCTTAGAAAGCTGGTATTTGGCTTTTCGGTTAGAAATGACGAAATTCTTGTTACATAGTTTTTGGAAATTCCTCTCCTAAGCGGGTAAAATAGGGGATGGAAGTCTTTCTGAAAAACATATTGCTATTAAGGCAATTTTTAAGTTTGGGTACGAAAATTGGTTTTTGATTTTTCAGTCAGAAATAAAAAAGTACGAATTTCAGAATTTTTGGAAATTCCTCCGTTAAGGGGGTTAAAATAGACGGCGAAAGGTTTTTTGAAATGAATCATTATTAAAAAAAAACTATTACAGTTTTTTGAAGCTACGTGTACGAAAATTGATATTTGACTTCTCGGTTAGAAATTAAATAATTCGTGTTTCAGCGTTTTTAGAAATTCATCTCCCTAAGGAAATGAAAGAGGGGGCGAAAAGTTTTATGACATTATTTACTTATGAATGCATTTTCGATGCAAAATGTATGAAAATTTGTATTTGGCTTCTCTGTTAGAAACAAAAAAAATGTGTATTTTTACTGTTTTGGAAGTTAAGCATTTAAGGGGGTGAAATTGGAGACGAAAATATTTAAAAAAATATTTCTTATATTAAAAATTTTTTAAGCTTAATGTATGAAAATTTGTATTTCACTTCTCGGTTGGATACAAAGAAATATGTGTTGGGTGATGAAAATTTCAATGGAAATACCACCACAAGGAACCAAAAGTCATGATTAACAAAATCTCTTATTGGTCAGAAATACATTCGGAAAAGACCATGTTTTTGTGGCTTTGCTGAAGTACATAAAAAAATCGATTACAGAAAAAAAAATTATTGCGGAGCGTACAGTCTGTGCGAGCGAGGCAGCGGGCATTCAACTATTGTTAGGATACGTTGGGATGCATTTACTGAGCTACGCCATTGCTAGATGTGAAAGTATCAGCACTTTCATGTTTTGCTCTTGAGGAAATACGCCTTTTGTTTAATATTTGGTGTGAAGATTAATTAACTCAAGAGAAACGTTAGGTATTGTGTTCATGCTTTGTTCTTTAATGGCAACTATCCATGTGGTGATATGTGTTACTTTTGATAACTTTCACTTGATGGGGATTGCAATGATTATTAAATGGTATGTCACTTAACGGAGCAGAATCTGAATGAAGTTCTTGATTGCAGAGAAATCTTAACAATGAAGTAAATTTAGAAACTTTCATGGCTGGCAGCCATATGTGTGTACCTCCGTATTCTTGTTTTCTGTTGATTATTCTTTGTTTTCATCTCCTTCAGGGAATCTTATCATTGTAATTATAATGTGGGCAACAAATTTCATTTTGCAGTAGCGGAGTGCAAAGGGTATTTCACCGTTAAATGCAGAGGTGAGAGCGGATAGGTGGAAAGAGTGCATTGAAGGCCGCTATGAGGGGGAAGATTTGTCTAATGACGTGGTAGAAGAAGAAACAGGAGTCACTACAGAAGAAATAGGGGATCTGGTATTAGAATCAGAACTTAAAAGGCACAAGGGAAAGATAACTGTCCACCAGAATCATTGGTAGAAGTGGCAACAAAACTACTATTCACGCTGGTGCGTAGAACGTATGAATCTGTCGATACACCATCTGCCTTTCAGAAAAATATCACCCACACAACTCCGAAGACTGCAAGAGCTGACGATTGCGAGAATTACCAAACAATTAGCTTAACAGCTCATGCATTCAAGTTCTTGACAAGAATAATATACAGAAGAATGGAAAAGAAAACTGAGGACGTGTTAGATGACGATCAGTTTGGCTTTAGGAGATGTAAAGGGACAAGAGAGACAGTTCTGACGTTGCGGTTGATAATAAAAGTAACACTAAAGAAAAATCGGGACACGTTCATGGGTTTCGTATACCTGGAAAAAGCGTTCGACAGTGTCAAATGGTGTACGATTTTCGAAATTCTGAGGAAAATAGGGATAAACGAAGTAGGCAGAGACGGGTGATACACAACATGTAGATGAGCCAAGTGGGAATAATAGGAGTGGAAAGCCATGGACGATGAGCTCGGATTAAAAAGAGTGGAAAATAGTGACGCAGTCTGTCACCCCTACTGTTCAATCTAATCATGGAAGAAGCAATTATGGAAATAAAAGAAAGGTTCAGTAGTGGAATTAAAATTCAAAGCGAAAGGATATCAATGATAAGATTATCTGACGACAGTGATACCCTCATTGAGAGTGAAGAAGAATATGGATTGAGAGTAAATTGAAGAAAGACCAAAGTAATAAGAAGTAGCAGAGATGAGAAGAGCGAGAAACTTAACATCAGGATTGATGGGCACGAAGTAGATGAAGTTAAGGAAATCTGCCAGCTAGGCAGCATAATAACCAATGACGGACGGAGCAAGGAGGATATCAAGAGCAGACTGGACTACCAAAAAGGACATTGCTGGCCAAGAGAAGATCTACCAGTATCAAAAATTGGCCGTAATTAAAGAATGTTGAAAATTAAGTGGATTGTCAAGGTAAGGAATGAGGAGGTTCTGCGCAGAATTGAATAGGATAGGAATATATGGACAACACTGACCAGGAGAACGTACTGGACATCTGTGAAGGCATCATGGCGTGAGATGAAGACGCTGTCACAGGGGAGGAATTCGCGATGGGCGCCAGCCAACCAGTGAGAATACTGGTGACCTACACAAAAATAAAAAAATAATTTAAAAACGTTTACCATGATCACGTCACTCTCTTTGTGTGGCGTTGAGCGCCCAATGGTTTGTGGTTGTCGATCAACGAGCTGTTTTAGAATCTAGAACTCAGTCTCCCGAGTACGACGAATATCATTATCGGTAATCTCCGGATCTTATGATGAATTCTGTCTAATTTAATGAACTTTGCGGCCGGGAGGTGCTGTTCTTTTTGTTATCATTTAGTAGTATCTAATCTAATTGAATGACCCCCTATACTTGTCTCATTATCACTGATACCAGTTTTAATGTGGGCATCGTCAAAGAGGTCAGGTCCATTTGTTGTTTATAGATCCAATATATTTCCATCGTGAGTGAGGTTCGGAACTATCTGTTCTACGTAGTTTTCAGAGAAAGCATCTAGTAACGCTTGGCGGAATGACTTGTTCCGCCCACCACTACCAGAACTGTAATTTTCACAATTGAGTGATGGATAGTTAAAGCCCCTCTGATTATTACGTTATAAATGGGGAACTCATGAGGTTTTCTCTAAAGGTTTTAGTTACATTAGGAAGTGAGTCTGACGGTCGACAGGATGCAGTTATAATTTTATGCCCATCCCTTGTACTAAGTCTTGCTCAATCAGTCACGCAATCAACTTCAATTTCTATATCGGTGGAATTTTGTTTCTCGTGTACTACGACAAATACGCCACCTCCAGTTCCCATTAGCCTATTCTTTCGATAAATTATCCCAAAAATCTCACTGCTGTCCATTTCGGATTTCAACAGCTTTCTGTACTTAGTATCATGTGAGCTTCACAGCATTCTTGTTACGAATGCTTCGGGATTTAACCACAAGGGGGGGGGGGGTCGTAATCTCAAAAGACCCTTGTATGCATCTCTCACACAGTTAGCGACCTAGGCAGCAGCCTCTGACATGCAATGGTACTTGACCCGTTTAGGGGACCCTACAGTTCTCAACCCTATGGCTCAAGTCTAGAAAGTCACAGTGTAGGTAGGCACTCTCTGGTTCAAGCCTTCCACTTGACTCGGAACCATGGTCCGATGATCTGTTCTAGGGACAATACTGCAGATAGCGAGCTTCGTTGAAACTCCATGAGCAATCCTGGTCTCCTTAACCTTCTCTGCCGGTCGCTGGAATGATCCCACTGTGACCCTGGAGCTCAGACAACAGCTATCGTTTGTACCAGCGTGTGCC
This sequence comes from Schistocerca nitens, assembly GCF_023898315.1. Lineage (NCBI taxonomy): Eukaryota > Metazoa > Arthropoda > Insecta > Orthoptera > Acrididae > Schistocerca > Schistocerca nitens. The sequence continues at coordinate 506,134,216 of NC_064615.1, forward strand.
ACAACCTGCAGTTGGTTGCATCCTGTTCCCTCAATGCCTCCCGGAATAGTCTCTGCAGCAAGGTGTTCCCTCCCAACCAGTGCTGCCGTTTCCCTAAAATAATATTCGTTGCACATTTGAAATGACAGCAGTTAATATGCCCTCCGCTCTGTTCTGTTGTCTGTCCCTGACGTGGTAAACAGCACGTTTCCCAACAGGTGAAGGGTATCTCACTGGGCCAGTTTCAGTTACAGTGGAAACAGCATCTCGAAATTGGTGGTTATGGGGATGAGAGTAACATCGTAATTTGTCCGTGGTCCCTGTCATCCCTGTGCAGGGCGCCTAGATATAACACTGACATGCCACTCACAGTAAGCTGGACGATTAAAGGAATGAAGTGATACACTTCAAGATCTCTAAGGCTACAGATACAGCAACAAGCTCAGTAGACAATACAGCATCTCGAAATTGGTGGTTATGGGGATGAGAGTAACATCGTAATTTGTCCGTGGTCCCTGTCATCCCTGTGCAGGGCGCCTAGATATAACACTGACATGCCACTCACAGTAAGCTGGACGATTAAAGGAATGAAGTGATACGCTTCAAGATCTCTAAGGCTACAGATACAGCAACAAGCTCAGTAGACAATACAGCTGAAGAGGAATGAACATCTCTAAAAAGAGCAATCACAGAAGTTGGAAAGAGAAATATAGGTAAAAAGAAGGTAGCTAAAAAGAATGAATGGGTATCAGAAAAAATACTTTAGTTGATCGATGAAGAAAGTAAGTACAAAAATGTTTAGCTAAATTTAGGAATACAGAAATACAAGTCGCTGAGGAATCAAACAAATAGGAAGTGCAGGGAAGCTAAGGCGAAGTGGCTCCATGAAAAATATGACGAAATCGAAAAAGAAATGACTGTCGGAAGGACTGACTGAGCATATAGTACCGAGCGAGGTGGCGCAGTGGCTAGCACACTGAGCTCGCATTCGGGAGGACGACGGTTCAATCCCGCGTCCGGCCTTCCTGATTCAGGTTTTCCGTGATTTCCCTAAATCGCTCCAGGCAAATGATGGGATGGTTCTTTTGAAAGGTCACGGCCTACTTCCTTCCCCATTCTTCCATAATCCGATGAGATCGATGACCTCGCTGTCTAGTCTCCTCCCCAAAACAACTCCACTCAGCATATAGAAAAGTCAAAACAACATTTGGTGAAATTAAAAGCAAGGGTGATAACATTAAGAGTGCAACGGAAATTCCACTGTCAAATGCAGAGGAGAGAGTGGATCTATGAAGGGGGAACATTTGTCTAATGTGGTAGAAGAAGAAACAGGAGTCGATTTAGAAGAGATGGGGGCGCAGTATTAGTATCAGAATTTAAAAGAGCTTCGGAGGACTGAAGATCAAATAAGGCAGAATTTATAGATAACAATCCATCAGAACTTCTAAAATCATTGGGGGAAGTGGCAACAAAACGACTATTCACGCTGGTGTGTAGAACGTATGAGTCTGGCAAAGTACCATCTGACTCAGAAAAATATCATCCACACAATTCCGAAGACTACAAGGGCTGACAAGTGCGAGCATTACCGCACAATCAGTTTAACAGCTCATGCATCCAAGTTACTGACACGAATAATATACAGAAGAATGGAAAAGAAAATTGAGGATATGTTAGATGACGATCAGTTTGGTTTTAGGAAAGGTAAAGGCATCAGAGAGGCAATTCTGACGTTGCGGTTGATAATGGAAGAAAGACTAAAAAAAAATCAAGACACATTCAAAGGATTTGTCGACATGGAAAAAACGTTCTACAATGTAAAATGGCTCAAGATGTTAGCAATTCTGAGAAAAATAGAGAGAGGAGTGTAATATACAATAAGTACAAGAGCCAAGAGCGAATAATAATAGTGGTGAACCAAGAACGAAGTGCTCGGATTAAAAAGGGTGTAAGGCAGGGATGTAGTCTTTCGCACCTACTGTTCAATCTGTACATCAAAGAAGCAATAGAGGAAATAAAATTAAGGTTCAGGAATAGGATTAAAATTCAAGGTGAAAGGATATCAGTGATACGATTCGCTGATGACATCGCTACGCTCAGTGAAAGTGAAGAAGAATTACACGATCTGTTGAATGGAATGGTCCAATAAGTACAGAATATGGAGTGAGAGTAAATCGAGGAAAGACGAAAGTAATGAGAAGTGGCAGAAATGAGATCAGCGAGAAACTTAACTACCTTGGCAGGGAAGTAACAAACGACGGACGGAGCAAGGAGGACATCAAAAGCAGTCTAGCACTAGCAAAAAGGACATTCCTGGCCAAGAGAAGTCTATTAGTAACAAAAATTGGCCATAATTTAAGAAAGAAATTTCTGAGAATGTGCTTTTGGAGCAGAGCATTGTATGGTAGTGAAACATGGACTGTGGGAAAACCTGAATAGTAGAGAATCGAAGCGACTTAGATATGGTGCTATGGACGTATATTGAAAATTAGGTGGACTGATTAGGTAAGGAATGAGGAAGTTCTACGAAGAATCGGTGAGGAAAGGGATATGTGTGAGACAATTACAAGGAGGAGGGACAGGATGAAGGACGATCGGTCATCTGTTAAGAAATCGGGGAATGACTTCCATGGCACTGGAGGGAGCTGCAGAGGCAAAAACTATAGAGAGTACATCCAACAAATAACTGAAGATGTAGGTTGCAAGTGCTACTTTGTGATGAAGAGGTTGGCACAGTAGAATAATTAGTGGCAGGATGCATCAAACAAGTCAGAAGACTGATGACTCAAAAAAAAAAAAAAAATCTCTATTTCAAGTGTGTATACACTGAAGCTGAACAAGTGACCAGGGTAGTCTTTTTCTTGTTTTCATGTAGTGGAACAAAATTATACCGGCTGTCCAGTTGTTTCGCATAGCACCGTACGTCGTTTGGTGCAAATGTGCGTCAACAGAATAGTTCTTAGGTGAGGATATGTAAGTCAAACACTTGTGCCAATTCGTGATACGTGAAATGTGGTTTAATATAGTAGCATTTAAAAATACACTAAATTTTATATCAGTGATGTATTATAGCTGCTGACTTAAAAATACTGCACAATCGCGGCCACATAATCCTTTATTTTCCGTTCAAAACAGCTAAGGTTTCATTTTTCTCCGATAACCCTGACAACACGGCTGCCGTATTTCCTGTCAAACATTCTGAACAGATAAACCCCCATGCAACAGACACACACAGCATTTGTAAACTGGGACAGAATTTAGCCGCTGTTTGCAAGAGCGGGCGGACTGTTCAAATGGTTCAAATGGCTCTGAGCACTATGGGACTCAACATCTGTGGTCATTAGTCCCCTAGAACTTAGAACTACTTAAACCTAACTAACCTAAGGACATCACGCACGTCCATGCCCGAGGCAGGATTCGAACCTGCGACCGTAGCGGTCGCGCGGCTCCGGACTGAGTGCCTAGAACCGCTAGACCACCGCGGCCGGCCGGGCGGACTGTAAACAGTGCACTGTGCATATACCTGGTTAGCCGCTAACCCAAATGCCCCATTGCGGACATAAGAAAGTCAAACATTCCGCAAAGCCACCGTAATATCTGGAGACGTTCGCTGCACCAAAGCGATGACTGGCGGCATCATTACGAAAACTTCACGCCTTACAAGCACTAGCGGCATACATATGTTATTTAAGCGACAATAAGCCTGTGAAACCATGTAGGGCAATACGTAGATTCAGATGAAAACATTTCTAAATTGGCTGCATTTTTACTTGTGACGTAATAAAGCAAAGCCTTAAATGACAACACAAATGTCAGCAGCAATGTTGTGCAGGCTGAACTGATTCATGAATTTGTTTTAATTATTTGTTTAGCCTTGTTCAGGCAACCATTAAACCACGAACGAAATACTTAAGCCCTTTCCTTTACATAATAGGTTCATACTTGGCACAGTACAATAAAAAAGGGAATTTTAGTATTAGCCAGAATATGAAACACACTATCTTATCAAAAGATTACGGACACCTGTTAGCGGACATTAATATGGGATGTGTCCACCATTCACCTTTATGACGGATTGAACTCTGCTTGGGGACACTTCCGATGACATGTCTGAATGTCTGTGGAGGAAAGGCAGTCCATTTTTCCTAAAGAGTCGAAACCGGATAAGGTAATGATGCTGGACGCTACGGTCTGGAGCGGAGTCGACGTTCTAATTCAGGTATGGGCAACCTTTGGTGACCCGCGGGCCGTATTCGACACATATTTCAGCTCGCGGGCCGGATTGTCACATGACGTGACAGCACTGCTCTTAACACATAAAGTCAAAACTAATGGGTCTGTCACGTAAATGTTTACGGAGTAACGGACCGATACGAATGACACCCAACATGCCATGCCAACAAATTATGACCCGAAAACGGCATTGTTGAATGTAAATTTATATTCACCCTGTCTTCATCATTTCACTTACTTACGCGACGTAAACAATGTGTCTTTATCTATGACTTTTTGCAACAGGTGGCTTAAAACGTCCATTGGAAAATTTTGCAACACCGTTAGTAAAGAAACTTTGCTCATGACTTGTAAATTAATGAAACTATGTGAAGATGGGGTACTAGGCACCTTGAAATGTCATGACGGTGAAATAAATTCCTATGAAAGTAACTGGTTGCAGCTAATTCATTACAAATTACCCACAATAACAACAGCTGCAGTGTTCTAATACGTCCACAACAGACAAGAATTAGTTGCTAGTATTTATACGAGAAACAATTGTACACCCGTGAACAGAATTGCGTTTTGTCAAACTGATAATAATTGTCCTCACACGCTCAGTACATGTTAGTAATACTGAGAATATTTTGGATGGCACCAGTACTGTTTCTCGATATTTCTAGTATTAACAATAAGATAACATTCGTCCTCAGACGGTCATTACATTAACGTATTGACAATAGCATTGAACGTGTGAAGGCCTCCTGACTTCCGTGTGAAATTTATATCATTGCTAATGGTATGCACAAATCGTATGTTGTTTACACTGCACGAAAAGGCCGAAAGTGCTCACATCAATGACAGCAGAGGTTTTACAGGTTGTACGGTCAGTAGGAAGACAGTACTCAGGTGACGCGATAGCAGCGCCTGTAATGCAAAAGTTCGAAGACATCTGTGACATGCAGGTTTGCAGATAATATTTTTGGACTCATCCCTAAGCTTTTTAAGAGAACATGAATATTATCATGCATAATGAAATACAAAAACTCAGCCATACAGCGAAAAGGAAAATCAGCTGGCTTGACAGCAGCTTGCCCAGCGAATAAGGGGGAATTTTACTGTCCGTAACTGTGACGATACACGACACCCCAACTTCAGATGTTTATATGTATTTTCGCACCGTACTTTAACTCGCCGTCTTGGTTCCTTACAATTCACCATAATAACTCATGCTCCCAATAAAACTTTTCGATATCATGTGATTGCACAGAAACCCCCTGTGAAACATGGCGACTTTGTCTAAATTCAGTACGCAGAACACAAAGATTTTACCATCAGCCATAGGAGAGCTGAAAAGTTACACTTAATAAGTGTATTTACAGTGGTTTATTGATTTAAAAAAATATTCAACAGCAGATTAATGTGAGCTCTGAGTCTGAATTTTTAACACGAGATTGTTGATATATGGATTTATGTCACTGATACTGTCTTAAGGTATTTTCCAGGCTGTCGACTGTTAACCTTGTGTGTGTGTGTTGCATTTATTTGTTTTAACAAGGCAAAAATGTTGTTCACATTTACATGTGCTTCCAATAAGACAAATTTTCCTTCTTGCAAATGATCTCGGTTGCAGATACTTCTCTTCGCTCAAATAAGTTTTATAAAATTCGATCAGGTTTTCATCTTCAAATTCAGATTTTAAAGGCAAATCTTCCTGAAATTCAATAAGTTCCATTTGAAGATTTCCTCGGGCCTTTCCTGCATCAGATATTGTAGGGCTAGCAAATGTTGCAAACACGCTGTGAGCATTCTTGAAATCAGAAAACCTTGTGGTAAATTGCACTAATAATGATTTCAGCTAATCAGCATAAGTAACATGAGTTGACACTGAAGGAAAGTGGTAACAGTTTGCAGCTCTCATCTGTATTTCCCACAAACACATCTTTGAAAAGCTTTCAGATGGCTGTATAATTCGTGAATTAACTGCCCTTGTTTCTGGAGTTTGTAATTTAAGTCATTTAAATGAGCTGTAATGTCAACCAGAAATTCTAATTCACAAATCCATTGGCGTTCATTTATTTCAGCCAATGGTTTCCCTTTGATAGTCATAAAATCTGCTATTTCTTGTCGAAGATCGTGAAAACGTTTTGGCATTTTGCCCTTACTCAGCCATTTCACTTCGCAATGGTGAGCTAAATCTTCATGTTCGGAGCACAGGTCGTCCAAAAACTGTTTGATTCGGAGGTGATTTAATGCGTGGAACTTAATTAAATTAATGCTCGTGGTAACCACGTCCATGAGAGTTTTTATTTTAATTGATTAAGCACACTAATTTTGTTGGTGAAGAATGCAGTGAAGAGTTGTTAAACTTTCTTTGTCAATATTTAGTTCAGAAGATTTTTCATTTATTATACCAATAAAGTCTTTTCGTGAACTGACCATCGCAGGTGCTCCATCCGAACAAACTCCAGCGAGTTGACTCCTCCGCAGGTTGAAGGTTTCGATGATCTTTTCAAGATCGTGAAAAACATCTTCACGAGTAGTGGTTCCTATTAATGGCTGTGATGCTAATGGTTCTTCCGTTACTGTGAAGTCCACATCTACACTACGAACAAAAATCGCTAATTGAGCTGCGTCTGACAAATCAGTGCTCTCGTCCAAGGTAATGAAGAATGCTGCGAATGTGGCAGCACCATCACACAAACCAGCCATCATTCCAGTTCGTCGAACCACTGTTCGTCGCGACAAACTTATTTGTTCAAACATTTTTTTTATCTGGACATAGTATATCTACAATGTCCAAGAGACACACTCCTTCATGAATTCGCCGTCAGAAAGAGGCTTTAATAACTCGGCAATGTTTCTACTCACTGTAAAACTAGCTTTAACCAAATTGTCGCACTGTTTCCTCGGTTTGTCAAACATTTACTGTTGCTTGCCCAAACTGGAAATAAATAACAGAATTTTGTCTTTCTGCACTTGCCCCCTGAGCTGTTGTTGAGCAGTGTGTTTCGTAGAAAAGTGCCCTTTCATGTTATATTCATTTACAACAGGCAATGATTCACTGCACAACAAGCAAACAGGTTTATTGCTGTGCATTGTGAAGAAGTAATTCTTAGTCCATTTGTCCTTGAACTGGCGACATTCAGAATCTACTTTCCTCTTCTTAAAGCGAGATATTTGAGAATAAACTCGACTCACAGGGACAACTGCGCGAAACGAAGAAACGACTAGCACAGAACTTCACGTACGAACTGACAACAGAGAACTAGTTTGTTCAGCGACAGCTGCTGCCGTTGTCGAAGTCGGCGCATTTCGCGGGCAGTCGGTAATTTTGGTGGCATTGTTGCCTACTTCAAGCGTTTGCGTGTGCAGCACAGATGTAGGCCGTAAATAACGTGCACATTTGACTGTTGATGCAGCCGCGGTGGAAGGCACCTCTTCCCGCACTACACAGGCAAGGTGGTAGTGAGGTATCTGCCACTTCACTGCAACAGCTGACTCAACAACAGCCAGTCACTCTTGCCTGTGTGGCGTCCCTTGCCTTGTAAACACCGGCCATCCGCCACGACCTCTCCTGCGGATACCGTCCGCGGGCCAGATTGAAATTAATTAATTAATTAATTAATTGAAATTGAAATTAAAATTGCCCACCCGTGTTCTAACTCATCCAAGTGGAGTTCTGTTGGGTTCAGGTCTTGACTATAGGCAGGCCAGTCCCTTTCAAGAATATCATTATCCACGAACTACTGCCTACGAGGCTTTATGATCGTCATAGTTCCAGAATATTTTCGCTACTGTACGCAGTACTCAACGCAATAAACGTACAGTGTTCGTATCCCTCCGCTTTCAGCGTTTTTCCAACACGAAAAGGGAACCACATCCTGAACACGAAAACCACCGTCTTACCGAAACACCATCTCCTTCGTCCTTCACCGTTGGGAACTTCACATGATGGCAGATAATGTTCTCAAGGCAGTCGCCAAACCAAAATCCATCGAACTGCCACAGGCATGGCGTGTTTCATCACTGCAATCGCTCGTTTCGTCATCCTCTGTCCGGTGGCGTTGTTCGTTACACCTTGCTAAGGGTCGGTTAGCACTGACTCCAGAAATGTATGACTTATGAGGAGTTGTTCGAGCGCTATATACAATTATTTTTAACTTCCTACTCATAGTTACAGTTTTAACTGGACTACTGGTAGCATCCTGGGAATAATGAGTGATCCATTATTCTGATTTCTTGCGATTTTTTACAACCAACCTTCACGGTAGTTGTCCGTCAGCAGAAGAAGTCTGTCCAGTCTTGGTTTCGCTGTCTTTGTCTTTGTGTTCCCACCTTACGATGACATCACCAGCAGTCGACTTGGGCAGCCTTAGTAGAACTGAAATGTTCCTGATGGATCTGTTACTCAGGTGACCTCCAATGATTAGTCCAGGTTCGAAATCAATGAACTCTCCTGAGCGACCTATTTTGCTGTTAGCTTCTCTACTCACAGTACAATACTCCCCGCCTACTGCTACACTGGCGGCTTGCCTCTCGTGATATGTAGCCGGTCACTGGCGGTGACAATTGCACATAAACGCAAATAAATTCTATCCTGATGTTGGCAAGTAAAACTCGCACAGAACGAACACTTGTTCTGGATTATTGCCACACACTAGCGATGTGAAGGAAGTAGGAAAGTGGACGTCATTCACTAACAGGTCGAGTAGGATTACACTTCTGCGTCAACTGTACATTCTGTGAAAAAAAAGGAAGTGATTAATGTCCTCAATGAACTATTTTCGCTGTTGCAATCATTTATTTATGTTAACTAGATATTCCAAAGAATTTCAGAAAAGTGTTTCTATCATGCGGGAGAAAAAATAATCCTCCAGTCATGAACGTGATAGAAACAAAGAAAGAGAAACTGTCATTGTAAGAGATTCACCAGTGATATAATGGAAAAGAGAAATTACCTTGTGATCCTTCGTGCTATTTACCTGAAAAATGTGGGTACTAAAGCAAATTCTTTTCTCCACAGAGATACAATAATACGTGAGGGGTATAATAGGATGCTAGTTTTGGCTCTACGCTGTAGACACATAAGGGGATTCATGTGCTCAAGAACAAACCAAGAACTGGGTCAAAAACAGGACATATTCGATGCACCATCCTTTCGCTGAATAAGTTTAGACGCTTGTAATGATATTTACTAATACGATTGGGAAACGCACTTCGAAACAAATTCAGCCACTAGAAGAATGAAAGTTAAGCTCAGTGATCCATCACGGTAGTTTTCGGTTGGAACGATCAACACATCAGCGGGTTTCACCATTCCTCATTTGTCTGAGAGCAGTACGACTGTTCTGCAGCGTTGTGGAAGGCCTGGGTAATATAACTGTTCTTTTATGTTATTTTTTTCTCCTGTTGTTTAATTTCTAATTCGGATGCTGAACTGAACCCACAAAATGCAGACACTGACCCAAACACATAACAGTGACACAAGCAAAATTTATGCAATAGAAAACAAGGAAGAGGTCAGTAGTTCTATTAGAAATTGTCCAGAATATCTATATTGTTTGTTGATTTTTTGCTTATTATTTACTTGCACAGTAATTAAGTGTGTTGAATGAGCATTCACAATCAACTTCTGCTAGAAAAGCTTTTAACAGCACACGTCATTGAATATATGCCCTCTAATAAGTGAGCTTTCTGTTAATTACGTAAAACTTTTCGTTAACTTGCAACTGACTACGAAATTTGGTATTATTCATAAGTGAACGATAGTGTCGATATGAGAAATGTTGGTCTAATTTCAAGTGTGACAGTGTTTCTCAATAAATACCTTATCTCATCAAATAAAAGAAAAAAGTATGTCTATTGACATATCGACTCCAGATATTTCCCTGAACTGATGCGAGCCACTATTTATTTTATTCGGAATCCTGTTTGCTGTTGAAATCGTTTTGTGATTAAATATACATAAACGTGAGCTGCTCCTACGTGATGGCGTACTGGAATGGCGGTTGATACTGCAAAATTCTTCTCTGCAGCTGTATCCAAAGTGAATATTTTCTTGTCTTTACCCTTAGTTGTAGATGTAGTTGTAGTTGAGGGGCTGTTTTAGTGTTGCAGTTGAAACGTCCCCTTTTATCAATTTTACTAGACTGTGCTTAACCTGACGCACAATATTTTTAGCGCAACGCAATCTGACTTTCAAGATTCCCTACAAAAGAATGGCCCTGACTAACATTAAACTATACCTTTCACAAATCACTTACCTCACAAAAATCTTCACTGCTCAAGCTACTGCAATACAGCGAGCGCCACTACTGCCAGCTAAATAAAAGATACAAACTATGGAAGGCACTAACTACTGATAGGGATAGTTAGCAAATGAAAGATATTAATAGAGAACAAACAATGTATTTACCTTGATATCATCATATATATAGCAGTTCATGACAGATTACAAAACTCCGCCATCTCTCTCCCCACATCCACCACTGCTGGCGGCTCACCTCCAACTGCGCAACGCTACGCGCTGTTCGCAGCCAGCTGCCTAACACTACAATGGCGAGTATTACAACAATGCAAAGCAGCCACAGACTGCACACGGCACAGCCAGTGATTTTCATACTGAGGTGGCGTTACCAATAAAAAAACCTAAACAGCCTACTTACACAGTTTTTGGATAGAACATTTTTTTACGGGATGTTCAGACGGAAGGGGGGAGGGGTGGCACAGACACCAGTTTCATCCACGTTGAGTTTTCAATTTCATTCATGTTAAGTTCGTATACCCCATCTATATTTGAACAAATGGGCGATTGTTTATTGATCATTAACCGGAAAGAACAGGGCGTCCTCGTCACTGTTTATGCGAGGGTTGTCCAGAAAGTAAGTTCCGATCGCTCTCGAAATGGAAACCACTGGGAAAATCCGGTACAGCTTTCCTTGGGTTCCTACCAAAATGGATTGTTATAGAATCACTTACAGAAAACAACAAATGGTTCAAATGGCTCTGAGCACTATGGGACTCAACTGCTGTGGTCATAAGTCTCCTAGAACTTAGAACTACTTAAACCTAACTAACCTAAGGACAGCACACAACACCCAGCCATCACGAGGCAGAGAAAATCCCTGACCCCGCCGGGAATCGAACCCGGGAACCCGGGCGTGGGAAGCGAGAACGCTACCGCACGACCACGAGATGCGGGCAGAAAACAACATAACAACCATTATAACAATTATAATTGTACTAACTACAATTACACTTTATTATTATATATGAATTAGATTTTAAGCTCTAATTATATCATATAACGAGAATTCGTGGTCAATAAAAATAAAGTTTCAGTTTTGAGTGAGCACGTAAAGATGCGTAGTGAATAGCGTCTCCCGCCAAGTATGAGGGCCTGGTTAGAGATTTCGCCTGTGTCATGCAGCCCACATAACACAACAGTCGAGCAGTTTCTTCTTCATGCCAATCCTCGGCCTCACTCTGCAGGGGCAATGGAGACTCTCCTGCGGCGTTTCCGATGAGAAGTGTTTGATGACCCACAATACAGTCCGTAATTGGGTCGCCCTCAGTCTCATCTCTGCTCACAAGAACCGCTGGCTATGAAGACAAAATTTTTCGACAGACAACGAGCTGCAGACCAGCGCAGATAACTGACCGAAAGCACAGGCGGCTGGATTCTATGACGAGGATATTGGAAAGTTGATACAACACTACGACAAAACTCGAAGTTGGGGCGGCGACTATGTAGTGAAGTAGGTGGAAGGTGTAAACTCTTTCATATAAAACGTTTCTGGTTTTCACTGTTGTTTCCATTTCGCGACCGATTGGACCTTACTTTCTGGACAACTCTCGTATACGCGATCCAGCCACATTAATGTGACGACCGCCTATGTTCGACGTCAACGTTTTATAACCACTCACAGACAAAAGGTGGCAGCACTGGCAGTGGAGGCTATAAGAAGGGTGCCGAGGCGACGTAGAAAAAAGTGTAGACGTCGTCGTAACGCGGGAACGGGGCGATTTACGAGGGTAATCCCAAAAGTAACGTCTCCAGTTTTTTATAAGTACATAGACCTGTTTATTTCTACAGTGGTTTACATCAGTTTACAGCATGAACATTTAGCTATTTTTCGACATAGTAACCATTTCTATCGATGCATTTTTGTAGACGCTGTGGCAGTTTTTGTATGTCCATGTAATACCAGCTCGCCGCCATGCTGTTCAGAAAGTTATGAACTGGCGTGATTCTTGCTTGGTCTCAGGCGTAAAATGGTATGCCCAGGTTTCGTCACCCGTGACAATTGGGTCCAGAAAGTTGTTCTGTTCGGCTGCAAGGCGGTGAAGAAATGCGCGGGAAGCATCAACTCGTTGCCGCATGTGGTTCTCAGTCAGCATGCGTGGCACCCATCTTGCGCACACCTTCCGGTAGTTCAATGTTTCCGTTATAATTCTGTGAGAGGTGCTTCGGGAAACCACAGGAACCAACGTGCAGGGATGATCCACGGTGATGCGCCGATTTTCACGCATGCTTTGCTCTACCTTCAACACTGTCTCCTCAGAAATTGACTGTCTCCCGCTCCTTTGTTCGTCGTGAATTCCGGTCCGACCTCTCTACACCACTTACGAACATTTTTTACATCCATGCACGACTCACCATACACTTCCGTCAATTGGCGATCGATTTCAATCGGCGCAGTGCCCTTTCTATTCAAAAACCGAATAATTGCTCGCAATTCGCACTTGGCGGTAACATTAAACGGGAGCTCCATGCTCAACGGCTGCCAAGACTGTGCGCCTCATCGCGGCGTGCGCATGTTTACACACAGCGCGTGAAGCACTCTTCATAACAGTGTGACCAACTGCCACACAAACAGAGTTCTGTACTTATAAAAAATAGGAGACCTTACTTTTGGGATTACCCTCGTATTTGAGGTCCCAAAGGACATGATTATTGGCTTTCGGCCAAGATTGGAAGCATTTCCGAAACGGTTTGTAAACTAAACGCGTGCAGCCGTGTTTAAAGTATACCGTGCATGGTAAAATGGCGCTATGCAATACCGGCGTCGACGCAACTGTGCTGCGCCACAGGCGATAGATGACAGCGGCGAACGACGGCTGCGGAGATTTGTACTGGTGAACAGACGGTATAAATGCTGAACAAGTGACCGCCCAGAGTCTGAAACAGGGCCTCCTCAACGATAATTCAGCGAACATTGCTGCATATGAGCCTCTGTAGCAGGAGCCCGGTTCACGCACCCACGCTGACTGCTGTTCATCGGCGACGAAGGCTGGAATTTGTACGACAGTATTGCAACTGGACGTCCACTGAGTGGCGACAGGTGGCCTTTCCAGATGAATCATGTTTTATGTTCCATGCGGCGGGGAACGTCTGAATATTCATCCGAAGGGTCCAGGGCGTAGGAGGGAGCGTTGTGGTCTGAGAAATATTTTCGTGACATTGCCTGTATGATTTCGTACTTCTGGAAGGCATGTTGGATCAACAGAAATATCCTTCTATCCACGAGGACCAAGTACGCGCCGAATGCAGGACAATGCACGTGCCACACAGCTCACAGTGTGCGCGCGTGGTTCGAAGAGTACCAGGATGAGCTTACCGTACTCCTCTGCCACCAAAATCCCCGGATTTAAACCCAACCGAAAATCTGCGGACCACGTTGGTTGGGCTGTACGTGCCATGGATCCTCAACCGAGAATCCTAGCGCAGCTGGCCACGGCACTGGAGTTGGCTCCACATCCCTGTCGGTAGCGTCCAGAACCTCACTGACTCTCTTACTGCACGCCTCGCAGCGGCCTGCTCTGTAAAAGGTAGTTATACAGGCTTTTGACGAGTGGTCACTTTTATGTGACTGGACAGTGTTGGCCGATGTTTACTTCCCAGGACTATTCATACGATTACCCTTCGATATTATGAAGTAACTGTTCTTAGCAAAGTTCTTCCTCTGAATATGTGTATCTCAACTAAGCACACACTCTGTAGCAGTTGATTTTAAACACTGCCACTCGACCACCGACAGTCTATCCTCACTTTTGTACCCCCTACTCGAGGCTTTGTGGCTCTAGTGTATCTTGTAACCAACAAGGTCAACAAATGCCATTGCTCGCTCTCTTCAGCAGACTCTTTAAACTGTGTTTATCTCCTCCGCGCGACCGCTACGGTCGCAGGTTCGAATCCTGCCTCGGGCATGGATGTGTGTGATGTCCTTACGTTAGTTAGGTTTAAGTAGTTCTAAGTTCTAGGGGACTGATGACCTCAGCAGTTAAGTCCCATAGTGCTCAGAGCCATTTGAACCATTTGTTTATCTCCTTGGTTCCCTGAGTTTACATAGACGTTAATTCCTTTCGGTACAGAACTGATAAAAGAGACGAAATACAAGTACACAATTTTGTACATAAATTTTCCTACGTTATACAACATAAATGGCATTACTGAAAAGATTCTTGAAGATTGTATTGTATTGTATTGTATGTTAACCGGTTGCCTAGAAACGACGGAGAGGCTCCGTCCCCGCCGCAGCTGCAGTGGTCCACAACCCCACGACGACTACCGCAGTCCACTTCACCCCTCCGCAGCCCCACACCGAACCACTCTTTCAGGGTTATTGTGCGGTTCGGTCCCCGGTGGATCCCCCTAGGGAACTTCTCACAACAGGCGAGTTAACCCCTACGTTTGCGTGGTAGAGTAATGGTGCTGTACGCGTACGTGGAGAACTTGTTTTTGCACAATCGCCGACATAGTGTAGCTGAGGCGGAATAAGGGAAACCAGCGCGCATTTGCCGAGGCAGATGGAAAACAACCTAAAAACCATCCACGGACTGGCCGGCTCACCGGACCTCGACACAAGTCCGCCGGGCGAATTCGTGCCGGGGACCAGGCTTTCCTTCCCAATCCGGAAAGCCGTGCGTTAAATGGTTCAAATGGCTCTGAGCACTATGGGATTTAACATCTATGGTCATCAGTCCGCTAGAACTTAGAACTACTTAAACCTAGCTAACCTAAGGACATCACACAACACCCAATCATCACGAGGCAGAGAAAATCCCTGACCCCGCCGGGAATCGAAACCGGTAACCCGGGCGCGGGAAGCGAGAACGCTACCGCACGACCACGAGCTGCGGACGCCGTGCGTTAGACCGCACGGCTAACCGGGGGGGGGGGGGGGGGCTTCTTGAAGATTGTCTACTTTTGTCTACTTGCTACTAATACGTAGTTATTACAGGAAGGAAACCAACGTTAGGTGCACGTCCACAGTATTTGAATGAGTCCAGGAATATTTGGTTGATGCCTGACGTTTTTTCACTTTGGGTGTTGTTTAAGCCTATTTGCTTACATTTCTGAAGCTGTAAATGTTTGAGAATATAGATCATGTGGTTGAGTCGCTCGTTTCGCTTTACGCTGTTCACATTTGACCCTTCTACCGAATTTCTTATCGCTGTTGTTCAGGTAGCTAGGACAAGTTTTTACACTGTTCTGCACATCTTCCAAATCCGGATCTATTTGTCCTCTCTTCTGCAGGCCGCTGTGGCCGAGTGGTTCTAGGCGCTTCAGTCTGCAACCGCGCGACCGCTACGGTTTTCAGGTTTTAATCCTGCTTCGGGCTTGGATGTGTGTGTGATGTCCATAGGTTAGTTAGGTTTAAGTAGTTCTAAGTTCTAGGGAACTGATGTCCTCAGATGTTAAGTCCGATAGTGCTCAGAGCCATTTGAACCATTTCAACCTCTCTCCCTGGGTATTATGAAGTTTTAATTATCACCCTAAAAAATTCGCCCTGAGACCATGAAACCTGGTAATGGTGTTAGACTTTGTCTACATATCCACAAAGCTTTTCCCATCTATGGGTGACTTAACTTGGTTGTCGTAGTCTGCATTCAGGAAACGCCACCTCAAATATCGCCTTGTCAGCGACTCAGTAATTTCTTCATCCAAGGACAGAAAAAGATCATTGGGTGCCACGTCAAGAGAATACAGGAGGTCAGTAAAATTTAATAGCCCGAACAACAGCATATGTGACTGCGTCCTGTACAGAGTTATTCGAGGCGATGTGGTGGATGTAAAACAACCCCTTGGATAGATTCTCGCGTCGCTTCGTCTAGATTGCCTCCCTTAATGTCATCAGGAGATTTCGATACTATGTTCCCGACGAGCATAATCTTTTAGTACCACATCATGGCAGTCGCTAGAAACAACTAGCATCACCTCGCCCGATGATGGTTGGGTGTCCATCTTTGTCAGTGGTGCTGAATTGCAACAGTCTCCTTGCTTTAGCAAGATGTGCCACTGCCTATAGTTGTAATACATTGACAGTACACGCAAGATTGTCATTGAAGATGAGCAAGTTTGTCACATCTCGCATTTTTTCTGAAAGTCACCAACATTGCGTCTTCAGAGAAGTTCCTTTGCTGCTGTGGAAGTACTGGTCGTCACCTCGTACAGAAGCGGCGGGTGTAGTGCTCTGATGGTGATATTTGAAGAAAATCCTTAGCTGTTGCAATGGAGTAAAGAGCACACAATTTAACTTGTTTTAAGGGGTGGTATTTAATTATTCTTGTGGTTCTTCACATCACATCCCTTTACGCTTAATTGTAGGCAGATTACTCTTTAAGTAATTGCTTTCGACACTCCTTACGCTACCACACGACTGATTGGCCCTAGATTATGCAGTTATGATATTTTTAATTATATTTTAATAATATTTTTAACATTTGACGAGAGCCACCCTCGACACGCTCTATGACTGTGGCCCTTACTCAGACTGCCGCTACCAGCACAACTCTTGAGCCAGCCGAGACAAGGGACTTTCTGTGTCACTAGTTTCAGCCACTCCCAGCCACGGAAATTTCATTTCACTCTACATGTTGGGGCAGCTCGGCCAATCGCCAATTTCTGTCGTGGGTGACGCTGGAAACTCCTCGTCAGTCAGACGCCGTATTGTCTTCCTATGCAGACAGTAGACTTTACGGGGTAGTGTACTATCTTTTGCAGTCCAGATACCTGTTATGTAACATAAATGTTACAGAGTCAACTTGTTCCCACTGCTTCCTTTGCTCTTTTGACTCGTAGTGTAATAGATCCAGCAGTCATCGATGGAGATGAGGCAGCTAAAGACATTGCCTCGATAAGCTTAATACTACTGCAGCATTTCCACTTGGGCCTCGGTGCGATAGATTTTTTGAATGGGTGGTCAAAGTTACGAATGAGATGCTGAAAACTGATTCTTGTTTGATTATCACTTTTTCCACTTTTCCCTCGATTTTAGTGCACTTGTAACGACCCGGCCTATTCCGGACCACTACACTTCAGGACGTATGAGAGAAATGGCGAGGGAGAGGGCAGATTTACGCCGGGGCATATAGTCAAACAGTGGTAGTATTGACAGGTGTTTCTTCAAGCAGTCGTATACAGAATTCTAGCTGTCCTCATGGCCACTCTGCGTGCTTGCAAATGCAGCCAAAGGCGGAATGCACTGACATGGAAATTCACGGTGACGTCCGTTGTTGTGGGTCGCGGGAGGCAATCGCAGAATGAGCAGCCACTAGCAGGCGACGTCATACGTGCTGCTAGTGGTGAAGAACAAGCGCAGCCCGTCAATGTCCTCCGCAGTCTTGCTGACTACACACTCATTGCTCTTGCTCGTGATCCCCATATCGTCCGCTTGGGTGCAGTAGCCGACACCAGCAATGTCAATATCTTCCCCTAGCGATGTAGCTAGGAGGCAGTGAGGGCGCGCCTCACCCCATGAATCGTAGAGAGCCTGCAGTCCATCGAGTCCCTGAGACGGTTGATGCTGGGTGCACACGAGCGGTGAGGTTTCCCAAATCCCACGGCCGCCGCCGGCCGAAGTGGCCGTGCGGTCAAAGGCGCTGCAGTCTGGAACCGCAAGCCCGCTACGGTCGCAGGTTCGAATCCTGCCTCGGGCATGGATGTTTGTGATGTCCTTAGGTTAATTAGGTTTAACGAGTTCTAAGTTCTAGGGGACTAATGACCTCAGCAGTTGAGTCCCATAGTGCTCAGAGCCATTTGAACCATTTGAACCCATGGCCGCCACGCCACAGGCAGTCACGCCTCTCCAGAACTCGATGAGTCAATGAGTGGCAGAAGTCAGCCAATCATCACCAAGCGTGGGTCGTGGTTTCTCTGAAACTCTAAAGCTTTTCATTCTCTTTGGTTCAGGACGCAGTCAGAATGGCGGTACGACTGAATGCTTTTGGCCCCTCAGCTCGATTATTTACACCCTTGAGTAGCTACGGTTCTGCCCCGAGCACGGGTTGCTAGGCCATGTTAAATTAGCGACGATCGAGTTTATCGGTAGCTCCCACGTGTCCGAGTTACAAAATATACACTATGTGATCAAAAGTATACGGACACCCTCAAAGACATACATTTTTCATATTTGGTGCATTGTGCTGCTACCTACTGGCAGGTATTTCGCATCAGCGACTTCAGTAGTCATTAGACATCGTCAGAGAGCAGAATGGGGCGCTTCGAACGTGATCAGGTGATTGAGTGTCACTTGTGTCATATGTCTGTACGCGAGATTTCCAAAATCCTAAACATCCCTAGCTCCACTGTTTACGATGTGACACTGAAGTGGAAACGTGAACGGACACATACAGCACAAAAGCATACAGGACGAGCTCGTCTGTTGACTGACAGAGACCGCCGACAGTTGAAGAGGGTCGTAATGTGTAATAGGCAGACATCTATCCAGACCATCACACGTGAATTCCAAACTACATCAGGATCCACTAATAGTACTATGACAGTTAGGCAGGAGGTGAGAAAACTTGGATTTCATGGTAGAGCGGCTGCTCATAAGCCACACATCACGCTGCTGCTCATAAGCCACACATCACGCCGGTAAATGCCAAACGACGCCTCGCTTGGTGTAAGGAGCGTAAACATTGGTCGATTGAACGGTGGAAAACCGTTGTGTGGGCGACGAATCACGGTACACAATGTGGCGATCCGATGGCAGGGTGTGGGTATTTCGAATGCCCGGTGAAACTCATCTGGCAGCGTGTGTAATGCCAACAGCAAAATTCGGAAGCGGTGGCGTTATAGTGTGGTCGTGCTTCTGATGGAGGGGGCTTGCACCCCTTGTTGGTTTGTGTGACACAATCACAGCACGGGCCTACATTGATGTTTTAAGCGCCATCTTGTTTCCCACTGTTGAAGAGCAGTTCGGGGTTGGCGACTGCATCTTTCAATACGATCGAGCACCTGTTCGTAATGTACGGCCTGTGGCGGAGTGGTTACGCGACAGTAACATCCCTGTAATGGACTGGCCTGCACAGAGTCCTGACCTGAATCATATGAACACCTTTGGGATGTTTTGGAACGCCGACTTCGGGCCAGACCTCACCGACCGACGTCGATACCTCTCCTCAGTGCAGCACTTCGTGAAGAATGGGCTGCCATTCCCCACGAAACCTTCCAGCACCTGATTGAACGTATGCCTGCGAGAGTGGAAGCTGTCATCAAGGCAAACACCATACTGAGTTCCAGCATTACCAATGGAGGGCGCTACGAGTTGTAAGTCATTTTCAGCCACGCGTCCGGATACTTTTGATCACATAGTGTAACTTCACTCTTGTGCACATCGAGTTAGCTGGTCCATGCACTAGGCCCTTGACCTCTATCGTAAACCGCTGTCTGCCCGGAGTGTTTTGTCATAATATCAACAACACTCTTCAGTGGCTCACTTGATCAGCATATCGGCTGGGCTGACATCTACTGCCCAAAACTTCAAAAATTCACATTTCGCGAGCCGATCTTTTCGGGGGTGCGGCACACCGGTATTCGCCCACCAAGGCCTCCACTTCTCTTGCCATTCCCGCTTCTTCACAGAGATGTAGTCTGCCACTTCATTCTTTGTCGGTGACACTTGGTTGACCAGATTGAAAGCCTCGTCGCAACCCAACCGCTATGCATCACGGTTCATTGCTGGGATATAATTTCAGCTTTATCACTACCCCTAGCAGAATTTTTCGCAAGCGTTAGTGGAAGCGTACGCTCAGTGAAGTTTGCTCCCCACCCCGATTGCTGCAGATTCCAGTACCTTCTCAATAGGGATTCGGACGCGGTTGCGGTGCGCACGTGGCAGACGCCGGGCAAACACAGTGCCTCGGAGAGTGACTCCATTAGCTGCTGGCATTGAATTAGTCCACTTGTTGCAGAGGTATTTTGCCCGGCGCCGGAGACGGCCAGACGCCGAGTGGCTGGCGCGCCTGAGGCCGCGGCTCGGCCGGTCGTTAGCGCGGCACGTGCCGGCCATTACGCGAGGCACCGTGGAGCGCCGCCCACCACGGAGGGCTGCAATCTCCCTCTGCAGTTTATGTCCCGTCAAACGTCATAAGACGCACGTGTACTGCTCTCTTCCCTGCTGACCCCCAACATTTGGCACGAGATGTAAGGACGCGAGCTGTATGTGCTCTTCGGTTGAAACTCAAACCGTCAATATCATGCTGTGGGCAGACGTACTAGGGTTTACCTTAGCAAAAGTAGGAAGCTCCTGCACGGGCCGCAGCTACCACTGTAGTTGATTTACGAATAAAAACGTTACAGAGCGGGATTTCTTTGTGTGTGTGTGTGTGTGTGTGTGTGTGTGTGTGTGTATTTACGTATTTCAGGGGGTGGGTGGTGGTGGTGATCTCGCTAAGAATTCCTCTCCTGTGGCAAACTTTTCATCTCAGAATAGCACTTGCAACCTACGTCCTTAATTATTTACTGGATGTAATCCTAACTTTGTCTTCCCACAGAGTTTTCACCCTCTACAACTCCCTGTAGTACCATGGTAGTTATTCGCTTATGTTGTAACAGATTCCTCTCATCTTGTACCTTCTTCTCGTCAGTGTTTTCCATTTATTCCTTTCCTCGTTGATTCTGCGGGGCATTTCCTGATTCCTTATCTAACTTTCAGCATTGTTTTGCAGCACCACATCTCAACTCCTTAGATTCTCTCCTGTTTCGCTTTCCGCACAGTCCATTCTCAAAAATTTCTTTCTTACTTTGAATTATGTTTCATACCACCAGACTTCTCTTGGCCAGGAGTGCCCTTTTTGCCACGTCTAGTCTACTTTTTATGGTCTCCTTGCTCCGTCATGGGTTATTTTTCTGCCTGAGCAGCAGAATTCCTGAACTTCATCTACTTCGTCATCACTAATTCTGATGTTAAGTTTCTCACTGTTCTCAATTACGCTACTTCTCATTATCGAATGAAACAACGAGTTTACTGTTACCAGTAGCTATTTATTTACATCCGTAACGCGTTTCTACGGTTTGAAGCCCCATTACCAGGTGGATTTGCGTGTGCGAGTATGACATATGTGTGTTTTGTGTTACGAATTTTGGGCAACTGTGGCACTGTCTACTGGAGAAACAAGAACGCTTTTTCAAAACATAGTTTTGGGGAGGTTTTTGGCTAAAAAACTACACCAAACGTGTATCTAAAGAAAAATATAAACCAGTAAAAAAGCAAAAAAGAATACCTCCAGCGGTCATAGGCTCATTTTTGTTTGTAGCACATCACATGTGAACTGTCATGTTTTTTAAACAAAGACGGCGTCTGGAACTACTACGTGCAAAGAGCATGCAGAAAAACACAAACATTATCCCGAAGCACGAAGAATATATATCATACCAACATTATTATTTTGGTAATGTGGAGATCTTTCTTTGAGTTGTTGAATACATGCGTCGGAATAAATATTTCAAGGGGTATAGGAATTTTTTTCTGTCAAGTTTACATAGGTTGAATTTTCGTACTCGTTTTATATTCGTTTATATAGTCAGGCAACATGTTGCAAACTTAAAGTGCAATAATTATGTTGCTGGGATTCAGAGACAGGGATGAAAGGAAGGAGGCATAGAGGGGGAGTGGGGAGGGAGAGAGAGAGAGAGAGAGAGAGAGAGAGATTCAAATACAGGGTGAAAGTGGTGATTAGAGGAGAGCAAACTTTTCAAGAGCAGAGGGTTCTTAAGATTATATATAATGACTAAGTAAAGGTTGGAGAAATACATTGGTTAATGCTTTAAAATATGCACATAAATATAAAATTTATGCTGTGTTGGTTGGTGTACATATAGCTTCAAGGTGACAGGGGATACAAGCTGTTGGTATGATGGTATATTTGTAAAGAAGGTAATTCCATTGTTCATTTGGGAATGTCATGGTAACATAACTAATTATCTACGATAAATATGAAGATGTGTGTGTGTGTGTGTGTGCATTTCAAATTTAATAATGTAGGCCGTTGTAGAAAACAAAGATGATTACTATTGTAAATGTTGCCATTTTTATCATTTAAGATGGATTCACTTTGTTTTCTTTTATGTTTGTGTATTTGGAGTGTTTCAAGGATGCCTAGTTTTTTGCCTCTAGATTGTATGTGTAGGATGGTGATACCTGTCTTGTTGGCATGGTGTTTTGATTCCTGCAGGTGGGTGGCTATTACTGATGTGTGGTATTTTTTGTTTTCTAGTGCTGCCATGTCTTCGTTGAATCTAATTTCCAATTTGTTACCAGTCTAATCTATGTAGAAACAGTCACAGTCCAAACATTCAGTTTTTGTCCACACTCATATGATGAAGTGCATTCTGTATGTTGTTGTTGTGAGGGCACTTCTGCACAATGTTGTTGTCAGTGGTAAAGGATATGCTTATGCCTTTTCGTTTGAAGGCATTGGCAGTCTGCCATGAAATTTTACCTAGAAATGGGATGTATGGAGTATGCCATTTTCTTTTTGTTTCTTATGATGTGATTACTTTGCCACTATTGAGTGTTTTAGGGTATCTATTATGGTGCTGTTATAGGCATTTGCAATATCTGTTTATTTTATTATTTCAATATCTTGTTTACATTTATCTTCAAAGTGTGTTGGTTGTGTAGCTCTGTTGATCATATACCGGAATGCTGCCATTTTATGGACTGTAGAGTGACAGGAGGAACTGTAGATGGTAGTTTGTGTTGGGATAGGTTTCCAATAAGTTTCAAACTGGTGGCTATTATTCTTTATTCTAATGGTAAGGTCTAAAAAGTTTATACTCTCATCAGCTTGGCGTTCAACTGTGAATTTTATATTTTCATGGGAATGTAATATGAGTAGACGTGATGTATTTTTTGCTTTTGTAGGCTGGCATTAATTATATATAGTATGGGATCTACTGGCACAGAGGAACAAAGGTTTTGTATGTCAAACGAGGCAAGTATGGCTCCATTAGGAACCTTTATGTTTTTGCCATGTTGTGTACTTCTCAGTAATTTCGTCTTTTATTCTGTACTCATTAGTCTGTTCATTCCATTAACAGATCCCATAATCCTTCTTCACATTCACTTAGTACAGAAATGTCATCAGCGAATCTTATAACATCTTTTCATCTTGGAGTTCAACCTCAGTCTTTAACCTTTCTTTTGTTTCCATCATTGCTTCTTCGATATATCGCTTGATCAGTTAGGGCGGAACACTACATCCCTGTCTGACATCCTTCTTAATCCGAGCATTTCGTTCTTGGTCTTCCAGTCTTACCGTTCCATCTTGGTTCTTGTACATGTTGTATATTACCCGTCTTTACCTATAGCTTAATTCTATTTTTCTCAGTATTTCGAACATATTGCACCATTTCGTATTGTCGAATGCTTTTTCCAGATCGACGAATCCTATGAACGTGTCTTGATTTTTCTGTAATCTTGCTTCCATTATCAACCTAAAGCGAAAGCGAACGACATATAAAAGATCCTCAGTTTTCTTTTCCATCCCTCTGCATATTATTCCTGTCAGCAACTTGGTTTCATGAGGCGATAAACTAATTGTGCGCTAATTCTCGCACTTGTCGGCTCTTACAGTCTTCGGAATAGTGTGAATGATGTTTTTCCGACAATCTGTTGGTATATTGCCGCTCTCATACATTCTACACACCAACATGAATAATCGTTTTGTTGCCACCTCCACCAACGATTTTAGAAATTCTGGTGACATGCTATCTATCTCTTCTGCCTTATCTGATTTTAAATCTTCCAAAGCTCTTTCAAATTCTGTCTCTTATACTGGATCCCCTATTTCTTCCCTGTCGACTCCTATTTCTTCTTCCATCAAGTCATCAGATTAAGTCCTACCCTTCATAGAGGACCTCAATGTACTCTTTTCACATATCCGCTCTCTCCTGTACATTTAAGAGTGGAATTCCTATTGAATTCTTAATGTTACTGCCCTTATTTTTAATTTCACTGAAGGCTGTTTTTGCTGTTCTATATTCTATAATTTCTTTTTCGAGTTCTTCACATTCTTCATTGAGCCATTTCACTTTCGGTTCCCTGAACCTCCTATTTATTTCATTCCTAAGTGGCTTGTACTTCTGTATTACTCAAAATCCCTGAACATTTTTGTACTTCATTCTTTCATCAATGGATTGAAATATTTCTTCTGTTGATCACATTTTCTATGCAGTTACCTTCCTTGTAGCTGTGTTTCTCCTACGTTTTTTTCGCGTATTATTGATTTATTAACTACTTTCGCAGATCATGGGAATCTATATCATAGACTGCTCGCTTGTGATAAATTTTCAGAAGTTTTTAAGGGAATTTTCGATAGTGTTGAACTAAATTTAGACTTAAATGTCGTGTGAAACTGTCAACAATCTTAGCTTGACTTGATTTATATCCTTTCATTCCAATCGGTGGAACACAGGGCCTGAACTAAAGATTGTCAGAGTATTCTATTTTGTGGCATTGCCTTCACCGTTCCCGAAATCCTTCCTGTTTCTGCTGCTTCTCTCTCCACTGTCCCCATCCACGCTATTCTCGGTCTTCCTCTTCTACGATGGCCCTGAGGACTGTAATTAATGGCTTGTGTCTCTACTGTTATCTGATTTTTAAGCTGTGTGTCCAACCAATATCCGTTTTCTTGCCTTTATTTGCATATTCACAGATTTTTGTCTGGTATGAGTCCACTGATCTTTATCTGGCTTCACATTCGATCCAAATACTCTCAATTTTGTTAGTAAGCACGGTTTGTAAAAAGTTTGTATTTTCTTGGTGATTGATTTTGTTACTTTCCAGGTTTCAGACCCGTACAGCAGCACTGATTTTATATTGATATTGAATATTCCTAATGTTCGCAGGGGACGCTCATTCGTTTTCTACAAGGGATGCAGTTAGATGAAGTCTGCGTTTGCTTTGTTGATTATGTTAGATACCTTATTGTCTCCTCCTCCAGTTTTAATTACAGTGATCCGTGAAGCCTTCAACATCCTCTACATCCTCTCCATTTATTTTGAACTTACTATCGATATTTGTTTTTAACAGTAGAGGTTTGACCTGTCCCACATTTATGCACTGTCTGGTCACATTAATGTGACCACTGCCTATGTTTGACGTCAACATGCAGTAACGACTCACAGACAGCACGTGGTAGCACTAACAGTGAATGTACACAAAGCATTTCGAGGAAAGTGGAAAACAGTATTTCTTGTCGTAGTGATGAAACAGAGCGATTTACCTGACGTCGAAAAGGGCATGACCATTGGCTTTCGACCCAAGACTGGAAGCATTTCCAAGCGGCTAAGTTTGTTAACTATTCGTGTGCCGCCTTGGTTAAAGTACACCGTGCACGGCAAAATGGCGCTATCCAGCACCGGCGCCCTGACAGCTGTGGTGCAACACGGCCCACAGGTGACAGGGGTGAACGACGGCTGCGGATATGTGTACGGGCGAAAAGACCTGCAGGAGCAGCTGACCGCCCAAGTGAACCAAGGGGCTACCGACAATGTCTCCTCAACGACCATTCAGCGAAAGTTGCTGCGAATGGCCTCCTCAGCAAGCGCCTTGTTCATGCATCATGCTGACTGCTGGTCGTCAGCAACGAAGGCTTGAATCTACAAGCCAGTGTTGCAACTGGACGTCCACCGAGTGGTGACTGACGAACCTTTCCAGATCACGTTTCATGCTCCTTCGGACAGATGGCCATTTACGTGAACGGTGTGAAATGTTTTAAAGCAACCGCACTACAAAGATGATGATCTGGGGAATGTTTTTGTGCCGTTCCTTGGATGATCTCATCGTTCTGGAAGGCACAACGGATCAACACAAGTGTGCATCAATCCTTGGGGACCATGTTGGGTTGGGTTGTTTGGGGAGGGAGACCAGACAGCGAGGTCATCAGTCTCATCGGATTAGGGAAGGACAGGTAAGGAAGTCGGCCGTGCCCTTTCAAAGGAACCATCCCGGCATTTGCCTGGAGCGATTTAGGGAAATCACGGAAAACCTAAATCAGGATGACCGGACGCAAGATTGAACCGTCGTCCTCCCGAATGCGAGTCCAGTGTCTAACCATTGCGCCACCTCGCTCGGTTGGACCAAGTTCACCCCTACATGTAGATTGTTTTTCCTCGGCACGATAGCATCTAGCAGCGGGACACTGCAACTTGTCACACAGTTCGCAGTGTACGTAGATGGGTCGTAGAGCACCAGGATGACCGTACTCCCCAGACCACAAGACTTGTCGGATTAAAACCCAACCGACAGTCCGTAGGACCGTTTCGATCGTGTTGTTTGAGCCATGGATCATAAACAGAGAAATCTAGCGCAGCTTGTCGCGGCACTAGAGTCAGCGTGGCTCCACATTCCTCCTGCCATGCTCTCCAGAAGCTCACTGACTCTTCACTCTGCACGTCTCGCAGCGGATCGCAGTGCAAAAGGTGCTTATTGAGGCTTTTAACATTTGGTCACATTAATGTGACTGGGCAGTGTAATCATCCCAACCCTTCCCGCCAGGCTGGTCGGAGTGGCCGAGCGGTTCTAGGCGCTATAGTCTGGAACCGCGCGACCACTACGGTCGCAGGTTCGAATCCTGACTCGGGCATGGATGTGTGTAATGTCTCTAGGTTAGTTAGGTTTAAGTAGTTCTAAGTTCTAGGCGACTGATGACCTCAGAAATTAAGTCCCATAGTGCTCACAGCCATTTGAATCATTTTGAACCTTCTCGCCAGTTCCTGAAGATGTTTGAGTTTGTTGTTCGTGTGCATGGAGATCTGAGAAAGGAGACATACGTAATCGGCAAACTCAATGTCTGTGATGCTCCAGCTTGTTCCCCTTCTTCTGATTGCATTTCTATTTCACAACACTTCATCCATCCCAGTTAGGAAGATTGATGTAGAGAGAACGTATTCCTGTTTCACTCTTGATTTCGTGCTAATAGGCGATGTCCGTTTCCCTTGGTGCACTATTTTGCAGGGGTAGCCATTATACATTTTCTGTATTATTCTGATGATCTTATCTGGCGTACCATAGTTCGACATGCTTTTCAGGATACTTTTTCTTGACAAGGAATCAAACGCCTTTTCAGAGTTTATGAGCACTATATATAGATTAGCCATACATTCCATACACTGAGAGTGATTCGCAGTGTATTTATCTGATCTCACAGGATCGGTTCCTACGTAAACCAGCCTGTTATCTCAGCAGGCGGTTTTCAATATAATCTTTAATTCTATTTGGGATGATTGTGAAAGCACTTAACTAGGGATGGATAACAACATAATCCCGCTCTATTTTTGGCAATATGTCAAGTCTCCCATCTTTGGAAGTTTGTTAAGGTGTCGGTCTTCCTTTATTATGGCATTTATTCCCTGTTCCACACCTCCTCGAAAAGAGTGTATAAGAAATCTACTGTCATTGATGGTCTTCTTTCAGTAATTCTGCTAGGCAATGCACTCTTGGCTTTTAGGTATATCATATTCATTCATGTTCTCGTTGTGGAGTACATATTCTTACTCTACCAGTACTTTTTGATTCGTTCTTCCTCTGTCTGTACATCTCTATTTAGCTCCTCTTCATTATTTTCACTGTCTGTACATCTCTATTTAGCTCCTCTTCATTATTTTCACGCCATCTTTGTAACTAGCCGGCCGGATTGGCCGTGCGGTTCTGGCGCTACAGTCTGGAGCCGAGCGACCGCTCAGGTCGCAGGTTCGAATCCTGCCTCGGGCATGGATGTGTGTGATGTCCTTAGTTTAGTTAGGTTTAATTAGTTCTAAGTTCTAAGCGACTGATGACCTCAGAAGTTAAGTCGCATAGTGCTCAGGGCCATTTGAACCATTTTTTTTTGTAACTGTTCGGTTTAATTTTTCGGCTTGATTCCTGCGCTGCTTCCCACTGGGCGGCTCTTCTTCGTCTCTGACAGTCTTGTGATCCGGTAAAGCTCCTTTATATCTCTTTTTCTTGCGGCCCTCTTAGCTCGTGTTGCAAGATCATATGTCCATATCCTGCTGTCTGATACATCACCCTTTCCGTCTACTCTGGTATACTCTGCACTGTGTCTTCTGCCTTCTGGTTTCGCCTATGTTTAGCTTTGTTTTTCAATTTTTTATTTCTACTAGTTTCTTCCAGGTGCCCTAACTTATCTAATCTTTTCTTTTCCTGTCTCTGAAACCGTCGGTAGAGCATCTGCCCGCGAATGGTAAGGTTCAAGATTAACCTCACAGTCCGGCACACAATTTTAATTCGTCAAGAAATTTCAACTTCATTTATTTCCCACTTTCATAACCCATTTGATTTTATTTTTAAATAGTCAGTTATCTTGTGACTATTGGAACCTCAACTACTTCGGCATACAAAGTTCACTTTCACGGCCTATGTTTACAGCCATGGTAACATAGGTTTTCTGGGGATTAGGACATAAGCGAAACTACAGACCGACGGAATGCGTCACTATATAATTCACGGAACGATGATAAAAAATTTTAAACAGGAAAAGTGTAAAAATTATAAGAAAACAGAAATGTTTACGATTTCAGGTATAATAAATACGTTACAGTACAAGATTATAAGATACTTCGATGAACTCCTACGCGATGTAATAGAAAATTTGAGAATCTTAGGTTCAACACCGAATTTTTCAATTCTGCTGGCAGCCTATTGAACATGAAAAATATAGAATAGTGAAGATATGACTATACTAAGGCTGTATATGTCTTATTCAAGCCAAATCATTTTTACATCTTGTATTAAAAGCGAATGTGGCAGCTACTTCTGAATGCGTCCATATAGAGTATATGTACCAGATGACGGAGTTAGAATGCCGTGACACTAGAACAACGTCCTGCACGAAGTTCGCGAACTGAAACTGCAGATTTTTGTGATTGTGTTATTCTGGACTGAGAACATTCTTCGCGAATGCACACCGATACTGGAACACATGATACCATTGCACAATGGAACTATGAAAAGTAAACATGGGTTCACATTTCAGTGGCAGAAACTAGACATTATTCATATGGTATCCTGATACGCAACGAGGGGAGTGAAAATAAAATGACATAGTCCATCGATAAAATGGAATACGTACAAGGGAGACTCACAAAAAATTGATTAATACCTTGGAAAAGTGAAGATAGGTAAGAAATTTTTTGTTTATTTGCTGGTGTGTAACATCAGACGTGATAACACTGAAGTCCCTGGGTAATAGTAACAGAAGTGTTACCTTATATTGAGGCTGGTCTCCTGGGGTGTAAATTTATGATTCAATTTTGTCTTTATTGAGGTGTGGGAAGAGGCTAGGGCTCGTGGTCCTTAGACGCCACTGTAGTTGTGGTTCCTGAGATTACTTTGTAGCTCTATTGTGGCACCTCCACAACTGCGCGAGGCACTTTTACCCGGTGCCGTTGTTCTGAGGCGACTGACCCTGTGTATTCCATGTGTCTGCTGGTAGACCGTAGCTCGTCGATTTTGTCCAGTAGAGTTTGGTACTCAGTACTAATTTTGTCCCAGATCTGTGGCAAATGGAGTTCTTCGTGTAAACAGTTGATTCGGGGTCATCTCGGGGCGCCAAGGACGATGGTTAAAAACCAGTTCTGGATCATCTGTAGCGGTTTGACGTTCGTTGTGCTAGTGATCCCGCACATTGAGAAGCCATAGTGTAATGCGGGTAGGACCGTTGCCTTATATAGTCTAAGCTTTGTTTTTACGTTCATTTGCACATTGGCCAGTATGAGGTACTGTTAGTATAAGATATTTAATAACTGCGTCCTCTTAGACTGAATATGAAATTTTAAAAGTAATTTGTAGTCGTAAGTTACCCCCAGGTACTTAACCTGATTGGTCCAGGTAGTTTTTCGGTTGCGAAAGGGAAGTTTGTCAAGGAGATCGAGATATTGCCTAGTGAACACGAGCGATCTGTTTTTTTTTTTGGCGTTGAGTAAATGTGGTCCGTTACGGCCCACTCTTTCGCTAAAGTGAGCTGACGCTGTAATCGACCTATGGCATCAGCGATTCGTTTGCTGCTCGTCAGCAGGGCGGTGTTGTCGGCAAACTGTGGGCGAGGACGATTTTGGGCAACACTGGTAAATCGTTTACATACAGGATAAAGAGTGCCGACGACAAGACCGATTCTTGTGGGAGGCCTTCTTGGAGTAGTTTCTAATTTAATTTTTGACCATCAGTCTTGACCACGATCAGCTGGCTTTGTAAAAAGCTGCTAATCAGTCTGGAACGGTCTGGACATCTTCATATGTGAGAAGCAGCTTATCTTGCCACATCCTGTCGTATGTCTCTTCGATGTCTACTCCACATTATCACTGCCCTCTGTCGTTTTGTTTTGGCCGCTCTAGCGGTGTGCTGCTATAGTATGGCACAGGTTTTTCAGTGTGTGGAAGGATTGCAGATAATGTGATCAAAAGTATCCGGGCACCTGGCGGAAAATGACATACAAGTTCGTAGCGCCCTCCATCGGTAATGCTGGAATTCAGTAGGGTGTTGTCTCATCCTTAGCCTTGATGACAGCTTCCACTCTCGCAGGCTGGAAGGTGCTGGAAGGTTTCTCGGGGAATGGCAGCCCATTCTTCACAGAGTGCTCCACTGAGGAGAGGTATCGATGTCGGTGGGTGAGGTCTGGCACGAAGACGGCGTTCCAGAACATCCCAAAGGTGTTCTATAGGGTTCACGTCAGGACTCCGTGCAGGCCATTCCATTACAGGGATGTTATTGTCGTGTAACCACTCCGCCACAGGCCGTGCATTATGAACAGGTACTAGATCATCTTAGAAGACGTAATCGCCATCCATGAATTACTCTTTAACAGTGGGAAGCAAGAAGGTGCTTAAAACATCAGTGTAGGCCTGTTCTGTGATAGTGCCACCAAAAACAACAGGGGGTGCAAGTCCCCTCCATCAAAAAAACGACTACACCGTAACACTACCCCCTTCGAATTTTACTGTTGGCACCACACACGCTGGCAGATGACATTCAGCGGGCATTCGCCATACCCTCACCCTGCCATCAAATCGCCACATGGTGTAACATGATTCGTCACTCCACACAACATTTTTACACTGTTCAATTGTCCAATGTTTACTCTCTTTACACCAAGCGAGGCGTCGTTTGGCATTTAGCGGTGTGATGTGTGGCTTATGAGCAGCCGCTCGACCATGAAATCCAAGTTTTCCCACCTCCCGCCTAACTGTCATAGTATGTGCAGTGGATCCTACTGCAGTTTGGAATTCTTGTGAGATGTTCTGGATAGATGTCTGCCTATTACATGTTACGACCCTCTTCAACTGTCGGCGGTCTCTGCCAGTCCACAGACGAGGACGGCCTGTACGCTTTGGTGCTGTGCATGTCCCTTTAGGTTTTCACTTCACTATCACATCAGCAACAGAGGACCTGGGGATGTTTATGAGTGTGGAAATCTCTCGTACAGACTTATGATACAAGTGACACCCAGTCACCTGTCCATGTTCGAAGTCCGTGAGTTCCGCGGAGCGCCCCATTCTCCTCTCTCACGATGTCTAATGAGGTCGCTGATGTGAAGTACCTGGCAGTAGGTGGCAGCACAATGCACCTAATATGAGAAACGTATATTTTTGGGATGTCCGGATACTTTTGATCACATACTGTAAGTACGAAGAAATAAACAAAATTTTATTATCGTATCTTTATTTTTCCTAACTGATAATTAAATCTGTATGACTACGCCTCCTACATACGTTGATAACATTTTTCCTATGACGCAAATGAGGTTAGTCGCTTAGAGCGCTTATGTTGGTGAAGCTGGCAAACAGTAAAAAGCTTTCACTACAAGTATTTAACCCTTCATTTACTGGCGCGACGTAGGAGTTTAGGCAGATTCTGTGTGGACTTATGTAACTCAGCAGCCCGTTAGGCCTGCAGGGACATTCCATACAGTTTGCGCTTCCTACGCTGCGTGTTATAACAGCCTGCACGCCGTTCCGAAGAGTATACATCAGCGTGGAATGTGAACAGCTGTGTTGCAAATGACTGCTTGACTCTGCAAGCTTAGGTAAATAAAAGAAAGGTTTGTATGTAAACTGAGATGAGTCGTAAGTTTTATGTTGTAACTTTTATACAAACTAATGTTAATTTGGATAAAATATCAATACACTACCATTGCAATATTCACGTATAATGTAAAATATCATAAGGTCTTAGCGGTCCCGTCAGTTCCGAGGCAATGACTTCGCTTGATTTCCAGATGTCGTGGAAATGAAATATGTAGTGTATCCAGAACGATGGAACAAAGATTTAAGTGGAGGCACTGAACACTTGGGTGGTGTAGATAAATGTCCCCTTTGAAGTCCTATACTTCATACTGTGGCGTAGAAGGGACATTGATTTCATACGTAGAACTACACTTGGTGTACTCACACTTGGAAAGCAAATCTCCAAAAACCATGGAAGGCCCAAAAAGTATCAAAATTGTCCTCTTCCAACTCCAAGGAGAAGAAAGACTGCATTTACGGTACCAAACGACGAGAGTTTTCAGAACACAGGCTCTCACTGGCCAACATTTGTTAATTCAAGAGGCAGATGTGATCTTCGCATATCAACAAAGATAGAATCTGGACGTCATTCAAAGCGTAACATTTTTTTGTGGATTAATGAAAAAGAATAATTTTTGTATCACCAGAAATAATAATCGTAGCCGTATGATTCTTTTGGAACTTCTCTGAACATCATATGCATTTTAATGACTTTGTATCATTTTTGAGATAAAATACACTACTGGCCATTAAAATTGCTACACTACGAAGATGACGTTCTACAGACGCGAGATTTAACCGACCGGAAGAAGATGCTGTGATATGCAAATGATTAGCTTTTCAGAGCATTCACACAAGGTGAAGTTTCCAACCCATTTCTCATACACAAACAGCAGTTGACCGGCGTTGCCTGGTGAAACGTTGTTGTGATGCCTCGTGTAAGGAGGAGAGACGCGTACCATCACGTTTCCGACTTTGATAAAGGACAGATTGTAGCCTATCGCGATTGCGGTTTATCGTATCGCGACATTGCTGCTCGCGTTGGTCGAGATCCAATGACTATTAGCAGAATATTGAATCGGTGGGTTCACGAGAGTAATACGGAACGCCGTGCTGGATCCCAACGGCCTCGTATTACTAGCAGTTGAATGAGAGGTATCTTATCCGCATGGCTGTAACGGATCGTGCGGCCACGTCTCGATCCATGAGTCAACAGATGGGGACCTTTGCAAGACAACAACCATCTGCACGAACAGTTCGACGACGTTTGCTGCAGCATGGACTATCAGCTCGGAGACCATGGCTGCGGTTACCCTTGACGCTGCATCACAGACAGGAGCGCCTGCGATGGTGTACTAAACGACGAACCTGGGTGCACGAATGGCAAAACGTCTTTTTTCTGATGAATCCAGGTTCTGTATACAGAATCATGATGGTCGCATCCGTGTTTGGCGATATCGCGGTGAACGCACATTGGAAGCGTATATTCGTCATCGCCATACTGGCGTATCACCTGGCGTGATGGTATGGGGTGCCATTGGTTAACGTCTCGGTCACCTCTTGTTCGCATTGACGAAACTTTGAACAGTGGACGTTACATTTCAGATGTGTTACGACCTTTGGCTCTACGCTTCATTCGATCCCTACGGAACCCTACATTTCAGCAGGATAATGCACGACCTCGTGTTGCAGGTCCTGTACGGGCCTTTCTGGATACAGAAAATGTTCGGCTGCTGCCCTTGCCAGCACATTCTCCAGATCTCTCACCAATTGAAAACATCCGGTCAATGGTGGCCGAGCAACTGGCTCGTCACAATACGCCAGTCACTACTCTTGATGAACTGTGGTATCGTGTTGAAGCTGCATGGGCAGCTATACCTGTACACTCCATCCAAGCTGTTTGACTCGATGCCCAGGCGTATCAAAGGGGTGGTTGTTCTGGGTACTAATTTCTCAGGATCTATGCACCCAAATTGCGTGAAAATGTAATCACATGTCAGTTCTAGTATAATATATCTGTCCAATGAATATCCGTTTATCATCTGCATTTCTTCTTGGTGTAGCAAATTTAATGGCCAGTAGTGTAATTTGCTGTTGGTAACAGTTCATCAAGTATTAAAGTAAAAATTTTGATTCCTGATTTTATATTTTTTACAGTTACAGTAAATAAAGCGTTAAATTGCATTGTGTATTAAAAGACGCGAAATGTTGCTGTAGCGCAAGGCGACAGCGCCTGTGGCAGAAACTTGACGCAGGCGTCGGTGTTTGCCGGGTAGCGGCACGGCGGCCGGTCAGGGGCCTGGGGGCCCGGCCTGGCCTCGCCCGCGACACGTGGCGCCCGGCGCGGGGGCGGCGCCCAGTGGCTGTCTGCTGTCGGCTCGGGCCGTTGGCGACGAGCGGCGCGTGAAGCCTTGAGCGAGCTGCCCCACGCTCCAGATAGCGCGGGCCGGCACGCCGCAGCAGCATACGACGGAAAGCGGCGGCCGGCGAAAGAGCCAGAGGCACACCTTCACCTGCGAAGTCAGATCGTGTAATCGCATTTTTCAACTCCTTAGGCCATGCTTTTTTTTTATTTGGAAACACACCAATCAGAGAGCTTCTTCTCAGATTGTGTTGCACATTTTTATTAGAGGCAGAGAAACGAAAAAGAGAAAGATGGAAAAAATAATGTAAGCTGTTTATTATTTCAAATGTATTCTGCATAAATGTTAACACATTTATCCGACTGTGAGATAAGTCGGTCATTGCTTACAGAACCATGATTGTACCCAGGCATCCATTTCTTCGTTCGAAGTAAATCGACGGCCACCAATGCTTTTCTTCAGGGCCCCAAAACTATGGAAATCGCGTGGGAAGAGATCGCGACGAAACTTCTGGAGCGTCGTTGGCAACCTGTGGGAGGGCATTTTGTTGGTCGGTTGTTTTGACTACGATGCAAAAGTTTAAACACACACACATCAAAAAAAGTTTTGCATCACCTCGGTTCCGAGAGTTCCGGAACCTGTACAAAAAATTGGAATAGAGATCAACAATAACATCGTTCCCGCCCTTCTTATTCCTCAAAAATCAAACATTGCATGTAGCACCGCCACACAGCGAGACCTTCAGAGGTGGTGGTCCAGACTGCTGTACACACCGGTATCTCTAATACCCAGTAGCACGTCCTTTTACATTGACGCATGCCTATATTCGTCGTGGCATACTGTCCACAAGTTCATCACTGCACTGTTGGTCCACATTGAAACCTTCCCGTCTATATCTCTTTTGTTACGCAACCTTCCCTTCTACAATAACCTATGATACCTTCCCTTAGGATTTCTATCTCTTACTTAATAATAACAAATGAAATCTTCCCTTTGAAATTAATTCTCTTTCTCAATCTTCGCATTCAAATTTAAATGCTGCTAGTTAAAAGTGATTTACTTATTATTTCTACGAAACATAGAATGTGTCATTGTCGTGGCCCTCAGTCGTTATCTGCAATAACCCAAAACTGTTCCTTACCTTGTGATTACGTAGGCTTTCCCGGCGTAATAAGTCATGAAAGTCTCTTCGGGTTTGCTGCCGGATCCTAAAATCAACTTGACTCGATATTTCGACTATCCAACTGGTCGCCATCTTCAGGAAAATGCTGCTTCTGCTGATGAGTCGCACTGAGAACTGTCGCCAGGTTGTAAATCGACGTCCTATATAGGCCACCGTTCAGTACACGACGCATGCGCCGCCCATCACGCTTTCTGCCTTCCAAAACAGGGAGGTGGCGCCGCCCTTAGTGAAACACTGCTGGCAACGATATATCGCAATCAAGGCCGCACCGAAGAACGTTCAGTTTTGATGTGAGATAATACAGGATTCCACGTTTTGCTAAGAGGAAACTCATTGTCTCTGTTGATTAAATCATCAGCCAACCTAACTTCAGTCGCCTCTTTATACACACTGTTCCAAAAACCGGAAATGTTGGCAACCACAACAGTTTCCTCAAATTTCATTTTGTGTCCCTTATTTAGGCAGTGTTCTGCTACCGCCGATTTTTCCGGCTGTTGTAGCCTCGTATGACGGCGATGTTCCACACACCTGTCATGCACTGTGCGAATAGAACGGCCAACGTAAGTACTATGGAGGTTGAAAATTATGGGATGCTTCAATTTTTAGACGTAATGGTTTATAAAAAACCAGATGGAACTTCGGGACACAGTGTTCACCGAAAGCCGACACACACAGATTGGTATCTGCATCCTAAGAGTTGTCATCCACCACACCAACGTAGTGGCGTCCTTAGGACTTTGGTACGGAGAGCATATGCCATTTCCGACGCAGACAGCTTAAACCAAGAACTTGAGCATTTGATGACTGTTTTTGAGGAAAATGGATACACCGAGAAGCAGATTCGTCGGGCTATGCAGTTTGGACCATCTCCGGAGGTGCACGAAGAGGAACATAGATCTGTGGCCTTTCTTCCTTATGCTGGAGACTTATCGTTTAAGATTGGACGAATTTTAAGGATTTTTAACATTAAGAGTGTGTTCCATCCACCTTCTAAGATTAGGGCTCTGCTCGGCTCTGTGAAGGATGATTTGGGGCTTAGGAAAGCCGGGGAGTACAAAATTCCGTGTCAATGTGGGAAAGCTTACGTTGGCCGTTCTATTCGCTCAGTGCATGACAGGTGTGTGGAACATCGCCGTCATACGAGGCTACAACAGCCGGAAAAATCGGCGGTAGCAGAACACTGCCTAAATAAGGGACACAAAATGAAATTTGAGGAAACTGTTGTGGTTGCCAACATTTCCGGTTTTGGGAACAGTGTGTATAAAGAGGCGATTGAAATTAGGTTGGCTGATAATTTAATCAACAGAGACAATGAGTTTCCTCTTAGCAAAACGTGGAATCCTGTATTATCTCACATCAAAACTGAACGTTCTTCGGTGCGGCCTTGATTGCGTTATATCGTTGCCAGCAGTGTTTCACTAAGGGCGGCGCCACCTCCCTGTTTTGGAAGGCAGAAACCGTGATGGGCGGCGCATGCGCCGTGTACTGAACGGTGGCCTATATAGAACGTCGATTTGCAACCTGGCGTCAGTTCTCAGCGGGACTTATCAGCAGAAGCAGCATTTTCCTGAAGATGGCGACCAGTTGGATCGCCGAAATATCGAGTCAAGTTGATTTTAGGATCCGGCATCAAACCCGAAGAGACTTTCATGTTCCTTACCTTTTTTACTGTTACTGGATCGCCATCTGACTGCTACATCGAACTGCGACATGAATATACTTACCCTGTTTTACTATACTCTATTAGCTGCTGGTGGGCTGTCATAATAAGTGCCTGTATTTATTACCAAAGCTGTCGTTATTCTTTAATAGCAAAGCTGATGTTATTCTTTAATTAATTTGACTGAAGTTACGTAATTCATAGTTAAACTTTTTCTTGACAACAATAAAATTTTGCGAAGTTTTACTTTAATGGTTTTTGGGATGGATTATAATCAGTAATGCAATATTGTTGGCAAAAATTTATTATATTCTGAATGAAATGATTTTACAAACGTTCAAATGGAACTTACTTGTTACAATAATCTTACAACTCGCACTGCGCAAACATACCTTCAGTAGTCTTGAGTTTCTCAAAAAAATAATTCAATAATATTAGTTCCTCTTATGATAATAGTTAGCTGATGTCTTTGTACGTCCGTTTATAATTTCTTGTTAATCATAGCTGGTGGCTGGCAGGCACATCGCTCCTCTCAACCTCTCGCTTCAGACCTGCTACCGACTCGCTTCACTTCCCACTTACTACTGACTTCCTACGAACGCTAAAGTGCGGTCTCTCCCGCCATCAATGGTTTCTGGTGCAGACAATCCCTGCTACCATTACAAAATGTATCAATGCGCGGTCGTTCCCGCTCTTTTCTTAAAATGTTTCCATACGCGGTCTCTCCGGCCCTTTTTAAAATTATATCAATGTGCGGTCTCTCCTGCCAACAATACTTCGGTGCAGACATTCACTGCTACCACAATTATTTCCAACATGACAAACATTAATTATTCCTACTTAATCCTGTTAATAAACTATAAACATCTTTCACAAATTGTGGTTTGATAATAGACAATAGAAATATACACGTCTTACAACATTGTCCCACTCCTCAACGGCGATTTGGCTTAGATCTCTCAGGGTGGTTGGTAGATCACGTCATCCATAAACAGCCCTTTTCAATCTATCCTTGGCATGTTCGATAGGGTTCATGTCTGGAGGACGTGCAGGCCAGTCTAGTCGAGCGATGTCATTATCCTGCAGGAATTCATTCACAATATGTGCACGGTGGGGGCGAAAATTGTCGTCCATGAAGACGAATGCCTCGCCAATATGCTGCCGATATGGCTGCACTATCGGTCGGAGGATGGCATTCACGTATCGTACAGCCGTTACGCCGCCTTCCATGACCACCAGCTGCGTACGTCGGCCACACATAATGCCAACCCAAAACAGCAGGGAACCTCCACCTTGCTGCACTCGCTGTACAGTGTGTCTAAGGCGTTCAGCCTGACCGGGTTACCTCCAAACACGTCTCCGACGATTGTCCGTTGGAAGACATACGCGACACTCACCGGTGAAGAGAACGTGATGTCAATCCTGAGCGGTCCATTCGGCATGTTGTTGGGCCCGTCTGTACCTCTCTGCATGGTGCCGTGGTTGCAAAGATGGACCTCGCCATGGGCGTCGGGAGTGAAGCTGCGCATCATGCAGCCTATTCCTCACAGTTTGAGTCGTTACACGACGTCCTGTGGCTGCACGAAAAGCATTATTCAACATGGTGGCGTTGCAGTCAGTGTTCCTCCGAGCCATAATCCGTAGGTAGCGCTCGTCCACTGCAGTAGTAGGCCTTGGGCGGCCTGAGCTATGCATGTCATCGACAGTTCCTGTCTCTCTGTATCTCCTCCGTGTCCGAACAACATCGCTTTGGTTCACTCCAAGACACCTGGACACTTCCCTTGTTGAGAGCCCTTTCCGGCACAAAGTAACAATGCGGACGTGATCGAACAGCGGTATTGACCATCTAGGCAAGTTTGAGTTACAGACAACACAGCACCTCCTTCCTGGTGGAATGACTGGAAATGAGCGGCTGTCGGGCCCCCTTCGTCTAAGAGGCGCTGCTCATGCACGGTTGTTTACATCTTTGGGCGGGTTTAGTGACATCTCTGAGCAGTCAAAGAGACTGTGTCTGTGATACAATATCCACAGTCAACATCAATCTTCAGGAGTCTGGGAACCGGGATGATGCAAAACTTTTTTTAATGTGTGTGACACAGCCGGAGCAGCACCTCCAAAGTCCACGAACAGCTTTGAAGTCCGAGAGAAAACAAGCAGACATATAAATCATGCATAATAATAATAATAATGGAACATATGAAAATGCACGAAGACAAGAAGCTCAACGTGAGCGTGGCCGCAAGCCTCAACCAAATCATACGTGTAAGAACAAGAGTTTTACAAGAAGAGTTACTAAGGATTACCTGGTTACTCTTACTATAAAATATAAAAATGTAATGCAATAGACGCAACCCTCAGAGACATTGACTTAAGTGGCTTAGAAGGTAACAAGCAAATCTTGAGTGCTGACACTCAAACATCTAGAATCGTAATGGTATTTGAAGCAATAAATATTAATTTTCCTGAAAGGGCAAGATCTCAACAGAGTTATGGAACTCCATTACGCAAAAGAGCCAAGATTCATGGGCATCTAGCGTTTGCTTCCACAACTGTGGGAAAATTTATAGTCGCTACATCAATCAGGGAAGTAGCAACTTCCAGTACAAATCAGATTCGACCTCATTGGTCACTAACACACGTGGAGACCTAGAACATATGACAATTAATTCAGGTGCAGCTGAGAAATAGCAGACGTTGAACAAGTTGTAATTGAAAGGACTTTTAAAACAGACAAATGTGGCACTCAAATAGTATCAAACAGAGACACCAAAGGTAAATTCAGTTCTTGAAACAGAGCGATGGAGAACCACAGGCAATCCAGTGTAGCGGGAGCAACTGCAACACGGAAGCACATGCGGCAATCAAGTAACGAGTACCTTACTCGCAAGGGCATAACAGACGACATTAGAAAATGGACATCACTCCAACACCCATATCAGCAACTGTGTCTCCTTAGTGCAGGGAAAATCGGCTGCGTAGACATTAGGCCCAAGTATTGCCGGCCAACGCGACTTTAGCGACACCGGCCCCTTAGGCAATCGTGCGCCCATAAGCTCCATGCACAGCCCGCCGTGCGCCACACGTGCCTCTTATCTCTAGCTCGACCGACTGCGACCGATCGACTGCCAATGTGGTCAACAAGTTGCTCGAGGAACAACAACTCTAATAACTGGTGAGCGAAACTCCACATGACGACCAGACAGAGATGGATTGCACCAAAAGGCAAGGATGTAAAAAGATAGAACGAGCCAACACGGCTCAATAAATAAAAATAATAACTGAGTTTCGGATATGCAACGCAAAAGTGAGAGTCTGTGACACTAGCCGTTATGCCACCAGGTAGGCTTTGCATATTGTGTACTAAAATACATCTAAATTACCTCGAATACTTTGATGGTCGTTTCCTCAGATACGGTCGAGAGCTTACTTTGGCTCCTCTTCCACTGAGTAAAGTTTCTGGGAAATCGGATTATGACACTTGCCCTGTTCTCCTCGTTAGTGCCACAGCACCAGCCACTGTCCGGATTGAATCCCTTGCACGACAGTCTCCGCACCAATTCAGTGACTGCATGGGGACGTAATGGGCCATTCCAGGCGACACTGCCGACAGGGAAGTAGCACGCCGCTGACATCGCGACGTGGTCTACAGAGTCCGCTGACTGCCCATGGGCCGTCCGTCAGCAACGCAAGGCGCCTATGCAGCATTATCTCACCAGGGTGGAAGTCTCTGCCCATACGCCAGGATCAACAGAGAAGGCACGTTTTGCCATGAGGAGCAACAGCGAAGCACGTACAGAGATTGAATAAAGCCTTTTTGATCGTCAGCACCGTTTCCACTGGGCCTTATGATCTGTCACCCACACTACTCAATCCTCTTAGCACAACTACTCCCTTCATAGTGCTGCCAGCAGTCGTCGCCATCTTTAGAGTGCTGTCAGGGGAGAGGACGTCACCGTAGTCGACAAATGGA
Source organism: Schistocerca nitens (assembly GCF_023898315.1). Lineage (NCBI taxonomy): Eukaryota > Metazoa > Arthropoda > Insecta > Orthoptera > Acrididae > Schistocerca > Schistocerca nitens. The sequence goes on from NC_064615.1 coordinate 506,175,880, forward strand.
GGTGTCCCATCCCGCGTAGTATTTCCACTGGGCCCTGTGGGCCGCCACCACCATCACTAACTGGCAAGTAAGGCACTGAAATACATTTTCCGTTATCAGTTAAGAACGTTACCTGGAGTAGTGATTCTTTAATTGATTTCCGCTTCGAAATTTTTTTCACTAATGAGGGTTCATAACCATGATTAAACGCCACTGTTTTAATTAAATTAATTTATTTCTTTAGTATAACTGGTGGTAGTGGTGTGACTGTAGCTCAATGAATAGCTAAATGAAGGGAAGCTGTCTTATGGAACTGACGACTTGTGTGATAGTCAGATCTTGGTGAATAAATTTAAAAACTCGGAATGTAACCGAGAAACAAAATTAACATCGTTCGATGTCACTAATTTGTGCGCTAATATACCAGTTCCAACAGCTGTAGAAATCGAGGAGAAAAACCTGCTTGCCTTCAAAAAAGATACAACACAGGAACAAATTTCGGACCTTATACAGTTACTAAAAGAGATAGCTGAATACAGCTATTTTGAATTTAATGGAAAACTCTTTCAACAACAAGGTGGGCTTGCAATGGGCAATCCGTTAGTCGGCCTTCTAGCAGACATTTTCATAAATTCACTAGTAGAGAATTTTTCAGAAGTTATGATGCTACAGAATTAGGCACTCAATCTTACTCTAGGTACATAGATGATATATTGATGCAGGGGTTAACCAACTCTTTGAAATATTTAATAATATTCATGAGAAAATTAGTATCACTTGCAATTTACAAAATGAAACACGAGAGCTAAATTATTTGGACCCAAATTAAGCCATAATAGATGCTAAAATAACTTTTGATATCTTCCGTAAGGCAACGAATACTGATCAGATTGTGCCTTCGGATTCAACACATCCTGTCTCATAAGACAGCTTGCTTTCATTCAGCTATTCATCGCGCTATAGTCACACCACTATCATCAGTTAAAGAATAAGTTAATTTACGTAAAACAGTGGTCATCACTAACGGCAATGAACCCTTATTAGTGGAAACAATTTTCGAAGCCAAAACCAAAAAAAAGAATCATTACTCTAGGCAAAGGCCTGAATGAAGATATTGACAAAAAAAGTATTGCAATACTTTACATACGTAATGTATCGTATAAGATCCAGCGTCTGTTAGTTAAAAAATATGGCTGCAAGGTTGTTTTCTCCACAAATAACAGTTTAAAAAAATTAATCCATAATTTCAAAACGTCCAATGACTAGCTCAGGTGTTTGGAAAATTACTTGCGACAGTTGTGCGGTGTTTTATATCGGACAAACCGGTAGGTCTTTCAACATATTATATAAGGAACACTTGCTAGGGAAGAAAGGTACTACTACTTTCGCAAGCATTTATTCAGATCAGGACGAAATCAAATAGACGTAATGACGATTCTATATAGAGAGAAGAAAGGGTGGAAAATGGGTTGTTAGAAGAACTTGAGATCTTTAGACATATGGTCAGTAACGAAATAAAACCTTCTTTATCGCCTTTAAGCCACTGTGCGGAGCTTTCTGATGCTTTGGTCCACGTCTCCGTTCACTTCCATTTCCGAAACGTTGTTTCTCCCTTTCCTTTACGGACTCTGTACTTCCTTAATGATGGTAAGCCAGAGACCATATTCTGGTTTGAAGAGTTTCTAGAAACTGCGGGAGGTCTCCATCAGCTCGCGCCTGACGGCTAGCGATAAGTTGATTGCAAAATATAGCTGAGGTCGTGCGCCGGCCACAAGGAGCGCTGGCAATTGACTGCTCTTTGCTGAGGTAAAGGTGTTCCGTACAGTGAACTTTCTTTGCTTCTAACTTTTTTACTTTTTGATGGAGACACTATTTGTATGGTTAATACTGATTACGCTTAATTGAACATTACTTTCTTTTTTTACTGTGTTATATGTACACCACACAACGTGTCATTAGACATGAAGTGTTCAGCTTAACTGTGCACGCAGCCTTCTTCCGTACATGGACACGTCACTGGTTCGCTAATCTCGCACTTAAACCTACGCCGGCGACATTAGCGTCCTCGACATGATTACGGTCGACGAGACTTTCAAATACACCTTCACGGTTCAAGACAATATTTCAGTAGCGAAAATACACGACCAGCAGAAGCGCCAGCGACCTCTAGAGTAGCGGTATGTCTCTGCCATTTTCACTTCGTAATTCGCCACTTCGGTTTGCTCAAGACACAATGAGCTTCCTGTGCGCTGGAAAGACAATGGATGCAATAAAGATTGCGTTGGTGATCAGCCAACGTGACCATAGATATGGTGATGAGGTGCAGGACATCATTACATCCCCACCCGGAACAGAATCGTAATCAAAGCTGAACTAGTTTGTCGAGTTTGTGAATCTCAGGAAGAGCGTGTATGACAAGTCCTCACACAAGAGGATACAGGGGACCACAAGTACTCATGTATGTATGTATGTATGTATGTATTAAGGCAGGGACCTAGAAACGACGGAAAGGATTCGTCCTGCCTTAGCCCTCAGTGGTTCACAACCCCACAACTGGCCACAGCCGCCCCAAACCGAAACCAGGTTTATTGTGCGGTTCGGCCCCCGCAGCGGAACCCTCTCCCCGCCCCCTATACCCTTCCCCCCCCCCCCCCCCCCCCCCAGTCGAGTGTAACCCTAAATGTTTGCGTGGTAAAATAATTATGGCATTACACGTACGTGGAAACGGTGTTCGTGCTGCAATCGCCGACACAGTGTAACTGATTCAGAATAGGGGGAACCAGCCCGCATTCGCCGAGGTATACGGAAAACAGCCTTAAAAACCATCCGCAGGCTGGCCGGCACACAGGACCTCGACACTAATCCGCCAGGCGGATTGGTGCCGGGGACCGGCACGCCTTCCCGCTCTGGGCAGTCCTCATAGTATCTGCGCCATCTGAAAAGCAAGATCGACGCGCACACCATACCGGATACGTTGTTCTGCACCTCATGGGGTAGCAGGCTACCAGCACAAGTGAAGTCAATCGTGGTAGACGGAGGTCTCTCTCAACGCCGTCGTAGATTTAGCAGATCGCATATAAGACGCGATTGTGCTTGCCTCCTGTTCGGACGCACCCGCGACGTCTGTAGTACAATAATGGAAGCCAAGCCGGATTACAAGAGCCTTGGTCTTTTTTTTTTTTTTTTTTTTTTTTTTTTGAGTCATTAGTCTTCTGACTGGTTTGATGCGGCCCGGCGCAAATTCACGAATTCCTCTCCTGTGCCAACCTCTTTATCTCAATGTAGCACTTGCAACCTATGTCCTCAATTATTTGCTGGATGTATTCCAATCTCTCTCTTCCTCTACAGTTTTTTCCCTCTACAGCTCCCTCTAGTATAATGGAAGTTATTCCCTGATGTCTTAACAGATGTCCTATCTCTGTCCCTTATTCTTGTCAGGGTTTCAACATTTTCCTTTCCTCCCCGATTCTGCGTAGGACCTCCTCATTCTTTACCTCATCAGTCCATCCACTTTTCAACATTTGTCTGTGGCGCCAAATCTAGAATGCCCCGATTCTCTTCTGTTCCAGTTTTCCCACAGTCCATGTTTCACTACCATACAATGCAGTGCTCCAAACGTACATTCTCAGAAATTTCTTCCTCAAATTAAGGCATATGTGTGGTACTAGTAGACTTCTCTTGGCGAGGAATATCCTTTTTTCCAGTGCTAGTCTGGTTCTGAAGTCCTCCTTGCTCCGTCTGTCATTGGTTATTTTGCTGCCTAGGTAACAGAATTCCTTAACATCATGTATTTCGTGACCATCAGTCCTGTTGTCAAGTTCCTCACTGTTCTCATTTCCGCTACTTCTCGTAACTTTCTTCGATTTATTCTCAATCTATTTGCTGTACTCTATTCATTCCGATAAGCATGTCATGTAATTCTTCTACACTTTCACTTAGGATAGCAATGTCATCAGCGAATAGTATCATTGATATCTTTTCACCTTCAATTTTAATTCCACCCCTGAACCTTTCTTTTATTTCCACCATTGCTTCTTCGGTCTACAGATTGAACAACGAGGCCGAAAGACTACAACCCTGTGTTACACCATTTTTAATCCGAGCACTTCCTTCTTGGTCGTCTACTCTTATTATTCCCTCTTGCCAGCGATTTATAGACTCTTTTTTGAGAGGATTGCAATACTGCTGCTACATATACTTTGACGACATTCTCGTCTATCTGGCCACTTCTGAAGAGCATGAACGTCATGTGTTAGAAGTATTTACCCAACTTAACGAGCTTGGAATCGTTGTGAATAAAGCCAAGTGTATTTTCGGCAAGGCAGAAACTACATTCTTCTGACACTTTATTTCGTTCGAGGTGTCACACTCGGTACCAGAAAATGTTGAGGCTATCCTCGACCAGAAACGGCCAAGGGATTGTGTCGTTTCTTAGGGATTGCCACTTACCCACTTGCCCCATGTGCAGAGCTCCAAGAACCCCTGACGCCAGCACTAGCAGGCCCTAAAACTAAAGGCAAAGCACCTATGCGGTGGACCCAAGCAATGTTAGACGCTTCTGAGGAGGCCAAACGGAGCATAGCCGAGGCGGCACTACTAGCACATCCTGCATTCGTCGCCATTCTCGCGCTTGTTGTTGGCGCAAGCCAGTTACCCAACGATGGTGCACTACAACAGTATGAGAATGATCCTTGGCAGACGCTCGCCTTTTTCTCCCGCAATCTGAAGCCACTGCAGCAGCAATACAGAGCGTATAATAGATAACTGTTAGCCATCTACGCCGCTATAAAATACTTTGGTACGCAGCTCGAGGCCAGAGTCTTTACAACATATGCGGGCCATAAGCCTCTAACATTTTCATCCTGGCAGAATAACACTAAGTGTTCCCCACGACAGTATAACCAGCTATCTCACGGTTTTCTACGGACATTCGACACATTTCGGGTCTGACTAATGTGGTCGCGGACTCCTTGTCTCGCATAAGCGCTATTACTCAGACGGTTGACTTGACGCACCTGGCCAAAGTCCAAGAATCCGACTCGGAACTTCCTGATTGCCTGGGTGACTCTGCGTCGGAATTATACCTCGAGCATGTTGAAGTTCCAGCTTCAGATACTAGAGTTTATTGTGATGTCTCTCATGGCAAAACCAGGACGTTGGTGCCAGCAGCACTCCGTAAATAAGTATTTCAAACTCTGCTTAGTCTGCACCACCGAGGAGTTAAGGGGACGGTGAAACTACTGTGCAGGTGTTACGCCTGACCAGGAGTGGGGGATTGCCGACAGTGAGCCCGGGTGTGTGCGCAGTGTCGGTGTAGTAAAATGCACGTGCAGTCATCAGAAAGCGGCTTCTCCGATACGACAGAAAGATTTGCACATGTATACATTGATGTAACAGCAGAGATACTAATCGACGTGGACCAGTTTAAGGCTGGAGGTGATTCCAGTCGATAATATCTCTATCGAAACTCTAGCGACCGTATTTATCTAATAGCGCGCTGCAAGTTTTGGCTATACGCTTTATATAACTAAGGACACAGTGCGACAATTCGAATTTGATTTGTTTATCAAACTGAGTAACTTATGTGTATCAATTCCCCATTCTACTACGAGCTACCATCCGGCTAGCAGTGGCATTGTAGAACGGTGGCACTATTCCCTTCTTAGATGGTCCTAATGTGCCTCCAGACGAATTGGACGTCAGACTTGCCACTAGTTCTGCTAGGGTTTCGGACTATGTGCAAGCCAGACCTGGAAGCATCACCAGATGAATTAGTGTACGGTGAAACCTTACGCCTGCAGGGTCAGTTTGTTGATTTGAGCGCCGTATCAAAAGACAGCATAGACTCTCCGCATTTCATTGACTACCTAAGCGAGGGACTCACAAATCCGCTCACTGCCAGCATCCCAACAAGGTGAGCACGAAACTTTTGCACATAGGGAATTAAGCAGATGTACACATATGATGCTATGCAGGGGGGGAGTTAAGCCAGCGTTAACGCCTCCGTATATAGACCCACACAGAGCTGCCATCAGAGGTGACAAAACATTCGAGATCATGGTCAGTGGAAAACGAAATACCATGTCTGTCGACTATATTAAGCCTGCATTAGTGGTAGAAGAAGCTGCCGGTATCTACCCCCGTGTTATCAAATCACACCGCTCGAATGTCGCAGAGCAACCTGCTCCAGGACGCTCGACGAACGACGCCTACTCGCAAGAGGCGCTCTGGTTACAGTGTTCGCTTCGCACTGAAGTACATGGACGTCGCTCTGCTCTCCCGTGGGGGGCTGTATAGAGGCTGCGGGAGGTCGCGATTGGCTCGCGCCTGACAGCTAGCGATCAGCTGATTGCAAAACATCAGCTGAGTTCGTGCGCCGGCCGCAAGGAGCGCTCGCAAGTGACTGCTCTTTGCTGAGGCGTAGACGTTCTGTACAGTGAACTTTTCTTTGCTTCTTACCTTCTTTACATTTGCTCTGTTGTTGGTGGAGACAGTTTGGTCACTACTGATTGCGCTTAGTTGTGCTTTTTTTTACGAACTAGATGTACAACACAATAATTATCATTAGAAATAAAGTGTTGAGTTTAACTGTGCATGCAGCCTTCTTCCGTATACGGACGTGATATTGGTTAGCTGGTCTCACACTTCAAACCGACGCCAGCGACAAGTTTATGTAAAGCAACGTTCTCCCTTTTTGCTTGTAACATTTTGATAAAAAATCTAGCTACAGTACGTTGTTTATTCTCAGCACTTATTTCTAGTTAATAGTTTTATTCATTTTTTCTACATATTGTCGCAGTCATGTTTATAAAAATTATTTTATATCTTTTGTATTTTTTATACTACTAATTTTCAATACCACATACGATTTACTTGATTTAAAACATCTAAATGTGCATCTACCGACGTGTGATTAACTACTGCGTATTACATACAGCTGAGAGTTTATCACGCTACTAGCGCCCAATAAGTGGCGCGCTCTACACTACTTTTGCCGGACATCGTAACCAGCTGCCACACGTTCAGTCCAATGTCCGCTCTTTTAACAAGCTGCTCCTGTCGTGACAGCTTTAATCTTCTCATAGAGGACTTGATTCCACATTCACTCCTGTTTGACTTGAGCTCCGTATCTCAGAAAGGGAAAAAGATGTTGGCAGCTAAAGACAAGCTATCTAAGATAGCTATTCTGGTGGAAAAACCGGCACTGGAATACGAAGCATCCTACCTCGCATTCACATACCACCAACCTTAGGGGGCTGGTGCTGCGCTGCCTGGAACAGGACTAGAACCTGGAGATTTGGGGACCTCCTGAGCCGACTCACACCTCCTCCCCCTGCCATCAACGTCCAGATGTCCTTGTTATCATCCATGAACTTGGGATTGACCCCTGTATTGTTACTATCCATGGCTTATCGTCGAACCATGATCCTTTTCTGGTCACGCTACTAAGGTTGAGGCACCTAATGAACCAGCAGGCTCACCAGTAAATAGCCCCAGTTCAGGATATACTTAGATAACAACATCGACCCTACCCTGGAGGTTCAGACGCCGTCCCAAATCGATTATGCCATCGATTTCTTAATGCGGAAACTATGGAAGGCCCACAAACTGTCGTCAATAACGATTGTTGATGACTTCCAGACCCATGATTAAACAATTTTATTCAAACACACACACACACACACACACACACATTCACACACACACACAGTTTCAAACTACTCGAAAAATACATTACTCGAAATAAAAAGATCGACACTTCAGAATAGTTTACGTGCATAAAAAATAGTGTTATGTTTTTGACGAGAACCTATTATTATTTGACCTCAGAACTGGAAGCAGTGGTGTATTAAATGACGGAATTTCAATGTTCGACGTGAATGTGAACCATTTCGGCTATGGAGTGCCAATTACTACATGTGTCCTAAGTGCATTTTCTTTTTAAAAGTACTACAGAATTCCTAAACTGACTGGTTTTCTCAGTTACACCAGGATGAAGAAGAAGGGATGACAGGATCCATCGCGTGATAGTGTAGCGATGCAAGGGGCACCAAATTTCTTATAAAAGTCAGTAAATTACTCAACGGACAGTACTTTTCAGTGCAGGTATTTCGTTCATTCTTAGCAAGTGTCGATTTGTGACGTCATCATCCAGACACGAGTTGACTGTAATTTGAATCCGTTTTAGCAAACTAATAATTTCTCTCAGGCGATAAAATTTTATTGTTTATCAAATACAAGTTCTTGAAGTTTATTTAGAATCGGAAATGTTTAATTAGTAATTACATACCATAATTTATTTGTTTAATATAAAGGTGTTTTGAATTTTGTATGCATAAAAAAGTGTTAATTTATGTGCGGCTTTTACTGTCAGACGAGTTATCACTTAGAGTGCTAAATGAAATGAAGATTATATTAATACCGTCAGCTGCTCACGGGCGTTGATATATATCAACGGGGACAGGTGAAAATGTGTGCCCCCGACCGGGACTCGAAAACGGGATCTCCTGCTTACAGGGCAGACGCTCTATCCATCTGAGCCACCAAGGGCACAGAGGAGAGGGCGACTGCAGGGACTATCTCGCGCCTATTCCCGCGAGACATTCTCACCTTGTACAGTGTGTTTCAAAAATGACCGGTATATTTGAAACGGCAATAAAAACTAAACGAGCAGCGATAGAAATACACCGTTTGTTGCAATATGCTTGGGACAACAGTACATTTTCAGGCAGACAAACTTTCGAAATTACAGTAGTTACAATTTTCAACAACAGATGGCGCTGCGGTCTGGGAAACTCTATAGTACGATATTTTCCACATATCCACCATGCGTAGCAATAATATGGCGTAGTCTCTGAATGAAATTACCCGAAACCTTTGACAACGTGTCTGGCGGAATGGCTTCACATGCAGATGAGATGTACTGCTTCAGCTGTTCAATTGTTTCTGGATTCTGGCAGTACACCTGGTCTTTCAAGTGTCCCCACAGAAAGAAGTCACAGGGGTTCATGTCTGGCGAATAGGGAGGCCAATCCACGCCGCCTCCTGTATGTTTCGGATAGCCCAAAGCAATCACACGATCATCGAAATATTCATTCACGAAATTAAAGACGTCGGCCGTGCGATGTGGCCGGGCACCATCTTGCATAAACCACGAGGTGTTCGCGGTGTCGTCTAAGGCAGTTTGTACCGCCACAAATTCACGAAGAATGTCCAGATAGCGTGATGCAGTAATCGTTTCTGATCTGAAAAATGGGCCAATGATTCCTTTGGAAGAAATGGCGGCCCAGACCAGTACTTTTTGAGGATGCAGGGACGATGGGACTGCAACATGGGGCTTTTCGGTTCCCCATATGCGCCAGTTCTGTTTATTGACGAAGCCGTCCAGGTAAAAATAAGCTTCGTCAGTAAACCAAATGCTGCCCACATGCATATCGCCGTCATCAATCCTATGCACTATAACGTTAGCGAATGTCTCTCGTGCAGCAATGGTAGCGGCGCTGAGGGGTTGCCGCGTTTGAATTTTGTATGGATAGAGGTGTAAACTCTGGCGCATGAGACGATACGTGGACGTTGGCGTCATTTGGACCGCAGCTGCAACACGGCGAACGGAAACCCGAGGCCGCTGTTGGATCACCTGCTGCACTAGCTGCGCGTTGCCCTCTGTGGTTGCCGTACGCGGTCGCCCTACCTTTCCAGCACGTTCATCCGTCACGTTTCCAGTCCGTTGAAATTTTTCAAACAGATCCTTTATTGTATCGCTTTTCGGTCCTTTGGTTACATTAAACCTCCGTTGAAAACTTCGTCTTGTTGCAACAACACTGTGTTCTAGGCGGTGGAATTCCAACACCAGAAAAACCTTCTGTTCTAAGGAATAAACCATGTTGTCTACAGCACACTTGCACGTTGTGAACAGCACACGCTTACAGCAGAAAGACGACGTACAGAATGGCGCACCCACAGACTGCATTGTCTTCTATATCTTTCACATCACTTGCAGCGCCATCTGTTGTTGAAAATTGTAACTACTGTAATTTCGAAAGTTTGTCCGCCTGAAAATGTACTGTTGTCCCAAGCATATTGCAACAAACGGTGTATTTCTATCGCTGCTCGTTTAGTTTTTATTGCCGTTTCAAATATACCGGTCATTTTTGAAACACCCTGTATATCCACAAACTACGTCCGTAGTGTCCCACCCTAACACACTCACTACTCGTGGAAGACATTCTTTCCAAGTCCCGTAAGAGTGGGGGAATATGTGTGCATCCGCACAGAAGAAGAAGGTCATGGCCGGTATTGCGAGAACTATATATTTATATGGATATGGTGTCTGTTCTTTCGGACATGTCCAAAGAACAGACACCATATCCATATAAATATAGAGTGCTAAAAGTGCGCTTGTTCAGTTCGCTGACCTATGTGGTGAATTTTATTTTGTGATCTTGACCCGAATGGAGAGTGAATCCAGTTTCATTTAAACTTTACGTGAGATAAACACATCTCGTTATTACAAAAGAGTCGTTTAGCCCATTAGGGAAAACTGCATCCTGCGCGCTCGATTTGAGATACGTTACACGCCAGTGCGTGATCGAGCTGTCCAGTAAATCGCGTACAATAGTTACAAATGCGTTTGGAAATTAATGTTGACAAAAAATGAACCGAAAGTTTATTCAAAATATCGAGGTCCAGTTTTAATTGAGACACGTATCACCTTGTTGATTACGGTGCCTAGCAACACTGTAACAGCTTAATTAATTCATTAGAACGATTTGCGAAGTAGTAACGCCCATTGCACACACAATGAGAGTATGAGAGTGTTTTTCTTTCCATAAATTCCAATAAACCCGCAGTTTCAGAAGTTAAATTATTAACTGTTGTGTAATTTCATTGATTGTCCTACACCACTGCGGAACTTGTTGTATCGTGTCTCTTCACAAGAGATCTCAAGAAGCCAGGATAAACAAGAAGCAGAAAAAGACTAAAGAAGAGGCATCGGTATACAACAACAACAACAACAACAACAAAGACCGCTGTGATGTATTGGGAAGCACTAAACACGACACACTTAAACTACGATCCAATCTGTAGTAATAAGTTTTCTTGGCTATATGTCAGAGATCGCTATCAGTTGGGAATTTGACGTCGCGATTGGGCCTTTGAAGCACTGTAGACTTCCCAAATTGGTGATCTGCCCTACATTCAGAAGGGGGAATGGACTACTGCGTGACAGGATACAGACAACAATAAATACCACTGTAAAACAGCGTCCACAGCGATGTACTGAGAAGCACTAAGTACAACACACGAAAACCATGCTTCAATCTGTAGCAATAGTTGTCATGGCTAGATGTTGGAGATTGATGAAACGCTCACACATCCTGTGCATTCATGTCCTAAGGTTCACACACAATGTGCCAACCCTCTCATATGCCGCCATCGCCAACGCTCAGAGGTCAGTGAAAACTACCACTGCAGCTACACTCACAGTCTTGGACGTGCTTGTATGCCAGAGTGCACCTCCGCAGGTCATGGAGAACATCTGAGGATGATTGGAGTAGTTGAAATTTAGATGTTATCAATATATCTAGCACAAATATCTATCATTTTGAAATTTCTCTCATGCATCACACACTTCCGCTTCTATCCCCAGCGCCGGCCGCTGGTGGCCGAGCGGTTCTGGCGCTACAGTCTGGAACCGCGCGACCGCTACGGTCGCAGGTTCGAATCCTGCCTCGTTCATGGATGTGTGTGTTGTCCTTAGGTTAGTTAGGTTTAAGTAGTTCTAAGTTCTAGGGGACTTATGACCTCAGCAGTTGAGTCCCATAATGCTCAGAGCCATTTGAACCATTTTTCTATCCACAGCGCACTGGTCACTTCACTAGACCCCACTGCCATGGGGAAGATCCGACAGCTTGGCGCATTATTTGTACATAACCACCTGTCACAGGTTAAGCTAATCAATTACATCCAGTCACTGACTCCTCTTGACCACTCCTGCTGCTAGCTGTGCTGCACTGTGAAACAAACAGTTGTGACTTGGATGTACGCACTGGTTATAAGCAATTATACCCCCACATAGACACCCCAGTTTGAAAAATTCACTTCAGCCAGTCTGAGACAATGATGCTGTTGACTATAAACCTCGAATTTCTGATACTAAATGTAGATTTCTGTCTATTATACAAGCTAGTTTCAAAGAAAAGAAATTGGAGCATACACGCGTTTTCACGTCCCAGAAGTATCGTTACTTGTTGTGGAAATCCTATAATAGTGTGACATAGGCCAATTCACCTAAGTATTCTCTTATCAGCTGAAAAAAGTCTCTTCTTGTTTGTTACATCATGCCTCACACAACTAGAATATTAAACTCACTTTTGGCTCATGACAGAGTGTTAAGAGCATGTGTACCTCTTTCACAGGATGTCTCCTCACTTTCGAACTCTCTCTTAAAGTAAGCAAATGCCTTGGCACATATAAGGTCTCTTCAGGTAACAGCACAGAGAAGTAGTAAATATCAGGGTTAAACTACATATCACTTTATAAGTGATCGAAGTCTCTTGTACAGACCAATGTAAAGTTTCATCACCCATATTGTAGAAGGGCCATATCCCAAAGACTATTAATCGGGAGAGAGGGTCCCTGTGTTGTTCCTTGATACTCTGTTTTTTCTGCTATACCACATCCATGAAGTGTATGACTACAGCCTTGTATACCGCCATACATTTTGTTCCTCCACCATGACTTTGAGGTTCGTGTCAGGTGCTAAACTGAAATTAACTTGTCACAATTCATTGATTCTCACAGAAAGCTGGACATCAGATGTTGTAAATTATGCTCTTTTCCCACAACAGGCAGGACCATTGAAATAAAAGACAGAGTTGAAGTTTATTATTGACAAAAAAAAATGTAGAAGACGTAGTGACGTATGGTAACTGCAAGAGTTTTGCAGAACTCTGGAGCATTTCCAAACAGCTGCCTGAAGGTGACTGATGATCTCTACAGTTAAAATCATCTTCCATAGTGATGTGGTAACATATGTCTCACTGTTCCCATTTGCTTGATTCCTCATACTGCAGTCATGTATGCAGCAACTATTTCAGTGCTGGTCATCCCCCCAGAAGGTGTTGCTCCAACCAGGAATTTCTATCTTCTTCTGAAACAAGTGGTATCAGTCAATCATTATGTGGTACTCAACAGTGTATGAGTGAATGAGTGGGATGGAAAAGATGCTGTCAATATGGGACAATGAGATATAATAAAACCACTGCTGATAGTCCAATCAGTTTCAGCAGTTTTACCAGTTTTTGCGTAGTTTCAACACAGACCAATGAGAAAAGCACGCTTCCCATTTTCTGTATTGTTGCTAGACTATCCCTCCACTACTGTGCAAGTACCACATAGTAGATTGCGATTGTAGTTGACTTTTTTTTATAGTATGTCCATTCATGTTTAAATCTCGAACATATATATACCAAAGTATACCAGAAAGCGGCCTGTACTGATCTACATATTTCTAGCACTTCAATCATAGTGCATAATTTATGATTACAATTGCTCATCTTCCCCCATGCGGATGGGGGTCATAGAGTATTATCGCATTCTTAGGATAAAGTTAGAGATTGAAACATCTCCCCGCATTGTCTTTGATGAAGCCTACATGCAACACAGTTACCAATTTAATATGTAGCTGGACAGAAGTAGACTGCTATATTCCATGTCCCACGGAGGAATAGAGCAAGATGAATCCATAACTATTGTTCAGCGAAGACTGTTGCGCAGCAGTCTTACTCATAGTACTCATCCAAGTGCACAAGATCTCTCCAGATGCGCGCATGTCGAGGAGGTATGAGAGTGTCCTGACTGTATAACACGTGGTTAAGAAGGAATATGTGGTGTTTTACATGGTGGAGCTCCAGACAGATGGAGTTTGAAGTATTTTAGGTACATCAACTGCGCTATAAATTCTAAAGTGTTGTTGTAGTATTTGGGGTCAGTACCAAGAAGGTATTGGTAAGACAGAAATGATTGTAGAACATAAACACATTCACCCCTAAGGATACACGATTCTGCACTTAAACAAGCTTTGTTGTTAAAATCAGGTGGTTTCTGACCTATTAGTCATGTGGAATGCAACGCTGTCAGTATTCCTATATAATAAATATATTTACAACGCGTGATATACATTCTCCCTGCAAGTTTCTCTACGAAAAACTATGGCGCAAACTGTAAAGTGATAAAACTACTAGCTTGCACACCAAAGGAAACATGGAGTCTTTGTAACACAAACATACATAGGTTACCAAGGGGACTATAACGCATGCTGTTTACTAAGTTCAAGACTGATTATGGTTGGGAAATTATGATATGTTCGCAATAGTCATACAATATGATCATCGACAGTCGAAAATGCATACTAAGAAACAGCATCTTACAAGGAAATGGACACCACGTCCGCTGTACGTATTGCTCATTTGCGGGATATTATTGCCATGTAGCATCAGTCTGCTCTCCTCACACAGAACGCGCAATTTTATTGATTTTGCTCAGTATTCATGTCATGGTCTTTTTCTCTAATTTTATGTATTCTCAGTCAATTTCTGTAATTTTACAATGTTTTCACGATTTTACGTATTTCACCGCATTTCTCTCAGTTTTTACGTATTGCACATCAAAGTTTCGTGATTATACTAGGTTTTCCTTGAATTTTACGAATTCTATGACTTTTTCATACTTCTTCCACAGTTTTCAATATGTATATGGTCATATTGGTGAAAGACCCATGAGCTTGAATTTTTCCGGATAGTTCATGTGATGGATGCACACTCGAACACTAACTCATATCTAGTCTGTGTCATGGGAGGCAACTCAAGCACATGGCTGTGTCACCAATATGACCATATACATATTGAAAACTGTGGAATAAATCTGAAAAAGTCATAGAATCGATAAAATTCGAGGGAAACCTAGTATAATCACGAAAAAATTGATGTGAAATGCGTAAAAACTGAGAGAAATGCGATGAAAGATATAAAATGGTGAAAACATTGTAAAATTACAGAAATTGACTGAGAACACATAAAATTAGAGAAAAATACCATGAAATGAATACTGAGTAAAATCAATAAAACTGCGTGTTCTGGAGGAGGAGTGTAGACTGATGCTACATATACACACCTTAATAGTGGAAAAAGAAGACATTCCAGAGATGTGGCATCAAGTGAAATGGCAACCACATCCAGCACATGATCAATACAGCGGACCATGACTCCATGTACAAGAGGAAGGCTACCAGGGGCAGTGTTGTGCTGTGATAAGACTGTTACATCTCCTCTAGCTATTGATCATGGTGTCTATTTCCTTGTAAGATGCTGTTTCTTAGTATGCATTTTCGACTTCGATGATCAATTTGTAGGACTATTGTGAACATATCTTAATTTCCCAACCATAATCAGTCTTGAACTTTGTAAACAGCAGGTGTCATAGAACCCTTGGAAAACTATGTAGTGTTTGTGTTACGAAGACTCGATGTTTCCTTTGGTGTGTAAGCCAGTAGTTTTATCACTTTACAGTTTGCACAATAATTTTTCGTAGAGAAACTTGCAGGGAGAATGTATATCATGCGCTGGAAATATATTTATTGTATTGGAATACTGACAGCGTTGCATTACACATGTCTAATAGGTCAGAAACCCCCTGAATTTAACAACAAAGCTTGTTTAAGTGCAGAATCGTGTATCCTTAGGGGTGAATGTGTTTATATTCTACAATCATTTCTGTCTTACCTATACCTTCTTGGTACTGACCCCAAATACTACAACAACACTTTAGAATTGATAGCGCAGTTGATGTACCTAAAATACTTCAAACTCCATCTGTCTGGAGCCCCACCATGTAAAACACCACACATTTCTTCTTAATCATATGTTATATCGTCAGAACACTCTCATACCTCCTGGACATGCGCGCATCTGGAGAGATCTTGTGCACTTGGATGAGTACTATGAGTAAGACTGCTGCGCAACAGTCTTCGCTGAACAACAGTTATGGACTTGGCTCACGAGACGTGAAACTGGTGACAGTGGTGCAGGGTGGGTTGGTCATTGACAATGTGGGGAGATCTTTCAGTCTTTATCTTTATCCTAAGAATGCGAGAATGCTCTGCGACTCCCATCCACATAGGGAAAGACGGGCAACTGTAATCGTAAATTATTCCCTATGATCAGAGTGCTAGAAATATGTAGATAAGACTCTCTCTGGTATAATTTGGTCTATAGATGTTCGAGAATGAATCATGAATGGTCCTGCTGTACAGACATCTATCTACATTTGCAATCTAGAATATAGTACTCGCAAATTAGTGGAGGGATGGTTTAGCAGTGATAGGGAAATTCGAAAGCATGCTGTTGTGTCATTGACCTGTGTTGAAATTACTTAGAAACTGGTAAAATTACTAAAATTGATCGTGCTTTCAGCTGTGGTGTTTTACATCTCTTTGTCCCAAATCGACAGTGTCTTTTCCATCCCATCTATTTATTGGTACGCTGTTGATTATCACATAATGATTGATTGATACCACTTGTTTCAGAAGAAGAGAGAAATTCTTGGTTGGAGCAACACCTTCTGGGGGGATGACCAGCACTGAAACAGTGATTGCATACATGACTGCAGTATGAGGATCAATCAAAATGGAACAATCAGACATCTGTTATCACATCGCTGTGGAAGATGACTTTAAATGTGGAAATCATCAGTCATCTTCAGGCAGCTGTTTGGAAATGCTCCACAGATCTGAAAATTTCTTGCGGTTACCATACGTCACAATGTCTTCCATATTTTTTTTGTCAATAAGAAACTTCAACTGTGTCTTTTATTTCAATGGTCCTGTGTGTTGTGGGAAAAGCAGCATAATTTACACCGTGCAATGTCGAACTTTACGTGAGAGCCAGTGTATCAAGATGTGTTAATGTCAGTTTAGCACCTGACATGGACCTTGAAGTTATGGCGGAGAAACAAAATGTATGGTTCTGCAGTCAGCTTCAAATGTCGGTTTCCAATTGAGTTCTTCAAAAAGAACGTCGTCTTACCTCCAGGTATTTCGATTTGAGCTGCCTGGTGAGTGTAATCTGATCCCTGAAAAAGCAAAATTACTGACCATGCAAAGTAACTCTCATGATTCATTTAATTAATCAGCTTATCAATTTAATATCAATGACATGCTGCCTGGCGGGTGGAATAAACGGCTAGGATGCCAGGGATATGACTCTTGAGTTTGAGCGGTAATTAGGCGTTTTCTTTTCTTTTCTTTTTTCATTGTGGCAGTATGTTTTAGCGAGGTTTCAATCTCCCAGCGACACAGGGAGAGACAACCATCGTAATAAAATCAGATGTGTGACCAAATTTATAAAGTGATACGTAGAATATACCTGATATTTACTACTTCTCTGTGCTGTTGCCTAAAAGACTTCACATGTACAAAGCATTTGATTACTTTAAGAGAAGTTTCGAAAGTGAGGAGGCATTCTGTGACAGATTTCCACATGCTCTTAGAACTCTGTCATGAACTAAAAATGAGCTTAATATTTTAGTCCTGTGATGCACGACGGAACAAATAAGAAAAGATTTTTTTCCTACCTGATGAGAGAATACTTAGGGGAAGTGTAGACTGTGCCATATTGTTACAGGATTTTCACAGCAAGTAACGATACTTTATGGATTTGAAAATGCATGTATGCCTCGATTTTTTGTTTTCGAAAATAACTTGTCTAAAAAAGAGAAATATACATTTCACATGAAGAATGCGAGGTTTATGGTCAACAACAGCCTTGTCTCTGGTTGGGTAAAGCGGAGTTTTTAAACTGAGGCGTCTATGTCGAGTGGAACTGGTTAGAACAACTGTATACATGTAAGCCACAGCTGTTTGTTTTGCAGTGCACCGGAGCTAGCGGCCGAAGTGGTCACGAGGAGCTGGTGACTGGATCTAACGGAATTGCCCAGCCTGAGACAGGCGATTAGATGCAAAGAATACGGCGACCTGTCTGAACTTCCCCACGACAGCATGGTCTATCGAAGTGTCCAGTGTGCTAGATGAGCGAGGATAGGATCGCACATGTGTGTTGCTAAGAGAAAATTCAAAATGACGGGTGCTTGCGCTCGACGTATTGATAACATCCCCGTGTCCACGACTGCGGCTGCGTCCGCAGCGCTGGTTTTCATCGACCTCTGAACGTTGGCGCTGGCGGCAAATGAGGAGATTTTCGTGTTGCGCAGGGAATCGGGATATGAGCACGCGGGATGTGAGAGTGTTTCAGCGATGACCGATATATAGCCATGACAACTGCAGCTACAGACTGGATCGTGGCTTAAATGTGTCGTGTTTTGTGCTTCTCAATACATCACACTGGACTCTGTCTTGCAGTGGTATTTACTGTCATCTCTATCATGTCGCGCAACAGGCCGTTCCTCCTTCCGAATGTAGTGGAGAGAACCAATTTAGGAATTGTAAAGTGCTTTAAATACCAAGACGCGACGTCAAATTCCCGATTGATAGCGATCACTGACTTATAGCCAGGACAACTTATTACTACGGGTTGGATCGCGGTTTAAGTGTGTCGTGTTTAGTGCTTCCCAATACATTGCAGTGGCCTTTATTGCTGTTGTTACTGTTCTATCACGCAACGGACCCTTTCCTCCCACCTTCTTCGTCCTGGTGTAACTTAGGAAACCAATCAGGAAATCTATAGTACTTTTAAAAAGAAAAAGCACTTAGCACACATGTAGTGGTCGGGAACTCCAAAATCATGACGATTCAAATCCACATCGAAATTTGAAATTGCATCGTTTCATACATCATCGCTTCCAATCGTGACGTTAATTAATAATAGGTTTGACTATTTAATGAAATTTCTCGTCAAAAACATAACGCTATTGTTTATGCACGTAAGCTGCAAATTGTGTGTGTGTGTGTGTGTGTGTTTGAAGTGAATTCTTTAAACTCATTAATGTTTAAGTAATATTTCCTGTGGCACATCTTGTGAAGTAACATTTGTAACATCTTCAAGATATGGTATTCTGCACCAGATTTTATAATTGCTGAAGCAGTTCATGACGTGTGCTACAAGAAAGTGTGCCAGGAAGCCTGGGGGCGGTTTAGAGTCCATGGCTGAATGATAAAATATAATTGTTTAAATCTCCCTTTTTCATCTGCAAAGCAAACTACATCTCTCTCTCTCTCTCTCTCTCTCTCTGTATGCAAATATAGTTCCAATCTTTTTTAAAGTGTATTTCGAGTCAGCCTGCAACTAGTTTTGTGATGTCCTCAATTTGTATTTGTGGAATAGCTACCGCGTCTGCTTTATATCACCTACATCATGATCATGCGCCCATAAATTAATTATATATTAACTTCTGCTGTATTTCTGGATCGAATCCCTGTCAGACACTTGTTTCTGAAGAAAAGTTTCTTTCATATGCACTGGTATCCAACAGGTTGATTCATGCATACAGACCACTTGACGTGGCAAAAGACGTCGACAGGAAGTGTGCTTCTGTTCCCAGGGATTAGCGAGGTACTTCGCGGAACTGTGGGGCAGCCGACAGCAGACAGCAGTGTGGCGAGCCAGCTGGCGCTTCCAAGTCCTTCTGGTGCACCCTTACTCCAGGCGGCCTGCGCGGCTGGCGAGACGTGAGAAAGTTTTTCGGATATGTTTAAGCGATCTGTGACAGTGTAATTACGTGTTTTGTTATGTGATGGGAATGAAAAAGTGCCACAGTTGTTTAAATATTCCTCACGCTGCAACCGATTTCGTGACAAATTCTTTAAATTAACTACACCTTGTATCCGTTAGATTGTTAAAATAAACAGTATTCCATACACTGCAGTCAATTTCGTGACAAATTTCTTAAATAAATCAATAAACTACATTCCAAACATTGCCATGTATCTCATAAATTGTGAATAAACAATATTCCACACATTGCCTTGCTTACCTGTAATTGTTTAAACAATATTCCACATACTACAATCGATTTCCATCATGCGACCAACAATTAAGTGTTTTTCTCGCTAGTTTCCAGGTGTGGGGTTTCCTAGAGAGAGAGGGATTAATTAATTGTTCGAGCTAATTAATTAGTCAATGAAACTGATATCACAAGTATGCTTGTATCGGCGAGGGTTTTTGTAGAGGGTTGGGGGAGGAGCAGGTGTAGGTGGAGGTGGAGGAAAAGGGGTAGGGGTGACGTGGATGACCATTTAACTGAACAGTAGGTTAATGACCTGTCAATCAAAAGGACAGATCATCCCCAGGGATCATAATCCTCTTAGCAGAACGGTAGGTCAGAAACCTGTCAGTGAAAAGAGAGTAATAGTTCTGTCCCTGAATGTATAATCGCCCATGACATACACAACCCATATGTGTGCTGACACCGGCCTTGCCCCCTGACTCATATAGGCTGTCATCTTCAAAATGTAGGTCTTTAGCTATTAAACAACGTCCTGACAAACCAAGTGAAGCAGGATTCTTATATAGAAGTGATAGAGGTGAAATCATATGTTTCCATTGTGGTGGAAGGTTGTAATATTGGGGTGAAATCAATAACCCATGGGCTGAATATGCTGTGTGGATTTACAAGAGCTTATTTGTTGTTTGTGCGAGGGGTAGGGATCTTTTGGAAAATACCAGTCACAAGATAGATGCAAAATTTACTGCAAAGGTTGCAGTTAATATTAAATCTCTATCAAATGCTCCGAAAGCAGCAACACAAGATCATGACACTGTGAGAGCTTCTGCCAGTGCTCACCTGTGTGAAATCAGCTTCCAGAAAGAAGTGGGAGTAGTATTCTTTCCATGCAGACGTACAGCTGTTGTGTTAAATGTGGATCTACCTTTTCCTCGTGCGTTGTATGTCAGATACCTGTTTCAGCTACAGTAAGTTAATTTTTGACGAAGGCAATGATGTATTTTTATACGTTGATAACACACATTGTGAAGAATAAAGCATTATCGAAAAATGCTTTTTCTTTTTTTACATCAGCTCCTCTTAGGCCTGCTCTTAATATGATAGCTATGATTTCGCTGTATCTTAGTGCTTCCTGACCTCTGTTGAAGACTCGTGATTTTTTAGTGTCGAAACGTGGAATTGACATATAATATCACCGTTCTGTCAACGTATGCGAACTTTGACGAATTAAAAAAAAAATATTTCGTCCTCCAGGAGAGTACTAATGTTAAGATATGTGGTATAGTGTTCCATATCCTCTTGTAATAACTGGTTTGCGACATGTACACCCCACTAAGCTAGCAAGGACTGATTCTGTGTTGGTGCGTATAGCGCGATAACAAGAAAATCTGAGAGCTGCCTATGGTCATGTATCATATTACTTTAGTATAAAGCGTTACACAGCAAATGTAATCGGAACTGGTCGTTTCTTAATTTACGCACGATATATTGGATGGAAGTATGATGTCATATATGAGTACTTCAATAGGGGGTAGTCTGTGCACTCTAGAGAAACTGTATTATGTCGCATAGTCGGGAGCATGGCTTATATTAGAAGTGTACATTCAGCGTGTACTATTGCAAAGGCCTTCTATGGATGACTACTAGCTAACGGATTCGAATTATCATAATGGATATGTACGACTGCATTACATTGGGAGAAATGTTTACATCTTCTCCCGCTAAAAAGAACCTAGTTTTTAAGCTCTGATTTATAACTATGGTAATGGACTGGTTGAGCCTGATTCTGTCTAAATTATAGTGATACGGAAGTGTCTTCCCGCATGAACCATGGACCTTGCCGTTGGTGGAGAGGCTTGCGTGCCTCAGCGATACAGATGGCCGTACCGTATGTGCAACCACAACGGAGGGGTATCTGTTGAGAGGCCAGACAAACATGTGGTTCCTGAAGAGGGGCAGCAGCCTTTTCAGTAGTTGCAGGGGCAACAGTCTGGATGATTGACTGATCTGGCCTTGTAACATTAACCAAAACGGCCTTGCTGTGATGGTACTGCAAACGGCTGAAAGCAAGGGGAAACTACAGCCGTAATTTTTCCCGAGGACATGCAGCTTTGCAGCTTTACTGTATGATTAAATGATGATGACATCCTCTTGGGTAAAATATTCTGGAGGTAAAATAGTCCCCCATTCGGATCTCCGGGCGGGGACTACTCAAGAGGACGTCGTTATCAGGAGAAAGAAAACTGGCATTCTACGGATCGGAGCGTGGAATGTCAGATCCCTTAATCGGGCAGGTAGGTTAGAAAATTTAAAAAGGGAAATGGATAGGTTAAAGTTAGATATAGTGGGAATTAGTGAAGTTCGGTGGCAGGAGGAACAAGACTTTTGGTCAGGTGATTACAGAGTTATAAATACAAAATCAAATAGGGGTAATGCAGGAGTAGGTTTAATAATGAATAGGAAAATAGGAATGCGGGTTAGCTACTACAAACAGCATAGTGAACGCATTATTGTGGCCAAGATAGACACAAAGCCCATGCCTACTACAGTAGTACAAGTTTATATGCCAACTAGCTCTGCAGATGATGAAGAAATTGATGAAATGTATGACGAGATAAAAGAAATTATTCAGGTAGTGAAGGGAGACGAAAATTTAATGGTCATGGGTGACTGGAATTCGTCAGTAGGAAAAGGGAGAGAAGGAAACATAGTAGGTGAATATGGATTGGGGGGAAGAAATGAAAGAGGAAGCCGCCTTGTAGAATTTTGCACAGAGCATAACTTAATCATAGCTAACACTTGGTTCAAGAATCATAAAAGAAGGTTGTATACCTGGAAGAATCCTGGAGATACGAGGGCTATTCCGAAAGTAAGGTCCGATAGGTCGCGAAATGGAAACCACGGTAAAAATCAAAAATGTTTTATATGCAACAGTTAGATACACCTTGCAGCTACTTATCTCCATAGTCGCCGACCCGACTTAGACGTGTATCGTAGCGTTGTACCAACTTTCCCATACCCTCGCTATAGAAGGCAGCCGCCAGTGCTCTCCGCCAATTCTCTACGCTGGCCTACGGCTCGTTGTCTTGTGCCGAAATGTTGTCTTCATAACCAGCGGTTCATGTGACCAGAGCTGAAACTCAGAGGGAGACAATTACGGGCTGTATTGTTGGTACTCTCACATTTCCATTTGAAAACGATGCAGGAGCATCTTCATTGCCCCTGCAGAATGCGGCTGAGAATTGTCTTGAAGACGAAACAGCACGACAGTTATGTAATGTTAGCTGCATAGCTTCAGGGGAAATTTCTCACCAGGCCCCCGTACTTGGCAGCAGACACTATTTTCTAGACATCTTTACGCACTCACTGCGAGCTCAGAAATGAGAAGAGCGACGTGATGCTAACTGGGGTTATACTAGAGACACTACCCAACACATCTGTGCAAAACTTTATCGGATTTTCATAGTCGTTTCCATTTCGTGACCGATCGGACCTTACTTTCGGAATAGCCCTCGTACTAAAAGGTATCAGATAGATTATATAATGGTAAGACAGAGATTTAGGAACCAGGTTTTAAATTGTAAGACATTTCTAGGGGCAGATGTGGATTCTGACCACAATCTATTGGTTATGAACTGCAGCTTGAAACTGAAGAAACTGCAAAAAGGTGGGAATTTAAGGAGATGGGACCTGGATAAACTGAAAGAACCAGAGGTTGTAGAGAGTTTCAGGGAGGGCATAGGGGAACAATTGACAGGAATGGGGGAAAGAAATACAGTAGAAGAACAATGGGTAGCTCTGAGGGATGAAGTAGTGAAGTCAGCAGAGGATCAAGTAGGTAAAAAGACGAGGGCTAATAGAAATCCTTGGGCAACAGAAGAAATATTGAATTTAATTGATGAAAGGAGAAAATATAAAAATGCAGTAAATGAAGCAGGCAAAAACGAATACAAACGTCTCAAAAATGAGATCGACAGGAAGTGCAAAATGGCTAAGCAGGGATGGCTAGAGGACAAATGTAAGGATGTAGAGGCTTATCTATCGAGGGGTAAGAAAGATACTGCCTACAGGAAAATTAAAGAGACCTTTGGAGAAAAGAGAACCAAAGAGCTCAGATGGAAACCCAGTTCTAAGCAAAGAAGGGAAAGCAGAAAAGTGGAAGGAGTATATAGAGGGTCTATATAGGGGCGATGTTCTTGAGGACAATATTATGGAAATGGAAGAGGATGTAGATGAATATGAAATGGGAGATGTGATACTGCGTGAAGAGTTTGACAGAGCACTGAAAGACCTAAGTGGAAACAAGGCCCCGGGAGTAGACAACATTCTATTAGAACTACTGACAGCCTTGGGAGAGCCAGTCCTGACAAAACTCTACCATTTGGTGAGCACGATGTATGAGACAGGCGAAATTCCCTCAGACTTCAAGAAGAATATAATAATTCCAATCCCAAATAAAGCAGGTGTTGACAGATGTGAAAATTACCGAACTATCAGTTTAATAAGTCACAGTTGCAAAATACTAACGCGAATTCTTTACAGACGAATGGAAAAACTGGTAGAAGCTGACCTCGGGGAAGATCAGTTTGGATTCCGTAGAAATGTTGAAACACGTGAGGCAATACTAACCTTACGACTGATCTTAGAAGAAAGATTAAGAAAAGGCAAACCTACGTTTCTAGCATTTGTAGACTTAGAGAAAGCTTTTGACAATGTTAACTGGAATACTCTCTTTCAAATTCTGAAGGTGGCAGGGGTAAAATACAGGGAGCGAAAGGCTATTTACAATTTGTACAGAAAGCAGATGGCAGTTATAAGAGTCGAGGGGCATGAAACGGAAGCAGTGGTTGGGAAAGGAGTGAGACAGGGTTGTAGCCTCTCCCCGATGTTATTCAATCTGTATATTGAGCAAGCAGTAAAGGAAACAAAAGAAAAATTCGGAGTAGGTATTAAAATTCATGGAAAAGAAGTAAAAACTTTGAGGTTCGCCGATGACATTGTAATTCTGTCAGAGACAGCAAAGCACTTGGAAGAGCAGTTGAACGGAATGGACAGTGTCTTGAAAGGAGGATATAAGATGAACATCAACAAAAGCAAAACGAGGATAATGGAATGTAGTCAAATTAAATCGGCTGATGCTGAGGGGATTAGATTAGGAAATGAGACACTTAAAGTAGTAAAGTAACTGATGATGGTCGAAGTAGAGAGGATATCAAATCTAGACTGGCAATGGCAAGGAAATCGTTTCTGAAGAAGAGAAATTTGTTAACATCGAGTATAGATTTAAGTGTCAGGAAGTCGTTTCTGAAAGTATTTGTATGGAGTGTAGCCATGTATGGAAGTGAAACATGGACGATAACCAGTTTGGACAAGAAGAGAATAGAAGCTTTCGAAATGTGGTGCTACAGAAGAATGCTGAAGATGAGGTGGGTAGATCACGTAACTAATGAGGAGGTACTGAATAGGATTGGGGAGAAGAGAAGATTGTGGCACAACTTGACTAGAAGAAGGGATCGGTTGGTAGGACATGTTTTGAGGCATCAAGGGATCACAAATTTAGCATTGGAGGGCAGCGTGGAGGGTAAAAATCGTAGAGGGAGACCAAGAGATGAATACACTAAGCAGATTCAGAAGGATGTAGGTTGCAGTAGGTACTGGGAGATGAAGAAGCTTGCACAGGATAGAGTAGCATGGAGAGCTGCATCAAACCAGTCTCAGGACTGAAGACCACAACAACAACAACAACAACGGATGTGTATTTGAAAAATCAACGGTAGTTTTTATTAATTATGGTACGGAGTACCCTACACAGCATCACTGTACTTAAATAACCATGACAGTCGTTTGGGACCCACGTTACATGCATCGGATTTCAATGACCTGTAGGACAGTGTATTTTCTTCTACGTAGGCAAAAAAAAAAAAAAAAAAAAAAGCGGAATTAAAATGATTAATCTATATGCTTGTATATGACATGGAAGACTGTAGTGTTAATGGGACTTTTTAACGGCCGGAGGGAGTATCACACATAGCATCACTGTACTTATACAGCGCTGACAAACATTTGGAGATTAAGTTACACGTATCTCATTACATTGCACCACTGGGTTACTGCGTATTTTTTGTCCAAAGCAAATTACATTTATAAATCAGAAGGGGATCTATACGTATCCATATGGCATGGAAGACTAGTTTTAATAGCACATTTGTTGATGGTGGGAGGAGCACCACACATAGCATCACCTTACTCAAATAGCCCTGACAATCGTTTGGAAACTATGCGACAGTATTTCGCATATAATTGCTTTCTGTGTGCTTTGAATTTTGCAGTTATTGCATGCAGAACCTGTTGTAGTAGGTATACCATCTTGCAAACAACTTTCGTTGACCTTAGAATAATTGAATGACCAAAATCACGAACACCATGTCTCCATTTCAATGCTCCCACTATCTTGAGCAAAACAATTTCAGTGGGAAGAGTAGTGGAAGCTTTGTGTTACTGTTAGATTCGTATTATGGAGGTATGCACCATTTGAAGAAAGGTGATGTATTTCTCACGGAACACCATGCTGTTAACAAAATCTCTGACACAATCATAGGAATGCAGTAGAGGAGATAGGGACACGTACATGGGGATATTTATGATCATTGGCGATCGCTGGAGGTGCTATGCTTCTGACTTTCTTTGTGCAGTAAGCGTATACTCTGCATGGTTGTGAATTTGATCCTTTACGTCAGTGTGCTATTTTTCTCGTTGTGATAGCTCTCTGCCTAATCAGTGGTGAATGGAGGACTAGACAGCGTTCTATCTAATGAAACAATGCTGTCAGAACGGGATGGGATTTCGAGGGAATTTGCAGGGGTCTGTGACTTGGCGGGAGACATCTCATACTCGTCGAAATAAGGTTAATTCAACTGCTATATATCGACGGCTGGAAGATTCGTGAGAATATGGCAGGTACGCTTCCGACGAAATACCGCTTCATCTAAGTGTTGTGGGCAAACGTACACTACTGGCCATTAAAATTGCTACACCAAGAAGAAATGCAGAAGATAAACGGGTATTCATTGGACAAATATATTATACTAGAACTGACATGTGATTACATTTTTACGCAGTTTAGGTGCATAGATCCTGAGAAATCAGTACCCAGAACAACTACCTCTGGCCGTAATAACGGCCTTGATACGCCTGGGCATTGAGTCAAACAGAGCTTGGATGGCGTGTACAGGTATAGCTGCCCATGCAGCTTCAACACGATACCACAGTTCATCAAGAGTAGTGACTGCCGTATTGTGACGAGCCAGTTGCTCGGCCACAATTGACCAGAAGTTTTCAATTGGTGAGAGATCTGGAGAATGTACTGGTCAGGGCAGCAGTCGAACATTTTCTGTATCCAGAAAACCGCGTTCAGGACCTGCAACGTGCAGTCTTGCATTATCCTGCTGAAATGTAGGGTTTCGCAGGGATCGAATGAAGGGTGGAGCCACTGGTCGTAACACATCTGAAATGTACCGTCCACTGTTCAGAGTACCGTCAATGCGAACAAGAGGTGACCGAGACGTGTAACCAATGGCACCCCATAACATCACGTCGGGTGATACACCAGTATGGCGATGACGAATACACGTTTCCAATGTGCGTTCACCGTGATGTCGCCAATCACGGATGTGACCATCATGATGCTGTAAACAGAACCTGGATTCATCCGAAAAAATGACGTTTTGCCATTCATACACCCAGGTTCGTCGTTGAGTACACCATCGCAGGCGCTCCTGTCTGTGATGCAGCGTCAAGGGTAACGGCAGCCATGGTCTCCGAGCTGACAGTCAATGCTGCTGCAAACGTCGTCGAAATGTTCGTGCAGATGGCTGTTTTCTTGCAAACTCAGGGATCGAGACGTGGCTGCACGATCCGTTACAGCCATGCGGATAAGATGCCTGTCATCTCGACTGCCAGTGATACGAGGCCGTTGGGATCCAGCACGACGTTCCGTATTACCCTCCTGAACCCACCGATTCCATATTATGCTAAAAGTCATTGGACCTCGACCAACGCGAGCATCAATGTCGCGATGCGATAAAACCGCAATCGCGGTAGGCTACAATCCGACCTTTATCAAAGTCGGAAAGGTGATGATACGCATTTCTCCTCCTTACACAAGGCATCATAACAACGTTTCACCAGGCAACGCCGGTCAACTGCTGTTTGTGTATGAGAAATCGGTTGGAAACTTTCCTCATGTCAGCACGTTGTAGATGTCGCCACCGGCGCCAACCTTGTGTGAATGCTCTGAAAAGCTAATCATTTGCAAATCACAGCATCTTCTTCCTGTCGGTTAAATTTCGCATCTGTAGCACGTCATCTTCGTGGTGTAGCAATTGTAATGGCCAGTAGTGTATTACACCCTCTCACATATGCGTCGCGAAGTGGCTGCAATGAGAAAATTAGAGCTAATATTAAAGTTTCTAGTGAGAGATAAGAGACAATACTCTTCCATGACTTGTGCGTGCCTATGAATGGATGACTGACATCTTAATAGGTAGACTAGATTTATATCTACATCTACATGATACTTTGCAAGCCATCGTACGGTACGTGGCGGATGCTACCCTCTACCACTAATGGTCAATTCCTTTCCTATTCCATTCGCTAGTAGAGCGAGGGAAAAAAGGACGGTCTACGTACCTTCATAACAGCGCTGTATGTTGGCGACACTAGAATCCTCCTGCCGTCACCTTCAAAGGCCGGTTGTCAATAGTGTTCCTCGGAATGTACGTTGCCATCCCATTTGAGTTGCCTGGCGAGCGTAATCCGACTGTAGGAAAGAAAATTACTCACCATGGGAAGCGGTTTTCATGGTCTGTTTAATTAATTAGTCAATCAATTTTGTATCACTGACGTGCCACAGGGCGGGTGGAAGCGAGGGTGGGAGTGCCACATGTTCGATTTTCGAGATGGAGCGATAATCAGGCGCTTTTTTTCTTTTCAGCGAGATCTTTTAACGAAGGATACTTCTGTAAGTAATCAATGATTACGTGCGTAAATAGTGAGTAGATGCTCTACTAGTATCGATTCTATATTACTCCTTCCAGTACACGTTTTAATTGTGTACGTACATGTAACCTTATGCAATTTCGCATCTGACTGACGCATACCCAGTACAAAGTTCCAGATATCGTTGGGGTGTTTTGTGAGTATGTTTGAATTTCTAATATTAAATCGAGAATTTCCTTCGACGCAGACTCAAGCACTAACAACTAATACAATATTTTTATATGTATAGTAACATCCGTCGTATATCTTTCAATTAATACTTAAATAAAATTATTCAAATACAGTAACTTTAGTCTTTTGGTAAAATAATTCCGAAAAATTAATAGAACTTCGAGTTTCTTTTAACACGTAAATACCTAGCGTGTGATCAGCTAGTATTGTAATTTATTAACTCGTAATTCACGTTTTACTGAATTTAGTTCAATTACTATATCTTTAAAACTTAGATCCTTTTTCTTAACTAATAATTCACTGATAAGATGCGAAGTGCCACATTAATGAATATGTGGTTCTTTAAAGTCTAGTTCTACACATGATAGCTGGACCTCTACTACATCGCTGACTTGCGTAAATAATATTGTTCTCTTTTATTATCACTCGCGATAATTTCCAGCATCCATGTCTCTATGGTGAAAATGTTACATATCTGGCAAACATAGCGATAACAAAGCTTATTTTACTAACAGTTAAAGTAGGCGTGCTAACTGCAAACTTCCCTCCGTTTGTCGTGTACATTTTTGTTAACTTCAAGCGAAGATCAAGTTAATCACTCAGTAAGAGGTATAATTCTAGTCCTCCCTTTAATATTTATCAATGTTAGATATTTTTCGTTCCTTTTTTCCTATTGTGAAAATAAGCTAATTTCCTGAGTTAAAAATATGGTTCGGATTGCTGTTATTCAGAGTGATTATAATTTTCAAAACACATTTACGGCTAACATTCTCACAAAATATCTCTTATTGTTGCGTAATTAAAGCTTAGATCGTTAAATATCAAGATTTGGTTACGTGATCGCAAACGCTCTGTTGCTGGTTGCAGCTCTCGTCTCGTCACAGACTAGGTGTAAGAGGAAGCTATACGACTGTTACAGGAGTGGTAGCCGAAATTACTAGGTTTTTATATACTTTTTCTGCAAATAGTTCAGCTAGTTAGTGATGTAAAACGCATTTACAGCTTTTAAGTAACAATAGAAAAGAATTTTGTGAACGCTGATAGTGGAAACGTTACGAAAATTGATGCGTTCGTGCACCACTAATATTGTGCGTTGATATGAACAAGGACGGACGTTCTTTTCCCTGCTTCCTGCAACATCATTAAACCCCCTCAAAACTAAGGAACTGTGGAACTTTTGTAAATGGGTCCGTAGCTTATATTTAGAATGTCCACTACCAGTCATGAAATACGACCCAAAGCACAACAAAACTATTCTTGCCAAATCTTAGCTATGGTTTCCGGTATATAAAATAGTCAGCAGAGCTACTGCTAGAAGCAAGCGCTCTGTGGCGCAATGGATAGCGCATGTGTTCAAATACTGGAAGAGTCGAAAATTTTTAAACGTTTTCCACGAAATTTGAAAATAGCGTTAGCAAGAACTTGTTGTAATAGTTATTTCGACGGCGGGATGTGTTTTATGTAGCTTCACAGTAATCTTAGTCTGAGAAATGAACAACTGAGGATGAATGCATCTACTTTGCTTGCATACAACTACCTTTTTTTTCGAAGGCATTGATAGTAATGAAGATATCAGCAAACTCCCACAGTACGACAAGGTGTAGTACCATGAAGTTTTATATGCGGAGAGATATAAAGCATGCTGTGCTGTTTGTGAGTGAAAACTAACGTCAGTGTCTGAAGCAGATTTAGCTTCATCTTATGTAAAGTGATGAAATTTCAAAATCTTCTAGTTGGACAGCTCGAAGATAAAGAAAACACTGTTTCTCATAAAGTAAAAAGTGTGTGGTCACATTAACTAGAAAATTTTTTTTTTAACGTAGCGTTTGTGAATAGCTGTTGCAAATGTGAGAGAATGTAAACGCAAGGAAAACACAATAATACTCTGTTTGCAATCGGTGTGATGAAGGTTTGTAATTGTGGTTTGGTTTTCACATGAATGGCCTATCGATTTGTTTTATAAGTAAGTTGAAATATTGTTGCTGGCTAGATTAGAACCAACGACCTATGGATATCAGCTTTTAATATTCGACAATCCACCGCCCTTTACACCGAGCTGCCAATGATCTCCGGCATGGAGGTGGGTATAACGATAACTTTTACTGAGAGTTTGATTTCGTCGACTGACGGTGCCTTTCTCTGTAACAGTGGGAAAGCGTATCTAGGAGGTAAATTAAAGTTAACTTCAGAGTCCAAGACACTTTGAATTAAGTAAGGGAAATTGGGCATCGACGTGCTGGAATTTTTGCCGATATAGTGCAAACAATTTTTACGCTCCTTCTCATTCTCTGAAGTCCGCAGCTCGTGGTCTTGCTTCCCGCGCACGGGGTCCCGGATTCGATACCCGGTGGGGTCAAGTATTTTCCCTGCCTCGAGATGACTGGGTGTTGTGTCGTCTTCATCATCATCATTCATCCCCATTACGGTCGGAAGAGGGCAATGGCAAACCACCTCCGTTAGGACCTTGCCTAGTCAGCGGTGCGGGGCTGCCGCATCGTCCCCTACGCTCCTCGGAGTATGGGACCTCATCATCATCATCATCATCATCATTCTCTGAAACGCTCAAAACAATTTTTGAAGAGCGTTCGTGGATGTGTCTGTACATTGTGGTACTACACACCATTTGTAATCCACTTTTCGAAACGTAAATTCCGAATCAAGACATCACTGTGAATTAGCTTTATGACAGTAGGTGCAGCGAGGTAGCCAGTGACGTCACAGGCATTACATGACTCGAATGGAGCGATTTAGCGGACTTTCAGATTATTCGAATTTCATTTCCGTTTTTATAAAAGAATACTGAAAATCAAAAGTGGAAAAAGCATGCAATGAGCATAAAATGACATATTCAACCATTTAAGACAATTTCCAGGAAATACCTTATTATTATAAAATATTTTCTTTTATCTTTATTACCTATGCTAATTCACTATTTCTACCTTTTTCCTTTCTGTCAAATAGTACTTAATACATTGTTATCGTCTAGACAGACGTAGTGCATGTAATTTGTATCTTTGAGCACTTATTCTCTACTGTTGCTGTTGCGGTCTTCAGTTTCATGCAGCTCTCCATGCTACTCTATCCTGTGCAAGCTTCTTCATCTCCCAGTACCTACTGCAGCCTACATCCTTCTGAATCTGCTTCGTGTATTCATCTCTTGGTCTCCCTCTGCGATTTTTACCCTCCACGCTACCCTCCAGTACTAAATTGGTGATTCCTTGATGCCTCAGAATATGTCCTACCAACATATCCCTTCTTCTAGTCAAGCTGTGCCACAAACTTCTCTTCTCCCCAATTCTATTCAATACCTCCTCATTAGTTATGTGATCTACCCATCTAATCTTCAGCATTCTTCTGTAGCACCACATTTCGAAAACTTCTATTCTCTTCTTGTCTAAACTATTTATCGTCCACGTTTCACTTCCATACATGGCTACACTCCATACAAATACTTTCAGAAACGTCTTCCTAACACTTAAATCAATTCTCGATGTTAACAAATTTCTGTTCTTCAGAAACGCTTTCCTTGCCATTGCCAGTCTACATTTTATATCCTCTCTACTTCGACCATCATCAGTTATTTTGCTCCCCAAATAGCAAAACTTCTTTACTACTTTAAGTGTCTCATTTGCTAATCTAATTCCCTCTGCATCACCTGACTTAATTCGACTACATTCCATTATCCTTGTTTTGCTTTTGTTGATGTTCATCTTATACCCTCCTTTCAAGACACTGTCCATTCCGTTCAACTGGTCTTCCAAGTCCTTTGCTGTCTCTGACAGAATTACAATTTCATCGGCGAACCTCAAAGTTTTTATTTCTTCGCCGTGGATTTTAATACCTACTCCCAACTTTTCTTTTGTTTCCTTTACTGCTTGCTCAATATACAGACTGAATAGCATCGGGGAGAGGCTACAACCCTGTCTCACTCCCTTCCCAACCACTGCTTCCCTTTCATGCCCCTCGACTCTTATAACTGCCATCTGCTTTCTGTACAAATTGTAAATAGCCTTTCGCTCCCTGTATTTTACCCCTGCCACCTTTGGAATTTGAAAGAGAGTATTCCAGTCAACATTGTCGCAAGCTTTCTCTAAATCTACAAATGCTAGAAATGTAGGTTTGCCTTTCCTTAATCTAGCTTCTAACGTAAGTCGTAAGGTCAGTATTGCCTCACGTGTTCCATCTGATCTTCCCCGATGTCGGCTTCTACCAGTTTTTCCATTCGCCTGTAAAGAATTCGCGTTAGTATTTTGCAGCTGTGACTTATTAAACTGATAGTTCAGTAATTTTCACATCTGTCAACACCTGCTTTCTTTGGGATTGGAATTATTATATTCTTCTTGAAGTCTGAGGGAATTTCGCCTGTCTCATACATCTTGCTCACCAAATGGTAGAGTTTTGTCAGGACTGGCTCTCCCAAGGCTGTCAGTAGTTCTAATAGAATGTTGTCTGCTCCCGGGGCCTTGTTTCGACTCAGGTCTTTCAGTGCTCTGTCAAACTCTTCACGCAGTATCACATCTCCCATTTCATCTTCATCTACATCCTCTTCCATTTCCATAATATTGTCCTCAAGAACATCGCCCCCGGTATAGACCCTCTATATACTCCTTCCACTTTTCTGCTTTCCCTTCTTTGCTTAGAACTGGGTTTCCATCTGAGCTCTTTGGTTCTCTTTTCTCCAAAGGTCTCTTTAATTTTCCTGTAGGCAGTATCTTTCTTACCCCTCGAGAGATGAGCCTCTACATCCTTACATTTGTCCTCTAGCCATCCCTGCTTAGCCATTTTGCACTTCCTGTCGATCTCATTTTTGAGACGTTTGTATTCCTTTTTGCCTGCTTCACTTACTGCATTTTTATATTTTCTCCTTTCATTAATTAAATTTAATTTCTCTTCTGTTACCCAAGGATTTCTACTAGCCCTCGTCTTTTTACCTACTTGATCGTCTGCTGCCTTCACTATTTCATTCCTCAAAGCTACTCATTCTTCTTCTACTGTATTTATTTCCCCCATTCCTGTGAATTGTTCCTTTATGCTCTCCCTGAAACTCTGTACAACCTCTGGTTCTTTCAGTTTATCCAGGTGCCATCTCCTACTGTTACTAACAGAAAATTATTACAATATTTACCTTCTCTTTTTCTACGCGTTGTGAAAATGTTATTTATTTTATACTTTTTTGCTTTTACCCTCAAGATTAGTTAGCGACTATTGCTTAAAGAGAAGTCGCGACAGTAGAAGACTGTAGCGAAATGAGGGAAGACCTGCAAGGGGTCGGTGCTTGGTGCAGGGAGTGGCAATTGACCCTCAACACAAGGAATACATAGACAGAAAGACCCTTATTGTATAATTAAACAGTTGCAGAACAATCACCGGACGCAGTTACTTCCATAAAATATCTAAAAGTATGCATACGGAACGATTTGAAATGGAACAAGGACATAAAATTAATCGCAAGTAAGGAAGATGCCAGACAGAGATTCATTGGAAGAGTCCTCAGGAAATGTACTCCCTCAACGAAGGAAGAAGCTTACAAAACACTCGCTCGATAAATACTTGAGTCTTGCTCGTCAGTATGGGATCAAATGGTTCAAATGGCTCTGAGCACTATGGGACGTAACATCTATGGTCATCAGTCCCCTAGAACTTAGAATTACTTAAACCTAACTAACCTAAGGACATCACACAACAGCCAGCCATCACGAGGCAGAGAAAATCCCTGACCCCGCCGGGAATCGAACCCGGGAACCCGGGCGTGGGAAGCGAGAACGCTACCGCACGACCACGAGATGCGGGCGGTATGGGATCAGTACCAGTTAGGAGCGACAGAGAAAATAGAGAAGATCCGAATAAGAGCGGCGCGTTTCGTTACAGGTTCATTTAGCAAGCACCAAAGTGCGACAGAGATGCTCAACCAACTCCGGCGGCAGATGCTACAAGAGAGGCGTTTTCCATCATGGTTTGGTTTATTGTTAATGTTCCAAGAGCGCACGTTTCTAGGAGAGTCAGATTGTCTCCTAAATCGTTTATATATACTGACGGATTAAAAATCTCAACACCAAGAAAGAGTAGTGTGACATAGACGAAAGGTGGTAGGCGTTTTTATGCATCAGAAAGATGCGCCAGTCGCATAAGAGTGGCGCGAGGTTGCAAATCAAGTTTGCTTTAAATACACGCTGTAGCGGGCGTGAGCATAATTTACCTTTGAGATTGGACGTGGTGAGTTCAAGTTAGTCGAGAATGCCTTTATTACGACAAAGACGCCATAATCAACGCCTCACTGAGTTTGAACGAGGTCGAATAACAGGGTTAGGAGAAGGTGGGTGTTCCTCCCGCGATACTGCAGAAAGACTTGTCGGGAATGCTCCACTACATGAGGGCTGGCAGCGATGGTCACGGGAATCTACGGTCGCAGGAAGAGCGGACGCAGGACGACCACGTGACACTATCGAGTGGGAAGACCATTGTGTTCGGCGTATGGCTTCGCCACATCGTACTGCTTCTCCAGCAGCAATTTAAGCAGCAGTTAGCACCGCAGTGACACAACGAACTGTTACAAATCGGTTACTTCAAGGATTACTTCAAGGACAGCTGCGAATCACAGGCCCTGTAGCGTGCATTCCACTGACCCCAAACCACCACCGTTTGCGACTTCAGTGGCGTCAAGCAAGATGGCAGGGTGGAGGCCTCTTGTGTTTCCTGGTGTAAGCTGGGTCTCCCTCAGTGCCAGTGATGGGCGAGTGTTAGAAGGAGGTCAGTTGAGGGCCTGCAACCAACCTGCGTTCGCGCTAGATATAATGGACCTATACGTGGAGTTACGGTCTGTGGAGCGATTTCGTATGACAGCAGGAGTACTCATGTGGTTATCCCACGCACCTTTAAATTTGTACGTAAATCTGGCGACTCGACATATTGTACTGCCATTCATGAACAGCATTTCAGGGAGGGGGGGGGGGGGGTTTCCAACAGGATACCGCTCGACCACATACCGCTATTGTAACCCCTCATGCTTTATAGAGTGTCGACATGTCCGTTGGCCCGCTCGATTGCCAGATCGATCTCCAGTTGAGCATATATGAGACATCATTGAACGACAACTCCAGCATCATCCAGAAACAGCGTTAACCGTTCTTCTATTGACTGAGCAAGTGAACAGGCATGGGTCTCCATACCACAAACTAACATCTGGTAAGTGTACAATACAATGCAAGCACGTTTGCATGCTTGTGTTCAATATTCTGGCAGTTGCACCGTTTATTAATGTAACAGCATTTCATTTTTGCAATGACATATCTTGCGCTTACATTCCTCTATAATGTTACAATGTTACTCAGTGTTACATAGACAAATGTATTCCTGAAATTTCATTACTCTACACAAATTATTTTTTAATGTTGCGATTTTTTTCCGTACGTCTTACTTCCTTCTCGTGATAGCTACACACGATACACAATTACGTCAGCAAAACTGTTGCATAGCATTATGCTGACAACGATTCTCTAAATTCACGAAAAGAGGTTACGAGAACTACGTTCCCTTTTTTCCACAGATACTCATTTAAGTGCCACGAACATTCCAATTACATTGTCATACGAGCTGTTACAATGGTAGTAGCACGTCTTTGATTTTGTTTGATGCCTGCTGTTACGTCTGTGTCAGAAAAAAACTCCAAATGTACACTCAGTGTTCTAGAACAGGTAACACAAGTGTACGGGGTGCGGTTTCCTCTACAGATGCAGCACACTTTGTTAGAAAACTGGTAATAACGCTAGCTACGGATTTCAGGTGATCATCTCATTTAACAACGCTTCGTAGTATTTTCTCTAGATATCGGTGATTTCCTCTTTGTTATGGGCATTATTTCACACTTATTTTTGTTTAGAGAAAGATGATCCCACCACGACACTTCTCTGTCGACAAAAACATCGCCAGTTAACGTATCTCAAAGTAAATAAATATAATGCTTGTAAATTGACGAAAAGGTCCGATATCGTCTGACTTAGCGCGGCGATCCATCACTGGAAGCAGCGACAACCGTCAAGAATGTATTACTACCTGTCTGGAGCTTTTTGAGATGCAACGACCACATAAATCTTGCTTCTGAGAAGACAGATGCCACACTAGCTAACAGAGCCGTCCTTCGATCAGATCTTGAGATATTATTCGTCGGTCTAGAAACCTTATATCCAAAAGCGGAAGATATAAAGAAAATTCCAAGAAGAATTAGGCCTTTGCCCTCGTTTGTCTAGTGAGTGGGACAGCGACACATAAACGCTCAACAAACTGCTGACGGATGTGCTACAACAAAGACGATGTGCACCTCGTAGTGACTTACACTTTTTCAAGAACTCAGGTTTCAGCATGAGCAAAGAACCATATCACTTCCTCCAAAATACGTCTAGCCTTATAAGCAATGCGGTAGTGTAATTCGGGTTAATGCGAAACAAAGTTTTAAAATCTCCACGAAAGAAATAATGTTTTGTTAATTAGTTTGTGTCTGTGGATTTCCCTGTATGCAGCCTCTATCCTCGTTGGCATGATTCCTCATTCATTTCTGTTCCACCTACGTGGTTTTCTTAGCGTGTCACGTGTCCGTTACCCTACCAGACGGCATTCAGTTTCGAGGTGTGCAAAAGGAATGAAAGCTCCTGTATCCAGTTGAAAAGTAACCGGGTTGTCGTAAAGTGTGGGTGTACCTCAGATTTCCTGTGATTGCGCCGTAAAGGATTTAACTGAGGCGAGATGACGGGAACTTGTTGAGGACCGTACCATGGCTCAGGAAGTAGTGAGTGCCCAAGCTTGTGCAGATCCGAGCAGCGCGTTCGTTTATGAGAACTTGTTAGAGGCATGGGACACTGTGGGTTCCTGAGCTAGTTACTAGTGCGTGGGCGGTCAGTATGTGAATGAGATGTAGAGCACTGGTGATATGAACGAGATCTGTGAGGCACATCTCTCTGTGAAGGACGGAAATCACAAGAAAAGTGGGAGTCCTCGTGCTCGAAGACCGACACATCACAGTCGACGCTTTTGATCACGGCAGGAAGATTCATGTGTAACAACGTCCAGAATTGTTACTACTAATTAATGAAAACAAATCACTAAGCTGAAATACTGAAACCTGAACGTACCGAGTCGGTGCGAGTTGGCAAACTAGACTGTGGAAGAATAATACTAGAATATCTGTATGTTTTCTGAAAGTCGCTATCAGCACTCCACGGCCGACGGCAGATGGTTGCACGGTTGATCGTCTCTGCAGATGCTGGCATGGATACTGGAAGCCGTCTTGTTTGTGGTGTAGACGACACTCGGCGCTGTGGCTCATGGGAACGACCGTACATGGAAAATCCCTTTACGGTCGCTCTCATCAGCCCACCAAGTGTTAAATTAGTTTTCAAGGACAGTAATCATGGCTATTACTTGATCTATGTCGCAAACGACATCGCTCCCAGTATCCAGGTTAGTATGTCCAATCACCCATGTATCGGTTCGTGGAGCAGTCGGAAATCGGTATCCAACAGAGAGCAAACAGATTACAGAAGCACATCAAGAGGTGAATATAAGTAGTCTTCACTCAGCGAACGTTCTACCAGCGACTGATGTTGACTACTTTACGTATGTGGTGGGCGTTAATCGTTAGTCGTCGTCGTCGTCGTCGTCATTACGTCTACATCGTTATGGATACTCTGCAAATCACATTTAAATGCATGGTAGAGGGTTTATCGAAATATCTTCAAAATAGTTCTCTATTATTCCAATATCGTATAGCGTGCGAAAAGAAAACGAACATCTATATCTTTCCGTGCGAGCCCTGATTTCCCTTATTTTATTATGATGATAGTTTCTTCTTATGTAGGTGGGCGTCAACAAAATATTTTCGCATTCGGAAAAGAAAGTTGGTGATTGGAATTTCGTGAGGAGACTCTGCCGCAACGAAAAACGCCTTTCTTTCAATGATGTCCCCACAAATCCTATATCATTCCAGCGACACGCTCTCCCTTACTTCGCGACAATACAAAACGTGCTGCCCTTCTTTGAACCTTCTCGATGTACTCCGTCAATCCTATCTGGTAGAATTCCACACCGCGCAGCGGTATTCTAAAAGAGGACGGACAAGCGTAGTGTAGGCAGTCTCTTTAGTAGATGTGTTACATTTTCTAAGTGTCTTGCCAATGAAACGCAGTCTTTGGTTGGCCTTCCCCACAACATTTTCTATGTGTTCCTTCCAATTTAAGACGTTCTAATTGTAATACCTAGGTATTTAGCTGAATTTACTGCCTTTAGATTTGAATTATCTTGTAACAGAAGTTTAACGAATTGCTTTTGGCACTCATGTGGATGACCTCACGCTTTTCGTTATTTAGGGTCAATTGCCAATTTTTGCACCATACAAATACCTTTTCTAAATCGTATTGCAATTTGTTTTGATCTTCTGATGACTTTAACATTCGATAAACGACAGCGTCATCTGCAAACAACCTAAGACGCTACTCTGATGGTCTAATAAATCATTTATATAGATAAGGAACAGCGATAGGCCTATAATACTACCTTGTAAAACGCCAAAAATCACATGTTTTACTCGACGTCTTTCCGTCAGTTACTACGAACTGTGACCTCTCTGACATAAAATCACGAATCCAGTCACATAACTGAGACGATATTACGTAAGCACGCAATTTCACTACAAGCCGCTTGTGTGGTACAGTGTCAAAAGCGTTCTGGAAATCCCTTGTCAATAGCACTCAACACTTAATGTGAGTAAAGAACTAGTTGTGCTACACAGGAACGATGTTTTCTAATTCTTGGACTGCGTGTCATAGCCTCTTCTCTTCGAGATAATTCATAATGTTCGGACACAATATATGTTCCAAAATCCTACTGCATATCTACGTTAATGATATATGCCTGTAATTTAGTGGATTACCCCTACTATCTTTCTTGAATATTGGTGTGACCTGTGCAAGTTTCCAGTCTTTGGGTACGGATTTTTCTTCGAGCGAATGTTTGTATATGATTTTTAGGTATGGAGCTATTATAACAGCATAATCTGAAAGGAACCTAACTGCTGTACAGTCGGACCGGAAGACTTGCTTTTGTTAAGTGATTTAAGTTGTTTCACTACTCCGAGGACATGTACTTCTGCGTTACTCACGTTGGCAGCTGTTCTTGATTCGAATTGTGGAATATTTATTTCGTCTTCTTTGGTGAAGGAATTTCGAAAGGCTGTGTTTAGTAACTCTGCTTTGGCATCATTGTCGCTATAGTATTTCCATTGCCATCACGCAGAGAAGGAATGGATTGTGTCTTGCCGTTAGCATACTTCACATACGACCAGAATCTCTCTGGAGTTTCTGCCAGGTTTCGAGACAAAGTTTCGTTATGGAAACTATTAACAGCATCTCACATTGAAGTCCGCGCTAAATTTCGAGCGTCTGTAAAAGATGGCCAATCTTGGAGACTTTGCATCCGTTTCAATTTGGCATGTTTTTAGTGGTTTCTGCAAGTGTTCTGACCCGTTTCGTGTACCAAGGAGTATCAGCTCCGTCGTTTGTTAATTTATATGGTACAAATCTCCCAACTGCCCCCTAGACTATTTCTTTGAATTCAAGCCTCATCTGGTCTACACTTACATTGTGTTGGACAGATAGGGAAATAGCGCTGTACGTGTGCAGCAGGCTGTACGCCCGTGGCGTTTCGTTTCCAGCCGAGCCTTATGAAGGCGACGTGCCACCCAGGAGGCGGGACCAGACGAGGCACACAAGGCGTCGCCCGTGGCCATCCGTATCCCACTGCCTGTTTGGATTAATTGAGGCGGTTATTTTTAAAGAAGGCGATAACTGAGATTATTTTGATATATTATGCAATTTTATCCACATACAAACATATCAAACACCTCCACTATTAATAAAACTGATTCTGGCAAGACGCAATTGAGCCACAGACTGCAAACGAAAATTGCTCGACGTGTGTTTGTGCAATATCTTGTCCAATACTTCGCTGATGATCCTACAGCCGAACACTCACCAGATCTGTCTGTGATTTCATCCTGTAGGGGTACCTAAAATATATAAGTTAAATTGGCAAATTCAGTACAGTAAAAGGGCTTGAAGTTACTAATCATACTGAACTTAAAGCCTTTCCAAAAACTATGGTAGCACGAGAAATAATGCTAAACAGAGGCGCTTGTTATACGTAGTAACATACTACGCTCCTCAAAAGGAGTAGGAGGACATGTCTAAGGGCGCCTGCCTTACTTCTTTGGGC
Source organism: Schistocerca nitens (assembly GCF_023898315.1). Taxonomy (NCBI): domain Eukaryota; kingdom Metazoa; phylum Arthropoda; class Insecta; order Orthoptera; family Acrididae; genus Schistocerca; species Schistocerca nitens. Next base: position 506,217,301 of record NC_064615.1, read on the forward strand.
GATAATTGTGTACTAGATATGTTACTATGTTATACCTTTATCTTTCAAAAATTAAATACACAAGAAAACATCATTACATCCTCGATCGTTTGCATAAAAAACCTGAAATGTCTGACAGGTGTAGTTTTCGGTAATTTTGATTGGACACTGAGAGCTCTCCGTGAGCAACCAAATACCTAGATGGCATGCCTTATGTAAATCTACATAGGTGACCCTGCGGTATCCGTTCCTATCCTTCAGTGGGAGCCCATCACAGTTTTTGAACAGTCTGTGGTGGAACAGGACGATCACGAATACGTCTGTCAAGCATGTTCCACATATGCACGATGGGGTTTATGCAGGGACTCACCGCCAGCCATTCTATTACTTCAATGTGCAGGCTTCGCAAGACATCCCTGCTGCCGCCCACCAAACAGGCCTTGGGACCACCGTAAGCAGCAACCACCACGTGGCGCAACAGGATCTGTTCGATGTACTGCCTGGAGGTAAGGCGGCCATGGAAAATGACGACATCCGTATCGCTGTCAACACCGAAGCCTCCCAACGTCATCACAAAGCTTGGGAAATATTCGATTTGTTTGACAACATTTGGCGGGTACCACTCACCACGGGTCGCGGCACACGAGTACGGCCGTATCCTTGCGTCAGAGGATATCTGGACTCGTTTGTGAAAAACGCCTTTCGCCAGTGACGAAGTTTCCAGTTGACATGCGAAAGGCAGAAGGCGAGCTGCAAGCTGTCGTGTTAAGCGGGTACCCGAAAAGTATGTCTGGCTCGTGCGATGCTCATAACCTGTTCATTACAGTCTGATCCGACACAATGACTCCAGTAGCCCTTCTGAGATCGTCTTGCAATGCTCTGGACCGGCCTCTGTGACCGAGCGGTTCTAGGCGCTTCAGTCCGGAACCGCGCTGCTGCTGCGGTCGCAGATTCGAATCATTCCTCGGGCATGGATGTGTGTGATGTCCTTAGGTTAGTTAGCTTTAAGTAGTTCTAAGTCTAGGGGACTGATGACCTTAGATGTTAAGCCCCATAGTGCTTAGAACCATTTGAACCTTATTTTGCAATGCTCTGGTGGTATCCGTACTATGGAGCAACGTAGAGATGGCCAAATATCGGTCTTTGACGGGGATTGCAATGCGTCGGTGACCTCGTCCGACTCACCTTGTGTACTGACCTGTCTCCCTGTAGCGCGTCCACAACCTATGGATGTCAAAGCCCCACCCGGTTGGCCGTGCGGTCTGACGCACGGCTTTCCGGGCGGGAAGGACCGCCGGTCCCCGGCACGAATCCGCCCGGCGGATTTGTGTCGAGGTACGGTGAGCCGGCCAGTCTGTGGATGGTTTTTAGGCGGTTTTCCATCTGCCTCGGCGAATGCGGGCTGATTCCCCTTATTCCGCCTCAGCTACACTATGTCGGCGATTGCTGCGGAAACAAGTTCTCCACGAACGCATACACCACCATTACTCTACCACACAAACATAGGGGTCACACTCGTCTGGTGTGAGACGTTACCTGGGGGGGTCCACCGGGGGCCGAACCGCACAATAACCCTGGGTTCGGTGCGGGGCGGCGGAGGGTTGAAGTGGACTGCAGTAGTCGTCGTGGGTTGTGGACCACTGCGGCTGCGGCGGGGACAGGGCCTCTCCGTCGTTTCTAGGTCCCTGGATAAAATAACATAACATAACATGGATGAGAAATGGAGAGGCACTGGCATATGCAGCAACGCGACTGAAAGTCCATCCTTTTTGGATCAAATAGACCACCGTTACAGCTTGTGCTTCATTAATATGTCCCACTGAGTGTGCTCGGTTGAATAAAACGCGCACAAACGACAATTGCCATCTGCGTATCCCACTATAAAATACTGGGACACCAGTACTCACATCCTTCTTAGGGTCTACTGATACTATAATGCATAACACAGCCTATAGATGACGCATGATTTTGATTGTTGCTTACACGGAAAGCGAAGATCTGAAGCCACACAGTAAGACCACAGGTAAAAACTGTATCAAAATAGATTTAACATACCGGAAGTTGGAACACGTAATCCACATTCTTTTGAGCAGGGTATTTTCACAGTAAAACTTTCCATAAATTACTATACTAGAATTACATTTATCAAGTATAGTTTTTGAGCAAATATTATAATACTAACATCAGTGAAACTACACTGCTGGCCACCGTAAATGCAACACCAAGAAAGATAAGAGGTAGCACAACAAAATTTATTTTGTAGATAACATGTTGACCAAGTATCAAATGATTACGTTTACAGACGTCTGTGACATGTGGTTCCTGACAGAATCAGTAGCCAGAGTAGCCGCCATTGTTGGAGATCACCGCTGCCACACGTCTCGGCATTGAGTCAAAGACACGTTGGATGTTTTCCTGGGGTACAGCAGCCCAAGCAGCTTCCACACGTTGCCAAAGATCATCCGGTGTGGCAGCTGGGGATGTAATCCGGGTCACTCGTTGAGCAACCATGGACCACATGTTTTCTATCGGCGAAAGATCCGGAGAGCGAGCCGGCCAGGGAAGCAATTCAATCTGGTTATTGACGAAGAACCTTTGGACAATGCGTGCCACGTGTGGTCGCGCATTATCCTGTTGAAATATGTCTGTGGCCGAGCCCTGAAGGTAAGGAAGGACAACTGGCTCCAGCACCTCGGATATGTAGCGCGGCTATTTAAAGTACCGGCAATGCGTACTAGAGGCGTGCGAGAGTAATATCCAATACCGCCCCATACCATAATACCCGGTGCAAGACCAGTGTGGCGGTGCATAATGCAGCTGTCCAGCATCCTCTCTCCACGGTGTCTCCACACTCGAATCCGACCATCGTGGTGCTGCAGACAGGAGCGTGCCTCGTCAGTAAAGACAACGTCATTCCATTCTGCCGTCCACATCCGTCTGTCATCACACCATTGGCGACGGAGACGTCTGTGGTTCTGCGTCAATGGTAGACGAAGCAATGGACGTCTTGCGGACAGACCACTCTGCTGTAAACGGCGTCGAATGGTACGCGCATACACTGGATGATGCGTTACAGACGCAATGTGCTGTGCTATGGTTCGGGATGTCACTGAACGATCCGTCACTGCCATGCGCACAATTTGCCTATCAGCACGTGCAGTGGTGCACCGAGGTGAATGCGATCGACCACGTCGGTCCGTCGTACCCTCCTGCATCCAACGGTCACATATCCGCATTACAGTTGTTTGGTTTCGTCCAACACGACTAGCGATTTCTCTGTATGATAATCCACAATCTCAGTAAGCCACTATCCTTCCTCTGTCGAACTCGGATACTTGATCAAAAGATGTTCGCTGTTGTCTACGAGGCATAACTGATCGTCTTGTGAAACAACCACAAGGTAAACACACGTGCCGAACGTACACTCGTCGAAATCGCCAAGCCTTAAATGGCGCTATGAGGTGGCGCCACAGGCGCGCGTGATGTGCGTCTGCGCTGAAATTCTAATCAGTTGCATATCTCATCGCTGCAAACTCATGGTGTAAATTTCACTTGATTCGGATGCTTCCTTCAGGGTGTTGCATTGACGGTGGCCAGCAGTGTATATGTCTGAAAATCATGCATCCTTTTTGTGCTACTGTGTTCAAACCTACAGAGAGAATAATCAATGGCTAAGGTATGAAGAAGACAGCGGAACCCACTTCACTAAAAAATTATATCCACAGCATAGTTAGCCGTCCTAAGAATGGAAATTTGAGTGCATTAGTGAAAAAACCGAAATGCGAAGAAGGAAAACTCAAGTGATTTTAGGGTAATTCTTCAGTGAATGGTATAACAGATAAAAATTTTTGAAACGAAGTCCTTGGATATAGCAGAGGTCGCAATATACTATTAAAATTGTTTACATAATAAAACAACAATCTAGACGGCATATAATAATTTTCTTTTAAAGAAGGTGACCGGTTTCGATCAATATTTAATCATCTTCAGACCATTACTCTATGATGACTGCTGGAGACTGGCATGGAGCATGAACCGCTTTAGGTTGACGTGAAAAACTGCTGTAGAGCAACGAGTATCTGTCTGAAAATGATCAAACACTGGTCGAAACCGGTCTCTTTTTTAAATGAAATTTTTTCCTGTGTTCAAGACAAAAGAATTTTTAATACATGTAACAGATGTCGGCTTTTTTGTGAAGAAGAAAGCTCCTCAAATATGAGACAATTTTAAAGTAGAATGTTGATGAAGTAAGGAAGAGTGAGATGATGTGTCATTCTGTGAGGAGTAATTAGTAAGGAAACAAAAATCATTCAGTAAAAATCAAGGGAAGAAGTATGGAAAAATAAAGAAAAGTAATTAAGACTGTAAAGACCGTCAAAGCTGCAGAAATGATAAAGGCAAGGCTGCCATGGAAATCTTTTGTATGAAGGAAGGAAATATAGCAATAAATAGGACGAGATGGGAAGCCAACAGTAAAGATTATTCAAAGACGAAACCAATAACTGGAACAAAGGAACTAAATCAAAATGGATGAGAGAGCACGTAAATGTGAAGAAAGTAAAACAGCTACAGGAAGAAAAGGGAACGCAGAGAAATGGGAAAGAATATTGCTTGCAGATAATTTTTTGATAGCTTCAAACCTATAATGTGCATAAAATCTTCATACTGTTGCCCGTAGCCTTTGCGAGTTGCTCATCCCCCAGAATTCTAATATACATTATTTGTGCATACGTGTTCGTTTCCCTAGTTTTATAGTTTGTGAAGATTTTGATTTTATCCACTCTCGTTACTGAATGCCTTTCAGTATCGATGAGGTGCGCGAATCTCCCTCGTCGTCACGTACGTTTATAACAGCGTGTGCATGCATTAACCTTATTTTTATTCGCACGATAACGTAATTGTGGTCTTATAAAGGTTTTAACGTAAGTTAGCTTATTTTCCTTTACAGTAGCGTCCCCCCCCCCCGGCAAATCCTTCCTCAATTATTTTCCACTTATTGGCCGTTTATGCCGCAAGCGTACATCGATCTCGGCGCACTCGCCATCTGCCTTGACGTGACATTTTGTTTGATTGGTTTTATTTCTGGATTTTAACTATTCTTACTTGACAAGCCAAGATCATAGCGGGCCAGCATATTTAATAATGTATACAGTGATATGCGCTGACAGTATATTTTCGTTGGACAAATGTCAGATGGCTTGTTTATTTAGTGTTCTTCCGATATGAAATTTTACTAAATACTGATTTTTATTCTTTTGGGTTTTTGTGATATGTGTGATAGTCCCACCCCTTTGTGGGGATCTAGCATCTGTGAGACGCGTAATTTTGGAATTTTATATATCCGGGTTTGTAGTTGTTGTTACATTCGCTTCTGGTTACACGTGTTTCTGAAAAAAACGGGTCTACATCCGTCGAAATCATGGTCAAAGGTCGAATAAAACTACCTTTTATTGCAATTGGTTGGCTGCTCTGGATTCATTTAATAATCTCTAATTGTTGCTGAAGTGCAACCATGTTAAAAATATCTAAAAAAGAGTTATTTTAATTCAAGTATTATATCGTTAAAACTGCCATCCATATTTTGTGCTTTCGTGTAACTAAAAACATTGAGTTAATTATTATTATTAATACTATTATTATTACTATTATTACTGTCAGTATTAATATTGATTGCCTACTGAAACATTAACACTAAAAATAAATTTTAAGTGAAATATGCATGAAATTTCTTATGTTTATGATGAAATCGACATTTATAGCAAGGAATATCTGTGGGGTTGTTGGCCCGTTGGCGGAAAGTACTCGGTTGCGTTCGGACATATTCTGAAAGTCGTTGTGTTAGGAAGATGTTGGCATATTGTGTTGTACTGAATGTGATTATCAGTGAAGATTGTAATAAAATGTAGAGAAAAGAAGTAAACAGCCTATTATACTTCATTTAATAGTGCACATAAAACAAATTTAACCTCTTAAATTTGATTCTCAAGCAGAAGTAATCTATAGATGTACCATGCAACGACAACAACGAAATCTTATTAGGAATGGACCTCGAACAGAAGATAAGTAAAGGAAAAATCATTTATTTCAATGTTAATTTTAAACTGTTCGAAGGCTATATCTAGTATTTGCTTCCCAGAACACAGAGGAGTAGTGACACAAACAGACCACTGCGTTTGTTAGTAATATTTGCTTAGTTTTATTTCTTTACTCCGATTTCTTGAACTAAGTACCAGTAGCTAGAGATAAGTTAGGAGATGTAGAAGAGTAAACGTTCCTCGGATAAAAGCTCATAAAAGCTCCCTATAAAATATAAATAAATTAAAAAGTTTGCAGCATTGCCAGACGACCTGCCATTAAAAGTAGTTTTATTCATATCTCACTCCTTTACACCAATTTCGCTACTGTAACAAAATAAAAGCTATTACAAAATGAAAAGATGAGACGTAATAAGTAGTTAAGGAAAGGTCATTTACATTTATGGATCAATGTTGATATTGCAAGTAAACCTAAGTTCCAGAGGAACTTCGCGAAATGATGGATCCACGGTGCTTAAGGTATGATAGTCTTGAAACTTCCTGGCAAATCAAAATTGTGTGCCGGACGGACACTCGAACTCTCGACCTTTTGTTTTCGCGGGCAAGTGCTCTATCATAATGATAGTCTATCCAACCAGACGGCCGAACGGTCTCTCGTGGTTACACAGCCAGCAATGCCATGCCCCACTACTTTTTACCACTATAACTAACAAGTAGAGAAGTCCATATATACGTGGTTAAAGTCGTACTACAGTTCCATAAGAATCGTTACGCGAAAATATTTCTATAATCACTATTAATTACGAAATACGATAACTCATACAATCCAGACTTTTACACAGAATCATTTTGAAAAATTGTATTTTTTTCTGTTGAACCACTGTACACATTGTCGTGATGTGGGGAGCTTTGAAGTCGGTTCTGGCTGTGTGGTTGTGAATGTAGCGGGGAGAGATCTGGCTGCCGCGTTTGTTTTTAATTCGTATTGTCGACGTTTAATCGGAAAACTGAGCGGATGATAAATGCGTGGAAACCATTGCCGGGTGCCAAAGGTATGAATCTCCTTCGTTACGAATGTGAAATTGATTAAAAGACCGATCAGATGTGGAGAGGAAGGGCGGGGGAGGAGTCAGGGTTGGCCTGTTTGCGAGCCTACTGCGCAGCCCACGTGAAATATTGCGCCGGGCCGGAACAGTCCCGCGCCGCGCTGCTGTCGATATGGTTGCCTGCCCACAGGCGCTGCCCACGTAGGTTGCGCGAATTTTAAAGCTAGGTTAAACGGGCTCGACCAAAACTAACCACCGTTGGATGTGAAATGTTTTTGGAGATATGATTCGTGTAATAAAAATGAACCTACTTATGCTTTTCATGGGTTTAAATTAAGATCAGAAATGCCAGTCGAAACTGTTACACCATAAAGCACCAATTCGACAGTTATGAACTTTGTTTAAGTGTTCATCGTATAAAGGGCAATAACTTACTAAATTTCCGTTTTATCGTCAACATCACTGTCAGGTACGACATCCACTAGCACGGATACAATCTTAATTCGTTATGGCACGGAAGCAAAGAGCATCCGAATATCATCTTGCGGAATATCTTGCCTTACCTCTAACAAGAACTGTGAAAGTTCACAAAGATTAATGGAGTTTGGTATGATAACGTACGTCTTCCCATTGCTTCCAATGCATGTTGTGTGGGTGATAAATCAGTGGACTCGACAGGCCAATCATTCCCGAAGGCGTTTGTGCAGTGTCAGGTCTTGCATCATTAGGCGGGAAAATGTTATTCAGTACACTGGTCATAAGGGTCACGACAACATTCTTGACGCATACTGGCAAGAATGGAAGTTCCCTTAACAATTATCAAATTAGTCCTTCATATCCATTATCTTCCCACATCATAATTCCAAGATTTGGAGGGGTGTGAGGTCTCGAGAACTATAGCTTCCTGTGAGTTTTCGCCAGATCATCTACAGACACGTTGGCATCAGTTTGATCGCCAGAAAAAGAAGAGAGACATGTCGCTGAGCAACGCATAATGTCCCTCAATGTTACAGCTGAATCTGGCTCTAGACCATACAAGTCTCCGTTGCGGTAACGACGGTGGAATCTTAAAGTCTCAACCCAACTTACAATTCCCGACGATTCGTGGCGACACTCTGCCTGTATCCTCAGCCTGGACTTAGAGTATTGTCGTTCAGCACCACTCAACCAATCCTTCGACCGTCGATTTGTGTAGTCCCTGTGGTAGGACCACTGCCTACACATCACATTTGTTGTGGTTAGCCCATCTCGTTGCCACTTGTGGTGTGTCATTACACTACGGCCAACTGTGTGCGATCTGTCGGTATGATGCACCCGTGTCCCTTATGCCTATGGTGCGAACTTTCTGAAAGTCAGAAAGATGTCTGTAAAGTGCACGAGCTGGTGCCCTGGCCACAATGTGTTGCAATCTGTACATGAAATATTGCAGCTACGTTAGGCACACCTAGTACACGTGCACTCACACCATTCCTTGCACTGGCCGCTGAGTACTGTGCTTCAGCCTTGACAATGCACAGCTCAACAACACAATGCACATGTTTAACTGGTACAATCAGGCCAATTCCTTTCTACTGGCTTCTCCTGCTAAGCGATATCTATCCTCCACAGATTCGCAGAACTGAGACCCTGCTTAGAGACTACAACAATATGCAAGGGAATAAGGAACTATCCACTCATCATGACATGCCTTCCTTACGAAGCAATAGGTCTCGTTCGAGGCATCCGCCCGTAGTGTATGCTGAACAGCTAGCTACAATTAATACCAAAGTAAGACATCTCTGGAACAAGAACTGTGAACACATCGGAAGTTACCAAGTTGGCAGTGGTTCGACAAATATAACTGTGATACTGTGGGTGTCAACCATGACGATAAACTGTGGGTCAAATTACATAGAATCCGCCCTGGATGTCGTCGGTGCTCTGACTCACTCAGTAAATGGGGTTTTGGGGAGTCTACGAGTTGTGATTATGGTGCACTGTAACAATGTATCAGACGTATAAAAGAGGAGTGCGTCCTACGATGCTGCGCTGAAGACGCAAAGAAATTGCTACACCTGCCTAATATCGTGTAGGGCCTACGCCACGTGTCATGGACTGGACTAATGTCTGAAGTAGTGCTGAAGGGAACTGACGCCATGAATCCTGCAGGGCTGTCCATAAATTCGTAAGAGTACTTGGGGGTGGAGATCCCGTCTGAACAGCACGTTGCAAGGCATCCCAGATATGCTCAATAATGTACATGTTGGAAGTATCTAACCAAAGTTGTTTCCTTTTTAATTTGTGAAAGTATCATTGATAAGATTGTTCTAAATTAATTATTCAGCAAACTTGCATCTGACTGCGTCTATGAACTTGCTTCTTGCACTCCTCCATTTTGCCAGAAATGCAGCATGTATTTGATTCAGCAATCAAGCTTAAGAGAACAATGCCGTTTGTGCAATGGCATTAAGATGGTACTAGAAAATTAACTTTGGCCCTGATGTTTACTTAATGAAATTATATCTTGACTTGAATAATGCTAGTTGTGCAATGGCACAAAATTAGTTATTTGAAATAACTTTGCTCTGATAACGTTAGTTATACCAAAATCGATTTCAAAAAATGAACTGCACATATATATTGTATAGAGGCCTCATTTTCTTTATGTTCTTTCATTGGTGGGTAACTTTACTTTACTACTCATTTTCATATTCAATACAAGCAAAGGATGTGGATTATGATTCAGGCTGTTAGATTTAAATAAAATGTTGATTTGAATATTTATATTCTTAAAATTTTAAGTCGTACACAGAACCCACCATTTCCAACATTTTTGTAGCACGAATAACTCTTACAAAAAATTTTACAAAACTCTTATCGTGTCGAACCTTGGACATACAAATCCCAACTCTGAACATCATCTAACAAAAACCATTTTTAAATCATTATATATCTTCTCTCATTTACGTGCTAAAGTTTGGTCAGGGGCAGCGAGCGCGACCTACCTTAACGCTGTCACCACATGTCTGCTTCCTCCGGGCACCTAGCAGCGGCTCCTCCCTCAAAGCTGTCTGCAGACGTCTGCTTCCTCCGGGCACCTGCCTGCGACTCCTCGGTTTTTTACTGCGCGCGCCTGGCTCTCTTAACCATCAAAGATCCTCTTACTCAAAGATATTATACTCGTTCCATCTTGCGGTTGGCAACTACCGACTTTATTTTCTGGAGCTACCCTGATCAGACCTTAGCACGTACCTTTCAATGTCTAGGTACGTTTACGGCCAGCGAAGAGTTTAAACTCAGAATAGTGTTCCTGGAGCCTCTCTGTAGCAATTCTGGACGTGTGAGGTGTCGTATTGTCCTGCTAGAATTGCCCAAGATCGTCGGAATGCACCATGGACATGAATGGCTGTAGGTGATCAGACAGGAAGCTTACGTATGTGTTATCTGTCAGATACGTATCTAGAAGTATCAGGGGTCCCATATCACTCCAACTGCACACGCCCCACGCCATTACAGAGTATCCACCAGCTTGAACAGTACCCTTATGACAAGCGTGATCCATGGGTTCATGAGTTGCATCCATATCCATACACGTTCATCCGCTCGATACAATTTGAAACGAGACTCATCCGACTGGGCAACATATTTCCAGTCATCAAGAGCCCTATGTCAGTGTAGACGGGCCCAGGTGAGGCGTAAAGCTTTGTGTCGTGCAATTATCAAGGGTACACGAGTGGGCCTTCGACTCCGAAAGCCCATATAGATGATGTTTCGTCGAATGGTTCGCAAGCTGACACTTGTCGATGGCCCAGTATATCTGCAGCAATTTGCGGAAGGGTTGCATTTCTGTCACGCTGAACGATGCTCTTCAGTCGTCGTTGATCCCGTTGTTGCAGGATCTTTTTCCGGCCGCAGCGATGTCGAAGATTTCATGTTTTACCGGATTCCTGATATTCACGGTACACTCGTTAAATGATCGTACGGGGAGATCGCCACTTCATCGCTACCTCGGAGATGCTGTGTCCCATCGCTCGTGCGTCGACTGTAAGTGGCTCGAAACAGCATATCCAGACACTCCGGGATGATGATGGCATTGAAACAGAGGATGACACGCGTAAAGCTGAAATACTAAACACCTTTTTCCAGAGCTGTTTCACAGAGGAAGACCGCACTGCAGTTCCTTCTCTAAATCCTCGCACAAACGAAAAAATGGCTGACATCGAAATAAGTGTCCAAGGAATAGAAAAGCAACTGGAATCACTCAACAGAGGAAAGTCCACTGGACCTGATGTGATACCAATTCGATTCTACACAGAGTACGCGAAAGAACTTGCCCCCCTTCTAACAGCCGTATACCGCAAGCCTCTAGAGGAACGGAAGGTTCCAAATGATTGGAAAAGAGCACAGGTAGTCCCAGTCTTCAAGAAGGGTCGTCGAGCAGATGCGCAAAACTATAGACCTATGTCTCTGACGTCGATCTATTGTAGAGTTTTAGAACATGTTTTTTGCTCGAGTATCATGTCGTTTTTGGAAACCCAGAATCTACTCTGTAGGAATCAACATGGATTCCGGAAACAGCGATGTTGTGAGACCCAACTCGCTTTATTTGTTCATGAGACCCAGAAAATATTAGATACAGGTTCCCAGGTAGATGCTATTTTCCTTGACTTCCGGAAGGCGTTCGATACAGTTCCGCACTGTCGCCTGATAAACAAAGTAAGAGCCTACGGAATATCAGACCAGCTGTGTGGCTGGATCGAAGAGTTTTTAGCAAACAGAACACAGCATGTTGTTATCAATGGAGAGATGTAACCTCTGGCGCGCCACAGGGGAGTGTTATGGGACCATTGCTTTTCACAATATATATAAATGACCTAGTAGATAGCGTCGGAAGTTCCATGCGGTTTTTCGCGGATGATGCTGTAGTATACAGAGAAGTTGCAGCATTAGAAAATTGTAGCGAAATGCAGGAAGATCTGCAGTGGATAGGCACTTGGTGCAGGGAGTGGCAACTGACCCTTAACGTAGACAAATGTAATGTATTGCGAATGCATAGAAAGAAGGATCCTTTATTGTATGATTATATGATAGCGGAACAAACACTGGTAGCAGTTACTTCTGTAAAATATCTGGGAGTATGCGTGCGGAACGATTTGAAGTGGAATGATCATATAAAATTAATTGTTGGTAAGGCGGGTGCCAGGTTGAGATTCATTGGGAGAGTCCTTAGAAAATGTAGTCCATCAACAAAGGAGGTGGCTTACAAAACACTCCTTCGACCTATACTTGAGTATTGCTCATCAGTGTGGGAGATAGAGAAGATCCAAAGAAGAGCGGCGCGTTTCGTCACAGGGTTATTTGGTAACCGTGATAGCGTTACGGAGATGTTTAGCAAACTCAAGTGGCAGACTCTGCAAGAGAGGCGCTCTGCATCACGGTGTAGCTTGCTCGCCAGGTTTCGAGAGGGTGCGTTTCTGGATGAGGTATCGAATATATTACTTTCTCCTACTTATACCTCCAGAGGAGATCACGAATGTAAAATTAGAGAGATTCGAGCGCGCTCGGAGGCTTTCAGACAGTCGTTCTTCCCGCGAACCATACGCGACTGGAACAGAAAAGGGAGGTAATGACAGTGGCACGTAAAGTGCCCTCCGCCACACACCGCTGGATGGCTTGCGGAGTATAAATGTAGATGTAGATGTAGATGTATGATTTGAGTTGTATGATTTTATAATGCCAGTGCCACAGCTGTGGAATGGATCAGAAACCTAGATACTAATATTTAGTCGATTTATTTTTATTTTAGGCAACGATATTCATTAGCTACATATTACAAATGTACTGCATCTGTGTGTCGTAGGAATGATGATGTAGGACTGGCGTTTTCCTGTACTGAAATAAGGCTCACACTAGGGTGAAATTTTGACCAACATATCCCACCGGCATTTAAGCACTGGGAAACCAGTTTGGTAGCGTTCGTATTACGTTGTATGTATAGGGTGTTTTTAAATTAGTTATACATAAGTAACTTTTAATTGTGAAAACGGTAAATAACTTACAGAAATGTTTGGTAAAGCACTGAATGCAGTATATCTTCAAGCCTTATTCCTGCCTACCACTGTTAGTAGCTGACGCTCTCGCTAGCTGGCAAGTGCAGTGTTGTTTAGGGCTTCATGAATCCACGCCCGCTACTGCAGTTCAAAGAGAATTCAGGACTAAATATCGCAAGATACCACCTCAAGGACAAACTGATATTGATTGGAATAATCATTTCACCGTAACTGGCTGCGTAGTAGATAGGACTCTGGGTCAGGGTCGGCCAGCGGTCTCTGACGCAGCAGTTGGACAAGTTCGGTAGTCTAACATTTGTAGTTTGGGTAAATCAACGAGACGCGTCAGCTTAGAACTGAATATGCCTAGTGTTACAGTGTGGAAGGTATTCGTGGAAACGCCTGTCATTCAAACCCTACAAATCAGAACTGCTGCAAGCTTTAAGCTGTGACTGTGGCGCATTGAAAAACGAGCTGAGTTTTGTATAGACCTGGTTAAAAAAATGCAGACTGAAGATGATTTTCCTAATAAAATTGTGTTCACCACGTATCCACCTTCCACCCACGCGGTAAAGTGTACTGGCATAATGCAAGGAATAGGGGGTGAGCAGCAATTACAACACGTAATCCAACACATGCGAGACTCGCCTACATCTACATCTACATCTACATCTATACTCCGCGAGCCACCTTACGGTGTGTGGCGGAGGGTACTTATTGTACCACTATCTGATCCCCCCTTCCCTGTTCCATTCACGAATTGTGCGTGGGAAGAACGACTGCTTGTAAGTCTCCGTATTTGCTCTAATTTCTCGGATCTTTTCGTTGTGATCATTACGCGAGATATATGTGGGCGGTAGTAATATGTTGCCCATCTCTTCCCGGAATGTGCTCTCTCGTAATTTCGATAATAAACCTCTCCGTATTGCGTAACGCCTTTCTTGAAGTGTCCGCCACTGGAGCTTGTTCAGCATCTCCGTAACGCTCTCGCGCTGACTAAATGTCCCCATGACGAATCGCGCTGCTTTTCGCTGGATCATGTCTATCTCTTCTATTAATCCAACCTGGTAAGGGTCCCATACTGATGAGCAATACTCAAGAATCGGACGAACAAGCGTTTTGTAAGCTACTTCTTTCGTCGATGTGTCACATTTTCTTAGAATTCTTCCTATGAATCTCAACCTGGCGCCTGCTTTTCCCACTATTTGTTTTATGTGATCATTCCACTTCAGATCGCTCCGGATAGTAACTCCTAAGTATTTTACGGTCGTTACCTACGGTAAATATTTTTAGCACTGGAAGCTGTAACAAGATTTACGGTCCTTTCTTTTTTGTCGAGTCAACTGTAACTACCATATCTCAATTACAACAGAGTATGGGTACAAAATTTATTTTCCAGCAAGATGATGCTCCACCACAGTGTCTAAGTGAAGTTGTGATATCCGTAGGAATGTGCCGACTTGCACTAGACGTGGTGGAACAGTATCCTGACCACTACGATCACCTGATTTATTCCAGTGGATTTCTATATGCAGGGTTACATTAAAGACAGAGTGAACAGATTGTTTGTTTCTCCGCTTCCTGGAAAAATCGACGAAATACGACAACGGATGACACAACAAGTTGCCATCGTGCATCAAGACTTGTTTCACAGCTCTTAGCAGGGAAATGTTTACTGATAGGACATTTCTCGTGTTACAAAAGGTAGCCACATTGAAAATTTGTAAATAAAAGTTGAAGACATATTGCGTTCATTTCTGTAAGTCATTTACCCTTTTAAAAATAAAGGTTACTTTCGTATAATTATAAACACGCTGTATAACAATTGCTGTTTCCGCCAGCGTATATATATGAGTCAGGGATTATTAACAGAAGCAGAAATTGAGAAACAGCTTAGGCTCAATAGAGAAGAGAGTGGGAAAAATATACAGACTACACGTCACCTTTCAGTATGTATCGTCTAAAAGAGTCAAAAAACAGTAGACAAAATCGTAACACTATAACAAGCCAGACAAGAGATAGGACGAAGTACTGCTGGCAATAAATGAAGTCTAGCCCTCGTAAAAGAATAGTTTTTAAAACAGACGACAGATAAACTGTTTTCAGTGCTTGTGGTTACTAGAACAGTGGTTATTACACAAATGTTAGGAGAAACTGTCAGTGTTTATCGGAGTACATTCTCCAGAATGATGATAACACGAAGACCACGGAATTGTTTTATCAGGTTTTCGAACACTAAAACTACACAGTTTCCATTTAATGTTAGCGTTGCGAGCTAACATCCCAAAAATGTTCGGGTTCACATGTGGTTCCTCTTCGTCGAAATGTCTTGGCTCAAACTCGCCTAGGGGTTGAACCGCACGTGTCGCATTACATGCCATAATTTGGTTAAATTGTCTTGCTGATGGCAAGTTTGGGAAATACAAAGTTAATATGACATAAAATAACAGTAATAATAATATCGGGAACTAAATTAACTGCCCATAAATGATGTAAGGCCGCGCGGGATTAACCGAGCGGTCTCAGGCGCTGCAGTCATGGACTGTGCGGCTGGTCCCGGCGGAGGTTCAAGTCCTCCGTCGGGCATGGGTGTATGTGTTTGTCCATAGGATAATTTAGGTGAAGTAGTGTGTAAGCTGAGGGACTGATGACCTTAGCAATTAAGTCCCTGCCGGCCGCGGTGGTCTCGCGGTTCTAGGCGCTCAGTCCGGAACCGCGCGACTGCTACGGTCGCAGGTTCGAATCCTGCCTCGGACATGGATGTGTGTGATGTCCTTAGGTTAGTTAGGTTTAAGTAGTTCTAAGTTCTAGGGGACTGATGACCACAGATGTTAAGTCCCATAGTGCTCAGAGCTATTTTGAACCAGTTAAGTCCCATAAGATTTCAAACACATTTGAACATTGATGTAGGCCATACAGCTGTGATTTGGTTAGATTAATGTTAATTCAGAAAGCAAACTAATAGCGAAAGTGGTCGTATTTAGAGTTACGGTTACACTTGAGCGCATATCCGTTTCTATCATTCGCAATCTCATCGCGAAACACAATACTCCATCTCCAGGCGCGCAGCTGCTCACCGCTCAGAGATTAAGTCCCGCGATACCACAAACCGCGAAATTTTCTAAGTCGCTTCACTTCCTAGGTGCCTAAAGACCAACTGTCCGCTTTCGCGTCTCAATCCGAACTGTACCCTTTGGTGCCTCAGCCGAACTGTCCGCTTTCGTGTCTGTACCAGCACTGTCTCTCTCAGGTGTCTCGACCATAACTGCCCTCTGCCCGTCTCCGATCGCGTTTCCCGCGAGCCGAACATCTTCACTCAACTGACTAGCGCAGTTCCCATTCCTGAAGCCGTCCATCTTATTGGCTACAGCTTATTTTACATTTTTTACAGTTTAACATATTTAAATAATCAAAGCTTGACAACTTTCACGTTCTAAATAAAGTAATAATAATATCCATTACATAATAAACGTTAAATTCTTTTACATAAAACCAATACAATTTCCTTCTTAGTTTTGAATGCCGCGGCCAGTAGCACCAGTGTGCTTTCTGATAAATAAATACAGAACAAAAGTAACTCTGATGCACTAAACTTTACAACAAATATTCTATTACCTAATGATTCAATAAGGTGTCACGCCGTCATCGTTTAATGTGTTTTGTGTGGAGGAAATGATGATCTGATGCTTTACTGAAAACTGATACTTTAAAATTTACTATATATTTTAAACAAATAAAGTTACAGTGTTGATATTTACAAAATTTGTCATTTTAATGATGCCCTTATGTATGAAATGTCGGTCGTTAAGAGCGACTAAAGCTTTCAGATTTCAGCATTCAGCTCTTTCTTACAAAACTCTTGAATTTCACTTTAACAGTAAATCATAAACTGTTATAGATATGATCAACATTCAAGTTTTATTGGGATTACCATGAAAAGTTATGGAGGATGGCAGATTAAATTTACTGTGGCTTTATTCCCTGCATTACTACAGAATTAAATAATTTTCATAACTGTCTGCCTTTATGGCCTATCTTAGGTTCGCCATATTTAACACTGCTACATCTTCTTGGCCACAAATGGCTTCTACTGGGTTTCCGTATGACGTAGGTTCTCGTCTGTCTCACTCGCACACTACAGCGTTTAGGCCTCAATAGACAATAGACGTCTGTGAGTTTCCCCATCCCGTGGTGTATCTGCGCCCTTTGTGGTACGCGGTCCTGGATGACAGGGTTCATTTCACAATTCCTTTAGGCTGACTCTTTCGGCCATACATTTAAATGAGAGTGCAATGCCCGTTAACTCATAGCATTCAGTATACTCTTCGGTTCACCATTGCTTTATTCCTTTTGTGGAATTATTGTCTATATTTGAATTTTATCTACACTTATGGATAAATTCTTTTCAGAGGAATCGAAAAACTGGCAGAAGCCGACCTCGGGGAAGATCAGTTTGGATTCCGTAGAAATGTAGGAAACGCGAGGCAACACTGACCCTACGACTTACCTTAGAAGCTAGGTTAAGGAAAGCTAAACTTACGTTTATAGCATTCGTAGACTTAGAGGAAGCTTTTGACAATGTTGACTGGAATACTCTCTTTCAAATTCTGAAGGTGGTAGGGGCAAAAGCCGCGCGGGGTAGCCGCGCGGTCAAGGGGGTCTTGTCACGGTCCGCGCGGCTCTCCGCGTCAGAGGTTCGAGTCCTCCCTCGGGCATGAGTGTGTGTGTCGTCCTTAGTATAAGTTAGTTTAAGTTAGATTAAGTTATGTGTAAGCTTAGGGACCGATGACCTCAGCAGCTTGGTCCCGTAAGACCTTACCACAACTTTCAATTTTTGCAGGGGTAAAATAGAGGGAAAAAAAGCTATCTATAATTTGTACTGAAACAAAAAGGCAGTTATAAGTGTCGAACCGCACGAGAGCTAAGCAATGGTTGAGAAGAGAGTGAGACAGGTTTGTAGCCTATCCCCGGTACTATTCAATCGCTACATTCAACAAGCGGTAAAGGAAACCAAAGAAAAAATTGGAGTAGGAATTAAAATCCCGGGACAATAAATAGAAACCTTAAGGTTTGCCGATGACATTGTAATTCAGTTAGAGAAAGCAAAGGACTTGGAAGAACAGTATAACGGAAAGGACAGTGTCTTGAAAAAGAGTCTATGAGATGAACATCAACAAAAGCAAAACGAGGATAGTGGAACGTAATCGAATTAAATCAGGCGATGCTGAGGGAATTAGATAAGGAAATGAGATACTTAAGGTAATCGATGAGTTTTACTATTTGGGTAGCAAAATAACTAACGATGGTCAAAGTAGAGAGGATATAAAATGTAAGACGCGATGGCAAGAAAAGCGTTTCTGAAGAAGAGAAATTTGTTACATTGAGTATAGATTTAAGTGTCAGGAAGTCTTGTCTGAAAGTATTTGTATGAAATGTAGCCATGTATGGAAAGATGGAAGATAAACAGTTTAGAAAAGAAGAGAATAGAAGCTTTTGAAATGTGGTGCTACAAAAAAATACTGAAGATTAGATGGGTAGGTCTCGTAACTAATGATGAGGTACTGAATAGAACTGGGAAGAAGAGGAATTTGTGGCACAAATTGACTAGAAGAAGGGATCGATTGGTAGCATACGTTCCGAGGCATCAAGGGACCACCAATTTAGTACTGGAGAGAAGCGTGGAGGGTAAAAGTCGTAGAGTCAGACCAAGAGATAAATACACTGAGCAGATTCAGAAGGATGTAAGTTGCTGTAGTTACTCGGAGATGAAGAGGCTAGCATATGATTGAGTAGCATGGAGTGCTGCACCACATCAGTCTTAGGACTGAAGACCACAACACATTTTTTCAGCCTCGCGTCTTTCAAATACGGCAGTACCTACATATCTGTCATCATCTCTATCATCTACGGTATTCACTGTCACGGTCGTGACAGATTCTCTTGGTCTGTTAAATTGTCGAGTTACTAAGTAACGGATTCAAAACAGCTAATGACAACAAACTCTGAAGTGTAAACCCATCATGATACTTTATGTGCGATGTTTATGGAATATTCCAACGATTATTTGAGGTACATAGACATAGTGAATACTTGAATACATAGTATTAATGTTCCACAATAATGCTAATTTAGGAGTTCGTTATGAACTGGATTTCGCCTTCCTAAGTCATCTTCAGATAACTTAATATTGAAGAGATACTCCACTCAACTTCAACGAAAGTTCACAGCTGTAAAAAGATTGTTTTTCAACGACACGCGACGTTTTACCACTATACCGATAAAAAAACACTATCGTAATGTAATACACAAAGAATCTTTGTACAAATTAATCGTATATTATAGAATATTCAAAGATTAAAGGTGTAGGAATGTATAAGCCAAATATATCGTACAAGTGAGTAGTGGCACAGACTACAATGTTACACGGAAAACTGGTGAATGTGACAATCAGGCCGAAAATGGTATTGGGGCAGCGGGGAGTAACGGGTCTATGGAATGTCGGTGTGGAACAGTGTTCTGTTTTTTACGTCATCACTCTTGTGGCTTATTTGAAGCGGTCCGCCACGAATTCTTCTTCTGTGCCAATATTTTAGTCTCAGAATAGCAGTTGCAATCTTCGTCATCAATTATTTGCTGGATGTATTCCAATCTCTGTCTTTTCCTATTGTTTTTATCTTCTACTGCTCCCTCTGGTACCATGGAACTCATTGTTTGATGTCTTAACAGATGTCCTACCATCTAGTCATTTCTTTTTGTCAGTGTTTTCCATATCTTCCTTTCCTTGATGATTCTGCGGAGAACCTCCTCATTCCTTACCTCACCAGTCTCAATGTTTTGCATATATTCCTTTCCTCAACGATTCTGACACGAATTTCTCCTTTCTTTACCTTATCAGTCAGCCTAATTTTCAACTTTAGTCTGTAGCACCACACCTCAGATGCTATGACTCTCCTCTGTTCTGGTTTTCCCACAGTTCATGATTCACCACCATACGTACATTATTAGACATTCCTTTCTCAAATTAAGGCCTATGTCTGATACTAATAGATTTCTCTTGGTCAGGAGTGCTCTTTTTGCCAGTGGTAGTCTGCACTTCATGTCCTCCTTGCTCCGTTCATCAGGGGTTATTTTGCTGCTAGATAGAAGAATTCCTTAACTTCGATAACTTTGTGATCACCCAATGTGGGATTAGTTTGTCTCTCATCTCAATTCTGCTAGTTTTCATTATTTTCGTCTTTCTTCGATTTATTTTCAATCCACATTCTGTACTCATTAGACTGTTCATTCCATGCACCAAATCACATAATTCTTCTTCACTTTCACTGAGGATAGCAATGACATCAGCGAACCTTATCACTGATATCCTTTTGGCTTGTATTTTTATCTCACCCTTGAACCTTTTATTTCCGTCGTTGCTTCTTCGATGTATAGATTGAACAGCATGGACGGAAGAGTACATCCCTGTTTTGCAACTTTTTCAATCTGAGAACTTCACTCTAGGTCTTCCAGTCTTCTTGTGCCATCTTGGTTCTTGTAGATTACTCGTTCTTTGCTGTAGCTTACCTCTATTTATCTTAGAATTCCGAACATTTTGCACCAATTTACATTTTCGAACATTTTTTCGAGGTTGACAAATCCTGTGAACGTGTCTTGATTTTTCTTCAGTCTTGCTTGCATTACCAGGCGCAATGTCAGAAGTGCCTCTCCAGTGCCTTTACCTTTCCTAAAGCTGAAATAATACCCATCTAGCCGATCTTCAGTTTTGCTTTCCATTCTTCTGCATATTATTCTTGTCAACAACTTGGATGCGTGAGCTGTTAAGACAATTGTGCGATAATTCTCTCGCTTGTCAGCTCTTGCTATCTTCGGAATTGTGTGGATGGTGTTTTTTATAAAGGCCTGATGGTATATCTCCAGTCTCTTGTATTCTACCCCTCAAAGTGAAGAGTCGTTTTGTTGTCACTTCCTCCAATGATTTCAGAAATTCCGCTGAAACGTTATCTATGCTCTCTGCCTCATTTGTTCGTTGTGTAAACTCTTTTAAATTCTGATTCTGATACTGAATCACCTTTCTCTTCCCTGTCGACTCCTGCTTCTTCTTCCATCACGTCATCAGACTAGTCTTCCCTCTCATAGAGGCCATCTACCCTCTCTCTCTCTCTTCTCCATTTAACTGTGGAATTCCCTTACGTTTAATTTCACGAAAGGTTGTTTTGACTTTCCTATATGCTGAGTCAGTCCTTCCGACAATATTTCTTTTTCGAGATTTTCACATTTTCCATGCAACGAATTCATCTTAGCTTCCCTGCACGTCCTATCTATTTAATTCCAAAGTGACTTGTATTTCTATTTTTCTGAATTTCCCAGAATATTTTTACACTTCCTTCTTTCGTCGATTACTGGACTATTTCTTCTGTTACCCACGGTTTCTTCGCAGTTACCTTCCTTGTACCTATGTTTTTCTTCCCAACATCCGTGACTGCCCTTTTTAGATGTCCGTTCTTCTTCAACTGAACTGCTTACTGAGCTATTCATCACTATTCATCATTGCAGTATCGACGGTCTCAGACAACTTCAGGTGTATCTCTTCATTTCTTACTACTTCCGTATCGCATTTCTTTGCGCATTGATCCCCCCCCCCCCCCCCCCCGACTAGTCTCTTCAACTTCTCCTGCTCTTCGCCACTACTAAAGTGTGATATGAAACTATATCTGCTACTGAGTACGCCTTACAATCCAATATCTGATTTCAGAATCTCTGCCTAACCATGATGTAATGCAACCGGAAACTTCCAGTACCTCCCGGACTTTCAAGTATAGTTTCTCCTCCAGTGATTCTTGGACAGAGCATTCGCTGTTAGTAGCTGAAATTTATCGCAGAACTCAATTAGTCTTTCTTCTCTCTCATTCCTACTACCTAACCCTTATTCTCCCGTAACCCTTTCTTCTATTGCTTCCCTCACATTGCAATTCCCCATGGTTGTTAGAATTTCACCTTCCTTTACATACTGAGTTGCCCTTTCAATATCTTCATATAATTTCTCCGTCTCTTCGTCTGCTGCTTGCGACGTCGTCATGTATACCTGAACTATTGTTGTCGGTGTTGATTTACTGTCGATTCTGATGAGAGCAACGCCAACGGTGAAATAGTAACATGTGCTCACTCTCCGCCCTACCTTCCTATTCATAAGAATCCTATTCCCGTTATACAATTTGCTGCTGCTGTTGATGTTACCCTACAACTGTTCGACCAGAAATCCTAATTTCCACTTCGCTTCACTGACCCCATTATATCTAGACTGAGCTTTAGCATTCCTGTTTTCAGATTTACTAGCTTCTATACCAATTTCAAACTTCTGACATTTCGCTTCACGTTTACAGAACGTTAACCTTTTGTTGGTTACACAATCTTTTTCTCATGGTCATCTCCCCACTGGCAGTCCCCTCCCGGAGATCCAAATGCGGGCTAATTCGGAAAATTTGGCCGGTGGAGAGATCATCACGACACTTTTTCCTTTAAGTATCTTTAATTCATTGCCTTCTGCATTCTCATGCCGTTGATCATTGCTGATTCTTCCTCCTTTTAGGGGTAGTTTCCCACTCGAAGGAGTGTCCGCTCTTCCGCCTTCCTTGACAACGCCCTTGGCAGAACAAGGGTGACTTCTTAAGCCGGAAGTCTTGGGCCGCCATTACTGTTGATTTTTATTCAAAATGTAATGACTGGCGACGTTCGATCCCGCGCCCCAGCACGTTTTGATTTCTAGTCAATGACGCAAGCCCTAGACCGAGCGTGCACCTGTGGTCTAATGGTGAGAGAAATATTAACTGGCTGCTGCTACTTCAGTGAGGGTGAGTACTGGAACTGTGTTTGGTCATTAAGGGCCAGGTCAGGATTGTTCGATTGGCGTTTGTTTATGGCGAAAATTTGAGTGATGTTAGTTTTCTGGTTTTTGTTCCTCGATGGAGAACATGATATTTAATAGCAAAAGAAAGACATTTATTCAGAGCGTGTTCAGAAAATGTAGAATCTCTCTTTTTCAGTCTCCAACTGCTTTCATGGTCAATCAGGCTAGTAGCCAAATTGATAGACCTACACATAATTTACCACACAGATTGAAGAAAATCGTATAGATTCCACTCTATTGTAAAGAAAGAATCTTCTCTCTGCTGTTGAACAGAATGTGAGTAACAGTGTTGCGAGTGTAAAAGTCTGGCGAATCTTTCCTGGATTTTAGTTTCCTGGCCAAGTACCTACGAACTAATACATAGATATAACATAGGGGCCCATTTTATGAGAATGCATGCTTTCTCGGCGAATCTCGATGATAAAATCTTCTCGGGTTGACAGCCGAGTCAATGTCTTGTTCTCCAGCAACGTTTCAGCAAGTTTCTTACTTGCCATCTTCAGGCGAAGATGGAGAACAACAAATTGACTCGGCTGTCAACCCGAGAAGATTTTATCATGGGGGCCATTTATTATCAGTGTGGATTAGTGCTATCTGAGGAGGACAAAGAAGTGGTGTTATCACCGGTTCGTTGTTTCTGCTGAGTATGTTGTGAATTACGGTTGGAGTATAACCGTGCTGCATGGTATTTCTTTAATTATTTTCACTTATTTTTCAAAATTTGGTTTGCTCTGTGGTACAGGTAGTAGGCATTGAACCATGGAGTAGAAGGCTGCACATTTGTGTGTTTTGGGTCCCGGGAATTGGCAGGTCGAAGTTACATTCCTGTACATATTAAATAAACGCTATTGTCTAATATTGGCAATCGTCAGGTGTAAAATGTTGATGGAGTCTCCTCCCAAGTCAACTGCAGATCTAATTTTATTATTATGCGAAATCAAATATTGAAAAAAAAATTAATTACCTGGTGGTACCTGTCTACAAGCACAGTACAACATCCCCACACCTAGTCGAGAACTGTGTTTTAGAACTTAGAAGCTCTTTATCTAACAGTTTATGCTCAAAATTATCCACAAAAATTTCAGCTAATAACCATTGCTAACCCATCTGACTGACTGCGTAGGTTCGACTGAGAAAAGCACTAAAAGAATTCCATGAATATTTCTTGACAGATGGTTGCGTCAAAGCATGTAGGAAGTCAACATTTCGGTAGGGCACCCAATGCAGGAGCCATCGTCCAAAAGTACTTATAGCCCCTTTATAACGACCAGTCAACTGAAGACCGTATAGTCATTAGGCGGCTTTTGTAACCATCGTCTTAAATAAATGTTACAGTTAAAAATAACATGGTCAGCGAGGCTACCTGCCAATAACGTGGCAAAAATGGACATATTTAGTCCTGTTGTTCTTACTTTGTATAAGCTCACTCCAGAACTTCAAGCAATACAAATGAAATTATGTCAAGTATTTAACGTAACAGTATTTGCAACCTTCTTTTAACATGTATTACTGTGCAAAGTTTGTAGGCTCACCTTAGCTAGGGGCGGTGTAACCTTTCTTCCACTATTTGTTCACTTCGAAGTGCAGCACAGATAGTGGGGTTGACGGGCATTGTTTGAGTTAACAGAGTGGAGTCGCTTTAGTCTGGGGCCAGACTACGGACGCGAGCCGCATTGTGGCGTTAGAGGTATTAGAGTCGCTTTAATAGAGCTGGTTAACTGGGGAGATGCTAAATGATCTCAAAAATAGTCAAAGATATGTGAATTCCTAAGGGACCAAACTGCTGAGGTCACCGGTCCCTAGACTTATACACTACCTTAACTTACGCAAAGTATAATACACACACCCACGCCCGAGAGAGAACTCGGAACTCCGGCGGGAGGGGCCGCGAGATCCGTGATGGCGCCTCTAACCACGCGGCCACTCCGCGCTGCTAAACGATATCGCGACTGTTTGACGCAGAATGTATGTTAGGTTGGTGTAAAAATGTAAATGCCGTATGGAATTGTTGGCTAGGAGATCCTATGGGTGGGTTCAGCCGCCTGCCTGGAAGGGCGTTCTTCCTCCGCGCACACTGGTTCCTTTCCTTGCACGTACGTGCGATTCGTGTAGCATTTGTAATTATGGGGCGTATGTGAATGCAAAGGATGCATGCATAGTATAGCGTTATGTTTGTGTTGTAAAGAGGAAGGAGAAGGTGAAACCTGGGGCCAGTGCATCGCCAATTTCCCTCGATTAGCACCAAGGAAGCTCAAAGTCCCCATGCGACGGACGGATCTTCGTCAACAATGTCACATACCCTCACTCCATGAGACACTGCGGAGAGGTGTGGAAGTGAAACTAGGAGACTGGCGCAAAGACGTGGTCAGAAAGTTTACAGTAGCACCTCACCTTCCCTCGCCGGCCAAATACCTCCGGGTCGAATGGCACCGCACAGCCGTCCATTAGCAATCTTGGCTACAGAGGAAGAATTATGGCGGGTAATGGACTTACTTGTATAAAATATAGAATTGTGGTTTCAAAAGTGTGCGTAAAAGAGCTAGAAATTGTAGTGACTATATTTGATAATACATAGTTTTCTTCTGAGTCATCAGTCTTTTAACTGGTGTGATGCGGACGGCAACGCATTCCTCTCCTGTAGCAGCAAGTTCTTCTGAGAGTAGCACCTGCATCCAAAGGCTTCAATTATTTGTTGAATGTATTCCAATCTACATCTTCGTCTACAGTTTTTACCCTCTACAGTTCCCTCTAGTAACACTGAAGTCATTCCCTGATGTCTTAACAAAGGTCCTGTCATCCTGTCCCTTCGTCTTGTCAGTCTATTCCATCTATTCCTTTTCTCGACGATTCTGCGGAAACCTCTTCATTCCTTACCTTATCAGTCCACTTAATTTTCTACATTCTTCATTAGCACACATCTAAAATGGTTTATTTCTCCTCTGTACAGTTGTTCCCATAGTCTATGTATCACTGCCATACAGTGCTGTGCTCCAAACGTACATTCTCAGAAATTTCTTCCTTACATTAAGGCCGATGTTTGATACTAATAGACTCCTCTTGGCCAGGACTGCCCTTTTTGCCAGTGCTAGTCTTCCTTTTTATGTCCTCCGTCCATTGTGGGGTATTTTGCTTCCTAGGTAGCAGAATTCCATAACTTCATTTACTGAGTTTCTCGCTGTTCTTATTTTTGCCACAACTCATTATTTTCATATTTCTTCAATTTTTTCTCAATCCATACTCTGTTCTTTTTAGACTGTTCATTCCATTCACTTGATGGTGTAATTCTTCTTCACTTTCACTGAGGACAGCATTGTCATCAACGAATTTTGTCATTGATATCCTTTCAACCTGAATTTTAATCTCACTCTTGAATCTTTCTTAGTACATCCTCATAATAATGCCTTTACCTGTTGTACAGGTTAGGAAATGCGGCAGTTGTTAGATGCGAATACGACCGAAGTATGTGAGCTTTACCACTAATTTAATATTCCAACTGCCAAAAATTGTTTAAATTATGATAAATTAGTGGTAGAGAGATTATATTGCTGATTTATGTAATGCATCTGAATTCATAGGTAATCTCTGAACATATCCGAAAATGAAAATTAATTTCACTTGTCATACCTGACTAAAACAAACGTGTAAACAGGTCACATCATAAAAAAGCACTGTGTCTGTCTACTGAGTTAATAAGAATCATATTACAGCGCACAAATGTATTTGTAGAATACGTATATATTACTGGTAGAAAGAACTCTTGAGTGCAGCATGAAATGAGTTACACCTTGATTGCAATGTGGACGTTAACATTCTTTTAGTAAAACAGGATGGCTAAAAAAACAATAATTTCACAGCTGCAGTAGTCGGAAAAATTACCGTAAATATGTAGCCGAATAGAGCTAACTGAAGATGGGCCAAAACTCAAGACACGTTTTAGCATCAACCAAGTGCAAAAAATGGATGATTTCAGTTTATTTTCATCTTCCGCTATCACTATCATGAATACAGAAATAGCTGTTTTCGGTAATGTGCAGTCACTTTCTGCGCCAGCTATGGATTTTTCTATGTTAGCTGTAAAATATCAGGAGATTATTACACTTTTTTCTGCATGTGAACTTGCAACAAAAGAGATGTTTCATGAATTTATGGAATACTTAAATCAAAATAGACGAACGTGCCATTACCCAAAAAGAGGAATCATCTGCTCTTATACCCTTCCAGCCAGATTTCCATTCCAAAGCGCGTTGAACTGGTATAACTAGTTTCATTCACTACATAAATCCATTCTCGTTTAGCGTCTATAATAAAAGTAAAGCACTAGTGAGGCCAACTGTTTGACGTGCTAATCGGATTTGAACCCACAAATCAGAAGGAAAGGTTTTTACTGCTTTCTAATATGAATATTAATAGATCCTAAACTAACAAGCATCGTGTCAATTACTAGTAGATATTCGATGGAAAAACGAACAAGGAATGTTATATGAAACTGCCTATATTTCAGGACAAGCGAGCCGGCTTATTCAGCAACAGTGTTGCCAACGGTGGATAAATCGCGCAGCATCTCTGCCAGGAAAGAGAACCGGCTGAGTGGTTAATTGGCTAGAGAAGTGAGTTCGCGTCGGATGGCAGGTGAACCCGAGGGTGGAGTCGAATTCACTTGAGAAGACAAACTGTGAATAAAGTCGGTGACAAGTTGCAACGACGTGCAATGTTCTTTGTAACGTCTGGAAAACTCAATATTTAAGCCTGTATACTGCTTTTTCTACTTCTACAAAGAATATTCATATTTCGCATCACTGCACAGCTAGTAGACGGATTTTATTACCAAGTTTTCCAATAATTTTATTGTCACAGTTTGCTAAGAATGGCCACTAGGTTACCTTGGAAAATGCACCCATTTTCACTAACACAGAATAAATAGAAGGCGACCAAATTTCGTTGTGGTCAAGATTCAGACTGACAGGCATACGGTCATTCAACTTGCGAACGTAAACCACAAGGACTTGAAGTTAGTGTTCCAACATTCATTTCTCGTTCACATGAGCTCCTGTAGTTGCTGGAACGACGTCTGTTGAACGTCCTAAATTATATCACTACGGCTCATCATTTGCCTTCACCTTTTGCTGGGCCTGTCCTTGGAATGCAGTGCAGTATGCGCAATCGTTTTGGGTGTATGGAGTTACTCGGCCGTCCACCGTCTTAAGAAAAAATAAAAACCATAAAAATCTGCGAAAATGCCAAGTAGGTAGATGTGTACAAATAGATGTTCAGAACTGTACAGCGTCTCCAAAATAGAAAATTACTCGATGTGTGACTTTTTGAACAAGTCTAGAGAATGAAGCAAGTGTTTCTTCCCAAGACTTGGGACAGAATGTAGATTTAAAAAGCAGCGGTTGCCGAGCACAGCCTTGTGATATGCATTTATGCTCTTGGAACGAAATTTTTATCTCACGCATTTATCTACTGGGACTCTGTAACTGAAAGAAATCCGTGCCTCAAAAGATATGCAGCTCTCCGGAAACATTTTAAGGATGGCTTTTCTCGCCGTACGAACTTCCCATCACCGATTTGACTCATATCGCTTGGGTGTGTAGGGCACGACTAAAACTTGAACATGTGTAAACAGGAAGACGCAACTCTCAACCATTTTCGTGACAGTTGTAGGTGTGCTTATCTTCCTTGTATTGCGGCTCGTATTTAAGGAGTCCGCAGCCGAGCGAATAAGCAGCTAGTTTCATAAGCGAAGTCCTCTGAATCGAGTACCGCTCGTGGTGTTTGTTTTCTTATTTCTACGTAATTCTGAAAACAGATAGATGACCGTGCTATTATCAATATTTAATCACTCGTTTATTATTTTTATGGTCTTTATCCCGAAAAAAGGGGAAAAAGTTTTATTCTTAAGGAGACTGAAAAAATAAGGATACGTGAGAACTTTCAATCAAGTCAGTGTAGTCATTTTATTTATATTATCGTATCTACATTTGCGGCAAGTATAATGTGTAACTATGGAACACCACACGAAGTAGGGTGAAACTGATCGTAGAAACATGGGAAACAATAATTATTGCGACATACAGCACAATTAGCGGACACCGAATTTTTACATGTGCATGTTTCTTTCAATGTGTCAGTTGCAAAACATACTTGGTTGAGATTCATGAACGGTTCTCTGTCGTCAAACACTTTCCCGGTGTACCACATTTATCGAAGTATATCACCGGATATTGATGCAGACAGCTCACAAAAAAGTAGTACAGCCAGCGAGATTCGGTCCCGAGACCTCACCCTTATGAAAATGAAAGCTTGCATGTTCAGCTACCGACTCCTAGCTGACGCGCGACCTTGCAAAGTATATAAGAACCCTTACCATTTTCAGACTCGATTTTCTCGAAAACGGTTGAGAATTGCGCCTTCCCTATTAGATATGTTGAAGTCCCAGTCGTGCTCTACACACCCCGTTAATGCTAATCAAATCAGAAAGGGGAAGTTCGTACCATCCCCATGTCAGTGGCTGGGCGAGGCTACGCCTCAGTGGAGAAGTTGGCTCCATCGTCCCCACCGTGTAGTGTCTCCGTTACGGCCACTCATCCTTCCACTGACGCAGGGTCCTGTTACTTAACAGCGAGATCATGGAGCTTCACATTGTGTTACGGTAGGTGCTGAGCAGGTATCCCTATATCCCTGGCCTGGAACCCACATCACTTTCTCTAATTTTTGTAAGAAAAGGAGGGAAGGAAGATTGGGTTTAACGTCCCGTCGACATTGAGCTCGTTAGAGACGGAACACCAGCTCGGATTGTATCAAGGATAGGAAGGAAATAGGCCGTGCCCTTTCAAAGGAACCATTCCGGCATTTGCTTTGAGCGATTCAGGGAAACCACGGAAACCTTAATCTGGATGGCCGGAAGAGGGTTTGAACTGTCGTTCTCTCGAATGCGAGTCCAGTATGCTAACCATTGCGCCACCTCGCCCTGTCCTAATTTTTGTTGTCAGAGCAGACAATGGTGGAACGTGAGGTCTGTTTTTTCATCCGCCGATCACGTGCACAGGACCAGTTGAAGCAGTCTCGTTGAGTCAGAGCTTCAAAACGCGAAAACTCTTTCAGCAACCTAAAGAACCCATTTGTGTTGCAGGCATCATCAGGGAATATAGAAAGTAAGATATTTTACTTAATTTGCTTATAAGTAAGTAATGCAGCACATTTTTGTTCTAAAAGAAGTTGTGATTTATTCAGAGTTTCAGTACACACAAGTGGGAGAAATGGAAAAGTTCTTATTTAAAAGCGTGAGACAAGAATATTATGTGCGTCAATCCTATTTAATAGCCTTGATGATTGATTAAGTGACAAGGCATTGAATAAAGTAAAAGTAGGTAGAGAGAGAATGAAAGTTATTACAAATGTAGAGGATAAAGTTATCCTCGCAGAATGCGACGATCTTCAAAAAACAAAGAAAAGAAATATAGAATACATATCGTCATTTGCAACACTAAGATTCAGTGCAAGCGACTGCAATAGGGACCGCGGCCGCCTGACATTGGGTCTGCCTTCATGAGACATTCAGGAGTCGAAAACCGAGCCTTAGTTTGATATTTGGAAAAAAGATGTCGGTTCGTCTTCCTTTTTCGGCGATGTCCCAGAGTTCCCGCCAGGGCAGGAGGATTCACTTCCCTTCTTCGACCTGTGGCCTAAACTTCTATGAGCTTCTGAACGTAGTGCACTCATTTCTCTTCAGGCATTTCATAGCTGCTTTCTTCTGTATTTCTAGGTATAGTGAACATATGCCAAGTATCAATTGATATTGATTGGCGACTCCATAGTGTCCTGTGCACTACGACCAGATAATGGGTATACTTGAAAGGAGAGACAGCATTGGTCGTATATTTTTGTTTACTATCGCAAAATCGATTTTCGGTCACTTAGTGACCATCTTCAGTGCTAGAAGTTAAAAATTTTTTCACATTACGATCAGAGAGTATAAAACAGAAAATCACAATTACATCTGCATATGAACATAACACTTGTTAGGAACATACCTGTAATATGTAACTTAAATTAGTAAGCACTGGTATCAATAAGCTTACGGCGATCACATAGACTGAGGTCGCTGTTTACATGCACTTGTTCAGCAGACCTCGGTGTGACGGGGCTTGACACGCCCTCTATGTGACATGTGTCACGTGAAGACATAGTATTACTGGTTTTGCGACATATTAACACTAAATAACTCTCGTGCATTTGTGAATCGTGCAGTAATTCAAATTTAAAATGTACGTACAACACATAGCAGACGAAGGGGGAAGGAAATATCTAAAATACATTGGCGTATTGTTTTTTTTTTTTAAAAACTTATAAAACATAAAACAGATCGACGATAAGTTGTCAGAGTGCAGGATATATAAAAGAGCAAAAGATAATGAAAAAGAATAATAAATGAATAACATGAAATGAGGTGTAACACAGGTTTTTTTTTTAAAAAAAACATAATACCCACCATCTGGCGTGGGAAGTTAGAAGTACAACGTTCGTGATTTACGTAAAATGTTACGTTAAGACTAAGAAGTCAAATATATAAAAAATAATAACAGTACGAAACTGCCATTACTTAATAATTAAAATGCCGTGAAACACAATGTTCATTACAAAAATGTTTGTAGGTGTGGATAAAGAATTTTGTTATCATCTTTAACCGACATGCTGATGTACGTCTCGTTTGTCCCTTTGGGCAAACTAGCCGTGTTATAACAGTGATTATAGGCTTCCGCATAAGCATTGGGTCAGAACCCATACATACATGACATCAAATATACACGGTTGCTTACTGTAAAATATAGCCCCATCATTTGGCGTGGTAGGTTAGAAGTACATCGTTCTTGATTTACGTAAATATTACGTTAAAACTGAGAAGTCAAATATATAAACTAGTAATTTGAATTACTGCACGATTCACAAATGCACAAGAGTTATTTAGTGTTAATATGTCGCAAAACCAGTAATACTATGTCTTCACGTGACACATGTCACATAGAGGGCGTGTCAAGCCCCGTCACACCGAGGTCTGCTGAACAAGTGCATGTAAACAGCGACCTCAGTCTATGTGATCGCCGTAAGCTTATTGATACCAGTGCTTACTAATTTAAGTTATACGTATATTACAGGTATGTTCCTAACAAGTGTTATGTTCATATGCAGATGTAATTGTGATTTTCTGTTTTATACTCTCTGATCGTAATGTGAAAAAATTTTTAACTTCTAGCACTGAAGATGGTCACTAAGTGACCGAAAATCGATTTTGCGATAGTAAACAAAAATATACGACCAATGCTGTCTCTCCTTTCAAGTATATCAATTGATATGCTTCCACAGACTAGGCGCCATGAGTGCCTGACAACTCGGGGCGCACTCCCGGTAGAGCTCTCTTTGTCGCTCGTACTGGTGTGGGCACCAGCAGCCTGTGAGCCGAGACACTTGTAGGAGCAGGCGTCTGGATACGGCGCTGGCGACAGCTGATGTGGCCTTTTTGGCTGCACAGTCCGGAACACGGCAGCAATTAGCCGTGCGTATCCTCTGGCAGAGGATGGCAGCAGGTTTCAGCATGACAACCGTACTGACAAACTGTCCTGTCCGACGTAATTACCGCGGCGGGATGACGGATGGGCGCGCGACATAAATAACATTAACGCAGGACAAAAACCCGCGTTTAATGCGGTGCTGAGATTAACCCGCAGTAGGCACTGCCTTAAGCACCGCCGTGAGCCGCGTCGTAAATCATTGCTGTAACTTCACACGGACAAGCAGAGCACCGTGAACGGCCGGCAAGAAACGGAGGAGGTCGCGCCTTCGGACACCGAGACCGATGATTAATGTTTGCTTTATTGCAGAGATAATGGCTTAATAAAGGCACTAAATTAAAATGTACTCTGCGAGGCTCAGAGGCAGCGAGTAATTTCTCTGATGGCGAGATTGCACCCTCCGACATATTTATTGCCGGGCACTGAGACGGTAGAGAGATCTTCGTTTAATAAGCCAGCTAGCGGCAGTTGGAGCACCGCTTTCGTTCCGATGATACGTACAACAAACGTTCGTCGGGTGCCGGGGAAAACGTGTCTATCTCTGGGAACGTTTCTGGTTCCCTTTACTCGGAGATCGGTTCCAGGGACGTGACGATGTTCGAAATGGAGGATGTCCACAGCAGTGTAAGGAACTTGTGGTGTAGTCTGCAGACTACAATGAAACGAGCAATGTTTGGACTGGTAAAACTTTTAGACATTTACTTATTTACTTCATAATCAGTGCTCGTAACAGAAAGGTGGCAGCAATCACGTATCACAGAAAAGTTGACTCTTCGAATTCCACTTTTTTGTATTCTTCCTGACTCAAAAGAAACTGAAACTTCCTGGCAGATTAAACTGTGTGCCGGACCGAGACTCGAACTCGGGATGAAGTTTGGAAGGTAGGAGACGTGGTACTGGCAGAAGTAAAGCTGTGAGGACGGGGCGTGAGTCAGGCTTGGGTAGCTCAGATGGTAGAGCACTTGCCCTCCCAAGTTCGAATCTCGGTCCGGCACACAGTTTTAATCTGCCAGGAAGTTTCATATCAGCGCACACTCCGCTGCAGAGTTAAAATCTCATTCTCAAAAGAAATTGTTTATGATAGTAATTTCCCAAAGACACAATCACAAATAACATACAATATTACCGAAAAAAAGTAAAATAATTTCTCAGCTTCAGTCATTTTTATTAAACAATATTTACTGACCCGCCGTTTCCTCAGGATGCTGCCACCACCAGGTGCTTTACAGATGCATGTAAATTAATAGTTACTTACATATTTCTTTGAAGTGCGGTAAGAGTATTTTCGTGGTGTGCAGGTGAGTTTATGTAACGAAATTTGTTCCTGTCCAGAAAGATTTATTTATTTCAGTGTGCACCACTGTGTGTGTTTAGATAAAGGTGGCGGTGTTTACGCTTTTATTTTTGCTAAACATATATGGTACATGGAGTACGTGAACAAACACATCATCACCACTTCAGTTGTTTACATTCCAAAGATTATTAACTTGTAAAATAAAAATATTCCAGATGCTGAGATAGCAAATTCAGCAAGAACACAAACTTTTTATACAAGCATATTTATATCATGGCACACGAATAAATAAATAAAAACGAGTTTTCAGTGCTTTGTATTCTCGCTACTCTCATCTCCCTAGACTTGTTCCAAGTGCCAAACCATGTAGAATATTCATTACTAGATGGCACATGCTCTTTGTGGCAAGCAATGTTTACCTGTGGAGTTCCAAAGTGCCATGCGTCATAGTCTTTCCCATTTCCTTGTGCACAGTTTGCATGGTAAACAGCGTGCACAAAAGCTTTTGTTTGTATCAACAAAACATCTGTTGTGGAAGGAAGACGTTGCTAGCCAGTGCCTTTGCTTCGTTGGCTACATAGGTTTTTGCCTTATCTCCGAAGTAAAGCAACATCGGGCCCAGTCAGTACGTGGACGGGAAAGTCTCTAGCGTTGGCTCAGGGAAACGCAAGTGACCGAAGTGGTGCCCACTTGAAAGATCTGCACCAGGCCATCGCGGCATTATTACACAAAGTTGTTGAGTCAGCCAAAGCTGTGAACCCATGACATGTAATTCCAGTGCATACAACAGACTTCTTTGATTTTAAAGATACATTTGAAATATTGTTGTCGATGCTCTCGTGTTGGAATTCCAGATTGCAGCATGATCAAAGTGCCTCACACTCATCTATCTCAGAGAGCTATTACAGACTTTTACTCTAAAACAGAAGAATGGAAAATAACAACGCATACAAAAGAGGAGAGATCATGGCTGATGTTTGTAATACCGTATTTCATCTGACGAAATACACACGGTTATCAGTTGCAAAACAGAAAGACCTGTCGACGATGTTGTCATTTCTTCCTCAACGGCACAGGGAGTTCTACAGTACATTTTGCAATGGCTTCATCAGGTTACCTTTCATTAGGAAAGTGGATGCACTCAATGACTGTGATATCACTTTCAAAATGATGGAGCACAGCAATCAGTCGTCGTTTCCTTTCAGGTTTTATTAAGCAAATCTATATTTTGGCTAGTGCCTAGCCATCATCAATGCACTATTTCATTGTATCAATGCATGTTCTAGCACGTCAGTCCCCTGTTGTTCGGGCTTCTCTCACATTTCTTCGAGACTACTGGAATTTTTTGGACGCAATTTCTGTACAAAAAGGAATGAACTTTTTTTTTTATTCTCCTGACAAATTTGGAATTTAGAATATGCAATATCTGATCGCAGGAATGGAGTCGTCCAAGAAAAAGAAGTCAGTTCTAAGAAATTTTTCCCTTGAATTAAATTTTGTTATTTTTTGCAAAAAAATTTAGGAGATATGAGAAATGATTTTTCTGACCACATTTCTAGTCGTTAAGACATTACTGTTGTATTTATATGCTTGTACTATCACAAATAAAAGGTAGTGTCGCCATATTAATGGTACTAGAAACAAAAGCTTTCTTGGTGGCAACTTAGAACTAGTCAGTTCCTTTGTATGGCACATAGAGCGTTCTTAATAAATTATTTATTTTTTAATTTGTCTCATTATTCTATAGTGATGAGCTGAGCAGCATAATTCTGCGGTATCTGAAAACATTCTATTCTGTGGTATCAGAAAACATTCAAAATTTTTGGATGCAAATAATTTATGTACGAAAATAAGTATATTGTTTTTTGATTCTCCTGACAAATGCGAACTCTGGCACTTAGAATGTGGGGCAGGCAGTATTATTTACCTTTGATGTTATTAAGTTAATGAAGACTGTTTAATATCAGCGAAACAAGCAATCCAGATTGCAGAAATGTTTGAAGAAATTTACATTATGACTTTATAGCCTGCCATTTATCAACTCGTTGCAATGTACTGTGCCATGAATAAAAACAACTATTTTAACACTGAATTTTCCGTCGCTGCCTTGCGGAACGCAATAACCGTTGAGAGAGGGAAAATTTATACGTTATATTCAGTCTTTTTTGTTATAAATCCTTTCTCAGCTTCATAGTCAATAATGACGTAATAACGACAGTCGCAGCTGCAGATGAAATAAGCGTAGAACTGGCAGAGATGTTATATAGCTACAAAAGTAACATTCCCATCAACGAAGCTGATATTACCGACAGAGCTATTTACGCAAACATAATTTTTTCCAGTTAGATTTTTGATTTAACCTATATGTTTCCTCAAATAGTATACAGAAATGAAGTTATTGGTGTTAAATTACAGTTATTGTGCGTACTGGTATAGTCCTTATAGAAGCTGTCATAAAATGTACAATTTAATGTTCTGACAGAACAGTAACTGAAAGAAAGGATTTGGATATGGAACAGGCTCAGTTGTGAAGAAGGGAGACAAACAATTTGTAGTATGGACGTGGCCTGCATTTAAAATATGTCAGGAACAAATGAAAATCGTATTTATTTGTGGCTCAAATGGTTCAAATGGCTGTGAGCACTATGGGACTTAACATCTGAGGTCATCAGTCCCCTAGAACTTACTACTTAAACCTAACTAACCTAAGGACATCACACACATCAATGCCCGAGGCAGGATTCGAAGCTGCGAGCCTAGCGGTCGCGCGGGTCCAGACTGAGGCGCCTAGAACCGCTCGGCCACAGCGGTCGGCGTATTTATTTATATCAAACTGAACCTCAACTCTATATCATATGCTCAGTTATTTCTTGCATTTCCAGTAATGTTACCTTTTTACAAGGTGTACAACTTTGCTTCCGCCGTTTGCCGATAGGCGGCGACAACGGTAAGCAGCGGTCGAAAGAAACAGATCGCAGAGGTCAGGCATTTAGTTTGGACCTAGGTCAACATAACTTCATTCAAACATTAGTCGATTTGTGTCTGCATCATAAAGTTGTTTTTGATTGAAAATGTCAGTTTACGAGCCTAATTCTCGTCATTTGCGGGAGGTGTTACTGTTTTGTTTCAACATGAAGAAAATTGCTGATCACCTAATGGTCCAAAACCGCCGCCAAACTACAATAGAAACAGATTTAATAATACTAAAATCAAATCAGTCCACAGCCTATACCATAAACTAACAATAGAAGAAAACTTCCAATAGCAGAAGGTATACAGATTATAAATGAATACTCTAGGCCTATACTTTGCAAAGGCACACCATGTAACTCGTTAAAAAAAATTACAGAAAAGACAACTCAAACAGCTAAAAATTCTCTCTCTCTCACACACACACACACGCACACAGAAAGAGAGATAGAAAGTAAACAATATCAAGATTCGGCGTCGATCTCGCTTGAGAACACGTGAACGCTGACTGGGTTAGAATACACAATAACAACGTATGCACTGTGTTTTGGTGAAGTGAAAACGTTCATTGCAATCAAAATTTCACTCAATATGTGTGGTGCTCAACAACTCATGTAAACGCAAGAGAAAAGGATCTGGCACAACAGAACGTAAGTGATAGCAAATATATGCACGAAATATCGTGCCATAACAAAATTACTTTTAAATATAAAGGGATATGTTAACTCGCTAATAAACCTCACATTAACATCGTTTGGTTACAGATGACAAGCTATTGGTACAGGGCAAGACACAAAATCGGTAACTGTAAAAATAACACATGTCACTTGTTGCCAAAAATTAGATATACGCAGAGAAGCCTTCAGGATACTTTGATGCAGCATCTATGCAAAACTCACACTTGTCCTACACATATTAATGCTTTTACAGGCATACAGTTTTTCGTGTTCTTTGCAGTAACAACATGAATCTATGTTACTATTGCAAGAAATGGCAGATGGCAGCACCAAACGAACATACTCTGATCTTGTAGTGAATAGAATGCATGCCAGATGGCAGCACATCTGACACCTGTGATCTTGTTACCTGTGTGCATTGTTGTAGCAGCTGTGTATACATTGTCGTTTAGTTTTGCTATAGAACACGTTTCTTTGGATTGTATATGCACAATGTCGAAGAAGAGAGGTGCGCAACCGGAACTACATAAAAGAAATGCCATAAAAGCTGCCAGAACGAAGGGATTTGGTTACGTGAATCACAGTGGAAGAGAAATTAATGCTGTAAAAATAGACCTGACTGTGGGTAAGTTTAAAGGCTATGTGAATTAATCTCTTGTCTGTGTATCTTTTACTTCTTAGAGGTTCCCATCTGTTCTAAGTTTTATGGTACATAAATATCATATGGATAATTTACTCTATCAATAAAAAATAATTGATTTTACGTAATTAATTTTTTTTTGCAACTCTTTTACATTTCCTGACATTGGTATTCGTGTATTAATATGTTTCAGATGTAAAAAACTGTGTTTCAAGAGGATCTCTGAACATGAACAG
This sequence comes from Schistocerca nitens, assembly GCF_023898315.1. NCBI lineage: Eukaryota > Metazoa > Arthropoda > Insecta > Orthoptera > Acrididae > Schistocerca > Schistocerca nitens. Next base: position 506,255,680 of record NC_064615.1, read on the forward strand.
ATAGATATATTCACAAAATTTCACGATTTTGAGAGTAAGAACACACAGGATGGTTACCTTGCACGGCTGATCGAAAAAGAAGACATGCTACTCAGAAGACACCGGAAAAGTGATGGCCAGCCTAAGCCAAGAGCACTAAATTATCGATATCACGTGGTAACTGGAGATGCTGGGCGGGTCGAAGTGTGCAAAAAGGCATTTTGTAGCCATTTTGGCATTACAAATAAACGTGTGCGACGAATTTCTAACTGTGTGAAAAATAATGTTCGCCCATGTGACAGTAGAGGATGTACTGCTTCAACCAATCCAACACCACAGGAAGTCCTATCGATAATTGAGGAGCATATAAAAACATTCCCTACGAAATTTTCACATTATTCAAGCAAAGAAATGTATTACTTAAATCCTGAATTATCTGTAAGAAGTATGTACGAACTGTTCATGAAGTTATATCCTCATACCAGAGTGTCATACGGAATTTATTTAAGGGTTTTCAATGAGCATTAATCGATACTTGCTGCTCTTGTGAGTCACTTTTAGTGAAGATTAAGAGTCCATCATTGAACGGTACTGCAAAGCGTGTGGCTGTAGCGGAACTCATGGTACATAAAATAAGAAGCAAAAAATTGTATTTAAAGATAGATGCTGTTAAGGAGAAGTGTGCAGAAAATGAGCACGTGATAGCATTGTGTTTCGATTATGTGCAAAATCTGCAGTTGCCTAAGCTCCCAGTACAGGAAGCTTTTTATTTACGGCAAATTAACGTTAATGCATTTTGTATTACAGACCTAAAGAGCAACAAATCCAAGGTATATCTGTACCACGAAGGTACTGCCCACAAAAGACCTAACGAAGTGTGCTAGTTTTTGGTTGATTACATCAACACAGAGATACCTGATAGTGTTACTGAATTACACCTGTTCTCGGATGGGTGCCCTGTGCAAAATAAGAATAGCACAGTGGTTAGGGTAATGAACTGCTGAAAGGTCTCTGTTGGATTCCTTTCATGTTTAATTTCTCAAATTTGTTGTCTTTTAAGGAATAAATTCCTCTTCTAAATTTACTGTGGCGTTTCTGACTATCTGGGAGGAGACTGAGTAGTGGAACGTGTTACTTTTACACGTAAACAAGAACGATCTCTCACACTACTACACTTTAAAGCACAGTTTATATGTAATTCTTATATGTAATTCATGTCACACAGTCTCATACGGAACCTACATCCGCTTTCTTTTATATACTGTGTATGATAAGATACTGTCATCCCCCTTCCCTTCTGTGTGAGAGGATGAATGATCAAATGTGTTTGTAGCTGCATGCTTGAGGGTAGCAGACAAGGCTGTCTGCTAGAGAACAGTAGGACCAACGTTGAAACAGGTAGCTACGGTTCCTAAAAGCAGAGAGGTTTCCATTCTTAGTATGGTCCGGTCCGTCCCCTGTCATGTTGGTATAGGAAGATGCCCCTCTGGCGCCTTCCGTTGGTCTTTGTGAGCGACTCTCAGGAGCACGCTGGGTAGTTCAGTGGGAGTCTGGCAGTTGGAGAGTTGCAGCCGAGCAGTAGGCAGTTGGAGTCCAGTGGTAGCGCAGGGCAGTCCAGCGGTAGCAGTCTGGCGGTAGCGAGCGTCTGAAGTGGTAAGATCTCCGGCTAAGCGCGTGTCTGTTAAGTCCATAGGACAATGGATTTGTTAAGTTCAGCTTAACTGAGAATTTAATCATTTTATTTCGGGTTAGCTTTAAAATAGCTAAGGTTATCTTTAATTGCAGCGGAGTGTGATTCTCGTGTCCAGATTATTTGGCGGTAGTTGCTTTGTTACTACTTTGTGAGTAAAGTGGAACCACGTGTTGGTCAGTAACTCTAAGTAAGATCAATCTTAAATGCAAATGCTTGTGTGATTATAACGTATCGACTTGAAAAGATTTTGAATATACCAACTTTTCTTTATGTTCAACCCACGTGGCGTGTACTTTGTGAGACCAGTACCACGTGCTTATATAACTGTTTGACCCATCAGGTTAATAGTAGGACGTTAGTAACCAGTTCGAGGTTTTTGTTTTGTAATTTGCTTTTTGATCTAATTTATTTTTATTATCTAAATTATTGTGGAGTTATACGCTTTCTGTAAACCAAGTTGACCACGTGAAGGGTAATTACAAGACGGACAGGATTGTGCTATGAAAGCAATTTCTTTAACTGAAAATTTGAATCTGTTTGTAGTGATTAACTTTCTGTTGCATGTGTTTCAATGTTCTTTGTGTGTTGTTTTATGAATGCAGTGTTATATCCAGTCTCCCAATCTTGGGTCCATATTTTATGTGTTCCGTAATATTCCAATCTCACAGTCTCACAATCGTAAATAAGGCACCAGCTCAGTTATAACTCACGTATAATATGCTGAAATTTCAATGAACAATCTTTAAAAATAAATTTGCAAATATAAACTGATTTCTTTCTTTTTATTTAAATTCTCCTTTTATATAGATATATTACCGGTTGTTGTATGACTGTAAAAGATTATAATCAATGATAGTCTGATTGGTAATGTGGTAAACCTAGACTAGTTACCCAGTCGTGAAACAGTGGCCCAGTAAACGCACGGTTAACCTCACAAGACAGCTCACAGTTTTAAACCGCTTTCATGGTCTAATTAGCACCCGATTTCAGCATACCAAATTCAAGTCACAATCTTACGCTATTCAGCAAAGCAAATTAGAGTTACAATCTTTCACTGCCTTGTAAGTTCTGTCAGATTCAAAGATGTATTCCAACATTTTCCTGTGCGTGGCCATTCATGTTTACCATGTGATCGTACATTTGCTTCCATAAAGCTGGTGATAAGAAGAAAAGACAGTATATATTCATTGTATGAGTATGTTCAATGTATGGTGACATCATCCAAAAAACAAAATATTAATGTAAAGCTTGTTACCACGGAAGAGATTTTGGGTTACAAAAAATGGTGGCCCAAATTTTATAAGCGATCCTGTTTGTCTGATGACAGTTACGGGACGAATGTGGATAAAAGCAGTAAAGTGAAATTCACAGTGTCCTCATTTATGAAATGTTTCCAGGTAAAGTTGACTGTTACTATAATATTTATGGTCTCGTAAAACACCGCTTTTCATTGCGACATTCATTACAGATAGAACCAAAGTTGCCTGCAGAAATTGCATATAATAACAAAGTTGTAATCAATGTCAAAACATTTAAAGATGTGGGACAGTTAATGCAATATATTCCTGATGAGTACAAAGCCTTTTATTTGGAATTGACTGAGTGGCCTTCTGTGGACACTCCTGAAGATGATTCATAATAAATTTTTGGTGTAAAACAACCTGTATAGTGTACTGTTAATCCTTCATTGCCCTGTTAGGTGAAATAAGAAATTTAATTCCTAATGTCACGATTTACATCATCATATCTTTAGTCTTTCCATACAGTGTGTGCATACATTAACAATATTTTTCAATTTCTCTGTAAAACAATATTAGACAATGTACAAGTAATATTGTATATTAAATTTATACAATAAAGTAATTTTTGATAACATAAACAAATGTTGATGTTAAAATATCAGTCCAAAATGTTCATCCTGCAATAACAACATAAGTACGTACAATTAAAAAAAATTGTTCATGCAAAGTTATTACATTTAAAGTACTTTGTTTTATTGTTAAAGCTTACCTAACATACACACTCATTATTAAAATTAATGGATTTATCCTACTGTCCATTATTTAGCCTGTATACAGTTTTTTGTTTCTCCTGAAAAATTTACTTTTTTGGACTAATGTTGTTTTTACAATCCTGCAAACCACAGAATCTAAACTCAAGATAATAACAGAAACAAATAAAAACTGTCTTTAGGCCTAATTTTCTTAGTTATCACTTAAAATATCCTAAAATTTTACAGTCTTAAATAAAGGAAACCCACTGTTGATGGCGCAGAGGCGCTGAAACATGTTTGGTTCACCTGAGAAAAGTGTTTTGTATAACGGCAGGACCATACATCCAATAAGGTCTGGGGAACGTTTTCGTGACATTCCGTGGAAGATATCGTTTTTCTAGAAGGCACATTGGATTAACACAATTATGCGTCTACCCTCGGCGACCATGCATGCCCGCCTCTACAAGCAGTTTGTTTTTCCTCTGGACGATGACATCTACCAGCAGGATAATGCAACTTCTCACAAAGCTCAAACTGTAATTGCTTGATTTGGAGAGCACCATGTATTGCCCCAAATGACAAGCGCGTTACCGGGTGTTATCACATCATCTTATTATCGGAGTTGACTGTTTTTTGAAGAATCGAGAGTTTGTTTGTGAGTTTGTAATCTTTTCTTATATGTGTGTGTTAAAATTTTGGTAGATTTTGTCCCCTGACGTACACGGAAAGGGTTTCTAGAGAAGTCAGTGAGTTTATTACAACCAGCCGACTGCAGTGTCACGGCGTGCTGCAGAGATTACAGCTACGTAGTAGCTGGCCTCTTCAAGATCTTGCCGGCGGCTGCTAAGAAGAAACAAGTACTGTTAGAGAATTAGCATGATATGTTTGTTCGCCGTAAATGGTTCTTGGCTTGTCACTTAAGAAATGTTGGTTAATCTCTCAAGAGTCAGTCTAACAACGGTCGCAAGAGTAAGTCTGGATAAGCGAGTTGCAATGAGACGGTCGCTACGGGGTTTTGACTCGGGAGAATTCAAAGTAACTGTTCAGTCGTTTAGGTAGATACTTTGAAAATATTATTGGCTTGTTGGAGAAAGTAATTGTTTGGCCGATTTGGGTGGTGTATAAGCTCACCGTGTGGAGGGAGAAACAGCAGATACACTATGTGATAAAAAGTATCCGGACACCCCCCAAAACATACGTTTTTCATATTAGGTGCATTGTGCTGCCACCTGTTGCCGAGTATTCCATATCAGCGACCTCATTAGTCATTAGATATCGTGAGAGAGCAGAATGGGGAGCTCCGAGGAACTAACGGACTTCGAACATGGACAGGTGACTGGGTGCCACTTGTGTCATACGTCTGTACGCGAGATTTCCACAGCCCTAAACATCCATAGGTCCTCTGTTTCCGATGTGATAGTGAAGTGGAAACGTGAAGGGACACGTACAGCACAAAACTGTACAGGCCGACCTCGTCTGTTGACTGACAAAGACCACCGACTGTTGAAGAGGGTCGTAATGTGTAATAAGCAGACATCTATCTAGACCATCACACAGGAATTCTAAACTACATCAGGATCCACTGCAAGTACTATGACAATTAGGCGGTAGGTGAGAAAACTGGGATTTCATGATCGAACGGCTTCTCATAAGCCACACATCACGCCGGTAAATGCCGAACTACCCCTCGCTTTGTGTAAGGAGCGTGAACATTGGAAGATTGTGAAAAAACGTTGTGTGGAGTGACGAATCACGGTACATAATGTGACGATCCGATGGCAGGGTGTGAGTATGGCGAATGCCCGGTGAACGTCATCTGCCAGCGTGTGTAGTGCCAACAGTAAAATTTGGAGGCGGTGGTGTTATGGTGTGGTCATGTTTTCCATGGAGGAGGTTTGCACCCCTTGTTGTTTTGCGTGGCACTATAACAGCACAGTCCTACATTGATGTTTTAAGCACCTTCTTGCTTCCCACTGTTGAAGGGCAATTCGTGGATGGCGATTGCATCTTTCAACACGATCGAGCAACTGTTCATAACGCACGGCCTGTGACGGAGTGGTTACACGACAATAACATCCCTGTAATGGACTGGCCTGCGCAGAGTCCTGACCTAAATCCCACAGAACACCTTTGGAATGTTTTGGAACGCCGATTTCTTGCCAGGCCTCACCGACCGATATCGATACCTCTCGTCAGTGCAGCACTCCGTGAAGAATGGGCTGCCATTCCCCAAGAAACCTTCCAGCACCTGACTGAACGTATGCATGGGAGAATGGAAGCTCTCGTGGCTAAGGGTGGGCCAACACCATATCGAATTCCAGCATTACCGATGGAGGGCACCACGACCTTGTAAGTCATTTTCAGCAAGGTGTCCGGATACTTTTGATCACATAGTGTACATTTATGATGAAACTTAGAATTTTGTGGGTAGTAACAGTTGAGACTACGATTAAACAAAATCTAAGATTGATTTCTTCTCTTTGTTAGTTTGTGCGGAGGCAGTGGCTGAACGTTTTGATACTTGATAGCGAAGCTTTTGTAAGTATAAGATGTCTCATTTAGTTGGAGATTTTCCGTTGGTTTGTGGAAGAGGAGAGACGTTATCATGTGAAGTGCTATCGTTGTGTCTGGATAGACGACCATTTCTGAATACAGAGAATACAGATATTAGGCACTGCCTTATCTGCACAGTTAAATGACGTATTCCAAGGTAGAGCCTACGCTGTTGGGCGTTGCTTTCTCTCCTACGTATCGCAGTGTTCCTAGCGCCTGCACATAATGTGTTATTTCTACAAGTGGTCTTTGCCGAAAGGATGGCGCAGTACAACCAGGATGAGTTTATCACACTCCTTTGGCCACGAAACTGCCTGGATTTAAACCCATTCACCAATGTGTGGAACCAACTACATCGGGCTTTATGCGCCGTGGGTCGTCAAACGAGAAACCTAGTGCATCTGGTTTCGGTACTGAATTCGGCATGGCTGCACATCCTCGATGGTAATCCCCAGAAACTCATTGACCCTCTTCCTGCACGTCTCTTAGCGGTCCTTGATGGAAAAGGTGGTTATTAAGGCATTTGACTGGTGGTCACATCAATGTGACTACACAGTGTAGTATTGTTTCAGACTTTTAATGCATCATATATTGTCTTTACGCGTTTCATATTTAGTCTGTATCTACATCTACATGAGTACTCTGTAATTCACAATTAAGTGCCTGACAGGGGGTTCATCGAACTACCTCCAGGCTATTTCCCTACCGTTCCACTCTCGAATGGCCCATGGGTAAAACGAACATTAAATCATTCCGGGCGAGCTCTGACTTGTCTAATTTTATTACGATGATCATTTCTTCCTATGAATGTTAGCACCAATAAATGTTTTCGCTTTCCGAGAGAGAAGTTTACGATTAAAATTTCGTGAAGAGATCTCACTGCAACGAAAAACGCGTGATTTCCTCTCCATGTCCTCCGTCAATACCATCTCGTAAGAAACACGTAACGCGCTGCAGTATGCAGTACTCCAGAAGAGGACGGACAAGCGTAGTATATGCAGTCTCTTCAGTAAACCTGTTGCTTCTTAGTGTTCCGCCAGTAAAACTCAGTCTTTGGTTCGCTTTCCGCACAACGTCATTGATGTAATTGTTGCAGTGTAAATTATTCGTAATTGTAATCCCTAAGTATTTAGTTGAACTGACAGTATCTGATTGCTTTTAGTACTCGTGTGGATGACCTCAAACTTTTCACTATTTCGAGCCAATTTCGAATTTACACATCCTACAGACATCTTATCTACATTATTTTGCAATTCCAGTTGATCTTCTGATGACTTTAATAGACGGTAAATGACAGCATCATATGCAAAAACACCTAAGAGGGCTTCTAAAACTGTGTCCCAATTCGTTTATGTACACAGATTTAAAAAAAATCGCAACACCAGGAAGTTGCGCGACGGAAACGATAGTTGGTAGGCGAGTTTCTAAATCCGAATGATGTCTATCCAGATTTGGCGTAAGAGTGGCGCTAGTAGCGTCACGATGGGGATGCTAATTAGGTTTGCTTTAAATACGCGCTGTAACGGTCGCGAGCAGTGGTTATCTTTGAGATTGGACGTGGAGAATTGATGTTAATCAAGATGCGTTTAAGGCGACAAAGACGCCATTATCAACACCTCACTGAGTTTGAACGAGGTCCTGTAATAGGGCTGTGAGAAGCTGGATGTCCCTTCTGTGATACTGCGGAAAGACTTGGCAGGAATGTAGCCACTGTAGGTGATTGCTAGCAGAGTGGTCACGAAATTATAGGTTCGCAAGAAGACCGAGCTCCCGACGGCCACTTGGCAGTATCGAGAGCAAGACGGGCGTGTTGTGTGTATGGCTCTGGCACAACGTACTGCATCTGCAGCAGCAGTTCGAGTAACAGCTGGCGCCACAGTTACACAACGGACTGTTACAAATCGGTTACTTCAAGGACAGCTCCGAGCCAAGACGCCCTGCAGCGTACATTCCACTGCCCCAAACAATCGCCATTTGCTACTTCAATGGTGTCAAGCGAGACCTCATTGGATGGCAGTGTGAAGGTCTGTTGTGTTTACTAATGAAAACTGGTTCTGCCTCGGTGCCAGTGACGACTGTGTGTTGGGTAGAAGCAACCACCTATTTATGTGCTAGACGCACTGGACCTGCAGCTGGAGTTATGGTCTGGGATGCGATTTCGTATGACAGCAGTAGCACTCTAGAGATTGTCCCACACACTCTTACTTTTTAAGTCATAGAACCCAGTACGTTGTCCTCGATGGTGAGTGTTCATCGGAGGTGAGGGTATCATCTGGAGTGCCCCAGGGAAGTGTGGTAGGTCCGCTGTTGTTGTCTATCTACATAAATGATCTTTTGGATAGGGTTGATACCAATGTGCGGCTGTTTGTTGATGATGCCGTGGTGTACGGGAAGGTGTCGTCGTTGAGTGACTGTAGGAGGACACAAGATGACTTGGACAGGATTTGTAATTGGTGTAAAGAATGGCAGCTAACTCTAAATATAGATAATTTAAATTAATGCAGATGAATAGGAAACAGAATCCTGTAATGTTTGAATACTCCATTAGTAGTGTAGCGCTTGACACAGTCACGTTGATTAAATACTTGGGCGTAACATTGCAGAGCGATATGAAGTGGGATAAGCATGAAATGGCAGTTGTGGGGAAAGCGAATAGTCGTCTTCGGTTCATTGGTAGAATTTTGGGAAGATGTGGTTCATCTGTAAAGGAGACCGCTTGTTGTTGTTGTTGTGGTCTTCAGTCCTGAGACTGGTTTGATGCAGCTCTCCATGCTACTATATCCTGTGCAAGCTTCTTCATCTACCAGTACCCACTAAAACCTACATCCTTCTGAATCTGCTTAGTGTATTCATCTCTTGGTCTCCCTCTACGATTTTTACCCTCCACGCTGCCCTCCAATGCTAAATTTGTGATCCCATGATGCCTCAGAACATGTCCTACCAACCGATCCCTTCTTCTAGTCAAGTTGTGCAACAAACTTCTCTTCTCCCCAATCCTATTCAATACCTCCTCATTAGTTACGTGATCTACCCACCTTATCTTCAGCATTCTTCTGTAGCACCACATTTCGAAAGCTTCTATTCTCTTCTTGTCCAAACTAGTTATCGTCCATGTTTCACTTCCATATATGGCTACACTCCATACAAATACTTTCAGAAATGACTTCCTGACACTTAAATCTATACTCGATGTTAACAAATTTCTCTTCTTCAGAAACGATTTCCTTGCCATTGCCAGTCTACATTTTATATCCTCTCTACTTCGACCATCATCAGTTATTTTACTCCCTAAATAGCAAAACTCCTTTACTACTTTAAGTGTCTCATTTCCTAATCTAATTCCCTCAGCATCACCCGATTCTATTTGACTACATTCCATTATCCTTGTTTTGCTTTTGTTGATGTTCATCTTATATCCTCCTTTCAAGACACTTGCGAGGTGCCGGGGCTAGCAGTGTATTTATCACTAAATTTTACTAGAATCCACATATGTAAATCATGCTCTAAGCCCCCCTATTCTAACTCCGACTTTTGCTGTTGCACAAGGATAAAAAAAATACGCGAACTGACTCTAATCAACCCTGCCAGTGGAGTAGAACAGAGTTTGGCACCTGCAATAATTTAATTTGATAAATAAGTTAAATAAACAAAGGTTTCATTAACATAGGGAGGAATGATGGGGTTGCTCTATCGATTAACAGAATGAAAGTTCTGTCCAAAATAACAATATGATTTATTAAGATTAAACACAGAATAGTAAAAGAAATACAGGAAATATTTATAAAACATCAAATTGGCTAAATTGGAGATTCATACAAACACTATAAAGGTGAAGTTGTCCCTAACTTAGATCGTGAGGTTTAAGACGAAGTGGTATGTGGAGCCAATTCCTTGCCACTCAAATCTCAAGAGAGACACACAGCTAACCCAACAGTAATTGCTGCTACTCAAGACAGAACAGAGTTAGAAAAAGACGAACAGGCGCGCTCTGCTGAGCTCTGATTATCACCTAGGAAAATCCCTATCTGCCGGTGCTGCGGACATACATTACCAAAACTGCCTTATCAACTGCTAGAACACGATCTGGCGTACCGCAGGCGAGGGCTGGTTGCTTCGACGTCCTCGACCGAAAGGCGACTGCCGACTACCCAGAGCACCCGTACACGCTGAACACACAACATTCCCGCCCCCACGACAGTGGCCGTGGTTACGTTCCAATCAGCAACTCGAAAACCGGCGGAAATTCCACTCCATTGCCGGAGCACTACCATTCCACCAATGGAGATTCTTGGCGCCAATTTCTGTGCTGATTTTGCTACGTCACGGAGCTATGCCCTGAGCAAACCAATCACCGTTACTATTTTGCAGAAAGTGCGGGAATTTTCCCGCCACAACTGCGTGGGTACACAAGTCATTCCCACGCCTCGCTGGTAGCCCGCCAGAAAGTGTTTTCGCAAAGTTTCTCCGAAGTAACGGAACCTCTAGCCCAGCCGCTACTTCACACCCCAGCGGGCGTGTCTCTTGACAATGTCGGCGTCTGCAAAGCATTCACTCGACTGCCTCACACACGTCGGCTTAACCCTCTCCAGTTCTACAGAGCCCGCCTGTCACCGGACCACCCGGGTGACGAGAGACGCTGCGTGGGAAGTCCGCGTGTGAAGGAATAGCAGCCCTCCACCGCATGCAAATAGAGAGGAGAGTCGTAAGATAGAAATATGAGAGGGGGCTCATGCCACCTCTCATAGCCCCCACGCCATTTTAGATTGGAGCAAGGTAGTGAGTCAATCGCCCAAGAACAATCTCGCAACTGGCTCCACATGCCGCACTCTATAAAGAAAATCACTGCAACTGAAAAATGCAGCTCATAGAGGGAGGATTATTTATGATGTAGCCAACTTCACCTTCTTAATATGGAACACTAACACACCCATCACACATCCATACCCAGCGAGCCCCTTCCAAACACCGATTCACGCAGACATTCACGCTCTAAATATGGCCCGGGCATCTGAGCCAAATATGGAGCAGTTTATTCTTTACAATCAGAGTTGGAGTGCTCCGCAATTAAATGCCCAAGATGTTACAACAATTTTAATCATTAAACTAACCTGAACTCACTTACACATGATACTATTTAAGTTAACAATCTCTTTGTCAGCTTTCAGAATCTAATTACAACCTCCGATTCATTCTGTCTCCCTGCAGCAAGAATAACCTTTACAAAATGTTCCCTGAACTGATGGTCCATTCACAATGACAGTGGTGGTATCTGCTTCAGTTTATGGGGACTTCAGGCACACTGTTCGCATACACACAACAATAAATACAAAATACAAAAAAAACATGGTGTGGAGAACAATACAGTAATTTGTAATAAGAATTACAGTGTAAAACACAAACACATACAAGGTATAACATACATTACAAAACCAACACTAGAGAACGAAATTTAAGAAATAAAAGAAAAAAAAAAGGTTCATGGGGCATCAAGTTGTGCGTGCACATTGCACAATGTTCACGACTGTGCTGAGAATGAGGCACTAAATCACATTGTTAGAAATATCCGTAGCACTTCACTAATTACACAGTGCTGACATCACATAAGGCTAAACGTCGGGTGTTGTTGCTACGTTGTGGCAACAGCAATAGGGAGTTCTGGAGTGTCTGCAGTACGCTGTTGAGATTGTAGTCAGACCCAAGTATATGATCACGGCAGTACGGTAGGAAGACACAGTGATAGGCTCTCCTCGCGTCGATTATTTGTCTCTGAGATCTACTTGTTGGGATACATCACTAGTCTAGGTCTCTTCTCTCGCTGGACAGAACTTTACGTTTCCCAATATTGCAGTTCGACAAGGGATGATGGCACGTGGAGTGACTCCACAAGTGTGTGAGGTCATCCATACAGGATCGAACTAGGAGTGACGATTGCTAAAACTGCTCTCTAAAAGAGAGGAGAAGTTAGAAATGAGACCATACATTTGTTAGTGTGGCACGATACTGCTTTGTGTATGCAGATCGGCCAATGCTAGTGAGTTGTAAAAACCCAAACAGGTGAGTATATAGCGTCCCTTTCTGTCCTGAGGCACATGAGGCGCAGATTCTGACACGATATGTGATCTTCTTCGTGTACTCACGACAACGTGGTCTGCCGCAGGGAATCCCTCCAAACGGCTGCCGCGTCCGGAGAGCTAGCAGGCTGTCGCGTGTGGGTCGCGTGTCAGTGTCAACGGCCAGCCTCACTTTCGCTTGTGGCCTGGCGAGGGTCCCGCGTAATCCCTCAGGTAGGCGGCCGGGTGACTGTCAGCCTGTCGACCGGATGCGCTCGCCCTTCACGTCAGTTGGGGTGCTGACGCTCTTTTCTTGCAGGTAGCCGTTGACCTCTTGTTCCCGCTCCGGCCGGCCTCCGCATTGCCACGATCCTCGTCATCTGCACAATTCTTACAAAAATCTTATGCCTAACTTTTTCCCATGACCTTCTATGTTATAATAAATTTACATAATGAAACATTGATGGTCTGTCATTTCATACACTCTTATTTTACTTTTATAGTTATTAATCTATGGCAATCATTATAACATCTAATCTAGACATGGAAATAATTTATTTTGATATATGTGTAGAGACCGATCTCAGTATGTACATGGTGTGTGATAACTGATGCTTTGTAATGGATGAACAACTAAATGTGCGGGCCCGCACCAATATTACTATTACTTACATAGATCGACAGTAGACATGCTCAAGAATTAACTACCATTTGCCAACGATCTACATTCTATGTCTTTTAATTCAATTATGTTGTTATGCAGGACTAAGTTTTACTGTGCTATAAAGAACATGCAACTTCGCTCGCCGGTCGTCCCTCCATCTCGGGTCTGTGGTTTGGTGACCTGAAAAATAGCATCTCAACAGGCGCGCGCCAAACACAACACTTGTGGTAGAAAACCCCCACAATATTAATCTAGTTATTGTTAAATCCTACAGTTTAAATTTATCCTAGTATATCGTACCTTTTTTTTTTTTTTTTTTTTTTTTACATAATTCCTGTTACGTTGAGATGTCTCGCCGCTCGCCGCTATTGCCGACAGTGATGTGCGCGCCGTACGACATGACCTCCGAGTTTTCATTACGCCTCACTGAAACTCCAGAGACTGGGTTAGCCATGGCTATACACGACAATAAATTTATAGTTGCAACTTCCTTCTCTATGTGATGCGGTTTTCGCGATCAAAGCACACCTTTCCAGAAGCAATGTAATATGACCAAGCCAGGGGTGGTTCCTGTTGAGGATTCAGTCGCCCAACACACGCCAGCTACACAGTATGTCACGAATATCCAAGTATAAGTCCCTGTTTATTCATCTGTGACAGTCACGAGCAGCACGCTAAATCCCCAACCAGCACATTGGCATGGTAGGCTTTATGCTCGCATTTCTCTCGTCTAGGGCACCATTGGAGTCAAACGCTCACAGGATCACCCCGACTGGCAAGACAACGATGCTGGCGCAGCTCTGCAAAAAAAACTATACTGCCCATATTCATCCTCGAAATCACGCAATATACCACAATCTTGCAGTGCACTGACGCGTGCCTGCAAGCATTGGTATGAACGTTTCACGAACTGGTTGTGGCCGCTATGGAGCGTATCACGACTTCTCAGAACGCTGCTAAGAGCACGTTCTTGTATGCGCCCGTTTGTGCGACGTCTCGTCACTCATCTTTATCCCTTAACATGGACACCAGATAGGAAAGGACAAAAACATTTCTCATGGAAAGTTAGTCCCTCTTATCGCAACGACAGAGGAGATCCCGAACATAGACAAAAAGTTAACAGCAGTAAATTCTTAAGCGAGAAAACGCAGCGTGTTAATACTTTAACAATCTTAATCTATTAATGCAACGATTATTGTTCCCCGAAGAAAGGTTCATATCTTTGCCTATTCTAATATGTACACCACTTAAACTACTATTATTCCACGAACTTCTTTGTGTGAGAGAAGTGGTGGAGTCCTATGGACTAGCGTCAATCCCTTCTTAGACTCCCCCTCCTCTGACGTGCATTAGGATTTGGAGGTCTAATTTCTATCTCCCGGTTCTCCTGTTGTCCTTGATTTCGCTCTCTCCAATTACGGTCGCTTTGCCGTTCGTCATTCCTCCTGTCCCAGATTGCTTGTCTAGATTGACCCTGTTCCCTGACGTTTTGGTTTCCGTGTCTCTGATTTCCATAACCTTGAATAGCGTAACCTTGATTTCCGTAACCCTGGTTTCCTAACTGACCAGTGCGATTATGCGATCTGTTGTCGTCTTCCCTTGCTGGCCCGTGGTATTTGTTATTTTGCGCCTTCTTCCTGTCCTTTGCGTCTTGTTTATCGAAGACTACTTCGAGTTCGCGCAGTAGACTCTTGAATGCATCTATGTCAGATCCACACTTCCCGACAAGTGTCTGTTGATACCTAACTGGCAATTTGGAAAAGCAAAATTTAATGATTTCTCCGTTGCTATATGGACTATCTAAAAACTGATTCTTCTTGAGTAAATCATCAAAAAATTTGGTTGCGCTTCTATGCCCGGACACTTCCAGTTCAGGACAAAATATTATTTCCTCTTTAATCCTGTCTTGCGTTTCCTTTGACCAGTAGGTCCGCAGGAATGCACCAACAAATTCCTGATAAGTCCGACACGTCACTGCCACACCCCGCATCTTTTCCGCGGCTTGGCCTTCGATGTGTCCACACATGAATTCTAATTTTGCCTGGGTTGGCCATGATGACGGTAATGAATTTGTAAATTGCATCACCCAGCTCTTCGGATGCATCGACCCTCCATTATCTTTGAATTTCTGGAATTTTAGTATCGACAGGAAGTGATTGTGATCAAAATTCTGTCCGATCCTCGCACTGGTGTTGTCACTCGTTTCCGATACTTGCACGTCTGCTGAGTGTCCTGATCTATCTTGCTGATAACTGTGATGTGCTACGTCTGTATCACAGTGGAAGTGGCATTCAGCATTCGCTCTTCTAAGTGGGCTGCAATTATTGGAGCTATTACTCTCTGTTTCCGCGTGTGCATTGTTAGTTCCGCACTCTGTCACTGGGCTAGAGCACGGCGGGCTTTTCCTCGGAGATACAATTCTGTGTACTCCATCATTGGTATCCGAACGCGCAGTGCTCGTGTGCCCGTTTCGCTCTAGTGTTGCTATCCGACTCTCTACTTCTTTCATTCGTTTCGTGATGTTCGTAACCACAATATTACCTTGGGTTTTTAAGAACGCTAGGGATTTTGAGTGGGCTTGTGTCGCACGTCGCAAGCGACCTGCGAGTTGAGAAGTTACTTTTGCAACTTTCATTGCCCCCATTGCTGCCGTTTTGGCTAGGCCTGCTACTTTTTGTGCTACCAGTGACATCTGTTTTGCTTCTCCACATTCTTTCTTTATTGTTAGTAATTCCCTACGAATTTCCCCTATATGCGAAATTATTGCCTCAGTGTCCTTCTTACGCTGTTCATCAGCTTCTTCCTTCTCCTGCTTACGTTGTTTCTCCTCTTCTTCCTTCTCCCTCTTACGCTGTTCTTCAGCTTCTTCCTTCTCCTTCTTACGTTGTTTCTCCTCTTCTTCCTTCTCCCTCTTACGCTGTTCGTCAGCTTCTTCCTTCTCCTTCTTACGTTGTTTCTCCTCTTCTTCCTTCTCCCTCTTACGCTGTTTGTCAGCTTCTTTCTTCTCCTTCTTACGTTGTTTCTCCTCTTCTTCCTTCTCCCTCTTACGCTGTTCGTCAGCTTCTTCCTTCTCCTTCTTACGTTGTTTCTCCTCTTCTTTCTTCTCCCTCTTACGCTGTTCGTCAGCTTCTTCCTTCTCCTTCTTACGTTGTTTCTCCTCTTCTTTCTTCTCCCTCTTACGCTGTTCGTCAGCTTCTTCTTTCATTGATCGTAGGAAGCTAAGTATTGGGTTTTCGTCCTCTTTTTGATCCTCTTCAAACATGGGCGATGTAACTCTGGACACCTGGGTGCTAGAGCTCTGACCTGACCGAGCTGGCCTCTGTCTGCACTCGTTCGTTTGACTATAAACTTCTGCTACCGTCTCGAGCTGTGTGCCTGTCTCTGTTTCATCCTCTACTTCACTATCATAATCACGGCCGCAACGCTGCTCTGAGATCGCGTCCAAATCACCTTCCTCATCAATGACCCTGGCGTCCTGTCCTGCTAAAAATGTGCCCATCTCATCTCTGAACCTATTCCCGTCAGTAAACTGCCCCTTATCCATTATGCTATCCTCTTTTGTTTTAGCTTCGCTCGATAATAATCGTGCCTTACTTCTCGTTATCATTCATGAAAAACAAATTTATCTAAAATGCACAATAAAATTAACCTACTCCATATACTTTTCGACATAGACACAAAATTTTAACAACGCTGTTGCAACGCTGTAATTACAAGCACAATTTGATGTGGTCCAGAAACCGCACACAAATCCGACAAAGTGCGATGTGGTACGGACACCACATCAACGAAACACAAAAAAAACAATGAACAAAAAATATATACACTGAAAACAAAAACTGTAATCATGCGCCGCTACTTAAAACTAAACGCGGAACTACCAGAGCAAAAACTTGGGTATTAAACAATAAAAAAATTAGAGAAAAAAAATTTGAATGTTCGTACTAAGAATACTGTTTGTTAATCAGTGATTCTCAGGAAAGATCCTGGCAGGGTCGCCATATTATGCGAGGTGCCGGGGCTAGCAGTGTGTTTATCACTAAATTCTATTAGAATCCACATATGTAAATCATGCTCTAAGCCCCCCCTATTCTAACTCCGACTTTTGCTGTTGCACAAGGATAAAAAAAATACGCGAACTGACTCTAATCAACCCTGCCAGTGGAGTAGAACAGAGTTTGGCACCTGCAATAATTTAATTTGATAAATAAGTTAAATAAACAAAGGTTTCATTAACATAGGGAGGAATGATGGGGTTGCTCTATCGATTAACAGAATGAAAGTTCTGTCCAAAATAACAATATGATTTATTAAGATTAAACACAGAATAGTAAAAGAAATACAGGAAATATTTATAAAACATCAAATTGGCTAAATTGGAGATTCATACAAACACTATAAAGGTGAAGTTGTCCCTAACTTAGATCGTGAGGTTTAAGACGAAGTGGTATGTGGAGCCAATTCCTTGCCACTCAAATCTCAAGAGAGACACACAGCTAACCCAACAGTAATTGCTGCTACTCAAGACAGAACAGAGTTAGAAAAAGACGAACAGGCGCGCTCTGCTGAGCTCTGATTATCACCTAGGAAAATCCCTATCTGCCGGTGCTGCGGACATACATTACCAAAACTGCCTTATCAACTGCTAGAACACGATCTGGCGTACCGCAGGCGAGGGCTGGTTGCTTCGACGTCCTCGACCGAAAGGCGACTGCCGACTACCCAGAGCACCCGTACACGCCGAACACACAACATTCCCGCCCCCACGACAGTGGCCGTGGTTACGTTCCAATCAGCAACTCGAAAACCGGCGGAAATTCCACTCCATTGCCGGAGCACTACAATTCCACCAATGGAGATTCTTGGCGCCAATTTCTGTGCTGATTTTGCTACGTCACGGAGCTATGCCCTGAGCAAACCAATCACCGTTACTATTTTGCAGAAAGTGCGGGAATTTTCCCGCCACAACTGCGTGGGTACACAAGTCATTCCCACGCCTCGCTGGTAGCCCGCCAGAAAGTGTTTTCGCAAAGTTTCTCCGAAGTAACGGAACCTCTAGCCCAGCCGCTACTTCACACCCCAGCGGGCGTGTCTCTTGACAATGTCGGCGTCTGCAAAGCATTCACTCGACTGCCTCACACACGTCGGCTTAACCCTCTCCAGTTCTACAGAGCCCGCCTGTCACCGGACCACCCGGGTGACGAGAGACGCTGCGTGGGAAGTCCGCGTGTGAAGGAATAGCAGCCCTCCACCGCATGCAAATAGAGAGGAGAGTCGTAAGATAGAAATATGAGAGGGGGCTCATGCCACCTCTCACACTGTCCATTCCGTTCAACTGCTCTTCCAACTCCTTTGCTGTCTCTGACAGAACTACAATGTCATCGGCGATCCTCAAAGTTTTTACTTCTTCTTTCCTGCTTGCTCAATATACAGATTGAATAACATCGGGGAGAGGCTACAACCCTGTCTCACTCCTTTCCCAACCACTGCTTCCCTTTCATGCCCCTCGACTCTTACAACTGCCATCTGGTTTCTGTACAAATTGTAAATAGCCTTTCGCTCCCTGTATTTTACCCCTGCCACTTTCAGAATTTGAAAGAGAGTATTCCAGTTAACATTGTCAAAAGCTTTCTCTAAGTCTACAAATGCAAGAAACGTAGGTTTGCCTTTTCTTAATCTTTCTTCTAAGATAAGTCGTAAGGTTAGTATTGCCTCACGTGTTCCAACATTTCTACGGAATCCAAACTGATCTTCCCCGAGGTCCGTTTCTACGAGTTTTTCCATTCGTCTGTAAAGAATTCGCGTTAGCATTTTGCAGCTGTGGCTTATTAAACTGATAGTTCGGTAATTTTCACATCTGTCAACACCTGCTTTATTTGGGATTGGAATTATTATATTCTTCTTGAAGTCTGAGCGTATTTCGCCTGTCTCATACATCTTGGTCACCAGATGGTAGAGTTTTGTCATGACTGGCTCTCCTAAGGCCATCAGTAGTTCTAATGGAATGTTGTCTGCTCCCGGGGCCTTGTTTCGACTCAGGTCTTTCAGTGCTCTGTCAAACTCTTCACGCAGTATCTTATCTCCCATTTCGTCTTCATCTACATCCTCTTCCATTTCCATAATACTGTCCTCAAGTAAATCGCCCTTGGATAGACACTCTATATACTCCTTCCACTTTTCTGCTTTCCCTTCTTTGCTTAGAACTGGGTTTCCATCTGAGCTCTTGATATTCATACGAGTGACTCT
The DNA here is from genome assembly GCF_023898315.1 of Schistocerca nitens. Taxonomy (NCBI): domain Eukaryota; kingdom Metazoa; phylum Arthropoda; class Insecta; order Orthoptera; family Acrididae; genus Schistocerca; species Schistocerca nitens. The sequence continues at coordinate 506,274,858 of NC_064615.1, forward strand.
CTTTTCTCCAAAGGTCTCTTTAATTTTCCTGTAGGCAGTATCTATATTACCCCTAGTGAGACAAGCCTCTACAACCTTACATTTGTCCTCTAGCCATACCTGCTTAGCCATTTTGCATTTCCTGTCGATCTCATTTTTGAGACGTTTGTATGCCTGTTTGCGTGCTTCATTTACTGCGTTTTTCTCCTTTCATCAATTAAATTCAATATTTCTTCTGTTACCCAAGGATTCCTACTAGTCTTTGTCTTTTTACCTACTTGATCCTCTGCCGCCTTCACTACTTCATCCCTCAGAGCTACCCATTCTTCTTCTACTGTATTTATTTCCCCCATTCCTGTAAATTGTTCCTTTATGCTCTCCCTGAATCTCTGTACAACCTCTGGTTTAGTCAGTTTATCCAGGTCCCATCTCCTTAAATTTCCACCTTTTTGCAGTTTATTCAGTTTCAATCTGCAGTTCATAACCAATAGATTGTGGTCAGAATCCACATCTGCCCCTGGAAATGTCTTACAATTTAAAACCTGGTTCTTAAATCTCTGTCTTACCATTATATAATCTATCTGATACCTTTTAGTACCGCCAGGATTCTTCCAGGTATACAACCTTCTTTTATGATTCTTGAACCAAGTGTTAGCTATGATTAAGTTATGCTCTGTGCAAAATTCTACAAGGCGGCTTCCTCTTTCATTTCTTCCCCCCAATCCATATTCACCTACTATGTTTCCTTCTCTCCCTTTTCCTACTGACGAATTCCAGTCACCCATGACTATTAAATTTTCGTCTCCCTTCACTACCTGAATAATTTCTTTTATCTCGTCATACATTTCATCTATTTCTTCATCATCTGCAGAGCTAGTTGGCATATAAACTTGTACTACTGTAGTAGGCATGGGCTTTGTGTCTATCTTGGCCACAATAATGCGTTCACTATGCTGTTTGTAGTAGCTAACCCGCACTCCTATTTTTTTTATTCATTATTAAACCTACTCCTGCATTACCCCTATTTGATTTTGTATTTATAGCCCTGTAATCACCTGACCAAAAGTCTTGTTCCTCCTGCCACCGAACTTCTTTAATTCCCACTATATCTAACTTTAACCTATCCATTTCCCTTTTTAAATTTTCTAACCTACCTGCCCGATTAAGGAATCTGACATTCCACGCTCCGATCCGTAGAACGCCAGTTTTCTTTCTCCTGATAACGACGTCCTCCTGAGTAGTCCCCGCCCGGAGATCCGAATGGGGGACTATTTTACCTCCGGGATATTGTACCCAAGAGGACGCCATCATCATTTAATCATACAGTAAAGCTGCATGTCCTCGGGAAAAATTACGGCTGTAGTTTACCCTTGCTTTCAGCCGTTCGCAGTACCAGCACAGCAAGGCCGTTTTGGTTAATGTTACAAGGCCAGATCAGTCAATCATCCAGACTGTTGCCCCTGCAACTACTGAAAAGGCTGCTGCCCCTCTTCAGGAACCACATGTTGGTCTGGCCTCTCAGCAGATACCCCTCCATTGTGGTTGCACCTACGGTACGGCCATCTGTATCGCTGAGGCACGCAAGCCTCCCCACCAACGGCAAGGTCCATGGTTCATGGGGAAGGGGGGGGGGGAGACCGCTTATAAAACGCTAATACGACCTATTCTTGAGTACTGCTCGAGCGTTTGGGATCCCTATCAGGTCAGATTGAGGGAGGACATAGAAGCAATTCAGAGGCGGGCTGCTAGATTTGTTACGGTAGGTTTGATCATCACGGGAGTGTTACGGAAATGCTTCAGGAACTCGGGTGGGAGTCTCTAGAGGAAAGGAGGCGTTCTTTTCGTGAATCGCTACTGAGGAAATTTAGAGAACCAGCATTTGAGGCTGACTGCAGTACAATTTTACTGCCGCCAACTTATATTTCGCGGAAGGACCACAAAGATAAGATAAGAGAGGTTAGAGCTCGTACAGAGGCATATAGGCAGTCATTTTTCCCTCGTTCTGTTTGGGAGTGGAACAGGGAGAGAAGATGCTAGTTGTGGTACGAGGTACCCTCCGTCACGTACCGTATGGTGGATTGCGGAGTATAGATGTAGATGTAGATGTAGATGCAGACTGCAAAACAGTTTTTCAATCCGGCGATTCGACCTGTTGTGCTGCCATTTACGAACAGCATTCCAGGGCATGCTTTCCAACAGGCTAATGCTCACCCCTTATATCCCTGTTGTTATCAGACGTGCTCTATATAGTGTCGACGTTGCTTTGGCCTGCTCGGTCATCAGATCCGTCTCCAATCGAGTTCATATGGGACATCATTGGATGACAACTCCAGCGTCATCCACAAACAGCATTAAACGTCCCTGTATTGACCGACTAAATGCAACAGTCATGGAACTCCGTCTCACTGATATCCGGCATTATAGAACACAATGCATGTTCTGACATTTCTTTTTCGCAAGTGTTGACTTCTTGCTTTTGCCGAGTCCAAGAATGCGCCAATACAGACGAAGGTAGCAGGCACCTGGCAAATAATTACGGGGTTAGAAAAAGTGAATCTTTAATTGTATTGCGCATTGCATACGAGATATTTGCATTTGTGACACATTTACAGACGTTGAAACAGTTTTTGTGACTCTTATTTATGTAGGCATGAAAACACCTCGTTATTGGACTTTTCTTCGTACTTTTATTTGATATGTTTAATGGTTTCCCGATGATAGTTAGCTATCGTATGATATTCATCCGGTAAGGTTTGCTGGCAACGTTCCCTCCACAGACCTCTCCATCTATCCTGTGCTGCGTAGGCGACGTAAATGGATACGGGATATGAATCACAGCGAGGGCCGGCGGCCGGCGCCAAGGGTAGGAGGTGAGCCGGCATATTTTACATCGGCCAGGCGCACGCCGGACGGAGGGAGGGTGGGAGGGTGGGAGGGAGGGAGGGGGTGGGCGCAGGTCGCCGGCTTCTGGCGCAGGAAGGGCGCCTTGCCACAAATGATGTGCTCCCTACATTCCTGTCGAACGATGGATTTTAAATTACCCTAAGTTTCTTATCGCAGTCTTAAAAGAACCTCTTTAAGGGGGACGTTCATAAAATGGTCCGAAAATTTCAGTTTTATTTTTTTTAGATTTGTTACTAGAACTCATGGACAATTAGTTCCCAAATTACAATGGCGTAATAGCATCCGAAGTGCCTGAAAAATAATTAAATTTATGACTTGACCTTCCAGCCACGCCCACTTTTTGAAGCAACACTTCAGTACTAGCTTCGTGAACAACGATTCTGTGGGTTACTTTCAAGCAAACTTGCACGGGACACATCTAGAAACTTTTGATGTATACTAATTGGTTTTATATATCATCTGTGAATCTGTTCCGGACCTCAGAAACAATATCAAACCAGCTGCTTTGTTTATGAAGAAGCAAGTCTTGTTCTGCGTTCTGCTACTGACAGAGATTTACACAACTGTTCGATTGTTGTACTTAATGTTGGGAACGCAGGGAAAATGAAGCGATTAGAGAAAATGGGCTTTAAGATGGTAAATTTCACTCATGACATCTTGAGAATAATAGATTTACAGTGCATCTCTGCAGCTGAAAATTCAATTGAAGACATGGTTATTGTGTTTGTGAAATGTGCTTTCGTCGTTCGTCTAAGCCTCACGCCTCAGTAGTGTTTTTACATTTTACGGCGTGCACTGCAGCTGTAGCGGTTGTAAGCTAAGCACGGACAAACTTATTTGTGCTCTGTAATACAGTTATTAATTTTAATAGATTTCAGCGGTGTTGCGTGCCGTTTGTGGCGAAATAACGACTTAATAAACTTTTGTAATCTTTCGCTCGCTATGTTTTATAGAGTTTTCAGTGTTGAAGTCGCTTAGTAAATTTCGTGCTTTAGTTTTCAACTGACATTTATTACTCTTTCTAGTGAAATATTCCAGTAAAATTTTCATTCAGTGTTTTAACTTCGGTTAGTGCTATAGTGGTCGTTTTAATTTTTTGGTTTTAGCTAATAATTTTGTGAAGTTTTGCTGGTATTGGTATCGGCTGTGTTGTAGCAGTATTAACACAAGTAGTTGCTTTCTTAGTAGGCAGAGAATTTCGAAACCATTATTGTTAGTTCTTAAATAGTTCTACTGGTGTAACTGAACTTTGGTAACGTAGACGTAAAGTTTTTTTTTTCAGTAAGTGTAAAATTTTACCATGAGTGAAAAGTGTGGGCTCTGTCATAGGTTTGTGAGTGGTGGATTACGGTGTGGGATTTGTTCAAAGTATTTTCTTAGGGGGGGGGGATGCAGTGGGGAAGCCAGTGGGCAGCTTATGGAGATCCTCTCATGGGAATGTAGAATCTGTAGTAGAAAAAAGTTAATGGAGGAGCAGGAGCGTAAGATCTGTGCCCTTCAGGTGCAGTTACAATGCGCAAAGGAGGAACTAGATAGGTTAAGGAGGGTGAAGGGTGATGGGGAATGGGAACTGGCAGTTGGCAAGAAGGTAGCTAGAAGAGGAGGTATTCAGACAGTTTTACTTTGCATACATGAAATAGATACGACCAACCGTCACAGTTGTGTGGAGAGGAGCCCCGTGTAGCTGTAGATGTAGGTAACTTGCAACAGTCCTCAGCAATTAGGAGGCCTAGGTTAGTTGCATAGTCTAGCAGAAAGAAGGTTCTTCTGCTATGTAGTTCCCACGGTAGAGGTGTCGGCCAGCAGTTGCAGGAAGTGTTAGGGAGCGAGTACCAGGTCACCAGCATTGTGAAGCCTAGTGCAGGGTTGGCTCAGGTGACTGAAAGCATAGGGGAGTTATGTAAGAATTTTACGAAGGAGAATCAGGTAATGATAGTTGGTGGAGCAGGGAACAGTCACGATAGGGATGGGGAATATGATGTCAGTGGTGACTTGGTTAAGATAGCTACTCAAACTGGTGGCACTAATGCGCATTTCGTGCAACTGTTTCAGCGTCATGATCGGCCTCACCTTAATGCGGCTGTTAGGCGCGTTAATGTGGGGCTGGGGAGGGCACTGATGGCGGAGGGCATGGATCACATCTCAGTGGTGCCAATTGGGTCTATCAGTAGATGGGTTTTCACTAGGCATGGCCTGCACCTCAATAGGTATGGGAAGGGGAGGCTGGCTAAGCTTATAGGTGACAGGGTAGTGGGTGGTGGTGGTGGTAGTGGAGTCACTCATGGAAAAATTCCTGTAGGAGTTGGTGTTAGAGCTGCACCTTTTTTAGACTGAAGTCAGCTGATAGGTATACCTGCTTAAAGGAAGTGCCTCTAACTAAGGGCTCACCACCAGAGGATGTAATGTTTCCAAGTAGAGAAGGAATCAAAATATAAGAGGTATTAGAGATAAAGTTAGTGAACTGCTAATAGATGTTAACTCTGAAATTATTGGTATATCAGAGCACCACTTAAATAATTTGATAATTAAGAGGCTTCCTTTACCAGGCTACAGATTAGCTGGCTGTTTCTCAAGGAGTTCCTTGCGGGGTGGGGGAGTGGCTCTGTACGTAAAAAACAGTATTTCATTTGAGTCCACAGATGTATCACGACACTGCACTGAACAGATATTTGAAAGTTGTGCAGCATTAGTTGAATTTAGTGAAACTTAACTTCTAACTGCTGTTGTTTATAGGTCCCCTAACTCCGACTTCAGAGCATTTTTGCTTAAGCTAGAGAGGGTTCTTGATTCACTTTGTAAGAAGTACCAGAAAGTAGTTGTACGAGGTGTGGCTAGAAAAAAACCGGACTAGTACTGGTGAAACAATAAAACGAATGCAATAAGGCTGAAAGTCGCGTGGCCTGTCACGTGACTCTCGCTCCGCCTACTGCTCGAGTTTCATCTGCCTCCTGCACTCAGTCTACCCGTGGCGTCTGTTTTAAGTAGTTGACGTTTTGTCTGTGCGTCGGAAAATGTTGAGTGTACAGAAAGAACAGCGTGATAACATCAAATTTTGTTTCAAACTAGGAAAATCTGCAAGTGAAACGTTTGTAATGTTACAACAAGTGTACGGCGATGATTGTTTATCGCGAACAAAAGTGTTTGAGTGGTTTAAACGATTTAAAGATGGCCGCGAAGACACCAGTGGTGACACTCGCACTGGCAGACCATTGTCAGCAAAAACTGATGCAAACATTGAAAAAATCGGTAAACTTGTTCGACAAGATCGCCGTTTAACAATCAGAGCAGTGTCTGAGTTAACAGGAGTTGACAAGGAAAGTGTTAGGCAGATTCTTCATGAAAGTTTCAACATGAACAAAGTGTGTTCAAAAATGGTTCCAAAGTGTCTCACAATTGAACAGAAGGAACGCCGAAGAATGATTTGTTCTGACATCCTGGAAAACATTGAAAGTGATCCCACCTTCTTACAAAATGTTATTACTTGCGATGAATCGTGGTTTTTTACTTACGATCCCGAAACTAAACGCCAATCGATGCATTGGAAAACTCCTGGTTCTCCACGACAAAAAAGCACGAATGTCAAAATCGAAATTCAAGGCAATGATGATTGTTTTTTTTTGACATCAAAGGGATGTGCACATTGATTGGGTACCAGAGGGACAAACAGTGAATCAGCATTACTACATTAGCGTCCTGGCTACCCTACGTGAGCGAGTACGGAGAAAACGGAACGATTTGTGGAGAAAAAAGTCATGGATCCTTCACCAAGACAATGCCCCAGCTCACAGTGCGTTGTCAGTGAAGACGTTTTTGGCAAAACACAACATTCCCATCTTAGATCATCCACCCTACTCACCTGATTTGGCCCCCTGTGACTTTTTTCTTTTCCCTAAAGTCAAGTCAGCTTTGAAAGGAACTAGATTTGAGACTGTTGAAGCAGTAAAAGAAAAAGCGACGGAAGTAATGTATGGACTTACCGAAAATGATCTGCAGCATTGCTATGAACAGTGGAAAATTCGTATGGAGCGGTGTAGAGACCGAGGAGGAGAGTACATTGAAGGAGATAACATGAAATTGTAAATAATTGTAAATAAATGTTTTTTCCAGCATCAGTCCGGTTTTTTTCTAGCCGCACCTCGTATGTGGTGACTTCAATATTAATTTTGTATATGATTGTACAAGAAAAAGGATGCTGGTAGATCTCCTAAATTCATATGATCTGATGCAAACGGTATTTTTTCCAACTAGGGTGCAGGAGAACAGTAGTACAGTCATAGACAATATTTTTATTCATTCTTCATTACTAGATGGGCATTCTGTTAGTAAAAGGGTGAATGGCCTTTCAGACCATGATCCACAAATTTTAACACTAAAAGGTTTTTGTACTCAAACCAATGTCGTATTTAATTACAAACTACGTAGGAAAGTTAATCCAACAACAATAGAGAGTTTTTTAAAACTTGTCACGGAACAAGAGTGGCAAGATGTTTATAGTGCCGATAATATAGATGATAAATACAATGCTTTCCATAACACATTTCTCATGCGCTTTGAGAGTTGCTTTCCATTAGAACATTCTAAACGGGGTAGTAGCAGTAATGGACAACCCGGTTGGCTGACTAGTGGGATAAGGATATCATGTAGAACAAAGCGGGAATTATATCAAAATGTTAGAAGTAGTCACAATCAAGCTACAGAAGCCCATTACAGACAGTATTGTAAGGTGCTTAAAAATGTTATTAGCAAGGCAAAAAGTATGTGGTAGGCAAATAGAATAGTTAATTCACAGGATAAAATTAAAGCCATATGATCAGTTGTGAAGGAGGTGTCTGGTCAGCAGCACAAGGTCGATGATATAAAGTCAGTTCGCAGTAATAATATTTCTGTTACTGATAAATCAGATATATGTGCAGTATTTAACAATCATTTTCTGAGCATTGCTGGTGAATTAAATAAAAATTTTGTTTCTACAGGAAATCATATAAATTTCTTAACAAATGCCTTTCCTAGATTGACGTCTGAAATACTCCTCCGTGATACAGACAAGAGGGAGATTGAGTCAATAATTAAAGCACTGAAGACTAAAGACTCTCATGGTTATGATGGAGTGTCTAGCACAGTGTTAAAGCACTGTGCTGCACATGTTAGCCCTGTATTTAGCCATATTTGTAATTTTTCCTTTTGGAATGGTCAGTTTCCTGAGCAATTAAAGTAGTCAGTAGTAAGGCCGCTTTATAAAAAGGGAGAAAGGGATTATGTAGATAATTTTAGACCTATTTCTATGCCATTAGTGTTTGCAAAAGTTCTCGAAAATGCCGTGTATGTAAGGTTAATTGATCATTTTATATCACACGATTTGCTATCAAATGTACAGTTCGGCTTTAGAAGTCGTTTGACAACTGAAAATGCTATATTCTCTTTTCTCTGTGAGGTACTGGATGGGCTAAACAAAAAGTTTCGAACGCTTGGCGCATTTTTTGATTTAACAAAGGCATTTGACTGTGTTGATCTCACAATATTGCTCCATACGTTGGACCATTACGGAATAAGGGGAATAGCTCACAATTGGTTCACCTCTTACTTTAGCAACAGGCAGCAAAAGGTAATTGTTCCCAATGTTGATGTGGGGTCTGAGTGGGGTACTGTCAAGTGGGGGGTGCCCCATGGATCAGTGTTGGGGCTGCTCCTGTTCCTTAGTTATATAAATGATATGCCCTCTAGTATTATGGGTAACTCTAAAATATTTCTATTTGCTGACGACACTAGCTTGGTAGTAAAGGATGTTGCGTGCAACATTGACTCGGTTTCAAGTAGTGCAATACATGACCTCAGTTTATGGCTTGTATAAAATAAACTAACGTTAAATCACAGTAAGACTCAGTTTTTATAGTTTCTAACACACAATTCAACAAAACCTGACGTTTTAATCTCACAGAACGGGCATATGATTAGTGAAACTGAACAGTTCAAATTTCTAGGTGTTCAGATAGATAGTAAGCTGTCGTGGAAAGCCCACGTTCAGGATCTTGTTCAAAGACTTAATACTGCCATTTTCACTATTCGAACGGTATCAAAAGTGACAGATACTTCGACACGTAAATTAGTCTACTTTGCTTATTTTCATTCACTTATGTCGTATGGTATTATGTTTTGGGGTAACTCTTCCCAATCTAGAAGGATATTTTTGGCTCAGAAACGGGCGGTTCGGGCAATAAGTGGTGTGAGTTCACGAACCTATTGTCGACCTCTGCTCACGAATCTGGGTAGTTTGACATTGGCCTCTCAATATGTATATTCCTTATTGTCATTTCTTGTTACCAATATTAGTTTATTTCCAAGAATAAGCAGCTTTCACTCGGTTAATACGCGGCAGAAATCAAACCTCCATTTGGATCGGACTTCATTAACTCTTGTGCAAAAAGGTGTGCAGTATACTGCTGCATCCATTTTCAATAAGCTGCCGCTCGAATTCAAAAATGTTAGCAGTAATCCACGCGCTTTCAAATCGAAACTGAAGAGTTTCCTCATGGGTCACTCCTTCTATTCTGTCGAGGAGTTCCTTGAAAAATTAAGCTGATTGTTATTGTATTGCTGAGAGCGTTTCCTTAAACTTATGGACTGACTTTTTTTCAGGTTCATGAACATTTATTTTTATCTGTTATTACTTTTATGTTGTAAGTTCATCTACTGACACGTTCCATGACCTTAGAGATTTGCTCCTCAATTTGGTCCTACGGAATTTGACGTGTAAATAAATAAATAAATAAAGGCAGAAAACAGGCAACCAGAAACAAAGGCTTGAAGGAAAAGGGGTCCCTGATTACAAATCTGGGGCCTTGTGAAGTGGTGACATAAGAAAAGAAAGTCATGCTGAACTTTAAATTCCATTTTCTCAAAATTATGTTTTTTAGTTTATGTGCCTTCTTCTCAGAGTCTATGAAGTCTAGAACTATGGAAATTTGTACACTATTTCAACAAACCCAATAATTGTTGTCTCAAGAGTAAACTTTGAAATTCTGACTGTAAGTTGAGATTTAGGGCGAAACCGCTTGGAATTTTGCATAAATTTTGAATTACACTTAGGTAATTGTAATTAAAATATTATTAATAGTCTGCTGTTCGATATATTCAAGAAACCTCATGAGAAAATCTTACTATAAGCAAAGAAATTAAACAGAGAAAAATTTATACAAATCTCTTGAATAATTGCTCAGAAAAGGTACATAATAGTTTTTTTTTAGAAAATAAAAGTTTTAAATTCCAGAAAAAAGTTAACTGTATGTAATACAAGGGATTTAACAGTAAATGTGTTCATATCTTGTAATGGTCCGAAATGTCATTGTCGTATCTACAAAACTGTGGACTTGGTGTGTGTTTTAAACAGTGTATGTTTTTCATGAACGTCCCCCCCTTAAATCAGGTGAGACAAACGTGGTTTTATCATGGAACAGAAAGGTAACTCTAGAGTGAAACACAACTCACTATGTTTGTCCACGAGCCCAGAAAACGCGCCGGCCGGTGTGGCCGAGCAGTTCTAGGCGCTTCAGTCTGGAACCGCGCGACCGCTACGGTCGCAGGTTCGAATCCTGCCTCGGGAATGGATGCGTGTGATGTCCTTAGGCTAGTTAGGTTTAAGTAGTTCTAAGTTCTAGGGGACTGATGACCTCAGATGTTAGGTCCCATTGTGCTCAGAGCCATTTGAACCATTTTTGAACCAGAAAACGTTATGTTCTGGCGCCCATGTTTATCCTGTGCTTGTCGCTTTCAGGAAGGATTTCGATACAGTTCTACACTGCACTCTAATGAAGAAAATACGAGAGTAGGGCCTGTCACACCGGTTGTGTTACTGGCGCGAGAAGTTTCTAGCAAACGAAGAACAGCATGTCTTTCTCAATGGTGAGGAATCTTCAGACATAGAGGTAACGTCGGGCGTGCCCAAAAGGAGTGTTATATGACCATTTCTTTTCACAGTGTACATGGTGTTTGAAATTTACACCGACAAACTTTGAGGGGTGTAGAGGATGTCTTGAGGAATAAAATCAGAATAGGAACCCGTGTCCGGAAGCGCCATCCAACGACGCTACAAGACGTCGAAGTTACAGGTGGCGGCGCCTCCCCACCGGCAGTATCAGTAGACTCATAGTTAGACCTTTAATCACTAAACATTTAAAAGAAGAAGAAACACTCTTGTTCACCCTTTTATTAAATTTAAATTTGAAAATCTCAGTGGACTCTAACCCACTTACAATTTGGCCAACATAAATACAACGAAGATAGCAATTAGAAAACTTTCATGGGCCTTGCCTCTTCAGTAATCAGAAACTTACTCTAATAACAGAACTTTTTTAAAGTAACAAAGTTTTACCAGGCAGCTGCTCCAGACAGTTGGACACACCAGTCGGACTTCTGCCCACGTGAACAATTAACGTCAGCAAGATCATTCAATTAGTATTCTAAGAAATATCATAAAAAATTCGTACCACCAAGCCCTTAAATCAATGTAAGTTAATATTACTGCTGAACAAGAATTTTGCCAGGCACCTGTCCAAACCGTTATACAGCCAACGGATTTCCATCCACAGTAGCAGTTAATAATATTAACAAGGGCTATAACCGTCACAGAGTTCAAGAAATTGGAATACTACATTTCTTTATCCATATTATAGTATTTTAACAAAAGGATGGGGCCCCTCCACGCCCACACCGACCTGGTGACCAAACCAAAAGTTCTACTGTCACCTCCGTATAACATGTTAGTGTTCGAATCAGGAGCTGTAACGTTTCCATGGGTCTGGGTAGGATTGCTCATTTAATGGTCCATCAAGAGACAGAAAGTGGATAAAAGCGATCGAAGGGTAGCGGTTTGTAAGGGCAGAGGGAAAAAAATGCCAAGGCAAGTGCCAAGGGAAAACAACCTCTGCGACAGTAGGACGGGTAGTAAGGGCAGTAGCGGCTTGCTAGCTGCGACAGTGCATGCAAGGTGAGGTTATGTCAGTGCGAGGTATCGTGCATCGTTACCTTTGTCGCTGCGTGCTCGTTGTAGGCGGGCCAGTCCGGGTGCTGCAGCTGGGCTCCTGTGGATTCTCCTGGGCCTGCTGCAGTGGCTGCGTCCCTGCAACAAAGGAGTTCCATGCGGCAACGCATGCGTTGCCTTACGCCCTCAGCTGTGCCATGTCGTCAGTGACTTGGCAAAGCTTCATCAGGATGGTGCTGAACGGCGGCGCTACTGCATGCTGCAGCTCTTCCGCAGCTGAGCCTCGAGCAGCTCTGCTTGCTAGGTGAACTGCGCCGCAACAGCGTCGGAGAAATGCACACCGTTCACTCGCGCTTGTGCGATGATGGCTGCCTTTTTTGGCTTCTCGGACCCTTGTGGGGGCCGCCCCCAAGGCGGTCGGCGTCGCCGCCTTCGGCACGGTTGCGGCTTGAGAAAGCCGGGCGGCCGCGCCAGCTGGCGACGTGCGGGCCGCCACACCGGACGCAAGTCGGCTGAACTTTACTGCCGCGGTCGCAGGCGCGGCTGTCGTGCTCGCCGGAGCACTTGACGCACCTCGCCGCTTTGCGGCAATACTTCGCGACATGGCCCTCGCCCTGGAACCTGAAGCACTGGGGCTGGGGGTCCGTGGCGGTCGGGAGAGCTTCTGTCGTAACAGGGAAGCCCAGCAACTTCCGCAAGTCTAAGATGTCGCTCTCGCCGTCGGCCGTTTGCACGGTCACGCAATAGAGCGGCGCCCTATTCTTGTTGGTCCGGTTGTGCAACCTTGCGGTTGTGTTACCAAACCCGGCTCGCAGCAGCCCTTTACGGACCGCTGCCTCGTCACAGCACCAAGGTAACACCCCTAGGAGTGCCTTGATCGTCTTTTTCCTTCCAGCGGAAGGTGCCTTATCACGCGCTGGCGGTGCGTCGACAATGTCGGCGGCCACGGCGACTTTGATCGCCCTGTGGTCGGCCAGGTTTGCTGCCAGAACGCAGATCAGCGAGTCTGTGTCGACAGACTCGTAGACCATCTCGTTCTCGGTGCAATTCGTCCACCCGCCTTTGCACTAGACGTACAAGGGGGGAACAGGTTGCGACTCGTCTTCTCGGGTCTTCCTTGCTTGGTTGGCAGACTCAGTGAGTCAATCAATCGAAGAACCCCTCGTAGCAGCAGGTTTCCTCTGCGCGTACGTCCTTCCCATGCTGTGGGTAGTAGAACACGACAATCTGCTGGCGTTGTGAAAACAACACACGACAATTTTCTTCCCGCGGCGCCCACAGCACAGAACTTCCTCACGAGCTCACCTCGGCCGAGTAAGCATAGCGCGCAGCGGCAACGATGCACACGCCTCGCTTGCTCAGGCCGCTCTGGTGCCCCAGTAGTAAGCAGTGACATTTACATATAGAGATCGTCTGTGAAAGTCAAAGGACAAATAGTACCTGTTCATTAAATACTTCAAGGCGGAAACCTATTTAAAATTGTAATCAAAGTAGCTTAAGTAAATAACATGTAATTGAACAGATGTTTTCTTTTTTTAAAAAAAATTCTTTATTCTTCAGTACTTGATACATAAGCAACCAACCACCCAATACATTAGTGGGTCCTAATTGATACTAATACAATTATTACTACTGCTTTTATTCTAAGAATGTTAGTTCTATTACTCTTCCACTATGGACACTACTGCTATGTCCTAAGGTTACCAATATTTGACTATGTCTACTACTTATATTAGTCTACTCTATCTGCAGTGTAACAGGTGTGCCATCGTATATATAAACTTACATTAGTTGGCCATGCCCACCGAGCTAATCCCGGTGAGCATGCCCCTAGCACTGTACTGGTCCAGAGTGGTTAATCGCTGCAGTACTACACTAATGTCGCTATCCTAGCTTATCCTACATCTAACCTTATATTTAGTCCTATGCCAGATCTGGTGAATGTTAGAATCGGGTAAAAGGTGCACCCTCCCCCTAATCCCAGACGTGGTGGATCCCAGCCGTGAAGCAGCTGGCCAAGTTCACGCCTTGGCGGAACAGGACAGGTGCACGGAGTCTAGTCAGGTGATCAGATATGATCTGTTAGTTACTCTTCCGTAGAAATTCCTATATGACTTTGTGTGATATTTCATTAGCTAACTTGTTCAGGATTGGGAAATGGTCCTCATGCCTGAGCAAGTGATACGTGCCATAGTTTGGTAACTGTTGTCGTAATTGTGCCGCTACGTCGTCGAAGAGGTGTCACTCATACACCACATGTTCTGGGGTGCCTGGTGTGGCCCCAAAATCACACCTTCGTGTAGCCCGTTTCCCAAACCGGCATAAGTATGCCGGGTACGGTCCATGCCCTGTAAGAAAGTGCAGCAGCCCTCTTTGAAGGCTCAAAGTGTTTTAACTGTAGTCGCTCCCTGATGTTGGGCAGTAGTTCATGTGTTCTGGGACCGGTGTCTTCATTGTCGCACTGTTCTCGCCAAAGCTCCTCCTCCCTCCGTCTGATTTCTAGTTTGTTCCCCACGTGAATCCCCATTAATTCAATTATTTTGTCCCTGTTTCCCTTTTTGACCCGGTACCATGCCGCTTGTTCCCTGATCTTTAAGTCGAGTGGACAAAGCCCCATTAATACTGTTAGTGCTCTCCCTAGAGTTGTTCTATATGCCCCTACCGATCGCAGGAGCATATTTCGCTGCAGTCTTCTTACGGCCGTGGAAGGCATGACCCTCGTGAGCCTGTGAGCCCAGACTCCTGACCCACTTCCTACAATTGACGTCAATGTACTATTGTGATATTTGAGAGGTGGCATGAGCCCCCTCTCATATTTCTATCTTACGATTTTCCTCTCTAATTGCATGCGGTGAAAAGTTGCTATTCCTTCACACGCGGACTTCCCACACAGCGTCTCTCGTCACCCGGGTGGTCCGGTGACAGGCGGGATCTGCTGATCTTGAAAGGGTAAGCCGACGGGTGTGAGGGAGTCGAGTGAATGCTTTCCAGACGCCGACATTGTAGAATAGCGGCAGACATGCTCGCAGGGGCCTGAAGTAGCAGCTGGGCTAGAGGTTCCGTTACTTCGCAGAAAGCGAAAACACTTTCTGGTAGGCTACCAGCGAGGCGTGGGAATGACTTGTGTACCCAGGCAGTTGTGGCTGGCAAATTCCCGCGCTTTCTGCAAAATCGTAACTGTGATTGGCTTGCTCAGGGCATAGCTCCATGACGTAGCAAAATCGTCGCAGAAATTGGCGCCAAGAATCTCCATTGGTGGAATGGTAGTGCTCCGGCAATAGAGTGGAATTTTCCGCCAGTTTTCGAGTTGCTGATTGGAACGGTTAACCATGGCCACTGTCGTGGGGGCAGGAATGTTCTGTGTTCGGTTTGTATGGGTGCTCTTGTGGGCAGTCGGCTCTCGCCTTTCAGTTGGAGTAGGTTACAACACTGAGCTCTCGCTGCTCTGGACAGCCTGCCTTCCGTTGGCTGTCTAATATACTTTTATTTGATTATAACTGTTTAACAAAGTTGCTGAAGTTTCGACTTCAACGTAACTTTCCGAGTACAGTTGGCAATTGAGCGTTCTGCGTACAAGCGGCCTATGTTGTCTGTCTTGGGCAGTTTTGGCTAAAGTTGACTGTATCGGAGTTACTGTGTGACTTCGCTTGTGAAAATCAATCACTGTACCGTCAGTGGTTGTGTGGCGAGCCTTCTTCGTCTCCCTCAGAGGCGCATTTGTACTGATAGGAAGTCTTTAGTCTGGAACAACCAGACCAGGACAATTTGTTTCGGGCTATACTCGCGACATTATCATCACCACGACGGGACGTCGAAGCAACCAGCCATCGCTTCCAGTACGCCAGATCGTGTCCTTGCAGCTAAGAAGACAGCTTGGTAATGTACGTCCACAGCACCGGCAAAGCAGGTATTTTTGCTAGGCGATAATCAGAACTCAGCAGAGCGCGCCTCTTCGTCATTTCTAACTTTGTTCTATCTTGGATGTTCATTGTCTGAGTTCTCACTAAAGTAGCAGCAATTAATGTTGGGTTAGCTGTGTGTCTCTCTTAAGATTTGAGTTGCAAGGAATTGGCTCCACATACCACTTCGCCATAAACGTCACAATCTAGTTTAGGGGCAACTTCACCTTCACAGCGTTTATTTGAGTATCCAATTTGAGCCAATTTGATGTATTGTAAATGTTTCATGTGTTTTTGTTTATTATTTTGTGTTTAGTCTTAATAAATCATATTGTTATTTTGGACAGAACTTTCATTCTGTTAATCGGTAGAACAACCCTATCATTTCTCACTACGTTAATGAAACCTTCCTTTATTTAACTTATTTATCAAATTAAATTATTGCAGGTGCCAAACTCTTTTCTACTCCACTTGCAGGGTTGATTACAGTCAGTTCGTGTATCTTTTTAATCCATGTGCAACAGCAAAAGTCGGAGTTAGAATAGGGGGGGGGGGGTTAGAGCATCATTTACATATGTAGATTCTAGAAGAATTTAGTGTTAAATACACTGCTAGCCCCGGCACCTCGCATATTGTTTTATTAGTTCTGGTGGCAGGTGGAATCGTTTGTATCCAATCGCTATCAGATTGTTGAGTGTTTCTAAGGATCTTTGCGTTATGGTGTCAGTGTGTAATGTATAGCTCCACCTCTCGTCGACGACTACACCCAAGTATCGTGCCTCGTGGCGCCAAAGAACTGGTAAGCCATCTATTCTTACTGTCGGATTCCTAACTAGTTATCCCTTCAATAGTAAGTATGTGGACTTACTTGGTGAGATCTTCATTTTGGCAGTGTGGCACCAGGTGCTCAAGATAGATATGGCCCCTTCAATTTTTGGTTCCAGGTCTTCGCAGCTACGACCGCCAACCAGCAGTAGGAGGTCGTCTGCGTAGGTTATGCCATCTAGCACAGCATCACTGTTCTGCAGGTTGTCCAAACGGGGTTCCATGTTGATATACTAAAAGAGTGGCCCCAGGACAGATCCCAGTGGACACCCCTTTGTAATCTTTTTACTGAATCTCGCGCTGGGGGACGATAGCCAGACCTCCCTATCCTCACAATAGCTCCTAAGACAGCCATATAGCCACTCTGGGCACTCCTTCTCCCGCAAGCGGGAGAAGAGCGATGGCCACCACAGGTTGTCGAAGGCGTCACTGATATCCACAATGATGCCGACCACGTATTTGTGTGCGGCTGAGCCACAGACCTCCGCGGCCAGGGCGATGGCGCCAGACGCCGATCTTCCCGACCGAAAACCGAACTGCCTGTCACTCATCCCACACTGTACTCGGTGTGCTGCCAGTCTGTATGCTAGCAACCTCTCAAACAGTTTCCCCAGTAGGTCCAGTAGAGAGATGGGCCTGTACGATTTGGCTTCTTTTGGGCCTTTGTCTGGACCCTTCTTAATTATCACTACATTAGTTTTTTCCAGATTTGGGGGAATTTCCTGAGCCTCAAGCACCCTTTGTATAGCTTTGTGAGAGGTGCCACCAGCTGGGGGGCCAGGAGCTGTGATGCCGTCTGTGCCAGGAGCCTTGCCCTTCTTAAGACCCTTTATCTGAGCAGCTACTTCCTCTTCAGAGAAGGGATATACCATGCTGTTATTCCTATATTCCTCTTGATCTTGTCTCCTGATTTGCTGTTGCGCCTTGGAGTCATCATTCTCGCTATTTTCAGGCAGCAGGACCTGGAGGAGGACCTCAGCAGTTTCCTGCCAGGTTTCCGTCATCCAGCCCTGGTCCCTGATGGTAGACAACACCATGGGTGACCTGATCTTCTCCCATACTAGCTTGTAGGGATGCCCCATGAGTCTGTAGCCAATTGGCTTTGAACATACTTCTCCCAGCTCTCTAGCCTGACTGCCCTAAGCTCCTGTTGAAAGTGCTCCTTCGCTTTCCTGTATATTTGCAACCAACGTTGCTTCTCCTCGCAGACGACACTCCGCTGATAGTACCTCCTCGCGCTCCTTACAGACTGGCGCATCTGTCCTAGTTCGGTTAACCATGGTGACGGAGAGGCCGCAACGGCTCTCCTCCTGGTTGGTACGGCAGCTTTCAACGCCCTGACGACTGCTTTCACCAGTGCCTTGGTAAACGGTCCATTTTAACACGGGTAATGCATCACAAAGCAAATACCTTTCGCACTGGCGGAATGTTACGTGATACCACATACTTACACGTTTGTGACAATTACAGCGCCATCTATCACAAAGCGACAAAAATGGTCCAACTAAAACATTCATATTTCTTTACATACTACACGAATATGTAATAAAAATGGGGGTTCCTATTTAAAAAACGCAATTGATATCCGTTTGACCTATGGCAGCTCCATCTAGCGGGCCAACCATACCGCCATCTGGTTTCCCCATTCAAACTAGACAAGTTTCGTTCTTTGTAGTTTTTTCGTTTGACGCTTATTTCGTGAGATATGTGGCCCGCTCACTATCAATGGACCACCCGCAAAAGTTAACCAGAGATGTGTACCAGCCTCAGTTGTTCCTGTGAAGAGGGAAAGTCAATCAGTTCCACCAAGAGGTATTTCTCTCAGTCCGAATACAATGGATGGGGTAAAAAAAAAAGAAGAAAACATTCACAACCTCGTTTTGCATTCGCCACGCAGGTAAACCCCAGACTGCTCACTTTTTTGGCCCTTCGCGGGGCGTGGAAAGCGGTGTCCGTGGCGTCGGTGGCTGCTAATTACCTCTCACGCAGGCGTCGAGGTGGCAGCCGCGGCGCTTGTAGGCAGCCGGCCGCCGCTGTAGCTGTCAGCTGCGGCCTGCCTCCACTACCTGCCGCCGCCTCGACACTAATTAGGGGCCCCCGGCCGCGCTCATTGTTGGCTTCCGTCCCGGCCCCTCCTTCATCCGTTCAACGACCTCTGATTCCTAGCGTCTCGTATATCTCGACAAAATTATTGTTACGCGTACCTTCCCCTTACAGCTCCTAGTGTGTAACTCATCTGGTCGTGCATACCTCACTTTAATTGTGTTCTGGACAAAGTGTGTTCACTGAACCAGCAAGAGCTGCGGTCTACCAAAACTGAGTTTCGGTGGTTATTATACCGTACATAAATGACGTAGTAAGTAGTAGAATTACAGGTAGTGCTCGTAGCATTGGTAGGGGAATACACATTAATAAATATGCGAGAGAGAAACTGGTAGCAGTCGGTTTATCTTTGTTTTTTGTCTGTTTGTCTTACACATAATTAGAACCACACATCATTCATTGTTAGTCCATTGTGTATTTTTTATCCTCAAAAAATATAAATTGTATTTTGTAAGTAATAAAAATTAGTTGATCGCGTAACTTCTGCGCCTTTACGTAACTGCAGGAATTACTTTTAATGCATGTACCGTTTACATGCAAATGGTTCAAATGGCTCTGAGCACTATGGGACTTAACTTCTGAGGTCGCGACCTCTACGGTCGCAGGTTCGAATCCTTCATCAGGCATGGATGTGTGTGATGTCCTTAGGTTAGTTAGGTTTAAGTAGTTCTAAGTTCTAGGGGACTGATGACCTCAGCAGTTAAGTCCCATAGTGCTCAGAGCCATTATAACCACTTCTGAGGTCATCAGGCCGCTAGAACTTAGAACTACTTAAACTTAACTAATCCAAGGACATCACATACATCAATGCCTGAGGCAGAATTCGAACCTGCGACCGTAGCGGTCGCGCGGTTCCAGACTGTAGCGCCTAGAACCGCTCGGCCACTCCGGCCGGCGTTTACATGTACAAACCTAACAAATCTATATAATTTTTGATATCCTCAATAGATCTTTGATCAAAATCAAGAGTTACCTGTTATGTGGAAATTGTTTATCAATAACATGAACATGTTTTATATAACTGTGATGAAGTATTTAAGCGATTTTTGATGTTTTTGTGAGTTTTTTAAATATTACCTTTTTTGAGGAAATTGCGTTTGCTAGTGCTATGTAATAAACCCTTTTACTACAAAATTCTTCTGTTTCACGTTAAAAATCAACTATTTTCGAATAAAATCTCAACTAAATATTGACAGTTTCAGTTTGGCTATAAACACTTGTTATTTTTAAATAACGAACACTAGGATAACTATGTAGAAGAAAAATGTTCTGCAGTTCGTGATACATCCTCACTCAGTTTCTAGACGATTCACTGTTTCCGGTTTCTAGGGGAATGTGTTACGACACTGATCTCATACGAAGACAAAGCGATCAAAATGAGGTAGCGTCAGATAGGTATGCAACACACGTAATATACAGGTAATGCAATTACGATCTGAACTGACGAAGGCTACTATGAAAGATACCGTAATGCACGGTTACTTACGATAGTCTACTATATAGCCTACAGTAGTTTTACAACTCTAACTGAGTGTAACTATTTATTAACAGGAAATTTTCTTCTCATCTGTGATCAAATTCAAAACCGAGGAAGCAGTCTTGCAGACACAGGATGTATGAATAACAACACCTTAAGCCACAAAAAATTTGTGTTTTATTAGGTCACATGATGCAATTCAGTATACAGGGTGTCCCACTTAATTTTGGTAGCTTATACATGTCAGAAATGAAACATAGTGTGAATAATGTAATTGGCCAGCGAAGCACCTATGTCAGGGGCTCACACAATGGGCAGGAACGCACAATCCCTAAAAGTAAGAAATATCACTTTCAACACGAAGTTACGTTTTTCTAAACGGCACAAATACGTTTTTTTCACTAAATTGAAAACCAGAGGTACAGTTAGTAACGGCAGATTTGTTCTCACTATCCTAAACCTTATACATTCTGAAATACGGAGACTTCAAGTAATGGAAACCGCACCACAGTTTCTGCCGTAATGGGTCAGACTACAGCACGCTTTAGGACAGTGCAGGAAACCTGCATCACGGCATTACAACGTTGAGGTAGAGTCTGTGGCAACGTTGCCATTCTTTAAAGTTCACGTATGTGAGACGGTATGAGATTTAGAACAGTGAAAAGACTTCCGTCACTAACTGTGCCTGTGGTTTTCATATCTGAAGAAAAACGTACTTGTGCCATTTAAAAAAACGTAACTTTGTGTTGAGAGTGGTGTTTATTTACATACGCTGAAGAGCTAAACAACTGGTACACCTGCCTAATATGAAGCAGGCCCCGCGAGCACGCAGAAGTGCCACAACACGACGTGGCATAGACTCGACTAATGTCTGAGGTAGTGTTTCAGGCAACTGATACCACGAATCTTGCAGGGCTGTCCATCAATCCGTAAGAGTACGAGGTGGTGGAGATCTCTACTGAACAGCACGTTGCAAGGCCTCCCAGATATGCTCAATAATGTTCTTGTCTGGAGAGTTTGGTGACTAGCGGAAGAGTTTAGACACAGAAGAGTGTTCCTGGAGCCACTCTGTAGCAGTTCTGGACGTGTGGGGTGTCGTATTGTCCTGCTGGAATTGCCCAAGTCCGTCGGAATGCACAATGGACATGAATGTACGCAGGTGATCAGACATGATGCTTACGTATGTGTCACCCTTTGGAGTCGTATCTAGACGTATCAGGGGTCGCATATCACTACAGCTGCACACCTCCACACCATTTTAGAGCCTCCACCAGCTTGAACAGTCCCTGCTGACATGCAGGGTCCATGGATTCATGAGATTGTCTCCATACCCGTACACGTCCATCCGCTCGATACAATCTGAAACGAGACTCGTCCGACTAGGCTACATGTTTCCAGTCAATAACAGAACAATGTCTGTGGTGGCTGGCCCAGATGAGGTGTATAGCTTTGTGTCTTGCAGTCATCAAGGGTACTCGAGTGAGCCTTCGGCTCCGAAAGCCCATGTTGTAGATGTTTCGTTGAATAATTCAAAAATGGCTGTGAGCACTACGGGACTTAACTGCTGTGGTTATCAGTTCCCTAGAACTTAGAAATACTTAAACCTAACTAACCTAAGGACAGCACACACATCCATGCCCGAGGCAGGATTCGAGTCTGCGACCGTAGCAGCCGCGTGGTTCCGGAATGAAGCAGCCGGCCGCGGTGGCCGTGCGGTTCTGGCGCTGCAGTCCGGAACCGCGGGACTGCTACGGTCGCAGGTTCGAATCCTGCCTCGGGCATGGGTGTGTGTGATGTCCTTAGATTAGTTAGGTTTAAGTAGTTCTAAGTTCTAGGGGACTTATGACCTAAGATGTTGAGTCCCATAGTGCTCAGAGCCATTTGAACCATTTGAACCGGAATGAAGCGCCTAGAACCGCTCGGCCACATCGGCCGGCTGTCTGGAATCATTCGAACGTTCTTGGATACTGATTTTTGAAACTTCTACCTGTTTTAGCACCGTAGTAGGCAGGACAACTGGAGCGCGATATGTTACATACTGCACTTTTTGGGACTCTATTGTTATGTTGTGGACTAATAGGCGTCCTAAGTTATTGTAAGCGGAGAATGAAACTGTTTGTTGTTTTTTTTTTGGTAAATATGTTAGAATTTTTTTTGTGAATTGGGGCCTAGATACAGCATGGTAACAAATATTTTCTCTTCTTTCTTAGTATGGCAATTTGTTGTCATATTTTTGTGTATTTGTGTGTATAAATAAGCTTTTCTTTTGGCTGTATAGCCACTGTTTATCGGAATATACTTTATTGTTTCATATACTATCCTGGAAATCTTTTCTTATAATTTGAGTGTGCTCTGTGTATCATCACTCTAAAGGCAGCATATTTCTTTGTGGTAGGATGACATGATGAATCAGGCAACTGTTACTCCAGTCTCTAGCGTTTCTTGCTTGGCATTTGCGTTCACAAACGGATTACACACTTTTAAACAGGTCTTCAATTGGATACGTCAATACTAAACATTCGTGCTTTTAATGAAACTGCAAATACACTGCTGGTCATTCAATTTGCAACACGAAGGTGGCATGCCTTGATACTGGCAAGAATTGTACTACATGTTAAGATATGCAGTTGATTAGCATTTCTACGCCACTGCACGAAGTAGTCGGGAGTAAGTCCGCAGCTCGTGGTCTTACGGCCCTGTTCTCGCTTCCCTAGCACGGTGTCCCGGGTTCGATTCCCGACGCGTTCAGGGATTTTCACCTGCCTCGAGATGACTGGGTGTTTGTGTTTTCCTCATCATTTCATCATCATTATTGAATGACTGAGCAAAGTTTGGGAGTTTGTACGGGCGCTGATAACCTCGCAGTTGAGCGCCCCACAAACAAAACATCATCATCATCATAGTCGGGAGTAACGCTTTCTACATTCCGTATGTAAGGAAAGATTACGCAGCAGGTTTCTCATTCAGGAATCTGATTTAAAAGTTTGTTTGTTTGTGAGAAGCTCGTGTTACGAGAATTTGAAAGTGACAAGTACCTGGGCCGTAGAAACTGCTGTTTACCGTTCTGCTGCGTGTTGATTGGTATCGTGCCACTGTTAGGCGAATGCGGAATCGATCGGTCTAGAAGGGTCATCCCAAGGCTACTGCAGGACCTCTATGACCCAACGCGTCTAGCACCAGAGAGGACACACATATCATCCACTCGGCCGTGCAGGATGGCACAACCACGGAACGTCGTTTGAGTGAGGAATTGGGCTTGTTTTCAGCAAGATTAGTATCAATGTGGACAGCGCAACGACGTCTGCAGCGGCTTACTTTTATGCTGCAGCAGATAGTGGCGCTTCCAGACGGGTGGGCCCAATGACAACACAGGGCACTGGAGTGGCATCGTTACTGCATACAGGACGCATCCGTCTGTGAAGGTTTTAAGAGGACTACGAATGTTAACAGACAGCATTTTTTCATCATCGTACTGGGTCAGCACATGGTGTAATATGCGATGCTATTAGGTACAAAAAAAAAAAAAAAAAAAACCGACCGACCACTGTGTCATCCTGTGCGTCATCGGATGCGATACAGAGGGACACGTGGACAGCACAACACTAACCTGCACGTTATTAGGTTTCTAGAGCTTGAAACTGTTACTTCTGTAACGAAATGCAGATGCCCAGGAATGTTGACAGATAATGTCCGCCCACATGTTGCCAAGGTTGTTACGAATACACTACACTTCGCTGGGAAGCCCTTACACATCCTCCATTCACTCTCGATCTCTCTTCATGCGATTTCCACCTTTTTCGAACCATAATGAAAGACATTCGTGATCGTCGATTTGTTTCGGACGAAGAGATGCACGCTTGGGGATAGCCGTGTTTCTGTAGCCAACCGCAAAAATTTATCCCTGAAGGCATTGATTGTCTTGTCTCACGTTGGGATAAATGTATTGACAGTAATGCTGATTACTTTTGAAATACTGCTTATTTATTATACTCCATTTGTCACGTTTTCATTTGATTGCCCCTTATACATTATATAATTGAAATATTCTTGAAGCAGTTCAGTTTAGTAGCATTAGCGGTGGACCGGGTGCCAAGATCAACAAATCTAACATGAATGGACTTCGTTTGGCGGAGCTGTGAGAAGAAACTGGTCATATCCCAGACTGTGAAAGTAACGGACTGGACGTTTACATCCATACAATAAAAAACAACAATTTTCGACTCTGCTTTCTTACATGCCGGAAAACTTGAAAACTTTATATTTGAGGCATTATTTTTATACTACACTCCAGCCTTTTGTTCTTAAATCATACACACATCAAAAAAAGTTTTGCATCACCTCGTTCCGAGAGTTCCAAAACCTGTACAGAAAATCGGAATGGAGATAAACATAAACATCATTTCCACCCTTTTTATTGCTCATGAAAACCACACATTTCTTGTTCTACCACCATACAGCGAGACCTGCAGATGTGTTGGTCTAGATTGCTGCACATACCGGTACCTCTAATACCCAGCAGCACATCCTCTTGCATTCATGCATGCCTATATCCGTCATGGCATACTGTCCACAAGTTCATCAACGCACTGTTGGTCCGGATTGTCTCACTCATCAACGGCGATTCGTCGTAGTGGTTGCTGGGTCACGTGGTCCATAAACAGCCCTTTTTAATCTATCCCAGGCACGTTCGATAGGGTTCATGTCTGGAGAACATGCTGGCCACTCTAGTCGAGCGATGTCGCTATCCTGAAGGAAGTAATTCACAAGATGTGTACGATGGGGGCGCGAGTTGTCGTCCATGAAGACGAATGCCTCGACAATATGCTGCCGATATGGTTGCACCATCGGTCGGAGGATGGCATTGACGTATCGTACAGCCGTTACGCCGCCTTCCATGACCACCAACGGCGTACGTCGGCCCCACATAATGCCACCCCAAAACAGAAGGGAACCTCCATCTTGCTGCACTCGCTGGACAGTGTGTCTAAGGCGTTCAGCCTGACCGGGTTGCCTCCAAACACGTTTCCGACGATTATGTGGTTAAAGGCATATGCGACACTCATCGGTGAAGAGAACGTGATGCCAATCCTGAACGGTCCATTCGGCATGTTGTTGGGCCCACCTGTACCGCGCTGCATTGTGCTGTGGTTGCAAAGATGGACCTCGCCATGAACTTCGGAAGTGAAGTTGCACATGATGCAGCCTATTGCGAACATTTTGAGTCGTAACACGGCGTTATTCAACATGTTGGCCTTGCTGTCAGGGTTTCTCCGAGCCATGATCCGTAGGTAGCAGTCATACACTGCGGTAGTAGCCATTGGGTGGCCTGAGCGAGACATGTCATCGACAGTTCCTGTCTCTCTGTATCTCCTCCATGTCCGAACAACATCGCTTTGGTTCACTCCGCGACGCCTGGACACTTCCCTTCTTGAGAGCCCTTCCTGGCACAAAGTAATAGTGCGAAAACGATCGAACCGCGGTATTGACCGTCGAGGCATGGTTGAACTACAGACAAAATTACCTGTGTATCTTGTTCCTGGTGGGATGACTGTCGGACCCCTCAGTCTAATAGGCGGTGCTCATGCATTGTTGTTTACATATTTGGGCGGGTTTAGTGGCATCTCTGGACAGACAATGGAACTGTGTCTGTGATACAATATCCAAAGTCAACGTCTATCTTCAGGAGTTCTGGGAAACGGGGTGCTGCAAAACTTTTCTTGATGTGTGTAATTCCGGTCAACATTTAACTTATAGCTCGGTGCAGTGTGGTATTATATAATACTGCCATTAGCGATGGAAACTACAAGTACATACATTACAATTAAGCTGGTGCCAATGCCATTTTGTTGGTTGATGGACAAACGTGTTCGCAGATTTCTTGGAAACTTTCGGCTACCACCGATAACTCTAAAGAGCAGACTAAATGAGGTAAATTGATATAATTAAGTTATACAGAACATTAGGATTATAATTATAGATATTGTGATCATTGGTACCATAATATGTACTATCTTCGTGTGTAAGATATCTTCCTGCAAACACATCACCTAATTTGCTACCTGATATTTTCTGGAAGGGCGTAACGGCACTGCGAAGTGACTATGCCTGTCAGTAAAGACTATCAATTTGCCTCCATACATCCATACTTCGGTACCTGATCTGCTGCCCAGGAGAATGTAAACGTCAATGACTTGCTTGCGCCGTCTGTACTTGGAGGTACTAACCAACCTAAAAACACATTATTCCTGATAGCTGTCATTATTAGCCTGCAAATGAAGTAAAAGATGATATGATACTGTTCAACACACTGCTCTCAGTCATCACTAGAAATATCTGCGCTTATAACCAACACCCTGCGTGCGCAAATAATTCGTAAGATCATGCATCGGAGTTAAATTTTACAAAAATGTTCTTCAGCCATTGCTAAGCGAAAAATATTATTTCATTAGATTATAGGGGTAACTTTGTGACATCACACAAGGGTGCAGAAACAAGTGTGAATCGATTGTAGAAAACATGTCTCACTACTGAAATTAGGAACGTTTGTGATTGGTTTAGTAACAAAGAAATGTTTTATTTCGCATTATAGTTGTTACAACATCCGAGTTCAGGGGTTGTACTATGTCAGAACGATCGAGAAGTGTGGTTTGGGACACGGGGATGACTCACGCTGAAGCGTGCAGAGAAAAACAGGCAAGTGTGACATTGACTTTATTGCAGCGGGTCTTCTGCCCAACTCGAAGTGGCCGCCGCGTGTTGACTGTGCCAGTGGCCCGGAACACGGATGACTGCTCCCTCAAGCGCAACTCGTGGACCCCACGTAGAGCGCCGAAGGGAAGCAGCCGACAGCCGTCGTTGTAATGAGCCTTAGCAGCTCCGGCCGTCCACCCAAGGCAGCTCGTTCAGTGCCCACAGTCAGCTCTGCACCCAGGAGGCCGCGAGTTCTCGACCCGGCCCCGCCCCTGCGGGTTGCAGCTTGCAATCCTGCGGGCGATGCCACCCAGAGAGTGGAGGATAGCAGCCCTCCCGCGCCACGTGTCGGTGTAGCTCCAAGGTGCGGCGCGCCCTGCCACAGGAATGATGCATCGCTGCAGCGGAGGTTGGATACAGCTTCAGCGGGCCGGTTGGTCACCGATATCCATCACCAAAACGTGTCGTGGTCGGCCTGCAACTTAAACTAGTCGTCGTTCTCTCCGGTTCTAGACGCGGACAAAATAGCGACACGACTGTGCGCTTTGTGCTTCCGGGTGCGCTTATTTATACGTCTTTTCCCTATGCCTCTGGAGGGAACAAGTGGAGTACTCTTTGGTAATTACATCGTCAGCTTTCCTCAGCCCGCTTCGGCCCCTACACACTGGGCATTAGGCGCTGTTCTAACTGCAACGTACGGGTTCTGCACAGCTCGTTATTGCCCTGTGCTGCCCTGCTTACATCACACTTGTATATACACTAAAGCGTCAAAGAAACTGGTATAGGCATGTGTATTCAAATACGGAGATTTGTAAACAGATAGAATACGGCACTGCGGTCGGCAGCGCCTATATAAGACAACAAGTGTCTGGTGCAGTTGTTAAATAGGGTACTGCTGCTGCAATGGCGGGTTATCAAGATTTAAGTGGGTTTCAACGTGGTGTTATAGTCGGCGCACGAGCGATGGGAGACAGCATCTCCGAGGTAGTAATGGAGTGGAGGTTTTCCCGTACGACCATTTCACGAGTATACCGTGGATATCAGAAATCCGGCAAAACATCAAATCTCCGCCATCCCTGCGACGACGGAGGTTCGAGTACTCCCTCGGGCATGGTTGTGTGTGTTTGTCCTTAGGATAATTTAGGTTAAGTAGTATGTAAGCTTAGGGACTGATGACCTTAGCAGTCAAATCCCACAAGATTTCACTCACATTTGAACATTTTGAACCAGCAAAGAGGAAGAGAAACGTTCAGCGTGACAGAAGTGCAACTCATCCGCAAATTCCAGCAGATTTCAGTGCTGGACCATCAAAAAGTATCAACATGCGAACGATTCAACGAAGCATCATCGATATAGGCTTTCGGAGCCGAAGGCCCACTCGTGTACCCTTGATGACTGCACGACACAAGACTTTACGCCTCGCCTGGGCCCGTCAACACTGGCATTGGACTCTTGATGACTGGAAACATGTTGACTGGTCGGATGAGTCTCGTTTCAAATTGTATCGAGCGGATGGATATGTACGGATATGGAGGCAATCTCATGAATCCATGGACCCTGCAGATCAGCAGGGGACTGTTCAAGCTGGTGGAGGTTCGTAAAGGAGTGGGGTGTGTGCAGTTGGAGCGATGTAGGACTCCTGATATATCTAGATACAAGTGTGACAGGTGACACGTACGTAAGCATCGTGTCTAATCACCTGCATCCTTTCATGTCCATTGCGCATTCCGACGGACTTGCGCAATACTAGCAGTACAATGCCACACCCCACACGTCTAGAATTGCTACAGAGTTGTTCCAAGAACACTCGTCTGAGTTTAAACACTTCCGCTGGCCACTAACCTCCCCAAACAAGAACATTATTTAGAATATCTCGGATGCCTCGCAACGCACTGTTCAGAAGAGATCTCCACCCCCTCGTACTCTTACAGATTTATGGATAGCCTTGCAAAATTCATGGTTTCAAATTCCTCGAGCACTAATTCAGACATTAGTCGAGTCCATTCCACGTCTTATTGCGGCACTTCTACGTGGGTGCGAGGGTGCTACACGATATTAGGCAGGGGTAGTAGTTTCTTTGGCTCTTCTGAGTAGTAGCCGCCGGTCCATGCCTTTTAGCCTCTGATCGGTATTGTCGTAAACCTGCCTCACAGAATCGTTTGCAAAATATCAACATCACCCGCACCTGCCATTCGATGTGCCAATCGTTCCCGTAACTACTGCCTTCCAGCCATAGGTGTGCGAGATTACAAGAATTCCCCAAATCCACAACTGTAGTTATTCGTGGCCCAGCGTAATTTTTTTTTCTATATATAACATACATTGTGTTGACGGTTCGATGACTGCTTTTTCTCATAGCGCTGACTTGTAAGTTAATATATAAGTTTGATCTAATTATCTTGCTTATTGGACAGTGTGGTAAATGTAAGTGCTGTGACCTGGTTTTCTCTTATACTATTCCACTAGACAGATGCGTAAATAAGTGAGTAAATGTTTTGTTTAATTACTTTGCTTAATGCAGTTTATTTTTTTCGTCTTTATTTCTTTTCAGTGAGGGTAGATCTATATAATCTGGATTTTAAGAGCGTTAGAAATATAAACCAGACCAAATTAACTAACTTTGTGACAAATGTTTTTCTGTCTATGGATAAAACAAAACTCATACAAATGGCAACTTTGTAACAAAGTTATAGCTATGTAACATAAAGAAACACTAGGTGAGCAGATGTGGGTATACATGCATTAAACTCTACTTTCGCTGACTGAAATTTCATGTTACAAAATTTTCCTGTGGTAGACGGTAATTTTTTTACAGTTAATGTTCCATATTCCGAATACCTCCTTGCGTATAATATTTTTGTTTCTAACAAAGTTAAAGGATAAAGGTTATAAAGATCCATATAAGTGGAAATTAAATTCACAGCACGTATTCGTATGAGATTATGTTACAAAAACGTGCCAGAAGTGTCACAAAGTTGCCATTTTCATGGTACGTAGTTTACTCTCGTCTGGCACAGGAACTTGTAAATACAATTCGCTTTCATTACATAAAAAAATTCTTTTAATTCTGGCGTTACTAATGATTTTTCTTACATGTCAACTACAAGAACTGATGAATAAAGTGACAACCACGAGCATTTCAAAATTTTTGTGTGAGTAGAAAAATTTAGTTCAACAGATCAGAAATACTTGGTATACGGTAAATTAATATTGCCTTATCCACAATCCTTACAACTAAGTCTTCCTCCGGAAGCATGGAGCTTGAAACTCACAGACAGAATTTATTATGTAACCTTTAAAAAGAATCCGTAAAAGTCAAATTCGGGGACCTTGGACCTGTTCATCTTTCCCCGAATGTTACATCCCGATACTCTCGAATGGGAAGTTCAAAATGCGGTGAAGAGTTTCGTTACTCTGAAACTACACTTCATTGTGAAAATTTAAAGAACTCTCAGAGCCGGCTTCTGAATTTATGAACGATTTTTGTCATACATTATTCACATCGTAGCTCAGTGATCAGCGTCTCTGGCTATGTGGAGGACAATGGTTCGATACGCGGTACTGCCAAGGATTTTTCCTTGCTGCGAGGACTGGATCAGGTTGTACTCAGCCTCGTGATGTCAGCTGAGGAGCTGCTTGAGTGAGAAGCAGTGAACTAGCGCATGCGTGTGACCTTGGGAGCCTGCAGTGGGTGGTGTCTAGACTGGTGGGGCCGCTATTAAAGCGGTGGTGCGTCCAGAAATTCACGAGATGCTGCAACCGATTGTAATCGTGTGAGACCCAACTCGCTTTATTTGTTCATGAGACCCAGAAAATATTAGATACAGGCTCCCAGGTAGATGCCATTTTCCTTGACTTCCGGAAGGCGTTCGATACAGTTCCGCATTGTCGCCTCATAAACAAACTAAGAGCCTACGGAATATCAGACCAGCTGTGTGGCTGGATTGAAGAGTTTTTAGCAAACAGAACATAGGATTTTGCTCTCAATGGAGAGACGTCTACAGACGTTAAAGTAACCTCTGGCGTGCCACAGGGGAGTGTTATGGGACCATTGCTTTTCACAATATATATATATATATATATATATATATATATATATATATATATATATATATATATATATATATATGACCTAGTAGATAATGTCGGAAGTTCCATGCGGCTTTTCGCGGATGATGCTGTAGTATACAGAGAAGTTGCAGCATTTGAAAATTGCAGCGAAATGCAGGAAGATCTGCAGCGAATAGGCACTTGGTGCAGGGAGTGGCAACTGACTTTCAACACAGACAAATGTAATGTATTGCGAATACATGGGAAGAAGCATCCTTTATTGTATGATTATATGATAGCGGAACAAACACTGGTAGCAGTTACTTCTGTAAAATATCTGGGAGTATGCGTGCGGAACGATTTGAAGTGGAATGATCATATAAAATTAATTGTTGGTAAGGCGTGTACCAGGTTGAGATTCATTGGGAGAGTCCTTAGAAAATGTAGTGCATCAACAAAGGAGGTGGCTTACAAAACACTCATTCGACCTATACTTGAGTATTGCTCATCAGTGTGGGATCCGTACCAGGTCGGGTTGACGGAGGAGATAGAGAAATCCAAAGAAGAGCTGCGCGTTTCGTCACAGGTTTATTTGGTAACAGTGATAGCGTTACGGAGATGTTTAGCAAACTCAAGTGGCAGACTCTGCAAGAGAGGCACTCTGTATCGCGGTGTAGCTTGCTGTCCAGGTTTCGAGATGGTGCGTTTCTGGATGAGGTATCGAATATATTGCTTCCCCCTACTTATACCTCCGGAGGAGATCACGAATGTAAAATTAGAGAGATTCGAGCGCGCACGGAGGCTTTCCGGCAGTCGTTCTTCCCGCGAACCATACGCGACTGGAACAGGAAAGGGAGGTAATGACAGTGGCGCGTAAAGTGCCCTCCGCCACACACCGTTGGGTGGGTTGCGGAGTACAAATGTAGATGTAGATGTAGTTTTTAATGGTTAAATTCATGCAAAACTGAGGCAAACAACGTGCTATTCTCGAAGCTACACTACTTGAGAAGAAAAGTGAAGCACCCAGAAGACATGATCGGACGTCAGTGCAAATTGTTACACGTTCACACCATCAACAGGTTTGTAAATAATTAGAGTTGCAATTTTTTGCGGCAGGTAAAATAACCACCAGGGTGCTATACTATCATTCGTGTTCAGAGTTGTTGTCAGGCTTGGTAGGGTATGTAAGGGATTTATTTATTTATTTATTTATTTATTGTTCCGTGGGACCAAATTAAGGAGAAGTCTCCGTGGTCATGGAACGAGTCAATACATGAAATTATGACACGATATTAGAAACAGATAAAATGAAATATAAAAAAACATATTCAGGTGACAAGTCGTACGTTTAAATGAAGAAAATCAACAATGTAACACTGGAATTTGCTTAATTTTTTAGCTCTTCCAGGAGCTCCTCGACAGAATAGAAGGAGTGAGCCATGAGGAAACTCTTCAGTTTAGACTTAAAAGAGTTTGGGCTACTGCTAAGATTTTTGAGTTCTTGTGGTAGCTTATTGAAAATGGATGCAGCAGAATACTGCACTCCTTTCTGCACAAGAGTCAAGGAAGTGCATTCTACATGCAGATTTGATTTCTGCCTAGTATTAACTGAGTGAAAGCTGCTAACTCTTGGGAATAAGCTAATATTGCTAACAACAAACGACATTAAAGAAAATATATACTGTGAGGGCAATGTCAGAATTCCCAGATTTTTGAATAGGGGTCGACAAGACGTTCTAGAACTTACACCACATATAGCTCGAACAGCCCGTTTTTCAGCCAAAAATACCCTTTTTGAATCAGAAGAATTACCCCAAAAAATAATACCATACGACATAAGCGTATGAAAATATGCGAAGTTGACTACTTTTCGTGTTGAAGTGTCACTTATTTCAGATACTGTTCTAATGGTAAATAAAGCAGCATTTAGCTTCTGAACAAGATCCTGGACATGGGCTTTCCACAACAGCTTACTATCTATCCGAACGCCTAGGAACTTGAACTGTTCCGTCTCGCTTATAATATGCCTATCCTGTCTGATCAAAATATCGGTTCTTGTTGAATTGTGAGTTAGAAACTGTAAAAACTGAGTCTTACTGTGATTTAGCATCAAATTATTTTCCACAAGCCACGAACTTATTTCTTGAACTACGTTATTTATTACTGTTTCAATATTACACACAAGATCCTTCACTATCAAGCTCGCGTCATCAGCAAAAAGAAATATTTTTGAATTACCTGTAATACTAGAAGGCATATCATTTATATAAATAAGAAACAGCAGTGGCCCCAGCACCGACCCTTGGGGAACGCCCCACTTAACAGTGCCCCATTGGGACTGAACATCACTACCACTCTCAATATTGCGGAGAATTACCCTCTGCTTTCTGTTCTTAAAGTAAGAGGCGCACCAATTGTAAGCTACTTCCCTTACTCCATAATGGTCCAACTTCTGCAGTAATATTTTGTGGTCAACACAGTCAAAAGCCTTCGTTAAATCAAAGAAAACACCTAGCGTTAGCAACCTATTAGTTAATCCGTCCAAAACCTCACAGAGAAAAGAGAATATAGCATTTTCAGTTGTTAAACCATTTCTAAAACCAAACTGAACATTTGACAGCAAATTATGTGAATTTAAATGCTCCAGTAACATTGTATATACAACCTTCTCGATAACTTTAGCAAACACCGATGGCATAGAAATAGGTCTAAAATTGTCAACATTATCAATGTCTCCCTTTTTATAAAGTGGCTTCACTACCGAGTACTTTAATCGGTCAGGAAACCGACCACTCCTAAAGGAAAAGTTACAGATATGGCTGAGAACTGGGCTAACATACATAGAACAATACTTCAGTATTCTGCTAGATACCCCGTCATATCCATGAGAGTTCTTGGTCTTTAGTGATTTAATTATTAACTCAATCTCCCTCTCGTCAGTATCATGGAGGAGCATTTCAGGTAACAGTCTCGGAACACTTTTTCTAAGAGCGCTATATGATTCCCTGTTGGGACTAGGTTTCTATTTAGTTCACCTGCTATATTCAGAAAGTGATTATTAAATACTGTACATATATGCGACTTATCAGTAACACGGACATTCCCACTTCGCACTGATTCTATATCCTCTACGTGTCTCTGCAGACCAGCAACTTCCTTTACGACTGACCATATGGTTTTAATTTTATCCTGAGACTTAGCTATTCTGTCTGCATACGCATACTTTTTGCCTTCCTAATAACATTTTTAAGCACCTTACAATACTGTTTGTAATGGGCTGCTGCATTTAGATTTTGACTGTTTCTAACGTTTTGATATAATTGCCACTTTGTTCTACAAGATATTCTTATCCCTCTAGTCAGCGACCCAGGCTGCCTGTTTGTGCTAGTACCCTGTTTTGAACGTTCTAACGGAAAGCAACTTTCAAAGAGCTTGAGAAAAGTCTTGAGAAAAGCATTATATTTATCGTCTACTGTATCAGCGCTATAAACATCTTGCCACTCTTGTTCCTTTATAAGGTTTACAAAGGTCTATACAGCAACTGGATCAGCTTTCATGAACAGCTGATGACTATATTTAACACGTGTTGCAGCACAAAAATCTTTTAAAGTTAAAATTTGTGTATCATGATCTGAAAGGCCATGCACCTTTTTGCTAACAGAATGCCCTTCTAGTAATGAGGAATGAACAAAAATGTTGTCTATGGTTTTTCTACTGTTCCCTTGCACCCTCGTTGGAAAGAATACAGTTTGCATAAGATTATATGAATTAAAGAGGTCTACCAGCATCCTCTTCCTTGCACAATCACTTATACAATTAATATTGAAGTCACCACATATAACTAACTTTTTGTATTTCCTATAAAGTGAACCAAGAAGCTCCTCTAGCTTTAACAAAAATGTTGTGAAATCGGAGTCTGGGTATCTATAAATAACAACAGTTAGAAGTTTAGCTCCGTTAAATTTAACCACGCCTGCACAACATTCAAACACCTTTTCAGTGCAGTGCAGTGTAGTGCAGTCGTGAACGGCATCATATGTTGAGTGATGACTGTGAAGGACGTGTAGATTCCGCGTACTCGTGTGAGACAGTGTCTGAAAGGGGACGCACTGTAGATCTGCATTTGGCTGGGTCATCGAATTGTGAAACGTCTAGATTTGTGGGGCATTCGGGAGTGACAGTAGTCCGGTGCTGGATTACAGAGGGACGTAAGGACAGGCATACTCATCAAGGTTCCAGTTAAACACGTCTGACCACCGTAAAGTAGGATCCCCGTATTGTGCATCAAGCACATCGTAGCCCTTTCACCTCGGCACCTGCCACCAGAGAACGAATATCGGGCTCCCCGCAACATTCTGTGTGATGCCACACCGTTGGTCAGAGGCTAACAGCAGCCAGACTAGGGAAGTACCGTCCCATGTTAGGCTGTCGTTAACACACAACGCAGACGGCTGCCTCTGGATTGGTGCCGTGACCAGGAACCATAGACTGCCGGCGAATGGCTTTGAATTGTGCTCAGCAACGAATCGCGGTTCTGCACTCCATATGACCATTTTCGGAGAGTATTCTTCCATGTTTTGGAGATGTACAGCGGTGGTACCCTGGCGTCATGCTATCACAGTTGGTAGTGGTTGAGCGAACTTTGACGTCAGGGTTGTATGTCACAGATATCGTGCGTCCTCGTGTGTCATCACCCACGTAACACTGCGTGGCACCTTTTCCTCAAAATGACAATGCTCGTCCACACGTGGCACTTTTCTCTGCGAACTCTCTGCGTGACGTTGAGGTACTGCCGTGGCCAGGAAGATCATTTGATCTGCCCCCCATAGAAAATGCGTGGGACCAGCTCGGATAACAACTCCATCGTAGTGCCCACAATCATGATAGCAAGACCCATTAACAACAGTTATGGGTCAGCTTGCCTCAGGATAGGAAGCAACGGGTTTACGACACCCTTCCAAATCTAATTAGTGCATGCATCCAGGCTAGAGAGGGGGAGGAGGAGCTTAGTGTTTAACGTCCCGTCGACAACGAGGTCATTAGAGACGGAGCGCAAGCTCGGGTGAGGGAAGGATGTGGAAGGAAATCGGCCGTGCCCTTTCACAGGAACCATCCCGGCATTTGCCTGAAGCGATTTAGGGAAATCACGGAAAACCTAAATCAGGATGGCTGGAGACGGGATTGAACCGTCGTCCTCCCGAATGCGAGTCCAGCGTGCTAACCACTGCGCCACCGAGCTCGGTCCCAGGCTACAGGGGGATGCGGCGTCACACTGGTAAGTGGGTTCATACAGACACGTTCCTTGGAAATTTGACTCGATATCGTAATCACTGAAGCGAAAACATATACACTCCTGGGTGCTTCACTTCTTCTATCAGAGTATTCTTCCATGGTGGTGTTTCTATAGCTGATTGCAAGTGGCTTTCCATTCACTACAGTATTTTATCATCAAAAAGTTTCTCATTTTTTTATGATTTTTACGTACCAGTTGTAGTATCTCATCGATCCCGTCAGGTGCGTGAGTCGTTTTGCCATACTAAAAAATAATATGGGTGCCATTGTACAACACTCCTACACTACACTGTACACGTCGTGTGAAGTGTTATTTCACAAAAAGTTTGACCGTGATGATGTACTAATGATTAATGCAGTAGTAGAGGAGCCCACGACCAAAACCATGTCTCATCATTTTACGCCTAAACAGTACAAAATCGCTAGAGTAGACTATCGTGAACCCGACTTAAGCGGGCAGTAACGGACAAAGACGTCACAGATCCACATGGATCCATTTTTTCTATGTTAAAAAATTATAGCAGCTCTGGTCGAATTTTTAACTAATAGTTGGTCACAACAGTACAAGGCTCTGATTATCGTGAACAAAACCATCCATACAAATCACAACATGTGCTATGAATATTGGTTGAATAGGTGGTACTGTTAATCAAACAATTAATGACGACGTAACGCCGCGTGGGATTAGCTTAGCGGTCTAAGCGCTGCAGTCACGGACTGTACGGCTGGTCCCGGCGGAGGTTCGAGTCCTCCCTCGGGCATGGGTGTGTGTGTTTGTCCTTAGGATAATTTAGGTTAAGTAGTGTGTAAGCTTAGGGACTGATGACCTTAGCCGTTAAGTCCCATAAGATTTCACACATATTTGAACATTTTTTTGAAGACGTAACTTGCCAAGAGCAGAAGGAGGCGGATGATAATATTGTTTATCTTGTTTGTTGAATTAGCCAACGAGGTCGAAATCCAGCATTCCATCGCAACGGAAAAAAAACCTGTACTGAACCTCTTAGAAGAAGAATTCATTTGCAGATTAAAAAAGCGAAAAAAAATAGATTAAACATTTTCACACGAACATGTAAGATGATCACTCAACATTCTTTTACAGCCTTAAATCTCGATTTATCCTATTTTGATGCCTGCAATCTATCGCCGTGTAAAAGAGAACTGGCGTAGCGTTTATTGAGAAAATATATTTCGTAAATGTAGGGCAACACAAGGTAAGCAGCTGCACTAAATTTATCTCATATGAATTTTTTCTGTATCTGGGTAACTTATCATATGTAATATGACGTAATGCTTTGCTACCGACTGGTGAAATTTTTTAACATTTTCATAATGGAGGGTGCTCATATTTTCTTCTGAAAAATGTTTCTTGCGCATTAATTGACGAAAATCTACTAGAAAAACGTATTTTCACACGGTATGCTACGATTTTGCCTTCGGTTTCATTTCTTATTTTTTTTTTCAAATCGTTCCCCACATCTGCACTACGCTACGGCCTTCTAAAAAACGCGTTTTTGGTGTTTTAAATCTATCATTCAACTTCATTCCAAAAATCAGACGTAATGCTATGATACAGTTCACTGAAATTTTTCGATATTTTTGAAAGTGCCATTAGATCAGATGTGACGCAAAAATTTCTGAAATTACTATTTTTTGGTTTAGGGTAATGGAATCTATAGATTTTATATGATTTTGGTTGTGGGCTCTCGTACTACAGGGAATCATACTCAAAAACGTTTGTTCTTCTCCGAAACATACCATGCTCAGTGTATAAAACAACACGAATAGCAGTCGTTTCTGTTTGGTCAAGCCAGTCCAATTGAATGAGTAAAGAAATTGTAATGACTCAAATTTGGACTTGTTAATTAACTTCCTGCATTAACTATTTCATGATAAAGTTATTGTACCCAATTTTTCGTGTGTTATTCGCTACTTAATTTATTTACTATCAAAAACAGTCTTGATCATAATTTATTTATTAAAATGACCGGTTTCGACCACTACTGTGTCATCTTCAGACCTACAAGTCGTATACAAAGCTTTAATTAGAGGGCTACATACATTAAAAAAATACATATAGTTATAAAGCTATAAATCTATAAAACGATGAATTACCAATGAGTAAGAACCTCCTACTTAATTTACTGTGAAGCAATAATTAACCAACAGATCATTCCTCACCTTAATGGTACGAAAATATTCTGCATGGTTCTGAGCCAAGCCACAACTAAAGTAACCAAGAAAATTAATTTACAGACCTACCTTTTTTTTACACAGATGTCCCATACGCACATGTACACATAAAAGAACACACGCTTGCCACATTTTGGAAGCAATGAAATGCCAAAGAAACAAAAAATTAATCGTTTATCATGAGCGACTATTGAATAATACTGTCACAATAGAGTTATTTTTTGATTACTGGTTAACTTCTCATGGAAATTTGATTCTGTTACAACATCAGGCATCAGTAAAACTTGGATCCCTTTTTAACTCGACTGAATTGTTCCGTTACTTATTATTATCTAATGGCTGTTTTTTCTGCATATATATGACAGTAAGGTCAATTTTAGGGCTCGGTCCAGCAAGCTATCACACATGGCATAACTTGGCTCACTGCGAATCGTATTCACATGTAAAGTGAAGTACACTGGTAAAGGAACATACGATAAATACTGGTCAATGTGATTTGCAACGCAGAAGAAAACATTATATTGCCTCTAGGCGACGATGCGAAGCACTACGTCGGTGTCGTCGAATGTGCCGCAGTTTTAGCCTCAGCGTCTTCGAGCATCACACATGGCTCTTTTGCTAATTAAAAATTGCCACTGTGTACAACAATTCAGGGCAATATTTCTACGTAGCTGTACAGATTTTTTGCCTCATGAACGATCCGAAATGTTGTCACTATTATGGCTGACTACCGGCCTGTGGTTTGTCCTCGGATGGCACCCTCCACTCGTCTTCCACCTTTTCTGTTGGCGTGCGTTTGTATCCTTAACAAATAGTGAGTTCTCTACAGCTCTTCCCAGTCTCTCTGTAGACCGTATATGCTGACCAGAAATCGTTAAATCTTTTCACGGACTGCTTTATACAGGGTGTCCCAGGAGGCGTGGTCAATATTCAGAGACTTCACAGGAACGACCGTTCCAAGCAAAAAAGTCTAATAAACATGGGCTCTAAAATCCATTCCTAAGAGCTATGAGCACATGTTTCGTAGAAGATGAACAAGTGCTAATAATTCTTAAGCTATGTGTTTTAGGGCGCAAGTGTACTGGACATTGGCCTTTGTCTTGGTCCACACTACCACCTCTCAGAATACAGAAAGCAAAGAGCTTGTAGTGCCAGAGATTCGATTTACAGTATCAAAGTGGTAGAATGGTTCATAGTTTTCAGGGCATACATTTTAGAGCTCATGTTCACTGGACATTTTTGCTTCGAATGATCGTTCTTGACATACCTCTGAATATTAACCATTTCTCCTAGGACACTCTGTATCTGTAGAAATGGTCCATGTTTGGTAGAAAATTAGAAATAAACGTAAATAGCAACAAAAATGCACAAAATACATGCAAAACATTATCTATAAACGATTAAAAATTGTGAATGACATAAAGTGTTGTTATCACTAGTTTACCCACATAATTAGTTTGCATTAATAGCGAATTAAAAGCGAAGAAACTGCTGACTGTGGAACCCATCTCTTGTCATTTAATCGTTGAAAAACGCGGATGGAAAAGACAAGTAATGTAAAATAAATAATCTGGCTTGAAATCTCGCAGAGGCAAGATGGTTTGTAAGGTGTACCCGAGTCTATATTGTTGTATAATCTGGTGAGTTAGCCTACAGTCCTATTGCTGTTCTATATGCATATGCTACCCTGTAAAGGCCTGTTAGTTCTGCAATTAGAAAAAAATATTTAGTTAGTTTAACATTGTAATACTTCGCATCCAGACGCTATGAGCAAATGGGATCCAGTTAATCCATGCCTTGTTATCACGAGACTTTCCCAAAGCCAATCAAGACAGACAAGTGCGGTTTACAAATACTGAGCACCGACTTGAATGGGGACTCTTATTTGAGGACAGACTGCCAAATAAGGGGCGCCACCACGTTCCCGAGGATCTGAAACACCTTAAAGGACCTGCATTTAAGCCTCAGACTTCTTAACGACAAAGGAAATGATTAGATCGATCAGGCAGCAAGCGGTAGACAGGACGCGGGTTAGGCTGATACGAGAATCGCCGTTGAAGCCACGAGTAGTAGAGCGCCTAGCAAAAGGGCCATGCTGACGTATTCCCATCTTTTAAGCTGAGTAGCTGCAGACCTCTTCCTCTTGTGATTCTTGAACAGAGTATTCGCTATTACTAGATGAAATTTAAAACAGAACTCAGTCTTTCTCCTCTCTCATTCCTAGTACCAACTCCATATTCTCCAGTAACCTCTCTTCTGCTCCTTCCCCTACAACCGCATTCCTGTGCCCCATGGCTATTAGATTTTCATCTCCCTTTACGTACTGCATTACACGTTCAATATCCTCATATACTTTCTCTATCTCTTCAACTTGTGACGTCGGCATGTATACCTGAATTATCGTTGTTGGTGTTGGATTGCTATCCACTCTAATGAGAACAACCCTGTCACTGACCCGTTCGCAATAACACACTCTCTGCCCTACCTTCCCATTCATAACGAATCCTACTTCCGTTATCCCATTTTCTGCTGCTGTTCAGATTACCGTAGAGTCATATGACCAGAAATATTTGTCTTCTTTCTATTTCACTTCACTCACCACCACATTATCTACGTAGAGCCTTCGCATTTCCATTTTCAGATAGTCTAGCTTCCCTACCACGTTCAAGCTTCTGACATTCCACACCTCTACTCGTAGAACGTTATCCTTTCGTTGGTTATTCAATCACAAGAGGAGGAAGTATACTTGGAAGACGGCCGGGAAATACGGAAAGATTTCAGAGAGATTATATCGCCGTCAGACAGAGATTCCAAAATCAGATACTGGATTGTAAGGCGTACCCAGGAGCAGATATAGACTCAGATCAAAATGTAGCAGTGATGAAGAGCAGGAAGAAGTTTAAGAATCAATTCGCAAAAGAGATGGGATGCGGAAGTGCTAAGGAATGAAGAGATACGCTTGAAGTTCTCTAAGGCTATAGATACTGCAATAAGTAATAGCTCAGTAGGCAGTACAGTTGAAGAGGAATGGACAGCTCTAAAAAGAGCAATCACAGAAGTGGGAGCGAAAAACATGGGTACAAAGAAGATAACTGCGTAGAAACCATGGGTAACAGAAGAAATACTTCAGTTGATCGACGAAAGGAGGAAGTACAAAAATGTTCAGGCAAATTCAGGATTACAGAAATACAAGTCACTTCGGAATGAAAATAATGGGAAGTGCAAGGGAGCTAAGACGAAATGCCTGCATGAAAAGTGAAGAAGTCAAAGAAGAAATGATTGTCAGAAGGACTGACTCAGCGTCTAGGTGAGTCGAAACAACCTTCGATTAAATTAAAAACATGGTGGTAACATCAAGAATGCAACAAGAATTCCAGTCTCAAATGCAGAGGAGGGAGCGGATAGGTGGTAAATTGAAGGCCTCTAAGAGGCGAAAGATTTTTCTGATGTGATAGATGAAGAAACGAGAGTCGTTTTAGAAGAGATAGGGGATCCAGTATTAGAATCAGAATTCAAAAGAGCTTTGGAAAACTTAATATCAAATAAGGCAGAAGGGACAGATAACATTCGATCAGAATTTCTAAAATCATTGGGGGACGTGGCAACAAAACGACTATTCATGTTGGCATGGAGAAAGTATGAGTCTGTCGATACACCATCTGACTTTCGAACAATATTATCCATAAAATTCCGAAATTGCAAGAGTTGACAGGTTCGAGAATAATCGCACAATCAGCTTAACAGCGCGTGCATCCAAGTTGCTGACGAGAATAATACACAGAAGGATGTGTTAGATGAGGTTCATTTTGGCTTCAGGAAAGGTAAAGGCACCAGAGAGGCACATCTGATGTTGCAGTTGATAATTGAAGCAAGACTAACGAAAAATCGAGATACGTTCAAAGGATCTGTAGACCTGGTAAAAGCATTCTACAATGTCAAAGGAGGGAAGCCAACAGTGAATAATAAGAGTGGAAGACCAAGAACGAAGCGCTCTTAGTCTGGAACCGCGTGACTGCTACGGTCGCAGGTTCGTATCCTGCCTCGGGCATGGATGTGTGTGATGTCCTTACGTTAGTTAGGTTTAAGTAGTTCTAAGTTCTAGGGGACTGATGACCGCAGATGTTAAGTCCCATAGTGCTCAGAGCCATTTGAACGAAGCGTTCGGATTCAAAAGGGTGTATGTCAGGGATATAGTATTTCGCGCATACTGTCCAGTCTGCACGTCGAAGAAGCAATGATGGAAACAAAAGAAAAGTTCAGGAGTGGAATTAAAATTCAAGGTGAAAGGATATCAATGACACGATTCGCTGATGATATTGCTATCCTGAGTGAAAGTGAAGAATTACGTGATCTGCTGAATAGAATGAACAGTCTAATGAGTACAGAATATGGACTGAGTAAATCGAAGACTGACGAAAGTAATGAGATACCAGCGAGTAACCTAACATGAGGACTGATGGGCACGAAGTAGATGAAGTTTAGGAAATCTGCTACCTAGGCGGCAAAACAACCAATAACGGAAGGAGCAAGAGACATCAGAAACAGCTTAGCACTGCCAAGTTGGGCATTCCTATCCAAGAAACGTCTACTAGTATCAAACACAGGGTTTAATTTGAGGAACAAATTTTTGAGAGTGTACGTTTGAAGCATAGCATTGTATGGTAGTGAAACATGGACTGTGGGAAAACCAGAACAGAATATAATAGAAGCGTTTGAGATGTGGTGATACAGACGAATGTTGGAAATTAGGTGGACCGATGAGGCAATGAATGGGGAGGTTCTGCGCAGAATCGAAGACGAAAGGAACATGTGGAAAACACTGACAAGACGAAGGGACAAAATCTGTTAAGATATCAGGGAATAATCTTCCATGGTACTAGAGGGAGCTGCATAGAGTTAACACAGTAGAGAAAGAGATTGGAATACACCCAGGAAATTATTGAGAACGTAAGTTGCAAGTGCTACTCTGAGATGTTGGCACAGGAGAATATTTCGTGGGGGGGCAGCATCAAATCAGTCAAGAAGAGACTGAAATGCACGGAAGTCATTGATTGTAATCTGCTACTATTAAATTATAATATGAAATAATTTAATTATATTAGGATCATATTAAGTACTTTAAACAATTCAATTTTCAGAAAGTGGCATAATGGTCACCTAGCCCGACAAGGGCGAGCAAAGTGAATTTGAAAATTTTACTCTCTGTACATGCACTCCCCGTCTTCATTGTTGATACCAAAAAGAGCTCTTCTAGCGTTGGGTTTCCTGATCTTCGTTCTCTTCTTCTTACTGCCTTTCTTCTCTTCAGCTGCTTCGTATTTCCTTTATTTTACGTTTTTTTTCTCCTTCCGCTAGTAGGTCACTGTTATAAGGGCTTACTGTCAGTATCATCGCCCTTCTTTTGGCCGCTGATGTTACGTTTTCCCCCTACTCAAAAAGGCCAGAAGCCACCGCCGATATGGTCGCTTTGCCCTCATTGACGCCATTACATAAAAGCTGAATACTTCCGATAGCATCACCGAAATTTCGGTAACTAAGGTAGGGTTATTGATTCAAGATATGAAACTTTGAAAACAATTTCAGTAAAAATAAATAAACACACAAACTGACTTCTTACCTTACATTAGAGTAACTAAACTCCACAAAAAATTTTAT
Source organism: Schistocerca nitens (assembly GCF_023898315.1). NCBI lineage: Eukaryota > Metazoa > Arthropoda > Insecta > Orthoptera > Acrididae > Schistocerca > Schistocerca nitens. The sequence goes on from NC_064615.1 coordinate 506,318,899, forward strand.
GGCTTTGTTGAGGTGCACAGGTTAGAGTTCATGGAGTGACTGGACCCGCTCCCCCCTCTCCTCTCCGCCAGGGAGAATGAGTTAAACCATTTGTCGCGCCATGCCGACGGCCATTTTGCCCGCCATGGCCACTTTGCACTTTGTCCGGCTCTCCCCTACATAGAGGTGCAAACGAAAATGAAATCCGTTGGCTGTCAATGACTGGACACGCAACATGACGCCTACTAACCTCTAAACCGAGACTCCACGTCCACGTAACGCCAACCTCCCCTACCCTCATGCACTGCCAACTCCGTCATGTGGTGGAATGAAATGGTTAATATATACTGCTTTCGCACCTGCCAACTCGCGTCTCTGGATGTCGAATTTGCCCTGAAATAATTTGTATTTTTGATTTATGAATAACAATAAATGCAAATTTGGTGACACCCTTCTCTGCTTTAATATTACTTTGATTTACTACAATATTATGTCAAACTTTGATGCTGAGTCTATACAGGGTGTCTCAAACCTTTTGGGTCAAATTGTAACAGCTTATAGTGGGTTCACAGCCGATTATATTGAGACAGGGAACCAATGATAAGAAATTTGTATTCATTGTGTTATGGACATACACAGAGGTTACTGGATAACAAAAGCATAGCTAAATAGCTGGGTAAGTCCGTGAGAGACGGACCAGTTTTTCCCTTCAGCATAAAATTTGTGCATTTTTCAACTTTTTTGACCTCTATCAGCATGCTCGTACAGAGTATCGTATAAACTTCAGTACAATATATTATTCAGGCATTATAACTTAAAATACAAGAGTTATGATAAAATAAAGATACACATGGGTGGTCCACTTCACCCTTAAGTGTATGGGTGAGGTGGACGAATGTAATGAGACAGATACATCATATAAAATGGCTATACGTAAAGACAAAAGTCAATTAACATTTCATACTTTTGTTTGGAATATGTTGTAATGAATACAGAATTATACTATGAAATATTTTGGACCAAAACAGTTTATCATTTTATTATAAGTCTTGATTGAAGATTGACCTTTTTAATGAGTTGTTGGTTTTGTTCAAGCATTGGCCTGTCTTTCTCTCTCCACATCAGTTACACCTACTACGAAATGTTGACCTTCGGGAAGAGACAACATACTAAATCGAGTCGTAATTTTTATTAGCAGCCAACACATTCATCCTCATCTCGTTCACCAAAATTGTTTTCGTAATCATATACAATGGCTGCACCTAGAGAACACGGTGAGCTTTTTCCGGTGTTTTTCTTATTGAATTTCTTCAGACTGTTTTTCTCTGCACTAGTGTTTCCTTTTGCTGACTTTCTTTACCTTTTTTCTATTTCATTTATTTTCTTACCCCTCTTTACAGTTTCAATATTTTCAGCAGAGTTTAGTCCCTTGGATACAACTGCTGCCATCCTCTTAACATTCTTGGTTTTATTAGTAGAAGGAACAGTTGATATTTCTTCCAAAAGTTCTTGTCTGTGCTGGCTTCGGAGTAGTCAGTTTTGAGGATGTAAGTTTTAGGTTTAGTATGACTGGAGGGCAAAGTTGTGTCATTGAAGGAATTAGATTGTGCAGATAATTCTGCTCTTTTAGTGTGCTTGTGATCAGTAGGTCTTAATGAGCTTTGAAGTGGTTGGTTGGCACGTGGACAAAATTCTGCTTTTCCATTTGTTGAGACAGACATATCTTCCGACAAATAAGTGTAGTCTGACACTGCGGCCATATTGAGTGGGATTATTGCACATATCTTGATAGTTGTGCTCCGTCTCTCTCACATTAAAAGAAGTGATGCATCTTTCGCAGATAACACTAGGTCATCTCTCCCGATTGCCTTGGACAGATGGATCACCCACACTTGTGTGTCTAAGCAGCTAACTCGATAGCCATTTTAAGTTAGTTTCATGACAACACATTTGTCAGAACAAATGTGTAAATAAGCCTTAATACTAAAATCATGTAAGTACACGATAAAATTTTTCGGCTTACCACAGCGGACAATGCGATTTTTCTCCAGAAATAACACAAAATGACAGAAACACTTCTGCGCCGCGTTTGTTTACAAAAGAGCTTCCTTTGAAGTAGGCGAAGCTATTCTCCAGCGTCGAATTTGTAAAATATGCCAATGGTCATTCTCAGGCGATGCTCCAACTCTCCCGGATTCACCCTAATTATTCAAAGTGACGACCGCCAGTCTCAGTGCATACAGGGCAACGGCGCACGATATTCTGCCGCACCCTGTCAAAGATCCATGGTGTCTGTTGTACCAGGAGACAGGCAGCTAGAAGACCAGCAAGCAGGTCTTCATCCTCTCCTGCGGGGGTTTCATACACAACGGCTTGACGGCGACCCAGAGGAGAAAGTCCAGAAGTGTGAGATTCGACGATCGTGCCGGCCATGAGACAGGGAACGTGTCGTTCAGGCGCTCGCGGACATAAACATCGAAGTGATCTGGTGTACCGCCGTGTTGGAGCCACACCCTTTCGCGAAGGACAAGGGGTACAGTCTCCAAGAACTGTGTCATCATATCTCTCAGTAGGACCAGGTTACACGGACTAGTCAGACGGGGAGACAGCAAATGAAGTCCTGTTAGCTGATAAAGTCATGTTATTCCGAACGTTGACAGAGAATCGCTGCTGTTGGCCACCGATGAGGATGGTGTGGGGATTACGTTGCGATACATGAACTGAGACTGGCCGTCATCGCTTTGAACAATTTTCAAGAAGGGACGTCGAGCAGATGTGCAGAACTATAGACCTATATCTCTAACGTCGATCAGTTGTAGAATTTTGGAACACGTATTATGTTCGAGTATAATGACTTATCTGGAGACCTGAAATCTACTCTGTAGGAATCAGCATGGGTTTCGAAAAAGACGATCGTGTGAAACCCAGCTCGCGCTATTCGTCCACGAGACTCAGAGGACCATAGACTCGGGTTCACAGGTAGATGCCGTGTTTCTTGACTTCCGCAAGGCGTTTGATACAGTTCCCCAGAGTCGTTTAATGAACAAAGTAAGAGCATATGGACTCTCAGACCAATTCTGTGACTGGATTGACGAGTTCCTACATAACAGAACGCAGCATGTCATTCTCAATGGAGAGAAGTCTTCCGAAGTAAGATTGATTTCAGGTGTGCCGCAGGGGAGTGTTGTAGGACCGTTGCTATTCACAATATATATAAATGACATTGTGGATGCATCGTAAGTTCACTGAGCCTTTTTGCGGATGATGCTGTAGTATATCGAGAGGTTGTAACATTGGAAAATTGTACTGAAATGCAGGAGGATCTGCAACGAATTGACGCATGGTGCAGGGAATGGCAATTGAATCTCAATGTAGACAAGTGTAATGTGCTCCGAATACATAGAAAGAAAGATCCTTTATCATTTAGCTACAATATAGCAGGTCAGCAACTGGAAGCAGTTAATTGGTTCAAAATGGTTCAAATGGCTCTGAGCACTATGCGACTCAACTTCTGAGGTCATCAGTCGCCTAGAACTTAGAACTAATTAAACCTAACTAACCTAAGGACATGACACACATCCATGCCCGAGGCAGTGTTCGAACCTGCGACCGTAGCGGTCGCGCGGTTCCAGACTGTAGCGCCTAGAACCGCTCGGCCACCTCGGCCGGCGGAAGCAGTTAATTCCATAAATTATCTGGGAGTAGGCATTAGGAGTGATTTAAAATGGAATGACCATATAAAATTAATAGTCGGTAAAGCAGATGCCAAACTGAGATTCATTGGAAGAATCCTAAGGAAATGCAGTCCGAAAACAAAGGAAGTAGGTTATAGTAGACTTGATCGCCCACTGCTTGAGTACTGCTCACCCGTGTGGGATCCGTACCAGATAGGGTTGATAGAAGAAATATAGAAGATCCAACGGAGAGCATCGCGCTTCGTTACAGGTTCATTCAGTAATCGCGAAAGCGTTACGGGGATGATAGATAAACTCCAGTGGAAGACTCTGCACGAGAGACGCTCATTAGCTCGATACGGACTTTTGTTGAAGTTTCGAGAACATACCTTCACTGAGGACTCAAGCAGTATATTGCTCCCTCCTACGTATATCTCACGAAGAGACCATGAGGATGAAATCAGAGAGATTAGAGCCCAGACAGAGGCATACCGACAATCTTTCTTTAGAAGGGAGAACCGATAGAGATACTCAAGGTATCCTCCACCACACACCGTCAGGTGGCTTGCGGAGTATGGATGCATATGCAGATGTAGATGTAGATGTACTATGAGCTACTTTGTTGTTACGCAATGTACGCATGACACACATGTATTTCTGACTATTGGTTCCCTATGTCAATATAATCGGTTGTGGCCCCCCGCCGCCTGTTTCATTCGATCCTAAATGTTTGAGATACCCTGTATAGACGAGTGCAGGGCGGACAGTCTGCGTTGCGCGGTCGGGAGTCCCTCTAGATAGCGTGCGCGCGGGCAGGTAGCGGCACCTGCCTGGATGTAATGCTGTGGCGGCCGCAGCGCAGCCTACACGGGCACAGTGCGACCAGAGCAGGGCAGGGCAGGCGCGGGCGACGCGGTAACGAGCCGGTGCGGCCCTGCCGTCGCGCCTGCCCCCCAGACGTTGATTTAGCGCCAGCCGCCGCCACCGCCGCCGCCTCCGCCTCCGCAGAGGCGGCTGCTAATTACGTCGCGTGTTGCGCCGCACCGAGTTACGGCGGCAGCTGCGTCGCCGGACCGCCCAACAATGGCGGCAGCGCACCACTGTTCCGCCGCGCTGCTGCGCTGCGTCAGCAGGCCCCGTCCACTGCTTTTGCCTCGGTATTATGTGCCATACGGCGAATACTGGAAGGTGGGGGGGGGGGGGGAGGGGGGCTGCTTAACCGTACGCTATCCAGACACCCCTGTGTAATCCGGAATTGACCACAACATGTCACGAGTGGCGGACACGCCACTATAAAAGGAGGTGAGCAATACACTGAGGTGGCCTTCATCGGCTCCCCCCCCCCCCCCCCACTTCGTTTTTTCCTCTTCTTCCCCCCTTTTCTTTCCCATCATCTGTCCAGGTTCCCCCGTCTGCCCTCGGCTGTGTTATGTCATATTTGTGCCAACTTTTTCGTGCAGTGTTCAAGTGAGTGTTCAGTGTTGTGCGTCTTTCCAAAGTGTTGCGAACAGAAATAATGCTGTCGCTGGGTGTGAATTTTCTATCGCTTGCGAACAGAAACCAGACTGTCGCCGTGTTTTTTAATTGTCTGTCTATTGTTATTCTGCTTCTTGTGTATTTTCTTAGCATCATCAACCATTTGTTTTATGTTTTAAGTTCCACAATTTTCTGCCATTTTACCATTTAAGTCACCTCTTTTATCTTCATCTTTTTAAAACAAATTCTGTAGGCTGAAGAGCGGCGTACTAAGCTGCTGCCAGCCCGCCCCCTTCGGGGGGAATCGATACTCAATACAGAAAAAAAACAAAAAAAAAAAAAGAACCACTGAGGTGACAAAAGTCATAGGACAGCGATATGCTCTTATACAGATGCGGTAGTATCCCGCACAAAAGAAGTAAAAGGGCAGTGCATTGGCGGAGTTGTCATTTGTACGCAGGTGATTCATCTGAAAAAATTTCCGACTTGATTACTGCCCTACGACGGCAAATATCAGACTTTGGACGCGGAATGGTAGTTGGAGAGAGAGAGGCATGGGACATTCCATTTACGAAATTGTTAGAGAATTCAACATTCCGAAGTTCAAAGTGTCAAGAGTGTGCCGAGAATGCCAAATTTCAGGCATTACTTCTCACCACGGACAACACAGTGGCCGACGGCCTTCAGTTAATGACGGAGAGCAACGGCGTTTGCATAGAGTTGTCAGTGATAACAGACAAGCGATACTGCGTGAAACAACTGCAGCAATCAAGGGGTGGGGGGGAATCCGTTAGGACAGTGCGGCGAAATTTGGTGTTAATGGGCGATGGCAGCAGAGGACCGACGCGAATGCCTTTGCCGACAGCGCCGGCCGGAGTGGCCGTGCGGTTCTAGGCGCTACAGTCTGGAACCGAGCGACCGCTACGGTCGCAGGTTCGAATCCTGCCTCGGGCATGGATGTGTGTGATGTCCTTAGGTTAGTTAGGTTTAATTAGTTCTAAGTTCTAGGCGACTGGTGACCTCAGAAGTTAAGTCGCATAGTGCTCAGAGCCATTTGAACCATTTTGCGCTGCTGCCACGGTCGCAGGTTCGAATCCGGCCTCGGGCGTGTATGTGTGTGATGTCCTTAGGTTAGTTAGGTTTAAGTAGTTCTAAGTTTAGGGGACTGATGACCTCAGATGTTAAGTCCCATCCATAGTGCTTAGAGCCATTTTGCTGACAGCACGATACCGCCTGCAGCGATTGTCCGTGGCTCGTCACCATAACGGGTGGCCTAGTCAGACGAGTGCCGATTTCAGTTGCTAAGAGCTGACTGTGCGGTTCGAGTGTGCCACAGAAGCCATGGACTGATGCTGTCAACAAGACACTGTACACGCTGGTGGTGGCTCAATTAATGACGCGGGCCGTGTTAAAATGTAATAGACTGGGACCTCTGGTCTAGCTGAACCTCTTAGAGACCTATTACAGCCATCATGGATTTCATGTTCCAAAACAACGATGGAAATTTTCTCGATGACAGTGCGCCATGTCAGTGGGCCACAACTGTTCGCGATTGGTTTGAAGAACATTCTGGACAACTCGAGCGAATGATTTGGCCGCCCGACATGAATTCCATCGAACATGTACGGGACATAAAATCCTGCGCTGGCAACACTTCCGCAATTATGGACGACTATAGTGATTTCGAGTGATGGGTCACGCTATACCCTGTGACCATTCGATGGAAGAGTTTGGGTTTGGGGAATGCCTAGAGAACGTTACCTGCAATCATGATGTGTAGTGCCAACAGTGAACTAGGTGATGTAGAGTACGAAGACGTTTCTTGTGATTAATGTGTGCTTCACTTATTGTGCTTAAGAAAACTCCAACTGCGGGATGACACTGACACATTTTATAGCATCTACGGAAGGAAAGTAAGAACGAATTGATTGTTGGTGTTAATAACGATCATCCTCCTTTACCTCCTCTGCATTACTGCAGATGACGTGTCACTGAGAACATTTACACGTGAGGCGCCTAGTTGTTTCCACTGCACTGTGTGGAATACGAAGGTCCTGTTATAGTTGACTATCCTACAGTCTTCAAGTTGACGTCCCCAGTGCAGAAAACAGCACGCAGGTCGTAGGTTCTGTATCTTGAGGCTGAAACTGACTTTTAGCGAGGTTCTATTCTGAAATAATGTATCACTTCTTTGGGATGCCACTTGCGTATATTAATATAGATACAAGAGAAAACTACATGATCTTAATACAACACCTTCCGATACAGCAAAGTACATGATCAAACACAATGTTTACGAAAATGTATCTTTACAATATTTGTGGCGTTGTGGCTGAGTGGTTCTAGGCGCTTCAGTCTGGAACCGCGCGACCGCTACGGTCGCAGGTTCGAATCCTGCCTCGGGCATGGATGTGTGTGATGTCCTTACGTTAGTTAGGTTTAAGTAGTTCTAAGTTCTAGGGGACTGATGACCTCAGATGTTAAGTCCCATAGTGCTCAGAGCCATTTGAACCATTTGAACTATTTGTGGCACGTGTATGTGCCTCATGACTACCGGAGTGAATCTTTTAATACTGGATACTGGCAAACACATCCTGCCACAGACAACATGACTGTACATCTCCACTGCCTAATCCTGAGTGACGAACAGGAACTTAAATAAAAATTGGAAACACATCCTACGAGAGACAACATGTCTGTTCTTCTCGACTGTCTAATCCAGAGTGACGAACAGCCCGAAACACTTCGCACGCCATACCAGAAAAGGCGTGACCCGAACGCTTCCGAAGTGCTTCGTCTGAAATTTCGCCAGTATTTTGTTTTTGATTTAAATTGTTTTTAATAATTCTAAAATGACTGATTGATAGTCAGTTATTGAGAGATATTTATATTAAAAAGTGAAGTCATTCCAATGAGTAGTTAAACTAATAATAATAACTATGCTTTAAATTTTTGGCGCCCTTGTTCCGAACACAGCAGCCAATCACAGAGCAGTAGCATTATACAGGCGGTGTTTCTCAAGTGAATGGTGCCGAGTCTAACATATGTCACAGGTACCTCACACCACATTTCGTCATCTATATATTTCTTGCATCTCCAATGCTCTGGGAACAACTTCTTGGAGCCTAATATGATGGCTGAGTAAGCCAGAAATATTACACATTGTGCACTGTGCATAGTAAAGGAACGATCCGCAGACAATGCTTGTAGCAGCATGACATGCACCCTGTCATAGAGCACCCACAGTCCCGACCTCAAGCCAATAGGACAGCTTTGGGATGAACTGGAACGTCGACGCCGCTCCAGATCCAGGCGTCCAATATCACTACCTTTTGTGGTTTCGGCTATTTAGCAAACGTTAGCAGCCATTCCTCAACAGACATTCATACACCCCAATAAAAAGTCCCCTCAGCAGATCTCAAGCCGTCGTAAGGTGGACACACCCGTTATTATTGTGTGGTTAAGGGTGCCTGCATATCTTGATCAGGTAATGTACGTATTAGTTACTAAAGAGTACTCCATGAGATTCCAAGTGCCGTTTCGTTACTCCCTGAAACGTTTCGTTGCACGCAAGTTTTGTTCTCTTCACGTACTCGGCAATCAACACCCGAACGCACCAAGCTGCATATTGCACATGCAAATGTCCAGTCTCTGCCAGCTCACTTCGACGAGTTGAAATATATATTTCAAACTGCTGATATACACGTAATACTTTTGTCAGAGACTTGGCTCAAATCTATTCCTACAACTTCCGTAAACCTAGATGGCTATATCTTTCTCAGGCACGACAGATGCAACAGACGAGGGGGCGGAGTAGGGGCGTACATACGCTCTGATTTGTCACCTACAGTACTACACACATCCGACAACATTGTAGATAAACAAGAGGAATATATGTTCATAGAGATCAAATCCCTTAACAGAAAGTGCTTAATATGTGTCCTTTACAAACCTCCTAAAGTAGGCGGGTTCGCCTGCTTCGAAACTGCCCTCTCTAGTCTCGAATCGTCATATGAACATGTAATTATACCAGGTGACACTAACATTAATTTTCTGCGCAATAGTCCTTCCACTGGGAAATTTAAGAGGATGCTTTCTTCCTCAAATATGACGCTACTTCAGCTGACACCTACTCATCACACGACTACCAGTCACACTTTCATAGATATATTCGCAACGAAATCTCCAAATGGAATAATCCGCACCTCTCAAATATCTGCGCCCAGCATGTCTGCCCATGACATCATTTCCATGACGTATTCACTAGAATGCCCTAGAAAGAAACAAAAACTGTCTACATACCGAGACCTCAAACGCATAAATTTGCCTGAACTCGAAACTGAGGCACAAGAAATAGTTTGGGGGATGACCTCTACTCCCCTCATGGACATAAACGACAAACTCCAGGATTTCACTAACAAAATTGCTAAACTATATGACAAATATGCTCCAATAAAGACCAGAAAAGTAAAAAGGCAACCTGCACCTTGGCTGACTGATGAACTAAAAGAGCTCATGAATCTCAGAGACGCTGCACATCGAGCATACAAGATACACGCTACACCTGAAAATCATACTGTTTACAAGCAGAAACGAAACAAAGTCAGTCAAGCGGTGAGAAACGCTAAGCTCAGGCATGCCCGTACATTAGCTGACAATAGATGTAGATCAGCTATCCTGTGGAAAAATCTCCGCAGTCTCGGTTTAGGCAAAATAAAAGTTGCAGAAAATCCCATGGTCCCAGCTGAAGAACTAAACAGTTTATTCACATTGCCTACAACCACAATTGAACAGAAAAAAAAACAGAGAATCATTGATTACTTCTTGGGGATGAATGACTGTAGCAAAGAAAAATTCTATCTACAGCACGTCACTTGCAATACTGTCAAGAAAGCCATAATGCGGATTAGATCAGCATCTATTGGACATGATGGCATCACTATCCAGATGGTAAAACTTATTATTGACCAACTTCTGCCCTCTATAACAGACATTTTCAACGATTCATTAATCACAAGTGTTTTCCCTGAGGCCTGGAAACTGGGACAAATTAAGCCACTGCCTAAAAAGGACATCGCCACAGCACCCTCTGACTACCGCCCCATCTGCCTTCTTCCTGCACTATCAAAGGCCTTAGAATATATAGTTCACGACCAGCTCACCAACTATCTAACTACTAACAACCTACTAGACGAATACCAATCTGGTTTCCGTAAACATCGAAGCACAACATCCGCACTGATAAAGGTGACAGATGACCTGAAATTTGCCATGGGCAGACAAGAAGCGACTATCATTTGCTTCTTAGATTTCAGCAAAGCATTTGATACTGTCGACTTCGACATCTTACTAGCCAAACTTAGCGGTCTAAATTTCTCACGAAGTGCAGTGCAATGGTTTCGCTCATACATGACGTCTCGTCAGCAACGCGTCCTGTCTGGGAATATAAAATCACAATGGCGGCAGGTAGTGTCAGGCGTTCCCCAAGGCTCAGTATTAGGTCCTATACTCTTCTCTCTGTGTGTCAATGATGTGTCATCGGTTCTGACCTATTGCAAATATCATATGTATGCTGATGACCTTCAGTTGTATCTAAGTACGAAACCAAGCAATCTCAATAAAGCTATTGAAAATTTCAATACTGACCTCGATGCACTGTCAAAATGGACACAGGACATAGGTCTAAAACTAAACCCATCTAAAACCCAAGCGGTAATTGTTGGTCACTCTAAGCTCATCAGCCGAAAACATCAGGAATCTTTACCATCTCTTATCCTATATGGAACAAATATTAACTTCTCTCCCTCTGCAAAGAGTATGGGAGTAATAATAGATGAAAATCTAAATTTAACAGAGCACGTAACTGCAGTGTGCAAAAAAGCATCAGCATCCCTTCATGTCCTACAAAAATATAAAAAACTCTTCCCTTTCGATCTGAAAAAGAAATTAGTACAAACGCTTATACTCCCAAACATTGACTACAGTGATATTATCCTAGTCCGCAGCTCGTGGTCGTGCGGTAGCGTTCTCGCTTTCCACACCTGGGTTCCCGGGTTCGATTCCCGGCGGGGTCAGGGATTTTCTCTGCCTCGTGATGACTGGGTGTTGTGTGCTGTCCTTAGGTTAGTTGGGTTTCAGTAGTTCTAAGTTCTAGGGCACTGATGACCATAGATGTTAAGTCCCATAGTGCTCAGAGCCATTTTTGATATTATCCTACAAGGCCTCTCTCAGGAAAATTCGCGACGTCTAGAACCGGTCATGAATGCCTGCGTCCGATATATCTGTGACGTTCGACTTTTTGATCACATTTCACCAGCATATGCAAAATTGTCCTGGCTGCGTGCAGACAAACGCAGAGATTTCCATACACTCTGCCTCATCTACTGCCTTATAAATGTACACTGTCCCTCATATCTCTCCTCGTCCCTAACGCTCATGTCGGAACAACATGACAGAAACACACGTTCCAATTATAATAAAATCCTCTCTGTTCCACTGCATCGCTCAGTCACCTTCCCCAAGTCCTTTACAGTAGCAGGCACCCGACTATGGAATAACCTCCCTCGTTATGTTAGAGAACTTAAAAACATGTCCAGCTTCAAAAAACAATTAATGACGTATCTACTTAAGCAACAGTAATGCCTTCCTCTGTACATGCATGCACTTCACCTCATTACTTCCCTCTTTCCCCCTCCTTAAATCTCCCTTCCTCAAACCTCGCTATACTAGTAAACATCTACTTTACACACCAAGATATTAATGTACATGTGCACAAATCTTCATTCCTATTGCCAAATTTTCTCATGTTTATCATTATTATTTGATTTTTTTACTGTTATTATTATTGCTTTTATCATAATCTGTATGTATAGCACCTGTTGTAAAATATTGCCAGCATTTACTTCATTAGGCTTTGTCATGTTTATCATTATTATTTGATTTTTTTACTGTTATTATTATTGCTTTTATCATAATCTGTATGTATAGCACCTGTTGTAAAAATACTGCCGCATTTACTTTATTAGGTCTTAGTCACTACTCTTTATTCATATTGTCACTAGAGTAATCTAATTTTCTCATTTAAACTATTGTCATGATGTAACTCTGATGTGTGAAATGCTGCATGTGTGGAACACTGGTCCGATGTAAGAGAGGGCCTGATGGCCCTAATCTGATCAGGTTAAATAAATAAATAAATAAATACCACGTGTTCGTATCGGATGAAGCCAGTAGTATCCGTATTCCTCCGAATCACTAGCCACAGCTGACTCAGAGTAACGGAAATGTGTCGTTGCCCGTATTCCTCCAATTTCCTATTCTCACCGGGACCGGATGTTAGTAGCACCAGGTACCGAGCACATCTTTTCACTGGTCATATTCTGTTTCCTCTCACGCAAGTCTCGTCCGACTCGGACGAAGTCGGCAATATTCTTTATCCTCAAATCCCTTGTTTTCTCACGCTACTTTTTGCCGTGCCACAAATCGCCGGCTTTAGGCAACCGACAGAGTGAACGTGTGTTGTATGAGGACAACTATGGCCGAGAAACAGCTAGCACCGTCTGGTCACCGCGCCTCGCCGCCGCGCAGGCCGACCGTCGTGCGTTACAAAGGCCGTGCTGCCGATAGTCGAAAATGGTTCAAATGGCTCTGAGCGCTATGGCACTTAACATCTGAATCATCAGTCCCCTAGAACTTAGAACTACATAAACCTAACCAACCTAAGGACATCACACACATCCATGCCCGAGGCAGGAGTCGAACCTGCGACCGTAGCGGATGCGCGGTTACGGACTGTAGCGCCTAGAACCGCTCGGCCACTCTGGCCGGCCGCCGGTAGTCGCCCACGTGAGGCAGTGGTGGGCTCAACAACACACGAAGCTCACTACTAACTGTCTGAAATTAACATTCAAATTTCAGCATTAGCAGATTAAAAATAAAGATCCTGTTTCTTATTGATGCACCTGTGTCCATAAAATCAGTTAGAATACCGCTTATTCTGTTATCAATAACGCAGTAGAATGAAAAATAAAAAAAATGTGCTTTAATTATGATGTAACTATAGAATTATATTTCGTCCTTTAGTTAAAATGTTGACAATGTGCATTAAACTTTCTCTTCGTACTTGAACATACCACATGAACTGCATTAATACGACAATTTCAGTATGATCAAATAATGACGTAATTCACATGTATAGCGACGTACACTTCACGACAGAATTAAAGCATCACTTTTCGAACACCCGTAATTGCCCATCATTCCGACGTGAAAGTCTGAAATTTTGTTCAAAGGTGTCTAAAGCCTTCCTCTGTAGCAGCAAAAAAGCGTGGCGCCCTGGGACGTCATTCTCGCGCTCGGCAACGCGACACATGCCATAACTTGGAATTTCATGTGAGCTGCAAGGTGTGTTAATGATGCCACTTTGGCACCAAATTTCGCCACAATTCATCTCAAAGCCACAGTCGACCTGTAACACAGTGGAAAGGCCGTCACTGCCAGTCTTACCCAAATTTCACCCCTTAACTTCTCTGCGATGGTGGTCAGAACCGCGACATCCATCGTTGAAATCACGAGGTTTCCTTAGTTTGGCAAACACTTCAGACACACCGTACCTCAGAATTGACTCGAAAGGGCTTCAGTGGGTGGCGTTAATGTCGTCAATACAACTACCGCTTCCCTTGGCCGTAAATGTCCACACATTTTGCGGTAGAAAACGGTAGTTCGCAGTGCGATGACCAAAGGGAAACCGTTCTTGGCAACCTTTGATCCTGCTGGCACCCTAGGACGTTTCAGTCCTTCTCTAAGGACACTGTGGTGCTGCATTCGCACTCCTTTGGAGTGCAGCATGACTGCAGTATTTGCTCCTGTGGACAGGTTGGAGCCACAAGGGACCGTTCAAAACCATTCGACGACATTTGAATGCGAACCGAAGCAGCAAAGCATATTCATGCTGTTTAAATCCTCCTTTTTTATTCCGTTCTGTGGCGTGATCCTGCGGTAGTGTAACATTGACATGTGAATAAAACGGCAAACAGTCTCTCATAGTACCAGTGGTCTAGCGCGTGCTTGGTAGCTCAGATGGTAGGGCACTTGCACGCGAAAGGCAAAGGTCCCGAGTTCGTGTCTCAGTCCGGCACACAGTTTTAATCTGTCAGGAAGTTTCAGATCAATTACTATTAACATTGCCGGTATCGTAGCTCAGTGTGTTCGGTCAGAGGGTTAGCTGCCCTCTGTAATATTATATATAAAAAAGAACTGAGGTAATGGATCAACGATTAACTTGAACGAGCGTCAAGGGACTCCGCCCCGAACAAATCAGTAGTAATCAGTAGTGGTAATCAGTAGTAGGTGCCTCATTTATCAAATAGCTTCTTGTGCAGCAAAATAGAAAACCGAAAATGTATCATACAAATGTTGCTTAGCTACCACGGGACATTAACCACATTATCTTTCTTGCGAATTCGTTCGTTACGAAGATATGAATAGTAGTACACCTTTTTCTCTAGCAGACTGTACAATGAAATCCTGTGTTAACTGTGCGAATGGCCAATTTCAGTACTGAGTTATTTTCATCTTTCATTATATCTTAGCATTTACAAAGAGTGTCAGAGACGAAACTGGAGAAGAAAATTTAGGTACGAATGACAAGTATAGATATCGTACAGACATCAAATAAATATGTCAATGCAAGGCATTCAATAAGTATGCATTAAATGAAGTTAATGAAATCCATGTTTCAATCATCGGTGTACAAGCCCAACCGGGCCACGCGCCTGAATATATTGTTTCGTCATATCGGCGTATAAAATACGACAATGCACCATTTAACAGAGAGGTACACATTATAAATCGAATGACACGATTGCTGAAAGAATAGTTAACATAAACGAAAGTAATTTACACTCCCAGTGCAGTATATTACGCTACTTCATACATACTGTAGCTAATTCATAAATAACAAAATTTGATATAAAGAGTAGCCATGATTATCTCATTAATAAAATGTAAACTACAATAAGTGCAGCGTTATTCAAAACATAATGAAAGTGGGTAGCGGATATAAAATCCAAGTTGCTTCAGTTATGGAAGTGAACCTATATGTAACTCTAAAACAGAGTTACGTTCGAATTTATCATATACAAACCAAAAACCTCGTCTACAGTTCATCCTGCAAAATTATGTATGCGGCCGGCAAGTAACAAAATTAGAGCCATAACATAATAGTACAGACGTAAATACATAGTTACTTATGCATTCATTTGTATCTGGAAGAGGGAAAACGAAAACAAGGGATGGAGGGGAAAGGGAGGGGTCAGAGACATCTAACATGTAAGTACAAGCACATTAACTACGTTTTAGCCTTCAAAATATAATCTGCTTACATTTTCTAAGAAATTTTTATTTTTTACATCGGTTCTTTCATTGAGCACACATTCGGGCTGTTTCTTAAAGGCAGTGTAGATTTCAATTTTATTGTAAACGTTCATAGGCTTGCGCTTATTAAGTGCGCGTAACTCTTCTAATGTATTACTTTTATTAGCTGTGTGGTTACTATTACGCAAACGACTACTAAAAGAAGTTTTATTATTTGGACTGGTATTCAATTGATCCTCATCGTTCTGCCAAAATTCCAAGCCAGTGGCCCTACGTAAAATTTATTACGATCTTCACATTTAATTTTATAATTAACTGATTGTTTCATAGATTGCATTTTTTGTGTATCATGTTGGAGCGCTCTGTTCAACTCATTGTGAATAGGGAAGCTTATTTTCACTTCAATGTTGCGAAATTCGTTTGCTATAGCTCTGATAACCGTCCATAGTGTGATAATATCTCATATTTAGTTTTGATTGTTGGTTGTTCTTTTGTTGATGTAATTGGCTCATTAGACCTTCCATTTTTACTGTTCTGTTTCCCGTCGTACACTGTAGTAACCTTTCTTTCTTAAACAGATTTCTAATCGCTCTTTCATTTAGCATACTTTATTCTTTGTCAGTTGCATTTTGGTCAATCTCTTTTAAATAGCGGTAATGCACTTCCTGTCCTCAAGACCTGTTCAAAAACGTGTCACAGTGTACCATTCACGTAAACAAGACGTTATTAAAAACGTAACACAGATTTGACATTGACTCTCCTGTACATGCACACAGCGCATAAACTCATGTAAGGTAAATCGTCCACTTGTTAGAGTTGACAGTTAACTAAATGAAAAACAAGGAAATAGCACAACTGTCATAACTGTCCCATTAATTTACTTTCTCCATAGACGAGTAGCATTTCTACCTTCTCTTCGCTGGTGTACATTACACCCACACAAGCAAGTAGACGAGTTACGTTACCCCGGGTACTTGCATAGTGTGCTGGTACAGGAGAAACAAAGTCAAATTTGTTTTACGTTTTAATAACGTCGTGTTTACGTGAAAGGTATGCTGCGATATTTTTTTGATTTGGTCTTGAGGAGAGGAAGGCGATTACGAAATAAAAGATATTGTGCGCTACTTAATAAAGATGCACTGCTGTTAGCATTTACATCTAAATCCACAGGTGTCCTCTTCAGATCACACTTAAATGCCTGGCAGTGGGTTCATCGAACCCAGATAACTAAATGATCGGTACCCTTCAGTGAAATGAGAGCCTAATTACTGTCATAATTGGAGCGTTTCTGGCGTAACTGGTACAACTTGTCTACACATAGTTCCGAAATGTCGTATGTCTCCGCGTAACCGTAGGTTTTGATGATTAAACTGGGCGAGGACAATGATTCCTCTTAGCTACAGAAGCATCGCAATTAACTTCGGAGTTATTTGCAATTCGTCATGCTATTTTTTTAACAAAACCAATTTAAAAGTCGACTGGGAACTACTACGTACTGACTCGACGATTGCCTGCAGTCTCTGACAAGAAAAGCCGAAGGAAAAACTGAAAATCCTTTAGAACACGATATAATCAAAAGGCCAAAGGAGCTTATCCGTTGATTTTTCTACAGACAGCGGGACCTGTTGGTATTTAGGGCAACGAAAATGCTGATTGGCGAAAAATGTACGGTATCTACTTGTTTGTAAATAAAATCATGTATATCGCTTAAAATATTAAATTGTCTATAACGACTTTTCGGCTACTGCCATCGTCGGATCAATAACCGAAACGTCGTTATAAAGAAAGTAATACAGAAGCGACCTACACGATGTTGTTCACAAAGTGTCCACAATGACTGCAGGCTCGTTCAGAACACTTATTTCCTTTATTAATACAGCGCCTACTTTCCACCAATATATCCCTATCACACCGTGATTTTGGAAGTACACTCGCGAATCAAGTAGAAACTAAATGGACATGGTCAGCGATCATGCACTGTAATGTCAAAAGCACATGGTATTGGGCGTTTCAGCAGCAGATCCTACGTCCCCCTTTCTCAACCTCGAGCTCACGAGTAAAGAAATAGTTATTCTTAACACACTAAGAGCAGGTCACATCACTACTAATAATAAGAGACATTGCTAGACATTAAAAATCTTTTCAGACTCTCATTCGTGCCCCGTTGAAGATGACATTCTGCATAAATACAATTATCCTAGAACAACCACACTGTACAGAATTTCAAAAATTAAGGATTCTTTTTTTCTCTAAGTAACTCTTACTTACATGAACAGGTCTGTTGCCAAATAAATTTGCCATTTGATCCGTTTTTGTGTCTTTTTAAAAGGGAGCTTTAAAAGTTGTGCAGATTTTCTGTTTCCTTGAGTATGGAGGGTGCCCTAGGAGGAATCATCAATGTTCAGGGATATGACAGGAAGGATGATTGAAGCAAGGAACTTCGTACGGACATTTTGTGGGGGGGTGCCAGGGAGAAAATGTTTCGTAAACTTTTAGAAATTATATGTTGGCACTCCTGCTTCCATCCTCAAATACTGGATAAATAAATTCCGGGTAATTGAGCGCCATCATTTACGCTGCTTCAAGATATGCAGCAAGGAGCGGTCCACATTGAGACAACACGATAACGCAATACGACAATACTATAAATATCAAACATTGTTCAGCTGTGGTTTCGCGAGCTCTCCCAACCTGCACACATTCCACAGATTCTACAGAATGAGTCCAATTTCCACTTTCTGGAGCAATGGCAAGTAGGAAATTTGTTCTGTGCTTTATCAGAGTAGCTGACAGTAGCTATTATGATAATGCACGACACAAATTTCCTGTTTGCTATTTGTCCTGCTGGGAAGCAGGAAAATAGTGAAAGTGTGTGAATGACGTTAAAAATAATATAATGAAAAGTTAATTCTTTTTGTAAGACCACTCAGGCGATACTTTATTGAGTACAGCACGTAAAAAAATGGATACAGATTGATAAAGCTAGGATAGTACTTCAACAACTGTTTGATTTCTCAGAGTAGTATATGAATCAGTTTGCGGAGTGTTCAGAAGAAATATGAATGCGTAGATGTAGACCTCGTATTTGAAGAAATGGAGAAACTCATGATGTTAAGGAAAATCCTGACGTGGCCTCCTTGTCTTTGTACTGCTGCTCATTCAGAAGTAACATACACTCAACGTCATCAGCTGATGACTCCCAGGATCTTTTGATTTCGGTAAGATTTTCATTTCCAGTTTCGGCTTGTATCGGTAGCAAACGAAGAAGAGAAACACGAGGCAGCTCCACACTCCGCATAGCAGACCACAGCATGTTCCCTCACATGCTCTGTGTAGCTGCCAACCTCGTCACGGGCAAGCTCCAGTATATCCCATGTATTTTCTAGAGAATGAGAAGAGGTATCACTTACCTTTCATTGTTAAAAACAATTTCGGTACGTTAGCCATTTTTCGCATACACATCGGAGAACATGCACAAACTCCAAAACGACGGTTTTTAATATTTTACGCGAAACGTGGAGGTTTTACTGAGAAACTAACTGCAGAGACGGATGTAGCTTTGGGTCACCTACACAAAACAGCTTCTTTATTATGCACATCGCCGTGTATCATATGACACAGGGCGCAAGGAGTAACGAGCAATCCATGCTGTGCCAGGCGATAAGATAGAGATCGTGTCATTCCAAAGTGAACCAGTTAAGTCACTTCCACTACGTTCCTATGCACTCCACTTGTGGGAGCTGCTTCTGTGTCGTATCACGAGTCACATTGCGTATCATATTTATAGAGGGCAGATGGCACTCGATAGGGTGCATGTTGGAGTGACGAGCCGGTTGGTGCCGTGGCACACTGTGTATTCGAGAGAATGTTTTATTCAGTTCCAAATGCACATCACATTGTTAGCAATGTGAGGCAGACACCCTATTCCGGCACCTCTGGCCAGCGGCGGTTAGGTCCCACCCCAGCAAGCAGGAGCATGTCTACGTGCTCAGCGTTGCTGATGTAAGGCTGAACAACGGCCGGAGGTCTGACAGTACGGCACGGCCTTGACGTCAGCAGCATTCTCCTACTTCTGGTGCGATGGCATTCCACTATGGAACGGCCGCTCCCATCGACTCAGTCCCTCCTTGCGCCCACCTGCAGAGGCGAGCGAAGACTGCTGTGCACAGCACTTGACCAGCTGCCACTTGGCAGGAGTCTGGCGACATCATGTGCACTTCTCACTAGGAGGCTGTGCAGCAGGTGGTTCGCCTGACCCGGTCTCGAACCTATGGTTGCAACTGGTGGTGCCCAGTCGTCTTGCCGTCTAGCGTGGGCTTAGCGTCGTGATGGCGCTTCTGGATTCAAAATGAGTCAAATGTGGTCAAATGGCTCTTAGCATTATGGGACAATATCTCAGGTCATCAGCCCCTAGAACTTAGAACTACTTAAACCTAACTAACCTAAGGACATCACACACATCCATGCCCGAGGCAGGATTCGAACCTGCGACCGTAGCGGTCGCGCGGTTCCAGACTGAAGCGCCTAGAACCGCTGGGCCACCAGCGGCCGGCGATTCCGAATGAAACTGACTCAAAATTCATACCTATTTACGCGGCTCTGCAGTGCATTTCTTGCTCAAAAACTCAGGCCCCAGTCATGTAACTCACAACATGGATCTTACTGTGGATATAACCACATGCTGAATCCCGTCTTCCGTCACCAGTAACAAAGCATTGTATTTTACTTGCACGAACTTCCCCATTGTTTCTGGCCTTACTGGATAGATGTGCACCGTGTAACACTGAAACAACGCGTTCTTGTCCTTCACTGATGTTTACTGCTGTGTACTATCTGTTTTTACTTCCACTATTGCCCTGTGGTAGGAGAAAGGCAGGTCAGGCTGCTGGGTTCTGCTGCTACTGTAGCTCTGGACGTAATTTTCTCTCAACCTTTCGAAACTTATTTATTTAAATGAGTGTGACTGTTAAATTGCATAATGATTGAGAAGATGAAACGTCTACGTTATTTGATCTGAAACAGCTGAGTAAAACTGAACGTACTGAGCCTAATTTCTCTCTACTTTTTCTTATCGTGTCAACACCGACTCACAATATTCTAGCGCAACGCAATGTGACTGCTCAAAAATTTACAACCTGACTTCAAATAATTAATTCAAAAGAATGGCCCTGACTAAAAAGAAATCTTAACAATAACCTATACGTATCATTAAGCACTTACCTCACGAAAATCTTCATTACGCGAACTACTGCAATACAGCGAGCGTCAATACTGCCAGCTAAATAAAAGATTATAACTACCAAAGCCACTAACTACTAATAGGCATGTGGTTAGCAAAGGAAAGATTTCGTTGCAAACCAAATAATGTTTTTTTTTTTTTACCTTAATAATGTGACATCCAGTTCAGACACGAACATAAATCGTCACTGACATCTAGTACAAAGGTATATAATCATGTATAATATTCAATCTCCAAGTCGAACACGTAGCCTACGCCAACACTTCAGACCTCTAACTTCCATCAATGCTTCTCACATCTAACATCCATCACTGCTGACTGTTCACCTCCAACTGCCCAACAGTACTTCCCTCACTGCTGACGACTAACTTCCAACTGCCAAACACCACTGGCGATTAACTTCCAACAACGAGTCCAACCAGCCACAGAGTCTCTTACAAAGAAAGCGCAGTCAGAGATCCCAGACACCACCTCCTAGGGACTGCAACAGTTTACTTAGCGTTATTATTGCATATAACACTTGAAACCATGCTCGAAAATCCTTTAAATACTGGTTCAGAGCACTAGTTGATACTTTAGCATAAGCCATTATTTCTCTAGTTAGCAGTCGAAGCATGCTTGTGTTGTTCAACATGCCGCTCTCCAAACTCAGAATTCACGTAGACTACCATTTCACAGTCGTCCTATTCCCTTCTGACAATTCTCTTGTGGCTTCTGCTGTCCTGTTCAGTGCGCTTATGTCGTTTCCATCCGCTGTCCCCAATATTGTCTTGGCTATCCTGCCTCCAGCATACATCCATCGTTTTTTTACCTTCATGACTCATGCGGAACTACACCTAATGCTTACTGCATCTGTTCTTTCCGTCGTGCATACACAACGAGAAACTTCTCGTGCTCTTCTGACACCTTCCTGACTACGCCATTACCACTTGCTAAAGGCGACAGCAAAATATCTTTTCTAACCTCCTTATCTCGTTCCATAGTTTTCATACTCTGAATACCAAACTTAACGCCCATCTATGACTAGATAATACCACATCCTGCTGCCTGGAAGAAAACAAAATTCTTACATCCAGCGCTCCTACTACGCCTCAGGCGAAGAGGTACAGTACCACCAGAACTAGCATTCTTCTTCCCTCAGTTTCTCCGAAGGGTAACCTGAGAACACAGACTGTTATCAGCTCCCCCCCCCCCCCCCCAGAGGCTGCTGTCTCTTGAAAGCATCCCTCATCAAATAAAAATAATCTGTACTGTGACATATTGTACACATACGTTCCTATCCAAAATTACTTCAATAAACAAAACAAAAAGAACATAATGCAAAACGTTGTATGATGTACATGGATTTTATTCTCCTGTTGCTCATTCTCCCACTTCTTATTTTTTGCTTCCTTCGTTAGTTTCACTAACACTGTCCCTGGTATCACTTCTGATGCACATCTGAATAGTCGTAAATCGTTGATCTTGCTGGCAATTGTAGCTTTACATTCACATGTGACGTGGCTTCAGTTACTTGGCGCATGCGTAGTACCGTGCCACAAACTCCTTTGTCTTTCCTTTCAGAGTATACGGACTCGACAACATCACCCACTAGTCCACCCAGTATTGAGGTAACTTTCCTATGCACTTTATTGCCTCCTCTTACCTTTCTAATGCCTTGGTGTTCGCTTGTGGGACCTTCTTCCAAACCTCTCTCACCATTTTTACAAATTCTCTGACTGAGTCTCCGTCACTAGAGTGACAGAATGGGTTACCAGGCAAATGAGCAATGTTATGTTAGCAAATTAGTAGTGTATCAGTCCTACATGAGAGCACAGCGTGTTTTCAGATTCTTTTTTTCAGAACGTAGTAAAATTATGTGCTGCGTTCCATATGGAAGCTTGCTATGCTTGATACACTTACGACTTGCGAATTTATATCAGCTATACGATCGTTGTGTCACAGCAGGACACGTTGCAAGAATCTTTGGCAATTTTCGTTCTCGTGTAGTTTTTATCTATTCTACATTAGGATATGGAATGAACGGTTCGGCAAGCATGGGCGTAACGTGTAGTGATTTAATTGTGTCACCATTGTTCGGTTGCTTGGTCTCATTATTTTTCGTAATTGTTGTCCGATTTATGGTCACAATTTCTATTATATATTCACCAACTAATGTTTTACATTTGAAAATGACGACGTAGTTCGTTGGAGCCCGTAAAGTAGCCCCATTTTTTTTTTCAAAGAAAACTTTTATGTTCTGTGACTATGGCTTCAATATTGTAGTGTCAAGTAAACATTTAACAATTCACTTGGTACCTCTGATTTTCCATGGTTCCTCTCATATGCATTTGCTCTTCAAATCCCGATTGATCGGATTTGAAAACATAATCCTTACTGAACGATGGGATAAATTTGTTTAACTCATGTACAAATTGACACTTTGTTTGAAATTTCGTTATCTTACGTCTTCCAATTCTGTAGCACTGTTTGAAGTTTTGCAGTCATCCACTGCTTCCCTTTAAATCATTGTAATGTATGTCATGATCAATTCGATGTACATACCGTAATAGGAAACTACTATGTACATTCTGTAAATTGCATCGATCATCCTTGAAACATGCAAACCAGTTTTGCGCCTTGTCCTCGCTTGAATATTTGTAGTTTGTCTAATGCACTACACGATCATATTGTTGCTGAATTATTCGAAACCCGTTAATAGCTTTTTTTGTACTTCTAACGCACATTTTACACACAGTCGAACGTATATGTCACCACACATTCCACTGACTCATCGTGAAGAAAGGCTGTTATTTCGTCTGCTACTTCTTTCTCATTCTGCAAAATTCCTCTGGTTCCTTTCTGAAGAATTTCTCACTCTGCAAAATTCCTTGCGTTCCTTTCTGACGGAATGCCAACTTTGGAAACTGTTTTTGCAGATATAATGCAATGTTTGGTTTGGCTATCGCAGATACTGCTCTGCAATGTATCAACACAACTAGCGCTAAAGCGCTGTTGTGAGTTACTGGTCGACCAAGCAATTCACATATGCTCCGTAGTCTCATGCAGTGCTAGACATTGGATGCCTCCAGTCCCACTCCCTTTTGCCACTAGCAGTCAATACTTTGGTTGCATGGTAGACAGTGTGGGGCGTAGAATGCTGTAAAAGTTATTGGACATGTGATTTCTCGCACTCAAGGAATTCCTTGTGAGTGTAATGTATTCTTTTTATTCCGACTTACCACGCCATGTAGGATTTGTTTGTAGTGCTAGGTTATTGTGGGGTGCCTAACTCACAGTTCGGTTGCATTTTCTCTTACAGATCGCGTGATTAATCATGTGCTGCATTTATTGTTCTTTTAATGATGTAATCATTGTGTCTGATGTTGCAATCTTTGTTCGTTAGATCACAATGTGTTGCACAAGTTGAACTCAAATAATCACGAAATGGGTAATTGTTGAGTGCTTGTGTCTTCATCAATTATGCCCCGCTCATTAATGACTTGTTTTTACATATTCTGGACGAGTTGCGTTTTTAGGTAACTGGATACATTTTCTGGCTCAATAGCTATGACTAAATGCCGCTAAGTATGATGTAGAAAGCGAGATTGTGAGCTGGATGAAAACTTATATGCTTGGAGAATTATCCTTCGTTCTCTATTTTTCCTGTTTTGACGAGATATTGACGACCACATGTCTCAGGTCCGATACGTCTCCCTGTCCTCTCTGATTGTTCTCTGAATGTCCATATGGTTGTAGATTATAGATGTAAACATTTCCCGTCCTGTCATTGTGTATATGTGTGCGTCTTAAATAATTTTTGATCGATTTGTTATGTTGATTCCCTATTTCGAACTCAAGGCTGGATCCACTTACAATAGGGTCAGTGTTTCCGATGCATTTCATTCTGATTTGTACCATGGAACAGCCCATATGATGAATTATCAAGGAATCAAATTGAATGTTAAATTATGTACCCTGTATTTGTATTGGAAATCTGTTATACATGTTTCGTAACGTATGTCGAATTACAATAAATTATTATTCATGATATAGCAACCTTGATTCTCCTTAGATATTTCCTCATATCATACCATTTCGACTCTCATCTGCCCCTACGTCACTACCATAAATTGCCATTAAAAGGGAATAAGATTTAAACTAACGAACCCTAAAGCAATAATCGCAACATTACATTCTTACTCCATGTTTGCAAAAAGAGATCCAAGTTATTCGTTGCACATTTTTAGGCATTGACTATTCTTGATAAAATAAATTAATTTGTGTTCTTGAAGCAAGCATTAGAGTTGAACGTGACTATGTGGAAAAGCATGACATTCATCCCAACTAATGAACACTCGCCTGCAGTCAAAGCTACGAATAAAGCAGTCTGTAAATCAGTTATTCACCGTTTTAAGCTCGGCCCAGTGAGCTGTATATTGTGCCGTGGGAATATATTATGACCACCACTTACTATTGGAGCTCGTATGAGGACTATAGCAAACAGTATAACTTTGCTTACATTTTGTATAAACCAAGAGTCTTACTTTACATCAAATGCACGAGTGTGTGTGTGTGTGTGTGTGTGTGTGTGTGTGTGTGTGTGCGTGTGTTTGCTCGTTTTTGTATTGCTTGTAAAAGGGCTGCATATTAAAACAGTAGCCGTAGTGTGTTATTTGCTGTTAAGATTTATTGGCATCATTACTCGGCACAAGGCCGGTTTTCAGCGTCAGACGGTTGCCTCTTCAGTCGGCGGTGTCTTCACAAAGAGGCCATTATGATCGAATTAGCTTTGTGTATATTGTGTTCGTTTAATTAACCTACTGTTGTTTGTCCAGTTTTTTATTTGACGCTACCAACCTTTCAGATTCCTTGTCGTCAGCTGTATGCGTATATTTTAATTCCTTTCTTTTTTTATTTTTCACTGTGTAGAATACATCTAAACTTATTCTGTATTAATATCTGAAACATAATAAAATTTATTTTGTTCTATCCCTCTTGAGGAGACTGAATATTTTGTGCTATACAGGTACACAATCGTGACTTGTTACTCAAAATACAGAAACTTCCATGGATGTTTCTGTCACAGACTCACTTTTTCGTTGAAAAGAATTCACCATTTCCCTAAGAAAAAGTTTACGAATATGTTCGTCTTCCCCTGAGCTACGAAACAGTAAAATTGTGGACTGTTGACAATGAATAGTCATTGGCAGTCGTAAACCAAGATGTCTGCAGCATTTGGTGTCTTAAACGCTGCTTCGACACACTGTAGCGTATCTTTGCTTACGGGCAGAATAAAAAGTGAAAAAAAATACTGAAATATTGTAAAAAGTATGCAGTGCATTAAGAAATATTTGCATCGAGAAAACACGTCATAAATACGATGGCACGATTCGGTTACTACTATAACAAACATCAAAGCGTAATCCACTATTGTAATATATTATACTGCCTTCATAGACTTTCGTAGGCCATCATTTTTAGTTTTCCTTTTGATGTACCAGGCACTGGTGTCTATTGTACATCGTCATTTTGACCGTGAAAATACTATATACTGCCATATTAAAAATTGTTAGTAAGTTAATTTCGGACTTCATAGAAAGGAATACACAAGTTCGACTTCGTATGAGCGTAATACTTAAACAACAAGCTACCGATCATTCTGCCCTCAGTCAATGCGTCCACAGTCCTGACATATAGATCTGTAACATAAAACTCACATGTTGTTGTGGTCTTCAGTCCTGAGACTCGTTTGATGTAGCTCTCCATGCTACTCTATCCTGTGAAAGCTTCTTCATCTCCCAGTACCTACTGCAACCTACATCCTACTGAATCTGCTTAGTGTATTGATCTCTTGGTCTCCCTCTAAGATTTTTACCCTCCACTCTGCCCTCCAATTCTAAATTGAACATGTCCTACCAACCGATCCCTTCTTCTAGTCAAGTTGTGCCACAAACTCCTCTTCTCCCCAATTCTATTTAATACCTCCTCATTAGTTATGTGATCTATCCATCTAATCTTCAGCATTCTTCTGTAGCACCACATTTTGAAAGCTTCTATTCTCTTCTTGTCCAAACTGGTTATCGTCCATGTTTCACTTCCATACATGGCTACACTCCATACAAATACTTTCAGAAACGACTTCCTGACACTTAAATTTATACTCGATGTTAACAAATTTCTCTTCTTCAGAAACGATTTCCTTGCCATTGCCAGTCTACATTTTATATCCTCTCTACTTCGACCATCATCAGTTATTTTACTCCCTAAATAGCAAAACTAATTTACTACTTTAAGTGTCTCATTTCTAATCTAATTCCCTCAGCATCACAGCATTCGACTACATTCCATTATCCTCGTTTTGCTTTTGTTGATGTTCACCTTATATCCTCCTTTCAAGACATTGTCCATTCCGTTAAACTGCTCTTCCAAGTCCTTTGCTGTCTCTGACACAATTACAATGTCATCGGCGAACCTCAAAGTTTTTATTTCTTCTCCGTGGACTTTAATACCTACTCCGAATTTTTCTTTTGTTTCCTTTACTGCTTGTTCAATATACAGATTGAATAACATCGGGAACAGGCTACAACCCTGTCTCACTCCCTCCCCAACCACTGCTTCCCTTTCATGTCCCTCGACTCTTATAACTGCTATCTGGTTTCTGTACAAATTGTAAATAGCCTTTCGCTCCCTGCATTTTACCCCTGCCACCTTTAGAATTTGAAAGAGAGTATTCCAGTCAACATTGTCAAAAGCTTTCTCTAAGTCTACAAATGCTAGAAATGTCGGTTTGCCTTTCCTTAATCTATTTTCTAAGATAAGTCGTAGGGTCAGTACTGCCTCACGTGTTCCAACATTTCTCCGGAATCCAAACTGATCTTCGCCGAGGTCGGCTTCTACCAGTTTTTCCATTCGCCTGTAAAGAATCTGCGTTAGTATTTTGCAGCTGTGACTTATTACACTGATAGTGCGGTAATTTTCACATCTGTCAACACCTGCTTTCTTTGGGATTGGAATTATTATATTCTTCTTGAAGTCTGAGGGTATTTCGCCTGTCTCATACATCTTGGTCACCAGATGGTAGAGTTTTGTCAGGACTGGCTCTCCCAAGGCCGTCAGTAGTTCCAATGGAATGTTGTCTACTCCCGGGGCCTTGTTTCGACTCAGGTCTTTCAGTGCTCTGTCAAACTCTTCACGCAGTATCGTATCTCCCATTTCATCTTCATCTACATCCTCTTCCATTTCCATAATATTGTCCTCAAGAACATCGCCTCTATATACTCCTTCCACCTTTCTGCTTTTCCTTCTGTACATTTGTAAGGATGTAGTACATTTGTACTCCCATAATAAAATTAATATGTTCTTGCTAAAAGGCTCCTACAGCGAATATGGACACATTTTTCAGAAAAGTGGTAACTATGATTCAGTAAGTGAGATAGTACCCAATTACACATACCTCATATCGTCTCATATGTAACAATTAAAGTGAAGTCCAAGAAGAGGAAGTCCTCGATTTCGAAACCTTTGTTTTTAAAAAAAAATTGAAAGAGATTGTCTTTATCGTTACTCGTCTACACTGTCTGCGTATTACAACCAATATTAACTCCCTTATCCTTGACCTAATATTCATTTTTTATGACATGATTCTCAAGCAGAGTAATTATTAATCGCAAGAGTTTAAAAAAATGAAAACTAATACATTTTTTACAAGAAAAAGTATACCTCTTTTACAAGATATGTTCCCCTGAATTATGGAAGGTATAGTTGGAAGACACCTCACTTCCACAATTCAGTTGAAGTTCCAGCAATGAGGCTTAGTCTTTTGACTTGGTTACAAATGTTTTCTTTCGACTGTAATTTGCTTTCAAGATTAGCAGATGTCTCCGCGCCAGTAGATTTGATCGTTTCCCTGCTCGCTTGAGAAGTCTGGAATTGTATTAGCTGTGGAACGAAGCGATATTTTGTTTTGTCAACTCATTCAGACGCCGCATCATGGGAAACAGGCCGGTATAACCCCAGTCTTAAACTTCATACTCCGTTATTACCCATAATTCCTGATTACAAAATTATTTAGCAATTAATGCAGTTACGCAAAATGACAAATAGTATAGTATATATCAGTTTGTTAAAAGCAAGGGGCGATTTTAGCAATCAGTAAGTGAAACAACGCAGATCAGTTTAAATGGTCTTGGTACAGCAACACATTTTGTTGTATTTCAGTGTTAATGTCTATTGTGTCTAATAAATTCAGTATTTCTTCTGCTTTATTTTTATAGTTTCATCTTCGATGTCTATCGAAAAGTTATGTTTCAATTCGTCTATATTATGGTATCTTGCATTCATTTTGTATCTACATATATAGTTTTTGTATAATGAATTTTTATCCTTGTATTTTTGTGTTGGAAAGTCAAAATCGTTGCTGTGTTATGAGCGCCTTCGACAGGCGGTTTACCATGACGTCAGCGAGTTAAGACACTATCGGGTTGCCAGTGTAACCTCTAGCCCTTCAGCTACGTGCACGGCTGACTGTTGCCGTCAGAGGATCACTTGGAAGACGGAGTGGTGCTCCGTGGTCTCCGGTGATGGAAACGAGATTCTGCCTCCAAGAAAGTGGTAGTTGTTTGCGCGTACGACATAGACCTGATGAGCGCTGTCTCTGAGAGTGCATTCGTCCAAGACACGTTGCCTCACCCCAGGCCTTATGGTCTGACATACGATAAACTACAACCCTCGTTCACCTTTGGTGCGTCTGGACAGGGCGATAACCAGAGCTGCAGAATGTTGTTCGACCGTTTTTTTTTTTCTTCAACGGGAAGGTGATTCGTTGTTCCATGGGATAGTGCTCACCCACTCACTACCCTTGAAACTCAACGTGCTCTGCAAGACGTGCGGCAACTTCTCTGGCCATTACTTTCTCCGTCCTTGTCCCCAGCCGAACAATATGATGGGAAGAGAAGTGACTCGCACGACTCTTCAGCAGACAACTGCACGAGCAGGTCGAGCATACATGGCACAACTTCGCCATCTGTACGATCGACTGGATACCGGAGTCAGCGCCTACAACGCCGCCCGCTGAGGCTGCACCACGTACTAATATGCGTGTTTCAGCGTGTGTCGATACCTGGTACTTCAGAACAGCCTGTGCTACTGATCTGTAAATGTACTCATTTCATGTACTCAATATGCACTGTTGGAATAATAAATCTTGAGTGAATTGGTAACCTCTAGAAGATTGTGTAAATTTTTTGCCGGAGGTGTACGTTGTCAAATAGGAGAACTTGGAGCGCAAAACATACAAACGTGTGCAATGTTCCAATGGAGCTGAACCTCCTTTATGCAATGATCCATCAGTTGGGCTGCTGCGAGACAAATCGCTTCCCGAAGAACTCAGGTACTCAGTTAAAATGTTATACAACGGATTTTATTTAACGCTATTAAGAAGGGGATGGCTCTAGCACCGAGTCTTTAGTATTTGCACTCCCAAAATTCATTATTAATTAACAGCACGAGAACGGGTTTCACTAGATAAGAAATTAAAATTTGGCCCAAGTAAACTTAATTTTTATTAAAAAATGTTCAGTATATACAAATTAATGTGGATATTACGCAGAATTTAGTTGAGCACAAGACAAAGAACATCTAACTCAAACACGAAATTAATTTATAATAAACACTGATAAGTTTGGCGAAGTTGTCTCACAAGGAATTGATGTCTGTGCTAATCAACTTCGCCACATATTAATTCAGCACCACATAGCCGTGAGTGGATGACAGTGATTATGTGATCGTAGCGGAAAGAGAAATGAAATTAAACATGCAGCTCTATCTGCCTGGCCATGGATGAGGCTAGAGAATTTACTGGAGTGCCGGAAAATTCCTAACTTCATTCAGCCTAACCAGCTGATGCCAATACATATCCCGACAATAATCGTTGTGTGTTGACGAGTAGACTGTGAATGCCACCGATCGATGCCAATGGAACTCGTCTGCCAATTCAGGCTGCGTCAGAAGCAGTGAGAAGTCTAAAGCACCAACCGTCCTTCTCCAAGTCCAAAGTGCAGGTATTCCGCCGTCATCTCTCTGCTGCCAACTGAAGTCTACATCTACATCTATCTACATGGATACTCTGCAAATCACATTTAAATGCCTGGCAGAGGGTTCATCGAGCCACCTTCACAATTCTCTATTATTCCAATCTCGTATAGTACGCGGAAAGGATGAACACCTATATCTTTCCGTACGAGCTCTGATTTCCCTTATTTTATCGTGGTGATCGTTCCTTCCTATGTACGTCGGTGTCAACGAAATATTTTCGCATTCGGAGGAGAAAGTTGGTGATTGTAATTTCTTTTAATGACGTCAAGCCCAAATCCTGTTTCATTTCTAAGACACTCTGTTCCATATTTCGCGATAATACAAAACGTGCTGCCTTTCTTTGAACTTTTTCGATGTCTCCGTCAGTCCTATCGGGGCTCTACAATGAAGAACAGTTAGAACCACCCCTCTCGTGGCTGCTCTGCTCAGAGTTAGCATCTACTACTGGCCCAGCCGGCCGGAGTGGCCGAGCGGTTCTAGGCGCTTCAGTTTGGAACCGTGAGACCGCTACGGTCGCAGGTTCGAATCCTGCCTCGGGCATGGATGTGTGTGATGTCCTTAGGTCAGTTAGGTTTAAGTATTTCTAAGTTATAGGGGACTGATGACCTCAGTTGTTAAGTCCCATAGTGCTCAGAGCAATTTGAACCTATTAATGGTCCACCAATGAGAATAAAATCACCCACCTCTAACTGATCGCGTGATTGTTATGTTACTGCTTTTCCCCATCCAAAAACTGTATAAAAATCTTTTCCCATCCAACAGCATTTTTCGCCTGTGCTGTTATGAGAATTTCAAACATGTGCGCCTACGTCATCGTCTTGCTTCTCTAATCAACCAATGCACAGTGGTTTTGCGTACAAACATTCAGAAAACGCCTCCTGGCCTCCCACTCTAGCTATTCTTAAGAACATTCAACGCAATTCTTTTGTCCGTGGGTGAAAAACAATCTCGCATCCTACTGGGTCATGGCGTCTGTTTGTCACAAAGCAGTTCCTCCAAATGGTGAAAAAAGTACGAAATGAGTCTGAATAGTCTGGCTTCTTCCAGGAGTGGCTGGTACATAGCGACCTGTTCAAATGTTCCCCGTCCCACCTGGGCCAGGTACAATGCTCTCAGCATAAAGCACTTTAATGGAAGGCCCTAGCAATAAGACTGCCGTTAATTTGCTACGGTGAGTCTCCACGGGTCACACTAGTTTTAGCACTCTGCTGGACTCCCACATTGTGCACTGTTTTCTAAAGCATGAGGAAAACGTTTGCTATGGACGCCAGAAAGAGGCCGAGCCAAAGCAGTAGGGGATGGCAGGCTATCAGCCCCGCACGGCTGGGGTCAACGTCTCTTCCATCTCGGCGAGTCCTTCGTAAGTCGGCCCTGGTCCCTAGAGGGCAACACAGGGGGGCTTCTCGGTTCGCGTCCCCTGGTCTGTCTAACTGCTGGCTTTCCATACTCTCAGCTCACGCAGGCAAAAGATCTAAAATTTCAAGCACAGAAACCCAATTAGAATATAGAGAGAAAGATTAAAAGGTTTTCTTTACCTTTACGATCGCTGTTTCTGTTCTGGTAAGTTGAATAAAATTGATCTGTCTACACATGACTTTATTCGATGTTCAGTCGGATTTGACTATTGAAAAGTTTCAGGTCGGTGACGACTTGGCAGTTCTCACATGATGTAATGCATTATTTATTAGTTGAGATACTCCCAACAAAAATCTGATCAGTTTGGCAAGAGAACTAAACAGCTGACTTGAACCCTACGCCGTACTGCTCTACCAAGAGTGGCACGTTTTTTGATTATGGCAACAAAATTGGCGCCTAATGGTTCTGTGAGGTGTTGGGCGGAGATGGCGTGTGCTCCCTCTGGTGGAAACGATGATAGCTTACGGCTCTGAAAAAGTCCGATGTGAGCCGAGTTCCGGGTTGTTGACTGCGGAGAGAACGAGTCGGCGGCCGACAGCAGTGGAGGCAACACCCTCTCCTATCGGGCAGAGCACATACTTGGCATTTTGGAACATGTACCTCGCTGGATTTGAGTGTGCAGGTAGAGTTGTAATTTTTGAGATGTTGCACACGGTACGTTATTGCGTGACCTGCAACTAAAAGTGGTTAGCGCTTTGATCAGATATTGATATTTTGTCACTTCTGCCCTCGCTTAGTTACGGTGATTGAACTGTTGTAGTTCGATGGAGACTGTTGTAATTTGATTAATGAAGGGGCTGTTGGTAGCCATGTTACATTCCGCTGTGAAAAATTGTTTAAGCTCATGTAGATTGATGCTGTTAACATGCTGTTAGGTTAGTGTGTTTTAACGTCCCGTCGACAACGAGGTCATTAGAGACGGAGCACAAGCTCGGGTTAGGGAAGGATGGGGAAGGAAATCGGCCGTGCCCTTTCAAAGGAACCATCCCGGCATCCGGCATTTGCCTGAAACGATTTAGGGAAATCACGGAAAACCTAAATCAGGATGGCTGGAGACGGGATTGAACCGTCGTCCTCCCGAATGCGAGTCCAGTGTGCTAACCACTGCGCCACCTCGCTCGGTTTAACATGCTGTTGTGTCTTTCCTCTGATTCTGAGCTATCTCAGGTAAACACCTGCGTAGGGGTTAATTTTTGATGTCCGGTATATGTATGAATATTTTATGATTGTTTAGCTAAAATTACGTTACCAGTGCGCATTTGTAGTAGAACCAGGGTAGATGTTTAATAGCACCCAAGTCTGAGTGAGAATGTGTGGGACCAAAATGCCTAACCAATTATTTTCTTTTAAAAAGTGATGCTAATTATTTAAAATTTTGATTTTTTAACCGTGTTATACAATTCGAAACTCTCTCAGTCATTGGGAAGCTTTGTCCTAAATATTGCTTTTAATACCGTTAAGCTTTACTTTAAAATTACTCTAGTTTTAAGCCTGACGTTGAAACAGCTGTTAAGTTGCCTTTAAATTCTTAAGAGGTTACCAGAATGAGATGGAACTTCCTGGCAGATTAAAACTGTGTGCCAGACCGAGACTCGAGCTCGGGACCTTTTCCTTTCGCAAGCAAGTGCCAGGAAGTTTCATATCAGCGCACACTCCGCGGCAGAGTGAAAGTCTCATTCTGAAAACATACCCCGGGCTGTGGCTAAGCCATGTCTCCGAAATATCCTTTCTTTCAGGAGTGCTAGTTCTGCAAGGTTCGCAGGAGAGCTTCTGTAAAGTTTGGAAGGTATGAGACGAGATAAGGCAGAAGTAAAGCTGTGGGACGGGGCGTGAGTCGTGCTTGGGTAGCTCAGTTGGTAAGGCACTTGCCCGCGAAAGGCAAAGGTCCCGAGTTCGAGTCTCGGTCCGGCACACAGTTTTAATCTGCCAGGAAGTTTATGAAGAGGTTAGTTCAGATACCTTGTGAGCCTGATTTTAGAGCTGTTAATGTGTTTGATTTTGTTTAACCTGTTACTGACATGAGCGCAAGTTAAATGTTTTTCTGAGATGCTCTAAGGAGCGACCTGCCAAGTTATTGCAACATGTTCTGTATTTTAAAGGTTGTTAAATACATGAATCAGATGTTGAATTTGTAAATCAATCTGTCCCGCCTTCCTTCCTGTTGTCTAGTCCTGCCACACTGTACGAAGTGCCACGCGGTTGACATTTATTTATTTTTTCTCAAGTAAAGACCTGCCGCCTGTTGTTATATAGCAAGTCGTAGATTGTGTAATTTTATGTGCTGAGTCGCCATTTTCAAATATAATCACAAATTTGGAAAACTGCATTAATAATTGCGACCACACTTCTTTCCAATATTACGAAAAATTCACTAAAACTAGTAAAATGAAGCAAAGGCAACAGAAAAGGGGCACAAAATGTCATGATAATTTTTTGTTGATTAGTCATTTCACACCTTAATGCAGCGTAGATGAAAACTGAATCAGGATGAAAGATATTATATACTCTTGCATTACATCCCACAAATAAAGGCACACACGCCTGAAAATTAAAAAAAAAAATATGCATTCAACTAACACAATGGCGGAAGGTGCCATGAGGTAAGTAGTTACCATTGCCTCATCGTAATCTTATAACGTGCAGCAAGCCCAAAACTAGAACACAGCACGCAGTCGTACTGTGTTCTGCTAATGAAACCTTACAAAGACGATGCACTCCCGTTTGGGCGTAAGATAAGACTAATCTGCAAGCATGACGCCGCTTCAGTTGTCTGGTTGCACATCAAATCACTAGAGGATATAAGTGTAGCATACAGAGACAGAAGACAAAAAGGAATCTGCACTGAGTTTACAATAAGTACTAGTAGGCGCCACTGTCAACTTTCTACGAACATGTCTCTTGCTAAAATGTAAACACTACCCAGAAGGTGCTATTCATTATTAACAAGCTTTAAAGACGGTTGGCATAGTGCACGATCGTAGTAAACGATTTGTAAACCCTTAAAGCAAGGAGTTTCCTAACAGTGCAGCATTGTGACAACCTAAATATTGTTATAAATACAATATAAAGCGATAATCCTATGTTCACTATTATGATGGAACCTATTACTCTTCATTACATAGGTATATGCAAAATAAGCAATTAGCACAAATTAATTACATCTGTAATGTACTGTGTTAGTACAAAAGTAAGACCACCACATGTAGTAGGATGGAAACGTTTGGTGGGGAGGGAGGGGGGAAATGTGGAAGGGAAATAAGCACGTGACTCATAACCTTTTTTTGTCTTTGACTAAAATGCGAAAAAATGTATAGCAAACACATGACAGTGTCACAGTGAAGTTTCCTCACAGTGCAGCACTATGGCAACCTAAATATTATGGTAAATACAGTATAAAGTGATAATCCTATGCTAACCATTACAACGCTGTCTGTCACTCACCATTACATAGTTATGCACAGAATAAGCTATCATTACAAATTTATTGCCTCTTTAATGCAATGTGGCAATACGAAAGTACAGGCGTTGTAGGGAGTGGGAGAGGAAGAGTAGAGGAGGGGGGGGGGGGACGAAAAGGGTTTAACAAGGGCTTCATACTTGATTTTTTTGTGTTTGACTAAGGTGCAAGAAATGCGCAGTCAGTACAGAACAGTGTCACAGTGACTCTACATTACACAGCATATAAACAGGGCAGACAACCTGTATATTTAATAACAATAAAAAAATTATAAGGACAAAAATTAATGTGGAAGGAAGCTCAAGGTCTATGATACTGCATATGTAATTCTGCACATAGAATGTAACTATGTATAAGTGACAGCATAGAACTGCAACATTCATAAATGAGGTAGACAACCTATGTTTTATGAATAATAACAAATGAAGACTGAAAATGCTGTGGGTAGCATTAGTTCCATGCTATTGCATGTGCATTGTAGCTAGTTAGAGGTCTAATTAACTGCGTATCACAACATGTAATATACTCTCAAAAATTATAGGTTATTTGACAGTATGCAGCTTCTTATTTCCACAAATAACTACAATGTCAAATAGAGAAATACAATGGCAGTAACAGTAAACTGAAGAAAACATCTCAATGATAGTTAATACTGAATATGTGATAAAATATTGATTCAGAATACAGAACTGTATCAAAATGATGTATCATAGCGACACTTATACCCAAGACAAACCACCAGTATCTTATACAATGGGACAGACAAGTGGCATATCACAATAACACTTGCAAACTAGTAACCACTTGTAACCAAGTAACGAGTGTATCTTATAATGTAGGACAAACAATATGTGACAGTGGGCACAGCATGTGTAATAAACTATTGATTCATAATAGAGAACCATGTCAAAGTAAAATCATAGCACACAAATACTTATAGATAAGGCACACAAACAGTACATCGTAAAAAGTAAGACACACACAAAAGTACAATTCAACCGGTAGGCAGCTCAACGTCTGTGCTATTGCATTAGTACGTTGTGCAACATAGTATTAGACTGTGCCAAAATGATACGATACAACTTTAACATTTACAAACATGGTAAGCAACCAACATATTTTTATGAATAATAATAGCAAATGAAGACAAAAAGCAATTGTGACATCATGTAATATAAACTCCAACATTATAGATAACATTGTAATAAGCATCTTTTTATTTACACAACAACTACGAGGGCAAACAACAAATACAATAGCAGTGATAATAAAACTAAAGAAAATGCTTTAAGAAGAGCAGGTACTAGACGTGTAATAATATATTGATTCATAACACAGAACCGTGTCAAAATACAAAATGTCGTCATGTAACATCAACATAAATGTACTAGATCATGACAACAACACCACTGTGCTAAGTAGCTCGAGTCTATGCATATGTGCGTTATTAGTAACTTGAGGTCTACGTTGTTGCATATAAATCAGCATAAGTGGCTGAACAACAATCGCAGAATGTAGCATAGTCTCCTAAAATTATAGGTATGTGACGGAAAGCTTGGTTACCCACATAGTTATTTGCTCGAACAGGAAGAGAAGAGAATCGAAACATTTGAGATGTGGTGCTTCAGACGAATGTTGAAAGTTAGGTGGCCTGATAAAGTAGGGAAGGAGGAGGTTCTGCGCAGAATCGGAAAGGAAAGCAACGTGAGGAAAACACTACCAAGGATAAGGGAGAGGATGGTAGGACATCTACTAAGAAAACAGGGAATGAGTTCCATGGTATCACAGGGAGCTATAGAGGGCAAAAACTTCAGAGGAAGACAGAGATTGGAATACATCCTGCAAATATTTGAGGACATAGGTTGTCAGTGCTACTCTGATATGGAGAGGTTGGCACAGGAGAGGAATTCGCCAGTTGATGGAGGGCCGCATCAAACCAGTCAGAAGACCGCAAAAAAAAAAAATAAAAAATAAAAAATAAAAATAAAAAAAATCGTTTGCCGTCTTCCATTGATCCGGTATTCGTCTTTCTACTAGACCATCATTCAGTAAGTCTGCTGGTATGGTACCATAATGGTACCATAAGTGGAGCAGCTTGTTTGATGGTTTGGTGGATGCCATCAGCGCCCGGAGCCTTTTTCTGCTTTATTTTGTGTATTGCCAATGCAAATTCCTCGTGAGCAAAGGGGATGGTGATACTTTCATTTTCGATTTTCGTACTTATCATATAGTAGTCTACGAAGTTCGGCGTGAAGTTGGCTGTCCTGAGTGTGGTCATCGTCAGGAGGTATTTTTTTTTGTTGTTGAGAAATTACTGTGTTGTGCGTCTCCAGCTTCTTGTGATAGTACCATCTGGTTTCTTCAGAGCTGATAATACTGTAGGGGCCTTGATACGTTCCGTCTGCAGTTAAAACGGCTCCCCCCGCTCAGATGTTGTTCTGTAAGTTTCTCCTAACGTATGTGTCACAGTGGTCTTTCCTGGTCTTAATGTAGCTCGTCTTTGTATCACGTTTCAGCGTCGCGATAATGTTGAAGTCCAATTTCTCTTTCCTGTGCTGTCCTTGATTTTTGGTAATATCGCCATTTATCACGAGTGTCTTTTCTCAGTCTTGTTAATAGTGCCTTTTGTTTGGGTGCGTCGTGTGCTGCAGATATTGCTGTAGCTTGAGCTCTCTGTAAGAACGTGAGCTCTGTAATGTATGCTTCCTTAAGTGATACATAGAGGAAACTCTTCAGTCATGTGGTTTAGTTTTTGCCAGTTTGCTTTGCGTAGCAGCAACCTTGGGTATTGCGACGTGTCCGTGTCTGTGTTTGTTTTAGTGTATATAATTATTGCGTTATGACCACAGAGTACTCTCTTACCGAGCACCTGCCAGTTTGCTACCTGTATTAATGATGGGCTGTTTGCCAGAGATACGTCTATGTTGGTGCCTACGCCACTATTTCCGTGGTAAATTGGCGGTTGTCCTGATTTGTTTAAAACGAAGATATTACATTCGTTTATATCGTCGACTATTATTTGTCCTCTGTCTCCGTTCTGTCAGAGTGCCAGAGCGTTGACATAAGTAGTCGTCTGCCATTTTCAAATCGCGCAATTTGTTTTTATCATTGCAGCGAAAGCCTCAATATCAAATGAGTACTGGGCATAGATCGACGAGATGATCCATGTTTCCCTGTCTGAAGTTATTTCGACTGTAACCATATGTTGTGTGCATAGTTGCGCTTTTTGCTTCACTGTAATGTTCATGTTTACTACAACGATTAAAGCTTTGGTCTTGTTCGTGCCTGTGATTTGCATGTACTGCCTCGGAAGGCCTGGAATTCTTCCACCTCTTGTGTACGGCTCTTGTAGACACAATATGTCCGCTCATACTTCGTTCACCAGCCTGTCAAGCTGTGCGTCCCCCGTCGTGCTACCCATACAGTTTAGCTGCTAGACTGTCACTATGGAAATTTAGTAAAAACAAAGAACTTCGGCCCGCTCTGTGTGTGTAATCGAGGTACACGCGTCATGCCCCCTTAACAGGTACTTGTAGACGCTGTAAAGGTTAAGGTCTTCATTTCTGCGCTCACATGATTTTCGTAAAAGATTACAGAGTTCGAGTTTGTCTGTTGGTAGTTTTTCGGTTCGTAGAATCATTCTGGCTGTTTGTTCAGTCGTGGGGGAGCGTATAGTGTCACCCAATTGGTGATTTAGTCTTGTTACCAGTCTTAATGTAGTTTGAAAAACCTCCTTTCTTTTCTCGTCGGCTTAGGCGCAAGTTCTCTTCGATGTCACTGTAGTTTATTTTGTTTATTCATAGCTTTGTAATTATGTTTGATGTACTAGATCGTGGTGTTTATCTGTTGACGAAGTTTCCGGGTCTGCGTGATATGGTGTCTTGTCAGTTGAAGATTGACGTGGTTTTTCAATGTGAGCAATTTGTGTGCTTATTTTGGTTTTTAGTATCCATATGATGTGTGGTTACTCTTTGTTCTTTGAAGTTTTCTGTTTGCGTTTGTTTCTCTCTTTTCGTACGTATTGCCACCGTAGACAAAACGTACAGTTTGCAAGTATGGTTTACATTTTGAGGTGTCATATTCATGTTTTACTGAAGTTGTTGTTTCATTATATGGTAACCTGTCGTCTGATGAGGGAAGAATTAATTAGCGTTTATGTTGTTTCGGTGTGTCCAGATGTACTGGTATTTCTCTTGTGTCATGATACTGTTCTAGATGGGCTTGACCGTGCCTCGGTCGTCTATCGGCATTGTTATGTACTTCTCTTAAGTGTGGTGTGTTTTGTTTAACGCGTATGTCATGATCCTGTTCTTGGTGGGCATGACTGTGGTTTTGGATGTCTATCGTCATTTTTATGTACTTCTGTTGTATGAAGTGTGTTGTTTTCAAAGTCTTCCTTACTGAGGGCTTCCCCTTCCAGTTCTTCTACTCTAAGAAAGGTCACCGTGCGGAGTATTTCACACTGGAAAAGTTCGTGTTTGAGGTGCCTCGTCACATTGTAGTCCACGGCGCCGTAGAAACACGCATTGTCGATGTACTCTGTTAGGCTAAAATATTTTTCTTGCACAATATTGCAGTTATTGAGGGGATTCATGTCCGCTGGAGAGGCTATTGTCAGCAGCAGCGCAAGTTGTTGCCTCCAGGCTACTGCACGTTACCACGCTCTTTTCTCGGTTGCTGGTGATTTGTTTTTGCTTCTGCGAAATAGAATGCTGGTGTTCATATCTGTGTTTTGATGAGAGGACGTCTGCACATTTCCGTTGTTGATATTTGTATTCATATCCCTACCTAGATGTCCAGAGATTGTTGTCTGCTTTTGTTTTGGTGTGTGGTAGTTGTCATTGTAGGTGGCATCATACTCGGTTTTTCTATTTGTTTCTTGTAGATCCTTTGTAAGTAGGATATTCTAACCCCCCAGCTTTCTTACATGTTCTTTTCCTGTTTTTTTTTTTTTTTTTCGAGGAATACAGCTAACAGTTGTTTCTTCATGACATTCGTATTTTTTATGACCAGCTTTCGCACAATTCCCGCAAATAGTTTCCCTGTCACATCTTTTCGCTTTTCGACGAATGGCCAAAATTGCAACAGTTGAGGCACTTTTGTACTGACATATAGTCATTAATGCATAATGATTCAAATTGTACAGGACGACAATCATTGAAATATATTAAATAAAATCGTTATAACTTCTGAACTGTTTGTGTTAGGACGTTCAAACTACACGGTTGACCGCGGGGCATTATGGGAATTAATATGGTTTGGTTCAGCGACGAGGCCCCCTTTCATAAGGATGGGTTCGTCAATAAGAAAAATTGGCGCATATGGAGGACTGAGAATCCTCATTTCGCATTCGGGAAGTCTCTTCACCCTCATCGAGTGACAGTGTGGTGTGCAATGCCCAATCACGGAATAATCGATGCGATGTTCATTGATGGCACGGTGACTAACGAACGGTATGTAAAGGTTTTGGAAGATGATTTCATCACCATTACCCAAAGTGACACTGATTTCGACAAGATGTGGTTCATGAAAGACGGAGCTGGACCCCATAGAAGCAGAAGAGTGTTTGATGTACTGGAAGAGCACTTTGGGGACCTCATTCTGGCTCTGGGGTACCCAGAGGCCACTGGCATATTGGCCTCGACTGGCCGCCATATTCTCCGGATCCGAAGAAATGCGAATATTTTTTGTGGGGTATTAAAGATAAGGTGTACAGCAATAACCCCAAAACCAATTCTGAGCTGAAAACAGTCATTCAAGACACTTCAGCGGGTCGTGCAGAATTTCATTATTCTTCTGCGCCACCTCATCGCCAGTGATGGCATGCATGTCGAACATGTCATAACCAAAATCCGAATATCTGTAGAGTCGTTTACATGTTGAATAAAGTGTGTGTGCGCCTTAGTTTGTAATGAATTAACGTTTTTTCATACAGTTGAATAATTGTCACTCTATATGTACAGCCGGCCGCGGTGGTCTCGCGGTTCTAGGCGCGCAGACCGGAACCGTGCGACTGCTACGGTCGCAGGTTCGAATCCTGCCTCGGGCATGGATGTGTGTGATGTCCTTAGATTAGTTAGGTTTAAGTAGTTCTAAGTTCTAGGGGACTGATGACCACAGCAGTTGAGTCCCGTAGTGCTCAGAGCCATTTGAACCATTTGAGCCTATATGTACACCCTATCCCTCTGTAAAAACAGTAATCTGACCCTTGGTGTCACCTCTAGCGATGGGCACCTTATGGCACTTATTCACACGCAGAAAGCAGACAGAAGTATGAAATGGGGAAAACTAGCAACAATTAACAGAAGGGCAGAACACAATATAAATCACACTCAACTGGAAGCTGTTTCCGAAATCCAAATATAATAGCTGTACCGTGTAATGGGGCAATTCGTACTTATGGATATGCAAAAAGGATGGCCAGGAATGATAATTCGAAATATAAAACTCTATTAACATGGACTCTAAAATGAATACCTTAACGGGGTATTCGTGTTCGGAAATTTGAAAAAATCGATTTTTCGGCTTAAAATGTTCGCTGGTATGGGAAATTTATTGTAGCGTTCATCCCAGTTTGTGCAGAAACTCAGTTATCGAGTTAAAATGCGATTTGTGAAAAAAGTGTCTCAGAATACCTTTCACTGCGGCAAAAAAAAAATAAAAAAATAAAAAAAAATAAAAAAAAAAGAAATGTCGACATCGCGGCCAATTTGGGAGCATGTAATTTCAACGACGGCATAACATGCATCATGGACATTATGTAAATGATCGAACGTGAGATCGGACCGGTCTGTTACAACTTCTGTACAAAAATGTACGAATACCCTATACAGCGACAGTGCAGCGGATGACAGAAGCTGCCAAAGAGGCCCGCAAGACTCCTGTGGCCACGAAGAATGTGGGGGAGGACCTTCTTTTGGATCTAGAAGAATTGCTGTAAGGTCCAGGGATCGCTGAATAGAGGTACGTTTAACTTAACTTCAAAAAATATATCCCAAAAGTTCAAACACATTTCTCTCAAAAGTCTCTTTTTCAAATGGGCGGGAAACATAACTTGAGAACTGTACATACGATTCTGATCGAACTTTAATGCCGGAATTCTAAATTGAGTTGTATGTCAGCACACCAAAGCTGTTCTGCGATATCTTCAAAAGACTATTTTCGGTGGATGCTTTTTTGTCGACTTTTGGTCGAAATAAACGACATTTATTTCAACATGTCACAACTTAAGCCGGCCGAAGTGGCCGTGCGGTTAAAGGCGCTGCAGTCTGGAACCGCAAGACCGCTACGGTCGCAGGTTCGAATCCTGCCTCGGGCATGGATGTTTGTGATGTCCTTAGGTTAGTTAGGTTTAACTAGTTCTAAGTTCTAGGGGACTAATGACCTCAGCAGTTGAGTCCCATAGTGCTCAGAGCCATTTGTCACAACTTAAAGTTTTCAGTTATCTTATGTATGCTGATAGAAAATGACGAAAAAAAATTATTTTGTCATAGGTTCAGTAGCAGGGCTTCTGGAAGTCCCACCAATGACCAGTGTTGGGGTTGTAGATCTCCTTCCACCTGGTGCAGCGGTTACAGGGAGCGTCAGATATGGAGACGGGAATGATTTATGAAACACAATAGTCTAAAGAAAAAAATTATATCATCAGACTTACCATTACTTTTTATTTTAGTTGAAAAAATAATGAAAATCACCTATTCATGCCTTAAGACCGCTCAAGAGCTGTGAGCACCACTTCACCTTCGATTTCTTTTTTTTTTTTTTTTTTTTTTTGAGTCATCAATCTTCTGACTGGTTTGATGCAGCCCTCCACGAATCCTCTCCTGTGCTAACCTCTTCATCTCAGAGGATCTCTTGCAACCTACATCCTCAATTATTTGCTGGATGTATTCCAATCTTTGTCTTCCTCCACAGTTTTTGCCCTCTACAACTCTCTCTAGTACGATGGAATTCATTCCCTGTTGTCTTAACAGATGTCCTATCATCCTGTCCCTTCTCCTTGTCAGAGTTCTCCACATATTCCTTTCCTCTCCGATTCCGCGCAGATCTTACTCATTCCTTACCATATCAGTACACCGAATTTTCAACATTCGCCTTTAGCACCACATCTCAAATGCTTCGATTCTCTTCTGTTCCTATTTTCCCACAGTCCATGTTTCACTACCTTACAATGCTGTGCTCCAAACGTACATTTTCAGAAATTTCTTCCACTAATTAAGGCCTATGTTTGATACTAGTAGACTTCTTTCGACTAGGGTGCCACTTTTGCCACTACTAGTCTGCTTTTGACGTCCTCCTTGTTACATTCATTTGTTATTTTGCTGCCTAGGTAGTAAAATCCCTTAACTCATCTACTTCGTGACTACCAATCCTGGTGTTAAATTTATCTCTGTTCTCATTTGTGCTACGTCTCATTACTTTCATCTTTCTTCGATTTACTCTCAATCCACGTTTCATACTCATTAGACTGTTCATTGCATTCAGCAGATCACGTAATTCTTCTTCACTTTCACTCAGCGAATCGTATCATTGATATCCTTTCACCGTGAATTATAATTCCACCGCTGAAACTTTCTTTTTCTTCCATCAATGCTTCTTCGAGGTACATTTTGAACAGTAGGGGCG
Organism: Schistocerca nitens; assembly: GCF_023898315.1. NCBI lineage: Eukaryota > Metazoa > Arthropoda > Insecta > Orthoptera > Acrididae > Schistocerca > Schistocerca nitens. The sequence goes on from NC_064615.1 coordinate 506,363,213, forward strand.
ATAGACTACATCCCTGTCTTACACTCTTTTTAATCCGAGCAATTCGTTCTTAGTCGTCCACTGTTATTATTCTCTCCTGGCTCTTCTACGTATTGCATATTACCCGTCTTTACCTATAGCTTAATCCTATTTCTCTCAGAATTTCGAACGTCTTGTGCCATTTTACATTGTCCAATGTATTTTCCAGATCGACAAATGCTATGAATGAGTCTTGATTTTTCTTTAGTGTTGCTTGCAATATCAATAGCAACGTCAGAATTGCCTCTCTGATGCCTTCACCTTTCCTAAAGCCAAAAAATCATCTAACACATCATCGATTTTCTTTTCCATTCTTCTGCATCCTATTTTTGTCCGCAATTTGGATGCATGAGCTGTTAAGCTGATTGTGCGATAATTCTGGCACTTGTCAGCTCTTGCTGTATTTGTAATTGTGTGCACGATATTTTTTATGAAAATCGGATGGTATGTCTCCAGACTCATACATTCTGCACAACAACGTGAAGAGTCGCTTTGTTGCCATTTGCCCCAATGATTTTAGAACATCTGATGGAATGTTATTCATCCCTTGTGCCTTATTTGATTTTTAAGACCTCCAAAGCTCTCTTAAATTCTTATTCTAATAGTGTATCCCTTCTCTTTTCTAAAACGACTCCTGTTTCTTCTTATATCACACCAGACAAATGTTCCCTTCATAGAGGCCTTCAATGTACTCTTTCCACCTATGTATTCTCTCATCTGCATTTAACAGTGAAATTAACATTGCACTCTTACTTGTAACTTCACCGCAGTTTATTTTGACTTTCTATATTCTGAGTTAGTCCTTCCGCCAATTATTTCTTTTTAGATTTCTTCACATTTTTAATGCAGCCATTACGTTTCAGCGTCCCTACACTTCATGTTTATTTTATTCCTCAACGACTAGCATTTCTTTATTCTTAAATTTCCTTGAACATTTTTGTATTTCTTTCTTTTATCGATCAACTGAAGTATTTCTTCTGTTACCTATGGTTTCTTCGCGGTTACCTTCTTTGCACTATATTTTCCTTTCATCGTCGATAGTGTGAAACAAATCTCTTCTACTGCAAGTTCTTTACTGTCCATATTGTGGGAGGAGGTACCATGGACCAAACAAGGAAAAAATGTCCAATAGACATGGGCTCTGAAGCGCATATCTTAAAAAGCTATGAGCAATTGTTCATCTTCGCTACTGAGAAACACGTCTCTTCTACCGAACGGTTTTATGTAGAAGGAATTTGTCTGCTCTTTAATAGATTAGAAAAATGCTTAAATCTCAATGGTGGTTGTGTGGTGAGGTAATACAAAAGTATAGTTTTAAGATCTTTCTAATAAATTTTCTCAGACTATCCTAGTATATTATTTATAAAGGATAGCCCTCCCAGTTCTACGGTACGAAGTTGTGAAACAATGTACAAACAAAAACCGTTCGTGAAAAGTGTGTTTGTGGAAACGCCTACTCGTGTCTTCCGCAATAATTCTCTTCGGCCCACATCCATACTTAACTATACCACGCCCCTGGAGGCTTCCTACAAATTGCAATTAAGTGAATTCGTCTGCATTAGAAGCGTTACAACAGAGTGGCACATATTTTATGAGGACGTTCAGCCGGTCGGTTCTGCTGTATCTGTTAATGAGTCTCTCTCGTTATCCTCTGTTTTCGGACGCGGGCGAGGCAGCCTGTTCCCATACTTGCTCGTGTTCTGCAACTACCGCGCCCATACTTACGAAGAGCATCAAGTTTTGAGGAAATATGAACCGCTCACCCCTTTACTCAATTATCGCAATTAGTGAGATCTGCATCACTGGCAGCTGAAATCCATACATCAGCTGCACAGCGGTGCTATTACGGATGCAAATAGAGCTTGGTTTTTGCAGAATCCCTGTCGGGATAGAAATATTCTGCGTCTGATGGACAGGTCCGATTATGTGCATTGAATTAGGACGTTACTTTCGCCTCAAGGCTTATAGGAAACTCTAATGGCTGGGTACGAGTTTACAACAAAATAATTTGAGCTTCTACTTTCGTGTTCAACGGGAAAGATTTCTTTCTCTTTTTCTCCCTAGGCGGATTTATATGTGTCCTCAGCAGCGATGGCAGCGGAAACTAGCTAATGTAGTCCCACCTAATGCAGGGGGGTGAGGAAATTATCTGTCTTTCCGATCGTCTGCCATGTTGGATGATAAATCATATACACTGAATGAGACACGAACGACTTAAAAGACACAACGTGATACCGTTTACGGTACTGAATGAACAGAAAATTTGTGTCTTTAAAATTTTATCAGTTCTTTTAAGAAACAAAACTAATTAAATATAACGCAGTGTGCGAACTGAGTCACTGGAAAAATTGCTCTGCTAATGTTTATTTAATCTCTAGAAAACTGACGTTCGTGAAAGTCCGCCAGGGTGTCACGTACATTAATGGGTCGATTCAACTGTAAATTGAAGGGTTTCTTGCAGAAATTACTTTTGTAGATCATTCATATTTGTGATACGAGAATTTTTGTTATTTAATTGTTGTATTACTTTTAAATCACATATTTATTTTGACATTGTTGTCCTATGAACACTCCTTGAAATTTTTAACACAGCAGGGAGCACAGGTTTGCACAAGAATGAGAATCTAGTTATTAGAGTCGAAAGACATGAAAGGGAAGCATTAATTGAGGACGGAGTAAGACAGGATTGCAGCCTATCCCAGATGTTACTTCATTTATACACTGAACAAACTATGAAGAAAACGAAGGAGAAATTTGGAACGGGTATTAAAATTCAGAGATGAAAAGGCTTGCATAGAATAAGCTGTCCTGGGGGGCTGCATCTTTTTAGTCTTCGGACTGTCGACCACAACGACAGCAATAAAAGAAACATTTATTTTAAGAAGGAAGGATTCATATCAAAGTTCATTTCCCCATCCATGAAAATGTAGCTAATGGCCATAATGCAAACAAGATTTTAATGCACTGTTAGTAAAAAGTTAGCTATTTACCTTTTTGGTTCGGCTATACTGTGAGAATTTTCCATTGACCAAAGCTTTCACGCGATCTGACTATATTCCAGAAAACACCTGCACAACTTTGGTGAGCGTTCGTGTTGGAATAAGAACGCATGCCAACCAATATTGCAATCAATTAACATGGTTTCACGTGCGATGATACGCTCACCGAACTATTCCAACACCTGTAACAGACTGAATAAATGTTTTACTCCTCAACCAACTAGATCAGAGATTAGATTAGATTAGTACTTGTTCCATAGATCATGAATACGACACTTCGTAATGATGTGGAACGTGTCAGGTTAATAAAAGGTGTCTATACAAGATATTACATTAGACAAAATATTACATGACACTCAATATTTTAAATCTTTTTATTTTTTATTTTTGTGTGGTTGGGAAATTACTATATCCAAAAATTCATCTAATGAGTAGAAGGAGTTGCCATTAAGAATTTCTTTTAATTTCCTTTTACATGCTATACGGCTATCTGTCAGACTTTTGATGCTGTTAGGTAAGCGGCAAAAGACTTTTGTGGCAGCATAATTTACCCCCTTCTGAGCCAAAGTTAGATTTAACCTTGAGTAGTGAAGATCATCCTTTCTCCTAGTGTTGTAGCCATGTACACTGCTATTACTTTTGAATTCGTTTGGATTGTTAATAACAAATTTCATAAGTGAATATATATATATTGTGGGGCCACAGTGAAGATTTCTAGTTCTTTAAATAAGTGTCTGCAGGATGAGCTTGGATGAGCTCCAGCAATTATTCTGATTACACGCTTTTGTGCACTCTTTTACTCAATGATGAGTTACACCAGAATATGATGTCATACGAAAACAGAGAATGAAAATAGGCGTGATACGTGGCAAGCTAATTTACTCAGATGTATATCGCCAAAATTTGCAATAACCCTAATAGCATAAGTAGCTGAACTCAAACGTTCCGGCAGATCCTCAGTGTGTTTTTTCCAGTTCAACTCCTCATCAATGTATACACCCAGAAATTTTGAATATTCTACCTTAGCTACCGATTTCTGATCGAAACCTATATTTATTAATTGGATCATTCGATTTACTGTGTGGAAATGCAAATACAGTGTTTTGTCACAGTTTAATGAGAGCCCATTTGCAGAGAACCACTTAATGATTTCAGAAAAACATCGTTTGCAATTTCACCAGTTAATTCTTGTCTGTCGGGTGTAATAGCTACACTTTATCATCGACAAAAAGTACCAGCTTTGCATCTTCGTGAATATAAAATGGCAAGTCATTAATATATATTAAGAACAGCAGAGGACCGGATACCGAACCTTGCGGCACCCCATTCTTGATTGTTCCATAGTTTCTGAAATCACTATTTTTTTGCATATTATGTGAACTGTTTATTTCAACTTTCTGCACTCTTCCAGTTAGGTATGATTCAAACCATTTGAGCACTGTCCTATTCATACCACAGTACTAGAGCTTATCTAGAAGTATTCCATGATTTACACAATCAAAAGCCTTTGATAGATCACAAAAAATCCCAACAGGTGACTTCCGGTTACTCACAGCATTTAATACTTCTTTAGTGAAAGTATATATAGCATTTTCCGTTGAGAAACCCTTCTGCAAACGAAATTGACATTTTGTTAAAACTTTATTTTTACAAAGGTGTGAAGCTACTCTACAATACATTACTTTTTCAAGAATTTTGGATAAGGCAGACAGAAGAGAGATTGGGTGGTAGTTGTTGAAATCAGTCGTATCCCCTTTTTTATGCAGTGGTTTAACAATGGCATACTTCAGTCTATCTGGGAAAATAACCTGCCTCAGTGAGCTATTACATATGTCGCTAAGAATCTCACTTATTTGTTGGGAACAAGCTTTTATTATCCTGCTGGAAATGCCATCAATTCCATGTGAGCTTTTATTCTTGAGAGAGTTTATTATCTTCATAATTTCAGAAGGAGAGGTGGGTGGAATTTCAATTGTATCAAATGGTGTGGGTAATGCCTCTTCCATCAACAGCCTTGCTTCTTCTAATGAACATTTAAATCCTATTTTCTCTACAACATTTAAAAACTGATTATTCAAAATGTTTTCGACTTCCGGCTTTTTGTTTATTAAGTTTCCATTCGCTTTGGTGCTGATACCGTCACCCTGTACTCTTGGTTGTCCTGTCTCCCTTGTAATAATATTCCAAATTGTTTTGATTTTGTTATCAGAGGTATTAATCTCAGACATGATGCACAAGCTTATGGACTTTTTAATAACCTTTCTTAATGTAGCACAGTAGTTGTTATAATATTTGGCTGTTTGTGGGTCTTTACTCTTTCTTGTTATTAGATACAGTTCCCTTTTGTGGTTACAAGATATTTTTATTCCTTTAGTAAGCCAAGGTTTTTTGCGTGGTTTCGTATAATTAGATTCAACTATTTTCTTGGGGAAACAGTTTTCAAATTCTGCTACAAGTGTATCGTGAAAGAAGTTATACTTTAAATTAGCACCGGGTTCCTTGTACACCTCATCCCAGTCTAACTGCTGAAGATTTTCTCTGAAATTTCTAATTGTTGAGTCATTAATTGAAGGCACAACTTTGGAGGGTAGTTTTGAATTACTGAATGGAGCTATGTCATATACTGTAACTAGCTGAGCATCATGATCAGAAAGCCCATTCTCAACAGGACAAGAATTTATGTTTTTAAACCTATCTTGGTCTATAAAAGTGTTATCTGTCAATGTGCTGCTGTCCTTTACTACCCGAGTAAACTCACGTTTACCCTCTTAAAATTCATTCAAGGTACGAAGGTAGTCTTAAGCTTCCGACCTAACAACGAAATAAGATATTTTTTTCTTCAAATTTATTTCATTGTTCATCATGAGCTTCTTGTAAGACTATACACTGCTTCCAGCGATTCTCACGTCGCTTTAACCTATCAAAATAATAGTTAGTGTCCTTCCTATGAAAAGAAGGAGGACGATGCGAGGACGATGGCCTCTTCATTCGAAGTAAATTTCTATCTTCCGAGCTTAACGTTTTGCTGAGGGAACAAATAAAAGGCTCTTGGGGCCATATCTGGTAAGGAAAATGATCAGGCTGCTGGAACTGCAGTTCGTGGTTTTTCGCTATGGCAACTGCTGAGGTGTGAGACCACACACAGTGAGGAATCGTGGTACACAGCGTGCAGTCACCTTTATCATCCCAGAACTTTCGGGTGTGTGAGACACGCATTACTTACACACACTTATAGTGTCTGCTTCCACCTCAACTCGACGGTTCTCTACTATCATTTGGTGAAACTGAGCTATGTTATTATCGGGGGTTTCACTTTTTGGCCGTACCAAATGTTCATCGTCACCCAAGCGGCTCAAAATTTCACGGTGATAAACGATGGTGCAGAGTCCCCGTACATAGCGTCCAATACGTTTTAATTTGTATAGGCGTACTGCCTTTCAAAAACAAAAATCTAATGACAGGTCGATGGTCGATTTTGTCCATTTTCAAAAAGACTCTCGCACTGACTCACTAAAACTACTGTCTACCACCTACTACGCACACAAAATGGCAGAAATTTTGATGAGTGCCTTACTACGCATATGTAAACAATTTCGACAACTTTTGTTGACAAGTGTTTCTACCCTCTTTTTGAGATTGTAAACTCTTCAGACAGATCTCATGAAAGAGGCTTCCTATATTTTGTTGTTATCTGTATTCTGACTGTTAATCTTATTTGAGAGTTACTCTCCAGTAGACCCCTTCCACTATATATCATGAAATTTTAAAGAGATTTATGACTTAGAAACTGGGGGCAGTGGCATTTCTATGCACCAGTTGCACAGTGTGTACAATGTCATGCGATGTTCAGCTAAAGTTTAACTAACGTTCCTGTTGATTAACACTTGAACGCCCAGAGAGGTCAAAAAGACGCTTTTCGGTTTTTAAGTGCTAGCTACGTTTTGAAGAATGATTTAAGTGACATTTACTTTTGTGATATTTTTTGGCATGTACTTTCATTATACACTCCTGGAAATTGAAATAAGAACACCGTGAATTCATTGTCCCAGGAAGGGGAAACTTTATTGACACATTCCTGGGGTCAGATACATCACATGATCACACTGACAGAACCACAGGCACATAGACACAGGCAACAGAGCATGCACAATGTCGGCACTAGTACAGTGTATATCCACCTTTCGCAGCAATGCAGGCCGCTATTCTCCCATGGAAACGATCGTAGAGATGCTGGATGTAGTCCTGTGGAACGGCTTGCCATGCCATTTCCACCTGGCGCCTCAGTTGGACCAGCGTTCGTGCTGGACGTGCAGACCGCGTGAGACGACGCTTCATCCAGTCCCAAACATGCTCAATGGGGGACAGATCCGGAGATCTTGCTGGCCAGGGTAGTTGACTTACACCTTCTAGAGCACGTTGGGTGGCACGGGATACATGCGGACGTGCATTGTCCTGTTGGAACAGCAAGTTCTCTTGCCGGTCTAGGAATGGTAGAACGATGGGTTCGATGACGGTTTGGATGTACCGTGCACTATTCAGTGTCCCCTCGACGATCACCAGTGGTGTACGGCCAGTGTAGGAGATCGCTCCCCACACCATGATGCCGGGTGTTGGCCCTGTGTGCCTCGGTCGTATGCAGTCCTGATTGTGGCGCTTACCTGCACGGCGCCAAACACGCATACGACCATCATTGGCACCAAGGCAGAAGCGACTCTCATCGCTGAGGACGACACGTCTCCATTCGTCCCTCCATTGACGCCTGTCGCGACACCACTGGAGGCGGGCTGCACGATGTTGGGGCGTGAGCGGAAGACGGCCTAACGGTGTGCGGGACCGTAGCCCAGCTTCATGGAGACGGTTGCGAATGGTCCTCGCCGATACCCCAGGAGCAACAGTGTCCCTAATTTGCTGGGAAGTGGCGGTGCGGTCCCCTACGGCACTGCGTAGGATCCTACGGTCTTGGCGTGCATCCGTGCGTCGCTGCGGTCCGGTCCCAGGTCGACGGGCACGTGCACCTTCCGCCGACCACTGGCGACAACATCGATGTACTGTGGAGACCTCACGCCCCACGTGTTGAGCAATTCGGCGGTACGTCCACCCGGCCTCCCGCATGGCCACTATACGCCCTCGCTCAAAGTCCGTCAACTGCACATACGGTTCACGTCCACGCTGTCGCGGCATGCTACCAGTGTTAAAGACTGCGATGGAGCTCCGTATGCCACGGCAAACTGGCTGACACTGACGGCGGCGGTGCACAAATGCTGCGCAGCTAGCGCCATTCGACGGCCAACACCGCGGTTCCTGGTGTGTCCGCTGTGCCGTGCGTGTGATCATTGCTTGTACAGCCCTCTCGCAGTGTCCGGAGCAAGTATGGTGGGTCTGACACACCGGTGTCAATGTGTTCTTTTTTCCATTTCCAGGAGTGTATTAAAAACAGTGCGTTTCGGCTAATTGATTATCAATTTTTTGTAGTATTATCTCTAACGCCCAGAGGGGTCAAATTGAGCCCTTTAGAAAACAGCTATAATTTTTGTCATAGTTGTGCCACACATTTATCACATGCATTCTGAAGTCTCGGCTACTTTACTCTGTAATGCAATAATTTACTTTCGTACATATTATTGCCGTTTGAAATGACAACAATGGACTCGGTTCACCATTGTTCGTCATTCTCTTTTAAGAATCAGGTCCTTCAAAGGTGATTCTGAACTGAAGATTGAAATGAATCGGAATGTGTATTTACGAGATGAAGAGATGCTTGCAGAGTTACAAAGAGTTATGAAATGTGATTCAGATGGTGACGAACTTTTTTCTGACGATTCCGAGGAAGAGTTTTTACTGCTGACATTGAGAAAAGATAAATCATCTAATACTAATGATTTTGATTCTTCAGACACAGATAATAGAAGTTTTCAGTCTAGCCAGTACATTATTATTATTTCTGCTAATTTATAATCATCATATTCTTATCTACATACTATGGTACTATACTTAATTTAGATTTTATGGTGGCTTTCTTACATTTGCTCTATTATTCGTGCTCTATAGATCAAGAAGAATCATGTAACAGAAGAGGAGATAATCCTGCTCCTCGGAGTGTAGAACAAGTTGTTGATTCTTCATTGTTTGATGAACGACATAAAGAAGTTGCTCCAGATGGAACAGTCTGGATAGAAGCAGTGCCTAATTCGAGAAGTGGGCGTTTTCTTAATCACAATATTTTGAGAGAATCTCCTGGACATACACCATGTGCAAAAAGTAATGTTAGTGATGTACTTGTATCAAGTGCTTGGCACTTGTTCATAGACAATTATATAATGAAATATATCTTGAAATGTACAATAAAAGAGGTACACAGAGTACTAGGAAATGACAGCTCGTCAGGGACCACAGAAGAACTAGAAGCATTTGTTGCAATTATTTATGCTCATGGTGTGAGTGGGTTACCTAAGTACAGGCCTTCACAACTTATGGTCAGATTCATAGAGCCTACCATTTTGTGTGAAAACCATGAGTAGAAATTGATTCTGTGAAATTGTGAGATTCCTGAGTTTCGACGAGGTGTCTACACGCTCTGTATGATTACAGAATGATAAGTTTGCATTGGAACAAATTCATAGAAAACTGTACAATATGTTAAAAACCTGGGTGAGACATAACAATAGACGATCAGCTCTTCCCTAATAAAACTAGGTGCCTGTTCACACAATTCGTGGCTTCAACGCCTGACAAGTACGGCCAAAAATACTGGTTAACTGCAGATGTTGAAAGCAAATATATACTCGATGGTTTCCCTTATCTTGGTAAGGATACTGCACGATCCCAAGACGAAAGGGTTTCAGATTACACAGTGATGTCTTCTATGGAACCATTTCTGGGCAAAGGCAGGGATGTCACTACAGACAATTACTTCACTTCACTCAAAGTAGCCAAAAAATTGAAACATCAAGGAACCTCCATTGTAGGAACAATAAATATAGCAAGAAGAGAAATTCCACATTCTCTAAAGTCCTTGAATAGTTCTCTGTATTCCACAGAAGTTTTAAAACATGATGATATTTGATTGACACTCTATCAAGGAAAGAAAGCAAAAAATGTGCTAGTAATGTCTTCCCTTCATCCTAGTGTTACCATAAATACAAATTAGAAAAAAAATCCACAAATTGTATGTTATTACAACAAAACAAAATTTGGGGTTGATACAGTAGACAAATTGGCGAGGTAGTATTCAGTAAAGGCTTCTTGAACAAGATGGCCAGTGCACCCCTTCTACAATATCCTTGACCTATCAGGAATAAATGCATATGTAGTATCTAGGGCTGTTACTGGGAAGACTATCAAAAGAAGACATTTAATTCAGCAGCTTGCAGATGAACTACGCTCTGAGTATGTGAAGAATCGTTTTCCTCATATGACCACAGACAAGTACGAGAAAATGAAAATGAAGTTGAAGACGAAATGCCACAGAAGCGCCATAAACGTGAAGTTCTCAAATTCCGCAAATGTAACAAAACTATTTTCAAGTGCAGTGTTTGTAAGAAGATGGTTTGTGGAAAATGTACAAAGGAAACTGTGGTGTCACCGCCAGACACCACACTTGCTAAGTCGTAGCTTTAAATCGGCCGCGGTCCATTAGTACATGTCGGACCCGCGTGTCGCCACTGTCAGTGATCGCAGACCGAGCGCCACCACAAGGCAGGTCTCGAGAGACTTACTAGCACTCGCCCCAGTTGTACGGACGACGTAGCTAGCGATGCACACTGACGAAGCCTCGCTGATTTGCAGAGCAGATAGTTAGAATAGCCTTCAGCTAAGTCAATGGCTACGACCTAGCAAGGCGCCATTAGCATTACATAGCTTGTATCTAAAGAGTCTCACTTGTATCATCAAGAGCGATGTACCACAAGGATGGATTAAAGTTAAGCATTCCAGGAGCTACGTACTTTTCTTTATATCATTCATTACGTATCCTGTTTCAGACCTATCTACTAGCCTGCGTGAGTTAACGCGTGCCTTTCGGCTACTTCCAAGTGGCGTGTTTGTCTTACTACGCCACAACAGAAACTGAATACAAATGTGTCAGTTGTGTAAAACAATGAAGTAGCTTAAATTTCTGTGCATATGAAAAGTTAATTTTTTGTGAATTTAGAACATAGAAAAGTTTGTCATTTGCCTACACTTGTTTGGCTGTAACCAGGTTCTGTGTAATTTGTTTATATGTCAATAAATAATATAATTTGTGTCTGTTCTTTTTATTCACAACTCTGTATCTGCAATAGCTATAAATATTGTGAACATTAAAATACAATAAATGCTTAAGATTTCTAAACAATAGTTCTGAAAACTTCTTTTAAATGGTAGGGTCAAAATGACCCCTCTGTTCATTCGAGGGGGCAGGCAAAGTCTGGGCATCCGAGTGTTAAAGAAGCACACAATGGAAGTAATATGAAGACTCCGACACAACGATACAGGGACGATCTTTCTTTATGCACTGGTGTACAAATTTTAAGGATGAAAGTAACTTTCGCATCATGTGTCACTGTGAAGTAACATAGATCGATGAAACTTGTGTCATATATACAAAGAATTGCTATGGTACAGTATAGAAGGTAATTGAAGAATGTAACCAACGAGACGAGCAGAAACATTTTTATTCAAAGACTGAAGCCACCACTATTTATGATGTCTCAAGCATTTACAACTGATCTAAAAGTTCACGGCTTGATCCATAGCACTGGTCACGTGAGCATTACGATGAGAAAATGCACAATCCTCCGAGTTCCCACAAATCGTTACGAAGTTTGAAATTCAATAAAACATAAAGTGCGAATACTTCCATTGGATTTACTTGGCACATTGGCGGCCAATGTATTTTATTAACTGTTCAGAAAATATGTGGTTGCCTTATAATACCACCACACATGGTAGCAATTCATTTTACTGGCCAGAGAAGTAACAATTATTTATGCACACATAAAATTATAGCTGAAATACTGCCATATTTCCCCAATACTATCAAAAAGCTATATCAAACTGTTAAGGATAAGTATAGCTCAGTTATAAAACATTGCATTACCTGTAGCCTAACATGACAGAGTGCCTACCTAACACATCTGTCCTTACCCTGGTTCCCACCAAAAGAGTGCTGATCAACTGCAAATGACAATTGGTCCCACTGTTAAAATCATGGAGAGGAAAAACGCTCAGGGGGGCAACATACAATCCTTCTAACTTGACTGTATGCTCTTGAAAGTTAAGTTCTCTGCCATTTTGCTTATAACGCCCAGATGACAAAACTTTTCTAGCAGACAACAGATTAATGTCAGCAGTGAGAATCCACATTCATATGAATGACAACTATACATTCTGGATTTAATCACAGGATTAGGGCACAGGATTAGATTAGATTAGTACTTGTCCCATGGATCATGAATACGACACTTCGTAATGATGTGGAACGTGTCAGATTAATAAAAGGTGTTTATACAAGATATTACATTACACAAAATATTACATGACACTTAATATTTTTTAATTTTTTTGTGGGAGTTGGGGAAACTAGCCACTTACTACATCCAAAAATTCATCTAATGAGTAGAAGAAGTTGCTATTAAGAAATTCTTTTAATTTCCTTTTAAATGCTATATGGCTATCTGTCAGACTTTTGATGCTATTAGGCAAGTGACCAAAGACGTTTGTGACAGCATAATTTACCCCCTTCTGAGCCGAAGTTAGATTTAACCTGGAGTAGTGAAGATCATCATTTCTCCTAGTGATGTAGCCATGTACACTGCTATTACTTTTGAATTCGTTCGGATTGTTAATAACATATTTTATAAGTGAATATATATATATTATGAGGCTACAGTGAAGATCTCTAGCTCTTTAAGTAAGTGTCTGCAGGATGATCTTGGATGAGCTCCAGCAATTATTCTGATTACACGCTTTTGTGCAATGAACACTCTTTTACTCAGTGATGAGTTACCCCAGAATATGATCCCATACGAACGCAGAGAATGAAAATAGGCATGGTAAGCTGATTTACTCAGATGTATATCGCTAAAATTTGCAAGACCGAACCTTGCATCACCCCATTCTTGATTGTTCCCCAGGTTGAGAAGTCACCAGTTTTTTGCATAATATGTGAACTGCTTACTTAAACTTTCTGCACTCTTCCAGTTAGGTATGATTTAAACCATTTGAGCACTGTCCCATTCATACCACAGTACGTGAGCTTATCTAGAAGTATTCCAAGATTTACACAATCAAAAGCCTTTGATAGATCACAAAAAATCCCAACGGATGACTTCCGGTTACTCACAGTATTTAATATTTCATTAGTGAAAGTATATATCGCATTTTACGTTGAAAAACCCTTCTGGAAACGAAACTGACATTTTGTTAAAACTTTATTTTTAAAAAGGAGTGAAGCTACTCTACAATACATTACTTCCTCAAGAATTTTGGAGAAGACAGCCAGAAGAGAGATTCGGCGAAAGTTGTTGACATCAGACGTATCCCCTTTTTTATGCAGTGTTTTAACAATGGCATACTTCAGTCTATCTGGGAGAATACCCAGCTTCAGATAGCTATTACATATGTCGCTAAGAATCTCACTTATTTGTTGGGAACAAGCTTTTATTATTCTGCAGGAAATGCCATCAATTCCATGTGAGCTTTTATTCTTGAGAGAGTTTATTATCTTCCTAATTTCAGAAAGAGAGGTGGGTGGAATTTCAATTTTATCAAATGGTGTGGGTAATGCCTCTTCCATTAACTGCCTTGCTTCTTCTAATGAACATTTAAATCCTATTTTCTCTACAACATTTAAAAACTGATTATTCAAAATGTTTTCGACTTCTGGCTTGTTGTTTATCAAATTTCCATTCGCTTAGATGGTGATACTGTCATCCTGTACTCTTGGTTGTCCTGTCTCCCTTGTAATAATATTGCAAATTGTTTTGATTTTGTCATCACAGGTATTAATCTCAGACATGATGCACATGCCTCTGGACTTTTTAATAACCTTTCTTAATGTAGCACAGTAGTTGTTATAATATTTGGCTGTTTGTGGGACATTACTCTTCCTTGTTATTAGATACAGTTCCCTTTTGTGGTTACAAGATATTTTTATTCCTTTAGTAAGCCAAGGTTTTTTGCATGGTTTCTTATAATTAGATTTAACTATTTTCTTGGGGAAACAGTTTTCAAATTCTCTTACAAGTGTATCATGAAAGAAGTTATACTTTAAATTAGCACCGGGTTCCTTGTACACCTCATCCCAGTCTAACCGCTGAAGATTTTCTCTGATATTTCTAATTGTTGAGTCATTAATTGAAGGCACAACTTTGGAGGGTAATTTTGAATTACTGAATGGAGCTATGTCATATACTGTAACTAGCTGAGCATCATGATCAGAAAGCCCATTCTCAACAGGACAAGAATTTATGTTTTTAAACCTATCTTGGTCTATAAAAGTGTTATCCATCAATGTGCTGGTGTCCTACCCGAGTAGGAAAATTAATGACAGATGTCAAATTGAAAGAACCAAGCAAGACTTCCAGGTCATTCTTCCTATTACACACTTTCAGTGAACCAACATTGAAGTCCCCACAAATAATAATTTGCTTTCCCCTATCTGACAGATAGTACAACAGGGCATGCAAGTTTTCCAGGAATAAATGGAAGTTTCCTGAAGGGGACCTATATACTGTTACAATTATAAAAGAACCCTCTTTCTGCTTAAGTTGACAGGCACAAGCTTCTATATGTTGCTCTAGACAAAACTTTTTCGTATCTAAGCTTTCTACACAGTGATAACTTTTGACATATATGGCAACTCCACCTCTCACCTTATTCTCTCTACTCATACGTGCAGCGAGTTTATAACCACTGATATTTACCTTTTCCGTATTAGACACAATGTGATGCTCAGATAGACATAGTATATCTGTTACATTATCAGATTCAGTGTCATCTAAACAAACCAGGAGCTCATCTACTTTATTCTTCAATCCCGGAATATTCTGGTGCAAAATGGTAGCATTATTTTTACTTTACTTTTGTGAGAATCCACTTTTTTCTTTAATCCACAAATATTTTTGTTAAATATGGTAACATTATTATTTGCTTTCCTATTGTGATAATTTTGTGCGTTTTGGACCTCTTTAGCACCTGCCTGTCTGAACTTCTTGTTGGACACTGATATTAGTCTAAAAAAGAGGTACATCCATGAGTACTAGTGTCCCCCCTTATGGATTTCGGTAACAACCCTGCCAGTTTACCCTTCACTTTCCTATGAGGTGGAGGCCAAGCATTGTGAAATGCCCCCTCTCAATAGCCTCGACAGGAACCAATCCATAAACTGACAGAGTGGCCGCCCTACGCAACTGATCCAACTCCATATTTACCCTCCTGACAGAACGATTCAACTGGGGCTGATCATGCCGCACAAAAGCAGGCACCAGCCCAACATTGGTATGGGTCGTTGCCGAGGCTATTTTCACCAGGTCACACTCAATACTGCAGCCCTGATCCCTATCAATACTGTTTCCCACTCCACCCACTATCATCACATGATCCTACTTTGTGAAACCCTTGCACAAGGAACCTATATCCACTACCACCTGACTAAGACTTGCACTTGGCTTGAAAAAGTTTGTAACCTGGTACCTGTCACCTAATTTTTCCTGAAAGATCTGGCCCACTCCTCTTCCATGGCTGCTACCTAGCAACAGAACTTTCCTCTTACTTTCTCCTTTTTTTGAAACAGTTGGTTTCCTAGTGAGATTCTGTTGCATCTTAACTACATCTACTTCTACTGGAGCTTCTTCCTTACTTAACTGTGGTAGCAAGGCAAATCTATTGGTTGTGCCAATTTGGAAACTGTCAGACACTGTCCTCTTTCTGTGGCCCCTGTTCCCAGCTACCACTTCCCACCGCTCTTTACCCTCCTCCCTCCTTAACCTCTTCAGTTCCTCCCTCGCTCTGTACAAATCAGCCTGAGGGGCTCTAATTTTCTCCTCCTGTTCAGCTATAATCCTGTGTCCTGAGCAAAATGTAAGAAGAAAATATAGATGTAATGATTGAGAACAACAACTCTTGCCATTCTTATGGCTTGCTACCGTGGCATATGTGCAGTTGGGAGCAACGAAACACAGAAGTAACTTAAAATCGAGACTTCACTATATGAAACAGATGTAGTGGATCTGTTTATCATGCCCTACCTTGAAGTAAGAAAAAATGGGTGGGGACCATCCCTGCAGTGGAGGGTTAATCCCAAGCATTTTATACTACAGATTATTTCTTTTTGATCCATCATAGTCAAAACACAAAAATATAATGTATGTTGAAATAGGACCTTGAATCCTTTATAAACAGATTGTAACAAAACAAAAAAATTAGGTATTAAAAAATAAAAATAGCTCATTCATTAATAAAATATATACCGGTATCACTTACTGCTATTCATACTTTAAATGTAGATTACCATTTTGAAAATGGGTCTTCTGCTGTATATTTATTCACATGCACAGGCATTATTTAAAATAACGTATACCTATAATGACTGAGAAGTCTAAATATAAATTTAAATTTCAAGTTTGGAAATAATACAGATCATCTTAACACGACTGCAATACATTTAACAAAATACACAGTGATCATATACCATTTTGTATATTTATTGTTTAAGAAGCACAAATGTTAACTTAAATAAGCAGTCTGGAACTAACGCAGGGAACCTTAAGGAAGATATAGTACATTTGATAATGCACACAAGAATGATTTACCATTTTGTATACCATCATTAATTTAGAAGTATAAATATAAATATAGATTACCGATTTAGAACAACACACATTATAAGGTGGCAGAAATATATTTTGACAATATGTGCAGATATCATTTAACATTATATATAGTTTGATTGAGATGTATAATTATAAGTTAGGTGTTATAATAGGAACTAACAAGGGGCAGTTTAAAATGATTGCAATACATTTAACAAAATGCACAGGAATCATTTACCATTTTGTAAACTTCAACTGATTGAGTATAATTAAAAATAATTTAAGTATACTTCATCAAAATATTGGGAGTTTAAAAAATAAAATAGATGAGCTTCTGGTTTGTTTAGAAGATTTAGAAGCTGAGGATGAAATAGATATACTATGCCTGTCTGAGCATCACATTGTTACTGATATGGATAAGGTAAATGTAAGTGGATATAAGCTCTCTGCACATGTAATTAGAGAAAATATGGAGAAAGGAGGAGTTGCCATATGTGTCAAAAGTTATCATTGTGCAAAAAGTATAGAAACAAGAAAGATTTGTGTAGAGAAACATATAGAAGCATGTGCCTGTGATCTTAAATTAAATAAAGGCATATTTATAATTGTAACTCTATGTAGGTCCCCATCGGGAAATTTTCATCTATTTCTGAAGAATTTGGACACTTTGTTGTGCTATCTGTCAGACGGGGGAAGGAAATTATTATTTGTGGTAACTTCAATGTAGATTCTCTGAAAGAGGGTAATAGGAAAAATGACCTTGAAGTATTGCTCGGTTCTTTCAATTTGACACCCGTTATTGATTTTCCTATTCGGGTGGTAAAGGATAGCAGCTTACTGATGGATAACTTCTTTATAGACCAAGTTAAGTTAACCAGATAAATGCTCAGCCTGTCAATAATGGCCTTTCTGATCATGGTGCACAGCTCGTTACAATATATGACATAGCTCCATTCAGTAGTACTAAACAGTCCTCCAAAGTAGTACATTCAGTCAACGATTTAACAATTGCAAATTTCAGGGAAAGCCTACAGCAGTTAGACTGGGATGAGGTGTACCGTGAACCTGATGCCAATTTAAAATATAATTTATTTCATGACACTTTTGTAAATGCATTTGAATACTGCTTCCCCAAGAAAATAGTTAAATATACTCGTAAGAAACCATGTAACAAACCATGGCTTACTAAGGGTATAAAAATATCTTGTAACCGGAAAAGGGAAATGTATCTGACAGCAAGAAAGAGTAGTGACCCAGAAACTATCAAACATTATAAAAGCTACTGTGCTACATTAAGAAAAGTTATTGAAAAATCCAAAAGTATGTGTATCATGTTTGAAATCAGCAACTCTGATAATAAAATTAAAACAATTTGGAATATTATTAAAAGAGAAACAGGTCAACGAAGAGCACAAGAAGACAGTATTACCATCAAATTGAATGAAAACTTTACGAACAAAAAGTCAGAGGTTGAAAATATTTTAAATAATCATTTTCTAAATGTTGTGGATATAGTAGGATCCAGGTGTTCATTAGAAATGCTAGGCTGTTAGTATAAGAGGCCATACCTATGCAATTTGATACAATTGAAATCTCAGCCACTTCTATCTCTGAAATTAGGAAAATAATAAACTTGCTTAAAAGCAAAGACTCACATGGAATTGATGGAATTTCTAACAAAACACTAAAAGCTTGTTCTCAACAGATAAGTAAGATTCTCAGCCACCTGTGTAATAGCTTTCTGGAACAGGACATTTTCCCTGATAGACTGAAATATGCTATTGTTCTTCCTTTGCATAAAAAAGGGGATAGATCTGATGTTAACAATTACCATCCAATCTCCCTTCTAACAGTTTTATCCCAAATTTTTGAGAAAGTAATGTATTCAAGAGTAGCTTCACATATCTGTAAAAACGAAGTACTAAAAAATGTCAGTTTGGGTTCCAGAAAAGTTTTTCAACAGAAAATGCCATATATGCTTTCACCAATCAAATTTTGAATTATCTGAATAACCGAACACCACCCATTGGGATTTTTTGTGATTTCTCAAAGGCTTTTGATTGTGTAAATCATGAAATTCTGCTAGACAAGCTCAAGTATTGTGGCATGGGTGGGACAGTGCACAAATGGTTTAATTTGTACCTAACTGGAAGAGTGCAGAAAGTTGTAATAAGCAGTTCTCATAATATGCAAAGATCAGCACATTCCTCAAACTGGGGAACTATCAAGAATGGGGTTCCACAAGGGTCAGTCTTGGGTCCTTTGTTGTTCTTAATATATATTAATGACTTGCCATTCTATATTCATGAAGAGGCACAGTTAGTTCTCTTTACTGATGATACAAGTATAGTAATCACACCTGACAAACAAGAATTTACTGATGAAATTGTCAATAGTATCTTTCAGAAAATTACTAAGTGGTTCCTTGTAAACGGACTCTCACTGAATTTTGATAAGACACAGTACATAAAGTTCTGTACAGTAAATGGTATGACGCCATTAATAAATATAGACCTTATTCAGAAGCATATAGCTAAGGTAGAATATTCGAAATTTTTACATGTGTCCATTGATGAGACATTAAATTGGAAGAAACACATTGATGATCTGCTGAAACGTTTGAGTTCAGTTACTTGTGCAATAAGGGTCATTGCAAATTTTGGTGATAAACATCTTAGTAAATTAGCTTACTACTCCTATTTTCACTCATTGCTTGCATATGGCATCATATTTTGGGGTAATTCATCACTGAGGAATAAAGTATTTATTGCACAAAAGCGTGTAATCAGAATAATAGCTGGAGTCCACCCAAGATCACCCTGCAGACATTTTTTTAAGGATCTAGGGATATTCACAGTAGCTTCTCAGTACATATACTCTCTTATGAAATTTGTTATTAACAACCAAACCCAATTCAAAAGTAATAGCAGTGTGCATAACTACAATACTAGGAGAAAGGATGATCTTCACTATTCAAGATTAAATCTAACTTTGGCACAGAAAGGGGTGAATTATACTGGCACTAAAGTCTTTGGTCACTTACCAAATAGTATCAAAAGTCTGACAGATAACCAACAAGTATTTAAGAATAAATTAAAAGAATTTCTGAATGACAACTCCTTCTACTCCATAGAGGAATTTTTAGATATAAATTAAGAAAAAAAAGAAAAAAAAAACAAACAAAAATTATTAAAAAAATAAAAAAAAATAAAAAAAAATAAAAATAAAAATTTTGTTATATTAACTTGATTATGTTGTTAAACTAACTTAATTATGTCATGTATTGGAAAATTTGACTCATTCCACATCATTACGAAATATCGTATTCATGATCCATGGAACTAGTAATAATCTAATCTAATCTAATCTGAGAAGTATAAATGTAAATGCCAGTTTTGAATTAGCACATGTGACATTAAGACATTTGCAGTAGATTTCACAATATAGAATAACGTCACTTACCATTTCACATACTTTAATTGAGATGTATAACCACAAATGTAGAGTTCCAGTTTAAAAATAACATAAGTCATCATAAGTTATCTGCAACACATTTAATAATATGTGCAGGGATGATTTACTATTTTGTATACAAAGTAAGATTGAGAAGTATAATTATGAATGTAGATTGCTAATACAGATGATCTTCATATGTCTGTAATATACTGAACGAAATACACTGGCATCATTTACCGTTTCTTATGTTTTGACTGACTGAACAGTATATGAATAAATGTAGATTATCAGTTTGTAACAAACTCAAGCTATCTTTAGCAGGTTGCAATAATTTTTAACTTTTTCATACCCTTCATTTACTATATCATATACTTTGATTTACTGAGATGCAAGACTATAAACATGTATTATCAGTTTAGAGCTAAGACTGGTCATCTTATGATGACTGCAATACACTTAAGAATATGCAGTGGTGTACTTTGGCATTTCCTATACTTTAATTTTCTGAGAAGTACAGATATAAACGTAAATAATGAGTTTGAAAGTAGCAGGGATCATCTTAGTATGGTTGTAATACGTTTATTAACACTCACAATAAAAATTCCATTGATTGAGAAGTGTAAATATTAATGTAGATTACCATTCTGGAACCACCACAGGCCATCTTAAGAAGGCTGCAATATATTTAACAATATGCACAGGTATAATTTTCCACTTCAAAGACTCTGATTGATTGAGATACGTAACTATAAACATAAATTGTTATTTTGGATGCAACACAAGTCATTTTAAGATGTCTGCAATACATACAATAATATGAACATCATGATTTACCATTTCATATAGTTCAGCTGATTGAGATGTACAAATATATATCTAGATTGCTGATTCAGAACTACCCAGAAATCTTAAGACGTACACCTTCCATTTAACAATATGCACAGGCATCATTTACCACTTGATCATCATCGTGAGATAAACCATAATATTCCTTCTTTTTTTTCTTATTCTGTTACCAATCGGTTATGAGATGAACAGCATGAATTATATTACGAAGTACCAGCAATAAGCTAGTTGAAATGCCCAGGCTAGGGGCGTTGTTGTACCTGACAATGCAGACATCATATACCTCACGAAAGAGAAGCTAACCCTCTCAAAGTAAATACATTGATGTGTTTGAGGAAAACACTATATCAGACAATATGATAAACTGAATAACGATGCAAATTCTTGAGGCAAAGAAATCGAAGCCTTTGTCTACTGTTGACGCTATTATAGAATGGAAGGGGTTTTCTGTTTTACAATTAACCTCGCTACTACCTCACCCTGCAACCAATGGAACGGATTTAGAGCTAAATTAAGGAAAAAATAACAGCAAGGAGTAACAGCAATCTTTTATTCAACACACTGAAGTCGAATGAAAGAAGCAACTGTATATGACTGAGTGAGATCTTTTGCATAACACTGTAATGCAAAATCAGCATCATGATGCTTTAATAGAGCGAAATCTTGAAAAATATGTAACTCAGGTAACTAGAATCTAGCGATGAACAGCTGGTAACACTGGTGCAGCTGGTAACACCTCAGTTTACACACAGAGAAGTAGCACTTGTATTTCTCCAGTGTTGATAGGTTTTTGAAACGGGGCTATCTCCATCCCACAGCAACGGCACGATCTCCTCGTCGACGGGCGGCAACAGTCTCCATGTTGGGTGGTAAAGCCAGACAGGGCATTAAATGTTATGGTAACTCACTTTGCATCCTACTTCCCTCTAACAATGAGTTAGTCACAAAGTCTTTATGGTAAGATTTATTTAGAATACCTAACGCACATGATTATCATGAAATGCTTAAGTTTAAACAAGAAACCTTAAATCGTGCATACACGGTGCTTTAGTAGATAAATTTCTATAGATATAATCAAAATCCGGTATCATTTCAAAGCCAATATAAAACAACGATATGTACCGGAAATGATCACTGATGTTTTTGTTCTTGCAGATAATTTGTTATAATGAAGCCCAATGGTGATACAACAACAGAAAGAACAATAAATGAAACATTAGGAACAATTATTCATTGGTTCTCGATAAATGGTGCGTTATCTAACATAGAAACAACACAGCTCATTCAGTTCTGTTCAGCGCAGGATATTTGTTCATCAGTAATGTAATAGGCAAGTACGAAAGGAAAAACGTAAAAACGAATGTTCAGTACTCCTGATTGTGCCTATTGATAAAAATTTGAATTAGATACGTATTTTCGATATTCTAAAAAATTTCAGTAACGTTATCTCTCGTGTGTTTGGTGACGGAAACTTTAGAAACGTCATGTACTTAGCATGCTTCCATTCATTATTGTGGTATGGCAGAAATGTCTAGGCAAACAAACGTAAAGTAAGTATTGTACATGAATATGCTGTGAGGATACTATACTGGCGGAAAAAAAAATCGCAGCACCAGGAAAGTGTGACATAAACGAAAGTTGGTAGGCTTATTTCTACATTTGATGTCTATTCAAATTTCGCGCCAGTTGCATAAGAGTGGCGCTAGTAGCGTTACTATTAGGATGCCAATCAGCTTTGCCTTAAATACACGCTGTAACGACCGTGAGCGTTAGCTACGTTTGAGATTGGATATGGTGAGCTGATGTGAGTCAAGAATGCCGTTAAGGCTACAAACACGCCATTACCAACACCTCACTGAGTTTGAATGAGGTCCTGTAAAAGGGCTACGAGGCGCTGGATTTTCCTTGTGCAATATTGCAGAAGGACTTAGCAGGAATGTAGCCACTGTAAATGACTGCTGGCAATGGTTATCACGAGAATGTATGGTCGCAAGAAGATTGGGCTCTGGACGGCCACGTGGCATTGCCGAGAGGGAAGACCATGCATATGGGTCTATCGCATGTACCGCAACTGTAGCAGCAGTCTGAGCAGCAGTTAGCATAGCAGTGATACAACGATTTACAAATCCATTACTTCAAGGACAGCTCCGGCCCAAGACGCCCTGTAGCGTGCATTCCACTGACCCGAAACCACTCCTATTTGCGACGTCAGTGGTGTCTCATTGGAGGGCATGACGGAGGTCTGTTGTGTTTACTGATGAAAGCCTGTTCTACGACGGTGCAAATAATAGCTGTGTGTTGCTTAGAAGGAGGCCAGTTGAGAGCCTGCAACCAATCTGTTTGCGTGCTAGACACATACTGGACCTACACCTGGAGTTACGGTCTTGGGTGCGATATTGTATGACAGCAGGAACGCTCTCGTCGTTATCCTACGCACTCTGATTGCAAATTTGTACGTCAGTCTGTCATTCGACGCTGCTTTCGTCAACAGCTTTCTAAGGCATGTTTTCCAAGACGATAACGCTCGCTCACATACTGCTGTTGTAGCCCAACATGCTCTACGCAGTGTCGACATGTTGCCTTGGCCTACTCTATCACCAGGTGTGTCTCCAATCTAGCACATTTGGAACATCATCAGACGACAACTCCAACGTCATCCACATACAGCGTCAAAGGTACCTGTAATTACTGGCCAAGTGCAACGGGCATGGAACTCCATCCCACAAACATCCTGCACCTGTACAATTCAATGCATGTGGTTTACATCTTGAATTCAACATTCTGTTGGTTACATTGGTTATTAAGTGGCAGCACTCCGCATTTGAAATGGCTTGTCTACCGCTTACGTTGACCTGTGATCTGCCACTCTTGAATATTTGACCTAGACAAAAACATTCCCGAAATTTCGTTACTCTGTATTAATTATTTTCTGGTGATGCGATTTTTTCCTTCAGTGTTCACGGTGTCCATCCTCGAACATCATGAAGACAACTATTTAAAAATCTAACGATAGTATCAACAGTCTCATATTATTTTTTTATCTCTCATACGCTTATTTGTGAAAAACTAGTCCAATTTGAAAATAATAGTAGCATTCATAAATGTAACCAGTACATCCACTGTAAATAACTTAACCTTACGCTTGTGCAACAGAGTGCAAAAATATGAGCACATAAAACTATTGTTACCTTCATCGTGGACTAAAGGTTCTGTCGCAAAAAGGAAACAGTTTTAGAAACAAAACGAAACAATTTCTGCTTGACAAATCCATCTGCTCTGGACATGAGATTCTGAGTAGATAATATGAGTATGTGGTTGAGAGCACTAAATTATATTGTAGTTTAAGAAGAATGTGAAAAATCGTTAATGTAAGTGTTCAGCATATAACTGTTTTCTACTGAGAAATTTTATAGCATTCGCAAACCTATTGATATATTCATCATGGTGACTTGTTGTAACTAAAATTTGTGTTACGTGCAAATTAGTAAATTAAAGTAAATGAAACAGTGGCACTGTAATATGTACTGCAGACATCTGAAGATAAATGGGTTATGGTGTTGAGAGCGAGTATTTCCATGTTACATTGAGTCTTTGGCTACTAGACCTTTTGCATATCCTTTACATTGAAGGATGTTTGAGGACAGATTCTTAGAATCACGAGGTTCATCGTAACCAATTCCTTAGACCTGCCACTGCGGTACTCGGCTTAGAATACTCCTATTATTTTTCACAATAACATGAGCTCTGTGTGGTGTCGAACACACGGTTGATTTCTCCGTCACCAGAGAGTCATTTTGTAGGGAGAGTCGTGATGTGGCCCCGAGAGTGCAGACAACGTAGACATGTGACTGCTGTGAGAGCCAGAGTGGCCGATCTGGTCAGAAGCATGTGCTCAGACAGCTGCAGCAAGTGCAACGAGCATCATTCTCTGCAGGCCAGCGCCACAACCGCAGTGGAAGCGGTGGAAATCCCGGGGCGTAGTGTCAGTGGCCGGACTGGCCTCCCCAGCCTGAACCTCACTCCATCTGAATCCTACGCTACAGCTCAAAAGACAAAATGATAGTAACCCACTCAGAAAAGATTCGTTTCGTTGCACCATTTCCGAGTTACTTAATACTAAGTTAGACAAACCGAACACCGCACTCAAATTCAAGCGGCCCACCAGTCATAATTAGTGTTAGGTGTTCACATAACGCACGAGACTGCTCAGTCATTGTCTCGCATTCGATCCTTACTACCATCCAATGTCCAACTTTCGTATTGCTCTCAGGTTTGCTTTCAGAAAACTAAACGAAGAATATGTTTGGCGGCACTGTTTCTGGTGGGCGGCTTAAATTTGTCCGTGCGACGGCCTGTATCGCTTCACCTGCTGCCTCCAAATGACTCCACCGAGGTAGTCTCCGAGTCCAGGTGACAGCGAGCAGAGTCTGACAGATGTCGAGCGCTTGGCTGCACCAGGGGTCGATCTCGCCGCACTGTAACCGGGGTCCGCGTCGCTTGCTATTGGGTGGCGATGGTGCCCGCTTATAGCCGTTACCTGCGCTCAATTACAAGGCCGCTGATATACTGGCTGGCGCGTAATTTACTGCTAAACGAGCCGGCAAATGAAATCCTCATTATATTAACACCATGGGACGTCGGGCAGCCGTGTTGGGCGCCAGCGGAGCCTCCGTAAATCTAAATAAACATCGGCCGCTCGCGATTTCTTTAATTGCGTTTGTGTGTACGGCTGGCCGGCTGCTCGCTCCTTCTGGCGGGGGCAACGCGCCGAACCACTCCTTCGACAGGCGCAAAAACCAAACGCAGACCGGCAATTAAGCGTCGGTTTTATTACTGACTGAAATTGCGCGTCCGAGAGAAGCGCTCCGTTATACCCCCGCGCACACATCCGTTGTGAAAACAGCTGTAATTCATTTAACACGTACGTGACGGCTGCGAGGTAAGGACTGTTTGGGTGCGGCATTTGTCAGCCGCGCCACGCTCGCTGTAAATACGTACCGCTTATTTCTCAGCGCTGCCGCCTCCCGTTCCGGGGGCGTTCCCTGGTAATGGCTCCGCTTCAGAACGCAGTCTGCTTTATCGGATTACCTTTATTAAGTCGTGAGGTTGGCCCACGCACGCCCGTCTATCAGTAAATTGTAGGCGCGTCCCTCACACGGTGCACGGGCGGCGATCTCGTACGCATCTCTTGTTATCAGCCAGGAAATTAGGCGCAAAACTGATGCAGGAAGGAGCCGCAGGCATTCATTTACTAGTTCACTCAAATAAACATTTCCGGGAGAAAAAGCTTACTCATCACTGAATCTTGCTGCAGTTAGAAAGTTAATGATCTCGAAAAGTAAGCCGGCCGCTGTGGACGAGGGGTTCTAGGCGCTTCAGTCCGGAACCGCGCTGCTGCTGCGGTCGCAAGTTCGAATCCTGCCTGGGGGATGGATGTGTGTGATCTCCTTAGGTTGGTTAGGTTTAAGTAGTTCTAAGTCTAGGGGCTGATTACCTCAGACGTTAAGTCTCATAGTGCTTAGAGCCATTTGAATTTTCGAAATGTAAATAATCTCGGCACTCCAAATAGATAAATGAACGATGTACCTTTGCCTTTAGTACCGGTATACAGGTAATTATTATCCTTGCTTTTCGATTAATTTGTATCACTGATGCCGGCCTGTGTGCCGAGCGGTTCTAGGCACTTCAGTCTGAAACAGCGTGACCGCTACGGTCGCAGGTTCGAATCCTGCCTCGGGCATAGATGTGTGTGATGTCCTTATGTTAGTTAGGTTGAAGTAGTTCTAAGTTCTAGGGGACTGATGACCTCAGATGTCAAGTCTCATACTGCTCAGAGCCATTTTAACCATTTTTGTATCGCTGTTACGCGGATTATAAACATGTTGGCTACTGTACCTCAATAATATATGTCAGAGGACAAAAAACTGTGAGCCGAGTGCGCAGTACCCAGAAACGATGCATCGACCTCACAAAAAGCTCAAAAGATGACGTGCCATCAGTACTAAACGTAGAAATTCTGAGGCGTTCCGTTTGGAAAGTTTGGCACAATGCCACAGTTTTGTAATGTTATCACTTATTGGGTGGATTTCTATGCTACCTAGATGCAGATCGGCAAGGGCCTGGCCGCAGCGGATACACGGGTTCCCGTCAGATCACCGAAGATAAGCGCTGTCGGGCGTGGCCGGCACTTACAAGGGGAGGCCGCCAATTGTGAAATTCAGATTCGATTCATACTGCGCATAACAACAGCTCATGGCCAGAGGTGTAATGTGGCAAAGCACCAAGATGCACTTCTCAGCCGTTGTCGAGAAAATAGACACTTAAAAAAAACCGTTGCGGTGAAATACTCTCTACGATTAATAATTTCCTACAACGTCGTGGCGCAGCGGTAAGCACTCGGGTTCGTAATCCGAATGTCGCCGGATCGAATCTCGCGCCAACCAACTTTTTTTTATTATTTGTTTTTTGTAATACAAATGTACACACACACACACACACACACACACACACACACACACACACAAAGGCTGTCCTGGTAACCCGACACGACATGAACAAGGTGACGCATTCGTATACGGCACAATATTCAATCACGATGTCTGGACGAGTCTTGCCACTTGTTTTCGTATGCCTCCAAGAGTCCTCAGGTACGTTTGGACCCAGAGTACAGAAGACAGTCGACGAGTACGCCAAGAAGTATACCAACGTTGTTATTACATCCTCCAAATCCGGTAAACTAACAACGGGTTTGTTCATGGACTTCTTGCGTAATGCTTTGCAACCATACGTACAAAAGAAAGAATTTCTCCTTCTGATCGACTCTTGGGGTGGGCAAGCGAACCCGGCATTATACGATGAGATGTTCCAGGACGATAAGAAGTTACCAACGTGCACTATAAAAGTCATTCCTCCAAAGTGCACTCCTCTCGTCCAACCGTGTGACGTGTACTTTTACCGGCAGGTAAAAAATTTGATCAAGCGCCTTCAAAATTGTGCTTTTTTAATCGAGGGAAACCGTGACATCAACTCCAGAGACGATTGTATAAAAATCCAATCCATCGTCCACCACCAATTGTCTTCTCCGATTTTTGCCGATATGATACGATACGCGTGGTATGTATCAAACCTGACGAACGATGGAACAATTTTGCAGAATGTCAATCAGGTGTGTTTCCCAACAGATAATTTAAAAAACAATTGTTCTTGTAAAAACGCATCGTTTATCAGATGTGCTCAATGTCGTGCTGTTTTCTGCTTTCCATGTTTCTATGATGACTATCACTCTGGTTCGTGCGAAACTCCAGCTACTTCTGGTCACTAATTGTTAATTATGTGCTAGTGTATACCGAACTTTTCAATAAATTGTATCCACTTGAATATTATTTGTGATATTGTGTTTTATTTCAAGTATTATTTTTCCACGACAAACGACTTTCAACAACTTATTATATGCATAATTGTTGCAACTTATTGCCGGGAATTATATTGTGTGTGTGTGTGTGTACACATTTGAATCACAAAAAAATAGTAAAAAAATTTGCATGCTGCGAGATTCGATCCCGCGACTTTCGGATTACAAACCCGAGCGCTTACCGCTGCGCCACGATTCTGTGCGAATTCATTACTCGTAGAGAGTATTTCACCGCAACGGTTTCTTTTGTCTTTTAACTGTCTATTTTCTCGACAACGGCTGAGAAGTGCATCTTGGTGCTTTGCCACATTACACCTCTGGCCATGAGCTGTTATTATGCGCAGTATGAATCGAATCTGAATTTCACAATTGGCGGCCTCCCCTTGTTAGATTGGTGACCATCCGGGCCGCCATGCGCTGTTGCCATTTTCCGGCGTGCACTCAGCCTCGTGATGCTAGTTGAGGAACTATGTGACCGAATAGTAGCGGCTCCGGTCAGAGAAAACCATCGTAGCGACCGGGAGAGCGGTGTGCTGACCACACGCCCCTCCTATCCGCATCCTCAGCTGAGGATGACACGGCGGTCGCATGGTACCGATGGGTCACTTGTGGCCTCAAGACGGAGTGTTAGATGTAGATCTCTGCTCTTTGATCACAGAGTTGCAGCAGCCCAGTAGATTCCTCATTGTTCACCATGTTGGTTTACATCGTTCTGTACGTGACTAAGCATTTTGAGAATGAAAACATCGTCCAAGTAGGCTATATTCTGTTTATTATCCATGTAACTGACCAGCTCTAACCATGGTAATTTTCAAGCACATATTTTAATCTTCAGGCTTGAAAAACGACACACGGTTGAAATTGACCAATTGCACGCAAATTAAACAGAGTACAGCCTGCGTTGATTATGTTTTCATTTTCAAAACATGTTGGGGCTGTGGATCCCCACGAAAATAAAATTTTAAATTGATTAACGATTAAGGATTATTTACTTATTTCTCTTTACAGGCCTTATGTCATCAACTGTAAGAGTAACTCTAGTAGGGGATAAAATATCTGAACAAAATACTTCACTAGAAAACGGCTTCATAACCAAAGTAATTCCGTCCTTTTCGTAAGTTAAGAATTTCACAGTCTTGTGGCTTTGCTACTGAAAATAGTAAGAAAAAGTCATTTCTCCGTAAATATTTCGTGCTCTTTGTATGTTTACTGTATATATCTCGTCGGAAACCGACGAGCATTTGGAACAGTATTCCCGAAATCTACAGTGAGTTACCTTGTGACGCGTCTATCTTGCCAAAATCGATCACATGCAGTACTCGTAAAACGCAGACAATCTTCCTTGAAGCCGGCCAGTGTGGCCGAGCGGTTCTAGGCGCTTCAGTCTGGAACCGCGCGACTGCTACGGTCCCAGGTTCGAATCCTGCCTCGGGCATGGATGTGTGTGATGTCCTTAGGTTAGGTAGGTTTAAGTAGTTCTAAGTTCTAGGGGACTGATGACCTCAGATGTTAAGTCCCAAAGTGCTCAGAGCCATTTGAACCATTTTTTTCTTCCTCGAAACTCGATATTTAATGTCGGGTTGAGAGAAGTGTTATGTCGCATTTGTAGTACAGGTGTCTACGGCAACAAATTGAAACAAAAATGCTAGTGAGCAATGCATCACTCCAGATGCAAGGCAGTTAAAAATGTATTTCGCTTTAGTTGGAGCTGTAGGTGCAATTGCATATTTTAATATCAGTTTACCCATCTAAGAGAACAATATCGTCTTTGTTGAAGAGGAGTCTGCACTGTTCAGAAAGTATTTCCTTCTGCGTTCTAATGACGTTTCTTGGCCGCCATGCTGCAGTTAAGCAAATAGTGAAGTGCGAAGATCTTTGGCCAGCAAGCTCAGATACTTGCAGCTCGACCTCTAGTCAAGGCAGACATCACATTAGTCATCTCAGGTAAGATACGGGTATGTTAGGTCCTTATGTATCAAGTCAGACGACAGAGATTGATGTGTAACAACTTGAACATAAAATAGATTCTTTGTCTGTAGGTATATTTATCTTATCTTTTAGTATACGTTTCTAGACTAAACAACTTCTTGCTGCCATATTAATGACGTTTCTCCTATTTAAAATATGTACGAAAGATTAAATCATGGTTCCACCGTGACCGATGTCAGAAATTAAAAAAAACAAAAACAAAATTATTACTCGATACTGGCCTTTTCCGGCTGTTGCGCCATTATCAAGCGATACCTGAAACGTAACGAACATGCATGGAATGTATTCACGTTAGACTGACAAACACATTGCAATGTCCTAACTGATCCACGTATTCATTTTGGGTTGAAATGCGTTGAGCACAGGGCACCTGCGTAAAAAAATATTAGCTGGAAAACGTGAACTATGGAAGAGAAAAACATCTATGAGGATCGAAATAGTATCACTGCTGAAAATTACTAAACGTGCTGTGTGAGCGTTAAGACGTAAAGTCAAAATCCGTGATATTGGCAACAATGTGTAGCAGAGATGAACTGATAGTAACAGTGGTAATGTTGCTTGTCGACGCTCCTGCTGATGCATCCTGTGCTGTTGTGAATGGGAGAGAATACGAGGACCAAAGATTAAGTGAAAAGCAAAGAGTCTAATCAGATATCGATACGCAGGTAAAGAGGTTACATATGCAACGTACTGAAACTATGCGTCATTACATTATGCAGAACACAGTAGAAAACGAGGGTGAAAAGCTTATGCCATCGCTAGGTCTGCTAACTTACTTTTTGCACATCACGGTTCACATTTAAGAGCATGGAATTTATAATTCATGGCAGAGGTATTAAAGATATCTATACCAATTTATAGAATTTTTTTAGAATGTACGTTTGAAGCACGGCATTGTGTGGGCCTGAATCGTGGACTGTGAATAAACCGGAAGAGAAGACAATTGAGGCATTTGAAGATCTATAAAAGGATGTTGAAAATTATGTGGACCCATACATAACAAATGAGAAGGTTATCCTTAGTACGTGGAGCAAGTGGAAAACACTGACAAGAAGAAGGAACAGGACGATACGAAATATGCTAAGACATCAGGAAATAACTTCCATGGTACTGGAGGAAGCTGTAGAGGGTAAAAATTGTAGGGGAAGACAGAAAGTGAAATATATTCAACAAGCAGTTGAGAACATTG
This sequence comes from Schistocerca nitens, assembly GCF_023898315.1. NCBI lineage: Eukaryota > Metazoa > Arthropoda > Insecta > Orthoptera > Acrididae > Schistocerca > Schistocerca nitens. Next base: position 506,394,911 of record NC_064615.1, read on the forward strand.
GGTGAAGGCGCTACTCTGAGATGAAGAGACTGGAACAGGAGATGAATTTGTGGTGCACCGCATCAGTCCAATAAACAGTAAAGAAAAAAGTATTAGTTACGTCTTACAGAATGTTAACTATTTATGGACCCTAAATAGTTTAAAGGAGACATTTCTCACGTATACCAAGTCTACAAAGGTCGTTATTAAAATAATGTCCATTATAACACCAAGAAACTAACAGTATGAAAACATATTGCAATAACAATAACAAAATGTTGAAGAGTTATATGCTTGTCGTCTTCTGTACCTCCATATGTATTGCTACATAAAGAAGGTGAAGATACAAAGGGGTGCTGAAAATAATGCTTCCGAATTTTTTATATGAAAACACTTAAAGTGTTTTAAATAAAACAAACTTTACTAACATTGTACATATTTTTCTTTATGTCCACATATTTATCTCTCAACATAGTCACCCTGGTTACAAACACAGTTCTCCCAACAAGAAACCAATTTTCTGACACATTTTCGACATTGTTGGTGGAGCCACAACATAACCTCTGCTTACACTGCTTCATCACTATCAAAGTGAAGTCCTCGATGGAGTTCTTTAAGTTTTTGAAACAGATGAAAATCGGATGGGGCCAATTTGGGACTTTAGGGGGGATGATCGATGAAAGTGAACCCAAGAAATCGGATTGTTACAGAAGTTGCAGCTCTCGTGTGTGATCTGGCATCGATATGTTGAAGGAGCGGGTGCTCCACATGTGGACGAACTCTTCGAATTCGAAACTCAATTATTGTACATTGTTTCTCATGCACTGACATAGACACATTGCACACAGCCCTGTTACATGCTTCTAGCGGAAGATAGCTGTAAATGTGAAGACACGGAAAATAAATATGTAGAATGTTAACAACGTTTGTTTTGTTTAAAATGCCTTAAGGGTTTTCACAGAAAAAATTTGGAGGCATTTCTTTTCTGAAACAGCTCGTACAATTAGTGACACTTAACCAACAATTGTTTCCATGCTCCACATTAATAAATCGTACTATAAAAACAAATATGCATATGACACTTTGTAATACGTTTCAATGGATAGATTTAGATGCTGTTGAATGCAATAGTTTCTTAAAATATACTAAATAAGCACTGAGGACAAAAATATGTTACACCCAGGACATACCACAGTAATAACATGTAACATCTTCGTAGTACTGTAGTATTTATGATGGATTTAATTCAGCGAGGAACAGATTCCATTAGTTTCTTTGGATATGCCATATCGAGCTGAAACCTCCCATTGACGATAAGAACATTGAAATTACGGGGATGTTGACTGCTACATTGTAGCTTTTGTAGCTGCTGTTTTACGTAGCCCCAGACATTTTCTATGGGATTAAGATCAGGTGACACAGCGGGCCCATGGAGGTGTTTCAGGTATCGTCGGTGTTCGTCGAAACGGGAGTGAATATGTGTAGACCTTAGAGCAAGGCTGTTGTCATCTGAAAAGTGAGAAGTGCCGCAGCACACTTTCACGAAGACGTGGAAGTAAGGGCATTACCTGGTCGCTCACATTGGTAAAATAGACACCATACTTGATTCAGGGCATGAGACGAGAAACACCTCAAAAATATCGCAGAACAATTTCTGGACTGAAGCACACAGTCCACAAGCTACAGCCTAAAGTCCTCATGGGCCCTTGATGCATTTCGATGCTTTGCTTCATTTATAAAGAGCAAAGTAGCGACTAGCCGGACTGCAGTATAGGCTATAGTCAGTTACAGCCCAGTTTGTGTATTATTTGGCACACTGAAGACGTGCATCTTTACATGCGGTTGTGAGCAAGGAAGGTCCATTTCAATCAGTTCATTAGTGAACAGTGAGTTTTATGATTTCTTAAGGCATCACACAAAGCAGCATGTTTTCATGCTCAAACAACGGTGCTGTGTATTTCAAATTTTCGGCACGTTTGTCTTGTTGTGGCAGCATATGTCAACACTCTAGTTTCACCAGAGAGCATGTAGGGTGGCAAGCTGGCAGAATCAACACCACCCTGAGCCTTTCTGTGGTGGCACAACACAGCAGTTTGGAGTCAGAACTACGTAGATGAAACAGATATGTCGAGCCAGCATCAGAGGCCACCGTGGGTGGTGGTGAACAAGTCATACGGGTGGGTCGAGACCCTGTATGGCGCGCCCGCCGGACTTATTCCGCTTCGGCGTGGCTATCCGAAGCAGTTGCCTCAGAACACAGTTCGAAGCAGTAGTCCACTAGAGTTCTTTGTTGCCCATGTAGGGAACCAGATAGCATATGAAGCTGTCTGCTTGGCCAGCAGATGACACATCAAAGCCTCCTAGTGATGGAATACGAAACGTACGAATTAAGCTAGTTTTTACCTGGGAAGCAGGTAGTCTGAAAGCTTGTTGCGAGTGGTTTTTCCCGGGTGAATGGACATTGCTGTGCCACGTGTCGTTTGAAGGTTCTATCATGCCACAAACTCAGCGGCCGTGTGTACATAAAATCCATACTGACATAAAGATACAGAAAAGGCAGTGACATTGCGGGAAGGAGATAAACGATGAGAAGAATGCATCTTAAAACCCACAGTAGATATAACGGTACTGTACATACTGACGAAGAAAAAGATGAATGTTTAGAATTTATTTAAAGACTAACACCTTCTAGACATGTTAATCGAACTTAATAAACAAAGTGTCCAAAGATATTGCTTAGTCAGAACTATGGGAAAACAAATTCGGGTTTTCTATTAAAGCAATAACATTTGGGTTATTAGCTAGAATGTTGATTCTGTGGATTCACAATACACCTTATAAATCTTATTATTGTAAGATCTATACGATCACCTGAGGTACAGGACGTCCCCATTACGTCCAACGCTGGGGTGCTATATATATATATATATATATATATATATATATATATATATATATATATATATATATAAATTTTGCTATTGGCACTATACATGATGGCAGATGATGTTCACCAGGCATTCGCCATAGCCACACCCTGGCATCGGATCTCCACAGTGCGTACCGTGATTCGTCACTCCACACAACGTTTTTATACTGTTCAATCGTCCAATTTCTATGCTCCCTACACCAAGCGAGGCGTCGTTTGGAATTTAGCGGCCTGATGTGTGGGTAATGAGCAGCCGCTCGACCACGAAATCCAAGTTTTCTCACCTCCCGCCTAACTGTAATAGTACTTGCAGTGGATCCTGATGCAGTTTGTAATTCCTGTGTGATGGTCTGTCTATTACACATTACGACCCTCTTCAACTGTCGGCGGTCTCTGTCAGTCAACAGACGAGGTCGGCCTGTACGCTTTTGTGCTGTACGTGTCCCTTCACGTTTCCACTTCACTAACACATCGGAAAGAGTGGATCTAGGGATGTTTAGGAGTGTGGAAATCTCGCGTACAGACGTATGACACCAGTGGCACCCAATTACCTGACCACGTTAGCAGTCCGTGAGTTCCGCGGAGCCCCATTCTGTTCTCTCACGATGTCTAATGACTACTGAGGTGGCTGATATGGAGTACCTGGCAGTAGGTGGCAGAACAATGCACTCAATATGAAAAACTTATGTTTGTGCGGGTGTCTGGATACGTTTGAGCACATAGTGTACAAAGCCAACAAAGTTTACGAAGAGGCGACGCACTTGGTTGAATGATTTGGCACACAGAGAGAGTGTAGAGAAATAAATTAAGACATGTTCAGTGGTCTGTGCGTATACGCGCTAGTTTGGCGAACACTCAAGCAGTCTATCGCACCTCGGTTAGCCAGGTAAATCACCAGATCTTAACCCCACAGGAAATGCCTGAGATTATCTGGAACAGTGCGTAAAGTGTAGCAGTCAATTTCCGCGTGATTTGGTACCTCTACGGGCTCAACGAGTGGCCTGGACTGGATACGCACACCTGAAGAAACCCGAAAACTTTTTGTCTCGCTGAACTGAGAGTATTGTAGATGAAAGAGGCGGTGTCTCCTGGAAGGGTGACATTTTTTTGTCCGGTGTGCTCAGAGACGTAGTTTGTACTAAACAGAAATTTTGTTTACTGTTCCTGTCTTTCCCTTGTGCAAAAAAGAACAAGACGAGATTAGGTATTAAAATGTGTGCCTGGCAAAGAAAGAACTCGGTGAAGGAGGAAGAAGTCCTGTGGCGACGCAAGGTACTCCCGACCACAGTGAGTGCGCCTCAGTAACTGCGAGCTGCACGGCAGCCCCGCACGACACAGACGAGTGTCCGGCCTGCCACAGGTCCGGAGCAACAGCCAGCGGCCGCTGGCGGACAGCAAGTTTGTCCAAGTTGCGGCCCGCCCCCAGTCGCCCGAGTCTCCTTCCATTCTGCGCCGCCGCTGCTCCGCCCGCCACACTATCGCTCCCGCAATCTCCTCTGACAGCGCCGAGGCTAGTGCTGCTCCCAGGACGGCCAATGAACTTTCCTCCGCAGTAAATCTGAGGAAGCAGCTCCTCTCACATATCGGCTGCTTCGTTATTCAGCGGCATTTTTTGTAATAACTTGTGCATCATGGTTGTAGTTCCCGTCGCTTAATCTGGTATTGGATTATCGGAACAGATACGCTAAAAAGCTAGTAAACTGAGACTCTGTACGTGTTTTATTTGTTAGTTTTCTTAGTAACGGTGAAAAGACAGCAGTAATTAATTATTCAAACAGTGAGCGGAAGAAGATCTGGGTTTAACATTAGGTAAAAAACGAGGTCATTAGAGATAAACAACAACGAAAGAAGTGTACCTTTCAAAAGAGTCATCCGAGAATTCAAGTTTTCCGATTTAGGGAAATTACAGAAAATCTAAATATGCTGGACGGGAATTTGATCTTCTGGCTTCTCGAATACTCGGTGAAATACTTGTATCGTTAGACAAAGGCGCAGATAAATAACTTACTTTGTATTAGAGACTTCTGCTGACTGCTCCTTGGCAAAACCATGAAATTAGCCAATAAATTTGGTAAAATATCAGATAAACTCTCCACAAGACAATACAATCTACAATATGGTACATTGTACTCTATGCAGTCACATAATGCGACCAACTATGAAAAGCCTGAATCATCTCCTTTTGCAGTGCGGACCGCTGCGAGACTCCATGATGCTACTCCAGGCGGGTGTAAAATGAATGTGCGCAACGGGAAATAATGAACGCTAAAATGGTGATTTGGCCCTGACTGACTGTCCCCCTGAAAAAGATCTTAGGCTCTCTTAATGCTCTTTTTTAACATGTAAATTACATTCTAAATGTAAATGAATGATGAAGGCAACTAGTACCACTAAATGTTAAACATTGTTGTTCAATATATATTTACTACAGATTAAAATCAACCCTTTAAGTACAAATGTCTATATTTCCTAACTAAAATTATTATTCCGTTGCCCAACTCTGTCCCTTATTATGACTGTGCGAACTAATATCCGTAACGCGGAATGACTGACATAATCTACGTACCAAACACTAGAAGACACTACTTTCAAAGATGATCTACGGTGGTGTGGAACCTCAGTGAAAATAAACTAAAGTGATGACAGCTGTTTACATTTATAGCCCTAATAAGCCGAAGCAATTTGCAATATCACCATGTGTACTGCATTCGGTGCGTCGAAGTGACGGTTCTCGTACTCGTCTGCGACGATGGAAGAACGCCAGCCACAAATAAACTCTTTCAAACACTAGGACGACAGAAGGCAGTCCTCTGACTAATATACTCTAATACTGTCTTCTCCTCTGTGTTCTACAGACGAGAAACGCGACTCCCAGCCACAAGGACGGAGTACAGGCAGAAGAAGTGCTCTCAGTTACTGAACGCTGCGTACTCAACGACGACTTACAACCTGGAGGTGAAGTCCAGAATCGTATAGGTTCGCAACAGTACAATGCCTAACTGTTCTAACTATAAACTCTCCTGTGAGCAAAGACAGCTCTGTACCAACAAAGCTGATACCGAGCAACCATCACACACGGGCGCTCACAACGGAAGACCTCGTCTCTCCACCGCTGGCTCCCCAGCAAGGCTCGGCTCTCCACCCTCGTAATTCAGAAAACGAATCATATTCCCGAGGCCGGTCGGTGTGGCTGAGCGGTTCTAGGCGCTTCAGTCTGGAACCACGCGACTGCTACGGTCGCAAGTTCGAATCCTGCCTCGGGCATGGATGTGTGTGATGTCCTTAGGTTAGTTACGTTTAACTAGTTCTAAGTTCTAGGGGACTGATGACCTCAGCTGTTAAGTTCCATAGTGCTCAGAGTCCTTTGAACCATATTACCGAAATCACGGAATATTCTCCCTCTCTATAGATTCTTCCGAACGCCGACCAACCATATTTTAGTCTTTTGTCGTCCAGCGCGGAAAGTTCGCGAGGAAAAGCATATATGCATACAATGGTATGCTTCTGAGTCAAAATCGTTGGAAATAACCCAGCCTGCGCGTTTTTTTTTTATTGCCAAATTATAGACCTGTTACCTGATGTTTAAAACAGGTCGTACATCTTACAATTTTCGTTTTTCATCTTTTTACAGTTTTCTTTCCTTTTGTTTTATCTACAAAATTTACAAAGAATGACACTTTTCAAAATAACAATAATTTAAGGTTGAAATATAAATAAAATTTTATTGTTTTTTAAGAAGAATATAGAAAGAAGATAGGATAGATGAGAGATTTGTTAGTACCATCACTGAGTGTGACTGACGGTGAATACCTCGGAATGGTTTCTTCGAGCCGTTGACCGCCAGTCACACACACACACACACGCAAATGGCTATTAGTAGAGAAATAATGTTGCTTATCCTATTTGTTACTAATCCTATGTATTAACTACTTTAGGTGCGCATCCATGTACAGCATTTGGTGTTTTCTTGGCTAGATTGCTAGCAATTTGCTTATTTACTGTCACATCTCAGCTTCCTCCTCCTGTTCCTCCTCATTGTGACTATTTTCACTGTCACTGTGGGTATCGCTGTCCATCCTCTGGAGATTTCTGTTACGCTGCACATAGGCATGTCTGTGATGTCGTGTCCGCATATACTCTTCATGTGTTGTTTTTGAAATACTGTTTGTCAGTGCGTTTAATTGTGCCCATTGTTCTTCGTCTCTTATTGCTGTGTATATACCTATGTCTGTATCTGTGTAATCTAAGTGTAGTGTATGTCTATTGCTCGCGTATTGCCCGCAGGAAAAGACAGTGTGTTCTGGGGAACCTTCTTCCCCGCATGTGCATGTAGGTGTCTGCCTCAGACTCACGCGGTTTAAGCGAGTGGGATAAGGTCCGTGCCCGGTTAAGAAATGTACCATACCGCGGCTGGGATCGATATGTCTCAACCGCTCTCTTATGTCAGGGAGGAAGTCGTGCAGTCTACGTTCCTTATCACTTACATCCCACTCACCTTGCCATGTATCCAAACGCCAACTTTTAAGGTGACGTATCGTCTCTATGGCCACACCGGTTATTGTGTGTACCTTATCTTGTCTCCCCACCTTTAACCAGTACCTTGCAGCTCTGTATTTGATCGTGATATCTATGTGGCATATTCCGAGCACCACACACAGTGCATCCGCTGTGGTGGTACCGAAGGCTCCAGATAACCTAAGTAGGACACTTCTGTGCCCTCGTCTGACGGATGCTTTGTTGGCGACCACGTTCAGTCTATGTGCCCACGTGCTAGCTGCAAAGCTGAGTACTGATTCGAAGAGCGCACAGTGGTATGTACGTATGACTGGTAGAGGTAGTCTGTACTGTTTTGAATTTAGCCTCACCAGTTTGTGGAGCATTTTTTCTGCTTTGTCTGTTGTTAGCCTTATGTGTTCGTGGAAATTCAATTTTTCATCTACACTCCTGGAAATGGAAAAAAGAACACATTGACACCGGTGTGTCAGACCCACCATACTTGCTCCGGACACTGCGAGAGGGCTGTACAAGCAATGATCACACGCACGGCACAGCGGACACACCAGGAACCGCGGTGTTGGCTGTCGAATGGCGCTAGCTGCGCAGCATTTGTGCACCGCCACCGTCAGTGTCAGCCAGTTTGCCGTGGCATACGGAGCTCCATCGCAGTCTTTAACACTGGTAGCATGCCGCGACAGCGTGGACGTGAACCGTATGTGCAGTTGACGGACTTTGAGCGAGGGCGTATAGTGGGCATGCGGGAGGCCGGGTGGACGTACCGCCGAATTGCTCAACACGTGGGGCGTGAGGTCTCCACAGTACATCGATGTTGTCGCCAGTGGTCGGCGGAAGGTGCACGTGCCCGTCGACCTGGGACCGGACCGCAGCGACGCACGGATGCACGCCAAGACCGTAGGATCCTACGCAGTGCCGTAGGGGACCGCACCGCCACTTCCCAGCAAATTAGGGACACTGTTGCTCCTGGGGTATCGGCGAGGACCATTCGCAACCGTCTCCATGAAGCTGGGCTACGGTCCCGCACACCGTTAGGCCGTCTTCCGCTCACGCCCCAACATCGTGCAGCCCGCCTCCAGTGGTGTCGCGACAGGCGTGAATGGAGGGACGAATGGAGACGTGTCGTCTTCAGCGATGAGAGTCGCTTCTGCCTTGGTGCCAATGATGGTCGTATGCGTGTTTGGCGCCGTGCAGGTGAGCGCCACAATCAGGACTGCATACGACCGAGGCACACAGGGCCAACACCCGGCATCATGGTGTGGGGAGCGATCTCCTACACTGGCCGTACACCACTGGTGATCGTCGAGGGGACACTGAATAGTGCACGGTACATCCAAACCGTCATCGAACCCATCGTTCTACCATTCCTAGACCGGCAAGGGAACTTGCTGTTCCAACAGGACAATGCACGTCCGCATGTATCCCGTGCCAGCCAACGTGCTCTAGAAGGTGTAAGTCAACTACCCTGGCCAGCAAGATCTCCGGATCTGTCCCCCATTGAGCATGTTTGGGACTGGATGAAGCGTCGTCTCACGCGGTCTGCACGTCCAGCACGAACGCTGGTCCAACTGAGGCGCCAGGTGGAAATGGCATGGCAAGCCGTTCCACAGGACTACATCCAGCATCTCTACGATCGTCTCCATGGGAGAATAGCAGCCTGCATTGCTGCGAAAGGTGGATATACACTGTACTAGTGCCGACATTGTGCATGCTCTGTTGCCTGTGTCTATGTGCCTGTGGTTCTGTCAGTGTGATCATGTGATGTATCTGACCCCAGGAATGTGTCAATAAAGTTTCCTCTTCCTGGGACAATGAATTCACGGTGTTCTTATTTCAATTTCCAGGAGTGTATGTGTCCCCCAAGATAGCGCGTAATGCGTGCTCGTTTGATGTTCGTGTCCCCAATTTTAACCGAAGGATTGCTTTGGAGTGATCCTTTCAGTAAAGTATATGTTGTTTTGTTTTCGGCTATCCTGACTTAGTTGTTGTGACACCACTGAGTAATTGTAGTAATCCACTGGCTTTCTCTTCTAAATGGGCTCTGTTGTTTGCAGTGACTACAACTAATAGGTCAGCTGCGTAGGCGACAATTCCGTCTGACCTGTCATCCCGATTCAGAAGCTATAGGAGGGGTTCGATTGTTATGTCCCAGAAGATGGGGCCGCAGATCGACCCTTAAGGACAGCCTTTGGTAATTCCTTTAATTACTTTCCGGCTGTCCATCTGCCATTCGACTACTCGGTCTTTACAGTAGTCTAGAAAACTGTTGTACAGTGATTGCGGTACCTCCAGATGTCTTAGCCTCTGAAACAGTGCTGGCCACCAAAGATTATCAAATGCTCCGGCAATGTCAATCATTATTGCCGTGGCGTATTTCTGTTTTTTGGTGTTAACTATGTGCAGGGCCTGGTTGATGGCATCATCTATTGATCTGCCAGATCTGAAACCGAACTGGTGTTGGCTCATACCCCTGAGAGCTCGATGTGTTTGCAGGCGCTTACACAGGAGCTTCTCCTGAATCTTTGCTAGGGTGTTTATTAGGCATATTGACCTGTAAGTCTTTGGATCTGAAGGATCCCTGTCCGCTGATTTCTTAATAATTACTGCTTTGGAGGTTTTCCATACTGTAGGCACCCTGCCCAGCCGTAAGGCATCGTTCAGTAACGTTGTCAGGAACGGGGTGCTCTGCGGTGCTAGTTTTTTCAGTGTTTCCTAGTGGATACCATGTGGTCCAGGTGCTTTTTTGTTTTTGAGATCTGAGATTGCTAGCACAACCTCTTCTTGCGCAAAAGGACAGGTGACAGTTGCAGTGTTGTATGGTGTGTGTAGGTTTTCTCTTAGTGTTGCATGATATTGTGTGTCTGTATCGATAACGTCGTCAGGGAGCAGTTTATACAGCAGAAACTCCGCTGTATTCCTCCATCCCCTCGTCATCGTGCCGTCATCCTGCCTTAGCGTTTCCAGAACTAGTGGGGTTTTTATCTTCTCTGTCAGTATTTTGTATGGTTCCCCCCATATATTTTGCTCTGTTTGTGTTGTTACAAATAGCTCCCATTGTCGTCTACGCTTGTTGTATAGGGTCTGTCTATATAAGTCTTGTGCATGCCTATATGCTTCAAGTCGTATTCGTCTGTCCCTATCTGCTATCGCCCTTTGATATAATTTTCGTTTGCGTCTTGCGTCTTGTTTGAGTCTCGTAAGTTCGTTGGTCCATGGTACTGGTGAGCAATTTGTGTTCTTTGCTGTCGGTATTGAAGTGTTTTGTGCATGTTGTATCACCTGTGTTAACTTGTGTGTTTCCAGAACTAGTGGGGTTTTTATCATCTCTGTCAGTATTTTGTATGGTTCCCCCCATATATTTTGCTCTGTTTGTGTTGTTACAAATAGCTCCCATTGTCGTCTACGCTTGTTGTATAGGGTCTGTCTATATAAGTCTTGTGCATGCCTATATGCTTCAAGTCGTATTCGTCTGTCCCTATCTGCTATCGCCCTTTGATATAATTTTCGTTTGCGTCTTGCGTCTTGTTTGAGTCTCGTAAGTTCGTTGGTCCATGGTACTGGTGAGCAATTTGTGTTCTTTGCTGTCGGTATTGAAGTGTTTTGTGCATGTTGTATCACCTGTGTTAACTTGTGTGCTCTATAATCGATACTTCCATTGATGTTTTCTAGATCGTGTCGTTGGATAATTTCCGTTAATTTGTTCCAGTCTGCTTTGTGCAACAGCAAGTGTCTGGTGTGTGATTTGGTCATTGTGTTCTGAGTGTGAGTTAGTGTGTATGTTATGACATTATGATCACTACTGGTTACGTTGTCGTGTACAGTCCAGTTTGTTACGTATGCCATTGCTGCATTATTTGCTAGCGTGAAGTCGATATTACTGCTCGTGCCATCGAACCCTGCATATGTTGGTATAGGTCCTTCAGTATTCATTACATGTAATTGTGTTTCTTGTATTAGATCGGTGATTATGCGTCCTCTGTCATCTGTTGTGTCTGAGTTCCAGAGGGTCGATCTGGAATTATTGTCAGCACTTATCACTAATTTTTTGCCTCTGGCATACATTGCTAGGTCTCTGATGTAGTCTGCATACGGCTGTATTTGATGGCTATATTGGGCGTACATGGATGCAATAACCCATGTGACGTTCCCTTTAGTTATCTCTATGGTAACCAAGTGTTGATTGCATAACTGTGTTACCTTAATTATGTTATAAGTTCTATTTAGAATTACTATTGCAGCCTTACAGTCATTGCTGACTGTTATTGTGGTAGCATGTTTTGGTAGACATATCAGTTGCCCGTTTCTATTATAAGGTTTTTGTAAGCATATGATGTCTGCCTGCAGGTCTTGTGCTATTTTAGGGATTTCCGTGCTGACTATCGTACTGTTTTTTGTATTATGTTGTAAGATATTCATTTTTTGTCTATGTGTTCTGGATGTTTTACGTGTACAAAACATTTACTGCCAGTCTGTAGGTAATCAAAATATGTTCGTCCGTGTGCTCTTACATGATCTATATATACTTTGTCCAAGTCGAAAGATTCTGACCTGCGCAGGCAGACCTGGAGCATGAGGTCGAGCAGCGGCTCTGCTGATGTAGGAATATTTTCTGTCTTTAGGATGATTCTGTCTGTCTGCTCAGTTACTGGAAAACAGAGAGAATCTCCCTTTGGATGGCACAATGTAAGTAGCATCCCCTGCGCTGTCTGCAGTATCTCTTTTTTCTCTAGCCTACTTAAAACTAAGTTAAGTTCTAAATTATCATAATTAGGTGCAGCTGGCTTGCTGTTGGTGCTGGTTTCTGTTGCGGTCTCTGAGATGGTACTGGACGGATTGTGGCTTGGTGTTGGCCGCTGATTGGGGGACATTTTAAGACCTCTTTGAGATGTCACACGGTTACTTTTCGTTTTGTCACACGCCTCTTCAATGCTGTTTGCCTTCACACGTTTTTCACTGATGTTGGTGGTGCTTGCTGGCGTGGTGTCGGCGATGGTGTTGATTTGTATGGGACTGACTGTACGTGTTATGTTGTCTTTGTTTGTGTTTGGAGTGGAGGTTGTTGCTAGACGCACGTTGACATCGTTGCAAATGTCGCATGTCTCTCCCTCAGATTTGTCCTCATCTAATTGGTCTACTTTTATAAGTCTGGGTCCGGTAGTTTTGAGTTTTGTATTGGTCTGTAGCCTGAGTGTTTCGATGTGTTTTGATTCAGGGACTGCGTGCCTGTCTGTTCCTTGTTCCTTTTTCCCGGGGTGAAGAGTGCCTCCCGAGACAAAGTTGACTGGTTTGATGAACTGTTCACATTTACGTGTGTCGTAGGGTTTTCCATGTGATGATGATTCTGGTTTGTGTTCATCCTGTGTATGTGTGGTGTGATGTACTTCGGCTGGGAGAAATTGTGAGGGAGTATGTCGGTTTTGTTTGTACATTTTCTTGTGCACAATATATGTAAGCTCATCTTCCAACTCATCTATCCTCTGCATTAATGTTATTTGGAAGTTTATCCAGTGGTGTAATTGTCTTTTAATTTGCTTTGCCACCTCGAAGTGGATGGAGCCACAAATTGTCATGTCATCTATATATTCTATCGTATTAATGCAGCTATCCTGTAACGTCGTTGAGTGTGTTAGGGGCGGGATGGGTTCATTATCGACGTGATTCTCCGGCAGAAGATTCATTTGTCTTCTCCAGGAAATTGCTCTTTGGTAGCTTCTCTGTAATGTTGACGGTGATTTGTATTTATGTGTTTTGGGTGATTGGCTTTGGGCGTTCGCGTTTCTTGTGTGTGTGCTGATTTTAGCTGCCATAGTCTATACTGTCCAGGAGCCGGTCATGCAGCTGTTTATAGGTCTGACAATCACCTCCTTTTGTTTTATGGCAGACGCGGCCTCTGTATTTGCAGGGGATACAGACACAAAGTGCGGACCTGCACTCACTGCGCTTGTGTCCTTGGTTGCCGCACTTGGCACACGTGACGTCGGCTTTTCTGCAGGTTTTAGTCGTATGTCCTAGGTCGCAACACTTAAAACACTTGTTTACTACTGTACAGTCTTTCACAGAAAGTAATTCGAAGTCTATGTAGACTCTCCGTCTTCTTGTAAGGACTCTGTACAGGTGTGGGCTGACCTCCAGTATCTGGTGACAGAAACCCCTTCCCTTAGGCCCTGTTTTGAATCTTATTTTGACCTCTCTGTCGAAGTCTTCTTTCGTGGTGTCACCGCTTAGATTCTGCTCGTAAAGGCTTTCTAAAAACTCTTCGTCGGTAAGTGTATCTGGCACGTGATATACTGCCACGAGTGGCTTGCGTTTTCGCGGTCCTTCACAGACAATGGTGTGTAGGTCTTTAGTCTTTTCTACTATTTTTCGACAGTCCTCCTGCGTTTCCGTTTCTACTATAACTGCAGTCTGTGTGGTTCTGATTGATTTTATATGTATATTCTCTTTCCTGGGATTTATATTCTTGGTGATGGTCTGTCGAACAGCTTTGGCGTCTTGATTTTCTGTCGATTTGATATAGAGGGTTGTGGCCTGTTTTGTTTTAGCCTGTTCTATTCTTCGAGCCTCTTTGGTTTCGGGCTCTATAGTTAAGGCGGCAGCATATGTCAGTGTCTGTGCTTGTGTCTGTGCTTGTTGTGTGACTTTATTAGTTAGTTCCCTTATTTGTTGCTGCAAGTCTTGGTTCGCTACACTCAATTCCCTATTTTCGTTCTCTAATTTCTCAGCCTTCTCTTGCAAAGTTTGTATTTGTAAGTCTTTGACTGGATTCGAGGCTCTCTGTGGTTCTAGTCTTAGTCGCCTATTTTCATCGTTTAGGCAGGACAGTTTAGCTTCGAGGCTAGTTATTTCGAAAGCCAAGGGAAACACTTTGTCTCTAATGACGGTTAACAGGGCAGATGAAACATGCTTACAAGGGAACCTCCCCATAGCACCCCCCTCAGATTTAGTTATAAGTTGGCTCACTGGATAGGCCTCGAAAAACTGAACACAGATCAATCGAGAAAACAGGAAGAAGTTATGTGGAACTATGAAAAAATAAGCAAAATATACAAACCGAGTAGTCCATGTGCAACATAGGCAATATCGAGGAGAGTCTGAACTCAGGAGCGCCGTGGTTCCGTGGTTAGCGTGAGCAACTGCGGAACGAGAGGTCCAGGGTTCATGACTTCCCTCGAGTGAAAAGTTCAATTTTTTATTTTCAGTTTATGTTACAAACTTATATTTTCATCACTTTTTTGGGAGTGATTATCACATCCACAAGAAAACCTAAATCGGGCAAGGTAGAAGAATCTTTTTACCAATTCGCCAAGTGTACAAGTTAGGTGGGTCGACAACATATTCCTATCATGTGACGCACATGCCGCCACCAGTGTCGTATAGAATATATCAGATGTGTTTTCCTTTGGAGGAATCGGTTGACCTATGACCTTGCTATCAAATGTTTTCGGTTCCAATTGGAGAGGCACGTCCTTTCGTCTACTAATCACACGGTTTTGCAGTGCGGTCGCAAAATACAGACACTAAACTTAATACAGTCAACAGAGACGTCAATGAACGAACAGACAGATCATAACTTTGCGAAAATAAAGAATGTAAACTTTTCACTCGAGGGAAGACTTGAACCAAGGACTTCTCGTTCCGCAGCTGCTCACGCTAACCACGGGACTACAGCGCTCCTGGGCTCACATTATCCTTGATATTGCCTATGTTGCGCATGGACTACTCAGTTTGTATATTTTGCTTATTTTTTCATAGTTCCACGCAACTTCTTCCTGTTTTCTCGATTGATCTGTGCTCAGTTTTTCAAGGCCTATCCCGTGTGCTAACTTATAACTAAATCTGAGGGGGGTGCTATGGGGAGGTTCCCTTGTTAGCTTTTAACTCTGTTCCTATTTCACTCAATATTTTGTCCATGGCTGCTATCTTTTGACTGGGGGACATGGGCACAAGTTTTTCCTCTGTGTGTTCCATACCTGGTGTGACGTTGATTGCTCGAGCTAGCTTCTTATCCCATGCTTTCCTTCTTCTTACGTCGGCCTCTGGTGTGGTGGTGTCGCTGCTTCGTCGGCTGGAATCCAGGGCCGAAGGTAGGCAGGCGGTTGTTTACCAACAGCAGGGAGCACAGCTGCTGGCCGCTACTGCTGACGTCGACGGCGGGGCGCGGGGCAGCCGGTGGCCGCTGCCGACGCGTCGGATTCCGCTGCGGCTGGCGAGGTGTCGCAGCGCGAGAACCGACGCGGCTCACTGGCGAAACCGACACGCGCTCGGCCAGCGGGAGGGCGACGGCCTCTCCGTTGACGCGTTGCACACGACGAACGCACTAGAAGCACTTTTATCACTCTCTCTGTTTTATTTACAGTATTTAATGAGTAAACGAGAACGGACTGTGTAAGATAACACTCCCGGTACACGATAATTAAAGATCAGTGTCCACAATCAAATTTTTACCGAGAAAATCTGCATCTGATTGCGGAGCCACATCACACTGCAACCTATTCGGCCGCCATCTTGCCACTATGTTTCCAAGGTGCCGCTTCTTCGTTCCTCTCACCTGCGTCCAATATTTTCAGTGTTTCCGGTTATCCCTCCGGTCCTGCTACAATAGCGGCCGCCGTCACCCTATTGTGCTCCAGAGCTCAGGTGCCACGACGTCCATTTAGCTACTTCCTGTTTTTCAACAGGACCAACACCTGTGCGGGCCTTCCACTCAGAGCTTGAGTTCTGCCTGCCGTTTCATCTCCACTGGTGTTCCAACCTCTACTAGTATAGGCAATCATTCATTACGCCGTTCTGATAATAAAGACAATCCGTCACCTTTCTTGCAATAAGAGTTAACAATTATTTACAAGGCGTACATGAGAATGTCAGTCTCCTTTAAATATTCAAATGGTACTTAATTGTAGTTGTATTTCACGGCAAAGTACGCGGATGAGTGCTTGTTGTTGTTTGGTTGGTTTTGGGGAAGGAGACCAGACAGCGTGGTCATCGGTCTCATCGGATTAGGGAAGGATGGGGAAGGAAGTCGGCCGTGCCCTTTCAGAGGAACCATCCCGGCATTTGCCTGGAGTGATTTAGGTTCAAATGGTTCAAATGGCTCTGAGCACTATAGGACTCAACATCTTAGGTCATAAGTCCCCTAGAACTTAGAACTACTTAAACCTAACTAACCTAAGGACATCACACACACCCATGCCCGAGGCAGGATTCGAACCTGCGACCGTAGCAGTCCCGCGGTTCCGGACTGCAGCGCCAGAACCGCCAGACCATCGCGGCCGGCAGTGATTTAGGGAAATCACGGAAAACCTAAATCAGGATGGCCGGACGCGGGATTGAACCGTCGTCCTCCCGAATGCGAGTCCAGTGTCTAACCACTGCGCCACCTCGCTCGGTATAGTGCTTGTAAGACGTGCAGGAAGAGGATCAATAAAGTTCTGGAAGGTACCGACAGAGCTGTGGAGGCATGCCAACTCCACTGCCATGGTCAGCTGCGCTAGGTTTCTTTGCTGAGCATCCACACCACGAATAGCCCGGTCGAGGTGGTCTCACAGCTTCTCGATTGGGTTGAAATCTGGAGAGTTTGGTGGCGAGGGGATGGTGGTAAAGTCATTATGGTGATCTCCGAACCACGCATGTGCACTCTGAGCTGCGTGGCACATTGCATTGTCCTCTTGGTAGATGCAGTCGTGCAGAGGGAAAGGAAACCCGTGTCTGGGTGGACTGCGCCTTCCTGGGTGACGAGATCACCTCGGAAATGCCCATCGGCCTCCATGCTTCCGAAGATTGTTCGCTTTCAGACGTTTCGGGCCGTGTACGTCAACAGCCATCTGTCGTATGGAGCATAATACGTGATTCATCTGAAAAGGCCAGCTGTCACCACTTAGTGGATGTCGGATGTCCAGTTGCGATACTGGCGTACAAATTCGAGACTTCGTCGCCGATAAACAGCATTCAGAATGGGTACATGAAGCAAATGCCTGCTGAAGAGGCACCGTCCACAGCGGCGTTCGCTCAACGGTTGTAGAGGAAGCACTGTTGCTAGCCCGTTGGTTCATCTGGGCTGTCAGTTGCTCAACAGCTCCATGTCTACTCGCTCTTACGCATCTCCTCAGCCGTCATTCATCCCGTCGTCTATGGCCTGTGCTGCATCATAGTTGTCTCGGCTCTGGCTTTTGATGGCGCAATTTTCCATGCACAGTATACTTTAACCGTGGCGGCACGCGAATGGTTTATGAACTTTGCCGTTTCGGAAATGCTTCTACTCATGGAACCAAAGGCAATAGTCACACCCTTTTGGATGTCAGGTAAATAACTCTGTCTCCGCATTACGACAACGACTGCACTATTTTCGGTGGCTCTGAGCACTATGGGACTCAACTGCTGAGGTCATTAGTCCCCTAGAACTTAGAACTAGTTAAACCTAACTAACCTAAGGACATCACAAACATCCATGCCCGAGGCAGGATTCGAACCTGCGACCGCAGCGGTCTTGCGGTTCCAGACTGCAGCGCCTTTAACCGCACGGCCACTCCGGCCGGCTCTATTTTCGGTGTCCCAGACCCTTCACTACTACTGCTGCCACCTGATGTCTGAGAGTGGTTATTGCACGTTGACGTCGAGCATAGGGTGTGGTCTGTTTAATGTGACTGGACCGTGTAGTTCAAGGTGGGTTTGCTAAAATACACTGCTATCCATTACAGTTCCAACACCAGGAAGGATACAAAACTTTACTTTTTGTGTACCCACAGAGTAGAAAGAAGAAAACATGATTAAATTTGTAGGTTGTATGAGATATATGGAATACGAAATGTAGCACTGAGAACTGCCAACTATGACAGCAGCAATGGCTCTAAACCAGTTGCGAATCGGCCACGCGGGGTAGCCGTGCGATCTAAGGCGTCTTGTCACGGTTCGCGCGGCTCCCCCCGTCGGATGTTCGAGTCCTCCCTCGGTCATGAGTGTCTGTGTTGTCCTTAACGTAACTTAGTTTACTTTAGATTATGTAGTGCGTAAGCCTAGGGACCGATGACCTCAGCAGTTTGGTCCCATAGTCCTTACCTAAAATTTCTAGTTGCGAATCGAGTTGAACTGAGCTTAGATGACGGATATCGTTACGTCATTCCGTGCTACTTTAAGTATGCCAGAATTCATCAATCGTAGTGAGTGGCGAGTGGTGACATATAAGTCTTCCGGCACCTCCTGACAAAATGTTTCAGTGGCTGGGAGGTCCGGAGAACATATTGGACAGGGAATTAACTAAATACCCTCCCGTTTGATGTAGGACAGAACAGCATGGCAGTGTACGCACTTGCGTTGTCTCGTCGAAAGAAGAGATTGTGACGCTACGACGCAGGAACGGGTTGATAGTAAATTATATTCTCCTCTGGAATGTCCACCCCGATAGTTGAGTGGTGCCGGCACGGTAGCTCAGCGTGCTCGGTCAGAGGGTTTAGCTACCCTCTGTAATAAAAAACTGAGTGAAAGGATCCACAAACAACCAGAACGAGTGTCATCGGACATCCGCCACGAACAAATTCAACGAAGAATATCGAATAAAATGAGATAAAAAAAAGGTGGTCAGCGTGATGGCTTGCCGTCCTACGGGCCTGGGTTCGATACCTGGCTGGGTCGGGTTTTTTTCCGCTCACGGACTGGGTGTTGTATTTTCATCATCATTTGATCCCCATCCGGCTCGCAGGTCGCCCAATGTGGCGTCGAAGGTAATAAGATTTGCACCAAGACGGCCGGAACTGCCCCGCAAGGGGCCTCCCGGCCAATGACACCAAAAGCTTATTTCCATTTCCTCTGGAATATGGATAAAATGAGCTACAGTATTTTGGTTGCATGCTAGGGTACTGAGTGCATCGATCGCTTTCAGTGCTCTTGATAAAGTAACAGCGTCTGACCCTCATATGTGCATAAATCAGTAACTCCAGACAAGAAGAATTATTTGTACAGAAACTGAAAATTTGTTTTATCAGTTACCATGAACATAGTTGACTGGTACCCACTGTGAGTCTGAAATGGTTTCAACAGCCAAATCCTGCACCAAGTGTACGAGGGGTGTTCAGTAAGTAGTGCAAAGCATTTTTCTTTTTGGCCAATTTCAGTAGAAAAAAATGAAGAATTTGTTGTGGGACATCGTGGCGCACTCCCGCTTCAGCCCCTATAGTTTCATGAAGTTCCAATAGGTGGCGGAGCTGTACGTAGCCATCAAAACGGTGTCTGTAATGAAAGTGCTTTCCAAGCAAAGTGCTATCATTCACTTTCTTTTGGTGTAAAACTGGAGCATTATAGATGTTCATTGGTGCCTGCAGAATGTCTACGGAGACCTGACACTGAACAAAAGGATGGTGAGTCGTTGGGTGAGGCGTCTCTCGTCGTCATAACAAGGTCGCGCAAATACATCCGATCTCCCGCGTGCCGGCCGGCCGCACATAGCTAATTCTCACGCAATGTTGGAACGTGCACAAACTTACATTCGAGGCGATCAACGGATCACAATCAAACACCTCACTGATGAACTGGACGTCTCTGTTGGTAGTACTGACACACTTGCCCACCATTTGGGGTACTCAAATGTGTGTGCCCGCTAGGTTTCGCGTCGCCTAACAGAAGACCATAGAGAGCGGCGGAGAACCATCTTTAAGGACTTTTTTGCGCGTTACGAGTCTGATCGTGATAATTTTATTGGAGCAGAAGCACGTTGGTCAATGTCGACCAGCAGAACGCTACCATGCGCGTGCAGGCTCTCCCAGTAAAGTGCCATAAACTCGTCGTATGGAAGGAAGATTATGTTCAAAAGAAGGATTTTTCAGCCAGAAGAATGGGGACTAACATGGTGTATTGGAATCATGAATAAAACCAACCTGCTTCCAGAAAAATATGTGTTGCATAACTTATTGAACGACCCTCGTATTAAGGTCTGTAAGACTTGCCCCCATATATAGTAGGTAACACCGTAAAACTTTAAGTCCTGAGCGCTGATGATCCAAGCCAACGAATGTTCGGTACGCGACGAACAAATAAAAATCTCGAAACTGCTAAGTCCCGCACGCGGTAATAAATACAAACCTTCTAAGAGGTCCATGACTAAGGAATTTGTTGCTAGCGCGCTCGAGCAGATGTAATTTCGATGGATTGCTCACGCGCTGCCTGCGATACGTAAGCTATAAGAGAATCTCACACCAGAGAGTAGTGTTGACTGCAGTAGGAACTGTGTAGCAGTAGGGGTAAGTAGTAGCTAGCAGTCGTGTGTTTGAAGTTGGATGGGCCGGTCGTGGGGAGCGTTGTAGTATAAGGTAAAAGCAGACTATTGTAATATCAAGTCCCATGTAAATGTTTTTAAAAAAATCTCTTAATAATAATCTTTCTTATAAAAATTAACTTTTGACAATCATTGATCTCAATTTAAAGAATTTACTAATTTCTCCAATCCATGGTCATCCCGATTGTTGTAAA
Organism: Schistocerca nitens; assembly: GCF_023898315.1. Lineage (NCBI taxonomy): Eukaryota > Metazoa > Arthropoda > Insecta > Orthoptera > Acrididae > Schistocerca > Schistocerca nitens. The sequence continues at coordinate 506,415,786 of NC_064615.1, forward strand.
TAAAAATCAGTTGTTTCCTTTGATACATGACAAATCTATCGGCCAGCATTGCACTGGGCTGTGCCAGAAAAAATTCTTATGGGAGCAGATATATATGCGTTATCCGGCGACCTAATCGAGGTAAGAATTTTCAATTTATTCAGTATGATCTTTCAGGGCCATGACGCAGCACTGCTGACTTCCAAATTTACCTGTTTAAATTCACAGTCAATTATTGAAAGGTTATAAGTGAGCCACAATTTTATTGAGAGGTTAGTCACGTTATTATTGTGACGTTACGGAATAATAAACTGTTGGTAGTTTACGAAATTTATCTGTTGGTAGGTTACGCTAAAATGTGAATTATATAATTTTTTTACTGTGGGGAGGTGACAACTTGTACAGGGAAGAACCATCACTCCCAACTGTAAAGTTTTCAGAAGTGCACACGAGAAATCGCTGAAGTTCACATAACGACCAAATAAAGCTAGAGTCGAAACTGTGTCTCAACAGATTTTTCACATGTGCTAGGTCACGAACCTGAGTAAGTCTACGTTTCAGCAAATGTGCGGCCAATTCTCCGCACATCATATCTCGCCTCCTGCTTCTGGGGTGAAAGGTGACTGAGTTCCTTCTCTAGCGTCAATCCGGCTCTTAAATATCCTCAGGCTGGATACACGGTAACGGCTGTTATCAGGCTCAGAATTTGCCCTAATACTCGTACAAAATAAAAATTTCTATATCCTCAATGTTAGCTTCAATTTAAATACACGGGAGACTGTACGCTTTCGTGCTGATTAATTCAAGATGTATCCACAACATCAATAAAAATGTACGTAATTATCATGATTGCAATATTGCACTAAATTATTAATAGTACCTGTAATTTTTTACTTACGAAAAGAGTGAAACACGATTCTCATGGGAAATTACTTTCCCTTTCTTGTAAGTGCAATCGGTTTTCTTGCAATCATAATAAAATTTAATTAAAGGGTGGTTCTAATTACTGAAACATTAATTGGCTGAACGTAACCTAATAATTTATGTAAAACACATATTTTACAAATAGTGTATTGTTTATGATAGTTTCCTAGAAAAGCTATTAGGTGTAGCTGTCTTCTTTTATTAGTTAGACTTTTGATTAATGTTGCTCATAAATGTAGATACCTAAAAAAATACGTCTCGCCAAACACGTTAGTCTGATACCTTCCTTGATCGTTATTTTATCAGGCTTGGTTAAACAGATACTAATTTTCTTGTCCGTCACCATATTCTACACTATTGAAACAGTACACGGAATGTGCTGCAAAATTGTTTTATTAGATGCCGCGGTTATTGGCTCAAATGGTTCAAATGGCTCTGAGCACTATGGGACTCAACTGCTGAGGTCATTAGTCCCCTAGAACTTAGAACTAGTTAAACCTAACTAACCTAAGGACATCACACACATCCATGCCCGAGGCAGGATTCGAACCTGCGACCGTAGCAGTCGCGCGGTTCTAGACTGCAGCGCCAGAACCGCGTGGCCACTTCGGCCGGCCGGCGGTTATTTTTGTGCACTATAATAAGACTTTAGTGTTGACTTGTTCTTTATGAAGTTTACTAATTCTTACGCGTACCGGCGCTACGCCATTTTCAAAGGCTCTAACAAAGATATGGCATACAACTACATGAGAAGCAAAGCAATGACACTGAATGAAATATAACAAGCATACATCGAGGACAACCAGGTAGAATACATTTTCAACGAAGCGGTACTTAAACCTAACAAAAACATACTGATACAAAGCATTTAGTTGAAGTTACTTTCATGAAACATTAGTGCAAACTGGTTGGAGTCCGCTCATGCAGGCGTATGGAAAGCAGATCCGCGAGCTGGTGTAACCGTATATGGCTGGTCTATTATGCAACGAATACATGTTCTTGCATTACAAATACGATTCAACATTTTACTAATCCTACCACACTGAAGTACGACACTCTTTCAGTGGCTTATTTATATTTTCTGTGTTTAAAATAAAGGAGACAGAGTTTGAGGGTAACGCTTGCTGTACAATTTTTGTGTGAGATTTACATAACAGCCGGCGCAGGTATACAATGACGGCCTGACCCTGCATTGTATGCGTAAATGTTTACAGTTCCAAAACTCTAAGAAACAAATTTTACCGTAAGAATTTTACGTAATAGAAGCGGAATGCCACAGCCGTGTTTACAAAGTATTTATTGCTCAGACGGCTAGTTTCAAATCTATATTTGCGTGATATCCACTTCCACCCGGCTCACGTATCATAGGACTTATAGGACTATAATAACTAGGTGCCATGGCACGCTGTTCATCAGAAACATGTTGCCACCACAGAGTGGTTCTGTCTACTGACGAGTGAAACATCACAGTTTGTAATTCAGCAGGCTGCGTCAGTGCTGGTGAGTGTGAACTTATTTATCGTATTAATACTATGTAACTCCTGCTCACTATCTTGACGTACCTATACAGTAGAAAAGGGAAAATACACAAGAACAATAAGACAACAACTTAATCTATAATAATTAATTCAAACGTGAATTAGCACGGCTCCTTGTCGTCCTCTATGAGAATCCAAGTACACACTATAAGGAGAAACAAGGGCGCTCTTACAAACTCAACGAAAAGATAAAAAAGTAACTTTTGCAGAGATCTAATTACTCGTTCAGCATATTTGTAAATCTTTCATTGTAATGTTATAGATTTCATGTAATCCAAGAATATTTATTAAAGTTACTTTACGAACATTATGGAGAATTTTATGACATTCATGTTGTTGTTGTTGTTGTGGTCTTCAGTCCTGAGACTGGTTTGATGCAGCTCTCCATGCCACTCTATCCTGTGCAAGCCTCTTCATCTCCCAGTACCTACTGCAACCTACATCCTTCTGTATCTGCTTAGTGTATTGATCTCTTGGTCTCCCTCTACGATTTTTACCCTCCACGTTGCCCTCCAATGCTAAATTTGTGATCCCTCGATGCCTCAAAACATGTCCTACCAACCGATCCCTTCTTCTAGTCAAGTTGTGCCACAAACTTCTCTTCTCCCCAATTCTATTCAATACCTCCTCATCAGTTACGTGATCTACCCACCTTATCTTCAGCATTCTTCTGTAGCACCACATTTCGAAAGCTTCTATTCTCTTCCTGTCCAAACTATTTATCGTCCATGTTTCACTTCCATACATGGCTACACTCCATACAAATACTTTCAGAAACGACTTCCTGACACTTAAATCTATACTCGATGTTAACAAATTTCTCTTCTTCAGAAACGATTTCCTTGCCATTGCCAGTCTACATTTTATATCCTCTCTACTTCGACCATCATCAGTTATTTTACTCCATAAATAGCAAAACTCCTTTACTACTTTAAGTGTCTCATTTCCTAATCTAATCCCCTCAGCATCACCCGATTTAATTTTACATTCCATTATCCTCGTTTTACTTTTGTTGATGTTCATGTTATATCCTCCTTTCAAGACACTGTCCATTCCGTTCAACTGCTCTTCCAAGTCCTTTGCTGTCTCTGACAGAATTACAATGTCATCGGCGAACCTCAAAGTTTTTACTTCTTCTCCATGAATTTTAATACCTACTCCGAATTTTTCTTTTGTTTCCTTTACTGCTTGCTCAATATACAGATTGAATAACATCGGGGAGAGGCTACAACCCTGTCTCACTCCTTTCCCAACCACTGCTTCCCTTTCATGTCCCTCGACTCTTATAACTGCCATCTGGTTTCTGTACAAATTGTAAATAGCCTTTCGCTCCTTGTATTTTACCCCTGCCACCTTCAGAATTTGAAAGAGGGTATTCCAGTTAACGTTGTCAAAAGCTTTCTCTAAGTCTACAAATGCTAGAAACGTAGGTTTGCCTTTTCATAATCTTTCTTCTAAGATAAGTCGTAAGGTTAGTATTGCCTCACGTGTTCCAACATTTCTACGGAATCCAAACTGATCTTCCCCGAGGTCCGCTTCTACCAGTTTTTCCATTCGTCTGTAAAGAATTCGCGTTAGTATTTTGCAGCTGTGACTTATTAAACTGACAGTTCGGTAATTTTCACATCTGTCAACACCTGCTTTCTTTGGGATTGGAATTATTATATTCTTCTTGAAGTCTGTGGGTATTTCGCCTGTCTCATACATCTTGCTCACCAGATGGTAGAGTTTTGTCATGACTGGCTCTCCCAAGGCCATCAGTAGTTCTAATGGAATGTTGTCTACTCCCGGGGCCTTGTTTCGACTCAGGTCTTTCAGTGCTCTGTCAAACTCTTCACGCAGTATCTTATCTCCCATTTCATCTTCATCTACATCCTCTTCCATTTCCATAATATTGTCCTCAAGTGCATCGTCCTTGTATAACACAAACATTCATGTATTACGCCTAAAGTATGATTGTGCCGTACCAAACGATTTCTTGCAACCTCCATTGATATCATATGTATTCTCGCAGAATCTTTCCGAACGTTTACAATCCTTGCACTCTATCTTCAACAAATCTGTGCCAGTGTATTTGTGTCGCCATCGTCCATTCGAGTGGTGTAATATATTTTCAATTGAACTACAACTCTGCAAACCTAACTGTATCCCCGCTTCTTAAACCGATTCACAACTCAGTTAACAAAGGGATTATTGTAATTTAGTCTCTGTATGCCCATCTTTTCAGAGATGGTTGCTGGACCGGGCTGTTCAGTGCAGGACGTCAAATCAAACACCTTTCAGCCGTATAATTTCCTAACTGTTATTTTATTGGGCTACCGCTTTCGGCGACTTATTATGCCATCTTCAGGCCCCTGATCGACATGTAGGAAGATTCCAACCCCGGTTCAGGTCAAATTAGCGGCCAGAATTCAGAGACTGTTATCTGTAGATTTCTGTTTGATACGGAGATCACTTCAAATGTCATCTACCGACTCGGCAGATGATGTTTGAAGTGATCGCTGTTCCTTTACATGCGTTTTTTCAGAACCTTTGCAACAAATGTTAGTTTTCTATTCCCTTCCGTAATAATATTTTACATTATCGTCCCATTTCATATGGTTTCTATACATTACGGCTAAATACTTACACTATGTAAGATGTTTGCCACTAATCTTGTAATCAGGTACTACGGAGTTCTTAGTCTTTGTTATAGGCATTATATTACGTTGATCGGCATAGACATCTGCCGCTCATTACACCAAAGGGCAATGTTGTCCAAGTTTTTCTGGAATTCCTTGCGATCGTCTAACGATAATAACGGGTGGCTCTAAGAAAAGTGCAGCTAGTCACTAAGCTCCAGTGTGGGCTGTAATTGCTATATGGCAGTGAACCTTGGCAGATATGTTAATGCGTTAATGCAGAACCTATTTGCTCTGGAAAAAATTAGTTGCAGTTGTGCCCAACAGGTGCAAATCTGGCGCTATGGACTTGTTGTGTGACGATAAGACTCTCAGGTGTCACTATACAAGCCACAACGTAAGTGAACAGTTTGGCTATCGAGAGCAGAGACAGTGCGCTGATAGTGAAACTATTTTATATGAACGGCAGCAGTTACAGTGCTGCGTTGAGAGAGTATCGCTGACTGAAAGGTCTGAGTAGAGGCCTGATATCGTTAAATGATTTAAAGAAGATGATAATGAAATTCGAAAACACGGGCGAACTTGGTGTGGCACCTGTAAGAGGAAGGCGTCCTATCCCACTGGAAGTTGTTGACGAGGTTGCTGTTGCCGTACCTGACCATGCAGCACGTGCCCCGTTTAGCGCTATTGCTCGTGCAGTGTCACGAGAACCGTTCGCTCTGTTGTCGTCAGTACGGAAAGTTTTGCGTTCGATTTTACACTGGTCTTCGTACAAGATACAGACGGTGAAGCAAATGAAGCATCATGGTGAGCAGCAACTTTCTGAATTTGCTCTTCTGGGCAATATTCTGTGGAGTGACGAGGAGCCTTTTACGCTATACGGTGCAGTCAATACATACAACTGTCGAATTTGGGGTACTGTTAAGCCGTGTGCTCAGCACGAAAAGCCAGCGCACTCGCCATGTGTGACTATGTGATGTAGATTCACAAGCACCTTTATTGTCGGCCCGTTTTTTGAAGGTAATGCATTCAGAGGGTTTGTTGGGTGTCTGATCACTTCGCTTTACGGATGCTCATATTTGACAATAAAATCAACATTATGTCTTTCTCAAGTGTTTGACCTGTTCTGCCCACGTCCCATTCCTAATCGACGACAGTTGTTCAGCGTGCATTTCGAACGAAGTATGGTGTTAAACCTCCTGATAGGTGGTGTATTAAACGTTGGTATAAACATTTCAGAGAGAATGGTTGTTTGTGCAAAGGGAAAAGTTCTGGACGGCCGAGAACGAGTGATGAAAATGTAGCACGCATCCAGCAAGCATTTGTTCGCAGCCCAGGAAAATCGACTCGCAGAGCTAGCAGAGAGCTGCAAATTCCACAATCAACTGTATGGAGAGTCCTACGAAAAAGGTTAGTTATGAAACCTTATCATCTGAAACCTGAACGTCAACTACCCGAGGCGATGGATCGGCCGCCAGGTAGCCCGTGACAGAGCACTTCATCACTGGCCTCCAAGAAGCCCTGATCTTACCCCCTGCGATTTTTTCTTATGGGGGTATGTTAAGGATATGGTGTTTCGGCCACCTCTCCCAGCCACCATTGATGATTTGAAACGAGAAATAACAGCAGCTATCCAAACTGTTACGCCTGATATGCTACAGAGAGTGTGGAACGAGTTGCAGTATCGGGTTGATATTGCTCGTGTGTCTGGAGGGGGCCATATTGAACATCTCTGAACTTGTTTTTGAGTGAAAAAAAAACCTTTTTAAATACTCTTTGTAATTATGTATAACAGAAGGTTATATTATGTTTCTTTCATTAAATACACATTTTTAAAGTTGTGGTATTCTTTTTGAATCACCCTGTATAGTACAAGATCTGTAACAGACAGATGTCAGGAAATTTGGAAATTTGTGGTAAGGTTCTGTGGGACCAAACTGCTGAGGTCATCGGTCCATAGGCTTACACACTAATTAAACTAACTTAAACTAAAACAACACACACACCCATGCCCGAGGGAGGACTCGAACCTCCAACGCAGGGAGCAGCGCGAACCGTGACAAATCGCCCTAGACCACGCGGCTACCCCGCACGTCACAGATGTCACTAATGAAGTTCCATACTTCTAAGCATTCAATCTCTTACAATTTTTGCTAACAGGATTGACTTGCGCTCTTTTCCAGTCACGGTGGGAAATTCCTTGCGCAAAACATTCACGAAAAACATCAGCTCTGACAGGAGCTTCCTAGATTCCCACGTGGTACAAAATCTCCACAAAAGCTTCTCAGTTTAACCGCGAGTCCGTAGATAGCGGTAGAGATGACGTACGCTATAACTGGTCATACCTTCGCACTCGAGACTACATATGTTAACCCTTTCCTGAATTACCTTAATCAATCCCGGGATGTCATTACGGTGCATTTAGGAACGAATATTCTAAAACAGTTTAAAATGAAATAGTGGAAACAGTTTACCACAAAAAGCTACTAAAATTCCAGAGCATGTTTAGCACGACTAGTATATACAACCACACTGATTACATCCTATCGCTGATTGGCGACTTTGGTACGCAGCAGAAATCTCGTGAATACTTCGTACAATTTTGTAGCTGTGTGTGGTCGGTAGCTGATTGATTTTCATTTCTTTGTTAATATACTTGTATTACTGCTTTGTGGTACAGTAGAATTAAAGCTTTAATAACAATTAGGCTCCTCCTTGAATTTGCTATATCAGTAATAATAATTTGTTTTCATGAATAAAATTTTCAGCTTCGTGTCTGAATGCACGTGGTTCCCCTGCGCATAGATTTTTTCTCATGGCTGGCGTGTTTCTCCTTACTCCATTGACTCACTACTTTGCCATACGGTCCATCCGCTATCGATAGCAGCATGAGTAACAGCTTCTAGTTCAGTGCTGTCGCAATCTGCAACGCTGCTTGAAGCAGTGAATCACTTTTACTAGCTGCAGCGTCACAGTAAAATGTAGCATTTAGAAAATAAAATGCTTCCAAAATAATACGAACATCACAAGCTCATTCCATGGCGTATTCAGTGTACAGCCTAACTGGTATTCTGCCATGGTGTTCTTCGATTTAGTAGTCTTCAATGTTTTTCGACACCGGGAAGTACTCTATCGATTTCTCTGATCTGTGAGTACAAACACTGGTACGGTTGTATCTCTTTGCCTGAATACATTTCTTTAATTTTAATTTTCAAATTTTGGTCTTCTGTCAGTTTTGTTCCATTTCGTCGTAGCCCGACGTGGGTCGCGATATACTTATTTAGTGGTTGACACTCAGATCAGAGGTGACGCATGATTTAAGATCATCAGTCTCTTGGTACACGAGCTGCTGCATACAGGAGAGTAACGGCTACGGAGTCAAGCAGAGACTTTTCAGGTCTCTGCGGATGGAGGCAGTACAGAAATATTCCGATGTTAGGCTAAGGAGGTGATGATAGGGGAACTGGGACTCTGCGTAGGTTTACTGGTCTGTCATTCATTGCTTCTTCATTGGTTTGCAATTAACACTAGCACTGACACTAGTGTAACAACATAGCTGAGGCTTTCTACATTCTCCAGTAAATTGCCAGGACAACAGCCACTTAACTAAGATTTGGGTATGCACAATAATGTATGGTACAGGCCAGATTCTATTGCTCTAATCGATCTTTTAGGTTCAAGTACACCTACTCGCCACAATGAAACTGACATAGAGACATAGCACCATGTAGACAAAAGTACGATGGAAACCAATAACCCTAGTCCAGACGTAAGTACAGGCAAGCTTTTTGCAAGCCCATCTTATACAAGAGTAATTGGAGTCTACGGTCACACATATGGTTTCCATAGTAGGTTGTCGGTCATCCGACATTGGAACTCTTCTGATCGCTAGAAGAACCCTAGAACTCTTGAACTCTCAAACTGTGTGTTACTTGGAGTTTGAGGGTCTCCATATACGGCGTTGGGGGCTGTTTGCTTGTGGATGGGAGTGACTGCCTCGATTTTTATGTGCAATTGTCCGTCAGTAAGCGTGAAATCCGTGTTTGCTTGGTGCGTATGAACTCTTAATGGATTGGCGAAAGCGGCTTGGACTATACGCTTCTAAGTTAATATTCATACTAAGACAATTTTGGCTTCTTTCCTGGCAGCCACTTATGATTCAGTCATTACTATGTCAAACATTCTGGGATTTTCTGATGATGGAGCTTTGGCTCCGAAATACCACTTACTGTCAGTAGGTCTCGGTAAATCCGAAAAGAAATACAGACAGTCGATGGACTGTTATCGAAAAATAAGTAATTCACTGGGCCTCTGTGCAATGTGAAGCCCTTATGGACACAATGTTGCGCCCAGTTCCCATTTTCTATTGTTATATAAAGGATGGCTTTCATATCCAGCTCCTTTAACACTATACGATGATGTCCCAAAAGGGTGAACACGTCATTGACATCAAATAATTTCGCAACCAGTACTGTTTTATTCTGAACTAAACAAAAACCGTTCCGATAATGATAAATTGTGGCGAGTGAGTCAGGTGGCGCGGGCGAGACGCGCCCTGTAGCGCTGCTGCCGCCTTTCCGCGGGTCGCGGCTGTCGCCGGCGGATATATTGAGGCGTTCCAGGCGCGCTTCGCCCTGCGCCGTCCGCCTGCCACGCGGCAGCTGGACCGTGCCGGGCAGGCGAAGGCCGCGGTGCCCTCTTCTGGGTGACAAAGCGCCAGCACTCATCCAGCCGTGCTACTTCCTACAGAGAAGGCTGCTGCGTAGCGCGTCTGCTCGAACTGACACGGTGTCGTATGACGAACCCATTTCAAGGCCTCTCACCACACTTACCACAAATCCCTTGAGTGCGAGGCCGCAAGTTCAATCTTTAGTAAGGTTTATTGTGTTACCATCGTGTGCATCAGGAAAGCGACAGAAAATGAGAGTCCGGGAGGTGCAAAGGTCAACCTTCTATGGAATATATGTACACACATCAAATAAAGTTTTTCATCACCCCGGTTCCCATAACTCCTGAAGATAGATATGGCTATTGTATCACAGACACAGTCCCTTTGACTGTTCAGAGATGTCCCTAAAACCGCCCGAAGATGTAAACAACCGTGCATGAGCAGCGCCTATAAAACGGAGGGGGTTCTAAGGCCGATCAGTTCGTCATTCCACCAGGAAGAAGGTACATGGCTCGAGTTCTCTGTAGTTCAACCATGCCTAGACGGTCAATACCGCGGTTCGATCGCATCCGCATTGTTACTTTGTGCCACGAAGGGCTCTCAACAAGAGAAGTGTCCAGCCGTCTGGGAGTGAACCAAAGCGATGTTGTTCGGACATGGAGGAGATACAGAGAGACAGGAACTTTCGATGACATGCCTCCCTCAGGCCACCCAAGGGCTACTACTGCAGCGGATGACCGCTACCTACGGATTATGGATCGGAGGAACCCTGACAGCAACGCCACCATGTTGAATAATGCTTTTCGAGAAGCCACAGGACGAAGTGTTAGGACTCAAACTGTGCGCAATAGGCTGCCTGATGCGCAACTTCACTTCCGACATCCATGGCCAGCTCCATCTTTGCAACTACGACACCATGCAGCGCGGTACAGATGGGCCCAACAACGTGCCAAATGAACCGCTCAGGATTGGCATCATGTTCTCTTACCGATGAGTGTAGCATATGCTTTCAACTAGACAATTGTCGGAGACGTGTTTGGAGGCAACCCAGTCACGCTGAACGCCCTAGACACACTGTCCAGCGAGTGCAGCAAGGCGGAAGTTCGCTGCTGTTTTGGGATGGCATTATGTGCGGCCGAAGCTGGTGGTCATGGAAGCCGCCCAATGGCTGTACGATGCCATCCTCCGACCGATAGTGCAACCATATCGGAAGCATATTGGCGAGGCATTCGTCTTCATGGACGAGAATTCGCACTCCCATCGTGCACATCTTGTGAATGATTTCCTTCAGGATAACGACATCGCTCGACTAGAATGGCCAGAATGTCCTCCAGACATGAACCCTATCGAACATGCGTGGGATAGATTGAAAAGGGCTGTTTAAGGACGACGTGACCCACCAACCACTCTGAGGGATCTACACCGAATCGCCGTTGAGGAGTGGTACAATCTGGACCAACAGTGCCTTGATGAACTCGTTGATAGTACGTCACGACGAATACAGGCATGCATCAATGCAAGAGGACTTGCTACTGGGTATCAGAGGTACCGATGTCTACAACAGTCTGGACCACCACCCGTGAGGGTCTCGCTATATGGTGGTACAACATGCAATGTGTGGCTTTCATGAGCAATAAAAAGGGCGGTAATGATGTTTATGTTGATCTCTATTCCAATTTTCTCTACGGGTCCCGAAACTCCCGGAAGGGAGGAGATAACACTTCACGAAAGGAACATTGTCGACATTCAAGGAATGTTCGAAACAAACCATTAGTTTGCACCATGAATACCGAATCAAAGATGGCGCACCACAGTGATCACAAAGGTTCGCACCATCAAAATTGAAGGTGACTTCCTTGGGAGCTACAAACTGTGCAGGACGTGCACCTTGGTATCCACTTCTAAAGAATGCGTATGGAATCACATTGGTTTAACCGGGTGTTGAGCTCTGTTGGAATATGATGGCAAGCAGTCGAATGTGAAACAGCCTGTCGTGGAGCTAAACTTTAAGCTGGCTATTCTTTAACATGTAGCTGCAGATAATACAATAATATGTTTCATATGCACAGAAAAAACAAACATACAGAGCTTGAACTTGTCCAGTAGTTCCAGGTCGCAAGTCACACACTTTTCAAGAGGGATAGTTTGCTGGCCGGCCGTTGTGGTCAAGCGGTTCTAGGCGCTCCAGTCCGGAACCGCGCTGCTGCTACGCTCGCAGGTTCGAATCCTGCCTCGGGTGCCGTCCTTAGGTTAGTTAGGTTTAAGTAGTTCTAAGTCTAGGGGACGGATGACCTCAGGTGTTAAGTCCTATAGTGTTCAGAGCTACTGTATTTTAACCATTTTTGATAGTTTGCTCTTAAGGAGTATTATTTTTATGCAAAGACCACGAATCAAGCACAAGCAAACTATTTTACCAGCTTCTGGCCAAAAGCAATGCTCACGCTATTGTTGTAATTCGTTTACGCCCATTTTCCCATTCTTGGTTGCTGTCATTTAAATATTCCCCACTACCCTTGGAAGATCATACACACGAGAAAGTCTTAGGGGACAGAGCACCTCCAACTTCTCGCAGCATAATAAATAACCTTCCAGCCATTTTACCATCCAGATTAACAGTCGGCATAGTTGTATATGAATGCATTAAAGCATTGATGTTAGTAGTGTGGGATCTTGCCCACTCGTTGCTTATAGGGTCTCGGAATGCTATACAACAATTCAAACAAATAACATTAGTAGTTTTATTTCTAGAAAGTAAATTGACAATACTTTACTCTGATTACAGAAAATGTCGCTAGCGAGAGGCGACATGAAGACAGTAAAGTTCTTGCCATACAGCAAGTCCTGGTAAGCACTTTATCCGGATCACGACAATCTGATAGCGTAGCACAAATGTCCGTTGCAGACTGCGGCGATCTGAGTGGCCGAGGCTGGCAGAAGCCACACTTATATTCACGTGTTCCAGGTGTCGCTCTTGGCGCCGCTCGGTCCAGTTCCGCGCACCAACATGCCGACGTTTCCTCACTGCCTTCGCTGGTCTTGCGTTCCGCATCTTCGTTCCGGCGCTTATGGTTACACCAGAACATTCCTCCCTCCCCCTCCCCCCCCCAAAAATATCAACGGACCGTCGTCGTGTATGGAATGCGACCACGGTGGGGGATGCAGGAGTGTTGGAACTTCGACGGCCCGGAAGCTGTGTCTGCAGGGCACGTTAAGCTTTCGGCCATAGCCCACCATCCGGCCTGTGCTCTGGCCGAAACGTCCCCCGGAAAACGACCAGAAGGGGACGCGTCCACCCCCTGCTGCCATGAACCAGATGAAGGCTGCGACTGCTGCTGTGTGGGGGGCCAAGTTCCATCGGTATGTCGAGAGGAGGTGGAGGAGACGAATACTCCGTCTCCTTGTGGTAGTCCCACGATATCGTGATGACAACCTCTGGCGGCTGCTGCGGCCGCGCTGTTCTCTGGACACGTGAATCTGGGGGAAGAGAGACTGAAAGATCATCGTGTACGTGACAGAGGCGAAGTTGATTTTGATGGCGGCGCTGCAAGCCATCGGGATCTGAAAGAAGATACATGCAAGCGCCAAGTCGACGGACGATCTCTCCTTGCGCCCACCGTCTGCTGCCGCTAAAAACCCTGTAAAAGACAATGTCATGCGGCGCGAAGCGATACCTGCAGCCTTTCTGCGGCTCCGTATGCGTCGGGGGGTGGAGCAGTGGCCGATGGCGGCGGCCGTGAAGCAATTCCGCCGGCGATGTTCCATCTCGTGGGTGAGAACTATACCAGGCGAGAAACAGTTGCAATGCTTGATCCCTGGTGTGTGCGGAACGATGTTTGGCCATCTGCTGCTTGATTGTTCTGACAAAACGTTCCGCTTCGCCGTTTGACTGTGCATGGAACGGTGCACCAGTTATGCCATTACGTTCACAGAATGTTGCAAATTCATTTGACGTAAACTGAGGTATGTTGTCTGTTACTATTACTTCAGGTAAGCCTTCTAAGCAAAAAATCGATGACAACACCTTAATTGTGATACGTGACGTTGTCGAATTCATTGGCACAGCAAAAGGAAACTTGCTATATTAGTCACCCTCAATCATCCAACGAATGGTCCAAAAAGGTCCCACAAAGTCGATGTGCACACGTTGCCATGGAGATTGCGACTTAGGCCAAGCTCAGAACTTTTGTGGCGGAACGGACTGATTTTCCGCACATGCGTGACACTGTGACGTCATATGTTCGATTTGGCGTCCATACCCTGCCAAGTACAGTGTCGACGCGTTGTTTTGTACGAACAATCCGCCAGTGTTCTTGGTGAAGTAACTGCTACATTTCGTTTTCAAAGTTTTAGGGATCAACACACGTGACTGGACACCTTTCTGTACATGCAGGGCTATGCCGACGTGCAAAGTGTCGCCGCACTACAGAGTTCTTTATGCAGTGCAAGGAACGAGGTCAAGATGTGCGAATATTTTGAGCGAAACGTTCAAATCTGGATCAGCGTCCGTGGCCTGTGCAATTTTCTTATAGTTCATCGGAAAAGACTGAAGCAAATTCAGAATCCTGAGCATCGATGTGACAGCAAGATGCAGTAGAAGCGTCAAAGTCTGTGTCAGGGCCAGTCGGAAGACGTGAAAGTGCGTCCACGTTACCATGTTGAGCAGTCGGACGATACACAATCTCTTACTGATACTGAGACAACAGCAAAGCCCATCTTTGCAATATATGGGCAGTACAGGAATCCGTTTCGTCGGATTAAACATGGACTGCAAAGGCTTGTGATCCGTTACTAAGTAGAATTTTCTGCCATATAAATAGTGGTTGAATTTAGTGACACCATACACAGTAGCCAATGCCTCTTTTTCCCTAAAACTGATTGCAAATCTGTGATATTACCAGGAACTGGTAGATCTGGTATGGCTAACAAATGCAACTGCAGAGGATGTACACCTTGACTGCTTATGGCATGACCAAGATACTGCAACTCAGGTTTATCACACTTGTCCGGTCTATACATTAGTCTTGCATCAGATAACACACGAAACAAAGCACGTAAATTTGCAATAGGTTCTTCAGGTGTACGACCTGCTACGACAATATCGTACAAATAGTTTGAACAGTTTGGCAGATGTGTAGTTAGCTGTTTCAAATACCGTTGAAAAATGAGCGTTCACTACACACAGGTTTTGAGATTCTTCATCGAGAGGTATTTGAAGATATGCATAGCACAAATCAGTTTTTGAAAAGTAGCGTCCAGCGCCTAATTTGCCCATGAGAGCCTCTGGGTGTGGCATTGGCTACGTATCACTGACAGTTTGTCGGCTGACTGTAGACTTAAAATCAACACAGAGGCGAAAGCGCCCTGAAGGTTTGGGGAGCAAAACCAGAGGTCTTGCCCATTGGCTAGCTGATATGGGCGCAAGAACTCAGTTATCTTGTAGTTCTGTAAGTTCAACAGTGACTTTGTCTCATAATGCAATGGGAACAGCTTGGGCCCGGAAAAGTTTCAGCTGAGCATTGCCCTTCAGCGTTATATGTGCAACAAAATTGTTAGCTTTGCCTAAAACCTTCAGAAAAGAGTTCCGGGAATTCTTTTAGCAAGCTAGACACGCCGTCTTTGGCATTGAATGCAGACACTGACAACACATTGTCCTGCATATTAAAGCCAAACAAGTCAAAAGAATCAAGACCAAATATTTTCTCACACTCGCGTGATTTTAGCACTGTAAAAGTCACTGCTCGCATATGCGAGCGATACATTGCAAGCAAAGTACACTTTCCGAGAATGGGAATGTCTTTTCCATTATGAGCCGTCAGTTGCGTGCGAGTTTGAGACAGGCGTGGGAAGCCTAACAGTTCATATGTGTGACGATTTAGCAATGTGACAGAGGCACCCGTGTCCAAATTTCTGACGTTTCCCACAAATAAGTAAATGAACAAAAAATGCGATTGACTGACGTATTACTGTAGAAACTGCACGTTTGCTAGTTGCAGACTGCATTAATGACATGGGCCTTGTGACTACATTTTTATGAGTGGGCCCAATTCTTATGTCTGTTCCACTGCGAACATACGGATTGAACATGTCCTTTCCTACCATAAGCGTAACACTGAACTTGTCGGGAGGGGCAGTCTTGACGTTTGTGCCGTGAATAACGCTTAGGGCAAGACTTAACTCTGTTCGCCTGTATAGCTGCCTGATTAGCAAGTTGCTTATGCGGCGCGGAACGTTGTTTACCAGGCGTGGCTAGCGCACGCCGTCGATGTAAAATGGGGCGAACACAACGAAGGGTCTCAACCCGACAAATAGCTGGCTGTGCAAATGTATGAGCCGACAAGGCACCGGACTCGTACTGATCTAGTATCTGCACTACCCGCTGAAATGATGGATTGGACTGTTTCAAAATTTGTTCTCTGACGTCAGGCACATTGTATGCGATCGCATCACGCAACATAATATAAAGCACCGAAGCACATTTGAATTTGCATTTCCTTGTCATACCCTACAAATATGTTACCCACTCACAATATGTTTGTTTTTGCCGTTTTTTTGCAATTGAAGAATTGATCCCAGCTGCTACCACATTAACTTCTTTGTTAGTTGTTAGAGCCTGTAACACCCGATCGTAATCGAGTAGCGCTAGGAAAAAGTTTTTGAATGAGGCGGAACGCTGCACTTTCTACCGTTGATAATAGATAGGGAAGTTTCACAGTACATGGTACGTTGTGGGCGATGATGAGCTCCTCAAACTGGGACAACCACTCGAGATATTCCTTTTCTTGTTCACTATATTGCCGAAGAGGTAGTGTAGCAGCTGTAGTAGGCGGTGCTTGTTTCGGCGGGAGCGCAGCGTTGACCAGCAGCTGCTGCACTATGTTGAGCAGAGTAGATATCTGCTATATCTGAAACTGAAACATCTGCATCAGCTGTGTGGAATCTAACGCCTGTGGCTGCAGCTCCTGAGCAGGTTGCGGGACAGGGTTGGTGGGCATGTTGGCAGACACAAGTGCAACAAACAGATAAAAAGAATGACAAAAGCAAATAAATTTTCTGCAATGCCCACCTAAAAACCCTTAATAGGAAAGAATATGCGCCCCTGCAAAGTAAAGGCAAGAGATAATTAACGCGCCAGCGACAAAAAAAAACAGAAGTCCGTGGCCGGCATGCACCTAGTTTGTTTATCCCTTCCTCGTCGCCAGTTGTGGGATCTTGCCCACTTGTTGCTTATAGGGTGCCTACAGGATGCTGCGTCCTCGGAATGCTATACAACAGTTCAAACAAATAACATTATTAGTTTCATTTCTAGAAAGCAAATTGACAATACCTTTACGGTATATTGATAATTTTTACTTATGGACCGTCTGACAGCAACTGAGTAAAACACAATTTTAGTGCCATACGCGTTTCGCCTTTATTTTCTGCAAGGCATCATCAGTGGCCTGGAATATGTACATATGTTAGCTATTTTATTTACATTTTTGTCACGCCGGCCGCGGTGGCCGTGCGGTTCTGGCGCTGCAGTCCGGAACCGCGGGACTGCTACGGTCGCAGGTTCGAATCCTGCCTCGGGCATGGGTGTGTGTGCTGTCCTTAGGTTAGTTAGGTTTAAGTAGTTCTAAGTTCTAGGGGACTTATGACCTAAGATGTTGAGTCCCATAGTGCTCAGAGCCATTTGAACCATTTTTGTCACTGTGCCTATAGGTTATAAACAGTTCTGGTGGTTGGTATTTCCTATTAAGTAGTAATGTTTTGAACTGTACTTACAGCCGGCCGCTGGTGGCCGCGCGGTTCTGGCGCTACAGTCTGGAATCGCGCGACCGCTACGGACGCAGGTTCGAATCCTGCCTCGGGCATGGATGTGTGTGTTGTCCTTAGGTTAGTTAGGTTTAAGTAGTTCTAAGTTCTAGGGGACTGATGACCTCAGCAGTTGAGTCCCATAGTGCTCAGAGCCAACTGTACTTACAGGTTGCGTGGACAGTTTCTTACATATTACGCTCTTGTTGCATTTTTGGTGTTGTTCTTCTTGTTATGAACGCCAGTTTGCGGTTTTTCCGCATTCCACAGCACTATGCACTGAACGCTTGTTTTAATGCAATGTTTTGGTTTCTGTTGCCGACTGTCAAATGTTTCTGCCAAAGGTCAAATATTATTGCCAAACTTATGAGTGTAACTATTGAAGTATCTGTGGTCTGTTCGTGTATGCATTTGTGTGTGCGTTTGTGTATGTGTGTGTGTGTGTGTGTGTGTGTGTGTTCAGATGTTGTGGGGAAGTGTTGGTTTTTTTTGTTTTATGTTATCATTTCCTTTATTAAGTGTAGTAGGGAGCCTGTGCTGATGTGTGTTTGTTCATTTTTCACATGTTTGTTTTCTGCTATGGCTTTCTGGATGTGGAAGTTTTCTTGCATTTGTATAAGATGTTAGTCATGGTTGCTTATTCTCATTATTTTCATTTCTTGTTCCATGTTTGTAGGATGATGGTTGTAGTGTTTTAAATGCACTGCAAATGTGGAATGGTTTGTTTCATACTTCCAACATCTGATATGTTCTTTGTATCTTGTTTCAAAATTCCTGCATGTCATGCCTATGTATACTGCATCACAACTTTGACATTCTAGTTTATATATTCCTGATTTTTGGAATTTGTCCCTCTTGGTAGCTGGCTGGCTTAGGTGTGATTGAAGGGTTTGCCCAGGCTTATATGCTATTTTGAAGCCCTGTCTCTTTAGGATGTTTGCAACTCTGTGTGTTAGTTTATGTGTGTAGGTCATGGTGTACCATCTGGTTCTTTTCCGTGTGGTGTTGTCATTTTGTGTGTTTGTTTGGTGTGTTTGTAAGTTTTCAGCTTGTGAGTTCTTTTGTATTGTGGAAATGTGCTTGTTTTTTATTTGTGTTTTTATTTTTTGATTGAGCCTGTATACCACATGTGTGTCATACCCGTTGTTCCTAGCTATTTGTATGATTGTACTCATTTCTTGTTCATAGTTTCTCTTGCTGATTGGGATTCTGTTTAATCTATGTAACATGTGTCTTAGTGCTGCAAGTTTCTGGCTGTGGGGGTGGTTGGATGTGGAATGTATTATTGTGTCTGTGGCTGTTGGTTTTCTAAAGATGTTAAATGTATGTTTTCCATTTTATTTTTTAATTGTAATGTCAAGAAAATTTATTTGATTTTCTTTTTCTTTTTAAAGTGTGAATTTTATGTTCTGATGAGCGTTGTTTATTTCTGAATGATCTATTTTTTCACTTGGCTCAAGACAAATAATGTCATCCACGTATCTGTACCAATATATGATTTTGAAACTTTCATTTGTGGTTATCTTATCAAATATCTGGTTTTCTAGGTGACTGATGAAAATGTTTGCTAGTGTTCCTGATTTTGGGGGATCCCATGGGCAGTCCATCAGTTTGTAGATAATATTCTTTCTCAAACTGAAAGTAGTTTTGTTCAGTTGTCAGTCTGAGCATATCTGTTATTTCTTTTATTGCGTCTGTGGTGAGGTTGCTGTGGGATGAGAGATTTTGTTCTATGATTTCTATTCTTTCTGTGATAGGGATGGAGGTATACATATTTTCTATATCGAATGAAATCAGTGATACTGTGTGTGGTACCTGTATGTTCTGTATGTTTTCTATTAGGTTTCCAGTGTTTATCACTGTTCTGTTGTTTTTTACTTTATAGTGTTTTGTAACTAACTTTTGGAGGTGTTTGGCTATGCGGTATGTTGGGGCTTTCTTGAAGTTGATAACAGGTCTCATTGGCATTCCGTCTTTATGTACTTTCGGTTGACTGCGGAGTGTTGGTGCTTGTGGGCTTTTCTGTGTTAAGTAGTATTTCTGTTTGTCTGTGAGTGCGTGTTCAATGTTTTTCAGTGTTCGTTTCACATTTGCCTGGAATCGTGTAGTTGGATCTGACTTCAGTTTTTGTATGGCGTTGCTGTTTATGTATACCTTGGTTTTTGTGATGTATTGCTCTTTATCCATGAGTACTGTTACATTTCCCTTGTCTGCTCTTGTTATTAATACGTTATTGTTTGTTAACTTTTGTTTTAACCTTTTCATAGTAGCTGCTTCTGTTTGGTTGTTTTTATTATGTGTCTGCTGTGTTTGTTTTATTAAGCCTTTTATTTCTTCTTTTACTAGTTCTCTTGTCAGTCCTATGTTTATTTCACAATTATTTTGTTGTTCTTCACGTGTAAGGATGTGTTCGGTTTCTACTATGAGATTTTCTATGTATTGATTGTTCACTTTGCTATTGGTGCAGTGTTTCAAACCTTTTTCCAAGAGCAGTTTTTCATTTTCGTGTAGTTCTGTCTCTGTTAGGTTAACTAAGCGTGGATGGAATGTGTGTTGGTGTTCATGTGGTTTCACATTTAAAATGTAAATGTATTTTTGCGTCTTTTTTACTGTTAGTTTCATTATCTTGTGTTTATGTTTGTTTTGTAAATGTTTGTTTTGTGTTTTATTCAGTTGCTGTCAGACGGTCCATAAGTAAAAGTTATCAATATACCGCAATATTACACGCAACTGAGGAAGACAGGACTGCAAAAGTTGAAGATGACAATACCTTACTTTGATTACAGCAAATGTCGCTAGCGAGAGGCGACATGAAAACAGTAAAGTTCTTGCTATACACTAAGTTCTAATAAGCACTTGATATCGATCACAACAATCTCATCGCGTAGTACAGATGTTCGTTGTAGACTGAGCCGATATGAGTGGCCGAGGCTTTTTTTGTGACAGTTTACTATTACACAGCGCCACCGTTTAAGATCCGGTACAACTGTCTCGGTGGACAAGTGGGAGGAGACTCAAAGCAACAGCTGAGTACTACATAACAGCCGAGCATAGCACGTTGAAGGTGTGGCGGTGGAACTTTAAGTTCCGTGCCACCCTCCGACGGTGGAAGTACAGAGGAGGGGTGCAGTAATGCGTCAACTCTATGGTCAAAGAAAAAAGTGGCCGGACGAGAACAGGCCACCGCTAGTGACTGTACGAAAACAGACAGAAAAACGTGGTCGTTTTGGGCCTATCGTCAGTCATAGCCCGAATCCGAGTCCTCTAGGATGGTGAGCGGAACGGGGTGTTGGTGCCAGCGCCGTGGAGCTGTGGTGCCGACGGTTTGTAGTCCTGCGACCGTGTCACGTAGGGCGTCCACTTTACTGTATAGTTGGCGAGCCTTACGGCAAATGGTCGTCTTGAGAAGGGCGGCCGAGGCTAGCAGGAGCGACACTTATACACTCCTGGAAATGAAAAAAAGAACACATTGACACCGGTGTGTCAGACCCACCATACTTGCTCCGGACACTGCGAGAGGGCTGTACAAGCAATGATCACACGCACGGCACAGCGGACACACCAGGAACCGCGGTGTTGGCCGTCGAATGGCGCTAGCTGCGCAGCATTTGTGCACCGCCGCCGTCAGTGTCAGCCAGTTTGCCGTGGCATATGGAGCTCCATCGCAGTCTTTAACACTGGTAGCATGCCGCGACAGCGTGGACGTGAACCGTATGTGCAGTTGACGGACTTCGAGCGAGGGCGTACAGTGGGCATGCGGGAGGCCGGGTGGACGTACCGCCGAATTGCTCAACACGTGGGGCGTGAGGTCTCCACAGTACATCGATGTTGTCGCCAGTGGTCGGCGGAAGGTGAACGTGCCCGTCGACCTGGGACTGGACCGCAGCGACGCACGGATGCACGCCAAGACCGTAGGATCCTACGCAGTGCCGTAGGGGACCGCACCGCCACTTCCCAGCAAATTAGGGACACTGTTGCTCCTGGGGTATCGGCGAGGACCATTCGCAACCGTCTCCATGAAGCTGGGCTACGGTCCCGCACACCGTTAGGCCGTCTTCCGCTCACGCCCCAACATCGTGCAGCCCGCCTCCAGTGGTGTCGCGACAGGCGTGAATGGAGGGACGAATGGAGACGTGTCGTCTTCAGCGATGAGAGTCGCTTCTGCCTTGGTGCCAATGATGGTCGTATGCGTGTTTGGCGGCGTGCAGGTGAGCGCCACAATCAGGACTGCATACGACCGAGGCACACAGGGCCAACACCCGGCATCATGGTGTGGGGAGCGATCTCCTACACTGGCCGTACACCACTGGTGATCGTCGAGGGGACACTGAATAGTGCACGGTACATCCAAACCGTCATCGAACCCATCGTTCTACCATTCCTAGACCGGCAAGGGAACTTGCTGTTCCAACAGGACAATGCACGTCCGCATGTATCCCGTGCCACCCAACGTGCTCTAGAAGGTGTAAGTCAACTACCCTGGCCAGCAAGATCTCCGGATCTGTCCCCCATTGAGCATGTTTGGGACTGGATGAAGCGTCGTCTCACGCGGTCTGCACGTCCAGCACGAACGCTGGTCCAACTGAGGCGCCAGGTGGAAATGGCATGGCAAGCCGTTCCACAGGACTACATCCAGCATCTCTACGATCGTCTCCATGGGTGAATAGCAGCCTGCATTGCTGCGAAAGGTGGATATACACTGTACTAGTGCCGACATTGTGCATGCTCTGTTGCCTGTGTCTATGTGCCTGTGGTTCTGTCAGTGTGATCATGTGATGTATCTGACCCCAGGAATGTGTTAATAAAGTTTCCCCTTCCTGGGACAATGAATTCACGGTGCTCCTATTTCAATTTCCAGGAGTGTATTCACGTCTTCCAGGTGTCGTCCTCTGCGCCGTGCGGTCCAATTCCGCGCACCACTGGCCGACGTTTCCACCCCACCTTCTCTGGTCTTGCGTTCTGTATCTTCGTTCCGGCGCTTGTGCCTGCGCCAGAACAAGTTGATCTTGATAAAACTCTATTGGTAACCCTAGTTTCCAGCGCTCCTTTCATATGGATTTCCTCTCTAAATACCGATTGGCGGAGCTGAAAGTAAATTTATTACTGAATAATGGGATAAGTTTTTTTTATCTTATCTACAAATTTTCGGGCCTATTCCTCAGTTTTTTGTGCATCGTCAAGTTGGCACTTTCTTTGAAATTTCGCTACCATGCGTCCTTAAATTCTGTAGTTCTGTTTGATGTTATGGAGTCATACACTGCTTTCCATGAAATCACTGTAATCTATCTCGCGCGCAATTTCATCTGCATAACGTAGTAGGTCACTATCATGCCCAGTCTGTAAATTATATCGAGAATCTGGGAAAATTTTATGCGGTTTTTCGTCTCAAAATGGTTCAAATGGTTCTGAGCACTATGGGACTCAACTTCTGAGGTCATTAGTCCCCTAGAACTTAGAACTAGTTAAACCTAACTAACCTAAGGACATCACAAACATCCATGCCCGAGGCAGGATTCGAACCTGCGACCGTAGCGGTCTTGCGGTTCCAGACTGCAGCGCCTTTAACCGCACGGCCACTTCGGCCGGCTTTTCGTCTCAGGACAATTAAAATCTGATTTTTCCCGTCCTACGTGATGTGACTTTGTCGTGGTGGATTGGCTTATGTAACTAAATTACATACATGTACACTGTAGTTCAGTTTGTTTAACTCCTCCGATAATATTCCGTTGTAATTTAACGTCATTCTGACCAGTGGTGGTATTCCTACAGCGGTGTGAAAGTTTAATTGTAATCACCCTGAACATTCGTGTGAACCAAAATGTTCTTAGTGTTTTCCTGCGCTATTTTCTTTCCGAAGGTATGGATTTCCATGTTTTACAAGTACGTAAAGCGTCCGCTAGCTCATCTCTGTGTGCTTAATTGATTACGAGCGCAAAGGTCCCCAGTCACTTCCCAATCAGTTGCTCTCTCTCAAAAGTTTCGCCTTCAGAATGACGACGTGATGCAAGTGGCACAGAACTACATAAACAGCAACCTGTAAAGGTTATTAAAGACAGCTAATAGTAAGGGCATATTTATAAAGAGAAAACGAAGTACTGGTACTATAAAAGCGATTTCGTATCTTAACGTTCGTTATACCGAAGAAACTTAACCAATGCCATATTTATCATGCGGTCCTACGTAAACAAGATTTTTTTATGCAATACGACGAGATCTTCACATTTCAGGAAATCATATCTTTGTGTTACGAGATTAACGCCTTCTCGTTGCATCGGAAACTCTCATCATGCTTCAGTTGGATAGCAATCAAGGCCGGGTCTAAATGCGTGTGCCGATAGCATAATAGATTCTTCGCTTATACCGATTTGTGAGATGTGATCCCTTTTAAATGGATACTCAACCTTATTATTCAAAAGAATTATCGGAGAAGTATGTCACATATTAGAGTTGGACGCTACGGCCTTCTGAGCTCGAACAGTTCCGAAGCGGGAACAAAAGGCCCAGACTGTTTACCCCGGCTCGGCTCCCATATGGCGACCTATCAGATCGCCTGTAAATTTAAACAGCAATCTGCGCCTGATGACGGGATACAGTTACCTTCCGACTGCGACCTGACAGGCAACATAAGAGGTACACAGTCGTAAGTCTGGAACGTCTAACACAGCTGCTATACCCTGCCTTGTTCCCTGTGGTATATGATCCACGTTTCTCATGAACGTGGCTCTGTTCGATGTATTTATGGCCTTCTGTACAGCGAGAAGCAATTTGCCGCCTTTGTTACTTCGACACGTTTCGTGTGCGGGAAACTGTTCTGTTGTCAGTAATTAAAATTTATCATCAGAGGCTTTTCCAGCCATTCCGCTTAGGCTGGGGTAAATAAACAGTGACGTAACATACAGATGTTGGAGCTCTGCGCACCGGCAGGCAGCGAATAGTCGGCAGCCACGTTTCGGCTGTGCTGACGGAATCAGGCAAATGTAAAATTTTATACTAGAAGACAATCTTTGTAAAACATTTACGTCATTACCAAGTTTTTACTGTTGTACCTTAGCAAAAAAACTGCAAAAATTAACAAATTAAGATATAATTAAACAACGTGGTTGGTACTTCGATGCTGCCATCTTTTGACTAATTATAAACATTGGTGATGGTTCTGTAGGAGAAGAGGCGAGTATGAGAAAGAGTGAAAAATTAATTTGCAAGACCAGAGATATCGCCATGAGCATAGAAGTCCCAGGCGAAAAACTCATGCATAACTCACGAAACACTCCAGCTGATCTATGGCTACAACTATGACAATACTCAGCGAGCGAAATCCCTATATATGAAAGAGGCTCTATTGTTATTGTATATTGTGAAAAGGTCGTAAGATTGTCTCGAATAAAATACAAAAAAAAAAGCAAACATCAATAAACCACTTAATCTCCAAGGACAGTACATCTCTTTTTCTGTTTACTGTTCCAGTCACTAATGGTGTGCGGGAAGAACGAATCTTGCTAAGCCTCCATGGGAGCTCGAATATCTCTCATTTCAACTTCATCGATTTTTCGTGAGAGACGCACAAGACGATGCAATAAATAGCTTGAATATTTAGGAACTTATTCGGAATTTTAATGGTAAAGAACTTCATGGCGCACTACACTTCTCCTGTAGCATCCACTACTGAAACTGAATGAGTATCTCCAGCCGCCTTTCTCTGTCTTTTCTTAGTTGGTGTTGCGTATCAAGCAACTATTAATTTAGCCCAAACATCCGCAGTAGCAGAAAACTTTTTCTCTGTTATTAATGTTTCTTTAATGCGGGCTGCTTTGCAGGCTTGCAAGTAAACACTTGTTGGCATAGGCGACACTACAACAAACATCTCGTGGTCGTGCGGTAGCGTTCTCGCTTCCCACGCCCGGGTTCCCGGGTTCGATTCCCGGCGGGGTCAGGGATTTTCTCTGCCTCGTGATGGCTGCGTGTTGTGTGCTGTCCTTAGGTTAGTTGGGTTTAAGTAGTTCTAAGTTCTAGGGGACTGATGACCATAGATGTTAAGTCCCATAGTGCTCAGAGCCATTTAAACCGTTTTTGAACCAACAAACATATGGTTACACAGCGAAAAATAACAAATAACATTTATGAAGAGTATGTTACAAAATGGTACTTAACATTGGTACATTTTCATGTGTGGCACTTGATGTCCTGAATGTAATACAATGACATCTAAATGAGCTTTGATATCTCTTTGCAGTCTATGATATTGTATCACTGACTGGAATGTTTCGAGATACTCTGTTACTTATAGTAATTCTCCATAAACAGCTACTGATGAATGGGAATGTAGACTTCAGAGTAGCCGGCCGGAGTGGCTAGCGGTTCTAGGCGCTACAGTCTGGAACCGAGCGACCGCTACGGTCGCAGGTTCGATTCCTGCCTCGGGCATGGATGTGTGTGATGTCCTTAGGTTAGCTAGGCTTAATCAGTTCTAAGTTCTAGGCGACTGATGACCTCAGAAGTTAAGTCGCATAGTGCTCAGAGCCAACTTCAGAGTAGTGTACTGAGCTAACTGCAAGCGACTGAAGTCAACTCTCTGGCAGCTGGTTAGTAACTGTGTGAGCGTTCTCACCGCGTCGTGTTTTGGAGCTAGTCGGCGGAAGTACTTCCATGTTTGTCTGTATGAGGCGGAAGAAATGCTGCGAGCTGAAATATTCCTTTCACAAACTGTTTTTAAACTATCTGATATGTTATTAATTATGTGAAATTCATGTTACAAAACTCATTTACATTGACGAAGGGCAACATTGATATCAAACTCTTACTCCAACAAATGTTAGACAAATAACTGATACACACAAAAAATTCCTTACATTGAAAATTACACAATCTTTAATGGAAAATCTAAAGTTCGCTCATATGGATGTCTCACTCAACAATGATTCTAAACTACGCGCGACTGCAGTGCCACTAAATAAAAAAACTATTACCTTCATTTCTCTTCATACGCTTTCCTAATCTCATTTTGTTCCAAATCACTAATTGAATCTTTCTCCTCTGTTTTACAATATTCAAACCCAAACCATTTAACTTAAATACAGATGCACTTAACTTTACCTCTACATTGCCACCAGTCGCCTGCTCACCGTCTGTCTCACTACTTCATTAACGATAAATCTTCCGCGCCGTTCGATGCCAAGCAGAGATGACAAAAACAAGCACATCTTCCAGCGATACAGAAAAATTGTCGCTTAGCGGTTGAGACATCCAATGTATGTAGAAATTCCAGAAACACCAATAACAAACTCCAAGTAGACTTGGTTCAATGACAGGAACAGATGTGAAGGGGTGACGATGTGCCTGGTGCACAGTAATGGAATCCTCCCTGGAAGTGGTCACACGTAATGAACCGGGGCCTTGACAACGAGAGTGCCTGTAGCAACGTTCCCATGCTGCCCTGCGTTAGGCCACCGTACGTTCGAATGTCTCACAAATTTGGATACTGAACGAGTCGACCGGCCGATCAAGTGGAGACCAACAATGACACCTGCTTCAACGTCTATTAGGTGCTGATAACGCCGCCTCACACGACGACGCGGCATCTCCGGGTCCTTCACAAAAATCACACTCAACGTCTGACGCTGTTCACATCCCTTATATAGAACGCAGGCCTACTAACAACGCTAAACAGGAACAGCGTTAATGCACTCTTGTAGCTGTTCGGTCACAGAGAATTGTAACTCTAATAATTTACATACCTGCCTATGGTGTTTATGCATACGAACTTAGACTGACGTCTGACCGCGTCTTGTTGGTCCATCATCCCTTTTCAGGTATTGTACGGTATAATGTAGACGTGATACAATAAACTCCATAGTGAAGAATAAGACTAGAGCGGTCATTCTGCTAAAATTCTATAAGATGATTGCAGTGCCTACTGTACTGCACAGATGTGTAAAACTTGTCCTCCATCGAAAGAAAATCAAAAATGTACATCCAGCTAAAATGAAGTTTCTGGGGGAAGTTAGACTGCGCTCTGCTAGACAGAGAGTTAAATCAAAATGTAAGACAGAAGCTGAATATACATTTTCTCAAACACGTTTGACGAACCGTTACTGGAAGGGAGGACAGGTTCTGCTGCACAAAAGAAAGAGTGTAGAAGTAATTAACTTAGCACTGGAAGAGCTAGTAGAATGGTGAAACTCTACAGGTGACAGTAATTAGGATGTCTAAATTGATTGTGTAAGTTGATGATTGTATAACATATCTATATCTACATGGATACTCTGCAAATCACATTTAAGTGCCAGAATGAGATTTTCACTCTACAGCGGAGTGTGCGCTGATATGAAACTTCCTGGCAGATTAAAACTGTGTGCCGGACCGAGACTCGAACTCGGGACCTTTGCCTTTCGCGGGCAAGTGCTCTACCCACAGATCCACCCAATCACGACTCACGCCCCGTCCTCATATCAGCGCACACTCCGCTGCAGAGTGAAAATCTAATTCTGGAAACATCCCCTAGGCTGTGGCTAAGCCATGTCTCCGCAATATCCTTTCTTTCAGGAGTGCTGGTTCTGCCAGGTTCGCAGGAGAGCTTCTGTAAAGTTTGGAAGGTAGGGGACGAGGTACTGGCAGAAGTAAAGCTGTGAGGACGGGGCGTGAGTCGTGCTTGGGTAGCTCAGTTGGTAGAGCACTTGCCCGCGAAAGGCAAAGGTCCCGAGTTCGAGTCTCGGTTCGGCACACAGTTTTAATCTGCCAGGAAGTTTCACATTTAAGTGCCTGGCAGAGGGTTCATCGAACCATTTTCACAATTCTCTATTATTTCAATCTCGTATAGCGCGCGAAAACAACACTTATATCTTTAAGTACGACAAACGAGCTAGTGTAGGCAGTTTCCTTCGTACATCTGTTACATTTACTAAGTGTCCTGTCAATAAAACGCAGTCTCTGGTTAGCCTTTCCCACAACATTTACTATGTGTTCATCCCAATTTATGTTGTTCGTAATTGTACTTCCTAGGTATTTAGTTGAATTTACGGCCTATAGATTTGACTGATTTATCGTGTAACCGGAATTTAACGGATTCCTTTTAGCACTCATGTGGATGACCTCACACTTTTCGTTATTTAGGGTCAATTGCCAATTTTCGCACTACTCAGATTTCTTTTCTAAATCGTTTTGATTTTCTAATGATTTTACTAGTCAATAAACGACTCATGAGTTCGAGTCTCGGTCCGGCACACAGTTTTAATCTGCCAGGAAGTTTCATATCAGCGCACACCCTGCTGCAGAGAGAAAATCTCAGTCTGGAAACATCCCCCAGGCTGTGGCTAAGCCAAGTCTCCACAATATCCTTTCTTCCAGGAGTGCTAGTTCTGCAATGTTCGCAGAAGAGCTTCTGTGAAGTTTGGAAGGTAGGAGACGAGGTACTGGCAGAATTGAAGCTGTGAGGACGGGTCGTGAGTCGTGCTTGGATAGCTCAAATGGTACAGCACTTGCCCGCGAAAGGCAAAGGTCCCGAGTTCTGCCAGGAGGTTTCACTACGAATTAAATTGTGTGAAACAACTTTCAATTCTGTTATACTTGATTCCTGTGGCTCACGCAGTAGGAGTATAGACACCCTTAGTTCCACTTAGTTCTAACTGAACTGTCAGTGGGAAATTAATATTTTACAATGGACAAGAGAAATGATCTGCTTCCTTAAGCTGCTGCAAACGAATTGTTGAAATGCTTTCCGCAACGTTCGCGACATCTGTGAAGTACACAGATCCAAGTGAATGCTGCCAAAATAGGTTCCGGAGTGAAACAATATAATCTCTCTTCTTGGTCGAAGCTATTATCTTCCATTTTGATTGACAGGCTGAGTTAAACAGACCGCTCAAAACATGTTTGTGCTCTTTCATGCAAATAAGGTTGTCATTCTCGCCGAGAAATATTACGTGATATGGCCTTCGTCAGAGAAGAAGCATTGCTGATCCTTGTAATGCGGCCAGCGACGATTAGTTTTTTTGCAGCAATATAGAATTGGCACAGAAACCTGTTTTATTTTCACATTACAGTTTCAAATTTTACTTTGCTTTCTATCAGATATTTTATATGCCCAGGAAAGAGATCAAAAATTTTATTCGCAGTATTGTGCACTCCTTTTTGTGGTAAAGACAACCTAAATGTGGAGTAATGAATGTTGTTTTTCCTTCTGATATTGCAATATTCTACGTCATTGTTTCTTTTGAAACGCAGTGAATTATTTACAGCAAACTTCATGAAGGAATAAATATACTGTGAAGCTTGAACACATTCTTTCTTAAAGAAGTTACTCCAGAATGTTATGCCAATTGAGAATATTGAGTGAAAATTTGCAAAATATGTCAGCTTACTAATTTGTCTCTCCCCAAGATTTGCAATGACCCCAAGTGCAGTGAAACAGGCTGGTAGTTATTGACGTCTCTCCTGTCATCTTTCTTAAATAGGTGTTTGTTAACAGCATAATGCCATGAGTTAGTGATGCATTACATATTTAAGATGAGACTGGGCTTATTACATGCGAAGAAATCTTCAGTATCCTATTGGAAACTGGGTGAGCTTTTATTTTTGATAGAATATACAATTTTCTTAATGTCAGATGGAGAAGCTGGTGATACATTCGTATGACTGAATTTATGAGGGTTGCTTTTCAACACACAGATGTGATTTTTCTCTTGAACTGTTTGTTCTATACTTTCTACTCTATTTAAGAAATGTTTTTATATATGCTTAATACTCGTGACTCATCATTTATAACCATTGCATTCAGTTCAGTAGTGTTGTTATTCTGCTCTGTGGCTGATTGTCCTGTTTCTCGTTTCAGTACAGTCTGTTGTCAGCGTTACTGATTCTGACATTATGTGCACGTTCCTTGATTCTTTACTAACCTTTATTAGTAATTTTGAGTAGTTTTTGTAGTGCGAAACAACTGCTGGATCTCTACTTGCTCTTGCCAGCAGATGCATTTCCCTACTTCGTTGACAAGATACTTCGGTCTCTCAAGTGACCCATGGTTTTTTACAACGCTGTTTAAGGTCCTTTCTGATTAGCTTTAAGATAATGAATTTATCATGGAATAGATTAAATATAATGTTATCATTTCGTTCATTATAAATTTCATCCCATATTATCTCTTGTAAACTATTCTTAAAACATTTGTGCTGCATCTAAATCTACATCTACATCTACATGACTACTCTGCAATTCACATTTAAGTGCTTGGCAGAGGGTTCGTCGAACCACAATCATACTATCTCTCTACTATTCCACTCCCGAACAGCGCGCGGGAAAAACGAACACCTAAACCTTTCTGTTCGAGCTCTGATTTCTCTTATTTTATTTTGATGATCATTCCTACCTATGTAGGTTGGGCTCAACAAAATATTTTCGCATACGGAAGAGAAAGTTGGTGACTGAAATTTCGTAAATAGATCTCGCCGCGACGAAAAACGTCTTTGCTGTAATGACTTCCATCCCTATTCGCGTATCATATCTGCCACACTCTCTCCCCTATTACGTGATAGTACAAAACGAGCTGCCCTTTTTTGCACCCTTTCGATGTCCTCCGTCAATCCCACCTGGTAAGGATCCCACACCGCGCAGCAATATTCTAACAGAGGACGAAGGAGTGTAGTGTAAGCTGTCTCTTTAGTGGGCTTGTTGCATCTTCTAAGTGTCCTGCCAATGAAACGCAACCTTTGGCTCACCTTCCCCACAATATTATCTATGTGGTGTTTCCAACTGAAGTTGTTCGTAATTTTAACACCCAGGTACTTAGTTGATTGACAGCCTTGAGAATTGTACTATTTATCGAGTAATCGAATTCCAACGGATTTCTTTTGGAACTCATGTGGATCACCTCACACTTTTCGTTATTTAGCGTCAACTGCCACCTGCCACACCATACAGCAATCTTTTCTAAATCTCTTTGCAACTGATACAGACCTTCGG
Organism: Schistocerca nitens; assembly: GCF_023898315.1. Lineage (NCBI taxonomy): Eukaryota > Metazoa > Arthropoda > Insecta > Orthoptera > Acrididae > Schistocerca > Schistocerca nitens. The sequence continues at coordinate 506,447,261 of NC_064615.1, forward strand.
ATGACCTTACTAGACGGTAAATTACAGCATCATCTGCGAACAACCTAAGAGAACTGCTCAGATTGTCACCCAGGTCATTTATATAGATCAGGAACAGCAGAGGTCCCAGGACGCTTTCCTGGGGAACACCTGATATCACTTCAGTTTTACTCGATGATTTGCCGTCTATTACTACGAACTGCGACCTTCCTGACAGGAAATCACGAATCCAGTCGCACAACTGAGACGATACTCCATAGGCCCGCAGCTTGATTAGAAGTTGCTTGTGAGGAACGGTGTCAAAAGCTTTCCGGAAATCTAGAAATACGGAATCAACTTGAGATCCCCTGTCGATAGCGGCCATTACTTCGTGCGAATAAAGAGCTAGCTGCGTTGCACAAGAACGATGTTTTCTGAAACCATGCTGATTACGTATCAATAGATCGTTCCCTTCGAGGTGATTCATAATGTTTGAATACAGTATATGCTCCAAAACCCTACTGCAAACCGACGTCAATGATATAGGTCTGTAGTCAGATGGATTACTCCTACTACCCTTCTTAAACACTGGTGCGACCTGCGCACTTTTCCAATCTGCAGGTACAGATCTATCGGTGAGCGAGCGGTTGTATATGAGTGTATATGGAGTCATTAATTATTCCAACTGATATCCACTGAGGAATATCCATACTGTAAGGCATTTAGATTAGATTAGATTAGATTTACTTTCATTCCAATTGATCCATAATGAGGAGGTCTTCCAGGATGTCAGAAAAACCACAATACATGACAAATATTTACAACTCAAACAAATAAGCTAATGTACCATTCCACAGGTCCCAAGTGTCATGGTCGTCATTTTTTAATGAACGCTATATGAAAGAATCATTTTAGAAATACTAATGCACGGAATTTAAAAAAATGTTTTTTATTTATTTATAAGGAAGTAAACGTGTAATACAACTACTAAATACTTATTTACAATGAACACATTACTGCACTGAAATTGTGCAGAAGTTATATTGTACTTATATATCTATACACACAAATCAGTTGGTTCTACCGAGAATTTCATCAATGGAGTAGAAGGAGTAGGCCACCAATAAATCCTTTAGGCTTCTCTTAAACTGAATTTTATTGGTTGTTAAGCTTTTTATGGCTGCTGGCAAGTTATTGAAAATGTGTGCTCCTGAATAATGCACACCTTTTTGTACAAGACTAAGTGACTTTAAATCCTTGTGAAGATTATTCTTATTTCTAGAATTGATTCCATGAATTGAGCTGTTGGTTTGAAAAAGTGATATATTTTTAATGGTAAATTTCATTAAGGAATAAATATGTTGGGAAGCAATAGTTAGTATCCCTACTTCCCTAAACAGGCTTCTGCAAGATGTTTTTGAGTTCACACCACATATAACTCTTACTGCACGTTTTTGTGTCCAGAAAACTTTAGCTTGGCTTGATGAATTTCCCCAAAAAATAATCCCATATGACATTATGGAATGAAAGTAAGCACAGTATGCCAGCTTTTTCATTTTTATATCCCCTAGTCTGACACAATTTGCATTGCAAATAGAGATTTGTTAAGACGCTTCAGCAGTTATGTGGTGTGCTCCTCCCAGTTGAATTTATTATCAAGCTGTAATCCCAAGAGTTTAACACTTTCCACTTCTTTTAACTGCTTGTCATCGTATGTTAGGCATATACTCGTGGGACGCCCCTTACAAGTTCTGAACTGCATGTAATGTCTTTTTTCAAAGTTTAGTGACAAAGAATTGGCTAGGAACCAGTGATTAATGGACACAAATATTTTATTAGCTGACCTTTCTAAGACTACACTTGATTTGCTATTTATTGCAATGTTTGTATCATCGGCAATGTTACTGATGAAATGTCATTGATATACACAAGAAAAAGTAAGGGCCCTAAAATGGAACCTTGTGGGACCCCACATGTAATTAGTTCCCAGTTGGATGATGCCTGACAGCTTGATACATGTCTCTTTCCTAATAACACCCTTTGTTTCCTGCCAGAGATACAAGATTTGAACCATTTTGCAGCATTTCCTGTTACACTATAATATTCTAATTTACTTAAAAGGATATTGTGATTTACACAGTCAAATGCCTTTGACAGATCACAAAATATACCAGTTGCCTGCAATATTGCTAGTCTTAACTAACTGTGCATTATGACCAGAGAGAGAATTTGTTGATAGGTACACAATTTTTTTCTTGCTTTGAGATTCCCCAAACGGAACATTATCAATTAAGGTCCTACTGCTTTTATCGACCCTTGCTCTAAAATTAATCAATGAGATCAAATTGTAGGCATGATTTCATAAATTATATAGGTTTGTCTGTTTTCGAAATCAGGTTCCCCCTGCGAGGGAAGACTGGAGTGCAGTGCGTGTGCTATAGTTAGTTCTACCCACCTATATTTTTTTTTTAAAAAGGCAAAGCCTATGAGAAATAAAAAATACACAAATTTCGCTTTGTAAGGTGGTTAGGCATAAATGAAAGGAAAAATATGATGACAAGACATTTCTGTGAATTGAATTCAAATTTTTTTGTTTGTAAATGGCTCAATATCGTCATGTTCAAAATCAGTGAAAGAATACAGCAGCTGTAATATTTTAAGGAACTGTTATTACATTAGAATGACGTTGATAGTGAACGATCACGGTAAAATACACTCCTGGAAATTGAAATAAGAACACCGTGAATTCATTGTCCCAGGAAGGGGAAACTTTATTGACACATTCCTGGGGTCAGATACATCACATGATCACACTGACAGAACCACAGGCACATAGACACAGGCAACAGAGCATGCACAATGTCGGCACTAGTACAGTGTATATCCACCTTTCGCAGCAATGCAGGCTGCTATTCTCCCATGGAGACGATCGTAGAGATGCTGGATGTAGTCCTGTGGAACAGCTTGCCATGCCATTTCCACCTAGCGCCTCAGTTGGACCAGCGTTCCTGCTGGACGTGCAGACCGCGTGAGACGACGCTTCATCCAGTCCCAAACATGCTCAATGGGGGACAGATCCGGAGATCTTGCTGGCCAGGGTAGTTGACTTACACCTTCTAGAGCACGTTGGCTGGCACGGGATACATGCGGACGTGCATTGTCCTGTTGGAACAGCAGGATCCCTTGCCGGTCTAGGAATGGTAGAACGATGGGTTCGATGACGGTTTGGATGTACCGTGCACTATTCAGTGTCCCCTCGACGATCACCAGTGGTGTACGGCCAGTGTAGGAGATCGCTCCCCACACCATGATGCCGGGTGTTGGCCCTGTGTGCCTCGGTCGTATGCAGTCCTGATTGTGGCGCTCACCTGCACGGCGCCAAACACGCATACGACCATCATTGGCACCAAGGCAGAAGCGACTCTCATCGCTGAAGACGACACATCTCCATTCGTCCCTCCATTCACGCCTGTCGCGACACCACTGGAGGCGGGCTGCACGATGTTGGGGCGTGAGCGGAAGACGGCCTAACGGTGTGCGGGACCGTAGCCCAGCTTCATGGAGACGGTTGCGAATGGTCCTCGCCGATACCCCAGGAGCAACAGTGTTCCTAATTTGCTGGGAAGTGGCGGTGCGGTCCCCTACGGCACTGCGTAGGATCCTACGGTCTTGGTGTGCATCCGTGCGTCGCTGCGGTCCGGTCCCAGGTCGACGGGCACGTGCACCTTCCGCCGACCACTGGCGACAACATCGATGTACTGTGGAGACCTCACGCCCCACGTGTTGAGCAATTCGGCGGTACGTCCACCCGGCCTCCCGCATGCCCACTATACGCCCTCGCTCAAAGTCCGTCAACTGCACATACGGTTCACGTCCACGCTGTCGCGGCATGCTACCAGTGTTAAAGACTGCGATGGAGCTCCGTATGCCACGGCAAACTGGCTGACACTGACGGCGGCGGTGCACAAATGCTGCGCAGCTAGCGCCATTCGACGGCCAACACCGCGGTTCCTGGTGTGTCCGCTGTGCCGTGCGTGTGATCATTGCTTGTACAGCCCTCTCGCAGTGTCCGGAGCAAGTATGGTGGGTCTGACACACCGGTGTCAATGTGTTCTTTTTTCCATTTCCAGGAGTGTAGTAACGCATTGGCGCAGATGCTAGTGCAGTGCATTGATGATCATTTATATTTGCAATTCAGATATAACTAGTAACTACGCTCGTTCGATGTTACAGCATGTGAGTCTCTGTGACGACGAACCTCGATGAAACATTAGAATTAAGATACCATATCAAGTTAGTGCTCTGGACAACAATTTCAACAACACAAATTTCTACAATAGGAAATGTAATGTATACGTTTATCATGAACTAATATAAAATTCTTCCTGTTTCATTAATGCTGAAGCCACACTTCGTCGGTCGTGTCATCTTGTGCCTTGAAATGTAAGAGTGTCTAATACTGTGGAACATGTGATGTTTGCAAATGAACTTGTTTTCTTTAATGTCCTAATAATTTTCCCTATCTTGAGAATGGAAGTTTGTTTTTGTTTCTATTTCAAAATATACTAGTCTTTGATGTAACTTCCTGTTTATTGATGTGTATTAGAGCAACACTATAACACATATACGATGAAATGTAGCATTGACAAGATTTTCTCGAGTGCCACGCTTTTAAATTGGTATAGAATATCTGTTCCTAGGTACATGACTACCTTAGAATACTTTTTCACATATTCTGGAGCAATTTATATAATTTTAGAAAAATGCTGTCATTTGAAAATGGAATTAAACTGTATTTTACTCTTCTATTACAGGGCTGGCTAGAGGTGGAAGTCTGCAAAGTGTTCCAAGGTAAAGCACTATCCCCTACTACGTGACTCGTGTCAAATGACAGCATTTCAAAAGATATTTCCTCCTGCGGTAATGGCTAGCTAAATTCGTGTCTTAGAACGCTGAAAAAACTTTACAGTTTAAACACACAAGGAGAAATGAGGAAAATCATATCATTTCAACAGTTATTTAGTACAAAATGGTATGTATGGCGTTGGAATTTTGATAGGTAAAAGACTGAAGGACAAGGTTATCAATGTTGAATACGTTTGTGGAAGAATAATGATGATGAGATTGAAAGGGAAAAAGAAAGACTTAGTTATCATCTAGGTCTATATGCCAACAAGTAATCATTCAGATGAAGAGGTAGAAGAATGTTATGAGACGATAGAAAACTTAGCAGACAGAGGGAAAAGAAATGCCTGTATTGTTATAATGGGTGACTGGAATGTGGTAGTTGGTGAAGGACCAGAAGGAAAAGCTCTGGGAAAATTTGGACTGGGAGAAAGAAAGGAGAGAGGGCAAAGATTGTTGGAATACTGCAATCAAAATTTCATGGTAGTTGGAAATACTCTATTTGATAACCAAAAAAAGATGACCGTATACTTGGATATCTCGATCTGACAACATAAGATATCAAATTGGTTACGTGATGATACAACAAAGTTACCGAAATTGCCTAACGAGTGTCAAAAGCTATGTAGGGGTAGATATTTATTCATATCATATGTTAGTAATAGCTGAGGTCCTAGTTAAATTGAAAAGAACCTGGAAAGGACAGAAGAGTGAGCACATTAACTTTGAGAAACTGAAAGACAAAGGAAATTGTGAAAATTTGGAAAATGTATATTGTGAAATCATAAGGAAAGGACAGGAAACGGAATGCACAGAAGGAAGGTGGGATTTTTAAAAATGGGATCAAACAGGCAGATAAGGAAACGCTTGGAGTCAAGGAGAGGAAAAAAGTAAAGAAAGAATGGGTAACACCAGATATGATAACCAAGATGTATGATTGCAGGAAATGGAAAACTGTAAACAGAGAAGAAGGGAAGCATAACTACAGGAGGTTAAATAATGAATTAAGAAGGGAGACAGAAAAAGCAAAGGAGAAATGGCTGACAGAAAAGTGTGACAAGATAGAGAAATTACAGAAAGAAGGAAAATATGATTTGATGTACAAAGAAGCAATGGATTTGACATTCAGGGAAAAGAGAAACAACAATGGACTAAAGGAAGTAGAGGCAGCAGACGGTAAAATGGTGAGTGAATCCCAAGAAATAATGAGAAGATAGGAAGAATATAAAGACTGGCTATACGCTGCAGACAGCCGACCAAGTGAAGAAGACCTTGGGATAGAAGATGAAGATAAAGTTGCAGATGATGACAAAGGAAATGCAATACTAATTAGTGAGATTGAAGAATCTATGAAGGAGATGAAAAATGGAAAGGCAATTGGAACTGATGAGCTTCCTGTGGAACTGTTAATTCATTGGATAAAGAAGGGTTCAAATGGTTCAAATGGCTCTGAGCACTATGGGACTTAACAGCTATGGCCATCAGTCCCCTAGAACTTAGAACTACTTAAACCTAACTAACCTAAGGACACCACACAACACCCAGTCATCACGAGGCAGAGAAAATCCCTGACCCCGCCGGGAATCGAACCCGGGAACCCGGGCGCGGGAAGCGAGAACGCTACCGCACGACCACGAGCTGCGGACGATAAAGAAGGGAGGGGAGGGAGTTTATTGAACTGTGTAATCAAATATACATGACAGGAAAATGGCCAAAGGACTTTACACAAAGTATCTTAATACCTACAGAAAAGAAAAAGAACAGCAAAAAGTGTGAGGAAAATAGAACAGTGAGCCTGATATCGCATGCAGCCAAAGTCTTGCTGACGACGCTCAAGAGAAGGCTATATGGAAAGCTGAAATTCGTAATAGGAAATGAACAATTTGGTTTCAGGCGAGGGGTGGGAACTAGAGATGCCATTGGGCTACTGAGAGTGATAGGGGAGAGGTACATGGAGAAGAAAAGGGAGATGTATGTTGTGTTCATTGATCTTGGGAAGGCTTTTGACTGTGTCAGGTGGGAGAAACTGATGGAGACTCTAAGGAAACATGGAGTTGACTGGAGGTATAGACGGCTAATTAGAAATTTATATTTGAACCAGAGAGCAAGAGTAAGAACAGGAGGTGTGATTGAAGAAATTGAACTGGGAAAAGGTGTAAGACAAGTTGTTGTTTATCACCAACACTGTTCAATATAATATCTGGAGGATATTATTAGTGAAAGTTTTGGTGGAAGGAGAGGAGTTTGTATAGGGGATCGGAGGGTGGCGTGTGTAAGATTTGCAGACGACATGGTTGTGATGGCAGAGAGTGCAACAAACATGGAACAAATGTTAGATGATCTAAACACAAAATCAGAAGAATATGGAATAAAGATTAACAAGAAGAAAACGAAAAGCATGGTGATTGGAGGAAAGGGGAGAAAATGCCGTACGAAAATAGGGGGGAGGAAATAGAGCAAGTGAATAACTTCAATTACTTGGGAAGTGTAATAATGGATGATATATATTGCTCAACAGAAATTAGCAAAAGAATTGTAATGGCAAAAGAAGGATTCAAGAGGAAACAGAAATTACTTTGTGGACCAATAAAGAAAGATCTAAGGAAAAGACTTGCCAAATGTTACATCTGGAGCTTTGTACTATATGGTGCGGAAACCTGGACATTGAGGAAGGAAGATGAAAGAAGATTGGAGGCACTAGAGATGTGAATATGGAGAAGAATGGAAAAAGTGAAATAGGAAGATCGAGTAAGGAATGAAGAAGTATTAAGAAGAGTTGGAGATTAAAGAAACATGCTGAAAGTCATCGGAAAGAGAAAACGGAACTGGATTGGACATTGTTTGAGGAGGGACTGTTTATTGAAGGACGGAATAGACGGAATGGTGGTGGGAAAAAGGGGAAGAGGAAAAAGAAGATATCAATTGCTGGACAATATCAAAGGAGGCAAACATTCAGAAATGAAAAGACTGGCTATGGACAGACAAAAGTGGAAGAGGCTTAACCCATGAGAAGACCCGCCGTAACGCAGAATACCATACTACTGTTACTACTACTACTAATAGTAAATCTATCCTCCATCAAATCACACACTTAATGTTTACAGGAGCTGCGTCAAGAAATTACATTTTACGAGGTATACAGTTAGGTTTTACAAGATGTTGTAGATAGAGATCTAAGATTATAATACATTCAGTAGCCGGCCGCGGTGGTCTAGCGGTTCTGGCGCTGTAGTCCGGAACCGCGGGACTGCTACGGTCGCAGGTTCGAATCCTGCCTCGGGCATGGGTGTGTGTGATGTCCTTAGGTTGGTTAGGTTTAAGTAGTTCTAAGTTCTAGGGGACTTATGACCTAAGATGTTGAGTCCCATAGTGCTCAGAGCCATTTGAGCCAATAAATTCAGTAGAGTCCTCTGTTGACACCAGGAACTTCTCCATATTTTCATGAATGTTCGAGATGAGCACATTTGGACAATGTGTTGAATAATTTGTTGTTCAACAACGCAATCACAGCTCGATAAGTGCATTAGACCTTATCTGCAAAGTGAATCTGCGCATCCCTTAAAGTTTTTCTTGTTCTTTCAGTGCAGACGAGATCTGGCGTTCTTCCACAAATCCTGCTTGGCTTACTGGAAAATAGAATATACTGAACGGTTCAGATACAGCGTGAGACTGCCATGAGTTAGTAGATCGATCAACCCCAAAGACGCTGTCTTGTCAAAATTAGACATTATGAAAACCTCATAAAATTATAACGGAGCTCACACACACACACACACACACACACACACACACACACACACACATGTGGCAGTGGTCATTTGTGTGCGAGCTGCATTTGCGTGAATGTGTGTGTGTGTGTTTTGTCTACTTCGGAAGGCCTTCTGGTGAAAGCTTACGAGTTTAGTAGTCTTTTGTTGCGCCTGTCTGCGACTCAACATCTCCGCTATACGGTGAGTAGCTCTCTTTTCTTCTCATAGTGTTGGCATTAGTACATCTTGGATTTTCGATTGTTTGATTAAGTAAAATTATAAGTTTTATAATTTAGCAAGGGACCTGGAAGAGCAGTTGAACGAAATGGACAGTGTCTTGAAAGGAGGATACAAGATGATCACCAACAAAAGCAAAACGAGGATAATGGAATGTGGTCGAATTAAATCAGGTGGTGCTGAGGGAATTAGATTAGAAAATGCGACACTTAAAGTAGTAGATGAATTTTGCTATTTGGAGAGCAAAATAACTGATGATGGTCGAAGTAGAGAGGATACAAACTGTAGACTGGCAATGACAAGAAAAGCGTTTCTCAAGAAGAGAAATTTGTTAAAATGGAGTATATATTTAAGTGTCAAGAAGTATTTTCTAAAATTATTTGTATGGAGCGTAGCCATGTATGGATGTGAAACATGGACGATATATAGTTTAGACAAGAAGAGAGTAGAAGCTTTCGAAATGTGGTGCTACAGAAGAATGCTGAAGATTAGATGGTTAGATCACGTAACTAATGAGGGGGTACTGAATATAATTGGGGAGAAGAGGAATTTATGGCACAACTTGACTAGAAGAAGGGATCGATTTGTAGGACATGTTCTGAGGCATCAAGGGATCACCAATTTAGTGTTTCAGGACAGCGCGGAGGGTAAAAATCGTAGAGGGAGACCAAGAGATGCATACACTAACCAGATTCATAAGGATGTAGGCTGCAATAGTTACTTCGACATGAAGCAGCTTGCACAGGATAGCGTAGCATGGAGAGCTATATCAAACCAGTCTCTGGACTGAAGACCACAACAACATCACAATTTAGCAACCAGCCACAGGTATGGTTTTAAAAGTTTATTTAAATCATAATATTACAGATTTCGGCTTTATTACAAATAAATCTTGAGATTTTCTGGTTCTTAGGCTGAGATCTCTTTTTCTAGTCGTCACTGATTTTGTGCACCAACATAAACAAAGAGATCTTCGTTCAACATTCTGTAAGCTTACGAAAGATGCCCATTCTTGCCTTAGACACGTACATGAATTGATTTTGAAGTTAATAAAAATGAAATATGGCGAATATTTACATGACGTTTATATCGGTGTGACGAATTCGTCGAGTATTTGTGCTGTACATTTTAAATGTTCCACATTTTGGCACGTGCATTATTTCTGTGCTATTAAATTTTAGAGAACTGCTTAAAGAAACACCCATCTTTTCATGGCAGCACTCACGCTCAGAACTTACAAAAAATGGCCCAGATTTACCCAAGTAGCAAACACATTATTTCAAAGAGAATACAGTACTCACTATTTATTTATTTGGCCTCCGGTAACTGATGGCCATTTAGAGTTAAATGAGAGACGTGTAGTAAAAACCACAAATTTATGACATAACAGTGGTACAAATAAAACAACATAAACGATTATCAGTGTTATAGTGGGACAGATAAAGATACAAATGTACATTTAACAAAGGTATTGAACATCCTTTGTATTAATTTTACACGGTACCACAAATTAACAGATAAAACGAAAAAAATAGGAGCACTAGAAATACAACTGCCCAGAGCCTGAATTAAAATAACTGCATATACAGAATGGTTTATTATTACTAAGATATCTTGGCAGCTTGTAAAAATTTGAAAAACTCTTTGATATACGCAGCGTTATTCAACGAAAGTAAAAATGGTGACAGTCGTACGAAAATCTACTTTCAGACGACGTAACTATTGTAAAAAAGATTGTCTGTGCCTCTCCCATTTTGCACATGTAAAGAGGATGTGACTGACGTCACCTTCTGTAGTGTTATTACAGTCACAGAGTGGGATTGGAGTAATTCCAATGCGGTGGACGTGCTTCGGAAAGCTCCCGTGGTTGAATCTCGTACGGCAGATAGTAGACAGCAGCCATCTGGGCAAGTAAACTTCACGAAACCAGGGCCTACGTGGGATAACAGGCTGAACCCAGGCGTAAAGTCTTTCCCTGAATAGTCGAAATACTTTCCAGTCCTTCTGCCATTGCTGAAAGGCATACTGTGTGGCCAGACGGTACAGCTTATAGGGTGAAAGTTTGAGACAATGAGAATTAGTAAGTTTGTGACTTGTTTAGCAAGAATAACGACTTCTTCGTTATGAATTATGCCGCAGTGAGATTTAACCGACATGACCTTTGTCTTGGATTTCACATTACATGCATTGCCAAATGATTTCCTAGATGAAGTTGCTGGTTTCAGAATTCAACTCCTTATGCCTTAGATATTGTAAAACCGACATAGAATCAGATAAAATGAGGACCTTGGGAACGTGAAGGGAGCTCACATTTTTAAGGCTGCACCTTACCAGAAAAAATCGTAGTTTCCTTTGGAGGTTGAAACATTTTTGGGACATATATTTGTGGACAGAAAAAGCACATCTCACATTTTCTCCCTGTCTTAACTTTGAGCCATCAGTTTATATGTAGAAGTCCGGCGATTTCTCGTATACAAGGCAAATTACATCACGATGGATGAGTGAATTTTCCGTTAATGACGTGCCGTCTCAAGGTACACTCACCACGCGGGCTAGGACTGAATAATTGCGCTTATACGTAGCGAGCGAACTTGTGCAGGGGATTTTTGTTGACAGGCTACTACTTACTAGGGCAGGGGGGAAACTCTATTCCAGTAAATGCAGCTGAGGGCCTCCAGTATGGAATGCAAAGTATAATTTAAAAACGATTTTCTATTGGGTAGAAATTTATCCGCCATAAGTTGCCTTCTTATACGTAAGGGCATTCCATGGGCTTCATTAAGAAGGTGTTTGTAGGGGTAGAGCCCTTAACGCCTAAGCACTACCGGATACAATTAAACTGAAATTTCCTCAGGCTGTCCTTTCGCCAGTAAGGAAGGTCACACAATCGTAGTCAAGCCTTGATCGAATTAAAGTTTTTTGCAACGTCAACAAGTGGGCGGAATGAGAGCCCCACCAAACTGTGAAACTGATCGGATAATATTTAATGCTTTTTCACAGTCGTTGAATACATTGTTAATGTGAGGGACCCATGAAAGCCGAGAATCAAAGACGACACTCAAGAATCGAGCCTGTGATGACAATAGGTAACATTTGAAATCTAGGGAAATTCTGTGGAGAGGAACGCTTGGAAAATAAGACGAGATGTGAACTATCAGCCGAAGCTTCGATGCCGTGCTTTCGGAACCAGTTTTTCATGTAGATTTTCATACGGGACAAGCCACAGGGAGGTGCAACTTCAGATCCCACAAAGAAAGTGGAATAAAACATTTGTCTGCGCAGTAAAGTATTTTAATTGACGTGGGGAGAGGTGTTTACAGATTCATGGTGTACACAGCATATAATGGAGGGCTGAGAATTATCTCTTGAGGAAAGTCAGTGATGAAACCCGTCAGGTTACCAAGGAACGTGATGAAAATCTACCTTTACGAAATCATGCATCCTAGTCATAATCTTTTTTCTGCAATACCGAGAACTCGATATCCAGGAACATAGCTTTAGTCTTTTTGTTCTTCGAAAGGGTAGCCAAGATAGATGTTGAGAAAAGAGTGATACTGTTAACCGTGCGTTTTCTGCTTGTAAATCCAAAGTGCGGAGAAACCGAGAGATTGTGTGCTTCAGCCACCACTCCAATTGTTATTTAACAAAGCGTTCCACAATTTTCCCAATGCTAGAGGAAAGAGCAATAATCTTTGCCTCTTTTCAGGACTGGGACATTTATGTATGTTCTCCAGCCTATGACGCGGTTTTTAGGTCTTCAAAGTTGATTGTTAAATCAGAAGAGGAGTAGCAGTGCGTTGGCCGGCATGTTGCATATCATAGGATAGTGTATAATTATAGTTGCTTGGAGAGCTGTCTCTAGCTGAGTGAAGTGCTTTCTTCAGTTCTACTAAGGTAAAAGTAGGAACAAGGCAGTCGTCACGTTGCGACATGTGAGCGGCCGAGGACATACCGAAGGTGCAGAGATCCGATCAGCGAATTATTCTAACCAAAGTGCTTCCATCGTGGGAGCGTAGCCAGATCAGCATTAGCGGCATCAACATTAGTGGCAAAGATGTATTAAAAGTTCCAAGAGGTCCGGAAACTGTACAGGAAATTGGAATAGAGATCAACATAAACATCATTTTGGCCTTTTTTATTGCTCGTGAAAATCACACATTGCGTGTTGTACCACCATACAGCGAACCTTCAGATGTGGTGGTCCACATTGCTGTACACACCAATACATATAATACCCAGTAGCACGTCTTCTTGCATTAGTGCATGCCTGTATTCGTCGTGGCATACTGTTCACAAGTTCATCAAGGCCCACTACACAACGGCGATTCGGCGTGGATTCCTCAGAGTGGTTGGTGCGTCACGTCATTCATGAACAGCCCTTTTCAATCTATCCCAGGCATGTTCGATAGGGTTCGTGTCTGGAGAACATGCTGGATACTCTAGTCGAGCGATGTCGATATCCTGAAGGAAGTTATTCTCAAGATGTGCACGATGGGGGCGCGAATTGTCGTCCATGAAGCTGCCGATATGGTTGCAATATCGGTCGGCAATATCAGTCGGCACCTTCCATGACCGCCAGTGGCGTACATCGGCCCCACATAACGCCACCCCAAAACAGCAAGTAACCTCCGCCTTGCTGCACTCACCGGACAGTGTTTCTAAGGCCTCCAAACACGTCTCCGACGACTGTCTGGTTGTAGGAACATGCGAAAACCATCGGTGAAGAGAACGTGATGACAATCCTGAGCGGTCCATTCGGCAAGTTGTTGGGCCCATCTGTACCTCGCTCCATGTTGGCGTGGTTGCAAAGATGGACTACGCAATGGATGTCAGGAGTGAAATTGCGCATCATGCAGCATATTGCGCACAGTTTGAGTCGTAAGACGATGTCCTATGGCTGCACGAAAAGCATTATTCAACATGGTGGCGTTGCTGTTAAGGTTCCTCCGAAACATAATCCGTAGAAAGCGGTCATCCACTGCAGTTTTAGCCCTTGTGGGGCCTGAGAGAGGCAAGTCATCGACAGTTCCTGTCTCTCTGTATCTCTTCCATGTCCGAACGATATATCATTGGTTCACTCCGAGACGTCTGGACACTTCCCTTGTTGAGAGCCCGTCCTGGCACAAAGTAACAATGCGGACGCGATCGAACCGCGGTATTGACCGTCTAGGCGTGGTTGAACTACAGACAACACGAGCCGTGTGCCTCCTTCCTGGTGGAATGACTGGAACTCATTGGCTGTCGGACCCCCCTCCGTCTAATAGGCGCTGCTCATGAATGGTTGTTTACATCTTTGGGCGGGTTTAGTGACATCTCTGAACAGTCAAAGGGACTGTGTCTGTGATACAATATCCACAGTCAACGTCTGTATTCAGAAGTTCTGGGAACCGTGGTGATTCAATACTTTTTTAATGTGTGAATATGGTAATAGTAAAATAGTTCTTTGCTAAAACAATGAAATTAATTTAAAGGTTGAAATAAGAAGTAAAATTAAGTAAAATAAACTCTGATAAGATATTCTATTGCACTGTCAAGATCACTCAATCTAAAAGACAGATAAAGTGTAGAATGGTGTGAATGAAGTATCGAACTGTGATGGTGATTGAACGAATGTAACAGCTAGAGATATGAAATGATAATTAAATGGACACCCTAGCTGCAAACAGGCGTTGATGTACTTCATTGGGGACATGTTGAAAATGTGTGCCTTGACCGGGACTCGAACCCGGGATCTCCTGCTTACATGGCAGACGCTCTATCCATCTGAGCCACCGAGGACACAGATGAATAGCGCGACTGCAGGGACTTATCCCTTGCACGCTCCCCGTGAGATCCACATTCCCAACATGTCAACACCACTACGTTCGCAGTGCGCCTAATAGATGTTTGCCCATCATACTCATGTTGGGAATGTGGATCTCACGGGGAGCGTACAAGGGATAAGTCCCTGCAGTCGCGCTATTCATCTGTGTCCTCGGTGGCTCAGATCAGTTCCGTTTCAGCCGCGCTCGCGAGTGGCCGCTGTTAACTGTTCCGCTGCACTTCAGTGTTTACATCGCTGTACTTGTGCTCCGCCGAGTGCCGTCCGTCCGTTAATCTCCGTGTTCGTTCCTGTTCCTTGTGATCTGATCACTCTTTCTGGTCTTGCTGCTGCTACTTGGAATTTCGGTTGTTTAACCGAAATTGCTTCGCTGGATTAACCATGGCTACAAACCTCAGGAAGAATACTCTGGTATTTGCTTTTGACAAGGAATCCCGTCCTGTTCAGCCGACATCCCTGGAAATAGATGACTGGATTACACAGGTAATTGGTCTAAATTCTGAAACCGTTCATACCTGGCAACTGGATCAGGAAAAATACTGTGTTTTTGTCAAGTTAATCAGTGCTTCGACTGTTGATAAAGTGTTACGAAAGTGGGGCTATGAAGTAGATTTTGTGCATAGAAATGGTTATAAAAGTAAGGTTTCCATCTATAGAGCGGACATTCATTACAAAACCGTTCGTGTCTTGAATCTTCCCATTGAAATTGAAAATGATAAGATTAAGGAAGCTCTTTCAAACTACGGAGACGTTAAATCAATTGCAAATGAAAGATGGTCGCCTCGCTTTAAACTGCAGTGTTTTAACGGGGTCCGCTGTGTAGAGATGGACGTTAAGACGAATATTCCGTCTCACATAACTGTTTGTGGGTATAAGGCACAAATTGTTTATACAGGTCAGGAAGCTACATGTCATATATGTAACGAAACCGGCCACTTCAGACAGGAATGTCCGCGGCGAACTGTTGTTCTTAAAAGTAATTTGATACAGCGTCAGAAGCTTACCTTAAATGATCTGTTACCAAAGAATAGCCCGGAACAACTGGCTGAGGATGTTAACGCAGCGGGCCAAGCTGATGTCTCCCTTCACGATAACAGTCAGTTTCCCCCGTTAACAACAAAAGGAAACCCTGTTGCCACTACTCGTGAAACTGAAACGCAACCGAAAAAACGACCTCTGGAGATAACTGATAGTTGTTCAGAGGACGAGCTGTCTTGTCCCACTCCCTCACTTCGCAAGCAAAAACAGTGCGATGAGGAGGCAGAGGAACCTGAAGGCAAAATGCGAATGGAATCTAATGAACAGAAAGATAATACACATACGGTACCAGAAAATGAAGGGGGTGTAAGCAGCATTAATTTGCAAGAAACATCAGGTGCAGTAGCCGATTGCAAAGATCAGAATCTATCTGTTAATAAACAGATTCAGGGAGAGGTTGCAAAACTTCAGTCTCCACTTGTTTACCTCGATCAGAAAGTGGGTGAAATTAATAAAGAAAGAGGAAGTGGTGGCCAAACTGAAATCACGGTCAACACCTCAGGGCAGGCGCCGCCGGCAACCGAGATTGCGAAAGCGTCTGCTGCTGCTCCAGATAAGCCGCGAAGTAAAATACCGACACAACCAAATGAGAATGTAGTTCGTAACCAAGGGAAGGGAAAATCCGGTAGGGGCGACCCAAGCCCAAAGAATGTTCAGTCTGAAACGGTCGTACACGAATCACTGGAGGAAAAATCAGAAAGTTTAGCAGGAAATCAGTCTGCTTGCGTTACAAGAGAAAACATTAGAAGCAGAAAAAAACGGGACAGTAACTAATAAACTGACTGAAGTGTTATTCCATGTTCAGCCTTCCGAGAAAGCTGTTACAGCTTAACTGAACCCTGAACCAAATAAAACTATATTAGTTCATCAAAACAACTACATAGTGACAGCACAATGACGCAATCTTATTCTGTCACCACTATAAACATAAATAAAATCACGACCGGTTTGAAATTATCGGCCCTTAAGGAATTTTTGTACGAATCCGCGACTGATATTGCCCTGTTACAAGAAGTTCTAATTTCGGATTTGGTAATTCCCGGTTTTGTCAGTTACATAAATGTGTCTCACGAAACAAGTGTTGGAACAGCTATTTTGGTGAGGGAAGGGATTTCAGTAAGCGAGGTGGAACGACTGGAATCCGGAAGAGGAATAGGACTAAATATCTATGATGTGACTATCGTCAACTTGTACGCCCCTTCAGGAAGTTCTCATCGAGCTGACAGGGCACGTTTCTTCAAAGATGACCTAATATACTTGTTAAGGAAATCGCCAAGACAGTTATTACTTGGAGGTGATTTTAATTGTGTTTTAAATCTAAAAGATCAGTTACCTAATTTTAATTTCTCAAGTGAACTAAAACAACTAGTTACTGGTTTAGAATTAAAGGATGTATGGGAAATCAAATACCCCTCCAGTGTTGAGTTCACTTATGTCACGGCAATATCACGCAGCAGGATTGATAGACTATATATTTCTAAAAATCTTGAAACTTCCGTGACAAAAGTAGAAACCATTCCTACGTACTTTTCAGACCATTCAAGTGTCTTAGCTTGCATAAATCTAACAAGACAGCCGGTTCGCCGATTCAAGAATCAGTGGAATTTGAACACTTCCTTGTTAGTAAATCATGATTTAGAAGATCTGATTAAAGAAACATGGGCAATATGCCTGCGAGCCCGTAGTAGATATGCCACTGCTATTGACTGGTGGGTTAAAATGGCAAAACCAAAGTTGAGGAAAGTTCTTATTCAATACAGTGCCCAGAGCGCAAGGGAAATGAAATCCACTATAGAGTATTACTATTCCGTTTTGAGAGATCTATATGATCAAGTCTCAGCAGGTTCCTCACTTCGGATAGCAGACATCAAAAAAGTCAAAGCCAAGTTACTTAATATCAAGAGAAGTCAAATGGAAGGGTTGAAAATAAAATCGAAGGCAAATTCGGTGTCAGAAGATGAAACTACTTCCCTATATCATTTAGTGAAGCATACGAAAAACGGGAGAAGGACTTTTATTGATGAAATTCGAACAAAACACGGTACGATTCTCAGAACCCAGCAGGATATCATGGACGAGATTTATCGCTATTATTGCGAGCTATATTCTGTACATCAAAGTAGAGATGCTTCCTTGGAAGAATTCCTTGACATCCTAGCTCCACAGCTGACAGATGATGACAACGAAAATTTTCTCGAGGTTGTCACTGAAGAAGACGTGTATGAGACTCTGTGCGCCTCACCACCAAAAAAATCCCCAGGACCGGATGGTCTGCCAGCAGAGTTTTACATCCGTTGCTGGCCAATAGTAGGTGCAAAAATCACGGACATTGTAAATGAGGTTATTCAGGGGAAAATGATTCCGGCTGAGTTTAAGGAGAGTAAAATTGTTTTGGTGCCAAAAAATAATGGAAACAAAGATTTAAATAATTTTCGTCCAATTTCACTGCTGAATTCTGATTATAAATTAATAGCTCGAATAATAAACAAGAGAATTTCATGCCTTACAGATAAAATTATTAGTCAACATCAGAAATGTGCACAAGGCAGAACCATTTTTCAAAATCTAGCGGAATTCAGGGATATCATTGCAATAACTTCTGTAACAAACATAAAATGTGCTTTATTGTTTTTAGATTTTTATAAAGCGTTCGATGTAGTAAATCATGAATATCTTCTACAGACATTGAAGAAAGTAGGTTTCAACGATAGGGTCATACAGTTGATTAAGAACATAGCAACTGGAATAAATGCTAAAATAGCGGTGAATTGTCAACAATCCAGGCCGATGCAAATACAACGAGGTGTTCCTCAAGGAAGTCCTCTGTCCATGTCGCTCTTCGCAATTTCGCTGGAACCTTTCCTCCGACATGTCCATGCTACATTAAAAGGCTTAACATTATCAGGAAATAAAACAGTTATAAGAGCCTATGCTGACGATATAGGGGTCATTATAAGGAATAATGACGAGGTAACCACGCTAGCAACGGTGACTGATTCGTACTGTAGAGCATCTGGAGCCAATGCAAACGAAAAAAAAAGTAAGATGTTAAATCTCAGAGGTTTTGATAATATCAACGTCGAGTGGGCAAAAATAGTCCGACAACATAAAACACTTGGGATCACCCTGACAGCATGTCCTATGAAAATGACGGCTTTAAATTGGAAAGTTGCAGCAGATAAAGTGCAAGGAGCCATTGTAGAGAATTTAACTCGATATATGAACCAAGTTCAAAGAACACAGTATATCAACTCATGCATCCTTGCTAAGGCTTATTTTACTGCCCAGCTGTTTCCAATACCGAGAATGATAGCGAGGAGAATAATGGCCAAAATCACCAACTTTTTGTGGAGAGGTGAAGTGTTCAGAGTACCTGCTAAAGTAGCCACTTTAGATCCTAAAAATGGTGGACTAGGATTAACTGATAGAACGGATAAAGCCTCTGCTCTTTTTATCAAAAGGCAAGTTAATTTAATAAGAGACTCACGAAAAAGCATAACCAGCCAACTTTTCGAGATCATTAAACCTCCAAGCCTGCTTCCCCCGATTGACGTGCAGAATATCAACAGTCGCTTACAGCACGTGAGGATTTTCTATGTTGAGTTTAGTTATGTCAGTGTCGAACTCAGGCAGTCACGACACTTAACATCGAGAGCCATAATGCGGGAACGAAAGAAAAGCGAAGGAAGAAACAAAATAGAACGACAGTTTCCAAACATTGAGTGGACTGAGATTTGGAAAAACATTAGTTCTAATGTGCTCACGTCTAACATAAAAACGGCATGGTACAAGACAGTTAACAACATAGTTAGCACCAATGAAAGACTGCACGCAATCGGACTCTGTGAAACAAATTTATGTCAACAATGCCATCTAGTTGACACAGTAATTCACAGATATACTTGCAGTGGTCACATGAATAGTTGGAAGTGGGTCCGAGAGCAAATAGCTCTGATTACAAGAACATCCCCTGAGTATATATCGCTGTCATTGATACACAGGCCTGACGCACGCTATTTCCCAGAAGCAAAAAATAACGCTGTGCACTGGTTGCTGGGAAATTTTGTTAACTACGTCCTTAACAAATTAGGATCCGATAGCATCATAGAGTTCAAGGTACACATGCTGTGTGAGTTTCACAAAATTAGAAGCTATTCGAATCACAAGAAAAAGTTCGGTAATATGTTAAAAATTGTATTTGAAAGAATAGGCATTGGTTAATATAAAAAAGAAGACTGTGTTGACAGTGATGTATTGTAGTTACCTTAAGGATACTATTTAAGATTTTACAGTATATTAATGATGTGTACTTTTTCTACTTCAGAGAGTAGTTTTTGCAACTTATAAGCTAATGTACAGAACTTATGTGACATTGAGATTGTGTGTCGAAATAGTGTCAAAACACAAAACATTAAAGGTGCATTATTGGCTTATACTAGAAATTTGGAAATAGACAGTTTTTATAGAAATGTCCTTATCGATTGTTTAAAACCATAAGATTCTATCTGATAAATGTAATATTCAATGGCTGGCACATTGCCTGTTCATTTTTGCACTGTGATGTGTAAGTCAGTTTCTCAGTGAAAGACTGATTATATAGATCTGATCCAGTGAAAGACTGATTATATAGATCTGATCACTTCAGATTCAATTAATGTCCAGAAAGTGTAGTTGGAAGGCTAGTCAAATTATTATATATCCCTTTCCGCCATTCTCAAGTATTTCAGAAGTTGTCTAATATGATTATTAAATTGTTTTAATAAAAATTATCCCATCAACTTGCTGATATCCATCATAAAGAAATTATGCTTCTGTAAAGATTGCACCTCATGTAATTCAAAGTGCAGATTTTACTTCTTCAGGTTGAAGTTTGAATGTCTTTAAAAATTTTGTTCTTGATGTTTAAATTAATTCTTTCTGGTAATTAGTCAGTAACACAATCCTCTGTTGTCTTTCCTTAACGTCAGCGTAACTGAAATGTTTAAATAACTTCATGTATGCATAACTAGTATGTATTTGGAGTGTAACATTGTTTTTTTAATAAATGTTTAAAAAAAAAAAAAGATGGATAGAGCGTCTGCCATGTAAGCAGGAGATCCCGGGTTCGAGTCCCGGTCGGGGCACACATTTTCAACATGTCCCCAATGAAGTACATCAACGCCTGTTTGCAGCTAGGGTGTCCATTTAATTATCATTTCATTTCTAGCAAGCTGCATGGTCATCCACGGTAACTGTTCTTTCGGGGACAGATACTACCGTCATATATAGCTAGAGATATCTATTAAGGTATCATATCTACCAGTTAACAACGCCTTAAATTTTAGAATCGGTAATGTATTTATTAGCTCCTCTGACAGGCCACAGGCCTTCAGCTAAACAGAAACTTTAAAATACAACGTTTTCTTGCCTTCTCTCGAAAGTCACTAACTAAGCCGGCCGGAGTGGCTAGCGGTTCTAGGCGCTACAGTCTGGAACCTCGGGACCGCTACGGTCGCATGTTCGAATCCTGCCTCGGGCATGGATGTGTGATGTCCTTAGGTTAGTTAGGCTTAAGTAGTTCTAAGTTCTAGGGGACTGATGACCTCAGAAGTTAAGTCCCATAGTGCTCAGAGCCATTTCACTAACTAAGCTGTCACTTAAGTTCGTTAGTGTTGCATTAGACACAAAGTTTTACGTTGTGGACCTCTGGAGTGAGGACGTTTTCTCAACACTTCTTTATTCATAATTCATTGTAATGAGTTAAAGAAGAATCCACATTTTGAAAGAACACATTTTTTTAAATCTCCAAACGTATTTCATCACAGATGTCGCATCTTTAGTATTTTTTTCTTGTTTCTGAAATGTATACATGCAAACTTGATGTAAATTAGGAGTATGTTTTCATCAAATTTTCTTGTTTAGATAACGTATGTACTTTACCTTTTCTTTTTTTTACATTACGTGTGCCCGATCGCTTTCAACAGAAATCCGGCGTAAATCTATATTAATACAGCAGGTCATCCGCAACACAGGGATATTAGGGCAACGTCTGAATTCACTTTTTGTTTGCAATATGAACTCTAAACAATGTATCCTGTTAAAAAAGTACCGTATGCCTGTTTTTGACGATTACCATTGTTGTAGTCGACCTGTTCTGAGCTGTGTTGTTGCTATTATTTTTACGTAAAATGAACTATGGGCATCGGAAAATTTTAGTGATGCTTTGGCTTGGAAAACTGTTGGGTGTAGTCTGCTGTTTATAAACTGTGTTGCGGCTTTTTGAGTGTTTACTTACCTTTTCTCGTGTTCATCGGCGCAAAAAATTGTGTTCTTCCAAGAAGGTCGAGCCTCTCTAATTATTATTTTCTACAAGCACGGGAACAGAGTTTAAAATACCATTGGAAGTTCGTTACTAAATTATGCATTTACCATTTACAGAACTTGAAAAATGAGATATAATAGAATTACCCGCTGAGCATCGGATATCATCTTCTTCATGATAATGCACGATAAAATCGCCAATGTATTAAGCTTGAAAAAGACCATCGTTCTGTAAAGCTCCTGTTTCATTTGCTGTAACTAGTTTCAACAAACTCTCTGGGAGTTAGCGAGAAGCAAGTAACAACTCACGAAAATCAGTTTCGAGGAACCTGTGTGACATGTAACTAAACACACCTACCTGGAGACGGATTGGACCAGTCATATGAAAAATTGCCATTATAATAAAGAAATACAATATTAGTTGCGTATATTCACAGCCAACAGGATAGCTTTCTTATATTTAGATCCGCGGATAAGTATATTAACTCTTCAAAAAGGCATAAGCAAATGACAAAAACACGTATTCGCATTCCTGTGTTTGTGCTCAGCTGAAAGGTGTAATTGAAAGTGGCAAAAAAATCATTACATCGAACATATGCTTTCAATGCGTAACAAATCGAAAAGACTCCTAAATATCACCTCTCTCTATATTCGTGTATTGAGCGTTGTCAATATTTTACAGTTTTCCTAGACAAGTAAATGTACGCCTTGCTTATAATTTAGACCATGCCAAATTTGGATTCGATAAAAAATGTTTTTGATTGCCTATTTTTTCTTAAAAAATATATATAATAGATAAACTGTGCTTATTTTTGGAAAATATTTATTTTGGGATTTTTTCCCTATAGTTTGTTTCCAGAGTCGTTGTTCCCTTATACGTCTTTGGTTACACATTCATCCCAGAACAACAATGGAAATCATTACCAGACACAATACACTTTTTTTTGTTTTGGAGTCATCAGGTATCCGCAACGCACTGAATGTTAAAATTTCCGACAACGCCAGTCAAGGAATAAAGGCAGCGGTCTGCATTTAAGCACAGCGTAGGACCCGTCCATCGGAAGGCTTAATGGGGCACGTCGGGCCTGCAACCAAAACATTGTCTCACGCGACGCTGGAATGTGTACCAGTGCCGACACAGGCAGTAGCACCATTGTGTTATAAGGACGGTAGCAGCAAACAGCCGACAGTAAAACTGGATCACCAAGAGGAGACCAGCACAGCAAACCTTGACACGCTCTGTACATCATGAGGAGGAGGAGCAGCCGCGAGGTTTAGACTCCAGAAACCAACGGGGACGAAGGTTATCTCAACGAATATCCGCTCATTCAAAACGACAGTCATCACTTGTGAATGCTGGAGGAGCACTCGTCCGCAATCTCGTGGGCTTTTAATCACATGAAGCGATTTGAAGCTCGAGAAAATTTTATTATTAAAAAATGAATTAGCAAACATCTCTCGAACACAATAAGGGTTTGTAAAAGTTTAATAATTACAGATACTCTTCTGCACAGGGCAGTAAAAACCTTATGAGACATTTTTTATTGCTCTGTGTGACTGGTACGTTGTATTGCTATTTGTAAATAATATAATTCTCACAAACCCATCATGACCGTTCGGTCCGTGCGAAATACAAAGCAGCTTTCTTTGCCGCTTTTCGTAGTCCCTTTTCCTTCTCCTAGACGAGGTTAATAGTTGAAGTTGTCATAATAAACGATACTGAATGTAGAGACCGCCTGGAAAACGAAATAGCCCATTCGACAAAATCTTATGTTCAGCAGAAAGCTGTGTTGTATATGGGTATGACGTAAAAGAGGGGATTCCTGTGTAACAAACTTCTAAAAATTATTGCTCCACCGAAGTCGTAACGTTCGGCCAAAGCAGCGCTTGGAAGGCAGTTCCCGTTGGCTGTCTTGAATTTAGTACTCATTCCCTTCGTGTTGGTTATTTTGTACTCATAAATATGCCGTCTTGTTTGAGCACCACGGTGGTCTTCTATACCTCTTACACGTTCGTTCGCGTACATACGTGTTGCTATTTCATTCTGAGTTCAAATTATAGCTCGTTACAAAGTGAAACGTGTTGGTTTTAACCATACTTTCTTACAGTCCTGGTGTGGCTTACATACATGCTTTATATTCATATTCATGTAATATTTATGGACTAACGTTTTCATTCTCTCTCTCTCTCTCTCTCTCTCTCTCTCTCCACCTCCTCCCAAACCCCCGCTATGTCTGTCAGACTGTCAGAAGTCATGCTCACGCTCTTCAAAGAGGGACGGAGATGAAAAGAGCTGGGTGGCCTGGCCGAAAAGTGTTATTGGGGATTTATTATGTCAAGTGTTTCCCAGCCAAATCCCTGAAACTCAGCCACCACGCACTTCTGCGTGCAGGCGGTATCATGAAGGAGGATAATGCCAATGGCAACTTTCCAAACCGTTTCTAACATCCGGCTTACGGCCCACTCTTTCGCTGCGTGACTCACGCATTTTCGGTGACCTGACACATATTCCCAAAGGACGAGGACTTGTGCTACTACTGTGAGCTTTCTAAAAACCTGCACGAGAAAGGGATACGTCCCTTGCTTCTAACCATGAGACAAATATCTTAACAGCTATGTGTAATGAGACAATCAAATGGTTCAAATGGTTCAAATGGCTCTGAGAACTATGGGACTTAACATCTATGGTCATCAGTCCCCTAGAACTTAGAACTACTTAAACCTAACTAACCTAAGGACAGCACACAACACCCAGCCATCACGAGGCAGAGAAAATCCCTGACCCCGCCGGGAATGAGACAATCAAGTAAATTTTGAAGCTGGTCGCTAATAAAGCTATTTACTTAAAAAGTTATTTTGTGGAAAAACCATTGATCTCACATAGAAATCATTATATTTGAATTAAACATACATTCAAGGAATTGTGATTTTGATTCACTCTGGGAAGAATGGAGTTAGTGAGGCAGGTCTGAGTGCAAATACGCAGCGTTACAACAGGAAGAATGAAGAGGCTGTTCCTCTCGTGAACGGTGAATGGAATGTTATTTCAATACTTTATCTTCCTGGAGTTGTCGGGGTTCGACGTTTATTTCTATGTGGTGCAATCTCCCACCATTGGAAGTAGAGTCAGTTATGCTGTAAGGCACCGGATATTACTCATATCTGAAAGCACACTTTCGCGACTGCTGTGTCACTTTCAAACCAGGGAGGTTTACAAAGAAGATCAGGGCAATGTGTCCACAAGCCAGTACAGTCAGACACAAACTTTCTTATACAACGTGAAACCTCTATCAATTCCATAATAACGTGAGCAGGTGTGAGCGTAGCCAGGCTGTTAAACGACGGCTCTCTCTATCTTGTTTATCACTGGATGCGAACACTAATATATAAAAAAATTGACCTTCAAAACAACAAAATGATTGATGATTGAGCGTGCTAGTGAGGAAGGGCTGGTTTTGTAAATTGGCCTTATCCAGCGAGCACAATTTGGCTGTGGCAACAACAGAAGCCTAGTTCACACGCTCCTTGTTGATATACCATATACGATTTCCTTATCATGATGCTAACAGACTTATCATTTTTTTTTATACCTTCACATTAACGAGAGTGATTTGAACCAATACATTCTCATACCGCCCTAGTAACAGTACTACCAATGTCTACGACTTACCAGTGTAGTCGGGCGCAGATGCCTCGACTTTGTTCTTTGGTTTGAGATAATATTTCCTATCCAGTAATACACTTCTAACGCATGCATGTGACAAGATTTCTTCCAAATAAAGTGCGTTTCTGTTTTACCCACCACTCGCTAAAGTGAGTTAATATTAAATTATCATCCAGTTCTGAGCTGTGTTTAAAGTTAGAAATCTCTAGCTCATCGGGAATTTTAAAACCAATTGCAAAATCTGTGCCATGAAAATGGAAGTGTCACCCGCCACATATCAGACAATGAAGTGAGTTAATACTGCATTCTCATCCATTTCTGAGCGCTGTTGAAAGGTTCATTATCTCTAGCCCATCAGGAAAATAGTTTAAAATCTACCGTAAAATTTGTACTGAACAGGCAAGAAAGTGACCTAACAAAAACGTGCTAATACACTCAGAGGTGACAAAAGTCATGGGACAGTGGTACCCACTTACAGAGATGGCGGTAGTATCGCTCATACGAGACATAAAAGGGCAGTGCATTGGCGCTCAGCTGTCATTTATACTCAGGTGACTCATATGGAAAGGTTTCCGACGTGATTATGGCCGCTCGACGGGAATTAACAGGCCCTAAACGCGGAATGGTTGTAAGTAGGCTGTTTAGGTTTTTTTTATTGGTAACGCCACCTCTGTATGAAAATCACTGGCTGTGCTGTGTGCAGTCTGTGGCTGCTTTGCATTGTTGTAATACTCGCCGTTGTAGTGTTAGGCAGCTGGCTGTGAACAGCGCGTAGCGTTGCGCAGTTGGAGGTGAGCCGCCAGCAGTGGTGGATGTGGGGAGAGAGATGGCGGAGTTTTGAAATTTGTCATGAACATGACTATTAAGGTAAATACAACGTTTGTTCTCTATTAATATCTTTCATTTGCTAACTATCCCTATCAGTAGTTAGTGCCTTCCATAGTTTGAATCTTTTATTTAGCTGGCAGTAGTGGCGCTCGCTGTATTGCAGTAGCTTGAGTAGCGAAGATTTTTGTGAGGTAAGTGATTTGTGAAAGGTATAGTTTAATGTTAGTCAGGGCCATTCTCTTGTAGAGATTATTGAAAGTCAGATTGCGTTGCGCTAAAAAAATATTGTGCGTCAGCTTAAGCACAGTCTCGTGTATAATTGTTAAAAAGGGGACGTTCCATATGTCGACCCTTAGCCTAGGACACCTCACTGGAATCTTCTGATTTTTTCTTGTAGTTTTTGTAATTAGTGTAGCTTTTGTTTATTGCTAGCGCGTAATTGTAGAGAATTTCCTTTGCCGGCCGCGGTGGTCTCGCGGTTCTAGGCGCGCAGTCCGGAACCGTGGGACTGCTACGGTCGCAGGTTCGAATCCTGCCTTGGGCATGGATGTGTGTGATGTCCTTAGGTTAGTTAGGTTTAAGTAGTTCTAAGTTCTAGGGGACTGATAACCACAGCAGTTGAGTCCCATAGTGCTCAGAGCCATTTTTAGAATTTCCTTTGTAGTTGCAGTCTTTCATTGTCGTACAGTAAAACAGGTGTGGCACGCATGTAGATTTGCACCAAGTATTTCGCCGCTGCAATTAACTAGATATTATTTTCAGTATTATGTTAATGTGTTTTCTTATTTTTGCTCTTCAAATTGTGTTTTTCTGTGTTGTCGTGTGAAATACTGTGACAATAATGGCGTGTGAAAAACGTAACACTAGGCTACAAAGTAAACTGAGAAATAATAGTGACGACGAGCGTAGCTTATCAGCACCACTGTGTAGTGAATTAACAGACATTCAAAGTAGTCATTTGGTAACTGTGCATGAGGAAATGGAGCGGGCGTCAAATAATGGTGTAGACAGTGAAACAGGTAATGAACAGGGAAGCATTATCGATCGATCGGTCGGCAACAGCTCGCCTCAGGAATCGGGAATGTCAGAACACAATATTGCAAATACTGTAGACTCAGGTTTTGGGTTCTCACCGTTTTCTCAAATGAGTCAAGACATTTTCCGCTTGTCAAAATGTGAATGTTGCCGGTGAAAATGCACTGCCAAAAAGCATAGAGAAACAGATTCCAGACACTAATACATTATTATTGCAATTAATGCAACAAATGGAACAAAATCAAAGACAAATGGGACAAAGTCTTCAAAAGTTAGACACAATGGAACAAAATCTTCAAAAGTTAGACACGATGGAACAAAATCAGAGACAAACACAGCAACAGCTTCAAAAGTTAGACTCATTGGAACAAACTCTTGAACAAACACGTGAAGATTTAACTACTGAGTTATATAACATTGAATCGAAATGTCAAAAAGCCTGTAATGACGTAAAAACACAAATTTGTGAGCATTTTCAACCTATTTTTTCGCGGCATGAAAATGCATTACAGAATCACGAAGCAGCCATAAAAGAACTGCAAACTATTGTTCATGAAAATCATGAGACCTTGCAAGCTAAATTTGACTCAGTTGCATCTACCGATTCGGTTACGCAACTTGCAAAAACTCAGGAAAACTTAAAGGACACAGTAGATACTCTGAAACTTGGTTCAGAAAAACACACTGAGGAAATAAGTACACTATCGGAGAAAGTAGCCGAACTTTCGGATCAGTTCACTAATTTATCTACGAAGGTAGATGATAATCTGAATGACACAAAACCGGTAGTCTTTAATGACACAGAAGAGAGCGAACAAATTAGGAAACTGAAACAAAATCTGAATCAAATTAATACGCAACACCAAAGAGAAATCCGCGAAGTACAAGATCAGCTGACACAGGTAATACAAGAATTACGTATTTCAGAGGACACTCGCGCCCCAACACGGGAGGAGGGACTTAGAAATACGGAAAAGACGCAAAATAATAACACAGGGTATTTCGGAAGTTATGAAAGAAACTGGCAATGTGCACCGAATTTTGAGATGGAACGGCCGACACGAACTAACAATGACCGATATGCGACTCGCCGACATGATGATTTTGACTATAAGCTGTTCATTACTACACGTAAATTCAAAACATTTAAGAATTCTGGCAACGACATTCATCCACAAGCATGGCTCCATCAATTCTCTCATTGTTTTCCTCCCAACTGGTCGTTAGAACACAGATTAGAATTTATGTGTGGCTACTTAGAGAATGAACCAGCTGTAAGAATGCGATCGGTCATTCACGATTGCCACAGTGAAGGAGAATTTTACCATGCCTTCCTCTCAGCATATTGGTCTCAAGCCACACAAGACCGAGTAAAACATGGCATCATAATGATGAAACATTTCGAACAATCTGAATTCTCCACTCTTGTGAAATATTTTGAAGACATGTTGCACAAGAATCGGTATCTTTCAAACCCATACAGCCCCTCAGAACTCATCCGCATTTGCTTACTCAAATTGCCTGAACATTTACGACATATTATTTTAGCAGGACGTTGCAAAGACGACATTGAAGCTTGCCAGGGACTCCTACAAGAATTAGAAATTGACACAGACAGTCGCCGGATGCGAAAACAGGAAAACAAACACTACAAGTCACATACGTCACAATTCCGTGACGACAGAAACAATAACTGGACACGACAAGGCTATTCTTACAACGCAAATCGTGACCAAAACAGACATCACCCGTATGACAACCGTTGGCAGAATAATAGTTACAGAGAAAGATTGCATTTCCGTAGTAATGAATATGACAGAGATAACCACATAAACACACAATATGGGAACCAAAACAATTATTATCAAGGGAGACAGAATAACTTCAGACGCAACAGTTCGGCGCACAGTTACGATTCAGGGAGAAATTCTCCACCACGTGACGGACAAGGAAGAAACTACGGAACCTACCGACATAACGACTGACGATATATTCGTAACGACAGACCTGAATTGCATCAGAACTGGCGGGATTTAAACAGGGCAGGGCCCTCTCGTCACGGTGAATTTGTAGAAGTTAGGTCTCCTAATCCCAATAACGGCGCGCGCCAACAAAGAGACAGACAATGACTCGCACAGCAGGCAGCCGCGTGCGCCCGCTGGCTCCGAGAAAAATAACATATGACGCTAACCTTGAGAAAAATTCCAGCATTCTTTACCGACGTATACCGCACGATAAGTGCGTTGAAGTTGAAACTTTGCCTACTAGGAAGAGTAAAGGTTTACACCACATTTCACATGTAAAACCGTTTATTGAATGATAATCGGCTGTTTAACTTAGTCTTTGCCATAAAACTTTTCACTTCACATTTCTAGTATGCTTTGTCAGACTTAAGAAACTGTTAACATGCAACAATGTTTGAAGTTACAGAGAAAGATCGCATTTCCGTAGTAATGAATATGACAGAGATAACCACATAAACAGACAATATGGGAACCAAAACAATTATTATCAAGGGAACCTAGGGAACATTTTTAAACAGAAATTACGATTGCATTGTTATAGTGAACAGACAACACAGTGTTGTATTTGTACATTCTTGCTGGTTAGTTGCACGACTACGTAACGACTATCAGACTTACATACTTAGGACACATTCTGGTACTGCTAATGAGATTTTAATGCAACATTTTGGTTTACTTGAAAGTACATTCTGGATTTAAAGTACTTTCTGAGAGATACCAGATGACACAGTGGTTAGTTTATGTGACAGCTACACGATTTTATCACGACGCTACTAATGACTGACAATTTACAATGTTCCTTTTGCGATGTTTCTGTTTTATATCTGCACAGTTTTTCTGCATTGTTCTGGAAAGTAAAACATGTTTTAGTAGTAACTTTTGTGGTATAGCTACAATGAGACAGCCTTTTCTGTAGCACAACAATACGTTACATTATAGTACTTTCTTGATCACAGTAATGTACGTAATAACTAAGATATCTATTCGCAAAGCATTTCATTTTTGTGTATCGTGAGGTAAGTACATTGACTTCTGCAGAACTTAGCTTTCGGAGGACGATAACTACGACACTTCCACAGAGATTATCTTACAACAAGACACACAGTTTAGCGCTACAGTACACGCATTTGAGTGATTAATTTTGTACTTAAAACATTTATTTTTAAAGATATTTGAAGTACAATGATACAAAGGTATTCCGTGATACATTTCATTCCATTGCTGTAATCTGTAACACCTGAGGGTATTATTCATTTATCCTCAGGGGGGTACACGCTTACTTTGTGTACCATGTGTTTGGCACGCACAAGGAGCCCTAGCTAATATGGTATTTGCTTATACAACTTTACACATCGGTACCATATTTCTCTAACACAGAATTACACAGCTATCTGATTATTTGACAGAGAAACAAACATTCTTTTTACTACGTCAGTGACAGATGTTTACGCAATTACACAGTTGGATACCTTCACACTTATGAAATTGTATTTTGTCTGTACTTTGTAAACGGTTCATATTTTTTCGGAACCATTGTGATACTATGAGAGCTTTGAATGATGTATTTGGTATGGTATCGTGATTTTTAAAGTACGTTTGAGGTAGATGACACTATTGAAATGAGCAGAGAATATTTTTTAGGGTTTGAAATTATTGCAGAAAGCTACGACGTTTTTGAGATTTGACTGAGGTGTTATGATGTTATTTTTACGACGACGATGTGTATTATGCTGTTGAGGTATGTTTATGATCGATAAGCTGATGCTATATAAGGAATGTGATTACGTGTTTATATGTATATGAATAATGAATAGAAGTTAGGGACTGTGGTTTGTGAAAAAGGTTGTTGGAAACCAAGAATCGTACTTTAAGAGTTATGAAATGTGTGTATATGCGTGAATGTATCACAATGCTGGCGAAAATTTTTTGGACGCTGTTATATTTATAGGATTTTGTTTCTACAGATTTGTAATCCAAATTCTTGACCTGTGAAATATATTTATATGAGACTGTCACTGTAGCGGAAACTGGTGTCATAAATATTTCGGTACGAAAGTTCAGTGACCACCTGCACGTAATGCGTCGTGGGCACTCAGATGAGCGGCCAGGTGTGTCAGACGCCTGGAGAAAAAGCCATTATTGCGAGCCCTTTTCAGCGGGACAGGTAGAAAAAAAAGGGAGGCCATTATCCTCGCTATTGACGTTCCTTTGTAGAAAGCATCGCAAGTACGACACGCTCATTACTTGGAAAGATACTTACATCTGCACACCTGATTATGACAAGCGTATTTCTACGAGAGTTGAGAGAATGTCTACTAACTTATGAAATGTCACATGACTACTGAATGATATTTTTATGCTTTGGGTTGCGTAATTGCTTATTTCATTTGATATCTAGTTTCTAGCTGCACTGCAGCATTGGTTAAAATAAAATTTTAGAGATGTAGTAATATAAATATTTTCTGTCTACAGATCGAGTAAATAATAATTTTTTCAAAAAAAAAAAATGAGGGAGCACAAAAAGACATTTACCTTCATAGGAACTGCAATCATAGTTTACTTTTCAAGTGCTTGTTAATTTCTTTTGTAGAATAAATTGTGATGCATCACTCTAGTGTTAAGATGTGACATAGGTATTAGACATGGCCATTTTTAGTGTAATACTTTTTCTGCTTGAACTTTGTCATGTTTAGGTATAAGTTATGCTGTTTGCCAGGCATAGTGCTACTGAATTTTAATTTGTGTTACTCTGCTAAGCCAGATTTATTTTCTTGTTTGCTGCACATTGCCTTATATTAGTCGTAATATTGCAATTGCTTCGCTAATTTCTAAAATGCTGCTTCCTTTGCAAATCTGCACTTTTTTGTCATTGCTGTTTGTGTTAATTGTTTTATGTGCTGCTGCATTGCCTCGTCCCTTAGTTTAATATCTGAGCTCAGTAGATTTAAGTTAGCTTAAGAGGGGGTAGACTATATAAGAACCTAACTATGGAGAATAGGGAAAGAATGCTTTGAAAGTTATATGAAAATGATTTGGGCCTAAATGAGTATTGTACAATGAGCCATATTTATTTTGAAAGAAATATGGTTAGAATACAGAAAAGAGGTACAGATAGGATTTTTGGGAATAATGATGAACGAAGGGAGATCTCCAAGAACAAAAAAGGTTTTGTTCGCAAAATACTGCAGTACCAAAAGTTACACTGAAAACGAACCCTGTCCTTTCCTTTTGTTTTATCCCACTATGTGTTTGTGTACCCTTGTGTATTTGTTTTCTTCCTGTCTCTGTGTAGTTTCATAGAATTTTTTCTTCTTTTAATACTAAGCTACATGCACTATGATGAGGAATACTGTTATCCTCAAAGCTACACTAATTACAAAAACTACAAGAAAAAATCAGAAGATTCCAGTGAGGTATCCTGGCAGGGTCGCCATATGAAACGTCCCCTTTTTAACAATTATACACGAGACTGTGCTTAAGCTGACGCACAATAATTTTTTAGTGCAACGCAATCTGACTTTCAATAATCTCTACAAGAGAATGGCCCTGACTAACATTAAACTATACCTTTCACAAATCACTTACCTCACAAAAATCTTCGCTACTCAAGCTACTGCAATACAGCGAGCGCCACTACTGCCAGCTAAATAAAAGATTCAAACTATGGAAGGCACTAACTACTGATAGGGATAGTTAGCAAATGAAAGATATTAATAGAGAACAAACGTTGTATTTACCTTAATAGTCATCATATATATATATATATATATATATATATATATATATATATATATATATATATATATATAGCAGTTCATGACAAATTTCAAAACTCCGTCATCTCTCTCCCCACATCCACCACTGCTGGCGGCTCACCTCCGTCAGGAGTGTGCTGAGAATACCACGTTTCAGGCATTACCTCTCACGACGGACAACGCAGTGGCCAACGACCTTCACTTAATGACTGACCGCAGCGGCCTTTGTGTGAAGTTGTTAGTGCTAACAGAAAAGCAACACTGCTTGAAATAATTGCAGCAATCAGTGTGGGACTTATGACTACCGTATCTGCTAGGACAATGCGGCGAAATTTGGCGTTAATGGACTAAGGCAGTAGACGACCGACACGAGTGCCTTTGCT
This sequence comes from Schistocerca nitens, assembly GCF_023898315.1. Classification (NCBI taxonomy): domain Eukaryota; kingdom Metazoa; phylum Arthropoda; class Insecta; order Orthoptera; family Acrididae; genus Schistocerca; species Schistocerca nitens. Next base: position 506,480,958 of record NC_064615.1, read on the forward strand.
AACAGCACATCACCTGCACTGCTGCCCTTGGGCTCGTGACCATATCGGTTGAACTATAGACGACTGTAAAATCGTCGCCTAATCAAATGAGTCCCGATTTCAGTTGGTAAGAGCTGAGGGTAGGGTTCGAGTGTGACGCAGACCCCATGAAGCCATGGACCCAAGTTGTCATCAAGGCACTGTGCAAGCTTGTGCTCCATAATAGTGTTCTGGCATAACCACAAGAGCCGGAACAAAGACGAAGAATGCAGACCAGAGAAGGCGGTGAGGCGACGTCGGCCAATGGGGCGCTGACCAGGACGTCACCACGATAGGAGCGGCATCTAGCCGAAGTGAATATAAGTGCCGCTCCTGCCAGCCTCGAACACTTTGATTATTCTCTTTTCCCCACCGTCATGGAACGTGCCGCTACCTCGGTCGCACCACTTGCTCCTAGTCTCCAGTACTTGGGGCAGTTGCCCCCCTCCGACATCAACACTCCAATTACAGCATAACACATTAAACTTATCCTCCAGTCCAAACGCAACACGGTCCCTGGTCACAACTGTGTCACCTACCACCACCTTAGAGAAAGCCCCTATTCCTTCCCGACTGTCCTCACCCATCTCTATAACGTCATCCTCTCTACCGACTTCTACCCTGACCTGTGGAAGACTTCCCGCATCCTCTTATTCCTCAAACCCAACAAACCCCCTTCTGTCGTCTCTTCCTATCGTCCCATCTACCTCAACTCCGTCTTCAGTAAGGTCTTTGAATCCATCCTCTCCCGCCGTATCCATCAGCACCTTAATCAACACCACTTCCTCCCCCTTACCCCGTCTGGTGACTTCCGATCAGCCTTCTCCGCTGAAGACCAACTCCTTAACCTCATTCACCTTCTCTCCCTCCAACTCAACTCTCATTGCTCCACAATTTTTGTTTCCCTCGACCTCCAAAATGCCTATGACCGTGTATGGCATCCCGGTCTCCAATTTTGTCCGTCTGGTCGCTTCCTTCCTCTCGCGCTGTCCTTCCTCTGTCACCCTCCACCAAACCAACTCCCATATCTTTTATCCCACTGCTGTCGTCCCCCAGGGCTCTGTCCTCTCCCTTCTCCTTTATCTCTTGTATATGGTTGATGTACCCAAGTCATCCACACCTGTCCACCTTCTCCAGTATTCTGATGACACCGCATTCCTGGCTCTCTATCCTACCCTTCAACAGTTCCAACGTACCCTCCAAACCCACCTTAACCAGTTCACCAAATGGTGTAACCAGTGGGTCCTTCATCTCAACCCCTCCAAAACCCAGAAAATCATCATAGGCCACACCAACCGCTCCTTCCATCTCCATGATTTCTACCTCACCCCTTATGGTTGCCCCATCCAGCTCACCCCCACCCTGCGATACCTTGGCCTCACCCCCGACTGTCACCTCACCTGGATCCCTCACCTTCAGACCGTCCAGCAGAAAGCCCATTCCTGCCTCCGCCTCCTGAAACTCCTGTCCAGCCTGACATGAAGATTGCATCCGTCCACCATCCCTCACACCTACAAATCCCTCATCCATCCTATCCTCCATTATGCCAGCGTTGCCTGGATCTCCGCACCCACCCGCTTTTACAAGGCCCTCCAAATCCTTGAATGCCATGCGCTCCACCTTGCCTTCCATATCCACCTTCCTTCCCCCACACGGCTCCTGTATGAACTCGTCCCTTCCCCCATCTCCTCCTGTTCCTCCAACATCTCCACATCCTTTATGTTGTCTGCAGGCTTGATCCCCCCACCCCCTGGTTTCCTCCTTCCTCTCCACCCCCCGCCTGTTGCTGCGCCTCTATCGCTGTATCCCTCCCTCTCTCCACCTCCACACACTCCATCTCCTTCATCAGGGCAATTTCCAGCGCCTCCCCTCCTGGGTGATGAACTTCGCCGTGGCATATAACCTTCCTTCCAACTATAACCTGGCCTTGGTCCCCCCCTCCCCGGGGACCCCTTTTTCCTCTCCCCTCCTTGTGCCAGAAGCGGATTTTCCACCTTCCCCCCCTGAGATCCTGCACCCCATCCTTGCCTCTTTCCCTCCCACACCCCTCCCTACATGGCCCTCTTCGGCGCGCCCCCCACCCATCTCCCTCCTCTCTTCCCCTCCGTCCCCTCTTCCCATCTCCTCGCGCCTGGCAGATCCTAGGTTTTGATCATCATCAGTGTGCCATGTCAGTGTTGTGTTTAGTGTTGCATCTCCTGCGCATCGAGAGGTGTGGTTTTAATTGTGTGCTGGCCTTGTACTTAGTTTTACTGTCAGTGTCTGTTATGTGCTACGCCATCCGTTGATACTTTTATGCTCCAGTCATACTGCGCCTTGTGTTCTTTTAATTGTCCCAGTATGTGGTTTTTTGTGTGCGCTACTTTTTTCGGTTTTTATCTCCATTTTACAGTCGCCCCTTTTTTGTCTATTGTCTTCCATGATGTTCACCCATTTTTTTTATATATGTTCACCACGTTTTCTCTTTCGTTATTTTTAAATGTCTTCTATTGTTTGTTCTATGTCTTTCGGCTGAAGAGGAGCGCATATGGTGCTGCCAGCCCACCCCGATGGGGCATTGACATATAATAAAGGAAAAGAAAAAACAGCCTCGAGGTGACGTTAGTGGAGAGCAGAAGCACGGCCTAGCAGAGAGAGCTGTCAATTATTAGTGATCCATATCCATTGCTTGCTTGGACATTGTCTATAGAGAAGAACATAGCTGTTTGCATGTCACCCATCGCTTGCGACATCATTGTTATAGCAAAGTTAAGTATTGTCAATCTGCTTTCTTGAAATAAAACTGCTACTGTTATTTGCTTGAATTGTTGTATAGCATTCCAAAGACACAGCACCCTATAGGCACCCTATAAGCGATGAGTGGGCAGGACCCCACAAATATTATGGGCTGTGTTTACATGGAATTGACTGTGTCCTCTGGATGTTCGCCTACTTGGAGACCATTTGCAGCCATTCACGGCAGTCATTTTCCCAAACAACGATGGAATTTTTATGGATAACAAAAAATGGCTCTGAGCACTACGGGACTCAACTGCTGTGGTCATTAGTCCCCTAGAACTTAGAACTACTTAAACCTAACTAACCTAAGGACATCACACACATCCATGCCCGAGGCAGGATTCGAACCTGCGACCGTAGTATTTATGGATAACACTGTGGCATGTCACCGAAAGACAATTATTCCCGATTGGTTTTAAGAACATTCCGGATAGTTCGAGAGAATGGTATGGATGGCCATAGAGGTAGCGATATGGCTCAATATTTCTGCAGCGGTCTTCAAATGACTTGTTGAGTGCACGCAACGCCGAGTTGCTGTACTACACAGGGATAAAGAAAGTCCGACATGATACTGGGAGGTATCTCACGACATTTGTCAGCTTAGTGTATTACTTATATTAAGCAACTCAGGTAGTACGCTTTTTACGAGATGATTGCCTGTTATTTGAGAAGAACATAAGCATGAAGGGATATAGAGAAAGATTGGAGAAGTCTATTGGCAACAAATTGTAAAATCTGACACATGAAGGAAGACTGAGACCAAGAATTTATTTGACACTGTCGTCTGCATTATAAATTGACAGCTGCTCTTGCGACCGCGTCTGATTCTTTGAGATTTATGTGTCTTGCTACTAACGAGGAGTTTTCAGTTTCGTTTAGCTCTATAAACCTATAATGTAAGCTTCTTAATGGGCTGGTATGGTGGTAAACGAGATATCCTCAGCGCTATCTAGCATAATGAGAAGTTACTTAAATAAATAAGAAGCGTTTATAACACAAAAGCCGGGGAAGAGGTTTCCCATTGAAAGGTTTGCACAGACTGTGAGCCACGCGGAATTTTTCTTCAAAACCTAACGCAACAAAATTATTTAAAATATAACTAATTTTCAGGTACTAATTTTTTGCGCTGTTGAAGGCAAATCCCACCTCCTTTGTGTTTCTGTGACAACTAGTCCCGACTGCGCTTTTCAGATGATAACGTTCTCAGTAACCTAGAACATTTTGATTAACGTACTATGCTGGAAAAGTGTCGCGACACTTGTGTGCCAGGTGACTTTGATGTATGCCAAGCAACTTGGCTAAAATAGCAGGGTCAGCACCCTTACAAACCCTTGATAAGACATGTGCAAGTGCTGTCGTTTGTCCCCCAGCCCCACCCACGAGTAAAAAAGAAGATACGGATAAGAGTATGACATTGTAGTGCAGTTCTCGTGCCTGACTGCGGAGGAAACCTGCGATATATCTGCATCACACTGCCGTTTTTACGGCCTGGGGTCGCCGACGCATCGATAATGAAATCGACAAGTGCGCTGGCGCTAACAGCCGCATTTACTACGATTGCGCTTCCGCTGCGTCAGCGAGGTTCAGCATTGACATCCTGTCGAACTCAGCAATCGGTCTTGGCGCTGTCGATAGCCATGCGGTCTGTGCGAAGCGAGACTCGCTTTTGCATTGCCGTTAAAATCTTAATGCAGTGCTAATGCGACCGTAAAAGCCTCATGCATTTCGGAAATTGACGGAGTGAGGGTTTTACGTCTTACCTATTTTACAATCTCTTTCACGTAGCTGATGGGTGTACCTTAATTTTTTTTAGGCGCTTCGCTGTTTTCGTTATTTTCGAGAATGTTCAGACTGTTTCATTGTAAACGGTCATTCAAATTACAGAATAAACAATGCAAAATAACTGTGTGTCTGCATATCTGTTCATCTGCTAACAAATCTGCTTCCTGTGTCGTCGTAAACCACATTCCTGAGTTCTGAAAGCGACGAAACCCTGATCTTCGTCTTAGACTATGGTCAACATATATTAAGTGTAAGTGTTACAAGTATAGATCGTAAAGCAGGATCAATTAACTGTCATACCCTAAAATTTTGACTTCTGATTGTGATTCTATAGTTGATAGAGCATGTTGCTAGCTACAGAACAGGGGGATTTATTTATTTATTTCGAGTCAAAAACATTACAACAATATTTACAATATATACAATATAACAAATCAGGTCAAATCATAAAAGAACAAACTAAACGGTATTAGCCCAAAATTGTGCAACGGCAGCAGCATTGTCTGAAACATCAACAAGCTCTTGTGTGGAACATGATACAGGACATCTAGGACAGTTAATTAAATGTTTGGTTGTCTGTTCTTCTCCGCAGTCACACAAGGTGGAAGATTCCTTCATGAAGCCCCATTTAAACAGGTTGTCCTTAGTTCGTCCGACGCCACTCCTGAGCCGATTTAGAGACTTCCACACTGTCCAGACTTGATTTCCACCAGGAGGAAGGGTCTCAGAAGGAGTCATCCAATCATTGCTGTCAGATTTTGCTGTCCACTGAGATAGTCTGGCTGCTCCAGTCCGACCGGTGAGGGGTGTGGTAGTTCTCATAAAGCTCCTCCTAGATTTGAGTCTACTAATTGGTGGCTGGTATCCATGTAGCAGGTGATCGGTGTTATGATCTGCTTTATGTCTCTCAAGTTTGGCTGCGACTTCACGCCTTATGTCTGGAGGAGCGATACCTGCTAGTTTATGGAGTTTATCAATAGGTGTAGCTTTGAGGCATCCCGTTACTGTCCTGCAGGTTTCGTTCAGTGCCACATCAACCTGCTTTGCATGAGATGACTTGTACCATACAGGACATGCGTATTCAGCTGCGGAATAGCACAAGGCCAAGGCTGATGTTCTTAGTAGTTTGGGATCTGCACCCCAAACGCTGCCAGTGAGCTTCCGCAGGATGTTGTTACGAGCAGCAACTTTCTGCTTAGTGTTAGTGCAGTGTTTTCTGTAGGTCAACGTTCGATCTAAGGTGACACCCAGATATTTGGGGTAGAAACAATGTTCAAGCTCTTGATCTTCCCAACACACTGTAAGTTTTCTGTAGGCCTCTCGATTGCGTAGGTGGAAAGCACAAACTTGAGTTTTAGTAGGGTTCGGTCTTAAGTTATTGACTCTGTAGTACTCAGATAGGTCCTTGAGAGCAACAGTAAGCTGGTTTTCTACTGTGTCAAAATCTCTGGCTTGTGTGACTAAGGCAAGATCATCTGCATAGATGAAACTCTTTGTAAGAGAAGGTTGAGGCTGGTCATTTGTAAATATGTTGAACAATATGGGGGAAAGGACACTACCCTGAGGCAAGCCATTCCTTTGACTTCTCCATCTACTCCTTCTTCCTTGGAACTCCACATAGAATCGCCGGTTTTCCAAAAGTGTCTGCACAGTTCTGGTGAAATTAATGTCTCTAGTGATGTAGTAGACTTTGTGCAATAATTGTCGATGTTGAATGGTGTCATATGCTGCTGTGAGATCCACGAAGACAGCCCCGGAAATATATCCTTTTTCATATCCCTCTTCAATATGTTCAGTCAGATTAAGGACTTGTGCTGTACAATTCTTTCCAGGTCGGAAACCTGCTTGTTGAGGTATGAGTTGTTTTTCAACAATGGGAGTGAGTCTATTTAGTAACATTCTTTCATAGATTTTATACAAATGGCAAAGGAGCGAAATCGGTCGGTAGTTCTTGGGATCAGCTGCACCCTTTCCAGGTTTTAGTAAGGGAATAACTTTAGTTTTCCTCCAGATGGCAGGGATCTGTTTCCGCTTCAGGCAACCATTATAGAATTGTAGAAGCCATCTTTCCGTGATGGGACCAAAATGTTTAATTTGCTCAATCATTAGGTCGTCTAGACCAGGCGCTTTACCATTTTTGCATTTCTGAATTGCGGTTCTAAGTTCTTGTAAGGTGAAGTCATTGGATAGGTGGTTGTTTTCACGTTCAGGTTCTCTTTTGAGTTTTGTTCTATCTTTAGAACAATTGACCCTGCCATTCTGAATTAGATGATGAGCAATTTGATCTGGTGCAATGTTTGCATGGCCATGGTTGTGGACAGGGTCGTTGTTCAGGCGTCGCAGCAACTGCCAGGCTTTCTGACTGCTTTTAGACATATCAAGGTTCTCGATGTAAAATGAAGTCAGCCTACGAAAATTTTGATAATCTTTGTTCAAGAACAGGTGTCCGGTAATGATACATACGTAGTGGATGAAAGCATTTCTTTGACGGTTATACCCACATGTATCGCGTTGTTTGTCCTTTCGCTATGTGTGTGTGTGTGTGTGTGTGTGTGTGCGTGTGTGTGTGTGTGTGTGTGTGTTTCGCCTACAAAGTGAAACCGAAATCCACCGACAAAAGTTCGGAGGTTGTTCAGAGATATTTTATGAGAGCTTTTTATTGGGGGCACATGGTCGCTTGGAAGCCGGCCGGAGTGGCCGAGCGGTTCTAGGCGCTACAGTCTGGAACTGCGCGACCGCTGCGGTCGCAGGTTCGAATCCTGCCTCGGGCATTGATGTGTGTGATGTCCTTCGGTTAGTTAGGTTTAAGTAGTTCTAAATAAACTGATGACCTCAGAAGTTAAGTCCCATAGTGCTCAGAGCCACATGGTCGCTTGGGGCACGTTGCAGAATAATTGCACTTACGAGAGTTATTCTATAAGTAATGAAACACTTTCCTCTCGGCCAATTTCGATTGAAAAAAAATGCGGAATTTGTTGTGTGACATCGGATGGCACATTACCGCTTCAGTTCCTATGGTTTCATGAAGTTCCAGTAAGTGCCGTCGCTATACGTAGCCTTCAAAACGGCGTCTAACGGAGGTCGTTCCAAACAGAGAGATGTCATTGAGTTTTTCTTGCGGAAAACCAGAGCATCCCAAATATTCATCTACATCTACATGGATACCCTGCAAATCACATTTAAGTGACTGGCAGAGGTTCATCGAACCGCCTTCACAATTCTCTATTATTCCAATCTCGTGCAGCGCGCGGAAAGAAATAACACTTATATCTTTCCGTACGAGCTCTGATTCCCCTTATTTTATCGCGGTGATCGTTCCTCCATATGTAGGTCGGTGTCAACAAAATATTTTCGCATTCGGAGAAGAAAGTTGGCGATTGGAATTTTGTGAGAAGATTCCGTCGCAACGAAAAACGTCTTTCTTTTAATGATGTCCAGCCCAAAATTGTGTATCATTTCTGTGGCATTCTCTCCCATATTTCACGATAATACAAAACTTGCTGTCTTTCTTTGAACTTTTTTGATGTACTCCGTCAGTCCTATATGGTAAGTATGCCACATCGGGCAACAGTATTGTAAAAGAGGACGGATAAGCGTATTGTAGGCAGTCTCCGTAGTAGGTCTTTTACATTTTCTAAGTGTTCCGCCAATAAAACGCAGTCTTTGGTTAGCCTTCACCGCAACATTTTCAGTGTGTTCCTTCCATTTGAAGTTGTTCGTAATTGTAATACCTAGGTATTTAGCTGAATGTATCGTGTAACCGATGTTTAACGAATTCCTTTTAGCACTCATGTGGATGACCTCATACTTTTCGTTGTTTAGGGCCAACTGCCACTTTTCGCACCATTCAGATATCTTTTCTAAATCGTTTTTCAGTTTATTTTGATCTTCTGATGGCTTTATTCGTAGATAAACGACAGCGTCATCTGCAAACAACCGAAGACGGCTGCTCAGATTGTCTCCCAAATCGTTTATATAGATAAGGCTTGCAGATTGTCTACAGAGACCTGGCAGTGAATAAAAGCACGATGAGTCGCTGGGCGAGGGGTCGCGCTAACCTCTCCGAATTCCCGCTTGCCGGCCGCACACACGATCAGGAAATTGAAGAAACGACTTCAGTGCGTTCGTCGCCACAAAAATGCAAACGAATTTATCCCTCTTCACGACGACTCAAGGCCTCACACAAGTCTGCGCAACCGAGAGGAGCTCACAAAACTTCGTAGGACTGTTCCTCCTCAACCACCCTATAGCTCGGAACTCGCATCTTCCGACTCTGCTCGGCCCAATACACTCCGCGCGAAACAGTAGGTGGATGACGCGGAGGCCGTTGTGCAGGAAGACGTTGTCTCAAACGTCGATCAGTAGAGTGGTACCCTGCGGGAATAGAAGACCTCCCTGTAAGGTGGTGTAAGACCTTCGCATTGAACGGAGATTACGCTGAAAAATAGGCTTCTGTAGCCAAAAGAGTTGTGAAGGATACGGTGTGTTGGAATCCTGAATAAAACCGACTTGCTTTCAAAAAATAAAGTGTGTTGCCTTACTTACTGAACGCCCCTCGTAGTTTGTTTTCTTGCCCCCACTTAACTATATGTATTGTTGGCCGTAATTTTCTTCGTATGCTGATGTCTGCTTCCATAACTGACGAAACATACTCAAAGAAATTCTAAACTTACTTATCCATATCTCTCTTGACAGAGTAAACGGCTCCATACTTGAACATTTTAAATCATCGCTGTGCTAGTGAATATGCTTCCATTGCAAGCCTTGGATTAAGTGGTCGATTTATTTCAGTTCCTCTCAAATAGGATATTGTGTCGCTGGTTATTTTTTAAAAATCAGCTTTTGTTATTATTTCATTTTTAACTATATTTTTAAGCTACTATAATTTGTATAAGTGACATTTCCTCCTTTTTTATTTTCTTTTCTTGTTTCAAGTTCTGTAACGAGAAACTGTGCATACTCAAAGAAATTCTAAACTTACTTATCCATATCTCTCATGACAGAGTAAGCGGCTCCATACTTGAACATTTTAAATCATCGCTGTGCTAGTGAATATGCTTCCATTGCAAGCCTTGGATTAAGTGGTCGATTTATTTCAGTTCCTCTCAAATAGGATATTGTGTCGCTGGTTATTTTTTAAATATCAGCTTTTGTTATTATTTCATTTTTAACTATATTTTTAAGCTACTATAATTTGTATAAGTGACATTTCCTCCTTTTTTATTTTCTTTTCTTGTTTCAAATTCTGTAACGAGAAACTGTGCATTTTCAGTGCGATTCAGTGGAATTTTACATTATTAGTTATCGTAAGATTATTTTTTATTTCACTATCATTGAACTGGAAGTTCAAATCATCAAAGGAAATTTCATTTCCTTGAGGTTATAGAGAAAGAGAACCGTTAGTTTTATTTTATCTACATAGTATTTACATTTAGTTAATTTATGAATTTGTTACCCTAGTCCTCATATAGATGTGTGTACGTAGTTCACGAAACAAGGAACAAGTGTAATCGAAGTTCTTGTGAGCAATCTTTCGTTTCATTATGAAAATAGTGTTTCCATCTCATGGGAAAAAAACGTTCTTCAATTCCGGGAAGACTTCCTACAGGAAACTTGTAAACCTAAAGTATAGGCCAGACGATAGGTCAGTTGGTGAATCTAAGGAAGGACTGTAGGGGAGAAAGGAGAAAAAGAATAACTAAGTTCTCGAAAGCACGCTTTTGCGGTGGCGCTGTAAATCGTAGGTAGTCAGATCGAATACTGGTTGTAGTGAAATTTTATTCGATGTTATTTGGCCAGGAACGGGAAGGGAAGTCACGGATGATATTTCGCAGTGTCTCATTGACTGCTGCCAGGTGACGCTGTCCTTCGGGTGGCTAGGTAAGTTCTGCAGGCCCAATTGTTAGAGGTGCAGAGGAGCAGGTAATATGCTGGCACAGATTTAAACCTCTCCCTTTCACTTACCTACACTCAAGGTATACACTTATGACACAACACTCACATTCAGTAAAGAAGAAACTCCGAGAGAAAAGAGAGAATCTTTTCAGTTGGGAAAATCAGATAATCAACCATTTCAGAAGCAAATAGTTCTAATGATTCAAAGGCATGACCGGTTTCGGGAAATTATAAGCCTATCTTCAGAAATACAAGACTGCAAAATGGAAAATGAAGCAACTACAGCGAGAGATTTATTAGATTTAGGGCACGTTATAATAACAGTGGGGATTCACAAATGTTCAAATGTGTGTGAATACCTAAGGGATCAAACTGTTTAGGTCATCGGTCCCTAGACTTACACACTACTTAAAGTAACTTAAACAGACACACACATCAATGCCCGAGGGAGGACTCGAACTCCGGCGGGAGGAGTGGGGATTCATTGGCCATCTACAAGCCTGAGGATAATACGGTCGTGCTAGTCAGAATGAAAGCACGAGTATCGCAGCACATAGCCACAAGATAATTAAGACAGGTAATGCAATGTTGTTGCTGTGACACTTGTTTTCTCAGACAATTATTGTACACAGTTTAGTACTTTGACACTAATATATCACGTGTCACGTATTAGTCTTAACGGCTAGAAATTTAATTATGGCCCGGAAACTTTAGATAAATAATTGCCACCCTCCTCCCATACAGGCATAGTCGACAGGAAACCGTGGAAGATTGCTTCAGCCGTTCACACTACTGACATTGTAAGAGTTTTCTTTTCTTTTTTTTACCCTTTACGTTTTCACAGTAATTATTAAAGATTTATAGTTATTATAGTTTTGAAACAAGCTATGATTTATTTAAAGTTTATCATTTCAACTGATCTTTAGTATCACCACGCCAGCATCACGTGAAAAAGGTTATAACGAATGAACTTCGTTCTCGCTTCACAATATTAAATGGATCTGTCTATCAGAGGCTGTGTTATCGTAGTGATTGTAGTTTACAGGTGCTGATGACCAGGTACGATGGACCCAAGGCCTCGTTTCAGGCGACATCACCGGCTGAAGTTACACGAATATGATAGTTTAATAACGAGATTCGGAAAATGCTGAGGAAGCAGAGGCTGTTGCATTCTCGGTTAAAAGGAGAACGCGCAAATGACGACAAGCAAAGGTTAGTAGAGATTCGTGCGTCTGTGAAAAGATCTAAGCGCGAAGCATACAAATACTACCACTTCACACCTCATCAAAAGATTTGGGACAGAAACCGAGAAAATTCTGGTCCCATGTAAAATCGCTAAGTGGGTCTAATGCTTCCATACAGTCACTTGTAGGTTAGTGTGGTGTGGCAGTTGAAGGCAGCAAAACGAAAGTCGAAGTTTTAAATTTCACATTCAAGACATAGTTCTCGTAGGAGAATGGTCCAAACATACCGTCGGTTGATCATTGAACAGACTCCCGTATGGACGACATGGTAATAAGCATTCCTGGCGTGTAGAAACAACTGAAAGAGTTAAAATCAAATAAGTCAGCAAGTACGGATGGAATCCCAATTCAGTTTTTCAAAGTGTATTCTACGGCACCGACCCCTTACGTAGCTTCCATTTGTCATTAAACTCTCGCCCAACGTAAAGATCCAATCGACTGGAAAATAGCGCAGGTGACTCCTGTACATAAGAAAGGAAAAAAAGCCTGCAAAATTACGGTCCAACATCCCTAACATCGGTTTGCTGCAGAATCCTTGAACATTTCTCAGTTCGAATATAATTAATTTTCTTGAGAGTGAGAAGCTTCTGTCCACAAAACAGCATAGTTTTAAAATAGCATTCCTCGTGCGAAGCTCAGCTTGCCCTGTTCTCACATGATATACGGCGAACTATGGATGAAGGGCAATAAGCAGATGCCTTATTTCTAAGTTCCCGGAAAGCGTCTGACACGGTGCCCCATTGCAGGCTGTTAAAGAAGGCACGAGCCTATGGACAGGTTCGCAGGCATGTGAGTGGCTAGAAGACTTTTTAACTTATAGAACTCGGTAAATTGTCCTCGATGGCGAGTGTTCATCAGAGACAAGGGTATCGTCAGGAGTGCCCCAGGGAGGTGAGATAGGATCTCTGTTGTTCTCTATATACGTAAATGATTTGGTAGACAGGGTGGGCAGCAATCTGCGGTTGCTTGCTGATGATGCTGTGGTGTACGGTAAGGTGTCGAAGTTAAGTGACTGTGGGACGACACGAGATGATTTAGACAAAGTTTCTAGTTAGTGTGAGAAATGGCAGCTAGCTCTAAATGTTGAAAAATGTAAGTTAATACTGATGTGTAGGAAAAACAAACCCGTAATGTTCGGATACAGCATTTGTACTGAATGTCTTGCTTCACAAAGTCACGTCATTTAAATATCTGGGAGTAATGTTGGAAAACGATATGAAATGGAAATAGGCTGCGAAGATTGCGATAGGAAAGCTGAATAGTTCGATTTATTGGGAGAATTCTAGGGAACTGTAGTTCATCTATAAAGGAGATTGCACGTAGGACGCCGGTCCGACCTATTCTTGAGTGCAGGTGTTTGCGATCCGTACCAGATAGGAATAATGGAGGACATCGAAGCAATTCAGAGATGGGTTGCTTGATTTGTTACTGGTAGGTGCAAAAAACATGCTTCGGAAACTCAAATGCGAATTCCTGGAGGGAAGGCGATGTTCTTTCGAAGGAACACTATCAAGAAAATTTAGAGAACTGGCATTTGAAGCTGACTGCAGAACGATTCTCTTGCCTCCAACATACATTTCACGTAAGGAGCACGAAGATGATATACGAGAAATCAGGGCTCATACGGAGGCATATAGTCATTTTTCCCTCGTTTTGTTTGCGAGTTGAACAGAGAATGAAATGACTAGCCTAGTAATGGTACGGGGTACCCTCCACCACGCGCTTAAGGTGGGTTTCGGAGTATCGATGGAGATGTAGATGTAGATGTGAATGTCAGGTTCTCGACGCGAAAGGTCATCATCGAAATGATAGGTGGGGTACTCATGCAGACAACTTTCTTCCTCAAGGTTCTCCCATTCAGCATCGCATCGTCAAATCACACGAAATAACTGTACAACTGAATTACTATTACGTAACAATATACAGGTTATACTGAAAGAAACTTTCATTGTATACAAGTAAAATTTATTAATACACCAATAAAAATAAAAAGCGCATGACGTATTAAATGGATTTGTCTTGTATGTGGGTGGGTGGGGGGATGGAGAAGAGAGAGATCCGTCTTTATTTTTCATTTCTAAAGCATCAGTCTTCGTTTTAAACACAGTGAAAAATGATCAAGCTCTCAATGAGCAAGTTCTGGCAGTTAAAATTATTTCTTAAACTTATGCCCACATCATGCCAGTTTTTAGTGTCCTTGTAGGGACATTTCAATTTAGCAATGGTGACGCGCTAAGCTTTTCCAGCGACAATCGGGACGGGAACCCCACTCACAAGGGAAACTCTCCATCTCAAAATAGTTCAAATGGCTTTGAGCACTATGGGACTTAACATCTGAGGTCATCATTCCCCTAGACTTGGAACTACTTAAACCTAACCAACCTAAGTACATCACACACATTCATTCTCGAGGCAGGATTCTAACCTGCGACCGTAGCAGCACTGCGGTTCCGGACTGAAGCGCCTAGAACCGCTCGGCCACAGAGGCCGGCTGTCCATCGCACACCCCTCATATTTTGTGGCAAAATGTCCCAGTGGATAGCCCGTCAAAAACTGGACACAGATCTACATCTGCATCTACATCATACTCCGCAAGCAACCTAATGGTATGTGGTGGACGGTACTTTCGGTACCACTATCTGATCCCACCAACCCTGTTCCACTCTCGAATAGTGTGTGGGAAGAATGACTGTCGGTAAGGCCCTGTATTGGCTCTAATTTCTCGATTTTTCTCCTCGTGGTCAATGCGCGAGATGTATGTGGGCGGAAGTAATATGTTGTCTGATTCCTCCTGAAAAGTACTGTCCTGAAATTTCAATAGTAAATCTCTCCGTGATGCACAACGCCAATATTGTAACGTCTGTCAGTGGAGTTTGTTTAGCATCGCCGTAACGCTCTCTCGCCAGCTAAACGACCCCGTGACAAAACGCGCCGCTCTTCGTTGGATTTTCTCTATCTCCTCTATCAGTCGTACCTGATAGGGATCCCAGATAGATGAACAATACTAGAGAATCTGGCGAACAAACGCGTTATAAACCACTTCTTTAGTGGATGAGTTACATTTCCCTAAGATCCTTCCGATGAATCTGGTATCTGGTGTAATTAGGGGGTTGCTTTAATCCATTCGGGTGGAGGGCACCATGTAGAGTCTTTTTACTGATTACGTCAGCCTTCTTCCTCAGACAAAAGATGGATTTGTGGTGGTTGATGGTTTCACTCGGTTCAGTTGGTTGCGCCACTGTCTTGATATTACTGCCGGACAAAGTATTAAGGATTTGAGGAAGGTTCTCTCTTGCTTCAGTCGTCCGACGATCATCGTCAGCGACAATACGCTTTGTTTCTCTTCGAGGGAGTTCGCGGAGCGTGTTAATCATAACTTAAAGTCCTCTCTGATTGTTTTACACTCTGAGCGTCAATGGGATTTTTTCTTGCTTTGGCTGAACCTAGCCTTTAATACCGCCAGATATGAGGCGCAGAGAGCTACCCCTGCTTCTCTTGTGTTTTCCTATCCCCTTAATCCCCCCTTATCCTTGGTCCACATGTGGTTTGTTGCCCAGTGATATTAGTCATGAATTAACCAAGGATAATTGGAATATAGTTTGCCTGACTAGAAGCTAGTTTTCTTATCTGTTGATGCTAGTGAGATGCTCCTTTCCTGTTTTTTTTGGAATTTTCCGTACTTTTGATGATTGTTGTTCGCGGTTTTCGATGTGTATGTGTGGTTTAAATTTTTTATTTATAATGACAGATGGTTTCGATTTTCTACAACATTTCGTTCGTTTTCGTTAGTATGTATCCTAGCCGTTAATTTTGACTGAGATTCTCGCGCATAACGCTAGTGCCCTCTCTCGTTAGATGTGTTCCTTGGCGCAAGCTTCACATACTTGACACTAGGACACAGGCAAATCGGTGTTCATATTATCTATTGTATGCACGTGTTTTAAATGGTTCTAATATGTTTTATTTATTAAGACAGAGGGTTTGAAGTAGCACAACCTTTAAAATTGCGACGCACATGAGTATAAGTGCCCTCTCTCGGTGAAACTGTCTGCCCTAGAACTTCCACACCCTTTTCACGCTAATTCACAGGCTTAAGTACTGATAGTATGCTGCGTTCGCATCGACCATCTCTTCATAATTATTCTGTACAGATGGAGGTGATATTTTAATTTTAACTACTGGTGCCACCTTTGGCACGATTGTTTTATGCATCTCCACTCCAGGATGTGATTTTAGTAAGTGACTTGGTAATTTTCTTACTTAAAGCAAGAAGCGTTTGTTTTTTCTTCTATCTCAGTTAGGTTCAAAAAATGGCTCTGAGCACTATGGGACTTAACTTCTGAGGTCATCAGTCCCCTAGAACTTAGAACTACTTAAACCTAAATAACCTATGGACGTCACATACACCCATGCCCGAGGCAGGATTCGAACATGCGACCGTAGCGGTCGCGCGGTTCCAGGCTGAAGTGCCTAGAACCGCTCGGCCACTCCGGCCGGCCTCAGTTATGTTGCTAAGTTCTTTGCTAATGAAGGTGTCTTCCGGTTCAGGTGTAGATTTGCTCCTCATGAAGGTATACTTAGATATACCGAAACCGTGGTCAAGGATTTCAATAAAGCTTTACACCGCAACTGTTTGGCAGTTATCATTTACTGTGAAGATTTTTAACACTTGCTACTTCAGTCATGTGTAAAATTTTGTTATTTGATCTACTGAAATACGTGATACATTGTTGATCGATTATCAGTGATTGTTGTTAAGTAATTTTATTTAAATTAACATTTTTGTCTTAATATATCAAGGTCCCATTGACCTAATTAATAAAATTATTTTGCTGGTAAGTATTAATAGAAATCTTTATATGAATGCTGTTCAAACCTTATTTGGCCTGGTCCTTCCACTTCCAGGCAACCTTATTCCACTAGTGTCTATCAGTTTCATAGTGAATAAACATTTACTTAATGACCCTCTGAATTAACAACTTTTAATCACTTCGCGTGATTTCAACAAACGTTATATCCATTGATAGTATTGCGTGATAGCTATCATCTCTGTAAGCTGTGCTTGTGTATCTATTTTATTTCTTGATTTATTACTTTTTTATATCTTTTTTATTACGCAAATGTTTGTCCGAACAGCACATTCTCCACATTTACACAGCAAATGAACACAGTATCAGTACCTCATATTTTGTCATACTTGTGTTTTTATTTAATGAACTACAGTTTACTATTTCGCCAGTAACTGTATTTAAATGTTGATTCCAAGTGTTATTAAAAACTGTGCTAGTTTAAAAGTGGTAAATCACATGTGTTAGTGAACACCACAGTTCAAAAGAGAGCCGAAAGATGCTTTTGTCGAGAAGCCATAAATAACTGTTTTAACAATATTTAAGGTGAGTCGGTTGTTATTTATCATGAGCCCATTTGTGCAAGATCCTGGCTTATTTATTTATGAACCAACTATTACTTATATTTATTGTAAATGATTTGAGTGTAACCAAATGTTTATGATATTTCTTTATTTAAATATTGTTGTAGTATATTGGTTTAATCCGGGAAGTGCTCAATATGAATCAAATCATGTCTTTAGATCTTATGGACGATTTAATTTTTGTGGGGACGTCGACCAGCCAACGCAATAGCAGACAGTAGCGGCACACTGCGGGAGTCAAGTGGAGACTGGGACTTCTCGAGTGAAGAGCTCAAGGGAGCGATTCTGGACATCTGATGTCGAGGCACTGAAGAAGGCAGGTCTATCTGCAGTAATGTGCATGATTCGATCATGGAGGTATCTGATTCTGGACAGAACAGTGCAGAGGCTGTTTGACAGCAGGATCACAGCTACAGGTTATTTTTGCAGCGAGTTATCTGTGGGGCATGAACGTAGATGTGCATGGATGACCATATGACCACATCAAGCTATTCTTTTTAAACAGAGCCATTTCATAGCCCTAATATCTTAAGTATGAGTAACAATAGGTAAAGACGCAACTGGTTTGCTCGTATGGGACGCTGTTACGAAGAGCAACTATTCAGCTGTAATCCTTAGGTACCATCGCAGTCATATTCTCAGTTCAACTATTTATTATTCTCTTTATTCCATGAAAGTACAGATACCATTGCTCCATCCCTTATTCCAAGTCTCTAGTGTCAGTACGTGCACAACAAAGAGAAACAAAAATGAAAACACCCTTAACCACACACAACATTAAACAAGTCCTCAATAAGAAATGCAGCGCTGATCCCGACCATGTCTTTTTTACTATAAACATCTAAAAGAACGTTTCCTTCCTTCCTAGCAATTCTGTACAAAAGCTATTACCGTGAACCATGGGAAACCTGCAGAATTCTACTTTTTCTAAAACTCAGTAAGCCCCGTAGTAAAAGCTACTCCTACTGCCTAACAGTCTCATCTCATTATTTGGCAATGTCGAACTGTCTCTTCTCATTGTTTAGCAAGGTCTTTGAAATGCATCTTCTCTCAACATATCCATAACCATCTAAAGCAGCATGTAGCCTTAACTATAGGCTATTGTGGCCTCTGACCCAGTCTTACAATGGCCGGCCTTTGTACGTACCCCATCTGCTATGGCATCAATGTTAATAACTGTAATTTTTGTATCCCTTGACCTAGAAAAAGTCTATGGCCAGGTACGGAATTCCAATCTCGTCTTCAAACTCCAGACATACACACTTCCAGTTTATTATAACCACCTAATTGGTTCGATTCTCTCTAACAGTCCATCTTTCGCAACATTAAGATCAACATTTCATGTACTTTCTGTCTTATTACAGATGTGACCCAAATCTGTGCCTTATCTTCACTTCTGTTCATCCTGTATACTGCTGACATGCTTAAACCACCACTTCCTGTCCATCTACTCCAGTTTACCCATGACGCCGCTTTCCTAGTTCTCTTTCCTACTTTCCAGAAATCCCAACGCTTCTTCCAGATCCACCTCAACCAACTCACATCCTGAGGCAACCGCTTACTCCTCAATCCCTCCAATGCACAGGCGGTAATCGTAGGGAAACCACTTGCAGTTTCTACCTACACGTGGCCTGTGGCCTGTAACTGGAAAAGTGTCATGATGATCTCTCCATTGGCAAAATATTCCGGAATAGTTCCCCGTTCAGATCTCCAGGTGGAGACTGCCAAAGAGGAGGTGAACATGAGAAAAAGATTGAGTAATCAACGAAAGGATAACGTTCTACGTACGAGTCGTGGTATCGGATGTCACAAGCTTGAACATGGTAGGGAAGCTAGAAATCTGAAAACGGAAATGCAAAAGCTCAAGCTAAATATAGAAGGGGTCAGTGAAGTGAAATGGAAAGAAGACAAGGACTTCTGGTCAGATTAGTACAGGGAAATATCAACAGCAGCAGAAAATGATATAACGGAAGTTGGAGTTGTTATGAATAGGAAGGTAGGGAAGAGAGTGTGTTAGTGTGAAAAGTTCAATGATAGGGTTGTTCTTATCAGAATCGACAGCAAACCAAAACCGACAACGACTGTTCAAGTCTATATACCGATGTCGCAAGCTGAAGATGAGGAGATAGAGAAAGTATATGAGGATATTGAAAGGGTAATACAGTATGTAAGGGGAGATGAAAATCTAATAGTCATGGTGTACAGGAATGCAGTTGTAGGGGAAGGGGTAGAAGAAAAGATTACAGGGGACTATGGGCTTGGGACAAGGAATGAGAGGGGAGAAGGGCTAATTGAGTTCTGTAATAAATTTCAGCTAATTTAGATTACATCATGGTCAGACAGAGATTCCGAAATCAGACACTGGAATGTAAGGCTTACCCAGGAGCAGATACAGACTCAGATCACAATACAGTAATGACGAAAAGTAGACTGCAGTTTAAGAGATTTGTCAGGAAGAAGCAATACGCAAAGAAGTGGGATACGCAAGTACTAAGGAATGAAGATATACACATGAAGTTCACTAAGGCTATAGATACTGCACTCAGGAATAGCTCAGTAGGCAGTACAGTTGAAGAGGAATGGACATCTGTAAAAAGAGTAATCACAGAAGTTGGAAAGAAAAAAATAAGTATAAAGAACGTAGCTGTGAAGAGACCGTGGGTAACAGGAGAAATACTTCAGTTGATCGACTAAAGAAGGAAGTACAAAAATGTTCAGGAAGATTCAGGAATACAGAAATACAAGCCGCTGAGGAATGAAATAAACAGGAAGTGCAGGGAAGCTAAGAAGAAATGACTGTGTGAAAAATGTGAACTCGGAAAAGAAATGATTGTCGGAAGGACTGACTCAGCTTGTAGGAAAGTCAAAACAACCTTCGGTGATATTAAAATCAAGGGTGGTAACACTAAGAGTGCAACAGGAATTCCACTGTTAAATGCAGAGAAGAAATCAGATAGGTGGAAAGAGTACATTGAAAGCTTCTATGAGGGAGAAGATTTAGCTGATGTGATAGACGAAGAAACAGGAGTCAATTTAGAAGGGGTGGGGGATCCAGTATTAGAATCACTATTTAAGAGAGCTTTGGACGACTTAAGATCAAATGAAGCAGAAGAGATAGGTAAGATCAGAATTTCTAACATCATTTGGGAAAGTGGCAACAAAACGACTGTTCACGTTGGTGTGTAGAATGTATGAGTCTGGCGAAATACCATCATCCACACACTACCGAATACTGCAAGAGCTGGTATGATGTGAGAGAATCATCGCGCAATCAGCTTAACAGCTCATGCTTCCAAGTTTCTGACAAGAATAAAACACAGAAGAATGGAAAATAAAATTGAGGATGTGTTAGAGGACGATCAGTTTGGCTTTAGGAAAGGTTAAGGATCCAGAGAGGCGGTTCTGGCGTTGCAGTCGATAATGGAAGCAAGATAAAGAAAAATCAAGATACGTTCAGAGTATTTGTCGACCTGTAAAAAGCGTTCGACAATGTAAAATTGTGCAAGATGTTCGAAATCCTGAGAAAAATAAGGCTAAGCTATAGGGAGAGACGCGTCATATACAATATGTACAAGAGCCAAGAGGGAATAATAAGAATGGACGATCAAGAACGAAGTGATCGAGTTAAAAAGGGTGTGAGATAGTGGTGTAGTCTTTCGCTTCTACCGTTCAATCTGTGCATCGAAGAAGCAATGATGGAAATAAAAGAAAGATTCTGGAGTGGAATTAAAATTGGAGGTGAAAGGATATCAATGATACGATTCGCTGATGACATTACTATCCTGAGTGAAAGTGAATAAGAATTACATGATCTGCTAAATGTAATGAACAGTCTAATGAATACAGAATATGGATTGAGAGTAAATCAAAGAAAGAGGAAAGTAATGAGAAATAGCAGAAATGCGAACAGCGAGAAACTTAACATCAGGATTTATGGTCACGAAGTAGATGAAGAAAGGAATTCTCCTACCTTGACAGCAAAATAACCAATGACGGACGAAGCAAGGGGGGAATGAAACACAGACTAGCACTGGCAAAATGGGTATTCCTGGCCAAGATAAGTCTGCTAGTATCAAACATAGGCCTTAATTCGAGGAAGAAATTTCTGAGAATGTGCGTTTGGAGAAAAACTTTGTATGGCAGTGTAACATGGACTGTGGAAAAACCGGAACAGAAGAGAATCGAATCATTTCAAATGTGGTGTTACAAAAGAACGTTGAAAATTAGGTGGAATGATAAGGTAACGAATGAGGAGGTTCTGCCCGACATCTGTGATACTAGAGGAAGCTGTAGAGGGCAAAAACTGTAAAGGAAGACAGAAACTGGAATACATCCAGCAGATAATTGAGGACGTAGATTCAAGTGATAATCTGAAATGAAGAGGTTGGTACAGGAGATGAATTCGTGGCAGGCCGCATCAAACCAGTGAGAAGACTGATGACTCCAAAACAGGATGTGCAGAGGTTTTCAGTGTGAGCCAGTAGATGAGGAAAAGATATGATCTGATAAAGGGTAAGCAAATTTGGAAAGCAAGGCAAAATGTGTGGCGTTCAAGAATTTTGAGGGATTCATATAATGCCAGTGGACAGGACTTGTTTAGGAGAGGAGAGTTCGGATCAAGGCTCTGTAAAAATTGTGGAGGATGTTGGAATGATGCAATCCCCATATTCAGCCGGTTAGTAGTTTTATTCTATTGGATCGTTAGGAGGGGTTTCCGTGTTACTTTATAATGATGGATAAGTTAGCACTATTCTAGGGTTTTCGTTAACTGGATAGGATGGTCATAAATTGTAAGGTTCTGTTGATACATATTATGTGTCTTTAATACAGTGGTTGCTGTTGCCCTCTACACCCTCATGCCGTTGATCATTGCCGATTCTTCCGCCTTCCCCCCCCCCCCCCCCCCCCCCCCCGAAGGACAAGAGAATGACCTGAACTTCTGTCCGCTCCTCCGCCTTCTTACAAGACCGTTGTACATACGATACTACCCGTAAACTCGAATACAGCAGCCCTATTGTTTCACCCCTAATCACAAATCCTGTTATGCAATCGCACAGATATACGGTGGAAAAAAATACTGTACTTGTCCGTCGGCTTGCGATTCCTCATCCCAGTTCGAGACAAAAGTGTATCTAACAAAATCTAGCTCCACCAATAGGTTTAATAGAAATTCAATTTAAAAAACGAGGCTCTGACAACGCTGTAACTGCCTGCAGAATGGCCAAGAAAAGGTAACATGAACTCTGCGCTGTGTCAGAGTTGTCCCACTGGCTGAATGAGACGAGACAGTGCTATGTGCAGTGGATATGCAGACTCGCCGATATTCGAGTCACGTTCGCCCCAAGCATCAATTTGTATCTAATTTACACCTCCACAATGCGGTATCATGTGCATTTCTTTTTGTTACTGTTACCTTTTTTGAAACGTTAAGACATAACATGAACTTCTTAAATGTGCAAACTACCACTTTGTTTCATCGATGACACATAAGTCCAATAGAAGATAACAGTGGACACAGTAACATCATCTTCATCCAGTGAGGTACGGAAAACACAGTAGGTAGGCTACACAAGATGCCAAATTATGCTACGCACAATGATTTCATTCTGTACATTTGACGTCCAGGCCGTACTTACTCGTACGGGCAACACTCACATCAGAGAAGATGTTTAAAGCGACCACCTTGCATTTGCAAACACTTCGTCAGTCGCTGGAACATACTTTGGCATAAGAGTTATTATGTCGAGTATATCCATGGGTGGAGCAATATAAACTTGTTCCTTAATGTCCCCACAAACAAAGATCCAGGTGATTAAGGTCCAGGGAACGTGGAAGTCAGAGCATGGCCTCCACGACCAACCCACTTCCCCGAAAATGCTTCATTTAAATAGTTACAAACATTCATTCCAAAGTGTGGCGGTGTACTATCATGCTGAAACCATAACCGTCGAACTCCCAGTGGGATGTTTTCTAATGCGTCGGGCAAAGCACTGTAAAGAAACACACGATGCAGGGCGCATGAAATATGTCTGGCAAAAGACAAGGGCCCAAAAAGATTCCTCCCACAGGGCACGGGTTTATACCAAAGCGTGCACGAAAGTCAATTTCACAGGTGACTTTGGGTTACGTTCCGACCAATTATGGCTGTTGTATAGATTGAAAATACCTTCACGAGTGAAGCTAATACGTCAGTCCGTTATGCAGTCTTCTAGCTGCTGGTACAGAGTTAACGTGTAACACGGATGTAGTTCTTCAACGTGCAACACTTATAAACCCATTGTCAGAGATCTCTGGAACTGTCTTGCAATAGCACGGGTTCTTAGTCGAGGTGATTGTGTGAACAGTTTCATGAATCGCGTCCTCTGTAACTTTAGGCTTTGGACGACCTCTATCCTGGACGAAGCTTACCCGTTTTCCGAAGGCGTTGCTCCAGACAACTAAAAACATTCTTATCAGGGTGGTGCCTCTGTGGTACCGTGTAGCATACGCACGAGCAGCAGCGGCAGCTTGGTTACCAGATGCATCCGGGACCAAATGTAAGTCGGCGTTATCATCGTTTGTTTACCCCATCGGGAAGCCGCGCTACATGAACTTGACAGCCTCAGTTACAGCTGTGCACTGCGCCATTAGTAGAGACATACATGTAGTTTAATGGATCCCACTGTCATGTGATAGTCTATTGTCATGTGACAAAACGGTACCCTGCTTATAAACGATGAGAACTTGGGGACAGATCTCTATAAAACAAAAAAAGAAATATTTCAAGGAATCGAATTATAGCTGCATGGTGGATGTGGGCTTGATGTCCCAGCAGTGTACTCAGTGAGCTCTGGTGGCTGGTAGAGGAGTGCGGGTTGCTACACGTTCCTCTGTACATTCCAGTGTGCTGCATGATGTGATAACGTTGCCAGCTCTTCATCTTCTTACACGTGTTTTCAAAGTGCACCCTATCTTATTTTGGTAAATAAACTTTTGTCTTGAATCAGGATGAGGAATCACATCCCAAGTGCGGCATTTTTTCTTCACCCTTAATCAACATATACCACCCACTCTACACTTATACTTTACCATATTCGTATCTGATCCTTGACTTCGAAATCCGCCCTGACATCTATTGCTCCTGTCAGATTTACCCTGCATACCCTTATACTATTTCAGAGGTCCTCAACCTCCCCATCCCACCCTCTTCTTTCCTCCTCTTCATCTTGGCCTAGTTCCATCCTAGCTGTCTGTATCCCAAATCACATGTTTCACTACCAACTGTCTGATATGCCCTGCATACACTAAAAATTCATCCAAGTTCTACCAGAGCATCTCCCAGAAGCCAAAGCGTCTTTGACGATAATCAGTATACTCCAATTAGGGGCAAAAGCTGAGCGATTTGCTGCAAACACATGAGCTGTTGCAGCATGAGGGAACGACCGAGAGACCAGGTCTGCAACCGAAGTGTAATGCAATCGTGGTAGCCGAGAGACAGCGTCATACTAGTGTCGCAAGGAAGGCCTAAATACAACATAACAATAAGTTTTCAGGTGTCGAAACAGCAGAAAAGAGCCTCTGAAAGGCGAAGTTGTGAAAGTCTGATTACTGACTGCCCAGAGCTTAGTCTTTTTTTTTGTTTCACTTACAGCTATCCATTCAGAAGGGAGGTTATAGTAGTCGACCCTCTATGGAGCCACAATTTCGCCGGAAGGACTGTGCCACTACCAGCTGCAGGGCCAACTTCCGAGGCAACGCTGATGTGGGGCAGAGACTGCCATCTCTCTGGAGGTCTGCTGGAATCTTGGCAGGTGTGAGCGGGATGCTGCCCATCATCCACCTGCGAGAGGGGGGTCTACCGCTGCTGCTCATCCCATTCTCGTGGCAAACTTCGGTGTTGGTGGCTCCTGACACATAAATGGGGGCTGAGGGCTGAACCCTGCATGACAGCGAGTACTCCATTTGGACGTGGCGACTTGTCTGCTGAGTGCCCGTCAACGAGAGCACTGTGGAGATCGATATGCAGAGCCGTAGACCACCTGCGTCCACGGGTCGACGGCCGTACAGTGACATAACTACGTTGTTTGACGCCTCGCTGCATTGGCGGAACTCCAAGTCAAGCGCACGTCCGCTTCCCTCTGCTGATGAGTCTGCCATTATGCCTGCCCAAGTGAGGTGCACCGCCTTGGGAGACAATCCTGTATTACTGTTTAGTAAATTTATTATTGACAATAATGTTTCCTTGATGCACTCTTATTGTAGCTAGGTCCTCACTGCCGCTTCCCGCCTGACTTTCTTCTGATGACTGCAGGGCTCTTTGACCGGACCCCTACCTATCCTTCCACATTATACCTATCCTCACAAAGCAACCCACCTAAACCCAATAGCTCCATAAACACTTAAACTGCCCCAAAGGACCTACACACCTTCTCTCTCACCATCACTCCCAAATGCAGCTCCGTGCCGTCAGAGGGTAGTGAAGTGTAATGAAGGGCAATGTTTGTTTTAATTTTCTCGCAACACATGCTTTAAATGACATTTAATGTTTTCCTATGTGTTAAGTTAAATAAGGTCTGTGAAAAGCGCCCTTTTGTGTATATACTTCTTCTTTTATAAATATATATTCCTTCTTTGTACCTTTTTAACTCTTTCATCTGAGTACTGTTCCGCTGCCAGTCCACCATCCCCAGTCTGGGATGAGGGAATGAAATAAAAATAACACGAAAATTGTCACACGAAGCATTCTCACTGCGCGTCATTAGCTCAGTTTTATCAAGAGCCACAGAGATTTAGAGTGCTCAGCGTCTTACCAAAATTGATCGATTTGGATGCATACAGTTTTTATGTGTGTCCAATAAGTATTGCAACACTTTTTTTCCTGAAAAAAGAATAGCTTTATTCAAGATTATAATGCAGCATATTAATCCCCACCCTATGGATACAAAGCCATAGTTTTCAACATAATCTCCGTCAGTGCGACTGTCTTCCGTACCTTACTGGGAGGGTACCACTCTAGTTCAAATGGCTGTGAGCACTATGGGACTTAACATCTGAGGTCATCAGTCCCCTAGAACCTAGAACTACTTAAACCTAACTAACATAAGGACATCACACACATCCATGCCCGAGGCAGGATTCGAACCTGCGACCGTAGCGCTACTCTAGTTGTCGAAGTGAGAGGCAACGTCTTGCTGCATCAATAACCCAGCCATCATCAACATACGGCCGGCCGGTGTGGCCGTGCGGTTAAAGGCGCTTCAGTCTGGAACCGCGTGACCGCTACGGTCGCAGGTTCGAATCCTGCCTCGGGCATGGATGTGTGTGCTGTCGTTAGGTTAGTTAGGTTTAAGTAGTTCTAAGTTCTAGGCGACTGATGACCTCAGAGCCATTTTATCAACATACTGGTTCCTACTGACTGCTTTCTTCATTGGGCCAAACAGATGGAAATCGGAAGATGCGAGATCTTGGCTGTAGGGTGGACGAGGAAGAAAAGTCACATGAAATTTTGTGAGCTTCTCGCAGATGCGCTGACTTGCGTTGTCATGGATAAAAAGTTCGTTTGCGTTTTTATGGCGACAAACATACTGAAGTCGTTTCTTCAGTTTACTGAGGGTAGCACAATAGACTCCAGAGCTGATTGTGTACCATGAGGTAGGACATCATACAGAATAACGCCTTCAGAGTCGCCATGACTTTACCAGTTGAGGGTATGGCATGGAACGTTTTTCTTTTAGGAGAAGAGGGGATTGGAATTTTTTTTCGGTTAGAAGTGATGACATTATGTTTTATCTTCTGTTCTACAAAAAATTGTCACGATAAGCCCTGTAACGTGCAGGCAATTCAGCGCAGATTGTCCCTCGTTGCTCTTTATGGCCTCGTGTTCGGTGGCGAGGGACCCAGCGCGCACGCACTCCGAGTACCTCAGCTGGTGGACCAGTGTGTCAGCACCATTAACAAAGACGTCCAGTTGAACAGCGAGGTGTTTGTGGTAAGTCTATCACCTTGAATGAAAGTATACACGGGCTCCAACACTGCAGGAGTCGCAGCTGTGTGCAGCCGCTCGGCATGTGGGAGATCGGACAGTTTTGGGCGCCCTGGTTTCAGTGATGACAAACGCCTCGCCCAAAGACTCACCGTGCTTTTCTTCACTGTCAGGTCTCTGCAGACATTCTGCAAGCGCCTATGATTATCTGCGATGCTCCGGTTTTCCGCCAAAAGAAACTCAATGACAGCTCTCTCGTTAGAACGCGCCTCCATTGCAGACACCATTTTGAAGGCTACGCGTAGCGGAACCTCGTGAAGCTATAGAGGCTAAAAGGAGAATATTCCACGATATTCCACAACAAATAGTGTCGGAAGTTCCATGCGGCTTTTCGCGAATGATGCTGTAGTATACAGAGAAGTTGCAGCATTAAAAATTGTAGCGAAATGCAGCAAGATCTGCAGCGGATAGGCACTTGGTGCAGGGAGTGGCAACTGACCCTTAACATAGACAAATGTAATGTATTGAGAATACATAGAAAGAAGGATCCTTTATTGTCTGATTATATGATAGCGGAACAAACACTGGTAGCAGTTACTTCTGTAAAATATCTGGGAGTATGCGTGCGGAACGATTTGAAGTCGAATGATCATATAAAATTAATTGTAGGTAAGATTCATTGGGAGAGGTTAAGATTCATTGGGAGAGGTTAAGATTCATTGGGAGAGTCCTTAGAAAATGTAGTCCACCGACAAAGGAGGTGGCTTACAAAACACTCGTTCGACCTATACTTGAGTATTGCTCATCAGTGTGGGATCCGTACCAGATCTGGTTGACGGAGGAGATAGAGAAGATCCAAAGAAGAGCGACGCGTTTCGTCACAGGGTTATTTGGTAAGCGTGATAGCGTTACGGAGATGTTTAGCAAACTCAAGTGGCAGACTCTGCAAGAGAGGCGCTCTGCATCGCGGTGTAGCTTGCTGTCCAGGTTTGGAGTGGGTGCGTTTCTGGATGAGGTATCGAATATATTGATTCCCCCTACTTATACCTCCCGAGGAGATCACGAATGTAAAATTAGAGAGATTCGAGCGCGCACGGGGGCTTTTCGGCAGTCGTTCCTCCCGCGAACCATACGGGACTGGAACAGGAAAGGGAGGTAATGACAGTGGCACGTAAAGTGCACTCCGCCACACACCGTTGGGTGGCTTGCGGAGTATACATGTAGATGTAGAAATTCCACATTTTTTGACCGAAATTAGCCGAGAAAAAAAGTGTTGATTTGTTTACTCAACGCCTCTCGTACGGCATCAGACTTGATGACGACGTTGTTAAGAAAAGTGGTAGATAGCCTATGGATTTTCTTTTACAGAATTACAGGAAATTATAGTTGTATAAAGGAAGACTAAATCTTTGATGTTTATATTTGAGGAGGTTGCCGCTTCTCTGTTGACGAATACCCCATAAAGACCACTACGCGATTCGCCTTTTCCAAGTCGGTCAAAGGAAAGAAGTACACAGTTCGCGGCAAATTAACTGTGATGGGTCCGACAGCGGGCGGAGGGTGAGGGGTGGGACGAGCAACAGGGGGACCAAGTCCGGCCGCCGGTTTCGCTTCCGGCGAAGCTTGTTAATGGCGGCGACCGTCATTAGCATACAAACTGCCACGCCACGCCACTTCCCCCGGACGGTATCGATCACCCGCGGCCGCTCAATCACCGGCAGACGTCTCCGGAGCACGTCCCCCGCCCGCCCCCCACCCACAGGGGACGGCTAAAAGCGGCGCCGGCAAACCGCAGTGACGAACTGTTACCGCGGAAACTACCGGCCGAGTTAGCATTCCGCGCACCACAGCCTGCCCATTTGCCTGCCTGCTGCCGCCGACAGAGACATCAGCGCCCGTTTGTGCCGGGACAACAGACAGGTTGCACGAAGATTAATTTGGCGTCGAAACAGGATCCGGCAAAGAGACGGCGTGCGCTTGGATTTAGCGGTGTCCGGACATTTGCCACACCGGACATTTGCCACGGTTTTACCTGCTCCGAAGGGTCGGGTCCCTTGTCCCCCCCCTCCTCCTCCTCCTCCTCCTCCTCCTCCTCCTCCTCCTCATCCGGCCGCCCAGTTTGCTTTCGAAGTTCCGAACGTGACATCAGTATGGAAGATATTACAACCAACAAGGGCAGGCCTCCTGCTCATTACAAAGGTTACGAGTATCTTAAACAGAGGGAATCTAAAGAAGGTGTTGTTACATGGATGTGCTTACCCTGAAAATCGGATCATTGCAATGGAAAGCTGCTTTCGAGGAACAGAGAAGTGTTGAGCGTATTATAACATTTCTGTGGACCACCTGACGATGCGGCTCTGAAAGTGAGAAAGCAAGTGGAAAGGGCGGAGAGAAGGTCTCGAGAAGAAACTACACAGTTATCGGAGATATAAGCGGATGAAATGGGAAATCTACATAATACAGTTTGTGACTTTGTTACAGTGATGCCTAGTTCAGAATCTATGAAGAGAACCAACAACAGCCTAAGAACTCTTATGAAATTGATCTTCATGAAGATCTATTAAAAATGGGAGATGGCAGTAGTTTTCTTCTGGAAGACGATCTATTAGAGGCGAGAATAATGATTTTTAGTGGAAGCAAAGGAAAAGAAATTTTAAAAACATGTGCCCATTTTTTTATGGATGGAACATTTAAGAGATGCAGCAAGCAGTTTGTACAGACCTTCACCATACACGTAGGCTTAGAAGGCCCGATTAAAGAAACAAACATTCTTCCTATTGTATTTGCACTGCTCCCTAATAAGAAGAAAGACACATATGTTCGCCTGTTTCGTCTGATAAAACAGGCAGTCTCTGAGTGGTGTCCTAAACAAGTAAAGGTGGACTTTGAGGCAGCTGCGATATCGACCATTCGTCAAGTTTTTCCCACAACTGAAATATATGGATTCTATTTCCATATGATGAAGAGTTTATGGAGAAGAGCTAAAGTTCTCGGTCTAGCTGAGGAGTACCACTAGAACGAGGATTTAAGACTTCACGTCAGCGTGTGTGCAGCGCTGGCAGTTGTAAAACCGGAGGACGTAAGCAATGGTTGGATTGAGATTCATGCAGAAGCTCCTGATAACGGAAGGTTCTCTCATTTCCTTGACTACTTTGTGGATAAATGGCTAGAGAATGAGGATATCGCAATAGAAATGTTGGACTGTTACGGAAAAAGGCACCGAACGGCGAATGCTGTTCAACGGTGGCAAAACAAAATAAATAGTATTATAGGAAACCCTCACCCTAGAATCCACTATTTGGTGGAGTGCTTGAAAAAGGAAGCAGAGCTCACAAACTGCATGTACATGAAATTGGAAATGAATCTTGAAGGTAAGAAGAGGAAGAAGAAGTACTTGGAGCTGGACGACAGGATAGAGAGAATCGTAAAGAATTATGAAGAGACTGGCAACATTAGGCCTTGCTTGAAAGCCATTGCCCATATTCAGAAACTGGACTAAAATACGTTAAAAATGTATTAAAAGCTATGAAGACCGCTGAGTCCTCGCAGATTACTGAGATAAATTTTTAAAACATTGAAGCAGCATTATCGGAGCTAATATTAAGTTGTAATTGTAAATAGAGTATACATTAGTTCAGCATGTTTAGGCTGATTTTACACACGCCAGAATGGTAGATGGTCATTTATCATTTTCACGGTCCAAAGCCTGTGCAAAGTGTGATGCGAGTCAGCCTTTAATGTAAAAATTAAAGTGTTTCAAGCCTCACAAAAGTATCCCTATTGTTGTCACGTTAAGATAACTTTTTTCTACCTTCCAATATTATGGCCATACTATTAAATAATTTTAAGTTCTAAAATAATTTTCTGAAGCTTCAGAAACGCAACTATCACCTAAAATATCATGGTTTGCTAAACTGATAGTATACGCTTTTGTAAAAGAAAATGGGAACTGAACCTTTGAATTGCACCTAAAATTGACATCCCAAAACTGATCTGATCCTAAGGTTGACAATTTTGGCACCTCAAATATTTTTTATTTAAGTTTAGCTGCAAACATTTATAGTAGATGTAAATCTACTTAAGTACATTTAGATATAGTCCTTTAAAAATTAAAATTTCTTACTAAATTGTTGATTATCTTTAAACAGGCCAGTAAAAGCAAGGAGCTTACTACTGAAAATTAATTGTTACTAAAGAACATCAGAAATGTATTAGACCTACTTTTCTTATACATTAGAGACTTTTTGAAAAGATATTTGATCATTTCCTCTGTCACTGACAGTGTAATTTCAGTTGCTTTGCAACACCAGGGATATCTACTTTTAATCTATGTTTGCAGCTGTTCTCATTTCGAATTCTGGAATATTTACTTCGTCTTCTTTGGTGAAGGAATTTCGGAAAATACATTTACTAACTCCACCTTAGTGGCACTGTCTACAGTAACATTACCGTCGCTGTCGCACAGTAAAGGTACTTACTGAGCCTTTCCGCTGGTTTTTTTAACATGGGACCAGTATCTCTTTGGATTTTCCGCCACATTTCTAGAGCGAGTTTCGTTGTGGAAGCTGTTAGATGCATCTCGCATTGAAATCCGCACCAAATTTCGAGCCTCAGTAAAACTTCACCAATCTTGGAGATTTTGCGTTCGTCTAAATTATACGTGCCTTTTGCGGTGCCCCTGCAACAGCTTTCTGACGTGTTTTGTGTACCATGGGGGATCAGTTCCGTCTCTTATTAATTTATTTGGTATGAATATCTCGAGTGCTGTTGATACTATTTCTTTGAACTTAAGCCACATATGGTCTTAATTTACATAGTTTGGAAGGATTGGAGGCTACCTCTTGGAAAGACATCACCCGAATTTTTAGCTGCTTTTATAAATAGATATATTTTGCGTTGAGTTTTGGTGAATTTTTTTGTTACGGAAGTGAGCCTCGCTACGACTGCGTGTTCACTAATCCCTGTATCCGTCGTGATGCTCAGGATTATTTGTGGCTAAGAGTTCAAGTGTGTTTTCGTAACCATTTACAAATGGTTCAAATGGCTCTGAGCACTATGGGACTTAACATCTGTGGTCATCAGTCCCCGAGAACTTAGAACTACTTAAACCTAACTAACCTAAGGACATCACACGCATCCATGCCCGAGGCAGGATTCGAACCTGGGACCGTAGCAGTCGCGCGGTTCCGGACTGAGCGCCTAGAACCGCGAGACCACCGCGGCCGGCGTAACCATTTACAATTTGAATGACCTCGTCAACTAATTGTTAAAAATAATTTTAAAAAAAAGCATTTAGAACAATTACGGAAGTTGTTTTCTATTTACAGTAGGGTATGAAAATGTATATTTGTTGGTCCGCAGCTCGTGGTCGTGCGGTAGCGTTCTCACTTCTCGCGCCCGCGTTCCCGGGTTCGATTCCCGGCGGGGTCAGGGATTTTCTCTGCCTCGTGATGACTGGGTGTTGTGTGATGTCCTTAGGTTAGTTAGGTTTAAGTAGTTCTAAGTTCTAGGAGACTGATGACCAGAGATGTTAAGTCCCATAGTGCTCAGAGCCATTTTGTATTTTTGTCAACATGTGGAAGGTAGATTGAAGTAACTGCCAACTATAGTTGAATGAGTATGGTACCTATTCGTGATGATTCTCCAGTTTCCCTTTCTTTGAACTGTTCAGCAAGTGTTTCTTCTGAGACAGGGGGTCGGTAAAAGGAGCCAGTTATTAATTTATTCCGGTTGTCGAATATAACCTCTGCCCATACTAAGTCACAGGAACTATCTGCTTCAAAGTCGATTGTGAGCTTACATTATTTTCCTTTAAGTTGTCCTTCTTGTTTCTGTTGTAGTGCAGATAATTACAATTACGGCTTTTCCCTCCAGAACCTAAGATGCTTTCTCTGTGACCCTGTGAATACCAGAGCTAAACAATGTAGAACAACAATATACGTTACAAGCGTAGCATTCTGTATTACTTCATTTCCTTATTTCTAACATTTTAAAATTGTAAGTCGACTTTAGATGACATGTCAATCATAGATGTTATTATCTCTATTTAGTGAACGTGTTTTCAGTTACGTTTTGAACATTGTCCCGCTACACTTTATTAACTAATGTTTTTAGAGAGTAAATTAATATGGAGTACGTCGTTCTTCTTTTCAAACATTCACAAACCCATTTATTCTTTCCCTATTGTCTTTTGGGTATGCAGGCACAAATGCAGTGATGAAAAAGAAATGATTAGCGTACATTCGCATTCTCGTTTCATCGTGAAAGGAAGCTACCGTACAGACAGAGGAATCTATATTTATACTTGGGAGAACTAATTACATACTGACATAATCGTCGGTATTGCTTTCGTTTCCCAATAGTTATAAATATTTCGATTTCAGAAAAGAATCTCTGTATTTGGCCAAGATGTCGAAGAAGAAGGTCCCTTACGTACTGGTTGTATCGATTAAGATGTGGAGACGGCGGTTTGAGAGCGGACAGAGGTAGTGCGGGGAAGGGCGTCCCTACCTGAGGGATCGCTACTCAAGCTACCTGGCGAAGGGGCAAGTGTGGCAAATGTCCGGTGTGGCAAATGTCCGGTGTGGCAAAAAGTCCGGCATTCCATTTAGCAGGTAGTTGCACGTGACGTGACGGGATTAGAGTAGGGGGGGGGGGGGGGGCAAGCGGTGCACGGCGTTACTGATACGTGGCTCCGGGAGGGGTGGGGTTTGGCTTGATTGTCCCAGGAGGTGAAAGCATAATACACTGTCTGATAAAAAGTATCCGGACACCCCTAGCTGACGCAGAATTGGCCACTAGACGTCACGAGAGGCGGGGAATAATAGCATAATGGGTCTGTCACTGGAGATCAGATACTTCGAAAGTGGACTTGTCATTGGAGTCACCTGCATAACAGATCTATCAAAAATATTTCAACCCTTCTAAAGCTGCCCAAGCCGTCTGTTGGTGATGTGTGTAAAATGAAAAGGCGAACGGGCAACCTCACCTAAACCAAGACCAGGTAGATACGATGTATTGACGGATAAATGCCGTCAATGCACTGCTGGCTCTGGTTCTAAAAAGTCGCTGAAAATCAGCGGAAGCAATCACTCATGAGTTCCAAAGTGCCACCAGCACTCCAACTAGGACAATGACTGAGCGTAGGGATATAACGTCCCCAATATTTGCACGGAATTTACCCAAAGTAATGTGAAACAAGGGCACCGCTCTCTTTTTTTTCTCTGCTACAACTGTTACTAGAAGTCAGAATATCAAGCACGTGCAATTGAATATCGCGCGCTTCGTGTAGAGAATCTTTTGTTTTAAATAGTAGGCATAAAATGTGTGCTGTAAAATGTTTGCTGTGTGCTCTAGTGTAAGCTGACTTTTATTTCTTTAAAACATTCGTTTAAAGTTTAACCATATTTCATTTACAAATCTGTCCTTCCTTTACAGTTTCATAATTTTGTATATTTTCTTAAATACGGAAGCATTTCTTTTGGTTATTATAGTTTTCGTGCGTCATTGCATGCACTGTAGCCTTTTGTTTGTGAAACACGATAGAACATGCTGTAAGTAGGCTGTTTAGGTTTTTGTGTTGGCAACGCCACGCAGCGCTCTGTATGAAAATCACTGACTGTGCTGTGTGAAGTCAATGGCTGGTTTGCATTGTTGGAATATTTGCTATTGTAGTGTTGGGCAGTAGGATGTGAACAGCGCACAGCGTTTCGCAGTTGGAAGTGAGCCGCCAGCAGTGGTGGATGTGGGAAGAGAGGTGGCAGAGTTTTGAGAGGGGATGATCTGGACGTGTGTCCATCAGAGACAGTAAATTTGTAAGACTGGATGTCATCAACTGATATATATATATATATATATATATATATATATATATATATATATATATATATATATATATATATATATATGCCTATCAGTAGGTAGTGCCTTCAGTAGTTAGAATCTTTTATTTAGCTGACAGTATTGGCGCTCGCTGTATTGCAGTAGTTTGAGTAATGAAGATTTTTGTCAGGTAAGTGATTCATGAAAGGTATAGGTTATTGTTAGTCAGGGCCATTCTTTTGTAGGGATTATTGAAAGTCAGATTGCGTTGCGCTAAAAATATTGTATGTCAGTTTAGTGTTGATCAGAATAAGTAAAGAGCGAAATGTCTGAGTACGTTCAGTTCTGCTCAGCTATTTGAAAATCAAATAATGTAAAAGGTTTATCGGCACAGTAATCATTAATTTTCCAAAGGGAACGGTTTCACTGCAAACAGTTTAATATTACCAAGTCATATAATGAGTTTAATACTACTTTCCGAAAGGAAACATATTTAAATTCACGGTCAGTAACAAATTTTTAGCAAAATATTTGCTCTCCTAGCAAAAACTGTGAGCTATTGCTGCTTTCATAGGAAATTGCATTAACTTTCATAAAAGTTTAGAGTTAAGACAGACATTTAATAAGAGTTTGTTGTAACATTCCGCCATCGCTTTTTATTTTAATATAAAAATAGCTCACTACCCGAAATTTCCTTCCATATTAATTGCATGTAAAATAATTAAATCCCAATTAACAGGTGGTGACGTTAAAGGCAAGTGAAAAGAATGAGTTACGATGGTCGAGCCACACGTTTCTGGAGTGCTGGAGGGAGTACTTCGTGACACTTGAGGTGGTGTAAAGAGCGACGCTACAATACAGTGAATCTCTGGAAACGAGTGATTCAGATTGAGGGATCATACTGTACCCTATGGCATACCCATGGAAAGATTTGGGTGTGGCGAATCTCTTCTGAGCGTTGCCTGGCATTACTTGAAGTGCCGAAAGTGAAGTGCATACGTGGTGGTTTTACTGTGTGGGACTGTTTTTCGTTGTTACGGTTTGGTTCCTTTATCGAACTTGAGAGAGCCAAATAATGAAGTATCTGAACACATTTTACAGCACTGTGTACTGTGTAAAGTAGAAGAACAGTTCGGAGACGATGATGTCATGGAGCAGCATCTATGAGGCGATGGTTTGTGGATGACAGCGTTCCTCAAATGAACTCCTCTCCCCAGACATGAGCCCAATTAACACCTTTGGGATGGTTTAGGGCACAAGATTTCCTCGAGACCTCAGTGGGCAACATCTACCTTCTCTGCTTTCAGCTGTTGAGGAGGAATGGACTGCAATTCTTCCAGAAACACCTCACTGAAAGTGTGTCTAGCAGAGTTCATGCCGTTATAGAGGCGAAGATTGCACGGAGCCCATATTAATGTCCACTAACATGTGTCTGGGTACTTTTGAAGACATACTGCACACAGACGGCTGTCACAGACCGGAGTAACATATTTCGGCCACTCCCAGTATGTAAGACCTGTCTGTCTTCCTGAAGTGTACTGGAGTCCCACATGCAACCAGGAGCGGATACGGTGTATGTCGGGTCTTACGGCTGTGCAGGCAGATGGGGGAGGATGTGGTGGCCTCGCTCGAGGGGGCCATGACACACCCTCCCCAAAAAACGTGTTACAAAAGCGTTTATATGTTTCCATACATCAGTACTTTGAAATGCAAGAGTCTCGAAAATAGCAAGAAACTCTGCCGGTGCGTTGGAATAGCAGTCAGCTCGGGCCATGTCGGCACGAGAGTCGCTTTGGGGGGCGTTGGTTAGCCGTCATGTTTCGATGCTCCTGTTAATACAAATCTATGAGATGAATATCACGCTAGTCTATTTTTCGATCGCTTTGTCTAATAGGCACGTAATATTCCGCTTAAAAATCGTTTTATTTGTAGCGAGAAGCAAACCGACGTTTTCCATCGACGCTGGGCGCCGCACGAAAGGCATGATGGACAGTGTTTGTTTGGGCTGACCGCAGCTACACACTGCTAAACGAAAGTGTACATATCTGTCGAAACACCAGAGAAAATGCGCCTGACCATTCTTAGCACGCCGGCCGTTGTGGCTACGCTGCTCTAGGCGCTTCAGAACGGAACCGCTCTGCTACGGTCGCAGGTTCGAATCCTGCCTCGGCGTGTGTGTGATGTTCTTAGGTTTAAGTATTTCTAAGTATAGGGGACTTATGACAGATGTTAAGTCCCGTAGTGCTTAGATCCATTTTTGAACTCTTAGCAGGGCACTATATTATGGTGTGTTATGGGCATAAGTACGGATATTGTAATCATTGGTACCTTAATACGTATGTACTTCAGTGAGTGAGTTGTTTTTTCTTTGCATATAACAGTCTTGCCCCAAACACGTCGCATAATTTACTACCTGGTGTTTTCTGCGCGGTCGTAAATGTACCGCGAAGTGGGCTGCGCCTGTCGGCATAGACTATCGTTCCACGTCCATACTCCGACACTTCAAGACCTGACTTGCTGCTCAGGGGAAAATAAACATTAATTGCTTTCCTGTGTGACACTTACTTTGAGGTGCTAACCAACCTAAAAACATATTACTTGTAATAGGTATACTTATTAGTCTGCAAATGGAGTACTCTTGTTCAGTAAACTGTTAGTGTTTCAACGTCTTTGTGTCACTACGGTTCCCGATAGCTTCGTTTTTTATTGATTATGCTCCAGAAGGGTACCGGTAGCAGGGCGTAGCCACTCTGCTGCCTGCATATGCAATTTGTGTTGCCTACGACCCAGTCATCGGCTCTGTGTCAAGGGCGTGGCGGGGTGGGGGTGGGGGAGTAGGATGAACCAATTAAAGTTCCTGATTCGCTTCTAAACTTTACTTGTCGAAAATCAATCTATCAATTTACTAGGATAGACAGTATTCAACAAACATAGTTATTTGACCCTGCAAATTCGGTGAAATACTGTCGTCCCAGGGCCGGTTTTGGCGGAATAGAATAACTTTTTTGAACAAGAGATACGTGCTGTGTTGAAGAGTGAGAACGCTCTTGCCTCCACAACGAAGGAGTGATTGGACGTATTACAAGCCTGAGATATCTCCAAGTCTTATGGTGGCCGTCGGAGTGACAGTCGAGTGCTGCATGGGGAAGACATGTGAGATCGCCGTAGCTACATTGTGTATCGCAAATGCAAGGGCCAGGCGTCTACGAAATCGTGCAGCCATTAGGATTTTTACATGCCACCATCTCAAGGGTATACTGCCGGAATCTCGATTGGGTAAACCATCGAATGAGGTGACTGTACCTTGGACATAGTTTTGCGCAAACTGCATCAGATATTACAGCGGCCATGCAATAAGATCGCCAATGCTTTCGATGTCTAGTAGAGTAAATGACACACAAACCACCTCCATCGCCAAGGTGCACGACTTTTCCACACTTTGCTATGTAGTTATCTGTGTAAATAGATTTTAACTGCTTGTGCGAGTGCAAATTGGGGATAGTTACTGCAGCTTACTCATTTTTTCATTTAAATTTTGAGTGTACTATATAACGCGTGTTCGTGTTTGGAATATTTGTCCTTCAAACGGTGCCTTGTACAAATAAAAAAGCGGAAATCGTGGAATTTACTTCTCTGGATTTCTTTGAATTTTAGCTGTAACCAAATCTGCAACAGATATTTTTGTATATTTAATTTCTTAACATGTCTTTTTTTCCTAGCTGAAACATTCCTACCCACATCTTTCTAAATTGTTGAAATTTACCTTCCAGTTTCATACCTATCGTTGGGGAATAGACAAAACGTTTGACAATAAACTCTGAGGTTTCTGACACTACGTATTTTCATATAAGGTAAATTTATTGGTTTCATATTTAACACCGTGAACTTAGGAATTTGCTCATTTAAATCTGTTGTGGCTAAGGACAGACCACATCGGAGACACTAAATAAAAGTTGTTGTTGTTGGTCTTCAGTCCTGAGACTGGTTGGATGCAGCTCTCCATGCTACTCTATCCTGTGCAAGCTTCTTCATCTCCCAGTACCTACTACAACCTACATCCTTCTGAATCTGCTTAGTGTATTCATCACTTGGTCTCCCTCTACGATTTTTACCCTCCACGCTGCCCTCCAATACTAAATTGGTGATCCCTTGATGCCTCAGAACATGTCCTACCAACCGATCCCGTCTCCTGGTCAAGTTGTGCCACAAACTTCTCTTCTCCCCAATCCTATTCAGTACTTCCTCATTAGTTATGTGATCTACCCATCTAATCTTCAGCATTCTTCTGTAGCACCACATTTCGAAAGCTTCTATTCTCTTCTTGTCCAAACTATTTATCGTCCATGTTTCACTTCCATACATGGCTACACTCCATACAAATACTTTCAGAAATGACTTCCTGACACTTCAATCTATACTCGATGTTAACAAATTTCTCTTCTTCAGAAACGCTTTCCTTGCCATTGACAGTCTACATTTTATATCCTCTCTACTTCGACCATCATCAGTTATTTTGCTCCCCAAATAGCAAAACTCCTTTACTACTTTAAGTGTCTCATTTCCTAATCTAATTCCCTCAGCATCACCCGACTTAATTCGACTACATTCCATTATCCTCGTTTTGCTTTTGTTGATGTTCATCTTATATCCTCCTTTCAAGACACTGTCCATTCCATTCAACTGCTCTTCCAAGTCCTTTGCTGTCTCTGACAGAATTACAATGTCATCGGCGAACCTCAAAGTTTTGACTTCTTCTCCATGGATTTTAATACCTACTCCGAATTTTTCTTTTGTTTCCTTTACTGCTTGCTCAATATACAGATTGAATAACATCGGGGAGAGGCTACAACCCTGTCTTACTCCTTTCCCAACCACTGCTTCCCTTTCATGTCCCTCGACTCTTATAACTGCCATCTGGTTTCTGTACAAATTGTAAATAGCCTTTCGCTTCCTGTATTTTACCCCTGCCACCTTTAGAATTTGAAAGAGAGTATTCCAGTCAACATTGTCAAAAGCTTTCTCTAAGTCTACAAATGCTAGAAACGTAGGTTTGCCTTTCCTTAATCTTTCTTCTAAGATAAGTCGTAAGGTCAGTATTGCCTCACGTGTTCCAGTGTTTCTACGGAATCCAAACTGATCTTCCCCGAGGTTGGCTTCTATTAGTTTTTCCATTCGTCTGTAAAGAATTCGCGTTAGTATTTTGCAGCTGTGACTTATTAAACTGATAGTTCGATAA
The DNA here is from genome assembly GCF_023898315.1 of Schistocerca nitens. NCBI lineage: Eukaryota > Metazoa > Arthropoda > Insecta > Orthoptera > Acrididae > Schistocerca > Schistocerca nitens. Next base: position 506,521,124 of record NC_064615.1, read on the forward strand.
TTTTCACATCTGTCAACACCTGCTTTCTTTGGGATTGGAATTATTATATTCTTCTTGAAGTCTGAGGGTATTTCGCCTGTTTCATACATCTTGCTCACCAGATGGTAGAGTTTTGTCAGGACTGGCTCTCCCAAGGCCGTCAGTAGTTCCAATGGAATGTTGTCTACTCCGGGGGCCTTGTTTCGACTCAGGTCTTTCAGTGCTCTGTCAAACTCTTCACGCAGTATCGTATCTCCCATTTCATCTTCATCTACATCCTCTTTCATTTCCATAATATTGTCCTCAAGTACATCGCCCTTGTATAGACCCTCTATATACTCCTTCCACCTTTCTGCTTTCCCTTCCTTGCTTAGAACTGGGTTTCCATCTGAGCTCTTGATATTCATACAAGTCGTTCTATCTCCAAAGGTCTCTTTAATTTTCCTGTAGGCAGTATCTATCTTACCCCTAGTGAGATAAGCCTCTACATCCTTACATTTGTCCTCTAGCCATCCCTGCTTAGCCATTTTGCACTTCCTGTCGATCTCATTTTTGAGACGTTTGTATTCCTTTTTGCCTGCTTCATTTACTGCATTTTTATATTTTCTCCTTTCATCAATTAAATTCAATATTTCTTCTGTTACCCAAGTATTTCTACTAGACCTCGCCTTTTTACCTACTTGATCCTCTGCTGCCTTCACTACTTCATCCCTCAAAGTTACCCATTCTTCTTCTACTGTATTTCTTTCCCCTATTCCTGTCAATTGTTCCCTTATGCTCTCCCTGCAACTCTGTACAACCTCTGGTTCTTTCAGTTTATCCAGGTCCCATCTCATTAAATTCCCACCTTTTTGCAGTTTCTTCAGTTTTAATCTACAGGTCATAACCAATAGATTGTGGTCAGAGTCCACATCTGCCCCTGGAAATGTCTTACAATTTAAAACCTGGTTCCTAAATCTCTGTCTTACCATTATATAATCTATCTGATACCTTTTAGTATCTCCAGGGTTCTTCCATGTATACAACCTTCTTTCATGATTCTTAAACAATGTGTTAGCTATGATTATGTTATGCTCTGTGCAAAATTCTACCAGGTGGCTTCCTCTTTAATTTCTTAGCCCCAATCCATATTCACCTACTATGTTTCCTTCTCTCCCTTTTGCTACACTCGAATTCCAGTCACCCATGACTATTAAATTTTCGTCTCCCTTCACTATCTGAATAATTTCTTTTATTTCATCATACATTTCTTCAATTTCTTCGTCATCTGCAGAGCTAGTTGGCATATAAACTTGTACTACTGTAGTAAGTGTGGGCTTCGTATCTATCTTGGCCACAATAATGCGTTCACAATGCTGTTTGTAGTAGCTTACCCGCATTCCTATGTTCCTATTCATTATTAAACCTACTCCTGCATTACCCCTATTTGATTTTGTGTTTATAACCCTGTAGTCACCTGACCAGAAGTCTTGTTCCTCCCGCCACCGAACTTCACTAATTCCCACTATATCTAACTTTAACCTATCCATTTCCCTTTTTAAATTTTCTAACCTACCTGCCCGATTAAGGGATCTGACATTCCACGCTCCGACCCGTAGAACGCCAGTTTTCTTTCTCCTGATAACGTCATCCTCTTGAGTAGTCCCCGCCCGGAGATCCGAATGGGGGACTATTTTACCTCCGGAATATTTTACCCAAGAGGACGCCATCATCATTTAATCATACAGTAAAGCTGCATGTCCTCGGGAAAAATTACGGCTGTAGTTTCCCCTTGCTTTCAGCCGTTCGCAGTACCAGCACAGCAAGGCCGTTTTGGTTATTGTTACAAGGCCAGATAAGTCAATCATCCAGACTGTTGCCCTTGCATCTACTGAAAAGGCTGCTGCCCCTCTTCAGGAACCACACGTTTGTCTGGCCTCTCAACAGATACCCCTCCGTTGTGGTTGCACCTACGGTACGGCTATCTGTATCGCTGAGGCACGCAAGCCTCCCCACCAACAGCAAGGTCCATGGTTCATGGGGGGGGGGGGGGGGGAAATAAAAGTGGGACCCAAGAAAACAATAAGATTTTGTCTGATGACCTAATGAAGGATGGTCAAGGATTAGATGAAGATGGGATTAGTTTGACTGAATGACCGCAAATGATGGTAATCATATTTATACGTCTTCTACCTTGTTTTCTTATGTTGCAGATGCACTGTGTCCTTGAGGGGGTATGAGAGATGGAATGGATGAGTTAGTATATAAGCATTTTGCTGATATCCCCAGAACGAAATTTTCACTCTGCAGCGGAGTGTAAGCTAATATGAAACTTCCTGGATCATTAAAAATATCTGCCGGACCGATACTCAAATTCGGGACCCTCGCCGTCCGCGGTTGGAGCACTTGCTCGAGAAGGCAAAGGTCCCGATTTCGAGTTTTAATCTTCCAGGAAGTTTCATTTTGGGGATAAATCAATTGTTATCTTAAGTCAGTGATATAGGAACGGTTTTAGTGTAAAAGATTGTAAATAACGTACGCTGTCTGTTTCCATAAGTAAAGTTTAACGGTTAGTCAGAAGAATATAAAAAGGGACATACATGTATTGAGTTTTTTCCATTAGTTTCATAAACACAACAGATACACATAACAGAGAGTTTAGTGATCAACAATATATTTTCCTTCACTATGTACAAAAGTCTGCGAAGGTTGAGGTAATTTTTGGATTCCGCGACTATAGAAATCACGCGGTTTTGAGGCGAAGCCATGTTCGGAGCGCATTTTCATACGGAAAGAAAGTTCCTTGAAGGTTGTCTGACAGAGAGAACGTGAAGATCGGGTGAATAAGTTGGGTTTGAATGACTTTCCAACCCAATTCCTGTATAGCGTTTTTTGTCAGTCTACCAGAAAGCGGGCGGGCGTTATCATGGAGTAGCATCACCCCACGCAGTCTTTTTGCTTCTAGTCTAGTTCTTGGACTGTGTATGCAAGACGTCTCAGTTGTTGACAATACATGTCAGCAGTGATGGTTACACATCGGGGAAGCAATTCGTAGTGCACCACACGGCCGCTGTTCCAACAGATCCACAACATTTTCTTTTCTGGACGAGCGCAGATCTTTGTACGGGGAGTTATTGCTTTGTTTGGTCTCCACCATTCCTTTCTTTCCCTTATGTTAGCATGAAGACACCATTCCCTGTCGCCACTAACGATACAGGATAGGAATGGTCGGTGTTGTTCATGAGTCAGTTGTTGACGAGCCAGCAGAGATGTACATATGGCCAACCGCTGATTTTTGTGATTTTGGTTGAGACCATGCGATACCCATACAACCGATTTTTTGATCTTCCTCATTGCCTGCAAATATTGCACTATGGTGGAATCATCACAGTTCACCTAATTTGCCAGTTCTCGATTCTCTGGATTAATGAGTTTAAACGATTTTTATGAAACTCCGAAGGTCTTCCAGAACGTGGAGAGTCAGAAATGTTTGAACGGCACTCCTTAAAACTAGAACACCATTTTCTTGCCGTGCTCTGTCCAATGGTATTATCCCCATACACGGTGTAATCTCCCCACGAAACATTACCCTCTACCACGCAATAATTAATAATGGTCAATCAAATCATCCACAATTATTCACTTTTGAAAAGTATCTGATCGGATTTTCTAGTAATATATGCGCCGACAGCTCGTCGACGCCAAGGTATTTTTCTAGTACGTTTATTCTTTGGAATAACAGAGATACAGAGATGTATGCTCCATGGTTATTATAGAGGGATAAGGGAACAGCTTCGGAAGTATCGGTTGGGAGATTGTCGGGTTGTTAAAAGAGACATATTTACTTTTCGTCTCGCTAAAACGAGCTATTAACGTTTGTGCCGCTAGCGTGATAGATAAAGAGAAAGAAAAACCTGTAAAAGCAAATTACATGAGACTTGGAGTCAACAGAAAACGGAACATGTAATGGAAATGGATTGAATATACAATTTTCCTCAGAAATAAGGTTTGTGACCATTTTATTCTAGAGTGAATGACGAATGAGTTCTCTGTCTGAATCATTGATGATTGTATTGGCCCTGTAATTAGTGGGGAAGTTTCAGCTGTGACGAAGAGAGCCTGCAATCTCCGAGTTTTTTTTATAAATCGTCCAAAAAGGCTTCGTCCACATCTGAAATTCTAAATCTGTCGTAAACTGAACGAATTGTTCGAACGATCGATTTTCCCAACTGAATGCAGCGCTTAATAATAATAACAAATGTAAAGATCTTTTCTAGCAAGCCAGCCGCTGAATATTAAGACGAAGGGCTCCACCAGAGATTCTACTAGGCTGATTTCACGTAAATAATATATTTAAACTGTACACAGATAAAGGACAGAGAGAGAGAGAGAGAGAGAGAGAGAGCGAATGAAATTCGAGAAATTACTCAGAATCCTCCACTAGCATAATTGTTTGTCTGTCTTTTCACGGATCAGCCTAAACATAAAACCGAAGGCCCTGACTTTATTGTACCGATTTATGTGTGAGAGTGAAGGAGTAATAAAGGCGACAGATACACCTCTGTACAGACAAAACATTACACCAAGTTAGCGGCAAGCTGCATTCATACACTTTCATCATTTACAGTAGTAGAATTCATTATAACGGCGCAAATGTTCTGGCTGCCTCCGCTGTCTCTGTTTTAGAATAATATGTCGAAATGTTCCGATATCTCCACTTGGCACTCAATTTTCTAGCGTCCACAGCTCTACTTACTACCTTTAAATGGCAAAATGACAATATGTAAACTCAAATAGCAAGAGTGAACTACAAATAAAAAAAATGACAACATATAAATAAACTCATAGCAACCGGAAAACCGACATGCAAAACAGAAACGCTATGAACTTAGGCACCTAAAACATCGAGAGGAATAAATATAAATGTGTTACCACTGTATCAGTGATATCAAGTGTTGACAAGAACGCTGAGTGGTTGAAGTTAAGTCTACGCAGTGAAAGTGGCTGCGAGCCAAGCTGTGATCAGTGATGTGAGAGGCAAGCTTCACTATAAGAAAGGATTGAGCAAACGTTGCAAATCTGGTACACTAGTTTTCATTGGTGGAAAATGATGTATGTCACTTAAGGAGAGGTGTAAACGTATGGACACTAAGAAAGTGTTGAAACGTGACAGTCACAATGTGACAAAGGAAGGAAGCAGGCTGAGAATGAGTGGTGGCCGGGCAAACTAACAGTCTCTTTATATAACAGTGTGAATGTATCATTGGGGATAATTAAATCGTCGACACTAGCACCAGAAACTAGAATTAAAACGGAACAATAATTACCATGCGACTCAGGAACACAATCCACAACTATTAACAAGCTGCAAAACGGAAAACGAAGCTCTGCAAGACTGGAGTGCAAACGATAGGCGTTCAATAAGTTTCTGAAAGCACGTTGGTTTTATTCAGGATTCCAGTACATCATAGTAACCCCCACTCTTTTGACCACAAAACTCTATTTTTCGACGTTATCTCTGTTGTATGCGACGGTCTTATTCCAACTTACTGGGAGGGCCTGTATGATCGCATGGTACCACTATACTGGTCGACGTCGGAGACGACGCCTGGCTACATCAATAATCTCCCCATCAATCCAGGTACGGCTTTCCGCGGAGTGCATCCATCATTGGACCAAACAAATGGAATTCGCCAAGTGTGGGGCCCGTGCTGTAGGGTGGATGAGGAAGAACAGTCCAATGAAGTTTTGTGAGATCCTTTCGGGTCCACAGACTTGTGTGACGCCTTACATTGTCATGGAGAAGGAGAAGTTCGTTTACATTTTTGTGGTGACAAACACGCTCGTTGTTTCATCAGTTTCCTGAGGATAACGCACTACGCTCAGAGTTGATCGTTGCGCCATGAGGAAGAACATCATACAGAAAAAGCCCTTAAGAGTCCCAGAGGACTGTTGCCATGACTTTACCGGCCGATGGTATGGCTTTACACTTTTTCTTCGGACGACGTGTAGTGTGGCACCACTTCACGGATTGCCGGTTTGTTTTCAGTTCCAGGTGAAGAACCTATGTTTCATCGCCTGTGACGATGTTCGACAAAAAATTCTCGCGACCAGCCTCGTAATGCAAAGGCAGTTCCTCACAGACGGTCTCTCGCTGCTTTTTAGTCTTACGTTTGGCGGCGTACAGCGCTGAATACCCCAAGTAGTGGACGACTCTGTCAGCACTACCAAGAGAGACGTCCAGTTGAACAGCAAGGTATGATTGTGATCCATCGGTCACTGTCCGCACGTTCCAACATTGGTTGCTCACCGCCAGGTCTCCCTCCGTAGACATTCTGCAGGCGCCTATTAATATCAGCGATGCTCTGGTTTTCCGCCAAAACAAACTCAGTGATAGCTCCCTGTTTGGAACCCACCTCCGTTGCAGATGCCATTTTTAAGCTACATATAGCGCCGTCACGTATCGGAACTTTATGAAACTACATGGGGTTTAAGCGAGAATATTCCACAATGTCCCACAAGAAATCCCGCATTTTTAAACTGAAACTGTCCGAGAAACAGTGTTGCAGTGTACATTAATGACACTCGTACATGCGACACGTAAATATTAGGCACCCTGCACTGTGACCGAGGTAACCTCAGCTTCCGTTCACGCAGTCTAGTAACATCGACAGATTTCATACCGTGGTTGCACTTTCGATTTAGAAGCGATAAATGTAAAAGGAGAAACCTTATCACAACAGAGTTACGCTGCGCTAAAGGAACCTCACATACAGCATTACACATAGCAAGTAGAGCAGCGATTGCAAAATGAAATTGCAGATGAAAATATGGGAGAAATGACTGTCGCAAGTTCTGAAAGTTCTGTATAGATTTCTAGGCCCTGAACTTCTGCATGGAAATATTTACTTGGATTGCGACTTCATCCGAGCGTCATTGTAGCTGAAACAGATTTACCATTATAAGTCTTAGTAAAGAAGACAGAGACCATTTCAGATAGCTTAAGTGAAGTTTCCGCATGCGTGAGAATCAAAAACAGCCAAGACAGTGACCCCAGAACGTGCTTAGTTACACTTCACACCTTAGTAACACTTCACACCTGAGACATGCATCGACAGAACCTACCGTGGGTCAGACAGAAGCGCAAGTGATGGAAATCAACTGCAAGTAGCTTCATAACAACAGCAGCTACGATGTCGCAAATGGAAGAAAAGGAAAAATGCCATCGCACAGAACTCACCCGAGACAGAGATGCTGGCAGCAGGCAACATAATCGTTTCGGCAGCTTTGGCCATCACTGAACTCAGCCCTGAAAACACCCAAACTTCAAAGAAGGGCGTTAAAGAGCTTACTGCGACCAACTCTAGAAGAAGAGCTGAAGAAATTATGTCTAGCAAAGCACTGGAAAATGATCTCCTTGTAGATTAGATTAGATTAGTACTTGTTCCATAAATCATGAATACGACACTTCGTAATAAAAGGCGTCTATACAAGGTATTACATTAGATAAAATATTAAATGACACTCAATATTTTTAATTTTTTTTTTTTTTTTTTTTTTTGTGGGGGTTGGGAAATTACACACTTACTATATCCAAAAATTCATCTAACGAGTAGAAGGAGTTGCTATTAAGAAATTCTTTTAATTTCCTTTCAAATGCTTTATGGCTATCTGTCAGACTTTTGATGCTGTTAGGTAAGTGACCAAAGACTTTTGTGGTAGCATAATTTACGCCCTTCTGAGCCAAAGTTAGATTTAAACTGGAGTAGTGAAGATCGTCCTTTCTCCTGGTGCTGTAGCCATGTACACTGCAATTACTTTTGAATTCGTTCGGATTGTTAATAACAAACAAATTTCATAAGTGAATATATATATTGTGAGGCTACAGTGAAGATTTCTAGCTCTTTAAATAAGTGTCTGCAGGATGATCTTGGATGAAATCCAGCAATTATTCTGATTACACGCTTTTGTGCAATGAACACTCTTTTACTCAATGATGAGTTACCCCAGAATATGATGCCATACGAAAGCAGAGAATGAAAATAGGCGTGGTAAGCTAATTTACTCAGATTTATATCGCCAAAATTTGCAATGACCCTAATAGCTTAAGACGCTGAACTCAAACGTTTCAGCAGATCCTCAGTGTGTTTTTTCCAGTTCAACCCCTCATCAATGCATACACCTAGAAATTTCGAATATTCTACCTTAGCTACCAATTTCTGATCGAAGTCTATATTTATTAAAGGGGTCATTCCATTTACTGTGTGGAACTGTATATACTGTGTTAATGAGAGCCCATTTGCAGAGAACCACTTAATGATTTTCTGAAAAACATCATTTACAATTTCACCAGTTAATTCTTGTCTGTTAGGTTCTATACTTGTATCATCGGCAAAAAGTACCAGCTTTGCATCTTCGTGAATATAGAATGGCAAGTCATTAATATATATTAAGAACAGCAGAGGACCCAAGACCGAACCTTGCGGCACCCCATTCTTGATTGTTCGCCAGTTTGAGATATCACCAGTTTTTGGTATATTATGGGAACTGCCTATTTCAACTTTCTGCACTCTTCCAGTTAGATATGATTTCAACCATTTGAGCACTGCCCCATTCATACCACAGTACTTGAGCTTATCTAGAAGTATTCCATGATTTACACAATCAAAAGCGTTTGATAGATCATAAAAAATCCCAACAGGTGACTTTCGGTTACCCAGAGCATTTAATATTTCATTAGTGAATGTATATATAGCATTTTCTGTTGAGAAACCCTTCTGGAAACCAAACTGACATTTTGTTAAAACTTTATTTTTACAAAGGTGTGAAGCTACTCTATACTGTTCAAGGGCATTGGTTGGCTTTACCAGAGACACGGGGAACGATACAGCACAATAAACTCCACTTCAGTGCAGGCAGCAGAGGGCTTGAGCAATGTTGTTTTTGTTTCCCTGATAAAATCAAATAAAATCAAAATCAATACTATGGGGACACTGTGTACGTCTCTCAGTGCATTGCACATCTTTGTCTCCCTATTGGATTGTCAGTAGCCATTAATATTTACCATTGGTTGATACAACACAAAAATCTATTTTTTTAAAAGAAATTTAAGAGGTTAATTTTTTGCCTCAGTAATTATTTATAGTGGACCACCTTACAATGGTATTTTAACATCCTGGCAGGGTCGTCATTATCTAACATGTGTGAGACTGGTTCTGCTTTAGTTTCCTGCCACAGTTGTGCAATGACGCTCTGTGAGTGTTTTAGGAATTTGGTGTTGAACCTGCAGCCTGCAAGGTAGGATGATGCCATCTCTTGCATGCAGAGTTCAGAAGAGTGCAGCAGTATAGACAGTGATGTAATCAGACAATGATCTCAATGTCGGGTCCACTACGCAGCCTAACAGAAATTAGTGTATATGTTCAGGCAAAATTATATGTTAGCAAAAATGAAAACCATAGATTTTCGTCATTAAGGCTTATTTTTCCTCTAAGTATGACTTCATGAAATAGCAATGTTAGCAGAATTACGTACAGGATGGTGAAATATTGATATTGGGTGTTCTCAAGTATGAAGCGAAATTCCTATTATAAGGTTCTTTAGTGGTAAGATTGTTAATGACCATGTCTGGGGTTCGATAAAATACAAACAAATTAAACACAGCTGGGGCCAGAGATATAAATTAAACTAAAAAAAAATTAAAGTAAACAATTAATGGATGGGGGGTCGGTAAAGAGCAATCAGAAAGAAGCACCCAGGAAAACCCTTTAAGAACTTCAGGATCTAAAGCATTCTACAGTGGCTGATCACTTCTGTTTGTTAAATCGGATATCTCGCGTTACTGCTTCAACTATGCCCAACAGTTGTGGATATGTTTAACTACAGGTCATGTAGCTGAATGTACAAAAATTAAGAGAGACGGAGACGACCGCAATTCTGAGTATCAATTGAATATCACTTACTGGCGTAGCGCAACCGCGCGTGTTTACCTTTGTTGGGCAGTTGCAATGGCTGCTCTCAGCGCGAGCTATGAACCTGAGAGTGTATTATATATCTCTCTCGGCTGTTCAACACTAGTCGGACACATTCGGTGAAGCCGAGACTCCTAGTTATTCCCTAGCTAAGTTAATTGGCATAGTACACGCTATTTGGCTGGAATAGCACATACGTCGTAGCTCTCAAATCTCTCGCAAGCGTTAACTGTCAGTGCACAGCGCAATTCTCCACACTAGGAGACTGCAGTTTAATTCCTTATGAGTTAAGACGAGCCTGTGAACAAGTGTTCACATACTGACTTTCGCAATCGTCTCAGCGCGGCGCGAGTCGCCTTGCTCAAACACTCGACGATTTTCCGCAAGTGAAGAGTGAATTACTCTGTCTGCAATTTGCCTATATCTTAGCCTGTGGCCACGCGTTTTTCTTTTTGGGCTATCAGAGAGTTCGTACTTGTTATAACCCCACCCACTAGAGTTTTCGTAGCCTATCACAGGCATCATTTCTTTTGTAGGTCAGAGTTTAACTTCTGATATGTAATACTGAGATAAATAGCTTTGTACTACATGCGAGTTTTAACACAGTGAGTCACCAATGTTTTGAGTTTTAGGGCTGCTTTTGCAAGTGGCCTACTCAGTGGCTCCGGCATCGCATTGTGTCCTCCAGCTGTACCCAATGTGAGATTTCAGCCGACCATGTGACGGCATGGAATGCCGTAGTAAATCCTCCTTCAGAACTGTCTCTCATAGCTTGGGTTGGGGAAATTACTTGCGTGCAATTACTAGTATGAGCATTATTCACGAAATGCTGGCTTGTTTATTATATCTGCATATCAATGAGATTCATTCAGCTTCACGTGACTATGTCATGTGATATATCTGTTTAACTGGAATTGTTTCAGGAATTGAATGTAAAGTGGTAAGGTGTGTTATTTGTTTGACACCTTACACAGCTTCAATGTTAGCCACTTCGTTAGTACTCTCTATTTAGCACAGACTTGTGTTTCTCTATTCTGAAGAAGTCGATTATTTGTATGTCGCCCTTTGCTTGTGATACAACTATCAAAGTTAAGTATTGTTATTGTCTTTTGTAATAAAACATTAATACGAAATGTTTGATTGTTTGTCTAGCGGATGGAGTATGCAGGATTCCTAGAAACAACAATATCAGTTACTTTACTGTTGCTGCTTGTGTCTCGGCCTGTTGCTGCTGCCTGTCTCCCTCAACAGTTTTTACCTTCTACAGCTCCCTCTAGTACCATGGTAGGTATTCCCTGATGTCTTAACACGTGCCCTATCATCCTGTTCCTTATTCCCGTTCATTATTTTGAATAAATTCCTTTCCTCGCCGATTCTGCGGATTCCTAGTTACTGCCAAGAATATACAGGAGAAAAGAGAAGAAAATTGGGGATGTATTTTATGACGATAAGTTTAGCTTTATGGAAGTTAAAGGCACCACAGAGACAGCTCTGACGTTGCGCCTTGTAATGTAATGAAGTCTTAAGAAAAATCAGAACACCTCATAGATTTTGCCGACCTGGAAGAATCGTTCGACGGCGTAAAATACTGTAAAATGTTCGAAATTATGAGAAAGGGGAAGACGAGGAGTACACAATATACAGGGTGATTCAAAAAGAATACCACAACTTTAGGAATTTAAAACTCTGCAACGACAAAAGGCAGAGCTAAGCACTATCTGTCGGCGAATTAAGGGAGCTATAAAGTTTCATTTAGTTGTACATTTGTTCGCTTGAGGCGCTGTTGACTAGGCGTCAGCGTCAGTTGATGCTAAGATGGCGACCGCTCAACAGAAAGCTTTTTGTGTTATTGAGTACGGCAGAAGTGAATCGACGACAGTTGTTCAGCGTGCATTTCGAACGAAGTATGGTGTTAAAACTCCTGATAGGTGGTGTATTAAACGTTGGTATAAACAGTTTACAGAGGATGGGTGTTTGTGCAAAGGGAAAAGTTCTGGACGGCCGAGAACGAGTGATGAAAATGTAGCACGCATCCAGCAAGCATTTGTCCGCAGCCCAGGAAAATCGACTCGCAGAGCTAGCAGAGAGCTGCAAATTCCACAATCAACTGTATGAAGAGTCCTACGAAAAAGTTTAGTTATGAAACCTTATCGTCTGAAATTGGTTCAAGCACTGTCTGCAGCTGATAAGATTAAAAGACTCGATTTCTGCGAGTTTATCCTTGCTAAAATGGAAACAGATGAATCTTTCGTTTCAAAGATTGTGTTTAGTGATGAAGCAACTTTCCACACTAACGGGAAAGTCAACCGTCACAATGTCTGTATATGGGGCACTGAGAATCCGCAGGAAACAACTCAGTATGAACGTGACTCGCCTAAGGTGAACGTTTTCTGTGCCATTTCAGCCAATAAAGTTTTTGGTCCCTTTTTCTTCGAAGGTGCTACTGTAACTGGACTACAGTATCTGGAGATGTTAGAGAATTGGCTGTTCCCTCAGCTCGAACAAGAAGCACAACAATTCATATTTCAGCAGGATGGAGCGCCACCACATTGGCACTTATCTGTCCGTAAGTACCTGAACGTCAACTACCTGAGGCGATGGATCGGCCGCCAGGCAGCCCGTGACAGAGCACTTCATCACTGGCCTCCAAGAAGCCCTGATCTTACCCCCTGCGATTTTTTCTTATGGGGGTATGTTAAGGATATGGTGTTTCGGCCACCTCTCCCAGCCACCATTGATGATTTGAAACGAGAAATAACAGCAGCTATCCAAACTGTTACGCCTGATATGCTACAGAGAGTGTGGAACGAGTTGGAGTATCGGGTTGATATTGGTCGAGTGTCTGGAGGGGGCCATATTGAACATCTCTGAACTTGTTTTTGAGTGAAAAAAACCTTTTTAAATACTATTTGTAATGATGTATAACAGAAGGTTATATTATGTTTCTTTCATTAAATACACATTTTTAAAGTTGTGGTATTCTTTTTGAATCACCCTGTATATAAGAACAAAGAACGAAAGACCAACAACGAATTGCTCTGATTTAAAAAATTGAAACACAGGGAGGTACTCCTTTTTCCTGTACTTTTCAGTATATACAGCAGTCACAGAAATAAGAGTTAGATTCGAAACGTTGAAAATTAGGTACACTGTTAAGAAATGAACAGTTACTCTGCATAACTGACGAAGAACGGAACACATGGGAAACACTGACACGAAGAAGGCACAGAATGATAGGACTTGTGTTAAGGCATACTAAATGCAGCTGTATAAACTACAGAGTAAGTCTGAGATTGGAACAGATCTAACACATAACTGAGGAAATAGAGCGCAAGTACTGAGAGTAAGAAGTTGTACTAGGTAGATATATCCCTGGCTGCATAAAAGCAGTCTTTTGACTGGAAATTAAACAACAATATCAGCAATATACTGCTGTAGCGCACTGCTGCTGAACCAGAAATAAATGACGGGTTCGTAAAACAGTACTTCAAATGACTATGCCTCTAGTGTTCGGAAATATATGGATTGTTATGTTGTTACAAAAAAAGGGTTCAAATGGCTCTGAGTACTATGGGACTTAACTTCTAAGGTCATCAGTCCCCTAGAACTTAGAACCTAATTAACCTAAGGACATCACACACATCCATGTCCGAGGCAGGATTCGAACCTGCGACCGCAGCGGTCGCGCGGTGCCAGACTGTAGCGCCTGGAACCGCTCGGCCACTCCGGCCGGCTATGTTGTTACACTTACAACGTAACATTCCCAGGTATCAATAAACTATTTTGCTGAATCTTGGCAGGTATGTAGAATGGTCAAAATAATGCAATATTTATTTTCTCATTTTTGCCTCATTTCAATTTTAAGGCGTAAACCCCCCCCCCCCCCAAAAGGTAAGTAAAAAAAATGATTGGAATAATAATGAACGTTTAGATGTAGTATTCTATCCGTCTTCGGAAAATGTATTAGTATCTGTTTAAATAATCAGCAACAAGTTGCACCCGAGCGAGGTGGCGCAGTGGTTAGCACACTGGACTCGCATTCGGGAGGAGGACGGTTCAATCCCGTCTCCGGCCATCCTGATTTAGGTTTTCCGTGATTTCCCTAAATCGTTTCAGGCAAATGCCGGGATGGTTCCTTTGAAAGGGCACGGCCGATTTCCTTGCCAATCCTTCCCTAACCCGAGCTTGCGCTCCGTCTCTAATGACATCGTTGTCGACGGGACGTTAAACACTCACAACCACCACCACAGCAACAAGTTGCACAAAAGATATTTTATTTCCTTAACCAGTTTGAGGCACATAGTACCTTCTGTGTCGATTCCCAACGTTTCGTCTCCGACTGCGGGAGACATCTTCGAGGGGATCCGTAGCTCGATGGAAGGTCCAACACACCCACTGGCTCGCTACTGACTGCCGCTAAATTCCGTGTCCGCGCGCTTCCGCGCCGTGGCGTGACGTCACGTGTTTTGAAAACGTCAGTGCAATTGGCCGCTGTCCGTCGCCGTCGATCGCCGTTGCCATTATGGTAATATTCCGCTTCGTCAAGATCCTCCCTATTCTTTCCGTTACATTTTTAACAAACGGAAGGAAAACCTTAGATTTTGCAGTAGCCTGTACATCAGTATGATTTCTGCGTGGCTGCCTCAACGCACGTTTTATTTCGGCGGACGAATATCCGTTCTTCATTAGTGCATTGTGGAGATGTTCCATTTCAGCGTCGAGCAACTCAGGTTCACAAATATTTCTATAGGGAGGATCTTGACGAAGCGGAATATTACCGTAATTTACAAGCCCACCAGGAAGATATAGGAATACCTTAAGGCTGCCAAGGACGCTCGCAAACCATTGGAAAAAGCTGGAGTGTATAGGATCCCATGCAGCTGTGGTGATGTTTATGTGGATACCACTAAAAGAACTGTTTCTAAACGTTTGGAAGAGCACAAGGGAAATTGTAGAAGAGGAGAAACGGAACGATCAGCTGTTGCGGAGCATGCTTTCCAGCCAGGGAACCACAATATTCGTTTCGAGGAGACGCAAATACTAGCTGCCACAAGCGGATATTACGAAAGGCTCTACAGGGAGGCAATCGAAATCGCTAAACACCCAAATAATTTCAACCGAAAGGAGGAGGGCGTGAAATTAAACGGTATATGGATGCCGGTGTTGAAGAAGATGTGTACCACCCGTCCACTACTGGGTGATGGCAACGACGATCGACGGCGACGGACAGCGGCCAATTGCACCGACGGTTTCAAAACACGTGAAAGGCAAAGGTCCCGAGTTCGAGTCTCGGTCCGGCACACGGTTTTAATCTGCCAGGAAGTTTCACACATTTCAACTATTACATGAAACACATTTTTATATATCATGTTTTAGAAGATATTCCCTCAAAACGTAATATGCCAAATTACTTTTTGGGGTGTGTTCTGCCTCTTAAAAGTGAAATTGAACAAAAACGAAAAGCCGGCCGAAGTGGCCGTGCGGTTAAAGGCACTGCAGTCTGGAACCGCAAGACCGCTACGGTCGCAGGTTCGAATCCTGCCTCGGGCATGGATGTTTGTGATGTCCTTAGGTTAGTTAGGTTTAACTAGTTCTAAGTTCTAGGGGACTAATGACCTCAGCAGTTGAGTCCCATAGTGCTCAGAGCCATTTGAACCAAAAACGAAAAAGAATATTGCATTATTTTGATCCTTTGATATGTCCGCAAAGTTACGTCAATGTTGTTTATTTACGCTTACGAATGTTCTCCTGTTAGTACCCGACGTCGTTTGTCGCAAGGGCTTACGGCCAGTCTTCCCCAGAAACCCTGGGCGGTGCGCCTGCAGGGACTCCTGACAGCGTGGCGTGTGCTACATGGTCTGTGTTGCGGGGAAACAGCCTGATATGACCTTTAAGTCGATGCGCAGTGAAATTTCAGCCTTTGTTTTATCGGACAATTTATTCGTTGATGGCTTCTGTAAGGCGAATATTTCAACTGAAAACCACCAATTCTGTGACAACCACGATCATACGTTCTGCCCCGAGCGAGTTTTCCAGCGCGCCTGACGTATTGTCATTCTAACAAATAGTCGCAAAAGTCATTCGACATATCAAAGCCAGAGTAGTCTCAAAAACAAATCGCTGTTTAGCTTTCCAATTTGTGTCGCCGTTGGCGGCCGGTGCCAGCGTTGTGACACGTGTGGGTGTGGCACGGCGCATAACGGCAACGCAGTACGGCTTGCTCTGCGGGATTCGTAATGATTACAGAACAGCGACGACCATTGTCATCCGGAGCGATGCAATTTTAAGGTCCAGTTACCTGGTGACGGGATGAAAGCACTCACGTTTCTGCTCTGACGCTTCGCCCATTTATGGGTGCAGCTGTCTGCAACATTCAAACATTTGTGTATAACAGCGCCATAGGCCTGTGTCGCAGGATTTCGCTTTTCGATCGCTCTTTTTCGCGATGGTGATTGCAAGAGTCGACAAGTGCCAGCATTGTCGCACTATCAGCTTAACAGCTCATGCATCCAAGTTGCTGGCAAGAGTAATAAACAGAAGAATGGGAAAGAAAATTGAAGATGGCTATAGGAATGGTAAAGACAACAGAGAGGCAGTTCTGACGTTGTGATTGATAATGGAAGCAACACTGAAGAAAAATAAAGATACATTCATAGGATTTGTCGACTTGGAAAAAGCGTTCGACAATGTAAAATAGTGCAAGATGTACGAAATCCTGATAAAATAGGGGTAAGGAAAGACAGACAATATACTATATGTACACGAACCAAGTGGGAACAATAAGAGTTGAACACCAATAATGAAGTGCATGAATTAACAAGGATGTAAGACAAAGATGTAGTCTCTCGCCCCTGCTGTTCAATCTAAACGTTAAAAAACAATTGTGGAAGCAAAACAAAGGTTCAAGACTGGGATTAAAATTGGAGGTGAAAGGATATCAATGTTAAGGTACACTGATGACACTGTTATCCACAGTGGAAGTGAAGATGGATTACAGGACAAGTTGAATGGTTCAGATGGTTCAAATGGCTCTGAGCACTATGGGATTTAACAGCTGAGGTCATCAGTCCCCTAGAACTTAGAACTACTTAAACCTAACCAACCTAAGGACATCACACACATCAATGCCCGAGGCAGGACTCGAACCTGCGACCGAAGCGGTCGCATGTTTCCAGACTGAGGCGCCTAGAACCGCTCGGCCACACCGGCCGGCAAGTTGAATGGAATGAACAGTGTATGACTACAGAATATGGAATGAGAGTAAATCGAAGAAAAACGAAAGTAATGAGAAGCAGCAGAAATCAGAACAGCAAGAAACTTAACATCATAATCGACGATCTCGAAGTAGACGAAATTAAGGAATTCTGCTACTTAGGCAGCAGAATAACTCATGACGGACGGAGCATTGAGAACATAAAAGCCGCGCGGGATTAGCCGAGCGGTTTAAGGCGCTGCAGTCATGGACTGTGCGGCTGGTCCCGGCGGAGGTTCGAGTCCTCCCTCGGACATGGGTGTGTGTGTTTGTCCTTAGGATAACTTATGTTAAGTAGTGTGTAAGCTTAGGGACTGATGACCTTAGCAGTTAAGTCCCATAAGATTTCAGACACATTTGAACATTTTTTTTTTTTTTGAGAACATAAAAAGACCTCTAGCACCGGCAAAAAAGACATTCCTGGCCAAGAGACGTCTACTAGTATCAAGCAGAGATATTAATTGTAGGAAGAAATTTCTGAGAACGTGCATTTGGACCACAGCATTGTATGGTACTGAGGCATGGACTTCAGGAAAACTGGAACAGAAGAGAATAGGAGCATTTGAGATGTGGTGCTGCAGAAGAACGTTAAAAATTAGGTGGAATGGTTAGATAAGAAACTAGGTTCTCCGCAGATTCGCCGAGGAAAGGAAATTACGGAAAATACTCAC
Source organism: Schistocerca nitens (assembly GCF_023898315.1). Lineage (NCBI taxonomy): Eukaryota > Metazoa > Arthropoda > Insecta > Orthoptera > Acrididae > Schistocerca > Schistocerca nitens. Next base: position 506,538,976 of record NC_064615.1, read on the forward strand.
AAAAAGAAGGGACAGGATGACAGGAAATGTGTGAAGACATCAGTGAATAACTTCCATGGTGCTAGAAGGAGCTGTAGAGTGTCAAAACTGTACAGGATACATCCAATAAATAATTCAGGACGTATGTCGAAATACTACTCTCAGACGAAAAGATAGGCACAGCAGAGGAATTCATGGCGGGACACATCAAAGCGGTCAGAAGATTGATGACTAACAAAAAAAGAAAAATACTCATTTCAGCAAGTTATTACAACCATTATTACACTTTCCTTCCAACAAGTTATTAGATCCATTATTACACATTCCTTCCATTATTTTTTATCAGGTCACACTCATCAGAAAGACAACAAGGTGTTGATGGTGTCTATCGATTCTTTTCACCTACCTCTGGGAAACAGTGTGGCTATAGATTGCAAAAAGTAAATAATTAAAAGTAATTCTATATAAATAGTTATTTACCACTGGGAAAGAAAAGGGAAGTGTAAGAATCGATTGTTTGGTACAGACCAATCATGTAACAGAACTAACAGACGACCAAAACAAAGGCCGGCCGATGTGGCCGAGCGGTTCTAGGTGCTTCAGTCCGGAACCACGCTGCTGCTACGGTCGCAGGTTCGAATCCTGCCTCGGATATGGATGTGTGTGATGTCCTTAGGTTAATTAGGTTTAAGCAGTTCTAAGTTCTAGGGGACTGATGACCTCAGCTGTTAAGTCCCATAGTGCTCAGAGCCATTTGAACCACTTTTTTGGTTAATAGAATAAATGACTTTAGGGAAAGAATATAAGAAATTAGCTCTGAAAAAGGCCTATCGGATGGATCATAGTAATTTAAATATCTTTCAGCTAACGAAAGACAACATATCGCATGGAGTTAAATTAAAACAATACTCTACTGTATGTTTCAGAGAGTTGGAGATCGTTGCAGGCAATGAGATGGCGGACATTAGAGGTAAAAAAGTAGAACATTATCGCAATTATTTTTGTGGAGATGTTCATCATGTGTAAATTTAGGGAGAAAGTCAGAAGTTCAGATGTTTCCAGAAGGCGGTGGAAGAACGCGCGAGAATAGGAAGAGCTTACACAGAAGAACAGACGGTAGAAGTTAACAAACTGCTGTAAACTTATTGGTTCTTGAGGGAGGCAAGGATGAACAAATATAATGGTGACACTAATGTGTTTCGTACTTCTCCGAAAGGAAAATTTAATAATCGTGTGAGAAGCGCCCGCACTCTAATTGTGACGTCAGAAGTCGCCGCTGGCGAATTTCGAGCGTACGTCAATGTACTACTTATCAACAACCTTCATGTCAACATGACAACGATATACCTTTCACAATAGAAATGCAGTGAAGCTTCTGGACATGCTCATATCTGCTTTTCGTTGAGTAAAATCTTGTTCTTACCCAAAATAATTAATAAGTTTCAGTCACAAACAGTAAATAAACAGTGGCTCCGTTACGTACTGATACAAGTATTTTCAGTTTTCCTCATCAGACTCAGTAAAGTCAGTCTAGATGCAAAAGAAACTGGTACACCTGCCTAACATCGTGTAGGGCCCCCGTGAGCACTCGTAAGTGCCGCAACGCGACGTGGCATGGACTCGACTAATGTCTGCAGCAGTGTGGGAGGGAACTGACGCCATGAATCCTGTAGGTCTGTCCATAAAACCATAAGAGTACGAGCGGTTGGAGATATCTTCTGAACAGCACGTTGCAAGGCATCCCAGATACCCTCAATAATGTTCATGTCTGAGGAGTTTGGTGGCCAGCGGAAGTGTTTGAACTCGTATGAGTGCTCCTGGAGCCACTCTATAGTGGTGGGTGGAGTGCCGCATTGTCCTGCTGGAATTGCCCAAGTCCGTCGGAATGCACAATGGTCATGAATGGATGCAGGTGATCAGACAGGATGCTTAATTACGTGTCACCTGTCAGAGTCGTGTCTAGACGTATCAGGGATCACATAAAATTCCAGCTGCACATGCCCCACACCATTACATTGCCTCCACCAGCTTGAACAGTCCCCTGGTACTATGCAGGTTCCATGGATTTGTGAGGTTGTCTCCATACCCGTACACGTCCATCCGCTCGATGCAATTTGAAAAAGACTCTTCTGACCAGGCAACATGTCTGCACTCATCAACAGTCCAATGCCGGTGTTGACGGGCCCAGGCGAGGCGTAAAGCTTTGTGTCGTGCAGTCATTTAGGGTACAAGAGTGGGCCTTCGGCTCCGAAAGCGCATATCGATGATGCTTCGTTGATTGGTTCGCACGCTGACACGTGTTGATGGCCCAGCATTGAAATCGGCAGCAATTTGCGGAAGGTTTGCACTTCTGTCACGTTGAACGATGCTCTTCAGTCGTCGTTGGTCCCGTTCTTGCATGATCTTTTTCCAGCCTCAGCTATGTTGGAGATTTGATGTTTTACCGGATTCCTGATATTCATGGTACACTCGTGAAATGGTCGTGCGGGAAAATCCCCACTTCACCGCTACCTCGGAGATGCTGTGCCGATTGTAACAGTAGGTTCAAACTCACTTAAATCTTGAAAACATGCCAATTTAGCATCATTAACCGATCTAACAACTGCGCTAGACAGTTGTTGTCTTAGACAGGCGTTGCCGACCGAAGCGCCGATTTCTGCCTGTTTTCATATCTCTGTATTTGACTACTCATGCATATGGCAGCTTCTTTGGATCTTCAGTGTAAATAAAAATAAAAATGCATTGCTATAGAATATATTGAACTTGGATCTGAATAAGGTCACGCAAGAAAGAGACGGAAACAAAACTTCACTCATAAGTAGTAAAAAATAAAAGCATACCACAAATATATAAATTGAAAATTACTGGGGCGATCAAATGGTTTCAATCTGAGGACCTTGCTGCAGTGTATATGCAGTCCGGTGTGACACTGATGCGGGGAAATAAGCACCGACATGTAGATCAGGGGTTAGTGTGGCCTTCGAGCCGAAACTACGAGATGCATTCAAGTTCTAAGGCCTCCGATTTTTTTTCTCTGGACTGGAAAGAGATAGAAACATGCGCATTGTTTTAAAATGAAGCCGCGTTCATTGTCAATACGTCCCAGAGATGGCAGCACCATGCGGCAGATAGAATTTTACCGCCAGCGGCGAGAATGAGAACTGTTTTAAATACTTAAAATGGCGACGTTTTCCTTACTTGAACAGCGTGCAGTCATTCGTTTTCTGAATTTGCGTGTTGTGAAACCAATTCAAATTCGACAGTTGAAGAAGACATGTGGTGATGGAGTTATGCATGTGTCGAAAGTGCGTTCGTGGGTGTGACAGTTTAATGAAGGCTGAACATCGTGTGACAACAAACCGAAACAACCTCGGTCTCGCACAAGCTGATCTGACGACATGATCGAGAAAGTGGAGAGAATTGTTTTGGGGGATCGCCGAATGGCTGTTGAACAGATCTCCTCCAGAGTTGGCATTTCTGTGGGTTCTGTGCACACAATCCTGCATGACGACCTGAAAATGCGAAAAGTGTCATCCAGGTGGGTGCCACGAATGCTGACGGACGACCACATGGATGCCCGTGTGGCATGTTGCCAAGCAATGTTGACGCGCAACGACAGCATGAATGGGACTTTCTTTTCGTCGGTTGTGACAATGGATGAGATGTGGATGCCATTTTTCAATCCAGAAACAAAGCGCCAGTCAGCTCAATGGAAGCACACAGATTCACTGCCACCAAAAAAATTTCGGGTAACCGCCAGTGCTGAAAAAATGATGGTGTCCATGTTCTGGGACAGCGAGGGCGTAATCCTTACCCATTGCGTTCCAAAGGGCACTACGGTGACAGGTGCATCCTACGAAAATGTTTTGGAGAACAAATTCCTTCCTGCACTGTAACAAAAACGTCCGGGAATGGCTGCCCGTGTGCTGTTTCACCAAGATAACGCACCCGCACATCGAGCTAACGTTACGCAACAATTTCTTCGTGATAACAACTTTGAAGTGATTCCTCATGCTCCCTACTCACCTGACCTGGCTCCTAGTGACTTTTGGCTTTTTCCAACAATGAAAGACACTCTCCATGGCCGCACATTCACCAGCCGTGCTGCTATTGCATCAGCGATTTTCCAGTGGTCAAAACAGACTCCTAAAGAAGCCTTCGCCGCTGCCATGGAATCATGGCGTCAGCGTTGTGAAAAATGTGTACGTCTGCAGGGCGATTACGTCGAGAAGTAACGCCAGTTTCATCGATTTCGGGTGAGTAGTTAATTAGAAAAAAAATCGAAGGCCTTAGAACTTGAATGCACCTCGTATTTCATTGCCCCTTGTATCATCCCATCTTCACGATACCAGCTGAGGCGCACTTTTTATAAGGAAATAGTAAATAAAAACTCGTAACGTAGTATTTGCTTGAAGACCGTGAGGATGAGATGAGAAGAAAGGAAAAGGGAGTGTGGGGACATGTTTCCCACAACCAACGCTTTGCTACTTCTCCCTGAGATGTTTCTGCATTTCTAAAAAATAATTAGGAGGAAGGAACACGTTTACCTTATTTCATTACACCTGCTAAATTTAAAGCGCGGTCATTCAATACCTCTAATACAGGTAAACGACGCCACTAAATCCACCTTTTCTATGATCTTGAACCATAGCCCTCAACCCCTCGCCCCGTTACCCAGAAGGTTGTAGTTCACGGATTCGACCTGTAGTAGATACCACGTGACATCAGTCACAAGGATATGATTCCATCACGAAAATTTCCCCACCCATTTCCCAAGGATACGCGTCAAAGACTCCACAACTAGTATCACGACTTCCCTCGCACGAGAAAAACACCTCTTACTGACCCATGACAGAGGTTTTAACCTGCACATATATCTGAAAGTATTCCTGCGGAGACGCTGTTTACTGCCGGCCGGGGTGGCCGAGCGGTTCTAGGCGCTTCAGTCTGGAACCGCGCGACCGCTACGGTCGCAGGTTCGAATCCTACCTCGGGCATGGATGTGTGTGATGTCCTTAGGTTAGTTAGGTTTAAGTAGTTCTAGGGGACTGATGACCTCAGCTGTTAAGTCCCATAGTGCTCAGAGCCATTTGAACCATTTTTTGAACGCTGTTTACCATCCCATGGGCTGTCAGACAATAGTGCCAAACTACGTATAACTTAATTTCTACCACAGCGAGGCTTTTAAATAACCGAAATATAATGTCACAGTTTCATTTAGAACAAATAATATACAGGGTGGTCCATTGACAGTGACTGGGCCAAATATGTCACGAAATAAGCATAAAACGAAAACACTACAAAGAACAAAACTAGTCTAGCTTGAAGGGGGAAACCAGATGGCGCTATGGTTGGCCCACTAGATGGCGCTGCCATAGGTCAAACGGATATCAACTGTGTTTTTTTAACAAATAGGAACCCCCATTTTATTACATATTCGTGTAGTACGTAAAGAAATATGAATGTTTTAGTTGGAACACTTTTTTCGCTTTGTGAAAGATGGCGCTGTAATAGTCACAAACGTATAAGTACGTGGTACCACGTAACATTTCGCCAGTGCGGACGGTATTTGCTTCGTGATACATTACCCGTGTTAAAATGGACTGTTTACCAATTGCGGAAAAGGTCGATATCGTGTTGATGTATGGCGGTTGTGACCAAAATGCCCAACGGGCGTGTGCTATGTATGCTGCTAGGTATCCTGGACGACATCATCCAAGTGTCCGGACCATTCTACGGATAGTTACGTTATTTAAGGAAAGAGGAAGTGTTCAGCCACATGTGAAACGTCAACCACGACCTGCAACAAATGATGATGCCCAAGTAGGTGTTTTAGGTGATGTTGCGGCTAATCCGAACATCAGTAGCAGACAAATTGCGCGAGAATCGTGAATCTCAACAACGTCATTGTTGAGAATGCTACATCAACATCGATTGCACCCGTACCATATTTCTATGCACCAGGAATTGCATGGATATGACTTTGAACGTCGTGCACAGTTCTGCCACTGGGCGCAAGAGAAATTACGGGACGATGACAGATTTTTTGCAGGCGTTCTGTTTAGCGATGAAGCGTCATTCACCAATAGCTGTAACGTAAACTGGCATAATATGCACTATTGGGCAACGGAAAATCCACGATGGCTGCGACAACTTGAACATCAGCGACCTTGGCGGGTTAATGTATGGTGCAGCATTATGGGAGGGAGGATAATTGGCCCCCATTTTATCGATGGCAATCTAAATGGTGCAATGTATGCTGATTTCCTACGTAATGTTCTACCGATGTTACTACAAGATGTTTCACTGCATGACAGAATGGCGATGTACTTCCAACATGATTGATGTCCGGCACATAGCTCGCGCGCGGTTGAAGCGGTACTGAATAGCATATTTCATGACAGGTGGATTGGTCGTCGAAGCACCGCACGTCCACCGGATCTGACGTCCCCGGATTTCTTTCCGTAGGGAAAGTTGAAGGATATTTGCTATCGTGATGCACCGACAACGCCTGACAACAAGCGTCAGCGCATTGTCAATGCATGTGCGAACATTACGGAAGGCGAACTACTCGCTGTTGAAAGGTATGTCGTTACACGTGTTGCCAAATGCATTGAGGTTGACAGACATAATTTTGAGCATTTATTGCATTAATTTGGTATTTACAGATAATTACGCTGTAACACCATGCGTTCTCAGAAATGATAAGTTCACAAAGGTACATGTATCACATTGGAACAACGGAAATAAAATGTTCAAACGTACCTACGTTCTGTATTTTAATTTAAAAAACCTACCTGTTACCAACTGTTCGTCCAAGATTGTGAGCGATATGTTTGTGACTATTGCAGCGCCATCTACCACAAAGCGAAAAAAGTGGTCCAACTAAAACACTCATATTTCTTTACGTACTATACGAGTATGTAATAAAAATGGGGGGTTCCTATTAAAATAAAAAACGCAGTTGATATCCTTTTGACCTATGGAAGCGCCATCTAACGGGCCAACCATATCGCCATCTGCTTTCCCCCTTCAAGATAGACAAATTTCGTTCTTTGTAGTTTTTCGTTTGACGCTTATTTCGTGAGATATTTGGCTAGGTCACGATAATGGACCACTATATATATATATATATATATATATATATATATATATATATATATATATATATATATATATATACAGGGTGAGTCACCTAACGTTACCGCTGGATATATTTCGTAAACCGCATCAAATACTGACGAACCGATTCCACAGACCGTACGTGAGGAGTGGGGCTAGTGTAATTGTTTAATACAAACCATAGAAATATGTACGGAAGTATGTTTTTTAACACAAACCTACGTTTTTTTTAAATGGAACCACGTTAGTTTTGTTAGCACATCTGAACATATAAACAAATACGTAATCAGTGCCGTTTGTTGCATTGTAAAATGTTAATTACATCCGGAGATATTGTAACCTAAAGTTGACGCTTGACACCTCCGACATTCAGTTGCGTGTTGTAACAAACACGGGCGAGCAGCATCTGCAGGGACATGTTTACGATGACGACCGTGTTTACGAGTGTGGCTGTAGTGCACTGTTGTGGTTTGGTCTAGCTGTCGCAGTGTCCGCATGTAGCGCTTGCTGCTATTGTTATTCTGCATTCGTCTCCCGTTTTTATCTGAAGGGCATGTTTTTGAAGATATAACGTTTGTAAAGTATCACCGTCTAGAAATTTCTGGAATATTTCAGAACATTCGAGAGTATTCGAGAACATTCCAGAATGTTCCGGAATGTTCCACAATGATACGGGATGTTCTGGAATGTTCAGGAATAGACTGAAACGTTCGGGAAGATTCCGGAACATCCCGTATCATTGTGGAATATTCTAGAACACTTTTGAAATCTGTGAAATGTTCTGGAACATTGTGGACCATTCTAAGCCTTTTTGGTATGTTCTGGAATTCGCTACCGACGGGACTACCCATTGGTTGGGGGTGTATAAAGCAAGACCCATCGTGGGTCTGAACGTCAGTTTCTTACCGTTGACGAGAGGAAGGACCGAAAAAGTAGTGCAGTGAGTGAATAAAAAAAAAAAAAACAGTGAAATATGAGTAGTCAAAGTGATACAGTGACTGAATAGAAGTTGAAAATAGTGTGTGAAAAGTGTGTAAACTGTACTTAGTGTACTTTTTAATAAAAAGTTGATTTGATTTACATTTCAGACAATGTCCAAACGTAAAAGAGGAGGAGGTCTTGCCGGTTCTGACGCAAAACAGTGGAAACAAAAAGAATAGCGAAAAGCTAAACAGACGAAGAGCGTGAAGCACGTTTAAGTTACCAACAAACGAGAATGAGCACCGTGAGAAGCAGAGAAATCGAAGAACAACGAAATGAACGGATTGAAGAAGCAAGAATTGCAACACAATCTTATGATAAAAGGCTACGAACTCAATCTAGCCATGAAAATATCACCCTCTGATAAGCGCGGACGAGGACAAGTAAACAGTACTACCTAACAAATGAAGCATTCCACTACGACCCGACGAAAGAATATAACAAACACAAACATGTCGCGGCCGGAAAGATGGTTAACATCCACCAATTTTGCAATGCGAAAAATTTCAGTACAAAAATCCCAGGATCCTGTTGCACGAATTGAAAAATTCTGTTACCACCACTGGAATTACCTCCGCACGTATTTTTACATTACTTGACCGGGGAAACTCCAGAATCAAAACACTTCCTTCGAAATATAATAAAGTGTTCAACGCCTGCTTCAAAATGACAGCTTTCGGTGTCACTTCGATGAACACTAACAGAGATGTAATCGACTAAGTTTTTTTTCATCCAAGGACAAATATATCACAACATGGGATCATTACTGTTACTACCCAATGAAGACCATAAGTTACTCCACGTATATTTAATCGGAAATGAAGAAACAGAAACTTACTCTAGAGTACCAAATTCGAAATAGTTGTAGGTCTATACCCCGGATAACAAAATGAAAAACATTTTTTATAAACAAGTATTGTAAATAGAATATATTTTCAATAAATAAATTTTAATTCTTATACTTTAACAAGTATTGCAAATAGTTACAATATACGTTCAGTAATTGTTTTATCTCTTTTTCTTTAAACTTTATATTTTTATTTCAACTACCGCACAATCTCATATCAACTCTTTGAGCGAAGGTGGGTCCCCATTACTCCCTTAACACTCTTAACAGAATTGTATTTGTTACCAGTCACCATGTCGTCTTATAATATACTTCTTGTTAGTAGCTTGTAGTAACACAAGAAAGTAACTGGCAAGAAATGAGTAGAGTATGTGTGGTTTTAGGTGGTTCCTCACGCTTGTTCAGGTAACTGCTCGACTGATCCCCGAATTCCATCTCAGTGAATACGATACATAAGATAGATGACGTGCAAGGCGTCAGGTTTCCTTGACGAATGTGGCGTCTGGAAGGGCGTCAACCCACATTGTTATACAATAAAATAAAAATTTGCCAAGTCCTGAAAAAATGGGTCCTGTACTAGATAGGATGAGGGAAAAAGGGCCGGCCGCGGTGGTCTCGCGGTTCTAGGCGCGCAGTCCGGAACCGTGGGACTGCTACGGTCGCAGGTTCGAATCCTGCCTCGGGCATGGATGTGTGTGATATCCTTAGGTTAGTTAAGTTTAAGTAGTTCTAAGTTCTATGGGACTGATAACCACAGCAGTTGAGTCCCATAGTGCTCAGAGCCATTTGAGGGAAAAAGAGAGGAAGCCTCAGCCTTTCATCTCATACTTTTCTTTGAGCGTTGGATACGAATCAAATGCATTACATGGCAATACTGCGATGGTGCCCGAGCTATGGGTTAACGTCCAGGCATCTAGGCATTAACTGTCAGGATCTGGCCGGTGGCGGGAGGCAAGTGTCACCAGACTACACACTAGCGTCGTGTTTCAAAGAGAAAACGACTTCCCATCACTTAGAGGTAACAGAAGTTGAGAAAATTTTTTAGCATTACATCAATCAAGTACAGGCTATAAAATCCTGACGGCTCCCAGAGCGTGCAGTGACTAAATGCATGGAAGAAACAGGCAACAAAGGGAGGCATATGAAGCACAATGAAAATTTGTAGCGGAACAGTTCTCAAACAGTGTTTAAAATATTACACAAATTAATTTTGATATTTCATTTGACGATTACCTTAACATTCAGTTAGCGTAGGAAAAGAAGGACTGTGTTAAAGTTATAACTGCCTCAAAATTTAAATATCGTGAGCTTTTGCCACTACTTCCATTCACTGTTAGTGACACCATTTTATTGCATATCTGATCCAAAAAGCTATTATTGAATGTAACCAATCTATTACCTGGACTGGATTTGACCCTGCCTTTCATAATTACGATATGACACAAGACACAGAACATCGTATAAAATTATCTCCACCAAAATTATGCACACAAAAACACAGAAAACAAAGGAAACATCTTTTGTAAAAGTGGTTTCATAAAATGTAATTTAAGTGAGCAAAAGAATTTGTAATGCAGATCCACGAAGCCGATTTAGTCACAACGCATCAGTATCACAGCAAATGACACGTAGTAGTCATTAAAAAATGTAACGCACTTTTACGTTCGTGTCAGCACAGTCACACTGTTTTCATACGTTCGCAATCATACTACCTGCCATGGATCATAAACTGTTAGAAGAATGTCAAAAAAAAATGGCTCTGAGCACTATGGGACTTAACATCTATGGTCATCAGTCCCCTAGAACTTAGAACTACTTAAACCTAACTAACCTAAGGACATCACACAATACCCAGCCATCACGAGGCAGAGAAAATCCCTGACCCCGCCGGGAATCGAACCCGGGAACCCGGGCGTGGGAAGCGAGAACGCTACCGCACGACCACGAGATGCGGGCGAAGAATGTCATTCTACGTAGTTACAACGAAGTTGCAATAAAAAAAAGTCGTAATCTTCGTGTACAAGTTACCATTCTTCAGGTGATTCAATACTGAAATAACAGTGGCTCATGATTCTGATTAGAATTCAAAAAATGGTTCAAATGGCTCTGAGCACTATGGGACTTAACTTCTAAGGTCATGTCCCCTAGAACTTAGAACTACTTAAACCTAACTAACCTAAGGACATCACACACATCCATGCCCGAGGCAGGATTCGAACCTGCGACCGTAGCGGTCGCGCGGTTCCAGACTGTAGCGCCTAGAATCGCTCGGACACCTCGGCCGGCAATTAGAATTCAGGACAGCATTTAGTTCTAGATAAAATATTCCATACAGACAAAAATACAGCTTCAGTTCATTTAAAGGACTATATTCTCGATTGTAATGTGTATGAAATACTGAATGGTCAATCTACAAACCTAAATGAGGCTTCAAACAAACATAGCAGTTTTTCATCATATTATCTTAGTAATACGTTGTCATTACGTCCGGGTTCGTCAATTAACAAATCCACACACGTGATTTCACATGTATAAACAAGATCAGAAAATGATAATTTGCAAAGAAATTTAACTTAAAAAACTCAAAAAGTTACATAAACGACAACATCTGGGACCACAGACTTGTTACGTAACGCATATATACTTTCAGTACAGACAATATAGGTCATAAAAAAAGTCTAAAAGTGTATCCATAGTATTACATCTGCCTCTCATTTTGTCATCTCTTAGTGGAACAGGACATGTGAAAATTTGCTGGCTCATGATAGATGTTCTGCAAACATTCCTAGAAAAGTGGTAAACCCGTTTTGTTCTCTTTTCCCATATCTTTAAACTCATGAAGTTTCAATGCCAAAACAATGTGGAGTCATTTCTAAATAAAAAAGAAAAAAAAGTATTACAGAGCATGACCCAAACACATCTCATAAACAAATTATTTTTAAGTGCATATTTGCTGACTGAGAATATACAATTGAAGTAGAAAGTTATTAGTTATTCAAGCTAAACATTTGAAAAGTAGGGAGACGAAAATGTGTGCACACACAATGTTGTGCAAGCCTATCCGAGCTCCCACGTGCCGGTCGGCCACACAAAGCCGTGACTCCTGCAGTGTTGGAATGTGCTGACACACTCATTCGAGGCGACCGAAGAATCACAGTCAAACACCTTGCTGGTCAACTTCTCCTTCTCTATGACAATGCAAGTCCTCAGACAAATCTGTGCACCCGAGAGGAGTTCACAAAACTTCACTGGGCTGTTTGTAGATGATAGGGATTCTATTGGGACAGCGAGGAGTTGGCTCCGATATCGCCCAGAGGACTGGTGCCATGCACCCATACAGGTCCTACCAGTGAAGTGGCGTAAGGCCACCGTATAGAACGGAGATTATGTTGAAAAATAGGGTTTTGCAGCCAAAAAACTGGGAAATAATATAGTGTGTTGGAATTCTGGATAAAAACAACCTGCTTTTGGAAAAAAAGTGTTGCTTTATTTATTGAACATCCCTCGTTCTATTAATAGACCTTCGTTCATTGAACAATTCCTGGGACCAACTTGAGATTTTTCGTCTACGGAACCACTACAGTTGCTCCTGCTAGGTTCATCCCTCTTAATCGCTGTATAAATTATGTCAGCATCAATTTCAACACTGGCACCTACCCTACACACTGAGAATCTGCCTGAGTAATTGGCGTCTTCCTCTTCCTCCATGGTACTAATAGCAATCGTTTCATACATTACTTATCAAATAAATAAATGTTTATCTATTTCAATTATTCTGTTCTGCTGCAACGATAAAGGCATGGTTTTAGCAGCCACGTGGATCAGCTTTAGACAGGATCCAAGGCACCTGCATGGGAAATGCATCAGTGTGTGATTGAGGGCGAGTCTGCAACAGAGGCAGAGGATAATGAGCAGCAATATCACATCTTCTTGGGCTATGTGTTCTCACGGTATCAAGCACACGCCTGAACATCCTTACAAAGCTTTTCACTATATCAGAAGATTTCACGTTAATGTGATCAAATCCCGACAGGGTAGCCAGTATGTTTGTTCCCTATGACTATCTCAAAATAATAGGCAACCTTGAGCCCAAGTACTATGGTAGAGAATAGAATTTTCATCTCTGAATAATTACTCATGAGTGTACCCTTGCTTTTAAGGGGCTTGCCTAAAGATACCCTCAAAAGAATGTGGAGATCCATCTGCACAATATAGTTCAAAAACAGATAATTTTTTGGTCATTCTTGCTGTTCAAGTAAACTATAATTGAGATGGAAACGATTATCCACCACACTACTGATTAGACATACTGTGGCTCACTAGCAGATCTGACTCAGGTCCACTTCATCTCATATCTCTTGGCTTTAAGATCTTAGAGCCTTGACATGTTATTGCACACTCACCTCAGTGGGTTAGCAATTTGTTGATTGAGATGGGACTGAAAAACACGAGGTGACAGTTAAATACTTACTTATCTGACGAGTGAGCTTTTCTTGTTACAGATTGTGGGTAACAAAAGGCAACTATGGTGGGTAGTTTTAGTGTCTCCACTAATCTCCGTAATTTTTGTCAGTTAGATAGCCAAAAAATAAGTAGATAGAATGCATTAATGATTAAATCAGTGTCCTAAAATTTCATTACAAATCTTCTCGTATTTTGTGGAAATAAATTGTAACTCATTCCATGTAGGCTTTCACGGCCGGCGTCTTCATCAATAAACACTTCCGGGCTAAGTTGCCGTGGTCCATCTGTAAAACTTCTTCTCCCTGACGTTTCGTTCTCAACTACGGAGAACATCTTCGGAGGTGAGTCAACGACTGGCTGCTAGGAGCTGGGGCCGCCGCTTATATGGATATCGTAGAGGGCGCCACCGCACGTCACGTGGCGTCGATGTGCAGCTATCTCTGGCTATCGTCTGTTCTCTCGATTGCAGGCAATCGATTGTCACGTGATTGATGCAACGTCGACCGCCATATCTTATCCAATTTTAATCCTTCTTCTTTACGATTAAAATTGTATTGATGTTTGTGGATTTCAATTGCCTCGCTATACATACGTGTATAATAATGCGACGTCCTCGCTAGCACGCTTGTTTCACCAATTCCGTAGTTGAGAACGAAACGTCAGGGAGAAGAAGTTTTACAGATCGACCACGGCAACTTAGCCCGGAAGTGTTTATTGATAAATTGTAACTGTTTAAAAATATTATTACGTGCTGCTGCGCAGGGGCCCTACGTTTCATCAGTGTTACGGGCCTCCATGCAATGTTAAAGACCGGCCGCTGTGGCCGAGTCGTTCTAGGCGCTTCAGTCCGGAACCGCGGTGCTGCTGCGGTCGCAGGTTCGAATCCTGCCTTGGGCATGGATGTGTGTGATGTCCTTAGGTTAGTTAGGTTTAAGTAGTTCTAAGTCTAGGGGACTGATGACCTCAGATGTTAAGTCCCATAGTGCCTAGAGCCATTTGAACCATTTTGCAATGTTAAACTGGCTCTAACATTGACATTGACAAGGTCTCTGAAGTGTAAAAGGAATGATGTTCTGCTTATATCGTAAAATTACATTGCTGTTGAAGGTCATCCAATACTTACACACGAATCAGCAGAGATGTTCAATGCTGAAAAGTATAAATTGCACAGTTTTCCTTATTAGCTGAAAAACATCTCACCATGGCAGAAGTTGTTCGCAAAATGTTGTAACATGTGTGAGATAGGTTCTGATCTATCTTCCTACCATAGTTGCGCAAGGACACTCTGTCAGTGCTTTAGGAATTTGGTGTTGAACCTATGCCCTCCAAGATAGGATGATACCATCTCACACAAGCAGAGTTCAAGAAAGTGGATCAGTACGGACAGTGATGTAATTAGACAATGATCTCAAAGTTGGTTCCTGGCCTGTAAAGGAAATGTTATCGCCAACAGAAATCAATGTGCGGCTTCAGGCATAACTATATGTTAGCAAAAATGAAAATTTTTGATTTTCGTTATTAAGTTTCATTTTTACTCTAAGTATGACTTCATGACATAGCAATGATAGCAAAATTACGTATAGGATGGTAAAATATTGTTATTGGTTGTTCTCAGCTGTGAAGCGAAATGCCTAACTATTATAAGGTTCTTTAATGGTAAGATGGTTGATGAGCAGGTCGGGGGGGAGTTAATAAAAATACAGACAAATTAAATGCAATTTGGGCCAAAGTTATCAATTACCCTAAAGTGCACAATGACAATAGCTAAAATTGAATGGGGGTTGGTAAAGATGAATCAAAAACAAGAACACAATTAAAACCATTCCACAACTGAAGAGTATAAAGCACAGTGACTAATTCTTTTCATGAAATCGGATATCTCGCATTTCTGCTTCAATTAAGCCCAACAGTCGTGAATATGTTTAACTACAGGCCATGGTTGAATGTACAAAAATTAGGGGCGACAGAGATGACCGCACTTCTGAGTGTCAATTGAATATCACTTGCTGGTGTGGTGCAAGCGTGTGTGTTTACTTTCCGTTAGCGGCGGCAGTGCCTGCTGTCACCGCTAACTGAGCACCTGAGAATCTATTGTAAGTCTCTCTCGACTGTTAAACACCAGTCGGATACATTTCCTATGTCTTCGGTGAAGCCGAGACTCCTAGTTATTCCCTAGCTAAGTTAACTGCAAAGTGTATGCTATTTGGCTGGAATCAAGCGTATGCCATTGCCCTTAAATCGCTCACAAGCATTGTCATTGCTTGGTGCGATTGCGTACATTAGGAGACTTTGCAGTTTAACTCCTTACGAGTTAGGATGAGTCTGTGAACAAGTGTCCACATAATGACTCTCGCAATCATCTCAGCGCAGTGCGAGTCGCCTTGCTCAAACACTTGACGATTTGCTGCAAGAGAAGAAGCGAATTACTCTGTCTGCAGTTTACCTATATCAAAGCTAGTGGCCATCCATTTTCTTTCTGGCCACTCAGAGCATTTGTACTTGCCATAACTCCACCCACTAGGGTTTCTGTAGCCTGTCACAGGTGTCATTTCTTTCATAGGGCAAAGTTTATCTTCTACTACGTAATACTGAGATAAATAGCTTTTTCTCTCATGCAAGTTTTAATGTAGGTGGCTACAGTGAGTCACCAATGTTTTAAGTTGGGTTTCTCTGGACGTTTAACTGTCATCTCTCGTTGTGTTCTTGTAGAAAAGCTTTCAGAAGGGTCATAAAGGTAGGGACAAGGACTGCTTTTGGTGGGAGCCTACACAGTGCCTCTGGCGTCTCATTGTGTCCACTTGGTGTCCCGCTGTGAAAGTTTCACCCGAACGCGGGACGGGCATTCTGTCGTAAAACTTCTCCTTTCCTCAAAACTGTGTCTCACATTTCGGGTCTGGCTAATTATTTGCATGCGGTTACTAGTGTGAGTGTTAGTGGTTAGTATTCACAAAATGTCAGTTTGTTTATTCACTTGACGTATCAATAAAATTTGTACATTTTCACATAACTGTATCCTGTGACATATCAAGTTAACCGAAATTGTTCAGGTGCGTTATTTGTCTGACATCTTACAATGTATTGGCAGACCACTACCTCCATCAACACAGACGATGTGTGTCTTTGTCAGAGCAGGTGTGGCCCTCTCTTTCACGATCTCTAGAAATACGATTTAAAATATTTCAAAATGACTGCCACTGTGTCTCAAACCCACACAGTTTGTCATAAATGTAGGGTGAGGCACTTGTGTAATGTTTATTAAGTTCAAAATTGTACAAACAATAGAGCTGTGTTATGGCTCAATCATGAGAGGTCAGAAATAATGAGATGCTTGTGACATATTTACAAAATATGGAAACGAAGAAAAATTATGGAAGACTGTGCAGTTAGAAGCATTACCTCATCCAAACATTTCATCTAGGGAGAAGAAGTACTATAACATTGAAACCTGATAGCTTGGCACGTTACTTGAAAAATGCAAAGATGTCGAAAAATTACAAGATGTTGAAATCAGCGACAATTTGCTGTATCTGTTTCACATCTATGAGACAGGTAGAATATCATATTCAGTGTGACTTGATAATTTTTGCAACTTTCGAAGACTGTCAAAATATTGGAAAAGCTTGTAATCATCGATCGTTTCATTTGTGTCATCATCCAAACTGTAGGGACTTGTACCATGGGAAGCAAGGAGAGCACGTTGTTTGGTGACCAATATCCTCTTTCTACAATAAGGGTCTTGATTCATAAGAACAAGAAGCTATTTATCTTTAAGCAAGTTGCTATTTATCTTTAAGCAAGTTGTTGTGGTACAAGCTCTTCCACAGTGGTCCTCATTAGCCTCACTGCTGGTAAAGTAAAAGTCTCACTATTAAAACTACACTCTCATAGCTGGTGACATGAACTGACAGACACCAACTAGAATAGTAACTGAGCTAGTAACTGAGCTCAGTGCAACTGCAACTGCCTCAGCTGACTGTGACTGACTGCGCCCTATTTTCCACATGGCAATTTACACTACTGGCCATTAAAATTGCTACATCAAGAAAAAATGCAGATGATAAACGGGTATTCATTGGACAAATATCTTATACTAGAACTGACATGTGATTTCATTTTCACGCAATTTGGGTCCATAGATGCTGAGAAATCAATACCCAGAACAACCACCTCTGGCCGTAAATACACCTTGATATGCCTGGGCATTGGGTCAAACAGAGCTTGGATGGCGTGTACAGGTACAGCTGCCCATGAAACTTCAACACGATACCACAGTTCATCAAGAGTAGTGACTGGCGTATTGTGACGAGCCAGTTGCTCGGCCACCATTGACCAGTCGTTTTCAGTTGGTGAGAGATCTGGAGAATGTGCTGGCCAGGGCAGCAGTCGAACATTTTCTGTATCCTGAAAGGCCCGTACAGAACCTGCAACATGCGGTCGTGCATTATCCTGCTGAAATGTAGCGTTTCGCAGGGATCAAATAATGGGTAGGGCCACGGGTCGTAACACATCTGACATGTAACGTCCACTGTTCAAAGTGCCGTCAGTGCGAACAAGAGGTGACGGAGACGTGTAACCAATGGCACCCCACACCATCACGCCGGATGATACGCCAGTATGGCGATGACGAATACACGCTTCTAATGTGCGATGTCGCCAAACACGGATGCGACCATCATGATGCTGTAAACAGAACCTGGATTCATCTAAAAAAATGACGTTTTGCCATTCGTGCACCCAGGTTCGTCGTTGAGTACACCATCACAGGCGGTCCTGTCTGTGATGGAGCGTCAAGGGTAACCGCAGCCATGGTCTCCGAGCTGATAGTCCATGCTGCTGCAAACGTCGTCGAACTGTTCGTGCAGATGGTTGTTGTCTTGCAAACGTCCCCATCTGTTGACTCAGGGATCGAGACGTGGCTGCACGATCCGTTACAGCCATGCGGATAAGATGCCTGTCATCTCGACTGCTCGTGATACGAGGCCGTTGGGATCCAGCACCGCGTTCCGTATTACCCTACTAAACCCACCGATTCCATATTCTGCTAACAGTCATTGGATCTCGACCAACGCGAGCAGCAATGTCGCGATACGATAAACCGCAATCGCGATGGGCTACAATCCGACCTTTATCAAAGTCGGAAACGTGATGGTATGCATTTCTCCTCCTTACACAAGGAATCACCACCACGTTTCACCAGGCAGCTCCGGTAAACTGCTGTTTCTGTATGAGAAATCGGTTGGAAACTTTCCACATGTCAGCTCGTTGTAGGTGTCACCACCGGCGCCAACCTTGTGTGAATGCTCTGAAAAGCTAATCATTTGCATATCAAAGCATCTTCTTCACGTCGGTTAAATTTCGCGTCTGTAGCACGCCATCTTCGTCGTGTAGCAATTTTAATGGCCAGTAGTGTATATACTGGTTGTCAAGAGGGTGTTGGTGATGCATTGCTTGATAGACTGTCTTTGGCCTCTCTCCTGACAGGCACACTTGCTTCAGCACCTAATATCGATCTTCTTGGAACCTCTTTGCTGACCGGTGCATTGGTGACAGTTTATGCCAGCACATTCCCCTCCCCCCCCCCTCCTTGCAAAATGCTGCACCATTGTTGTGTAAGAAGGCTGCGAACAACAACAGGTTTGGAGGCAGGACATCGGATATAGAGGTGAGCCGGAGCCGTGACTGTGGAGGATGGCATACTCCCAACCACACCCTGCCATCTGACTTTTGAGGCAACAGGAATATTCTCCGGAAAGCTGCTGCCATGCTACATCTCGAGGCCTGAAGGCACTTCCTGGGGCAATGATGGAGATAGCGATGGCAATGGTGGGCCCTGGTCCAAGCGGGGATGTGGGGGCGAGGTCGCAGAATCACAGGGCAAATGACATGTGTAAAGCTGGTACTGGTGGCGGCACTGCAAACCATCGAGACCTGCAATCAGATATACAGAAGAGCCAATGCGTTCCTGGGTCATGCCTCTTTCCCAGTCCACACAGTTGCCACAAACCCTGAAAAGAACAGGATCGCATCCCACAAAGCGACACTTGTGGACTGTTGGCGGCACCGACTGCTGTGGTGGGTGTAGCATGTGTAGCAGCATCCAATGGTGGAGACCATGCAGCAGTTCCACTGGTGATAGTCTCTCTGGCGATAGGAGGCGAGAAGGAGTTGCAGCACCTGTTCCCACATGTGGCTGGTGCGAAGCTTGGACATCTGTGTTTAAAAGAGCATACGAAGCTTTTCCTGCTCCAGTGGACTGTGGGTGAAACAGAGCAATTGTTAGATGAGAATGCCATTTCGTTCACAAAACTGTTCAAAAACATGTGGAGTGAACTGTGGTCTGTTGTCTGACACAAGCATTTATGGCAAAACTTCTATGCAAAATATGGAGGGCAATGCTTGAATCGTGCTACGTGATGTGGTAGAAGTCTTAGGCACCACAAATGCAAAATTGCTAAAAGAGTCTACCACTTCGAGCCAACGAGTGTTCCAAAATGGTCCTGCAAAATTCATGTGCACTCGTTGCCATGGCTATGGAGTCTTAGGCCAAGCTTAGAATGTCTGTGGTGGAGAGGATTGGTTCTCTGCACTTGTATGACACTGATGTCAATATGGGCATCCATGTCCTACCAGGTACAGCGTCGGCTTATACCTTAGGAATAAACACACGCAATTGTCCGCTGTCATTTTTAACCATTTTTAACTGTCTTCACTTAGCCGCTGCAGCTCGAATAGGCGGGTGACCTTGAAACCGACTTAGTCTCTGGGAGGCAGCAGCGGAGGATCGCGCTTTTGTTCTAACAGAGCGCGATCCGCTGCTAAAGGGTCCGGAAGTGCGGGCAACGCCCATCCGGCCGTGCGCTGATTGGCTGCCGCGCGTTCTTATCAGCAGCGCCGTCAGGCGCTGCGTCACAACCGGCATGGAGGGGGCCCAGACTTTGTGCTGAGGCAGCTGCACGCTCATTCGACTCGAGGCAGCCGCACAGTATAGACAGCCATGCCTTACTGTACCTGAAGATACAGAAGCACGTTTATGCTATTGTAGTTACCTATTTTTCTTATTTTAGCTTAGGGTGCGGGAGTTACGACTCCCGGGGAGGTGGGAGGGTATTTTTTGTTTTAATTGATGTATACATGTATAAATATTAATATTTATTATATCAGTAGTACACATTGATATTGCCAAAAGCCGAGAAGCGATTCTGGCTGCCTGTCGAATTGAAAAACAAAATATCGGCGCACAACTAAGTTCTCGTTACTGTCCAAGGAACAAGGCCAAGATGTGCGAATGTCACGCAACAGAATCTTGAGATGTACGAGGGCAGTTCAATAAGTAATGCAACACATTTTTTTTCTCGGACAATTTTGGTTGAAAAAACCGGAAATTTCTTGTGGAATATTTTCAACCATTCCCGCTTCGTCTCGTATAGTTTCATTGACTTCTGACAGGTGGCAGCGCTGTACGGAGCTGTTAAAATGGCGTCTGTAACGGATGTGCGTTGCAAACAACAGCCAGTGATCGAGTTTCTTTCGGCGGAAAACCAGGGCATCTCAGATATTCATAGGCGCTTGCAGAATGTCTACGGTGATCTGCCAGTGGACAAAAGCACGGTGAGTCGTTGGGCAAAGCGTATGTCATCATCGCCGCAAGGTCAAGCAAGACTGTCTGATCTCCCGCGTGCAGGCCGGCCGTGCACAGCTGTGACCCTTGCAATGGCGGAGCGTGCGAACACACTCGTTCGAGATGATCGACGGATCACCATCAAACAACTCAGTGCTCAACTTGACATCTCTGTTGGTAGTGCTGTCACAATTGTTCACCAGTTGGGTTATTCAAAGGTTTGATCCCGCTGGGTCCCTCGTTGTCTAACCGAACACCATAAAGAGCAAAGGAGAACCATCTGTGCGGAATTGCTTGCTCGTCATGTGGCTGAGGGTGACAATTTCTTGTCAAAGATTGTTACAGGCGATGAAACATGGGTTCATCACTTCGAACCTGAAACAAAACGGCAATCAATGGAGTGGCGCCACAGCCACTCCCCTAGCAAGAAAAAGTTTAAAGCCATACCCTCAGCCGGTAAAGTCATGGTTACAGTCTTCTGGGACGCTGAAGGGGTTATTCTGTTCGATGTCCTTCCCCATGGTCAAACGATCAACTCTGAAGTGTATTGTGCTACTCTTCAGAAATTGAAGAAACGACTTCAGCGTGTTCGTAGGCACAAAAATCTGAACGAACTTCTCCTTCTTCATGACAACGCAAGACCTCACACAAGTCTTCGTACCCGAGAGGAGCTCAGAAAACTTCAGTGGACTGTTCTTCCTCATGCACCCTACAGCCCCGATCTCGCACCGTCCGATTTCCATATGTTTGGCCCAATGAAGGACGCAATCCGTGGGAGGCACTACACGGATGATGAAGAAGTTATTGATGCAGTACGGCGTTGGCTCCGACATCGACCAGTGGAATGGTACCGTGCAGGCATACAGGCCCTCATTTGAAGGTGGCGTAAGGCCGTAGCATTGAATGGAGATTACGTTGAAAAATAGTGTTGTGTAGCTAAAAGATTGGGGAATAACCTGGTGTATTTCAATGCTGAATAAAACAACCCCTGTTTCAGAAAAAAAAGTGTTGCATTACTTATTGAACTGCCCTCGTACATCTGCTTCCGTGACGTAGCCAATTTTTGTGTAGTGCAAGGGAAAATATTCCAGCAATTTAGAGTCCTGCACATAGATTTGGTAATAAGATGCGGCAGATGCATCAAAATCAGAGTCTGGGCCAATTGGAAGGCTTGATAGGGCGTCTGCATTGGCGTGCTTTGCACGTGTGGGTTCGTATTCCATCCTCGACGCCAGTTTTGTGTCGTCATCGACACTGTAGAGACTTGTACCATGGGAAGCAAAGAGTGGATGTTGTTTGGTGGCTGGTATCCCCTTTCTACATTAGAACTGCACACATGTATTAACAGAGTTCTTTTTTCATAAGAACAAGAAGCTACTTATCTTTAAGAAAGCTGTTGTGGTACAAGCTCTTCTGTTATAGTCCACGTTAGCCTCACTGCTGGTGAAGTACAAGTCCCACTATACAGGGTGTTACAAAAAGGTACGGCCAAACTTTCAGGAAACATTCCTCACACACAAAGAAAGAAAATATGTTATGTGGACATATGTCCGGAAACGCTTACTTTCCATGTTAGAGCTCACTTTATTACTTCTCTTCGAATCACATTAATCATGGAATGGAAACACACAGCAACAGAACGTACGAGTGTGACTTCAAACAGTTTGTTACAGGAAATGTTCAAAACGTCCTCCGTTAGCGAGGATACATGCATCCACCCTCCGTCGCATGGAATCCCTGATGCGCTGATGCAGCCCTGGAGAATGGCGCATTGTATCACAGCCGTCCACAATACGAGCACGAAGAGTCTCTACATTTGGTACCGGGGTTGCGTAGACAAGAGCTTTCAAATGCCCCCATAAATGAAAGTCAAGAGGGTGGAGTTCAGGAGAGCGTGGAGGCCATGGAATTGGTCCGCCTCTACCAATCCATCGGTCACCGAATCTGTTGTTGAGAAGCGTACGACCACTTCGACTGAAATGTGCAGGAGCTCCAACGTGCATGAACCACATGTTGTGTCGTACTTGTAAAGGCACATGTTCTAACAGCACAGGTAGAGTATCCCGTATGAAATCATGATAACGTGTTCCATTGAGCGTAGGTGGACGAAACTAAAATGAGCTCTAACATGGAAATTAAGCGTTTCCGGACACATGTCCACATAACATCTTTTCTTTATTTGTGTGTGAGGAATGTTTCCTGAAAGTTTGGCCGTACCTTTTTGTAACACCCTGTAAACACTGCGCTCTCGTAGCCAGTGACACGACCAGACAGACGCCAACTAGAGTAGTAACTGAGCTAGTAACTGAGCTGACTGCAACTGCGACTGACTCGGCTGACTGTGAGCTGAAGACTGTGTCTGATTGGGCTCTCCAGTCTGCGGCGGCCATCAAAATACTGTCGGTCAAGGGCGTTTGTGGCGTGTTGCTTGGTAATCTGTCTGACCTCTCTCCTCACAGCTGCACTTGCTTCAGCACCTATTATCGATCTTCTTGGAACCTCTTTGCCGATCAGTGTGGTGGCGACAGCTTACAGCAGCACAGTTTCGAAAAATATTCCACTGTCTCCGTAAGAGTTTCGGAACTCACAACTGGACAGGAGTGGGAGAAGTGGGGGATCTGACTGTCGCAACTGTAGTGCGAACCCCCTGCGATGTTGGCTGGGCTCAGTTATTGGCTTCTTACGAAATTCCTATGATTTTTACGAAGTAGGACAAATACTGTCAACAATTTTACATATTATGTTTGGCTTATTCGAATTTATCATCTCTTTTACTTGTCATAACGTTCTAATCCCCTCCATGAACCATGGACCTTGCCGTTGGTGGGGAGGCTTGCGTGCCTCAGCGATACAGATGGCCGTACCGTAGGTGCAACCACAACGGAGGGGTATCTGTTGAGAGGCCAGACAAACATGTGGTTCCTGAAGAGGGGCAGCAGCCTTTTCAGTAGTTGCAGGGGCAACAGTCTGGATGATTGACTGATCTGGCCTTGTAACATTAACCAAAACGGCCTTGCTGTGCTGGTACTGTGAACGGCTGAAAGCAAGGGGAAACTACAGCCGTAATTTTTCCCGAGGACATACAGCTTTACTGTATGATTAAATGATGATGGCGTCCTCTTGCGTAAAATATTACGGAGGTAAAATAGTCCCCCATTCGGATCTCCGGGCGGGGACTACTATAGAGGACGTCGTTATCAGGAGAAAGAAAACTGGCGATCTGCGGATCGGAGCGTGGAATGTCAGATCCCTTAATCGGGCAGGTAGGTTAGAAAATTTAAAAAGGGAAATGGAAAGGTTAAAGTTTGATATAGTGGGAATTAGTGAAGTTCGGTGGCAGGAGGAACAAGACTTTTGGTCAGGCGAATACAGGGTTGTAAATACAAAATCAAATAGGGGAAATGCAGGAGTAGGTTTAATAATGAATAAAAAAATAGGAGTGCGGGTTAGCTACTACAAACAGCATAGTGAACGCATTATTGTGGCCAAGATAGACACAAAGCCCATGCCTACTACAGTAGTACAAGTTTATATGCCAACTAGCTCTGCAGATGATGAAGAAATAGATGAAATGTATGACGAGATAAAAGAAATTATTCAGGTAGTGAAGGGAGACGAAAATTTAATAGTCATGGGTGACTGGAATTCGTCAGTAGGAAAAGGGAGAGAAGGAAACATAGTAGGTGAATATGGATTGGGGGGAAGAAATAAAAGAGGAAGCCGCCTTGTAGAATTTTGCACAGAGCATGACTTAATCATAGCTAACACTTGGTTCAAGAATCATAAAAGAAGGTTGTATACCTGGAAGAATCCTGGAGATACTAAAAGGTATCAGATTATATAATGGTAAGACAGAGATTTAGGAACCAGGTTTTAAATTGTAAGACATTTTCAGGGGCAGATGTGGACTCTGACCACAATCTATTGGTTATGAACTGCAGTTTGAAACTGAAGAAACTGCAAAAAGGTGGGAATTTAAGGAGATGGCACCTGGATAAACTGAAAGAACCAGAGGTTGTAGAGAGATTCAGGCAGAGCATAAGGGAAGAATTGACAGGAATGGGGGAAAGAAATACAGTAGAAGAAGAATGGGTAGCTCTGAGGGATGAAGTAGTGAAGGCAGCAGAGGATCAAGTAGTTAAAAAGACGAGGGTTAATGGAAATCCTTGGGTAACAGAAGAAATATTGAATTTAATTGATGAATGGAGAAAATATAAAAATGCAGTAAATGAAGCAGGCAAAAAGGAATACAAACGTCTCAAAAATGAGATTGACAGGAAGTGCAAAATGGCTAAGCAGGGATGGCTAGAGGACAAATGTAAGGATGTAGAGGCTTGTCTCACTAGGGGTAAGATAGATACTGCCTACAGAAAAATTAAAGAGACCTTTGGAGAGAAGAGAACCATTTGTATGAATATTAAGAGCTCAGATGGCAACCCAGTTCTAAGCAAAGAAGGGAAGGCAGAAAGGTGGAAGGAGTATATAGAGGGTTGATACAAGGGCGACGTACTTGAGGACAATATTATGGAAATGGAAGAGTATGTAGATGAAGACGAAATGGGAGATAAGATACTGCGTGAAGAGTTTGACAGAGCACTGAATGACCTGAGTCGAACCAAGGCCCCGGGAGTAGACAACATTCCATTAGAACTACTGATGGCCTTGGGAGAGCCAGTCATGACAAAACTCTACCATCTGGTGAGCAAGATGTATGAGACAGGCAAAATACCCTCAGACTTTAAGAAGAATATAATAATTCCAATCCCAAAGAAAGCAGGTGTTGACAGATGTGAAAATTACCGAACTATCAGTTTAATAAGTCACGGCTGCAAAATACTAACGCGAATTCTTTACAGACGAATGGAAAAACTAGTAGAAGCCAACCTCGGGGAAGATCAGTTTGGATTCCGTAGAAATGTTGGAACACGTGAGGCAATATTAACCTTACGACTTATCTTGGAAGAAAGATTAAGAAAAGGCAAACCTACGTTTCTAGCATTTGTAGACTTAGAGAAAGCTTTTGACAATGTTAACTGGAATACTCTCTTTCAAATTCTGAAGGTGGCAGGGGTAAAATACAGGGAGCGAAAGGTTATTTACAATTTGTACAGAAACCAGGTGGCAGTTATAAGAGTCGAGGGGCACGAAAGGGAAGCAGTGGTTGGGAAAGGAGTGAGACAGGATTGTAGCCTCTCCCCGATGTTATTCAATCTGTATATTGAGCAAGCAGTAAAGGAAACAAAACAAAAATTTGGTGTAGGTATTAAAATTCATGGAGAAGAAGTAAAAACTTTGAGGTTCGCCGATGACATTGTAATTCTGTCAGAGACAGCAAAGGACTTGGAAGAGCAGTTGAACGGAATGGACAGTGTATTGAAAGGAGGATATAAGATGAACATCAACAAAAGCAAAACGAGGATAATGGAATGTAGTCAAATTAAATCGGGTGATGCTGAGGGAATTAAATTAGGAAATGAGACACTTAAAGTAGTAAAGGAGGTTTGCTATTTGACGAGCAAAATAACTGATGATGGTCGAAGTAGAGAGGATATAAAATGTAGACTGGCAATGGCAAGGAAATCGTTTCTGAAGAAGAGAAATTTGTTAACGTCTAGTATAGATTTAAGTGTCAGGAAGTCGTTTCTGAAAGTATTTGTATGGAGTGTAGCCATGTATGAAAGTGAAACATGGACGATAACTAGTTTGGACAAGAAGAGAATAGAAGCTTTCGAAATGTGGTGCTACAGAAGAATGCTGAAGATAAGGTGGGTAGATCACGTAACTAATGAGGAGGTATTGAATAGGATTGGGGAGAAGAGAAGTTTGTGGCACAACTTGACTAGAAGAAGGGATCGGTTAGTAGGACATGTTTTGAGGCATGAAGGGATCACAAATTTAGCATTGGAGGGCAGCGTGGAGGGTAAAAATCGTAGAGGGCGACCAAGAGATGAATACACTAAGCAGATTCAGAAGGATGTAGGTTGCAGTGTGTAGTGGGAGATGAAGAAGCTTGCACAGGATAGAGTAGCATGTAGAGCTGCATCAAACCAGTCTCAGGACTGAAGACCACAACAAAAACAACAACGTTCTAATATATCATTATTTCACCTACATTTGAATTTCAATCATTTTTAAGTAGGATAATTAGTCTGTAAATGACATTTAGAATTTTTCAAGAATTTTATTTGAGACAAGTTCCCCTGTTCTGGCATTATAGGTTACCCCTCTTTAACTTAGCTTGGAGGAATTGGCACTTTCCGATAACTTTTTCCGTCAGTAATCTGTCACCAGTATCTGCAGGAAGGGCAGAATTAGAAAGTAGACTGGAAGAGATATGCAAGTAAAATTGTGATCAGCCTAAAAGTTATGTTCAACACCAGAGAGCTTTACTAGACCTCGTCCTATTGGAGATGATACATCGTTACCTTGTTCTGAGCTATGAGCTGACTTACCGAGCCAGCCACAGGCTATATGGTACATGGACCCTGAACCTCGGTGGTGCTCGCCATTTTCACGCTAAAACAAATATTGTCAGTGGAGAGAGAAGCAATAAGTGACAGATAAAAGTCCTAGCACTAACCACTGGATCCCTTTTCTGGCACTGTAACAGTAATAATAACAGTAATAATAATAATAATAATACAGAGAAAAAAAATTATGTCCATCCTACAACACATTGGACGTGTGCTAATAGTCTGGTCTAAAATAAGTCTAAAATAAGTGCGGTCCTGCTTCAACATTAACAGAAACAAAAGTACGCCAATAGCTGTTATACAACAGAGTAAATATAGAAAAATTCGCACTTCAGTAGCTACATTACACCAAAATTATTGTTGGGAAAATACAAAACTGTAAAGTTAAATATCGTGAAATTGTTATCTGTAGTCCAAGCCAATTAATTTAATTACTAACTGAAACTTTTAACCATCGAATTTTTCAGTCACACGGAGAAATAGGTCAACATTATTGCAGGAACAGCCAGAAAACAATTTAAAAGCACTTTTGAAAATTTATGTGTTTCAAAAAATATTTTAGTTGGTGCATTATCTTGAATCTTTAACATGTCAGCTTTCGTGAACAATCAGTATCCTGTTTATAATAAAAAAAACTAAGGCATGTATTGAGGAGTGTGAGCGAGAGAAAAAATCAATTGCGAATAAATTAGTTGAAGCTGCAAGGTGATGGTGTTGCGAATCCTGGGCTTGTAAAAAAAAATGGAATTTTCTTCCTGCGGGGCGTAATTACTGCATCTGAAACTACGCACAACGTACGAATTATCCGAAAAGGAAGTAAATCGGTAGATTTGACGTATATGTACGGATAAACAAATGATTACAAACTAAGAAAAAATTGGATGATTTATTCAAGAGAAAGAGCTTCACAAATTTAGCAAGTCAATAACGCGTTGGTCCCACTCTGGCCCTTATGTAACCAGTGATTCGGCTTGACAATGTCTAACAGAGTTGTTCGGTGTCCTCCTAATAGATATCGTGCCAAATTCCGACGTGTTAGACCGTCAAAATCTCTAGCTGATTGGAGGGCCCTTGCCGTAATGCTCAAAAACTTTTGAATTGGGGAGAGATCCGGCGACATTGCTGGCAAGGTAGGGTTTGACAAGCTCGAAGACAAATAGTAAAAACTTACGCTGGGTGCGGGAGGGCATTATTCTGCTGAAATATAGGCCTAGGATGGCTTGCGATGGAGGGCAGTAGAACGGGGTGTAGAATATCGTCGACGTACCGTTGCGCTGTGTGGCTGCCATCCAAAGGCGTCCTCTATGAAATTAAATGACACCCCAGATCATCACTCCTAGGTGTCAGGGCGTATGGCGGACAACAATCACTTTGGTATGGCACCGCGGTCCGAGGCATCTCGAGACTCGTTTTTGGCCTGGAATCTCATTGACTAGAGTAGTCTTCACTGATGAGTTTCGTTTCGAACTCAGCCACGATGGTCGGTGAAGACGTGTCTTGAAACGAAGCGACTTGCTCAATTTATGAAGCTCTTTCTCTTGAAGAAATCAACCAATATATTTCTGAAATTATAATCACCTATTTGTCTGTACATGTACATCACATAAACCTATTTGCATTCCATTCGTTTTATTCATTCGTGGTGCATCGTTTTTTTTTTCTGTTAAGAGTACTGAGCCGTGGCGGGACTGGCGCCAGTAGTATCTTTGACATGAGTACGATTGATTCCGTAGTGCAGCGGTTTGTCTTTGGACTTGGGCCGGCTCGAGATACAAGGGAGTGCCGACCGCAAGTAGGGGGTGACGCCACAACGCTGTCAGAACGGAAGGCGGCGGTGCGCGAGTCGGCGATTGGCGGGCGGACAGAAGCGAAGATGGCGTGCCTGAGGCCGGGCGGCGGTTGTCACGTGGTTGTACCGGAGTCGGCGGGAGTTGGCCGGCGCTGTGCATTCTGCGGCAACCTCGTGAGCTGTGGATGTGCTCGCTTCCTTGGAGGGACACGCTATTATGGTCTTGCGAAGTGATGGTCTGGCATCTTCGCAAAATCGCCCCAGCATCAAGACACCCAGATAAGTACGCTAATTACTAAGAGCGCTGTGATTGTGCACTACTTGTGATGTTATGCGTGTTCCATTTCATTTGAGTCCTCCTACTAAGCGTGTGCTCTGCTCCCGCATAATATCGATGTACTTGCAAATGTGTGTCGTTAAGTTCTAGTGAGTGTCGGTTCTCGTGAGCCAGTTCATTTCCCACTCTTTGTTTATCAAGTACTGTTTCAATTAAAGGAAGCACTTCCTAGTCAAACTAGTTGTTGCTTAGCCTTGATTTTGTAGAGTTGATTCACTGGTCAGCCTCAAATGTTAAGTGGTCTGTGTTTCAGTGAGCTGAGGCAGCGGGCAACCGAAGCGCAGGGCTTCCATTTAGATTACAAGTTTGGCTTACGGGCGGTGGACTTCTCCTGAGCTCGTGTGTTCCTCTTCGGTGGCCGTTGCTTGATTCACATTTTGGTGGCCTACTGGACATGGGGTTGCAAACTGAGCCACGCCTTGGTTCGAAGTTAAGTATTACTTCTCTCAGTCGGTTCCACCGTTCGTGGTTACACTTCTGCCTTACAACCTTGGACCTCGATTCTGTTGTTACACATTTATCATTTTATAAAGTTGTAACTTTTTATACCCTAAAAGTCCATCTTATAAGTCAATGGTCGTTTGAATAATTGCGGGGTCGCTTCTTAAGATTGACCAAGTTATAAATATGTTTTAAGTATTCGTGTTGAAGTTGAGATGGTTTGTCAAATGTTATTTTACATGTAAGGTTTTAATAATAATGTGTCTTAACTAGAATTGTTTGTTAAAGTTATTTATTAACTTGCTCATGATTTATGTAATGAATGTCTGTTAAATAATCATGCCCGAGTGGCGCTTGTCAAATATTAAGTGGATTGTTTTGGTTAATTAATAAGCCCATTGGAATTGAAATGTTCACTTTATTGGGTCAGCCCTTCCACCCTCTTTAGATTTAAAGGTTAAAGAAAACAGCTGTTAAGTATTCCGTTCCAAGTACATGTCCAGTCCGTACGTTGTTTCCTACATGAAGCTGCTTATGGAGGAATACGTTGCATAAACTGTGAACGCAAATCCCAGTAGTCCACACTCGATTTTTCGCTGATTATTGGGAGAGAGGTGTGCTTATGACACGTCTTCTAAAGACGTCTCGTTGTCCCCATTGGCAGTCTTCTTCGTAGATCGGGTCTCGGAGCAACTCTTTTCTATAGCGGAAGTAACTGTTTTCAATGTTAGCGCTGTTATTTTCACTACCATAATGTTCAAACCATTTTATTTAAGAAAAATTGATGTAACCTTATTTATTTGCTCCTCTGTCTGAAATAAGGAAGCATTTGTATCTTGCAATATACTGCAGGCTGAGGATGAATAAAAATTCAGGAGTCAACGTTAGATCGCTACGTCTAATCACAAAACCGACCACCGCAGCTATTATGCCTAATCTTCTTTTTCCCTGACCTTATCCATTGTCGTCACAGGGTCGGCAAATTAATCAGATTTGGCATTGTTTGTAGGAGGTAAAGGGTGGCAGGATGCTGTACCTGTCACCGCTACTTCCTGACATACTTCCTTTGTCAAATATAATCAAATTCTATGTTATACTGTTGTTGTAAAAATAAAATTCATTCCATTGGAACTACTGACAGCCTTGGGAGAGCCAGTCCTGACAAAACTCTACCATCTGGTGAGCAAGATGTATGAGACAGGCGAAATACCCTCAGACTTCAAGAAGAATATAATAATACCAATCCCAAAGAAAGCAGGTGTTGACAGATGTGAAAATTACCGAACTATCAGTTTAATAATCCGCGGCTGCAAAATACTAACACGAATTCTTTACAGACGAAAGGAAAAACTGATAGAAGAACGACCTCGGCAAAGATCAATTTGGATTCCATAGAAATGTTGGAACACGTGAGGTAATACTGACCTTACGACTTATTTTAGAAAATAGATTAAGGAAAGGCAAAGCTACGTTTCTATTATTTGTAGACTTAGAGAAAGCTTTTGACAGTGTTGACTGGAATACTCTATTTAAAATTATGAACGTGGCAGGAGTAATATACAGGGAGCGAAAGGCTATTTACAATTTGTACAGAAACCAGATGGCAGTTATAAGAGTCGAGGGGCATGAAAGGGAAGCAGTGGTTGGGAAGGGAGTGAGACAGGGTTGTAGCCTATCCCCGATTTTATTCAATCTGTATATTGAGCAAGCAGTAAAAGAGACAAAAGAAAAATTCGGAGTAGGAATTAAAATTCATGGAGGAGAAATAAAAAGATTGAGGTTCGCCGATGACATTGTAGTTCTGTCAGAGACAGCAAAGGACCTGGAAGAGCAGCTGAACGGAATGGACAGTGTCTTGAGAGGAGAATATAAGATGAACATCAATAAAACAAAACGAGGATAATTGAATGTAGTCGAAATAAATCGGGTGATGCTGAGGAAATTAGCTTTCGAAATGTGGTGCTACATGTAATGGTCCGCCTGGTCGTTGATATCTCTAGTCGCTGTAATCGCACTATTTCACTCCCATTTACGGAGCTTGTTAGCACTTGATGTTAGGTTGGCGCCATTACAATGCATTGTAGTAATCGCTGCTGCTTGCTGGATCGCTGCTGTGTCTCAATGCTGATGCTGGCTCTAAATCTGGTTGTCTAGGGTTAAAAACATGAGGTCCCGTGTTTTTCATGTGCTTTTGATGATAAAGAACAAACGAAACCAACACATATGTAAACATCAAATATTTATTACTTTGGTGGCCATCTTAATTTCACTGTCCACCAAAGACCATAACACAACACAAAGTAGTACTTCCTTTACATGTTCTTTGCATTGTTTTTCCATCCCAAACAATAACACAGAAACACACTTCACCAAAGTGACATTCCGACTGCCCCCGACCCTTCTTGCTGCTTGTATTTATAACATTGTCAAAGAACTACTAAAAAGAGATATAGTTTATAAGTCACATGTACATCTCTTATCATAATTTGTGCAGAAAAGTTATTAATTTGCATCGAGTGACATAATTTAACATGTTATTAAAATGACAGACAGATTTGTTGACTTGACAGAATAATTCTTTGTTACAAAAAGGTCGTTTTTTAGAAGTTTGTCAATTGAATTCTTTAATTTGCATAAATAAGTAAGTAACATGAATTATTAAGAATTACATTGGTTTTCGTCAAAAATAGGATTGATTACGTGAATACTGAGTGAAAACGCTCCTAGTGAACAAATAGGTTTCACTGGGTGATTTTTATTTAAGGAGATCCAAAATACCTAAGTTGGCCACTATTTTTCGTACTTCATATTAATTATTTAAGATGAACTTAGTGTTTTTACATGATGACATTTGCTGTATCAGTGATCAAGTGATATTAACTTTTGTGTGGGTCAGTTATTCAGTGTAATTTAATGGGTTGACTGTTTATGGAGACATGTTATGCAATCATCGTTAACATACACAATAACTTTTCTATAATCATAAATACTCATTAAATTGGTTGAATTTGGAAGGGATCGCATACTTCATTAAAGTAAAGCCTTTAATATGTTCCGTTACAATACCCCCCTCGGGTAATATCATTTACAGAATGTTAATGATATTAGCCGAGTAGGACAAATGTGTCAATTACTATGCATAATGTGTATGTATACAACAACCGTTACACCGTTTCAAAATGACTTTTTCCTGCAAATATTTTAGTTGTGTTGTTTCAAATGCACTTTGTGTTATGGCTCTCAGTATGACAGCATCATAAAAATATTTAGTAATATATGAAAGTAAAAAAAAATGTTAATCTTTGCTCCCAGTGTGCCACATGGAAAATGATCAAAAACAGACACAAATATATCACATGTGATTTTAAGATATGTAAAAAAATATATGTAAATTATTTCAAAGTCAGCTCTCATTGAGTCACAGAATAATCAAGATAATAGAAGGAACATAAATACACTCCTGGAAATTGAAATAAGAACACCGTGAATTCATTGTCCCAGGAAGGGGAAACTTTATTGACACATTCCTGGGGTCAGATACATCACATGATCACACTGACAGAACCACAGGCACATAGACACAGGCAACAGAGCATGCACAATGTCGGTACTAGTACAGTGTATATCCACCTTTCGCAGCAATGCAGGCTGCTATTCTCCCATGGAGACGATCGTAGAGATGCTGGATGTAGTCCTGTGGAACGGCTTGCCATGCCATTTCCACCTGGAGCCTCAGTTGGACCAGCGTTCGTGCTGGACGTGCAGACCGCGTGAGACGACGCTTCATCCAGTCCCAAACATGCTCAATGGGGGACAGATCCAGAGATCTTGCTGGCCAGGGTAGTTGACTTACACCTTCTAGAGCACGTTGGGTGGCACGGGATACATGCGGACGTGCATTTTCCTGTTGGAACAGCAAGTTCCCTTGCCGGTCTAGGAATGGTAGAACGATGGGTTCGATGACGGTTTGGATGTACCGTGCACTATTCAGTGTCCCCTCGACGATCACCAGTGGTGTACGGCCAGTGTAGGAGATCGCTCCCCACACCATGATGCCGGATGTTGGCCCTGTGTGCCTCGGTCGTATGCAGTTCTGATTGTGGCGCTCACCTGCACGGCGCCAAACACGCATACGACCATCATTGGCACCAAGGCAGAAGCGACTCTAATCGCTGAAGACGACACGTCTCCATTCGTCCCTCCATTCACGCCTGTCGCGACACCACTGGAGGCGGGCTGCACGATGTTGGGGCGTGAGCGGAAGACGGCCTAACGGTGTGCGGGACCGTAGCCCAGCTTCATGGAGACGGTTGCGAATGGTCCTCGCCGATACCCCAGGAGCAACAGTGTCCCTAATTTGCTGGGAAGTGGCGGTGCGGTCCCCTACGGCATTGCGTAGGATCCTACGGTCTTGGCGTGCATCCATGCGTCGCTGCGGTCCGGTCCCAGGTCGACGGGCACGTGCACCTTCCGCCGACCACTGGCGACAACATCGATGTACTGTGGAGACCTCACGCCCCACGTGTTGAGCAATTCGGCGGTACGTCCACCCGGCCTCCCGCATGCCCACTATACGCCCTCGCTCAAAGTCCGTCAACTGCACATACGGTTCACGTCCACGCTGTCGCGGCATGCTACCAGTGTTAAAGACTGCGATGGAGCTCCGTATGCCACGGCAAACTGGCTGACACTGACGGCGGCGGTGCACAAATGCTGCGCAGCTAGCGCCATTCGACGGCCAACACCGCGATTCCTGGTGTGTCCACTGTGCCGTGCGTGTGATCATTGCTTGTACAGCCCTCTCGCAGTGTCCGGAGCAAGTATGGTGGGTCTGACACACCGGTGTCAATGTGTTCTTTTTTCCATTTCCAGGAGTGTATATTACATAGATGGACAGGTCAGATGTCCATAGGAAAATATTGCAACTGTCTGCTCGTTTTGAACCACATAAAGGAAATGAAAACAAAGAACATAATTATAAGTATGGACATGATATATAACCACAAACACTAGAGAAGTCACATGTATGAATGCATTTGAAAAAAAAGGAAATATTTAAAAAACTTGTCTCCCATTGAGACACATAGTCAAGACAGTACAATAACATATTAATACTAAAATTGGACTCTTAAATTGGTCACAACATAACACAAACATCAAACTTGCTGAACATCTGATTAGCTGTAGAAAATTGTACACAAATCTTATGCCTAAGAAAAGAATAGTAACAAAATGATGAGTCTTGCACAACAATTTTTTTTACATTGTCTTTTATTTGGTGCAAGTATGTCCCATATTCAACAATACAAAAAGAAAGTAATAAATGTTTGTCACCTTCTTGCCCATTGCAAGTAAAGAAGATGTCTCAAAGTTTAATATTCAATAGTGACAATAAAAATATAAAAACATTCTCTCAGAGATCTGGAACTTTTCCAGGGTCTGTAGCATGAGTGGTAGTTGCTATTTGACACACCCAGTAAAAACTTTGCTGATAACATGCTTTATGGAAACTGGGTAAGTAACTGTATTCAAACAGGGAAATGTGCTTAATCATGTTTATATGGTTTCAATTCAGTGATGTTTCTTAATCCAAATAACCTTCTTGATCTGGGAAAGATAAGTCTATACGCATTAGGATGTGGGCTTTCTTTTATTTCAAATGGACCAATGTAAATATCAAAAAACTTTTTAAGTTCGGCTGACAATAATTTTGATTTCTCTTGTGTCTTGACGAGTACAAGGTCCCCTGGTTTGAACTGTGTAGCTTTTCCCTTGGCTGCATGTCGCCTTTTTCTCAATTCCCCTTGTTTTTTCATGGTTTCCCGTACACAGTCTTCTCTTTCTTGGGGTGACATAATTTTGCAAGGTGGATACTCTATGTTTTCAGTGAAGAAACTAGTGGGGTATTGGTTGTACATTATTTCGTGTGGGGAAAATCCAGTGGAAGAGTGCTGTAAGCTGTTCATTATTTCTTCAGAACTATTTATGTACTCTAACCAATTAGTGTGGTTCTGGCTACAGTAGGTTCTGCACAGTCTTCCAATTTCTCTCATGTATCTCTCAGCCGGGTTGCTTGACGGGTGGTAAGCAGATATTAAAATGTGTTTAATTCCCGTGTCTTCAATAAAAGTTTTCCAGTATTTAGAGGTGAACTGAGACCCATTGTCTGAAAGTATTGCCTTAGGTTTTCCCACAGTGTTGAAATAATTACTTGTAATTTTTGAAACTATCTGTTTGCTGGTAGCTTTCCTTAAGGGATGAAGCTTTATAAATTTGGAGAAGATGTCTACCACGACATTAATATAACTGTAACCCCCCCTTGTCTTGGGTAACGGTCCATAGATGTCAGTTGCAACGAGATCGAGTTTATTAGTGGGTAATATGTTCTGCATTATTCCCCTGGTTGTTTGGTTAGTCACTTTTACCCTCTGACATCTGTCACATGTTGATAACTTTTTCTTTACTCTTCTGCTAATGTTGTAAAAATAAATATTCTCCTGTATTTTCTGAATACACTTAGTGGTGCCACAGTGGCCAAAGCTTTCATGTACATAAGTAATGAGCGTATCTATTTGTTGCTCAGGCCAACACAGTTTCCAATAGTCTAAATCCGGTTTAGGTCTTCTGAATAGTATCCCCTTGTGTACTTTATAATATGCTCCTACCTTTTCTCCCCCAGTTTTTCCTATGTAACTTTTGACTAGTTTCCAGTTTTCATCGTGGTTCTGAAACCTCCTAATGTCGTTACAGATTTTTTGTATTTCCTTTTCCTCTTTAATGCCCTTTAGATACATAATTTTGAAAATTCTCTCATCCTCCCCACTACTTCCTTCCAAGTCACTTCCCAAAGGTAGTCTTGATAAAGCGTCTGCTACCACATTTTGTTTTCCCTGAATGTACTTCACTTCGTAATCAAACTGCTGGAGAAACATGGCCCATCTGGTGAGTCTGTTATGGTATAACCTGCACTCTTGGAGATAGATTAATGCTTTGTGGTCTGTCTGTACTATTACTTTATGTCCCAAGAGGTAATTTCTAAATTTTGTAAAACCCCAGTGTATAGCTAGTAATTCCTTTTCTGTCACTGTGTAGTGTTTTTCATGTTTTTGAAGAATTCTGCTGGCAAATGCAATTGTTCGGTGTTCCATTTTTCCATTTACTTCCTTTTCTTGAAATAAATGTACTCCTAACCCTGCATCGCTGGTGTCAGTAGCTAGCCAGAAAGGACTTGACATGTCTGGTCTATGTAGAAGTTGGCTGTTACATAGTTGCGATTTGATTTTGTTAAAAGCATCTTCACATTCTGATGTCCAATCCCACACTACATTTTTCTTAAGTAAGTTATACAAACAAACTGCATTTAATGCTTGATTACTGATGAATTTTCTGTAAAATCCTGTGAAGCCGAAAAATGATTTGAGTTGTTTTTTGTTTCTAGGTGTTGGAAAATTTTCTATGGCTTTTATTTTGTCTTTGTCTGGCAAAATCCCTTGTTCTGTAATGATGTGTCCCAAAAATTTTAACTCCTCTAGCCCAAATTTACATTTTTCTAATTTTAATGTCATTCCTCCCTTTCTGAGTTTCATAAATACCTCCCTTAATAGTTCAAGGTGTTCTTCCCAAGTTTTCCCAGTGATTAAAATGTCATCTACATAAATGGTTAATTTTGAACTAGTTTCATGACCAAGTACAAAATCTAATGCTCTGATGAATTCCGCAACTGATACATTGAGACCAAATGGTACGACTGTATACTGATAACATTTAGCATTATATAAAAAGGCTGTATATTTTCTCGAATCAGGACTAAGTTCAACTTGATGAAAACCAGCGGTGAGATCTAGGCTTGTCATATGTTTGACACACTCAAATTTACCTAACAGCTCATCTATACTTTCTGGGTGGTCGTTCTCTCTGATGAGATACTTGTTCAGATGTCTGGAGTCTAATACAATCCTAACACTATTGTCTCCCTTTTTTACAATGACCAACGGGTTGTTGTAGGCACTGCAACTTCTTTCTATAACTTCCCAATTTTCCATTTTTTGTATTTCTTTTTCCACAGCGTCTCTTTTTGCAAATGGTATTCCATATGGTTTTATAAAGAAAGGCTCATGCGGTTTTAACTGTAATTTACATTGACAATATTTCACTCTACCAGGTCTATCATCAAACACATCTTGGAAGTCCCATAATAACTCTTTTAATTTTTCCTTCTGTGTAATATTTAGGCTTTCAGCTTCCCCCAGTTTTTTCTCTACTAACTTCTCAAACTCTTGACCCTCTGCATCTTCCTCTAAGTTCTCATCCAGGTAATAAACATCCTCATTTTCATGATACACTGATTGAATGTGGTTACAGCTGTCACCACAGTTTAAAATTAACAAATTCACTACACAGCTTTCTTGTGTAACAGGTTCTATAATACATATTTGTTTTGCTGTAAAATTAAACTCTGCATTCACTTTTAATATCCAATCCATACCTAAAATGAAATTTTCATTCAGGTCATCTACTACTAAGCATCCATGTTCAAAATTTAGGTTATCAATTTTAAAAGTAAGTAACACTTGTTTCTTAACTACCTTGCTGGCTCTGCCTGTAGCTCCTTTCACTTTTAATCCAACTGGCATCTCAGGAAAATGTTGAGAATTTCTGAGCTTATCTCTAAGTCTAGAAGTGATGGCAGAAACAGGACTTCCTGTGTCTACTAACACTCTTCCTTCCCACTTGTCAATGTTTACTTTAACATATGGACAATCTAGCTCAACATCTTTGTCTATTTCAGTATTTTCAAACAATAGATCATTTTCAATTTCTTTAGTCCCTAAGTCTAATGTCTCTTTCCTACACTTAGACACATCCCTCTCTGTTTGCAAAGCATTGACATTTAAACATAAACCTTTGTTTTCATCTGTTCCTCTTAACACTGTGTTGCCACTCAACAAATTATTGTTTTCACCCCATTTTTTATAAAGTCCACTACGGATTCTTATCCACCATATAGGATACAAGGTTGCACTTACCTTTGCTAATTCTTTCCAAAAGGCATCTTTGTTTATACAGTTTCCATAGTTGTTCCACAAAACTTCTAAAAACTTTTCCCCTTTTTCTTGAAAACACACATTTACATTCCATCCGTTTATATTTTCTTTAATATTATTATTATTACCATTCTCATAGATTAGCGTTTCATAGTTCCCAATAGGCAATAGCTTGTCCTCAGATACACATTCCCTAGTCTGCATTTCACTTAAATTAACCTCATTATTACCCATGTTTGTCACATCACTTACCTTTACCACATCATCACTTTTCAATTCTACAAATACTTTTATTTCTTCCTCCACACTCTCATCAATAACATCACTTGATTTAGGATCATTATTTAAATGTCCCTCTATTACTTCTTCCTCCTCCTTAACAACAACCCCATCTTCAGTTTCCCCCCTATGTATCTGAATCTCAGCAATTGAGTCTTTTGCTCCATTAAACACATCGTCATCCCCCTTCATATCAAATAAACCCCCCAAAATAGATTCTATTTGTGGTGTGTCTGACTTGTTATTAACACCAGTATCTTTTTCAGCCCAACTATGGAACTCTGCAATACCTTCAACTTCTGCACTTTCACTAACTACCTGTGCTTGAATACTGTTTTTATTAACTGTATCACTTTTACTCATAGTATCCCAAAACCTTTTATTAAATTCTAATTTATTCATTCTAACATCAGTATTTTCATGGTATTTACTCTTTACATTGTATCCTCTCCTTTTCCAGTTTCGGTTATGTGTTGTCCTGTCATAATATTGTCTAGCCCCAAAACTACGGACATCTAGTGGGACTGTCCACCGTTTCCCGGCTGGTTCCCTCGGTCTGTCTGCTTGTAGTTGTCATTTTGTTCACTAGTTTCAAGAAACCCCCTTCTATCTGGTTCTCTTCCCCAATACCTATTTCTATCATTCCTGTTATCTCTCCTCCATCCTCCCTCCTGTGTATTGTTTCTGAAATCATTTTCATATCTCCTATCTCCCCTATTTGGAGCATTATTTCCAGAATTTTCAAAGTTTCTCCTCCCATAATAATCTCTATTTACATTCCTGTTCCACCCCCCATACTGGTTGTTGCCAGAGCCAAAACTTTGGTTACTTTCTCTTTCCAAGGCCCTATCTAATCTATCTACAAATTTCAGGAACTCTTCCATTGAATCGTCTGGTCCATGGACCAATTCCCACTGCAGTCTCTCTGGTAATCTTCTTTTTAAAACATCAATTTGTGTCATAATATCAAAAGAGTTATTCAAGTGAGCAAGTTTTTTCAATTGATCTCTGCAAAATTTTTGCATTCCCCCTACTTTCCCTCTATACACTGGTCCATTTAGAAATTCTGACTTTAATCTGGCTTGTATGGATTGTGACCAAAATTTGCAAATAAATTTAGTTTCAAACTCTTCAAAAGTATTCCAAGAATCATTATTCTCATTTGCCCAGGATAGGGCCTCCCCTTCTAGAAACCGTTTAACTAACTTAATTTTTATGTTATCTGACATTCCTACAACAAACATATCTTTACATTGGTGAATAAAGTCAATAGGGTGCAGATTTTCACCAGGAAAGCATTTCACTTGGATGTGTCCATACATTGTATTTTGATTGTAAAACATTTGTTTTGACATCAATGCATCTTCCAATTGTGTAT
This sequence comes from Schistocerca nitens, assembly GCF_023898315.1. Classification (NCBI taxonomy): domain Eukaryota; kingdom Metazoa; phylum Arthropoda; class Insecta; order Orthoptera; family Acrididae; genus Schistocerca; species Schistocerca nitens. The sequence continues at coordinate 506,579,728 of NC_064615.1, forward strand.
ATTTAGTGTGTATATTTTCTACTTTTGTATCTACATTAGTGGTATACCGGTTGTATTCTTGTTTAAGGTTTTCTGATGTTTTGTCTATTCTGTGATCTAATCTTTTAGCTTCAGTATCTACTCTGTTGTAGATGACAGCAATGCTGTCTGTGTTAGCTTGTATGTTTTCATTTAAGCTTTCAACTTTATCTTGAAATTCTTTTCTGAAGTATATCAGCTGCTCCCTAGTGTCCTTACTGAGGGTAGTTTTAATTTCCTCACACTTCTCATTGAGATGAGTACTTAATAGATCAAAATCCAAACTTAACTTATCCAGTCTATCTGTGTTTTCTTCACTTGATTGTTTAAAATCCAAACTTAACTTATTCAGTCTATCTGTGTTTTCTTCAAGTTTCAAACTTACTTGTTCACTTAATTGTTTAAAATCCAAACTTACTTGCTCACTTGATTGTTTAAGTTGCGAGCTTATTTGAGTTGCAAACTCTGCTAGCCACTCTGTTAAGTTTAATTGTTCACCACCCCCTGGTTCAATTTTTACATTTCCTACGATCTCATCCCTCTCAGGTAGAGACATGTTAACAATTAATTATTTTAAATGACAACAACAACAAAATACCTTGCTTTATGTCTATGCTATGATGTCGTGGTCGGTGTTCTTGTTGGCTTTCTTCACTTATATTCGGTTTTATTGAAGCTGAAGTCTTGATTGATGAAATCCATTGACATAATCCAGACGTTAATCTTCCGAGCGGTGTGATGATAGTTTTTTGTAGTCGCACAAACACAATTTATTTATTTATTTTTGACATATTTTCACTGTTGACACACTGCACAAATAAACTTTTTTGGAATGCTAAGCACTTACGAAATTTATCGCTGCACTATTATCATCGATGCACTTAAAGATCCCGGACGAGCCCCCACTTTTATAATGGTCCGCCTGGTCGTTGATATCTCTAGTTGCTGTAATCGCACTGTTTCACTCCCATTTACGGAGCTTGTTAGCACTTGATGTTAGGTTGGCGCCATTACAATGCATTGTAGTAATCGCTACTGCTTGCTGGATCGCTGCTGTGTCTCGATGCTGATGCTGGCTCTAAATCTGGTTGTCTAGGGTTAAAAACATGAGGTCCCGTGTTTTTGATGTGCTTTTGATGATAAAGAACAAACGAAACCAACACATATGTAAACATCAAATATTTATTACTTTGGTGGCCATCTTAATTTCACTGTCCACCAAAGACCATAACACAACACAAAGTAGTACTTCCTTTACATGTTCTTTGCATTGTTTTTCCATCCCAAACAATAACACAGAAACACACTTCACCAAAGTGACATTCCGACTGCCCCCCGACCCTTCTTGCTGCTTGTATTTATAACATTGTCAAAGAACTACTAAAAAGAGATATAGTTTATAAGTCACATGTACATCTGTTATCATAATTTGTGCAGAAAAGTTATTAATTTGCATCGAGTGACATAATTTAACATGTTATTAAAATGACAGACAGATTTGTTGACTTGACAGAATAATTCTTTGTTACAAAAAGGTCGTTTTTTAGAAGTTTGTCAATTGACTTCTTTAATTTGCATAAATAAGTAAGTAACATGAATTATTAAGAATTACATTGGTTTTCGTCAAAAATAGGATTGATTACGTGAATACTGAGTGAAAACGCTCCTAGTGAACAAATAGGTTTCACTGGGTGATTTTTATTTAAGGAGATCCAAAATACCTAAGTTGGCCACTATTTTTCGTACTTCATATTAATTATTTAAGATGAACTTAGTGTTTTTACATGATGACATTTGCTGTATCAGTGATCAAGTGATATTAACTTTTGTGTGGGTCAGTTATTCAGTGTAATTTAATGGGTTGACTGTTTATGGAGACATGTTATGCAATCATTGTTAACATACACAATAACTTTTCTATAATCATAAATACTCATTAAACTGGTTGAATTTGGAAGGGATCGCATACTTCATTAAAGTAAAGCCTTTAATATGTTCCGTTACATACAGAAGAATGCTGAAGATTAGATGGGTAAATCACATAACTAATGAGGAGGTATTGAATAGAATCGGGGAGAAGAGAAATTTATGGCACAACTTGACTAGATGAAGGGATCACTTAGTAAGAGATATTCTGAGGCATCAAGGAATCACCAATTTAGTATTGGAGGGCAGCGTGGAGGGCAAAAATCGTAGAGGGAGACCAAGAGATGAATACACTAAACAGATTCGGAAGGATGTAGGTTGCAGTAGGTACTGGGAGATGAAGAAGCTTGCACAGGATGGAGTAGCATGGAGAGCAGCATCAAACCAGTCTCTGGAATGAAGACCACAACAACAACAACATGATGCGTTTCTCCATACGAATGAAACTTCTTCTCTGTTTGCAGTTAAAAAAAGGGGAGGCTGAGACAAAAATGTCATTTTGAAGTACAGAATCTCCCAGACAGTACGAGGAGTACCCGTCAGAACGGCCAGCTTAGAAAGTTCCGCAATAAAAACATTCTATTGTTTCCTGTCTCTGAAGTGGCAACCGACCCTTCTCGAGGCGCAGGCGCGCCTACGGTGAGAAACAGCGACGCAGCTATTCAGGTAGCGAGCTGCCTCGAATCAAACCCTCGCGGAATTTCGTTTTCTCCTCACTTGGGCTGGCCTGCTGTGGAGTGGGCAGGATCAGTTTCCCGGAAAGCAATTTGTTTAGCCGGCCGGCCGCTGCGCGCCGCCTGTAATTTACGTAATCGCAGCCGAGCTGAGCTGAATGGCGAGACGAGGGTCCGGCCGGCGCCCCGTCCACGCTATCAGCGGCGCATCTCCGCTCCAGCCTGATCTGCCCCCACCAGCAAACCAACTTGTCTTTAAAAATAACTCGAAGATCTCAAACTAATGATACGAATACTTTGCTACTGTTATACAGCCTGTCCCGTTTATCTTGGTCACGCTAGTTAACTTTTTGTACAGACGCAAAATAAAAAATAAATTTTGTCCATACTGAATGCATTCGAACTCCGTGACTGTTCCTTTACCGGGTGTAGAATAGTAACCGCTACCAGTCACAGTAGAAAGTGATTTTATTTCATGCAGGACTGGTTTCGGGCTTGTGCCCATTTTCAGGTGTTTTTACATTAAATTTCAGTCCAACACTGCTCACTGAAACATGTAATAGAATGTAAAACCACCTGAAGGTGAGCACAAGCCCGAAACCGGTGGTGCATTAAATAAAATCTCTTTCTGCTGTGACTGGTAGCGGTTATTAGTCCACACAAAAACAAAAATATCTATCAAGCAAATATTGTTAAGCTACCAGGGGGACACTACAGCGTATCATTTCCTTCGTTCGTTACGATGATATGAATAGAAGTTCGTTCTTTTCAGAGCTCTATATATTTTATTCAGGATTCCACTTCCTCTTCTCAAGCGCTGTTTGCAGACGTACCACAGTGTACCATTCACGTAAACATGACGTAATAAAAAAGGAACACAAAATTCACTATTTCTTTCCTGTATTAGCATAAGGTACAGGCACCACTGAGGGGGGGGGGGGGGAGGCGGGTAGGGGGCGGCACATCACTGTCCATTCGCTAGCCTCGGGGGAAAAAAAAAGATCATTCAGTTAACTGTTTTCAGTCCAAGGTTTGTGTAAGTACAATGTACACAAACGGATGGAAGGTAGCAACACCACAAGGAAAAATAAATTAGCACAACAGTAAATGCAGTCATGTTTTCTTACTTTCAATAGTGATAAACGTAGTGCGGTACAATAGCAATTTTAAACTATGTATTCTGGAATATAAAAGCAGTTGATTAAAAACCACATCAACATTACCTTTTGTTTGGTATGGTTGAGTGCGGGAGTAATGTTACTCTGGCGGAAGAACTGTAGAGGGAGATGTAAACTGAGAAGAACATACCTTCCAGACGGATGGTTTTGGTCTTGTTTTGATCTTCAACGGAAAACGTTTGACTGATTGATCAGTGTGCATTTTCCTTGTGTTTCCACTAATTTCCGGTCAGCTTCAACAAGTGGAAGAGTTACGTTACCCCGGGTAGCTGCACTGTGCTCCGTTGCGGGAGAGGTAAAGTGAGATATGTTTTACGCTTTTCATAACGTGATGGTTACGTGAATGGTGCACTGTGATACGTTACTGTACAGTTTTGGGGAGAAAGGGGAAAGGGTGGATTACCGAATAAAAAATGTACGGTGGAATTTAAGAAAGACGTACTGCTGTTAATATCTTCGTAACGAGCGTAGATACAAGAAAGGTAATCGTGCTGATTAATGCCCCGTTGTAACCAAACTACATTTGTTTAATACATTTTTTTTATTTTGCTCGTGGGCAAAATGTTATTTGGAGCGGTGAAGATAAATGGGACATATTTTCTTCAGAGGACTTTGTCTTTAAGAGGAACGAGTCTGCAAGAAGAGTAATTGCGCTCACCAATAGATGATAGACTTCATTACTTACTGACTATGAGACGTTGCTAGCATACGGAAGAAGTCCAACGCGTCTCCTTGAAGTAGTTCGACTTTATCGTTGTCTTTTTCGCATGCCTAATTCCGTAATGGATAAGGTAAGTAGCGCAACTCTCGGCTGTTTCCAGCCAAATCACAACGCGAAGAGCCCGTCGGAAACTAACGGCTCAAGAGATACATTACTGGCATTTGCCCTGCGGCGTAAGGATGGCTGCAGATAATAGTGAAAGCGGACAGGAGAAATTTCTGTTCTACTGATTTCGTCCCGTCTGTATATCTAGTTAGTGTACACGTGTAAAGAACCGAAGGTAGATGTCTTGCTCGGCGTGTAGGTGGTGTAGCTGTCTCTTTCGTGATAATGAAAGTGATGCGTGCTTAAAAGAGATTCATGAGCATCACTCTGTTTATTCATTTATACACAGAACGCATGAAAAATACCTGCACTTATGGTCAGTAAGAAACAGGAATGAATGTTAGGGATTGACGTCCCGTCGACGACAAGATCGTTAGAGACTGACTGCGAGCTCCGATTAGGGAAGAATGGCAAACAGAATAGACAGTGCCCTTTCCAAAAGAATCATCCTGGCATTTTCCTTAACCGAATTCGAGAAAAAATGGAAAGCTTACATTTCTATAGGCTGATGGGAACGTGAACCACCATTCACCGGAATGCGCGTTGTTCCACTTCCCTCGTTACTGCGACCATTTCGTTGATGAGAAAGACACGACAGTTTTTTTGTGTCTATTTTGTCCGGAATGGTATCGGGCTACTTGCCTATCTTCAGCTGTCCTACAGAACGTACACAATGATACAGTACTGTATGCTACGGGACTTTGGACGTGCTCGCAGCTTTAAGTTAGTTCAGCCAGTACTTACGTGTAGCTTATTATTACTCCCTTAAATATATTTCTAGAATTAAAAATTTGGAAATAAAAAAAACAGCACATACCTTCAACATTTTCAGGAAACTTACAACTACAGCTGCAATTATCCGCAACATCTCTTGTCAACACAGAAACCACACGGAAACCTATTTTCGACCTTGGGTCAACAGAATCTACAAATATATACTAAGCCAAGCCAATATTAAATCCGAAATGCCACACTAAAGAGAATGACACATAACAATGGATATGGACCTACAGCTGTCCACAAAATTTATTCTTAAGTAAACAAAACTTATAAAAGTAAATTTAGAGACAAAATACACTTGATCAATGTAAAATAAAGAGAGGGACAACTGAATTATCTTACCTTATTAGCCATTAGTATCAGAAAAATCCAGCATGCCGAACAAAAAACTAACGTAAAAATTGGCTTCAGAGATCAGAATACAATAAGAGAACACGTATTCCATTCATTAGAACAACCCAACATATTTTCACGAATTGGAGTTTATACGCCAAAATATAAAGACAAAACAAAAAATTTGGACTTATAGGGAGAAACTGTAAAACAAGATTCCCTGAACACATGAATAATAGTGAAAATAATCCATCAGCGTTTATTATAAATCTCAGAAAACGAAATCACGGGCCGCGCGGGATAAGCTGAGCGGTCTAGTGCGCTGCAGTCATGGACTGTGCGGCTCGTCGCGGCGGAGGTTCGAGTCCTCCCTCGGGCAAGGGTGTGTGTGTTTGTCCTTATGATAATTTAGGTTAAGTAGTGTGTAAGCTTAGGGACTGACGACCTCAGCAGTTAAGTCTCATAAGATTTCACACACATTTGAACATTTTTCGAAATTACGAAGTGACAGAGATATCACAGTGAATGTCAGTTTCACAAACAGCCGATGAAGGCAGATATCTCAGTACTCTCGAAGAAACAGAAATCTTTATCCGAGAGAAGAAAGATCCTAATGACATTCTATATAAACGAATGGACCTAAAATATAAGAATTTTATCGAAAATTTTTGCAAATATCCTAGTTCAGAGATGAAGTAATCTAAATTTAACACAACGGATTTTATACTAATTATATTTTACACAATTTACTTTTATATTAAATGTATTTTATATATTCATTATCAATAAGAGAAACAAGTGAAGTACTTAAATAAATTGATTATGCAGAACACCTACAATATCGAAATCTTCGTAAACAAAATACACTACTGTTATAAAGCACGTTGCCTCGTCTATAAGACATAGCGATCCAGACAAAAATTAAGTAAAATCCCCAAACACATCGACAGATATTCTATGAGGTCATGGTAATAAATTATCTATAACTATTTGGAACCTAACGCAAAATTGTGAACACGGTTCAAGTTCTAAAGCATACAGCATTATGTCTTGTGTTACTGTGTATCGCCTGTAGGACCACTGAAAATGGGCATGTAGCCCAATACCGGTTCGGCCAAGACATAAATAAACAAGCGTGCTTGTCTGTATATATAGGGTGAACCAGAACTCCACTGGAAAACTTTCAAAAGTGGTAGTATGGAAAAAAAAATGTAGCAAATATGGGCTCTAAACTGCATACCTTAAGAGCTATGAGAATTTGTTCATTTGAAGATGGTTCAAATGGCTCTGAGCACTATGAGACTTAACATCTATGGTCATCAGTCCCCTAGAACTTAGAACTACTTAAACCTAACTAACCTAAGGACAGCACACAACACCCAGCCATCACGAGGCAGAGAAAATCCCTGACCCCGCCGGGAATCGAACCCGGGAACCCGGGTGTGGGAAGCGAGAACGCTACCGCACGACCACGAGATGCGGGCTTCATTTAAAGAGATGAGTATCACAGTAGCGAAGATGAATAAGTGCTCACAGATCTTAAGGTATGCATTTTAGAGCCACGTTCTCCATATTTCTTTTATGTTCATACTTCCAACTCTGAAAGTATGTTGATGGAGTTCTGGTTTACCCTACATATAAATAATTTCGTTTACCACTTTTGTAAAGGCTGCAGGGCACCATTAATACAAAACAATAGTTTCACATTACATTTATTGTAGTTTTCCCAATTAATTAACACTCTTATGAAGGAAGAGCATAATTACGGAACTGAGCGCTGAGGCGAAACCAGCTCGGTATCATTGTAAGAGGTACAGAGGTGACCGACTGAGCCGGGGTTTCGCCCAGTTCGCTACTACCAGCGCCATGTCATCACGAAGCGTCTGTGCTTAACACACAAAGGAATGCACAATAATCTAAAAGTGAACTTAAAAATTAAAATAACTTTTTCAAACTTCGGCATTGAATGTTTAAGTATATTAATATTAACAACGTACATAAAATAATTATGTTAGGAAAAATATACGATCTTAAGAAAAAAATAAATGGTGCGAAATAATCAAACTACAAAGCTAATAACTGACATCTTGGGTTGTCGGGTGTTCTGCCGGATATCAGCGTCGTACTTGCACGATATTTCGGTCACGTAGCTCGTAACCTTCATCAGTGGACCAGGTCCACTCGAGGAGCAGTCTCAGGTCGCACCTGATGAAGGTTACGAGCTACGTGACCGAAATATCGTGCTAGTACGACGCTGATATCCGGCAGAACACCCGACAACCCAAGATGTCATTAGATCGCCGGGAAAGCCTGAAGAGTTACATCCAAAGCTAATAACTGTTTAGAATATGCAAATGTATGTCACAGTTAAAAGCTACAAGTTTAAACTTGATCAGAGCGATGTCTCGGTTGAAATCGGCGTTTCTACGAAGAATTGAAGCCACAAATATTAGACTTGCAAAGCTGAAAATTCATATGTAGCCTCAGTTTCATGTAAAAACATTAAATTTATGACACCAATAAGCTACCTATATTAGTTTTTAAATTAATTACTATAATTTAAATTTGGAGCTGAAACGTCCTTATTCGTGGTAGTTTAAGTACCATTTGTATTTACAGAAAGTTCTAATTACAGCACTCGATTACATTTATGCAATAACACAGCTGTACCAATCTTAAAGACTTTATTGCAAATAACAACAATTACAACGAATCTTGAAGGGACAGTTAAGTGGTCATGTTCTACGATTGGTTCCATTCTAAAAATTGCAGCCGGCAAAATTTAAATGCTTCGAGCTAAAACTTTTTCAGTAAGTAAAACAACCTTAACTCCATTTATAACAAAATTAAGAAGATTGTCAATTGTTAAAAGACGGAGCTATTATTTAATAACTGTCCGAGAGGTGCCATTTAGATACTACTAGCTGTGCCTAGGGCAGTTAATAGATGTTCCGTTTGGCGGTCCGCTGCGTTCCTGTTGAAATACAACCAAAGAGGCAGTGGACGGACACGTCGTACCGATATATCAAACTGTCCACGTCAGTCAAACGCCCACATGTGTTGTGCCTCGGATGACGTCAGAGCTGCGTAGAACTGAAAGTGTTTTCGATAAACGTGCGATGTGAACTTACGAGGACTATACACCGTCTTGGATAGCTTGGATTTCACGAAAGTAATTGTTTGTGTGCAGTCCGTAATGTGGACAAACCCGCGTGGAAAGTGGCGGGATTATTTTCCACCTTTGGCTCTGAGGAATATGGGACTCAACATCTGAGGTCATCAGTCCCCTAGAACTTAGAACTACTTAAACCTAACCAACCTAAGGACATCACACACATCCACGCCCGAGGCAGGATTCGAAACTGCGACCATAGCGGTCACGTGGTTTCCACCTTTAAGGCGAGTAATTAGAAATCAAGGTGATAGACCATTTTACTACAAAGTGTCCGCAGAGGTTAACTCTGAATTGTTAAGAATGTTGTTTCCGACAGGGATATTATTATATTTTGAGCGTGCGAACTTTTACAGAATATATCTATTTGTTAAAACTCAAAACTTTTATTTACGGTAATAGTTCCTGATCACGCAGACTAAATCGCAAGTAGAAATATTTTCTTTCAGTGAGCACAAAGAGTAATATGGACTTGCAGACTAGAAATTATAGTCAATACGTTCTCCATCGCTTTCTGGTTGACCGCAAAAATAGTTTTCAGGTTGTAGTAAACGACGAAGGTAGGTGCAAATCACGAACAGACAATTTAACTGTCTTTTAACAACGGCCACTGATTACTATCTACCGTCCCACAACACCATACACAAAAAAAACCGCTATTAGAATCGTTGAGAGCAAAAGAAAACTGTTTTAATTTTACTAACTCGTAGAGAACAGCCTATGATTCGTCTCGAGATTATTCAGGAGTCGATCGATGTAGCTAAGCGACACTATCCTGAAGATATACGTTGACTGTGTATATTGTATCACAGACACAGTCCCTTTGACTGTATAGAGATGTCGCTAAACCCGCCCGAAGATGTAGACAAACACGCACGAGCAGCGCGTATTAGACGGAGGGGGTCCGACAGCCGATCAGTTCCAGTCATTCCACCAGGAAGGAGGTACACGGCTCGTGTTGTCTATAGTTCAACCATGCCTAGACGGTAAATACCGCGGTTCGATCGCGTCCGCATTGTTACTTTGTGCTAGGAAGGGCTCTCAACAAGCCAAGTGTCCGGCGTCTCAGAGTGAACCAAAGAGATGTTCCGACATGGAGGAGATACAGAGAGACAGGAACTGTCGTTGACATGCCTCGCTCAGGCCACTCAAGGGCTACTACTGCAGTGGATAACCGCTACCTACGGATTATGGCTCCCCGGAGTGAACCAACGAGATGTTCCGACATGGAGGAGATACAGAGAGACAGGAACTGTCGTTGACAGGCCTCGCTCAGGCCACTCAAGGGCTACTACTGCAGTGGATAACCTACGGATTATGGCTCCCCGGAGTGAACCAAAGAGATGTTCCGACATGGAGGAGATACAGAGAGACAGGAACTGCCGTTGACATGCCTCGCTCAGGCCACTCAAGGGCTACTACTGCAGTGGATAACCGCTACCTACGGATTATGGCTCCCCGGAGTGAACCAAAGAGATGTTCTGACATGGAGGAGATACAGAGAGACAGGAACTTTCGTTGACACGCCTCGCTCAGGCCACTCAAGGGCTACTACTGCAGTGGATAACCGCTACCTACGGATTATGGCTCCCTGGAATGAACCAAAGAGATGTTCCGACATGGAGGAGATACAGAGAGACAGGAACTGTCGTTGACATGCCTCGCTCAGGCCACTCAAGGGCTACTACTTGTAACGTCTTGTAATAAACAAAGACAATATATTATGTAATAATTAAAATATTAGATGTGTCATATTGTGTCATTATGTAAAATTATGTATTATTTTCTTTATTTTTTATTTTTGAGAACGTCTGTGTCGGCGAGTAATAAGACCGACACAGAAGATAAATGTTGTACAAAGATCACCAAATGAATTTGTATATAAGGCATGATGTAAAGCAATGTCTTTGTCTTCTTAATCTGAAAGCTGTGAGAGAAAGATCTCCTGTTATTGTCGTAGAGAGCGCGAAGGTAGCATTCTTTTGTCGAGATTGTGAATTGGACGCCATTGCGCGTGAATGTACACAGGTCTGTAATTATTAAGATATTTAAATGTTTAAATAGAGTTGTTTAAATGAAAACTTGTATTACTTAAATGTTAAAGTGTGCCTGCCTATTATCCCATCCTGTTAAGATATTTTTCAGCCATATAAAAATATTATCTGTGGAGCTGAGCTGTGTGGAGAAAGAAGAGCCGCTGCCGCGGCATATTTAAACGACTTACAATATAGTCGAGTATACCGCAAGGAAGCGGTAAAATAATAGTAAAAAATAATATTATTTCTTTTAGCTCCCAGGCTGGCAGTGAAGATCAGCAGATTTTATGATGTGTTGCAGGTTGACGCGGGCTGCTGATAGGATATAATTTTCAGTGCAAATAATTTTATGTACCTAAAGAATCTGATAGGAAACTTGCTGTGCTCCGTTCTGACCACGGCTAAATTTTATAGTGAATACGTAATTTTCTTTAATGAGAGTCTCATGTTCTTGGGCTAGCCGTGGTATGAAATAGCATTTTAGTAAGAAATAAAATCCACTGCAAACTTGTATTTGTGAACGATCGTACGAACTGTAACATCAGTGATCATAGGACATTAATTTCAACTTTGAATAATTACGAAGTAGGAAAGATATATTGATACTTAGCATGAGTTGCAGTTACTAAAAAATCGTTCTTTAAATTGTAGGCCAGATTCAGAACAATAATACTTCCATCATTTTATTTTGCTAAAAAAGGTAACGATGATAAAGCAATTAAAAGCACAGCATTGTTAAAAGAATTTCACGTCACTCTTTCCATATATGCGTTGTTACGCCAATAATAATTAAAAATAATTAAATAAACCAGAAGGAGCAAAAACAATTTTTATAAAAGCAACAATTAACGAAAGGGCAGTCGGCAACAGATATAGTTTTTTTTTTCAGAGAGACGTGAAACTGGCGCCCAAAAACGCGGGGCCCGAATTTGCAGTGGCCACAATTATAAAATTTTATGTATTTTCTTTCAGTGTCTATTGTTATGTAGGTGTATATGTATATGTATTTAGTGTTAAATGTATGTATATCATGATCTATGCTATGTATTAATGAATGTTCAAACACTCTTACATGACAAAACGTACTACTGCAAGCGAGTTTGAGAAGACGATCCTGATTGTACTGAGAAGCTCTAACGACTACGTAATCCGGGGGCAGCCGGACCCCGAGATAATAGAAACTAAAGGTAAGACTACAGTGTAGTTGTCCTGTTTGTAGAAGTTGAGCTCCAGTGAAGTAATCTCATATCGCTAGTGGTGTGCATACTGTACGTAGTTTGATGTTAGTATTTGTGACAGGACAAAGTTGATGTAGATAGTAATTTTTAGTGTGCAGTGTAGTGTATATAAAGTGATGTATTTTGTGTGCAAGGGGAAAAACTGTTAGATTTTGTGTTTTAGTAAGCAATTTAGGAATATGGTTAAGTTGCGTAGTCAACGTCCAAGCAATATGGATATTGAAGAACAACAATTAGCTAGTGAAGGAAATGTGGAACAGGGTGCCTCAAGTAGTACTAGTACTCTCTTTGAAGATATAACTGGCGAAAATGTGGGGGCAGGGCCACAGGAAGTAGTGCCACCGCCCACTAGTCAGCAAGTTGATGTAGATAAAGAAATTGTACCACCACCAGAAAAGCAGGAACCAGAGAGTGGTAATCTGCCTGGTGGGTATTCAATTCAGACTATATTAGAGCGTGTGCTAGATTACCAGGCAAAATTTGCGCAACAGCAAGTTGAGCGAGATCGCCGGCAAGCTGAGCGAGATCGTAAGCTAGCAGAAAATTTACTTGCCCAGCAAGCCGAGCGAGATCGCCAGCAAGCCGAGCGGGACCAGCAACTTGTGCAATCGTTAGAAAATATGAAAAAAGAGATAGCAGATATGAAAAAGAATTACGAGTCGATACCTAAGGCCGTGCAGGAGCTGACTGAACAGGTCACCCACCTGCAAGTAGCAAACACTAACATGGTAGATGAAATAGGTGTCTTAGCCAACAGAGTAGAAAAGCTAGAAATAGATTCCACACAGCTTGTAGAGCAGAAGTGGAATGAACAGGCAAATAAAATTGAAACAGAATTTAACTCATGGCTAGAAGTGAAGGAGACTGAGATTGACACGAATATTAATTCTAAAGTAGAAGCAGCAATAGCAAATAGAGATTCAGAATCGTTCAGTACCGCCGTAAATAGTCAGGTACAGAACGATGTGCAAACCATTAAACAAATACTCAGTGAGGATATTCCGCAGTGGCAAGTGAATGTTAACAAACGGATATCCGATCTGGAGAAGGGTTTAGCACAAAGCAGGAAACAAGTGGAACAGGAACCTCTGTCGCCAACAGCCCATGGTTTTGGCAACGCACAAACTTATATGCGATACAACAATGGGGAATCTGTAGTCGATAATGCGAAGAGCTGTAGCTCCGGTTCGGAGCACACAGCATATGTCCCAGCAGCGAACCCATGTAGTTCAAAAATATTAGTGGAAGAAAGTTTAATTAAAAATAGACAATTTCAAACATTTACTACTGAAAGGAAATCAGTACACCCAGTGGTATTTATAAAAAGCTTTAAAAATATCTTACCCAGTGTATGGAACGAAACACAGAAAATACAATACGTAATGTCGTACATTCAAGGTGACGCAGCACTGTGGGCTACAGAAGTAGCAGACAGCTGCAAGACATACGAACAGTTTGAAAGGGCATTTTTATCGAAATATTGGTCGCCGTGTATACAAGAGCGAATAAGAAAAGAGGTATATAATCCCGAACCGTACTCACCCCGTCTTGGGAATTTGAGGCGGTACTTTGAAAAATATATAAACAAAACACGCTACTGGGACGAGCCTATATCACCGAGAGACATAATAAGACTACTCAAATCCCATTTACCAATTCAGATCAAGGAGAAGTTAATACATGTACCAGAAAGCGACATGGAAAACTTCCTGTCGGTCCTAGATTCCATAGATTTGATACAGGAAGATGTAAAATCGGCGTGCGACCATTTGCGGAATAATGGGTCGGGATGTAATCACGACAGAAACAGTAGTGCACAGAACCACAACCATAGAAATGGTGGGGGTGGTAGCAAGCGACAAGAACAATCGCAAAATGGTAGTAACGGTAGAGGCCAAAACGGGTATGGACAACCAAATTATAACAAAAAGCGTCGATTTGACGACAGATACGAATCCGGAATGTCAGGGACCAACCGCTGGAAAAATGCGCGAGGTCAGTGGCAGAGTAATTATAATGATAGTAATCGAAATTGGCAACAGAATCAGTGTAGAAGCCCAGAGCGACAGGCTAGTGACCGGTATGACAATAGACCACCACCGCAAAACGCGCCTATTGCGCAGCCGTGGCGGCCTACAAATCAGAACGTACATATAGTGGAGGTCGCGGACAATAGCCGTCCAAGTACCTCCCAAGTAACTAATCCAACAAACTAGAATCGGCCTCGATATGCTCTCCATCGACGGCCGAGGGATGGAGTGAGAGCAACTCGAGTAATAACAGTAATAGACCTGGGATACGCATGCTGCGATACAACGAAGGTATCAGTATGGATAAAGATCTGCTGAACGAATCGCACGAATGTAAGAAGGATAATAACGAAAATGTGCAAGCTATTATTGAAGCTAGAATCAATGATGTTGCAGTAAACATAATTATTGACACAGGTGCCTCAGTAAGTGTGATGAGTATGGAGCTATTTAAAGCACTGGGAAAGGGACATAGTATTCCGACCTTCCCGGTTAATAATTGTAAGGTGTCTGGAGCCATTAGTGCACAGAGCCAATCAGTTAAGTACCAGGTGCAGGTGGAGATTTATAAGGAGGGCGAAGCCATAGTGAGCTCGTTCCTCGTGGTTAAAGGATTGAAGGTGGCCTGCATTCTGGGAGTAGATTTTCTCCGTGAGAGGGACGCATTGATCGACCTCTCCGTGGGGAAACTAAGCATAATTAATAGGGGTAGAAGGATTGAATTATCTATGATGAAATCGAAGGAGGTACTTGTGCCGTGCTGTAATCGAATCGATATCAAAGGTAGGAACCCTTGGGTACTACACATCGATGATTTTTCACATGCAACAGACCTCTATTACCCGAACTTAGAGGATCAAAATTTCGAAACAAATGTTGAGGCATTTCAGACTAGAGTGCACGAATCGGAAGGTTTAAATGATACGCAAAAGCAACAGTTGACGCAGCTGCTATCGGAATATACTATGGTATTTACCGACCGTCCAGGAATAGTCAAAGGGTACCACTATCACATAGAGGTGATACCCCATAATACATACTGTCGCGCAACCTACTCCATCCCTTGGTCGAGGAGGGAATTAGTAGCTAAGGAAATTCGAAAGATGTTAGAGTGGGATATCATAGAGCCCTCCTTCTCTCCATACAGTAGTCCTCTTGTAGCAGTGGCGAAAGCCAATGGAAAAATCAGGCTAGTGTTAGATGCTAGGGACATTAACAAAATTATTATACCTGTCCGGACTCGTCCAGAACGTGAAGTTATTTATTCAGTGACACATAATATATAAAGAGTAATAGGTGTAAAAAGATTTTAATTGTGTTTTAGAATATAAGTGTGTTAGTATTTAGAAAGAAATTTGTGTGCAATGAAGTTGGGAGGAAGTGGAACCAGAAAGTGAGCAATAGCTTACACAGGACAGATTTTGTTTACAGACAATTAGTCATTAAGATATTATGTGCTTATTAAAAAATGAACAATTTTCTTGTTGTACAAAGGATTAATTTCTTGAACCATTTTCTATGTGTAGTGTGTAAGTGCAATCAATGATGCAATCTTATAGAGTAAGGGAATTGCTGTAATTGTATTAGGATAAGAAACCCTGAGAGAGAGAGTCTTTACTAGCCAGACATTGACTTTGCAATATGCAACAATGATGTAATGTGATGTTGGCTGCCAGTAGTGATTTGAGAACGACACTGGAGCAGAACCTAATTAAAAACGAGCCCGTTCCGTGGAAACTCCGTTCTGTATGTAGCAATGCTTCAATTGAAGCCTGTGTACTTGGTACACGACCTTGAATATTCATTACGCGATACGCGAGTTAAGTCAGACAATGCAGAACCTACACTGTAGTCATATAGGAAAAATCATTAAAAATAATGTTATTGCTGAACGAAGTATTTATTGAACAATATGCCCGAGTCAAGCTGTCATGCACATGGTAAAATCTGTTTGATAGATGGGTGATAATCAGGCAAGCTACACTAAGAAAAAAAAAAAATATGTATAAAAAAAAAAAAAAAAAAAAATTCACACACCGTTAAAAAAAATTTACAAAAGGGCCAAATACGCCTAGCAACAATATGAAGAGTATGTTGTGATAAAGTGAAAACAAATAAATGCTATGTAAATCAGAGTGACTATGCAAAGAACAGTTAAAAGGTGTTAAAAAATAAACTGTGTGCATAAACACTTAAGGACAGGACGGAATATTGTGTGTAGTAGGGACAGAAAATGACTGTTGTATCTGCACCAATATATACGTCGATAAATCTAGTGTTGAGTGATAGACTGTCCTAGTGCAGCGCTCAACGAACAATAGACAGTGTATAAAAACAGGAGTTATTGATCCGTTCGGAGACGATTTACACAAACATCGCTCAACGGAGACATGTAGTATGAGTGTAACGAACCATTTTCGCGTGTTGAAAGACGCTCTGGCAGTGCATCAACCGTGGAAGTGAGTGAAAACGTGTAGTACAATGTGCGTGTGACGAACTCTGAATACCAGTGTCACGATGCCACAAAAAACCTGTTATCACGCCAAAACATCCTGTGCATACCAGTGAAGCGACGGCTTACTGAACAATAAACGCTTTTAACAAATTGCCTCTTCTTCCACAGCTAGTAATCTGTGTCCTTAAAGACAGTACACCGTTGTGGAATGTTTGTTTCATGCGCCACGACGGGGAGCCATGCGGAGAAGCAGAGACGAGTGCCGTGCCGCCATCCAGCCGGTTGCGGTAAACCACTGCCACTCGCCGACAACAGCGAATGGTTCAGCGCGGTTCGCGACTGCTTGGGCGCCACGCTAGCACGACCTCACTGTTATTGAGAGCCGGTCGTCGAACCCAGCGGCCGTCGGTACGCGGCGTTCCAGACGACGCTACTCAACAATTGCTTCGCGCCGCCCGCTCCATACCACATTGTTGTCATTCAAATGAACTATTAACTATATGTATAATGTGCTAACATGAATGGTGTTTAATGGACACGCAATGACGTGATAAACATTTTTGTTGTTGTTATCCAACACGAACTCACAATATTCATGGATTTAGTGATGTATCGATATAATATGTTTGCGTCATGTTAATGAAAGATACTCGCACGAATGCTAGACATTTTAAACCAACTGTCGCGAGTAAGTGCAAAGACGGTTCATTATACTATTGTAAAAATGTGTAATAAGTGACTTTCATAACAATCCAGAATACAAGTAGTATATTGATAACAAAGAGACTAAAAGTGTAGCATGCTATCACAAATAGCCTTTGTTATAAGTGGACATTGAATAGAGTCTAAACTTTTCGTGAGATGACCATGGCTCCGGCGCAGTTTTCCCAGGTTTTCTGATCGCACGTAGCCCGAATGGGGGAGCCAAATAAATGTAATGACCCTGGGACTAGGTTGACGGTCACCTCGCAAAGTGTAAGAACAGTATACGAAGTGTAATTAAACCTACAGTGTAAAAGAACTGAGTAGTGTAAAGTGAATGTTCCAACCAAAGTAATAAACCATAAACAAGACAGACGTTAGTGGCAGCATATTGCCGAACATTTTCATCGTTAGTCAAATGCTGCCAGGGGGCAGTGTAACGTCTTGTAATAAACAAAGACAATATATTATGTAATAATTAAAATATTAGATGTGTCATATTGTGTCATTATGTAAAATTATGTATTATTTTCTTTATTTTTTATTTTTGAGAACGTCTGTGTCGGCGAGTAATAAGACCGACACAGAAGATAAATGTTGTACAAAGATCACCAAATGAATTTGTATATAAGGCATGATGTAAAGCAATGTCTTTGTCTTCTTAATCTGAAAGCTGTGAGAGAAAGATCTCCTGTTATTGTCGTAGAGAGCGCGAAGGTAGCATTCTTTTGTCGAGATTGTGAATTGGACGCCATTGCGCGTGAATGTACACAGGTCTGTAATTATTAAGATATTTAAATGTTTAAATAGAGTTGTTTAAATGAAAACTTGTATTACTTAAATGTTAAAGTGTGCCTGCCTATTATCCCATCCTGTTAAGATATTTTTCAGCCATATAAAAATATTATCTGTGGAGCTGAGCTGTGTGGAGAAAGAAGAGCCGCTGCCGCGGCATATTTAAACGACTTACAATATAGTCGAGTATACCGCAAGGAAGCGGTAAAATAATAGTAAAAAATAATATTATTTCTTTTAGCTCCCAGGCTGGCAGTGAAGATCAGCAGATTTTATGATGTGTTGCAGGTTGACGCGGGCTGCTGATAGGATATAATTTTCAGTGCAAATAATTTTATGTACCTAAAGAATCTGATAGGAAACTTGCTGTGCTCCGTTCTGACCACGGCTAAATTTTATAGTGAATACGTAATTTTCTTTAATGAGAGTCTCATGTTCTTGGGCTAGCCGTGGTATGAAATAGCATTTTAGTAAGAAATAAAATCCACTGCAAACTTGTATTTGTGAACGATCGTACGAACTGTAACATCAGTGATCATAGGACATTAATTTCAACTTTGAATAATTACGAAGTAGGAAAGATATATTGATACTTAGCATGAGTTGCAGTTACTAAAAAATCGTTCTTTAAATTGTAGGCCAGATTCAGAACAATAATACTTCCATCATTTTATTTTGCTAAAAAAGGTAACGATGATAAAGCAATTAAAAGCACAGCATTGTTAAAAGAATTTCAAGTCACTCTTTCCATATATGCGTTGTTACGCCAATAATAATTAAAAATAATTAAATAAACCAGAAGGAGCAAAAACAATTTTTATAAAAGCAACAATTAACGAAAGGGCAGTCGGCAACAGATATAGTTTTTTTTTTTTTCAGAGAGACGTGAAATACTGCAGTGGATAACCGCAACCTACGGATTATGGCTCCCTGGAGTGAACCAAAGAGATGTTCCGACATGGAGGAGATACAGAGAGACAGGAACTGTCGTTGACATGCCTCGCTCAGGCCACTCAAGGGCTACTACTGCAGTGGATAACCGCTACCTACGGATTATGGCTCCCCGGAGTGAACCAAAGAGATGTTCCGACATGGAGGAGATACAGAGAGACAGGAACTGTCGTTGACATGCCTCGCTCAGGCCACTCAACGGCTACTACTGCAGTGGATAACCGCTACCTACGGATTATGGCTCCCCGGAGTGAACCAAAGAGATGTTCCGACATGGAGGAGATGCAGAGAGACAGGAACTGTCGTTGACATGCCTCGCTCAGGCCACTCAAGGGCTACTACTGCAGTGGATAACCGCTACCTACTGATTATGGCTCCCCGGAGTGAACCAAAGAGATGTTCCAACATGGAGCAGATACAGAGAGACAGGAACTGTCGTTGACATGCCTCGCTCAGGCCACTCAAGGGCTACTACTGCAGTGGATAACCTACGGATTATGGCTCCCCGGAGTGAACCAAAGAGATGTTCCGACATGGAGGAGATACAGAGAGACAGGAACTGTCGTTGACATGCCTCGCTCAGGCCACTCAAGGGCTACTACTGCAGTGGATAACCGCTACCTACGGATTATGGCTCCCCGGAGTGAACCAAAGAGATGTTCCGACATGGAGGAGATACAGAGAGACAGGAACTGTCGTTGACATGCCTCGCTCAGGCCACTCAAGGGCTACTACTGCAGTGGATAACCGCTACCTACGGATTATGGCTCCCCGGAGTGAACCAAAGAGATGTTCCGACATGGAGGAGATGCAGAGAGACAGGAACTGTCGTTGACATGCCTCGCTCAGGCAACTCAAGGGCTACTACTGCAGTGGATAACCGCTACCTACGGATTATGGCTCCCCGGAGTGAACCAAAGAGATGTTCCAACATGGAGGAGATACAGAGAGACAGGAACTGTCGTTGACATGCCTCGCTCAGGCCACTCAAGGGCTACTACTGCAGTGGATAACCGCTACCTACGGGTTATGGCTCCCCAGAGTGAACCAAAGAGATGTTCCGACATGGAGGAGATACAGAGAGACAGGAACTGTCGTTGACATGCCTCGCTCAGGCCACTCAACGGCTACTACTGCAGTGGATAACCGCAACCTACGGATTATGGCTCCCTGGAGTGAACCAAAGAGATGTTCCGACATGGAGGAGATACAGAGAGACAGGAACTGTCGTTGACATGCCTCGCTCAGGCCACTCAAGGGCTACTACTGCAGTGGATAACCGCTACCTACGGATTATGACTCCCCGGAGTGAACCAAAGAGATGTTCCGACATGGAGGAGATACAGAGAGACAGGAACTGTTGTTGACATGCCTCGCTCAGGCCACTCAAGGGCTACTACTGCAGTGGATAACCTACGGATTATGGCTCCCCGGAGTGAACCAAAGAGATGTTCCGACATGGAGGAGATACAGAGAGACAGGAACTGCCGTTGACATGCCTCGCTCAGGCCACTCAACGGCTACTACTGCAGTGGATAACCGCTACCTACGGATTATGGCTCCCCGGAGTGAACCAAAGAGATGTTCCGACATGGAGGAGATACAGAGAGACAGGAACTTTCGTTGACACGCCTCGCTCAGGCCACTCAAGGGCTACTACTGCAGTGGATAACCGCTACCTACGGATTATGGCTCCCTGGAGTGAACCAAAGAGATGTTCCGACATGGAGGAGATACAGAGAGACAGGAACTGTCGTTGACATGCCTCGCTCAGGCCACTCAACGGCTACTACTGCAGTGGATAACCGCAACCTACGGATTATGGCTCCCTGGAGTGAACCAAAGAGATGTTCCGACATGGAGGAGATACAGAGAGACAGGAACTGTCGTTGACATGCCTCGCTCAGGCCACTCAAGGGCTACTACTGCAGTGGATAACCGCTACCTACGGATTATGGCTCCCCGGAGTGAACCAAAGAGATGTTCCGACATGGAGGAGATACAGAGAGACAGGAACTGTCGTTGACATGCCTCGCTCAGGCCACTCAACGGCTACTACTGCAGTGGATAACCGCTACCTACGGATTATGGCTCCCCGGAGTGAACAAAAGAGATGTTCCGACATGGAGGAGATGCAGAGAGACAGGAACTGTCGTTGACATGCCTTGCTCAGGCCACTCAAGGGCTACTACTGCAGTGGATAACCGCTACCTACGGATTATGGCTCCCCGGAGTGAACCAAAGAGATGTTCCAACATGGAGGAGATACAGAGAGACAGGAACTGTCGTTGACATGCCTCGCTCAGGCCACTCAAGGGCTACTACTGCAGTGGATAACCTACGGGTTATGGCTCCCCGGAGTGAACCAAAGAGATGTTCCAACATGGAGGAGATACAGAGAGACAGGAACTGCCGTTGACATGCCTCGCTCAGGCCACTCAACGGCTACTACTGCAGTGGATAACCGCTACCTACGGATTATGGCTCCCCGGAGTGAACCAAAGAGATGTTCCGACATGGAGGAGATACAGAGAGACAGGAACTTTCATTGACACGCCTCGCTCAGGCCACTCAAGGGCTACTACTGCAGTGGATAACCGCTACCTACGGATTATGGCTCCCTGGAGTGAACCAAAGAGATGTTCCGACATGGAGGAGATACAGAGAGACAGGAACTGTCGTTGACATGCCTCGCTCAGGCCACTCAACGGCTACTACTGCAGTGGATAACCGCAACCTACGGATTATGGCTCCCCGGAGTGAACCAAAGAGATGTTCCGACATGGAGGAGATACAGAGAGACAGGAACTGTCGTTGACATGCCTCGCTCAGGCCACTCAAGGGCTATTACTGCAGTGGATAACCGCTACCTACGGATTATGGCTCCCCGGAGTGAACAAAAGAGATGTTCCGACATGGAGGAGATGCAGAGAGACAGGAACTGTCGTTGACATGCCTCGCTCAGGCCACTCAAGGGCTACTACTGCAGTGGATAACCGCTACCTACGGATTATGGCTCCCCGGAGTGAACCAAAGAGATGTTCCAACATGGAGGAGATACAGAGAGACAGGAACTGTCGTTGACATGCCTCGCTCAGGCCACTCAAGGGCTACTACTGCAGTGGATAACCTACGGATTATGGCTCCCCGGAGTGAACCAAAGAGATGTTCCGACATGGAGGAGATACAGAGAGACAGGAACTGTCGTTGACATGCCTCGCTCAGGCCACTCAAGGGCTACTACTGCAGTGGATAACCGCTACCTACGGATTATGGCTCCCCGGAGTGAACCAAAGAGATGTTCCGACATGGAGGAGATACAGAGAGACAGGAACTGTCGTTGACATGCCTCGCTCAGGCCACTCAAGGGCTACTACTGCAGTGGATAACCGCTACCTACGGATTATGGCTCCCCGGAGTGAACCAAAGAGATGTTCCGACATGGAGGAGATGCAGAGAGACAGGAACTGTCGTTGACATGCCTCGCTCAGGCCACTCAAGGGCTAGTACTGCAGTGAATAACCGCTACCGACGGATTATGGCTCCCCGGAGTGAACCAAAGAGATGTTCCGACATGGAGGAGATACAGAGAGACAGGAACTGTCGTTGACATGCCATGCTCAGGCCACTCAAGGGCTACTACTGCATTGGATAACCGCTACCTACGGATTATGGCTCGGAAGAATCCTGACAGCAACGCCACCATGTTGAATAATGCTTTTTGCGCAGCCACGGGATGTCGTGTTAGGACTCAAACTGTGCGCAATAGGCTGCGTGGTGCGCAACTGCACTCGCGACGTCCGTGGCGTGATCCATCTCTGCAACCACGACACCAGGCAAAGAGGTACAGACGGGCCCGACAACATGCCGAATGGACCGCTCAGGATTGACACCACGTTCTCTTCACCGATGAGCGTCGCATATGCCTTCACCCAGACAATCGTCGGAGAATTGTTTGAAGGCAACCCGGTCAGGCCGAACGCCTGTCCAGCAAGTTCAACTAGGTGGAGGTTCCCTGCTGTTTCGGGGTGGCATTATGTGGGGCCGACGTACGCCGCTAGTGGTCACGGAAGGCGCTGTAACGGCTGTACGATACGTGAATGCCATCCTCCGACCGATAGTGCAACCATAACTGCAGCATATTGGTGAGGCATTGGTCTTCATGAGCGACAATTCATACCCCATCGTGCACATCTTGTGAGTGACTTCCTGTAGGATAACGACATCGCTCGACTAGAGAGGCCTGGATGTCCTCCAGACATGAATCCTATTGAACATGCCTGGGATAGATTGAAAAGGGGTGTTTATGGACGACGCGACGCACGAACCACTTTGAGGGATCTATGCCGAATCGCCGTTGAGGAGTGGGACAATTTGGACTAACAGTGCCTTGATGAACTTGGGGATAGTATGCCACGACGAATACAGGCATGCATCAACGCAAGACGACGTGCTACTGGGTATTAGAAGTACCGGTGTGTACAGCAATCTGGACCAACACCTCTGAACGTCTCGCTGTGTGGTGGTACAACATGTAATGTGTGGTTTTCATGAGCAATAAAAAGGGAGGAAATGATGTTTATGTTGATCTCTATTCCAATTTTTTGTACAGGTTCCGGAACTCTCGGAACCAAGGTGATGCAAAACTTTTTTTGATGTGTGTAATTTAAAGGGATTTAGAAGAATTAAATGTTGATCTCAGATAGGTTTGCAACAGGGATGCGCATATACGCACGAAACTTAAATCAGAGCGTACGACTATCACCATTCACTAACAGCTAGAACACGGCACCGTGGAGTAGGAGTGGAGTGAACTGCATAAAGGAAGTACTGGTCTGGCCTGAGCTTCATTTATCAAGCAGATTGTCTGTTATATTTTGCGGATGTACCATTCCGTGGTGGATACAACGTAGAACTCTTCGCTGATTTCAGCCAAGTCGCATTGTGCGGCAAAGGGAAGTTACGGTTCAGTCCTTGTCAGCCACTGGAGTGTTTCTGACGGTAGGGTTGGCATAACATTCTACAATATGGCGCTTTGACGTCATGAGGTTAGTGGTTTGCTGCATGGTGTAATACAACACGGTATTTCCACAGCCGACTACGTGACAGGTATGTGCCAACTGTGATAGCGCGCCCAGCCAGCTCAGCCGGTAGCAGCATTCCTTCGGCATCTTGCATTGTATCGTCTCTGTCTTCACGCGACGTCAGTCGAATGTAATGCGAACAATGGGCCATCAGACTTGTTAATCAAGTTTTGATGCGACGGCCTATTAAAAAAAAAAGAAAAAAAAGTTCATATGTGTGTGAAATCTTATGGGACTTAACTGCTTAGGTCATCAGTCCCTAAGCTTACACACTACTTAACCTAAATTATCTTAAGGCAAACACACACACCCATGCCTGAGGGGGGACTCGAACCTCCGCTGGGACCAGCCGCACAGTCCATGACTGCAGCGCACTAGACCACTCGGCTAATTCCGCGCGGCAGGCCCATTTTCTGAGAAAATCTATGACAAAGTTTTATGTTTATCTCCTTTATTTCTAACATTAGATTGAGGTAGGTAGCACAGCAGCCAAGATTCGTGACTCTCACGCTGGTGGACAGGGTTCTAATTCTGTGCGTAAACTTCCTTACCTAGTTTTTAGTTTCATCGACCGGAATAGCATCAAATAGTATGTCATGAATATTATTCCAAAATGGGCATTTTTGCCGTTTAAATCAGTCACTTCAACAACCTCTCTTCAAATATTTATTCTGTGCGTGGTTTGTAGTTGAAGCTGCAAATGTTTGGATGACGTTCGCTGGATTTGTTGTGAGGGCAGACTGGTCAGACACTTTATGGACAGATCTTTGAAGATGAACGAAAGATATGCACCTGGTCCATAACGATTATTTCACCGTAATGTGTTCCTCTTTGACAGCCTTATGATGTTTGTTATTGCAAGCCGGTTAAAATTTTCACGAAAAAAATTAAAAAAGCACCTAACTTGCAAAAGACTAATAGAGAAATCGCTTCGAGTGAAATTTACATAAAAATAAATTCTTGATTCTGCCTCAATTTAGTGCACATGTTTTCAAATAATGATAACATATGCGTGATTCGCATCGAAATTGAGCGAACAATTTGAATACAAACGAAGAGTGTTTTCCAATGTCGTTTCTGTACCTGGCAGCTATGCTTTATGATACATCTGTAAACAAAGCTGGGGTAGAACTAAAGTACAGGTTCGGTGGAGGATTATTGAACCTATCCAGACTCTACTCAAAAAAGTTCACAAGTACCACTCATGTGACAGAGCTGTAATGTGCTCATGACAGTGCGTCTCCAGCTCACTCACCTGCAGAGTTTCAGCATTCTGTTAATTGTTTCAGCAAGGCATACAAACGATTTGGTCTTTCCATCAATATGCAAAAAACGAAGGTGGCACAGCTAGCTCCTGTCTCTTCCCGATTTCAGCGTATCCATTTCTAGCACACCCTTGGAACAAGTCCCCTCTCATATTTCTCTTACTCTGAGTAATTCGATTTTCCTCTCTAATTGCATGCAGTGAAAAGTTGCTATTCCTTGACATGCGGACTTCCCACGCAGCATCTCTGGTCACCCAGGTGGTCTGGTGACAGGCGGATTCTGCTGATCTTGAAAGGGTTAAGCCGACGGGTGTGAGAGAGTGGATGCTTTCCAGACGCCGACATTGTCATAAGAGCGGGGCCTGACGTGGCGGCTGGGCTAGAGGCAATAATTTCGCATATAGGGGAAATTCATGGGGAATTACTAACAATAAAGAAAGAATGTGGAGAAGCAAAACAAATGTCAGTGGTAGCACAAAAAGTAGCAGGCCTAGTCAAAACGGCAGCAACAGGGGCAATGAAAATCGCAAAAGTAGCTTCTCATCTCGGAGGGCACTTGCGACGTGCGACACAAGCCCACTCAAAATCCCTAGCGTTGTTAAAAACTCAAGGTAATATCGCAGTTACGAACATCACGAAACGAATGAAAGAAGTAGAGAGACGGATAGCAAAACTAGAGCGAAACGGGCACACGAGCACTGCGCGTTCGGATACCAGTGATGGAGTACACAGAATTGTGTCTCCGAGGAAAAGCTCGCTGTGCTCTAACCCAATGACAGAGTGCAGAACTAACAGTGCATACGCAGAAACAGCAAGTAATAGCTCCAATAATTGCAGAACTCTTAGAAGAGTGAACGCTGAATGCCACTTCCACTGTGATACAGAGGTAGCACATCAAAGTTATCAGCAAGAAAGATCAGGACACTCAGCAGACGTGCAAGTATCGGAAACGAGTGACAACACCAGTGCGAGGATCGGACAGGATTTTGGTCACAATCACTTCCTGTCGATACTAAAATTCCATAAGTTCAGAGATAATGGAGGGTCGATGCATCCGAAGAGCTGGGTGATGCAGTTTACAAATTCATTACCGTCATCATGGCCAACCCTGACAAAATTAGAATTCATGTGTGGTCACATCGAAGGCCAAGCCACGGAAAAGATGTGGGGTGTGGCAGCGACGTGTCAGACTTATCAGGAATTTGTTGATGAGTTCCTGCGTATCTACTGGTCAAAGGAAACGCAGGACAGGATTAAAGAGGAAATAATATTTTGTCCTGAACTGGAAGTGTCTGGGCAAAGGAATGCAACCAAATTTTTTGATGATTTACTCAAGAAGAATCAATTTTTAGATAGTCTATATAGCAAGGGAGAAATCATCAAATTTTGCTTTTCCAAATTGCCAGTTAGGTACCAACAGACACTTGTCGGGAAGTGTGGATCTGACATAGAAGCATTCAAGACTCTGTTGCGTGAACTCGAAGTTGTCTTTGACAAACAAGACGCAAAGGACAGGAAGAAGGGGCAGAGTAACAAATACCAATGGCCAGCAAGGGAGGACGACAACAGGTGGTATAATCGCACTGGTCATTTAGGAAACCAGGGTTACAAAAAAATGGCTCTGAGCACTATGGGACTCAACTGCTGAGGTCATAAGTCGCCTAGAACTTAGAACTAGTTAAACCTAACTAACCTAAGGACATCACACACATCCATGCCCGAGGCAGGTGTCGAACCTGAAACCGTAGCGGCCGCGCGGTTTCGGACTGTAGCGCCTAGAACCGCTTGGCAACTCCGGCCGGCAAACCAGGGTTACAGAAATCAAGATTACGCTAACCAAGGTTTTGGAAACCAGAGGCACGGAAACCACAGCGTCAGGGAACAGGGTCATGCTAGACAAGGAAGCGAGGACAGGAGGAATAACGAACGGCAATGCGACCGTAATAGGAGAGAGCGAAATCAAAGACAACAGAAGAACCAGGAGATTGAAATTAGACCTGCAAATCCTAATTCACGACAGAAGAGGGGGAGTCTAACAAGGGATTGGCTCTAGTCCATAGGACTCCACCACATCTCTCACACAAAGAAGTTCATGGAATAATAGTAGTTTAAGTGGTGTACATCAACCTTTCTTCGGGCAACAATAATCGTTGCATTAATAGATTAAGGTTGTTAAAGTATTAACACGCTGCGTTGTCTCGCACAAGAATTTACTGCTGCTATCCTTTTTGGTTTATGTACGCGACTTACAATGTCGATGGAGTAGGAGGCACTACCACTCCATGAGCAATATTTTTGTCCTTTCTTGTCTGGTCTCCATGTTGAGGGATAATGATGAGTGAGGAGAGGTCGCACAAACGGGCGCATACAAGAACGTGCTCCTAGAAACGTTCTGGGAAGTCGTGATACGCTCCATAGCGGCCACAACCAGCTCGAGAGACATTAATAACAATGCTTGCAAGCACGCGTCAGTGCACTGCACGATTGTGGTATATTACGTGGTTTCGAGGATGAATATGGGCAGTATTGTATTTACAGTGGTGCGCCAGCATCGTTGTCTTGCAAGTCGGGGTGAACCAGGGAGCGTTTGACTCCAATGGTGCACCAGACGGTAGAAATGCGAGCATAAAGCCTACCATGCCAATGTGCTGGTTGGGAATTTAGCGTGCTGCTCGTGACTGTCACAGATGAATAACCAAGGAGTTATACTTGGAGATTCGTGACATACTGTGTAGCTGGCGTATGGTGGGCGACGGATTCCTCAACAGGAACCAGTCCTGGCTTGGTCATATTACATTGCCTCTGGAAAGGTGCACTTTGATCGCGAAAACCGCATCACATAGAAAAAGAAGTTGCAGCTATAAATTTATTGTCTTGTATAGCCATGGCTAATCCAGTCTCTGGAGTTTCAGTGAGGCGTAGTGAGAACTCGGAGACCGTGTCGTACGGCGCGCACATCACTGTCGTCGTCAATAGCGGCGAGCAGCGAGATATCTCAGGGTAACAGGAATTATGTAAGAGTATTGTATAAGGAAAAAAAGGAGTACCATATATTAGGACAAGTTAAACTTTAGGATTTAACTAAATCCTTAATATTGTCGGTGTTTTCTACCACAAGTGTTTGGCGCGCGCCTGTTGGGATGCTATTTTTCAGGTCACTAAACCACAGACCCAAGATGGAGGGACTACAGGCGAGCGAACGTAGAATAGTTGCATTTTCTTTATAGCTCAGTAAAACTTCAACCTGCATAATAACATAATTTATTCAAAAGGCAAAGTATGTAAATCGATGGCAAATGGTAGTTAATTCTTCAGCATGTCTACTGTCGATCTAGTAATAGTAATATTAGTGCGGGCCCGCACATTTGGTTGGTCATTCAATACATAGCATCAGTTGTCACACACCATGTACAATAGTGAGATCGGTCTCTATACAAATATCATGATAAATTATTTCTATGTCTAGATTAGATACACCAAGATTTTGTTATAATGGTAGCCATAGATTAATAACTATAAAATTAAAATAAGAGTGTCTGAAATGACAGACCATCAATGTATCGTTATGTAAATTTATTATAACATAGAAGGTCATGGGAAAAAGTTAGACATAAGATTTTTGTAAGAATTTTGCAGATGATGGGGATCGTGGCAATGCAGAGGCCAGCTGGAGCAAAAACAAGAGGTCATCGGCTACCTGCAAGAAGGGGAGCGTCGGCGCGCCACCTGACGGGAAGGGCACGGGAGCGTCCGGTCCTACAAGCTGACAGTGACCGGGCCGTATACCTGAGGGATTAGGCGGCGGACGGCCCTCGCCAGGCCACAAGCGAAAGTGAGGCTGGCCGTTGACACTGACACGTGACCAGCACGCAACAGCCAGCTAGCCCTCTGGATGTGGCAGCCGTTTTGAGGATTCCCTGCGGCAGACCACGTTGCCGTGAGTACACGAAGAAGATCACGTAAGGTTTCGGAACCTGTGCCTCATGTGCCTCAGGACAGAAAGGGACACTATATAATCACCTGTTTGAGTTTTTACAACTCACTAGCATTGTCCGATCTGCATACACAAAGCAGTATCGTGCCACAAACTATAACAAATGAAATGTTTCATTTCTAACTTCTTCTCTCACTTAGAGAGCAGTTGTAGCAATCGTCGCTCCTAGTTCGATCCTGTATGGATGACCTCACACACTTGTGGAGTCACTCCACGTGCCATCATCCCTCGTCGAACTTCAATATTGGGAAACGTAAAGTACTGTCCAGGGAGAGAAGAGATCTGGACTAGTGATGCATCCCAACTAGTAGGCCTCAGAGACATTTAATCGACATGAGGAGAGCCTGTCACTATGTCTTCCTCCCGTACTGCCGTGATCATATGCGTGGGTCTTGTTGCAATCTCAACAGCGTAAGCAGATGCTCCAGCACACCCTGTTGCTGTTGCAACAACGTAGCAACAACACCCGACGTTTAGCACTATGTGATGTCAGTACTGTGGCCCCATCCCAAAAGCCCCCTCTGATCTACATCTACATCTACATCTACATCTACATTTATACTCCGCAAGCCACCCAACGCTGTGTGGCGGAGGGCACTTTACGTGCCACTGTCATTACCTCCCTTTTCTGTTCCAGTCGCGTATGGTTCGCGGGAAGAACGACTGTCTGAAATCCTCTGTGCATGCTCGAATCTCTCTAATTTTACATTCGTGATATCCTCGGGAGGTATAAGTAGGGGGTAGCAATATATTCGATATCTCATCCAGAAACGCACTGTCTCAAAACCTGGAGAGCAAGCTACACCGCGATGCAGAGCGCCTCTCTTGCATGCTCAGGACATGGAACCATGTGCATTAATGCATATGACTCAACAGACCAACCCCCTCAGAGAAACCAACAAATTTGTGAAGTGCTTCGAATATTTCTGACAATGTGATTTAGTGCCTCATTCTCAGCACAGTTGTGAACATTGTGCAATGTGCAAGCACAACTTGAAACCCCATGAACCTTGTTTTTTTTTTCCTAAATTTCTTTCTCTAGTGTTGTTTTTGTAATGTATGTTATACCTTGTATGTGTTTGTGTTTTGCACTGTAATTCTTATGTAAGTGATAGAGTAGGGCGCACAAATTACTGTATTATTCTCTACACCATGTTTTTCATGTATTCTGTATTTATTGTTGTGTGTATGCAAACAGAGTGCCTGAAGACCCCATAAACTGAAGCAAATACCATCACTGTCATTGTGAATGGACCATCAGTTCAGGGAACATTTTTGTAAAGGTTAGTCTTGCTGCAGGGAGACAGAATGAATCGGGGGTTGTAATTAGATTCGGAAAGCTCTCAAAGAGGGTGTTAACTTAAATTGTATCATGTGCGATTCAGTTCAGGTTAGTTTAATGATTGAAATTGTTGTAACATCTTGGACATTTAATTGCGGAGCAGTCCAACTCTGATTGTAAAGAATAAACTGCTCCATATTTGGCTCACATGCCCGGGCCATATTTATAGAGTGAATGCCTGTGTGAATCGGTGTTTGGAAGGAGCTCTGTAGGAATAGATGTGTGATGTGAGTTTTAGATTTCCATATTGAGAAGGTGAAGTTGGCTACATCATAAACAATCCTCCCTCTATGAGCTGCATTTTCTGTTGCAGTGATTTTTTTATAGAGTGCGGCATGTGGAGTCAGGTTGCAAGATTGTTCTTGGGCGATTGACTCACTACCTTGCTCCTAAGTGAGCCAACCACTCACCAGTTACAATCTAAAATGGCGTAGGGGCTATGACAGGTGGCACGAGCCCCCTCTCATATTTCTATATTACTGTGAGTAATTCGATTTTCCTCTCTAATTGCATGCAGTGAAAAGTTGCTATTCCTTCACATGCGGACTTCCCACGCAGCGTCCCTGGACCCAGGTGGTCCGGTGACAGGCGGGTTCTGCTGGTCTTGAAAGGGTTAAGCCGATGGGTGTGAGGGAGTCGAGTGGATGCTTTCCAGACGCCGATATTGTCATAAGAGCGGGCGGCGACACGTCCACAGGGGCCTGACAGAGCGGCTGGGCTAGAGATTCCGTTACTTTGCAGAAACTTAGTGAAAACACTTTCTGGCGGGCTACCAGCGAGGTGTGGGAATGACTCGTGTTCCCAGGCAGTCTTGGCGGGTAAATTCGCGCGTTTTCTGCAAAATCATAACTGTGATTGGCTTGCTCAGGGGATAGCTCCATGACCTAGTAAAATCGGCGCGGAAATTGGCGCCAAATTGCTCCATTGTTGGAGTAGTAGTGCGTCGGCAATAGAGTGGAATTTTCCGCCAGTTTTCGAGTTGCTGTTGGAACGTTTAACCACGGCCACTGTTGTGGAGGCGGCAATGATCTGCGTTCGGCTTGTATGGGTGCTCTTGAGTGAGTCGGCTCTCGCCTTTTGGTCGGAGTAGGCTACAAGACTGAGCTCTCGCTGCTCTGGACAGCCTGCCTTCTGTTGGCTGTCTAATGTACTTTCATTTAACTGTAACTGTTTAACGAAGTTGCTGAAGTTTCGACTTCAACGTAACTTTCCGAGTACAGTTGGCAACTGAGTGTTCTGCATACAAGCGGCCTTTGTTGTCCGTCTTGAGCAGTTTTGGCTAAATTTGACTGTACCGGAGTTACTGTGTGACTTCTCTTGTTAAAATCACTCACTGTACCGTCAGTGATTGTGCAGCGAGCCTTCTTTGTCTCCCTCAGAGGCGTATTTGTGTTGCTAGGAAGTCTTTAGTCTGGAACAATCGGACCAGGAGGATTTGTTTCGGGCTATACTCTCGACATTATCATCACCACGACGGGACGTCGAAGCACCCAGCCATCGCCTCCGGTATGCCAGATCGTGTCCTTGCAGTTAAGAAGACTGCTTGGTAATGTATGTCCGAGCACTGGCAAATCAGGTAATTTTGCTAGCTGATAATCAGAGCTCAGCAGAGCGCGCCTGTTCGTCTTTTCTAACTTTGTTCTGTCTTGGGTGTTCATTGTCTGAGTTATCACTACTGTAGCAGCATTTAATGTTGGGTTGGCTGGGTGTTTCTCTTAAGAATCTTAAGATTTGAGTTGCTAGGAATTAGCTCCACATACCACTTGGTCATAAATGTCACAATCTAGTTTATGGACAACTGCACCTTCACAGCATTTATTTGAGTATCCAGTTTCATGTATTGTAAATGTTTCATGTGTTTTGTTTATGATATTGATTTTAGTCATAATAAATCAAATTGTTATTTTGGACAGAACTTTCATTATGTTAATCGGTAGAGCAACCCTTTCATTTCTCACTACGTTAATGAAACTTTCCTTTATCTGATTAATTTCTGTCCAATTAAATTATTGCAGGTGTCAAACTCTTTTCTACTCCACTTGCAAGGTCGATTATAGTCAGTTCGCGTTTCTTCTTAATCCATATGCAACAGCAAAAGTCGGAGTTAGAAAAGGGAGAGCTTAGATGGTTCAAATGGCTCTGAGTACTATGCGACTTGACTTCTGAGGTCATCAGTCGCCTAGAACTTAGAACTAAATAACCTAACTAACCTAAGGACATCACACACATCCATGCCCGAGGCAGGATTCGAACCTGCGACCGGAGCGGTCGCTCGGTTCCAGACTGTAGCGCCTAGAACCGCACGGCCACTCCGGCCGGCGGTGGGGGGGGGGGGGGGGCTTAGAGCATCTTTTCCATATGAAGATTCTAGAAGAATTTTGTGTTAACTACACTGCTAGCCCCGGCACCTCGCAACATCATGAACATGAAATGGGATGACTTTATTTCAAATACCGCCGTTCTTGAGAAAGCAAAAATGAATAGTATAGAAGCTCTCATTATTGGGCACCAACTACGATGGGCTGGGCATTCCAGCGGATGAGAAATGACAACTTCCAGGTCATCTAGGTCATATGCTGTACAGTGAAGTGAGCACAGGTAAAAGGCCGCAAGGTGCCCTTATTAAACGCTATAAGGATCGGTACAAGAAAAATCTAAAGTCCTTGAATATCTATCCGAGTAACTGATCCACCATAGCAGAAGATCGCAGTCGCTGGCGCTCAGCTACCTCAAATGCTCTTCAGAAGTTTGAACGGGAACGTCGAAGACTGGAGAATGACCAACGCCAGAGATGTAAACTCCTCTACCTTTTATCATCTGTAATTTCTGTAGTCGCATGTTCCATGATAGGACTGGACTACTAAGCCTGAACCGTGACAAAGGAAATCTCAGCAGAGAAACGAAAACTCGGATACGAGTCTCAGCAGATGACGACGACGACGTGCTAGTGGTTGACGAAGGAAAAAGTGTTGAGCTAGGTCCAGATGAATTCGATGAAATATTAAAATTATAATACAACTTTGATAAGGATCGCCATCCTCACATTATTGAGCGATACCCAGTTTAAAAAGTCACAAGTCTGACAGAACTGATGAATGCCTTGCAGTAATCCTATTTCACAAAGATAAATAAAAAATCTTGCCGGATAAATAGAAACACAAAACGCTAACAATGTTTATTCAACAGTCAAATATCTCTTAGCAATTTCAGTTCAGAAAAAAATCTCAGGTTAACATTACAAGTTGTAGTTGTAAAAAATGGAAAAACAACGCCAGTCACACTCTCCAGTTTAATTGAAAACAGTATAATCTATTTCCACTCCAATAAAGGCTCGATAAGGCAGTTCTTTGTGTGTGCACCTCTTTAGGTAACTATTAGACTCATGACCTAACACCAAACTGCCATCGAATAATATGTATTTGTAAGAGGCTATGAACCAACAGCTGCTGATAACACGAAAAGACTCATTATTCTTTTATTACACGCTGGAGAAAGTATCACAGTTATTAAATATCTGGGAGGACGCGCATGGAGCGAATTAAAGTATGGAGCGAATTAAAGTGAAACGACCATATAGAACTGCTCATGACAAGAGCAGATGCCAGACAGAGATTTCCTGAAGGAACTCTTCGGAAGTGTAGTTCACAAACGAGGTAGCTTACAAAACTGGATCCATATGATTAGACTTCTGAAGATTTTGAAACCGTTCCCCACAAGAGGCTTTTAATCGGATCACGTACCTGTAAAGTATCATTTCAGTTGGGCAACTGCACTCGTAATTTCCTGTCACAAAGGTCGCAGTTCATAGTGACTGACGGAAAATCATCGAATAAAGTATCTGGTTTTGCCCAACGAAGTGTCACAGACCCTCGCTGTTCTTGATATATAAACGATTTAGGAGATAATCTGATCAGCCGTCTTAGATTGTTTGCAGATGATGCTGACGTTTATAGCCTTGTGAAGTCATCAGAATACCAAAACCAACAGCAAAATGATTTAAAAAAAGAAGTGTGTATGGTGAGATAAGTGGCAATCGACGATAAATAATAAAAAGTGTGAGATCATCCACATGAATACTTAAAGGAATCAGTTAAATTTCGGTTCCACGATAAATCACACAGATGTAAAGGCTGTCAGTTCAACTAAACACCTAGGGATTACAATAACGATCAACTTAAATTGTAGCGATCATACAGAAAATGTTCCTTGCTAACAATTACAACCGTATTCGGTTTACTGAAAGTGTTTAGAATCACACCAGGGCTAAAAATAGCACAGCATTGTAATGAACACTTGAACTGTGTTGAGGTTCTGGCAGACGCGGTAAGTACCATTTTTAACCCAACGAATTTCCAATTCAGCGATCCCTTAGATGAGCACGTAGAGCAATTTAAACACATCAGTTAGCTTGGCCAAAGCGAGCCATTAATCTACACCATGGACGGGACCGATAAGTTACTCTTGCGGTTCAGCTCAATGCAAGATGAAGGAGGCATCATACTGTAGGAACCTGTAATAGAATTAAAACAGAAATAGAATTACTTCTACATACGAACAGAGGGCTGATTCGCAGTACAATATAGAAGTCACAGTAGTTAACAAACCTGTGGTCAGAAAGATCAGAACTCCGAAAGTCAAAAGAGCCCTCACCACGAGTGACCAGGCGTTAATAAGCTGACTCCTGTAGAAATGAACACGGAGATGGCTCTGTATTAAACACGTTAAAGAAATGATATAACGTAAGGAAGATTTGGTGCCATCCGGTCTGAGTGAAAGTGGATGACAACGTTTACAAAGAACCTCCAGAGCTCGTCAAAGCAATACGAAGCAATACGAGAGTCCATGGAAAATGCAATAGCATTCATTAGTCAAACGGGATGGAGTTCTCAAGTACCATGGAACGAGGATCTACAGGAAAAAAAAAAAAAAAAAAAAAAAAAAAAAAAAAAAAAAAAAAACTGTTCGCAGACTGGGCAAATAAGAGATCTTAAACCTCAATTGAAAGACCACATACGGCAGCAAGAGTAGAGAGGTGCTACCGACTCCTAGTACAAAACTTATATCTTGACCCACGAGGAAAGTTTTATAAAATCGTCTGTCAAAAGATAAAATCTTGGACAATGTTATCAACTATAACGAGTAGACGGGAGCACGGTAAAAAAATAGAGATGGGGCCCCTCCACGCCCGCACCAACGTGGTGACCAAACCAAAAGTTCTACTGTCACCTCCGTAAACATGTTAGTTATCTAGTAAGTGGATCACAGGATGCTAGGCTGTGATGTTGTCCGTGCGTCTGGGTAAGGCTACGCATTAACACGGTCCATCAGGTGATAGATAGTGGACGAAACGCGAGTGAGGGTAGCGATTTGAAGAGCAGAGGGAAAAAGAGCCATGGCTCGTGCCGTGGGGGAAAAAAAACCTCTGCGACAGTGGGATGGGTAGTAAGAGCAGTAGTGGCTTACTAGCTGCGATAGCTCATGCAAGGTTGGATTTGTTAGTATAGGTATCATGCATCATTACCGTGACAAGCGATGGCGATGTGTCCCAGTTGCTGCAGCTGCTACATTCCTGGAACAATCAAGATCGTTATACAGTAGTGGGAGATCGGCCATAGGTCATCTCACTGTGTGGGGGATGTGTGGAGCTTGTTTGCATGCAGTGTACGGTACGGCTTCCCTGTGTGGTGCCAGTTATTCGGCAGTGTATTTCAGCTGGATATCCAGTAAATGCGTCTGATTAACAGGGGCTCGCCTGTGCCGTTATGTTTGCGTATGCTTGGCCATAGATGTTATGTCCTTGCAAGTATGTCTTTTGGTCTTTTATGTCCATCTATGGTTGTGGTCGTAGTTCCCCAGATTCAGAATAAACGGGTTCTGCGAATGTATGGACGGTAGAAAACTGGCTGCAGTCTGCACTATCATTGATGGACCCTCTCTTCCCAAACGATACTGCAGAGGACTAACTTCATGAAAACAGAGAATTGCAGAACAAAAGTAGGAAAGCATACGGTCGAGGCAGGACAGTTTTACATTTTCGGAAGAGAAGGCGATGGAAGAAATCCTAAAATTGAAAGAGAATAAATCAACCAATGCAGATGGTATCCCCGCTAAAGTCCTACATGCCCTTCATATAAACATAGTGTCAACTCTGTAACTCGTTTTCTTTGCAGGAGAGAATACCAGATATATGGAAGAAAGAAATCGTAATTTTGCGGAAAAAGTGCGAAGACAAGGACGAGTACCTACAAAATACAACACACCACTTTAACTTCTCAATACGTTACGGAAGGCTCTGGAGCTGCCAAGGGGTATGCGGCAAACTAAGGAAGAAACATTCGTGGAATGAACTCACAACAATTTGATTTCATAAGTGGGAAGTCAAAGTAAGACGTTTTTAACGACGCAATAAGACTTGGAAAAAAAGAAAGTGCTCCGCGTGAGCATTTTGTAGCCAAACGGTGGAAACGGAGGAAGTCACTTGGACTTTCGATCACATGTCGTGGCCAGCACTTTTTGCCATGTGAACGACTTGGACACCCTGTACAACTGCTTTCTGGAACTATTGTCTACACAGAGAAGCATCTCTGGCGTGCACAGGACAGGCCCTCACAAATAACATTTAAAAAGGCAGCTCCCAGGGATCTATAAGTCTTCTGATACCTGGTACTCTACGCGAAATAAGGAAAGCTGCAGGATAACGAAATGGTTGTGCGAGTAGTGGTTCATGCCGACAACCTGATGTAGTACTTCAACAATGATAACAGTAGTGGCAAGGAGTTAGTCAGTTGCATCTACATCTGCATGGTTAACCTGCAATTCACACTTAAGTGCCTGGCAGAGGGTTCATCGAACCATTTTCATACTACTTCTCTACCATTCCACTCTAGAATGGCGCGTGGGAAAAAGGAACACCTAAATCTTTCCGTTCTAGCTCTGATTTCTCTTATTTTCTTATGATGATCATTTCCCCCTAAGCAGGTGGGTGTCAACAAGATATATTCGCATTCGGAAGACAAAGTTGGTGATTGAAATTTCGTAAATAGATCTCGCCGCAAAGAAAACCGCATTTGTTTCAGTGACTGCCATCCCAACTAGCGTATCTTATCAGTGATACTATCACTACTATTGCACGATAACCGAAACGAGCTGCCCTTCTTTGCACTTTTTTGACGTCCTCCGTCAGTCCTACCTGGCACACCGCGCAGCAATATTCCAGTAGAGGACGGACAAGTGTAATGTAGGCTGTCTCTTTAGTGGGTGTGTCGCATCTTCTAAGTGTTCTGCCCACAAAGCGCAGTCTTTGTTTCGCCTTCCCAATAATATTATCTATGTGGTCTTTCCAATTTAAGTTGCTCGTAATTATAATTCCTAGGTATTTAGTCGATTTGAGAGCCATTAGATTTGTGCGATTTATCATATACCCAAAATTTATCGGATTGCTTTTAGACCCATGTGGATGACCTCGTGCTTTTCTTTGCTTAATGCCAATTGCCACTTTCA
Organism: Schistocerca nitens; assembly: GCF_023898315.1. Lineage (NCBI taxonomy): Eukaryota > Metazoa > Arthropoda > Insecta > Orthoptera > Acrididae > Schistocerca > Schistocerca nitens. The sequence continues at coordinate 506,618,027 of NC_064615.1, forward strand.
GCACCATACAGAAATTCTCTCTAGATCATTTTGTAATTGGAATTGAACGTCTGATGATTTTACTAGACGGTAAATTACAGCGTCATCTGCAAACAATCTAAGGGGGCTGCTCAGATTATCACCTAGATCATTTATGTAAATCAGGAACAGCAGAGGGCCTATGACACTACTATTATAACTCGATGATTTACCGTCTATCACTACGAACTGTGTCCTCTCTGAAAGGAAATCACCAATTCAGTCACACAGCTGAGACGATTATCCATATACACGCAATTTGATTAATAGTCGCTTGTGAGGAACGGTAACAAAACCCTTCTGGAAATCTATGAATATGGAATCGATCTGAGATCCCTGGAAATAAAGGGCTCTTGGGAATAAAGAGCTAGCTGTGTTGCACAAGAATGATATTTTATGAATCCGTGTTGGTTATGTATCAAATGGCTCTGAGCACTATGGGACTTAACTTCTGAGGTCATCAGTCCCCTAGAACTTAGAACTACTTAAACCTAACCTAAAGACATCACACACATCCATGCCCGAGGCAGGATTCGAACCTGCGACCGTAGCGGTCGCGTGGTTCCAGACTGTAGCGCCTAGAACCGCTCGGCCACTCCGGCCGGCGGTTATGTATCAATAAGTCATTTTTTTTCAAGGTCAGTGATATGGGTCTATAATTCAATGGGTTATTCCTATTTCCTTTCTTGAATATTGGTGTGACCTGTGCTACTTTCCAGTCTTTGGAACAGACCTTTCGTCAAGTAAGCGGTTGTATATAATTGCTAAGAAAGGCGCTATTGTGTCTGCATACTCTGAAAGTAACCAGATTGATATACCATCTGGACCGGAAGACTTGCCTTTCTTAAGTGATTTGAGTTGTTTCGCAACACCTAAGATATTTGCTTTTATGTCACTCTTGCTAACAGCTGTTCTAGTTTCGAATTCTGAAATATTTACTTCGTCTTCTACGGTGAAGGAATTACGGAAAACTGTATTTAGTAACTCCGCTTTAGTGGCACCATCATCGGTAACATTTCCATCGCTATCGTGCAGTGACGGTACTGACTTTTTTTTTGCCACTGGTGTACTTTACATACGACCAGAATCCCTTTGGGTTTTCTACCATATTTTGAGACAATGTTTCATTGTGGAAACTATTAAAAGCATCTCGCATTGACGTCCGCACTAAATCTCGAGCTTCCGTGAAACGTAGCCAGTCTTGGGGATTTTGCGTTCTTCTGAATTTGACATGCTTTTTTCGTTGTTTCTGCAACAGTGTTCTGACGTGTTTTGTGTACCTAGGTGGATCAGTCCCGTGTCTTATTAACTGATGCGGTATGAATCTATCCATTGCTGTCGACACTGTATCTTAGAATTTGAGCCGTATCTGGTGTACACTTACATAATTAGCTTGGAAGGAATGGAGACTCTCTCCCAGGAAGGCATCAACCGAATTTTTATCTGCTGTTTTAAATAGATATATTTTGCGTTTATTTGTAGTAATTTTGGTTGATATGGTTTTGAGCCTCGCTACAATGACCCTGTGTTCACTAACCCCTGTATCCGCCATGACGCTCTCTATTAGGTCAGGATTATTTGTGGCTAAGAGGCTAAGTGTGTTTTCGCTACCATTTACAAATCGTGTGGGCTCATGAATTAATTGTTCAAAGCAATTCTCAGAGAAAGCATTTAGTACAATTTCGAAAGATGTTTTGTGTCTACCACCGGCTTTGAACATGTATTTTCGCCAACAAATCGAGGTTTGATTGAAGTCTTCACCAATTATAACTGTATGAGTGGGGTACTTATTTGTAATGAGACTCAAGTTTTCTTTCAACCGTTCAGCTATTATATCATCTGAGTCAGGGGGAGGGGGGGGGGTCGGTAGAAGGAGCCAATTATTATTTTGGTGCGGGTGTTTAGTATAACCTCTACCCACAGTAATTCGTAGGAACTATCTATTTCAGCTTCACTACAAGATAAACTACTACCAACAGACACAAACACGCCACCACCTGCTTTATTTAATCCATCCTTTCTGAATACGGTTTTCGCCTCTATAAAAATTTCGGCAGAATTTATCTCCGGCTTTAGCCAGCTTTTTGATCCTATAACGATTTCAGCTTCAGTGCTTTGTATCAGTTCTTCAAGCTCTGATACTTTTCCAACACTTGAAAAGACCGCGTGCCTGTTGCTAAAATGCAACCTTTTAAGAAATCATTAAATTAAGCAATATGTTCGGAATGAGGAAATCCGTCACCCGATACCTAGTGCCAGGATTATAGGGCACGTTTTTAAGAAGTGAGCAAGCCAGACGGGAACAATAAGTGCGATTGTGGGATAGGGTCCGAGTGCTTGGGCGCACAGGCCTCTACTCATAACACTGGCACGGGAAGTTAACAGGTTGTATCCTCCGGACGACGGGAGCTTTTGGAATTGTCGCCTAGGGCTTTGCAGATAGGAGGGGCGTTCAGTAAGTAATGAAATACGTAATTTTTCGGCAAATTTCGGTCGAAAAAATGCAGGTTTTGTTGCGGGACATCGTGGAATATTCCTGCTTTATCCCTAGTTTCATGAAGTTCCGTTAGGTGGCGGTGCTACACGTAACGATCAAAATGGCGTCCCAAGCAGAGAGCTGTCATTTAGTTCGTTTCGGCGGAAAATCAGAGCATCGCATATTTTCGTAGCAGCTGACTGTGAAAAAAAGTGCGGTGAATCGTTGGGCGAGGCGATTGTGATCATCACAACAAGGTCGAGCAAAGGTGGCCGGTCTTCGTGATGCCGGCCGGCCGCACACAGCTGTGACTCGTGCGATGTTAGCACGTGCGGACACCTCGTTGCTCAACTGGACGTCTCTGTTGGCAGTGCTGACACACTGGTCCACTAGTTTGGTTACTCTGTGGTGTGTGCCTGCTGGATTCCTATCCCCCTAACAGAAGATTATAAAGAGCAACGAATGATCATCTGTACGGAGTTGCTTGTACGTTACGAGGCTAATTGTGACAATTTTTGTCGAACATCGTCACGGAAACAAAACAGCAATCGTTGATGTGGTATCACACGAACTCTTCTCCGAAGAAAACGAAAAACGAGCGCCGTTATCCGATAAAGACATGGTGGCGGTCGTCTGGGATTCTGAAGGGGTCATCATGTTTGATATCCTCCCTCTGGTTCGGAAGTGTATTCTACTACAACCACGAAATTGAAGAAGCGCCTTCAGGTTGTACGTCGCCACAAAAATGCACACCAACTTCTCATTCTCCTTCACAACGCAAGTCCTCACACAAGCCTGCGCACACAAGAGGAGCTCACAAAGCTTCGTTGGACTGTTCTTCCGCTTATTGATACAGTAAGACGTTGATTCTGACGTCGACCGGTAAAATGACAACATGCGGGCGTACAGGTCCTCCCGCCATCGCACTGAGCGGAGATTATATTGAAAAACAGGGACTCGTAGCCAAAACAGAGGGGAATAATATGATGTACTGGAATCCTGAATAAAACCAATATGTTTTCAGGAAAAAAAAGTATTGCATTACTTTTTGAACGCCCCTCGTAATATTAGAAATATGTGTACTCAATCTCTAGGTAAAGAAAGAACTTCGTCAAATGCTCAATTTAACGGGAATACGGGCCACAAGCAAGCAGCAAATTCAGGATCGGGTCCTCTACCAACGGTAGAAACGATGGGATAATGCCCAAACAGCGAGGTACATCTGTGGTTTTATTCCAGATATAAAGCAGAGACACGGAATGAAGCATCTGAATCCCTCAAGAGGCCTTACATAACTCGATGGGTCATATACTTTAGGCCACATACTGGCATCGAATTTACTTTGATTGTACTTAGAGCGAGAGTTTATTAACTTTATTTTTTATTTATTTGTTTCATGAACAGTACAGAGTAACCCACCCCCTTGAAATGTAAGGTGGGTCGGATGCTTCTAAATCTAACAGCAAAGACTTCTCATTATAACAATCTCATTAGTATACAGTTTTTAGTGCTTTTTTAAATTATATAAAGAACATAATAGATAAAAAAATTTCTAAGGTTACAGCGAATTGAATGCTTAAAAATTGTGAAAGTGGTTCTACATAATTTGTTTCTGTCTATTTGATGAGAACATAATTTATATAGTGCAAATGTCAAAAAAGGTAATACAATGAGTGTGGTGAAAGTAAGCTGCAATATGTAGAGGGAAGTGATATGCTTTATTTGGGTGTGCAATATAGTCTAAGTAGCTTGTTGATTGATTATGGCCTATTTCTACCTATTACAGGTGAGAAGGTCTCAGTAGAACCTCGAGCTATTCTCATCTGAAATGGTTTCCTCTTATGTATGTTTCTTTTGTATGTGCATACTGATATATTACTGGAAGTGTTGCAAATCAGGACACTACATGATATTCAGCAGTTGTTTGTTTGTCTTATTGTTGGTAGTTGTGGTGTACTCTGTGTGGTACGTTAGATACATACGCAAGGTTTTATACAGATTAAATACTGATTGAGCATTTGATACAAGGGATACACGAATTTTAGCTTCACGCTAGGAATACACTTATGGTTGTACATTTGTTAGTAGAAAAAGAATGTAGCTCATTGCTACTCGAATGGATTATTCCTTAAATAACTTAATACATTAAATTTTTAGTTTTGTACATACTTTATACAGAAAATACATTTGATATATAAAATTAATTGATTTCAGGTTTAAATAGTGAAGAGAATATACACTCCTGGAAATTGAAATAAGAACACCGTGAATTCATTGTCCCAGGAAGGGGAAACTTTATTGACACATTCCTGGGGTCAGATACATCACATGATCACACTGACAGAACCACAGGCACATAGACACAGGCAACAGAGCATGCACAATGTCGGCACTAGTACAGTGTATATCCACCTTTCGCAGCAATGTAGGCTGCTATTCTCCCATGGAGACGATCGTAGAGATGCTGGATGTAGTCCTGTGGAACGGCTTGCCATGCCATTTCCACCTGGCGCCTCAGTTGGACCAGCGTTCGTGCTGGACGTGCAGACCGCGTGAGACGACGCTTCATCCAGTCCCAAACATGCTCAATGGGGGACAGATCCGGAGATCTTGCTGGCCAGGGTAGTTGACTTACACCTTCTAGAGCACGTTGGGTGGCACGGGATACATGCGGACGTGCATTGTCCTGTTGGAACAGCAAGTTCCCTTGCCGGTCTAGGAATGGTAGAACGATGGGTTCGATGACGGTTTGGATGTACCGTGCACTATTCAGTGTCCCCTCGACGATCACCAGTGGTGTACGGCCAGTGTAGGAGATCGCTCCCCACACCATGATGCCGGGTGTTGGCCCTGTGTGCCTCGGTCGTATGCAGTCCTGATTGTGGCGGTCACCTGCACGGCGCCAAACACGCATACGACCATCATTGGCACCAAGGCAGAAGCGACTCTAATCGCTGAAGACGACACGTCTCCATTCGTCCCTCCATTCACGCCTGTCGCGACACCACTGGAGGCGGGCTGCACGATGTTGGGGCGTGAGCGGAAGACGGCCTAACGGTGTGCGGGACCGTAGCCCAGCTTCATGGAGACGGTTGCGAATGGTCCTCGCCGATACCCCAGGAGCAACAGTGTCCCTAATTTGCTGGGAAGTGGCGGTGCGGTCCCCTACGGCACTGCGTAGGATCCTACGGTCTTGGCGTGCATCCGTGCGTCGCTGCGGTCCGGTCCCAGGTCGACGGGCACGTGCACCTTCCGCCGACCACTGGCGACAACATCGATGTACTGTGGAGACCTCACGCCCCACGTGTTGAGCAATTCGGCGGTACGTCCACCCGGCCTCCCGCATGCCCACTATACGCCCTCGCTCAAAGTCCGTCAACTGCACATACGGTTCACGTCCACGCTGTCGCGGCATGCTACCAGTGTTAAAGACTGCGATGGAGCTCCGTATGCCACGGCAAACTGGCTGACACTGACGGCGGCGGTGCACAAATGCTGCGCAGCTAGCGCCATTCGACGGCCAACACCGCGGTTCCTGGTGTGTCCGCTGTGCCGTGCGTGTGATCATTGCTTGTACAGCCCTCTCGCAGTGTCCGGAGCAAGTATGGTGGGTCTGACACACCGGTGTCAATGTGTTCTTTTTTCCATTTCCAGGAGTGTACTTCAGTCTACACATAATAAGATGAATAATAATTACTGCTTGTGTGCAGTATAATTTAAACAATATGCAATGTGTCGTCGGGGAGGAGGAGCCCCAGAATAAAAGTTCTTTGAGTCTTCTCCTCCCAAGCGACGTTACCGTATTATTAGAGTCTTAGTAAGTGGTGTCATTGTTTATTTGTTTTATAACTGTTACTGGTAGTTGAGTTGTTTGTAACTGTGTTATGGCATGGAGTGTCATGTGTTGTTTTCCAAGATGCTACTCCAGGCGGTTGTAAAATGAATGTGTGCAACAGAGAATAATAAACCCTAAAATGAAGATTTGGCCCTGTCTGACTACCCTCTGAAGCAGATCTTAGGACCTCTTAAATCTATAAATTACAATCTAAACATAAATGAATGATGAAGGTAAATAATCCTAGTAAATGATAAACATTGTTCCTGCTTGCATATATTTATTGTAGATTAAAAAACCCTTTATATTACAAAGTAAATAACTGATCAATTGCCCAACTCTGCCCCTTATTATGACTGCGCAGTCTAATATCAATAACGCGAAATGACTGACATCATCTACGTACCAAACAATAGAAGACACTACTTTCAAAGATCTACAGTGGTGTGGAACCTCAGTGGGAATAAAACTAACGTGATCACAGCTGTTTAGTTTTATAGCCCTAATAAGCCAAAGTAATTTGCGATATCACCGTATGTACTGCGTCCGGTGCATTGACGTGATGTTTCTCGTACTCGTCTGCAACGATGGAAGAACTCCAGCCACAAATAAACTCTTTCAAACACAAGGACGACAGAAGGCGGTCCTCTGACTAATATACTCTAATACTGTCTTCTCCTCTCTGTGTTCTACAGACGAGAAACGCGAGCTCGCAGCCACAAGGACAGCGTTCAGATAACGTCTCAACATAAGTACAGGCAGAAGAAGTGCTCTCAATTACTGAATGCTGCGTACTCAACGACGACTTCCAAACTGGAGGTGAAGTCCAGAATCGTATAGGTTGGCAACAGTACAGTGCCTAACTGTTCTTATTATAACCTCACCTGAGAGCAAAGACAGCAAGTCCGCCTGTACCAACAAAAGCTGATCTCGAGCGCCCATCACATACGGGCACTCACAACAGAAGACCAAGTCTCTCCAGCGCTGGTTTCCCAACAACGCTTGGCTCCCCACCATCCTAATTCCGGAGACGAATCATATTCCCGAAACCACGGAATATTCTCCCTCTTTACAGTTTCTTCTGAATGCCGACCTACCATATTTTAGTATTTTCTCGTCCAGCGCGGAAAGTTACTGAGGAAAAACCTATACTCGTACAACGGTACACTTCTGAGTAAAAATCCTTGGAAATAACCCAGCCTGCTTGGTTTCTGAGGTGCCGCTTCTTCGTTCCTCTCACCTGTATCCAAGATTTTCGTAGTTTCCGAAGTATAATCCTTCTGGTTGTGCTTCAAAACCGGCCGGCCGTGACTCTATTGTGCTCCTGCTCTTAGGTGCTAAGATGTCAGTCTTGCTATTTCCTGTGTTTAAGCAGGACCAACACACCTGTGTGGGCCTTCTGCCCAGGGCTTGAGTTCCGTCTGCCGTTTCATTTCCACTGTCTTTCCAATCTCTATTAGTATGATAATAAAGACACTCTGTCACCTTTCATGCAATAAGCGTTAGCAATTATTTACAAGGCATACGTGATAATGTCAGTCTCCTTTAAACGTTCATATATATGATGTACTACCTATCAGATAATACCTAATGTGGTTGTAGATAACGGCAAAGTATGCGGATGAGTGCTTGTAAGGTGCGAAATTACAGCCACCTTACAGTTTGTTTGGGTCCCTTACGTGCTGATCCCTTCTGAGTCATGTTCAGTTAGTGTGTTGGTTCCTTACTTGGTTCTCGAATATGTGGTCGTGCTTGTGTTCTCTCATGTAGTTTGTTGTGCTGTTTGTGCTTGTATATGCCGCCTTCCATATAGGTTTTGCCGCCTATATTCTTTATGCAGTGTGTTTGATACTGTATCGGCTACACTGTTTATTGTTTTCCAACCATTGGGATTACGTATTGCTCTGGTGATGACACTGTCGTTGTGTGTAGGCCTCAGTTGTGCTATCGTGTTGCACAGCAGTGTGTCACGTTCAGGTGTGGCAGATCGTCCGCAAATGCATATTTCATCGTTAGTTAGTCCCACGCGGCTTAAGTGCACCGGATACAGGCCGAGCGAGGGTAACTATAATGAAGTGTGAAAATACAGATTCTTGTTCTTCTTTCTTCAGGTATTAGAAGAAATTGACAGTTTCGGTGTCCGTCGTTGCCGGGGTCTCCCCCTGTCTCTTTTTCCTTGATACATATTTTCACGCCGTTAAGGGGAGTCTGTCACTCTCCATTCATTCTAGGTGTTCGTTCCAATTTCTCCTATATTCTAAAATTTTATCATTTAAACTAAAAATACTAATTCTCTGATTCCAATACTATTTTGCCTTAGTTAAGAGATTTTTTGAATCTGATATCGTTTCATTTTATTTTGTATTGTTTATTAATTTTTTTCCGGTTCGTCTTTGGACCCTTTCTGCAGTAGGAAGGAAGGAGTGCAGCCAGCGAGCTGGAGATGGTCGAAGCTGGTATTTGTTGGTAACGGTGTCTGGCGGAGCATACGTGCTTCTTGGGGAGCGATTGACCAGTATTGCTGGCGCAAGGGGATGTTTTGGTGTGAGTGTCGTTAGCTGGCGTTTACAGTGCAGGAAGGTGTGCATGCTGCCGTGACGTGAGGTTCTCCCGGCTGTGCGAGTTGGCGTCGTTTTGGGGTACCACATGGAGAAGTCAGAACGATTCAATGAAGCCTACGGATCGTATCCTGGGATGCCATAGTCGCTCGGAATGCCTTAATTGTGGTATTTTGCCAGAAACAGGACCAACTCCTTTTTAGGTTTTCCAGTCTGCCTACATCTGTTTACGGGCGAGTGTCACTTGTAATGTTTACCAGAAATTTGTCTAGGTTGCCTGCAATTGGGATGAAGCAGCATGGAGCCCACCTTCCACTTGGTTTCCATCTTCAATTATGCAGCGTTCATTTGTATTTAGCCGGTGAATGTTTTAAGGGGCCTTTGGCATGTGCTAAACTCCACCCCACATGGAAATTGTGTTATCTGTTTCCAGTATTTTTTTTAAATTCAGGTACCCGGTTTTAAATTCAAGTTCAAACCGATGTTTTATTATGATTCTGATTTTAAGGTCTTGCGGCGTGCACTCAATTTTAAGTTTAGATTTTGTCTTACCATTGTGCTCAAATCGGATTGACTAATCAGTGGCAGCCGGCCGCGGTGGTCTAGCGGTTCTAGGCGCTCAGTCCGGAACCGCGCGGCTGCTACGGTCGCAGGTTCAAATCCTGCCTCGGGCATGGATGTGTGTGATGTCCTTAGGTTAGTTAGGTTTAACTAGTTCTAAGTTCTAGGGGACTAATGACCTCAGAAGTTGAGTCCCATAGTGCTCAGAGCCATTTGAACCATTTTTTAATCAGTGGAAGTGACTTAGTTCTTGCAGCCAACAATATATCTCTCTGCTTATTCTGTAGAGGAATAAGTGGAATTCTTTATTTAATACCCAGAAACTTATTTTACACTTAAAATATAAATAACCTTTGATCCTCTGTTACGGCCGACCCGCCAGGGTAGCCGAGAGCGCTAATGCGCTGCTTCCTGGACTTGGGTAGGTGCGCCGGCCTCGGATCGAATCCGCCCGGCGGATTAACGACGAGGGCCGGTCTGCCGACCAGCCTGGATGTGGTTTTTAGGCGGTTTTCCACATCCCGCTAGGTGAATACCGGGCTGTTCCCCAAGTTCCGCCTCAGTTACATGGCTCACAGACATTTGAAAATGTTCGCACTATTTCCTGACTTTACACAAGATGGGGACAGCTAGGATACACTACTTCCATCCTGGTGGGTTCGGGGTGCCAGCAGGAATGGCATCTGGCCACCCCCATTAACGCTGCCACATCCGTCATAACAAAGCCGACCCCACGTTGGAGCGGGACAAAGGCCCGAGAAAGAAATAAAGAAAGAAATCCTTTGTTATGGCCATGTTTGTGATATCTTTCAAAAGTGGGCCATAAGCTTTAGTTTTGTTTTACTTCACCGTTTAAGAGAGTGTATGGTGTACACACTGTAGCCGTCAACTTACTCTCGCTCGCTCTGTTGTCAGGGAGGGAGGAGGGGGGGGGGAGGGGTGTGGGGCTGGGGCCCAAGTTCTACACCTGGAGCCTGTTGTGCCACAAGCGGGCTTGTGCCTTGATTTGACATCGGCCTCGTCCACTGCAATTCAAAATATGTAATATGTTTGCTCTTTTGTAATCCTTTTAAAATTGTGATGCATCTCTAAACTGTTTAATATCTCGTATTTGGAATTTAATAATCATTGTTAAAGCTGATCTCAAAATTGTTTTCTTTCTAAATAGAAAAGAACCATGTTCTCTGAAATCGATGATGGTTTATCAGTGTCAAAGGAAAATTACTAATTAATTTCTCATTGGTTAATGAAATTTTGGAGAAGAGAGTTAATAATAAATGATGTTCAATGGTTTTCTCCATCTCTTCCTCTAGGACCTGACTGTGCCCTCTCGATACACTCCACTGCTACCTGTTCCAGACAGACATTCCGGGTACGTGACCCACTGGTATATCAGTCCCGGTAAATAATAGTGTGCTCTCGACTGTACAGCTGAGTTGTTATTTCAGTTTTATGCAGAATACTTCGACAAACAACCCAGTCGTCTTCTTTACGTGTACGCAAGTAGTCTGATTCTCGGAGCTCACACTGTTATTGCACGAAACACACATCCTTTCAGTGCTTTCGATCTGTTGTGTATGAAATGACCGTCAAGATCTTAATAAATTAGTGCCGGGGCCCAAAACTTTCATCGGAATTTGCCGATGAATGGCGATGCGACATCAGCAGTGTTGTTGGACTCCAGCGTGTATGCTTAACAACACAGTTTCTAGCAGCTGGTTTGTCGAAATATTGTGCATAAAGCGGAATCCAAATCTCGGCTGTCGGCTGTACATCTTAAAACATAGCAAGTCAGTCACGGCGAGAAAACAGCTCCTCTGATATTAATATCAGTTTCTGCAGGTTAAACTAAGTAGAATGCCTTTGACAGTAAAAAGGAAATGATGAGATGCGCTTTATGTATTTTATTCAGATCATAGCTACGTAGAATACATTTAACAGTATAAAGCAGTTGATGAGCTGTAATTTTCGTATTTCATGCAGATCTAATTTTCTGTTTTCTTTTGCTATCCCCTATTTATGCCAAGCATTTTCTTCGAATTTGCTGCTGCCGTTAAAAAAGGCATTTATGGAAGGTTATTCCAAATAGTTTGTCTTGCTCTGTAATGTTAGAATCTTGTAATCGTGTTCTCTACAAACAGTTCATATCAAGAAACAAACTTTTTGAAACGTTGGAAACTTATGCCTTCCGCGGTCGTATTCTTCGCTGACTGACATACCCAAGCACAAGGGACGACCTGTCCTCACAGCTTTACTTTCACCATTTCCACACCTCATCCCTTCCATACTTCACAGCAATTTTCGTGCTTACCTTGGGGAAATAGTACTGCTGGAAGAAAGGACGCTGCGGAGGCATGGCTTAGCCACAGCTTGGGGATTGTTTCTATAGTACACTTTTCACTCTACTACGGAGTGTGTGCTGATCTGTAACATCCTAGAAGAGCAAAAGTGTTTGCTTGCGAAAGGCAAAGGTCCTTGGTTCGAGTTACTGCCCGGTACATAGTTTTAATCTGGCAAGAAGTTGTATATCAGCGCACAGTCCGCTCTAGAGTGAAAAATCCATTCGGGAAATAAACCTTTTCTTTTTTCTAGGCGATCGTAACCGCCCAGAAGCGGCCACCGCCGCTTCGGCGTCGGCCTCGGCGTCGATGTCGGTGTCGGTAGGTCGCGCTCGATGCGGCTGCCTGCCGCCGCTCGGCCACCCCTCCTTCTGGAAAGCCGCCGCCCCCGCCGTCCCCACCGCCCCCGCCGCCCCCGCCGCAATGGGGGCGTCGCTCTGGCCGCCAGCTGTCTTTGTGGCCCAGGCGCCACCCGCCGGCTGCCGCTGCCCGCGCTCACTTCCCAGAACCAAACGCGTCGCAATCTGCTCGCCGCCTTCCCCGAAAGACGCTAGCGACTTCTGTGGTATTACCACAACGGTGCTGTACCGAGATACCATTTAGAAAGTTTGACAATTTCGTGAACGAATGGTACAGAAATTGCCTCTGTGCGGTCGAGGCAGAGTTTCTCATTGTGAACCGTTCCACATATGAGATTTCACCTGTACAATCTCACATGCGTATCTGTTGCAGAGTTTCTTGCAACATATAAATGTGTATCCCGTGACATGCCAACCACATGAAAGCAATATTCTGAACTAGAGTAGGGAAAACTTTTCACGTCACTAACGTACTCTAACCAAACTTATTACTATGACTAGTTCCGTAGTAGCCAACTGAGGATCTTCGTGAGGGGGATCTGAGTTAATCAAGTATTGAGATGTCTGGGGCCGTTCTCTCTTCCACAGTTTCCTCGCCATTGAAGACTGTGTGGCGTAGGATTCACAGAAGGAACTCGATTAATATTAATGATGCGGCAGGACAAGCGGGTACTTACGTCTCTGAATTGAGCCACTGTAACCCTTGGCTGACTCTTCTAGCTGTGTGAAAAGACGTGTTATAGAAATATACCCTCTCACCTCTCTTATTTACTTTCATAACTCAAATATCGTTAAACCGGACGGTGAAGGGGATATCCTGAACACGTATAGGTTACACAAGTACTTATTTTGTAAATAAAACCGCCTTTTATTTCTGCAGCTTAATTTATTTTTCCCAGATGCATTTCCCTTTTTCTTGCTCTAAGGCGTCTTTAGTGGGATAGTTTGCAGTGAGCTGCGTTTCCTCTCATATAGCCGGACTGGCCGAGCGGTTCTAGGCGCTACAGTCTGGTTCGAATCCTGTCTCGGGCATGGATGTGTGTGATGTCCTTAGGTTAGTTAGGTTTAAGTAGTTCTTAGTTCTAGGGGACTAATGACTTCAGAAGTGAAGTCCCATAGTGCTCCTAGCCATTTGAACCATTTGAACCTCTCATATAGTCTGGAGGTCGCACCACAGTTTTATTTCCGAAACATAAGCAAAATTTTGTATTCCGAATTTTTACACACTATTCACCATGTTTCTCCTTCTTTTTTGTGGCGTACTATTATTCTTTTGCCACTAAATATAGGTACTTGTTCGAACACTGTGCTTTTAATAATGTAATTAGTGTTCCAATATTTACACACTATGTGATCAAAAGTATCCGGACACCTGGCTAAAAGCACAAGTTCGTGGCGCCCTCCTTCCATAATGCTGGAATTCAATATGGTGTTGGTCCACCCTTAGCATTGATGACAGCTTCCACTCTCCCAGGCATACGTTCAATCAGGTGCCGGAAAGTTTCTTGCGGAATGGCAGCCCATTCTTTACGGAGTGCTGCACTGAGGAGAGGTATCGATGCCAGTCAGTGAGGTCTGGCACGAATTCGGCGTTCCAAAACATCCCAAAGGTGTTATATAGGATTCAGGTCAGGACTCTGTGCAGGCCAGTCCATTATTATGATGTTATTGTCGTGTAACCACTGCGCCACAGGCTGTGGATTGTCAACAGGTGCTCGAGCGTGTCGAAAGAAGCAGTCGCCATCCGCGAATTGCTGTACAATAGTGGGAAGCAAGAAGGTGCTTAAAACATCAATGTAGGTCTGTGCTGTGATAGTGCCACGCAAAACAACAAAAGGTGTAAGCCCCCTCCATGAAAAATACGACCACACCATAACACCACAGGCTCCGAATTGGCACTATACACGCTGACAGATGACGTTCACCAGTCATTCGCCGTACCCACACACTGCCATCGGATCGCCACATTGTGTACCGTGATTCGTCATCCTACACCACGTTTCTCCGCTGTTCAGTTGTCCAATGTTTACACTCCTTACACAAAGCGAGGCTGCGTTTGGCATTTACCGGCGTGATGTGTGGCTTATGAGCAGCCGCTCGACCATGAAATCCAAGTTTTCTCACCTCCCACCTAACTGTCATAGTACTTGCAGTGGATCCTGATGCAATTTGGAAATCCTGTGTGATGGTCTAGATTGATGTCTGCCTATTACACCTTGCGGCCCTCTTCAACTGTCGGCGGTCTCTGTCAGTCAACAGACGAGGTCGGCCTATACGATTTTGTGCTGTACTTGTCCCTTCACGTTTCCACTTCTCTATCACATCGGAAACAATAGACCTAGGGACGTTTAGGAGTGTGGAAATCTCACATACAGACGTATGAATCAAGTGACACTAAATCACCTGACCACGTTCGAAGTCCGTGAGTTCGGCGGAACGCCCCATTCTGCTCTCTCACGATGTCTATTGACTACTGAGGTCGCTGATATGAAGTACCTGGCAGTAGGTGGCAGCACAATGCACCTAATATGAGAAACGTATGTTTTTGGTGTTGTCCGGATACTTTTGATCACATAGTGTATCAACAAGGTACAGCCCGTTGAGGAAAGAGAATAATGGAGTAGGAAACGGAGTCTTACAATTCCCAATTCCCTTGGGGATAGGCTGATCGAAGGAAGGGCTATAGCTGGTATTAGGCTATCATTTGACCCTCCACCGCTGACTAAATTCACTGCAGTTAAATGTGTATCTGCCAGTCGTATGAGATGAGGTGTGAATGGGTCAGAACGGCAGAAAGGAGTTGACGTCTTTGGTCGTGCCAGTGACAACATCGTCAATGGAGGTGTCCTATTTGTTGATGTATAAACGAAGACTGTACAACGTGTATAGAAGGAGTTGTGCACCACCAGCAATCATTTAACACGGCGTAAGAGCAGTGGATGGCAGGGAACGGAGATGAGTGCCACACCTTGTCAGTGATAGTGGGTTTCAAACCTGATGGTAATTGCTGGTGTCCACGAATGGAGCTATACCTCAACCAGTTTTTGAGTGAACTATGGTTCACGAGACATTTTTGCATCTGATTTTTTTTGTAGATATCTGATGATGGATAAATTCCGAAACGCGTCATATGAGCAATAAAGTCATTCCGTGCCTGATGTCTGAGTTTTAGCATTGCGACCCAGTCAGTCTGATTGCAGAAGTACTGCCAAAGGAACTGGATGAAGTGTGTATTTGTTGTCTGCTACCTCGCAAAAAGCCATTTCTCATTGTGGCACATAAAGCTGCGTGTCTTAAATGGATCAAATAATATTATACAGTAACTGATTGGAAGAGTGTATAGTTGTTTGAATGAATCGACTGCCTCGATGGTCCAATGAGACGTTGCACAGAGTGTAAAATGGTTCAAATGGCTCTGAGCACTATGGGACTCAACTTCTCAGGTCATTAGTCTCCTAGAACTTAGAACTAGTTAAACCTAACTAACCTAAGGACATCACACACATCCATGCCCGAGGCAGGATTCGAACCTGCGACCGTAGCGGTCTCGCGGTTCCAGACTGCAGCGCATAGAACCGCACAGCCGCACAGAGTGTAACTCAGGCTAGAAGCAGTTCTGTGATTTTGTAGAAGTGTTTTCCGTATCATGCTTCATACGCATTCATTCACATGACCGTAATCGTTAACCAGGTTGTTTATTTTCACTTTGTGGATGACCAAGTATTGCCGTTTGTTTTTTATCTGCTGTAATTCCCCCTCCCCCCCTCTCATGTTTCCATCTTACGACTCTCCTCTCTATTTGCATGCGGTGGAGGGCTGCTATTCCTTCACACGCAGACTTCCCACGCAGCGTCTCTCGTCACCCGGGTGGTCCGGTGACAGGCGGGTTAAGCCGACGTAGAGGTGGCATGAGCCCCCTCTCATGTTTCTATCTTACGACTCTCCTCTCTATTTGCATGCGGTGGAGGGCTGCTATTCCTTCACACGCGGACTTCCCACGCAGCGTCTCTCGTCACCCGGGTGGTCCGGTGACAGGCGGGTTAAGCCGACGTGTGTGAGGCAGTCGAGTGAATGCTTTGCAGACGCCGACATTGTCAAGAGACACGCCCGCTGGGGTGTGAAGTAGCGGCTGGGCTAGAGGTTCCGTTACTTCGGAGAAACTTAGCGAAAACACTTTCTGGCGGGCTACCAGCGAGGCGTGGGAATGACTTGTGTACCCTGGCAGTTGTGGCGGGAAAATTCCCGCACTTTCTGCAAAATAGTAACGGTGATTGGTTTGCTCAGAGCATAGCGCCGTGACGTAGCAAAATCAGCACAGAAATTGGCGCCAAGAATCTCCATTGGTGGAATGGTAGTGCTCCGGCAATGGAGTGGAATTTCCGCCGGTTTTCGAGTTGCTGATTGGAACGTTTAACCTCGGCCACTGTCGTGGGGGCGGAAATGTTCTGTGTTCGGCCTGTACGGGTGCTCTTGTGGGGAGTCGGCAGTCGCCTTTCGGTCGAGGACGTCGAAGCAACCAGCCCTCGCCTGCGGTATGCCAGATCGTGTTCTGGGAGATAAGAAGACCGTTTGGTAATGTACGTCCGCAGCACCGGCAGATAGGGATTTTCCTAGGTGACAATCAGAGCTCAGCAGAGCGCGCCTGTTCATCCTTTTCTAACTTTGTTCTGTTTCGAGTAGCAGCAATTACTGTTGGGATAGCTGTGTGTCTGTCTTGAGATTTGAGAGGAAAGGAATTGGCTCCACATACCACTTCGTCTTAAACCTCACGATCTAAGTTAGGGACAACTTCACCTTTATAATGTTTGTATGAATCTCCAATTTTAGCCAATTTGATGTTTTTATAAATATTTCCTGTATTTCTTTTACTATTCTGTGTTTAATCTTAATAAATCATATTGTTATTTTGGACAGAACTTTCATTCTGTTAATCGATAGAGCAACCCTATCATTCCTCACTATGCTAATGAAACCTTGGTTTATTTAACTTATTTATCAAATTAAATTATTGCAGGTGCCAAACTCTCTTCTACTCCACTAGCAGGGTTGATTAGAGTCAGTTCGCGTATTTCTTTTATCCTTGTGCAACAGCAAAAGTCGGAGTTAGAATAGGGGGGGCTTAGAGCATGATTTACATGTGTGGATTCTAGTAGAACTTAGTGATAAATACACTGCTAGCCCCGGCACCTCGCATAATATGGCGACTCTTAGCCTCGGATCTTTCCTGAGAATCACTGATTAACAAACAGTATTCTTAGTACGAACATTCAAATTTTTTTTCTCTAATTTTTTTATTGATTAATACCCAAGTTTTTTTCTGGTAGTTCCGCGTTTAGTTTTAAGTAGCGGCGCATGATTACAGTTTTTGTTTTCAGTGTATATATTTTTTTTGTTCATTGTTTTTTGTGTTTCGTTGATGTGGTGTCCGTACCACATCGCACTTTGTCGGATTTGTGTGCGGTTTCTGTACCACATCAAATTGTGTTTGTGATTACAGCGTTGGAACAGCGTTGTTGAAATTTTATGTCTATGTGTAAAAATATATGGAGTAGATTAATTTAATTGTGCATTCTAGATAAATTTGTTTTTCATGAATGATAACGAGAAGTAAGGCACGACTATTATCGATCGAAGCTAAAACAAAAGAGGATAGCATAATGGATAAGGGGCAGTTTACTGACGGGAATAGGTTCGGAGATGAGATGGGCACATTTTTAGCAGGACAGGACGCCAGGGTCATTGATGAGGAAGGTGATTTGGACGCGATCTTAGAGCAGCGTTGCGGCCGTGATTATGATAGTGAGGTAGAGGATGAAACAGAGACAGTCACACAGGTCGAGACGGTAGCAGAAGTTTATAATCAAACGAACGAGAGCAGACAGGGGCCAGCTCGGCCACGTCAGAGCTCTAGCGCCCAGGTGTCCAGAGTTACATCACCCATGTGTGACGAGGATCAAATTGATGACATTAACCCAATACTGAGCTTCCTACGATCAATGAAAGAAGAAGCTGACGAACAGCGTAAGAAGGAGAAAGAAGAAGCTGACGAACAACGCAAGAAGGAGAAGGAAGAAGCTGACGAACAGCGTAAGAAGGACACTCAGGCAATAATTTCGCATATAGGGAAAATTCGTGGGGAATTACTAACAATAAAGAAAGAATGTGGAGAAGCCAGACAAATGTCATTGGTAGCACAAAAGGTAGCAGGCCTAGCCAAAACGGCAGCAACAGGGGCAATGAAAATCGCAAAAGTAACTTCTCAACTCGCAGGTCGCTTGCGACGTACAACACAATCCCACTCAAAATCCCTAGCATTCTTAAAGACTCAAGGTAATATTGTGGTTACGAACATCACGAAACGAATGAAAGAAGTAGAGAGTCGGATAGCAACACTAGAGCGAAACGGGCACACGAGCACTGCGCGTTCGGATACCAATGATGGAGTACACAGAATTGTATCTCCGAGGAAAAGCCCGCCGTGCTCTAGCCCAGTGACAGAGTGCGGAACTAACAATGCACACGCAGAAACAGAGAGTAATAGCTCCAATAATTGCAGCCCACTTAGAAGAGCGAATGCTGAATGCCACTTCCACTGTGATACAGACGTAGCACATCACAGTTATCAGCAAGATAGATCAGGACACTCAGCAGACGTGCAAGTATCGGAAACGAGTGACAACACCAGTGCGAGGATCGGACAGAATTTTGATCACAATCACTTCCTGTCGATACTAAAATTCCAGAAATTCAAAGATAATGGAGGGTCGATGCATCCGAAGAGCTGGGTGATGCAATTTACAAATTCATTACCGTCGTCATGGCCAACCCAGGCCAAATTAGAATTCATGTGTGGACACATCGAAGGCCAAGCTGCGGAAAAGATGCGGGGCGTGGCAGCGACGTGTCGGACTTATCAGGAATTTGTTGGTGCATTCCTGCGGACCTACTGGTCAAAGGAAACGCAAGACAGGATTAAAGAGGAAATAATATTTTGTCCTGAACTGGAAGTGTCCGGGCATAGGAGCGCAACCAAATTTTTTGATGATTTACTCAAGAAGAATCAGTTTTTAGATAGTCCATATAGCAACGGAGAAATCATTAAATTTTGCTTTTCCAAATTGCCAGTTAGGTATCAACAGACACTTGTCGGGAAGTGTGGATCTGACATAGATGCATTCAAGAGTCTACTGCGCGAACTCGAAGTAGTCTTCGATAAACAAGACGCAAAGGACAGGAAGAAGGCGCAAAATAACAAATACCACGGGCCAGCAAGGGAAGACGACAACAGATCGCATAATCGCACTGGTCAGTTAGGAAACCAGGGTTACGGAAATCAAGGTTACGCTATTCAAGGTTATGGAAACCAGAGACACGGAAACCAAAACGACAGGGAACAGGGTCAATCTAGACAAGCAATCTGGGACAGGAGGAATGACGAACGGCAAAGCGACCGTAATTGGAGAGAGCGAAATCAAGGACAACAGGAGAACCGGGAGATAGAAATTAGACCTCCAAATCCTAATGCACGTCAGAGGAGGGGGAGTCTAAGAAGGGATTGACGCTAGTCCATAGGACTCCACCACTTCTCTCACACAAAGAAGTTCGTGGAATAATAGTAGTTTAAGTGGTGTACATATTAGAATAGGCAAAGATATGAACCTTTCTTCGGGGAACAATAATCGTTGCATTAATAGATTAAGATTGTTAAAGTATTAACACGCTGCGTTTTCTCGCTTAAGAATTTATTGCTGTTAACTTTTTGTCTATGTTCGGGATCTCCTCTGTCGTTGCGATAAGAGGGACTACCTTTCCATGAGCAATGTTTTTGTCCTTTCCTATCTGGTGTCCATGTTAAGGGATAAAGATGAGTGACGAGACGTCGCACAAACGGGCGCATACAAGAACGTGCTCTTAGAAGCGTTCTGAGAAGTCGTGATACGCTCAATAGCGGCCACAACCAGTTCGTGAAACGTTCATACCAATGCTTGCAGGCACGCGTCAGTGCACGGCAAGATTGTGGTATATTGCGTGATTTCGAGGATGAATATGGGCAGTATAGTTTTTTTTGCAGAGCTGCGCCAGCATCGTTGTCTTGCAAGTCGGGGTGATCCTGTGAGCGTTTGACTCCAATGGTGCCCTAGACGAGAGAAATGCGAGCATAAAGCCTACCATGCCAATGTGCTGGTTGGGGATTTAGCGTGCTGCTCGTTTTTGTCACAGATGAATAACCAGGGACTTATACTTGGATATTCGTGACATACTGTGTAGCTGGCGTGTGTTGGGCGACTGAATCCTCAACAGGAACCACCCCTGGCTTGGTCATATTACATTGTTTCTGGAAAGGTGTGCTTTGATCCCGAAAACCGCATCAGATAGAGAAGGAAGTTGCAACTATAAATTTATTGTCGTGTATAGCCATGGCTAACCCAGTCTCTGGAGTTTCAGTGAGGCGTAATGAAAACTCGGAGGTCATGTCGTACGGCGCGCACATCACTGTCGGCAATAGCGGCGAGCAGCGAGACATCTCAACGTAACAGGAATTATGTAAGAGTATTGTATAAAAAAAAAGTAATAATAATAATAATAATAATAATAATAATAGAGAGAGTACCATATTCTAGGATAAATTAAACTGTAGGATTTAACAATAACTAGATTAATATTGTGGGGGTTTTCTACCACAAGTGTTGTGTTTGGCGCGCGCCTGTAGGGATGTTATTTTTCAGGTCATCAAATCACAGACCCGAGATGGAGGGACGACCGGCGGGCGAACGTAGAATAGTTGCATGTCTTTATAGTTCAGTAAAACTTCAGCATGCATAATAACATAATTTATTCAGAAGACATAGAATGTAGATCGTTGACATATGGTAGTTAATTCTTGAGCATGTCTACTGTCGATCTATATAATTAATAGTAATATTAGTGCGGGCCCGCACATTTAGTTGTTCATCCATTACAAAGCATCAGTTATCACACACCATGTACAATACTGAGATCGGTCTCTACACATATATCAAAATAAATTATTTCCATGTCTAGATTAGATGTTATAATGATTGCCATAGATTAATAACTATAAAAGTAAAATAAGAGTGTCTGAAATGACAGACCATCAATGTTTCATTATGTAAATTTATTATAACATAGAAGGTCATGGGAAAAAGTTAGGCATAAGATTTTTGTAAGAATTGTGCAGATGACGAGGATCGTGGCAATGCGGAGGCCGGCCGGAGCGGGAACAAGAGGTCTATGGCTACCTGCAAGAAAAGAGCGTCAGCACCCCACCTGACGTGAAGGGCGAGAACATCCGGTCCACAGGCTGACGGTCACCCGGCCGCATACCTGAGGGATTACGCGGGACCCTCGCCAGGCCACAAGCGAAAGTGAGGCTGGCCGTTGACACTGACATGCGACCCACACGCGACAGCCTGCTAGCTCTCCGGACGCGGCAGTCGTTTGGAGGGATTCCCTGCGGCAGACCACATTGTCGTGAGTACACGAAGAAGATCACATATCGTGTCAGAATCTGCGCCTCATGTGCCTCAGGACAGAAAGGGACGCTATATACTCACCTGTTTGGGTTTTTACAACTCACAAGCATTGGCCCTGCATACACAAAGCAGTATCGTGCCACACTAACAAATGTATGGTCTCATTTCTAACTTCTCCTCTCTTTTAGAGAGCAGTTTTAGCAATCGTCACTCCTAGTTCGATCCTGTATGGATGACCTCACACACTTGTGGAGTCACTCCACGTGCCATCATCCCTTGTCGAACTGCAATATTGGGAAACGTAAAGTACTGTCCAGCGAGAGAAGAGACCTAGACTAGTGATGTATCCCAACAAATAGACCTCAGAGACAATTAATCGACGTGAGGAGAGCCTATCACTGTGTCTTCCTACCGTACTGCCGTGATCATATGCGTGGGTCTGACTACAATCTCAACAGCGTACTGCAGACACTCCAGAACTCCCTATTGCTGTTGCCACAACGTAGCAACAACACCCGACGTTTAGCCTTATGTGATGTCAGTACTGTGTAATTAGTGAAGTGCTACGGATATTTCTAACAATGTGATTTAGTGCCTCATTCTCAGCACAGTCGTGAACTTTGTGCAATGTGCATGCACAATTTGATGCCCCATGAACCTTTTTTTTTCTTTTCTTTCTTAAATTTCTTTCTCTAGTGTTGGTTTTGTAATGTATGTTATACCTTGTATGTGTTTGTGTTTTACACTGTAATTCTTATTACAAATTACTGTATTGTTCTCCACACCATGTTTTTTTTGTATTTTGTATTTATTGTTGTGTGTATGCGAACAGTGTGCCTGAAGTCCCCATAAACTGAAGCAGATACCACCACTGTCATTGTGAATGGACCATCAGTTCAGGGAACATTTTGTAAAGGTTATTCTTGCTGCAGGGAGACAGAATGAATCGGAGGTTGTAATTAGATTCTGACAGCTCACAAAGAGATTGTTAACTTAAATAGTATCACGTGTGAGTGAGTTCAGGTTAGTTTAATGATTAAAATTGTTGTAACATCTTGGGCATTTAATTGCGGAGCACTCCAACTCTGATTGTAAAGAATAAACTGCTCCATATTTGGCTCAGATGCCCGGGCCATATTTAGAGCGTGAATGTCTGCGTGAATCGGTGTTTGGAAGGGGCTCCCTGGGTATGGATGTGTGATGTGAGTGTTAGTGTTCCATATTAAGAAGGTGAAGTTGGCTACATCATAAATAATCCTCCCTCTATGAGCTGCATTTTTCAGTTGCAGTGATTTTCTTTATAGAGTGCGGCATGTGGAGCCAGTTGCGAGATTGTTCTTGGGCGATTGACTCACTACCTTGCTCCTAAGTGAGGCAACCGCTCACCAATTACAATCTAAAATGGCGTAGGGGCTATGAGAGGTGGCATGAGCCCCCTCTCATATTTCTATCTTACGACTCTCCTCTCTATTTGCATGCGGTGGAGGGCTGCTATTCCTTCACACGCGGACTTCCCACGCAGCGTCTCTCGTCACCCGGGTGGTCCGGTGACAGGCGGGTTAAGCCGACGTGTGTGAGGCAGTCGAGTGAATGCTTTGCAGACGCCGACATTGTCAAGAGACACGCCCGCTGGGGTGTGAAGTAGCGGCTGGGCTAGAGGTTCCGTTACTTCGGAGAAACTTAGCGAAAACACTTTCTGGCGGGCTACCAGCGAGGCGTGGGAATGACTTGTGTACCCTGGCAGTTGTGGCGGGAAAATTCCTGCACTTTCTGCAAAATAGTAACGGTGATCGGTTTGCTCAGAGGATAGCGCCGTGACGTAGCAAAATCAGCACAGAAATTGGCGCCAAGAATCTCCATTGGTGGAATGGTAGTGCTCCGGCAATGGAGTGGAATTTCCGCCGGTTTTCGAGTTGCTGATTGGAACGTTTAACCTCGGCCACTGTCGTGGGGGCGGAAATGTTCTGTGTTCGGCCTGTACGGGTGCTCTTGTGGGGAGTCGGCAGTCGCCTTTCGGTCGAGGACGTCGAAGCAACCAGCCCTCGCCTGCGGTACGCCAGATCGTGTTCTGGGAGATAAGAAGACCGTTTGGTAATGTACGTCCGCAGCACCGGCAGATAGGGATTTTCCTAGGTGACAATCAGAGCTCAGCAGAGCGCGCCTGTTCATCCTTTTCTAACTTTGTTCTGTTTCGAGTAGCAGCAATTACTGTTGGGATAGCTGTGTGTCTCTCTTGAGATTTGAGTGGAAAGGAATTGGCTCCACATACCACTTCGTCTTAAACCTCACGATCTAAGTTAGGGACAACTTCACCTTTATAATGTTTGTATGAATCTCCAATTTTAGCCAATTTGATGTTTTTATAAATATTTCCTGTATTTCTTTTACTATTCTGTGTTTAATCTTAATAAATCATATTGTTATTTTGGACAGAACTTTCATTCTGTTAATCGATAGAGCAACCCTATCATTCCTCACTATGCTAATGAAACCTTGGTTTATTTAACTTATTTATCAAATTAAATTATTGCAGGTGCCAAACTCTCTTCTACTCCACTAGCAGGGTTGATTAGAGTCAGTTCGCGTATTTCTTTTATCCTTGTGCAACAGCAAAAGTCGGAGTTAGAATAGGGGGGGGGGCTTAGAGCATGATTTACATGTGTGGATTCTAGTAGAACTTAGTGATAAATACACTGCTAGCCCCGGCACCTCGCAACCGCACGGCCGCACAGAGTGTAACTCAGGCTAGAAGCAGTTCTGTGATTTTGTAGAAGTGTTTTCCGTATCATGCTTCATACGCATTCATTCACATGACCGTAATCGTTAACCAGGTTGTTTATTTTCACTTTGTGGATGACCAAGTATTGCCGTTTGTTTTTTATCTGCTGTAATTCCCCCTCCCCCCCCCCTCCCTCTCATTTCCTGAAAGGTAACAGCAGGGTATAAGGTTATGTTCCTGGTTTGAGAACCAATCAAGCACCCTACCGCACATCGACTGGCACACAATGTCAGTCGGTCTTAATCCCAATGAAAATGCGTGGGACCGTTTCGAACTGTGGCAGTGAACATCTTCGTAATTTGGTAGTTCTAATTGATTTAATCATCAACGAGAGGCTTCAGTTCAATGCGGTATGTTCCAAGAAACTTTTTGATTCTCTTTCTCCCTGAATATAGGGCAGTGTCAAGGCAAAAGGCGGTGTTAAAACGGCAATGGTGTGATATCTCCCAGGGGTTACTAAGTTTATGTCAAACCTGCCTGTATGAATTACCGAGCTCAGTATTTTTAGCTGCGAATAGAAAAAAGACCAAGGATACAAGAGCAAATGTTGTAGTGAATGATTGTGACAAACGGTCACTGGAACTGCCGAGACAAGCGATGGAGAAGGAGAAAAAGGACAAGAAGAAGAAGGAGCTGAAGAGGAAGGTATGTAGGGAGTATATTAGAACAAATAAGCCCTCGGTCACAAATATTAAGTCAAAATTGACCAGGTTTCGACGCTACTATGAGCGTCGTCTTCAGAATTAAAGTAACTGTTCTAAAACATAATAGGTATATAAGACATTAATAAACTAAAGTGTGTACTGACTGGAAAGAGATGCAGTATCCGTGTTCACCCAGGTACGAGCAACCCTTAGCGGCTCGCCATCTTATCTTATTTACAACTTTTCATGACGTCGCCTTTCCGGCTTAGATTTTTTTAGAATGTGACTTGTAAGTACTGCATCTCTTTCCAGTCAGTACACACTTTAGTTTATTAATGTCTTATATACCTATTATGTTTTAGAACAGTTAGTTTAATTCTGAAGACGACGTTCATAGTAGCGTCGAAACCTGGTCAATTTTTACTTAATATTTGTAACCGAGGGCTTATTTGTCCTAATATAATTCTGACACGGTCACTGAACCTTAGCAGCTATGTTCAAAGTATGTAGGGAGCTCAATTGTCGGCAAATACTGCTGCTTGCCGCTAGCGACTTTCTACATCTACATCTACATGATTACTCTGCAATTTACATTTAAGTGCTTGGCAGAGGGTTTATCGAACCACAATCATACCATATCTCTACCATTCCACTCCCGAACAGCGAGCGGGAAAAATGGACACCTAAACCTTTCTGACTGAGCTCTGATTTCTCTTATTTTATTTTGATGATCATTCCTACCTATGTAGGTTGGGCTCAACAAAATATTTTCGCGTTAGTCACCAACTGGTGACTGAAATTTCGTAAATAGATCTCGCCGCGACGAAAAACGTCTTTGCTTTAATGACTTCCATCCCAACTCGCTTATGATATCTGCCACACTCTCTCCCCTATTACGTGATGATACAAAACGAGCTGCCCTTTTCTGCACCCTTTCGATGTCCTCCGTCAATCCCACCTGGTAAGGATCCCACACCGCGCAGCAGTATTCTAACAGAGGACGAACGAGTGTAGTGTAAGCTGTCTCTTTAGTGGACTTGTTGCATCTTCTAAGTGTCCTGCCAATGAAACGCAACCTTTGGCTCGCCTTCCCCACAATATTATCTACGTGGTCTTTCCAACTGAAGTTGTTCGTAATTTTAACACCCAGGTACTTAGTTGAATTGACAGCCTTGAGAATTGTACTATTTATCGAGTATTCGAATTGCAAAGGATTTCTTTTGGAACTCATGTGGATCACCTCACACTTTTCGTTGTTTAGCGTCAACTGCCACCTGCCACACCATACAGCAATCTTTTCTAAATCGCTTTGCAACTGATACTGGTCTTCGGATGACCTTACTAGACGGTAATTACAGCATCATCTGCGAACAACTTAAGAGAACTGCTCAGATTGCCACCCAGGTCATTTATATAAATCAGGAACAGCAGTGGTCCCAGGACGCTTCCCTTTGGCGGTCCTCGCGCCATCGGACTGTCGGTCGCCAGGCGGTTATGTGACCAGCGTAACTCTGAGGCCGAGCGGGGCGGCCGCAGGCTCCGGAGCGGGCGCGCATGCGCAGCCGGCGCCTCGGACGCGTGCCACGGCGGGCCGGGACGCGGCGCGCCTCGGCAGTGTGTCGCGCTGCTGCTCG
Source organism: Schistocerca nitens (assembly GCF_023898315.1). Lineage (NCBI taxonomy): Eukaryota > Metazoa > Arthropoda > Insecta > Orthoptera > Acrididae > Schistocerca > Schistocerca nitens. The sequence continues at coordinate 506,644,724 of NC_064615.1, forward strand.
CGAGGACCGGCGGCGCGGCACCCAGCGGCACCACCACGCACCACCACGCACCACGCACCACGCACCACGCCACCGGCCGCGACCGCTCGCCGGCACCCATGGACGACCTCAATGGCACCAACGCCAGCGACGCGGCGCCCGCCATCAACTCCTTCTACTTCTACGAGGTACTGTGTCGCCGACGCTACCCGCTGCACTTATTTGCGCAAGGTGTCTTCTTACGGCGACAAGTCGCGTGCGATTTACCTCAGTTGTTTGCCTAATCAAACACTGAAAGAGAAGGGCTGCTCTGCGGTTTTCTCATCACATTCACAAGCATTCTTCAAAAATTTTATAAACCGTTGGCTGTCACAGGCTGCGTTTCACAGATTCAACCACGTTGAGCTCATTGTTTTGCTTTACGATAAATAAACGACTGTCGATTCGCAGATACGTTTCGGATTATTTCTTCGTAGCGTGGGAGTATCTGTTTTCACCGCATTTTCAATAAAACAGCGTGACTTTGCAGGAGAGCCGACAGCAAGCAAATCACTTTCCGCAGATGGAAAAAATGGATCCAATGGCGCTCTTCCTGTCACTCTATCAGTAAAAGTCACTATCGTTGACTATTTCAGAAGCAACAGCATCTTCCACATGAACTGTTAATAAATTCATTTATTTAGAATCTCTGTTTAAGGTTTCGTATCATTCTCGATTATAGATCACTATGAAATGTGTCAGCACATATTCATTACTATTAAGACGACATATTTACATATTTACATTTTGTCTATTAAGTCAACATATTTACATATTTCACGTCATATATACTAGAAAACACGATTCTTTCACATTTATATATAAAAAAACGAAGCAATTCAAATAATAACACCTATCGAATTCACGTAAATACTCATTATATATGTGAACAGGGGCATTCATAGCGATGAATAAGAGTTCCGTATTTCCGAGAGTCAAACAAAAATTATTATGTGAAGTGGTATGTAAATTTATTTGGGGTGAACACAAGCTCTACAGAAGCTGCGTACTTTGATACAAGGCAATCTTCGTATAGTAATATGATGATATGATCACGATTTGTCCTCTTTGTTATTTATTTTTTATGAGAAAATACTTTCAGAACAGTAAAAAAAAAGGCATTCAACACAAATCGTAGAATAATGTGATAACGTTCAGAAGAAAAATACATACAGCGATTTGGTGGGCGCCGCTGCAGGAAGAGCTCTTCCATTGCATTCAGTGAACCCATGTACGACGAACCCTTCATATAGAGACCTATCCACACTGTTGTGTATCACTGCAAGAAAACCAATCCGTGACACTACGGAACGGTACTTAGTGCAAACTTGAGGTTGAATAACAAAATAGACGTTACAGATGTCAACAGCAAAAATGCAACTCGAACGGTCAATATTTCTCTGTTGGTACAGTATACAAACAGATACAAAGTTAAATGGGGATAATAAGTCAAATGCAATTGCTCTGTAACTAGTCACCGCGGACCATGGATCTCTCACAGCGCAATAGAAAATATTCATGAACGGCCACTGAAATTTTGGTGGTGGAGTTCGGTTTCACATTGTGGGGATGACGTGGAATCCAGTTGTCTTATTCATATAACGTGAAACATGTAAACACGGTTGATACGAGAACCATGTCCCTTAACAGAAGGGAATATGCGTCGACGCTCTTCGTAGAGATTACAAGAGAACAGCCAAAATGTCGATCGCTAGTAAAAAAATTTCATAACAATTCACGCAGAACGTGTGGTGATTATATGAAACAAGTTAAAATTGTGTTGCGGTCAGCGCACAGGCATAGCTTCAACCTGCCGAACCTGCGATGTTAATCTGTCGGGTGTAAACGGATAGCGCAATTCGTTGCGCTCTTTTTGCCAAAGGCAGGCGTCCAGAATGGACGGTCCCTTCGGCCAACGGTTTTGACTTTTCACGTACGATCGTCAAAGACTAAGTCGAATTCTTTCATTTTAAATTTTTAACCGCTGTAATTACATTTACAGACTTTTTCCTTAGATTATAATCTAAAAAAAGTTTGTGTTTGTGTCAACTACATTATGCGTTATTTGGCTGTCCTACGGTAATGCTGTGGTACTAATAACGTCAAACCTGTACTATGTGGAAATACAAGCATTGTAAAAAGTGGATTGAGAATAATATTTGCCAATGTAAACATTTTTATGTAGGTATGCTTTACTCTTCGCTTTTCTCAAAGAGAAGGGAAGTTGGAAAAGTTTGAGTGGTAAAGAACCAGTTATGATGAGAAGTTGGTCAACTATTTTGGTTTGAAATACGGGGTAGAAATTTGCGCAAGTGTTTCCTGTTAACAGTATGGAAACTAATCATAAAATACTGCACAAGTTTCCAGTGACAGAAAATGGTTTGTTGTCAGTTTACGTTTCAAATAGACAGTTTCTTAATTCGATCAAATTCCAGAGAAACTTTAGACTGAAGCAGGAGAAGGGCACGTATTGAAATAAGTACACGTTTTTAGTGACAGAACTTGAAGTATGATCAGCTTAGATTCAAAATAGATCATTTGTTCGTTGGTTTCAATTTCAAATGTGAAATGAATCATGTATGGACTGGCGTAGTCATATCAACAGAAAGTTGTGTAGTAAGTTTATCATAACTCGCCATATTTAGTCATATTTAAAGTATATGCGAAAATACAAAATATGAGATAGTTTATATAGCTGACGTAATAAAATTATTTAAATTTTACTCTGTGTGTTAGATTAACGATTCGTTTTCGTTTATATTCATTTCACCGAGTCCTTTCATTAAGTATTGCTGGTAGCATTTGTTTCACGTCTGTTACAAAGATTTTTCCAACATTTAATGAGCCTTAACGTCCGTTGATAATACAATGCACGTCTATGTAATTACCACTTTCTTAACTTTCAGTCGTTGTTCTAATGTTCCTCGCAATTATCACGTGGACAGAAAAAAACTGATAACTTCTGTCGATATTATTCTATGGTAGATACGTCTATCGACAAAATGTAATACGAACCACTATTCAGAAGCTATTTTTGCAAAAAAAAAAAAAAAAAATTACAATGTCGGTAAGATTTATTAGTGTCAAATTGCTCATCAAGGAAGATGTTTCAGGAGCATTTGGTTGAAATAACAGTAGCACCAGGAGCGCTATCAGTTCTAACGCCAATGACTTCAGAAACAACTAGAAACAGACTAATGTAGGAGATGGATTCTATGCTTGCTGCAAAAAGTACGATTAGATAATATATCTCGTTTTCTTTCCTGAAAACATCTACTGCAGGAGTTTCTGTAGCCGCCTGCGAGTTACTCGAGTACTCTTACTGACAGCAGAAGGAACTGAAGCAACAGCAACCATTCACTGTTTACCGTCAGAGGACGTACCGTCCACAAATGTACAGCCACGCCAGAAGCGGGAGACGACCTCGCCCCCCTCTGCTTAGAGACTACCCTGGGTCCGTGTCGTACACCGGGCTTCTACTCACAGCAGTGTACCGGTCGAGTATACCAACGGGAAACCACTTAATTTTACCGATCACACCGATTCGCACACGTTCTCCCGATACGTCACATCTTCCCGTTTGGCAGTTAGTGTGCTCAGGCTGCGATTGCAATACACTGTATCAAGACGTCCCTCGCTACACTTCACACATAGCTATCTGCGGATAACGCACGTGAGAGATGACCACGTCATGTCTCTGGGACAGCGTAGCTCGCGTAAAAAACCTCGTATGTGTAAGGCTCCCTTTTTAATAACCGGAATGCAGACTCGAAGGATGCAATTATGAGGTGCATATGGTTGCGATTTTATCAAATTTGACCTAATGCATTTTGTTGTGATAATTTCTGAGATAGATGCTTAATTTTGGAGTAACTTACTTTATGGTCATGTTTCCGTGAAAGATTTGACCTGTAATATAACGACCTCTAAGTCGTGTCTCTGGGAAATGTGTGGGATGCCACCGGCAGTTTGACTCATTGTGTAAGTATGCCAAATAGACTGGTCATTACTCCGTGACTATACAGGCTGGATCAGGAGAAAAGGTACATGCTTCGAGGGGTGATAGTCATTCTGAACAAAAAACGTCATATGAACATGTGTTCTGTTCTTAACATTTTTCGAGGAAACTATTCAAGACAGTGGGGAAGAGGAGAAATGCAGGTGATAGTCAATGAAACATTGTGATCTAACGTTTTGTTTAATTGTGTGGATTTGTTCACAAAATATGTTTAAAATTACACCGTCAACTGCAATGCGTTTTGCAGATGTTGTAGACAGTTGCTTCCTTGCTGATCTCAACTCATTCGTGTGGTTCTTTACTGGAGCACACGCATGTAAAACACGAGTGAGGAGTTCCATGTAGTAAGGAATGTCTTGACTGTTGTTTCCGTCGAAATGTCAGTAACTGCAATAGCATCAGCGCAACTGGTGTACATGTCAACTGCCGTGAAGACGTATCGGAACACTAATTCTGGAAGCAACGGGCCCATTAATTCATTGTGTATGTAGGAAAAACTTGTGGTTTCACAACAACGATCTGTGGTCAGTAACACAACACTATGTGGCCTAGTGTTGCTTTGTGTATATGCCCGTATAAGTGCTGGTGAAGGACGAAATGTGACTGGCACCTGTGATTTTTAAATAGCTGTATGTCGGATGCGGTTACGAAAAGGGCATACGTTCATTTGAAGTTCTTTGTTCTAATCACCAATGCTATCATCCCTCAAGGCATGTACCTTTCCCCCTGACTCACCATGTACGTTGCATCACATATAGTTTGAGGAGGTCCCAATCCTGCAAAAGTACTTCTTTTCAGTCTTGATCTAGACTTGGCGCTCCACAACTCACAAAAAAACCCGCGAAATTAATTTTTGATCACAAGAAGTTGACAGCAATAACATAGGATTTATTTTTAAAGACTAATCATATGAAACATCTTTAAAGGGTTCCATTCAAGATCGGTATGTGGTCCGATACAAATCTGGCATATTAAAATTCGGAAATACATACTACACAATTAACATCGACTTTTATCTTCAGAACTGAAGGTTCTGCTACCACTACTTTTCGGTGGTACAGTTGCGTCCACACATGAAGTACATATAAACTTATCTACGGTATATCACACCCGTGTTCTTCTTCTCAATCACGCTGCCGTGTCAAATTAGACGTAATAACAAAATCCTAGAGCACATTTCTTTGTCCACAGTCAAATCGTAAAGAAATGATTTAAAAAATAAAACCAGCGTCAGTTTTTTAATGCCAAGCACAACACGTTTCAATAATTTATTCCTATTTTATGCACGAAAAAACATAGCTAGTGCAGTGCGTTATAATTAAAATCATTATAAGGCAGTTTTAAACTTTCTAAAAGCATCGATTATGACGAATGAAATGAAATAGTGAAGTTCTGTTACGATTGCGTTGTTTATCAGGGCACGGAGAACCCGGAACAGATCTTGGGCAGGTGTGCTGCAGCCAAATTTACTTTGCGCTGGCTGCTAGAACTACAGTGTTCAAATCACCCATGACTGCAAAAAAATGCCACGGAAACGGTATTACTTACCTTCAACTGTCTGACAACCAAAGGAATCCAAGTTACATACTGTTTGATGACGCCGTACTGTTTCCTGTCGTACTCGCCAATGCTAAATGTGTAGTTTAGACAATCATTACTAAGAGGGTACGAAAATTCTGTTATGAATAAAACATTTGCGCTCCAAATTTTCAGAAGGGGGAAGATGTCCCCTCTTGATCCCTCCATACCTAGTCGACTCCAGTGCTCACAGGTATACAAAAAACATTTGGCGTCATGGCGTTTATTTACAAGTCCAGTAATGTACTAAAATATTCTGTTATACCCTTTATGGTAGGCGAAACACTTTTTCATTTTAGTTGTACGTTACTGCCATTCCACTATATATTAGCAATGTACAACTAACGTGGATTTTGACAGGTAACTACGTAAGTTCCTTTTTAATTTTATTTTTATTTAATTTCTATTCTGTCCACTAAATAAAGAATGTTTGTTTTATATTTACATTTTAAGGACATTACTGTTGCATTTAATATGTATGGCTTTACAGCCAAAACGATGCATCATTGAGGAATACAAAATTAAATGATATTTTAGTCAAAATAACGTGAGGCAGTTCATCAAATTATTGAAATTCAGGTAATGCGTAAGGTTTCATGTAACATTGCGATGAGTGTCAATATTGTTTCTCCCGACAATTTTCGGTGATGAAAAGATCCATTGCAGTCGGTTCGCTTTCAGGCAACTTGGTAGGGTAGATGTAGCTTGGACTTCAATAGTACGTGCACCCATGTTGCTGGCTCTCAGTGGAGCCATTCGTCCACTGATATTACATGTTCATTGAAGAGAGATACTAAATTGACCATTTAATAATACTACCTACTTGTTCTGAAAACACAGATTCTTCTTTAAACTCTGACCTGTGTTTCTCGCATTTGTGTCATCATCATATGAGACCTGAGTTTCTCATGTCGTATATAATCTTCAGATAACTTACGGGAACGCATCTGATTGAAATCGTCGACAGCCGCCGAGAATCCGACAGATCACCCTGAAATTTCAAGGCATAACTGCAGCAAGTAAGCACTGTGCAATTCCCCTGCACTTGCTGCAGTTGCGCATTGAAAATGGCAGGGCGTGGTGCCGTAGATATATCGGCGGCTGTCGACAATTTCACCCGGCTGCATTCCCGTAAGTGATTTGAACAGTTCCATCATATAACAGAACTGTAACAAAAATACAGCGATTTAAAAGTCATTTCTTCACTTTCTTTTGTTCGTTTTGCCACAGTTTCTTGGTTTTAAAGCGCTTAGTAGCTGTAATATAAAATAAGTTCATTACAGTAGTAACAGCAGAAGTGTTGGTCTGACTTTTGAATCATTCAAATATAATTTTGCATCTTCCAAAAGGAAATAAAATCAAGATCTACTTATGACTGGAGGGATACGCCGAAACATATGTGGATAAAAAGGGAAAGAAAAAAATTGTATTTTGGAAACATTTATGGATTGCACTGACATTTTTTTTCGTGAAAGCTGTGGAACGTCAGCTGCGACATTCAGGATATTTAACTTGATGCTGGTAGGGGTAGTAGAGAAGAAAAATACGGGGGCAGACTGCCTGGAGTACGAAAAACATATCCCAGAAATGCTGGGGATGATACTTCTGTAAGGATGAATCAGTACAAGTTTGGAAAAGATGGAGGACAGTTTGAAGTCGGTCGAATGACTGATGATTTGGAGCAAACTACGAAAAATTGCAACACCAGATGGATTACAAACAACGAAATTTTGCTTACTAGATGTATACGCATCAAAGAGCGAAAGAAACTGGTACACCTGCCTAAACTCGCAGAAGTGCCGCAACACGACGTGGCAGGGACTCGACTAATGTCTGAAGTAGTACTAGAGGGAACTGACACAATGAATCCTGTAGGGCTGTCGATAAATCCGTAAGTGTACGAGGGGGTGGAGATATCTTCTGAATAGCACGTTGCAAGACATCCCAGATATGCTCTATAATGTTCATGTCTGGGGAGTTTGGTAGCCAGCGGAAGTGTTTAAACTCAGAAGAGTGTTCCTGGAGCCACTCTGTAGCAATTCTGGACGTGTAGGGTGTCGCATTGTCCTGCTGGAATTACCCAAGTCCTTCGGAATGCACAATGGACATGAGTGGATGTAGGTGATCGGACTGGATGCTTACGTACGTGTCACCTGTCAGAATTGTTTCTAGACGTATCAGGGGTCCCATATCACTCCAACTGCACACACCCCACACCATTATAGAACAGTCCCCTGCTGACATGCGGTCTACCGTCATCTTACTGACATAGCGTCACGGATACCTCGAAGACGGGGCGCAGTCACCGACATTAACCTTTAAAAAGTGCAACGCCAACTGTCCTAGTTACCGATTATGCGACCCATAATTGTGTACTCAATGGAATCTCATACGATCACCCCAGGTACTGCACACATACGGTGATGACGAAAACAGATAATCAACTTTCGTTCTCTTTGGTGCCTCCACACACAGATACATCCGTCATGATCGTGTGTGAAGAACCGGGTGGAGGGAGAAGACTGTGTGATGCCAGTGACGTCACTGGGTGCAGCATTGTCGGCGCGCCTCTGCCTCCTATTCGTTGCCGCGTCAATGGATACTGCAACAGCGAGCGCTGCGCCGGCAGTCGGCGGTCAGTCCGTGTGGGTACTTGTCTCGCTGCGAATTGGCCCATTCTCTCACTTCATGTACGCGACATGACGACATGACTTCACGATTCTGACAGCGTCAATACAGAACGGCGAAAAAATAAACACAGTGGCCCAAAGCTGCGAGCTTGACAAAATAGAGGGTATGAATAAATGATTGATACATGACGCCCCTAGAAACAGCTCATGAAGTAATCATTAAAAAAGACCTTAACTAGATATGAAATATTCAAACATCATGTGGACATTGTATCTAGATTGTTAGATCACATATACTTAGGTGGTTAATATGACACATAATACTAGTTAACTCATGTGGGTTCAGAGCAACGATGCACCCGATGATTGTTAGGGAATATCTGCTTTTAGACACTGTTTAGGGGAGATATTTTAGTTGTATTTCGAATCTGGTACACAAAGATGGTTAATGGTTTACGTCTCCTTCTTCATTGCATAACTCGCACAACGGAAAGTCCTTCAATCCTTTTGGGAACAGGAGGGATGGACATTTACCATTTCTTAAGCGCATCTGTTTAACCGTTGTTATGAATCGTCTGCTTCTAATCCAGTCAGTAGACCAAGGACATAATGAACTCCTTTTGACATATTGGTTGAATTCCGTCTGCCATTCGTTTCTCCTTTTTTCACTCATTAAGCTAGGCGTTTATTTATTAGGATTTTTCATTTAGGATTTCTCGTAGTTCATTCCCCGATTCACTAATATACTTGGTGTTCACTATGAAAGCTGCCACTGCGTCCTGAAATCCATAAAAAATTGTTACCGTTCCTTTCTTATTTATCTGTAGCGACTTTAATAATGTCTACATGAGGAATTTCTATATATAACTGAGTTACTGGCTCGTCATCGCGCACTCCAGATTGCTAGGGATATGGATCTTATAGTGTAGGCTCTGTTGAAGAAGGGATTTTTCGAAATTCCAAACCTAAGGGAGTGAATAGGGCATGAAGGGATTGTTTGAAAAAATTTGCTATTAAGACAATTTGAAGCTAGACCTACGAAAATTTCTATTTGGTTTCTCGGTTAAAAATAAAAAAAAAAACGTGTTTCAGCATTTTTGGAAATAGTTGGTGAAAGCTTTTTTTGTAATATATTATTATTAAAGAACTACTAAAGTATTTTTAAAAATACATCTATGAAAAATGGTACTGAGTTCTCGGTTGCAAATAAAAAAATACGTGTTTTCAGTGCTTTTGCAAATTGAACCGCGAAGGAAGTGAGATGGGAGATGAGATTTTTATGAAAATATTTTACTATGAAAGCATTTTTAAAGCTAAATCTGTAAAAATTTAAATCCGATTTCGCAGTTAGAAATAAAAAATACGTGTTTCACTGTTTTTGGAAATTCAGCCCCTATGGGAGTGAAACGATGGATGAAGATTTTATGGAAATACTTCATTGTGCAAGCATTTTTGAGGTTAAAGGTACGAAAATTTGTATTTGGCTTCTCTGTTGCAAATAAATCATACACATGTCACTGTTTCTGGAAACTAAACAATGGATGAAGGGCAACAGGCAGGTTCCATGATTCTAGATTTTCGAAAAGCCTTTAACAGGGTGCCGCATATTGCAGCCTGTTAACGAAGGAACGAGCATATGGAATAAGTTCACAGATATGTGAGTGGCTCGAAGACTTCTTAAATAATAGATCCCAGTATGTTGTCCTTGACGGCGAGTGTTAGTCAGAGGCTAGGGTATCGTCAGGAGAGCTCCACGGAAGTGTGACAGGACCTCTGTTGTTCTCTGTATACATAAATGATTTCGTTGACCGGGCGGGCAGCAATCTGCGATTGTTTGCTGATAATGCCGTGGTGTGCGGTAAGATGTCGTAGTTGAGTGACTGTAGGAGGATACAAGACGACTTAAACAAAATTTCCAGTTGGTGTGATGAATGGCAGCTATCCCTAGTTGTGGAAAAATTTAGGTTATGCGGATGAGTAGGAGGATCAAACCTGACTGTTCGGGTACAGTATTATGAGTGCCCTGTTTGACACAGTCAAGTCGTTTAAATGTCTCGGCGTAACGTCGCAAAGCGATATGAGGTGCAACGAGCACGTGAGAACTGTGCTAGGGAAGGCGAATGGTCGACTTCGGTTTGTTGGGAGAATTTTAGGAAAGAGTGGTTCAGTTGTAAAGGAGACGGCATGTAGGACGCTGGAGCGAGCTATTCTTGAGTACTGCTAGAGTGTTTGGGATCCGTACCAGATCGGATTGAAGGAAGACATCGAAGCAACTCAGAGGTGGACTGCAAGATTTGTTACCGGTAGGTTCGAACAACACGTAAGTGTTACATAGATGCTTCGGGAATTTAAATGGGAATCCGTGGAGGGAAGGCGACATTCTTTTCGAGAAACACTATGGAGAAAATTTAAAGAACCGGCATTTGAAGCTGATTGCCGAACGATTCTACTGCCGCAAACGTACATAGCTCATAAGGATCACGGAGATAAGACACGAGAAATTAGGGCTCATACGGAGGCACACAGACTGTTGTTTTTCCCTCGCTCCGTTTGCGAGTGGAACAAGAAAGTAAATGACAAGTAGTGGTACGGGGTACCCTCCGCCACGCTCCGTAATGTGGCTTACGGAATATCATTGTAGGTGTAAATGTATTTCGTTGCGAAAGAGTTTTTAAAGCTAAATCTTTTGATAATTGGAGTTCAGCTACTCGGTTAGAAATGAAAAAAATAAATGTTTCAAGGCTTTTGTAAATTCAACCCCTAAGGGGGCGAAATACGGCCAGACTGATTCACTGACTCGTCATTGCCAAGCTCTAACCGCTAAGGGAAGAAATTTAAAGCTCGGAGAGGGTGTGGATCCTGTGCTTGTAGGCATTGTTGAAGAAGGGATTGTCCGAAATTCCACTCCTAGGGAGGGGGACCGGTGGAGGTGTAGTGGGGGATTAAAGACTTTTTGAAAGTATGTGGCTATTAAGGGAATTTTGTAGCTAGAACTACGAAAACTGGTATTTGGTTTCTCAGTCAGAAAATAAAAAAAAATTGTGTGTTTCGTCATTTTTGGAAATTCAACCACTAACGGGGTAAAATGATGGCTGAAAGCTGTTTTGAAAATAAATAATTAGTAGAGAACTGGTACAGGGATTTTAAGCCGACATCTATGACAATTGGTTTTTGACTTATCGGTTACAAATTTAGAAAAATTACGTGTTTCAGTGTTCCTGGAAATTCGGCCCCTAAGGGAGTGCAATAGGAGACGAAAAATTTTAAGAAAATATTTCGTTACATAAAAAAAATTTTAAACTAAATTTATGAAAATTGGTATTTCACTTCTCGGTTAGATATCAAGAAATATTTGTCAGGGGATGAAAGTTGCTATGGAAGTATATCCAAAAGAACAAAAAAGGCATGATTACGAGTAGTAAAGCTCCACCTACCAGAATCGCTTTTTAGTCAGAAGTTTATTCGTAAAATATCATGCTTATATGGTCTGAATTAGCGTGAAAAGATGTTGCAATTTGTGAAGAACATAAAAATAGGCCACTAGTCTACGCGAGCGAGGCAGCGGGCTCTACTAGCGGTCAATATTCAGGGGTATGTTGTAACGATCATTTAAAGCAAAAAACTTCATATGAATATATGTTCTATTCCAGTTGCTTTCCAAGACAGAACATATTTAATGTACATTGTTGTTTTTTTCTGTATTATTCAGTACATTTTCGGTTTTATACATGTAATCGCGCAAAACAGTTAACATTACAACATGCGTCTCACAGAGTTGTTGTTGTTGTGGTCTTCAGTCCTGAGACTGGTTTGATGCAGCTCTCCATGCTACTCTATCCTGTGCAAGCTTCTTCATCTCCCAGTACCTACTGCAACCTACATCCTTCTGAATCTGCTTAGTGTATTCATCTCTTGGTCTCCCTCTACGATTTTTACCCTCTTTGCTGCCCTCCAATACTAAATTGGTGATCCCTTGATGCCTCAGAATATGTCCTACCAACCGATCCCTTCTTCTAGTCAAGTTGCGCCACAAACTCCTCTTCTCCCCAATTCTATTCAATACGTCCTCATTAGTTATGTGATCTACCCATCTAATCTTCAGCATTCTTCAGTTGCACCACATTTCGAAAGCTTCTATTCTCTTCTTGTCCAAACTGTTAATCGTCCATGTTCCACTTCCATACATGGCTACACTCCACTCAAATACTTTCAGAAACGACTTCCTGACACTTAAATCTATACTCGATGTTAACGAATTTCTCTTCTTCAGAAACGCTTTCCTTGCCATTGCCAGTCTACATTTTATATCCTCTCTACTTCGACCATCATCAGTTATTTTACTCCCCAAATAGCAAAACTCCTTTACTACTTTAAGTGTCTCATTTCCTAATCTAATATCTTCAGCATCGCCCGACTTAATTCGACTACATTCCATTATCCTCGTTTTGCTTTTGTTGATTTTCATCTTATATCCTCCCTTCAAGACACTGTCCATTCCGTTCACTGCTCTTCCAAGTCCTTTGCTGTCTCTGACAGAATTACAATGTCATCGGCAAACCTCAAAGTTTTTATTTCTTGTCCATGGATTTTAATACCTACTCCGAATTTTTCTTTTGTTTCCTTTACTGCTTGTTCAATATAGAGATTGAAAACATCGGGGAGAGGCTACAATCCTGTCTCACTCCCTTCCCAACCACTGCTTCCTTTTCATGTCCGTCGACTCTTATAACTGTCACCTGGTTTCTGTACAAATTGTAAATAGTCTTTCGCTCCCTGTATTTCACCCCTGCCACCTTCAGAATTTGAAGGAGAGTATTCCAGTGAACATTGTCAAAAGCTTTCTCTAGCTCTACAAGTGCTAAAAACGTAGGTTTGCCTTTCCTTAATCTATCTCCTAAGACAAGTCGTATGGTCAGTATAGTCTCACGTGTACCAACATTTCTACGGAATCCAAACTGATCTTCCCGATGTCGGCTTCTACCAGTTTTTCCATTCGTCTCACAAAGTATCAATTCAATAATATGCATTTTTAACACTTTCAGCTTTAAGCATTATCATATACGTCACATTACAGCTGTCGTACAGTTTACAATTAATGTTCAAATATCCCACCGTCAACTTCATTGATTTGTGCACGCTTTGGAGAACGCGTCATATTGCTTTTCTGAGTGCCTCTGCACGTTCACTAATGGCTGAAACTACGACCATGATATGACCAAGTAATTCATCTCACGTATACACCTTTCGTCTGTACACCGCAGACTTCATCCATCCCGAGCAAAGAAGTTGAAAGCAACGACGTAGATTGGACTGGAATAAAACGTCATAGAGGTTGGGTGATTAAGACAGATACGTGCGCGTCACTAGCTCAAAACCAAATGTACATTAAATGTGTTGCATCTCGCAAACCCTTCAGAATAGGACATATGTCAATTTAATTTCTTTGTTTCAAATGAGATTTCCTGTCATATCCCTGAAAAATGAACATTCCTCCTGGGATATCTGTATAATTATCTGTAACACTCTTCGCTTTATTTCTTTAGGCCTGTAAGAACACTTAGCGAACCGGCTAACATCACGATGCTGCTTCGCGAGCTAGAGGTGTCGTATTATATTGCTTTTCTAATTGCGTTGGCTTCAGCATAAAAAATTGTTGGCACCTTAGCGAATATAGGGAGTAAGAATTTTTACCAAAATCGTATATTGCGCTCATTGCTTTGTCGTTGTCGACGGACATCAATCCATCAGTACAAATCTTTGTCGAATTTGGGAAAATGGTATTGGGCAAAATGTTGAGAACAGTCTTCAAGCTTGGAGGATATTATCGAGAATGGGTGTCTTCATCTCTGTTGTTGAATAGCATTAGAAACGTTAAAACTTCGTATTTCTGTGTATTATTTTTATACAAGGTTCATCATTCAGTCTTGCATGGAGTTGAGGATGGTCCTCCTGAAAGCTTTGATTCCGACTAACGTGGGCAGCAATACTGTGGAATGATATACCACACTCTCGATAGACCACTATCATGTTACTGTCTACATTTACACGAGACATAACTCGATATTCTCTCAAACAAACACTTCCAAAAGTGATTGCTGAACGAGAAATCCGCTTTGTAGTATTTAGTTGTATATAGAATGTAGGTAGCTCTACTTTTACCTGTTTTGTGTGACTACGATGAAATTCGTTAACATCGAGTATAGATTTAAGTGTCAGGAAGTCGTTTCTGAAAGTATTTGTATGGAGTCTAGCCATGTATGGAAGTGAAACATGGACGATAAATAGTTTAGACAAGAAGAGAATAGAAGCTTTCGAAATGTGGTGCTACAGAAGAATGCTGAAGATTAGATGGGTAGATCACATAACTAATGAGGAGGTATTGAATAGAACTGGGGAGAAGAGGAGTTTGTGGCACAACTTGACCAGAAGACGGGATCGGTTGTTAGGACATGTTCTGAGGCATCAAGGGATCACCAATTTAGTATTGGAGGGCAGCGTGGAGGGTAAAAATCATAGGGGAAGATGGTTCAAATGGCTCTGAGCACTATGGGACTCAACTGCTGAGGTCATTAGTCCCCTAGAACTTAGAACTAGTTAAACCTAACTAACCTAAGGACATCACAAACATCCATGCCCGAGGCAGGATTCGAACCTGCGACCGTAGCGGTCTTGCGGTTCCAGACTGCAGCGCCTTTAACCGCACGGCCACTTCGGCCGGCCCATAGGGGAAGACCAAGAGATGAATACACTATGCAGAGTCAGAAGGATGCAGGTTGCAGTAGGTACTGGGAGATGAAGAAGCTTGCACAGGATATAGTAGCATGGAGAGCTGCATCAAACCAGTCTTAGGACTGAAGACCACAACAACAACAACAACGATGAAATGCTAGTAACACGTATATACTAACATGCAGAACACTTTATTTCAATTTGAAGCTTATTACATGCCATCTGGTGTTGCATTTTTTAAGTGTCAGCAGTATGTGAAATCATATCTCTACGAGCAGTTGTCGTGCTAAGTTCTACTGTATTCTCGGCGCTATGCCGAGTCCCAGACAAATTGGCTGGGTGTGGTGTTCGGCGGCGGCAGCGATTTGATAGCGAGCTAAGTTGGGGAGGCTGCGAGAGCGGCCGCCGTCCGCCAGGCGCCGCGTGGAGCCCGTCTTAAGGGCCTAGGGGCTGTTAGATGGCCGGCGGGAGCGGCGGGGGCTGTGGGGGGCGGCGGGGGCGGCGCCACGGCGTCAGACTCCGGCTCCAGGGCCACTGTTCCAGACAGAACTCCGCGTCCCTTGCGCAGGCCAGGAATAGAGCGGCGGGCATTCAGAACTACTACACTACTCCCTTCTAGCCTATTGCCCTTCACTGCTCGCCGGAGTAACCTTCCCAAGTTCAGCACTTCCCCTTATCTCTTTCGGATGTCGCGCACGTCTCGCCGACAACTTACTCTTCTTCTCTGTTCAGCTAAAGGCTGGTCACGCACCGGGCTCATCCGACAAACAAGCCGCAAGCGTACGCTGAAGTATGTTATGGGGAGACCGTATTTGCTACTACAGTAAAAGTGGTAGTGACTAGTATGATCATACGGCTGCACACAATCACTGGTAGCAGTCACATATCTAGATGTATATGTACGGAGAGATTAAAAGCGGAACGACCACATAATGCTAATAGCCAGTAGGCAGATGTCAGTCAGAGATTCACTAGATAAATCCTAAAAAAATACAATCTACATAGTACTCAATAATTCACGCTTACGTGCTTGGCAGAAATCACTACAGTTCCACTCTCAAATCACACGTGGAAAACACGAACACCTAAATCTTTCCATGCTACTTCAGATTTCTCTTATTTTCAGATCATTTCTCTCTCTTTGTAGGTGGTCGTTAACAAGATATTTTCTTATTCGTAAGAGAAAGTTAGTGATTGAAATTTCTTAATAAGATCTCGCTGCAACCGTAAACACTTTTGTTTTAATGACTGCCACCCGAACTCGAGTATCATGTCTGTGACACGCTTTGCCCTATTTCGCGTTAATACACCACTGGCCATTAAAATTGCTACACCAAGAAGAAATGCAGATGATAAACGGGTATTCATTGGACAGATATATTATAATAGAGCTGAAATGTGATTACATTTTCACGCAATTTGGATGCATAGATCCTGAGAACTCAGTACCCAGAACAACCACCTCTGGCCGTAATAACGGCCTTGATACGCCTGTGCATTGAGTCAAACACAGCTTGGATGGCGTGTTCAGGTACAGCTGCTAATGCAGCTTCAACACGACACCACAGTTCATCAAGAGTAATGATTGGCGTATTGTGACGAGCCAGTTGCTCGGCCACCATTGACCAGACGTTTTCAATTGGTGAGAGATCTGGAGAATGTGCTGGCCAGGGCAGCAGTCAAACATTTTCTGTATCCAGAAAGGCCCGTACAGGACCTGCAACATGCGGTCGTGCATTATCCTGCTGAAATGTAGGGTTTCAAAGGGATCGAATGAAGGATAGAGCCACGGGTCGTAACACATCTGAAATGTAACGTTCACTGTTCAAAGTGACGTCAATGCGAACAAGAGGTGACCAAGACGTGTAACCAATGGCACCCCATACCATCACGCCGGGTGATACGCCAGTATGGCGATGACGAATACACGCTTCTAATGTGCGATGTCGCCAAACACGGATGCGACCATCATGATGCTGTAAACAGAACCTGGATTCATCTAAAAAAATGACGTTTTGCCATTCGTGCACCCAGGTTCGTCGTTGAGTACACCATCGCAGGCGGTCCTGTCTGTGATGGAGCGTCAAGGGTAACCGCAGCCATGGTCTCCGAGCTGATAGTCCATGCTGCTGCAAATGTCGTCGAATTGTTCGTGCAGATGGTTGTTGTCTTGCAAACGTCCCCATCTGCTGATTCAGGGATCGAGACGTGGCTGCACGATCCATTACAGCCATGCGGATAAGATGCATGTCATCTCGACTGCTAGTGATACGAGGCCGTTGGGATCCAGCACGGCGTTCCGTACTACCCTCCTGAACCTACCGATTCCATATTCTGCTAACAGTCATTGGATCTCGACCAACGCGAGCAGCAATGTCGCGATACGATAAACCGCAGTCGTGATAGGCTACAATCCGACCTTTATCAAAGTCGGAAAAGTGATGGTACGCATTTCCCCTCCTTACACGAGGCATCACAACAACGTTTCACCAGGCAACGCCGGTCAACTGCTACTTGTCTATGAGAAATCGGTTGGAAACTTTCCTCATGTCAGCACGTTGTAGGTGTCGCCACCGGCGCCAACCTTGTGTGAACGCTCTGAAAAGCTAATCAGTTGCATATCACAGCATCTTCTTCCTGTCGGTTAAATTTCCCATCTGTAGCACGTCATCTTCGTGGTGTAGCAATTTTAATAGCCAGTAGTGTATAAAGTAGCTTCCCGTCTTTCAGCTTTTTCAATGTACTCCGTCAGTCCTATCTGATGTGGATCCCACACCGCCCAGAAGCGTGGTGTAGGCAGACTCTTTAGTAGACCTGTTGCATCTCCTTCTGCCAATAAATCGTAGTCTTTGGATAGCTTTACTCCACAACATTAACTATATGACCATTCCAAATAAATTATTCGTAATTGAAATCTCAAAGTATTTAGTTGTATCACAGCCAGATTTGGGTAATTTGTCGTGTAACCGAAATTTAACGAATTCCTTTTAGTGTTTATGTGGATGACTTCAGACTTTTCACTATTTGGAATCAATTGCCACTTTTTGCATCACACAAGTGTTTTCTCTAAATAATATGTCAATAGGTTTTGATCTTCTGATGAGTTATCGATACGGTAAAAGACCGCACCATTTGCTAAGAATCTAAGAGGGCTGTTCAGGTTGTATCCTAAAGGATCCTACATAGGTTGAACAAAAATACTGAAAGACCGCGAGAAATGCAGTTGCGAGACTGGTCTGCAGGTTGCGCTGTCATATTTGACCACGAACGGCAACTGTACAATGCCCTCAGTACGTTTCATGAGTCAGTCGATGTCGGAACAGTGGGCTTCTAGTTGTGAGTGCATTATATAATAAGTAAGTGATTTCGAACATGAGCAAACTGTTGTTAAACTTATGATGAGCGCCTCCGTAATCTATGTAACCGAAGTGTTTGGTATGAAGAGGCACCGTGTCGAAAATTTATTCCGCATACAGGCAAAGCGGAAAAACATTACACGCGAAGCCACAATGCGGACGAAAGTGTGGTCGATTTATCTTGTCGGACGGTCAACACTGAGGGAGCTCCCTAACCAGGGGATTTCAGGGCGTGCTGGAATTCCAAGACCACTCATCAAAGATGTAAATGCTCGTAACAAAAAATGTGTCAAAGCCATGAAGCCTGGACTGTGGAGCAATGAAAGAAAGCCATTTGGTCGAATGAGCCTTGTCACACTGTTTCCAAATTTTGGGCGAGTTTACATCCCAAGAGGGAAGCATGGCGGGGATTTCGGTCGTGATTTGGGCAGCTGTACCGCAAAATTCCATGGAACCCTTGGTTGTTGTGCAAACTCGAATTGCTACCAAGGATTACGTTACTATTTTGTCAGGTTCATCTCATGGTACAGTGTTTGTTATCCTATGATGATGATGATGCTGTGTTGCAAGAAGGTAGGGCTCCTATTCATATACCTCACATCGTCCAGCACTTGTTCTAGCAGCACGAGGATGAATTGTAGCATCTCCCTTGGCCACCATAGTTGTCAGGTCTCAATATTATTGAGCCTTTGTGGTCCACTTTGCAGAGAAGGGTACGTCATCGCTATAGGGGTTTCAGAAACTGATACAAACACATCGAACCCGTGTTTGTTTTCTGATTCGTGTATGACACACTAGCTCTATATCGTGCTGTTTTCTTTCGGTAATACACCTATGAAAGTGTTTTCACTCGCCGGTAAGACGTGACGTAATTTATTCTACTGATCTAATTTCATATTGGACCTACAGAATTCTTGCGAGAGCATCGAAGTGGCGCAGCGGTTAAAATTCTGGACTTGCAAATAAGGTTTAATATCTCAATACTTCACCGTAACTCTGGTATTGTTAAAATGTTGTTAACTATATTAATGTAAAGGCTTCTGTGGAGCAAGGAGCGTAAAAACTGGACTACTGATCAACATATACACGTAATGTAGTACGATGAACCTGCTGTAGACTTATTTCCCATAGTATATGCTTACGTATTGAAAGCAACAAAATTGAAGAATACAATCTGCGTTCTTAAAACATTTAAACTCGTGGAGATTAGAAAAAATAATTTGGCAGTGGGTCAATTTTCGTATGTAGTTTTCGATAACGCCCATAATCACCCTGAATGTGTAGGGAATTGGAAAGGTACGGAAAAGCCGGCCGCTGGTGGCCGAGCGGTTCTGGCGCTACAGTCTGGAACCGCGCGACCGCTACGGTCGCAGGTTCGAATCCTGCCTCGGGCATGGATGTGTGTGTTGTCCTTAGGTTAGTTAGGTTTAAGTAGTTCTAAGTTCTAGGGGACTTATGACCTCAGCAGTTGAGTCCCATAGTGCTCAGAGCCAGCCAAAGGTACGGAAAGTCGTCTTAGGTGAACATGTATAGTCATTGGTACTAACAATGTTTTCGGCAGTAGATTACAGCTTTCAAGGTGGTACTATCCTCAATCGCACAAATGACTGTCGTTGGCACGAGTATGAAATAACACAGCTTGCTTAATGTGCAGTTTTCCGACTTGAAAGTCAAGGAATCAGTATTATCTGTAACGGAAAAGAATACATGTGTTAATGAATTAGAACAGAAGCTATTTGCAAAGCTTGTGCGTATCAGTCGCTAGGAAAATTAGGTTGTGTTTAAAGCGAAGGCATCATACTATTTTCTCAGTATAGTTCAATGCGCATTGCGCCAATCTGCGTCTTCCATGTTCACGAACCACTACAGCAGATAAAGGTCTTGATAAAGAATACTGTGGATGTAATAGATGAACTATGGACTTTTGCTCTGGTACTTCCCAATGGAACCACCAACTGGCTGAAACTCTGAAATTATGTCTGGAAAATGATGGGAGAATTCAAGCTCCTCAATAAATGGCTTTAAAAGTCCGAGTAATAAATTATTAGGTCGTAGCAGCCCAAAGCATTCGGACGTTTTAAATAAATGTTTCTTTTTTTATCTGTGTAAGTTCTTTTACTGTTAACATCTTTGGCGCCAGCTGAACTTTAAGCTGCAAACTTGTGAACTTTCTTTATTCCTTACTTAATTTCATTTTCGCGACGTGTCAGTGCATCTAGTCTAAATCTATGCTCTTCAAGCCGCCGTACGTTTTGTGCCTGAGTGTACTTTGTGTACCACGGTCATCTTGCCCCTCTTTCAGTTCCAGTCGCGAACTGTTTGCAGGATGAACGATTACTGAGAAGCTTCCGTCTGAGCTCGAATCTCTTTAGTTTTAGGTTCATGGTTTTCTCTCGAGGAATATATCGATTGGCACTTCTAGGAATGTACTGTCTCGAAATTTTAACGACAGTCCACACCTTGATGAAGAACACTACTCTTGCAGTGTCTGAAAACGTATTTGGCTGACCACCTCTGTGTGGCTTCGTTCCTAGTAAATGAGCCTCCAACAAAATGCGTTGATCTTTATTGGATCTTCTCTGTTTCCTCTATAATGCTACCCGGTACATCATAATGACGAACAATATTAAAGCATTGGTCGGCCGAGGGCTATGTTATACTTTAAAAAACAGGACTCTAATTCACTTGATATCTTTCTAAGTACAACATTCCACTCCTTCCGAACTGCCATGTAAGTGTAGACCAGACATGGCTTGAAATCAGAGAAAAAGTATTGACGGCAGCTGAGAGATTTATACCAAATAAATTAATAAGAGCCGTAGGAGATCCCCCACAGTACACAAAACAAGTCATAACTCATTTGCTGAAGTAACGAAAACAACATGACAGATTTAAAATAACACAATGTCTCCAAGATTGACGACGTTTTATAGAAGCTCTGAACTTAGCTCAGACTTCAATGTAAGATCCTTTTAGTAATGTCCACTACGATACACCGATTCAAAATCTTGCACAAAATCCTAACAGATTCTGGTCGTATGTAAATTACTTCAGCGGCAAGACGCAATCAAAACCGACACTGCGCGATAGAATGGTAACGCTACCGATGACAATGTCATAAGAGCGGAGTTACTAAATCCTCTTTTGCGAAATTCCTTCACCAAAGAAGACGAAGAAAATGTTCCAGAATTCGAATCAAGAATAGCTGCCAAGATAGGTAGAGGTACATAGCCCCGATGAAGTGAAGCAGCTAAAACCAACAAACGCTAGCCCTCGGGTGCAGCTTGTATACCAATTAGTTTTGTTTCAGAGTATCCTCACACATTAGCTCCACACTTATCACTGATATACAAGAGCTCATCCGACCAAAAATCCCTACCTAAATATCGGAAAGCTGCACAGGTCACACCAATATTCAAGAAAGGAAATCCCCTGAAATACAGACCCATATCACTTACGTCGATTTGCTGGAGAGTTTTTGAACATATATTGTGTTCGAACGTTATAAATTGCCTCGAAGAAACAATAATCCATTGATACCTAGTCAGCACGGATTCATAAAATATCGTTCTTGTGAAACACCGCTGGCTCTTTATTCGCTTGAGGTAATGAGTGCTATCTCCAATTGACTCCATATTCCTAAATTTCAGGAAGACTTTAGACACCGTTCTCCACAAACGGCTTCAAATTAAATTCCGTGCATGTACAAAAATGATTCAAATGGCTCTAAGCACTATGGCACTTAACATCTGAGGTCATCAGTCCCCTAGACTTTGCGTTTATTGATTCCCACGAAAATGTCCACTACAGATTTTTCGCATTTTATTTACTGTTGCTCAGGATACCGCGTCCCTCCCCTAAGAAAGGTCAGGTGCCTTTGGTTTTTCGGTACACGTTTTGAGATTAATTTCCGAGTCAGATGAGTCAAAGACTGCTCATCATGTCGAGAGTTGTAATGTGCCTCTTCAACGCTGCATATTCAATGACCTATCCTCAGACTGGACGTTAGTTATTATTTTCAAATGTGTTGCATCAAAGGACACATCCACATATAAAAAAGTATTTACTTAGCTCATTATATTGATCTTTGCTTAGCTGTCTTCTTTGGAGGCGTGATAACATCCGCATGTTTTCTTCTACTATGGAGAAAATTAAGTGAAGATATGGTTGTGAAAATCGGGTAAGACTTGAAAAACTAAATGAAGTAAAGTATCTGAATGTTTAAACGATTGTATTCAGCAACATTTCACATAGTATGACGGTACAATGTGAAAAAAGTTACATCTGCTTTCTGCAGCTCCATAAAAGACTCGACTTTCATTTACCACCAATTCCCACCAAATCCCTACACAATGAAGAAGGACAGAGGTGCTATACAAGGCTAAGATTTTACATCTTTGTCAGAGACAATTCCTAGTACATGTTTCACAGAAATAAAAAATTCAATTTCAAATTAAATTTCACCATTATGTTAAATACAGGAAATATAAATTTTAGGCATTACATAATGATCTACATGGACAGTTTTTTATGTGAATCGGAAGCTGATAGCGGCTGGTATTGCAGGATTCCTAATGTATCTTTGGCTTCATTACATCGTAGGGAACTGTCAAGAAAATTCGAACGTTGCATTTGATTTGTGCAGCAGCCTTAGTCGCCCGATGCTGGAACTGATTACTCTTCGTATTTTACTCTCACCGCTCCTAAATTTGCTTTAAATGCGAGTCCCGCAGATGCGATAATAGCTCGTGCTACCGACTATCACATAATGTTAAACTTTAAACAGTTTGTTTGCAATGAGAATTGAAAGATGTTATTCATTGACCATGATCGTCTTATTAAATACAATGACCTCTTCCTTAAACTGACACCGCGTACAAAAGTAAAACTGAATACCAACCCTGGAGAAGCAGAGACATCCGGTACATACACTGAAGAGCCAAAGAAACTGGTACACCTGGCGAATATCATGTAGGTCCCCCGCGAGCACGCAGAAGTGCCGAAACACGAAGTGGCATGGAATCGACTAACGTCTGAAGTAGTGACTGAGGGAACTGACACCATGGATCCTGCACGGCTGTCCATAAATCCGTAAGAGTACGAGGAGGTAGAGATCTCTTCTGAACAGCACGTTGCAAGGCATTCCAGATATGCTCAATAATGTTCATATCTGCAAAATTTGGTGGCCATCGGAAGTGTTTAAGCTGAGAAGAGCGTTCCTGGATCCACTCTGTAGCTATTCTGGACGTGTGGGGTGTAGCATTGTCCTGTTGGAATTGCCCAAGTCCGTCGGAAATCACAATGGACATGAATGGATCCAGGTGCTCAGACAGGATGCTTACGTACGTGTCACCTGTCAGAGTCGTATCTAGACGTCCCATATAACTCCAATTGCACACGCCCCACACCATTAGAGAGCCTCCACCGGTTTGAACAGTCCCCTGCTGACATACAGGGTCCATGGATTCACGAGGTTGTCTCCATACCCGTACACGTCCATCCACTCGATACAATTTGAAACGAGACTCGTCCGACCAAGCAAGATTTTCCAGACATCAACAGTCCAACGCCGGTGTTGATGGGTCAAGACGGGGCCTAAAGCTTTGTATAGTGCAGTCATCAATGGTACAGGAGGGGGCCTTCGGCTCCGAATGCCCATATCGACTATGTTTCGTTGAATGTTTCGCACGCTGACACTTATTGATGGCCCAGCAGTGAAATCCGCAGCAGTTTGCGAAAGGGTTGCACTTTTGTGACGTTGAACGATTGTCTTCAGGGGCCGTTGGTCCCATTCTCGCAGGATCTTTTTCAAGCCGCAGTGATGTCGGATATTTAATGTTTTACCGGTACAGTGGTGAAATGGTCATATGGGAAAATCCCCACATCACGCTATCTCGGAGATGCTGCGTTCCATCGCTCGTGCGTCGACTATAACACCACGTTCAAACTCACTTAAATCTTGATAACTTGGCATTGTAGAAGTAGTAACCGATCTAACAATTGCGCCAGACACTTGTCTTATATAGGCGTTGCCGACCGCAGCGCAGTATTCTGCCTGTTTACGTAGCTCTGTATTTGAATACGCATGCCTATACCAGTTTCTTTGGTGCTTCAGTGTAGAAACTCCAGTAAATATCGTTTTATGTTATAAGTTTCCGGCATCGAAAACACCGAAACTACGTATTAATATTGCAGCGTGTAACACCCCGGAATTTTCTACGCATTTAGAATCACGTTACCAGAAGTTAATTGTACTTTATGGTCTAGGGGCGTTTGGTATTTTGGGCTCTGAGCACTAAGGGACTCAACTGCTGAGGTCATTAGTCCCCTAGAACTTAGAACTAGTTAAACCTAACTAACCTAAGGACATCACAAACATCCATGCCCGAGGCAGGATTCGAACCTGCGACCGTAGCGGTCTTGCGGTTCCAGACTGCAGCGCCTTTAACCGCACGGCCACTTCGGCCGGCCCCGTTTGGTATTTTAATCTGTCACTTTCCTCCAAGTGATGTGCGCCTGTTGTTACACATTCATAATATTTTCTTGGGATTCCCTAAGTGCTACAGACATTTTTATTACCGGTTTCAGGATATTTTTACCATCTTCAGATGTAATAGAAACCCATTAATAGTTTCTTAATGATGTATAGTAATATACATGTACAACATCATGAAAATTGTATGAAATATTTCAATAATATATGCAGCATGCCGTCAGTTGGTCAGTCTATATAAAAGTAAAGTCGTATGACGTTGTTGGCTGAGAGGTCTCAAAGGGTAATTCGTTGCCGCCGAGTCGGAAACGGTTTTCTTCCCCCGCGGACAGTGGCCTATTTCCTTGCAGATGTGTGTGAATGGTGTCTTATATTGTTGAGCGTGAGTGAGTATAATGTATGCTTCTATAGTGTGATGATATGTTTGCACTGTATGGTGATGATGATGATGGTGAGAAAAGGAAGAGGGTGAAACCCGGTGCCATCGGACAACCTACTCCGCTCGACTAATACCGTAGGTAGTGCTGGGCTTAACGTCCCCTTCCGACGGACGGGTCACCATCAACAGTGTCACATGGCCTCACTCCCAGAGACACTGCGGACAGGTTTGGAACTTAGTTCAAGATAATGGGACAAAGACTTATGATCACAAACTTTACGCCACCACATCACCTGCTCCTGACGGTCAAATTGCTAGTGAAAATTTCATTCACCACCAGGAATCGAATTGGCTTTTCTCCGAACAAAGTTTTACACTGAAACAGATACGTCTTAAAGTTTTAAACATGGCTGCGTGGTCAGCGACCGTTTACAAAGCAAAATCAAAGCAACAACAGCCCTATGTCGCAAAATGTAAGTCTTTTGACCTGGTTTCGGCACTACTGTGAGTGTCTTCGTCAGAAGTAAAACATTCAAACTGACCTATAACACAGGTACAAAAATTATGGGACATTTTTTTATATGTAAGTGTAAGCACTGACTGATAGTACAAGTACAAGAAAGAAACAGTATTTACTTGTCATGTCAGTACTTACACCTACAAAAAAAAACATTCCCATAATTTTTGTGCCTATGTTATAGGTCAGTTTGAATGTTTTACTTCTGATGAAGACACACTTAATGATGTGAAACGAAGTCAAAGGACTTATATTTTGCGACCGAGGGCTGTTGTTGGTTTTGATTTTGTTTAGAGATACATCTTTCTGGCTCCTTTCAATTTTTTTTCGTGCTTTAATAATGTCTTAATATTTTGGCTCTCTAGTCGAGCATTTTTCGGTACTTGGGAAAAGATACAGCGCTACTGCTCTATTTCTTTTAATATCAGCAACCTCTCACATTCCATTTCCCGGCCCTTAATAATGTATGTACAGTGTAAAAGAATTGGTGACTTTTTTCAAAGGTACAGGTGGATGCGACAGAAGTTTCCATCCCTCGGAATATAGCAATACCAACCTCTCTGGGTCCATTCCGTAGATATCCAGCATCATAGCATGATGCTAACTCAAAACATTTTCCATTTTTTTGGTCCGATCTATTGTCTGGGTTCGCGGCCCTGTCTCAAAATGCCTGCTGGGTGCTGTTTTTTATGGTTCCGTACCTCAATCAGTAAAAACGGGATCATTGTGGGACCACTTTGTTGTCCGTCTCTCTGTCTGTTTGTCTGTCTGTCCGACTTTCCAAAACGCTTTGTCTCAGGAAAGGGTAGTCGCATCGAGTTGAACTTTATGTCACATAGTAAGGTCTACGGTCTCCTACCCATGTAAAAATTTGAAGCTTGTAAGTCGATGCAGTCGAAAGAAAAGGCTATGTACGTCACATACTTTCATACTCGCTAACGCACTCATTAAAGCCTATAGGATACTTCCCCTTGGCGTATAATCGTGAAATTTGGCAAGAACAAAGGTTTCACTGTAAAAGTATCTCAGGAAATTGGTAATTTGTGTTCATATCACGTGAAAAATGTTTCTTTTGTCGTTTGTTTTAGGGCTTCAAACTTGAAATTAAAACGATATCGAAAGTCTTGGAGTCCCTGCGATCAATATCTTGCCAATATAAATGTCTATAAAGGAAAATCTCCGAAATTCTCGATTCCTAGAACGGATAAACTGTCTATACAGGGTGTTACAAAAAGGCACGGCCAAACTTTCAGGAAACATTCCTCACACACAAATTGTAACAGTTCTGACACTATATGTAACAGGGTTTTCTCTTTTGATGCTAGTCAATCGTCAGGATGAGATTTACTGCAAAGGGCATTTGATTCTAAGGCATTATGTCAGGGTGAAAATACCAAATTAATTAATTTTTCTCTCTTAACAACATGTGGGCAGGGTGGGTTCTTCCTTGGCTCGGGTATGACGTAGAATT
This sequence comes from Schistocerca nitens, assembly GCF_023898315.1. NCBI lineage: Eukaryota > Metazoa > Arthropoda > Insecta > Orthoptera > Acrididae > Schistocerca > Schistocerca nitens. The sequence goes on from NC_064615.1 coordinate 506,671,913, forward strand.
AACAGCATTTTTACAGAAGATAACTTTTATTGAAGATTTGTACAACTGTTTCCTTACTCGATGTTCTGGCTCGGAGAGCGGCAGCTGTGTCGTTTGCGAAGCCTTCTGCTGCGGCAGCGGCGGCGTCTGATTACGCGTGGCAGTGTGTATCTCGTGTCGCCGTCTCGCCCAGTAGACTGGAGACGCGCAGCGCGAGGTGGCCCGTATAATTATTGCGAGCGAAGTCGTGCATCGGATGGTGATACCTTGGATGTGGCGTCCCAGTGTTTCTCTTCTCTAAGCGGCCGCGTGTGTTGTGCGTCGGCCAGCGGAGCGGCACTGCGGGGGAAGGCCAGAGTCCCGGACTCGAACAACGGACTCCCGCTTGCCAGTCTTCGGCTGTCAGATCTTCATCCCAGCTCACAGGTGACTGCTGATGTGAGGCCGTCTCCTTCCCGTCCTCACGAGTCACCCGGGTACGCAAAAATCAGACTTCAAATACCTTTTAACTTCTGTCTTCTGGCGCCGAGGCTGCTGCTTGCTATTCAATTACAGCGACGGACTTGGTGCGTCTGTGTATGATGTACTCTCTTCTTGCATGACGGTCTTCAGCACTGAAACTGACTGAAAACTACTACTACTCTCTTCTCTTCTTCCTCTTTCGTCTGTCGGGCCCACTGCGTCTCGCGTATTTATTCGCTTCAGTTTACTGGAGGTGAACGACTTCATGGTTATTGCCTCTTCTGTCTCGTTGAAAAGCTTCTCGAAGAATCTTCTTAACGTCGGTCATTGGCTCTTGGAATGTAGGCGAGGGCCTTTGATCACATGTGACGACTGAGAAACACGTGAGCCGGTCATTGCCTCTTCTGTCACGTTGAAAAGCTTCTCGAAGAATCTTCTTAATGTCGGTCATTGGCTCTTGGAATGTAGGCGAGGGCCTTTGCTCACATGTGACAACTGAGAAACACGTGAGCCGGTCGGGCGATGCCCTGATGGCTGAATCGACAGCGTCCGCTTATGTGGAACTTGCTGACTTCACGGTCATTGTCTCTTCTGCTCCGCTGTTCTGCCCGCTGTTTGCCAGTATGTAACTCTATAAACTAAACCAAGTTTTTCATTTATATTCTAATTTCTACTTCACTTTGATTTCACTAATTTATTTACTTAAGTACCACTGAACAAAATAAAGAAAAGATGTTATGTGGACATATGTCCGGAAACGCTTAATTTCCATGTTAGAGTTCATTTTAGTTTCGTCAGTATGTACTGTACTTCCTAGATTCACCGCCAGTTGGCCCAATTGAAGGAAGGTAATGTTGACTTCGGTGCCTTTACAAGTACGACACAACAAGTGGTTCATGCACGATGGAGCTCCTGCACATTTCAGTCGAAGTGTTTGTACGCTTGTCAACAACAGATTCGGTGACCGATGGATTGGTAAAGGCGGACCAATTCCATGGCCTCCACGCTCTCCTGACCTCAACCCTCTTGACTTTCATTTATGGGGGCATTTGAAAGCTCTTGTCTACGCAACCCCGGTACCAAATGTAGAGACTCTTCGTGCTCGTATTGTGGACGGCTGTGATACAATACGCCATTCTCCAGGGCTGCATCAGCGCATCAGGGATTCCATGCGACGGAGGGTGGATGCATGTATCCTCGCTAACGGAGGACATTTTGAACATTTCCTGTAACAAAGTGTTTGAAGTCACGCTGGTACGTTTTGTTGCTGTGTGTTTCCATTTCATGATTAATGTGATTTGAAGAGAAGTAATGAAATGAGCTCTAACATGGGAAGTAAGCATTTCCAGACACATGTCCACATAACATACTTTCTTTGTGTCTGAGGAATGTTTGGCCGTACCTTTTTGTAACCCCCTGTATACATAATTTACGTCTGTACGGAACCCTCAATACGTGAGTTATCCACGCACCTGGCTAACTTTTTAAGACCCTCTAGCTAGAGTCGTCGAATTCTGAGCATGTCTGTTCTTCGGAACATGATCTTTTGTAAATGTGTAAATGCTTTGTGTAGGCTAGATTGCGTTGACATTCAGTCTAATAATCAATAATGCTTTTTTGTAAAAATAGCATTTGGTTTACGGTTAAATTCACTTAGGCCATATTACATGAAAATGTGTGTTTTGTCCCACGTCCCAGTCAGACCACTGGCCGTCAGCACAGTGCTTTGATTAACTTACTGTCCGCACCCCCATGCCTAATTGGCTAACGCGTGCGACTTCACAGAGCGCTAATTAGTTGCACAATTTAGTTTAAATGAATGAATTTGATCAGGTGTAAGAGATCTTAGAATGATAAACCCATGTGCTGATTTATATCAGTTTAAATATCACTAATCATTCTCATTTAATCACCATAAACCACCTTTCCGCATACATTCAATTGTATTTCCAATCGGTTTACCATGTTTTTAATACCACATGTCAACTGGGTCAAACTTGCCCTTTATATAGTGCTGACCGCTAAGTGGATGCTAATCAGTGATTTCTGGTTAGGAGTTCTTGCCATTAGAACGAGCCAAATCTACTGAGAAAAACGAACCCCCATATCGTTGGTAACAGTTTCGTAAGATGAATTTTACCCACATTACTGTAATTTTATGGGGTGGCTCTGATTCTGTCATTAATCCTTAACCACCTCTAAGCACCTGGCGCTAAAGTTACCGAGTGGAATGAAAACATTTAAATATGGCAATCCTCTACATGTCGAGTTTTGTTAGACTATTTGGGTTTTTGTCACAAGTAATGGGTTTTGGTTTGTCATATGTGATGCTCTGTAACCTTTTAATGGTATAGCATGCTGTGATTTCATTGATCCCTACCTTGTGTGATTTATTGATCAGACGATTCAGTCATACACAATTCTAAGATTCTCAGGTGTCACATCCTGATTCCTCTCCAAGAGGCCTTTGCTGTTGATCAGATTGATGAAGTGTATAAAATTTTCTGTAGTTTCGTACGACATTGCATGTACAGTGAATGACGACTCAATTGAGAAATCAGAATGACTAAGCAAAAATTCACGCCATATTGTGAATAAGGTGTAGCCACGAATTTCGGCAACCTGCGTCACGCAATTATAGAAGCCCCACGGCCATCTTAGCGACCCTCTTTTTACCTGTAGTCTCTTGAGTGAAAATAGGGACAACTTTTAGTTGGTGATGCATACGAATATCGAGCTTCTCAAAATAACGTACCTCTTTTAACTGCACAGGCGTGCGTTAGCGATGTAGTCTACGAGGACGTGTGGCTAGTCTCATCACTACGTGACATTATGATGCAAATTGTATTGTAATATTTTACCAGATTCTCATGATGTTCAGTATGGTTATAACTAGAGCACATACGTCATGACGAAACTGATTGTGGGTTTGGATTACGCTGAAACTGGTAAGGTGAATGTTTGTAGTAATTTGGCGATCTTGGCGTGATAAATTGTTAAATGAACGTTTAAAACCTCGCATGCTTCCATTTGACAATATATAGATTCTTTAAAAAAATTCTGACGAGTTATAAATTTTTTGGTATCGCATTGCACAATCTATAACTTAACACGCAGTTTTTCCGTGATGGCCGCTCAGCGGACATCTTCACGCTAAGGAAAACTGTCGCGCAAGGGAAAAATGTTGGCTTCACCGTTAACAGCAGGCCATACATTGTATGGTAGATCTTCTGACACCGAATCACGACGTCGAATATAATCTATGTGCGAGGTGGAGGAAAGGACATCACACCCGGTAAGCATTCCAGTACAACGTTCTAATTCGTATCTGGTCATTTTGAGTTAAGATGGCCATGCTTGCCCTAAATCGATGTACGTGTTTCCAGAATGATTTCTTGAACGAGGCCAAAGCTGGTTTCCGTTGAAGATCTTGTCCAGTATAAATGTACACCTCAAAACCCCCGTGTCGACGACACTTTAAACTTTTCCTGTAGCTATTCAAAGATAATTATGTGAGAGACTGAAGAAGTCATGTTGCTCCAAGACAATTTTCAGAGCTTCGTTTCTTTAATATCATTTTGTTGTTGTCGTGGTCTTCAGACCAAAGGCTAGTTTGATGCAGCTCTCCATGCTAGTCTATAATGTGCAATCCTCTTCATCGGCGAGTAACTACTGCATGAGAAACAGAAAAGAAAAACTCATTACCGTTATTAATTTCTTACACCAGACGTAGCATGTTTTCTGTCATATAGTCGCTAAACGTCCTATTCAATCAACAACTGCAAATGCGATACGACGAAATATAATTTATACCTTTGCAATCCACTTAACAAGGATAATCTTTTATCATTTATTTTCAATGTAGCTCGTTACCTGGTATAACTCTTTCGACTGGAAATCAGTTCGACAGATTGCGGTTCCGGTATTAACAGAGATAACGTACTGTAAAAAGAAATTTCATTTTCTCACGTGGACATATCCAGAAAAAATAGCTCTTAAAGTATATTTATTTTAACTGCTGAAAAATAGTACGGTTTTTCAGTACTGTTTTGCAGTGAGATTAACGTGTAATAGCAAGATTAGCGTCCTGTTTTCACGACTTTCTCAATCTGAAAGTATAATGATCTCTTGGAATAAAACTTCCTCTAGTTTCTTTTGGAATTTTAAATGTCTGCGGTTAGAGAGATCAAAAAACTGTTGTTTCAGTTACATTTATTCTGCTATTATAGTTAACTACGAGCTTCACCGAAACACCAGTAAGAGTTGTAAATGAGATGAACTTGTAGACGCATAATTTCAGAAACTACAGACAGTACACTTCGGTGTATGCCACAAGGCAAATGAATCGCTACGTCTATTTATTCTACACAGTGCGGGTCCGTGGGAACTTCTCAGTAGAAAGAACTAAAGACAGTCTAGTATAAACAGCACAGCGGGCTTCAACAAGTGGTGGTAAGCTTAATGAACCCTTTATGGAATTTATACGGAAGCCTTACTTTTGAGATAATCTTATAATTTCAGTATTTAAGAAAGGACACAAAATGACCAACAGATCTCGCTCCATATGATACAAAAGCAATGATTAGCGTAACAATTGGTTTTTAGCAAAGACGATGTTCTTTATAAGAAATGATTAATATATCGGCCGTCATTCATCGATAATATGTATATAGAGGACAACGTTGTGAATAGCACTGTACAGCATATCAGAAGGCATGTTGATGAATTGCCGTCGGATGTTGCCTTTTACTATCTCTAGCGAGGTCGGACGATCACGGTAGACTTGCGACTTCCGGTGAATCAACACCAAAAATAACACTGATTGAGGTCTCGGAGCCTGGGAGGCCAAGCATGACGGACGTGGCGGTTCAGTACGCGATCCTCACCAAGCGACGTGCGGAATAAGTCTTTCACACGTGTAGTAGTGTGGGGTGGAGCGCAATCCTGCCTTTTGTGGTAGAGTCAACATGCCGCGACTGCTGGCGCGTCTGACTCCCTTTTTCACTGCAGCCCATTTTATACACGACTGCCGTACCCGTGCACGCTTTGCTGTGACTCAGTCTGCTTAAATCGAAAAGAAAGAAAAAAGAATGCACACGTTGATTAAACGTATGAGAAATAGATAACGTCATAATCTCATTCTCTCCCCCTTCTCTGTCCATCTGCTCCTCCCCCTTTTTTTGTCCATCTTCTCCTCCTGCCCGTCTCTCTGTCCCTCTCCCCCCCCCCCCTCAGCCCATCTCCTCCCTCCGTTCTCTTTCTGTCTCCTACTGTCCCCAGTCTGTCCATCTCCTCCTCCCCCCCCCCTTTTCTCTGTCTATCTTCTCCTCCCCACATTCTCTTCGTCTCGCCCTGACCCCTTTCATTCCTTCCCATTTTGTATGTCCATTTTGCCTACCCCTCTAACCATTTCTTCATCTCCCCTCTTTCTGGCGTTGAGCCTTGGAGCTTTGTTTATTGTTAATGCACATTCACAGTTTGTAGTAGTATTCTAATCATAAACCAATAAGCCATAATTACAGCTTTCCTGTTTGCTTACAACATTTCGATATACTTACACATTAAGCTTTTATGCGTTACTGTAATAAACTTATATACAGGGTGGTCCATTGATAGTGACCGGGCCAAATATCTCACGAAATAAGCATCAAACGAAAAAACTGCAAAGAACGAACGCGTCTAGCTTGAAGGGGGAAACCAGATGGCGTTGTGGTGGGCCCGCTAGATGGCGCTGCCATAGGTCAAACGGATATCAACTGCGTTTTTTTTTTAATAAGAACCCCCATTTTTATTACATATTCGTGTATTTCGTAAAGAAATATGAATGTTTTAGTTGGACCACTTTTTTCGCTTCGTGATATATGGCGCTGTAATAGACACAAACGTGTAAGTACGTGGTATCACGTAACATTCCGCCAGTGCGAACGGTATTTGCTTCGTGATACATTACCCGTGTTAAAATGGACCGTTTACCCATTGCGGAAAAGGTCGATATCGTGTTGATGTATGGCTATTGTGATCAAAATGCCCAACGGGCGTGTGCTATGTATGCTGCTCGGTATTCTGGACGACATCATCCAAGTGTCCGGACCGTTCGCCGGACAGTTACGTTATTTAAGGAAACAGGAAGTGTTCAGCCACATGTGAAACGTCAACCACGACCTGCAACAAATGATGATGCCCAAGTAGGTGTTTCAGCTGCTGTCGCGGCTAATCCGCACATCAGTAACAGACAAATTGCGCGTGAATCGGGAATCTCAAAAACGTTGGTGTTGAGAATGTTACATCAACATCGATTGCACACGTACCATATTTGTATGCACCAGGAATTGCATGGCGACGACTTTGATCGTCGTGTACAGTTCCGCCACTGGGCACAAGAGAAATTACGGGACGATGACAGATTTTTTGCACGCGTTCTATTTACCGACGAAGCGTCATTCACCAACAGCGGTAGCATAAACCGGCATAATATGCACTATTGGGCAACGGAAAATCCACGATGACTGCGACAAGTGGAACACCAGCGACCTTGGCGGGTTAATGTATGGTGCGGCATTATGGGAGGCGCTGCAGTCTGGAACCGCGCGACCGCTGCGGTCGCAGGTTCGAATCCTGCCTCGGGCATGGATGTATGTGATGTCCTTAGGTTAGTTAGGTTTAAGTAGTTCTAAGTTCTAGGGGACTGATGACCACAGCAGTTAAGTCCCATAGTGCTCAGAGCCATTTGAACCATTATGGGAGGAAGGATAATTGGCCCCCATTTTATCGATGGCAATCTAAATGGTGAAATGTAAGCTGATTTCCTACGTAATGTTCTACCGGTGTTACTACAAGATGTTTCACTGCATGACAGAATGGTGATGTACTACGAACATGCCCGCATCTCGTGGTCCTGCGGTAGCGTTCTCGCTTTCCACGCCCGGGTTCCCGGGTTCGATTCCCGGCGGGGTCAGGGATTTTCTCTGCCTCGTGATGGCTGGGTGTTGTGTGATGTCCTTAGGTTATTTAGGTTTACGTAGTTCTAAGTTCTAGGGGACTGATGACCATAGATGTCAAGTCCCATAGTGCTCAGAGCCATTTGAACCATTTTTTTACTACGAACATGACGGATGTCCGGCACATAGCTCGCGTTCGGTTGAAGCGGTACTGAATAGCATATTTCATGACAGGTGGATTGTTCGTCGAAGCACCGTACCATGCCTCGCACGTTCACCGGATCTGACGTCCCCGGATTTCTTTCTGTGGGGAAAGTTGAAGGATATTTGCTATCCTGATCCACCGACAACGCCTGACAAGATGCATCAGCGCATTGTCAATGCATGTGCGAACATTACGGAAGGTGAACTATTCGCTGTTAAGGGGAATGGCGTTACACGTATTGCCAAATGCATTGAGGTTGACGGGCATCTTTTTGAGCATTTATTGCATTAATGTGATATTTATAGGTAATCACGCTGTAACAGCATGCAATGTCAGAAATGATAAGTTCACAAAGGTACATGTATCACATTGGAACAAGCGAAATAAAATGTTCAAACGTACCTACGTTCTGTATTTTAATTTAAAAAACCTACCTGTTACCAACTGTTCGTCTTAAATTGTGAGCCATATGTTTGTGACTATTATAGCGCCATCTGTCACAAAGCGAAAAAAGTGGTCCAACTAAAACATTCATATTTCTTTACGTACTACACGAATATGTAATAAAAAATGGGGGTTCCTATTTAAAAAAACGCAGTTGATATCCGTTTGACCTATGGCAGCGCCATCTAGCGGGCCAACTATAGCGCCATCTGATTTCCCCCTTCAAGCTAGAGAAGTTTCGTTCTTTGTAGTTTTTTCGTTTGACGCTTATTTCTTGAGATATTTGCCTCGGTCACGATCAATGGACCACCCTTTATATCGGAAAGGTACATAACAATGTTTTCCCTTTACATACATACTGACGGGAAGAAATCGCAACACCAGAAAATAATTAACGTAGAGTAATGAAATTACGTGAACATGTTGGTTTGGGTAACATATTTAAGTGATAAACATTTAAGTAAGCGAAATAAGATATTGCTAATGTTAAATACTGGTTCATTAACAACAGGTGTAACCAAAGAAATGGTTCAAATGGCTCTGAGCACTATGGGACTTAACATCTGAGGTCATCAGTCCCCTAGAACTTAGAACTACTTAAACCTAACTAACCTAAGGACATCACACACATCCATGCCCGAGGCAGGATTCGAACCTGCGACCGTAGCGGTCTCGCGGTTTCAGACTGAAGCGCCTAGAACCGCACGGCCACACAGGCCGGCCAACAGGTGTAACCATCACAATGTTGGGTGGAAGTATACAAACGTGCGTTGTAGAGGTGCCGCATACCAGGGATGGAGTTCTCTGCCTGTTGTACTTGGTCGGACAATAAAGGGACGGTTAATGATGCTATTTGTGTATGACTCTGGAGTTCTCGTCCGATATGTGATCGCTTGTAGACAGATCTGATGATCGATCAGGCCAAGGCAACATGTCGACACAACAACGTTAAAAAGTTAATGTTGGTTTGTTCAAAATCGTGGTTCTCCGAAAGCTCTTGACCAATTGCTTTTAAATTTCGACACAACTTTGCATTCTAATAAGGACGTGATTTGGTACCTATTTCTTTAATATATGCATATTTTTAAGACATATAATAGACTGACGGAAAGGAATCGCAAACAAAGAGGGAGCTGTGCGACATAAATGAAAGTTGGTAGGCGTGTTTCTACCGCTGAAACAGGATGTCTATTAAGATTACACGCCATTCGCATGAGATTGGCGCTGTTGGCGCCACTATAAGGACGCATATTAAGTTTACTTTAAATACACACCGTAACTGTCGTTAGCGTTAGTTACATTTGAAACTGGGCGTGGTGAGGTGATGTTAGTAAAAAATACCTTTAAGGCGACAAAGTCGCCGATGTCAACAACTCAGTGAGTTTGAACGACGTCGTGTGGTATGGCTTCCAGAAGCTGGATTTTCCTTCGTTGACGTTGCGGAAAGACTTGGCAGGGAAGTAAGGATGTACATTATTACTGGCAGTGGTGGTCACGAGAATGTACGGTCACAAGAAGACCGGGCTCCGGACAACGACGAGACACCACGCCGGCGTATGACGCTGACGCATCGTACAGCATCTGCAGCAGCAATCTGAGCAGCAGTTGGTTCCACTGTGACACAATGACTGTTACAAATCGGTTACTTCAAGGACAGCTCCCAGCCAGACACCTTGTAGCGTGCATTCCACTGACCCCAAACCACCGCCGCTTGCGACTTCAGTGGTGTCAAACGAGAGCCCATTCGAGGGCAGGGTGGAGGACAGTTATGTTTTCTCATGAAACACGGTTCTACATCGGTACCAGTGGTGGCCGTGTTGATGAGGAGGAGGCCACTTGAGGGCTTGCAAAGAACCTGTCTGCGTGTCACACATTGGACCTGCACCTGGAATTATGGGCTATTGCGATTTCTTGTGATTTCATATGACAGTACGAACACGCTTGTTGTTATCCCACGTGACCTGACTGTAAATTTGTACGTCAACGTGGTCATTCGGCCACTTGTGCTGCCATTCATGAACAGCATTCCAGGGAGTGTTTACCAACAGGATATCACTCGCCCACGTACTGCTGTTGCAACCCAACAAGCTCTATGGAGTGTCGACACCTTGCATTTGCATGCTCGACCACCTGATATGTCTCCAGTCAAGCACATATGGGACATCATTGGACGACAATTCCAGCGTCATCCACAACCAGCGTTAACCTTTCCTGTACTGAACGACCAAAGGCAACAGGCAGAGAACTCCGTCCCACAAACCGACATCTGGTACCTGTACAGAACGACGTATGCACATTTGCATGGTTCCACCCAATGTTGTGGCGGTTACACCGGTTATTAATGTACCAGCATTTCACACTAGCATTGGCTTATTTCGCTCTTACATTAACCTGTGATCTTGCAATGTTGGGCACTTAAATATGTTACCTAGAGAAATGTGTTCCCGAAATTTCATTACTATACATTAATTACGTTTTGGTGTTGCGTTTTTTTTCCATCGGTGTATTTATGAATTATATATGCTAACCTTCCTCGCGACTCGGACTCTATCTTAGTGAAAGTTGTATCAAAATCCCTACTGTAATTCCTGAGGATGGTTTTCATATACAAGCAGAAAAATCCTGTGGGGACCTTAAATAACTCGTATATGTAGATGTAGCTAGGAAATCGCTGCCAACCATTCACTGTAATGAGAAGCAAGAAGGATTAATTAAAGGGACGACAGAAGCCACACAGAGCATACAGGACGATGGAAGTGACGCAAAGTAAAGAAAACATCAGTGCTCCACTAACAGCTGTATTGCAGATACTTATGAAACCGTTAATTTATACTACACGTTTGAACGGCGCCTACATTGTTTGCCGTTGTCGAGAACCGTACTAACCTGAAGACATACTGTTAGCGAAATGATTTTGTAAACGCGCGAGACACCGTCTCGTTATATGAAAAGCGTTGTATAGCATCTGCCAGATAGGTGTCTCCTAGACCACTGCACTTGCCAAGTCTATAATATACAGTGGACTTCGATATTCTCATTTAAGGCTTGTTGTGTGTAGTTCAGAAATCGGACTCTTGTTCGGAAGCAGTTGAATTCAAATAGGCACGCAGCCATCCAGATTCAGGTTTTCAGTGATTTCTTTTAATAGATTCAGGCAAATGCTCATATTCTTTCTTCATGAAAGGGCACAGACAATTTCCTTCCTCATCCTTGTCCAATCTTTCGCTGTTGACGTCTTCACCAATGGTATATTAAATGTAGATTTACGTTCTCTAAGAAGGAACTCATTACTGGCAACGTGGAATTGCCCTTCAACTGAACCAAAGTTGTAACGTGATCTAAATCAGATTTTACCTCTCTATTATTATTGACGAATGCAGGTCATAGGTAAGCATCCGCAGTGTCTTTTATAATATGAAGGGTTGCAGACATCCTGAGGCAGAACTTTATTGGTGCTGATTATTCATATGACATATTAAAAATTTCGGAATACATATTCCATCATAAAATGTCATCAGGAAACCAATCACTTCTGTAGGAATTCAATGAAATACGTCCTATATCCTGCCATATCACTTCATCACGTCGGTATTATTTTTATTTTTTATGTTATTTTACGACACATATGAAACCCAATATGACCGTAAAGTTTTGACTGACATGCTCCGCAGTTTGCTTGGATGTCGCTATCTGATTAAGACTATAGGCCCCTACTCCTTTCATGTTAATGGGAACATTCACCGTGTTGTGTCAATCCGTCACCAAGTTCTTGAGACAAAAAGCGTATAAGTAATCCTTGTTGATATACGTTTGAAGCAATATGATGCATATTAGCTTGAAAACGTTTCAAAACTGATCGCAATACTTTTGCAGCCTATTATTGCAAATAATCTTATAAACGAGTGCACAGACGTAATTGTCACAATTAGAGCTCAGAGAAAAATGATACATGAGTCAAAATTAATACTAACTCCACAAATGATCTACCATATTGTTAATACATTGTGCAGCCGCTGTTCCTTAGTTAGTACTTCAGTGCTGTTTATATGTGACATAAGAGTATTACTCGTCTTTTGCAAACGTAAAATAAAGTCGTGTGGCATAAAGGGCTGGGAGGTCACGAAGGGAAAGGTTTTCCCTATCCTCTGCTCCCACAGCCACCTTTCTTCTGCGAAGTATGAGAGCTTTGTGCATAAGTGTAACTGCTAAGTGTAGGCACGTGTAACGGGTGTGTGTGTAGCGTAGTGTCACGTGTTGGAGATGATGAGAGAAGAGAGAGGGTGACACACGCTGCTGGCGCATAGCCTGCCGTCGAAGAGCAGTAAAGCGCCCGCCGACCTTCACGTTCTCACCACACGGGCGGATCACCATCAACGGTGTTGCACGCCCTCGCTTCTCGAGACACTTCTGTGAGATTCTGAATTTAATGCAAGAAAATAGCGCAGAGACTGGTGACGGTGAACTTGATGCTATCATCCGTCCTATCCTCCCTGCCGTAAAGGCAAAGTGAAAAATATCAACAGCACGTGGAGTACCCGGATAGACAGAGCTTAACATTATGATCTAACGGGAACCGGCGTATCCAATTATTATTATTTCTTTCTTTACTTTCTCAGATGTTAAGTCTGGTTAAGAATGGAATGTGACGCGGACCTTGATCAAGCGTCACTTCCTATTAACTGTACGGTATGTGTTATATTGCATTTAGGAACTTTCGGGTAATTGAACATGTATCAATAATTACGGATTCTGTAGTTGTATATATATGTTTGGATGTAGCTGTATTGCATTGATGTACTGGTGGATATTGTGTGGTATGACTCCTGTAGTTGATAGTATAATTGGTATGATGTCAACTTTATCCTGATGCCACATGTCTTTGACTTCCTCAGCCAGTTGGATGTATTTTTCAACTTTTTCTCCTGTTTTCTTTTGTATATTTGTTGTATTGGGTATGGATATTTCGATTAGTTGTGTTAATTTCTTCTTTTTATTGGTGAGTATGATGTCAGGTTTGTTATGTGGTGTTGTTTTATCTGTTATAATGGTTCTGTTCCAGTATAATTTGTATTCATCATTCTCCAGTACATTTTGTGGTGCATACTTGTATGTAGGAACTTGTTGTTTTAAAAGTTTATGTTGTAAGGCAAGCTGTTGATGTATTATTTTTGGTACATTGTCATGTCTTCTGGGGTATTCTGTATTTGCTAGTATTGTACATCCGCTTGTGATGTGATCTACTGTTTCTATTTGTTGTTTACAAAATCTGCATTTATCTGTTGTGGTATTGGGATCTTTAATAATATGCTTGCTGTAATACCTGGTGTTTATTGTTTGATCCTGTATTGCAATCATGAATCCTTCTGTCTCACTGTATATATTGCCTTTTCTTAGCCATGTGTTGGATGCGTCTTGATCGATGTGTGCCTGTGTTAGATGATACGGGTGCTTGCCATGAAGTGTTTTCTTTTTCCAATTTACTTTCTTCGTATCTGTTGATGTTATGTGATCTAAAGGGTTGTAGAAGTGGTTATGAAATTGCAGTGGTGTAGCCGATGTATTTATATGAGTGATTGCCTTGTGTATTTTGCTAGTTTCTGCTCGTTCTAGAAAGAATTTTCTTAAATTGTCTACCTGTCCATAATGTAGGTTTTTTATGTCGATAAATCCCCTGTGATGTATTCTATATTTGTGGCATTGTGATCGTGTAAGTGTATTGAGTGCTTCTAGGTCTGTGTTACTCCATTTCACTACTCCAAATGAGTAGGTCAGTATTGGTATGGCATAAGTATTTATAGCTTTGGTCTTGTTTCTTGCCGTCAATTCTGTTTTCAGTATTTTTGTTAGTCTTTGTCTATATTTTTCTTTTAGTTCTTCTTTAATATTTGTATTATCTATTCCTATTTTTTGTCTGTATCCTAGATATTTATAGGCATCCGTTTTTTCCATCGCTTCTATGCAGTCGCTGTGGTTATCCAATATGTAATCTTCTTGTTTAGTGTGTTTTCCCTTGACTATGCTATTTTTCTTCCATTTGTCTCTTCCAAAAGCCATACTTATATCATTGCTGAATACTTCTGTTATCTTTAGTAATTGGTTGAGTTGTTGATTTGTTGCTGCCAGTAGTTTTAGATCATCCATGTATAGCAAATGTGTGATTTTGTGTGGGTATGTTCCAGTAATATTGTATCCATAATTTGTATTATTTAGCATGTTGGATAGTGGGTTCAGAGCAAGGCAGAACCAGAAAGGACTTAATGAATCTCCTTGGTATATTCCACGCTTAATCTGTATTGGCTGTGATGTGATATTATTTGAATTTGTTTGGATATTAAGTGTGGTTTTCCAATTTTTCATTACTATGTTTAGGAACTGTATCAATTTAGGATCTACTTTGTATATTTCCAATATTTGTAGTAACCATGAGTGGGGTACACTATCAAAAGCTTTTTGGTAATCAATATATGCGTAGTGTAGCGACCTTTGTTTAGTTTTAGCTTGATATGTCACCTCTGCATCTATTATCAGTTGCTCTTTACATCCTTGTGCTCCTTTGCAACAGCCTTTTTGTTCTTCATTTATAATTTTGTTCTGTGTTGTATGTGTCATTAATTTCTGTTTAATGATTGAAGTTAATATTTTGTATATTGTTGGTAGGCATGTTATGGGGCGATATTTAGCTGGGTTCGCTGTGTCTGCTTGATCTTTAGGTTTCAGATAAGTTATTCCATGTGTAAGTGTATCAGGGAATGTGTATGGGTCTGCAATGTAACTGTTAAATAATTTAGTTAGATGTGAATGTGTTGAGGTGAACTTCTTTAACCATAAATTTGCTATTTTATCATTTCCAGCGGCTTTCCAATTGTGAGTAGAATTAATTGCTTGGGTGACTTCATGTTGCAAAATTATCACTTCAGGCATTTGTGGTATCATCTTGTATGTGTCTGTTTCTGCTTGTATCCACCGTGCATGCCTGTTATGTTGTACCGGGTTAGACCATATGCTGCTCCAGAAGTGTTCCATGTCTGTTATGTTTGGTGGATTGTTTATTTTAATGTGTGTGTTATCTATTGTCTGGTAAAATTTCTTTTGGTTTGTGTTGAATGTTTGGTTTTGTTTCCTTCTATTTTCACTTTTTTTGTATCTTCTGAGTCGTTTGGCTAATGCTTGTAATTTCTGCTTCTTTTCGTCTAATTGCTCTGTCGCTTCTTGTTGTGAGATTTTACCTAACCTTTTTCGTTTTTTTTCCGAGATTTCATTTCTTATAAATTGTGTTAGCTGTCCGATGTCATTTCTCAGTTTTTCTATTCTGATCTGTAGCCTGTGTTGCCATGCTGGTTTTGTGGGTTTCTTCTGTGTGTTGGTTGGTTCTGATCTCTGTCTAGTGTGTATATTTAGTGTAGTGAGTGCTCCTAAATAAACCAGTAGTTGTAACTCTTCCATAGTTGTGTTTTCACTTATTTTGTTGTGTATGATTGTGTTGATAGTTTTTATTGTTGTTTCGACTTGTGGGTTATTTGGTGGTCTATGCAAGAATGGTCTTATGTCTGTATTTGTGTCTTTGTATTCTATATATGTCAGCTGAAATTTTTCTTCTATATCTAACATGTGTGTCACTTCGTGTTCTATTTGTGCTTGTTCTGGTGGCTGTCTTAAGATTTCGTTTTCCTCTGATTGTTTAATTGGTGCGTGTTGTACTTTGTTTGTTTGCTCTGGGATGTTTGAGTCCATTACTGTATTTTCTTCTTCTTCTGATTGCACATTATTTTGTTCCAGTATTTGTTGTACTTGTTGTTTGATGTTTTCTAATTCTGACTGGGGTATCCTGTTATTTTTGATTATTACACGGATCTGATCAGCTAGTCTTTGTTCTGTTAAAAATTTTAATTCTGGGTATCTGGTAATAAATGTTGTGTGTACTTGTGATCTGTATCCAGTTGTGTTGGTTCCTAGGTTTGTTGCTTGGTAATAACAGAACATGAGGTGTCGATTAACTTCATCTGACCATCTCATCCTCTGTCTTTGTTTTCCTTCTAGGGTGGTTGCAGGAAGCATATCCTGCAAAACACCTCTATTTGGATTTAAATCATTTTCCAGTTGGCTAGCAGTGTCGTTACCATTGTGGGCGGGCATAGGGTTCAAGCGTCGTCCCCGACCATGACGGCGCTTGTCCGAGGCTTCTTTAGTTCTGTCCTGAACCAACTAATCACACTAAAGGGGGGTTAGCCCTATTAGTGGTTTGTTCTTTTCGTCGCCTTTTACGACTGGCAGAACATACCGGAGGCCTATTCTTTTCCCGGGCCTATTATTATTGTTATTATTATTATTATTATTATTATTATTTCCTCGCGTCCATCTACTTAATAACCAGGTGTTAATGAAAAATACGCTGTTTGAGCACCATTTGCATCTACATGATTCCTATAACTACATGATTACTCGCATTTCAGAATTAAGTGCCTAGCAGAAGGTTCATCGTACCAAGCTATTTTTCCAACGTTCCATTCCTGGACAGCGAGCCGGAAAAGCGAACACTTAGACCTTCCCGTGCGAGCTTCTGATTCCTATTATTTTATTATGATGATCATTTCTCCCTATGTAGCTAGGTTCCAATAAAATATTTTCACACACTGAGGAGAAAGTTGGTGACTGACATTTCATGAGAAGACCCTGCCGGAACGAAAAACGCCTTTGTGTCAATGACTGGCACCCCAGTTCGCGCATCACATCCGTGGCACTCTCTCCCCTGTTTCGCGACAGTACGAGAGATTATCAGAAAGGAGAGGTGTCTCGATCCATAAGAGACATTTCTCGACTCGGCTTTTGACGTCTTTTGCAACGGCTTTTTATTATTGTTTCTAATGAATCACGTCCATTGGCTCTAGGGTAGACACTTCTGAAGTCCAACCAATTTGGTAAGTTTCAGTCATCTTTGTGCCGCCGCGCGGCATTAGCCGAGCAGTCTCAGGCGCTACAGTCGTGGACTGTTCGGCTGGTCCCGGCGGAGGTTCGAGTCCTCCCTCGGGCATTGGTGTGTGTGTTTGTCCTTAGGATAATTTAGGTTAAGTAGTGTGTAAGCTTAGGGACTGATGACCTTAGCATGTAAGTCCCATAAGATTTCACACACATTTGAACATCTTTGTGCCACTGATGGTTTTCTCCTTCTGCTTAAGACTTGCTGCCCAGTGCAGGTCTGTGTTGGCGTCCGGAATGGAGGCTCTATGGAGGCCACAAAGCAATTTTGAGAAACTAAACAGAGAGTAAGCAGAGGGTCTAAAATTGAAGATGTAGAGAAGACATCTTCTCATGGCAGTTTTAGGTGGGACGTGTTTTGAGCTATGGTTGGGTAAGGTACCGGCAGAGGACGGGCCTAAACTGCTTCGTCTACGACACTACCAACCTCAGCAAGTAACTGCGGTAGTCTTTATTGAATGCTTCATATGCTCCGCTTTGCGTTCCATTGCACGTTGATGGGTGTTTTTTTCAGTTTGAAATGAGTGTAGAGACCAATGCTGGATCCTGACAGAGTTCGGGCAAAACAAAACGATTGGTGACCCCTATGACAGACGTCAGTTGTGTTTTCGCAGAAGCACAAATTACGGGTCTAGGCTCCCAGCCCTGCGAGAGGAAGGCGGGGCTCGCTTCCCTGTATCTCTCCGTTTCCCGCGGCGATCTAGGTTCTCGTTTGATATCGCGTGCAGACTACTGCCACTTGTAAGTGTAGCGAGATGTCACTTTTTCTGTTCGCCGGTATAAATGCGGTCAGACTGGTAATAAGCGCTGTTCAGTCGGGAAAGTGCAAACGTAAAGCAGAGGGATGTGAATCTGGCTTTGAGCAAATACGGTCCCCATATTAACTGTTACCGGCCTACAAGAATGAGATTTTCGCAGGATTTTCATACACATGCAGGCAAATACTTTGTTGGTATGTAACATCCGCTTCAGAACTACAACATAAAGTTAAAATACTATTCAATGCACACCAATGTCTTTGGAAACAGGTAGGGTTTTTGATTGCAGAGTGAAAGAACCGGAAGTACCACATCATGAATGTCCTTTTCCCTTTCTTCGTTTGCAACCACAGTCATAACATTTTATAATGAAATTGCCACCATTTACTGTACGTTTTTTTATTACTTATTTCACACAATCGTGATTTCGTCTTTACAACCGTTACATAGTACAAAGGCGGAAGTCCTTACATTAACCACCTGTCTAAATGGCCAGTACGAATTAAAAATAGGTATTGTAGCAGGCACTACGCACAACGGACACACTTCAACGCACTGTACTGTGCTTATGATGGCCAATACAGCACAGCATTCAATACAGCACAGCATTCTTCTGCCTCTAATCCATAAACGACTTAGTCTGAGCAGCCCTCTTAAATTGTTTGCAGATGATTTGGTTTCGTCACATGATTAAAACCGATTGCAAAATTATTTAGACAAGATACCTGTGGCAAGTGGCAATTGACTCTGAATAATGGAAATTGTGAAGTCATCTACATTGGTCCTTAAAGGAATCCGCTAAGTTTCAGTTACACAATAAATCACAAAAATCTGATGGTCGTGAATCCAACTAACTACACCACTGGCCATTACAACAGCTACAACAAGAAGAAATGCAGATGATAAACGGGTATTCATTGGACAAATATGTTATACTAGAACCGACATGTAATTATATTTTCACGCAATTAGGGTGCATAGATCCTGAGAAATCAGTACCCAGAACAATCACCTCTGGCCGTAATAACGGCCTTGATACGCCTAGGCATTGAGTCAAACAGAGCTTGGATGGCGTGTACAAGTACAGCTGCCGATGCAGCTTCAACACCATACCACACTTCATCAAGAGTAGTGACTGGCGTATTGTGACGAGCCAATTGCTCGGCCACCATTGACCAGACGTTTTCAATTGGTGAGAGATCTGGAAAATGTGCTGGCCAGGACAGCAGTAGAACATTTTCTGTAACCAGAAAGGCCCGTACAGGACCTGCAACATGCAGTCGTGCATTATTCTGCTGAAATGCAGGGTGTAGCAGGGATCGAATGAAGGGTAGATCCACGGGTCGTAACACATCTGAAATGTAACGTCCACTGTTCAAAGTGCCGTCAATGCGGCAAGAGGTGACCGAGACGTATAACTAATGGCACACCATACCATCACGCCGGGTGTTACGCCATTATGGTGATGACGCATACACGCTTCCAATGTGCGTTCACCGCGATGTCGCCAAACATGGATGCGACCATCATGATGCTGTAAACAGAACCTGGATTCTTCCGAAAAAATGACCTTTTGCCATTCGTGCACTCAGTTTCGTCGTTGATTACACCATCGCAGGCGCTCCTGTCTGTGATGCAGCGTCAAGGGTAACCGCAGCCATGGTTTTCGAGCTGTTAGTCCATGCTGCTGCAAACGTCGTCGAACTGTTCGTGCTGATGGTTGGTGTCTTGCAAACGTCCCCATCTTTTGACTCAGGGATCGAGAGGTGGCTGCACGATCCATTACAGCCATGCGGATAAGAAGCCTGTCATCTCGACTGCTAGTGATACGAGGCCGTTGGGATCCAGCACGGCGTTCCATTTTACCCTCCTCAACCCACCGATTCCATATTCTGCTAACAGTCATTGGATCTCGTCCAACGCAAGCAGCAATGTTGCGACACGATAAACCGCAATCGCGGTAGGCTACAATCCGACCTTTATCAAAGTCGGAAACGTGATGGTACGCATTTCTCCTCCTTACACGAGGCATCACAACAACGTTTGACCAGGCAACGCTGGTCAACTGCTGTTTGTGTGTGAGAAATCGGTTGGAAACTTTCCTCATGTCAGCACGTTATAGGTGTCGCCACCGGCGCCAATCTTGTGTGAATGCTCTGAAAAGCTAATCATTTGCATATCACAGCATCTTCTTCCTGTCGGTTACATTTCGTGTCTGTAGCACGTCATCTTTGTGGTGTAGCAATTTTAATGGCCAGTAGTGTACTTAGGGAATACAATTACGAATAACTCAAATTGCAATGATCCCAGAGATAATGTTTTGGCGGAAAGCTAATCAAAGACTGCTATTTACTGGCACAACATTTAGAAGGTGCAAGTCTACTGAAGAGGCTGCGTACACTAGGCTTGTTCGTCCTCTTCTGGAGCATTGCTGAGTTCTGTAGGATCGGCATCAGATGTAACTGGCGGAGGACTTTGGAAAAGTTCAAAGGAGGGCAACTTGTTTCGTATTGCTGCAAAATATTGGAGACAGTGTCATTGATACTATACGTGAGTTCGGGTGGCAAATATTAGAACAACGGTGTTTTTCGTTGCGGCAAAATCTTTTCGTTAAATTTCATTCACAGATTTAGCTGTAGAGATGAAATCGCGATGGTGTGAAATGAGTAAGAAAGAACTTGCAGTAGAATCGTTGGTGTCTGTTGGATTGATCACTAACGCAGTCCAACGTAGGAAACGAAACACATTTTTCACGCTAGTAACCTACATATAAAATTGTTTGAGAGGACTCGGCATGCTGTGAGGAGTTTGTAATTTGCTATCTTTAGCGGACTTTCTGTGACCCGCCTTTGGCACAAGAGCCCTGTGCAATGCTCATAAATCATAAAGACAGATCAAAATATATTTATATTCAGTGTTTCAACAAAAATGGCTGGCACCTGCTTTGCTATAGAACACCGTCGTACAAATTAGAGAAGCGAAGACTATAGTTATTTCTAGAAAGTCGCCTAACCAGGATGTGCATAATTTGCATAATACAGTACGTAGCTATCATGTATGTCCTGTGAATTGTATCGAGCATCCTTGAAACGCTCAAATACCAGTTTCTGACAATCGCGCCTTGTCCTCTGTTGAATATTCTTAGTTTTTCCTATGCACTACACGGTCATATTGCTCCGCTCATGCTCGTAATCTATTCATAGCAGTTTTTGTACTCTCTGCGTATAATCTTTAGTACCTGTTCCTTGGATAATGATTCTCCTTTATTGCGTTTCATTAGAGACG
The DNA here is from genome assembly GCF_023898315.1 of Schistocerca nitens. NCBI lineage: Eukaryota > Metazoa > Arthropoda > Insecta > Orthoptera > Acrididae > Schistocerca > Schistocerca nitens. The sequence continues at coordinate 506,692,957 of NC_064615.1, forward strand.
GGATTTGTGGATCCCTATCCGACAAGGATGATGAACTACTTGGCTCGACACCTGTTTCAATATCATATTCACTTGTTAACCAAGTATAGTCATCATTGTATTCCTCATGTATATTGTCCGCACAGACAAACTTATACAATACCACACATTCCACTGACTTATTTTGCAGAAATGCTAATATTTCATCCGCCACTTCTTTCTCACTATGAGATATTTCTTGGGTTCCTTTCTGACGAAATGTCAACTTCGGCCGGCCGCGGTGGTCTCGCGGTTCTAGGCGCGCAGTCCGGAACCGTGCGACTGCTACGGTCGCAGGTTCGAATCCTGCCTCGGGCATGGATGTGTGTGATGTCCTTAGGTTAGTTAGGTTTAAGTAGTTCTAAGTTCTAGGGGACTAATGACCACAGCAGTTGAGTCCCATAGTGCTCAGAGCCATTTGAACCATTTTTTTTGTCAACTTCTGCATCTGTTTTTGTGGGTACAATGCAACGTTTGCTTTGTTTATCGTTGCCATTGCCCTGCTTCGTATTAGCACCATCAGCATTGTTGCACTGTTGTGAGCTACTCGTCTCTAAGCAGTTCAAGTACGCCCTGTAGCCTCACGCTGTGCTCACCATAAACATCTCTAACCACGCCCCTGTTGCCATTAGCAGCTAATATCGTGGTTGCAAGGTAAACAATATGTAGGGTTGTCGAATGCCGTAAACATTATTGGGTTTTTGCGACCTCGCTTTGAAAGGGCTCCTTGTTAGATATGAAAAAATACCCGACATTGCTTGACAAAATATGGCAGAGATGTATTGCCGTTACTTGTCACATTAAGGGGAGGTTTACTTTCTTTGGCCCGATAAAAGCATGTTCTTTGAGAATTTTTTCTCGGGATATGTTACAGATATCAATGTCAAATTTTGTCAAATTGTTTATTGATATTTCCTCTACAAATTGAAATTTTTTCGACCGAAAATGTCGAAGATCAAAGGTGGAAGTGCCGTAGGAACGAAACCAAATTTCGATGTAGACCTCCATGCGTGGTTTGTCACAGGTCAGCCCGCTCGTCTGAAATCAAAATTGAGTTGACATTAGCGAAGTATATAAGATTCTTTTGGAGTTGTACCTCGCTTAAGTTATTTGGACCATAGGAAACAAAATGGCGGCCATTTGAAAAAAAAATATTAGGGGTTTTTCATCGATTTTTCGACTTCGTCGACCAAGTAAAAATATTTGTAGTTGATGGATCGGAATAAGAGTGGTACAACTCCTAGATAATTTAGTTAGCTTCGTCGGAAACAGACATGCCAATCGGTTCAGTAGATCAGAAGTTACCATACGGCGCGATAAAAAAAAGTCCTTTCGAGAAAAACGCGTTTGAATTTTTGACTACATATAAATGCAATATTATGCAACTTAAGTTCAACTGCTATTCTGGGTCCATAAACAGTCCCAGGGCGACGTCCATCGTTGTCATGGGCTTCAGAATTGCTGAATACCCTTCGTTGAAGCTGCTTACTGCCAGGAAAGTCGCAATCTCCACAGTTTTCTCACCAGAATGCAAATGCTTGGGAGCTAACTTCCAAACACATGCGTTCAACCTTTCATTTGAATTTTGTGTTTCCTCCCAAGCACCGGTACAATAACTCGTCCTCTGAAAGAAAAAAACTGGTGCGTGAAAAGGTCGATTTCAGGCAGGTGCATTTTTTTGTTCAACCGCGAATAACAAACATTTCCGATCCCTTTTCGGAAAAACCGTTTCAGGGGTCGATTTTAAACACTTCTATGGATCCAATAATGCAATTTTTAAAAAAGTCGAGTTTTTTTGAACCAAAAGATACTAAACCTCCTCATAAGTATATCTGGGAAATGAAACAGAAAGATTTAAAGTGGTACAACCACACGCCTTTCATTGTGTAGAAGCCAGATGCCTAAGTGACAGAGTATAGAAAATTTTGAAGCCTAGATAACTACCAAGCTAAACAAATTTATGGTCCAATGAAGATTGTGAGACTTTCACGGTTAGGTAAGGAATCATACTGCCACGGAATTGCTCAACAGGAGACTTTATATAAAAGCCCTTGTGCATATGTAAGACGACTTCGAAAACGAGTCATGAAGTATCTTACTTCCTCTAGTACGTCTCTTGGATAATAGATGCGACGAAAAGTCGCAGCGATTCAGTTTGTATTGAGTCGTACCGACAGCGATTCTTTCACAGCAGTTTTTGTTAGGTGCACAACATATTCTGACAAAAGACTACGAGCTTCAGCGTTGGTCAGAGTGGAGGTCCTCGATGGTGGCGGCGTGTTGCTTCTGTTTAGCTACGGCGGCAGGTTTCCCCTCGCAGAGGCTGGGCCCACAACAAGGCCGCTAGACGGCGCTGAGAGGTTCCGCCCATTTAGCCAGATGAAGCCCGGAGTGGCCTCGCCAATAGCCGCCGCCTTTGTTTCCGCGGCGCGGGCCACTTGCTGTGACGTCACGAGGCGGGCGCGCTCCCACGTCCTGCCAACGTTCCCATTACGTTAACAGCGCAAAACCTCCCACCGTTGCTCCCTGGAACGACGACATCAGACGCCGAGGAATCTGCTGCTGCAAGCGGCGCAGACTGTTTCAGCTTCCTAACCAGACACCTTGTTCTGTGTTCTGTGTCTCGCCGACCTTCCGTCGTGGACAAGCCACGGCATTCAGCGTTTCGTTGATATACACTCTTGGAGACATAGTTATGGTCTGTGTACCTGCTTCATAATAACATCTCTAGTGCGTATGTCTTCATGCTTACGCTGTTTGATCAGAAGTGTCGACACAACTTGAAACGTCCCCTTAGAAAAATTTATGAATGATTGTGCTGGTAAACCCCTTACGTTATTTGATTTTCAAACAGCTGAGCAAAACTGAACGTACTCAGACATTTCTCTCTTTACTTATTCTGATCATCAATCACTAAACTGACACACAATATTTTTAGCGCAACGCAGTCTGACTTTTAATAATCCCTACAACAGAATGGCCCTGACTAACAATAACCTATACCTTTCATGAATCACTTACCTCACAAAAATCTTGATTACTCGGACTACTACAATACAGCGAGCGCCAATACTGTCAGATAAATAAAAGGTTCTAACTACTGAAGGCACTAACTACTGATAGGCATTGTTAGCAAATGAAAGATTTTGATAGAGAACAAACAATGTATTTACCTTAATAGTGTTCAAAAGTCATTATATATATATATATATATATATATATATATATATATATATATATATATCAGTTCATGACATCCAGTCTTACAAATTTGCTCTCTCTGGTGGACACACGTCCAGATCATCCGCTCTCAAAATTCTGCCATCTCTCTCTCCACATCCACTGTGGTGTCACCGCCAGACACCACACTTGCTAGGTGGTAGCTTAAATCGGCCGCGGTCCATTAGTACATGTCGGACCCGCGTGTCGCCACTGTCAGGATCGCAGACCGAGCGCCACCACAAGGTAGGTCTCGAGAGACGTACTAGCACTCGCCCCAGTTGTACGACGACGTTGCTAGCGACTACACTGACGAAGCCTTTCTCTCAATTGTCGAGAGACAGTTAGAATAGCCTTCAGCTAAGTCCATGGCTACGACCTAGCAAGGCGCATTAACCATATCTGGAGAGAGTCTCACTTGTATTATCAAGAGCAATGTACAACAAGAAATTAAAGTTAAGTATACGAGAAGCTCCGTTCTTTTCTTTATAGCTTTCATCACGTATCCTGTTCCAGACTTAACGCAAGACGGCTTGAGTTGACGCGTGCCCTTTCGGCTACCTCCCTTGTGTCTAGACTGTCTTGTCTAGACACAGCATCCACCACTGCTGGCGGCTCACCTCCAACTGCGCAACGCTACGCGCTGTTAACAGCCAACTGCCCAACACTACAATAGCAAATATTGCAACAATGCCGACCAGCCTCAGACTGCACACAGCACAGTCAGTGATTTTCATACAGAGCGCTACGTGGCGTTACCAACATATAAACCTAAACAGCCTACTTACTAACTCTATGTATTGCGGAATTGCCCATTAGATATCACGACAGGTGTACTCGCCAGTATAACAAATGCGGGGATTATTGTGTTACTAGTGGAGATGCAGTAACAGGAGAATCAGTCGACGAGGAGACCTTGGCAACACCGATCGCGGACTAGCCATTGGATGTCACCTAATAAATCTACTAGGGTTACCAAACCTTCAAAAGCTGCCCAAGTAGGCTGTTGGTGACATGAATCGTGAAACGGGAATTCGAAGGAGCAAGGACACGTAAACCAAGACCAGACAGACCTCATCTACTGACGGACAGGAGCCATCCAACATTGCAGAGGGTGGTTATAAAAATTGCTTGTAATCAGCGGAAGGAATGACTCGTGATTCGAAAGTGCTACCGGCAGTCCAGCCAGCGCAATAACTGTGCATGTGGAGTTAAAAATAATGGGCTACAGTGTTGGAGCAGCTCCTCATAAGTCACAGGTTTCTGTAGTCAGCTCTAAGCGAGTCTTGAGATAGTGTAAAGAACGACATCACTGGACAGTGGATGACTGGAAACACGTGATCTCGAGAGATGAAAAAAAAATGGTTCAAATGGCTCTGAGCACTATGGGACTTAACTTCTAAGGTCATCAGTCCCCTAGAACTTAGAATTACTTAAACCTAACTAACCTACGGACATCACACACATCCATGCCCGAGGCAGGATTCGAACCTGCGACCGTACAGGTTGCGCGGTTCCAGACTGTAGCGCCTAGAACCGCTCGGCCACACCGGCCGGCTGCAATGTTACGCCCAAATATTTAATCGACGCGACTGTGTCAAGCGCTACACTACTAATGGAGTAATCAAACATTACAGGATTCTTTTTCCTATTCATCTGCATTAATTTACATTATCTATATTTAGAGTTAGCTGCCATTCTTTACACCAATCACAAATCCTGTCCAAGTCATCTTGTATCCTCCTGAAGTCACTCAACGACGACACCTTCCCGTACACCACAGCATCATCAGCAAACAGCCGCACATTGCTATCCACCCTATCCAAAAGATCATTTATGTAGATAGAAAACAACAGCGGATCTGTCACACTTCCCTGGGGCACTCCAAATGATACCCTCACTTCCGATGAACTCTCACCATCGAGGACAACGTGCTGGCTTCTATTATTTAAGAAGTCAATGTAATGGAAGAGATGGCCGTTATTGATGCAGAAGCGATGGGAAGGATTCTTGGTTTGACAGAAGAAGAACAAGAGCCGATGATCGTTGAAAACGAATCAAGAATCAATCTGCTTACGTGCTCGGCGGACAAAATATTATTCCCCCCCTTAAAAAAGCACACTGGTACTTCTGGAGCGTTGTAGATGGTGTGTAAGTATTACCGGGCGGCCATGTGACCCTCCACTGCTTGAATAAGTAATGGCAGTAATGTGGTGAGTATGTAAACAGATGGTTATATGGAGTCAGCGCAGTAAGATGCGTCGAAATAGAGACACGAGGAATGGCGGAAAGGAGGTACCGTGTTTGGAAGTGTCCGTGAACACTTCGTGACGGAAGTTGCCCGATTTGTTGATTTATCAACGAGGACCGTACGACGTGCCACCAAGAACTCGTTTAGCTCCCGCAGCCATGTAAGACGGCATAATAACATTGGCCGTACGAGGATCCTAAACGAGACGAACCGGAGATGGGTGTAACGCCCTGTCAACGGAGGAGGAGGAAATTAGTGTTTAACGTCCCGTCGACAACGAGGTGCCGGCCGAAGTGGCCGTGCGGTTAAAGGCGATGCAGTCTGGAACCGCAAGACCGCTACGGTCGCAGGTTCGAATCCTGCCTCGGGCATGGATGTTGTGATGTCCTTAGGTTAGTTAGGTTTAACTAGTTCTAAGTTCTAGGGGACTAATGACCTCAGCAGTTGAGTCCCATAGTGCTCAGAGCCATTTGAACCATTTTTGACAACGAGGTCATTAGAGACGGAGCACAAGCTCGGATTAGGGAAGGATGGGGAAGGAAATCGGCCGTGCCCTTTCAAAGGAACCATCCCGGCATTTGCCTGAAGTGATATAGGAAAATCACGGAAAACCTAAATCAGGATGGCCGGACGCGGGATTGAACCGTCGTCCTCCCGAATGCGAGTCCAGTGTGCTAACCACTGCGCCACCTCGCTCGGTCACTGTCAACGGCAATTAGACTTCATGTCCGACGGTAACAGACGGGGTCAGTGAATTTAGATCCATATCAACTAGTTCCAGAATGTGTAATGCGAACAGAACTGCATGCATTGGACACTTGGAGACGAGTACCTCACAAAAGTTTATTGCTCACGATGACATATGAAGCTGCACATATTGCAAGATGACAAGAGCTGTGTTTCATAGGGCTGTGCGCATATGTTCCACCGTATTACAACTCGACTGGCCTGCCAAATCATCCCATTTTAATCCGATAGAAACCACTGGGGGGGGGGGGGGGGGGGGGAACTGGCAACAGAACGACTATTCACGTTGGTGTGTAGAGTGCATGAGGTTGGCTATATACCGTCTGATTTTCGCAGATTGCAAGTGCCGTCAAGTGCGAGAATTATTGCACAGTCAGCTTAACCGTACATGCGTTCGAGTTGCTGACACTAATAATATACAGAAGAAGGAAAAAGGAAACTGAGAATGCGTTAGATGTCGATCACTTTGGCTTCAGGAAAGGTGAAGGTACTAAGGAGGGAATTCTGACGTTGAGGTTGATAGTGGAAGCAAGATTAAAGAAAAATCAAGGCAGATTCATAGGATTCATCGACCTGGAAAAAGCATTCGACAGTGTCAAATGGTGCAAGATGTTCGAAATTCTAAGTAAAACAGAGGTAAGTGAAAACTGGTTTCGCAGGACAGAACGGATCAGGTTGTGGAAAGGGGCCAAGATCAGTTACTGTTAGTTACACAAGAAGACACAACTTTATTCCTCGAAAACCAATGCATCGTTTTCTATTTAAAACAGCAAGGATCAATTCACGGATGAGGGCCCAAGTAACTTCTCAATAATAAAGTTTAAATAATTCCATTTAAAACACAAGGATTTAGAGAAACGGCTGAAGGCCTTACTTAAGTAAAATTAAAATATCTTCTCGGCTAAAGTCCCAAATAATATTTCAGATCAGCAAAGGAAATTCTTTAAAAGGCAAGCATTTACAAATCTCGGCTAAAAGCCTTATTAAGGAAAATTTAAATTAATTCCTCGGCTGAAAGCCCAATAATTTTTCAACATAATAAAATGCAACCTTTACATACAAGCATTTACACAGTAAAACAGAAAACCATCATAAGAAAACTTAAAATATCTTGACGCCCGAAGGTCCAAACAATTATCCAAAATAATTTAAGACAAACCTTAAGATAAGCATTTACACAGTACGGCTGAAGGATATTTTAAGAATTCAAGGAAACTGAAGAAAAACCTTACCGACAGGAATTTACACATTACAGGTGAAAGCCACAGATTTGTAAACAAACGCGGCTGAAGGCCTAAATACAGAGCAAACAAGAATTTTAAATAAAGCACGGCTGAAGGCCTAATCTTAAAATACTTCACATAAGATTCGGCTGAGGGCCATATACTGTACATAGAACGGACAAAATTAAAACACGGCTGAAGGGCTGGCACAGTGCTTGCGACAAAAGAAAATCACAATCACAAACAACAGAGCAGTGGTGCTCAGAAGTGTTCCAAGGGTCGGCCTGGGGAGGAAACTCTAACAACAGTTTACGTGAGACAGGCAGCCAAGCGTAACACTAAATAACCGGGTGGCAGCACGACCTAGGAACGGCTCAAGAACCAACCAACAGCCTAATCAATACCACCGACCAACTCCTACTCCAGTACGCAGACAGCATTCATAACTGCTCAGTGGAAATCACAGACGCTATACACAGTTCTACGTACACACTTGCACCAAAAACTTCGATAATCCTAAAACCAATGACTATGGAACAAGAAGGGCAAATCACAAGTCGACATACAGAGCTTGCATAAACGGTCGGCGACCAAACACACGTCGTACGATGAGACGACCGACCGAACGAGCAAAAAAGGTCGTCCCCACTCAAGTCGACAACGGTCGGGTGAGTCTTGGCTGTCCGGAGCAAACTGTGGCTCCAACCCGACTCAACTCGATATCCGTTCGGAACTCGGAGACACAGCGACTCGGGCACACTGGCTCGGACCCAACCATGCAGAGGGAACATTTGCCAATTGGCCACCCGACATCTCTGCACAAGGAAGGAACCGACCCACGTCCGGCAGATGACCAACTGACGAGGCCCAGAAATGGTCAAAAGACCAAATACATGTCGCCCGATGAGACGACCAACCAACGGCCGTTCCCGCTCCAATCTCCTTCCGTCGGACAGTTCATGTGTGTCGCCAGCGGTCGGCCAGTACTGGCTGTCCGCGCCTCACTGGCGCTCCGTCCCCGACTGAAACCTTATCGATAAGCGCTGCTGCTGCAGCTCACGGGCAGGTAAGACAGGAAGTTAGTGACGCCAGTAAATCGAATAAGAAAATGAGGCGGGAGTACCGTAAAGAGAAGATGACAAACAATAAACGGCATGAACCCGAGCCGCGCACGGCTCAGTAAGTGACGGTAATATAGAATATGTGCAAGAACCAGGAGGGGACAATAAGAGTGCAAGAACAAGAACGAAGCACTCGAATTAAAATGGGTGTAAGACAGGGATGTAGCCTTTCGCCCTTACTGTTCAATCTATACATGGAATAAACAACGACAGAAATAAAAGAAAGGTTCAAGAGCGGAATTAAAATTCAAGGTGAAAGGATATCAATGACAAGATTCGATGATGACATTGCTGTCCTCAGTGAAAGTGAAGAAGAATTACAAGATCCTCTGAGTGGAATGAACATCTACTGAGTACAGAATATGGATTGAGAATAAATCGAAGAAAGACAGTAATGTGAAGTAGCAGAAAAGAACAGCGACAAACTTAACATTAGGATCGGTGATCAAGATGTTGATGAAGTTAACGAATTCTGATACGTAGGCAGCAAAATAACCTGTGTCGGACGGGGCAACGAGGACATAAAAAGCAGACTAGCACTGGCAAAAAGGACATTCCTAGCCAAGAGAAGTCTCCTAGTATCAAACATAGGCCATAATTTGAGGAAGAAGTTTATGAGAATGGATATTTGGTGTGCAGAATTGTATGGAAGTGAAACATGGACTGTGGGAAAACCGGAGTAGAAGAGATCGAACCTTTTGAGGTCTTGTGCTAGAGGCGAATGTGGAAAATTAGGTGGACTGATGAGGTAAGGGATAAGGAGGTTCACCGCAGAATCAGAGAGGAAAGGAATATATGGAAAACACTGAAAAGAAGAAGGGACATGATGGTAAGACATTTTTCAAGACAGCAGGGAATAACTTCCATGGTACTAGATGCAGCTTACAAGGGAACCTCCCCATCGCACCCCCCTCAGATTTAGTTATAAGTTGGCCCAGTGGCTAGGCCTTGAAAAACTGAACACAGATCAATCAAGAAAACAGGAAGAAGTTGTGTGGAACTATGAAAAAAAAATGAGCAAAATATACAAACTGAGTAGTCCATGCGTAAGATAAGCAACATCAAGGATAATATGATCTCAGGAGCGCCGTGGTCTCGTGGTTAGCGTGAGCAGCTGCGGAGCGAAAGGTCCTTGGTTCAAGTCTTCCCAGGAGTGAAAAGTTAAATTTTTTTTATTCAGACAATTATCAAAGTTCAGGCACTCACACATAATCAACTTCGCTCTCCAAAATTCGAGGACATGTTCAGATTTGCTTGGACATATGCAGGATTTGACGGTCTACACGCGGAAAAATTTGAAAACGTTAAAAACATGTGTTTTGACAGAGCACAGGGAAAACTGTGCGACTGTGAAACTGTTGCATTCATTTATTGCAGTTTATGTGACAAACTCTTATGTTTTCATTACTTTTTTGGGAGTGATTATCACATCCACAAGAAAACTTAAATCGGGCAAGGTAGAAGAATATTTTTACCCATTCGCCAAGTGTACAAGTTAGGTGGTTCGACAACATATTCCTGTCATGTGACGCACATGCTGTCACCAGTATCGTATAGAATATATCAGACGTGTTTTCCTGTGGAGGAATCGGTAGACCTATGACCTTGCGATCAGATGTTTTCGGTTCCCATTGGAGAGGCACGTCCTTTCGTCTACTAATCGCACGGTTTTGCGGTGCGGTCGCAAAACATAGACACTAAACTTATTACAGTGAGCAGAGACGTCATTGAACGAACGGACAGATCATAACTTTGCGAAAATAAACTTTTCACTCGATGGAAGAATTGAACTAAGGACTTCGCATTCCGCAGCTGCTCACGCTAACCACGGGACCACGGCACTCCTAAGCTCATATCATCCTTGATGTTGCCTATGTTGCGCATGGACTACTCAGTTTGTATATTTTGCTTATTTTTTTCATAGTTCCACACAACTTCTTCCTGTTTTCTCCATTGATTTGTGTTCAGTTTTTCAAGGCCTATTCACTGTGCCAACTTATAACTAAATCCGAAGGGGGTGCGATGGGGAGGTTCCCTTGTTAGACGGTAGCTGAGGACGCAGGTTGCAAGTGCTACTCCGAGATGAAGAGGTTGGCACAGGAGAGGATTTCGTGGCGGGCTGCATCAAACCAGTCAGAAGGCTGATGACTCAAAGAAAATTTGGTAGAGCTGGTGAAACACAGCAGTCACACCACTGCTATTTGGTAGATCATCAGTTAATGACTTCGGACTGATACGATGTAACTGTAGCAGTTTTTGGACTCTCTTGACGCCATCACCAAGACTAGAGGCTGTTTCAGTCTGGTGTCTCTGGGATAAGGGTGACTAACTATTCGTCTGGTTGGTTTAGATACTACACGAGGAACGGACAACGACAGACTAGGTACAATCTCCGTAGAAAATTGCTCATACAGAAGTACCGGTGGTTGGAATGAAGCGAGGTCCGCGGTGGGAGGCTAGAGGAGGACCCAAGTAGGGCAGCGGCGCGACCCTATGCACCTGCCGGGGCACCGGCCACAGGCCACACGGCACACGGAACAGGGCAGCCACTGACCGACTGCAATCGATAGCAGACACCTCCCGGCGCTGCCGCGGCACACTTTTGGGACACAAACAAGTACCCCAGCATCGAATTGGCTGACTAATTTCGTGTCCATCCCTTTTCTCTGCAAATCCATAAGGGTTATTTGATGTGCAGTGGTAACATAAGAGGTAGTAGTAGGGAGAAATTAGATTTAAAAAGTTTGTATACAGATGCAACCACTCTGCAGTTGCAAATGTTGGATGTTAAGCGTGAAAGAAACTACACAATAACAACGATGCACAACTGTATGTATTTATTAATGCTAAAATACATCAACAATTAACACTTACTTGAACTATTTTTGAAATCTTCTTTACGTTGTGCTCTACAACTTACATAAAAACATATTTATGTATGGTACCAAACGCTGCTACAGACTTTGTTATTCTGTTATTCTGTATCTAGTGCCGACACTTATGCCATCATTTGGCAGACTTTATAGTATCAAATGGTGTACAACACATGTCAATCATTGCAAAGTATGTTGCGTGTCTAGTTAGTATCTGTACGAGTCGCAAAATGTACGCTGTCATCAAGAAACACAGTTGATTCTGGTATATTCCTTTAATACATACTCGTTCTTCTTTTTCAGTTTCTTAGACTTTGAATACTTCCACCAGGACTGCTGGGAATAGTTTCGGTGCTATATAATATCCTCGTTTGACTTCTCTTTCTGTCGTAAATTAGAAAGAAATACACAACAATTTTTACACAGGCTCTGAAATCACCTCTATCATAATGTTTCTGCCTTTCTTCGAATTTTTCGAGACTTTGTTCACACGAAAAGAAATAATCAACCAATCGAATTGCAGGACTCATGTAAACATTTATCAGTATATTCACATTGAATGAATGTCTGCCTTCGTTCTCTAGGGCTGCTAGTAGAAATTTTTTTGGAATTGAACCAACACCTGTTTTTAAATCTGTTGGTCCCAGCCCAACTAATACAGCAATTCGTATTCATTGCTCCGTTCTGTAATTTGAGTTATAATTTGTAGTGATCCAGTGCGATATTTCAACTTCTACGCCATATTCAGTTACAGTCCATTGTTTTCCGTATGGTAGAAAATAGTTTCGGTGGATATCTTATAGGCGAGGAAGAGAAGGTGAATATGTTTGTGATTTCTTGTACCTTGTCTGCCTCCTTTCTCGTGAAGTGCGATAATTACGACATTGGTATATTTTTGAGGAATTGTCTCTTTAGCACATATTCTCTAAACAATTGCACATGTATGTTTTGTATAACTATTAAGATAGTGTACAGAAATTGTTTTTCTTTCCGAATAATGAGTTTACAAAGTTCTCTCGTTTGATCTGCTTGGTAGTCACCCAACCGCAGTCGACATACATCGACAGAAAAGAATCGCAACAGCAAGAAGGAGTTGTGCGAGGTGAACGAAACTTGGGAAGCATGTTTTTATGTCCGAAAGACGATGTCTATTGAAATTTGGTGCAAGTCGGATAACAGTGGCACTAGTGGCGTCACTATGAGGACATCAGGTTTGCTTCAAATATGCACTGTAAAGATCATGAACGTTTGTTACTTTGGAGACTGGACGTAGTGAGTTGATATTAGTGAAGAATGTCTTTAAGGCAATTGAACGATGTCATGTAATATAGCTACTAGAAGCTGGGTATTCCTTCCGCGATACTGCAGGGAAACTTGGGCGGAATGTAGCCACTGTACATGATTGCTTGCAGCGGTGATCGTGGGAAGATACGGTAGCAAGAAAACCGGGCTCAGGACGGTTACGTGGCACTACCAAGAGGGAATACCTTCGTGTTCGGCTATGGCTATGGCGTATCATACTGCATCTGCAGCAGCAATTTGACAAGTTCTGTGCACCACAGCGACGCCCTGTTTTCTGTTACAAAACGATTACTTCATGGCTAGCTTCGAGCCGGTTCATTTGTCCCACTGATTGCAAACCACCGCTGTCTGCGAATTCAGTGGTGTCAAGCGAGAACTCGTTGGAGGGTGGAGTGGAAGACTGTTGAGTTTTCTGATAAAGCCGGTTCTGCCTCGTTGCGAATGACACGCCGTTTGTCGCTAAGAGGCCATGTGACCGCCTGCAACCAACCTGTCTGCGGCCTAGATGCACTGGACATACACCTGTGCTTATGGTCTGGAGTGCGATTTTTGTGACAGCAAGAGCACTCTTGTGATTATCCCACGTCCCACGCACCCTGAGTGAAAATTTCTACGTCAGTCTGATGACTGGACCTGTTTTGCTGCCATTCACGAACAGCATTCCAGGGAGTGAAACTTCCTGGCAGATTAAAACTGTGTGCCGGACCAAGACTCGAGTTCGAGTCTCGGTCCGGCACACAGTTTCAATTTGCCAGGAAGTTTCATATCAGTGCACACTCCACTGCAGAGTGTAAATCTCATTCCAGGATTTGTTTTCCAACACGATAACGCTCAACCACATAAAGTTGCTGTAACTATACATGCTCTACAGAGTGTCGTCATGTTGCCTTGGCCTGCTCGGTCACCAGATCTGTGGTCGACAGGTGATGAAGTGATCACTGTAGTTAATATCTACTAATACCAGTATTGCTGGCCCCTGTTTTGATCATAACCTAGGTAGATTCTTCCTACACGTCGGTCAGAGGCCTGAAGATGGCGTAGTAAAACGCTGAAACTGGTTGCCAAATAAAATAAGGTTGGAAATTTGACGGCTGAAATGTGTTTGATTTGACATCCTCTCTCGAACAGCCGAGTCCCGCAACCATCTCTGAAATGATGGACATACAGAGATCTGTCTCCAGTTGAGCACAAATGGTTCATCATTGGACGACAACGCTAGCATTATCCACAACCAGCATTAACCGTTCTTGTATTTACCTAACAAGTGCAACAAGCATAGAACTCTATCCCACTGACATCCTGCACCCGTACAAGCAAAGCACTCACGTTCCCATGCTTGCATTCAAAATTTGGCAGTTACGCCGGTTATTAATGTAGCAGCATTTCACATTTGTAACGGCTTATCTCGATCTTACATCAACCTGTGATCTTGCAACGCTCATCACTTAAATATGTTACCTAGACAAATGTGTTCTCGAAATTTCATTACTTTACATTACTTGGTTCTTGGTGCTGAGATTTTTTTCCGCCAGTGTTTAAACTGCATAAGACTTCTGAAAACGGGCTCTTTGAATATTCTGCCCGCCTGTTCATCAAAAAAGACGCAAATAAATAAAACAAAATATATCAACAACTATAGGTGAAAGTCTATCGGTTCTTCGTATTTCATTCAGAGCGTGGCAGAGTCGCTGCGAGAATATTGAGACATTACAGTTCAATGCATATTTTTAATTGGGAGGCAAGTAATGGAAAAAAGCAATTAAAAGGCGAGTGACGTCTGAGCGAAAGGCGGGAAAAACAAGAGTGAAGCCTGACTGGCAGTTAGGCGCTTCCTCCATAACGCTGGAGCCAGACTGGTATTCGCCGTGCTTCCAGTTTGCCGAAAATGAAGCCGCAGAAATTGAAACCTTCTGAGGAAATAAAACTGAGTACCTGCCTAAACTGGCAAGTTGCTTCATTAGCATTGTTTTTCTTTTTATGGTCGTGAAAATTTCGACAGTATTCTGGCAAAATTACCTACGCGTTCTTAGAGCGTTACGTTAGCTTTTTGCTGGGCTCTGGTTTTTCACAACTCGTGGTCGATGCGATCTGACTGTCAGACGTCAGTAGCAGGAGTTACTGTGACAAATATCATTCACTCAGTCAAGTATTCGGTAGGTATCCTTACAATTTTAGCCTCAAATGACACAAAAGCCACCTCGCAATTGCACTGGTTTTTCTCGTTAGTTATGACTCATATAAGCCTATGAAGAGTGTTCTTAATTTGATAATAGAGTAAATGTATAGCTTTTTGAGGTTAGTACTGATTAACAATGCACTACCCGCAAAACTACGAATAGAACCAATATTTCACCTTGTACACATACAATAGAAATGGATAAGAGCTGAATTTGTGTTCCTTATCATGTTAACAAAAGAACCAAGGTATAGCGTATTACTCGTAAACGCCTAAAACGTTTGAGAAGGTATGTACGACTTGGAGTTTCACAAGGAGTAAAAAATTCAGCATAGGTAACTAACTGACCGCGTGGTTACTGATATAGAAAAGGAACACTGTCGTGCACCTGAAAAATATTTTGGACTGTCTGATCATTTCCTCCAAATAATGTGAATATAATCTGGCTAGAGAAGTCTGTCAAACTGAAGACCTACCAAAGACCTTTTCTAAACACGAAACGCAGGATATTTTGACGTTATTGATAATGTACAGTAGCTCGGAAGAAGTGCGTACAATAAACCATGTAGATGCAAAATTCACTTTATTTTCTTTACTAGCAAAGGCGAAGTTCGATAGTCTTTTATTTTTTTTATTTATTTATTTTTTTTTTTTGGGGGGGGGGGGGGAATGGTTCAAATAGTTCTGAGCACTACGGGACTTAACATCTGTGGTCATCAGTCCCCTAGAACTTAGAACTACTTAAACCTAACTAACCTAAGGACATCACACACATCCATGCCCGAGGCAGGATTCGAACCTGCGACCGTAACGGTTACGCGGTTCCAAACTGTAGCGCCTAGAACCGCTCGTCCACTCCGGCCGGCAGCTTTAGCTTCGTTACATTTCCTATTGACATCATTCCCAAGTGATTTACATCGTGCGGCCTGCGACGAATTCTTCTCCTGTGACAACTTTATCTCAGAGCAGCACTTACAAACTGCGTCCTCAATTATTAATTGGATTTATTCCAATCTCTGTCGTCCTCTACTGTTTTTCAGACGCTCTATTATTCTGTCCCTTCGTATTCTTTGTGTTTTCCATATATTCCTTTCCTTTCCGATTCTACGTAGAATTTCCTCATTCCTTACCTTATCAGTCCCCATAATTTTCAACCTTCCTCTGTAGCACCACATCTTAAATGTTTCGATTCTCTTCTGTTACGGTTTTCCCAAAGTCCATGTTTCATTACCATAGAATGAATGCTGTGCTCCAAACGTACACTCTCAGAAATTCCTTCATCAGATAAACGCCTTTGTTTGATACTAGCAGACTTCTCTTGTTCAGGAATGCGCTCCTTCCAGTGCTAGACTGCTTTTGATATCGTCTTTGTTCTATCCGTCATTGGTTTTTTACTGCCTAGATAGCAGAACCCCTTAACTTCAGCTACTTCGTGACCATCAATCCTAATGTTAAGTTTGTCACTGTTCTCATTTCTGCCATTTCTTATTACTTTCTTCTTTCTTCGATTTACTCTCAATCCATATTCCTTACTCAGTAGACTGTCCATTCCATTAAGCAGATCTTGTAATTCTTCTTCACTTCCACTGAGAAGCGAGTCTCATCATTGATATCCTTTCAGCTTGAATTTTTATACGCGTTCTAGATCTTCCATTCATATTATTACCTCTTGGCTCTTGTACATGTTGCAGATCACCCGTCTCTCCCTACAGCTCCCCCTATTGTTCTCAGAATTCCGAAAATCTTGCACCATTCCACATTGTTGAACGCTTTTTCGAGAGCGACAAACCCTATTAACGTGTCTTTCTTCTTCTTTAGTCTTGCTTCCATTGTCAACCGTAACGTCAGAACTGCCTCCTTGCTGCCTTTACCTATCCTAATCTGATCGTCATCTAACACATCCTCAAATTTCTTTTCTATTCTTTTGTATATTATTCTTGTAAGAAACTTGGATGCATGAGCTGTTTAGCTGATTGTTCGGTAATTCTCGCACTTGTCGCCTCTTGCAGCTTTCGGAACTGTGTGGATGATATTTCTTCGAAAGTCGGGTGGTATATCGCCTGACATACATTCTACACACCAGTTTGAATAGCCATTTTGTTGCCGCTTCTTCCAATGATTGTAGAAATTCTGATGCAACATTATCTATCCCTTCTGCCTTATTTGACCTTAAGTTCAAATGGTTCAAATGGCTCTGAGCACTATGGGACTCAACTTCTGAGGTAATTAGTCCCCTACAACTTAGAACTACTTAAACCTAACTGACCTAAGGACATCACACACATCCATGCCCGAGGCAGGATTCGATCCTGCGCCCGTTGCGGAGGTGGAGATTAGTGTTTAACGACCCGTCGACAACGAGGTCATTAGAGACGGAGCACAAGCTCGGATTAGGGAAGGATGGGGAAGGAAATCGGCCGTGCCCTTTCGAAGGAACCATCCCGGCATTTGCCTGAAGTGATCTAGGGAAATCACGGAAAACCTAAATCAGGATGGCCGGACGCGGGATTGAACCGTCGTCCTCCCGAATGCGAGTCCAGTGTGCTAACCACTGCGCCACCTCGCTCGGTTCCACCGTAGCGGTCCTGCGGTTCCAAACTGCAGCGCCTAGAACCGGGCGGCCACTGACCTTAAGTGTTACAATGCTCTTTTAAATTATGATTCCAATAATGGATCCCCTCTCTCTTCCATATCGACTCCTGTTTATTCTTCAATCACATCAGACGGGTCGTCCCTCTCATGAAAGTCTTCAGTTTACTCTTTCCACCTATCCGCTCTCTCATCTGCATTTAACAGTGGAATTATCGTTGCACTCTTAAAGTTACCACCATTACTTTAAATTTCACCGAAGGTTGTTTTGACTTTTCCACATGCTAAGTCGGTCCTTCCTACAATTCATTTTTTTCGATTTATTCACGTTTTTTATGCAACCATTTCGCCTTCGTTTCCTTGCGCTTCCTATTTGTTTCGTTCCTAGGTGACTTGTATTTCTATAATCCTGAATTTCCCTGAAAATGTTTATATTTCCTTTTTTCATCGATAAACTGAAGTATTTCCTGTATTATCCATGGTTTATTCGCAATTACCTTTTTTGTACTTACATTTTTCTTTCCAACTTCCCGTTTTATAGTATCCATTCTTCTTCAACTGAACTGTCTACTGAGCTATTCCTTATTGCAATATCGATAGCCTTAGATAACTTCAAGCGTACGTCTTCATTCCTTAGCACTTCCATATCCCACTTCTTTCCGTATTGATTCTTCCTGACTAGTTTCTTAAACTTCAACTTACTCTTCAATCACTGCTAAAGTGTGATGTGAGTCTGTATCTGCCATGGGTATGTTTTACATTCCAATATCTGATTTCTGAATCTCTGCCTGATCGTGATGTAACTGAAATCTTCTTGTATCTCTCCGCCTTTTCCAAGTATACGTCCTCTTCTTGCAATTCTTGAACAGAGTATTCGGTGTTTCTAGCTGAAATTTGTTGCATAACGCAAGTAGTCTTTCTACTCTCTCATTCCTAGTGCCATGCCCATATTCTCCTGTAACCCTTCCTTCTACTCCTTCCCTACAACCGCATTCTAATCGCCCATGACTATTAAGTTTTCATATGCCTTCACGTTTCGAATCACCCGTGCTGTATCCTCATAAACTTTCTCTGTCTCTTCATCTTGTGCTTCCGAAGTCTGGATATATAATTGAACTATTGTTGTCCGTGTTGGCTTGCTTTCAATTCTTGATGAGAACAACGCTATCACTGAACTGTTGACAGTAATTCAGTCTCTGCCCTACCTTCCTATTCCTAAGGAATACTTTTACCGTTATACCATTTTCTGCTGCTGTTGATATTACCCTACATTCATTTGACCAGAAATCCTTGTCTTCTTTCTATTCCACTTCACTCATCCCCGCTATATCTAGATTGAGCCTTTGTGTTCCCCTTTTCTGATCTTCTAGCTTCCCTACCACGTTTAAACTTCTTATTTCCACGCCACGACTCTTAGAACGTAATCTTTTCGTTGGTTATTCGATCTTTTTCTCATGATCACCCTTAGTAGTCCCTCCAAGAGATCAAAGTGGAGGATTATTCCGGAATCTTTTGGAAATGGAGAGATCATCATGACACTTTCAATTTCATGCTACATGTCCTGTGTCGTTAATGTAGTGGTTTCCATTTCCTTCTGATCCTAATGCTGTTGATTATTGCTGGTTCTTCCACCTTTAGGGGCAGTTTCCCACCCCAAGGGCAAGATAGTGCCGTGAATCTCTTCCGCTTCTCGCGGTTCTAGGCGCTCAGTCCGGAACCGCGGGACTGCTACGGTCGCAGGTTCGAATCCTGCCTCGGGCATGGATGTGTGTGATGTCCTTAGGTTAGTTAGGTTTAAGTAGTTCTAAGTTCTAGGGGACTGATGACCACAGATGTTAAGTCCCATAGTGCTCAGAGCCATTTGAACCATTTTTGATCTCTTCCGCTCCTCCGCTCTCTTTGACGAGGCCGCTGTCAGATTGAGGGTGACTTCTTTTGCCGGAAATCTTCGGCCGTCAAAGCTGAGGATATTTTGGTTACTGATCAAAGGCGCTACCCCTAGACCACGGGTTAGTTCCAGTCCTACCGGATCCTAAAATAATAAAATTCCTCAGAGCCAGTGAGACAGAGTTCATGAACTTACACCACTGTTACAGACATGCTGCAGGGTACTGCTCGTTACAGAAAGGTCGTCAAATAATGCAATTAAATTTAGTGCTCAAACTGAAAACAAAGCCTTATTGAAAGACGTAAAGCAGTAAATTGGAAAAAAATAATGTAAACGTAATAACAGTTGCAGGACATTGAAAACAGGGGAAACCCCTTTTTCTATAAAGAAGATATATGAAGAAATATGTTATTTCTGTTAATACCACTCTCGACCGGAGGAAGTAAAGAATGAACCACAATCGGTAGGAATACGATGGTTAGCAAATCATATGATCTTTGATTATCATAATGATTACGGTGGATAGCGAAACTCCAGGTGGAGAAAGCCAGTGAAAGCCTCAGGACTGCTTACACCTGGTCAGTAAGCGATAAACTATCAATTAACAGTAGGAGAACAGCAATAGGAGAGCTTCAGATCACATTGGGAAAATAATGGTAATGCTACTCTAAAGAAAAATGTGGAAAGTTCCATGGCTTATCTATCAAACACATTTCTTTTAGAAATTAATATTTGTACCAGTTAACGTAGAATGAGCACATAAAGGTGCTAACATACTGTATATCCCAGGACGAATGTAAATATTCAGGGGTATGACAGGAACTATTATTGGAGCAAAACACTCTAGTCAACACGGGCACTAAAACGCTTACCTTAAGAGGTATGCGCACTTCTTCAGTAAAACAGACGTGTTTCACGGTAGCGATGACGAACAAGTGCTCATAGCTGTTAAGGTACCGGTATGCACTTTACAACCCATGTGTACCGGATTTTTTTCTTGTTTTGGCCCATAACACCACGCCTGCTATAGAAGAGATTTATCTCACGGTAGCGGAGATGAAGTGCTCATTGGTTTTAAGGTATGCACTTCAGAGACCGTGTTGACTAGACTGTTTTGCTTCCAGTGGTCGTTCCTGTCAAGTCCCTTAATATTGATCATTCCTCCCGGAACACGCTCTATAAAATATCATAAATGTGTTATGAGATATTAATGAATAATGTAACGCTAATTTTGGCATTAGCAGCAAAGGTATTTGCAAGCACCTATATAGAAAAGAGCAGTATATACTATAACACAACAACATATATTTAAATTAATTTACTGACTGCGTATTCTTTGACACTAGCTGTATTAGGTATAGATCTACTACCCAAAAGTGACATATGGAAATTTGTGCCAGAGAGGTACTCGAACCCAGACTTCCCGCCTATCGTGACCGGTCGCCTAAACTTCAGCTATCTATGCACGCGCCTCGGACCGACCAAGCAGGTATTATTGCGAGCTTTAGGTGATGAATATAAAGGGCTGTCAGTAATTAAAACTTCCGGGCTAAGAGGCCGTGGTCCAATAGTAGAAATACTTCTCCCTGACGTTTCGTTGCCAGCTGCGGGCAACATCATCTGAGGTGAGTCTACGACTGGCTGCTAGGCCGGGGAGGTCCTGTTTATATAGAGCGCGTAGAGGGCGCCACCACTCGTCACGTGTTGTCAACAGTAAAACTATCTCTGGCTGGCGTCATTACTCTCGATCGAAGGTAATCGATTGTCACATCTTCGGTACAGAGTCGATCGCCATAGCTTTGTTCGCTCACTTTCTTGCTACGTTGTCGTGACACCGGTACAGTTCCGAAGTTTTTGAAGGTGAGAAGATTGTTTCATTCAGCGCAAGCTAGCCGTATCTATTCACGTATGGAACTGGCAATGCTACGAGAACGGATCCATCAAACACGTCGAGGACTGGCGGTAACATGCAGTCAACTATTAAATCTCCATCTATTTATTAGCAATACAATGCAGGTTTGCGATTGGAATAAGGTGGATGGGCTAACATTTAGATCCATGGAACATAGTGCAGAAGTGTCTTCTAATAGACAGAAGAAGAAGAAGTTTGACTATCTACATAAGAGCAGACAGGAAACACCGGTTATAGACGATTCTCGAACGGTTATAAATTTGTCCGGAAAAGAGTTATCCAGGGAAGAAACTTCTGTTCTCTCGAAAGGAGGAAATTTTGCAATTACTCCACTGAAGATTCCAACGGAGGATATTGTAGCTAATATAGAGGCGGGGATTCGGCTGTTACCATCACACACTGCTGATGAAGTTAGGATGGAAACAGCCAGGATACTGCGTAAAGCTAAGCCACCTAGCAGTAATCTGTCTCAAGGAGAAAAGAAAGCATTACTGGAGATTAATGCGGACAAGAGTATTATTGTACTTTCTGCTGACAAGGGAAATGCTACCGTGGTGATGAAGAGTGAAGACTACCACAAGAAGATCAGTGACCTTTTGGATCTTACCACTTATAAAAAGTTGAAAAAGGATCCTACAACGAAGTGTTGACAGTTACCAATCAATTAATAAAAAAATCTGCTATTCCTTCAGAGGATAAAAAAGATCTTTGTAAAACGCAAGCTTATCCTCCTAGATTATATGGGTTACCTAAGGTGCATAAACCTAATGTCCCTCTTAGACCGATAGTAAGTGCTATTGGATCCCCTACTCAAGAGCTGGCTAGACATCTTGCCACCTTGTTACAACCGTTTATTGGAAAAACTGATCATCATATTAAAAACTCTATGCACTTCATAGAAAAATTGAAGGAGATTGCCGTCAGCCCCAGTGATATTCTTGTCAGCTTTGATGTGGTGTCTCTGTTCACCATGGTTCCTATCAACGAAGCTCTTGCTTGCATATCTGACATATTTCCGACTGATATAGTAGCTTTGTTTAGACATTGCCTTTCCACGACTTATTTCCAGTATAATAATGAGTTCTATGAACAAATTAATGGAGTGGCAATGGGTAGCCCTCTAAGTCCAGCCGTTGCTAATATTTTTATGGAATTTTTTGAACAGCAAGCACTGCAGTCAGCCAGAAAAAGGCCTTTGAAGTGGTATCGGTATGTGGACGACACTTTTGTCATATGGAATCACGGTGAAGAAGAACTGAACCGTTTTTTGAAGCATTTGAATACCATTAATTCAAAAATACAATTCACTATGGAGACAGAAAGTAATGGACAGATAAATTTTTTGGACGTCTCAGTAATTAAACGAGCAGATGGGACTCTGGGTCACAAAGTCTACAGAAAAGAGACGCATACCGATCGATATCTTCATAAGCATTCAAACCATCATCCCAGGCAGAAGAGAGGTATTATCAAGACATTGGTGGACAGGGCTAATAAAATCTGTGAGCCAGCTTATTTGCAAGAGGAACTAAACCACTTGCGAACCGCTTTCCAGAAAAATGGGTACGCTGGCAAGGAGATAGATAGAGCACTCCATCCCAGAAGAAAAATGTCCGAAAACGTGCAACAACAACAACCATCGGTGGGGAAAGTTTTTCTTCCATTCATCCACAATGTTACGGACCGTATCGGGAAAGTGCTGGCCAAGTTCAGAGTTGAAACAATCTTCAGACCCACCAAGAAGATTAGTGAATGCTTAAGATCGGCGAAAGATGCACGACACCCTCTAGCTACTCCTGGTGTCTATAAGATTCCGTGTAGTTGTGGGAAGGTTTACATTGGAACCACAACAAGAAGTATCAATACTCGCCTAACTGATCATAAAAGGAACTGTCGACTGGGACGCACGGACAAATCGGCTGTAGCGTGACATGTTTTTGAAACGGGTGACCATGAAATAAAATTTAGTGAGACGAGCGTGCTAGCTAAGACATCGCATTATTATGCACGTATGTATAGAGAGGCTGTAGAGATTTTTAAACACCATAATAATTTTGAACAGGAAAGAAGAAGGCTTGAAGCTGGATAAGATATGGCGATCGACTCTGTACCGAAGATGTGACAATCGATTACCTTCGATCGAGAGTAATGACGCCAGCCAGAGATAGTTTTACTGTTGACAACACGTGACGAGTGGTGGCGCCCTCTACGCGCTCTATATAAACAGGACCTCCACGGCCTAGCAGCCAGTCGTAGACTCACCTCAGATGATGTTGCCCGCAGCTGGCAACGAAACGTCAGGGAGAAGTATTTCTACTATTGGACCACGGCCTCTTAGCCCGGAAGTTTTAGTTACTGAAGACGCCGGCCGTGAAAGCCTACACGCTATGATAAAGGACTGTGATGTAAGGATGTAGACAGCGTGACACATGGAAATTTTCACGGTTCGGGGAGCGTGCATGAATTGCCGAAGTGGTTGACACGACCACTCACAGTGGTCATCACACATCAGCATACACATAGTCACAGAATAAAACAGTTGAAAGCAAAACCTGAGAAAGTTGGTGGCGCTTAGAGAAACAAGTGACACTATACACACAAACTTGGCAGTTAAATTGCTGTACATTGGAGACAGTGACAAAAAGGAAAAGTGTAAATTTTCACCCAGTGTGCCACCAGAGAGCAATCTGTTTGGCTTAAAAATAATGAATTAGATGCTGGTCTGTAAGTACTTTTCCATTTTATTGTAAAAATCTCAATGAACTGTTTGAAATCTATATCCTAAAAGTGCAAATTATGATCTGTATGTGCAAACGAAGAAATCGTGAGATATTTCAGGACACCCACTGAAGATACCTTGTAATTAAGGCGAAACGCATCTGGATGCAGAAAAAATGTGCAGCATGCAAAGGCGTTTTCTTTCGTACCACTGTAATTTATAATTTCAAAATATTTCGTACAGCTGAGGATCGTTAACAGTATCTGTTTTTTTCTGACATGCATATAACTGATAATATTTTTACATGTACTGCGAACAGCAGCAATGGCAATGAACCAGTAATAAACTTTTATATAGAACAGTGTTGATTGCATAAAATCATTTTTATTCATAAGTGGTGAACAGTTTTGACATGATGTTGATCTTCTTCTGACCAGGGACTGCTAGACCAACTTAAGTAAAAATGTCTGTTAGACTTCAGTTTTGACAACCAAGATTAGGTATTTTGTGTATGATAAATAACATAACTATGTTTCATTCTCCCAGTGTATTAATTCTGTAAATATTAGCAGTTCCAGTTTATTATAATGTATTCACGTATTTTGAAAAGCTCGAGACAGATGATGAGGGAAATGAGTATTATATCCAGATGTTCTACGTGTTTTATGGTATACTTTTTGACATGTTCCACACCCGCGAGAATCATCTCATTTTTTGGGTCTGTGGAACGAAAACTGAATCTAATCTAATATAATCCATACGCTGTACTTTACAGTACAGCAAAATAGATGGAAACCTGTATTGTAACAAACACTAAGTTAAACATAAAATATGTGGTGTCACCGCCAGACACCACACTTGAGAGGTGGTAGCCTTTAAATCGGCCGCGGTCCGTTAGTATACGTCGGACCCGCGTGTCGCCACTGTCAGTGATTGCAGACCGAGCGCCACCACTCGGCAGGTCTAAAGAGTCGTCCTAGCACTCGCCCCAGTTGTACAGCCGACGTTCATAGCCATGGTTCACTGACAATTACGCTCTCATTTGCCGAGACGATAGTTAGCATAGCCTTCAGCTACGTCATTTGCTACGACCTAGCAAGGCGCCATAGCATTTGATAATTAATATTGTGAAGCATGTACAGTAACGAGAGATTTACACCAATTGTGGATTAAAGTTAAGTATTACATCAACTACGTACTTTATTTGCTACTATACATTCCTTGTAATGTTCCAGACCTCACGCCAGCCTGCGTGAGCTAAACGCGTGCCTTTTGGCTACCTTACAGTGGCTTGGCTGTCTGGCCAAGTCACTACAAAATATGTGTGTGAAGACGATGGCATGGAGCAGAAACAGCGAAATGACGTAGGGTGACAGGCAAGGGGCGGGACCTCAGCTGTTTAACTCTATGACATCGCCATGCAGTAAGCAGTCGACCTCAATGGGTGGTATCCACAATTGCTGCTCGGTTCCATCGTTTCTACACGTCATCACCGAGCTGGACATCGCATATTTTACTTTTAACTTAATGTTTGTTACATTACGTATTTCCCTCTGTTCTGTTGCACTCTAAATTACAGAGTATGCTCCGAAGATGATATACATCAGGTGGAAACTGGCCACCACTTATGAATAAAAGTGTTTTTATGTGATCAAGACTGTTCTATATGTTATTTTATTTCTGTGCATGTAGCTATAGCGGTATATAAATCTTCTTGACATTAAACCTGTAAGTAAATATATGCATGCAGCATGCATTTGCCAACTTCTAATTACACTTTACTGTTAACTTTTAATTCAATTTCATTGTTGGTTTACTAAAACGAGAATAAAACTGTGTAATACATTGCCTAAGGATATGAAAAATGTTGTTAAAACTCATCTGTTCAAAGAGACAGCTAACAAGTACTTCATAACTAATGGATACTACACAACTGAGGTGTACTGAGAGGTTAATAACAAAAAGGGACAAGTACAACATCATGTTACAGTACAATACATAATCACTATGTAATACCCGTACAAAAATCATGTAACGTGAGCTCACTCACCACAGTATGACGAAGATGACTACGTTTGTTTGACAGGTTGAAGGAGGAGATGAATATGTGCATGGAGTGTAGTGGCATGTTTATGAGTCAGGAGTAAATTTTCCTAACACACTGGAGGGAGTGCAAGAGGAATAGCTGATGTCTGTGATCCAGGAGCAGGTGCCCATACTGTTCACGGTCACAATGCTTTATATTACAATTTATCTGTTGCAGCCATTGTATGACAAAAAGAACATTGTACGATAGGGACCAGCTGAATGAGGCAGTGCAGTTGTTAAAGCACTGACCTCATATTCGGGAGGATGGAATTTTCTCTGTCTGGCTATTCTGATTTAGGTTTTCGTAAATCATTTCAGGCAAAATATTGAATGTTTCATATATGAAAGCCACAGCTGAACAAGCGAACTATCATTGTAAAAACATACTTATCTTTTCTATGTATATGTATATCATGCTGATAGACTGAGGACAATATTTTAATGTTGGACAGTTCTACTGTGTATGGTATAGCCACAAGATTTTTATATTTCCTCGAAATAATGTCAAGTGCGTCCTTTCCAATTTTTTTTCCAATATTCCTTTTGCTGCCATACTGCCTTTCCTGTTTAGGATGAAGGGTAGATTCTCCTGAACATCTTGTCTCAAAGAGATAATCCTGGAGAATTTGCTGTGTAGATGATTGTTAAGTGCACCAGAAGCTTCCTTGTTCAACGATATAGACCGCCCAATTGTTCTTGACAGTCCAATTGATCACATATTCTAACCACCATAATATTGTCACAAAAGCGTTCTGCATACTGACATTCAAATTCTTCTTAGTGAGGCTCCTATCATGTTCGGCGCAATTTATGTTACCAATGTCAGTAAGTAAATTATGCAGGTTCTCCAATAATAACCATACACCATGGAACTCTGACCCACATATTTGAACACTTTCTTTATCAAGATCCTTATATAGTCCAAAGAATTTAGATGTTGTATACTACTGCCATGTGATCCTGCCTCCACTTCCGATTATATCTCTTAAATTTAGATAGCTACTGTGTACTGGCTCCTAGTTACAATCAGTTAAAAGGTTGCTACATAGTGTATGTTTAAGCAAAATATATGGAACAGTAATAATTTTTTAAAACACATCATAATTTTCTTGACGTGTACTTTATTGAATATACAGTCCTACAGTCCATCTTAAGTAGATATGCTTTTTGGAGGTGAGGTAGAGCGTAACAATATGCACGCAAAAGAGATGCAGGTTGTTTATTGCAATACAGATGTATGATTATATGTATCTGATCGTGAATGAAAAGAAAAAAAGTTTATTCTTTGTACAAAAGTACAGATTATTTGTATTATTTTGTCAAAAAACTCGTCATAGTTCTGATAAAACTGATACCAGGGTCATCCATACATTATAGCAGCCGTCCATGCTACGGTAACTTCCAACATTAACAGTTGGTTGGCAATATGTTGTGTTTTTTATTTTGGTTGTTCCATACAATTGACAGGTTGTATGTACTACTCGCCTGGGAGTGACATCATACGTTAAAAAGACACTGAAGCTGATACTTTAATAAATACATACCACTAAATTTCCTCCATGCATACATGTTTTGGTGTGTAATGTTACACTGTGCCCATTTATATCGCTTGTTGTAATACGCTAATATGATTATAGAGCTCTAATCACGTCCAAAACTGAAAAAAATTTTTAGTTATCAAAATGCGTAAGGTTTCCTGTACAAAGTACACATGTAGCTCTTCTGTTGTAACTTATTTTTTCTATAGCACTAATAAATTACAAATGGATGATATATTCAATAACACTAAAAAATACAAATGTGTCATATATTGACAGTACTGGAAGAGTGGGTGGCAGTATGCATACAATGGCAAGCATAGTGTAAGCCGTCTCTTCTAAGTAGTCTGGGAATGAAATGCAGTACTACTGTTACATATAGACCTGTGCATTGATACTTTGGGCATGGGAGGCATGAAAGATTAGTAGATGTTTTGGATATTCAGCGTTGTTTACATTCCATTAGACGTACAAATTCACAGGTCCTATGGTGGAAGTACGAAAAAAATTATGTATAATCCATTTATTTGATAAAAGTTGTTTCCTAAAGTAATGTTATTTCCCGTATTTTAAGAAAACGAACTATGAACTGCTACTGTTCTCTCAGATAAGGTTATTCCACAGGTCTTAAGAAAAGGAATCAATATACTGAATAGACTTAATGCAGTCCCTGTTAAAGAAATTATCCCTTTAAGTGTAGACAATATGGAAAACGGGAAATGGGCTGGTTGGGGTCAAATAAACGAAAACTGCGGTATTTGGCGAAACAACTGCTATGTAGGATGACTGTAAAGTACTACATGGCAAATAATGTTATCTCACAGGCTCGAGACTGGAGTAGTACGAATTGCATGGTAAAGATCCGATTCCATTGCATAACAATGATATAAAAGATAACACAGGAATGCGTAGGCATCTAGTTGATATGCTATGCTGGTTGCTATGCTATGCTAGTTGACTTCATGTAGTTTAGCTACACCTTCATTATAGTATCTGCCACCAGGTTGGTTAACCCATTTTTGGAGCATGTGTTGTCATTCATAGATGAACTAGTGGCTGCCACAAAGCTTGGTTTCTGAATGGATGAACAATTATTGCATGTAACCAAGTTGAGTTTCATAGGGGAAGGAAACTGCATCTGTTAGGCACTACAAAGAGTTAAGGAAGTCGCCAACACTGAAGGGTGGGGAGGAGCATACAGTGCTATAAGAAGCAGAATAGTTCAAGGTTATTGAGTCTTTCAGGAGCAGCTGGATGGGAGCATCACAGAGTTAGTACGAAGCGGTAGAAAATTTTGTCGGTAGAAAAATTAACATACATACATATGAGTTGAAGGAGTATCTGAGGAATCTCACATTCGTCGTGTATCTGGCAAAACAGTCGTAAGAATAAGTTAATGGAGCCTAGGACTTGTACAGTTATTATGTTCTTGATCAGTTGGAGTTGGAAAGTGAATAGAAAATACTGCTAAGATATAACAACCACCATGCACTGTAAATCGACTTTCAGAGCATGTGTTTACACATACATGTGGGCTATTTGCAGATGGTGTACTTGTCTTGCAGCAGGATGTCATCTCATCCACATTTTGACTGGTAAACATGACCCATATTGATGTTAATTATCGGATGTCCACATACATTTGATCAAAAGACACACCATATTGATACCCATTACTGAATGTCCACATACTTTTGACCATATGGTATATGCGCTGTGATGATCACACAAGACACTATGAGCAGCTAACAGGGAAGTAAGAGTAAATATGGCGCACTGGAGTATGTGGTGAGAACAAGATTTATGAAGAAAGAATATAAGCTGCTAGTGGAAAAAGAGCCGACCATTGCAAGTGTGCAAGCAACGCCTACAAATTATTTTCAACGCGGATGGAACAGGAATAGAGGTCACATAATTATAGTACTCTACACCACACGTAATAAGATATGGGGGGGGGGGCTACATGTCTGATTTTCGGTAAAGTCTTCATAAAGACAATATGAGTCTGGGAAAAGCTTGTGCGTAAAATGTTATCTATTGCAAAGAGAAGAGGGAGCACAGTTGCGTGTTAGCTAGGAGCTGAGAAGTAAATCTGTTGCGCGCTTTCCAAAGGAATCATAAATAAACACAGTCTTATCTCATTTGGTCTCTGTACCTTACAATACTATAGACGTGGAATGACAGGCATATTGTGTGCAATCTCTCTTTGGTAGATTTGCCACACTTTCTAAGTGCTCTGACAGTAAAACGCATTCCTTGGCTCACCCTTCCAGTTCCGGGCAACCTATATCTAGTGAAATGATTGCAGTAGAAATTTGAACTAATATGGAAGTTTAAATCAAAACTATATATTACCAAACATTAAATTTTACCTACAAAATACTTCGCTGTCACTCTCTACTGTAGAGGTTCACTTCCTAATTACTACTATAAGTATTCATAATAACTACACGTTTCGATTACCATACCACTCTTAAAATAACACTATTGGCATGGCTGTTGTCACCTGCAGTACATTTTACGGAGTTTTGCGAAGTATCAGAGTTTGTTGCCTCTGAGTGGCAGCTGGTTATGAGAAGGGGGGTGCAGATTAGTGTCAGGTTGCATGGCCACATCTGCAGGTGATAAATTTAACACCCCTCTGGACCCCATTTCCACATGTCTGTCCTGCTGTCTGCCACATGTCTGTCGGGTTGAAATTTTATGACCTTTATTTGCAAACGCTATAGTCGACATAGCTGCGGATGTTCCGGGTGGGACAACACTACGCGTTTTCCGCCTCTTACTGGGACGTGAAGGCGTTGCTTTTGGCTGTGCGAATGCCTGTTTGATAGGTGTTACGTAGAGGGCAGCACTTGTGAACCTGTGCACACTGCGGAGCATGTTTCGCCCTGCGTCAATTTGTCATGAGACGGGACACTCTTGTGTTTGTTCCTGTGTAGAGAAGACAGGATACAGAGCGCTAGTCTTGGGAGGAAAGGGCAGACATGCAGTGTGCTTACGGGGTGGTGTATGGAAATGCTCACGCTGCGCAACGTTTGTACGTTCAGCGGTTTCCGAATCGTCGAGTGCACATTTACTTGCGTGCACAGGTCCCTACGAGAGACCGGTTCACTTGAGGTACGTTTTCCACTAGCACTTTCTCGTAATGGCACATGTGCATTTAAGACCTACTTCGAAATATGGTGTATTCCTTTCCTGTTACAGGTGCGAAGGCCTGACAAATGCCGTCGTCAACGCACAGTGCGTACGCCAGGGCTTGAAGAGGAGGCGTTGGCACTACTGGAAAACGTGTTCCACGGGAAATGGGTGTAATCCATTCCACAATTTGGCGCGTGTGGTATGGAGATGATTTGGACTCCTGCCACCCTTAACCCAGACGATTTTGCACGTCTAACTGATTTCTGCTAGTGGTTTTTGTAAAGATATGCCATTGAACGGGACTTTACGAACTGTGTACTTTTTACGGATGAGAAATCCTTTACACGAGAGGGTATGTTCAACAGCCACAATCAACACATGGGGGCGTGGGAAAATCCTCACGCAATCTTTAGTCGTGGTCACCAAGATTGCTTCACTGTCAGCATTTGAGCCGGTTGGTAGACGATAATCCGGTCTGTCTATCCATTTTCCCCTGATGACAGAACGCAAACAAATACTTAATCTTTTTACGAGCAAATCTACCAGAATTTTTGGAACATGTACCACTTAATGTGCGACTGCGAATGTTGTATCAAGACGATGGTGCACCTGCGAATTCCGCACATGCAGTGCGAATGCATTTACACGAAACCTTTCGTGAGGACTGGATAGGGCACGGTGAGCCGGTGGCGTGGCCTGCACGTTCTCCCAACGTAACGTACATTGAGTTTTTCTTCTGGGGCCATCCGTTTAGAATGATGAAAAGCTGATATCGCGCATTATGACAGCGTCTTATGTAATTTCCACTTTGCCAGGAGTGTTTTAAAGAGTGCACAGTCACTCCAGTGTTCTTGCACGGTGTGCATTCAAGCAATTGTTTTCAAATAAAGGTTATAAAACTTCACCGCGACTTCTCATTTATCTTCATGCCACAAATACATTGGGAACGTTGCCCTATAGACGTGCTATCACGATGGTTCGGATGGCATGTTGTGTGCCTACCTTGTTGGCGACTCGCGACGCTGTTCAACGACGCCAAGCGCCCTACGCTAAGGGATGCGGAAATCGGTTTCTATGTGCAATATGCTTGTTATGGCCTGCTCCACCAGCCCTCTCATTTTCTACATTCATTTCATATATATAGAATAAGGATGCAGGCAAAGAATGCTTGCTTCGGCAGCGGAAATTCACCGTATTCTGGCACTGTCGCTTCTGGCTTCAGTATTACGGTCTGCCTTATTCTGGTTATTGTGTCGACAGTGTGGGAAAAAAATGGTTCAAATGGCTCTGAGCACTATGCGACTTAACTTCTGAGGTCATCAGTCGCCTAGAACTTAGAACTACTGAAACCTAACCAACCTAAGGACATCACACACATCCAAGCCCCAGGCAGGATTCGAACGTGCGACTGTAGCGGTCGCTCGGCTCCAGACTGTAGCACCTAGAACCGCACGGCCACTCCGGCCGGCGACAGTGTGGAAAGCTGTGGTACTGGCTCAGCCTAGTATATGGTGAGTGTGGAGCCCATAGAGAGTACTCAACAGAAACATTCTTTAGGTCAGGGCTTAACAACGGACCGGTTTTGAGCGCGAGTACTCGCGTCTGCTCAGGCACGTGCTCGCGAGCAGGTGCAAGGTCGCGGAGTAGTGAGGGAGGGGAGGGAGGGGAAATGCGCGCGCACATTTGAATAGGGCCGCAGCTTGCCTATTGAAATAGCGCTGACTGTGTAACGTTTAAAGTACTACGATCAGCTCTAACATTCACTTCGCTGGTTAAGAATCATGTCACATCGCCGTTGTGTAACCCCAACCATGCTTTCGCAGTTTGGAGGAATTGTATTTGTTTACAGAAAAAGATGGTGTTGCAAAATGTTTAGTATGTCACAAAACGCTGAATTCTTTTACGAAATTTAATTTGCAGCGACATTTTATGTCATACCACGCGAAAGACTACGGAAGTGGAAAATGTGATGGACCAGATCATGCACAGGAAGTTATTAAACTTAAAAGAAAGCTATCCGAAGAAGATCTGGACGACGAAGGAAAATCAACTGAGGCAGCTCTGAGAATGAGTTACAAAATTGCTTTGCTTTTAGCAAAATCCCTGCGCCCCTTCACAAATTAATACGAATGTAGAGGCACACACTAAGCTAATAAAATTATGCGGCACGTGTACATTCTCCTTTATTTGTTTCAATTGTCGCAGTAATAATTCGTGAGTGATATCCCTGCAGGTGGCCGCGGATTTACATTGACTGGCGGCAGCTGTTGTGTGCCCCATGTGACTCTCCCCACTCTCCGCTCTGGTCCGGTAGTGGGGGTAGCGTGCTCGCGCTGCTCCGTGCTCGCGCCTTGCTGCTCACAGCTTGCTCCGCGAGCACGTATGTTGTGAAGCCCTGCTTTAGGTGATGCCTTCCAAACAATGATGCTGTTTGTCAAGGTGCCAGTCATGGCTATTAGACAGTGAGTGACCTATGCTGCGACAATGGCGGCTGCCCGAGGATGAACACACTTCTGATGGGGAACTCCTTGTCAATTTGGTGGCGTAAGATCAAGCCAGGCGGCGGCGAGCGCTGTCGGGCGTCTGTGACGGTGGGAAGTGCAAGTGCTCAGGTTGAACCCACAACTCTCAGAGACTGGCGGAGCGTTAGGCAACGACATCCATCGGGCGGCCCCACGTGGACGTATCCAGTTCAAAGCCCAGAATCGTCAGGGCTAGCTGACGGTTCGTAGATCAGCTTCTTTAACTAGCTAGTGACACTGCTCAATGAGGATGGAGTAGGTTAGCCATTACACTTGATAGACGACTGATGGGGGGACTGCGCCCTTCGAATGCACGACACCAAAGGAATGATGCTGCCTGCCGATCTGGAATCATTTACGCTCCCTCCGGTCGGGTGTGTTATGACAGATGGTAGGATCTAGTCAGCCAGTTGTGGAAACGCTGCGTTGCGCGACACCATGTAGCAACATAGTCTACCTCTGACGGCAGAACGCTTAATTGTGGGGTGCTGCACCAGCGCTTTTGCAGTGCCACGGTGCAGAATTATGTCGCTGCCTGGCCTGGTGGATGGTTCAGTTCTGCCAGAAATTCAGACTGCAGCAACTGGGACCAACTATCTACATGGTGTTGCAGGGGTACAGTAATGAAGTTGTGCGATAGAGGCACAATAATGCGGACCTTGAATTGGTTGATTGATTTGAAGGAGGGACCAAACAGCGGGGTCATCGGTCCCATCGGATGAGAGAAGGATGGGGAAGGAAATCGGTGGTGCCCTTTCAAAGGGACCGTCCTGACATTTACCTGAAGCGATTTAGGGAAACTACAACTTGGAAAACGCAGAAGTAGAAACTGGTAGCATTTTAAATATTGTTAAGTGGAATCAAATGAAAAATTAAATAGATGCATGTAACAATAAATCTACAGGGACTGTAAAGAGGAAAAGAAAACAGTCCGCGGATAATCTACATCACGAGAAAGGACACGTCGGTTCTTAATATGGTTAAAACATCCGAGAATACATGTGGGCGTAATGAAAAGGACACACTGTAGTGACGGAACAAGACTAGAGCTGGCATTACGGATCATTGGAAAAGCCTCTGCGAACTAGAAAATGATGGATTATGTGATGACAGGTTTCGTTAGTGCTGGAAATGTTTTCGTGTTATTTTTACGAAGGGCGTTTAGTAAGTAATGCAACATATATATTTTTCTGAAAGCCGGTTGATTTTATTCAGGATTCCTATACACCATATTATTCCTCACACTTTCTACTACAAAAAACTGCTTTTCAACGTATTCTCCGTCCAATGTGGCGTTTTCGAGAGCTCATATCGACAAAGCAGATTACGACCTCGATGTTGGATTAAGAAAAATTCTGGCTGCATGCGCCCAGTGATTAGGTCTGATCGACCTTTAAATTCTTACACGATCTGAGTTCAGACCGGCGTGAGCCAGGTCGCTTTCTATCCTAAGGCTATTCACCACCTTATTGCGAGGTCCTGTATGCTCGCATGGTACCACCTAACTGATCGACGTCAGACCCAATGTCTTTCTGCATTAATAACCTCCTCATCAACATCCAATCACTGTTTCACACAGTGTGATGTCTTTATTCGGACAAATAGATGGAAGACGAAAGGTGCGACACGCGGGCAGCGAAGAACAGTCCAATGAAGTTTTGTGAACTCCTTTCGGGTGCGCAGACTTGTGTGAGGGCTTGCGTTGTCATGGAGAAGGAGAAATTCGTTTGCGTTTTTGTGGCGACGAACACGCTGAAGTCGTTTCTTCAGTTTCCTGAGGGTAGCGCAATACACTTCGAGGTTGGTAGTTGCACCGTGAGGGAGGACATCAACCAGAGTAACCTCCTCAAAGTTCAAGAAGACCGTCACCATGACCTTACCGGCTGAGTAGGCGGCTTTGAATTTTTTCTTCCGAGGAAGGGTAGCGTGTCGTCACTCCATGGATTGCCACTTTTTTCCGGTTCGAAGTGATTAACCCATGTGTCATCGCCTGTGACGATGTTCGACAAAAAATTATCACGAGGGTCTTTCGTTGTTCTGAATGGTTCTCTGTTAGGCGGCGAGGAACCTAGTGGACAAACACTTTTGAGTACCGCGAGTGTGGTAGCACAACCAACAGAGACGTCTAGTTTGTGTAGCGAGTTGTTTGACTGTGATTCTTCGATCATCTCCAGTGAGAGTGACCGTGCGTTCCAGTACTACAGGAGTCATAGCTGTCTGTGGCCGGCCGGCACGCGGGAGATGGGATAAGTTTGCACGATCCTGTTGCTATGATGACGGACACCTCGCACAAAGACTGACCACGCTTTTATTCACTGCCAGGTCTCCGTAGACATTCTGCGAGCACCTACATATATATGCAATGCTCTGGTTTTCCGCCAAAAGAAAATCAGTGAAAGCTTTCTGTTTGGAGCACATTTGGGGGCACCTCGGGCCTTGTACTCAAACGCACAAGAAAGCGAGGATTAGGAATTACTATCGTAGTGAAGACGAGGCCATTGGAGATATAGCCTAAGGTCAGATCGAGATAGAATACGGAAGGACATGATCACGTAGTTCTGAAGGGAACGAGCCTGAAGTTCGCGCTAATCAAAGTTATGGATTTCACGAGAGACGCCGGCCGAAGTGGCCGTGCGGTTAAAGGCGCTGCAGTCTGGAACCGCAAGACCACTACGGTCGCAGGTTCGAATGCTGCCTCGGGCATGGATGTTTGTGATGTCGTTAGGTTAGTTAGGCTGAACTAGTTCTAAGTTCTAGGGAACTAATGACCTCAGTAGTTGAGTCCCATAGTGCTCAGAGCCATTTGAACCATTTTTGTCACGAGAGACCTAAATACGGCTTGTCGGAAACAGTTTGGAAGACTGTTTATTTCTAAAGAGAACACTGTTTATTTCTAAAGAGAATCGAGTGCCTTAACCACTGCGTTACTTTGTTCTGAAATATAAGGACAGACAACTGCGAGAGAGACGAGCGCGCTCTCTAAGCAGCGGGAGAAATATTGTACGGCGGGCAGCAGACTCCATGCACCGCCGGGCAGCCCATGGGCTGCTGCGAGCCCTGTCGGAATGCGAATCGCGCTGCTGTCAGCTCAGCTCCCGGTGGCGAGCGGCGGTCCAATAGCTGCCACGGAAGCAGCTGTCTGCCCCACTGCACGTCCCGGCTGGCGGCTGTGTTCACTGTTTGGCGCTTTTGCCGGAAATTTCAAATTGACGTGGAAGCAGCGAACACAAGTAGCTCGGAAAGAGGAATTCTGTAACCTAGAAATATGAAAACTGGTATAGACATGTGTTTCTTCCAGCATGGTTCAGAAGGGTCTGAAGCAATCTTAATGAAACTTGGTACATATATTACTTACCAAAAAGAAAAAAAAATGTGACAGAGAATGGTGACCCAACTAACACCCTTATAATTAGGGACAGAGATGTGAAAGTAATTGTAATTCAGGACCTTATTTATTAGACAAATGAGTTATCTACCATCATAAGAAACTTTCTCTAAGGATTACCCACTTGTAACAACGCTTCATGTGGAGGAAAGAAGATGGAAATTATGGAACGACGGGAGTTACTCTCCCGGAAATGGAAAAAAGAACACATTGACACCGGTGTGTCAGACCCACCATACTTGCTCCGGACACTGCGAGAGGGCTGTACAAGCAATGATCACACGCACGGCACAGCGGACACACCAGGAACCGCGGTGTTGGCCGTCGAATGGCGCTAGCTGCGCAGCATTTGTGCACCGCCGCCGTCAGTGTCAGCCAGTTTGCCGTGGCATACGGAGCTCCATCGCAGTCTTTAACACTGGTAGCATGCCGCGACAGCGTGGACGTGAACCGTATGTGCAGTTGACGGACTTTGAGCGAGGGCGTATAGTGGGCATGCGGGAGGCCGGGTGGACGTACCGCCGAATTGCTCAACACGTGGGGCGTGAGGTCTCCACAGTACATCGATGTTGTCGCCAGTGGTCGGCGGAAGGTGCACGTGCCCGTCGACCTGGGACCGGACCGCAGCGACGCACGGATGCACGCCAAGACCGTAGGATCCTACGCAGTGCCGTAGGGGACCGCACCGCCACTTCCCAGCAAATTAGGGACACTGTTGCTCCTGGGGTATCGGCGAGGACCATTCGCAACCGTCTCCATGAAGCTGGGCTACGGTCCCGCACACCGTTAGGCCGTCTTCCGCTCACGCCCCAACATCGTGCAGCCCGCCTCCAGTGGTGTCGCGACAGGCGTGAATGGAGCGACGAATGGAGACGTGTCGTCTTCAGCGATGAGAGTCGCTTCTGCCTTGGTGCCAATGATGGTCGTATGCGTGTTTGGCGCCGTGCAGGTGAGCGCCACAATCAGGACTGCATACGACCGAGGCACACAGGGCCAACACCCGGCATCATGGTGTGGGGAGCGATCTCCTACACTGGCCGTACACCACTGGTGATCGTCGAGGGGACACTGAATAGTGCACGGTACATCCAAACCGTCATCGAACCCATCGTTCTACCATTCCTAGACCGGCAAGGGAACTTGCTGTTCCAACAGGACAATGCACGTCCGCATGTATCCCGTGCCACCCAACGTGCTCTAGAAGGTGTAAGTCAACTACCCTGGCCAGCAAGATCTCCGGATCTGTCCCCCATTGAGCATGTTTGGGACTGGATGAAGCGTCGTCTCACGCGGTCTGCACGTCCAGCACGAACGCTGGTCCAACTGAGGCGCCAGGTGGAAATGGCATGGCAAGCGGTTCCACAGGACTACATCCAGCATCTCTACGATCGTCTCCATGGGAGAATAGCAGCCTGCATTGCTGCGAAAGGTGGATATACACTGTACTAGTGCCGACATTGTGCATGCTCTGTTGCCTGTGTCTATGTGCCTGTGGTTCTGTCAGTGTGATCATGTGATGTATCTGACCCCAGGAATGTGTCAATAAAGTTTCCCCTTCCTGGAACAATGAATTCACGGTGTTCTTATTTCAATTTCCAGGAGTGTATTTCAGCCACATCAGTAGGCTATAGCATAATTATTAGGGGGAAAAAAATAAAAAGGACACTTTCGAATGAGGTGAACAAGAGCTCTTGGGTGTACTCTAAGGAAGTGTTTTGGATGGAATTGAGACTTAAACATAAAAAAGGCCAACAATATTGGTATTTGTAATGGACTCATATTTTTTGGCGGCGCTGGGCTTACTGTTGACTGCATTGATAATGTTTAAATTCATGTTGAAACGAGTTGGACAATAGAACTGTGTCTATCTTTAGAAAGAAACAGAACTCACTAGAGCCTCGTGGAAGGAACTAAACGTACTGGGTAATGAAACATCTGCGGCCGTCGTGTTGATGTAATTTTATTAAACTGCTACCAGTTTCGGTGACTCAATACACCACTTTCAGGCCTTAACTGACGCTGAGGCTGTGAACTCCAATCATATATATATATATATATATATATATATATATATATATATATATATATATATATATATATATATATATATATATATACGATCCCATCAGTGGCCAACAGCTATCAACTGGCTTCCGCAGAAACTGTAAAACCGCTGTTGTGTCTAGAACCATTATTATCTTTAGTTGCAGACACAACATCGCCTTTACTATGTTCTGCGGAAGTCAGGTCATAGATGTTGGCCACTGGTGGGATCTTGTAGACGATTGGAGTTCACCCTCTCGGCTTCGGTTAGGGCCTGAAGGTTGTGTATTGCGTCACCGAAACTGGTTGCAATAAGTATAATAAAATAACATCAAAAGACGGCTGCAGGTGTTAAATTCTATTGCGTAAGTGAAGGGCTAAAGTCCTGCAGACCATCAGTCAGAAAAATGGGTATACAAAAAGTTACTGGAGGTTGTGAGAAGGGAATGAATATGTGAGGATAACACATAATTAATTTAGAACACAACAAAGGAAGGGATGAATGACTAAGAAGACTGCCTGACGCTGATTTTTGGGACGATATTTTGTGACTAGCGCCTTTCCCTTTCTGATACTGACGCAAACCGATTCTGTAATTCATTCAGTTACCATTGAAATGCTGGTTGTGAAAGTAGACAAAACTGATACAGCGCTAAACTCATTATATTAGAAGGAGAAAGGAGAATGTATTACCACATTTTTTCAATTTCCTCATAAGATTTATTGGTGGGAAACAATTTCTGATCGTCCACTTCCTTTCCTTTCATGTGTGTTTATGATCTCCACTGGAAAAACCCGTGTTTGATCGTTGCCAAGCATCTTCCTCCACCCGCCTTCTGACCACTGCTATTCCACCAAAAGAAAGTCTTAAATTACATGTAGTAACCGGCCAGGTTTAGTCACCAAGTCTTGGGCCTATGACTGCATCATACCATTAAATCTATAATCTCACCGGCCGGGGTGGCAGAGCGGTTCTAGGCACTACAGTCTGGAGCCGAACGACCGCTACGGTCGCAGGTTCGAATCCTGCCTCGGGCATGGATGTGTGTGATGTCCTTGGGTTAGTTAGGTTTAATTAGTTCTAAGTTCTAGGCGACTAATGACCTCAGAAGTTAAGTCGCATAGTGCTCAGAGCCATTTGAACTAATCTATAATCTTACATCTATGTGATAACGGCATTGTCTTGCCCAAATTACAAATTCTCATTATCCTTTTGATGCAGCTGTGGGTTCAGAACTAAGCACCTATTTTACGGTACCAAATTTTGTGTACTGTGGATGCATATCTTTTCTCATCCTGCAGAAACATCAGGCCGATTGCACAATTACATCACAGCATGCGGAAATTTTGTTGCTGGCTAGGATTTTCTATTCTCTATCAGCAGTATTTATATTTACTCTCAAATCCGCTTACATACAAATATGCGTCGTCAGTTAAAATGGTTTTCGGGCAACATTCTCATCTTCTCTTTCCAGTTCGACAACCCATATAACAAACTGACTGTGTGCAGAGTGACACATTTGTCTGACTAGTCCTTTCTGCCCATGTGAAAAATGGAGGTCTGTATCAGAGTTCGCTACTGGCTGCTGACAAACTCTACTGCTGGGAGTGCTGGCGAGTAGATTTTCGTGCACCCGTACTAATAAAATTACGCAGAATTCTGCTGTTGACCACAGGATTCCACTGACATCTTTGGTCTTCGGTTTTCTCCAGCTAACCTGTATTTCTTTAATCAGATTGACGGAATGGCTTGCACACAGTCGATTTATTCTACACGTCACGACGTCCTAGTAGTGTACGAAAATGTACGATGTTTCATAGCAGACTGGTGAGAGCAGTGACCTGAGCGGGCTTACAGTGTGAAATGTAAGGGAAAACCAGATGCTCTTTGAACTCATTTTGCTCACTGAGTTCTGTGATCTGAGTGGGATTTTAAAGGTACTGTGTTACTGTAAAGAAATGATACGTCATACTGGACCCGTATTCGGAAAGACGGCAGTTCAAACACCCCTCTGGCTATCCTCGTTTAGGTTTTCCGTGATTTCCCTTAATCGCTACAGGCAAATTCTGGGATGTTTACTTCCAAAAGGGCACTGCCGATTTCTTTCCCTGTCCTTTCGCATTCCGAGTCTGTGCTCCGTCTCTAAGGACCGCTCTGTCACAGGAACGCTAAACTCTAACATCATTTCATTCCTTTTGCAGCCATTCAAATGTGGGTTTTTGGAAGATCAGGATCACATCAACGGTTTACAGCTATCCTGAGATACTTACCTTCAGTTGGTGCCACAAGTTGACTAGATAGTATTCTTGTAATACGAATTGAAGTAAGAACCTTTTTTCAGAACAAAAAGATAACATACAATGATGGTTAAACGTAAGCAGTCAGTGATGACTGTAAACAAGCATCTTAGTCGTAAGAAGCATATTTTCAAATTAATAAAAGGAGGTGTTGTCAATCTATCATGTTACAGTCAACAAAATTTTAGTATTTCTTCAGAACACATTGGGAGCTACTGGCAAAAACGAGTCATTTCTTTCGGTATCGATAACTGTGACTGAGTGTCATCTGTTTTCTGTGCATCCGTTTTTTGATCATGTATTAACTACTACAGTGCTTAGAGAAAACTCATTATTATCTCATCTCACATACCTGTCTCATGAACTTTATTTTCGTGCTAGTCTTTGCCATAGTATCTTGGGATCTCGCGCAGCAGAGAAAAAGTTTCGGTAAGCAGGCAAACACTATACTGTGCTTTGTTTCTCTTGTTCATTTTGAACAGTGTTGCCACTCTTACATTCAGTCGAATATACGAATAATATTGCTTCTACGCTACGGGCACATTGTGTGTATAAGTGAATGTCGTATCAGTTGGTCTAATAATCTAAAGAAGTATCTCTTTCTTCGGTCAAAGAATGAATTAGCATTTAAGTATTTAAATCAGTTTTATAAAGCTGTCCGCTACATCACAACCGTTCTTGAACGGAAGCTTTCCATCCTGATTTGCAGAAAAAGTTATGCATTCACACAAAGCGAATAGAGGGACATTTACGTTCTGAGAACAAAAGAAGGCGTGGGCGTGAACGTGTAGTAGAGTGAGCTACATTTATTGCTTGTGACAATTATCGACAGTGGACCAGGGCTCTAACTGTCTAGTTTAATGGCCGTTATGTATGCTTACGCTTCGCAGCAATATATATCTTGCATTTTATTAGCAATTTATTGCACTATGCTCTACTTTCATTAATTGAATTGTTACTACACAAGATGGAATAGCAACTTCTGGATCTTTGCATACAATCTTAACACCTCATCCACAGATTTCCTGAGAGGTTAAATGACTGTCATTCTATGGCCAGAATATCCTATGTCTAAGTACACCTCTGTTGTTTTAGACAACATGACTACGGAAAACGCTCGTGCAAACCCTTAGCTCGCGAAAGGGAACCAAGTCTCTCTTATGTAAAGAACAGATTTTGAAGACCAATATCAGATTCAAGACACAGTGCCTGACAAATTAGACCACAACTTCCTACTGGAAATATTTCATTTTACGCTTTATGCAACTACAGTGAGCACCCAGCAACGTCTGTTCTCTCATTCCAGTCCAGTGCTGAAATGCTATACGTGTTTGCACAACAATTAAGGCTGTTATCTGTCAGCAAATTACGTTTCCGCTAACGCAAAACTTGAGTGTAAAATAACGTTATAAATTATCTTAGGACGTACAGGAAACATGGACTGGTTCAGAACATGAACTAAGAAAGGTATGTTCTGGACGAGATTCTTCTGCTTTCCGAACTCACTCTAGTGCAAAACGGCCGTCGTAATGTTTGCAACAGCTGAAGTTTAATATAATCATTATCGCGTGTTATTTGTAACGCTTACTGATATAATTGCTGTTAAATTCTGTAAACATGAATATACAATTGTTTTGGGTATTGGTATCTGAATTAAATTATTTTGTCAAATCAAAAGCTCCATTATAAGTAAAACGGTCAATCTCAGAAGTAGAGTCTGTTTTACTATGGTAGTACGATTAAGCAACCAGAGAAAGTGAAAAAAAAACCATCCACATTTCTTCAACCTCTACAAACAGAGAAACACGACGTAAAACCTTTAAACAAAGCACTAGGAATCCTCCATATTATGCAGAAAGGAACATTCATGAACATCCTCGAGGAAACAGAGATATATTCAGACGCATACAGCAACCCTACAATTTACTGAACGAACAAATCGACCTAAAGCTCAAAAAGTGCATAGAAAACTTTATTCACATTATAAATCAAGAAAACGGGTGAAGTAATAAATCAAAGACGCTAAATAACACGAATAAACATTAACAGTAATAACATTAGGAACAGTATAAAGCAGAGACATAACGCCAACATAAATCATAGACAACAACAAAATTATTACGAAAAAATTAAAACTGTAAAATAAAAATCTCAAATATAACTGAAACAAATTCTAGGCAGAAACACGAAACAAATGAATTTCACACATCACTTATTTATTATGGTAACTGCGTAAACATATAATATCGTCGATCCATTGTCGTCCGAACTATCAAAAAAGTGGCACACATGGAAACGA
The DNA here is from genome assembly GCF_023898315.1 of Schistocerca nitens. Classification (NCBI taxonomy): domain Eukaryota; kingdom Metazoa; phylum Arthropoda; class Insecta; order Orthoptera; family Acrididae; genus Schistocerca; species Schistocerca nitens. Next base: position 506,736,309 of record NC_064615.1, read on the forward strand.
ACTAAAATCCGATATAAATCTCCAGTGTACACATGGAAGAAAGTAATAATTCTAAAAAAGATACGACATGACAGCAACAATGTTACACTAAGGTAAAAACAATGTATTATGGCTTTTCACATCGTAGTTACAGAAATTATATGAAGGCCAACGCTTACTTATTTATTTACAAGACATGATGATGGCAATACGCTGAAGTCGGCTCATCGTGAATGAAATAAAATGTAAACAACATACATAGCAGTGTAGCTTGCTGTTATTCATAATAATAATGTCATTAAAAGACATATTTTAACTGTGGGTCCAAAAGAACAAAAGTTATTTAAAAATTGTCTTAAGAACCGTGCTACGGGAGTTGTTATAAAATGATATATGTATAAGAAAAATTCCATTTCAACAAAATTAGCCACGATTCGTAGAAGTTGTCTGCAATGTAACATTTATTTTCCTTTGCTTGTCACTTTTGTAAGAACTACATATGCTACAATTTAGCTGTCGATGCGAACTACCTCTTATTCAAAACGTTAATGGTACATGACATTTTTTGTATGGTTTAGGAGATTCAAATTCACTTGTGTCACTCTGGATTTTAGTACTGCGTGGCACTGTCCTAACTTAGTGTGATAGGCAGGAAGGACTGTGGAAATAGCTGTCATAAGCGGTGCTTTGGGCGATAAAAACAAGTTCAACAGTTTTCACGAAATACTTGCAGTACGTCTGAGCAGCTAAGATTTTGACAGTGCATTTCCTTCGTTGTATTCAAATGGTTCAAATGGCTCTGAGCACTATGGGACTCAACTGCTGAGGTCATTAGTCCCCTAGAACTTAGAACTAGTTAAACCTAACTAACCTAAGGACATCACAAACACCCATGCCCGAGGCAGGATTCGAACCTGCGACCGTAGCGGTCTTGCGGTTCCAGACTGCAGCGCCTTTAACCGCACGGCCACTTCGGCCGGTTCGTTGTATTCTTTCTGCAAAAAGAAATTCAGGGTGGGTTTGGACGAAATTCAGGGTGGGTTTGGACATGTCGTATTGAACCATTCGATTGTGAACTTATGATTGAACAGTATTTTCACTATTGATTTAGGCGTCTTCTTCGGCTGCTCCCAGCGGCGATGTGAGACGTGAATGGTGTTTGATTAGAGAGGTTTTCCGTGCAAAAAAGGGACTTGTCAATTCGGGAAGAAACCTGAAAACTGAAAATTTATGCAACCATTCTATTCATGTTAGAAGTACTTTTCGCAGTGCACTGTACAGGGGCTTGTAGAGTACACAAGGTATATGAAACTATCGAGGCCTTGATCCCTTGAAAACTCTCATATGTCTTCACGCCGTGAGAGGTAATTAACAGCTTTGAAAACTGTCTGCCAACAGTGGTGTACTGTTTAGTGGAAATTGGAAATTTGTGGTAAGATCTTATGGGACCAAACTGCTGAGGTCATCGGTCCCTAAGCCTACACTCTACTTAACCTAACTTAAACTGAGTAACGCTATGGACAACACACACACCCATACCCGAGTGGGGACTCGAACCTCTGACGTGCGGAGCCACACAGACCGTGACAAGGCACCTGAGACCACGCGGCTACCCCGCGCGGCGGCTGTTCAGTGATCATAGTACACCATTACATTTCCCCGCCTACCGATCAAATATCAGAGATAAAAATTTCCACCTGCTACTAGTATTCTTGGCAGCTCCTTCCGTTACAGCTGTCGTATCTCTAGCCATTGCTACCGACCTCAGATGAGGAGGGAGACTGAGGTAGTGAGTGAAGTGGAATTACTGCATAAAATTTAGATTCCCTTTAGCATTCAGTATCTGCGTGAGTGGCATCACAATGAAAAGTTGTGTTTTAGCAACCTGTCAGCAGTAGTATGTTCCTCTAATTTGCCACGACAGCTCTCTGACTGAAATTATATGGCATTCTTTATTGTATTTTCCAAACAGTCGCCTCCATTTATCGACGGGTCGCAGAAGAGCACTCGTGTGGCAGCAATCTATGAAGGGTTTCCATGCAGTTTAGCAATACCGTTTGGTTAATAAAGTCTGTCACCACGAATAATTTACGGGACCGTATCGGGGACACTTAGTCAAGCAGAATGTGTTAGGTTACGTCGGGACGTTATAGCGTTCCATCTTGTCGGTAGGATGATAGAGCGTAGCATCTTAGACATGTAAAAGGCCAATGATCGGTGCAGGAACTACGAGCATTCAGTGGAGTCCGTCTTGCGGCTCCGAACAAAGCGGAACGTAATAACAGCTTACATGTTATGCTGGTAGCACCCGAATGTCTGGAAGCGGAACAAGTTTCAAACTGGCGACTCTCGAGTGCGAGCATTCCCAGCCACGGAATGCGTCTCGGTATTCATTACGAGCAGTTTCTCGGGTATGGCTGATAGTATCGGAATTATTCAATAAATAAGAGTGTAATTGCTTGTTAGATTGAACAGGAAATCATAATCTGCGTTTAAACTCTTTCTACCAATACGACAGTGTGACACCGCGAAGGGGACACGCGACAAATAAAGAAATTCGCAAATTTGCAAATTATTAGCGTGGCAGCGTTACCACGCGAAGTATGTAAGAGTAACGTCATCCACATTTTGCATATGATGAAAGCTTGTGAACCAGTTATTCATTCAAAATCGCATGTAAATGTCTGTTGTTTGTGAAGAGATAGCGTGATGCTTCGCGAAAGAGGGAGAAACGTCTGTCAGTGAGTGTCGGGAACCGCCTGCGGCAGCACTGTTCCCTATCGTGACTGGAGTTCATCGTTCTGCGATACTGCCCCACGCGTATGTCATAGACCCCAAGACAGTCATTCGAATACAGGATCGATGGATTCCGTTGGTCTAATTCTATGCCATACTGGACCTCAATGGCCCCACGCGACTAGTACCTGAGAGGACAAACACATTGTTCACTCGACATGCAGGATCGTACGGTCACATCACGTACTCTGTGCCATGAAATGGTGTTGTTTGCAGTAAGAGAAGTGCTCACCAGGGAAGTGTGACAACGTCATGGGCATCATGAACGTAAGCACGACGACCATTTTTGTGGCTTCCATTGACACTGTATCGTAGAGACGAGAGCAGACAAGTGGCACACCCAAATACAACACGAGACACAGAATTACCTAGCACCATTTCTTCTTCTCAGACAAGGCCCCGTTCTGCTTCTAACATTATGCTGGTCGCATCCGTGTGTGGGGCTCTGAGAAAAACAAATGTTGCTTGATTGAATTTTTGAACATCGTTCCGTCTTAGAACCTGGCGTAATGGTAAGGGGTGCCACTCGACACACAACGTAATCAACTCTGCATCTACATCTGCATATGTATTCCGCAAGCCACCGTACGGTGCATGGCAGAGGGTGCCCCTGTACCGCTACTAGTCATTTCCTTTCCTGTTCTACTCACAAATAGAACGAGGGAAAAACGACTGTCTACATCCCTCCATACGAGTCATCATTTCTCGTATCTCATCTTCGTGGTCATTGTGCAGAATGTTCGTGTGTTAGAGGCAGCAGAATCTTACTGCACTCAGCTTCAAATTCCGGTTCTCTAAACTTTCTCAATAGCGTTTTTCGAGAAGAACGTCGCCTTCCCTCCAGGGATTCCCATTTGAGTTCCCATAGCATCTTCGGAACACTTGCGCGTTGTTCGAATCTTCGGGTAACAAATCTAGCAGCCCGCCTTTGATTCTTTCGATATATTCTTTCAATGCGGCCTGGTGCGGATCCCAGTTATTCGAGCAGACTCAAGAAATGGTCACACTAGCTTCCTATATGAGGTTTCCTTTGCAGGTGAACCACTCTTTTCTAAAATTTTCCCAACAAACCGAAGTCGACCATTCGCCTTTACTACCACAGTTCTCAACTGCTCGCTCCACCTCATATCACTTTGAAAATTTATGCCCAGATATTTAAACGACTTGACTTTGACAAGCAGCACACTAATAATGTTGTACTCGAACGTGACATGTTTCTTTATCTGACTCATCTGCATTAATTTACATTTCTCTCCAACTAGAACTAGCTGCCATTCATCACACCAACTGAAAATTTTGTCTAGGTCATCTTGTATCCTCGTACGGTCACTCAACGACACGTTCCCGTACACCACAGCACCATAAGCAAAAAACCACAGATTGCCGTTTACCCTGTCCGCCAGATCATTTATGTATATAAAAAATAATACCGATCCTGTCGCACTTCCATGAGCGCTCCTGACAATACCCTTGTCTCTGGCGAACACTCGCTGTCGAGAGCAATGTACTGGATTCTGCTACCTAAACACGAACCACTTACATACTTGCGAAAGTATTCCACATTCTCGTACCTTTGTTAATAGTCAGCAGTGGGGCACCGTACCAAACACTTTCCGGAAATCTAGAAATATGGAATCTGCCACCCATAGTTTATCTATAGTTCACAGTATATCATGTTGGAAAAGCAAAATGAATTTTACAAGAGCGGTACTTTCTAAAACCGTGCTAACAACAGACTGTGCCCTGTCTTCGAGGTTTCCTGATGTTATCTTTCAACAAATTAACGCAAGACCCCACGCTATCAAATGGTTCAAATGGCTCTGAGCACTATGGGACTTAACTTCTGAGGTCATCAGTCCCCTAGAACTTAGAACTACTTAAACCTAACTGACCTAAGGACATCACACACATCCATGCCCACGGCAGGATTCGAACCTGCGACCGTAGCGGTCACGCGGTTCCAGACTGTAGTGCCTAGAACCGCTCGGCCACTAGGGCCGGCCCCACGCTATCCATGCTGTCCTGAAGTACTGCGATACAGAGGATGTTCAACTTCACCTCTGGCCAGCACATTACGCAAGTCTTTCATTCACTAACAGCTACTGGTTGAGCGTCAACGATACACTGTCACGCAACCAGTTGCCAGTTACTACGAGAGATTAACTCTGACAAAGAGTTGGAGCTGCATGGAAGCTCAATCTTGGAGATGCTCAGCCGGCTTAGAATCATTGTTGCTGTCAAAGGAGGGCAGTTCTATGTAGTCTACAAATTTAATCAAGTGTTCCTACAGCTACGATCTATACTCACAGTAAGTAAAATTTCGTTATGTTCTATCCTTCCTGGTGTCGCAGTGTAGTTCTCACTGGCAACATATCGTTGCTGGTGGACGCCACGCCGTGAATGAGGGGCGAGATGTAGGAAATCAAGTGTGCACAGCATGCTGCACATAAATGACTTCTCGAGACTCCTCTTAAACGATGCTGTCATAGGTGATCAACAGTGCCAGAGAAGTGCTGTCGTATTCAGGGAAACTTTCAGATGTTCTGCAATGGTGAAGCAAATGACACCTCGCGTTAAACAAATCAGCAAATTGAGTTAAATTATTTAAATATTCGAGAAGCTATAAAATAAAATATATATCTTATAGTGTGACAGCGAAACACCAGACTACAGTTCTTCCGGGAATACGAGGAAGTTGTGCCTGTTATACATAGCCAGTAGCTTAAAAATCGATTTTTAACTGCTTAGTAACATACGGCAGACGTCCTGAAGGATGCACCGTGAGAATTCCCACAACAAAGGAGTTTTTCAATACACAAACTTTTTTTTAAAGTTTCATGTTGTCATCACGAATGATTAAAAAAGCACGCTACACTTGCACTACGTACCTCGAAAATACAGTACGGTATTGCTAAAATAAAAAACTGGGACAAGCAGAAAAGTTGCTCATAATACTGTTCACGCACTGATCTGATCTAGAAAATCATGCGACACTTAAATAGTGGCTGAAGCATATGATTTGGAGCCTGCTCCTGTGGTAGCAATCACTGAAACATTTCACTCGATTATGAACAACCGTTAGAGAGATATGTGGAAATGAACTCTTAGTGGCACACAAAAGTCCAATAACATAGAAAAAATTTTAAAATTGTGTAAAAATTGATCAGTCTTAGAATTCAATGTAGCAGCTTTTGACACACTATCTGTAAGTGCTTAGAAAAGTCAGTCTCGACAAGCAAATCAGACGTACGTTCGAATTCTCTTAGCGATGTGCGTCTCTAAATTGTAAACCGTCCGTGCAAGAAGTATGCCCATGATACCATTGTACGATAATGATGGAAGCCTAATAAATGAATTAAAACTTATGCGTCAGCCTGGACTTGAACCCGTGTCTGCTTGTTTACTAGGCAGGAATGCTGACCATTTCACCACCACAGCACTACACCTGACACTCTTTCACTGACTACACAAGTCCTGTGCCCTCCCTAAAGCAAACTTCATTTCATATCTTCAGCTTATTCTCCCCCAGGGATCTTCACGCTGTAATAGCATGCCAGTATTGGACGTAATGGGGAAATCCTGTACCTCTGGTATATCTCAGTGCTATATGATCACCTGAGATCCAGGATTTCCCCATTACGTCCAACACAGGGTTGCTATTCCAATGCCGGAAAGCCCTGGCAAAAGTGACGATTTAGGGGGAAAATAAACTGAAAATATGAACTGAAGTTTGTGTTAGGGACGGCACTGGACTGTTGTAGTGCATGCAGCAATGTTAGTAATGGTCAGCATTCCTGCCTAGTATGCAAGAAGATCTGGATTCAAGTTCTGGCCGTGGCAGAAATTTTAATTTACTTATTCAGTTTCCATCATTATCGTAGATAAAGATGAGTGTTACATGTCTCGAGGAAAATTCAATTACAAGATTTATATGATACCATTCTGTTCCAGAAAGTGTTGCTGCTTTTGGTGTCGCAAGATATTAACTGCCAAACGAAATGTGTAGTGAGTCCATATTCTATTTCTATATAAAATTTTTTGAAACATTGTTCCAGGAAAACAGACATCTATTAATATTATAACATTTATAAAACACAGTCGTACTCGCATTTAAGTTGTTAATTTTTAATTTTAGTTGACCGACTTCCATCTACTAAAGAGACCATCATCATTCTTTGATGTCAGTAGGTATCACTGGCGTGGCGCATATCCGTTCGTGCTGGCGTGGAGAATACTGCTTTCTCCACACCGGCACGCACGGATATGCGCCACGCCAGTGATTTCTTCTGTCATCAAGGAATGTAGATCTGATGATGATCTGTTTAGAAGACGGAAACAGGTCATCTAAAAATAAAAATTAATAACTGAAATGTCACTACAACTGTATTAATAAATAAGCTATGTCCATTTCATTTTCTATGGAATATATGCACATGATCTGTTAATGGCATAAAATGATATTCCCTTCATGGTAGCCAGAGATGTATTAAATATGCATGCTGGATTCAGAACTGTTGGTCTGGTACAGCAGCTCTCCTACGTATTTACTTAGATATATTCGTGGTTGCTGCCAGATATCTGCTTCTGTAAGACGGCGCACAAAAAGTTGAAACATGTTATCACACAGGACAAAATCTGTACGACTCTCACATGGATGACATTGCTTCCCTGAATCTGTGTGGCAGAAAAATTAGCGACTAGCTGAAATTTGGCTCCGGCGCTGGTAATACATTATTGGTAGAGCAGCTCGCGAACGGCAAGGACACACGTTGGAGTCGCGGTCTGCCTCACAATTTTAAGGCGATATGCGTTGCTCTTCTTCGTATGGAGTCTGGAACATTCATCAGCTCCTTTATACGATTCTCGCGCCTAAAATTTACGTATCTCAGACAAAAATTAAATGATATGTATATTATAAATTGCTAGATTTGGAGTATGATAGCTAACACTTGGTTCAAGAATCATAAAAGAAGGTTGTATACCTGGAAGAATCCTGGAGATACTAAAAGGTATCAGATAGATTATATAATGGTAAGACAGAGATTTAGGAACCAGGTTTTAAATTGTAAGACATTTCCAGGGGCAGATGTGGATTCTGACCACAATCTATTGGTTATGAACTGCAAATTGAAACTGAAGAAACTGCAAAAAGGTGGGAATTTAAGGAGATGGGACCTGGATAAACTGAAAGAACCAGCGGTTGTAGAGAGTTTCAGGGAGAGCATAAGGGAACAATTGACAGGAATGGGGGAAAGAAATACAGTAGAAGAAGAATGGGTAGCTCTGAGGGATGAAGTAGTGAAGGCAGCAGACGATCAAGTAGGTAAAAAGACGAGGGCCAATAGAAATCCTTGGGTAACAGAAGAAATATTGAATTTAATTGATGAAAGGAGAAAATATAAAAATGCAGTAAATGAAGCAGGCAAAAAGGAATACAAACGTCTCAAAAATGAGATCGACAGGAAGTGCAAAATGGCTAAGTAGGGATGGCTAGAGGAAAAATGTAAGGATGTAGAGGCTTGTCTCACTAGGGGTAAGATAGATACTGCCTACAGGAAAATTAAAGAGACCTTTGGAGAGAAGAGAACCACTTGTATGAATATCAAGAGCTCAGATGGCAACCCAGTTCTAAGCAAAGAAGGGAAGGCAGATAGGTGGAAGGAGTATATAGAGGGTTTATACAAGGGCGATGTACTTGAGGACAATATTATGGAAATGGAAGAGGATGTAGATGAAGATGAAATGGGAGATAAGATACTGCGTGAAGAGTTTGATAGAGCACTGAAAGACCTGAGTCGAAACAAGGCCCCGGGAGTAGACAACATTCCATTAGAACTACTGATGGCCTTGGGAGAGCCAGTCATGACAAAACTCTACCATCTAGTGAGCAAGATGTATGAGACAGGCGAAATACCCACAGACTTCAAGAAGAATATAATAATTCCAATCCCAAAGAAAGCAGGTGTTGACAGATGTGAAAATTACCGAACTATCAGTTTAATAAGTCACAGCTGCAAAATACTAACGCGAATTCTTTACAGACGAATGGAAAAACTGGTAGAAGTGGACCTCGGGGAAGATCAGTTTGGATTCCGTAGAAATGTTGGAACACGTGAGGCAATACTAACCTTACGACTTATCTTAGAAGAAGGATTAAGAAAAGGCAAACCTACGTTTCTAGCATTTGTAGACTTAGAGAAAGCTTTTGACAACGTTCACTGGAATACTCTCTTTCAAATTCTGAAGGTGGCAGGGGTAAAATACAGGGAGCGAAAGGCTATTTACAATTTGTACAGAAACCAGATGGCAGTTATAAGAGTCGAGGGGCATGAAAGGGAAGCAGTGGTTGGGAAGGGAGTAAGACAGGGTTGTAGCCTCTCCCCGATGTTATTCAATCTGTATATTGAGCAAGCAGTAAAGGAAACAAAAGAAAAATTCGGAGTCGGTATTAAAATCCATGGAGAAGAAATAAAAACTTTGAGGTTCGCCGATGACATTGTAATTCTGTCAGAGACAGCAAAGGACTTGGAAGAGCAGTTGAACGGAATGGACAGTGTCTTGATAGGAGGATATAAGATGAACATCAACAAAAGCAAAACGAGGATAATGGAATGTAGTCAAATTAAATCGGGTGATGCTGAGGGGATTAGATTAGGAAATGAGACACTTAAAGTAGTAAAGGAGTTTTGCTATTTAGGGAGCAAAATAACTGATGATGGTCGAAGTAGAGAGGATATAAAATGTAGACTGGCAATGGCAAGGAAATCGTTTCTGAAGAAGAGAAATTTGTTAACATCGAGTATAGATTTAAGTGTCAGGAAGTCGTTTCTGAAAGTATTTGTATGGAGTGTAGCCATGTATGGAAGTGAAACATGGACGATAACCAGTTTGGACAAGAAGAGAATAGAAGCTTTCGAAATGTGGTGCTACAGAAGAATGCTGAAGATAAGGTGGGTAGATCACGTAACTAATGAGGAGGTGTTGAATAGGATTGGGGAGAAGAGAAGTTTGTGGCACAACTTGACTAGAAGAAGGGATCGGTTGGTAGGACATGTTTTGAGGCATCAAGGGATCACAAATTTAGCATTGGAGGGCAGCGTGGAGGGTAAAAATCGTAGAGGGAGACCAAGAGATCCATACACTAAGCAGATTCAGAAGGATGTAGGTTGCAGTAGGTACTGGGAGATGAAGAAGCTTGCACAGGATAGAGTAGTATGGAGAGCTGCATCAAACCAGTCTCAGGACTGAAGACCACAACAACAACAGATTTGGAATGACATGTTGAGTTTTAATTCTGCCATTGTGTAATAGAAAGCTAAGTGGCACGTTGTGAATTATACTTCCTTCCTGCCTTTAGGACACAGTGAGCAGCTACATTTCAGATCGCAATCTCATTGAGAAAATATATATTGTTTGAAAATACTTCTGCTCAAAATTTGTCATGTAAATTATACTTGCTTCGCGCCTTTTGGACCTAGTAATCAGCTATATTCCAGATCCCAATCTCAAGGCGAAAATGGATATTGTTTGAAATTATTACCGCTCAAAAATTACCGTAGAAAACAAATAATTTGCCAAAGGTTCCCGCCAAAACAACTCAATGTGTGGTGTCCTTATTTGCATGCATGAAAGGACCAGAACATCAGAAAAATGTATTGAGATTTATTCAAGCTATTTTCCTTCAAAGACAATCACGTCATGGAACAAATTACATTTCCGGGATCCGAAGAAGAGAAATGTCACAGATGGAACTTTCTAATCTTGCTGCTCAATCTCACAATTCCAGTCGATTTAATACTCATGCAATTTTGTGGAACATCGCTGTTCCAGCGTTTTATGATTAAACAACAGATTTGATTGTGAGATGAAAGACAGAAGGGTAGTGATTGGGTGGAAATCCATCAATCCGCAGAGCCGTAATTCTGTCTTTTTATTGCTTTCAGTCGGTTTTCAATACAACTGGCGTCTGTCATGTATTTATGCGTTTGCACAGTGAAAGAAGTATAACAAAACGATACCGGGGTATATCCTGAGCCTGCGACAATATCGCGACGCCGTTACCATTTTGGAAAACGTAAATTGTCCTGCAGTTACAACACGGAGGTATTTCTCTTCGTGTGTGTGTTTAAAACATATTTGTACCCTTAAATATTACGACTCGCACTCCTCAGAAACAGCTGGTGCTTTATTTGGAAAATAAATAAATGAAAAGATAAATGTATTTTGCAATGGCGTTCTGCTTCGGATAACACCATATACTTCAACCGTTTAGGGCATTCATATTTATATTTAGAACAAGAAGGACTAAATGGTAATGATAAGCGAGCTTTCAAGGCCTCACTCCTTGGACATAACTATTTTCGTCCAATCCTTCGGATAAATCAAGAGTTCTTTTATGGTATCGTATATGAAACGTCAGCGATGATTTTACAACAGCGTGGAAACTCGTACACCATCACAACTCCTTCATTGTTTTTTCTAATGGCAAAGGATACGCGAGCTTAGTTCTTCTCAGATATTTAAATTTTCTCTTCACCGCCAGATTGTCAAACGTAGTGTTGTGCACTAATAGCAAGTCAAAATTTTGTTCATTAATATTTTACCATGCATTTAGAGGTGTAATACGTTTTCGGGTACATTGGATGGTGTCCGTTTAGGGGTTATTACTATGAAGTTTTAACACTACTCAGACTTACGCCGTCGCGCGGGATTAGCCGAGCGATCTAGTGCGCTACAGTCATGAACTGTGCGGCTGGTCCCGGCGGAGGTTCGAGTCCTCCCTCGGGCATGGGTGTGTGTGTTTGTCCTTAGGATAATTAAGGTTAAGTAGAATGTAAGCTTAGGGACTGATGACCTTAGCAGTTAAGTCCCATAAGATTTCACACACATTTGAACATTTTTTTAGACTTACGCCAACCAGATTTTGCACACTATATGACTTACACATATCAAAACTAGTCGTTCATTATTAATAAGCTAAATTGTCCATGGTTCCTGTTATTAATCTCTTTTATATCATAGTTACATCACATTAGACCTATGCTGAATATGTTTGATGTCAGATTGACGAAGATTTTGTTTGTGCTGGGACTAAACGCATACGTGTCAGTTTTGCAGGTCAGCGACTAAAAGAGTGTATTATACTTTTAAAAAGTAGTACGATTGATAAATTTTCATGCGGTTTTCTTGTTAATCGCTGTTTTATACATTTCGACGAAATCTGTAGATAAATCCGTTCCCCGATGTTACACACTATCACTATTTTTTTGGCTTTTTGCGTCTCTGTCTTCTTCATAATGATCAACACATTATTTTAGATCAAAACAGAAGATATTTTTTGCCACTTTCCAATAAATATATCAGTACAATGTACACTCCTGGAAATGGAAAAAAGAACACATTGACACCGGTGTGTCAGACCCACCATACTTGCTCCGGACTCTGCGAGAGGGCTGTACAAGCAATGATCACACGCACGGCACAGCGGACACACCAGGAACCGCGGTGTTGGCCGTCGAATGGCGCTAGCTGCGCAGCATTTGTGCACCGCCGCCGTCAGTGTCAGCCAGTTTGCCGTGGCATACGGAGCTCCATCGCAGTCTTTAACACTGGTAGCATGCCGCGACAGTGTGGACGTGAACCGTATGTGCAGTTGACGGACTTTGAGCGAGGGCGTATAGTGGGCATGCGGGAGGCCGGGTGGACGTACCGCCGAATTGCTCAACACGTGGGGCGTGAGGTCTCCACAGTACATCGATGTTGTCGCCAGTGGTCGGCGGAAGGTGCACGTGCCCGTCGACCTGGGACCGGACCGCAGCGACGCACGGATGCACGCCAAGACCGTAGGATCCTACGCAGTGCCGTAGGGGACCGCACCGCCACTTCCCAGCAAATTAGGGACACTGTTGCTCCTGGGGTATCGGCGAGGACCATTCGCAACCGTCTCCATGAAGCTGGGCTACGGTCCCGCACACCGTTAGGCCGTCTTCCGCTCACGCCCCAACATCGTGCAGCCCGCCTCCAGTGGTGTCGCGACAGGCGTGAATGGAGGGACGAATGGAGACGTGTCGTCTTCAGCGATGAGAGTTGCTTCTGCCTTGGTGCCAATGATGGTCGTATGCGTGTTTGGCGCCGTGCAGGTGAGCGCCACAATCAGGACTGCATACGACCGAGGCACACAGGGCCAACACCCGGCATCATGGTGTGGGGAGCGATTTCCTACACTGGCCGTACACCACTGGTGATCGTCGAGGGGACACTGAATAGTGCACGGTACATCCAAACCGTCATCGAACCCATCGTTCTACCATTCCTAGACCGGCAAGGGAACTTGCTGTTCCAACAGGACAATGCACGTCCGCATGTATCCCGTGCCACCCAACGTGCTCTAGAAGGTGTAAGTCAACTACCCTGGCCAGCAAGATCTCCGGATCTGTCCCCCATTGAGCATGTTTGTGACTGGATGAAGCGTCGTCTCACGCGGTCTGCACGTCCAGCACGAACGCTGGTCCAACTGAGGCGCCAGGTGGAAATGGCATGGCAAGCCGTTCCACAGGACTACATCCAGCATCTCTACGATCGTCTCCATGGGAGAATAGCAGCCTGCATTGCTGCGAAAGGTGGATATACACTGTACTAGTGCCGACATTGTGCATGCTCTGTTGCCTGTATCTATGTGCCTGTGGTTCTGTCAGTGTGATCATGTGATGTATCTGACCCCAGGAATGTGTCAATAAAGTTTCCCCTTCCTGGGACAATGAATTCACGGTGTTCTTATTTCAATTTCCAGGAGTGTATTAGAACAATATTCGTACCTAATTTTGACTTATTTTTTCTTTCTAAGTATTATCAGCGGAACCTTCCCAAAACACTTTTTCTATTGTTCAGTGCTTGGCCTAAACCTGAAAAAATTGTGATAGTATTACCCGCAAGCAAAACAACTTTTGAATTATTTATATTTGAAGGCTAATAATTAATGTTATCAGGAGGCAAATGCAGCCCTACTAGAATGCAGTGAGGAACACCAAAAGTTGCAGTGTCCTAATCATTTGCAAGTACATTTGTTGTTGCCGTCATGCGATGAGCCATGTGTGTAATACCTTCTATTCTTGGAAGAATGCAGTCGTTACCTGGTCACGTAAAAAGTCTACAGAACCTTCGCTACCATTCATCTCTAAGAATACGCCCAACAGGGAACGTTGAAGTAGTTGCCGAAACCTACAGAACAGATCCCCAGGTATAACAGTAAAAAACATCCGGCAGAGATGTTCATCTCTCCCCACTATGCTCTGTGTACACATAGCCTTTAACTTGGAAAAGTAGAGATGGAGATCCAAATGCACACATTCAGTCTCCATATAGTCTTTTGTCCTTGTTGCATGGATCAACACGATCTCCGTCTACTAAGAAATGTAAATGTCATGTGACTAGGACCTCTCGTCGGGTAGACCGTTCATCGGGTGCAAGTCTTTCGATTTGACGCCACTTTGGCGATTTGCGCGTCGATGGGGATGAAATGATGATGATTAGGAAAACACAACATTCAGTCATTGAGCGGAGAAAATCTCCAACCCAGCCGGGAATCGAACCCGGGCCCTTAGGTCTGACATTCTGTCGCGCTGACCAATTTCTTTTTACGAAACTTTTTTAAGACGCTACCCCTTTTTTGCGCTCTTCCACTTTAGGCGTTGGCCCCTATCTCCCATACTACTCCCAAAAACCTATCTAACCTAAAAACAAAAACAAAGCTAGTGCCACTGCCACTTTCACCCTAAAGCTAACTAGGACGGTCGTGCACAACCACATGAGGCTACGCCAAAGAACAAAAATTAAATATGCCTCTGAACATTTTATTAAAAAAAGAAAAGGATAAAGAAAGGGGTGCAATGCTTTATTATTATTATTCACGTTTGGGCCCTACTGGACCACGCGAAGTACAATCACGGGGCATTCAGTTATTTTCTTTTAGACTTTCTCTCTGCCCAAATTGTTTTCATTCTCTCGGAATGAGCTCTTTTCCTTTCATCAGACCATGTGGTTCCAGTTTTCTTTGGTTTTTCAGCTTGACCAACTACCCAGTCATGAATTTTTTGCCTAAATAATTTTCTGTCTTGAATTTCATCTTGTTTTATATCTGCCTCTTTCATGTCCTCTTTTATAGCAGCAATCCATTTTATTGTCTCAAATTTAGCTTTACTTCGATTTTCGTAGAATTCCACTACTTGTTTAGTTAGTCTGGTAGCATCCATTCTTTTAATATGCCCATAAAATTTTAATCTGCGTTTTTTCATATCTGAATATATGCTGGTGTATTGTTGAATTTCACTATTTGCTCTTAGCATGTATGTTCCTCCTTCAGTATATTTTGGACCTAGAATTTTTCTGATTACTTTTCTTTCTCTTTTTTGGATTTCTTGAATGTCCGTTTTTCTGTTTAAAATTAGCGTTTCAGCCCCATAAAGGCACTCTGGTTTTATGACCGTGTTGTAATGTCTCAATTTAGAGTACCTCGAGAGACATTTTTTGTTGTAGATGTCTTTTGTAAGTCTAAAAGCTGTCTCCATCTTTTGACAACGAATTTCATTTCCAATTTTTTCTAGACCAGTCTCTGAGATTGTTTCACCTAAATATTTGAATTGTGAGACTCTTTTGATTTTTCCATACTTAGTTTCCAAAAGTTTGGGTGCCAGTTTGTTGCTAGTCATATACTGTGTTTTTTCAAATGAGATTTGGAGACCTACACTTTCTGCTGTTTCTTTAAGGATTTCTATTTGTTTCTGAGCAATTTGGATGTCCTGCGTTAGAATAACCAAGTCGTCTGCAAAGGCCAAACAGTCTATTCGAATATTTGTTCGTCCTAATTTCACTGGTTGGTCAATTTTGAACTCCAATTTTCGTTCGCGCCACTCTTGTATTACTTTTTCTAGAACGCAGTTAAATAGCAATGGAGAGAGTCCATCACCTTGCCTCACACCTGTTTTTATTTCAAAGGATTCTGAAATTTCTCCTCTGAACTTTACTTTTGATTTTGTACCAGTTAGCGTGTCTCTGATAATTGCCGTGGTTTTAGGATCCAGGCCTTGTTCTTTCACAATTTGGAAAAGAGATTCACGATCCACTGAGTCATAAGCCTTTCTAAAATCTACAAAGGTACAAACTAGTTTTTTATTGTTTTATATTTTATTAGTTGTTCATTTTGTTCTTATGGGTTTATTTGTAATTCTTTTTTGTTCTATCTTTTTTTTCCTCTATTGGAGGTGTCCGCGGCAGCCAGACGGCGGGATGTCCTGGTCGGCTTCTCGTTCAGCGAGGGTGAAACACCCTATATTTACCGTTGATGTCTCTCATCAGTCCATCATGTCTAATTTCTCAGTCTCTTCTCACACCTGGTGCACCCCAGTGGTCTGGACGGCGCGTAAACAACGACCCCAAGTAATTCGCAAAGAGCGTACCATACGATGTATTGCGCCGTAAAATCGTGTAGTTACTCGTTATAGAATGCCAGAAATCCAAGAACCCTCCAACGCTCTCATTAAAAAAAGTATGACAATTCCACACCCTTAACCCACACCGTGGCGTTATGACGAGTAGCAGGGAAGTAAGTGACGTCGGGATGGATCAGCTCGGTGGGCTCTACGGACTGAGGCGTCCGTCGCAGCAACAATGCCAACATGCGCCGTGTGAGGAGCCGGCAGTCGGCAGCCGTACCACAAACGAAACGGTGCATGTCGGTGTCGATAGCGGCGCACCTGGGGCAGAGACGATCCTCCTCAAGATGGATCATGTGTGAGCGTTGTCAGGTGGAGAATTTTTCAGTCGTATCACATACCACAGCGCCCTGACCGTGGTGGGAAGGAAAGGGAAGTGTATGTTACTCCACACTCGTCTCCAGCCAACCGCAGGATGTCGGCGATCAACCACATTAGCAGACAGCGCCCGTTGAAAGTAGCGGTAGAAGTCCTTGGTGCTAGGATCCCACGTGGTCGGCAAGACATCCAACAGATATGTCCACCAGATAAGTGCGAACGTGACACAGTGATATGTCCAACAGGAATCGGCGGACGGAGGGATTGAGGCACCACGTCCTGAATCAGTGTACCAGGGAGGGTGTCCTTGTCCGAAGTACGTAGGTGGTGCATCGTCCGCAGGAAGAGAGCGCGCAACCTATTGTGCACGTTTATCATTCCAATGCCTCTTGCGTGCGTGGGCAACGTTAGCGTATCGTAACCGTTCTTCAATACACTGTCCTCACTGACGAAATGACCGAAGGCCACCTGGAACTTGGCAGCTACCGTAGCGGACATCGGGAGAACGTGTGTGTAATGATTAAGTTTCGGAGCGAGGTAGACGTTGATGAAAGGTACCCGCACGATGAAGTCAAGTGTTCGAAAGTTATGGAGACGAACTTGCGTGCGGATCACATTAAGTAGTCGGCGATACATATCTGCTGCTGTACGCTGCACGTTCCCATGGAAGGTCACTCCCAAACGCTTCATTGCCGGGACATTGGTAATGGGCACTGGCGTTCTCATTTGCAGTCCTCTGCCCACATCCATGTAGTGCGACTTTCGCAGGTTTAAACGGCTCCCGGCCGCCTTTCCGTATTGCTGAAGCCAGGCGATCGCCGTACATATACCTTCTGCCGACCTCGCCAAGAATACTACATCGTCCGCATAGGCACAACATTTAAAATGCGCATCGTGGAGGCGAATGCCCTCCAAACGCTGTCGTAGACCATGAAGTGCAGGCTCGAGGGCGACGGCGAAGAGAAAGGCTGACAGCACATCTGCCACCAAACTTCCCCCATCAGGTCAGAAAAGGTGCTGTAAAATTCAAGCGGAAGACCATCAGGTCCAGGTAATTTGTTTCTCGCGCCCCGCGAGAGGGCCATGCGCATTTCTTGCCACGTGACGGCGTCCAAGAATGTGGCGTCGCCTTGCGCCCTCCCCGAAGGTGTCAGGTCGTGCAGGACGTCCTCAATGTCACTGTCTCGCCGTTGATCTGCTAGATAGAGAGTGCGGTAATGATCTGTGAGGGCACGGGAGATGTCGTTTGTGTCTCTGTCTGTTGCCCATTCGCAGAAATAACTGCCGTGATGAGTCGTCTCTTACGGCGTCTCCGTTCTCTGACGATGTGATAAAGAGAGGCACGTTCATCTGTGATGGCACCCGCGTGCCATACAATCTGTCAGCTGTCAGCCGTCCTCTGCAGAAGCCGTGCCTATGTCTGGTGGACGGCCATTTGGCGCTCTGGCGAAGGTGGTTGTGACGCTAGTTCCCGCAAGACCGTGTAGTAAAACCCAGAGGTCGATCAGAGCCAAAGCGCCCTGTCTCGTTCATATGCCATCAGCGTGTGGCGAAGAGCTGATTTGGCGCAGCATGCCCACCATCGTGTCATATAATCGTAGGTATGACGCCGTCGCTCAAATTTGTGCCAGGTATCAGTGATGGCTACATGGCAAATCTCTTGCTGGAGAATGTTAACGTTGAGAGTCCAAGGTCCTCTACTACGGCTCATCTGTTGTCGTGGCAGTCACGGCGCAGATGAAGGCCTAATGGTCAGTGAATGCAGTGCGCCACAGCTTAGCACCGACAGTTGCTGCACGAAGTCCTCGGGTGACATAAATCCTGTCCAACCTGCTGACCGAGTGGCTGGTGAAGTGTGTATATCCGCGTCGGTGACTCTGGATTAGCGTCCATGTATCCTGCAAAGCGAAATATCTGACCAAAGCATGAAGGGCTGGACATGGGACATGGTGAGGGACCTGATCCTCAGGGCGTAAGACGCTGTTACAAGTCCTCGCACACGACCAGGTGCTCTGTAGCGCCTTAAAACAACGGTGCTACCTCAGTGGAGTAATAGAGTGTTCGTTCTCGACGCTTCGCAGTACCAGACGGGGCATACAGATTCACAAGACGGACTGCGCCGATGGTGAGCGCAATGCCTCTCGCTGATGGCGAAAACTTAATATCCATTCGTTCGATGCCATCGCATAGGATTATGGCCGTACCACCACCAGCGTGGGACGTTGGGTTGACGTAAGACGCGTATCCATAAACATCCAGGCGCAGATCAGGCTGTACCTCTTGAAGCAACACG
Source organism: Schistocerca nitens (assembly GCF_023898315.1). Taxonomy (NCBI): domain Eukaryota; kingdom Metazoa; phylum Arthropoda; class Insecta; order Orthoptera; family Acrididae; genus Schistocerca; species Schistocerca nitens. The sequence continues at coordinate 506,755,182 of NC_064615.1, forward strand.
ATATCAATGTCCGCCGCTCGAATCATGTCTTTTAACAACTGAGTTTTGATCGAGGAGCTAATGCCGTTGACACTGACTGTTCCTATCCGATACACCTGGTCATTTGATAGTACAATGACATATCCTGCAGTACTTTAAGCGGATAAGCGCCACATAGTCCGTCTGACCTTCCCTGTCACCCGATCGTATATATTATTAATCGGCTGAAACAAGATGTCCGTCCGACGATCCCCCGGCCGCGGGCGTCTGGGTGTCGCTCGAGTCTGATATCATTCTCTCCATCTCCATCTCTGACGCTCAGTCACCAAGCTGGAGATGTGGTACTTTAGGCGACGCATGACGTTCTTCCGATGTCCTAGCCGCAAAATCGCCAGGGCGCTCGTCGGTGAGCTGAGCACTGTCAACTTGTCTTTGTCCTTGGGTGGACGTTGCCAGCAGCGAACCAGGAACCGTTGGTGTGAGGTCAACAGCCCTGGCCGCAGATGAATTTTCCTCATCCTCCTGCGACGTGTCACCATCTCGAGCATCATTTCCTCCTGAAAGTCTCCTCTTCTTTCGTCGCTTGGGCGACCTCTGCTTGCGGGAACTCGTGTCCGCGTCCTGTGGATCACGATAAACAGTAGGCACCTCCCGCATCTCCGTGTCCGAGCTCGAATCGATTTGCTGATGCTCTCCTTCCTCACACAGCTGGGGTGCAGACGTGGTCGCTGCTGTCGAGCACGGCGACGGTTCCGATGAAGGCTGCGTCGTCGTGGGCGCTAAACCGGGCCCGCGGGGGTCGGAAACTGGAACAGAACAACGTCCGCGTCCGACATGTTCCTCGCTACCTCAACGTATGTAATAGGCAGCGTTGTCGGTTGCATGCTTGCACGTGGTATCTGGACTAGGCGTTGCTGCAGGCATTCAGAGAAGACTAGCCCATCCTGCCCGCACCCTGAACAAGTCCGCAGTTGACCGTCGTAATTGACGATCGCTCGACAGCCACCAAGGTTCACGTACGATGGACTGTGTTTACGCAGTTCGATTCGCACTTGAAGCACTCCATTCAGTACAGGATACGTCTCGAAGGTATGCCACTTTTCTTCTACGTGACTTAGTACTTCCCCGTAAGGCTGCCGCGCGTTCACGACAAGCGTGGCCGGAACTTCAAACGGCAGTTCGAAGATACGTATGTTCCGAACGCCGAGTCCTGCATGGTCGACAGTCAAATGGTTCAAATGGCTCTGAGCACTATGGGACTCAACTGCTGAGGTCATTAGTCCCCTAGAACTTAGAACTAGTTAAACCTAACTAACCTAAGGACATCACAAACATCCATGCCCGAGGCAGGATTCGAACCTGCGACCGTAGCGGTCTTGCGGTTCCAGACTGCAGCGCCTTTAACAGCACGGCCACTTCGGCCGGCCGGTCGACAGTCACTACACCCACGTTGCTGTCCGAGTGGTGGAAACGATATCCATCGGTGAAACGTCGAAGAAGTCTTCCGCACGCTGCTTCATCCACAAGTTTCAGGTAAACTGTACTGGAGACGATCAAAAGATGTATACCGATAAGTTCTTGTGGACCGACGTGCATTTCGCAGGAAACGCTCTACTTCATATGCCTTAGGTCGTGCGTACTGGGCATCAAACGTTACTTTAATCGTGGCCTTTCTGTAAGAGGCCGGCCGGCGTGGCCGAGCGGTTCTAGGCGCTACAGTCTGGAACCGCGCGATCGCTACGGTCGCAGGTTCGAATCCTGCCTCGGGCATGGATGTGTGTGATGTCCTTAGGTTAGTTAGGTTTAAGTAGTTCTAAATTAGAGGGGACTGATGACCTCAGAAGTTAAGTCCCATAGTGCTCAGAGCCATTTGAACAATTTTTCTGTAAGAATGCGCCATCGTCGTTCCAGGTGAACTGTTTACACTGCAATACCACTACCCGCGCCAGTAAACAACGGCCCGCTTGCGGAGCGCCGTACAGAGCCCCGTGCACGTCCGCTTCACAACACGGCTGAGAGCCAACTGTTGGCTTAAAGTGCCTGCATATGAACAATATTTTCAATTTTTCCATCCGTATTACTGAAGTATGTCCTCAGAACACAATTAAGTGATCCTGTAGTGTTACAAAAGTAACAGAAATTTTCCGGGGAAGAAGCCTTGGGTTTCAAACTTGCGGTATTCACACCTGTACAAATTAAAAGGGTATCACTGTTTGAAGGTTTGAGAAATGGGTGATTTCGTGATTTTTTCAGGTGAAATAGAAAGTAATGCTAAATATGGTGATATATTCTTTTTATTTGCACTTTTGTGTTTAAGAAATCATTTTTATGTCCGCATCAGACGTTCCCTGCATCCGCGCCATCAGGTGGAACATTGGTCATAGGCGGAAATTCCCGGAGTCCTGTTATTGGACCTGTATCGAACTAATTTTGTACAATTAATTCCAAATATATTGCTTATCAGAATACGTAGGATGATTGAAAAATACTGAGTTCTAGTAAAACGGTGACGTGTACAAATAAATTTCACCTTTTTTACCCAAAACGTAGAAAAGAAAGCGTGTACCGAAAATAAAACCTTGTAGATATCACAAAACGGCTATGTACTATGACAGAAAATTCGATTTAGAATGCCTTCATCAAATTACAATCAGTGTCCTATGCACCGTTCTCAAATTATGTTTCCCGCCAATTTTAAAAATTCGATTTCGAGAAAAACGCGTTTAAAGTTTTGGGTTACATTTTTTGTAAATAAGTTAAACATACCTCTAGTCCGCGATCCCTGAACCATACAGTGATCCTTCCAGATCCAAAAAAAGGCCCTCCTCTATTTTCTTCGTGGCGATGGAGGTCCTGCGAGCCTCTTTGACACCTTCTGTCATCCGCCGCTCCGTTTGCTCTCGGTACGCTTTGTGCAGAAGTTGTAACAAGCTACTCCGATCTCAGGTTCGAGCACATTCGTAATTTTCGTTGAAAGTACACGCCGCCATACTGGCCACTGCGGGGGCTATTTTTTTCCCATCTGTTTTCGGAACATTTTTTCACAAATCGTCTTGTAGCTCAATAACGGAGTTTCCGACAAACTTGGGAATGAAATCGATGGTTCGATATTTTCAAAGAGATCTACCTCGTCAGTTGGAGGTGTGCGCTGTAGAGTTGGATAGTGAACAGCGTTGAGGGATGTATTCGCAAAATAAATATCGTCCTCCAGGCTAGTTGTGTTCCCTTGGTGTTCCCTTAAACAAGTTCGTGTTGCCAATCGCGAATTTCGTATCCGAATACATGTACTGAGAAGCCTGTTTAAGAATATTTACTTTTTTACGTAGAACCTATAATAGGATCGCGGATTAAATCCAAGTATTACTACGATGACTCCTTTTTGGGCTAAAACTACTCTTTTCCTGAACTGCAACAAAATGCTATACAGTACGACATAATGGGATGAGAATGTGCAAAGTAGATAATATTCAGCGTATCAATAATGACGACTTCACACAATATTCGAATCGTAAAGGTCACTCCATTGAACCTTGCAAAAGTTAACGTAAAGTGTGATATGCTCCTGGTCCAGTAGTCTGAATTATTCCACTTCGCTACCGTGACACCGTTTTATAAAATATAAATGTCAGAGCGAATAGAATTTCATGTAATGAACTGCATGTACCCTGCGTTAAAACAACAGATAGTCAGTCTGCTAATAGTGAAGGTGCAGTAGCGCCATCCCAGAACAGCATCTCTATTATTCAGTTCTTTCCCTTCACTTGCAAAAACTATGTTAGTATTATCCGCAAAAAGAACTTTTGAATTCTTTACAGTTAAGGGCGAGTAATTAGTGTAATCAGAGGACAAAAACAGACTAATAGATGCCGTGAGGCACACCAAATATTACAGTTGTCATGTGTGTAATACCTTCATTTCTTGGAAAAACGAAGCCATGACCGCAGAGAACTTGCAGTATGACGTTATTTATTCAGCCACTAATTTCGGTAGTATCGTATTATTTTCTTCTGGTTGACATAGTCAAGCAAAACTGTATGCAATAATTGGAACGCTTAAATAATGCCGACAATTCATAAGAGCTTTGTGTTCTGGAACACAGATGCTTGCTTTATCTTGAAATGTTTCTTTGTGACAAAATGTGAAAAGGAATATTTTGTTTAAGCAGTAACATGTGTGCAAGACAGTACAGGCTGGTTATAATTAATCTGACATACGACTTTCTCGACCTGTCTTGCCCCACTCACTCTCTGACTAGTGGTATTTCACGAAAAAAATCTTAAATTGCAGGTCGCATCTGGCCAGATATAGCCCCCAACTCTTAGGCATGGAAGCACAGGTTGGTGCAATTAAACTTTCGCTACTTGAGAGAGAACCTATGAAAAACGAGTGACAGTAACACAATGAAACTTCGTGGAGACATTTGTGAGGACACGCGAAAGAGAAATAACCAAATAACGAATAAAGCACTGAAAGAAACACATTTTAATTTCCACAAGAGACAGTAAAATTTGTTAATTGCTTATTATGTGTATGGTCCAGGTTACATTGTGACGACCATCTGCATCTACGTCAGTCTGGAAGCGCTCTAGAGATTCCATTTCATAATTGTTCGCGGCACTTTTCGAATGATGGACCATGGTATGTGTAGCTGTCGTGACACAGCTCGTGCACTGCTCGAAGATCGCACATTGAGTCCAGCATTCTCAGCCATGGCAACAGTTACTTCTTTAACAAGTTGTGGCGCAATTTGAAGTCGGCCTGCCAAGCAGTTAAAGGCGCTACAGTCTGGAACCGCGCGACCACTGCTGTCGCAGGTTCGAATCCTGCCTCGGGCATGGATGTGTGTGATGTCCTTAGGTTAGTTAGGTTTAAGTAGTTCTAGGGGACTGATGACCTTAGAAGTTAAGTCCCATAGTGCTCAGAGCCATTTGAACCATTTCTGTAGTCGGCCTCTCTTAGATGCAGTTCCCTAATCGCCATTTAATTCGATCTTCCCAGACACGTTCTTGAAACCCCAGTACGCAAAGAGGACCCTTTAATACTCGCGAAGAGCAACAGCGGTATCACTGTTGTTTTGATATAACAGCTTTACGAGTAAAGCCCTGCTCACGTTGTCCAGACACATAATGATTGTCTGCAACTGTAAAGCTCACTGGTACTTGTGTTTGAACCCTACGTCGCTACGCCAGTGCTGGCGCCTAAAGGCAAGTCAAGACACTAACACTACTAACAATGCAAATCTCGCAGCGCACAGTCTGATCACCATTCCTACAAACACACAGTGAGTCCAAAAAGTATTCGGCTAGTTGTAATTTTTTTAAAAAACTAAGTATATGTCACGTGAAAGGATGGGAACATAAAATGTGAACATCCAGTCATATGCAACGAACCTTGGCATGTCATTTTTATAGATGGACAAGGAAATAAATACACTACTGGCCATTAAAATCGCCACACCAAGAAGAAATGCAGATGATAAACGGGTATTCATTGGACAAATATATTATACTAGAACTGACTTGTGATTACATTCTCACGCAATTTGGGTGCATACATCCTGAGAAATCAGTACCCAGAACAACCACCTCTGGCCGTAATAACGGCGTTGATACGCCTGGGCATTGAGTCAAACAGAGTTTGGATGGCGGGTGCAGGTACAGCTGCCCATGCAGCTTCAACACGATACCACAGTTCATCAAGAGTAGTGACTGGCGTATTGTGACGGGCCAGTTGCTCGGCCACCATTGACCAGACGTTTCCAATTGGTGAGAGATCTGGAGAATGTGCTGCCAGGTCAGCAGTCGAACATTTTCTGTATCCAGAGAGGCCCGTACAGGACCTGCAAAATGCGGTCGTGCATTATCCTGCTGAAATGTAGGGTTTCGCAGGGATCGAATGAACGGTAGAGCCACGGGTCGTAACACATCTGAAATGTAACGTCCACTGTTCAAAGTGTCGTCAGTGCGAACAACAGGTGACCGAGCCGTGTAACCAATGGCACCCCATACGACCACACCGGGTGATACGGCAGTATGCCGATGGCGAATACACGCTTCTAATGCGCGTCCACCGCCAAACACGGATGCGACCATCATGATGCTGTAAACAGAACCTGGATTCATCCGAAAAAATGACGTTTTGCCATTCGTGCACCCAGGTTCGTCGTTGAGTACACCATCGCAGGCGCTCCTCTCTGTGATACAGCGTCAAGGGTAACCGCAGCCATGGTCTCCGAGCTGATAGTCCGTGCTGCTGCAAACGTTGTCGAACTGTTCTTGCAGATGGTTGTTGTCTTGCAAACGTCCCCATCACTTGACTCAGGGATCGAGAAGTGACTGCACGATCCATTACAACCATGCGGATAAGATGCCTGTCATCATCTCGACTGCTAGTGAAACGAGGCCATTGGGATCCAGCACGGCGTTTCGTATTACCCTCCTGAACTCATCGATTCCATATTCTGCCAACAGTCGTTGGATCTCGACCAACGCGAGCAGCAATATCGCCATACGGTAAACCGCAATCGCGATAGGCTACAATCCGACCTTTATCAAAGTCGGAAACGTGATGGTACGCATTTCTCCTCCTTACCCGAGGCATCACAACAACGTTTCACCAGGCAACGCCGGTAAACTGCTGTCTGTGTATGAGAAATCTGTTGGAAACTTTCCTGATGGCAACACGTTGTAGGTGTCGCCACCGGTGCCAACCTTGTGTGTATGCTCTGAAAAGCTAATATTTGCATATCACAGCACCTTCTTCCTGTCGGATAATTTTCACGTCTGTAGCACGTCATCTTCATGGTGCAGCAATTTTAATGGCCAGTAGTGTACATTCATAGCGGTAACAAATTTGACGAAATGGAGAATTTATTCGAGGGCTACTTCAAAAAGTATTCGTCCACTCAATTTTTTTAAAATCTTAAAATATGATTTCAATTACAAAAATTAATATTTAGTGGATTTTCCCTTTGCAGCTATTACTGCTTGTAGTCGTCTGGGCATCGACTTGAACAAGTGTGCCGGCAGAGAGGCTGAAATTTTATCCCATTCGTATTGAAGTGCTTCTTTTAGGTCTCTCTTGTTATGAATGTGTCTTCTCCTGATGCTATCTTCCAGTACTTTCCAAAGGTGTAGGATAGGATTAATGTGTGGGCTCTGAGGAGGGGTGTTAAGTTGTTTTGGGGTATTTTACAGGAGCCACAGCCTTGTATTCAGAGCTGTGTGCTTTGGGTCGTTAACTTGTTGAAAAATGTAATTTCCTTGTAGACCTAATTTTTCCGTGCTAAGTTTCAGACTGTACTTTAAAATGTTGATATACATATGGTGATCCATCGTACCTTCTATTAAATGTAATTTTCCACCACCTGCAGCACCCAAACACACCCATACCATCAGAGAACTACCACTGTGTTTAATAATTTTCCACCACCTGCAGCACCCAAACACACCCATACCATCAGAGAACTACCACTGTGTTTAACCGTTGACACAAATTGCATGGCAACATCTCCACATTCTTCTTACGCCACACCAATCGCTTGCCATCCGATCCGAATACGTTATATTTACTCTCATCAGAAAATATTACTCCATTCCAGAAGCCTTCCTTTTTGAATCTATGTCCTATCGCAAAATGAAGACGCTTCTTTCGATTCTGTTCACTAACCCAAAATTTCTTGCTCGCTAACCAGCCGTGATACCCATACGTTTTGAAGGTATTTCTGATTGTGTTCCCCTAGACTCTAACTCCCCAGCCAACTTAGGAGCTCTGATTTTACGTTCCTTTTTCACTTCCCTCATAATAAATCTCATGTCTGCATCAGTCAAAGTGTGAGGGCGTCCGGTACGTGGTTGCTTTCTTAATGATTTTTCTGCGCAAAATCGATCTATTAATGACTGAACCGTCGATATAGGTCTACCGACTACTTTAGAAATCTCGTAAGAAGATTTGCATTCATTATGTATGCGCAGAATAAGTTTCCTTTCGATCAACGTCGTCTCACTACCCTCACGGCCCATGGCGCTAATTTCGGCATATCGGCCCGTTCAGAAACACAACAGGCGATAGAGTAGGGCCGCGCAGGTTGACTGTAGTGTGTGCCGTGGGTCAGCGTTATGGTTTAATCACTGCGCACAGAATTTCGGCATGTTCAGATGGTGGACGAATACTTTATGAACTAGCTCTTGTATTACATCTTCTATTTTGTTAACCTTGCTGTTGATTTTGATGTATTCTTTCCTTGCTTTTCAACAAAAATGACTTACGGAGGTACTTTTCAAATGACTGGCTCTTTAGATTTTGTATACATTTGTTTTCATGTTACACAGACTTTGCCGGCCGCTGGTGGCCGAGCGGTTCTGGCGCTACAGTCTGGAACCGCGCGACCGCTACGGTCGCAGGTTCGAATCCTGCCTCGGGCATGGATGTGTGTGTTGTCCTTAGGTTAGTTAGGTTTAAGTAGTTCTAAGTTCTAGGGGACTTATGACCTCAGCAGTTGAGTCCCATAGTGCTCAGAGCCATTTGAACCATTTTTGAACAAAGACTTTGTTTTCTAAAAGATATGCAGCTAGATAAATACTTTTTGGACTCACTGTAGGTACCCATGAGGCAAATAGTTTCGCATCTGCAGTGACTCAAATAGCGGAGGTTTAGTAATAACAACCCTGTACGTCCAACAACGGGGAAAGCAGTTCAGTTGCAAAGTTGCAAAATCATTCAGTGAAGTTCCTAAACTATTAATCAATGAATAGGTAAATTAGTCGGTTCTTATTGAAATATAATGTAGCACCTTACGGCTACGATGTGGTTATCAAAGACGTGATTTCTCGTCAAATTCTTCAGATCTGACTACGCCCGAAATCAGCTAAGAGTTTGTAATACTGTGTTAGTGACTTTCATCTGTTGTGGTTGAACAGTAGAAAATGGTGGAAGTTCAATTACAAACAGAATGTTATAAGGAATTCTTAAGCATTCCAGTGAAAATATAGTCTGATACTTTGAGAGGACCAAGCGACTGCTGATTTTTAATGTTGTGCAGAATTTTTGACGTTGCGTATCACACATACACTTGATTGCTGATTTCTGCAGATGAACAGATCCTTACAACTCAGCGATTAGAATGTGTACTACGAGTGAAACACCACCGCGATACTGGGATTCAGATACCTCGGACACGGAAGATTGCTCAAGTTAAAAGCCGGTCGGAGTGGCCCTTCGGTTCTAGGCGCTACAGTCTGGAGCCGAGCGACCGCTACGGTCGCAGGTTCGAATCCTGCTTCGGGCATGGATGTGTGTGATGTCCTTAGGTTAGTTAGGTTTAGTTAGTTCTAAGTTCTAGGCGACTGATGACCTCAGAAGTTAAGTCGCATAGTGCTCAGAGCCATTTTGCTCAAGTTAAAAACGGTAGAACAGAAATAGCGCCACAATAAATCGGTCGCACTTCTCCCTTGGAGATTCGAGAGCGAAGTGTACAAACTCGCGTGAACTTTGGCAAATATGACTGCCTGGAGCGCTGAAGAGGCGATATTAATGCGAGATGAACGCCCCTGTTTGCGCCGCCGCGGCTGCCAGGGAATCTAACAAAGGCGTCCCGAGGGCGCTCTTACGGGAGCGCGGCAGACGATATATATTTGTGCCCTCGCCCCATTTCCAGGCATCGTCCACCGTCTCTTGTTTGTCGGCGCGCAGGGTCTGCGCGACAAAACGAGATGTAAGCGGCGGGGCTAGCAGCGTCTTGTAGGCGGTAAGGGCCGACCGGCTCCGTAAACAAAGGGGCAGGTGGCGTTGCGGCGCTGCGTCACAGCGGCTGCCAAGCACAACAGCCGCAGACAGCGGCGCGTGGCCCGCGGCCTGTGACGTCTGCACCGGCGGCATGCGGAACCCGCAGCGTGACTGACAGCGCATACTTGGCAGCTTCTTGGCCTGTGTAATGACATGCAAAAGGCGAGAAATGGGTCTGTCACATCTGCTCTGTACCACGGTACTACGTCTGGGTCCATACGCTACAAACCACTGTGCGTGGCAGAGGATACTTATGAGAGTCACTCCAAAAGACAGTTTCCATTCTGCATGTGTGGAAGTTTTACAGTGTGTAGTAGTGATGGGGAGCTCGTGAATGAGTCGTTCAAATGAACGCTTCACTCCAGTGAAGTGTGAACTAACCACTCAGTTTCAATGAACTGGTACTTCAAACTCTTCACAGATAACACACTCCACACTTTTTTCTAGTTCACTCACTCTCTTCCCCTCTCCCTCATCCCATTACATCGGCGCTACGTCACTCATTCTCCCTTCACTTCAGTCCCCCCTCTACTGCCTGTCGACGAATCGCGCGGCGTTTGTGGGAAACGATAGGTTTGCGATGGGTTTGGGAGGTGAGGGGCGAGGGGAAGGCAGAGTCAGCTGCTTCCTGCAGTGCTGACATCATTACCCGTGACTATTTGTGCAGTTCAGTTATACTTCGCGTCTACCGGTAGCCTACCGTTGGCAGCGCTTGCGGACAAATGAATATTACAGATACAAACGAAGAGGCTGGTTGTGTGAGCACGCACAGCCAACATGAAAATAAGAGGTTTGTTAGTAACACTGAAAGAGGGATTTTACCTGAAATCGTACCAATGACAACAGGTGTCAGTTTACGTTTTGAATCTGGAGGATTATTATTCTCAACAAAAATAAAATCTACAGGAAAACTTCTGAATAATTACTTAACGTAGATATATAGACTTTGTGACAGTGGTAAACATACTCATTCTATTTTGGATTAAATTTTAAAAGGAACATAAAATTGGGCTGCATTTCGTTGGTAGCCCTAGTTTTCAGTCCATGAATACAACAAATAATGTTTCACTTGGCAGATAAAGGCTTTTTTGGGCGCTTCATGAGAAAATGTCGAGAAAGATTAAATGTAATACCTTCTTTATATGTGACAGGCTTCTCTGTTTATCTTTCCTTTGTCCCCTTCGACCATGCTCTATTTAAGTTAGCTCAGACGCTGTAAGAGCGTAAAACGTCGCGTGCACGTTACTGCATAGTTCGGCCATCTGTTGGTAAAATTATGAAGTATTACGAAGCTTTGTTGTACGAGCGAGGCGAAGCGACCGTAGCCGCGGCTGAGCGGCGAACTGGGCAACTTCGCCAGGCTTCCGTACTTCATGAATGAACTACTTCATTTGATCGCTTCACGGCAAAGAGTGAAATGAATGAAGTAGTTCAAGGGAATGAACGAGTTCGACCCATCTCTAGTGTGTAGATACATCCTTCCCGCTTGTTTTCAAACTTAGTTCAACCTGTTCCCGTGAGTGGCGCCATCACAGCATGTCTTCAAGATGGCTGCTACACTTGACGTTCGTCAGAAGCAACGTGCTGTCATAGAATTCCTGTGCTGTGAAAACCAGACAGTGGGAAACATCCAAACAAAGTTGAAAGAGGTGTATGGAGGTGCTGCCGACGATCGCAGTACAGTTAGTCGGTGGGCAAGCAGTTTACGTGATGAATGTGGGCACGGCAATATTGAGGATTGTCCTCGCAGTGGCAGGCCTCGTGCTGCACACACACTCCAGACAATCTGCAGAGAGTTAATGAATTGGTGACTGCTGACAGACGCATCACAGTGAACGAATTGTCACTCTACGTTGGGATAGGGGAAGGAAGTGTTTCCAGAATACTGAATGTGTTGGCCTTAAGAAAGGTTTGTGCCAAGTGGGTTCCCAGGTTGTTGACAGTGGCTCACAAAGAAACAAGAAAAACAGTATACAGCGTACTTTTGGAACAGTACGAGAATGGTGGAGATGAATTTCTTGGAAGAATTGTGACAGGTGATGAAACATGGCTCCATCATTTTTCACCAGAGACGAAGAGGCAATCAATGGAGTGGCATCATCCAAATTCACCCAAGAAAAAAAAAATTCAAAACCACACCTTCTGCTGGAAAAGTTATGGCTTTGGTGTTATCCGATTCCGAATGGCTCTTGCTTGTGGACATCATGCCAAATGGAACCACCATAAATTCTGATACATATGTGACGACACTGAAGAAACTTCAAGCTCGACTGAGCTGTGTTTGACCACATCGGCAGAAGCAGGATGTTTTGCTGTTGCACGATAATGCACGGCCACATGTCAGTCAAAAAACCATGGAAGCAATCACAAAACTCAGATGGACAACACTGAAACACCCGCCTTACAGTCCTGACCTGGCTCCATGTGACTATCATCTCTGTGGGAAACTGAAAGACTCTCTTCGTGGAACAAGGTTTGAAGATGATGACTCTCTTGTGCACGCTGCCAAACAGTGGCTCCAAGAGGTTGGTCCAGAATTTTACAGTGCGGGTATACAGGCGCTGGTTCCAAGATGGCGTAAGGCAGTTGAGAGGGACGGAAATTATGTGGAGAAATGAAAATACTGTACCTAAAGGATGTATCTACACACTGTAAAACTTTCAAACAAGTAGAATAAAAGATGCATTTAAAAAAAATAGTGTGCATTTATTTTGGGGGAAACCTTGTAGCTTGGTACCAAAAGGTAAGCCCCTTCTGGACTATGCACCTAAGATACACACCAGTGCAGCAGCGCCCCAGGAGTACATGTTTGCAACTGCTGCCGGTTCACGTTGACAGTCGTTCAAAACCTGAGGGAAAATCCCAACAGTGGGTTAAAATATAAATTTCTGAGTGTTAGGACCAGAAGTGTTAAATTGTTTTTCGGTCATGAAATTAAAGTTTTTGTAAATGATTGTCATTCATTTTCTTAACACAGGTCACTCACTATATACGTACACTGAAGTGACAAAGTGGTGGTATATCAAATTCAAATGGTTCAAAAAATGGTTCAAATGGCTCTGAGCACTATGGGACTTAACTTCTGAAGCCATCAGTCCTTCAGAACTTAGAACTGCTTAAACCTAACCTAAGGACTTCACAGACATCCATACCCGAGGCAAGATTCGAGCCTGTGACCGTAGCGGTCCCGCGGTTCCAGAATGTAGTGCCTAGAACCGCTCGGCCAATCCGGCCGGCCCAAATTCAAATGGTTCAAATGGCTCTGAGCACTATGGGACTTAACTTCTGAGGCCATCTGTGCATTAGAACTTAGAACTGCTTAAACCATGTCCGAGGCAGGATTCGAGCCTGCGACCGTAGCGGTCGCACGGTTCCAGACTGCAGCGCCTAGAACCGCTCGACCACCCCGGCCGGCGGTGTTATATCGATAAGCATATATACAGATGGCGGTGTTATCGCGTACGCAAAGTATACCAGGGCAGTGCATTGGCGCAGCTGTCATTTGTACTCAGGTGATTGGCCCACGTGAAAAGGATTCCGACGTGATTATGGCCGCACGACGGGAATTAACAGAGTCTCAGCGTGGAATGATAGTTGGAGTTAGACTCAATGGGACATTCCATTTCGGAAATCGTTAGGGAATTCAGTATTACCAGATCTACGATGTCAAGGTACGCCGAGAATACCAAATTTAAGCCATTTTTTCTTACCACGGACAACGAAATAGTCGACGGCCTGTACTTATCGACTGAGAGCAGAGGCGTTTGCGTAGAGTTGTCAGTGCTAACAGACAAGCAACACTGTGTGAAATAACGCAGAAATCAATATGGAACGTACGATGAACGTATCAACTAACGATGAACGTACGCTGAACAGTGTGGCGAAATTTTGCGTTAATTGGCTATGGTAGCCGATGACCGACGCGAGTGGCTTTTCTAATAGCACGACATCTCGTGCAGCCCCTCTCCTGCCATCGTAGCCATTTGGTTGGACCATAGGCGATTAGAAAACCGTGACCTAGTCATATGAGTCCCGATTTTAGTTGGCAAGAGCTGTTAGTAGGGTTCGATTGTGGCGAAGACCGCTCAACGCCATGGACCCAAGTTGTGAACAAGGCACTGTGCAACTTGGTGACAGGACAATAACGGTGTTGACTGTGTTTACGTGTGATGGACTGGGTCCTCCGCTCCAACTGAACCGGTCGTTGACTGGAAATCGCTATGTTCAGCTACTTGCAGACCATTTGTTTCCAAACAACGCCGGAATTTTTATGGATGACAATGCGCCGTGTCACCGGGCCACAATTGTTCACGATTGGTTTGAACAACATTCTGAACAATTCGAGCGAATGGTTTGGCCACCCAGATCACCCGACATGAATCCCTTTTAACATTTATGGGATATAATCGAGAGATCAGTTCGTGTACTAAATCCTGCACCGGCAATAGTTTCGCAATTATGGACGATCATAGAGGCAGCATGCCTCAACATTTCTGCAGGGGACTTCCAACGACTTTTTCAGTCCGTGCCAAGTCGAGTTGCTGCACTAATCCGGATGAAAGGAGGTCCGACACAGTATTAGGAGATACCCGATGACTTTTGTCACCTCACTGTATTTGTATTTTCCCCTCATAGGACACCATCAATATACGTACTTCACACTTTATACCTTGCATCTATGACAGTAAAATTACATGTTGTTGTTGTTGTTGTTGTGGTCTTCAGTCCTGAGACTGGTTTGATGCAGCTCTCCATGCTACTCTATCCTGTGCAAGGTTCTTCATCTCCCAGTACCTACTGCAACCTACATCCTTCTGAATCTGCTTAGTGTATTCATCTCTTGGTCTCCCTCTACGATTTTTACCCTCCACGCTGCCCTCCAATGCTAAATTTGTGGTCCCTTGATGCCTCAAAACATGTCCTACCAACCGATCCCTTCTTCTAGTCAAGTTGTGCCACAAACTTCTCTTCTCCCCAATCCTTTTCAATACCTCCTCATTAGTTACGTGATCTACCCACCTTATCTTCAGCATTCTTCTGTAGCACCACATTTCGAAAGCTTCTATTCTCTTCTTGTCCAAACTATTTATCATCCATGTTTCACTTCCATACATGGCTACACTCCATACAAATACTTTCAGAAACGACTTCCTGACACTTAAATCTATACTCGATGTTAACAAATTTCTCTTCTTCAGAAACGATTTCCTTGCCATTGCCAGTCTACATTTTATATCCTCTCTACTTCGACCATCATCAGTTATTTTACTCCCTAAATAGCAAAACTCCTTTACTACTTTAAGTGTCTCATTTCCTAATCTAATCCCCTCAGCATCACCCGATTTAATTTGACTACATTCCATTATCCTCGTTTTGCTTTTGTTGATGTTCATCTTATATCCTCCTTTCAAGACACTGTCCATTCCGTTCAACTGCTCTTCCAAGTTCTTTGCTGTCTCTGACAGAATTACAATATCATCGGCGAATCTCAAAGTTTTTACTTCTTCTCCATGAATTTTAATACCTACTCCGAATTTTTCTTTTGTTTCCTTTACTGCTTGCTCAATATACAGATTCAATAACATCTGGGATAGGCTACAACCCTGTCTCACTCCCTTCCAAACCACTGCTTCCCTTTCATGTCCCTCAACTCTTATAACTGCCATCTGGTTTCTGTACAAATTGTAAATAGCCTTTCGCTCCCTGTATTTTACCCCTGCCACCTTCAGAATTTGAAACAGAGTATTCCAGTTAACGTTGTCAAAAGCTTTCTCTAAATCTACAAATGCTAGAAACGTAGGTTTGCCTTTTCTTAATCTTTCTTCTAAGATAAGTCGTAAGGTTAGTATTGCCTCACGTGTTCCAACATTTCTACGGAATCCAAACTGATCTTCCCCGAGGTCCGCTTCTACCAGTTTTTCCATTCGTCTGTAAATAATTCGCGTTAGTATTTTGCAGCTGTGACATATTAAACTGATAGTTCGGTAATTTTCACACCTGTCAACACCTGCTTTCTTTGGGATTGGAATTATTATATTCTTCTTGAAGTCTGTGGGTATTTCGCCTGTCTCATACATCTTTCTCACCAGATGGTAGAGTTTTGTCATGACTGGCTCTCCCAAGGCCATCAGTGGTTCTAATGGAATGTTGTCTACTCCCGGGGCCTTGTTTCGACTCAGGTCTTTCAGTGCTCTGTCAAACTCTTCACGCAGTATATTATCTCCCATTTCATCTTCATCTACATCCTCTTCCATTTCCATAATATTGTCCTCAAGTACATCGCCCTTGTATAAACCCTCTATATACTCCTTCCACCTTTCTACCTTCCCTTCTTTGCTTAGAACTGGGTTGCCATCTCAGCTCTTGATATTCATACAAGTGGTTCTCTTCTCTCCAAAGGTCTCTTTAATTTTCCTGTAGGCGGTATCTATCTTACCCCTAGTGAGACAAGCCTCTACATCCTTACATTTGTCCTCTAGCCATCCCTGCTTAGCCATTTTGCACTTCCTGTCAATCTCATTTTTGAGACGTTTGTATTCCTTTTTGCCTGCTTCATTTACTGCATTTTTATATTTTCTCCTTTCATCAATTAAATTCAATATTTCTTCTGTTACCCAAGGATTTCTATTAGCCCTCGTCTTTTTACCTACTTGATCCTCTGCTGCCTTCACTACTTCATCCCTCAGAGCTACCCATTCTTCTTCTACTGTATTTCTTTCCCCCATTCCTGTCAATTGTTCCCTTATGCTCTCCCTGAAACTCTCTACAACCTCTGGTTCTTTCAGTTTATCCAGGTCCCATCATTACATATACGTCATATATGCTTAAACATCTTATAAAAGTGCCTTTTCTGAGGGTGGGTAGTTCGAAAATAGACTAGAACTTTCTTCCTTATTCATTTGTCAAAAGTAAACGAAGCAATTAACAGCACAACAGTAATTATTTAATGACTACTACACTTCTGTAGCGCCTTCGCTGCTTTATTATTATTACTATTATTATTGTTAGTGGCAGTGGTCAGACACAAAGCACTGGCAGCCTCAAGTCTTTAGCTCCCGTCAGTTCAGTACTATGAAGTGTAGCAGTCAACTGATTTCAAACGTTTGTGCTCAATATGGAGTAATTTTGTTTATTTTAGATGATGGTGCAGGGTGTGAGTGAAGTATGTGTCGCTAAGGAGGGGAGCGGTGTAGAGGGAGCATGTTATGTAACCAGTGTGTACCCTCGGTGTGGATAGATAGCTTTCCTTTCTGAGGAGGAGTTGAAGATAACACTCGCGAGGTACTGAAAATTGCTTCATTAATCTGTAAAAAAGATTGTTAAAACAAGCAGTACAAATTGTTTCATTGAATCATTAATTGGTAATATATAAGCGGCAGTCAAATGAAACGAGAGAGAATATATACCGAACATGGCTCGGACGTTGGTAACGAAGGTACTAGTGTGTACAAAAGTGCCCTCTATTACGCAATCAAGAACTAACAACACGTAAGTTCATCGCAGCGTCATTTGTCTGCTGGAAGTGCTCGATCAGTGAGTCGTGTGTGCGTCCGACTTTACTCTGGAGGCCGAGAAGAGGAACAGCGAGGTGCAAAGCGGTTTTTAACTACGGAAAGAGTATCAGGAAGCGAAATTCATGTCCGAATATCTGCTGTGAATGGAAGCCATACTATGTCACGTGCACAGATGTTTGCGTGGAATAAACAATTGTAGAACGTCCAGTCGTGTTAAAGATTGCAGTCGTTCAGGAGATGCTCATTGGGTCATTACCCTCCCTGTCATTGCTGCGATGGATTACGCCTGCAGAAATGACCGACCGGGACGTATAACCACTTATTAGTATTTTTCTCTTTTTTTACGCTTAAGTGGAACTATTTTTCAAGAGGACTGCACCTAACGGTTAATTCTAGAGTAAATTTTCTGGTTAACAGAATCCCATACGAGCAAACCAGTTGCGACTTTGAACAATATTACTCATACCTTAGTCACTGAGCCACAGACGACTTTGTTTAAAAAGCAAATAATAACCTATAACTGTGATCCCGAAGTCAAATAGTTTACGCATTGGCTGAAATTGCGATTCAAATGATACACAGAAATAAAAAATAAAAGTTACATAAATAATTTAATGACAAAAATTCTATTCTAATGTCTGTTATAGATTTAGATGACAGAAAATTTAATGTTTATTTAAGAAGGGATATCTCAAATTAAACGGGAAGTAATCCTACGATATTCAGTTAAAATACAGACAGAAAATATTCTGATTAAATGAAATAAAGTTGGGAGTATTAAGAAAAGTGCAGCAAAATCTCAAAACTAATTAGTCACCAAAGATGCCTGAAAACTAAGTCCATTTCATAATGACAATACACGGACATTCATCACCTCAAAATCCAGTGTTCAACATCATGTTCCACAAATTAACAAATGTGATACTAAGAGTAGCAAATAATACTGTCTATCCTCAGTTCCATAATGTAAGTGGCAAAAGTTTGAGTCCTAGTCTGGAACACATTCAGACCTCCCGAAGTATGTAGTCCCTTCAGAAGCTAGGGGACGGTAGCGACCATTCACTGCCCAGACTCAATCACCTATACAGCTGAATCATGCGTGTTACCTGAGGCAGGTCTTCCTTCTTCAAGAGATCGACATAAAATGTACTGAATCTCTCCCTTGAGCTCTTCACTCGAAAAATCGCAGTCACCACTTCACTTTTGTGGTGTGCCGCTACTGTCTGATTTTCCACTGGCTGAAGGCCATCCCCACCAAAAACACATCGTCCTTAAGCTCTACAGACATGATTTGATTCAACACGACCACTTTTACACACTAGACTAATATATTACAATAATATTTAAATAAAAGAAATGTCAAAAGGTTTGTTTACACTAATATCATTTACAATAAATGTAAGTAATAACCGATTCATAAATAAATAAGCCAACATTCTTGCACAAGTATGCTCAAGATAAATGACACCGAATTGTCGTTAAATATTATTTGAACAATTATTTATGCTTCTTGACAGAACCGTATTTTGGTTCTCTTTTGAATTGCGGTATCCGCTAACACATGGGATTGACCACTTTCAAATGAGCACAGTTTTTAACAGAACTTAAATGAACATTTAAATCACTGTATTGGCAAAATAGTAAACTGTTCATTAAATAAAAACATATGTATGATAAAATATGAGGCACTAATGTGGAGTTCATTTGCTGTGTAAATGTGAAGAATACAATGTTCTGTCAGACATTTGCGTAATAAATCAAGAAAAAAGTAGATATACATGCTTACCTTTCAGAGACGATAGATATCGTTCAGTACTGTCATTAGACATAATGTTTGTTGAAATCACACAAAACGATTAAAAGTTTTTGCCGGGAAAGTCCTTCTGAAAATGTTTATTCGCTGTGAGATATTAACTTCTGGAATTTTAAAGATATTGCAGTGTCATTAGATGATCCAAATTTTTCTGAAATCGCAAATGTATTCAGATTTGAATTAATATTTGGGGTGAGTTATTATCAAATCTCAAAGATACAGGTATGTTACTGACAAGTTTCCAAGCAGCTATGTGGATAAGTCTTGCTATATGAACAAGAATAATCGGCTTGGTCAATATCAGTGTAGCCGCTATTGTGGCCATCTCACAGAGATAATTAGAGAATTGTAGCAATTATTTAGATTCTCCTTGTCATTAAATTCTCTAAGTCCCATTGATCAGTGTGAATAAAACTGGCTCACTTAAGAAATTCCAAACTCATACGATCGCGGGGATACAAAGCCATGCTAGTTAGTCCGAGAGAGCAATATTTTGGGTCTCATAAAACTTCCGTCTGTAGACTTTTCGTCAATATAACTCACCCGCTGCAAAAAAGGGAGAGTTAGTCACGATGGAAGATATTCGACTCGTGCTGGGCATCAATCACGTTACTGGTCACGCCATCATGACGGAGCATCTGAAGTCCCATAAAATCTGTACGCAATGAGTTCCCAACAGCCGGACACAGGAGCTGAAGTTGAACAGAATGTCGACATCACTGCAGCATCTGGAACGGTAGCGCGATGAAGAATTCAGTTTCCTGTCCCATGTTATCGTGGGAGATGAAACATTGTGTCATAATTTTGAGCCGTAGAGAGCAAGCGACAGCGCCCACAATGGAAGCACATGTATTCACACCCACTGAAGAAGCCCAAAGCCAGGGCCGAGCGGTTCTAGGAGCTTCAGTCCGGGGCCACGTGGCTACTACACTCACGGGTTCGAATCCTGCCTCGGGCATTGATATATGTGATGTACTTAGGTTAGTTTGGTTTAAGTAGTTCTAAGTCTAGGGGACTGATGACCTCAGATGTTAAGTCCCATAGTGCTTAGAGCCATTTGAACCATTTGAAACCCAAAGCCGTGTACTCCAGCTCCGAGAAAGCAATGATGAATTGCAATGATCTGCTGCTCACTGAATTCCTGAAACACAATGCCACAATTAACGCATAGTGTTTTTGGACGCTTTGCAGAAACTCAAGCGCACCATCAGGTCCAAACGTCCAGGAATATTGCCAGCATTATCCTATTGCAGGATAATCTCCGCCCATATGTTGCCAGGGTCGTTCGACTATACTGCAGAAGTTTCGCTGGGAAGGTCTTACACATTCTCCACACAGTCACTATCTCTCCCCATGCGATTTCTGTATTGTTGGAGGTCTGAAGAAAGACTTTGTGACCATCGATTTGCTTCGAACAAAGAGGTGCACGCCTCGTCACAATCATTATTCCTTAGGCAACGGCAGACGTTTTTCCATGAATGAATTGACCGACTTGTCTCACAGTGGGATGGAAAAAAATAGAAAAAAAAGTACACTGATGAAATTTCTGGACTAAGTTTAATCTAGGGAACACATTTAAGCGATTAATATTACAAGCGCGAGATAAGCCACTGGTAACATGAAATGCTGGTACATTAGTAACCAGTGTAGCGGCCAGAATGTTGAATGTATGCATGCAGACGTGCACGCATTGTGTTGCACAGATGCCGGACGTCAGTTTGTGCAATGGAGTTCCACGTCTGTTGCACTTGGTCGGTTTGTGCAGGGACTGTTAATGCTGGTTGTAGATGACGCTGGAGTTACCGTCCAATGATGTCCCATATCTGATGCCATATCTGGTGATCGAACAGGCAAAGGCAACGTGTCGAGGCTCTATAATATTGGGTTACAACAGCCGTATGAGGACGAGGGTTTTCCTATTGGAAAACACCCCCTGGAATGCTGTTGATGAATAACAGCACAACAGGTCGAATCACCAGAATGACGTACAAATTTACAGTCAGGGTGCTTGGGATAACGACGAGATGCTCCTGCTGTCACACGAAATCGCACCCCAGACCATAACTCCCAACGGAGATCTAGGCCGCAGACAGGATGGTCGCAGGCGCTCACCTGGGCTCCTTCTAATAAACACACGGTCATCACTGGCGCCGAGGCGGAACCAGTTTTCATCAGAAAAACACAAGAGACCTACAATGTGCCATCCGATGAGCTCTCACTTGACACTACTGAAGTTGTCAGTGGCTAGTGCCAGTGGAATACACGCTACAGGGCTCGGAGCTGTCGAAGTAGCCGATTTGCAGAGGCAGTACGATGCGCCAGAGCCATACGCCGAACACGATGGTCTTCCCTTCTGCAGGGTCACGTGGACGTCGGGAGCCCGGTCTTCTTTCTTGCTGTCGTACGTGCTCGTGACTATCGCTGCCAGCAGTCATGTACGGTGGCTACATTCTTACCAGACCTTTCTGCAATATTACGGAAGGAACATCCAGCTTCTCATACCCCTATTACACGACCTTGTTCAAACCCAGTGATGTGTTGGCAATGACGTCTCTGTCGCCTTCATTCTTGACCAACATCAGCTCACCACTTTCATTCTCAAAGGTAACTAACGCTCACAATTTTTAGAGCGTGTATGTAAAGCAAACCTGATCCGCATCATCATAGTGGCGCTACTAACGCCGTTCGTATGCGACTGGCGCGAAAGCTGAGGAGACATCATGTTGCAGATGTACGAGGGCAGTTCAATAAGTAATGCAACACATTTTTTTTCTCGGCCAATTTTGGTTGAAAAAACCGGAAATTTCTTGTGGAATATTTTCAAACATTCCCGCTTCGTCTCGTATAGTTTCATTGACTTCCGACAGGTGGCAACCCTGTACGGAGCTGTTAAAATGGCGTCTGTAACGGATGTGCGTTGCAAACAACGGGCAGTGATCGAGTTTCTTTTGGCGGAAAACCAGGGCATCTCAGATATTCATAGGCGCTTGCAGAATGTCTACGGTGATCTGGCAGTGGACAAAAGCACGGTGAGTCGTTGGGCAAAGCGTGTCTGATCTCCCGCGTGCGGGCCGGCCGTGCACAGCTGTGACTCCTGCAATGGCGGAGCGTGCGAACACACTCGTTCGAGATGATCGACGGATCACCATCAAACAACTCAGTGCTCAACTTGACATCTCTGTTGGTAGTGCTGTCACAATTGTTCACCAGTTGGGATATTCAAAGGTTTGTTCCCGCTGGGTCCCTCGTTGTCTAACCGAACACCATAAAGAGCAAAGGAGAACCATCTGTGCGGAATTGCTTGCTCGTCATGTGGCTGAGGGTGACAATTTCTTGTCAAAGATTGTTACAGGCGATGAAACATGGGTTCATCACTTCGAACCTGAAACAAAACGGCAATCAATGGAGTGGCGCCACACCCACTCCCCTACCAAGAAAAAGTTTAAAGCCATACCCTCAGCCGGTAAAGTCATGGTTACAGTCTTCTGGGACGCTGAAGGGGTTATTCTGTTCGATGTCCTTCCCCATGGTCAAACTATCAACTCTGAAGTGTATTGTGCTACCCTTCAGAAATTGAAGAAACGACTTCAGCGTGTTCGTAGGCACAAAAATCAGAACGAACTTCTCCTTCTTCATGACAACGCAAGACCTCACACAAGTCTTCGCACCCGAGAGGAGCTCACAAAACTTCAGTGGACTGTTCTTCCTCATGCACCCTACAGCCCCGATCTCGCACCGTCGGATTTCCATATGTTTGGCCCAATGAAGGACGCAATCCGTGGGACGCACTACGCGGATGATGAAGAAGTTA
The DNA here is from genome assembly GCF_023898315.1 of Schistocerca nitens. NCBI lineage: Eukaryota > Metazoa > Arthropoda > Insecta > Orthoptera > Acrididae > Schistocerca > Schistocerca nitens. The sequence continues at coordinate 506,778,082 of NC_064615.1, forward strand.
GCCGGCCGCGGTGGTCTCGCGGTTCTAGGCGCGCAGTCCGGAACCGTGGGACTGCTACGGTCGCAGGTTCGAATCCTGCCTCGGGCATGGATGTGTGTGATGTCCTTAGGTTAGTTAGGTTTAAGTAGTTCTAAGTTCTAGGGGACTGATAACCACAGCAGTTGAGTCCCATAGTGCTCAGAGCCATTTGAACCATTTGATGAAGAAGTTATTGATGCAGTACGACGTTGGCTCCGACATCGACCAGTGGAATGGTACCGTGCAGGCATACAGGCCCTCATTTCAAGGTAGCGTAAGGCCGTAGCATTGAATGGAGATTACGTTGAAAAATAGTGTTGTGTAGCTAAAAGATTGGGGAATAACCTGGTGTATTTCAATGCTGAATAAAACAACCCCTGTTTCAGAAAAAAAAATGTGTTGCATTACTTATTGAACTGCCCTCGTAGATACACGCCTACTAACTTCTATTTATGCCGCAAAATTCCTTCCTGGTGTTGAGATTTTTTTTCACCAGTGTATAATTGGAATTACACCCGAACTAATAGTATGATTCGGAAGAAAGTTTCAACATTGTTGCATTTTTCGGAAAACTGTAGTGCGCATTGTCATTTTGCATCGCCACTTTACGCGAATTTGATTAACTATGCATGGTAAGCAGCACAATTTACGGGACGACACTCGTTACCACGCCGGCCGGAGTGGCCGTGCGGTTCTAGGCGCTACAGTCTGAAGCCGAGCGGCCGCTACGGCCGCAGGTTCGAATCCTGCCTCGGGCATGGATGTGTGTGATGTCCTTAGGTTAGTCAGGTTTAATTAGTTCTAAGGTCTAGGTTTTGATGACCTCAGAAGTTAAGTCGCATAGTGCTCAGAGCCAGTAAGCCCACTACCACTTCTTACTCTGTCCTACTTCTTTCTAGATGAGACTAATAGTTACTGCGAATTGTCTGAAAACATTAATTTTCCTTTTATCACGAATACCTGGTGTTAGATAAATGTTGGCCTTCGTCATTCAGTAGACACTTCGCATTTTTGTGACAACTGCACGGAATAAAGAAGAAACTCTTTTATTGTTAGTAAAATACACATTAATCAAAACTAATAGTAAGAAGTGTGCTACTATCAATTGTCAAAATCTGAAACATGGCTGCGAATCAGAAGCTGTGTAAATCTGAAGAAGTTAAAAAAATCAGCCTACCAGTTTCAAAACAAAGGTGTATTAGCCGTTGACCTAGGTTTCGATATTTTTACGCATATCGAAACCTAGGACAAGGGTAATAAACCTTAGTTTTGAAACTGGTAGGCTGATTGCTTCAATCTCTTCACAATGAATGGTTATAAAATGTTTCATGTCAACGAATTGAAGCCCCGATTCTTGGAAGACGTTTGTAATGTGACATTATATACTGCCTTATTTTCTTTTTCCTGCTGGTCACTTGCGTAGTAAGTTTAGTTGTCCATATTATTTACTAGCTATTCAGAAAAATAATGGTTTGAGGCATTTTTGGTTTGATTTAAGTGCTTAAAATTCGCGTGGGTGCACATTGGACTTCGCGCTACGCGGCGCAACTTTCTCTTGTTACTGTTGCGTCTGCTAATTCGCCAATCAGCGGGCCAGGAAAGGCTGTAAAAATTGCTTCTTATAAGCAGTTCTTCATTCATCAAAAAGGGATAACTTTAACATTTTTCAAAATATTTGCAGTGAACCTTAGCAGTTAAAATTATGACCCTGTATTTCTTTCGGCGTATTCTTCCTGTGTGATATTCTGGGTAAGTTTCGACGTGTTGGACTGGACCATCTCTTTGCCAGGTTGATCCCCGAGACCGATTTCTACAAGTTGTTCCATTATTCTGTAAATAATTCGTGTCAATACATCCCAGCGCTGGCTATTCAAATTGCTGGATCAGTAATACCACACTTTCACCTCTTGCCTTCTTGGGAGTTAGAATTAGTACATCATTCTTGATGACCGAGACTTTTTTCCCCGTCTGATACATCTTACACACCAGGTTGAACAGTTTTGTCGCGGTATGTTACTCAAAGGATTTCAATAATTATGAAGGAAAGTCGTCTACTCCACACATTTAGTTCCGATCTAGGTTCTTCAGTGCTCCGTCAAATTATTTCCTGTAATACCATATCTCCCATTTCATATCGATAACATTCCATATATTACACTCTAAATTATGCAACAGTATCGTCTTCAATCATTGTGCATAGTAAGTTTACGTTGAAACTGTGTAAAATGTCAGCGCAGCAAAGAAGAGAGGCAAAATTCACCTTAGGGGAGTTATTTGTCTACCAATTTCACTTGTATACTCTGTAGCCTTTTCATCACATAGGAAAATTCTTTTCCCTTCAGTTCACGAATAAAAAAGAAAAAAGCAGTGCAGCAGACAGTGATTCACTGATCAAACAGCCGTCTGCAAGAAATTGCTAACGGTCGTGTACGGCGCGATATTTGGCTGTCAGAGACGTACGGCAGTAGCCGAACAAAAGGAGAAGGGCAGGTTTTTTTCCCGTGACAGAAGACTCACGACCATGATTGCAGAAATGAAGTGACAATTGCTGCTTGTTCATGGCCTGTTCAGAATGTTTATATTATTGACACGAAGTCATATAGCTTCTGTCTTATAGTAAATAACGGCTTGAAATATTACTGCACTAAATTTGAAATTTTGGAAAGAACAAATTAATTATCGCATAGGAGAAAGCTAAAACTAATTACATTTTTTCAATTTTATTTCTAGAGACTACAATCATTACGAAATGTGTGATTAAAAACTGTTCGCGTTGTCTGGCGAATATAGGGCTTCGCATCCAGATACTATTTGTTTTGGGTGTGTTATCGCTTCATGTGGTGCATAAAACGATCAACATTTACACCACCTCCCCCTACAGATAGCCGCACACCTTAGGACTCCACGAGGTCGGTGTGTCAGTCAGCCTAAATGTGGTTTTTAGGCGTTTTCCCACAACCGACTAGATGACTGTCAGGCTGATACCCACGTCCCTCCTCAGTTACTCGGTTCGCAAACATTTAATAAACGTTCGCACATTTTCACGTGGGATAACAATGGAAGCAGACAGATGAGGTGGACATATTTTGTTCTGGGAAGGAAGGGATGGCGACCGGAGGGTCATCCGGCCGAATTCTGTCAAAATAATTTTGCCGCATCCAATAACTAACAAGACGATCCTATGAAGGTCAGAAAAAAACAGTAAAAATATGAGAAGAACGTTTGGATCATCTGATATTGGTTGCTTTTAGCAGTAGCTGAAATAGTGCGGGTTTTATTTACATCATGATGGTAGTAAAGAATTTCTTCAGTAAGTAAAAATTTGTGTGCAGTATCGAAGCTTCATCTTGGTTCAAATATGCGATAAAAATATCTTTCTTTCATTCTTTTCGAATGGTTTCGTCTGTTGGCAATCTTAAGATGAATATTAATTCTCTTGTATCTTCGACATATTTTTCATCTCTTGCATGATGCGGATTGTTATTGATCTATTGTGTCTCATGAGCGAGTGAAAAAAAAAAAGTTTATTTTTTTTTTAATTTAATGGACTGTAAAAGTGTTCCAAACCCTACTTGGTCATGTTCAGGTTTTAATAATTGTCATCTAGGCTGAAAATTAGTAATTTCAGTTACTGCTACGTAACGGAAATGTTCTAAAAGTAATAATTTTTCACGTACATTGTAACGCCGGAAATGCATATCCTCCTATTTCCATCTATTGAACTGCAAATTTTTTTCCTTATTTTGTTACCTGAAAATATAACATTTCTGTGTCTTTGAATATTGTAATTGTTTTACTATCAGTATATACTGTATATGCATTTATGTCGATGTATAATTGGTTTGTTTTGTGAATATTATTTGTATTTATACGCTGGGTCTGGCCTAGGGAAAACTATACTATCGAACGAATACATCGATAGGTCGTGTGGAGAACGAAAGTGTTTAGGATCTTTGGTAGTGTTAACTCTGCCGCGTGGAGCGCGGGGCAGAGAGAGTCTGGCTGGAGTAATGCAGTGGAGGAGGTGTGTTGTGTGACGCTCCCGCGAGTTGCCGCGCGTTCGGGGTTGGGCAGCATGTAATTGCGCTCGACTGGCTATAATAGTTTCTAGCACGGTGTCGCGGATGGGAAGCATTAGCTGGCACACATCAAGAGCCCGTTTCGCCTGGTGACCGTGTCGAGAAGAAGGCGCGCCAACATCCAGCTTCTGCAACAGCGACGGCCGACAATGAGTGACTGTCGCCACCTCCTCGATCGACGACTTCAAACCTTCAGTCAACCAACAAGGAAGACTAAAAGCACGTAAAGTTTCAGAACTGTATGGCAGACCTCAGCTTTTCAAACTGATCCATTTTCATAACTAAATTACAGCAACGTAGCATGAACCTTTGTTGCTCATCGTCCCAAATGTATTACCAAGCAGGGTCCCCTCCTTTTCCGGAATGAACCCGAGTGTCGTTGAAATTCAAACGCCAGCATCATTCGATTTCACTGCTTTAATTTCAAAGTTCAGTTAAGGTATTCATAGCTGGCTACAATATTTAGATTACACAAGCACAAATTAAGAGTGCGAGTTTTGTTAGCATATTTTAGCTTACCTGTGACTGCAGCTCAGCTTGGTACGTACTAAATTTTACTATTGTTAATTGTTCAGAATCATTTAATTCAAGTTCGAAGTTAAATCTCTTATTTATAAATTCAAGTAGCTTTTGAAATGATTGTTGAGGTAGCCCAAGACTATCTGTATTTTACTGGATTTCGATATGCTTCAGAAACAAAGTTCACTATTAATTTCAGTCACTAAATTAACTTTCAATTTTCCGGTTTTATTAATTCTTTTGCTAAATTAAGTCAGAGTGTAGCGAAATTTATTACTTCTGACAAACTTTCAGTTTTCACACTACACGTGTCAACCTTCAGTTGCCACGCTTCTACTGCTAATTATATGTGTAATAACCTTTCTTTTTCAGTTACTATAGTAATTGTCCTTAGGACTGGCGACCGTAATTTCCCCCAAAATCTCAAATATCTAATTACCGCTAGTTAATTGTTGACGTAACGGCTGCACATTTACTTTCTTTATTAACTTTACCCCTTTTCAAAATTAATTTCCACCAGTTTCATTTGCATTTTTCCTTTCATTTAGATGTAACCCTTTCCTCCCTCTTTACCGACAGATTAACTTCGGTGACGATTGCTTTTCCCAAATTTCCATTAGGTACACGCGGTTTAATTTTTCACTGTCATTAAGGTCGATAACTGAGGGGGAGGTTACAACATCTAACAAATTATTTTAGATATATGTGAAGCTATAGATTAAAACGTACACACTTTGTCTTGTATAGCATTTGGGTGGAATAGGATTCAGGCTGAGGGGTTGTGCAAGCTTAGGGTCAATTTAACAACTAATTTATTAAACACAAAATCTCCTTGACATCAAAACAACAAAAATTAAATATAACTTGATTTTCAACCCAATATCGTCATTCAAAGCAGGGCTGAAACAAAAGAATAATAATCAAAGTACCTTCAGCACAATGGAACAGAATTAAAAACACCTTAACCACGTATAACGAATTGGTCAATAACAATAGAGCCGGCCGGTGTGGCCGTGCGGTTGTAGGCGCTACAGTCTGGAACCGCGTGGCCGCTACGGTCGCAGGTTCGAATCCTGCCTCGGGCATGGATGTGTGTGATGTCATTAGGTTAGTTAGGTTTAAGTAGTTCTAAGTTCTAGGGGACTGATGACCATAGCCGTTAAGTCCAATAGTGCTCAGAGCCATTTGAACCATTTTTTGAACAACAATAGTAATTTGGCCACAAACAGGTAAAGACAATAAATTTAAAAAAATGGTTCAAATGACTCTAAGCGCTATTGGACTTAACATCTGAGATCTTCAGTCCCCTAGACTTACAACCACTTAAAGCTAACTAACATAAGGACATCACACACGTCCATGCCTGAGGCAGGATTCGAACCTGCGATCATAGCAGCAGCGCGGCTCCGGACTGAACAATAAATGTAGCTTCAGCCGTTAACCATAGGACACTAAGATAGCTATCAAACTACATTATAATCAGCCATAAGGTATGGAACTACATACTTGTCTACAACTACTCCCATCACTACTAGGCACTCCGCTAATTGTCTACAGGATAAAACGAACTTTTTCGAGCCACTGTTATTGCTTCTTCACCTAAGTGCATGTTTGTCCACGAGGATGTGGTAGACTGGTGCTGGCGCGCTCTGACGGCGATTGGAGGGAAGCTAAAAGTAAAGCGCGATGAGAGTTGGCAGTCGGCACGGAGGCGAGGCGGATAGCTCGGTGGTTGAGAGAGGAGAGAGGGAAATGGAACTGCTTGTTTGCCGTTAAGTCCAACAGAGCAGCTTGTGCGGTTGGCAACATACCTCACTGAAGGACCTCTACTGATTTCAAATGGCTCTGAGCACTATGGGACTTAACATCTGAGGTCATCAGTCCCCTACAACTCAGAACTACTTAAACCTAACTAACCTAAGGACATCACAAACATCCATGCCCGAGGCAGGATTCGAACCTGCGACCGTAGCAGTCGCGCGGTTCCGGACTCAAGCGCCTTAAACCGCTCGACCACCGCGACCGGCTCTACTGATTTCAATAACATTGTTATATGAGGAGCAGAAGTCACACGTTTATGTGATGGTGACTGCTTCTGTTTCTAGTGACATGTGTTCTCGCGTCCGTATTTACAATCGCAGTGGACTTGTCTCTATCGCAAAGTTTTGAATAGACCGTTAGATGAATGTTGCGACAGGTAAAGGAAGAGATTGGTCCGTTAGCTTGTTCCCGAGCAGTGACGTGTAGTGATTTGTCATGCTTTTTAATTTCTGCTTGTCATATGCTATCACTTATATGTTATATTTTACGAATTTGTTTGTTAAAGTGTGTTTTTTTCCCTTAAAGTCTTGAGTTAGTCTGTTGCAGGATGTTTTGTGTACTGGGAAGAATGTGCCATATTTGTTAATCTGTCTCAGAAGCTTGAAATATTTGACTATGATCTCTATCATTGTGGACAATTATAGTTTGTAACATTTAAAATAACAAATTAAGTGTTGTATGCATTCAATTACACAAAATTCACAAATATTGGTATTCCTGTGGCTATGCAGAAGGCCAGGATAATAACCGAATCGGGTCATTTAAGCATTTTTAAAGTTTTGTTTTAAATTTAAATTTCTGTTTTTAAACGATTGATAATTTTTACTATGCTACCTCAAGTAATCTCAACTGCGGTTATATTTAATGTTTTATTCCGTCGCCTTAACGCGGAAGGAGGTCTTATTTTTAACTGTTATGTAGTTCTTGTGTGTCGTTGTGTAAGGACATACGAGGTGTGGCTAGAAAAAAATCGGACTAGTACTGGTGAAACAATAAAACGAATGCAATAAGGCTGAAAGTCGCGTGGCCTGTCACGTGACTCTCGCTCCGCCTACTGCTCGAGTTTCATCTGCCTCCTGCACTCAGTCTGCCCGTGGCGTCTGTTTTAAGTAGTTGACATTTTGTCTGTGCGTCGGAAAATGTTGAGGGTACAGAAAGAACAGTGTGTTAACATCAAATTTTGTTTCAAACTAGGAAAACCTGCAAGTGAAACGTTTGTAATGTTACAACAAGTGTACGGCGATGATTGTTCATCGCGAACACAAGTGTTTGAGTGGTTTAAACGATTTAAAGATGGCCGCGAAGACACCAGTGATGACACTCGCACTGGCAGACCATTGTCAGCAAAAACTGATGCAAACATTGAAAAAATCGGTAAACTTGTTCGACACTTTCCTTGTCAACTCCTGTTAACTCAGACACTGCTCTGATTGTTAAACGGCGATCTTGTCGAACAAGTTTACCGATTTTTTCAATGTTTGCATCAGTTTCTGCTGACAATGGTCTGCCAGTGCGAGTGTCATCACTGGTGTCTTCGAGGCCATCTTTAAATCGTTTAAACCACTCAAACACTTGTGTTCGCGATGAACAATCATCGCCGTACACTTGTTGTAACATTACAAACGTTTCACTTGCAGATTTTCCTAGTTTGAAACAAAATTTGATGTTAACACGCTGTTGTTTCTGTACACTCAACATTTTCCGACGCACAGACAAAACGTCAACTACTTAAAACAGACGCCACGGGCAGACTGAGTGGAGGAGGCAGATGAAACTCGAGCAGTAGGCGGAGCGAGAGTCACGTGACAGGCCACGCGACTTTCAGCCTTATTGCATTCGTTTTATTGTTTCACCAGTACTAGTCCGGTTTTTTTCTAGCCACACCTCGTATTGCTTCTCAGCTTTCGGTTTGAATTTGTGGTCGGTTATAAGTCAGTGGGTCGGGGTGGCTTAAAGTGCTGAATACTATGATAAATTGACTGGTGGGTTGTTACCTACTAAATCGGATATTTGTATGATATCTTTAACGTTGTTATTTCTATGTTGTAATCCATGGTTTGCATGCCAAGTAGTCGCCTCGAGCTACTATTCCTACACTTTCTCCAAGCATTTACTTTTATGTTTGGTCTTTCATGGCTGACCAAACGGTGTTTGACTGCGACGCGTTGTTCCCGCGGTAGACGTTCCGTGGTCCTGTGTCCGGCCGCGGTCGCGGAACTTGGGACTAATCCACGCCATATCGTCCAGCAATTCTGGGACACAAGTTATTTACCGGATCTTTTTCTGATATTTTGGCATCAGCCACTAGAATCCAAGCACCCCATGAGTCCACTAATGCATCAAGAGATAAATCAACAACTTGACCATTAATTTGTGTACATTTATTGAGCCCGCCGTTTACCTTGTTCTTCCTGTATGTTAAAATTTCCTTTGTGGGAGCTGTATTGGCGATCCTATTATCCTGTTAATTAACGGGAATGTAATATCCACACATTTCTGAGTGTTTGTATACCGAAAATTATTCTGCCTTGCAGCTTATGCCATCGTAAATTTAGATCTTGCTTTGTTCTGTAATGGGGCTAAAGCCTTAAGGTCTTGTTTTTATGGTAAATCTCTGTTCCATATCTCTGTTCCATATTCTCACGGAAGATTAAAGTAATACTATAATTGTAGTTAACTAATTGGGTATGGTTTTCACTAGAACTCAAGTGCCTTCCATGTTAAGTGATTGTTTCTTATCTTACGGCACGCAAAATCTCTGTTTATATTTATTAATATTCTAAAATGACTACAAGTTACGCACGGTGATGTCACGCATTGTGGCACTGTTACTGCACTGCACAATACAGGATTTCAGAGGACATCTCATTTTGCCAGGGATATTTAATCACAGAGTAAATTGCTAATTTAATGTTCAATACAAATTTGTAATAAAAAGTTGAATGAAGGTTTGTAAGTCCCTAGGCCAACCCTTCCCAAAATTCTCGGTAGCACAGTTCATCCTTGAAGATTCTGGAGGTAAATGCCATGGCATTATCAGAAATTAACATTCAGCAAGGACAAAAGGGAGAGAAAACTCTCTTCAGCCAGAATATCACGCAGATGGTGTGACCACCGATCTAGTAGGAAGCAACCAAAAGAACATCGAAAAGGGATCAATATATGCCAGATCGTGCTTTTTCCTGCTTCTGATGAAAACAAGATCACCTTGCTTACAATAAAGCATACAAATTAATTAATTAGTTAATTAATTAATACAAATTAATTAATCTCGTTCACGCCATGTAATTAACAAAATCAAAATGGCTCTTGCGTTTAGAGAACACATTCGCAGCATTTCATCACACGAGAACTATAACACTTCGCACTATGGCTACGGTCTTTCCGTGCGCAATATTACTTGTTAACCAACTTGCCGCTCTCGCAACGGAGGAGCTTCCTTCCTTCCAGAGCCACCTCCTTACTTGGAGCTCGTGTACTTGGCCACCGCCTTCGTGCCCTCGCTCACGGCGTGCTTGGCCAGCTCGCCAGGCAGCAAGAGCCGCACAGCCGTCTGGATCTCGCGGGACGTGATGGTCGAGCGCTTGTTGTAGTGCGCCAGGCGAGAAGCCTCGGCCGCAATGCGCTCGAAACTGTCGTTCACGAAGCTGTTCATGATACTCATCGCCTTCGACGAGATGCCCGTGTCAGGGTGCACCTGCTTCAGCACCTTGTAGATGTAGATGGCATAGCTCTCCTTCCTCTTGCACTTCTTCTTCTTGTCGCCCTTCGAAATGTTCCTCTGCGCCTTGCCAGCCTTCTTGGCGGCCTTCCCGCTAGTCTTCGGCGGCACCTCGAACGTACAGCAGCAAGCGCTCCGCTCTAGTCAGCGTCTCCCCACGCAGTTAATGATCCGATTGTACTCTGCAAAATACACTGTAATTGTATTGAAAGGCTGATATTGTTTCCTGAACTGGACTGAGTTTCCATTCTTTAACTTCCGTGTGTCTGTATTGTTGTAAAGAACAGTACAAGTGGTGTAATTTCGTAAACGCTACTTGATAAAAAGAGTCAGCAAAACTTTTTGAAACACTATTACTGTATTTGAATTAACTTGTAGAAAACTTAAAACTGTATGATAAATGAGATGTCCTCTGAAATTTCTGTATTGTGCAGTACAGTAACAGTGCCACAATGAGTGACATCACCGTGCGTAACTTGTAGTTCCAACACACAAAACTAACTGAATAAAAAGTGTACATAAAATCACAAATCGAATTTTGAAACGATAAATGTTCAAAATGCTTATGTCGAAATTCCCTATAAATATACTTGTGCAATCCGACGTAGTAAAATTCCAAACGTTAAACGATACACAAGCGAATGTAACACTGTACTGCGAGCATAAGACTGGCTCATAAAGAAATGGAATCTTAGTTAAACTTTACCTAAAATGAACCTGATAATGATTTTGAAATGCAAAGCATAACTGCAAATGAACTTGTTGTGTCCTGACTGTGAAGGTAAGCTGGGCCTAAACACATTTTCATGGCCTACCTGTGGCAACGGAAACGCGCTACTGTTCGACAGTGATGGACATTAAAACGCAGCACAGCAACAATCTATCTAAAGAAGGAGCCTTTCGCAGTGCAATGCAAGGACATCGATTCCAAGCAGATAATGCTTCTAGTTTTAATCAATATTTGTGCGAATTGCAATGCGGCGACACACAATGAAAAAACAAAATTTTTGTGTGATAGCGGTGGAAGATATTACATTTACCGAATGATGTAGAAGATACTAGCATCTAGAAACTATATTGAAACTCTGATTCCTTAACAACTGCAGTCATCTTTGCAAAAGTCACTTATACAAAAATATATTACTCTGTTATGAGATTAGTTAATAGAGTGGTAAAGTAGTGCATGTATAACACTGAGTGCAAGCCATGTGAAGAAATATTTTTTCTTGATCTTGTCTCGACGATCAAACCAGCTGACCCAAAATAATAGAGAGAAAATCACCGAAAATTTCCCTTTACACACTCATCGTAAATTGCGTCCGAGCAAGCAAAGCAGCGACAAAGTTACCTGAAAAACACAGTTCTCAAATCAATCTTTACCAAATTATACTTCCAAAAGCAACATCCCCTGAATTTGCATTTTTGTTTTCTACTAGATTTCCAGGGCGCACAGCAGCGTAACCAAAACCCGACTCCCTCACTTTCTTCTCTACTGAATTCTACCGGTAACGACAATGCTACTGAAATCAAAGATCACATTACTCGTACTCAGAATCGCTGTGTCGTAACATATCGACTACTGAAGACTCCTGTTCTAAAAATATCAAGTGTACAGATATGGTCATATCGAATAAAAGTAGAACTCACCTCTCTTGAATATAAAAAAAGTTAGTAGCCTTATAACACTATAATGGATCACTTAACCGTCTAGTTGCAGCCGTCAGCTATGAAAGCGTTTAGACTGCGCTCCTCTTTTCTCCGTTTCCACTGGATTCACCGTCTTCTATCTCGGACAAAAGACGCCAACTGCTCCACGGGCTTGTTTGTGTCCACACAGTGGCCATGCCGCGCGCTGACTGCTGACTGCGATGCCCCGTAGACAGCTCTTTGGTGTACCAGCCGGCAGGAGGTTTCCCAGTCTTGGCCGTGCACCTGCAGACTTCTCTCGTCCGTTTCCGCTGCAGCTAACCTTTACTCTCTGGCCGTGGGCAAGACAGCAGTACTGTTCGACGCGGCACATTTGATTATTAATACACTCCTGGAAATTGAAATAAGAACACCGTGAATTCATTGTCCCAGGAAGGGGAAACTTTATTGACACATTCCTGGGGTCAGATACATCACATGATCACACTGACAGAACCACAGGCACATAGACACAGGCAACAGAGCATGCACAATGTCGGCACTAGTACAGTGTATATCCACCTTTCGCAGCAATGCAGGCTGCTATTCTCCCATGGAGACGATCGTAGAGATGCTGGATGTAGTCCTGTGGAACGGCTTGCCATGCCATTTCCACCTGGCGCCTCAGTTGGACCAGCGTTCGTGCTGGACGTGCAGACCGCGTGAGACGACGCTTCATCCAGTCCCAAACATGCTCAATGGGGGACAGATCCGGAGATCTTGCTGGCCAGGGTAGTTGACTTACACCTTCTAGAGCACGTTGGGTGGCACGGGATACATGCGGACGTGCATTGTCCTGTTGGAACAGCAAGTTCCCTTGCCGGTCTAGGAATGGTAGAACGATGGGTTCGATGACGGTTTGGATGTACCGTGCACTATTCAGTGTCCCCTCGACGATCACCAGTGGTGTATGGCCAGTGTAGGAGATCGCTCCCCACACCATGATGCCGGGTGTTGGCCCTGTGTGCCTCGGTCGTATGCAGTCCTGATTGTGGCGCTCACCTGCACGGCGCCAAACACGCATACGACCATCATTGGCACCAAGCCAGAAGCGACTCTCATCGCTGAAGACGACACGTCTCCATTCGTCCCTCCATTCACGCCTGTCGCGACACCACTGGAGGCGGGCTGCACGATGTTGGGGCGTGAGCGGAAGACGGCCTAACGGTGTGCGGGACCGTAGCCCAGCTTCATGAAGACGGTTGCGAATGGTCCTCGCCGATACCCCAGGAGCAACAGTGTCCCTAATTTGCTGGGAAGTGGCGGTGCGGTCCCCTACGGCACTGCGTAGGATCCTACGGTCTTGGCGTGCATCCGTGCGTCGCTGCGGTCCGGTCCCAGGTCGACGGGCACGTGCACCTTCCGCCGACCACTGGCGACAACATCGATGTACTGTGGAGACCTCACGCCCCACGTGTTGAGCAATTCGGCGGTACGTCCACCCGGCCTCCCGCATGCCCACTATACGCCCTCGCTCAAAGTCCGTCAACTGCACATACGGTTCACGTCCACGCTGTCGCGGCATGCTACCAGTGTTAAAGACTGCGCTGGAGCTCCGTATGCCACGGCAAACTGGCTGACACTGACGGCGGCGGTGCACAAATGCTGCGCAGCTAGCGCCATTCGACGGCCAACACCGCGGTTCCTGGTGTGTCCGCTGTGCCGTGCGTGTGATCATTGCTTGTACAGCCCTCTCGCAGTGTCCGGAGCAAGTATGGTGGGTCTGACACACCGGTGTCAATGTGTTCTTTTTTCCATTTCCAGGAGTGTAGAAACATTTTCGTGAATCCTTTTCAGTGGTCATCATGAGACTGTCTAGTTGTAAGTGCTGCTAGCGATGGGGTAAATTTACTACCGTGTTGTCGTTGCACAGACTCTGACGGTTACCACTAGTGATCAAAACCGGTTACGGAATTTTGAACAAATATTTCTCTTCTAAAAATGAGTAAATTTTCTTCAAAAATCTGCTTTTTATGTTGTGTCAGTAGTTTGTGAGCCGTAGTAAAGTTAGCTTTGAAAAGCGCGCAGCAGCGCGTAGCGTGAAGCAGTCGTCCTCCGTTTTCTGGCGGTGGCTCCGTTGTCGCAATTGAAGCCTTCGGTGCCACCCTCTAGCGGGAAAGGAGATAAGCGGGCAGTTCGCGTGGGTTTAAGAAGTGGCTGTATGGGCTCTCGGAGACAGTTGGCAGTCGGGGCATCAAAAAGCGACTTCTCTGTCGGTGCTAGAGGGACAGCACGCAGAACGCGGCATCAGCGTAAGCGACGCGAGCAGCGGCTCCGTGGTATGGGGCGTTAACTGCTCGTCGCGAAAGGAATCTTCCTGAGCGTGGGTCCGCGAGGAGCCTAATATGCAGTTCTACCGTATGCTGTCGTCCGGCGAGGAGGTTCTGAAAATCGGCGCGCCTTCCTGCGTCCGTTGAAACGACTGGCAGCGGGCGGCTCGCCAGAGGATTTGGAGGTGCTGCGTTGGTTCAGTACTGGGAGTCGTAACGCACCAGAAGGTGGGTATTGATTGTTAACAGATTTTATGAAGTTTAATTGAATTCAATTTACTTATTCCTGTTAATTATAGCAGCCGTATTTTTTGGGGGTTTCTCGCCATTCATTTTCGTCTGCCCACCCGCGGGAAGGTGGTAACATCAGAAAGGGTGGTCCGTTTGCCCCCTTTTGAGGACGAAAAGGAAGGAGGTGGGGGGGGGGGGGGAGAGTCAGTGTAAATCTGTGGTTCGGATTGCTTCTTTCCCCTCCCAGCTTACCTACGGGTTATTCGACTGTTAGCATCTGCCATGTCTGTGAAGTCTAAGGCACCAATGGCTGTACTGTTTAAAATGCAAGGTACTAAGACTTGATCCATTCTCTCGCCTGCCATAACTAGTACTACTGGACTCACGTGTAAAAGGTACTCTATCTTTTGCCTCGTGGTAAGAACTAGTCAACTGCATAACGAATTGCTGCTCATCTGGAAGCTGTAACTTACGTAAATTTGTGTTTATATATATTTGGCTATAATCAAACAAGGCTGTTAATGTACGCCGTAATAGATTTTTTTGATTGTTTCTAGTCAGCAAAAATTATTGTGTGTTTTTTCCAATTAAATACCTTTTAAGGCTTTTCCTTAACGTGCTTATGTGTTTTATACAGGTAGTTGGTTATTAGTGCGTTTTCTTACCATGCAAAAGTTTGCCATTTCATTACGGGTAGAAATTGTTGCCTTGAAAGGAGAATGTTGTAAAAGTTCGCAAGTCCTACCTTGCGAGCGTGTGTGTTTGCTGTAAGTTAACTGGCAGAAATTTGTAAAATTTGTTTTTTTTTTATATTTTGGAAATGTTAATGTTATTAACTGTGAGTGTCGTCGTCCCCCCCCCCCCCACTTGCGTGACTCATGCGTTTTGGTTTTTCTATTTTGAGAACTTTTGTAAACAGGATCGTCTTTATATGTGGCAGACAAGTTAGATTCTGCGCCATTTAATGAGCCTGAGTGAGGCTGCTGTGAGCGGCCGTAGCTACGGCTGTTGCAACCGTCATCATCATCATCATCATCATCATCATTTAAGACTGGTTATGCCTTTCAGCGTTCAGTCTGGAGCATAGTCCCCCTTATAAAATTCCCCCATGATCCCCTATTCAGTGCTAACATTGGTGCCTCTTCTGATGTTAAGCCTATAACTTCAAAATCATCCTTAACCGAATCCAGGTACCTTCTCCTTGGTCTGCCCCGACTCCTCCTACCCTCTACTGCTGAACCCATGAGTCTCTTGGGTAACCTTGCTTCTCCCATGCGTGTAACATGACCCCACCATCTAAGCCTGTTCGCCCTGACTGCTACATCTATAGAGTTCATTCCCAGTTTTTCTTTGATATTTTTCATTGTGGACACCCTCCTGCCATTGTTCCCATCTAGTAGTGCCTGAAATCATCCTAGCTACTTTCATATCCGTAACCTCAACCTTGTTGATAAGGTAACCTGAATCCACCCAGCTTTCGCTCCCATACAACAAAGTTGGTCGAAAGATTGAACGGTGCACAGATAACTTAGTCTTGGTACTGACTTCTTTCTTGCAGAAGAGAGTAGATCGTAGCTGAGCGCTTACTGCATTAGCTTTGCTACACCTCGCTTCCAGTTCTTTCACTATGTTGCCATCCTGTGAGAATATGCATCCTAAGCACTTGAAACCATCCACCTGTTCTAGCTTCGTTCCTCCTATTTGGCACTCAATCCGTTTATATCTCTTTCCCACTGACATTACTTTAGTTTTGGAGATGCTAATCTTCGTACCATAGTCCTTACCTTTCTGATCTAGCTCTGAAATATTACTTTGCAAACTTTCAATCGAATCTGCCATCACAACTAAGTCATCGGCATATGCAAGACTGCTTATTTTGTGTTCACATATCTTAATCTCACCCAGCCAGTCTATTGTTTTCAACATATGATCCATAAATAATATGAACAACAGTGGAGACAGGTTGCAGCCTTGTCTTACCCCTGAAACTACTCTGAACCATGAACTCAATTTACCGTCAACTCTAACTGCTGCCTGACTATCCATGTAAAGACCTTTAATTGCTTGCAAAAGTTTGTCTCCTATTCCATAATCTCGTTGAACAGACATTAACTTCCTCCTAGGAATCCGGTCATATGCCTTTTCTAGATCTATAAAGCATAGATACAGTTCCCTGTTCCACTCATAGAACTTCTCCATTATTTTCCGTAAGCTAAAGATCTGGTCCTGATAACCTCTAAGAGGCCTAAACCCACACCGATTTTCATCCAATTGGCCCTCAACTAATACTCGCACTTTCCTTTCAACAATACCTGAGAAGATTTTACCCACAACGCTGATTAAAGAAATACCTCTGTAGTTGTTACAATATTTTCTGTTTCCATGTTTAAAGATTGGTGTGATTACTGCTTTTGTCCAGTCTGATGGAACCTGTCCCGACTCCCAGGCCATTTCAATTATCCTGTGTAACCATTTAAGACCTGACATTCCACTGTATTTGATGAGTTCCGTTAATTTCATCCACCCCAGATGCTTTATTGCACTGCAATCTATTGACCATTTTCTCCACTTCCTCAAATGTTATCCTAATTCCATCAGCATTCCTATGCCATTGTACCTCGAAATCTGAAACATTACTCATCGTATTTCCATCTACATTGAGCAACTCTTCAAAATATTCCCTCCATATGGCCAAGCAATCCACAGGATTCACCAGCAGTTTTCCTGACCTGTCCAAAATACTTGTCATTTCCTTCTTACCTCCCTTTCGAAGACTGCTAATTACACTCCAGAATGGTTTTCCAGCAGCTTGACCCAAAGTCTCCAACCTGTTTCCAAAGTCTTCCCAAGATTTCTTCTTGGATGCTGTAATTATCTGTTCGGCTTTGTTTCTTTCTTCAACATAACTTTCTCTGTCTACCTGAGTTCTATTATATAGCCATTTTTGATACACCTTCTTTTTCCTTTTACAGGCTGCCTTGACTGTGTCATTCCACCAAGCTGTTTGCTTCATCCTACCTTTACACACTACTGTTCCAAGACATTCTTTAGCCACTTCTAGTACTGTGTCCCTGTACCTTGTCCATTCCTTTTCCAATTACTGTAATTGACTACATTCAAGTAACTGGTACCTTTCTGAGATCATTGTTATGTACTTGTGCCTGATTTCCTTATCCTGAAGTTTCTCCACTCTTATCCTCCTACATATGGACCTGAACTCCTGCACTTTCGGCCTCACAATCCCTATTTCACTGCAGATTAAATAATGATCAGTGTCATCAAAGAATCCCCTGAATACACGTGTGTCCCTCACAGCCTTCCTGAATTCCTGATCTGTTATTATATAGTCAATGACAGATCTGGTTCCCCTGCCTTCCCAAATATACTGGTGAATGTTCTTATGTTTAAAAAAGGAGTTTGTGATTACTAAGCCCATACTGGTACAGAAATCCAAGAGTTGTTTCCCGTTCCTGTTGGTCTCCATATCCTCTCCAAATTTACCCATAACCTTTTCATAGCCTTCTGTTCGATTTCTAATCCTGGCTTTAAAATCACCCATGAGCAGAACACTGTCCTTGTCTTTACTCTAACAAATACATCACTGAGTGCCTCATAAAAACTATCCATCTTATCTTGATCTGTTATTTGGAAATTTGTCTGCCCAAAAGTGAAGTCATATATTCAAATTGTATTCATTTATTAATGGAGTGAAATTCACCTGTAATTTAGCTGAGCTTGCAATATTATACAGCGTCGCGTTGTACACGTTAAGTTGCTTGCCTGTACTTGCCCTTTACTGGTGTTAATTTTTTTATAATAATTTAATAATTTAAAAGTCCTTCCCTATCGTAAATTGTGACTTATTCGTTAAATGATTGATATTTTTTTAATATCATAAAGTCTT
Organism: Schistocerca nitens; assembly: GCF_023898315.1. NCBI lineage: Eukaryota > Metazoa > Arthropoda > Insecta > Orthoptera > Acrididae > Schistocerca > Schistocerca nitens. The sequence goes on from NC_064615.1 coordinate 506,796,331, forward strand.
GCACCAAATTTGAATAAAGAGTGCTACTGAAAGTTGTGTGTAATTTCACCAGTTATTCCTTGGATCCTACTTCCATTTTACATTTGGTGTATTAAGTGTGATTAATAACCTTTGGTGAACCAGTAGTAATTTTACGGTTCAGTTTGGTTGTCATGGACTCTCTAAACCATTTCAGACGTAAGAGAGAATGATCTTTTAAAGCATGTGCGAGGACGATTTCATTATCTACCTTTGTCGAATGCAAATTTGAACGGGTGTAATTACACTGCTCAACGAAAGTTTGGAATACTGTTGTAAAATGTAGTCTGCGATACTAGAGGTCTCATTGACCTGGGCACTTCATGCATTATCCAGTTAGAGCTCATGTACGGGACGGTGATCACTACTGGCATTCCTTGTGACCGTTTCCCAGTCATATAAACTTACAGCTGCCGCACAGGTACATCGCGAGCAGTCCAGTAGCAATAACAGCTTCATTCGGTTTGTGTTCAGCACTACAGTAGCATGCCAAGTAGAGGCATGCAACACTTTGACAGAGCCAAGACAGTGGCTTTAATTTCGGCAGGTCATACAAAGCAAGATGTTGACAATCGGTCACATGTCAAACTGGTGTATCTAAGGTGTGAAGCAAGTACAAACAGACGGGAAATGTAAACGGTAGACCTCGCAGTGGTCGTCCTACTATGACACTACCAATGCAGGATCGTTTCCTCCAAATGCCGGCTCTCAGGTGCTCAACATCAGCTGCCAGAAATATTGGAAATGACTTCTCCGGGCAATAAGGATTCGTACCTCATACCAAACACTACGTAGACGACCCTGTCAGAGTGATCTTCATTCCAGAAGACCAATGGAAAATTTTGGACTTTACCAACGGAACCGACGCAGTCGAAGGACTTGGGCTCTTGCAAACCAACATTGGACCATCTCAGAATGGAGTACTGTGATGTTTGCTGACAAGACTGGAATCTAGACGTATCAGGGGTTGGAGATGTAATAGACGACACCAGGACCACTGATACGTTCAAGAAATCCATCCGTTTGTAGGTGGAAGTGTAATATTCTGGGCACAATAATGATGGGACGGCGGACCCCTCTAATTCACATCTACGGCAATTTGACTGATACCCGGTACCTGCAAGAGATCCTACAAACGACTGTAAGGCCTTATAGGAAAACTTAATCCCCAGTCAATGACAATGCAAGACCACACCATACTCTAGCAGTGTCTCGGTATTTTCAAAGATGTAGCATCAACCGAATGCGCTGGCCAGTACAGTCCCAGACATGAGTGCAATTGAGCATGCATGGGACCTGTTGGAAGCCACTGCAGAGCGTCCGAATCCACCTGAAAATCTTCAGGACCTCTCTGCAGCTACCATTGAGCAGGGGGGCTTCATACCCCAAGATAAACTTGACGGTCTCGTGCAGAGCAGAAAACATCCGTGTGCGGGGAGCTCATGCTCACTACTAGAGACTGATAATCATCTTCCTGAGATAAATATTTTCACCGTTTCTGTTTACAAGATGTACACTTAGGATAGGCCCTGCTTTGTTTTGTAATGATTTTCTATAAGTAACCAAAATCGTTTTTGTTTTCAGAAGGAATAACGTTTATTTCGTCAACAAGGTGTTGTACAAACCTCAATCGGTGTACCATAAACTTTATGATATTCCAAACTTGTGTTGAGGTGTGTATTAGGTTGGTGCATAAGTTAGTAGCGTTTTTCCGTAAGTTTAATAAACACAACAGATACACATAACAGAGACTTGAGTCATCAATAACATATTAGCCTTCACTGTTGACAACAGTCTGTCAGTGCTGGGGTAACTTTCCTATTCCGCATTTGCACAAACGACGTGGTTTATAGGCGAATAACTCGCCGAGCTACATTCGAAGCGCATTTTCATCCGGGAAGGAAGTCCCTTGAGAGTTGTTCGATAGAGAGCGGAAAAGGTGAAAAACTGAAGGGGTAAGATCAGGTGAATAAAGTGGATGTGAAATGACCTCCCAACTCATCTCCTGTATAGCGTTTTTTTTTCACTTTATCAAAATGCATGCAGTCTTTATCGCGGAGTAGCATCACTTCTCGCAGTCTTCCTGCTCGTTATTCTTGAACTGCGTCTGCAACAAGTCTCAGTTGTTGACAATAAACGTCAGCAATGATGGTTACAACTCGGGAAAGCAATTCGTAGTATACCACACCTTAGATGTTCTACCAGGTGCTTAACGATATACAGGGTGTTACAAAAAGGTACGGCCAAACTTTCAGGAAACATTCCTCACACACAAATAAAGAAAAGATGTTATGTGGACATGTGTCCGGAAACGCTTAATTTCCATGTTAGAGCTCATTTTAGTTTCGTCAGTATGTATTGTACTTCCTCGATTCACCGCCATGATTTCATACGGGATACTCTACCTGTGCTGCTAGAACATGTGCCTTTACAAGTACGACACAACATGTGGTTCATGCACGATGGAGCTCCTGCACATTTCAGTCGAAGTGTTCGTACGCTTCTCAACAACAGATTCGGTGACCGATGGATTGGTAGAGGCGGACCAATTCCATGGCCTCCACGCTCTCCTGACCTCAACCCTCTTGACTTTCATTTATGAGGGCATTTGAAAGCTCTTGTCTACGCAACCCCGGTACCAAATGTAGAGACTCTTCGTGCTCGTATTGTGGACGGCTGTGATACAATACGCCATTCTCCAGGGCTGCATCAGCGCATCAGAGATTCCATGCGAGGGAGGGTGGATGCATGTATCCTCGCTAACGGAGGACATTTTGAACATTTCCTGTAACAAAGTGTTTGAAGTCACGCTGGTACGTTCTGTTGCTTTGTGTTTCCATTCCATGATTAATGTGATTTGAAGTGAAGTAATAAAATGAGCTCTAACATGGAAAGTAAGCGTTTCCGGACACATGTCCACATAACATATTTTCTTCCTTTGTTGGTGAGGAATGTTTCCTGAAAGTTTGGCCGTACCTTTTTGTAACACCCTGTATTGTGGCTGCGAGCCGGTCTTGTACGGGGAGCTGCTGCTTTGTTTGGCATCAACTACTTTCCTCTCCTTATGCTAGAATGAAGACACCATTCCTCGTCCCCAGTAACGGTACAGAACAGGAATAGTCGGTGTTGTTTACGAGTCAGTTGATGAGCAGCAAGCAGAGATGTATACATGGCCACTCGCTGATTTTTGTGGTTTTGGTTTAGAGAATGCGCTATTCATACATCCAATTTTTGAACCTTCTCCATTGCACGCACATGTGCACGATGGTGGAATGATCACAGTTGATCATGTTTGCCAGTTGTTGAGAAAACTGGTGTACAACATTTTAGATTAATGCGTTTAAACTGCCTTCATCAAACCCCGGAGGTCTTCCTGAACGTAGAGTGTCACTAATATCAAAACGATTGTCTTTAAAACAAGAAAACTATTTTTCTTGCCGTGCACTGTCCAATAGCGTTATCCCTATACACAGTTAAAATGTTTTTGGCTGCCTCCGCTTCTGTCACACGCGATTCTCCACTTGACACTCCATTTTCTAGCGTCCACAGTTCCACTCACTATCTCCAAACGACAAAATGGCAATATGTTAACTCAAATAGCAACAGTTAACAAAAAATGAAAATGACAATCGATAATAAACCCATAGCAACCGGAATACCAACACGCAAAACAATAACACAACGAACTTTTGCACCAACCTAATACTTCGACGTATACAGGATGTTGAATTATAAATTTTGTTCTGTGTCTCTGTTCACAAACAAAAGCATTATTTTCTGAGACACTATTGTACATGAGTTGTTCTTGAGATTTACAGTATGCGTTGGGTGTTTATTGTGGCCTCATAGTTACCTCTATGACGCGTGAGGTAATGTTTTCCCAACGCCAAGAAAAGTATCGTTTTCATTCGTAACATAGCAAGAGCAACTTAAATAAGCGCAAAATAGAACATTTTCAGGTCGACACCATATCCTAGAAAGTTCTCACGTTGTTGGGATGCATTATTCACTTTATCGACATTTCCATTTGTGTTTCGGAGTCTTCTTCAAGGTGATTTGCTATGCACTGATGTGTTTAGATCCTTAACTGTCGACGAAGACCTTGTTTTACAGCCTGTCTCTCATCAGCGAATAATAGATCGCCTTCCGGGAGAATCCGGCTAAGGAAAGAATACATCGATTGATTGTATATCAAAAGGAATAACGCCGCATAGCGATTCAAGAAGTTGCACACGCGTTTTACGACATACCGGCCGATTTTAAATTGTTAACAGTAGTTATACATGTTCTGGATGATGAGTAGAATACCCCGAGCTTCTGACTGTATCACACCTGATATAGGACTCAGAACGCACATTTTACAAGCCAGTTGTAGTCTGCTACATAAAAACAGTGTATGGTCAGTTTTGCATACCATTAATGGCTAATGGACTAACAAACATAAATCAGATGACAATGTGCATACTGTTCTTCATTAGTGTATATTAGCATCTTCTACTGCGTTTCAACAATCTGTTTTTTATTCTTTTCAGTGCAAGAGCGCAGTGTTATATTTGGTTTTTTCGGTGTCGCCCGAGATGGTCGAATCCCCACAAGCAATCACACCATCATCTCAATCATCACAGAAATTAAAGAGTCTATTACAGAAGATATGATAACTGTGATCTTAGACTACCATATTTCCAAGCTTGCTGGCCAGAAATTAATTTTTGCCTCGGCCTGGATAAAATGCCCTGTTTGGAATTAGTGAAGGAGCGTTGTCGCTGCTTAGCTATTTGTTCAGAAACACGTAATCTGACTGGTGCAGACTGATTTTGATGTCTGCTTCATATATAGTTTAACAAAAGACTTTTCGTTTTTATTTTCAGTTTTTAATTTATGAACCGACTACTTGTTTCGAACTTTAATGGTAACTTCTGAGTAATATAGACGCAAGGTAACTGTTATGACCACATGGAATTACAGTCTTGCGGCCGTAACTGTGGGTTCTACGACTATTCGGTGAGTTGGAACATAGGATCTAGAACACATCAAATATTAGCTCGCTTTACTACATAAATGATTAAAAGATTTACTTAACTTGGCGCAGTTCTTTGCCACAGGAGTACTTGATAATTTACAGTAGTCTGTGACTATGAAAGCGTCACCTAATGCACTAGTTAACGAACTGTTCTCCTGAAATACAATGTTCGACATTTACGAAAGCACAGCACGCCTGAAACTTTGACTAACGCGTTAGTCCTACTCGATGATGATCAGCGCTTCAACTGACATTACAAACTTGGGCAGATCGCTTCCGTGCCCGGCTCTATGTTAATCTCCTGCGCGAGGTGTTCTCTAATTGTGTCTGGCCCTGGGGCTGGATGAGCATCTCCAACGCGCTTTCACGCTCACTGAACGGAAATCATGACGAAACGCATTGCTCTCCTTTGTAAATGCTCTATGCCCCATACCGGCCCTATCTGCTAAGGTCCCAGATTGACGAGTTATACTGAAGTACCAGTCGAACAAGGATTTTGTAAGCTACCTTTTTCGATGCACTACACTTCGCGAGGATTCTTTCGATGAAAGTCTGTCTGGCAGCTGCCTTTCATGTGTTCAGTTTTACGTGATAGTTCAACTTAAAATATCTTGACGTAGATACTCCCAAATATTTAATGTGTGTGTCTCTTCCAGTACTTGATCAACAACCGTGTACTCAAAATCTTCGGACCTGTGTCCGCGCTGTGTGTTTCGTTTTTTTTTTTATTTTTTTAATATGTTCAAGCGTCGATCCTCTGCAGGTCTTCCTGCATTTCGGAACATTTTTTTTTATCATTACGACTTCTCTAAATACAACAGCCAGATGGAGCTTCCAAAGTTATCCATTAGGCAGTTTACTTGCGTTGAGAATGGTAATGGTAACGCTATATCTTTCACCGGAAAAAAGTACTTATTATCTACACCCCCCCCCCCCCCCTCCATCCAATCCTTATGTGTCAACGAATTTTATCCAACCGTTTTCTGTAAAGTGCGATTGTAGAAGTTCGGCGAAGCATCAGTCTATAGCTGCCATCGGGTCTCCATTGAGTTCAAAACACTCTTAACTCGTAGATTTATTTAGAAGAGATAATATGTGGAAATCGAAGAGAGCACAATGTGGTGGACGTTGTAACAATTCATACTTCAGAGTCTTCATTATTTCCGTTACCAAAAGGTCTTTCATCATCTTGACGAAAGGAAGCATCACCTTTTGAAATCCAGGCCTCATATTTTTTTCCTCTAGCTGAGTGTAACCCTTCCACGGCTACAGAGGCAGTCCATCTTCTCGCATGTTGATGTTTAATGGCGGAGATTTTCTTGACGGAAGGCAATATTGAAGTTGTGATCGTTTGATACTCGATTAAACTTGTTTGTTATAATCCATTGCATGATAAAGTACGAAAAAATAAAATTCTGTTTCATTCCCGTGTGCCAATAAAAGACATTATCATTACATTCTTCATGAAACTGAAGCCTAAGGTACTCCTAACATCAGTATAAATTTAATGCTGATCCCGTGAATGCTATCAATAGCGTCGTGCGGTCCATTAAAGTATACTAGAAGCCACTTAAGAAGAGGCGTGTTCATGCAAACTGATATTTAAATACATGACACATTGTAATATTTCGTTAGCTTTCTGATAAAGTGATAAAGTATTTTTAATAATAATAATATCCTTGATTTTGTTGTAGTGCTGAATACCGAACAGCTATTTACGAATTTCACTTAAATGATAGTTAATCCATCTTAATACAAGCACATTACTGACGGTAGTCAATCACGGGAAAGAACAGAGACAAAATTCGACTTCAAAAGGATGGTGACGGCTTTTTGTAATCTCTTGTAATACAGTGAGCAAATCAGAAAGATGACAGGTATTAAATTTCACTCGTATAGCGCCTGTGAAACCCAACGCGATCACGAACAGAGATCAAAAATAGAGCAAATCACGCGACTCTCACCGCCGACTTCTAGTACACAGCCACACACAATTGATATCATAAAAGTGTACGGGCCTGAAGATGGCGTTGACGCAACGTCGAAGCTAGTAGCCAAATAAATATGAAATCTTAAGTACAGCTGGAGGAGTTTCATTTTTAATAAAAAACTTACATTGAGGGTTCTCGGCACATCCCTTGGCTATTTTCACTAATTGAGAGAACCCGTGACCATTCGGCCGCAAGCTTTTGTAGACTCTCTGTTCCCACTCTTCGTCAACTTGAAATGGATCTTGTACACTTGAGCGGGTATCTACTGCGGGCCGTTCAAGTGATTCGCTCCTATAAAAATAGCGCATTTCCAGAGTATAACATGACCGCGGCTTTTCCTTTAAACAGTCTACATATGAGAGCCAAAACATGATAACCTGCTCAATAGTGTGGGTTGTTCCACATGTAGAACGAAGGATAGCAGCGATTCTGCGTGGTATGAATTCGACAAATCCTCGATAGGTTTCAATACGTCTGTGGCATCATATTTGTACGCATAAGTCATGCAATTCCCTTAAATAATGAGCCGGTGGTTTGCGTGCGCGAAGCTGATTCCCTATAGCATCCCAAATGTGTTCCACCAGATTCAGCTCAAGTGAATATGCTGGCCAACACACCAACGTCAATTCATCGTAGCGCTTGTTAAACCACTGTAGCACGATTCTGTCGTTGTGAAACAGATAGTTATCCTTATGGAAAAAGTCGTGGCTGTCGGGTAAGACATGAAGTATGGTGGAATGGAGGCGATTCGCAGTGTTGTTCACGTAGTCCCCGGGTGTCACGGTGCGTTCGATAACCACCACAGGTCTCGCAGAAGCCCAGTTGAATTACTACCCCCACCGGCCTTTGTCAGTGCTGCCATGTATGTTTCTGTGAGGAGTGCTGAAACTTAATGGCACCGAATTGTTTACGTGAAAACACTAAAAGCTTTTTAAATAAGACAAACGTTATGATAATCTACATCTTTATTCTTCATGTCTACATATTTGCAGCCCTCTGCCGCTACAGGGCTCCGAACTGTAGTGTGTAACATGGCGGTGTGTAAAGTAACTACATCGTTGCGTGAGAAACAGCGTTCTGTGATCGAGTTTCGAGTCTGAAGACTCGTCCACAAACGGAGCAGCCTTTCCTTTAGCATGACAATGCCAGACCATACACGAACGTTACAACTATAACAATTCAACGCATTGAATTCGTTGTCATCAACCATCCTTCATACAACACAGACTTGGCCACATATGATTTTCATTTGTTTCCAAAACATAAAGAAGACCTTCCAGGACTTCATTTCGATAGGGATGATGCCGTGCACCGTCAACAGAATCAAAAATTCTACAATGAATGTATAAACAAACTGTGTTTGTCACCAGGATAGCTCTGTTGAGAAATAAATATGTAGACAAGAAGAACAACGATGTAGAATGTTAATAACGTTTGCTTCACTTAATAAGATTTAAGAGCTTTCATATGAAAGACTTCGGAGGCATTCCTTTTCAGCAAGCTGTCATAGCAGACGTTCCCCTTGATGACGGTGCATTCGGACACTACCATCGACCTACTGTAACAACAAATGTGATTCATCCGACCACGCAGCAAATTTCGACTGGTCCACGGTCCAATCTCTATGATCCCGCGCACACTACAAATGTAACTGGCAATACCGTTTGGTTAACATGGGAACACATAAGGGTAGCCTTTTGAGGAGCCCCTTGCAGCAACGTGCCCTGAACGATATGCTCAGAATCACTTGTGACTGAACCAGCATTTTACTCACACGCCAGATCTGCCAGATCGTCACCTATCGTGGTTTACGGAGCAGTTAAGCTTCCCATCTCCACGTTCTGCAATGAGGCGTGGACATCCAACACTTCGTCGCTTATTCGTGATTTCAGCGTCCTTCAACCAGATCACCACTTCGCCGTTTCAGAATTTCTCATTCTCTGGCGCCAAGTCACAACAAAACACACTTTGTCAAAGTTACTTGTGTCTGTTTTCCAAATTTTCGGTCCGTATCATCGCTAAAGTGATTTTCCATTCGTCTCTGCACCGATGTTATACTTCCCTTACCACGTCCCCCGCCCACAACGCCATCGGGCGGTATTCAGTCTCGCTGTAGGCAGTGGTCATTACGTTTTGACTACTGAGTCTTTATATCAGTGTTACCGTTCCACGTTTTGAATTCGATGGACATGACGGACCATGGTGCTGACTCTTCAACCGTGTGTGAGCGTGCATCTTCACATTTATCTACATCAGGGAGCACTTGCCAGACTTTGGAACATGTTCATTTGTTATCCATGTCCGACATGACATTGCTACAATTTTGTTGGTTAATAAGTTGGCATAAGATGAATGAGTCGTCTTTGAAACTTTTGAGATTACATGTAGTATCCACGTGAGCTCTCATGCCTTTAGTTCATTTCTGGCACCCTTGCACACTTAGTGTCTGCGGTTTCGCAACACTCTTGGTCTAATTGTGCTCAAAAGCATCGCTCTAAAACTAACCGGCGTCCCAGAAATGTTGCGACAAGCTTCGAGGGGTTGTAGATGGTGTCTTGAGGAACAAATCCAAGGTAGCAACCTATGTCCAGTAACTTCATCCAAAGACGCTGCAGAATGCCGAAGTTATTGGCGCCGATGCCTGCCATTAGGCTACCCTTTCGGCAGCAAACGTGAATTTCTACGCTGACCGACACTAGGCGGAACGTGTCGCAATGTTGTTTGTTATTCAGTGATTGTAATTGATTACCATGATCGCCACTGGAGAAGATGGAGCTAGCTACTGCATAGACAGGCCTTCTCTCCTACGAATGTGATACTCTATTACCTTGGTGGATGATGGTTTCGCACACGGGTTTCCATCTGTAAGTTTATTTTTCTCCAGAATACTGGGAGACATTGGAGATTTTAGTGCGTTCCAGGAGAAAAATAAACTGCAGATGAAAATCAGTGTCCGAAAGCGTCATCCACCGAAGCAACAAACCATCGCATTCATAAGAGACCAGGAATTTTTAGCCAGTAGCTAGCTCCATATTCTCCAAATGCGATCATCGCAGTACGCAGTAAGCCGCGATCGCCGAATAACAAACTATATTGCGAGATGTCACGCCTACGGTCCGTCAGCGTACGAAATCACGTTTGCTGCCGAGGGAGTGGGCTAGTGGTAGTCGCCGGAGCTTATAACTTCGAAGCTCCGTAGTGTCGTTGGATGACGTTTCAAATGGTTCAAATGGCTCTGAGCACTATGGGATTTAACATCTGAGGTCATCAGTCCCCTAGAACTTAGAACTACTTAAACGTAACTAACCTAAGGACATCACACACGCAGGATTCGAACCTGCGACCGTAGCAGTCGCGCGTTTCCGGACTGAATCGCCTAGAACCGCTCGGCCCCGGCTCCCGGCCTAACAACGACAAAGAAACACGGTATGTTATAGGGACTTGTGTGTAAAACTTCGTATTTTTGTTTGTTTTTATTAGTGACGAGAAGAAACAGAGGCCATACGATTCATCAGGCTGTTCCCACCAAGTGAACAAGTTTCCCAGTTTTAATGTGTTACATAGTGATGTGCGAGCATCGAATCACTCTGTTACAGTCCTGCTAAGACAAACGAAAGTGAAAAGTAGACGAGAGATTCTATAGGAAACAGAACAGCTTATCACTCCACTATGCTGTGGGATCCGTAATACAGGATGACACCCCCCCCCCCCCCCCCGATGACTCGTTACAAAGTAATAATGGCATTAGGATTTATTCGGTTTAGTTACCCCTATCGCTATTGATTCTGTGCAAATACTTCCACGACAGTGAAGAAGCCTGTAATACGTAACCTTCACAACGTGCGATACAAAACACAGAGTAATGCAACTGTACAGTGGTGTTGGTGGTTTCACTGCCTGAACAGCCCAGCATAGCGACTTTACGCTGCTCTTCCTTTGAGTTCAGTGGACCCATACAAGAGATTCTTATCGATCAGGTCTTCATCAGTAAAGCTATCCATGGCGCTGCGTATCACTGGTGACGCACAACAAAACTGTCGAAAAAAAAAAAAAAAGAAACCGTAAACAGAGCCGAGCACTACTGAATTCAAGTTCGAGGGCGAAGTGGACATTACTGCTGTCATCACCAAGTACCCTGAGAGAATGAAACAAAATTATTTATAAACAAAACACACAACGTACACCGTCGACATTTCAAGTGCTGCCCAGATATATTCAGTGCAACACGGATACAAAGATAAATGCATAAATAATCAAACGGCACGCATTTACTCTATAACCAGCCACTGGAGATCAGGGGCCTTTTGCACCAAAATACTCTGAAAATACCCTTAACCAAACTCCAAAATTTCTTGTTGAAGCTCTGGTTCATCTTGTATAATTAATATAACGTTTATTTCGTCTTTAATTTGCTCCGTAGACTACTCAGTTATCAGAGCAGTGCTTCAGTCAAACGCTGGTGGAAGGGCTTTCTTTTCGTTTATGGACGGTGCCATGTGGCTATTTATAAGTGAATTACTTGACTGTTCTTAAGATCGTAACAAGTACTTACAGAAAGCATATGCAGTCAAAGGAATTTTTACTCTTCATAAAATTATTTTATTTATAACACACAGTTACGGGTGTATTTGTACACGGAAAGTATAAAAAAGTCTTCAGTCACAAATTTTCGTACATTATTGTTTTTCGCATGCGTTTCGGAGATTGTGTGTCCACCATGTGCATTTTGATTGACACACCCTTCCTCTTGCTCTTGCGACAGATGTCCTACTCTCCTTTGATCTTATCTCGTCCGAGAGCAAGTGAACTAGACGCGAAAGACGTCAAAAGTTTTAACGAGGAACATTTTTGACAGAAGTCTTTAGTTTTAAAGTTTTATTTACGACGTTAAGTTGGCTCTGCAGCTTCGGACTTTCAAGACCTTCCAATTTTTATTACATTAATCGTATTCCACGAAACCCATGGAGAGTGGTCTCTGGGATGTGTAAAAAAATCGAAGATCTATTAATTTAAACGTAAAACAACTAAATGACATTAAATTAGTATATTACAGAGTTAATTCCAATTATGAAATAAAATATTAAGTTTAATAGTTTCTTCGAAGACACTGTTCAATGGAGTAGAGAGAGTTTCCCAATATAAAATAGTGTAATTCAGTTTTAAAGCATACCACACTACTTACAGGACTTTTAATGTGCTCTGATACGTTGTTGAAGGCCGGCCGCGGTGGTCTCGCGGTTCTAGGCGCGCAGTCCGGAACCGTGGGACTGCTACGGTCGCAGGTTCGAATCCTGCCTCGGGCATGGATGTGTGTGATGTCCTTAGGTTAGTTAGGTTTAAGTAGTTCTAAGTTCTAGGGGACTGATAACCACAGCAGTTGAGTCCCATAGTGCTCAGAGCCATTTGAACCATTTTTGAACGTTGTTGAATATCTGCGTCCTCATGCATCTGACTCCTTTCTGTACCACTGATGGCTCTGGAGAGAGTTCACAGACATCACCGTACAAGGTTTCTTGTCTGTTCCGAATCTTAGTGCACTGCAAGCACTTCACCAAATGTATCCAGTAGAGCCGCTGATGTAGCTCATCCATGACCCCTTACAGCGGCTGTAACACCCTGGAAAGGAGGTGATCTTTTGCTGGATACCTGGCCACGTTGGGATACAGGGCAACGCCATGGCCGACAAAGCCGCCAAGGAAGCATGTTGGGACAGTGCTGTCCATCAATGTCCTATCCCGTTGCACGCCATTATCTCATTTTCTGACAGATGCATCACGCGTCAGTGGGAGGCTGAATGGTTGCAGGTGACAGACAACAAACTGCGGTCTCTCAAATCGACCACAAAGGCTTGGCGCACTTCGTGTCAGCCTCGCCGCTGGAAGGAGGCTCTGCTTACCAGACTGCGCATCGGGCATAGCCCTTTCAAACATGGCTTCCTCCTCCGGCGGGAGGACCACCACTCTGTGAATTTTGTGGCGTGCCACTTTCAGTTCAGCATATTGTGGCTAAGTGTGTCCTATGTATTGATATTAGGGAAGCCTTCAGTCTCGCTGGAGATCTGCCCACTATCCTCACGGATACCGATACCAGTGTTACACGGGTGGTGAAATTTTGTGAAGTATCAGGCCTCATCCCTAAATGTGTGGGGAATGGCGGCAGGCTTTAATACATTATTAACTGCTACGCATATGGGAACAGCCTTCGTCCCCCACCCATGAGATTTGCATGCTGACTTTTCGTCAGGGCGCTGATTACCATGAAGTCGAGCGCCCGCTCAACCCAAACCTTCATCATTATCCTTTCTGTACTAATGTTAAACCCCTGAAGCCTTTGGAGAATTTGTTTTTGGCCCTAGTGCTATGTCCACGCTTTTAACTATTTTTGTGAAAAGACAAATTGGCAATAACAAAGGCCATTAATGAATGTCTATATTGCGAAAGCATTGTCAGAATACTCAGTTTTTTTAAGAGCTCGCTGCAGGATGTTCAACAACTAACGACAGATATAATTATTATGAGATGCTTCTGTAATCTACAAATAGAATCCCCGTAATGTAAGTTGATTCTGTAACTCATTAGTGAATGGAAATGTCCTGGCTAAACTAGTTTCTTCATTTTTAAATCGCTTATAGCAGTAATCTTGTGTCATAAAGAACAGAATGTTTTGGGCAGTCGGTCTTAAAATTGAGGTTATGATCTACATGTAGTTCCAGAAACTTAACACATTCCTATTCTTTGTGTTTCATTGTTTCAGAAACTTATTTTTATATCTTGTGTGGCTCTATAGGGAGTAGTGAAATGTATGTACTGAGTCTCGTCAGAATTCAGTGTTCGTGTTTTGTAATTAGCTGCCCTTCCAGCAAGGGCACTCGTACTATTTTCTTTATTCTTGCACTTGCGTAATCTGAGAAGAGAACAAAGTTTACTACCTTATTAGTACAATTTTTTTTTAGTATAATATTTACGAATTTGCTCTGGTGCATAACTTCGTAGAGTTTTTCCATAAGTTTAATAAACAAACCAGATACACTTACCAGAGACTTTAGTCATCAATAGTAATTAGGTGAATCAGGTAGTCGCGGAATGACTTCCCAACCCATCTTCTGTATAGTGGGTTTTGTCTGTCTAGCAGAATGCAGGTGGGTGTTATTGTGGAGTAACATCACTTTAGGCAGCCAACATGATCGTTGTTTTTGGATGCGTCTTCAAGGCGTCTCAGTTGTTGACAATGAATGTCAGTAGTGATGGTTAAACCTCGGGTGAGCAATTCGTGGTACACAACACCGTTGTTGTTCCATCACATCCATAACACTACCTTTTGTGGATGCGCGCAGGTCTTTGTACGGGGTATTGCTGCTTTGTTTGGGCTCAGCCACTCCTTTCTTGTCCTTTTGCTAGCATAAAGACACCATTTATCGTAACCAGTAACGATACAGGATACGAATGGTCGGTGTTGTTCACCAGCCAGTTGATGACGAGCAAGCAGAGATGTACACATGGCCACCCGCTGATTTTTATGATTTTGGTTTAGAGAATGCGGTGCCCTTACATCCAATTTCTGAACCTTTTGCTTTGCGCGCACATGTTGCACGATGGTGGAATGATGACAGTTCATCACATTTGTACTGTGTATTAATGCGTTTAACCGATCTTCAGCAAACCTCGAAGACCTCCCTGAAAGCGGAGAGTCGCTGATGTCCAAAGGATCATTCTTAAAACGAGAGAACCATTTTTATTGCTTGGCTCTGTCCAGTGGCATTATCACCATACAAGTCGCAAATGTTTTTGGCTGCTTCCACTGCTGTCACCCCTGTACTAAACTCAAACAGAAGAATATGTCGGAAATGTTCTGACTGTCACCCCGTTTTCTAGTGTCCACAGCTCCACTCACTATTTCCAAATGACAAAATGTCGATATGTAGACTCAAACAGCAATGGTGAACTGTTAGCCGCTGTGGCCGTGCGGTTCTAGGCGCTTCAGTCTGGAACCACGCTGCTGCTACGGTCCCAGATTCGAATCCTGCCTCGGGCATGGATGTGTGTAATGTCCTTAGGTTAGTTAGGTTTAAGTAGTTTTAAGTCTAGGGAGTTATGACCTCAGATGTTAAGTCCCATAGTGCTTAGAGCCATTTGAACCATTTTGAATAGTGAACTACAAATAAAAAAATTACAATCGACAAATAAATCCATAGCAGCAAGACTGTCAGCATGCAAAACAAAAACGCTACGAACTTGTGCACCAACCTAACGTTTTCCTTACAACAGTTACTAAATTTTACCCTACCGGTATTTTATGACGGGACGAAATTTATGAGTTCTTGCACTTCTCGAGCCACAACTTTCTACATACCTGTATTGGCAACCGTGAACTTCTTATTAAATATATTACCTACCTTATGTTCGAGAAAAATTGACTGCAAATTATAATAAACGTCATGAGATTGGGTGACTGAGATGGTAGACATGGGTGTGAAGGCTCGCACGGGAAAGAAACTGCAGCGGTATGTCAGACGCCCCTGTTCTTATGAGCTGTATGGAACTCTAAGACGCAGAATGCGTGAAAGCTGTGCAACAGACGGAGGCAGGATTCACTTGCACAAACAAGCAACACAAGGCTGCAATTCTCAACTACGTAATTTTCGTTGGCCACTAATTTTGTATTCTCCAAGATCAATCCTCTTATAACATTTCATTACATTTCATAGACACGAATGCTAGTACCTGGTCCTTCTTAACAGTTCAGACTTCGCATGTTTCGAGCGCAGATTTTAGTTTCGTCTCGCTGAGAGTTTACGTGAAGATTCTGAATTTCAGATCCACTTAGTTAGCACACGAGAAGTTGAAAATCATTACGTGGCATATCAGTGACACACAGTGCAAGGGTACATTGATTGCCCAATCTTAACGTATTCTAATTGTCGCTGTTATCTGACATGATCTAATTAGACATCCTCCAGCATAATA
Source organism: Schistocerca nitens (assembly GCF_023898315.1). NCBI lineage: Eukaryota > Metazoa > Arthropoda > Insecta > Orthoptera > Acrididae > Schistocerca > Schistocerca nitens. The sequence continues at coordinate 506,812,323 of NC_064615.1, forward strand.
AATTAGGAACTGAAGGGCTACTAAATGAAACAAGAATCACAATTATTTCAGTTTATTGCGTTAACGTATCTCATAAATCATTATACAAGAAACGGTTCTTCTAATAAGACAATAGCGCCTCTGACTGAAGGGTATGGTGCAATATTCTAATAATTGCATATAAAAATGAAACAATTGCAGTCGCGAAGTAGTACTGTGGTTGTAATGATGTCAGTGCTACAAAGGGAATGTGATGCATCTGTGGCTGGAGTTGGAAACGAATTGGGCATTTTAATCTGAAAGCAAGCCTTCAGAGTGAAGCATGAGGTTATTGAAGTTATATATATATGACTTCACTGTTGCAGGTCGTTCACGCCATATCAGTCTGTAGGTGGAGGCTGAAGCAGCTGCAGAATGGTGCACCAAAGACTCGTGCCCGCGGTTAAGTTCTAGTCAGCCCAAAATCCATCTAAGTCCCTCAGCTCATCTGCTTGGGTATGCACCCTGCCAGTGACGAAGGCCGGCAAAGGAAGTGGCTCGAAGTGGTCAAGCGAAGAAGAAGTTGAAGAGTCAAATGCCGAATGTTGAATGAATTTGTACCGACTGATTCTTAAAAGGAAAGCTCATACTTCAGCGTTTTACATACTTAACGTTGCTCAAGTAGGCTGGGCTATGGATGTTCCGAGCACCGATATTCCCTGAAATATGCTAGTCCCCTTCCCTAAGTTTTTCTTCAGACAGCTAACCAGTAACGCATTTCCTATCATTTAGTGGTGAAAAAAGGCATCTCACCCCTTCTTTCTGTGGCCAATGAGGTGTGACCTTGACAGCACAGATGAGTTTCTAACTTCCAGATTATTGACATTAGCTAATACTGGCAGTTCTTATATTTCGGCATTTTCTCACACTTACAAAGAGACCCCAACTGTGGGCTCCCATTCCATTTTCTAGATGCTATCTTGGCGTCCGGTGCGTTCAAATACACACAGCTTTCTACATTTTGTTCAGGATAGTGGGTTTTATGGGCTTTGATAAATCAGCATTTCACTCTTTCCGCCTTTGAGCTGTAAAACAGTTGCTGCTGAAGACCTTACGCCACCGTAAATTGCCTGTCTAGTTGCGGTCGAGCAAGTGGTATTCACCTGTGGCCCGTCTGGCACATCCTTCTGATAATTTCCCAGGGTTGGCCCGTCTATCCGGCTACAAAGCCTCACTGGTCGCCCAAGTGCTGGCAGCTCATTTCAGTGTTATTCGAAAAAAATGGTTCAAATGGCTCTGAGCACTATGGGACTCAACAGCTGAGGTCATTAGTCCCCTAGAACTCAGAACTAGTTAAACCTAACTAACCTAAGGACATCACAAACAGCCATGCCCGGGGCAGGATTCGAACCTGCGACCGTAGCGGTCTTGCGGTTCCAGACTGCAGCGCCTTTAACCGCACGGCCACTTCGGCCGGCAGTGTTATTCGAAATGATACTTACATGCACCATGCAAATCCGAATAAAATGTAAATTAAACAATTAATACCAACAATCACTGGTATTAACAGCCATTTGATTTCTTGGTGTTGATTAATTATCCCAATCTAATGGGTCCCTATATTCTGATTTTATATTAGCTATGGTAGAATTTTGGAACATACGTGACTTTCGAATCACTCAGTGCATGATATTGTACTGCTCATTATCCTTCTAGTTCAGTGCATGTTCCTTCACTTACCAGCCCAGTAGCATAAAATGTATATTAAAAATATAAACAACTTATTTAAGGAGTAAGGGATATTAAGATTACAAATGGTTTGAACAACTGCAAAACTTAAGTTTTACAACTTGAATGCAACTGATAGTATCCTCTGTCAAGTCTTCTATGGTATACAAGAACTGATTTAGGTGACAGAGCAAGTAGTTTACTGAGCTGTTCACAATCCCAAAATCTACCATTAAAGAAGAACCATTTTCGTCAGCGGAGATAGAACATATGTCCTCCCTGTAGTGGACAGGCACACTGGCCGTTTAGCCTTGTACCAGATATATATATGAGTCTCGGCTGGCTTTAGATTACCTATTAAAAACGTTTTCTTGAAATTCATCTAAGTTTTCATGAGTTACAAGACAGCAGAAATATTTACGTATAAATGTTCAGTGTAACGGAGCTGTGTCCCTGCATAAATCCTACAACCACTGTTAATCCAACGTGACAAAGATTTCGTGCACTTGAATAGTATTCTGTGATTTTTCAGTCTTTATTCAACAATGGCACCGTTTTCCAATAATCTACCACCAAAATCAACACTAAACTACACTGAGCGTTGGAGACCTTTTTGATTAGTATGACTGCACAATGATAAAAAGTTGTGAAGCGTCCGCTCTTCTTTCGTTCATGTCGTCATTGTTGTTACTGATGTGTTCTTCTGCCCGAACTGTGGTTGGTAGTGAAGGCTTAGACTTCTCCTACAATTATATCTCCCCACCTTACATACTTACACACACACACACACACACACACACACACACACACATACACACACACACGGTTCTTCCATTTGCAGACTGATAGTTCTCTGATACTTCAGGGTATGTCCTGTCAACCGAGTCCTTCTTTTAGCTGAGTTTTACAGTGAATTTCTTTTCTCTGCAATTCGATTCAGTACCTCATCATTAGTTATTCGATCTACACTGCTAGTCTTCATAAATCTTCTGTAACACCACCTTTCAAAAGCTTCTTTTCTTGTCCAAACAATTTATTGTCTGTGATTGTAGGGCTACACTCCAGACGAATACTTTCAGAAATATATCCTCCCTTATACATCCTGTTCTAATAAATTTATCTTTTTCAGAAATGCTTTTCTTTTTGCTGACAGTCTGCATTTTATATCCTCTCTACTTTGGCCATCGTCAATTGTCCTGCCCAAATCGCAAAATTCATGTATTGCTTTTAGTGTCTCATTTCCTAATCTAATTCTTATAAGCTCTTTGCAAGATAGTATAAATTCTGTTTAACTGATCTTCCAAGTCCTTAGCCGCCTCTCACAGAATTCCAATGTCATCCGCTAAGCTCAATGTTTTAATTTCTTCTGCCTAAACATTAATTCATTTTCCAAATTTCTCTTATTTACTTCGCACCTTGCTCAATGTACTGATTGAATACCCTGAGACATCGGCTGCATTCCCTTCTCAACCACAGCTTTCCTGTCACCTCCTTCAACTCCCGTAACTTCAGTTTGGTTCCTGTACAATTTACAGATCACCTATCACTTCCTGCGACCTTCAGAATCTGGAACAATGACTTTCCTTCAATATCGTAGAAACCTTTCTCTAAATCTACAAATGTTATAGACGTAAGTTTGTGTTTCTTCAGTCTGTCTTCTAAGATAAGTCGTATTTCGTCCCGTGTTCCATTTCTCCGGAGCCTAAAACAGTCTTCCTCGAGGTCACTTTTTACCACGTCTCCATTCATTTCTAAATAATTCTACTATTTTACACCTATGACTGATACTTCGGTAGTATTTACACGTTCTTCGAAACTGGGATTATTATGTTCATCTTGAAGTCTGAGGATATTTTACTTGTCTCGTGTACCTCTCGTACTTGGATTAATTTCGCCATTCCGCCAGATCTCCTCATGGCTGATGTTCTTTTTCCTACATTGAGACACTTTCAGTTATAAGTCTCATGTCATATTACAAATCGAAACACACAGAATCAAACGTGTGACTCCAAGTCATAAGGTACAAGTTATTAGAGGGGAGGTTAGTAACTCTAATGAGGTACATATTCAATTTCGTGTTACATTTACTGTTCATAGCGAAACATTAATGTGTTATTTTATGCAGAGTAACTCAGATTATGATATGGAATTAATAAACTATTCCAAATACGACAGGCAAATTAGCGTTGGATACTGTGATGAGCATACACCATGTAGCTTATGAAATGAATCAGTCACCACTGTTTTGGCAGTGGCAACTGACTCGTGTAGTTCAATTTGCACGGGTGATGTCACCCAAATAAACCGTCATATCTGGTCAGTCGGAAACGAGACGATTTGGTAACGTGTGTGTGTGTGTGTGTGTGTGTGTGTGTGTCTGAGTGTGTGTGTGCACGCGCGAGCGCGCGCTGGGTCCGAGATGTGCCACCAGCGCTGAATTGTAATGACTGGCTGGAGGCGGTCGCAGCGTGTGATTAAAACGCGGACCATTGGCTCATTCAGTGGACTGAAATCGGCAGAGAATATGCATGAAGCCCGCGAGTAAAGTGTAAATGCTCACGCCGGGATGCACATTCGCTGAAGTGTAGCAGCAGAAACGAACTACAAAGAGATAAACGACGATAGCCATTTAAAAGCCGGATGATGGCCTTGTGATAAATTAAGTATCGTAGAAAATGCACAATATTTTGCTTTTCATTTATAAGATAAACGAGAAGTTTGTTGTGGCCTTAAATTCCATCGAAGTGTTTTCGATAGCAAATTAATGTAATGGTTATTTAAATGTAAGTGTTTGAGTTTAGTCCTAGACCTTCGATAACCAGTCATTCAGAAATGCATCGAATAATTTGGGAAATGTATCGAAATCCTTTGTGCTGAGTTTATACTTCGTCAGTTCGAAACAGTGTTTAAGCACTGTTGTTGTTGTTGTTGTGGTCTTCAGTCCTGAGGCTGGTTTGATGCAGCTCTCCATGCTACTCTATCCTGTGCAAGCTTTTTCATCTCCCAGTACCTACTGCAACCTACATCCTTCTGAATCTGCTTAGTGTATTCATCTCTTGGTCTCCCTCTACGATTTTTACCCTCCACGCTGCCCTCCAATACTAAATTGGTGATCCCTTGATGCCTCAGAACATGTCCTACCAACCGATCCCTTCTTCTGGTCAAGTTGTGCCACAAACTTCTCTTCTCCCCAATCCTATTCAATACTTCCTCATTAGTTATGTGATCTACCCATCTAATCTTCAGCATTCTTCTGTAGCACCACATTTCGAAAGCTTCTATTCTCTTCTTGTCCAAACTATTTATCGTCCATGTTTCACTTCCATACATGGCTACACTCCATACAAATACTTTCAGAAATGACTTCCTGACACTTAAATCTATACTCGATGTTAACAAATTTCTCTTCTTCAGAAACGCTTTCCTTCCCATTGCCAGTCTACATTTTATATCCTCTCTACTTCGACCATCATCAGTTATTTTGCTCCCCAAATAGCAAAACTCCTTTACTACTTTAAGTGTCTCATTTCCTAATCTAACTCCCTCAGCATCACCCGACTTAATTAGACTACATTCCATTATCCTTGTTTTGCTTTTGTTGATGTTCATCTTATATCCTCCTTTCAAGACACTGTCCATTCCATTCAACTGCTCTTCCAAGTCCTTTGCTGTCTCTGACAGGATTACAATGTCATCGGCGAACCTCAAAGTTTTTATTTCTTCTCCATGAATTTTAATACCTACTCCGAATTTTTCTTTTGTTTCCTTTACTGCTTGCTCAATATACAGATTGAACAACATCGGGGAGAGGCTACAACCCTTACTCCCTTCCCAACCACTGCTTCCCTTTCATGTCCCTCGACTCTTATAACTGCCATCTGGTTTCTGCACAAATTGTAAATAGCCTTTCGCTCCCTGTATTTTACCCCTGCCACCTTTAGAATTTGAAAGAGAGTATTCCAGTCAACATTGTCAAAAGCTTTCTCTAAGTCTACAAATGCTAGAAACGTAGGTTTGCCTTTCCTTAATCTTTCTTCTAAGATAAGTCGTAAGGTTAGTATTGCCTCACGTGTTCCAGTGTTTCTACGGAATCCAAACTGATCTTCCCCGAGGTTGGCTTCTACTAGTTTTTCCATTCGTCTGTAAAGAATTCGCATTAGTATTTTGCAGCTGTGACATTAAACTGATAGTTCGGTAATTTTCACATCTGTCAACACCTGCTTTCTTTGGTATTGGAATTATTATATTCTTCTTGAAGTCTGAGGGTATTTCGCCTGTTTCATACGTCTTGCTCACCAGATGGTAGAGTTTTGTCAGGACTGGCTCTCCCAAGGCCGTCAGTAGTTCCAATGGAATGTTGTCTACTCCGGGGGCCTTGTTTCGACTCAGGTCTTTCAGTGCTCTGTCAAACTCTTCACGCAGTATCATATCTCCCATTTCATCTTCATCTACATCCTCTTCCATTTCCATAATATTGTCCTCAAGTACATCGCCCTTGTATAGACCGTCTATATACTCCTTCCACCTTTCTGCTTTCCCTTCTTTGCTTAGAACTGGGTTTCCATCTGAGCTCTTGATATTCATACAAGTCGTTCTGTTATCTCCAAAGGTCTCTTTAATTTTCCTGTAGGCAGTATCTATCTTACCCCTAGTGAGATAGGCCTCTACATCCTTACATTTGTCCTCTAGCCATCCCTGCTTAGCCATTTTGCACTTCCTGTCGATCTCATTTTTGAGACGTTTTTATTCCTTTTTGCCTGCTTCATTTACTGCATGTTTATATTTTCTCCTTTCATCAATTGAATTCAATATTTCTTCTGTTACCCAAGGATTTCTACTAGCCCTCGTCTTTTTACCTACTTGCTCCTCTGCTGCCTTCGCTACTTCATCCCTCAAAGCTACCCATTCTTCTTCTACTGTAGTTCTTTCCCCCATTCCTGTCAATTGTTCCCTTATGCTCTCCGTGAAACTCTGTACAACCTCTGGTTCTTTCAGTTCATCCAGGTCCCATCTTCTTAAAATCCCACCTTTTTGCAGTTTCTTCAGTTTTAATCTACAGGTCATAACCAATAGATTGTGGTCAGAGTCCACATCTGCCCCTGGAAATGTCTTACAATTTAAAACCTGGTTCCTAAATCTCTGTCTTACCATTATATAATCTATCTGATACCTTTTAGTATCTCCAGGGTTCTTCCATGTATACAACCTTCTGTTAAGCACTGTTAATTGCTATCCTCAGCAAATGTGAAGGAAGAATTACGGAACCTGCTGAATCGAATGAACAGTCTGATGAGCACAGAATATGGACAGAGAATAAACTAAAAGAATATGAAGTTAATAAGGAATAGAAGAAATGAGATAGGCGATAAACGTATCACCGAAACACAGGAACACCTAGCGGACTAAGTGAAAGAATACTGCTGGCTTTGAAACAAAATCGCGTGAGGCAATCGATTGGAGCTGGATGTAAGGAATAACAGAGTAAAAACGAAGAGGATATTCCTCCCTGAAATCAATTCTATTAGTATCAGGCAAAGGCCTTAATTTAAGAGAACGATGTTTTAGAATGTGATTCTGGAGCACAGAATTGTACATACGTCAATCGATGACTGTGGGAAAACCGGAAAAGATGTTAAGCGTTGGAGTTACTTTACAGTAGGTTGTTGAATATCAAATGAACTTTTAACAAATGAAGAGTTTCTCCGCGGAAACGGTATGGAAAGGAAAATATTGAAAACTCAACGTAGAAGAAGGTTCAAGATGTTACAACATCAGGGAACAGCTTCAGTTCTGTTGTATGAGAGTAAAGAGGGCAAAAGTTGTAGGGGAAGGCAGCAGGCTTTCAAAATATTAATGAAATGATGGTGATGTCGGGCGACCCTCAACGACGTACCCTCCGACTCAGAGTTGCAATATTAAAAGTCCTGGCTGGTTTCGTCGTCTAGGGGCTGGGATACGTAGTTGGCGCATTACAAGCCAAATACTGCTGAGTCTACAGTATACGATAAGAATACACACATGAATGGAATGGTCGAAGGTTTCTATCACTCGGCAATTGCAAATTATGAATGTAACATATAAATTTATAAATGAAAGATTGCAATTAAATAAAATTTGCAGGTACTATCTTAACGACTTTAAATGATGAGTACGATAGTAAAAGAACTTTTGAGAATGCGGTATGTTTCTGCAAAATAGTTATTGGTGTCGATGGTTCAGCAATTAGATAAAATATGAGTTGAATAACAGGGAAACAATAGATTCCTACAGCACGTAATTAGTTATGAACAACAACACAGCTCGCGAGATATTCACTTCTAAACGCATACTACGTCTTCACTGTAGAAGCCACGGAAGTCTCACAAGTGCATAAGTCGGCACTCCAAAGTATTTCTATCCGCCGCGACCGCTCGCAAACCGCTCCACACTCTCCAAGACCTTCTCGCGACTGCCGCGTCCAGCACCTTCTCTGTCCTGTGCCATCCTGTCCAGCACTGCCGCTCTGCCCGAACTACCTCTGAATCCTCTCTCGAAACGGTCCCCCTTCCCCACTTCCATACAGTCTCACCATTAACGAGCGCTGTGATTGTCTAGAGCGCTCCCTCCATGTCTCCAAGCCAACGTACACTCAAAAACATATTTAAGCACATACGAAATACTGGATTTACATTTAAATACTTGAAATTAAATAAATGTCCCTACGGCTGAACCATAAACACGCTCTAACACACATTATTAGATACATAAACGAATTAAATAAACATATATCAATGGAATAGTACAAAAGGTAGGCCAGCAGTCTACTGTCTGTGCTTTCTAAAACACAGTAAATATTTAACCAACTTCTTCATGAATAGTATATATCGGATATAAACAAAGATATAGATGAACAAAATGGCTCTGAGCACTATGGGACTTAACTTCTAAGGTCATCAGTCCCCTAGAACTTAGAACTACTTAAACCTAAATAACCTAAGGACATCACACACATCCATGCCCGAGGCAGGATTCGAACCTGCGACCGTAGCGGTCGTGCGGTGCCAGACTGGAGCGCCTAGAGCTGCTCGGCCACCCCGGTCGGTCATAGATGAACAAATATATTTATAAGCATGCTGCTACGGTTTTTTTGTGTAACTGTGGAGCACTTATGGCCTGACGCGATCGATAGTAATCGGCGACTTTCACCTGCAATAACTCATGTACTATTCAAGTTACATGCCTGTAATTCATATAAATTTAGGTTCACACTAATAGCTTTCTAAAGACACGGCGATCGACAAAATCGGATGAAGCATTTATATTTTGGAAATTCTTTGCTGGGTGTTACTAGTATAATTTACTATCAGATAATAAACTTTAAACGAATGAAGATATTGAAAATCTGGTTATACCATCAGAATCGTCGTGCAAATAATAGTAATTTACTTGTTTCTTTTTGAGGTACCGTGATTCCTCTGGCTACTATTAATTTCTAAACGAACTGTGAAATGTCTGCCATTCAGGTTTCACAAAGTCCGCCATCTTTGGCACTCCCTGCGTGTCTCCTTCACTGACACAGCGTCACAGCGGGATTCCCATCCACGCGGCTGGAAAATGCGCAGGGGCTACCCGTCTCGTCCGGCTAACGTTCGGCACCACGTGTTTGCAGCTGGGCCCCGGCTGGCTAAGCGGCCCGTGCGGTGTCCGCCAACTATGAACTTAGAATATTTTGTGGGCGCCACGACTCGCCCGTTACCTCACAAGGCTGAGATTGTGATACATCCAAGCGGTGAATGAGGATTTTGGATGTAAGTGCTCCAGAGACGAAGTAATGTGGTCAAGATAAGGGGTCTTGGCGGACCTTATAAATCCGCGAAAAGACCGATAAGCACCTCTCTCTGCCATTCTTTTTTAATTTTTTCCCCAGATAATATGGTTAGCGAAGATTATAATTCCAATCCCAAAGAAAGCAGGTGTTGACAGATGTGAAAATTACCGAACTATCAGTTTAATAAGTCACGGCTGCAAAATACTAACGCGAATTCTTTACAGACGAATGGAAAAACTAGTAGAAGCCGACCTAGGGGAAGATCAAGATCAGTTTGGATTCCGTAGAAATACTGGAACACGTGAGGCAGTACTGACCCTACGACTTATCTTAGAAGCTAGATTAAGGAAAGGCAAACCTACGTTTCTAGCATTTGTAGACTTGGGGAAAGCTTTTGACAATGTTGACTGGAATACTCTCTTTCGAATTCTGAAGGTGGCAGGGGTAAAATACAGGAAGCGAAAGGCTATTTACAATTTGTACAGAAACCAGATGGCAGTTATAAGAGTTGAGGGGCATGAAAGGGAAGCAGTGGTTGGGAAGGGAGTGAGACAGGGTTGTAGCCTCTGCCCGATGTTATTCAATCTGTATATTGAGCAAGGAAGGAAAGTGTTTCTGAAGAAGAGAAATTTGTTAACATCGAGTATAGATTTAAGTGTCAGGAAGTCGTTTCTGAAAGTATTTGTATGGAGTGTAGCCATGTATGGAAGTGAAACATGGACGATAAATAGTTTACACAAGAAGAGAATAGAAGCTTTCGAAATGTGGTGCTACAGAAGAATGCTGACGATTAGATGGGTAGATCACGTAACTAATGAGGAGGTGTTGAATAGGATTGGGGAGAAGAGAAGTTTGTGGCACAACTTGACTAGGAGAAGGGATATGTTGGTAGGGCATGTTCTGAGGCATCAAGGGATCACCAATTTAGTATTGGAGGGCAGTGTGGAGGGTAAAAATCGTAGAGGGAGACCAAGAGATGAATACATCAAGCAGATTCAGAAGGATGTAGGTTGCAGTAGGTACTGGGAGATGAAGAAGCTTGCATTTTCTGCTCCATACTGCTGCTGGCTTGCCTGAAATTGTCTATTGAATTATGCAAGCGGCTTTAGGGGAGCCATTCAACGTTAAAACACAACACTGTTCGACGTCTGGTATGAACAACTATATTCTGAGACGATTAAAGGAAAATCGCAGGTTGCACTGCTTACATTCTAATTCAGAAATGTTATCCCATTTAATGGATGATTAACAGTCCACAATATCATTCGGACGAGCGTACGCGTAACCGACACGACGCGGGTGATTGTTGATGATGCGGAAGCCGAATGATTGCACGAGAGTTCTTACGTTCGTCATGCATATACAGATATTTGTTACCAGTCCTCCTTGACACCAGTAATGATATGGCACTGTTCGTAAAGTTAATTTTTCAGTTCTCACTTGTAGCCCCTACGAGCGTGCGCATAACCGTCGCGGCGCGGCTGATTGTTGATAATGCGGAAACGCGATGATAGAATGCACGTCCTCACGCTCGCTTCAAGACACTGGTACTTGACTGCACTCTTTTATGGTAACTAATTTCTACTGATTCACATCAGTTCACTCTGGCAGACCGAACACTGCGCGGATGATTGATACAGTACGGTACGACACGCAACGCGAGGATACACAAATACGTTATCAGCAGCACTGCTCATTTTTAAATTACTTCTTGACGCCCTTTCCTCTGAATCATTTACTTATTTTATCACTTTACTGTAATAACACTTGTAGCAACACTTCAACTTCAATGCTAACAATGCCTCTCACATGCAGAGCTACACAATACACAACATAAGAGTTCCGTGTCCCGCGCTCGACTCGACAGACGCGGCTGGCCGCAAAGATACTCCACAACTAAGCCAGCGATATAACAGTACGCTTACATCACACAGAAATTATCTACGGTAAGTACTTAGCGTCTCCCTAAGCTTCATCTCGTGATAGTCACTGTCAGTACGGAAAAAAGGGTATTTCCAAAGCAAAATTATCCTCTACTCATACCTGTAGATGAATATTGTTTACAAATGTAAGAGACGAAAGAAAGTTATTCTTCTGCAATTCAAAGGGCAGAGAGGATTTGTAACCTTCCTGAGGGACCTGAAAATACCGAATGGACAGTTGTATACGATGAAGTTGGATGTGCTAGTGAAATTGGGCGAATAAAATTGTTAGCAACTAGGGAATTGCAAGCTATTACGGATACAATTTCGTATATGAGACGTAAAGGATAATTTGCGATGTCCACTTCATGCCTCATTTATCGTAGAAGAGTGGCAGGTCTGCGTCATTCCATGGACAATTTAGGCTATGTTAAAAAGATTCTTGTCCATTTAATACTGATTGAAACGTCCATAGGCTCGAGTAGGAACGCCGGTCATGGAAATATCAAATCAAGATTGCAGGAACTGGACTTAAATATCTCCGTGTCTCAGATACGAAGTTAACGAATTGCAAAACAGGTGAAATGCTAATGACGCTTTCGTGGCCACTACCTGTTGGTCTCGGGAAGTCGGCCGATGTTTGTTTGATGATTTTTCTGACGTTTCGCCAGCACGAGTGGTTGGTGTTGTCAAAAACTCTCCCTCCATTTATGGTGGCGGACTGAAGTCAAGTCTGCGACTGGGAATTACATGTAGCTGTCACGCCAATATATAAGGTCCTCTCTCTTTTCATTATCCTTGTTACCTTCAAATGGTTCAAATGGCTCTGAGCACTATGGGACTTAACATCTGAGGTCATCAGTACCCTAGAACTTAGAACTACTTAAACCTAACTAACCTAAGGACATCACACACATCCATGCCCGAGGCAGGATTCGAAACTGCGACCGTAGCGGTCGCGCTGTTCCAGACTGAAGCGCCTAGAACCGCTCGGCCACATCGGCCGGCCCTTGTTACCTGCAACGAACGTTCGCTACAGCACGGGAATCCACGATCTTTTTACTTTGACTTTTTCTTCTTCCTTTTTCAAAACTGTCGCCATGTTTATGACATTGAATGTGTCCCCTGAACAAAAGAGCGTGGTAACTCCTCTGTACAGCGAGAACCTGCGTATCGGTGCATTTTATTTCTTGGTCCGTCTCACATAGCGCTTGCTCCGCACTGGCCAATTTCCCCACCTCTCTCAACCTGCAATACCGTTTATACTGGATGACCCTGGTACTGATGTATGGTCCGATCATTCCAACATAGACTTTTCCACACGTACACGGTAAGCGATATACTCCCGACATTGCGAGTGGTTCTCTTTTGTTTAATGCCGGTCTGAGACGGTCTCCGATCTTCTTGGTCGACTTGTCGATTTGTCCCTATGCCATGTTTGCGCTACATACAAACGATTCTGTCTCCTTGGGGGGGATGGATGACAGAGAGGTCCTACCGACATTTCTTCTTCCAACGTGTTACTTCGCCGGACGGTACATTCCGTCACGTTTCTTAGGCAACTGGTGCAATACCCTCTGTCCTTCAGAAAGCATTTCCGCCATATGTGCTGCGGCTCATAGAGTCGTCTTTAGCTTGTTACGAGCGTATTAACCATACCTCTTTTCTTGCTGCAATGGATGATGAATCTCTGACAATACCAGTCACTGGTAGTGACGAAACCTCAGAAAGATCATTAAACAAACGTCGGCGGAAGTTCCAGAGACAAACGTCAACAGGTCAGGGTTGCAAAACAGGTGTAGACCTCGTTGTAGACAGTGAACGGAAATAAAGGAAGGATTACTATGACTATTGTTATGATTGAACTTGTGACGAGATGGCACAGTTCGTTAACGAATAGTGTATGTTCAAAGACGCAATGAAATTATTTGTGTATCCACTATCAGCCTCTAATGAAAAGTTTTGGCACAATGTATGCCTGGTTTGCAATAACTGCACTGCAGAGACACACATAAAAATAATCATACCTTAATTGTTGGCGCAACCTCTTGAGGGTTTGGCAATTAGAGTAAGAGTAGTACGGCTAAGGTAAATAAAAGTGCCGTCGCGTTCTGCAATTGTCGGAATGCAAGATCGATGTTTAAATTATTTTCCTTATCCCTAAAATTTACCTTTTGCGAAACTTTGCGTTCGTAATGTGATTTTGTTGCCTGGTTAGGATTTTCAGTAGATTATCACTTCACTTCAGATCAGATACTCTTAATCAACTTAGCCTGACCTGTGAGTTGCCTGCCCGACGATGTGGTATAATATAACCCTCACACTAATTAATGCAACTCGGTATTCAGCAAACAACGAATCTAGACAATGGCCAAGAGCGAAGTAGTGGTTCACTCGCACATCCACGTAATATTTGAACTAATGACAAAAAATAAATAAGTTTAACCAAAATTTTAAAACTGGTGATTGCGACACCGTTTTGCGATTGAACGATTAAAATTTAATTGATTACTGTACTCGCTGGAAATATGGTTGATAAGCAATAGTAGAATCGAATAATGCTCCTGGTGAACGATAAACGACACACAGCTGCAATTCTGAGTACATTAGTTTTCATAACAAGAGAAATCTGAAACAGTGGATGTAATTTAACAAGGCTAATATTTTCTAACAGCGACCGCTACAATAATGCTGCATTAGTTGTCAACTTGGGGTGGATGGCGTCTTGCAGCATCGATCTACAACGGAGTAACAGATGCTCACTTGTCACAGGGGCTAGGCAAGGTTCTTCACCTGTGAGCTGACCAACATTGATTGAAGCTAGCTTTCTTGCAATCCTAATTGAACATTTCGTTCGCATTATGTACAGTAACTGGTGATATCAGCTTTATTTTCAGACCCGCCTTGTCTCAATAAAGGCTTTTTTACTGTTTCCGTTTCTGAAGACTGAAGTACAATCATTACTATAAATAGCTAATTTACAAAATGCGTCGTTTGAAATTTAGAATATATTGGAAAACAGAACAAAAAGTATACAGAGATCAGATTAAACTGTTTTCACAAAAGTTAACTAGATGTTTCCAGGTATTATTTTTTGAAAACTACAAAAATTTTCTTCACGTGCTGAACAATGCTTCCGCTCTCACCTTACATCCGGTCAACAGTGTGTAATGACTGGAATTAAAAGGTCACAACGGAGGGACGTAGTCAAAGGGATCTCACAAGGATCAGTATTAGGCACGTTACTCTTCTCATTATATGTTAATGATGTGTCAGCTATTCTCTCCCACTGAAAATACCACCCATACGCTGATGACCTTCAGTTATATCTATATGTAAATCCAACGAACTTGTGCACAACCATCCATCACGTAAATGGTGATATACTCATCTTATCTGAATGGGCCCAGCACATGGGTCTGAAACTTCACCAGATCTAAAACGGAAGCAATACTACAGGGTGGCACACGAAATGTGTTACCATTTTGTTTTTAAATATAAACTTTATTGTCAATACAATCTGAAAGGAACATATACTGCAATGAAGAGCCGTCCATGGAGATTTGTTCTAACTCAGCACATGCTCAATATGTCCACCATTTCGTTGTCTAACTTCCTTAAAACGAATACTGAAGTTAGTGATTACCCTACGGCACATGTCTTCCGTAATTTCACTGCAAGCTTGAAGAATAAGTCTTCTGAGCTCAATTAAATCACGTGGACGTTTGGAAATTTTTTTCCTTTAGGTACCCCCAAAGAAAGAAGTCACATGGATTGAGGTCTGGACTATTGGGGGGCCAATTTTGTCCGTCAAAACTCCAACACAGTGTTTGCGGTATGTGGCCTTGCTCCATCTTGCATGAACCACTGCATGTTGAAGGGCAAGGCAGTAGCAAGAAGCTGTGGAATGAAGCTATTGCGAAGCATGCTCAAATAACGCTCGCTGTTCACAGTTTCTTCAAAGAAAAAGGGTGCAATAAGTCAGTGACTGGAAATTGCTGCCCACGCTGTAATCCTCTGAACATAACGTTGTCGTTCATGAAGCACTTGTTGGTTTTCAATGGCCCAAAAGTGTACATTTTGTTTGTTAACCACACCGTTTAAATGAAAATGCACCTCGTCTGAAAACCAAACGTTGTTGAGAGTTTCTTCCCTATCCTCCGCCCACTGAGCAAACAGTAGTCTCGGCTGCTTGTGTTCTTCAGTAAGCTTCTGTGCACAGGTCATCTTGTATGGGTACATATGGAGGCCACTTTTAAGAATGCGTTGAACGGAGCGTCTAGCGTCTGGATATTCCCAGTTGCACTGCTGTCTTTCTACACGATTTCCCAGGACTTCTCTGTACAGCAACTCGTACCACTTCAACATTCTCCGGCGAACAAACAGGCTTAGGCCGAGGTCGCTTCGCTTCCAATACTGTTCCTTCCTGCACAAATTTATCGTACAACCTGTGGATGGTCTTCTTGCAAGGGACCCATCGTGTGTTAAACTGTTGTCTAAAACGCCTCTGAGTCACCACAAAGCTTTTCGTTTAATGAAAAAGTAACACAATTACCGATCGTTGCTGTATCGTCAGTCTTCCATTGTCAGACATTGTTGCATACTAGTCTCCTAGCGAAAGTATCGTGAATTACACGTCAGTTCGTAACTCATTTGTTTTTGCAAGCTCTGCTGGTAGTGCTGTAGAGATCCCAGCGGGATGTCTAATGTGCGTCGCAAATTGTGAAAGAAACAATTGGTAACATATTTTGTGCGCCACCCTGTAGTTTCTCAGGAAAGACTTATTACCATGAAGAGAATCTCTTTCATCCTTAATTCTAAAAGCTAGAGAAGTTATTTTTTCCTCTCCTGCGAAGGACTTGGGGTTAATTCTGGACCATCTCTTAGACTGGACTGAAAGACAGCTGAAGTCTGTAAGATGGTGACAACGTCACTTCATTCATTGCAGAAATATATAAAAAAGAAGCTCGTGGAATCACTAATATTTTCCATACCTGAATATGGTCACGCTATTTAACAAGGACTTTCGTAGGAAAGCTCACTGACGCTAGAACTGGAAATGAATGGTTGTGTGCGATACATTTGTGACTTGCGCTATTTCGACCATATTCCTTCAAACAGTTATCATAGCTGCGTGATAGAATCATACTCTATGTCTGCTCTGTTGTCTGCTCAATCATTGCGCTTCCTCTTATTTATCTTCAGCTCAGCGCAGCAGAAATACTCGTTCTCAACAAAGCAAAAGTCTCTGTACCCTCACAAAACACTACCATGCTCTCAAGATCATTTTCTGTGTCAGGAACCCAAGTTTGGAAAAATGTTACTAAAAAAAAATCAGTGAAATTAAATTCCTTCCAAACAAACAAAGTCTCTTCCATGCACTGCTCAGTAGCTCAATCCCATAAATCCTCTAAGCCCCACAACTTTTGCCTCCCCCATCTTGGTAGAAATTAAATAAATTCTTTTCTTTGCTGACAGCCACTATCGCTGTCATTTCAATCTTCTCCTCCTCCTCTATCCCTTCAGCTTCTGTGATACTACAGATGCTGAGTCGTCCGCGGCTAGCGTATAGTTTATGCGAGGGTTTTGTTGTGCCTTCTTTCTACTTGATTGGTTAGATTATTCTCTTGAAACCTGCTGTCAGAGGATTTCGTGTACAGAGAGCGGGAAGCGAGTGCACAGTGCAGTTGGAGAGGCTTGGATTGCAGCTCCCGGCTTATATGGAGGCGCCCACGAAATTACACGAGTGACGGGGAGTGTGGGGACATGCACCGGAGGAGTCGGCTGTGGTACATTCAACGTAGCTGTCACCTGAGTAGTAGCAATTGCTAGAGGCACCTGTGTCTCTAAGTGCTCTGTCAGCATCCTGAAGAATAAGTCAAGGTGCTGCGTGGTATTCTGGAAACCTATGGCGCGCAGTCTTGTTGAGCACGCAATGTGTTGATGACATGGTGGCGGATTACTACGGAGTATTGTCAGTTCTTCTCCACTCTGGTAGCCTTTGGCCACGACGTTATTTCTAGTTGGTCTTGAGACCAGAAACCAGTGAAAATTGTTGTGCTTTCTGTATACTGTTCCCGTGCTGTGGTTACATTTGAAAACCGAGGTCAGTGTTTCCTCTCCTGTCAAGTTTTAAAAGTTTCGTAACCTCAACTTGGTAGCGTTTTGTTAAGTTTTAAATCAGTAGCCATTGTGTGTAGCAGATACCACTAATTCGTTCTTGTTTAGCGTGTAACTTCTTTCTCTTATGTTTTATGTATGTAGACTGATATGGATTGTTTGAGGTAGAAAATCTGTTTCAGGTATTTGTACCAAAATTTCAGCATTTTTTAATGCATCGTAAAGGCCACATTGATGACTGATGTTATAAAAATTGCACCTAGCAGTCGTTCACAATGCGGCTTGTGCTTGGTTGTTATTATTTCGCGCCAGACACTTAAATTAGTAATCTGGTTTTTTGATTTGTCATCATGTTGTAAGTTAGGCAGTTGTAATTATTAGCCGGCCGCTGTGACCGAGCGGTCCTAGGCGCTTCAGTCCGGAACCACGCTGCTGCTACGGTCGCAGGTTCGAATGGATGTGTGTGATGTCCTTAGGTTAGTTAGGTTTACGTAGTTCTAAGTCTAGGCTACTGATGACCTCAGACGATAAGTCCCATAGTGCTTAGAGCCATTTGAACCATTTTTTTGGTAATTATTGTTCCGCTGCTCAGGTCCTGTGCACTGTGGGGATTTTTGGTTGCGAAAATTTGCTATATAGTTTGAAGTTGTCATTATTATTTTTTAACAGTCTGATTTAACTGAGAGGCTTATAATAACAATAAATTGGTTCCTGTAGGTAGATACCATTTTGAAAACGCTATGTGCCTGTGATTAATACTATTTTGTATTTTTGTACTCAGACTTGAAAATTTCAAGTGTTGTCCACTAACTGAAGTTGAGTAATTCCTGCTTTTCCCCCCATTCTGTTCACTGCACTGACCTTTGACATAACGCCATTTACAAAGTTTAATAATTTATATTATAGTTGTAGATTTGTATCAGCTTGAGCAGGGAAATATTGTAACTGGATTACGTCAAAATTTCGTAAGCACATTTATGTTGCTCAATTCCGAGTTTAGCTTGTGTGTCTGTCGTTTTATGGTAGTTATCTAAAGTCTTTGAAACTTATTTGATTTTCCCGAGCTGCAGTCAGTGTAAAGTATATGGCTACAGCCTAGATTTATGTGGATCACCATTAGGTTGGTAAATAGTTATTTCTTACAGCTTGATGTCATCAGATATTGTAATGTGTAGTAGAGAGCATGTATTATTCATTCTATTAAAGTTAAAATAACGTTTTTGAATTTTAGTATTGAAGTTCGAATTTCAGTGTAGTAAATTACTTTTACTAAAATGTGAGGTGTAATTTCAGCCCAGCACATTACCACTTTCTCCCCACTCCTATCATTTCAAATATAAATATTATTATCATCTTCTTTCCTTTCTCATACCTTAAGTCTGGTTAAAAATGAAAAGTGACGCGGACCTTGATCAAGTGTGACATCCTTTTAACTGTACGGTATATGTTACATTGCATTTAGGAACTTTTGGGTAATTGAACATGTATCAATAATTACAGATTTCTGTAGTTGTATATATAAGTTTGGATGTAGTTGTATTGCGTTGATGTGCTGGTGGATATTGTGTGGTATGACTCCTGTAGTTGATAGTATAATTGGTATAATGCCAACTTTATCCTGATGCCACATGTCCTAGACTTCCTCAGCCAGTTGGATGTATTTTTCAATTTTTTCTCCTATTTCTTTTGTATATTTGTTGTATTGGGTGTGGATATTTCGATTAGTTGTGTTAATTTCTTCTTTTTATTGGTGAGTATGATGTCAGGTTTGTTATGTGGTGTTGTTTTATCTGTTATAATGGTTCTGTTCCAGTATAATTTGTATTCATCATTCTCCAGTACATTTTTTGGTCCATACTTGTCTGTGGGAACGTGTTGTTTTATAAGTTTATGTTGAAAGGCAAGTTGTTGATGTATTATTTTTGCTACATTGTCATATTGGGATCTTTAATGATATGCTTGCTGTAATATCTGGTGTTTATTGTTTGATCCTGTATTGGAATCATGAATGCTTCCGTCTCACTGTATATATTGCCTTTTCTTAGCCATATGTTGGATGCGTATGACTGGGTGTTGTGTGATGTCCTTAGGTTAGTTAGGTTAAGTAGTTCTAAGTTCTAGGGGACTGATAACCATAGATGTTAGGTCCCATAGTGCTCAGAGCCATTTGAAGCCATTTTGTTGGATGCGTCTTGATCAATGTGTGGCTGTGTTAGATGATACGGGTGCTTGCCATTTAGTGTTTTCTTTTTCCAGTTTACCTTCTTCGTATCTGTTGATGTTATGTGATCTAAAGGGTTGTAGAAGTAGTTATGAAATTGCAGTGGTGTCACCGATGTATTTATATGAGTGATTGCTTTGTGTATTTTGCTAGTTTCTGCTCGTTCTATAAAGAATTTTCTTGAATTGTCTACCTGTCCATAATGTAGGTTTTTTATGTCGATAAATCCCCTTCCTCCTTCCTTTCTGCTTAATGTGAATCTTTCTCTTGCTGAATGTATGTGATGTATTCTATATTTGTGGCATTGTGATCATGTAAGTGTATTGAGTGCTTCTAGGTCTGTGTTACTCCATTTCACTACTCCAAATGTGTAGGTCAATATTGGTATAGCATAAGTATTCATATCTTTTGTCTTGTTTCTTGCTGTCAATTCTGTTTTCAGTATTTTTGTTAGTCTTTGTCTATATTTTTCTTTTAGTTCTTCTTTAATATTTGTATTATCTATTCCTATTTTTTGTCTGTTTCCTAGATATTTATAGGCATCTGTTTTTTCCATCGCTTCTATGCAGTCGCTGTGGTTATCCAATATGTAATCTTCTTGTTTAGTGTGTTTTCCCTTGACTATGCTATTTTTGTAACATTTGTCTGTTCCAAAAGCCATATTTATATCATTGCTGAATACTTTTGTTATCTTTAGTAATTGGTTGAGTTGTTGATTTGTTGCTGCCAGTAGTTTTAGAACATCCATGTATAGCAAATGTGTGATTTTGTGTTGGTATGTTCCAGTAATATTATATCCATAATTTGTATTATTTAGCATGTTGGACAGTGGGTTCAGAGCAAGGCAGAACCAGAAAGGACTTAATGAGTCTCCTTGGTATATTCCACGCTTAATCTGTATTGGCTGTGATGTGATATTATTTGAATTTGTTTGGATATTAAGTGTGGTTTTCAAATTTTTCATTACTATGTTTAGGAACTGTATCAATTTAGGATCTACTTTGTATATTTCCAATATTTGTAGTAACCATGAGTGGGGTACACTATAAAAAGCTTTTCGGTAGTCAATGTATGCATAGTGTAGCGACCTTTGTTTAGCTTTAGCTTGATATGTCACCTCTGCATCTATTATCAGTTGCTCTTTACATCCTCGTGCTCCTTTGCAGCAGCCTTTTCGCTCTTCATTTATAATTTTGTTCTGTGTTGTATGTGTCATTAATTTCTGTGTAATGACTGAAGTTAATATTTTATATATTGTTGGCAGGCATGTTATGCGGCGATATTTAGCTGGGTTTGCTGTGTCTGCTTGATATTTAGGTTTCAGATAAGTTATTCCATGTGTAAGTGTATCAGGGAATGTGTATGGGTCTCCAATGTAACTGTTAAATAATTTAGTTAAATGTGAATGTGTTGAGGTGAACTTCTTTAGCCAGAAATTTGCTATTTTATCTTTTCCATCCAATTGTGAGTAGAATTAATTGCTTGGGTGACTTCATGCTGCAAAATTATTATCGTTATTGTTATTATTATTATTATTATCATTATTATTATTATTAGTGTTGGCTATCATTTTCATTATTTTAGTAATTATTATTATTATTATTATTATTGTATTATTATTATTATTCTGGTGAAAGATTTTTGTAATATCTTTTGTTGTGTGGTGTATATGACCAGATGTAAAAACGGGCTTCAGGGCCCTAATCTGGTCAGCCTAAATAAGCAATAAATAAATAAATAAATAAATACATAAATAAAATTTCTAACTACTCTCAGCAAGTCTGGAAACACTTGTTCTAGAGATCATTAGAAGGATACAGCAAAACTAGTTCAAAAGTGTGTTATAGTTAGGAATTTTTCTTCTCCAGTATTAAATAACTTAGCACCCTTTTTGCATTACGCAAGTGTACATAATCATATCCTAATATCTCAGTACATACATATTATACAAATAGATGTACTGTATGTATGTGTTTACGTGTGTCTGCATGTATGTTTGTTCCACATGTCCTAAACCACCGGACTGATTTCAACAAAACTTCATGCAGAAATCGCTTACTGTCTGTAAAGAATTGCTGCGGGAGTAAGAGCCACCTACTATGAAAGCGGTGGGACTGAAAAATATGTGTATCCCACGAGGCACTTATACCCGAATTCATCCGGTATTTGAGAACGAGAGCACTTGGTGACTTTACATGTAATTTCAAACCTTTACGAAGCACTGTTTATTACTCACTAGTAATCGTATTTGCGATATAATTTTGCAGAAGTATTCGAACAGAGCATTGAATGTTCCTGCAAAATTATATCGTTGTACGAACATATTTCAGGAGATATGACGTCATAAACACTGAAACGCGTTAAAACGAAACTGCAGGGCGAAATTCGCTAGAGATATAGGTGAAATATGTCTACACATATTAGTGGAGTGTTTCTGATACATGTGAAAAGTGCATACAAGGACACAGCCATGTACAGAAGCACCTCCTAAGCTCTCATAGCTATTGCAGTCAAATTTGGTACACATATTATTTAAGACCTGTGAGACTAAGAAATAACAACCTCCTATTGGGATGGGGGTGGAGAGAGATGGCGAAGCAGGAGATGGACACAGATAGGGGGAGGAGGAGATGGACAGATGGGGATGTAGAAATGCCACAACGAAAGGGAAGAGGGAGAGATGGACAGAGAGGGGGAGGAGAAGATGGACCGGTGGGGGGGGGAGGTTGAGAGGAGGAAGAGTAGACGAAGGGGAGGAGATGGAGAGAGAGGGAGGGCAGGAAGAGATGGACATAGAGAGATGGGGGAGAAGCAGTTGGACAGAGAGGTGGCGGAGTAAGAGTTTTACCGGTGGAGTGAAGAGGGAGAGGCGAGAGGTCAGGCTGAAGAGAGAGAAAGCGATAGGAAGAGGTAGGCAGAGGGGGAAGGAGCAGATGGACAGATGAGGCGAAGGGGCAGATGGAAAGAGAGAGGTGAAAGAATCAGGTATACAGAGAGAGGAGCAAGGATGAAGTGGACAAAGAAAGAGGGGAAAGGAGTAGATGGAAAGAGGGGGAGGAGGAGATGGATTAATAGAAGACTGAAATAAATACATGTCAGGGGAATGCTTGGTACTCAGCTAGTACAAAAATAAAGAAATTACCTGAGGAAAGTTAGAATAATGGGAAAAAAGATTAGAATACTTAGAGGCTGTAATGTGATAACAGATAAGAGAAAAGTAAAGAAATAACATTCATGGGGAGACTGAACACTAGATATTAAACATGGACACTATTAGTATCATAATGGTGAAGAAGTCGTTTAAGGATAAATAAGAACTTTTGCAGCAAAGATTACTTGTTGAAATATTATTATTTCTTCAACGACCGGTTTCGACAGACTCCAACTCACACCTTCGGATCTTCTCGAAATAATATTGCTGTGCGTGAATCGCACAACCATATTG
The DNA here is from genome assembly GCF_023898315.1 of Schistocerca nitens. Taxonomy (NCBI): domain Eukaryota; kingdom Metazoa; phylum Arthropoda; class Insecta; order Orthoptera; family Acrididae; genus Schistocerca; species Schistocerca nitens. Next base: position 506,835,524 of record NC_064615.1, read on the forward strand.
AGAGCAGAATCCGCATATAAAACAAAGGTTTCACATTAGGTTGTGGAATACACAAAACAGAGTAACTCCACTCCAGCGCACACCGTTGGTGCTATGGACTTTTATATGTATTTGACAAGCCAAGGTGGCGCCAATGTTTTATAAATGGAGTGTGCTCTCGGTATGGTTGTGGGATTCGTGCACATAATATTATTTCCAGATGATCCGAAGGTGACCGCTTGACTCTGTTATTAAGAAAATAAGAAAATAAAAATATTTCAACATACGATCTTGGCTACAAAAATTCTTATTCATCACCTAATAGCAGATCGCTCCAAGCAAAGAGTGTAATTTATGTCTGAAGAAAAATTTACATCTGAAGAAGAGTTGTCGAACAATCAGTCGGCCTGAGGGGGGATTTGTCGAAATCAGGGTAGCTTCACTTCATTCGTGGATACAGTGAATACTTTCGTCGAGAAAATCTTCCAAACACTCAAGATGATGATGAAATGCGACATAAAAGTAGTTTACGACTTCTTCAAAAGCATTTAACCTGACTCTTACCACTAGCTACGCTTTGCATAAGTTTCAGATTCCACTTCACGTACAGTAATGTACCACTGCCGATGGCTGGTTGAATCGGCTCAAAGGGCTAACAATGAAGCAAATGAACATGAAACTGTGAATATTGGGAGAATGGTGCGTCGCTACATTGTAAATATAAAACTGGCTCATACGAACGGAATCCACCACGGAATCCAGTGACGGAATGCATCCATTTAGACGTTAAGCATTAAGGGAGAAAAGATACGAAATGAAGAAGGTACAGATATACACTGCTGCCCATTAAAATTGCAGGAAAGATAGTAAATAACCAAATTACTTTTAATGTGAGCACACTGTATAGTGGGAAAACCCCATAATTAAATTTGTAGGTGATCTGGAGGTAGATAGATGTAGAGGGTCTCTGCCAATACTGGCCAGGAATTCTCTGACGTCATCGTCAGGACTTCCGTATGTGCACCAATACCATTCTGGTAATCCTGACATCGTCACATCATCGGCCGCTGAAGGCTACCCACACCCCACACCGCCCACCCCCTCACCTTTCAGCCTCAGCGCCCCCTCCTACTGTTAACGCCCACCCAAGTCCCATTCTCCTCCCCGCCCCCCCGAGCCTGCGCCCTCCACCCCCAGCACCTGCCTGCCACCAGCATACTACGTGCACAGTCGTCGAAGTCATTGCGAACTGCACACAACCTGCCTGCTCTTTGAGCAATTTTTTAATTTGATTCGTATGCACAATCATTTGCTGTCCAGCATGAAGCACCGCCAGCAGCAGTGATCAACTGAGAAGGAGAAGACTATCGGTTAGTATTTGGAAGCTTTGTAAACAGAGAACGGTGGCTTTAAATCGGCTGGGCAATGAGCCTAACTGAGCATGGATGACAGATATCGGTGCGTCATTCCACGCTGCTTCAACTCTGCCAGAGTTCATCGATCGTAATGGTGTGCCAGTCTATAAGCAACCAATGATGAGATACTTTTAGTGGTTGACAGAGACCCTCTGTATTGAGAGGTCAAGACGTCATGGACAACATGCAGATTTTCGTTACGCATGGAGACAGATAATCACATGGAGACCTCGGCTGCGATCCAAATAACCGGCTACATGAACCGATGGTGTACCCAACAGAGCCCTACATCATCGCGCCACGTATTGCGCCCATTTTGACGATGACGAATGCTATACAGTAACGTCTGTTATTGTTGGAGCCTCCAGTCACCGATACGCCCAACATGATGTTCTACAAAGAACTGGGACACGTCTGAAAGGATGACTTGGTGCCAATGCTGAATCCTGCTTCATGGTATGACTTACCACTGTCGTCGCACTTCTATCGCTGCAGACGTCTAGACAATGTCCATAAAAACAAGCACATTTTCTGACCCAAGGAACATGTCTTGGTTGTACAATACTGCACAGACGAGCGAATTTTACAACCGTCCTTCCCAACGAGTGTCGCGTGGGATGGTTGAGAATTTGCATGGCGTCTGTAATGAGATCCTTGAACAAAAGGACACAGTCAAGGAACAACAACACAGATTACCGAGGAACTGACATATTCTATTGAGCAGCCATCAGGGTTACCTGGTAGGGGAAATCCTCCAAGTGCCATGTGATTATCATGAAACAGCACACATTCGAACGTAAGAGGTGAAATTCTTCTGGCGTAGCTACTTCCTGAATGATTCCGGGGAACAGATGGAATCACATTACAAAGATGGCATGATCTTTCAGCAGCGTACGAGTAAATATCTCCCAAGAAGAACCGGAGTAGTGTGGCTCACGAATAGTTCCAAAGGTATCCAGACTACATTTTTCCAGAGAAGTGCGTCAGTTGTAACAGCTGTATGTAGAGAATAACTCACTTCCTTGTCAAACTAAGGTAAAGCTGCTATGGTAACAGATGCCTCGTTTTATTCAGAAATTAAAACCACAAATCAAATGAAGCTGGAAGTTTTGTTTATTTTTTCCAATTGGTCTGCATGGCAATCCACAGTTTCCATTTACGTATAGCATACTCATTTTGGCTGTGTTTAGGTACCGGGTACCGACTGCCTTAAGCTGACGCTCATGCTGACACATAGTCATTCCATTTTAACCGTGTGGGATGTAGGGTTGAAACAAATACCAGTATTCACATTCATAAGACGAATATGAGACTCTGATGAAATCGTCCTAAAATTGTAGAATGGTTTTCAGCTGATACGCGGTGACATTCAGTGAACTTAATAGACAACTGCCAAGAACTGTTCCTAATCAAACGGTTGCAGGCAAGAATTGATAAAACAGCTGACCGGGCAGAGCAACGAAATTCTCGACCTCAGACACACAATTATTACGGAGAACAGTAAATAAAGGTATACAGACACCAAGTACGGAGAATTTTAATCGTTAGTAAACATGTATGCAATTTTTACCTTTAGTTTACGAACACCATTCCAATTGATAGATGTAAGTGATAAATGGTCAGATAAGAACTTGAAGGTTCATCGCTCGGTTTCTGTATTCACTGTATCTAAGAAAAATTATAAGCTTCAAAAAAATATTGCAAGAAAGTTTAGGCGATGTCGCCATAATGGGTTTCGTATGTAAAACTCCATGTGCATATGAAAATTTTAAATTCGTTGCGGTGGCTCATGGATGAAATTTTACATCTGTATTAAAGTTACAGTGCTAGAATTATACGGCAGCTATGAGTATTATACAACAGCCACGTCAATTTTTGACGAGATGACGTCGAGTGAAACTTTATCAGGATCAAAATGAGCACGAAAATGGATGGGGCTGCCTATGCTTCTTCTTAAAGTTTGTCAACTGCCAGGCGCTGCCCCGAAAGGCACAGGGAGTCACCTCACGCAAACGTAAACTACGGATGGCCAGTAAAAGTTTCAGACTCCTCGTAATTTCTCGGCACGCAGGGCTGCCCCTTATGGAGCGTTAAAATGGACTACGACCTAAATCACACGACTGTAATATAAATTAACTAGGAAACGGTGTCAACTAACTCCAGCCCTCTTGCCACTTTACAGTTCATTAGGGAACTGCGTTCTTTACACTGAGTAGTAAGTGGAAGCCCTATCACGTGGGGAGGTAAATAATATGTGGACCAATGTTGTACATTTGAACCAGTCTGAATTCCCTCAGCCCTCGCAATACAAGGGGCAGAGGGAGGGACGTGATACTTCATGTTCACCTTCTGAAGATACTGTAAACACATAATTTACCTTTTAAAATTTTTAAAGAAAATGTTTAACGTTTTTAATGAATTCTTCTACTAGATTTCATATATTTTTGAGTTTTTCGGTTAAAATTAACCCAAAAATTAAAGTCTCAGTAGTAGATGTTGCTTTCATCAATGTATTTCACAGTCATTATTCCAGGTTCAGGGGCTTACCTCTTTGAAAAGTATGTTGGGAATAAAAATCAACAACGAACGAAATCTGTAGTTTTAATTTCTTTGTGGTGATCGTTAAGTCGATAATACTCGTTATTGAACATGTGTTGATATTGCTAGGTGTGTGAAAAAAGATATTTTGAGGTTCTGGAACACTTACACACCAGTACCTCTTTAAAAAGTATGTTGTTAATATAATTCAACAAAAGTTAACGAACATTTCCTTTTTTTAATTTTTTAAGCGTGGGCATAAAGTTACCTCTCCCTCCTTCTGTAATGCACGATATTTTAAGTATTATGGTATTGCTAGCGTTAAGCCTCATAAGTGTTCCAGCTCCTTGAAAGATGCTGAGTGGCACTAATATGCACTGCGCCACCCTTTAGATACCACTGACTCGTAGGAGATATGCTGTATGAGCAAGCTCTAACAGCACTGCAATACGTAGGGCAAAATCAGACACTGTAGCTCACTCTCGTCATACTGCAATAAGTTGTACTGACAAGACCTTGCCTACACTCAACGACGTAACCTGTGTGACTTGAAATGATCGTCTATACTAAAACGACGACGTCACGTAAGATTTGGTATTCAGCTTCTCACTCTGTAAATTAAATCACTCAAAAGTTCAAAAGTTCGATACGACTTCACTAACATTTTTCGTGGAAGTGGGGTCAGGAGTAGCTATCTGGATATTAATTACAACAACGCATCTGACTATCAAGAGTTCACTAGGTTAGAAAGATAAACTATCACCAAAGCTAGTATCAATCAGCAGAAAAACACTAAATGCGAGTGTCTACGGGGAGTAGGAATGATGTATTTACTTTAGCAATAACAGCAACGTACAGCGAAGCTTCCTGTGTGCACTCTGACTACATAACTAAACACTTTCTCAACAATGTAGGTACCAGAAACAATAGCTTTCGTAAAAAAAAAAAAGATCAGTACGTCATATAGATTCGTTGCCTCTCACAGTTGCTCCTCTTTAAAGCTTCAATGAATATATACACTCAATCAGTGTGAACGCTATTAATTTTTACGTAAATCGGAAAATACTTTCGTAAGGCAAAGATATAATTTAATATTGTTTATCTTTCGTTGTCAATCAACGATAATCTCTGTAAGTAGCGCCTTACTACAACACTATCCTTGCCTCTATTGAAATTTTATCGTAATAAACTATTTCGTCAGTCTCAGCCTATCAGAATTAAATTGAATAGCTTTTCGGTTATAGTTAATCACTTTTCAATAAAATGAAAACTTGCTTTCCCTGTCTAAATAAAGATTAACTATATTGCTTTTCGTTGCAAGTTATTAACTGAAAATTCTGTTCCTTCTCTTTAGTGTTTTGATTTCTTTGAACTTTACTTTTACCAATATGCCAGTCTTTTTTTTTATTGGCCTTTGGGTTTACATAGATACGAAAAGCTATATTCAAGAAATTAGTCAGCTTTGACATAAACTTTTGAATATTTTTCTTGTAATAGTTTAGGGATGAAGGACAAGTCGGGTACTGACTTTTCAGTTTAAATTAGTTAACTCTTTATTTCCTGCCATTAATTTGTTTACAGGTACAAGTCGGCGTTTTGCTTTACGAGTGTTGATTCTCTATTCAAATCCCCACTAACAGAAAATGTAATAAAAAAAAAAATAAAACAAAAATACCTAAGTGTCGCCACCACTTTTCAACTATATGAATTTTAAATAACAAAACATAGCTTAACTACTTCAGTCATTGACTTCTGCGACCCACTGATATTTAAAACTCAAAACACAGCACTCGATGACCTCTTTTAGAGAGAATTAGCATGTTTTCTAATAAATGGTTCTTGATTTGTCGTTTAGGTACAAGGGGAAGAGCTATCAACCTCTCAATAAATTTCCGACTGTTTCTCAATAAATATCTATTACGTAGGACGCCTGTTCTCTTTAATATATTCTCACATTCAGTGCTTCCAACGAGATTTCCTGAATTTACTATATTACGACGCTCACGCTGGAGTCACACAATAAATCCTAACCAAATATAGCTAAGTTCATTAGTGCTTGCATGTACCTATACGACCACAAAAATTCAATGGAACGCTGCTATCCTTTAGTGCGTGCTTTAATGGCTCTGAGCACTATGGGACTTAACATCTGAGGTCATCAGTTCCTAGAACTGAGAACTAGTTAAACCTAACTAACCTACGGACATCACACACATCCATGCCCGAGGCAGGATTCGAACCTGCGACCGTAGTGGTCGCGCGGTTCCAGACTGAAGCGCCTAGAACCGCTCGGCCACTCCAGCCGGCCGTGCTTTAATCCTCAACCACAAAACAACTAGACGACTTGGCGTGAACACGTCTCTTCACATACACAATCCAACGGCAAAATCTCCCAAAAACATTGAAACACGGTTCGCCTACCAACGCGTGTCTGTTAAGAAGCACAAAACACCATTAATCACAAATAGGGGAAACTAATCCCAAACTTAAATAAATCGGAGATTTTCCTATACCTGGCGAGCCTACACTCTACCAAAATCGCCTAAATAATCACTTTCTACTCACGCCTATAATCTTCTCAAAATACATTTCTAAACGACTTAGAACTGCTTTTAATACAGTTGAATTCTATTCCCGTTACACACTAATTCACGTATCATACGTGTGAGACGATCTTATCATACAATTGAAATATTCTCTCTCAAAGGTTACTACTCGGATACTCAAATTCTAAAAGCACAAGCCAAGAACTATACTCTGCGAACAAACATATCACGCTAACTATCTCTTTGAGCATAAGTGTTTTTTTCTCAGCAGTCGCCGGCAAAGGTTTCTAGTGGTCAGCTGCTCCGCAGTTCTCATCTTTGCCGCTCACCGCGATTCAGTAATCGGCTGAGCGTTGCAGACTCGCTGACTTGACAGGACACAGTTTTCCTGGAGCATTAGGTATCACATATCTACACCATTTTAACACAAAAAAATGTAAGAAAACTTTACAAACCTCTTAACAAACTCTTCAGTCACTCAAAACGTTAAAGTCGAGAATAAGTTGGGGTGATATTAGCAAGTGATGTGCTTCTTCGAGATGAAGGCGTTTGGCTTACTAAAATCGACCATTGGCTACCCCTCAAGTAGTGACGGAAATGAGCTGGTAAAAAACGTCGGGAAGGTAGACGTATGGTTTCAAGCTCACAAAACCAATCATAGGCATGTTTAACAACGTAAGTGAGTGCATCTTGATGCATGGAAACATGTGTCGACCTGCACTACGAATGGTTTCATAATCCTCGGCAGTTACCTTTCCTTTCGTTCTAGCCATAGGATCCACTCAAATCTATCATATGATCGCCTAAACCATAGTTGAAAGTTGGCTGTTCATTTGCACTTTCATGTTTTGCTGATATTTTTGCTTTTCTTAAATCGCGAGCTCATCTTTGCTATTCTTGGCATGTTTGTGCTACGATCAGCACTGATGGATGTCGTACCTTTGAAGTTCTGTTGGGCTATCAGACAATGGGAAACTTTGAGGGCGTGGGACCACGAGGCAATATAGCCTGGATTCCGTTCCTGGTTTCAGGTGTGGGAGGTAGTGCGATCTTTTCTTTTATTGCGTTACCTGGTGTCGATGGGAACTAGTTCGCAGTTCCTGCACTGTTGAAAATTATGGACGAGATCATTTCATTTACTTGCCGTGAAGTCCAATAGACGACGTATAGGCTATTTCAGTCTTGCCTTCTAAATATCTGGACAGTTATCGAGCGATCATTCGGCCTACAGAAGTGCAGTATTATCCTTCCGATAGGTGAAACCAATTTTCAGTCTGCTACCTCCCGATAGGTGAAACCAATTTTCAGTCTGCTACCTCTTCTTGAAACGGAAACTGAGTGTAGGATCAGATAATATCTTTTCAGTCCATCGTATTGTAGTTTGAAGCTCGTAATCCTCTCCTGCGCTATAAGTGATGTATTTCCTTTTCTTGTATAGTGAATGTGTAATTTCGCTAATCTTTTCGAGTAAACTTACATTGTGTCCGGTACATTCAAAACCTCTGTGGGTTTTACGAATAAGGAAAAAAAGAAGGAAATATCCAAATGACACGGAAATCGATAGGTGGTGTGAAACCACCCTGACAGTCTCAGGCCATACGGCCTGACAACCACGAGTGATGGTCTGGGGTGGCCTTCCTTTACATACGAGGACCACTTTGGTTGCCAGCTGCAGCACCCTTACAGCACAGCGGCACTTCGACGATATTCTACGCCCCGCTTTGTTGCTCTTTGTGCCAAGCCATATTGAGCTTACATTTCAGCAAGATAATGCCTGTCCACGAATCCCACCTTGACTAGCAAGGTCTTCACCAGATCTATTTGAGAACGTTGGGGCATTACGTGCAGGATTCTCCAACTATGTTGGGATTTTGATGATACAATACTCCAATTGTATAGAATGTGGCAAACGGCGGCCGATGTGACCGAGCGGTTATAGGCGCTACAGTCTGGAACCGCGCGACCGCTACGGTCGCAGGTTCGAATCCTGCCTCGGGCATGGATGTGTGTGATGTCCTTAGGTTGGTTAGGTTTCAGTAGTTCTAAGTTCTAGGGGACTGATGACCTTAGAAGTTAAGTCCCATAGTGTTCAGAGCCATTTGAACCATTTTTTTGTGGAAAACGGTCCCTCAGGATAACCCTGTCAATCAGTGCTAACATAAATAACAGCTTGCATGAAGGCCAGAGATGGATCAACGTGTTACTGATTTGCACGGTTTGTGTACCTCTTTCTCTTGAATAAATCATCCAACTTTTTTGAAGTTGCCCGGGTTCCCGTGTTCGATTCCCGGCGGGGTCAGGGATTTTCCTGCCTTGTGATGACTGGGTGTTGTGTGATGTCCTTAGGTTAGTTAGGGGTTTAAGTAGTTCTAAGTTCTAGGGGACTGATGACCATAGATGTTAAGTCCCATAGTGCTCAGAGCCATTTGAACCATTTTTGAAGTTTTTCTGTACTTATACGTCGCATCTACCAAGTTCCGTCCCATTCGGATAAGTATTTTGTGGTGCGTCGTTCTTTATATATATATATATATATATATATATATATATATATATATATATATATATATATTTTTTCAACCTTATCTCTTGTAACAAAGGAGAAGTTTCTAGCAGCTTTACCTAACGCCACATAGTATCTCAACGGCTCCAACACAAAAGTCAGGAAAAGACATATCGTCTGCTCGGCAGTGCAGGATCGTTCAGCCACGTCACGTACCATGAGTCAGGAAATGAACTTGGTTGTTGGTTGCGCAAAGTCAAATATCCACAGGGACAGTGCAACGATCTCTGGAACACCACAACTGACAGTTCGGTCGACCATTGTTGCGGCTTCATTTGGCGCGGCAACATAGACTGGCATAGCCTGCGTCCCACGAGAACATAAGGACAGGAGTGGCAACAAGTCCCCTTGCCAGACGAATCGCAATCCCGAGGAGAACGGTCGTTGCCATATTGCATTCTTCGTCGTCGTCGTCGTCAAACGGACTCAGAACTTTACGTGATGTTAGGGGATGCCACTGGGTACACAACGTGATCTCCTCTGGTTCACACAGCTGATGATATGGAAAAGAGCATTTGCATTTAAACGTGTTAGGGCGCAACCACCACACCTACCTTCGAAATCTCTGTGATCTTATCCTCCGTCAAGATAAAGCAAGACCGCATTTTTCCCGAGCTGTCCTGAACTACCCGATACAGAGGATGTTTTACTGTCTCGTTGGATAATACGTTACCCAGATCTCTCACCCATTGGAAACATCTTGTCATAGGTTTTTGAGCGACTGACATTCAATCAGTCGCCATCTGCTATGACTGATGACCTCTGGTGTAGTGTTCAGGCAGTACGGAAAAACGTACTTCCACCTGTCATTCTGTCATTCAGGCTCAGATCGACTTCCTGCCCAGCCGGGTTACAACCATTGGTAGGAGCTCTGTGTACTACAGTTTGCACCCACAAATCACATACAAATTTAAAATTTTCGTATATAAAATTTAAACAAATATTTTCGCTACTCAATAAATAAAATTTCGTTCTTTGGTATAAATGGTACTGCAACTCTGATGGACAGAAGTGAACTTCAGAGCGGTACACTGGGAGAAACAGGGATCTCAGTGGCAGTTAGATTACCATCGACGATGAATTACGATGTCTCTCCGCATTAGGCGTTACCATAGGAACCATAGTGAAGCCTATCTTTGATGCAGCCAGGATTATATACCAGAAAAAGGCACACAATCCCATAATAAGAGGAAAAAACAGTCATCTGGCTGTATCCTGTCCTGAACAAGTTCTCCAGAATATTGGAGGTAGGTAAAAGTACTGTCAGAAGCTTCAAATCTGGGAATAAGATGTGCCAGGATAGGTAATTTGGGGCGGGTAGCAAGGATCAGGTTGTAATGCTGCTCGGTTACACAATTTTGAGCTTTCTAGAAGTTCCAAGTACCAAACGAGCAGCTCAATAGCAGACGAATTCTTCGCCAACGCTTTTGGCAGCCGGGTCGCAAGCCATGAAGTATGTGGTCAGTGAGTGGGCTGCTGTTAATGTTTTCCAAAATACCGTGTGAATTACTGGTTTCGTTCGTGATGTTTGTAAGGCCACAGTGCCAGACATGTTTCTTATTTCATTTTTTGCCAAGCAGAAAATATTTCTTCCCTAAGGTACGAAATGGTATCTAGAAGTTCCTGAAATTTGAATCTCGAGTCTAAATGGTTACAAATACACCTAGGTGACTTCTATGCATCATTCTTGAATCAGTACAGCAAATAACTCTGAGCTGAGCTGAGCTGAGCTGGTCTGCTCAGTTGTTGATCATTCTACTTCCATTCCTTCTCGACAGTAGTTAGCAGATTTATGATGGCTGGCCTGAAAGAGAAGCATGTCTGTTTGACGTTTTGTGTTGTAGCAACGCACGAACTGTTGTTAACAGCTTTTGGAAAAAATGCTTTAGATCAGAGACAATATTGGGACTGGTATAAGCGTTTGAAAATATAATGATGATGACAACCATTCCGATGGGACATCGCCCAGCACTGCATCATAAAATATTCAGAAGCTAAAGGTTCTGATTCAGCAAGGTCGTAGATAGACCGTCCAAAACCTCTACAACACCTTGGTCATAAGTTGTGGAACAAGTGAACGCATCCTGTGAGAAGAATTAAACGTCAAAAGGATTTCTGCGATGTTTGTGTTACGACTATTTCAAGGCTATCAGAACCTACAATTCGTGTAAGATTGCTCGTAACTTAAACAAATTATTCAGTATAATCCAGCATTCCTTCAAAGGTTGACACTGGTGACCGAAGTTGGATTTGTGACCCTGAAACTGAGGCACAATCGATGCAGTGGAAGAGCACGTCTTCATCTCGGACAAGTAGCCAGCAGGTCAAAACCTTGCTGATCTACTTATATACTGACAGAATTTTTGATAAAGAGTGGTAAGATGGCCAAGAAAGTGTGCTATTGCATTTTCTAAGATGTTCGCCGGTAGAAAAGTTGAAGAATCGAAAAGTTAATGCAAAGAAAGGGGATCAGGCGTATTCGCAAAACATGCTAAACTGCCTAACAAAGTAGCAAAATAGCTTCTTCTGCGGTCTTCAAAAGCAGCAGAATGTTTGTAATCGGTATATCCAAGGGGACTTTTTCGAGGTGAGGCTCCAAAACAAGATCTAGAAAAAAATGTTCAAATGTTTGTGAAATCTTATGGGACTTAACTGCTAAGGTCATCAGTCCCTAAGCTTACACACTAGTTAACCTAAATTATCCTAAGGACAAACACACACACATGCCCGAGGGAGGACTCGAACCTCCGCCGGGATCAGCCACACAGTCCATGACTGCAGTGCCTTAGACTGCTCGGCTAATAACGCGCGGCCAAGATCTAGAAAAGGCGTAATAATTTTAATTAATATATTCAGAGAAATTTTGGACAGAGGCTCGTAGCTTGACAAGACTAATGCTTGTGGAAACGATCTGGTCTGATTTTCAGAAACTTCGGTCACTCACTTAATTTACTACAGTCCTACACACTAAGGTGACAAAAACTCATTCGACAGCGATATGCACTTCCATAGATGACCGTAGTATCGCGTACAAAAGGTATAAAAGAGCAGTGCATTGACGGTGCTGTCATTTGTACTCAGGTAATCCATGTGGAAGGATTTCAGTCGTGATTATGGACGCACGACGGCAATTAACAGACTTTGAACGCGGAATGGTAGCTGGAGTTAGACGCATGGCACATTCCACTTCAGATATCGTTACGGAAATCTATATTCCGTTATCCATAGCGTCAAGAGTGTGTCGAGAATATTAAATCTCAGGCATTACTTCCCGCCACGGACAACGTAATGGCCAATGGCCTTTACTTAATGATCGAGAGCAGCGGCGTTTGCGTAGAGTCGTCAGTGCTAACAGACAAGCAACACAGCGTGAAATAACACGGAAATCAACGTGGGATGTACGACGTACGAAGAATGGTGCGGCGAAATTTGGCGTTAATGAGCTATTGTAGCAAACGACCGACGTGACTGCCTTTGCTAACAGCACTACATCGTCTGCAGTGCTCTCCTGGGCTCGTGAACTAGTCGGTTGGACAATAGAAGACTGAAAAACCGTGGCTTGGTCACAATGAGTCCCGATTTCAGTTGGTAAGAAGAGCTGATGGTAGGGTTCGAGTGTGGCGCAGATCCGACGAACCCATGGACCCAAGTTGTGAACAAGGCACTGTACAAGCTGGTGGTGGCTCCATACTGGTGTGGGCAATGTGTTTACATGGAATGGCTTAGGTACTCTGATCCAATTGAACCGGTCATCGGCTGGAAATGGTAATGCTCAGCTACTTGGAGACCATTTGCAGCCATTCATGAACATCGTGTTCCCAAACAACGACGGTATGCTTATGGACGACAGTGCACCAACGAAGAACATCCTGGGCAATTCGAGTGAAAGGTTTGGCCACCCAGATCGTCTGACATGAATCTTATGGACCATTTATGAGACATAATCGAGATGTGAAGTCGTGCACAAAATCCTGCATCGGCAATACTTCCGCAGTCATGGTTGGCTATAGAGGCAGCATGGCTCAACATTTATGCAGACGACTTACAACGACTTTGAGTTCATGTCATGTCGTGTTGCTGCACTGCCCCTGGCGAAAAGAGGTCAGAGCCGATATTAGGAGGTATCCCATGACATTTGTGACCTCAATGTGTATGACTTTTTTTCTTTTTGTTTATTAATGTTTTGATGTGAAAGGTGTCCACGTAATGGGGCTGGTCCTATAGAATATACAATAAGCTAGAAATATGGCTATCCTTTTGTCACACAGTAATGAGACAATAATTAACGCGGATTGCAATTACAAACTGTAACCCATATGACAATGTAAACAGAAATAATCGTTGGACAATAATATAAGTTACAGGTAACCCAAAAATTAAATTTTTCAAAATCCTGCATAGCGAAACAAAAGTATAATGAATCCAACAAACAGAGACGAAAAAAGTATAGCAAAAACCCAATGTACAACGAAGAAAGAATTAATATTGAAGCAGGAGCGTGATTTGTGTTCGTTATTGTTAAATTCAAATAAATTTTAAGAATAGGTACTAAACAGCATTCTTGAAGTATTAAGACTTGAGGTAACATCTGTCAACCTTGTGTGTAATATTTAGAGGGAAATTTCAGGCAAGAAAATTTATGGGATAAGAGATGTAAAGAACAACGATCAGTCTTTGTTGCGTTATGCTGCACAGTACGCCAAACATGAGCAATGAATCACTCCTCGTAATATTCGAGAGCGAACTTCAATTCCGAGAGCGAACACAGGTAAGTAAAATGGATGTACTGAAGAACTAAGTCATAATTAATTAACCTAACATGTTTGGCCTCCACTGCTCGAATACGACTATTAAAATGAGTGTGTGGTTCTGAAAATGTTTTTTACTGAACTAAGATGTGGAGAAATGCTTATTCATCATTATATCAGCACTCACCATGTGCCAGCGAAATGTAAAATGCTCGAAATTAAAGGAAACTGGATATTTTCGGAACGTACGGACGTTGCTTGTCAGCTTACAGGCTATAACGTTTTCTTCCGATTTCTTCGTAAGCAATATTTCGAGCTTTACTTCATATATAGTACGGTCGTGAAAGTTGTCATTTCTAGCATTTCTGTGTACCTTTTCATCAAGAACTGCTATCATTCCTACGTGCTTAATACAGGGTGAATCACCTGAAACTTGCACCGCATATATTTCGATAACGGAAGGAGCCATCGATATGCGGATTTCACAGATTCGAATGGTTGGTAGAGGCCCACCTTTGTAGCGCGTACACATAGTGTTAAAGAGTTTGAAATGTGTGTTTATTTACGAAAGGTAAAATATTTTAATGTAACAATTCCTATCCACAAAATCACAGTCAAGTAGACTTAATTAGAACGTCAATGGTGTTTGCTGCAGGTGCCCAGAGCAAGCAGTTTACGAGAAATCGTACTTTTTGACATTGTAAATACCGAAGGTAACTGCGAAGAAACCAAGGCTGGTAACAGAAGAAATACTTCAGTTGACCGATTAAAGAAGGAAATACAAAAATGTTCAAGGAAACTCAGGAATACGGAAATACAAGTCACTTAGGAATGAAATTAATAGGAAGTGCAGGCAAGTTAAGGCGAAATGGTTGCTTGAAAAATATGAAGAAATCGAAAAAGAAGTGATTGTCAGAAGAACTGACTCAGAAAGTAGAAAATTCAAAACTACCTTCGGTGACATTAAAAGCAAGGGTGGTAACATTACGAGTGCAGTGGGAATTCCACTGTTAAATGCAGTGGAGAGAGCGGAGTTCATTGAAGGCCTCCATGACAGAGAAGACTCGTGTGATGTAATTGAAGAAGAAATAGGAGTCGATAGCAAAGAGACAGGGGATGCAGTATTAGAATCATAATCCAAAAGAGCGCTGGAAGATTTAAGATAAAATAAGGCAGAAGTGATAGGCAACATTCCATCAGAATTTCTAAAATCGTTGGGGGAGGCGTAAGCAAAACGATTATTCAGATTAGTGCGTAGAATGTATGAGTCTGGCAATATACCATCTGACTTTCGGAAAAACATCATCCACCGAACCGACAAGTGCGAGAATTATCGCAAATCAGCTTAACAGCTCGCAAGAATAATATACAGAAGAATGGAAAAGAAAATTGATGATGTGTTAGATGACGATCAGTTTGGCTTCAGGAAAGGTAAAGGCACCTGAGAGGCATTTCTAGGACAGCGGTTGAAAATGGACACGAGACTAAAGGAGAATCAAGACACGTTCATAGGATTTGTTGACCTGGTAACAGCGTTCTAAAATGTCAAATGGTGTAACGTATTCGAAATTCTGAGAAAAACAGGGATTAGCTATGGAAAGACGGGCAACTCACAATACGTTTTAAAACCAAAGACTTACATTCATTAGCTTTTGAAAGACTGAAGCTAAAACATAAAAAAACCACTGGAAATCATAACTAACAATACCAAACACTAATAAGAAGCAGAGAATTTTCTTAAACATAATTTCTGAAATAAATTAATTAATTAAATTAAACTATAATAAAATGTTGTCCGAGTACAGGACGGCCAACAATTAAAATAGCAATCAAGCAAGCTTTCTCTAATACAAAGATTCTCTGTTATCCTAATATGTCCTTGGAATATGGATTAATGACGGATGCCTCATCTGTTGGTTTGGGCATTTGTTTGTTCCAAATTCGAAAAATACATGGCAAGTCCACATTTTGTCCAATAGCTTTCGCTATTAGGACACTGCCAGTTGCGAGAGATCGTATACTACCACGGAACAAGAGGCTCTTGCAGTACTGTGGGCATTCAAAAAGTTTTGTTATTATTTATATGGAGCAGGAGCCACTGTGTATTTGCACCATCAAGCTCTTAGGTTTTGGCTAACTTTTAAAATATTAGATGCTAGATTAGGAAGATGGACGGTCGCTCTTGAAGAGTACCAATTTCGTATTGTGTACATACAAGGGAATGAAGAAATATAAGAAAAGGAAACTGTTTGCGATAATTGGACGTTCCGTGCTACGGACGCATCTCTATAGAATAAGTAACCAAAGATGTATATTTGAGGACTCTATGTGAAGCGATTACAGAAATCGGACGTGTTTTATGTTGGAGAGATTTTGCTATTGTTGTACGACGCTATTAAGCTCCGTTGTGAATGTAAATTCGCCCCTAATTGTTCTTTTACCTCTTTAATGTCTTCTTTAATATTTTCTGCAATTGGTAAGCTGTAAATAGGCAGTTTGCTTACCGCTTCCTTTATACTTCCATATACACATACCATCACCTGGTTTTCCTTGGCGGATGCCCATTCATCTAAATTATTTGAGAAATCCTCTTGATGTTTTCTGAAAATCTCGCGTATCAATTGATCACATCAGAAGCTATGATAGTCACAGTTTTTGTTACTTCCACTACTGAAGTTTCTACTTCCTCCTGCTTCGATTTCATGTTTTGCATTTCTTCGGTAATCCTTTTCATTTCAAAAGGAAACTGCTTTTGCGCATCTTGCAACTCGGTTATCTCATTTGAGATTTGTTGTTGCTGGCTAACTAATGCCTGAATTGCAGCTGACGTGTCTGTTTGCTTTTGACACAAATCTGCTTGCTTTTGTGACACTGTTTGTACCACCAATGACATATCAGTTTGCTTCTGTGACATGTCTTCCTGCTTTTGTGATACTGCTTGTACCATACCTGACATAGTCGTTACCGATACTGACAAAAGTCTTAGTTGTTCTAAGATTTGAGCCATAGGATTTGTCTCCTGTTGAAACGAAGCTGCTATCTCCTCTACACTCGTATTTTCACCAATTTCCTGAACATCTAACAATTTCTCTTTATCCATTTTAAATTGTGATGTAGTTTGGACCATAAAAAATAGAAAACACAAAATACTTATATATTTGCACACGCTTAATTACACTGTCTCATATAAAAATTCCTGCTGAAAAGAATGCACCAAATAAGTGTCTATGACTACTTCTGAAGAAAATACGGAAATGAACTGAAAATATAGAGCTATATTATATTATAAAGATTGAGACTATCCAGCTTAAAGGACCAGATTGACTTGAGACTGCCGGCCGCGGTGGTCTAGCGGTTCTAGGCGCTCAGTCCGGAACCGCGCGACTGCTACGGTCGCAGGTTCGAATCCTGCCTCGGGCATGGATGTGTGTGATGTCCTTAGGTTAGTTAGGTTTAAGTAGTTCTAAGTTCTAGGGGACTGATGACCACAGATGTTAAGTCCCATAGAGCTCAGAGCCATTTTAACCATTTTTTTTTTGACTTGAGATTGCTGATAGCTGTGTGTGCTCGCCTTATCCAGCTTGCTGCGATGTGAAGTTCTGCAGTGGGAATCGGGACTGCTCAGCTTACACGACCGGACTCCACCAATTATATTGTACATGAAACACACAGACAAAATAACGTACAAGAACCAAGAGGGAATAATAAAAGTGGAAGACCAAGTACAAAGTGCTCGGCCTACAACGGGTGCAAGACAGAGATTTAGTCTTCCTCCCCTACTGTTCAACCCGTTCATCGAAGGAGCGATGACTTAAATAAAAGAAAGGTTCAAGAATGTAATTAAAATTCAAGGTGAAAGTATATCAATGATAAGATTCGCTGATGGCATTTCTATCCTCATTGAAAATGACGAAGAACTACAGGATCTGCTGAATGGAATGGAATGAGTACAGAATATGCAATGAGAGAAAGACGAAAGTAATTAAAAGTAACAGAAATGGGGATAATGAGAAACTAAACATCAGGATTGGTGATCACGAAGAAGCTGAAGTTAAGGAATTCTGTTACCTAGGCAGCAAAATAATCCATGACGGACGGAGCATGGACGCCACCAAATGCAGACTAGCACTGGCAAAAAGGGCATTCCTGGACAAGAGAAGTCTACTAGTATCAAACACAGACCTTAATTTGAGGAAGAAATTTCTGAGAATATGCGTTTCGAGCACAGCATGTATGGTAGCGAAAAGAAGAGACTCGAAGCATTTGAGATGTTGTGCTACAGAAGAATGTTGAAAATTGGGTGGACTGATAAAGTAAGGAATGAGGAAGTTTCCCGCAGAATTGATGAACAAAGAAATATATGGAAGACACTGACAAGAAGAATGGACAGGATGATAGGACATCAGTTAAGACATCAGGGAATAACTTCCACGGTACTAGGGGGGAAGCTGTAGAGGGTAAAAATTGTAGAGAAAGACGGAGACCGTGATACACACAACAAAAAATTGAAGACATAGGTTGCATGTACTACTCTGACGCGAAAGAGGAGAGATTGGCAGAGGAGAGTAATTCGTCGTGGGCCGTATCAAACCAGTCAGAAGACTGATGACTAAAAAAAAAGACAGTTGTTTCTTCCACGTTGAATCACAAACAAATGTCAATTTCACGTGGGTGCGTATGTGCAGCCCTATACAGATACCAATACACCTCCGAAGTTGTCGTGTTGTTAAATGGAACAGAACCTAGGACAAACAAAAGACAAAGGTGAGTACAGTAACTCTCTGGGGTTTATCACGTAAAGAACGAATGTACCCTCAAAGCCTGTGTTCAAAATGACCACCACTAGCGTCAGTAAAAGCTTGCAGTGTGCCATGCAATATTTGCTGCACGCGTTGTAGCATTTCAGCAGAAACTGCAGCGCCGGAAGCCGTAACACATCGTTTCGTTTTATCTGTAATTGCTTGAAGAGGTTGACTTCTCTTGGGATATCTTTCGGCGTACACGGTACACGAACGAACGGCATACTTCCTACATTCACCATAAACCATGGGCATGTCCACTTTTTTCGCATTGGGAAATATCGCATTCCAAGTACGTCCTACTATGTCACTATCACACAATAACTGGCAGGTCAGTAGCAGTGTACACAAAACACAATGTAAACAAACGTAACGTCGTCTATATTTACAATGAAGTGCCTGGTAGAGGGTTCATCTTACCCTCTTTAAGGTACTTCTCTACCGATCCACTCTCGAACTGCACGCGGGGAAAACCAACAATTAAATCTTTCCGTGCAAGCTCTGATTTCTCATATTTTATAATAATGATCATTCCTTTCTATATAGGTGAGCGCCAAGAAAATATTTCCGTACTCTGGTGACTGAAATTCATCCCATAGTATCGAAAAAGTCTTTGTTTTAATGACTGCCACCCGAATTCGAGAGTCATATTCTTGGCACTCTCTCATTTTGCTATAATAAAAAAGGAGCTGGGCTTCTTTGAACTTTTTTGATGATCTCTAACAATCCTATCTGACACCGCTCAGCAATACTCCAGAAGAGGATGGACAAGTGTAGTGGAAGCAGTCTCTTAAGTAAACCTGTTACATTTTCTAAGTATTTTGCTAAGAAATGACAGTCTGTGGTTTGCTTTCCCCACAACGGTACCTATGTGATCGTTCCAATGTAACTGTAATACCTACGTATTTAATTGAGTTTACAGCCTTTATATTTGTGTGATTTATCGTGCAACTGAAATTTAGCGGATTACTTTTGGTACTCATGTGGATGACTTCACATTTTTCATTATTTAGAGTCATTTGCTATTTTTTACCCCATACAGATATATAGTCTAAATCATTTTGCAATGGGTATTGATCATCTGATGACTTTACAAGACGGTAAATGACAGCATCATATGCAAACAACCTAAGACGGCTCCTCGGAGTATGGTCTCAAAGTATGTTGGTCTCCAAAATCGTTTATGTAGATTATGAACAGCAGAGGGCCTATAAAACTTCCATGGAGAACGCCATATGTTACTTCTGTTTTACTCGATGACTTTCCGTCAGTTATTACAACTGTGGCCTTTATGACAGGAAATCATGAACTCAATTACACAACTGAAACTATACTTCATAGCCACGTAGTTTAATTAGAAGTCGCTTGTGAGGAACGATCTCAAAAGCCTTCCGGAAATCAAACACCATGGGTTCAGAATGAGGTCCCCTGCCTACAGCACTCATTACTTCATGAGAATAAATTCTAGTTGTGTCTCACAAGAACGATATTTTCTGAATCCTTGTTGCTATTTGTCAATAAATCGTTTTCTTCGAGGTGATTCATAATGTTCGAGGGCAGTATACATTCAAAAATCCTGCTGCAAACCGATGTTAGCGATATAGATCTGTAATTCAGCGGGTCACTCATGTTTCCTTCTTGGATATTGGTGTGACTTGTGCAACTTCCCAGTCTTTGGGTACGGATATTTCTACGAATGAGCTGCTGTACTGATTGCTAAGTATGAAGCTTTTGTATCAGTATACTTTCAAAGGAACCTGACTGGTATACAATCTGGACTGGAGGCCTTGCCGTTCTTAAGTGTTTTAAGCTACTTCGCTATATCGAGGATGTCCGCTACTATGTTACTCTTGAGCAGATACTAGAATTTTTACTTCGTCTTCCAGCATCATAGACTGGAATCTAAGCAATAGGGGGATACAAACAGCTAGCGGTGTTTACAGCGTTCACAATACGATAACTCGTCAACTATTAGCACTAGTTTGTTGCAACGAACACCACTGATCTTCTCATTTACGCTAATTGTAGGATTTCACTGTACCTTTTAAAAAATTGTAACTGCTGTAAAAAAATTGCACTTTCGTCAACGGCTCAAAATCTCTTTATTGGCTGCACATAGGTACCCTACCCTACAATTCATTTAGGTGAACACTGTATATCAACAGTGCCTTCCATCTCCGAAATATCTGCGGTACAAGCGTCAGGTGATTCACCCTGTATAGTACTCTGGTTTACCCTGTGGTGAATTAATGAACTGCAGTCTATTTTCAGAGTGTTAGCATGTCAAGCTACGTCGGTTCCAATTCGACAGATAATTTAACACCCTTATCTGGACTTCCTTGGTTGTTTCAGGTTGCTATTAGTGTGATTCGGGCGACTTATTACGCTGCTGTACTGCGCGGAATTCTCACACCCATTTCTCGCGGGTAGCTACGAACTCGACGGTAACGCTTTTCTAACATTCGAACTGGCCCGCTTTCGCAGTAATTTGCACCCTGCTTTGGTCATTAAGTTGTCTGGGTGATTTATAGAGGTCATTACTGTCGATTACTCCGCATTCGTTTTCTAATCATATTTCTTTCTCTGCGCGGTGGCTCTTATGATTACTTTTGTGAAGCCTTTTTTTTCCGTTCCTCTACTATTAACACGTGACTACCTGTATATTTAGTCTTATCCTTCTCGACCGGACGACTCCGATATTATCGCGGTAATTGAAGGCCTTTGTGTTTAATCTGATCTCATATGCGTTCCGCAAAGCAAGAATGTCGAAATGTCTTCATCTCATACTACTCTTTAGCCATTTTTCCTTGCTCTCCTTTATTAAGCTGTTTTATTCGTCTCTATTTCGTTTACTTTTTAGACCAGTGTGGCTATATGCGTTGAAGCATTTGAACATTATATTAATTCATCTTTTATGTAGAATAAATTGCTGGCCGGAGTGGCAGTGCGGTTCTAGGCGCTACAGTCTGGAACCGAGCGACCGCTACGGTCGCAGGTTCGAATCCTGCCTCGGGCATGGATTGGTGTGATGTCCTTAGGTTAGTTAGGTTTAATTAGTTCTACGTGCTAGGTGACTGATGACCACAGAAGTTAAGTCGCATAGTGCTCAGAGCCATTTTTTTAGAATAAATGTCTTATGTTTTCTTCAGTGGTCAAAAAACGTTTGGTCCTTAGATTACCGGTTTTGGTCAGCAATGGCCATCTTCAGATCTGCAGCAAAATATGAGGAATGAATACATCTAGTGGACAAATTACATTTTGAAACATTAAAATATGCTATAGCGAAAAATTATTACTTTCATGGATGTGGAAGCATGCGCTTAAAATATGACGAGGCATACCTGTTTTATGATATGTCCTAATATACTAAAGCCATAGTGGCCTCGTCACAAACTATACACAGAATCAGCTTAGCATCATCGTCCATATTTAAATTATGTCGTAAACTAGGCCACAGTGCCGGTGGAGTCATATTGTCAACAGCGCTGCTGTTCCTAACAAGTTGCAGTACAGTAGCCGCAACACACGTTCGTGCCATAAGACCGTTAGATGTCGCCACTGTATGTCTACACATATTCATCAGTTATAAAGAGTTCAATAAGTAAAGTCTATAGTGGGCTTCCCAAATGTATAAATCATTACAGTGATAAAATGCAGTAATTAAAAACACAAATAAAGTTAAATTCAAAAGGGTTTAAAAGGAAATGGTTAGGTGATGACGTATTATTCTGAATCGCTTATGGTGATTTTAGAAAAAGGTAATAACATGCACAAGAACAACCTGATGGAGCTAATAAAATAATATAAAGTTGATAGAACAACTAGAGAAAGAAGTGAAAAGGATTAAAAAAAGAGACTAAAGTAAGTAATCAGTGACATCTGATGGCGTAGCCGCCAGAATGAAGCATAGGCGAGAAGTCGGAGGAACTCAATAAAGAATGTAACGCTCATTGAAGTTACAATGATCTTCTAGCTGTCTTTATAACTGCCTTCATTTTCTCTCACGATACTCATTTTTTTTCTGAGCGTGACTGATATACGTTACGTGGTACATAATTACCTACACAGGGCGTAAAATAGAAGTCGAAAAATTTTGCAAGAACTGTAGCAACAAAAACATTTTGTTGGGAGATGTTTTAATCCGGAAGCTCCTAAGAGATGAATCTAAAATATTTATGGAAATAGAATGCAGATGGCTTACAGATGCTGTTAGTTCATTGCGCTACTCTCAGTCCCCATTGCTTGCTGATTACTCTTGTGGACTTTGCAGCGTGCAGCTTGTAGCTCGCGGCTGAGGATAATACACTGTGGGTATCCGCATGAGCTCAGCGGTAGCGTAACATATAATCCCTTAAGTAATTACGGATTATACGACTTCGGTACTGACACATGTCTTTAAATGTGGAAATGATATAGCATAAAGCATCACATAGCAGCACGTATCATACGTACAGTACTCTTCATATTTATCCTGATCGGACCACTTCAACGTTTCGGCTAAACGGGTTTATGATTAAACACGATAACTCTCTCAAAAACTTATTGTTCAACATAATCACACTTTTCCGAAGCACAGCTTCAGGTTGATTCTCATAAACGATGTCCCGAAAATGAAGGGTCAAAAGATGGTACAGTACATGAAACACAATACTTTGAAGTAAGGAAGTAATGCTCTGAAATGAGTATTTAGTTTTTAATTGACTTAAACAATACCCACGATATACCCGTGAGAGACTAAGTGAGGTCGTGCGGTTGTAGGTCACTTTACTCGCATTTGTGAGAGCGGTCGTTCAAGTCCCTGTTAGGCCATGCAGAATTAGATTTTGCATGATTTCCCTAATCTGCTTGAACCAAACGTCGGATGGTTCGTTTGAAAAGTCCATGATCGACTTCTTTTCTTCCCCAGTTTCAGCGTGTACTTCATCACTCATGGCCATGTCGTCAACAGGAATAGAAACTGAAAATCGGTAATCGTTAACTGTTACAAAAGCTGTTACATAATTTCACTATTTTACGTTGTTCTCTACAAGTTTTCTATACAGACGAGAGGAGATGCACTATCCCATACACATCTTACACCAACTTAGGCCGGGAATTACCTTTAACACATCCAGTTTGACTACTTCAGTTTACTCCTACTGCCTACAAAATTAAAAATGTGTTTAGCTGTGCAAATTGTCTACAATGGGCATTCAATATCAAGGCTACAGAATCTCAGAAACTAGCGGTAGCAGTTGTTTTCGTCTTGTTGACGGCTTTGTCACTAACAAGAAACAGAAACAGGCAATAGCAGCGACAAAAAGGCTTTCGATCCAACGATACGGCTGCCAGAGCCGACCTGAAATTCGCCTAGGGCAAGGGTATCCAACAAATTCCATTCATGTAAAGTTGTGAAAAAATTCAGTATTTTCAATCTGAAACTACCGCCACATGATGCTGTTCTCTCATTGGTTCATCCATCCATCCCCAATTATTATTTATTTATTTTGCTCCTCGGCGGTTATTTTTCGTGTTAAGTATATAATGTGCGGCCCCAAAATACTTTTCTTCTCTCATTGTGGTCCAGGTAAGTTAAAATGTTTGGACACCCCTGGACTAGAGGGAGTTACGAGATACCCAGGAAAGCCGAAACAGGATGGACTGGAACGGATCTGAGTGTAAAATTTCTTCACTGGTTAACAGAGAGGTTTCGTTCGATTAAATTTTGGGAGTGCAGCTGCATAAACTTTGGTTCAAATGGCTCTGAGCACTATGGGAGGGTTGGGGTTGTTTTGGGGAAGAGACCAAACAGCGAGGTCATCGGTCTCATCGGATTAGGGAAGGACGGGGAAGGAAGTCGGCCGTGCCCTTTCGGAGGAACCATCCCGGAATTTTCCTGGAGCGATTTAGGGAAATCACGGAAAACCTAAATCAGGATGGCCAGACGCGGGATTGAACCGTCGTCCTCCCGAATGCGAGTCCAGTGTGCTAACCACTGCGCCACCTCGCTCGGTGAGCACTATGGGACTTAACAGCTGTGGTCATGAGTCCCCTACAACTTAGAACTACTTAAACCTAACTAACCTAAGGACATCACACACATCCATGCATAACCTTTATTTCTTCTTTTTCGGCAGTACATCTTTCGGCCATCTTCAGAGTGAGCCGACAGACCGAAGTTACAGCACTCGTTCCGTCGTTTTGCACCAAAGGTACGCAACCGCCAGAGACGTTGACCTGCGGCAAATAGCGTGCATAAAATGAACATGTAGCTACACAGTCTATCCATTTTTGGAAATTGACGTATTATTATTAGGTGCACTGTAGCGATATCTATGCGAGTTTGTTAAAAAAAGCGCCAGAATCCACGATTTCTCAAGGCTGAAACCGCTATATCTGTTAATTAATTTCTTAGCCCAACAAATTAGAACTGCTTTCATCACCGAGTCACAAACGTTTGAGGTGTGTGCAGAAAACTGACATTAACATACCGTATAGAGTGACCGGTGTCGATGTCGTGTTCTGCCACAGCCGATTTATTGGGATGAAAGAGCGGTGTGTATCTACGGTGTTCAATGTATCTTTCATCCACCGTACGAATCGTCTGCCCTATGTACGAATGGCCACATTCACAGGGGATGTTATAAAGAACAGCGTTGTGGATTATCGTCATCTTTGATGGAACCCAGGGGTACTGCTGTGTTCGATGGAGGACGAAAAATCACTTTAACTTCGTGCTTGGTGTATATCCGACCTATTCTTAAGCACAGGATTCGTACTTATGGCAAGAGAGCCATTGGTTTAAATCTCTCTGTCTTCTTCCTCGTCCCTTACGTCCACTTTCGGCTTTGTTCGTAGCGTCCTATCTATTGTGGACAATACCGATGTGCTTCTGAAACTCTAAGTGAGGAATTTCATCCTGCATACTGCTGTATTTATTATTGCTATGTGCTCTGTGAA
Organism: Schistocerca nitens; assembly: GCF_023898315.1. Taxonomy (NCBI): domain Eukaryota; kingdom Metazoa; phylum Arthropoda; class Insecta; order Orthoptera; family Acrididae; genus Schistocerca; species Schistocerca nitens. The sequence goes on from NC_064615.1 coordinate 506,861,051, forward strand.
TCTGTTTATTATTGATATGTGCTCTGTGAATCAAAGTTCTGAATAGATCATAGCCTGGAGAGGGTGGTGACAGCTGTATTACAGTCTAGGCTATAAGTATAGGGTTGAAATACTTAGAAGTAAATAAAGGAAATAAAGTGTGTCGTAATCCCGTCTTTGGACAGGGCAGTGGTCTGTAGGATGGGTTAACATGATCATAGTGCAGTGTGTCCATATGTTATGTTATTCATCAATTCATGGTGATGAAAAGACGCTGAAAGAAGTCACTGTTGCTGCATAGACTTACTTTGTTTCTGGGAAATAAAAACATGTTTGTTGCTTACCCATTTCGGTAGGGAGATGCCAGAAATACGCTTTCAGTTACGCAGTCTAAGATACGATTTTTGATAGCACGTTCCTCAGGGAATTTAACTTTGAGTGCGTTGTCGTAGTAGGAAGGCCAGTATGTCTGTGAATTGTAACTATCTAGCGTCGCCGGAAAGATGCTGTAATTTAATGGACGTCAGTAGCAAAGTTGCTTCTTCGAGTTAACCGAGGGGATGGACTCCGCGGAAACTGCGGAAGTGGTGCCCATAAATGACAAGGTGATGGATGACGCACTTCTTTGCTATGAGGATGGAAGGAGAACACAGTCCAAGTTCGTGGAAGTGATGGCCTATGATCCGTATATCGAGGGAAGGCAAACTTGCAGAATGTATTTGTGAACGTAGGTGCAAAATGTTAATACAGTTCGTAGAGCTAAGTGTGAGGTTCATAACATGAACACAACCATGACAAAGAAGCGGTAATCAAAGAAAGCAGGTCTGTGTAATGCCGTGGCTAACAAAAGGTGGCGAAGAATTTTAACACAGTCCGATTTACTACGTTACGTTACTAATTAAGCAACATCATGAATAACTAAACTACTTTTTATTCCCCGATTAAAGTCATTTACAAATGAACGCGCTGGGGCTATAATCTGTTTTACACTGACAGGCAACAGAGGAAAGCTTCTGCCCTTCTTCGGTACATCGATGCACGTAGTCTTCGTAGCAAAAATTGTAATAATTAATGTAATCCACGACATATATTACACAGCGATTCGCTCAAAACAGGAAAGCATCTACAAATACTAAATAAAACCATGGCAAAAATATATCTAGGCAAATATCTACAGAAAATGTGTGGAAATGTTGTGAAATTCAGTTAATTGTGTATGTTGATGTTTTGCTGCTTTTGACGAATTGCCGTAATACTGCGACATAAGGAAATGGAAATTAATGGCCGAAACCGACTTAATAATTACCTCACGAATCATGACGGGATAAAAAAATATATACTTGCAGTAATCAGATCGCTGTTGCTCCATTAATCAGTACGCCAATGTTTACTACTATTCTTCTTCTTCTTGATTTTGGACTAGTGAGGGCCACGGGGCTCGTCTACTTTTCTTGCTGTACTCCTTCATTTCCTGGCTGCGAGCCAGCTTTCCCTCCTCCGTCCGCTTGGTCCCTGTTGTCTTCTTACCGGCGAGATACATTGGTGAAACTTCTTGTTGGATGGCTTCCGTAATTACAGACAGTCTTGAGTTTTCTTTAGTGGGATCTCCAGTTGTTCCACATGCGATCCACTTGCTTCCGGAGACCTTCCCTCTACCCTGCCACTGTGAAGATCCTGTTGGTAACTCTTCGGGTTTCATATGATTTATGCGTGCATAGATGGCCAGTCGCTTTTCCTTACGTAAATGGCGATGTTCTCCTGCTCTCTGTACAGATCATCATCGTGCGTATTCTGTAGCTGCGTTCCTCTTCTCTTACCGGTCCTACTGACCTCCTTAGCATCTTCTTTTCCTTGATCCTCAGTTCCCTGAGTAGACGCTTCTTGACTCTGAGGCTCTGAGGCTTAGGTCACGGAAGGTTTTACTACCGAGTCATAGTGTCGGAGGTTGACTCTCTTGGAGAGACACCTGGACAGGTAGGTACTACTGTAGGAGTGGTAAGCCCCTCAGGCTTGCTGCATCTAGCGTCTATGACTAGGTTCTCGCAGTGGTTTGTATAGGTCTTCTCTCCTAGGTATCTGACTGCAGATACTTCTATTGTGCTGGTGTTTTCTAGTGGAACTGTGGATGTCGCTGACATTAACCCCTCTGTTAGCTCTAGTCAGTTGTAGGTACAAGTAACAAAATACCGTGCAAGGTACTTGGAAGAAAGCACAAGTCCCACCCATTCACATGAAGTGTAAGAAAAGTGATCCACAAAACTACGGTCAGTATCACTGACATATATTTGCTGTAGACTCTTAGAGCATATTCAGTCTGAGATAAAACATAACGACGTATCTGGAACGGAATGACCTCGTCCACGGCAAACGGCATGAATTCCGAAAACATCTGTAATGTGAAACCCTACTAACACTCTCTTCACATGACACGCTGAGAGCTTTGGATCAAGGCAGTCATTAGATGCAGCATTTCTTGATTTCCGAAAAGCATAGAACTCAGTACCACATCTGTCTACAATCTTATGGAGTGCCAAGTGAAATTTGTGACTGGATTGAGGATTTTTCCGTAGAGAGGGCGCAGCAAGTTATCGTGGACGGAGACTCATCTTGAGACGTAGAAGTAACTTGGTGTGTACCTCAGGAAACTGTGTTGGGACACTCGCTGTACATATTGTATATGAATGTCCTTGCGAATTTTATCAACAGTAATCTCAGACTTTTTGCAGATGGTGCAATTATCTGTAATGAAGTACTGCCCGAATGGCGCTGCATAAATATTCAGTCACTTCTTGATAAGAATTCACAGTGCTGTTAAGTTTGACAACTTTCTTTATATGTTCTGAAATGTAAGTGTGCACTTGAAGAAACGAAAGAAACAGCTTAAATCATACAAATACCTAGCTGTAATAATCTGTAGGGATATGAAATAGAGGCTCAGTCGAGGTAAAGCAGTTGGTACCCTTCGATTATTAGTGGAATACTGGGGAATTGCAATCAGTCTACAAGGAAGATTCTTTAAAAGTCACCCGCACGACTCACCCTAGTGTGCCGGACCTGTACCAAGTTGAACGTATGCAGAGGAGGGCCGCAGTTTACTTGGTCCATGGGAGAGTGTCACAGAGACGCTGAAGAAATCGAAATGACAGATGCTTGAAAATAGTCGTATCCCGAGAAATTCTATTTACGCAGATTGAAGAGCCGTCTTTGGGTGATAACTCTAGCAAAATACTACAAAGCCCTACACAGAAAGTATGAATGCATGTGAACAATAATTATTCCCGCGTTTCATACGTGAATGGAAGGAGAAAAACCCTAATAACTGGTACAATGGAACGTATCCTCTGCCATGTAAATCGCAGTGGTTTTTAGAATACAGATGTAGATAATGTTGGTAGTGAATTCAGTCCTCTGGGTGTTGATCTACAAGCTAGTCGTAACTGCTGCAATGTAAATGCTCTGTATGTTGTAAGTAGCCTTCGCTGGTAAAGTGAAGTCACCAGAGAAAAATTAGGTATAGTTCATGGAAGTTATCTTTCTTGTACACAAGTGTCAGCGCAGCTCCTGGTGGTAGAATTACTGTCCTTGCTCTAATAAAGTCCTTTAGGACACAGCTAAAGAGAACGCAGGAGATACCATCGCCTTGTCTTACTTTTGTTGTGATGGAGAAACTGTCGGATAGCTCACCTCTGAACTTGTCCTTGGAAAGGAGCTTTTTAGGATGGCCCGGATTAGGTTCATGCTCTTCACATACAGGCCATGTTTCCGCAGTATGGAGAGAAAGGTACCTCTGTTCGTACAGAGATCTGCCTTCTGAAAATCTACTAGGGATGTCCACCTCCGCTCTTTTATGTAAGGATTGTCTTAAGAGTTTGTATCTGTTCTGGGCAGGATATGTTGATGCACAAGTTGACCTCGTATTCACCTAATTGCCAGTCTACCTGGGTGATGGCAATAGTAGGGCTGCAGAGATGATCTTGTGGGTAATTTGCAATAAGGAGATACCTCTGAATTCTGTCTTGCGTTCCTGCTTGTTCGGTGTGTGAATCGCATCAAGCGTCCATCCTTCTAGTAAGGTCTCTGTCGCCCACGTGTCCTGTATGACGGATACTCTGCAAGGCTTGTTCATCTGCGTGTTTTCACATCTCTGCTACCGTGCTATTCTCACCTGAGGCCTTGCTGGTTTTGAGTGCCTTGATGATTTCCTCTATTTATATCATGGCAGGTGGTTGCGAAAAATAATTTCCGTTGAAAGGTTCATGGAAGATAAGTCTTTCTTTAGGTTCTTCTATGTTCAGGAGCTTCTGGAAATAGGAAAATTCTGGGGCTGTACTTGCAGCTGTATTGGAGCTTCCCACATGGCCTGTCGAGAAGTAGGGTACGAGCTGTGAACTGGATCGTATGCTTCTTGATTTCGTTGTAGAATTCCTTACTGTAGAAACAAGTTAAATCAAATTTATGCCAAACAGAACTTAAAAGATAATGAAATGCATGTGGTCGATGGTAGAAGGATAAATGAGTAAGAGCCGTCAAAATTGTAATTTATGAACACCCATTGTTATTTAATGGTAGTAATCACCTTTCATGACCGGTTTGATCCACCAGTTAGACCTCTTCGGCTCCACTTCCAAACCAACTCCACAAGTGACGTGTTAGTCAGTATCTTATATCGCATAAGACGGCTGTTTAGCAACAATAATGTCATAAAAAGTGATGATTGAGATAAATCTATTTAGTATCAATTGCAGAAAGAAATAATTTCTTTTTTTAATTAGATACACGCTGAGGTGCAAAAGTCATACGACGTCTCGTAACATCACGTCGGACCTCCTTTTTCCCGGGGGAGCGCAGTTTAACTCGCTGTGGCACGGACTCAACAAATCGTTGGAAGTCCCCTGGAGAAATACTGAGCCATGTTGCGCCTATAGCCGTTCATAATTACAAAATTGTTGCCGATGAAGGATTTTGTCCACGAACGGATCTCTGGATTAGATCCCGTAAATGTTCGATGGAATTCATTTCGGGCGATCTGTATGGCCAGATTATTCGCTCGAATTGTCAAGACTGTTCTTAAAACCAACCACGAATAAGTGTGGCCCGGTGACACAGCATATTTTCATCCAGAAACATACCATCGTTGTTTGGGAACATGAAATTCATGAATGGCTACAAATGGCCTCCAAGTAGCCGAACGTAACCATTTCCAATCGACGATCGTTTCTGCTGGACGAAGGGGTCCAGTCTACTCCATGTAAACACAGCCCACACCAATATGGACCGCCACCGCCAGCTTGCACAGCACCTTGTTGACAACTTGAGTCCATAGATTGGTGGGATCTGCGCCGCACTCGAATCTTACCTTCAGCTCTTTGTAAAAACTGAAACCGGGACTTATCCGACCAGGCCAAGGGTTTCCAGTCGTCTAGGGTCCAACTAATACTGTCACGAGCCCAGGAGAGGCGCTGCAGGCGATGTCTACATCTACATCTACATCTACATTTATACTCCGCAAGCCACCCAACGGTGTGTGGCGGAGGGCGCTTTACGTGCCACTGTCACTACCTCCCTTTCCTGTTCCAGTCGCGTATGGTTCGCGGGAAGAACGACTGTCTGAAAGCCTCCGTGCGCGCTCGAATCTCTCTAATTTTACATTCGTGATCTCCTCGGGAGGTATAAGTAGGGGGAAGCAATATATTCGATACCTCATCCAGAAACGCACCCTCTCGAAACCTGGCGAGCAAGCTACACCGCGATGCAGAGCGCCTCTCTTGCAGAGTCTGCCACTTGAGTTTATTAAACATCTCCGTAACATCACGGTTACCAAATAACCCTGCGACGAAACGCGCCGCTCTTCTTTGGATCTTCTCTACCTCCTCCGTCAACCCGATCTGGTACGGATCCCACACTGATGAGCAATACTCAAGTATAGGTCGAACGAGTGTTTTGTAAGCCACCTCCTTTGTTGATGGACTACATTTTCTAAGGACTCTCCCAATGAATCTCAACCTGGTACCCACCTTACCAACAATTAATTTTATGTTATCATTCCACTTCAAATCGTTCCGCATACTCCCAGATATTTTACAGAAGTAACCGCTACCAGTGTTTGTTCTGCTATCATATAATCATACATTAAAGGATCCTTCTCTCTGTGTATTCGCAATACATTACATTTGTCTATGTTAAGGGACAGTTGCCACTCCCTGCACCAAGTGCCTATCCGCTGCAGATCTTCCTACATTTCGGTACAATTTTCTAATGCTGCAACTTCTCTGTATACTACAGCATCATCCGCGAAAAGCCGCATGGAACTTCCGACACTATCTACTAGGTCATTTATATATATTGTGAAAAGCAATGGTCCCATAACACTCCCCTGTGGCACGCCAGAGGTTACTTTAACGTCTGTAGACGTCTCTCCATTGATAACAACATGCTGTGTTCTGTTTGCTAAAAACTCTTCAATCCAGCCACACAGCTGGTCTGATATTCCGTAGGCTCTTACTTTGTTTATCAGGCGACAGTGCGGAACTGTATCGAACGCCTTCCGGAAGTCAAGAAAAATAGCATCTACCTGGGAGCCTGTATCTAATATTTTCTGGGTGTCATGAACAAATAAAGCGAGTTGGGTCTCACACGATCGCTGTTTCCGGAATCCATGTTGATTCCTACATAGTAGATTCTGGGTTTCCAAAAACGACATGATACTCGAGCATGGTGTCGTGCTGTTAGCCAAGGCACTCGCGTCGGTAGTCTTCTGCCATAGCCCATTAACGCCATATTTCGCCACAGAATCATAACGGACACGTCACTCGTACGTCTCACATTGATCCCTGTGATTATTTCACCGAGCATTGCTTGTCTGTTAGCACTGACAACTGTACGCAAATGCCGCTGTTCTCGGTCGTTAAGGGACGGCCATCGGCTACTGAGTTGTCCGCGGTGAGAAGTAATGCTGGAAATGGGTATTCTCAGCGTACCCTTGACTATGTGCATCTCGGAATGATTAATTCCCTGACGATTTCCGAAATGGAAGATGCCATGCGTCGAGCTCCAACTACCATTTCGCGTTCAAAGTCTACTAATTCCCGTCGTGTGTCCATAATCACGTCGGAAAAGCTTTCGCGTGAATCACATGAATACAAATGACGCCTTGAGCAATGCATTGCTCTTTTATACTTTGTGTATGCGATACTAACACCATCTGTTTATATGCATACCGATATCCGACGACTTTTGTCGCTTCAGTTTAATGTCGGCAGTTTTAAGGTTTTTTTTTTTTTTTCTATGAAGGAAACTATTGCTTTAAGCTTTGCAATGTATGTCTGAGACGCGTGTTGGAAAAAGATTAAGTTCCTGTCTCTTTTGCTTTGTAGTTGCTAGAAAGCAGAGGAATGTCAAATAGCTATGAGCACTATGGGACTTAATATCTATGGTCATCAGTCCCCTAGGACTTAGAACTACTTAAACCTAACTAACCTAAGGACATCACACAACACCCAGTCATCACGAGGCAGAGTAAATCCCTGACCCCGCCGGGAATCGAACCCGGGAAGGAGGAATGTCCTGCCAGAGTAATATGTATGGTCAAGCCCGCACTGATGGAATTTGTCGGCAATAGAAGCGGTATTTGATTGTGATGCACACTTGTGACATAGGTCATTATATGATCTCTGTCGTATATTCAACTATTTCATCTGAGTATGTGGAGATACGCACGTATCTCACATAGCACCCACTAGTCGTCAAAAATATCATTATCTACTATCTGTAGACGTGCCGTGTCAATTTTTCCACTAACAAGGGGAGGCCGCCAATTGTGAAATTCAGATTAGATTCATGCTGCGCATAATAAAAGCTCATGGCCAGAGGTGTAATGTGGCAAAGCACCAAGATGCACTTCTCAGCCGTTGTCGAGAAAATCGACAGTTAAAAGAAACCGTTCCGGTGAAATACTCTCTACGATTAATTATTTTCTACAGCGTCGTGACGCAGCGGTAAGCGCTCGGGTTCGTAATCCGAAGGTCGCCGGATCGAATCTCACTCAATGCATTTTCTTTATTATTAGTTTTTTGTAATATATATATATATATATATATATATATATATATATATATACTATTAATGAATTGCTTATGCATGTTGGTGAAGGCGGATCGCTCTCCAATTGTACCGCCTCCATTTTTCCGTTTGTTGAACAGGGTGTACCAAAGCTCTCACGTCCGCACTGATTTTCGACGATGTTATAAGTTGCGCTAGGGACCGCATCTACCTTCTTTCGAAGTTAGCAGGTTACTACGCTGTTATGCGGCAGCTCGTTCCGGCCCATTCAACATCTGTCCTTCAAGTGTAACGAGCGAGTAACGGAGTTTATATTTCATACCTGCCACAGCAAGTTTGTGTTCGTGGGGTCTCTATTCCAATTCGAACGTTTGACTTACGCTATACGTATTCGTTTCGGAATATCGTTTCTACGTCTTCCGTTAACCATACGTGTTTAACATTATGAAGACAATTAGTAACATTTGTGAAATACAACTTTGTTTGCGGAAAACATAATGATGTTCGTAGTCGCCAGTTTTTCGACGACAAACGACGTTCAACAACTTATTATATGCATAATCGTTGCAACTGATTGCCGGGAATTATATATATATATATATATACATATATATATATATATATATATATATATATATATATATATATGTGTGTGTGTGTGTGTGTGTGTGTGTGTGTGTGTGTGTATACACATTTGAATTACAAAAAACGAATATTAAAAAATAAGATTGCATGGCGTGAGATTCGATCCGGCGACCTTCGGATTAGGAACCCAAGCGCTTACCGCTGCGCCACGACGCAGTAGAAAGCTAATAATCGTAGAGAGTATTTCACCGCAACGGTTTCTTTTAACCGTCGATTTTCTCGATAACGGCTGAGAAGTGCATCTTGGTGCTTTGCCACATTACACCTCTGGCCATGAGCTTGTATTATGCGCAGTATGAATCGAATCTGAATTTCACAATTGGCGGCCTCCCCTTGTAAGTGTTTCAATAGTTGCTCTAACATGAATCTCAGATTTCCTCTCTACGAAAGTGAAGATAGAGAGGACACTATTTTTTAATCCTCAGATTGAAAAGTGTCTGTAGACAGAATGAAATTTTCACTCTGCAGCGGAGTGTGCGCTGATATGAAGCCTCCTGGCAGATTCAAACTGTGTGCCAGACCGATACTCGAACTCGGGACCATTGCCTTTCGCGGGCAAATGCTCAACTTTTGTAAAGTTTGGAAGGTAGGAGACGAGGTTCTGGCGGAATTGAAGCTGTGAGGACAGGTCGTGAGTCGTGCTTCGGTAGCTCAGTTGGTACCATGCTTTCGATCGCGTTGAACATGGTTTCCTGCGTGCACTTATGGAACACGTCGGTATGCCGCGCAAGACGACATCTGTTGTGCTTCGTTTGGTCCATGGGGGGTCACGAGGATTATGGTAAACGGCTATCAATCCGCCCTCATCCGAGTCAACAGGTCCGTCAGACAGGGTCGCCCTCTTTCTGTCGTGTTATTTGCCATTGCCCTTGAACGAGCTCTTCATGGACTGCGGAGACGCTTGGAAGGACTTAGCCCCCGCTCCATGAACTTTCTATGAGGTGCATACGCCGATGATGTGATGTTCTCAGCACGGACTAGTCACGAAATACAAACGGCGCTTTCCTGGCTCCAACAGCATGGGCCAGTGGCAGGCAGTGTGATAAACCTCCGTCGGCCGCGGTGGCCGTGCGGTTCTAGGCGCTGCAGTCCGGAACCGCGGGACTGCTACGGTCGCAGGTTCGAATCTTGCCTCGGGCATGGATGTGTGTGATGTCCTTATGTTAGTTCGGTTTAAGTAGTTCTACGTTCTAGGGGACTGATGACCTAAGATGTTAAGTCCCATAGTGTTCAGAGCCATTTGAACCATTTTTTGATAAACCTCCGGAAATCACGCTGCGTGGAGGTGGGACGAGGCATGCCTGCAGACCTGGATGTACCCCTGACAAAGGTCCCAATGGTCAAATGTTTAGGGATGTCGCTCCATCGACAAATTCAACGCACAGCGGCTTTTACGTATCGTAAGGTCTTACGACGACTCCGCATAGAGGCTCGCCTGAATAAATTTAGATCGTTGGACATTTTTCGGTGCGTACATGGCTTCTCACTGTAACCATTACGCTCACGTATTACAGATGACCGACATGATGGTCTCCAGGACACAGGCAATGTTTGGACACGCGGTGAACGCAGGTGCCTTTTTTCAGATCCGTTTTGTTACTCTTACTTTACTCTTCCACAAAGGAGGTATTGGACTCACTCACGTCAGGCACAGAGCGTTGGCGCTGTACCTTCGCTCAGTGCGGCGACTCTGGCTTTCACCAACAGACAGTCTTCCTGGCCTCCTGATAGCAGAGGTGGCCCCACACACGCTGTGCCCACCGGTACCTGTTGGACATTTATCGCCCTCGCTATCACATATTAGGAAGTTTTTTGTGGAGCACAGCTACATGTTGGGAGTTATACCGATGACACGGAATCCGACAGCAAAGACTTACTATAGTGTTCTCCAACGCTGGAAACTGGCTAACGACGCCACCCGACGGTCGACTGGACGCGGGTTTGGCGAGCCATCCACGCGCCCTTCCTGTCAACTTTAGTACGTTAGACGTGGTATGTGGCCACTAACGAGGTATTTCCGACCCGACGAAGGCTACATGCCATTGACGTAACTGGCGACCCGATGTCCCCCCCAATGCGCGTTGGAAGACACGAACGAACACAGACTAAACTGCAGCCCCGCACGCGAGAACTGGAAACTGATCCGCTAGATACTGGCTTTCCTGCTACGTTGCCCCTCTGTTTCGATTGTGCCCCTAGACCTCTTTCATCCCGACGCTATTTCCCGATGACCTGGATGAATGCGGCCAACTGGGTTCTAGCAATAGAGATACACTACATGTACCGCGACGGCGAAAAGGAAGTCCTCGATTTGTGGCAATACATGATCGACGAGTTCCTGGTCTTAACGAACAGGAATACCGGAACCTTTTTGCTAGCTATTTAGGATCTTCATCCATGGTCCCACCACCCAGCTGGGATGTGCCGGGTGTGAGCAGAAATTGACTTGCAGACGTGATGTTTCCACGATTCCCCTACGGTAACAGAAACAGTGACTCCGTGCAGCGGCCCCGGATAACTGGTGATGTCCATTGCAATGACGACCGCCTATTACTGGCCGCCCGCTTCGATAAGATGATCCCAGCGGGCAAGATGGCTCTTTTAGTTCACATTTTGGGCATAACTTTTGGCGTGTGGATCCATTGTTTTTGTTATTTCTTACATAAAACGAATAAATAAATTTAAAAAAATCAATTAATGAAAAAAAATCCAATCTAAAAAAACAGATGTAATACGAAAAAAGTCGGATAGAACATTTGCCACAAAAAAAGTGTAGCTGTTACTTCCAGTGTGAATCAGACGGTCCCGATCCTGATGACTCAAGGAACTTCAATGATCGGAATTAAAAAAAAAAAAAGTTGGTAGAGCACTTGCTCACGAAAGGCAAAGGTCCTGAGTTCGAGTGTCGGTCCGGCACACAGTTTTAATCGGCCAGGAAGTTTGAGTGTCTGTAGAGTACGACGTGGTGACATGAGATTGGAAAGTTCTGAGCTGCCTGTCAGTTTTGAGCTATGCCACTGACACCCGTGATTTGGTAAACGGAAGAGAGGAACTGACTTTTTGAGAGTATGGAGAGGGCGAGGTGAGGAGGGGGTGGGGGAGTGAGGATGGCGGGGCGAAGGTGGCAAGGCATGGACTGGAGTTCGTTGCCAGGCATCTCAAGCGCCCCTTTCTGTAAATGCTTTCGAAAGTGCTGGTCATCACGGGAAAATCAGTTGCCATTGAGCCAGCACAATAGGCCCCGACTATTTAGAAGAATTACCGACCCAACATCTCCAGGATGGATAAGAGTCTACAACCGCCAAAAACACGGAACTGGCCCTGACGTCCAAAAGAGAGAACGCAACGGGCAGATAGGAGCGGCCGCGAACGAAATGTTACAAGATTACTCTGTGTCTGCGATTTGGGGTCTTTCTCAGTGCCACAGCGTCATTTGGAACTTAAGTTCAGTGATATAACATTTGTTAAGTATGTTAATGGTATTTTTCGCAAAAATAGTGAATGTGTACCGTATCTACGGGCAAAAATAAAACCTACAGTACACGCCGACCACTGTTCCCCCGTTCGGAAGCTTGTTAATGTGATCCATGACTTTTACTTATTGATTAAAGTAGAATATCATGGATTATTTTATGAAATTAAATGTTAAGTTTTATTTTAACAATACATTAAACGCTCCCATTTCTCCTAAATGGAAAAAAGTGACTTCAAACTTCCAAACACATTTGATTTCAGTACAATAAATTTGTACAGAATGTTATTTGTTGTTCAGTTCTCAGTAGAGCGCAAACAGTATCAGCAAATTAAAAATACAAGGTGGACAACACATCTACACCAACTTAAAAAATGTTTTTTTTTAAACCGCGCAAATTATTTATTATTACATTCATTCACTATCTAAGTATCTTTTATAACACAAAGTATCGATATTATACTCCTTACTTATTGCTGACTTCTGGAGCTTTCGAAGCTGAGCGCGCTTTTTCTCTGGAGAGAGCACTGTCTTGTTGTAGAATAGAAACAGTGCGCAAGCTGCAGCGGTCACGCGCCGTCTTGATGTGCGCAGGGCAGCCGTTGTTGGATTTCGGCACGGCACGTCGCCCACAACCGCCCCGCGGACAAATACTACGAAGAATTTTCTAGAAAGCGTAACTGACAACTGAAGGTGTTACGTTGTCGGTTGGAGAAATATCTTGAGTAATTCAGTTACTTCGCGGAAAGACGCGCGGGATTAGTTATGAGGTTTACGGTTGGAACAGTGTCGTGTCTGTAAACAAATAATATTCGTGGAGAAACGTATCGAAAGTGGAACATCAATGAGAAAGCCCTGCGATCAGTGATTACGTGTTAAGGTAATGTGGAACTGCAACACAGCAATGGTTCATCCTGAGATGAATCTGAAACGAGCTTAATGGTTAACACAAGACTAGATAAGTTTAACCATTGTGCAAAAGGGACACTGAAACAAAATAATATGTCATGTACTGTTTTTAAAGCGATATTTTCCATTTTTGTAACTGAATGACTTTAATATTTGAAAACTGCAAGAGGCACATGTTGGTATTAGGCACATGATCAGGTTGATTTTTGTCCGCAGCTCGTGGTCGTGCCGTAGCGATCTCGCTTCCCGCACCCGGGTTCGATTCCCGGCGGGGTCAGGGATTTTCTCTGCCTCGTGATGACTGGGTGTTGTGTGATGTCCTTAGGTTGGTTAGGTTTAAGTAGTTCTGAGTTCTAGGGGACTGATGACCATAGATGTTAAGTCCCATAGTGCTCAGAGCCATCAGGTTGATTTCCTAATGAATCGCGTTCTCTGTGTATAGCTCCCCTACTCGAGACCGATATTCCAATAGCCGCAAAAATTAATATAAAATACATCGAAACTGTAAAATATAGCTCTACTACTATAACTAGTTCCGCATCTCAGGCGCGAGCATTATGAGACCTACCCACATTACGGTCTTTGACAACAACGTCAAACTGATCGCTGAAGTTCCGTTTGCAGTCACTGCGCTGGTGGCAAGACGTTTGACTATGGTACCGAGAGGTGCTTTTAATCCATATACAGTGTGTGAGGAATGCGCTTTTCCTTCGGAAAACGAAAGAGGAAACGAGTGCCGCTGACACTCAGTCCACAGGGCACTCTTCAATGGAATCCTCTTTCAAAAGAGCAGTAGTACCACTGGCATAGTGCACCACAACATTAAAAAAGATTTGAAAATGAAAGTATCTGGACTGATGTTTGTGAACGAACTATCTGACAACGAAAAGAAGCAGCTAGCAGCAACATGCCTTGCTTTGTTGGCACAATTTCCAAATATCCTGCCGGCCGCTGTGGCTGCGCGGTTCTAGGCGCTTCAGACCGGAATTCTCGCTGCTGTTACGGTCGCAGGTTCGAATCCTGCCTCGGCCATGGATGTGTGCTATGTTCTTAGGTTAGTTAGGTTTAAGTAGTTCTAAGTCTACGGAACTGATGATCTCAGATGTTAAGTCCCATAGTGCTTAGAACCATTTGAACCAAATATCCTATCTTACAGGATTGTGTTTTTTTTCTGGTGAATTTGCGAATATAGTAGTTCACAAAGGAGGAACAAGGTTTTCTTGTTTAAGAAAATCTCCAATATATGCAAGAGTTGTAAAGGAACCTCATGTTCTGATATGGATCGGTATGCCATTAAATTCAGACGATATTTTTTTTGAAGAGCTTTGAATCTAAATGTGTATCTGGCCATGTTGTTAACAGTTCAGTTCGAAGACAACCGAATCATGGATCACGTGCGGTTACAGTAGAACAGCTCCAGCGCACTTTGATATCAAAGTGCATGAGTTCCTCAACAAACATTTTCGAAACCACTCGATTGGGTGTGGTTTAGCTAAATCCCCAGCCTCATTGAAAATGCCATCACGAATCCTACACCTTACCACGCCAGGCAACTCATTATGGAGAATAATAAAGTCTCATGTGGCACACAAGGCTAATCGAAAATTGCACGGAAGTGCTGAAACCTTTCGAAGTGTAGCTCCTAAGGTGTTCAACAACGTGTCAAAGACTTGAAGATGTATAGAAATCAGTGTAAGACACAATGGTGCAGATTCGCCACATATATGGATTTTATTTGTAAGTACACCAATGTACTTTCGACGCAGAAGTATGGGGCCTTCTCAGAACTCACTGTACGTTCTAATAACGGCATTCAACTCTAACGTGTTATAACAGTTGAACTGGAGAAAAAGATGCGGTCAGACGATTGCAAAGTGCAAATCAATGTGGTATCTGTAAGTGTTATCATAAATAAGAGATGGAAGTGCCGTTTTGAAAAGTCTGATTATGAATGCGGCACAGAGTCGGAACAGAGCGCAGAAATATTTTATGAACCTTACAGGTTGCCCCTTACAGCAAGGTACACTAAGTGTCTAGTTGCAGTGTTTCTGCCCTGGGCTCATCTTCAGGAGCAAGAAGCGCGCACCGCGTCGTAATGACACGTGTGGGGCAGCTGCGGCTGGCCGGCTGCCGGCGTGCCATTAGTCAGGCCGGCACTCCGCACCGCCCACCGCTGCTGCCCGGCTGACGTGTATATCGCACCCGGCGTCCGACGCGTCGAAAATATTACACCTCGCCGAGAAATATAAGCCACTACGATTTGCGTAACGAGTTTCCTATTTATTACCTCGACAGGTTTAGCGAGGCACATTGCACCTTTGCTTCTTCCTGATCCATGGGTGTGTTGGCGCCTCTTATGCGGTCGAGTGCCACACTACATAATCGAAACACGACAGTTACTAGATCAACTAGATCAACATAGGGACTTTGTGACTGTGGAGATTCCCTCAACTGCTTCGTAAAAAGATTGTTTAACGATACGCACCTGACGGAAATGTAAAATGTTAAATCGGTAGTTACAATCACGATATTTGTCTAACTTCGTGGTGATGCTCATCACTAGAGCCCAGACTTCCACGAAAATTCATGTCGCTTGCATGTTTCCACGTTTTCACCATTTGGAGAGTAAATCCCTATTTCGAAGATTTCATCGGTACAACTGTATGAATTTAGACATTTATAATGCATGTTATATCAGTTTTCTGGCCAGCTGCATATACTGCAATCACTTACATGATAAACATCATTTATTGATGTTTTCTTTGCAATTTTAATTACATCAAAAGAGGGGAACATGAGTAATTTCGCGACTTCTGTTATCGTCTGTTAAGTTCATACTGAGCTGAAGCACCCTAGTTCGGCTCGGTAGATGTTGATAGAGGTCAATATGCTTTGTGCCAATAAATTTAAATAAAAGAAGGGCTCTATTGTTGCTGACTGATGCTGCCCGGATATAATGATGGCAAATAAAGCAATTAAAAGATTTTATCCATACCTAACAAACGTTTCATGTTTAGCCCATGCATTACATCGTATGGCTGAAACACTACGTGTAAATTACGACAAAGTGAATGTAGCGATATCCTCCACAAAACAAGGCAAATAGAAGCACAACATACAAAATTTTGATGTTTCTGACAGCATTAGTTGAACCATATGATATATTCTTTTCCTATTAAACGTATTGTTGGAAGCACCTGTCTATGTTGTCACTTTCAGAGATACAATGCAAAATTTAGCTTTGCCACCACAGGCTATTTTAACTATAGGTACTTTCGCCTTTTACTGTGATAATGTCGTTGAAGTTAAGCCTGTAACAGACCGAAAATTCTCGCAGTTTTTTATAAGTTAACATCTGTGTGCTTCATCCAACTGATAAGGCTTAAGTTACTGTCTCCTAAGTGTTGCTTTTTTCGGTTATGGGTTGTAGACACTTTGCGAATGGCTAATGCAACTTGCATTGAAGACGCAGAAGTCGCATTCAAACTGGTTTGAAGCGATATCCGATTTACCTCAAATCCAGTTTTCCTCATTTGCCTGCGGTAGTAACGAAGTTGAGAGCCACATGTTACTGGTGGCATCTCTGACAATTATTGAAGAAGTTGAAAAATGTTTGCACTCATCCTTGGAAAAGTGGATGTCTTAGAAAAATGTAGCATGAACAAAATTATTAGATCCTTAGTCTGAGTTTATGAAGTTGGCAAGCCGGCCGAAGTGGCCGTGCGGTTAAAGGCGCTGCAGTCTGGAACCGCAAGACCGCTACGGTCGCAGGTTCGAATCCTGCCTCGGGCATGGATGTTTGTGATGTCCTTAGGTTAGTTAGGTTTAACTAGTTCTAAGTTCTAGGGGACTAATGACCTCAGCAGTTGAGTCCCATAGTGCTCAGAGCCATTTGAACCATTTTTTTGAAGTTGGCAAAAAAAAAAAAAATTGTGGCACAAATGTAAAATACTTCGAACTTGATCTGATTTTGTCCGAAAATTCTTCACAGTAGTATACACATGTCTTTTCTTCAGACGTAGAATGGTCACTTTCTATGGACAGTCAATGTTCTGTCTGATAAATACATGACCGAAAATGAATAAAATTTGACGAAATTGTTTTTGTGTGATGTTTTAGAAGAAAATTGAAATAACTATGTAAATGAATTTTGATATGGCCTATTTTTATTGCTTTGGTGACTCATTGTGCATGCATAATGACGCTGCATGGATACATGCATGTTTTACGATATGATAGTGCATGAAAATATTGGCTCTACAGTCATCACGTAACTGGCGTTAAATGCTGAAACTTTCGATGTATTCGGAACCGATGTTCATCGTCAACATTATGAGGTACGATTCCTGTGTGTGTGAATGGTCTCTTGTACTCGGGTTGTGGTATAGAAGTTAACAGCCTCCAAATGTCATCTTGGGCAATTCTTGTCCATCCTTGAAACACATACTGTGTCAGTTCATTAACCATTACTGGATGGGGGCTAGTATGAACGCTTGTTTCTTCCCATGACATCCCAGACATGCTCTATGGGTGACAAATCAGAGGGCCAGATATGCCATTCAGGGATCTATACATTCCTCGAGGCACTTGTGTGAATTGCGGAGTTGAGTCTTGCGTTATCTTGCTGGAAATTTACAATGGTCATGATAAGCGTTGCTTCGTACTGGCGAGCTCTCAGCCTCCCTCCAACAACTACCGAATCGGTCCTGCTGTCATAACCGGCCGCTAACCACACCAAGATTCTCGGAAATGTATGGTTCCAGACTCCTTTTCAAGTCTCAAACATCTGTCCGATTGAAGTGACGAATGAAAATTTGTACCAAGGGTGGAACGGATCTCCCGCTTACTAGGCAGATGCGCTAACCTCTGTGCCACTCTGGCACAGTGGGTTTGCACAACTGTAAGGGCTACTATAGCGCACCTCCTCCCTTAATCCAAATTCCCATTCAGTCAAGTGGGCTGTCAAGACAGTTCCATTTCTGTTTATATATGTTTTGACAGACACTATGGGTTTTAGTATCTAATGGAGGCAACGTCTTTGTCCTAATATAGAAGAAAATGTTTACACATATAATGGTTTCACTACTCCAAAGCAGGACACAGCATTCATATATACGTTTTTCTTATGTCGTGTTTCGTTATTCCTCAGTAAAGGTTGGAAGATTTCATACCAGTAATTTATTTGTGCAAGTTATCAATCCTTGTGACCAAATAATATTATGTAAAATATTCTCGGGATTCCAGCCTGGTTATATGTTCATGAGCTTTTGGCAGAGTGTCCTTCGGTTGTTGTCAAGTGAGGCCACAGCTAGTACAACTCCAGTCAGTCACAACTTTACAATGGTCGAAGGGCACTCAGTCGAAAGCTCGTGTACGTATAACCATTTAACGCCGTTGGAAACAAGAGAATTTTTGAGTCAAATCGTGTCAAAACCAAGCGTTCGTACAAAATAAATAAATAAATCCGACCTACAGCTGTAGCCATTGCTGACTGCTATGTTTCCATGTTCTGAACATGTCAATGTTAATATTATAATAGTTTCAGTTATATCCAACTCTTGCAGTGCTCCAAGCCCTAATAGAAAGCACTGACGCTCAAATAGTTATAGGTACAGAAAGTTGGCTAAAGCCGGAAATAAGTTTAGCCGAAATTTTTTGCACACTATCTAACAGTATTCAGAAAGGATGGATTCAATACAGTTGGTGGTGGAGTATTTATTGCTGTCAGAAGTAGTTTACCTTGTAGTGAAATTGAAGAAGATAGTTCCTGCGAAATGGTGTGGGTACAGGTTATACGTGACAATCGGACTAAACTTTTAATTGGATCGTTTTACCGACCACCCGACTTCCGGAACACAACTAGCTCTCTATACTCATGAAGAAATGAGTGCTATCGACAGGGGATGTCAAATTGACTCCATATTTTTAGATTTTCAGAAGGCTTTCGACACCGTTCCTCACAAGCGTCTTCTAACCAAACTGCGTGCCTACGGAGTATCGCCTCAGTTGTGTGACTGGCACCGTGGTTTCCTGTCAGAAAGGTCACAGTTCGTAGTAATAGACGGAAAGTCATCGAGTAAAACAGAAGCAATATTTCGGGGTTCCCCAAGGAAGTGTTACAGGCCCTCTATTGTTCCTGATCTATATTAACGGCATAGGAGGCAATCTGAGTAGCCCTCTTACATTATTTGCAGATGATGCTGTCATTTACCGTCTTGTAAAGTCATCAGGTGATCAAAATGAATTGCAAAATGATTTAGATAAGATGTCTGTGTGGTGCGAAAAGTGGCAATTGACCCTGAATAAAGAAAAGTGTGAAGTTATTCACATGAGTACTAAAAGAAATCCGCTAAATTTCAATTACGCGGTAAGTCACAGAAATCTGAAGGCTGTAAATTCAACTAAATACTTTGGAATTATAATTACAACTAACCTAAGTTGGAACGATCACATAGACAACGTTGTGGTTAGAGCAAACCAAAGACTGCGATTCATTGGCAGAACACTTAGAAGGTTCAACAGATTTACTAAAGAGACTGCTTATACTGCACTTTCCCGCCTTATTCTGGAGTACTGCTTTGCGGTGTGGGATCCGTATCAAGTGGGAGTGACGGGTGATATTGAAAAAGTTCGAAGAAGGGCGGCTCGTTTTGTATTATCGCAAAAAAGGGGAGATGGTGTCGCAGGCATGAGACGTGAATTGGAGTGGAAATCATTGAAACAAAGGCGTTTTTCGTTGCGACGGTGATCTTCTCATGAAATCTCAATCACTAGCTTTCTCCTCTGATGCGAAAACATTCTGTTGGCACCCACCTACATAGGGAGAAATGATCATCGTGATAAAGTAAGAGAAATCAGGGCTCGCACAGAAAAATTTAAATGCTTGTTTTTTCATCGCGCCGTTCGAGTGGAACGGTAGAGAGACAGCTTGAAGGTGGTTCATTGAACCCTCTGCCAGGCACTTAATTTTGAATAGCAGAGTAATCACTTAGAAGTAGATGTATATATCTTCGGAGACAATGGGAACAAAGCACATAAGAAACATCTCAATAAAAACGGTGAGCTGTGCGTGGAGCTATCCTTTCCCCTTTGTAGGAGACCATCCAGGACAAACCTACCACATACAAGTCGCTGTGCCTTACAGATATCCTAAATCAGAGCTTCTTTGTTCAGGATATTCTACGCATTTCAACTCTCCTAAGTATCGCGCAGTTTCTACGTCGTATAGTGTCCCATGTTAACTGAAGCGTGGATGTTGAACAGAAACTGTACTTCTAATTAACGTAAATAATGTACAGGGTGACAATTATTGAACTATATGAAAAGGAAACGTAAATTAGTTACAAAGTACGGCATGCACACACATTATTTAACATGTAAACGTCATTACAGATATTCGGATTGAGGTTATGACACGTTCGATTTGCCTGCCATCATTGACGATGATGTGGCGCAGACGAATAGCGAAATTCTGCATGAATCACTACATTGATGCTGTCGATGACCTCCCAAATGGCTGTTTTTAGCTCAGCAACGATTTTGAGGTTATTGCTGTACCCCTTTTCTTTAATATAGCCCCAAAAAAAGGAGTCGCATGTGTTCAGACCCGGAGAATATGGTGGTCAATCGAGGCCCATACCAGTAACTTCTGGGTAACCCAGAGCCAGAATGCGGTACTCAAAGTGCTCGTCCAGAACATCAAACACTCTCCTGCTTCGATAGGGTCGTGCTCCGTCTTGCATGAATCACATCTTGGATAATGAGGATGAGTGGAGGGCACAAATGAGAACTCATTATTCTGTTACTGTGAAACAGCCGAGTTTCTAATTTAATCTGCTTGCTATTACATATGTAGTATACTTGCCAGACAATAACAGATGATGGCTATCGATTCCTGTACGAAAGTTCTTCCGTTATATTGACAAATAAAAATATAAAATTACGCTGTAAAAGCGTCTGACGACTTGATGCCATTAAAGGTGAATGAGGTTTCCAGTAACAACACTAATAGTAGTTTACTGCATGCTTTATTCATGGACAATAACATACAAATGTGTCTTCACTTGTTTACTGCATTCTGTAGGTTGTTTGTAACAACAAAGAGCTTTCAGTAGAAGAGATGTGTTTCAAACTAGCGAAGATGGATAAGTGCTCATAACTCTGAAGGTACACATTTTAGAGCTCATGATTACTGCAAATTTTCGTCTTGTTTTGGTCCATTTTACCAATTCTTAAAATATGGAAAACTTATTTTTAACACCCTGTATTTCCAGATTACTGTTAGTATACACCTAATAAATATTATCCAGGTACCTCTTAGTGCATATCGGTATGAGGAGTGTCCACACTTCACCTTTATGTCGGCTTGAACTCTACTGGGAATAATTCTGACGGGCATGGACGTATGTGGAGGAATCGCAGCACAACATCTGTGGAGGAATGGCAACACAACCCTCCTCGTCACTAGAAACAATGAAGGTATTGGTGTTGGATACAGGGCTATCGAGTGATGTCGACGTTCTAACTCATTCCAGAAGTGATACATTAGGTTCAGGTCGGGACTGTGGGTACGTCAGTCCGTTTCAGGAATGTTGCAATCCATTGCTGCATCCGAGAGTCGCCGGATACCGGTGCACCCGCCAGTGGAACAGGCGAGAAACGATGACGAAACAAGGCGGGAAGGAAGACCGCCTGCGGACGAGACTCAAACCCGCGACGGAGACGAGCAACAGAGCACACGAAAAGAAAAGAAAAAAGAAACGGCGGACCCGACACAAAAAGAGCAATACAGGCTACAACGAAGTGCAACAAACTTTCGACACGACGCTGTCTACAGAACAAGTGCGAGCCACAATCCAAATCGAGACCAGAGAGGAATACCAGTACCAGGCAAAGTCGTCGCCGAGTAGTCAGTAGCACGGTGGAGATGGTAGCGAACGCTGTCAGACGAATTACACGACTGACTGAGCAGTCTTGTTTTTACACTACTGGCCATTAAAATTGCTACACCAAGAAGAAATGCAGATGATAAACGGCTATTCATTGGACAAATATATTACAGTAGAACTGACATGTGATTACATTTTCACGCAATTTGAGTGCATAGATCCTGAGAAATCAGTTCAAAAATGGCTCTGAGCACTATGGGACTTAACATCTGAGGTCATCAGTCCCCTAGAACGTAGAACTACTTAAACCTAACTAACATAAGGACATCACACACATCCATGCCCGAGGCAGGATTCGAACCAGCGACCGTAGCAGTCGCGCGGTTCCAGAATAAAGCGCCTAGAACAGCTCGGCCACACTGGCCGGCGGGAAATCAGTGCCGGCCGCGGTGGTCTCGCGGTTCTAGGCGTGCAGTCCGGAACCGTGCGACTGCTACGGTCGCAGGTTCGAATCCTGCCTCGGGCATGGATGTATGTGATGTCCTTAGGTTAGTTAGGTTTAAGTAGTTTTAAGTTCTAGGGGACTTATGACCACAGCAGTTGAGTCCCATAGTTCTCAGAGCCATTTTTTTGAGAAATCAGTACCCAGAACAACCACCTCTGGCAGTAATAACGCCCTTGATACGCCTGGGCATTGAGTCAAACAGAGCTTGGATGGCGTGTACAGGTACAGTTGCCTATGCAGCTTCACAGTTCATCAAGAGTAGTGACTGGCGTATTGAGAGAGCCAGTTGCTCGGCCACTATTGACCAGACGTTTTCAATTGGTGAGAGATCTGGAGAATGTGCTGGCCAGGGCAGCAGTCGAACATTTTCTGTATCCAGAAAGGCCCGTAAATGACCTGCAACATGCAGTCGTGCATTATCCTGCTGAAATGTAGGGGTTCGCAGGGAACGAAAGAAGGGTAGAACCACGGGTCTAACACATCTGAAATGTAACGTCCACTGTTCAAAGTGCCATTAATGCGAAAACGAGGTGACCGAGGCGTGTAACCAATGGCACACAATACCATCACGCCGGGTGATACACCAGTATGGCGATGACGAATACACGCTTCCAATGTGAGTTCACCGCGATGTCGCCAAACACGGATGCGACCATCATGATGCTGTAAACAGAACCTGGATTCATCCGAAGAAATGACGTTTTGAAATTCGTACACCCAGGTTCGTCGTTGAATACACCATCGCAGGCGCTCCTGTCTGTGATGCAGTGTCAAGGGTAACCGCAGCCATGTTCTCCGCGCTGATAGTCCATGCTGCTCCAAACGTCGTCGAACTGTTCGTGCAGATGGTTGTCTTGCAAACGTCCCCATCTATTGACTCAGGGATCGAGACGTTGCTGCACGATCCGTTACAGTCATGCGGATACGATGCCTGTCATCTCGACTGCTAGTGATACGAGGCCGTTGGGATCCAGTACGGGGTTCCGTATTACCCTCCTGAACCCACCGATTCCATATTCTGTCATTGGAGCTCGACCAATGCGAGCAGCAATGTCGCGATACGATAAACCGCAATCGCGATAGACTCCAATCCGACCTTTATCAAAGTCGGAAAGGTGATTGTACGCATTTCTCCTCCTTACACGAGGCATCACAACAACGTTTCACAAGGCAACGCCGGTCAATTGCTGTTTGTGTATGAGAAATCGGTTGGAAACTTTCCTCATGCTAGCACGTTGTAGGTGTCGCTACGAGCGCCAACCTTGTGTGAATGCTCTGAAAAGCTAATCATTTGCATATCACAGCGTCTTCTTCCTTTCGGTTAAATTTCGCGTCTGTAGCACGTCATCTTCGTGCTGTAGCAATTTTAATGGCCAGTAGTGTATTATATTTCAATTCCCCATCTGGTTCAAATGGCTCTGAGCACTATGAGACTTAACTTCTGAGGTCATCAGTTGCCTAGAACTTAGAACTACGTAAACCTAATTAGCCTAAAGACATCACACACATCCATACCCGAGGCAGGATTCGAACCTGCGACCGTAGCGGTCGCGCGGTTCCAGACTGTAGCGCCTAGAACCTCTCGGCCACCTCGGCCGGCTCCCCATCTGGGGCGGGCTGGCAGCAGCATAGACACTGCTCTTCAGCCGAGAGACATGAAGTAAAGAACAGAAGACATTTAAAACAACATAAAGGAGAAAATGTGCAGTCGAGGTGGGACAGTATTTATGTCGGCCGCGCGGGACACTTGATCGGTGAATTCACGTGGGGAGATGGTGCTGCACACACTAGGCGAGAGCAGCGCTGCGGCGACACCGCCCTGAATCGTACAGGGAAGTCAATTGGCTCCGACGGGCATTCACCTTCTGCGCAGCCCTATACCAGATCCACAAACAATTGTCTCGCAGATTCTACATTCTGGTAGGGTCCATTATCATGCTGATACAATCACCGTGTGCTAAGTGCACTGTTTTGGACGCAATAAAATATGTTCATATCCTTCAGAACTTACGTTTTTGAAGTGCTACAAATGGCTGAACTGTAATCACGAGTAACTCCCCTTTACCACAGCCCCACCTCTGCCGTCTTGGTAGTACACACGATGACAGGTAACCTTCTCCAGGCTTTAGCTAAACCCAGACGCTTCCATGTAGATGTCGACGCAGATGTCCATGACAGATTTGTAACTCAGGTGACACCCAGTGACTAGTCTACATTCGAAGTCACTGACCGTTCCTATACGTCGCATTCTGCTGTTACAGCTTGTCTGCTCACGACACGAAACTACACACCTTTTTTTTTAAAAAAAAATTACTGGAGGGTACGCCTCTCGTGAAATCTCCTAATCAGTTCCGCATTACACAGGCGTTCCCGGATACCTTTGATCATGCAGTGCAGTTAATCGATATCGTAATGCACACATAGTATTATGACACGCAATCCAAGGTATCCAGGATGATTGTATTGTTGAAATTAGACCCCGTTCATAAACGTTCAATACAGAAACACGAAGTTCAGACGTACAAACAAGTAACTGATATTGGCTATTCTAAGGAGCAGAGAGTACTGAAACTGTATTGATTGACTATTCATTAACATTTGTGTTATTCTCCACCCACATACAATGTACATTTGAATCGAAAGAACAGTTATTGGGCTTCCGTGAAAATGACCACGGATAGAAAGCATGGACTCAGTCTGGATAGGTGCAACAACTATTCGTATTAGCTACTAATGCAGCTATTTGCCACGGACTGCCAGTCACGGAAAACTAAAGAGGATTACCAGCTACAGTACTGCAGATCTTGCTGGTTACCTCTGCACCTTCCTTGAGGAGTGAAACTCAAAGTACACCTTCTCTTTTCAGAGGTTTTCCTTAGCTCATGTTGTATTGTATTGTATTGTATGGAACTGGGGACCTAGACACGACAGAGAGGCTCCGTCCCCGCCGCAGCCCTCAGTGGTTCACAACCCCACAACAGGCTACAGCAGTCCACTCACCCCACCACCGCGCCACACCCAACTCAGGGTTATAGTGCGGTTCGGCTCCCAGTGGACCCTCCAGGCAAAGTCTCACACCAGACGAGTGTAACCCCAAATATTTGCGTGGTAGAGTAATTGTGGTGTACTTTTACGTGGAGAAAGTGTTTGCGCAACAATCGCCGACATAGTATAACTGAGGCGGAATAAGGGGAACCAGCCAGCATTCGCCGAGGCATATGGAAAACCGCCTTAAAAACCACCCACAGACTGGCCGGCACACAGAACCTCGACACAAATCCGCCGGGCGGATTCGTGCCGGGGACCGGCACGCCTTCTCGCCCGAAAAGCAGTGCGTTAGATCGCACGGCTAACCGAGCGGGCCTAGCTCATGTTACTGCCATTAATGGAGAAGTGCGTGCTATTAGTAGGAATATTATAATGGCGCAGTATACCATATTTTCATCAACTTTATTGCAAAGTTAATTCTGCTCGTTATAATAGTACCGAGACATATAAAGAGATTTTTCTGAAAAGATAAAATACCTGGAGCAGCACAAGGAATTATTTCAGAGGAGTATCAAGCTTTTAGACAATCACAAAAAAGCGATCCTACAGAAGTCTGGCCGCTGTGCTAATACACATATACTAGCTGCATCACGACGTTTATTTAAATAACTACACTATCACAAAATTTCTACTATCTGTAAATTTAAGACTTTTGTCACTGATTCGTTTATTCTGTTACCGTCCAAACTTCATACAACAGACGTACTCGAAACTTTGACCTCCAGTAACAAATCAATGTGTAAAACAGCTGTTCTTACTTTCAAAACTGCCACAGTATCTCATAACACTTAAATTTTTCATCTAATCGTGATTTCAATAGTAGTTGTCAACTTAAAGCAAGATACTGTTAACTTATCACACTCCCCAAAATTACGTGCGACTATAGGGTATCCAGACCATCAGATATGAAGCCTCCTCTGTCTCACACAGGCCATACATACACCAAATATTATTTATTGTAAACAGAAGGTGCAAAAATTTTGTAAATATATTTACAGAACTTTATAAAGAAAATGCTACTTTATCAAAATTCCTTACCAACTGTAACGGTAAAATCAAAATGTACATCCAGCCCTGAGACTAGACTCAAACTCCCCATCTCTGTTCTACGAAGGAAGGAAGGAAGAAATGTTGGAGATTAAAGTTCCATTTACGACGGCATTATTAGGAATGGAACACAAGCCCGGACATCCTAAACTAGGATGTCCGGATTGATATTTTCAATACCACACCCATCCGTTATACGAGGAAGAAAACAACTTCTCATCCCAAACATGGTTGTTAAACATGACCCCCTGAGAAAACAACATCAGATCCGCAAGTTAGGAATTTTAAGAAGCCCAATAAAAAATCTATTTGTTTAACGCTTAACGCAAAAAAGTAAACAGGGACTCAGATGCTGCTTCATACGAAGTCAACATATTAAATAATTTTTCTGATAATATTCCTCCGATCTAAAATACAGCGGTGTAAGCTTCGTGCTGGGTTTTAAAGGCGGATTACCTGTGAAAGGAAGTCCAAATACGCCCTGAATTAAGAAAAATGATCCATTAAATGTCGTGTTTAGACCCGTGAATCGAATTGGTAATGCAACCTGAATGCAAATAATTTGTGAAGACCTACTTATATAGTGAAAACTTCTTTGCGCAACGATTTAAAGTGGGCTTAGCAAAAGGAAATTGAATTCAAGCGGTGAGCAGTCACACTGAATACCTCACCTAGGAGGAAGTTGTCTGCTTATGGCTCTGTGTAATGGAGTTGGCATGTGGACCTACTCTATTATAGTATACACGGCATCAAATAGGCACGTTTTATATACAAGAAGCACTGCGTCTCTGTCAGCTGCGTTAACACAAACGCCAACCTTCTGCTGCTAAACATTCAAAGAAACGCGAAACCTAACATGCATAGTGACTACTAATCTTTTTGTTATTACTTACATCAATAAATTTGGCCGAGCGGTTCTAGGCGCTTCAGTCTGGAACCGCGAGGCCGCTACGGTCGCAGGTTCGAATCCTGCCTCTGGCATGGATGTGTGTGATGTCCTTAGATTAGTTAGCTTTAAGTTCTAGGGGACTGAAGACCTCAGATGTTAAGTCCCATAGTGCTCAGAGCCATTTGAACATCAATAAATTCTTGAAGATCCTACAAATTTCTGAAGCAAATAATACGTTTAACATCAAGTTATCATATTTTAACTACTGAGTGCAAGTTGGTCCAGTTCGTGTAAATAGTAAAATGTGTGGCAGGGAAACTGGTTTGAAAGAACATTTGAATGTAAATCTATAGAACTGACACTCCGAAAGTAATTCATTCACATTAGTAGGTGTAATATAAGTGTTCAGAAAACATATTTACGAAATACACTCGTCAAAATAGCTTGTTCTTGGGTAATGGGCAACATCTCGTTCAAGTGGGAAAGAAAGTTTGTGATACCAAAGTACAAGGTTCGCTGGAGGCATTCAGTTATACTACCTGAGTCTGACAGACGACTCACGACGGTAATACATTGATGAGGTAAAGTTAGGAGGCTACTACACTGACGATAGCTTTACTGAGTCACTTTAGAAAAGAAGCCATTCAGTAAATTCGTGTATGAGTGACTGTAGTGCAAAATATAGCAACTGGAACCTGTAAGGCAAAGCTGAAGTGGATTCTCAGGCAAAGAACCATCCAGAAATAAATCAATTATTCCCAAAATTTATACAAAAATAGCATGTAAAATCCATTCTGCATCATATAGAGGGAAGCGGAGAAACAGTGAAAGCTCTTGTTTGGACTGAACCGCATCTAAATGAAGCAACAACACATAGCTCACCACACGCAGAAAACAACGCCAAATTGATCGGTTAAGCTCACTGTTTGTATAAGAATAGCAAGAAAGTACATTGTTCATAGTATGAAGGGAAGAGGAAACATTATTAAATAATTTATTTGGTGTGGATCGCATCCGACTGAAGCTTAAAACGTGGCTCACTACACAAAGAAAAACCTACAGTTTACTATTTATTCCTAGAAAGATTTAGCTAAAAATTTACACGCTTTGGAGAATGTTTCTACATCACTTATCGCATCCATAAGCGAGCAGGCCATGGTAGAAAACCGATAGGTGCTGTCTAAAACAAAGTCATCTATCAGAATCTCTTAGCCTGGCGCAGTAAGCTTTCTAGAATACTGAACGGAAATCGAAGCAAAGTAAGTGAAACAAAAATTCCTTTAACACATAATTCAAATGTGAAAGACACCAGTCATATCTCCTATCGAATTGATCTGTTACGCCTTTATAGAGTGTGAGAATTTAATATAGATTGTTTTGAAGCGCGTCACCACGTTGGAAGTCGTGACATTTTATTTTACCTACTCTTTCTATCTTAGGGATTGTGTGCATGATATTTTATCGGAAGTCTGATGTCATGCCTTCAGTCTCATAGGTCTAAACACCAACATCAATAGCCGTTTTGTTGCCACTTCGCCCATTGATTTCACAGACTCCGACGGGAAGTTGTCAGCCCATTATACACTTGTTTGCCCACATATCTTCCAAAGCTCTGTCAAAGTCTGAAAGTCTCCCGTATCACCTCTATCTCCTCCTCTGTCGCGTTATCAGGCAGCTCCTGCCATTCGTAGAGACCCGCAATGTATTCTTAAAATTTGCTCTCTCCTCTGATTTTAACGATGGAATTCATTTTGCTCTTATAACGACGACATCACTGCTCTTTGTTTCACTGAGTGTTGTTTTGATTTTTCTACATGCTGAATCTGTCCTTTCGACAACCATTTATCTTCTGATTTATTCATACAGTTCCTCTAGTCGTTGAGCTTTAGCTTCAAATGGCTCTGAGCACTATGGGACTTAACTGCTGAGGTCATCAGTCCCCTAGAAATTAGAACTACTTAAACATAACTAACCTAAGGACATCACACACATCCATGCCCGAGGCAGGATTCGAACCTGCGACCGTAGCGGTCTCGCGGTTCCAAACTGTAGCGCCTAGAACCGCTCGGCCACTCCGGCCGGCAGCTTTAGCTTCGTTACATTTCCTATTGACATCATTCCCAAGTGATTTACATCGTGGTATTCCTTTATTTTCTTTAAATTTTTTATATGTTCGTCATTTATCGATAAACGGAATTATTTTTTCGTTAACCCACGATTCGTCCGCAGTTACCTTCTTTCTGCTTGCAGTTGCATAGCCAACTTCTGTGATGCTCTCTGTACGGACGTTCATTCTTCTTTAACTGAAGCACTGATTGTGATAGTCATTACCGCAGCATCTACAGCCTCGGAGAACTTCAAACGCACGCCATCATTCCTTAATTCCTCAGTATCCCACTTCTTAAACAATGATTTTATCTGTCGGTTCTCTTATACTTAAGGGTACTCTTCTTACAATAATTCGGGTAACGAAGTGCAAACAAAACGCAAATATAACTGTCTTGTCAGTATTGGTGGTTGCATACGTTACTAAAGAAGATGACGATTGATCGTGTTCCACCAAATGTCGACATTGTATCTTCCTCGGTGTCCTTTGACACGATTACTTTTACGATATACATTTGCTCACTCTTACATACATATTGCGAAGCTAACCATACCAGCTCTTAAGTTATAAGGTTCGTAGGTCAAATGGATTCCTTTTGAAAAAACGGATCTTGTCTTGCATTTGATGACTTGTGAATAACAAAATGATAGAAGTGGTTTCTACGCCGACCTCGTAAATCGGTGCATTGCAACTGAGAGATCTGATCCTTATTGTTCGAGTCTGTGCGTTTGTTTGCAACACGGTGTTCTTTGTCATTAGCAGTGAAAAATCTATGATGGTCACTGGCCACTGAATTCAACAATTGTAACATACTCCGTAAGTAATCTGTCCATAAGGAAAAATAGTTTGCTGATGGGAAACGTGTTTTGGGTGCCTGATATGTTTTCCGTGTTTGTGGAAGTTGGCATGTACTCGTGTGTAATAGCGTACGTTAGCGGCTGGTGGCGCCGCATCTATTAACCAGCGCGAGAAGCGGAAGACTGTTGTAAACAGGAAATGCATGCCCTTCCCGTTTGTAGCTGAAGTAGCACCCTATGCGTGCTTGTACCTAAATGCGGTGTCATATGCACTACCTAACATAATAGAACTTATGTCGGAAATATCCCAAGCAAGGGCGGATACAAATCAGAACGGTGTTATGTAATGTACGGGAGCATAACGTTATACCCCAAGCACGGGCGGATACAAATCAGAACGGTGTTATGTAATGTACAGGAGCATAACGTTTCTAAACCTCGACGTTCTACAATGGCCAACTACGTGGTTAAAACTATCCATTTATCCTGTGAGAAATAAGTCGAAGAAATACTGATAAGAATTTTGCTGGGTGGTTAGTCAAAGTACCATACATTTCATGATTTTTTTTCTGTAATAATTTAAGGAAGCGAGATAAATCCGAGTTTAACGTTTCGTCCACATTAAGATCGTTGGGCAGCGAAGCACTACTATATGTAGACACGTACGTGCTAGTAAATCGGCCTTAATTAATTTATATGCCTTTAAATCGGTATTTTTTACTTTTCACGTGATGAATTGCTTAGAAGCATTCAAGTTGTACTGCAAGATAACTGATAAGGAATCATAGACCAATACAAACAGAAACGATCTTTCCTCGAAGCACTCGGAAGCATTATCAGCACTATAGTCTGTGCACTGTATGGCTAACATCCCATACTAGTTCGCTGCTGTATGACACACGATCTAGCTAAAGTAGCTTTTTGTTATAACTGGTAAGTGCACATTGCTATAAACGCTTAAATCACTGTAATGCTTACTGCTGAAGTTTCTGTCTCAGAGACAATTTCCTCGTTCTACTTTCAGAGGAGTACCATTCAAACGTTCCTCTTAAATTTAGTTTTCCCAGTCCGTTGGCTAACAGCCAACAGAAGTTTCTACAGGCCTTTTAATGGCTTCGTTGTGTCGAAATCGATTAACGGCGGGGCAATCGCTCATTGCTTTCGATAAATGGAATTCGGGTAGTGCCAAATGGGCGCATACGTATTCGTCTGTACTGGGGGAACTATTGTGATCCGAATAGCAAGGTAGCTATAGAATTACTGATCTCTCATTCTGCACAACTTGCAAAAGGCAGAGGCACAAGAGCATCCGTGAGCTACTGAAATTTGTTTTTTCGTTTGGAGCGAAAGTAAAATTACTACTTTTCATTCACTACATCTTCTGCGTCGTATCATATTCTGATACTATGAAAAACAGAAAAGGATGAAATTAAATCTAAAAGCCTGACCTTGCCTATATAATACATAAAAACAGACTCGAATTTGCTTACCAACTCCAGCATATATAGCTCAGTCGAATGAACAGTACAAATGGCCAATAGTAAACTGACAGCCTCGTGAAGAGTGCGGGTGAAGTAAGCGCAAATATCAGATGGCTCTTGAGAAGAGCGAACTTGTACAGTTATGAAGTTGATCAATGACTTAAAATAAAATTAAATTTCAAAAGTATGACAAGACCCAGACACATAAAAGTAACATGCATAGTATACATAGAGCCAAACCAAATATGCCTATTTCATAACAGATGAAATATTTTTGCAACCATCACGGGACGCAGATAGAAGCATACTAGCACTGCTGTACTCTCAAGTGGCGGAAGGTATCTAAATATAACTACACAGGGTGGAGCAAATAAATGTGGATACGATTAGACATGAATTTGTGGGAGCATTAACCTACAGTTACTTCCAACATGATAGAGCAACTGCCCATAAAACCGGCCGAGCCATGGAGCACATTTACACAATCTTCACGCCTAACAGAATTGTCAGCAGATGTCATTGTGGTCGCGGCCGTAGCTGGCCACCCAGCTCACCTGACCTGTCAGTGTCCGACCGCTTTGTGTGGGAGCCCTCTAGTCTAAGGTGTCCCGCAACAACCCTCATAGTCTTCAAGAACTGCAGCAGAACATTTCGGATGAGACTGCAGCAACTTCAGCAGTCTAGCTTCGATCCGCCTTCAGCAACTTGCTGACCAAAAAGTGCCAAGAGATCAATGGCGGTCACCTTCAACATCTGCTGTAGTCAGGTTAGTACTGTATTTCCTATTGTCTGCTGTGTTTCTTTGTACCCTGCAACTCTGTTCTCCAGCCCACTTTTATTCGCCCCATCCTGTACAAAGCGAAATCAAACGAAAACGAGACAGACGGAAAATAATAAGCAAACTCTTTATTATTTCAAAAGTAATCTCCAAAACTGTTAATACATATATCCCACTGTGAGACAAGACGGTCAACACCTTCACGGAAAAAGTTCGCAGTTGCCTACAGAATCATGATTGTACCCGGGCGTGCACATCTTCATCCGAAGCAAATCCACGGGCACGAATATCTTACCTTAGGGATTCTAGAACTTGGAAATGGCATGGGGAGTGATCGGGAATGTATGGATGATGTGTAAGGGCCTGCCAGCGAGACCTCTATAATGGAAGCGAAACAAACTTGACAACCTGCGCGCTCGCCCGAACAGATTTTCACGAAGGTATTGACTGTCTTGTCTCACAATGGGATGAATGTATAGACAGTTATGACAGTTACTCTTGAAATAATAAACAGTTTTCTTACTTTTTCCTATCTGTCTCGTTTTCATATGACTGTCCTTCATAGCATTATTGTCTGAGACAAAAATATGCAGCACACGAACTTAACACGTCTCAGAGTTTACAGGAGTATCCACCTTGAACGATTGCTGGTAAGCCACCGCGTCGAATCGAAGCTCTCTAATGCCATCTTCAAGGACTTTTCGCGACCTTAGCGGGAAGCAGCATATAGGTTCTCTCTTCTAGGTACGTGCGCTCTCGGAATTTTAATTTTAAGTCATTCCGTGATGCAGGAGGGCTCTTGCAGCGTCTGCTACTGTCGTTGACTGAGCATTTCCGTGACGCTTTCGCGCTTACAAACTGAACCTGTAATGAATCGAGCTGTTCTTCTTCGTGTCTTCCCTATTATTTCTATTAATCCTGTCAGATACGGATCGCAGACTGCCGAGCAATGTGCCACTATTGGTCGAACGAGCGTTTTGCATGCTTCTTTCTCTGTCGATGGACTCCATATCCAGAGGATTCTTGCAATGAAACTCAGTCTGGCATCTACCTTATTCTTTATTAATTTCATGTGCTCGTTCCACTTTACAACGCTCCTTAAATACTCCTCGATATTTGAAGGATGTAACTGCTTCCAGTGACTGTTCTGCAATTGTGTAATCATACACCACCATACAAGAGGCTACAGGCAAAAGTCGTGGAAAATTCGAGGGAAATCATACATCATGTTTTAAAATCACGGAACATAGGGATAGTGAAGGAATCAGCAAGTGCAACATATACTGCGCGTCATTGGATTCTTATATTTTTCATTGTTTTTCCGTGTAATCATCCGTAGTTTATGCTACAAGAATACAAAGCCGTACTATAGAGTACAGAAATATTGATTACAAGTGCAGAGGTTGGGCTGAATGACCACTATGGTGGATGGTGGAGCTACTAGTTGGCAAATGGGTCTTTAGTCCTTCACCTACGGCGTGGTTGCAGCGGTGTAGTGGGCAGAAACCAGATGGGATTCTGTCGTCCAGTCGTGAACGACAGTAATTTAATGTATTCTTTAATTTCAAACAGAATACATCAGTGTTGGAGGGCCTAGGCAGCAGTCAGCTCCCTGCAGGCTGGTTTTGAGCGGTGAAGCTTGCCGACATCACCAGGCCCCCATGCGACGTCGCCTCGCCCGGCACGTTACGCGACAGCACTCAAGCGGTATAGCGACGCATCGGCTCCGAGGCACTCGGGCGGCAATCCGTTATGAAAGGTTCCTCAGAGTCGGTCGCGCTGGTTGGGCGGATGCGCGACCCAGTGCAGGATGCACCAAGACACACACAGAGTCGAACCGTTGACCTCGGTGCGGCAGGTCGTGTCAATGATGGCAGCCACGGGGGTTGCTTGCCGAGGGCGACGAACAGCAGTAGAATTGGCCCGCACGTAGACAGAGGTGGGTGGGGAACTAAGTGGTCCAAGCACGATTAGCGGATCCCAAAGGTGGGTGGAAGGTAGCCTGCAGGTGGCCCGGCAGATAGAAGGTAGCAAGTCAGCAGCATTCGGACTCAGGCAGACTCGCAGCTGTCTTCAGACAGCATCCAGCGGCAACAGACTGATGACCCATTTTGGGACGTTGACCGACGTAAACTGAAGCACGTAGCTGACTCGTGGCAGTATCCCACTGCTTGTCTCAAATAAGCAGTATTTATATCAGAGCATCCCACCACTGAATAAGCCGCGTTGGCTCGAATAAAATTATGGAGCTTTCGATGACAATCTCCGCCACCGTCATCAGGAGTAAAAACTACTGACTGCTGAGCCTGGCACTGTTTCTCCTTATATACGAACGATAGCAGCAGCTGGCACCAATCCTTTCAATGACGGATTCGCGGAAGGTGAGTTTGGCAGTTCATAGCAGCTCCGGCCTATCGCGGGACCGAGCAGCCGGTGCCACGTTTGTAACTCCCACTTCAGCCTCCCTAGAAGTGTCAAGCATCCGTCTTTGGTTTCGTTCGATATCAAAATCACACCCCCGCGCCCTACTATGTTTGTACTCCTGGTCTCTGTTAAAATTGTTGCTGTTTATTCTGACTTCAACCGCTTTCTTTATAACGGAATCTCAGTATGTTGACACATGAGCCAAGACTTTCGTCTTTTAAAACTGTATTTTGTGGTCGTTTCCGAGTCAATGATCAGCTATGGACGACTTGTAAAGTTCCCTCTGCTTAATATGTCGCTATGTTCAGTATAGCGCTCCAGCACTGAGTGAATTGTGTAATGCATTTAGATGCTGCTGCCGCATTCGCAAGGTACACCATACGCACCGGGCACACGAAGAACTATGTCGTTGTTAACAGGGTGCAGCATACTTCTCATTCCATGTCCCTGCAGCACGTGTCGTGCTTTACTGCTCGTCGCGACTGAGATTAGAATAAACAGAAATAATTTTAATAGAGATCAGGGGAACACACTTAGTAGGACATCTAGGCGGGCTTTCGTTGTCGAAAGAAAGCAAAGAAGGATGCTTCATGCTTCTATGGCAGTGTATTAAATATCGCAAAATAGGAAAGCTGATTTTACTTAGAACATTAAGGTAAAAACAGAGACCGACAGGAAGTGAAGGAACGTGCAACTGCCAATGAGCATATTTTAGATGATTACGTTCTATAGTTACTTACACTTTAAAGCTTTATACTGATATACTGAGAAAGCACTGGACTCCAGTCTTGGAGGTACCAGGTTCAGTTCCAGATAGGATTGGGAATGTCAATGAGGAACTTTGTAATAGCTATGTTAGTTACTGGACTGCCCCAGGTCCTCTCATTCTGCTATAAGTTAAGTGGTAGGGACGTTATCTGGGGCTGAAAGGCAGTCTGTGTGATTGGCCCTCCACACCCCCTCCTCCCAGTGCTGTGACGAAGAAAGCTGTAACCTATCTGCCGCCAGGCGAATAGTGAAGCCACAAGCTTGCACAACAGACTTTAACTTTTCTATCTTAATTACTTTGTGGTGGTAGTGCATCTAAAACATGAAGTAGTCTAAAATCACCATACAACCTTATTATCTCTGTTAATATAAAATATCTACAATTGCTTAATTAACGTAACTAATGGTTACATCATGAATACCATGTATAATATAGACATAGCGTGATGTGTCAACTGAGTTTTTGACATGCCACTTTGGATTTCAGAAAGATGTGAATCGCTTGGACTGGCCGACAATAAGACCGCTCCCAAGGACTCAGACGCATTTAAAACTGTAGTGCAACGGACAATTAACAGGACAGAGGCGGTGCTAGTAAGCGTGGGACTTGGGTATTGCACCTCACTGCAATTGCAAGTGCCACATATCTCTTACTTCTGTAATGGTTTCTCTTAGCTTTTGTGTGGTTACATTTCTTTCTTCCGCCGGCCGGGTTGGCCGAGCGGTTCTAGGTGCTACAGTCTGGAACGGCGCGACCGCTAAGGTCGGAGGTTCGAATCCTGCCTCGGGCATGGATGTGTGTGATGTCCTTAGGTTGATTAGGTTTAATTAGTTCTAAGTTGTAGGGGACTGATGACCTTAGAAGTTAAGTCACATAGTGCTCAGAGCCATTTGAACCTTTCTTTCCCTTAGTCTCCAGAAACATCCTCACGGTCTTGCCTTCTGTTTGACCATTCTTCCTCCTGTACATAGCTCTTACTGCTTCGCCTCGTCCACGGTACCATGAGTAGTGGGGTTAAGAGATTTCTGGCACAATTTTGATATCAAATTGATATCAAATTTAGTGACTAATTATTTAAATTAACCCATTAGTCCTCTCTCCATGAACCATGGACCTTGCCGTTGGTGGGGAGGCTTGCGTGCCTCAGCGATACAGATTGCCTTACCGTAGGTGCACCACAATGGAGGGGTGTCTGTTGAGAGGCCAGACAAACGTGTGGTTCCTGAAGAGGGGTAGCAGCCTTTTCAGTAGTTGCAGGGGCAACAGTCTGGATGATTGACTGATCTGGCCTTGTAACATTTACCAAAACCGCCTTGCTGTGATGGTACTGTGAATAGCTGAAAGCAAGGGGAAACTACAGCGGTAATTTTTCCTGAGAGCATGCAGATTTACTGAATGGTTAAATGATGATAGCGTCCTCTTGGGTAAAATATTTCAGATGTAAAATAGTCCCCCATTCGGATCTCCGTTATCTGGAGAAAAAAAGCTGGCGTTCTACAGATCGGAGTGTGGAATGTCAGATCCTTAATCGGAAGGTAGATTAGAAAATTTAAAAGGGGAAATGAGTAGGTCAAAGTTAGATATAGTGTGAGTAAGTGAAGTTCTGTGTCAGGAGGAACAAGAGTTCTGGTCAGGTGAATACAGGGTTATAAATACAAAATCAAATAGGAGTAATGCAGGAGTAGGTTTGATAATGAATAAAAGAATAGGAGTGCGGGTCAGCTACTACAGAGTAGTGAACCATCAGACCGACGTACAACTTTGGAGTCAGGGTGCGTGGGATAACCACGAGAGTGCTCCTGCTGTCATATCGAATCGCACCCCAGACCATAACTCCAGGAGAAGATCCAGTTTGTCAAATAGGCAGACAGGCTGATTGCAGGCCCTCAAGTGACCTCCTCCTAGCCATCAAGTGCACCGAGGGAGAACCAGGTGTCGTTGGAAAACACAAAAGACTTCCACCCTGCCCTCCAAAAATGGCTCCAAGCACTATGGGTCTTAAAGTCTGTGGTTATCAGTCCTCTAGAACTTAGAACTACTTAAACCTAGCTAACGTAAGGACATCACACACATCCATGCCCGAGGCAGGATTCGAACCTGCGACCGTTGCAGCGAGGCGGTTTGTAACACCTCGGTTCAGTTTAAAGTTATAAAAGCTATAGAAAGAATAATTTAAAATTAAGAATAGAATTTTTAGAGGGGAAAATAGTGTAGAATCAGAGTTCGGTAATTTCGGATCAAAATTATAATATATCGGCAAGTAGTTTAACGTCTAAGTACAGCAAAGCCACGGAAGCTCCGTCATGGAGAAGCCAGTGATGTTAAACTATTGTGATGAAAGACCTATAAAAAGGCCTGATCTTCATTATTGCCGCCTTTTTTCCTTGATTGTTTCGTTAAAGGACGTGGAACACGTGTCAGTCAGCGAGACAATAATTATATTGGACTTTATCGTGTTAAGATTCACGATAAACTGTTAGAGTATTACGGAGATTAAAAGTGATGTAGTGTACAATCTCTGACAGTTGGTAGCAACGGAGTATTAAGGGGATTTTAGGACTTTAGTGCTAGATTGGAACTTTACGGACATATAGACAACAGAAACTCAAATTATCTGCTGATACGAGCGAATTCAGAGGTAACAGTATTCAGATATTAATGTGGACTTTTGAAAGTGTCGTGTGCCGTTAGTTGCGAATCTGGACGTAGAACGCGTGCATATCGACATTAGCGGACTATTTAGATTCTTCCAGGCTAGGAACCTTTTAAACAGACCATCATCCATCACCACCTTAATCCTTGAATATAGAGTGACAGTTAAATACAAGAGTGTTGTACTTATTTCATTTACCTAGTACTAATCAGTGAAGGATTTACGGAACCAAAGCTATTATGCATTAAGTCAGCACCATCTAGCGGAAAGCGTAGGCATTAACTAACACGCTAACTGAAGTGGACGTTTACGTGTTTTACGGACTGCTTAATATGAACTTTTGTGACTTTTTGACGTCCCCACTCCCTCCGAAAGGTGGCGCAGGCTGTCTTAATCATAAAAGGGGAGAGTTTTAGCCAGGCAAATTACTAAATAAAAGCGATATTTACAAGACTCGCGGTAATAGCAAAACACAAGGCTGGCACCTCATCGGAGAGTCGTCGCTGTCACGTCGGGAAGCAAAGCCGGAAAACCTACCTACGATACGTATCTACGAGCAGACGTCGACGTGGAGTACCTAATAAGGCAACCACAAGAGAGTTGGGGATGCTTCAGGTTCCGGACTAAAGTGCCCTCCAATGACCTGTCACTTGACACCACTGAAGCCGAAAATTGCGGTGGTTTGAGGTCAGTGGAATGCATCCTACAGGGCGTCTGACTCGGAGCTGTCCTTGAAGTAACAGATTCGTAACAGTTCGCTGTGTCACTGTGTCGCTAACTGTTGCTCAGATTGCAGTTACAGATGCAGTACGATTCAGCAGAGCCACAGACCAAAAACACGACGATCTCTCTCGGTAGCGCCACGTGGCCGTCCAGTGCCCGGTCATCTTGCGATCGTACATTCTCGTGACAACCGCTGTCTGCAATCATGTACTGTGGCTACATCCCTGCCAAGTCTTTATGCAATATCGCAGACGGAACATCGAGCTTCTCGTAGCCGTATTACGCAACACACATTCAAACCCAGGGAGTTGTAGATAATGACATCTTTGTCGACTTGAAGGCACTCTTCACTAACAAACTGACTACGTCCGGTCTCAAAGGTATCTGACGCTCAAGACCGTTACAGCCTGTATTTAAAGCAAACCTGATTTGAATCGTCATAGTGGTGCGAAATTTGAATAGACATCTTTCAGATGAAGAAAAACTCTTACCAACTTCCGTTTATGTAGCACAATTCCTTCTTCGTGATCCGATTTTTTCCATCAATGTATATGTCGTCACCCCATGAAAACATCTTGACGGACTTGGCTCTTTACTTAATTTGGATTCTGTTTTTGTTTCTTCTTTCAAGTAAACACTGCTTCCAGAACTTAATTTATGCCGTTCTCGTACAGCTTAATCCCATTGGTCTTGTTTCTTGTAGTTGATCACGTTACAGGATACGTTTTTAATTTCTGCTGCTAGTTAATAGGACAATTTCTGCCTTAGTATACCTACGTGTCTCTTCCCACACTGCAGTACATGACTTCCTTTGCCGCAGTTGCTGCAGTGAGCTGCTGCTCTCTCTGAGTGGCTAGACGCAGCCCGTGGTGCCTCAGCAATGCGTGACCCCGCGGGTGGTCGCACCACACGCCGATTAGCAGCATTTAGCAGGCCAGCTTAATGAGGCGGACGCTGAGATAGCGCGACCGGGTTGATGGACTGCTCAATTGAGCCGCGGCACAATGATAAACCAGTGGCGTGCATGACCTCGCGAATCCCAGTAAGTCCAACCTGACAACTCACGCACAATGTTTCTGAACGGAAAGAATACAGTGAGATACTATGTTAATGACTCTTAGAGCCGCTGTACAGCGCCGAAAAAGATATTTGTTTATTCAGTTGATTACCTTGTTGAGATTAAAAATAAATAAAACGAAGCACCACAACCATATCATCAGAGAAGTTTATTTCAAACGACTAGTTTCGGTGCAACACTTAGGCCATCTTCAGGTCCACTATAAACCAAAGTAGTACTTTCATTCCTTGGTTCGTGTATCGTAGAACCTATCTAATAGTAGTAGTCACGACTGTATACATCAGAAGTGTATACTCTACAACGTGTTGTCACCGCTGTTGACACTGGTGACTGACAGTGGGGACAGGATATACTCATGTTGTATGCAGTCCACGACAACTACTATGAGGTGACAAAAGTCATGGATAGCGATAAGCACATATAAGGATGCCGGCAGAATCGCCTACACAAGGTATTATATAAAAAGGCAGCGCATTGGCCGAGCTATCAAAAATGTTTCAAATGGCTTTGAGCACTATGGGACTTAATATCTGAGGTCATCAGTCCCCTAGAACTTAGAACTACTTAAACTTAACTAATCTAAGGACATCACACACATCCATGCCCGAGGCAGGATTCGAACCTGCGACCGTAGCAGTCGCGTGGTTCCAGACTGAAGCGCCTAGAACCGCTCAGCCATAGCGGCGGCGCCGAACTATCATTTGCACTTAGGTGATTCATGTGGAAAGGCTTCTGCCGTGATATTGGCCGCACAGCGGGATCAACAGACTTTGAACGTTGAGTAGTAGTTGGAGCTAGACATTCCATTTCGTAAATCGTTAGGGAATTCATTATTCCAAGATCCACAGCGTTAAGAGTTGCCGAGAACACCAAATTTCAGGCATTACCTCTCACCACAGTCGACGCAGTGGTCGACGGCCTGCGCTTAAAAGACGAGAGCAGTGGCGTTTATGTAAAGTCGTCAGTGCTAACAAACAAGAAACACTGTGTGAAATAACCGCAGAAATGTGGGACGAACGACGAACGTATGAGCTAGGACAATGCGGCGAAATTTGGCGGTAATCGGCTTTGCCAGCAGACGACTGACGCGAGTGCCTTTGCTAACAGCACATCACCTGCAGAACCTGTCCTGGGCTAGTGACAATATTGGTTGGATACTAGGAGACTGAGAAATCGTGGCATGGACAGATGAATCCTGACTGCAGTTGGTAAGAGCTGCTGGTTGGGTTAGAGTGTGGTGCATGGACCCAAGTTGACAACAAGGCTCTGGGCAAGCTATGTTGACTCCATAATAGTGCGGGCTGTGTTTACATAGAATCGATAAGTTTTCTGGTCGAACTGAAGCGATCATTGATTAGAAATGATATTCGGCTACTTGGATACCATTTGCAGCCATTCCTGGACTTCATGCTCCGAAACAACGATATCATGCCACTGGGCCACAGTTGAACGCGACTAGTTTGAAGAACATTCTGGACAAATTGAGTGTATGATTTGGCCACCCAAATCGGACGACGTGAATCCCATCGAACATTTATAGGGCAGTTCGTGCGCCTGCACTGGTGACACTTCCGTTATCACAGACGGCTATAGAGGCAGCGGGGCTCAGTATTTCTACTGGGACTTCCAATGAGTTGTTGAGTCTGACGAGGCTGTGGGTGTTCTTGTTGTACACGAAGTACCACTAGGCTATGCCCGTCTGACTTCTGAATGCTCTACGGGTTTTCTTGAAATGAGGGATAGGGTTTTGTGGTTGTTTCCTGTGTGTAAGCTTGTGTTTGGTGTTTTATGTGTGTGTTATTGATCTCTAAAGTGGCATGTAAGGGTTAATTTTGGACGTTTGTGAGAAGCTCCTGGTGGTTAGAATCCTAAATTTTGTATGAAGTCCATATCACGTCGAGTTTGCTGCACTACGACGGGCAAAAGAAGATCTGACACTATATTCGAAGGTATCCCTCGACTTTTGTCATCTCAGATTATGTGAGTTCTACTGTACAAGGGGCAAGGGATGAAATTACTCTTTTTGTTGGGGGGGGGGGGGGGTCTGACGACAGCGCAGGTGTTGTTTGAAAAAATTTATTTGATGATTCGGCTGTGGTGGTTCGCTTTCTTTATTTAAATCTCGAGTCGCTGTCCCATCTCCGCGTGAACGATGGATTTCCACAAGTTGTTGAGATTAGGCCTTCGAAAGACCTCCTGCGTTGGACCAAAGAAATTATGTTCTGTATTTGAGAAATAATAGTTTATGTAACAAATAATGACCCATTCCTGCTTAACATGGATAGCACTAAGTATCTATGGCTGGACTACTTTTCTGGTTTAGCTGAAATTTTTTCACTGGGCACTACTTGTAGTTATTACTAAAACTTAAGAACAACGTTAGGTTGCTGAATATCACGTTTCCTATAACTTATTTGATTTAAACAGCACACATCAGGAAAATTCTCTAGTGGTACGAATGTTATCTTTTCCATATTTAATTGACATTTGGATTGACATCTTGCGACAGTAATGGGAGCTGTGAGCTACTGTACCACCCGGTCCGCCCGACTGCAGTGAGTGTTCAGCGTGAGCTACGGCCACGTAAGCTGACGGTAGCTCATGGCGGCCAGACACAGGTGGCTTTAAGTTCATCTACTGTGGCCACAAACCTTTCTCGTGAATCAGTGTGTCCATTACTGAAATCCATATCAAAATACCTACAATAGTTTCTGATACTATCCAGAAAATACATACAGAAAAACACGACACTGGACTTTAATTTACATACATAAATTAACAGCAAATATTTTGAGGATACGTAATTTACTTCGATTGTAATTATTATCTTATCTGTCTCATAGTAACTCCAATAAAAGAAACAGAGCACAAGAAGAAATAAAAATAACAATGATGAGAATTTGTCTGACTTTGGTTAATAATCTCAAGTTCTATTACAGAGATGAGTAAGCTGCATCATTACAATTCATGCCTAAATTATTATTGTATATGTGTCATCACTAAAGTGTCACCATCTTTATCACATATCTGAAAATGTTAAATGATATGACAACATATACTGACTGAAAAAAATTAGACCTAAACACTTCATTGTTCCGTTGGAGACTCTTGACTTTCATGTAATTTGCTAGCATATTTGAGAGAATACTCTTTCACGATGGTTAAAAAGTTGTGTAGTTAATACACTCCTGGAAATTGAAATAAGAACACCGTGAATTCATTGTCCCAGGGAGGGGAAACTTTATTGACACATTCCTGGGGTCAGATACATCACATGA
Organism: Schistocerca nitens; assembly: GCF_023898315.1. Taxonomy (NCBI): domain Eukaryota; kingdom Metazoa; phylum Arthropoda; class Insecta; order Orthoptera; family Acrididae; genus Schistocerca; species Schistocerca nitens. The sequence goes on from NC_064615.1 coordinate 506,904,579, forward strand.
TCACACTGACAGAACCACAGGCACATAGACACAGGCAACAGAGCATGCACAATGTCGGCACTAGTACAGTGTATATCCACCTTTCGCAGCAATGCAGGCTGCTATTCTCCCATGGAGACGATCGTAGAGATGCTGGATGTAGTCCTGTGGAACGGCTTGCCATGCCATTTCCACCTGGCGCCTCAGTTGGACCAGCGTTCGTGCTGGACGTGCAGACCTCGTGAGACGACGCTTCATCCAGACCCAAACATGCTCAATGGGGGACAGATCCGGAGATCTTGCTGGCCAGGGTAGTTGACTTACACCTTCTAGAGCACGTTGGGTGGCACGGGATACATGCGGACGTGCATTGTCCTGTTGGAACAGCAAGTTCCCTTGCCGGTCTAGGAATGGTAGAACGATGGGTTCGATGACGGTTTGGATGTACCGTGCACTATTCAGTGTCCCCTCGACGATCACCAGTGGTGTACGGCCAGTGTAGGAGATCGCTCCCCACACCATGATGCCGGGTGTTGGCCCTGTGTGCCTCGGTCGTATGGAGTCCTGATTGTGGCGCTCACCTGCACGGCGCCAAACACGCATACGACCATCATTGGCACCAAGGCAGAAGCGACTCTCATCGCTGAAGACGACACGTCTCCATTCGTCCCTCCATTCACGCCTGTCGCGACACCACTGGAGGCGGGCTGCACGATGTTGGGGCGTGAGCGGAAGACGGCCTAACGGTGTGCGGGACCGTAGCCCAGCTTCATGGAGACGGTTGCGAATGGTCCTCGCCGATACTCCAGGAGCAACAGTGTCCCTAATTTGCTGGGAAGTGGCGGTGCGGTCCCCTACGGCACTGCGTAGGATCCTACGGTCTTGGCGTGCATCCGTGCGTCGCTGCGGTCCGGTCCCAGGTCGACGGGCACGTGCACCTTCCGCCGACCACTGGCGACAACATCGATGTACTGTGGAGACCTCACGCCCCACGTGTTGAGCAATTCGGCGGTACGTCCACCCGGCCTCCCGCATGCCCACTATACGCCCTCGCTCAAAGTCCGTCAACTGCACATACGGTTCACGTCCACGCTGTCGCGGCATGCTACCAGTGTTAAAGACTGCGATGGAGCTCCGTATGCCACGGCAAACTGGCTGACACTGACGGCGGCGGTGCACAAATGCTGCGCAGCTAGCGCCATTCGACGGCCAACACCGCGGTTCCTGGTGTGTCCGCTGTGCCGTGCGTGTGATCATTGCTTGTACAGCCCTCTCGCAGTGTCCGGAGCAAGTATGGTGGGTCTGACACACCGGTGTCAATGTGTTCTTTTTTCCATTTCCAGGAGTGTATATTGCTTGTGCGCAGGCACATGTCTGGTGTCCTAGTACACACTGGAATATCTAGTGGTCACATTGAAAGTGTTACTCACAGAGATCCAGCGTGGGGTGTAATTATCGTATGGCAGCAGAACATGGTACCTATTCTACATCTACATGGATACTCTGCAAATCACATTTAAGTGCCTGGCAGAGGGTTCATCGAACCACCGTCACAATTCTCTATTATTCCAATCTCGTATAGCGCGCGGAAAGAATGAACACCTATATCTTTCCGTACGAGCTGTGATTTCCCTTATTTTAACGTGGTGATCGTTCCGCCCTACGTAGGTCGGTGTCAACAAAATATTTTCACATTCGGAGGAGAAAGTTAGTGATTGGAATTTCGTGAGAAGATTCTGTCGCAACGAAAAACGCCTTTCTTTTAATTTCCAGCCCAAATCCTGTACCATTTCTGTGACACTCTCTCCCATATTTCGCGATAATACAAAACGTCCTGCCTTTCTTTGAACTTTTGCGATGTGCTCCGTCAGTCCTACCTGGTAAGGATCCTACACCGCGCAGCAGTATTCTAAAAGAGGTTCAAATGGCTCTGAGCACTATGGGACTTAATATCTATGGTCATCAGTCCCCTAGAACTTAGAACTACTTAAACCTAACTAACCTCAGGACATCACACAACACCCAGTCATCACGAGGTAGAGAAAATCCCTGACCCCGCCGGGAATTCTAAAAGAGGACGGACAAGCGTAGTGAAGGCAGTCTCCTTAGTAGGTCTGTTACATTTTCTAAGTGTGCTGCCAATAAAACGCAGCCTTTGATTAGTCTACCCCACAACATTTTCTATGTGTTCTTTCCAGTTTAAGTTGTTCGCAGTTGAAATACCTCGGAATTTAGTGAATTTACGGCTTTTAGATTAGACTGGTTTACCGTGTAACCGTAGTTTAACGAGTTCCTTTCAGCACTCATGTGGATGACTTCGCACTTTTCCTTATTAAAGGTCAACTGCTCCTTTTCGCACCATTCAGGTATTTTTTCCAAATCGTTTTGCAGTTTGTTTTGATCTTCCGATGACTTTATTAGTCGATAAACGACTGCGTCATCTGCAAACAACCGAAGACGGCTGCTCAGATTGTCTCCCAAATTGTTTATATGGATAAGGAACAGCAAAGGGCCTACAACACTACCTTGGGGAACGCCTGAAATCACTTCTGTTTTACTCGATGCACTAATGTCGAAGCGATTTACGCCGGCAAAAATTAGTTCCAATTTTAGCCACCGGGTGTAAATCTGGCACTGTGAATGCAAGAAAGACGTATATAAATGTTCCAACATGTAATGGGTGAGGAACAGGAAAGGTCGAACAAGAGAGAAAAGTATAATGTTTAATTTACTATTAACTACCGCCTACACAATTTGTTCAATATGAGCACAGGAAACATCGATGAGATGCAGCATCCGTAAAACGACGTGCTCCAAACTTGCTCGCAGTGGATCTGGTGAAATCTCATCAACGTGTTCCTGTACACTGGCCTTCGGATGAAGCAGAGACTGAACGTGTGCCTGGTAAACGCGTTCTGTTGTATATCCCCACAGCCAAGATTCACAGTGAATCAGTTCAGGTGATCTATCAGGCCCAAAAAAAAAAAAAAAAAAAAAAAAAAGACCTCTGGAAATAACACGTTCGTGGAAGGTTCCATTCAGCAAATATTTCACTAGTCGAAGACATGAGGTGTTGCCTCATCTTGCAAGAAATCAGTGGTTTACACACAGTTGTGGCCTTCCTAAGTAGGAATCACATACTGTACAAGGAGCTCTCGGTGCACCTGACAGGCCCTATGGGTGCATTCTCTTCAAAGAAGAACGAGCCGAGAATAAAGGTGCTTGTCAATCCACGCTACACAGAGCCACATACAGCGAGTGCAATGGCTCGCCGTACACAACACCTCAAGTTCAGCAGTTGCGTGTATTCACTGCAGCCTGCAATGTAAAACATTCCACAAAATATTGCCCGGCCACATGTCATCAACTTCGATCCGTGCCAGAAGCCAAAAAGCAAACCCAGAACTTAGTTGCGGATCAATAAGTTTCAGTTGCTGCACCGCCTGGATCTTGTGCCGGTTTTAAACAGACCACAAGACTTTCCGTACTGTTGACGACATAATGTACAATTCTCGTGGCACTGCACGAGCACCAGCCCTACCTGAGCCATATCATACGTGCCCATTTACAGCAACAGCAACGTTGTCAGTAACTTCCTCTTCCTGGCACATCAGGCTCATCCGTGCTTTTGAATTTTACTATCGTTTTCTTTTAACTAGGAGCCGGCCGGAGTGGCCGAGCAGTTCTAGGCACTACAGTCTGGAACCGGGCGACCGCTACGGTCGCAGGTTCGAATCTTGTCTCGGGCATGGATGTGTGTGATGTCCTTAGGTTAGTTAGATTTAAGTAGTTCTAAGTTCTAGGGGACTGATGACCAAAGAAGTTAAGTCCCATAGTGCTCACAGCCAATTTGAACCATTTTTTTTAACTAGGCCTTTCAATCGGCGATACTCTTTCAATGCAGCTCATTGTAGTTCTTGCCTCAGGCCTTTCATTCGGCAATACTCTCTCAGTGCAGCTCACTCAAGTTGTTGCCGTTCACAGAAAATAGTTTCACTAATAGCGCCCGGTCTCTCTTCTAGATAGCCACACTGTTCGCTCACGTTGTTGTTTGTCACATAACAGCATTGACGTCATATCGTCAGAAGAACAATGTACAGCGTCAGATCGGCACCTGGCCGTCAAAACTAGAACTAATTCTTTCCAGCGTAAATCAGTCCCGCGTTATCGCATTAGCATATCTACCAAGTTTAGTTCCCATACGATAATAACAGCGCACACTGGACCTCCGTGGGCAGCTGCGCTTTGATTGTAATCACTCGGTACCAGCTCCGCAGTAAAATAGATGTAGCCAGGAGACACAAAATAAAACGGCGCAATCCGGTGATAGAGTGGATTATCGTGTGATAGTTCATCTTCTGTATTTGAAAGGAACATTAACGCAAAGTCGATGCTGAGTTGATGAAGTGTATGATGCAGGGGTGAGTAGCGTAGACGCTTTTATTGTGGTGAAATAAGTTTAAAGGGTACAAAACCAAGTGGTAAACCAGATCTCTGTAAAGAATCGGTAGTCATAAGAGATATGGGTCTCTAGTGCTCGAAGACCTGCGTTAATATTTCAAGATTTCAGTGTGGACTGCGGCTGCCGATATGCATGTCCAAAAATTAAAAAAATTAAAATTAAATAACTATTTTTTCGAGGCGCCAACTAAAATTTTATGACTACCCCAAGCGATATCTTTTTAGGAAGGTAGGCGGAATTGATCGAAAATCGCTTCAACCGTACTTGTTCCTCGAAAATTTTCGTAAGTAAATACCCTTTTTTGTTTCTGTATTGCTTCCCACACGTAAAAGCTGAACCCAATCTAGCAATCTTTCTGCAAGCATTTCTGTCCTTGGGTATCATAAGCGGAAAGATAAATACTTGTACAAAAGTATTTATGAATTTCAACATGTGTAGTCAATGGTAACTGAATATTTTTAAAATAATTGCTTTTGCAAAATTTTCTGACTATTACGGAAAGTAGCCAGTAAGATAATTAACACGTTTCACTGCGTTAATGTTTTATTTTGGTGTCTAATCGGTGTTAAATACAGTGAGTGAGAACTAAATCTACGATGGACTGCTTCGTCAACGCAGAACCCGGACAGGAGCTATTTGAAGTATCAGAATTTCTCGAATACTGGCGGTTTAGTTACACGGAAACCTTTCAGCGGCGTCTGGTCCTGAGGCAAGATGTGGTGCGTACCTCGTGGGAGCGCAAACTTCGTCGAGAGCAGGTGGGTGTAGCCGGCCGAACACACAGGAGTGAATTTCCCTGGAGGGAAAACGGAAAGGCTGCATCCAAAAATAGAAACAGCTGTCGCGGCACAGGCATCTCTGCATCATGTTCCTTTCTGCCATCGCTATACTCTGGGTCTTATTCTGGAAGGAGGTAGCGCTACACACAGTATGCTGGAAATAGAAATCACTCAAGAACATTGAATCAGCTTGATTTCTTTCACACTGTATGTTTTGACACCTAATACTTTAGCTGAAGCTAAGACATTTTCCTGTTATTAAGAACGCGCAAGATGTTTATGAATGATTACAGCTATTTCAGTAGGAGTCCAAAGCTAATTTCGACATTCTGTTAAAAGGGATTGCCGATTTATTCTCGCAATGGTTTCAAGAAAGTGATACACCATGTATGGCCAGGTTCACACCGGAAACAAAGATATGAATAGTTAGGTCAGAAAAAACATGAAATATACTTAATTAACGTACTGTTATATTAACAGCATTTTAACATTTCAAAAAGCAAAATAGAGAAAAAAAGAAACAGGGTAGTACTGAAATGATTTTAGAAGCGAAAGGTAAAATATTTGTTGTTTACGGATCGATACGATCTGCATTTCAAAACTTCCATTTACGTAGATCAAATGTCGTCGTATTTAGTAACTGTAGTCTGACTGTGAATGATGGAAATGAAAGAATACGAAGATCTTGATTGTGGTGTTGTTCAAATGGCTCTGAGCACTATTGGACTTAACTTCTGAGGTCATCAGTCCGGTAGAACTTATAACTAATTAAACCGAACCAACCTAAGGACATCACACACATCCACGCCCGAGGGACGATTAGAACCTGCGACCGTAGCGGTCGCGCGGTTCCAGACTGAAGCTCCTAGAACCGCTCGGCACATCGGCCGGCTTGTGGTGTTGTGTATAACTCTTATATTACTTTTAATGATTTGGTTTGAATATGTATCTAGATAACTTCCTGTCTTCAATAATTAATTGCAACAATTGTTCTTCTAATCTGAGTCTAGGACTAGTATGAATCAATCTTGATGCTAGTGTGTTCTGCGCATACCTCTTTATCTCTGCGTAACTGCCCGAATACACATTCATTTGTACTTGCTTACTGCACTGAAAATTTGCTTTTCTTCTACAAACCCCCCCTCCCCACAAACACTTCCATCCATAAACAAACTAACGATTCCTTGATATCTCTGTATGTGCCCTATGTAACTATCTCAGGTTTTAGCCTATTTGTGCTACAAAATTTATTTTTTCAGCAAATAGATTCTGTACGCCTCCATTAGTTAGCCATCATACCCATATAATCTTCACTTTTCCTCTTCCTGTCAGAACCTTTTATGGTTAAGGCTATACTTCCGTATAAGGCTACTGTTCACAGAAATACGTTAGGGAAGGCGTCCTAACAGTGAAATTTACATTCTGTGTTAACAAATTAATCTTTTCATGCTACTGCCAGCCTGCATTGACTGCTTTTAGTGTTTCATTTCAAAACTGAGTTCGAGTATATTCCATTACCCTCGCTTTACTATTGTTGATGGCTATCATATAGCCTCATTTTAAGACACTATCCATTCCCTACAACTGATCTTCCAAGACGATTGACGTCACTGGCGGAACTGCATTGTCGTAGGTAAACCTCAAAGTTCTTATTTCTTCTCCGTGACCTGGAAAAGTAATGTAGCACTAATAACAGTAATGTGAATGTGATAAAGTACAAATATACAAGATTTCACAACGGTTAAAAATAACCAGATTACAAGGGAAGTACATTATATGGAGTGAACAAGGTTGGAAATATGTAGCCTATATGAGAATGCAGAGACGCAGAGAAGCCCGTGATGCAGAGAAGCCCGTGGTCCAGCGGCTATAAAGACCCAGACGAGACGTGAACCCGACACTTCGCCTGAAGATGGCAACTAAGAAACTTACTGAAGCGTTGCCGGCGGACACATTGACTCGGCTGTCAACCCGACAAGATTTTATCATACATAACCTATAAGTTGTAGTCTACCATATTGAAGAAAATTAATAATGGATATTATTAACAATGATGACAGAAGCTTTAAACCAAGATGAAAACGTTAAAACAGGATAATGGGAAAGAGCGTAGGAAAGAAACAGTTTCACCTTCACCCAACCAAATCGATCGTTGGCCGTTCTCTTCCAGATACTTCAAAGAGCAAAAATTCCACGTATACGACTTTACATCACATGGATAACGTTTCCGAAATTTCCTCTTGTTATTTTTTTTCACCTTTTCTGAGTCGTTCCCTACTAGTCGTTACCAACCCTCCTCTTCCGTTAGCGTGAGATTCAGAAGGCTTATTTTTGATGTAAAAAAAGAGCTATATCCCATTATTCAATCGAAATAAAAAGCTCTCTCTGGTGATAACATCATTGTACAGTTATTTTAGATTGGTGTGTAGCGACTGAGGTTGTCAGGAATGGTAAAGACACACTGCGGCACAACAACGGTGTTAGAAAACTTGACTACGAATGCAAAGGGAGCATCACTGATTTAAGCGAACTAGAAGTCTAATTGACAAACAAAAGCTGAATGAAACCAGAATTGGTGTAAATAGAGCAATGCTCTAAGCGTTCAGTGAATTCGAAGTTAAAATTTTGCCAAAAGGTTAGACTAAAATCCAAAAAAGTTCTTGTCGAAATCGTATGTTCAGTTGCTTAGTGACCTCAATGGCACCCAAATGAAGAAGACAGAAAAAGGAAATACTGAATTCGGTGTTTCGAAACTATTTCATCGCGGAGAACCATAATCCTGTGCTTCCTTTCAGTCATCTCATGAACGCCGCAGCGACAGATCCTGAGATCAGTGATCACCGACTAGAAAATCAACAATAATATCTCAACGATGGAAAGTCTAATGGGTCGGAAGACATATCCGTGAGATTCTATAGAGATTATGGGAAAAAAGTTGCTTTCCTTCTAGCAGTAGTTAACCGTAGGTCGCTGAGCCGTCCGCTGTGGCCGAGCGGCTCTAGGCGCTTCAGTCCGGAACCAAGCGGCTGCTACGCTCGCAGGTTCCAATCGTGCCTCGGACATGGACGTGTGTGATGTCCTTAGGTTATTTAGGTTTACGTAGTTCTAATTATAGGGGACTGATGACCTCAGATGTTAAGTGGTGGTGGTGGTGGTTAGTGTTTAACGTCCCGTCGACAACGAGGTCATTAGAGACGGAGCGTAAGCTTGGGTTAAGGGAGGATTGCGAAGGAAATCGGCCGTGCCCTTTCAAAGGAACCATCCCGGCATTTGCCTGAAACGATTTAGGGAAATCACGGAAAACCTAAATCAGGATGGCCGGAGACGGGATTGAACCGTCGTCCTCCCGAATGCGAGTCCAGTGTGCTAACCACTGCGCCACCTCGCTCGGTAGATGTTAAGTCCCATAGTACTAAGAGCCATTTGAACTATTTCGTAGCTCACTGGAACAACGAAGAAAAGTATGCGATTGGAAAAGTGGAGCTCTTCCTGTTTTCAAGAAAGATGGTAGAACACGTGCACATAATTATATGCCTATATCGCTGACAGCAGTCTGACGTAGAAATGTGTGATATGTTCTCTGCTCAAGTATAATGACGGTTCTTGAGAACAAAAATCTCCTCATTAAAACCAATACGGATTCCGTAAACAGAGATATTGCGAAACTCAACGCACTCCCAACTTTTTAAAGCCTGTCTTCCTCAGTTCCGTATAATATTACTGTACGTTGATAATATTTACTTTGGGGTCGTCTAATTACATTGAATGAAACACTGTTTTTGTGCTACATGCATTTCGTCTTTATTCTTTGCAAGGCATCTTCAGTGGCCTGGAACATATACATGTTTTGGTTTATACTATTTAGTTTACGATATTCCAGCGCCTGTGTTGTTAAGACGTAAGACACAATGTTCTTTCGGACAAGCACGAATGTCCAAAGGAACAGGCGTTGCGGCGTTTACAATCATCATGAGATACATGCTATGTGTTCGCAGTTGCCATTACGGACCATCAGCTGTAGAATGGAATAACAACAGTAAAAGGTTCATCCACATGAGTGCAAAAAGGAATCCGTTAAACTTCGGTTACACATTAAATCAATTAAATCCAATAGCCGTAAATTCAACTAAATACCTAGGAGCTACAATTACGAACAACTTAAATTGGAAAGAACACGTAGAAAATGTTGTGGGGAAGGTGAACAAGAGACTGTGATTTATTGGCAGAACACTTAGAAGATGCAACAGTTTTACGAAAGAGGTTGCCTACATTACGCTTGTCCGTCCTCTTTCGGTGTACTGCTGCACGGTGGGAGGTCCTTGCCAGATAGGCCTAACGGACTGCATCCAGAAAGTTTAAAGGAAAGCAGCACGTTTTGTATTATCGAGAAATAGGGGAAAGAGTGTCACGGACATGATACAGGATTTGGGGTTTACATCATTAAAACAACGGCGTTTCTCATTGCGTCAGGATCTTCTCATCAATATTTCAATCACCAACGTTCTCCTCCGAATGTGAAAATATTTTGTTGACCCCTGCCTACATAGGGAGAAACGATCATCATAATAAAATAAGGAAAATCAGAGCTCACACGAATAGATATTCGTTTTTTTTCCGCACGCTGTTCGAGAGTGGAAGTACAGAGAATTACCGTGAAGGTGGTTTAATGAACCCTCTACCAGGCACTTAAGTGTAATTTACAGAGTATCCATGTAGATGTAGATGTAGAGACAGAAGTAAAGGTGCTGCCGATGGTAGCGATCATGTGTGCACGAGGTGTGCTTGCATGTGTGAATGTGTGTGTGTGTGTGTGCGTGTGTGCGTGCTTGTGTTTACTTTGCTGAAGAAGGCTTTGACCGTACGCTGTAATGTGTAACAGTCTTTTCGTTTTGCCCGTCTAAATACAACGGGTAATTTCTTTGGTGGATAGCAATCTATCATTTTCCCAGTATTGTCAATATTCCAGCCTGAATTTTCCATTGTTTCGTGTTTGTAATTCGGCAGCCAATAAAAGAATAACAGCACGTTGGTCCAGTTTGGTCGCATATGGTAATAATGTCGTCCTACCTCACTTTAGCGCATTTACGGAAGGCACGAATGCCACACTAATTTCTTGTCTAGATGTTAGTGCTAATACAGGGTGGTCCATTGATCGTGACCGGGCCAAATATCTCACGAAATAAGAGTCAAACTAAAAAACTACAAAGAACGAAACTTGTCTAGCTTGAACGGGGAAACCAGATGGCGCTTTGGTTGGCCCGCTAGATGGCGCTGCCATAGGTCAAACTGATATCAACTGCCTTTTCTTAAATAGTAACCCCCATTTTTATTACATATTCATGTACTACGTAAAGAAATATGAATGTTTTAGTTGGACCACTTTATTCGCTTTGTGATAGATGGCGCTGTAATAGTCACAAACATATGGCTCACAATTTCAGACGAACAGTTGGTAACAGGTAGGTTTTTTAAATTAACATACGGAACGTAGGTACGTTTGAAAATTTTGTTTCGGTTGTTCCAATGTGATACGTGAACCTTTGTGAACTTATCATTTCTGAGAACGCATGCTGTTACAGCGTGATTACCTGTAAATACCACATTAATGCAATAAAATGCTCAAAATGATGTCCGTCAACCTCAATGCATTTGGCAATACCTGTAACGACATTCCTCTCAACAGCAAGTAGTTCGTCTTCCGTAATGTTCGCACATGCATTGACAATGCGCTGGCGCATGTTGTCAGGCGTTGTCGGTGGATCACGATAGTAAATATCCTTTAACTTTCCCCACAGAAAGAAATCCGGGGTCCTAAGATCGAGTGAACGTGTGGGCCATGCTACGACGACCAATCCACCTGTCATGAAATATGCTATTCAATACCGCTTCAACCGCACGCGAGCTATGTGCCGGACATCCATCATGTTGGAAGTACATCGCCATTCTGTCTTGCAGTGAAACATCTTGTAGTAACATCGGTAGAACATTACGTAGGAAATCAGCATACATTGCACCATTTAGATTTCCATCGATAAAATGGGGGCCAATTATCCTTCTTCCCATAATGCTGCACCATACATTAACCCGCCAAAGTCGCTGATGTTCCACTTGTCGCAGCCATCGTGGATTTTCCGTTGCCCAGTAGTGCATATTATGCCGGTTTACGTCGAAGGCTTCCATCCAGCCACTCACTGATCAGTCTGGCCTGGCAACGGAAGACAGCAAAACGAAAGCTGAAATTTTAAATTTAGCATTTGAGAAATCTTTCACGCTGGAGATCCGTACAAACATACCGCCGTTTGAGTCTCGTACAGATTCCCGTATGGAGGACATAGTGATAGGCATCCCTGGGGGTTGTGAAGCAGCTGAATGGGTTGAAAATAAATAAATCGCCAGGTCCTGATGGGATTCCGATTCGGTTTTACAGAGAGTACTCTACTGCATCCGCTCCTTACTTAGCTTGCATTTATCGCGAATCTCTTGCCCAACGTAAAGTCCCGAGCGACTGGAAAAAAAGGCTGGTGACGCCTGTATGTAAGAAGGGTAGAAGGACGAATCCTCAAAATTACAGACCAATATCCTTAACATTGGTGTGTTGCAGGATTCTCTAACATGTTCTCAGTTCGAATATAATGAATTTCCTTGAGACAGAGAAGTTGCTGTCCATGCATCAGCACGGCATTAGAAAGCATCGCTCCTGCGAAACGCAACTCGCCCTGTTTTCACATGATATCTTGCGAACCATGGATGAAGGATATCAGACGGATGCCATATTCCTTGACTTCCGGAAAGCGTTTGACTCGGTGCCCCACTTCAGACTCCTAACTACGGTACGAGCATATGGGATTGGTTCCGAAATATGTGAGTGGCTCGAAGACTTCTTAAGTAATAGAACCCAGTACGTTGTCCTCGATGGTGAGTGTTCATCGGAGGTGAGGGTATCATCTGGAGTGCCCCAGGGAAGTGTGGTAGGTCCGCTGTTGTTTTCTATCTACATAAATGATCTTTTGAATAGGGTGGATAGCAATGTGCGGCTGTTTGCTGATGATGCTGTGGTGTACGGGAAGGTGTCGTTGTTGAGTGACTGTAGGAGGGTACAAGATGACTTGGACAGGATTTGTGATTGGTGTAAAGAATGGCAGGTAACTCTAAATATAGATAAATGTAAATTAATGCAGATGAATAGGAAAAAGAATCCTGTAATGTTTGAATACTCAATTAGTAGTGTAGCCCTTGACACAGTCACGTCGATTAAATATTTGGGCGTAACATTGCAGAGCGATATGAAGTGGGACAAGCATGTAATGGCAGTTGTGGGGAAGGCGGATAGTCGTCTTCGGTTCATTGGTAGAATTTTGGGAAGATGTGGTTCATCTATAAAGGAGACCGGTTATAAAACACTAATACGACCTATTCTTGAGTACTGCTCGAGCGTTTGGAATCTCTATCAGGTCGGATTCAGGGAGGACATAGAAGCAATTCAGAGGCGGGCTGCTAGATTTGTTACTGGTAAGTTTGATCATCACGCGAGTGTTACGGAAATGCTTCAGGAACTCGGGTGGGAGTCTCTAGAGGAAAGGAGGCGTTCTTTTCGTGAATCACTACAGAGGAAATTTAGAGAACCAGCATTTGAGGCTGACTGCAGTACAATTTTACTGCCGCCTACTTACATTTCTTGGAAAGACCACAAAGATAAGATAAGAGAGATTAGGGCTCGTACAGAGGCATATAGGCAGTCATTTTTCCCTCGTTCTGTTTGGGAGTGGAACAGGGAGAGAAGATGCTAGTTGTGGTACGAGGTACCCTCCGCCACGCACCGTATGGTGGATTGCGGAGTATGAATGTAGATGTAGATGTAGATGTACGTTACCGCTGTTGGTGAATGACGCTTCGTCACTAAATAGAACGCATGCAAAAAATCTGTCATCACCCCCTAATTTCTCTTGTGCCCACTGGCAGAACTGTACACGACGTTCAAAGTCGTCGCCATGCAATTCCTGGTGCATAGAAATATGGTACGGGTGCAGTCGATGTCGATGTAGCATTCTCATCACCTACGTTACTGAGATTCTCGATTCTCGCGCAATTTGTCTGCTACTGATGTGCGGATTGGCCACGACAGCAGCTAAAACACCTACTTGGGCATCATCATTTGTCGCAGGTCGTGGTTGACATTTCACATGTGGCTGATCACTTCCTGTTTCCTTAAATAACGTAACTATCCGGCAAACGGTCCGGACACTTGGATGATGTCGTCCAGGATACCGAGCCGGCCGAAGTGGCCGAGCGGTTCTAGGCGCTACAGTCTGGAACCGCGCGACCGCTACGGTCGCAGGTTCGAATCCTGCCTCGGGCATGAATGTGTGTGATGTCCTTAGGTTAGTTAGGTTTAAGTAGTTCTAAGTTCTAGGGGACTGATGACCTCAGAAATTAAGCCCCTTAGTGCTCAGAGTCATTTGCCAGGATGCCGAGCAGCATACATAGCACACGCCCGTTGGGCATTTTGATCATAATAGCCATACATCAACACGATAACGACCTTTTCCGCAATTGGTAAATGGTCCATTTTAACACGGGTAATGTATCACGAAGCAAATCCGTCCGCACTGGCGGAAAGTTAGGTGATATAACGTACTTTTACGTTTGTGACTATTACAGCGCCATCTATCACAAAGCGAAAAAAGTGGTGCAACTAAAACATTCATATTTCTTTGCGTACTACATGAATATGCAATAAAAATGGGGGTTCCTATTTTAAAAAACGCAGTTGATATCCGTTTGACCTAAGGCAGCGCCATATAGCGGGCCAAACATAGTGCCGTTTGGTTTCCCCCTTCAATGTAGACAAGTTTCGTTCATTGTAGTTTTTTCGTTTGATGCTTATTTCGTGAGATATTTGTCCCGGTCACTATCAATGGACCATCCAGTATAACCGCATCGGAGTCGCTCTACGTTGCATGTACGCTACACTAACGCTCTCAAAATGAAACTTTTCGATCGCTTCTTAAAACTCCTCTCACATACGTTTCGCAAAATTGTTACGACCAGAAAATCAAATAAATTAGTGTTCATGCGGAAGTTATAAAGAGTCATTTTTCCCAAGCACCATTCGCCACTGGAATAGGGTTCAGCTGCGTGTCACTTCTGTGTTCAGCTAAGCTAGTGCTGCCATCTCTAATGACCATTCCGATGGTGCGTTAAGCAAAACCAAGCTTTCCACCATTACATATCCCATATTCAGTCTTCTTCTTCCTCTTCTTCTTCTTCTTCTTCTTCTTAGTGTGTTGATGACAGCTATTTAAGTGAAGTGTAGCGCCTCAGCATATTGCACTACCGTTGGTTTTGCTGATGCGCAAGGCGTTTGATATAGTTCCCCACAGTCGTTTAATGAACAAAGTAAGAGCATATGGACTATCAGATCAACTGTGTGATTGGATTGAAGAGTTCCTAGATAACAGAACGCAGCACGTCATTCTCAATAGAAGTCTTCCGAGGTAAGAATGATTTCAGGTGTGCCGCAGGGGAGTGTCGTAGGACCGTTACTATTCACAATATATATAAATGACCTTGTGGATAACATCGGAAGTTCACTGAGGCTTTTTGCGGATGATGCTGTAGTATATCGAGAGGTTGTAACAGTGGAAAATTGTACTGAAGTGAAGGAGGATCTGCAACGATTTGACGCATGGTACAAGGAATGGCAATTCAATCTCAAAGTAGACAAGTTTAATGTGCTGCGAATACATAGAAAGAAAGATCCTTTATCATTTAGCTACAATATAGCATGTCAGAAACTGGAAGCAGTTAATTCCATAAATTATCTGGAAGTAGGCATTAGGAATGATTGAAAATGGAATGACCATATAAAATTATTCGTCGGTAAAGCAGACGCCAGACTAAGATTCATTGGAGGAATCCTAAGGAAATGCACTCCGAAAACAAAGGAAGTAGGTTACAGTACATTTGTTCGTCGACTGCTTGAATACTGCTAAACGGTGTGGGATCCGTACCAGATAGGGTCGACAGAAGAGATAGAGAAGATCCAATGGAGAGCAGCGCGCTTCGTTTCAGGATCATTTAGTAATCGCGAAAGCGTTATGGAGATGATAGATAAACTCCAGTGAAAGACTCTGCTAGAGAGATGCTCAATAGCTCGTTACGGGCTTTTGTTGAAGTTTCGAGAACACACCTTCACCGAGGAGTCAAGCAGTATATTGCTCCCTCCTACGTATATCTCGCGAAGAGACCATGAGGATAAAATCAGAGAGATTAGAGCCCACACAGAGGCATACCGACAATCTTTCTTTCCACGAACAATACGAGACTGTAATGGAAGGGAGAACCGATAGAGGTACTCAAGGTACCCTCCGCCACACACCGTGAGGTGGCTTGCGGAGTATGGATGTAGATGTAGATGCCGGAGTCTCTTACGCCACGATGTCTGAGGAGATGGTGTAAACTCGGCAGTGAAGAAAATAACACGTCATCTGCTTCACACCATACGCACAGGACACACCTTGCTTATCCAGAATCCCCATTTTAATATGGCGGTTTTAAATGGTTCAAATGGCTCTAAGCACTATGGGACTCAACATCTATGGTCATCAGTCCCCTAGAACTTAGAACTACTTAAACCTAACTAATCTAAGGACATCACACAACACCCAGTCATCACGAAGCAGAGAAAATCCCTGACCCCGCCGGGAATCGAACCCGGGAACGAGGGCGGGGGATGCGAGAACGCTACCGCACGACCACGAGCTGCGGACTGGCGGTTTTACTTCGCCCATTTCCTATACGAAGATGATTAAGTGATCTCCTTGTTGGCCATGTCAAGCTGTTCCTCTTTTGGCGGTATCCGGTCATGTCTAGCTCTGTCCCGCCAGTGTCAAAACCTCTTCTTCCTTTGACTTTACTAAGAGGGCGGCACTTGAGATAAAACTTTTTCTGCTGAGAAGGCGCTGAACAACTGGTTGATGCCCACGAAGTGGGTGCCTATCATCAGTGTTCACTTTGCTCCTTTAGGATTTCACCGAGCTGGGTAGCACAGTGGTTAGCACGCTGGACCCGCATTCGGGAAGATGACGGTTTAAACCCGCGTCCGGCCATCCTGATTTAAGTTTTCCTCGATTTTTCTAAGTCGTTTAAGGCAAATGCGCTTCGAAAGGGAAAGGCCGCGTTCCTTCACCATTCTTCCCTAGTCCGAGCTCGTGCTCCGTCTCTATTGACCTCGTTGCCGACGGGACGTCAAACACTAATCTCGTCCTCCTCCTCCTCCTCTTCTCCCTTTCAGATTTAACTATTACTGTCCGAATTATGTTGCTATTCAGGCCACAGCTTGGATCTTCACAACTGGAGCTGGTGTCAAGTATCCTATCACCTGGTGGCAAATTTGGTGAATAGCAATGCCTACTTGCTTCGAGTGCCAGGTTTGGTAAGACACAGTGGAAGCATATTTTTTCGTCGAGTAGCACAAGGCTAGAACCGACGTCCGAAGAACACGTGCCTCTTAGTTTTCTTAACGTATATTTACATGCTGCGAACTTCATTCTAACACTGCCGCATTGGTCCTTAAATGTCAGACTACTATCAAGGACAACATCGAGAAATGTGACTGAGAAGATTTCCCAACGATGAGACTTTTAATTTGTAATTGACATGTTCGTTAGGGAGGTAGAGAGCCCTGACTATTTCTTTACTAGGATTTGGCTTCAGGCTGTTGAATTCGTTATACTGTTCCACGTCGTCAACAGCAAACAAAAGTAGTCTTTCGAGGCCTTCAAATGTCTTACGCTGGGTCGAGAGGGGTAAATCGTCAGCATAAATAAATGAGATGTAAGCCTTGTTAAGTGGCTGGTCGTTGAAGTACAAGTTAAATGTAGAGAGAGCAAGAACGCATCCACGCCGGCCGGAATGGCCGAGCGGTTCTAGGCCCTACAGTCTGGAACAGCACTACCGCAACGGTGGCAGGTTCGAATCCTGCCTCGGGCATGGATGTGTGTGATGTCCTTAGGTTAGTTAGGTTTAAGTAGTTCTAAGTTCTAGGGGACTGATGACCTCAGAAGTTAAGTATCATAGTGCTCAGAGCCATTTGAACCATTTGAACGCATCCACGGGGAAGACCATTTTTTATTTTCCGCCACCGAAATTTGACATTTTGAATGCTAACATAGAATCCTCTGTTTCTGAGCACCTCTGTAGTGATGTTCATGTTATTTACCGTGTAGTACGCCAAACTCAGGTCAACGAAGGCAACACCGGTGATCCAGACGTAGAATTGCTTAAACATCTTGGCGAAAGAGGTACTGACTAGTTCCTCCAAATGTTCAACAACCGCCTATACATGGTGTCCTAAGAAGAAAGGTCAATATTCAAGAATATGAAAGGAACGAAGCAGAAAAATTCTAGTAAACATGGGAACTGAAGTGCATACCTAAACAGCTAGGAGCATTTGCTCATTTAGCTACTACAGTATGCATTTTAGAGCCCATGATCACAATACTTATTTGTTTCGAACGATCCTTTCCTGTCGCATCCCTGCATATTTGACAATTCCTCCTTGAACAGAGTGATGCACCAAATTAATTTTACGATTGAGTAATACGAAAGGCGTAAGAACGTTACCAGCTTCCTGTAGAATGGACCGGTGGCAGGTTTTCTATCTTTGAAACTCCACTCTGGCCCAGGTTTCCTTCAGCGACTCCTCTCCCTCCCCCCTCCCCTCTCAACAGGCTGTAGCTATTAACACCGTTGGGACATAATGCTCTTGCGTTGCTAAGACAGTTGTTTGGCTCTCACCTGTAACACTACACAGGGAGCGATGCTAGGTACTATCACATCCGGAGCCAGATGGATTTTTTTTTCTTCCGCTCCTTCTTTCCCATATGTTGTAGAATGGCGTCCTTCGCACCTAGCAAGGTGCACGACTGGAGATTGGAGATGTTCTTTATATCCGTGAAAGAATGCACGTGGTTGAATAGATTTACTATCGATTTTCGAGGATATCTGAACATCTGTAAAACAGAAGACCAAGTCAACGAAAGTAAATTTGGGTCTCACACCTGAACAGAATGTGGTTGGGTTGGGTTGTTGTGGAGGAGGAGACCAGACAGCGAGGTCATCGGTGTCATCTGATTAGAGACGGACGGGGAAGGAAGTCGGCCGTGCCCTTTCAAAGGAACCATTCCGGCATTTGCCTGGAGCGATTTAGGGAAATCACGGAAAACCTAAATCAGGATGGCCGGACGCGGGATTGAACCATCGTCCTCCCGAATGCGAGTGAACAGAATGCAGGAAGGAAAATAACAGTACAAGTTTTATCTGGTAAGACACTGAAAGACCAATCAAAAGTTGGGAACAACTTCCTCTGCGATCGGAACAATTGAATCTCCAACGCCTTGAAAGAAGAAGGCAAAGAAGCTATCACCGGAAGAATAAGTGTAGAACCTATAGAATCAAGGGCACTGCGATTCATCTAGGTCGTTCAGTACGACGCATGCCTACCAACTTTTGGTGATCACGTGATCGTAACTGGTGGTGGAATAAAGACATTAATGGTCTTGGTAGATACGATTGTAAAATGCCACAAGTTCTGATTTTCCGACATGGATTTACTTGTACCTTAATATACCTAAGTCCAATTTTATGGATGTTATTGTAAAATAGATGCGTAAGGGGAACAGGAAACAAGTTGCTCTGGCACACCTAAGAGATTACAAACTGTAAAGCTCCCTGTACGAACTAATATTGTAACAAATCTGTCTATTACAGCAGGGTACTTCAATTGCAACTGATATATACTGAGATCCATGAAAGAACTATCGCCGGCCGGAGTGGCCGAGCGGTTCTAGGCGCTACAGTCTGGAACCGCGCGAGCGCTACGGCCGCAGGATCGAATCCTGCCTCGGGCATGGATGTGTGTGATGTCCTTAGGTTAGTTAAGTTTAAGCTCTTCTAAGTTCTAGGGGACTGATGACCTCAGAAGTTAAGTCCCATAGTGCCCAGAGCCATTTGAACCAAAGAACTATCCATTGCCTTTGGTGGCAAGAAGAAATTCTGGATGTTGATGACAGTGCTGCAAACATCGTCGCCATTGGTATCTGGATCAGTAAACAACGATTTTACAGAAGGTCCAGTCACGGAGTATGACGTCGGTTTCATATGACAGCATATGTCTACATCTACATTTATGTTCCGCAAGCCACCTAACGGTGTATGGCGGAGGGCACTTTACGTGCCACTGTCATTACTTCCCTTTCCTGTTCCAGTCGCGTATGGTTCGCGGGAAGAACGACTGCCGGAAAGCCTCCGTGCGCGCTCGAATCCTCTAATTTTACATTCGTGATCTCCTCTGGAGGTATAAGTAGGGGGAAGCAATATATTCGATACCTCATCCAGAAACGCACCCTCTTGAAACCTGGACAGCAAGCTACACCGCGATGCAGAGCGCCTCTCTTGCAGAGTCTGCCACTTGAGTTTGCTAAACATCTCCATAACGCTATCGCGCTTACCAAATAACCCTGTGACGAAACGCGCCGCTCTTCTTTGGATCATCTCTATCTCCTCCGTCAACCCGACCTGGTACGGATCCCACACTGATGACCAATGCTCAAGTACAGGTCCAACGAGTATTTTGTAAGACACCTCCTTTGCTGATGGACCACATTTTCTAAGGACTCTCCCAATGAATCTCAACCTGGCACCCGCCTTACCAAAAATTAATTTTATATGATCATTCCACTTCAAATCGTTCCGCACGCATACTCCCGGATATTTTACAGAAGTAACTGCTACCAGTGTTTGTTCCACTATCATATAATCATACAATAAAGGATCCTTCTTTATGTGTATTCGCAATACATTACACTTGTCTATGTTAAGGGTCAGTTGCCACTCCCTGCACCAAGTGCCTATCCGCTGCAGATCGTCCTGCATTTCGCTGCAATTTTCTAATGCTGCAACTTCTGTGTATACTGCAGCATCATCCGCGAAAAGCCGCATGGAACTTCCGACACTTTCTATGATTGTGGATGTGGTTGTCGCCTGTGAAATTGTATTTAGGGTTACCCGACAATATTATTGACAAATCGAAAATCGGTAAAGCTGGGTGATGATTATGGGAGGGCTACAATCATTAAAACATACAAAACCAAATAGGGGTAATGCAGGAGTAGGTTTAATAATGAATAAAAAAATAGGAGTGCGGGTTAGCTACTACAAACAGCATACTGAACGCATTATTGTGGCCAAGATAGACACAAAGCCCATGCCTACTACAGTAGTACAAGTTTATATGCCAACTAGCTCTGCAGATGATGAAGAAATTGATGAAATGTATGACGAGATAAAAGAAATTATTCAGGTAGTGAAGGGAGACGAAAATTTAATAGTCATGGGTGACTGGAATTCGTCAGTAGGAAAAGGGAGAGAAGGAAACATAGTAGGTGAATATGGATTGGGGGGAAGAAATGAAAGAGGAAGCCGCCTTGTAGAATTTTGCACAGAGCATAACTCAATCATAGCTAACACTTGGTTCAAGAATCATAAAAGAAGGTTGTATACCTGGAAGAATCCTGGAGATACTAATAGGTATTAGATAGATTATATAATGGTAAGACAGAGATTTAGGAACCAGGTTTTAAATTGTAAGACATTTCCAGGGGCAGATGTGGATTCTGACCACAATCTATTGGTTATGAACTGCAGATTGAAACTGAAGAAACTGCAAAAAGGTGGGAATTTAAGGAGATGGGACCTGGATAAACTGAAAGAACCAGAGGTTGTAGAGAGTTTCAGGGAGAGCATAAGGGAACAATTGACAGGAATAGGGGAAAGAAATACAGTAGAAGAAGAATGGGTAGCTCTGAGGGATGAAGTAGTGAAGGCAGCAGAGGATCAAGTAGGTAAAAAGACGAGGGCTAGTAGAAATCCTCGGGTAACAGAAGAAATATTGAATTTAATTGATGAAAGGAGAAAATATAAAAATGCAGTAAATGAAGCAGGCAAAAGGGAATACAAACGTCTCAAAAATGAGATCGACAGAAAGTGCAAAATGGCTAAGCAGGGATGGCTAGAGGACAAATGTAAGGATGTAGAGGCTTGTCTCACTAGGGGTAAGATAGATACTGCCTACAGGAAAATTAAAGAGACCTTTGGAGAGAAGAGAACCACTTGTATGAATATCAAGAGCTCAGATGGCAACCCAGTTCTAAGCAAAGAAGGGAAGGCAGAAAGGTGGAAGGAGTATATAGAGGGTTTATACAAGGGCGATGTACTTGAGGACAATATTATGGAAATGGAAGAGGATGTAGATGAAGATGAAATGGGAGATAAGATACTGCGTGAAGAGTTTGACAGAGCACTGAAAGACCTGAGTCGAAACAAGGCCCCGGGAGTAGACAACATTCCATTAGAACTACTGATGGCCTTGGGAGAGCCAGTCATGACAAAACTCTACCATCTGGTGAGCAAGATGTATGAGACAGGCGAAATACCCACAGACTTCAAGAAGAATATAATAATTCCAATCCCAAAGAAAGCAGGTGTTGACAGATGTGAGAATTACCGAATTATCAGTTTAATAAGTCACAGCTGCAAAATACTAACGCGAATTCTTTACAGACGAATGGAAAAACTGGTAGAAGCGGACCTCGGGGAAGATCAGTTTGGATTCCGTAGAAATTTTGGAACACGTGAGGCAATACTAACCTTACGACTTATCTTAGAAGAAAGATTAAGAAAAGGCAAACCTACGTTTCTAGCAATTGTAGACTTAGAGAAAGCGTTTGACAACGTTAACTGGAATACTCTCTTTCAAATTCTGAAGGTGGCAGGGGTAAAATACAGGGAGCGAAAGGCTATTTACAATTTGTACAGAAACCAGGTGGCAGTTATAAGAGTCGAGGGGCATGAAAGGGAAGCAGTGGTTGGGAAAGGAGTGAGACAGGGTTGTAGCCTTTCCCCGATGTTATTCAATCTGTATATTGAGCAAGCAGTAAAGGAAACAAAAGAAAAATTCGGAGTAGGTATTAATATTCATGGAGAAGAAGTAAAAACTTTGAGGTTCGCCGATGACATTGTAATTCTGTCAGAGACAGCAAAGGACTTGGAAGAGCAGTTGAACGGAATGGACAGTGTCTTGAAAGGAGGATATAAGATGAACATCAACAAAAGCAAAACGAGGATAATGGAATGTAGTCGAGTTAATTCGGGTGATGCTGAGGGAATTAGATTAGAAAATGAGACACTTAAAGTAGTAAAGGAGTTTTGCTATTTAGGGAGTAAAATAACTGATGATGGTCGAAGTAGAGAGGATATAAAATGTAGACTGGCAATGGCAAGGAAAGCGTTTCTGAAGAAGAGAAATTTGTTAACATCGAGTATAGATTTAAGTGTCAGGAAGTCGTTTCTGAAAGTATTTGTATGGAGTGTAGCCATGTATGGAAGTGAAACATGGACGATAACCAGTTTGGACAAGAAGAGAATAGAAGCTTTCGAAATGTGGTGCTACAGAAGAATGCTGAAGATAAGGTGGGTAGATGACGTAACTAATGAGGAGGTATTGAATAGGATTGGGGAGAAGAGAAGTTTGTGGCACAACTTGACTAGAATAAGGGATCGGTTGGTAGGACATGTTTTGAGGCATCAAGGGATCACAAATTTAGCATTGGAGGGCAGCGTGGAGGGTAAAAATCGTAGAGGGAGACCAAGAGATGAATACACTAAGCAGATTCAGAAGGATGTAGGTTGCAGTAGGTACTGGGAGATGAAGAAGCTTGCACAGGATAGAGTAGCATGGAGAGCTGCATCAAACCAGTCTCAGGACTGAAGACCACAACAACAACAACACAATCATTAAAGATGAAGATGGGCTAATGGTGGAAGCAGTGGACTGATATTGAAAAATAGCGACTATCAAATTCAGTGCTGGCCATCCCAATTGCTAAATTATCATTCTCTGTTGCTGTTGTGCGTTGGTGCAGCGCAGGAAATGGTTCAAATGGCTCTGAGCACTATGGGACTTCACATCTGAGGTCATCTGTCCCCTAGAACTTAGAACTACTTAAATCTAACTAACCTAAGGACATCATACACATCCATGCCCGAGGCAGGATTCGAACCTGCGACCGTAGCAGCTGCGCGGTTCGGGACTGAAGTGCCTACAACCGCTCGGCCACAACGACAGGCCGCGCAAGAAATATGCGTCAAGGAGATTAGAAGTATTGTGCGTCATTATATAACATTACAGCTTATATTTCTTCCGGAAAGAGAAAACTGCGCATTCTTTGTCGCGAAATTTGGGCCCTTGGTTAAAACGCGAATGCTGTTGCCAGTACAGCACGTCCGCTACCGTAGCGGCCAGGTCGCCGTCCAAGGCGCGGGAGCTCCGTTCGCTGCGCCCGTATGAATATGGAGGAGTGGCGAAACGGGCGGCGCGTCAAGCGGCGTGGCTTAGGCTGCCTGATTGGATTCGGCTGTGCCGCGCTCCGCTACACCGGCGCCCTGCCCTGCCCTGCCTCCCGACACTGAATGAACGCCAAATTAATGTGCGCGCCCACGGAGCCTCAGCGCGTGGACTTTCGTCAGCAACCGGCTACACCGATGGAAATGAGACGTTTAATTCAATAAGCTGAAGTGTTTACAGAATTTTAGGATTTCTCAGGGAGCAGTTAATATTTTCTGAAGGATTAATACGATCTTAATATAGACATTTACAGGGTGGAAAGTAGTCAAACCGACAAACTCTGGGAGGTTGTAGGGGACATAAAAACAAATATTTTTCCCTAATGTCATTTTTTCCTACGAGGATCATTTAAACCGGTGGAGGCCGTATTACGCTCTTCAGTTGTCAGAGGCCGTATTACGATCTTCAGTTGTTAGAGGGCGTATTACGCTCTTTAGTTGTAGGCAATTGCTGTCCACCAGTGTAGTAGTGCATTGTCTCTGTTTACTAATGGAGCGATACACCTGGAGTGAGTACACTGATATGGTTGGTGCGTATTACGTAGCGCACCACAACGGACGAGCTGCACAGCGGGTTTATCAACAACAATATCCTAATCGCCGTATTCCGCATCATACGACCTCTGCTGCTGTGCACCAACGTCTGCGTGAGACCGGATCATTTAGCAGATTACCTGGACGGGGACACCTTCGCACGGTAAGAACGCTGCAATTTGAGGAAGCTGTCTTGCAGCTTGTGGAGCGGGATCCTTCAATCAGCACTCGTGCAATTGCACGTATCATGGGGACGAATCAGACGAATGTAAGAACAGTCCTTCGAGAGCAATTGTTACGTCCATTTCACTTACAGCGTGTCCACAACCTGGAACCAGTTGATTATGTACCCAGAGCTCAGTTTTCGCAGTGGTACCTGGAACTGTGTGAAATGCATCCTACATTTCCATCCTCTGTGTTGTTTACCGACGAAGCAACGTTCGGGCGTGATGGAGTCTTCAACATGCACAATTCGCATGTTTGGTGTGAGGATAACCCATATGCCACAGTTACTAGCGCTCATCAATTGCGGTTCTTCGTTAATGTATGGGTCGGTGTTGTTGGGGACTGTTTAATCGGGCCGTATCTGCTACCTAGGCCATTAAATGGGCAGGCACCATTACAATTTCCTCGCCAGAGCTCTGCCAGAATTGCTGGAAGACATCCCGCTCCCTACAACATAAAGGATGTGGATTCAACATGACGGGGCGCCGGCACATTTCAGTCGTCGTGTGCGTCGATTCCTGGACCGGCGGTTCCCAGAAACGTGGATTGGCAGAGGTGGTCCTGTACCACGGCCTGCTTGATCCCCAGACGTGTCGCCTCTGACTTTTTTGTGTGGGGAGAGATGCGGAACCTTGTTTACGCAACTCCTGTTGCATCAGAAGAGGATCTGGTTGCCCGGATAGCAGCAGCAGCAGGAACAATTCAGGATACTCCTGGGGTTTTTGCCCATGTCAGACAGAACATGATCCGACGGTGTAACCTTTGTTTACGTGTCAATGGAGGCATTTTTGAAAATCTACTGTAATTGAAATTGGGTTGTGTTAATGTGTTGTCTCTTGGTCATAAAAAATGGAAAAGTGTTTGTTGGTTTAATTAATTTGCCGCCAGGTAAATCTTCCTCTACCGGTTTAAATACTCCTCATAGGAAAAAATGACATTAGGGAAAAATATTTGTTTTCAAGTCCCCTACAACCTACCAGAGTTTTTCGGTTTAAATACTTTTCACCCTGTATACCTACATGACTACTCTCTAGTTCACCCTTGAGTGCCTGGCAGAGGGTTCATCGAACCACCTTAGGACTATTACTCTGTCGTTTCACTCTCAAACAGCATGCATCAGAAACGAACACTATAATCTTTCCGTGTGCCCTCTGATTTCTCTTATTTTATTACAATGATTATTTCTCCTGTGTAGGTGGGCGTCAAAGAAATATTTTGCCATCCGCAGGAGAAAGCCGCAATGAAAAACACCTTTGTTTTAATGATTGTCATTCTAACTATCTCTCCCCTATTTCGGAATAATACAAAACAAGCTGCTCTTCTTTGAGTTTTTTCGTTGTCTATCAACCCTTTCTGGTAAGGATGTCATACCTCGTAGCAGAATTCCAGAAATGGACAGACAAGCATAGTGTAGTTAGTCTCTTTAGTAAATCTGTGACATATTCTAAGTGGTCTAACAATAAAACGAGATCTTTGGTTTGCTTTCCCGACAACATTTTCTAAGATTTTCTATGTGATAGTTCCAATTTAAGTTGTTCGTAATTGTAATCTCTAGGTATTTACTTGAACTCACAGTCTTTAGATTTGTGTCACTTAACGTGCAACCGAAATTTAACGGATCTTCTGATAACTTTACTACATGGTAAACGACAATATCATCTGCAAACAATCTAAGAGAGCTATTCAGACTAACTCCTAAATCTTTCATATACTTTAGCAACAACAAACGACCTATGTAACACGCCCGGGAGTACGAATGGGTGGGGGGGAATTCTTAAACTGTTTGTCGTTTCGGACTGTTGCTTGACCGTGCGCCCTATCCACTGCACGTGCCTAGTAATCCCGCGGCGGTCGTACTGTTCTGCTCCACACCGCTGCTGGCTTGCCTGAAATTATCTATCGAAATATGCAAGCGGGTTTAGGGGAGCCACTCAACGTCAAGCACAACATTGTCCTAACGTCTTGTATGAACATCTATATTCTGAGACGATAAGGAATCACAGGTTGCACTTTTTACATTCTAAGTCGTAAATGTTTATCCCTATTAACAATCTTGATAATTATCTGTCCACAATATCACTCAAGACGAGCGTACGCGTAACCGACGCGACGCGGGCGATTGTTGATGATGCGGAAGCCGAATGATCGAACGAAAGTTCTTACGATCGTCACACATAGATATCTGGTAATAGGCCTCTTTGACACTAGTAATGATATAACACTGTTCGTAGAGTTAATTTTTCAGAGTTTCTTAGTTCTCACTTGTACGAGCGTGCGCGTAACCGTCGCGGCGCGGCTGATTGTTGACAAATGCGGAACGCGATGACCGAACGCGCGTCCTCGATTCGAGGTTATTACCACATTAGGATCGCTGGGAAAGGACTTCCAAGGGGGATGCGATCATGGCAAAAAGATTAATAACCAACGAATGGGCAACATCCTGCAACTTGTAACTTGCACTGTCAGAAGTCTGTACGTGGTAAGGAAGCTAGAAAATCTGAAAAGGGAAATGCAAAGGCTCAGTCTAGATATACACTGAAGTGCGAAAGAAATTGGTATAGACTTGCGTATTCAAAACAGAGATATGTAAACAGGCAGAATACAGCGCTACGGTGGCAACGCCTACATAAGACAAAAGTGTCTGTGTAGTTGTTAGACCGTTTACTGCTGCTGCAATGGCAGATTAGCAAGATTTAAGTGAGTTTGAACGTGGTGTTATAGACGGCGCACGAGCGGTGGGACACAGCATCTCCGAAGTAGCGATGAAGTGGGCATTTTCCCGTACGACCATTTCACGAGTGTACTGTGAATATCAGGAATCCGGTGAAACTTCAAATCTCCGACATCGGTAGGGCCGGAGAAAGATATAGCAAGAACGGGACCAACGGCGACTGAAGAAAATCGTTCAACGTGACAGAAGTGAAACCTTTTCGCAAATTGCTGCAGATTTCAGTGCGAACCAGACAACGAAACATCATCGATATGGGCGTTCTAAGCCGAAGGCCCACTCGTGTACCGTTGATGATTGTACGGCACAAAGATTTTGGCCTCACCTTAGCCCATCAACACCGACATTGAACTATTGATGATTGGAAACATGTTGCCTGGTCGGACGAGCCTCATTTCAAATTGTATCGAGCGGATGGACGTGTACAGGTATGGAGACAGCCTCATGAATCCATGGACCCTACATGTCAGCAGGGGTTTCTTCAAGCTGGTGGTGGCTCTGTAGTGATGTGAGGCATGTGCAGTTGGAGTGATACGGGACCCGTCGTAATCTAGATACGACTCTAACAAGTGACGTGAGCATCGTGTTTGATCACCTGCATAAATTCACGTCTATTGTGCATTCCGACGGACTTGGGCAATTCCAGCAGGACAATGCGACACCCCACACGTCCAGAATTGCTAAAGAGTGGCTCCAGGAAAACTCTTCTGAATTTAAACACTTCCGCTCGCCACCAAACTCCCCAGACGTAAACATTACTGAGCATACCTGGGATGCCTTGCAACGTGTTGTTCAAAAGAGATCTCCACCCCCACGTAATCCTGCGGATTTATGGACAGCCCTGCAGGATTCGTGGTGTCAGTTCCCTGCAGCACTACTTCAGACGTTAGTCGAGTCCATGACACGTCGTGTTGCGGCATTTCTGCGTGCTCACGGGGCCCCCCACAGTATTAGGTAGGTGTACCAGTTTTCTTCAGTGTAGTAAGAGTCAGTAAAATGAAGTGAGAGGATATCCTGAGACTCATGGATGAAGGCTAACAGGCAGATTACATACTCCTCTATTTCTAGAAAGCGTTTTACATAGAGCCCCACTGCAGATTGTTAACGAAGAACTGCGTGTATGGAATAGGTTGGATGGTAAGCAGCAAGCTGCGACTGTTTGTTAATGACGCTTTAGAGCACAGAAAAGTGTCGTCGTTGTGTGCCTGTAGGGGGATACAGAAAGACCGAGAAAATTGCTCTTGGGTGTGATGAATGACAACTTGCTGTAAATGCAGAAAATTTTAAGTTAATGCAGATGAATAACAAAAATTGTCCTGTAATATTCGAATACAGTATTCGTGGTGTGCTGCTTGACACAGCAATGATGAATAAATATCCAGACATAACGTTGAATAGTGATATGACGCAGAACGACAACGTAAGATCGTTAATAAGGAAGACGAATGGTTGACTTCAGTTTATTCAGAGACTTGTAGGAAAGTGTAGCTTGTCTATAGAGAGATCGCATGTAGAACAGTAGTAGGCCCATTCCAGAATATTTCTGTAGTGTTTGGGATCCCCATTAGGTGGGATTAAAGGATGACATCGAAGCAATGCAGAGGCGTGTAGTTCAGTTTCTTACTGGCAGATCTGATCAACAAGCGAGTATTATGGCGATGCTTTGTGAACTTAAATGTGAATCCCAGGAGGGAGGAAACACTATCGAGAAAATTTAGAGAACCGACATTTGCAGCAAATTGCAGAAGGATTTTACTTTTCCCAATGCACAGTTCGCAAAAGGACGGCGAAGACAAGAGAAGAGAAATTAGGGCTCCTGGGGAGGCATATCATCATCATCAGAAGATTTACTCATTTATGAGTGTCGTGACCTCATTTCATCATTCATTACTTAAGTTTCTGAACCTTCAACTAGACGTCTCCAACCAACGCTATTCTCAGCTCTTCCTAATGTACAGGAAGAGACAGGCCGGTAATCTTATTCGCCCGATCCAACTATCTACTTGCTGCCGTTCCTCGTGGTCTTGTTTATTCGATTTTGTCTTGTAAACTTTTTTTATATTATTATTTTTTTTAGCTTATCCACCCGCTTCTCAAAATGTGCCCAAGGAACTGTAAATAACTTTGACTGCCATGGGAAGATAAACTTCAAGTGATGTTAAGTTGTCCTGAGGGAAGCATTGGTTCTTCTTCCTGTATGGAGACATATTGATTGTAGTTTTTCCCCCGCTCCATTTGAGAGTGACATAGGAAAAGGGATGATTTGTTGTGGTACAAGGTACCCTCCACAATGGCCTGTATGGTGGCTCGTGGCGTATTTATGTAGATGTAGATGTAGAAGATAAGGATGTTTGGAAAGTCGAATAAAGGGCAGTATAAACAGCAGCAGAAAATGGTGTAACGGATGTGGGATTCTGTATGAATAGTGAAGTAGGGCAGAGAGCTAGCTACTACAGTTTAGTGATACGATTGTAGCCGGCCGGTGTGGCCGAGCGGTTCTAGGCGTTTCAGTCTGGAACCGCGTGACCGCTACAGTCGCAGGTTCGAATCCTGCCTCGGGCATGGATGTGTGTGATGTCCTTAGGTTAGTTAGGTTTCAGTTGTTCTAAGTTCTAGGGGACTAATGACCTCAGATGTTAAGTCCAATAGTGCTCAGAGCCATCTGAACCATTTTTTTGATAGGATTGTTCTCATCCGAAACGACAGCACACCAACGCCAACATCAATAGTTATGGTATGTACCTCTACATCGCAAGCACGAAATGCCGCTCTTTGGTCCGGCCCCTTCGGTCCTCTGCGAGCGGGAGCGAGGAACTCTTGACTGTTCGCTTGAGAGTGTTAGCCAAGCAGCACCTTGTAAAGCTGGCTTACTCTCCTTTTCTGGAAGAGTGTGGTGTCTTAAATAGAAGACAGGATTGTAAATTGGTTAGTCACAAGTAAATCAGTACTCTGGTTAGCAATTGGGGATATGCATGCTAAAGGAACCATAAAAAGGAGCAACAATTCTAATCAAACCACGTCGAATATTAATGAACACACTTATCAAGATAGTTTTAATGCCAAACAGGTTTTCGGATTCAAGAGAACATTACCAGTAAGTGAAGAAGAATAAAATGAATGTAAATACGTACCGGTACTACGTACGAAAGTTATGGATGATGGCAAACTGGAAGGCAAAACTAGAAAACTGAATTAAAAAAAAATACACCAGTTTGCGACTGCTGATTTCTATATTTATTTACTTCTCTTTGCGTAAGAGTTTCAGTGTTGGAAATGATTCATCACAGCTTAGTCGCAAAGCTCATTTCAGGTGATAGTCTCATGTGGAGCATCTCAGTAGCGTTTCACACAGTTTCATTAGGGACAAGAACTGCTCACAAATGTACGTTCATCCGAGCAGACTAAGTATCTGTGCAGAATGTCTATGAAGTTCCGGGAAACGCTTCAGTGACAAATTTTTGTAAAAGTTACTTAAGTCTTTCTGTTCTGAAATCTGTCCTTCACTTTTCTATCGCACTGAAGATCTATGATTTCCATATGGAGAGGGCGGCTCACAGAATCGACATCCACAGAGTACGGAGTAACAAAAATTCCTAAATCTATTTCCAAGTGCAAAATGCCAGTGAATCTTGTTTCAAATTCAGTACACAATTTTCGTAAAAAGTCTGTGTACGCTCTAAAATCTGCAGCAATGGCAACGTTTGTTAAAGCTGACAGTTTTGGGACGTAAGACACGTTTCGAGGTTCCAGTTGTCCTTCCCAGAGCTACAGTTTCATCTTGAAGGTCTTTATTTTGTCACAGAAAAGGATGAGCACCTTGAAGTGACGCATACAAATCGCGAAGGTGCCCTGTTATATGAGTTAAAAAGGCTAAATAACAAATCCATCTGTCTCTCCAGAACTTCAGCACGACTGAGCCAGCGAACCTTACAGTGATAAAATAAATCTCCATATTCACAACCGGTATCGTCCAGAAGTCTTTGAACAATCGATGACTGAATCCGTTTGCTCGAATAGAATTACTGATTTTCAAAACAAGACTCGTTACATTCACTTTCAGATTTTTGAAACACAGATGTTGTTGATGAACCAGACAATGTCAAGAGATAACCAGGTAATTATGATTCTTCATTTTTCTGAGGACGCGCCCTACTAGGTCACTAATTTTGCCAGTCATGGCTGGAGCACTACGGAAGTTAGTAATTCCCGCGGAAGGCCAAACATCTCCAAAACCGCTTTAAGTGCATCGAAATGTCTTGACCTGTTGTGTCCTTCAATGGGATGACATCTAACATCTTGTGATGACTGGGTGTTGTGTGATGTCCTTAGGTTAGTTAGGTTTAAGTAGTTCTAAGTTCTAGGGGACTGATGACCATAGATGTTAAGTCCCATAGTGCTCAGAGCCATTTGAACCATCTAACATCTTCTCGCCAAATTCCAGCAATTTGTTTACTGTTCTAATGAAAATTGCAAGCTCTGCTGTGTCTAACAAGTCAATATAGTCATCCAAAGACAAAGAAAATGCAAAAGCATCTCTAATATTCATTGCGAGTTGATCCTCCAAATCTTCCGCCAATTCTTCAGCTCGGCACATTACAGTGGCTCTATCAAAAGCGACACTGTAGCTGCGGAACCAGTTATGGACACAGCTCTTCCGCCGCTATTGCAAGTCATTCTTTAATAAATTCATCATCAGCAAATGGCTTCAAGTGCACAGCTGTCTGATGAAAAATTCTGAGCTAATTTTCACAGAAGAGTCTCTTCCAGGATGATCAACGCTCTGCAAATAATATGAAACTATTTTATCGAATAATATCACTAACATGAGGTCTCAAAACTGACATGGTGATTGTTGAAACGTAGCAATTTTGTGTTATTCCTTCCATTGCCAACATATTGCAAACAAAACTTATTATTAAGTGGTAACTTACTTCGTCTGAAAAGTTGGCTACCGGTTAGAGCATTATTGCCTTTCGTTCGTCGTCGACATATTTGTCGTACTCTGCCGCGTCATTTACTGCATAATGACGTCGTAAATTGAATGTCCTTGTATCGTTTAATACTTTGTGACACACTAAACATTTTTCACGAGCACCTTCTTCATTAAAACGGTACAGATCCCCCCATGCTGAATTACAATCAGGCGGTGTGCTGAGAGCCTGCTGTTAGAGCTGTCCGCTGCTCCTGCTATCCACGTCTCAATGCTCCGACGGCTGGGACTGACGGCCGACATGGTCCGAGCTCTTCCCGTTCCTCCCGCCTATCGCTCTGTTTACTTCTCGTGGTTCTGCGCTCCCCATCGGCTTTGCTGAACGGCCCTGTAATGGAGAAATAAATTTCTAAGGATATGCGTTTGTATCACAGCAACGTACGCAAGTGAATCAAGGGCTATGCGAAAACCAGAAAAGTAGGCTACAGAAGCGTTTGAAATGTGGTGTTATAGAAGGATGTCGAAAATTAGATGAATAAGGAATCGTCGAGCAGCGAATCATGTAGAAAACATTGACAAGAAGAAGTACAGGGTGATAAGACGTATGAAGACATCATGGAATAACTTCCATGACACTAGAGGGAGCTGTAGAACAATGGTTCCCAATCTTTCTCAGGCCGTCAGGCTGAGACAACAGGCAGCCAGAACGCCGGAATTTTGTAGCCGCGCTCTCTATTAATGTTACCAGGCTGCGTAATTTGCGTCGGCACGACCAAGACTCTTTTGCCAGTACACGGATTTCCTCAAACATTATAATGTGCACAGTCTCTGTGGTGTTTGGTATCGCCGATTTATTGTGCTGTTCTAACCGCATGTAGCATTCATGTTATGCTGTTCCTGTGCTGAATGGCCCCCCAGTGTCACAGATGGAGACAGTTCTGCACTCATATACTCCTGCAGTATTAAGATTGTTCAAGTAACTTAAGGCATTGCAGCCAGATGACGTTGTTGACAGCGACAGCCGATATTTCGAGAGGTGCCCATCTTGACATTTTCCAGACATAACTGCAGCAAGAAAACGCTGTGCAGGGGAGCTGAAAATCTTAGTTTGCAGAGCAATTCCGGGAAGATAACACACACACTCACACACACTCACACACGCTGTGAACACTAGCGCCACCACAACAATCAAAGAAAACCGACGTCAGAAGAATTCGATAGTGATAACCAACGAGTGAGTTAGCATTAACTCTGTCCCCCCATTTTTTTGACAAGGGGGAGAGCAGGATTTGATCCATAATTTAAGCAAACCCACCATATCTATTTATAACGGTACTGTCTAATTTAGTGTGAACCGCTTCCTAAATAACACTATCCGAATAACTGGAAGTGCATGACACTCTCCTTGCTGTTATATTCCATAGGATGACCGGTACCAAGAAAATGTTCTGCAGCGTAAGATTTGCTCGGTTGTTGAAATCGTATGTGACGCTTATTCTCGGTACACCGGCCCTCCATATTCCTCATTGTCTGACCAATATATGAAATTGCACAGCTGCTAGCGATGCGATAGACGCCAGCCTTAGTGAACCAGGATCTTCCTCTGTGGAACCTAAAAGTACCCTAATGTTTCCCGCGCGGTTAGCCGTACGGTCTAACGCACTGCTTTCCGGGCGGGAAGGCGTGTCAGTCCCTGGCACGAATCCGTCCGGCGGATTAGTGTCGAGGTTCGGTGAGCCGGCCAGTCTGTGGATGGTTTTTAAGGCGGTTTTCCATGTGCCTCAGCGAATGCGGGCTGGTTCTCCTTATTGCGCCTCAGTTACACTATGTCTGCGATTGCTGCGCAAACACTTTCTCCGCGTTCGGGTACACCATAATTACTCTATTGCTGTAGCCTGTTGTGAGGTTGTGTACCACTGAGGGCTATGGCGCGGACGAAGCCTCTCCGTCTTTTCTGAGTCCCCAGTTCCATACAATATAATACAATATCCTAATCTTAGATGTTGTCGAAAAACAATTTCACATCATATTTCCGCAGAATAAGATCTATCCTGCTGAAAATGCTAAGGGAAAAGGACCTTAGACTTTGGTGCCACCTCGATATTATGACCACTCATCCGGTGTACGGTTGGTCGACAGTGTAACGCACTTCTGATGTATCTTTCACTATGACCATTCTGACGGACGGTGACCTCAAGATGGCCTAACTCAGCTGACAAGCACAGAGGGTCAGACACGAAGTGGACCCTGTGAACCAAGGAACGAAGTCTTACTTCACACTGAGCTGGTTGGTGACAACTGATGGTTAAAATTCTTCTGGGTGTTGAACCGCGTCATGATATAAAATACTTCAAATATAAACTATAAAACCAAAATTTCAGCCGCATTATAACTTCCTTCCCCAGGGTTGGTGACGACTGTCAGCCTGTAGATACACGTCAGTTGAGTAAGCTTCTTGTAGGCTGCATGTCCCAGCGTACCATCAACCTATTTCACTATCAATAACTTCTTACGTCGGCCATCTCTAGTTGTTGTCGTGACTCTTGTGTTTAGGTTGTGTGTGTGTGTGTTATCGTGTTATCTTTCGCGAATCAAATGACTCAAATGGCTCTGAGCACTATGGGACCTAACTTCTGAGGTCATCAGTCCCCTAGAACTAAGAACTACTTAAACCTAACTAACCTAAGGACATCACACACATCCATGCCCGAGGCAGGATTCGAACCTGCGACCTCAACAGTCGCGCGGTTCCAGACTGTAGCGCCTATAACCGCTCGGCCACCCCGGCCGGCTCCTTTCAGGAACCACTTTGCAAATCGAGATTCCCTTGCAAACCGCTTGCTTGCTGCAGTTTTCCATTAAAAACTGCAGGGTGTGCACCTGCAGAAATACCGGCGATTGTCAACGGCGTCACCCGGCTGCATCCCTGTTAGTTCTCTTAACGCTAAATATGCCGGGAGAAACTGAGGTCTCAGTGTGAAGGTTTCTCGCTGCATCCTTGGTGGAACCTATCATCCCGTGGTTTCAGTTGCTGCTTCAGAATATCGGTTTGTAATTTCATCGTTGGAGGACGTAGCCAATTCTGTTCACTGACGTCGATCAAAGACGGCAAGTGCACTAGCGGAAGCTTCTCTTCCTTGCCTTCTTGTCTCGTTTTACGGGCTTTCTTGTAATTTTGTCACCGTACCCTTTGACGCGAAAGGTGTGGTGTAGCTCCCGCAACTGTTGTGTTATCCGGTAGGCAATGGCAGACACTGTATGCTCTGCAGAATACTTCCGAACAGGGTGATGGTGGCTCTCCGCCTGCAGATGCCGATATGTGTGCTTTGGCTTCCAGTACACTTTGTACCCCGGTCTGCCATCGGCGGTTCTCTATACATTCACATCCAAAAACGGCAACTCGTCGTTGTATTTGTGTCATGCGTGGACTATAAATTCCTATGCGACCTGTTTAAGTGCGGAAGGAAGTTTCCCAATTCCGCTTCCCCGCTTGTCCACATAAGAACCTGTGGTCAACATACCGTAACCATCAACGGAGGAATAGCGGTGCAGAACCTAGGGCCTTCTGCTCAAAACCTTCCACTGGGAAGTGGCGGTGGGTGGCCCCATTATCTAAATGCTCGTAGCATTTACCCGGCAAGTGTAGTACATTCATGAGAGGTATCAGCGCTTCGAATCATATATATTTGGGGTATCTGCTCCTATATGATGCGAATTATCTCCTCTATAGGTATACTGGTGAAGAGAGACTTGATATCAAAAGTAACCATGATGTTAGTTGACTATATCCGCTGTTCCTTTATCACATCTTCAAAGTGGAAAGAATCCTTCACTAAGAATCTAAATGTTCTACTAGACGGTGCAATTCAAGTGCTCTATGTTGCTATGTATTAGGTACGTGAGTCGATTCTGTTCATATAGGCATCAGAGGATAACCCTCCTTATGGAGTTTAGATACTCTGTAAATTCTAGGAGGTATGTGAACTTTGGTGGTGAGTCTCTTGGCTTTAGCAGGATCTGTTCTCAAGTCGAAACTCTCATTCCGGAATTCTCGAGTCCCTTACAAGAGCCTTTGTAATCTTGACTTTCCTCGCCGTCGGATCACTCCTTAGTTCTCTGTAAACGGGGTCGCTCACTAACTCGTTCATTTTCGTTTCGTATTCAGAGATGTCCATCACAATTGTAGTGTTTTCTTTATCCGTATGAATGACAAATGTACTCTTGATAATTAAATGGACACCCTAGCTGCAAAGAGGCGTTGATATACTTCATGTTGAAAATGTGTGCCCCGACCACGACTCGAACCCGAGATCTCCTGCTTACATGGCAGACGCTCTATCCATCTGAATCACCGAGAGCACAGAGGACAGTGCGCCTGCAGGGACTTATCCCTTGCACGCTCCCCGTGAGACCCACATTACCACCATGTCCACACCAATACATTCGTAGTACGCCTATGGAGATCCCGGGTTCGAGTCCTGGTCGGGGCACACATTTTCAACATGTCTCCAATGAAGTATATCAACGTCTGTTTGCAGCTAGGGTGTCCATTTAATTATCATTTCATTACTAGCAAAGCTGCATGGTCATCAACGGTAACTGTTCTTTCGGGAACAGATACTACCGTCATATATAGTTAAAATGTACTCTTGTTATCCCTGGGCTGTTTGCGATTGTCTTTCTTCACGTGTAATATATCTGAGTGTCTTTTCTTCCTGTGGGATTCTAGCGGTTTCCTGCATTATATTTTCTGCTTCGAGTTGAGGTACTTGTTGTAGCAATGCCTCCACAGATCTCCTCCGTAGGAATCTTCGTGGGCGTAACTGCAAAGTTTAATCCTTTGTACGGAAATGGCGTCGCTGCCTCGCTGCGTCGAGATGTTTACCATTGTACAGGGTGCGTCCACACTTGGCTACGCATGTTGTTTGTTCCTTGTTAACTCCTCAGATTTGTTTTTCTGTCGGCTACTGACTAAATCTTTCTCCATACAAGTTTGCTTGTGAGCCATTCTCTGTATATTATCCCAGTCATTCGCTGATAACTTTGATGACGACCATAAATGCTTGCTATGCAGATGCCTGTTGTTGCAGTCTATGAAGCTGGGTTGTTGTTGTATCATTTCCGTTAGGAAAGCGTGGACAGCCCGATAGTAAAGGGTTCTTGCTTTACTAGTATGAATGTGTGACCGTATCCTGGTCAGTTTCGGGATGACATGGTGATCTCGGCACCTTCTGAAGAGCACCATACCTTTCAGCAGTTTCAAAATATTTTGTCATTCTAAGCGCCTATAATTGCTCAAGTGGATTTGAGTATCTCTAGAAAACTCTGTTGTAAGAACGTTTCCATGGGATTGCATGAAACAAATTTCAAACTGACATTAATTGTGATGCATTTTTGGTCATGAAAAAGATTAACGTTTCAACACAACTGCATGATGCAGGTAAGAGTAACGTCATATACGTGATACAGGGTGATTCAGTTGCCTCTATGAATGTCATTTTATGCAACCAACTGTGTTATATCTGGCCTTCATGAACCACGCGTGATATTTTCTTATTTTCTTGCTCTCTACGCGCAAGCTATTAATCCTACAGAAAAAAAATTAACAGGATTTTTGTAGGAAATTTAATGTAGCTAAATTTTGTACTGGAATACGTTTACATTAAAGGCCGTAGTTTTCGAGTTATTCAAGAAAAACGGAAAAAAATTACCTTCAACCGCACCTCCACTCGCGTACCATTCCTCACCAGTCAGGATGTCTGCTATGTAGTTAGTGTCACTCTCTCCTTCCACTGTACAAAAGTTTCCTACTACACGAACTATTCCTCGTTTCGCCTTTTTTGGTCTCTATTGACTGGGCTATTAGGCCGCCAGCATAGTCGGGTATTTCGTAAACGTTATTAAACGAAACGTATTTGTGAGGGTAATGAAAACAAAAGAACTTTTGTAGATGTTACGCTAAAACTAATCACGCTGACAATTCGAACTACATTTTATTCTTACAGGCACAGTAGTTTTGTAGGCAGAAGACCTGACGAATACAACGATATAATTTTTTATTTTATGCTGTTAAAATTCACTAAATAGCTAGGTAAAATTTACACAAACGTCAATTTTACAGTTTGTAAGTGCTCGACTAAGCCGGTGGCAGTCAATAGAGACCAAAAAAAGTCCGAAAGTGGGAAACAATTCGTGGAGTCGCAAATTTTTGTACACCGGTAGAAGGGACTACCATGGGCAACGTACTACAAATCCTGACAGGTGGGGCTGAGCGTGGGTGCATTTGAAGATAACTTTTGTACGTTTTACTTGAATAACCCTAAGACTACGGCCTCTAGCTAAAGCACTTCCACGTACAAAATTTAACTGCATCAAATTTGTGTGTAGCGAGCAAGACCAATGAAAATCTCGCTCGTGGTTTATGAAGGCCAGATATAACACTGACTGTTGCATAAAACCACACCTGTAGGGACAGCTCATGGATCCAAGTTGCTGACAAGAATAATATACAGAACAATGGAATAGAAAATTGAGGATCTGTTACAAGTGGATAGCCGGCCGAAGTGGCCGTGCGGTTAAAGGCGCTGCAGTCTGGAACCGCAAGACCGCTACGGTCGCAGGTTCGAATCCTGCCTCGGGCATGGATGTTTGTCACGTCCTTAGGTTAGTTAGGTTTACCTACTTCTAAGTTCTAGGGGACTAATAACCTCAGCAGTTGAGTCCCATAGTGCTCAGAGCCATTTGAACCATTTTTTACAAGTGGATAAATTTGGATTTAGGAAAGTTAAAGGCACCAGAGAGGAAATTATGACATCGCGGTTAATGATGGAAGAAAGACTGAAGAAAAATCAAGATAGGTTTATAGGATCTGTCAACCTGGGGAAAGCGTTCGACAATGTAAAATGGTGTAAGATGTTCGAAATCTTGCGAGAAGTAGGGGTAAGCAGTAGGGAAAAAATGGAAATATACAATACATACAAGTATCAAGAGGGGAGAATAAGAGTGGAAGACGAACGGATTAAAAAGAGTGTGAGACAGGAATGTAGTCTTTCACCCCTTCTTTTCAATCTATACGGCGAAGAAGCAACGACAGAAGTAAAAGAAAGATTAAAGAATTGGGTTAAAATTCAAGGTGAAAGGCTATCAATGGCACGATTAGCTGATGTCATTGCTAACCTCAGTAAAAGTTAAGAAGAATTGCAGGATCTGTTGAACTGGATGAACGGTCTAATGAACGCATAATACCGACTGAGTATAAATCGAAGAAATACGAAATCAATGAGAAGAAGTAGTAATGAGAACTGAGAGAAACTTAACGTCATAATTGATGGTCACTAAACAGATGAAATTAAGGAATTATGCTACCTAAACAGCAAAATAACCAATGACGGACGGAGCAAGGATGACATAGAAAGCAGACTAGCACTGGTAACAGGGACATTCCTGTCCAGGAGAAATCTACTGCGAAATACAGATCTTAATTTCAGGAAGAAATTTCTGAAAATATACGTTTGTAACACGGTGATGTATGGTAGTGATTAATGAACAGTAGGAAAACCGAAACAGAACATAAGAATTTGACACGTGGTGCTACAAAGAATATTGAAAATTAGGTGGATTGATAAGGTAAGGAATGGGGACGTTCTCCGCGGAATGGGCGTGGAAAGGAATACATGGAAAACACTGGTAAGAAGAAGGGGCAGGATGATAGGACATCTGTTAAGACGTCAAGAAATTACTGATACGGTACTAGAGGCAACTGTAGAGGGTAAAAACTGTAGAGGAAAATAGAGAATGGGATATATCCAGAAAATAATTGAGGACATGAG
The DNA here is from genome assembly GCF_023898315.1 of Schistocerca nitens. Lineage (NCBI taxonomy): Eukaryota > Metazoa > Arthropoda > Insecta > Orthoptera > Acrididae > Schistocerca > Schistocerca nitens. The sequence goes on from NC_064615.1 coordinate 506,944,507, forward strand.
TTGCTAGCGCTACTCTGACATGAAAAGTTTGACACAGGAGAGGAATTCGTGGCGCGCCGCATCAAACCAGTCAGAAGGCTGCTGATTAAAAAAATAAAAAAAGGCAGCTATTCACCCTTTTTTATAGCGAGAGTCTCTTTCAGAAATCCCATTTAACTGTTCGTTCTTAGGGACAAATGTAAAGAGAAGAAACGTCTACCAGCTTGTTCCGCAATTCGACAGTGGGAAGCTGGTGTTTACCAGGACTGTCATTCAACGTTCCGCCATGTCTGCTGGTCACGAAGGATGCGACGCCACGACTGCCATGGGAATATGGAACCGATGAGCTCAAGAGGACCATAATCAACGTCATGCAGTAACATTAACAGCCTCAGGCGACTTGTGTCTGGGAGGACAGAAATACCATAGTGAATAAAAAATTTATTCATGTATTAGTACCCAAACAGCCGCACACTGTGCACCAAAGGCGCGGCTCCCCACCATCGTGGGTTCGAGTCCTCCCTAGGGCATGGGTGTGTGTATTGTCCATAGCGTTAAGTTAGTTTAAGTTAGATTAAGTAGTGTGTAAGCTTAGGGACCGATGACCTAAGCAGTTTGGTCCCATAAGATCTTACAACAAATTTACCAGTTTTGCATCAAAAGTTGTAAATTAAATGAAAAATGAGTACTAAATAAATTTAAACATTCCTGTTTAGTATCATTATCATCCACAGATCAACAGTACAAATATAATATCAAGGCCAGTTTGACTGGCCGTAGAAGCGACCCAGTAATTCAATCAGTTTGGTGGAAGGGAGGGCGGGGATAGAGTGGAGGAGGGAATAAACCACTTCATGTCGCCTCTTGATGAGGTCAGCAATACTTGCCGGCACGTGCGGCTCATGCAGTATCGCTGAGAGAAGTCAGTCCCCTCTTGTATTACGTGACTACTCGTTGACTGCCATCAGTCTTCATTTTCCACCTTCTGTAGTTTTGAGGAGACCGCTGAGGGGCTTAACCCTTAACTACTCTAGTGGGGTCCTGGAGAACCCCAGGCGATATGTATATAATACATATATAGTATGTGAACGGATCAAAAGATCGCCCCTGTGTTCTTGGTAGTCCTCAGTGAAGAGATGCCGTTTAACGCGGAGTGTTGGGTGCGGTGTTTCCGGTAATATTTTGTGAGATAAAGAGAAAGAGGTCGCAGAATACCTCACCAGAGTATTAACGTAAGTTGTTTTTCATTATCTCAATTAGTGTTTTAAACGACTGAAATCAGGGTACTTCGAAAAAAAAATTCAATGATAACGCCAGTTTTTAAGGTTATGTATGTATGCATTATTTTTCAGAATGGCATCATCGCAGTCATTAACAGATGACGAACTGGAAAGAACAGCGAATAATCCTGCGTTTTTGCAATCTCATGAGGAGAGCACAGCAGATGAGAATGAATTTATACTAAGTGATCATCATTCCACCTCTGAAAGCAGAAAGGAGTTGTGAAGAATCAGATGAAGAGGCGTGTATTAGGCCTTCCGCTGACAAATATTTTTTTGGAAAAAAGCAGTGCTACAAGTGGTCAAAAGAAGTTCCTCCTACAACTCCTAACCGTACTCAGAATACAGTCAGTCGCCTTCCAGGCACTAGACCTGAAGCAAAAACGCTTGATTCAACTGACATATTATCTGCTTCGGAATTGTTCAGTACTGAAAATTTATTACAACTAATACCAACACAAACGTCAAGTACATGTCACGTGAAACAAATACAGGGCTCCTGAAATAGCATTCATAAAGATAATAGAACTGAGAGCATTTCTAGTTCTGCTTCATTTATCTGGATTAATGAAATCTAATCACGAAAATGAAGTTGGACTTTTTGCTAATGATGGAACCGGTCGTGATGTGTTTTGAGCCACTATGAGCGTTCATAGATTTTTATTCATTTTGTCTTGTTTGCGTTTCGATTGTGCTACTACAAGAGAAGTTGGGAATGCTGATGACAGACTTGCAGCTATTAGAGATGTCTTGGAACTCCTTATAGACAAATTTCAAAAGTATTATACTCCAATAGCGAATGTGACAACCGATGATATGTTAGTACCCTTTCATGGTTGGTGCAAATTTCGCATATACACTCCTGGAAATGGAAAAAAGAACACATTGACACCGGTGTGTCAGACCCACCATACTTGCTCCGGACACTGCGAGAGGGCTGTACAAGCAATGATCACACGCACGGCACAGCGGACACACCAGGAACCGCGGTGTTGGCTGTCGAATGGCGCTAGCTGCGCAGCATTTGTGCACCGCCGCCGTCAGTGTCAGCCAGTTTTCCGTGGCATACGGAGCTCCATCGCAGTCTTTAACACTGGTAGCATGCTGCGACAGCGTGGACGTGAACCGTATGTGCAGTTGACGGACTTTGAGCGAGGGCGTATAGTGGGCATGCGGGAGGCCGGGTGGACGTACCGCCGAATTGCTCAACACGTAGGGCGTGAGGTCTCCACAGTACATCGATGTTGTCGCCAGTGGTCGGCGGAAGGTGCACGTGCCCGTCGACCTGGGACCGGACCGCAGCGACGCACGAATGCACGCCAAGACCGTAGGATCCTACGCAGTGCCGTAGGGGACCGCACCGCGACTTCCCAGCAAATTAGGGACACTGTTGCTCCTGGGGTATCGGCGAGGACCATTCGCAACCGTCTCCATGAAGCTGGGCTACGGTCCCGCACACCGTTAGGCCGTCTTCCGCTCACGCCCCAACATCGTGCAGCCCGCCTCCAGTGGTGTCGCGACAGGCGTGAATGGAGGGACGAATAGAGACGTGTCGTCTTCAGCGATGAGAGTCGCTTCTGCCTTGGTGCCAATGATGGTCGTATGCGTGTTTGGCACCGTGCAGGTGACCGCCACAATCAGGACTGCATACGACCGAGGCACACAGGGCCAACACCCAGCGTCATGGTGTGGTGAGCGATCTCCTACACTGGCCGTACACCACTGGTGATCGTCGAGGGGACACTGAATAGTGCACGGTACATCCAAACCGTCATCGAACCCATCGTTATACCATTCCTAGACCGGCAAGGGAACTTGCTGTTCCAACAGGACAATGCACGTCCGCATGTATCCCGTGCCACCCAAAGTGCTCTAGAAGGTGTAAGTCAACTACCCTGGCCAGCAAGATCTCCGGATCTGTCCCCCATTGAGCATGTTTGGGACTGGATGAAGCGTCGTCTCACGCGGTCTGCACGTCCAGCACGAACGCTGGTCCAACTGAGGCGCCAGGTGGAAATGGCATGGCAAGCCGTTCCACAGGACTACATCCAGCATCTCTACGATCGTCTCCATGGGAGAATAGCAGCCTGCATTGCTGCGAAAGGTGGATATACACTGTACTAGTGCCGACATTGTGCATGCTCTGTTGCCTGTGTCTATGTGCCTGTGGTTCTGTCAGTGTGATCATGTGATGTATCTGACCCCAGGAATGTGTCAATAAAGTTTCCCCTTCCTGGGACAATGAATTCACGGTGTTCTTATTTCAATTTCCAGGAGTGTATATGCCTAAGAAGCCAGCAGCCAAATACGGCCTCAAAGTTATGTTCCTTTGTGATTCACGAACATTATATTTATGCAATGCATTTGTCTACACAGTAAAGGAAAAAAATGAAAGTATATATTCAATTCCAACACAGGATGTTTTGAAATTAATAACTCCAATTGAGGGAAGCAAGAGAAATGTGACAGTAGACAACTGGTTCATCTCACTTGAACTCTGTGATCAACTCGAAGCCAAAAAGTTGATTGTCTTCGGCATTCTAAAGCTAAATAAACGGCAGATCCCAGATAAATTCAAACCAAACAGAAAGCGCCCCGTATAATCTGTATTATTTGGGCATAACGAAGGAAAGACAATTTGTTCTTATGCTCCTCGGAAAGGTCGAGCTGTTCTGTTGCTTTCATCTATGCACCACGATCAGAAAATTAGTACTCAAAAGAGAAGACCTGAAGTGATCATTGGATACAATGCCACAAAAGGAGGAGTGGACGCACTGGACCAAATGTGCGCCAGCTATTCGCTATCGCGACGAGCACGCATATGGCCAGAGTCTCTATTGTATGCCATTTTAAACATAGTAGGAGTCAGTGCTGGTATTTTACTTCAGTGCACGAAACAACTAGATGAAACTGATGATTTAAAAAGAAGAGAATTGCTACAGAGGCTTGGAATGGATTTAGTAAAACCCCATATACAACGTCGAGATATTCTACCGCTTTCTCGTGAACTGAGAGACTTTGTTGTTAAAATTGGTGGTACTCCTCTTGCCTCAACATCTTCAGAGCCAGAACCCATGAGGAAAGCAAGATGCTACATGTGTGCAAGAAATTCGGACAAGAAAAACCAAAACAATGTGTGAAAAATGTTCAAAACATGTTTGTCCCGATTACAGATTTTCAGTTTGCCAAAATTGTTTGTAATCATACCTCAAATGCGTAAAATGTTTATAATATTCAGTGATAAAGTGCAATTAAAAATAAAATTTCCTTAAATTACAGTTTCGTTTAACTTATTCAGGTACTCCAACACCCCACTAGAGTGTTAGCGTATGAGCATTTCACTAGAGTAGTTAAGAGTTAAATTCGCATATTCTGCATAATTACTCTTCAACCCTCCGCAGTTGTGAGGAGACCCCCTTAGGGTATCTTCGTATTTCCTACCTGATTCGTCTCCAGGCAGAGGGCAGTCTGGTGTTCTGTGGGATGTTACAGTGCATACACGGCCACTAATGTTTGTGTGGTTAACTCAAAGAACGATTAAGCCACACCAGGGTTACTCAGTCGGATACCTACAGACTGAAACACAGGACCATAAGTGCATTAGATATGGGATGGAAAATGACTACGTGACCAAGTTACGAAGGACATCGAAACGAATGCAGAAGAGGCTGACTCGCCACCAGAAGGAAAAGGTAGAATACTTCGCGTGAAGCAATATGCTAGTCATTTCTTCTCAGCCATCTGTGAGTCTTCTTGTTTTCCAAGGATTCCTTGCTTGTCAATTTTGTTCATTGTCCACCACTCTACACTCCAGGGTGCTGAATTTCCCATCATACTGTAACCTCCCCCTCACTTATCGACCTTAATGACAGTAAAAATTAAACCGCGTGTACCTAATGGAAATTTGGGAAAAGCAATCGTCACCAAAGTTAATTTGTCGGTAAAGAGGGAGGAAAGGGTTACATCTAAATGAAAGGAAAAATGCAAATGAAATTGGTGGAAATTAATTTTGAAAAGGGGTAAAGCTAATAAATAAAAGTAAATGTGCGGTCGTTACGTTAACAATTAATTGGCGTTAATTAGATATTTGAGATTTGGGGAAAATTACGGTCGCCAGTCCTATGGAAAAGTACTATAATAACTGAAAATGAAAGATTAATGCACATATAATTAGCACTAAAAGCGTGGGAACTGAAGGTTGATACGTGCTGTGTGAAAACTGAATGTTTGTCAGAAGTAATGAATTTCACCACACTCTGACTTAATTTAGCAAAAGGATTAATAAAACCGGAAAATTGAAAGTTAATTTAGTGACTAAAATTAATAGTGAACTTTGTTTCTGAAACACTACGAAATTCAATAAAATAAGGTTAGTCTTGGGCTACCTCAACAATCATTTCAAAACCTACTTAAATCTACGCCATTTAGAAATAAGAGATTTAACTTTGAACTTGAATTAAATGATTTACAACAATTAACAATAATAAAATTTAGTACGTACCAAGCTGAGCTGCAGTCACAGGTAAGCTAACATATGGTAACAAAACTCGCACTCTTAATTTGTGCTTGTGTAATCTAAATATTATAGCCAGCTATGAATACTTTAACTGAACTTTGAAATTAAAGCAGTGAAATCGAATGATATTACTTTAATGCTGGCGTTTGAATTTCAACGACACTCGGGTTCATTCCAGAAAAGGAAGGGACCCTGCTTGGTAATGCAATTGGGACAATGAGCAACAAAGGTTCATGCTACATCTCGTGGTCGTGCGGTAGCGTTCTCGCTTCCCACGCCCGGGTTCCCGGGTTCGATTCCCGGCGGGGTCAGGGATTTTCTCTGCCTCGTGATGGCTGGGTGTTGTGTGCTGTCCTTAGGTTAGTTAGGTTTAAGTGGTTCTAAGTTCTAGGGGACTTATGACCACAGCAGTTGAGTCCCATAGTGCTCAGAGCCATTTGAACCATTTGGTTCATGCTACGTTGCTGTAATTTAAAGAGGCAAATGGAACAATTTTAAAAGCTGAGGTCCGCCATACAGTTCTAAAACTTTACGTGCTTCCAGTCTTCCTTGCTGGTTGATTGAAGGTTTGAAATCGTCGACCGAGGAGGTAGCGGCAGTCCCTCATTGTCGGCCGTCGCTGTTGCAGAAGCTGGATGTTGGCGCGCCTTCTTCTCGACACGGTCACCAGACGAAACGGGCTCTTGATGTGCGCCAGCTAATGCTTCCCGTCCGCGACACCGTGTCAGAAACTATCATAGGAAGTCAAGCGCAATTACATGCTGCCAAACCCCGAAAGCGCGGCAACTCGCGGGAGCGTCAGACAACACACCTGCTCCACCGCCCTACTCCAGCCCGACTCTGCTCTGCCCGCGCTCCACGCAGCAGAGTTAACACTACCAAAGATTCTAAGCACTTTGATTCTCCACACGACCTATCGATGTATTCGTTCGATAGCATAGTTTTCCCTAGGCCAGGCCCAGCGTAAAAATACAAATAATATTTACAAAACAAACCAATTATACATCGACATAAATGCATATATATACAAATAGTAAAACAATTACAATATACAAAGACACGGAAACGTCATATCTTCAGGTAACAAAATAAGGAAAAAAATTTATAGTACAATAGATGGAAATAGGAGGATATGCATTTCCGGCGTTACAATACCAACTGCTTAATAATGGTTTCTATTTGCAGTCTCACCCAATGAACGATCATCAACAGCAGTCTTCCTGCAGGATGATAAAATTTCCACTTTTTTGACTCAAAACGTCACTTGGCAGCAACTGCTAGGTACCGTGGTAACTTTCACGTAGATTTCATGTATTTCTCCTTATGGAACTTCGAACTGCAGCTTGCGAGTTCCCTCGCGGCTTGCAAGACAGATTTTATCGTGAATAATGCTAGGAATTGCTATCTGTATTCCTGAGTTGCCCAGAAGACTTAAACCCAACAACAGACTTGTTTGTATTGGAATGGCTGTGCTCTGATCTAGTGTTCCCAAGGTGGTTAGGGCTCAGTATTGGGCCTTTGCTATTAATCTTTAAGCGAGAGAACCCTTCCAGAATGAAACAAACATTTCAGTTAACCCATACTCATATGACTTTTGTATAAGGCTCAGATTCGGATGAGGCCCAAGTGGTGCCCTTTTATCGTGGGTGCATCGTGACGAAATCTTACAATAATGTTCGTTCGGTCATGTAGGATTATAGAACCATGGCATGTAGTTTGAGTTAAGGAAAGTGCTGGTTTACAGCTAGAAAAGTACGTGCACGGGCAGTGCTGCGATGTGTGAAGCAGCATAAACTGTAAGCACATGGACCATTGTTATGGCTTACCTTTTAAATGGCAACAGAAAGAGCTGTGCCTGCCGTGTCTACCCTACGAGAAGCACTGGACATAGAAGAAGCAACGTCATTTAAGGCTGGTCTCAGTTCTGAGCTTAGCATCACAATGGACGTATCCGAATGTGAATTCTCCAAGAAGAATGATCGTTGCGAAATTGCATACATCATCATCATACAGGAGCAACACCTGGCATGATGCTATGGGGTAACATTGTGCACACAATGTGATCACTTCTGGTTCACATAGCTGTTAATGTGGACACCAGGTCTTCTTATAATGTGTTTAAATATGTGGCTGTGCCATATCGTCAAAGTTTCCACAATGTTATCTTTCAGCATCATAGTGCAAGAGAAAACGTGCTGTGCTGATCTACTTCAATACAGGGGGTGTTCGACTGTTGGCCAGCACGTTCTGCTGATCTATTACCCTCCAAAACATCTGGCAATAGGCCACCGAGAAAGTGGCACGCCACCACTCGCCTCTCCTAAGGGCCCGGGTTCGATTCCCGGCTGGATCGGAGACTTTCTTCGCTCAGGGACTGGGTGTTGTGTTGTCTTAATCATCATCATTTCATCCCCATCGACGCGCAAGTCGCCGAAGTGGCGTCAAATCGAAACACTTGCACCCGGCGAACGGTCTACCTGACGGGGGGCCCAAGTCACACATTTACATTTTTTTACCTTGTGCAGCACCAAATCACTTCCGATTTTGTTAATGTATCTTTCTACTACGCTGTATATGCTGTGCAACTAAAATTTTGTTGCTTTCTAATCTTCATAGTATTGAAATTTAATGGTCAAAAGTGTACTTGTTATAATGTCGGTCCGTATATTTCGCAATGTTCTCGTCCTCATCTATGTAATTCAGTTTCACATTTTTATGTTAAAATTGCGTTTTACACTGTCGTTTTACATAGTGCCTAATATATCGCTTCACTTTTTGTCTTTAAGCAACCCTTATGTTGTTGCTTTCTAATCTTCATAGTCTTGAAATTTAATGATCAAAAGTGTACTTGTTATAATGTCGGTCCGTATATCTCGCAAAGTTCTCGTCCTCATCTATGTAATTCAATTTCACATTTTTATGTTAAAATTGCGTTTTACACTGCCGTTTTACATAGTGCCTAATATATCGCCTCACTTTTTGTCTTTAAGCAACCCTTATGTTACAGTCATATTGTGAGTATTCCGATATTTGCTAAAGTGATCTTCGTCGAAAATTTAACTACTCAGAACATTCGAAAATGCCATGTACGTATGCAGAACGAGGTGGCACAATGGTTTGAGACACTAGGATGGCATTCAGAAGGTACAGGGTTCACGTCCCTATCTGGCCTTCCATATTTAGGTTCTTCGTAGTTACGTTAGTTAGTTTAAGGCGAATACCAGCAGATACTTTATAAAATGGAGACGGCTAAACTCCTACCGCCGGAGGTTCGAGTCCTCCCTCGGGCATGGGTGTGTGTGTGTGTGTTTGTCCTTAGGATAACTTAGGTTAAGTAGTGTGTAAGCTTAGGGATTGATGACCTTAGTAGTTAAGTCCCATAAGATTTCACACACATTTGAACATTTTGAACGGCTAAACTAAAGAACCTGCGACAGTATCCCCTTAAAGTCTCACTTAAGTAATTTTTCAGCGGACATTTCTTAATAGTGGGAAGCAAGATATCGTTGGAGACGTTACCTCATTTCCTTTCAGTTTTCAGTTATTAAAGGTGACGTGATCTTGAGTGTTATCTTTGCTCGTAACATGTGGTTAACATCCAGTTTTGGCCCTGTGTCATTTTCTGCAACTTTATACAGCGTAAAAACTGTTTGTTGATACAGTACTAGTTCTTTGATAACAGCATTTCCCTTACTAATGTTCCAAAAACAAACCAGCCCTCACATGCATAAAGGGCCAGCGATATGTTCTATCAGTTCACCTCTGCTGTTTTATATACTACAGGTATTCTGGTTTTTGTTTAGGGCTAGTAATCATGGCAGGAAAGGATGTGCACGAGAACGATTTTATCACCGCGTAGTGATAGAATCTAGAAAAACATCTGTACGAGACAGCTGAGGCTGCAGTTTGCTCAAGTGTTCCAGTTAGTGGTGTATTTATGGGGCAACCAGGCTGTAGAGTACGTGTGAGGCAACACACCATTGTCGTGCCTGCAACAGACTTTATTCTTTTATCATCAGAGTCGATATGAGAAAAGTCAAGAGGAATTACGAAAAGTTTCCTGGACTTTTACTTGCAATGTGCTCGGACAGGATGCTCTATTTCAAACCGGTGAATAATAGGTAAACTTTCAAATAGAAAATACTAGGTAACACTGCGAATAACTGTGCACCTACAATGTTGTTTCATCTTCGTTAGCATTGTTTTTTTCGGCTGTGATTCATTTTCGATTTCGTCGTATTTCAAAGATTTTAATATGGAAGTGCACTAACGGGAAACGTCTGAGAATCGTTTTCATCAGTGAGATTGTCGTGAGTTCCGGCGGGTGAATATAACTTTGCTCGTACATTCCTTTTTCCGCTGGGGACTGCAGGAACTTTGTCAGAAAGTTTATCGTTTTACCTGAAAACTTAGAGTTTAAACAAGGACGTTAGTACCTTTCTTTGTGTGCAAAGTGTTCCTACACTAATTCCCCTCCAACCTTTGCTGTCAGCCAGAGCACTCTAGAAGAGACGAGTAAACAAAAGAATTACTCTGACCATAAATCGTTCACTGTTTAAACATAGTCTACTGCATAAATTGTAGCCGGCTTCTGTGGCCGAGCGGTTCTAGGCGCTTCAGTCCGGAACCTCAGATGTTAAGTCCCATAGTGCTTAGAGCCATTTGAACCATTTGAGCCATAAATTGTAATAACAGTGGGAGACTTCCAGAGACACAGTGTCGATTTCGTAGAAAGAAAATTTAAACATCACAACTGATGAAAGTAAGTTTACCAGAAGTATTGTAATTCTTGTAACGGGGTAGGTCTATGGACAGCAAGGACACAGCTCTATGCCTTTCGCGTGTATACGATTATAATGTGTTAGAAGAACGATACCGTTTGTCTCTCAATCTCGTGCTGAGAAAGAAGCCTATATATAACCTATCAGAGGAGCGCTTGCTCGTGCCTTCTATTCCATACAGTTGTCAAATCGCTCTGCTACGGCAGGTAGTAGCTGTGAGACGATTACAGCCTGTAACCCAACGGTTGTTATCTGTTTTCGTCGTGTGCTTTGATTTTTGTCCGGTGAGTTTACTTTGCGCTACAGAATGTATGAAGCTTGCAGCTGGAGTGTGCAGAAAAGTGTGGCTCCTTAGTTCAGCGAGATGTTCACGTTTTGCGAGGTCAGAAAGTGAGTTTGTGTGCTCGGTGCTAACGAAGTTAGTAGAAAGAAAAGCAGACACTTTGAGGATTAATGAAAACACATTCGTGGAAGTTTTTGAGGAAAATACTGCACAGAATAGGAAGGACTGGTTCATGTAAGGTACGAACACAAGGTAAAAAGAGGAAGACAATGCAACGAGTAACGAGCTTTGATTGATTCCAATAAAATACTATTCGCCGTCACACAGAAGAGTGCGCTGAAAGGTAATGCTGTTGGATTTTTTATGCTTTTCTCAACATCGGTTGAGGTATTGCATGCCATGCTTATTACTCGGTTGACTTCCCCACTTCACTGACTCAAGTTCCAACTATCTGCCGCTACACGACTACGAATTGTAGCATTTTACATGGTGGTGTCTAATGTAACTATGTCAATGCGTGAATATTTCGAAGAGTTCTTCAACACAAGGAGCACCTCTCCTTAGTATGGCAGTGTCAAACTACACACGAGCGCTGCGCCTTCTGCAACAATCAGACGCCATCGCTTCATTGACATCGGTCATTCTCCATACAGTCCCGACTTGGCCCCATTCGATTTTCATTTCTTCCATAACATTAAGAACACGTTCTAAGACTTCACTTTGATAAAGATGAAGCGGTGCAAGTAGTGGTGATGTTATGTGTCAACGAAATCAAACATTCTATAGTGACGGTAGCAACAAACTGGTCTCTTGTTGGGAGAAAAATGATGGTCACCATGGTGACTATGCTGTGAAATAAATGTATAGACATGAAGCACAAAGATGGAGACTGTTAATAATGGGCGGTAGTCTTCTAAAGACAGAATTATTCATTGGCAGCAAAACATCTTAATAACAACAACAACAATAACAGTAATACACGAAAGTGATCGAAGCAGATGAAATGAATTAAAATTTGTACTGCCGCCGGGACTCGAACCCGGGTCCTCTTGCTTGCTAGGCAGAAATGCTAACCATTACAGCACCGCAGTTATCGTAGATAGTAAAAAGAGACTTAAATATCTCAGGGAAACTTTTAATTGTAAGATCTATAAGATCACCAAATGGTACAAGGACGTCCCATTACGTTCAGTGCTGGGGTGCTTGCTAATATCGGAGAGTCCTGGCAGCAGTGACAATATGTAAAGGAAAAATGAATTGAAGTTTGTGTTGGGGAGGGCACTCAGGTAGTTCGTGCAGCAATGTTGACCATCGTACTGCGCTGGCGTAATTGGTAGCGTTTCTGCCTAGCAAGCAAAAAGACTGGGGTTCCAGTCCCGGGCGCAGCACGAAATTTAGTGCATTTCGTCAGCTTCGATCATTATCGTAGATAATAAAGAGACTTAAATGTCTCAGGGAAATATTTAATTATAATACACGAAAGATTAAAATGAAGAGGAAGTCATGTTGTTGCGTAACGTCGAGTTTTGAGAGACATTATTAAGGTAGTTTTCGAAGGCATTCTGTGACTCGACGAACTTGCCAGAGAAGTGGAGTAACGCTAGACACCACACAGAAGTTGATGTTAAAGAAGCCTGAGAAACTAAAGTGAGTGCGGAAGGTAATATCTATGCATATTACAAAAGTGAATCTGTGCAAGTATTTTCCACATCTTCTCCTAACACTGAATCGATTGCAACCAAATTTGGTGGCGTATTGAGGAGGGGGCGATAAAGTGAAGAGATGGGCGGACACAGATGGGAGGAGGTAGTAGATAGGAGGAGATGGATAGAGAGAGGCGGAGGAGTATGTGGACAGGGAGAGGGGAAAGGACGAGATGGACAGAGAAAGGAAAGATGAGGTGGATAGGGTGGACGGAGGGTGAGGATCAGACGGACAGTGAGATGTGGGGAGGAGAAAATGGACATAGAGGAGAGAATAGGACAGAGAGAGGGGGGAGTAGCGGCTGGACAGAGGAAGGGAGTGGAGGAGGTGGACAGAGAAATGGGAGAGGAGGAATGGATAAAGAAGGGTGGCAGCTCCTAGGCAATACAACTGTTACCAAGAGCAATTCCAATCACTCTTCCACAGATGGCACAGACAACAACATTGTCGAGGAAGGATGTGACGCTGAACCGAGAGGAGTTTATCCATTTTCTTCCACGTTTCGAGTGAGTAGCGTCTACCGCATTTCCATAGTAAATGTCATCTCGTCTGCACAGTTATGATGTACTGCGTGTACACTACAGTGATTGATAAGCACTTACGCAGTCTATATTATTTTAATATTGTTAGTTTTGTATTCACATGAAGGGTTCAAATCCATTCGAGTACCATTTTCGTACAGAATACCCCAACTGACCTTGAATCACAGTGATTACTGTAAAAGACAGTGCAACTCTCGTTGCTTTTTTTGAGATGTACGAGATAATTTAAACATCATCGTTTCATACATTAGACTGCGTTCGTTAAGCGAGGGGGATGTTAAGATCCTAAACTTAACAGCGCACGTTTACGGGGAGTGTGAGAAAATAGTATGGAACGGCGCAACTATTGCTGCTAGGGCCACACTGTGCGCACACACACCGGCGAACAGACGTCGTCCCCTTCCACGCTGAACAGTGCTTTGCTGTCAATCACTTAATTTATGATCCATTTCTAGCTCATTGAACGTACAAAGCTCCCAAAAATGGTTTCCTGAGTTTCAGCGGTTTTCTTTCTTTTTTCAGTGTGACCATATAAACTACTTAAAGCTACGATATAACCATTCAAACAGCTACGGAATCCCTATTATTCTTCACATATTCACTATTGTAGCATACCCGCTCGTATACACACACCGCGTTACAGAGGAGAGGTAGCCATACTAATTACTCGTCACATCACGGCACAAGGTTTGATTGTTCGGCAGTCATTATTTTGTGCTCCTCTTATCACTGAAGCCTTTTCTTTGTATTTTTATGATGCACAAGATTCAAAAAGCACGTTTTTTATGTTATTGATTGCATACTCCAGATCTCACATGAAATCTTCTTTATTTGGATGGATTACTAGTTTCTACTAACAATCTATGATCTGAAGATGGCTGGATTGTCAGCCGAAACTAATAAACTATTCAAATAAAGAAGATTTCATCGGCTATCTTGAATTTATGTGTCTTTAATCGCTAACATAAATAAAAAAAATTTACAGCACTTCCCGTATCTCCTGGCAGACAACGTCAACAAACTTGAAGTACGTTTTATTTGTGTAAATTGTCTCGTACTGTTCCTGTTGACACTGTATCTTCTAGAGAAGACGATTCCCAACTTGGGAGAATTATCTCCTGAAAAGTAAAATGAAATTTTGTTTGTGGTAAAACACCAAAAGGGTTAGGTTGCGATTCAGTCATGAAATTAAACTATTTTCAAACGATCGTTCCTATAATCACAATATTTTAAGAATTTAATGTTCATTGTAGAGGTTATGAGTAATACGTCGTCTCCAGTTACTAGCACTGATGCGAGGTCACAGGTACCTTACGTAGTCCACCCACTAAACATATCGTGCTTCTTACCGTACAAATAGGGCAGTAAAAGTGAGGTACAAACGTCACAAATGTCTTCTCCTAGTTGTAGGTAGTTCCTGCAACACACCAGAAAATGCTTCATTACTCACTCCGAAGCAGATAAATGAAATAATTGGAAGCACGGTACTGTAGTGCTGTACACGTAATTACATTCTTTTTACTATTACTGCTGTTGTTGTTAAAGTGGTGACACACAAGCATTAGAAACTTAAAAAGTCTTCCAATTTCTACCAGTACAGAAGTAAGGAGTCCAGCAATCATATGGTTTACAAACATTAACTATGGTGTAAATATTTTAACTTTGTTTATGTTAAATGGGAGTTGTGCTATGTCTTTTAGAAGAACGTAAGTTCCTTTTTAAATCGCTTTTCGATATTGAGACTGACGTCTGGATACGTGTTGAAACCCAGAAAATGTTCGTATGAATGTCTGTAAAATTAATATCTGTTTTGTAATAATGTTGTAGAAGTCATAACGTCAGAATTCGGTACCCGCTTGTCCGTAACTCGCTGCGGTGTGCGAAGATCTGTCATCCTCGCAGTCCAGAGAGGTTGCAGTCCACAGTCATAGATGGCCACTGACAGTGACGCCGACAGCTTGCACCACCGATAGTGCAATTGTTAACAGGGGTAGTGCACCGTACATTTGTTCAAAATGTAATGATTCCCATCCTTTTACATGCAATAGACAGACAGTACCATTTCTACCGGTCGAAGAGTCGACTGTGTCGAGAAGGGTAGTTCTGAGTGCACGAGTTGTCGCGAGAGAACGTGTGCGGTGGATCGTAAGCATAAGAAACCACCGGATATACATGTGTTTTCAAGTTTTCTGATGCGATAAATTTTGGTAGGATTTAGTTCATTGTTTTCCTATCTGGGAAGTTAGGTTCCATTAATTTCTTTGCCTTAAACATCAGGAATGATAATGGGAAACACGGATTCGGAATTTTCAGAAAAAGTGCTTACACTGATATTATTATTGACTAACATTCAAATCAACCAAATCATTATAAGAATGCCTTCTTTTATTTTTGTATTAACAGTCTTCTTAAGGTATCACTCTCTAGAGTGAACATGAAATAGAATCAGGCGCTATTCAACATATTGCCAGGGTGAACAACTACCCCCACATTACGTAGACAAAATTTACAAAAAAGTGTGTAAAAAAATTCTAAAATGTAAGGGAAATTGTGAGCAACAACAAAAACGAAGATGCAGATAACAAATACTTTTGCTTGCCATACTATGGCACCTTTAGTACAAAAATAGCATCGCTTTTCAAAAGCTAAAACGTAAAGGTTTCCTTCTCAAATATAAACAGCCGTGTCGTATTTTGGCTAATGGAATTGATAAAAGAAGTATACAACACGAATCAGATGTGTAAAGAATGGAATGTCCACACTGTGACGCCTGTCACTTGGGACAGGCAGATAGAAGACCTGAGATCACGTTTGGCGAACATGTAGCTTTGGATAGACAGGATATGGTTGTGATATCGAACTTCGCTGCCCACCTGGTGGAGAGTGGACACGCCTTGCCCCTCAGATGTTGGGTGTCAAGTTATTGCACAAGGCTGAGAAAGAAGGATCCATGGACACCCTAGAAGAGATCAAGATATACTGCTATCTAGGATCTTATGGCGTCTGCGTCCTCAATGAGCAGGTGTTGGTGAGAAGCAGCCGATTTTGGAAACTCTTCGTCGATCTCCTGCTGTGTGACAAGAGAGATCACGACCAAGAAGGGAGCAGAGAAGAGAATTCTTTTTTTTTCTTTTTTTGAATTTCTATCCCCCCCGAAGGGGGCGGGCTGGCAGCAGCTTGGTATGCCGCTCTTCAGCCTACAGACTTTGTTTTAAAAAGGTGAAGATAATAAATAATAAAAACAGGTGATAAATCGGAAACTTAGATAGTAACATGGCGAAAAAATCGTGGAACTTAAAACACAGAACAAAGGGATGATGAAAATAAAATACATACGAAGCAGACAGGTAAAATAATAGACAGACAATTAAAAAAAAACAAGGTGACAATCTGGTTTCTGTTCTCAAAAGACAGAAAATTCATACCCAGCGACAGCATGATTTCTGTTCGCAACACTAGAAAAGATGAACAACACTGTTCACTGGAACACTGCACTAAAAGGTTGGCAAATGTGCCAGACCACAGCCTAGAGCAGGTGGGGGGAAACTGGACAGATGATGGGAAAATAAAAAAGGGGGGAAGGAGAGGAAAAGCAAAGGGGGAGAGGGGGGAAAGGAGCCGATGGGGGATGAGGACCCATAGGAGGGGTGGGGGGGTGCTGGGCAGATGCGACAGGGAGTGAGGAAGGCAGAGGAGGGGAATACAAAAGGACTCGGGGAGGGGGGAAGGGAGGTAGGGAGGGAGGGGTTTGGCAGGTAGAAAACAGGATGGAAGGGGGAGAAGAGGGAGCCCAGGGAAAGGACGGAGGAAAGGAGGGGGAGGGTGAGGATCAGAGTTGATAGGAGGGATAGATGGAGGGAGAGAGGGCATCATCTGGGAGGGGGTGTTGTTGGAAGTCACCTTGGAAAGGAGATGAAGGGTGTAGAGATTGTGGGTAGGGGGGAGAGAAGAGAATTGTTTTTTTCTTTATTGTGATTTTAATACCCGTAGAAAAACAGGTAGGCTGGCAGCAGCACAATACGCCACTCTTCAGCCAAAGATATTACAATGATAAAACAGAGAAGACACATGAGTTGGAACAAAACGGCAGGGAAAAAACAGGTGACACATGAACATAAAAAAACATGAAGCCGTTCACACTCGATGACAATCCACACTAGAAACTGTTGACACGACACACAAACACTGAATATGTCGATGGCACTGGTGAATGATGGAGTGGGACGGTGAACACTGAACACTAAACACGACGACACACACGAGACACTAATGGCGATGATCTCCGGCGCGCGAATGTCCACGTAGCGTGTGCGAGTCTGGGGACCTGCCAAGAGGGGAAGAAGGGTGAGGGGGGGGGGGAGAGGGGAGAACATAGATGCCAATGGCTGAGGAGATGGGAGGAGGAGTAGAGGTACAGGGGAGGGGAAGCCTGGGGGAGGAGTGGGGAGAAATGGAGGAGGGAGGGAATGGGGGAGACAAGGGAGGGAGTGTGCCCAAAGGAGCAAACACAGGGAGAGGGAGGGAGGATCAAAGTTGGTAGGAGGGGAGGTGGGCATCATCAGGGAGGGGCGGAAGCCACCTTGGGAGAGGGTAAGGGGGGTGGAGAGATGGAGACCGGGTGGGACGTGGGAATACAGGCTCGGCAGCGGGCGGGGATAGGAGAGGATGGGGGAGACAAGCGGGTGAGGCGGATAGAGTTTTCGGGATGTGTACAGGATCCGTATCAGTTCAAGGAAAAAGAGGAAGTGGGGGAACGGAATGAGGTGATAAGAGAAGAGAATTTCGGCCTGCCTCTAAAATGACGACACTTGGCATGATAGTATGTGAGAATATAATTTATTATTATTAGAGGGTCGTTTTGTCTTCCATCTTGTTGGTATTGTCCAATGCTATATCTGTTTTACCACCAAACAAGTAAATCACTATTCAGTTTCTGCCTAAAGGATTGGTATAATGGCAGTTTGTTTTATCGTCTTTCTGCAAACAGTGTACAGCTGTTACAACTACACAATGCGTTTATGTGTGAAGTTTTGCGTCAAGAGAAGGCGTTTGTACGTTTTATTAAATGTGTCTGGTTAAATCGGCCTTTTCATTTCGATCTTTATTATTTTACTGTGACGTTAACAGATTTTCATAAAAATCTTTTGTAAGAACTTAGTTTCTTTTATAGTAAATTTTAGTGGATCACATAACCACTATGAAATGATTTTAGCTTCTGGCGAATTTCGCTTTGGTATTAACGGTATTTTATCAAGACGACCCTCAACAAAATCCTTTAAATTCGTTAATTTTTATTTCTAAAATGATATAATAATTTTTGTGAGGTAGTTATGTTAAACTATTAATGATACTTTGCATAGGTTTTTATGGATCGCTTCACTACTAAGATAAGAGAAAGTACCTTGTTATTTGGCATTTCTTCAATATTTCAAAGTGATATGCAAATATGTAAAGCTGTTGCACTTACTGTAAACAACTGCCTCAGTGCCCTTCTGCCTATACACCTGTGAGAACATAAGGTGACATGAACTGCCGCGAGTATGTTGAAATATAATGAAAATGATATATTGACCAGAGTGGACTGCTGCAACTGGATAACGTGGTGTTTACTTGTTGTTCTAAATGGATCAAATAGCTCTGAGCACTATGGGACTTAACATCTGAGGTCATCAGTCCCCTAGAACTTAGAACTGCTTAAACCTAACTAACCTAAGGACATCACACACATCCATGCCCGAGGCAGGATTCGAACCTGCGACCGTAGCAGTCGCGCGGTTCCGGACTGAAGCACCTAGAACCGCTCGGTCACTGCGGACGGCTACTTATAGTTCTATGTAAAGTAAATTAATTTTGATACTGCAATTTTTCCTTGTGATTTAGCACTGACGATTGCTATTTATTGGCGAAATCTAGATCTGCAAGAATAATAAGAGCTAATGGGATTGCGACTGACTGCTGTGTGCCTCTCCTGCCTTATAGTCTACGGTCGCTGTACACAGCTGTTCCTAGTGGAATCAAAGTTGGTTAAGAAATTACTGGGGCGCTGGCGAGTCGCAGCAGTCAGTCGCTGCTTCGTGTACACGTAAGTCTAACGAGCGGCTTCTGTGCACAACTGAACGTCGATTTTGGATGAGAGTTGGTTCAGTTTTGAGGCAGTATTCTCCTTAACTATTATTTTCTACCTTTGGAAGCAATGCGAGGTCCTCTCTCGTGATATTTCCGCCACTGTTTTACATAGATTCAGATGGAGCCGAACTGGTTCTTTAATCGGCCACGATTCACTTCGCGCGTCGTATGTCCAGATCACTTCCATTATTCTTTTCGGTGCGAATCGGAACTCAGCCTTTATTGTTCAGTCACTACTGGGAAATGAAGAACTTTGCTTTCGAGTATTCTGTAAGCCTGAATCTTTGTGTGTGAGCAATAGCACGTCCATATTGCATTCCGCAGTCAACCCAGTTCTTCCTGAATAATGATGATATTTACGATATTACAGATTGCCTGTGTGGAAGCTAGTGTTAGAATTTTGTATGTGTTTCATGTTAAATGAAGTTCAGGGCTACACTCCGCTTTCGTGACTAAATGCTTTTCATGCAGCTAGTTAGTTTGTTAGTGCATACCAACACACTTTCCCTCCACATATGATCTCTAACATCACATACCCCGTAAGAGAGAGTTACTAGGAAATATTGAACAAAATGTAAACTCTAATCGGTCGATCTAAATTTCAGTATTTAGATGCCCTTTGAGAGTTTCTTTTCTTCCTTTGGATAGAAATTAGGACTATAATAAGTTTTGTGGTGCTTCACACGATTTGACACTCAGATGCAACTAGGCAATGTTAAACACTATACAGGGTGTCCCTTTCAAACCTCCCGCATTTCAGCTGCGAGGAAAAAAGACGCTATAGTAGATATGCTAACTGAAGGTGCACCATACGGTAGAGCATCTTAAAGAACTGATACAGTATTAACGCGTCAGACGCGCCACCTATTGTCGCCAGAGTGCAGAATGATAGCATGAAGCGAAAATGGTGACTTCGCACCAGCGTGCGCAAGCAGTAGTTTGGTTTTGCAAAAACAAAATCGCCGATGAATGTGCAAAGTATTTATCGTAGGATGAATGGATGTAACTCACCTGGTGTGAAAACAATTAAGCAGTAGTATCCTAACTTTCTGGTGACTGGAAGTGTCCTGAAACGTTCTCGTGGTGGACTTCCTAGAGTTGCGAAAGACACAGAGGACGATATCAGACAAGTGTTTCTCGGACGCCTACAGAAGTCAGTTCCGCAGACGTCTAGGCAATTCAATGTACCCCGAGCAACACTGCATCGTGCAGTAGGCCTACACCAACTTCTTCGTTTGTATGCTTACAAAGAGCAAATTCTGCAACATCTGATTCGGAACGACAAATCATGTCGACAACAATTCGCTATAGATGCGCTGCAAGACACTGACATGAATACCAGCTCCCTGGAAATATTTTATTTACAGTTAAGACCACCTTGCATGTACCAGGAATGGACAATCGGCATAATGGTGGAATTTGGGGCTCGCAACAGCCGCACGCTGCCACTGAACATGTTCGTGATAGCCCTAATCTGAACGTCTGGAGTACGCTAATGCGCGACAGGACTGTTTGACATTTCTTCTTTGCAGGAAACACAGTGAATGGATCGGTGTATCTCGACATGGTGGAGCAATGTGTGTACCCTCCAGTACAAGACCTTGAATCGAAAATCATCTTCCAGCAAGATGGAGCTCTGCTGCGTCGTTCAATGGCTGTTCGCAAGTTCCTGGATACAAAATTTGCCAATTATCGGACCGTACGTGGAGGGCCCCATCCCCTGACCACGACGCTTACCCAACATTAGCCCGCTGGCTTTGCTTTCGTGGGGATTCGTGGAGGACTTGATGTATAGGCCCAAAGTGGACGATATTCCAGCTTTAAGACGTTGCACCAGTTATGTAATTGCGACAGTGACAGGGACATGTTACAAAGAACATGCCAAGAAACTGAATACATATTCTATATTATTTGATCTACAAATGGTTCACATGTAGGGGCATACTGATAATTATAAAATAAACTCTTGGCGAACTCCAGCATATGGCACAATTTCATTATCGTATCTACTGAAGTTTTTTCTTTGGGCCTTTGAAATGTGGAAGGTTTTAAAGGGAGACGCTGCATTTATTTAGTCTGAAACTCGTGGCTACGAGAAGTCCACATTATAGAGCGCAAGTTGGACTCACCAAACAATTAACTGCCAATTTTTACTTAACTAATCAGTAAACAATGGGCGGCTTTTATTCTGACTGCTGCCAAAGAACGCAGTGTTTTGGAGCTTTTAGTGTAGATAGGTGGACGATGTTTACTTTCATTGGGTGTATTTTTTAAATTTTGGTTCTTCCTCTTTTCTGCTATTTTGTGCGTGAGTGTTTTAACTTTTGTGGGCACTCCGTACATCCTAGGACAGTAATGATTAAACCTTGATATAATGCCCATCAAACTAAAATCGACAGGGCCGTGGAAACCTACAATATATGAAAAGAAATACATCTCTTTGTTGAAAAACAGATCGGAGAACAAGATTCACAATTGAGGTCTTTAGACTAATTTGTTCGTATTACATCGCCCGGTCACCAAATGAAGAGCGTTCGATGATGTGCAAACGAAGCGAGTTTTACTGCGCTCATTTACGGGGCTGCGAGAGCGGTGCGTCAATTCAGGGCGACCATGCGCGTCCCGACAAGCCTCGCTGTCGGCTCCACTGTTTGGACTCCAGCGCGCAAGGGTCCATTACAGTAATGAGTCGCGCGGGCGCTCGTTTGGAGAACACCATTTGGAGTATGTTCCACTTCGTGCTGACTTGCTTGCTGTATTTGTATCCTGTTCTTGATTGTTTCCACCTAAGGCTGGCTCGGTTCACTTTGAAATGGATGTTGATATTTATTCACTGTCAGCTTTCAGCTTCACTTATGAACTGGATACACAGGCGGTAGTCGCGCTTACTTTGTTTCTCAGACAGCGAACAATGTCATCTGCGACTCTGCGCGTTTACAAGAACATCTCTGCGTCGGCATCTCCTCACCGACGTTGGTCGTAGAGACAATCAACCCGCATCGTGTAATCGTGAATTGAGCCATGGCCGAGAAAACGACAGAATGATGAAAACTTCATATTACTGAAGAAATTAATTTTATAATATAGTTTTTTACATCTCTACTGCGAGAGAGATAGACTGATTTGATGAAGACTTCATTCATAATAACGTAATAATTAACTTCTTTGCTTTCTTGCGCACGACCTGCTGCCTGCACAGCGTAATAACAATTTAGTAGCTAGCACAGAAATTTCGTCCTCTGCGTAAACAGGTAACATTAGCGACAATTTAATAAAGATTAACTCAATTAATGCAACCTACGATGAACATACATATCTTGTAATAATTCTTTGAACATGACACGGTTGAACAAACAACTTTAATATATTTTAGACGTTGTCATTTCTTTGCAATTCTTGGTCATAATGAAGATTACTTTTGTAAAGTGACTTTCCTAAATTGCCCTATACACCTTTTAAAAGAATCAGCATTACCGTCATTTACTAGGTCGTCATCCACTCTCCAATATTTCTCATTCAGTAGATAAAACTTCACAATTGCAGTTAAACAAATGCAGACACATTACGTGGACTCATTGCACACGGTGTTCACCTGTAGTTAGTTTGCCTTTCAATAAATGAGACGCGCCTTTGTAGTAGCTTTCAATATCAGCAGTAGCATCAGCAGTTTCGGGAGAGCAGTTTCCCGAGAGTAATTCATTGTCACAAGTAAGCCAAAAGAGAAGAAGAAAAAGTTACATTTTAGATTTCAATGACCTCTCATTCAAACTACCGTAAATCAGTAACGTTTTGTCAAATTTCATGGCAGAGAAGTAAATAAGTATGAAATAGAGGGTTACAATTTTTGTAGCGAACTTATGTTGAATGTTGTTTGCTTTACTAGGCGAATCGGTAAACTTTCATGGAAATATCTCAGTCAGATTAACTTCGACTTCGATTCATCGTTTTCAATAGACGCAGCTTCTAAAACAATCTTTTTAGACAATCCAACAATAGCAACTGGCAACGCAGAATGAATATATGGAAACTATCAGTATAACTAATAATACTTTTTTAAACGAACTTTCTACTTCCATCCATCATTAGTTCTAGATGACTTTTATGCCAGCGTAAAAAAATTAGTTATCTTCGAAGCAAAATAACACATGACTGACGAAGCAAATAGGATGTAAATAAAATTAGCAGACGCAAGGAATGTATTCCTCCCCAAAAAATGTCCACTGGTATCAAACATCGGCGTTAATTAGAGGAAGAACTTTCTGAGAATGTATTTGCGGAGCACAGTATTGCATGGAAATGGAGCGTCGACTGTCGGAAAACCGACAAAGAAGAGAATCTAAGAGCTTGAGATATGGTGCTGTAGACGGATATGAAAATTAAATGGACTTATAAGATAATAAATAAAAGGGTGCTCTGCAGAATCGACGAAGAGGGGAACAAGAGGAAAACATTGACAGTGAGACGGGGCAGTATAGATGTGCATGCGTTACGAATCAAGGAATAACTAGAATGTTAACTGACCAAACTAAATACGGTAGAAACTTTACAAGATGACAGAGATTAAAAAATACCCAACAGATATTGGAGGACGGTGGTTACATGTACTACTCTGTGATGAAGAGGGTGACACGGGAGAGGAATTCATAATGGGCCGCATCAAACCAGTAAGAACACTGGTGAAAAAAGAAACCGAAAATATTTAATTCCAAACTGTTACCACAATATGTGAAGACGTGGGATGCTTGAAACTCTGGAATTAATGATGGAAGAAAGGAAAATTACCATTTAACATCTCACGAATGGGATTGCGGGAGATGCAGGACGAGGACAGAGAAGGACATAGGCTTTGCACACTTATTTTAGTCAAGAGTAATTACGTGTGACTTTGCTTCCTTCCCTTTGTCGACAACGTAGTCCTCAGTTTTAATGTTAGCTTTATCGCCAATACATTTCCGCTACTCTTCACTACTTTCCTCTTTCTACTGTTTACTCTCAAAAAAAAAAAAAAAAAAAGGTTCAAATGGCTCTGAGCACTATGGGACTCAACTGCTGAGGTTATTAGTCCCCTAGAACTTAGAACTAGTTAAACCTAACTAACCTAAGGACATCACAAACATCCATGCCCGAGGCAGGATTCGAACCTGCGACCGTAGCGGTCTTGCGGTTCCAGACTGCAGCGCCTTTAACCGCACGGCCACTTCGGCCGGCTGTTTACTCTCAATCCATAGTGTGTGCTATTAGACTGTTCATTCCATTCAACATGTCCTGCCACTCTTTCTTTCACTGAGGCTAACAATAACCTGATAATGCCCCTGTCTACCATCTTAGCGTCGGCCTAGAGCGATTTAGGAAAACTTCTGAAACTCCACATCTGAATGGCCAGGTCTTCGGTAATGATTCCAGCCCAAATCTGGTATAACAGCCCCTGGCCACCACATCAGCTGACGATTTTCACTGTGGCCACAATCTTGTTGGGTAGTTCTAAATACCTTTCGCCAGGCGATCACCAGATCCATACACTCCCTCATGAATACTATTGGTCACTGCTGGGGGGCGTTGTTGTACGCCTCTAATCGACATCGCACATTCTTTCTTGCGACGAATAGGTTGTACACAGCAAAACGACTACGAAATTACATTTGCTTTTGGATGGATTTCGACTTGGGCAAACACACTTTATCCTTCTTTTTATCCTTGACATGTTTCACTTAATTTACATAAGTAGTGGATTTAAAAATATTGTTTCCGTCTAATTGCTCTTTGCTATCTGTACAAGCAAAAATTTTAGTTTTTAAGAAAAGTGTTCACAAATCTAAATACAGACAAAGTCTTCGATAATTCTTTGTTACCACATGGTATAATATTTATAGTTTTCTTTATTTTGCGTTAAAGAGTCTTTTGTTTCTTTTTTTATTATCTACAACCATAGGGAACTTAAAGCTTACTTGTATTTGCAAAAAAAATTTACGACTGGGATTGTTATAGTTAACATTATTTTACTCTTTAGGAAGATTGTGAGTCTGTGTGTTTGTGTCTGTATGTGCAACATATTTCCATTTATTTTTTTCTGGTTTCCACATTACCTACGTCGTGAAAACTTTCACCCTGTCTCTGTTTACAAGATTCGGAAACAAGGTGGCGGATAGTTGAATGGGGCGCGTGGGAATTTTGAATCTTGTTCTGGTATTAGGCTTTGAGAGGTGTATCTGATACTGTGTGCGTGCGTGTGTGTGTGTGTGTGTGTGTGTGTGTGTGTGTGTGTGTGTGTGTGTGTGTGTGTTTTCGTGGATTTGGGTCGTTTGACAATTCTTTGATGGCAGAAAACAGAGTTTCGTTGCAGAGAGTTGTGTATTCTTTTATTAGGTCTTCTCCTACATCTATGGCTTTCTTTATTTGATAGTTTGCCTCACTTATTAGATTTTTTCGGAAGCTGCTGCTACATTTGAGAAATTTTAGGTAGGTTTAGAGGTCTATTGGTCTGTGATCCATATCCATAAGGTGTTCTGAGAATGATGTGGAATGGCAGCTGTTACTTTTTAGTGCTCATCTGTCTTCTGTCTCCGTAAAATTGAAATTTCTTCTTGTCGTCCAATATTTTCCTTTCATTTAAAGGAAAGAAAATGAAAAAGCCACTGATAACGCAGTAACCTTAGGGAGACATGTCTGGGTAAAAAGAAGGAAAAAAAAAACTTTTGTCTGCTCGAGTTGAAACCTATCCAAAAACAAATTTATATGTAAGCAAACATGGGCAGAAGACTGCACATAGTCAGTCAGTCCATGGGCAGAAGAGTGAACTTCAACCTGAAGACCATTACGGCTCTGAAACCTGAATCGCATTGCTTCTCTGTGGATTGCCGGCCGCGGTGGTCTCGCGGTTCTAGGCGCTCAGTCCGGAACCGCGCGACTGCTACGGTCGCAGGTTCGAGTTCTGCCTCGGGCATGGATGTGTGTGATGTCCTTAGGTTAGTTAGGTTTAAGTAGTTCTAAGTTCTAGGGGACTGATGACCACAGATGTTAAGTCCCATAGTGCTCATAGCCATTTGAACCATTTCTCTGTGGATTGTTCTTTTGCTGACTTCAGCTGCATGGTTAGACTCATGCTACAGGTGGTACAGTTGACAGAACACTTAATTCGTACAGCACGCTTAAGTGTTCAATTCGTAAAATCTTAGGGGTACCAGTACAATGAATTTGCTGCTCCCGTTACAGTTCTACTCTACAATAACGTCCATATCGTGTTATTATTATTATTATTATTATTATTGTTAAGGATTGTCACGATTGGTGTCAGCAGCAGAAACAGTAGTACAAGTGTTTTCGGTTTTAACTTCGCTACTTCATAGTCAGTACTATTTATTCATATCGTCGCTACAGACACTAAATTATTTTAATACTATTTGTCAAATTAAGTTACTACGATGCAAACAATATATGTGTGAAACCCTGGTCTGATGTAAGACAGGATCTGATAGACCTATCAGATCAGGCTAAGTAAATAAGATAAATAAAGTTGGACTTCGGCATCTGCAGCTCAAGAGAAATCCGTACCTGAAAACCGGCTTGCGGCATACTAAATCGCATCCACCTTAACCGTTAATGATTTTATTCCACTGGAGATTACCATAACATAATCACGTATAGTTGGTAGGCATACGTCACGATATTATAAAATAAGATGATGATGTTTGGTTTGTGGGGCGCTCAACTGCGCGTTTATTAGCGCCCGTCCAAATTCGCTTTTCTCAGTCCTATTTCGCCACTTCAATGAATGATGATGAAATGATGAGGACAACACAAACACCCAGACATCTCGAGGCAGGTGAAAATCCATGACTCCGCCAGGAATCGAATCCGGGACCCCGTGCTTGGGAAGCGAGAACACGACCGCGAGACCACAAGCTGCGGACTGTAAAATAAGAATTTCATTCTTCTGCTCAGTATAAACTTCTCACGTGAAGCATATACCTGTTGTAGCTGCTTCAGGTTTGACATTTCATGCGATATTTCTCTCATATACTTGTCACGCCCCGATACAGTACGACGAGACACTTTCATGGCACTGTAGCGAATGCAATGCAAGTATTTGTCGTTGACTTGCTATGTCGTATGATATTACGAGGTGAAGATGATTATATGGTTGTTAATGACAGTACAATAACGACGGTTAATTATTAGCTGCGATGGACAAGATAATATTTAATTATGAATTACACAGCAGTTGTAATGGACGAAATATAATAAATCCTCATGTATATCGTGTCGATCTTGTTGACCAGAAGAGTCTGCATTCAGTCAAGTAGTAATACAATCTTAATGCCGAGTATGTTTGTAACACCCTTTTGCTGCAAAAAAAAAAAAAAAACACTTCAGCGCCTCGGTCCTGTCCTTATTTTGTCAGTTTCACATGTGGCCTTTAAAGATGATGCATTCCTGTTCGTAAGAGACTGTGCAGATGAAGGAATGTGCTTGATTGCAAAACATGTTTGAGCAGTTCTAAAAGTGAAAAGAAAGAGAGAGAGAAATCCAGTGAATAATTCTGAATGCGTACTGTCGCTGAGGTTTGTAACAATCGTAATTATATTGAAAGAGATAGTACCTTTTTAAATAACACAGGAACTGATAATTAAAGACGGAAGCAGAAATTTTCCTCAGAACTGAAAAAATGTTATTCATCACCTAAAAAGTAAGTCACTTTTAGCAATAATTGATATTTCTATTCAAATATAAAATTATTGTAGACTAGCTGTTTAATCGCTGCGTCGCTCGCATATCAGTAGTTTTGTTATGGTGAGTGAGCAAGCTAATAGTTTTACGATCTATCTGTGTATATAGTGGCGTAGAGAAGTATGAATAAAAAATATGTGCAGTATCGGTATATAGGCACATAATGAATGTGTTTCTATGATTTTGCTGTATGTCAAATCTGAAAACATGCATTATATTTTCTAATTATATTTAAGAAATGTCTCAATTCATTAAATAAGTACAGAAGTAGAGATTTTAGAGGTTTCTCTTGTTCACCTAGTACTGAATGTGAGATTTTGCTACCAGAGCAACACGTACCAACCGTTTCTCGCCTTCCATTTTAATGCACCATGGTGCCCTCATTTTTCATCCATTCCATTATGATGATTAATTTATGACGAACAGTCAGTTAGTAGGTCATAATAAAAAACAGTCCTAACTCAAATCCTCCCACGTTCCTGATGTAAAGGTACAATTCTCTGTTTGTCGTATAGCCTCTAAATGACGCCGTCGTTGTAAGTCTTCAAGTGTCACCGAAACTGTAAGAGACTCGTGACGCTCAGCTCTTAAATGCGTCGGGCTTGTGACTGTACTAATGTCTCTGTAGTTCTTAAGGCCTCTTAGCATTCTGCATCCAAATTCTGGTGGACATGAGATTGCTCGTATGTTTGTTGGAATCGAGTAACTTTCGTATTTGAGCTGTCGTGGAACTATGCTCTAAATCAGACTTACGTTTTTCAAGGCATATAGTAACAGTTTTAAATATGGTTTTCGGGTTTACCTTCCGATTATATATTGCATCTCCACCAAAACTCTCTATCTATTGCAGATGGTGTAGGAACTCAATATCATAAACCATACAATAACATTGACTTTGGAGTCATGGAATAATTTATAAACACTAAGAATCGCCGACCATCGCACCAGCATCGTCTGCATGCCACTGCGTATACCATATTTAACAATCTTCATAATATTCAAAAAGATAAAATTTTCGAAAATAGCCCATCGTCTTCCTCAGGGTTAAAGCTATCTTCATTGTTGTTGTTGTGGTCTTCAGTACTGAGACTGGTTTGATGCAGCTCTCCATGCTACTCTATCCTGTGCAAGCTGCTTCATCTCCCAGTACATACTGCAGCCTACATCCTTATGAATCTGCTTAATGTATTCATCTCTTGGTCTCCCTCTACGATTTTTACCTTCCACGCTTCCCTCCAATACTAAATTGGTCATCCCTTGATGCCTCAGAACATGTCCTACCAACCGTTCCCTCCTTCAAGTTGTGCCACAAAGTCCTCTTCTCTCCAATTCTATTCAATACCTCCACATTAGTTGTGTGATCTACCCATCTAATCTTCAGCATTCTTCTGTAGCACCACATTTCGAAAGCTTCTATTCTCTTCTTGTCCAAACTATTTATCGTCCATGTTTCACTTCCGTACATGGCTACACTCCATACAAATACTTTCAGAAACGACTTCCTGACACTTAAATCTATACTCGATGTTAACAAATTTCTCTTCTTCAGAAACGCTTTTCTTGCCATTGCCAGTCTACATTTTATATCTCCTCTGCTTCGACCATCATCAGTTATTTTGCTCCCCAAATAGCAAAACTGCTTTACTACTTTAAGTGTCCCATTTCCTAATCTAATTCCCTTAGCATCACCCGAGTTAACTCGACTACATTCCATTATCCTCGTTTTGCTTTTGTTTTTGTTCATCTTATATCCTCCTTTCAAGACACTCTCCATCCCCTTCAACTGCTCTTCCAAGTCCTTTGCTGTCTCTGACAGAATTACAATGTCATCGGCGAAACTTAAAGTTTTTATTTCTTCTCCATGGATTTTAATACCTACTCCGAATTTTTCTTTTGTTTCCTTTATTGCTTGCTCAATATACAGATTGAATAACATCGGAGAGAGGCTACAGCCCTGTCTCACTCCCTTCCCAACCACTGCTTCCCTTTCATGCCACTCGACTCTTATAACTGCCATCTGGTTTCTGTACAAATTGTAAATAGCCTTTCGCTCCCTGTATTTTACCCCTGCCACCTTCAGAATTTGAAAGAGAGTATTCCAGTCAAAACTGTCAAAAGCTTTCTCTAAGTCTACAAATGCAAGAAACGTAGGTTTGCCTTTTCTTAATCTAGCTTCTAAGATAAGCCGTAGGGTCAGTATTGCCTCACGTGTTCCAACATTTCTACGGAATCCAAACTGATCTTCCCAGAGGTCGGCTTCTACCAGTTTTTCCATTCGTCTGTAAAGAATTCGCGTCAGTATTTTGCAGCCGTGACTTATTACACTGATAGTTCGGTAATTTTCACATCTGTCAACACCTGCTTTCTTTGGGATTGGAATTATTATATTCTATCTACACAACAAATACTATCGGAATCAGTTCAGCGGTACAGTTCTGAAAACGTAACAGAGTGCGGTAGTTACTTTCGCAATTAATAATACTGATATTAGAAGTATGGATTAAACACGTTGGGAATTGAACAAGCATGATAATAAAATGATGAGGACAACGCGCACATCCAGACGTGAGCAGAAGAAAAACGACACTAGCGGGAATTCAGCTCGTGAACCCATGATCGAGAGTCTATAGCGCTCGCTAACCACATGACCAGAGGCTCTAACACACATTATAATGCAACAAAGAAGTTATAAAAAGCGCATGACGCCCAGCGGCTAACATTTAAAGTGTTGTGACTGATATTAGTTTTGAAGTAGGGATTAAACACGTAGAGAATTGTGTAAGCATTGTCTTCATGTAGAACACATCAAACAATGAAAGCATTTTCACGGTTACAATGAACTTCAAAAGTCAAAGAGTAAACAGCTTTTTCAAAGAGTGATTATTGTTCCATATTTCACGTTGTATTCTGCAAATTAGTAAATATGTTGTACTACATACTTCCTAAGTAGCCAGCATTCAAGCTGTCATTACATCAAATTTTGCCAAAATCGGTTCAGTGGTTTAGTCGTGAAAGCATAACAGACAAAGTTACATTCGCATGTACAATATTGGTATGGATTACATACTTGAAAGAAAATGGTTACATGGTTGAGAATAGTTGACTACATTGGAGAGCAATTTGAAGAAAGAAAAATCGTTGATCTGTCTTTTTAGAAGTTTGTAATCGCGGGTATCGGGTTGTTACACTTGTTTGTTACAGGTAATAGCAATTATTAATTCGCAGCCATTTGTGTTCAAAAAAAGAGTCGTATAGTTACGATTTGCAGGAGGAAAATACACTTTGCAGAAAATTACAAACCGTGTGACAACTTATCACACCAAAATACTTTTGAGGTTGTGAATGCAGGATTACGACAGATTAAAAAGGAGAGAGTGGTAAGATCGAACACTAAGACACTGATTCACCAGTTGTCGCAACTGAAGAGCTCATCTAGTGAATGCAACTCACGGACCACTTCTCATACCGACTGCAGACCCGGAAGCGGTGTTTTTCTATTTAGCTTTAGAGGGAAGATATTACGAGTAACGGGAAAGTTTTTGTGGGGCAAAAAGCGTTCCTGGTTTCATAGCAGACGAGCGTGTACGCTAAGCGCGCCACTGTTCACTGGGCGAATTCCACGGCTGCACCGCTGCGAATGACTGTGACTATAGTTTTGTTCTCGTGAATTTTCGTGTCGAGTGATAACAGGCACACTGTACGCCGACTATGACGATGCTGGACTAGTTTCAGTGTCAGCTCATGTAGAATTTGAAATCTCGATAGTGTGTTCCTTGTGGACTGAATTATTGAATGAGTGTTGATGATTCTCAATACTTTGATTTATTTTAATTTCTACTGAAGGAAACTTTGAATATGTTCTTTTAGACTATTACTTTACAGTTAAAAGGCCACAGATTTCGAGGAATATATTTACGTGGAGGATTAGTAATTTTCAAGGAAATCTAAAAACTTCTGAAGTTTTTTGTGACTGAGTATGCTACAGATTGACATTATTCCGCAATATTCACTAAAGGATTTCATTGCACGTAACAGGATCTTTTGCTAAGGTGTTGTTTTAACAGAGAATAATAAGAAAAAATAAGTGGAGCTTTGCCTTTGGCCTTTCTTCGAATTTATCGATTGCAGGAGACAGGAGCGAGATGATTGAGAATCCGAATGAGGGAGAGAAAAAATTTGAAATTTGTGGTAAGGTCTTAAGGGACCAAACTGCTGAGGTCATCGGTCCCTAAGCTTAGACACTACTTAATCTGACTTAAATTAACTTACGCTAAGGACAATACACAAACCCAAGCCCGAGGGAGGACTCGGACCTCCGACGGGGAGAGCTGCGCGGACCCCGACAAGACGCCTCAGACCGCGCGGCTACCCCGCGCTGGCAGGAGAGATACCAACCAGTGGCAGAGGTGGAACGTTTAGGTCTTTCTCTTTCCACCAGAGCTTCTGGTATTCCGGGGTCGCTCACTAAGCTTCCTATAGCTAAAGTTGTCAAGTGAATAACCCAGGCAGTGGTAGCGAAAGCAATTCTATGACACAGCTTGTGTAAAAACTCACTCGTTAACGATCCTAAGAGAGTTTGAGGGAAACTATATGGTGAAACATACGTCACTAGAACAAAGTTTGAGTTTTGTGTCAATTTATCGTTGGTCATTCGTTAGCTGATCTGATATGGAAATTGCTATCTACAGGCTGAAAAAGGTTTGGAAAATTTGGAAATTTGTGGTAAGGCTTTATGGGACCAAACTGCTGAGGTAATCTGTCCCTAAGCTTACACACTACTTAATCTAACTTAAATTAACTTACGCTAAGGACAGCACACACACCCACGCCCAAGGGAGGACTTGAACCTCCGACGGGGGCAGCCGCCTCAGATCGCGCGGCTACGTCGCGCGGCGAAAAAGGTTTCTTTTGTCATAGTGTCCTGTTATTGCATTACTTGATGACATAATGCGCCCTCGGTCTGTGTGATCGTTGAAGACTAACGCGCATTACTTTCGGCTTGTAACGCGATCTTTATGAATTTTGTGTGTCTGTGTCCGTCTTGGTGTGCACCAATCGTTCACGATAGAGGAGATGGACGACCCCTCGAGCAACACGGCTTCAGATGGAAACATATCGGACTGTGGCTTCTATTGTCAATTGGTTTCTATTCCACTCAGTACAGACTCGAACGATTAACAAACTCGACAGTAAGCGATAAAGGGTTAGTTTTCAAAATGGTTCAAATGGCTCTGAGCACTATGGGACTTAACATCTGAGGTCATCAGTCCCGTAGAACTTACAACTACTTAAACCTAACTTAACCTAAGGACATCACACACATCCATGCCCGAGGCAGGATTCGTACCTGCGACCGTAGCGGTCGCACGGTTCCAGACTGAAGCGCCTAGAACCGCTCGGCCACACCGGCCGGCCGGTTAGTTTCCAAAGGACCTGTGACTGTAGAGCTTTACCTCTACTGTTGAAATAGCTTTGCAGCAGTGTTACATGTATGTCATTGCCTGCCCTATACATACTTTCACTAATGACGATATCAGTCTATAGACAGACAGAAAACATTAACTTTTACGATGAAACCCAAATTTGCTCCCGTGGGTAGAGTCAACACCTCTTTTGCAAACTGTTACACTTTCCAAGTGGTCATTGTTGTAGTACTACGTAGCTATGAAGTAAGAAAATAAAACATCTCGCGGGAAGTTCGAGATTGGCGGTTTAGAATTTGTGAGGCGAAAATTCGTAACAGCAGTTACTGTGCCAGAATTTTGGCTGCTTCTCAATTCACTCAATTAGCGGAAGAGCGCGGCAGCATCACGCCCAATTTAAGGGAGCGTTTACTTCACTTGACTTGGAAGCCATTTATCACACAAGAGAGCCATTCATTCACGGTTAGGCCAGAAAACGCGCCACTAATATTAGGCCTCTCTTCATCTCTTAAAAAAGGCTGAGGCACACACTGGTTCATCACTTCGGAAAATACATGATATCACGTTACAAAGTTCGAGCCACAAATTATAGTTCTTTGTGTGACGACTTCTGATATTTTTCCTATTTAGTGAATAACCCTGATAAAATTAACATTTTCTTGGCAAAAGCCAGCCGCTGTGGTCGAGCTGTTCCAGGCGCTTCAGTCCGGAACCACGCGGCTGCTACGGTCGCAGGTTGGAATCCTGCCTCGGGAATGGATGTGTGTGATGTCCTTAGGTTAGTTAGGTTTAAGTAGTTCCGAGTCTAGGGGACTGGTGACCTCAGATGTTAAGTCCCATAGTGCTTAGAGCCATTTGAACCATTTTTCTTGACAAAAATTTAATTTTTTTAATGTATGACACATTTTTGTGTGGAACTGCAAAGTGAAATGCTGAGCTAAAACCTCACAAAACTAAAATTTCACATCATAGTACAATTAACGATAACGGAACCATGTTTATCAAATAGAAGAAATTCTAAATGTGTGTGTGTGAAATCTTACGGGACTTGACTACTAAGGTCATCAGTCCCTAAGCTTAAACACTACTTAACCTAAATTATCCTAAGGACAAACACACACACCCGTGTCCGAGGGAGGACTCGAACCTCCGCCGGGACCAGCCGCACAGTCCATGACTGCAGCGCCTCAGACCGCTCGGCTAATATCGCGCGGCGAAGAAATTCCATAAAACCTTCGGAGTCAGAAAACTCTTCATCATCTGACGAGAGAGGATCGTAGTACTTGAAATGGTATATTTAATTTAAGTACATTCGAATGGGAAGCAGGACACAAATATGCTATTGATTATCATAGCGCTCCGTTTAAGAGAATTCGCTGAGGAAAGAGACAAAGGATGGAAGAGAAGAAACGAGGCTCGAAAGGGGGGAAGCTGGCACACGTCTCCAGGCGTGACCATCTGTGTTGGATATGAATCCAGCTATTGGTGAAACGAATGAGAGTAAGTGGTGATAATTTACATAAACTGTGAAATACTGAAAGCAAGGTGGAACGGACGCTATAAGTACAGGTGAAGATGGTAGATGTAAAAATAGAGGAGATAAGGGTTTAATGTCTCGTCGAAAAGGTAGTTTATTAGTGGCAGCTAGCAAGCTCTCATATGAGAAGAATGGGGAAAAGAAATCGACTTTGTCGTTTTCAGAGGAAAAAGTCCAAGTATTTGCCTTAACCAATTTAGAGAAACCGATAAAAACCTTAGTCTAAATTTTTATACTGAGAACAGTAGCCGGTCCGCTTGAATATCAGCATAGTCCACCACTTTACTGCGTACGTCAGAATCGCGTTAACTGTATGGAAAAGGAGTTTTAGCAACGAAGAGAGGGGCAATTTTTGAAATAGTGTCTAGAATTCATCTACTGCAGCCACAAGTAATAAATTAGTACACGCTTTGGTAACATGAAGTAGTAGATTACAGTCAGTAATTGTGATGGTACCCACGAATAATTCATGCCGTAAACACGTAGAGAAAAAAATCAGAATCAAATAATCTGCAGATGTGATACTATAGAACTTTATTTTTTACCAGTAAAAATGTCGTATTCACACTTTCAAAATGCACAGAAAAGCGGTAAAATAACTTCTTAAGAGGACTAAATTTCAATAACATTCTCCGGTGAATCAAAGTACACGAATCTCTTTTTTACAAATGAAGCACTGGGTCACACTACATGCATTATTCACTTTTGTTAAAAAATAATACATAATCGGACGATGATTAGCGATCTCCAGTATAAATAATATATTGTGACATTACTGTGACATATCGCTACGAGATACTGATTCATTTTTGCCACCATTTCATGGCTAAATTTTTTCAGAGTGTACTGGGCGCATTTGTTATACGGGAGACTTTTCGTTTTTCTCATTAGTAAGGTGTCTTTCCAGCGTGGTCTCTGAATCCTCTTTGTTGGTGGAAGCCGTGAGTGAATGTCGTTATAAATGTCGAAGATCGCCTGGATTTTTCGTGGGAGTAAGGCTGTGGCCTACTTCGTGCTTTTGTCGGCAGATCCAGCGCCTCTCCTAGCCCTGAGCAGAAGACGCCGTACCATCACTGACATCCCCAGAGAATAACTGAGCTTGTCATTTTTGTCCATTCTGTTCGGGCACCGAAGGACGAGACACTACGATGCCATACGACAAGTGTGGGAAAATCCGTTTTTTCATTCTAAAATCTGAAGTGCCCAATGTAATTGAGTTGCCCCTATTACTTTGCTTAGCGGGAAGAAGCGGACCAATTGATGGAGCACTGCTGCACCCCAGGATCAACATCTTATTTGTTAAGGATCGCTTTTTAAGCCGAGAGTGAGGCGTTTATGCAGCGTTCCCCCATCTTTTCATGAAATTAACGATATCCTCGTCTGACACATTGGCAACAACATCGGTAAGCCCCTCTTGCAGCTGTAGGTGTAGGAAACATGCAGTAGTCCTCAGCAGTTAGAAAGCCTAAGTCTCACAGAGAGAAGAAGGTTCTGCTGCTAGGTAGTTCACACGGTAGAGATGTGGGCCAGCAGTTGCGGTAAGTGTTGGCGAGTGAGTACCAGGTGACCAGCATTGTGAAGCCTAGTGCAGGGCTGGCTCAGGTGACTTACAGCATAGGGGAATTATGTAGGAATTTTACGAAAGAGGCTCAGGTAGTGGTTGTGGGTGGAGCAGGGAATAGTCTTGATAGGGATGGGGAGTATGATGTAAGTGGTGACCTGGTGAAGATAGCTACTTAAACTGGTGGCACTGATGTGCATTTCTTGCAACTTTTTCATCGTTATGATCGGCCTCATCTTAATGCGTCTCTTAGGCGTGTTAACATGGGGCTGGAGAGACCACTGATGGCAGAAGGCATAGGTCACATTGCAGTGGTGCCAGTTGAGTCTGTCTTTAGATCATGTTTCACTAGTCATGGCCTGCTCCTCAATAGGTATGGGAAGGGGAGGTTGGCAAAACTTATAGGTGACAGTGTGGTGGGTGGTGGTGGAATCACTCACACAAAAATTCCTGTAGTAGTTGATGTTAGAGCAGCACGTTTTTTAGATTCAAGTTAGGTGATAGATATACCTGCTTAAAGGAAGTACCTATAACTAAGGAATCACCTTCTGAGGAGGTCAGGTATGCATGTAGTGAAAGAATTAGCATATTTCGTCAAAACATAAAAGTTATTAGAGATGAAGTTAGTGGGCTGCTTATAGATGTTGTCTCCGACATTATTGGTATATCGGAACACCACTCAAATAATTTGACGGTCCAGAGACTTCCTTTAACAACATACAGATTATCTGGCTGTTTTTCAAGGAGTTCCTTGCGGAATGGGGGAGTGGCTCAAAAATGGTTCAAATGGCTCTGAGCACTATGGGACTCAACTGCTGTGGTCATAAGTCCCCTAGAACTTAGAACTACTTAAACCTAAC
Source organism: Schistocerca nitens (assembly GCF_023898315.1). Taxonomy (NCBI): domain Eukaryota; kingdom Metazoa; phylum Arthropoda; class Insecta; order Orthoptera; family Acrididae; genus Schistocerca; species Schistocerca nitens. Next base: position 506,981,823 of record NC_064615.1, read on the forward strand.
TAACCTAAGGACAGCACACAACACCCAGCCATCACGAGGCAGAGAAAATCCCCGACCCCGCCGGGAATCGAACCCGGGAACCCGGGCGTGGGAAGCGAGAACGCTACCGCACGACCACGAGATGCGGGCGGGGGAGTGGCCATGTACGTAAAAAACAGTATTCCGTTTGAATCCATAGACGTACCACGGCACTGCACTGGACAGATATTTTAATGGTGTGCAAGGGCAGTTGAATTTAGTGAAACTAAACTTCTAATTGTTGTTGTTTATAGGTCCCCTAATTGTGACTTCAGAGCATCTCTAAAAAAATGTTCAAATGTGTGTGAAATCTTATGGCAGATAACTGCTAAGATCATCAATCCCTAAGCTTACACACTACTTAATCTAAATCATCCTAATGACAAACACACACACCCATGCCCGAGGGAGGACTCGAACCTCCGCCGGGACTAGCCGCACAGTCCATAACTGCAGCGCCTTAGACCGCTAGGCTAATCCCGCGCGGCAGAGCATCTCTGCTCCAGCTAAAGAGCGGTCTTAGTTCACTTTATAAGTACCAAAAATTAGTTATATGTGGTGACTTTAATATTAATTTTGTATATGATTCTGCAACAAAAGGGATGTTGATGCAGACTGTGTTTTTTCCAACTAGGGTGCAGGGAAACAGTAGCACAGCCATAGACAATATTTTTATTCACTCTTCATTACTAGATGGGCATTCTGTTAGTAAAAGGGTGAATGGCCTTCCAGACCATGATGCACAAATTTTAATAGTAAAAGGTTTTTTTACTCAAACAAATGTCACATATAATTAAAAACCATGTAGGAAAGCTAATCCAGTGGAAATAGAGAGTTTTTTAAACCTCATTAAAGAACAATAGTGGCAGGATATTTATAGTGCCGATAACATAGATGACAAATATAATGCTTCCCTTAACATATTTATTATGCTATTTGAGAGTTGATTTCCAATAAAACGTTCTAAACGGGGTAGTAGCAGTAAAAAGAAGCCTCGGTGGCTGACTAATGGAATAAGTACATCATGTAGAACAAAGCGGGAATTATATCAAAATGTTGGAAGTAGTCACAATCAAGCTACAGTAGCCCATTGCAAACAGTATTGTAAGGTGCTTAAAAATGTTATTAAGAAGAAAAACGAGTGTGTGTTACGCAAATAGAATAGTTAATTCACACGATAAAATTAAAATAATAAGGTCAGTTGTGAAGAAAGTGTGTCGTCAGCAGCACAAGGTCAATGATACAAAGTAAGTTCGTAGTAAAAATATTTCTGTTCCTAATAAGTGAGATATATGTACAGTATTTAACAGTCACATTCTTGGCATTGCTGCTGAATTAAATAAAAACTTATTTTCCACATGGAATCATATAACTCTCTTGGAAAATGCCTTTCCGAGAGTGATGTTTGAAATGCTCTCTTTGACACCAATTAGGGCGAGATTGAGTTAATAATTAAATCACTGAAGACTAGGGACTCTCATTGATATGATGGAGTTCCTAGCAGAATATTAAAGTACTTGCTGCACATGTTAGGCCTGTACTTAGCCATATTTGTAATTTTTCCTTTAAGAAAGGTCAGTTTCTGAACGATTAAAGTACTCAGTAGTAAAGCCGCTTTATAAAAACGGAGAAAGGGGTAACGTAGACAATTGTAGACCTATTTTTATGCCATCAGTGTTTGCTAAAGTTATCGAAAAGGCTATGTGTGTAAGGATAATTGATCGTTTTATTTCACATAATTTGATTTCAAATGTACAGTTTGGCTTTAAAAGTGGTTTAACAACTGAATCTTTTCACTGTGAGGTACCGGATGGATTAAACAAAAGGTTTCGAACGTTAGGCACATTTTTTTTTTTTCATTTAACTAAGGCGTTTGATTGCGTTGATCACAAAATATTGCTCCAGAAGTTGAACCATTACGTAATATGGGAAGTATCTCACAATTGGATCATTTCTTGTTTCAACAGACAGCAAAAGGTCATTATTCAGTGTTGAGAATGGCTGTGATATGGGGTCTGAGTGGGGTACAGTCAAATGGGGGGGGGGGGGGGGGTGCCCCAGGGATCACTGTTGGGGCCATTCCCGTTCCCAATTTATATAAACCATATGGCCTCTAGGATTACAGGTAATTCGAAAATATTTCTGTTTGCTGATTACACTAGCTTGACGGCAAAGGATGTTGTGTGCATCATTGGCTCTGTTTCAAATAGTGCAGTTCATGACATATGTTAATGGCTTGTAGAAAATAAACCAACGCTAAATCACAGTAAGTCTGCGTTTTTACAGTTTGTAACACACAATTCAACAAACCCAACGTTTTAATTTCACAGTATGGGCATATGATTAGTGAAACTGAACAGTTCAAATTTCTAGGTGTTCAGATAGATAGTTAACTGTTATGTAAAGCCCACGTTCAGGATCTTGCTCAGAATCTTATTGCTGCCATTTTTTCTATTCCAACGGTATTTGAAATGAGTGATCGTTCAGCACGGAATTTATCGTATAAGCGATACGAAAAAGCTGCAATAAATCCTTTGTTTAACTCTTTGCTTATAATTTATAATTTGGAACCACATAACCTCTATTGCTTCTCTCGTGTTTTCCTGGCTCATTGTCGCGCTATTAAGCCGCCAAAATATCTTGCCTTATCGCAGGCAGTAAAACCTGAGCTTCGATGGCAGCCGGTCCTCCCGCATCCTCCGCCCCTCCCCCCCCCCCTCCCCCCCACCACCACACCCGCACCGTGGTCTTTGCGCCGCCATAGCCACTGCGTCCGGCCGTTTTATCTCCGGCAGTAAACAGCCCACAGCGCCGTTGACCCGATGACAACACAGCACGGAAACTTGGGGCATCTGAGAGCTCCGCCGTCCCTTTCAGCGGACGTTTCACCATGTCTTCCGGTTTCTTAAATAGCACTAAGAGTCGAAAACAGGGACACCAGTGTCATTAAGTGTTGGTCTTGGCGCACGAAAGCCTGATTTTTAAAGCCCGTACAAAAGTCTTTTACGAGACGAGCTTAGGTAAGTGTGGTAAAACAGTAATAGTCGAGAGAGAAAGAGAGAGCGCCAAACAGGTACACTCTGAAACCTCAAGCCGAAAATCTAACACCAGAGAGCAGGCAATACTCAAAATTTTTAAAGGCTTACCACACTCGTCAGCTAAGGTAAAGGATATCGTCCAGTCAACGACGGAAAATTACGAGAAAAAATTCACATACAAATGTTTGTATAGCTGTAGGAGACAGTGTAAAGAATAGCATACTAAAAATTCTGACCTGTTAGATGTCAGCGTGTGGGTGGAACAGGAAGGCGTTCAGAAGTCAAATTTTAGTTTTTCTAAAATATCTCCAAACCCGCGTCTTATAGCAAAATATTTTCAGTACAAAATTGAACTACCTTACATTTTCTACAAAAAAAGATTCTATTCATTTTTTCTCTGCGACTAATGGTTTTCACGTTACAGGAGATGGAAAATCGCAGTATAAAAATACACTTTTAATGGTACAAAATTAACGTATATTGTTAAACAACGTAGCTGGAGAACAAATATTAAATTTTTATACCATGTCTCATTTTAATAGACCAGCATTAAAGTATAAATTGAGCTATGGGTGTGTAACAGGGTGGAGGCTAGAACTGAAAGAGAATATAGGTCATCAGACTGTGGTAATGCATTTCCCTTCTTCATAGGTCTGCAAAATTGAGAACGAGCAGGCAACGCCCTATTGCTCTAACCGCACTACATCAAAACAGCAGCTACAGGGTGTATCATAAAGTTATACCGACCATTTCGCAGCTCGTCTTATGAATGACTGGTGACACAGTGTGCAGGCATGCGTGGGGGTGTTTATTTTCGACAGGGTGCATTAACAATACGTGGAATATGGATGTGAGTACTAATAACACTAACTCAACAAATGCATATGGGGAGAATCTACAATACGTCTCTGCGCAATTCTCTACGATGCAAGAGAGAAATTCATTCTTTGTCATCCTGTACGGTAGCTGTAGTGCTATGCCGAGAAAGGCATCTTCTCCGATCATACTTTTCATTTTACGGACAAACTATCCTCCCAGCATTTTCTACCCAGTTCTCTCAAGTGAGCAGACAAAATAACTTCAATGAGCTCATGTTCATTCAGTGGAGCTTCTTTCAGATTATTGAGTGAGTATTTATTTGCAGCTATTAACTGAGCTAATTTCTAAAACAGCTGGAGCTGTCTACTGTCTATCACACTAAAGAGCCTGCCCCATGTGTTATATCCTGCCAATATGTATTCGACAATGTCAGCTTCACTGCCTCTCTTACCGGTGGCTAGAATACTTTTCGCAGCTGGAGGATCTCAAGGTCTCTTAACATCTTAAGAGGCCCATAGGCTTAACTCGGATCCTCAGGAGCAGTTCACGTATATATTATGTAACTTCAGATATATCAACACAAGTCAAACAATATGCTACAGCAAATTTTTGTGCTAGATTTAAACATTATCGGTCCCATTTTATCACACATCTTGAAACATCCTTTACAAGGTGTACTGTGTATCTATGTGAAGTGGCTCCAGTCAATGAAGCCCATTCTAGAAGTGCCAGAAATTCCCGACTGGAAGAGATTTTTGCAGTCTACCAGAAACGCAATTAAAGGTGAGAGAAGTGTAGTAACTCTCTGCTCATTTACTAATTCACTACTAAGTGATTACAACACGGTTACATGAATTTACAATATGCTATCAACGACAGATGACAGCAAGGTGCCACATTTACCAATCCAATCCCTTTCTCAACGACACTACATAGGTCGCTGCCATCATCACGTAATTAAGTATTTCTCATACATTGTTTATAAGAACATATTTCACATAAAAGCCCACTTAACACCTGCAAAACAGTTCTAACTTAAGAAAATTAAAATATCTCCATTCTACAAACACGAGTTCAGTGAAGTACCTTAGTCTACTTCCATAGGAAAACTGGACTGGAAATGATGAGGACATATAGACTGTTTGCTGACTAGGAAGCGAGCATTGCTCTTGGTGGAGGAAGTCGCCTTCCCCGGAAGAACACCATGAGGGATGACTAAGGATCAATTTCCTCCGTGGCAGCGTAGTTTTACGTAGAATCTATTAATATTCTTTTCTTGATTTTATGTTATTAGCAACTGATATCTGTATTCAATGTAGCATTAACATAATCTGTGAAAAATAAACACCCCCAAAAACATGTGTGAACACTCTGTCGCCAGTGATTGATAAGGTGAGCTGCGGAAGAATCCATATAACTTTGTGAAACACCATGTAGTCGCTTTTGTGATGTCCCGTCCAGGGACTGGAGAGCTGGCGGCTCGCTTTTCAGTTTGCAGACCTATGATGGAGAGAAGAGCATGACCACAACCTGGTGACCTACCTCCCCCCCCCCTCCCCCCTCCCCGATCTTAACCTCCGTTAATATGGTTCTACGGCATTTAGATGTGATACAGACATTCATTATTTAACAATATACATTAATTTTATAACATGAAAACAATAATTTTAAGAATTTGCGTGTTTTCCATCCCCTGGAAAGCGAAAACTATTATTCAGGGAGAAATAATGAATTCTTTGTAGGCCCCGGCGGAGGTTCGAGTCCTCCCTCGTGCATGGGTATGTGTGTTTGTCTCAGGATAATTTAGGTTAAGTAGTGTGTAAACTTAGCGACTGATGACCTTAGCAGTTAAGTCCCATAAGATTTCACACACATATGAGCATTTTTGAACATTCTTTGTAGGAAATTTAATGTAGTTTAATTTTGTACTGAGAAACAGTATTGTTGAAAGCCGCGGTTGACGATATTCACGAAAAACCTAAATATGTGATCTTTAGACGTACCCCACCCTTACGCTCTCACCCCATCGGTCAGGATTTTTCTATGCATGCCCTCTACTATGATACAAAAATTTGCGACAGCACGAATTTTCTCCCCCACTTTCTGGTCTTCGTTGACTGGGCTAACAGGTCCCCGTTTACATTTGGTTCTTCTCATTACTCAAAATACAAATTACATTCAGTGAAAATATTACGTACAGGAACTTCTACTCGACAAGCATCACATACGGGGTGTTTATTCCTCCCGTCGGAGTATGCACCTATGCGTTAATAAACTCTGTACTATTTGGAGGCAGGTGAAGGCGAAATCGTCCGATCGTAAAGACCAATACAAGCTACTCTGCCCCACCCTCACCCCCCCCCCACCCCTCCGGCCCAATGATCAGTTTCACTAACGGCATCTTTCTGTCCTCGTTGGTAGCCATTCAGTCTCCTTACAACTGCATGTTTCTCTGCCTCATCAAGGAAACAGCAGCAGAAAGGGGCCTGGCACATTGTTTCACTTAGCGTGCTGTTGACGTAGAGTCTCGGATAAGGCTAGTTTTAAAGGCCCCGTTGGCCTGACTAATTCCATCATGTGCGACACTTTCAACATTTTTAAATACGGGGGTCTTGCGAACCTCTACACCGTGCACTCATAAACAGCACGCGATGTAAGGTTCTGTAAATGTTGAACATACAAGTGAGATCGGTTCCCCAAGTACCATAACTAATGTGTTTTATAATATTTTGTGCTTTTAGGACCATGGTTTCAGAACCTTAAGGTTGTGCTGTTGTGGTTTTCAGTCCAAAGACTGGTTTGATGCAGCTCTCCATCCTACTATATCCTGTGCAAGCCTCTGCATCTCCGAGTAACTGTTGCAATCCATATCCATCTGAATCTGTCTACTGTATTCATCTCTTGGTCTCCCTCTACGATTTTTACTCCCCACGCTTCCCTCCAGTACTAAATTGGTGATCCTTTGATGCCTCCGAATGTTTCCTACCAACAGATCCCTTCTTCTAGTCAGGTTGTACTACAAATTTATTTTCTCCTATCGTCCATGTTTCACTTCCATAGATGGGTACACTCCATACAAATACTTTCAGAAAGGCCTCCCTGATACTTAATCTGTATTCGATATTAACAAATTTCTCTTCTTCAGAAACGTTTTTCTTGCCATTGCCAGTCTACATTTTATATACTCCTAAGGTGTGGCACACTAAATATCAAGTATGAGGCCCAGAAATTCTCACTCCTAGCCACTGAATGCACTATACACACTTTACACACATTGGTTCAGGACACTACTCATACCATCGATTACTGTTAGGACCATTTTACGCACCGCAGCTTCCCACTTGCTAGCGTGAGAAACTGAGTCAGCACCCTTCTAACAAGGGAACCTCCCCATCGCACCCCCTTAGATTTAGTTATAAGTTGGCACAGCGGATAGGCCTTGAAAAACTGAACACAGATCAATCGAGAAAACAGGAAGAAGTTGTGTGGAAGTATGAAAAAACTAAGCAAAATATACAAACTGAGTAGTCCATGTGCAAGATAGGCAACATCTAAGAGAGTCCGAGTTTACGCACTCGCGAAGGGTGTGGTGCATAAATCCCCTGGGCCAGATGGGTTGACACTCGAATTTTACCGCGCATTTGCGGATTTAATGATGTCCCAGTTGGTATTGATGTATAACGAGTTATTGAGCCCTGACACGGACGTTCCGTCGCAGTTCATGGCGGGACTGCTTATACCAATACCGAAATCGACAGCGAGTGACAGCGCCCATCAATTTAGACCGCTCACGATGCTCAATACTGACTATAAGATGTGACTACGAAGGCTTTCCCGGCGTAATAATTTATAAAATTCTTCTCGGGTATGCAGCCGGATCATGACGTCTTCAAGACGTCTTGAAGACGTCATGATCCGGCTGACTATAAGATCTTTGCGCGAATGTTGGCGGCAAGGCTCAAGATCGTAATATCCAAGACCATACCACCAGACCAGGCTTGTCTAGGGGTTCGGAGCAACATACATTCTATCCTCGGCGAATACCGTGCCGTAATTTCCCTGACGGAAGCTTGTCGCATGCGAGCGGCGTTCGTATCGGTGGCTTTTGATCGTGCCTTTGACAGGATCAACCATGATTTCCTTGACTCGACCATGAGACGCATGGCGATACCACAGGATTTTATTACCGTCCTCATGCGCCTCCTTCGAGGCGCTTCTTCGACGGTGAGAGTCAATGGCAGGGAGGTAGGATCGATTCCTGTTCGCAGCTCAGTTAGGCAAGGATGTCCTTTGTCGATGATACTGTTTACAATAGCGCTCGAACCATTGATGCAGACTCTTAGACGGACTCTAACAGGCGTCCGACTCCGTGCGAGCTCCTTCACGTGTCGTGCATATGCCGACGACTTGATGATACTCGTCCGGTAGGAGAACGAAGTCAGTCAGGTGGTTACCCTTCCTACTACGTACGGGGTAGCTGCGGGAAGCAGGGTCAACACGAATAAAACCAAGATCATGCACATCGGTCGAGGGCTGGACGCTCTGCGAAGTCCGTTTGCGACGGTGGACATCTTGCGATGTTTAGGTGTCTTGTTCACCCGATCGCTACGGCAATCAGCGGCGGCGAGCTATCGACGTCTCCTCCAGAACGTCCGACTGCACATACGCAACAATTCACTCCGAACGCATGACCTGCTCCAAAGGGTGGAGTACACTAATGTTCACCAGGCCTCGCGACTGCCGCACTTGGCACAGGTACTGCCAATGCCACATGGTATCGCTGACAGATTAATGGCGGCCTTTGGATACTATGTCAGCCAAGGAATGTTGTTTAAGATCAAATACGAGACTTTAACACTCCCACACCATTCTGGAGGACTTAACCTCACGGATGTGCGGAACAAGGCTCTAGCTCTATACCTGCGAGCGACGCTACGAACTTGGAACCAGCGGCAACACGCCATCACGTCCGCCATCCTGGATGTGCTTCTTCCAACGTCCTTTGAACCACCGGTAGCAGTAGGCACCATCTCGCCCTCGTTTTCTCACGTCGCGCGATTTTTTGTTGATTTTAGTTATGTTCAGTTACAGATACCTTCTACCAGAATTCCCACTACCCGTGAGATATATCGATACTTGCGGCGTCATCATGGCAGCAATGTTGTCGAACTTAAATACCCAACACGAAACTGGCGACAGATTTGGCGAGCTGTCCACACACCACTCCTCACCACAGCAGCGCGTTCGTCATGGTATACATTAATCAACCGAAAGACGGTCAACCGCCAACGATTGTACGACATTCGCATGGTGGATTCCCCGCTCTGTCTTAGATGTGGCATGCAGGACACCGACGAACACTCTCTGCAGTGCGGTGAGGCAAAGGATGTTTGGCGGCTGACGCAACGCATCATGGCCCTCCTCCGACACACCGACGAATCAACGATCACGACGGACGCTTTATTTTTCCCTGACCCTGTCTTTTTCCCCTCACAAAAAACATCGGCAATCCGATGGATTGGAGGACACGCATCGCACTACGTGCTCTCGCGGACCTTGATATCGGTCATGGACTATTGGCATTATCTACTAGAACAACACGAAATCATCAGACGCCACTCAAAATATAAAACGCATTTTGCGAACTTTCTAGGCAGCATGTTTCATAACCCCCCGAAGCGGTGGGGAGTCCCAGGTTTACGTTGTTTCGAGGGATAGGATTTACTCCCAGTGAAGTGACGAGGATGTCACTTCGGCCCTATATTTATTTCCCTTCTTTTTTATGTATGATTTTTCTTTTGGGACATTAAAATTAAATGAATAAATAAAATATTATTGTTACTAAAAAAAATACAATATCAATGTTTCCTTCCTGCTGCCTCTCCCTTATCCTGTCAGGAGACGGGGACACCGTGGCCAGGCCTCCAAGTACGACCCCTGCCCACTCTGCCCCCTGACCTTATAAAATAAAAAAAATAAAAAAAAAATAAAAAAAAGTTTAGGAGCGCCGTGGTGCCGTGGTTAGCGTGAGCAACTGCGGAACGAGAGGTTCTTGGTTCAAATCTTCCCTAGAGTGAAAAATTTACTTTCATTATTTTTGCAAAGTTATGATCTGTCCGTTCGTTCATTGACGTCTCTGTTCAGTGTAATAAGTTTAGTGTCTGTGATTTGCGACCGCACCGCAAAACCGTGCGATTAGTAGCCGAAAGGACGTGCCTGTCCAATGGAAACCGAAAACATTTGATTGCAAGGTCATAGGTCAACCGATTCCTCCACAGAAAAACACGTCTGATATATTCTATACGACACTGGTGACGGCATGTGCGTCACATGAGAGGAATATGTTGTCGACCCACCTAACTTGTACACTGGGTACAATGGGTAAAAAGATTCTTCTACCTTGCCAAATTTAGGTTTTCTTGTGACTGTGATAATCACTCCCAATAAGTGTGAAAACATAAGAGCTTGTCACATAAACTGCAACAAATGACTGCAACAGTTTCACAGTCGCACAGTTTTGTCTGTGCTCTGTCAAAACATATGTTTTTAACGTTTTCAAATTTTTCCTTGTGTAGACCGTCAAATCCTGCATATGTCCAAGCAAAACTGAACATGTCCTGGAATTTTGGAGAGCGAAGTTGATTATATGTGAGTGCCTGAACTTTGATAATTGTCTGGAAATAAAAAATTAAAATTTTCTGCCGAGGGAAGACTTGAACCGAGAACCTATCGTTACGCAGCTGCACACACTAACCACGGGACCACGGCGCTCATGGGTTTACACCCACCTGGTTGTTGCCTATCTTACACATGGACTACTCAGTTTGTATATTTTGCTTATATTTTTCATAGTTCCACACAACTTCTTCCTGTTTTCTCGATTGATCTGTTTCAGTTTTTCAAAGCCTATCCACTGTACCAACTTATAACTAATTCTGAGGGGGGTGCGATGGGGAGGTTCCCTTGTAAGAGGGCGTCGCCAGCTGGAGATACGGCGGGAAGGGGAAAGTCCGTGTAAAGATGGGGGATGAACTCGGAAGCATTTTTCATGGAGCTACTGAACGATAGTATGTTCTGTTGATAGTTGCAACCGTTGGGCGGTAACTTCAGCTGACACAAATACTTACGAGCGCAGCATGTGGGCTCTTTCTAATTCATCGTTGGAAAAAGTGCATAAAATCATGCTAGCTATGTTGAGAAGTTATATATGTCATGAAATATTATTCTATTTCTTCTCCTTCTTCTGCACTTCAAGATTTATTCGCTTGTGCCTCTTCTGTCTTCACTCTTCACTGCCACGTCGATCTGGTTCTTCCTATGTCCCTTCTTCCTCTTGGCTGGTAAAGTATGGTCTGAAGTGGGATTCTCACTACATTCATTTTTTGTAGGTGAAGCTTCCATCATGTTTTACTTTCTTCAACCTTTACATTAATTTTGTAGTAACCTACATGATTTCTAATATCCTTATTTCTTATGTGGTCTTTCCTGGTAACACCTGTAGCTTAACTGAGATATTTCAATTCTGTTGCTTTTAGTTTACTTGTTTTAGGCTTTTTGTAGGGATCCATGATCCACTTCAGTGTAGCAATGAACGTGTAGCTATTATATATTTTTATTATGTTTTGGAATTTTTTATCATTCTGGGTATTGATTGATATCTGATAATCTTTTTGTATATCTTTGTGCATATCACAATATCACAGCTTATACCGCAGCCTAAAAGTTAAACCTGGAGACCAACTGAAGTGGAGTGTTAACTGTTATTATGTTTGAGCTGGTGGGGGATTTCCTATGATGAGCAAGATTTTAGTCTCCTGTATTGATGTGCAGAATATTCTCTTGGCCCTAATTAATGTAATTTATACACTGGTGTTTGTAAGTCATATTCACTTTCTTCCAAAACTGTTACATCATCTAGATATATAAGGTTAATAACATTTTTACTATTTACTGCACTATGAAACTGTGTTGTTGTGCTTTCTGTATCGATTGTAACTTCCATGGCAGTAACTGAAAGGCATTACATTCGTAAGCACCAACGTACTTTTTTACATTAACTAACTAAACTCAGAAATACAGAGACGGAACTGATTTCAGGCAGCTTTCCTTCTATAACAGTACTCTGCAATACGCCTAACATAACACGAATCTTCATTCATTACTCCTCCTCATACGAATCTCCATTCATTACTTCTTCTCTCTCTCTCTCTCCATTTCTCTCTCTCTCTCTCTCTCTCTCTCTCTCTCTCTCTCTCTCTCTCCAGTCTTCTGACGTCCGATATACCCCGTCACGAATTCCTCTCCTGTTCCAGTTTCTTCATCACAACGACTGCCATTCAAAGTCCTCAATTATTATTGGATGTATTCCAACTCTGTGTCTTCCTATATTTTTATCCTCAACAGCTCCCTAAAGTACATTGGAATTTATTGCTTGATGTGTTAACACATATCCTATTATCATGTTCCTTCTTGTTCTCAATGTCTTCCACATGCTCCTATCTTGTCTATTCTGCAGAGAACCTACTCTTTTCTTACCAGTTTACCTTATTTTCAACATCTTCATGTACCACCCCGTTTCAAACGATTCGGCTCTCTTCTTTTCCAATTTTCCCACAGTCTACGATTGGCTCCTATTCAATGATGTGCTACGAACGTACTTTGTCAGTAATTTCTTCCCGAAATTAAGGTCGATGTTTAATACTAGTAGAATTCTTTCTGCCAGGAACGGACTCTTTGATTATGCTAGTCTGCTCTGTATGTCTGTTATGCTTTCAGAATTCCTTCCCTTCGGCTACTTCGTAGTACCCAGTATTGACGTTAAGTCTCTCAGTAATCTCATTTCTATTACTGCTGATCAGTTCCGTACCCCTTATGTTCACACTCTATACATAATGCGTGCTCATTTGGGTGTTCATTCCATTCAACAGGTCTTGTAAATATTCCTGCTTTCTACAGGGTAACAATCTCATCAGCGAATCTTATCACTGATATCCTTTCACCCCGAATTTTATCGCACTCCTGAAAGTTTCTGTTGTTTCCGTTAATACTACTTCGATGTACAAGTTGAATATTTATCGAAGAATGACTGCATTCTTGCTTTATAATCTAGGCACTTCCTTGGTCTTCCATTCTCATGAAATCGTATTGGCTTTCGCGTATAACGTATATTACCCGTTTCTGAACAGCGACCATACGTCAGTTTGTTGGGGTGGAGGGTAATACCGGGAAGGAGGGGGGGGGGGTGCGGAGTATTTTTAATATTTTCGATGACGAGTGGCGGCTTAAAGTACCCATAAAAAAGTTTCAGTTCCACCCCTGTTATAAACTTGCGTAATACTGATTTTTATGTGATCTTGAAAGAAAAACACTTGACTACACTATATTTTTTCTCCTTTCTCTAAGAACGGGGGGGGGGGGGGGGGGGGGCGGAGGTCACAGCCTCTCCACCCCTTGCCCCCGGGTATGGGCACCGTTTCTGTCTTCCCATAGGGCTTATATGCACATTTATATTAATTACGAACATTTTGCAGCATTTTATGATGTAGAACTCTTTTTCCTGGTTGACAGATGCATTGGAAATTTCATGATTTTCCTGAAGTCTTGCCCAGATTGTCAAACGCACCGTCAGAACTGCCATCTTGTATCTTTGCCTTTCATAAAGACAAACTGATCGTCATCTAACAAATACTGAATTTCCTTTTCCATCCTTCTTTATATTTTTCTTATCAAAAATTCGTATGCATGAGTTGTTCAGCGTGATTCTGCTATAGTTCACGCAGTTCTCTGCCCTTTCTATAATCAGGATCGGGCAGAAGATATTTTTCCGTAAGTCTAACGGAAAGTCCTGCAGGGGATTGAATATTTCGCGATTGCGAGTGGCGTTGGACGCCCGACCACTCCGGAGGCGGCGGCGCGCGCTCCTGCGGGGGCGGCTCGGCGGCAAGTGGCGGCGCGCCCGGCTGCTACTGTGCCCTCGCCCTCGCCCTCGCCGTATTAGCCGCCTCCCTGCTCGGGCTGAAAAATTTCATTAAATCTGGCTGAGCCCACTCCTCCCCGCCGCCCGCGCTGCCCGCAGCCTCTCCGCTTTCCTCCGCCGCTAATTCGTTTGGCGCAGACATTCTGCCAGCAACCTCGCTGGTCCCCCGCCCCCCAGCACTCGTGCTGGATTCACCCGTCTGCAACACGCAATGTGATTTTTAAAGAATACGTAGTGCTATAAGATTTTTTGTTAAAACATGTAAGGGCGGGTGAGGGATTAAACTACGATCATAGCTGAGACTCTGAACAGGGTTCACACCATATATTTCAGTACCAAGTAAATCAAGATCAGTTAATTCGTAAGTATGGGCATCTTCCGCAGCAGCTGTTATCAGTTATTATTGGTTCCCCGTCGTACACTTGCTGCAGTTACTAAAAGAGAATTTTACACCAGACGTGCTTCATTTCTGGTTACGAAGCATCTTCTGTGGTCATTCTGCAAACTGGATACACCTAAGTAAGCTGCACACCAACTTTATAAACAAAATGCTGTTTTTAATCTACAACAACAAAATATGCACAAATATACGGGTCTAATGCGTAGAAGCCCACAAAAAATGCTTGGTAAACAAAAGCGAGACGCGTGTGGTGTAAAACTCCCTTTAATTAATTTCAGTAAGCTTAAGGCGAAGAAACAATAATAACTGAAAATCAGGGCCATTCAGCTGCAAAAAATACTACACAAAATGGCCCTGAATTAGAAGAAATCCTAACAACATCCTATACATTTCATAAGACACTTACCTCACAGAAAATCTTCATTACACGAACTACAACGATACATCAAGCACCAATACAGCAACCTAAAAAAAAGATTATAACTACTGAAGGCTCTAACTACTGATAGACACGTGTTTAGCGGCTTACGCTGTCAGAGTTATTAATGCAGAGCGCTGCCAACATACAAACACATAAACAGCCTACTTACAGACTTACAGTCGCTCTGGATTGTTACTCCTAGATATTTCACTGTTTCCAGCAATTGGTCATCAGTAGCAAAGCTGTGCAGTAATGGATTTCTTTTCATACGTATTCGCAGTGTGGTACATTTATTTACGTTCAGCGTCAACTGTCAGAGCCATTCAGCAGTCCATTTTCTCAGTCAAAGATGATCGCAGCTACTGTGCAATGCTGCGATCATCTTTGACTGAGAAAGTCGGCCGCCATTACGCGGAGCATTTCAACTTTTTATTTCCACAGGAAATACGACGAAGCCGTAGAAGAAGAACTTATTTAAAAATACTATCAAAATTAATTAGCAACATATCACAAGATTTATTTATCATAAAGTGAATATTTTCAGTGATACAATTTATTGTAGGTCAGGTGCCTCTTTGCATAATTTTACTACACTAACGCATCTGATATTATTTGTAGGGAGCCTGGCGCTCGTTTTCCATCAGAATTTGAAGTTTAATGTGGCAACCTGCAAATATAATATTGCTTATTTGTAATTGTTTCTTACGAGGTTCTATGAAAGATAGCTTTACGAAATTTAACTTCACGAACTTAATAGAATCCTCATATAACTTATAGCAGAAAGACATTACACTGCGTTTTGTGTTGTCCTCATTATTGCATCACCGTCACCGACACACAAGTCGGCCAATGTGGCGTCGAATGAAGTAAGGCTCGTAACTCGGCGGACCGTACTTCCCCGGATGGGGCCTCCCGGCCATCATTGCCACATTATCGTTTCATTTTTTACTAACACGAATAACCTTCACAAAAATAGGACGACTGCCACAAACCGATCTGGGGAAAGCCCAAATTTGTTGCGAATTAGTCCATAGGAACAAACGAGGCTCTACTCCCCATGTGACGTATCTTAGAGGACAGACTGAAAGACAAACCTACATTTTAATATTATGAATTGCTTTTGGCAGTGTTGACTGGGGTACACAGCTTGTAATTATAAAGCAGTCAGGGATAGAATACGGGGAACGAAAGATTATCTAAAACTTACACACACACCAGATTGCAGTTATGAGAGTCGAAGAACATGAAAGAGAAGCAGTAGTTGAAAAGGGAGTGAGGCAGTGTTGTAACCTGTCATCGAAGTTATTCAGTCTGCAAATGGTGCAAGCAGTAACGGAAACCAAGAATAAATTCGGGAAAGGACTTAAAGTTACAAGAGTCGAAATAAAATCACATTTGTCGAAAACATTATAAGTCTGTCAGAGACAGCAAAGAACTTGGAAAATCAATTGAAAGGAGTGGATAATACATTCACATCGACTTATAAGATGAACATTCGTGGAACTAAAATAAGGGTAATGTAGTGCAGTCTGTTTAAACCACGAATGCTGAAGGATTGATTTACGAAGTGAGATACCAAAAGTAAGACTTGAGTTTTGCTGGGAACGAAGTTTTTCGCGGCGGCACTTATGTATAAAACATTCTCGGTATTCTTGCCGCGTCAGTTCTGGATAAAATCTAGAGGTTTCGACGATTACCTCCATCGTCATCGTCAGGACTTGACTGTCTCCACTGCTGCTATGGTAGCTTCTATATAGCCCGAAGACGGCTTCTGATTGGTCGGCTTATGATTGGTCGGTGATTACGTGCTGCTGTCTCAGACGGTGTCACTGTGTGCGCCGGTGGCGCCACCGCTTCCGTTTGAACGTAAACCTTGGAAGGAACGCCTCTGCTGCTTCTCTGCATCAAGCGCTCGTTTCCACGCACAGCTCAGATGGTATCCGGTATCACGATTAAAGTTATTTTGGCTCATTCTTATTTCCACAGCCTCCTTAATAACAGAATCCCAGTATGTGGAGGCATGGGACAGAATTTTAGTTTCATCGAACAATATTTTATGTTTGTTCTTGAGACTGTGCTCCGCAATTGCCGATTTCTCCAATTCTCTATTTTTAATATGGCGTTGGTGCTCTGCATAGCGGTCGGAAACAGTACGAATCGTCTGACCTGTATAATTGCTTCCACACTCACATGGTATATTATAAACTCCAGGGACCCTGAGGCCGAGATTGTCCTTAACAGGGCGCATCATCTCCTTAATTTTCTTAGGAGGACGAAAAATCGGTCTTGTACCACGTCTACGCAGGACTCTTCCTATTTTGCTGGAAATCGCGCCACAAAAAGGAAGAACCGCAATCGGTGTTTCATCCTGTGAGGTTGCAGCATTTTCACGTTTCCTTCTTTTGGAGAACGCTGCCTTTATATCGCGTACACCATAGTCATTCTTTCGGAACATGTTCTTCAGGTGGTTAATCTCGGACCTTAAGTGGTCCTCGTCAGAAACAGTTTTGGCTCTATATACCAACGTGTTCAAAACGGCTCTGTTCTGAGCAGGATGATGGAAACTCTGTGCATTCAGGTATAAATCGGTATGCGTCGGCTTACGGTATACAGTGTGGCCAAGACGCCCGTCCGCCTATCGTTGTACCAAAACGTCTAAAAAAGGCAGTCTCCCTTCCTTCTCCATCTCAACAGTGAACTGGATGCTCGAATGGATGCTGTTCATGTGTTCCATGAATTGTTCGAGAACTTCTGCGCCGTGTGGCCATATCTTAAATGTATCGTCAACGTAACGATAAAATAAGGATGGACGGATGGGAGCCGAATTTAATGCACGTTCTTCAAAATTCTCCATAAAAAAGTTAGCCAGTGATGGAGACAACGGAGAGCCCATTGCCATACCGTCTGTCATTTCATAAAATTTATTACAAGAAGTAGGTGGTCGTCATAACGTGCCGGAACAACTTTATAGTTTCAGGAGGAAAAAGATCCGCCAGCATTTTCAAAGTGTCCTCCACAGGAACTTTTGTGAACAGCGACACCACATCCAGGCTGACTAAAATGTCATTTGGGCCAACTCTAATCTCTTTGATTTTCTCAATGAACATCTGGGAGTTTTTGATGTGATGTTCACACCGGCTACCATAGCAGCAGTGGAGACAGTCAGCTCCTGACGATGACGATGGAGGTAATCGTCGAAAGCTCGAGATTTTATCTAGAACTGACGCGGCAAGAATACCGATAATGTTTTATACTTGAGTTTTGCTGTTTCATAACTGACGACGGCCGAAGTGATAAGGACATAAAATGCAGACTGACAATAGGAAGAAAAACTTTTCTGAAAAAAGGGATTTGGTTACCTCTAACATAAATTAAAATTTTAAGAAATCTTTTCACAAAGTATTTGCATGGTGTATTTTCTCATAAGGAAGCGAAACGTGGGTGTTCATTAGAAAAGGCAGGTACAGTATAGAATCTTTTGAAAAGTGGTGACGCGGAAGAATGATACGCATTACACGGCTAAAGTGGGTAGCTAATGAAAAGCTACTGAATCGATTCGGGGAGAAATGAAAATTATGGCATAATTCGATTAAAAGAAAGGTTAATTTGGTAGGACACATCTTGAGGCATCAAACAATTTCAAACGATAGTTAATTTGTTAATGTGTGTTTAAATTGTAAGAGGAGACAAATTCTCGAATGCAATAAGAAGATTCAGATTGATGTAGGGTACAGCAGTTACACAGATATCAACAAAACGGCATAGAATAGACTAGTGTGGTAAGCTGTAAGGGGCGATCAAAAAGTTTGCACTTGTAGGCTACCCTAATCCCTTGCCAACATGCCGGTGCTTATATACCCACATTGAAGTCGCGATTGTTTGCATGTACGTTGTACAGACTGCGTCAGACGGAAACGTTTTGATTGCCCCTTGTACATCAGAACAGTCTACCGACTGCAGACCACGACAGCAATATTGATAACACTGTTGTACGTACCAATTTTGATCATATCACTATTTGAGCTTCGGATATTGCTGTTGTTTCCTTCAGTTTTCTGCAGATTCTAGGCAGTAGAGGACTCACTAATCAACTTCCCCTTATTAACAGAAAAAAATTGTAAAATATTTAAAGCGATACGGTTGGAACATCTCGCATATTACAGTAAAAATTACTTTTTCGTTATTTTCGTTTTCATCTATATCCGTACAGCAGGTGCAACCACAACGGTGGGGTATCTGTTGAGAGGCCAGACAGACATGTGGTTCCTGAAGAGGGGCAGCAGCCTTTTCAGTAGTTGCAGGGCAACAGTCTGGATGATTGACTGATGTGGCCTTGTAACAATAACCAAAACGGCCTTACTGTGCTGGTACAGCGAACGGCTGAAAGCAATGGGAAACTACAGCCGTAATTTTTCCCGAGGGCATGCAGCTTTACTGTATGCATGGAGAGCTGCATCAAACCAGTCTCTGGACTGAGGACCACAACAACAACAAGTATATGAATTCGTTGAAGTGACAAAATATAGTTTATTTGCAAGCACAATCACGATCACAATTTGTGTAGGCGCTTGAAAATTGGTATTCCACAGTTATTTCACGCTCAGCTGCGTGCACTATTCGTGCCAACACACGATTACTTGGGTGCCTCCGCTCGCACATCTCGCTGGTCCGGTATTTAAATTGCCTCAGAGTTGTGACGTCTTGTGTAATATAACATTTCAGAAGCATGAATCCGAAAATATGAGAAGTCTACTTGTCACGCAACCTCTCAGAGCTTTGGGAATGTCGTAACTTACACCACATAAAATACAAGTAAAAGTTTGGCCTCGCCACTCTTATTATTTCCTAAACGGACAGATTATGGACTCAGGTTTGCAGACTATCTCTGTTGGGCCGCGTAAAGGAAGGGGAATGCTGTTTTCCTTTTCCAATTGTTTTTGCCTACATTCGAGAAGTCAGTATTTCTATTATTATTTGATAGATATTTCCTTTTCTGTTTTCCAGTACCAAATTTCTTGTGCCTTGCCGATTCTATAAGTCGACTCACGAGCGGTGTCGGATTTGTTGTTCACAGTAGGTTCAGTCAGTCTACGAGTGTGTGCATTTACCTGGCTCAAATATTACTGGTCAAGCCTATCCACACAGGCAGTACTTCGCGCAAGCAACTGAAAAATGTAAAATGTAGTTTATAATTTCTACGATTCGTTGCCGTTTTCTAGTCTTAGTTTCATTTTACTTTGTTCTCCAAAAGGTACCAGTGAAATTGGAAATTGATAGAAACATTAAAATATAAGAAATTCTGCTAATTTCTCTTAGAGAGGGTGTAATGATCGCCACCGATTCACACTCCCCCTTTCCTTTGAAATCGAGCTTCGTGTCTGGGCAGGCAGGTAAGGGTGAAAACTTTGCGCAAACAGCGCATCAGCCTCAATAACCAAAAACGTTTGCGGCCATAAGAAGTTTTAATGTAAAAGTGCCTCCAATAACTTCACTAAAACTTCTCCTCATTCTTGTTTTAGTTCCGAATTTTCATGAGGCATTCTACCTTGCGTGAAAGGGCTGGGAAGGAAGGAGGGAAGACAAAGCATTGTCTAACCCACGCTCCCGACTCACAAGGTTTGCTCCAGTAGAACAGCCATCTGTATGCCGGCCTTCTACAAACGCTTAGGCAGTTGACAGGCTGGTTCCTAACATGCGCCTCAGAACAACAGCACAAATACTGTGAACATACGAATAAACACAAAATGAAAATCTACGAGATCTATCGCCAGACAGCGCATTGACTTTGTTCTCTTAAGGTAGCTGCTTAAGAGCTACGTGAGGAATTGCAGTATAATTGTGAAATAACGCCATCATTACCATTGTCCCTTACTTCCTTGGCGGTACTAACACTAAATGCCATAACGAAAAAATAGCTCCTGTCTTATATCTGTATCCTATCATTTAGTGCAAGTGGTGCCACAAAGCTCTTAACTGTTTGATAAGAGTCGTATTTTCGAAATTTCAGGAGGTACTGATAAATAAAACTTTATTTATGTGATCATCTTCAGCTATCATAAAAGTATTTACAACAGCCTGCATAATAAAGTTCGTCCTTTGGCGACCAAGAAGAAATCTAAACCGGTCCTGACACATTGTCATCAGTAGACAGGAAACTGTCACAATTAGATTCCATTTTTCTGTGTTGAGTGTACTCTCCATATTTGATACCAAACTAAATATGTTGCGTTAAAGGGTCTTGAAAATAATTTTGTGATACCTGATGCAAATAAAATGATCTAACCCGGTAGTTGTAAAGACAAATTTACCAGCAGCTCTTGGGAATTGCGAAATGTGGCTTTTTTCATGTATTGTATCAGTTTGTAATGTAATTCCATTACAGGCCTAGGGTTCTCTTTACACTTCTGTGAATATGCTTCTGAAAGCGGCGAATGAAGTTCGCAGATAGTAATTGTCACTCTCTTCGAGAGTGTTTTTTTTTTTTTTTTCGATATAGTTCGTTGCCTTTGGTCTGGGCGGACGTCACAAGACATCCGTTCAAGTTGATCGTTGAATCCTTGACTCAGTTTTTTTTTTTTTTTTTTTTTTTTTTTTTTACAGAGAGCACGCAGCCCTCTGATCGAACACGCTGAGCTACCGTGCCGGCGTATTTCGTTGTTGATTGTTGTGGTTGGTCGTTGCGGACGTCACATGACATCCGTTTAAGTTCGTTTTGTTGATCCTTCTACTCAGTTTTTTATTACAGAGGCCAACCAGCTCTCAGACCGAACACGCTGAGCTACCGTGCCGGCTTGGTTTGGAAATAACAAGATACAGGATATGCGTTGCCCTACGGCGACGCGTAGAAATGGAGCATTCGACTACTTCAGGTCACTCTCCTGACAGTTGCCGGCAGCACCAGACTCTACTCCTACAGCAGGCTTAAACTCACTACGGCGCCACGCTTGATCACAGCGACAGTGGTAAAGCGTCGTTAAAATTAAGATCAGCACGGGATGACGTGATTCTGCTTAACTCTCTAGTACAGACTCATTTAATCAGACGTATGTTATCTTTATACATATCGATAAGTACATTTCCAGTAAGCACAGTCATTTAACTAATGTATTAATTAGGGAGCACTGAAATAAATCACAGAAATACTTTATCGTAGATAATGAACAGTTAAGGACAAGCTGACAAGGCTCTGTCAAATAGGAAGAAACTTCCTACCAGAAATAACGGAAAAATACAAATATGAAAAGCGAATGTCAAAAAATTTGGGGCGTGCGAGAAAGAGGTTGCCTGGTGACAGTACACAGAAGAATATCGAAGACCAGCTTGACGGGGGCGTGGAAGAGTCGGTGACCCAAATGCCACTTTGCTTCTATGCGTACGCCATGTTTTTTCAGCAGCGTAGCACATAGCTTTCAGGCTTATGCCTCCCTCGAATCAAATCTAGTTGTGGACACGATTCTTTAACTGGCTTGGCGAAGTCTCAACAACGCATCACTATGCGTACTATGTTTTACAAGCGGATTAATGTAACACGAGCTGATAGTGTACACCTCCGTGTTCTTTCAGATGATGATTCAGATGGCTCTGAGCACTATGGGACTTAATTTCTGAGGTCATCAGTCCCCTAGAACTTAGAACTACTTAAACCTAACTAACGTAAGGACGTCACTCACATCCATGCCCGAGGCAGGATTCGAACCTGCGACCGTAGCGGTCGCGCGGTTCCAGACTGTAGCGCCTAGAACCGCCCGGCCACCCCGGCCGGGTCCGTGTTCTTTCTTATTTTTTATTTTATTTTTGTCACCTCAGCCAGCCTCCGATAAATATAGAATCACTCACACACGCATATACCCTTACAGTATTTCACTGTAAGTAAACATATGATTTGTACCACGATTTGCTCCCATTACTGACATTAGACGTCACTCTAAATGCCAGTTCAAAAGGGAAGACATGACATTCATGCCTCCATACAACTTTCCTGCCGTGCTCTGCTTACATCGCGTAAGTTAATGTTGTTCTCTGAAATTTTTTCGTAACTCTAGGCAGTGGCTCGGCAACGAAATACGCTATGCCACACAAGACGACGGGTCGCACATAATGCTACCTGTGTGAAGCTGAGACTAGTCGTTCGTTAATTATATTTAAAAATACAAGTTTCTACTTTATCCCTGGCCTAAGAAGCTACCGTGCTCTAATTACTCTAATTATTCATTATTTAATAAATTCAGTCATCCCAGGAGAGTGTGGAATTACGCTACGTACGTCTAACGGCTCTCTGAGAAAATGATCTTGGACATACTGACTTCCGTAGCCAGTGTCTGAGATGGCAAAGCCATTTGCATCGTGAGCAGGCAGCGCCTCATCCTTGCAGCAGGCAGTGAACACACAACGACCAGCTGGAGAAGCGCTCTCCTTCGCCACGTCACGTGACATCACGTGGAGTGATCACATGGTCTCGGGAGTGGGATAAAGCTGCCTTCACAGCGACCACATTCTGGTGTCGTATTCAGTCTCCATGCTTGCAACCCGCGTGCCAGCTACCCTCAAGTTGAAGAAGTACGCTACGAGCTTGGACTATATTTGCTGTTTGGCTGGATTTTTCGTAGCAGTACGACGAATCAGGGCTTTATTCGCGGATGTTCAGTATTTTACAGTGTTTATTCTTCGCGTGATCACAGTCTGTCAGAAGTTCCTGTTGTTCGCGGAACTCTCAACCAGTACCGAACTTGTGTGTCTTTGGACAAAGGGAGCTGAAACAGCGTTCCAACAGAGACACATTACTCTCTCCTCTTTTCCCTGTGGGCTGTGAGTTTCTCTTTGAAACGTTGTTAAATCAGCATCTTCTACGAGCTCTTGAAATGCACAGTGCTCTCAGCTGCACCCGCCAGAGCCATACGTTTGCCATTACCCGCTGCCTACCACCGAATGGCTGAGACGGCCTCCTGGGCGAGAGCAGATAAAACTTGTAATTTGTCGCAGCAACTTCGGCGTCCCGGATCTTATTGCGTACCGAGCCGACTGCGCCGCCAAGTCCCGCGGGCGAAGACGCCGGGGAGGTCGTTAAAGCCGGCAGGCACTGCTTTCATTTGCATGGACGCGGCGAGCATATTCCCAGCGGGCAGTCCAGCGCCAGTTACGAAAACATAAAGCAGCCGGCGGCCGCCTGTAGCCCCGGCTTAAGACGCGGGGCATCTTATCTATACATTTACATACGCATGTGAACAGACTGGCAGAGAGACATTCATTCCCCGGGTCATTAGTTGACTAATTGTGTGGTTCCAAGGGTCGTTCAGGTCAGTTAGCATTACAATATGTCGACATGCTGGCAAATCGTAGGTGCAACAAAATGTTTTAGGGGGTTAGTTTATGAAAACTAGTTGTCTAAGTTACAGAATTTGGAGTTAATATTCAGTTATCTAAAGTTATTCTCTGAATTTTAATCGCAACTCCATGCGGGGCCTATAAAAAATAACCACCTACGCCAGGCAAGTCGTCAAACCAAAGATACTTAGTGCCAGGAAGGGTCGCTAGTAAACGCCATGATAGAGAGACAAAGACAGTATACTTTCTGGCATAATGTGTAAACTGCCCATACCTAATACGAATGTGTAATCCATAACCAAAAACAAGCTCGTTTTAAGTGAAATGTTGAATAATCACCAAGAATATACATAGGAGACCAGGTACTGTCGGAAGTAACGGTACGAGTCGTGTTTGGGTAGCTTAGTTGTAGAGCACTTGCTTGCAAAAGGTAAAGATCTCCAGTTTGTGAGGTAACGGGCGAGTTGTGGCTCCCAGGAAATATTCTATGTTCGTAGTTGGGGCGGCCGCACAGGACGCTCGTCAAAGCCGCGGCCCGGCAGCAAACACGTGGTGCCGGACGTTGGCCGAAGCAAGAGCGGACCAGCCCGAACGCGTGGCTGGGAATTCCATGATGACGCTGTGTCAGTGAAAGAGACTTGTATGCCAAGAGTGCCAAAGATGGCGGACTTTATGAAACCTTAATGGCAGACATTTCACAGTTCGTATAGAAATTAACAGTAGCCAGATGACTCATGATACCTCAAAGAGAAACATGTACATTACCATTATTTGCACGACAATCCTGATGGTGTAATCAGATTTTCAGTATCTTTATTAGTTTGAAGTTTAGTATCTGATGGTAAATTAAACAAGTAACACCCAGCAACGAATTTATAATATATATATATATATATATATATATATATATATATATATATATATATAGTCGAATTAAGTCGGGTGATGCTGAGGGAATTAGATTAGGAAATGAGACACTTAAAGTAGTAAAGGAGTTTTGCTATTTGGGGAGCAAAATAACTGATGATGGTCGAAGTAGGGAGGATATAAAATGTAGACTTGCAATGGCAAGGAAAGAGTTTCTGAAGAAGAGAAATTTGTTAACATCGAGTATAGATTTAAGTGTCAGGAAGTCATTTCTGAAAGTATTTGTATGGAGTGTAGCCATGTATGGAAGTGAAACATGGACAATAAATAGTTTGGTCAAGAAGAGAGTAGAAGCTTTTGAAATGTGGTGCTACAGAAGAATGCTGAAGATTAGATGGGTAGATCACATAACTAATGAGGAGGTATTGAATAGGATTCGGAAGAAGAGAAGTTTGTGGCACAACTTGACTAGAAGAAGGGATCGGTTGGTAGGACATGTTATGAGGCATCAAGGGATCACCAATTTAGTATTGGAGGGCTGCGTGGAGGGTAAAATTCATAGAGGTAGACCAAGAGATGAATACACTAAGCAGATACAGAAGGATGTAGGTTGCGGTAGGTACTGGGAGATGAAGAGGCTTGCACAGGATAGAGTAGCATCGACAGCTGCATCAAACCAGTCTCAGGACTGAAGACCACAACAACAACAACAACAAATACGTCATCCGATTTTGTCGATCGCCATGTCTTTAGAAAGCTATTAGTGTAAACCTAAATTGGTATGAATTACAGGCATGTAACTTAAATAGTACATGAGTTATTCGAGGTCAAACTGGCCGATTACTATCGATCGCGTCAGGCCATAAGTACTCCACAGTTGCACGAAAAAACGGTGGCATCATGCTTATAAATATATTTGTTCATTTATGTCTTTGTTTATATCCGATATGTACTATTCATCAAGATATCGGTTACACATTTACTGTGTTTTTGAAAGCACAGAGACATTAGGCTACTGGCGTACCTTTTGTTGCTATTCCTTTCACATATGTTGATTTAATTTATTTATGTATTTAATAATGTGTGTTGGAGTGTGTTTATGGTCCAGTCGTAGGAATATATATTTAATTTCAAGTATTTAAATGTAAACCCAGTATTTCGAATATGTTTTATTTGTGTTTGTGTGAGTGCGTTGGCTTGAAGACTTAGCGCGAACGCTCTAGCCAATCACAGCGCTCGTGAATGGGGAAACTGGATGGAAGCGAGTTCTGGGGAGTACGGGACAGGTCACGGGAAGTGCTGGACGTGACGGCGCGACGGACGATCTGTCGCGGTAGAGACTTGGAGAGAGTGGGGCGGTTTGTGCGTGGCCACAGCAGATAGGAATACTTTGGAGTGCCGACTTGTGCACTTCTGAGATTTCTGTGGCTTCTACAGTGAAGACGTAGTGTGCGCTTAGAAGTGAATATCTCGCGAACTGTGTTGTTGTTCATAACTAATCTGTTATTCACTTATATTTTATTTAATTGTTGGACCATCGACACCAATAAGTGTTTTGCAGAAACACACCGCATCCTCAAAAGTACTTATACTATCGTACTCGTCATTTAAAGTCGTTAAGATAGTACCTGCAGATTTTATTTAATTGCAATCTTTCATTTATAAATTTATATGTTACATTCATAATTTGGAATTGCCGAGTGATAGAAACCTTCTACCATTCGATTCATGTGTGTATTCTAATCGTATACTGTAAACTCAGCAGTATTTGGCCTGTAATGTGGGAACTACGCATCCCAGCCCCTAGACAACGAAACCAACCAAAACTTTTAACGTTGCAAAGCTGAGTCGGAGGGTACGTACTTGAGGGCAACACCACACGACATCATTCATCATTTATTGTTTGAAAGCCCGCAAGTTCGAGTCTCAGTTCGGTACGTTGTTTTAATCTGCTGGAAGTTTCACCAAAAATGTGAGCCAGTAAGTCAGAGTGCAGAGTAAAGTCGGCTTCCTAACAGTAGCCAAGAGGGATACGAAAGAACTCATACAAGACTTAGCTGCCACCGCTCGCCTTGGTCCATACCGCTGTCGGACAGTAACATGTGATCTGGCGATCATGTCACTGAAGGCACCTTACAGACACTAACTGCAATGTCTCTGATTCGCTATCATCTACGCTTACTGGTGGGGCTATTGAATCCCTCCTCCCTAAAGTTGGCACATAGGACCAAAAATGTCCCAACTGATGCCAGTGGCCGGCCGCTGGTGGCCGAGCGGTTCTTGCGCTACAGTCTGGAACCGCGCGACCGCTACGGTCGCAGGTTCGAATCCTGCCTCGGGCATGGATGTGTGTGATGTCCTTAGGTTAGTTAGGTTTAAGTAGTTCTAAGTTCTAGGGGACTTACGACCTCAGCAGTTGAGTCCTATAGTGCTCAGAGCCATTTTTTTGATGCCAGTGCTAGTGGGAAGAGGGTGCAGAGGCAGAAATCTTCATCAGCAGATGTAGGACCATCAGTTTGGGCTCGACCCCTACAGGAGGCCCAGTCGAGGACTGTGGGAGAAGTGGAGCCCTCAGCAGCATGAGACTGTTCTTATGCCACTGGTGTGGGGAAAGGTTGATTGTAGGAAGCTGTTCTGTCTCCATAGATTCCCAAATTGCGTACTCTCACCCACTTGTGGAAGAGTGTGGTGTGGGTACAGAAGTAGTATCATGGTGCAGGATGCACAGGTACAGGGAGAGAAACCCAGATAGTAGCAACCCTGGTGCCCAGCCCAATGGTTGGAGGTGGAGGCAATGGTAGAGGTGCCAATTGGGAACTGTGGTCTTGGACAGAACTGACTGTGGGGACAGATCAAGTGAACATGGCCAGTCACGATGCCAAACAGCTGACAGCCCTTGTGGCATATGATGGTCCCTTCAGTCGACACTGGACATCAGCCAAATGTGCGTTCCCAGACTCAGGCACACTAGATATAGGCAGTCCTGTAAGTAGAATAGGCACATTGCACGAGATGAGGGAGGTCAGCGCCTGTGCAAAATTTTTGCTGGTTTGACCCCACTGATGGGGTGATACTATATGTCGTACGACAGCTGTGCCAGGCATCCTTCGACAATGACAGCAAAGCATTACTCATATGGGTTTTAAACGTGCAAATCATCCACTCAGCCTCCGTATGGAGGTACTGTGAAAAGCAAAGGTGGTTAGGCGGTCGGTGCCGTTACAGCGACAGAAGGCCTGGAATTGAGTCCCTGTAAATTGAGGCCTGTTGTTTATCAGGGAGCAAGACACTGCTTCAATGTTGGAGACCCTGCCAAGGGCAGATTGGTCAGTGGAAAGCATGCACGCCACATATGGGAAGTTGGGGGTGTCCACCACCAGCAGTCACATAGTTCCTTGATATGGCCAGACAAAATCGACTAGGACCCTCTTCCATGTGTGGTCAGGGCGAGACCATGGCGAAAAATGTGCTGGGGACGCCTGATTAAGGGAGCAGGCAGAGTAGGAGCGGCACATGCCTTCAATGTCGGCACCGATGCCGGGTTAGTAGACGAGCCGCGGGGCCAATGCCTTCACGTGCGTCATTACCCAAATTGGCGCACAGAGGAGTTGGAGGATTCAGGGCCACAGCAGGTGCGGAATGACCGCCCGGCAGTCAAACAGCCCTCTGTGAGCAACGATAAGATTCCGCGCGTGGCTTGGAAACGGTAGAAAGACGAGTCGATCTGGAAGGAAACGGCCATCCTTTCTGGGCCACCGACAAAGCCTTCCTCAGGACTGGAACAGGGGATGTCGCAGAGGCCTCCTTGAACGCCGTCAGTGGGAATTCGTGCAGGGATGTTTGTATGTTTTGATACTGGGCAAAGGGAATAGTATCCTGGCGATCAAATTCCATGTCGGGCCCAGGAGGGAGGCGGAATAGCAAGTCAGCGTTAGCATGTTGGACGATGGGGCGAAAGTAGGATTCGTCGTGGTACCCACTCAACAACAATGCCCAGCGCCGCAGACGCTGCGCCGTCTTGTCGAGGATGTATGTAATGATGCCTAAAAATGAACTCAACAGTTTGTCGATTAAATCTACATCTCCCTGTAACTAGCAGAAATGGTAATGGTTACCTGTTGTAAGCTTTTCTTTTCAAAATTATAGAAAGTTATGGCTTGAAAATTCCATTTAGTTTGTCAAAAGCATTCCAGTTCATTTTCACCCTTCTGTGTATTTCATATGTAATTCATGCTGTAACTGTCTTCAGCTGTCCCAAATACGCTCATGTTCAGAAAAAAAATCTTGAACGACTAGCGATAGGATATTCATATTCACAGAAACTGTACTTTAAAACTTTCTGCAGAAATGATTAGCATTTGAATAATATCCGCCCCCGGGTTCAAAGTCAACACCGATATCGCAGCGCAACACCACCTACCGTGTGTCGTTAATGCAATGGGTGTGTGCAAAATGGTTCACGGAAGGCCGTAGAACACGACGAGATGGGCCAGGTCGCACCACCCAGGCCACAACCCTCGAAGATCGACACCTCATCCGAATGGCATTGCAAGACACATATGAATTACATATGAAATACACAGAAGGGTGAAAATGAACTGGAATGCTTTTGACAAACTAAATGGAATTTTCAAGCCATAACTTTCTATAATTTTGAAAAGAAAAGCTTACAACAGGTAACCATTACCATTTCTGCTAGTTACAGGGAGATGTAGATTTAATCGACAAACTGTTGAGTTCATTTTTAGGCATCATTACAAACATCCTCGACAAGACGGCGCAGCGTCTGCGTCCCCCTCGGCTCTAGCGCAACATTGGAACAGTGAAGCACATTGTACACTATCAGCGGTGGCAGTCCGTCGCCGTTTATTATAACATGAGCTACCTGAGCATCGTCCACTTCTCCGCATATCTTTGACGAATATGCAGAAACATGCAAGACGGCTACGGTGTATGCAAAGACGTAACTGGGGACAATAACATCATCAGATATTGTTTTCTGACGTGTTCAACATTTGTTTGTTTGAAGATGATGGCCTTATTTTGGATCGCTGCAGACATGGGGCGCAGCATCACAATCAATGCATTCGCACAACACCTACAACGCCAGCCAGCTCATGGCGTTATGGTGAGGGACGCTATTGGGTACAACCACAAATCACAGTTGGTGCATGCCCAGGGCATTGTGCTTTATGCACAACATCCCAGACGCCATTTTTCAACAAGACAATGCACGACCACATGTTGCTGCACGAACACTTTCCTTCTTGGTGTCATAGAATGTCAGCCTTTTGCCCTGGCCCGCCATATCGCCAGACATGTCGCCAATCGGAAATGTGTGGGATATGGTGAAACGACGGGTGCAGCGCTGTGATCCAGTGCCAACCACCACTGACGAACTTTGGAACCAAGTGAATGCAGCATGGATGGCTATACCACAGGACGCCATTCGTGCCTTACAAGCGTCGATGACATCACGCACGGAACAATTTATCAGGAACCCTGGCGCATCCTGTGCCTACTAGGCAAGAGGACGCATGCTGAACTGAGGTGACTGAAATAGTACTCATTTCTGCGGAACATACTAATGTACATGTGAACGTCCTATCTCTAGTCGTTCAAGGTGTCCTATTTTTTATGGACATGAGTGTACAAATAGTCATGAAGCCACTTATGACTGAGCTTTATATTTTCTACGAACCATCATCGCGCACAATAAGACCTGGTACAACTACTTTAGATCGCAGTAAAGCACGGAATCATCACTCTCATAGTATGAAACACGGCCATTGCATAAAAATATGCAATCGATTACAAAATAAGTTTTCACCAACAGTTGCCAGCTGCTGTATAAAATTTGTCAAAAGTGTAGTGTAGTCATTGTGTACCGAATCACAGTATTGCGTTTCTATTATTTCATCTTCGTTATTTCATTACTTATAGCATGTATTAGGTTACAAAACATTTTGTGAACGAAACTGTGTATCCTACAGTCATTCTTAACTTAAGGCAAGTAAAGTATAAAAAATTAAATATATAGGCTTTCAGTCTACACTTTTCCTCCTTTTCTTTTCTTAACTGCACAAGCTGTAACTAAAGTCACAAGCATACGATACCTGAGAAAGTTTTAAATGTGATGGAACCAGTGCAACGTGTGGAATATATGACACTCTTAACATAATACATGGGAATAAAGTTCCAGGTTTATATATTTGATATTTGAAAAGTGCAAGATGGGTATCTCATTTTCGTGGTGTTCAAATAACGCCAGTAATGTTGTTATCTTGATGTTATCTGTATAATCAGTACAACATACAAATCGACGTGCTGTTCTGTTAATGAGAGGTGGTGTGCCGAAATGGTTCTGGCTTCTCGCTAAAGCAATAAAAAATTAAAGTTCCCTTAAGCAAAAGAAGGAGATATCCTAACGGTTCTTCTGGATACTGAGCCCTGGGTGACCATACTTCGTAAGAAACACAAAAAACTGGCGGTGTAGTTCAACTTGACTCCCAGCAGCCAGTGGCTCTCTATCACACTTCATTCGGGAAATGACACCGTTCTACGAGACTGGTAGTGTCAGCTATCTTCAGTCCTCTTCAGTATTACTGAGGTAACACCACTGATTCATGCTGTCCCCAAGTTGAAAATATTTGTGAGGTTTATGTTTTAGTCTATAGAATCCTACGTATTTGAGTTAGGCAAAATACGCTAGTGGTCGACGTGTGTGTGTGTGTGTGTGTGTGTGTGTGTGTGTGTGTGTGTCTGTGTGTGTCTGTGTGTGTGTGTGTCCGCGTGCGCGCGTGCGTGTTTAAGGCATGCATTTACGTGAAATATGAGCTTACCAATCCAACCCTCACACGCTATATAGCAAACTATGACCTAGGAAACGAAGCGCAAAAATATTTTCTACTCGGGATGACAATGACTCACTTAAAACGGCACTTTTGAAAGTTGTTACCTCAGTAATGCAGAGAGAGGGTGTGAAGACAGCTAAGACTGTCAACGTAGTTTAATATGTCTTTTACGGAAAGAGCTCCGGAAAAAGGTCAGTGACAGGTTGGAGACAATTTGAACCCTAACATCGCCAGGCCCTTGGGTTAAGTGTGATCACATCACAAATCCACGACACGCACGTGCACGAAGGTGTGGGGAAAGGCCGTAGATGGCAGGAAAATTATAGGATAATTTCCGACGTGGTTTGTGTATTCTGTTCACTTGACAGCTAGGCGTACTGGAAAATGTCTTCCATCATTTACGTACTGCTCACCATCGAATATTAACTTGAGACTTGGGGAGAGCAAGTTTGACGGCTACTTGCACATAATGAGTTGTCTATCTCAGAATACGTATTCCATTGCAACTGATGATCTACTTCCGATATTCATTCCTTAAGTTTCCTCGTATCAATTAACCTTGACGGCAAGCTTCTTTTCACAACCAGTTGTCATAGAAGCAGAGTTTGGTGAAACTCTTTATTATACATTACTTTGGGTTTTCAGTCTTCTAACTGGTTTCATGGGCCCACTATGAATGCTTCACCCGGAGTAGCACTTGCACTCTGCAGCTCCGTCATACACCGTGGAAGCTTTTCCTTGATATCTTTAACATACTTCCCAACGACATGTTCCTTTTCTTCTAAATGATTGGCATATATACCTTTCCTCGTCGATTCCATGGGAAACGCTTCGGTTCTCTTGTTCGGTTTTTCCACATTCCATTATTTATGTTATGTTATGTTAACCGGGGACCTAGAAACGACGGAGAGGCTCCGTCCCCGCCGCAGCCGCAGTGGTCCACAACCCCACGACGACTATCGCAATCCACTTCACCCCTCCGCCGCCCCACACCGAACCCAGGGTTATTGTGCGGTTTGGCCCCCGGTGGACCCCCCCCCCCCCCCCGCACTCCCAGGTGACGTCGCACACCAGACAAGTGTAACCCCTATGTTTGCGTGGTAGAGTAATGGTGGTGTAAGCGTACGTGGAGAACTTGTTTGCGCAGCAATCACCGACAAAAGGTAACTGAGGCGGAATAAGGCGAACCAGTCCGCATTCGCCGAGGCAGATGGAGAACCGCCTAAAATCCATCCACAGACTGGCCGGCTCACCGGACCTCGACAAAAATCCGCCGGGCGGATTCGTGCCGGGGACCGGCGCTCCTTCCCGCCCGGAAATCCGTGCGTTAGACCGCCGGCCAACCGGGCGGGCTTCCATTATTTACTTTGTTGTGCCCCAACATACATTCTTAGAAATTTCTGGCTCAAGTTAAGGCCTACATCTGCTACTGGTAGACTGCTTTTGACCTCGAATACCCTCTTTTGCTGAGCTAGCCTGCTTATTTTGTCGTCCTTGCTTCGTCCGTCATATGAGTATGTTACGTTGCTTCCAAGGTAGCACAATTCGATCATTTCATCGACTTTGTGGTCCCCAGTTTTGGTGTTAAGTTTATCATTGATCTCATTTCTGCTACTCCTCGTTATTTTCATATTGCTTTCGTTCAGTTTCAGTCGATATTCTGTGTCCGTTAGACAGTTAATAACATTCAACAGGTTCTTCCTCACTTTCAAATGGTTCAAATGGCTCTGAGCACTATGGGACTTAACTACTGTGGTCATCAGTCCCCTAGAACTTAGAACTACTTAAACCTAACTAACCTAAGGACATCACACACATCCATGCCCGAGGCAGGATTCGAACCTGCGACCGCAGTCCTCACTTTCATTGAGAATAACTTGGTCATCAGCTAATGTTATCATTGATATCCTTTGACCCCGAATTTTAACGCCACCTCCGCCCCCCCCCCCCCCCTTGAACCATTCTTTGAATTCCGTCATTTCTACTTCGATGAACAATAGGGACGAAAGACTACGTCATCGTCTTATACCCTTCCTGACCGGAGCACTTCGTTCTTGGTCTTCCATTCTTATTGTTACCTCTTATTTTGTGTGCATATTTTATATTAGCCATGTTTTCATATACCGTAAAACTGTGTTCCTGAGAATTTCGGACATCTTGTATGATTTTACAATGCCGGACCTTTTATTTGGGTCGGCAATTTTTGTGTACTTGTCTTCATTTTTCCTAAGTCCTGTTCTTATTATCAAGCGCAACATCAGTAGTACCTCTCTGTTGAATTTTCCTTTCCTTAAGAAAAAGTAAACATCATCTAAAAGATTTTCAGATTTATTTTCCACTGTAGTGTATATTATTCTTGCCAGTAACTTGGATGTATGAAATGTTAAGTTGACTGTGTTATAATTCTCGCACGAATTTGACCTTACTATCTTTGGGATTATGTGTGATGGTACGTCACAAGGCTAATAAGCTCTGCAAACCAACTTTAACGGTTGTTTGATTTCCACTTCCCACAATGATTTTACAGATTTCGAAGGAATGTTATATATGCCTTCTGCCTTCCAAAACCCTGTTAAATTGTGACTCTCATACTGTGTCTTCCATATTGACTCCCATGTCTTCTTATTTCACGTTATCAGACAGTTCGTCCCCCTCGTAGAGGCCCCGTCTATAATGACCGCCCGTTTGACGGGACGTTGAACGTCTAATCTTCCTTCCTTCCATTTCGTAGAGAGCCTCAATGTACTTTTGCTTTTCCTCAACTGTCTCCTTTGCCTTTAAAAGTGCAATCCCTTAAAGCTGACGCTTTTGCCTTCAATTTCATCAAAGGTTGTTTTTACTTTCGTATATGGCGAATTAGTCGTTCCGACGACCATTTTTATTTAGATTTCTTCGAATTTTTCCTGCAACCATTTCGCCTTGGCACGTTGCTGAATGAAGTATTTTGGAAAGAAAACTTCCCAAGGTTAGTTAGTTGCTGGTACTTCAGATATTTTCATGACAATGGAAGTATAAGTAAACACGCTTCCTTCCAAAAGTATAACTACATTTTCCTTTACATAAAGATGTGAGTGCTTTTGTGGAGTTTACCAAGGTTTGATGGAAAGTGAGGAGAGGACAGACTTGGTCTTTTCATTCACTCTGGTCTGAAGAGGATTCTGGTCTTGACTTTTGTTACGAGTGGGGTGCGTTTGGGATACTTGTCCTGTTCAAGATTTCTGACTAGCACTGGTCTTGACTGGGAGCCTGTGATAAGGGATTATCTGTACCGACAGTTTACACCTCACCATCTCGGACAACTTGCTGTGCCAAGGGCATCTTAGTCATGACAAGTCTGCCAGTTTGACGTTTGATCTCCTTCTGCGCGCTGCCTTATAAGTGCGTTAAATTGGTCCATGGTATGACCAATGAATGGAAGTGTCATACGCTGGAATCAGCTGAGATTTCAGGGCTCCATTAAAAATTAACTGAGATCCCTCTAACAGACCACCAGCCACGCCTTTGCATATTTCGAGCCCACAATACGAAATTACAGGTGCCTCACGTCGCTGTTCTGCAGACGCTGGAACTACGACCTTCAACAGAGACAGTGCCACACACTGAGAACAGGGGTATTGTGTTGCTGCTCCGGCTTGTTAGGGCAAACAGGATCACAATCTCGCCACTTGATTCAAATGGCTCTAAGCACTATGGGACTTAACTATGAGGTCATCAGTCCCCTAGACTTAGAACTACTTAAACCTAACTAACCTAAGGACATCACACACATCCATGCCCGAGGCAGGATTCGAACCTGCGAGCGTAGCAGCAGCGCGTTTCCGGACTGAAGCACCTAGAACCGCTCGGTCACAGCGGCCGGCTCTCGTCACTTGTTCTCAGATGCATCAACGTAGTATAACTCCTGTGTAGAATAAATCTATCAAGGTCTATTCAGCGTTAGATAATTTCAGATTGCATTAGCCATGTTTTGAGCCAGAGTAAATAGTTCAATCAGACAAACCATAGTCTATGCCAACCAGCTGCCACCCAAGGGATTGTTAATTGTTCGCTGAATATTTCTGCTGTAATCAGATCATGTTTTATTTTTGTCATCTCTCTGAACATGTATTTTCTTGTCCTATTTTACCATCAATAAACTTGTCCTATAGTTTTATAAAAAGATCAATCCCTTGTTGATATACTAATCACCCATCTACAGTTGACTAAAATAGCAACAGGGTCACCATTTAATTAATGTTATTTCAGCATTGAAGTCCATTTGGGTTCTGATAAATGTGATAACCTCTAATCCAGGCTATCAACAACAGACACAGTCAAAGGGCAAAGTCAATTTAATGATTGCTGTCAGGGCGATTACACAGTGTCGCCTCTCGTCTTCCGAAACATACCGCAAGTCCATTGTAGTCTTTCAGTACTATATATTCATTACAATTTGCTGATCACTGGGTAATTTCAGTATAAGGTGAGAAAGAAGTTGAATATATGACCATGAAATTAATATAGGAGTATAATAATGCGGCTCTCAGGTGAGCATGCTAGAAGGGGACCAATTAATGACGTGTGAATAACAATAAAAATCACAACGCTCAATAACCATTTAAATTATCATACAAATTACGACAATTAAAAAGTCAAGACTGATGAGGTGTTTCCACCAGTCGCATAGCTGTATGAAGGTGCCTTACTCGCAAGTACCGGTTTCATGTCAGTCTAGAAGCATCTTCATGTTTATGATGGTTGTATTTTCATAGTGTCGATGGACAGTTACAGAGTCCCAGCATGCGAGAAGTTGTCCACGTTAAGAGTCAAACGACATGGGTGGGTTGACACAATAATATTGAGTGCAATCAAAAGATGCTTGTCAAAATGTACAAAGAATGACTGTTGAATGAATCAGGTTGGATTACATCCCGTAGGATATCTTATTATTTTATAATGACACCAAGGAGTGTGATACGACTCTTAACGTAGATAACTGCCGGAATGCTGCGATTCCGTGATTGCCCATCTGCACCAAGAAAACATAACAGTTATAAACCTGAAGCTGGGGCGATGCTGACGTGAAAGTGGCATCTGGGAATAAAGCAGCTTCATACAGCTATGCAGCTTTTGGAAACACCTCATCAGTCTTGACATTTTTGATTGTTATAATTTTTATGACTAATTAAATGGTTATTAAGTGCTGAGTTTTTTTAGTGCTATTCGTAACGTCTCTGAGCTGTGGTAGCCCTCTCCAGAAAGTTGTTCGTTAATTAAAGATTAGATCTTGAAATAACGTATGAGTGCATTACCCATAATGAAGAGTACGAATATCTAAGAGTAAAAATCGCAGAAGATTATAAACAAGATAAGACAAGTCATTCATGAATAAATTCTAGAAAATGTATTACTGGAACATTAAATGGTATTTTATAGTATCAATAGATTAAAAAGAAAGCAACAGAAAAACGAAAGAAGCATTACAACCATTATGGCACATGAATCAGTATATGGACAGTTAAATCAAAAGATTGATGCCAATTAAGATGGATTTAAAAAGACAGTCTGCAAGGGTGCCCAGGCGGAAAAGACCAGAAGTGAAATCTTCAGGAAGAAAATGGATGTTACAAATTCGATTATCGATTTTGTGGGAGGTTCAAATGGTTCAAATGGCTCTGAGCACTATGGGACTCAACTGCTGTGGTCATTAGTCCCCTAGAACTTAGCACTACTTAAACCTAACTAACCTAAGGACATCACACACATCCATGCCCAGGCAGGATTCGAACCTGCGACCGTAGCAGTCGCACGGTTCCGGACTGCGCGCCTAGAACCGCGAGACCACTGTGGCCGGCTTGTGGGAGGAAAACAACTAATATGGTATGGACATACGAAAAGGATGAAACAGGAACAATTTCCACGACGGATCAGGGAAGGTAAACCAATAGGAGAGAAGAAAAAGGGGGAGATCTTCGGCTTCATAGATGTAAGTAACTCATGCTTTAATTGGAAGAAAAAGTGTTGAAGAAAATGCACATATAAACAGACAGACACAAACAGAGAACGAAAATTAAATTTAATTTATAATCCTGGATTACGGAACAAGTAAATACGTAGCAAAACAAGGAATTGTATCATTTACGTACGGATGCCTGACACCTCTCGTTGGTATGGAGGGAAATTTGAGGGCTGAGAAGCATCGGACGGAATCCTCCAATCTGCTGCCTAGCTGTACAGTCGTCAGTTCGGCGGTAGATTCGTCTTTTAAGATGATGATGTACGACGAGACCGCGACCATCGAAGGAGCACCTTCTTCCAGGAAACAGGGATCAACTGCGTGAAGTGCCTTACGGTAACTGCAGAGATGAACCCGACTGACAGCGTTTGAGACTATTTGAAACTTGTTGTCTGTCTGTCTGTCTGCCTGTCTGCCCGTCAGTTCTGACCCTGTTTTTCTGGAACAGTTTTCCGCGTGATGTTCATATTTATGTCGTCCACTAAAGTCTACGGTGGGTAGGAGGGGTGGAAATTGTAAACTTCTAATTCAATGCAATCAAAAGATGCATATATTTATGTCATGTATTTTGATACTGGAAAACCCTCTCATCAAAACCTGCGGACTGTTTCGCGTTGACGTAGAATCATAAGATCTGGTAAGGAGCAAGGTTGTACAGTACAAGTAAAGAAAAAATCCGAACGTTGTCAATTTGTAATTGTATCACACGAAAAAATATCTCTTTGTAGTTCTTTTATCCGTCTGTCTGTGTGTCCATCCGTCTGTTAAGACCCTTTTATCTCTGGAACAGTTTGGCGTATCAAGTTCAAATTCATGTGACGTACTAAAACCTATGGACCCTTGGCGGTGTAGAAAATTTAAGTTTCTGAATCAATGCTGTGAAAAGATTCAGTCGCTTACGTCACATATTTTGATGCTCGCAAAATCACTCACCAAAACCTAAATGTACTCCCCGTTGACCTAGACTCATGAAATTCGGCAATAAGCAATGTTTCACTTTACAAGTAAAGTAAAAGATCTGAAACTTGTTTAACTTTAATTACGTCACATATAATTATTTTGCCATTTGAACATAAATTACATTCATCATCTGTCAAAAGCACAATAGGTGAACATTACTGCATGCAAACATAAAATGTAAGTTGCCATTTTTAGTACGTAAATAAAAAATGTTTAATTAATCTTGTTTCTCTATATAAATAAACTGAAGTCCTGTGCTCGCTTCATTTTGTACGTCTGGGCTAGTCTGAAGAACTGCTCTAGACATTTTGATACGGCCGTGGAATTCCCAGGACTGATCTTGACAGTATCGATTTCTAGAAGCCAACAATCGTTGAGATTCACGAGTCCCAAGATGGATGGATTATGTATACTCATAATTAAGTTTGCACGGAACCCTCAGTGCGCGAGTCCTATTCGCACTTGGCCAGTTCCTTTTTTTAAGTTTCATAATGGTTATTCATGAATTCTCTGCTCATCTGGAATCTGAACTGACACATTTTCGTAGATACATATGTAGTACAAAACTTTTGTTCTTAGAAAAGTTTACAATGAGCAGTGCTGTCAGGCCTGGGTTAGTATCTGTTTTG
Organism: Schistocerca nitens; assembly: GCF_023898315.1. Taxonomy (NCBI): domain Eukaryota; kingdom Metazoa; phylum Arthropoda; class Insecta; order Orthoptera; family Acrididae; genus Schistocerca; species Schistocerca nitens. Next base: position 507,021,121 of record NC_064615.1, read on the forward strand.
AAAGAATATCAGGCAACATTATAGCCGGCCGTTGTGGCCGAGCGGTTCTATACGCTTCAGTCTGGAACCGCTCGACCACTACGGTCGCAGGTTAGAATCCTGCCTCGGGCATGGATGTGAGTGATGTCCTTAGATTAGTTAGGTTTAAGTAGTTCTAAGTTCTAGGGGACTGATGACCGGAGATGGTAAGTCAGAGCGATTTGAACCAGTTGCAACATGATAAAAAATATTGGCACTAATTAATGAAATTGGTAGAGGGCTCTCAACAGAGCTGAGGCATCACACCGTAGCTTGTAAGTCCCTGCTTCGGTCACGCGGTACTGATAGCTATGTAGTGTGCTTCATTTTCCATAAAAAAATATAAAACACTGTTTACATATGTAATAACTCCGCTGTTTCCGCATAAAGACGAATGTGGCGTCACTGTGGGCATCATCAAGATGGACAAAATTCGATAGAAGATTAACAGTTTGTGAATTATGTGCTGGTAATGATAAGAATCAGGGAAACGAATATCTGTGGGTAGTAATATTACCCTAGAAGCACCGATGTTTTAGCAACTAACCTGTACCTAAAAGGTGTTTCCTCTCCTTTCAGGTAAGCCGCCAAGGATTATCACCGCAACAGCCTACGACGCGAACGTGCAGTGACCTAATTCCTCCACCTTCCCAAGGATAACTGAGCAATATTGATTCACTGTAAGACGCTGCCAGTCTCCGAGGACTATACAGTGAATCGAAGCAATGTGTTCCATGACTACATACGTTTCATCATGGCAGCTGCATTAGGTAAATAGTCAATCGTCGCAATTGATAAAGGTAAGTCGTTCATTAATGAACTCGATCAACATGACATGCAGCAACAAGAGACCAGTAATGGATCATACTGGTACGGCAGAAGTATCTTTGTTAACATTAATACGATGATTTGGCCGTAGCAAAATTTTTACCCGGAGGGTTACATAGCTTTTGACATAAGGGTTTACGCAAGTCAGAAAAAATTTTTTTTTAATTCCCAGCTGAAATTCGAATAGATATTTTCTTTTTCATCACTGACATCGATTTTACTGAAGATATTGAGTCCAATGTAATGTATGTAGCTATAGAGTACAGCGATCGTCACTATGAACAATTCGTCTGAATTGTATATTGTCTATTGTAATTTATTGGGAAGCTCCAAGTCTATAACTACAACAACGTAAAGTAACTCATTGCTTTCCTCTGCAAAAGTTTCCCAAACAGTCCTGCTTGAGATAACAACCTCCAGGCGTAAATTGGACAGGCTTCACCATAACTGGTTCCTAAATCTCTCGGAATAAATCACTGGCATTCATTAACCACATTTACCAAAACTAAAAGCAAAGATGAAGCAACTTAGTTCGACAATCGAACACTGTGTCCCTACTAATGTACTTCTGCAGTCGTATGAGGATGAAAATTAGCAGACACGTCACTGGTAGGGTATTATTTGTTCATTAAGTCAGCATTAAACTGACCTTCCTGTAATGCACTTTCATACTTGAGTCTCACAGTAAAAGTTTAGAAATAAGAGAATAGTTATCACCAAATGACATAAATATGACATAAATATTGAAAATTCAGAACATTTTGTTGCTTTCGATTTCACAACTATGGACGGAAGGGAAAGACAAGGACGACAATCAGAAAAGAATCTGTACACTGGGACTCGTGAACTCAGGCATACATTTAAACAACATCACAAAATATTACTACCGCGCATACATTACTGTGAAATCCTTTTCGAAATATTCATAAAATGTTTTTTTTTTTTTTTTAGGAACACGTCTTTGCATCAAATCTTGGTGAATTACTCATTTTGATTACTTGCGGGTGGTCTTCATGAACTGAAGTAAAATTAACTACTTTCGTTTTATGTTCCATAACAGTTACTTTAGTAATTTCTTAATAGTAGTACGAGGGCATATGAATGTGAAGACTATATATAGTTTGCATAGTAAAATATCGGCTTCCACTCAGTTAAAATACTGTGATATAGAAAACGTAATGTGCAATAACTTTCAACTACATGGAAGCAGTTCCCATGGATATCTTTCAGTCTTGAGAACGCATAGTAGCAGTGATGGTAGTGGTGGCGATGGTGATGATAGTGTAGGCATTAGTAGTAGTAGTAGTAGTAGTACTAGCAGTCGTAGTGATATTGTAACCAATGGATTCTTAATACTGAAACTGTCAACGCACTTTCAATCCATGCGGGGTAGCCGCGCGGTCCGGGGTGCCTTGTCATGACTCGGGCGGCTTCCCCCGTCGGAGGTTCGACTCCTCCCTCGGGCCTGGGTGTGTGTGTGTCGACATTAGCTTAAGTTAGTTTAAGTTATATTAAATAGTGTGTAAGCTTAGGGACCGATGACCTCAGCAGTTTGGTCCCATAAGACCTTACCACAAATTTCCAATTTCCAACAGACTTTCACCATCGCGATTCTCTGCTGCTATTTGGACTGACTGACTTCACCTCCGACTCTCTACATCGACCAGTCCACTTGATATAAATTACATTCATACATGAAAAATTATCGTTGTCTCATATATACTACATTAAAACTAAGATTTAAAATGTCATATCAAACAAAGAGTTTGGTCACATTGCCATCACATGGTAGATTCGTCTCTGTAGTCAGTGCCACACTGCGCTACGCATCCATACTCTTGTCCTACACAAGATGTGAGCATCTCTCGAAACGAAAAGAAAGTATTTATAAGCTTCTGCGTTGGGTTAAGTCATGACCTGATAAACATATGAAGCGGAACGTACTTTTGGGTGACAAAGTGTTTCCATTACTGATGGAAAATTGAAGCATTATTGTGGACGTGTCTGGTAATTGTTTCTTTTGAAAATTAAGTAACGGTGAAACAACGATCCATTCAACTGCGTCAGAGGCATTTTAAAGTGAATAAAATAACCTATGAGAGACAAATACTTAATAGTAGCCGCAGTGAGAACGGTAGTTCAGATTATTGAAAGAAATGTTCAAACTACAGCTCACGCAAGTTCTTAAGAATAATAAACAATAAGAGAATTAACTGAAACAGAATTTAAACAGTGAGAACACTGAAACTTCCTGGCGGATTAAAACTGTGTGCCGGACCGAGACTCGAACTTGGGACCTCTGTCTTTCGCGGGGAAGTGCTCTACCATCTCAGCTACCCAAGCACGACTCACGCTCCGTCCTCACAGCTTTACTTCTGCCAGGAAGTTTCATATCAGCGCATACTCCGCTGCAGAGTGAAATTCTCATTCAGTGAGAACACTGACAACAGTAATTACTATCCGAAGATCTGAAACAGGTACTTAGCCGTTGACACGACGTGAATGGTGAGCTTAGCCCAGACATAATCGGTCTCTTCATTCAGCTCATTAGATAATCTAAAACATACACACGGTAAAATTTAATCACATACTATAAAGTGACACCTTAATGGATTGGCCTCTCATAAATACACATGTCCCTTTAAAAAAAGAAGCACACATTTTAAAAGAATAATTTTTGTTCGATAAATGCCTAAAGAAATAAATTTTCCGTAAAAACAATTAGCCTCAAAATCTGTTTGCCTTCTACAAATAGCCTTAAAATAACACAGGTATGTAGTGGTAACTAGGATTATTGGCCAACATTGGAGACTAAGACCAAAACGAAGGTTGTTGCTGAAAGCTTATAAGTAGACATCCATGGTCAGCGTCAATGTACATCTATAGAAACACAGCCGCATTGTATTCAGAGGAAGTGTAATGAAATTCTTCTTTTGTTTTTAACGTGTGTCTTCTGTGGTGATTAGTAAGGCCTTCACTGTCACATGACAATCATATCTGATGGTTCTTTGAAGTTTCTAGTAAGAAACTACCAGTTTTCATCATTCAAAGGCATTAAAATTTTGATAACACTCCGCTCAGTATTCTTCTTCCTGAGTGACCTATCTTTGCACGGTATACCTAATTCCAGTGAGTACCTTAGCATTCGGTAGGAAACCAAGAATTTATCATCCCCTTTATATTGAAGGACATTGACGTGAAGCAACACGTCCGGATTAATTTTGAAAACTATCCATGGGCGTAAACCGAAAGTAACGAAACATTTTAACAGTTGTACTAGTATCGTTAGCACAAAGAATATATCATTCGGTGCTGAGGGACTGCAAGACGTCCTCAGAATTCGGAAGCAAACAGCCTTTGCTGGCCCGTCCATTAGCGGCCACATCGATAAGGCTGGCACACGACACGGACAAAGAGAAGACAAACTGCCGCGGTTTCCTTTTGCTGCTCTGAGCAGAACTGTTTCAGCCTACAGTGGGTAGAAACCAACAGGAATCTAAGATTTATTTGTACTGCGAGGACGTGGAAACAGGAAATTGTGTCAGATCTGCCACACTAACACAGACAGATGTTCAGAACTTCGCAACACAATATGCAAAGAGCCTCCGCGTTATGTACTCTATTTAGTCTCTGACAGAAAATTTCCCGTAGAATAATTTAATATTTCATGACTAAGTGATGTGCCTGAACATCTTTAAAAAACGAATTAGAGACGGGTGTGAAAATTGACCGATCGAGGCCGTGATGTGTGTAAGACATTGGCCTCCTGTTTGAGAGGAGTAAAGATTATGTTGCACTCTGAAAGTCGTGAAGTAGTTTTACCGTGATTTCCCTGAGTTACTCGAGACAAGCGCTGGCCTGGTACCTTCACTACGACAACCGTTGAATCCTAGTCTCATCTTCGTTCGATCCAATCTGCTATTCCTCCCCTAAAGTACTCGACTTCAGTGGGATGTGCAAATCTAACGTTCCTTTCCTAATGAAGGTCGAGCAGTTTCTCAGTCTTGGCGCCTTTATACTTACTTAGGTACCGGTGTTCTTAATATCTGAGTTGCTAAAACTTTACCAAGTACTAGTGGAACAGATTTATTACAGGTTCATTCATAGACGGGGCATGTAGGAGAGTTCACTAGAAGAAACGAGCGAAGAAATTAGAAGACTTAATAGTCTTCAATCGGAAAGCTGCTACATTATTTTGTTTCGCATTAAAGCTTATATTTCCACTGAACGTCAAAACATTTGGGTATTTGGTTAATATCGCAGTAGATATCTTATGTGTAGACAGAAAACCAATCAAGTGAGTGAGTGAAATCGAAGAACACATTTGGAAGGGGATGTTTTCAACTCCAGGAAGCCTCACAACTTGATCTCTCAGGCATACGTGCTTCATGTGACTGCTTTTAGCTATAAAGTATAAATTTCGTGGATATAATCAAGAGCGGAAATGAAATAGAGAAGATACGTAGAATGAAATATTTTCAATCTCGGACTGTTCCAGAAACTGTAGCCTGTATGGAAGGCATTCTGACATGGACACCTCGTCAGTGTTAGTTATTGATACTAACAAAATTCCTCAGTAAGCTACTTTCTTGTAATATGGATTCACAGCAACTAATTTTTTTTTAAATTATGTCATCTTGCTTCCACCTGTTAGTGTTTTATTTAAGGACTACTATTTTGGCATTAAGCCATTTTCAAGGATAAGATTTTGAGAAATACGTTTACGTAAGGCAGTGGTAACAACGTAAATTAACAAAAGGAAGAGCTACTTACAGATACGAATCATGAAAGAATCCGCATATAAAAACAGTGATTTAACGAATGCATTTTGTTAATTAGAAACTTTAATTGGCACTGATTCAGACAACGAGGATAAGAAAATTTTTACCAGAAATGTAGAAAGTGAATCGAAGAAATGCAGAAGAGGTGAAACTATATGTCATACCTGCAAATTTCTACCCATCGGTTCACTGTCAAAGTTGAAGCGTTCAGATTCCCTCATAAAGGCATAAGCACGAACATGTGTCAAGTAACAGTTATTCAAACGCAGCTGAAAGATGATTATCCGTAAATCATATGATGTTAATGATAATATTTACATTCAGGTTCCTTTTTTATTTATTTATTTTTTGAGGAGGCGTGGGGGTGGCCATCAATCTTGTGACTGGTTTGGTGAGGCCGCAATGATTTCCTCTCCTGTGCCTGCCTCTTCACCTCCGATCAGCACTTGCACCAGACATTCTCCATTATTTATTGGATATGTTCTGATCTCTGCCTCTGGCTCTGTCTTGCTTCATCCTCCATCCGTTATTTTGCTGCCTAGGTGGCCGAATTCCATTGCTTCTACTTCATGGTTCTCAATTTTGATGTTAACTGCATCAGTAATCTCATATCTGCTACTTCTCATTACTTTCATCTTTCTTCGGTTTATTCTCAATCCACAGTAGTAACTGACAGCATTCAACCACTTTATGTCCTCAACTCAACAACTAGCTTCCACAGACAATGCTTTCATCATCAGATTGTCAAACTCAGCTTAGGAGTTTAAAACATCAAAAAAGTCTACCAACGCATCTGCGGCGTTCGCGTCTTGCCTCTACGCTCAGTACTGTACCGTCAGCATCACTCTGACCTGGATTGTTTATCTGCTGGAGACAGTTAACTAACTCCCTTAGTTCTCGGATACTGAATGGCTGTTTCAATTCAAGAATTTTTTTGGGTTGGATGCCTTCTGGTGAGACCTCAAACTAAAGAAAGACAACTGAGTTAGCACTGAATATGGCTTCGTCCGGACAAGCACACCATTATCAACCCATGCTCACCGGCTACTGCTCCATGTGATGGAGACATTCTCGAACGTTTCGGAGTCGAAGATAATTCCGTCATCGTATGTAAAAGAATTTTTTCGCTCTTTGCGGGAACTACACTCAGAGGCGCGAAGACACCAAGCTCCAGTCTTTAAGACTAAACAGTACTACATTTTAAAGTAATTCTATTGTCGATTCGGTCATCTGCTTCAGCTTTATCATTGATGGCTCTCGCATCAGGAGCACAGCGAACCGATTTATGCTCTTGGAGATAAGCACTGATAGTTTCATAGACTACGATATTTCTCTGTTGATTATTCACGACCTCTGCATGGCCCCTCCCGAGCAGCGGCACTGCGTTTTCACTGGACACTTTGTTACGAATGGCTGTTAATCACCCGCGACCCACAATCGATGTGCCAAACCCTTAATTTTTCTTGACTGAAATTAAAATAGACTACCCCGTCCCGAAATGAGAACTTTTCAGCTCTCTCCGCTCATTATACCCAAACAACTCATTATCACAACTTACCTTTTCTTAGATTTCTTCCGGTATTCTCATCCAAATGCATAGTCCAGTCACATTAACGTGACCACCGCCAATGTACGACGTCAACGTGCAATATCCACTCAGAGACAGCACGCGGCAGCGCTAGCAGTGGACGGTATATAAAGCGTGTCACTCGGTGCGGGGGAGGTGGGGGGGGGGGGGCACGGAAGACAGTTCAGTCGTTGGCATAATGCGGAAACGGGGCGATTTATCTGACGTCTAAGAGGGCATGATCTTGGCATTCTAGCCACGGGCGAGAGGATTTCCCAAATGGCTAAGTCTGTAAACTGTTGGCATGCTGCTATGGTTAAGATGCACAGCGCACAGCAAAAAGGAGCTATCCGAAACCGGTGTCGAAGCAACACGGACCGTAATGACAGAGTGAACGACGGCTGCGGAGAAGTGTACGGACGAATAGTCGCGCAACTGTTCGGCAACTGACCGCTCAGATGAAGCAAGGGGCTACCAACGGTGTCTCGACAACCACCGTACAGCGAACGTTGATGCGTATAGAGGCCTCTTCAGCAGACACCTAATTCGTGCAACCATGGTGACTGTTGTTCATCGACGACGAAGACTGGAATTTGCACGCCGATACACAAATGGGCGTCCACTAAGTGTCGACAGGTGGTCTTTCCAGATGAATCACGTTATGTGTTGAATGAGCAGATGGCCATTGGCGTGTACGGCATGAAACGTCTGGATGCAAACATCCAGCAACAATTATGGCCTGGGAAATGTTTTCGTGGCGTTTTCTGGGTAATCTCGTCATTTTGGGAGGCAATGGATCAACCCAGTTATACAACTATCCTTGGGACCATGTCCACCCCTATTGTATTGTATTGTATTGTATTGAACTGGGGACCTAGAAACGACGGAGAGGCTTCGTCCCCGACGTAGCCCTCAGCTGTTCACAACTCCACAACAGGATGCAGCAGACCACTCACCCCGCCGCCGCTCCACACACAACCCAGGGTTAATGTGCGGTTCGGCCCCCAGTGGACCCCCCCCCTCTCCCCCCCCCCCCCACTCCGGGAACGTCTCACACCAGACGAGTGTAACCTCAATGTTTGCGTGGTAGAGTAATGGTGGTGTACGCGTACGTGGAGAAAGTGTTTGCAGCAATCGCCGACATAGTTAACTGACGCAGAATAAGGCGAACCAGCCCTCATTCACCGTGGCAGATGGAAAACCGCCTTAAAAACCAACCACAGACTGGCCGGCACAGCGTACCTCGACACTAATCTGTCCTTTCACCTTGAATATTAATCCATTTCTTGAGTCTTTCTTTTATTTCCGTCATTGCTTCTTGTATGATAGATTGAACAGCAGGGGCGAAAGACTACATCCCTGTCTGAGACTCTTTTTAACCCGAGCACTTCGTTCTTCGTCTTCCACTCCTATTGTTCCCTTTTGGTTCTTGTACATATTGTTTATAACCGTCTTTCGCAATAGCTTACCACTAATGTTCTCAGAATTTCGAACGTCTTGCACCATATTACATTGTCGAACCCTTTTTCCAGGTCGACAAATCCTAGAAATGTATTTCGATTTATCCACAGTCTTCCTTCCATTATCAACCGAAACGTCAGACGTGCATCTCTAGTGCCTGTCTTTCCTAAGGCCCAGCTGGTCGTCGTCTAAAAAATGCTCCATTTTGTTTTCCATGTACCATCTGTTTACTCTAATTGATGAAAATATTAGTAAAGTGATGTTATAGTAGGGAAATCACGCGTGTTGCTTATTCTAATTGGATGTAATAGTTAAGTGTGCAACAGCGCTTCCGAAAGCCAAACTGAAAACTACTGATTAAACATTTTATTTCGAGAATCGGTATTTTACTGCAGAGCTAGTTAGGGCAGCAGTCATGTAGCTTCCATAACGATATTTTTCTGTTACGGAGTGTGCGTTGATTTGAAACTACTTGGCAGATTAAAACTGTGTGACCTACCAGTACTCGAAACCGTAATCTTCCTTTCACGGGGAAGTGCTGTACCGGCTGAGCTATCCAGACACCACTTAGTACACACTCACATAGTTTTATTTCCGCTGGAAACTCTCTCCAACTCTCCAATCCACCAGAAGTTCTCCTGTATATCTTACGGGATTATCACCGTAGAAGAAACGATACCGCGGAAGTAAACCCTTGACAACGGGTCGTTAGTTATGTCTTAAAAGCTCATTCGGTATATCACTTGCCCGCGAAAGGCGAAGATTTGGGGCTCGAGACCCAGTCTGTCAGGAAGTTCCAGTCCAGTACACATCTCTAGACTATTGCTCCATCTAAAGTTTCAGAAATGGGATGCAGCCTTCAGCCCAGGTTTTGTGAAACACAGCAGGACTTCTTTCGCCTCCACTTTTAGTTCCTGTTGCATAACATATCAAATGGTTCAAATGGCTCTGAGCACTATGGGACTCAACTGCTGTGGTCATAAGTCCCCTAGAACTTAGAACTACTTAAACCTAACTAACCTAAGGACAGCACACAACACCCAGCCATCACGAGGCAGAGAAAATCCCTGACCCCGCCGGGAATCGAACCCGGGAACCCGGGCATAACATATCGTATTCTGTCTAGGCCATGCGCTATAGCGTAAGTGACAGATAGCGAATATTGCAGTTCCCGCTTGAAGAAGTAGAAGTTGTTTATCTCTTGAGTTGTTACACGATAAGTCCAGTTCCTTCCACCCCATGTCCTACCTATAGTGGCGGCATTTGAGTCCTGGGACCTATACTACAAGTGTAATTTGCAATCGCCTGCGCTGTACTCCTAGGCGTTGTTTGTAAGACAATATTATTCAGTGTGGCAGACAGTGGAAGATATATTTTATTCCCTTACATCCTCCTCACTTCTCACTTATTCCCATGACTTCATTGATGGTTGAGCAGTATTGAGAATTACCTCTGCTCCCTCCTTCTGGAGTTGTATGCCTCGAACAGCGTTCTCTCACTTGATTTAAGGTATTTCTGGGTCTACGCAATGCTACTCCCTCTTCCATAATTTTGGAGTGACTTGCCTCGCTCCACTGTGCGACAGGTTTACTTGTAGGACGGCAGATACAGGTTGGAGGTTCCAGCGACATGATGTGGCACGTTTACGATGTAACCCACCCTGTCCTGTACTCTACCATAGAGTTAAAAGAAAAAGAAAGTGGCGGTCTTTCGGATGTACAACGTCCAGTTTGCTGTGCTTATCATGCACGTATGGCATTATTGTATTTGTTCAACAGAACCAGAGAGAAAAGCGATTTCGAGAGTGCAGGATACGTTCTGCCAAACAGTACCTCCAAACACCAGAGCCGGAAAAATTTATGCCTGGAAAAAATATCATTTCTCTGGTATTAAACTTACAGATATATTCTGACATTAACAGGCTATTCCATATCACAGCGCCTGAGGCTGATAGTAGATAAGTCGCAGTGAAATACATGCGCTGATGTCTCCAAGTGAAAGGAATAGAAGTGGCGCAAATTTAAAGAGTTCACTGAGTGCCGTGTTTTTCAGAACTTCTTGTAGTTTAATGTTTTTGGAGTGTAGTATCAGTCGGAACAGAACACATACTGCATCTGCGAAGATGAAATAGACGAATCGAATCAACAACGTCGAACAACAAAGAAAGGACACCATCAATAATGAAAACCATAAATCACCGTCATCATCTTCTTCTTCGTCATCAAACAGTCACTCAAGAACGACATTCGTTCACCTACAGGTCATAACAATTATTTATAAAGACTTGAATGAAATCCATATTTGGTCACTAGAGATTTCCTTCCTCACATCTGACACAATCAAAAACTGTGTAAAACTCCCGTGCAGTCTTATGGATACTATTCAAGAAGTATTTGGAACTTTAGTCCTTAAAAAGGACTGTCCAGGATCATTATGCAGCCTCGCTGCTGCTAAGCAAAGTAACGGTTGCTAAGTGAAATATTATGAAACTGTACTTGCAAAGTACGGTGTATATTAACATTTATTTATGAGCAATTACTTTTAGCAATGGCAAACTATCATAAACGAAGCCCGCTACGTTGGTTTTTCAATGAAGTATTTGACGTAGGGCACCAGTGAAACACTTAGCCTTGGGCGTAATGATGTGTATACGCTATAAACATGCCCAGGGAGAGTGTGCACACAGGTAATATAGGATAACCAATATCTCATTTATGGGCTGTTTGAATTAACTGTGACAGCAAGCTAAGGTAAGCTGTACGTTGTCGTTTGCTTTTAATACGGAGCGACACAACGAGTGATTCACAAACATAAAGTTCACGTGATTTTCTAATAATTACGTGTATAAACGAAACCGGCGTATTGTTTAAGTCTGACACCGCATAAGAAGCTGCATCTGCGGTTAACGCTTGGTATATAATATCTGTGATTATATATTATTTATTTATAGACTAACTGACAAACGTTTTGCGTCACTCTCTTATTTGGAAATTCCTGTTAAAGAAAACAATAACTTGCTCTAAGCCATGCAGATATATTAACCTGTAATGCGTTCAGTCACCAAAGAAAAACAATTGTGTAAGATAAAATCGTTTGTTTCCGATTGTGGGTTTTCCACAGCACTCCTGACCAACGTCAGTAGGTGGTGGCATGTCCATTTATTAGGATGCAGGCTTGAATCCGTCGCGGCATATCATCAATGAGATCGTCAGACCGGCCCTGCTCCAAACTGCCCATTCTCCTACAGCGATTTTGTGCAAGTCGCGCGAAGTACGAGGTTGTAGTCTACGCCAAAAAACACCTCATATTAATCGATCCCATACACATTCGATTAGGTCCGCAGCCGGGGAACAGGCATGTATTTCTATCCCAGTGATCCGAGATGCTGAACGAAAATGGCCGCAACAACAGCCCTATGAGTACGCGAGTTACGCCCCGCGAGATGTGATTACATTTTCACGCAATTTGGATGCATAGATCCTGAGAAATCAGTACCCAGAACAACCACCTCTCGTCGTAATAACGGCATTGATACGCTTGGGCATTGAGTCAAACAGAAAGGCCCGTACAGGACCTGCAACATGCGGTCGTGCATTATCCTGCTGAAATGTAGGGTTTCGCAGGGATCGAATGAAGGGCACCATACCATCACGCCGGGTGATACGCCAGTATGGCGATGACGGATACACGCTTCCAATTTGCGTTCACCGCGATGTCGCCAAACACGGATGCGACCATCATGATGCTGTAAACAGAACCTGGATTCATCCGAAAAAATGACGTTTTGCCATTCGTGCACCCCTGTTCGTCGTTGAGTACACCATCGGAGGCGCTCCTGTCTGTGATGCAGCGTCAAGGGTAACCGCAGCCATGGTCTCCGAGCTGATAGTCCATTCTGCGGCAAACGTTGTCAAACTGTTCGTGCAGATGGTTGTTGTCTTGTAAACGTCCCCATCTGCTGACTCAGGGATCGAGACGTGGCTGCACGATCCGTTACAGCCATACGGATAAGATGCCTGTCATCTCGACTGTTAGTGATACGAGGCCGTTGGGATCCAGCACGGCGTTCCGTATAACCCTCCTGAACCCACCGATTCCATATTCTGCTAACAGTAATCGGATCTCGACCAACGCGAGCAGCAATGTCGCGATACGATAAACCGCAATCGCGATAGGCTACAATCCAACCTTTATCAAAGTCGAAAACGTGATGGTACAAATTTCTTCTCCTCACATGAGGCATCACAACAACGTTTCACCAGACAACGCCGGTCAACTGCTGTTTGTGTATAAGAAATCGGTTGGAAGCTTTCCTCATGTCAGCACATTGTAGGTGTCGCCACTGGCGCCAACCTTGTGTGAGTGCCCTGAAAATCTAATCATTTGCATATCACAGCATCTTCTTCCGGTCGGTTAAATTTCGCGTTTGTAGCACGTCATCTTCGTGGTGTAGCAATTTTAATGGCCAGTAGTGTAGTTTATGAACAGTCAGCGTACTTGGCTCATTTTATTAACCTCGCTTTACATAATTAGAAACCTGAAATTTAAAGACACAATACATTTCATATGTAAAATGATAAACCACCAGCACTCTCTCTCTCTCTCTCTCACTCTCTCTCTCGCTTTCTCTAACGCTTTCTCTCTCTCCCTAAGTACGCTGCTGACATGACTTCTGACCTGAAAAAAAATTTCAAGAAATATTGGAAATGTGCTTCTGATTGCAGCTTTGAAAAATGTTGCAATATTGGCTCAATAAAATTCGTATCTGCCCTGAAGACAGAAAACCTACAACATTACGTAAGACAACTCGATGCCATAGCAAAGTGCTTACTCAATTGTAAATATACTCTGTCCAGTCACATTAATGTGACCGCCTTTCAGAAACTTGAATAACCCATTTTTGCAACATATCCTGAGTTAGTAAGGTTCTGGACGGTTGAAACGCGTACGTTTCATGGGCAGCGATGGCGAGCCACAGAATCTCTGACCAGAGAGCATGTAGTCTGTCGGTAGTGGTAGCCCAGTGCAGTTGCGAGCTAGCGGTTGCGAGTAGTGCGTCGGAGATGAAGCAGTCGCGGTCTAGATGCGAGAGAGTTTAGTTGTGTGTGAGCAGTCGGCGGGCGTCGACATCGCACTCTGGTCATGATTCACGACGAGGTATATTATTAAGCAGCATTGCGCTCAGCTAACGATGTAAATTAACTGTAACTAATTTGTGCAATAATCGCCCCAATAATAATTTTGATTTCAAAGCAATTTTTTTTTACAAAAAAAAATCATTTGATTCCCTTGCATTTCCTTAAAGAAAATTTTCAGTTAGATTTCAAAAAAAAGTACTTACAATGCATTTCCTCCAAGCCGCGGCCAACAATAAGAGCAGAACTTTGACATGCAGTTATACTGAGGTAAGAAATTAATTCTGATTTCGCACAGGGCCAAAGATCGACATTTCGGTCTATTTGCGTTTCCATTGTCACTGAGATTTTCATTATCATTGAATTGACTTTCATTTTTTGTGCGCAAGTTACATTTGGGTCAGATTGCTAGTTCAGATTTATTGTCATTTCTATTAATATATTTCTGGCGTGCTTACACTTAGCTCTGGCTCCATTACTAATAAATATTGTCTTTCAAATTTTTGTGGGGAAGTTACACGGTCTCAATAGCGATTGGCAGCCCCGTCGTCTCCAGTGCCGTGGCGAGCTGCGCTATGCTTCTCAGCCTAGGAACCACGGCGCGAACAGCCCGATAGAGGTGGTGAGGGGAGTACGATTGAGTCATCCTGGTTCGATGAGCTCTTCGAACTACGCACGTACACTGCGAGGTGCGTGACACGTTACATACTACTGCTGGTAGGTGCCACCGGTCCGAGGAAAAACAAACTGGATGTAGGCGTGGATATGGTTCCCAATGACAGACGGACACTTGTGTCGATCCGTTATGCTTTCCGGAATAACGAGATCGCCCACGGAATTCCACGAAAACATTTCCCAGACTATAATGATCCCTCCTCCAGCCTGGATACTTCCGACTACTACTGCAGTGTGTTTACATTCAGATATCTCACACCGTACACGGTAGCGCCCATCTGTCCAATGGAGCATAAAACGTGATTCATCTGAAAACGCTCTCACAACTCAGTGGATGCCCATTTACTTTAACGGCGTGCAAATTCCAGCCTTCGTCGCAGATGGACAGCAGTCATGAGTACACGAACATGGCGCTTGCTGCGGAGGCCCACAGGCAGCAACGTTCAATGAATAGTCGTTGAGAAGACACTTTTGGTAGTCCTTTGGTTCACTTGGGCGGCCAGCTACTCAAGAGTAGCACATCTTTCCGCCCGTACATATCTCTGCAGCCTTCATTTACCCCTGTTACCTACGGCCCGTAGTGCACGACAGTTGTCTCGGTACCCCTGGCCCAAAAGCCAATGATCCCCTTTTGAACGTCATATAAATCACTCTGTTTCCCTATTGCGACAACGACTGTTTTCCGCGTCCCCATTGATCTTTACATATCCTCCACTGCAATGTTGCCACATGCCGTCTATGAATGGTTACTGCACGTTGACATCGAACATAGCTGGTGGTCACATTAATGTGAGCGGATTATGTGTTTGAATTTTAAAGCAACGGCAAAGGGCGAAACTGATTTTGCGATGTGCTGCCAAAACTGAACATATCACGAAATAAAGAACTTATCGTTCGACACAGTTAAAGATCTGGAAATTCTGTGAAAACCCGCACGACAAGCTTTGCAATATGAACAGAACTTAGGCAATCATTTATAGTTTGAGAATAAACAATAGATACTGACTGCAATTCTACCAACTCTTTCACCCAATCATAGAAGCATCTCTGCGCACCAAGCCATCCGAACCGACAGCTCGTGCTAGTCCTCGCTTCGTGCATTCAAACTAAACGCTCCCAGTGGACCACGCGGCGCGTTCCTCCCTAATTGGCAGCCTTAACCACTTCGCCAAAGTGTTTCCCCGTGTATTCCACTCCTACTGCGAATGTCAGAGACCGTTATGCTTTCAGTGATCGATTACTCGGTACAGAAAAAACATTTGCAGAGTACCTGCGGTTTAGAACACGTGAAAATGTCAGTACTAAACCTTGCGATTATGACAGACAACTTTCAAGACACACACATGATTTTATCTCGTTCAGTAGCGTGAGGACTGACACTAGAATCAAATTACGTCTGATGATACACCAACTTTTACCAAAATAAACTGATTGAAGGTGTTGTCTATTCTGCTTTCCGTAGCTTTATTTCGTTCTGTAGCTACAGGCTGTAACAATAGACGTCAGTTGGTCTACAGCTTTTCCATTCAATAAAACAACGAGGGATTCTCGAGCGGCAATTGGATAATGCACCGTATTTCTAATTGTGACAACTATCATGTATGCCTCATGTGTAACAAATCTGCAAACTCCCAGAATGAAATTTTCACTCTGCAGCGGTAGAAAGGTAGGAGACGAGGTACTGGCTGAAGTAAAGCTGTGAGGAGGGGGGAGAGTCCTGCTTGGGTATCTAAGATGTTAGAGCACTTACCCTCGAAAGGCAAAGGTCCCGAGTTGGAGTCTCGGTCTGCCACACAGTTCTAATCTGCCAGGAAGTTTCAAATCTGTAGGCGGCTGGGGAGTCTTAGTGCCCACTTCTTTTGTGAAACTGATATTCAATATATTCAATTCAGAGGCTTCACTGTTTCGTGTACGATAGTGTAAGCTTCTCAGACATCATTAAAACAAATTACGGTGTCGTAGGCATGGAAAGTATTGCTAATGTCCCGTATTAAATTTGATACACACGACTCATACCAACCTATTGATCGTAACTCTTCACAGGTAACTAAAAAAATCCGTCGTGATTGCTAAGAGAAATAATTTTGGCTCACTTTCCTTGTAAGCCATTGCCTTGTAGAAGTCTTTCTATTGAACGTCACCTTGCTGATTTGGGTGTCGCATGTGTCGGATATACTATAGTTGTACGTCGTAGCTGACTGTGGGGGTGTTTGTGCAGTGTGGTGTGCATTCGTTCTGTATGGAGGAGTCTGGAAGCGGTTACATGCGGTAATTCGCAGACGCAGCGATGCTCACAGTGAGACAGTCAGCTCAAATACTTCTCAGGTGAATCTGGTCACTTCCTGGTAACCAGATCGACGGCCAATCTTCTTTAAATTCTGAAAATGGCAGTGGTTTACAAGTGGAAGGCGTTTGACAGTCTTAAGAGCAGTTCACTACCTGTTTCCTCTGACCCCTTCTCTGTCAGTCTCCTTGTCTCCCCTCTCTCTGTCTTCCTCCTTCACCCCAAACTCTCTGTCCATCTCCTCCTGCTGCTCTGTCCATCTACAATGCTGGCCATCAAAATTGCAACATCAGGAAGAATACTAAGTGACGAAATTTAAGCTATCCCGTGTACGAAAAATATTAGGAATATCGCAAGCTTAGATTATTAAGTCATTTGAGGGTATGCAAGTGCGAAATACAGGGTGTTACAAAAAGGTACGGCCAAACTTTCAGGAAACATTCCTCACACACAAATAAAGAAAAGATGTTATGTGGACATGTGTCCGGAAACGCTTAATTTCCCTGTTAGAGCTTATTTTAGTTTCGTCAGTATGTACTGTAATTCCTCGATTCACCGCCAGTTGGCCCAATTGAAGGAAGGTAATGTTGACTTCGGTGCTTGTGTTGACATGCGAATCATTTCTCTACAGTACTAGCATCAAGCACATCAGTACGTAGCATCAACAGGTTAGTGTTCATCACGAACGTGGTTTTGCAGTCAGTGCAATGTTTACAAATGCGAAGTTGGCAGATGCCTATTTGATGTATGGATTAGCACGGGGCAATAGCCGTGGCGCCGTACGTTCGAAGCAATTGATCGGCGTCTTAGGGAGCACGGAACATTCCAGCCTATGACTTGCGACTGGGGAAGACCTAGAACGACGACGACACCTACAATGGACGAGGCAATTCTTCGTGCAGTTGACGATAACCCTAATGTCAGCGTCAGAGAAGTTGCTGCTGTACAAGGTAACGTTGACCACGTCACTGTATGGAGAGTGCTACGGGAGAACCAGTTATTTCCGTACCATGTACAGCGTGTGCAGGCACTATCAGCTGCTGATTGGCCGCCACGGGTACACTTCTGCGAATGGTTCATCCAACAATGTGTCAATCCTCATTTCAGTGCTAATGTTGTCTTTACGGTGTAACTAACCTGTTACTACGGGTTATTCCTTATTATTCGGAATGGAAATACTTATGGCTTACGAAATTAACTTGAGAAGATTAGGGTCGCCACCGACTCTAACCATACAACTAATCGAAGGTTTGGTCGAGTCGGAAAATAAATTAATTTGATCACAGACCAAAAACTCACAAAAATGCATACGTTGTGAGGTCGCTCACAGCGGATACGATGTAATTAATAGTATCGCCCGTGCACTGTTCATGACAATCAAACATTTAAAATAAAACAGAAAATGAATGAACACTGCATAAGATCAGCTCCCAGCAACACACTTGAAAATATGACTTAATCTAAAGCATTTGTTATAAAATACAAGAGAAGACTAATCACTGGACCTGTGCATAAGGAAACGCATGGATGTGCTAACGGGAAAGCTACGAGGTGAGTGGCTTAGGTGCAAAAACGTAATCTAGGAACACAAGAGAAAATTGTAGGTAAAATCATTTATTCCTAAGGTAAGGATGTGAGGCATATACACGATTCCTGATAACACGTGGTTTGTGGAGACACAATTTCTAGGTATAGTGCCCAAATTGCAACAATATCACATCACACAGTCATGTTAACATTATCTAAAACAAACATGCGATCGGACAGTTAGTGATGCCGGTAGCCCAACAACTATAATGTTCTACCACGTGGTTGGCTCCCCACGGACGAAAGACACATAAAGCAAGGAAAATTTACGAGAAGGCAAGGCTCTAAATATTTAGAAAGGTGCAAGCTTATGCAGGCAAACAGACATTCATACAGAAGCGAGTGCTCACTTCTTATCGACACCTTTGTGTGGCGCTCTTCCGATGGATCCAAGTTTGCTACAGAAATTTGCTAAAAGAAAAATCTGCCAAAGTTTTGCATTCCTCGCTGCGACAAGGCAACGCAATCTTTCAGAGTTGGAAAGCGAGACCAAAAGCTAGCAGCTCTCCCCTCGCCAAGTAACAACCCTTCTTCGACTGGAGCACAGCTGTGGACGCTTACCGTACCGGCGGCAGACTGCCTCCCCGCTTCTTCTGCAGCCTCCTCCACGCTCCGCGTGGACCGGAAAACCCAAAGATGCCATTTCCGCCACCAACCTAACGCAGGTGGATTTCTCACAAGTAACGAAAACCCCTTTGCCTACTTGACCACTACGCGAGTTGGCTATTCTGCGCAACTGCTGCTGAATCTGTACGACTATCGCAGACTTTCTGCAGCAGACTACGCCACCGTCTAGCAACGTGACACACAACCACATTCATTCAATCACGCCACTATGAGAGTAGAGAAAAAAGAGAAACAAGGAAAAGAAAGAGAAATGGTAATGAAAATGGGCTACCGGACTAATGAAAGGTGGCGACAGGACCCTTTCATCACCCCAAACGACCCGGAGAAGACTGTGCCGCGAATTTTCTCGCCATGCTAGGAGATTCGCCAACAGTCTTCGAAATATACCCTAACGTGCAACAATTGCAACAGGCAAACAGCAGCACAAAAGAACTGATTGATCTCTTATATCCGAATGAGTTTTATCTGACCTTTGTCAATAATTGTGACCTCATGTGGTCCGCAAGGCAAACAGAACAAAATAAATTAAGCGTGATATTGTACACTAACATCATGTCATCTGACCTACTACGACAACAAACGTGAGATATTATTTTAAAATTACTTTAACCAATTATCAGAGTTAACGTAGAGACATAGAAGAACAGGTCACAAAATATATACATATATAAACAAATACAATGATGCAAAATCATTACCAAGGGCCAAAGGAGTGTCAGCTGGTGCTGACATATATAAAAACTTCTACGTGAAAGTGCAAAGCTCAATGTGCATAACAAATACAGTGACACAAAATCATTAATGAAACCAATGAACCAATGGAATGACAGCTGGTAAATAACCAACTATGGAAAATAAGACATGAGTACAAAAACACATCCAGAAACCAGCTCGTTGACACGCTGTCTTTTTGCAGTTTCGTCACATGGTATTTTCACTGGGTATTCTCTTTAGGTGCTGGGGTGGGCGTCTCTTCTAAAGGCGACTTGGAGGATAAGCTACTAGGGGACCACAACACTGAACTGGGGAGTTCGCAGCGGCGTTGATTGTAACGTCCGTTGTAACCCAGGTTGTTCATCCTAGACAGCACCCCGCGGCGTTGCCTCGTGCCCGTTTCCACCCTCTGCGTCCATACTGTGGGATGGTTCGACGTTGTAGATTTGCAGGACATCGTCGTTTGTTGCGGAGGAATGTGTTTTACGACACACGCCCCTGTCTCCTGTCGTGTCAATGGAGAGACACGTGTTCTTCTCCGTCGCATCGAGGTCAGACTGCCTCCCGCTTCTCCAGCCTGTTCCACGCTCCGCGTGGCCCGGAAAACCCAAAGATGCCATTTCCGCCACCAACCTAACGCAGGTGGATTTCTCACAAGTAGCTGAAACCTCTTTGCCTACTTGACCACTACGCGAGTTGGCTATTCTGTGCAACTGCTGCTGAATCTGTACGACTATCGCAGACTTTCTGCAGCAGACTACGCCACAGTCTAGCAACGTGACACACAACCACGTTCATTCAATCACGCCAATATGAGAGTAAAGAGAAAAGACAAACAAGGAAAAGAAAGAGAAATGGTAATGAAAATGGGCTACCGGACTAATGAAAGGTGGCTACAGGACCCTTTCAACGGATGAGGCTTCATTCCAACGTGATCAAATTGTAAATTTTCACAATCAACATGTGTGGGCTGACGAGAATCCGCACGCAATTGTGCAATCACTTCATCAACACAGATTTTCTGTGAACGTTTGGGCAGGCATTGTTGGTGATGTCTTGATTGGGCCCCATGTTCTTCCACCTACGCTCAATGAAGCACGTTATCATGATTTCATACGGGATACTCTACCTGTGCTGCTAGAGCATGTGCCTCTACAAGTACGACACAACATGTGGTTTATGCACGATGGAGCTCCTGCACATTTCAGTCGAAGTGTTCGTACGCTTCTCAACAACAGATTCGGTGACTGATGGATTGGTAGAGGCGGACCAATTCCATGGCCTCCACGCTGTCCTGACCTTAACCCTCTTGACTTTCATGTATGGGGGCATTTGAAAGCTCTTGTCTACGCTACTCCGGTACCAAATGTAGAGACTCTTCGTGCTCGTATTGTGGACGGCTGTGATACAATACGCCATTATCCAAGGCTGCATCAGCGCATCAGGGATTCCATGCGACGGAGGATGGATACATGTATCCTCGCTAACGGAGGACATTTTGAACATTTCCTGTAACAAAGTGTTTGAAGTGACGCTTGTACGTTCTGTTGCTGTGTGTTTCCATTCCATGATTAATGTGATTTGAAGAGAAGTAATAAAATGAGCCCTAACATGGAAAGTAAGCGTTTCCGGACACATGTCCACATAACATATTTTCTTTCTTTGTGTGTGAGGAATGTTTCCTGAAAGTTTGGCCGTACCTTTTTGTAACACCCTGTATACATAGATTTTGATATATTGCATGGACTATCTGATTATTGCCTAAGTGCGAATTTATTCGAATCTTCTACTGGCCCATCGTTTCCTTCCCCCATTCTCTGTCCACCCTTTCCTCCTCCTCGTCCTCCTCCTCCTCCTCTTCCTCCTCTTCCTCTTCCTCCTCCTCCTCCTCTTCCTCCTCCACATCCTTCTCCTCACATTATTTGTCGACCTCTCCAACTCCCCACACACTGTTGATCTCTCCTTGCTCCTCTCTTTGTCCATCTGCTCCTTCTCCTTCTCTTTCTTCATCTGCACGTTATACATCTTTCCGTGTCCTCTGCCTCACTCTATCTCCTTATCTACCATCTACTCCCCACCTCCTCTAAGTCCATGTCCTCCTCACCCCTCTCTCAACCCGTGTTGTTCTGTTTCATTTCTTTTTGCAATTGTTTCTCTCCAGTCTCTCTATTCGTATTTTCTGTGTCTTATTTCCTCCTTCCCATCTCTCCTGCCATCTCTTCCTTCCCACTGTCTTCTTTCATGTCTTTCTCTTTCCTGTCTGTGTCCATTTCCACAACTGTGTTACGTGCATCTCCTCCTCTTCCCTTTTACGCTTTCTGCCAGTTTATCCCCTTCCCTCTCTGCATGCATCTTCTCCTCCCTCTATCTGTGTCCATCTGCACTTACCCCCTGACTACCCACCTCCTTCTCCCCCTTCCCTCTCCATGTTACCACCACCAACTCAACAGGAAGTGGCTGGATCTTTCTTTCCAGATAGTAAGTACTATGTTTACCAAGTTTGGTTGAAATAGCAACAGGGGTTTAAGAGGAACATTTTACCCATGACTTTGCCCATATATGCACATGTCAGATATATTCCATACATTTAGCCTATTTTGCACATATTTGTAAACATGTTTCACATGTATCAACAGCGAATTTCACCCTTCTGTTTCGTTTCTATGCAGCTTAATGTTTATGGCGCCATTTTGCTTGATATATGTTACACAATGATATATTTTGGGAGAACATTCAATAGGGTATGTGAATACTGTCTGCAAAATGTGTTGCAAATAGAGGTTGTAGTAAAGAAATAATAAATTAAGAGGTCAGGCTTGATGCAGCTGTTTTTCTACATGAACAGCAAAAATGCAGTCTTTTCTTCTCATCATTTTGCTTGGGGTGTCAGCTAGAAAAGGATAGTGAAGGCTTAAATTTATGTGTGTAAAGTTGGTTGCAAGTGAGTAAGTGCTCTCACTCTCAAATACTGGATGAATATATTCTGGCTATTTGTGTGATGTGAGCTACGCTAATTTTTCATCGCCACCTCTACCCTTCTGAGAGGTAGATGGTTGTTACCCTCACATTTAATTTTTCCAGACAGTACGTGATATGTGCACCAAGTTTGGTTGAAGTTGATGCAGTCACTTAGGAGGAGATGTGGAACACACATATATACAGAATACTTACGTACACCATGCATACAGATATACATAATCTTATACTGAGTAATATGTATGGATGTGGGCGGCGTTAATCCTACCTACTTTTTTAATCTCAGCATTGTTGCTGAGAACAGCATCTAAGAGCAACGTGTTTTACTACGTGAAGTATTAAGAGACTTACTCAGACTGCACTTCTTTGTTGTTAGTTATTCACATTACGTACATTACCGATTTTAGAATACTTCCTTCATCGCTTGATGTATCTTCGTAGTTAACCCATTTCTAGGTAAGATTAAGTAACAGCCCAAGGAAGTTTGTAATCTTCCAGATAACGGAATACATTATTTCTGTATGTCTCCAACGTGCCATCGACAACAGCATCGGAGAGATTAAAATCACTACTTTTTAACAGAGATGATGTCATTCTTCTCTCCTTAAAACAGGGTGAGACAAGGTAATGGTTCACACACACGACTCTTCCTTGGGAGGAGAACGATTCAAATCCACGTCCAACAAACAAGATTTACGTTTTCGTTGGTAACTTAAGCCAAGTCCCAAGATTTTTCCTTTGAAAGAGCACAGCCGATCTTCTTCCTCAACCACGATTAATCCAAGCTTGTGCTCCGTCTCACGCTTCATGGGCCCTGTGGACGCGGCGCGGTCACGCGAGACGCAGGCAACAAGTGGCGGCCGCTGGAGGCTCGTTATAGCCGGGGCGGGAGGAGGCGCGGCCGCAAAACAAACAGCCGAGCTGCCGCAGCCACCTGCCACAACCCGCGGGTCACCAGCTCCGCCGCCGCCGCCGCCCCCTCCCACTACCCCTACCCTCTCCCCCCTATCACCTCGCTGCCATTTTACAGACGAGGCGTGGAGAGAGCATCTTCGGAGCTCCTAAACACTTGCTGCGAGATCCCAGCGCTGCAACGTCTCCGAGCTCTTCGTTCGGCACGGCACACAGATTTACATCGCCTCTTTCGGAGACGATAGACCGCCTCTCATCTCCCGAAGGAATGTCTTTACGATAAACTAGATCTGTGTTGTAGCGTTTAACAGCTATGACACGTATCCTGTAGCGGTGGGCTCCACAGTAGTTTTTCTGTTCTTCCTCAAAGTCACAAGGCGACGGACAAATATCTCCCCATCTTCTTCCAGTCATAACGCTGTACCACTCACGTCTTGTATGTCAACAGGAAATCGAACTCGTAGTTTCCCTGGCAATGTGTAATATGTACAAAAGCGATATTCCACATGCTGGTGGAAAATGAGAAAGGAACAGTTTGAAGTATCGGTCCCACATTATTCAATTTTAGGATGTTGCTGACAACTGCTCTCGTTTCATCGCCTCTAATAGATCCGCAGTTCCTACCTGTTTGAAAAATTCTAGACTACTCATTTAGTTTCCGAGCAGTCTTTTGCAGCTGGAATATATTTGGTGTTGACTGTATCACGCTCGTGGCTCGCCAACTACGAAATCACCAAGAATAAACTCCCTAGTAAGGAAAACGTTAATCGAATCAAAACGAACTAAATCTCATAAAAAATATTATATATTTACACAACAGATTGTTTTAAAATTCCCCAATACAAATCACTCTCAGAAATCTTCTCTCTGAACTAGCTTTACATAAACAGATACACCTGAAGCAGACAAGAAAGAAAAAAAGCGTAACAAAATGTATCAGTCATGTAAAGGGAAACGGTTAAAAATTACGAACTGTTCCTTTTGTATAATTCTCCCCTATACACAGGTTGGGGACGTGAACTGAGGAAATTTTTGCAAGTAGCCAGAGACGGAAAGTGCATCGCTGTGGACCTAAACGTAAACACAAATCACGCATTAGACCTTAGACCTGTTGCGACTGCCCAACAGCTGCCTACAAGGAGCTAACGTTCTCCACCATCCAGCCACATTAATGAGGCCACCTATCAAAACACTGAACAACGGACCGCTGCCAGACGAGCAGGAAGAGAGTCTGTGACGTTCTGGAAGATACCGGTAGGGATGAGGAGCCAACCCACACCAATGGCATTGCCAGCTGCGGTAGGTTCCTCGGTTGAGTATCAGTGGCGCGAACGGCCCGACCGATATGGTCCACAAATCCTCAGTTTGGTTTGAATCCGGGATGTTTGGTGGCCGGGAGAGTGCGGTAAACTCGTCCTGGTGTTCTTCGGACTAAGCTCGTCCACTGCGGGATGTGTGACACGTTGCATTGTCCTACTGGTGGATGGCATCCTGCCGAGGGTTAGACGTGGTCTCCAAGACCAGATGCGTACTTTGTTGATCCATTGTGCCCTCCAGAATCACGAGATCAGCCAGCGATTGCCATGAAAACATTCCCCTGACCATAATGCTCCTTTCTGCAGTCTGGACATTACGACGATTACTGCAGAGTGTGGTTTTTCTTTTTCTTTTTTTTTTTCAATGTCTCACACGCCAACGGCAATCTTTCCAGTCAGGCATAAAATGTAATTCCACTGAAAGCGCCACCTGTCGTCACTCACTGGACGTCCATCTGCGGTACTGTCGTATAAATTCGCTGCCGATGAATAATAGTCAGCATCTGTGTATGAACGAGGCGCCTACTGTGGAGGACCACATGCAGTGGGGCCTCTCTGAATGGTCGTTGAGGAGACGCTATCCCTAGTCCGTTGGTTCACCTGGGCGGTCAGTTTCTCAATAGTCACACGTCTGCTTGCCTGTAGACATGTTCGCAGCCGTCGTCGTGACCCGTGATGTACCAGAGTTGCGTCGGCACCGGTTTTGGACAGCGCCATTTTCCTACGCACTGTGTACTTTAACCATGGCGACACGGAACATTTTACAAACTCAGCCGTTTCACAACGGCTTCCACCCTTGGCCCGCAAGCCAGTGATCATGCCCTTTTGGACATCAGATAAACTTCTTCGTTTCCGCATTATGAGAACGACTGAACTGTTCTACTTTTCCTTACCCCCGCCCCCGACACGCTTTATACATCCTCCACTGCTAGTGCACCCACCTGCTGTCTGGTTATTGTTGTACTTTAACGTCGGATATCGTGCCGTGTATTGTTGTGTAAAATGTGATCCATATGTCGCCAATACCTCCAGCCGCTAGTGTCAGAAGATGAATCCTCACGATGCAGGTTCTCCTTTATTCAAGCAGCCGCTCATCTTGTTCCTTATTTCTATTCCTACCCCTCTGCAGACCTCACTAACTTGGAAATAACCATGAGGTATCGGCAATCCGACCCAGGTCCTTCAGCACCGAAGGCAGCAACGTTAATCATTCATGTACGGAGGTGGTCGCTGTGAATCTGCGGCCATAAAACCACAACTTATCAGGGACGAGCATGCGGGAGGGGTGCATTTAAAATAACTAGCCCCAGCTAATAGCCTTTAATGCTGATAGTCGCAGTTGCTAATTAAATTAGCGTGCGATAACGGTTTTAAGTAAACAGTTACAGACAAAAAATTCCTGTCGATGGCTCGTTACACTGGACGTGAATTTTCTGTCATGCTCACTGGATAAAGCTTGACTATTAAACGAACAACGCTACAAATAACGTAGTGCCATTAATTTATTAGAATAAGATGTATTGCAAAAATAGCACAGCAGCAAGATAGCCGACACGTTGTACAGTAAGCTGCAATTTTTTTAACAAATAAATCCAAACTCGATATGTTTTAATGCTTTCTGATGTGCTCAGAGCATGAATGAGACCTTATTCCAACAAATACGGGGGGAGCTTAATCGGAGAAAATCACACAACTAGGCCCATTTAAACACGTTCGCATGCAAAACAAACTTCTGAGCACTGATTGTAGATTTGCTATAGTTTTATGGGCGCAGTTCCAGAACGGTGCATATCTTACTTATGGTTAAATGGAAAATATTGTTCGATTCGACTCCTAGCCTGCTCTAAATTTACTATTGTGTATTTCCATGAAAATATTGCTGAGAACTAAATCATAGAAACACAAGATACGAAAACTGTCCATTCCTTAAACTGGTAATAGCACTTCTTACTAGTTTATCTATTAATTACGATGTCAGTGCTGTGTTTTTATTTTCGCCGACCTGATTGTGACTCAAATCACCGTCACCTCGGTGCACCTGTGAACCTTCGCCGACGGCGCGCCAAGTCCTGCCGCAGATTGAGCTGTGCGCGTTGTTTACAAGCCGGCCAGGTCACTGGCATCCGGCTGCCGCAGTGTGTGTGTGTGTGTGTGTGTGTGTGTGTGTGTGTGTGTGTGTGTGTTGGGTGGGGGGGGGGGAGGGGTGACACGGAGGAGGTGCCAACTCCTTGCTGCCGCCGCCGCTGCCGGTCAGTACTGCACGCTGTACGACCGCAGGGATTCGTTCTGCCCAAGTCTAGCGTCCATGCGACGCACCACTACTGAAATGGCAGGCAGACAGGATCTGGAACAAGTGAGGTGCTGGGTGTACCAAACAAAAACATTTTGTACTTTTACGTTTTTTTCCATTTTTCAACTAGTCTCAAATCCTACAAACGTTTAAGACCTTGCCCCAGAGGGCCTCAAAAGGCACAGTGATTTAGAATAATATTTTAGAATAACTACCATTTGAAAAACTAAATTAAAATTTCGAAATCATTTAACTCCGGAATCTTTTAACTTACTAATAAGTAAGAAAATGAGAGTTTAAAACAATAATTCGCAAAAGAGCTTAAAATAAATGCATTGTATAATTGTTGTTAGCCGGCCGAAGTGGCCGTGCGGTTAAAGGCGCTGCAGTCTGGAACCGCAAGACCGCTACGGTCGCAGGTTCGAATCCTGCCTCGGGCATGGATGTTTGTGATGTCCTTAGGTTAGTTAGGTTTAACTAGTTCTAAGTTCTAGGGGACTAATGACCTCAGCAGTTGAGTCCCATAGTGCTCAGAGCCATTTGAACCATTTTTTATAATTGTTGTTAAATAGAATTACAAGGATTTAGTTGCAACATATGGTTGGGAAAGGGCCAGTAACTACGATCTGATAATTCCCTATTTCAAATTTCTGTCACAGCTGGGTGAATACTGGTGACTAATTTCGAACGTAGACGTTCATTTCCAAACCAGAGCTACAGAACATTACAGCACTGGGAAGCATATAATGAAATAACACTAACGTCACATAACTTGTGCAGTTCTTAGAAGCACTATTAATATTATTTTTTATTTTAACATACGTCCCTTGCAGTGCTTATCAAAGTTGAACCTCAGTGACGTACTCGGGTGGCATGACACAGTCTTACACGAAATGCAGTGGTAATCATGTTACAACGTGATAGTTTCAACAAGTGAAATAGTGCTGACTCCGTGAACTACAACCGAGTTCACGTCAAGTCAAAAGATATCGCTAGTTTCCTGCGTGTGCCCGCATGAATCATGTGAGGCCAGTGGTTAGTCACAGTAACAACGCAATGTATTCATACAAGCCACCACAAAACAGTGCATTACAGTTCTTTAATTGATAAGTAAAGGGAACAAACCTTAGTTATTACATATTTCATTATAACACTTTGACCTATAACTACAGCAGTTGTAATGCAACGAGTGCATCTACATAAAAATAAAAAAAAGTTAATTGCGCTATTGAGAACTGTTCAAGTTAAACCATCTTAATGTTATTTCATTCCATGTCTTCCTAATCCAGTACTGAAATATTCTGCAGGTCTAGTCTGAAGATGAACGGCTATGTTCGAAAATAGTCCCAAGTGCGACTGTGACAGAACTTTTAAATAAAGAATTACAAGGAGCTGGAAATGAATGCATTGGCCAACATTGAGCTCAGCCCACGCATCGTTCAGCTGTTTGGTTCGGCTGAGAGTCTGAAACATACGCAGAACACGCATTGAAATTAGGTCTGTAATAGGAATAAAAATAGTTCGCACATAAATCTTTGGCCCTGGCGTAACAAAATTAAAAAACTGTGCGCGCTGAACCCGCAAGAGCCTCAACGTAAACAGACCACTGAAACAAGTATCTTAAAACATTCAGATCCAAACGCATGTACATTGTTGTAGAAACACTGCATGAGAATTTTAAAAGTTTTAACACCGCAGCACTCAAAACAAAACACACATACAGTTTTAAAGAATATATATCTATGCTTAACCTTCGTACGACAAGGCGGTGTTGGATCCGAAACGTTTTGTTTGTTTTAATTTGCAAAGGAAACAGCGCTAGTGTGCGCTGGTGTGTGTTATGCATGTAAACCAAATGAACCTGATTTATGAAGAGAGAAACAGTTTGTGTGTCTTATACGACTCGGCCCTGTGACATACACTGAAGCGCAGAGAAACTGGTATAGACATACGTATTCAAATACAGAGAGATGTAAACAGAGAGACTATATAAGACAACAAGTGTCTGGCACAGTTGAATGAATGGCTCTGAGCACTATGGGACTTAACTTCTGAGGTCATCAGTCCCCTGGAACTTAGAACTACTTAAACCTAACTAACCTAAGAACATCACACACATCCATGCCCGAGGCAGGATTCAAACCTGCGACCGTAGCGGTCGCGTGGTTCCAGACTGTAGCTCCTAGAACCGCTCGGCCACTCCGGCCGGCCTGGCACAGTTGTTAGATCGCTTACTGCCGTTAGAATGGCAGGTTATCAAGACTTAATTGAGTTTGGAAAAATTTGGATATTTGTGGTAAGATCCTATGGCACCAAACTGCTGAGGTCATCGGTCCCTAAGCTTACACATCACTTAATCAAACGTAAACTAACTTACGCTAATGGAAACACACACACCCATGCCCGAGGGAGGACTCCGAAGGGGCGGAATGAGTGAGTTTGAAAGTGGTGTTATAAAAGGTGCACAAGCGATGGACACAGCATGTAGTGGGAATCTTCCCGTACTATCATTTCACGAGTGTATCGTGAATATCAGGAATCCGGTAAAACATCAAATCTTGACATCGCTGCTGCCGGAGAAAGATCCTGTAAGAATCAGACCAATGATGACTGAAGAGAATCGTTCAATGGGACAGAAGTGCAACCCTTCTGCAAACTGCTGCAGATTTCAATTCTGGACCATCAGCAAGTGTCAGCGTGCGAAGCATTCAACGAAACATAATTGATATGGGTTTTCGTAGCCGAAGGCCCACTCGTGTACCCTTGATGACTGAACGACAGAAAGATTTTCGCCTCACCTGGACCCGTCAACACCGACATTGGACTGTTGATGACTGGAAACATGTTGCCTGGTCAGACGAGTTTCGTTTCAAATTGTATCGAGTGGATGGAAGTGTACGGGTATGGAGACAACCTCATGAATGAATGGACCCTGCATGTCAACAGGGGACTGTTCAAGCTGGTGGAGGCTAATGGTGTGGGGGCATCTACAGTTGTAGTGATAAGGGATCCCTGACACGTCTAGATACGACTCTGACAAGTGACATTTACGAAAGTGTCCTGTCTGATCACCTGCATCCATTCATGTCCATAGTGCAGTCCGACAGACTTGGACAATTCCAGTAGTACAATGCGATACCCCACAAGTCCAGGTAGTAGGACACTCTTCTGAGTTTAAACACTTCCTCTGGCCACCAAACTCCCCAGGTATGAACATTATTGAACATATTTGGGATGCCTTGCAACGTGCTGTTCAGAAGATATCTCCACCCCCTCATACTCTTACGGACTCCTGGACAGCCCTGCAGGATTAATGGCGTCAGTTCCCTCCAGTATTGCTTCAGACATTAGTCGAGTCCATGCCTCGTCGTGCTGCGGCACTTCTGCGTGCTCTCGGGGGCCCTACACGATATTAGGCAGGGTGTATCGGTTTCTTTGGTTCTTCACTGTATGTCCTGATGGTCACTTTGTGACAGGAATGTTAGTAATAATATAATAGTGGAATTAGAACTGGCCAAAATGTGAGTCTTTCTGCAGCTGTCTTAAGAATAACTCGGGTATTTTCCGATTACCAGGGACGCTGAACCACATTAAAAATCACAGACCAAAAATTACGGCCACGGCGGGAACCCAAAACAAGTTACGGTTATAAGGGCTAAGCAAAAGAACAGAGGTTCTGCGAATCGCATCCAGTAATTAATCACACGCATAACAAAGTACTCAGCATTTTTTTTACGTTAGATTTTGAGGAATAAGAAACGTTAGCAGGACCACATCCAAGAAACAGTGCAGCATAAATGGGAAGTGTGCCGACTCTGATACAACCAGTGGCCACGAAGCCTGAGGGAAGCAGTGATCCCTCAGAAGGCGTCAGCACGCTCTTCACCTCAAACGAAGCCAACGACAACACGGTGAGTGGTGCTCCGGGCTCGGCGCGCGAGCCCGATCAGTGTCCAGATCGGCGAGCAAGACAACCCAGCAGTGAGCCGCGCGTCCACTCAACACCTTCAGAGAACCACAAGAATGCCCCCTCGTGAGACAGAAGGGAGGCCGTCGCTATGAAAGCAAAAGCAGAAAAAGTCAAAGAGCGACCAGAATCGATATGAGTGCACGTTCTGCTCACCTACGTTACTTCTGCATCCCAACTATTAATCCTCACAAAAAGATCAGCATTTTGAAGTCATATTCTCTACGTTACATACCTCTGTGTTCAGAAATCATCTTTAGAAGACTGTGTTTTACACAGATAGTACAAGCACTTGTGACCTCCTGTGCAATAGCAATTTGTTATCATTCCATACTTCACACTATGGTATCTACTAAATAATGAAACAAAAAAGACTAGCAAATGACGAAATTTTACAATAAATTGTTGAAGTGTAAGTGTTTTGGGGTATACTGGGCTGCCAGTGCAGGCATTGACTATTACCCAGCTGGACATAGAGTCGAACAGGGAATTTGTAACAGATAGCTGGAGGTCTGTTCATGCTGTTTCAAGTCTATACCACAGATAATTAATATAATTACAGGCAAGTCCTAGCGCTCCAACCTCTCAAGAACTCACGGTCAGATATTTTCAGTGGATGAGAGATTTGGAATAAACAGTGGCTAGTGCTACGAAAAAACACCCTTTGTGTCGAGATACGCCAAGACACCAAGAGCAACAAGCTCTTTTACGTTCACCTGTTGTAGGAAACGAGGCAGAGCAGTAGGGCTTAACACTTCAGAAATGTAACGCCTGCTATCCAGTATACTGGCCTCATGAATCAGGTGCTGGCTCCATTACGGAGATAATTTATTCAATCTGGCAACACTCGTATGCTCGAAGTTTCTACAGACGTGAGGCTGAACGCAGAGCTGGGACTCACCTGAAAAGATGTTATGCCACTCCTGTGTCCAACATTGTCGTTGGTTGTACCCTTGTAACGGACTGGCCTATTCCAGTCTGCTACGCATAAGTATGGGTGCGGGAAATAAAGGAGGGAGCAAATTTACCGCAGTGGTATTTTGACAGGTGTTTATTCAAGCAGCCTGATACCGAACTCCATCCGTCCTCAGAGTGGAATGCACTGACGGTCCGATCCGCCGATCACGACAAGCAGGCGACGGGGTACCTGCCGCCAACGAAGGACGAGCATGGCCCACCCAAAGCTCTGGAGCGCAGCAGACTCTGAGAGCAGCAATGGCCCGTTCACACTGGACCACCTGGACCACCCCCCACCCACCCACACCCCCCATACCCTGCCCCAGGGATCGACCAAGACGACGTCTGATGACGTATAGGTAGCTTGGAAGCTTGGAAGCCGCCAGGGTGCGTCCCAGAGAGATCGTAGGCAGCTTGCAGTCGATTGGCCTAAGACCCTCAGAGGGTGGATGATGGCTGAACACCCGCTCACGGCGTCAGTGAACTTTCGAGGTTCCGTGGCAGGCTCTGGTCCTCCAGACGTCATCGGACTGTCCGTGTGGGTGCTTGTCTTTCTACGAACCAGACCACTTTCTCACTCAGGGTACAATGACGATGTCCGATCCTGGACGGTTGAGCAAACATTGTGAGCGTATTCTCAGGCACTAGCGACTTGCGGCTGTTAAGACTCTGCATGAAATAGTTGGTATCCCTTCTGAACCCTTCAATGTCTCATGAATATCGTTGGATACCGACCAATCCTTAAAGCGGTATTGTCGAACAACCAACTACTGTCTCGTCAGGAGACGATTCTGCTGCTTATGGTGCTGTCGTCTCTGGCTAACGTGTTTTCCGCATGAAAATCTGACAGACATAGAAAGATGTAGCAGCGAAGAACATCGGCAAATGGAGAACGCAAAGGTATGAAGGAAAGTCTAACTATTGATGAACAACATTCTCCTTCAAAAATATTTTTTCACTATATTACGTCACTGTTTTCAAATTATTTTTCGATTCATTTAGGTAAATTTAAAGTTTCTTACACAAATTTATGCAACGTGTTGCCGATAAGCGCTCTGCCACTTGTTTCATGCTTTGTGGCAGAGCAATTCGTATCATTGATTCTCACCGCAGAGGAAGCCTCAGTGCGCCATCAGCTATCAGTCTGATCGTAAATCATGTTTGATACGAGTATCCCACACAAACGTAATTTGTTTGGTAGGCGCTGCAGTACTGAGTCGAAAGCTTCTAGTAAGCACGCCCAACGACCTCAAATATTTGTCAGGTGTATTCCAGCCTCTGTCTCTACCTACAGGTTTTACCCTCTAATTCGCTACACTTCTAATACTTGACATACCAGTCCGTCTCTACTTGTAGTCAGTGCTTATCACATGATCCTTTCCTTGCCGATTCTGCAACGGATCTCTTCGATTCTTGGCAACCTATTTCCTTTTCAGAATCCTTGTGCAACTTCATGCATCGATTCTCTTCTTTTTGGTTTTCCATAATCCATGATTCACTTCTATACAATACTGAATTTCAGAAGTACATTCCCAGTACTTTCTTTTTCAAATCAAGCTGTATGGCTGATAGAATTAGCGGTGAATATCCTTCTTGGCTATGTTAGTCTGCCTGCTTCGTTCATAACGCGTTATTCTGCTTCCTTCACTTCCTATACTATGCAGTCCTCAATTGTAATGTTAAGTTTACCTCTAGTTTTATCTCCACCTCTTCTCATTACTTTCGTGTGTGTTTGGTTTACTTCGTATTCTGTTCTCCTTATACTGTTACTTTCATTCGGTAGTTCTTGTAATCCTCCCTCACTTTCACTGAGGTTCAAATGGGTCAAATCGCTCTGAGCTCTATGGGAGTTAACTTCTGAGGTCATCAGTCCCCTAAAACTTAGAACTACTTAAACCTAACTAACCTAAGGACATCACAACATTCATGCCCGAGGCAGGATTCGAACCTACGACCGTAGCGGTCGCTCGATTCCAGACTATAGCGCCTAGAACCGCTCGGCCACCCCAGCCGGCTCTTTTACTGAGGATAGCAATTTGGTCACTAGATATTATCACTGATATCCTTTCACGCAGAATTTTGATCTCAGTCCTGTACTTTTCTTTTATATCCGCCTTTGCTTCCTCGATGTGCATGATGGAGAGTAGAGGAGAAAGATTCCGTCCCTGCCTTAAGCCATTTTTAATCCGAGCACTATCTTTTTGTCTTCTTTTCTCATTGTTTCCTTTTGTTTCTGTGTATTTTTGTGTATTGTTCCTGTTTTCCTATAGCTTATATCAACTTCTCTGACAACTGCTAACACCTTGCGTCATTTTATCTTTTCCAGTGATTTTGATACTTCAAACAAAAAATGGTTCAAATGGCTCTGGGCACTATGGGACTCAACTGCTGAGGTCATCAGTCCCCTAAAACTTAGAACTACTTAAACCTAACTAACCGAAGGACATCACAACATTCATGCCCGAGGTAGGATTCGAACCTACGACCGTAGCGGTCGCTCGGTTCCAGACTATAGCGTCTAGAACCGCTCGGCCACCCCAGCCGGCTCTTTTACTGAGGATAGCAATTTGGTCACTAGATATTATCACTGATATCCTTTCATGCAGAATTTTGATCTCAGTCCTGTACTTTTCTTTTATATCCGCCTTTGCTTCCTCGATGTGCAGGATGGAGAGTAGAGGAGAAAGATTCCGTCCCTGCCTTAAGCCATTTTTAATCCGAGCACTTTTCTTTTTGTCTTCTTTTCTCACTGTCTCCTTTTGTTTCTGTGTATTTTTGTGTATTGTTCCTGTTTTCCTATAGCTTATACCAACTTCTCTGACAACTGCTAACACCTTGCGTCATTTTATCTTTTCCAGTGATTTTGATACTTCGACAAATCCTATGGAGGTGGCTCGGCTTTTCTTAGGCCTTGCTTCCATTCCCAAGTTCAACGTCAGAACTACCTCAATTTACATTTCCTAAAGTAAAACTAACGTTGAACTAACACCCTCTATCTTGTTTTCCGTTCTTATGGTTACCATTCTTGTTAGCATTTTGATGCATGAGCTACTGATTGTATTCGGGATTCATGGCAAAACAGACAGCAACCCGGAACAGTGCTGGCATGCACATAGCGACACAGAGACCAGAGGAGAATCGTTTAGTTGTAAGCTATGATAGGTTGGACACTGGTGGGAAGGGAACTACGGCTGCCGACCCAGGTGTTCCCCCGTTCAGACGGCCGCTAATTTAAGAAGTGTGTCCGCGGCGGCGTCATTTATTTCACCGCATTCCTCCACGATTAGACTAATGCCGCGGCACGCGGCCGCTCTGGCGTCGCCCTCGCGCCGGCTAAAATTGCGTCGCTGCCGGCGGCCCGCTGATACCGCTCCGTTTTACAGGGCGCAACGCGGCCCGCAGTCGGAATCGCGAAGGCAGCGGAACGCGCCGCGACCGGCGAGCGCAGAGCAGATGCAGTGCGCAGGCGCGTAGGCGCGCGCGCCGTTCATCTGTCTCCCGTACCAGCTGTGGCAGCGCGCTTCCTCATCTCGCACTCCCCGCCTACTCCAAATAATTTTTCTGCAGCAGAAAAAAAAAGAATGTCCATTGCAAAGTGTTCTGCTGTACGCTGTTCGCGCTTTAGCTGGAATTCCGGCTTTATTGCATGTTCTCACACAGAGATGCGATAACGCAGCAGTTCGTGTGATTACAAAGTGCAGATGTCAGATGGTGCGCGGGATCTCTTTTCGAAACGAGGAGCTTTGGATGTTCACTCGGGATATTAAATACTCAGCCCGTCGTTGTACCAGCACTCGAAAAGGCTCAGCGCTCGAAAACGAACGGCTGCCCGCAATAATTGCCAATGTATCCACGGACTTCTGACTGACGAGTCAGTTGGTTTCTTCCACTAATTTTGCTGGAGTACAATCTGTATTGCATTACAAATCTGAAATAGACGTTATAACGTCCCAAAGGGGTTGAAAACAGCTAACTATGAAAGAAAGTGTTGATTTAAAAATAAAATAACAGCCTGCAAAGCAAAATTACTTTTTAAAGTCAACCGAGAAATGAAACAAATAAATAAACGTAAAGAGCACCTGGTTCTGCTCTGATGCCGCATAATAATTTCGTGTGGCTCAATTGCCTAGTGCAAGTCTTACACTTGGACGCGATTTCGAGAGTTATTTGGAATTATCTTTAAAGAGATAACTCTTTAGATAGACTCATCACGTTTTTACTTCCTGTGCTATGAAGCAGCAGATAAGTTCTGTAACAGACGATTTCTGTTACTGCTTGTCAAAGCCACAATTTTAGTAAAAGACAGTTCAATACTGCGGTTTTGGCTTTATTACGAGCCCAGTCATTTACTTCATACGTTCAGGTGATTGAGAAGCGCTCAGTCATAACATGGAATGGTGTTCTCGTTCGAGTCTACTACAACAGCAGTTATATATTTAAATGACAGACGTAGTGAAAACTTCAAAATAACACACAGTCGAAATCAGCTGATCGCGTGCTAGGAAACAAAGAAATGTGACCGTAATACTGTCACGTTTGAAAATGGAATTATTTTTTTAGAAAATAAAGAATGTCTCTTACATTATTAGGTTGAACAGTGATCACAAAGATGCTTTTACTTCCTGTGAGGAACTTCGTCACTCTTCAGCCATCTAATGTAATAATGTAAGAAACCCATTGGGTACGTTGGGCACTTTCACCTTGTGAACTGCATTGTTCATCTACATCTACATGGATAATCTGAAAATCACATTTAAGTATCTGGCAGAGTGTTCATCGAACCACCTTCACAATTATCTATTATTCCAATCTCGTATAGCGCGCGTAAAGAACGAACACCTATATCTTTCCGTACGAGCTCTGATTTCCCTTATTTTATCGTGGTGATCGTTTCTTCCTATGTACGTCGGCGTCAACAAAATATTTTCGCATTCGGAGGAGAAAGGTGGTGATTGGAATTTCGTGAAAAGATTCCGTCGCAACGAAAAACACCTTTCTTTTAATGGTGTCAAGCCCAAATCCTGGATCTTTCAGTGACACCCTCTAACATATTACGCGATAATACAAAACATGCTGCCCTTCTTTGAACTTTTTCGATGTACTCCTTCAGCCCTATCTGGTAGGGATCCCACACAGCACAGCAGTATTCTAAAAGAGGACGGACCAGCGTAGTGTAGGCAGTCTCCTTAGTAGATCTGTTATATTTTCTCAGTGTCTCGCCAATAAAACGCAGTCTTTCGTTAGCCTTCGCCACATTTTCTATGTGTTCTTTCCAATTTAAATTTTTCGTAATTGTTATTCCTAAGTATTTACTTGAATTTACGGCCTTTAAATGTGACTGATTTATCGTGTAACCGAAGCTTAACCAGTTTCTTTTAGCACTCGTGTGGATGACCTCACAGTTTTCGTTATCTAGGGTCAACTGCCACTTTCCGCTGGATTCAGATATCTTTTCTAAATCGTTTTACAGTTTGTTTTGATCTTATGGTGACTTTATCAGTCGATAAGCGACAGCGCCATCTGCAAACAACCGAAGACGGCTGCTCAGATTGTCTTCCAAATCGTTTATAATAAGGAATAGCAAAGGACCTATAACACTACCTTGGGGAACGCCAGAAATCACTTCTGCTTTACTCTATGACTTTCCGTCAATATCTACGAACTGTGACCTTTCTGACAGGAAATCAGAAATCCAGTCACACAACTTAGACGATATTCCGCAAGCATGCAATATCACTACAAGCCGCTTGAGTGGCACAGTGTCCAAAGTCTTCCGGAAACCCACAAATTCGGAATCGATCGGAAATCCCTTGTCAATAGCACTCAACACTTCATATGAATAAAGAGCTAGTTGTGTTTCAGAAGAACGATGTTTTTTAAATCCATGTTGACTGTGTGTCAATAGACCTTTTCTTCGAGGTAATTCATAATTTTCGAACACAATATATGTTCACAATATATGTTAACGATATGGGCCTGTAATTAAGTGGATTACTCCTACTACCTTTCTTGAATATTGGTGTGACCTGTGCAACTTTCCAGTCTTTGGGTACGAATCTGTCGTCGAGCGAACGGTTGTTGTAATTGTTAAGTATGGAGCTAATGTATCAACATACTCTGAAAGTAACCTAACTGGTATAGAATCTGGAACAGAAGACTTATTTTTATTAAGTGATTTAAGTTTCTTGAATACTCTAAGGATATTTACTTCTACGTTACTCATGTTGGCAGCTGTTCTTGATTTGAATTCTGGAATATTTACTTCGTCTTCTTTAGTGAAGGCATTTCGGAAGACTGTGTTTAGTAACTCTGCTTTAGCAGCACTGTCTTCGATAGTATCTCCATTGCTATCACGCAGAGAAGGCATTGATTGTTTCTTGCCGCTAACATGCTTCACATGCGACCAGAATCTCTTTGGATTCTCTGCCAGGTTTCCAGACAAAGTTTCGTTGTGGAAACTGTTATAAGCATCTCGCATTGAAGTCCGCGCTAAATTTAGAACTTGTGCAAAAGATCGCCAATCTCGGGGATTTTGCGTTTGCTTGAACTTGGCATGTTTGTTTTATTGTTTCTGTCTGTGTTGATCAAAGGTAGTCAATATTGATATACCATTCTCAAATATGACGCGCAACAACCTAGCAGCAGATAGATTTCATCGTCTTGTGAGTGTATTTAAGTGTGTCGTGTATGTATGTATGTATATCTGTGTGTATGTGTGTGTGAAAGTAAAAGCTATAGAAAGGGTGGGGTGGGGGAGAAGGGGCAAAATCAAAATCCGGAATATTCCGCTCACTACAAGAGAAATGACATCAAACATAAACATATACCCCAGACCCTCTCCTGCAGCACTTTTCTGTCTGTATGAGAAGGCTAACCTTAGGGCTACTGTAGATGTTTTGATACAGTGTTCACTAACAGACTGATTCACGAGGAAACTTTGTGTGTATAATTTATAAACAATTTTTTATATTGCTAAACAACACCCATACAATAATTTTTAATTGGACACACAGCTATTTGACTGTATTGTTGTTTCTTTAATTACGACCCAGGTTTCAGCCTTTTTGCCACTTTCAAGTGAGTGAGTTTATGTCGTTAACATATATATTGCAGCATATCAAGATCAAAATTGGGCATAAATTATGAAAAATACTTCATGGGGAGCCAATATTTTTCTTAATTTATCGCCAATTTTGAGCTTGATGTACTGCAATGTATGTTAATGACATAAACTGAATCACTTGAAAATGGCATAAAATGCCAAAACCTGGACAGTAATTAAGTAAACAAAAATACAATAAAATGACAGTGTCTTAATATATATATATATATATATATATATATATATATATATATATATATATATATATATATATATATATATATATATATGATTTATTATCGCTACGTCAGACAAATGTCGTCCAGCTGTAAGTACTTAGTGCTGCCTGTGTGAAGGCAGGGCAGGTCACTGGTGCTAATTAATGTATTTTGTATACTTTCTCTCATTAATGTGTCATGCTGTAACATATCTTAAAGACTTGAAGTGCAAGAGAGAATGAGAAGAATAAGTCCTCTTTAAAAGGTACATTGCACACAGTCACAAATATTATCCACACAAGTATCAGCTAATGAATTTTTCACTATAATAGTTTACATGGAAAGCTAAGTTCATGTAAGTAGATGTGCAAAGAGAGCACAAGTTCATTTTGTAAGTGTTGGTTACATACATTCAGGGGCAATTTTGACTAATTTATGATTTCCTCCCCCTCCACTTAACCCATTTCTCTGCTAACTGGTTTATGACTGCCTGAGGGTTGACTCTCTTCTGAGAAACCCCATATTCTCCCCGTCCTCCTTACCCCCACTTCTCTGGGAAATCTCCAACCCTCTCACCTCCCTCGCTGATACAAGCACACTTTTGATATCAAATTAATAGTCTAAATAATTAAATTGATCAATTAATTATCCCCAGCTGTCCTCTCCCCTCCCCCACCACCATCCACACTCTATCTGGAAACTGGTGGGAAAAAGGCTTCGTTTGAGTTGAACTGCTCGAAAGGAAGATCAGAGTGGTTTGTTTCCTTTCTTTTGGGTGGTACCCTATCGGAAATTGGCAGAGAAAGCTCAGCTCCTCCCATCCCCCACCCTCTCCCACCTGGAAACTGGCGAGAAATTCTCAGTCTGTTCTGGGCTGTAGGACTGGAAGGTTAATGTATT
This sequence comes from Schistocerca nitens, assembly GCF_023898315.1. Classification (NCBI taxonomy): domain Eukaryota; kingdom Metazoa; phylum Arthropoda; class Insecta; order Orthoptera; family Acrididae; genus Schistocerca; species Schistocerca nitens. Next base: position 507,061,436 of record NC_064615.1, read on the forward strand.
ACCTTGCCCAGCAACTACATGCCCTAATTACACAATTGCACAGATGCAGATTGGAGGCATTATCTTGCTGGAAAATTTTCGTGCATGTACTCACTTTGCCATCAAGGGATCGATTGAGATAGTGTACATTGCCACAACCAGAGGATGTCTTACCCTCTACCCATCGACCCCTTCCTCCCCACTCCTCTCAGGAAAACTTGGTGAGAAAAAGACTCAGTTTTTGCTGGCGAAGAAGGCTCCCATGACATGAAATTCGAATGAATGTCAATATATTGAAGCATCACCCCTGAAGAACCATGGACCTTGCTGTTGGTGGGGAGGCTTGCGTGCCTCAGCGATACAGGTAGCCATACCGTAGGTGCAACCACAACGTGTGGTTCCTGAAGAGGGGCAGCAGCCCTTTCACTAGTTGCAGGGGCAACAGTCTGGATGATTGACTGATCTGGCCTTGTAACACTAACCAAAACGGCCTTGCTGTCCTGGTACTGCGAACGGCTGAAAGCAAGGGGAAACTACAGCCGTAATTTTTCCCGAGGGCATCCAGCTTTACTGTATGATTCAATGATGATGACGTCCTCTTGGGTAAAATATTCCGGAGGTAAAATAGTCCCCCATTCGGATCTCCGGGCGGGGACTACTCAAGAGGACGTCATTATCACGAGAAAGAAAACTGGCGTTCTACGGATCGGATCGTGGAATCTCAGATCCCTTAATCGAGCAGGTAGGTTAGAAAATTTAAAAAGGGAAATGGATAGGTTAAAGTTAGATATAGAAGGAATTAGTGAAGTTCGCTGGTAGGAGGAACAAGAATTTTGGTCAGGCGAATACAGGGTTATAAATACAAAATCAAATAGGGGTAATGCAGGACTCGGTGTAATAATGAATAAAAAATAGGAGTGTGGGTAAGCTACTACAAACAGCATAGTGAACGCATTATTCTGGACAAAATAGACACGAAGCCCACGCCTACTACAGTAGTACAAGTTTATATGCCAACTAGCTCTGCAGGTGACGAAGAAATTGAAGAAATGTGTGATGAAATAAAAGAAATTATTCAGATACTGAAGGGAGACGGAAATTTATTAGTCATGGGTGACTGGAATTCTGTAGCTGGAAAAGGGAGAGAAGGAAACGTAGTAAGTGAATACGGATTGAGGATAAGAAATGAAAGAGGAAGCCGCCTGATAGAATTTTGCGCAGAGCACAACTTAATCATAGCTAACACTTGGTTCAAGAAACATAAAAGAAGGTTGTGTACATAGAAGAAGCCTGGAGATACTGACAGGTTTCAGACAGATTATATAATTGTAAGACAGAGATTTAGGAACCAGGTTTTAAATTGTAAGACACTTCCAGGGGCAGATGTGGACTCTGACCACAATCTATTGGTTATGAACTGTAGATTATAACTGAAGAAACTGCGAAAAGGTGGGAATTTAAGGAGATGGGACCTGGATAAACTGACTAAACCAGAGGTTGTACAGAGTTTCAGTGAGAGCATAAGGGAACAATTAACATGAATGGGGGAAAGAAATACAGTAGAGGAAGAATGGGTAGCTTTGAGAGATGAAGTAGTGAAGGCAGTAGAGGATCTAGTAGGTAAAAAGACGAGGGCTAGTAGAAATCCATGGGTAACAGAAGAAATATTGAATTTAATTGATGAAAGGAGAAAATATAAAAATGCAGTAAATGAAGTAGGCAAAAAGGAATACAAATCTCTCAAAAATGAGATCGACAGGAAGTGCAAAATTGCTAAGCAGGGATGGCTAGAGGACAAATATAAGGATGTAAAGGCTTATTTCACTAGGGGTAAGATAGATACTGCCTACAGGAAAATTAAGGAGACCTTTGGAGAAAAGAGAACCACTTGTATGAATATCAAGAGTTCAGATGGAAACCTAGTTCTAAGCAAATAAGGGAGAGCAGAAAGGTGGAAGAAGTATATAGAGGGTCTATACAAGGGTGATGTACTTGAGGACAATATTATGAAAATGGAAGAGGATGTAGATGAAGATGAAGTGGGAGATATGATACTGCGTGAAGAGTTTGACAGAGCACTGAAAGACCTGAATCGAATCAAGGCCTCGGGAGTAGACAACATTCCATTAGAACAACTGACAGCCTTGGGAGAGCCAGTCCTGGCAAAACTCTACCATCTGGTGAGCAAGATGTATGAGACAGGCGAAATACCCTCAGACTTCAAGAAGAATATAATAATTCCAATCCCAAAGAAAGCAGGTGCTGACAGATGAGAAAATTACCGAGTTTAATAAGTCACGGATGCAAAATAATAACGCGAATTCTTTACAGACGAATGAAAAAACTGGTAGAAGCCGACCTCGGGGAAGATCAGTGTGGATCCCGTAGAAATATTGGAACACGTGAGGCAATACTGACCCTACGTCTTATCTTAGAAGCTAGATTAAGGAAAGGCAAACCTACGTTTGTAGCATTTGTAGACTTAGAGAAAGGTTTTGACAATATTGACTGTAATAATCTCTTTCAAATTCTGAAGGTGGCAGTGGTAAGATACAGGGAGCGAAAAGCTATTTACATTTTGTACAGAAACCAGATGGCAGTTATAAGAGTCGAGGGACATGAAAGGGAAGCAGTGGTTGGGAAGGGAGTGAGATAGGGTTGTAGCCTCTCCCCGATGTTATTCAATCTGTATATTGAGCAAGTAGTGAAGAAAACAAAAGAAAAATTCGGAGTGGGTATTAAAATGCATGGAGAAGAAATAAAACTTTGAGGTTCGCCGATGACATTGTAATTTTGTCAGAGACAGCAAAGGACTTGGAAGAGCAATTCAACGGAATGGACAGTGTCATGGAGGGAGGGTATAAGATGAACATCAACAAAAGCAAAACGGGGATAATGGACTGTAGTCGAATTAAGTCGGGTGATGCTAAGGGAATTAGATTAGGAAATGATACACTTAAAGTAGTAGATGAGTTTTGCTATTTGGGGAGTAAAATAACTGATGATGGTGAGTAGAGAGGATATAAAATGTAGACTGGCAGTGGCAAGGAAAGAGTTTCTGAAGAAGAGAAATTTGTTAACATTGAGTATAGATTTAAGTGTCAGGAAGTCGTTTCTGAAAGTATTTGTATGGATTGTAGCCATGTATGGATGTGAAACATGGACGATAAATAGTTTGGACAAGAAGAGAATAGAAGCTTTCGAAATGTGGTGCTACAGAAGAATGCTGAAGATTAGATGGGTAGATCCTATAACTAATGAGGTGGTATTGAATAGAATTGGGGAGAAGAGAAATTTGTGGCACAACTTGACTAGAAGAAGGGATCGGTTGGTAGGACATGTTCTGAGGCATGATGGGATGACCAATTTAGTATTGGAGGGCAGCGTGGAGGGTAAAAACTCGTAGAGGGAGACCAAGAGATGAATACACTAAGCAGATTCAGATGGATGTAGGTTTCAGTAGGTACTGGGAGATGAAGAAGCTTGCACAGGATAGAGTAGCATGGAGAGCTGCACCAAACTAGTCTCAGGACTGAAGACCACAACAACAACAACAACAACATATTGAAGCATATTCTTTGTTTATTCATTTTGCCGGGTTCCGGGCTTCCTCAATTGGGTAGACCTCACGTCTACACCTCATCCCCACCTTTTGAAGTACTAACTGAAAGCACCGAAGATTCGAATGAAGTGCAGTATATTAGCCGCGGTTTGAGGCTGTCTGCACACTTGTCTGGTATCTGCACACCGCCACGGAGATCAAAAGCCGCCCAATGTCCTAATTACACATCACGATACTAAATACCATCAGCAATGGACCGGATGTTGGTCCTAAGTGAAGCGTTAATTGGCGGGATTCTATTGATTGGGATATTTCAGACTCACTTCCTGTCTCTGTCTTTCTCAAGAGGTTACTTCCTGTTTGCGCGTGTGAACCAACATCTTCAAGCTCAAAAGAGTCCATTTGCGCTAGCCTATCGATTTAGTTGTTTAACAGTTTACAGGAGCCATTTGATCACTTAAAACGCTCACCACCACATTAAGGTGATACTTCTTCATAACAAAAACATATTATCACCATTTGATAATGACACACAAACATTTTACAAATCAACTAATTAAATTTCTTCCATAAATAGATCATAGTTCTAAATATATCCAAGGTCATGTATCCACTGATGTCTCATACCACAATCACCCTCTTCCACCACAATGTTTGCGCTAAACATATCTGGAGAAAAATTCTATCGATCACACAATCTCATGATCATGAAGAGTGCAGTATCCACCAACTGTTGAGTGCCATGGCTGCACCACTGGCTAGTGTGTCACATCTTTGTGTAGGCGCCAGTTAGGTGAGATCCGCACACACATTGGCAGCTGCACACCCACCCTCCAGCATCCTCACGCTGGCCCTACCAAATGCTGAGAGGTTTGAGAGGCTCTCACCATGCAGTCAGTTGATCAATTTACATTGGGGGAATAATAGTCCAGCACAAACACGCATCATATTGCATATACTCATGCCACACAGGCGTCTGCTTCTGTCGCCACACACCCAGAATACTGGTCGCTTCGCTTGTCATTCATCCAGAGAGCGTCGCCACTGGGATTTTCCCTCGCAGAAGTAGCCAAAAGCCTAAAGGGCAGAGCATTCTTTGTAGCCAATTGTCCATTACAGGCTACGCTAATCCACGACAACTGTTCGACCAATGCCTAATGCCCATTCGTGCCGCCGGCCGCGGTGCTATGAGAGACCAGCAAGCAAGAAATAGACATATAGTTGTAATTGCAGTTCCGTCCCGGCAGAGACTCCTCCCAGTTTAAAAAATTCAATTTACTCATTCCAAGACAGGTATGTTATAGACCTTACACCTCGAACTTCTCATCCAAAAGTTCATTTTGTATTAATTATGTGAAACGCCTGGTTAAATCCGCAGGACAAAACAGGTAGTTGGAATTGTGGAAAGAGGCCAAAAATGAGCAACTGTCAGTTACACTCTAACACATGTAACTTTATTTAGTTTCCCAAACATTACAGCGCAAATTCCGAGCTTAACTATCGACTTAATACGTCACACAATCTTATGGCTTAAGGGCACAACCTCTTTAATTTTTAAAACGGCTTAAGGCCTATGATTTAAAACACAACTATCCTTAAATAATATTTCAAATGAGACTGAAGGCCCAAACGATCTAAGACTTGACAAGTAAGTAATTTTAATTTTAAAACGGCTGAAGGCTCATTACTTAAAAACACAACTAAAATAAATTTTTCAAAGACAGAAGGCCCAAAATTTTGTCCTTAAATAATTTTAAGAAAGGAGGCTGAAGGCCTAAACAATCTAAGACTTAACAATAAGTAATTGTACTTTTAAAACAGCTGAAGGCCCATGATTCAAAACACAACTATAATAAATTTTTACAAGGCAGAAAGCCCAAAGCTTTATCCAGAAAAAATAAAACAGCTTCAAACGTTGATTAATTCACAAATGAATTAATGTGTTCAGTATTTCACATTGAGCATCCAAGCCAGAAAAAGGTCAGAAAAACTGAAAATTGTTTGGCTCTAAGTTTATCACCAAAGCAGGCCCACCGTGAAAAGTAACTGGTTAGTTTCTAGAGAGGGCTTTGCAATGAAAAATTAAGCGCTTTGCAAGCTATGTGGGACTATCACCAATGAAACAAATCAGATAATTAGCTGAAATTAAGTGCATGCAAAAATAAAAAAGGGATTATGCATGTCGCGTTACGGATCTCATGGCACAATTACAATGAATAACAGCATAATAACTTACCTGGAAGAGGTCGAAATAAGGCTTATTAGTTTGTGCACAGATTAATCCTGGTATATAACGTCCAAGTTATCACCCCTGCCTTTCCCACACTTGAATCTATGCTTGGTCTCAGCACAAAACGGAACAACATCCTGCTGAAGCAGAAATCCTAAAAATGCAGGTGCTTTATTATTTAAGGGTCGCCTAACCATGGGGAAGGTGTAGCAATTAGGAATCCCAAAATGCAGATCAATACTGTGAATTCATAAGCGTTATCTGCTCCAGTCAAGCGAATAATTGACAACAAGCAGCACAGAGCAATGTTATGATAAATGGAATAAAGTGAAATGATGCTAAGAACGTGGGAAATAGATTTAAGAGGAATACTGCAGGAAGAAACAGAATAAGGTTTCCACATTTGGGCATATCGCAAATTCAGGATAAAAGAGACGAATATTAAATACAAATAATTGAGGATATGAGACGTGTGTCAGGACTAGTTAGCTGCGAGCTACTGAGGAAATGGTTTGTGCTACAGGCTGAGTGGCACGTGATCCAAGTGCAGCGTGTGGGCGCCAGTCAGGACGAGACGAGTACCAGGAAACAAATAGATACCAAATCATAGTTCTCTCTCCTGAACTGCCCACAATTCCCAAACCCAACTTGGCGAGGAGACCGAAAGCTGCTGCCAATGTGATGAACGAGAATGCGCCTTTATCCATGTAAAAATAGGGAACCCAGCCGAAACTTCCCAGTCAAGCCATACAAAAATGCATGTGACGGTTTATTAGGTTGATACTGGTACCAAATAGTTTCTCTCCTTGGCTAGCATCGCTCATGGCACGCCTTGTAATGGTCAGACCGTAAATTGGAAAGAAAGAACTTTTTCACGCGCCCAGGGTGGCGTCAATGGGCGGGTCCTTTTGATATCCAGACAGAAAGGCCTATTTTGATCTCGAGCACCTACAGGGTAACGCTGGGGCGGTCAGCAGCACCACTGCTGGTGCAACTGATTAGCGCCGGGAACTGACGCAAGTAATATTTTAGGAAACCAGACCTTTCCGCAAAGACTTGGCACCTCACGGGAGGCCGCCCTTCGTTCCTTTTAAGACTCTGTGAAGCCTTCTGCTGAGCAAATGGTACACTACCAGGAACTCCAGCCACATTCCCGACCTGTGAGGAATCGAATAACTTTCCACTCCCAGCGAAAGTAAGAAGCTCACACAATAAATTATCAAGTAATCGTAATGTGGGTGGCACAAAAATTGTGGAGCGGTCTGTGATAGTTATACTACAAAGCGTGGGGAATTATGTTCAGAGTTTGTTGGAAGTCACAAGTGCTGTCATTATCAAACATTGAATGAGAGTAATGTAGATAATTTCCGCTCCATTTTATGCAAAACCTAGTTTTTCTTGCATCTCGATGCATACGACGTCATAGCCACCGAACTATTTTCATAAAATCATATCATTAAGCATTTACATTCAGCGTCAGCAAAATGTGTTCTGAATAGAATTAGTAGTAAAGAAGTAATTAATGCAAACGTCGCGAATGTTGCTGAAGTTTTCTACATTAACAACCAAAATATCGTAACCGATAAAAGTTTTTCTGTTATTTTGTGTATGGTGTCAGCGAGACAAAGTTTCATTAAGGTTAGAAATCTTGAGTGAATTTGTGGGATGTCCCTCTCGTTGTCAAATTCTCGGATGAATATGCTGCCTCTGGATCACGGTGTCCCGGTTTCGATTCCCGGCCGGGTTGAGGATTTTCTCTGCCCGGGGACTGGGTGTTTGCGTTGTCCTCATCATTTCATCATCATCATCATCATTCGTGACAGTGACTAGATTGGACTGTGTAAGAAATTGGACTGTGAAAAAATTGGGACTTTGTACGGGCGTTGATGACCGCGCAGTTGAGCGCCCCACAAAACAAACATCATCATCACCATCATCATCGGATGAATATAGTCCCGGTAATTGGCGCATCATATGTTCCGCCGCCTCACGACATAAACACAGTTTCTACCTGTAATACTTGTCTTACTGTGTTAAACCTTTAACTTACGATTAAACCTGTTAATGTTTACGTTATGAAATTATTTTAAATTCTCTCAAGAACCATATGACATACTGTAAATCAAATTTTTGTTGCACCTTGAAGACTTTCAACTGACAATGTGCCCCAGGTCACACGTTAGCAATACAGATAGACAGCTTCTTCCCTATTTTATCTAGCACCTCTTCATGGCGCTTATCGTGTTGCATAAACTAACTTTTAAAAAAGAACTTTGGTTGACAAGTCCAATGATAACTCACAGCCAAATGATTTTCATGTTGTACACGTATCGATGCAGAACACAGCTGTGCAGTAGATGCGACCAGGACATGAACAGTCGTTCTCCAACTAAAGAGTGAACCAAACGCTATTTTCAGTGCTTCTGGCTTGCCTTCCATATTTCAAATTTACTGCAGTATTTTACTAAATTTATTGAGGATACAAGCGCTGAGGTCTCTCGCCGCCTTCTTTTAATCGGTACACTTGGCTCTACATTGCCTATGGGTATATTCCGCTCTGATCGCTTGTCACTGAAATGTGTCACACTACTGAGGACAGGTGACAGGCTAGCTTGCAAACTGCCTTTCTCCACGCTATTCAGACCCAAATCGCGCAATTTATCTATGGAACGTACTATTAAGGAACTAGCATTATGACGGATAATCATTTCAGAGTGTATCAACTATGGTCTGTGCAGAAAACTAACTAACATGATCGCGGATAACCTTCATCTCAGAGTATGGTACTTCACCGAAAAGAACGTTGGGGATTGACACTTGGAGATACTTTTGGAATCGGGTTATATGGAGCGATCGCGTGACTGGTAGTGATTATTCGAGTCCTGCTCGCACGGTGTGCATATTTATTGTTGTGTAAATCATGCTGAGGTATCTCTCGCGAATACTACGATGTCTCATACGCCTCTTCGGAAAATGTATTCGACTTGTTTCGGTGTTGTCCGAGCTTAGGTATTCTACACTGCACGTGTGGCCATTTGCCTCAGGCTTCACGATATATTTTAGAAACGGATAGATATACATACTCCAAACTAATGAGAGTGCAGCCTCATAATTACAAGTGGTAAGCAGCATGCTTGCACTGATAACTCTTCGGCTATATAAATGTGAGGCTACAGTCATCACAAAAAAAAGTCTCTCAGTATCGTAGGAGATACGACACTGAACCATTGTACGACGAGTTACCGAAAACAGACCAGCAACATTCGTTTAACCACTTGTTTTAAGCTTCCTTCCACCTAATGCCTCATTCGGCAACAACAATGCTACCAGAAGAGACGATGCAAATTTGAATCCAGAAGCTACACTGGGTGTGTACACCAATGTCTTTCAAAAAAGAGCATTTTTGCAGTTGTGCCAAAGAGGCTGGTCTATATTTATTCAAGGTTAATTTACTCTCGTTTTCCTTCAGCGAATGTTCCTTTGTAGTAGGTTTCGTAAGCGATAGGTAATCGTGCATTATGAATTATTTTAATTCCGTCGTCGGAAGTCCTTCATTTAGCTAAATTCATTAGTTACAATAACGAAACAAAAGCGTCTGTACTGTCTAATAAGAACGTAAATTTTCTACAGAGTGTGTTTGTATTTTTATTATGTTGTTTGTTAATTAGTTACATGTTCCACAGGTAATGTGAACGATTCCTTTATCGAAAAGATGTGCAACGAATCTGTTTACAGGATATTTGTACTTGATTAGCCTCAACATCAATGAACGAATCATTTTATAGTCGTTCTTTGCAACCACAATGAAAAACCAACAGGAGTGGAAGGAATTGTCCAGAAAAAATGATTTTAGATTATATTTAGAACTTCCTTTGCTGCCTTTCAGAAACTGGTTGTATGGCAAATGATCAAAAACTTTTGTTGCTGCATATTGAACTCATTTCTGCCCCACTGACAGTTTTAACAATGGCTAATAGCGATTACACTCTCCTCAATGTTGTAGTTATGGACATCACAGTTCTTCTCAAATTGTGATGGGTTATTTATTTATGACGAATTTCATTAGGGAATATATGAATTGTGATGTTGTTAAAGTTACTGACTTCTAGAAGATGAACCTACATGACGATCGAGAGTGAACAACACATATTATTCTTACTGCTATCTTTCGTGTAATCAGTACTTTCTATTTAAGCGGTGAGTTACACCAGGAAATTGCTCCATAAGACATCATTGAGAGTAAATTTGCAAAACACATCACGAGGTTGATTCGTTTGTTTCCAAGACTAGAAATTATACGTAGAAGAAAACAGCTGAACGTAACTGTCAGAGAAGCTTAGGAACATGCTTCTTCCACTTCAAGTTTTCAGCATTCAGCATTCTGCCTTATTCACTGACACATTTGCATGTGCTACATCAGTTATTGGTGTGACTCTCTATTTGTAGCATAGCACTGAATAAAGTGTGTTTTCTCAAAATTTAGGAAAAGCTGATCATCAGAGAACCACTTAATACTTTTTTGAAAAATTCTCTCTGTGGCTCCCTAATAAGATTTATTAGCATATTAAGCTAAACGAAGAGGTCTCGTGAGTGATTATTTTTAACCCCTGACGCAAACAGAGGGATGTTATAACTTTAATGTGTGTATCTGTGTATACGAGTATGTCTGTGGCATCTAAGCTCCCAGACATAAGGTCCAGTTTCAATCCAGCTATGTTTACGGGAATATTTTCAGCCGCTTAAATTTCATCAGCTAAATTAAGTAAAAATGTTTCCCCCAGCGCTCTGCGACAGTACCTTACGGTTACTGCTGAGTACAGTTGCACTCCTAAACAGAAGTCTATGTGAGCAAACCAGTTGCTTCTCCACCTGAAGGTACTCTTACTTTCGCTACTGGGGCTGTGCACGGCTCTGTTTAAAAAGTATAACTCGATGTCGTCATAGGGCCGAGTCGCGTCCGTCTGCTTTCATGCCCCGCAGCCAATTCGCTGCAAATAGTAACCAGATGGTGTCATCCTGCAAATAGTCTGTGCACTACCTGGAATTGCGAGTTAATAAAATTCACAGGAACATGACATAAGAGATAAGTGAATAATTTAATAAAAAGGGCTCAGTTCTAACGTCTGTAATTGACGTAGATGACAGAGAATAATGGCAAATACTGTTTATTCAAGAAGGGATATCTCAAATGAACGGGAAGTGGTCCTACGATGTTAATTTAAAGTACAGGCAAAAAATACCCTTATCAAATGTAGTAAAGTTTTTCAATAGCACTTGTAATGAACATTTAAATGATGTTACTGGAAAAATAGTAAACTTTACATTAAATCCTATAGTTAAATTTTCCCTGAGACATTTAAGTCATTTTCATTAAATAATTACACATTACGACAATACGTGGGATATTTATAGTGTATTCATCAGCTGCGTAAGTGTGGTGCACGCGATGTTCTGACAAACATTTGCCAAATAAAAAAAATATAAAAGACTCAATAAATCAAGAAATTAAATAGATGCAGATACGTAGGTATCAGCGACTGTAGCTATAGTGCAATGTAATTCAATATATCTGAGATATTGTTTGTTGAAATCGCATGATGCTTTCGAAATTGTCTATTCAGAGGTTCAAAAAATGGCTCTGAGCACTATGCGACTTAACATCTGAGGTCATCAGTCCCCTAGATGACTACTTAAACCTAACTAACCTAAGGATCACACACAACCATGCCCGAGGCAGGAATCGAACCTGCGACCGTAGCAGTCACGCGGTTCCAGACTGAAGCGCCTAGAACCGCTGGGGCACCACGACCGGCTTCAGAGGTTCATTGTGAAAATATCTCGCACTGTAAATTATTGCCGGCCGAAGTGGCCGTGCGGTTAAAGGCGCTGCAGTCTGGAACCGCAAGACCGCTACGGTCGCAGGTTCGAATCCTGCCTCGGGCATGGATGTTTGTGATGTCCTTAGGTTAGTTAGGTTTAACTAGTTCTAAGTTCTAGGGGACTAATGACCTCAGCAGTTGAGTCCCATAGTGCTCAGAGCCATTTGAACCATTTTGTAAATTATTAATTTTTGTTCTTCTAAAGTTATAGAAATTACCGTTGTGCCATTGGAAGTGCGTCAGTTATCTGAGAGCACCGATGTATTCATATTTGCTTTAGTACTTGATGCGAGTTGTTATAGACTCTTAAAGGGCTGTAAGAAGCCGTCTCTCAGTTTGTTTCAAAGCTTCCCATTGCTTGGAGATTGTCTCCTGCACGAAGACCACACGAGCGACTGTCGTCCAAATTCTCAGCGATGGGGTTTTACCCGTTTCCGGTGACGCTTCTAGTCTGTACCTGGACTCGCCGGTACTGGTCACCTAGCCGGAAGCTGGAACCGGCCCGGCGCGCCCGCAGAACTGCACCTGCTAAAGTTCAACCGCACAACAAAGTCATCTTATCTCTTGCCAACACTCGGCGGCCGATTAGGTCGCATAAACGTGCGTAACGTTACAGCGCTCTCTTTGTTTATCCTCGGTAATACATGAGAGATAAATCAAGTTACAGGGGCCAGTCTATAGAGATTAAAAAGATCTAACTAAATCCTGCGAGAACATATGAACAGCAATGAAAATATTTGTCTTTCTAAGTCACCCGTTCGGTCACCTAAAAAACAGACAAATGGTGACTCTGACTCAAATGTAAAAGATGAACATTTGCTCTTGCAGACATTTTTGCAGTTCTTTTTGAGATCTACAATTTAGTTCTAAATGGTTTTTCCGTAATAGTTAAGGCAAGCTACTGCAAGAGAAGACAGTGGCGGGCCACTTTCTTACGACTTGATTTAGAATTATCGCCATCGATTATTGTTTGCTACTTAAATTTTATACTACTGGCCATTAAAATTGCTACACCACGAAGATGACGTGCTACAGGCGCGGAATTTAACCGACAGGAAGAAGATGCAGTGATATGCAAATCATTAGCTTTTCAGAGCATTCACACAAGGTTGGCGCCGCTGGTGACACCTACAACGTGTGGACATGAGCGAAGTTTCCAACCCATTTCACATACACAAACAGCAGTTGACCGGCGTTGCCTGGTGAAACGTTGTTGTGATACCTCGTGTAAGGAGGAGAAATGCGTACCATCACGTTTCCGACTTTCATAAAGGTAGGATTGTAGCCTATCACGATTTCGTTTATCGTATTGCGACATTGCTGCTCGCGTTGGTCGAGATCCAATGACTGTTAGTAGAACATGGAATCGGTGGGTTCAGGAGAGTAATACGGAACGTCATGCTGGATCCCAACGGCCTCGTATCACACTAGCAGTCGAGATGACAGGCATCTTATCCGCATGGCTGTAACGGATCGTGCAGCCACGTCTCGATCCCTGAGTCAACAGATGGGGACGTCTGCAAGACAACAACCATCTGCACGAACAGTTCGACGACGTTTGCAACAGCATGGACTATCAGCTCGGAGACCATGGCTGCGGTTACCCTTGACGCTGCATCACAGACAGGAGCGCTTGCGATGGTGTACTCAACGACGAACCTGGCTGCACGAATGGCAAAATCACATTATTTGGATGAATCCAGGTTCTGTTTACAGCATCATGATGGTCGCATGCGTGTTTGGCGACATCGCGGTTAACGCACATTGGAAGCGCGTATTCGTCATCGCCATACTGGCGTATCACTCGGCGTGATGATATGGTGTGCCATTGGTTACACGTCTCGGTCACCTCGTGTTCGCATTGACGGCACTTTGAACAGTGGACGTTACATTTCAGATATGTTACGACCCGTGGCTCTACCCTTCATTCGATCCCCTACATTTCAGCAGGATAATGCACAGCCGCATGTTGCAGGTCCTGTACGGGCCTTTCTGGAGACAGAAAATGTTCGACTGCTACCCTGGCCAGCACATTATTCAGATCTCTCACAAATTGAAAACGTCTGGTCAATGGTGGCCGAGCAACTGGCTCGTCACAATACGCCAGTCACTACTCTTGATGAACTGTGGTATCGTGTTGAAGCTGCATAGGCAGCTGTACCTGTAGACGCCATCTAAGGTCTGCTTGACTCAATGCCCAGGCGTATCAAGGTCGTTATTACAGCCAGAGGTGGTTGTTGTGGGTACTGATTTCTCAGGATCTATTCACCCAAATTGCGTGAAAATGTAATCACATGTCAGTTCTAGTATAATATATTTATCCAATGAATACCCGTTTATCATCTCTATTTCTTCTTGGTGTAGCAATTTTAGTGGCCAGTAGTATATATATATATATATATATATATATATATATATATATATATATATATATATATATATATATATAGAGAGAGAGAGAGAGAGAGAGAGAGTAAACGAACATATGTGTGAATTAAAAATGAAATAGGTAAATCGCCTGAGCGGAATAGATCTCTAGTCTCAATACCATGTTCCGTCCCGAAAGGTATTTGTGTGAATGTGGGGATAGAGAGCCGATCGTACCATGTCTTTTGGTAGAGTATGAAATTTAAAAAGCAGGATATAAAACTTAAATTAAAAATTTAAGTAACTCAAATAGCCTCTCAAAAGTAAAAATAAAGTGTATTACTCCTCTAAGATTAATATAAGTAGTGATATTTTTATCCAAACGTCGTCGTGTCGGGGGACCGCTAATTTGCATATAAAATAGAAACAAAGTACATCTAAAAATGATAAAGTGCGAAAAATACAAGTGAGCTACCTAGGCAACGTAGGTACAGGGTGTTTCAAAAATGACCGGTATATTTGAAACGGCAATAAAAACTAAACGAGCAGTGATAGAAATACACCGTTTGTTGCAATATGCTTGGGACAACAGTACATCTTCAGGCAGACAAACTTTCGAAATTACAGTAGTTACAATTTTCAACAACAGATGGCGCTGCGGTCTGGGAAACTCTATAGTACGATATTTTCCACATATCCACCATGCGTAGCAATAATATGGCGTAGTCTCTGAATGAAATTACCCGAAACCTTTGACAACGTGTCTGGCGGAATGGCTTCACATGCAGATGAGATGTACTGCTTCAGCTGTTCAATTGTTTCTGGATTCTGGCGGTACACCTGGTCTTTCAAGTGTCCCCACAGAAAGAAGTCACAGGGGTTCATGTCTGGCGAATAGGGAGGCCAATCCACGCCGCCTCCTGTATGTTTCGGATAGCCCAAAGCAGTCACACGATCATCGAAATATTCATTCAGGAAATTAAAGACGTCGGCCGTGCGATGTGGCCGGGCACCATCTTGCATAAACCACGAGGTGTTCGCAGTGTCGTCTAAGGCAGTTTGTACCGCCGCAAATTCACGAAGAATGTCCAGATAGCGTGATGCAGTAATCGTTTCGGATCTGAAAAATGGGCCAATGATTCCTTTGGAAGAAATGGCGGCCCAGACCAGTACTTTTTGAGGATGCAGGGACGATGGGACTGCAACATGGGGCTTTTCGGTTCCCCATATGCGCCAGTTCTGTTTATTGACGAAGCCGTCCAGGTAAAAATAAGCCTCGTCAGTAAACCAAATGCTGCCCACATGCATATCGCCGTCATCAATCCTGTGCACTATATCGTTAGCGAATCTCTCTCGTGCAGCAATGGTAGCGGCGCTGAGGGGTTGCCGCGTTTGAATTTTGTATGGATAGAGGTGTAAACTCTGGCGCATGAGACGATACGTGGACGTTGGCGTCATTTGGACCGCAGCTGCAACACGGCGAACGGAAACCCGAGGCCGCTGTTGGATCACCTGCTGCACTAGCTGCGCGTTGCCCTCTGTGGTTGCCGTATGCGGTCGCCCTACCTTTCCAGCACGTTCATCCGTCACGTTCCCAGTCCGTTGAAATTTTTCAAACAGATCCTTTATTGTATCGCTTTTCGGTCCTTTGGTTACATTAAACCTCCGTTGAAAACTTCGTCTTGTTGCAACAACACTGTGTTCTAGGCGGTGGAATTCCAACACCAGAAAAATCCTCTGTTCTAAGGAATAAACCATGTTGTCTACAGCACACTTGCACGTTGTGAACAGCACACGCTTACAGCAGAAAGACGACGTACAGAATGGCGCACCCACAGACTGCATTGTCTTCTATATCTTTCACATCACTTGCAGCGCCATCTGTTGTCGAAAATTGTAACTACTGTAATTTCGGAAGTTTGTCCGCCTGAAAATGTACTGTTGTCCCAAGCATATTGCAACAAACGGTGTATTTCTATCGCTGCTCGTTTAGTTTTTATTGCCGTTTCAAATATACCGGTCATTTTTGAAACACCCTGTAAATATGAAAAAAAAGACAATATCATATCGTTCAGTCTAAGTCTTAATGTACTCGGAAAACTTCGCAGTACAGACAACCGTCAATGACGCCTGCCCTCACGCGACTGCCCGTTGCTGTCGCCTTGCGTGTTTACGTTCCGTGCGCCACACACCGCGGACCGTGCGACTCGCTCTCGTCATCTAATGAAGTGTGAGTCAATTTTCTATCATCAGACCACTGCAGGACAAAGGCCTCGTAAGATGCATTAATGCATGAACCTAAGTTTGCACGTAATTATGTAAAAATACGATGTAAAATTAGTGGGTAACTCTATTGTATAATAATTTTAGCATAATTAATGACGGATTTTTTCATATATTAGATAATAAATAATTATAATTCACTAGCTATTTTGAAGCGTGGATGAGGGACGTGCAAGACTGGAAGAGATGACGCCAGACTGAAGAGGCTCTATACCCAGCAATAATGACAATATGCTGTTCTAGAAAAAGGTAGCCGCTGTTTTCTTTTTTATTTTATCTTATTAGCAGTCCCCCGCCGTCACGACACTTGGATCGAAATATTACTACTTACATTGAACTTAATGGGCCAATATTTTTTTAGAGGTGTTTTTGTGTCCGTTTTTTTAAAATTATTAATTTAAGATTTATACTGAATACAAGATGTACAGCGTATGTCAAGAGCGAGGACCTTCCAGCAGGTGAGGTTACAAGTAAACATTTTACGAACCATATCCAGGACAGAGTTCCAATCGCTTCAGCAAATACCACTTTGATACTTACTTCAAGAAGAAAGATTAAGATTGATAACACTTTTCCGCTGGCATAATGGCAGTCATTTTCCATTTGTTACAGTCTCAGTTATCACGTAAGAGAACAGACTGTATTGTCATTACATACCATCCTTGAATTTCGAACTGTGTTCTGGAATTTGAGTCTGTAAAATTACGAATCACATGAAGACACAGTTCTGGTAGATCGTGAAGATAAGGACTTATCGCTAGACTCTGGTACAACATTAGAATCGAGATGCTCGGGGCTTATCTGAGCTGGCCAGATAGTATCAATATGCCAAATAACTTTGAACATTTCTGGACTCTTGTACATAGGAACGTCTTTGGTAGAACTAGTAATGTGATGGCTCTTCGTCTGGTGTGTTTCAACTCAGCACAAGTCATTCATTAGTCAAAGGCGATTGGGAAATCCACTAATGAACGGCAGCAGCTCCTCGGACGCGGAGAGAACATCTCCTAGGATAATGGTCACCAGTGAAAGGGAGTGAATTGTTCAGCGAGGTGTAGAAGCAGAGAGGTAGAATTACGTGCACGGAAGAAAGAGACTGAGGAACGCTGGAAACAGTAAAGTTAAATCGTACGCGGTAAAGTTTGGTACGATGTGCAGAACCGCCGGTGTCATGCAACCATTGCGGATCTGTGCGCTCTCAACTAAATAAATAAATAAATAAAAAATAAAAGTTCAAATGTGTGTGAAAACTTATGGGACTTAACTGCTAAGGTCATCAGTCTCTAAGCTTACACACTACTTAACCTAAATTATCCTAAGGACAAACACATACACCCATGCCCGAGGGAGGACTCGAACCTCCGCCGGGATCAGCCAAACAGTCTATGACTGCAGCGCCTTAGACCGCTCAGCTAATCCCGCGCGGCTGGGCGCGGTGTGTAGAGGGACAAACGGGTGACCGAAGGAAGCTTATTTTTGTGGACGTTTGCGAGACAAACAATTAAATAGAAAAAAAACAACAACGGTGTTGGGGTATGAGAGCATGTGGAGAGCTCTGGCTGCCTGATGTGGGCGGCCCGAGCGTGAATGCCAATAGTGATAGACGCAGCGTGTCAGCATAAAGAGGGAGGTGGTTATCAGTTGTACCTGGAGCTGTGGTAAAGCTGAGAGGCGCAGTCTTCGCAGCATAACAGAAAGTGAAAAAGGGGACTCGAGGCCGAAGTCAAAATTAATTGCAGTTTGTGGTATCTGGGGGTGTGTTACTGGAGGCAGGTGAACATGGATGTCTTATTTAGGTGGCTAAATAAAGGGGTGGTATCCTACATTTGTCTACTCGGAGGATCATGTTGTTGTTGTGGTCTTCAGTCCAGAGACTTTTTTGATGCACCTCTCCAGGCTACTCTATCCTGTGCAAGGTTCTTCATCTCCCAGTACCTACTGCAACCTACATACTTCTGAATCTGTTTAGTACATTCATCTCTTGGTCTTCCTCTACGATTTTTACCCTCCACACTACCCTCCAATACTAAATTGGTGATCCCTTGATGACTCAGAGTATGCCCTACCAACCGATCCCTTCTTCTAGTCAAGTTGTGCCACAAATTTCTCTTCTCTCCAATTCTATTCAGTACCTCCTCGTAGGAGGATCATAGCTGCAGGTAAATGTAAGGGAAGTAGTTAAAGAATAGGGTGCATGAAAAACTGTTAGAACGAAACCGATGGAACAAGAATAAATATGGAGAGAAGGAACGAAGCAGGGACGTAGACAGCAAGTACTTTACCGAAAGTTAGTGCATGCACATGGAGCAGTTCATTGTTGGCGCAGTTGGATCCGGTTGGAAAAGAGAGAGAGATAGGAAAGAAACGGAAGAAGGCATGAGGGCACAGAAGAAGGCTGGAAGAGAAAGAGTGAAGGCCCAGGAGGAATGTAAGAAGAAACTACAAAAGGAAGATGTAAATTAGTGGCTAGAATATCTATTCAGGTAGATGTATTAGGGCAGGTAGAAAGTCAGAAAGAACTGAAGCCACATGTAGGTTGGGAAATAGTGGAATTATGATGGAAATAAAAGGAATGCGCCTCCCCCCCCCTTGAACCATGGACCTTGCCTTTGGTGGGGAGGGAGGCTTGCGTGCTTCAGCGATACAGATAGCCGTGCCGTAGGTGCAACCACAACAGAGGGGTATCTGTTGAGAGGCCAGACAAACGTGTGGTTCCTGAAGAGGGGCAGCAGCGTTTTCAGTAGTTGTAGGGGCAACAGTCTGGATGATTGTATGATCTGGTCTTGTAACACTAACCAAAATGGCCTTGCTGTGCTGGTACTGCGATCGGCTGAAAGCAAGGGGAAGCTACAGCCGTACTTTTTCCCGAGAGCATGCAGCTTTACTGTATGGTTAAATGATGATGGCGTCCTCTTGGGTAAAATATTCCGCAGGCAAAATAGTCCCCCATTCAGATCTCCAGGCAGTGACTACACTAGAGGATGTCGTTATCAGGAGAAAGAAAACTGGCGTTCTACGGATCGGAGCGTGGAATGTCAGATGCCTTAATCGGGCAGGTAGGTTAGAAAATTTAAAAAGGGCAATGAATAGGTTAAAGTTAGATGTATTGGGAATTAGTGAAATTCGGTGGCAGGAGGAACAAGACTTTTGGTCAGGCGAATACAGGGCTATAAATACAAAATAAAATAGGGGTAATGCAGGAGTGGGTTTAATAATGAATAAAAAATAGGAGTGTGGGTAAGCTACTACAAACAGCATAGTGAACGATTTAGTGTGGCCAAGATAGACACGAACGCCACACCTACTACAATAGTACAAGTTTATATGACAACTAGCTCTGCAGATGACGAAGAAATTGAAGAAATGTATGATGAAATAAAAGAAATTATTCAGATACTGAAGGGAGACGAAAATTTAATAGTCATGGGTGACTGGAATTCGGCAGTAGGAAAAGGGAGAGAAGGAAACGTAGTAGGTGAATATGGATGGGGGGGGGGGGGGTAAGAAAAGAAAGAGGAAGCCACCTGGTAGAATTTTACACAGAGCACAACTTAATCATAGCTAACACTTGGTTCAAGAATCATAAAAGAAGGTTGTGTACATGGAAGAAGCCTGGAGATACTGACAGGTTTCAGATAGATTATATAATGGTAAGACAGAGATTTAGGAACCAGGTTTTAAATTGTAAGACATTTCCAGGGGCAGATGTGGACTCTGACCACAATCTATTTGTTATGAATTGTAGATTAAAACTGAAGAAATTGCAAAAAGGTGGGAATTTAAGAAGATGGGATGTGGATAAACTGACTAAACAAGAGGTTGTAGAGAGTTTCAGGGAGAGCATAAGGGAACAATTGACAGTAATGGGGGAAAGAAATACAGTAGAAGAAGAATGGGTAGCTTTGAGGAATGAAATAGTGAAGGCAGCAGAGTATCAAGTAGGTAAAAAGACGAGGGCTAGTAGAAATCCATGGGTAACAGAAGAAATATTGAATTTAATTGATGAAGGGAGAAAATATAAAAATGCAGTAAATGAAGCAGGCAAAAAGGAATACAAACCTCTCAAAAATGAGATCGACAGGAAGTGCAAAATTGCTAAGCAGGGATGGCTAGAGGTCAAATGTAAGGATGTAGAGGCTTATCTCACTAGGGGTAAGACAGATACTGCTTACAGGAAAATTAAAGAGACTTTTGGAGAAAAGAGTACCACTTGTATGAATATCAAGAGCTCAGATGGAAACCCAGTTCTAAGCAAAGAAGGGAAAGCAGAAAGGTGGAAGGAGTATATAGAAGCGATGTACTTGAGGACAATATTATAGAAATGAGAGAATGTAGATGAAGGTGAAATGGGAGATATGATACTTCGTGAAGAGTTTGACAGAGCACTGAGTGATCTATGTCGAAACAAAGCCGCAGGAGTATACAACATTCCATTAGAACTACTGATAGCCTTGGGAGAGCCAGTCCTGACAAAACACTACCATCTGGTGAGCAAGATGTATGAGACAGGCGAAATACCCTCAGACTTCAAGAAGAATATAATAATTCCAATCACAAAGAAAGCAGGTGTTGACGGATGTGAATATTACCGAACTATCAGTTTAATGAGTCACGGCTGCAAAATACTGACGCAAATTCTTTACAGACGATTGGAAAAACTAGTAGAAGCTGACCTCGGGGAAGATCAGTTTGGATTCCGTAGAAATATTGGAACACGTGAGGCAATACTGACCCTACGACTTATCGTAGAAGCTAGATTAAGGAAAGGCACACCTACGTTTGTAGCATTTGTAGACTTAGAGAAAGCTTTTGACAATGTTGACTGGAATACTCTCTTCCAAATTTTTCAAGGTGGCAGGGGTAAAATACAGGGAGCGGAAGGCTATTTACAATTTGTACAGAAACCAGATGGCAGTTACAAGAGTCGATGGACATGAAAGGGAAGCAGTGGTTGGGAAGCGAGTGAGACAGATGTTATTCAATCTGTATATTGAGCAAGCAGTGAAGGAGACCAAAGAAAGATTCGGAGTATGTATTGAAATCCATGGAGAAGAAATAAAAACACTGAGGTTCGCCGATGACATTGTAATGCTTTCAGAGACATCAAAGGACTTGGAAGAGCAGTTGAATGGAATGGATAGTCTTGGAAGGAGGATATAAGATGAACATCAACAAAAGTAAAACGTGGATAATGGAATGTAGTCAAATAAAGTCTGGTGATGCTGAGGGAATTAGATTAGGAAATGAGGCACTTAAAGCAGTAAAGGAGTTTTGCTATTTGGGGAGCAATATAACTGATGATGGTAGCAGTAGTGAGGATATAAAATGTAGACTAGCAATGGCAAGGAAAGTGTTTCTAAAGAAGAGAAATTTGTTAACATCGAATATAGATTTAAATGTCAGGAAGTCATTTCTGAAAGTATTTGTATGGAGTGTAGCTATATATGGTAGTGAAACGTGGACGATAAATATTTTGGACAAGAAGAGAATAGAAGCTTTCGAAATGTGGTTCTACAGAAGAATGCTGAAGATTAGATGGGTCGATCACATAACTAATGGGGAGGTATTGAATAGAACTGCGGAG
The DNA here is from genome assembly GCF_023898315.1 of Schistocerca nitens. NCBI lineage: Eukaryota > Metazoa > Arthropoda > Insecta > Orthoptera > Acrididae > Schistocerca > Schistocerca nitens. The sequence continues at coordinate 507,083,320 of NC_064615.1, forward strand.
AAGAGGAGTTCGTGGCACAACTTGACTAGAAGAAGGGATAGGTTTGTAGGACACGTTCTGAGACATCTAGGGCTCACCAATTTAGTATTGGATGGCAGCGTGGAGGGTAAAAATCGTAGAGGGCGACCGAGAGATGAATACACTAAGCAGATTCAGAGGGATGTAGGTTGCTGTAGGTAAAGGGAGATGAAGAAGCTTGCACAGGATAGAGTAGCATGGAGAGCTGCATCAAATAAGTCTCAGAACTGAAGACCACAACAACAACAACAACAGCTACATTAAAGGAATGAGGAGAATACCAAGGTATGGAAATCCAGAAGATGGAGAATAAAGTCGAGTAGTATGCTCGGCAAATTACTGGACTACAGAGCACAGAATCGGAAAGAAATTCACGACCGAAACCTTTAAACAGAATTCTTGTATGTTCAAGTGCGATTCGTAGGCTGAACAACGTGGGAAAGTTCTGGAGAAGGACATTAAGTTGTAGGGCAAAACCATTTTTAGCCTCAATTTTGGTTTGAACACCACAGTATTTAGTGTTCATCCTACCTTTATGGTGACTTACCCAGGCAGTTTTAGGAGCACATAAAGTATTGTGCTCTACTGACCACTAAGGTGAAAGAAGAGAGAGATGAGAGAGGGAAAAGTTCTTGGTCCGTCTTATGATTAGAACTCGAGTCTTTGATGGTCTGGCACTTGTCACACAGCCATACTTTGAGTTGTGTAGCAGAGCCGAGAGGAATGAAACCTTGGTGCCGAGTTCTGGGCCCGTGAAGGACTCTGTATAGTGAGTTTGTTTGTTTACTCTTAGTTGTCCGATTAGCTACCTAGCTTCGAAGAGTCGACAAAAATCGGAGGATTTCGCTCTATAATCATTTGTTTTTGGCTGCAACCAAAGTGTGATGCTGCCATTGTTATCTGCTGTGTCACTTTGTTGTAATTCACTGTATTTCATACTGTTTCCATTCCTTGTGAAACTGTACGTAATTGCTACAGCGAGGATCATTATTAAATATGTCAAACTAATACACAATTTCAGTTTCAGTTACGGACAGTGGTTAAATGATTTTTACCGTAACTCGTACTTTTGTTTTCGCGAAAGCATGAAGCACAGGGTAAGGTGCCTAAACTACGGAAGGCAGGCGTGTCCTCCCCCTCCCCCCTATCACAAGCTTTCTCACCTCCTGGCGATCTATGTAGGGGGCCGGACTGATGTCTGCAACCCCGTCTGGCAACTGGCCATCTCAGAGTAAACACACTGCAGGGCTTCCGCATCGTGAAGCGTGAGGAGGACAGGGCAGTAACATATGAACGCCGACAGACTATCGACAACGGAAGCGATCGACTAGCGATGTCCGCACGGGTGGTGAGGGAGGGTGGGGGTCATGGGGAGCAGGGACTGGCAGGCAGTCAGCTGGCGACGCCTGTTTCCGCCCTAAAGCTGAACGTTGTCCTATGCGTGTTGCTTCCCTGTCCTTGATTCAGTATTTATAATCACGGCCGTTTCACCTCGGCACGGAACAGAGCTTCACTTATAAATAAAGAGGCGACGGTGCACAGTGGTTTGTTGGCGAACGCTGCTTGCAGTCGGTGAGGGCAAGGGTACAGTAGACGTCATCATTGTGACTACTCTCTCGCCCGTCCAATTCCCCCTATCCGCCTTGATTTCCGTACCGCCCTGTTTTCTAGTCCATGTCATGTTCAAATGTGTGTGAAATCTTATGGGACTTAACTGCCAAGGTCATCAGTTCCTAAGCTTACACACTACTTAACCTAAATTATCCTAACACACACACCCATGCCCGAGGGAGGACTCGAACCTCCGCCGGGAACAGCCGCACAGTCCACGATTGCAGCGCCTAGACCGCTCGGCTAATCCCTCGCGGCGTCCATGTCATCATAGGCGTTGCTTATTGCGGAAATGCTGCGAAAGGCGAGCCTGTGGGCAGTTACGTCAGGCTGCGTCTTACGTGTTTCGTGTCTTTTACGGATCAATGAGAAAAAGATAATGAAATTCAGTGAAAGTACTATTGCAGAAAGCTGGTCAACAAAGGTGTCACCGTCAAAGCGCTAGAGCCCAAAGTTTAGGTGCCAATGCTGCAATGGATCGATCCTTTCACAATAGAAGTCACGCGGGAGCTATTTGAACCTCTCATCAAGTAAAAGAATTCTGGTTATGTTTTGATTTGTCCACATCATCAATTCCACAGCTACACATTTACATACACAACTATAAAATCATCAGATTTTATGATAATAACACTGAAAGATATCTTAGGGTTCATTTTAAAGGATACGCGGACTTCTACATAGTGTAAAGAATATACGAAAATTATAATGGCATCATATGCTACACATTGCACATTTCTACAACAGAATAAATCCTGGAAATGCTCCACAAAATCAGAAACTATGAAAACGTGAATACTGTAGAGAAAATGGAATTGTTACTCCATAATGCGAAGAAAAGATTATGGTGTATCCTTCTTAGCTTCAAAACATCAGAGCCTTCGTAAAGAAATTCGAAACATAAATGCTTTTTTTAATAACGGTAAGTCAACTATGGCATTAAGTATGCGATACACACATGAGAAACATAAGTTTGTCGGCCAGTTCTATTCGCGCATACTTTTATCTGTCACAATTTCTCATTTTCTTGCTGTGGCGTAGTGATAAGGCACTGGAATCACATCTGGGAAGAAAGACGTTAAAGCAATACACAGGTCTTTTGTAGATGCTGTGAACCACTTCAGGAAAATGTCGGCATAGTTTTATTAACAGACGACGAAAGAACACTGTCGCTAACGACTTCAGTTCAAATGGCTCTGAGCACTATGGGACGCAACTGCTGAGGTCATCAGTCCCTTAGAACCTAGAACTACTTAAACCTAACTAACCCAAGGACATCACACACATCCATGCCCGAGGCAGGATTCGAACCTGCGACCGTAGCAGTCGCCCGGTTCCAGACTGTAGCGCCTAGAACCGCTCGGCCACCCCGACCGGCTAACGACTTCAGTCTGAGTTTCCGTATTGTCTCTACTGACTACAATATCATAGTTACGTTTTAAAGACTATAGCTATTAATGATTTTTAACGACAAAACATTGTTTTGAAAAGAGGTTTTCGGCAAAATGCTGACATCTGACGTCTTCAGTAGTATATATTTTTTGGTGTGTCAGTACATGCCCGAAATATTGTAAATTTTTGTCAGAAAAATGTAATTTAAGTTATTAGCAACTTTTACATCGTGCAGTTCACTTAGTGTGGGACGAATTTTGACTACAGATTTGTGGTAGTATAGAAGTAATTTTTTCACGTTCTCAGCACGATACGTACCATTATACATCTTCAGAACAGAGCTGTTTATAGATGAGTGGATAGAGCTGTGCAAAGATTAGAAGACTGCTTTGTTATACTATGTACACCTGAGCCCTTATTACTGTATGAAAACCTGTATTATATTATGAGCAGTTTCTTGAAACTTTCATCACACTATCTGGAAATGTAGCAGTCATGCTTATATGACGACTGCCTTGTGTACCCAGCCACCGACATACATGTCTCAGTCACCGGGTCATTTGAATCATACCATTGATGTATGGAGTACAGTTTCCCTTTCTTGAGCTCAACTAACAAACTAGACTTCGACGGGATGTCGAACTTCCTGGTACTTTTCGCTTACAAAATTGGTGGAGTGTGTCTGACTCAAATCCTGTGTATGATTATGTAAACTACAAGGCGTATAGACAGCTCTGAACTCACAGTGTTCGGGAATGAAGTTAGTATATATCATCTGACAGCTCAAGCCTGAGAAATAATAAATATGGCAGAAATATATCGACTATGCTTGAGCATTACGTAGTTAATCTATCTCTGATGATCGCTGATAGTATACAGGGTGAATCACCTGACGTTACCGCTGGATATATTTCGTAAACCACATCAAATACTGACGAACCGATTCCACAGACCGAACGTGAGGAGAGGGGCTAGTGTAATTATTTAATACAAACCATAAAAAATGCACGGAAGTATGTTTTTTACCACAAACCTACGTTTTTTAAAATGAAACCACGTTAGTTTTGTTAGCACATCTGAACATATAAACAAATACGTAATCAGTGCCGTTTGTTGCATTGTAAAATGTTAATTACATCCGGAGATATTGGAATCTAAAGTTGACGCTTGAAACCTCCGACGTTCAGTTGCGTGTTGTAACAAACACGGGCCACTGTCGGCGAGTAGCATCTGCAGGGACATGTTTACGATGACGACCGTGTGTGTCTCCGAGTGTGGCTGTAGTGCATTGTTGTGGTTTGGTCTAGCTGTCGCAGTGTCCGCATGTAGCGCTTGCTGCTATTGTTATTCTGCATTCGTCTCCGCACTCAGACCAACTGTAGTACACCGTGTTACCAGACGTCTGTGATAGTGTAGTGTTGTAGGAACTGTGACCATGGTGTATTCGATCTCTGAAAAGGCGGAGATGATACTCGTCTATGGCGAGTGTCGACGAAATGCAGCTGAAGCCTGCAGGGTGTATGCAGAACGGTACCCGGACAGAGAGCATGCAACGTGCCACACATTGCAAAACATCTACCACCAACTGTATGCAACAGGTATGGTCGTAGCATGCAAACGGGTCCGTAACAGGCCCGTCACAGGAGAAGCGGGTGCAATTGGTGTGTTAGCTGCTGTTGCCATGAGTACACGGGACACTGCGAGAGCCGGTGGACTGAGTCAAAGTAGTGTCATGCGCATACTGCATCGTCACCGCTTTCACCCGTTTCATGTGTCGCTACATCAGCAATTACATGGTGATGACTTTAATCATCGAGTGCAATTCTGTCAATGCGCATTAACAGAGAATGCGTTGCAGTTCTACCTGTTTACCGATGAAGCGAGTTTCACAAGCCACGGGGCAGTGAATCTACGTAACATGCATTACTGGTCCGTGGACAATCCTCGCTGGCTCAGACAGGTAGAGCGACAGCGACCGTGGACTGTAAATGTATGGTGCGGAATCATTGGCGACCACCTCGTTGGTCCTCACTTCATTGCAGGGGCCCAAACAGCTGCAACATACATCGCGTTTCTACAGAATGATCTGCCAACGTTGCTCGAAAATGTCCCACTGGAGACGCATCGACGTATGTGGTATCAGCATGATGGTGCAGCTGCACATTCCGCAATTAACACTAGGCTGACCCTTGACAGGATGTTCGACGGGCGTTTCATAGGACGTGGAGGACGCATAAATTGGCCAGCCCGTTCTCCTGATCTTACACCTCTGGACTTCTGTGGGGTACGTTAAAGGAGACTGTGTACCGTGATGTGCCTACAACCCCAGAGGATATGACACAATGTATTGTGGCAGCCTGCGGCGACATTACACCAGATGTACTGCGGTGTGTACGACATTCATTACGCCAGAGATTGCAATTGTGTGCAGCAAATGATGGCCACCACATTGAACATCTATTGGCCTGACATGTCGGGACACACTCTATGCCACTCCGTAATTGAAAACGGAAACCACGTGTGAACGTGTACCTCACCCGTCATGGTAATGTACATGTGCGTCAGTGAAAAACACCAATAAAAAGGTGTTAGCACGTGGACGTAATGTGCTGTTCCAGTCTCTTCTGTACCTAAGGTCCATCGCCGTTCCCTTTGGATCCCTACGTAATTCGGTGCTCTCCGATACACACGATCGAACAGCGAAGGAGTGGTACTCAAGCGTCAATTTTAGGTTACAATATCTCCGGATGTACTTAACATTTTACAGTGCAACAAACGGCACTGATTACGTATTTGTTTATATGTTCAGATGTGCTAACAAAACTAACGGCGTTCCATTTAAAAAACCGTAGGTTTGTGTTAAAAACATACTTCCGTGCATTTTTTTATGGTTTGTATTAACCAATTACACTAGCCTCTCTCCTCACGTTCGGTCTGTGGAATCGATTCGTCATTATTTGATGTGGTTTACGAAATATATCCATCGGTAATGTTAGGTGACTCACCCTGTATATATTAGCCGAGATTAGCCGAGCGGCCTAAGGCGATGCAGTCATGGACTGTTCGGCTGGTCCCGGCGGAGGTTCGAGTCCTCCCTCGGGCATGGGTGTGTGTTTTTGTCCTTAGAATAATTTAGGTTAGGTAGTGTGTAAGCTTAGGGACTGATGACCTTAGCAGTTAAGTCCCATAAGATTTCACACACATTTGAACATTTAGTATATATATATATATATATATATATATATATATATATATATATATATATATATATATATATATATATATAGTTTGGGCAGCAAGGAAGGCAGCAAAAGGAACTGGCCATGTAGTTTAGTCCAAATGCGCTCTTTAAGGGCAAAACACCAATAATAATAATAATATATATATATATACTGCTGGCCACCGTAAATGCAACACCCTGAAGGAAGCATCCGAATCAAGTGAAATTTACACCATGAGTTTGCAGCGATGAGATATGCAACTGATTAGAATTTCAGCGCAGACGCACATCACAAGCGCCTGTGGCGCCACCTCATAGCGCCATTTAACGCTTGGCGATTTCGACGAGTGTACGTTCGGCACGTGTGTTTACCTTGTGGTTGTTTCACAAGACAATCAGTTATGCCTCGTAGACAACAGCGAATATCGTTTGATCAAGTATCCGAGTTCGACAGAGGAAGGATAGTGGCTTACCGAGGTTGTGGATTATCATACAGAGAAATCGCTAGTCGTGATGGAAGAAACCAAACAACTGTAATGCGGATATTTGACCGTTGGCTGCAGGAGGATACGACGGACCGACGCGGTCGATCGCATTCACCTCGGTGCACCACTGCGCGTGCTGATAGGCAAATTGTGCGCATGGCAGTGACGGATCGCTCAGTAACATCCCGAACCATAGCACAGCACATTGCGTCTGTAACGCATCATCCAGTGTCTGCGCGTACCATTCGACGCAGTTTACAGCAGAGTGGTCTGTCCGCGAGACGTCCATTGCTTCGTCTATCATTGACGCAGAACCACAGACGTCTCCGTCGCCAATGGTGTGATGACAGACGGATGTGGACGGCAGAATGGAATGACGTTGTCTTTACTGACGAGGCACGCTTCTGTCTGCAGCACCACGATGGTCGGATTCGAGTATGGAGACACCGTGGAGAGAGGATGCTGGACAGCTGCATTATGCACCGCCACACTGGTCTTGCACCGGGTATTATGGTATGGGGCGGTATTGGATATTACTCTCGCACGCCTCGAGTACGCATTGCCGGTACTTTAAATAGCCGGCGCTACATATCCGAGGTGCTGGAGCCAGTTGTCCTTCCTTACCTTCAGGGCTCGGCCACAGCCATATTTCAACAGGATAATGCGCGACCACACGTGGCACGCATTGTCCAAAGGTTCTTCGTCAATAAGCAGATTGAATTGCTTCCCTGGCCGGCTCGCTCTCCGGATCTTTCGCCGATAGAAAACATGTGGTCCATGGTTGCTCAACGAGTGACCCAGATTACATCCCCAGCTGCCACACCAGATGACCTTTGGCAACGTGTGGAAGCTGCTTCGGCTGCTGTACCCCAGGAACACATCCAACGTCTCTTTGACTCAATGCCGAGACGTGTGGCAGCGGTGATCTCCAACAATGGCGGCTACTCTGGCTACTGATTCTGGCAGGAACCACATGTCACAGACGTCTGTAAACGTAATCATTTGATACTTGGTCAACATGTTATCTTCAAAATAAATTTTGTTGTGCTACCTCTTGTCTTTGTTGGTGTTGCATTTACGGTGGCCAGCAGTATATACACTCCTGGAAATGGAAAAAAGAACACATTGACACCGGTGTGTCAGACCCACCATACTTGCTCCGGAGACTGCGAGAGGGCTGTACAAGCAATGATCACACGCACGGCACAGCGGACACACCAGGACCCGCGGTGTTGGCCGTCGAATGGCGCTATCTGCGCAGCATTTGTGCACCGCCGCCGTCAGTGTCAGCCAGTTTGCCGTGGCATACGGAGCTCCATCGCAGTCTTTAACACTGGTAGCATGCCGCGACAGCGTGGACGTGAACCGTATGTGCAGTTGACGGACTTTGAGCGAGGGCGTATAGTGGGCATGCGGGAGGCCGGGTGGACGTACCGCCGAATTGCTCAACACGTGGGGCGTGAGGTCTCCACAGTACATCGATGTTGTCGCCAGTGGTCGGCGGAAGGTGCACGTGCCCGTCGACCTGGGACCGGACCGCAGCGACGCACGGATGCACGCCAAGACCGTAGGATCCTACGCAGTGCCGTAGGGGACCGCACCGCCACTTCCCAGCAAATTAGGGACACTGTTGCTCCTGGGGTATCGGCGAGGACCATTCGCAACCGTCTCCATGAAGCTGGGCTACGGTCCCGCACACCGTTAGGCCGTCTTCCGCTCACGCCCCAACATCGTGCAGCCCGCCTCCAGTGGTGTCGCGACAGGCGTGAATGGAGGGACGAATGGAGACGTGTCGTCTTCAGCGATGAGAGTCGCTTCTGCCTTGGTGCCAATGATGGTCGTATGCGTGTTTGGCGCCGTGCAGGTGAGCGCCACAATCAGGACTGCATACGACCGAGGCACACAGGGCCAACACCCGGCATCATGGTGTGGGGAGCGATCTCCTACACTGGCCGTACACCACTGGTGATCGTCGAGGGGACACTGAATAGTGCACGGTACATCCAAACCGTAATCGAACCCATCGTTCTACCATTCCTAGACCGGCAAGGGAACTTGCTGTTCCAACAGGACAATGCACGTCCGCATGTATCCCGTGCCACCCAACGTGCTCTAGAAGGTGTAAGTCAACTACCCTGGCCAACAAGATCTCCGGATCTGTCCCCCATTGAGCATGTTTGGGACTGGATGAAGCGTCGTCTCACGCGGTCTGCACGTCCAGCACGAACGCTGGTCCAACTGAGGCGCCAAGTGGAAATGGCATGGCAAGCCGTTCCACAGGACTACATCCAGCATCTCTACGATCGTCTCCATGGGAGAATAGCAGCCTGCATTGCTGCGAAAGGTGGATATACACTGTACTAGTGCCGACATTGTGCATGCTCTGTTGCCTGTGTCTATGTGCCTGTGGTTCTGTCAGTGTGATCATGTGATGTATCTGACCCCAGGAATGTGTCAATAAAGTTTCCCCTTCCTGGGACAATGAATTCACGGTGTTCTTATTTCAATTTCCAGGAGTATATATATATATATATATATATATATATATATATATATATATATATATATATATATATAACTCCGTTAAAGCCGGCCCCAATCCCCCTCGTAAAAAAACCTTGGTCCAGCTGGCCCAGCCGGTAGTATCTTGTAGGGGCTCCCTAGCAGAATAAAGGTAAAGAGGATCAACGGCTTTGATGGCGAATGAAGATGAGGATCTCATCGTCAAGGAAGGCGGAAGAATTCTCTTCTTAAAACCCAAGCGTCGTATGTTGTGGAAACCACTGGCAACTTGGTCAGTGACCGTTCATCCAGTGGTTGCGGCTGTATCAACTGCTCCAGGAACTAACAATCCCTGGTTCAACACAACCAGCCTAGCTGGACATAATTTAATAACAAGTACTATGGTTCGTGAGAGCAACAACATTACCCCAGATGGTAATCAATCCACCCGTCGACAGGCGGCAACCAGGCATTCGGATTCTGGGGACCCGTGCAACCACGAACTCAGAGAAAGTCGGATTTCTCTGGTAAACTACCCACTAAAACACCAACATTCATTGGTGCACTAAATATCAGTACACTAATACAGCCTCGAAAGCTATTCAGTCTTACTGCAGAACTTGACAGACAAAAAATCGTTTTCAAAAATGGTTCAAATGGCTCTGAGCATTATGGGATTTAACATCTATGGTCATCAGTTCCCTAGAACGTAGAACTACTTAAACCTAACTAACCTAAGGACAGCACACAACACCCAGTCATCACGAGGCAGAGAAAATCCCTAACCCCGCCGGGAATCAAACCCGGGCGCAGGAAACGAGAACGCTACCGCACGACCACGAGCTGCGGAAAAAAAATCGTTTTACTAGCACTTCAGGAAACATGATATACTGACGATGATACCATAGATTATGCTAACTACCGCATATTCAAGAGCAAAATTGATAGACTAATTGGCAAAGGTGCCCCCTTGCTGGGAATGGCAATACTTGCTTACAAGAAGATCATAAACTCCGTCAAGGAAGTCAATCCCGTCAACAAAAGACTCATGACAGCACGTATACAGTGCGCAAACAGAAATTATACACTTGTCAACGCTCGCGCCCCAACCAACACAGACAACAAGAAAAACCCTACCGAAGTGGATAATTTCTGGAACTAACTTCAGAAGACTATGGCGAAGATCCCCAAGAAGGACACCATCTTACTCCTTGGTGACTTAATGCACAACTGGGCAGAGAGAAAGAATACAGGAAGACTATAGGCAGATATCGTGCGCACAATTTTACCAACAGAAATGGAAGGTGACTAGTTGATCTCTGCCAACAATTCAACCTGAAGATAATGTAGACATTTTTACGAAAGCATCCCAGAAAGCAAAAAACTTGGCGCTCTCCTATTCAAGAACTTGGCGAATTCCAGATTGACCATATAGCAATCTCCCACAAGCAGCAACGAGTAATTCATGGTGTACAAGACCAATATTGACTCAGACCACTACCTTAAACGAGTCAAAATAAAATTCACTCCTCGAAAGTACAATCCCAAGAAATCGCACCTGCGGAGATTCGACATAAACAGTCTCCACAAAACAAAGGACTAATGGGAGAAAGAGGGAGCAAACACATGGGAAGAGTTCAAAAATAAGATCATGCGTAAAGCACATAAACTACTATAGCTGAGAAAAAAGAAAAACATGCATGGTGTTCTTCAAAGTACGGAAAGAAACAGCCAGAACCATCAGACAAACCAAGAGAAGATACCTAAACAAACAACTGGAACAACTGGAGAGTGACATTCCGAATTACAATATAAGAGATTTCTACAGGAAATTTGCAAATAGGATACGAGGATACACACCACAAAATTTCTGCTTTAAAAGCAAAATGGAAAATTAGCACTTACTAAAGAAGAAAACTGCAATTTACTAAATTGTCCAGAACCCACAGAAAGATTCCCACTTACTCAACCCGCACACACCAACCAAGGCTCGATACCACCCTCAAAAGAAGAAAGCCTCAAGCACATCCACCATCTCAAAAACAACAGAGCGGCTGGTGAAGACAACATAGTAGCAGAACTACTGAAAAATTTAGGCGCTTGAGGAGCTCATGGAAATTATTAAAGAAATTTGAACAGCAGAAGAATTACCTGACGATTGGAAGTGTGCACTTATCCATACCCTGTACAAAAAATGAGACAGAACGGATGTCAACAATTACCGAGGTATTTCACTTCTACCAGTCACCTACAAGATCTTCTCTTCATGCCAATTGCAGAGAACACAGGAAAAAATTGAACACAAGATTGGGGAGTATCAAGCGGGTTTCCGACCCGGACGTTGGTACACTGAACAAATGTTTAATCTAAAAACAATGTTGAAATACGTAGCTATTAGACAAAAGCCCATCGACTTCAAGAAGGCGTATGACTCAGTCGACCGTAAATCCCTTGTCAACACACTAATAGAACTCGTACTTCACCAGAAAATACGTAAGCTCATTGAGCAGACACTCTCCAACACAACCTCTAAAGTAAAATTCATGGGGGAAATTTCGGAATGTTTTGAGATCAGAACTGGAGTAAGACAAGGAGACGGACTATCTCCAATTCTGTTCAATATCGTTTTGGACAAAGTCATAAGGGAATGGGAGAGAGAGCTTAGAAAACATGGCCTATGGAAACCAACGAAGATTGGAAGGAAAACTGAAGTCACCTGCCTAGCCTTTGCCGATGACCTTGCAATTTTGACAGACACTGAACAAAATGCAATACATCAAATAGAAATACTCAAGGAATGCGCCGAGAAGGTTGGCTTGCAGATTTCTTTTGAGAAAACGGAATTTATATGTACACTCTTAAACATACAGAATCTCACCACAAAATATGGACGGATAAACAGAGTTCCACATTTTAAATATCTGGGGTAAATTTTGGAACCCACTGAACTAGAAAAAAATCTCAAGAAATTCGAGCACAGAAATTAAAGAGAGCCACACCAACTTTACAACAGAAAGTGCTTGTCGATGCATGCAAAAATCAGGCACTGCAGCACTGTCATTAAGCCCGAGGTGCTATACGCAATAGAAACCTTGTCACTCCATAACAAGATGCTGCTACAAAATCTACAAAAAGAACGAAATATCATTAGGAAAATCCTTGGACCACGAAAAACTGAAGCTGGATATAGACTAGAAAGCAACAAAACTACAGAGAAAATTTCAAATATTGCTGCTGACATTAGGAAAAGACACCTAAAATTCTATGGACACATACACAGACTTCCTGAGCATAGACTCACACGCCAGATAGTCACAGCCACTGAAAACATTAAAGGTATAACATGGGCCGAACAAGTACGAAGAGACCTTACTGATGCTCAACTCACCATTCAGGACAATGCAGACCGTAACATCTACAGAAGGAAAATAGACAAGTGGGGAGTCCAGCCAGAGACAAGAGCCAAAAAGACCGTTACAAAGTGGACGGATGAAAGAAAGAAAACCATGAGCGAGAAAATGAAGGTCTCATGGAAAAACCGCAGGAGAGATAGATTAACTACGTAATACTCAAGCATAGTCGATATGTTTGTGCCATATTTATTATTTCTTAGGCTCCAGCTCTCAACTGATAACTTCAGCTAGACAAGAAAAGTGTTTATCTTTTTCTGTGTTTTCCACCTAGGATATTTATTACATTTCATGTGTGTTTTTCTGCTTAAGATATTTAATCTCATTTTTTCTAAGAGTCATTTCACTCGGTCTGTAGCGCAGTAGGCTCACCGAACACATCTAGCTACATAGCTCATTAACGCATCAGAGTCCATTGGTGACACGTCAGGAGGGTAGCAAGTTGCATTTCTACACTTGTCTGTCGCGCGGGGTAGCCACGGGGTATGACGCGCCTTTTCACGGTCCGCGCGGCTCCCCCCCCCCCCCCCCCCCCCGTCTGAGGCTCGAGTCCTCCCTTGGGCATGGGTATGAGTGTTGTCCTTAGCGTAAGATAGGTTAAGGTAGATTAAGTAGTGCGTAAGCTTAGGAACTGCTGACCTCAGCAGTTTGGTCCCGTAAGACCTTACCACTAATTTAAAATGGTTCAAATGGCTCTGAGCACTATGGGACTTAACTTCTAAGGTCATCAGTCCCCCAGAACTTAGAACTAGTTAAACCTAACTAACCTAAGGACATGACACACATCCATGCCCAAGGCAGGATTCGAACCTGCGACCGTAGCGGCCGCGCGGTTCCAGACTGCAGCGCCTTGAACCGCTTGGCCACCCCGGCCGGCACCACTAATTTAAAAAAAAAAATAGTTTCCTTCTTGAGTTAGTCTTGCTAAGAAGGCTAGCCACCTTCAGGCTGCTTCCTGGAGGTGTAGCTGTGGCGAAGAATCTTCGCGCGTCGCATGGGGCACGTCAGGTGCCGCTTGTTTTGCCGACGGGCTCTGCTTCCGGAGCACCTTCTAGTGCACCCTACGCGGTGGATTCGCCCTCATAACAGAGTGAGTGATGGGTGGCAACAGGTTCGTATCGCTCGAGGCGGAGGGCCAATATGGAGACTGCCTGCTGGCCTCCCCCGTTCACCCTCTAAATGGACTTGTAGAGTGCACATGGGGGCTTTTTAGGCTAAGCTCTGATAAACACTGGCCAGTCGACATACAGCAAGGGAAGTCAAACGGTGTACGGAATAAAGATACTTCGCCTGCCATAATTTTATCAGTCAATTGTCGAAGCGTTCGTAATAAAGTTACCGAATTTCCTGCCCTCCAGGAAAGTTCACGTGCTCAAATTATTCTTGGGACCAAGAGCTGGCTGATACCCGAGGAGGAAACCTCTGAGATATTTAGCGAGTACTGGAACGTATATATGAAAGACAGATTACAGACCATAGAAGAGGGAGTGTTCATTGCAGTCGACAAAAATATTGTCTCTATCAAGGTCGAAGTTGAGTGTGACAGTAAATTTATCTGGTCGCGTGTAACAGATGTAAGTGAAACCAAATTAATTGTCTAAAGCCGTTCAAAAAAATCTATTGTGAATAGCGCGTTAATACTTAGATCATGCAGTACTAGTTGGAGGCGACTTTAACCTACTGAGTACAGACTGGGATGTCTATGGATTCCTTGTGGGGGATACAGGCAGACAGTCATGCGAAATACTTCTGAACCCGTTTACTGGTAAATGTACTGAACAGCTAGCTCGGCAGCCCACACACAATGGAAATATCTTATACCATGTAGCTACAAAAAAGGCCGGACAACATCGACAGTGTCAGTATAGAAACAGGGTTTAGCGATCATCATGTCACCGTAGCAACTATGAGTACGAAAGTTAATAAATCAGTCAAGAAGGCTAGGAGAGTGTTTCTACTAGACAGAGCGGATAAGAACTTGTTAGTATCTCACTTAGACAGTGAATTTAGATGTAGAACGATTGCGAGCAGAGTTTAAGCAGATTGTAAATCGTGCCTAGTAAGTGCCTAGTAAGTGGGTAAAGGATGGAAATGAATCGCCATGGTTTAATGACGAAATTCGAAGGATGCTAAGAAAGCATCGGCTATTGCACTTTAGGGTCAAAAGAAAACGCACAAAAGACGATAAGCGTAGGTTAGTAGAGATACGGCATCTGTGAAAAGATCTACGTGCGAAGCATACAACTACCACCGTTACAGCTTTTCAAATGATCTGGCAGGGAATCGGAGAAAATTCTGCTCTTATTAAAATCGCCGAGCGGCTACATCGCTTCCATTCAGTCCCTTGTTGACCAGTCTGGGTTGGCAACTGAAGACAGCGAAACGAAAGCCGAAGTTTTAAATTTCACTTTCAAGAAATCGTTCACACAGGAGAGTCATACAAATATACCGTCATTTGACCATCGGAGAGACTCCCGTATGGAAACATGGTAATAAGCATACCTGACGAAGAGAAACAACTGAAATATTTGAAAGTAAATAAGTCCCAGTTCGATTTTACAAAGAGATGTCTACGGCATTGGCCCCTGACCTAGCTTGGATTTATCGTGAATCTCTCGTCCAGCACATGTCCCAAGCGATTAGAAAAAGGCGCAGGTTACTCCAGTACATAAGAAGGATAAAAGAACGGAACCGAAAAATTACAGACCAGTATTCCTAACTACTGTTTGCTGCAGAATCGTTAAACATAATCTGAGTTCGAGTATATAAAAAAAAAATTCTTGAGACTGAGAGGCTTATGTCCAAGAATCAGCATGGCTTTAGAAAGCATCGCTCGTGCGAAAAACAGCTTGTCCTTATCTCACGTGACATACTGCGAACTATGGGTGAGGAGCAACAGGCAGATACCATATTTCCAGGTTTCCGGAAAACATTTGACACAGTGCCCCATTGGAGGCTGTTAACGAAGGTGTGAGCATACGGAATAAGTTCACAGATACGTGAGTGGTTCGAAGACTTCTTAAATAATAGAACCCAGTATGTTGTCCTCGACGGCCAGTGTTCGTCAGAAACAAGGGTATCATCAGGAGTGCCCCAGGGAAGTGTGATAGGACCGCTGTTGTTATTTATATGCATAAATAATTAGCGGACGGGGTGGGCAGCAGTCTGGAGTTGTTTGCTGAAAATGCCGTGGTCTACGGTAAGGTGTCGAAGCTGAGTGACTGTACGAAGACACAAGACGACTTAGACAAAATTTCCAGTTGTTGTGATGATTGTAAGCTTGCCCTAAATGTGGTAAAAAGTAAGTTAATGCGGATGAGTAGGAAGTCAGACCTGCAATGTTCGGATACGCTATTACTAGTGTCCTGCTTGACACAGTTAAGCCCTATAAATATCTGGGGTAACGGTGCACAGCGATATGAGATGGAAGAAGCATGTGAGACTGTGGTAGGAAAAGCGAATGGTCGACTTCGGTGTATTGGGAGAATTTTAGGAAAGAGCAGTTCACCTGTAAACAACACCGCATATAGGACGCTAGTGCGACCTATTCTTGAGTACTGCTCCAGTGTTTGGGATCCGTACCAGGTCGGATTGAAGGAAGACATCGAAGCAATTCACAGGCATGCTGCTAGATTTCTTACTGGTTAGTTCGAACTATACGTAAGTGTTTCGGAGGTGCTTCAGAAGCACAAATGGGAATCCCTGGAGAGATGGCGACGTTCTTTTCGAGAAACTACTGAGAAAATTTAGAGAACCGGCATTTAAAGGTGACTGCCAAACTATTCTACTGTCGCTAACATTGTGCGTAAGCACCACGAAGATAAGAGAAATTAGGGCACATACGGAAGCATATAGATAGTCGTTTTTCCCTCGTTCTGTTTGCGAGTGCGACAAGAAAGGAAATGAATAGTAGTGGTTCAGGGTACCTTCCACCACGCAACGTACTGTGGCTTGCGGGGTATCTATGCAGATGTTGATGTATATGTAATAGAAGTATTACAGTAAGCGAATCATGTGCCACATCTACTATTGAAGTACTGTATTAGTAAAGTGGTACGACGCACTTTAGGAAAAAAGAAAATTTTCTGTTAACAAAATATGTGACGCAGACGACAGATTTCTGCCCTACTCGTTGACGAACCGTGAAGTGTTCGTTGCAGTAGCTGACAATACTCACTGGTGAGCTGTTCACATTATATAAAACAGCTATGGTGTGTTAACTGCTAGAGCCATCTATTTCTTTAATTTACAACAGGGACTGTATCAGTTTGTGCGAGGAAGTGACTAAAAGTATCCTGTCAATTTACATGAGCTCCTTCGTCTTAACAAGGTCACATCGGCAAGTCATGAAACAGAATACACCTTGGAACACGAGGAATTGCATTGCCTACGACTAGTTCAAGATAACTTTGGAGAATCCACTAACATACCGCTTATACTTGCATATGCTGCTTGAGTTAGAGTTCATTTTATGTAGACCAGCTTTTTTTACTTGCTTCTCAATCTCTCTACGGACTGCAACTTTGTGTGTATAGTTACAACATTCCTAAGAGTAGCTACGCATGAGAAATACTTATAGTGGCAGTACTTCGTTCTAATGACAGAGTTGTGACTGAGGCTTCACTTTTAAACGATCCGTAGGCCTACTGATACGTACACCGTCGGTCTACGTAACACAAAAGCAAAGCGTCATGACACAAGCCTGTCTTAAGGGAAACGAGATTTCCAAGCTTGTCTTAAAGATGCAGAGATATATCTGCATGAAATGATTGATAAAATATATTAAGAAATAAGGTACTCTATCTGTAAACGTTAAACAGCTATTGGAGTTCACTTACCAGGAGAAAAAATGCTGCAGTTTGTAGGACGTGAATCGAGGAGCTTATCAAAGCAGGAAGCAATCAGTTGCAGTGTGATAATACTGTATACAGTGTACTATCATATCAAAGGACGGCAAGAAGGCGCCATCTGTTTTATTATGTTCACTGATCAGTAGTTATTTGGAATGAGTCAGAGCAAAGTGTCATTATCAGCATGAGTGCATGATTTGGGAGGAAACCATGGTCAAAGAAATGAAGAAGGCGGCTGTTTTCAGATGAAGAGATTTGCGTGTACATCGTAGACTATAAGTAAGGTTTATAGGTGGGAAAATTTTGTATAGCCCATCAGGTAGGGACGGGTCAGCGCCTCCGTCATAGCTAGTGCAACGTAGCTATGACTTCAGCCTTCTCTAGTGCTTCAAGAAACTATTTTCACATATTCGTTTCACGAAGACCACACAGTATCTGGCTGAGTTTGTCGAACATATTTTGCACTGCATCTCAGTCATCTAAGTAGAGTAAAAGGAACATGTAGTACTACCCAAAACTTTTTTTTACGTAATAATTAACGTGGACGTGGAGTCAGATTGTAAGAACATTGCAACATAGGAAAACTGGTCACATTGTATAATACTTAAATCGTCGAAGAAAGTATAGGTCCTTGCTATAATGTTCGCATAGTCCCAGTCACAGGTAAATCAGGTCACATAGGATTAAAGAGGATAGTGAACCCATACAGAGAACGGCAGCACGGGTGGACGCAATTCTGTGTATCACACGGAACGTCATGGAAATACTGGAAAACAATTGACAGACACTACAGGATGCATGCGAACTATCCCCACTGACGACTGTCAAGAACAAGTATTGAGTGAATAATCTAGAGATATTCTTCGCTCCCCCACGCATCGCTCCTGTAGGGATGGAGTTGACAAGATTAGATTAATTACAGCGAACAGAGAAGCATTTGAGCTGTCAGTCTACCTTAGCTCCATACGGGGAGAAATCCCACTATGTGGCAGAATGATAAGTAGCCTCTGTCAAAGTGGTTTTCAAAATACACTGAGGTGACAAAAGACATTGGGTAGCGTTATGCACGTATACAGATGGCGGTAGCATCGTATACACACGGTATAAAAGGGCAGTTCGTTGGCGCAGCTGTCACTTGTACTCGGGTGATTCATGTGGAGAGGGTTCCGACGTCATTATGGCCGCACGGTGGGAATCAGCAGACTCTGAACTCGGAACTGTAGTTGGAGACAGACGCATGAGACATTCCATTTCGGAAATCATTAGGAAGTTCAGTATTCCGAAATCCACAGTTTACCTCTTACCAGAGGCAAAGCAGTGGACGATAGCTTTCACTTAACTAACCACTTGCGAGGTGCCGGAGCTAGCAGTGTATTTAACACTAAATTCTTCTAGAATCTTCATATATAAAGGATGCCCTAAGCCCCCCCTATTCTAACTCCGACTTTTTGCTGTTGCACATGGATTAAAAAGAAACGCTAACTGACTGTAATCGACCCTGCAAGTGGAGTAGAAAAGAGTTTGGCACCTACAATAATTTAATTTGATAAATAAGATAAATAAAGGAAAGTTTCATTAACGTAGTGAGAAATGATAGGGTTGCTCTACCGATTAACAGAATGAAAGTTCTGTCCAAAATAACAATATGATTTATTATAACTCAAAATAATAAACAAAAACACATGAAACATTTACAATACATCAAATTGGCTCAAATTGGATACTCAAATAAATGCTGTGAAGGTGAAGTTGTCCCTAAACTAGATTGTGACATTTATGACGAAGTGGTATGTGGAGCCAATTCCTTGCAACTCAAGTCTTAAGAGAGACACACAGCCAACCCAGCATTAATTGCTGCTACATGAGTGAGAACTCAGACAATGAAAACCCAAGACAGATCAAAGTTAGAAAAGACAAACAGGCGCGCTCTGCTGAGCTCGGATTATCACCTACCAAAATTGCCTGCTTAGCTGGTGCTGCGGACGTACATTACCAAGCTGTCTTCTTAACTGCACGGACACGATCTGGCGTACCGGAGCCGATGGCTGGTTGCTTCGACGTCCCGTCGTGGTGATGATAACATCGCGAGTATAGCCCAAAACAAATTATCCTGGCCTGGTTGTTCCAGACTAAAGACTTCCTATCAATACAAATGTGCCTCTGAGGGAGACGAAGAAGGCTCGCCACACAATCCCTGACGGCACAGTGATTGATTTTAACAAGTGAAGTCACACAGTAACTCCGATACAGTCAACTTTAGCCAAAACTGCCCAAGACAGACAACATAGGCCACTTGTACGCAGAACGCTCAATTGCCAACTGTACTCGGAAAGTTACGTTGAAGTCGAAACTTCAGCAACTTCGTTAAACAGTTACAATCAAATAAAAGTATATTAGACAGCCAACAGAAGACAGGCTGTCCAGAGCAGCGAGAGCTCAGTCTTGTAACCTACTCCGACCGAAAGGCGAAAGCCGACTACCCACAAGAGCACCCATACAAACTGAACACAGAACATTCCCGCCCCAACGACAGTTGCCGTGGTTAACCGTTCCAATCAGCAACTCGAAAACCGGCGGAAAATTCCACTCTATTGCCGGAGCACTACCATTCTACCAATGGTGATTCTTGGCGCCAATTTCTGCGCCGATTTTGCTACGTCACGGAGCTATGCCCTGAGCAAGCCAATCACAGTTACAATTTTGCAGAAAGCGCGGGAATTTTCCCGCCACAACTGCCTGGGTACACAAGTCGTTCCCACACCTCGCTGGTAGCCTGCCAGAAAGTGTTTTCGCTAAGTTTCTGCGAAGTAACGGAACCTCTAGCCCAGCCGCTACTTCAGGCCCCTGCGGGCGTGTCTTTTGACAATGTCGGCGTCTGGAAAGCATTCACTCGACTCCATCACACCCGTCGGCTTAACCCTTTCAAGATCAGCAGTGCCCACCTGTCACCGGACCACCCGGGTGACGAGAGACGCTGCGTGGGAAGTCCGTGTGTGAAGGAATAGCGACTTTTCACCGCATGCAATTAGAGAGGAAAATCGTAAGATAGAAATATGAGAGGGGGCTCATGCCACCTCTCAGACTGAGAACAGTAGCGTTTGCGTAGAGTTACCAATGCTAATAGACAAACACCGCTGCATGAAATAGCCGCAGAAATCAACATGGGAAGTATGATGAACATATCCATTACGACAGTGCGGCGAATTTCCAAAACTTACCAAGGTCTGGGCTTGACAAACATGGATCCATAGAAAGTCAGACAGGCGATCTTTCAAACGCTGAAACAAACAAAAAAGCGGGTATACAGAGTGAATCACCTAAAACTTGTCCAGCAGATATATGCGTAAGTGAAAACTGCTGTTGATGTGCAGAATGGATTAATAGCCAGGAGCTCGTATTGTTAGTCAATAAAAAGATTGTAGTAATACTTAGTGTTTTCTGCGCAAACATACACTTTTAACATGGAACAATGCCTATTGACGTTAGAAAAGTAATAGCAGGGTAAATTATAATGTCAGTGGCGTTTGTTACAGGATTCTAGTGCGAAGGCTTACAAGCTGTCGTGTTTTGAAATGTTTCCACAGTGACACATGTTTGTGCCATTCAATCTGTTTAATTGCGAGGTACGGTGTTGTATGTTTGCTTACAATGCGCGCGTGTGTTTCTTGAGTGCATTATGACTTGCTAGTCAGTTGCTGAATGACAGTCCAAGAAATATGTCATGAGTAGACAATGGGAACGATGCGATTGACAAGCGAATAAAAATCCGACATGCTCATGGTGTATGGATAGTGTAGGAGAAATGCAGTTTTTTTGCACTGTGTATGCGGCAAGATATTCCATTAGACGTCAACCATCCCGACAATTATATGAAGGTAGTAACTGTTCCGAAAGAACAGATACAAATGATGACCATGCAGCTTCTCGAGAAAGAAATGATAATTAATCGAAAACTCTCAGCTGCCAACAGGTGTTGTTGATATACCTCAATGAGGACAGCTGGAAATGTGTGCCCCAACCGGAATTCGAACCCGGGAATGCATAGCAGACGCTCTATCCTTCAGGAACATTATGAATGTAGTTTGTAGACAGTTGGGTATGTGGGTCTCACGGGAAGCGTGCAAGGGATGAGTCCCTGCAGTCGCGCTATCCTCTGTGGCTCAGATGGGACGCCGGCACGGTAGCTCAGCGTGTTCGGTCAGAGAGCTGGTTGGCCTCTATAATAAAAAACTGAGTGAAGGACCGACAAACGAACTTCAACGGATGTCATGTGACGTCCGCAACGACCAAACATAACGATCAACAACGAACAAAATGCACAAAAAAAGATGGATAGAGCGCCTGCCATGTAAGCAAGAGATTCTGGGTTCGTCTGGGGCACACATTTTCAGCTGTCCCCATTGAGGTATATCAATAACGCCTGTTGGCAGCCGAGGGTTTTCGGAAAATCATCATTTCTATTCCGACAATTATTTACGAACCTCTTTAACCAGTTACATGAAAGTCTTAGAGTAACACATAGACAACGTAACAGAAGGAAACAAGTAACGGCAGAAGAGGAGGAAATTAATATTCCCGCTGCTGTCGCAGTTGGTCTTCACACTAGCTCCCGCGCCTTCGCACGAGGATGCAGCATGAGTCAAGCAAGTGTCTTATGCATTGGCCGTAGACGTAGGTTCCATCCATCAAGGCCGGCCGCTGTGGCCGAGCGATTCTTGGCGCTATAGTCTGGAACCACGCGCCCGTTACGGTCGCCAGGTTCGAATCCTGCCTCGTGCATGGACGTGTGTGATTTCCTTAGGTTAGTTAGGTTTAAGTAGTTCTAAGTTATAGGGGACTGATGACCTCAGATGTTAAGTCCCATAGTGCTCAGAGACATTTTGAACCATGAATCAAGAGTTGCATGGAAACGATTACGAGAATTGCGTTAACTTCTCTACATGGGCATTAAGACGGGAGTCTCCAGATGTATTATGCATCTTCTTTAATGATGAAGCAACATTTACGAATCATATCCAGGTAAACCGCCGAAACATGCAATATTTGCCTGTTGACAATCCCCGTTCGCTTTGTTATGTGGATCGACAGCGTCTAGTAGTGTAAAGGTGTCATGTGGAATAGTGAATTATCAGCTCAAAGGCCTGTTGTTCATAGACGGAACACTCAAAGCGCGCAAGTATCGCAGTCTCCTACTACACCATCTTCCACGGAGAGTAGAGGACGTTCCTCTGCAGACTGGAAGGAACCTGTGGCATCTCCATGATGGCTGTCCAGCCCATAGTGCACGAAGTACTACAACATGTGTTCACGAAATGTTTCCAAGCCGTTGGACTGGACGCAGAGGACCGTTCCTCAGATTTGACTTCTGTCGACTTTTTTTGTCGGGAAAGCCGAAAGACGCTGTGTACGAGGACATACCAACTACATATGTTGATATGTAATAATGTATTACTGCTGCCTGCTCGGACATTTCCACTGAAATGTTAACACGTGTGCAGCCGTCGTTCCATACCAGACTGGAAGTTTGTATTTCCGCTGCTGTAGTCGTTGTGATGCTCCATTGTCTTCTTACTGGTTAGAATCCATATAACTAGCGTATGCTCCTATGTTGTTCTTTAGTGTGTGCTGTCGCAGTTATTGTACAAGTGTCGATGTGCGAACTTTTAGTTTCTTAGCGTCAATGGGCAGTGTTCTGTTTAAAAAGTTTTGCACAAACATACACCTTAGAATTATCTGTTGATTAGCTAACTATACGAGCCCCTGACTGCCAGCCCATGCTGTGAAGGCCGCACATCAGTAGCACTACCCATTTCCACTATTTTTACGGCGGAAGTTTTGTTGGTTCGCCCTGTGTAGTCTGCGCACTTGCAATCGAGTGAGTTTATATTTTGATTTTATTAACGGCGATTCCATCTTTTACATTGAAGACCTATGTCATTTTATGAAGGTTCTGCTCTGCGAGAGGCTTTCTGACATGCCCTACAAATGACAGGATCTCTTGCTTTATTCCATGTACCGGGGATGCACTACTTTAACCTAATTTAACCTCTGTTAATCGATTTTATGAACTCACGTTTAATGTACATACATGAGGTTTTTCTTAAGAATTTCAGTATTAGTTCTGTTTAGTGGTTTTAACGCTAAAAATATAAATTTGCATCATTATTTATTTACAACTTGTGATGGGGCACAGGCCAGAAACTCGGTTGCGCTTTCCTTTTAGGAAATAAAAAAAGTTACAACCCTTGCAAATATTATCATTGGTGATGAATATCACCAGTTGTGAGTGACCCATCAAGAGAAACATGTTAATTAAACGTTTCACCTCTCATTGATTAGAGGAATTGGGAATCAGATAGTCTCGCCTGTTAGGAAATGCCCGGTCTGAGCAGTCAGGCCGTGATATATGCTGCTTGTGTCGAGGCTTCTGGACTATGTGCGTCATGCAAGAGAAATTACCGCCACTTGTGTATTAATTACGAGGGCATTACTGCAGTTAGCTGATGAGACACGTACGGCGTATGCTAAATAACCAGGGTTACATGCTCTTTTAATGACAGGCGTGTTGTGTCAGCGCATGGCATTGCTCATTGCGTGTTCTAACTAAAATGGGAAGATATAAATCAGGTCGTAAGTACAGACAGTTCATTTACTTTATAACTCGCACTATGCTTTTAGTAAAGAATGCTATACCTCCACATATCATTCATGTATACTCTTGCTTGTTGATTAACGAAGAAAGTCGATTAAGACGCCTAGCAACAAACTCTTTGAACCTAATCAAAATATATAGAAGTGAACTACGTTTTTTTTAATACTTAAGACATATTTATGACAACAGAGTTATATAGCTAAGTGCATGCTTGTTCGCCCCCTCCCCTCTTCTCCCAGAAATTATATTTTAGAGCTCCTGTCAGCAAACCATATTTCGAATTTGATACCACTTGAACACTTTACCCTATACTTTTCTGCCATGAACTGAGGAGCAACACAATTAAAATCCATACTAGGACAATTGTTTTTTTTGTGGGCCAACGAATTCAGCTAATTCCAAAATTATACCATTTATGAACACAGAGAGATCTTGTTTAATATTAAAACCACTTAAAATACTGCTTTTAAAAGGAACATTTATTTGTCTGATGCCGGAGGACAAAGATATTTTACACATACAAGACTGATCCAAACGCATCGGCTGAATGAATATTACTGGAATATACATCATAATTTTAAATTCTTAATAACTTCGGAAATACATTAAGCCCATGTGGAACATGGGATATTTTCGGATTAACTGAGTTCCGATATTGTCTTAACAATATTACATGTTTTGAAAATAAAAATTTGTGTTAGTTCCCAGAAGCTTCAGTTACAAACTGTATTTAGCTTTTAACTGGTTTTTGGCAGCACTTTTGCTTAATTCGACTTAACTTGCTGATTATTGGTGTAATAACGTAAAGTAATAACGTAAGAGACAGACGACTAAATACAGTATCGACAACATTTTGTCAATTCCAACATTTTTCATTCTCTATTACGTAAACTGAAGGGGGAGGGTGGGGAAAGTAAACGAAAAAGAAGGAAATAATGATATCAGATATGCAGAATCAGTGGCGACAAGTGAAAATGCATAACGGATCGAGACTCGAACCCGAGGTCTCGGCGCCACCCGAAAATAATGTTTATCGCAAATGTGCGGACTATCTCAGCAGGCTTCCCGGGCGATTCACATTCCCATCTAGCATCACCTATCTGCACTCCCCACAAATGTCCTCCAAGCTCGCTAATTTTAGAATCTTCTTGGATGTTGAACGTAAATGTGGAGTCGCACTGAAGGTTGTTGATTCATTCAGTTATATGAATGTGTGGCACGGGTTACTTCGGGCATGTACGAAAGAATGTCCATATAATTGTTTCGTCTCAATGGGCGATGAGTCCACAATTTTCAGTACGGCTGCGAATTTACGTTCGACCTCTAGCAGGCATGGAGCATGGAGGACGTGGACAAAACTGTAGGTAGGTGGCCCTAGGGGGAATATGAGTCATCTGGTGATGGTGCCGAGATAGTCTGCGCGTTTGTGGTGCACACTGTGTCCAGACTCCACAGTAATTAACGCATCTGCCTAGTGAGCAGGTTCGAGTCCCGGTCCGGCACTTATTTTCAGTCACCGCCGCCGAGTCCGCATAAATCCCAAGGCAGCTGATATTCTTTCCATTTACTTTTATGTCTCCCCCCCTTTCCTCTTCAGTTCACATAGTATGAAACACAGGTTCGATTTCTGCATGATGTGTGTTCTATCGGGCAGATCCCACTCATTCATATAGTCTTATTTTCAGTAGAATGTTTGTTCCTAGGTACATTATCATGTTGTCCCTTGGAACTTGCCGAACATGTTTTCACATTCCGAAAAGCCTTCATTTTCTGGAGTAATTTTTGTAATTTCGGGGGAGCACTGCAGCACATAGAAAGTGAATGCCATAATTTAAAAAAGGAGTAAGAAAATAGATTTATCTTCTATTACAGAGCTGGCTAGTGGCGAGAATTTGAAAAGCGTCTCTAGGTACAACACTGTCTCCTAATGTGCCGCTTAGCAGTGATTGTGGCCTTCTGCGTTTTGCAGCTGTAGTGGTGGTGATCTGTACTTTTTTCTCTGACGTCACCACCAGATCACTTCTCTGCCATTTCTAGATATACAAAAAAGAAAGAAGATTATAGCACAAATTCCCATCGGCGATAAGTCCTAGAAACGGAACGAACCTAGGTGTGGGGAAAGAAATCTGCTGCGCCCTTTGAAAGGAATCGTCCCGAATAGCAAGTGAATACCAGTTGCAATAAATGGAGGTTTTCAGTTAACCTTAACCATGGCTCCAACGGATTTAAACCCCTCTTCTTCAGAAGCGCGAGAAACAATCTTCGCATTATCAAATATTCAGTTATTAAAGCAATCTAACATGTCCACACGAAATGTGTCGGCAACAATTTGTACATCCATTTGTAAAGGTTAAGGACCCTAAAATCATGGCTTGTCAAATCAGTAAAATCAATTTTTTTAGCATGTAGCTCTTAACAAGGTCTGGCATTTTATGTGATTTTACTAATGTGACAAGTCCTGATTTTAGGAGCCTTAACTTTTACGAATAGATGTACGGGTCGTTTCCGACACATTTCATGTGCAGATCTTAGATTGCTTTAATAACTGACTATTTGCTAATGTGAAGTTCGTTTCTCTTCCTTCTGAAGAAGACGGCTATAAATACGTCTAAACCATTATTAATGTTAGTTGGTAACCACCATTTATTGTAACCGGTTGGCTGTCTTATTCACTTGCTATTCTGTAACCATTTCTGAAGTGCAGCCATGTTAAAAATATTGAGAATCATCCCGAAATTTGGCTTAAATGATTTAAGGATATCAAATGGTTCAAATGGCTCTGAGCACTATGGGACTTAACATCTGTGGTCATCAGTCCCCTAGAACTTAGAACTACTTAAACCTAACTAACCTAAGGACATCACACACATCCATGCCCGAGGCAGGATTCGAACCTGCGACCGTAGCGGTCACGCGGTTCCAGACTGAAGCGCCTAGACCCGCACGGCCACACCGGCCGGCATTTAAGGATATCACAGGAAAGTCAAATTTGTATGGTGAGACGGGCATGTAAACCGTCGTTATCTCGAATATGAGTCCAACGTCTTACCAATGCGCCAGTAAACTCGGAAGCCAGAGGGAGACACGTTTAGATCATTTTCTTGAATCTTCATCAAACAAAACTACATCTTCTTCACTACTGCGATAAGTTTCGATAAACTTGGACAGAATAATATATAGAGATAGCGTCAGTAACTGGTAAGACACAAGCGAGCTAAATTTTTACATACAGGTGGTAAGCTACACTAAAATTTGGAGAAAATAAATAAGATTTAT
The DNA here is from genome assembly GCF_023898315.1 of Schistocerca nitens. Taxonomy (NCBI): domain Eukaryota; kingdom Metazoa; phylum Arthropoda; class Insecta; order Orthoptera; family Acrididae; genus Schistocerca; species Schistocerca nitens. Next base: position 507,110,736 of record NC_064615.1, read on the forward strand.
GTAATGAAAATGTTCAGCTGTAGGAGAGTACAGTATCACCTAAGAAAGGTACAACTGACCATTGTGTCTGCTGACAAGGTAATATGTTAGATTTATTTAAGTGAGCACACTAACATGGGATAGTAACAGGAAAAGTAACAGTGCCTTTTGTGTCCGAACAGAATAGGCAAGAATGTCATGCTCAGTTATTACCTGTGAATGGAACAGGGTAATATGAAAGATTCATTGAAGTGAGTGTCTTTCTTGAAAATAGCAGTCCTTTGTGTCTGACAGCAGTTCATTACAGCTCACACTTTGGAATGCATACCATTCTTTTACGATACTCTAGCTGTTGTCAGTGGACTATCTACACACAGCACACATGGATGTAGGATCTGTAACAAAAAGAAGACTTTGACAGTACTACCACGTATCACTGCGTGATATTCATTCATTTTTGCCACGATTTCATGGCTAATTTTATTTAGATTGTACTAGGTATACCAGTTATGTTTGCTCTCACTCGAATTCCCTTGGCCAGGAACGCCCTTTTACCAGCACTAGTCTGGTTTTTATGTCTTCCTTAATCCGACCCCGTGTGAGCATCATTTCGTACTTCTATTTGAGGGTTAGAGAACTTTGTTCTCAGTTAATATTTGTTGTTATCTTCGTCCGCCCGTCAAGGGTTATTTTGCTGCTAGCTAACAGTGTGGGGCAGTAGGAAAAAGTGAGAAGGACATGCTCATCTTGCCAGCTCGCGAAATAGAAGTTTTCGATGCACAGGATATCAAAAGCAACACAAGTGGCGTGACAAAGGCAGATGGGATGTGGGAAAATCGGAGCAGAAGAAAATGGAAGCTTCTGAGATGTTTTGCCGGCCGCGGTGGTCTAGCGGTTCTAGGCGCTCAGTCCGGAACCGCGCGACTGCTACGGTCGCAGGTTCGAATCCTGCCTCGGGCATGGATGTGTGTGATGTCCTTAGGTTAGTTAGGTTTAAGTAGTTCTAAGTTCTAGGGGACTGATGACCACAGATGTTTAGTCCCATAGTGCTCAGAGCCATTTGAACCATTTGAGATGTGTTGCTACAGTGCTATTAGTGCGACCCTTTCTTTAATTCTGTCGAGTGTTTCAGATCCCCATCTGGTCGGATTAAAAGAGGACGACGCAGAAATTCAGAGGCGGGCTGCTAGTTTGTTACCGATATGCTCGATAAACACACAAGTATTACAAAGATACAGAGATACCTCAGGACCTTAAATGGAGATTCTTGGAGGGAAGGAGACGTTATTTCCGAAGAGCACTATTGAGAAAGTTTAGAGGATCGGCATTTGAAGCTGACTCCAGAATGATCCTACTGCTACCAACGTACATTTCATGAAAGCAACACGAATATAAGATAAGAGAAATTAGGGCTAATTCAAGGGCACATAAACAGTCGTTTTCCCCTAGCTCTATTTGCGAGTGGAACAGGAATGGAAATCGCTGCTATTGGTACGATGTACTCTCCACCACGCATCGTGCAGTGGCTTGCAAAGTATGTATGTAGATTTAGTAGACATAGATCGCCACCTACCGTGAGGGTCAATCGTCTCCCAGTCGCTATTGGGTGTTGATGTTGGCACCGTTTGCTGATTTTGGGAAAATGTGACACAATTGCCTTAGTGCAGTCCATAATATGGGTAGCTAATTACTGCTGTCTTTATCACACTACTTGAGTTGCTTAGTTTGCTTACAATTTTTGGTATCTTGTGTATCGAAAACTTTGATTTCACGAGCTGGCAGGCTGAGCGGATCTTTCTCTGTTTTTCCTACCGCCCCGCAGAGTGAGCGTCATTTCGTACTTTGATTTGAGTGTTAGAGAACTTTGCTCTCTGGTAATTTTTATTGTGATCTTTGTCCGTCGCTAGAGCAAATAAATGTTTGTTAATCTCAGTGTCAGCTTAGATTCCAAGATCCTTTACAGTGTCCTACGACTTTCCTCGGCTAAGACGAGCCATTAAAAATGAAGAAAAGAAACCTGGTGCACACTTAGCTTTGTTGTCCTCATTGTGACGGTGTTATCATTGGGCATTTGTGGTCAGACTTATAGACCAGTTTCAGAGAAAAGAACGAACACTGCAGCCATTCATCTTGCATGATCAAGAATTTATTCTGTAATGAACATTGCACTTCCAACTCCTTAACTCTGATACAGAACTGGGATCCGATTTTCAAAACGAATAGGAATGACACGGCTTTAGCATTATACTGCTGAGACGTATCTCAACGAAGTAGACTACTGAACCTTGCAGATGTCGTACCACACTATGGTAGCAAGACTTACTAATGATGTATTAACCTTTATAAAACCGAGAGAAGCGCTATTCAACTGCGTCCAGAGTTTATTCATCGTCTTTGGTGGATACGTAGCTTGCTACAGGCATAATACGCGTCTATACATAAGGTTAGTCATCCGCCAGCAAACGTAACGCTCTACTGTAACACCCAGAATGTATCCTTGATAAAGTCCAACGAGGCCAGACTCATCGACCAGTTTCAGCGAATCCAGCGAGGCAGCGAGTCCACAAATTTCTTCAGTTAGGCTCTGTCCAGCTGAAGTCACTCAGCAATGACTGAATCCCACGGAGCTGCACAAATATTAGGATGCTGAGTGTTACGTTTCAAACAGTCTCAGATATTTTCCATCGGATTAAGCTCGAATGATTTTGCCAGTCAGTAGATATGTTAGGAGTGCCTGAGTGTTCATCAAACCCGAACATTTTGCATGAACCCTGTAAACACAACTTTTGTAATCTTGGAAGAATGGAGTGTCCATAGCGTACTCATCACGAGGATGTAGAAGAAATGACAGCACTTGGTCACTGATAACGTTCAAATAAACATTCTGGTCCATGCCACTGACAACCTGAATCAGTGGAACCACGTTATGTTACGTTAAACACCACCAAAACGCGACAGAACCCCCTCCTACTGAATTACACTTTCCATACAACAGTGGAATGTTGGTGGGGGGATGGTTAAGCAAACACCTCATTGAGCCGACGGTGCACTCTGTGCCGTGCGTCATTTCGAAACAGGTGAATTCATGAGTCGTCGGCTCAAGTTACACATCTTCAGTCAGCTAATGTCCAGTTTCAGTACTCTGTGGCTCTGAGCACTATGCGACTTAAAGTTTCTGTACTGTTTGTTCCATTTTTATGGATGGAACGATTGACACGGTTAGAAGGACCAAACAAAAAGGTCATCAGACTGTCAATCATTTGTGTATCAAGCGGGAAATAGTCCCCAAAGAGGAAACATACTAAAGACAAATCCCAAGGAACCCAACTGTGTCCAAGAGTCAAGAAAACCAAGAGAGAAGCAAGTGAGAGAGAGGTAAAAGGACGAAGGTTGGAGAGTTGCCCCTCCCAGAAAGCAGCTGGAGGCCCCTGGGGCACGTCATGCAAAGGGGGCTGCACCAACTACTACCGGCCAGTGTTTCCACATCGTCCAATACCACAAGAAACCTACCAACATGTACAAGTTGACAAAATCTCAGGGAAGAGATCAACGATGACGAGACAGTAAACCAATGACAGACGTAAAAGAATAAGAAGAATTAAAAAAGTGAGAAGAGCAGGAGCCAGTTGACCATCGAACAGGGGCAGACATGGACCCCGTCAGGTCGGACCAGGCGACAGGGCACCTCGTAAATCCCTCAGGTGGCCGACGCTAGTGACCGTGGTTAGTGTGCCCTATGTCTCAAAGAGGAGTAGAAAGCACTTTCATGGGTAAAACGTAAACCAAATCAGCCGCTCTGGTGTCGTCCACTGGCATCAGAGGTAGTGTGTCAGCAAGTCTTAGGTTGCAACATAAGATGGCCAAATTAGGGCCGTCCAGTAGGATGTGGGCCATCGTTAAATAGTAACCACACTGACAGTTGGCTGGATCCTATCGTAGGGTGTGGCTGTGGGTTAGCCAAGTGTCGCCAATGTGAATATGACAGAGAACAGTAGATTCCCTCGAGTAGCACCAAAGAAGACTGCCACAAGGTTATGGTCCCTTGTATGGCCTGCAGTTAATTAAGAGAAATCAGGGCACACCAGTCTGCATTCCAAGCATCCAACATTTGACAGAATACAGTTGACTGAAGGTCTGGTTCCATTATCCCCATCTCCAAAGTCGTCACCCTGGTAATCAACCAGTCAGCATGTTTGTTCCCTGAAATCCCAACACGACTTCAGTTCCCGATAAAGACGACCGATCGTCCAACGTTGTGAACATCACAAAAGACATCCTGGACCAATTTTTATGTGCCACTGCGTACAATGACATTTTGCTAAGTACACCACTCCAAATAGCCACTGCGTGCAGTGTACAATTTTTGCTCAGTAACGGGTTGAGGTAGAGTTGCATTCAATGCTGTGGGCCTGCACTTGTCTCTAGACCTTGTCGGTTAGATATTTTTACGATTACTGTTCTATTGTGTTGGATGGCTACAGGTGGTATAACACTTCTTGTAGGCATGTTGGACAGTCCACAATGATACACCAACAAATCATCCGTATGCACTATATGGTCGTGGACACCTTCAAACACAATCGCCCTTTCCTGCCATTGAGTTACGACTCCACGTCGACCAGTCTTCCATGCTGATGCTATACAACCTACTGACACATACACACAACTTCGCTGCATTGACTTAAGTTAGCGGTGGAGGATCACATGACCATATGGTACCAGTTCAACACCATCGACTGTACTCCACAGCGACCAGTGTGACTTGTCTGGTGGTGCCGGCCTTAGTGGCCGAGCGGCTCTAGGCGCTTCAGTCTGGAACCGCGCTACCGCTACGGCCGCAAGTTCGAATCCTGCTTCGGGCATGGATGTGTGTGCTGTCCTTAGGATAGATAGGATGAAGTCGTTCTAATTTATAGGGGACTGGTGACCTCAGATGTTAAGTCCCATAGTGCTCAGAGCCATTTGAACCATTTTTGTCTGGTGGTCTTGTCTGTGATAGGAGATAGGATAGCTCACAGGCCCAGATCACCATCAAACCAACACTGCTAGGACATTGTCTACAGCGCTAATGCAGGACTCTCTTTTCTGCCCGAAACGATCATTTCCTTGTGTGGAGCCGACGCTGATAAGGGGAAAAGGTGAGCCCTGAATCGTACCTTGTATTAATTCGCTGAGTATGGATGCAGATTCAAATGCACGAAACAAAAAATTCTAATCGCAGATGCGGCGGGAAACGTTGATAATTTCCTCAGCATAATCTGACATGTGAAGTGGCGTAAAGTTCACTTCATTTTGTTGTACTTCGACATTTTCATAAGGTATTACGGGACACAGCGATTCAATATAAAGTTTAGACACTACACAAAGCGGACAATTTGGAAGAACATGAGAGTAGAAGTGTGTACCATCATCGGATTCATCATTTCTCTTTCCCATTATTACCACCAGTAACATAGTAAGACGTCATCCTGTACTTCCCTCAGCTATCTGTTGTCAACATTTATGTTTAAGTGACGTATCTCAGTTTACGAACAAGTGGTAGGAATAAACGGCAGCGAAGAACAACCACTTCCGCAATTGTCTTCCCGAATCTACATCTGTGTCTATTCTCTAAAAACCACCGAAGTGCATGACAGAGCGTACTTCCTATTATATTATCTATTGGTGCTTTTCCCCATTCCATTGATATATTAAGAGCGGGAACAACAATTGCTTAAGTGCAGTACTTAATATCGACCGGAACGTTCCGGAACGGCATTTCGGCACCTCCCAGGGACATTTTTTAACTCACTGGATCCAATTGGCGTTCTGAGAAGTTGACATTTCATACGGCGCTAATGTCTGGGGTCGACCTAACGCCTACATAGTATGTAATGTTGTGGTCACAGACAGAAGCTGTATCACAAGTCAAAGCGGTAATGGCCTTCCAAAACGTCATAGCCTAGACCTAGAGAGACTAACTGTTTTAAAATTCCTGCCCGGATACCACACGCTCTTGTGTCATTTACAGATTAACTACAGTGCGACTGTCCGAACGTTGCAGCTGACAGCATGTACCGAAAACACCATGCCACAATCACGAAGACTATCGATTTATGCCGATACGTATCGGGTAGAACTAGGTTGCAAAATGACTCCGCTACTGGGGTAGACGGCAGCACCTGTTATTTATATCAAATCTTGTGGTTTTATTGTTTTGGTTATAAGAAATTATATTTCAAGAACCTCAATTTCAAATCAGTGTTTTGTAAAAATGATTTCTTATAGCAAGTTTTATCACAAGTTTTCAGAAACCGAAACTTGTGATTTTTATGGCTGGTGGAGGGGGAGGGGGGGGGTGGCTCTAGGGTGGAAGAGGTGAGTTCCATCACCTACAGTTTTAGAAATTAAGCACTGCTTAAGTACACCTTCGCACGTCTTGTCTTTGTGGTCCCCACATGGATGAAACTTCTGCGACTGTAATATATTCCTAAATTCCTCACTTAAACCAGCTTTTTGAACAAACAAACCTGTGACAATTCGTCCTGCTCTTCTTTGTACATTTTCAATATCCCCTGTCAGTCCAATTTCATGTAGATGTTACATACTTGAACGACGTTATTCCCACACGACTCTACGTATTTCGAAATTCTAAGTTATTTTTAAGGGCGGGAAGGCACAGTGCTAAGCGTTCTTCGGAGAAAATGAACGTAGTGAGATTTACATCGAATATATTTATGCATCACATGAAAAATATCACTAACGTTGATGTTTTTACACTATACTGATCTGTATACACATACCGACCACAGTGGTGTGTCTATCTAGAACGTCCTGGAGAAGACTTGACGCCCTACCATAACTGGCAGAGGGAATAAGGGGGAAGGAAGGACTAATTCACGCCGTGGCCATTGGAGAAGGAGAATTGGAGAATATGGGGAAGGGAACTGACAAACTCATTTTGAAAATAATTATCCTGCCTTTCGTCGGAATCATTTTAGGGAAATCGGGGAAACTAAATGATGGATGATGGGATGAAGGTTTGTACTTCATTTCTCCAGATACTATTCGTAACTAATAGGTCGGTATGACAGAGGGACGGAGTAAAACCGAGATTACGTAGGACTGACATGAAGAGTTTCTACTCTTTATCGAAGTAACATAGTAAGACGTCATCCTGTACTTCCCTCAGCTATCTGTTGTCAACATTTATGTTTAAGTCACGTATCTCAGTTTACGAACAAGTGATAGGAATAAACGGCAGCGAAGAACAAGCACTTCCGCAATTGTCTTCCCGAATCTACATCTGTGTCTATTCTCTAAAAACCACTGAAGTGCATGACGGAGCGTACTTCCTTCTCCTTGAAAAGATATCAAGAACACATCAGTAATACTAATAATTTATTCCATTTCATTTATTTGGCCATGATCAACAACCGACGCACACAAAACTTTTTCAGTAAAATGCATTATGGGGAGGTTTATTATTCAGATTTCGAGAGAGCACGTTCCGGGAAGAATCGGACAACATATTATTTCCTCCCATATACATCTCGGGTAATGACCACGGCAAGAGAATTCGAGAAATTTGAGGTAATGAGGCTTACCGACAGTCATTCTTCCTACGTGACTTCCGCGAGTGTAACGTGGTAAGGAGGGTCAATCAGTGCTGCCACAAGTACCCTCCGCCACACACAATTAGATGGCTTGCGGAGTATGATGTAGATGTAGATGTAGATATAGATATATGCTGTGATCAACCTATGTGACAAGTTAGCGCTTTATGCCTTACTGAGACATCACACCAAATCCCTTCCTCTCGCCGGATTTGGGCTACCGATTGCGCCATCCAAGTATGTCTTTTTAACAGGTTGGTACTTGAAAATCTACTAGTTCTTCAATATACGTCCACTGAGGCTCTCCCGCTAAACTTTTGAAATAGAAACCTTCGGGAGCTAAACATTTCAATCAGAATGATGGTTACGCCATATTTTGCGACTGTATGAAGTCTTATTTACACCACACACGTTTCGCGTTAGTTAAAGGAATCCTTAGTGGTCATTTTTTGCCCACGTATACTACTCCCAGGTGTTCTTCTGTACACAGTCATAAAAGACGGCATAACCCCGCATTATTTGTAAAATCTGCTAGGGGAGAAAAGAGGCCTCAAAAGCTATTACTACACAGGTTTATACAATTTTTGTTTGAAAAGAACTCCTTAATCTGAATCGATTATTCCATTGAATGCAATCCAGCAGTTTGTATCGTGTGATCAGTGATAGCGGAAACTGTGAATAAGTTCCATAACTATACGATTCGGTTGAGTTCCTGAGTAAGACAACAAATGGGACTGCTACAGCTACAAGTGTAACATGTCCCTACGTTGTGGTCATATGCGCATATATATATCACTAAACGGCTCTCGCGTAATTCATCTATCGTATTCGTAAACGACATCGGGTTACGATAGTGGCTTTAATATTCAGCGAAACGCAGCTCGCTTGTAAGACTGTTGCGGAGCAGATGACATAATACTAATCATTCAAACAGATGAGACAGACTTTCATATTTAGGACAGGAAATACATAACCAAGGTAACAACTACGAATTGTAAAAAACGATACTCTGTGTGATGTTTATTCCACTATAACTCGTTGACTTATATGAAATTAGAGAACAGAACGGGTGTGGAAAGCTCTTACAATGAGTATAGTCTGTAGAAAGCTACAGCTCTAAAACATTGTTGCGCAGTCTTACATTACCATGGAAACTCAGTAGAAGCTACCTCGAATGATCAACGATCATGTTGTTTCGCAATAAAGTCTTTGGTTCTGAAATTTTGTTGCAGGTAATTGTAATGCCATAAACTCTCGATCAAGAACTGCTGGACTGTAGCAACACACACTTGTAAAACGTCAGTGCCATCATGGCAGGTTTTCACTTGACAATGACCAACGAGTGCCCGGAAAATAATTGTGGCGTTTTATCACCTTAAACAGCTACCAGCATTCGAAGCTCTTATGAAATCGTATTGTTGATAGACACAGCATTCTTATATTCAAGAACTTTCTTGTTCGCGTGATATTATATTAAGAAGAGTTACATTACTTCGACCTTTCTATTATGTCCCAACGGCTGCAAATTTGCTTGTTTTCGCCATTAGATAATTTCATTATTTGTGATTCTAGGACTAATTTGCGAACCGAAAAATTCGCGCACATGAGTAACAATTTGTTGTTTAGGTAATTCATATTCGTGTTGTAGTGTCATAGAATCTATTTCAGTACAATAACGCTATGTAAGGGAGCCAGTGTAGCGTATGTTCAGTGACCTATGACCTTACAGTTCTCCTTTGTAACCTTTAATTTGAAAAAAAAAAGAGGTCAGTATCATCACAGATTTTTATCATTATGATCGTTAAGCCATCTGAATTTTTTTTGCATTGTGCATTTTTCTTTCTCTCGTCATTAAATCTTCAACGATCGAGTTTATATGTTTAGAGGGAAAGTTTCATTTCTGTCTTATTCATAAATGCTAGTGTATTTCAATTTTTCATTTTTAATATACTCACGTGCGTTTTAATGCTTTCCATTAATCAGAGGAAGTGACATGCAAAGAATTCTCGGCAGAATGCCCAGTTATGAAGTCCAACTCGTACACGATTTGGCGACAAGCAAAGCTGCAATAGTAGAACTTATTTTGATGCTAAAATTTTTGGCAACTGCACAGGCTTGCGGAGATTACACTCGATTTTTTTTTCTGTCTAGGAATTTTTACTCGTCTTCTACAGCGTAAACACTTGAAATATGAATGAATAATGATAGTACGTATTAATTATAGTGGCGGTATCAGTCGTCGGCATCTTTTGAAGCTCTCCCCAATAAAATTTCTTCGTGCACAATATTCAGTAAAAAGTGTGATGGAAAGCACAAGCGTAAGTTCCGGGACTTACGCCCGAAATTTCCCCAGTTCACGGATTCCTGGCATGTTTATTGCATGCTCCCGAACTGCTATATGTGTAAAGTATTATTCGCATCTCGTTGCTGGTATGCTCTGCAAAAAAGTTGCACGCTATACACAAATTAGCGTAATCGCATCTCGAATGAGGCATTTGTATCTGTAAGACGATAGAACAACATTTTACATAATAACTGGTCTCGCTCGAAGAAGGTGTTATTAATTTACCTGGAGCTCATTATTCCTACGAGCTGAAGCCTGAAACATTAGATGGATGAAATTCTAACCGAAAATTGCTGTGTGTTCTTCTTGTTGCATGTTAACGTAGTTGTTTTGCTACTGCATTTTTGTTGTCTTATGCGTTATTTCACTAGAGGAAATAATTGGACACTTAGGCCAAACAAATTAACATACACTTTCACTAAAAACGCGTACTCATGTACGCTCACATATACTCAAAGTCCACGTCGTTGAAATATACCCCATCATCAGTCTTAACGTGTCGCCTTTCTCTTAAAAATCAACAGGAAATGATACAGATTATGAAAACTATAAATAACTTTTATAAGTATCTTAATAACAGATAGAAAGCTCTTTGTGAATTTAACCACTCGTCAGAATCATTTGTGTTATATAGTAGGATCATCGTAGCTTCTGTTACCAGTAACATTGCTCTCCCAGAGACAGTGATACCTTTTCCCGTCTGACGAACAGAAACACAGAACGACAAGATTTACCAATGCAATAGGAAATGGAGATTAAATCGATCATGTGCTGCCATTAGATTTACAGGGAAAGAAAGCAGTCTGGGACTGATGATTCACCTTCCCGGATAAAGGAGTTAAGTGAGTCAAGGGAATCGGACACGAGAGAAATTATTCTAGTTTGTATGGGACTCAAGACAAGCAAATCATAGGCGATAGCCGGCCGAAGTGGCCGTGCGGTTAAAGGCGCTGCAGTCTGGAACCGCAAGACCGCTACGGTCGCCGGTTCGAATCCTGCCTCGGGCATGGATGTTTGTGATGTCCTTAGGTTAGTTAGGTTTAACTAGTTCTAAGTTCTAGGGGACTAATAACCTCAGCAGTTGAGTCCCATAGTGCTCAGAGCCATTTGAACCAGCCATAGGCGATATCATAAACATGATATTCCTGTTTTATCTTGCCTCTGAATGTACAGCATTTGTTCGTAAAGTATACTACCTGCAGATATCGAAACAAATGTTCGGCTCACTTTAAATCATTTTGCGAATCACGATTGGACGACACCATTTACGGAAAAAGATTTTCCTCATAGTAATAATAACTTGCTACGCTATCACTGTCATAAATATCTGCACATACATCAGTAAATACCGTTAGGTTTAAGCATTTTTTATACACATGGTCACTTAACTTCGTTTCGTGTAATGGATTTCTGTTTTGTTTTGTTTCTGTGTATAGTGATGTACCTTTGTTTTCAGATTTTGTTAATGTTGTATTGTTAATAACATTGTTATTATGTTTGGCTACGCAATGTGGGATAAATATTCTGACGCAATGCTTCTCTGTCAGCAGATCATTATGAATAATGTGGTGTATGTTGTAGTGAAGTTCATGGTTTTCTATTTTCTTTCACTGCGTTAATGCATGTGTAATTTATATTTATAATTTGTATTCTGTGCGTATGGATATCAATGAACCACTTTCAAAGAAAGTTAATTTATTACATATAATATCTGAGATTAATCCAGATGTGAGAGACCGTTGAAATACGAGAGGTAAGCGATAAATACTGAGATGATAGCTAGAATTAATAAAGAAGAGTTTGAGAGCTCCTCCGTTCCGAGTGCTTGCTAATTTCTGTATGAAAATGATGTCCGCTGTCATTACCTCTGAATCGTGGAAACTTAGATTGTATTCTATTACCTCCTATGATAGTGTTTTTATCTCCTCTGTGCATTCATAAACAATACCAATTAGTGCAGAGACGAGCAGCCAGAGTGCTCTAAGTGTTCTCGAAATTCGTTAGGTGTAAGCCACAGTTCAGGTGTTTCGTAATTCTGACTCAGCCTATCAGCCCTGTTCCTTTCTCATGAGAATTGTGTCTACTGATATGAATTCACTACAGCGTTCCCTGACACAGTAAAATCGATATTTTCTTGGATGACACTTTAACTATAGTTTTCAATATACATTTTCAATGTGCTTGTCTCCAAATTGTATAATATGATTGATAAACCCCGGATTTTCAATTCTAAACTGAAAGGCTTCCACGAAGTACACTATTTTATTGAGCGTGGTAGTTCCTCGCAGTTCACTAGAGTGTTTAACAAGAATGTGTTATTTGCTTGAATATAATTAAAAATTGCTCATTTACTTATTTAAAAGAATATCATCATTGTCATTGCGTATTATAAAGTCTCCCGCCGCGTTCTTCTATTTGTATATGAAGTCTAATCTTAGGAACTACTGTAGGGGTTTTGATACATTTTTCACTAATAGACTTATCCACGAGGAATATTTGTGTATGTAATTTACGAGGGCGGACTGATAAGTAAGACTTCCGAACTTTTTATGTGAAAACTCTCTATGTTCTACATCTTTATTCTTCATGTCCACATATCTGCTGCTCTCTGCCGCAAGAGGGCTCCGAATTATAGAGTGAAACATGGCGGCCTGCAACGTAACTGTACCAGCGTACGATAAACAATGACTGTAACAGAGTTTCGAATTTCAAGAGTTTGTCCACATATGGAGCATCCTCTTCTTCAGCATGACAATGGCAGACAGCACATGAGCTCTACGAACATACAACAATCCCACGCCTTGGCCCCATTGTCATCGGTCATCCTCCCTACTGTCCCGGCTTAATCCCATCCGACTTTCGCCTGTTTGGATCCCTACCTCGTCGGACTAAAGGAAGACAAGGAAGAAACTTAGAGGCAGGCTTCTAGAATTGTTACCGGTAGGTTCGGTCAAAAGGCGAGTGTTGCAGAGATGCTTGTCAACTCATATGGGAATCCCTGGGGGGAAGACAACGTTCTTTTCCCGAAACACCGTGGACAAAATATAGAGAACCAGCATTTGAAACTGACTGGAAATCAGTCCATCTGCCACTAACGTACATTTCGCGTAAGGGCCAGGAAAGTTAGATAAAGAAATTAGGGATCGTATGGACTCAAACAGTTATTTTTCCCCCGGCCTGTTTGCGGAGTACGTATGTAGGTATGTGTGTATGATATAAATGTAGGTGATGTCCTGGGTAGTGTTTCACACTCAGTAACGTTAAAAAATTACTGCGTATATCCTCAAGCAATTATCACTTTTATTTTGACTTTAGATTCATCGTTTTGGCAGGCCTCGAATATTACTCTCAATTCCTATCCTTCGTATCTTACCTCCAATAAGATGTTTAATTCGCAAGCTGCATTAGTGGTCGTCTTGAACGTAAATGTTCCACGATCAACGGAAAAATCCTTTATGAATCTGTTTGGCTAAGTGACCGATGAAAGGTTATTGTGAAACCTTGTCCTTTGTCTACAGTAAATTTGTCAGTAAGTTTGTTGATAGTATACATGTAGTCTGAGATTCAGACATTAAACGAAGAAAAAAGCGAAATTCACCTTCAACTAGCGCAGAAATTAAATAATTCGGCTGTTTTCACTTCCACTGTGGAAAAGTCGAAAGCAGCACATGCAGAGCTATAAACAAAATGCGACCTTAACATAATAAGAAAATCGAAAATCTCAAAGTGCGCCACACATAACCCTATAACAGCAATCACATTCACACACACAATTTCTACCCTAGGGTGGATAATCTTACAGATATAACACTAGATGAAAACGAAAAACAACTCTTAGAAAAAGGTCTAAACTGTAATGTTGACTCTCCAGCAAATGAACAACAAATATAAGATCTCATTATAGAGTCTGAATAAATTCTCACTACAGAAGAAAAAAATGAAAACAGTAGTGTGAACACAGGACTAAATAGAGAGTTTATAAAAGAAGGAATTATAAACATTGCAACACAGATTAAAAAAGAAAACAGTAAGTTCAAAAATAATTGTGATGAAACAAAGTTTAGAAATCTAAGAAAAAACTGCAAACAGGAATTGTCATTATAACAAAATCTGACAGAGGTAATAGTGTTATCCTCATGAAAACAGAAGGATACATAGAAAGAACAGAAGAATTCATCAGCAAAAACAACATAAAAAGGTCAAAATAAAACTCAACTAGCAGATTTCAAACACATTTTAAAACACACTCAAAAACATAGAGTAGATATTTACAGACAGAGAGCAACAGAGACTTGTACAAAAAAAAAAAAAAAACTCTAGCTCCGAACATGAGATGTCAACCAAAGGTCCATAAAGAAAATTATCCAGTCGGTCCAATAGTACATTTCGGAGCAGCTCCTACATATCTGCTAGCAAAACAAATGCAGTCACAGCTTACCCACTATTATAAACTAGAAAATTATAGAACTATCAAAAATACTTCTCAACTGGAAGACCATATAATAGACACTAAAATCCCTGACACAGTGACATTGCTCTCCTTTGATTTAGAAAGTACGCACAGTTGCATGCCTGTTAATGAAACCATAAAAATAATTGAAGAAAACCTGAAAACATGCAACCAACTACCTCAGGAACACACAAATGAACCCATAAAATTATTATAGTTAATAACACAACAAAATTATTTTGAATTCAGTCAAGAATACTACATACAAGTAGAAGGTTTACCCATGGGTTCACCTATTTCAGGAACATTAGCCAACATTTTCATGAATCACACAGAAAAACTAATATTTGAAGACATAATAACAATGAAAAGCTAGAACATCATCTACTGGTACTGATACATGGATGACAGAATATGCATGGTAGATGAACCTAAAAGCAGAATACAGCTACTAGACAAAGACATAAATACTGTACACAAAAACATAAAGTTCACAACAGAGGAAGAACAAGAAAACACACTCAACTTTTTAGACATAACCATAAGAAAAGACAATAATAAACACACATTCGACATTACAGAAAACCTACAACAAGTGACATTATCTTAAATGAAACTTCAAACCACCCACAAAACCACAAACAAGCACCAGTCAGATACGTGTTAAATCACTGAACAGGACCCCATAAAAGCTTCTAATTACCAAAAAGAGTTATCCATTATAAAACAAATAGCATTAAAAAGTTGACACAACGAAACGTAAACAAACTCAACAAAAACTGAAGAGATAAATCAGAAAGAACACTAACCAAACCACACTAACTCGTACAGATTGCACCACAACAAGAAATGGCATACAATGACCTACTACAACAAATTCACTCATAAAATGGGAAACATATTCAAAAAACAAGGCATAAACATTGCATACAAGACAAACAATTCCATACAACAGCGTATCCCAAAACTAAAATGAAAACTAGACACATACCAACAATGTGGTATCTATCAGCTCAGTTGCAGAGATTGTGAGAAGATATAGCCTGGAATGATTGGCACGACATTTGACACAAGATATAAAGAACACATCAGAGCATTCAAATACAGTACAAATCATTCAACATTTGCAAATCATCTAAAGGAAGAACACCATAGACCAAGCAATATTGAAAACGATATGAGTGTCATAAAAATCAGTAAAGACCGACACCTCCTTCTTTTCCAAGAAAATTTCCACATACAAAAAGCATTAACACAAAATAAACAGTTGCTCAATGACCAGATAAATACTAGAAACCAGGCTCTATAAAGAATAATTGATGAAATCACATGTAAAAGGAAAGAGCCTTTTCGATCCTTCACCACCTCCCCTACTCTAATCCCCCCCCCCCCCCACACACACACAAACACACTCACAGATTCATTTCACTTCTCGCTCCTCATCTTCTCCTCTAACTCACACTGCTATATACTTATGTCCACCCATGGTTTTCCCTTCCCCCCAAAAAAAGGAAAAAAAATCCTTCGCTATTCGTTCTATACACTTACACGGTACATAACCACACAGCAACATACTTAAATAAAATTAAACACTTACAATAATCTAAATCAAAAAAGAATATTTGTAGGTCAGGGACAGACTAGTGGAAAGGTTATGTTGGCAACACTACAAATCACGAACATCAACACATACTTGAAGTATTAAAACAAACAGAATACAGTGGTGTGCATAAAATTGTGTTTCGGAAAATGCATAGTGCTTCAGAACATGTAAAAAGTAGAGAAAAATTATCAGTGTCTAACACAGAAAAACAACGATGTACTAGCAGACTGCATTTCCCGATGTAACCGAGAAATCAGCCGAAAAACCACCGTAAGTGCAAACCATCCTATTCTTAACAAACTGTTTTTCGATCGAAAAAGCAAATAAAAATATAAGAAAACTTAATTACAGACCACTGATGATGCTTTACCTGAATAAAGCGAAACGCGTCTGGTGAAAAAAATCACGAATCTTGGTAGTTGTAACGACGGATCAAAAATACCCTCATGAATTATAAAGCAACTACTGACACAATGGCCAGACAAATGAAGAAAATAATAATTATCTCATTCAGTGAGAAGCATCTTGCGTTTCTCCGAAACGGGATGGGCTCCACCGTTATTGATACCAGAACGAAGCCTTTACTCTCTTGTTGGTGTTTTTGAAAGCGTTGTAAATATTTGTGACAACAATGGCACAAAGTTTCCCTGCAGATGCTGATAAGGGTGAATATTACCGAACTCTCAGTTTAATAGGCTACAGTTGAAAAATACTAACACGAATTCTATATAGAAGAATGGGAATGCTGGTAGAAGCCTATCCCGGTGAAAATCAGCTTGGATTCCGGAAAAACGCAAGAACACGTGAGATCGTATTGACCTTAAGACTTCTCTTAGAACACAGGTTAACTAAAGGCACACCTATGTTTATAGCACTTGTCGACTTACAGAAAACTTTTGACAACGTTGGCTGGAATACTTTCTTTGGAATTCTGGAGGTAGCAGGGGTAAAAGACAGGGAGCGAAAGGGTATTTACAACTTGTACAGATACCAGACGGCAGTTACAACAGACTACGCGCATTAAACGGAAGTTGTGGTTGAGAAGGGAGTGAGAGAGTTATAGCCTATCGTCGATGTTATTCAGTCTGTACATTGAGCAAGCATTAAAGCAAACAAAAGAGAAATTAGGAATAGCCATTAAGGTTCAGGGAGAAAAAATAAAAACTTTGAGGTTTGCCGATGACATTGTTATTCCGCCAGAGGCGGAAAATGATTTGAAAGATAAGTTTAACGGAATGGACAGTGTCTTGAAAGGTAGATATAAGACGATCAATAGCAAAAGCGAAACAAAGCTAATGAAATGCAGTCGAACTGACTCAGGCGATGCTGAGTGAATTAGCTTAGTAAATGTGATACTAAAAATAGTAGATGCGTTTTGCTATTTTTGTAGTAAAATAATTGATGATGGGTCAAGTGAAAAAAACATTAAATGTGGATTGGTAAATACAAGAAATGCGTTTCCGAAGAATAGAGATTTGTTAAATCGAATATATATTTGAGTGTTACGAAGTCTTTTGTGCAGGTATTTGTCTGGAGCGTAGCCTCACATGAAAGTTAAACGTAGACGGTAAACAGTTCAGACAAGAAGAGAATAAAAGCTTTTTAAACTTAGTGCTACAAAGAGAGAATTAGACGGATAGCCCATGTAGCCAATGAGGAGGTACTGAACGCAATTGAGAGGAAAAGGAATTTGTGGTACAAATTGACGAATAGGAGCTGTAGGCTGACAGGACACATTCTGAGACAACAACGTATCACTGATTTAGTACTATAGGAAACTGTGGGGAGGGTAACCAGGAGATGAATACAGTAAGCGGCTACAAAAAAGATGTACATTGCAATAGTTAATTGGAGGTGGAGAGGCTTGCACAGGATAAAGTAGCGTGGACAACTGCATCAAACCAGCCTTCCGACTGAAGGTCACAACAACACGTATTTTCAAACTTACACTGCATTGCTGTCTTTAACGAATGTGCAACTATGAACCCGTAAATTTTTGAGTTGACATCACTTTCCATGTAGTAAAGCAAAGGTTTTCTTTCTCCACCTCACTGAAACTGTTATCTTCAGACACAACCGACTGTGTAGAATTAGTTGTCAAGAAAACTACTGTGTTAGTTTCTTTTTAATGCTTCTTACTGTCTATAAGTACCTTTAGTTCATTAGGAAAATGATTGAAGATTTTTACGGTTGTGTAACTGACCATTTCTGTGCCGCTCAGGTTAGATCATGAATAGTAAAGGCCCTTTCTATTCGTGTCACTATAATCATGAAATATTCTGCTCTCTAACAGTACATGAACTTTCCGTCAGTACTTGGCGGGACATAACAACAATATTACATATGAAACAATTTCCTTGTGTTCTACAGCAATTTAGGAAAGTATTTCCTGTTGAATGTTATTTTAATTCCTTTTTCTATATGGGAGTTTCTTCACGAACGAAACAGGACACTAAATTTATGTGAAGCTGTTATTAGTTTGCGTTGTTCTGGTAATAGCTGTCCACAGGAGGCTAAGGGCTAAAACCCATCGTATAATCCTGTTTGCACATTTTCGCAAAATGAAAACTTTAAAGATGCAAGCTTTAATACAGAATTCCCCGAGAATTTTATTCGATATCAAAAGACTGAATGAGAGATCGTGAAACAAACTAGCTTCATAGGCTTTTTGCCCACAGGAATCAACCACTGTACTGTTGGTAAGATTAATTTGTGGGTAATGAGTTGTACTCGTGGCTACTTTCCTCGATTATGGATGATCAAAGTGCTAAGTAAAATGATTTCTCCTCTTCAACACTGAAATTATAAATATCTTGTATCTTCCGTTTTGAGAATTATGGTTCAAACGATGACCTTGGTCTAGAAAAATGCTTGACGACCACTGTAGTGTGAATGGATGTTCATTTGCGTGTGTCGTACTAATTTATTATTAATATTTGTTACTATCAGTGACAGCAGAGGTTGACATGTGTGCAGTGGTTGACTTCTCCTTTCGCAGGGCGAGTCTCAGTAACATATTTTAGCCATTAGGTTACGGACTGCTATTGAGTAGTCTGCTTGCAGGGCACAGTAGAATTTTTGTCTTTTAACAGCTCGCCTGCGGTGCACTTTCGCCTTCGATAGTCATATCTAATCAGGCCACGTGGTGCCCTACCTACTCGACCATAACAAACCAGTTCCGCGTTTCACTGTTTGAAACAAAATTTCGTCCTGTCCTCTTTCTTCTCATTACAGTGATGGTATTTTTTAAACAATTCTGGCACTAATCATTGACATTTGTATGACCGTAAAACCAGGCCTTTCCTATACTGCAATATCAAAAAATGGTTCAAAGGGCTCTGAGCACTATGGGTCTTAACTTCTGAGTTCATCAGTCCCCTAGAACTTAGAACTACTTAAACCTAGCTAACCTAAGGACAGCACACACATCCATGCCCGAGGCAGGATTCGAACCTGCGACCGTAGCGGTCGCGCGGATACTGCAATATCCATTTATCACACAATTACAAGTAACAGTTCATCTTCTTCTTCATTCCTGGAGACTTTTGCCACATCAATGCCTCGTAATTTAATAAACTCGTTCCATATGACGCCTGATTTGAAATCCACATGAAATAATGCGGGAAACCTCACAGCAGTAGTAGTATATTTCAAGAAAATCGTTATTTTCTTGTTTATTACTCGTCTCTTAATTAACAGAATGAGGTAGGTGTCGGAAAAGTAATGCGATATTAACCTTCTAATACGTGAAATAGTGTGCATTAATGTCTTCCTACCACAATAAAAAAGGTCATTTTAACGTTACTCATGGTGCACGAAAGTCTTATCACTCTCAAGGTTTAAAAACCCCTCAATTAAAATACACATCTTTGTACAGATTCTTCACGGTTAGTAATTTTTCATTGTTATTACTTATATTGTTTCCTTTCTTCGAGCACTTTAGCATTTGCACGTCGCGATATTTGCTGTCTTAAGCATACTCGTTTACATCTTGACCACGCGAAGAATGTGCGTGAAGTGACAACAACAAAACGCGCAATCAGAGCTGTGTGCGTGCCACGGAACTACAAACAAAAATAGAAAAGTGTTATTAAGTAAAATTTTCTTTGAATCCTATTTTTCAACGTTATCCCAGTTCAATGAGATGACGTTAAGCCACCTTATTGGGAGGACCCGTATGCCCTCCTGGTACCATTCTATTGGTCGACGTCGGAGCCAATGTCTTACTGGATCAATAACCTCCCTATCATCCACGTACATCAAATGGTTCAAATGGCTCTGAGCACTATGGGACTTAACTGCTGTGGTCATCAGTCCCCTAGAACTTAGAACTACTTAAACCTAACTAACCTAAGGACATCACAAACACTCATGCCCGAGGCAGGATTCGAACCTGCGACCGAAGCGGTCGCGCGGTTCCAGACTGTAGTGCCTAGAACCGCTCGGCCACTCTGGCCGGCATCCACGTACTGCTTCCCACGGAGTGCATCCTCCATTGAGCCAATAAACCAGACTGCAGGGTGGATGAGGAAGGACACCCCAGTGAAGTTTTGTGAGCTCCTCTCGGGTGCGCAGACTTTGGTGAGGCGTTGCGTTATCATGGAGAATGCGACGAAAATGCTGAAGTCGTTTGTTCAGTTACCTGAGGGTAACGCAATACAATTCAGAGTTGATTTTTGCACCGTGAAGGAGGATATCAAACAGCGTAACTCCTTCAGAGTCCCAGAACACTGTCGCCGTGACTTAACGGACTGAGGGTGAAGCTTTGAACTTTTTCTTCGGAGGAGAAGTGGTGTGGCGCCACTCAATGTATTGTTGTTTTGTTTCCGGTTCGAAGTGACGAACCCATATTTCGCCGCCTGTGGCGATGTTAGACAAAAAATTGTCACTACCAGCCTCGTAACGCGCAAGCAATTTCGCGCGTATGTTCCTCCGTTGCACTTTCTGGCCTTGTGTTAGGCGGCGAAGAAGCCAACGGGCTCACACCTTCGAGTGGAAGTGTCAGCAGTATCAGCAAAGACGTCCACTTTACTACCGAGGTATTTGATTCTGACATGTTGATCATCTCGACTGAGACTATCTGCACATTCCAGGACTGCAAGAGTCACAGGTGTGTCCGGCCAGCTGGCAGCTGTGAGATCGAACAGGTTTTTGCGACCTTCTTGCTATGATGACAGACGACTCACCCAGCGATTCACCGTGCTCATTTTCACTGAAAGGTCTCCGTAGACGTTCTGCAAGCGCCAATGAACATCCGCGATGTTCTGGCTTTCCGCCAAAATAAGGTCAACTACAGCTCTCTGCTTAGAACGCATCTAACTTCATGAAACTATAGGGGCTGAAGCGTGAATATTGCCCGATGCCCCACAGCAAATTCCTCATTTTTTTCAACAGAACTTGGCCGAGAAAAAGAAATGTGTTGCATTACTCGCTCACGAGGTGGAGACGAATGGGGGTTCATTTTGTCGACGATACGGAATTCACATGGACAAATCCAGCGACGTAAGCGACGTTGACAAAAGCAGAGCCTGGTAACGAGCGTCCCGGAAACGGCGAAGCTGTTAGAATGTCCACGTGCTACTGCAGTGAGTACCTATGGGAACTGGTTGAAAGATGGTGAAACCAAGAACTGGCGACAATGTGTGTTGGGCGTCCACGAGTTATCACAGAACTTGGCTGTCGGAGACTTACTCGTTCTCTAAAGCAGGATAGTCAGCGATCTGTGGCAGAACTGACGACAGATAAGGTGCGGACACAAATGTATCGAAGTACATCATTCAGCGCATATACAGCAGACGTCCATTTCGCATTCCCATGTGTACCTAAGGACGACATCAATTACGACTAAAGTGTCTACTCAGTCATCGAGATTGGACCGTGGATCAGTGGGCACATATCACTTGGTCGGATGAACCAGTTTGCTTGTTACACCAGGTGAAAGCTCGTGTCCGGATTCACATCATGCGTATGGACGGCTGCTCGAAACATGGACCACGCCACGGTCGCTGGCCGGTGGGGTCGGTATCGAGTTACTGGTGAAACTCAGGTGAGCTAATATGGGACTTATGGTAGTAATCTAAGGCACCGTAGACTTCGTGAGCATTATCGCAGACCACCTGCATACATTCATGAGTGATACAAGGAAGGAAAACCAAAGACTTCGTATTACTGGCAAAACACTTAAACCGGTCTACTGAAAATACTGACTACACTTCGTCTTTCGGTCCTCTGTTACAGTATTTCTGTGCGGTGTGGAATCCTTACCAGGTATAACTGAAGGACAAAATTTAAAGAAGGACAATTCGTTTTCTACTATCGCGAAATAGTGGAGAGAGTGCCATGGATTTAATACGTTACTTGCGGCGGCAATCCTTAAATCAAAGGCATTTTTCGATGTGGCGAGATCTTTTCATGAGATTTCAGTCACCACCCTTTTTTTCCTCCGAGTACGGATGTACAGCCACGTACATAGGGAGAAGTGATAATTGTAACAAAATAAGAGAAATCAGCGCTCACGCGTAAAGATTAAAGTAGTAGTGTTTCCAGTTCAGTAGTGGTACGATGAGGAAGTGGAGTGAAAGTTGTTTATGAACCCTCTTCCAGGCACTTAGGTGTGAATTGCAGAGCAATCATGTAGATGTAGATGTATTTCCAGCAGGATAACTGTCCGTGTGACTAGGCCCGAATAGTGCTATAATTGATCCAGGGGCACTATAGTGAATCCTCATTGATGTCTTGGGCACGAAATTCGCCTGATACGAGCCCACTGGTACACACATGGTACGTTATCGGGTGCCAGCTCTGCGCCCACACACGACCAACCCATAATGTACGGGAGCTGTATGATCTGTGCCTAGATATCTGGTGTCACAGACCTCTGGAAACCTACCAAAGATTTATCGGAGACGCGCAACGCAGAATTGTGGCTATATTTAGAATGAAATTTTCACTCTACAGCGGAGTGTGGGCTGATATGAAAGTTACTGGCAGATTAAAACTGTGTGCCGGACCGAGACTCGAACTCGGGACCTTTGCCTTTCGCGGGCAAGTGCTCTACCGACTGAGCTACCCAAGCACGACTCACGCCCCGTTCTCACAGCTTTGGAAGGTAGCAGACGAGGTACTGGCGGAATTAAAGCTGTGAGGATGGAGCGTGAGTCGTGCTTGGGTAGCTCAGATGGTAGAGCACTTGCCCGCGAAAGGCAAAGGTCCCGAGTTCGAGTCTCAGTCCGGCACACAGTTTTAATCTGCCAGGAAGTTTCATTGTGGCTATATTGTTGTGCAAATGTGGACCATTATCTCTCTCTCTCTCTCTCTCTCTCACACACACACACACACACACACACACACACACACACACACACACACACTAGAAGTGTCATATGTTGGTAATTGTTGAGAGAGCATAAGATGCAGCTGTAAATCAGCATAAAGATTTCTCCTTTTTAACACACACTAGCGTGACCACCTTACGAAAGCTTGAACAACCACTTTTTAGAGCGTGAACCGCTGCGAAACGTGCCACGAGGTGCTGATAGGGATGTGGAGCTATGCCGACTCCAGTGTCGTGGCTAGCTGTGCTACGTTTACCGGTTGAGGATACATGGCGCGAGCAATCTGTTTGAGGTGCTCCCACAGATTCTCAACTGGCTTTAAATACGGGGAGTTCGTTGGCTAGGGGAGTACGGTAAACGATCCTAGTGCTCTTCGCACCACGCTTGTGCACTGCGAGCTGTCTGACAGGTCACGTTGCATTGTCCTGCTTGTAGAGGCCGTCGTGCTGAGGAAAAACAATCTGCATGTAGGTGTGGGCATGGCCTCCAAGAATGGATGCATCGACTGTGCCTTCCAGAATGACGACACCACCCAAGGAGTATTACGAAAACATTCTCCAGACCATAATGGTCAATGCTCCGGCCTGGACCCTTCCGACGATTGTTGATAGTGTTTGCTTTGCCGTCTGTCCAATAAAGCATGTAACTCACCACTTGCATCTTACTACTCATTGAGTGGCAGCCTATGGAGGGTTACTCACTCTCACCAGCAGGAGCTTCTTTTGATTGTTATTATTTCTTTTGTTCCAGCCTGCTATGATGGCATATCCTGTGTAAAACCTCAGGCTTTCGTGGCCGTTGTCACTGAGTTAAAATCTTCTGGGTTATTAGGCCGTGTCATGTGTCTTCTAAAATGATCGACGTTTCGAACCCTCTGCTGGGATCTTCCTCGGGATCTTCTGGTATCCACTACTGCTAGAACACTGTCAGAGACGAGTGTCTTGCACGACCGCGTGAAAACTCCCCCTTTAAGAGGACGCGACACTCGTCTCTGACAGTGTTCTAGCAGTAGTGGACACCAGAAGATCCCGAGGAAGATCCCAGCAGAGGGTTCGAAACGTCGATCATTTTAGAAGAAACATGACGCGGCCTAATAACCCAGAAGATTTTAACTTCAATGGCATAAATGGCTCTGAGCATTATGGGACTTAACATCTGTGGTCATCATTCCCGAGAACTTAGAACTACTTAAACCTAACTAACCTAAGGACGTCACACAAATCCATGCCCGAGGCAGGATTCGAACCTGCGACCGTAGCAGTCGCGCGGTTCCGGACTGAGCGCATAGAACCGCTAGACCACCGCGGCCGGCTTCAATGGCATATCCTGTCCACATTCGCTCTTATTTTTCTTTGGCGACGTAACCCTTCTCTGAATAGTTTTGCCCGTTATTTGAAATAGATTTAGGCCTATCTAAATTTTAGGAACAATTCCTTCACTAATTGAATTTATTAAGGTCGCAACGTATAACGCAATGGTATTCTATGGGGCATTCAGAGAAAGATACGTACCGTTAGCTAAACTTGAGCGAAGCACTTTGGATTTTAGGAGCGTAATCATGAATACTACAAATGCGACACTATTTTCAGATGTATTGAAAATAAATTAACGATCACGAAAATAGCTTCAAATTATAAAATATTTATTTTTGACTAATATTTCGCATATGGACAGTAATCTTTTTGTATTTAATAGATGAACAAAACATTCCTGGTACATTTATATACGATCCTATGGCTTTCTCATACGAAAATAACAAACCACGTTGGCCTTAATCTGTAGAGTCCTGAGGGGTGGGAAAATCTGGGGAGCACGCGGTCACTGCTCAAGTTTGTAACACAGACATTCACATGCACTAATTCACACGGCAAACAAAGTCTCGACAGGATTTATTAGTGGGAAGAATTGTATGCTTCTCGTGGCTGGCATGGAGCAGGATTTTGGTGGCTGCATATCTTTGCGTGAAGCGCTGGGAATCAAATCGATTCATCATGTCGAATACACGCTCGGTTTTATTGATAATTTAATGTCCCGCACAAATAAAATAATATGGCAGACAGTAACTTTTAAGGCTTGGGCTGCGCTTTGAATCTATAGACCACGTGGTCGCGCCTAACGTATATCACATTATTATGACACTGATTAACTGAACCAAAAATTGTAACCAGAACCTAAATGGTAATTCCAAAATAGCTAGGAAAAGAAATTGTTGAGATTAACAAATTATTATTAACAGATTCAAATACCTTTTGGCCCTTGTTCGACACTGGCTTTCTGAGATAACGTCTGGTCGCTTGCCTGTCTTCAGAGCAACTCAACCAGTAACCTTCGCGCGGATCTCTCTCTGAACCACCCGAGGTGATGGGGGAGGCCCATGACCAACCTCTACTAGGAAAACGTTTTGCTTTACTCATCTTTGGGCAAGCCCTCCTATTCCTTCTCTCTGCCTTCCACCGACACCGTTTAGGTTGGTAGAAGATTAAGAAACCCACCACTTTTCTGGTTCGTCTGCTACTGCATTCGAATCATTAACACTTGACCACACACTTTCAGGGAGGGTGAAAAATGGAAATCGGGGCACAGGACGCGCACATAAGAATGAAAAAAGAAATGTGTAGATCCATTTTGCTTCTACAGGCACACGGTAGTTGGGGATGAGATTAGTTAGTTGCATCACTCATCTTTTTAATGTAACGACACCTGTTGTGATGTTACACCTGTCGCCACTAAGTGGACGAACTATTGCGGTATTGACCTGGAGACTCCAGCCTTCAAGCCGACGAACGGCGATCAGTATGGCTGCATTAACCAGGCGCCTGCTCTGGAGGATCATACACACAGCAACGTTGGGTGTAGGATTGCTGAGGTGGAGACACTGTTGGCAATTCCTTGTTTCATCTGTGCGGTGAGTTCCTCTACAGTTGTACGTCTATTCGTCCGTACACGCCTCCACAGCCGTTGTTCACTCTTATTGTCTATGACCCACAGTGCATCACACTTGCCTCGCATCGGTTTTGGATTGCGTCATTTTACTATGCACGGTATACTGTGACCACACAGCAAGCGAACAGTTTACAAATTTAGCCGTTTCGGAAATGCTTCCACACTTGGCTCGAAAGCCAAATAAACCGATCCGTTTCCGCATTACGACAATGCCTACGCTGTTTTCCGCGTCCCCCGCCGCACTTTATACGAGGTGCGACAATAAAGTAATGAGACTGATTGTCTTTGCTTGATGTTCAAATGGCTCTGAGCACTGTGGGACTTAACATTGGAGGTCATCAGTCCCCTAGACTTAGAACTACTTAAACCTAACTATCCTAAGGACGTCACACACATCCATGCCCGAGGCAGGATTCGAACCAGCGACCGTAGCAGCAGCGCGGTTCCGGACTGAAGCTTGCTTGATGTGACAACCCTGCAGGCTTGCGTAGGCCCTATACCTTTGACCTTGGTCTATAAGCTGCTTCTAGTCCAAACGGCACATCGATGCAACTGCTCAGTCGTGAGTTCTGCTGTAATAAGTTAACACGTGTTTGTGTCTCTCGTCACAGAAATGGAACTGCATAATATTGCGCAACGGTATGCTATTTCTTTTTGCGTTAAATTGGGTGTAAACACAACGACAACGTACGGTAAGCTTCAGGAGGCTTTTGGAGAGGAGGTTCTGTCAAGGGCTCGTTTTTCGTTGGCATAAAATGTTTAGTGAAGGCAGAACGAATGTTGAGGATGAAGACCGCAGTGGACGACCATCAACCTCACGGACGGATGTCAACTTGGCCAGGGTGTATGAACTCATATGATCTGATCGAAGATTATCTGTGAAAATGATTGTAGAGGAACTGAACATCAATCGAGAAACGGTTCGTCTAACAATAACTGAAGATTTTGGTCTGAGAAAGATTTGTGCAAAAATGGTCCCGAAAAATCTCACACCACAACAGTGAGAAACACGGAAAAATGTGGCAGCCGATCTGTTAGAGCAAACGGAAATCAATCCAGAATTGTTGAACCGTGTTATCACTGGTGATGAAAGTTGTTTTTTTTTCACAACGATCCAGAGACAAATCGCCAAAGTTCGCAATGCTGCTCAAAGGGATCACCTAGACCAGAAAATGCTCGCATGTCAAAGTCAAAAGAGAAATGAATGCTTCTGTGCTTCTTTGATTCCAAGGGAATTACTTATAAAGAGTTGGCGCCCCTGGACAAACAGTTAACGAATATTACTCATCATCATCATCATCATCATCATTTAAGACTGATTATGCCTTTCAGCGTTCAGTCTGGAGCTTAGCCCCCCTTATACAGTTCCTCCATGATCCCCTATTCAGTGCTAACATTGGTGCCTCTTCTGATGTTAAACCTATTACTTCAAAATCATTCCTAACCGAATCCAGGTACCTTCTCCTCGGTCTGACCCGACTCCTCCTACCCTCTACTGCTGAATCAATGAGTCTCTTGGGTAACCTTGCTTCTCCCATGCGTGTAACATGACCCCACCATCTAAGCCTGTTCGCCCTGACTGCTGCATCTATAGAGTTCATTCCCAGTTTCTCTTTGATTTCCTCATTGTGGACACCCTCCTGCCATTGTTCCCATCTACTAGTACCTGCAATCATCCTAGCTACTTTCATATCCGTAACCTCAACCTTGTTGATAAGGTAACCTGAATCCACCCAGCTTTCGCTCCCATACAACAAAGTTGGTCGAAAGATTGAACGGTGCACAGATAACTTAGTCTTGGTACTGACTTCCTTCTTGCAGAAGAGAGTAGATCGTAGCTGAGCGTTCACTGCATTAGCTTTGCTACACCTCGCTTCCAGTTCTTTCACTATGTTGCCATCCTGTGAGAATATGCATCCTAAGTACTTGAAACCGTCCACCTGTTCTAACTTTGTTCCTCCTATTTGGCACTCTATCCGTTTATATTTCTTTCCCACTGACATTACTTTCGTTTTGGAGATGCTAATCTTCATACCATAGTCCTTACATTTCTGATCTAGCTCTGAAATATTACTTTGCAAACTTT
The DNA here is from genome assembly GCF_023898315.1 of Schistocerca nitens. Lineage (NCBI taxonomy): Eukaryota > Metazoa > Arthropoda > Insecta > Orthoptera > Acrididae > Schistocerca > Schistocerca nitens. The sequence goes on from NC_064615.1 coordinate 507,139,070, forward strand.
CAATCGAATCTGCCATCACAACTAAGTCATCCGCATATGCAAGACTGCTTATTTTGTGTTCACATATCTTAATCTCACCCAGCCAGTCTATTGTTTTCAACATATGATCCATAAATAATATGAACAACAGTGGAGACAGGTTGCAGCCTTGTCTTACCCCTGAAACTACTCTGAACCATGAACTCAATTTACCGTCAACTCTAACTGCTGCCTGACTATCCATGTAAAGACCTTTAATTGCTTGCAAAAGTTTGCCTCCTATTCCATAATCTTGTAGAAAAGACAATAACTTCCTCCTAGGAACCCGGTCATATGCCTTTTCTAGATCTATAAAGTATAGATACAATTCCCTGTTCCACTCATAACACTTCTCCATTATTTGCCGTAAGCTAAAGATCTGGTCCTGACAACCTCTAAGAGGCCTAAACCCACACTGATTTTCGTCCAACTGGTCCTCAACTAATACTCGCACTTTCCTTTCAACAATACCTGAGAATATTTTACCCACAACGCTGATTAAAGAGATACCTCTATAGTTGTTACAATCTTTTCTGTTTCCATGTTTAAAGATTGGTGTGATTACTGCTTTTGTCCAGTCTGATGGAACCTATCCCGACTCCCAGGCCATTTCAATTATCCTGTGTAGCCATTTAAGACCTGACATTCCACTGTATTTGATGAGTTCCGACTTAATTTCATCCACCCCAGCCGCTTTATTGCACTGCAATCTACTGACCATTTTTTCCACTTCCTCAAATGTGATCCTATTTCCATCATCATTCCTATCCCATTCTACCTCGAAATCTGAAACATTACTGATCGCATTTTCGCCTACATTGAGCAACTCTTCAAAATATTCCCTCCATCTGCCCAAGGCATCCACAGGATTCACCAGCAGTTTTCCTGACCTGTCCAAAATACTTGTCATTTCCTTCTTAATGATAAGATTAAAAGCAGCCGACCAGTTGCAAAGGATAAAGTACTCTTTACCTAGGTTTCGATAGATTTAAATCTATCTTCTTCAGAAGACGGCAGTATTACATTAACATGGAGTGGTATGTAATACTGCCGTCTTCTGAAGAAGATAGATTTAAATTTATCGAAACCTAGGTAAAGAGTACTTTATCCTTTGCAACTGGTCGGCTGCTTTTAATCTTATCACGTGGAACCGTTGCTGTAGCGCAGCTATGTTTAAAATACTGGATTTCCTTCTTACCTCCCTTTCGAAGACTGCTAATTACACCCCAGATTGGTTTTCCAGCAGCTTGACCCATAGTCTCCAACCTGTTTCCAAAGTCTTCCCACGATTTCTTCTTGGATGCTGCAATTATCTGTTTGGCTTTGTTTCTTTCTTCAACATAACTTTCTCTGTCTACCTGGGTTCTGGTTTGTAGCCATTTTTGATACGCCTTCTTTTTCCTTTTACAGGCTGCCTTGACTGTATCATTCCACCAAGCTGTTTGCTTCATCCTACTTTTACACACTACTGTTCCAAGACATTCTTTAGCCACTTCTAGTACTGTGTCCCTGTACCTTGTCCATTCCTTTTCCAATGACTGTAATTGACTACATTCAACTAACTGGTACCTTTCTGAGATCGCTGTTATGTACTTGTGCCTGATTTCCTTATCCTGAAGTTTCTCCACTCTTATCCTCCTACATATGGACCTGACCTCCTGCACTTTCGGCCTCAAAATCCCAATTTCACTGCAGATTAAATAATGATCAGTGTCATCAAAGAATCCCCTGAATACACGTGTGTCCCTCACAGCCTTCCTGAATTCCTGATCTGTTATTATATAGTCAATGACAGATCTGGCTCCCCTGCCTTCCCAAGTATACCGGTGAATATTCTTATGTTTAAAAAAGGAGTTTGTGATTACTAAGCCCATACTGGCACAGAAATCCAAGAGTTGTTTCCAGTTCCGGTTGGCCTCCATATCCTCTCCAAATTTACCCGTAACCTTTTCATACCCTTCTGTTCGATTTCCAATCCTGGCGTTAAAATCACCCATGAGCAGAACACTGTCCTTGTCCTTTACTCTAACAACTACATCACTGAGTGCCTCATAAAAACTATCCATCTTATCTTGATCTGTCCCTTCACAATGCGAATATACTGACACAATCCTAATTTTCTTGCTAGACACTGTCAAATCTATCCACATCAGTCGTTCGTTTACATACCTTATTGCAACTACGCTGGGTTCCATTTCTTTCCTGATGTAAAGCCCTACACCCCATTGTGCTATTCCTGCTTTGACTCCTGACAGGTAGACCTTGTATTCTCCCACTTCCTCTTCTTTCTCACCCCTTACCCGAATGTCACTAACAGCTAAAACGTCCAGCCCCATCTTACTTGCAGCCTCTGCCAGCTCTACCTTCTTCCCAGAGTAGCCCCCATTGATATTAATAGCTCCCCATCTCATTACCATTTGTTTGCAAAGTCGTATCTTTGGAGTCCCTGGTTTGTCAGTTAGAGGTGGGACTCCGTCACCTCCAAAGGTTCGAGGCATTTTGCTCTGATTGTTGCCAGCATCATATTTAAAGTACCAGGGAAGCAGGTTGCTAGCCTTACTTGCCCCGAGTCCCATTGGGTTTTACCCCTAACGGCTGAGGGACTAACCGGTAGATTTGGTAGTCTTTGCCGGATGAGCACAAAGGTGACCACGACTCAGAATATGTCCGAGATGCCCAGCCTTATTCCAAAGTAACTGGTATCCCGACTGTCGGGACCACTTACTTGGCCACTCATACGTTGCCCGTGGTTCATGAACTAGGACATGACTACAGGAACCCACACCATGAACCACACGAATATTACTACAAAGCAATTTTAGAAAGACTTCGTAAAGCGTTATTTGTGTCCGTGCCAACATTGCTGATAATTGGATTCTGTATCGCGATAATGCGCCATCCCATACTGCTCTATCAGTACAGCAGTTTTTAACCTCAAAACAAATTTCAGAACTACCACAGTCACCTTATTCACCAGATACCGCTCCGTCCGACTTTTTCTGCTTCCGAGAGTAAAAAACGGTGGTTAAGGGACGCCATTTTCAAACAACACAAGATGTCGAAAAAGCTGTGACGAGGGTCTTGGAGGATATTAGAGAAGATGAGTTACAGAAATGTTACCATCAGTGGCAGAAGCGCTGGAAAAGTGTGTGCAATCAGAAGGGGACTACTTTGAAGGAGACAACACTAAACTTGACTATAACGGTAAGCAACATTTTTTGATTCACATCAGTGTCATTACTTTACTGTCGCACCTCGTATATCCTCCACTCCTAGGTCTGGCACGTGCCGTCCATGAATGGTTACTGCACGTTGACGTTAGAGTAGGCGACGGACACACTGATGTGACTGAACCGTACAGTCCTGAGAAGTCGGCCGTGCTTGGTGTTCCCACTGGATAGCAGATTGTCCTTCAATAGTGTCACGTAATTTCACTGTATCTGATACTACGAAGAGGACGCAGTGACTTCGAAGAATTTCCAACCACTTTCCATATGATATTTCCAGACATCTTGGTCATACTCTCACCAAATTTTTGAATCCTCGTGGCTGAATGTGCTTAGTCGTGCATTTCCACTTTTCTAAGTCTTTTTGGTCTAGAAAATTTGCATGATATTCTCTCTTAAAAAGAACTCTATTCCATGAACATATTGTACCTTCTTAGAAACAAAATATAAGCTATCTTTCGAACTAAAAGGTTGTTTGTTTTTCGAAGTTAAATATCCTACTTCTTAAAAATAAAACTTTTTCCTGAAATACTTTTTGGGATTAAACTATTCTTCGTGCTCCAGTAAAGGACCTTAGCACTGCAGGAGCGTCGTCAGTGATCGTCAACTACAAAGGCGGACGGTTTCCAGCAGGCAGCAGAAGTCATGTCCACGGAACGGCTGTATCAGAGAAGCCGGAAATGGAGCAGTTAGCTGTCAGCTGGATCGGCTGCGGCAGTGCCGCCTTATTAGCGCCGGTGGCGAGGCGAAGCGAGGCGGCGACAAAAAGTCGTGCCGGGACACAGGAGCGGCCTACCGCAGCAGCAGCAGCAGCAGCAGCAGGCGACCTGATGGATGGGCTGCGGGCCAGGGCGCGCCGCGAGCCGCCGGCGCCGCTGATAACTCGCAAGATTGATTCGCCGTCAGTGCGCGCCCTATTCGCGGAACTGCGGGCCAGCCTTAATTCAGTTACCACACGGAGAAACCGTGTAGCGGCGCGGAGGGCGACGAAAAAGTCGCAGGCGGGTGAAGCCGAACTCTTACACCCGGATGTGTCGTCCAAGAAACCTGGCACACGCCGGGGCCTGTTAATACAGCACAGCGACTGTCGTATCTCATTTTACATACGGAGAATGCACGCACAATTAAGACCACGGTCTAGTACTGAGAGTAGTAAGCGCTGCAGTTACACGAGCTGAAAAGGAAGTAGTCAGAAGCTGGCAGGTCTCCGCCGGTGTCTCGAGGTATGCTCTTTGTACTGTTTACCACACGAGCGTGTTTCACAGCGAACATGATAATCTAGCTGGGCCTACAGACCGATGGATTAAGACACCGCAGATTTGGAGGACAGCTGAAAGTAGTTTGAAGTGTAAATCTTACTGTTTCCTCCATTTTCATACAAATTAATGACGTTTAGAATTTTTCTCGTCGACACAGAGAATGGAAGTGTATCTAGCCTCGTAGCACTGTCTTGCTCGAACATCCCATCTTTTCTAGAGAAATCTACGATCACGTGTGGTTGAGCATAACTGGTGAGAGCATAAAAGGCTTTCACGGCCGGTATTTGTATCCTTAATGACTTTTACGAAGTACCATCATGCTGATGAAGAAAAGGACCTGCAACTCCGGCATTAAATATTTATTTACTCCCAATATCCGTCACAGTTGTGATAATAATCATTTCCTTATGTTGACTGGTTTTGGACCACCACGTCCATTTTCAAAGTATGACCTTAGACGTAAATTTCATCATGGTAACTTCTATGTCTAAGCCTGTAGTTTGAAAAGAGACGTGATGGTTCGAGACTAGTCACTACAAAGAAATGAATATTGTAGATTGTGGAATATAAAGATTTGATGTTTTTTGTTATATGTTCCTAATGATTCGTATGCTATTCCTGAAGACACCGTCAGAGGCTAAAAAGATTCAGTTTGTAAGCTTACTAGACAAGAAATTAGACACTCCAGTGTTCGCGCATAGATGAATCTTTGAACCTGTACAGATGTCTTAGCGATCGACTCACGTACTAGCCGTGAGCGCACTGCCTCTAAGTGAGCATTATACAGTGGCGATAAGGGAGATATTTATGTATCAAGCGGACATTGTATGTAAACGTGCACAAATGTAAGAACGTGTCAAGTTGCTGTATTTGTTCGCATTTCGTGGCGGATAGTTGAACGTGTCTACAAGCAATGGTGTAACTCATGCGGTCGCGAAACACGACGTCAGAACTGTCGTCGGAAAAAGAACATGCCTCAGGACGCGTTTCAAGGCTTGTGAATCAAAATCGTTTCCAGAGCCGACAGGAATTGCTGCCGGCAGTGAATGAAGGTCCATTACAACCTGTTAGCGATGGAACATTGCGATGGTAACAGCTTGCAACGAACATTTGGAGTCGGTCACCTCGCAAGAGGCGACTGCTCGTAAAGGCACATAAGATGACAACAGCAAAGTTCATCGGGCTGGAAAAATATGTGACGGTTTTCTCAATACACCCCCCACCCTATTACATCTAAACTGGCCTATAAAATCACCTGACTAGTACCCAATGGGAAATCTGCGGGAGATATTGGAACAGCGGGTTAAACACCGGAATCAGCATCCCCGTAATTTGATGGAATAGCGTGATCAAATCCTCAGCGAGTGGCTTAACCTGTATGCGACGTACCTTCAAAACATTATGGACTCGCTTCCTAACCTAATCCAAGTTGTTATCGAGTCCATGGGCAGAATTACACGATATTAAATCATGCTTGTAATGATATCTCGAGGGTCACTAAGTTTTTGTCCGGTGTGCTTAGTTTCAAATTTATGCAAGCTCAGCAAGCCCAACTGGTTTTACATATGGGCAAATGGTCGAGTGCACGATCTTTGGCAGTGGTCTGATGCTGTCACAAGTCGATTGTTCCACGGATGTGTGTAAACTGCTCGTCTTGCTGAGCTCGTTTCAGTCTGAAATTACTATCTGACTCTTTATAACCTTCGATGATATCACTAGCATTAGGACACCAAACTTTAGGCAGAAAGACATGCGTGGACCACGGTCTAAAGTCTATATTACAAAAATTACCAAGGATGTAACTGGCGAGATTGTATTCGTAATATTATCGGTCAACAACGGCACCACCTGATAAAATAAGCGAAGCACGCAGATGAATAGGAGGAAACGAAATGAAACTTCATGGTGTGAAAGGGTAGATGATATACAATGTGGTCAGAAAATGTCTGAAACGCTTGTAGGGATGTTGCAGGGCAGGTTGTACTGAGATATGAATGTTACAAAATAAATTCGATACGTTGCGCCGTTTCCGAGTTATTTAGCATTGTAGTTAGCCAATCAGATCGTCGCGCGCGTAAATTCAAGTTTCAGCTAACGAGACAAAGCACTCGTTGGGCAACACCGCCTCTGGCAGGCCGCTTGAATGCGAGCGCGCGACGCGCCGATTCGGAAACGGAGTAACGTATCGAATTTCTTACTCAACATTTATGTCTCAGTACAACCTGCTCTGTAACATCCCTACAAGCATTTCACACATTTTCTGACCACCCTGTATATATGAAGATGGTATCGGTGACCATGCAGCTCGTTAAAATGAAATTACACTGAAATGAATACCCCTAGCTGATTACAGGCGTAGATATAAGTCAACGGGGACAGTTGAAAATGTGTGCCCCGACCGGGACTCGAACCTGGGTTCTCCTGCTTACATGGCAGACGCTCTATCCATCTCAGCCACTGAGAACACATAGGAATAGTGCGACTACAGGGACTTATCTCTGGCACGCCTCTCGTGGAGCGATATGGGACCCACATTCGCAACTTATTGTCCCGCACTATATTCATAATGCCCCTGCCCATTATACTCATTACTCGTGGCTTGACTGACGATTCCCGTAAGAGTTCGGGTACTGTTTGTGCATCTGCACAGAAGAAGATAGTCAAATGGCCAGTGAGCCTTAAATACATATATATGAAGATGGTATCTGTTCTTTCGGGAATGACGCCAGAAGTAAAACCACTGTACCTTTTCAAACCATTAGGAGAAGTACATCCCTCGCCAGATCTCCAGCATACTCACAGATAGTGGTCATTGGGGATAGTGAAGAACAGTAATTAATTGCTGAACACAATACCATGCCATTCATCAGCAGTTCATGCTTCCCTGTCACTGCACCGCTCCAAACGCCCTCCTTTGTGTTGTGGTGTTACCGGCGACTTATGCATGGGACATTAATTCCCTTGTACGGCTGCTGCTAGTCTCCGACCAACAGTGCGGGATGGTACAGAATGCTGCATGAAGTCCATTACTTGCTCTCGGATAGCTCGCTCTTACGTTAAGGAGTTACCATGTGCTTCGTGTACAGTACGGAGATTCTCCCTTTTGGTGGCAAGACCAGGTTGACCGGGAGTTTTACAACGAGTATGCCTTCCCTGACATTCCCATAGAGACCAAGAACACCATGGCACCATCCGCAAGCCCCACGAGTGTGGATATTGCACGATCCAATCATCTGGCCAAATGGAGACCCGCAATGAGGCTCATTTGAAACCCCTCCGTGTTCTTCAAAGTGATCCCTCAATATATGACGCTGTTCAGCCCTCTATATACCCTCCAGTCTTGGTAACAGTCTTAAACACGATATGTACTAATGCACTCTGTCGGGTGTTCTATGTGTCAACTCTAATCATTAACGTACGCGTCGATGCTGTGTGCGTGCACACCGACTTCTGACCACTTCTTTTGTGTCATTTACTTTCATGCAACGCGGCCTACTTTCACAATGATTATTAGTCCTAGAGAATTCTTCGGAAATATGTCCCAGATTGTGCTCTCTCGACATCTAATTATGTTAAATATTTATTTTAATAATATTCAATAGTAAAACTTTAATGTCCTGCCAGACAGTGATTACATTATTGAAGATGAATGCATACGTCTATTACTCTGACTGCTATAGCAAACCCCAATTATTTCAATAACTCTGCACCGATAAATTTATACCCATTAATTCTGTCTGGACAATGTCTCTACTCTAAACTTCTTTCTATCGTATTGCTGCTTAAAAAGTGAAATTGAGGTCTATTAACTAAACTAAATGTGTAATGATAACTCTATTATTATAATAATAATAATTATAGTTGTTGTTATTTCAGCAATTATTTTCCTGTCAGTTGACAGGAAACCTAAAGCAGTTAATTAGATATTACAAAATAGAGAATTGTTGATCTATTTCAACTATTCCAAGGTTACACATTGAAGAGCCAAAGAAACTGGTACATGTGCCTAATATTATGTAGGGCCCACGAGAGCACGCAGAAGCGTCGCAACTCGACGTGGCATGGACTCGATTAATGTCTGAAGTAGTGATGGAAGTAAATGACACCACAAATCCTGCAGGGCCGTCCATAAATCCGCAAGATTACGAGGGGATTGAGATCTCTTCTGAACACCACGTTGCAAGCCATCGCAGATATGCTCAATAATGTTCATGTCTGGGAAGTTTCGTGGCCAGCGGCAGTGTTTAAACTCAGAAGAGTGTTCTTGTAGCCACTATGTAGCAATTCAGGACGTGTGGGGTGTTGCGTTGTCCTGCTGGAATTGATCAAGTCCATCGGAATGCACAATGGATGAATGGATGCAGATGATCAGACAGAATGCTTACGTAAGTGTTACTTGTCAGAATCGTATTTAGACGTATCATTGGTCCCATATCGCTCCAACTACACACTTCCCACACCATTACAGAGCCTCTATCACCTTGAACAGTCCCCTACTGACTTGCAGCGTCCATGGATTCATGAGGTTGTCTCCATACCCATACAATTTTAAACTAGACTCGCCCGACCAGGCGACATATTTCCTGTCATCAACAGTCCAATGTCGATATTGACGAGCCCAGGCGAGGCGTAAAGCTTTGTGTCGTGCAGTCATCTAGGATACACGAGTGGGCCTTCGGCTCCGGAAGCCCATATCGATGAAGTTTTCTTTGAATGGTTCATACGCAGACACTTGTTGATGGCGAAGCATTTAATTCTGCAGCAACTTGCGGAAGGATTGCACTTCTGTCACGTTGAACGATTTGCTTCAGTTGTCATTGGCCCCGTTCTTGTAGGATCTTTTTCCGGCCGCAGCGATGTCGGAGACTTGATGTTTTACCGGATTTCTGATATTCACATTACACTCGTGAAACGGTCGTACGGGAAAATCCCCACTTCGTCACTACCTCGGAGATGCTGTGGCCCATCGCTAGTGCGACGACTGTAACACCACGTTCAGACACACTTGAATCTTGACAATCTGCCATTGTAGCAGCAGCAACAGATCTAACAACTGCGCCAGGCACTTTTATATAGTCGTTGCCGACCGCAGCGTCGTATTCTGACTGTTTGCATAAGCCTGTATTTGAATACGTGTGCCTAATACCAGTTTCTTTGGCGCTTCAGCGTATTAATAAATTATACTGTCTTTATCGTCTACTTGGTCAGCAACAAATAATTATGATAGCTAGCTAAGTCATGCTTGGATAGCGTCTTCTGTCAGTCGTATGGTGATAACTCTATCATCCTAAAGCCCCGAACCAGAACAGACTATTCATACCTCGAGAAGGATTTCACTCTGGACCGCTGCGAGCAACAGACTCGAAGGAGAACAGAAAACGTTAATCGTAGTAATTTACAAAGGTGACGTCACGTACTAAAACTTCGTAACTCTCTTCTACCTAGGAATATCAGAGATCCTTACAAAATCGAATCGTAGCCACTGGATTGACAAAAGTAAGATTTTCGTAACACTTTTCTACGTTGTTCAAGATGGTTCAAAATGGTTCCACCGAGGGAGGTGGCGCAATGGTTAGCATACTGGACTCGCATTCGGGAGGACGACGGTTCAATCCTGATTTAGGTTTTCCGTGATTTCCCTAAATCGCTCCAGGCAAATGCCTAGATGGTCCCTTCGAAAGGGCATGGCCAACTTCCTTCCCTAATCCGATGAGACCGATGACCTAGCTGTTTGGTCTCCTCCCCCAAACAACCTAACCCCAACCAACCCAACCTCGAGATGGTTCTGTATCTTATAAGCTGAGGTTTGCCCCTCAACCGCATCATATTCAATATTTAATGCATTCCTGAAATCGAATCATTCTCTTCCGATGCTTGTGGTTGCATCAACTAAATTGTATGTCATTTCCCATCCTGACGATGTACATTTTTATAATACGAGGCGAAAGGAGTTCAATAAGTAATGCGACACATTTTGTTCTCAGCCAATTTCGCTTGAAACAATGCAAAATTGGTTTTGGGGATCGTGAAATTTTCCCACTTCAGCCCCTGTAGTTTCACGAAGTTCCGACAGGTTGCGGTGGCGCTATATGTAGACTTCAAAATGGCATCTGTAACGGAGGCGTGTTCCAAGCAGAGAGCAGTCATTGCGTTTCTGTTAGCGGAAACCCAGAGCGTTGCAGATATCCGTAGACGCTTGCAGAATGTCTACGAAGACTTGGCAGTGAACAAAACCGTATTGGGTCGTTGAGCGAGGTGTCTGTCATCATCGCAACAAGGTCGCGCAAATTAAGCCGATCTCCCGCGCGCCGGCCGGACGTACGCAGTTGTGACTCCTGCAATGTTGGAACTGTCGGACACTCTCATTGGAGGTGACAGACGAATCACAAACAAACAACTCGCTGCTCAACTGGACGTCTCTTTTGGTAGGCTGACACAATCGTCCACCAGTTGTGATACTAAATGGTGTGTGCGCTCTGAGTTTTTCGTCGCATAAAAGAAGACCATAAAGAGCAACGGAGAACAATCTCTGCGGATTGCTTGCATGTTATGAGGCTGACCGTAAGAATTTTTTCGAACATGGTCACAGGCAATGAAAGCTGGTTTCATCACTTCAAATCTGAAACAAAGCGGCAGTCTGTGGAGTGGCGCCACACCACCACTCCTCCGAAGATAAATTCAAAGGCGCACCATCAGCCGGTAAGGCCATGGCGACGGACTACTGGAACTCTAAAGGGGCTGTTCTGTTGGATGTCCTCTGTCATGGTATAACGATCAACTCCAAAGTGCTGCCCTCAGGAAATTTAAGAAACGACTTCAGCGTGTTCATCTCCACAAATATCCAGACAAACTGCTTCTTGTCCGTGACAGTGCATGGCCTTACACAAGCCTGCGCACCCGAGAGGAGCTCACAAGATTAGACTATCCTTCCTCATCCAACCCACAGCCCGGATCCCACACATTCCGGCCGGCCGGTGTGGCCGTGCGGTTCTAGGCGCTTCAGTCTGGAACCGCGTGACCGCTACGGTCGCAGGTTCGAATCCTGCCTCGGTCATGGATGTATGTGCTTTCCTTAGGTTAGTTAGGTTTAATTAGTTCTAAGCTCTAGGCAACTGATGACCTCAGAAGTTAAGTCGCATAGCGCTCAGAGCCATTTGAACCATTTGAACCCACACATTCCGACTTCCATCTGTTTGACGCAACGGAGGATGCACTCAGCTGGAAGCAATACATGGAAGATGCGAAGGTTATTGATGCAGCAAGAGGTTGGATTCGACGTCGACCGGTAGAGTAGTACCATGCGGGCACACGGACCCTTCCAGTAAGGTGGCACAGGCCATCGCGTTGAGCGAAGATTATGTTGAAAAGTAGGGTTTTGTAACCAAAAGAGTGGGAAATAATATGGTGTATTCTAATGCTGAATGAAGCAATCCGTTTACAGAAAAAACGTGCTGGATTATTTCTTGAACACCCTTCATATCAAAAGATTCGTTTTCAACTTTTTTCGATCACATTCTACACCACTACTTGATCTGGGTTTGTATTAAATGATTTTCGATGACATGTATGCTCTCAGTACACAGTGGTCAAGTGCTTCCCCTGTAGCCTCTGACATTTTCCGTTTGCCAACCGAATCAGAAATTTATGACTGTTTGCTTACCAATGTTAATAACATATGTTCTTAAGTTTGAAAAAAAAGAATAGCTATGGTAAAACTTACAATTTCTCTCAATTTTTGAAATTTAAGTTGGTAGCTGAATTCTTCGTTTGCTGAAGCCTGGTAAACTAAGACTTGTTCTTTCATGCTGAACACAGACTGCTAATTCTGTGCCCCTTTTGATATTAGATATTAAGATTCTCTCACGAAACCAAGAATAAGATTAGATATTCTCGTTACTTTTTCTGGCACTGAAAATAATAGTAATCATAATAACAACAACAATTATTTGTTTCACTCGATTTGGGCTGCCTATAAACCATGTAATTAACTACTTCGGATGTAACTCCCGGTCTTTCCAATAATTTTTCATTCCATCGGAATGCTGTTTCCGAACTTCTGACCACTCTGTTCGAGTTTTATTTTTTCGTTTTCTCTGGATGTGGAAATTAGAACACTCCTCCGAAACGTGTTTCTGTTCAGAACTTTATGTTCTTCAATCTTCATCTCTTTCAGATAAATTCTGGTTTCTTGGAGCCATTAGCGCCTGGTATATATCTTGCAGTTGACATGTTCAATAATTCTCTTCCTTCTGATGTTTTCATTAACTCGAACTAGATGTCTGTAAAATATCATTGCACTTTCTCTCGTCGTTAATGTAGTTGTTCAGTTTTCTGGTACAAAACTTCGTGACTTCTGATCCTGTATTCAATGCTGTGTTTTATTGACTCCAATATTTTGTTAGTCTCTTCTTCTCTTTCTTTACTTCTGTGTCTTAGATAAATTCAGGAATTCGGCTACAGATATACATTCTGGTTTTTATTACTGTAGTTCTGTAGCTTTCCTCGAGAACAGCCATGCATTATTGTACACATCTTTAGTCAGCTGAAATGTCACTTCTATTTTTCTATTTCCCTTGATCTGAGTTTGTTAACCTCGTTCTTCATTACTTCACCAACGTATTTTCTAAGAGGACAGTCAAATGAAGACTAACATCCGCCACAACGGGACCATTGAGCAGTTCCATTCAAAAGTAATCATGCCGAGCGTGAAACCACAATCGATGCGCAGCGCTTCGAAAGCACTCTCCAGAGACTGCGGCGAGCCATAAAGTGAAAACGACCAGGAACGCTGTCGGACGGAGTCAGCCTGTTGCACAATAATGCGCGCCTCTCCAAGTCCGACGAAGGCTACGCTTCAGCGATTTGGTTGGGAAACACTGCAACATCCTCCGCACCTCCCGGATGTTTCACCGTGTGATTTTCACATCTTTGACGACCTGAAGAACGGCGTGTGTGGACGTCGGTTACAGTGTGGCGAGGAAGAGCAAGAGTGGATGCGGCTGATGATCCACCAGCGGCAGACCGCGTTCTATGAAAGAGGAATCGAGTGTCTCGTCTCTCAGTGGGATAAATGTCTTAACGTGCGTTGTGATTACTTTTGAGTGGAACCATTCCATTTTCCCGTCGTGGCAGGTGTTCCATTTTCACTTGACTGCCCCACATAACTAACTGATTCCTTCAGTCTTACCGTAATGTGTGTTCATGAAATTTGGAGTGAGTTTTCGAGTTCTCATATATTCTGTTATTGCATAAGATATTCGAAGGCCTGCCTTTTTTTTCTTTTTTTGCAAATATAGATTTATCTTGTCTTTGCAATGTTCCGGACACTCTTGCAACATTGTTGGAAAATGCTAAACGCTTACTTCTAAGACGCTTTTTCTTCATTCTTTCTGAGTTTAAATCACGTTCTCGGATCACCTTTTGAAGATTATCCGTTATATTGTCCTTTTATTATCCTTTCGGTTTCCGATGCTGCTATGGAGTTTACATTCCCCTGGCGCTGCACAAAGTAGTTTGAAGTAGGGCTGCGGATCCGCTTTCTCCACCATAGCGAATTCGTTCTGTCACAGAGACATAGCAAATAGTTTGCAGCCTACAAACAATTTCTGAAGAAAGATCATATTCCGAGGTTTTAGTGTACTTCTTGGGGCGAGCCAAGAGGAGAAGTATAGCTGAAAACTGGAATACTTCCACTTGATCTCAAAAGATAATGGAAACATCAGATGTTATCTGTCAAACTCGCATTCACCTAAAACAAAGCATTTTCCCTGTTGTAACCTGATGGAGTGCGGCAGTGGTGAAGACACTGCATTTATATTCGAGAGATGTGGCGTTCAAATCAATACACAGCCATGCTGACTTCTATTGCCCTGAAACCATCGTTTGGAAAAATAAAGGCGTGGTTGTTGTTGACACATTCTTACGAACTGCCTGAGGCGTCTGCTATTTCGCATACTTTTAATTGAGTATCATCCGATACCGAATTGTGCATCGTCTCGTAGGTAAATTTTTGATGTGGATGATCTCCGGGAGAAATATAGCTCCGCAAAACTTGGCAACCTTCTTTGCGAGTGCAAAAAATTTGGTAAAAGCTTTCTTATAAAACTTCAATAACGTTAGATAAGTTTCCGTTGGCGAAAAGCTTCCAGATGTCACGATTTAAGTTTGTACATTTGAAATAAACGAAACAGCACAGCTGCTTCAAAACTATTTTTCAGATAAAGTTGATAGTTGTTTAGGTCAGTACGTAGTGAAGAGTATTGCACCATGGAAAACGTTTCAGACTTTCGTTCTAGCCTTCTAATACAACTAAATATTTCCATATTTCATTTTTAAACGATAAGTGTCATTTTTTGTGTGCTGCAGTCTTCCTCTGAAACTTCTAAATGTGAAAAATTATTCCAAGTTACAACATGGTAATGTATCTAAGAACAATTATTTTATTGATATTTAAATGTGTTGCAATCGAGAAAATCGTGTCAGTACTGTGTTTGATAGTCTACTTGTTATATTAATAGCCTGCCACACAGCATTAATCAGTAAATGAAGTCAATTAGCCGAGCGGTCTACGGCGCTGCAGTCATGGACTGTGCGGTTGGTCCCAGCGGAGGTTCGAGTCCTCCCTCGGGCATGGATGTGTGTGTTTGTCCTTAGGATAATTAAGGTTGAGTAGTGTGTAAGCCGGCCGGTATGGCCGTGGGGTTCTAGGCGCTTCAGTTTGGAACCGCGTGACCGCTACGGTCGCAGGTTCGAATCCTGCCTCGGGCATGGATGTGTGTGATGTCCTTGGGTTTATTAGGTTTAAGTAGTTCTAAGTTCTAGGGGACTGATGACCTCATATGTTAAGTCCCATAGTGCTCAGAGCCATTTGAACCATTTGAAGTAGTGTGTAAGCATAGGGACTGATGACCTTAGCAGTTAAGTCCCATAAGATTTCACACACATTTGAACATTTTCAGTAATTGAAGTCAAAGAAGTGGATGTATTATCAAAGACCAGTTATAGGTTAAAGACATTGCTGAAGCCCGGAAGAGTATGGCGGGTTGACACTAAAATATCGTTTTTAGTTCTTCACTGGCAACATCAGAAGTCGAGCCGACTGAGTCAATGACCGGAAAACTGCCGGCTAGGAGGAAATGCTGAGCAGGCCAAGGCGAACACGAAAGCGATTGCGACACGCGGGACCGGCCGAGTTCCCCACTCCAATAGTGAGGCACAATGACGTCATGACAAGAGGCAGATACCGTCATACCGGGGAAAAAGCAAAGGGCTCAACGATGCCCAGTTATAGCGCAAAAGTAACTATTCATCCACTGATTCAGCAGAAAAGAGTGTCTGGAAGACGAAGTTACGAGCAAGCTGGTACACAAGATGCCACAGCTACCCACACTACAGAAGAGCGCCTGGGAAACACCAGCGTAAATACTACGCCTTTCTTAATCTCACCCTCAGTTTCAGTAGTCCGATGGTAGAGATAAGCGGTGACGAGGGGTGGGGGTAAGGGGGGGGGGGCAGGCTATGTCAGTCGACCCTCTGCACGCCTAGTCGTCTACAATCATCCACATAGTCGCAAGTGCCGCTGGAGAGACTCAGCCACTGCATGCTGTAGCGACATCACTGATGGGGTGCAGAGAACTCCATCAGCCCACTGGCCTACTGATGGCTTGACCAGCAGGGCCAAGAAGCTGTACGGCAACCGTGATCGTGGAGGGAGCCCTTGCTGCCAGTCGTCCCATTCCTGCTGCAGACACTGATGCTGTCGGCCTGTCTCGTAAACGGATGTGTCAGACTCTACACGACAACGAGTACTTCAGGCTCGGTTGGAGGACGAATCTCCTGGGCGTACGTCCTCAGTCCCCAACGAGAACACTTCGGTCATCAGAGGCTGCTATGACCGCTGTCCATCGAGGGCTGTGGCTGCCAATGTCTGGATTTCAACGACAGAGCCGCGACATAATCTCCACCACACGATCCTTCCGCGACGCTGCTGAAATTCCGGCGTCCCGCACCCGCTTCTGCTAACAGGGTCCGCACTCCGGTAGCTCGACGAAGCTGTCACCACCTGAGGAGACAATCCTGTAGGTCTCATGTTGTAAATAGTTTTGCCGCGCGGATTGGCCGCGCGGTTTGAGGCGCCATGACGCGGATTGCGTGGCCCCTCACCCCAGAGGTTCAAGTCCTTCATCGGGCATGAGTGTGTGTTTCGTTCTTACAATAAGTTAGTTTAAGTTAGTTTTACTAGTATGTAAGTCTAGGGACCGATGACCTCAGCAGTTTGGTTCTTTAGGAATTCACGCACATTTGAATATTTGAAATAATGTTTTCCTGAAGCTCTCGAGCTTGAACAGACCCTCCTCAATACACCGTGCTTGGTACAGTCCTGATGACCATAGGGACGTGGATCTGTATCCCTACAACACTGTGAAATAGACGCTATTTGGAAGCTAACACAAATTTATATGTTCAAAATAGCTAAACTTGTTAGGAAATTAACAGAAGTTAATTAAACTCAGTTACTTTGCAACTATAACATGTTCCATGATAGACTTCCGTTTCAAGGTATAAGGTGGTGCACGTCCCATTAAGTATGAGTAACCAGTCCACAGTTTATACAATTACTTTGAAAAGTATGTAGAATTTTATTCGCCGTGAAAGTCTTTAGATGAAGAATTAATAGTGTATTTCAAACACCTTTAGTATACACGGTACACTCACATTAATGTGAGCACCGCGTACGTTCTACGTCACAGATTGCAGGTGGCAGCACTAGCAGAGGAGGGTATATAAAGCCGATGGTTGGAAATCAGAAAACAATGCAGTAGTTGTCGGAATGCAGAAACAGAGCGATTTTCTGACATCCCAAAAGGCATGACCATTGGATTTCCGGCGAAAGTTGGAGGCATTTCCGAAATGTCTAAGTTTGTAAAGTGTTCACTTGCCGACGCGGTTAAAGTATACCGTACATGGTACAATGGCGCTATAAAAACTCGGCGCCGAGGCAACCGTGTTGCACCACGGGCGATAGGGGATTGAGTGGACGACGGCCGCTGAGAAGTGAACGGGCGGAAAGATGTGCATCGGTTGAGCAACTGACCGTCCAAATAACTCATGGGGCTACCAGAAGTGACTCCTCAATGACCGTTCAGCGAACGTTGCTGTGTATGAGTGCCCGCAGCTGGAATTTGCTCGTCAGTACCGCAACAAGACGTCCACTGAGTGGCGACAGGTGGCCTTTTCAGGTGATTCACGTTTTATGCTCCATCGGACTGATGGCCGTTGGCATGTGCGGCGTGAAACGTCTGAAAGCAGATACCGTCCAGCAATCGTCGGAAGGGTCCAGGCCAGAGGAGGGAGAGTTATACGTGGGGAATGCTTCCATGGAATTCCTTGGGCGATCTCGTCATTCCGGAAGGCACACTTGGTCGACTCTAGAGGACAATGGAACGCGTCACGCAGCTCCTAGTGTACGCGCGTGGTTCGAAGACAACCAGGATGAATTTACCGTACTCTCCTGGCCGCCACCGTCCCCAGATTTAAACCCAGTCGAGAATATGTAGTACCACGGCCTCTATCTGGCTGTTCGCGCCTCGGATCCTCTGCCGAGAAACCTGTCACGGCTGGTCACGGCGCTGGTGTCGGCATGGATCGACAGCCCCGTCAGTACCTTCCAGAACCTCAGTGGCGGCTCCCTTCCCGCACGTCTAGCGGCGATCCTCACCGCAAACAGTGGCTACTCAGGCTTTTGACAGGTGGTCACATTACTGTGACTCGACGGTGTATTATCAAGCACTTAAAAGTATAGAGCTCAAAACATTTACAAGTGCTGCACAAGACCACAACAGAAACAGCAGAAAAGACGGAAACCGCTTTTGGTGGTCTCTAGTGCACCTCTTCTTTCGTCTGATTCTAAAATACGCCGCGAGACTGAAACATCAACCAGGAAACAGCAGATGTTCACAGGTACGCTAGCCTCAAGGTACAAAACTCACCCCTACTAACATAACAAAGGCATAAACTTTTTTATGGCCAGCTGAAAACTCTTTGCCTTGTACTCGCGTGCTCTGATGTTTATACAGTATTCATCATTCCTCATTTCGTCTCTGTGCGGACAATACTGACAGCGACGGCACCGAAGGCAGGACTCGGGCCAGTGTACTGCCTTCTACATCTGCATGTACATCTACATGGTTACTCTGCAATTCACACTTAAGAGCCTGGCAGAGGGTTCATCGAACCATTTTCATACTTCTTCTCTACCATTCCACTCTCGAATGGGCCGTGGGGAAAAGGAAAACCTATATCCTTCCGTTCGACCTCTGATTTCTCTTATTTTATTATGATGATAATTTCTCCCTTTCGTAGATGGGTGTCAAAAAATATTTTCGCATTCGGAAGAGAAAGTTGGTGATTGAAATTTCGTAAATAAATCACGCCGCAAAGAAAACCGCTTTTGTTTCAGTGACTGCCACCCCAACTCGCGTATCATATCAGTGACACTCTCACCCCTATTGCGTCATAACACGAAACGAGCTGCCCTTCTTTGCACTTTTTCGATCCTCCGTCAATCCTACCTGGTAAGGATCTCATACCGCGCAGCAATATTCCAGCAAAGGACGGACAAGAGTAATGTAGGCTGCCTCTTTAGTGGTTTTGTCGCATCTTCTAAATTTTCTGCCAACAAAGCGCAGTCTTTGTTTCCCCTTCCCCATAATATTATCTATGTGGTCTTTCCAATTTAAGTTGCTCGTAATTGTAATTCCTAGGTATTTAATCTAATTGATAGCCCTTAGATTTTTGCGACTTATCGTATACCCAAAATTTATCGGATTTCTTGTAGTACCCATGTGGATGACCTCGCACTTTTCTTTGTTTAGTGCTAATTGCCACTTTTCCCACCATACAGAAATTCTCTCTAGATCATTTTGTAACTGGAATTGATCCTCTGATGATTTTACTAGACGGTAAATTACAGCGTCATCTGCAAACAATCTGAGGGGGCTGCTCACATTATCACCTAGATCATTTATCTAAATCAGGAACAGCAGAGGGCGTATGGCACTACCTTGCGGAACGCCAGATATAACTTCTGTTCTAAGCGATGATTTACCGTCTATCACTTTCGGGGAAAGATGCCACCTCCGATACCAAAGATGATGGTCTTTATCTCTCCTCTCTCCAGCGAGGATGATCTTCAAGGTACAATGTCGTGTTGGCCCCCATGCTCTCAAATCATAATTCTTCTCTCAGAAAGCCGGCCGGAGTGGCCGTGCGGTTCTGGGCGCTACAGTCTGGAACCGAACGGCCGCTACGGTCGCAGGTTCGAATCCTGCCTCGGGCATGAATGTGTGTGATGTCCTTAGGTTAGTTAGGTTTAAGTAGTTCTAAGTTCTAGGGGACTGATGACCTCAGAAGTTGAGTCCCATAGTGCTCACAGCAATTGAACCATCTTCTCTCAGAAAACTGACTTTTCAACGGCCACGTTATATAAGTCGCAATAAACATGGAACAGGAATGTCCCTGACAAAAACACGACATATTAATCGGGAGGTGCAATGTCGCCTAAAGAGCACGCTTAACGGCGCTAATGACAGACAAATTGACCATCGATCTGAGGGCCTCTAACGCACGAGCTGTACTGCTCCGCTACGAGCGCATAAATGAATTATTAATAACGGCGAATGCATAATGAATGGTGCGTTCGTTACCGTGACGTGTACTGGCGGAGCAATTACTGACCACAAAAATGTCACCAGAAGATGTCGCAGGCTGCGGAATTCATTGGCTGAGTCACTGTCTGGCGCCGCAGAGGTGTGGCGCACCATTCTGTCATCTGTTTCCCGAAATACTTTTTCCCCGCTGCATTAGAATATTTGTCTTGCAATGCTTCCTTTACCAGCATTTTTGAACACAAACACGCATTTGAACACCTTGCTGGGTTAAGGATTTCATTCCGACAACTGCCGCAGTTGTTCTCTTCAGATAACGTCTTCAAAAAACCTATTACCCAATTCGCCGACGATTAAAATTAAGGTTATGCTTTGCTACAGTACAGACAGACCTCATATATTTACAAACTTCTGATCTGAAATGGTTTTAAACAACATACACTCTTCATCCTTGTCTTCCACTGCAGTAACCATTTACCAGGTTATCGAATTCCCATCTGTCTTCCAGCACTTTGAACAACTACGCATTTCCACATGACCTGGAAACTTTATAGAAACCACCTCACTGTTCCGTTATCATCTTAGATAGTGGTACTAGTGTCAAGAAACAGTGTACTTGTCAAGCAACCATTAGAAACAAGCTAAGCCGTCGAATCGCCCAGGCACCCTGATAACGTGTACGGGGAAGTCTTCCTAGGAGATAGCCGTCCCGGTCTAACGAGCCTGCAAGGTCATCAAGTTTCGTACAGCCACCTGTGTAGTGACAAAAAAAGTAAACTTTCATATTCAGTGCACTGCAGCAGATTGCATTGTATTTCCTGCCATGAATGACAGGTTTCTGTATACCGTGCAGTCTTACAACGTTCCTCGAAGAGTCATTTGATGCTTAAAATGCGCACGAATTGTATTTAGTGCACAAAGGTCAATTTGTATGTAACAAGTGGGGAAGGAGGAGTGCAGTCATAGCATAAATTTACATGAATTCTGTAACGTTATTGATTTACAGCTAACATTGACTTCAGACTTCCTTAATCCCTCGACACGTGAGCTCTGACAAATCACAAATACTTTTTTTACCGTGAGTACATTACTCTCACATTAGACTTCGAAGAACGTACTGTTCAATAAAGTGCAACAGCTCTACCGTAAGTAGCCTAGAATGGCGAACATTAACGTGAATGTTCTCATCTGCATATATTCATCATCCAATTTGTAATAGTCTGCCAGATTTAGTTCATTTTTTTAATGTCAGTGGAATTCATTCAACACAGCTAATAACACGTGCCACATCAGTACCACAAGAAACAGGGCAGAACTAAAACACCGAGAAATGGGCATAATGCACAAAAACAGTTGCGTATTAATTCCATAAGGAAATAGTGCTACCTTCAGCTGTGAGGATTCAAAAATACTTAACAGCTTTACTTCGCATTCCATACATGTAGTAATATTACACCTTGTGTAGCATTTAAGATAGTGTGTAGGACTTAAATAGCACGCTTTCCAATTTTCAACATGATAATGAGCCATGTCACAAGGCCAGGAGTTGATGGAATGGTTCGAGGAACACAGAGATCCAATTGATGTGCTGCCTCACAACTCACCACTGATCGAACACTTCTGGGTTGGGACATACAAGTCACCTAATTTTCGTAAATTCCGGCGTGGGAGGGAGGGGGAGCTCTGGGTTGTGACTGAACGTGGCCTCACTCCTTCCATGCCACGACGCGTCGTTATCAGTGCCAAAGGAGGACCTACCGGCTATTAGGTACGTGGTCATAAGGGTTCCGGCAAATCAACGTCAGCTCGACTCGGTGCCACAGTACAGTTGACAAGGAGCTGCTCCACTGGAAGACGACAGATTCGTGCCCTCCCATCAGCAGAATGAAGCAGATATCGGGATTCATCAGACCATGCAGACCATGCAGCGCTATGCCACTGCGCCAACTTCCAGTGCCGATGGTCATGTGCCGATCTAAGCTATAATTGACGATATCGTGGTGTTAACACTGACACGTGCATGGGTCGTCGGCTGCGGAGGCACATAGTTAGGAACGTTCGGTGCACTGCATGTTCAGACACACTTGTACTCTGACCAGAATTAAAGTCTAGTGTTAGTTCCGCCGCAGTTCTCTCCTGTTTTACCTCTCTGCCCAGCCTACGACGTCCGACATTTGTAATGAGGGATGGCCTCCCAACCCCACGATGTCTGGATATGGTCTCATCTTGGTTTCACCACGTGTTGAAACACACTCACCACAGCATTGCTCGAACACCTCACAAGTCGTGCAGTGTCCGAAACGCTCGGGTCGAGCCTCCGGGCCATCGCAATGTGCCCGCAGTCAAAGCCAGACAGATCGCGCACCTTCCCCATTCTACACAAGGACAGGCGCTCTCTGATACTACATACACCTGGCTGTGTCTGACCAGCAGTTATTCCTTGCCAGATGTCGCTGCTATCGCCTAGGCGGTTTTGTATCGACTATAGGTCGGTGGTCATAGGGATCTTGCTGATCAGTATATATACATATATAAAAACACCGTGCAACAGCCTTTGAAGGCCCAACGGTACCGACCGGCCTCCGTGTCATCCTCAGCCCTTAGACGTCACCGGATCCGGATACAGAGGGGCATGTGGTCAGTACACCACTCTCCTGGCCGTTTTCAGTTTTCGTGACCAGTAGCGCTGGTTCTCAGTCAAGTAGCTCCTCGATTGGCCTCACAAGGTCTGAGTGTACACCGGTTGCCAACAGCAATCGGCAGACCTGGTCTGTGACCCGTCAAGTGTGAACCAAGCCCGACAGCGCTTAATTTCAGTGGTGATCCGACAGGATGATTAGGAGAGCATTATCCAACTTTGTAATTGATGTAAAATGATCGATATCGAATTCTGACAAGTATTGGTATGTATACAGGGTGGTCCATTGATCGTGACTGGGCCAAATATATCATGAAATAACCAGATGTCGCTATCGTTGTCCCGCTAGATGGCGCTGCCATAGGTCAAACGGATATCAACTGCGTTTTTTTAAATAGGAACCCCCATTTTTTATTACACATTCGTGTAGTACATAAAGAAATATGTATGTTTTAGTTGGACCACTTTTTTCGCTTTGTAATAGATGGCGCTGTAATAGTCACAAACATATGGCTCACAATTTTAGACGAACAGTTGTAACAGGTAGGTTTTTTAAATTAAAATACAGAACGTAGGTACGTTTGAACATTTTATTTCGGTTGTTCCAATGTGATAAATGTACCTTTGTGAACTTATCATTTCCGAAAACGCATGCTGTTACAGCGTGATTACCTGTAAATACCACATTAATGCAATAAATGCTGAAAATGATGTCTGCCAACCTCAGTGCATTTGGCAATACGTGTAACTACATTCCTCTCAACAGCGAGTAGTTCGCCTTCCGTAATGTTCGCACATGCATTGTCAATGCGCTGCCGCATGTTGTCAGGCGTTGTCGGTGGAACACGACAGCAAATATCCTTCAGCTTTCCCCACAGAAA
This sequence comes from Schistocerca nitens, assembly GCF_023898315.1. Classification (NCBI taxonomy): domain Eukaryota; kingdom Metazoa; phylum Arthropoda; class Insecta; order Orthoptera; family Acrididae; genus Schistocerca; species Schistocerca nitens. The sequence continues at coordinate 507,162,758 of NC_064615.1, forward strand.
GAAATCCGGGGACGTCAGATCCGGTCAAAGTGCGGGTCATGGTATGGTTCTTCGACGACCAATCCACCTGTCATGAAATATGCTATTCGATACCGCTTCAACCGCACGCGATCTGTGTGCCGGACATCCATTATGTTGGAAGTACATCGCCATTCTGTCATGTAGTGAAACATCTTGTAGTAACATCAGTAGAACATTACGTAGGAAATCAGCATACATTGCACCATTTAGATTGCCATCGATGAAATGGGGGCCAATTATCCTTCCTTCCATAATTCCGCACCATACATTAACCCGCCAGGGTCGCTGACGTCCCACTTGTCGCAGCCATCGTGGATTTTCCGTTGCTCATTAACGCATATTATGACGGTTTACGTTACCGCTGTTGTGAATGACGTTTCGTCGCTAAGCAGAACGCGTGCAAAAAATCTGTCATCGTCCCGTAATTTCTCTTGTGCCCAGTGGCAGAACTGTACACGACATTCAATGTCGTCGCCATGCAATTCCTTGTGCATAGAAATATGGTACGGGTGCAATCGATGTTGATGTAGCATTCTCAACACCGACGCTTTTGAGATTCCCGATTCTGGCGCAATTTGTCTGCTACTGATGTGCGGATTACCTGCGACAGCAGCTAAAACACTTACTTGGGCATCAGCATTTGTTGTAGGTCGTGGTTGACGTTTCACATGTGGCTGAACACTTCCTGTTTCCTTAAATAGCGTAACCATCCGGCGAACGGTCCGGACACTTGGATGATGTCGTACAGCATACCGAGCAGCATACATAGCACACGCCCGTTGGGCATTTTGATCACAATAGCCATACATAAACACGATATCGACCTTTCCCACAATACGTATACGGTCGATTTTAACACGGGTAATGTATCACGAAGCAAATACCGTCCGCACTGGCAGAATGTTACGTGATACCACGCACCTATACGTTTGTGGCTATTACAGTGCCATCTATCACAAAGCGAAAAAAGTGATCCAACTAAAACATTCATATTTCTTTACGTACTACACGAATATGTAATAAAAATGGGGGTTCCTCTTTAAAAAAAAACACAGTTGATATCCGTTTGACATTTGGCAGCGCCATCTAGCGGGCCAACCATAGCGCCATCTGGTTTCCCCCTTCAAGCCAGACAAGTTTCGTTCTTTGTAGTTTTTTCGTTTGACGCTTATTTCATGAGATATTTGGCCCGGTCACGATCAATGGACCACCCTGTATACAAGGTGACAGTTATTGAACTATATGTAATGGAAACGTCATAGCTCCTATCGGTTTGCATTAGGAAGTTCAAACTCCACGGTTGGTTTCGGGTCGTTATGGGAATTTGTATGCACATGGTTTGGTGTAGCCCACTTTCATTTGGACGGGTTCGTCAATAAGCAAAACTGGAGCATTCGGGGGACTGATAACCCGTATTTCACGATCGAGGAGTCTCTTCACACTCAACGGATGACTGTATGGTGTGCAATGTCCAATCTACGAATAATCGGTGCGGTATTCCTTGATGGCGCGGTGACTACCGAACGGTACGTGAAGGTCTCGGAAAATGATTTCATCCCCATTATCCAAAGTGACCCCGTTTTTCGACAAAATGTGGTGGTTCATGCAAGACGGAGCTCGACCCCAGCGAAGCAGAAGAGTGTTTGATGTCCTGGAGGAGCACTTTGAGGGCCGCATTCTGGCTCTGGGTACCCAGAGGCCCCTGGTATGGGCTTCGATTGGCCACCACATTCTCTGGATCTGAACACATGCGCCTCCTTTTTGTGGGGCTTTATTAAAGGTAAGGTGTACAGCAATAACCCCAAAACCATTGCTTAGTTGAAAACAGCCATTCAGGTCATGGACAGAATCCATATTCCGACACTTCTGCGGGTCATGCAGAATTTCGCTATTCGTCTGCGCCACATCATCGCCAGTATTGATACGCATATCGAATATGTCATTACCTAAATCCGAATATCTGTAGTGACGTTTAAATTTTGAATTAATTATGTGCCTGCCGCTTTTTGAAACTAATTTACATTTTCTCATATAGTTCAATAATTGTCACTCTGTGTATATGCACTTCTTTATGTTAATGCTTGCCAGAATCTGAAATCGATCATTTCACATCCATTAAAAAGTTGGATAATGCTCTCCTGTATAGTACTGCGTGCATTATTATCATCAATTACACACATTCGTGTTGCACCTGGATGTTTCTTTCCGTTTTATATTATATCGCTATCTCAAGGACTCCAGCCATGAACGTCCTTGGTATATTTTACTATTCACTCCCCGCCTATCTCCTTTTCTTTGTCATTGACGTCAAAATTACGTCTGCTACTCCGGCCTGTTCCCTAACGCAATTGTTTGTTTTCGTTTTCCTTCTAATAATTCAGATAACGCACATTTCCATTTTTTCTGAGCAACAATAAGTTTTTGAATGATTTTCACAATTAAATAAAAAATACATATCTCACTGCCATAAGTCTATGTAGGTAATAAACACTGATTGCGAATATTCCTCTTTGTACACAACTGGAGCTTAGTTTTTAAAACTGGCATTACTTTGCTAAAAAGTCTTCAGGGCACTGTTACTTTGTTTCTTTCGTTTTCGACCACCCACTGATTGTATTCAGCTGCTCTAAATATAAAGATACATCGATTGTTTCTATCAATTCATTGTTAATTTGTACTATTTCCTTTTGCTTAAATAGGTTAAACATTATTTTATTCTTTTAGTGATTGATTTTCAGACCATCTTTCAAACTTGTTTCATTAATTTCTCAATTTTTTTTGTTGAAGTTTGTATACACTGTAGGCAAATGCGATTGAATTAAGATCCATCCACGTGACTTCTGGACTGCTTACGGCAGTGTTATTGCAAAAAAAAAAAAAAAATGGCTCTGAGCACTACGGGACTCAACATCTTAGGTCATAAGTCCCCTAGAACTTAGAACTTCTTAAACCTAACTAACCTAAGGTCATCACACACACCCATGCCCGAGGCAGGATTCGAACCTGCGACCGTAGCAGTCCCGCGGTTCCGGACTGCAGCGCCAGAACCGCTAGACCACCGCGGCCGGCCAGTGTTATTGCAGTTTTGTGAATACTAGGAATTTCAGACACGAAAAATTGGACTAATGCACGCTCGCTGAGTAGAACGCCAACGACAGCTCACTTTCCGCTGCAGTATTTCCCTTTCTTGTATGTGTGCTTATGTGTGTGTGTGTGTGTGTGTGTGTGTGTGTGTGTGTGTGTGGGTGGGTGGGTGGGTGGGTGGGTGGGTGGGTGTGACGACATGACTGTAACACCATGAGTAAGGAGTACTGTGTGGTGTATCTGTCATTGTGATGTCGTCTAAGTCACCTTTGACTATTCGTCTTCCAACTCGGTCGCCTTTTTGTTTTGTTCTGATGGTCCGATTACACTGTACCACGGCTGTGCGCTAACTTAATCCTCTTGATTTCGTCTCCAGGCAGGGTGATGCTGAAAGTGTGTGTCTCACTTCTTCCACCTACTGAATGATGGACATGTCTTCAACGATGATCTTCTGTATTGTTTTAATTACATATCATTTGTGAAGACAGATGCGAAATCAGTAACTCACAAATTTATATATATATATATATCAATCAGTACGTCCGACCACATCGAAGCCGACTTAATATCTAAGATCTAAAAATCTTCATTTTTCTTGAGCGTTTATATTGTAGTATGTTTTCTCTGAGGTGTTCATGACACCTTCAAGGGGAGTCACCAAGGCACAGACGTCCACGTCCATCAAGTGCTGACGCGCTACCGCGCCACCACGCCGCACCTCGCCCGTGCTGTGTTACTTCACAGCATAGGCACCATCTGCGGTCGTGGCGCGCACAGTGTATTATTCGCGCTTCAAAAAATGTCTATAGGAGCCACAACTATCATTCGGCAGCGTGACTGTCCTCAGTGGAACATAGATCTTTCTCACGAATAACCCATGTCACAATACACCGCGAGATTGCGGCAGTTCCGTGACTACGTCACGCTACTCTGACGTCATTGCTAGCTATAAGTCGGACAACGTTACAGAATGAAATGACAGTGCGCTTACGGTATAAGTTGAACTCGTCTTTTCTCCAGCTATTACCATCTAAAGTAACCTGTATCTCTAGCCTAAAATTTGGGAACGCTTCCATGACTGCTAAGAATACGTCCTACCAGTTCGATTTTACACAGAGTACGCGAAGAAACTTGCCCACCTTCTTGCAGCGGTGTACCGTCGGTCTCCAGAAGAGCGTAGCGTTCCAAAAGATTGGAAAAGGGCACAGGTCATCCCCGTTTACAAGAAGGGACGTCGAACAGATGTGCAGAACTATAGACCTATATCTCTAACGTCGATCAGTTGCAGAATTTTGGAACACGTAATATGTTCGAGTATAATGACTTTTATGGAGACTAGAAATCTACTCTGTAGGAATCACCATTGGTTTTGAAAAAGACGATCGTGTGAAACGCAGCTCGCGCTATTCGTCCACGAGACTCCGAGGGCCATAGACACGGGTTTCCAGGTATATGTCGTGTTTCTTGACTTACGAAAGGCGTTTGATACAGTTCCCCACAGTCATTTAATGAACAAAGTAAGAGCACATGGTCTATCAGACCAATTGTGTGATTGGATTGAAGAGTTCCTAGATAACAGAACGCAGCATGTCATTCTCAATGGAGAGAAGTCTTCGGAAGTAAGAGTGATTTCAGGTGTACCGCAGAGGAGTGTCGTAGGACCGTTGTTATTCACAATATATATAAATGACCTTGTGGATAACATCGGAAGTTCACTGAGGATTTTTGCGGATAATGCTGTAATATATCGGCAGGTTGTAACAATGGAAAATTGTACTGAAATGCAGGAGGATCTGCAACGAATTCACGCATGGTGCAGGGAATGGCAATTGAATCTGACTGTAGACAAGTGTAATGTGCTGCGAATACATAGAAAGAAAGATCCTTTATCACTTAGCTACAATATAGCAGGTCAGCAACTAGAAGCAGTTTCCATAAATTGTCTGGGAATGGGCATTAGGAGTGATTTAAAATTGAGTGACCATATAAAATTAACCGTCGGTAAAGCAGATGCCAGACTGAGATTCATTAGGAAGAATCCTAAGGAAACGCAACCCGAAAACAAAGGAAGTAGGTTACAGTACACTCGTTCGTCCACTGCTTGAATACTGCTCACCGGTGTGGGATCCGTACCAGATAGGGTTGATAGAAGAGATAGGGAAGATCCAACGGAGAGCAGCGCGCTTCGTTACAGTATAATTTAGTAATCGCGAAAGCGTTACGGAGATGATAGATAAACTCCAGTGGAAGACTCTGCAAGAGAGACGCTCAGTAGCTCGGTACGGGCTTTTGTTGAAGTTTCGATAACATACCTTCACCGAGGATACGTCAAGCCGATGTATTTTTCTTAAGGACTGTCAGAACAGCTTTGTTGAAACTCAATCAAAAGCTGTCGCAGAGTCTTTGAGTTCCAAACAAAGTACCCATTGCTCCAGTCTATAAACACAAATGCTCTGTTATGCTACATCAGTTCCTAAGACTAGCTTTTTTCTTTGTTACATTAAAATCCAATGCTTGCTCCGCTATTGCTGATAATCTCATACAAACAGGCGGAGGCTGAGAGGTACGCAGCCTTTATATTTTGCCTATCTGATTTCTTGTGAGCTAGAGTTATTTTTCTCTTCCTCTATGGACATTCTTTAATCAAATACACGAGTTCTTTTTGTATTTATTTAATAATATCTGTTGAAATATTTTTCCACTCAAGGCATTTTTCTTTTATTCATACTGTATCTCTAACGGGTTTAAACATCTCATCTGTAATGATTCCTGTTGTGTTATTATTTTTATACGTTAAATGTAAAAAATTAGTTTCTGGTTAACTTGTATAAATTAGAAGCCAGTGAGTGGAACATAATTATTACAATACGGGAACATTTCTCATTCTTGTTGCTGTAATCTTCCGTCTGAAGACCAATCTCCAGCCGCTCTTCATGCTGCTCCAACCTGTGCCTGTATCTTCTTAACAACCACAGAATTAATCCGTTTGAAACTGTTTGCTGTATCCATGCCATTGCCTGCCTCTAAAATTTTTATCCCTCTCATATTTACCTAAATTACCAAATTAACTCTTCCTTTCTGCATTTGGATGTGTCGCGTCAATCTATTACTTCTTTTAATCAAATAGTGCAATAAATGTCCTTTCCCCCGATTAAATTTAGTTCGTTAGTATCCGATACACTCATCAAATTTTAAGCACTTTTATGTAACAACAGAAGTCAAAAATTTTTGTGTATACTTGCCCGTATTGTTTATCATCTTTGTTTCACTTCCATACGACATTGCACTCCAAACAAATATTTTCAGAAAATGCATCCTAACACTGATATTTAAGTACTAGCAAAATTCGTAATCTACCTTTGGTATCTCATTTCTTAATCTGATACTCGTAGTTTCTCTTGATTTACTTCAACTACTCTCCATTACTCCCGTCTTTCGTCTGTTGATGGCAATCTTAGACCTGTTTTGAAGACGCTAGCTATTTCTTTTAACCGATCTTCCATATCGTTTGTTATCTCAGACAGAATTACAGTATCATCGCAAACATTCGCTCTTCTTAAAGCTTGGGGGAATATTTGGAAAATAAATTTGTTTCCTTGACTACTTGCTCTATCTGGAGGACAGCCTACAACCCTATCTCATTCCCTTCCATGTACTGCCTCCCTTTCTTATACTTTAACTCTTATACTTGTATATCGAAACACAAACTAAAAACTAATTAATTGGTCAATTATGTTCGTAGCCTGGGCAGCTTTTCTGCAGCAATAACTTTCAAATGACATTCTTTGCTCCTAGTTGACTTTTACCGTAAGTCAGTAGCTCACCTTCTCTCGACTGGGTAGGTTTAGTTCCGGCAGTGGCATTTCTCTGGGAAAATTCGACTAAATTTTGTCTATTCAGTCTAACGGTGTAATTTTCTTTCATAAATGTATGAACACCGATTGCAAATCGACATCTACTACCTAATGGCTTCGTATTTAGAAATTGATAGATGAACAAACCCTTGTAGGTGGCCCTTTCAAGTAACATAAATTATACAGGGTGAACCAGAATACTATCGACAGAACTAGAGAGGTTGTTCAGGGATGCTTTCCGAGTATTTTGGTGTAAGGTTCCGGTGATCTCCGATGGCTCGTTACATGTTAATAATTGAGCCGTGTGTGCGGCTCGATTGATTCTGACTTCGATGAGAGATACTTGATTATCTTCGCTATACGTGTCTTTTCCCCTGTCGGTGTGGACATCGGGGCGGCCGCTCCTGCGCGAAGAGTGTCAGCCGCTTCCCGTTTAGAACACCAGGGCGGCAGAGTAGCAGAACGCAACTCACAGTGCCACCTCTTTGATGTGCGACGAACTACTGTTTGGACGACTTACGGGAAGCTTTTGGCCTAAGTCGCTCCTGATTGCGCTGTACGTTACGTGATTGTTCATCGACAGTCGCTACCCAAAGGGTGCTTTGGACTATTACATGTCGGTACTGTTGGGCCATCAAGGCCTTTTCGAACGGTGTTTGTTTGTTTTATTAGTGTCACCGTAATTGAAACTAGTGAACATGTATCTGTCGGAAAATTCTTGTGACTGTGTTCAGACCCGCATGTTCTTGCAGTGCCCCTGGCCGAGCTATTAACATTTATTTCCTTCATGCTAGTATGTTAGCCCAATGAAATAGTATATACATCTGCAGGCTGGCAAGCAATTAGCTGTTACCTTTAATTGACTGTTTTATGGAAGCAGTCAGTTTCTGAATTTGTGTTTTGCTTCATCTGCCTTTTAATGCCAATTGTACAGAAAACTGGTAAAATGTTGTGGTCTGTGTTGCTTCCGGAATTCAGCAGAATCTATTGTGAGCTGTGACTGCCGTTATGGTAACTTTTTTTCTCCTTTGTTTTAGTAAGCGAAGTATCGTGTGGTTATTTGCCTGTATTAACCTGGATTCCATTATTCAAGGTTGGATGAGCGTGTAAACTGCAAGCAACACTGCGCCGTTCCCTTTCTTTGTGTGAAACCAGGTTCATTCAGCAATTTCGTTCGTGTATTTCTTATTATTAAATTTTTTCACTGTGTAACAGATGTATGTCCTGTTAAGTATATCAAAAGCTTGTCTAAAACTTTCTTAAAATCAATTGGAAGTAATGCTTTCATAGTCTCAACTTTTATCTGGTTAACTAAGTTTTATGTAAATTCGTATTGGCTCAAATGGTTCAAATGGCTCTGAGCACTATGGGACTCAACATCTTAGGTCATAAGTCCCCTAGAACTTAGAACTACTTAAACCTAACTAACCTAAGGACATCACACACACCCATGCCCGAGGCAGAATTCGAACCTGCGACCGTAGCAGTCCCGCGGTTCCGGACTGCAGCGCCAGAACCGCTAGAGCACCGCGGCCGGCAATTCGTATTGGATATTGAAAGTTTCACTAAACCCCATTTGCGTTAAAACACGCCAGATTTTCTTAACTCTATCTTTTGTTTCATCTGAAACCTTTTATGTGAAAATAATAACTGAGCTCAGTATATTGGTCTGGTATTTTAATTATTGTTGATTGTGAGGTAACAGGCGAGTTGTGGCGCCCTGGAAATATTATATGTTCTGAGTTGGGAAGGCCGCTCGGCCAGCCGGGGCCCGGCAGCAAATATGAGGTTCCGAACGTTAGCCGGACTTGAGGGGTAGCCCCAGCGCATGGTCCAGCCTCGTGGCTGGGAATTCCGCTGTGACGAGGACGGTGCTTTGTGTCAGTGAAGGAGATGTCTTTGCCGGGAGTGCCGAAGGTGGCGGACTTTATGAAACCTTAATGGCAGGCATTTCACAGTTCATATAGAAATTCATAGTAGCCAGATGAATCATGATACCTCAAAAAAGAAACATGTACATTACTATTACTTGCACGACGATTCTGATGGTGCAATCAAATTTTAAATATCTTTATTAGTTTACAGTTTAGTATCTGACGGTAAATTATACAAGTTACATCCAGCAACGAATTTCCAAAATTTAAACGCTTCATCCGATTTGGACGAAGGCCGTGTCTTTAGAAACCTAAATTGGTATGAATTACAGGCATGTAACTTGAATAGTAGATGAGTTATTGGAGGTCAAAGTGGCCGATTACTATCGATCGCATAAGACCATAAGTACACCACAGTTACACAAGAAAACGGTAGCAGCATGCTTATAAATATATTGATTCATACATGTCTTGTTAATATCCGCTATATGCTATTCATGAAGAAACTGGTCAATTGTGTACTGTACTTTAGAAAGCACAGAGAAATTAGGCTGCTGGCCTACCTTTTGTTCTATTCCTTTGATAAATGTTTATTTAATTGTTTATGTATTTAATGATGTGTGTTAGAGAGCGTTTATGGTCCAGCCGTAGGAATATTTATTTAATTTCAAGTATTTAAATGTAAATCCAGTATTTCGTGTGTGTTTCATTATGTTTGTGTGGTGCGTTAGCTTGAAGACATGGAGCGAGTGCTCTAGCCAATCACAGCGCTCGTGAATGGGGAGACTGGATGGAAGCGGGAGAAGAACATCGCTTTGAGAGAGGACAGGGTAGTTCGGGAGAGTGCGACGCGAGGGACAGTCGCACAGGACACGTCAAGTACTGGACGGTACGGCACAGGACAGCGGAGTGAGTGCTGGACGCGGACAGTACAGCGCCACGGACGCACGGTCGCCGGAAAGACTTGTAGTGTGGAGCAGTTTGCGCATGGTCGCGGCAGATAGAAATATTTCGTAGTGCTGACTTGTGCACCTGTGAGATTTCCGTGGCGTCTACAGTGAAGACGTAGTGTGCGTCTAGAAGTGAATATCTCGCGAGCTATGTTGCTGTTCATAACTAATTGCGTGCAGTAGGAATCTATTGTTTACCGGTTATTCAACTTATATTTTATTTAATTGCTGAACCATCGATACCGATAAGTGATTTGTAGAAATGTACCGCATTCTCAGAAGTACTTCTACTATCGTACTCGTCATTTAAAGTCGTTAAGATAGTACCTGCAGATTTTATTTAATTGCAATCTTTCATTTATAAATTTACATGTTACATTCATAATTTACAATTGCCGAGTGATAGAAACCTTCGACCATTCGATTCATGTGTGTATTCTTATCGTATACTGTAGACCCAGCAGTATTTGGCCTGGAATGCGCCAACTACGTATCCCAGCCCCTAGACAACGAAATCAGCCAAAACTTCTAATATTTCAACGTTGAGTCGGAGGGTGCGTAGTCGCTTTGAAAGCCTGCATGATGAAGAGTTGATTTTATCTTAAGGATTACTACTGCACCAAATTAATTAAAAAAAAATAGAGAAGAGACAAAACGAGTCTGGGAAGTAATGCGTTACATTTCGCTAAAATATTTCTTTTCAGAGAAACAGCCATTGCCACTTCGATGTCCATGCGTTTGCTGTTGGAAACAATTTCAATAATAATTGTAGTTTATTCGGTTTTTACACCAAAACGTACAACATAAAACACCTGCGTACCGATGAAAAAGTATTGTGACTTAGTCGCAGTAGCTGTGAAAACAGCCCACCGCCCTTCCATTGCATTGACTGCCACCACAAACGGTTGCTTACTGGCCAGCTCCTCGTCATTAGAACTACCCTTGCTGCAGCGTATCAGTATTAACGTACGACCTACACTATCGGAGAAACAAACTCATGGCAGAACAGAACAGTATGGATTTCAAGCTGCAGGGCGAAGAGTAAAGTTGGCATTACTGTTAACAACAAGTACTGTGACGGATAGGAACATCTTTCGAAACGAAAGACATAAACATATACCGTCGGATTTTGCTCGGTTGGGCACTATTTCAGTGCAGTACCGATAGAAAACTAATTGGGGCAAGAAACCAAAAGAAATGCAGTAACTCTGTACCGAGCTGCCAAAGTCCCTCATACTAAGATACTCAGAATGTATCCCTAAACAACGTCTGAAAGTTTGACAGTGGAGTTCTGGTTCACCTTGTATACTGTAACCATATTCTTGTATTTACCGATTAAACTCTACGGTCCCAGAGATCTTCGCAAGTCTCAAACTTCTATGACGTGTATATGCAGACTGAAATAAGGAATGAAAATTTGTAGTAAGGCTGGGATTTGAACCTGGGTCTCTTGTTCATTAGACAGATGCACTAACCACTACACCATCCTGGCACAGTGTCTTCGCATAACTGAACGGACTACGTTAGCATGCCTCCTTCCTCAATCGAAATTCCCATTGTATTCTCCCTAAATCCTGGCCTTGGTACAAAGTTTCATTCATCGCTTCACTATGGATGTATAAAAAAAAAATTGTACGCCATTTTAGAGCTTTCCAATTCACTCAAGAGTCAAGAGTTATTGTTGAAACAGTGAATATGGTGTACATGAAATCATTGCACTTAGAGATCAATAGCAAAATTCAGGTATCTACTCATGCTGAGAAGACGCATATTAGTACGTAGTGCCAGCCGCTGTGGCCGAGCGGTTTTAGGCGCTTCAGTCCGGAACCGCACTATTGCTACGGTCGCAGGCTTGAATCCTACCTCGGGCATGGATGTGTGTGATGCCCTTAGGTTAGTTAGGTTTAAGTAGTTCTAAGTCGAGGGGACTGATGACCTCAGATGTCAAGTCCCATAGTGCTTAGAGCCATTTGAATCATTTGCAGTACGTCGTGTAGCCTCCACAGCTGACAATGCAGACCCTGACTCAAGCATCCAGTCAATTGTACACAAAGTGAATACTGTCCTGGGATATGTTATGCCACGTCTGCTCGACCTGTTCACGTAGTTCTATGAGCTGTTGGTTAATGATTCACTCGAGTCACTTCTCGTTCCTTCATATCCCACACATGCTCAATTGGAGACAAGTCCGTGGGTGGTGCTCGCCAGGAAAGTTGCTGCACCTCTTGCAGAGCATGTTAAGTTTCAACTGGTGCAACTGGCTCTGAGCACTATGGGACTTAACTGCTATGGTCATCAGTCCCCTAGAACTTAGAACTACTTAAACCTAACTAACCTAAGGACATCACACACATCCATGCCCGAGGCAGGATTCGAACCTGCGACCGTAGCGGTCACGCGGTTCCAGACTGTAGCGCCTAGAACAGCTGGGCCACACCGGCCGGCCCATGTTGAGTTTCGGGGACAACGTGTGGGCGAGCATTATCCTGTTAGAATAACATATCGCCTCCCGGTTGCGAGAACAGCAAAAGAATGGGCCTAACAACATTATACATGTATCGAGCGCTGGTTAGCTTCCCTCCAGAAACATCAAAAGTGAACGAGAGTTGTAACCTATCACACACTAGACCATAAGCCATGGGGCGGGCCATTATGTCTTGGACGAATGCAATCTACGAGGCAGTACTCACCAGGTCTACGTCATACGCGCGAATGACCGTCATTTGCGTGTAGGCGGAATCTGGTTTAATCGCTGAAGACCAGAGTGCGCCATTCCATCTTCCAAGGTGTCGTGTGGCGGCACCAGTCGTGCTGTTCACGCCAATGCTGTGGGGTGAGTAGAAGGCCGGCTAGAGGTGTCCGTGCCTGTAGTCTGCTAACAACTGTTTCGCAACAGGTTGTGTTAACACGTCTGGGCTCACAGGCCCGGTTATCTGTGCTGTGGTAGCTGTATGATCTGCCACTCTTTCCATTAAATTACGACGACCCTTGCGGGTGTCCGTGCTGTGTGCACGTCCAGAATCTCGTAAATGGGGGTAACCACTGACACCAACGTCGTTGCACAACTGACGCAGTACGTCCAGCTTGTGGGGCATTTCTCCGAAAGGACCATCCGCCTACTCGGAAGGACAGAATCTGCCTCGCCCAGTTGGCTGTAGAAAGCACATGTGCGTCTCTGTTGCATGGCTTTGCATCTTTGCACCACACTGAGCTTTCTGCCTGTGACCATTCCCTATTAAATGGTAGACACAGAAGCCGCGCTGGTAGCTGTACGATTACGCTATCCGTTGGCGGGCGACGCTGAAATCGTTATTAGTAGATTTACTGTCCCTCAGGTGGCAGACCCATGATTGGATAAAAATCGACGAAGTCTTTCCGGGTTTACTAATTTTTTTCTGATAATGTACATCACGGATGTTTGAGACTTGAAAGGGCTCTGGAACCATGTAGTGTCATTTGATTAAATCACCTATACCTGTGATTCGATGCCGAGGTGCTAATCCAGTGTAGTTGGACAGCCTCTGCTATGCTGTTCGAGTTTAGGCTGAATACGAAGTGGGCTGAGGGGTGAATGGGAATTTGTACTGAGGAAAGAGGCGAGCTAGGATAATCCGTGCAGTGGTGCAAAGCCGTTGCGCTAGGCTGGTGTAGTGGTTGGCGCGGCTGCTTGGTGAGCAGTTGGCAGCTGCGCTAGCGAGTTGACGTTGTGTACTGCTGCGCTGCACTTCCGTGTTTACATCGCTGTACTTGGGCTTCGCTGAGTGCTGTCCGTCCGTTTATCTTTTAATCTCCGTGTTCATTCGTATTCCTTGTGACCTGATCGTCCTTGTGGTCGTGCTGCTGCAAATTGGAATTTCGGTTGTTTAACCGAAATTTCGTCGCTGGGTTAACCATGGCTACAAACCAAGTAAGAAAACTCTGGTATTTGCTTTTGACAAGGAATCCCGTCCTGTTCAGTCGACATCCCTGGAAATAGATGACTTGAATACAGAGGTAATTGGTCTCAATTCTGAAACCGTCCATACCTGGCAACTGGATCAGGAAAAATACTGTGTTTCTCTCAAACGTAATCTCCATCTCCATCTCCATCTTCATCTGACGTTGATAAAGTGTTTCGATAGTGGACGTCACATTGATTACAAAACCGTTCGTGTCTTGAATCTTCCCATTGAAATTGAAAATGATAAGACTAAGGGAGCTCTTTCAAACTACGGGGACGTTAAATCAATTGAAAATGAAAGATAGTCGCCTCGCCTTAAACTGCAATGCTGTGTATAGATGGACGTTAAGACAAATATTCCGTCTCACATAACTGTTTGTGGGTATAAGGCACAAATTGTTTATACAGATCAGGAAGCTACGTGCCATACATGTAACGAAACCGGCCACTTCAGACAGGAATGCCCGCGGCGAACTGCTGTTCTTAAAAGTAATTTGACACTGCGTCAAAAACTATCTTAATTGATGTGTTACCAAAGAATAGCCCGGATCAACTGGTTGAGGATGTTAACGCAGCGGGCCAAACTGATGTCCCCCTTCACGATAACAGTCAAATTTCCCCGTTAACAACAAAGGGAAACCATGTTACCACTACCTGTGAAACTGAAATGCAACCGAAAAAACGCCCTCTGGAGACAACGGATAGTTGTTCAGAGGACGAGGTGTCCTGTAAAACTCCCTCAGTACGTCAGCAAAAACAGTGCGATGAGGAGGCAGAGGAACCGGAAGGCAGAATGCGAATGGAAACTGATAAACAGAAAGATAATAAACATATGTACCAGAAAATGAAGGAGGTGTAGTCAGTATTAATTTGCAAAAAACAACAGGTGCAGTAGCTGATTGCAAAGATCAGCTGCTATCTGTTAGTAAACAAATTCAGGAAGAGGTTGCACAACTGTCGTCTCTGTTTGTTTCCATCGATCAAGAAGTAAGTGATATTAATAAAGAACAAGGAAGTGGTGACCAAAATGAAATCACTGTCAACACCGCAGGGCAGGCGCCAGCAACAGAAATTGCGAAAGCGTCTGCTGCTGCTCCAGATGAGTCGCGAAGTAAAATAAAAACGCAACCAAATGTGAATGTAGTTCGTAACCACGGTAAGGGAAAATCCGGAATGGGCGACCCAATCCCAAAGAATGTTCGGTACGAAACGGTCTTACACGAATCACTGGAGGAAAAGTCAGAAAGTTTACAAGGAAATCAGTCTGCTAGCGGTAGAAGAGGAAATCTCAGAAGTAGGGAAAAAAACTGGGCAGTAACTAATAAACTGATTGAAGTGTTATTCCATGTTCAGCCTTCCGAGAAAACTGTTAATAGTTTAACTGAACCCTGAACCACAGGGAACTAAATTAGTTCATCAAAACAGCTACATAGTGACAGGCCAGTGACGCAATCTTATTCTGTCACCACTATAAAGATAAATAAAATTACGTCCTGTTTGAAATCATCAGCACTTAAAGAATTTTTGTACGAACCGCGACTGATATTGCCCTGTTACAAGAATTTCTAATGTCGGATTTAGTAATTCCCGGTTATGTCAGTTACATAAATGTGTCTCACAAAACAAGTGTTGGAACAGCTGTTTTGGTGAGGGAAGTGATTCCACTAAGTTTGGTGGTACGACTGGAATACGGAAGGGGATTAGGACTAAATATCTATGATGTGACTAACATCAACTTGTGTACCCCTTCAGGAAGTTCTCACCGAAATGACAGGGCACGTTTCTTCAAAGATGAACTGATATACTTCTTAAGGAAAAATCCAAGACAACTATCACTTGGTGGTGATTTTAATTGTGTTATAAATCGAAAAGGTTAGTTATCTAATATTAATTTCTCAAGCGACCTAAAACAACTACGTACTGGTTTAGAATTAAAGGATATATGCAAAATCAAATACCCCTCCATTGCTGAGTTCACTTATGTCGCGGTAACATCTCGTAGCAGAATTGATAGATAGTATATTTTTTTAAAGATCTTGGAAATTCCGTGACAAAAGTAGAAACCATTCTTACGTACTTTTCAGACCATTCAAGTGTCTTAGCTTGTATAAATCTAACAAGACAGCCAGTTCGCCGATTCAAGAATTGGTGGAATTTGAACATTTCCTCGTTAGTAAATCATGATTTAGAAGACCTGATTAACGAAGCATGGGCAATATGCCTGCGTGCTCGTAGCAGATAGATATGCCACTGCTATCGACTGGTGGGTTAAAATGGCGAAGCCGAAGTTGAGGAAGGTTCTTATTCAATACTGTGCGAAGAGCGCAAAAGAAATGAAATGCCCTCTAGAATATTACTGTTCCATTTTGAGAGTTCTATATGATCAGGTCTCAGCAGGTTCCTCACTTCGGATAGCTGACATCAAAAAAGTCAAAGCCAGATTACTTAATATCAAGAGAAATCAAACGGAAGGGCTACAAATAAAATCGAAGGCAAATTCGATGTCAGAAGACGAAACTACTTCCCTGTATCATTTCGTGAAGCATACAAAAACAAAAGAAGGACTTGTATTGATGAAATTCGAACAAAACACGGTACGATTCTCAGAATCCAGCAGGCTCTCATGGACTAGATTAATAGCTATTTTTGCGAGCTGTATTCTGTAAATCAAAGTAGTGATGCATCCTTGGAAGAATTCCTTGACATCCTAGCCCCACAGCTTACAGATTATGCGAACTAAAATTTTCTCGAGGGAGTCAGTGAAAAGGACGTGTATGGGACTCTGTGCGACTCACCACCAAGAAAATCCCCAGGACCGGACGGTCAGCCAGCAGAGTTTTACATCCGTTACCAGCCAATAGGGGGTGCGAAAATCACGGACATTGTAAATGAGGTTATTCAGGGTAAAATGATTCCGGCTGAGTTTAAGGAGAATAAAATCGTTCTTGTGCCAGAAAATAGTGGAAACAAAGATTTAAACAATTTTCATCCAATTTCACTGCTGAATTCTGATTGCAAATTAATAGCTAGAATAGTAAACAAGAGAATTTAATGCCTTACAGATAAAATTATTAGTAAACATCAGAACAGCGCGCAAGGCAGAATCATTTTTCAAAATGTAGCAGAATTCAGGGATATCATTGCAATAACTTCTACAACGAACATGAAGTGTGCTTTATTTTTTTTAGATTTTTATAAAGACTTCGATGTAGTAGATCATAAATATCTTCTACAGATGTTGAAGAAAATAGGTTTCAACGATAGGGTCATGCGGTTGATAAAGAAGATAGCGACTGGAATAAATGCAAAAATAGCGGTGAACTGTCAACAATCCAGGCCGATAAAAATAAAACGAGGTGTTCTTCAAGGAATTCCTCTGTCCATGTCGCTCTTCGCCATTTCAATGGAACCTTTCCTCCGACATGTTCATGCTAGATTACAAGGCTTAACATTATCAGGAAATGAAACAGTTATTAGTTCCTATGCTGACGATATGGCGGTCATTATAAGGAATAACGAAGAGATAACCACGCTGGCAACAGTGATTGATACGTAAGGTAGAGCATCTGGAGCCAATGCAAACGAAAAAAAAAGTAAGATGTTAAATGTCAGAGGTTTTGATAATATCAACGTCGGGTGGACAAAATTGGTCCGACAACATAAAACACTTAGGATCACCCTGACAGCATTCCCCATGAAAATGACGGCTTTAAATTGGAAAGTTGCAGCAGATAAAGTGCAAGGAGCCACTATAGAGAATTTAACTCGCTATATGAACCAAGTTCAAACAACAAAGTATATCAACTGATGCATCCCTGCTAAAGGTTATTATACTGCCCAGCTATTTCCAATACCGAGAATGATAGCGAGAAGAATAATGTCCACAATCACAAAATTTTTGTGGAAAGTTGAAGCGTTCAGAGCACCTGCTAAAGTAGCCACTTTAGCTCCTAAAAATGGTGGACTAGGATTAACTGATATAACGGATAAAGCCTCTGCTCTTTTTATCAAAAGGCCAGTTAATTTAATAAGAAACTCGCGAGAAAGCATAACCAGCCAACTTTTCGAGGTCATTAAACCTCCAAGCCTGCATCCCCCGATTGACGTGCAGAATATCAACAGTCGCTTACAGCACGTGAGGATTTTCTATGTTGAGTTTAGTTATGTCAGTGTCGAACTCAGACAGTCCCGACACTTAACATCGAGAGCCATAATGCGGGAACGAAAGAAAAGCGAAGGAAGAAACAAAATAGAACGACAGTTCCCAAACATTGAGTGGACTGAGATTTGGAAAAACATTAGTTCTAATGTGCTCACGTCTAATATAAAAACGTCATGGTACAAGACAGTTAACAACATAGTTAGCACCAATGAAAGACTGCATGCAATCGGACTCTGTGAAACAAATTTATGTCAACAATGCCATCTAGTTGACACAGTAATTCATGGATATACTGGCAGTGGTCACATGAATAGTTGGAAGTGGATCCGGGAGCAAATAGCTCTGATTACAAGAACATCCCCTTGGTATATATCGCTGTCATTGATACACAGGCCTGAAGCACGCTGTTTCCCAGAGGCAAAAAATAACGCTGTGTGCTGGTTGCTGGGAAATTTTGTTAATTACGTCATTAACAAACTAGAATCCGACAGCACCATAGAGTTCAAGGTACATATGCTGTGTGAATACCATAAAATTAGAAGGTATTCGAATCACAATAAAAACTTCATAATACGTTAAAAATTATATTTGAAAGAATGGGCATTGATTAATATAAAAAAAGAAGACTGTGTTGACAGTGATGTATTGTAGTTACCGGAAGGATATTATTTCAATTTGACTGTAAATTTTTGGTGTGTGCTTTTCTTACTTCAGAAAGTAGGTTTTGAAATTTTATAAGCTAATGTACAGAACTTATGTGACAGATTGTATGTCTAATAGTGTCAAAACACAAAACGTTAAAGCTGCATTATTGGTTTATAGTATACAAATGAAAACTGTCAGTTTTTAAGGAAATGTCTTTATCGATTGGTTAAAACCGTAAGATTTTATCTGATATAGTGCAATATTCAATGGCTGGCAAATTACATTGTTTATTTTTACACTGTGACGTATAAGTCGGTTTTCCAGTGAAAGATCTACTAAATAGATCAGATCACGTCAGATAATTACCATTCCATTAATGTCCAGAAAGTGTAGTTGGAAGGCTAGTCAATTTTATAACATCCCTTTTCCGTCATTCTCAGGTATTTAAGAGATTGTGAATGTGATTATTAAATTGTTTTTATGTGCGATGGGCATAAATCTTTCATATTCTGTATGTTTTGATGTCTTCCATACAATTGTTTGAAATGCACATAGCTAGTCTGATTGAGCTGAGAAGGTTAAAGATTAGTTTCTTTCCTTAACCTATCCCTCACGGAGACGATTTCCTTGTGTACATCAATATATTAAAAATTATCCCAAAAATTTGCTGATGTCCTTCATAAAGTGCTATTTATGCTTCTGTAAAGATTGGAGCGCATGTAATTCAATGTTCTGTTTTTTATTTATTAATGTTTGAAGAAGTTTGAACGTCTTTACAAAACTTTTCTTGATGTTCAAATTAGTTCTTTCTGGTAATTTAGGCAGTAACACAATCCTCTGTTGTATTTCTTTAACATTAACATAGCAATGATCAAACTGTTTTTGTTTAAATCATTTCATGTATAACATGTGTGCATGATTAGTACATGTACTTAATATGTATTTGGAATGTGTAACATTGTTCCTTAAATAAATGTTTTTAAAAAAATGTGATTAGGAGACCCCGTTCGAATCCCAGCCTTGGTATAAATTTTTATTTATCGCTTCAGTCTATATATATACAGGGTGTTACAAAAAGGTACCGCCAAACTTTCAGGAAACATTCCTCACACACAAATAAAGAAAAGCTGTTATGTGGACATGTGGTCGGAAACGCTTAATTTCCATGTTAGAGCTCATTTTAGTTTCGTCAACCTACGCTCAATGGAGCACGTTATCATGATTTCATACGGGATACTCTACCTGTGCTGCTAGAACATTTGCCTTTACAAGTACGACACAACATGTGGTTCATGCACGATGGAGCTCTTGCACATTTCAGTCGAAGTGTTCGTACGCTTCTCAACAACAGATTCGGTGACCGATCTATTGGGAGAGGCGGACCAATTCCATGGCCTCCACGCTCTCCTGACCTCAACCCTCTTGACCTTCATTTATGGGGGCATTTGAAACCACTTGTCTACGCAACCCCGGTACCAAATATAGAGACTCATATATATATGGCGTATTGTATCATAGCCGTCCACAATACGAGCACGAAGAGTCTCTATATTTGGTACCGGGGTTGCGTAGACAAGAGGTTTCAAATGCCCCCATAAATGAAGGTCAAGAGGGTTGAAGTCAGGAGAGCGTGGAGGCCATGGAATTGGTCCGCCTCTCCCAATAGATCGGTCACCGAATCTGTTGTTGAGAAGCGTACGAACACTTCGACTGAAATGTGCAAGAGCTCCATCGTGCATGAACCACATGTTGTGTCGTACTTGTAAAGGCAAATGTTCTAGCAGCACAGGTAGAGTATCCCGTATGAAATCATGATAACGTGCTCCATTGAGCGTAGGTTGACGAAACTAAAATGAGCTCTAACATGGAAATTAAGCGTTTCCGACCACATGTCCACATAACAGCTTTTCTTTATTTGTGTGTGAGGAATGTTTCCTGAAAGTTTGGCGGTACCTTTTTGTAACACCCTGTATATATATTACATTTTTCGAATACATAAAATTTTGCAACAGTTTATTCGCTGTAGATAATTATTTTCAGATTTTTGCATGGCTCATAATGAAAAAAGAAATCAAAGTGATAGATTTTGGCAGAAAGCTGTTTGACACTTGTATTACAAATATTTTCACACAGTGATACTTCTGCATTCACTGTTGTTGCTATAAGACGTCACAGTTCACCGTTGTTGGGAGAGGAGGCACATAGAAGGAGCCTTTCACAAACCCCTCAAAAAAAAAAAAAAAAAAAAAAAAAAGAGAGAGAGAGAGAGATCATTTAACATGTGATTAGCGTGATTGGAGGCCAGTGGTGTTATGTGACATCTGTGGACCACAAGCACTGTAGGAGGTGCAGTGCTGTACTCTCATCGAAAATCAAGCAGCACAGTTGTAATATAATTGCACCTGTCGGAAAGGTGAAAGCCAAATGCATTTTGTTGCTGCGTTACCGCCCTCTCAACTCCACTCACACTGAGTAATGAAGGAGCGAGTGGAACCTCTAATTTCAACAGCGTGAACACGCAACTTATCTCGTCAGTCCAGGAAGTTCCGAGACTTGAATAAATAAAAAAGAGAAAACATAAGATAATGGTTTTAATGATTCGGGAATTCTATATAGTCCACCCCTTCCCCTATTTAAGCGAAACTCAGAGACCGTTCATTCAACCATTGTAACCTCCCCGCACAAAATCGTTAAATGAAAAACATGAAAATGTAGCCAAATATAACCTCCCAACAAAATAATGTCTAATAAGAATGCAAATTGGAGACATATATCGTTAAATTGAAATGAAGCCAAGCGTAAACTCCCCACAAAATTAACGTTAAGGAATGATTGATCATTAAACCCACAATAATATTAATTAAATAATGATCTATGATCTGAATGTAACATCTCAACAGCAATAATTAAACCTGATAAATTTTATAAGGGCAGCAGCGCTGACCTTCGGCCCTGTGAAATAATTAAACCTGAACACAAAAACCAAAATTCTTACCTCAGTAAACTGCATCTATATCTGCTCTTATTCTTCGGCACAGCTCCGTGCAATGCTGGCCCATATTTAATTTTGATTCTTGGAGGGAATGCATACGAAATATTATTTAACTTGAAATTAATCTTTTTCTTTAAAAAAGTTACTTTATAGAAAAATTATTATTGGGGCATTTTTTGAACAAATTAATTACAATTAACATACGTTATTAGCTGAGCGCAATGCTGCTTCATTACCTTCTACAATAATATACATATCGTCCACCACATTCCTGACCAGACTCGTGGGCAGAGCACACCGCGGACGCATGCCGAACCGCCACACACAACTGCCGACTGACTACTACTGCAGACAGAGTGAAACTCGCAACTGTTCCTCGCGACTCGGTACACGCAACTGCACTCTCGCGCGGTCAAGCGCAGACTAGCCACGATAAATAACTCTCTGGTCAGAGATTCTGTCATGCCTCGCCATCGCTGGTAATGAATACATATGAAACGTACGCGTTTCATAACCCTCCACTGGGGGGGGGGGGGGGGGGGCAAAAATTTGGCAGCGATGGTGAGTCATTTGGACTTGCCATGAGCAACAAATTTTTTCTTAACGAACTAACTTTACAATCACAGAATATACAGATACATAGGTGTAGAACATGAAGTAAATATAGTGCACATGCACTGAGTACAGAACATATCAGGTAATGACAAAATATATATACAATGAGTACAGAACATATCAGAAAATCACAAAAAAATATATATGCAATGAGTAGAAATCATGTTAACAAAATGACAAAAGTGCACATGCACTGTAGTTCAGAACATATCAGCAAATCACAAAAATGTATAGGCCATGAATACAAATCATGATAACAAAATGATTTTTAATATGTTACAAGAATTAGGATAGGAAAGGGAAGGATTGCGTCATGGTTGTAGCACTTTAGGTTGCACGCAGCTGCACTGAAAGTCCATATCTTTCTACAGAAGCACAACACCAAGTGAGGCAATCTAAAGTTCTTTTCCCAGAAGTATTAATCAGCGTAGCCAAGACACTGAAATGCCGTAGTAATATTCCATGTTATCGTTATGGTAGTACATTAGGTACACCAAACAGTGGGACCATAATAGCATCTCCTCGCTCATTGTGGTGGACAGCATGTCGTGTCAACACCACGTTCTTGTCTGTTACAGCAACGTAGAATTAGTGCAAAAACCAAATATAGTGCTCCATGATCATGAGGATATACAGCACAAACGGATATTGCAGTAATTCCAGGTAATTAGGTTAGAAGGTGAAGGACATTAAGTCACATACTAGTCTTCATTGAGAATTACACTGGTAATGGATGGCACTCATTACCCAGTTATTGAACATTTCTGTACCATGTACGTAGTATTACAGAATAATGTTCATGAGTAACTTTACAGAGAACATTGGCACTCATTGCCTAATTACAAACCATCAGAAGTCATTTACAGAGAACATTGGCACTCATTGCCTAATTACAAACCATCAGAAGTCATTTACAGTGAACATTGGCACTCATTGCCTAATTACAAACCATCAGAAGTCATTTACAGAGAACATTGGCACTCATTTTCTAATTACAAACCATCAGAAGTCATTTACAGAGAACATTGGCAGTCATTGCCTAGTTACCATCAGAAGTCATTTACAGAGAACATTAGCACTCATTGCCTAATTACAAACCATCAGAAATCATTTACAGAAAACATTGGCATTCATTGCCTAATTACAAACCATCAGAAATCATTTATAGAGAACATTGGCATTCATTGCCTAATTACAAACCATCAGAAATCATTTATAGAGAACATTGGCACTCATTGCCTAATTACCATCAGAAATCATTTACAGAGAACATTGGCATTCATTGCCTAATTACAAACCATCAGAAGTCATTTACAGAGAACATTGGCACTCATTGCCTAATTACAAACCATCAGAAGTCATTTACAGAGAACATTGGCACTCATTGCCTAATTACCATCAGAAGTCATTTACAGAGAACATTAGCACTCATTGCCAAACACAAACCATCAGAAGTCATTTACAGAAAACATTGGCATTCATTGCCCAATTACAAACCATCAGAAATCATTTATAGAGAACATTGGCATTCATTGCCTAATTACAAACCATCAGAAATCATTTATAGAGAACATTGGCACTCATTGCCTAATTACCATCAGAAGTCATTTACAGAGAACATTAGCACTCATTGCCAAATACAAACCATCAGAAGTCATTTACAGAGAACATTGGCATTCATTGCCTAATTACAAACCATCACAAGTCATTTACAGAGAACATTGGCACTCATTGCCTAATTACAAACCATCAGAAATCATTTATAGAGAACATTGGCATTCATTGCCTAATTACAAACCATCAGAAATCATTTACAGAGAACATTGGCACTCATTGCCTAATTACAAACCATCAGAAGTCATAATTGAAAATTAGTTAATAAATGGCATAATTAATCTAATTATAGTAAACATTGTCCTCATAGTTCATCTTATTACACTAATCAGTGGCATTCATTTTCCAGTTACAAAGCATTTTTTTTGTGCTAGCAATGCATTGCGTTGGTTTCGATAATTAATAACAATATTTGCTTTTGAGTTATTGCTGCAAATGGAGATGTGTAACGTCATTCGTCATGAGTCACCTGTATCAAGATTATGAAACAAGTAGAGTATATGTAATCACATTCATAGATGACATGGGTTCAATGAATATTGTTGTTGTGGTCTTCAGTCCTGAGACTGGTTTGATGCAGCTCTCCATGCTACTCTATCCTGTGCAAGCTTCTTCATCTCCCAGTACCTACTGCAACCTACATCCTTCTGAATCTGCTTAGTGTATTCATCTCTTGGTCTCCCTCTACGATTTTTACCCTCCACGCTGCCCTCCAATGCTAAATTTGTGATCCCTTGATGCCTCAAAACATGTCCTACCAACCGATCCCTTCTTCTAGTCAAGTTGTGCCACAAACTTCTCTTCTCCCCAATCCTATTCAATACCTCCTCATTAGTTACGTGATCTACCCACCTTATCTTCAGCATTCTTCTGTAGCACCACATTTCGAAAGCTTCTATTCTCTTCTTGTCCAAACTGGTTATCGTCCATGCTTCACTTCCATACATGGCTACACTCCATACAAATACTTTCAGAAACGACTTCCTGACACTTAAATCTATACTCGATGTTAACAAATTTCTCTTCTTCAGAAACGATTTCCTTGACATTGCCAGTCTACATTTTATATCCTCTCTACTTCGACCATCATCAGTTATTTTATTCCCTAAATAGCAAAACTCCTTTACTACTTTAAGTGTCTCATTTCCTAATCTAATCCCCTCAGCATCACCCGATTTAATTTGACTACATTCCATTATCCTCGTTTTGCTTTTGTTGATGTTCATCTTATATCCTCCTTTCAAGACACTGTCCATTCCGTTCAACTGCTCTTCCAAGTCCTTTGCTGTCTCTGACAGAATTACAATGTCATCGGCGAACCTCAAAGTTTTTACTTCTTCTCCATGAATTTTAATACCTACTCCGAATTTTTCTTTTGTTTCCTTTACTGCTTGCTCAATATACAGATTGAATAACATCGGGGAGAGGCTACAACCCTGTCTCACTCCTTTCCCAACCACTGCTTCCCTTTCATGCCCCTCGACTCTTATAACTGCCATCTGGTTTCTGTACAAATTGTAAATAACCTTTCGCTCCCTGTATTTTACCCCTGCTACCTTCAGAATTTGAAAGAGAGTATTCCAGTTAACGTTGTCAAAAGCTTTCTCTAAGTCTACAAATGCTAGAAACGTAGGTTTGCCTTTTCTTAATCTTTCTTCTAAGATAAGTCGTAAGGTTAGGATTGCCTCACGTGTTCCAACATTTCTACGGAATCCAAACTGATCTTCCCCGAGGTCCGCTTCTACCAGTTTTTCCATTCGTCTGTAAAGAATTTGCGTTAGTATTTTGCAGCTGTGACTTATTAAACTGATAGTTCGGTAATTTTCACATCTGTCAACACCTGCTTTCTTTGGGATTGGAATTATTATATTCTTCTTGAAGTCTGTGGGTATTTCGCCAGTCTCATACATCTTGCTCACCAGACGGTAGAGTTTTGTCATGACTGGCTCTCCCAAGGCCATCAGTAGTTCTAATGGAATGTTGTCTACTCCCGGGGCCTTGTTTCGACTCAGGTCTTTCAGTGCTCTGTCAAACTCTTCACGCAGTATCTTATCTCCCATTTCATCTCCATCTACATCCTCTTCCACTTCCATAATATTGTCCTCAAGTACATCGCCCTTGTATAAACCCTCTATATACTCCTTCCACCTTTCTGCCTTCCCTTCTTTGCTTAGAACTGGGTTGCCATCTGAGCTCTTGATATTCATACAAGTGGTTCTCTTCTCTCCAAAGGTCTCTTTAATTTTCCTGTAGGCAGTATCTATCTTACCCCTAGTGAGACAAGCCTCTACATCCTTACATTTGTCCTCTAGCCATCCCTGCTTAGCCATTTTGCACTTTCTGTCGATATCATTTTTGAGACGTTTGTATTCCCTTTGGCCTGCTTCATTTACTGCATTTTTATATTTTCTCCTTTCATCAATTAAATTCAATATTTCTTCTGTTACCCAAGGATTTCTATTAGCCCTCGTCTTTTTACCTACTTGATCCTCTGCTGCCTTCACTACTTCATCCCTCAGAGCTACCCATTCTTCTTCTACTGTATTTCTTTCCCCCATTCCTGTCAATTGTTCCCTTATGCTCTCCCTGAAACTCTCTACAACCTCTGGTTCTTTCAGTTTATCCAGGTCCCATCTCCTTAAATTCCCACCTTTTTGCAGTTTCTTCAGTTTCAATCTGCAGTTCATAACCAATAGATTGTGGTCAGAATCCACATCTGCCCCTGGAAATGTCTTACAATTTAAAACCTGGTTCCTAAATCTCTGTCTTACCATTATATAATCTAATCTGATACCTATTAGTATCTCCAGGATTCTTCCAGGTATACAACCTTCTTTTATGATTCTTGAACCAAGTGTTAGCTATGATTAAGTTATGCTCTGTGCAAAATTCTACAAGGCGGCTTCCTCTTTCATTTCTTCCCCCCAATCCATATTCACCTACTATGTTTCCTTCTCTCCCTTTTCCTACTGACGAATTCCAGTCACCCATGACTATTAAATTTTCATCTCCCTTCACTACCTGAATAATTTCTTTTATCTCGTCATACATTTCATCAATTTCTTCATCATCTGCAGAGCTAGTTGGCATATAAACTTGTACTACTGTAGTAGGCATGGGCTTTGTGTCTATCTTGGCCACAATAATGCGTTCACTATGCTGTTTGTAGTAGCTAACCCGCACTCCTATTTTTTTATTGATTATTAAACCTACTCCTGCATTACCCCTATTTGATTTTGTATTTATAACCCTGTAATCACCTGACCAAAAGTCTTGTTCCTCCTGCCACCGAACTTCACTAATTCCCACTATATCTAACTTTAACCTATCCATTTCCCTTTTTAAATTTTCTAACCTACCTGCCCGATTAAGGGATCTGACATTCCACGCTCCGATCCGTAGAATGCCAGTTTTCTTTCTCCTGATAACGACGTCCTCTTGAGTAGTCCCCGCCCGGAGATCCGAATGGGGGACTATTTTACCTCCGGAATATTTTACCCAAGAGGACGCCATCATCATTTAATCATACAGTAAAGCTGCATGTCCTCGGGAAAAATTACGGCTGTAGTTTCCCCTTGCTTTCAGCTAATGAATATTATATTACATTAATTTTATGAATAATTTCTCCTGCAAAATATACAAAAATGGATTATTAGACTGAAAGAAGAAACGCATTTTATGCTGAAAAGTAGTGAACTTCGAATTAACAGGTAGTGAAATGTGTATAAAATGTGTTCTCTAGCTGTCCTTTCCAAAACCTTCAGTCATCATACTATGCAATACAACACATACTGTCAAAACGAACTGCAAGAAATACTTAAATAACTACAGAGCATAAATATATAAACTTCAACATCATCCTCATCTGTAAAGAAAAAACTTCATTATCCATCACTTCATTATCATAACTCCATTATTATCATCACCTGTAAAGAAAAACTTCATTATTCATAGCTGCATATTCTTCATCATTATTCATCACCATTCATTATCATCTGCAAAAAAAAATCACTTCATTATTCATTACACAACTATTCCTTATTTCTAGCATATTTCCTCACTAAAACTAAGATGTGAAGTTCTGTCTGACAGCCTGCATCAATCGCTTCGTATTCTGAAAGAAAAAAATTAGTTAAGACTGCTATTCTACGATGTGAATAGTATATTCTTGTTAATGCTTGTTAATTCTGATCGATTTACTCTTCCTCATAAGGTTTTTGCATCTTCTTTCGTTTATTCTGTAGGTGAAATTCCCATTTCTGTTTAATTTATTTCCTTTGCACGTTATTTCTTTCTGAAAAATGATGAACAAAAATTAATGTCTTGCATTTAATTCATATACCCATAAGATAAAAACTGGTTTATAGTGATATAATTAAGCATACAGCATAGCATGACAGAAAACGTAATATGTCAAAAAATATAGACAGTGTTCAGATGCAAAAATGTACACAGAATATCATAATGCAGCAACAACAAAAAAGTGTAAAATAGTCACGATGTTGAGATATCATAAGGCAAAAATGGCAAAGTCAACTGGTGTTTGTTATATCGTAAATATTTCATAGTGCATACAAACAAACAGGAAAACAATCATACATACATAAAAAATGGAAAATGTGCACGGTCTGATGTGTAACGACAAGAAAAGCGACCTGCTAACCTTACCTTGCTGGGCACTTGCCAAGAAAAAAATACAATAATCATCAGTAAGTGTTCATGTGAATATAATTGCATAAGTGGTCATAAAAAAATTAGGAAATGGCATTAAGCATGTTAAATCATGAAGTATCTTCATTCCATAAAAGGTTTAATATTTGATATGTGCTGGTTTCCTTTCGATTTTCTGGTTCTCAAAGTTTCGACGTGTACAACATTGGGGTGAGGAATGCTGCGAATCCGATATGGACCTGCGTATAGAAGTTCAAATTTACTGCACCTACCTTTTGTTTTGTTGGATAAATAGTGTGTACGTACTAATATCTCCTGTCCAATGTGAAAGTCACGGCGTATATAAAAACCTGTTTGTGTTGTCTTCTCCGGCGCTCTGCGGCACGTTTGATGTTGTTCAGCGCAATATCAATTATTTCATGGTGTCGTAGTCGACGAGATGTAGGAAATGTTACTAATTCTTTAATTTTGTTAGGTGGTTCAACATGTTTCAGTATAACAGACGTAGATAGCATAGTGGATTCATTTGCTATGGAATTAATTACATCCTGGAATGAGTGTATGTGTGTGTCCCAATCAACATGTTTTTTATGGCAGTAAATTCTACACAGTTTACCAATTTCTTTCATTATTCGTTCACAAGGGTTCGAAGAAGCATGGTACCTGGATATATATATATATATATATATATATATATATATATATATATATATATATATATATATATATATATCGGAGAAATGTTTCTAGCTCGTAACATACGTGTCCATATATCAGATCGAAACTGTGGTCCATTGTCGGAAATTACTTTCAACACATGCCCTACATGAAATAGAAAATGTTTTACAAATGCTTTCGAAACAGTTTTAGCAGTAGCTTTGCGTAACGGAGTGAAGGTAACAAATTTTGAAGTGAGTTTAACAGCGACAAAGATGTAGCAAAAACCTCTATTAGTTCTGGGAATCGGACCAAAAATGTCTACAGCGGCCATATGTGTCAACTTAACAGGTACAATGGGATATAATGGAGGAATATGTGAAGTTGTGCTGACTTAGCTTTCTGGCAGATTTTACATGACGCTAAAACTCGTCGTATACGTTTCTCCATGTTGGTAAAATAACAGTTCTGTCTCAGTATAAGAAAACACTTTCTAGCTCCGTAATGTGCGTAACTTAAATGAGTATACCAGATTAATTTGTTAACAATCTCGTCAGGAATGCATAATAACCAATTGTTGTTGTCAGGATGAGAGCGGCGAAACAGAATATTGTTGCGTACAGTGTAATGGTTTCTAGTCGTAACATTATTCCTATCTTGCCAGAGGTGTTTAATCTCTTTCCACACGTTGTCTTTACTTTGCTCTTGTGCTATGTCCTGTAATGACGACGAAATGAAATTTTCAAATGCAACTTGTTGAATGTACATTACGCTGAAATTTGCTTTGCAGAAGTTGGTTGCGATGTCTTGCTGATTGTTGCTGAGAGAAAGGGATAGTGCATCTCCTACAATATTTTGTGTGCCGGGAATGTGAACAATTGTGAAGTTAAATTCCTACAAGTAACGTTTCCATCTGCTTAATCTGTCGTGTGTGAATTTAGCCGAAAGTAAAAATTGTATTGCTCTGTGGTCTGTGTAAACGGTGGTATGTCTTCCATAAAGAAAATGCCGAAATCTCGTAAAAGCCCATACAACACATAATGTTTCCAGTTCCGTAACAGAATAATTTCGTTCAGCAGGTGACAGAATGCGACTTGCAAATGCGATGTTTTTAATTACTGTTGAGCCATCTTCTTCAATTTCCTGAAAAATATGTACGCCTAAAGCGGTGTTAGAACTGTCGGTAGCAATGGAAAAATTTCTGGTTAGATCTGGGTGCGATAAAAGTGGTGCATTCAACAAAGCTTCTTCAAGGTTCACAAATTCAGAATGTGCTTGCCTATCCCAAGACCAAATAGTGTTTTTACCTGTCAATTGACATAATCTAGTGGTGTCTAAAGCAGAGTAATGAATAAATTTACGAAAAAAGTTAATTAAGCCCAAAAAACTGCGTAGTTGTTTCTTCGTCGTAGGAACAGTAATGTCACGTAGAGCTTGAAGTTTTTCCGGGTCAGGCGTAATGCCTTCTGCTGAAATTACATGTCCAAGAAATTTTATAGAAGTTTTGCCAAAATGCGATTTACTGAGATTAACTGTGAGTCCTTGTGCACGAAAAGTTTGCAACAGTTGTTCAAGAATCAAATTGTGCTCAGACCAGTTAGCTTCTGCAATAAGAATGTCGTCTACGTACATTGTAATTCTGTCTTTAAGTTCTGTCGGAAATATTGTATTCAAACCGCGAATAAAAGCTGCAGAAGAAATAGTTAAACCGAATGGTAATTTACAAAATTGATAACAGTCACCAAAACAGAGAAATGCTGTGTACTTTCTGCAGTTCGGATGGAGCTGAATTTGCCAAAATCACGATTTCAGATCTAATGTAGAATAAATAGCAGTACCGTGAAATTTCTGTAGTAGTTCTTCTAGTGTCTGTGGTCGATCTGTTTCATTAATAATTATGTCATTGATGTGACGCGAATCAAGTACGAGGCGAAGCGAACCATCCTTTTTCTTAACAATATGGAGCGGGTTTATGTACGAACTAACTGCCGGTTCAATAATTCCTTGCTCGAGCATATCTTGCAATTCTTCTTAACTTGCTCTCTAGGAATATACGGAATAGGATAATGTTTGGCTTTAAATGTGTCGTGCTGTTTAACTTGAAATTTATACATAAAACCGGACATAGTACCAGGAATGTTGTCGAAAACTGGAGCTTGCTGTAAAAGAATTTTGTGTAGTTGCGTGCATTCGTCGTCTGTATTTGCACTGCTCTGTTTAACTTTATCAGAAATCATCTGCATTACGTCATAGTCGGCTTCGTCTGGAGTATTATAGTTGTGTACGTACGTATCTGTAAACAATGTGGAATTACAGTCTATGCTACGTGATAAGGAAATGACCTCTGTGCGATTAATTGTTTGTTCTTCTGCAGATAATGAGTGTTGAAATTCTAAAGCCAATTGTACATTTTCATCCTTTAACATTAAATAGGAATTTTGAAAATCAATAACTGCGTCGTGTTGTACCAGAAAATTAGTACCTAAAATAACGTCTGTTGTCAATAAAGGAACAATCCAAAAATTTGAGTGAAATGTGTGACCTGCAATACAAAATGATAAATGCGTCTGTAATTTAACATCTACTCCTTTCCTCGATACTGCTCCTTTCATTTTCGTTTTGCCTAATGGTAATGTTGGATAGGTACTCTCTTTATTACACTCGTTGAAAGTTTCTTCATTTATTACTGACATAGGTGATCCAGAATCGATTACTGCCGAAAATTTCGATAAACCAATTTTAATTTCGATGACAGGATGTGAAATGGTTTTCTGAACAACTGGTCTTTCCTGCAAAAGAGTGTCTCGGATGTCGTCAAAAGTAATAACATTTTCATGAACAACATTCTGCGTGTCAAAAGTAGTGTTCATGTTGCTGGAAGATGCGACCTGTACAGTATCTAGTAAATTCTATCCGACGTGTTACTATTTTCAGGAGGATGCTGTGGCATTTCCACTATTTGTACTGTTCTATTATTTCTTCCAGACGTATTACGTTCTGGATGATACCTACTGTTGGGTTCATTCATGAGAATATGTTGTTGCTGATCATTTTGCTGCTGGTAAGACCGACTGTTATTATATGTACGCTGAAACTTTTGCTCATTATTTTTACGTCTGTCGCGATAGTCATTCCTATACGGTGCATTGCGATAGGAATTGAAATACTGTGTTCTCTGTACGTGGTTACTTCCTTGCTGGCGTGCGTTACTATTTGTTGTAGCTGGGACTATACGTGCACGTGGCGAAACATTAAAGCTTGGTTGACCTTGTAGACTGCATTGTTGGTTAGGTATGCTAACCGGTTGGTTTTGTTGCTGTTGTTGGGAAAAACGTCTATTGTCACCGAAATGTGGTTCCTGTTGCTGATAATTTTGACGATATTGATAATTAAAATTGTGTCTGTTATTAAAATTCTGGTGGTTGTCGTTCCTAAAGCGTCTATTAGCTTTGCTATTGAAATTGCGTGGTTGATCGTAATTGCTGTAAGTTTGTTGGCCTTGGTTATTATATGAAAAATTTTTGTTTACGAAGGAATAATCTGATTGCTGCACTTCTAAAAGCTGCAACAGATCCCTGAATGCCGAAATATTTTCTTTTTGCT
The DNA here is from genome assembly GCF_023898315.1 of Schistocerca nitens. NCBI lineage: Eukaryota > Metazoa > Arthropoda > Insecta > Orthoptera > Acrididae > Schistocerca > Schistocerca nitens. The sequence continues at coordinate 507,195,440 of NC_064615.1, forward strand.
GACCCATTAAAAGTGACACTCTTAATGATCGTGGCAATTTAGAAATACATAATTGAATGAGTGCAGATTCACTATATGGTTTACTTAAGTACTGGCTTTGTTGGACCATATGCTCAAAAAATTGCGTGACACTGGGAAAATTTGAATTCTCATAATTTGGTAAACTAATTAGTTGATCCTTAATTCCGCGCAGTGTCATCTTCGACCAATACGCTGACAGAAAAGCATTCTGAAATTCTTCTACCGAGTAACATTGTCTCGCGATCGGTCTCATACGAGTTGCCAGTTCGCCTTCCAAAAAACTACAAATAAATTCAAGTTTATGTGTTACAGGCCAAGTCGGTGGAAAAGCAAAGCTAAATTGTTTATCCAATCCAGTGGGTGAATCTGTGTTCTGTCATTTTTAAATACTTTAAATTTTCTCACTGATAGAAAATGCTTATAGTCAAAATTATCGTCTCTGTATGACGGAACAGGTTCAGGATTGTATGGGAATCTATTTGACTGTGAGTGTTCGCAATCTACCTCACGTACTCTCGGTAGATTACCTAAATTATACTGGCTGTGTGAGTGTGAGAAATGTTCGGAATTTGCCTTATGCTGTGACGTGTTATTAACTGAAATATTTTTTATCTCTGTTACCTCTTGTTGTAAACTGGCAATTTTCTATGTAATGCATTATTAGACGAATCGATCTCATTGATTGTCTGCTGTAAATTTTGATATTCAGGTGTTTGGTTAAAAAAAATTGGTGCAGTATCGTCTGATTTGCTGTCATTTTACTTTCAATAACATCAATACGACTGGCTAATTCATCACATTTTTCAGTCAGTATTTTTACCTGATCATCGTTTTTAGTGTCAGAAGCATTAATCTGTTTTTGTAATTTACGTGTGGTTTCGTTCAATTTTTTAACGTCAGCTTTGATGACATCGGAATCCTGTATTAGTTCTAATTGTTCGAGTCTGTCTGTCACTGTCTGAAAGTCTGCTGTGTGTGTGTCTGTTTTCGATTTAAGATCGCAAATTTCATCACGTAATTCTGTGTTCAACTGTTTTATGGTATTAATTTCGTCTGACACTGTAGCGATATTGTTGTCTACGTATGTTTTTGCCTTCACAAACAATTTACGTTTATCTTCCTGTCTCTGTGCTGTGATTGTTTCCATGACTTGTCGTTTTACTTTATTCTGTTCCTGTATAAATTTACGGAAACGCGTATCACTGTTCTGTAGGTGATGATTGAAACGTTCGTCAATTTGAGTGTTCTGTTGGTCGAATTTCGCGTCTATCTTTGCATCCATTGTGCGCGAAAGTTCTGCTGTCATTACTTTAAACTCGTCACGTAACTGTGTTGCTTTTTCAGAGCATTGTTTACCGAATGCACTAATTTCGTCTCTAAGTGTTTTTGTTGTAGCTGTTTGCATATCCCTTAAATCTTGAGCAACAGATCTAATTTCTTCACTACTTTTCCTAGCGCAAGCCTCAATTTCTTCATGTAATTCTTCTTTAGTATCATGACACTGCGCAGCAACAGCTGTATTCTGCTCACTAACCTGTCTAGAATTGTTGTCTAATTTTTCATTAAGGCTGTCTTGATTTTCATTAAGTTGTTTGATCTGTTCACTAATTTGTTTGTGATTGTTGTCTTGTCTTTCATTCTGTTGTTTGGAATTTTCATTAAGTTGTTGTTTGAAATCTTCACTAAGTTGTTGTTTGAGGTTTTTGCCAAATTGTTTAAGATTGTTCTCTTGTCTTTCATTCTGTTGTAGCAATATTGCCATAATTTGATCCAAGCCAATATTACCTACTCTATTCTCTGTGCAGTTTGATGGTGTATCTGCTTTTGTCGCGTTTTGTGTATCCATTCGGTCATTTTGTGATTCTTGAAAATGTTTGCTAATCGGATGTGCATTGTTAATCACTACACCGGAATTAAATAAGTCTATCGTACTCTGATTACTCTGTTCATTTTCATTAGAAAAATTTTTCTGTTCGTCACGTAAATCCTGCAAACCGGATGTGTCAAGCTGGGCAGCGCTCATTGCAACAGAACGTCCCGCGCCATCAATTGTCGTCAAATTAACAGAGGACACAATTGAATTCGTTTGCTCAACGTTAAGATAAAAATCATTATTAATGGTCGGTACGCACTGATTGTCAGTAAACGGAGGATTGTCATCATTACACTGTGTGTCACAAGTACTATCGTTCAAATTATTAGAATCGGCTATTTCATTCATTACACATCGCGATGTACTGTTAACAGTTTTTCGCGGCATTTTTCTCAAAATAAATTAATCACAAATGAAATAAGCACAATGCAAAAAGCAACAAACACAAATACAACAGAGAGCAACAAATTGCCGATGATCTGTGGAAGAAAGATTGATAAATTAGAAAATGCGTTGCGCCAAATGCTAATTATATTAAGTAAATAAGAGCAGATATATGACTACTTCTCAGAAGATTCACAAAGAAATACGATCCTGGTCCGGATGTCGCCAAGTGTAACCTCCCCACACAAAATCGTTAAATGAAAAACATGAAAATGTAGCCAAATATAACCTCCCAACAAAATAATGTCTAATAAGAATGCAAATTGGAGACATATATCGTTAAATTGAAATGAAGCCAAGCGTAAACTCCCCACAAAATTAACGTTAAGGAATGATTGATCATTAAACCCACAATAATATTAATTAAATAATGATCTATGAACTGAATGTAACATCTCAACAGCAATAATTAAACCTGATAAATTTTATAAGGGCAGCAGCACTGACCTTCGGCCCTGTGAAATAATTAAACCTGAACACAAAAACCAAAATTCTTACCTCAGTAAACTGCATCTATATCTGCTCTTATTTTTCGGCACAGCTCCGTGCAATGCTGGCCCATATTTAATTTTGGTTCTTGGAGGGAATGCATACGAAATATTATTTAACTTGAAATTAATCTTTTTCTTTAAAAAAGTTACTTTATAGAAAAATTATTATTGGGGCATTTTTTGAACAAATTAATTACAATTAACATACGTTATTAGCTGAGCGCAATGCTGCTTCATTACCTTCTACAATAATATACATATCGTCCACCACATTCCTGACCAGACTCGTGGGCAGAGCACACCGCGGACGCATGCCGAACCGCCACACACAACTGCCGACTGACTACTACTGCAGACAGAGTGAAACTCGCAACTGTTCCTCGCGACTCGGTACACGCAACTGCACTCTCGCGCGGTCAAGCGCGGACTAGCCACGACAAATAACTCTCTGGTCAGAGATTCTGTCATGCCTCGCCATCGCTGGTAATGAATACATATGAAACTTACGCGTTTCACCATGTAAAATTGTCAGGGAAACCCTTCTTTGGAATGTTGTTCAACTTACGCGTCACGTCGAAACTTCTTCGGTTTTGGCGAACCACCAGACCCGACCTGTGCTTTGTCGTTTCTTGGTAAGTTCGTACTGACAACACTAATTCTCGTCAATCGTGATAGTTTGTTTTTTTTTCAGGAAAAACTGTGCTCTGTTTTCTTTTCAATCAAACTGCGTCAGATGTCAACGCGTTGTTGTTTTTGTTCAGGTTTCAAGGTGTCAGGGATAAATTTTACTCTTAATCACCTTGAGCACTTGATCTATATATGTTGCTCCCTTGCGATATGATACAACAACGTTCACACGCTATGGCCACATGTCGAGTACTTAACACTGCTCACAACTGACTGGTCCGATGCGGATCTCTTGTTTACGTTTGTTAGTTCAAGCTGTCACGATAGTTACTGCGCTGACGTCGCTTATACTATAGGAATAAAGCATTTTCGGAAGTTTCTGGACGTTCTGTGTACAACTAGCATCAAAGTAAACTTTCAGTTTCGATACGTAAGTTAAAACCTGGCTCGAAAGTTTCTGTCTCTATTCTTGCATAATACAGACTGGCCGAAAAGTTCGTTAACATTTAAAAACGCTCTAGAGAGAGGTGAAAATCGACCCACGTGCCTGAACCGACATGAGGTAAAAATCGACACACGTGCCTCAAATGACATGACGTTTTATGAAAACCTAAAGCTAGTGCAAGAACTGGCCGAGAGATAGCGCTGGAAACAACACATCTGTGTGTCGCCGGATGAGAATCGTCTACAAAATGAGCTGTATTTACAGAGGGAGTCAGATAGTTCCTAGCCCGGCTGATAAAGACCTGCTGGAAGGTAAGACATTTGTGCAGTATGGCACTCCACTCCATATTGCTATATGTGTGGAAGATCTCTTGCGCATATCGTTTGTTGAGGATCGCATGCTGAGGCGCCACGTCCGCCATGCTTGTCCTCTCAGAGCCCCGCTGCTCAGTCCGTGTGATTGTTGGCTGTGGGCTTACCTGAAGTCGCAAGTCTATCGAGTCCATCAGACTTCATTGGGGATGCAACATCTTACGGCAATTTCTCACTAACCTAATGGTATGCTGTGCAATGCAGTTCGCAACAACATCCCTCGACTACAGATATTGTTGATGAATGACGGCCGACAAGTTGAACATTTGTTATAAAGAATATGTTGTTGTTGTTGTGGTCTTCAGTCCTGAGAGTGGTTTGATGCAGCTCTCCATGCTACTCCATCCTGTGCAAGTCGCTTCATCTCCCAGTACGTACTGCAGCCTACATCCTTCTGAATCTGCTTAGTGTATTCATCTCTTGGTCTCCCTCTACAATTTTTACCCTCCACGCTACCCTCCAATACTAAATTGGTAATCCCTTGATGCCTCAGAACATGTCCTAGCAACCGATCCCTTTTTCTAGTAAAGTTGTGCCACAAACTCCTCTTCTCGCTAAAAAAAGTTGTTAATTTTTACTTTTCTATCATATGAAGCGGCACCCGTTGATCCTTTGGGCACTTTTTGGTTTCACTAAAATCCCATGTCATTTCAAGCATGTGTGTCAATTTTTGTATCTCTGCATTATTCCGTGAGGTATTGAATTTACAAATGTTAATGGACTTTTGGGTCACCCGGTGAAATCGGATGAAACTTTTTGAAACACCTTGTATACTGACCCTCTCTTGTGCGTCGGTCTTAGTTCGTACAGCCTATAATGGAAAGGTACCAGCTCCAGGCTCGAGTAACACTTCATCTTCCCTCAAGTACTTAGAAAAATTAATTAGTGAACATCGAGAGCTGTTTATTATCAGAATATTGACAAACGAAAAGTGTGAGTTGGGAATTCATTTTACGAACACGAAAAAGTTTTACAAGAATATTTTGCAACTGCTGAAAAATGCAGTCACTGTAAGGCTTGCGATGGCCCGGAGCATTTCGTTGCCACGAACGAAAGCGAACGGGAAGCGACAGGGAGCAACAACCCTAAACCACTTACCTGGTGTGTCGCCTGGTGGGAACGGCAAAAAATTTAATAAAGTCCGCCGGGAGCTTTCTTCCGCTCGGCTCTGGAGGCTCTCTGCGGGTTTGGCTCGCCAAGAACTCGCCGTCTCAATATAACATCTCGAACGAAAATTGAGCCTCGACCCTCCGCGGTGTGTGCGGATTCCTGCCTGAAGACGTGGCCAGGCAATCTGGGTCAACGAACCAGTCTTATAACAACCTCATAAACTACCAACTCTGCCGATTGTGTTACTAGAAACAGAGCTGGCGAGACTGCCCAACCCGTGCAGTACCTCACACCGGTAGAGCTTGTTCCCCAGTCGTTATTAGCGTTTAATGAGCAGGTCAGAGCTCTTGATAGAGTCGACGGAAGTACCTTGCTCGCACTTGGAGAGAAAAACTTATCTCGTTAACAGGTTCAATAAATAAAGAGGCCGTTAACAATAATGGAGTATTTAGATGGTGCTTAACGATACTGTGCACGAGAAGAACAGGCGGGTTTATTTAATGTGGCAGTACGGTCGGTAACAGGCGCACAGCCGCAGCGAACAATGATCCATAAAGCCAGGGCGTCATTTATTGCTTCTAGAGCTGGGAGACCGCAATATACGGCCGCGTCGCGCCCTAAGTGGGCAGGTGGCAGGTCGCGGCCTTAACAGCGTGGGCGCGCGCCACCTTGGTTTAATGAACTCCGGCCGCGCGGACGTCCATAATGGCCGACACTTTACTCATAAGTGCGTTTTTACCGCTCTAGTATGTGCGAAGTATGGATTTCTTCTTATGCCTCAGACTTATTTAAGGCGGAGTTTGGACATGAATTAAAGCATTTTGTAGTTTATCGAAAGAGTTGACTGCAAAGTATCTACGTCTACATTTGCATCTATGCTAACTGGGGATAATGACCCCTCCTCTCTCCCCCCCCCCCCCCCCACGCCCCCAGGGAGTGAAAAGGAACTTTCTGAGGCATGAAACTTAAGGTAGTTTCAAAACTTCATTACTGTTATCACAGTTTTGTCAAACTCTAATACTCATTACGGAAGTCATCAGTAACGAGTTGTTCTTGATAATTATTAGCATTACTGTGTGACACTATGCGGTGGAGGTTACAGGTTCCTCACATAGTCCACGAACTACACACATACTTTGCGCGCTGTACTGTGCATCACATCACTACATGACAGTAAAAGTGAGAAATACACAGAAGTGACGGAAATCATGAGGTAGCGATATACACGTAGAGGGAAGGCATTAGTATCGCGCACACGAAGTATAAAAGGGCAGCGAATTGACGGAGCTGTTATTTGTATTCAGGTGATTCGTGTGAAAAGGTTTCCGATATGGTTATGGAGCTAGACGCATTGGACATTCCGTTTCGGAAACCGTTAGGAAATTCAATATTTCGTCATCCACAGTGTCAAGAGTGTGCCGAGAATATCAAATTTCAGGCGTTGTCTCTCACCATGGACAACGCAGTGGCCGACGGGCTGCACTTAACGATCGACGGCAGCATCGTCTGCGTAGAGTTTTCAGTGCTAACAGACAAGCAGCACTGTGTGAAATAATTGCAGGAATCAATGTGAGACGTAAAACGAACGTATCGGGCGGGACAGTGTGATGGAAGTTGGTAGTAAAGGACTGCAGCGTCTTTCCTGGGCTCTTGACCACGTCGGTTGGACCACAGACGACTGGAAAACCGTGGTCTGTTCAGACGAGTCCGGTTTTCAGTTTGTAAGAGTTGGTGGTAGCGCAGACACCGCGAGGCCCCATGGACCGAAGTTGTCAACAAGGCACTGTGCAAGATGGTGGTGGGTCCATGATGTCGTGAGCTGTGTTTACATGGAATGGACTGGGTCCGTTGGTGTACCTGGACCATCATTGACTGGAAGTAGTTGTGTTCGGCTACTTGGAGACGATTTACAGCCATTCATGGACTTCATGTTCCACCCGCCAGGATAGCCGAATGCGCTAACGCGCTGCTTCCTGGACTCGAGTAGGGGCGCCGGCCCCGGATCGAATCCGCCCGGCGGATTAACGCCGAGGGCCAGTGTGCCGGCCAGTCTGGATGTCGATTTTAGGCGGTTTTCCACATCCCGCTAGGTGAATACCGGGCTGGTCCCAACGTTTCGCCTCAGTTACACCCGTCGCAGACATTTGAAACACGTCCGCACTATTTCACGATTTACACTAGACGCAGACAGTTGGGGGTACACTGATTCCGTCCTGGGGGGTACGGGGTGGTGGCAGCAAGGGCATCCGGCGATCCCTCACACTAACACTGCCAAATTCGTTGTAACCACGCCGACCCTGCTATCGCTGCGGGACTATGACGTAAGTGGAAGAATGGAGTTCATGTTCCCAAACATATCACCGAGCCACAACTGTTCGTGATTCGTTTGAAGAACATTCTCAACAGTTCGAGTGGATGATTTGGTCACCCACATTCCCCGACATGAATACCATCAAATAATAATGGGACATAATCGAGAGATCATTTCATGCACGAAGCCCTGCACCGGCAACGCTTTCGCAATTATGGATAACTATAGAGGTGGTACGGCTCAATATTTCAGCAGGGGACTTCACCGACTTGTTGAGTACATCATGTCGGGTTGCTGGACTAAGCCGGGCAAAAGGAGGTCCGATACGGCACTAGGGGGTAGTCCATGACGTTTGTCACTTCAGTGTGTACGTAACAAACGCTAAATATCTGATGGAAATATCTTCTCCTCGTTGTAGATGGTTCCTGTAGTAGACGTAAATTGCTTCATTACTCACTTCGAAAGAGATAAATGAGCCAATTGACATCACGACACAACAGTAACTACATAATGATGATGAAGGTGGGGGAGGAGAGGGTACTAACATCTGACTGAACTTATGGGTACTAGCTTCAGAAAGGTAGAGTACCCCACTGCTCTAGAAGCCAGTTTACTGTGTGTGATGGACACTTTTAGTAGTACTATCTCCCCTCCCCCTCCCACCCTACCCCCCTTCCCCCCAGCCCCCCGGCCCGCCCCATAGCCTTCCCTGTGCCATTCCAGAATGTTGTGTGCAAAGACTAAGTGTCGATAAGCCGGCAATAGCAAACGCTTCTGTCACGCACAAATCCTCTCTAGTAGCATCTGCTGTAGGGGTTCGTTGAGCATTTCCACAATGTTGTCGCGTTGACTGAACGATCCCGTGACGAAACGCGCCATTTTTCGTTGGATTTTCCTTACGTCTTTTACTACGTCCTCTTGATAATAGTCTCGGACTGATGAGCAATACTCAAGAATTGATTGAATAGTATCAGGGTAAGCAAGTGCTCTGGATAACTAGTGACGGGTGTTGATTAACGTCTGGAGCCGGAGAGGTGCCACTCCCCCCCCCCCCCCCCCAATTTCACCTAATTCTCCTCTACTAAGCCAAGCGTGCAAATTGTCGCTCTAATCCCCACCTACGCCGTTGTTTCCATCAGAAAATAAGATCCACTGAAATTTTAATGTACGATGTTGAAATTTTAATAGTAAATGTGGTTTAGTATGAAAACAGTATCGAAGTTTATGTAGTGTTATGTTTAATATTTGACCACTTTTTCAAAAATAATTGTAAATTTTGGTCCGTCAACAGTCCTTTTGGACTACGCTGAGAAATTTGCTGGAAAGCTCTTACACATCATTCATACAGTTTAGATCCCTCCCAATGCGGTTTCCACATTTTTGGAGTCCTGAAGAAAGACGTTCTTGGTCGTTGATTTGCTTCGGACAAAGAGGTGCACGCCTGGTTCCGTAGGCAACCGCCAACATCTTTCCATGAAGGCAGTGACTGTGTTGTCTCACAGTGGGATAAATGTATGTGCAGCTATGGTGATTACTTTTGAAATTATAAATAGTTTATTTACTTCTTTCCATTTGCCTCGTTTTGATTTGACTAACCCTTATACTTGCATGGCATCATTAATGTTTGCACTCATAAGTTCGCTGCAGTTGTGTTGGTCGACAAGAGCTGTTACGGAGGACAAATCTACATTCTGACATCTGCAGTCAAGTGTGCTGGTCTTTCATAGCAGTATGTGTCGCGTTCATATAATCGCGTCGTAACCCCATACGTTGTGCAGTAAAGGTAAGGTGAGGCCGCCCGCTCAGCCGCGCGGTCTTACGCACGGCTTTGGCTCTGAGCACTATGGGACTTAACATCTATGGTCATCAGTCCCCTAGAACTTAGAACTACTTAAACCTAACTAACCTAAGGACAGCACACAACACCCAGCCATCACGAGGCAGAGAAAATCCCTGACCCCGCCGGGAATCGAACCCGGGAACCCGGGCGTGGGAAGCGAGAACGCTACCGCACGACCACGAGATGCGGGCTCACGGCTTTCCGGACTGGGAAGGAGCGCCTGGTTCCCGGCACCAATCCGCCCGGCAGACCTGTGTCGAGGTCCGGTGAGCCGGCCAGTCTGTGGATGGTTCTTAGGAGGTTTCTGCCACGGGGAATGTGGGCTGGTTCCCCTTATTCCGCCAGAGCTACACTATGTCAGCGATTGCTGTGCAAACAAATTCTCCACGTACGCGTACACCACCATTACTCTACCAGGCAAACATAGGGCTTACACTCGTCTGGTGTGAGACGTTCCCTGGGGGGTCCACCGGGGGCCGAACCGCACAATAACTCTGGGTTCGGTGTGGGGCGGCGGAGGGGTGAAGTGGACTGCGGTAGTCGTCGTGGGGTTGTGGACCACTGCGGCTGCGGCGGGGGCGGAGCCTCTCCGTCGTCTCTAGGTCCCCGGTTAACATAAAATACAATACAACACAAAGGTAAGATCTCGGTCCACGCTGTCATATATTTCGGACGCGGGAGCACGGCAATGATAAAAGCTGTTTCCAGTGTCGGCAGCAGGATGATAATATGAGCAGTTAACTCAAGAAAATAGCTCCTGGTGTACCGGTATTTAACTCAGTGTTCCAATACATGTGCTACACAATGCGGCTCTACATTGTGTTCTATTACAAGTTTCTCCATTCTGTAGTGCCATGTAAGGCTCATACAAATTGGGGGAGGGAGTAACATGGCTTTATCCATAAATAACATAGCTACACTCACTGTTGTAAGAGGAAGGTGGCCACATGCCACTCCTTTCTAGGTCACGCTATACTCATAACTACATATGATTTACCAAACACAGTTATGCACACCGACCGTGGCGGAAGAGTGCTGAGACACTCAACTCGTATTACGAAAGTTAAAATATGAGATCAGACATCCAGATTTAGGTTATCCTTGATTTCAGAAATACGCGAACGATTTCTTTGAAAGACGGCTAGTATCGCTTCCCATCCTCCTTCCCTGAGCTTTTTCTTCATCTCTAATTATCTCATCTGTTTCATTCCACAGCCTTCGAGCTTTAGCTGTTGGTCTCAGCCCCTGAAGGAGTTTCTTTTACCAGACAATAACTATTATAAGCTTAGAAAAACATTATCTTGCTGCGTTGTTTGCTTATGACAGGTTAAAATTACACTGAAGCACCAAAGAAACTGGAATAGGCATGCGTATTCAAATACAGATACATGTAAATAAGTAGCATACGAAGCTGCGGTCAGCAATGCCTATATAAGACAACAAATGTTTGGCGCAGTTGTTAGATTGGTTACTGCTGCTACAATGGCAGGTTATGAAGATTTGAGTGAATCTGAACGTGGTGTTATAGTCGGCGAACGAGCGATGGGACACAGCATCTCTGAGGTAGCGATGAAGTGGGGATTTTACTTTGCGACCATGAATATCAGGAATACGGTAAAACATCAAATCTCCGACATCGCTCCGGCCGGGAAAATATCCTGCAAGAACGGGGCCAAAGACGACTGAAAAGAATCGTTCAACGTGACAGAAGTGCAACCCTTCCTCAAACTGCTTCAGATTTCAATGCTGGGCTATTAGCATGTGTCAGCGTCCAAAACTTTCAACGAAACATCATCGATTTGGGCTTTCGGAGCCGAAGATCCACTCGTGTACCTCTGATGCACGCGGAACAAAGCTTTACGTCTCGCCTGGGCCGGTCAACAACGACACTGGACTGTTGATGACTGGAAACATGTTGCCTGGTCACACGAGCCTTGTTTCACATTGTACAGAGCGGATGGACGTGTACGGGTGTGGGGTCAACCTCATGAATCCATGAATCCTGCATGTCAGCAGGGGACTTTTCAAGCTGATAGAGGCTCTGTAATGGTGCGGGGCGTGTGCAGTTGGAGTGATATAGGACCCCTGATATGTCTAGATATGACTCTGGCAGGTGACACATACGTAATGCATCCTGTCTGATTACCAGCAACCATTGATGTACATTGAGCATTCCAACGGACTTGGGCAATTCCAGCAGGACAATGCGACACGCTACACTTCCGGAATTGCTACAGAGTGGCTCCAGGAACACTCTTTTGAGTTTAAACATGTTCGCTGGCCACCAAACTCCTCAGACATGAACATTATTGAGGATACGTGAGATGCCTTGCAGTGTGCTGTTCAGAAGAGGTATCGATCCCCTCATACTCTTACAGATTTATGGACAGACCTGCAGGATTTATGGTGTCAGTTCCCTCCAGCACTACTTCAGACATTAGTCGAGTCCATGCCACGTCGAGTTGCGGCACTTGTGCGGGCTCGCAGGGCCCCTACACGATATTTGGGCTGGTGTACCAGTTTCTTTGGCTCTTCAGTGTATATGTTTTCCTTTTGCGGGTGGTAAGCTATCCGAGCACGTCGCTTATACAGAATGAAAGCTTTAACTTGCAATGTGTCATTTCCCTTTCACTCAAAATTCTGAAGAAGCGTTTCTGAGAGGCTTGCACCTCCGAAGCAAAGGATACAATGGGACCTCAGCTTCTCCTAGCGAGAGGGTTTTTAAGGGAAAGGTTAGCGAAGGAGTCCGTCACATAGCGTACTGAAGCAGTCAATGAGGCATGCTCGGCTGGCGTAAATGCTAGCAAAAGCCATCTATATGCATCTGGTTGGGAAGGAGAGAGGGGAAGGGACCAAACTACGAGGTCATCGGTAAAATCTTCGTTTGAATCCCTGTGCGACACAAAATCGTAAATTATATGTACTCAATACTCGGCACAGTGTAAGAGAATTTTTTATAGGATTACCGTCGTTATCGAAAAATAAACAGACGTAACAAAATATAAAAATAAATGATCCGTAATGCAGACAGTTTATTCAGTGGCCGCCACAAACACTCATCGTTCGATTACACCCACAGTCATGTACGCTAATCACAAATGCGTCAATATCAGCGAAAAATGTTTTCTGGATGTCAAAAGAAATAAAATGTAGCAGCCAACACTGTGGGATCTCAACTAAACATTCGTATCATTTAGGCACGTTAATATTTACTCACGTGCCATTTAACGGGATCCAGCGTTTGACTTTCGTTTACACGATCCACAGAGGATTTAAAATAAATTTGTATTCTGGTGTTTGAGCAATGAAATGAGCTGCAGCGGTGCAACCAGCAGTTGACCGAATGCGGGGGACAGGCTTCAAACAAGTCCCGATTTAATAATTGCCGCCCAACTTACTTATTGAGTGTAGACTGCGAATTTATCTATACAAAAACCTCATAAATACTGTATAGAAACATAGTTTTATCATCTAGTGCCGCCAATAATGATAAATTTGCTAGAGGCATACGCTTCTGAGCGGAAACGTAGGAGCTAAGGTTACCATAAACTGCCGGAGAACCGTTATTCAAAGGAAATGACGTACACAGGCGAGATGGAAGAAGGCAAAATTTAGATGTCTTATGTCAAATGTTAAGCTATTTCAGTATCTTTGTACGGAGAGAAATGTTTGCTGTTAAAATTCTATTAAACAACTTTCTTTTTCTTTCCTCTGCTATACACTTTAGTAATGAGCAACATAATGTAAGAAGAAGGAAAACTATCTATCCAAAATTATGTTCGACGACTTCTGCAGTTACTTAAAAATGCAAACGGACACAAAATAATTTAAAAAGTAACTAAATTAATTAATTTCTTTCCTTAACTCATAAGCAATCATCGAGACCTTCATTCTTGTAAAATACGCTGTTCTATGCGACGTCACATTTATTTAATGGGTAGTGTGGTATTATTGTTTATGAAACTGCCTGGAAGAGATGTGTCTGGTGGGAGATAGTGGTTCTTCGGTACTGCACACCTTCAATATTGTAACTGCCTTCATTCACAGTTGCACAAAATCGTAAGTAACATTACAACAAGAGTGTAATGTATCCTGCTGAAAATGTGGAAGCCCCAAACTCTGATGATAAACAATGATCAAAAGTAACTCAGAATCAGAGGTAGTTAATATGAATATTGGAACTAAGTTTCGGTATCAGTTACACTTAGGATTCAGTACCTAATAGGGAAAGGACATAACCAATGTACACGCAAAATGTAACCACATAGTCGAAGTGTTAATTGCATGAGCGAGGTCACTACTTGTATAGCCTACATGTTCAATATTTCATTCTTGAAGGGGTTTCATAACAAAACTGCATACTAAGCACTTGCTTGATCTATATACAAGTAAAGATACAACGTATAGAATACTTAAAATCTTCTATCGTTTATAGTACTTTGAAGCATGAAAATAGTAGGTTGTCTTGTTATTTTAAACTGTGGCACTGTATAACGAAAGTATGGTAGGGCAGAATGACTTAAATTTTAGCAAGAGCAGGATGTTGAGGTGTACCTACTCTCTAAAAAATCCACTACAATATTAAAGCTCTGTGACGCAACCGTTAATCGTCGGATTAAATGTGATCTACAAAAAAAGTGGGTTACAGTATTATGACTCCATTAAATCAATGCCATTAGCGATGAAACGCGTACTCAATCCGGCAAGAACCAGTGGGCTGGCTTGTCAGAGGAATAACGTGACTTAACAAACAACTGAAACCAAAGATCAGACAGGATCGACGAGCATCTGAGCCCAGATGGCAAGGAAGGCGATTCCTCTGCCTCAACCTTGTCGCCAGCTCTCTCGGTCACAAGTACCAAGCAGTCTTCTTATTATGGAGACAGAGCAGTTTGTCACAGCCTTAGCCACTTGTGCAAACCTGGTTGTAGAGCATAGCTGAATATGACCGTTTGTTACAAACTAGTCATCTCTCGTTAGCAGACCAAGACCTAAATCGCAACTCAGCCACATACATATCAAGCTTACTATGACTGAACCCTGACTGGCAATGGCTTTGATTTTTAGGGCTTAACCAAATGAAACACCCAGTTCCTGTGTACCAGGACGTTTTCTCGGAATATCCATTTAGATGGAAGCCTTCGTGTTTCCAGATAGTAGCATGGCTTTCACGCTGAGGAGATAATTCATAGATCGCCAGTGACACTGATTGAATAAAATCTTAATGGTTGCTCTGTATAACAATAGGGTATTTTTATTAGAGGTATTGGATTACATAGTTTGACTTTTTAGCTTGACAGAAGTCGTCCGACGCAAGCGTATTGCTACTTATGGCAGTACTAACATACACAGATCATCCACAGGACTGTTTTAAAAAGTCAACCTATGGTAAAAGACGACCTTTCATCGTAAGATAATTTTTGCAGATAGCATGGTAATAGAAACCTAGGTCCAGTAGCGACAGTTTTGTTACCTACATTTAGATAATTCCTTGAAGCATAGACTTTGCCACAATGGCGTGGGCCCGCATCTCGTGGTCGTGCGGTAGCGTTCTCGCTTCCCACGCCCGGGT
This sequence comes from Schistocerca nitens, assembly GCF_023898315.1. Classification (NCBI taxonomy): domain Eukaryota; kingdom Metazoa; phylum Arthropoda; class Insecta; order Orthoptera; family Acrididae; genus Schistocerca; species Schistocerca nitens. The sequence goes on from NC_064615.1 coordinate 507,210,545, forward strand.
TCCCGGGTTCGATTCCCGGCGGGGTCAGGGATTTTCTCTGCCTCGTGATGGCTGGGTGTTGTGTGCTGTCCTTAGGTTAGTTAGGTTTAAGTAGTTCTAAGTTCTAGGGGACTTATGACCACAGCAGTTGAGTCCCATAGTGCTCAGAGCCATTTGAACCATTTGAACAATGGCGTGGCTCGCTTGCCTGAGTAATGCAGATAGCCGTATTGTGGGTGCAACCCCAGTGGAGGAGTATCTGTTGAGAGACCAGGCAAACGTGTGGTTCCTGAAGAGTGGTAGCAGGCTTTTCAGTAGTCGCATAGGCAATAGTCTGAATTTTGAATGATCTGGCTTTGTAACATCAGCCAATATGGCCTCACTATATTCGAACTGCGAACGGCTGAAAACAAGAGGCCGTTATTTTTCCCGAGGGCATGCAGTCATATTGTATGGTTAAATGACGATGGCACCCTCTTGGTCTACCGACAGCAAATTGTCGTTGAGAGAGGTAAGCGACTAAATAGGAGCACGAACAGTGCCGTAGCAAATACTACAAATCCAGGCCCTGCGGCTCACCTACACAGACGTCTCTCCTGAACCACTGCCTGCTCTGAACTCTTTTCGAAGGCCGCCGCTTCCACCTTTATACTGTGCGGCAGGCCATGCCGTCCCTTCCACATTGTCACTTCCAGTCACTACTCTGCGGGGTCTCTTATGTGACCATATACCACCCCCCAGCTCTCCACGTGATATCTCGTGAGTCCAAGCAATGCCCAAACCAATGACCTAGCTGTAGCATCTTCTTCGTACTTTGAGTATTTTCTAGAAAACTTATTCGTTTTGGCTTCTGCTCTGTTGCCTTTCAGACGTCGCAGTTTTAAATTTGCGACAGATGGTAGTGCGTCGTGGGCCTCTCAAAGACCGTATCCGTTGCCGGGGTTGTCCTCCCGTCTTTGCCCTGGCCGTCGTAAGTGGAGCGACCGTTGTGGCCGTTGTGGCAAGCCCCGCCGATCGGGGATCGGCCTACTCTTGCGTGGCCGAAGCAGCTGCCTAAACCGCGCGTGTTCTGCCTTCCTTCCGCTGCAGCGTTAACTCGACTGTGATTGTCCATTAATAGGTGAGGAGAGAGATTTTAATATGTGATGCACCGAAAATCGCAACCGAACACACATTGTGATCATTCATCACTTTAACTGGCGATTGTGATCACAGAATGGTTATCAAGGAACAGATTTAAAACATGGTCGGCTGGGACAAACGCTGAAGGGAAGAAAGAAGAAATAGCGTTTTAGATGCACGTCAGACAGCTGAAGCTGTTGCTGCAGTCTAATACGCACGGTCACTATACTCTACGGAGCGAAAGTTGTTACTGTGGTATTTGACAGCTGCAGTGACACTAGCTACTCAAGCGGTGAGAAAGCACAGTAAGGATATTCCTCGTTTTTAATTATTTGCTATTTAATTAAGTACTTGATATAATTTTACATTCCATCCGTTAATAAATTACCAAGAGACATCAGTTGTAGTGAAATGCATGTAAAACAGCTAAATCACACTGATTTAATGGCATAAGCTTTCTTTCGAATATGTACAGGGTGTGCATAAAGTCCGGGAACACTTTCAATTATTTATTGCACAAGAACTAAACATGTTGAAGAGAAACTCTGAAAGTGTTTTTTTTTTCTTTTTTTTACATTCGATATGCGAACAATGAGTGACCCGGCATACGTCATTACGGTAATCAAATTCTTACCAGACCCGTCCCAGCATGGCGTCGTCAACTGTGGCAGTCACTTCCCATATTGTCTACAGCACGTGGTAGAGGCGGTACATAACCAGATCTTTAATGTGGCTCCACAGAAAAAGTCACACAGAGTGAGATCTGGTGATCGGGGAGGCCACTTCATGAAACAGCTGTCCCCGTCTGCAGCAGGCCATGTTTGCGACTACGCTGTGGCGGATACATGGAAAAAAAAAACTTTCAGAGTTTCTCTTTAAAATGACATATGTATGATATCTGTACAATGTTTGGTTCTTGTGCAATAAATATGTACACCCTGTGTCTATTAGCAGCTTACTCCGATTATAGCAAGAGAACTTAAACACTCATGAGAAGCGTATACATCTATTGTTGTTACTATCATAGGCACATTATTTGACGCTTAATTTTTTTATGGAGTCTAATGATTAGCCTATTCTTACACTTCACTTGAATACTTTTATAATTGTAATTCTTTTGGCATGAAAAACGAATGTGTTGAAGATTTTTGCCGTTTGTGGCTCAGATTTAGCGGTAATAGTCTAATTGATTTTTTCCGTGACAGTAACCAGTTTTTTTGCTTTTGACGATTATTATCACGTCTGTCTTATTTACCCTTAAGCTACAGGTTTGGCGGCTCATTTGGTACATTAAATAGCGTACGTATTACGTTGCATGTAGGTTTCCCACATTCCACTTTCACTAACTTCACATGAAGTGCAGCGATCAAAACTCCGCTTTGTTGGGTAGCTATATGACGTCTTTCTGCAAAAGTGAAGTACTTTGATATTCCCTAGCAATCTTCTTGTTACTAAAGGAAAACGACATTATTCATTAAATATCTGTACGTTACAAGATAATTGAAAATAAACTGTCCTGTAATGTATCGTTTCGTACCAACATGTTCCTCAGGAAACTAAAGAATCGTCCCGGTGGAGGTTCGAGTCCTCCCTCGGGCATGGGTGTGTGTGTGTTTGTCCTTAGGATAATTTAGACTAAATAGTGTGTCAGCTTAGGGACTGATGACCTTAGCAGTTAAGTCCCATAACATTTCACACACATTTGAATATTTTTGAACTAAATAATCACAGATGTGGTTTCTTTTTTTGGTTATTGTCGAATTTTACGCCACTACATGTACTCCTTGCCGTAAAGACTGTTACAATCAGTATAGAGTTATTATTGGCACTCATCCGTTATACTATTCGTAAGTGCCGTTCGCTGGTCGCTTGGGGCGCTGCTCTCGATATGGGTAAGATAAACGAGGCGCAGTGTTGTAACTGTTATGTTACACTGCGGTGCGGCAACGGTTTTATAGTGAGCAGATTTTATCGACAGAGACTGCAAACCGTTGCATCAAAGTCACGTTACTTTGTGTTAGTCACAAAAATATACGAACATACAGGGTAGTCAGAACCAGTCTGAAAAACTTTCGTGGGTTGTGTTGAGAAACAAGTGTTAAGAAAAAATCGATACGTTGCGCAGTTTCCAAGTTAATATGCACTACAGTGAGCCAATTAGGCCGTTGGGGAAGCAAATTCAAGTAGTCTGCCAGAGTTTCCTAAAATTGGAAAAAATTGGACATGGACGCTAGTAAGGATCTAACCCGAGCCAAAGGCTGAGGAGTCTCGTGCGCTATCATCTACGCTATGAGAACAACTGACACTAGTTGTATCTGACGGGCCGCTTGAATTTCCATACGCAACTACCTGGTTGGCAAACTGCAATTACAATTAGCTCTGAAACGGCGCAACGTATCGCATATTCTTCTTAACAATTATTTCACAGCATAATCTTACCTGCAACACTGTTATGAGCTTTTCATACTGTTTATGATTACGACATCGTAGTTTAGAATCGAAAGTGAGAAATGTCCAGCATCTCCGAGGAAGTCCTAGAGAACAAGTACGAAAGAAGGGCAGGTCCTGGTTCTTTGTCGTCTCCGGTCGTTTCTGCTACTACCTGCCGCTGAAACTTCTGTGACGGCCGCATTGCTTACGGCTGAGAGCACGGAAACAAATCGGAGGAAACCTACGCAGGCGACTGCAATCAAGAGCAGCGGGACGCGGCAAAGTGTAACGGCACGGCACGGCGCTGCACCGTCCGAGACGGGAGGAACTCGCCGCCGTCGTGGCTCACCACGTTACGCCGCGCCACATTGCGCCGAACTTTAAGCAGAAATTTACAGCTGCGGACGTGACCCAAGTTTTTGCTCGCTCCGTGTTGCGTCTGTCGAAAGGGAGAGCACAACTTCGCAAACGGAATAGCAAGATTTTTTGCGCGGAAGCCGTAAGTGAACGTGATACAAGCCTTGCGCTCGTGTCTGCATTTATCGCACCGTCAACGTCACGGAAACGCAATTGCTTTCCGGAGAAACATTCTTGTCTATCGTTCACAAATCCTTCTAAATAGTCCCTGCTTTCAGTAGTGTATGACTTTTACATTACTCTTATCTTACTTCCGTATGCGCAATTTTTGTGTCTCCGCTACGCAGAAGAGAGAATAGGAAATATAACATTCGAGACATTCTGATTTTAAACATAATTGTGTTTCAGGAACCCTTAGCATTGTGCTCAGATTCCTTCTAGGAATACCAAGCATGTGAATCACTTGTAAACTTTAAAGTATTCAAATGGTTCAAATGACTCTGAGCACTATGGGACTTAACATCTGACGTCATCAGTCCCCTAGAACTTAGAACTACTTAAACCTAACTAACCTAAGGACATCACACACATCCATGTCCGAGGCAGGATTCGAACCTGCGACAGTAGTGGTCGCGCGGTTCCAGACTGACGCACCTTTAAATTATTCCGGCTATAGCACTTAGGCTTTTTTTTTTTTCTCTCTTTAGTCTCTATTTTTAAGCGATCAGTGGTTTGATACAGTCCTCCACTAACTAAATAACTAACCATTTGTTCCTGTGTTGTAGTAATCTTATCACCTCTGTGTAGCTTTCTCTGGTGTGCGTACTGTAAGACCTTCGATACACACACCATCAGATTATTTGTCTTGTCGCTCTAACGAAGTAGGCGAGTGTCAGCAATGTGTCTCGTGGTCTTATCGTGGCGTGTTTATCTTCTGCCGTTAGGTCAGACGATAGAAATGCCACTTGCACGCTTAGAGTAACAGATTGACGGTGACCAACTTTAAACAGAACTTGATTAATTTTCACACACATTTATTAAAATAATAAAAAACATAGATATTACTTAACTTGATTCTGGATGCTGTTTACAATTGACAATCTCCAACAGAAAGAGGTTCCTACTCAATGGTCTGAAGATGACCACAGTAGTGGTCGAAACCGGTCACCTTGTTAAATAAATCGTGATCGAGACTGTTTTTAATAGTAATTACATTAATGTGAGTCGACAGTGTATTATACGCATAAAAATGTACACGGATAAGCCAGAACATTAAGACCACTGCCCACCACGACATAGGGTGCCGCCTGGCGGTGTTGAGGGCACGTGACGCGGTAGCATAAAAATGGAAGCGGAGCACACACGTACGGGGATTCACCGTAGCGAAGACGTGAGCTGCAACTGGGGATATCCACTGAGGTAAGCTACTTTGACAAAGGGCAGGTTATTATTACTCACAGCCCGTGAACGAGTATCTCAGCCGATGAAGTGGTCAAATCTTCACGTGCTACTGTCGTGAGCATCTACGGAAAGAGATAGGACAGTGAAACTACCACTAGGCGCTAAACCGTTGTTCGTCCACTTCACAGAACGTGGGCTTTGGAGGCTTGTCTTCTCGGTAAAGTTGGTGATCTATGGAATCTCTGCCAAAAGAGCATAATGCTGGTACATGAACAAGAATTTCAGAGCACACCGTCCATCATATATTACTAAATATGGAGCCCAGCAGCAGACCGCCCTTACATGTTCACATGTTGATCCAACGACATCGTCAATTACGATTGCAGTGGACAGGAGAATCACGTAATTTGGCGTCTATTTATGGAACAGTGTCGGCTCTTCGGGTGAATCATTTTCACTACACTAGGTCGATATACATCTGCACAAACGCCATCATTGAGGTGAACGGCGTCTCGAAACATGCAGCTCGCCAAGGACGCACATTAGTTGGAGCTGTATTATGCTTTGGGAGATGTTCTACTGCGCTTGCATGGGGCCTGTGGTGGTAATCGAAGACACGCTGACAACTGCGAACTATCTGCATTCCCTCATACTTGAATGAAATAATAATTAAATCAAGACCCTACGCTGCCGACAGGCGTTGATATACATCAACTTGGACAGTTGAAAATGTGTGCCCCGACCGGGACTCTAACCCGGGATCTCCTGCCTACATGGCAGACGCTCTATCCATTTTTTGTTTAATCTCATTTTGTTCGTATTCGTTCGTGTCGGACGTCGCGAGACACCCGTTTCAGATCGCCGTTGATCCATTAACTCAGTTTTTTATTTTTTATTTATTTATTTATTTATTTATTTATTTATTTATTTTTTCACAGAGGGTCCACCTGAGCCACCGAGGGCACAGAGGACAGTGCGACTGCAGGGACTTATCCCTTGCACGCTCCCCGTGAGACCCACATTCCCAACTTAATGACCACACACTACATTCGTAGTGCCCCTGCATGGTCACCTACTACATATAGTTAAGGCTAACCGGCCATTGACCTTCTTCTTCTGTGCGTATCCACACGTATTTCCCGAACTCTTACAGGACTCGTTAAGATTGTCTGCCGCGAGTAATGAGTGTAATGGGTAGGGTCACTACGAATGTAGTGTGTGGACATTAAGTTGGGAATGTGAGTCTCAAGGGGAGCGTGCAAGGGAGAAGTCCCTTTAGTCGCACAATCCTCTGTGCCCTCGGTGGCTCAGATGGATAGAGCCTCTGCCATGTAAGCAGGAGATACCGGGTTCGAGTTCCGGTCGGGGCACACATTTTCAACTGTTCCCGTTGATGTATATCAACGCCTGTCAGTAGCTTAGGGTATTGATTTAATTATTGTTTCATTCTACAGCGGTGCATGGACTCCGATGGCATCTGTTTTTTCGGATATGACCGAAAGAACACATGCCATCTTCATATACTTCATACTTGAAGCCTTCCTCGACGGCGATGTCATCTTTCAGCAGTATTATTGTCTGTGTCTGGTAACGAGAACCGTCCTACAGTGGTTCGAGAAGCATTATAGTCAACTCACATTGATGTCTGGCGACTAAATTCGACTCATGTAAATTCTTTGGAACCCATCTGGGTCGCTACTGGGCGCCATCAACGCGTACCCAAATCAGTGGCCTGTTATTAACGCGAATTACGTGACCTGTTCAGCGACGCAAATCTACCATCAAACTTTCGGGTCCCCGATACGCAGAATCGGTGATGTATTTTGTTCCGAAAACGGACAACAAGCTATTAAGCAGGTGGTCATAAAGTTTTCGCCAGTCAGTGTATGTTTATGTTTATGTATATTCCACATTTCCTTCTAAACCACTGAACCAATTTCAAGAATCGTTGTTGATGTAAGAACCACCAAGAACGTGGAGATGAAAAAATAGTGTAGCCCACGACGAGGGAATACTCATAGTTTATTCAATCATTATTTGAGGATTAGAGCACTTAGTCACTTGCAACAAGCCTTACTCATAATTTCACAACTTTACGAAACTTTTTGTTGCTGTCCATCCTCTCAAAACGATGAAAGAGAAAAGCTTATCGCTTATTGCACTTCCTTTGTTCACGCAGTAAAACTGTCGCTCGAAGGACGAGGGTTTGATTTGTTACTTCTTCACTGCTAACTGTATTCGCGACACATTTTGTACACAGGATGACATTTGCTAGGAATAGAGGTGGGATATGTGCATAAACACGCATGTGTACCTAACATGTTCCAAAACGCTGGTCATTAAAACAGGATTATACGGTGCTCGTACTTCGAATTCTATTAGTAATAAAAAGATAGGGTCAAGTGTTATGGATAGCCCGTGGGCTAGGGACCATTCGTAGAATGTCACTATCTACTGTTCAGGGTCAAAGTGTGAATACTGCAGACTTCATCCTGTTTAGGTAAACGGAAAAAATCTTTTGGTTCTTTTTGCATTTGATGTAGTCTACAGCGACCTTGATGGGACTCACGGAGGTATCATTTCATGACGATTATTCGGGAAACCCGAAGAAAATTTTTTTACTGCATTTTGGCCGTCACAAGGGAACCAGAACACAGCTGATGATTCCAAAACGGCTATGCACAACAAATGACAGAAATTTTTATGATATATCCCTAATCCGGTATGAGGCGAAATCTAAATAATAAACAACCGCATAAAATTTTTAAAATATTAATGGTATATTCTGTAGGTATTTACATAGAAGAGCCGTCTCCGCGTTCTCAAAAATCTGTATCCCTTATCGAGAAACACACCGAAAACTTGCTTTTCGGATGTCAAAACACAGCCGCTTTTTCCGAGAAAACACAGGAAATGGCTGTAATTTTTACCAAGTATTCTTACTCGAAAAACATTGAAAATTTTCTTTTATCTTTATCCGTTTCCGAGATACAGAGGTTCACAGTTACACCATCTATACACGTAATGTACGCACGTAAAATTGGATGTGAGGTGAAAAAGTAGCCTATAAATTGACGTTGCAAATGGCTGGCTCTGAGCACTATGGGACTTAACAGCTGAGGTCATCAGTCCCCTAGAGTTTAGAATTACTTAAACCTAACTAACCTAAGGACACCACACACATCCATGCCCGAGGCAGGATTCGAACCTGCGACCGTAGCGGTCGCGCGGTTCCAGGCTGAAGCGCCTAGAACCACTCGGCCACCCCGTCCGGCATAAAGTGACGTTGCACGGAGGAACATGCTGTAAAGTCCTCTGTTATCATCTGCGAAACCCATGTTGTAGTACTGAATCGGAAGCAATTGTTTTGCACGTATAATTCGGACTGAGGTGTAAAATTACTTTACACATTATTTCAGCTTGATATAAGTAAATAAATTTTACCGACCAACACATTTCTTTTCAAATGAGTTACATGCCCTGATGCAGCAGGAAAAATAAGGGTACTAGCGGAAAAATGCTCCTATCGAGGCAAGCTTCTGTTTACTTAAAAGACTCTTACTAAAAAGTGGGATAGCAGGTATCTCGTTTTACCTTCCTCAGCATCTTTAAAAGTTTTCACAAACATTTTGGCATGAAAATATATCCGCGCTTTTTATGCTGAGAGAGAAGAAGATAGTGACAGTGGCAAAGAGACGGAAAGGTAATAAATAACGGGAGTTAATAGAGAATGGTTGTGTTACAGCAAAAGCGAAGGAGGCGCGGAAGTACGCGAGAAGGCGAATAATTGACAATGACATAACAATTCTAGGAAAAAGAATGAAGGAGCCAGTGCCAGAGGGGAGGAACAAAGAGAAAGTGGAAGCGGGTGAGAGCCGGTGATAACGAGAGACAGATTATATGACAGTGACGAGAGAGAGAGAGATGCTGACGGCAAGAAGAGACAGCCGCAGCGCGAGCTAACAAGGGAACCTCCCCATCGCACCCCCCTCAGATTTAGTTATAATTTGGCACCGTGGATAGGCCTTGAAAAACTGAACACAGATCAATCGAGAAAACAGGAAGAAGTTTTGTGGAACTATGAAAAAAATAAGCAAAATATACAAACTGAGTAGTCCATGGGCAATATAGGCAACATCAAGGAGAAAGTGAGCATAGGCGCGCCGTGGTCCCGTGGTTAGCGTGAGCAGCTGCGGAGCGAGAGCTCCTTGGTTCATTCTTCCCTCCAGCGAAAAGTTTACGTACTTTATTTTTGCAAAGTTATGATCTGTCCGTTCGTTCATTGACGTCTCTGTTCACTGTAATAAGTTTAGTGTCTGTGTGTTGCGACCGCACCGCAAAATCGTGCGATTAGTAGACGAAAGGACGTGCCTCTCCAATGGGAACCGAAAACATTTGATCGCAAGGTCATTGGTCAACCGATTCCTCCACAGGAAAACACGTCTGATATATTCTATACGACACTGGTGACGGCATGTGCGTCACATGAGAGGAATATGTTGTCGACCCACCTAACTTGCACACTTGGCGAATGGGTAAAAAGATTCTTCTACCTTGCCCGATTTAGGTTTTCTTGTGGATGTGATAATCACTTCCAAAAAAGCGATGAAAACATAAGAGTGTGTCACATAAACTGCAACAAATGAATGCAACAGTTTCACAGTCGCACAGTTTTCTCTGTGTTCTGTCAAAACATATGTTTTTAACGTTTTCAAATTTTTCCGTGTGTAGACCGTCAAATCCTGCATATGTCCAAGCAAATCTGAACATTTCCTGGAATTTTGGAGAGCGAAGTTGATTATGTGTGAGTGCCTGAACTCTGATAATTGTCTGAAAATAAAAAATTAAAGTTTTCACTCGAGGGAATACTTGAACCAAGGAGCTCTCGTTCCGCAGCTGCTCACGCTGACCGCGGGACCACGGCGCTCCTGTGCTTACATCATCCTTGATGTTGCATATGTTGCCCATGGACTACTCAGTTTGTATATTTTGCTTATTTTTTCATAGTTCCACACAACTTCTTCCTGTTTACTCGATTGATCTATGTTCAGTTTTTCAAGGCCTATCCACTGTGCCAACTTATAACTAAATCTGAGGGGGGTGCGGTGGGGAGGTTCCCTTGTAAGAATCATGATAGTAGCAGTAAGACAGAGCAGGAGAGAGAGAGAGTGAAAGTGAGTGGAGTAGGATGGAACGAAGGAGACTGTGGTTATGACGCGGGAGACAATGATAAAGAGAGACAAAGAGACAATGACGTAGAGTTGGGCTGAAAGAGTGAGTGAGAAAGGGTAAGTGGGAGTGGATGGGTATGAGCAAATTACAGCGATAGACAAGTGGATGTGAGCTATAGTTAGGAACCCTTGTGGGAGTGCAAGGTGAGTTGCATATTAATGTATATACGGGATGAGTCAGGAGGAAAGATACATGCTTTGAAGGTTGATAATATTGGTGATTCTGAACAAAAGACTTCATACGGACGTGTGACCTATTCTGAATGGTTTCCGAGATAGGACACATTTAATACCACTTTTGTACGTTTTTCTTGAGTAACTCGAAAACCGCACCCTCCAGGGAAAACGTGTCGTAGTACAAAATTAAACTATATTAGCCGCGCGGGGTAGCTGCGCTGTCTTAGGCTTTTTGTCACGGTTCGAGCGGCTTCCACCGTCGGAGGTTCGAGTCCTCCCTCGGGTATGGGTGTGTGCGTCGTCCTTAGCATGTTAGTTAAGTTAGATTAAGTAGTGCGTAAGCTTAGGGACCAGCAGTTTGGTCCTATAATACCTTACCACAAATTTCCAAAAATTTCCAAACTATATTAAATTTCCTACAAAAGAGGTCCTATTCATTTTTTTTTTTGTCTAGAACTAATGGTTTGTGAGAAGAGAGCGCGCGAATATCGAAAACTCGTTCGACGCGCATGCGCTGTAGCTTACGTACTTTTTGTAGGCCCGTTTGAGGTAGCATATTGAGGTAGCAAGTTGAAACAAACAGTTTGATACGGGACACTTGTGGTCTATCAAGTCGGGAAACTACCTCAAATTGGCCTAAAGAAACTACGTCGAGCGAGTTTTCAACATTATCTCGCTCTCTTCGCACAAACCATAGGTCCTAGAGAAATAAATGAATACTACCTTTTTCGTAGGAAATTTAATATAGTTTAATTTTGTACTGCGACACGTTTTCGCTGGAGGGTGCGGTTTCCGAGTTATTCAAGAAAAACGTACAAAAGCGTTACTAAATGTGTTGTATCTCGGAAACCATACGGTTTAGGGCATACGTCCACAAGAATTTTTTTGTTCAGAATAACTAATAGTATCACCCTTCAAAGCATGTACCTTTCCTCCTGACTCACCCTGTATGTTCGCATGCCACAGTTTTTGGGAAAACTTTTAAAGATGCTGGGGAAGGTAGAATGAGGCAGCTGGTACACAACTTTTCAGTTACAGTCTTTTAAATAAACAGGAACATATCCGCATTTTTCGTGCTCCGATAGAGAATTTTCTCGCTAGTACCTTAAATGTATGTGAAACACATTTGACATGTGCGTACACGGGTAAAAATCTCATCCGAAACTCCTGGGACGATTTCAACCAGATTTTGCACACATATTAGTTACTATATGGAAAGAAATACCGTGGGGGCAAGAACCAACAGGCGCCTGTTGAGATGGGGTGATAAGGTGGAGATGGATACAGGGGGAAGGAGGGGATGTAGAGAGTGAGGAGCAGTAGGAGATGGATAGTGAGAGACAGAGAAGGAGATGGACTTAGAGGCGGTGTGGAGGAGAGAGGGGGAGGAGGAGATGGACTTACAGGGAGATGAGATGGAGGAGGAAGAAGGAGTTGACAGAGAGAGGGGAGGAGCAGATTGACAGAGAGAGGCGTCGTCCTTAGCATGTGGACAGAGAAAGTAGTAGGAGGAGGTGGACACAGAGAGACAGAGAGGGAATGAAGGAGATGGACAGAGGAGTATGAGGAGATGGAAAGAGAGTGGGGCAAGGAGGATATGGGCTAATAGAAGATAACAACAAATATATACCTCGGGAACGATAAGTACTGAGCTAGTCAGTTATAAATTGCTTTATGACATCCTTTGTTTTGTATGTATAATGCATGTATTGTATGTTAGATTCCGATCACCTTTATTTTATCGTACCCTCTTAATTTATTATATACAAATCTGAAGGTTTCCTGTAAAAAATGTCGGAACATATAATGGTTAGCGTTACAAGGCCAGATCAGTCAATCATCCAGACTGTTGCCCCTGCAACTACTGAAAAGGCTGCTGCCCCTCTTCAGGAACCACACGTTTGTCTGGCCTCTCAACAGATACCCCTCCGTTGTGGTTGCACCTACGGTACGGCCATCTGTATCGTTGAGGCACACAAGCCTCGCCACACCAATGGCACGGTCCATGGTTCTTGGGGAGCTACGGGAACTCAAAACTCTTGAGAAACTAGAAATTACACTGACGGAAAAAACTAGCAACACCAAGAAGGAATTGTGCGACATAAACAAAAGTTGGTAGGCGTATTTTACGCCAGTCGCATAAGAGTAGCACTAGTAGCGCCACTATGAGAATGGAGATCAGGTTTGCCTTACATCCACGCTGTAACAGTCGGGAGGGCTAGTTACATTTGTGATCGGACATGGTGAGTTGATGTTAGTAAAGACTGCCTTTAAGGCGACAAAGACACCATTATCAACACGTCACTGAGTTTGAAGGAGTTCATGTAATAGGGCTATGAGAAGCTGGATATTCCTTCAACACTACTGCAGAAAGACTTAAGACCATCATGTTCGGCGTATGGCTCAGGCGCATTGTACTGCATCTGCAGCAGCAATTTGAGCATCAATTAGCACGACAGCGACACCACGAACTGCCTTACTTCAAGGACAGCTTCGAGCCAGACGCCCTGTAGCCTGCATTCCACTAACACCAAACCGCTGCTGTCTGCTTCTTCAGTGGTGTCAAGCAAGCGCTCTTTGGAGGGCAGGGCGGATGTTGGTTGTGTTTACTGATGACAGCTGGGTCTGCCGCTTGCTGGTTGGAAAGAGGCTAGATGACGACCTACAGCCAACCTGTCTGCGGATCTACACCTGTAGTTATGGTCTGGGGTGCTTTTGCGTATGATGGTGGTTATTCCATGCACCCTGACAGAAAATTTGTACGTCAGCCTGGTGAATCGACTTGTGCTGCCATTATGAACAGTATTCCAGCGAGTGTTTTCCAACAGGATATTTTACAGAGTGCAGATCTACATCTGCATCTACATATATACTCCGCTAGCCACCAAACGGTGCATGGCGGAGGGCACAATTCGCCCCAAAATCATATTTCCCCCTCTCTGTTTCACTCGCGGATCGCGCGAGGGAAAAACGACTGTCTGACCGCCTCAGTACGAGCTCTTATTTCCCTTATCTTTGAATGGTGATCACTGCGCGATCTGAAAGTTGGTGGTAATAACATATGCTTTACATCCTCGGCGAAGACTGGATTTCGGAATTTAGTGAGCAGCCCCTTCCGTTTAGCGTGTCGTCTGTCTGTAAGTGTGTCCCACTTCAAACTTTCTATGAGATCTGTAACGCTCTCGCGATGGCTAAATGTACCAGTCACGAATCTTGCCGCTCTTCTTTGGACCTTCTCAATCTCTTGAATCGGACCCAACTGGTAATGGTCCCATACAGACGAACAATACTTCAAGACTGGACGAACTAACGTATTGTAAGCTATTTCCTTTGTTGAAAGACTGCATCGCTTCGGGATTCTACCAATAAACCGCAAAATAGAGTTCGCCTTACCCGTTACTGGACGGACGTTACCGCTTCCAAAGACTAGGCATTTATTTTGTACTCGTAGATAATGGGGATTTTAGCCTTGTTATACGCAATAGGTTACACTTACTAATATTGAGAGATAACTGCCAGTCATTACACGACGCATTTATTTTCTGCAAATCCTCGTTGATTTGCTCACCACTTTTGTGTGATACTACTTTCCTGTAGGCTACAGCATCATCGGCAAACAGTCCCAGGCCGCTGTCAATATCATCTACCAGATAGTTCATGTAAATCGTAAAAAGCAGAGGACCTATTACGCTGCCCTGGGGCACACCTGAACTTACTCTTGTTTCTGTTGAAGTCACCACGTTCAGGACGACATACTGCTCCCTGGCTGTTAGAAAAATTTCTATCCAACCGCATACGTCATCGGATAGACCGTAAGCGCGCACTTTTTGTAGCAAGCGACAGGGCGGAACTGAGTCGAATGCCTTTCGAAAGTCGAGATATGTGGCGTCAAACTGGGAGCCGGTATCTAGAGCCTGTTGTATATCATGTTGTCTCGGCCAGGTAGATCGCAAAATCGGTCTCCAATAGAGTACTCATTGGACATCATCGGACGATAATTCCAGCGTCATCCACCAGCGGCATTAACCCTCCCTGTATCGACCGACCAAGTGAACAGAGATGAAACTACATCTAACAAACTTACATCAGGCACCTGTACAATATAATGCATGCACGTGGGAACGCTTTCATTCAACATTCTGGTGGTTACTGCGGTTATTAATGTACCAGCATTTCACATTGCAATGGATTATCTCGTGCTTACATTACCCCGTAATCTTGACATGATAATCACTTACCGATGTTACCGAAACAGATGTATTCCTGAAATTTCATTACTCTCCGCTAATTATTTTATTGTTGTTGCAATTTTTTCCGTCATTGTACATCCACCACCTACGATAGACGGCAAAACGATTGTATTGCCACGTTTGGAGCACAAAGACAGGATATGAGAAATCAGGGCACCTGCGGAAGCATATGAACAGTCGCTTATCCTTTGGTCCAGTTCCACTGGAACAGGTGAAGGAATGACTAGCAGTAGTAATAGGTACCCTTCGCCATGCACAGTATGCTACCTCGCGAGGTACGTATGCAGGTTTAAATTTAGATGGGTATAGATCTTTCTTAGCTACCGACGGACATTCGTAAATGACGACTTTTTCAAAAGAGACCGAACGTTGTTTATTCTGGAGGTTAGAAGTTGGCAGGACTGATCAGACTCTGTAGGTATTAGAAACCGCTGTTATTACTTGGCTGCCAGTAGGCTTGCAGCCTCCGGGCAGATACTTAGTTTAGCAGAGGGCGGTGTTTGGGAGATGCCCGCTGGGCCTTCATTACCTTGCCCGGCTTCCAAATGAGCGTTCTCCGCGGACCTCGGACCGAGGGACAAAAGGAATGCGCCCGCTCCGACACGCTCCAGTTGCTCGTTTAATGCGGAACACAGGAAGGGATTCTTTTTGTGCTTCCTGCAGCACGCAGAAAGAGAGAGGAATAATCATAACATGCGGCCCGTGTTGCCTTCCGGGAGGGCTATATATTAAGGGCCAGACCTGCACAAATGGGAGGAAAAGTGTGTTCATCGGGGCGGAAAAAGAAAGAATATTAGGCGCCCTGTACTCGGTGCCCACGAGTCTCTGCTTCAAATTATGCGCCAGTCTGGACTGCCCTCTAATTGGAAGTAGATTTTGCTTTTTTCTTAACTTTTAGGGAACGCTTTGCGACTCCGAAGGAAACAGACCGTCATTGTCCCGCCCTTAACTTTCCGTCGCAGGGAACAGACAGTCACACGTTGCATTATAAACAGAGAAATGCACTTGTGATCACTCATATATCCATTTCGACGTAATCGATGTAGTACACTTCTTTTGTGAGACGTGATGCAGACACTGCGTAATCTTGAAAATGACGCACTTTCTGATTACTACAATATATCTACACTGAAGTGCCAAGGGAACTGGTGTAGGCATAAGTATTCAAATACAGAGATATGTAAACACGCAGAATACGGCGCTGCGGTTGGCAACGCCTACACAAGACAACACGCATCTGGCGAAGTTGTTAGATCGGTTACTGCTGCTACAATGGCAGGTTATCAGGATTTAAGTGAGTTTCAACGTGGTGTCCATAGACAGCGCTCGAGCGATGGGACACAGCATCTCCGAGGTAGCGATGACGTGGGGATTTCCCCGTGCGACCATTTCACGAGTGCATCGTAAATATCAGGAATCCGGTAAAACATCAAATCTCCGACATCACTGTTTCCGGAAAAAGATCCCGTAAGAAGGGGATCAACTACGACTGAAGAGAATCGTTCAACGTGACAGAAGTGCAATACTTCCGCAAACTGCTGCAGATTTCAATTCTGGGCCATCAGCAAGTGTCAGCGAGCGAACTATTCAGCGAAACATCATTGATATGGGTTTTCAGAGCTGAAGGCCCACTCGTATACCGTTGATGACTGCTTAACACAAAGCTTTACGGCTACCCATGGCCCGTCAACACCGACACTGGATTGTTAATGACTGGAGGGACGAGTCTCGTTTCAAATTATATCGAGCGAATAGATGTGTAAGGGTACGGGGACAAGCTCATGATTCCATGGCCCCTGCATATCAGCAGGGGACTGTTCAAGCTGGTGGAGGCCCTGTAATGGTGAGGGGCGTGTGCAGTTGGAGTGATGTGGGATCCCTGATACGTCTAGATACGACACTGATAGGTGACACGTACGTAGGCATGCTGTTTAATCAACTGCATGCATTCATGTCCATTGTGCATTCCAACGGACTTGGGCAATTCCAGCAAGACAACGCGAGACCCAACACGTCCGCAATTGCTTCTGAGTTTAAATACTTCCCCTGGACACTATATCCCCAGACATTAAT
The DNA here is from genome assembly GCF_023898315.1 of Schistocerca nitens. Classification (NCBI taxonomy): domain Eukaryota; kingdom Metazoa; phylum Arthropoda; class Insecta; order Orthoptera; family Acrididae; genus Schistocerca; species Schistocerca nitens. The sequence continues at coordinate 507,227,565 of NC_064615.1, forward strand.
ATTATTGAATACGTGGGATGCCTTGCAACGTGCTGTTCAGAAGAGATAGTCACCCCCTCGTACTCTTACGGATTTATGGAGAGCCCTGCAGGATTCATGGCGTCAGCTCTCTCCAGCACTACTTCAGACCGTCGAGTTGATGCCACGTCATGTTGCGGCACTTCTGCGTGCTCGTGGGGGGCCCTACACAATATTAGGCAGGTGTACTAGTTTCTTTGGCCCTTCAGTGTCCTTGACACTTTCATTTTCCATGTTGTGCGTACAGGATGTTGTTAGATAATGTCAGCGCAAATGCAATTTTTCGTAACACAAATGACTAACTCTGTTTAAGAGATTTACTCTAGTGTTTTTATAAGTATAAATTCATTCGGCCTGTAGTGCAGTAGTTGCACATTTGTTTTGTTTTGAAAGCACCCATCCATTCGTTTAGTAAGTCAGTCAGGCTCCAGCTCTCAGCTGAAATACGACTACAAAATCAAATGGCTCTGAGCACTACGGACAACATCTGGGGTCATCAGTCCCCTAGAACTTAGAACTACTTAAACCTAACTAACCTAAGGACATCACACACATCCACGCCGGAGGCAGGATTCGAACCTGCGACCGTAGCGGTCACGTGGTTCCAGACTGAAGCGCCTGGAACTGTTCGGCCACACCGGCCAGCATACGACTACAGAGCGGCAGGTTAAGTGTTCACTTTTTCATGTGTTTTCCTCGTAGTATATTTATTAAATTTCGTTCTTGGGGATGTTCTGTTGAAGAGGTTTAATCTCACGTTTTTGTAATTATAAATTCAATCAGTCTGTAGCGCAGTAGTTGCTAACTGACCAGCTAGCTACATAGGTCATTAACGCATCAGCGTCCATTGGTGACACAGCAAGACGGTAGCAAGTCGTGTATCTGGAATTCTGTCTGCTTTTATAATTTTGTTCTTCAATTAGTCTTGCTAGGATGGCTAGGATGTGTGCATGTTTTGTGCGGACGCAGGAGGAGCTGGCCGCAGTTCGCGAACAGCTGAATGCGCTTTGGCTACGGTGAACCATCTTCAGGTTGCTGCCTGGGGGTGTAGAGGTGGCGGAGATTTTCGTGCCTCGCCTGGGCCATCTCAGGTGCTCCTTGCTTTGCCCACGGGTTCTGCTTCCGAGGCACCATCTACTGCTCCCAATGCGGTGGATCCGCCCTCACAGCAGGGTGAGTGGTGGATGGTAATATGTTCGTATCGCAGAAGGCAGAGGGCCGATGTGTAAACTGGTTGCCTGGCCTCGTCCATCCAGCCTCCGAATGGACATGTGGCCGCACGTTAAGCAGGGTACAGGTGGTACATGTGGGAGGGGTTTACTAGTTGTTGGGAGCTCCAATGTTAGGCGCGTTATGGATCCCCTGAGGGATATGGCGTTCAGGGGTGGAACGAAAGCCAACGTGTACTCGGTATGTCTGCCGGGGGGGCCTCATCCGAGACGTGGAGGCGGCGTTGCCTGCGGCTATCAAGCGCGCAGCGTGCAGTCATCTGCAAGTTGTGGCCCACATCGGTACCAACGATACCTGTCGCATGGGTTCCGAGCCGGCTGGCGGAGACAGTTATACTGGTGGCCTCGCTAGCGGGGTGCAAGCAGAGCTCGCTACCTACAGCATTGTTTCCAGAATTGATCGGGGTCGGAGCCGAACAGAGGGTCTCAGCCAAAGGCTTCGTCCACTCTGTGTCGGTTTTGGCTGCAGATTTCTAGACCTGCTTTACAGGGTGGGGATTTGTAGGACTCCTTTTGATAAGTCAGGGTTTCACTACACAAAGGAAGCATCTACTCGAGTACCAAAGCACTTGTCGAGCGCACGTGAAGTTTTTTTTAGGATAAGCAATAGTCTGAGATACGCTGATGAACACTCGCCAGTCGATATGCAGGAAGGGAAGTCAAACGGTGTTCAGAACAAAGACACTTCGACTGACATAATTTTATCGTAAACTGTCGAAGTATTCGTAGCAAAGTTCCCGAATTTACTGACCTCCAGGAAAGTTCTGGAGCTGAAATTATTCCTGGGACCGAGAGCTGGCTGATACCAGAAGCGGAAAGCGCCGAGATATTTAGCGAGTCATGGTACATATACCGGAAAGACAGATTAGAGACCATAGATTAGAGACCATAGGAGGGGGATTGAGCAGTACAGTTGAAAAAAATTTGTCTCTAGTGAGGTCGAAGTTGAGTGAAGTTATCTGGTCCGTACAACAGGTGTAGGTGAAACGAAGTTAATTGTTGAATGTTTTTGCCGACCACCCGATTCTGCTGTGACTTTTCTAGAGTCATTCAAACAAAATCTAAGATCAATAGCGCGTAAATACTTAGATCATGCAGTACTAGTTGGAGGCGACTTTAGCCTACTGAGTATCGACCGGGATTATCGATTCATTGCGGGGGTTACAAACAGACTAAATACCTTTGAATGCGTTTTCTGAGAAATGTCTTGAGTAGCCCACACACAATGAAAGTATCTTTGACCTTGTGGTTACAAATAGGCCGGCCCTTATCGACAATGTCAGTATAGAAACGGGGATTAGCGATCATGATGTCATTATAGCAACTCTGATTACGAAAGTTAGAAAATCAGTCAAGAAGGCTAGGAGAGTGTTTTGCTTGATAGAGGACATAAGCAGTTATTAGCATCCCACTCAAGCAGTGAACTGGCATCACTTAGTTCCGGTAAGATGGATGTAGAGGAATTACGGGCAAAGTTTAAGCAGGGTGTAAATCGTGATCGGAAGAGTTATGTGCGTAGTAAGTGGGTAAAGGACGGAAAAGACCCACCATGGTTTAATAACGAAAATCAGAGGCTGCTGAAGAATCAGAGACTGTTTCACTCTCGGTTCATAAGGGAATGCACAAATGACGACAAGCGAAGGCTAGTAGCGATTCGTGCGTCTGTGAAAAGCCCTATACGTGAAGCATACAATAACTACCACCGTCACACCTTCTGGTCTTATGTAAAATCGCTAAGCGGGTCTAAGGCTTCCATTCAGTCCCTTGTTGAGCAGTCTGGTGTGGCAGTTGAAAACAGCAAAGTAAAAGCCGAAGTTTTAAATTTTACTTTCAAGAAATCCGCCACACAGGAGAATCGCACAAACACACCGCCATTTGACCATTGCCGGCCGCGGTGGTCTAGCGGTTCCAGGCGCTCAGTCCGGAACCGCGCGACTGCTACGGTCGCAGGTTCGAATCCTGCCTCGGGCATGGATGTGTGTGATGTCATTAGGTTAGTTAGGTTTAAGTAGTTCTAAGTTCTAGAGGACTGATGACCACAGATGTTATGTCCCATAGTGCTCAGAGCCATTTGCACCATTTCAACCATTTGACCATTGGACAGAATCCCGTATGGACGACGTAGTAATAAGCATCCCTGGTGTAGAGAAACAACTGAAAGTTTAGAAAGTAAATAAATCACCAGGCCCAGGAAGAATCCCAGTTCGATTTTACAAAGAGTACTCTACGGCATTGACCCCTTACCTAGCTTGGATTTATCGTGAATCTCTCGCCCAGCACAAAGTCCTAAGCGACTGGAAAAAGGCGCAGGTGACTCCAGTATATTTGAAAGGTAAAAGAACGAACCCGCAAAATTACAGATCAATATCCCTACCTTCTGTTTTCACAGAATCGTTGAACATATTCTTAGTTGGAATATAACAAATTTTCTTGACACTGAGAAGCTTATGTCCACGAATCGGCATGGTCTTAGAAAGCATCGCTCTTACGAAACACAGCTTGCTGTTTTCTTACATGATATACTGAGAACTTTGTATGAAGGGCAACAGGCAAATTCCATATCTCTAGATTTCCGGAAAGCATTCGACACGGTGCCCCATTACAGGCTTTTAACGAAGATACGAGCATATGGAATAAGTTCACAGGTATATGAGTGGCTCGAAGACTTCTTAAATAACAGAACCAAGAATGTTGTCCTGAACGGCGAGTGTTCATCAGAGACAAGGGAATCGTCAGGAGTGTCCCAGGGAACAGTGATAGGACAGCTGTTGCTCTCTATTTACATAAATGATTTGTGGTTGTTTACTGACAACGCCGTGTTGTACGGCAAGGTGTCGAAGTTGAGTGACAGTAGGAAGATACAAGACGATTTAGACAAAATTTCCAGTTTGTGTAATGAATAACAGCTAGCTCTAAATGTGAAAAATGTAAGTTAATGCGGATCAGTAGGGAGATTAAACCTGTAATGTTTGGATACAGTATTACTAGTGCCCTGCTTGACACAGTCAAGTCGTTTGAATATCTGGGCGTAACATTGCAAAGCGATGTGAGGTGGAACGAGCATGTGAGAACTGTTGTAGGGAAGGCGAATGGTCGGCTTCGGTTTGTTGGAAGAATTTTAGGAGAGAGTGGTTCACCTGTAAAGGAGACTGAAAAAGGGGCGCTGGTGCGACCTATTCTTGGGTACTGCTCGATTGTTTGGGATCCGTACCAGATGGGATTGAAGAAAGACATCGAAGCAATTCAGAGGTTGGTTGCTAGGTTTGTTACTGGTCGGTTCAAACAACTCCTGAATTTACGAAGACCCTTCAGGAACTCAAATGGGAATTCCTGGAGGGAAGGCTACGTTATTTTCGAGAAAATTTAAATCACCTGCATTTGAAGCTTATTGCTGAACGATTCTACTGCCACCAACATACATTGCGCATAAGGACCACTAAGATAACATACGAGAAAGTAGGGCTCATGCGGAAGCACATAGATAGTCGTTTTTCCCTCACAGGAAAAGAAATGACTAGCATTGGTACAGGGTACCCTCCTCGACGCACCTTACGGTGGCTTGCGGACTATTTGTGTAGATATTGTTGTAAGTTAATAGCATTTAACCAGAATCATCATCATTTAGCCACATAAAAGCACTGCATTCCCTCGAGAAAAATAATGGTTGTAGTTTCCCGTTGCTCTCAGATGTCTGCATAACCACAACAACAACGCCATGTTGACTAACGTTACAGGACCAGACTGAGTGGGGCGGCGCAGTGCTTAACAAAATGTACTCGCACTCGGGAAGACTGCGGTTCATACCTGTGGCTGTCACTCACGCATATGTTTCACGCAGTTTCCCTAAACCACACTAGGCAAATGCCGGGATGATACCTTTGAAAATGCCCGACCGATTTCCTTCATCGTCCTTGAAACTGTCCGAGCTTGTTCTCCATTTCTAATGACCTCGATTTCTACAGGCTGTTAAATTATGATCATCCTTCGTTCGTACAGGGTCAGATCTGTCTGTCATTCTGACTGTTGCCCCTGCAACAACTAAAAAGCCTGATGCCCCTCTTCGGGAAACACGTGTTTGTCTGGACGCTCCACAGACACCCCTCCATCGTTGTTGCACCAACAGTACGGCTATCTGTATCGTTGAGGCACGCAGACCACACCACCAAGGCGAGTTCCATGAGGTAAGGGAGAGTTTGTCACTATCTATGTACACTGCTGGGAAGAAATTTGTACACCCTTTTAGAGGCTTCCAGTTCACTCAAGATTTACTATTGCAACAGTGCATGTGGAGTACAGGAAATGATAAGATTTACTGATCAGTAACATAAGCGATTCTGAGGCACCACACATCGACCCATGATGAAATACCCATACTAGTATGTGGTGTAGCCTCCATGGGCGGCGATGCAGGCGCTGAATCTGACAGTTAGTTGGTTGCACAGATGTCGAATGCTGTCGTGCGGTGCATTATGCCACGCCCGCTCAAACTGTTCACGTAGTTCTGTAACAGTTGTTTGTTGACAAGTCACACGAGTCTCCTCTCGTCCCATCACATTCCACATGCGCTTCATAGGAGACAAATCTGGAGATTGTGCTAACGAGGGAAGTTGCTGCACTTCTTGCAGAGCGCATTGAGTTTCACGGGCAGTGTGGGCGAGCATTATTATGTTGGAACAACACATCACTTTTCTGTTGTAAGAACGGCAGAAGTCGTGTCTATCAACATTCTGTACATACTGAGCGCTGGTTAGCCTCCCATCAAAAAACATCAAAAGTGAACGAGAATTCTTGCTTATCGCACCCCAGATCATAAGCCCCCGGGTGAGGCCAGTGCGTCTTCGACGAATGCACTCTATGAGACAGTGCTCACCATGTCTACGTCGTACAGGCAGATGAACGTCACTTGCATGCAGGTAGAATCTTCTTCCGTCACATAAGACCACGGCGAATATTCCCTCTTCCAAGTGATCCTCTGAAGGCACAGGTCGAGCCGCGCATGTCTGTGCTGTGGCGTCGGTGGAAGACAGGCTTGAGGTGTTTGTGCCCATAGTAGCACTGCTAATTACTTGTTTGCAACAGTTCAGGCCGACACGACTCGACTCAGAAGCAGTCTTCTCTGTGCTGTGGTAGCTGTACGATCAAACTACTGCTGTCCTTACAATACGACGATCCTGGCGGGCGCCTGAGCTGCGTGGATGTCCAAAGCCTTGTCTGAGAATGTTCACGTGATTAACTTGTGTGGCAGTTCTTTTGTGGCAATTCTTTCGTGGCACTTCTTGTGTGAAAATTCTCTAATAGGACCATCTCGTCATTCAGAATGCCACAATCTGACCTCTTTAAAACTCGCTCATTTGGTTGCAGGAAGCATGAGTGCGTATCTGTGGCATAGTTGCCTGCTTGCTTTACAAGTTTGCACCCCACTGCACCTCCTGGCTGTTGGCATTCCCTATTAAAGGGTAGATACAGATGGTGCTGTGCTAGCATGACACTATGCTATCTGTTGCCAGACGACATTAAAACTATTATCAGTATATCCACTACACCCAAGGTGGCATATGCTTTAGTCAGATCAAAATCTGCGTCGTCTTTACCGGTGTACTAACTTTTTTCAGGCAGTGTATATAAAGCAGTATGTAATGTTTGTCTGAAGTCTCTTCCAAAACGTCAAAGCCGATTTCAACCAGATTTAGCACACAAATAGAAGAATTCATTTGTATCGGTGCTGTGGCTCCAAGAGGAATGGAGATATGGATAAAACGTGTTTTTCATCATCTGCCATATAGGTTGGGCTACACAACAGATGTGTTGTGTAGGAATAATGTTAGCCTGCCTGATCGGTGTGCTTTGCAGGGTAGTCTACTTTACAGGGCAAAAACAGTTGTGCAGCCCCCAATGTAGAGTCTGTCTTACACAACACGTGTGTCGGAGTAGTGACATATTTTGCAGGGCCACAGTGCTAATAAGCACCGCTGGGGGAAGGTTGAGGTGGCTAAAGAGGGGGATGGAGAGAGAGAGAATAGTGTAGGAGGAAATGGACCAGGAGAGAGGGGGGCAGGAGGGGATGAATAGTTGCATAGGGTGGGATGGGGGAAGGAAGCGAAGGACAGAATGAAGGTTGGGGCAGGAGGGGCGGGATAGCTAAAGGTGGAGGAGGGGTTGATCGAATTGGTGGGGTGGGGGTGGGGGTTGGAGGAGACAGATAGGGATAGGGAGGAGGAGTTTAACAGAGAGGGGTAGGGGCAGATGAATAGTGAGAGGTGACTGGGGGAAGAGGACAGAGGGAGAGGGGAGAGGAGAGTAGAAGATGGACAAACAGAGAATGTGTTGGAGGCGATGGTCAAAGGGGGAGCCAGAAATGGGCAGGGAGAGGGAGAAGAGGAATCGGCAATGGAAGATAGGACGGATGATGCGGACGGAGAGAGAGAGGAGGATGATACATGGCTTACCATGCCTGGTTGTCTTGGGATCAGGAGTGAACCAAGGTGGTATTGAACCTCATTCGTGCCACCGACATGTTTTAAGATACATTTATTGAACTTACATCAACCAAATCAATAAAACACTATGGTTTCTTCCACAATGATTATAAGGATTGACACAATAAAGAATGTTGAAAGTTTATTACAGTCAAATCACAATATCAATGCTTAGGGAAATTATTCAAAATATTAACACTTGCTTGAGCAACTAGTGTTCTTGACATTTGCTTAAGGAAAATCAATGAAAACGTTTCTGGTCTGAACAAGTTATCGAACTCAGCAAAACGCACAGCATGAACAGGAAAAATACAGACATGAGTAAACTCTGCTTGCAAGTAAACCACTGAGTGGCTAATAACACTCCCCGACGTCGCCCAACCTTCGAGACGTCTTACAAAGAGTCGCCCTGAGTACCCAGGCTCCGCCTCCGTAAAACAAAATTACCAGCAGATCGCATACATGAACATTTGTAGCCAATGCTGGAACCGTCCCGATGTCCAGTTAATTTAAGTGACAACAAGCAATGAAAGCCCAAAGGTCGCAAGCATTCTCAAACTCCAGACCAGAACAAAACAATTATTTCAGACCTTATTAAATATCGAACATATTTACAACAACAAGGATTTGACTCTAAACATTACCGAACCCTACAATGACAGAATTAACACAACACTCGCACATGATAAAGACAAAACAGAATAGTAGCTATTCCAAAATGTAGTTACTGATTAAGCAAAGGCCAGCTTAAAGATCGGTGCCATACGCACCCAAAAGCACTACAGGCAAAAAACCGTTATTAATCCTTGTCAATGTTTCCAATATTAAATTGCGGCGACATAAGCACTGGCAAGCCAACAAGGCATCCTATGAAAATAGTTCCGGCAAGCATGACAACCAAACAGATATGAAGCTTTGCGCTCTGGCGCGAGCAAACACAACTCGAGTAGCCACCCACAACTCCAAAATTAAGACCATACCATGTTTACAGAACGGTTACCAAAATATAATTGCCAGGAATATCTCACAAAACGTAAGGTACACAGGAAGGACCTCCTGAGGTCAAATTATCGGCCAAAATACAGAATCCACATGTCAATAGTTCCTCTTTTAAAAAAGGGAAACTCTAAAGCTAAAACTCTGTAAATATGTGTATCAACATCAAGTTACGAAGGCTGAGCAATGATTGCAATTCAACCGTTAGTGTTGTTGAACTCAAACTCTAGCTAACACGGAATTAACAGTTTCAAAAATAAACAGAAGATAGGGCGTGGTGATGGCACTGCAAACGACTACTTGTGAAGGAATACACACATGCACAACGATACCCTGTCAGACGGCTTAAAGCCGAACATGAGCGTTTACAAGGAAAAATGTTCACGAAGTTGCTCATCCTGCCTGATTAATGCAGGAAGACGGTGGTGGAGTCGAAAAAGCTTGCAGAGGCCAAAGGTGTTCCCACTTGCTTGGGATTAAATTGCTTTCCAAAACGATGTCCCACGAAAGAATTCCGCAGACTAATGGCGGATGTCTTCCTGCTGACCGGTCGGCCCAATCTGAGTCGATTTATGTTGCCTTTCTTAGGCACCAATGGAGCACGCCCTGTGTGCCCTCGGGTCAACACAAGGCATCGAACCCCGAGGAAGACCCTAGTAAATTACATAATTATTATTTTTTGCTTATTTTGTTCCTAATTTGATGGTAAACCATAATTCGTGAACTGTAAAAATCATCTGGGTTATGACTTAAAGGACCTTTTACTATTTGTTAGAAATCAAACTTCTGTTGCCGAACGTTCCTTCACTATACGAATGTTTATCACTTCAGGATGATACAGTAATACTGAAACAGCAACATTTTAGGAAACTGGATGTATACGTGTTGAGTTTGAGCGTAAATCTAAGAACTCTTGACCAGTTTCCGCCAAATGCACGTCTTACGTATTGAACAACCTATTCCGCCAAAAGCACATCGTACGTATTGTACAACCTATCTACACTTCTGGTCATTAAAATTGCAACACCATGAAGACGCATGCAGCTTGCGACAAATTAGCATGCTTGGATGTGCAAATTATTAGCATTTCGGCATAATCGCAAAAATTAGATAAGAAAAAGCCCCAAGAAAATTTTGTGTACAAGGATAGCTTTTGTATTGGCTTTCTCAAGCATAAAACGGATTTCAGTGTTATTTGCGTATCTTTTACCGGATACTACTTCGTTATAGATATCCGTATCATCTATCAAAAGTCTGACGCTGCTGTTAATGTTGTCTGTAGATGATTTCGGCATCAGCAAATTTTATTTCACGGAAACGAAACAGTATTCGTGGAGTACGCTAAAGAGAATGAGAACATTGCCTTCTGTGAGTCAGTCATCGGACTTCCAAGCTACTTACTATGGGAGACTACAAAGTTCTCTCAATATTTATGCTGCAGTGGTTCATGCTCTTCATAATCTCAGAGAGTACCATACAAAATGACAGGAGAGAATATAAAATCAGATCGCGTTACAGCCGACGTCGATTTCGTTTCATAGGAAATTTCGTTGTGAAGGGAACTACTCCTTAAGAGAGCTACGGAAGATATTTGCGATAGATACAGAGAAAGCATTGCGTTCCTTGTTTACAGAGCTTTCGTAATTGTCGCGATCCATAAACGAGACGTAGGACGAGATTCGCTGGCAATGGATCCAGTGGGCACACGTCCAGCTCTTTTGTCCACGCAGGTAAACACAATAATTCGAAAACTTGTGAAACCTAGCAAGTGGTAAATTGTAAAAGGAGTACACTGTACACATGAAATTCGTTTATTCCGTTTGATCTTTTATTATTTTCAAATCTCCTCTCATGAGCTATTTTACAATATCAGAGATGTTTGAACTGTTATAAATGGACTCGTACCTTTTAGTTTAGGGCATACTTCACCATATTTGTTACGAAACATATTTTTGTGTACCGAGCTAAACCACATACTATGCTGCTACAGGCTAATAAACAGGGTGTTCCATTGATAGTGACCGGGCCAAATATTTCACAAAGTAAGCATCAAACGAAAAAACTACAAAGAACGAGACTCGTCTAGCTATGGTTGGCCCGCTAGATGGCGGTGCCAAATGTCAAACGGATATCAACTGCGTTTTTCTAAATGGGAACCCCCCATTTTTATTATATATTCGTGTAGTACGTAAAGAAATATGAATGTTTTAGTTGGACCACTTTCTTCACTTTTTGATAGATGGCGCTGTAATAGTCACAAACGTGTAAGTACGTGGTATCACGTAAGATTCCGCCAGTGCGGACGGTATTTGCTTCGTGATACATTACCCGTGTTAAAATGGACCGTGTACCAATTGCGGAAAAGGTCGATATCGTGTTGATGTATGTCTATTGTGATCAAAATGCCCAACGGGCGGGTGCTATGCATGCTGCTCGGTATCCTGGACGACATCATCCAAGTGTCCGGACCGTTCGCCGGATAGTTACTTTGTTTAAGGAAACAGGAAGTGTTCAGCCACATGTGAGACGTCAACCACGACCTGCAACAAATGATGATGCCCAAGTAGGTGTTTTAGCTGCTGTCACGGCTAATCCGCACATCAGTAGCTGACGAACTGCGCGAGAATCGGGATTCTCAAAAACTTCGGTGTTGAGAATGCTACATCAACATCGATTGCACCCGTACCATATTTATATGCACAAGGAATTGCATGGCGACGACTTTGAACGTCGTGTACAGTTCTGCCACTGGGCACAAGAGAAATTACGGGACGATGACAGATTTTTTTCACGCGTTCTATTTAGCGACGAAGCGTCATTCAGCAACAGCGGAACGTAAACCGGCATAATATGCACTACTGTGCAACGGAAAATCCACGATGGCTGCGACATGTGGAACATCAGCGACCTTGGCGGGTTAATGTATGGTGCGGTATTATGGGAGGAAGGATAATTGGCCCCCATTTTATCGATGGCAATCTAAATGGTGCAATGTATGCTGATTTCCTACGTAATGTTCTACCGATGTTACTACAAGATGTTTCACTGCATGCCAGAATGGCGATGTACTTCCAGCATGATGGATGTCCGGCACATAGCTCGCGTGCGGTTGAAGCGGTACTGAATAGCATATTTGATGACGGGTGGATTGGTCGTCGAAGCACCATACCATGGCCCGCACGTTCACCGGATCTGACGTCCCCGGATTTCTTTCTGTGGGGAAAGTTGAAGGATATTTGCTATAGTGATCCACCGACAACGCCTGATAACATGCGTCAGCGCATTGTCAATGCATGTGCCAACATTACGGAAGGCGAACTACTCGCTGTTGAGAGGAATGTCGTTACACGTATTGCCAAATGCACTGAGGTTGACGGACATCATTTTGAGCATTTATTGCAGTAATGTGGTATTTACAGGTAATCACGCTGTTACAGCATGCATTGTCAGAAATGATAAGTTCACAAAGGTACATGTATCACATTGGAACAACCGAAATAAAATGTTCACACGTACCTACGTTCTGTATTTTAATTTTAAAAACCTACCTTGTACCAACTGTTCGTCTTAATTTGTGAGCCATATGTTTGTGACTATCACAAAGCGAAAAACGTGGTCCAACTAAAACATTCATATTTCTTTACGTCTACACAAATGTGTAATAAAAAATGGGGGTTCCTGTTTAAGAAAACGCAGTTGATATCCGTTTGACCTATGGCAGCGCCATCTAGCGGGCCAACCAAAGCGCCATCTGGTGTAAGTAGGCTGTTTAGGTTTTTTTATTGGTAACGCCACCTCTGTATGAAAATCACTGGCTGTGCTGTGTGCAGTCTGTGGCTGCTTTGCATTGTTGTAATACTCGCCATTGTAGTGTTAGGCAGCTGGCTGTGAACAGCGCATAGCGTTGCGCAGTTGGAGGTGAGCCGCCAGCAGTGCTGGATGTGGGGAGAGAGATGGCGGAGTTTTGAAATTTGTCATGAACTGCTATATATATATATATATATATATATATATATATATATATATATATATATATATATATATATATATGATGACTATTAAGGTAAATACAACGTTTGTTCTCTATTAATATCTTTCATTTGCTAACTATCCCTATCAGTAGTTAGTGCCTTCCATAGCTTGAATCTTTTATTTAGCTGGCAGTAGTGGCGCTTGCTGTATTGCAGTAGTGGGAGTAACCAAGATTTTTGTGAGGTAAGTGATTTGTGAAAAGGACAGGTTAATGTTAGTCAGGGCCATTCTCTTGTAGAGATTATTGAAAGTCAGACTGCGTTGCGCTAAAAATATTGTGCGTCAGTTTAAGCACAGTCGTGTATAAATTATTCAAAGGGGACGTTTCATATGTCGACCCTTAGCCTAGGATACCTCACTGGAATCTTCTGATTTCTTTTCTTGTAGTTTGTGTAATTAGTGTAGATTTTGTTTATTGCTAGCGCGTAATTGTAGAGAGAATCTCCTTTGTAGTTGCAGTCTTTCATTGTTGTACAGTAAAACAGGTGTGGCATGCATGTAGATTTGCACCAAGTATTTCTCAGCTGCAATTAACTAGATATTATTTTCAGTGTTATGTTAATGTGTTCTCTTATTTTTGCTCTTCAAATTGTGTTTTTCTGTGTTGTCGTGTGAAATACTGTGACAATAATGGCGTGTGAAAAACGTAATACTAGGCTCCAAAGTAAACTGAGAAATGACAGTGAAAACGTAAGCAGTGTGTTAGCGCCACCGAGTAATGAATTAACTGATGTTCAAATTAGTAATTTTGTAATTGTGCATAGGGAAATGGAGCTTGCGGCAAACAATGGCGTGGACAGGGAAACAATTAGTGAAGAGGGAAGCATTATCGATCGATCGGTCGGCAACAGCTCGCCTCAGGAATCGGGAATGACAGAACACAATATTGCAAATACTGTAGACTTAGGTTTTGGGTCCTCACCGTTTTCTCAAATGAGTCAAGACACATTTTCTGCTTGTCAAAATGTGAATGTTGCCGGTGCAAATGCACTGCCAAAAAGCATAGAGAAACAGATTCCGGACACTAATACATTATTATTGCAATTAATGCAACAAATGGAACAAAATCAGAGACAAACACAGCAAAAGCTTGAAAAATTAGACACAATGGAAGAAAATCTTCAAAAGTTAGACACAATGGAACAACACCAGAGACAAACACAGCAACAATTAGACACAATGGAACAAAATCAGAGACAAACACAGCAAAAGCTTCAAAAATTAGACACAATGGAAGAAAATCTTCAAAAGTTAGACACAATGGAACAACACCAGAGACAAACACAGCAACAGTTAGACGCAATGGAACAAAAACTTCAAAAGTTAGACTCAGTGGAAAATAGGCTTGAACAAACACGTGAAGATTTAACTACCGAGTTACATAACATTGAATCGAAACGTCAAAAAGTCTGTAATGATGTAAAAACACAAATTTGTGAGCATTTTCAACCTATTTTTTCGCGGCATGAAAGTGCATTACAGAATCACGAAGCAGCCATAAAAGAACTGCAAATTATTGTTCATGAAAATCATGAGACCTTGCAAGCTAAAATTGACTCAGTTGCATCTACCGATTCGGTTACGCAACTTGCAAAAACCCAGGAAAACTTAAAGGACACAGTAGAAAGACACATGGAGGAAATTAGTACGTTATCAGATAAAGTAGTTGAACTTTCGGATCAGCTAAATAATTTATCTACGAAGGTAGATGATAATCTGAATGACACAAAACCGGTAGTCTTTAATGACACAGAAGAGAGCGAACAAATTAGGAAACTGAAACAAAATCTGAATCAAATTAATACGCAACACCAAGTAGAAATCCGGGAAGTACAAGATCAGCTGACACAGGTAATACAAGAATTACGTATTTCAGAGGACACTCGCGCTCCAACACGGGAAGAGGGACATAGAAATACGGAACAACCACAAAATAATAACACAGGACACTTCGGAAATTATGAAAGAAATTGGCAAGGCGCATTGGATTTTGAGATGGAACCGCCGACACGACGTAACAATGACCGATATGCGACTTGACTATAAGCTGTTCATTACTACACGTAAATTCAAAACGTTTAAGAATTCTGCCAACGACATTCATCCACAAGCGTGGCTCCATCAATTCTCTCATTGTTTTCCTCCCAACTGGTCATTGGAGCACAGGTTAGAATTTATGTGTGGCTACTTGGAGAATGAACCAGCTGTAAGAATGCGATCGGTCATTCACGATTGCCACAGTGAAGGAGAATTTTACCATCCCTTCCTCTCAGCATATTGGTCTCAAGCCACACAAGACCGAGTAAAACATGGCATCATAATGATGAAACATTTCGAGCAATCTGAATTTTCCAGTCTTGTGAAATATTTTGAAGACATGTTACACAAGAATCAGTATCTTTGAAACCCATACAGCCCCTCAGAACTCATCCATATTTGCTTAATCAAACTGCCTGAACATTTACGACATATTATTTTAGCAGGACGTTGCAAAGAAGACATTGAGGCTTTTCAGGGACTGTTACAAGAACTGGAAATTGACACTGACAATCGCGGAACGCACGAGCACAACAATTACAGATCACATCCGTCGCAATTCCACGATGAAAGAAATAATAACTGGACGCGACAAGGCTATTCTCGCAACACAAATCGTGACCAAAAAAGACACCACCCATATGACAACCGTTGGCAGAATAATAGGTACAGAGAAAGATCGCACTTCCATAGTAATGAACATGATAGAGATTACCATAGAAACAGACAATATGGGAACCAAAACAATTATTATCAAGGGAGGCAGAATAACTTCAGACGCAACAGTTCGGCGCACAGTTACGATTCAGGGAGAAATTCTCCACCACGTGACGGACAAGGAAGAAACTACGGAACCTACCGACATGACGACAGACGATATATTCGTAACGACAGACCTGAATTGCATCAGAACTGGCGGGATTCAAACAGAGCAGGGCCTTCTCGTCACGGTGAATTTGTAGAAGTTAGGTCTCCTAATCCCAATAACGACGCGCGCCAACAAAGAGACAGACAATGACTCGCACAGCAGGCAGCCGCGTGCGCCAGCTGGCTCAGGGAAAAATAACATAGACGCTAACCTTGAGAAACATTCCATTATTCTCTACCGACGTATATCACTTGACAATTGCGCTAAAGTTGAAACTCTGTGCACTAGGAAGTGTAAAGGATTGCACCACTTTTCACATGTAAAACTGTTTATTGAGAGATAATCTGTTTTTTTAACTTAATTTTTGCTACAAAATTTTTCACTTTACATCTCTAGTATGCTTTGTCAGACTTAAGAAACTGTTAACATGCAACAATGTTTGAAGTTAAATATCCAGTCTAGAACCTAGAGAACTTATTTAAACAGAAATTACGAATGCATTGTTATTGTGAACAGACGACACAGTGTTATTGTGTGTGTGCATTCTTGCTTGTTTGTTGCACGATTACGTAACGACTATAAGGCTCACATACTTAGAACATTTACCAGTACTGCTAATGAGATTTTGATGCAACATTTTGGTTTAATTAAAAATACATTCTGGATTTAAAGTACTTTCTGTGAGATACCAGATGACACAGTGGTTAGTTTATGTGACAACTACACGGTTTTATCACGATGCTACTAATGAGTAACAATTTACAATGTTGCTTTTGCGGTGTATCTGTTTTATATCTGCACAGTTTTCTGTTTTATTCTGGAAAGTAAAACATGTTTTAGTAGTAACTTTTGTGGTATAGCTACAATGAGACAGCCTTTTCCGTAGCACAACAATACATCACGGTACAGTACTTTCTTCATCACAACAATAAGCGTAATAACTCAGATATCTATACACAAAACATTTCACTTTTGTTTATCATGAGGTAAGTACATTGACTTCTGCAGAACTTAGCTTACAGAGGACGATAATTACGACACTTCCACAGAATTATCTTACAGCAAGACGCACATTTAGCGCTACAGGACACGCATTTGAGTGATTAATTTTGTACTTAAACCATTTATTTTTCAAGATTTTTGAATTACAAAGAAAGTTTTCCGTGATACATTTCATTCCATTGCTGTAATCTGTAACACCTGAGGGTATAATTACATTCATCCTCAGGGGGGGGGGTACACGCTTACTTTGTGTACCATGTGTGTGGCAACCACAAGGAACCCTAGCTAATATGGTATTTGCTTATACAACTTTACACATCGGTACCATATTTCTCTAACACACAAATTACACAGCTATCTGATCATGTAACTGAGAGATAAACATTTTTTTTACTACATTAGTGACAGATGTTTACGTAATTACACAGTTGAATAACTTCACACGTATGAAATTGCATTTTGTCAGTACTTTGTGAACTGTTCATATTTTTTTGGAACCATTGTGATACTATGAGAACTTTGAATGATGTATTTGGTATGGGATCATGATTTTTGAAGTGCGTTTGAGGCGGATGACACTTTTGACATGAGCAGAGAATTTTTTTAGGTTTTGAAATTATTGGAGGAAGCTACGACGATTTTGAGAGTTGACTGAGGTATTATGATGTTATTTTTACGACGACGATGTGTATTATGCTGTTGAGGTATGTTTATGATGAACAATTTGATGCTATATGGGGAATTTGATTATGCTATGTATTTATTACGATGAAATAGTGAAGTGTCGTCGCAAGATTGACGTGTCGACGAATATGTATATGTGTAATAAGGTAAGGAGTAATGAAAAGTGATTAGGGACTCTGACTTGTGGAAAAGGTTGTTGGAAACCAAGAATCGTACTTCAAGGTTATGAAATGTGTGTAAATGTGTGACTGTATCACAATGCTGACGAATATTTTTTTTGGACACTTATATTTATAGGATTTTGTTTCTACAGATTTGCAACGCTAATTCTTGACCTGTGAAATATTTTTATATAAGACTGCCACTGTAGCGGAAACTGCTGTCGTAAATATTTCTGTAAGAAAGTTAAGTGACCACCTGCACGTAATACGTCGTGGGCACCCAGATGGGCGACAGCCACCCAAGAAAAAAAGCCATTAGCGTGTGCCTTCCAGCGGCACAGGTACAAAAAAAAGGAGAGGCCATTATCCTCGCTATTGACGTTCCTTTGTAGAGAGCATCGCAAAAACGACACGGTCGAACTTGAAAACATATGTTGACACTGTGGAGCTCTTAATTTATGATATTTACAGAAATGCCTAATGAAATGACGAGAAATATTTTTACATCTGCACACCTGATTATGACAAGTGTCTTTCTACGGGAGTTGAGAGAATGTCTACTAACTTATGAAATGTCACATGACTATTGAATGATATTTTTTATGCTTTGGTTTGCGTAATTGCTTATTTCATTTGATATCTAGTTTCTAGCTGCACTGCAACATTGGTTAAAATAAAATTTTATAGATGTACTAATATAAATATTTTCTGTCTACAGATAGAGTAAATAATAATTTTTTTTTAAAAAAAATGAGGGAGCACAAAAAGACATTTACCTTCACAGGAACTGCAATCATAGTTTTCTTTTCAAGTACTTGTTAATTTCTTTTGTAGAATAAATTGTGATGCATCACTCTAGTGTTAAGATGTGACATATGTATTAGACATGGCCATTTTTAGTGTAATACTTTTTCTGCTTGAACTTTGTCATGTTTAGGTATAAGTTATGGTGTTTGCCAGGCATAGTGCTACTGAATTTTAATTTGTGTTACTCTGCTAAGCCAGATTTATTTTTCTTGTTTGCTGCTCATTGCCTTATATTAGTTGCAATATTGCATTTGCTTTGCTAATTTATGCTGCTTGCTTTGCCTTTTCTATTTTTTATCATTGTTGTTTGTGTTAATTGTTTTATGCTGCTGCATTGCCTCGTCCCTTAGTTTAATATCTGAGCTCAGTAGATTTAAGTTAGCTTAAGAGGGGGTAGACTATATAAGAACCTAACTATGGAGAATAGGGAAAGAATGCTTTGGAGGTTATATGAAACAGATTTGTCAAAAATGAGTATTGTGCACTGAGAAATAATTATTTTGATAGAAATATGAATCGAATACAGAAAGCAGGTTTAGATAGGACTTTTTGGCAATGATGATGAATGAAGGGAGATCTCCAAGAAGTAAAGAAAGTTTTGTTTGCAAAATACTGCAGTAAAACAAACCCTGTCCTTTCCTTGTATTATTCCGCTATGTGTTTGTGTTCCCTTGTGTATTTATGTTTTTCCTGTATTTATATGTTTATCTGATAAGACTTGTGTTGTAGAATTTTTCTAATACTAAGCTACATTCACTATGATGAGGAATACTGTTATCCTCAAATATAATTTGCATTAATAATATGTTATTTTCTTTGTAAAAATGTTTATAGACATTATTTATTCTGGTTTGTTGCTCACATGTGAAGGTGATGTTTCAAAAGTTCTTCTGATCTTTATGTGTTTACTTATGTCATAATTCCTGTAACACTGATGTATATGTTATTTTGATTCTTTTGTAAAGCCTGTACTACAAATGTTATCTGTATTATTATGTTTTTAATGATGTATTTTGTACCTTTGTAATTGTATTCTCATGTTATAAAATTGTAATTGACACCAGTTTATCAAACTAAGTAACTTGTAAGCATTCATTTCACTGCACACATTTCTGTTGGTCATAGTATATGGACAATATGTGAGAAGTAGGGACTGTTAGTGTTTGCACGTGTGTTAATAATTCAGCAAGGGACTGGATAACAGCATTGCTGGTTCTAAGGACAATTCCAAAAACTTTGTGAGTGCACAAGTGGTGGTTATGGACTTGCTATATTATCCGCAAGACTCTTCAATGGTGATTGTGCACCTGCACAGTCACAACAGATGGCTGCTGGCCATCTCTACAAGGACTGCAGTGGGTCTGCACCTCTGGTGGCCCACCAGTACCGTAATCTCTACAAGGACTACAGTGGGTCTGCATCTTTGATGACCCACCAGTACCATTATTTCTACAAGGACTGCAGTGGGTCTGCGCCTCTGGTGGCCCACCAATACCGTAATCTCTACCAGGACTAAAGTGGGTCTGCTCTGTGAGGACCTACCCACCAATACTCTTCAAAACTTCGACTGACTCCGCTGTGGGTTTGCTCTGTTGTGGCCCATTACCTGTCAGCATATCAAGAGTCAGCACTGTCTTTCCGTTGGAAGGACAACGCTACTTCTTCAAGACTGTTGAGAAAAACACTGCAATATGATGAATGATCAGGACTGTCTTTATGGACTGTGAGAAAATTTTAGCTTTTGACCAACATTGTATCAATAAGTGTGTGCATTTGATTTCTTTGTTATTCTAATTACGATTATTAAAAATTTTAACAAATATGTATTGGCCAGTGCCCAAAAAAAATTTGTAAAATTTTTTGTGGGTAGCATGGGGGCTATGTAAGTAGGCTGTTTAGGTTTTTTTATTGGTAACGCCACCTCTGTATGAAAATCACTGGCTGTGCTGTGTGCAGTCTGTGGCTGCTTTGCATTGTTGTAATACTCGCCATTGTAGTGTTAGGCAGCTGGCTGTGAACAGCGCATAGCGTTGCGCAGTTGGAGGTGAGCCGCCAGCAGTGGTGGATGTGGGGAGAGAGATGGCGGAGTTTTGAAATTTGTCATGAACTGCTATATATATATATATATATATATATATATATATATATATATATATATATATATATATATATATATGATGACTATTAAGGTAAATACAACGTTTGTTCTCTATTAATATCTTTCATTTGCTAACTATCCCTATCAGTAGTTAGTGCCTTCCATAGTTTGAATCTTTTATTTAGCTGGCAGTAGTGGCGCTTGCTGTATTGCAGTAGTGGGAGTAACCAAGATTTTTGTGAGGTAAGTGATTTGTGAAAAGGACAGGTTAATGTTAGTCAGGGCCATTCTCTTGTAGAGATTATTGAAAGTCAGATTGCGTTGCGCTAAAAATATTGTGCGTCAGTTTAAGCACAGTAGTGTACTATTATTCAAAGGGGACGTTTCACTGGTTTCCCCCTTCAAGCTAGACAAGTTTCGTTCTTTGTAGTTTTCTCGTTTGACGCTTATTTCGTAAGATATTTGGCCCAGTCACGATCAATGGACCGCACTGTATACACTGATGTTCAAAACCTAAGGGCGAAACTGACTTTCGCACTTTGTGCCACTGCCAAGTAACATTGCTTAATGAAACTTGGTCCATATAAAGGGAGAACTCTTGCAGTACACAGGAAAAGATAACTGAAAGAAATAGGCAATGAGACCAAGAGAAACGACACTTTTATTCAAATACAATAATTATACAGAAGTCATCGCGATTGCTGATGGTGACCTATACATTACAAAAGTTGTGCCATGGTTCTTATTAGGGTGTGCAATCACCACGGTCGGCAATACATGCTCTGCACCGCGCTCCCATGCTAGTCTCAAGACTGATAGTAGGACGCTCCATTCCTCTAAAAGGGCAACTCACAACTGCTGGATGCTCGTTGGTGTACGTAGGCGATCTGCAATACGTCTCTCCCACCGCATCCCACACATTCTTGATGGCATTTATGAGGGGGTCACGGGAAAGCCAGTCTGTTCGCCGAATGTCCTCTCCTCACAAGTGCTTCTCTACCTGCGCTGTTCCACGCGGTGTAGCACTGTAATACACAAAAATGAAGTTAGGGCCGAAGGTACCTCTTGCCCATACAACATTATGCCTGCCAACATCATAACATGTGAGCTATCGAAAAGAAAATGTTCGACAATGTTCTGGGTGCATTACATGTTCCCATCTCTCCCCGTAAGAGGGTAAGCTCAGAGCGGTGCAGAACGTTCTGACGGTCCAGGTGCTATGGTGTTGCTAGGGATAATGCTATGTTGGCAACTGACCTGAAGTTTTTGAACGCAGTAGACTCACCAGTCACATTGTTGTGACATTGTAATCCTTCTCCATGTACATCTTTTCAGGGACGAATTTGGCCCTGTCTTCGCTTTTATGGAAGAGAATGCGCGATCGCTTCGAAAAGTGCAGATGGAGGGGCTCTTGGAATGAGAGGAAATTCAGCGAATGGATGAGCCTTCCAATTCCTCTGAGTTAAATCCCATCGAGCACCTGTGTGATAAATTGCTAAGACGCACTGCAGCACGCCCAGCCATCCAACAATTGTCAACTGTGCTTGCAGAGGAGCGGAGCGGCGTACCACAAGAACTCCGCACCAACATGCATTGCTGTTGGTGGCGATCGCACACCCTGCTGAGAACCATATTCGACCTCTTGTACAGTGGGCCATCAAGAATCGCGATCTTAGCGGAATTATTGTCTTTGAATGAAAATGTCACTTCTGTTTGTCTCACTGGGTGGCCGAGCGGTTCTAGGCGCTATAGTCTGGAACCGCGAGACCGCTACGATCGCAGGTTCGAATCCTGCCTCGGGCATGTAAGTGTGTGATGTCCTTAGGTAGTTAGGTTTACGTAGTTCTAAGTTCTAGGGGACTGATGACCTCAGAAGTTAAGTCCCATAGTGCTCAGAGCCATTTGAACCATTTTTTAACTTCTGTGTGTACTGTAATAGTTCTTTCTATTTATTGCCAAAGTTCCTTGAGCTATGTTACTCAACAGTGACATATCGTGTGAAAGTTACTTTCGTCCTTGGATTTACATACCAGTGTATTTATTTCGTTGTTAGATAAGGCTACTGACATTCACACAGACACGTAGATCCATTCAGTAACATGTCACAGGACGTCAGACCCTGTGTCAGATTTAGAACTTTCCATGTTTTCCTCCATTTGACATTGCCATATACCTTAGATGAACTATGGATTGTCCCAAACGGAGAGTGAAGTAAGATGTCAGGACGACAGCAGATTTGTTTAACTGACTATTTTATCTGGCCCTCAACCGTAGTACATCAGGAACAACCGCGCGGGATTACCCGAGCGGTCTAGGCGCTGCAGTCGTGGACTGTGTGGCTGGTCCCGGCGGAGGTTCGAGTCCTCCCTCGGGAATGGGTGTGTGTGTTTGTCCTTATGATAATTTAGGTTAAGTAGTGTGTAAGCTTAGGGACTGATGACCTTAGAAGTTAAGTCCCATAAGATTTCACACACACATCAGGAACAGCTTGGTGCAGGTGGCCTGTAGGCTCTCACGCGAAACAATGAATGACCGGCATTGCTAACAGTATAAAGTTCAGGGCAGTGCATGGCGTCACTGAAATGCTGCTGTCAGCGACACCTGTGGCTGTGGCCATGATGGCAGTGTGGCAGCAGTGTGGCAGCTGATATTTCCGCGGAGGCGACCGCTACCTCCCTCCAGCAAGCGGGCAGCTCTCTGCTCCAGCGGTGGCCGCTTCTCGTGACTCAGGGCAGGCTGCCCTGTCCTCTCAAACATTGGACTCGATACTGAATGCCACGATGTCGCTCCAGATGCCACAGAATTGCCGTGTAAGCTGTGAAACTAAGATGACAATATTTTACTACACGGGTGGCCGAGTACATATACGCTCCAGACTATGTTTACTTAGGTCTTAAGGCATGTACTGTGAAGACTTCAGTGCTGGCAAGTGAGGAAATGATTCCACATCATTCTGCTAGAATATTGCAGCACAGGTTGCTGCTATGCCGCGCCCAGCTGTCCCTTCTTCGCAACGCCCATCGGCTGTGTTTTTCTTCGCGACGCGTAACACTTGCCTGGCAGCGGCTGTCTCCGCTGCTACCCATTGCCGCTCTGGCGTTCTTTTTGACTGAATACAGTCGATACACTACAATACAAACGTGCTTCTCTTTATGTGGGCCTATATTCCTGACAGCAGCTTATTTATCCTAACGTTTCATTAGCCACCTTTACCAAACTAGTCGGTTTTCTTCTGTTTTAGACAAGTTTGCATTCTTCTGCACACTCTAAGATAGTTTAGTATTGTCTGTAGACAGTTTGGTGCTGGTTCAGGTACTATTAAGTATAACTCTTGTCGTTTATGCCACTAATAAGAGACTAGGCTTGCTCTTGCTATTTATGTTAATTTCCTAGAAATTATCAGAGTCAATTTCGGAGGTACAAACAGATTTCTATGCCATCTTAGATTAAAATATCATCGTCTGTAGTGCTACTTCAACTCTCTTCTTCACAGTCGTTCTTCGACATGAAATAAGGCACCTGATATATAAGCGTAGAAGAGGTGGTGGTGGTGGTGGTTAGTGTTTAACGTCCCGTCGACAACGAGGTCATTAGAGACGGAGCGTAAGCTCGGGTTAAGGAAGGATTGGGAAGGAAATCGGCCGTGCCCTTTCAAAGGAACCATCCCGGCATTTGCCTGAAACGATTTAGGGAAATCACGGAAAACCTAAATCAGGATGGCCGGAGACGGGATTGAACCGTCGTCCTCCCGAATGCGAGTCCAGTGTGCTAACCACTGCGCCACCTCGCTCGGTTGCGTAGAAGATGAGGTTGAGGAAAAGAAGTTTAAATCAGATCTGTTTGGTTTGATAGTAGTTATTTTATTATTGTTGAATTAGGAAGTCGTAATACGAGAAACTATTATCATAGAAATATCAGATACATGTTTACAACAAATAAGGTAGTGTGCCACATTTGAAAATGTGCAACTTGATAAATCTATTTCCAGACCTTCACATCACTCTTCACGGGGTTAGCACGCTAGTTTTCGGAAAGAGGATGTCCAGATACCCAACATGTCGATCCCTCACCCAGAATCGAATTTATGTTTACCAAACTGTCTGTGGATAGTATTATTCCACGTGAAAGTCTGGGAACTTTTCTAAATGTTTGCGGATAGGTAGGTATAACGTGGGTACCAGCCCAGTATTCAGGTAGTAGGGGGTAAGAAACGGCCTACGAACCACATCCAGTGTGGCCGGTACACCAGCCCTCGCCGTTAACCCGCCGGGCGGATTCGATTCGGGGCCAGCGCGCCTACCCGAATTACGAAAATGCCATGGTAATGCGAGCAGCTGTCTGGGTGGATTATAACTTGACCATTGAAATTAATAAATAAAAATTTTGTGAAAATTATCGCCTTATAAAGTACATTATTAACAACATTTGCTCAGTAATAATAGTAACTGGCGTTATCTAGAGTCTTCTTTCATGAAGAGCTCCTAATCTGACAATCACAGCGGGCTGCTTACCACCGTACTTGGTTGCATAGCCTACCAGTTACCTCACAACTCAGAGAGCTCTGGCGAGTGGGCTTTAACAAGCTTCATTATACTGAGGAGAGCGCATGCTAATGCGTCTACCTATAAAAATTCATTTTAACAGATAATAGCGTCATGTTGTCTCTGGTTTCGTGACAAAACGGCTGTTGATATTTTCTGTCATTTTAACCCTGATAAAAGGATTTGTCTTCAGAAGATATAATATGTCGTACATGAGTTAATGCGTCCTTCGCATTAACACGTATCTTTTGTTAAATGTAAATGCTTTCGTCTTATGTACGATGTTGAAATAGACAGAGATTAACAATAGCCAAAAGTCCACTTCACCTAAATATGTCGGATTCCTTAAGCTGATTTTTAATTACTTTAATAAGACTTCTGAAGAAGGCCCATTTATGTGCGTTGAAACGTAATTCAAGAGCTTTTGACTATTACCTTCCGCAACTGGTGGCTCTTTTTATTCCATGTATTTCATTTTTAATTTAATAGAAATTTCTCTAGTTAATCTATTTAGCATATGTGTCAAGTGCAAATTTAATATTTCCATTTATGGCGCAACAAGTAGTTTTAAATTTCCTCATCAAACGCAGTTGTAACACAGGAACGCTTTCTTCCACTTCTCAGATAAATTGTTTTGTAAATTAGTTGAAGTCTTCTAGTTGCCCGTCGAGAAACTAAAGATCTCAGTATAATTGAATGAAAGACTGAAATTGTCCAATGTGGCTAAATGAGACGATAGTGAGTTCGCATTCAAGAGGAAAATAATTTAAATCTTTTCGAGTTAACCAGGTTTCCCATGGTCTCGCCAACCCACCGGAAGTGTTTCTTTGAAGTGGAATGACTGATTTACAAGCTCACCTTTTTTCACTTAGAGCTTGTAATCTGTCTCTGATAAAATCATCGTCGACGGTGAGTTGAACAGCAATCTTAATTTTTCTTCCTTTTCCCAATAATTAACGTTATCTTCATTTTTTTAAAAAAAAAGAGAAGTATGGAAATTTGTACAGTTATTAGAGGGAATAAAACTTTAGTTGTGTGACAAAAATGTCAGAGGTGTACCGTTTCCTCGCTAAGGGTCCTTGAAGGGTTTTCTGCTGGGCTTCCCTTAGGTATAGTCACAGTTTCTCTATAACTGCTTTATGCGCATACTTTGACACTGCAATCCGATTTTCAACGCAACAGCATCATACTGATAGGGTCTGTTTTCATTATCGCTAGTAGTATCCACGTCCATGGATAAACAAATACGCTTTTATTGTTTATGTTATGTTGCGTTTACCTGAACGTTTCTGCAGATGTTCACAGGTTCCTGATAGCTAATTACACTCTAACCGAGTAGGCTGACATGCGTTTCATTTGTGGGGAGGCACGAAGCAACTATTTAACAGCAAAGCAATTGTATTCAGAACGATTTCCAGGGAGGAGGTTACCAAATCACGTCACGTTTTAAAGATTCTAGGGCCTTCTTCCTCATACAGAATCCCTTAGACATGACCGAAGGGGTGCTGGTATACCCCGAAATGTACGAACTGGTTAGTTTGAGGAAGCTGTGTTCCAGCGAACTGAGCACAGTTCCAACACCAGCATGCGATCCATAGCCAAAGAACTAAATATCTTGAGCGCCAGAGTGTGGAACGTCCTAAATGGGATGGACACGCTCCCAGTCCTCAGGAGGTACGGCATCTATAAGGTAACAGCTTTCCCCGTGGAATTCTGCCAGTGGTATCGACTCCACGTTATCAGAATCTCTGATTTTCAAGCATGTGTGCAATATGTTCTGTCAAATAACCTACAATTGATAAGAAAGACATTTCAAAAAATGTTTAATACATTACGATTACCGTTTCTTTAAATCTATTTTCGGCAAGTGTTTGTGGTGCACGGAGATCAACTGCGACTGCTGCCCAACGTAACACTTCATTTTGAGTAGCAGAACTCCTCGATACAGTGGCGTTCGTAATAGTGGTTGAAACAGCTTGGCGAATCCTTGTTTGTCGCGTGCTCGAGGCGAGCGACCAGCTGCAGCGATATCGCTCGTATGTGGGGCCCCGTGAGACATTATTCTTGCCTGCACCTGAACCGTTACTCATTTCTTATTTGAATTCTTCCTTTTTCATTTTGTCACGTGGCGATGGTGCTAGCGAACTGTTCCTGTAACGTGGAATTAATTTGTGAATCTGAACTGACTAAGCCTCAGTGGAACGCATCTGACTGGTAAAAACATAATTACTGAAAAATACTGAATCTGAGAATAATTTGAGTGTGCTCGTAGAAAAATTATTATTATGGAGATAATTTTTTTCTCAGCAATAGAATGAACTGCGTGCTGATGGCTTCATAGCATTTATGAATTAATAAAGAATATACTCAGGATTGTTTACTGTAATAAAAGAATATTCAACTAAAATGTCAGTTCACTTATAATTCATGGAAGTGATTTTGCTGAACATAGTCTTTTCCTTTAATAACATTCCTTTATATTTCTATTTATCAGACTAGGTTCGAATTCATTCCACTGCCGATACATTTTAGTTACAATGACGTCCAGGTACTACTCTACTCGTAGATAACACTCGAGTTTAATTTAAAAAGTGCTGTAAAATTTATTCACGTAATTAATGAATTCATGGCATAGCACACTTTCTGCCCCCCCTTCCCCCCCCCCCCCCCCCATTACCACAGTTCATAGTAAATCGTCGAAGTTTTACCATATCTTGAAAGTTACCGTACTTATGCACTTAAAATATACATGTAAAGTCCAGCCTGAGGAGTAAATGTAGTTTTAAACTGACGTAGTGACCAGAGGGCAAAGGTTCTAGGGTTATCGGAGGGGTTCTGTGGTCACCAAATTATGTTTGTAGTAAGTATTTTTTCATCAGTAAAACTTAACGATGGGCTGTCTCTGTATAATTAGCACTTCACGACTAATAAAATATGCCAAAAGTGGTACTGCATTCACAAAAAGCGAGCTATAAAGGTATTAATATGCCTAGAAAGAACTCGAAATGGTTGTTAAAAATACGTAAATCTGGAAAAACTGAAAATTAAGTAAAATATTTCTCATGACATGGCTATTCTTTTAATCAATGAGCAAAACACCCAGAAAAAAAAATGTAAGGCAAACGATTTTATGTGAACCTTATATTACGATTATATATTTGTTCTTTAAATATCCCAAATTACGTAAATGTGTTGAAGTATATAAAGTGTTAAAACTTCACTGACCAACAGAATTAGTTTTTTTGTAAGCAGCGCGCCCTGCTGTAGCAGGGAAAAGAGAGCAATCAGAGGAAAAATGCATCTGTTGGAGCACAAGAAATGTGAACATCTTCCTCTTTAAATGACTCCCAGAAGAAAGTGGACCGAGCGAGATTGAGCAGTGGTTAGCACCCCTGGACTCGCATTCGGGAGGACGACCGTTCAAACCCGTGTCCGCCCATCGTGATTTAGATTTTCCGTGATTTCCATAAATCAGGGAATGTCGGAATGGTTCCTTTGAAATCGTACTGCCGACTTCCTTCCCCATCATTCCTATGGGACCGATGACTTCGCTGTTTGGTCCCATCCCCCGAATCAAACAACCATCCATAAAAGTGGGGAACTAACCTCAATTCTCACCCGGAATTGCTCATTAAAATTTTTGGCATACGAGCATATTCGCCCTTTTTGTGTTGAAAGACAATAGCAGAGATACAGTGATAGCTGATGAGAGATGACACACTGCCAGTAGGAGAGAAAGAGAGAGGACACATTGATGGTGGAAGAGAAGAAGTGGCAGTGAAAGAGAAAGAGAGATGGATGAAGACATGAAAATGAAAAGTACAGATGAATGGAAATCGTAAATAGGTTTGTGGGTTCTGGACCCTCCTAGACCGGCCAACTAAACCATGTAGGTATATCAACTTAAACATGTAGGTATATGTGAGGGCGCATTTTGGACGGGCATTTGAAACACGAGGGTATAGGAGAAAAGTAAGTTAGTTCCCCCAGACGTTTAAAGCTGCAGAGATATGATGGATATGGTGGCAGTGGGGAAGAAAGACAAAAGGAGGGAGCGTGAATGAGGGAGCAGGCATTGAGAGTAGGATACACTATAAATCAGTGGGAGGAAATGCAGACAGTTGGAGAGATATATCGATTAAGGAAGTGAGAGGGAGATGTTGAATGTGAAGGCTTAACTACAAAGAGAGTCTGGCCAAAATTATTCAGGATGTTCCGTGTTAAAAGAATGCGAATACTTTCGTATATCAAACATTTAGGTGGGAAAGATGTAATGACGATTGAGGCATCTGCATCAGCACTTTTCTGTCTGCCTTTTAAACAGGAATTTTTGTTGCTCCTAAAGTAGCATTTTTCCCCTGGCCCCTACGACCTTTGCCTCATCGTTTCCCAAGAACTAAATAGTAAAAAAAAAAGTTTACTTCAAGGCGTCCCTTTATTCCTAAGAAACAAAAACACTGCCACTTCAGGAGCGATCTGTATGAATTAACTCTTATCAGTGTCTCTAAGCCGGCCGGAGTGGCCGTGCGGTTCTAGGCACTATAGTCTGGAACCGCGAGACCGCTACGGTCGCGGGTTCGAATCCCGCCTCGGGCATGGATGTGTGTGATGTCCTTAGGTTAGTTAGGTTTAAGTAGTTCTAAGTTCTAGGGGACTGATGACCTCAGAAGTTGAGTCCCATAGTGCTCAGAGCCATTTGAACCAGTGTCTCCAACCCTATACATTACCCACCCAAATAATCAGGAACAACCCACGCAAATGTTAGGGAGGGCGAGCACTGATGTTCGCCTACAATTTTCCGCTATTCTGCAATAGGCGGTTCCTTCTAAAACTCACGCCCGATGAGGATGTAAGACAATCAGCTTCTCTCAGTTCATTTAGCGTGATATATGAGCAGCACTTGTCTCACTTTCCATCAACCACCAGCAATGTTGCACGCTTTTTATCAGTGAATGTTATGGTTAGTTTTCATTATAGTGGGTGTTGTAGAAGAGAGTAAATATTTTAGGTGATGTCAGTTTAGACTAATTCGAGGAAACCATTCCATATAACGTGTGCAATTTTTATTGGTTGCAGACATCCAACTGCTAGAATTTAACCCAAACAATTACACAGTGTCAGGCAAAGAGAAAAAATTAAGTCGAAAGTTGTTTTCATGAATTCGACCTCCGACTTCTATGCATTTTCGAAGTCTCCCGGCAATACACTGTGTAGCGCTTCCGAGGTCCTGGGGAATCTTTTACGAGGGCAGAGCTATTCGTAATCCGAACACTGAATTCATCTCCTGTGTTTTACCTTTTCTTTTCTTTATAGACTTTTCCTTTCAACCATCCCCACACGCAAAAATCTGAAGGGTATGGTCCGGCGTCCCTGGTGGCCCAAAAATCATTTTTGCTGATCAGTCTTTTTTGTGTCACGTGCCCGCAACACCATCAGCGGCACTCAGTTTCGCGATGGTCATAATGTTTTGGATTCATTATCGTGTTTCCTCAGTGAGAATGAAAATTACTTCCACTGTAGCTACTACGAGTGTTACAGCTCTAACATAAAATGTAAAGCTACGTAGACATCAAAATGAGGTGATATGAGAAACGAATACGATGATGTGCTGGTACAACACAAATACACACATGGCATGTATTGATTGCATGGAAACGTCTTGATCGACAAAAACTTTGTTTATGCCGCGTTTCGCGTGTTCATAATTAGATAAAATATGGTTAGGAAAGCTCAAACAAGTAAGTAATACAAGAAAAATGTACAATCTCAGACATTCGATGTCTCCAAATAACGTCTTTCGGAAATACGCCTAACGGCAATTGCACACGAGATTGTACGTTTTTCTTGCATTACTCACTTGTAGGAGCTTTCCTATGCATATTTTATCTGAAGATGATTACTCGAAACGCGTCATAAATAAAGCTTTTAGCGGTCAAGATGTTTCCATGGAATGAATACACGCCAAATTTGGATGGTCGCATACCTTACAAATGGAAGATTTCATCAGTCAAATGGAACAAAACCACACGCCGTCAGGTAGATTAAATGACAGGTCAGTCTACTGACCTATATTTTAGGTGGTTTACTAATAGAATAGCTCATCTTTGTATGTTTGAAATACCAGTTAGAAGAAACGAAACAGACAGAAAAGGAATAAAGGTTTGTGTAAAGATTAAATGTAGATAATCCAAACTACAAGAGAGGTTCACAAAACTCAAAATGAAACCAAAGAAATGTTATTACGTACTATTTACTATCAAGTATAAATTTCTGTACATTACATTAAGATGCTATTTATTTGCTTTAACTGTCGGTGGATGATCTGAGACTAAGTGTAATCTTGTAGAAATGCTCCATTTGCGTAACCGTTGAGTTTGAATCTCGAGAACTCTATAATTGTTGAATCAGCGCACGGGATATCGCTTTAATTAACTGTTAAATAAATTTTCTTTTTTTGCTTTCTATTTTTTTGCCTTTTCTTTATGCTTTCATTTTTTTCATTTCCTTTCTTCATTGCAGCCCGTGAAGAGACGTAATTGGAGAATGTGGTCGGGAAAGTGGATGAGGGCAGATATATGAGCAGAGGAAGAGATTTGAAGGAAGCAGTAGAAAATTTCAATAACGTGTGCGATAGAATTAGAGAGACAGAAATTATGTCATTAGATTATTAACAGAAATCGCGATCGAAACAAGGTACTACGCATACGATTTCTATTGGAAAAAAACAGCCGTGACAAAACTACCCCATCTGTTGTGCAAGACGCTTGACACAGGCAAAATACTATCACACTTCAAGAAGAATGTAATAATCACAATTCTAAAGAAACGTGGCTGCAAAATACTAACATGAATTCTTTACAGAAGCATGGAAAAATTGGTAGAAGCCGACTTCGGGGAAGATAAGTTTGGGTTTTGGAGAAATGTAGGACCACTCGAGTCAATACTAACCCTACGACTTCTCTTAGATAATAGGTTATCGAAAAGCAAACCTACGTTTACAGTATTTGTAAACTTACAGAAAGATTTTGGCAATATTAACTGGAATACTCTCTTTGAAATTCCGAAGAGAGCAGGGGTAAATTACAGGGAGCTAAAGGCTATTTAAAACGTGTACAGAAAGCAGACGACAGTTATAAGAATAGAGGGATATGAAAGGGGAGCATTGGTTGAGAAAGGGGTGAGATAAGGTTGTAGCGTATCCGTACATTGAGCAAGCAGTGAAGAAAACCAAAGAAACTATTAGAGAGGTAATTAAAGTTCAGGGAGAAGAAATAAAAACTTTTTAGGTTTTTGCCGATGACATTGTAATTCTGTCAAAGACAGAAAAGAACTTGGAAAAGCAGTTGAACGGAATGGACAGTGTCTCGAAAGGAGAACATACGGTGAACATCAAATAAAGGATAACGGAATGCAGTCAAATTAAATCAGGTGATGCTGAGGGAATTAAATTAAGGAAACTGGACACTTAAAGTAGTATATGAGTTTTGCTATTTGGAAAGCATAATAGCTGATGGTGTCCGAAACAGACTTGGAATAAGATGTAGACTGGCAATGGCAGGAATCGTTTCTGAAGGTATTTGTGTGGAATGCAGCCCTACATGGAATTGAAACGGGGGCAATAAATAGTTTAGACAAAAGGAGAACACAAGCTTTTGAATTCTGGTGCTACAGAAGAATGAGGGTTAGATGGGCAGATCACGTAGCTACTGAGTAGCTAATGAGTAGATACTGAATACAATTGGGGAGACAAGAGATTTGTGGCAACACTTGACTAAAAGGACACATTCTGAGACATCAAGGCATCACCAGTTTAGTGCTGGAGAGGAGTGTGGAAGGTAAAAATCTTAGAGTGAAACCAAGACATGAATATAGTAAGCACATTGGAAAGGATGTAGGTTGCAGCAGCTATTCGGAGATGAAGAAAGTTGCACAGGATAGAGTAACATGGAGGGCAGTATGAAACCAGTCTTCGGACTGAAAACCACGGGAACAACCATTACCATCACATATACTCTTGAATAAAAACACATTCGTGAATATAGGGACGCCGCTGTGTTATTACGGTTACATCGCATCGGCTAAGTATTATTATCTGAAATAGCGTACATGTTCAAATGGTTCAAATGGCTCTGAGCCCTATGGGACTTAACATCTTAGGTCATCAGTCCCTTAGAACTTAGAACTACTTGAACCTAACTAACCTAAGGACATCACACACATCCATGCCCGAGGCAGGATTCGAACCTGCGACCGTAGCATAGCGTACATGTTAGTTTAGTTTAAAGTCCCAGTGAATAATACTTGGAGGATGATAAATATTTCGCGAATATAGTGCACTTAACATCTCTAGTTTTACTGCGCAATGTCATGAATTATTGAATAAGAATTCATGCGAACCTTCCCGATAGACCTTATTTCAAGAATTTATGCGTGAATGGGGGCAGTCCTCTTACCTCATTTATTAGTGGTTTTAAAGGATAGCAGTAAATCAGCGGGCATTAGGAAAATTTCATTTCGCCTTTGTCCCTGGAGAGAGGCGTGGTAGCTCCGGAAGTCTTGATACGCTGCAGGCGCAGCGTCGGCGGTCGGCAAATGATAGAGAGCGGAACAGATCAACGCATTGCGGAGATTGGCATTTTTATGAAAGCCGTCAGGTGAGAAATGACTTCTTCCTCCTACTCCCTCTCTCCCAACGTCTAGGGAGACAGCAATAAGCTGAAGGGGGGAAAAATCTACATTTCATTCCTCATGGAATTCATGGAACACATCAATCGGTGATACGTCCCCGGTAATATGAGCAGCCCGTGGAAAAGTCTTAAAATTAAATGGAACGCAGATTTTTTACAAGAGAACGTTCATCTGTAACGTCGAGTAATTTTCACAGAAGATACGAAGTTTGAGGATTGCGCACAAAGAACGTTTTCCGTCTGTAATTGAAAACAGATCACCCGAAACAAACTTTTAAATATTTGGCGGACAGTTGCCGCGTGCATTGCGAGCTCTGGATAGGGGATTCACACACTATAGGCTACTTGTTACCCAAAAAAGGAACTATGTAATGCTGTCTCCTTTGTATCAAGTGATTCATTTTCGTAGTTGCAAAAATATTGCAGTCGATATTACTATATTTGCGATTTGTATCCAGTTATGACTGCTGAACTGCAACATCAGTTCTAATTTATGGGTTTTATTAGCATTTATGTTTGTTTCATATAGTAGGCCTACTTACATGTTTCCATGTGAGTAAGACTTTTATCTTCAGACATCGAAGAATCTACTGTATGTTTTCAGTGAAACAATATTCAGCGCTGCCTCAAAGCAATACTACACTGATATCCTGTTGGATGACGCTTTTAGTGGAACATAGTACATAATAAGAGGTAGTGTACCACACCATATGTGAATTCTGAGTCCCTGAGAACAGTGTAATTTTCTCTCTGCTTGGAGACTTTTCTGTGACAGTAAAGACAATACTTCATCGCGATGACACTATTTAACTTCACACGTAACATGAAGCCAGCTGCTTCAATTTCCTTTGTGTGTTGAGTCCCTAGTCAACAGTAAAAATGAGTACACTTTCTCATTTTGAAGTATGTAATGACTATAGCGTCTTGTTACAAGATCTCTAACAGGTGGGTTTCAAGCTTTGCTGAGAGAAATATTTGCATCTCTCTAATGTGTAACAATTAGTTTTTCTATTTCTCTTCATCTATAATTCATATAAACCGTGTATGTTATACGAATGCGCACAGGAATCATAAATAATTGACTTCTTTGTAGCACTGTATTTACCTGAAATGGGAGGCAGCTTCGGGTATATAGGTTCGGAGATTTCGCTATGAAATATATTTCCCGTTTTCACGAAACCGTCTTTAATAGTATTTCTAATTATGTATTCAAAATATGGCTCTTGACACTATAAATTCGGTCGTTTCGGACTTTACAGTTGTGTGCAACTACTTTCGGGTTTCCGAATCACTATCTAGCTGAGATAATCTTTTGCTATATAAAAGTGTGATGATACACATCTCTTTCTCTCTCTCTCTCTCTCTCTCTCTCTCACACACACACACAGTTTGGAAAATACATGACTCTATTTGAATTGTTAGCTCTATATCGTCGGAGGGTAGAGTCGCGCAACGTCTACTTGCATGGTCAGCTGCTAAACTAGCTATAAAATTAATTTAACTAAAAAATGGCTCTGAGCACTATGGGACTCAACTGCTGAGGTCATTAGTCCCCTAGAACTTGGAACTAGTTAAACCTAACTAACCTAAGGACATCACAAACATCCATGCCCGAGGCAGGATTCGAACCTGCGACCGTAGCGGTCTTGCGGTTCCAGACTGCAGCGCCTTTAACCGCACGGCCACTTCGGCCGGCATAATTTAACTCGTAATCCTTCAGTCTAAATTATCCATGCATTGCAAAGTTATGTGAATTAAAACAAAGTACGTGTTGAAATAGATAAAATATTAAAAATTATAAAAAGGGTAGTATTCTTTAGAAAAATCGTTTATAGGCAATACCAAGG
This sequence comes from Schistocerca nitens, assembly GCF_023898315.1. Classification (NCBI taxonomy): domain Eukaryota; kingdom Metazoa; phylum Arthropoda; class Insecta; order Orthoptera; family Acrididae; genus Schistocerca; species Schistocerca nitens. Next base: position 507,263,048 of record NC_064615.1, read on the forward strand.
GATGGAGATCTAAGATATTGATGATTTATTCAGTTAGTAAGATGAAACATATAAATAACTAAAACAGTGGTCCATGAAATGAAATAACATTAATAATCAGTAGCAGTAAAGATTGCTTGTTTGAGTATGTAAGCGGTAGCAGATTCAGTAAATAGTAATTAAAAATAGTTGGCTCTCGAAAAAATAGTCACATTCCATTAAGTTATTCCCAAAGTAATTGCCACTTCACAGTTAAATAAAGTTCTGTTAGTGATTGACATATGAAAACTCGTGTAATCACTTGTAGATTCCAATAAGTCAACCAGTAATAATTCCGAAATGCAGCAGAACTAAATCAGAGTTCGAAGCTGTCCATCGCCCAACCTCGCGAAAAGTTCCAATTGGCTCATAGCTTCTAAGTGCCATTCGGCCCATTCTTCTAAGTATGAACGAATGTTAAAGTATTCGCGCAGCCACTTACCACCTAAAATCTATCACTTTTCGAGTTCTAAATCACGGTAACATCTCTCCAATGTGCAAGTTACCTCACTGACTATCTGACGCAGAACGACTAGGAGCTGCTGCTTGTTCGCCTTTATGAGTCTTCAGTTAGTTCGCCAAATCTGACAACGAACACAAAGTAAATAAATTGGACCACTATTTAAAATATGTATAACTTACAAAAAAATCATACAGGTTAAATGAAGCGTCGTTCTCTTCCAGTCTCCCTCAGACCATGAACAATGTCCTAAAACTAATAGTTTATGCACAGTTAATTAAAGCATGAAATTTTCACGCATGTGCTCAGTACAACTAACAAATAAATTTTTGTTAATATGTATTAAACAGAAAAGGTGGGTTAATTGGAGTATCTTTAACCGTGGTATCAGATATAACATTCAAGTTAGCATTAGAAGTGTTAAGTCGAATAAACATTTAATTCAATAAGCAAGAAAGCACTTTGTAAACTACACTCCTGGAAATTGAAATAAGAACACCGTGAATTCATTGTCCCAGGAAGGGGAAACTTTATTGACACATTCCTGGGGTCAGAGACAACACATGATCTCACTGACAGAACCACAGGCACATAGACACAGGCAACAGAGCATGCACAATGTCGGCACTAGTACAGTGTATATCCACCTTTCGCAGCAATGCAGGCTGCTATTCTCCCATGGAGACGATCGTAGAGATGCTGGATGTAGTCCTGTGGAACGGCTTGCCATGCCATTTCCACCTGGCGCCTCAGTTGGACCAGCGTTCGTGCTGGACGTGCAGACCGCGTGAGACGACGCTTCATCCAGTCCCAAACATGCTCAATGGGGGACAGATCCGGAGATCTTGCTGGCCAGGGTAGTTGACTTACACCTTCTAGAGCACGTTGGGTGGCACGGGATACATGCGGACGTGCATTGTCCTGTTGGAACAGCAAGTTCCCTTGCCGGTCTAGGAATGGTAGAACGATGGGTTCGATGACGGTTTGGATGTACCGTGCACTATTCAGTGTCCCCTCGACGATCACCAGTGGTGTACGGCCAGTGTAGGAGATCGCTCCCCACACCATGATGCCGGGTGTTAGCCCTGTGTGCCTCGGTCGTATGCAGTCCTGATTGTGGCGCTCACCTGCACGGCGCCAAACACGCATACGACCATCATTGGCACCAAGGCAGAAGCGACTCTCATCGCTGAAGACGACACGTCTCCATTCGTCCCTCCATTCACGCCTGTCGCGACACCACTGGAGGCGGGCTGCACGATGTTGGGGCGTGAGCGGAAGACGGCCTAACGGTGTGCGGGACCGTAGCCCAGCTTCATGGAGACGGTTGCGAATGGTCCTCGCCGATACCCCAGGAGCAAAAGTGTCCCTAATTTGCTGGGAAGTGGCGGTGCGGTCCCCTACGGCACTGCGTAGGATCCTACGGTCTTGGCGTGCATCCGTGCGTCGCTGCGGTCCGGTCCCAGGTCGACGGGCACGTGCACCTTCCGCCGACCACTGGCGACAACATCGATGTACTGTGGAGACCTCACGCCCCACGTGTTGAGCAATTCGGCGGTACGTCCACCCGGCCTCCCGCATGCCCACTATACGCCCTCGCTCAAAGTCCGTCAACTGCACATACGGTTCACGTCCACGCTGTCGCGGCATGCTATCAGTGTTAAAGACTGCGATGGAGCTCCGTATGCCACGGCAAACTGGTTGACACTGACGGGGGCGGTGCACAAATGCTGCGCAGCTAGCGCCATTCGACGGCCAACACCGCGGTTCCTGGTGTGTCCGCTGTGCCGTGCGTGTGATCATTGCTTGTACAGCCCTCTCGCAGTGTCCGGAGCAAGTATGGTGGGTCTGACACACCGGTGTCAATGTGTTCTTTTTTCCATTTCCAGGAATGTATATATACGATACATTGTTACATATGGGAAAGTACAAGGAAATGACGCTGCGCTCACTTCTCGCGTAAGTGTGGAAAATATGTTATCCTAACACGTTTAAATAATTAAAAAGCACTCCGTCTTCAGGCTACGAGTGGCCTACCGGGACCATCCGACCACCGGGTCATCCCCAGTGGAGGATGCGGATAGGAGGGGCGTGGGACAGCACACCGCTCTCCCGGTCGTTACGATGGTATTCTTGACCGAAGCCGCTACTGTTCGGTCGAGTAGCTCCTCGGCTGGCATCACGAGGCTGAGTGCACCCCGAAAAATGGCAACAGCGCATGGCGGCTGGATGGTCACCCATCCAAGTGCTGGCCACGCCCAACAGCGCTTAACAGCGGTATATCCACTGCGGCAAGGCTGTTGCCCGTTTAAATAATTAAAAAGAAATAAAAAGTGTCATTCAGTAAATAAACAATATAAAGACGGGTGTATTTCTGTGATGACGGGTAGTGTCCTCGGTAAACTTGTTCGACACTTTCCTTCCTCAGACACTTTCCTTCCTCAGACACTGCTCTGATTGTTAAACGGCGATCTTGTCGAACAAGTTTACCGATTTTTTCAATGTTTGCATCAGTTTTTGCTGACAATGGTCTGCCAGTGCGAGTGTCATCACTGGTGTCTTCGCGACCATCTTTAAATCGTTTAAACCACTCAAACACTTGTGTTCGCGATAAACAATCATCGCCGTACACTTGTTGTAACATTACAAACGTTTCACTTGCAAATTTTCCTAGTTTGAAACAAAATTTGATGTTAACACGCTGTTCTTTCTGTACACTCAACATTTTCCGACGCACAGACAAAACGTCAACTACTTAAAACAGACGCCACGGGTAGACTGAGTGCAGGAGGCAGATGAAACTCGAGCAGTAGGCGGAGCGAGAGTCACGTGACAGGCCACGCGACTTTCAGCCTTATTGCATTCGTTTTATTGTTTCACCAGTACTAGTCCGGTTTTTTTCTAGCGACACCTCGTATTATAAAATTTACAGAAATTGCGCCGCCACTATAAATGAATAATATCGCTCAAACCGCTATAAATTACCAACTGTCGAACGCTTCAATCAAGGTATTTAATGACCGCTGAGGACACTTTCTATAATCACAGAATTGGTTGAATTTCCCTGATGACGTTCTGCATTTCTGACACAAAAATGTTTTTAAAAATTGAATCTTTAAAATTATGAAAGTTGGCGTTTGACTATAATAATATACAAATTCTTTCTTTGAACATTAAATTATTTCCTACGGGCAGTGATGAATTTTAAAAAGAAAAATACTGTCTAAACGTTGTGAGGTTCACTTACTATCATAGAAATCTGCGTGTTGTGGAGCCACAAACGGTGAACATAAATTACACCCAAATCGAAAAATGTGAAAGCTGCCGTTTAAGATTTTACAAGCGAGCACTAGAAATTGCTAATGATATGTGCCATTAACACACCCGTAACCCGTAATAGTATCACATAGCACTCAGAGGCAAAGAAGAAACGATATTTTATGAGCATAAGTCCGGTGGTTGTCTAAATTTTGCTTTTGTAAGTTTTAGTTTCCAATACCTATTCTGGGGTAAAAACCACCCCGTCACTGAAACCCAAAATTTGCCTGTTGCTTTTCGCCATGACCTCATGAAGCTGTGGCTCGTCACGCGCGTTTTCTCTGGTGTTCCAGCAGATGTTTCCAGTTTTGTTTTTACAGCGTGTGCGTGGAATCAACCCAAACAAATCCTGCTCATGTCTTTCACTCGATGACCAGCGTCGACGGAAAGCGTCGTTATGTTTCTGATTACAAACGAAACTACTTTTAAATGGAAATTTTACATAGCAATTCGGTACAGCGATCCCCAATTAGTCTAATAAGTTATTCGTTTCATCATTATGTATTAACAAGAATACTAAATCACGGACAACAGTCAGTAGCCCGCCGGTGTGGCCGTGCAGTTCTAGGCGCTTCAGTCTGGAACTGCGCGACCGCTACGGTCGCAGGTTGGAGTCCTGCCTCGGGCATGGATGTGTGTGATGTCCTTAGTTAGTTAGGTTTAAGTAGTTCTAAGTTCTAGGGGACTGATCACCTCAGATGTTAAGTCCCATAGCGCTCAGAGCCATTTGAACCATTTTCTGAACAGTCAGTACTCCAACAGCGACTGAGTGGCGCTTCTGCAGCCATCTGGGGTAGGGCAGTGCTGTCGCCTCTGCAGTACTGGTTGTTCTTTGTGTTTTACTGTCTTGTTAATACAAACTGATGAAACGAATACCATAAAAATGAACTATGGACTTTGCGGTCGGTGGGTTGGGTCCTTGCCTCAGCGATACAGATAGCTATACTGTAGGTTCAACCAGAGCTGAGAGGTATCTGCTGAGGGGCCAGACAAACGTGCGGTTCCTGAAGAGGAGCATCAGCGTTTCCAGTAGTTGGAGGGGCAACAGCCTGCATGACTGATCTGGCAGTATAACATCGAACTAAATGATCTTGCTGCGTTCGTATTGCGAACGGCTGTAAGCAAAGGAAAACCACAGCCGTTAGTTTTCTCGCAGGCAGGCAGCTCTACTGTATGGTAAAATTATAATGACACGCTCTTCAGGTCAATGTTCAAGAGGTGACATAGTCTTCCATTCCGACATCAGCGTGGGGATTATTCAGGAGGCTGTCATTATCAGGAGAAACAAAACTGGCATTCTACAAATCGGTGAGAGAAATGTTCGATCACGTAATCGTGCAGGCAGGTTTAGCGCATTTAAAAACAGAATGAGTGGGTCGAAATTAGATATAGCGATAATTAGTGACGTTCGGTGTCAAGATGAACAGGACTTCTGATTAGGTCAGTACAGGATTATAAATTCAAAATCAAACAGAGGTAATGCAGGACTAGCTTTAATAATGAATAAGAAAATAGTAATGAGTGTAAGCTATTATGAATGGCATAGTGAAAGCTTATGGTAGCCAAGATAAATAAGAAACCACACCTATCATAGTAGTAAAAATTTATATGCCAACCAGCTCCTCAAATGATAAAGAGTTTGAAGAAATATGTGATATCATAAAAGGAATTATTCAAATAATTAAAGGAGGCGAAAATTTAATTGTGGTGGGTGTCTGGAATTCGCTAGTAGCATAAAGAAGAGAAGGAAAAAAAATGAATATGGACTGGAGGAAAGGAATGAAAGAGGAAGCCGCCTGGTAGAATTTTGCACATAGCATAATTTAATCATTCCTAACACAAGGTTTAGGAATCATGAAAGACAACTATATGTGTCGAAGAGACCTGGGGAGACCGGAGAGTTATATGATGGCAAGACAGATTTCGGAACCAGATTTTAAATTGTAAGACATTTCTAGCGGCAGATATGGACTCTGACCGCAATTTATAGGTTATGAACTGCAGATTAAGTCTGAAGAAATTGCGAAAAAGTAGGAACTTAAGGATTTGGGAGCTGGACAAGTTGAAAGAACCAGAGGTTGCTGAGAGTTTCAGAGAGAACATTAGGCAACGGTTGTCTAGAACAGAGGAAAAGAGTACAATAGAAGACGAATGAGTAGCTTTGAGAGATGAAATAATGAAGACAGTCGAGGATCAAATAGGTAAAACGCCAAAGCCTAATAGAAATCCGTCGATAACACAGAAGATACTGAAATTAACTGATGAAAAGGGAAAACATAGTTCAGCAAATGAAGGAAGCGAAAAGGAATATGAACGTATAAAAATGGCATTGACAGGAAGAGCAAAATAGCTAAGCAGGAGTAGCTGGAAAAAATATGTAAGGATTTAGAAGCATATTTCGCTAGTGGAAAGATACACACCACCTACAGGAAAATTAAAGTGGCCTTTGAGAAAAGAAAAGCAGCTGTATGAATATCAACAGTTCAGACGGAAAACAAATACTAAGCAAAGGAGGGAAAGGTGGAAGGAATATGTAGTGGATCTGTAGAGTGGAGATGAGCTTAAAAGCAATATTATAAAAGTAGATGAAGAAGAGATGGGAGATATGATACCGAATTTGACACAGAACTGCAAGACCTAAGGAAACTAGATCCTTGGAGCAGACGACATTCCGTCAGAACTAGTAGTAACTTTGGGAGAGCCCAGCTGTGACACAACTCTTCCATCTGTTGTAGGAGACGTATGAGACAGGCTAAATACCCTTAGACTTCAAGAAGAATGTAATAATTCCAATTCCAAACACAACATTTGCTGATAGGTGTGAAAATAACCGAACCATCAGTTTAATAACTCACAGTTGCAAAATACTAACATGAATTCTTTACAGAAGAACGAAAAACTGGTAGAAACCTACATTGGGGAAGATCAGTTTGAATTTCGGAGAAATGTATGAATACGCGAAGAAATACTAACTCTACCTATTACTTTAGGAGGTAGGGTATGGAAAGGAAAACCAACGTTTATGGCATTTGTAAACTCTGTCAAAATCTTTCTCTACGTTGACAAGAATACTATCTTTGAATTTATGAAGGCATCAGGAGTAAAATAAGTGTACCCACTGAGAAAGCAGTAAAGGAAACCAAAGAAAAGTCTGGAGTAAGAAATAAACCCTAGGGAGAAGAATATAATCTTTGAGGTTTACCGATGGCATTATAATTCTGTCAGCTGTCTGGCTAAGGACTTGGAAGAGCAGTTGAAACAGATAGACAACGTCTTGAGTAGAGGATATAAGATGGAAATCAACAAAACAAAACAAGGGTAATGGAATGTAGTCGAATTAAATCAGGTGATGCTAAGGTAATTAGATTAGGAAAGGAGACACTGAAATTAGTAGACGAGTTTTGCTACTTGGGCAACAAGCTAACAGATGATGGCCAAAAATGTAGATTGGCAGTGGTAAGAAAAACGGCTCTGAAGAAGAGAAAATTGTTATGAAGATTTTCTTGAAGTGTAGCCATGTGTGGAAGTGAAACATGAACGATAAACAGTAAGGACAAGACGAGAATAGAATGTTTTGAAATGTTATGTTATATATGGATAGATCACTTAAATAACGTGGAGGTACTAAATAGAATAGAGGAGACAAGAAATTTGTGGCACAATCTGACTAGAAGTAGGGATCAGTTGACAGGACACATTCCGAGACATCGGGGGATTACAAATTCTGCACTGGAGGTACGTTTGGGGAGTAAACATCGTAATGAATACAGTAAGCTTATTCAGAAGAATGCAGGCTGCAGTAGTTATTCAGAGCTAAAGAGGCTTGTACAGAGTAGAATAGCATGGAGAGCTGCACGAACTTATTTTTTAGACTGTATATCAAAACAAAAAGAAAAGGAGAAACGCACTAGACTAATTTAGGAGGGCTATGTGGAAACGGTCCGTAAAATTGCACTTTAAAAACCATTTTGTTTGTAATGTTATCGACAATTTGTATCAACGCTGAGCATCGTATGAAAGATGTGAGCAGTATTTGTTTGGGCTGACTCCAGTGCATGGTGCAGCTATCTGCTAAAACTACAGAGAAAATCCACCCCGCAACTCTTAGCAGAGACAGCCTGTACATATACAACATGTGTGTGTATGTATCTCCAGCAGCTCTACGGAAACTTCCAGATCGATTTCAACCAAATTTGCCATATAAGTAGGAAACTTCACAAATATCAAATGGCTCTGGGCACTATAGGTCTTAACATCAGTCCCCTAGAACTTACAACTACATAAACCTAACTAACCTAAGGACATCACACACATCCATGCCTGAGGCAGGATTCTAACCTGCGACCATAGCAGTCGCGCAGTTCCGGGTTGAAGCACCTAGAACCGCTCGTCCACTGCGGCCGGCCACGAATATCATCAGTATGTGTTTATAGCCCTCTCGTTCTAGGAGAAGCAGAGATATTGGCAAAGAGCGGTTTTTCCAGCCCCTGGCATATAGACAGCCACCCAAAACTAGCCTGTTGTGTTGGTATAACATCCGCCTGATTTATCAACCTACTTTGCATGGCAATCTATTTGTCCAAGCAAGAAACGGTTTTCAAGCCACTGATGTGCTGGCTACCCTGCAGTGTTGTGGGAATGGTATTGTCCTGTTTTGCACGACACAGCTGCAAGGAGTTTTGAGGTGGGTAGAGCAGTGGTGGACAGAGAGAGGGGGAAGAAGGGGATTGATAGGGAGGGGCAGGACGGGTTGGACAGAAAGGATGGGTAGAGGGTTATGGATGCAGGAAGGGGGAAGGAGGGGAGGGCAGTGATAGGGGGAGGAGATGGATTTGGAGACATGGAGAAAGATGACAGGGATAGGTGGGGAGGAAGAGACGAATTAGGACAGATTGGCAGAAGATAGGTAGAGAAAATTGGGCAGGACAGAGAGTGGGGAGGTGATGGACTAACCAAGAGGGAAAGTGGATTACATAGAGAGAGAAAAAGGGAATGAAAATGGCAAAGAGAGGCACGAAATGATGGACATGGAGATAGGGGAGGAATAGGAGAGGTAGCAGAAGGAGAGAATGGTCGGAGTCAGGGGAAATAGGCATATTGAGGTACGAAGGAGACATAGGGCATGATGGGGCAGTTGGAGAGTGAGGCAGGATTTGATCAGTTGTTCACACATGCAGTGAGGATAGGGAGAGTGTCAGGAGGTGGTGGATAGAGAGATAATGTGAGAGCTGGTGGAGTTGGACAGAGATACAGATGTGCAAGACATGACTAGTCACATTGTGAGCTTAGGGAGGGTAGATGGCAGGAGGAGACATATAGATAAGACAGACAGGGGCAGTAGGTGAGGGCAGACAGAGGGAGGAGGAGCAGCAAATAGACAGAGGCTTAGGGGGGTGGGTTAGACAGAGAGTTTGTTGTGGAGGAGATGGGTGGATAGAGATGAGAGACTGAAGTGAATGGAGAGATGAGTTGGACATGGACAGAGGAAGGAGGAGATGGGTGCAATATATGTGCTCAACACGTATGCAGGAAAAGCTGTGGCGAAACGTCTAGTATACATAAAATACACTGTATGTGTGTGTATGTCCAACATGTACTCCTAAACAATTGTATCGATTTAATCGTTTTCAAAGATTTCTAGTAAATTTGATACACATGCTGCTTGCTGCTGGGGCAGAGATATGGGTGAAAAGAATTTTCAATCCAGAAATCTAGGCTACCCTGCATGACAGTGGGTGGCACAGCCCTGCACTTCTATGGCTACACATGCGAATGGGCACAACTAAACAGAGAGAGGTTGGAGGAGAAAATTACTAGTGGGGAGTTGGAGGACATGATGGACAGAGAAAGAGAGGATGAGGAGACTGATGGAGACAGAGGTGGGATTAGGAGATAGGGAGAGAGGTGGAGGGACAGAAAGGACGGGAGGAAGAGGTGGACAGATAGAATAGGGGTAGGAAGAGATGGACAGGGACAATCGAGAGATAGAGTAGGAGGAGTTCGTCTGAGAGAGTGGGAAGGAGAAGAATGGCAGTTTGGGGAATATGAGGAATGGATGGGCGGAGAGAGGGGGAGGATGAAGATGTGTGCAGTCTATGTGCCTAACGTGTATGTAGGAGAAGCCGCATAGGAAAGTCTAGTGTCCACATGTAAACAGAAAAACGCATGACCATTCGTAAACCACAGACTACAGTGCTGTAGAATCTGTGTACTTGCAAGAATCTGCTTCTGTGTTGGTCTATGGCGAAATTTCTTTAAGCTGTTGATTATGATCTGAACACATATCGTAAACAAACTGAAATATGGAAACGCTGAAAGTAAACATCCTATGTGACGACAGATATTCTAGTCTGTGGATAAGATATGTGAGAGTAACAAAATTGCTGTCAGAAACTGTAGCTGCCTCACTCTTGCAATAAATAACGTAAATTATAGTGAAATTATGTGCAGAGTATTTTTACAGTTTATTTGTTGATGAGCCAATTGTTACAGAGACAGATGAAGATAAGATGTAATAAGATCTTACAATGGGTGTGACACTTCAAGTCAAAATTTCTTGAAAGTATTGAGAACTTCATTGTTTTCACAGTTTATCTGTTCTTTAAATGTGAGAGGCGCTTGCTTAAGTTTGTGCCTGAAAACTTATAAATGTTATGGAAGATCCAGTTTTCTGCTTTTTTTTGTATCTGCAGGGTTTTTTTGGGCCGTTCTAATAGTTTTACCAGTTTCAAGGAAATGGGCAGCTACTGTTGATGTATTCTGTTGTTGGAAGTGACAGATAGCAAGGTGACGCAAATGTTTCGCTCCAAAACATGGAAATTTAATGAAAACCTACAAGCGAAGTAGGAGTAGAGACAGTAAACGACTTTTGTTCTTAATAAATATGACGTTGGTAGTGTTTTAAATTTTGACATTTAGTACATTCAAAAAGCTTAAGAAGTGGCCGATATTTCGTTTACAATAAACGTTTAACGAAACAGTGTGGTGAAGAAATAGAAACTTTGCGAGGTGCCTGGGCCAGCAGTGTATTTAACACTAAATTCTTCTAGAATCTTCATATATAAAGTATGCCCTAAGACACCCCCCCCCCCCCCAACTCCGACTTTTGCTGTTGCACATGGATTAAAAAATAAACGCGAACTGACTGTAATCGACCCTGCAAGTGGAGTAGAAAAGAGTTTGGCACCTGCAATAATTTAATTTGATAAATAAGTTAAGTAAAGGAAAGTTTCATTAACGTAGTGATAAATGAAAGGGTTGCTCTACCGATTAACAGAATGAAAGTTCTGTCCAAAATAACAATTTCATTTATTATGACTAAACTCAAAATCATAAACAAAACACATGAAACATTTACAATACATCAAATTGGATCAAATTGGATACTCAAATAAATGCTGTGAAGGTGAAGTTGTCCATAAACTAGATTGTGACATTTATGACGAAGTGATATGTAGAGCCAATTCATTGCAACTCAAATCTTAAGAGAAACACGCAGCCAACTCAACATTAATTGCTGCTACGGTAGTGGTAACTCAGACAATGAACACCCAAGACAGAACAAAGTTAGAAAAGTCGAACAGGCGCGCTCTGCTGAGCTCTTATTATCACAGTGCGAATTCCCTAGTCTGCCGGTGCTCCGGACATACATTACCAAGCTGTCTTCTTAACTGCAAGGACACAATCTGGCGTACCGGAAGCGATGGCTGGTTGCTTCGACGTCCCGTCGTGGTGATGATAACGTCGCGAGTATAGCTCGAAACAAATTGTCCTAGTCTGGTTCTTCCAGACTAAAGTCTTCCTATCAATACAAATGCGCCTCTGAGGGAGATGAAGAAGGCTCGCCAGACAATCACTGACGGTACAGTGATTGATTTTAACAAACGAAGTCACACAGTAACTCCGATACAGTCAACTTTAGTCAAAACTGCCCAAGACAGACAACATAAGCCGCTTGTATGCAGAACGCTCAATTGCCAACTGTACTCGGAAAGTTACATTGAAGTCGAAACTTCAGCAACTTCGTTAAACAGTTACAATCAAATAAAAGTATATTAGACAGCCAACGGAAGGCAAGCTGTCCAGAGCAGCGAGAGCTTAGTCTTGTAACCTACTCCAACCGAAAGATGAGAGCCGACTCCTCTAGAGCACCCATACAGGCCGAACACAGAACATTCCCGCCCCCATGACAGTTGCTGTGGTTAAACGTTCCAATCAGCAACTCGAAAAGCGGCGGAAAATTCCACTCTGTTGCCGGAGCACTACCATTCTACCAATGGAGATTCTTGGCGCCAATTTCTGCGCTGAGTTTGCTACGTCACGGAGCTATGCCCTGAGCAAGCCAATCACAGTTACAATTTTGCAGAAAGCAGGGGAATTTTCCCGCCACAACTGCCTGGGTACACAAGTCATTCCCACGCCTCGCTGGTAGCCCGCCAGAAAGTGTTTTCGCTAAGTTTCTGCGAAGTAACGGAACCTCTAGCCTAGCCGCTACTTCAGGCCCCTGTGGGCGTGTCTTTTGACAATGTCGGCGTCTGGAAAGCATTCACTCGACTCCCTCACACCCGTCGGATTAACCCTTTCAAGATCAGCAGAGTCCGCCTGTCACCGAACCACCCGGGTAATGAGAGACGCTGCGTGGGAAGTCCACGTGTGAAGGAATAGCGACTTTTCACCGTATGCAATTAGAGAGGAAAATCGTAAGATAGAAATATGAGAGGGGGCTCATGCCACCTCTCAACTTCAGGCGAAGGCTTTCGTTGGATGAATTTTTTCCAATTTTCGTGACGGTGTAACTGAAAAACAACACCTATAATCGTTCGTAGAAACTTCTGGTAATCAGTCATATTCAGAAAAGACTATTTACAATTGTTTTGCTGTTCGTCTTTGTAGTGTTTCTGTCAGCAATGAAATTCCTGAGGGCCGACCAGTACTGCCTCTCAACATACATCTGTGCCCAATGTGATTTAAGAGGAACGCCATGTGGTACAGGCATCTTTAGACATATCGAGAACTGCACAACATTCAGTTTTCCAAGGGATTCCGTTCAATTTGACGGACGCAAAAAAAAAAAAAATAAATAAATAAAATAAAATAAATAAATAAAAAGAAACAGGTGCATATGAGTTGGTGTAAGGAAATACTAAAAAATTAGCAATGCAAACTCTGTGTACAACTTTACAACAAGAGACAAAACTTGGATACATTCATGCGAGCCGGAAACTGAGAAGCATTCAATTATTTGAGTGTTCCAAGAAAATCCGAAATAATCGAAAGTCGTTCGTTCGTGGCTAGCCTCCAAGGAAATCATCACTCGTTTCGTTGCTAACGCTGGCAGTGAAGCGTCCACTGTTTTAGGAAACTGAAAAGCAGGTAATTCTGTATGATACATTTTCTTTTTCAAAGTCTTCGATGGAAACAGGAATAACAACTAAAACATCACGTCATTATTCATCACGACAATTACACTTGTCACACGGCACGTAAAACAATTATCTGACAGAGAATAACGTCGACTTACTGTGTTATCGCCATTATACATCTGGTATATCGCCTGACGTCTTGTCTGTTCCCTTATTTCGAGCAAAAATGCGTGCAAAAGCGATTTTCATAAATCTGTAAATTTTAAAGACGAATTTTTTCATTGTTTTTATGAGATAATTCCCCTCTCATAGAACAGTAATCTAGTTCTGTAGAATAATATACGTCTTTAATACTAAAAGTGCTTTGGATCGCCGGCCGAAGTGGCCGTGCGGTTAAAGGCGCTGCAGTCTGGAACCGCGAGACCGCTACGGTCGCAGGTTCGAATCCTGCCTCGGGCATGGATGTTTGTGATGTCCTTAGGTTAGTTAGGTTTAACTAGTTCTAAGTTCTAGGGGACTAATGACCTCAGCAGTTGAGTCCCATAGTGCTCAGAGCCATTTTGCTTTGGATCCAACTGGTTGGTGCGCTAGTGCTCCGTGGGCATACTGCGTGAAATTTCACATTAAGAGTGAGAAGTTCATTGGATTGAGCATGACGGTTACTTGTATTCGCCAGAGAGGTCTGCTGATTTGAGGTGCGTAGATTTCCTTCTGCAGGACCAACTGAACTCACTAGCGTGCCACGGGAACGCGACAACTAAATGTGTTGGCAGCATTTACCATGCAACCATGGTTACCATTGTAGTCTGAAGTCTGCTGAACGACTGCGTTTATACGATTCCCGCAACTTTTTTCTGTTCAGATATCTATGTTATTTGCCTGTGAGAATAAATACATAATTTTCGTTATGATTGTCGATGGATGTACGCTATGTACTAGTTCTATGTTTCATCCTAACTTTTCTTTCGCTATATAAAGTAGAAAATCTTACATACCACGTAAGGCGTAGCGGAGGATAGTAGACAGTCTTCCCTGATACGATTATCCACGTAAATAAAGAAGATGAAAGGAAGAAAATACATGTAACACTGGTTGTTCAAATTACCCAGAGGAAGCGAAATAGTGAAAATGTTTTTTTCTACTTTCAGTTTCATGTTCTCTCTTTTGTCAATCCAGATTAAAGCTGCTAAGCAGTTTAATTCCGGAGTATGTTAAGAATAATCTTCCTCCTTTTACCAGGAACAGGATCTAAAACCTGAGTCGTAGAATTTGAATTCCTATCGACACTAGTAAGGTAAACAGGAATATGATGAATGTTGTGCTGTTTTAAGCTTCACCTACTTCGCAGGAGAGCTTCTGTGAAGTTTGGAAGGTAGGAGACGAGGCAGTGGCGGAATTGAAGCTGTGAGGACGGGGCGTGAGTCGTGCTTGGGCAGCTCAGTTGGTAGAGAACTTGCCCGCGAAAGGCAAAGGTCCCGAGTTCGAGTCTCGGTGCGGCACACATTTTTAATCTGCCAGGAAGTTTCATATCAGCGGAAACTCCGCTGTAGAGTGAAAATTCATTCTAGAAACATCCCCCAGGCTGCGGCTAAGCCACGTCTCCGCAATATCCTTTCTTCCAGGAATGCTAGTTCGGGAAGGTACGCAGGAGAGCTAAAACGTAAAGATGTTTCGATATCATCTCCTGACGACGACACTTACGTGATTTGTCGAAATATCCCAGAGTCACAACATACGCTGAAAGTGCCGAGCCAATTGGCAACTTATTTTCTTTTTGCGAGATAAGACATAAACGTATGGCCAACATCATTTTAAATATACCCGGAACTGAATTCGCGTTGAGTTTCGTTGGCTCTGTGCTTAGTGTTTAACGCTCTCCAAGGTTCGATCCATTTTATTCTGTGGGATGGTTTAAAATTAGCTCCTCTCAGCAACATATGGGCAAATCAGAAACTGCTTTGGTAGCTGCATTTAAATAACATACGACACACTTACATGACGTCCAGTTGAGAGACTAGGACCTAGCTGGTAGCTATGTAATATCCGCAATTTAAATAAATTTTCAATTATGTAAGCCACAATTGAGTACAGTGTAAAAATAAAAACCTTAACCTGAGAAACCAAATACTTTTCGTTACTTGTCAATAGCTTAACAGAGGAGAGGCCTTTCGATGATTACTCGTATTGTAACCCACTGTTCCACAATTAACTAGATTATTAATAAAATTTAATCAAGGTTCTACTTTCATCTTGGTATTCTTGAATTCTTGCGATGCCCATGGGTGAGAGAAAGTGAAGCATTTCGCTCGATCAAATATAAGGAGACGCCCACAGAGAAGTGCTTGTGATTAAAGCGGTGCCTTACCACCGAAAGTTAAACGAGCATTAGAAGAGATCATCAAGAAGTCGATAAACATCTGCCACAGTATAGAAAAGCGAGAATTTTGTCGCTGCACCGAGTATCATGGCGTGTGTGTTTTGGGCGGACGAAGCTGTCTGCCTTGAGCTGGCGCGTGCAGAACTCGCGAAAGGCACCGTACTCGGCTGCTGAGGAGCAGGAAGGGACTGCGGCACACCGACGCCTCCTACAGTAGTTCCTGAAAACTCAGCGAGAAGGACTTGAAGATTATCCTCGCAAACATTGAGCCCTTGAATTAAAAAGAGATGTCCCTCACCAAAAGCCGAGTGAGAAAGACCTGGCAAATCTAAACCCTGGCTGAAAATTTTATAGCCGAAAGTGAACAGTATTAGGAGACAGCTTTCTAGTAGGAACGCCATTATGTAACAGATCATTAGATTATAATCTTAGCGTCATCATTGCTCATTCCTAATTATCGAATTATGTTTGGTTTGGTTACCATAAAAAGGAGACGGTTGGTACGTTATTCGCATCTCCAATTTTAACACTTACAAGTCCTTCTCGCTCTATCTTCACTAATCGAAACCATAGCAATGAAGTGTATTTTTATTGCATTTGAAGTTTTGCGAATCGATTCTCATGGCAGCATGGTCTTGGATACTGTAGAGGCACTTGCTTGTATTCAGAACAAAATAATTTGGCACTCAGCGTTTAGTTATTATGTTCGAATGAATAGTCGACCATTCTCTAGTAAAATACATACCAAGAGAATATTTAAACGCCCTAGACGATTCCCTTAGTATACCAACAATATTAAGGACCTTCTGGCAACAGCAAATACAGTACAGCAATTGCAAACCAAAGCATGTTTCTGCAAATAGGCAGGCCTCAATTACAACACGCACAACTGTCAGCAAGAAGAGGCGAAAGCTTTAAATAACTACCATAGATGAGCAGTATTACACCACCTGCTGTCAAACCATAACAAATTTTGATAAAGTGTTAATCATACCAGTGGTACGAAAATAAGTAGGCATATACTGTGGACGAGAGAGAAGCCGAAATACAGATTAGGAAAGCAAAAGTCTGAATGCCGACTTCTGTCTTCCAATGACCCGTCACAAAAGAAAATCAAGGGATATTTCCTTAATTCAATAATCGTGTCACTGCTAATGTGACAGACAGCAATTAGTACAAACGCTATAACCCAATAACGCCCAAGTGCCCGAAAAAATCGCTGTCAAGTTCTGTACATGGTTTGCGACTGAATTATCCCCGTTCGCTTGAGCAGAGATATTATTGTTGACTGCAAAATAACTCTAACGTTACACCGATAGAAAAAGGAAATAGAACAGTTTACAGGACTACCACAGAATGCTTTAACATATTCTGAAAACACGCGTTATGACCTAAGTGTAACAAAATTATCTTTTTCCCGGAATTTAGCATGTGATTCAAAAATTTTGTTATGGAAAACTCAACTTCCTCACTCTTTACAAGTGATATTTTCAGTACCTTGTGGAGAGGGAAGCACAGGAACAATGAGCGTCTACAAAGACGAGTGACGTGAATAGACGCTGACGTGTTCAACTGACAAAGTATGAGACACTCTCAAAGTGTCCAGAAGACATGGTCGGATGTCATTGTAATATCGTACACGTACACCATCGGCGGGTATGTAAATAACTGTCATTCCAATTCTCTGCTAGACGTAGAAAGGTCACCAGAGTACATTAAAGTTGTTCGCGTTTAACGGCGGTAACAGGCCTGGGCATGAACACGGTCAGATGTTGAGTGACCTCTGTGAACGACACGGACATGACAGCGGTATCAGATCTCGCCAGAACTGTGCCTCCATTTAGACAGCTGGTCGGAACGTGCGTTATGCAGATTTGTGGTGCATTCGGATGTGACAATGGTCGCATTAAGGGGACGTGATCGCGGGTATTCTCGTCGTAATGGTTCCTTCCGAACATACATGGCCACCGCAAGAGATAATCTCCGTACATAATGCATCAGAAAGAATCATTTAATTTCGCACGTCTATGTTTCTGAAACTAATAAACCCTTGAGATGCATGACATTGTCAATGCGGTATTCAAATTGTTCCCAACTGCAGCAAGCATGTCTTGAGTTACAGCTTCTACAGCTGTTGTTACGCGATGTCTCAGTTCTTTCGTTGTTGTTGGTAACGGAGGCACTTAAACAGAGTCTTTTATAAACCTCCACAAGAAATAATCACACACAGTCAGGTCCGGCGACCTTGGAGGCCAGTAGTGTAAGGCTGAATCATTTGGTCCAGTGCGACAGATCAGTCGCTCAATAATCCTTCGATTTAAAAATTAATGCAGTTCCAGATGCCGGTGTGGCGGTTCCCCATCCTGTTGCTAACTGAAGTCGTTCGAATCAGTCTCCAACTGTGGGAAAAGAAAGTTGTCAAACATGTCGAGATATGTGCTTCCTGTAAACTTTCGGCAAATAAAAATGGACCATATACATTTACCCCTGAAACTGCACAAAACACATTAAATTCTGGAGCGACCCTCTCATGTTGTACAACTTCATGTGGTTGTTCCGTACCCCATATTCTCACATTATGACGGTTCACCTTTTCATTGAAATGGAAAGTTTCCTCGTCAGCAAACACTAAGAGTGAATGAAAACTGTCATCCTCCATCTTGCCAAGAACGAAACTACAGATATCCACACGTTCTTGTTTGTCACCTTCACGAAGAGCTAGTAGTAGCTGATTTTTGTATGGTTTCATGTGTAAACGTCTACGTAACACAAGCCAGACGGACGTCGGGAGCATGTTGAGCTGTCGAGCTGCACGGAGGACGGATTTCTGAGAAATCCTTGTGAAAATGCGGCGGATACGTTTGACGTCTGTGTCAGACACCCGGGGACGGCCCGGCGATTTGTCTTTACACATACAACCTGTTTTTCGGAATTGTTCATACCATGGACTAATGTTCTGTGCTGTAGGAGGATCCACACCATACCTAGTACGAAAGTCACGCTGAACAGTTAACTGACTCGCACTGCACGTAAGTCCGGGCTGTCGTTAACACCACAACACAAACAGTTGCGTTCGCAGTAGCGTGGCGACCGGAATAAACTGACTGCTGATGAATAGCGTCGCGTTGTGTTCTGCGCTACCCAGGATGACCAACGTCGGAGAGTATGGTCACGACCTATGAGGGATCCCGATGTTCCAATGTTTTGGTGAGGCATTGTGGTGTTACTCCTGGCATCATTGTATAGGATGCCATGACGTAAAACGTGAGGTCACGGCTGTTAGTGTAACTGTGCTGACACAATGGTACGTCACGGACATCGTGCGACCTCATGTGTCACCTACCACGCGACAATACTGTGGTGCCACTTCTTAATAGGACAGTGCTCGTTCACAGATGGCAATGGTTCCTATGAAATGTCTGTGACCTCCAGATCTGCCCCCGATACAGCATTTGTGGTACCAGCTCGGACGTCAATTGTGTTCGAGTGTCAATATCCATGATACGAAGGACCACTTATAATAGTTGTGGGCCTACTTGCCCCAGGAGAAAGTACGTCGCCGTTATCGAACTGTTCCCTACAGAATCAGTGCAAGCTTCAAGGACAGACGGGGTGGAAAGTGGTTCATACTGCCAAGTTATTAGTAAATTCTATTCGATTTTGTAATCACTGAAATGCCATCACATACCCTCGGAAGACGCCGTACAACTCACGTCAAACCAGATTAGAAAACTTAAAGATGCGTTTTCAAGGGAGAATTAGAAACAGCACTCAGCCCACTGCGTATCAGTGCCGTGTATTTGGTGCAGACAGAATTGGGAAAACAACAGCTCGAACAGAGGTGAACAGGCAATGTCCATTCCATTCCCTTCACTACTCTACTAAGGACATGACGTAGTTTTTATTGGATCATATATTAAGACTATTTTACCGATCCGTTCAGGAGCACTAAAAAAACCTAATATATGATCCAATAAAAAGCACGTCGCTTCATTAGTGGAGTACTGAAGCGAATGTAGACGTAGATGTAACTATCACATAGCCAACTGCAAGGAAGCAATTATAAAGTTATCATGAGTTAATCCTTTAGTCTCTAGGCATTAGCTTGTAGAATGGGTTATTTGTTAATCCGCGTCGTCATTTTCCGCAACATGTACACACCTTTTCTGCGTCATAACGGAGATAACTTAATCGGGAATATTGTTTACATCCTTTATAATCGAAGAGTTTGCTTTGTATCCAAATGAATTTTTCTATCAACGGAAGCCATACACAGTGTTTCTCTGCAAGTGGTTTGTTTAGAACGCAACACCTCTGTGTCATCTGGTGGCATTAATTCTATGTCATAACGAAAGGAAAGCAAGAGCTGATATCAAAGTTTTCTAAATTACGACCAAGAGTATTGGCATGTTCGTTGGCAGGTATCCAAACGGCGTGCAACATTTTATTTTCATTTATTTTCTACGAATATTACTACACGCACAACAAATTGTACTCTGTCTTTTGCTACTCTATGTTACACATGTTCGTTCTCATATATTTGCTTATTCATTACTTTTTGCACCTAACAGACTATTGGAAACAGGTCAGCGTTGTTAGGGACTGCTAGCACCCTTGTAAGCTTTCTATAAAAATAATTGTCTGTGTGTGAGAAAACTAAATACATTGATTTCGAAACCTTTCCCCTGATGTAAACGTGTACTTATGATAACGCATTCACTTAATGAGCAAAGCTGACTGTTGGTTGGCCTTGTGTTGCGCATGTGAAATAAAACTTTAAACTTCATGAAATGCAAAATTTGAAATAATGAAAATGTATCTACTTAAATGCCTACAGAAACTGTGCTCAGTGAAAACTATGTAACTAAAACTCAGTATCTAAGCACATTATGAATACTGTATGATATGAAGTGCAGTGCTACACTAAGGATATCGACAAAAAAAAAAAAAAAAAAATACTGCTGTAGACGGAAGAAAATAACTGTTTGAAATTACTAATACTGTTCACTGAAAATAATGTACTGGCTAGCACGCAACCTGACAGTCCTGACCACAATACTGTTTGCACAAAAATGCAAGATGAGATCTGCCTCTTGCGAAGCATGCTGTTTTTGTGTCTAGAGTACTGATCTTCTCGAAAGCAAATAATGGCTCTGAGCACTACGGGACTTAACTTCTGAGGTCATCAGTCCCCTAGAACTTAGAACTACTTAAACATAACTAACCTAAGGACATCACACACATCCATGCCCGAGGCAGGATTCGAACCTGCGACCGTAGCGCTCGCGCGGTTCCAGACTGTAGCGCCTAGAACCGCTCGGCCACACCGGCCGGCAAAGCAAATACAAGTCAGGAGAAGTATCAGCTAAAAATAATCTACTCTAAATTCTTTTTGTCAGAAACAGTCTGTTGCTTCGTGTGGCGTAAGGTACAATGGACACGGGATAAAAACTCAAAACTTTACCATGAATCATGGAGGTGGGTTTTGCTGTAAATAAAATCGCTTTTGAGGAATTACACATTCTAATTACTGTCAAAAACACTGCACAACATAAAAAGACTCTAAAAATTACAATATTCTATCATTAGAAGGACACTTCAAACATACCTTTAAAATTCCTGTAAAATCTTCTCTATGAACAAAATGGACAAGAATGCATTAAAAAAAATTCAACTGCACGCTACTAAGCCTCAAATAACAACGCTCCAAAGCTGCACAACAGAATAACAACTCAGCCAAAGATAAAACTAAACACACAGTCAAGGATCTTATTTACTACACAAGTAGTGCTTTCATTCCTCTTTGTCCCAGTACAGTAAAGGTGAAATATTTACCATATCAGAAAGCTTATGAGAACCTTACAACCTATGGGTCCTTTATACTACAGTCAGCAATCACGTCTCACGTTCTCAACAAACTTTACCAAAGTTGTACCTCACATACATAACAGATGTGTAATGGTACCGATCCTGCATAAATGTAGTCAATTTAAACTGGAAGGAACTACATACTATCTTCAACTGTTCACTGTACGCCGAGTAATATTTTCTAGTCCACTCATTATTGTGAAAGCCCAGTTTCTGCTGGAATCTTGTCTTGTCCATACGTTGCTACATTATTCGCCATAAAATGGCGCATTGTTTACCGTAGACGCCACTAAGTGTTTGGAGTTGCGTTAATAAGCTAGGAAGAATTATAGCATCTCTGGGACGACTGCTGCACCAGCAGCATTAATTTTCTGTTCCCCTTCCTCTGCTGCTTAATCACTGGCAGAAGTCTTCAGTTATAACTTGAGCTCTGAGTTGCTAAACTTTATCTACAGAACGGCTTTCACAACGAAGACTCCAGTAATGTGCTTAATACACCGAAAACCTTTCCACAATCTGAAGCTTTGTGTACAAAAGCCAATAAGTCGTCGTCAACAAAGACAGTTACTGCTTGAAGTTTTAATCCAGAGTTGTCGGGGAAGAAATGGGATGAACGACAGCTGCAAGCTTCCTCACTACAGATTTTCTGTGGAATGTCGCTAACATATAACTAATTAATTTTTGTTTCAGAATTACTATTCTTTTTATTATTATTTGTATATAATATAAAGATTTACTGCTTTGTGTTTATGAGAGCAGCCATCATTGTCATAATCGATTTCTTAAAGAAAATTTGAAGAATTACCCATTTACGTTTGTTTCAGAATAATAATCTCTACAATATCAAAATTTTTGATCATCTATTTAGCAGAAGTAACGTGTGTACATACGGATGTCACACTTTTCATGTAGCCACATCAATGTTTATAGCTCTTATTACAGGTAATTATACACTGCTGGCCACCGTAAATGCAACACCAAGAAAGACAAGAGGTAGCACAACAAGATTTATTTTGTAGATAACATGTTGACCAAGTATCAAATGATTACGTTTACAGACGTCTGTGACATGTGGTTCCTGCCAGAATCAGTAGCCAGAGTAGCCGCCATTGTTGGAGATCACCGCTGCCACACGTCTCGGCATTGAGTCAAAGAGACGTTGGATGTGTTCCTGGGGTACAGCAGCCCAAGCAGCTCCCACACGTTGCCAAAGATCATCTGGTGTGGCAGCTGGGGATGTAATCTGGGTCACTCGTTGAGCAACCATGGACCACATGTTTTCTATCGGCGAAAGATCCGGAGAGCGAGCCGGCCAGGGAAGCAATTCAATCTGGTTATTGACGAAGAACCTTTGGACAATGCGTGCCACGTGTGGTCGCGCATTATCCTGTTGAAATATGGCTGTGGCCGAGCCCTGAAGGTAAGGAAGGACAACTGGCTCCAGCACCTCGGATATGTAGCGCCGGCTATTTAAAGTACCGGCAATGCGTACTAGAGGCGTGCGAGAGTAATATCCAATACCGCCCCATACCATAATACCCGCTGCAAGACCAGTGTGGCGGTGCATAATGCAGCTGTCCAGCATCCTCTCTCCACGGTGTCTCCACACTCGAATTCGACCATCGTGCTGTTGCAGACAGAAGCGTGCCTCGTCAGTAAAGACAACGTCATTCCATTCTGCCGTCCACATCCGTCTGTCATCACACGATTGGCGACGGAGACGTCTGTGGTTCTGTGTCAATGGTAGACGAAGCAATGGACGTCTTGCGGACAGACCGCTCTGCTGTAAACGGCGTCGAATGGTATGCGCAGACACTGGATGATGCGTTACAGACGCAATGTGCTGTGCTATGGTTCGGGATGTCACTGAGCGATCCGTCACTGCCATGCGCACCATTTACCTATCAGCACGTGCAGTGGTGCACCGAGGTGAATGCGATCGACCACGTCGGTCCGTCGTACCCTCCTGCATCCAACGGTCACATATCCGCATTACAGTTGTTTGGTTTCGTCCAACACGACTAGCGATTTCTCTGTATGATAATCCACAATCTCGGTAAGCCACTATCCTTCCTCTGTCGAACTCGGATACTTGATCAAAAGATGTTCGCTGTTGTCTACGAGGCATAACTGATCGTCTTGTGAAACAACCACAAGGTAAACACACGTGCCGAACGTACACTCGTCGAAATCGCCAAGCCTTAAATGGCGCTATGAGGTGGCGCCACAGGCGCGCGTGATGTGCGTCTGCGCTGAAATTCTAATGTTGCATATTTTACCGCTGCAAACCCATGGTGTAAATTTCACTTGATTCGGATGCTTCCTTCAGGGTGTTGCATTTACGGTGGCCAGCAGTGTATTAGATGCTTCTGGTTGTAAGATTCCAGAAAAGCCTTAAGACTAGGTATGACACATTTTAGTTGTTCAGAGATGCATTCGGTACAGGTATCCATTGCAATATAAATGTAATTAGAATACCTCGCTGTGTAATATTACTTTGAAATTGACCAAGAGGCCATATAATGGAATTATCTTCCGCGATTCAAAGCAACAAATGAAAGCCGTCGTTGGTATCGTAATAGATAGCGTGATATTCTAATTATATGCCAACAAATCGTAGTACGATGAGCAAAGTAAACAGAATCGATATCGCTGTATGATATTTCTCTGACCTGTCTGGACTTTTAAATAAACAACACAGGTTATTAGTGACTAATTTTAGTGTTGCATTTTCTGCAAACTGCAAGTAATCTATATAAAACTGCTTGTCTTACAGTCCCATGCACTGCGATCAAGAAATAAAAGTTTTCGACAATTACATAAATGTCAGAACATGACAGTATTATATATTACTTGAATTTACAAAACTTTCTGTAATAAGAAAGAAATGCGGTTAAAACGTCCAAGAATGTCAGCATCGTCATACAATTTTCATAATGTAGTTAAAACTGCATTAAATTCAGTTAAACAAATGACAGAACAACCAGCCATAGCATACTATAATTTGATTGAAAGACTGTGCATTTTGCCCCAAAATGCACCGAATTATCAGGATCAAATAGTTCAGTAGAAAAAGCTTGGACATATATTGAAAATACCATTCCAAGTGAATTTAAGAATCTTTGACTAACATTGATATCCTATGTTGAAAATTAGTGGAATTCTTCAAAAACAGTATCTACAGTATCTTATACGATGTTTACAAATTTTGTAGTTCTGAGTTAAAATTCAGGTCTTCAAGACCGTTAATTTTTCCAGGCAGTTCAAAATACGTTGTTACGCAGAATAATCAAAAGAAAATTCTTGCTAAGCTTTCTTCCGATTGTCTTGTTAACATACTTTTTACAAAAGATACTACAATGTTATATAATAAAGACTAGTCACATTTAAATAGGAACAATCGTCCTAGCACATCACTCTCTTGGTTTTACACTATTTTTTATACCGCAGTTTATGTATTTGCTCAGGAAATATATAATGCTTAAATAATGTAAAACAATAAGTTAGTTCAAATGGTTCTAAGCACTATGGGACTTAACATCTGAGGTCATCAGTCCCCTAGACCTAGAACTACTTAAACCTAACTAACGTAAGGACATCACACACATCGATGCCCAAGGCAGGATTCGAACCTGCGACCGTAGCAGCAGCGCGGTTCCAACAAGCTGGTATTCTTTGTCATCTATAAAAGCATTTGATTGATTAAGCTGTGAAACTCTCTATGAAATCTTTAAATTTTATGTAAATATTGATATTGCAAAGAACTCTATAAAAATAATTATAATTCAACAGTCACGAATATAATTTACTGTTTGTATATCACACGCCAAGTGTGATATCTTCTTGAAAGTAATACACCAGTACTGCGATAGTCAGTTACCGACACATGTGTACTCCACAAGCCATGCCATGGTGTGTGCCGGAGGACTGTCTGTGTAACTGTCACTTCCTCCTTTCCTGTTCCAGACTGCTAGTGATCCGCTGGCAGAACGATTGTCGGTAAGCCTCCGTGTGAACTCGAATCTCGATTATTTTACCTTCATGATATTTTCACGAGATATACGTAAGGGGAAGCAATATGTTGGTTGTCACTTCTAGGAACGTACCCTCTCGCATCTTTGACAGTAAATCAGACCATGATGCAGAACGACTCACTTGCAGCATCTGCCACTTGAGTTGGCTGAACATCTTTCGCACTTACTAAAAGAACCTGCTATTCTTTGGATTTTCTCTGTTTCCTCTGTCAAACCTATGTGGTACAGATTGTTTGATGGTAGCTGGTTAACTAAATTAATTGACACTGTGGAGTAACCACATTTATATGCTGTTTGTTTATAAATATAAATTTTTTCTATCAAACAGTGCTGAATGAACCACTTAGCACGAAAATGAGAAATATGTAGAAAGAATGAATCAAAGGCTGAATTTACGTGTGACCAAGATTTTGAAACTAGCACAAATGGGGAAGAATAGGGGAGGGGGAGAGAGAGAGAGGTCAGTCATCATCTCTAGGAAACTCGGCACATGCGAGAAAAACTTCTGTACCATTTATTCCTAATTCTGATGGATTCATCTCTGTCTGATACAGTAAACGGCAAATTCCACTACTGACTCTAGACTTTTCAAATAGGAGACGAAGTTGTTGCTACAATACAGTACACTTGTGCAGGTAGGCTGTTCGGTTTTAGGCGAAATATATGCCTTGGGAAAACTCAACGAGTTGTTCAGAGGCCTTTGCAGGAATACTAAGCCACGCTGCTTCTACACTGGTGACATGGCGCATAATCATCCATAAAAAATCGATCGTTGTTTGGGAACATGAAGACCACGAGTGGCAACAAATAGTTCAGTTTCCAGTCAATGATTCAGCTGGACCAGAGCATCCAGTCCATTCCACGTCGACACAGCCCCACCTTGCACAGTGCCTTATTGACAACTTGGGTCCAAGGCTGCACCGCACTCGAACCCTATCATCAGCTGTTACCAACTGAAAATGGGATTCATCCGACAGGTGACGGTTTTCCAGTCGTCTAAGGTCCAACTGGTATGGTCACGAGCCTCAACCATCTCTATTCTGGAGGTGAAAGATACTGGAGTAATCTCCAGAAATGGTACTTCCATGTAGATGCCACCAACTGCGACCGCAGAGAAGCACAGACGTGGAACGTCTATAGGATTATCGACAATGGGAAGAAAAGCTTCTGTTTCCGACTTCGAGTGTGACTGAAGTGGCAAAATTTTAATCAACAAGAGCATGTACCAAAGCATACTCAAGTACAGAGTGATTCAAAAAGAATACCACAACTTTAAAAATGTGTATTTAATGAAAGAAACATAATATAACCTTCTGTTATACATCATTACAAAGAGTATTTAAAAAGGTTTTTTTTCACTCAAAAACAAGTTCAGAGATGTTCAATATGGCCCCCTCCAGACACACGAGCAATATCAACCCGATACTCCAACTCGTTCCACACTCTCTGTAGCATATCAGGCGTAACAGTTTGGATAGCTGCTGTTATTTCTCGTTTCAAATCATCAATGGTGGCTGGGAGAGGTGGCCGAAACACCATATCCTTAACATACCCCCATAAGAAAAAATCGCAGGGGGTAAGATCAGGGCTTCTTGGACAAAACACAAAAAGCTTTCTGTTGAGCGGTCGCCATCTTAGCATCAACTGACGCTGACGCCTAGTCAACAGCGCCTCAAGCGAACAAATGTACAACTAAATGAAACTTTATAGCTCCCTTAATTCGCCGACAGATAGTGCTTAGCTCTGTCTTTTGTCGTTGCAGAGTTTTAAATTCCTAAAGTTGTGGTATTCTTTTTGAATCACCCTGTATAATGAACTGTCTCAGCCTTTTAGGCACATTTCGTACGTATTTCTCTGTTTTTACAAGGTCAGTTGCAGGTGTGTAGCACATATCATTTTACATGTATCCATTCCGGCGGCGAACGACATTTATCACAGTTACTACTTTTCTGCAACATTAAGTCAACTTTTCTTAATATCAGCAGCGCAAGAATTACTTGTCGAAGATGGCGACATAGTCGAACTCATCAAAGTACACTCATGAACAGCTGAGTTAAGCACTTATCCAGTATTGTATGGAACCACTTACGCGTTGATGACCATGCCGAAGCGTCCCGATATGCGCTCCACGGGACACTGAAAGTAATGGAGAATCGTACAAATTCATGATCGCTCGAGTGTCGCCATCACTCACTTAGAGTGCACGACGCTAAGTCCAAGGCACGCGAATCTCTGTCAATGGTGCAGTAGCTTCACGTTCGTTGACTGCTACTCATGTCTTTCTGGTACAATTAGAGAGAGGTTGGGCGGAGCATTGCATTGCTGAAGGTACAGAAAAAGAAATCGAATTACATTTCATTTCTAAAGTCGAAATGTTACCTACAGGATGTCCAGTGAATAACTCCCTGATCTAAAAACTATATAACACGAAAATAAAGTCGATGTAAGAAAGCTGGAAGAATTTTAAACAAAAGTTTCGAAATAGTAGTTACAAAAGCTGCTAGCAAATGGCGCTGTACACTGTACAGCTTGTATCACCATGCATAAATAAACTCGTCCTCTTCGAGCAGTGCCGGCCGGAGTGGCCGTGCGGTTCTAGGCGGTACAGTCTGGAACCGAGCGACCGCTACGGTCGCAGGTTCGAATCCTACCTCGGGCATGGATGTGTGTGATGTCCTTTGGTTAGTTAGGTTTAATTAGTTCTAAGTTCTAGGCGATTGATGACCTCAGAACTTAAGTCGCATAGTGCTCAGAGCCATTTTTTCTTCAAGCAGTCTTTGCAATGCCATCACAATATTTATCAAAATGTCCACCGCTCGCAGTAAAGAGGCGGCGTAAACGAACAATTTTGTGGTAAGTTCCTATGGGACCAAACTGCTGAGACATCGATCCTTAGGACTACACAATGTTTAATCTAACTGAAACTAACTTACGCTAAGGACAACACGCACATCCATGCCCGACGGAGGGCTCGAACCTCCTACGGGGCGGAGCCGCGCGAATCATGGCAAGGTGCCCTAAACCACGTGGAAAATGTACAATGATATTAGCAATCACCTGTTGTGACGTCTCACCTGAAATGAACCCAACTGTCAGACAAACTGACGATTCAAGTTCGTCCAGCTTTGTAGGATAGTTTCAGTATACAAGGTGTTTCAACGTTCCCGAAAAAAATGTAGTGACAAGAAGTCATACCAGGTAAATATGAAGGCCAAAGCCTGACTGCGCCAGCAGATTTGGCATAAGCCAACTCAGTGACTCTGTTTAGAAGTGGAAATCAACGAAATGAAACATCTGTTTGGTGCTGTGCGGTTGGATCCCATCATGAATGAATCATGTACCTGGCCGATGATCTAAAGCTACTAATTGTCTCAACATTGCAACACGATGTTCGCCACTTATAGATTATTGCATGAAGAAAGTGTTAAATAATTTCTCTGCTGCATACTGCAGCGTAAACTGCAGTTTTGGGAGTGTGCAATGGTTTCGCCTCACACAAACGGGGATCTTCGGAGCCCCGAAGTCGCCAGTTTTGTTTTATTCACGAATCTATTCAGAAAGAAGAATACTTCATCTGCAGACCAGATATCGCCAGCATCAAATCCTTCATTGTAAGTGATTGCACAGTGAACTGGTGGCTTCGGATTTTGAAGGGAAAAATATGTAGGCTGCTTCTCAGTACTGTATGCTAGTGCACTTGAGAACAGTCACTGCTAGTATTCTTTGGACGGATTCCCTCGCATGTTTTCGGATAAGTTCAGAAATTGTGGCTATATTTTCTTGAGTTTTCATGTTACTTAATTCTAAAGTCAGGGAGTCCTTTATTGGACACTCTCTCAGTTAAAAATGTTGGTTTGTTGGTGATGTGGGTGATTTAAACTGCCTCTCAAAAAGCCTCTTTTATTCAAACCGCAGCTTCTGCTGGTATCATAACGTTCTTCAAATACCGATCGTCGGTTAGGTGCATCGTTTTCTTCCATGTAAACGTGCCCCGCATGAGAATTACTTGACCAGCTTTCTGGTCAACGCTTCGTTCTTTCCTCTCATCAGCGTATCCTGCGATTCATCAGACAAGGCATCCAATGGCGTTTCTGTGCCCATGCTGATACCTGTGTGTTGTGACGTGCGCTAATCAGAGGAACACACTTGATGGCGTCTGTAATGCATAGAGAAGATGGTTCTGGAAGTTATGACTGTCCACCGATAAGTGATCTTGTGAGTGATTCATTGCCTGTTGACCCGATGTTAACAAAGTGCGGTAGTCGATGGCGACCCTATTATATCGACATGCTGTCGCCCTATAGCAGTTGACTGGTGGCGGCTGTCTCCCCGAGCCGAGGTACTCACGCTATATCCTTGAGACAGTGGCTAGTGAAAATCTCTGTGCCTGCTCAACCTCAGGGATAGGCAGTCCCGTTCGTAGCGGTCAAACACTAAACACGCCGATATCGTTCCTCTTGCCAGTCTTGCGGTTGAGTCTCATCCCTACGTCCTACACTCTCTGACGGCTTCTCTGTCACACTACATGCTCTATTAATCTATTCGCGGGTCTAATTGATGAAGAATGCACAAGTTGTACAGTTGTAAGAGATTACCCATCTCATTTATTCAATATGTCTACACGATTACAAGCCGCACGGGGTAGCCAAGCGGTCTGGGGCGCCTTGTCACGGCATGGGTGTGAGTGTTGTCCTTAGCGTAAGTTAAGTTACATTAAGTAGTATGTAAGCTTAGGGACCGATGACCTCAGCAGTTTTTTCCCATAAGACTTTACCACAAAGTTTCAAATTTCCACGATTACAACATTTCAGTCACTTTTCTTGGAAGTAATATCTCTACAGTCGCACTTGTTTATTTTATTTGTTTGTTCCCTACAACTTTCAGTGTCGTAGTCTCATTCGTAAGCGTTTATATATAACATGAGTACATAAAGGATGACTTTCTATGTATAGATATAAATGGTTCAAATGGCTCTGAGCACTATGGGACTTAACATCTGAGGTCATCAGTCCCCTAGAACTTAGAACTACTTAAACCTAACTAACATAATGACACCACACACATCCATGCCCGAGGCAGGATTCGAACCTGCGACCGTAGCAGTCGCGTGGTTCCAGACTGAAGCGCCTAGAACTGCTCGGCCACTCCAGCCGGCTATGTATAGATATAAATTTTGATAAATTATACTAGTGTTATAACTTATCATGCTGCCATCGATTTACGTATGGCGTCGATTCAAAAAGTCCCTAGACTAATTTTGTACTCCATGTGCTGGCGACGTCAGAGATGTAGCTACAGTGGCAGTTTGAAATAACAAGAGTAAACAACAGATGTGCATTTGACCAGCCAGTTGCAAGCAGGCTCTGGTAATTAGTGGAGGAACGGCCGTAGTGTGCCAATGTTGTCGTGTCACAAATTGGCGAATACAGCAACACATCTAAATCAAGTGTTCAAGGCATTCTCAAGAATGTTTTGAACAAGAGAAAAGTGTGTGGGAAGTGTGTTCCGCACAACTTTACTCCAGAATAGAAACAACGGTGCGGCGACGCCTGTCGCGACTTGATTGGCATGAAAACCGCGGACAGTTCTTTTCTGGAAAAATACGCCACAGATGACGAGACTTGGTGTTATCAATACGATCCTACCACAAAAAGGCAAAAGTGCAGAAATTCACATGAAGTGTCAACGCTTTGACGACGTATCCGGCTTTCAAGCCAATGTGACGCCCGAGTAGAACAATATTCCAAAGAAGAACTTTTATTTCTGTTTCACATGGTTGTACGAAAATTCTGTGAGTTGTCCTCATGTGACGAGAGACAATGTAGTACACTTGAAGCACTGAAACTACCAAATAAATTTTTATCCAGGTTTTACGAACCCAGTCTCGTAACATTCTGGACTGACATAATAGGACAATAATCCCTACAATGCATGGAATTTAGTTCAAGTTACAGGTAGCTACGTAATGTGTTAAACAAATGGCTGTTCTTCGTGATAGGAATGAAACAGGTATGACGCACCTGACGAGACTGAAACTGCCAAGAAGTAATGATAATAAACCATACAATCCATAGGAAATACATAGCCATTATACATTGTTCTGAGCAGAAATTTAACTGAAAGATCATTTACAGTATTTCAAAGATATGCACTGTTGTTTCCCATGATCTTCTCGTTCTTAGGGAACCGTATTCCGTAAACACTCCTCTTAATAATATTATCCTTTCTTGTATGTAATATCGAGCGTGGTTAAAAGATTCATTCCCTGCTTTTTACAGTTGCATCAGGCTGCTACCCATGAGATATTATGGTATGCTACAAACAACATTTGCTGACTATAGATTTTATTTAGATTGTATGGTGTATTATCAGTATTTCTTATTGGCAGTTTCAATGCGTCAAATGCATCATCCAATTTTACTTCCGTGACGAAGTACACCTATTTGCTTACTATATTTACGTAGCTATGTGTAACTTAAACTATATTTTATGCTGTGTGGAGATTAATGTCCTATTATGTATTACTGAGATTAATAGCAGATACTGAAGTTTTGTAATTTACCAAAATTAGTGCCTTCACGCTGAGATATTTTATGCTGTGTGGAGATTAATGTCCTTTTTTTCATCAATCTTGTGACTGATTTGTTGCGGTTCGCCACGAGTTGCTCTTTTGTGCCAGCCTCTTAGTTTCAGAGTGGCACTTGCACCGTCGCAGTTCTCATTTCTGCTGCATCTCATTATTTTCATTGTTCTTCGGCTTACTCTCAGTCCATATTCTGTCCTCATTACGCTGTTTATTCCATTCAACAGGTTCTCTAATTCTTCTTAACTTTTGATAAGTATTGTAATGTCGTCAGCGAACCTTATCAATCTTATCCTGGATATCCTTTCACACTGAATTTTAATCACCCTCTTGAATCTTTCTTTTACTCACAATAGGGTCGAAAACCAGTATCGCTGCCTCACATCTTTTTTATTTCGGACGCTTCGTTCTTGGTTTTTCAATCATATGGATACCTCTTGGTTCTTGTGCATGTTGTATATTATCCGACATTCCCTATACCCTTGTCCTGTTATTGTAAGAATTTCCAAGATCTTGCACAGTTTTACACTGTCTAACACTTTTTCCAGGTCGACAAATTATATTATCTCTTCCTTATTTTTCTTCAAAATTATTTCCATTATCAAGCAAAACGTCAGAACTGCTTCCCTGGTTTCTTTACCAAACCTAAAGCCAAACTGATCGTCACCTACCAGATTCTCAGTTTCCTTTTCCATCCCTCTGCATATTATTCTTGTCAATAACTCGGATGCGTAAGCTGTTAAGCTGGTTGTGGGACAGTTTTCTACTTAACGTGCTTTTCGTACCTCCGGAATTGTGTGGAAGATATTTTTCTGAAATTCCGATGCTATGTCGCCTGTCTCATAGTTCTACATATCAAGGGAATAGTCGTTTAGTTTCCACTTCCCCCATTGGTTTTAGAAATTTCGATGGGATTTTATCTATGTTTTCTGCCTTATTTGATCTCCAGTCTTCCAAACTCATTTAGATTCTAATACTTGACCTCTTATTTCTTCCAAAGCGACTCAAATTTCTTGTTCTGTCAGATCATCAGGCAGTTCCTTGCTCTCATAGAGACCTACAGTTTACTCTTTCCACCTGTCTATTCTCTTTTATGTACTTAACAGTGGAATTCACATTGCCCTTCCCTTTAATTTCACCAAAGGCTGTTTTGACTTTTCTGTATGCTGAGTCAGTTTTCCCAAAGATCATTTCTTTTTCGATTTGTTCAGAATTCCTTCCAGCCATTTCGCCTCGGTTTCCTCTACTTCCTATTTATTTCAATCCAAAGTGACTTATATTGCAACATTCCTGTCTCTTCCTGAACAGTCTTGTTCTTCCTTCTTTCATCGGTCAATAATCACTCCTTACGTATTATCTTTAGATAGGAGCACTCCATAATGGGGCTGCGACCCCGAAAGTTGTAGAGAACAAGCAAATCAAAAATAAAAAAAGTATACCTGCGGAGATGTTATTTCCAAGAAATTACCTGATTATCAATGGACCCGTAGATAAAATTCTCTTTAGAAAATGACAAATTTAATGAATATATTTCAGACACAAAAGTTTCTGTCGCCACATCATCCACGCAGTATCTAGAATTCCGATGACTTCCCTTCTCATAGACGAGCCTCACAAAACATATCCTGGGCTCCATTCAGTTCGTATGCAACGCTTTCTACGGTTCTGGTATGATTACAGCTAAATTCCTCCTGATTTTTCATTTTACCCCTCAAAGCATTTGAATCGTATTATTCAGCGACATCTTCACACTATCTGAGAAAGGGAGACCCGTTAAGGGGAGCGGAAGAATTAAATCTCAGACTCGACCTGCGGTTAATTAAAACTTCCTCAATTAAAACATTCTTTTCTGCCTCCTTATGACGCACTTAATAACGACGACATACGCTCTGACGGCACTTGAAATTTGTGGTCATCCCTTACAACAACGGTCCTTGGGCGCTTCCTGTTCAGACTCAGTCGTATCTGAGTAGAGCAGAGACTCAGTGGAATTGCGTTCGGCAGAAGTTATTACGGACTCTCATCTTCTCTTTCCGTAACTACAGGCTCGACGTTGAATGAATTACGTGCCGAGAAAAGTGCTTTTTTGAATTTCATCTAGAATCGTACGGAATTAGGGAAATGTAGCCATACTCATATTACTGCACACGGTGTACAAAGTGGATGCCTTTTCCGCAGAAAGCAAAATTTCATTTTGTTATTCAGCGAGTAACTGTCTGTTTTAACTTCCATTAAGACACTCGCTTAAAAGCTGACATAAGCGTAACATGAGATTCCAATACAATAAAAAGTACAGCGATGATCTAACTCCGTATGACGTGACCAAGTTATTACTCTGGTCCAAGCATGACGGAGCGAAACTCAAATAGATAACAAACGGCTCTGAACGGTTGTTGAGAGGTTTCCGAGGTATCCTGATCGTCACAACACCTCAAATGCTCAGGCTTAACAGCTGTGTAAATTGCTTTTCGGAACGTCCATTATTATGAGCATCGAATATCAGAAACAGCTGATTCATTCGTTTTACGGTATTTCTAAGGTATTCACGAAGGATTAGTGCTTTGCAGCGTCTTTATAAATTCTAATTAACGCTTCACGTGCTCAGCATTCGGAGGACTTAAGGATCACTCCTGTAAGGTGATGTACTCCTGTCTCCGCCGTTTAATGTGTGCAAGAGCTATTATAATTCACTGGGATTCGGTAATTATTCAGTCTGCAACTTACGTACCCTATATTTACGGACAAACACACCGCAGTATACAGGGTGTAGATTACAAATGTTTTCAACGTATCACAGTGGTGTAGTGTGAGTCGGAACGAACACATTTATACATGACACTTTGGATCCATCAAATCGGGAAAGTCTCTCAAATTGGCCTACAAAAGTGTATAATATACAGCACATGCGCGTTGCAGTAGATTTTCATTTTATGATATACAGGACATAAAATCCTGTCTGAGGCCTGCGATCATTTTTATGTTAATAATGGCAACCAATCCTGTACAGTCGCAATAAAGTCATGAGATGTTCAATTGACTCTTTCATTAGAACATGTTACGCATTTCGGGATTCTACCCATCTTCTGACATCACAAACTTCAACTCCTTCCTAACAAACCAGGCGTACAACCTTGACAACTCAAAGAAAGTTTCCATTAACATATGACTATAACTGCGACACAAACAATCTTGAAGCAGAGCTGTGTACCGGCACACCATTAGTTCTAGAGAAAAAATGAATATGACCTTTTTTGAATGATATTTAATGTAGTTTAATTTTATAGTGGGATACGTTTTGGCCCGGGGGCTGAGATTTCCGAGATATTCAAGAAAAACGCTTAAAAATGACATTAAAACACTACCTCGCACTCACCTCACAAGCGGTCAGGATTTTCAGTATATCGTCCATGTCACTCCATTCTACCATTGTCCAAAAATTAAGACTATATTATTTCATATTTTCGACCTTTTTGGTCTTTATAGACCGCTTAGTCGGCTATTTCGTGAACATCATCAAATAAATCATATCCGGGAGGATAATGAAAGAAAATCGATTTTTGTAAACGTTGCGCGAAGGTTAATTACGTTGTCAGTTAGATCGAGACTTAACTAACATTCTAATGTTGTCCATTTTAAGGACCGGAGATAGCAGCTGTTAAAATAATCATCACAAATATTTTAGCGTATAACCACTAACATTGCGATCATGAACCTTATCTGATGATTATGTTACTAATATTAGTGATAGTATGCCAAAATATTTGTAAGGCTTAACTAACAAATTGATTTCAAATGGCTCTGAGCACTATGGGACTTAATATCTGTGGTCATCAGTCCCCTAGAACTTATAACTACTTAAACCTAACTAACCTAACGACATCACACAACACCCAGTCATCACGAGGCAGAGAAAATCCCTGACGCCGCCGGGAACAAATCGATTTAATTGTTAATTTTATGCTGTTGGCTCTGAGCACTATGGGACTCAACTGCTGAGGTCATTAGTCCCCTAGAACTTAGAACTAGTTAAACCTAACTAACCTAAGGACATCACAAACATCCATGCCCGAGGCAGGATTCGAACCTGCGACCGTAGCGGTCTTGCGGTTCCAGACTGCAGCGCCTTTAACCGCACGGCCACTTCGGCCGGAATTTTATGCTGTTAAAACTTATAAATATATTTCGTAAAATTTATACAGGTGTCAATTTTACAGTTTGCAAGCCACGTCTACGCCGGTAGTGACATAAGCCCTGTCAATGAAGACTAAAAAAAGGTCGAATATGGAATAAATTCATGTAATTGTAAATTTTTTATACGGTGGTAGAGGAAAGTGCCATGAACAACATACTAAAAATCCTGACTGAGAGGGCTGAGTCTGAAGGACACTTTTGTACGTTTTATGAATACTCGAAAACCTCTGCCCATACCGAAAACATATCTCTGTACAGAATTCAAATACATTATATTTCCTACGGAAAAGCTCCAATTCATGTTTTTCTCTGAGCTAATAGTCTGCACGTAGGGAGCGAGAGAATATGAAAATCTCACGTAATGTGCATACGCTGTAGCTTAGATAGCTTTTGTAGGAAAATTTGACGTACTCGTACTTTCGCGATTAACATGTTCAAATGTGCGTGAATTGCTTAGGGGCCAAACAGCTGAGGTCATCGGTACCTAGACTTACACACTACTTAAACTAACTTATGCTGAGAACATCATACACACCCATGCCCGAGGGAGGACTCCAATCTCCGGCGGGAGTGACCGCGCAATTTCGCGATTAGTTAGGACACAAGTGTCCTGTATAAAATTGTTCTTTTCGACTTCCAGTACAGTACTGTGGTACGTTTTAAATAATGATCGTTTACACTCCGTATACTTGGTGCCTCTACTTCCACTGCTACTCCACTGCTATTTCACGGGCCGGCCGGTGTGGCCGAGCGGTTCTAGGCGCTTCAATCTGGAACCGCGTGACCGCTACGGTCGCAGGTTCGAATCCTGCCTCGGGCATGGATGTGTGTGATGTCCTTAGGTTAGTTAGGTTTAAGTAGTTCTAAGTTCTAGGGGACTGATGACCTAACATGTTAAGTCCCATAGTGCTCATACCACAGATGTTAAATCCCATAGAGCTCAGAGCCATTTGAACCATTTTTTTGCTATTTCACGGCAACAACGTAGTTACCATTGAACAGCGTTGTAGCCATCTCTCGACAGTTAAGACGGGATAGTAGGGCCTACAGAAACTCTTCTGTGAAATGAAAACTTTATTACTCGTACGTGTGGGGTACGTCGATCGTGACCGGCGAGATGACAAGTGGCGTCCAGCCAGCTGGCGCAGTATGCTTGCCCATCTATCGTGACGCCTCTGCAGAGTGAGTGGCATACGACTCCGTTACGTTTGCAGATGACACAAGTATTGCAATAAATAGTATGTCGAGTGTAGTTCTAGATAGATCTGCTAATGATGTTTTCATGGATATTAATAAATGGTTTAATGCCAACTCACTGACATTAAACGTCGAAAAGACTCACTACCTGCAATTGAGAACCTGTAAGAGGTTTCCATCCAGCATATGCATAAAGTATGAAGAAGAGCAGATAGAAGAGGTTGACCGTCTTAAATTCCTGGGATTACAACTTGATAATACACTCCTGGAAATGGAAAAAAGAACACATTGACACCGGTGTGTCAGACCCACCATACTTGCTCCGGACACTGCGAGAGGGCTGTACAAGCAACGATCACACGCACGGCACAGCGGACACACCAGGAACCGCGGTGTTGGCCGTCGAATGGCGCTAGCTGCGCAGCATTTGTGCACCGCCGCCGTCAGTGTCAGCCAGTTTGCCGTGGCATACGGAGCTCCATCGCAGTCTTTAACACTGGTAGCATGCCGCGACAGCGTGGACGTGAACCGTATGTGCAGTTGACGGACTTTGAGCGAGGGCGTATAGTGGGCATGCGGGAGGCCGGGTGGACGTACCGCCGAATTGCTCAACACGTGGGGCGTGAGGTCTCCACAGTACATCGATGTTGTCGCCAGTGGTCGGCGGAAGGTGCACGTGCCCGTCGACCTGGGACCGGACCGCAGCGACGCACGGATGCACGCCAAGACCGTAGGATCCTACGCAGTGCCGTAGGGGACCACACCGCCACTTCCCAGCGAATTAGGGACACTGTTGCTCCTGGGGTATCGGCGAGGACCATTCGCAACCGTCTCCATGAAGCTGGGCTACGGTCCCGCACACCGTTAGGCCGTCTTCCGCTCACGCCCCAACATCGTGCAGCCCGCCTCCAGTGGTGTCGCGACAGGCGTGAATGGAGGGACGAATGGAGACGTGTCGTCTTCAGCGATGAGAGTCGCTTCTGCCTTGGTGCCAATGATGGCCGTATGCGTGTTTGGCGCCGTGCAGGTGAGCGCCACAATCAGGACTGCATACGACCGAGGCACACAGGGCCAACACCCGGCATCATGGTGTGGGGAGCGATCTCCTACACTGGCCGTACACAACTGGTGATCGTCGAGGGGACACTGAATAGTGCACGGTACATCCAAACCGTCATCGAACCCATCGTTCTACCATTCCTAGACCGGCAAGGGAACTTGCTGTTCCAACAGGACAATGCACGTCCGCATGTATCCCGTGCCACCCAACGTGCTCTAGAAGGTGTAAGTCAACTACCCTGGCCAGCAATATCTCCGGATCTGTCCCCCATTGAGCATGTTTGGGACTGGATGAAGCGTCGTCTCACGCGGTCTGCACGTCCAGCACGAACGCTGGTCCAACTGAGGCGCCAGGTGGAAATGGCATGGCAAGCCGTTCCACAGGACTACATCCAGCATCTCTACGATCGTCTCCATGGGAGAATAGCAGCCTGCATTGCTGCGAAAGGTGGATATACACTGTACTAGTGCCGAAATTGTGCATGCTCTGTTGCCTGTGTCTATGTGCCTGTGGTTCTGTCAGTGTGATCATGTGATGTATCTGACCCCAGGAATGTGTCAATAAAGTTTCCCCTTCCTGGGACAATGAATTCACGGTGTTCTTATTTCAATTTCCAGGAGTGTAAATTCAGTTGGGAGAAGCACACCACAGAACTGCAGAAACGCCTTAACAAATCTGTATTTGCAATTCGAGTGTTAGCAGACATAGGCGACATAAAAATGTAAAAGCTTGCATACTTTGCCTACTTTATACTTTCTTTCCATAATGTCATATGGTATAATATTTTGGGGTAACTCTTCAACTCAAAGAAAAGTTTTCAGAGTCCAAAAGCGTGTAATACGTATTATTTGTGGAGTAAATTCACGGACGTCCTGTAGAAGCCTCTTCAAAGAACTGGGTATACTAACTACTGCCTCTCAGTATATTTACTCCTTAATGAAATTTGTCCTAAATAATTTATCTCTTTCTCCAACAAAAAGCTCAGTTCATACATACAATACCAGGAACAAAAATGATCTGCACAAGGTTCAAAAAGGGGTCCACTACTCAGGAACACTCATCTTCAATAATTTGCCAGCAAACACAAAAAATTTAGTTACAAATAAAGATCAGTTTAAAAGGAGCCTGAAAGACTTACTAGTGGCCAACTCCTTCTACTCCATTGACGAATTTTTTAATAGAAACAAATGATGTATTGTATATATATTCATACTATTAGAATTGTTATTTCATATATATAAAATATTGACATGTTCCACATCCACGAGGATCTCCTCAGCACGGATCTATGGAACGAAAAACTAATCTAATCTAATCATCTAATCTAGCGCCACAATACCTTGCGTCAGTGGCACAAGAAGACAGCAAGACTCTTGCCAGAGTAGCCAGCTCTTTGTCTCTGCAGCCACTGGTGTGCGGCGCAGTGGCAAGCACGCTGCGATGACGGAAGCCGGCTACCGTGCACCAGATACGCCTTGCCTGCCCCTGGGCAGGAGTGCGTCTTGCCGATGGAGTCAGCCTGGGATGGCCCACTGCGATCTGGCGGGAAGTGGTCTCAGTGCGGGAAGCTTATACTGCAATGGAGACTCGAATTCATGCCTGCTGCTGGTGGCTCCATGTGGTGATTGTCTCGCGTTGCCCCCACGTCCTGGTGGAAATGCTGGCGTGCGAATGAAAGTGACATCAAAATTACAGTTAAGATAGCAACGTACCTGTTATGCCATTGCGCCGCATCTAGTCACATTCTCGGCAACACCTCTAAAATCCGATGATGGAGAAACCCCTCGCCTGTATTCTAAGAAACGTACATTACCACTGCGCTCTCAGGTTCACCGAGCTATGTTGGCCCATCTTGCAATAACGCAACATATCTGATTGCGTTAACCGAAATGACGTCACCATGCGCTCGCCAGCAACCAGTGATTACTGCAATACTCCACCACATTTTCACACAGATCAGCCCATAAAGTTGTATCTGCACTACACCACCGCGTCCACGGAATGACCCAGCGCCTGGATCTCACTTAAGACCGATCACACTTGCAGAACAAATTTTTTCTGTCATAAGAGTGACTGGTGGCATAATCCGCAAGCTTCAGAAACTGCACTTAACCTGAACGCCTTACTAGACTTCATCTTACATTATTAAGCTGCTTATTCCTATCCCACTTAATAGTCCATTAGTTCCTGTGGAACACTCTTTGTATTCTGCGTTGATACCTCTACATACTGCCAGTAATGTACCCTTGGCAATTCTCTTTACAAATGCTAATGACTCGTTCCGTGGCTTCGTATCCCCTTAAAAGAATACACTTTTACCCAAGTTACCACATGTAGAGTAATTAAAGGCCACTGATGCCTTGGGATGGACAGAATCAATTTGGTCATTACAAATGACATCGTAGAGGAGTGTCGCTTCTGAGAGAGTTAAATACTAGTAGTGGGGGCAATGGGGCTATCGGCACACATTGCAGGTTCCTACATCAGGGGCAAGTATGCATTCAAAGGCAAATCTACTGTTCTCTTTTGATTGACAGATTCTTAATCTATTGTTCTTTTAAGAGGCCGGCCCGAGTGGCCGAGTGGTTCTAGAGCCGCGCGACCGCTACGTCGCAGGTTCGAATCCTGCCTCGGGCATGAATGTGTGTGATGTCCTTAGCTTAGTTAGGTTTAAGTAGTTCTAAGTTCTGGGGGACTGATGACCTCAGAAGTTAAGTCCTATAGTGCTCAGAGCCATTTGAACCATTTTTTGCTAAGACGATTATGACGCTCTGTTGATAATCTGTCCTGTCAATAAAAAGGACAGATTATCCCCAGGGGGTCATAATGCTCTTAGTAGAACAATAGGTTAAGGACCTGTCAATCAAAAGAGAACCATAGGTTTGCCCCTGAATGTATACTTGCCAGTGATGTGGGTAATCCGCAATGTGTACTGATACCCCCATTACACCCGACTCTCCATCACTAGTAGCTTTTGGCACTCGATCAGTAGGACCAATGATGTTCATGTCATGTGCACTCGATTCTCTGCATATGTTTTGCCAATCCTATGTGTGAGATTATTCTAGGGCTAGTCTTGCACTTGCTGCCTTATGAGCCACGGCTGATGGAGTCCAGAATTGAGTATCAACCTCTGCACAGCAGCCAGTGTTGATGGGCAGTCTGAGGGTATGCCAGCATGATTCCAGTCAGGGGAAGAAGCTGCCATAAACTGCAATGCTTCACGAGTCTGAAGGTCTAACATACCAGCGGGGTTGATTCAGCACTTAGCATCACTACACGGTGTTCGAAATTGTGATCCACCTGAGGGCACAGTGTGGGTGGTGATCTGGGGGGATTTAGTGTGCACCAAAACGGCGTATGAATCAGAACACGTTTGTCGTGATCACCACTACTTCCAAGTCGAGCTACCGATGGGGCGTGTCAACCTCGCCAGCGGGTGGCAAAACCGCCGTATCAGCGTGTCATGAAGCTGATGTACCGTCTTCAGCAGCCATGAGTCCACTATTGGCTTTGGCAGATTCTTCTCTTGATTAAGTAGCCACCAGTCAACACAGCAGAACTGGCAACTACTTGTATTTTTACTAATAAATTGAATGATTTCGAGTATTATTTATTGCATCTAGTGACGCCCCACAGGTCCTTGATCTGCATCCTGACGAATTAGCAGGCGTTTCCAAACCGTCAGAAGATGGCCCCTGCAGTTCAGACTACATTATTCCACTTTCATTCACTTTATTTCTCTTGGAAACAAGTTTACTAGAATCTGTACCACTAGCGGTTTGGGTTGCTGGGTGGCTCTCCGCCTCAGACAGAAGAAGGGTATACGCAACAGAGTTAGAGCCAGTAAGGTGGCTACTGGGCTCTGAAATCAATTTCACCTGTTACGATAGTTCCCCCTGCACTTTTCGTAATCCCGACAAGTACTACTCTGGTGATAAAAGGAGAGGACACAGCTGCCCATGCAATGCACGATGAATAGCTTCCTGTAAGCTCGTCATCGCCACGCATGTGCCCAATATGCTATTAGCTAGTGAAGCTAACAGCGTTTTAAATTGGCTCTTGTATGCACCACATCCACCAGTACTTACATGATACCTTGATCTCAATTCCATACTCACTGCTTGCTGTATCTGTTCCAATGTTGTTCATAAGATATATGCAGCTTCTCACATTCCCGAGAGACCTCTCTGAGCACAACCCTGCTCTTGGCTCCCCGTCAAAGCCAAAAACAAAAAAAAAAAACCTCCTACAGCCTCCTCCCTTCATTCTGGGATTCCCGTACATTAAAAACTCAAGGTCCGTCAATGGCTGGTAACCACCACATTCTCTTGCTTGACAAAACATACTCCTTCCTCCAGGTGCTGTTTCAGTAGCACCCCACTCTGCTCCAGGCAAAGGAGTGTAGCGGTGCCACGACTGGCATACTTTCCTCCTCGATCTCACTGTACAGCAGCCTACGAATAGAAACTATTATAATCCTTCCTCTTCCCTTAGAAGGTTGCTGATACCAGCTAGTACTCTCATACAAATAAAATTCAGAAAAACCTTACACTAATGCAAAAACGTATTCCCTTTTCCGTAATATATTTCATCCTGGCACCTCACGAACAATTAGCGAAAAACAACAAAATACTTCTGTCGTTCCCTTTGCCTGAACACATGTGGTAACTTGGGCAAAGATCCATTCACGTTTTCCTGCCCACTCTTCTGCTTCCTCCTCTTTGCGTCCTTCTCCGCTCTTTTCTTAACGCTCTTGGGATCGATTCTGGAGCACTTCGGAACATTTGCAGGTTTACAGTATGCACTGTTGTCGACCTTGTTAGCAACTGTAGCCTAACATTGACTGGATATTTAATTTCAGTCACTTGGTATCTCGTCACGAATGTCTTAGTCTTGCCATTCGGCGTGTAAGGATTGGATAACATTATTCACTGCACTACTCTATAATGTCATAGGCTCTCCGTGTGTTCCACAGCCTCCTCCTGTCTCTCCAATGCCTTTTTGTTCGCCTTCTGCAATCGTTTCCTTTCTGCTCTCACCAATCTCGCGAAATCGTGAACTGACTCTACGTTCTTGCGCCTTCTCGCCTTAATCATATCAAATGGTGATGCTTTTTCCTGATATATATTACCTCAAGGATACGAGTAATATCTTATTAGTGTGGAACTTTGAATTCTACACCAACACAACAAATGGAGAGATATGTTCCCCAGTTACTATGGTGCAAGTTCACATTGTAGCTGTCCGCAGCTCGTGGTCGTGCGGTAGCGTTCTCGCTTCCCGCGCCCGGGTTCCCGGGTTCGATTCCCGGCGGGGTCAGGGATTTTCTCTGCCTCGTGATGACTGGGTGTTGTGTGATGTCCTTACGTTAGTTAGGTTTAAGTAGTTCTAAGTTCTAGGGGACTGATGACCGTAGATGTTAAGTCCCATAGTGCTCAGAGCCATTTTAACCATTTTTGCCACATTATAGCTTTACATCCATTTGATCGTATGATGCACTCGTTCCATATTACCATTTATCTGCGGGTGGACTGTAATAGTTCTCAGTTTCTTCACACATAATAAATGACATAATTCCTTTGTCAAGTCTGACATGAAATACGTCCCTTGGTCTGTAATATCTGTCTCCGACAATCCAAACTTACTATCCAACTCTTGGCCATTGCTTGTGCTAGCACTA
Source organism: Schistocerca nitens (assembly GCF_023898315.1). Lineage (NCBI taxonomy): Eukaryota > Metazoa > Arthropoda > Insecta > Orthoptera > Acrididae > Schistocerca > Schistocerca nitens. Next base: position 507,307,199 of record NC_064615.1, read on the forward strand.
GTTCAACTTTGCTAGTTAAATATAACAATCATCTCCGCACATCAAGACAAAGGATCTATTATTGTCAACAGAAAACGGTGGCTATGATGTACGATGGCAGGCGGTAGTGGGTGCACATGAGATAGCAGGCCACTGATGGCCCAGAGAGACTAGGCTGTCAAAATTAACGATTTATTTTAATAGTACATTTGGGTTACGTTGTTGTGGGGTAGCAGCCACGCCCCTACTCCACGCTGGGAGAGCCAGGCGACTGGCGAGATGACAACCAGCGTTCGGTCAGCTGGCTGCAACGCAATAGCCCACCTATTCTGACTCCTATGCTCTGTGTGTGACACAAGCCTCCATTACGTGACTTGCGCCACAACACCTTGCACCAGCGGTACACAAATATGGTCAGGAATCTTCCTACAGTAGCCAACGCTGAGAAGAATAATTGCATCCCAACAGCTGTTGGCTTGCAGCATGGTGACATGCACAATGTGATGGAAGAAGATGGCTGCCGTACACAGGATACATCCCACTGCTCCCTGGGTTGAGTCCTGCTCGCCTATGGGGTGAATCTGGAATGGCCTGCTGCGCCTTGGCTCCAAGTCCAGAAGCTGGATTTAGTGCAGGAAGCTGATACCGACACAGGTACCCAAACTCACCACTCCTGCAGGCGGCTCTGTGTAGTCTCCTCTTTTGGCAGATCCGCCAACTTCTGCTAGAATTTCTGGGCCGCAAAAGAAACTGCTACCAGAATTGCAGCTATTTATACAAAGTATCAGCGCACCTGTTATGCCAATGCTCCGCTTTTAGTCATGTTTCGCCAAAACCACTGAAAGCCATGCTGGCGAAATCACTCACCTCTACTGCAAGAACAGTACATTACCACTGCGCTGGTAGGTTTCATCGAGAAAACCTGGTCTGTCTCATAATAATTCGACAGCTCTGTTTGCATTGACCGAAACGAAAATAGCCGGCACTCGCCAGCTACCAGCAGCTGCTACAGTACTATACACACTTACTCACAGTACTGGCGGTACAGTGTTATTTACTAAATCTTATGCGTAGTTACTGCTAGACTCTATTGGCAGAGGTGTGTGATACAATTTCATAGTCGACTGTCGATTACTGTACCAAAGTCGATCACCACCACTAGTGAGAGATTTTTGGACCCTAACCTAAAGTGATATTACGTTAATCCCACATTTTTTTAAATATGTAAGTCATGTTTATGGCAGCAGCACTGCATTGCTGATGGCCTGCTGATTCCATACGTGCCATACAGTCTTTCTGATTTTGGATTTTAGGATTCATGTAAGAAGTTCGTATTTAGAATCTTGTATTCAGTTAAATTCTTCACCTCGTATTTTGCTACCATGAACTGAGGAGCTGAAACGAGTAGGAATCATAATAGGGTAATAGGTTTCATTGGGGAAATAGTTACTTGGCTAATTCCAAATTTGTGTCAAATATCAACCAGGGAATTAATGATGCAACATTGAAAATCAATTAATGGACTGTTTTCAAAAGTAACGTTCATTCAACTAATGCTAGAGATCGAAAGAACATGTTTTGCACATACAATTGAAACCATATCCATCAAGTGAATTAGTGTTAATATCAATCATATTACGAAATCTTCCATAACTTTGGAAATATTACAGATTGCACGATTTAAGACCAAGCACAAATGCCGGCCGTGGTGGCCGAGCGGTTCTAGGCGCTACAGTCTGGAACCACTCGACCGCTAGTTCTAGGGGACTGAAGACCTCAGAAGTTAAGTCCCATAGTGCTCAGAGCCATTTGAACCAAGCGCAAATTTCCTTTAAGATGAAACATGTTACACATCATTGCCCAGCTTTTTTTAAATTTCGTAATTTTTTTTATTTTGCTATGACGCAGAACGAGTTGTGAAATGAATACTCAAATACTGATGCTACCATATTAATGTACGTTGTAATTAATTTAGATCTCAAAGGAAAAGCTCCTTCATGTAAAAACTAATGTAATTAAAATAGTGATAGCCATCACACAGCTTAATTCTACTACGAAGTACATTGTTATACTTCGGTTTGTAACCTCACAGTCATTAAACTGGTAGGGAGAAGCATGATTATACACAGTTTTTTAGGGACGCCACACGCAGTTCACTGAATGATGATGTTGATGTGGGTCTCTGTGGTCGAAAACAACTGTGTTTATGGGAAGACTACCAAAATTAATTTGGCAGCCGTCCAAAACATGGCCGACACTTGTTGATACCGTGAAGGTACGTGATTGGTATTTACATGATAAATGTAATTATATTGTTTGGTACGTGGGAACACAGCCTAGCACAAGTGAACCTTGGGCCGAAACTTCTGGAATGGATAACAGCCGCTTTAATTAATTTATCATTAACTGTCGATGAAATCCATAATAGGGATTTATGGCGTAATACTGGGAGGATGAGAATGTAATTGTTTTTTAACATTCAATGTATAAAACGCCAAATATGTGATGTATTATTCTCTGAATAATTTTCATGGAGCATGGAGCGACGCGTTTCCCAACATGACTTCATACTATACTTGATACGGTTTATAAAATGATGAGATTCATGGTAGACAGACTTAGTTGTCGGTAACTTAACGACTTACAAGCGGAACAAAAATTTTATTTTAAATTTTTCGCCTGAAGTTAAAAACTTAAAATGCCGTGATAATGCACTCATTAAGTCGTACACTGACGTGACAAATTCGCCGTATACGAACTAATACCGTGTCGTACATCCTTTTGTCTGGCATAGTGCACCAACTCGATGTGGCATGGACTCAACAAGTGTTAGAAGTCGCTTGCAGCAACTCTGAGCCACGTTGCCTCTGTACATGTCAATAATCGCGAAAGTGTTGCCAGTGCAGGATTATGGGCACCAACTGACCTCTCAATCATGTCCCACAAATGTTGGGTGATGTGGGTGGCCAAATCATTCGCTCGAATTGTTCAGGATGTTCTTCAAATCATTCGCAAACAACAGTGGACCGTTGACAAGGCGCATTGTCATCCATAAAAGTTCCATTGTTGTTTGGGAACGCGAAGACTGTGAATAGCTGAAAATGGTCTCCAAGTAGCCGAATATAGACCTTTCCAGTCAATGATCGGTTCAGATGGATCAGAGGACCCATTCCATTCCACGTCAACACAGCCCACACCATTATGGAACCACCAGCAGCTTGCACAGTGCCTTGTGGACAACTTTGATGCATGATTTTATTGGTTAAAAACAGTCCTGGTAGCAATTTTAGGTTTTTTATTTTTCAATGACGCGTTTCGCCTTATTTACGCATCTTCAGGTTATCTTTTCTAGAGGGACTCGAGAGGCAACAAGATCTGCATAACGCGTTCCCGTTAACAGGAACGAGTAACAGTAAGATGGGGGCTCAGGTAGTGACATATGGACTGGAAGAAATCCTTGATTTTATTGTCTGTGCCACACCATCAGCTCTTAATTAACAGCTGCAATCGGGACTGATCTGACCAGTCCATGGTTTTCCAGTCATCTACCGTCCAACTGGTATGGTCACGAGCCCACGAGAGGCGCTGCAGGCGATGTCGTACTGTTAGCGAAGGACCTCGCGTCGGTTGTCTGCTGCCACAGTTTAGTAACACTAACTTTTGCCTCACTGTCCTAATTGATACGTTCATCGTACGTCCCACATTCATTTGGGTGGTTATTTAACGCTGTGTTGCTTGTCTATTAGCACTGACATTTCTACGCCAACGCCGCTGCTCACGGTCGTTAGGTGAAAGCCATAGGCCACTGCGTTGTTCGTGGTGAGAGGTAATGTCTGAAATTTGGTATTCTCTGCACACTCTTGACACTGGGGCTCTAATAATATTGAATTCCCTAACGATTTCCGAAATGGAATGTTCCCTGCTTCTAGCACCAACCACCATTCCGGGTTCAACGTCCGTTAATAGACGTCCTGCGGCCGTGATATCGCCGGAAACGTTGTCACATGAATCGTCTGAATGGAAATGACAGCTCCGCCAATGAACTACCCGTTCGTACCTAATGTACGCGGTACTACCGCAATCTGTACATGTGCCTGTCGTTGTTCCATGACTATCGTCACCTCAGTGTTGTTGCGTCAGGTACAACATTTGCGCACACAATGCTGTGACTATACGTACGCACCTGCTTGCATAAAATAATACATTCACTGTAGTGCTAAGCAATGTAAACAGCTAACCGCTTTGTGTTGTTAGAATGCAACGAGCTCTTCGAAAGTTGCCACGGAGCAGAACAGACCCGAGTCGCCTGCATCTCCTACTTTCTTGATAGAAACACGTTAAGTTTCGCTGATATTCGTCGTTTCTGTTAAGTAGTAAAGCAGTATTTACAACAACCTCTGAAGCTTTTTCTATTGATTTCTGGAACTGGTTATAATCATAACTATACACTTGAGGAACTCTTCGTCCTTTCAGTCGATTCGTTACAGGACGCCACGGGTTTCAGCTGCCCGCCTCAAACCGCGCGGCCACTCCGCTCGGCTTTATGGACATTGTCGGGCTTGGTGGTCTGCTGGTAAAGCGTTAGCTAGAAACCATGAGGTTATGTGATCGAATCCCGGTCATATATCCGGATTGTCTTCTAAGCTGACCGAAATATTCTGACTGTGGTAGGTACACCTTTGCAGCCATTCAATTGTTCATATGTGTGTGAATTCCTAAGAAACCAGACTGATGAGGTCCTCGGTCGTTAGATTTACACACTGCTTAAACTAACTTATGCTAAGAACAACACACACGCACACACACACACCCACCCACCCACCCACACACACACACACACACACACACACACACACACACACACACACATACATGCTCGACGGAGGACTCGAACCTCCGGCGGGAGGGGCCGCGCAATCCGTACATGGTGCCTCAAACCGCGCAGCCACTCCGCGTAGCTCTATAGACATTGTCGGGCTTGGTGGTCTACTGGTAAAGCGTTAGCTAGAAACCATGAGATTGCATGATCGAATCTTGGTCAGATATCGATATTTTTTCATTCTACTTTTATGCTCGACTCCATCTCTCAAAGATGTGAAGATATGCCAGCAAAACACGTGGTTCGTATTCCACCTTAAACCGTAGGTCCGCTCACGCCCGTAGAATTATGGCGTCCAGCTGAAAGAACTTGTAAACATGTGACTTAACATACCTTCCAGCAAATCATGCCAAACACCCATTTGCAATTTTTCGCGTTATTGGATCACTGCAGTAATAAATTCATCTCTTTTCCTTTGTAACTACACTATTCAAAGAAAAGTACGTGCGACATTGAAATAATTGTGCAGTTCCTTGAGCTAGACGATGTGCCATCACGTGCCTCGTCAAATAGTTTGGTAAGAGGTTGACGAACAACATACATAGACAGGTCGATGGAGCAAAGAAGTTCTTTGCTGGTTCATAACAGATAAGTAATAACTGAGAGTACGATCTCAACGAATTTTGAGTGGTTACATTAGATAACGCGCTGGAGTGACATGGATGCGTATTAAGAAAGAAATTTTCACTCTGCAACGAAGTGTGCGCTGAAGCGAAACTTCCTAGCAGATTAAAACTGTGTGCTGGAGCGGTCTTGAATTTGGGTTATTTGTCTTTTGCCGGAAAATACTCTTCCGACTGAGATATCCAACCACGACATACAACCAGTCCTCCCAACTGTGAACAGAGCTGTGGCTAAAACATGTCTCCGTAGTATCTTTTCTTTTAGACGTGTTAGCCCCCCGCCACCCCTCTCCCCCCCTCCACAAGATGTGCAGAAGAACTTCTGTGAACTTTGCAAGGAAGGAATGCCGCACTGCCGGAGCTAAAGCTGCGAGGACTGGTCGTGACTCTTGCTTGGAGCCCAGTCGCTGGAGCACTTGCCCTCAATAGGAAAACGGTTTTTATCAGTCAGGAAGTTTCAAATGAACTCATAGCGTATGAACTTTAGCCCTAAGTCCCTCTGAGACGCACATCATCTCTCTTGTAGCGTATGTGACTGTAATTGCTCCGTGACCGCTACGGTCACAGGTTCGAATCCTGCCTCGGGCATGGATGTGTGTGATGTCCTTAGGTTAGTTAGGTTTAAGTAGTTCTAAGTTCTAGGGGACTGATGACCTCAGATGTTAAGTCCCATAGTGCTCAGAGCCATTTGAACCATTTTTTTTGTAATTGCTCCATTGTCTCCACGGCGCTCTTGCACTTCCACAATTTAATGGGCTCTTGAGAAATGAAGCAAATCTGAAGAGCCCCAAAATTCATCCATTTCCTAACAACAAACTATGGCCTCCTTCAATTAACTTTTCTATTGGTGCAACATTTTAGTAATTCGTTAAGAATAGGGCAGTAATTTGTTTGAATCATGAAAACAAAAGGTATTGTTTAACGGACCATTCCACAGTTCATCTAATGTGGTTTATGGAGTGTATGACCGCAGCTTTAGCATAATTTGCATCCAATATCTTAGCCACTTTGCTACGTTGCTCAAGCACATAGCGGTGTAAGACTTACAATATTCAAAATCGCTGATTCCTTTTACAATAATAAGAGTACAGCGACACTCATTAGCTTCTTGAAGACCCCGACCTGTGTTACTCACAGTGATATGAGCCAGTCAAGATGATTCTTAAATAGCTCAAAAGGGAGACGCAACTGGTCGAAAGCATGCCTCAGCATTCGGTAGGACGATACACACAGAACTCTAAACTGTGCGAGTATCAGAAGTCTTTTAAAAGAATTGTTCTTTCAGTATCTAACACTGTTTGTTTATACCTCACATTTTTATGTGCTTACGTATAAAATCTTCTGTTCCTCCTATTCAGGCTTATTTCCTGCTACAATTAGACTGATGGAGACATCCGTACCTAACTATAGCTTTCCTTACTACTACGCTGTTTCGAGTTGAGCACACGTTTATTATTAATTACATCGTTGCCAATAGTCGGACTCGTCGCATTCAGAACTGAAAGCTGTGATATCGATTTTTCATTAAAAAGAAAAAAAAACAGCCATTCGTCAGACTCGCAGATTAAACAAGCTAAATACACAACATACGGCCCCATCGATGTATCCTACTCAGAATATCAGCTATAGATCAAAATTAATTATTTATTCATTTTATCATTAATAATGCTTTGAGATTTTTGTATTTAGCCGCTCAATGCCAGGTTTAGCAGTACCAATGGTACGGATATGAAAAATTAAATTAACACTTCATTTAATCTTTTTCATAAAATTAAACGCAAGGGCTTCCGAAATGTTTGTTACTACGTAAACACCAAAACGAACTTTTAGAATGTCAATTCCCCAACTAAGAATGTAATATACAGTACCTGATCAAAAGTATCCGAACACCTCCTAGTGGACGTTAATATGGAGTGTGTCCACCATTTCACCTTTATAACGGCTTGAACTCTGCTAGGGTCACTTTCAATGAGGTATCTGAATGTCTCTGGAAGAATGGCAGCCCATTTTTCCTCAAGAGCCCAAATCAGAGACAGTAGTGATGTGGAACGGTGGCGTCTGGGGCTAAGTCGACGTTGCGACTCATCCAATAGGTGTTCCATTGTGTTGAGGTCGGGACTCTGGATAGATTGGACCATTTGAGCAACGCTTTTTTTTTTTCTTCGTGATCCCTAATTCCGATGTTACTTTTTTCGCTCTTCTCATTTCTATTACTTCTCATTACTTTTATGTTTCTTCGATTTACCACAGTCCATATTCTGTACTCATTATACTGTTCACTCCATTCAAACACCCTTCAATTTCATTGAAGATGCAGTGTCATCCGCGAATCGTACCAATGATATCGCATCACCTTAAATTCTTACCCCACCCTTCAGCCTTTTATTTTCGTCGTTGCTTCTTCGATATGTAGATTGAACAGTAGGGGCGAAAGTCACCAACTGCGTCTCACACCCTTCTTAATCAAATCACTACGTCTCGTCTTGCAGTTTTATTGCTCCCTCTTGGTTCTTGGATATATTGTGCATTACCTGTCTTTCCCTATAACTCATCCCTGTTTCTTTCAGAACTTCGAAAATCTTTCACAAATTTACGTTGTTCAACTCTTTTTTCCAGGTCGACAAGTCCTACGTAAGTGCCTTGATTTTTCTTCAGCCTTGCTTCCATTACGAACAGCAGTGTCAGAACTGCCTCTCTGGTGGCTTTATCATTCATAAAGACAAACTGATCGTCATCTAGCAGATCCTGAATTTTCTTTTCCATTCTTCTGTATATTATCCTTGTCAGTAACGTGGATGCTTGAGCTGTTAAGCTGATTGTACGATAATTCTCCCACTTGTCGGCTTTTGTTATCTTCGTAATTTTGTCGGTGATGTTCTTCCGAAAGTCTGATGGTATATTTCTCTTATCATATATTCAACACACCAACGTAAATAGTCGTTTTGTTGCCACTTCCTCCAAAGATTTTAGAAATTCCGATGGAACGTTATCCATCCCTTCTGCTTTATTTGAACTTAAGTCGTCGAAAGTTCTTTTATATTCTGAATCTAATACTGGAACCGTTATCTTCTTCCTGTCACATGTGGTGAAATTAATGTAATTTCTACAGCGGAGATCACTGGGCTGGCCAGCCCTCAAAATATTATCCAGACGTCACGTTTTTGATGAACGGACGGAAATCGATTTTACTGCTGTTTCTTCTTCTGTCTCGTCAGACAAGTCCTCCTTCTCACATAGGCCTTCAGTGTACTCTTTTCCGTTAAACGGCTCCCTCCTCTGCATTTAACAGTCGAATCTGCATTGCTGTCATAATGTTACAGCCCTTGCTTTTCATTTTATTACAGGTTGTTCTGTCTTCTCTGTATGCTGAGTCATTCCTTTCGACAGTCATTTCTTTTTCGGTTTCTTCACATTTTTCATGAAGCCTTTTGGCTTACGCTTCCTTACAATTCCTATTTATATCATTCCCAAGTGACTTGTGTTTCTGTATTCCTGAATATCCCTGAACATTTTCGTACTTTCTTCTTCCGTCGATGAACTGAAGTATTTCTTTTGTTACCCATGGCTTCTTCTTAGTTGCCTTCCTTGTACCTATGTAAATCCTTCCAAATTCTGTGTTTGCCCTTTTTAGAGATTTCCATATCACTTCAAATGAACTGCTCACAGAGCTATTCAGCGTCGCAGTATTTGTAGCCTCAGAGAACTACAAGATTATGTCTTAATTTGTTAGTAGATCCGTATACCACTTCTTTTTTGTTATTAATTGTTGCTGACTAGTCTGTTAAACTTCATTCTACTTTTCATCATTATTAGATTGTAATCTGAGTCTATATCTGCTCCTGGGTACGCCTTATAATTCAGTATCTGATTTCAGAATGTGATCCTGTCCATGATGTAATCTACCTGGATCTTCCCGTAACTCCAGCCTTTTCCGAGTATAGTTCCTACTGTTGTGATTGGTGAACAGAGCATCCAATATTACAATCTGAAATTTACTGCAGAACTCAATTAGTCTTTCCCCTACGTCATTCCTAGACCATGCCCGTTTTCTTCGGTAATCCTTTCTTCTACTCCTTCCCCTACAACCGCATTATAATGTCCAGTGATTATTAAATTTTCATCTCCCTACACCTACTCAGTTACCCTTTCAATATTCCCATATACTTTCCCTATCTCTTCATTTTCTGCTTGCGACATCGGTATGTATAACTTAACCTGAACTATTGTCGGCTTTGGTTCGACTTGATTCTGATGAGAACAATCCTATCACAGATATGGCCACATAAAGTCACTCTCTGCCCTACTTCCGATTCATAATGAATGCTACTGAGGTTATACCATTATCTGCTCCTATTGACATTGCCATATACTCTTCTGACCAGAAATCCTTGTCTTCTTTCCATTTCACACATATATATCTAGACTGAGCCTAAGCATTCCATTTTTCAGTTTTTCTAGATTTCCTACCACGTTAAAAATTCTGACATTACACGGCCCCATTCATACAACGTTACGCTTTCATTAGTTACTAAATCTTTTTATCATAGTCATCTCCGCATTGGCAGTCGCCTTCCGGAAATTGGAATGGGGGACTAGTCCGGAATCATCGTGACGCGATTTTCAATTACAGGCCACCTGTAGTGTGGACGCATATTATTTGTCTGTAATGCAGTGGTTTCCATTGTCTTCTGCATCCCCATGCTGTTAACCATTGCTGATTATGCTGCAATTTAGGAACAGTTTTCCATCTTAAGGGCAAGAGAGTGCCCTGAACCTCAAACCGCTCCAAAAAAAAAAAAAAAAAAAAAAAAAAAAAAAAAAAAAAAAAGGGTTCAAATAGCTCTAAGCACTATTGGACTTCACATCTGAGGTCATCAGTCCCCTAGACTTAGAACTACTTAAACCTAACTAACCTAAGAATATTACACAGATCCATGCCCGAGGCAGGATTCGAACCTGCGACCATAGCAGCAGCGCGGCTCCAGACTGAAGCGCCTAGAACAGCTCGGCCACAGCGGCCGGCTCTGACCGCTCCTCCGCCTTCTTTGACAACGCCGTTGGCTGAATGGGTGGGGGGGGGGGGGGTGACTTCTCATACAGGAAGTCTTCGGCCACAACTGGTGATGATTTTTATTCAAAATTTAAGCAGTGACAAGGTTAGAACGCGGACCATGTAGGTTTTGATTACTAGTCAAAGCTTTTATCCCTTTCTTTCTCCTTCATTTTGTTCGTCATTGTTCTCATCATTAGTTCTGGGCGAAAGTCACATGACACTTCTTCAAGTTCGCCATTGAATACTTGACTCAGTTTTTGCTTTTTACAAAGGGCAGCCAGTCCTCTGATCCAGCACGTTGAGCAATCGTCCCGGCAGAACTATGGTTTTCGCAGTTTCACCTCCTCATTCACTACTGTGGACGTTACCCACCACACCACAGTGATGGTGTACAATCCCTAGACCATGGATGTAGGAACGGCCACAAACCATTGCCTCACGGTTGCTGTTTTATGGCAGGTTGCGTTGTCATGCTGATACAAACAATCTACTCCGAACTGTTCCTCTACTGCACACAGCATACAACGCTGTAAAGCGTGTTTTTCCGCATTAAAAGTTTTCGTAATTGCACTAGAAGGACCAAACCATACCAACGAAAAACATCCCCATATCGTAAAATACCTTCCTCCACACTTCATATGGTTCAAATGGCTCTGAGCACTATGGAACTTAACTTCTTAGATCATCAGTCCCCTAGATTTAGAACTAATTAAACCTAACTAACCTAAGGACATCACACACATCCATGCCCGAGGCAGGATTCGAACCTGCGACCGTAGCGGTCGCGCGGTTCCAGATCGTAGCGCCTAGAACCGCTCGCCCACTCCGGCCGGCCCTCCACGCTTCACTGTTGGCACTACACATTATAGCAACTAACGCTTTCCAGGTACCCACCAAACCTAAACCCTTCCATCGGATTTCCACAGCGTGATTCATCACTAGAAATCACCAACTTCCAATCGTCCAGTGTCCATTGACATCGTTCTTTAACCTAGGTCAAGCACCCCTTAGTACTGGCTGTGGACTTTGTATGTTGTGAGGAGCTCTTCGACCACTGTACCCCATTCTTTTTAACTACATACGCACAGTCATTGTGCTACCTGGCCTGCTTACACCACTTCGGCAGTCTCGAGTCACTCATTCCGCGATTTTATGCGATTTCTTACAACCATCTTTCGCAGTTCTAGCCAGTCCCTGTCTGTCAGTACCTGTGGTTTGCCTGGGCTTGCTTTAGCTGTGGTTATTCCTTCGCGTTTCCACTTGACAGTCGCGTCACCAACAGGCAGCTTGGGCAGCAGTCAAAGAGTTGAAAGGTCCCTGATGGATTTGTTACTCAGGCGACATCCAACGACTAGTCAATGTTCGAAACCATTGACTCTCCTGACCGAACCATCATGTTGTTACTGCTTCTCTGCTGACAGAGTATTACTTGTAAGGAGTGTGTCAGAACTTTCCATGACATTGAAAACAATATAGCCAACTTAACGCTGTCCTTTGCAGTGTTTAAAAATGTAAACAAGCACTCAGATATCGATAGTAACAATCTGAAGGCGAAGCTTGGCAGCGCAATTCTAAGCTTTGTTGTGAGACTAGTAGTAACAATCTGGGGGCGAAACATGTAAGCGCGATTCTAAGTAGTGTCGTTCGAGACCTTGGAGACAGAAGACGTGTCACGCTGCCCTTGCGTCGGTGATGGCAGATTTACCACACTCAAGGCGTGATTTTATGTATATGGCTAGGAGAGATTTAGATGGCTTAGCTACGCTTGAAGATGGAATTCTAGCTAAAATTCGCAAGCATAGCGTAAATCGTAATTGAGTGTTAGAGTCGTGATTGTTAGTCCGAATTTGCAATAATCCCATATTTTGCTTGTCAGTTAAAGAAGCCTCCTTACCCTAAAAATAAATATGCTTTGGTTATTAAATGTTAATGTAACTTTGAAATAATTTGTTAATCTGGCACTTAGCCATTATTGATACTTACGTCATTGTCAGGCATTTCGCCATTATTAATACTTGTCAAACTGTTATTGGTCATGTTGATTTCTGAAGTTTTAAATAGACTTAATTTATGAAATCGCTTCTTACAAGTTGTTTAGTAGTTAACAGGACCCAAGAAAACGTCTTTTTATTAAATTCACTCTTAGTAAGAATATGCTTTAGCCGCTGCTGCATGCTGCTGCGAATTGCTGTAAACCACATGGGGAAAGAGATGGGAGCAAACAGAGACACTGGCACGCCACAACAGGTCATGCACTTTAATCCAGTAAAGTCAGTTGCATAAGTTAGATTCTGTGTCACTTGTAAATTCTTATTCAAAAACGCAGTCAGACACCTTAGGTAATCATTGTTACAGTTTCACTTATTTCTGTAGTTTTTCATATTCAAATACGCAGTCAGACAGCTTCTCCAAGTGTTAGTTTTAAGTTTTTCATATAAAGATCTGTTGAGTGCTTAAATGACAGTGAAACTGACACTCATAACCGGCCGCGGTGGCCGAGCGGTTCTAGGCGCTTCAGTCCGGAACCGCGAGACTGCTACGACCGCGGGTTCGAATCCTGTTTCGGGCATGGATATGTGTGATGTCCTTAGGTTAGTTATGTTTAAGCAGTTCTAAGTTCTAGGGAACTGATGACCTCAGATGTTAAGTTCCATAGTGCTCAGAGCCATTTGAACCATTTTTGACACTCATACAAAACGCACACAGCGTTTTGAAGGTTAGATTCCGATTACTGATAGCTCAGGTTGCTTATCGAGTCCATTTTCACGGATGAACACAGTGTTAATTTGTTGTAGGAACGTCACATATTGGTTGTAGGGATTTTACATACCTCATGCCTTCTTTTATACTGGCGGGTCTGCTTCTCGTGATATCTAGTGGCCAATTCCACATTAGACAGGGGTGTCCAGATACTTTTGATTACTGTGTCTAGGTGGTTGGTGTACGCAGAAGTATACATTTCGGGAGCCACAGTAACGCAGGAAATTTCGAATTTTTTCCACTAACATCGAAGTTAGCACATAAGGCAACAGTGTGAAGGTTAATTTGATTTCACTTTTAATAAATGTACAATAATTCGTTGCATACTAGTAGCTCGGTCTATTATATTAATACTGACTATGGTTGCTAGCAGCTTACGCATTCCTTAGCCACAAAGTATTTGTGATTAATGGCATTTTTGTAACATATAGGAGGGAGCATAAATGTTACTAGAATTTGTCTTCTATGACCTGAAGTGTAAGTAGCGATTCGTTCCTCTATTAGTTGACTATAACAAAAATTGTTTTTTCAAAAACGTGAGTTAGGTCTGAACGCAGTTCTCTGTACTGAGCCATGCGTACTTTCATTTTGCTGGAAATCGATTTGATTCACTGTTTCTCTTTCAGTCCCTATATTCATTCCTGTTTTGTTTCCGGCAATGCCTCATTTTTCTTATACTTTCATAAACCTAAAAAAAAAGTCTCCAGCACGTAACGATGTCCTTTAGTTTCGTGAGGTTAGAGCACTCTTTATTTCTACTGTGGAGGGGCCAAGATGGTCAGTGTGTTACAGACCTATTAAGCGGATCGCATTGAGGTATCAGAATGGTAGATAGGACAGTGGGCATGGAGAACCAGTGCCTCAGCCGTCAAGGAATCATGCAGTCATTGAAAATAATAATAGGTTTAATTAACAGAAGTCCTAATGCAGCCGAAAATGTGTCGGTGTGTGATACCTTTAAGCGGCCGAGCCCCTCGTCGGCACAACGCCGATGGCATGGAGGCTGTACATGAACATCAGCGATCGGACGCAATTGCACCAGCAGCCTTGTGACCGAAGCAGCACCACTGACTCGCCAATAGCGAAGGTGCCAAAGCATCGAATACCAATACTCGGCTAGTCGGCAGCATTATGTCGGGTAAAACGCACCGTCAGGTGCAGACGGTAAACCAACGAGCCCCAGGTGGCCTCCTGGAATTTACTGAAGTCAACCAGCAGTACGCCCCCAGCTGGAAGACAGGAGTTCAGCCCGACGCCGCACCAGGACTAGGTGCAGCCCATAGGCCGATGGCTAGTGGATGCAGCATCCAGTAGCAGCTGAGGCTGTATAAACTACATCAGGTCGACGACTCGGGTTGAGTACGTCTCAGGGTTGGCTGCAGTCGATACTGTGGTTAATCTTCTCCATTCCGATCCACTCCATCCCGCTCCGTTTCGTTCTGATACTTTCCATCCTGTTCCGTTCTGTTTTGACCCTTTTTGTTTTTTAAACAGTTTATATGAATGATGCTATTTCATTTTCGATAACTATTTCCCATGATCCGCTATATGTGAGCAGTTTTGTATCCATACAAATTATAAAAATGGATGCACATATGTGTGTATGCTCCACATTTCCTCACAAACCACTGGATCGATTTCAAACTTGGTGCACATATCCCTATTGTTGTGTCATCTTTATCATCATTTCCTGGTCAGCGCTGGTATTCCAAACAGCATTAATTATGGCGATCTCATTTCGTTGTACCTATACGTGGTCCGAATAAGATTCTCCGTAATCTTACTGCTGTTAACATTATTGACGATATTTATTTTTTTATTTATTTAATCGTATGGTGATTTTATAAAACATACAGTTGATAGAAGACAAATGATTTTATACAATATACATATGATACAAGATTAAACCCTGAAGTCCGTGTTTTTCAACCAATTAATTAAGCTGGGTATGAGAGTGGACAAGTCGTCGGGAATGCCAGGGTATGAATGAAGTGGACAGCGTTGGACTAGATGTTCAGTTTTCTGCTCTTCTTGATTACGTTCACACATTGGTGAACTGATCCAGCCCCATTTGTACCTGAAGTAGCTACAACAACCATGTCCAGTCCTTAACCTGTTGAGGCGCCATCAGAGGTTCCTCTGTAGGTCAAAACCTTTCGGCTTTTGTGGGATCAAGGCGATGGGCTCTTGTTCCCAACGTTTTTGTGGACTACTCATGCTTCCAGCTTTCATTTAGATCAAAAACATCCGCGATGAGTTGTCCTGCAGTAACACTTGCTGGTCTTCTTGATCGCAATCGTTGCTGTGGCGGATGACAGAATTCCTGGTGCAGTGGTAGAGAGGATGGTGCAGAGATTTTCTTGGCCTCTCTCAGTAGAGCTCGTTTCCGCCTTAAGTGAGGTAGAGGGATGTGACTCAATACAGGTAACCAGTGGCATGGTTCAAATGGCTCTGAGCACTATGGGACTCAACTGCTGAGGTCATAAGTCCCCTAGAACTTAGACCTACTTAAACCTAACTAACCTAAGGACAACACACACATCCATGCCCGAGGCAGGATTCGAACCTGCGACCGAAGCGGTCGCGCGGTTCCAGACTGTAGCGTCAGAACCGCTCGGCCACCAGCGGCCGGCCCAGTGGCATGGGGTTGATTTGATGGAACCAATAATGCAGTGCATTGTGTCATTCAGGTGTGTGTCTATGTTATAACCAGGAATAAGACAACCACTTCAGTCTGGTTTATTAAATCACAAATCACTTTTTAACAATTATGTTAGCCAAGCGTCTACCCAGGCTCACACTCAGAAGTAATGCAGAATTAAAGTTTGGTTATACCAATGTCCGAATGTGCATGGTGGGGTGCACGTCCCGTAATCATGCCCAAGTCCAGTGAAGTTCAGTCTCTCCGGCTGGGGTCGCTGTTTTCCAGGGAAAACCAATCGCAATGTTTCCTGGCGTAGCCAATTGCCGTGTGCTGACAAACGCGCTCGCGCGAAGGTGGTAGCCGCGAGCCGCCCGGAGAAGTGCGGTCAGCGAGGTATTTCTCGGCCACGTATGGGAGCGTGCGTGTGAAGACGGCCAGCGATGGAAGCAGCGGGCCGCCCAGAGAACTGCGGCCATCGATGTATTTGGCGGCCGTGTACTGGAGCGCGTTGTTCGGTGTTTGTTAGAAGTGGTGTATACCACAGTCTACCTTCTTCATATGTACACTTTCCAACCAGACAGGTGCACAGTACTCGGCAGCAGAGTACACAAGACTGATGCCCGTTAAACGCAGACAGTCAGCAGAGGTTCCCCGGGTGGTACCACTGAGCTTATGTAGTATGTTGTTCCTTGCAGAAACTTTATGAGAAAACTTGGTGATGGCTCTTGGTAGCTCAGGATTCTATCTAGAGTGATTCCGAGATATTTTGGGAAAGGATTGTACCCCAACGTTTGTCCATTGAGCAAAACTCTTGGTTTGTAATTCGCAGCACGATTCGCTAGATGGAAACAAGAGACTTCAGTTTTTGATGTGCTTGGCATCAATCTCCAGGTCTGAAAGAAAGCTAACTTCTTCTCCAGATTCTCCGTAAGAATTCGTTCACCATCTTCGAAATTACTGCTCTGTGCTACCAGTGCGATGTCATCAGCATAGATGAATTTAGTTGATATTTTGGTTGGTTAATGTATAAACTGAATAGTGATGGGGCTAAAATAGATACATGTGGTAGTCCATTATTTAGTTTCCGTTTGTGGCTTTTAGAGCTGCCTAGAAACGCTTCAAATAGCCTTTCACTAAGCATGCTGGATATTAGATCCACAATTTCTCGACTTGGTACAACTTATAGTAGCTTGTAGATCAGTCCCTGTCGCCAGCCAGTGTCATACGCGGCTGTCAGGGCGATGAAGACAGCTGTTGATTTCAGATGGCCTTGAAAACCTGCTTTAATATGGGTAGTTAGGGCAAGAGCTTGATCGGTGCAGCTGCGTCCTGGTCTGAAGCCATCTTGTTCAGGAGGTGTAGCAGCCTCGACGAACAGTGCTATTCTGGTTAGGAGCACTCGTTCCAGAAGTTTGAATATACAACTGAGCAGTGCTATAGGGCGGTGGCTTTCAGGGCGGTCTACAGGCTTTCCAGGTTTGAGAGTGGCTATAACTTTCGACAGTTTGAATGGTCTGGGAAGTTTGTTCTCTTTGAGTATGTAAGTGAAGAGCGAAGTGAGCTATCGTATGCAGTGTGGGTCCATGTTCCTAATAAATTCATTATAGATGTTGTCGGAGCAGCAGCCTTACCAACTTTCACTTGCTTGACAACACTTTCTACTTCCGCTATGGAAAAGGGCCTGGACAGCGGCTCGTTTCTTGGTGCACTATGCTTGAGGTTGGAGAGTTTACATTTTATTGCTCTGGTATGATTCTTGTCTCTCTTTGCCCTTGTGAGGTCTGCGATCCGGTTGGGAATGAGGTCGGGACTCAGTTTAGGATATGACTTTTTGAGGTGTTGCTTGCCAGTTAGCCCATTCAAGACTCTCCATGCTTTCCTACTTGGCAAAATTCATTTCTTTGAGTGTTGCTTCCCATTTCTCTCGCCTGTTCTTGTTTAAATAGTGGAGTTGCTGTGAGCCCACTGTTTGATTTCTAGAATTTTGGTATTCTTGACATAAAGCCTCACTTTCTTGGTTCCAGCCAGGCACATATTCCTTTCTGTAACCCCTAGGAATGTTTGACTTAGCAGCTTTGATAACTAGTCTAACGAATTCATCGTAGTTGTTTGCTGTTGTCTGTAAGTTCTTCGCAGCTAAGTTGGAGTCAAGGTCTTTTAAGAATCCATCCCAGTTAGCTCGTTGAGAGTTCCATATGGGTAGGGGCATTGAGTTTACAAGGGGAATTTTTAAACCAATTTCTGTCATAACAGGACGGTGTTGGCAGTTTGGGGAAGTTAGACAGAACAGTACGAATGGCGTTAAGTGGTTGATCTAGATGATCTTTGGACACAAATACCGAGTCTGGGTTGTAATCCTTATTCCAACGTGCAGAGTGCGTGCTGGTAGTTTCTGCCCATTGAGCTAGTGACTCCCCATTGACATCCACGGCGTCGTACCGCCTATCCGTGTCATGGCTGTTAAAGCCTCCAATTCACACTTGGAGGCTTGTACAGGTTGACAATTTTTAAGTCGTTTATCTGGATTACTATTGTGTAGATGTGGCTGACTTCTGTAGAATCAATTACATGCAATCCATTTAGGCTTGACTTCACATAAGTGGCTATTCCATATTGCGGATGCTGGATAGCTTCGACCAGTCTATAACCAGGTATTTCTCCTCTACGCTTAAGATCTTGCTCATCTTTGGTATGTGTTTCTTGAATGTTGACAACATCAATCTTAAGTTCATGCAGTTGTTTCTGTAGATACATTTTGCAGATCCTATGCCTTCAATATTAAGCTGCACAATGCGAACTAGGTGTTTCTCGTCTCTGGTTGGATGATCCTAAAAAGGACGGTCATTATGTTTATGTTGCGTATCACCTATGACACTGTTGCTCGTTTAGCACCACCCAAGGGTCACGTGTTGTGTAATTTATGCTATAGCTACGAACTTGAGCATCGATCGACCCAACGATATTAGAACCACTAACATTATTTAATCAACTTGCAATGAGTGAATAATTTTTATAAGTGTAAAACCCTGGTCGATGGAACAGAAGGCTTGAGGGCTCTAACCTCATCATATTACATAAAAAATTAAAAATTAGAATGGCAAACGCTGGACTTTGACTCACATATTCCATAAACAAGTTACTCACTATACCACAAATATTCAGACTTGGATTGTTGATAGAAATTTCTGATTTTTCTTTCATTATCTGCATACCTGTGATTGTTAGGAATGTGACACTTTTCATTCGATACTTGTATTTTCGAACACATCTGGCAGAAATTTCTTGCATTCATAGAGATAATTTAATTCTGTATCGTAAATCATTGCATCAGCGTTAGAATTAATTACTCCTCGCGATTTCTTCAAACACCGATATGTGCAAATGCTGAATGTGTTATTTCAGCATATTGTCTTTACGAACCAAAAGTGAGTACGCTTGTTTTGAAAATGGGTTTTGCTCACTGCGCTGCCTGTCAGGAGAAGCTTTGTGCTTTCGTAGAAGTGAGGGATGCTACACGGAAATGATGTAAAATGATACGGAAGTCGACGACGTGGTTGCAATAAGAAAGAATTTGACAAATGGTTCAAATGGCTCTGAGCACTATGGGACTCAACTGCTGAGGTCATTAGTCCCCTAGAACTTAGAACTAGTTAAACCTAACTAACCTAAGGACATCACAAACATCCATGCCCGAGGCAGGATTCGAACCTGCGACCGTAGCGGTCTCGCGGTTCCAGACTGCAGCGCCTTTAACCGCACGACCACTTCGGCCGGCAAAGAATTTGACAACGAAATGTATATACACTTGCTTTTTCCATCGAAGTATATACTGTTGATGCATTAGGATGTTACCTAAACTTTGGTGAGAATATGAGGATGAAAACCAAAAGTAATCTCCAAGTTTTGTTAAATATCTTTTTAATGAATTTTGGTTGACATTTTCCCTGCGTGGTATTAATCGGAGTGTTTTTCTTTTTTTTTTTTCATTTCCCTATTCTCTGAAGATTGCATTTGTTCGATATTAACTCATTTTCTCACCCGTATTCTTTATCGTCTCCATGCCTACTGCTAATTGTTGTACCACAGTATAGCGAGACATCATACTAATGAATGTGCTTACAAAAAACATATTTTTGTCAGTCTGAAATACACTGCTTTTGTAATTCACAGACCAAATGATAGCGCAGTCAAGCAGTATTAAAATCCCAAGCGAAACTGTAAGAATATCTGGTCTTCAACAGTGGTAATAACAACCCTGTGGAGACGACCAAAACACAAGTCTCTACAGCAAGACTGTAGTATGTAGCGTCCAATAGCACGACTTCAGTGTACGAAAAACTCAGCCCAGCTATAGTAAGGATTGCACACCAGCATAAAGTTATAGAGGCAAGTTCAGTAATCGTATCGTGGCACATGCCTTTCGCTGTGTCGGTGAGACCACAGACCGATATCTCTGGGCATGACGGGACTCAACAGCCTCTCCTCACCCTACCCCCATTCCCATCCCTGCAACCCACCCTGATCCCGCCCTCCCTAGAAGGACCTGTAAAGCAGCCAGTTACGTTGCGACATCAGTGGCGAATGGGAGGGGGGGGGGGGGGGGCGGGGGGCGATGTTGGTGTCCCTATCGAAGTGGACGGAGCCCACCGGCTGTCGACCGACTGATATTGACATCGATGGAGTAGGTGATGACCTAAGGTTCCCAGACGGTGGAGGGACACCAGATTGCTTCGTGAATATCTGCTTCTATTTATGATGTTGACATCGATGGTGTAGACAGTAGCAAGAGAAGTTCACTTCTATTTTCAGCTAGGTAATCCAACGTGTTACTTACAACTGGTTTCGATCATCTCCCATCTGGTAAGCGAAAGATAGAAATATGGCACAAAAATAATTTTTTTATATTTAAAGAGAATTAAGATCCAGGGAGAAGAAACCAAAACTAAGATTTACCGATGATACAGAAATCGTTCCAAAGGCGGAAAAGGGCATGGAACACCAGTTGAAGGGAATAGATACTGTTTTGTTTATCAGATGAATATACGAAATTAAAACGAGGGTAATGGAATGCAATAGAATGAAGCCGCATAATTGTGAAGGTATTAGATTAAGAAATGCTAGAAGTAGTGGATAGGGTTAGCTATTTGGGCGGCAAAATAACTGACGATGGCAGGCATAGTGAGGATACAAAATGGTGACAGTTAATTGGATGAATACTGTTTCTGGAATAGATGAATTTCTTAATCGTGGAATCTAATTTTAGAGGTTAGGTAATTAATGCTGAAGTTATCTTAATGTAAGGAAATGAAACGTGGACGATAAAGAATTCAAACAAGAAAAGAAGCCTTTGAAGTGTAGTGCTACAGAAGAATCCTGAAGATTAAATGGGTAGATCGGATAATCGAACTGAGGAGAAAAGAAATTTATGGCACGTCTTGACTAAAAGAAGAACTCGGTTGATAGGAGACATCTTAGAGCATCAAGGAAACATGATTTAGGCAACGACGTGAAGTGTGGAATGTAAATATTGCAGTGATGTATGAAGGCTTGTCAACAGCATGAAGATTCAAAACATCTAGGTTGCAGTACTTATGAAGAGAAGAAGAGGCTTGTACATGATAACCTAAAGTGGAGAGATGCATTTAAACAGTAATTCAATTTAAGATTTCAACAACAAGAGTAACAGCAACGATAGGAAAATTATCCACGGAGCATTTCTAGTGTTTGAACTGTGTCCCC
Source organism: Schistocerca nitens (assembly GCF_023898315.1). NCBI lineage: Eukaryota > Metazoa > Arthropoda > Insecta > Orthoptera > Acrididae > Schistocerca > Schistocerca nitens. The sequence goes on from NC_064615.1 coordinate 507,328,876, forward strand.
TGTAATTCTTAAGTTCCATAAATGTTTTTCATACAGTTTGTCAGCTACCGAGTCTATATATTTCGCATGTGGTCTAGCCCCTCCTTTTTTTTTTTTTTTGCTAAAAACCCAGTAAATCTGATTTACAACACAATGCTTCTGTGACAACAAAACAAAAACAAAGTTGGCTTAGAGAACATTGTATACACACCTAAATTCACAACTCCGCAGGCCACTCAACAGTTCGTGATGGAGTGAATGTGTTAATATCAGTTTTGCTTTACACCAAATCATCAACTTTGTTTACATAAATCTGCTGGTATGGCTTCTTATTTCTCGACGCATGTAAAATAAAATTAAAAAACTTTCTTGACTCCTCACAACCTCATGCCTATAACATTTGAGTAAAATTAAAACGAAAATAAAATCCTTGCGGATGAATTAGGTTCCATACAGTACTGATTAGCTTCTACGTTTGATAACCCTGTCGTGTAGCCCATTTTGAACTTAAGCTCTCATTTTTAATCACATAAAACATAGTGAAACGTGAAAAGAAAACAAATAGATGAACCTCAGCAATACAGAAACAAAAGCAAGAAGGAATATAGTAAGAGCATTATGGGACTGTAGCGTTAAACACACTTTTTGCTAGTTTCAAGCTTTATAGTTAGATGAGCAATTAAGATGGCAAAATGTAGCGAACATCCAAAGAAAGATATTCACAGTAATAACAATTATTATTATTTTTGTAAGACGATCTATCACTGCTAAATTGCAGAACCAGTAACATGTGATTATTCTAAACCTCGAAACGCTATTTAGGTTACCAAAAAGCACTCTAGAACACTATCACTTTTTATTTGTTTTGCTGTCATTATATTCAACTGTGAAAATGCAAACACACATCAACTGGTTTTATGAAACCGTGTTCATTATAAGTTCCTTTAATCTTGCTCTTATGTAGTTTTCGGTCTACTTTCGAATTTGCTATGTTAATTATTTACATTCGTTGGTCCTTAGCGGTATTATTATTGTAAATTATTATTACTGTAAAGCTAGCTAAAGCATCAGCTGCAACAAGATAGCGCGAAGGTTTGCGCATCAATATATATGCCTAGCAGAGAGCGCCTTGTTGTTAATTAATTTGTTTTTTTATGTTTCCGATCTAGAGGAATTTACTCTCAGTTACACAAAACATTTTGGTGTAACTACCAAACAATAAATATAGGGGAAAAAGTAATTGCGTTACAGTTAGTACACCAACATTTTAAAAAATGGTAAATTTACATTGATTCTTACACATAATTATTAGACAATATGCTTAGATGTTGTTGTTGTTGTTGTTGTGGTCTTCAGTCCTGAGACTGGTTTGATGCAGCTCTTCATGCTACTCTATCCTGTGCAAGCTTCTTCATCTCCCAGTACCTACTGCAACCTACATCCTTCTGAATCTGCTTAGTGTATTCATCTCTTGGTCTCCCCCTACGATTTTTACCCTCCACGCTGCCCTCCAATACTAAATTAGTGATCCCTTGATGCCTCAGAACATGTCCTACCAACCGATCCCTTCTTCTGGTCAAGTTGTACCACAAACTCCTCTTCTCCCCAATCATATTCAGTACCTCCTCATTAGTTATGTGATCTACCCATCTAATCTTCAGCATTCTTCTGTAGCACCACATTTCGAAAGCTTCTATTCTCTTCTTCTCCAAACTATTTACCGTCCATGTTTCACTTCCATACATGGCTACACTCCATACAAATACTTTCAGAAATGACTTCCTGACATTTAAATCTATACTCGATATTAACAAATTTCACTTCTTCAGAAACGATTTCCTTGCCATTGCTAGTCTACATTTTATATCCTCTCTACTTCGACCATCATCAGTTATTTTGCTCCCCAAATAGCAAAACTCCTTTACTACTTTAAGTGTCTCATTTCCTAATCTAATACCCTCAGCGTCACCCGACTTAATTCGACTACATTCCATTATCTTCGTTTTGCTTTTGTTGATGTTCATCTTATATCCTCCCTTCAAGACACTGTCCATTCCGTTCAACTGCTCTTCCAAGTCCTTTGCTGTCTCTGACAGAATTACAATGTCATCGGTGAACCTCAACGTTTTTATTTCTTCTCCATGGACTTTAATACCTACTCCGAATTTTTCTATTGTTTCCTTTACTGCTTGCTCAATATACAGATTGAATAACATCGGGGAGAGGCTACAACCCTGTCTTACTCCCTTCCCAACCACTGCTTCCCTTTCATGTCCCTTGACTCTTATAACGGCCATCTGGTTTCTGTACAAATTGTAAATAGCCTCTCGCTCCCTGTATTTTACCCCTGCCACCTTTAGAATTAGAAAAAAAGTGTTCCAGTCAACATTGTCAAAAGCTTTCTCTAAGTCTACAAATGCTAGAAACGTAGGTTTGCCTTTCCTTAATCTTCCTTCTAAGATAAGTCGTAAGGTCAGATTTGCCTCGCGTGTTCCAGTATTTCTACGGAATCCAAACTGATCTTCCCCGAGGTCGGCTTCTACTAGTTTTTCCATTCGTCTGTAAAGAATTCGTGTTAGTATTTTGCAGCTGTGGCTTATTAAAGTGATTGTTCGGTAATTCTCACATCTGTCAACACCTGCTTTCTTTGTGATTGGAATTATTATATTCTTCTTGAAGTCTGAGGGTATTTCGCCTGTTTCATACATCTTGCTCACCAAATAGTAGAGTTTTGTCAGGACTGGCTCTCCCAAGGCCGTCAGTAGTTCCAATGGAATGTTGTCCACTCCGGGGGCCTTGTTTCGACTCAGGTCTTTCAGTGCTCTGTCAAACTCTTCACGCAGTATCTTATCTCCCATTTCATCTTCATCTACATCCTCTTCCATTTCCATAATATTGTCCTCAAGTACATCGCCCTTGTATAGACCCTCTATATACTCCTTCCACCTTTCTGCTTTCCCTTCTTTGCTTATAACTGGGTTGCCATCTGAGCTCTTGATGTTCATACAAGTGGTTCTCTTATCTCCAAAGGTCTCTCTAATTTTCCTGTAGGCAGTATCTATCTTACCCCTAGTGAGATAAGCCTCTACATCCTTAGATTTGTCCTCTAGCCATCCCTGCTTAGCCATTTTGTACTTCCTGTCGATCTCATTTTTGAGACGTTTGTATTCCTTTTTGCCTGATTCATTTACTGCATTTTTATATTTTCTCCTTTCATCAATTAAATTCAATACTTCTTCTGTTACCCAAGGATTTCTACTAGCCCTCGTCTTTTTACCTACTTGATCCTCTGCTGCCTTCACTACTTCATCCCTCAAAACTACCCATTCTTCTTCTACTGTATTTCTTTCCCCCATTCCTGTCAATTGTTCCCTTATGCTCTCCCTGAAACTCTGTACAACCTCTGGTTCTTTCAGTTTATCCAGGTCCCATCTCCTTAAATTCCCACCTTTTTGCAGTTTCTTCAGTTTTAATCTACAGGTCATAACCAATAGATTGTGGTCAGAGTCCACATCTGCCCCTGGAAATGTCTTACAATTTAAAACCTGGTTCCTAAATCTCTGTCTTACCATAATATAATCTATCTGATACCTTTTAGTATCTCCAGGGTTCTTCGATGTATACAACCTTCTATAATGATTCTTAAACCAAGTGTTAGCTATGATTAAGTTGTGCTCTGTGCAAAATTCTACCAGGCGGCTTCCTCTTTCATTTCTTAGCCCCAATCCATATTCACCTACTACGTTTCCTTCTCTCCCTTTTCCTACACTCGAATTCCAGTCACCCATGACTATTAAATTTTCGTCTCCCTTCACTATCTGAATAATTTCTTTTATTTCATCATACATTTCTTCAATTTCTTCGTCATCTGCAGAGCTAGTTGGCATATAAACTTGTACTACTGTAGTAGATGTGGGCTTCGTATCTATCTTGGCCACAATAATGCGTTCACTATGCTGTTTGTAGTAGCTTACCCGCGTCCCTATTTTCCTATTCATTATTAAGCCTACTCCTGCATTAACCCTATTTGACTTTGTGTTTATAACCCTGTAGTCACCTGACCAGATGTCTTGTTCCTCCTGCCACCGAACTTCACTAATTCCCACTATATCTAACTTTAACCTATCCATTTCCCTTTTAAAATTTTCTAACCTACCTGCCCGATTAAGGGATCTGACATTCCACGCTCCGATCCGTAGAACGCCAGGTTTCTTTCTCCTGATAACGACATCCTCTTGAGTAGTCCCCGCCCGGAGATCCGAATGGGGGACTATTTTACCTCCGGAATATTTTACCCAAGAGGACGCCATCATCATTTAATCATACAGTAAAGCTGCATGCCCTCGGGAAAAATTACGGCCGTAGTTTCCCCTTGCTTTCAGCCGTTCGCAGTACCAGCACAGCAAGGCCGTTTTGGTTATTGTTACGAGGCCAGATCAGTCAATCATCCAGACTGTTGCCCCTGCAACTACTGAAAAGGCTGCTGCCCCTCTTCAGGAACCACACGTTTGTCTGGCCTCTCAACAGATACCCCTCCGTTGTGGTTGTACCTACGGTACGGCTATCTGTATCGCTGAGGCACGCAAGCCTCCCCACCAACGGCAAGGTCCATGGTTCATGGGGGGGTATGCTTAGATATAGGAAAGAAAAAGTTATTACTTTCAATGTGTTTTCAGTTGTCTGCATACATGAATCTACGATTAAAAATGTTTGTCAACATTATTTTTTGTATTATTGACGTGGGAATAATACCAACGTTAGACATTTAGTCGTGGACATAGCATGTAACGAGAACAAACTTTCGTAAAGAGTATAGTGATGGAATGGGCTACGTGTCCAGACTGCTGCTACACTTGGATTGCGTGAGCCTTTTGTTGCTCCGCGCTTCACTGGGATGCTTAAGCGGCGTGTTTTGTAGATCTCCAGCCGACGACATATGGTCAATGTGGCGTAAGTACAGGTCTAGAGACGATCACAATGCACTCGGCGAATTGGTGCAGTGGTTAAGACACTGGATTAACACTAGCAGGAGCGGAGTTGATAGAGTTGTGCGACCATCCTTATTTGTGGTTTCTTTAACTCATTTCGCTTCACGCAAATATTAGGATGGCACCTCACTCAGCCTTGTGCAGTTCAAGCCGTTAGTTTGGTTCAAATAGTTCTGAGCACTATGGGACTTAACATCTGGGGTCATCAGTCCCCTACACTTAGAACTACTTAAACCTAACTAACCTAAGGACATCACACACATCCATGCCCGGGGCAGGATTCGAACCTGCGACCGTAGCAGCAGAACGGTTCCGGACTGAAGCGCCTAGAACCGCTTGGCCTCAGTGGCCGGCTGCGGGTACTTTAATCCGCTACCACTTATCTCGAATTCCATGGGACGGTAAATTCTGATCTTCCATTTGTATTTGGATCTTCCAGTTTCTCACAATCAATGCAGCGTATATCTACTTATCGATACGATGTAGGTAACACGGCTCTCATCAGTGAAATGACAATGTGAATGTATTACTGTTCAGTTAGTCTGCTTTTCTTTCGTTTGCTCTGCTACGTATGCGTTACGTAACGTCCATTTATGTCTGAGGCAGGAGTCTTTATTGGATTTCCCGATAACAGAAGTAAAACACCAGTAACTGCTATTGACATTTCTCACTGCGCAAATTTTCTGAGACATTGACCACAATTTGACAATTTAGTTTGACCTCTCTGATTCAGAAGAGCTTCACAGGCACACATCCGCTTAGATTAACACCAAGAGCCTCAGCGTGCTCGTTTGCTTTAATATTCTCTATAAATTCCGCACACCTGACCTCCTTCAGAAATAAAAATGAGCAATATATTTAAGTACCCACGAGAGATCTTAAAGCACGTCACGTTGAGCGTATCGCAGGGATTTCGTATGTTAACAGCAGTCGTAGCAAATCTCGTCTCTGTCGTCAGCTGATTGCTTCGCTCTTTTTATTGCCGTTCTGATTTAGCGGACTATTTCGCATCCCTTCGCACGCCATAGCAATCTCTCTTTCCTCTAGCCCCCTCTTGACCAAGCTCTGCTCTGTTTCTCTCTCTCTCTCTCTCCCTCTTTCTCACACACACACACACAAACACAACGAGAGCAGAAGATTAGTCTCAAAAATCCTCTGTCTCTCCTTTCCTCTGGGGGTCTAGCCAGCTTCCTCGACGGTGACGTCACGGGTCGACAAACGAGGCGCGAGATTTTTCGGGTGTGAGCAGTGGCACTCTCTCTCTCTCCCTCTCTCTCTCTCTATCTCTTTCCCTTTCCCTCCTTCACTCTCTCTCTCTCTCTCCCTCTCCCCGCCTCTAGGCCGCACTTGCTTCCTCTAGCGGTGAGAAATGAAAACAAAACACGGTCGTGCGCTCGCATGAATGAGGTTTATAGGAGTGTGAAATAAAAAATGCGGCTACGTGCCTCCGAAGAGCTTTTCCCTTCGCGGCTGCGGAACTCAGACGACGCCCTACGCGTAGATTTGTCTGCGCTCCGCGAGTTCACGCGAGAGTGGTGAGAAAGCGTTACGATGGAGGGAAGAAAGGTGGAAGATATAGGGGACTACGGCGCGTTATCTGCGCGCTAAGAACCCCTCAGAGCACGTATAGCTTACAGACTTGTTGTTCTGGACTGTAGTTACAGGTAAGAAACTGCCGCAGTGTTTGTGAAACGCGTCCGAAATGGGAAAATTCAACGAGAAGCTGAGTGTATGAAGCGAAATTTGGAGTCGACCCACGAACAAAACGGAAACCTTTTTTCAGTTTCTAACAGAAGTAATAATCCATCGAGCTGTTCGTTTTTCTTATTTCTGAACAACAAACAGTAGATATACGTAGATCTGTAGTTATGCTTGCTATGTCGCATAAAAGCTCTTGCAGCAGGTGAGGAATGATTTTACTGATGAAAAAGTATGCATGAGTTTCAGAACTATTTCCGACTGCAGAAGTCCGAGTCCTAAGTAGGACAAGAACATTAGCATTTGTGTATGTAACATGAGATGACAGACTACCTGCAATAGATCAACGACGCACAAGACAGGCGTATTTACATCGCTCAGGTGTAATTAATGTAGATTTTGTGATGTTGTCGCCAAGTGTAACTTCCATGTCTCGTAATGTCAGTACAAAGTATTACAATGATTAGTTGCAATTAATTACGGACAAAAGTGCTTCTTGTTTATCTACAAAATATAGATGAAGTTGTTCAGCAGGCCACAACAGGGATATGCTTATAATGAAACAATCACCATGTTATTTGTTATAATGGTAAACTACATCTATGAGCATAATTTTGCTCTGCCAAGAAGCTATTGAATAATCTACTTCACAAATAAACCTTTCGACGCTGTTACTCTATTCAGTAATTTTTTAGCTTTTGAAATTGATATGTATACGAGAAGTAGTTTAGTGTTACCAGTCAGTGTTTATTTACTATTACAATGCGTTTCAAAGGCTTAAATCTCTATCGTCAGGTTTTTTTTTTTTTTTTTTTTTTTTTTTTTTTTTTTTTTTTTTTTTTTTGCAGCTGGTACCTTATGTTACGACTTTGGGGTAACCTGTGGCACTGACTCCAGGACTCACAGGCTCCTATGTCTGTCGTGATACGTCACAAATAAACTGTCACATGAACTACTTTGCAGGCGTCATCCTAGTCTACAAAGTGTGGATGCTTATTTGTGATGCATTTCGACAGACAAAGGACTCTCTCACCGCAGCAAACACTGCCCACACATGCCATAAATCTACGTGACCATGGAGGTTTAAGCGTTTGTAACGCCTTCTCGTAATAAATGAACATTGTGTCATTCGTTAACCCAATTTGTAGCAATCACAACATTAACATCAAGCCGACTGTTGCGACCAAGCGGTTCTAGGCGCTTCAGTCTGGAACCGCACTGCTACTATGGTCGCAGGTTCGAATCCTGCTTCGGGCATGGATGTGTGTGATGTCCTTGAGTTAGTTAGGTTTAAGTAGTTCTACGTCTAGGGGACTGATGACCTCATATTTTAAGTCCCATAGTGCTTAGAGCCATTTGAAGCATTTTTGAACCATTAACATCAAACCAAATATCGATATCATTAAATAGGTACTATTCTGTATCGAAGATGATTTTTGTTTGCAGTGGCCTATAGTTATACATAAATAGTGCATGGTACGAGACGCATTGAAAAGTCCTTAAAGGAGGCTCTATGTTGGTTTGAAACGACCAGTGTGTTCTTTATTTAAAAGAGGAAAGTAACTGATAAGTTTCATTAAACATGCGGAAGAGTGACTTCGTGCAGAATAATGTTGACAAGAAGACTGTCTGCAGTTTTAACTTTGACTATTTGGATTATTCTCTTACGTGTTCAAGAATTTAGGACGATTAGAGCGGACTGAAATTGGGACTAGCAAGCGATTTACAGCGTATACATATCTTCTGTATAATGAAGAGTGTGTTACGCCGCAGGGAGTGTAATATAGGCAACTTGGACAAAGAGCAGATTATCATGGTTCAGCATTTAGGAGCGAGCGTCTCGGAAAGGGCGCAGTTGTTCAACTGTTTGCGTGCTGCGTCAAGGTGATGAAACCACTAGTAGGCGACATATTGTTGAACGTTCACACCTCATTACAGTATTTGAAGGTTGTAATCTCTTTTACTGCGTAAGGCAGAATAGATGGTGATACGTGGCAGATCCAACGACAGAATACGAGGTGCGGCTGGAAAAAAACCGGACTGATGCTGGAAAAAACATTTATTTACAATTATTTACAATTTCATGTTATCTCCTTCAATGTACTCTCCTCCTCGGTCTCTACACCGCTCCATACGAATTTTCCACTGTTCATAGCAATGCTGCAGATCATTTTCGGTAAGTCCATACATTACTTCCGTCGCTTTTTCTTTTACTGCTTCAACAGTCTCAAATCTAGTTCCTTTCAAAGCTGACTTGACTTTAGGGAAAAGAAAAAAGTCACAGGGGGCCAAATCAGGTGAGTAGGGTGGATGATCTAAGATGGGAATGTTGTGTTTTGCCAAAAACGTCTTCACTGACAACGCACTGTGAGCTGGGGCATTGTCTTGGTGAAGGATCCTTGACTTTTTTCTCCAAAAATCGTTCCGTTTTCTCCGTACTCGCTCACGTAGGGTAGCCAGGACGCTAATGTAGTAATGCTGATTCACTGTTTGTCCCTCTGGTACCCAATCAATGTGCACAATCCCTTTGATGTCAAAAAAAACAATCATCATTGCCTTGAATTTCGATTTTGACATTCGTGCTTTTTTTTGTCGTGGAGAACCAGGAGTTTTCCAATGCATCGATAGGCGTATAGTTTCGGGATCGTAAGTAAAAAACCACGATTCATCGCAAGTAATAACATTTTGTAAGAAGGTGGGATCACTTTCAATGTTTTCCAGGATGTCAGAACAAATCATTCTTCGGCGTTCCTTCTGTTCAATTGTGAGACACTTTGGAACCATTTTTGAACACTTTTTGTTCATGTTGAAACTTTCATGAAGAATCTGCCTAACACTTTCCTTGTCAACTCCTGTTAACTCAGACACTGCTCTGATTGTTAAACGGCGATCTTGTCGAACAAGTTTACCGATTTTTTCATTGTTTGCATCAGTTTTTGCTGACAATGGTCTGCCAGTGCGAGTGTCATCACTGGTGTCTTCGCGGCCATCTTTAAATCGTTTAAACCACTCAAACACTTGTGTTCGCGATAAACAATCATCGCCGTACACTTGTTGTAACATTACAAACGTTTCACTTGCAGATTTTCCTAGTTTGAAACAAAATTTGATGTTAACACGCTGTTCTTTCTGTACACTCAACATTTTCCGACGCACAGACAAAACGTCAACTACTTAAAACAGACGCCACGGGCAGACTGAGTGCAGGAGGCAGATGAAACTCGAGCAGTAGGCGGAGCGATAGTCACGTGACAGGCCACGCGACTTTCAGCCTTATTGCATTCGTTTTATTGTTTCACCAGTACTAGTCCGGTTTTTTTCTAGCCACACCTCGTACAATGCTGATACGTCGCAAGCGTTTTGAAGCACACCATTGAACACACATTGTTGAACATGTGGTTCCGCTGCAAGCGACCGCTATTCAATTACGACTGCAGTGGGTAGTCTGTTGTGTCTAGACCATACAGCCTAGACACAATGCTGTAGCCGATAGGGCACGCAAGGCTAACGCAGACGGGCGTGAAGTCTGGAACATGAGAACTTATCAATGAATAAGAAGAAAAGTACGTAGATGCTTGTTACTTAACTTTTAATTAGTCCTTGGAATACATCTCTCTTGAATATTAGTAAGCTATAGGCACTGATACAAGTGGCGCCTTGCTAGGTGGTCGCCAGTTAACTTAGCAGAGGGCTATTCTACTGTCTATCTCTCGGCAAATGAGAGCAAGGCTTAGCACGTCCAATCGCTAGCTATGTTGTCCGTACAACTGGGGACGAGGTCTCCTCAGTCTCTCGAGACCTGCCTTGTGGTGGCGCTAGGTTTGCGATCCCACAGTGGCGACACGCGGGTCCGACATGTACTACAGGACCGCGGCCGATTTAAGTTACCACCTAGCAAGTGTGGTGTCTAGCGGTGACACCACATAGTCAATGTAAACGTTTTGTCTATGTATCACATTTCTCTCTCTTCACGCCGATATCCGGGCGAACCGCTGTTCAAAACATGCCCAGACACAGGCTGGTAGGACATATATAATTTGGGGGGGATATTCACCTACTCCTCACCACTCTATAATGGAAGATGTAGTAATAGACGAAGGAATCATGGCAGCTGTGGACTACGCGAACGTTGTTGCAGCCGCCTGTGTCCCTTCACGGTTAAAGTCTTCCCCGACTGTGATGGCATCTTCCAGTAGGGTAACTGTCCAGAATCTGGCTGCGGTAGTTTGTGGAGCATGACGGTTGTTAATTCAAGATGATTTCTTGAGGGCCAAATTTATGTGCTGTGAACCATATGTAATACAGGGTGATTCAAAAAGAATACCACAACTTTAGGAATTTAAAACTCTGCAACGACAAAAGGCAGAGCTAAGCACTATCTGTCGGCGAAATAAGGGAGCTATAAAGTTTCATTTAGTTGTACATTTGTTCGCTTGAGGCGCTGTTGACTAGGCGTCAGCGTCAGTTGATGCTAAGATGGCGACCGCTCAACAGAAAGCTTTTTGTGTTATTGAGTACGGCAGAAGTGAATCGACGACAGTTGTTCAGCGTGCATTTCGAACGAAGTATGGTGTTAAACCTCCTGATAGGTGGTGTATTAAACGTTGGTATAAACAGTTTACAGAGAATGGGTGTCTGTGCAAAGGGAAGAGTTCTGGACGGCCGAGAACGAGTGATGAAAATGTAGCACGCATCCAGCAAGGATTTGTTCGCAGCCCAGGAAAATCGACTCGCAGAGCTAGCAGAGAGCTGCAAATTCCACAATCAACTGTATGGAGAGTCCTACGAAAAAGGTTAGTTACGAAACCTGAACGTCAACTACCCGAGGCGATGGATCGGCAGCCAGGCAGCCCGTGACAGAGCACTTCATCACTGGCCTCCAAGAAGCCCTGATCTTACCCCCTGCGATTTTTTCTTATGGGGGTATGTTAAGGATATGGTGTTTCGGCCACCTCTCCCAGCCACCATTGATGATTTGAAACGAGAAATAACAGCAGCTATCCAAACTGTTACGCCTGATATGCTACAGAGAGTGTGGAACAAGTTGGAGTATCGGGTTGATATTGCTCGTGTGTCTGGAGGGGGCCATCTCTGAACTTGTTTTTGAGTGAAAAAAAAAACCTTTTTAAATACTCTTTGTAATGATGTATAACAGAAGGTTATATTATGTTTCTTTCATTAAATACACATTTTTAAAGTTGTGGTATTCTTTTTGAATCACCTTGTATATCTAGGGTGAAACCGTACGGAAGTTGTATGAGTTCTGCGTTGACATCTGGTGCTACACACATCTGGAAACGTGTCGATGCGGCGCAGGTTCGCTGCTGTATTGCGTTCCAAAGATGAACCAAAATACTGTTAAGAAAGTGGTCACAGTCCAGGACAGCACGAAGGTCCACATCCCTTGTAATGTCCACTGTCTTTTTTATTGCATTGCAGATCTATATTTCAACCGACAGTACAGTTATCGTCAGTGCGTTTTAAGTAGTCACGTAGACTGAATGTAATTACAACGACACATATTCCGATCTAATTCAAGCATGTACGAGCATTAGTGCAACTCATCAGTGTCTCATTTAGTGTCACGTCATTCCCACCGCAAGTGTACTTTGATTGGCACCATAAATAAGTAGCATCTTAGTCCGGTGATTAAGAGAAACTGCGCTATAATCGTATTGTCGATGAACTGAAACTAAACGAAGTTTGATGATGGCTTTGACTTCGTGTATGGGCATTTGTTATCGTTTGGCGCACAGTCTTCCTTTATGATAGTGGCTACTTTCTACAACAGACAAACAATACAAATGCTGGATGTCATGGAGGAACTAGCGATGTGGCGTTTTTCCCGTTTGGCGCGAAGACGGCATTTCAAAATGTCCCTTTAAGTTTCATTGTGTTTGACATTCATTTATAGCTTTTCTTGTTGATATGCATCCCGCATTTATTTATCGTAACAGTAGAAAAAAATGGCTCTGAGCACTATGGGACTCAACATCTGTGGTCATAAGTCCCTTAGAACTTAGAACTACTTAAACCTAACTAACCTAAGGACATCACACACATCCATGCCCGAGGCAGGATTCGAACCTGCGACCGTATCAGTCGCGCGGTTCCTGACTGAGCGCCTAGAACCGCTAGACCACCACGGCCGGCCGTAACAGTAGAGTTTAAATATTTTCTTGTAACTTTTTTAGCGAGAGTACTGGCGCGATGATTGAGAGACTTCATTCACATTCCCGAGAATGACGGATGACGGTTCAAATACTCGACCTGCATCTACGACTAAGTATATCGAGGCACTGTACTGTTCATTCCCATACTATTCGCGGATAGAGCTAGGAGAACCTGTCTTTATGCCTCCCTAATCCCTCTTACTTTATCCCGATGATCACTATGCAAAGTATACGACAGTGAATGCGTAATGGCAGGCCGATGTGGCCGAGCGGTTCTAGGCACTTCAGTCTGGAGCCGCGCGACCGCTACGGTCGCAGGTTCGAATCTTGCCTCTGGCATGGATGTGTGTGATGTCCTTAGGTTAGTTAGGTTTAAGTAGCTCTAGGTTCTAGGGGACTGATGACCTCAGATGTTAAGTCCCAGAGTGCTCAGAGCCATTTGAACCATTTTTATTTTTTTTTTTTTTTGTTTGCGTAATGATCGCAGAGATTCAACAAATTCGTCTAGCATATTTCGCGAGAACTATGTTGTCTCTCTACCAAGGATCGCCGTTGGGACTCCTATTTCTGTTAGACTTTTGTATGGGCTATGTTGACTCAGTACTCAGTACGTCATGTTTATTGTCATGCCTACTTGATAAAGATTCCAAATACCATAATAATAGTCTAAAATTTATCGCACTAGCGTCTTGTACCAAATTTCGTGTACCAGTCCAACAAATATAAGTCTTACATTCGCTTTCTCTGATACTCAGTTTCCGTGAGTGTCCCACGGATTGCGTGGTCCCTCCCGCCGGAGATTCGAATTTTCCATCGGGCCTGGGTGTGTGTGTTGTTCTTAGCATAAGTTAGTTTGTGTGTAAGTCTAGGGACCGATGACCTCAACAGTTTAGTCCCTTAGGAATTCACACACATTTGAACATTTTTCATCTTTTTCAATTTGTATTTTTTTTCAACACTATTCAAATTGAATAGTAATATAACAAAAAGGCACTTATGTTTGCATGGACTTTTATTGGATTTCCAATGTCATTTGGCTGTTACTGATTTTTAGTATTACAAGAAATATTACTTGACTGTTATAAATATAGGAGACTTAAAAACCTTTTTTTTTTTCAGGTGCTTTTAAATTTAATCGTATCTGCTTGACAACGAACGAGAAATTCCTTCTCGTGAAGCCACTATTAAAATACATTCTATCGTACATCGTGGTGTGTTTTTATCATATTACCTTTCAGATGTAGCACATATGAAATGATATGAGTAGTATAGAAAAAATATAAATCAAAAAAGGAAGAGCCGGACTCGGTCAAGCGGCACACCGATTACGCAGCCGAAACGCTAACTCGTGCTCATGATTGCAGTACGCCTCATCGACGCGCAAAACTTCTCTTTGCGCTTTTCTCGAAATCGCCCAAGTCGTACGCTTAGCTACTTGCACATTGTATTGTCCTACTGGACTATTAAAAATGTACAGAGTTTGAAGGAAATCAGTGATCCGAACGCGGTGGCCTGCTCGTGTTAGACATTTGTCGTACCGTGGTACTATCTTTCCGAGATCCTCGTCATAGAAGGCAGCCTCTTGTGCTTTCCGTCAAATCTCTACGCACGTGTACAGGTCGTCGTGTGTTTCAAAATGCTGTTCTCACAGGCGAGTAAAGTGATGACAATCATAGGAAGACAAGTCCGGGCTGTATAGTAAGTTATCAAACACTTCCCATCGAAAACGCTACTGGAGCGTCTTTGTTGGAGGTTCAGTGTGCGATCGGTCATCGACATGAAGGACAATGCCTCATGACAATGTTCCTCTCCGCTTATTCTGAATTGCCCTTCGAAGACAATGTCCTCGGATCACCTGATTCACTCGCACAAGTTCATCGGTTGGCACTCGCTTCCATACCTGGTTGCCTACATCATGAACATCTGTACGTCTTGCTTGAAAGTTCCTGCATCATTGACGAACTCTGTAATTACGTATGACAGTTGCTGATGTATGACAGTTGCTAATATGGGCTGCATGAAATCACGCGGAATCCATGACCAAGCAGAAATCGAATACCAGCACGCATTTCACACTTGGCGGAAGGCTGTTGTTATTTTGGACATCTTCATGGGCTCAGAACTGAGAAGTGCAACGTGACGCGAAAGATGAGCGCACTAGAGATACTGCGCAAGACATCTGCGCAAAGCTGCATCAGATTTTCACTGTGCTTTCATTTTCGCGGCCGATTGGGCCTTCAAGATAGTAAAAGACCCTTACGTGTTGAAGATATTAGAGATCCTGTTAGGCTTTCGAGGGAAACACCTCATGCTACTTTCGTTTTTGCAGAACATTCGCCCTCCATTATAAAGTGCTCGGTTACATTGGTCAAACTGTCCTCGAGCCTATCACATATTTTTGAAGCCGATGTATGCGATGGTTTACATTTGGAACGCCTAACGTAAATTTAGGAAGTTGAAAACTGCCTGTCCTCCTGTTTCTACTATTTGCAAGATGTCATGCGCGAATAAAGCAGACTGTGTTTTCTAATTCAATATTTTGTTTCATTTGTAATGGTCTCGACGCAGCGGGGAAGCTTAACTGCAATCTTCCTTTCTTGTGGTTGTCTGTAGTCACACTGCTAAGTACAGAAACTGAAGCTCCCAGTCGTTTTCCCATCTGCAATACCCTTTAGATTCCACGTACCAGACTTTCTCAAATCTTGCAACATTTCGTAAAGCCACTATCTGTACCGTGCTTCAAGTAATAACTTTCCTGATGGCATTGTTTTCTTGCACATGTTGTTCCGGCTATGAAGGTGTATTAGTACACTGCTTTGCAAATCTTACGGTCAACGCAATTAAAGTAATATAACATATTAACTGCTCGGTGGAAATGAATGAAAGTGCGGGAGCATTTTGCCAGAGGACTCAAAGTCACAATTGGTTCACCTCTTACTTTAGCAATAGGCAGCAAAAGGTAATTATTAATGTTGATAACGGCTGTGGTGTGGGGTCTGAGTGGGGTACAGTCAAGTGCGGGGTGCCCCAGGTATCAGTGTTGGGGCCACTCCTGTTCCTTATTTATATAAATGAAATGCCCTCTAGTATTACGGGTAACTCTAAAATATTTCTGTTTGCTGATGACACTAGCTTGGTAGTAAAGGATGTTATGTGCAACATTGGCTCGGTTTCAAATAGTGCAGCACATGACGTAAGTTCATGGCTTGTAGAAAATAAACTAATGCTAAATCACAGTAAGGCTCAGTTTCTAAAACACAATTCAACAAAACCTGACGTTTTAATTTCACAGAACGGGCATATGATTAGTGAAACTGAACAGTTCAAATTTCTAGGTATTCATATAGATAGTAAGCTGTTGTGGAAAGCCCATGTTGAGGATCTTATTCAATGACTTCATACTGCCATTTTTACTATTCGAACGCTATCAGAAGCGAGTGATCGTTGGACACGAAAATTAGTCTACTTTGCTTATTTTCATTCTCTTATGTCGTCTGGTATTATATTTTGGGGTAACTCTTCTCGTTCTAAAAGGTTATTTTTGGCTCAGAAAAGGGCGGTTCGTGCAATAAGTGGCGTAAGTTCACGAACCTCTTGAAGACTCTGTTCACGAGTCTGGGTATTTTGACATTGGCTTCTCAATATATATATATTCCTTATTGTCATTTCTTGTTAACAATATTAGCTTATGCCCAAGAGTAAGCAGCTTTCACTTGGTTAATACTCGGCAGAAATCAAACCTGCATTTGGATCGGACTTTCATTAACTCTTGTGCAAAAAGGTGTGCAGTGTACTGCTGCATCCGTTTTCAATAAGCTACCACTCGAATTCAAAAATCTTAGCAGTAATGCACGCGCTTTCAAATCGAAACTGAAGAGTTTCCTCATGGGTCACTCCTTCTATTCTGTCGAGGCATTCCTTGAAAAATTAAGCTGATTCTTACTGTATTGTTGATTGCGTTTATTTAAACCAATGGACGGACTTTTATCGGGTTCATGAACATTTATTTTTGTATGTTATTACTTTTATGTTGTAATTTCATGTACTGACACGTTCCTTGACCTTGGAGATTTGCTTCTCAATTTGGTCCTTCGGAACTTGATGTGTAAATAAATAACATGCTGGACGTTTCATTACGTGAGGTCAGCGTGACTGTAACTCCAAAACCGACTGACCCCGCAACATCAGTCAGTTGAAGAAACGGGAAGAGGCAGCTAGCAGTAGAGAAGTTCTTCATTACAACACGGCCTGAAGACAACCTTTGGATCATTTCACCCAGGGAGGAATCATTGGGAAATTCGAAGAAGGACGATGTGTGACTAGTGTAACTTACGGGTTTGGTATTGCTCACACAATTGTTTCATGTGAATGGAAAGCTTACCAAATCAAAGGCACTGCTGCCCGATAGAGAGGAGGCGGTCGACCACTGTCAACTACAGCAGGAGACGATCGCTCTTGTGTGCAGCAGTCAAGGAGAGACTACGTCAAACAGTTGGTCGATTTCCAGAATGGTCAATTTCCAGAATGGTCAATTATTCAAAATGACAGTCACTATCGTGGTTATCAACCGTACACAGGCAGGGTGGCGACTCCAGTGAGCGACCAAATGGTGTAAATTGCCCTGAAGATGACCCCATCGGGGGTTGAAACCGGTTGTCGGCAAAATAAATAATGCGACTGTGATTGTCATTTTGAATAATTGATTATAAGTAAACCAATCGCTGTTATCTCCACACAACTACGTTGTCTAAAAATTTAAACAGTTGGTGCAGTTGCAACCACATTTAACAGGAGTGCAACACAATCTTACGCTGCTTAGTGGCGCGCTGAGTGCATCGGTGTGGTCTCCTTGCCCGACGACCAGTACGTCGTGTTCCAATGACACCACCGCAGCAGCAGCACCGTTTGAAATAGTGCCCTGAGCGTAGGAATAGAACCAACAAGGAGTGGGGTTCCGCTCTCTTCTGTGACGAGAGGAGTTTCAGTCTGTGTAGTGACTCATAACGTACCCTCACATGGCGAGAAGGGGAATACCGAATGCACCCAGGAACTTTGTGGAAGATGATCGGTATGGTGGTCCAGATTATATGGTGTGGGGAGACATATTGTTGTCTTCGAACACGGTACACTGAATGATCGACGTTACTGTGACACTGTACCCTTTCCCCACGTACTTTTCAGGCGTGTATTCGGCACTGATCTCATTTTAATGGATGACAACCCGCGGCCGCATCGAACAGCACAGTTGGACGAGCTCTTGGAGCGAGAGGGTATTCAGCGAAGGGACTGGCCTGTGCGTTCTTCCCACCCCTTAGATCTCATCGAGGACTTGTCGGATGCGTTATGGAGAAGTATTCCAACACGTCCGCATGCGCCAGCAACCATCCAGCAGTTGTCAACCACACTGGTGAAGGAATGGAATGTCCTACCCACATTATGGCCAGCATAGGCGCACGTTAAAGACCCCTCATTACCGTCCGTGGTCATCAAGCAACATAATAAGAACATGCCCCGCCTTCGGTATGTTCAGGGGACCATCATGAATCGCACAGACGTCAATCTTGTCTTTGAATAAAAGCGACATTTTTGTTCGTCTCATTGCGTATTTCTTCTAATCACCTTCTATACTATAGTGGAGTCTCGATTATCCGATCTTCGGTTATGCGACCTTCTGTGTTATCCGACCCTTTGACCGCGCCGGCCGTGCGCCAGCCGACGACAGGTCAATGACTGAAATGTTGTTTGTTGATACTCAGTTCGTTGTCGCCGTCTGCTACTCCTCACTCCTCATCGCTAACTTAGATCTTTACTGGAGTGGACGTGTTGCACTCTGTTTATTGTAAAAATTTGTGGTGATGGCTTCAAACCGGAAAAAGATGGTCGCTTCAATGGAAGAAAAACTTAAAGCTTTAAAAAGAATAGACAATGGTGAAACTTTATTAAAAGTGGCACAAGATTATAACGTCGGGAAAACAACAGTTGGAGACTGGAAAAGGAACCACAATGAAATTGAGGTGTTCTCAGCGAGCAACCTCGTCTGTTTTGGAAGATCGGAAAACCATGAGAAAAGGTGATTATGATAAAGTAAGTGAAGCTTTGTTCCTATGGTTTACTCAACATAGAGTTAAAGGTGTACCCATGTCGGTACCTATTTTGCAGGAAAAAGCCTCAAAGTTTCGTAACGAACTAAACGAAGATGAACCTAATTCCACAGCCAGCAGCTAGTGTAGGCTGGGTCGATAAATGGAAGAGAAGATACGGAATTCGGCAACGTAATGTCTGTGGTGAAAAGCTTTCAGCAAATTTTGAAGCGTTCAGTTGTTTAGGAATAAACTTCACAAGGTATTGGACATGGAAAACTTAACAGGTGATCAAATTTTTAACTGCGGCGAGACTGGTCACAATTACTAAAAGTTGCCGGAAAAAACATTAGCGTCAAAGGCCGAAAAGGCAGCGCCAGGCTGCAAACGTAGCAAAGAAAGAGTGACAATTCTTGCATGCAGTAACGCCACAGCAAATTTGGAAATGAAACTGTCCATGATAGGTCAGCCAAAACAACCGAGAGCATTTAAAAATGGATCAAAAAATGCTTAACCGGTGAAATATTACAACCAAAAACTGCTTGGATGAGCTCAGACGTTTTTAAAGAATGTTTTTTTAACGAGTTAGTGCCACAAATTGAAAGGTTTTTGAAAGTCAACAACTGGCCCCGCAAAGCACTGTTGCTCCTAGACAATGCCACTTGTCTTCCTAATGAAGATCAACTTCAAGATCAAGATATGAAGGCCATATTTTTGCCTCCAAATGTCACATCCTTTTTGGCACCCTATCGACCAAGGGACCTTACAGACATTGAAGAGAAACTTGCTTTCCTCTTTAACTAATGCTACGGACAAGGGAGAAGACATGCTAGAGCACTTGCGCCCTATTAATTTGAAAGACGTAGCTTATGACGTGGCCAAATCTTGAGAGAGTGTTGGAGCAAATACAATTGCAAAATCCTGGAAAATTTTGCTACAGGAAACTCAAGAAAATTCTCCTGATGATGAAAATCTACAGCAGCAGACCGAACCAGAAAATACTACACTGCTTTCATTGTTACTAAAAGTTCCGGGATGTGGTGACGCCACAGAAGAAGACATAAATGAATGTTTCAAATGGCTCTGAGCACTATGGGACTCAACATCTGTGGTCGTCAGTCCCCTAGAACTTCGAACTACTTAAACCTAACTAACCTAAGGACATCACACACATCCTTGCCCGAGGCTGGATTCGAACCTGCGACCGTAGCGGTCGCTCGGTTCCAGACTGAAGCGCCTTAAACCGCCCGGCCACACCGGCCGGCCATAAATGAATGGATTGTCCAAGATGAAGAATTTGAAGTGACAGATGAAGAAATAGCGAACATGGTAAACGAAAAAGGAGAAGACGAAGAAGCGGATGTAGTGGAGGAAAGTGCGCCCAACATTTCTCACAAAGGACACAAGGCCTTAGAAACTACTTTAAAATATGTAGAGCAACCGGAGGAAACATCGTCTGCCGAGGTTTTACTTCGTAAGACACTACGTAAGCGGCAAATAAATAAATAAATAAATAAATAAATAAATAAAATAAAAAAAATATTTGTATTGTATTAATTGTTTAACTCATTTGGCCTACTTTAGTTTAATTTTTGTGTGTGTTTTTTGTTATTATTTTCCGTGTTATCCGACCTTCCCGCTTATCCGACCTTGCCGCGGACGGTTTAGGTCGGATAATCGAGACTCTACTGTACATTGTAGCAGTTTATGGCATGTATGTCCCAAATTTCATCGAGCTTCTTTACTTGACACTGACACATCATGCGAAAATTTAGCACGCCAATATACTTATCTGCAGTGTTATCACCCATTTAGAAGGACAGCACGCAGGTGGTGACGCGTTGGCTCGGCTTGCCGTTGCAGACGGAGCAGTTCGCCGTGCTGTGGTCGCTGTTCACGCTGATCGTGGTGGGCAACGCCGCCGTGCTCGTCACGCTGCTGACGGGCAAGCGCCGCAAGTCGCGCATGAACTTCTTCATCGTGCAGCTCGCGCTCGCAGGTCAGTGCTCGGCGCCGCCTCTGCTCAACCCGCAGCATTTGTCAACTTGTACCCATAGGCGGCTTGCCCACATAGCGAGCAACCGCCGCCGGCACTGCTCTCCCAGGTGCCCCACAGATGCAGTGTCAAGTAAAATAAAGATTGACGAGAAGGAGCGAACTGTTTTGCTTGCTAAAAGCTTTCTGTAGACAATATTGCAAATTACCGTTTCGGCAAACTTTGCTGTTATCTTTCAGGCTTAATTTTTTTTTGTATATACGAGGGCTGTTCAATAAAGAACGATCACAATTTTTTTATGGTCAATTTCTCGCGCAAAAATTTAATCTTGTGACATTCTGTTAGCTTAATGTGCAACAAACACGCCGTAGTAGTTTCATTGTTGAGACTCCTGATTCCCGCCTGTGAGAGGCAGGCAGGTCAGACATGTTCAGTATCACCTACCGCTGCAATGGAGGTAACACGCGGGGAATATGCGGCTTTAAAATTCTGCTTTCGTCTCAACAAATCTTCAGCTGAGGCCTATTCAATGTTAAGGAGGTCTATAGAGAGTCTGTTCTTCCCTAAAGCACAGCTCGAAAGTGGTTTAAAATGTTTAAAGAGGGGAGAAAAAATTGGTTGCACCTTCTGGGAAAGTTATGGTCATCTCATTCTTTGATATTCTTGGAATGGTATATCAGCATGTTTCATCTGTACAAACATCAGTAACTGGACAATACTACAGCGTCGTCCTTTTGCACATTATCAGGTGCAAAAGACCACATTTCCGTGAAGAAGGCTGTATGTTGCATCACGATAATGCTCGGCTGCATGTTGCTAATGTTGTTGCTGAATATCTTGCAAAAATCAACGTGAAGTGCATCCCTCACCCTCCCTATAGTCCGGATTTAGCCCCATGTGACATTTTTCTATTCCCTAACATGAAGGAACGCCTTGTTGGAAGGCAATATGAATCATCAGACGCATTGGTGAAGGCTCCGGAGGCGATTTTGAAAGTCCTCTCAAAAACTGGTTTCCAGCGTGTATTTGAAGTCTGGCAGAAACGCTGGAACAAGTGCATCACATTCGTGGGAGACTATTTTGAGAAGAACCATCAGAATTAGGAGGGTGAGTAAAAGTACGTCGTCAAAAAAAATTATGATCATTCTTTATTGAACAGCCCTCGTACACAGGGTGGTCCATTGATAGTGACAGGGCCAAATATCTCACGAAATAAGCATCAAACGAAAAAAACTACAGAGGACGAAATTCGTCCAGCTTGAAGGGGGAAACCAGATGGCGCTATGGTTGGCCCGCTAGATGGCGCTGCCATAGGTCAAACGGATATTAACTGCGTTTTTTTTTTTAAAGTAGGAACCCCCATTTTTATTAAATATTCGTGTAGTACGTAAAGAAATATGAATGTTTTAGTTGGACCACTTTCTTCGCTTTGTTATAGCTGCCGCTGTAATAGTCACAAACGTATAAGTACGTGGTATCACATAATATTCCGCCAGTGCGGACGGTATTTGCATCGTGATACATACCCGTGTAAAATGGACCGTTTACCAATTGCGGAAAAGGTCGATACCGTGTTGATGTATGGCTACTGTTATCAAAATGCCCAACGAGCGTGTGCTATGTATGCTGCTCGGTATCCTGGACGACATCATCCAAGTGTCCGGACCGTTCGCCGGATAGTTACGATATTTAAGGGAACAGTAAGTGTTCAGCCACATGTCAAACGTCAACCACGACCTGCAACAAATGATGATGCCCAAGTAGAAGTTTTAGCTGCTGCCGCGGCTAATCCACACATCAGTAGCAGACAAATTGCGCGAGAATCGGGAATCTCAAAAACGTCGGTGTTGAGAATGCTACATCAACATCGTTTACACCCGTACCATATTTGTATGCACCATGAATTGCATGGCGACGACTATGAACGTCGTGTACAGTTCTGCCACCGGGCACAAGAGAAATTACGGGACGACGACAGATTTTTTGCACGCGTTCTATTTAGCGACGTAGCGTCATTCAACAACAGCGGTAACGTAAACCCGCATAATATGCACTATTGGGCAACGGAAAATCGACGATGGCTGCGACAAATGGAACATCAGCAACCTTGGCGGGTTAATGTATGGTGCGGCATTATGGGAGGAAGGATAATTGGCCACCATTGTATATATGGCAATCTAAATGGTTCAATGTATGCATTCCTACGTAATGTTCTACCGATGTTACTACAAGATGTTTCACTGCATGACAGAATGGCGATGTACTTCCAACATGATGGATGTCCGGCACATAGCTAGCGTGCGGTTGAAGCGGTATTCAATAGCATATTTCATGACAGGTGGACTGGCCGTCGAAGCACCATACCATGGCCCGCACGTTCACCGGATCTGACGTCCCCGGATTTGAAGGATATTTGCTATCGTGATCCACCGACAACGCTTGACAACACGCGTCAGCGCATTGTCAATGCATGTGCGAACATTACGGAAGGCGAACTACTCGCTGTTGAGAGAAATGCCGTTACACGTATTGCCAAATGCATTGAGGTTGACGGACATCATTTTGAGCATTTATTGCATTAATGTAGTATTTACAGGTAATCACGCTGTAACAGCATGCGTTCTCAGAAATGATAAGTTTCCAAAGGTACATATATCACATTCGAGCAACCGAAATAAAATGTTCAAATGTGCCTAAGCTCTGTAATTTAATTTAAAGAACCTACCTGTTACCAACTGTTCGTCTAAAATTGTGAGCTATATGTTTGTGCCTATTATAACGCCATCTATCACAAAGCGAAAAAAGTGGTCCTACTAAAACATTCATATTTCTTTACCTACTACACGAATATGTAATAAAAATTCGGGGTTCCTATTTTAAAAAACGCAGTTGATATCTGTGGTGTCACCGCTAGACACCACACTTACTAGGTGGTAACTTAAATCGGCCGCGGTCCTGTAGTACATGTCGGACCCGCGTGTCGCCACTGTGGGATCGCAAACCTAGCGCCACCACAAGGCAGGTCTCGAGAGACTGAGGAGACCTCGTCCCCAGTTGTACGGACAACATAGCTAGCGATTGGACG
Organism: Schistocerca nitens; assembly: GCF_023898315.1. Lineage (NCBI taxonomy): Eukaryota > Metazoa > Arthropoda > Insecta > Orthoptera > Acrididae > Schistocerca > Schistocerca nitens. The sequence goes on from NC_064615.1 coordinate 507,352,875, forward strand.
TGCTAAGCCTTGCTCTCATTTGCCGAGAGATAGACAGTAGAATAGCCCTCTGCTAAGTTAAATGGCGACCACCTAGCAAGGCGCCATTTGTATCAGTGCCAATAGCTTACGAGTATGCAGGAGAGATGTATTCCAACAAGAGAATAAAGTTAAGTATTAAAAAGGCTACGTATTTTTCTTTAGTGCATTTATAAGTCTCATGTTCCAGACTTCACGCCCGTCTGCGTTAGCCTTGCGTGCCCTATCGGCTACAGCATTGTGTCTGGGCTGTATGGTCTAGACACAACAATATCCGTTTGACGTATGGCAGCGCCATCGAGCGGGCCAACCATAGCGTCATCTGGTTTCCCGCTCCAAGCCAGACGAGTTTCGTTCTTTGTAGTTTTTTCGTTCGACGCTTATTTCGTGAGATATTTGGCCCGGTCACGACCAATGGACCACCCTGTATATACGAGGGCTGTTCAATAAAGAATGATCATAATTTTTTATGGTCATAACTTCTCACGCTAAAATTTAATCTTATTATATTCTGTTAGCGTAATGTGCAACAAATACGCCGTTGTAGTTTCATTGTTGAGACTCCTGGTTCCCGCCTTTGAGAGGCAGGCAAGGTCAGACATGTTCAGTATTGTCCACCGCTGCAATGGAGGTAACGCGAAAGGTACAATATGCGGCTTTAAAATTCTGCTTTCGTCTCAACAAATCTTCAGCTGAGGTCTATAAATGTTATAGGAGGCCTATGAGAGTCTGTTCTTCCCTAAAGCACAGCTCGAAGGTGGCTTAAAATGTTTAAAGAGGGGAGACAAAAGTGGTTGCATCTGCTGGGAAAGTTATGGTTATCTCATTCTTTGATATCCATGGAATGGTATTCAGAATGTTGTACCTGCACAAACATCAGTAACTGGACAATACTACAGGGACGTTCTGAAAACATTGCAAGTCCTTGTCAGGTGCAAAAGACCACATTTCCGTGAAGCAAGCTGTATGTTGCACCACGGTAATGCTCAGTCGCATATTGCTAATGTTGTTGCTGAGTATCTTGCAAAAATCCTCTCTATAGTCCAGATTTAGCCTCATGTGACTTTTTTCTATTCTCTAAGATGAAGAAACGCCTTTGTGGGAGGCATTGCCAATCATCAAAAGCATTGGTGAAGGTTGCGGAGGCGATTTTGAAGGACCTCTCAAAAAATGGTTTCCAGCATGTATTTGAAGACTGGCAGAAACGCTGGGACAAGTGCATCGCATTCATGGGAGACTACTTTGAGAACCATCAAAATTATGAGGATGGGTGAAGATATGTTTTCAAAAAAAAATTATGATCATTCTTTATTGAACAGCTCTCGTATGTATTTGAAGACCAGAAGATGACGACAAAGTTATTGAAACCGGTTGTCGAAAATGTTGACTATAGAAAAATTTTTACCAGGTAAAACAAATAGTCAACAGTATCGATTTAAAAGTGATTATACCGTTCCGGATTATTTGCACATGGTGGTGCAGTACTTTTAAGACTTTCTAAATAACAAAAAAATGGCTCTGAGCACTATGGGACTCAACTGCTGAGGTCATCAGTCCCCTAGAACTTAGAACTAGTTAAACCTAACTAACCTAAGGACATCACAAACATCCATGCCCGAGGCAGGATTCGAACCTGCGACCGTAGCGGTCTTGCGGTTCCAGATTGCAGCGCCTTTAACCGCACTTCTAAATAACAGATCTTTGTGATAACATTGTATGTTTGGAGACAGTATTTGTATAAATAGTGAAGGGTCAAAATTCTGGCAGAATTGCGTCGAATACATCGCTATAAATAATTACAATTCTTCGACATAGGACCCTTCGATGGCGACACACGTCTGTCAAGTGTTTCCCTAGTTTAGAAGGAGGTTTCAGTTGTTTCTTTTTTTTTCACAATATCTTTCGAGCAGCGCATCTTAGCCTCTTTCACCTCTGCTACAACCACAGGTCGTTGTCATGAGAGAGCTGCATTCATTCGGGGAAACAGGAAAAAGACCGCTGGAGCCGGTGGCTTAGTTAAGTGTTCTCATACCGTTTAGCGGCAGGTAGTTCAAATTTCAAATGGCTCTGAGCACTATGCGACTTAACTTCTGAGGTCATCAGTCACCTAGAACTTGGAACTGATTAAACCTAACTAACCTAAGGACATGAAACACATCCATGCCCGAGGCAGGATTCGAACCTGCGACCGTAGCAGTCGCTCGGCTCCAGACTGTAACGCCTAGAACCGCACGGCCACACCGGCCGGCCGGCAGGTAGTCGCTGACCAGGAAGCAGGTGTGGTTTGATGCATTGTAGTGATGCAGTTTTCAACCCGGCTGACTCTTTGCCCAGTCTTTTATCAATTTCTACGAGTCTGTGATTATTCGTGCACTTAACCACCTGTCTGAGTTCAACGCAACACACTGTACTGGGATCGAGGCTGAGGACTCTATTAACTGCCAGGATGGTCGTGTGCAGGCCGATGAGTCGTGTAGCACCAACAATAGGGCGGACGTAGAACGAGAAGCTCATTTAGCAAATACACTCTTTATTCAGTGAAACCCTGGTGCGACTCTTTGGCGTGCGTTGCCCCTCCCAGACAGCATTGGCTACAGCAGGAAAACACACGGCATCTTGCTTGGCAGTGTCAGCATGTCGTCACCAAGCAGGAGTGGCGAGTGGTAGCCTTGCAGGTATGAGTCTCATGTCAGGAACCAGGTGCATGTGTGCTGGGCACCGAGATTCCGTTGTCTTCGGTAAATTGCTCGGCAGCTGGTGCGCGGATTCTGAACCTTGGAAACCCTGAAGATGCACAGAGACTGGACGGGCACACCTTCTCGTTGGTTCCGTCTCGAGCCCCAGAAGCATCAGATCTGTGAGCGGTTCATAGACATGCAGTTAGCAGATGAGGCTTCTACACAAAGATGAAGCTTTTTAAAAGAAGTTATTTTCGCCATTCATCGTAGAATGTATTTATTTTCACAACTGCAGTTTCGACCTTACGGCCACTATCAAGTTGTGGGTTGCAAATGACTGTGCTTTAGCACATGTCAGACTTCAACAATCGTTCGCATGTACTCATGTCATTGTCATGTCTGAGCCTTATAACAATCTCAATCTCTTTGGCGAAAATCCCAATAAACCAATGTTTTTGTGCACTGCCTGCATGTTAAAGGAAATAATTGGTGCCTGTGAAATAAATAGTTTCTGCAGTCATTGTCGAAAATGATGATTTTGAAAAGTTCTAACTGACCGTGATCTCCAGCCGTGAGAAGTTAAATAGACGAAGTTGATTGGCCCACATAGTACTGTCAATTAACGTAGAGTATGACTCGGCGTCGGCAGTAGTTTAAGATACTGTTAGGGTTGAAACGGTGAGTGTTTGTAGTCTCTGCCCGACGTTGTTGTGACAGGGCTCCGGCATGAAGTAATTCAGCTCACTGCTTCGTGTGACTCGGGCCCTGAACCACGCTGCTTCAGCAATACCGCAGCCCCGGAAACTGTCATTTAGCTTGGCCACCTTGGCACAGGTTGTAACGTCTTCAATGACGGGTGTTGTTGCATCACCACACACCTTGCACAGTCTCCTCATACAGCTCGTAGCCGGCGATCTTGCGTGGGTTCGTGCTCCACATCCTCTCGAAAGTCTTTGAGCTCTAAATCAAACAATCAGTTCCTGAAGTTTCGTGCATCACTGCCAACGTCTCCATAGGTGGTTCCTCGAGTCCTACACAGGAGTTGACGGCGTAGCACAGCTTGGTAAATCGGTTAAGTTTAGACTGAGTCTATAGACAGTGGTACACGATACACGATACGAGCTGGACGAAAGCTCGTAGGTGAATTATGCCAGAAGCGTTTTGAAGGTGAATCCGCCTTACATCGAAGCCGGCTGGATCAAGGGCGCTGCGAGGTAGATTCACTATGGAAAACATGGGACTTATTGCCTTTACGCTTAGAATCATTATTAAGAAAAGTTTACGTATTACAAGTTATACGTTTTGTCCATTCTTGTCTTTTTTACTACATTAACTGAATTATCCGCCCATGCTTGACTGGACATGACCAAAATAATAAATAAGGAAGATTTCGTAACGTTCTGCAAAGCTATAGTTATTAGGACACGAAGCGACATTCGACTTTTGGAGGCATAGTCAGGTGGCAAATGAATTTTGCAAACACAGATAAAATTATGTGCTACTTACACAGGCATTATATATAAAGAAGACACAAAAGATGCAGAAATATATATATATATATATATATATATATATATAATGTTTAGAGGTTTACGTCACAGAGAAATTATTATATCTAACTAAAACTGGAAAACAGTTTTTTATGTGGAGATACATTTAACAACAGATGCAAAATAAAATTTCATTTTATGTTTTAATCTAATATTTATATAACTAAAAGTTAATGTAACAGTGAGGTGGGGGAGGGGGGAGGGAGATGGAAGACTGGTCATATAAAACTAAGATGGGGTTCTATGTCATATGTTCCTTCATTTCCAATATTTTCAGTAGGTTCATCTTTCTGCTTTCCTTAACAGAATATAGAGTTTAACGATCTGTAACTTATGGGTGTTTTGGTTTGAAAGATGTTCTGCGAAGGTTGAATCTGTCATTTTTAATCTGCAGATATTCTCATGTTCAAATAACTTAACCGCCATGGCTCTGCATGACTGACCAACAATCACTTTTCTACAGGGCATTATGTGATTTTACACACCATTCTGTGCGAAAGGTTGCAATTTCTCTCCACTATTGAATAAAAATTTTTGTATGCTATTGGTACGTGTTTGCGAGACTGTAACATTTTTGGAATCTTATCTGAAATTTGAACAACATATGAGATGGTGCACTAGTTTTTTCAGCTACTGAGAGTCCCTGCCGGCCGGCGTGACACATTATTAAGGAACCTCGTTTAAAAATGGTTTCTTGATGTACACTAACAGCTAAGCTCATTGGCCTTAAGAGAATCAACGGGCATACAGTTATTCGTTTTAAATAAGATTGATGGCTAATTAAATTTTCTCAGTGCTGTTTTTGTGATCCACTTTTGTGTTCCTTCATAGCGTGCCTTTACAGTACGTTTGCTCGCCATGTTCCATTGCGTTTCTGCATTTCTTTTTTTTTTTAAAAAAACCGTAATCCAATCCATACATGATAGTGTGCCCATTCTCTATCAACAAATATTGCAGTGTTATTTTCCAACTTCCACCGAGAAGCACGAAATAGACCAGGTTTTTATGAGGCCAACGTTTAACTGTTTACTTGTCGAAACAGAGTTTTATCTTTCTATGAGAACGCAGCAACTAAGTCAAATATGACGAGTAATTTTAGTGCCTTGACTCATGGTCATTACGTCAGACAATTAGAAGTACATTATTATTATTATTATTATTATTATTATTTGAGTCTTCAGTCTTTTGACGAGTTTGATACGTTCCGCCACAAATTTCTCACCTTCGTCAACCTCTTCATTTTAGAGTAGCATTTGTTGTATTCCTGTCTTTCCCCAAATGTTTTTGTAGTTTTCCTTTCGTTGATCAATTGAATATTTCTTCTGATACCCAAGGTCCCTTCGGTGCTACCTTCCTTGTACCTATGCCTGAGGTGTTCACTTCTTTTCAACTGGACTGCCTTCTGTGACTTCCTTATCCCAATATCCACGTCCTGAAATCTTCTCATCTTTCCTCAGGACTTCAGTATCCCATTGCCTTCACAATGATTCTTTCGGAAGATTCTCTTCTTCTTCATTATTAAATTATGATCTGGGTCTATATCTTCTCCTGGGTATGCCCAAAAATTCAATATCTGATTTGTAAATCTCTGTCAGGCTATGATCTAAGCTAATATCTTTCCGTGTCTCCGGATCTTTTCCAAATATACCTCCTCATATTGTGATTGTTGAGAACAGTATTTGCTGTTGCCATCCGAAATTTATTGCAGAACTCAATTAGTCTCCTCTCTCATTCTTACTGCCTACCCCGTATTCTTCCGTAATCTTTTCTTCTATTACTGCAGCTACAGCCGCGTTCCAATCCTCCACGATTATCAGATTTTCATATCACTTTATATAATGAGTTACTTGATCAGTATCTTCACATACTTTTTCTATTTCTTCATCTTCTGAGTGTTACATCGACATGTATACGTGAACTTCCGTTGACGTTTTTGGTTTGTGGAATCTCATGAGATCAACCCTGTCACTGTACTGTTCACAGTTACTGACGAAACACGACTTCTTCACTTTTTCTTCTTTATAACACCTACTATCTGAGTTTGAATAAAAATTTTCTGTATGTATTACTGCATAATTACTTAGAAAAATACACGTAGGCTAACGTTATGGTGGGTTCGTCATAGGGTTGAAATATTTATCACGTTACTTGCGGAAGTAAAGCTGTGAGGACGGGGCGTGAGTCGTGCTTGGGTAGGTCAGATGGTAGAGCACTTGCCAGCAATAGGCAAAGGTCCCGAGTTCGAGCCTCGGTCTGGCACACGGGTTTAATCTGCCAGGAAGTTTCATATAAGCGCACACTCCGCTGCAGAGTGAAAATGTCATTATGTTGAGGTTCTATATCTATGACGCTATGTGTAAATGCAGCGCCACGACCTTTTCTTTTCCTTGCAACGGACGAATGACAGAATGCCCACATAGAACAGTGCAGCGGAAACGGCATTTAATCTTAAGTGCTCTGTGGGAGTTTTCCCACTGCCGGCCAAATTTCTGTAATAAAAATTCCTGCGGCCGGCGGAATTCCATTCAGTTACCAGCACGTCTACCGCTGCCTACATACCACGACAGGACTTGGCCACTGGGTGACGCTAATTACACGCTGTCCATTTCCGGCCGTAAGTGTCATCTGACTGAGCAGACATTACCACAGTGACGTGCGGAATACGGTGAGTCCCAGACGAGGGCGAGGCCAGGCTGTTGCCATCGCCCCCGGCGCTTGCGCAGTCGCGTCCCTGGGCAGCAAGCAGCAGGAGGCCGACGCGGGCACCGCTGCCTCCTCCTCCTCCTCCTCCGCCTCCTCCGCCACCAACGCTGCAGCCGACACGGCGCTTCCTGTCCCTTTACGCCCGCGACATCAAAGGCTCGCGCGCTGCTAAACATCAGCCGGGCTCGTTTTATTGAGGCTGTCTGCGCTGCAGGGGTCGTGTCGCTGCAGCTGTCGATAGCACGTGTGTCTTGATGGGAAGTCGCTTACAGTCTAAATAAAACAAGTGACATGACGTTCAAATTGATTCGCGTCTGTCACATGTAAAATTTCGTTATTAAAATTATTTATAGCGCGTGTAATGGAAATAGGCTCAACACGAATACATGCGAAGAACGTTCGTACGACATTTCCATGTGCCGTGAGAGCCACGTAAGACGTTAACATCTCTTATATTTTGCCAACGCTTCCAGAACGATGTTTCCGGAAAGAAGTATTCAGAGGGACAAGTAATTTTGGTTCCGCGTATAACACACGTCACTTTTATATCAAGCGAGTTATTGAAGCAAATATTTTTTCAACGGAAGGATCTAATTTTATTAGCAGCATGCTAAAGATCTCAAGAAACGAGTACAGATGTATAACACTCCTTAATATTACAGGTGAAGCTAAACGGCATGCTAAAGCTCTCGAAAAGATGAGTACCAGTGTATACCACTGGCCATTAAAATTGCTACACCACGAAGATGACGTACTACAGACGCCAAATTTAACCGACGAGAAGAAGATACTGTGATATGCAAAGGTTAGCTTTTCAGAGCGTTCACATAAGGTTGGCGCCTGTAGCGACACCTACAACGTGCTGACATGAGGAAAGTTGCAAACCGATTTCTCATACACAAACAGCAGTTGACCGGCGTTGCCTGGTGAAACGTTGTTGAGATGCCTCGGGTAAGGAGGAGAAATGCGTACCATCACGTTTCCGACTTTGATAAAGGTCGGATTGTGGCCTATCGCGATTGCGGTTTCAAAAAAATGGTTCAAATGGCTCTGAGCACTATGGGACTTAACATCTATGGTCATCAGTCCCCTAGAACTTAGAACTACTTAAACCTAACTAACCTAAGGACATCACACAACACCCAGCCATCACGAGGCAGAGAAAATCCCTGACCCCGCCGGGAATCGAACCCGGGAACCCGGGCGTGATTGCGGTTTATCTCGCGACATTGCTGCTCGCGTTGGTCGAGATCCAATGACTGTTAGCAGAATATTGAATCGGTGGGTTCAGGAGGGTAATACGGAACGCCGTGCTGGATCCCAACGGCCTCGTATGACTAGCAGTCGAGATGACAGGCATCTTATCCGCATGGCTGTAACGGATCGTGCAGCCACGTCTCGATCCCTGAGTCAACAGATGGGGACGTTTGCAAGACAAGAACCATCTGCAAGAAAAAATTTGACGACGTTTGCAGCAAGCAGCATGGACTATCAGCTCGGAGACCATGGCTGCGGTTACCCTTGACGCTGCATCACAGACAGGAGCGCCTGCGATGGTGTACTCAACTACGAGCCTGGGTGCACGAATGGCAAAACGTCATTTTTTCAGATGAATCCAGGTTCTGTTCACAGCATTATGATGGTCGCATCCGTGTTTGGCGACATCGCGGTGAACGCACATTGGAAGCGTGTAGCCGGCCGGGGTGGCCGAGCGGTTCTAGGCGCTGCAGTCTGGAGCCGCGCGACCGCTACGGTCGCACGTTCGAATCCTGCCTCGGGCATGGATGTGTGTGATGTCCTTAAGTTAGTTAGGTTCTAAGTTCTAGGGCACTGATGACCTTAGAAGTTAAGTGCCATAGCGCTCAGAGCCATTTTTGAAGCGTGTATTCGTCATCGCCATACTGGCGTATCACCTGGTGTGATGGTATGGGGTGCCATTGGTTACACGTCTCGGTCACCTCTTCTTCGTATTGACCCATGGCAGTACATTTCATTCAGTCCCTGCGAAACCCTACATTTCAGCAGGATAATGCACGACCGCATGTTGCAGGTCCTGTACGGGCCTTTCTGGATACAAAAATTGTTTCACTGCTGCCCAAGCCACCACATTCTCCAGATCTCTCACCAATAGAAAACGTCTGGTCAATGGTGGCCGAGCACTACTTTTTATGAACTGTGGTATCGTGTTGAAGCTGCATGGGCACGCCTGTACACGCCATCCGAGCTCTGTTTGACTCAATGCCCAGGCGCATCATGGCCGTTACGACGGCCAGTGGTGGTTGTTCTGGGTACTGATTTCTCAGGATCTATGCACCCAAATTTCGTGAAAATGTAATCACATGTCAGTCCTAGTATAATATATTTGTTCAATGAATACCCGTTTATCATCTGCATTTCTTCTTACAGCAATTTTAATGGCCAGAAGTGTATAACATCCTTAATATTACCGTTGATACTTTTCACGAAAGTCAACGAGAAATGTGTTCAGCTTGAAAAGAAACTCTTACGGTATCAGCTGTTGCGGTGTAAATACCGCCAAGCTGTCTGCAACGCCTGAGTTCGTCATTTTTTGCAGCAAGAAGAAAGACCTATTTTCATGAAATAAAACTACACTGCGCAACAAAATTACAGGATCACTTTCTCGGAACCCCACTGCAAAGTGTAAGTTTGAAATATGGCTCATAAGTGCCTACACCTTCCTCTGTGACGGTGAAACAGCGTGGCGCCTTGTGACGTCACCCACGGGATCGACGAACCTTCGAACAGCAAGGTGTGAACAGGTGCAGAAAAAAGGCCAGAGTTCAGAAATTCATGTGACGTGTAAGTTGGGTTAATGGTGTCGCATTGCCACCAAATCTCACCACAATTCTTCTCAACGGCGCTGTGGTCGTGGCGCTTGATGGGAAGGTCGTCACGTCCCCTCTTACCCATATTTAACCCCTTATTTTGATGCCTCTGCGATGGAGGTCAGAATCACGACGCCCCAGCGTTGAAATCACCTGGTTTTCTTACGGGTGGGCGAGGAAAATATTTCAGACACACCACAGCTCACAATCGACACGAAAACGCAACATGGGATGGCATGAAGTGCACCAGTGAAACCAGCCCTTTCCTTGGGGCGTTCATTCCGGCACATTTCTAAGACGACAGCTCTCAGTGCGATGAGCATCAGGGAAACGTTCTTGACAACCATTGACACTACTGACTCCCCCGGACGTTCCAACCATTCTCTAAGGACACTGGTGGGGGGGGGGGGGGAGGGGCTGCACCCCCACTGAACATAATCGCATCCCTTTGGAACGACAGCAGTTTTTCGCCTTCGTGTACAGGTTGCAACTATTTGGAGCCGTTCAAAACCAATCGACGATATTTGAAAGTGATCCGGAAACAACTGAGATTGCTCATAATTTTTGAAGGGGTGGGGGTGGGGTGGTGCAACATCGACACATGCTTGATATAACGGCGGAACTTACCATGAAACCCCTAGCTTCTAGTGTTTACATCGCAATAACCGATCCCGAGCTCCTTGACTTTCAGTTTTAGCACATTTCTTGGATAATTTTGCACTACTTCTTGAGACCTATGGACTGGATTTAAAAATATATTGATACATTTTTAAGAGATCATATTTCCTTTAACATCTTCGTTGATGAAGAGGTTAAGAGAATTAAACATGCAAGTAAATAGCGTACCCCTGTGCCTAGTATCATTTGCTGAAAACATTGTTCTTATATCTTGAACCGGTCACGAAATAAATGGGGTTTTACGTCTTACGCTGTATATCATCAAGACGCTGCTATAAAACCTCCTTTTTGTTGTAACTAGTTTCGACTAGTCTGCACATGACGATGAGAGTGTCGAAACTATGCTGAGCGGCAAAAGAAGGGAAGCATCCAAAACGGGAGGAGGAGACGAAACGAACCACCACGTTTTGGGAGATTATGTGATGTTATTTTAGTGATTATAAAACAGAGACAAACTGACAATGAACTTAACAGTATGAGCTCTCTTGTCAGTATAATGCTGCAACGCCTCCGGCCGGAATGCATTCACTCTTTCGGTTGGGAAGTGTTTAATAAACCCATTACGTCCTCTGCTAAGGCAGGTTGCCCCAGAACTGTTGCAGATGGTCCTAGATAACATGGATAATGGCACAAGAATGGAGTCGACATCCAACGTAGTCCCGCACATATTTTATTGGGGACAAGAGTGGGAATCTTGCTTACCATTGGAATACCTCGGCATCATGCGCACAGTTCGAAGAGACAAGTCTCATATCGGAATGAGCATTGTCGTGTTGAAAAATGGTACCAGGATGCCGTCGCATGAGAGGTAAACAGGAAGACGTAGGATGTCGTTGTACCATCAGAGCTCCCTCAATCACTACCACCTGTGACCTTAAGTCCTACTCAGTGGCTTCCCAAAAGATGAGGCCAAGAGTATCACATAAGTGATTGTTAGAACAATGGGGTCTCTCGCCACAATGGTGCCATATGCACTAAGAACCGTCATCTGGCGTAGTGCAGAATAGTGTTTCATCGGTGAACAGAATGCGACACCAGTCATCAGTGGTCCATGTTTCCTTGCCGCGGTTCGACACTAAACGCAACCGTTTGTGTTGTGTTAACGGCAGCCTACGCATGTGACTGCAGTTACCTAGTCGCACTGCTTCCAGTCTCCAACCAGTCAGCAATTGGCGGAAGGGTTGCATTTCTGTCACGCTGAACGATTCTCTTCAGTCGTCAAAGGTCCCGCTCTTGCAGGATCCTTTTCCAGCCGCACCGATGTCAGAGATTTGATGTTTTACCGGATTCCTGATATTCACGGTACAATCGTGAAATGGTCGTACAGGAAAATCCCCAGTTCATCGCTACCTCGCAGATGCTGTATCCCAACGCTTGTGCGCCTACTGTAACACTACGTTCAAACTCACTTAAATTTTGATAACTTATCAGTGTAGCAACAGTAATCGATCCAACAACTGCGCCAGACACTTGTTGTCTTATATAGGCTTTGCCGACCGCAGCGCCGTACTCCGCCTGTTTACATATATCTTTATTTGAATACGAATGCCTGTACCAGTGCCGGCCGGAGTGGCCGAGCGGTTCTGGGCGCTACAGTCTGGAACCGCGCGACCGCTACGGTCGCAGGTTCGAATCCTACCTCGGGCATGGATTTGTGTGATGTCCTAAGGTAACTTAGGTTTAAGTAGTTCTAAGTTCTAGGGGACTGATGACCTCAGAAGTTAAGTCCCATAGTGCTAAGAGCCATTTGAACCTATACCAGTTTCCTTGGCACTTAAGTGTAAAAAGCTTTTTACTATACACTGATCAGGCAGAACATTATGTTCACCGACAGCATGGTCACCGGGTGAGGAATGAGTGTTAGTCAGACACACGCTTGGTGCGTGTAGCATCAGTGGGCGTTGTGTCCATGTACAGAATGGGGAAGGCGCGCGATCTATCTGAGTTTGACCGAGGGCAGATTGTGACGGCCCAGCGGCTCGGCATGAGCATTTTGGAAACTGCACGACTATTCGGGTGTTCGAGGAGTGCTGTGGCGATTATCTTTAATACGTGGTTAAACCGAGATGAAACCATGCCCAGACATTGTAGGGTTGGCCGGCCGCCCCTCATTACTGGTGTCTGACGTCGTAGGCTGGGCAGAATGGTAAAACAGGACAGGCGGAGAACTGCGGCGGAACTGACATCAGACTTTATTGCTGGTCAGAGTTCAAGTGTGTCTGAACATACAGTGGCCGCGCGGGATTAGCCGAGCGGTCTCGGGCGCTGTAGTCATGGACTGTGCGGTTGGTCCCGGCGGAGGTTCGAGTCCTCCCTCGGGCATGGGTGTGTGTGTTTGTCCTTGGTATAATTTAGGTTAAGTAGTGTGTCCGCTTAGGGACTGATGACCTTAGCAGTTAAGTGCCGGCCGCGGTGGCCGTGCGGTTCTGGCGCTGCAGTCCGGAACCGCGGGACTGCTACGGTCGCAGGTTCGAATCCTGCCTCGGGCATGGGTGTGTGTGATGTCCTTAGGTTAGTTAGGTTTAAGTAGTTCTAAGTTCTAGGGGACTTATGACCTAAGATGTTGAGTCCCATAGTGCTCAGAGCCATTTGAATTTGAATTTGAGTTAAGTCCCATAAGATTTCACACACACACATTTTGAACAAACAGTGTACCGTCCACTCCTAACGATGGACCTCCGCAGCCGACGACCCGTGCATTTGCCAATATTAACATCATGACATCGGCAGCTATGAATGAAATGCGCACGTGTCCATCGGCACTGCACGTTGGCGCAATGAAAGAGCGTTGCGTGGTATGATGAATCTCGATGTCTTCTTAACTGTCGTCTTCTAGGGGAACAGTGCCTTGACACATGTACTGCACGACGGAGAAAATCTGACTGCGATGGAGCGGTTCGAGGAACACAGTGATGAGTTCCAGTTGATGTGCTGGCCCCCCAAGTCGCCAGATCTGAACCCGCCCGAACACATCTGGGATGTGATTGAACATCGTTCCCCTCCCCGGCATTTACAAGAATTAGGTGACTTGTGTGTGCAGATGGGGTTTCAACTCACTCCAGCGACCTAACAAGGCTTCATTGCTTCCATGCCACGAAGCGTCGTCGATGTTATCCAAAGGTCGACATACCGGCTATTAGGTGAGTGGCCATAATGTTCTGGCTAATCAGTATATTTTCGACGTCACAAGCAGACCAAAATTTAGCCGAGGATTCCAAGACAGCTATGCACAGAAAATGGCGGACATTTTTACAATGTCCTCCTAAGATCTCGATCTCGAAGAGCTTTCAAAATATTCTTCATATTTGTATCCCTTTCCGAGATACAGAATTTCAAATTTACCCTCATTGTAAACGAACTCCATGTTGTAGTACTGAAGAATATGCAAAAAAATTTTACATTTAAAGTCCGGTCTGTGGTGTAGAATTGGTTTTGCGTTGTTTCAGTTTCACGCAAGTAAACTGCCTAAATTTAACTAACAACTAGATTTCTTGTCATACGAGATACATTCCCTGCAGCAGGAGGAAAAAGAAGAGAACGAGCGGGAAAATGTTCCCATCGGAGAACAAAAATGACAATATATTAATTTTTATTTAAAAGACTATGATTAGAAAGGGGGTGCCACCTTCCTCAGCACCTTTAAAAATATTCCCAAAAATTTTCACATACAAACATATTTGCGGTTTATTATGCTGGGAGAGAAGACGACAGAGGCAGTGGCAAAATGACGGAAAAGCAATAAATGCTGAAAGATAGACAGACAGTGATTATATTATACACATATCAAAAAAAGTTTTCCATCACCCCAGTTGCCAGAACTCCTGAAGATAGACGTTGACTGTCGATATTGTATCACAAACAAAGTCCGTTTGACTGTTCAGAGATGTCACTAAACCCACCCAAAGATGCAAACAACCATGCATGAGCAGGGCCTATTAGACGAAGATGGTCTGACAGCCGAGCAGTTCCACTCATCCCACCAGGAAGGAGGCACATGGCTAGTGTAGTCTGTAGTTCAACCGTGCCTAGGCGATCAATACCGCGGTTCGATCGCGTCCCCATTGTTACTTTGTGCCAGGAAGGGCTCTCAACAAGGGAAGAGTCGAGGCGTCTCGAAGTGAACCAAAGCGATGTTGTTCGGATAGAGATACAGAGATATAGGAACTGTCGATGACATGCCTCGCTCAGGCCACCCAAGGACCACTACTGCAGTGGATGACCGCTACCTACGGATTATGGCTCGTAGGAACCCTGACAGCAACGCCACCATGTTGAATAATGCTCTTCGTGCAGCCGCAGGACATCGTGTTACGACTCAAACTGTTCACAATAGGCTGCATGATGCGTAACTCCACTCCCGACGTCCATGGCGAGGTCCATTTTTGCAACCACTACACCTTGCAGCGCGTTACAGATGGGCCCAACAACATGCCGAATGGACCGCTCAGGATTGGCACTACGTTCTCTTCACCGATGAGTGTCGTGTCTGCCTTCAACCAGAAAATCGTCGGAGGTGTGTTTGGAGGCAACCCGGTCAGGCTGCACGCCTTAGGCACACTGTCCAGCGAGTGCAGCAAGGTGGAGGTTCCCTGCTGTTTTGGGGTGGCATTATGTGGGGTCGGCGTACGCCGCTAGTGGTCATGTAAGGCGCCGTAACGGCTGTACGATACGTGAATGCCATCCTCCGACCGATAGTACAACCATATCGGCAACATAATGGCGAGGCATTCGTCTTCAAGGACGACAGTTCGCGCCTCCATTGTGCACATCGTGTGAGTGACTTGCTTCAGGATAACAACATCGCTCATCGCTCGACTAGAGTGGCCAGCATGTTCTCCAGACATGAATTCTATCGCACATGCCTCGGTTAGATTGAAAAGGGCTGTTTATGGACGACGTGACCCACAAACCACTCTGAGGGATCTACGCCGAATCGCCGTTGGGTCAATCTGGGCGAACAATGGCTTGATGAATTTTTGGACAGTATGCGACGACGAATATCATGTATCAATGCAAGAGGACATGTTACTGGGTATTATAAATACCGGTGTGTACAGCTATCTGGACCACCACCTCTGGACGTCTCGCAGTATGGTGATACAATATGCAATGTGTGGCTTTCATGAGCAATAAAAAGGGCGGAAATGATGTTTATGTTGATCTCTATTCCAATTTTCTGTACAGGTTCTGGAACTCTCGGAACCGAGGTGAGGCAAAACTTTTTTTGATGTGTGTAGTAAGATTGAAGGAGACGATGACACTGCGAGAGGAAGAAGGGGATACAGTGGCAGTGGAACAAAGTTGACAGTGACAGAACAGTGCGAAGAAAATCGTGAAGACAGTGACAGGGAGAAGGAGGGAGAAATAAAAAGAAAGGGAAAGTGGAATGAGAGCCAATGATAATGGCAGATTATATGACAATGAGAACGGGGAAGAGAGAGATACCGACAGTGAGAAGACAGAGCAGCAGTAGGAATGAAGGAGTGAGATATTTGTAGTGAGAGACAGCAAGAGGGAGACAGTGACAGCGAGAGGAGAGTGTAGTAGTAAGAGAGGACCGAAGGGACTGTGGTTGTGACACAGGATAAAATGACAGGCAATGACAGTGGGTTGGGCTGAATGAGTGAGTGAGAAAGGGCACCTGGGGTGGCTGGGTATGAGCGTCTTGTGGGGATGGTCTGATGGGTGGGAGTGAGCTACCGTTGGGGGAGCTTGTGCGTGACTGAGGTGAGTTGCATGTTAATAAAAGCGTGACCACGATCACATGCCAAGACTGTTTTCAGTCACAGTCTTTTAAACAAACAGGAACATACTCGCATTTTTTATGCAGCGAAAGGAGCATTTTTCTGCTGGCTTATAAAATTTGTCTCAAGAACAGCTGCCGGAACAACAGACTGCGCGCAACAGCTGCTGAGCACAGGAGCGCACAGCTCGGTTGTGCGTGACTTGGGCTGCAGCATCGCTGGGGCCAGCTAGAGAGAGGCGGTGGCGGCGGCGTCGTGTCCCTGTGGGCTCACTAAACCTGTCTGCCGGCTCCTTAAAGCGGACAGCCACGGCGCGCCGGGCGGCCCAGCTACCGCCCGCCTTCCGCTCCGCCGCTCCCACACCGCTGGGCTTTGCGGCCCACGCGCTCCTCCTGTCAGAGGCGCATTTCACCTGCTGACTAGGAAACCCGATGTAGGCACGTTCCGAGGGACACACAGCATACAGAGATGGGACATCAATAAATTTCCATACGTTTACATCCACTGAAACGTTTAATTTTAATGTGGCCTGTACATACAGAGGGAACCCAGCACTCCATCGACCAAATTATGGAGGTTTCGCAGGGATATTTTCTGAGGATTTTCCTATAAGGGAACTGTGGTCTCCTACGTCTACTTACAGACTAATAGCATTTCGTTGGTATTTATTGTCCCCTTTACCTCTGTAGATGAGACGTACATGTACAGACAAAGAAATGATTACAATTTCACAAAAAATACTGATAACTCATTCAAGAGAAAGAGCGTCACAAACTGAGCAAGTAGATAATGCACTGGTTCAATTCTAGCCCTCACGAAAGCAGTTATTCGGCTCCGCGTTCATTGATAGAAAGTCATCCTGAGGGATATCGTGCCAGATTCCGCCCATTTGCCGTTTTTGTTCGTCAAAATACGAAATCATGGGAGGGCCCTGCCCATAATGTTCCAGATGTTCTCAGCTGGGAGAGACCTTGCCTACCAAGGTAGATTTTGACAAGCAAGAAGAGAAGCATTAGAAATCTCGCCGTTTGCGAGCGAGCATTGTCTTGCTGAAATATAAGTCCAGGGCATAATGACATGAAGAGCAACAAAACGGGACGTTGGTGTAGTCGACGTACTGCTTTGCTGTAAGGGTGCCGCGGATGACTACCAAAGGGGTCCTGCTATAAAATAAAATACCACCGCAGACCATCACTGTCGTGCCGTAAGGTTGGTGACGGTCACACTGCTATCCCACTGCTGTCTGGGGCGTTTCTAGGCAAGTCTTCGCTGCTTATCGGGGTTCAGTTGGAAGCGAGACCCGCCACTGAAGACAGTTCTAGGTCTAATGTGCTCGAGACCAGGGCAAACGGACTTGCTGGTGTACAGTGGTCGACGGTATTCGTCGCAATGGGAGCCATGAGCTCAGCACCACGTCTTTGAGCCGCATTTTAGTGGTTCTTGTGATCACTGAATACGCCTGTTGCACGTAGGATCTCTGATAATAATGAACTGGGAAGAATGAGTGCCTCTCTGATGAGAACTCTGATGTCTCTAGAGCAATCGCTTCGTTCTTGACACTGTGTTCGGCCACGGTTCACCCATCCCTGCCAACATTGTCTACTACTGACACATCGCTGCTATTCAAATGTCGACTGGTTCACCGATTACGCCAACCGCTTACTTTGAGTCCAACTACACGTCCTCTATCAGATGCTGACAACTGTGTTTATAGTTCACGCTCCTATCTACGAGGCACAGTTACTGTCCAACTGAATACACAGAATTAAATTTGCAAAGACTTTATGTCCTGGTATCGACACGTCCCTGTTCGCTGTGTACGTGGTGAAATTGCGCTGCGGCGTCATACATCCATACATCGCCCACCAAAGTGTATAATTTTGTATTTTCCGTCGATACGTGTGTTAATATTAATTTGTCATCAATTTGCGTAGCTGTTACGTGGTTCGACGTTTTATCTTGTAGTGTATATTGCAGTGAATATGCAGACGGTATGCACTGTGTTTCTTGCGCGGAATCAAATCTATTCCATTCACCTGACAGCGCCTACTTGCTGTCGATAACAGTAATATCCCCTTTTCGCCTTCAAGCTAGCGTTCACTACTGCTTGGTTCTATCACGATTCTGTTTATACGGCAGTGTCAGTTGTGTGTCATCAGTGATAGACGCTGATATGGATAGCTTTACTGATTAAGGGTTGGCCAATATGCATCACTGAATGCAGGGGAAGGGAGGCCCAACGGCGCTATGTTGAGCTGTTCACGCAATTATTCGTACATCGCAGGGCTACGTCGTCTGAGGCTTGTTGCCCTACTCCGTTTCAATGTCCTACGTTGTAGTGGGTGCTACGCGAAGTTTCTCACTGCTGTGAACTTACTTTCACAAACCCAAAGATAACTGGGGTAACAATCCTAAAAAATCATAATTATAACTTACTCTGTGACTAACTATAGGAGACTAAGCGTCTCTCACAACAAAAAACTTAGGAAATAATGCTGAACAAACTTCGGAATATATCTATACACCAATCTTTCTCGAGTTCCTTCACTGAAAGTTGCAAAATTCTTTACTTCCAACAACAAATAACAACGAATTGAGTATCAAATTTGGCCGACATCCTTCGAATATCTATCAATGCTCTTCTCATTCTTCCGTCTTTCCACGTACTCTTGGTCGTGCGCTCTAACTGGCACAAAATAGCTCTCTGGGTCCCTTTAGATGAAAATACCTAAATACCTTAATGTTCTTTCCAAAAGCCCGTTCGAAAGGATTGCGATCTAACATTGTTTATCACTGTACCAGATAATACATATTGTGGAATACTTTGTCAGACTTATTGGGTACCTACACGTCACTTCGACATACTTTTAACAAGAAAAAAAGGCAATGAACATCCGTCATTACCCTGCAAAACTTATTAGTCATGTATTTGTTTGATTTGTATTGTAAGTAAGATAATGTTTTACCTCTACAGAAATTCCCTGTGGCGTATCAGTTGCAAAAGTATGAATACCGCAGCGGAATGAATATTCATTCGAAGATATCGGGTGATTATAATTAAAGTGCAGCTGTTCACAGAGGTCCAGTGTGGGCTACAATTATGACAGTGAAACTTAGTAGTTATTCCAATGCGTTAATAGGTAACCATATTTACGGTGCAAAAACTTCTGATTTTGACCACCAGATGTAAATCGGGCATTGTGGATGCGAGAATGACGCACGGAAATGTTTCCATGCTTACACAGTTTGTTCAGTATGTGAACCAGAGACGTCGCGAGACGCTTTACAGGGCCAGATTCGCACTTGTTGGCTAAAATTGGAACTTTTTTTCCAGCGTAAATCCGTTCCGCATTAACGCATTAGCATGTTTACCAGGTTTCGTTGCCATACCGCAATTACAGCCCACACTGTACCTCTGTGACTAGCTCCACTTTTAATTATAGTGCCCGCATCTCGTGGTCGTGCGGTAGCGTTCTCGCTTCCCACGCCCGGGTTCCCGGATTCGATTCCCGGCGGGGTCAGGGATTTTCTCTGCCTCGTGATAGCTGGGTGTTGTGTGATGTCCTTAGGTTAGTTAGGTTTAAGTAGTTCTAAGTTCTAGGGGACTGATGACCATAGATGTTAAGTCCCATAGTGCTCAGAGCCATTTTTTTAATTATAGCTTCCCGGTAGATCGTGGCAATGCAGTGCTTAATGCTGGAATTTCACATGCGATTTAACTGATTGCAAAGTACATTGGATGAGTGCTCAATTTGCAGTGAATCCGTGAGCTACGTTCCCACATGCTCCGGTGAAGATTGTAGTTGTACTGTCCTCACAGTGGTGTAAACCAACTGTCAGCCATTGCACCCACCGTGAAGCTGCGCAGCGGACAAAATAAGGGGAACAGAAATCACAAATACTGGGTCCAGATGTGAATGACCCACAGAACTAGCATATGGGCAACACTTTCATTGATCAGCACAAAGAATAATTCGTGATTCTGCACCAAATCAATGAGATGTCGTGCCTAGCGATAATTAATAAAAACAGAACTTCATTCATTAATTACGTACCCACTAATGCAAAGGGCGTGCGTAAAGTAAGCGGTCCACCTCCGTACACAGCTACACACCAGACACATAACTACACAAATGAGTTCCCAGTACTTAAATTGTGTTTTATATCCTCCCTACTTCGGCCATCAGTTATTTTGCTGCTAAAGTATCAAAACATCTATCACTTTTAGGCACTCATTTTTTAATCGAATTCCTTCAACATTACCTCGTTTAATTCGACTATATTCCATTTCTCTTGTTTTCCTTTTGCAAATTTTCATCTTAGAAACTTTTTTTCAAAATTATCCATTCCATTGTTCCTCCATGTCCTTAGGTATCTCTAACAGAAATAATGGCATATAGGAAAAACTTTAAGTTTTATTTCTTCTTCCCGAATTTTAATTCTTTCCCAATATTTTCCTTGGTTTCTTTTACTGCCTGCTCGCTATACGGATTGAAAAGTAGAACGTGACCTCTGAAGTCTTTTGTCTTGACACGAGGCCGCCAAATGACAGTTAACCGGTGATTTATTATGCTATCGAGGATAGAAGTCGGCGAGTGAAACACTTTTCTTACGTTGTAGCTATCTCTTTCCTTCTTCTTTCCTCCGTCACGTCAGCTTCCATGCCTGTTGCTTTAGTGATTAGCATGAAATACTAAATTACGGCTCAGTGGAAACGGTAATCTAATTTTACGCAATGAGATAACGACTTACAAGCAAGCAGATATTTGAAACTGTCATCGTGGAGTGCATATTGCATTAGGACATGTTGCACATAATTCCATTCGGACATGATAAATAATGAAAGGACTTACCATAGAATCTCTTCTATGCTTTCTCATTATATAAGTTGTGGTGTGAAAAAAGTCACAGAGAAACTAATGTTTTTTTTGCGTAAATAGTGAAATGGCGCCATAGTTGAACATGACAATATTTTTTTTCTTAAAATAAGGTCAAATGGTTCGACATGCACTCACCATCGCAATCATAAAATTTATGAACATATCTCATTAAACTGAGAGTTTCGTAATCTGTCATTTGTCATCATCTGCCTTCTTTGGAACAGGAATTATTTATTACGTTCTTCATGAAGTCTGAAGGTATTTCGCGTGTCTCATATATCTCGTACACCAGATGGAATAGTTTTGTCATCGCTAGGTCTCTCATTGATATCAAAAATTCCGAGGAAACATCTCCTGTAGGGGCCTTTTCTAACAAGCTTCTATTACTAGTTTTTTTTCTTTGTGTACCTTTCAGCCGGCCGCGGTGACCCTAGCGGTTCTATGCGCTTCAGTCCGGAATCGCGCGAGTGCTACGGTCGCAGGTTCTAATCCTGCCTCGGGCATGGATGTGTGTGATGTCCTTATGTTAGGTTTAAGTAGTTATAAGTTCTAGAGGACTGATGACCTCAGATGTTAAGTCCCTTAGTGCTCAGAGCCATTTGAACCATTTTTTGTACTTTTCATTCTGTCAGTATAGCGGTCTCTTCGAGTTATGACCCAGCCAGAGACTTTGTGGCCAAATACTAGGCAAAGTGGCAGTGGAGCGCACGGAGTCATAGTTGTGAATATTCGGGGAGGGGTGTATTTATAGTCTCTGCATTTGCCTCAAAAGCAAGTGAAGCCTCCCGAAAGCCTTGGTCACACGGGGGCATTTAAAGCTTAGTATATGTGAAGGGGTGTTTGACTGTGTGCACACGGAGGAAAGACAGTGCCCTACTCGAAGTGTACCCTGTCGTTGGCTATCACAGACACAGATACTCGAATATTATCGCACAATATGAAATGCTCACATCTCTATGGTTTGGCTACGCGAAAAATAAAATCTTCTACCATCAGGTTTACAAGTAAAAAATAGATAGAGGATGTAGGAATTCTATTTTTATTTATTTTTTCTTTGCAAACTTTTCATACTTTGCAGCACAAGTATTTCTGAAAAACTTAGTTTGTTCTGAAGATAACTTAAAGCAAAGCGTATTGCTTCAAATGGTGTCTCATTTTAATATTAATTACTGAATCATTCACGCGTCCGTTATGACAGCCAAAAATTCAAATAAATGTTTCCGATATTGCGGCTTAAATTTATATTTCTGTTTTTTAAAATATTTGTTCCTTGTAACGCGGGCATAAAAAATAAATGAAACACATTCTTTCGACAAATTTCGACACTAGTAAGTTATATGCAACCTGTTGGCTGTTTACTCATACGTTGAAAATTTATAATATTAAAGTTATAAAAGAGAAAGGAGGTAGGACCATTGTTTCAAATTATTTGTGTGCGTTTCAGTGCATAAAAATAATATCTATGGCCATCTCTCATAGCTGAATAAATATTCGGTGTTCCTCTGAGTGATGGTCTACAGCTACTGGCAAAAGAGGAGCTACGGTACACTGTAACTTCTCCTCATCTGAGAAGCAGGAGTAGGATTGTAGGGCGAGTGGCATTGGCACTGTTGAAGAAACAATTGCGATAATGGCTGATGTACAAAATTACAAAAAAATTCAATAAATAGAGCTGTATAGAGGTTTTACGTATTCTTAAATCACTAATAAGTGACTGTAAAAACACATGTACAGCGTTTATGAAACGACATAAAATAAAAGTGAACGACACAGAAGTGTTGTTCGAATTGTTGGTGTTTAAATCATTTTTACTGAGAGTTGTGAACCTGATAAGTTCATTGTTTTTCGAACCGCGTTGGATAATTGAATTGGCCATGATTAAATTGGTTTGAAAACTATCAGTTTTTGTTGATAATATGTAGGAATCACTAACTTCACATCCGAAAATAGAATATTACTAGAAAGATACTAGAAAATAACCATAAAACTGCTCTCAGGGTCTGCGTCTACCCGTCCTTTTCGGAATAACGAGTCTGATATGACTCACAGAAGCCTTCTTTTCGCATGTACCACACACACAAATTGCATTTACACGTGCATCAAAAGTCGCGCTCTCTATCTAAGGCAGCTTTTGGGACGGGATGCCGACGGCAAACAGCTTGCCATGGCCCTTCCGTGTAAACGGCTAAGGGTCTCGTTAGAGGCGTCTCTCCTTGGTGTCTAGACGGCGTCTCCGTCTGGTGAGTCCTTTGAGCTGGGGGCACTCGATGAGCAGGGCGTCTCATGTGGGCTGCCATATTCAATTTCAATGTTCAATTTTCTCTTGCAAGTAAGCATACCTCTTTAGTTTCTCATAAATAAGCAGTAATATATAGGCCACGTGGCAGTACGTAATGGGAGCATTCAAAATAGTGTTTTCGGTAAACTCTGACAGAGTCAAATATCTGTCGCTGCAGCAACGTAGGAAAAATGGAAAGGAGAAGTTTGGCGTTTCGTCAACGTCGGGCTCATCAGAATAGCAGTTCTCTGATGGAATATGGAAGAGAGAGATGGCATCGACAATTGCTCAGGTTAAAGAGGTCTTCAACAAGGAGACATCCCTATCAACATTCAGACCGATGTATACGGAAGACGTAGTTAATACAAGCCTTTATTTTGGAAAGCATTAGGAAAGATAGTTTTATTGGACACTTTGTGCACCACTCCTATTGATGCCCTTTATAATTGAGGTGAAAGTTGAAGAAAAATATGAGAAATGAAAACCCAGAGACAAATATATAGATGCCATAAACAAAGGACAACCACACCACCACATCCAGGAGACAACAACGCAGGGGAAGGATCTGAGAAGCCAGCCAGAAGTATGAAACTGACCGGATAGTTAGTGTTGAAAGCAAGCAGTGTTGCACAATCTTTAAGCCTAAGTTAAAAACTAAACTCCGTCCGAAAAGGCCTGGAAAGGCTCAACGGTACGGACCAACCGCAGTGTCATCCTCAGCTGATAGGCTTCGCTGGATACGGATGGGGAGAGGTCAGTATACCGCTCTCCCGGCCGTTGTCAGATTTCGTGACCGGAGCCAATACTTCTCAGTCAAGTAGCTCCTAAATTGGCCTCACAAGGGCTGAGTGCACCCCCCTAGCAACAGCGCTCGGCAGACTCAAATGGTCACCCGTCCATGTACTAGCCAAGCCCGACAGCGCTTAATTGCGGTGATCTGACGGGAATCGGTGTTACCACTGTGGAAAACTGCTGGAACAGTACTCTAGAACTATAACTTCTTCTATGCGATTTTGCTTACAGAAGCGTTGAATTTTCCGAGTACTCTTCTAACAACTGTACCTTAAGTTTTCCATTCGCTTTCCCAAACATTGTATAGCACCCCACCCGTCACTTATCTGGTTTTGGTGCATGTTCACCTCAAGTAATTGACTAACAGATCAACAGAGAGTGCAAAACTGCCGCAATATCGGATAACACAAAGAAAGTAATAAGGCCCTGTGACTCCTGAACGAACTGCAGTCGCAGTGCTGACATTAATTGATTCAGAATTGATCCCTTTTAATTAAAAAGGGGTGCACATTGATGTTATATTCAGTTATTGAACGCCAGATGCAAATGTTGAACATAAAATTAATTAAGAAAGTGGCTTGGGATTTCAACTACTTGATTGAAAACAGATGCAATCGATTAGCACAGATTTATTTTAACTCATGACCTTCAATCATCACATTACATAACTCTCCTAACAGGCAGTGGTAATAAATTGCGTTTGCGTGGAGTCAAGTGCGATAAATCAAAAGTAATTCCTATCGACTGGCCCAGGCGTAATGCGAAGTGCGAGAAGAATTCTACAATACATGGCCCATGAAACCCTCGTGGAAACTTTGCCGACGTGGGTCCAACAAATTAATCAGTGGCCGGAGCGGGCGCAATATCACCGAATTCAGCGTGGCGGAGGGGTGTCGTTGTGTGAACGTCAGCCGACCTCGTGGTGCTGCTAGGCTGTGCTCGTCTATTCACTCTTAGCTATCTTGCTCAGTACATAGCTGAGCCAAAACTTCCTATCTCCAAGCTCAATCGTTCCATTTGCTAAGTCCTAAACTGCAGAGATGCTCACTCTCTCTCAGGCAAGCTGAGTAAAGACTGCCACGTCAGCACTCTAGGCAAGCTGGGAAGGGAAGATCCCTACGGAGACTCATCCCAGTCCGCTCTTTGCCTCGGTTTCCCCTCCAGCAAAATCACTTACGCCAATTGCAGCGCAAGTCGCGTTAATTATGCATCGCTTCCCAGTGCCGACCAATGCCTGCTCTGGGAAGTGAACAAATTCCCACAAAATTTCCCTTCCTCTCAACTTCTGCTATTTAGCTCCTCCCAGGCCACCCATCAAGGTTAGCATCTGCACAAACACCAATTTTTCCGGAATTCTGACTCCCAGGAGAGTACTTGAAATTTCTTGGTCCTACATTCCCATTGGAGGCCGGCGAATTTCATTCTGTCACTCTTCACCTGACTCTGCGGACCATGAATTCAGCATGAAGTTGCTATACTCACGAACACACATATTTTGACATCTGTTGACTGCTCTACCATAGCTTTGCTCGGCTTTCTCGCATGTTTCACTGAAAATGGGACAGCGGACATTTATCAACAGGTGTACAAGTTCTCCGTCTGCTTCCCGGTACACCAGCATTGGGTCAACCACCCACTCACTGTCACTCATCTTAAGGCAGCTGGAGGCCGCGCCCCGTTACCGCTTTCTCAGAGCTTGAGCCACCCTAAGCTGCCTATTGTCACTTCCCTTCGCCGCTCCCCCGCCGGCCATGGTGGTCAACTCGAATACTTCCCTGGGATTTCTAAATTGCTTACCATCGTCCATCAATAACTCCTATAAACAACAACATCGTTAGTCAGAAAATTTATTGCGCTGCTGGTTCTATATGATAAATCACTTAAGTATACTGAGAGTGTTAGAGAACGTGTTACACTTCCTTGGGGCACATCCAATGTTACTTACGTGTCTGTGGAACATTCACCATCAATTACAACATACTTTGTTCTAGCAATCAAATATTCATCTAGTCAACAGCATACATACAAAGATACTCCAGATGATCACATTTTGGCTAGTAGTCGATGGTGTAGTATAGTGTCGAATGACTTTCAAAAGTCTGGGATCTAGGGCGTGGAATCTGTTCTCAGTTGTATCAGTGACAGCTCCTTAGTATTGACTTGGTTCTGAAAAACATCAGAGAAAATTAGAGAGTTTGCCGCTTCTCGCCCGGAACCAACTTCCTGCTGCTTCTTAAGTAACAGAACGTAGTATGTTGTCCTCGACAGCGAGTGTTAATCAGAGAGAAGGGTATCGACAGGAGTGCCGCAGGGAAATGTGTTAGGACTGCTACTACTTTCCTATATACATAAATGATCTGACGGACACAGAGGGCACCAGTTTGCGGTTGTTTACTGATGATGCTGTACGGGAAGGTGTCGAAGCTGAGTGACTGCAGGAGGTTACCAGACGACTTAGACAAATTTTGTAATTGGTATGATGAACGGTAGTTGGCCCTAAAGGGTGGAGAAATGTAAGTTAATTCGGATGAGTAGAAAAAGCAAACCCACGATGTTCGAATATAGAATTACTAGTGTCCTCCTTGACACAATCGCGTCGTTTCAATATCTGGGTGTAACGTTGCAGAGCGATATGAAATGGAATGAGGATGTGAAGATAGGGAAGGGGTGTGGTCCACATCGGTTTATTGGGAGAATTTTGGGAAAGCGTGGTTCATCTTTGGAGAAGGTAGCGTACAGGGCGCTCGTGCGACCTGGTCTTGAGTACCATTCGCATGTTTGGGATCCTCACGAGGTCGTACTAACGAGGGGAACTTTCAAGAAAAGGCACACACACTATGTAAAAGGTAAACAAAACCCACAATTTTAAAGATATGCCAGTGTAATTTTGTACCATGCTTTACATGAAATTAACACATTTACTGTTGTTCCTTGGGTCATAAGTATTTAACTTTTTTATGGAATGCAATAATTTTATTTTCAAAAAATATATCTTTTTCTCAGAAATTATTGAAGATACTTCTACAAAATTTGCTCTGTTTAATCTCATTGCACGTAGTGAACTTCTCTCATGAGGTTTTTTAGATGTATCGATTAGGAAAAATTTAATAATTTCTTAAAATCATAATTCTATAATTATAATATCTAATTCAGGCAAAATTCCAAGTACTTTGCACCTCTCTCAGCTTTCACTCATAAATTTCAAAATTATTCTTAAGACAACATTTATTGGGTTTACAGTGAAAATTGTACATAATTTCATAATTCTCGCCTTCATAGATTCTGAGAGAAAGGGTACATAAACTTTAAAACTGTAATTTTCAAAAAAATGCAACTTCCCTTGTAGTTTTTCGTTTTCTGCATTCTTTGCTTCACCAGGTTCTCAACTGACTTTTCACCTGCAGAGAGGCGCTGTAAACGTATTTTTCTCAAGACGTCTTCAGTGGAATTTCCTATCTTACGGCCCATTCTCTCTCCCAACGTTCCCATAATTAAACACAAGAACTCCATCATAAGTTGCAATTCTGACAACAGTAGCAAATGGGAATGTAGTTTTAGGGCATCGTTTCCATATGAGCGAATTTAGAGAGTCATCTTGATTCTGTGTTTTGGCTAAATACACTTTTCTTAGAAGTTCAACCTTCTAGACGTATCCCGTGCAAATTTGCTTGGAAGTAATCCACCAATTCGTTGTTCTGAAAATTGACATTTTCTGGCATTTCCAGAAGGCCCCCCCTTAAAGGAAGACATCAAAACAATTCAGAGGTGGGATGCTGTATTTGTTACCGGTAGGTTCGAAGAACACACAGAATAGGAGAAGCTTCGGGAACTCAAATGGGAATCGCTGGAGGGAAGGCGACGTTCTTTTCGAGGAGAAAATTTAGAGAATCGGCATTTGAAGGCGACTGCTGCCACCAACAGAGATTTCGCGTAAGGAGGAGATTAGTGTTCAAAGTTCCGTCGACAACGAGGTCATTAGGGACGGAGCACTCCCTTTTCACCACTTTGAAAATGCCCAGCCATCGCCTCACAATGCTCACGTCTATTGTATCGTTTCCATGTACCTTTAGCAGGCGTCGATGGATTTCAATCGGCGCACTTTCTTCAGCAATGAGGAACTCAGTCTTACATCGCTATTTTATACGCGCGTCCATATCAGACTCCATTTTGTAACACTCCTCTACTGGCGCCAACTACCGTAGAACAACGGAATCACCTGCAAATGAAAGAGGAAGGTTCAAGCATTACCACTACACCAACGACATCTGGCGCGGACATCCAAAGTCGCCACAAAAGAAGAGGATGCATTATTTTCCGCACGACCATTGTATAAATCCAATTATTGTTATTGATCACTTAACTACTCGCTCTCGTAGAAAACACAGAACGCTTCGTCAGGCAGTTAACGAATCACAACTGTGGAGCCACTAAGGGTCGACTCGTAGTGTTCCGACTGGTGCCGAGTTTCAACGATCAGTAATTGGGGCCGGCGGCCGAGTTATCGCAGCCTTACTATGCTACTGGGAGCTCATAACACACTAATTTATGTAGGATACCAGTAAATAATCAGCTCGGTACATATAAAGCCCGAGATGACACCGCACAATGTCACTATTGGCTTTTGCGCAAAAAAAAAAAAAAAAAAAAGTGACAACCATTGCTCTAGACGGAATGTTCCTCACTGTGGTTCAAGCACATCGAAAACCATTTCCACACCAGAGTAGCTCAATTTTTTTTTTTTTTTGTCATCAGTCTACTGACTGGTTTGATGCGGCCCGCCACGAATTCCTTTCCTGTGCTAACCTCTTCATCTCAGAGTAGCACTTGCAACCTACGTCCTCAATTATTTGCTTGACGTATTCCAATCTCTGTCTTCCTCTACAGTTTTTGCCCTCTACAGCTCCCTCTAGTACCATGGAAGTCATTCCCTCATGTCTTAGCAGATGTCCTATCATCCTGTCCCTTCTCCTTATCAGTGTTCTCCAAATATTCCTTTCCTCTCCGATTCTGCGTAGAACCTCCTCATTCCTTACCTTATCAGTCCACCTAATTTTCAACATTCGTCTATAGCACCACATCTCAAATGCTTCGATTCTCTTCTGTTCCGGTTTTCCCACAGTCCATGTTTCACTACCATACAATGCTGTACTCCAGACGTACATCCTCAGTAGCTCAATACTCCACCAAATATACACAAGTTGTGGCGCTACAAGATGGCGCCCCTGCCGGTGACGTTACATGCTGACTCGCCTGCATCCGAGCTCATCTGGCAGCTATCTCTCTCTGACACGCAATGCTTAAGAGACAATTGCTTTTACAGGGAGCCGTCACAGGTCCTGCGACGCCTCCCCACCTTGACCGAAAATTACGCCGTGTCGTGCAGTCTATAACGATGTCTCGACTACCAGAGGTGTATCGCGCCCATCTGTCGGTGACGCAAGACCCGAAAATGAACGAACGCTCAGGGATCGCGGGCACAGTAAGCGACACTGGCGCCCCGCAGGTGTTTACTGCAACGGCCGTCAGAAACATGGAGGGCAACATCACATCCGTCTCCAGGAGTTGATAGGGCAGATGGTGGCGCTCAGTGTATACAAACAGTGACACCGCATGCCATCGCAAAGCGTGTTCCTAGCCCTCGCCAAGCCGGAACGATGTTTTTACCAGCGACGATTTACGGCACAGCTCGTAGGTGCAGTTCGCCCTGTTCCTGAGAGGGTAACTGTTTTACAAAGGCCATTAGAGTGTCGTTTTATCGTCACAGACGTGACCCGCGCTATCATCAAGCTGCATTTCCTGTCCTTCCGTCTCAAGCTAGACCTGACGATTCTGCCACTTTGGAGCGGCTCACGTTATTGAAGATAGCATGCTAGCCCGCACATTGTGTTTATATGATAACGTGAAGGCCAGTAGAACATGTTGTAGCAGCTTAAAAACCAATCAGGTTGATATCTGAAACGCAGTGGATGAGTATTTCACGCGACAGTTATCTGACTCCTGATATCGAAGCATTTCCTCCGTTAATTAGCAACATAGGCACAACATTTATTAGTTTGGTTTTAATTTTATTCAGATTGATCCGAGAATTTAGCTGGAAAGTAACGCGCAGACATTTTCTCATTGGAAAGCACATAAAGGTTATTATTCAAAAGAGTTTTGATACCACCAACTATTATACTCTTCTAAAAAGAAAGCGTTCCTGTTGAATTATGCGCTACTCGCCATGATCGTAATCCATCTGAAACTCATACGCATTAACTTCTTTCCGAAAGACAACAGTTGTTCCCATGACCATTCATTACGAGATTCACGTCGTTAATTGTCTTCGTATTAAAACGGGGAGAGGCAACAGCTTGTATTGCTATTCCGTACCACACGAAATCGATTACAGCTGAATAGTGAACGGTTCTGCTGTAAATATGTACACACCTTCTGATTTCTGTGACGGTCTGATTTGAAGGATTAAAAGTATCTATCGGGATCTTGTAGCATTCGCATAAAAAAGTTATGTTAAGCGTTGCTGAGTAGACGTAAACTGTTGTATCTCATATTAATTCCCCGTCCATGCATGGAATATGCACGAGTAAATTTTATTGTTGAGCGAAAGTACACACCTATATTGCTAGAAAAATGCCGAATCTTTATTTGCGAAAATATCAAATTCGTTGTTGTAAATTACTGGCAGTTTTCTAATAACTTCTTCAGATTATTTCATTATAGTACTCAAACTATCATTGAGTGGTATTACAGAAATAATTGAGAGAAGCGCTAAGCTGTTTAGTTCTGACTTCGAGATCCTTATCACTAATTTTCATTTTTTAGGGGTATATTTAGGCAATCCTGAAAACAACAGTCGATAAAGCATCGTGAACTTCTCTCCACAGACAATTTTAAGCGAAGAGTAACCGCAGCTAATATACTTATACATAGTTTACGGAACTTTCAAGCAGTAAAATGTGGATGTTAAAATGAATAACACTGATGATCATATTACTGAATGAATGCTTGTTAATACATTACAGCTGTATTTACTGAAGCCCTTGTAAATTCACACTACCGGTTTAGCAACGTTTATAGTTGCATCTCTATATAAAAATTAACAATACTATTATTACAGCGAGGAACTAACTACATAGTTGGATTAATTACTTGTGAACCGAGTAATTTTTAGAAAAATATGAAACTGGAATAGGATTAACCAGACTACCAATCTGCTTAATGTTAAACGTAAAGTATTTAACTCTATTGACTTAAAGTGAAATTAACTAATTTTCGGTTGAAAAAGGTGTATGTATGTTTGGACTTCAAGTTAACTTAATTTTATCACTTGTCTATGGATTCCTACCTGTACAACAAACAGCGAATGTAGTCACACAAGTTTCAATTTTTGCAATTCCTGAGGATATTATGGGTCAGTGTCTACCATTACACCTCGTCAATCGTAAACTACAATAGCTACATGTAACAGCAATTTAAGAAAGTCCACAACACCCCAGTGTATGTTCAAAATTTTTACAACACTATCCCTTTGTCAAACACCCATAACGTAACCTTTTTACGTTTAACATCAAGCAGGTTGGTGCTATGGTTAATTCAATTCTAATTTCATATGATTTTCACATTAATCAATCCAAAAATAATTATTCCGAGTAGGTAATTACTTTTTCGATACAATAATTTTATTGGTAACTTTTGTACAGAGACGCATCCGAAGATGCAACTGAAAATGTTGCGAAACAATGAGAATCTACGACTGCAATAAATACAGCTATAGCGGGTTAAAGAGCTATCAGTCAGCGGTATGTTCATCAGTGTTATTCATTGTAGAATCTATATTTTACTGCTTGAAAGTGCAATTAAATATGAATCTGCCTCTATCACACAGTTCCATTTAAGCTTCTCGGCTTGTGATGGAACATTCAAATTATTCTGCTCTTCCAGCCATGTCTGGGAAAAGTTGGTCTTATTCGCCATGACTTATGAGCTTTTGTTACTAGACTGGTTCAGCTCACTCAGGTTGACGGAAGACAATAGAGTGTATGTCAGTTTCGTGCTCGGCCACGCCCATTAAGGGCGATTTAGATATTTCCCATACTTTTTCCGGCCAAGTAACTTATGGAGGTAACGAGGTTACTTTCCCCTGGACTGTTATGAAGTGTTGAAGTTGTGTCAGTATGGCGTGGCGGATGAGTGCTTGCTCAATGTTTGAATTACGAGAATTATGTGTAGATGAATATGGAGGCAATCGAAAGGAGTAGGTATTATAAGTTGCTGCAGCACAGACCACTCCTCCCCCAGCCAACGAGCAGCTAATAATTATCATAGTCAATAAAACGTGCACACATAAGCGCGTGTTAGTGATATAAACTGTAGCGGAAATGCCAAGAGCCGGCCGGTGTGGCCGTGCGGTTCTAAGCGCTTCAGTTTGGCACCGCGTGTCCGCTACGGTCGCAGGTTCGAATCCTGCCTCGGGCATGGATGTGTGTGATGTCCTTAGGTTAGTTAGGTTTAACTAGTTCTAAGTTCTAGGGGACTGATGACCTCAGAAGTTGAGTCCCATAGTGCTCAGAGCCATTTGAACCCATTTAAAATGCCAAGAACACTAAAAACTGGACTTTCTCTCTGATATATAATGCTAACTCCTACAGACATTTCGAAAATGGTGTACCTCCAAATTTGTCTAGTACTTTACTATCTGTTTAACGAAGTTCTGATCTCCCCAAAAAGTAATAGACTTCGGGATTTAGTATGTTGCAATGTGGATGAGTCATGCCGTTGTTTTTAACAGTCAATAACACGCATGTACCTGGTATTTTTTAAATTTATTTTTAGTCTACATGTCTCTAGTTTCGTTTGGTTTACCTTTGTATTATCGCTAGAAACTCAGTTTTTTAGAGACTATATATATATATATATATATATATATATATATATATATATATATATATATATATATAGTGTGTGTGTGTGTGTGTTTATTTCGTTGACGTGTTCTCTGTTTGAGTCTGATTCATTTGAAATATAAGTCTTTTGTCGTAATCTTTCTGGGTTGTACTAGCGAGAACGCCAATAATTATGGCGTTGAGCAACTCTGGAGTAATTAACCATTTTTTCAAGGTATACTGCGGACAAATTCTAATACCAAGGAACGTAGATAATTGATGGTATCATCCCATAAAACTTTCATGCTAAATGTAAACAGTATAATTTCAGTCTCCGTTTGTTATCTGTCACACAGATAATAAACGTGTACGGTTCTCAGTGTTACAAAGCCGCACTTTTTATGTATAGTGATATTTTCATCCCTTTAACCTGTTAGTTCCAAAGATTAATCTGATACGGCAGCAGGTTGAGCACGCAAGTGCGTAATCACGCGTTTGGTGTGACGCACAGCTCGGTGCATAACTCTGCAGGCGCCTTGGCCAAATAAGGATGCTCACAACCGTGCATTATACAAGTTTAATTGGGAGACATACAAATCACTGGCTCGATTCCAATTACTTCAGGTCGTAACAGGATCAGAAGCAGGCTCTATAACTGCTTCATTAGCCTAGAAGTATAAATTTTAGGTATTATTAGTGGTGATGGCGAAATTCAGGCCTCTGGCTATGTAGACAAAGACTTCTGCATTCCAAAGCAGATTCAACATTCAAATGAGAGTCTGTGAATATGGTGCTTGTCTCATGTACGAAAATAAACTGCACTATTTCTAACCATGAATACCCTTCACTTTCGACACCTATCGCAGCACTATACAGGGTGAACTCTGACGCCAGCAACAACATTTCGGAGGTTGTTCACTGACTTTTTCTGAGTGTTTTGGTGTAACGGACCCGTAGTCTCCAGTGGCTATTTACAGGGTAATCGCATTTCATTCGATTTATTATCTCCATTTTCCCATTTATGTTAGTATCTACAGTGCGCTACACAATTAAAGGACCACTTTTGGAAACCCCATAATTGTCTCTCGTTCCAACGTATATGTTTGAAATTTGGTAGAAAGGTGCGTGTAACCTTCCTCTTTAATCCTGCAATAGCGCAGTGTCCTGCGACGTCATCCTCGGGCTCTATAACACTTCAAACAGTAAGCGTCGATACTTTCGAAGGAAAAGCCACAGCTCGGAAGTTCCTGTGACGTGAAAGGTGTGTTAATGACGTCACATTCACTCCAAATTTCACTACTATTTTGCCCAACTCCACAGCGGACGTGTCACACGATAAGAAGGTCGTCACCCCTCCAGTTACCAACGTTTCACCCCTTCTTTTGACTTTTCTGCGATGGAGGTCAAACCGGTGACACTCAGCTTTTAAATTACATGGTTTTCTTATGTGTGGCCGGGGAAAAGATTTCAGACACACTACCGCTGAGACTCTACACGAAAAGGCCTCAGGGGGTAGCATCAAGGTGTCAGTGAGACCACCCCTTTCCATGGGGCGTTGATTGCCGCTCAGTTTGTGGTCGAAAACGACAGTTCCCAGCGCAATGATTAATAGGACGA
Organism: Schistocerca nitens; assembly: GCF_023898315.1. NCBI lineage: Eukaryota > Metazoa > Arthropoda > Insecta > Orthoptera > Acrididae > Schistocerca > Schistocerca nitens. Next base: position 507,387,541 of record NC_064615.1, read on the forward strand.
TGTCCGTGACAACCTTTGATGCTGCTCACATCCCATGACTTTTCAATCTCTCTCTAAGGACTTCCTTGGTTCTCCATCCCCACTGAATGCGATCACAACCCCTTTCGAGTGCAACGCGACCACTGTTTTTCTCTCATGTACAAACTGGAACCACTAGGGACCGTTCAAAATCATTCGAAGAAATTCGAACGTGACCCGAAGTAGCAAAGGGTTCTTATGATTTTTCAGCCCTCCTGTGGCTTGCTCACGGTTGCTTTAGTTACACTTTAGCAGTGGTAGACAGCAGTATGAGTAAGTTTACTGGTGAGAAGTTGCAAACTTGGCAGATGTCAAAACTGGTTTGATGTGATTGCTCTCGCTGCTGCAGGAAAAACTCGACACAATGTTGTCGCACCGTCTTTTCACTGCATTCACGGAACCCATACATGTGTCTTATAACCACCAACGCTACCTGTGCCTCAACACGGAAAGCGTGCCGTCACTGTGGGAGGGGAAAGTACGGCCCGACTACTATTCAAAACATCATTGGCACTGGAAAAAATGATATATGTCAGATGCTTTTATTATTTAATTATTTTGGCTTCATGCTACCTCGACCAGCAATACGTATATCTATACAAGCTTAATCCCCTATGGACAGAATTATGAAGTAATAAAGACAAAAAATTCTAAGTGCTACATTTGTGTGACTTGAGGGTCAAAATAAACATATACTGCCAAAAATACATTAAGTCATGGTTATGTAATACATTGTGTAGCGTTACATAATTGTTGCATTAATAATTTAAGGATACAGATAAATATAGAAGGAAAAACTGGTAGAAGCCGACCTCGGGGAAGATCAGTTTGGATTCCGTAGAAGTATTGGAACACGTGAGTCAATACTGACCCTACGACTTATCTTAGAAGAAAGATTAAGGAAAGGTAAACCTACGTTTCTAGCATTTATAGACTTAGAGCAAGCTTTTGACAATGTTGACTGGAATACTTTCTTTGAAATTCTGAAGGTGGCAGGCGTAAAATACAGGGAGCGAAAGGCTATTTACAATTTGTACAGAAACCAGATGGCAGTTATAAGAGGCGAGGGACATGAAAGGGCAGCAGTGGTTGGGAAGGGAGTGAGACAGGGTTGTAGCCCCCCCCCCCCCCCCCCGATGTTATTCAATCTGTATACTGAGCAAGCAGGAAAGGAAACAAAAGAAAAATTCGGAATAGGTATTAAAATCCATGGAGAAGAAATAAAAACTTTGAGGTTTGCCGATGACATTGTAATTTTGTGAGAGACAGCAAAGGAGTTGGAAGACCAGTTGAACGGAATGGACAGTGTCTTGAAAGGACGATATAAGATGATCATCAACAAAAGTAAAACGAGGATAATGGAATGTAGTCGAATTATGTCTGGTGATGCTGAGGGAATTAGATTAGGAAATGAGACGCTTAAAGTAGTAAAGGAGTTTTGCTATTTGGGGAGCAAAATAACTGATGATGGCCGAAATAGAGAGGATATAAAATGTAGACTGGCAATGGCAAGGAGGGCGTTTCTGAAGAAGAGAAATTTGTTAACATGGAGTATAGATTTAAGTGCCAGGAAGTCGTTTCTGAATGTATTTGTATGGAGTGTGGCCGTGTGTGGAAGTGAAACATGGACGAAAAATAGTTTGGACAAGAAGAGAATAGAAGCTTTCGAAATGTGGTGCTACAGAAGAATGCTGAAGAATAGAGGGGTAGATCACATAACTAATGAGGAGGGATTGAATAGAATTGGGGAGAAAAGGAGTTTGTGGCACAACTTGACTAGAAGAAGGGATCGGTTGGTAGGACATGTTATAAGGCATCAAGGGATCACCAATTTAGCTCAAATGCTTCAAACAGGTCTGAGCACTATGGGACTTAACTTCTGAGGTCATCAGTCCCCTAGAACTTAGAACTACCTAAACCTAACTAACCTAAGGACATCACATACATCCATGCTCGAGGCAGGATTCGAACCTGCGACCGTAGCGGTCGCGAGGTTCCAGACTGTAGCGCCTAGAACCGCTCGGTCACCTCGACCGGCACCAATTTAGTATTGGAGGGCAGCGTGGAGGGTAAAAATCGTAGAGGGAGACCAAGAGATGAGTACACTAAGCAGATTCAGAAGGATGTAGGTTGTAGTAGGTACTGGTAGATGAAAAGCTTGCACAGGATAGAGTAGCATGGAGAGTTGCATCAAACGAGTCTCAGGACTGAAGACCACAACAACAACAGATAAATAAAATTTTGGCTTGTGAATAGTGACATATACATACATTTATGACATGCGGAAATATTTAAAAATTTGAAACTTCTGACCCTCGTAGCTTCTATTCTCTGTGAAAGCCAGAAACAGTGCCTTTTCTTCTCGACACACAAATTATCATTACGCTACTTGCAGATTTGCTATTTGGCATCTTGCATCTATCTCTCTTCGGGACACAATTGGCCAATGTCCAACAATATCCTGACGAACAAACCTTTTGAGGAACTGGCTTTGGTGCATGCCCTTTTTTGCTACTTCTTTACTTTTTTAGTCTCTACATTTGAAGAAGGCCTTTCCCTCTTGTTCATTTTGCGCAGAGCATCATTTACTTCAGCTTAGAACTGACAAAGTAGCCTATGCTTATTACTAGGTACACCAAGAGAGTAACAGTCCCTCCTCTGCAGTGGCCACGGACTCGCTACCATCATGTCACGGAAGTGAAGAAAGAATCGATGGTAGTACTGCTACGACCTGATGTTCATCCTGTACAATGCAATTAATGAATCTATAAGATCTCCCCCTCGCATAAACTCGTTGTGGAGAAGGATAATTGATGGACAGTCAGCTTCAAGCGTTTCTTTTGCCTTTTTTCCCAACTGGTTCACGTTATTTAGGGTGTCACTAGAAGAGGCACTCTGCAGCAGTCATCACTCTCTCCATCAGCCTTCACGAGCAACAACACTCCTCTTGTTTCCATACAATACTGCAAGATTCATTATCTACAAAAAGAAACTCTTTCTTGCATGTGCCTAAGTTGACAAATTTGTAAGATTTAAGAAATTGTGGGAATAATGTCTACCACTATATTTTTTTAACCAGATATTCCTCGAAATTACCTACATCGCATAATATTATTTAAAGTTGATAAATTACATTTTACAAGATCAGTAATAATAAAAATCAATAGCTGAAATATACGCGCCCACGCTACACAGAATTCCCAAGACGTAACTATTCAAGTAGTGGAGAAATTGTCGCAGTGCGGTGTAACGTATGATACTTTTAGTATGAAGCGTTAAGAATCCGCTGCTCACGGTGACTGCGAGAAAATGCTTCTCGCTATGCAGATACAGCAACGTAATTTAAGCGTCAATTTGTAGATATCGTCCGTAGAGGGTTAAGATAAACATTGAGCTAAAGAAAGCGGACAAAATGTGGTCAAAATTGTGGATAGTGCAATGTACTAACGGATTTGATTATAGTCACTATTACATTACATACATTACATAGTAGTCTTTTCCTACAACGATTTCATATGGAATACGTTATTCAGGATGGTTTGAGTCTTCATATATGAATATAACTTACTAGTTCACAAAAGTATACAAAGGTACAGCGATTATTCCAACGACTGGACTGTCTCCATAAGATTACTGGTAACTAGTGGACACAGTACGAAGTTTAAATCTGATTATCCGTGGAAAAACTTACTCACATCGAATTTGTAAAGTAAGTAGATAACATTAGTAGGTAGGAGAAATCCCTTTGCAACCAATAACCTGTGCAGTACTTTGTGTGCTTCCTTGTATTTGTGCATGCGAATATTATGATTCAAATCGATCATAACCGCCAGAGAATAGAATTTTTACTCGATATAAATGTACAGGGTAGCCTCCTCGTGCTAATTTGACACGAATGTTTGACATCACGTGACGTGTATCACTCTTATAAATAGTTAGGAACAAATGCATCGTTTACCAATAATGTTTCACAGTGCTTACTGTACACAGTCATAAATACTGTAAGAATTTAAATTGTTGTATCAGCAGCTGCACCGATTTGTGCTACCGTGCAGGTACAATATTTTTTCCCTAACATCTAGGTAGCACAATGTCGGTTTTCTGGTTACACTCTTCGATAATCCGTGTTACAAGCTTTTCAAGTTCCCATTACATGAAATCAACACGTTGACATTTTCACCGTACTCACAATCTTTCGCCGTCTTCTGCAGTTGTGTCAAAGTTCTGAATGAACGATTGCATGTTCCTATTGTTGGTGTATTTTGTTAAATTACTTCTCATGTTAGTTCCATTGGGTTCGTCTCATTGCTCATTGATCGGGGGTGTCACTCAACCAGAGCTTAAGACACGTAGAATTACTTCATAGACGGAAATCGGGATCGAATAGTTGATCTTCCGGCAACTCGTCGTCGTCAGATTGGAACAAAAATACTTTAAACAGCCTTTAAGAATGGCCTCAGAACAAATACGCAGAAGACTGGCATTAATTTATGAAGAATTATTGAAAATATATGACATTCTTATCATAAACATTCTTCGAGTTCTTGCTACTCATCTGCTGAAATTAACACACGTTTCGGTAATATCGACCATGTGAGAACTAGCGTGCTCTGTTCGTTCATAAATCCAGGATACAATGAGGCCTAGGTGAATGCTTTCTTCCTTGATCTTAAAAAAGTCTTCGAAACTGTTCCACATAGTTGCTGAGTGAATAAAATGCATGTTTACTTAGCATTTTTACGGGACTGGATTGAACTCTTCATAAAGACAAGCTAGTGGGTCAATCTCAATGAGCATACATCATCAGAAGCGAGAGTACCGTCTGTCGCGCCTAGGATTGATGCTGCGCGCGATACGAGTAGCTGACTCGACAGACACCCGGGGAAGTTTAATGAGTGTTCCGAAATGGGGGAAGACGCAGAGATGATTTGCGTTTCGTTTAAATACTGTCACTTTATCCTCTACACATATGAATAATACCGAGTGCTTACAATTGAAATGCAGATATTCACATCGTATGGAAGCTAAAGTTGATAGATATGTAAATGCGTTAATACGGAATCTCTTTACGCTGTAAAAAATTAGTTCCAATTGTGGTCACTAGGTGCGAATCTGGCGCCGCACAGCATCTCGTCGACGTCTCTGGGGCTCATACTGAACAAATTGTGTAAGCAGCGATCAATAATAAAGTCAACATCATGTCTTTCTCACTTGTTTGACTTTTTCTACCCATGTTCCGTTCCTAATCCATTACATATATAATCATTTCTATACGTCTTTCTTACATTCAATGCGCCTAATTTCCACCTGATGACCAACACTGGAACTAATATTAATTACAACAAATACTGGACCTCTGTAAGTAGCTGCACTTTAATTACAACTGCCCGGCACAATTCACATAAGTACACCAACAAATCCAATATTATTTGACTACACGACGGGCTAAATTCGCTGGAGTCAGTTAAAAAACGTCAAGTATCTAGCCGCATCGGTCCTGGAACGGGTGAAAAGATTACATAAACTTAGTCGTGAGCAATGCAGAAAACAATCTGAGAAATTTTTAAATAATTATAAGAAAGTATAACTCACACATCAGCGATTTTCTTATTCCTGGCTTTTTACCCTCATTTTCAAAGGATCGTCATGTTAATTATTGGATTTGGCAATGTTAGCGGTAAAGAGTGGTCGGATGAGGTTACGAGGTGCGGCTAGAAAAAAAACCGGACTGATGCTGGAAAAAACATTTATTTACAATTATTTACAATTTCATGTTATCTCCTTCAATGTACTCTCCTCCTCGGTCTCTACACCGCTCCATACGAATTTTCCACTGTTCATAGCAATGCTGCAGATCATTTTCGTTAAGTCCATACATTACTTCCGTCGCTTTTTCTTTTACTGCTTCAACAGTCTCAAATCTAGTTCCTTTCAAAGCTGACTTGACTTTAGGGAAAAGAAAAAAGTCACAGGGGGCCAAATCAGGTGAGTAGGGTGGATGATCTAAGATGGGAATGTTGTGTTTTGCCAAAAACGTCTTCACTGACAACGCACTGTGAGCTGGGGCATTGTCTTGGTGAAGGATCCATGGCTTTTTTCTCCACAAATCGTTCCGTTTTCTCCGTACTCGCTCACGTAGGGTAGCCAGGACGCAAATGTAGTAATGCTGATTCACTGTTTGTCCCTCTGGTACCCAATCAATGTGCACAATCCCTTTGATGTCAAAAAAAAAAAAAAACAATCATCATTGCCTTGAATTTCGATTTTGACATTCGTGTTTTTTTTTTTTTTTTTTTTTTGTCGTGGAGAACCAGGAGTTTTCCAATGCATCGATTGGCGTTTAGTTTCGGGATCGTAAGTAAAAAACCACGATTCATCGCAAGTAATAACATTTTGTAAGAAGTGGGATCACTTTCAATGTTTCATGAAGAATCTGCCTAACACTTTCCTTGTCAACTCCTGTTAACTCAGACACTGCTCTGATTGTTAAACGGCGATCTTGTCGAACAAGTTTACCGATTTTTTCAATGTTTGCATCAGTTTTTGCTGACAATGGTCTGCCAGTGCGAGTGTCATCACTGGTGTCTTCGCGGCCATCTTTAAATCGTTTAAACCACTCAAACACTTGTGTTCGCGATAAGCAATCATCGCCGTACACTGGTTGTAACATTACAAACGTTTCACTTGCAGATTTTCCTAGTTTGAAACAAAATTTGATGTTAACACGCTGTTCTTTCTGTACACTCAACATTTTCCGACGCACAGACAAAACGTCAACTACTTAAAACAGACGCCACGGGCAGACTGAGTGCAGGAGGCAGATGAAACTCGAGCAGTAGGCGGAGCGAGAGTCACGTGACAGGCCACGCGACTTTCAGCTTTATTGCATTCGTTTTATTGTTTCACCAGTACTAGTCCGGTTTTTTTCTAGCCACACCTCGTACACCCCCCTTCCCCCCTCCACGGGACTAAATATGTGAATATGTGTACCCCAGCTGTCTGCGTCTACTGCTGTCCCATTTGAAAATGTGCAAACGTTTTCTAAATGCTTGCGAGTCGTATAATGATGCGTGACGCACGTACCAGGCCGTTATTCACCTAGTCGGGTCGAATGGAGAAAACCGTCTAAAAAATCACATAATCACATTCATTTTGTTTTGGACACCGACCCTCGTCGTTAATCCACATGGCAGATTCGATTCGCGCTGGCCAAGAACGTCATATACGAACCTTCGTCTGACTAATAATTGATTGTTTCTAGAATGAGTGCTCTGATCTGAAACTTCCTGGCAGATTAACACTATGTGTCGGACCGGAACTCGAAAGGCTTTCACTGCAAATGCTCTACTGGCCGAAGTATCACTGTCATGGTGGGTCGTGAGTCTTGTTTAGACTGCTCAAATGATTATTGTTCGTCTAGCTATTACCATTAGTTTGATTAACAGAAGAGATATAGGAGATTCGAGTAAGACATGCGCAGTTCGTCATAGATTTATTTACGCAGCATGAGATAATCACAGACATACTCAATTAATTAGATTTGATGTTACAAGACAGCCATTGAGCGTGGCTAAGAACTTTCCTCTCGAAATTCCAGAGGTGTCTTCCCAAAGAAACTATTACTTCCTTCAACATAAAGGTCGTCGTTCCAGCATAGCCATCCGCGAGGGGACTGTGTTACAGGAAAAATATCCGTCAGACGTATGGCACGTGGGAGCCCGCTGATGACTTAGTATCATCTTCTACTTTCCCTCTCCCCCACCCCCTTCTCCTCACGACTGCAATATAACGCATTCCGTTCAGTTTCGTAGTTTTACAATTAGCATTATACACTTATTTATTATTTTTTCGTCCACATTTTTTTCATATCGATTAGGCGGTCGCTTGAGCAATGTATACCTCTGCCGCCTCATTTTCACTAGTCACTGACAATGGTTGAAACTAAATGTGAAGATTATGCTCTCTCATTCGCTCTTGTTGAGTAGCAGATGTATCTAGCGGACGCAAATGGAGAAGCGTGCTCCCACATAAAAATATTTATTATATTAAATGGTGAGTGATAAAATATTTGCATTGTGTACGCTATTTCAGTTATCACCAGTCATTCAGTGCTATTATTAATTAAAGAATGTTTTCAGTAACCAAATCAGCAGCCCTAAAGCAGAAATTGCTATGTCATACAATGGCGAAATTAAAGGCACTGGCAGATCAGGTTTCTTCCAGAGATGTTATAGTGTTAGAGAAAGACAGCACCTTGTAATAGCACCAAAAAACAAATCCAGGAACACTAGCGTATTAATATTATTTTGTGCAATTAGTGACGAAGACTTAAGTTAAACAAGGTCTGATTTAATTTTTAGACCTGTAGAGTGCTTTAGTTAATGTAACTGGAGACCAACTGAAAAATGCACCTGTCGAGCCCAAAGAAGATGAATTTGTTTTCCTTTAAAAGACTCTGACGGAGAAGTGGGTAACCAGCTGAATCAATCCTTATTGGACGTTCCTCACCAAAAAATATTGGCATGCGATCATATTCGCGAGCTTTTAGCACAGAACATTCCCAATTATTTTCGCATTGTCTCACTTTGCAGTGAAACCTTCATGCACAGCAGCTCCCTGTCATAGCCACTGTGTGTATGCCTCTCTCCCACTGCCTCCCTTTTCTCCCATTGACACTGGCTACTGTCTGTCTGTGCCACTGTCACTGTAACTGTCTTCACACGTTCTCACTCTTTCTCTACCACTTTCACCGTCTTCCTGTCACATTGCCACTATCTCTTTCTTTCTCGTTTACAGTCTGTGGTCTTTCTCTTCAAGCACCGTTGTCTCCTCTCCACACATATCCTCTAGAATGGCTTGCTTGGGGTATTGACCCCTAGACTAGGAAACTTTTAACACTTGGTTATAAAGGATAAGGTAAACTGGGCAACTCTCTTTGTCATTTCCACTGTCACTGTCTCGTCTCTCGTTTGCTCCCACTGCTACTATCGCCACCGGTCTCTCTTTCTCTTTCACTGCCACTGTCTCTCACTGACCATCACTGCCTCGTAACCCTTTGGATCCCACTGCTAATTATGGTCTTCATACATCTCTCTTTCTCTTTCACTGCCACTTTCTCTCTCCAACCGTCGCTGTCTCCTCTTCTCTTCCACCCACCTTCCTCTCTGTTACTCTCTTCGAGCACAAAAAGCGCGAATATGTAAGCATGTCAAGGAAGGCGGAATGAGGACTGAGAGAGCTGGTTCCCCACTTTTCTCTCAGTCTTCTAAAGACGAGCATATTCCAGTTTCTTGTGCTCAGACAGGGGAATTTTCAGCTGGTTTCCTTCTATTACAGCAGGGTGTGCTACTTATATCAAACGAGATCCGTAGATCAGTAAAGTTTTGACTGTTTATTTATGTATTTCAACACATTTATGTACTTTAACACATATAAATAACAAAGTTCATTTTACACTACTTTATACAAAAATGCACAACATTTTAGGCTATACCAACAGAAAAAAAAGAATGCGTTGTTTGATCGGCAGGTATCAAGAATTTTGCCTGACAAAAAACTTTTTTGTAAGGTGCTTACTCCGCACCATCGAATAATATCAAAGTCAATCAAAGTCAAGACATCCTGTGTAGGCGTGAAGTGCCCGTTATACAGAGTCAGCACGTCATAAAATTGTACTGGTGAAAAAAGGCGACTGAAAACGCAATTTTGTGACGTCATAACCCTTGCGGTAACCCCAGAACCCTTGCCATGTGTTTTCTACGTCAGTTAAGACTTAATTTACGCCTCAAACCTGATATTAAGTACTCATTCTATGTGCCATTTTATGTCCATAAGTACAGTATCTTTGAACCTCTGGATTCTGGTAACAAGTAATATTAAAAAATGTTTCAAAGTTACAATGAATATCATCTTAACAGCATATGGTAAAAATTTTGACGATGTGCCATGAACAAAATTATGGAAGTGGCAGTCCCCACAACTGATACTTCTGGACCCAGAAATTATAGTTTTCAAATGTATCATGATATCGGAAAAGATTATCGATAAAATGGAAAATATCATTTATAGATAAATGACTAAAGAATGTACACTTTAAAATTGAGTTATTTGCTGTGGTTAGTTCTTTATAAAATGGCGGCCCACGATACAAATACAACTAAAAGCAATTTTTGCTGTTTTCCGCGTAAGTACGGTTACTTTGAACCTCTGGATCCCACTAATGGACACTGAGAACAGAAATTCTAGAACTGACCACCCCTCCTCCCCCCCCCCCCCCCCCCCAGCTGGCACTTTTGGCACCCAAAAATTATGGTTCTCCGTGGTTTTCTCAGTGAACGCCCATGAACAAATGTTGCTTTTATAAGACGCCTAAGGCCTATTGTGGACCACATCTAATGCAAAAGAACCAACCGATTTGCTCAATTTGTCTGGGCTGCAAGAAGTGTGCAGTGTTTAAATTTTGTGTCTGTACGGTAGGACATCTGCAGTAGGCCTGTTCTTCTGAAAGGCACAGAAATGGTCGCTAGGTCAAGGGCTTCCGAAAACGCTTGACCACTTGCCTCTATGTTCAATAAAAACCAATATATGAACACCTGAAAGATCGCCTTCTTCGCGCGTGATGTTTTGGAACTTATTGAATCGATTCAGATAACACCGATTATATAGGAGTTGTCTGATCATGTGATGGCTTTTTTATAAACATATGACATTCTGATTGAAGTTCGTTCAGTGCTGCATCTCGGACACGATAGCGCCGACCATACTGCTAGTACCAACATCTACACTCTTTGTCTAGAGTATCCAGGCACCCCTATGTAATGCGGGATGTCACTAGAGGCGGACCCTTCCAACATAAAACGAGAAGGAGTATCGTGTTAGTAGAGAAGCAGTAACAGCAGAGTGGATCGGCGAGGAGAGGTCATTGACAGAACGTGCACTAGTCATTATGTGCCACCTGAGTAATAAGTCCATCACGGACATTTCAACCCTTCTAACTGCCCAAGTACTTCGTTGTTGATGCGATTGTGGAGGAGAAACACGGAGAAACAGCCACAGGTAAACCAAGTCCAGGTAGACCTCATGTACTGACGGATAGGGACCGTCGACCACTGCGGAGGGTATGTATGTATGTATGTATGTATGTATGTTAACCGGGGACCTAGAAACGACGAAGAGGCTCCATCCCCGGCGCAGCCGCAGTGGTCCACAACCCCACGACGACTACCGTAGTCCACCCCTCCGCCACCCCACACCGAACCCAGGGTTTTTGTGCGGTTCGGCCCCCGGTGGACCCCCCAGGGAAAGTCTCACACCAGACGAGTGTAACCCCTATGTTTGCGTGGTAGAGTAATGGTGGTGTACTCGTACGTGGAGAATTTGTTTGCCCAGCAATCGCCGACATAGTGTAACTGAGGCGGAATAAGGGGAACCAGCCCGCATTCGCCGAGGCAGATGGAAAACCGCCTAAAAACCATCCATAGACTGGCCGGCTCACCGGACCTCGACACAAGTCCGCCGGGCGGATTCGTGCCGGGGACCAGGCGCTCCTTCCCAGTCCGGAAAGCCGTGCGTTAGACCGCACGGCCAACCGGGCGGGCACTGCGGAGGGTGGTTGCAAAAAATCGCACCAAATCAGCCGAAGGAACACCTGTAACTCGTGAGTTAAAAACTGCTAACAGCAGTCCGCTAGCAGAATCACTGTGGCTAGGAAATGATTAAGCACTTTATATCCTTCGAAAATACTATGAAACGGTTTGGGTTTGTCGAGTGTCTGGAGAACGTTACCTGCCGTCACGTGTAGCGCCAACAGCGAAGTACGGAGGAGGTGGTGTTACGGCATATGGGAGTCTTTAGAGGCTGGGATGTGACACCTTTATTGCACTTAAGATAATTCCAAAAGGGGAAAGATATGAACAAATTTTTCAGCATAGTGTACTGCGCACAGTCGAGTAACAATTCGGAGACGATGATCGTTTCTTTCAACATGACATTGCACCCCGCTGTAAAACAGCATCTGTGAAGCAATGATGTGTGGACAATACCAATCATGAAATGGACTGGCTTGCACACAGCCCTATCTGAACCGAATCATACACTTTTCCTGTGACTTATAAAGTCGACTTCGCTCCATGTCCTAGTGTCCTACAAGACTACCTTTTCTGGTTCCGGCTCTTCAGAAAGAATGGGTTGACATTCATCGACAAACATTCAAACATATCACTGTGAGTGTCCCCAGAAGAACTGAACCCGTCATAGAGGCGAGGTGTTTACAAACACCGTATAAAGGTTCACTAATAGGTGTCAGGATACATTTGATCAGATAGAGTATATGCTACACCAACCATCTAATTCCTTCTTTCGAGCTCACTTCAACGGGTAACATCACGCGTTTGGCAGCCTTTCATTCATTTGATGTTAACACGAACCGTTCCATCGTTTCTGTCAATTATGTCCCCAAAGTCTTCACTGAATTTGTGTAACCAAAGATCTCTCACACCGTACTGTTATTACTTTCCTGCAGTGTAACGTGAGTGATTTCTGTTGTGACTTGGCAAGACAGCCAAGCCACTATGAGGTGAAGCCGAAAGGCACGCGTTAAAGCTCACGCAGGCTGGCGTGAGGTCTGGAAAATGACAAGGTCTTTATAGTAGCAAAAATAGTACGTAGCTTCTGGAATACTTAACTTTAATCCATAATTGGTGAACATCTGTCTGACGGTACATGCATCACAAGATAAATAGCAAATGATAATGGCGCCTTGCTAGGTCGTAGGAAATGACGTAGCTGAAGGCTATGCTAACTATCGTCTCGGCAAATGAGAGCGTATTTTGTCAGTGAACCATCGCTAGCGTAACAGTTGTGTTACTAAATGTGACACTTCTGTCACTAAATGTAACTGGGTTTTCTCTTTTGATGCAAGTCAATTGTCAGGATGAGCATTCTAAAGCATTCTGTCAGGGTGAAAATATTAAATAAATTAACTTTTCCCTCTTAACAACATGTGGGCAGGGTGGGTTCTTACTTGGCTCGAGTATGAGGTCGAATGAAACATCATTTTTACATAAGATAAGTTTTATTGAAGATTTGAACTGTATCTTACGGGATGTTCTGATTCGGAGAGCGGCAGCTGTGTCGTTTGTGAAGTCTTCTGCTGCGGCAGCGGCGGCGGCGGCGGCGGCGTCTGATTACGCGTAGCGGTGTGTATCTCGTGTCGCCGTCTCGCCCAGTTGACTGGAGACGCACAGCGCGAAGTGGCCCGTTTAATTAGTGCGAGCGAAATCGTGCATCGGATGATACCTTGGGTGTCGCGTCCCAGAGTTTCTCTTCTGTAAGCGGCCGCGTGTGTTCTGCGTCGGCCAGCGGAGCGGGGGAAGGCCAGTGTGGCGGACTCGAACCACAGACTCCCGCTTGCCAGTCTTCGGCTGTCAGGTCTTCATCCCAGCTCACAGGTGACTACTGATGTGAGGCCGTCTCCTTCCCGTCCTCACGAGTCACCCGGGTATGTAAAAATCCGACCTCAAATACCTTTTAACTTCTGTCTTCTGGCGCCGCGGCTGCTGCTTGCTATTCCATTACAGCGGCGGACTTGGTTCGTCTGTGCATGATGCAGACTCTTCTTGCATGACGGTCTTCAGCACCGAAACTGACTGAAAACTACTGCTACTCTTCTTTTCTTCCTTCTTCGTCTCTCGTCTCGTCTCCATCCCCGTCTCCGTCTTCGTCTCCGTCTCCGTCTTCATCTGTCTGGCCCACTGTGTCTCGCGTATTTATTCACTTCAATTTACTGGAGGTGAACGACTTTACGGTCATTGCCTCTTCTGTCACGTTGAGAAGCTCCTCGAAGAATCTTCTTAACGTCGGTCATTGGCTCTTGGAATGTAGGCGAGGGCTTTTGATCCCATGTGACGACTGAGAAACACGTGAGCCGGTCTTGCCTCTTCTGTCACGTTGAATAGCTTCTCGAAGAATCTTCTTTACGTCGGTCATTGGCTCTCGGGATGTAGGCGAGGGCCTTTGCTCACATACGACAACTGAAAACACGTGAGCCGGTCGGGCGATGCCCTGACGGCTGAATCGACAGCGCCCACTTATGTGGAACTTGCTGACTTCACGGTCATTGTCTCTTCTGTTCTGCTGTTCGGCCCGCTGTTTGCGAGTATGTAACTCTCTAAACTAAACCAAGTTTTTCATTTATATTCTAATTTCCAGTTCACTTTGATTTCACTAATTTATTTACTTAAGTACCACTCACCATTCCTCCACCCTTCGGAGAAATTCGCCCTCGAATTTACCACTCAATATTCCTCCACTCTTCACACGGCAAAAGCACTAACACAAGCAATGGAAACTCTCGACTTAGAAGATTACATACGTTCCACATTAAGTATGTTGAAAATACTTTATCACTTTACAAAAGCAATGTACGCTCATGAATCACATAGTTCACACATAAATGGTTATAATAAGTGTAACAAATCTTTATGACAATGACTTAGAAAGTTACATAGCAACACCTGTTTAATCTACCCTATACTAATGCAAGAATATCTATTCTACAGTATTGTTTACTTTAACATAAGACTGTTTAGTAAAGAGTGAAGTACAATAAACAAAATTAATACACTAATGCTGAAAAGTAACCATTGAAGTACACCAGTTAAGAGTGTGGTATCCAGTGAACAGGGATTTGATGAATTGGTATATTATTATTTGGCTTATTTTTTCGTCTTAAATAAAAGAAAACTGTACAAAGCAGAAACACCAACACAAAGGTTCCAGATATACCCGTTCCTCGCATTATAATTTTAGTTTTGCGTTCACCTTTTAAATTTAAGACATGTTGCATCATAACGTTGGCATCAATTTTGCCTTGCTGTGAGTTTATGAACATATCTAAGGACTTCAGAAGGTAACTGTCAAGGGAGTCATTCAGGTAGGACAGGTTTTGTGTAGGAAATGTTTGCATGGCGTTTTCTGAAAAAAGCAAACAACATGGTTATGAACCTACCAGTCTCGTAAAAACAAAAACAAAGAAGTGAAGGAATACATTGTTAACTACAAGATCTACATGTTTCTACGTTCAACTTTTTTTAAAAAAAGAAACCATTATCATTTATTAATTATTTACATATGTATACTATCCACAGTCTGCTGAGATTCCACTAGGACATTCGCACTCTTGGTCGAAGATTGTATGGTGCCATGTCTGTATGTTGTGCTGGCGTGGCCACTCTTTTTCCTTTACGGGAACTTCCTCCACCCTTCGGAAAAGCAGGTACTATTGTTGAAGGAATTGCATCTGGAGCGCCCATAAAAGGTTTTCAACCGACTTGCATGGACAATAGTAGTTCGGGTGGGCAGTTGCAATTTAACGTTGACTGGTGACGTGATCTCAATAATTTGATAAGGACCTCTGTAGTTTGTTACAAATTTCTTCGTTTTTCCTTTCGCTATGTAAGGAGTTGAAAGCATAACCCACTGACCGATTTTGTAATTTGGATATTTAGCTTGGGTATTACCTAATCTTTCCTGTCGTTCCAAAGCCTTTGTATTAGATTTTTGAACATTTTTCCATACATCCTTCATCATTCGACTGAAATCTCTTACTGTTTCTCCGACTTTTCCGTTTTTCTGCCTGATTACATCAAAAGAGGACGGCATTTTTCTCCCATAGACCACTTCATAAGGTGACATGCCAGTTGCTTCATGCGCTTTGGCGTTGTATACCGACACGATTATTGGTAAATACGTATCCCAATTAGAATGTTGTTCGTTAATATAATAACTAAGCATCTTGCCAATTGTCCGATGAACTCTTTCTGTGCGCCCGTTGCACTGAGGGTGTAACGGAGTTGTGCGTAATTTACGTATTTTTAGTAAGTGGCATAGCTGTTTCATTAATTCAGACATAAAATTAGATCCCTGATCTGTGATAATAGCTTCAGGTACTCCAAATTTAAGTATCCAGTTGTTAACTAAAGCTTGGGCAACTGTATTTGCTTGCTGATCTGGGAGACTCACCATAGCTAGATAGCGTGAAAAGTGATCTATAATTGTAAGAACGTACTTATTACCAGCCGGTGTTTTATGAAATGGTCCGTAGAGATCCACTCCGCAGATTTGATATGGACATGAAGCCTCGGGGAGCCTCTGTAAGGGTATTTTTGAACGAGAAAGTTCAGCTCGTTGTGCGCACGCAATGCAATTACGAACGTACTGCGCAACATCCTGCTTTCTGGTTTGCCACCAAAATCGCTCTGCTACACGTCTTTCGGTTGTCCGCTGTCCACCGTGTCCTGCAAGGATATGATCGTGGGCCTCTGCCATTATTTCTTGTCTAAGGTGTTGGGGAACAACAATTCGCGGTCCAAGTTTTGTTTTACGGCATAATACACCATCTTCAAAGCAAAATTGTTTTTGAGTTGCGTATTTTTTGCATTCTGTATCCTCATCTTGTGCCTTTCTCCAGTCCTCAGTATCTCGGCCTGTTGCTTCCAAAAGTGCTATTTTCCGACTTAGACAATCTGCATTCGTGTGTTTTGTGCCTGGTTTATGAATAACTTCGAAATCCATTTCGGAAAGACATAGGGCCCAACGCGTGAGACGACTAGATGGATCCTTTAATCCAAGCAACCATTTTAAAGCTGCGTGGTCTGTAATAACCTTGAATTTCCTACCATACAAGTAGCATTTAAAGTATTTGATACCATAAATAACACTTAACAATTCTTTCTCCGTTGTGGAATAATTTCTTTCTGCCGTTGTTAGTTGTCTCGAAGCGTAGGCTATGGGGTGTTCCGCGCCATTAATATTCTGACTCAAAACAATTCGTACTGAATGACCACTTGCGTCACAGGATAAAATAAATTCTTTATTATAATCTGGGTAGGCTAATACTGGACTGTGTGTTAACTTATCTTTAAGGGTTTGAAATGCTGATTCACAATCTTCAGACCAATGAAATTTTGCACCCTTTTTCAATAATTGGGTTAAGGGTCGGGCAATTTCAGCAAAATTTTGAACATATTTCCGGTAGTACGATGCGAGACCAATGAAACTTTGTACTTCCTTAACGCGTTGTGGTGTTGGGAAGTCCTTAACTGCCGAAATTAATCGAGGATCTGTTTTAATTCCTTTTTCACTAATGACATGCCCTAGGTATGTAACCTCTGTCAATGCAAAAGTACATTTTTCCATATTTAATGTTAATTTAGCTTTTCTAAGTCTCTGAAAAACATTACGCAGACGCACAGCATGTTCATTAATGTCTTTGGAGAATACAATAATATCGTCTAGATATACACAACATTGCTGAGTTTTGAGTCCTCGCAATACTCCATCGAGTAGTCTTTGAAAAGTTGCTGGTGCATTTTTCAAACCGAAAGGCACTCTTTTAAATTGCCAGTGGCCTCCAGGGGTAGAAAATGCTGTTTTATGCCTATCTTCAGGTGCAACTTCCAATTGATGATATCCGCTACGTAGATCGATTGTTGAAAAGTATTTACTGTTACCCAAACTGTCAATGATATCTGTAATGTTTGGAAGAGGATAAACATCTGAGATAGTTTGTTTGTTAAGGTGTCTGTAGTCACAACAAAACCTATATCGTTTCGTACCGTCGGGAGACTTCTTTGGAATAATTACGATATTTGAATTATAAGGCGAATCAGAATATTCTATTATTCCATCTTTTAGATGCTGTTCTATAAATTCATCCAGTACTGGCTGTAAGTGATGCGGAACTCTATAAGGCTTCCTATAAACTGGGGGGGCTATTTCCTGTTGGGATCCTATGCTGTGTGATATCTGTTGCTGGCAGTGGACCTTCTGCATTAAATAAATCTTGAAACTCAACTAAAACTGCTTCTATCGTGTCTCTATCATTTCCTTTCAAATGCTCAATCTTCTGGCGTAATGCGGTTTTATAGGCGTCTGGTTTCTGACCATCATTAATATCTGACCAAATGAAATCTTCTTCTTCAAAAGTACTGACTGTAGCTACTAATATTCCCTTATGCCACTCTTTGTCCTCCACTCCGAAATTGTCAATATGTACCGGTACTTTTCTTTCTCCCTCAACGTCTTGAACCCGTACAACACTCCTACGTACAAAACAATGTGATACATCTAATTCCTCATTTTCCTCTAAAGGCTCTATTAGACACACTGTATCTGTAGGTACTTCGGGGTCAACGGTCATCCAGAAAAGTTTTCCTGAGCCAGATGGTATCTGATCCCGCGAATCAACCTTCAAGGACGTTGCACGCAGTGTAGTTGATTTCGCCTTCCGGTTGGGGAAATCTTGCGGCAGCGGGCCCTTTGCAGCGGTGTCACCTAGCTGAAACACTATTCCGCTAAGTTCTACAGTTTGCTGTCTGAGGTCGATTTTAGCGTGATGTTTATTCAGAAAATCCAGTCCTAGGATCGCGTCGTACCCGTCAGTTACTTTTGTTACCACTTCTACATCTTCTTGAAATTGTACACCGTGAATATAGAAAATCAGTGATGTACATCCTAATGACTTCACTGTACCTCCTCCTTCTCCACTCAATCTATACCTTGGAGGGTCATATTTCTTTTCTCCAATACATTCATTACTTACTATTGATACGTTTGCGCCTGTATCCACCAGTATCCTTGCCTCTTTATCTTGTATGGTAGCAGATAACCAGCATTCCGCCTTCACATTCGCCTTAATGGCATGAAATTTTATTGGGAACGCCTGGCGGCGGCTCCGACATTCCCGTTTGAGTTTAACTGATTTCTATTTCCAAACACTTTCTTAGACCTGCATTCCTTGAATGTGTGACCTATTCTTTGACAATTAGTGCATTGAGGCTGTCTGCAGTTTTTTGCTATATGTCCATGTCGATTGCACCTAAAACATCGTACTCCTGCTGAAAATACATTTCGCTTCTCCTTGTATCTGGTGGCAATGTCAATTTCTTCAAAAGCCGTCGCCACAGATACAGCTTCTGCTAAATTTTTGGGAAACTCTGCCCTGACATGACGGGACGTTTCAGGAGGCAACCCACGTAAAAATGTATCCAGAGCTCTATCTTCTGCCTCTTTTAAAATAACTTTATTTGCTTCATCACTTGTTGTCAACTGATAGGTGTTAATATTAACTTTTCTAATCCTATCTACAAAGCTTTCTAACGACTCGTTTTGCCTCTGAGTGATAGTGTTTAATTTTTCCCTATAAAATCTACAGCTGTTCTGTTTTTGAAAACGTTTAAGCAATCCTTTCTTCAATTCCTCAAATGTTGGAGCATTCCGTAATTCTTCATGGTATAAGACGTGTGCTTTAGCCTCTCCTGTCAATCTTAACTTTGTCATATGTAAGAGCTGTTCATCTGACCATGATCCTAACTTTGCAGCTGCTACTAAATCATCAAAAAAGGCTGTTATGTCCTCGCCAGGTTTACCTGAAAAAGGAGTTACTAAGGCTGCTGCCGAGGAATCTAAGGTGGGAGGGATTGAACTGGTTTGCCTAACCTCACACAACTGCTTAAATAATGCATTATTATCATTTTTAAGCTGTGCTATTTGATTAACTAAGCTCTGAATAGCTTCATCAGTAGAAACCGATTGTGGTGCTGACTCTGACTTTGTACGATTTCGTGTCATCATTTTACAAACTAGTAGTTACACAATATTACCACACTGAATTCAAAAGATGTTTAAATATTTTCGACAAAACTCTTAAAATCATGAGAGAAAATACACTTCTAAATAAAGAAAATATTACGACTGCTATGCAAACCTCTATCCTTTCACACATTAAACAATACTAACTGTGGACCTTTAGTGACTGTCACTCACACCTCATATTGAGCCAAGGGTTTTTTCTCTGACACCAAATGTAACAGTTGTGTTACTAAATGTGACACTTCTGTCACTAAATGTAACTGGGTTTTCTCTTTTGATGCAAGTCAATTGTCAGGATGAGCATTCTAAAGCATTCTGTCAGGGTGAAAATATTAAATAAATTAACTTTTCCCTCTTAACAACATGTGGGCAGGGTGGGTTCTTACTTGGCTCGGGTATGAGGTCGAATGAAACATCATTTTTACATAAGATAAGTTTTATTGAAGATTTGTACAACTGTATCTTACGGGATGTTCTGATTCGGAGAGCGGCAGCTGTGTCGTTTGTGAAGTCTTCTGCTGCGGCAGCGGCGGCGGCGGCGGCGGCGGCGTCTGATTACGCGTAGCGGTGTGTATCTCGTGTCGCCGTCTCGCCCAGTTGACTGGAGACGCACAGCGCGAAGTGGCCCGTTTAATTAGTGCGAGCGAAATCGTGCATCGGATGATACCTTGGGTGTCGCGTCCCAGTGTTTCTCTTCTGTAAGCGGCCGCGTGTGTTCTGCGTCGGCCAGCGGAGCGGCGCGGCGGGGGGAAGGCCAGTGTGGCGGACTCGAACCACGGACTCCCGCTTGCCAGTCTTCGGCTGTCAGGTCTTCATCCCAGCTCACAGGTGACTACTGAAGTGAGGCCGTCTCCTTCCCGTCCTCACGAGTCACCCGGGTATGTAAAAATCCGACTTCAAATACCTTTTAACTTCTGTCTTCTGGCGCCGCGGCTGCTGCTTGCTATTCCATTACAGCGGCGGACTTGGTTCGTCTGTACATGATGCAGACTCTTCTTGCATGACGGTCTTCAGCACCGAAACTGACTGAAAACTACTGCTACTCTTCTTTTCTTCCTTCTTCGTCTCTCGTCTCGTCTCCGTCCCCGTCTCCGTCTTCGTCTCCGTCTCCGTCTCCGTCTTCATCTCTCTGGCCCACTGCGTCTCACGTAAATATTCACTTCAATTTACTGGAGGTGAACGACTTTACGGTCATTGCCTCTTCTGTCACGTTGAGAAGCTCCTCGAAGAATCTTCTTAACGTCGGTCATTGGCTCTTGGAATGTAGGCGAGGGCTTTTGATCCCATGTGACGACTGAGAAACACGTGAGCCGGTTATTGCCTCTTCTGTCACGTTGAATAGCTTCTCGAAGAATCTTCTTTACGTCGGTCATTGGCTCTTGGGATGTAGGCGAGGGCCTTTGCTCACATACGACAACTGAAAACACGTGAGCCGGTCGGGCGATGCCCTGACGGCTGAATCGACAGCGCCCGCTTATGTGGAACTTGCTGACTTCACGGTCATTGTCTCTTCTGTTCTGCTGTTCGGCCCACTGTTTGCGAGTATGTAACTCTCTAAACTAAACCAAGTTTTTCATTTATATTCTAATTTCTAGTTCACTTTGATTTCACTAATTTATTTACTTAAGTACCACTCAACACTAGCAAAGTCGGCTGTACAACTGGGGACGAGTGCTAGGAAATCTCTCTAGACCTGCCGTGTGGCGGCGCTCGGTCTGCAATCACTGATAGTGGCGACACGCGGGTCCGACGTATACTAGCGGACCGCGGCCGATTTAAAGGCTACCACCTAGCAAGTGTGGTGTCTGGCGGTGACACCACAATTTCCATGTGCAACGCATCCTTTCTTGGATATATATTTGACTGGAGTAGGCAATTCCTTACGGAGGAAGAATGTGAATGATCTATGGAATGGTACTTCTTTGCTGTTGCTGCTAACTTTTGTGTTACGTTATTGTCCACGTGATAATCAGAGAATTTAAATGAAATACGACTTAGTTCGTTCGCACTAGGCAGAAGTTCTGTCGAAGATTTGGTATATATTTTACGGTGTGTATTATTTCACAACTAAAGCATGCAGACGAAACGTCAAGTCCTAGTTGCGATTTATGGTCCAGCAGACACAACCGCGATAATGTTACTCTTTCATTATCAGCAGAAAGGACTAATCACAATTGAGACTTGTTTTTGATCCTAGTTCTTAGACTGCACAACAGCAAATATCGATCAACGACTCACGTCCTATCTTGCAGCTGACTGAATTATGTGGATACGGAACCTGAAATTACAAATTATTGCTTCAGTCTGTAAACCATATAGTTGATCGAATCCATTGGCCCTATGCCTCTTTATATAGTCCCCCATAGTTCAAGCAGCACAGAATTTGAGCAAAAACTTGAATTTACGAAGATTTGCACCAACTTCACCGACAGGAGGTGTACATCCAACATGTCAATACATCACCATCGCAGTCCGTACAGTAAAAGATACACTGGCGCCTTTCAACCAAGCAGGCTACTATACCTCGAACCCTGGCGGCCGGCCGAAGTGGCCGAGCGGTTCTAGGTGCTACAGTCTGGAACCGCGCGACCACTACGGTCGCAGGTTCGAATCCTGCCTCAGGCATGGATGTGTGTGATGTCCTTAGGTTAGTTAGGTTTAAGTAGTTCTAAGTTCTAGGGGACTGATGACCTCAGAAGTTAGGTCTCATAGTGCTCAGAGCCATTTTTTTGAACCCTGGCGAGAATAGTACACAAGTTGAAAGTACAATACTTGAGGAAACTCAAATTAAGGAGTTAATTCCATAAAACTTTCAGATAGTGTAAGTGTCCCTAAATTTCAAGTAATTACTGTTGGCAGTAAACTCCCTTATACATCACATGTATTTTTCACGGACATAAACTGAAGGTGCCGTTATTCTTGCCGGGGAGCGGCAAGTCTTATCACTGGCTCAACTTAAATTGTATTTTTGCTAACAAATATTCAATTGTCTGCTAGTACAGCTGGAGCAAGCAGACTGCAGCGACAATTGTTGGCTGGTGTCAGTTTTGGGGAGCAGAACTGTCGCAATAGCATATTCAAAACATCTTAATTTGATTTTGGTATCCCCTGATAGTTTTCTGTTGGTAAAGTCTCCGTAATTCAATGTACACATTTTCACTTGAGTTTGGCCATAATAAAAGGAAATCAAAGTAAAAAGAGTTTAAAATTAGACAAATGGTTCAAATGGCTCTGAGCACTATGGGACTCAACTGCTGAGGGCATTAGTCCCCTAGAACTTAGAACTACTTAAACCTAACTAACCTAAGGACATCACAAACATCCATGCCCGAGGCAGGATTCGAACCTGCGACCGTAGCGGTCTTGCGGTTCCAGACTGCAGCGCCTTTAACCGCACGGCCACTTCGGCCGGCTAAAATTAGACAAGAATATAAGCAATTGACAAAAGCAAAAATTATGTGTGTGGGTGGGATTGCGGGCGCTCAAGAGCGAGGCTATCACCGAAGAAATATTATACGGTTTCTTTCTCGTTTGCTATTCAGCAGACAGCTTTTCGTACTTTATACGTGGTTTGAGCACCTCCAAATATGTTGTGGACAATTCCTTTAACATTAAATTATTGTAAATGAAGATTTTCTATACTTACTACAAAAACTAACGTTCTAGATTTAATCATAATATCAGTAGGAGAGATTATGTAACAGTCAACATATTACAGTTAAGGAAACTGAAATTAACACATGCTGATGATTTATTATCTTGTTTTGTACTTTCAGGACACTGGAATCACGCCATATCTGTCACTGGCCAAGTCGTGTTATCCGTCTTAACTAGATGTTAGAGCAGTGGTTCCCAACCTTTTTACGGTCAGAGAGCACTATGGTTTCTTTGTTGTTGGCTGGGACCACAAGGTTCAAGAAAAATAAACTGTGTCAATATAAAATTAAGTTTAACCAACATTTTAACACATTCGTTAAACTCAAAAGCAACATGCATTATCAGTGCTATCGTAACACAAAATACGAAGCTTTTGGTAAAAAATTAAATTCAGTTTACGACAAAGTGATTTTCGAGCTTGCAGATTCGGTTCAAGTTGCTAATCCTATGGCTAACATTACTGCTCACATTTACACGTATATCATCACTTACTTTCAGTCGACTCCTGGGCTTGTTTTTCTTTACCAGCAATGCAGTACATCCTTCTTCTCACAAATATGTTATGGAGAAGGGCATAAGATACCACAAGGGGATTTCTTGAATTTTAGTGTATTAAATTGCTTTTCTGCACCATAGCTGCTAAGGAAAATCAGAGTCAAATGTTTCCTTATAGTTTCTAATATTTGAGAATTCGATGAGCTGTTCGTGGATTTCTTCCGTAACTTATCCAGTCTTAGTGGTAAAAGGGTTGCGGCTCAATTTTTGCTCAACTTCAGCTTTTGTTTTGTTATATTCTGGGAAGTAATAACTAAATTTAATCAGCAAACTTTTGCTGATGATTACTGATTTTTTCTCGTATGTTTGCCCTATTCGTGTCATACTTTAACCATCAGCGTGTGCTTTTAATGACGCGAATGCAGAATAATTGCTTGCGCCAGTTTCTCCTATCCACAATTGAAGGTTGCAAATAAAGACATAAAGTTCGTTTTCAATGCTAAATATATTTGCAACGCGTTCTAAATGTCTGTTTCCAGAACCTTGCAATAGCAAGTTCAACTCATTCGAATGTGTGGAAATCTCCACAAGATAAGCCAAATGCATCTGAGATGTCAGACCAGAAAACTGCTCTAGTAAGTCTTCTATTTCTTCTCGCCTGGAAACAACTCAGTCTCTCCTTTGAGTTCGTACAATCTTCCCAGCATGTTACTTTTCGAAAGCCAACGAACTTCTGTGAAAAACAGAAGAGTCTTACGATGAGAGTCCACACATTGATAGCATTCTCCACATGTATGGCCAAAATCGTGGTATTATTACGGCATTCAGGAAGAGTCTTGGAAACTAACGCCTAGCGATGTATGATGCAATGTGTTGTTAGTGAAGTAAGTTTCTTTTTTTTTATTAACGTCGCTAGACCACAGCCTGAATCTAACATAGTTGGAGCGCCATCAGTGCAAAAATTAGCGTGCTTTACCCCCTTAATGTTATGTTTCCGAAAATATTCCGTTACTACTCTGGTGTCATTTCCAGTTCCCGCGGAATCGACGATTCTTCTTTGATCATGTTCTCGTTGTCTAAAATGCGGAAAAACACGAGTAACTGGCAACAGTAGAAATGCCAGTCGATTCATCACACTGTAAAGCGAAGCGTAGCCATTTTTTAAATCTTGAAGCAGTTGTTCCTTGGTATCATTTGATAATACTTCAATTCGAGATTTTATCATGTTTTTCGAAGAGGTATTTCTTCGACAAGTTTGATGAAACAAGGCTCCACGAGTATTTTCCCCACTGTGCAAAACTAATGTTTTCTCCGATGACGCAAATCTTGCACCACTAGGTCCGACTTCCATTTTTTTCAGATTCTCTAACTTTCCCTAAGGAATTCTCGTAGTCGGTCAGAGTAATTAGGGTCAAGCTTCTGTAAGTGGCGTTTTGATTTCACTGAGTACAAGCAAACCTCCGCGAAAGCGGTTGCTCGTATGACGCACTGTGATTTTATTTGTCCCTTACTTTCTACCCAAATAAATCCGTAATGATTGTCGTATTTTGTATTGGGCGTCATTTTCCGAAAATAAAACAGAAATACAATCCAAAATAAATATAACAAGCAAAAAGTGTAAAAATAATGTATTTTTAATAGCATATATGTAAATACAATGATAATAAATGAATATACTTTTACTATCCTTATTTTTTATTGGATATCACTGAGTAATATAACATTCCAATTACGCAGTCAATAAAATGTACCTAACTATCGTGCACTTTTTGTAATACATACATACACAGGTGTACTCACGCCTACATTCCCAGTTCTAATACGTAGCTTTGATTAAAAGGATTCAAAATGTGCATATATCTCTTTTACGTAAGTCATAAATTCATAAGGGTGTTGAGGGATAACGGTCAGTTAAACAACTCATGACACCAAACCACTAAACAACAAACACAGTCACTGACACAGCCGAGCAAGACAAAAGAAAGTACACGATTGACAACCGTCTCGTGCCATGCTGTGACGTCAAACACTTGCCACACCCCCGCCGGGCCACCCAAGCTCGCCACTATTCAGCGAGCACGTGGCGCTGCAGTAGGAGTTTCGGATATCACTGAATCAACTGGTTTTCCGTTACACCGGTTTTTTTCATCTCCAGTTTAACATGACTGTTAAAACCGCTAAAATAACCGGAAACTGAAATAACCGCTTTTCAGTTTTAATTGTTGTTATTTCCAAAAATAAACGTAGACATCGAACAAATATTCTGAGACACGCTCACACTTTAGCATTACACATTCCAAGATACATAGAATCTAAATGCCAAATAAATAGACAGGTAAAAGAAAAGTTATTCCATGCAACGTTCGCTCCTATTCTCGAAAAGTAGGGAGTGGTTGAAAACTACAAAAATATTCTCCAATATTGTCCTGTTGATTTTAATTTTTTTTTAAATTACCACTCAAAATGCATATTCTAATTGAGAGTTATACCACTATTTGGGCTTTACGAACAGTCAGTGATAAAGAGTGAAAACTGATACTGGAGAACACTACCTTTGCGTCAAGTTTAATGTTTGCAAGGGTTACCAACACACAGCGGCATATTATGTCGAGACAGGCAGCAGATCTACATCTACATCTACATGATTACTCTGCAATTTATATTTAAGTGCTTGGCAGAGGGTTCATCGAACCACAATCATACTATCTCTCTAACATTCCACTCCCAAACAGCGCGCGGGAAAAACGAACACCTAAACCTTTCTGTTCGAGCTCTGATTTCTCTTATTTTATTTTGATGATCATTCCTACCTATGTAGGTTGGGCTCAACAAAATATTTTCGCATTCGGAAGAGAAAGTTGGTGACTGAAATTTCGTAAATAGATCTCGCCGCGACGAAAAACGTCTTTACTTTAATGACTTCCATCCCAACTCGCGTATCATATCTGCCACACTCTCTCGCCTATTACGTGATAATACTAAACGAGCTGCCCTTTTTTGCACCCTTTCGATGTCCTCCGTCAATCCCACCTGGTAAGGATCCCACACCACGCAGCAATATTCTAACAGAGGACGAACGAGTGTAGTGTAAGCTGTCTCTTTAGTGGACTTGTTGCATCTTCTAAGTGTCCTGCCAATGAAACGCAACCTTTGGCTTGCCTTCCTCACAATATTTTCTATGTGGTCTTTCCAACTGAAGTTGTTCGTAATTTTAACACCCAGGTACTTAGTTGAATTGATAGCCTTGAGAATTGTGCTATTTATCGAGTAATCGAATTCCAACGGATTTATTTTGGAACTCATGTGGATCACGTCACACTTTTCGTTATTTAGCGTCAACTTCCACCTGCCACACCACACAGCAATCTTTTCTAAATCGCTTTGCAACTGATACTGGTCTTCGGATGACCTTACTAGACGGTAAATTACAGCATCATTTGCGAACAACCTAAGAGAACTGCTCAGACTGTCACCCAGGTCATTTATATAGATCAGGAACAGCAGAGGTCCCAGGACGCTTCCCTGGGGAACACCTGATATCACTTCAGTTTTATTCGATGATTTACCGTCTGTTACTACGAACTGCGACCTTCCTGACAGGAAATCACGAATCCAGTCGCGCAACTGAGACGAGACCCCGTAGGCCAGCAGCTTGATTAGAAGTCGCTTGTGAGGAACGGTGTCAAAAGCTTTCCGGAAATCTAGAAATACGGAATCAACTGGAGATCCCCTGTCGATAGCGGCCATTACTTCGTGCGAATAAAGAGCTAGCTGCGTTGCATAAGAACGATGTTTTCTGAAACAATGCTGATTACGTATCAATAGATCGTTCCCTTCGAGGTGATTCATAATGTTTGAATACAGTATGTGCTCCAAAACCCTACTGCAAACCGACGTCAATGATATAGGTCTGTAGTTCGATATATTACTCCTACTACCCTTCTTAAACACTGGTGCGACCTGCGCAATTTTCCAATCTGTAGGTACAGATCTATCGGTCAGCGACAGGTTGTATATGATTGCTAAGTAGGGAGCTATTGTATCAGCGTAATCTGAAAGGAACCTAATCGGTATACAATCTGGACCTGTAGACTTGCCCGTATCAAGCGATTTGAGTTGCTTCGCAACCCCTAAGGTATCTACTTCTAAGAAACTCCTGCTAGCAGCTGTTCGTGTTTCAAATTGTGGAATATTCCATTCGTCTTCCCTGGTGAAGGAATTTCGGAAAACTGCGTTCAATAACTCCGCTTTAGCGGCACAGTCGTCGGTAACAGTAGCATCGGCACTGTGCAGCGAAGTTATTGACTGCGTCTTGCCACTTGTGTACTTTACATACGACCAGAATTTCTTCGGATTTCCTACCAAATTTCGAGACAATGTTTCATTGTGGAACCTATTAAAGGCATCTCGCATTGAAGTCCGTACCAAATTTCGCGCGTCTGTAAATTTTAGCCAATCTTCGGGATTTCGCGTTCTTCTGAACTTTGCATGCTTTTTCCGTTGCCTCTGCAACAGCGTTCGGATCTGTTTTGTGTACCGTGGGGGATCAGTTCCATCTCTTACCAGTTTATGAGGTATGAATCTCACAATTGCTGTTGCTACTATATCTTTGAATTTGAGCTACATCTCGTCTACATTTGCATAGTCAGTTCGGAAGGAATGGAGATTGTCTCTTAGGAAGGCTTCTAGTGACACTTTATCCGCTTTTTTAAATAAAATTATTTTGCGTTTGTTTCTGGTGGATTTGAAAGAAACGGTATTGAGCCTAGCTACAACGACCTTGTGATCACTAATCCCTGTATCAGTCATGATGCTCTCTATTAACTCTGGATTGTTTTTGGCTAAGAGGTCAAGTATGTTTTCGCAACCATTTACAATTAGTGTGGGTTCGTGGACTAACTGCTCGAAATAATTTTCGGAGAAAGCATTTAGAACAATCTCGGAATATGTTTTCTGCCTAACACCGGTTTTGAACAAGTATTTTTGTCAACATATCGAGGGAAGGTTGAAGTCCCCACCAACTATAATCGTATGAGTGGGGTATTTATTTGTTACGAGACTCAAATTTTCTCTGAACTGATCAGCAACTATATCATCGGAGTCTGGGGGTCGGTAGAAGGAGCCAATTATTAACTTAGTTCGGCTGTTAAGTATAACCTCTACCCATACCAATTCGCACGGAGTATCTACTTCGACTTCACTACAAGATAAACCACTACTGACAGACACAAACACTCCACCACCAATTCTGCCTAATCTGTCTTTCCTGAACACCGTCTGAGACTTCGTAAAAATTTCTGCAGAACTTATTTCAGGCTTTAGCCAGCTTTCCGTACCTATAACGATTCCAGCTTCTGTGCTTTTTATTAGCGCTTGAAGCTCAGGGACTTTCCCAGCACAACTACAACAATTTACGATTACAATTCCGACTATTCATTGATCCAGGCACTTCCTGTATTTGCCATGCACCCTTTAAGATTGCAGCCCACTCCGTACTTTCCCGAGGCATTCTAACCTAAAAAACCGCCCAGTCCACGCCACACAGCCTCCGCTACCAGCTTAGTGAACTCCTGACCTATTCAGCGGAACCAGAAACCCCACCACCCTATGGTGCAAGTCAAGGAATCTGCAGCCAACACGGTCGCAAAACCGTCTGAGCCTCTGATTCGGACCCTCCACCCGGCTCTGCACCAAAGGTCCGCAGTCGGTTCTGTCAACGATGCTGCAGATGGTGAGCTCAGCCTTCGTCTCGTAAAGCAAGACCGGCAGCCTTCACCAAATCAGATAGCCGCTGGAATCCAGAGAGAATTTCCTCAGATCCAAAGCGACACACGTCATTAGTGCCGACATGTGCCACCACCTGCAGCTCAGGTATTTTCTATTTTTATTGTAAACTATGAATGAATTGTGACATTTTTAATTTATTACTGTCGTCATGACTTCCTTTGTCTTTTATTGCTAAAACCTGTAGCCTTGTTTTTCTTTAGTTTTTTCGGATGAAAAATCCGTTTTTAATCAAATATATATGTATACTTTTTAATAGGAGTTTGAATACAACTGATTTATTATTGACAAAACAAAAAATGCTGTTTGAAAAATTCAAATGAACAGTTTAGATAGTAGACAATGCAAGATTCACCAGGAACAGTTAGATGACAACAGCAAAAATTTCAATAATGATTTAATCCACTGACAAATATTTGTGGTCCAATACTAGCACTATAATGTGTTGTTCTTAAGTGACTCCTTTCATCAATATCATTCAAATACGACGGAAGTTTCAGAACCAATCGAATCCTGCCTCGGGCATGGTTGTTTGTGATGTCCTTATGTTAGTTAGGTTTAACTAGTTCTAAGTTCTAGGGGACTAATGACCTCAGCAGTTGAGTCCCATAGTGCTCAGAGCCATTTTTCAGAACCAACAGGACTTCCTACGAAACTCATTTTTCTAAAAAAAATATTTAAGAAACAACAATTTTAGCACCACTGTTAAGGCACATTAATATTAGAAGAAAAAAATAAAAATACCTGTTGCAACCGGCAGCAAACAAATGCCAAAATGTACCAGTTATTTATAACTAAAATACCGGTATCGGTTTTAACTGGAAGTTATGTTGCACCGCCGCCACAACGAGGGATTAACAATTTAAAACGAATAAAACTTTCAAACTTTATACCTTCCAGAGACCATATTTTTGCTGTTATGGACCATTGGTGGTCCGCGGAGCACTGGTTAGGAACCAAGTTGTCATTGTGACGAAGCGACTTGTCGTAAAGTTAGCGTGCAATGTAATGACCTATGGCGGTAATCGGCAACAATTTCACAAAACTGCAATACTTGTATCGTTTGTACAGGCTATGATTTTTATGCGAACGTAAAAACGAGTAGTTCAACATGTGTCAGTTATTGACAGAACACAATTCATGTAAAAACAACTCGTGCAACGTACCTCAGGTCGGGGGGAAATATTTTGTGGTCAGGAACAGTAGGAAGTAAGTGATACAAACAGTAAATTTTAATATATGGTTCGGGTGTTGAGCCTGTACGTTCAGTAGTTATTTATTTAAGCACAAGAAATGGGATTCCCATGTCAAAGATTCGAGTGGAATGCCGTGCTCTGGCCCGTGAGATAAACGACGGCGGCGTTATAAAACTGCCGCTGCACATGTGAGCTCCATATGGAGTGTAGAATGTAAGTCGCCGTCAGATGGCAACCTTTTCTGGAGAGGGATGTGTCGCCTTCCACAAAACGAAAATTTCGAATGCCGTCCCATTTATTTGTTTACCATTTGAGGTGAGGACTGAGCTATCTGGCTGCGTTCTTATGCGCCACGCTCGGCGCATGCAGTTGCGACTGTCCAGGCGAGACTTATAACGGCCGGCGGACTGGTTCCTCTAGAGACACACTGCGGCTATTCGAAGCCAGCCAGTCAGCCAGGCCAGGCCCTGGAACGAGATTGCAGATTTGGTGACCCCCTTTCCTTTCCTTTCCACACAACAGCTAAGACTCTTGATCAGAAACACGTCTGAGACTTACCATGTCGAACTCAAATCTTGGGAACGTCATACGTCAAGCTAAGAGCAGGCCTTTGTAATACTCTGACGTTTAGATAGGATTCCATGTAATTACTGTAAGGACTCAAATGTCGTTTATAGAAAGTAACTTTTATAAGATATTCGAATTCCAGTACTTTATACAATGAAGGCTTTCACGACCAGAAGTCATAGTTGCTGATAAATCTTCCGTTTGGTTTGGCCGTGGACGAAGAAACTTATCGATTCCTGACGTTTCGTCCAGAGCTGCGTTGGGCATTTTCATAGATACTCCTGACGACGGAGAATGACATGAATTGTGTGTAACGTGGGCGACATCGATTTTACGCGTGATCAGCTGAGATAATCTTTGTCAGAGATAAAAGTTACCTATTGACTGTAGCATGTCAAGGATAAAAACTTTTCTATAGATTCTGCAGAGCCATTGTCCATACGTCTTCGAGTTTCAATAAGAACCCACGAAACTCAGTATTACATGGGCGGTGGCCCTGCCGAGTCGATAGTAAGTTTTTTACCCTCAGCAGGCAAGTCTCATCTTTGACAAAGATTATCTCTGCTGATCACATGTAAACTCGATCACTCCCACTTTACACAGTATTTATATCGTTCTTCGACGTCCGACTCGTCAGGCGTCAAGACTCAGCGTCGCCAGCAGTAACTCTGACATCGTCCAGCGCAGCTCTGGATGGAATGTCAGGAACCGAAAAGTTCGACAACAACCTTGCAACCCAGAAGATTTATCTAGTACTTTAGTTTGCAAAGTACCGACATTTGGCTGCTATTGCAAGTAGTGTGACGAAGCCCTGATTTGTTGAAGATATGGCTTATTACAAACAACTTCATGACACAACAATCAATTTTGTAACACTGACTTCGCTAATGAAGAAGGAATTTTAGCAAGCTCACACTTACAATAAATTGTGCAACTAAAGAGTGGGCAGGCATACCATGTATATAATTAAACATCAATTAGTGTGAAAATCATTCAATAGATTCTGTCCATTTAATACGTGTAACTTATAGCCGACCACCGTGCAGCGGAATCTGAACCCCATTTTTGTGATCCCGATAAAAGAAATTAAAAATGACTATCTGCTGGTAATACTTCTCGAAGTTAACTGAATGATGATACTGTTTGAAAGAATTAAATATTACGTAGTGCAGAACAGACAGATGCGGTACTCTGTGTGTAGTGTCGGCGGACTTGCCAACACTACGCACACTAATTGAAAGAGGCGGCCAAGATGTACGCGCTAACTCACGAAGGATGGAGTGAGGTCTGAAACAGGATACGTAATAAATGTTATAAAGAGAAGTACGTAGCTTCTCGACTACTTAACTTTAATCCATCCTTTGTATACATCGTTCTTGATGAGACATCTGGAGATTGTGGCGATACAAGTGAGACTCTTTAGATACAAGCTATGTAAGGCTAATGGCGCCTTGCTAGGTCGTAGACATGGACTTAGCTGAAGGCTATTCTAACTGTCTCTCGGCAAATGAGAGAAAGGCTTCGTCAGTGTGGTCGCTAACAAAGTCGTCGTACAACTGGGGCGAGTGCTAGTCCGTCTCTCGAGACCTGCCGTGTGGTGGCGCTCGGTCTGCGATCACTGCCAGTGGCGACACGCGGATCCGACATGTACTAATGGACCGCGGCCGATTTAAGCTACCACCTAGCAAGTGTGGTGTCTGGTGGTGACACCACACTATGTAAGTCAGTTTTGTGGAGCAAGAGCACACCTACTGTATAGAATTTTGTGCCACAGCTGTTCTTCATTCAGTCACCAACGGTGAAACTTACCTTCACAGCTGAAAAAACTGCATGGAGACAACGGGTTATTTATTACTAGAAACAGGGGAAAACTATCTGAGACCTCAATAACTTCGATACGTTTATCATGTTGCACAGCTTCATACGCAGAGTTGGTTTTAGCAATATGTGAATACGGATTGGCGGTAGGATGAAGCAAAATATACGTAAATGTTCCTAACTGAAGTGGAAATTATAAACAGCAAATGTTAGTAAATCGCATATTGATTTCAAATTGAGCAGAGGACGTAACCCATTTGGAATTCAAGATATATGTGCAACGAAAATCAGACAAAGACAAAAAAGTGTATGTACTACTGCAAGAAAAGCACAGAATAACCTAAATTGAAGAGGAGAGTGGCAACGTTGAATGCATAATGCTACCGATTGCATGACCTGAACACGATCATGTAACCAGCTTCTAGTTTACTGAAAGCACAGAGACGCGGAAATTTCGTAATACCACGCGTCTGAATATCAGCTCACCGTCGAAATTCATATCAACGCGAAATTTAAAACAAATGAGTCGAGGGATACAAACACCAAACTTGTGAATCGACTGCAAAACCTTGCCCATGAGCAACCACTTCGAATTACTGAATACTTTTCACAACTAACTGCAAACACTCCGTGCTGCAACTGACCTCCAACAGTCCACAACAAGTCTCCCGGAACAAGTGTGTTTGAAAACTGTGTGCAAGCACGCTCATTCCACCGCCAGCATGCTTATTGGCTGGAAACGCCCGTAGACGGTCAAATGCTTTCCTCGCAACATCTCAGAGAGAGACAGCTCAAACAATTTTCATTGTCTATATCGATATTGGTTACGAAATATCTTTGAAAGTATTAGCAAAGAGCAGTTCGTGAGTTTCTGGAAGTAAAGCATTGGAAAATTGACACTATCCGTTCAACATGCAACTTCCAAGTTTTCCCTTGGTAATCATTTGCATCTCATTTTCTGCCGTTACAGACATCTCATAATAATTTTCTGTCAGAAACTCTACTTTGGAACTATCTTTCTCAAAGCAGAAGGGAAATTACACTCCATTTCACTTAAGGAGATTCGCGTGGAGTGGCCGTGCGGTTTGAGGCGCCATGTCACGGATTGCGCGGCCCCTCCCGCCGGAGGTTCGATTCCTCCCTCGGGCATGGATGTGTGTGTTGTTCTTAGCATAAATTAGTTTGAGTAGTGTGTACGTCTAGGGACCGATGACCTCAACAGTTTGGTCCCTTAGGAATTCACACACATTTGAACTTTTGAGCTTAAGGAGACAGTTAATTTACCATCTGCACTCACAATAGCTTTCTTCCACGTACTTCTCTGCAGCTCACTGGAGGTGAGCCACCTCTTCCTCACCTTCCTCTCCCTCCCATATACAGAGTCCTCTACAGAAACATTCTCCTCTTTTTCAGCAGTTACTGTAACTGTCACTTCGACTTCGGCTGTTTATGAGAGCATTAAACGCCATTTCGAAAGTGATAAACTAATTAACATTATACTTCGTATGCTTGTTAGTTTTCACATATTCACCCAATTTTTAACCTTTTCCGTCCCACACTATATTTTACGAAACCGCTTGCTATGTGATAGTTCGTATTTTTATGAGTTTCATCATTTCATAAGTATGTCGGTAGTATGATACCTTATGTTCCCAATAGAATATTAATTATTTAGTCAATAGATTTTCGTCGCTTGTTCCACCCTAGTATTTGCCTGCCGATTAATTGATGTTTAAGGGACCTCAAATCATGTATTTTTACTTATTTATTTTTTATTTAGTATATAACATTACGCCCTCAAGGTTATCCACTTAATTATTTGTCGTCCATTTTGTTTTTCCCCTGGTTGCATTATTTGATGTTATGAAAACTAACTCTGACACATCACTATCGATGATACTACTTGGGCGATAGATATACACTCTACTGTGTACTTCATAGGTCAGTTCGCGACATTTTTAGTTTGAATGAGGATAGGTTTTCGCAAGAACTACGGTGATTCTCATTTATTGACTAGACTAGTTTTGTCGTTTGTGAGTCCGATTTTATATAGAGCGTCT
This sequence comes from Schistocerca nitens, assembly GCF_023898315.1. Taxonomy (NCBI): domain Eukaryota; kingdom Metazoa; phylum Arthropoda; class Insecta; order Orthoptera; family Acrididae; genus Schistocerca; species Schistocerca nitens. The sequence goes on from NC_064615.1 coordinate 507,422,786, forward strand.
GCCATGTAGCAGAAGATCCCGGGTTCGAGTCCCGGTCCGGGCACACATTTTCACCTGTCCCCGTTGATATATATCAACGTCCGTCAGCAGCTGAAGGTATTAATATATAATTCTAATTTCGATTTTATATATTGTTTATTTTTTTGTTGTTTGTAGTGTTTGGGATGTTCTGTTGTAACACTGTTATGTCAGAATACGAGTAGTTAGTTTCGCTGCTAACCAGTATGTGTACATATTCTGCTTTGTTGTGCCTTGTGTGCACAGGTGCTCTTCTTGACACTGAATGTTGCATTTTGCAGGTTTTAAGTACTTTTATACGCTTCATTTTCTGTTATGTCAATTATGTCAGCTAGTGGTATACTTTGAAGTATACTACATGTATACTCACTGTTTTTAACATGGAAGAGCCTGAAGATAGCGTTAATGAGACTTCGAAACTGGTCGTATAAATAAAATAACAACTCCTGAAAACATTTGTCTGTTTGGTGATTTTTCTTTGATAAATAATTAACATCATTTTTTCTTTTCAGTGTCTCTTTTTGTCATTATTATTATACTCTATAATTATTTGATTTGGTAATTATAATTATTATCATGATAATTATTAGACGTATGCAACTGAACTACAAGATATTGAGCGTTATTTTTGTAATGGTTTTTCATACGCGTAGTTCGTAGTCAGATGTAATAGAGTGTCTGCTGAGGCTAAAAAGATCAATAAATAAAGTAAATAAGTATATAGTTATCGTTTTCGATATGCATTATGAGGTTCAACACGTCGTTTGAACTACTGCTGCGCGACATTATGCCTATATATTAAAAAAATTATATGGCTAAATGTTTGTCATTTACAGGTATGTAAACATCTGGCAAACATATGTTATGTAAACATAACGATGGCTTTATCGCATTATTAATGAAAAGTAGATTTCCTGTTTCACAGCACCTCACTTTGTTCTAAAAACGGCGTACATTAATGCAATATTGGCAGCAGGTATATTCAGAAAATCAGATTCTACTACCAGAAACTTCACTGCCCTTTAAACACTTGTCCAGTGGATTTGAGAAAGGACGTAACAAGATTTCTGGTGGCAGCATTATTTCAGATTGAATGTAGCTTTTAATATGGAAAATCAACTATACTACAGTGTTTTTTAGGGTACTTGCTCGAAGCATAGCTCCAAAATTCGATATACAATAAATTAAAAATTTCGTACTATTTGGGATGAAAGAGTGAAAATATCATTTAGCACACGGTAAATAACATCCAACATAACACACAAAAACTTCGAAACTGTGATTGTCAGAACGCCGTAATGATCTAATGACCTAATCATTGAATAGATGTAATCGCCAGTAATCAAATATCAAAGTGTCAGTTCTAGTTTTCCTTGAGCCAGAATTGCATCTTTAATGTGAGAATCGGATTTTTTAATGGACCTCAAATCATAGCTCTAAGCAAGCACTAAAAATCTGTTTTGCCGAATCTGTTTGAAGTTGTGCAGACACATGGCAGTCAACCTTCAATGATTGTCATTCAGCATACGTGTGAAAGACAAACATGAAGTCAGGAATAAGATACTCTGCACACCTAAAACACTATTGAGTGGAAAATATACGTGCAGCACATATGTAAACAACTTTATCGAACAGAATAACCAGACTACTGGCATAAAAACGCCAGTAAGCAATAACAACAATTTGTAGACAGTTAATGTTCATCTACCGCAACCCAAAAAGATCCACTACAGTAACTTCAGTCGAAAGATACACTATCCTTGTCAGCTGAACAAATTATTTTTCCAGGTTATAATCCACACCTAAGACTTGTGATAAAGATTTTGCCTATTTGTGTTTTCCAGTACATGATTGCAGCCCACAGATTCCGAGTTATATACCGAATACGATATTTTTCAGCCTCTGAATGCCACAAACAATTCCTCTGAGTAAACGTATCAGTTTCTCGCGGTCCATATTTCGTGTCGTGTCGGCCATTATGACCGAAAAAGCAAACTGATTGAGTTTCACCGATTATTGACCAAAATCGGTGCTTTCTGATGACGAGATCGGCTACATCATGACCGCGCATGTAGTGACGTACCGATTTGAAAAGATCGGCCGTCTCGTATAATCTCAGTCGTCGTCGGAATCCATCGATATCGGTGACGACTGCCCAAGCCACAACATATATTCAGGTGCGGCGTTACGGCGCTGCCTGGGAAAGCTTTCGCCAGCTAAAGAACAATACCAGTATACTCGCCCCCTTTTAAGATGCCTCCGTAACGCCTCTTCCCAGCAGAGGAACGACAATCTTTACTGTTCGGCTCTCCTACGAAAACACGGCCTAAGACGGGAGTAAAGGGGCCCATTTCTGCAGATGCGTATCTTTTCCCTTGCTCTGAAAACAAGTAAAAGATTCCAAAGGATGCCCAATGGGTCGTTACTGTAACACGAGATGCAGAGGCAACTGGCTGGCACCACGGCAGTGGGTGGAAGGTTCGTCACCCACAGACGGCCGGCCGAGGTGGCCGTGCGGCTCTAGGCACTTCAGCCCGGAACCGCGAGATTGCTACGGTCGCAGGTTCGAATCCTGCCTCGGGCATGGATGTGTGTGATGTCCTTAGGATAGTTAGGTTTAAGTAGTTCTAAGTTCTAGGGGACTGATGACCTCAGATGTTAAGTCCCATAGTGCTCAGAGCCATTTGAACCATTTGAACCCACAGACGGAAAGAAGCATCCTACTGTTGAGTGGTACTTAAGTAAATAAATTAGTGAAATCAAAGTGAACTAGAAATTAGAATATAAATGAAAAACTTGGTTTAGTTTAGAGAGTTACATACTCGCAAACAGCGGGCCGAACAGCAGAACAGAAGAGACAATGACCCTGAAGTCAGCAACTTCCACATAAGCGGGCGCTGTCGATTCAGCCGTCAGGGCATCGCCCGACCGGCTCACGTGTTTCTCAGTTGTCGTATGTGAGCAAAGGCCCTCGCCTACATCCCAAGAGCCAATGACCGACGTTAAGAAGATTCTTCGAGAAGCTTTTCAACGGGACAGAAGAGGCAATGACCGGCTCACGTGTTTCTCAGTCGTCACATGTGATCAAAGGCCCTCACCTACATTCCAAGAGCCAACGACCGACGTTAAGAAGATTCTTCGAGAAGCTTTTCAACGTGACAGACGAGGCAGTGACCGTGAAGTCGTTCACCTCCAGTAAACTGAAGTGAATAAATACGCGAGACGCAGTGGGCCAGACAGGGAAGTCAGATGAAGACGGAGACGGAGACGGAGACGAAGACTGAGACGGAGAGAAGAGACGAAGAAGACGAAGAAGTTTTCAGTCAGTTTCGGTGCTGAAGACCGTCATGCAAGAAGAGACTGCATCATGCACAGACGCACCAAGTCCGCCGCTGTAATGGAATAGCAAGCAGCAGCCGCGGTGCCAGAAGACAGAAGTTAAAAGGTATTTGAAGTCTGGTTTTTACATACCCGGGTGGCTCGTGAGGACGGGAAGGAGACGGCCTCACGTCAGTAGTCACCTGTGAGCTGGGATGAAGACCTGACAGCCGAAGACTGGCAAGCAGGAGTCCGTGGTTCGAGTCCGCCACACTGGCCTTCCCCCGCCGCGCCGCTCCGCTGGCCGACGCAGAACACGCGCGGCCGCTTAGAGAAGAGAAACACTGGGACGCGACACCCAAGGTATCATCCGATGCACGATTTCGCTCGCAATAATTAAACGGGCCACCTCGCGCTGCGCTTCTCCAGTCAACTGAGCGAGACAGCGACACGAGATACACACCGCTACGCGTAATCAGACGCCGCCGCCGCCGCCGCCGCCGCCGCTGCCGCAGCAGAAGACTTCACAAACGACACAGCTGCCGCTCTCCGAACCAGAACATCCCGTAAGATACAGTTGTACAAATCTTCAATAAAAGTTATCTTATGTAAAAATGATGTTTCATTCGACCTCATACCCGAGCCAAGGAAGAACCCACCCTGCGCACATGTTGTTAAGAGAGAAAAGTTAATTTATTTAATATTTTCACCCTGACAGAATGCTTTAGAATGCTCATCCTGACAATTGACAGCATCAAAAGAGAAAACCCAGTTACATTTAGTGACAGAAGTGTCACATTTAGTAACACAGCTGTTACATTTGGTATCAGAAGCGGTAATAGTTGTTACATTTGGTGTCAGAGAAAAAACCCTTGGCTCAATATGAGGTGTGAATGACAGTCACTAAAGGTCCACAGTTAGTATTGTTTAATGTGTGAAAGAATAGGGGTTTGCATAGCAGTCGTAATATTTTCTTTATTTAGAAGTGTATTCTCTCTCATAATTTTAAGTGTTTGTCGAACATATTTAAACATCCTTTTCATTCAGTGTGGTAAGATTGTGTAACTAACAGTTTGTAAAATGATGACACGAAATCGTACAAAGTCAGAGTCAGCACCACAAGCGGTTTCTATTGATGAAGCTATTCAGATCTTAGTTAATCAGATAGCAGAGCTTAAAAATGATAATAATATATTGTTTAAACAGTTGAGTGAGGTTAGGCAAACCAGTTCAATCCCTCCCACCCTAGATTCCTCAGCAGCAGCCTTAGTAACTCCTTTTTCAGGTAAACCTGGCGAGGACATAACAGCCTTTTTTGATGATTTAGTAGCAGCTGCAAAGTTAGGATCATGGTCAGATGAACAGCTCTTACAAATGACAAAGTTAAGATTGCTAGGAGAGGCTAAATCACACGTATTATACCATGAAGAATTACGGAATGCTCCAACATTTGAAGAATTGAAGAAAGGATTGCTTAAACGTTTTCAAAAACAGAACAGCTGTAGATTTTATAGGGAACAGTTAAACACTATCACTCAGAGGCAAAACGAGTCGTTAGAAAGCTTTGTAGATAGGATTAGAAAAGTTAATATTAACACCTATCAGTTGACAACTAGTGATGAAGCAAATAAAGTTATTTTACAAGAGGCAGAAGTTAGAGCTCTGGATACATTTTTACGTGGGTTGCCTCTTGAAACTTCCCGTCGTGTCAGGGCAGAGTTTCCTAAAGATTTAGCAGAAGCTGTATCTGTGGCGACGGCTTTTGAAGAAATTGACATTGCCACCAGATACAAGGAGAAGCGAAATGTATTTTCAGCAGGAGTACGATGTTTTAGGTGCGATCGACAGGGACATATAGCAAAAAACTGCAGACAACCTCAATGCACTAATTGTCAAAGAATAGGTCACACATTCAAGGAATGCAGGTCTAAGAAAGTTTTTGGAAATAGAAATCAGTTAAACTCAAACGGGAATGTCGGAGCCGCCGCCAGGCGTTCCCAATAAAATTTCATGCCATTAAGGCTAATGTGAAGGCGGAATGCTGGTTATCTGCTACCATACAGGATAAAGAGGCAAGGATACTAGTGGATACAGGCGCAAACGTATCAATAGTAAGTAATGAATGTATTGGAGAAAAGAAATATGACCCTCCAAGGTATAGATTGAGTGGAGAAGGAGGAGGTACAGTGAAGTCATTAGGATGTACATCACTGATTTTCTATATTCACGGTGTACAATTTCAAGAAGATGTAGAAGTGGTAACAAAGGTAACTGACGGGTACGACGCGATCCTAGGACTGGATTTCCTGAATAAACATCACGCTAAAATCGACCTCAGACAGCAAACTGTAGAACTTAGCGGAATAGTGTTTCAGCTAGGTGACACCGCTGCAAAGGGCCCGCTGCCGCAAGATTTCCCTAACCGGAAGGCGAAATCAACTACACTGCGTGCAACGTCCTTGAAGGTTGATTCGCGGGATCAGATACCATCTGGCTCAGGAAAACTTTTCTGGATGACCGTTGACCCCGAAGTACCTACAGATACAGTGTGTCTAATAGAGCCTTTAGAGGAAAATGAGGAATTAGATGTATCACATTGTTTTGTACGTAGAAGTGTTGTACGGGTTCAAGACGTTGAGGGAGAAAGAAAAGTACCGGTACATATTGACAATTTCGGAGTGGAGGACAAAGAGTTGCATAAGGGAATATTAGTAGCTACAGTCAGTACTTTTGAAGAAGAAGGTTTCATTTGGTCAGATATTAACGATGGTCAGAAACCAGACGCCTATAAAACCGCATTACGCCAGAAGATTCAGCATTTGCAAGGAAAGGATAGAGACACGATAGAAGCAGTTTTAGTTGAGTTTCAAGATTTATTTAATGCAGAAGGTCCACTGCCAGCAACAGATATCACACAGCATAGGATCCCAACAGGAAATAGCCCCCCAATTTATAGGAAGCCTTATAGAGTTCCGCATCACTTACAGCCAGTACTGGATGAATTTATAGAACAGCATCTAAAAGATGGAATTATAGAATATTCTGATTCGCCTTATAATTCAAATATCGTAATTATTCCAAAGAAGTCTCCCGACGGTACGAAACGATATAGGTTTTGTTGTGACTACAGACACCTTAACAAACAAACTATCTCAGATGTTTATCCTCTTCCAAACATTACAGACATAATTGACAGTTTGGGTAACAGTAAATACTTTTCAACAATCGATCTACGTAGCGGATATCATCAATTGGAAGTTGCTCCTGAAGATAGGCATAAAACAGCATTTTCTACCCCTGGAGGCCACTGGCAATTTAAAAGAATGCCTTTCGGTTTGAAAAATGCACCAGCAACTTTTCAAAGACTACTCGATGGAGTATTGCGAGGACTCAAAACTCAGCAATGTTGTGTATATCTAGACGATATTATTGTATTCTCCAAAGACATTAATGAACATGCTGTGCGTCTGCGTAATGTTTTTCAGAGACTTAGAAAAGCTAAATTAACATTAAATATGGAAAAATGTACTTTTGCATTGACAGAGGTTACATACCTAGGGCATGTCATTAGTGAAAAAGGAATTAAAACAGATCCTCGATTAATTTCGGCAGTTAAGGACTTCCCAACACCACAACGCGTTAAGGAAGTACAAAGTTTCATTGGTCTCGCATCGTATTACCGAAAATATGTTCAAATTTTTGCTGAAATTGCCCGACCCTTAACCCAATTATTGAAAAAGGGTGCAAAATTTCATTGGTCTGAAGATTGTGAATCAGCATTTCAAACCCTTAAAGATAAGTTAACACACAGTCCAGTATTAGCCTACCCAGATTATAATAAAGAATTTATTTTATCCTGTGACGCAAGTGGTCATTCAGTAGGAGTTGTTTTGAGTCAGAATATTAATGGCGCGGAACACCCCATAGCCTACGCTTCGAGACAACTAACAACAGCAGAAAGAAATTATTCCACAACGGAGAAAGAATTGTTAAGTGTTATTTATGGTATCAAATACTTTAAATGCTACTTGTATGGTAGGAAATTCAAGGTCATTACAGACCACGCAGCTTTAAAATGGTTGCTTGGATTAAAGGATCCATCTAGTCGTCTCACGCGTTGGGCCCTATGTCTTTCCGAAATGGATTTCGAAGTTATCCATAAACCAGGCAAAAAACACACAAATGCAGATTGTCTAAGTCGGAAAATAGCACTTTTGGAAGCAACAGGCCGAGATACTGAGGACTGGAGAAAGGCACAAGATGAGGATACAGAATGCAAAAAATACGCAACTCAAAAACAATTTTGCTTTGAAGATGGTGTATTATGCCGTAAAACAAAACTTGGACCGCGAATTGTTGTTCCCCTACACCTTAGACAAGAAATAATGGCAGAGGCCCATGATCATATCCTTGCAGGACACGGTGGACAGCGGACAACCGCAAGACGTGTAGCAGAGCGATTTTGGTGGCAAAGCAGAAAGCAGGATGTTGCGCAGTACGTTCGTAATTGCATTGCGTGCGCACAACGAGCTGAACTTTCTCGTTCAAAAATACCCTTACAGAGGCTCCCCGAGGCTTCATGTCCATTTCAAATCTGCGGAATCGATCTCTACGGGCCATTTCATAAAACACCTGCTGGTAATAAGTACGTTCTTACAATTATAGATCACTTTTCACGCTATCTAGCTATGGTGAGTCTCCCAGATCAGCAAGCAAATACAGTTGCCCAAGCTTTAGTTAACAACTGGATACTTAAATTTGGCGTACCTGAAGCTATTATCACAGATCAGGGATCTAATTTTATGTCGGAATTAATGAAACAGCTATGCCACTTACTAAAAATACGCAAATTACGCACAACTCCGTTACACCCTCAGTGCAACGGGCGCACAGAAAGAGTTCATCGGACAATTGGCAAGATGCTTAGTTATTATATTAACGAACAACATTCTAATTGGGATACGTATTTACCAATAATCGTGTCGGTATACAACGCCAAAACGCATGAAGCAACTGGCATGTCACCTTATGAAGTGGTCTATGGCAGAAAAATGCCATCCCCTTTTGATGTAATCAGGCAGAAAAACGGAAAAGTCGGAGAAACAGTAAGAGATTTCAGTCGAATGATGAAGGATGTATGGAAAAAGGTTCAAAAATCTAATACAAAGGCTTTGGAACGACAGGAAAGATTAGGTAATACCCAAGCTAAATACCCAAATTACAAAATAGGTCAGTGGGTTATGGTTTCAACTCCTTATATTGCGAGAGGAAAAACGAAGAAATTTGTAACAAACTACAGAGGTCCTTACCAAATTATTGAGATCACGTCACCAGTCAACGTTAAATTGCAACTGCCCATCCGAACTACCATTGTGCATGCAAGTCGTTTAAAACCTTTCAAGGGCGCTCCAGATGTAATTCCTTCAACAATAGTGTCTGCTTTTCCGAAGGGTGGAGGAAGTTCCCGTAAAGGAAAAAGAGTGGCCACGCCAGCACAACATACAGACATGGCACCATACAATCTTCGACCAAGAGTGCGAATGTCCTAGTTGAATCTTAGTAGACTATAATATACAAATGTAAATAATTAATACATGATAATGGTTTATTTGCAGGGGCAACAGTCTGGATGATTGACTGATCAGGCCTTGTAACATTAACCAAAACGGCCTTGCTGTGCTGGTACTGCGAACGGCTGAAAGCAAGGGGAAACTACAGCCGTAATTTTTCCCGAGGACATGCAGCTCTACTGTATGATTAAATGATGATGGCGTCCTCTTGGGTAAAATATTCCGGAGGTAAAATAGTCCCCCATTCGGATCTCCGGGCGGGGACTACTCAAGAGGACGTCGTTATCAGGAGAAAGAAAACTGGCGTTCTACGGATCGGAGCGTGGAATGTCAGATCACTTAATCGGGCAGGTAGGTTAGAAAATTTGAAAAGGGAAATGGATAGGTTAAAGTTAGATATAGTGGGAATTAGTGAAGTTCGGTGGCAGGAGGAACAAGACTTTTGGTCTGGTGATTACAGGGTTATAAATACAAAATCAAATAGGGGTAATGCAGGAGTAGGTTTAATAATGAATAAAAAAATAGGAGTGCGGGTTAGCTACTACAAACAGCATAGTGAACGCATTATTGTGGCCAAGATAGACACAAAGCCCATGCCTACTACAGTAGTACAAGTTTATATGCCAACTAGCTCTGCAGATGATGAAGAAATAGATGAAATGTATGACGAGATAAAAGAAATTATTCAGGTAGTGAAGGGAGACGAAAATTTAATAGTCATGGGTGACTGGAATTCATCAGTAGGAAAAGGGAGAGAAGGAAACATAGTAGGTGAATATGGATTGGGGGGAAGGAATGAAAGAGGAAGCCGCCTTGTAGAATTTTGCACAGAGCATAGCTTAATCATAGCTAACACTTGGTTCAAGAATCATGAAAGGAGGCTGTATACATGGAAGAAGCCTGGAGATACTGACAGGTTTCAGATAGATTATATAATGGTAAGACAGAGATTTAGGAACCAGGTTTTAAATTGTAAGACATTTCCTGGGGCAGATGTGGATTCTGACCACAATCTATTGGTTATGAACTGCAGATTGAAACTGAAGAAACTGCAAAAAGGTGGGAATTTAAGGAGATGGGACCTGGATAAACTGAAAGAACCAGAGGTTGTAGAGAGTTTCAGGGAGAGCATAAGGGAACAATTGACAGGAATGGGGGAAAGAAATACAGTAGAAGAAGAATGGGTAGCTCTGAGGGATGAAGTGGTGAAGGCAGCAGATGGTCAAGTAGGTAAAAAGACGAGGGCTAATAGAAATCCTTGGGTAACAGAAGAAATATTGAATTTAATTGATGAAAGGAGAAAATATAAAAATGCAGTAAATGAAGCAGGCAAAAAGGAATACAAACGTCTCAAAAATGAAATCGACAGGAAGTGTAAAATGGCTAAGCAGGGATGGCTAGAGGACAAATGTAAGGATGTAGAGGCTTGTCTCACTAGGGGTAAGATAGATACTGCCTACAGGAAAATTAAAGAGACCTTTGGAGAGAAGAGAACCACTTGTATGAATATCAAGAGCTCAGATGGCAACCCAGTTCTAAGCAAAGAAGGGAAGGCAGAAAGGTGGAAGGAGTATATAGAGGGTTTATACAAGGGCGATGTACTTGAGGACAATATTATGGAAATGGAAGAAGATGTAGATGAAGACGAAATGGGAGATAAGATACTGCGTGAAGAGTTTGACAGAGCACTGAAAGACCTGAGTCGAAACAAGGCCCCGGGAGTAGACAACATTCCATTAGAACTACTGATAGCCTCGGGAGAGCCAGTCATGACAAAACTCTACCATCTGGTGAGCACGATGCATGAGACAGGCGAAATACCCTCAGACTTCAAGAAGAATATAATAATTCCAATCCCAAAGAAAGCAGGTGTTGACAGATGTGAAAATTACCGAACTATCAGTTTAATAAGTCACAGCTGCAAAATACTAACGCGAATTCTTTACAGACGAATGGAAAAACTGGTAGAAGCGGACCTCGGGGAAGATCAGTTTGGATTCCGTAGAAATGTTGGAACACGTGAGGCAATACTGACCTTAAGACTTATCTTGGAAGAAAGATTAAGAAAAGGCAAACCTACGTTTCTAGCATTTGTAGACTTAGAGAAAGCTTTTGACAATGTTGACTGGAATACTCTCTTTCAAATTCTGAAGGTGGCAGGGGTAAAATACAGGGAGCGAAAGGCTATTTACAATTTGTACAGAAACCAGATGGCAGTTATAAGAGTCGAGGGGCATGAAAGGGAAGCAGTGGTTGGGAAAGGAGTGAGACAGGGTTGTAGCCTCTCCCCGATGTTATTCAATCTGTATATTGAGCAAGCAGTAAAGGAAACAAAAGAAAAATTCGGAGTAGGTATTAAAATTCATGGAGAAGAAGTAAAAACTTTGAGGTTCGCCGATGACATTGTAATTCTGTCAGAGACAGCAAAGGACTTGGAAGAGCAGTTGAACGGAATGGACAGTGTCTTGAAAGGAGGATATAAGATGAACATCAACAAAAGCAAAACAAGGATAATGGAATGTGGTCGAATTAAGTCGGGTGATGCTGAGGGAATTAGATTAGGAAATGAGACACTTAAAGTAGTAAAGGAGTTTTGCTATTTAGGGAGTAAAATAACCGATGATGGTCAAAGTAGAGAGGATATAAAATGTAGACTGGCAATGGCAAGGAAAGCGTTTCTCAAGAAGAGAAATTTGTTAACATCGAGTATAGATTTAGGTATCAGGAAGTCGTTTCTGAAAGCATTTGTATGGAGTGTAGCCATGTATGGAAGTGAGACATGGACGATAACTAGTTTGGACAAGAAGAGAATAGAAGCTTTCGAAATGTGGTGCTACAGAAGAATGCTGAAGATAAGATGGGTAGATCACGTAACTAATGAGGAGGTATTGAATAGGATTGGGGAGAAGAGAAGTTTGTGGCACAACTTGACTAGAAGAAGGGATCGGTTGGTAGGACATGTTTTGAGGCATCAAGGGATCACAAATTTAGCATTGGAGGGCAGCGTGGAGGGTAAAAATCGTAGAGGGAGACCAAGAGATGAATACACTAAGCAGATTCAGAAGGATGTAGGTTGCAGTAGGTACTGGGAGATGAAGAAGCTTGCACAGGATAGAGTAGCATGGAGAGCTGCATCAAACCAGTCTCAGGACTGAAGACCACAACAACAACAACAATGGTTTATTTTCTAAGAAAGAAAATTTGAACGTAGAAACGTGTAGATCTTGTAGTTAACAATGTATTCCTTCTTTTATTCGTTTTTGTTTCTACGAGATTGGTAGGTTCATAACCATGTTGTTTGCTTTTTTCAGAAAACGCCATGCAAGCATTTCCTACACAAAACCTATCCTACCTCAATGACTCCCTTGACAGTTCCCTTCTGAAGTCATTAGATATGTTCATAAACTCACAGCAAGGCAAAATTGATGCCAATGTTATGATGCAACATGTTTTAAAATTAAAAGGTGAACACAAAACTAAAATTATAATGCTAGGAACGGGTATATCTGGAACCTTTGTGTTGGTGTTTCTACTTTGTACAGTTTTCTTTTATCTAAGACGAAAAAAGAAGCCCAATAATAATATACCACTTCATCAAATCCCTGTTACCTGGATACCACACTCTTAACTGGTGTACTTCAGTGGTTACTTTTGAGCATTAGTGTATTAATTTTGTTTATTGTACTTCATTCTTTATTAAACCGTCTCATGTTAAAATAAACAATACTGTAGAATAAATATTCTTGCATTCATATAGGGTAGATTAAACAGGTGTTGCTAGGTAACTTTCAAAGTGAATAATCTATTTTTGTTATTCATTGTCACCAATATTTGTTACACTTATTAGAACCATTTATGTAAGAACTATGTGATTCATGACCGTACAGTGCTTTTGTAAAGTGATAAAGTGTTTTCCACATACTTAATGTGAAGCGTGTGTAATTTTCTAAGTCGAGAGTTTTCATTGTTTGTGCTTTTGCCGTGTGAAGAGTGGAGGAATGTTGAGTGGTAAATTCGAGGGCGAATTTCTCCGAAGGGTGGAGGAATGTTGAGTGGTACTTAAGTAAATAAATTAGTGAAATCAAAGTGAACTAGAAATTAGAATATAAATGAAAAACTTGGTTTAGTTTAGAGAGTTACATACTCGCAAACAGCGGGCCGAACAGCAGAACAGAAGAGACAATGACCCTGAAGTCAGCAACTTCCACATAAGCGGGCGCTGTCGATTCAGCCGTCAGGGCATCGCCCGACCGGCTCACGTGTTTCTCAGTTGTCGTATGTGAGCAAAGGCCCTCGCCTACATCCCAAGAGCCAATGACCGACGTTAAGAAGATTCTTCGAGAAGCTTTTCAACGGGACAGAAGAGGCAATGACCGGCTCACGTGTTTCTCAGTCGTCACATGTGATCAAAGGCCCTCACCTACATTCCAAGAGCCAACGACCGACGTTAAGAAGATTCTTCGAGAAGCTTTTCAACGTGACAGACGAGGCAGTGACCGTGAAGTCGTTCACCTCCAGTAAACTGAAGTGAATAAATACGCGAGACGCAGTGGGCCAGACAGGGAAGTCAGATGAAGACGGAGACGGAAACGGAGACGAAGACTGAGACGGAGCGAAGAGACGAAGAAGACGAAGAAGTTTTCAGTCAGTTTCGGTGCTGAAGACCGTCATGCAAGAAGAGACTGCATCATGCACAGACGCACCAAGTCCGCCGCTGTAATGGAATAGCAAGCAGCAGCCGCGGTGCCAGAAGACAGAAGTTAAAAGGTATTTGAAGTCTGGTTTTTACATACCCGGGTGGCTCGTGAGGACGGGAAGGAGACGGCCTCACGTCAGTAGTCACCTGTGAGCTGGGATGAAGACCTGACAGCCGAAGACTGGCAAGCAGGAGTCCGTGGTTCGAGTCCGCCACACTGGCCTTCCCCCGCCGCGCCGCTCCGCTGGCCGACGCAGAACACGCGCGGCCGCTTAGAGAAGAGAAACACTGGGACGCGACACCCAAGGTATCATCCGATGCACGATTTCGCTCGCAATAATTAAACGGGCCACCTCGCGCTGCGCTTCTCCAGTCAACTGAGCGAGACAGCGACACGAGATACACACCGCTACGCGTAATCAGACGCCGCCGCCGCCGCCGCCGCCGCCGCTGCCGCAGCAGAAGACTTCACAAACGACACAGCTGCCGCTCTCCGAACCAGAACATCCCGTAAGATACAGTTGTACAAATCTTCAATAAAAGTTATCTTATGTAAAAATGATGTTTCATTCGACCTCATACCCGAGCCAAGGAAGAACCCACCCTGCCCACATGTTGTTAAGAGAGAAAAGTTAATTTATTTAATATTTTCACCCTGACAGAATGCTTTAGAATGCTCATCCTGACAATTGACAGCATCAAAAGAGAAAACCCAGTTACATTTAGTGACAGAAGTGTCACATTTAGTAACACAGCTGTTACATTTGGTATCAGAAGCCGTAATAGTTGTTACACTACGAACTTCTGAAAAAAAGCGCTGTTTCAACATTTTCCCATGCGAAACGACCGGTTATTGGCTGACTAAAAGTCGTCCGTTCATGACGGAGCTCCAAGACCCAGAATTCTCAGTACAGACCAGACCGACAGGCACTAGATTGGAAGCTGTATTTCGTAGTATCCTTCGTAGGAGTAAAACTACAAATACTATTGGCAGAAGCTAGGAAAAATCTGTCATTGGCAGAAAAAGGATTCTAGCGCAAAATCCCACGCAGGACAGACGCTGGGAGTGCAGTGACTTCACTTCAGACTTCACGTCACTTGACGTGCAGGGAGCACGAATAATTTCGGACTTAGAGATGGAAAAAGGCAAAGGCGATACCTGCAGCTACACTGGTAGCAGTCGGAAATCGTGTGACCTCCCGACCTACACAAAGATCGTACAGCAGCTTCAGCAGATTAGATCACAATGAAATCGGGGCTTTGCTAGAGTCAAATAAATTCACGCAGGATCACCATGACTGAATTCACAGACATAGTGCATGTGTAGTTTTCCTCCTTTCTCTTGATCATGCAGTCACTTTTTGCACACGACTCCACAACATTTTAATGGATCTGTTAGGAAGTGAGTTGTCATTGAACTACATACCGTTATTAGATTGCCTTCCTAGACCCTTAGTATATTTTCTTTTGCAATCGATTTTATGTCATCTGAATGTTCTTGAAACGTGTGTAACAAAATATTGTAATATTTTTATTAATTCGTGCACCCACCATAACGTGTAATAAAATTAGGATTTACAGGGCCACGTATTTAATTTCGTAATCAGTACATCCCCCTCATGAGATTAATCAATATAATGATTATAGAAATGTCGACACTTGGAATTCAGTCGTAAAGTCACATTATCAAAATTACGTTAAATGTAATCCTGTTGCGTAACTTCATTAGGTATTGGAATTTCAAAGAGCGGTCTGCCTCTTATTAGGTTCAGTTGTTGCTGATCAGTCAAGCTCACATGCGGCATTTCGCAAGGTAAGCGACGTAGTACGCTCGTGCACGGCCGGGCAACCAGTACATCTGTCCTTTCGGTCGCTAGTCACTTAATCTCATTAAGATGCGACATGGCGAAGAGCATGCCCCCCCCCCTCCGTCCGCCCCTCACGAGACGACGTCGACTCCGTATTAAAATCATAGTCGTGGGATCCAGAATAACGCAAGCAGTAATGTCGTGGCACAACAAACCGCGCCCTCGATGGGTCACAATGCTGTAATGATGGCGAACCTGATGGTTTTAACAACCGGCTGAATAGTCGAATGTACTTTCGTCCACTCGGTTTTTCAGTGGAATGGAACAACCGAATGCAGCTGTTCTCTACGGCCATGTCGGCTGAATGAATATTTTCTATCTTACAATCGAGCGGTTTCACTTAATGTGAGACTACTGATTGACACAAGCTCTCTGAGAGTTACCGCATTTATACGAATGTTTCCACTTACTCTTTTAGTTTTAATGGTTTAATTTACATAGTTTTCCTGCCTTTTCGGCTAAACATGAACCATGGCTATGGTTGACAACTTGTTTTAGAAACAAATAACGAATCTTATTTCAAGGAGAGGTCAATAAACAGTACATAATTTCAAAAATTATGTATTTGTTTTTTCGTTCTTACAGCAATAAATACGCTTTTCTTGTTGTTTTTAAAAGGTTCATAACTTGTGCTACATTATAAATTTATGCTCAAATAAATGAATAATAACTTTTTTATTTAAATTTATTGAAGCTCTATATCTCTCTTCACTTCGGTTTGCACCCATCACCGATAATTCTATTTTGGTATATGTTGAGGTGACGTGGACGAAAGCATATAAGATACAACATCGGAACGGCAGTAACAGTGACATTAGGCGATAGGAGTAAAGTCTACAGTAATTGTTTAACAATGGTATAACGGTCGAATGTTTTCGCTCAGGAACGAAAGCGTTGGGCTGCGTCGATTCAAATGAATGAATGAATGAATGAATGGTCCAACTGATACATAAAGCTACAACCGACTCAGTCGATTACTTTTATTTGGTTGCTCCCAAAGACTGGTTCCACTCAGAAGATTAACCGATACGTAGCATAAAGACGATCTCTCGAAACTAATATATATTTCGAAGGTACGTAGGTGTGCGTCCTTTAAGGAAATACCTCTTGCAGGTAATGCAGAGGTACGACGAGCTACTGAATGCAATGAACTCCTCCTTGATCAAACTTCGATGTCAATTCCACGTGAAAACCATGTCACAGGAGACAGTAGTAGCACATTTGGGTTAATGCTTCAGACGTAGTACGTTGGGGTCTCAGAGAGGTGTGACAGTGAAGAAACAAAGACTGGAATTTTGTGGTGCCCTCTGCCATTTGCCTTCCTGCAACGTACCTGCCTTTCTAACTGAAATCAGTGAACACGGAAGTGGGCTGCGATAGGGGAGGAAGAACTGTTATCATTAGAGCAAGGGTAAGTAAGTTGTCGGAGGGGTAAATTACTTGACCGTCACTTCGATCCCTCAAATGTTTCAGCGGAAAGCTCTGTAATAAAAGTATTGTTGATGATGGCTCGCTCCAATCAGAAATCTGCTGAGCAGCTCCAAACAGCACAGCAGTAAAAAGTAGAACAAATTATAGCATGGTGGGGGCTCCGTCTATAGCTTCTAGAAGTAACATTAATTTTAGTGAAGTTTTCGCCAGATGAACGAGCATCTCCTCAGTAATTTACACACAAGCGCATGGGCGCGAGACGTTTAATCAGCGACTCAGGTAGCCCATTAAGTGTTCTAAGAAGGCCTGATGAAGCTTCTATATAGACCTTTTTATGTTTTTACTACAGTCCATAACCTCATTTCTTATATCGAGAGTGACAAAAAACTATAGGGCTTTCAACCCTCTCAAGAACGTGAAAGTTGACGGACTTCCGGAAGAGTTGGCCGCCGCATTTATCAAGTCTCTGAATGCGGCTTCTAATTACCCTTTTCTCTTAACTCGCTGCAACGCAGAGAAAAATCTCTCTTCTCTCCTTTAACTATTTTACGAACGAGAATAATCACCTGATTCGTAAGTCTGCGTGACCATGCATACAGATACCTTACCTTTCCTGCGGTGGTGGTTTACGTTCAGGTCACTGCTGGACTCATCAACGTTGTGAGAAAATCTATGTACTTGAAGTAGCTGAATCTGTACATAAAACCTCAAAGATGGCATTTATGTAGACTAAATATGAGTACCATACACTTTGTAATAAGTATTCCATTGTTATAACTGTCATGAGTACCCTTTTTGGCGGGGGAGAGGGGGAGGATGACCACATACATTAATTTAATGCAAAGAAATGTCTACCACTTTTCAGTGCAGTTGCTGTTTCTTTGCACTTATTTATTTTTAATACCGGTATATGTCCGCAATTTCCTTTTCTGTATAACTGGGTTCCGACTGCTCCAAGACACTGATGCACTGCTGTCTGTGCTATCTGGACGTCCTCCAGCGCCTCGCAGCGTCGTCCTTGCAGTTGTTCTTTCCCGGAACCGAGAACATGGTAGTCGTAGGGTGCCAAGAAGGGCTGCAGGGGCCGAAGTACGAGCAGTGCGACGCCGCGCCTTGGCGTGCTGCAGAGCAATCTGCTTCCCAGGTTAGTTACCACGGGCCTTCAGAACTATCTTCCGTTCGTAGGGGACCATAAAATGTAGAATTTTTTTAAAAAGAAATTTCCGCCTTATGACTGTTAATTGTTTAGTCATTTTATACAGTCGTGATTTCGCTCTATAGCCATTCTCAAGTGCATGCTGAATTGTTAAAATATGTCTGACCTCTCTGTGACATGTCATCGTCGAAAAACATATTTAAGATCTTGTAGACCAGCTATCGCATTACAGACAGTTGAGACATATTGTAACATGCACTTGAGAATGGCTGTGAGCTGAAATCATGATTGTGTAAAATAAATGAACAATTAATAGTCAAATGGCGGAAATTTGAAAAAAGGAAAAAACCTTCAAACGTTTCTAAATCTAGGAGGCAGCATTCGGCATTAACGGTCTGCCTAGGCTTATAAATATGTTTTCCTGAAGACGCTGCCATAATTTTCACAGCAGATTTCCGTTTTCCTGTGGCGAAACCAAAGGTCACTCATTCATACAGTAGCATTTATCTGAGGCTCGTAATGATACAACCATCATTCATTGCACTTCATAATACTAATCAAAAAATTGTTCTCCCTATTTCTGCATTACTGTAAAAGACTTTGGGTGACTATTCTTCCCTGAATTTTGAGTGGGACCTGAAGGCAATAAAGTCGTCGAGGGTACATGCATTCAGTTGTTTTCTGAACTAGTTTACATCATATTACTAGCTTTGTTGTGATTTTACTCACAGTGAGACGTCTGTTTCGTCTAACGAACTCTCGAATCTGTGGCGAAACAAGCGCCGTATAATTGTGAGAGATACAGAGAAGAGCGAGTGTGCCGGGACTTACTCCATTTCACTGCTACTAGCGCCACATCATCATAGCGCGTCTGTGTGTAGCATACAAAGTATTGCATCATAATCTAAGATTGAAATTAGAAATTAAAATAACTATTCAAGACTTTTTCAGGCAATATATTAATGCTAAAATTGTTAAAGCTCAGAAAGATCAGATGAATAAGATTGCTAAATATATTATTTTAAGAAAAAATTAAGTGGTGCCAAATATAGAATCTAGAAAGCCAAAAGTTTGTTCAGAATGTGCAAATGTATGTCACAATAAAAAACTTGATCTGTGCAATATTTTGGGCAAGATCGTCGTTTTTACGAAGAATTGGCTAAATATTAGGAAGATGAAAATTCCTTTGTAGTCTCAGTTTGATGTAAAAATATTAACTATGTGACTCCATTAATCTACCTCTATTACTTTTCAAGTTATTCACTAAAAACTGCATTTGGAATGAAAGCGTCCCTATTCATAATAGATTAAGTATTTGTTACAGAAAGTTCTAATTAAGCCACTCGATTACACTGATGAAATAATACAGCTGTACCGACTTTTAATACTTAAGTGTAAATAAAAATCGTTACAAGGAATCTGTAAGAGGCAGTTCAGAAGTTATGTTCCACTGCCAGTTTCGATGTAAAAGCTCTAGTCTGGAAAGTTTAAATGCAGTCAAGCTAAAAGTTTTTCAGTAAATAAAGCAAACTTAGCTTACATTGTATAAAAATTACTAAGATTGTAAATTGTTAGGTCACAGAGATATTAATTAATACGTACGTGTCCAAGATAGGGGTCGTTTAGGTGGTGTTACCTGTGCCTAGAGCAGCTGGTTGCAGATGTTCAGTTTGGCAGTCCGCTGCACCCATATATAAACACAGTCTGAGAGGCAGTAAGGAGAGACACTTCGTACCGAGATACCAACCTGTCCGCGTCAGTCAAATACCCTATCCCGGATGACGTCACAGCCGGATAGCTATTATAAACGTTATCGTGAAAGTAGGAAGTGAGCTGGCGAGGACTGTACACCGTCTGGATCGCTTGGATTTCACGGAAGCAACTGTTTGTGGGACACCCGTAACGTTCAAAAAATTGCGTGGCAAGTGGAGAGGCTATTATCCAATTTTAAGGTGAGCAATTAAGTTTGATGATTAAAAGTCGGGGTGACAGGCCATTTTAGCTGGAACGTCCCGTATAGGTCACCTCTGAACTGTTAATAGTGCTGTTTCCGATGGGGACATAGTTATTATTACTATTAACTAACTTTGATGATTAAAAGTCTGGGTGACAGGCCTCTGAACTGTTAATAGTGCTATTTCCGATGGGGATATAGTTATTATTACTATTATTAGGAATGATATTTTATACTGTGCGTGTAAACTTTTACTGAATACATCTGTCAGTTAGAATTCAAAACTTTTATTTATAGTCATAGTTCCTGATCCCACTGAGCGAATAGCAATTAGGAACATTTCTTTCAGTGAGCACAGGAATAATGTGTCCTTGCAGACTGGAAATTATGGCTATTATGTTCTCCATCACGTTTTCGCTGAGCGCAAAAAAAGTGTTCAGGTTCTTGTAAAAGGCTACGATAATTTACCCGCCGTGCACAAACCCTTCGTTTGTTGGGTCGTTGGAGGACGACTGCAACTAGTCTCACCTGGTGATCCCATTTAGAAGTGGTTTACTCAGCCAACACTGGAGACGCTCGTGCACACATTTCCATATGTACGAACAGGTCAGGCAAGGATTTCAGTATCAGATGTTACACCTTTCACAAGAAATTCGTAACAGGATAGCATCAAAACGAAAGACCTATGTAGACAATTTTGTAAATGCAGCCTTTAGTTAAGCGATAAAAGTCGTTGACACACTGAGTGAGCACACATTATGAGGTCTACGGAATTTTGTAATGTAGATGTTTTCGTTACATTATTGTAATTGCTGTAGCAACATGCGCCGTAGGGTGCACTACAGTCGCTTCCAGTGTGTCCATGACAGACTGATTACTCACCACTTTGCGTGCTGACAAAGTACGATGACTCCATTCCTTTTCTTACCAAATTACAAATGGATAAGATTTGTTATCGCCATCCTACAGTTTGCCGAATGTATCCGTGCCGTGCGATAGGTTGCAGAGTGCCTACTCAGTGCAGTGTAGCACTTTTTTGGTCACTGATGACTACTGTAAAGAAGGGAAGAGGTCGCTTAACATCATAACTTCCACATGGTCTGACTCATAAAACACATCGATACCACATGTCCTTACACAGTGAGGCACTATGGTGTAGTGTGATATTCATCCCGGAAATTTGTGTCCACAATTTGGTTATTATAAACTGTATATTACTAGGAGCGGTACACATCAAGCATCGGTTATCATCTCAAAAATGTAGATCAGCGGACATTAAACTTCGTTAGTCGGTCTCTATATATTTACCCTCCAATGCGACACTTTCCTCCCCAGTGATGGCTAAATTTGAGGAGACTTTTACTGTCGAATCACATCGTGATTGTGGAAATGCACGCCAGACAGTAGATTTTTCATCCAAGGAAAGAGGAGGAAATCACTGAGTGACATATGAGTGGAGTACCGGAAGTGTGGTGAAATTTGGTAGTCCACAGAAGCAACACGTGTTATTGTGTCCTGCGCAAGACCAGGTGGGGTGATGTGGTGGAGCACAATCACCACTTTGGACAGCATCGCTTGAAGCGTAGTCTTGACAGATTTCCGCAGCCTCGTTAGGATATTTTGGTCGCCAGCATAATATTTTAACACATACATTTATAATAAAAAAATTAAAAACACTACATTTCTCTATTATAGTTGAGTCTTCGTCTTTCTCGGCAGTGGTGAACCCATATGCTTTCACTGCTTGCTTTCATCCTTTGTGTCAGCGCCATAGTAATACATCTAGCATTCGTGTATGGTGTTTAAGTAGTCAAAGAAATCACGTCCCTCGTCAGCAGCATCATTTCTGCTGCAGTATCTCTTTCCTTTGTTTCTCTCCCTTTTCAAGGAGTATGACATGGATTTGCTGGATTGTGTCTGGGACTGAAGATGGAGCTTAGTGCTTCTAGGAAGAGTTAAAACGGGAAAGACTTATGAAATGGTGTAGGGCAGAAAATTTAAGACAAACGGCGGGCTAGAGTGGACATCGTGAAATAGTATAATACGGATCGGTATCTACAGCTGTACTCTGCAAGCTGTGATGTAGTGTGTGGGAGAGGGTACTTTTTGTGCTGGTATCACTTCCACCATTCATTGCTACACTAGCGAACTGTACATGGGAAGAACGAATCAGGATAAACTTCTCTGTGAGCTCGAATCCCATTTTAACTTCATGGTATACCCGTGATATATACCGTACACAGGAGGAAGCAATACATTGGTTGACTTTTCTGGAAACCCACTCCTTCGGAATTGTAACAATAAACTACATCGAGGTACACAACGTCTCCATATACATGACTACTGTGCAGTTCACACTCAAGTGCCTGGAAGGTGATTCTTCGAACCACCTACACACTATTTCTCTACCGTTCCGCTCTCAGCGTGTGGGAAATACGAACACTTAAATCTTTCTGTATGAGCTCCGCTATGTCTTATTTTATTAAGATGATCATTTCCCTAAGTATGTTGGTGACAATAAAATATTTGGACATACATAGGAAGAAATGTCGTGATTGAAACTTCCTGAAAGGATCCCGCCGAAACGAAATCGCTTATCACACCCTAGAAACTCTCTTCACCATTTCGAAATAGTACAAAACGAGTAGCCCATCTCTGAACTTTTATGATGTCCTCCTTCAGTTCTATCTGGTTAAGGATCCCAAACAGCACAGCAATCCTCCAGCAGAGGATGAACAAGCGTTGTGTAGGCAGTCTCCTTGGTAGGTCTGTTGGATATTCTAAGTGTTCTGCAAATAAAATACAAGCGTTGATTTGCCTTCCTCATAACGTTAACTATGTGCTCATTTGAATTTAAGTTGTTCATAATTGTATTACCTAGGTATTTAGACGAATTTATAGCCTTTAAATTTGTGTGATTTATCGGATTTCCTTTTGTTCTCATGTGGATGACCTCAAACTTTTCCTTATACAGAGAAAATTACCACTTTTCGCTCCGTACAGATTTCGTGTCTAAGTCATTTTCCAACTGGTTTGATCTTCTAATGACTTTACTTGACGGTAAATGACTGCACAATATGCAAACATTGTAAGAGGGCTAGCCGGCCGGAGTGGCCGAGCGGTTAAAGGCGCTACGGTCTGGAACCGCACGACCGCTACGGTCGCAGGTTCGAATCCTGCCTCGGTCATGGATGTGTGTGATGTCCTTAGGTTAGTTAGGTTTAAGTAGTTCTAAGTTCTAGGGGACTTATGACCACAGCAGTTGAGTCCCATAGTGCTCAGAGCCATTTGAACCATTTTTTTTGTAAGAGGGCTGCTCAGACTGTCTCCCTTCTGTGTATTAGGAATAGTAGAGGGCCCATGACACTCGCTTGTAATGTTTTTGCACTTAAACTGAGGTGGGATTAAATGCACTATTCTTCTTTGGAGATTATCTGCCTCCTGTGCCAATCCTATCTGGTAATGGCCCCATAATGTCGGGCAACCCTCGAGTACCGGTGAAGAATGGTTTTGTTACCTATCTCATTAGTGTGTGAACTACATTACCTGATGATTCTTCCAATTAATGTCTGGCATCTGCCTTTTTTACGATTATTTTTATTCTTTCAAGTAGCTCTGTATGCACACTCCCGGATATTTAATCAATACAATTGCTTCCACTGATTGGTGGGAAATCGTGTAAAGGAAGAGTAACGGGTCTTTCCGCCTACTTGTGCGTCATATGTTATATTTGTTTACGCTGATCAACTGCAAATCCCAAGAACAAACGTCTGTCCTATGCAGGTGCTCCTGCAGTTGGGTACATTTTTCTAGCGTTACAATTTTTGTGTATTCAACAGTATTACCTGTGAATAGCCTCAGGTACTTCCGAAATTAACCAGTAGACCGTTTATACAGGGTGTAATGGTGACACGGGCAGATACTTTTACTGGTGGTATTTTTATTGGTGGCTGAGGACTGTGTACTGAACAACATTACATCAGTATTTACTTCGTTTAGAGGCTAATTATTGTAGCTATTAGGAGTGGTATGTCTTTAGGTCGATAGGTACCTCCAAGTACATGTGACAAGGGGCAAGCCATTCATTCATATTTTCCCTGGGAAGCCTTGAAGAAAACATCAGGTAGTGATGTGTTTGAGGGACGACTGTTTGGTATAGAGAGTGTGAACCGCTGCGAGACGTGCAGGAAGAAGGTCAATGAGGTTCGGGAAGGTACCGACAGGGCTGTGGAGCTGTTGTGTACATAGTTTCACGTAGTCAGCGCAAAATTCAAATGGCTCTGAGCACTATGGGACTCAACATCTTAGGTCATAAGTCCCCTAGAACTTAGAACTACTTAAACCTAACTAACCTAAGGACATCACACACACCCATGCCCGAGGCAGGATTCGAACCTGCGACCGTAGCAGTCCCGCGGTTCCGGACTGCAGCGCCAGAACCGCACGGCCACCGCGGCCGGGTAGTCAGCGCATACACAACTTTCCCAATAGAGCGCGCCCCGCTAAGCACAACAGCGCAGGCGCAGTACTCGTCCGTCTCCGCACTACGAGACGGACCAAATTCTGCTTCCGCTGATCCGCGTATTAATATGTAACGCAGCCAATGAGATTGTTGCTAATGTAGAACCTTTTCTCCTCGCAGATCACACTTGCGCAGTGATACATGAACGCGCGAAGTATTATAACGAGTGTACAGACCTCCGATTAGTCAGTCTGCATTTGGCTGTACCACTCTGCATTAGTCTGTACCAGTCTATAGTCAAGTTTCAGTCTGCGTCTAATAAGATTACCATATTCCTGTACATAGCCATGAAGATAAATGTATAGACACTTTTGGCAAGTATCAGAGATATATGTGAGAATAAGATTAACGTACCAGTACCAAAGGAACTTCAGATTGTCAATTGTAAATAGCATCCAGAACCAAGTTAAGTAATTTTCATGCTTGTTATTATTTTTAATAAATGTGTGTGAAAATTAATCAAGTTCTGTTTAAAGTTGGTTACCGTCAATCTGCTACTCTAAGCGTGCAAGTGGCATTTCTATCGTCTGATCTAATGGCAGAAGATAAACACGCCACGATAAGATCACGAGACATATTGCTGACACTCGCCTACTTCGTTAGAGCGACAAGTCAAATAATCTGATGGTGTGTGTACCGAAGGTCTTACAGTACGCACGCCACAGGAGCCATGCCAACTCGAGCACCACGGCCAAATGAGCTAAATTTGTCGTTTGAGAGTCAGTACGCGAACAGCCAGATCGAGGAAGTCACACAGATTCTCGATTGGGTTTTAATTTGGGGAGTTTGTTGGCCCATGGAGTACGGTGAAATGATCCTGGTGTTCTTTGTACCACACTCGTATACAGTAAGCATTGTCCTGCTGGTAAATGCCATCGTGCCTAGAGAGAAAAAAAAACATATTGGGGTGGACGTGGTTCCCAAGGATAGATGCGTAATCGTGTTGATATGTTGTGCCTTCCAGAATGATGAGATCTTCCTGGCAATGGCGCGAAAACATTCCCCAGACCATAACGCTCTCTCCACCTGCCTGAACCCTTAGGACGATTCTTGCAGAGTGTTTGCTTTCAGACGTTTCACGCAATACATGCCAAGAGCCGTCTGTCCGATGGAACAAACAACGTGAGTCATCCGAGACGGCCACCTGTCGGAAGACAGTGGACGTGCAGTTACGGCACTTGAGTGCAAATCAGACCTTCCGTCGCCCATGAACAGCAATCAGCACGGATGCATGAACCAGGCTACTGTTTCAGATGCCCAAGCGAAGCAACGTTCACTGAATGGTCCCTGAGAAGACACTGTTGGTAGCCTCTTGGGTCTGGCATTCAGTTGCTCAACAGTTGCAGTCTATTTTTTCACGCAGACGTATCTCTACAGGCGTCGTTCATTCATGTTAAGTATGGCCCGCGGTGCATCACAGTTGCCTCGGCGCCGGTTTGGGATAGCGCCCTTTTTTCCATGTATGGTATACTTTAAGGACAACGGCTTGCGAATGGTTTTCATACTTACGTGTTTTGTAAATTCTTACACCGTTGGACGAAAGTCAATAGCCATGCCCTTTTGGACGGCATTTCCAAATTACGAAAACGACTGCACTGTTTTCCGCTTCCACTCCCTATCCACGACACGCTTTGTACACTGTGATTCAGCTTCCTGTACTCTTGGGTTTTATGCAACCTGAAGCGCCTTCAAATACCACATGCAAGACTGTCATATTCTCTCGCTTGCTACGTGCAACATACTGGTGCTGCAGAAAAAACTGAACAGCAGTTTTTGTAGGAAATTTAATGTAGCTAAATTTTGTACTGGGATGCGTTTTCTGTGGATGCCGTAGTCTTCGAATTATGCAATGAAAAGGCACAAACGTGATCTTCAAACGCGTTTTTCTTGAGTAACTCGAAAAGTGTGGCCTCAGCGGAAAACGTAACGCAGTACAAAATACACTCCCCCATAGTCGCCAACCTTTTTATGTAAGACTTTGAGGAGATGGCACTCAAAACTTCGTTTCTTAAACCAAAGTATTTTTTAAGATACGTTGATGACATTTTTATGGTTTGGCCACATGGAATTGATAATTTGAATCGCTTTTTAGATCATTTTATTTGTCTACATCCGAGTACTGAATTTATTATGGAAGTTGAAAGTGATGGTAAACTTCCATTTCTTGATGTTTAAGTTCAGAGAAATGACGATGGGACTTTTGGACACAGGGTGTATCGGAAACCTACTCATACTGATCGCTATCTTCATGCGACCAGCTGTCATCCACCACACCAAAGTAGTGGAGTTTTGGGGACTATGGTGGAAAGAGCTTATGCCATTTCTGACGAGGAACATTTGAAAGAAGAACTTGATGATTTGAAGACTGTTTTCAAGCAGAATGGATATACGGAACAACAAATATGCCGTGCTCTTCAGTTTGGTCCGTCACGCGAGCCAATAGAGCATACTTTTGAAGCTGTTGCTTATTTACCTTCTGCGGGAAGTACATCATCCAAAACTTCAAGAATTTTAAGAAAATATGATATTAAAAGTGTTTTTACGCCGGAGGCTCAGTTAAAGATAATTTGGGCTTGAGGAAGCCCGGGGTTTATGAAATTCCGTGTTACTGTGGAAAGAAGTATATTGGTCAAACTATTCGAACTATTCAGGACCGGTGTGTGGAACATCATCGACACACTCGGTTGTTCCAGCCTGAGCAGTCGGCAGTGGCGGAACACTGCCTTAACGAAGGACACAGGATGATGTATGACAAGACACAACTGATCTCTGCTGCTTCTCGCTATTGGGAATGTGTTCTTAAAGAATCCATTGAAATTAGATTATTAAGTAATATTATTAGCAGAGATAAAGGTTTTCCTCTAAGTAAGATATGAAATCCGATTTTGTCCGACATTAAACAACAACGGTCTTCTTTTCGATCATTGGATTCTTCCAGCTAGTGCTGTTGCGATTTATCGTTTCTGCCGTCTTCTCCCACCGGCGCGCTGCTTGTCTACTTGCCGCCAGGAGGTGCTGCCCATCATCCCGCGCACGCGCGGTGCTGTCTCTGCGGTGGATAAAGGTTCCCGTCGTTGTGGCTGGAATTCAGTTCCGGCGAGGCAGTGCACGAGCATTAGCTCACCTGAAGATGGCGGCCAGCTCTTCCGCCGAAATATTGTGTCTGGATGCCGACATGATCCGGCTGCAAACACGTGAAGAATATCATTACTACATTAAATACCTTCCAAAAGTATCCTGTTTAGTTTTTTGTGTAGGACTAATAGCTTGTGAATAGCAATTTGTAGTTCTTACGCACGATATTTAAATCTTACGCAGGCTGCATAAAACCCAGTGGTGGGGGCAGCTGAATCACCCTGTATAACCTCCATTGCTAGGGTCACGTTAATGTGACTGGACCGTATGGATTACCACGAGCCTTAGCACACCCAGCCATGGAGTGTAGCGGCGGAGGCGTGACGCGCTTGCAGGCTGATCCCAGCAACCTGTTGTGTGCGGCTGGCGGTCGCAGCTTCTAATATCTAATGGAAGCGGCGAGCAAAATAAGGCGCGTACGGGATGTATAGCAAAGCCGCCTGGCCGGGCCTGCCGCGAGTATACTGTAAACAAACTGCGCGTGGCGCCTCGCGGCTGAGTTACGGCCGCGCCCGCACCTATGGCCGCCGCCTCGTTAGCGGGCAGCTCCCAGCGCCGCCGCCGGGTTAATTGCCCGCCGAAAGCCGGCGGGCAACGCGCGGCGCCCAAAGCACCGGCAAAAACCCGCGCAGCTCCTGGCCTGCCTGCCTTCCCGTCGCCGCCGGGATTTATGTCGGGCTCTCGGACTGCCGCTACCCCACATAGCGAGGCCGCGGCCTTGTAAGGCGACGCGGGAACCGGCAGCGACTCGCGGCACAGCGACACACTTCTACTGCTTCACAGGCTGGGCACGATTCGCCCCAGTCCACATCAACGCAGCATTTGGACTCGGCAAGTTTTTGATCGAGGACCGTATCCCGCTTGACCGTATCCCACTTCATTCAAACGGAACCCCAGATTTAAAAAGGGGCGACAGCTGCTGAAGTATCCTCTGGCATATCCAAGTTACAAATAAAAGTGGGAACTGTCATGTAAGCTTCCTAGCATGACCGTGATTCACCGAAACATCTAGATCTCTTTTCCTACTCGAAGGATGTATTTATTCTTCGTTTTTCTGCTCAGTCAAATTTTACCTAATTAACGATGCATATAAACATTATGTAAAAGACGGATGCTTTACTAACACCAGTCAGAAGGAAGTCAGACAAAGAAAAATACGCTATGGTATTAAAATGTGCAGGCAAAGCACACTGTCTGAATAACAATAGGCGGCCGTTGTCGTCGAGCGGTTCTAGGCGCTTTAGTCCGGAGCCGCGCTGCTGCTACGGTCGCAGGATCGAATCCTGCCACGGTCATGGATGTGTGTGCTGCCCTTAGATTAGTTAGCTTTAAGTAGTTCTAAGTCTAGGGTACTGATGACCTTAGATGTTAAATCCCATAGTGCTCAGAGCCATTTGAACCATTTTTTTGAATAACAATATCATCAGTGACCAGGATAGGCAGGTACGTGGCGATCTGAAGGGAGTTTGGTAATAACAGATGTAACTGGAAACTACGGGACTACATTCTTTTTAACGCGGGCCACAGATAAGATGCAGAGACCAGGTGAAGTATGATGTGAACCGAAGAGAACTGCAATGGGAGGAGAGTGTAAATGATAGACTGTGGGAGAAAATAGAAGCTTGGAAGAGGCTCTGTGAACGACCTGCATAACCAGAAATGTTTCAGGAAGAAGATGAGCGCACCCCACTAGGCTCGTGAGGCCGTTAGTCAAAGTGGCACACAGAGATGTTCGGTTTCGTATCGGCACAAGGCCCGAAAAATAAGTTGGCCGACGAGGATTCGCTTCACAGCTAGCTGAAAGCCGGAGCCAGAGAAAGCAAACAGTCTCCATCAGACGATCCAGCAGAGTCATCTATCTCCCATTCTCCTAAGTGGTTGTTCTAAAGCAGTTCAAATGGTTCAAATGGCTCTGAGCACTATGGGACTTAACATCTGAGGTCATCAGTCCCCTAGAACTTAGAACTACTTAAACCTAACTAACCTAGGACATCACACACATCCATGCCCGAGGCAGGGTCGAACCTGCGACCGTAGCGGTCGCGCGGTTCCAGACTGAAGCGCCTAGAACCGCTCGGCCACGTTAGCCGGCTCTAAAGCAGTGTATAGTGGCTTGGTGCACAGCATGTTTCACGGGAACAAACAATTTGATCAACCAACAATCCTACTCCAGGTCACGATGATTTGTACTCGAGCATCGCAAACGAAAATTTAAGAGGGAATAACAACAAAAATTCGTATTACCCGTCCGACTGGGTGGGAGACTTGTACACGAGCCATTAATACTGCAACACGAGAGACGACAGCAACTAACAACATACAGTGCAGTATAAAGACTTAATATTTGTAAAGCGCTGAAGAACGTGAAATGAAGCAAGATGTGTGATAGCGTAATAAAGAAAGGAAAAATAAGAAAAGAACTATGAACAATATTGATCTATAACAACCAAGGACGAATAATAAGAGTGGAAGACCTAGAACGAAGTACTCTCACTAAAAACGGTACAAAACAGAAATGTAGGTTTTTATCTACAACTGTTTGATCTGTACGTCGAAGAACAAATGACGGAACTAAAACAAAGATTCGGAAGCGGCATTTCAATTCAGAGCGAAAAGATAGCAATGATGAGATTGATTGACGACATTGCTATTGCCGGTGACAGGAGGAAAAATGCAGAGCCTGTTGAATAGAAAATAATGAGCACACCCTGTTGACTGAGAGTAAACCAAAGATAGACGAAAGTAATGACAAGTAGCAGAAATATGATTAGTGGCACACTGAACATCAAAACAGGGGGACACGTTGCAGCAAATTCTGTTGCCTCGGGAACAGGACATCGCATGACTGCCGAAGCAAGGAGGATATAAGAAGGATTCCACCACCTTCTAAAAGAGCTTCTCTGTACAGGAGGAATATGTCAGTGACAAGTATGGGTGCTAGCTTGAGGAATAATTGTCGGAGCTTCTGCGCCTGGAGCTCAACACCGTGTGAAAATAAATCAGCGTGTCGATCAGAATTGCTACTGCGTAAGGATGCTAAGAATTAAGTGGACGTAACGTAAGAAATGAGTCAGTGAGAAAGGAATTATATGGGAGAAACTAACTACAACAGGAGAAGGGGGGAAGGACGATCGGACAGGTGTTAAGGGATCAGGGAGTAACTTATGTGGCTCTAGAGGGCGCCATAGACAGCAAACGTCGCAGAGAAAGACGTAGATTTGAATATATCCTAGAAACAATTGAAGACGTTAGATCAGTGTTCGTCAAATTGCAGCACGAATGTGGTACTCGTGCGGCCCGCGGTTCTCAGCCTTATTTAAAAATAATATGCATTTAGTAACTAACAGTCGAATCCAAAAACGTCAACAAACATTAAGAGAGTCTTAAAAATGTGGTTTTCCTGCTCAGTAACAAACAAAAATTCTTACACAGATACCAGTATTTTAAGATGTGCATAATTTTAATCAACGTTGGTGAATTCGGCCGTGAGTTAAGTAAAGTTTGCCGGGGGAGTGTTATATTGTTTGTCTTCCAGTGCTGACAATTACCGAACGTGCTGAACTATGTATGTGGTAGCCAGATGATGTCTCTTCAAATGTTACTACCAGCTGTCTCTTAGGGACCACTGTTCACCCAATTACTTTTCAGACGTTACATTTCTTCTCTGTAATATCGTATGATTAATGAGAGAAGGCTCAATATTTATTACTCTTATATCTAGAGCAGAACTGAGGTTGGTTTCTCGTGAACATCAAAATACTACCGCATCGTCTAAGTCCAAATGAATACGTGTTCCTCATGAATAATACAACGATGTTTTCTTGTCATATCTGTCACCAAAATATGCTGAAATAAAAAATGGTTTGCTGTGAACGCGATGTGAAATTATTGGCACAGACGCCTTAAAGGCAGGGAGCAAACACCTGAAGAAAAATGGTTAAGCGATATGCTTGCGAAGTAAAAAGGACTGGAGGAATAACCGTACAAATCATTAAGAATGTTTCTGAAATGATTATAAGTTAGATAAATATACGTTTTCTTTCCTACATCATTGCCAATCTTGTCGCGCGGTGTTTGTTCGTGGCTGAAATTGATGCGCTCCTGGCAACAGGCGTGTGAAACAAATTATGCGACGTATTACACTGGGGTGGTAAAATTCATGGAGTAGCGACACCCACCCACACAACTGGCGGTGGTATTGCGTACACAATGAATAAAAGGAAGAGCTGTCATTTCTACTCAGGTGGTTCATGTGATAAGCTTTCCGACGTGATTATGGCCGCAGGACGGAAATAAACAGACTTTGAACCCGGAATGGTAATTGGAGGTAGACGCATGGACACTCCATTTCGGAAATAGTTAGGGATTTCATTACTCCGAGAGTCGCAATATCAAGAGTCTACCGAGAATACCAAATTTCAGTCATCACCTCTCACCGCGAACAACGCAGTGCTCGAAGACATTCACTTACCGGCAGAGAGCATTGGCGTTTGCGTAGAGCTGCCCGTGCTAACAGAGAGGCAGTACTGCGGGAAAGAACCGAAGAAATCAATGTGAGACGTACGACGAACGTATCCGGTAGGACAATGCGGGAAGTCTGGAATTAATGGGCTATAGCAGCAGACGACCAAAGGGAGTGCCTTTGCTATCAGCACGACATAGCCTGCAACGCCTCTCCTGGGCTAGGGACCGTATCGGTCCAACCCTAGATGACTGGAAACCCGTGGCCTGATCAGATGAGTCCCGATTTCAGTGGGTAAGAGCTGATGATATGGTTCGAGTTCTGAGCAGAGCCCATGAAGCCGTAGACCCAAGTTGTCAACAACTCCTTAATCGTGTGGGCTGTGTCCTCTGGACCAACTGAACCGATCATTGACTGGAAATGGTTATGTTCAGCTAGTTGGAGACCATTTGCAGCCATTCACTGAGCCACATTTGTTCGCGATTGGTCTGAAGAACATTCCTCAGATTTCGAGCTAATGATTTGGGTACGCACGTCGCTTGACATGAATCCCAGCGATCATTTATCGGACTTAATCGAGAAGTCAGTTCGTGCGCAAAATCCTGCACCGGCAACACATTCGCATTTATGAACGGCAATGGGGGCAGCATGGCACAATATTTCTGCAGGTGACTTCCAACTAATTGCCACGTCGATTTCTGCACTATTCCGAGCAGAAGGAGGTCCGAAAAGATATTAAGAGGTGTCTCATGACTATTTTCACCTTCATATACAAGCGAAGTTTTATCGTAAGACCAATCAATTCTAGGTCACTACTAATATTCAAATCACCATTTCTAAATGGATCTTTGAAACTAACCGCAGCTCCTTCACAAAGAGGAAACAGGTTAATAGCTCAAAAGCATATAGTTCAAGAATCACACAAAAATAAAATAAGGCAACATTCCACGGAAATATATCTAATTTATTTACTTTAATCACAACCCTCCGCCGGCCACAGTGGCCATGCGGTTCTAGGCGCTTCAGTCTGGAACCGCGCGACCGCTACGGTCACAGGTTCGAATCCTGCCTTGGGCATGGATGTGTGTGATGTCCTTAGGTTAGTTAGGTTTCAGTCGTTCTAAGTTCTAGGGGACTGATGGCCTCAGATGTTAAGTCCTATAGTGCTCAGAGCCATTTGCACCAAAACCCTCCGGTTTCTCTCTCCGCCACCTCCAACTAGTTAATACATAGTACAAAGCTTCTGCAGATAAATCACAGGCGAAAGAAACACATAACTACGAAATCTATAAATAATCGAGCACAGTCTTTATGTACTGGAAAAATACTTTGGCGGTCTCTCTGCGGCATTAATAACAGCGTAGAGATGTAAACTTATCTCTTCTCCAGTGGGCCCAGGACTTCATCTTACAATGAACTACCGACAGGCTAGATTTATCGAACTCCAAGCGACTCCCAAAAATGCTTAAGAATAGTTCATTTCAGAAAAACAGGCATGAGGAGTACAATGAGTGGCTTTTAATTAACTTGCATAATAGTCTACTGTCACGTGAGAAGGGAAGTAGAGATCCATGAGATCCAGTTTCGTAAACAACAGTTATTCATTTGATTATAAAGCGGACTCGTGTACAAATTTACCTCGAAATGAATGATATTGCCTCAAAATAATGTAACCGAAAACAAAGTCGATTTTTGTTCTTAAAGAGTGTCTGTTCTTTTCATGAACTCAAGTATCATGCCACGATGTGTCATCCAACCCCCTTTTAATATGTACGTCTAGGAAGATAAGAAGTACTAGAAATGGATTTCCTTTTTTCCATAGCTTTTGAGAATGAGCTGTCTCATAGTTTTTAGAAGTCCTGTCATCCAACTTCTTTGACGCTTCTGCTATCGTTACTAAAGAAGCGTGACTGCAACTTCCATGGCAGAAGATTTGCGATAAAACTAAATAAGGACAGAGTGCTTTTCCTACAATAATTGCATAAGACATCTAGCACTGCGGAATGCTTATGGATGAAATGCCAATGTAACAGTCAGAAGAGGTAAGAGACACTTGAGAAGATAGTAACAAAGAATTAGTTGGAGCAGTAAATCCGAAAATGCACAGGCAATGTGTATGCAATTCCAGGTATGTCGGGCTTCGAAACATGAAGCTAAGAGATTTCGGAAACCTGGCAGAACGATAAAATTAATATACCGAAAATGTATACTACAAGGAAGAAGTGTCTCTCAGTGTGACAGAAAAAAGAGTTATTTCACTTGTGGAAGACATTAATGATTCAGAACTGCGATCAGAGTTTCAGAGAATGGTACGACCGCACTATCTCGTCTACGTTCTCTAGATGTGTCACAGTCTCGTTTTTTCTCTTTTTTAAAGTCTTCCTTCAGGGCCACAAATGCTTCTGTGGCTCATTTATCTATGCTGTAGATGAACAGAAGTCTGTAGAAAATAACATTCTGCTTATTCAGTCCTAACGTCGTTGTTATAGTCAGAAGATGACAGACTGTTCGTCCACTGATTGTAACGTGTATCATCAGATTATGCTTTCCTGGGAAAGTCATAGTAAACATCCTGTTTCATTTATTTTGGAGACTATGCAATAATCCACCACCTACACTCCCAACGACATCAGTTGCTCTAAACGCACTAAATAATCTTCTGTAGACCATGTGTTTCTTGAAGTTATCCCGATACATCGAATATTCCATGATTTTTCGGGAGTGCATCCGGGATATTATTAACTCTTGTCCGATATTTCGGCTGAAACCCTTTCAGCCATTCTCAATGTGAGTAACTTGCAAGATTTTTTATGCACTTTACACTGCGGAGTAAATCCGCGTGCGTCAAAGGTAACACTATTGGCAACAAGACTGGCGAGCCCTGTAAATTCCTGCAATTTTTAAAGAAATATTTCTCACATACTTTAGAAAGACTATAAACCTTACATGTCTTCCTTTGTGCTCTTCTTTTGGTTGGTCTACATTTTTCGCCTGCAGAGCTCTCTTAATTTGATAAAAAAAAGTGTAAATGTCGTGTGGCTAGGGCCTCCCGTTGGGTAGACCGTTCGCCGGGTGCAAGTCTTTCATTTGACGCCACTTTGGTGACTTGCGCATCGATGGGGATGAAAATGATGATGATTAGGATAACAAAACACCCAGTCACTGAGCGGAGAAAATCTCCGAAACAGCCGGGAATCGAACCCGGGCCCTTAGGATTGACATTCTGTCGTGCTGACGACGTTTTTTTTTTTCTTTTTTTAATTTTGTCCGGTATTGTTCGTTGCATTCGGTCTGGGCGGACGTCAAAAGACATCCGCTTAAGTTGTTCGTTGATTCCTTTACTCAGTTTTTTTATTACAGAGGGCGAGCGAGCACGCTGAGCTACAGTGCCGGCGCCACTCAGCTACCGGGGGCGGACTCTTAATTTGTTGTTTGTACACAAATGTTAAGTGTACGGCCTTTCTACCGTATGTGAGAAATGTTGTTGTTGTTGTAGTGGTTTTCTGTCCAAAGACTGGTTTGATGCAGCTCTCCACGCTATCTATCCTCTGCAAGCCTCTTCACTCTGCAAGCCTCTTCATCTCCGAGTAATCACTACAACCCGCATCCATCTTAATCTGCTTAGTGTATTTACCTCTTCGTCTCCCTCTACGATTTTTACCCTCCACGCTTCCCGGCAGTACTAAATTGGCGATCCCTTGATGCCTCAGAACGTGTCCTACAATCGATTCCTTCTTCTAGTAAGTTGTGCCAAATATTCCTCTTCTCCCCAGTCTGTTCCGTACCTTCTCATTAGTTACGTGATCTACCCATCTGATCTTCAGCATTCTTCTGTAGAACCACATTTCAAAACCTTTATTCTCTTCCTGTCTAAACTGCTTATCGTCAATGTTTCACTGCCATATATGGCTACACTCCATACAAATATTTTCAGAAGAGACTTTCTGACATTTAAATCTATGCTCGATGTTATCAAATTCTCTTCTTCAGA
Source organism: Schistocerca nitens (assembly GCF_023898315.1). Lineage (NCBI taxonomy): Eukaryota > Metazoa > Arthropoda > Insecta > Orthoptera > Acrididae > Schistocerca > Schistocerca nitens. Next base: position 507,458,907 of record NC_064615.1, read on the forward strand.
ACCGCTTTCGTTGCCATTGCCAGTCTACATTTTATATCCTCTCTACTTCGACCATTATCAATTATTTTGCTGCCCAAACAGCAAATCTCATCTATTGCTTTAGGTTTCTCATTTCCTTATCTAATTCCCTCGGCATCTCCTCATTTAATTCGACTACATTCCTTTATCCTCGTTTTGCTTTTGTTGAAGTTCATCTTATATCCTCCTTTCAAAACACTGTCCATTCCGTTCAACTGCTCTTCCAAGTCCTTTGCTGTCTCTGGCAGAAGTACAATGTCACCCTCAAACATCAAGGCTTTTATTTCTTCTCCCTGGATTTTAATTCCTACGCCAAATGTTTCTTTTGCTTCTTCATTTACTGCCTGTTCAATACACAGATTGAATAACATCGGGGATAGGCTACAACCCTGTCTCACTCACTTCTTAATTACTACTTCCTTTTTGTACCCCTCGATTCTTATAACTGCCATCTGGTTTCCGTACAAATTGTAAATATCCTTTTTCTCCTTCTATTTTACCCTTTTCACCTTCAGAATTTGAAAGAGAGTATTCCAGTCAATATTGTAAAATGCTTTCTCTAGGTCTATATATGCTATAAACGTAGGTTTGCCTTTCCTTAACATATCTTCTAAGATAAGTTGTAGAGTCAGTCTTGCCTCGCGTGTCCCTACATGTTTACGGTACGCAAACTGAATTTCCCCAGGGTCGGTTTCTACCAGTTTTTCAAAGCGTCTGTAAAGAATTCGTGTTAGGATTCTGCAGCTGTGACTCATTAAACTGATAGTTCTGTAATTCTCATACCTGTCAGCACCTGCTTTCTTTGGAATTGCAATTATTACATTTTTCTTGAAGTCTCAGGGTATTTCGCCTGTCTCATACAGCTTGCTCACCAGATGGAAGAGTTTTGTCACGGCTGGTTCTCCCAACGCTTCCAGTAGTTCCAACGGAATGTTGTCTACTCCCGCGGCATTGTTTCGACTTACGTCTTTCAGTGCACTGTCAAATTCTTCACGCAGTATCATATCTCTCATCTTTATTTAAGTCCTCTTACATTCCCATAATATTGCCCTCAAGTACATCATCCTAGTATAGATCCTGTATATACTCCTTCCACCTTCCTGCTTTCACCCCCTCTTTGCTTAGGATTGGTTTTCCATCTGAGCTCTTGATATTCATAAAGGTGGATCTCATTTCTCCAAAGGTCTCTTTAATTTTCCTATAGTTAGCATCTATCTATCTTACCCCTGATAACATATGCCTCTACATCTTTACATTTGTCTTCTAGCCATTCCTGCTCAGCCATTTTGAACTTCCTGTCGATCTTATTTTTGAGACATTTGTATTCCATTTCGCCTGCTTCATTTACTTTATGTTTTCTCCTTTCATTGAGTAAATTCAATGTCTGTTGTGTTACCCAATGATTTCTACTAGCGCTCGTCTTTTTACCCACTTCATCCTCTGCTGCCTTCAGTATTTCATCTCTCAGAGCTACCATCCTTTTTCTGGTGTATTCCTTCCCCTGCTCTTGTCAGTCGTTCCCTAATGTTCTCTCTGAAACTCTCTACAACCTCTGATTCGTTCAGCTTATCCAGGTTCCAACTCCTTAAATTCCTTACTTTTTTGCAGTTGCTTCAGTTTTGATCTACAATTAGTAACCAATAAATTGTGGTCAAGAGTCCACATCTGACGCTGGGAATGTCTTTCAATTTAAATCCTGGTCCCTAAATGTCTGTCCTACTATTATATAATCAATCTCTTCATCATCTGTGGAGCTAGTTGACATTTATACTTGTACTGCTGTGGGAGGCGTTGCCTTCGTGTCTATCTTGGTTGCAATAATGTCTTCACTATGCTGTTCATAATAGCTTATCCGTATTCCTATTTTTTTGTTCATTATTAAACTTTTCCTGCATTACCCCTATTTGATTTTGTATTTACAACCCTGCATTCACTTGACCAGAAGTCTTGTTCCTCCTACCACCGAACTTCACTAATTCCCACTATATATAACTTTAACCTATTCATTTATTTTTTTAAATTTTCTAACCTACTTGCGCGATCAACGGTTTGGGACATTCCACGCTCCGATCCGTAGAGCGCCGATTTTGTTTCTTCTGACAACGTCGTCCTCCTGAGCAGTCCCCGCCCGGAGATCTGAATGGGAAACTATTTCACCTCCGGAATATTTTGCTCAACGGGATGCCATCATCATTTAACCATACAGTAAAGCTGCATGCCCTCAGGAAAAATTGCAGCTGTATTTTCCTCTTGCTTTCAGCCGTTCGCAGTACCAGCACAGCAATGCTGTTTTGGTTGATGTTACAAGGCCAGTTTAGTCAGTCATGCAGATTGTTGCCCCTGCAACTACTGAAACTGCTGCTGCCCCTTTTCAGGAACCATACGTTTGTCTGGCCTCTTAACAGATATCCTTCCGTTGTGGTTGCACCTGCGGTCGGCTATTTATATTGCTAAGGCACTCGTGCCTCCCCACCAACGACAAGGTCCATGGTTCATTATTGTCGTAATTTTTTAAGAAATTTGGGACATATTTCTTCAGATATTATGAGAATGATGAAGAAGTATAAGGTGGGGTGTGATGTTCCTCCCATCGACCAAGACAGCATTTCGTCTGGGATCTGTGAAGGATGATCTGCTATTACGAAAGGTGAGTATACATGAAATTCCATGTGAGTGTGGTATAAAGTACAGAGTGCAAACAATACGCACTGTAAAGAAACGTTGAACTGGACACCAGCGATACACTCTGCTACGCAGACCAGTAAATCCACAGTGGCTGAATATTGAATTTTCGCTGGCCATTCAATTGATTACGAGGAATTTAAGATAGAGGCCACAACCCTATCCCACTTGGATTTAGTGGTAAAGGAAGCTGTGGAAATGCAATTAGCAAACAACCTACTGAAGCGGGACGAGCGTTTCCAGTTCGACAAAGCATGGAAACCCTCATTAAAAATGTCTGCACTCTCGAAAGAAATATTGTTCTAGGTCTTGACTGCCTGGCATTACAACACATTCCGTCCATAATAATCAACCAAATACTTCGTAAGCACTGTGGATACTCTTATACTACGCTTACTTCGTTTTAATCCTAGAGGTGTACAGTTTTATCTATAACAATTATATAAGAAGATAGTAACTGTTCTCGAAATAACAGATACCATTGATAACCGTGCAGCTTCTCTAGAATAAATTATAATTAATTGAAACACTCAGCTGCTGACAGGTGTTTTTAATATACCTCGATGGGGGCAGCTGTAAATGTGTGCCCCGAGAGGGACTCGAACCTGGGATCTGCTGCTTACATGAAGACGCTCTATCCATCCTTTTTTAACTCATTTTGTTCGTTGTAGTTTGTTCTAAGTGTTCGGGGCAGACGACCTACGACGTCCGTTTAAGTTTTTAGTTGATCCATTCACTCAGTTTTTTATTGCAGAGGGCAGCTAACCCTCTGGCCGAGCACGCTGAGCTACCGTGTTGGCTATCCATCTGGGCCACCGAGGACACAGATGAATAACGCGACTGCAGGGATTTATCCCTTGCACGCTTCCCGTGAGACCCACATTCCCAACTGTCCACAGTCTACATACGTAATGTTCCTAAAAGATATTTGCCCATCAGTGGTATCTGTTATTTCGAGAACAGTTACTATCTTCATATATGGCTACCCGGCCATTGACTTTCGTCTATGCGAATGCGCACAGGTTACCCGAACTCTTACGGGAATCGTCATCTCAGTGGGCGCGAGTAATGAGTGGATGGGCAAATATCTATCAGGAACATTACTTATGTAGACTGTGGAAAGTTGGGAATGTGGGTCTCACGGGAAGCGTCCCTGCAGTCACGTTATTCATCTGTGTCCTCGGTGGCCCAGATTGATAGCCGACACAGTAGCTCAGCGTGCTCGGTCAGAGGGTTAGCTAACCTCCGTAATAAAAAAACTGAGTGAATGGATCAACTAAAAACTTAAACGGACGTCGTAGGTCGTCTGCCCCGAACACATAGAACAAACTATGACGAACAAAATGAGGTAAAAAAAAAGATGGATAGAGCGTCTTCCATGTAAGCAGGAGATCACGGGTTCGAGCCCCGGTCGGGGCACACATTTTCAGCTATCACCATCGAGGTATATCAACAGCACCTGTCGGCAGCTTCAATTAATTATCATTTATAACGGTTATAGCGATCTCAGGTGCTGTTACAGACAGTGCTGTGTTTGGCGCATGAGCGTTTCCTCCAGACTGTAAAGTGCTTTAAAAATCTTGCTAGCGACTCACCTTGAGAATGGCTGAAAGTTTGTCAGCCGAAATATCGGTGCAAATGTTAATAATATCCCCGGTGCACTCCTGAAAAATGGTTGAATATTCTTTCTGGCGGAAAAACTTCAAAATACATATAGTCAACAGAAGATTATTAAGGGCGTTTGGAACAACTAACATATTTGGGAGTATAGGAAATAGGTTATTGCTTAGTCTCATAAATATATGAAATAAGATGTTTACTATCACATCCCGAGGAAAGCATAATCAGCACAGTAACCAGAGATAAATGTCACAACCATCGTAGGAACAGCCTGGCAAGCAGGTTATTTTGTACGAACATCGGTTTATCTACAGGAAAGGCAAATGAGCCAGTAAATGAGCCACAGAAGCAATTCTGTTCCAAGAGAAAGAAGTTAGAAAGTTAAAAAAGAAAAAAAAACGGAAATAATGACACACCTAGAGAACTTAGACGAGATTTTAAATATGGAATAAAGATGTTCGAAATATTGATGCGCTAAGACTACCCGCGACATAGGTGAAAACTATCGCTCTAACACAGAATTCACTGAACTATGAACATCAGTGACGTTCTTACCCTACGAACACATTCCGTTTGCCTTTCGTTATGTTCTTGGCACAATAATCTACAGATATGCATTCACGATAACCAGTCTCACTTAAAACTGCTATTGCAATGGTGGCGAGTCTTGCCTCTGTCGATACATCAAGCAGCTTCCAACTTGAATCAGAACGTAGGATGCCGCAAACTGTGGAGCAGCGTCCTTTCACACGTTGCCTCTGTTATTACTCTGAACTTTTTCGTCCGTGGTGGAACTTGTGCTAGATAAGCTAGGGCTGTTCTTTGATCGTATGGCTGCAGACAAGTTATAGCATGCGTCGACACACGGTGTCCATACGAAATGCGGCAACTTCGAACACTTCGCTTGCTCATGCAAATTACTTACAAATTCACAAAGAAAATATGAGTTTTCGCAGAAGTTTACATCTACATCTACATCCATACTCGGCGAATCACTGTGAAGTGCGTGATAGAGAGTACTTCTCATTGTAGCAGTTCTAAGGGCGTCTTCCCGTTCCATTAACGTAGGCAGTACTGGATGAATGACTATTTCAGAGCCTCTGTATGTGTTGTAATTAATCTAATCTTGTCGTCGCGATGCCTACAGGAGCGTCATGTAGCGAGTTGTATTATATTCCATATGTAATCACTTAAAGCCGCTTCTTGAGATTATGTAAGTAGACTTTCTCTTTATATTGTCTCTGACAGTTCAGTTTCTTCACAGTCTCTGTGACGTATTCCAACGGTCAAACAAACCTGTGACCAATCTCCAGGTAATCATATTTGGTATGGTTCCCACACACCTCAGTAATATTTTAAGTGATTTGTAAGCAATATCATTTGTAGACCGATATTATTTCCCCAGCATTCTACCAATGATCCGAGGTCTATCATCGGCCTTTCGTACGACTGAGCTTATGTGATCGTTTCATTTCATTTCCTTACGCAGTGTAACGTCGAAATATTTGTGTGAGCTGACTAAATTCCATTTGTGACTCGTTGATACTGTAGTCATGGAATACTACGTTCACTTTTCCTTTTGTGAAGTGCTGAATTTCACATTTCTGTACATTTAAAGCAAATTGCTAATGTTCGCATCGCTTTAAAATCTTATCAAGATTCGACTGAATTTTTCTGCAGCTTTTGCCATACAGTATTGCAGTATAGATAAGTGTACCATCTGCGAGAAGTCTGAGATTACTATTAATAGTGTCTGCAAGGTATAGATAGTATATAAATTAGTCAACATTTCCTGGCTATATTGGTGACCTACGATGCATACATAACACATAATAATAATAATAATAATAAGAAGAAGAATGATAACTATGTTTAGAAGATGAGACGTTACGCGACTAAGACATTGCATCGCCGACTGTATTAACGCACTTCCCCTTGATTCCAACAGTAGTTTGTCGCCAATGGATAGTTATTCAGTATCTCTGTTTTTTCGTCGTTACTATGATTAGAGCCAGCGTCCCTCCACAGCGAACAACAGCTCAGCAAATCAGAAGGTGACACTAAATTTTTAGCTCGTTCTCGTGCCAGCAGAAGATAATCACTGATATGGTCCACCTGCTTATAAGGGCACAACCTTCTCTTATTTTTACCGAAACAAGTTTTACCACAGCTGGAACGCAATCAGTAGACGCTTTTTTATTTGTTCTGAAAATAGTGATGTAAATAAATGTGTAGTTACTGTTAGTAAATTTATCATTGTGTTTCCCTTGCGCTACATTTTGCGTATCTTCATACCGCCGATGTGTTTCAGACAGCCATTTTACGATCTAATAAATATCGTGCTCACACGTCCCTGTGTAACATGCATCATGGCAGTTACTTACAATTCCTATTATAGTGATTTATGCGAGTCAGAATGCTCCGACTTTTCAGGAGTATGCACACTCTATCTTTATTGTACTCGCACAGGCTGTAAATATAAACTATGTAAGTATTATTCCTGGCCTTTTCCATCTCCCGTTGGCTTATGCAATCCCCATCGAATATGGTACTCTCCATTAGGACAATTTGCCGAGGTGCCGATGTAGGATTGTGCCACTAATAGTTTAGGTAGCTTGATGGTAAATCACTTAATCTCTTCTCACCTTCAAATTCGCCACGTATCAGCTTTGTCGTACATATCTATGATGTCAAGTATCTCGATTAAAAAATTTGCAAAATACCTCGCTTTGTCGCTAGGCACTGAATGACTTGTGCGTGGATGTCTAGAGTCATATATTTCCGACAACGTACTAAGTACTTGTACGATATATGTCTTTTGCATTCAGTGGCGCACGAACAGGCTACTGGATGAATAATAAAATTTCTATGACGGACAACTGAATGTGGAAGAGAGGAGAAGAGTATCTTCTCTACATGAAGACTCCAACATAAAGTGAGATTTTATTGAATGAAGAGCATAATTTTTCGTAAGATGTGCGGGTAAATAATTCTTGCCCAACACTCGCTGCTACATATCTGCCAGACTGTATCCTTACACATAACGCTGTGAAGTTCATGTAAAATCAAAACCACCGTACAACCAAGCAAATGGAAACATTCAAAGTTGTGGTATATAAGAGGATTTTAATCATTATCATTCCTGCACAGGATATGGAAGAGGACGAGTCTGAGGCCTCAGGAAGCTAATTACCTGACCGACTCTGCAGCTGGCGATGTTGCGCCGATATCGAGTTGATTAATTAGGAAGTCGTTTATCTCCGCTCAGACTACTCCCCGTACATGGCTCCCGTTACGTTTATAGCTGGAGAATAAAGTTTCAAACGGCCGAGAAATGAAGCAGTAACTGGTGTGATCATAACAATTTATTTAAACACAAAGGAATTAAACTTCTCTGAAGAGTGTGACGCAGACGTTTCCGTAAATCGTAGTACCGACCTTCTTTAGAGTCCAATACGTCATTAGAGTATAGCAGGTCACAATTTCCGAAGTCCAAACATAAATCGCTGGTATCAGATCTTGATTTAAATCTTAAGGCCATTCATCTTGGGTAATTGGCTCATTCTCCCTGTAACAGGGGTATACAAGAGCCATATTAGGCGATTCGGCAGCTACAAAATCCATCCATCATTTATGCTTGCTTCAAAGATACCAAACACCGTGTTATTAGTTGTTTGTTACTGCTGTGAGTATATTTTTGTCTTTGACCTGTTTTGTATAACAATTTATAAAGCACTAATGTAGTTCGAATCAGGGTAATGTTAGCTTTACATCTGCCGGCCGCGGTGGTCTAGCGGTTCTGGCGCTGCAGACCGGAACCGCGGGACTGCTACGGTCGCAGGTTCGAATCCTGCCTCGGGCATAGGTGTGTGTGATGTCCTTAGGTTAGTTAGGTTTAAGTAGTTCTAAGTTCTAGGGGACTTATGACCTAAGATGTTGAGTCCCATAGTGCTCAGAGCCATTTGAACCACTTTTTGCTTTACATCTTCTAGAAAGTACTCTGACTTTTGACAATTTCGTCAGAGTTACGGAAGTTCCAGGGATTGTAGATCTGACATTAGAGATCATTCATGGCTATTTCCGAAAAAAAAGATACACAGAGACTTCAGTTTTACATATTATCATTCAGTTGATACATAGTAACCGTCATAGAACCCCTTTATGCAAGCAGAGTTTTCCAGGCAGAGTACGTTACAGCCATTAGAGAAGGGGATGCCCAGTCACAAAGGTAAGGCAACTGCTCATGTCAAAATTGCTAGAGACATTTCTTATAGGCAATAGACTTGTTGTGTATAGCAGATCTGTAAGAAAGTGACGCAGTCCTTCATGCGAAGAATGACGGGTCTTGGTGGTGGAAAAGTCTCAGACCACATTGGAGGCAGTGGTTTAACAGCTCACAGCTTTTATACAATCGTGTCATTAGAATTCTGATTACTAGATGAGCAGCTGTCTATGAAAACGAAAATCAGTTTTAATTTTAACTTGGTTTATTGCGAGCTATTACAGAGTAATAAACAATTTGAAAACTGGACACACAGTTACCGTGGTTCACAATTTGAGCGTCCTTTACAGAGTAAGCCAGTTTCACTCTTATGGACCGTGTCTGACATCTCATAATTAGAGAGCAAAACGGCCTTCTTTATAAGGGGCAGTCAGATAAAAAAGTGGCAGATGGAAAAATGTATGTAAACTTTATTTCAAACGTAATCACGAGACAACACTGTCAGTGCCTTCATGAAAATATGTTTGCGGTTGCGTACGGAGCAAAGACTGTACCTAGGTGTTCAGCTCTTCGTTCAAAGCAAATCGATAGCCACGAATGTCTTTCTTGAGGGTTACAAAAAAATGTAAATCGCATCGGGAGAGGTCGGGAATGTACTGAGGATGTGTAAGGGCTTCCCAGCAAAAATTCTGCAGCATAATCCAAACATTCTTAGAAACACGTGCACCCGCCCACATGTAGCCACAGTTGTTTCGATTACACTCCAGAAGTTTCGCTCGAATATCAAGACTCGTCTCCAATGATAATTTTCTGAATAAAAGAATTTCCGCATGTTGCATTTCAATCAACCCGCAGCAGGCGTCCACAAGTAGTCGATTCTTGTTCCGTAGTTAGCATGTTCGGGACAAATTTTGCAAACACTTTTCTCTTCTTCAAATCACTGTGGAGAATGTCTTGAGTGTGAAACAACAATGTTGATGCACTACGGCCGCACCTCCATTTCTTAATACTGCCTGCTCACAGCTGATTGGTCGAAAGTACTTAGTTTATAGTTGCTACTTCAAGCTGCCACCGCAGTTACTGTCCTGATGTCGCTTAAACGCCAGAAATAAAATTAATCTCGAGTCTTTTTGGATGGACAATGTTGTTTATAATGTCTTCCTGAATTAACCCAACTGCCGGCCGGAGTGGCCGAGCAGTTCTAGGCGCTACAGTCTGGAACCGCGCGACCGCTACGGTCGCAGGTTCGAATCCTGCCTCGGGCATGGATGTGTGTGATGTCGTTAGTTTAGTTAGGTTTAAGTAGTTCTAAGTTCTAGGGGACTGATAACCTCAGCAGTTAAGTCCCATAGTGCTCAGAGCCATCTGAACCATTTTTTAACCCAACTGTTCTTTAATAGTCAGATATGAAGTATTTTCTATTCGTTTTTGACTAGATTATTAGTGACTATCAGATCGACCAGACATGATTACTCGCCTAGTTTTCATCATGACGTTTTCGTACCCGTAAAAGTATTATGCACACTAAGCCCTGTTTCATTAGTGACTCTCTCGAAAAGATCAGGTCTGTTTGCAGGCAGAATGTAATTTCTTTATCAGGTGTGGTTCTGGCATATTTGTTCGAGGCTGCTGACACTATACAATAAGGTGACAAAAGTCATGGGATACCTCATAATAGAGTGTCGGACCGCCTTTCGCGCGGCATAGGGCAGCAACTCGACGTGACATGGACTCACCAAGTGGTTGGAAATCCTCTGTAGAAATATTGAGCCATGTTGCCTCTATAGCTGTCCATAATTGCGAAAGTGTTGCCGGTGCAGGATTTTGTGCACCATCTGATCTCTCGATTATGTCTCATAAATGTTCGATGAGTGGCGAAATCATTCACTCGAACTGTCCACAATGTTCTTTAAATCAGTCGCGAACAATTGTGGCTCGGTCACATGGCGCATTATCATCCATAAAATTTTCGTCGTTTTTTGGGAACATGAAGTCCATGAATGGCTGCAAATGGTCTCCAAGTACCCGAGCGTAACCGTAAGGTAACTATTTCACTTCAATGATCGTTTAAGTTGAATCAAAGGACCCAGTGTATTCCTTGTAAACACAGCCCGCACCATTATGCAGCCACCACCAGCTTGCACAGTGCCTTGTTGACAACTTGGGTCCATGGCTTCGTGGTGTCTACGCCACACTATAAACCTACTACGAGGTGCATTCAAGTTCTAAGGCCTCCGATTTTTTTTCTAATTAACTACTCACCCGAAATCGATGAAACTGGCGTTACTTCTCGACGTAATCGCCCTGCAGACGTACACATTTTTCACAACGCTGACGCCATGATTCCATGGCAGCGGCGAAGGCTTCTTTAGGGGTCTGTTTTGACCACTGGAAAATCGCTGAGGCAATAGCAGCACGGCTGGTGAATGTGCGGCCACGGAGAGTGTCTTTCATTGTTGGAAAAAGCCAAAAGTCACTAGGAGCCAGGTCAGGTGAGTAGGGAGCATGAGGAATCACTTCAAAGTTGTTATCACGAAGAAACTGTTGCGTAACGTTAGCTCGATGTGCGGGTGCGTTGTCTTGGTGAAACAGCACACGCGCAGCTCTTCCCGGACGTTTTTGTTGCAGTGCAGGAAGGAATTTGTTCTTCAAAACATTTTCGTAGGATGCACCTGTTACCGTAGTGCCCTTTGGAACGCAATGTCCCAGAACATGGACACCATCATTTTTTCAGCACTGGCGGTTACCCGAAATTTTTTTGGTGACGGTGAATCTGTGTGCTTCCATTGAGCTGACTGGCGCTTTCTTTCTGGATTGAAAAATGGCATCCACGTCTCATCCATTGTCACAACCGACGAAAAGAAAGTCCCATTCATGCTGTCATTGTGCGTCAACATTGCTTGGCAACATGCCACACGGGCAGCCGTGTGGTCGTCCATCAGCATTCGTGGCACCCACCTGGATGACACTTTTCGCATTTTCAGGTCGTCGTGCAGGATTGTGTGCACAGAACCCACAGAAATGCCAACTCTGGAGGCGATGTGTTCAACAGTCATTCGGCGATCCCCCAAAACAATTCTCTCCACTTTCTCGATCGTGTCGTCAGACCAGCTTGTGCGAGCCCGAGGTAGTTTCGGTTTGTTGTCACACGATGTTCTGCCTTCATTAAACTGTCGCACCCACGAACGCACTTTCGATACGTCCATAACTCCATCACCACATGTCTCCTTCAACTGTCGATGAATTTCAGTTGGTTTCACACCACGCAAATTCAGAAAACGAATGATTGCTCGCTGTTCAAGTAAGGAAAACGTCGCCATTTTAAGTATTTAAAACAGTTCTCATTCTCGCCGCTGGCGGTAAAATTCCATCTGCCGTACGGTGCTGCCATCTCTGGGACGTATTGACAATGAACGCGGCCTCATTTTAAAACAATGTGCATGTTTCTATCTCTTTCCAGTCCGGAGAAAAAAAATCGGAGGCCTTAGAACTTGAATGCACCTCGTATCAGCTCTTATGAAATGAAATCGGTTGTCCAGTTCACGGTTTTCCAGTCGTATAGGGTCCAACGATATGATCACGAGCCAAAGAGAGGCGCTGCTGGCGATGTCGTGCTATTAGCAGAGGCATTCGCGTTGGGCGTCTCCTTCCACAGTACATTAACGCCACATTTTTCCGCACTGTCCTAACGGATACGTTCGTCATACGTCACACATTGATTTGTGTGGTGATTTCACGTACTATTGCTTGTCTGTTCGCTCCATGCAAAGGTGGCTGCTCTCGGCTATTACGTGAAGGCCGTCGGCCACTGAATTGTCTGTGGTATTCTTGACAGGTGGATCTCGGAATATTGTATTCCCTAACCATTTCCGAAACGAAATGTCCCATGCGTCTAGCTCCAACTACCATTCCGCGTTCAAAGTCAGTTAATTCCCATCTTGCGGCCATAAACACGTCTGAAACCTTCTGACATGAATCAACTGAGTACAAATGACGGATCCACCAATACACTGCCCTTTAGTACCTTGTGTACGCGATATTACAGCCATCTGTACATGTATATATCGCTATCCCATGATTTTTGTCAGCTCAGTGTATCAAATGTTCCATCACGTGACTGTTTGTCCTTACTGCCGGTGCGGTTCATTTCTAGAGAAGATACAGGCAATTTCCTTTCACCACCTACCACCTATGAGAGCTTGTTGGTTCCAGTCTAAACTACATTTAAATGACTCTACAGTCAACATGTCTGAATCTGGTGGCTTCATTCGGTTGTTAAAGTCCATCGAGCATAATTAATCTAATCGGTGTTAGTTGTCAATGAGAGTCGTTTCAGACTTAATTTCACCTGACGTTTCTTCTTGTTATTGAAACCTACCCTTCTCCTAAGAAGTATAATTTATTACTTCGGTGTACCTTCCGTTTAATTATGCCACTGAAGAACACAGTTGCAGTACAACGTTGTATGCGCTAAAGCTAAAACCAATGTGACGTGTCCATGTTTGTAAACGTATATATCTGTACTAGGTGTAACCAAAAAATTATAATTACCACCACGAATTTGTCCGCAGTTGTGGTACGTAGTCACTGAAATCGGCATCACCGTGGCACGTCACTAGAGGTGCCGAAACAATATGGCGCTGCCCATCTTCAACTTCTCAGTGGGATACGGCATTTTGTTTCGGTCCTCTAGCAGCGTGTTCTGGTACTGTGGTGCATGAAGAAGTGTGCCTACAAGAAGAAAATAATAAAACAAAGAATCGAACTTTACTTTCTCGAAGCGATAGTTAGAACTGCATGACTATCCTTTGTACAATACTGAAATCGCACTGCTGTAGAGTTCTTGTGCAATCTCCTGACCTTCTATACCATAAAACTGATACCGCTTTCACTGAAAAAAGATACACAATGAAAGGCAGCTTTAATAATTATTCCACCGGCTGCAAATTTCGTGCCCGCATCTCGTGGTCGTGCGGTAGCGTTCTCGCTTCACACGCCCGGGTTCCCGGGTTCGATTCCCGGCGGGGTCAGGGATTTTCTCTGCCTCGTGATGGCTGGGTGTTGTGTGCTGTCCTTAGGTTAGTTAGGTTTAAGTAGTTCTAAGTTCTAGGGGACTGATGACCATAGATGTTAAGTCCCATAGTGCTCAGAGCCATTTGAACCATTTTTGCAAATTTCGTCCACAACTGGCCATGGTAACTGACACCCTGCCGAATGGTATGGCGGCAGTGAAATGAAGTCTGCAGTTCAAAATGGTTCTGAGCACTATGGGATTTAACATCTGTGGCCATCAGTCCCCTAGAACTTAGAACTACCTAAACGTAACCAACCTAAGGACATCACATACATCCATGCCCGAGGCAGGATTCGAACCTGCGACCGTAGCAATCGCGCGGTTCCGGACTGCGCGCCTAGAACCGCTAGACCACCGCGGCCGGCGAAGTCTGCAGTGGCAGCTGTCCTGTAAATATTTGGTTGTCAATCAGTTCTATATTAATTCTTCAGGCTTTCCCGGCGAGGCGTTGTCATGTTGATTAATCGGGTTTCTGCCGGTTATCTGCGTCCGATAGTATCGGACAGCACCTGAAGAAGGCTGCGAGTAACGCAGTCGAAATATCGAGCAGGAAAGACGCGAATAACCGGCAAAAACCCGATTAATCAACATGATAATTCTATATTCTTATCCAAACACAGCTTGTGTGATTAAATTTATTTTTCCCTTGCAGTGACGTTAATGTAGTCTGCATAAACTGATATTATCACAATAAGCTGTTTATCGTTACTGTCGCAATGACTATCCCTTCTTTTAAATTTTATTATTTACTAGTGAGCTGTGCAATGCTTCTCAGTTGCTAAATATGTATGGAATTAGGTATACATCCTAATCTTCTTCTACCCCCACTCTCTATCCCTCCTCCCTCATCCGTTTGTCCATCTCTTCCTATCTATCTCTGTCACTCTGTTCACGGTACATCTCTTACACCACACACCATCCATCTCCTCTCTCAACTCTCCATTAACATCCTCCTTCCCTTCCCTTATATCCATGTCCTTCTCGCCTTCTCTGCCCATCTTCTCCCCCCTACCGGTAAACTGAAACGACATTTGTGAGCCAAACACTCATCTCTGTTGAGTAAAGATGTGAATTACTGTCGTCAGCTGCTGGGAAAAATGAGAAACAAGTGAATTTCATGGCTATAAAGTAGCAGAACTTAACCGTAAAGGCAAAAAAAAAAAACTTTTAATGCTCGAATATAGAGAAACGGTAATCATAGTTCTTGGCTTAGAGGCTGCTACTGAGATTTAGAAAATTCGTCTCCCTCCTTTCAAAATCAGCCGCCGAGTTAGTCTCGTGTCCTGTGATCCAATGTCATCGAAGGCATTTTGGAAGGAGAAAATAAATAGCAGTCATTAGGTCTCACTTCAGATAGATGAGTCCTCCGTGCGATCAGCGTGTGGCGTCTCGGAAAGTACAATCCTACAGTATTCGAACACCACACTGCTGTCCGTAAACTTCTCTAATTTCGACAATGTTTCCGTCAGCAATGAGCTGGCGCGGCTAACGTACTCTCAGAACGAAAGACCAAGAGGGGAGACGACTTGGCTAACGTCCTCTCAGTATGAGAGCCCGAACGGAAGACCACGACTGAGAGTCCAGCAAGATCGCTCTTCACCTTTGTTTTCTCACCTCAGCTTTAACCGAGCTAATCACATCCCTAGATCCTCTCAAAATACCCAGTTTGCCAGTGCCAACCAATGTACAGCCTGGGAGTAGAACTATTTTCCACAATTCTTTTTATTTATACAAAATTTCACAAG
The DNA here is from genome assembly GCF_023898315.1 of Schistocerca nitens. Taxonomy (NCBI): domain Eukaryota; kingdom Metazoa; phylum Arthropoda; class Insecta; order Orthoptera; family Acrididae; genus Schistocerca; species Schistocerca nitens. The sequence goes on from NC_064615.1 coordinate 507,474,268, forward strand.
CAAATTCCGGCCTCGCCGGCTGGGAAGAACCACAGCTGTGGTCAATAACACGTTTACTGGAAGTTTTCTCCCAAGAGACCACTCGAGATTCCCCGTCGTAGCGAACACAGATTCTTGCATTGAAAGTTTGTTATTCGGAACTCCTGGCCCGCCCCACTTGAGTTACTCGAAGGCGTAAAATTAGTGGGAATAGGCGAAAGCACGTACAGGAAAGCCCGTCCAGCTATCCACTGCTCTGTTTCGGTAAACACTTGAACACCTGCAGCCGCGCGTCCCTCAGAGGTTGGCGGCCGCTGTGGCCGCTCTAAACGGATAACAGGAATCCCCCAGTTCACCATTCATACCGTCAGGCTGTGGCCTTCGGCGGTTAGGTGGGGACGTAGCCGAGCTCTGTCTCACGTACTGCCTTTCCGCAAAATCTTATAATTACAAAACCGCGGAATTCTCGCGTGCGGATGCGTTTCCACAAAGATTTCCTACACCGTAATTTAGAGTATTACTCCAACAAAACCTAAAGTGTCAGGTTAAATGGACTCATGTAAGGTGCAAGGCCGTTGCCACCTTACAACTAAAAACAGCTCCTTTCTTAGATAACATTATGCTTTGTGACATGAGTGCAGTATGAGATGTAAAGTTGAAAACCATCGCATTACGTCATAAGATAAATATGGTGATTGTGTTACAAGTGGTGTAGAGCGGGCTGACACGTCGCAGTACGCTGAAACATCGTTGGTATGTTCATTAATCGGTACGCAGCTGAATTACGGGGTGCAGCAGGGAGGCGGCCCATTCCCATGGCAGTTGATGAAATTGCTGCTGCTATAGCCGACCGTGCAGCAAGTGCCTCAGATTCCACGGCTAGCGCTCGAGCTGTGCCACGGGAATTTTCTCTCACCTGGTCAACAGTTCAAAAGATTTCGCGGAGCTTTTTACACTGGTAACTGTACAAGACACAGACTATGTACTAAATGAAGCCCCAAGAAAGGCTACAACGCCCGTACTTTTCTCTTCGTTTTTTGGCACGCTTAGAGATGGGTGGGAAATATTCTTTGTACGGACAAGACACATTTCACTGTGCACGGTTCCCTGAATGCCCAGAACTGTCCCTTATGGGGTTCTACTAGGCCATGTTTTGTACAGGAATATCTACTGCACTCAGACTGCGTGGTGTGATTTCACAAGGTTTTTCACTCTTGGTCTTTTTTTCTTTGAGGAGCTGACACCTCGCGGGCCAGTTAGGTGTAATGTCACATTTCCACGTTATAAGGGCCACCTTGTGCAGTACGTGATTTCAGCTTTGCAAGAACACACCTGTGTCCACACCACTGTTTTCATGCTGATGGGGCGACACCACACGTCGCTTCCTTGGTGAAAGATTTGCCTCGAGTAACCATCGGTGTATATAAAAAAAATAAAAAATAAAAACTTAGGTAACAAGCCGTTACGCTTACGGATAATGAACAGTGTTAAAGAGAATATGCATTGCTAATCAGACATATGTAGGGTAAGATCCATTATTAAAATATAGTAAAGGGAGTGAAGGGTAGAAATAGAGTTATGTTTGCATAACACTGCATTGTCATCATACTAAAGTGACAGTGAAGCGAGTTACTTAAACAACGTCAATCATAACGTCGCAAAACGATTAATAAGAAACCGGAAAACGATTATGGAACCTAGTTGATAAACGGTAGTCTGTGGTGTAAAATATATATTAATCAATCTAAAACCTGCTCATTCGAATAAAAATGTAAGTTAACATGTCGCTGAAAAACCCTGTTTCAACATCTTTGTCTCATCAACGGCAGTAACCTTGGTCACACGTAGTGTAATTCTAGTATGCTTACATGGTCAATAGAACGATCAAGTTCATAGCAATACTCCAAAAGAAGTAACTAGGTACTGACAGTCGAAACAATTCGTCACACCTGTAAAATATTTGCTGTTCCTCTAATAAACACTTATCGGAACGACGACACACAGTAAAGTATACAGCTTATAACACTCCTATTGTATATGTGATCTCGTCAAAGTTTGATTAGGTTAATTACACTCAATGACATGCTTAATCACTACTTATTAGGATGGCGGAAAGTCTGACAATCAATATCACCATTACATTCGTTTCGCTCATCCATAAACATCAGTTCTTGTATAAAATTAATAGTTAAAATATAAGCTATCCACTGATTACGAGAACAAGCATGAGAGTGGGAAGTTTCTGGACGTATGTGATTTCGGACGGACAGATTACGCAATTCCCGTATGTAGCAGGCACCCGACAGTGTCGCCAGATGTGTTCCATTGGTTGCAAAGCAGGTGAATTTGGTAGCCAAGACATCACTCAGTCAACCAATGTACACGATTCTAGCCTTCTGGCACCAACAGTTTCCCTGGTAAAGAATGCCACTGCCGTCTTCAAAGACATCAAGCGGGAACCGGCGCTGATGGTCCGGAATAATGCACAAGTCGTCCATAGCATTCATGGTGCCTTGGATTACCAAGTCACATGGAAACCCAGATGAATTTCCGCAGTGGCATAATACTGCCCCCATTAGCCGGCGTCCCTGCCACGATGCATCTTTCTAACAAGCATTAGTCTGGATGACGGCGTATCGTCCGCAGCTCGTGGTCGTGCAGTAGCGTTCTCGCTTCCAACGCCCGGGTTCCCGGGTTCGATTCCCGGCGGGGTCAGGGATTTTCTCTGCCTCGTGATGACTGGTTGTTGTGTGATGCCCTTAGGTTAGTTAGGTTTAAGTAGTTCTAAGTTCTAGCGGACTGATGACCATCGACCTGGTGCAACAGAAAAAGTTATTCATACGACCAGGTGACACGTCTCCATTAATTCATAGCACAATCTCGATCGTCCCAGGTCTATTAGAATCGTAACTGGCGATGACGTTGGATCAACGTAAAAGCTGCGGAGTCCCAGGTCCAGTATTGTTCGCTAAACAGAGTGCTCCGCCATGTCTACACCTACACCAGCATTGTACAATACTGTCAGATCTGCCTCAAATCATCGCCTGTCCCGCTTCCTGGAACAAGCAGGCAAGCAAGTTCTATGATGAGGCGTGAACACCCAACACTTTGTCGCCTACTAGTAGTTTCACCGTCCTTCAACCACTTTCTGTAGATTTTCACGACAGCAGCACGCTAACAGCCAGCCAGCTATGCAGTGTTCGAGATGCTTGTTCCCAGGCGTCTATGCAGAACAATATGCACTTTGTGCTAGTCGCTTATGTCACTGGATTTGCCCGTTTGCGGCCCGTATCGTCGCTAGAATAGATCCTCATTCGTTTCTCCTCAGCTTATGTATCTATTCTCCTTATCGCATCAAGTGCTCGCAACACCATCACAGGCATTCATTCTTGCTGTGAGCAGTTATGATTCACTTTCGGCTCATCAACGCAATTTTCTCCTCTGACGGAAAATTGAATCCCATAAATAAGTACAATGTTTTGCTATTTAATCTGACGATTATCATTAGGTGAAAAAAACAAAAAAATGGCTCTGAGCACTATGGGACTTAACATCCATGGTCATCAGTCCCCTAGAACTTAGAACTACTTAAACCTAACTAACTTAAGGACAACACACAACACCCAGCCATCACGAGGCAGAGAAAATCCCTGACCCCGCCGGGAATTGAACCCGGGAACCCGGGCGTGGGAAGCGAGAACGCTACCGCACGACCAAGAGATGCGGGCGTGAAAAAAAAAAAAAAAAACAGAGAATGTATATCCTTGCACATTCTAAATACTCCCTGAAACTATAAGTGTTGAAACTATCAGCTTGACATGCTGCCAGTGATGGAATACGGGTGTGCATGTTGGTGCGTTTCGTCGCGTTTCTGTAGTGCCGCAACTTCTAGAGAAACGAGTTCAACCCTATTAATCTTACGGGCACATTCATATATTACTTTCACTGTCGTAATAACTACAGAATGGAAACAAGGGTGACGTAGGATAGCGCGGAAAGAAAACATTCATTAGGACACGAAAGAGTCTAGCGAGAAATGTATGAGTAGCAGCTGTGAGAAGTAGAGGAACGTGGGACGACGACGCTGCACAAGCATACTGTCGCAGAGGCGGGAGAGCCGTTAGGAGACTATGCTAGTATGAAAGAAATACCTTACGGTAATATCTTAAGTGTTCCAGTCAACATTAAACGTTCTATATATGCTTTCCTGCCGCGCGGAGTAGATGCGCGGTTTCGGGTGCCTTGTAACGGTCAGCGCGGCTCCCCACGTCGGAGGTTCGAGTCCTCCCTCGGGCATGGGTGTGTGTGTTGTCCATAGCGTAAGTTAGTAGAAGTTAGATTAAGTAGTGTGTAGGCTTAGGGACCGATGACCTCACAGTTTGGTCCCGTAAGACCTTACCACCAATTTCCAAATTGTTATTCTTTCCTGTCATTTAACCTTCATAATATTGATTATTCTTGATTTAGATAAATGCAGAAAAACTATTCAGCCTGTGCGTCTCATTCCGGATACTGTAAACGTCACTGCAAAGGGATCCAAAGTACGTACATCAGACATCACGAAATCTCCCAGACAGATAAGCACATTAAGGAATTAGCAATAAAATGTTGAATTAGCAAAAATGTACCCCAGTTCGAAACACTAAAAATGCCCAAAGGCAGTGGAACCTAGACAATTTCTTCCCGAGCATCAGCTAAAGCCAAAAATTGATAGTAGTGATGTCTTACGAGCGAATCTAAGAGCTTATCAAAAATCCAGTGGAATGGGAGGTGGTGTTTATGTAGCAAAAAACAAGAATCTTAAATGAATTGAGGTCGAAACCAGGTCTACAAGCGAAATGGTTTGTTCACAAATAACTATCGCAAATAAGACATAATTGAATTCTCGTATGGGTACCAGACTCAGCTGTAAAAGTAACTGATAAATTGTGAGAGAACGGCGTTGACTTAAGGGGCTCCGGAACGCCCTATACTTGCAATGTTAAAATAACACTTATAAATTACATCTTTCCTCACAAAGTATTTGAGGTAGGAAGTTGAACTTTTTACAGATTATTTATTGGAATATGGGCTACAACTTAACACAGGGATTTTACAAAATTTTAGTTCAGTTATTAAAGATGATTTTTTTTCAATTGTAATGAAAATTCACAACATTTTTTTGCAATTTTTTATTTATATATTCAAAAATATACAGTTTTTTGGAAAAAGGCTGTGTTAAATTATGCAGAAGGTACTGTGTAACATTTACTGAAAGTTTGAAACAAATATGTTTGGAAGATCCTTAGAAAACATGTAATTAGTATGAGAAAATAAAAGTTTTGGGAATCGAGCGACAAAGATTGGATTAACTTTTTAGTGCATTCCAGGTCCATAGGATGGATTATCTTCATCCTCTGCAAACTCCTCCTCCAGCTTCCTCTTGTTCCTCCTCCTGTTTACTCTTGCTTGTATTTCTAGACTCTTTACAGCCCTGTCTGCAGCCCGAAGGCGTTCCTTGTCTAAAGCAAGCATCGCTCATACCATGTTAGAACCTATCTTCATTCCCATATTTCTAAATACCTTGCACCTTACAATGTTGCCATCATTGAAAGTCGAAACAGCATCATACACACCAAAGTGAAGTGTTTCTATTCCAACAAATACAGTCTTGGGGATTCTCGACCATATAACACTATTTACACTTTCATTGGGGTTTTGAGTTTTTCCGTGAATACACTTTTTCAACAGTTCAGGTGCTGCTAAGTCTCTGAAAATAGCTTTTATCACCTCCATTATTGCATGAGGCAGACTATGCTTATGAGTGTACACTTCACCAGTTAGCAATCATTTGTTATATTTACACCAACTGTCATCTTCTTTGGGACACAAGCTATGTTGGGGATTTTCATCGTCTTTATTGTTTACGGTAATAACACATACCTTTGGCTTTCCAACATTTCTCCTTTTCTTAAAAGCCTTCAGAGGATTTCTAATAACTTTACTTTTACTCATTATTATACTTCAACAAAACAGAGACTCAAGAAACAGAATTAATTACGAATATTTTCGAGATAACGACAGAGTAAATAAACATGAATCAATCGACAATCACACCAGCTATATATATTGAACCATCACAGGTTAGCCACAACACATACTTTATCTCACATCACTAAAATGTACCTGATGAACACGGACGTTAATAATAACACCATTTGACAGCAGTTTAACAGCGCCACAGTGGGTCACGCCCATGTAGAACACATTTCAAAAAAAATTTAAAAATAGTTGTAGTCTTCGGAATTGAATAAATTATATATCTATTAAAAGGTAATAGTCTGCAGATTCAGAAAACGCAAAAAAGTAAAAATTGAACTTTCATGATTTTGAGCCTTTCCGGAGCCCCTTAACCTAGTGTATGCAAGAAACAGGTGGACGAGATTTTAATCAAACCACAGCTGATAAGGATGATTGCATCGTGTATGTCCTGTGAAAAAGTAACGAAAACTTTTCTTCCTACAGTAATAATTTTCAGTCATCTTTCGTCTATTATAGTCAAAGTATCTACAATGGATTTTAAAAACATTTTCTCCTGTGACAGTTCAAGCGCTTCCTTTCATGTTACTAGAGGTCAAGACATCCACTTCCGCTACATTTAACGACATTCAGCACAGATTCGTATCGAATTTGGGTACTTTTGTCACTCTTTGTTTTTTGTGTACTATATGATGTGAAACATTTTGCTGGTTGTCTGGCAGTTTCTTCAGGTTGATGACAACAGAGGAGTGAAGGTTTTTGCTGGAAGAAATGAAGGAAAATAGAAATTTTCGGGGTAGGCAGAAAAAGGCAAAAATATCTCTTGAAGATACATTGGATATAAAAGGCAAAACAAGACGAATTTAAGTAGCAATATCACAACAAGAAAAGATCCATTTAATTCATAAACCAAAAATCATGTACGTGCTGCGACAAAACGGGTACACTAATAAATTTTGTAATGATACAGTGATTATAAAGTGTTGGAGGTTTCAAAAACGAGGTACCTAGCAGCCGTACTGAAACATGCGAGACAAGAGATGTAAAAATAAATATGACTAAACAAAGTCTGTGTAAAGTTCGCACCCACACGAAGTACCGTTGTACAATGAAAAACTCTGAAAGCTGTCGTTTTCCAAACCTCACACACACGAACTGGCAAAGAAAATGAGTAGAAATTAAAACACTATGTTTGCAGTTTGCGAAAATTACTACTTGAATTCGAAAGTTTCGCATCGCCTTTGAGGATTTAGAACGTAGTATTTTAGACCTTTCTTTAAACAGTGGTTAGGAGCTTCAACGAACGCATTTTCGGAGGAAAATCTGATTGGGCCATGAATCAACTGTGCGTCACAAATGAGGATTTCCGACAGACTGAAAATAGCTATAAAAAGTCCGACCATCCTCATTTAAGTTCTCTTCGATGTCCCTGAATCCGCTCGAACAAAGGCCGGTATAAAATCTGTAGTGTCCCGTTAGGTTAGTTGATATTGTGTTTCATCAGCTGTAATAGTAGCAGGAGCATAAATTTAATCGGAAACACAAATGAAACTAAACGTATTTTACGTACGGTGAAAAATAGAAAACTAACAGAAAGAAAGGTAATCGATTAATAGAGCTGATACCGTCTTAGTAGCCTTATGTAAATTGTGACCAAGTTGCCCCAACCAGATTAGTGCCGCTGACAGGTAAATTGTAACCGTTGCTCATCCTAATTCATTTTTTATCTTTTGAAGCCTGTTGTAGTGAATAAGAACATCAACAAAATGTGTAATTTGAACATTACTTCATCATCCTTTTGGCAATGTAGTGTAATAACAGATCACATCGGCTCAGGCCATTATATTAGGTTGGTTCGTAGCGTTTTTACACAAGTAATAGACGCAATATACTCAAAAAAGAAACTAATCATCAGTAATTTATTGTCCTTCACTAGCTGCAATAGTCTGCAAAAGCTGCGGTAACTTTTAGAGTCCGCGACTGTAGAAACCACGTGGTTCTGAGGCGAGTAACTCGTCGAGTCATGTTCGGAGCGCAATTTCATATGGAAAGAAAGTTCCTCGAAAGTCGGTCGATAGAAAGCGGAAAGTTGAAAATCTGAGGGCACTAGATCAGGTGAATAAGATGGATGTGGAATCACTTTTTTTGTGTCGCTAGTAGAAAGCGGACGGGCGTTCCCGTGGAGTGGTGGCATCCCTTCAAGCAGTCTTCCTGGTCGTTGCTCGCGGACTGGGTCTGCAAGACGTCTCAGTTACTGACAATAAATGTCAGCAGAGATGGTTACACGAAGGGAAAGCACTTTGTAGTACAACAAACCCTCGCTGTTCCAACAGATGCATAACATTATGTTTTGTGGATGCACGCGGTTCTTCTTTACGCCGTGAGGTGCTGCTTTGCTTGGGCTCAAACATTCCTTTCTTTCCCTTACGTTACCATAAAGGCACCATTTCTCGTAACCAGTAACGATATAGGACAGGAGTGGTCGGTGTTGCCCGCGAGCCGATTGATGACGAGCAAGCCGAGAAGAACGTGTGGCCACCCGTTGATTATTGTGCGTTTGGCTTAGAGCATGCGCTGCTCATACACCCGATTTTTGAATCTTGCATGCAAATGTCGGTTGACGATGGATTGACCGTAGATCACTGACGTGGATCATTGCGGGTTAATGCGTTTAAACCAATTCTGAAGGTTTCCCGGAACGTGGAGGATCACTAATATCAAAACAACCCTCCTTAAAACGAAAAACAATTTTCTTGCCGTGCTCTGTCCAGGACATTATACCCATATAGGGCGAAAATATTTATGGCCGCCTCCGCTGCTGTCACTCCTCTATAGAACTCAGAGAAAAAAATGGTTCAAATGGCTCTGAGCGCTATGGGACTCAACATCTGAGGTCATCAGTCCCCTAGAACTTAGAACTACTTAAACCTAACTAACCTAAGGACACCACACACATCCATGCCCGAGGCAGGATTCGAACCTGCGACAGTAGCGGTTCCAGACTGAAGCGCCTAGAACAGCTCGGCCACACCGGCCGGACTCAAACAGAAGAATAAGTCCGAAAAGTTCCGATTTCTCCACTTGGCACTTCAGCTCTACAGAGTATCTCCAAATGACAAGATTACGATATGTAAACTCAAATAGCAACAGTGAACTACAAATAAAAAACTACAAGCGACAAATAATCCTTAGCAAGCGAAATACCAACATACAACTAAAACTCTACAAACCAACCACGCGTAATTATTTCACACAATGTTTCATTAGTAAAACTAGAATTGCTACTACTTAAGTAAATGTTTTGATATCCATAAAACTTAACTAGCAACGTCAGTTGCAAACTGAAACGCATATATATGACGGTCAGTGTACGGTTTCACGCCGCTAGAGCAGCCACAACACGATGGCGCAGCTCATGCAATGAACTATGGCATTTATTCTGGTTTGTCTAGGCACATGAAACGATACTATGGTGCATGCATTTCAATGTACCATACATACGTCGTGTACCTGTAAACAAACAAATATTTCTTTTCATAACTTTTTTTTCTAGGTGTGACAAAACTTTTTGACTTACGTTCCCATTTTGTTTGTTATTAGGCAAATAAAATCAAGAACTTCACATATTTTTCAAGTGTCTTGCACTATAACTATTCATCTACAAAAACTGGATTAAATAAATAAACAGAACTACATGCTTCTGATCGAAACAGCCGATACAGCATTGAAAGTGTACTATAAGGTAAATAAGAGGATCTGATACAATGCTTCAGGTCAGAGAGAGAGAAACCCCCGGGAGCAAATCAACTCCGCGACCACAAAACAAATTAACCTGCTGTCGGTGGCCGGATAGGAAGGAAGAAACTTTAATTGCTTGGAAACTGTGGCAGGATGAGCTGGCTGGCGATGACAAGCCTACGCGGCTGATTCCTGGACAAGTTAGCTGCAAGTAATTACCTACCCTCTCGCTACTGCTGCTGCTGCTGCTACTGCTCGGAGCTGCTCCATGGCGTAGCCCCACACACGCACACACACACACACACACACACACACACACACACACACACACGGCCACGCCAGACACAATACAGCGCCACAGGACGCCGCGCTGAGTTGCGGCCGACGTCACCTCCTCGCGGCGAAGAAGTGCCCCTAGGAATATTGCTGTGTCTCATCCTGTGCCTCCTGCCGTCGTATCTATTTGGCGAGCGGCCGTCAACACCCGTTGTTTGTTCACGTCAGCGCTCTCCTTCGTGGAGCAGCAAAGTAGAGAGAGCCACGTAGAGCCGCGTATCCCTTCACACAGCCACTGAGAAGAGCCATATAAGGGAATTACCTAAAATCTAATCTGATATCATTCCCGTGTTAATAAATACATGCAAAATAGTTTAACCCTTAACTCACGAGCTGAAGTTGCTGTAACTTAAATTATAAGGTTCCGTCTCTGGGATTCTTACGTTCAAACCAAGCCTGGAGGCATAAATCATTTCAAAATTTTATTTTCAGCCACACAACATTTATTTTTACATTTATGTAAGTGTTGTTTAAATACTTCTCGTTGATTTACGCGCACTAAATAAGGCCGGTAGTACTTTACTTTTAATCACTGTGAACCACACACAATTGTGCAATTTTTTAAAACGGTAAACACAAACGAACTGTCAGAGGACTGAACGTTACGCATTGAAAACTTATATGGTGCCCCTGGAGCAAGCAAATTTTCACAAAAAACTGAAGTCTAGGGTTTAAATACGGACATATACATTTCACTCGATACGATCATAAAGGAAGTCTGCAAAATTGACATGCAATGCTGGGATCTACATTTCTCTCTGCCACCACTCAAATAACACTTGATTTTAACCCACAGCCGGCCGTTGTGGCCGTGCTGTTCTAGGCGCTTCAGTCTGGAACCGCGTGACCGCTGCGGTCGCAGGTTCGAATCCTGCCTCGGGCATGGATGTGTGTGATGTCCTTAGGTTAGTTAGGTTTAAGTAGTTCTAAGTTCTAGGGGACTGATGACCACAGATGTTAAGTCCCATAGTGCTCAGAGCCATTTGAACCATTTAACTCACACCTTAAGCATAAGTTGCGAAACAGGAACCTCAGAATTTTCCTCTTGTTCGTCAGCAGAGTTGTAATGACTGGCTATTGCAAAATCGTCGTCGTTTCCGTCTATTTCTGGGTCTATATCATTTCCATCTTCCTCAATCAACAGACTGACAATTTCATCAAACTTGTGATCGTTAAAACTGACATATTCAGTCTGGGGCCGCGCTACTGCTACGGTCGAAGGTTCGAATCCTGCCTCGGGCATGGATGTGTGTGATGTCCTTAGGTTAGTTAGGGTTAAGTAGTTCTAAGTTCTAGGGGACTGATGACCATACATGTTAAGTCCCATAGTGCTCAGAGCCATTTGAACCATTTGACGTATTCATGCGAACACATTTTGAACCATACTAAAGAAAACAGGTACCTACGTCAGCAGACGTGATCTACGAAACCCAAATGCGAGTCAAAAAGTCCAGTGAACAACAAGAAAAAGTAAGTTGTAATGCAACCGAGCATAACACGTTATAGGATTGCCGATTTGAGGAGGGTTGTGGGGGGTATGCAAGCATTTGCCAGAACTCGCCTTGAAGAGCGAGTTTCAAAATTCTCGCGCGGCCTGAGAGACCACAACTCGTGAGTTAAGCGTTAGTAGTATTTCAAAAGCTGTCATAGGAAGGGGTTTTTAGAACTGACTCGCAGATATACAGAATTTCTGACACAAACCTAAGGCAGCTCCTAGCATTGGTTAGGAAATATGTATTCGGTGGTGCCCGGTTTTCGTTTCCTTTTATCTAAACACTATTATTTTTTTAAATAACCGGTTGTCACTTGGTCATAAGTTGCTTTAATAAGTATCTTTTTTATTTCTTGATGGTGATTAGTTGTAAACCTCTGTCCATTTTCAAACCAGCCGTATAGCAAGCATGACACCAAAGGAGATAGATAGTGCATGTTCAAAAACTGTCCCTGGAGTGATGATCAAAGTGGCTCTATAGCCGATTCAGGAACAAAAAACTGACCACACTCCACACTGCACACTCCAATGAGTTCTAGATAGTTAAATTTCCAGTTTCAAAACCCTTTAGAAGGAACCACTGATTAGATTGACGTCAAATTTGAACAGCATATTATATCAATAGATGGCGCTGTTAGCGATGCGCGGTACATGGGTTTTCCTCAGTTTGAATCTGAGACAACCAGCATGACTGTCTCCATGAATGATGGCGCACTTTTACGAGACCGGTGACTGTGCGCCAGTAGCCCTGCAGAAGTTCCGGACACTGAAGGGTATGATAATCTGCCAAGGATCTGGAGAAAATGATTACAAAATTAGGAAAGACACAGTCTTTTGAAGTGGTAGAGGGAGGAGGGCAGTTGCTCCAACGTCTGTCACAGCACTGCAGGAGGGGTCGGGCGGCGGTGTTGAAACATACGGTGCAAGAGGAACTGCCCGAACGTTGGACATGCCCGCCAGCACAGTACATATAATCCTGCGAAACGCTCTGCATTGATATCCATACAAAATCACCCACGTTCAGGCGTTGATTCCTGCTGACCCGCCAGGGAGACAAACGTACACTCTGCAATTTCTGGCTTGATTCGAGGTGGACAATAAATGAGCATGAAACATTCTGTGGACGGACGAAATTCACTTCCATCTCCAAAGATGTGTCAATAAACAGAAGTGCAGAATACGGGGAGCAAAAATAAGCATACACGTCGGTCAGTACTTCTGCAGAAGTGACTGTGTGGCGCTTGTTGATGGCATCGTTTATCGTGGGGCCGTATCTCTTCCTGCGGGTCTTGTCACTTGTATCGTCACTAGTAAACGCTATGAGAGTCCTGCACACCAATGCCGTCCCAACCCTTCTGCAGCGTGGATGTGTGGGTAGGGTCATCCTCTTGCAAGATGGCGCTCCTGTGCACACTGTACAGCCAGTGAAGCGGCTGCTGCAGAGGCCTTTCGGAAATGTCAGAATTTCAGCCGTCATTCCCCTACAGCCTGGCCGACCAGATCACCTGATCTTAATCCGTGTGACTTCGGGCCGTGGGGTTATCGGAAAGATGTTCTTTTCAGTGCTCAAAATACAAACGTGATGTATTCTGAACGTGATGCATTCTGAACGTGACCTCCTAGACCCTCCGACCTTTTGTGGGACATGCTGTTTCTCGCTTTCAACTTGTGGAGGGAAAAGGTGCACAACATATTCTAATTACAAATCGAAGTCATTTTCTTTTTATGTGACTCTTGGCCCAAGGAAATTAAAAGCTGATATTTTGCTTTTTATGCGGTTTTTGGCCATAGGACAACAAAAAACGATTTTGCTTTTTATGTGGTTTTTAGCCTCAGGACAATTAAAAACCGATTTTTTTCCCATCCGCTGTAGTACAACCTTGCCGTGGTGGATGGGATTATGTAACGAGCAGTGCCACAGCTGTTGACTGCCGAATATCCGCAGTCGTGCACATTGAACATTTCGGATGGTGTAGTATGCAACTCAAAAAGCTGTGTTTCTCTTTCTGCTGCTTGTAAGAAACACCCCTTTTATTTCGTGAACGGTTTTACATTTCGAAACGTGGTTTTCGGCGAATGTTAGAGCGTCGAGGGACATGTGTTTTTTTGTTTGGGTAATTTTTTTAGCACTGGTATCAACTGAGATACTGAAATACGCTTTTTAAATGGAACCACATACTTTTTATAACTACATTCGATAGCCCTTGAGAAAACAATTGCAGTTCTATAGCGGTTGTTAATGTTGACAGCATTTGCAGTGCAAACAGTGCCGAGCAGGCGTCTCGGACCAGTCTCCGTAGTTGTATACCGTAAGGTAGGCCTGCGCTACAAATAAAGCTTTATTTCCCACTGAACCAACTTACGACCCAGATGCAGGTTCACCTACGAATGTTGTATGTGGAAATACGATGTGGCTAGAATCTAGGACATCAATTAGGAAAACTACACTCCTGGAAATGGAAAAAAGAACACATTGACACCGGTGTGTCAGACCCACCATACTTGCTCCGGACACTGCGAGAGGGCTGTACAAGCAATGATCACACGCACGGCACAGCGGACACACCAGGAACCGCGGTGTTGGCCGTCGAATGGCGCTAGCTGCGCAGCATTTGTGCACCGCCGCCGTCAGTGTCAGCCAGTTTGCCGTGGCATACGGAGCTCCATCGCAGTCTTTAACACTGGTAGCATGCCGCGACAGCGTGGACGTGAACCGTATGTGCAGTTGACGGACTTTGAGCGAGGGCGTATAGTGGGCATGCGGGAGGCCGGGTGGACGTACCGCCGAATTGCTCAACACGTGGGGCGTGAGGTCTCCACAGTACATCGATGTTGTCGCCAGTGGTCGGCGGAAGGTGCACGTGCCCGTCGACCTGGGACCGGACCGCAGCGACGCACGGATGCACGCCAAGACTGTAGGATCCTACGCAGTGCCGTAGGGGACCGCACCGCCACTTCCCAGCAAATTAGGGACACTGTTGCTCCTGGGGTATCGGCGAGGACCATTCGCAACCGTTTCCATGAAGCTGGGCTACAGTCCCGCACACCGTTAGGCCGTCTTCCGCTCACGCCCCAACATCGTGCAGCCCGCCTCCAGTGGTGTCGCGACAGGCGTGAATGGAGGGACGAATAGAGACGTGTCGTCTTCAGCGATGAGAGTCGCTTCTGCCTTGGTGCCAATGATGGTCGTATGCGTGTTTGGCGCCGTGCAGATGAGCGCCACAATCAGGACTGCATACGACCGAGGCACACAGGGCCAACACCCGGCATCATGGTGTGGGGAGCGATCTCCTACACTGGCCGTACACCACTGGTGATCGTCGAGGGGACACTGAATAGTGCACGGTACATCCAAACCGTCATCGAACCCATCGTTCTACCATTCCTAGACCGGCAAGGGAACTTGCTGTTCCAACAGGACAATGCACGTCCGCATGTATCCCGTGCCACCCAACGTGCTCTAGAAGGTGTAAGTCAACTACCCTGGCCAGCAAGATCTCCGGATCTGTCCCCCATTGAGCATGTTTGGGACTGGATGAAGCGTCGTCTCACGCGGTCTGCACGTCCAGCACGAACGCTGGTCCAACTGAGGCGCCAGGTGGAAATGGCATGGCAAGCCGTTCCACAGGACTACATCCAGCATCTCTACGATCGTCTCCATGGGAGAATAGCAGCCTGCATTGCTGCGAAAGGTGGATATACACTGTACTAGTGCCGACATTGTGCATGCTCTGTTGCCTGTGTCTATGTGCCTGTGGTTCTGTCAGTGTGATCATGTGATGTATCTGACCCCAGGAATGTGTCAATAAAGTTTCCCCTTCCTGGGACAATGAATTCACGGTGTTCTTATTTCAATTTCCGGGAGTGTATTTCACATATGTGCATCCTCCCAGATTTATACGAGCTGAGACAGATAAATCAACTGTTCATTCTTCCAAAATATAATAGTTTTTATTCGCCCCAAAAATCAACTTCTGCTTTAAGTATCTAAATGTTAGAAGGAAGATCTGGCCTCTCTTTTCCGGTACGTGGCTGTATGCTTGTAGGTAAAATACCTGCAGTCGGACAACTATCTACATATACTGCTATAAATTATAAAAAAATGGGATCATTCGTTGAACTAAACATTTCATTAAAAATATCTTTCTGACCACCTGTACACTGAAAGATAAATATTCTTAACGAAACGTCGTTCCATGCTGAACGTAAGCGCGTAATGACAGTGTTACCAGCTACCTGCAACACACACTTCGGCTTATTTGACTTGCAATGCAATTTCGTACACACGTGAATGGAATAAAGAAATTACTGACAATGATATGGTAATCATCCAAATCACATAACATAAATTTTATCTTCCAAAAAATAACTTTATCCTTTATTTAAGTGTGTGTTCAAACAGTTGACCATGGACTAAAAGGCACGTCTGCAATCGCCGTTCGAAAGAAATATGAACAGATGTAAGCACAGCAGATGATATGCTAGAGCATGCACTGGCGATTCGACGACACATATCATCTGCCGTAGTTGGGGTCTCGTCATAGACTGCATCTTCGAGTGCTCCCCAAAGAAATGAATCAAATGAAGTCAATTATTTATTTTTAATTTCTGCTACCAGTCACTTTTTTGTTTTATATTTAATCTAACATAATACAACGCGTTTCTAACATGTTCTGTTGATCTTCAGGTGTTTATACATACATAGAGAGAAATGTTACTTAAAAGTAAACAGTCTTAAACTAGATTAATCTAAAACTCTTTGTCCATTGTTTGTTACCGCAGCGGCTGGCTGGTGTGGCATTCGGGGGGGGGGGGGGGGGGAGGAGGAGGAGGAGGAGGGGAGCAGTGGATGGCTAGAAATCGAAATCAGTAATCTCTTCTGCTGGTTTTCTTCTTTGTGGTTGACTATGTATGATATCACAGCCTGTATAGAATGCAGGCAGATTTGTATCAGATATGTGTTACGAAAATAGTGTGAAAGGTCTTTATATGACAGTTTATCACTTACGATTTCATCATCTTTCTGCTTCAGTTGCATCACTGGTGTAATGGCGGAGCTCTTGATTAACATTACACTATTACACATTGTATTTTGTCACTGGTCGCCAACGTAATTCACTGCACAAATCGCATCGACATACATGTAAACATTATGCACACAACACAATATGGACTGAAGTAGCATGTGAGTCTGTATCGATTATCGAGGTTTTGTATCGATATTCTTGGTACTGACAGATTTCCTGTTCTAGAAGGACAGGCAGAATGTTCGTCAGGAAGTGTGCGTACAAATGTGCTTTTAGAACGTCTGAGATGAAGTAAGGTCCCGCAATGCAATTTCCTATGGTGCCGCACCATACATTTACGGGCCACCCTCGATGATGTTGCACCTGACAAGTCAGTGTGAATTTTTGGGTTACCCAATAATGCATGTTATGTAAATTTACATTAGCGTGGTTGGTAAACGTACCAGCGCTAAAAATATTAACTAAACAAAAACATACCTGCCTCTCGACACTCTAACATTTGCTGAAAACAGCGTTTCGATACCTGTAACCTTTCACGAACTAAAAGGGCTGTTACGTCTTCCGTGACTCACCCTATATAAGGCCACACAGACGCATACACACACTCGTATATGTATATAGTGTGTGTGTGTGTGTGTGTGTGTGTTTGTGTGTGTGTGTGTGTGTGTATGAGAGAGAGAGAGAGAGAGAGAGAGACCTGATTATTTTTGTCGGAAAATGAGAAGGAACTGTTAACCAAACGTATTAAACATTGATTTCTTGATCGTACTCAGAAAAACAATCTTGATCGCACAAATAACGTTTATTAGTTACCGGTTGCAGTCCAGCGGCGGATCATCTTCAGATCGTACTCCAGAATTATGTGTGGAGACGGAGCCATTGAGCACGAACTATAGAAACTCCAGATGCTGTCAACTGCTCAAAGATGCAGTTGTGAAAACCGATCGCTGTTTTACGCAAAAGTTTTCAAAATTATGAGATTGGTTCCTGACACAAGCAACGGTAGAGGGAACAAGGGAGACACAGGAATGAATTTCACAAAAATAGTTCCACTGCACTGGCATACCATCATAGTGGTATCTAAACTGATACCTGCTCCAGCAGTTCCTATTGCCAGCACACTCGCAAAATCTTTCGATGTGTCTTGACCTCTGTCAGCTTTCGTCAAGGGCTGTGCATACAACGTTATATAAAAGTAAGCTGCTGTGGAGAAACGGAGTGATAATTCATACACTCCTGGAAATTGAAATAAGAACACCGTGAATTCATTGTCCCAGGAAGGGGAAACTTTATTGACACATTCCTGGGGTCAGATACATCACATGATCACACTGACAGAACCACAGGCACATAGACACAGGCAACAGAGCATGCACAATGTCGGCACTAGTACAGTGTATATCCACCTTTCGCAGCAATGCAGGCTGCTATTCTCCCATGGAGACGATCGTAGAGATGCTGGATGTAGTCCTGTGGAACGGCTTGCCATGCCATTTCCACCTGGCGCCTCAGTTGGACCAGCGTTCGTGCTGGACGTGCAGACCGCGTGAGACGACGCTTCATCCAGTCCCAAACATGCTCAATGGGGGACAGATCCGGAGATCTTGCTGGCCAGGGTAGTTGACTTACACCTTCTAGAGCACGTTGGGTGGCACGGGATACATGCGGACGTGCATTGTCCTGTTGGAACAGCAAGTTCCCTTGCCGGTCTAGGAATGGTAGAACGATGGGTTCGATGACGGTTTGGATGTACCGTGCACTATTCAGTGTCCCCTCGACGATCACCAGTGGTGTACGGCCAGTGTAGGAGATCGCTCCCCACACCATGATGCCGGGTGTTGGCCCTGTGTGCCTCAGTCGTATGCAGTCCTGATTGTGGCGCTCACCTGCACGGCGCCAAACACGCATACGACCATCATTGGCACCAAGGCAGAAGCGACTCTCATCGCTGAAGACGACACGTCTCCATTCGTCCCTCCATTCACGCCTGTCGCGACACCACTGGAGGCGGGCTGCACGATGTTGGGGCGTGAGCGGAAGACGGCCTAACGGTGTGCGGGACCGTAGCCCAGCTTCATGGAGACGGTTGCGAATGGTCCTCGCCGATACCCCAGGAGCAACAGTGTCCCTAATTTGCTGGGAAGTGGCGGTGCGGTCCCCTACGGCACTGCGTAGGATCCTACGGTCTTGGCGTGCATCCGTGCGTCGCTGCGGTCCGGTCCCAGGTCGACGGGCACGTGCACCTTCCGCCGACCACTGGCGACAACATCGATGTACTGTGGAGACCTCACGCCCCACGTGTTGAGCAATTCGGCGGTACGTCCACCCGGCCTCCCGCATGCCCACTATACGCCCTCGCTCAAAGTCCGTCAACTGCACATACGGTTCACGTCCACGCTGTCGCGGCATGCTACCAGTGTTAAAGACTGCGATGGAGCTCCGTATGCCACGGCAAACTGGCTGACACTGACGGCGGCGGTACACAAATGCTGCGCAGCTAGCGCCATTCGACGGCCAACACCGCGGTTCCTGGTGTGTCCGCTGTGCCGTGCGTGATCATTGCTTGTACAGCCCTCTCGCAGTGTCCGGAGCAAGTATGGTGGGTCTGACACACCGGTGTCAATGTGTTCTTTTTTCCATTTCCAGGAGTGTATATGAAACAATTATAATATGCACGCAATGCGGTAATCGCACACATTCGGATGAAGCTGTTCTGTGAAGACGCTTTGAAAAGAGTCAGAGGGATCAGTTTCATGACTGTGGGGCGCATTTGGCCTCATAGCACAGTGACAGTGTTCATTTCACTTGACGTATCACTCTGTCGTACCTACAAGTAGCCTCTGCAAAATGCAGTTGTTTTGTTTGTTTATTCACGCCTAATTCCACTCTGTTCTATAAATGTGTGTGATTGAGATGACTCATTATTGAGAGTACTTCAAAGATGCTTCCAGTATGTTCAGAGAGTCTAGAGTAAATGATTCGTGATCTCCTTTTTTTAAAATACATTTTTCGTGTGATTTAGTGCTTCTGCTCAAAACTTTAAGATATCATGAGTGATCTTATTGCAGGTTTGATTTTATTCTTGAATAGCCTGTGTGCAGAATTCTGATCCGTAGATTTTTCCAATATTTTATTTTAGAGGAGTTATCTTTGCAGTCTTGGCGGTTAACCTTTGACTCATTGGAGGTATGAATTAAACAACGCCTTCAGTCACAACTTTTTCGTGTTTTCTTAACTACACGATGCATTTCGGACCCTGCGGGTCCATAGTCAGGTGTACTTTGCCTTAATACATGTTTCATTTCTTCTCCTGAATGAGGTGAAATGTATATTCCTTTCACGAAAGGGTTTAATGTTAGGTTATGAATTTCGTAAGTCGAACGCGGAATATATGTGCAAAATAGTGGAAAATAAACAGTGTAAACTTACCACATAATCCAAGGAAAGTATTTTCAACGTTTTAGTACCGGCAAACATTCTTTTCTCCATCGGTTTAGTACATGTCACTTCATTCAGGATGTACATTTACACACACATGTTTATAAACACTTAACAGATGTTTTGGTACATGGTGTTGTCAAAGATGAATTTATTCGTAATGCTAAAGATATAACTATAAACAAGCAACATATGCAAGGAGTAACTTTAGAATAGGTCTTTAAAATTACTGAAATAACTATGGCTTGCGAAATCTGTTTGTTCATTTCACATAGATTCTGGTTTTTTGATTTTGTGGAGGTATATCCTCAGCTGTTCTAACAGCCTTAGGGTTTTATCATTGGGTTTGTTTTGTAGTATTACCAAATTGATTTCTAGACTGTTGATGACATTTTAGTTTCCAACATATGTTGTGAAATGACTGATTTTTCGAAGTTCTTGAGCCTGAAAGCATTTACATGTTCTTGAAAACGGGTTTTGAAGTTTCTGCCTGTTTTCCCTACATAGTAGGCAGGACAACTGGGATATGATACTTTGTACACTCCGCTGTTGTTGTAAATTTGTGTATTTGATTTTACATTACGGATGAGTAGCTTTCCTAACTTATTATTGGTTGAGAATAAAACTGCTACAATTGTTTTTCTGATAAGGTTGGCGATTTTTTGTGATACGGGGCCCAGTTTTGGGATACTGCCGAATATTTTCTCTTCTTTCACAGTGTGTCCATTCGTTGTCTTGTTTTTGTATATTTGTCTGCTTAAATTGTCAATTGTTTTGGGTGTGTAGCCATTGCCTATGGCAGTGCTGTTTATTGTGTCTTTCTCATTCTTGACAGTGTTTTCTTCTAAATCAAGGGAGTGTACTTTGTGTAGCATGGGCCTAAATGCAGCATGTTGCTGTGTGGTGGGATGGCATGATGAGTTGTCCAGTGTTATGTCTGTGTACGTGCGTTTTCTGTGTATGCTGAACTTGTTTTTATGTTGGTGGTTGGTAATTTTAAGATCCAGGAAGTTTACGTTCCTGTTGTCGTCATGTTCTATTGTGACTTTTATGTTTTTGTGGAAAGAATTGAATACTGCTAGTAGTTCTTCGAGCTCATCTTTTGTTCCATCAAATAGCAGCAAGGTTCATCAACGTATCTCCAGTAATATACTATTTTACTTTTGAGTCTATTGTCTTCATTAAAGAACTTACTTTCCAGGTGATTGAGAAATATGTCTACCAGAACACGTGAAATGCTACTGCCCATGGCAAGACCCTCATTCTGTTGTTAAACTTTCCCATTAAATGTAAAGTAATTGTGAGACAATATTAGCTGTAACATGCCCTTGACTTCTGATACTTCTGCAATTGACAATTTTTTATGTTTTATTAAGTTTTCAAAGATTATGTCTATTGTTTCTTCAGTTGGTACATTTGCAAATAGGTTAGTTACATCAAAAGAGGCAAACCTGGCACCTGCAGGAATATTCATGTCCTTAATTTTAGTTACTACTTCATTTGTGTTCTTAACTGAGTATGATTTATCAAATGAAAGTAGTGTTTCATAATTTCATTCAGTAATTGGGAACCTTTGGAGGCAGGTGTGTTTTTAGAATTAACAATGGGCCATAATGGAACATGTGATTTATGTGTCTTAGGTTGACATCTTAGTCTTGGGGCTGTGGGGTTCATTAAAATGCATGTTTTTGCTTGTTTTTCTGTGAAGAGGAAATTGCATTTATTGTCCATTTTTCTGATTTTGCTTTGGAATTTTATCATCGGATCTTGTTTGAGCTGTGTTATGTTGTTTTCAGAAAAGAAAGTGTTTTAGTGATGTATTCATCTTTGTTCATAATTGCTACAGAATTGTTTTTGTCAGCTTTTAGTATCATGGCATTGTTATTATTGAGTTTCATGTTTATGTTCTTTACTAGCTTTCTCTCTTGATAAACTGGTGTGGAGGTTTCATTATGGTTACTTATGCTTTTATGAATAATTTTATTCATGTTGTGTGCTAAGACATTCCGTTCAGTGTTATTTAGGTCAGCTAAATCAGTTGTTTTTTAGTGTGTATAATGAGATTTTTGAGGTTATTGCTACTTAATCTGGGTTTTACATTGTGTTTTAGCCCTTTCCTGAGTAGATGTTCCTTTTCACTGAAGGTGATGTCAGTTAGGTTAATGACTCTTTCATAAAATTATGTTTTGTTGGATGGTTGGTTGTTGTGTTGCATGACTTCTAATTTCTTTTGGTGCCTGTGTGCGATTTCAGTTTGTATTTTGTTTGAAATATTTTTAACCTACTCTTCGGCAGCTTTTAGTTCTAATGGGTGCAGTGTATTAGCTGATTGTAAATATGTGTTACAACAGCACTTAATAATATCATCTTTCTTCTTAAACTGAGATTCAACTTCAGACTTCATCCACATTATCTCACATTTTCTTTTCGCAATCTGGGTTGCAGCAGACTTGTTTTTGATCTTCACTTTGACATAATTAGGACGAAAATCACATACTAGACATTCTTTGGTGAACTTAATACTAGCACTGGTAGTCATGAGTTTATTTTTTAGGTCCTGTATGAGTGTACTGCTTTCAGTGCCTGGCTGCCAATTTATACCTCCACGCGTAGATAATATGAGCGCGAAGTTAAGCGAAAGTATAAAAAAAATGGTGACGAATCATTTGCTCTAGATACTCTAGACATACTGGAAGCATCTTGGAAGTACTCTCGGCCTTGTGTCAACTCAATCACACACATTTATAGGACAGAGTGGGAATTAAACGGGCTAGGTAGGCGTCAATAAACAAAGAAAACAACTCAATTTCCCAGAGCCTATATGTAGGTACGACAGAGTGATACGTCAAGCGAAATGAGCACTGTCACTGTGCTGGGAGGCCTAATGCGCCTCACAGTCTTGAAATGGATCCGTCTGACCCGTTTCAAAGCGTCTTCATAGTATAGCGTCATCCAAATGTGTGCGATTACCGCATTGATATATATATATATATATATATATATATATATATATATATATATATACCGCAAAGACAGCGTACCCTCTGGCCTTCAGCCCACCACGTGTACAATTCTCCGATGCTACTAATAATTGGTGTCATTCATTTTCTAGATGTTAAGAAACTTTCATTAACTCCTGTCTCTTCTCTGACTCCTCTGCTTGTTGGCTGTGACAGAAACCAATGTTTCATACGTCTGACTAAAATGTCCTTGTCCTCTCTCCGAGAAAAAGAATACTCATTCTCGTATAATAAATCTGGATTGTCATTAATCAACCTTATTTCTGTTCAAATGCACCGCGCACTGCATAATTTCATTTCCAGTCAGTTCTATATGGACACACCAAAATATCGATACCTGACGTCCATGTGTGTACCTTTAATAGAGAAAGATTAAGAATTAGGAAACGATTTAATGAAACAACTAACCAATCGACCATGGCGTTGCCTTCTTTCCCCCTCCCCCTGCCCCTCCCCTCTGCATGCTATTCAAGGAATAAACAAGATTATTCCCATCCGGTCGTTCTCCCTACATGGTATTTGAGGAATAAATATGGTTATTCTTATACGGACCCTGCACGCAATAAAAATCACTTTAATTATTGGTCCATTTCACTAGCATGAACTTCATTAATGAGTCAAGAATGCAGGGCTATTAAGGTGACGTACACAGAATAACGTAAATGCGATCTAAAACAATAACAGAGCACCGTGTAAAGGCACATAACCACCAGCAAGAGTCAAAGCGCCCAGTCTCCATGAAGTGAGTGATGCAGGTGATTGTATGGAAAAGATTTAGCCCGAATAACTGTCCCTAGTCACATGAGCGTGTCACATTCACGACTAACTGGCATGTCATATGGATACATAAGAGGTATTTATAGTATGCGACTGGTTAATCATATGTTTATTGCAATTCAAATAGCGAAGGACCAATCTACTGCCTCGTGGAAGGCAATAATTCTCTCTTCATCGACTCCTTTTGCTGTTCAGTTTGCCACAAAATTGCCAAACGTCAGAAGTTTCACTTAAGATCGAGTAGATCAGGAGCATTGAGCAAGACAAAACAACCAACTGAGCCGCTGGGGAATGTCCCCTTCTCGTCATATGAACCAAAGTCGTACCGAACAGTGTATATGCGTCACAGGTAACCATACTTATGTCCAATGGCGTTCTTAGTAAAAATTCCACGGAATTTGGTTGTTTTATCGCACTTCATTTGACTTATTTAGTTTCCACACTTTTGCTTGGTATTAATTGTCCCATGTACCAGATAACTCACAAGAAAATGTACGAAGTCGTGACGTACTTTTTCCCCAGGGTTTAGATATGGTTGAGGACTTCTGTTTTTCCTTTTCTTATTCTCTGTGGAGGATTTTGGTGTGTGCATTATGCAGTTACCATCTGACTTGAACAGATCAGTGTCTAGTTACGGAATGAAATTACGTCTCTTTGCTTGTGGTATTTCTACATTTTAAATTAAGATACAGTCATGATTTTATTTTGTCGTTCTGACGCGAGTGTATGTGGAATTCAAACTATGAAATTTGTTCAATACTGCTGCTGTTTATTCTGTTGTTGGTTGTAATGTGGCGGTTTTTTGTGTGTGTGTGTGTGTGTGTGTGTGTGTGTGGGATCGCGCGGTTGTCCCGCTGTGACATACGTCCGTTTCGAGTCGTTTACTCCACTTGAGCAGCTCTGAACGTGACAGGCAGCGCTTGCTGTTCGCGACAGACATGCGTGATGAATTTATCCTCTCGCTAAACCCTCAGAAATCAGTGATTCACCTCTCATCTGCTTTGGTGTCCCCATTTATGATGGCGTGCGAATGAAGCGACCACTCACCTGAGTATAGTACTACGGACAAATAAATTAATTTCAAATTTAATTCACTTCTCTTTTTTTCAGTGGGGAACGAATTTCTCTAGATCATACAAGAAAATAATTTATAATTTTAATTTTCTGTCTTATCGTAAAAAGTGAAGCAAGCAAGAAAGAAAGAGTCATACGTTATTGTTAGCTGGAAGATCGCGAAGGATACTTCATCCATGTAATAGGAAAGGATATTCTTCCTCTGTAATCAATAAGCCCTTTCCTTGCGTTATGTTGGAGTTGTGTTAAGTGTATTTGTGTGACTGTAATGAATATGTGCTATAATTATGACAAACTATTCTGAGCCGTTAGGTCGCGTCATGTTCGTCATCACACTACTTCACTCCTTGACGTTTCGATCCCTCTACTGAGATCTTCTTCAGCAGTCCACTGGTGTCCCTGGATGGCTGAACACTGTAACGTTTGAAAGGAAAATGACACGGCTTAACGCCTAGGTTTTTATTATCAATGACAACGGTCAAGAGAGCCTGTAGGTTTACACGGTGCATACACATTAATGTAACCACCATCTATGTTCGACTTCAGCATGCAATAACCATTCACAGACGTTAGGTGTTAGCACTAGCAGTGAAAGGTACATCAGGGGTTTCGTGGGAAGCGGAAGCAGTGCAGTCGTTGTCGTACCGAGGAAACAGAGTGATCCATCTGACGTCCAAAAGGGCCAATGATGGAAGTACATCTGTGACGGCTAGGTTTGTAAACTGTACACGTGACTCCGAGGTCAATGTGTACCGTGCACGGCAAAATGGCGCTATCCAAAATTGGCGCCGCAGCAACTGTGGCGCACCACGGGCCATAGATGACAGGGGTGAACGACGGAGATGTGTGCGGGCGAATAGATGTGCAGGTTGAACAACTGAGCACTCAAGTGAACCAAGAGACTACCGACAATGTCTCATCAGCGACCATTCAACGAACGTCGCTGCGTATGGTCCTCCATAGCAGGTTTCTTGGACAACATGGTTGTGGAGATGAAGCACCGATTAGTATGATTAATCAGTTGTTCAAAAAGAGTCTTCATCGCATTTATTATTATCATACCGCCAACCGGTTTCAACCCGACGTAGGGGCCATCTTCTGGGCGTTTACACTGTGAAATTATAAGTATCCGTCAGAAAGATTCCATTATACAACAGCTAAAATTACGTAAATTTACAATATGTTACCCATTGGTCGACTGCTGGTGGTGTCACTCCTGTCTACATAACGGCAGGAAACTTTGCGAGACTAACCCTTCGTATGGGCTTAAATAGCGTGCTGGGATCACGTGAATAGACGGCAACACCCCCAGCGGCGATCAACGGCATTTAATACAGTTTGTTATATGTAATTACTAGTCACCTTGGTTTAACATACATTTAAGTGACAGTAAATAACAGAGAACGGAACCATTCCATTTAAAAAGAGTTACAATTATAGTGTTAAATATAAAATAATAACAAATGTTCCGTAGTCAACTCGTAACATTCGTAAAAGTATATTACATTATGTGCCGTAATATAAAGAAAAACAATTTGTGACACACAAAAACAGGTGTCGTCTTGTATTACATCTATTCGTACATTTACGTAGAAAACATTGGATCAATTTACTAAAACGACTAATACCCCTACGTCGGGTTGAAACCGGTTGGCGGTATGATAATAATAAATGCGATTAAGACTCTTTTTGAATAATTGACTCCATAGCAGGTGTCTGACTGTAGTTCACCGGTGACGAAGGCTGGAATTAAAACACCAGATCCGCGACTGGACGTCCACTGAGAGTTGACAGGAGGAATGATCATTTATGCCCCACCGGACAGATGGTCAGTGGTGTGAAGGGCCCTGCAACAGTTGTCACACGGGCAAGAGGAGGCAGCGTTAAGGTCTGGGGAATGTTTTCTTGGCGTTCGCTGGTGATATTGCCATTCTGGAAGGCACAACGGATCAACACAGGTACGTACCCACCCCTGGGGGCCTTGTCCACCACTGCATGCAGTTCTGTTTTTTTCCTTATGACGATGGCATCTACCAGCTGAACAATGCAATGTGACACAGCTCATAATATTCGTACGTGTTTCGAAGGGCACCAGGGTGAGTTTACTGTACTCCCCTGGCCATCAAATTCCCCGGATTTGAAGCAAATCAAGAATCTGTCGAACCACCTCTATGAGGCTGTTGGCATCACGGATCCTCAAGCGAGAAACCAAGCGGAGCTGACCACTGCATTGGAATCGGGCTTGCTCCTCATGCCTGCCGGTTCCTTCCAGAAACTCAATGACTCTCATTCAGCAAAAGATGGTTACTCAAGTTTTTGACAGACGGTCACATTAATGTGACTCGAACATGTATATCTGTGGCATCAGGTTCGTGTTGTATTATGATGAGAGAAGAGGGAGGTCGAAAGCCGGAGTCGATACATAGCCTACTCTTCTCGAATAGTGCGCCAACGCAGCCACCCAACACAGCGTCCCCAACTGACGGATAGATGACCACCAACAGTTTCACATTCCCTCACTCCATTGCATGCGGCCAGGGATTTGGTGGAAATTCAATGATAATGAATTTTATCAACATCCCACCACTTGTTGGCAAAATACTGAAGTAGAAAGTAATTGACACAACTAAAATTCGAAGCGACCACCGTTGTTTCGAGTGCTACTTTACCGAACTCGATTATGGAAACTGGTTCGTAATGAGTGTATCATCATATAATAAAACGAATATAAAGTTTATGATCTGACCGACAGAGAAACAGAATGTCAGAGATTACGTTATGAATCTCTTACCGGAAAATGAAGGGATCCTCGTGAAAGTGGAATGACACTTTCTTATATTAAAGAAGTTGCCCTTAGTGCTCCGAGAATAGTGGATTGGAAGATATCACGTTCAAGAAATCCTGACGAAGGGCCGCCACCCCATGTCTCTCAATAATTTGATTCCTGCGGACACAGCGCTTCTAAGGCAAGTGGGAGTACCGCTAGAGGGCTGTGCGGAATTGAAATTCCAGTTCTGGTGTTCTATCGACGTTAAGGTCTCCATTTAACATCACAGGAAAGTAATTGTGTCATATTCCTAATCAACTTTTACGACACTCCTAAAAATAATGTCTAATGAAATACATTTCGAAAGCTAATCTGCACTGCTGCTACGACAAATTTGTCCTTCACTGTTAACATCTCTCGTATCATTCCTTTAGTGTTCTCAGCAACACGTGAGAGGTTTAAAGTTGTTTCAATAAATGAAACTGCTACAAAATGATTCATTTATTTCTCATTATTGAGTGAGGTCAGCGTTCCTTAAGAAAATCGCAAATAAAACAATCAGAAGACATACGCAAATGAGA
Organism: Schistocerca nitens; assembly: GCF_023898315.1. NCBI lineage: Eukaryota > Metazoa > Arthropoda > Insecta > Orthoptera > Acrididae > Schistocerca > Schistocerca nitens. The sequence goes on from NC_064615.1 coordinate 507,502,515, forward strand.
ACGTTATTGAAGCACAGGGCCCACAAGAATAATTAAGTGAAAATTCTGAAATACAACTAGTACTTGAAAGACGCCGTAATGCTGCAGAATACATATTACGCCATGTTAATGTTTTAACAAGATATTGAAAAACTTAGAGATTTGACAGAGGGTAGTCGTACCACAAAATTTTGAAATTGGGGTCTATATCGGGAACTAGATTGAAACCACACAACAGAACATCGAAAGAAAGTATACCCTAGCCCTGTTAATGCCTCTAGTAACTCACATATAAATAACACACCGGTATCATTTTTGGATAATTACCATTCCATTACGGATGGAACATGGTAACGGTTAACTTTGTTCATGAGGTTTTTGTAGTTGACTGAGCTGAAAAGTAATTACCTTACTAAATCATCTGACTAACACATTTATTTCAATTAATCTAAGGTTAAACGTCTTATTTGGGCGGTAAATTCGTAAATTTGAAATTTCACATTCGAAACAAGCGCATGTGCTGCAGATGGAAATTCTTGTTATGAAATGCACTTTGTAACGATTAGAATATTGAGAAAGGAAATATATTGAAATACTTCAGCATGTAATCAATAACAAGAAACACCGAAATTTAAATCACTTTGACGGTACCTCATTCTGCATTTCATGTCGTTTTCAGAATTAAAAAACCTACTGTGAAAGCGAAGCGTCGATGAAAGTAGGATACAACAAACTGTTTTGCTTCAAGTTGGATCCACAAATTCTGTACCGTTTGCTGAAGACAACGACCAAGGACGAGAAGAGCGTGAGTGTACAGTAACAGAAATAACAAGGTACTATAATCTGAAACTTGTGTGTACCAAGAAACCTGTAGATGTCCGACCGGTACCATATTATTTACCGCATTATATACCTCAACAGTCAGCTGTGGTAGCCATTACGGAATACTCTGTTTAACCACTCTGCTTTGTGTTGTGCGTTATTTACCTATTTCTTATTTTGAAGTGAGTGTCAGTTCTACTTTCACAAAATACGGATCTAGGGTGAAACCTCCCAGTTCTGCGAGAGGGAGATGGTGGTTTTTTTCTTTACACCCCTCCCCTGTTCGTACAGTGAGCCAGAATCTTGGAAATCTGGTCAAAATTGTAAAGCATGCTCAAATACAGCCAAAATGGATTTCTCACGCTTCGGATAACTATTATTAGTATCAAAAGTGACAAACTGAAATTGGCGGATACAGTATGGGGAAAATAATCTGAAAAAAATTAATGAAGTGGATCAAAAATGTTTTCGGTGAACTTTTATAATTTTAATGGTAAACTTTATTACAAAACTGCCACTGCTATTGTCTTTGTTACAGAAAATATCTATTAGTAGCGAAAATAGAATTTTTATAAACCGTCTTAATCACCTTTTTGTGCTTCCTGTTAATCATCTTCAGTTCCTTCTTCATGTTCTTCCTCATTGACATTTGCACACTGTTCGTCATAGTCTGCGTCTGATTACTAGTAATCCTTAGTAGCAGCTACCAAGAGGGCAACAGTTTCAGACAGCAAATTTTTCACTTTCCTCTGAGATGGTTTCAGCAAAGAATAAATACGTAGTAGTAATATACAATTTAACTAACTTAAATTTATGTAGGGAAAAGTCCTGGATATGAAATTATATAATTATTTTCTTAAGAATAAATTTTATGTTTTTAATATCTTTAACATACATTTTTATATTTAGTAATAATGTTTTTATTTTGTAGACGTGGAATCTTCCTTTCGTTTGAATTTTACAGTTTCTTTCCTTGCATTACAGTAAGAAGATAGTTAACCAAAACCAGTTGTTAATGAATGGCTAAATAATGAAATAACTGTTCGTAATTAAGTACATGCCCTCTTGAATAGCTTCAATTTATAAAAATTTCTGTCTGATTTCGCTGAACAAAAATATTTTTCATCCTTTGGAAGAAATAGCTGGCCGCCTCTAAGAGTGGAATTCAATAGTCCCAACTTTACTCTAGCCAAGCTTTGAAATGAAGCTGATTAACTCCCAATTTTTTTTCTTTTACGGCCATTTTTTCGGTATCGTACTCATTGTGCGCCGCAGAGACCCAAATTATCGTTTAGGCTCGCGGCCGTACTGCTACACTGCAGTGTTCGCAGCATGCTGTTTACTGTGTAGTTTTGTGTTGGTGCGTGGCGCCCTCTGCTGACGCGTGCGCCGTGTCTGGTGTGCAGATCTGTCGGTGGGGCTGATCAGCGTGCTGACCGACATCGTGTGGCGCATGACCGTCGCCTGGAACGCCGGCAACGCGGCCTGCAAGCTCATCCGCTTCCTGCAGGTACGTACCGGGTCCAGCCATACGTCTCAGCTCGCTTCTAGCATGTTCTTTGCTCGCTTGCTGACTGATCGCATGGACTTTTATAAACGGGACAAAGACTCTCCTAGTTAGGAGAAAACTCAAATAGAATGTATTTTCCAACCAGCGTTCCTGCGCTCGGGTTGCTTGCATAGTAGACGTCTGTCGTTTTAAAATAAGGACAGGAAGAGAGACAGAAGAGACAAATAGAGTTGCCAACCGTCTTTGTTTATATTTGATGCACCCTGCACCAAATGGTATATCTGACGATAAACTAGAAAGCACTTAATAGCTGTCATTTTCTTAAGTGGATGGGGGCATCAGCCTTCTGATTACGAGGTGCTTTCGATAAGTAATGCAATTTTTTTTTTTTTTCTGAAAGCAGGTTGGTTTTATTCAGGCTTCCAGAACAGCATAATATTCCCCACTCTTTTGGCTACAAAACCCTAGTTTTTCAACATAATCTCCGTTCAATGCGGCGACTTTACGCCACATTACTAGATGGGCCTGTATGCCGGCATGGTACTATTCTACTTCTGTAAATGTTGAGCCAACGTCGTCTGCTGCATCAGTAGCCCATCATCCAAATACTACTTCCCGAGGAGTGCATCCTTCGCCGAGCCAAACAGATGGAAGTCGGAAGGTGCGGGAAATGGGCTGTAGGTTGGATCAGGAAGACCAGTCCAATGAAGTTATGTCAGCTGCTATTGGGTGCGCAAATATATTAGAGGATTTGAATTGTCATGGAAAAGGAGAAGTTCGTTTGCGTTATTGTGACAACGAACGCGTTAACCTTGTTTCTTGATTTTCCTAAGTGTAGGACGATACATATCAGAATTTTCAGTTCCACCATCAAACGGAATAACCACTTCAAAGCCCCAGATGACCATGGCCTTGACTTACCGGCTGAGGGTGCGGTTTTGGAGTTTTTCTTCTTAGGAGAGGTCGTGTGGCGCCACTAGGTGCATTACGGTTTTGTTTCCGATTCGAAGTGAGGAACCTATACTTAATCACCTTTGACAATATTCGACAAAAAATTCGCGATCAGCCTGATAACGCACAAGCAATTCCGCACACATGGTGGTTCGTTTCTCGTTTTGGTCTTCTTTCTTGAGGGGAGGAACTCAGCAGGCACACATCTTTATGTACCCCAAATGGTGGACGATTGCCTCAACGCTACCAACAGCGAAGTCTACCTGTGCAGGGAAATGTTTGTAATCTGCCGATCATTTCTAATGCGAGTGTCCGCACGTTTCAACGTTCCAGGGGTCACAGCCGTGCGCGACCTGCCGGCAAGCGAGACATCGGGCAGACTTGTTCCGATGATCGCAGACGCCTTGCCCAATGACTCACCGTGCTTTTGTTCACTGCCAGTTCTCCGGAGACGTTCTGCAAGTGTCTATGATTATTTGCGATGCTCTGGTTCTCCTCCAGAAGAAATTCAACGACACCTCTCTGATCGGAAAGTACCTCCGTTACAAACACCATTGTCAAGGCTACGCATAGTTGAACTTCATGAAACTATAGGGGCTGAAGCGGGAATATTCCACTACATTCCACAACAAATTCCTTACTTTTGTAACCGAAATTGGCAGTGTTACGTTTCTTATTGCACCTTCCTTGCACTTTGATGCATCCCGATGTCCTCTCCTGTGTCAACTCTTACATCCCAGAGTAGCACACGTAACGTCGTTAATTACTTGTTGTATATATTTCAATCTGTGTCTCCTCCTGCAGCCTTTTGACATCTGCGGCTCTTGCCAGAACTATGGAGGTATCCACATGATATCTTACTCATTACCCATCACCCTGTCCCTTCTAATCAGTGTTCTCTACACATATCTTTCCTCGTCAGTTCTGTGAAGTACCTCCTCATTTCTAATCATTCCACTAAGATTTTCAACATCTTTCTGCAACACTACATCTCAAACACTTATACTCACTTCTCTTCTCGTTTTCCCAAAGTCATTTATTAGCTTGGCTACAATATTGTGTTCCAGATGTCCATTCTGATATTAACGACTATGTGTGATACTAGTAGACTTCGATTGGTTAAGAAGACGCTCTCCGCCCATGTTAGTCTGTTGCTTACATCCCCTTATCTGCGTCCGTCGTAATTTCGCTTACCCGATGAGATGCAGATGAAAATAAGGGCGTGTAAAGGGTTTCCAAACCTTTTTTAACCAGCGACCATTTCGACACGTTTCTTGTTAACAAGGATCACAAAGCTCAAGAAGATAGGCAGTTAATTTGAAAATAAACTTTAATAAAAACTTTGAACATATTTGTTAAAATGAAGAAAATGACGGGCAGTAACAGTACTATTATAACAGTAAGCCCAACATTTTTATCAGAAATTACGTTCGACTTGCATCTGTGTGCTTTTTGAGCATGTATTTTCTGCACAAGTTCGGTAATGCAGAGGCTGATAATATCACTCAAAGCTATATGCATATCTTCACTTGCTTTCAGTCTGTTCCTGGACTTGTTCTTTAATTACCAGCACATAGAAAAGCGTAAAACGGAGTAAGTTTGTCGAATTTTATTGTATGAAATGGTTTTCTTTCACCAAAATTGCTTAAGAGAATAGATTCGAGTACGCCATTGCAGTTTCTGTCATTTCGGAATACAATGACCTCTTCCTTGCTTCTTCTGCATCTTCTCCAGCATGGGTGCTGTGGTTGCGAAATAGTTTTTCGTCAACTTGAGCTTCTGTTTTGATATATTCTGTAAATTAATGACTGAATTCTTCAGCTAATATTTGCATACGACCAAAAATCTATAGAAGAGTCATAACGTTTTCCTGTATGTTCGCCCTAATAGCGCCATAATTTTTATCATGAATTCGTACTTATAAAATTGCGAACACGGAGTAAACGTTATTGCCAGTTTTACCTGTCCGTAATAGAAGTTTGCAAATAAAGGTACAACCTTTATCTTCGAAGGTGAGTATACTTGCAGCGCCTTTGAAATGACTGTTTCTAGAACCTTTCAAATCAAGTTCAACTTATTCAAGTGAATGATGCGGGTTTTAAAGTAGGAGATGAATGTAATGAGGTTGGTGGTTCTCAACTACGTACCATCCGACTCAGAGTTGCAATATTAAAAGTTTTGGCTGGTTTAGTTGTCTAGCGGCTGGGATACGTAGTTGCCGCATTCCAGGCCAAATGCTGCTGAGTCTACAGTATACGATAAGAATACACACATGAATCGATTTGTAGAAGTTTTCTATCACTCGGCAATTTCGAATTATGAAAGTAACATATAAACTTTTAAATGAAAGATTGCAATTAAATAAAATCTGCAGGTACTTCCTTAACGACTTTAAATGATGAGTACGATAGTAGAAATACTTTTGAGAATGCGGTATATTTCTGCAAAACACTTATTCGTGTCGATGGTCCAGCAATTAAATAAAATAAAAGTTGAATAGCAGGGAAACAATAGATTCCTACTTCACGTAATTAATTATGAACAACAACATAGTTCGCGAGATATTCACTCCTGAATGCATACTACGACTTCACTGCAAAAGCCATGGAAATCACACATAAGCACAGGTCGGCACTTCAAAATATTTCTGTCCTCCGCGACCACGCGCGAACTGCTCCACTGTCCAAGTCTTTCCGACGACTCCGCGTTCGTCACGCCGCCGCGTCCAGCACTTCCCGTGTCATGTACCGTACTCCCTGTCGCACTGCCCAGAACTACCCCATGTCCTCCCCGGAAACGATCCCCCCCCCCCCCACTTCCATACAGTCTGACCATTAACGAGCACTGTGATTGGCTAGAGCGCTCCCTCCATGTCTCCAAGCCAACATACGAAAGACCGGAGCTACATTTAAATAACTTAAAATTAAATAAATATTCCTATGGCTGGACCATAAACACACTCGAACACTCATTATTAAATACATAACGAATTAAATATACATATATCAAAGAAATAGCAAGCAAAAGTAGGCCAGTAGCCTAACGTCTCTGTGCTTTCTAAAACACAGTAAATAATTGACCAATTTCTTCATGAATAGCGTATAACGGATATAAACAAAGACATAGATGAATAAATATATTTATAAGAATGCTGCTACCGTTTTTTCGTGTAACTGTGGAGTACTTATGGTCTGACATGATCTATAGTAATTGGCCACTTTGACCTCCAATAACTCTTGCACTATACAAGTCACATGCCTGTAATTTGTGTCAATTTAGGTTTACACTAATAGCTTTCTATAGACATGTATATCGATGAAATCGGATGAACCGTTTAGATTTTGGAACTTCGTTGCTGGGTGTTATTTGTATAATTTACCATCAGATACTAAACTTTAAACTAATAAAGACATTGAAAATCTGTTTACTTCATCAGAATCGCAGTGCAAATAATAGTAATTTACATGTTTTTTGAGGTATCATGATTCATCTGACTACTATTAATTTCTGTATGAATTGTGAAATGTCTGCCATGATGGTTTCACAAAGTCCGCCATCTTTGGCACTCTCTCTATACAAGTCTCTATCATTGACACAGCGTCACCTTGGAATTCCCAGCCATGCGGTCGGGCTGCTCTCCTCTTGCTTCGGCCAACGTCCAGCACCGCGTGGTTACTGCTGGGCCGCGGCTTTGACAAACATCCTGTGCGGCCACCCCAGCTCCAAACATATAATATTTCCAGGGCGCCACAACTCGCCCGTTACCTCAAACACCTCCACTTATTAACATTCTGGCTTGCCCGAATGTTCAGAAGTAGCACCCTTCAGTTCATACAAGTACATATGAAACAAATTCCAAAGAACCGAATTAAATGATTAAACGCAAGGCCAATTGTGTTTACAAGATCTTTGTAGTGGTGTGGGAGCAGCGTGAATTTCGAAATAATTTAAACTAACACAAATTATGAACCTGCCGGCATATTAATTAAATGTCTGCATTTCAGTTATGCATCATCAAATTCTTGGACAAGAAACAAAATTTTTAAATGCACTTTACATTATGTGCGATTTTGTAAGCAGTTCTTGTGCCACTCACTCAGTGCTAAGGCTTCTTCTTTCAATAATTTTTTTCGTCACACTACACACGCTCACACGGATTTTAGTATTGAGGAATAACAGGCTGTTAAACCACTGAAGCCTTTGAACCACTAAAGACCCAAGTAAAACCACTGACGCCGCCGGGAAAGACAAAAGTAAGCGCACAGTTTGTCCGCGATAAATTGACGATTCGCACGTGGTTGAATGGCAGGAAGCGTGTCGTGTCCCTGCATCATGGCAGCCGAGGGGAGAGGAGCGGTCAGGGGAAGCCAGCATCGGCTGCTTCCCTCATTGCCGGAACTATTTATTTCAACTACTACCAGTTTTCACCGTTTCTGGTAGCACCAGTGAAAACGACCTGCTTATTTTATTTTATTTTTTTTTTTTTTTGCAATTCTTCTCCTGAAGAGGCTAATATATTGTAATATATTGCGGTCATTAGCAGTCATTAATATCTCTGTGTAATGGTCCTTTAATGTTTGTTTCCTCATTCCCCTTTTGAACCATTCCATTTACATCTGAACTGAATAAAATTCGGGGAAGACTGCAACCTATTCAACTCCTTGCAGAGTTAAATGCTATTGTTCCTTATCTTGTTCCCTGTTTCCATTACAAAATTATTTTCATTTTTAGAAACTTTTTATGTTTATCAGGTATCATGGAGAACATTTTCTCATAGCAATTACCACATTTCTGTCCCGTTTAATCTGTTATATGGCTTGACGCAGTCGATAAAAGAAATATGTCTCATTATTAAATTCGCTTCTTTTATTTCTCAATAACTTCGAAGTGAGTATATTAACCATTATTGTTCATCCAACTCTAAACACACTGTGTTGATATTGTTTCAGCTGTTGATATTAACCTTAGATTTAATATGTTTGTATATCCTTTATATCCAACTATTAAATCCATTATTTCCCTGTAATTATTGGAGTATTTTCGATCTCTTTCTTAATAACTGAGTAAAGTCCACACAGAATAACGTGGCGGTTAAATGCGCAGTCAGCAGGGGGTGTGTAGGGAGAGTGGAAGTGCAACGGGTTACGGACAGGCATTGTAGGGGAAATTCCGAGCGCTGGAGGAGAAGTGCCATTCTAAATTAAGCCTACCCTCTTATTTTTGTAAACGTTAAGTGGAGCCCCTCAATGCGACCACTTGCATGGTGACCATTCAGAAAAGTCTATCACCTTTGCTTTGGTTAGCATCTGAAAAGAATTCCGCCGAAAATGCAACAAAAGTAGCGTTTATTTTCGCCTTGCTTGTCAATCGTTTGTAAGTTTCAGAGAAGCGTCATCAGTGACGAATTTTGAATAAAAACGACACATTTCTCTTGTTACCATGTTAAAATTGGCTTCTTTTTGCCGCAACATTGTAGAGTTTACATAGTGTCATTAACATTTTGTGCAGACAGAATTGCGGTAGAGTTGTGCAACCGTTGTTTATTAAGTGAGGAACTACGGTAAAGTAAGGTCACTAGTTTACAAGAAAGCGCATCCTCGGTACAAAAACAAACATGTGGTGTCTTTGCCCACATTGTTCCAAAGCCCATGGCACTGCTCGTTTCACCAAGTATCGATAGCCCTTAAAAATTACAGTGTTGCATCGAAAAACTCCGTAGATAGTGGAATAACATGATAAATAATGAAGTTTTGCATAATAGCCATACAGAAAAATACTTCCCTCTTTGCATGCTATCATTTGCCAAAATTTAATTTCGATATCTCAAACCGTTTATCGTTGGCGTGCGCGATCGCAAATAAATGTGCTACATCGGATCAATTTTCTCGAGATTGGTGACAGATACAGAATTCTACCCAAGTCTAAAGAAAATTTAATATATTAGCTAAATTTCATACACAGCAACATATATCAAACCCAAAATTAAACAACCTTTATTTTTCATTGCAAATTTTTTCGAATTTCTATCGGTGTCTTACTTCCATGCAAATATTACAATAACCATGACCACTAACTAAATGATGGGCAAATCATCATGAAACTGAGGTATAAAGCTATAAGCAACGCAAAAATGATATTTGTTACGGAATAGTTTCTGTAAAATCGTTTGAAAAAGACAGCAAGGCGTGCTGCTCCATTCTGTTACCGACGACTGGTCGAAAGGGGACAAACATTGTCTGTCTCCCCTTCCGAACAAACGAATGAACTCGTTCAGTACTTTGGACGAAAACTGACCACTGCGCATCGGCTACCGTATCCTGTGCGGGCTCTACAAAAGATTTGTTGAACAGATTTCCGGCATTCTCACCTTCTCCCAACATACATTTAGGAAATATTAAAATCTTAGTTCAAGGAGAATTTCGTCATATTTTAATAATTTGCTGTTAATGCCATCTATACCAACTGTCTTTCTATTCCTCGTCGTTTTTAAAGCTTTTTCTAATGCCGATAATGTTATCATCTCTACCCCTTTCCCAGCTTTGCACCTTTCTGCTTGTTCCAATAAGTTTTGGTCATAGAACATCTTTTTATAATGTTGTACACATTGTTTTTCGCCGATTGTGTTAATGTTTAATGTATCTGTTTGTTCCAGTGTTTGATTTATTTATAGGCAACTCCACAAAAGTCATTTTCTAGGTTACTTACATATGTCCAAACTTATTCTGTGTGCTTTTCTACATTCTCGTTTAGCAATTGCTCTTTTTAGATTATATTCTGCTCCTAATTCTGGCATTTTTTCTAGATATGTTAGATAAGCTTCCTTTTCCTTTCTTATTACTTTTCCTAATTGTTCATTCCATATTCTTAATCGCTTTCATTTTATAATTCCCATTAATTATAACAGTAAACATACGTAAACCTCGATACACTCTTGAATCGCTTCATGATGCTTTTTTTTTTTGTTTACTATTCTATAATCAATTAATGACCTTTTACCTTGAGCTGACCATGTGGACCTGTGGAAATTCATTTTTAAGAAAGTGTTAGTAGTTTTCAGGTTATTAAAAATTGCGAATTGTCTTAATTATTGTTCCCTCGGGTGTTATTTACGTTAGCTATAACTAGGTTTCATAGTTTTGCGTTAAAATCTCCAAGTTGCATTATTGAACCTTTTTTTGGCTTCATTTTGCGAAATGTGGTTTCTCTTCATTTCGTTTTCTGGCGCATACAGTCCGCTACTCTCAAGTAAGCACTATTCATTCATTAATAAAAGTATCTTTAACCTATCTATATTCCATATCTTTTTTTCCTGTATCTTTCCATGCTATGGTCGACGTAATGCTTATCCGTCCAGCTAGTTAAAAAATGGTTCAAATGGCTCTGAGCACTATGGGACTTAACTTCTGAGGTCATCAGTCCCCTAGAACTTAGAACTACTTAAACCTAAATAACCTAAGGACATGACACACATACATGCCCGAGGCAGGATTCGAACCTGCGACCGTAGTGGTCGCGCGGTTCCAGACTGTAGCGCCTAGAACCGCTCGGCCACCACGGCCGGCTACAGCTAGCTATATACTGAAGTTTGTAAGAGGTTAATTTCTTTTTTTCCTAGTAGAGGTTAACGGCCTCTAGCTAAACCACTATTCATGGTGGACAGGGAACTGCAACTTAGGGTGTTCTCTCCCTAAAGAAGCTGCCTCCACTCGGCTGACGAACATTCTCTGTCCATTATAGGCCAATCTTAGTTTCCACTCGCATCTTCCCGTGCAGCAAGTTAACGAGGTAGACTTCCCTGGAACTAGGGTTCCCATTCGTCCGGGTTCCTCTTGATTTGTCCTGGTTCTGAGGACGCCACAATTTGTAAACATGGCCCCACAAAATTTATTCGTAGGGTGCCCGTAAATTCTTAGTTACGCCACTGTGATTGCATAAATTCGATTGTTAGGAAATAAATAGATTACAATAAATGTTAGTTAAAATTTACTGAATGATGACCGGCACGTAGATGGTTTCGTTCGTTTTACAGTAGAAAATTTATAAAAGTAAAAAAAAAAACAGTGGAAAACATGTTTATATTCTCTACCACACAAATATTTTCCTTACTATTTCATGGAGAACAATGAGAAGCTGGCGACAATCATCGATCGCTTGCGCCCTCGCCCCAACCTTCAGACAGTTCTGTGCAGGCAAGACAATTGTGCAGCTACACGTTTCATTCCGCACGTCATGCTGCAAACATAATATCTCGACACTGCAAAGAATTAATTAATTTGTGTCATTTACATTCGTAAAGATTCTTTATTCGTGGTTTTCTTCGTATCGTAGCTGCTGATCGGCACGAGACCCGCGCACGCTGGCATCTCCGGTGAAAGAGAGGAAACATTCCCCCTCTCACGTCACCGCTCCTGTGGTACTGGCTAGCCGTCGGCCAAATCAATCGCCGACAGACTGAATGTCTCCGGGACAATAATCCATAATCCGAACTGAACCAAATACCCGGGGTCGCAATTTATGTGATGGCTGGCCTGGCTGGAAAGGACGTCTGGATCACTGTGTACTGAGACCTCCTACCATGACAATTTGAGACCCACATGCATTTATCTTTATAAAGTTTTTTTTATCAAGAAGAGACGAACGAATCATGTAACATACCGTTCCCCTTTTACTGTTATCAGTCACGGTTTACTTATAATTTTTTGTTTTTAAAATTCAGTTTTAATCACACCACATATGTTACAAGAACATGTTCTTGTAACATACGTGGTGTGATTAAGACTGAATTTTAAAAACAAAAAATTTAAAAAATTTTAATCACTGTTCCAAAAATGTTTATTAAAATTGTTCACGGTTTACTTATATCCACAATGCGTTTCGAAGGTTTAAACTTCTGTCATCAGTGGATTTACATCTGTTAGCACGAGTGTGTGTTGTGTTAAGACTTCAGGATCACCTGTTCCACTTTCTAGTGGAGAAACGGAAACAATATTTCAGAACATGATTTTGGAAAGGTTTCTGACCAAAAACTAAGAAATTTAAATGTGAAAGTAAAACAACTAAAATAGAATACCTCCTGTGTCACAGGCTTTTCTTTGTCGTAATACATCACACATGAACTGTCTCATTTTGAAAACAAACATGATGTCTGGAAACAAGTAGATGCAAAGAACAAATAGCAAAACAGAAACATTACCTTGAAGTGTAAAGAATATGTAGCAAAACAGCACAGTTATTTCAGAAGAAGTTTTAAAGGACTGTGTAGCCTTTTGGTTGAGGTGATGAGTACATGCGTTGGAATAAATATCTCAAGTGCTGTAGAAATCTTTTTCTGTCAATTTTATATAGTTTGGTTTGGTTTATATAGTTTGTTCCTTCACTGGACAGTGCCATAGGTTATCCCAAAATCTTCACAAAACACACATGTCGTACTAACACACGTAAATCCTCCTTATTGTGGCTTAAAACTTCTGAACGCGTTATGGGTATAAATAAACAGTGACAGGTAACAGTAAACGTGTTTCATTCCATATCGATAACTATCAAGGTAAAGCCTAACCAGAAACTATCATATTTCAAGCACCCCATGCATTTATTATTGTGTTGTGGTGCCCCTCTTTATGTTGGGAGGGTATATCATTACAGAACAGTGAAATCATTAATCTGAGCTAGTAATACGAGCTCTGTTTCGTCAACAATGCTGTTGGCGCGCTATCGACAAAATCAAAGGGGTGAGGTTCCTGCATGACATAGTTTGCATGAAACTAACAACGCTCTCCTGCGTGTGAAAGGAATTGTGATGTTCAAGTTCATAAGAGGTACGGAAAACTATACATAAGATGGCACATAGTACTCTCGTTTATGTCTTTTTGTCAAAAAGTAAATAAAGATTTTTTATTTAAATTCGTCCTTCATTCATCGGACATGACTAAGCTAAACTGACGTTTATCATTCATGCAGCAGCTCTAAATAGCCACCACCCAAGTCTTTTAGCTTCGATTCCTATTGGTGAGAATGGATTCAAAATTTCTCAGTAACACTGACGCGGATTTTGATCCAAGACCAATTATAGTTAGGCAAGCGTTACAACAGCAGTTTCTGAGATGTTGTGAACAATACCAGGAAAAAAAAAACTACGAAAAACTCATAGCTACATCTCCACAGAACTGGAAGTCAAGGATAATAAGGAAATTACTAGAATAATTATACTCATAGAAGCATCAGATTTCAAACAACCAGTGGTTTATTCACACATATTACACATTAAATAAATATTGGTACTGCGGTAGTGTGCGAAGAGTCTTGCCAACCAAAAGTGCTGTCAATGAGTAATTGCTATGCTATGCAGCATTTTATGGTTTGATGTGTAGTGGGTGAGTATCCCACATGTGAGAATACTTCAGTTCGCTTTGTAGAGTGACCTATTTAGCAAAGAGAACCCAAACATTAGTGATGGAAAATTTTGCTGTGTTTTACAGCAAGAAATCTGTAATGGTGCAAGCCAAAGGGAATTTAGGCTACACACGTATGAGCCAAACGTAAGAACGCCTAGAAACATTTGCATGCACACATCAGTGTGCATAAAGATGTAAATGGAAATCAGAAAAACAGAAAGTAAAAATTGCACTCAAATATCTTAAAAACAGTTATTATCTGTAGAAAGAAAAAAAAAGTGAACATATTGAGTTCAGAGCATTCTTGACGTTTTGAAAGAATAAAATAGAGTGCGTGTAATAAACATATATTTTCACTTTTATAAATGGACATTATCCACCATAGCCTAGTGTGTATCTTGTAACGTTGCAGTGACAGACTTTTACTTAGGGCAGGCAGTACATGAGTCAGACCTTCTGAAATATGGGTTAGAAGAAAATGACTTCATCACTGACGTCCATTTAAACTTCCTCCCTTTGTATTGAACAGCAGTTTGACTATAAATATGTTTTTTTTTTCAGCTGTGGTGCGTTGTTACACGACGCAATGGAAGGAGCAATGAACACTTTTAAAATATAGCCACCTAGTGTCCTTCAAGAAAATTATGAATTCTACTCCGCAACTATTAAGGAGCACATCCAGTCTTCGTTAGAGGTGTCATACAGTCATTTACCAGGGCGGTCAAATTAAATTGTAGTTACGAAACAAAAGGTGTATACAATCAAATCGATATTACCCTTCACATACATTTGATTAAAGTTCAACTAGCAAACCAGAAAAACTAATTGTCTTGGTGAGGAACCGTTAGTACCGATAAAATGCTATGAATGAATAAGGAGTACGTCGTTCTTGTATAAGAAATGTGCATTATTTGAAATATCTTCCCAAAACAGGTGGTTTTTTAATAGTTTTTTTTTTTTGTAAACGCACTAATCAGAAGGTGTGTACAAACAAACCGATGGCGTCCTTCACGTATGTTTGATTGAATTTCACTAGGAAACAATTACCAGAAAAACCACTGGACTTAGATAGCAACCATCGGTACCACTAAAACGTTATGAGTGTGCAAGAAGTATGACAATCCTTGTTGGTTGGTTGGCTGGCTGGTTGTTGGAGTTAAAGAGACTAAACTGCGAGGTCATTAGTCCCTTCATCCTATACGTATCGAACCAAGAATAATCCTCAGAAGAGGGATGCAAAAGGCAAATCCTGGGAAGCCCAATTGTAAGCAAAATACAATAAGGCAGAGATAAAATCAAAGAGAAGTAGGAAGGGAGTGAGTGGGGGTAAGGTGGGCAAGCCGCTTTGCCCAAAACGCAGTTGGAGTTCCCTGGAGCATGGTACGTGGTGGGAAATGCACCGTCTGCTTCCCACCAGCACCACCTCACCCTCTGTTAACCCGAGAAAACGAGCAGCACAGGCAAGGTGGTAAAATTTTAGGAAAGGTAAAATATTAAAAGCGACAAACATAAAAGCACAAGGAGAAAAAAAATGGCAGGACGGGTAGGAGCCAGACCAGACTGCAGAGCAAGGGCGACCATGAGGACCCTGGGCCAGAGTAGGCGAGGGATGCCTCCTCAGCTGGTTAATGAGGCTGAAGTGCCCCTTCTCGGCGACACGAGTAGAAACCACTTTAGTGAGTGAAACATAAAACTGTGTCAGCTGCTCTGGCGTCGTCCACTACCACCAGAGGTAATGTGTCAGGAAGGTTAAGAGATCGCCGCAAAGCAACCAAATTTGGGCGGTCTAGTAGGATGTGGACCACCGTTAGGCGGGCACCACATCGACAGTAAAGTGGGTCCTCACGTCGAACGTGTCCGTCGGTCAGCCAAGTACACTCCTGGAAATTGAAATAAGAACACCGTGAATTCATTGTCCCAGGAAGGGGAAACTTTATTGACACATTCCTGGGGTCAGATACATCACATGATCACACTGACAGAACCACAGGCACATAGACACAGGCAACAGAGCATGCACAATGTCGGCACTAGTACAGTGTATATCCAACTTTCGCAGCAATGCAGGCTGCTATTCTCCCATGGAGACGATTGTAGAGATGCTGGATGTAGTCCTGTGGAACGGCTTGCCATGCCATTTCCACCTGGCGCCTCAGTTGGACCAGCGTTCGTGCTGGATGTGCAGACCGCGTGAGACGACGCTTCATCCAGTCCCAAACATGCTCAATGGGGGACAGATCCGGAGATCTTGCTGGCCAGGGTAGTTGACTTACACCTTCTAGAGCACGTTGGGTGGCACGGGATACATGCGGACGTGCATTGTCCTGTTGGAACAGCAAGTTCCCTTGCCGGTCTAGGAATGGTGGAACAATGGGTTCGATGACGGTTTGGATGTACCGTGCACTATTCAGTGTCCCCTCGACGATCACCAGTGGTGTACGGCCAGTGTAGGAGATCGCTCCCCACACCATGATGCCGGGTGTTGGCCCTGTGTGCCTCGGTCGTATGCAGTCCTGATTGTGGCGCTCACCTGCACGGCGCCAAACACGCATACGACCATCATTGGCACCAAGGCAGAAGCGACTCTCATCGCTGAAGACGACACGTCTCCATTCGTCCCTCCATTCACGCCTGTCGCGACACCACTGGAGGCGGGCTGCACGGTGTTGGGGCGTGAGCGGAAGACGGCCTAACGGTGTGCGGGACCGTAGCCCAGCTTCATGGAGACGGTTGCGAATGGTCCTCGCCGATACCCCAGGAGCAACAGTGTCCCTAATTTGCAGTGTTAAAGACTGCGATGGAGCTCCGTATGCCACGGCAAACTGGCTGACACTGAGGGCGGCGGTGCACAAATGCTGCGCAGCTAGCGCCATTCGACGGCCAACACCGCGGTTCCTGGTGTGTCCGCTGTGCCGTGCGTGTGATCATTGCTTGTACAGCTCTCTCGCAGTGTCCGGAGCAAGTATGGTGGGTCTGACACACCGGTGTCAATGTGTTCTTTTTTCCATTTCCAGGAGTGTATGACCAACGCCTAGCTGACAGACTCCCTGTGAGAAGCATAAACTATAGACTGCCACATGGTCGTGGTCTCCTTTATTGCTCCCTGTTTGGGGAAACTGGATTCAACCATTCTGAGCTGCAGACATTCAACAGTTGATAGCGTAGAGTCGACCACATGGCCAGTTCTGGGACCTGCATTTCCAAAATTGGCATCCTGGTAACCAACACTGCCAAGTGGTTGGCATATTCGTTCTCTGAGATCCCAAAATGTCCAGAGGTCCAGAAAAGACAACTGACTGTCCAGCGTGATGAAGGTCAAAAAGAAGGTCCTGAATAATCGTCACTATTGGTGATGAGGATAACACTGGTCTACAGCCTGAAGGCTGTTCAGGGAGAAGCATGGCTAAGGGCTCGTTTGGTGGCCACCAATTCAGCAATGAAGACGCTACATCCATTCAGCAAGAAGCGTAGTTCACTGTACCTTACATGTGCGTATGCAAAACCGGTTCATCCATCGACTGTCGAGCCTTCAGTGTATACCTCTTCCAAACCTGGAAATGCATCGAGGACAGCCAGGAGCATGGGGCGAAACACTATAGGATAACCTGAATCTTTCGGTCCAGCGGATAAATCGAGACGATCTGAGGTCAGGGTATATGGCATGGGTACACACGCAATTGCTCCCTGACAAGAGGCGGCGACAGTGGGGAAGTTGGAGTTCAGAGCAGAGACACTATAGTCGAGCTGCAATTGTGAACCCAGTGCTGCGTCTCTGTTGCGGGATGTGGAGCTACCTATTAGGAAAAAGGACGCAGTAGTTTGGATGCTAACGGGAGCTGTGAATGTGTATAGCACAGTTCAGTAGCTGTTGCTGGCGCCTGATCTGTACTACAGAGACCCTAGCGTCCACGAGTGGGCTGTTCACAGAGCTGATTCGAAAGGCTCCTGTTCCAAGTCGAACCCCACAGCGGTGTATTAAGTCCACTGACTGCAATGCTGGGGGCAAATTTGAACTGTATGTCAGACTCCCCTAATGAAGATGGGACAGATTGCAGAAGGGTAGCGCGTTCTGAAACCCAACTGGTGATTTTGAGGCAACAAAACCACCCTTTACCACCTTTTGCACTTGGTGTAGTTACCCCAAAGCAGCTTCATACGCTGTTGAGCGGTAGGGCTGGGCCATAAGGAAGAAAGAAGCGTTTATAGTTGAAAACATGCATAATGGTTCAAATGGCTCTGAGCACTATGGGACTTAACGTCAGAGGTCATCAGTCCCTTAGAACGTAGAACTACATAAACCTAAATAACCTAAGGACGTCACACACATCCATGCCCGAGGCAGGATTCGAACCTGCGACCGTAGCGGTCGCGCGGTTCCAGGCTGTAGCGCCTACAACCGCTCGCCACCCCGGCAGGCCAAAACATGCATAATCTTTTATTTAAATAAAAGTTAACAATCCTATGAAGTCAGTAACATTGTTTTTAAAAACAAGTGCGAAATTAAACATCTATCAAAATATTTACGAGGAAATGAGATGAGCGATCGATGTCACCAAACGATCTTTTAAACAATTAATAAATTAAGCAATCGGTAAAATATTAACAGGTATCTGAAGTGAGCCAAGCTGCTTATTAATATTCAAAGCCTTAATATTTACAAAATTTTTCAATTGGCTTTTAAATATAGTATCTTAAATGGTTCCAGCAAACGTGGTGACAATAAACAGTAGCAACACAAGAAACGCAACATGTCTGTTGGTGACATAAGTTCAGAACCAAGAGAGATTATACAGATATAGTTCATCTCCACGACAAGCGAAATAACCCAACAGACAGGATGCGCAACGTGAGCTCGCCATCCACCAGTATGCTGCTGGATTGGTTAGGTGCCATAGAACGTGAACTACAAGAGACTAAGAACTAACCTTCAAAAACGAATAACAGTGCACTAGCTTACAAAGGGTGGCACGTATTTCATTATATTTTCATTTAAGAGCCTAACATAAATTAATAAAGAAAACAAACATCTAACCAATCAACGAATTTGATAATAGCAACAAAGCACTTAACAACTGTGCAACACTCTAACTACAGAAATGAGAAAACCAGTAAGGCTTAAGCGCCCACAAAATTAATTGGCTGTTATTTGTACTAATTATTGAACAGGAATAGTTATTAAACACTATTTTGAAATGGAAGAAAATTAGTCACGTACTTCTAACATGTTTTTCAGTAAAACACTAGCGATAAGTAACGAATCAGGCAGCTCCTACTAACATGAACTCCACTATTTCAAATACCTAAGCAACCAAACCTCAGATGTCAAACTTGGTTTACCAGGTTGTCCGTTGTAACACAGTGCAAAAGTAGATTCTTGTTTTACCACAATTTACCATAGGAAATCTTTGAGTGAGTCAACTAACAACCCCACTAAAATGTTTGACAGATACCCAACTAAAATGATTACAGTGAAAAGCCACTATGATCAAAATTACACTCAACACATTCAAAGGTTTTACAAATGCTTTACTGAAATAATTACAAGTTACACTAACCCCACTAAAATGTTTTGGAAAATGCTTAACTAAAATGATTACAGTGAAAAAACACTCAGATTAAATTAAACATCACTGTATTTAAAACAAAGAACACCTCACAGTTCAGTCCTCTACATGATCCACGGTAAGCCACTCGAAATATGACCAATTCAAACAGGCAGTTCTGCTTAATTTAACTTCACTAGTTGTGTAACACTGACCGTGCAACTTTCACGTATTTCACGAACAACTGAGATTAATGTCTGTAATGAAACAGAGAGGAACACTTAATAGAGAGTCCTGTGGAACCCCATTGTCTTGGATGTGGAGGGTAGTGTGGGAAGCACCAACTCGAACCTGGAAAGTATGTTGCAACAAGAAGTTCTGGACAAAAATCGATAGCGAGCTCCAAAGATCCCACTAGTATAAGATAGCAGGGATGTGGTGTCACCATGTGATGTCATAAGCCTTTTGTAGGTCGAAGAAGACAGCAATGAGCTTCTGACACCGGTCAAAACTGTCCAGATGGCAGACTCCAGGCACACCATCAACAGTAGAATGGCAATGGGACGGAGTCAGAAGGTCTCGAGACTCAATGAGCCAACACAGCCGCTTGCACACCATGCATTCGATCAACTTACAGAAAATACTTGTGAGACTAGTTGGGTGATAGCCGTCCATCTCTAGGGGCTGCTTACCGAGTTTCAGTATAGGGACGATTGTGTTTTCTCGCCATTGCAATCGAAATTCACCCTTGCTCCAGATAAAGTTGATGATTAAGGAGATTATGCTAACAGTCCACTTGTGGGAGTCTGACCATTTGGTTGTGGCTGCCTTATGGCTCTGGGGCTGTATCACGGCAAAGGGCTAGAGAACTGAAGAATTCCCACTCACTGAATGGAACATTACAGAGCTCCAGGGGGCGTGTACTGAAAGATAAGTGCGGTCACTGAATCCACTGTTTAAGAACGCGAAAGACGGGTTAATAGTTCTCAGATGCAGAGGCCCGAGCATAATGCAAAGAAAAATATTCAGCTATGGTTTCCGGCTCAGTGCCAGAAACACCGTTCGAAGAAATACCAAGTGCACCTGCAGAGGACTGGTGTTTATAGAGGCATCTGATCTTCCCCCAGATCTGTGAAGGAGGTGTATGTGGGTCAGTGGTTGAAATGTACTGACCCATAATTGTTGCTTCTGTCATTTTTTTTAAGTGGTGGACCCAGACACAGAGCTGTTTAAAGGCAATGAGCCACTTGATGTTGGATGCTGTTTATGGCGTTGGAGAGTTCACCTGCAATCTCTAATGGCCTCTGCGAATTCTGAGGTCAACCAAGGTGTTATCAGTGGGCTCCAAGGAAAAGGAGATCACTAAGTCGATTGCTGACAGAATGGCAGCTGTTGCATTCTGGACAGCCTCATCGATCTTTCCATTTAGTGGGATGCTCAGAACGACAGTGGACGTGAAAGCATCCAAATTGGTATTGTGGAGAACCTACCTAGAACTTACGGACAGGAAGATTGAGAAGTGGTCGCTACCACACAGGTCATCATGGACCCTCCAATGGATGGATGGGATTTGACCAGGGCTGCTAATAGAAAAATCAATGGCCAAATAAGTCCCATGTGCCACAATGAAGTGAGGGAAGGCATCAGAGATAAGTCGGGAACTGCCAGTAAGTTTTCGATGTCTTTATCATAGCCAGTGACCGTCATTCTGTCTCACAAAGAGTTAGGGGCATCGAATTCGGCCAAGACAGGAAACGTGGGAGGAGAGCTGAAAAACCAATGTAGAGAATGTTCTTAGGCGCTCCATCATTAGGAGGAAGATAAACATTACAAATGGTAAAATGCAGAAATGCCCTTACCCAAACAGCCACAGCCTCCACAGTTGTATTAAGAGGAACCAGTTCCCTCTATACAGCCTCCAAAGTTGTATTAAGAGGCACAAGTTCGCTGTATACAGAGTTCAGAACATATGGGCAATCCACCTCACTCCCTATCACAATTGTAATGATTCTTAAAACATCCCTGATAGCCACAAAAGTTGCGGGCCCATGTTGCTGGAAACTCATGTATTGCAATGCAGAACAGGGTAGGATCTTAAGAAATGTCATAGTTCAGCTAGGCGGTGGAAAGAGCCATTGTAATTTTGTTGGATAATCGTGCTGTCGATACTGTGAAGGTGTGAAAGGGCCAAGGAGGTAGGTGATGTCCCAGAATCACCTGCTGCCACTGGTTGAGAGGGTATGGTATGAAGACATATAGGCTCCGAAATGTGTTGTGTGGTGTGATCTGGAGCTTCAGGGGCCACACGGATTGCTACTATGGTCACAGTAGCTGAACATGGTATATCTGGTGGTGTGAGGGCCACCATAGTTTCCTTCATCTTGGAGGACTTCTGTCTTTTTTACCTTTAGGGGGTTTGGATGACTGAGAAGGCTTCTCTGAATTAGTTTCATGGACTGATGATCATGAAGATTTATGACCAGCAGCCTGTGGCTTCTTCAGCCACTGAATGGTATCTGGTTGCAGACCAGCAGAAACCTTGGAGGGAGTGTCCAAGGATCTCTTTCCAGAGAGAGAAGCCAGACAATTGTCATGCATCTCAAGCTAAAGCATGGGGATTGGCGTTCCTGGTGGGTGGGGAATCATTGCTCCTAAAGTGGGTGGAGGGAAGCGAGACCTCCAACCATCAGGACAGGGTAGTCATGTGGTCCTGAGGGCTCGCTGTAGGAGCCACGACATGAGAGAGTACGATCTTGTAGAGGGCGATCTCGTCATACCTGTAGCATGGACATTATAAGGTCAAATCTAATAGTGGAGACTATGTATATGTTAATTAAAATATGTAAAGGGCGCTGGAAGTGAAATACAGTAGAAAACTAGGGTCCTAAATCATGTACTAAGACAAAGTGAGGTCTACACCAGAAAGACCACCAGATGAAAAGACAGTGGGGAAGGGATAGTGGAAGTATAGGCTTGCAGCACTAAAAGGCAAGCAGTGCTGGAAAGACTGGGGCCCCATGGTAACCAAGCACGTACTCACAAATGATTTGTGAGCCAACAGGCGATGTCGTTCATGTATGAGAAATGTACAGTATCTCAAACATCTTTCCGAAATAAATGGTATTTTAAATATATTTTTGGTTAAAGCATATGAGGATGTTTACTAAGAAAAGGAAACACGTTTACTGTAACTGATTCAGTTTCAGAAATTCACTGATATATAGCAGTATATCTTATCCACCCCTCTTTATAGGAACCAAATTACAACCGAGAGCTCAATAAGATTTCTCATTTGATTCAATCATTAAAGCTGTGGAATGGTATAAGATATTTCATTCTTCGCATTGTAACTGTTGACAGGTGAAGAAAGCGAATTTCGTATGCTGAAATGTCAATATGTACAAAAGACAACGTTTTGTATCAAGCATCAGATGTTGCTAGTTTGTGACCATAGAGCAATAGTCACTTCTGCCTCTACCGTTTGTCTGTCATCCATTAAAATGTTTGCAAGAAACTGTGCTCAGTATCCATAACTATCATAGGGATGTGTCAGGAGTGTCATACAAGCAAAGCCAGAATCTCTAAATTC
This sequence comes from Schistocerca nitens, assembly GCF_023898315.1. NCBI lineage: Eukaryota > Metazoa > Arthropoda > Insecta > Orthoptera > Acrididae > Schistocerca > Schistocerca nitens. The sequence goes on from NC_064615.1 coordinate 507,525,300, forward strand.
TTCAACCACTTACGACACCGGTGACAAAAATGAAGAGTACGAAATGAAGGATCTTGGGAAAACACAATGGAACGAAAAAGATTGATACTTTAGCTCATGGTCAGGTGGTTACTCTCGACACAACTGAAGCAACATCCCTGGTGGCGGCAATTACTACAGATGAAGTGGCAGACGCTATCGCCATAGACGCGACAAATATAGTAAATCACCAGGCCCAGAAGGCCTTCCAGTTGAATTTTACCAGACGTTCCATTAACTGATGATCCAGCGGCAGACTGATATGTTCCAGGAGCTGCTCACTCCTAATTGTCCTGTGCCAAGGACCGTTGTGACTCGCATTTTAATTCCGATACCTAACCCGTCCTAGGGTCTGGAGACCACAAACTTTCGCTACCTTAAGGTTCTCAGTGCGGACTATAGTATCTATACGTGCCTTTTGGTGTCACGCATACTTGCGGTTTCGGCCTCAATTCCCTCACTGGAGCACATTTCACATGGCCATGGTGCCCACTTACAAACTGCTACTGGCGAATGTCGGGATCTTGCCTCTGGGTGGCACTGGTATCAATCGGCTTCGACAGTGCCTTTGATAAGGTCCGACATCAGTTTCTTCTGTAGGTGGGTTTCCGTCCGCCATTCGTTAACACCCTGAGCTGCCTCTTTACCAGTGCCACGGCAGGTATCCAACAGATGACATTCAGGACTCATTCCAATACTGTGATGTTCTCAGTCGCCCATGAGAGCCTTATTGGAAGCCCCTTACCTCGCCTTACCAAGACTCAACATACTTTCCGTTGCTTGGCATATAATGATAACCTCCTTTTCCTGGCACTTACACCTGTGAAAGTACATAATGCCATGGCATGGATGCAACAGTATGGAAGAACCTCGGGAAATATCCTCAATGTGGCCTCCAAGACGAAGAGCGTTGCCACTGCCCGCAGTGGACGTACTCTCTTACTGTGGTAGCACACTTACTGGACATACCCATCGTACGGTGGCGTACGCCTGCCACCATTTGCGCCAGAGGACATGAGCCCACATTCAATACAACCTCCACCACAACCTGAATCTGCGCTAGCGAGGAGCCTACATCAACACTAACGTCGCACCAAAGCTGCTGTACGTTGCCCAAATCCTGTCTCTGCAAATGATCCTATGACGCCAATTTCAGGCGGCCTATGAGTATTTCGTATCAGCCTGAACCATCTTTAAAATCTGCTACGAGACTTTCACCCTCCCCACTTCAGCAGGAGTACTCGATTTCGTCCATGATAGAGCAGGACATTGTTTTGTACTTAACTACCTTCACGTCACTTACTTGCAGCCCCTTTGAGGTTCTTATGCTGCCTTCCCTGTTTCGTTAATCAATGTTGCCCACATAGCCCCAGCAATTTCCCGCATATCTACGTACTTTGTCTAAACCAACTATGTACGTGGTGCCCTTCCTACCACATGCGTACCACAAGTACCATCAAAAACATACGGTTTTCATGTTAGATGCACTGTGCTACAACCCACTGCCAGGTACTCCATATCAGCCACCCCAGGAGTCAATCAATAGACTTCGTGGGATAGCAGAATGGGGCATTCCGCGGAACTCACGGACTTCGAACGTGGTCAGGTGATTGGGTGTCACTTGTGTCTTACGTCTGTAAGCGAGATTTACACTCTCCTAAACATCCCTAGGTCCACTGTTTTCGATGTAATAGTGAAGTGGAAACGTGAAGGGACACGTACAGCACAAAAGCGTACAGGCAGATTTCGTCTGTTGACTGACAGAGACCGCCGACAGTTGAAGTAGTAGGCAGACATCTATCCACACCATTACACAGGAATTCCAAACTGCATCAGGATCCACTGCAAGTACTATGACAGTTAGGATGGAGGTGAGAAAACTTGGATTTCATGGTCATAAACCACGCATCGTATCGCTAAATGCCAAATGACACCTCGCTTGGTGTAAGGAGCGTAAACATTGGACAATTGATCAGTGGAAAAACGTTGTGTGGAGTGACGAATCACGGTACACAATGTGTCGATCCGGTGCAGACTGTGGGTATGGCGAATGCCCGGTGAACATCATCTGCCAGCATGTGTAATGCCAACAGTATAATTCGGATGTGGTGATGTAATAGTATGGTCGTGGAGGGGGGGGGGCCTTGCAACCCTTGTTGTTTTGCGTGGCATTGTCACAGCACAGACCTACATTGATTTTTTAAGCACCTTCTTGCTTCCCACTGTTGAAGATGAATCCATGGATGGCGATTGCATCTTTCAACACGATCGAGCACCAGTTCATAATGCACAACCTGTGGCGGAATTGTTACACGACAGTAACATCTCTATAATGGACTGGCCTGCACAGACTCCTGACCTAAATCCTATAGAACACCTTTGGGATGTTTTGGAAGGCCGACTTCGTGGCAGGCCTCATTAACCGACGTCGATATCTCTACTCAGTGCAGTAATCTGCCTGAATGCATGCCTGCGAGAGTGGAAGCTGTCATCAAGTTTAAGGGTGAGCCAATACCATATTGAATTCCAGCATTACCAATGGAGGGCGCCACGAACTTGTAAGTCATTGTCAGCCAGGTGTCCGGATACTTTTGATCACATGGTGTAGTATGAATGGGAGTATAGCGCAGAGAATGAATTACTGTAAACACTCCAATGGCAATGTTGTTCCCATCAGAATCAACATCAAACAAACTCCGACAATGAGAGTTCATGTAAACATGGCGACAACGCAAGCAGAGGATGAAGAGAGAGACAGAGAAAGTATAGGAGGATATCGAACAGGTAATTCGGTATGTAAAGAGAGATGGAAATCTAATAATGATGATGGAATGGAACGCGGTTGTAGGAGAAGATATAAAAGAAGGGGTTATGAGAGAATATGGGCTTGGTAGTATAATTGAGAGTGGAGAAACGCTAAGTGAGTTTTGTAATAAATATCATACCGTAATAGCGAATACTCTGTTCAGTAATCACAACAGGACGATTTATCGGTACTTGGAAAAGACCCGGAGACACAGGTAGGTTGCAGATGGATTATATCATGATCGGACAGACATTTAGAAATCGGATATTGGATTGAAAGGCGTACCCAGGAGCAGCTACCGAGTCAGATCACAATGTAGTAGTGATGAAGAGTAGTCTGAAGTTTAAGGGAACCGTGCGGAAAAAGAAATAGTGCGGAAGGAAGAGGGTACTGAAGTACTGATGAATGGTGAGACACGCTTGAAATTAGCTAATGTTGTGGATACTGAGATAAGGAATACTACAGGCGGAAGTTCAGTTGAAGAGGAGTGGGCATCTACAGAAACGGCAGTCACAGATATTGGACAGTCAGGCATAGGTACAAGAAAGGTGACTGCTAAGGAACCTGTGTAACAAAAGAAGTAATTGAATCGATCGGCGAAAGAAGGAAGTACAAAGATGCTAAGGTAAACGACAGTAATATAGCAATATAAATCATTTATGAATGAAATAAATAGGAAGTTCAAGGCAGCCAAGGCAAAACGGCTGCAGCAAAAGTGTGAAGAAATGAAAAAAGAAATAATCTCCTGAAGGATTGACTCAGCATATAGAAAAGTCAAAACTAACTTCGGTGAAATTAAAAGCAAAGGTGGTAACATTAAGAGTGGAATGGGAATCCAACTGCTATACTCAGAGGAGAGAATGGATGAGTGAAAAGAGTACATTGAAGGTCTCTCTGAGGGGAAGGATTTGTCTGATGACATGATAGGAAAAGAAATTGGGATCGATATGAAAGAATGGGGGAGCCAGAATTAGCGTCAGAATTAAAAAAAAGTTATAATCGAAAGAAGTTAAGGGACATAACAAAGAGACTAGCACAGGCAGAAAGGGCTTTCCAGGCCAAGAGAAATATATCGGGCATAAACATTGGCCTTGGTTTGAGAAATAAATTTCTGAGAATGTACATATGGAGCACAGAATTGTGTACTAATAAACCGTGGAGAGTGAGAAAACTGAAACAGAAGAGAATAGAAGCATTTGAGATATGTTACCACACAAAAATGTTGAAAATTAGGGGGACTAATAAGATAAGAATCGGTGAAGAAATGAACATACGGAAAACACCGACAAGAAGAAACAGGATGATAGGACATTTGTTAAGACATCAGGGAATAACTTGTATGGTACTGGAGGGAGCTGTAAAGGGTAAAAACTTTAGGGAGATAGAGATTGGAATACATCCACAATATAATAAGGGGGGTAGTGTGCAAGTGTCACTATGAGATGAAGAGGCTGGTGCACGAGAGGAATTCGTGGCGGGCGCATTAGACTTATGATTCAAAAATAAAACAGTAGTACAGTCACTGGTAGGACTCTCACAAAAGTGTCTGAGAATATTTCTACCATCAGATAGCGATGCCTTTCATCGCAGATTATTGGTCTTAAAAGCTTTGAAACATTTTATATAAAATTACAAAACGGATTATTAGAAAAACACCTGAATAACACCAAAAGTAAATAAATCTAATCTTACCGCAACTTCCTCTTCTTCCTCCGTAAAATCACTCAGAAACAGTATTTTATTTAGTCGTTTCGCTGATAATGTGTTACGTTACTTTGTCAACGTGCGGACTGCATTTGAAAATATACTTCAGGGGGCACTGATGCCACTGGAATTATCAGATGTATGTTGGCTATGTTATGCAGTATGACCTTAGGGAATAAATACTTGACGTTTCTCCATTGCTTTACAGGTTTATCACACAGGGGTAGTGCATATGTCGTCAAATAAAGCCTCAGTCCATCTTTCTGATGATCAAAATGTAATCAAATATGACTAGGATCATTCAATTTTATACCTGGTATAAAGTATTGACAGTGGAAGTATCAGATGAAAAGTGTCAAGGGAAGAAGTATCGTTATCGGATGAAAGTACTCGTTAACAAGAAGTATTTATACTTTCCAGTGTGTCTGTGTGTGGCTCAGATTTCAGCTAGAATCAGCCGGTGTTGTTTGAAAGCAGCGGAAATCTGGAAATGTAATCCGCTTAGGTAGTTGGGGCGGCACGTCCGTGATTGCATGAGAGATTAGCGTGAGTGGCGGCAGGGATTAGACGGCTGCGTCAACAGATACATACGGCTCAGGTTTGTAGACAGCGTCATGGCGATTGGAGATAACGTATATACCGCATTAAAAATGCAAGTTTTCTACTGCACTGTGTACAGTACTAGTTTTTCCTTTGAAAATGACATAAAGGTGAAATAATTAGCCTTGGACATTAGAGCCATATTAACAATGTCTACGACCCATCACCGAGTGTCAACGTTCCGTCTGAGGTCCACCCATTTCCGAGTGTTCGAAATGGATGCGATACCACTGTAATTCATTCTGAAACAACTGAAGCAACAAAGTTGTCATCCCACTCACGATATGAGAATATTACGTAATCCTTGAGTAACCCTTTCCCAAGGCCCCTAATGTTTGACCATTCGAGCCGACATTAGTAATACTAAATTTCTGTAGTAACCTGATTTTGGCTATTTAATGTTCACCACCTCTGCACGCACAAGCAGGCGAAGAAGTTGTCTGGAAAATCTATTTCCCACCGGAACTGTATATCACCTTACTGAAATCATGTCATTTTCGCATTCTTCCTTGCGGCTTTGTTAATGAAACTCTTCCGTAGTGTAAATTATTGCAATCAGTTGGATTAGCCAATATTGCATTTATAAACACGTAAAATAGTAATTTTTGTTTGAAAATATTTCTCAGAAGTTTCTGAATGAAGACGACACACGTTTGATATTCTTAAAATTCTGATCTGCATTTGATTCACCTAACCTGAAGTTTTAATCATTGCGACAGTGTTTATCAGGTTGCATAGCAAGAGCTTACATGGGGACCTTACGGTCTCGGAAACTCAGTTCGGTATGAGACTCCACAAGTTAGTACTAAACCTCGGGGAGTGTCCACTCATAAAACTCGTAAAGATTCCGAGAATAAGGGCTCTGGAGCTTTACACGCAGCTCATATACCGGGTACTTTATACGCTCTGGCAGCACAGCGAAATGGCTGCGACTCTAATGGAGTCGTTTGCGATGCTGGCGATCCATGTTGGATAATTCCTCCGGGTAACATTGTATTTTGTTTTCTGTTTAGTTGCTTTAAAAATTGTAACAACTTTTAAATAACTTTGATGGCCTAAAATATTATTAATCAGATGACGAAGAATTTTATTTTATTTATGAAATGACTTTTACTGCTAATTAACATAAAATGTAAATTACAATTAATACTTTCTTTTTTAACAGTTGGATCATTTGAAATGCATTTTAATGGCGGTAAATTAAAGCTGTACTACTGTAACAAAATTTTGGGTAGAGTTTTATTTATATAAAAAATTACGGTATCGTCTGTATTTGTTAATTTCTTGTTTTATATACAAGTATCAGAATGATAATTCTCATAAAAACATTGAAAACCAAAAATATTTTTATATCTTGCACAATTTATAGACTATTTTATACACGAAGAACCTTTTTTTAAAAAGACGTGTTGGAAAACATACTCCGTTAACATTCATGAAATCTTCTCTTATCAGACAGTGTGGAAGCGTACCGGGCATAACGGATCATTTTATTAAAAATTGTCAACTACCGTTGGTGGTGCGCTAGTGATTGTATTTTTAAACAGTCTTCACGGGAATTTATTTCTGTATTATTTTCAATGTGATAAGTACAGTCTTGTGGAAGCGTTATTAGACTCTTCCGCGTCCATCAAAATAGACATCACAAGGTTGAACAGGAGGAGTAGCTTTTGGAGGAATCAGTTTAATTGTATATATCGATGATTTCTCGTCATCCTGAAAGATTTCGTCATATAATTCAGAATTTGCTTCTCCACCCCCAAACGTCAGTTAATAGAAACTGTTCTCCTCCCACCTCAGACTTCAAATAACGGTTGAGAAAGTCAATATGCAGTTCTGTCGTTAGATTCCCAGATTTAGAAGACGGTTTTACGACATTTTTAAATTTTTGCTCATATTCATTTACTGTTTTTTACTCGTTTGAAACAAACGAATACTAGAAGTAGAACTTTTCCACAATGACTGAGAGCCTACAGAGCGCAAGTATGAAAAAATCAAAGTAAAGAGTTGCCCGACCGCATGGTGGAATCCGCTGCGCTCTCAGCCATTTCGCTGTGCTGCCATAGCGTGTGAACTGATCAGTATATGAGCTGCGTGTAACACTTTAAAGCCATCTTCCTTGGAATATTTTGTCTAGTGCACTTCAAAACTTTTATGGGTGGACACTTCTGAGGTGTACCACTAACCAGCGAAGTCTCATGCCGAACTGAATTTCCGATACCGTAAAGCCCCTTGTAAGAGCGAAGTCTATAAGCCCAGAGAGCCACCCTAACATACTACGTAAATATTGATATCAATTATAATCATTGAAACAGAAATTTTATATTAAATTATTTAAAGCAAATAGACTGATGTGGATGAAATAAGTGAATATTCAAGGATATGAAATGATACCTGTGCGAAAGGTTCAGATATGATGGCCCTGTAACCTGAAGTTACAGTTGAAAATTTGTACACGACCGAAAGTCTAACCTGGGTTTCCTTCTTATTGCGAGTAGTGACCTTTTTGTGTCAGATCATTTCTTTCAAATTACATCGATAAAACCTTCACTCACCATTTTTACTGCAGCTGGTGGACAAATTCTCTGGCCGAACACGCCGAGCTAGTGTGCTGGCACCCTTCCGCTGTCGGAGGTCGCCTCTAGGCCAGATTAAAACTGTCACTGTCACTCACGTGTCTGTCTGTGATTTCCGAACACTGATATCGGAGGATATCCTACGGGAAATGTGGGGATAGCTCCACTGGGGGAAATCATAGATCTGCCTCAAATTTTTGGTTGTCAGAACAGGTTTGATCAGTTGCATGATCTTGTGCGCGGGAAACTCTACTCGAGTACATAGTTCATTTAGGAAGTGGTCAGTTTATCAATCATACTAACATGTTCACGTTCATAGAAAGGCAGTACGTTACGCGAAATATGGGAGAGGGTGTCACAGAAATGATACAGAATTTCGGCTGCATATCATTAACAGAAAGGCGTTTTTCGTTGCGACGGAATCTTCTCACGAAATTCCAATCACCAACTTTCTCCTCCGAATACGAAAATATTTTGTTGACACCGACCTACACAGGGAGGAACGATCACCACGATAAAATAAGGGAAATCAGAGCTCGTACGGGAAGATATAGGTGTTCATCATTTCCGTGAGCTATACGAGATTGTAATATTACAGAATTGTGAAGGTGATTCGATAAACCCTCTGCCAGGCACTTAAATGTGATTTGTAGAGTATCCACGTAGATGTAGAAGTAGATGTTTCAATGGGTACGGTTCTCTGATTCAAAACGAAGGCGGCTCGTCCAGTATTTAAAGTGTTAAAGTACAAGATGCGGCATCCGTATAGCGGTGTATTACCCAAACGCATCGCAACTCCGTGCTATACAAAGTGATTACCATTATAGCCAACTACTACTGCACTGACATCAAAGTCACAACGCTTACATGCTTACAATGTCCAACGGAATGTACAGAAAGGAACGTGTGTCGTATCTTTCTGCCTTCTAGCACTGAGAATGGATACGACTCTGTTGACGGCCAATAGTGGAAGAAGTTTTTCTGGTCCTGTTATTAGTGACTGACATTTCAGCTTAAGCGATTCATTTTCTTCCTTGCAACATTCATAATTCAAATTTTGACAGTTTTAGTGGTTGAGTCGTATAAAACCCACACCGTGATCTTCCTTGTAAAATGGAAGAGCTATGAATGTAAGTTAACTGAGTCATTTGTATGAAGATCTCCGTCCCCCTTCCCCCACGGTGATGGGTGCATGCTGTCAGATAATCAAAGAGAGAGGAGGGGGGGGGGGGGCGTGGGGGTCATAAGACGTTCCGGCGAATAATAGCTGACATATTCTCCACTGTTTTTGTTGTTTGGGGAACAGCGGATGATTAATCGTTGGCCTAGTGAATTACACGTTCTAGAGCATCCTACTGATGTACCTGACAGGGGGAGGGCGGGATGGGGAGTTTAGTCGGACTGTGCACAATAATTGTATAATGACAGAAATCTGACAAGGCCGGGAACGACTGGAGAATCCGTACAACAGGCCGACCGACAGGGCGCCACAGCGAGTCACCTGAGAGAAAACATGTGGACAACAACAACTAGAGAACGACAAAGGTACACTCCTGGAAATGGAAAAAAGAACACATTGACACCGGTGTGTCAGACCCACCATACTTGCTCCGGACACTGCGAGAGGGCTGTACAAGCAATGATCACACGCACGGCACAGCGGACACACCAGGAACCGCGGTGTTGGCCGTCGAATGGCGCTAGCTGCGCAGCATTTGTGCACCGCCGCCGTCAGTGTCAGCCAGTTTGCCGTGGCATACGGAGCTCCATCGCAGTCTTTAACACTGGTAGCATGCCGCGACAGCGTGGACGTGAACCGTATGTGCAGTTGACGGACTTTGAGCAAGGGCGTATAGTGGGCATGCGGGAGGCCGGGTGGACGTACCGCCGAATTGCTCAACACGTGGGGCGTGAGGTCTCCACAGTACATCGATGTTGTCGCCAGTGGTCGGCGGAAGGTGCACGTGCCCGTCGACCTGGGACCGGACCGCAGCGACGCACGGATGCACGCCAAGACCGTAGGATCCTACGCAGTGCCGTAGGGGACCGCACCGCCACTTCCCAGCAAATTAGGGACACTGTTGCTTCTGGGGTATCGGCGAGGACCATTCGCAACCGTCTCCATGAAGCTGGGCTACGGTCCCGCACACCGTTAGGCCGTCTTCCGCTCACGCCCCAACATCGTGCAGCCCGCCTCCAGTGGTGTCGCGACAGGCGTGAATGGAGGGACGAATGGAGACGTGTCGTCTTCAGCGATGAGAGTCGCTTCTGCCTTGGTGCCAATGATGGTCGTATGCGTGTTTGGCGCAGTGCAGGTGAGCGCCACAATCAGGACTGCATACGACCGAGGCACACAGGGCCAACACCCGGCATCATGGTGTGGGGAGCGATCTCCTACACTGGCCGTACACCACTGGTGATCGTCGAGGGGACACTGAATAGTGCACGGTACATCCAAACCGTCATCGAACCCATCGTTCTACCATTCCTAGACCGGCAAGGGAACTTGCTGTTCCAACAGGACAATGCACGTCCGCATGTATCCCATGCCACCCAACGTGCTCTAGAAGGTGTAAGTCAACTACCCTGGCCAGCAAGATCTCCGGATCTGTCCCCCATTGAGCATGTTTGGGACTGGATGAAGCGTCGTCTCACGCGGTCTGCACGTCCAGCACGAACGCTGGTCCAACTGAGGCGCCAGGTGGAAATGGCATGGCAAGCCGTTCCACAGGACTACATCCAGCATCTCTACGATCGTCTCCATGGGAGAATAGCAGCCTGCATTGCTGCGAAAGGTGGATATACACTGTACTAGTGCCGACATTGTGCATGCTCTGTTGCCTGTGTCTATGTGCCTGTGGTTCTGTCAGTGTGATCATGTGATGTATCTGACCCCAGGAATGTGTCAATAAAGTTTCCCCTTCCTGGGACAATGAATTCACGGTGTTCTTATTTCAATTTCCAGGAGTGTAATAGCAGTGCAGGTAAACCAGGATCGAAACCTGAGACTTAGCGAATCACGGAACGCCGGTTTCTTGCGGATATGTCGTCGAGATTCTTACACTTGATTGTTAAGACTAATGCTTCGTCCAACGGTATTCGGAAGCATGTTGATAACAGCAGTGCTTAATCAACATCTTCACCAATTATAAGCAATCGTCTCACTTTATACCCCAATACGTAACTGCTCACATGTAGCGGATGATGTCAGCTACAAATACAGTTATCGAAATTCAAATGACAGCAGTCACATAGACTATTAAAACGGGATGGAACGGGGCAGAACGGTTCGAAATTTTATTCACACAGACCGTTTTAAAGATGAAATGGAAGAAACGGATCGAAATTTCTTTCATATAGATCGTTAAAACAAATGGAGAGGAACGCAACGGATCGGAATTTTATTCGCGGAGACCATTTAAGAAACGGAATGGAACGGAACAGGTCAGAATTCATTCGCACAGACCGTTAAGGAACTGAATGGGTCGGAATTTCATTCACTCAGACCATTGATAAAGAAAATGGGATAGGGTGAACTTTTATTCATACATACAGTTAAAATGTGGATTGGACAGGAATTTCATTCGCACAGACTTAAACTGGAACGAATCGGAGTGCTTTTCCCTTGTCAGATTGACCCAAGATTCGGACAACTTGCGACCGGAAAGCATAAGACACAACCAATACATGCTTACCCTCGGAAACTATTCTCTAGCAACGACTTCAGAACCCCAGAAAATTAGGCACACAGAATTAAGCACTTCAGTTTCATCTTAACATATCTCTCCAGTGGAATACTTCCTCCAATTAGCTGTTGGCTCAGCAACCTCAACATGTTTGCCGTGGAATAATAACACCGCATCGTTTGTCGAAAATCTCTAGACGAGGCTACTTAAAAAAGTTATCTGGGCGCGCACAAGCGCTCACACACACACACACACACACACACACACACACACACACACACACACACACACACTATGTGATTCCCACCATAGAAGGAGACATTCAATATGATTTTCGTTAAAGCCCGTCAACGCATGTAATACTTATGTAATTGTGCAATGTCTGTGTTAAGCATTTGCGAAATCCCTCGTGGATAAACTTCTTGCCCCTCAAAACTAAGTAGGAGCGGGCCACGTCTTTGAGATCTACCCTTTAAATTGTAATTGCGCGTGAAGTTATGTGGGCAACGCGAAATTACGGACCTAGCCATAGATCCTACAGTGGGGAATTTGCATAAAACTGAATCTCATTGACGCAATCTGATTCGAACAATAATTGTTTGAATGTGATTTAATGTGATTGAAAGTAGCTACCTGAAAACTGGTTCATTTCATATAACTTAATGTAAGTGAGGGTACTGAACAGAAACACTGATTACTTAAATGCTCGAATTCCCTTAAAACAACATAAAATTCAACTATGAAAACTGTTACCATTCCGTTTATCGATATTCAGATGGAGGAAGATTAAGTAGATAGCAGTGTCCCATGCCCCGGCCCCCCCTCATCCGTGAATTTACTCTTGCCCACTTGAAAATTTACACTCTAATGAAGAACAACTATAACTGCGATCTATGTGATCTTGTAAACTCGTGACCAAAGACCCCCTCATCTTCCACTCACTCTCTTCCGCCCCCTCTCTTCCACCTTCTTCCTCTCCCCTCTTCACCTCCTCTTCCCCTCTTCCGTAATGATGTGGCCCCATGTATCGACTTCACGAATATAATGCTATTGGTGGACAGTTTCAACGGTTGCTGCCATCACCGAGACACCAACCTCAAACCTGTGGGGCCCCCACACACGCAGTAACTCAAGGACAGACAGCTGTGTAGTGTCCAAGCTCTTAACCTGAAATGTACACAGCATGAATTAAACCTCGCGATATTACAATGCGTCAGCGTACTATTAATAGTGGTCTTTTTTGGATGACTATTCGGCAAGACAGCGTCCAGTCAAAAAACAACCATACTCATTTTCATAGGTTTGAGGCAGTATTAATTGTGATTCGCTGTACTGTTGCTGTTGACATGACTGGCAAAGGGGTAAGCTACTAATGTTGGTTAAAATGTAAAGCTAGTATACTCTTGAAGTTTGGATTGATAGGGACTAGGAAATACCACTCAATATGATTCATAGCACAGGAACACTCTTAGCTTGAAAAGAAAGTCTTCGATTTTTCCCTAGATCTTTCTTCACAAACACTATTACGTCTTTGTTGCCTGGAACAATTTCCTACTGGCAAGCACATTCAACCGCCAGATGCACGTTTATCCGCCTAATGTGTGCGGAACATGATCTTACGTTATCGCGGTTAACTTTACGTCTTTCGTTTGAAATTCTGCCCTATTTGCTTGTTAAATATGATGGTGCTTGACAGCATAAAAACGTTGAAAATCACCTTTGAAGTTTTTCAGAAAATTATCACTTGCATCCTTAACTAGCATTGAGCGCCGTATGAGAAAGTGTAACCCACCGAACACGAATTTTTCTGTATTTCAGTCGTTGCATTTCCGGTAACTAACGCTAGTGAGATTCTGCTTGCACAACTGCTAGCCCACGCTTAAATTTGACTAATTTCATTACAAACCTTTGTCTCGTCAAGGAGGTTCAGATTTTTAAAATACTTAACATACTTTTAGCGTTTTTCACATTACTGCAGAATACATATTGTTCTCAGCTCTCACATAGCAGAATAAATGCAAAAATATTGATTCACTACATTCAGTTTACGTTCATTATCAGGTGAATTAGAGATTTTGATGCATTTCCACATCTTGAGCACTTTCATTGGGTCTGCAGCTGTTAGTCAGTTCTGTGGGAAAGGAAAAATCACCGAACATACACAGTTTTTCTGTAAATTAATTCGCAGACCGGTTTCGGGAATTCGTAGTACCATTATCAATACTGTAGGGTGCGTCACAATGACTTAGTGCCACATAACAGAGCCACCGCTACAAATTTCTGACGAAACCCGCCGCATGCTGTGGTCGGCGCTCAGTCACGATGTGAATGTGATGCAGCACGACATAAAAGCAACCACGTGTGTGTGTGTGACAGATTGGTGTGTAGTGACCTCGTGGTGTGTGTCTGTGTTGCAGGCGGTCGTGACGTACTCGTCGACGTATGTGCTGGTGGCGCTTAGCATAGACCGCTACGACGCCATCACGCACCCCATGAACTTCTCCGGCAGCTGTGAGTACTGGCGCTTCTGCGATGTGACATCAAAGGTGGAAACTCAGTTGTTAAATATGCAGGCAGTACAGCCGCAAAAAAGCATTACAAAGTAGCACATTTATTTTCAATGAAACATTTACTTTATTCCTGTGACTGGAGATCAATGACCACGTCGTATTAGAATGAAGAACAACATGTCGAATCGTTTTTCATTCTGTCGAAACCAGAAGTTACTATGCATGTGTAAGTACTATATAATCCATTATCAAAGTGTTTACGTTAGCTTAAATTTAAAGATGGAAATCCTGAATTTCGCAGTACCTAAAAATACTCATCAGTATCTATACTGCAACAACCATTTTTAACGAAATTTGTTCGTAATAACTTCGCAAATTATAGTGCATAGTGAATTATAACAAAAGATTGATTTAGAAAGTATAATACAAATTTTGCCTTGCGATGAGTCTAGGGTTTCCTCTGACATGTGAATGAAATCTCGAGACTATGGAACATTTCATTCTTAATAAATCATTCCTGCTACCTCATTTTTAGGATTCCGCGCCTCAATCTGTAAAAATGGAAACCTTGTAGAATCGTTTTGTTGTTCGATCTGTGTCTCGGTCCAACGAGAAAAATTTTCATCAGGAACGAGTAGACGTGCCGAGTTCAAATTTATCTCACACATTAAGGTGCTTGGTCTCTTGGTGATTTAAAAATTTTAAGCTTCGGAATCATTGCAATCAAAACATACGGCCATTTATGTGGCATATTTTGATACTCAAAAACAAACAAATCAAAAACTATAGCGTGCTTCCCGGTGATCCAGAATCATGAAATTCGGCAAGAAGCGCGGTTCCACAGCACGAGAAAAGGGAAAAACACGAAAGTGTTAATTTTAAATTCTATCACACGAAAAAAATATTTCTTTTGGTATCTGCTATCCGATTTCAAACTTGAAATTAAAACTCCTCGCCGCGCGGAGAGGCCGCGCATTTTAGAGCGCCATGCACAGACTGCGCGGCCTCTCCCGCCGGAAATTCGAGTCTTCCCTCGGGCATGGGTCTGTGTGTTGTACTTAGCATAAGTTACTTTTAGTTAGTTTAAATTGTGTGTAATTGTAGGGACCGATGACCTCAGCAGTTTGGTCCCTTAGGAATTGACACATATTAGTCATTTAATACACCCTCGAAACTCTTGGTATCCCTGGAACCGATATCTTATCAGTACCAATGCCGATAACAGGCAAAAATCTTCAGTACCCTCAGTTCCCGTAATGGATAAACTGTCCATGCAGGTAACTGTTTGTACGGAACCCTCAGTGCACGAATGTTACTCGCACCTGGGAATTTTTTTTTTTTCCTTCTCTCTTTTCTTCCTTTTTCCTTCTTCGTCTTCTTCTTGTTAGTTATGGTGATGGGTGTATTGCGTTTATCCAGTTGCCAAATAATGCTGCATAGTTATGGAATCTCACTGTTTGTTATAATTGCACGTAAGAGAAATAATCGTTGAAAACGGCTGGGCAATTATAAATGTGTCGGTTACTATTTTTACTTCGACGATCATGGAGGCATGGCTTTAACATCGAATCAAAGAACGTTTCTGTTCAAATTCCTCCAGCTAATATTCGAGTTTATGTGAGGGAACGCTTCCTGCAGATGTTTTTTTTTTCTTTTTTTATATAACTGTTCTTCAGTATAAAATCATAGATCTGTTATGGACTGCGGTTCTTGCGTATGCAACTGGGCTCGAAAAAATATGACTTCATGTATGTTATAACTTTTGATAGCGGGGTTATGTCGATTGGTGCTTCCATGCTTATTGGCACCCAAGTGTTAAGATCTACATCTAAATCTACATCTACATAGATACTCCGCAATCCACCGAACAGTGGGTGGCGGAGGATACCCTTTACCACTATTAGTCATTTCCTTTCCTGATCCACTCGCAAATAGAGGGAAAGAAACGACTGACTATATTCCTCCGTATGATCGCTAATTTCTCGTATCTTCTTGGTCCTTCCTAGGAGTATAGGTCAGTGGCAGTAGAATCGATGGGCAGTCAGTTTCGAATGCCGATTCTCTAAATTTTCTCAATAGTGTTTCTCGAAAAGAACGTCGACTTCCCTCCAGGGATTCATATTTGAGTTCCCGAAGCATCTCCGTACCACCTACGTGTCGTTCCAACCTACCGGTAACAAATCTAGCAGTCCGCCTCTGAATTGCTTCAGTTTCTTCCTTCGGTCCGACCTGGTACCGATCCCAAACACTCGAGCAGTACTCAAGAATAGGTCGCGCCAGCGTCGTACATGCGATCTCCTTTACAGCTGAACCACTCTTTCCTACAGTTTGCTAATAAACTGAGGTCAACCATTCGCCATCCCTACCATAGTTCTCACATGCTCCTTCCATTTCATATCGCTTTGAAATGCTACGCTCAGATATTTAAACAACTGTGTCCAGCGGGACACTAGTAATACTACATCCTAACGATATAGGTTTGTTCTTCCTACTCATACGCCTTGTCTGTGGTTCCCCTCTCCATTACATTTTGTGCATGCAGTTAATAAGAAGAGATTTGTAATTTTGTCTTAGATCTGTGAGGTTTAGACGAGCGGTTCTCAGTTTTAGATGCAGCAAATCATTTTAAAAATATTTCCCCTCATAATAAACCAGCGCACCGCGCATCGGATGCCACCTGCTATGGCAAAAGGAGCTGGAAGTATCTCTGTATGGGAACGCAGTTTGATTAATACTAAGGTCCTTATTGTTTGCTCATTTTGCAGCGAGTTCAGCTGCCTGTCGCAGTACAATTTGACGTTGGCTCTAGTCTTCATCAGCGTGTCAGCTTAATTTCGTGTCGACATCTTTTGGCGCATTCTCCCAGGTATATTACAAGGATTTCTTGGCAGCTTCTTTGTTGATACCAATCATAATGGTCTGTGTTACTGATATCGCTAACGGTGTGCAGCAGAAAGGTTTTTTTTTCGTTTATTTAACCAAGCTCCCGTTGGAGGAATGGTTGCTTAAATTCCTCTGCGAGAGATGTCATTAGTTTACGGGACCAAAATGCAGGACTGTGCTGAGGATTCACAGGATCAACGTAGAAAACAGGTTCCCCGGTTCATGGAATTTCATGCGTAGAGTTTCGCAAGATAAATTGCTGAAAAATTGTTTTACACCTTCTGCACGTCTGTGAATAAGCGCGAACTCAGATCGAAACGTAATAATAAATAACATCTTTACTCTGAACAAAAAAAAAAAAAAAAAAAAAAAATCTGTAGGGGAAATAAAGGTAGGGTGTTGGATCCCAAACATGTTTGAGCATCTCTATAAATCTGTATAATGAAACTGTGGTTATATTGACATTCCATACGGTGCATTTCCACTTGCTTTGATCCTCCTCAGCGCGCTACCCACGCGTTTATCAATACGTTGTGACGCTATCTGTCCTGCACGTATGGTGAGAGTTCCCGTGACGAGGTATTACAATTTAGGTTGTAAAATCGTGATTCTATAGTACACTCTCAAATGACCTTCGATAGCACTTAGAGGTTTCTTACATCAGTACGTGATACCGGCTCACAACACGACTGCCCGCACATACTAGATGAGCTTCTGAGGCACACACTTATGTACCGTAGTTATCATCACTCATCAGAGCTGGGCCTGGTGGTCTAGCGTTAAAGTGAGTGCCTGGAAACAGAAGCCGCGGGATCGAATCTCTGCCAGAGCACAGAAATTTTCAGTATTGAGTCGCCTGGAATCACAAGTATTTCGGATTCAACGTTGCATGGTAGGTCACGTTTCTCGGTTGGACAACTATCAGTCGTCTGACAAATCTTGCTCTTGTCAGTGAAGAGGACCAGATAATTCTGATTCAGGATTTCACTTTTCTTGCACGCTATTGTGCTGGGAGTGTTGCACTGTGGGTATAGACATCGAATTGGTCATCTGAAGACGCTTGAATACTGTCCGGATCGACTTATCCCTCGCATTTGTCTCCTAAAACGAATCATGCGCTTCTGTGGCGGTTATGCGGACCGTGGGCGACCACTGCAAGGCAGTACTTCAATGTCCTCTGTGTCAGGATGAAGGCTGGATGTTCGATTCAGTCCGTGTTTAGCACGTCTATCGGGTGGGCGGGGAACTTTTAGTACTAGAAGGCCTTGTTGAAGTAAAGTAACACTGCACTCTCGGTGTAGTCTTGAGATGGCTCTTCGAGGCACGTTGACAGAATGAAGAGTGTACGGAAGCAGCTTTATCCTGTTCAGAATTGGAAACAAAATACGCTCTACTAAACTGCGCAAATCCTGGTGTTGGTTGTATTCACGAGCGCTCAAAACTGTGGGCAGGCCACTTATTTGATATCCACCCTTTAAATTTCAGTTGTGCGCAAAGTTAAATGGATAATGAAATTTCGGCCCTCGGCACAGACGTTAAGGTGGGGAATTTACATAAATCAGAACGTGACTGACGATGTCTGGGTGGAGAAATATTTATTTGTGTATGGTTTACTGTGACTGAAACACAGCTTGATTGGATCTAACTTAATATAGCGAAGGTAACAAAATACTCAAATTTATTCATAAAAACTAAATCACATGTAAATTCTACAATGAAAACAATGACAATTGTGTTTCCAAACTCAGTTGTAAGTTTAAGTGGATAGCAGCGATACCTGTCCATCTATGAATTTACTGCTTGCCCACTTGAGCATGTACACTCTAATAAAGTAGAAAAATAATTTCAGTCTACATAATAATGTAAATTTCTGATCAAAACAGTGACGAAGTTGGTGACCGTCCCGAGATGTTCAAATATTCAGTATAAGTGTCAAACTGAGACAGGCGATCGTCCTGCTTTCCGAAAGTGTGATGTCAAACTGAAATACGCTTCTGGTGCTGCGAATTATGCTGGCCATAAAGATGGAAGTGAGCACCACGCTGTACGCTACAGAAGTGCTGCGACGACGATGACTTATGCATCCTGTCGCAACTCTAAGATGGTTCTGACACAACCGCAAGGCAATGAAAAGTCGATTCGTTCTCTATCGCTACCATCCACGGATTCAATCCTGACATCTCCACTACCGAAGCACCAGACGATGCCGACGCCTCAGTGAACGAATCACAGCTTGATACGGACTCTACCACGACCAAGCCCGAAGTGTTTCTTGTGGCGCTCACTTATGTGCTCCTAATAAAAACAAATGGCTCCAAGCACTATGGGATTTAACATCTGAAGTCATCAGTTCCCTAAAACTTAGAACTACTTAAACCTAACTAACCTAAGGACATTACATACATCCATGCCCGAGGTAGGATTCGAACCTACGACCGTAGCAGCAGCGCGTTTTCGGACTGAAGCGCCTAGAACCGCTAGGCTACTGCGACCGGCTGCTCCTAATCCTTTCCTGCCAAACAGTGATAGTAGACAATTGCAAAACTAAGTAGCGTTGCTGCGCTCCAACTAGATAATTCCGTCAAAATGGCACTTCTCTTTCAGGCGACAATCACAACATGAACATGTTCCCCGCAACCAAAAACATTGACTTCAGTGATGCATTCTCCATGTCACACACTATTACGCCAGTCGCGCGTTCTCCCTCCCGCCTATTTCATCAGCATTGCCACTGAGACTTAAGAAATAAAGAAAGAGTCGCTACGGGGCTACACTGTTTCCTGTTGCCCACGCTTTCTACAAGCGGTAAATGTTTGTCTTCAAAGAAGGTCCGCAAGTACAGGTGGACAATATTTTCCAACCACAGCGGCTTCAGCCTCCGTTGTAAGATTTCACCACCCGACTGGTCGGTCGGTCTTTACTCGCGGCCGGTCCTATTTGGCAGTAGAGTTCCCTGCTCACCGTCTCAAATTCAACGTGCTGCTTATTTGCATGTGCACCAAAAACTTTCACATTAACGCAACGTGTTAATATTGCACAAAAATAAAAATAACAGCACCGTACTACCAGTCAACGTGATTCCAGTTCATGACCGAACGTTCTCATACCGATTTAACCTGTTGTCAGCCTCTGAATTACAATATCATATTAATTTTGATGAAAACGACCTGCAAAATTGCCAGCCCGTGATTCAACTGCACTTAAAATGTAGGTTCACTTGTACATTGAAGAGCCAAAGAAACTGCTACGCCGTCCGGTGTGGCCGAGCGGTTCTAGGAACTTCAGTCTGGAATCGCGCGACCGCTACGGTCGCAGGTTCGAATCCTGCCTCGGGCATGGATGTGTGTGATGTCCTTAGGTTAGTTAAGTTTAAGTAGTTCTAAGTTCTAGGGGACTGATGACCTCCGATGTTAAGTTCCATAGTGCTCAGAGCCATTTGAACCATTTTAAACTGGTACACCTGCCTAATAGCGTTAGGACCCCCGCGAACAGGCAGAAGTGCCGCAACACGACGTGGCATGAACTCGACTAATGTCTGAAGTACTGCTGGAGGCAACTGACACCATGAGTCCTGCACGACTCATTTCTCTTCAATATTGAATGAAAATTTTCATATACTACTGGTATTTTAAAATGCTGATGTTTATTAGCGAGACTGTAACCTTTCTGGAATGTTTCTCAAAATTAACCAACATATAAGATGGTGCATCAGTTTTTTCAGCTACTGACCTATCCCCGTCGGCCGGCGTTTTTCACTATTAACGAAGATCTTTCTAAAAAATGGTTTCTTGATGTACACTAACAGCTAAGCACGTTGACTTAAGAGAATCAACGGGAATATTGTTACTCGTTTTAAATAAATTACTGACTAGTTAAATTCTCTCAGGGCTGTTTCTGGGAGCACGTTCTACGTACCTTCACAGCGTGCCTTTACAGTACGTCTCTCTGTCATGTTCCATTGCGTTTCTGCATTTGTTTATATATTTTTTAAGCTTAATCTAATCCATACACAAAAGTGTGATCATTCTCTATCGATAAATGTTGCAGTGTTATGTTTCCAACTTCCACCGCCAAGCACGATATACACTGAAGAGCCAAAGAAACTGGTACACCTGATTAATATCGCTCAGGGCACCCGTTAGCACGCAGAAGTGCCGCAACACAATGTGGCATAGGCTGGACTAGTGTGTTAAGTGGTGCTGGTGGGAATTGACGCCATGAATACTGCAGGGCTGTCCATAAATCCGTAAGAGTACGAGGGGATGGGGACCTCTTCTGAACAACACGTAGCATCATAGATATGATCAGTAATGTTCATGTCTTGGGAATTTTCTGGCCAGCGGAAGTGTTTAAACTCAGAAGGGCGTTCCTGGAGCCACTGCGTAGCAATTCTGCACGTATGGAGTGTCGCATTGTTCCACTGGAATTGCCCAATAGACAATTGACATGAATGGATGCAAGTGATCAGACAGGGTGCTTACGCACTTGTCACCTGTCAAAGTCTTATCTAGACGTATCAGGGGTTCCATATCATTCCAACTGAAGCCGCCCCCCCCCCCCCAATCACATAGCCTTCACTATCTTGAACAGTCCTCTGCTGCCATGCAATGTTCATGGGTTCATGACGTCGTCTCCACAGCCGTACACGTCCATCCTCTCGATACAATTTGAAACGATACTCATCCAACCAGGCAACATATTTCCAGTCATCAGGGGTACACGAGTGGGCTTCGACTTATATCAGTGATGTATCGTTGAATGGTTAACACGCTGACACTTGTTGATGGCCTAGTATTGAAATCTGCAGAAATTTGTGGAAGGTTTGCCCGTCACGTTGAACGATTCTCTTCAGTCGTCTTTGGGGCCCTTGTTGCAGATCTTTTTCCAGCCGCAGCGATGTCTGAGATTTGATGTTTTACCGGAGCCTTGATATCCCCTTTTCATCGCTACCTCGGAGATGTTGTGTCCCATAGCTCGTGCGCTGATTATAACACCACGTTTAGACCCACTTATATCTTGATAATCTGCCACTGTAGCAGCAGTAACCGATCTAACAAGACACTTGTCTAACATATGCGTTGCTGACCGCAGCGGCGTATTCTGCCTGTTTACATATCTCTGTTTTTGAATACGTATGCCATACCAGGTTCTTTGGCGCTTCAATGTATTTGCCAGTAGCGTTCCCTGCTGACTGTCTCAAATACAAGGCGCTGTTTATTCGCTTGCGTACGAAAACTTTCACAGACCATTGAGCCCGTCAACGTGTTAATAAACGACAGAAATGAAAATAACAGCGCCGTAGTAACAGTCTCCGTGAATACAGTTCATGAATAAACGTTCTCATTCTGATTTACCCTGTTGTCAGCCTCTGAATTACAAAATCACAGTAATTTTGATGAAAACTCCAAGCAGAATTGCCGCCGGTTTCAGCAGAACTGAGAATGTAGATTCGCTTTTACCTCCCTTGTACAAAGACGTAACAATTCGCTATGACATTTTTTGCTCTTCTACTTCGTATAGGTGGACAGTTTATGACCAGTCGAGCTAGCGGTGATGCAGAGACCGGTGAAACAAACAAGAGATTCGTGATGTCGATAACGGTAGAGTTCGCTTAGTGAACGGCTAACAAGAAACAAGTCTAGAGCATAGAAAAGTCATCTTAAGTGTCCAAGGAGCAAACATAATAAAAGCAAGGTAAAGACTTTGTTGCTGAAAGATACGTGCTTAATGCTTCCGAGAACTAGCGAGACCGAGTGGCGAGTGTCGGGCTGTAGTACACTCCTGGAAATTGCAATAAGAACACCGTGAATTCATTGTCCCAGGAAGGGGAAACTTTATTGACACATTCCTGGGGTCAGATACATTACATGATCACACTGACAGAACCACAGGCACATAGACACAGGCAACAGAGCATGCACAATGTCGGCACTAGTACAGTGTATATCCACCTTTCGCAGCAATGCAGGCTGCTATTCTCCCATGGAGACGATCGTAGAGATGCTGGATGCAGTCCTGTGGAACGGCTTGCCATGCCATTTCCACCTGGCGCCTCAGTTGGACCAGCGTTCGTGCTGGACGTGCAGACCGCGTGAGACGACGCTTCATCCAGTCCCAAACATGCTCAATGGGGGACAGATCCGGAGATCTTGCTGGCCAGGGTAGTTGACTTACACCTTCTAGAGCACGTTGGGTGGCACGGGATACATGCGGACGTGCATTGTCCTGTTGGAACAGCAAGTTCCCTTGCCGGTCTAGGAATGGTAGAACGATGGGTTCGATGACGGTTTGGATGTACCGTGCACTATTCAGTGTCCCCTCGACGATCACCAGTGGTGTACGGCCAGTGTAGGAGATCGCTCCCCACACCATGATGCCGGGTGTTGGCCCTGTGTGCCTCGGTCGTATGCAGTCCTGATTGTGGCGCTCACCTGCACGGCGCCAAACACGCATACGACCATCATTGGCACCAAGGCAGAAGCGACTCTCATCGCTGAAGACGACACATCTCTATTCGTCCCTCCATTCACGCCTGTCGCGACACCACTGGAGGCGGGCTGCGCGATGTTGGGGCGTGAGCGGAAGACGGCCTAACGGTGTGCGGGACCGTAGCCCAGCTTCATGGAGACGGTTGCGAATGGTCCTCGCCGATACCCCAGGAGCAACAGTGTCCCTAATTTGCTGGGAAGTGGCGGTGCGGTCCCCTACGGCACTGCGTAGGATCCTACGGTCTTGGCGTGCATCCGTGCGTCGCTGCGGTCCGGTCCCAGGTCGACGGGCACGTGCACCTTCCGCCGACCACTGGCGACAACATCGATGTACTGTGGAGACCTCACGCCCCACGTGTTGAGCAATTCGGCGGTACGTCCACCCGGCCTCCCGCATGCCCACTATACGCCCTCGCTCAAAGTCCGTCAACTGCACATACGGTTCACGTCCACGCTGTCGCGGCATGCTACCAGTGTTAAAGACTGCGATGGAGCTCCGTATGCCACGGCAAACTGGCTGACACTGACGGCGGCGGTGCACAAATGCTGCGCAGCTAGCGCCATTCGACGGCCAACACCGCGGTTCCTGGTGTGTCCGCTGTGCCGTGCGTGTGATCATTGCTTGTACAGCCCTCTCGCAGTGTCCGGGGCAAGTATGGTGGGTCTGACACACCGGTGTCAATGTGTTCTTTTTTCCATTTCCAGGAGTGTATTTGCAGGCAGTCTCGCCTCAGTGTGGGCTCTACGTGACATGTCTGCTATGGCGATGCCTAGCGCGGGAGCCAGCTGTGGCTGGAGTCGTGGTACGAGCATCTCTGACCTGTTCTCTTCAGGCAAGTCAGGGAACCCGAATCACTGCCGGATGCTAAGGTATTCAGAGTATTGAGAATTTGAAAAAAAATTATGTACCTCATGAGAGTGGTGAAAAAGTGTTATAACTTATTTAGCGTCGTTCTTAGGATGTTAGCTGGTGGAGTCTTTTCAGATTTTTTATTACACGAGTCCAGTATCAATTCAAGAGAGTATTTCCCCTCTTGCTACACACCTTACGCTATAATCATTACCAAAACTAGACTTTAAAGTCAAACCCTAACGACACATGCTCCCTGATTTCGGACAATTACTATTTCTTCTGCACTTCGGTTTTTATACAGGGTATAACAAATGTAAGTGTAGATATTTCTTTCGGTGAAAGAGGACAGCCTACGGAACAATATTACATCAGTATTTTTGCAGACTAATATTTATAAACATTACAAGACGTTAAGATTTTAGACAGGTTAGTGCCTCCAAGTATATGTGGCAAGAGCAAGCCAATAATGCTTGTTCTCCTCTGGGTAGTAGATCAGGCGTTGAACTGTCGACATGTGTACGCAGAATGGTTAGTCTATGCTGACAGGCACAACTGACTTACGAGGAGAGCACAGCAAGTGCAGTAACATTTTCCAAAAATTCGCTCAGTGGAAGAGGAGCCAAAATAAGCGAATACGTGTCTGACATCCGTAGATTCTCGACCGTTTTTGAGAAGGCGGCGGTGAAAAATTTTCGAGGTAATCTATGTGCCTCTGAGCGAGAAAATGGTTTTAAAAAATTGGTGGCACACTGGCTAGCATCACAGCTTCAGAATTTAAAGCTCCGTGTTCGAGACTGATTATTTTTACTATTACTTTCTTTTGTTTCTGTTTATCTACCCATGTGTGTACACGAATCTTTTGTTTCTGTTTATCTACCCATGTGTGTAATCGAATCTTTTACACCGTATATCAAAATAGTGCTATCCTTATTATGTCCGCATGTCGTGGTCGTGCGGTAGCGTTCTCGCTTCCCACGCCCGGGTTCCCGGGTTCGATTCCCGGCGGGGTCAGGGATTTTCTCTGCCTCGTGATGACTGGGTGTTGTGTGATGTCCTTAGGTTAGTTAGGTTTAAGTAGTTCTAAGTTCTAGGGGACTGATGACCTCAGAAGTTGAGTCCCATAGTGCTCAGAGCTATTTGAACCATTTGACTATGATGGTGTTATCCTAACTCATTACGTTCCTCCACGGCAGACCGTCAATGCACAGTATTACTGTTCCTTTTTGGAGCGTCACCTGCGACCAGCTTCGCGAAAGAAGCGGCTACGCTTCCTGCGCAACCCACCCATAATTTTGCACGACAATGCGCGGGCGCATACAGCGCACGCTGTGGCTGCTCTGTTCGGTCGGTGGGACTGGGAAGTACTGTACCATCCACCATACTACCCGCAATTAAGTCCTTGTGATTTTGATTTGATTCCGAAGATGAAAGAACCACTTTGTTGCATTCGCTTCATGGATGTTCCAGAGATTCGACAGGCAGTAGACCACTCCATTCGCACCATTAACAGAACAGGCTCTGCTAACGGTATACCACGCCTTCCACGTAGGTGGCAAC
This sequence comes from Schistocerca nitens, assembly GCF_023898315.1. Lineage (NCBI taxonomy): Eukaryota > Metazoa > Arthropoda > Insecta > Orthoptera > Acrididae > Schistocerca > Schistocerca nitens. Next base: position 507,550,981 of record NC_064615.1, read on the forward strand.
GGGGTCTACACAATACTGGTGACTGAAGGATGTAACTCTTTTGTATTGGTTGTGAATAAATAGTTGCCTCTCTAAGTTCCAACCCTCGTGTGAATGCGTGGTGTCTGGTCTTTCGGATATGTCTGAAAGAACAGACATCACTCATTCATAGAACTGATTCACCTCGATGGATAATGAATCAACTATCTTCAGTGTGGGTGCGCAGTTATGTTCTACCTCCACTGGGAATCTCAAAGTATATATATTCCTGTAAGACTTCGGGCACTGTTTGTGCATCCACATAGAAGAAGATGGCCAAATGGCCGGTGAGACTTTATATATATTTATATATAATCAAGATGGCCAAATGGCCGGTGAGCCTTAACTATATATATATATATATATATATATATATATATATATATATATATATATATATATATATATTTATATAATTAAGGCTCACCGATCATTTGGCCATCTTCTTCTGTGCGGATGCACAAACAGTGCCCTAAGTCTTACGGGAATCGGCAAAAAGCCGCGAGTAATGAGTATAATGGGCAGGGGCACTATGAATATAGTGCGGGACAATAAGTTGGCAATGTGGGTCTCACGGGTGGCGTGCCAGAGATAAGTCCCTGCAGTCGCACTATCCTCTGTGTCCTCGGTGGCTCAGATGGATGGAGCGTCTGCCATGTAAGCAGGAGATCCCAGGTTTGAGTCCCGGTCGGGGCACACATTTTCAACTGTCCCTGTTGACTTATATCAACGCCTGTATGCAGCTAAGGGTATTCATTTCATTGTAATCTCAAAGTATTCACCATGGAGGATATGGACAGGGACTGCGGATATCTGGCGCTGGGTAGGAATGTGGGTCGGCCGAGAGACGTGCAGAGGTAATCCACATAATTGGGATAAGCACTGTGTTCGGACCCGCAGTACTTAACCCAACTGCCTAGTAAGCAGGAGATCCTGGGTTCGAAATGCGGTCTGGCATACACCTTCACTTGTCGCCGCTGATTCCGCATAAATTCCCGACGCAGCTGACATCAAAAGTTATTTTTCTTTTATTTCTCCCCCTCCACCTTAAATGTACATATTTTACAAGTTATGTAACTGTTCTACCTATCCCTACCCCTGAATGAAATGGGGCCCGTCAAAATCTGCGGGCCCACTGATATTCCTCTGGTCTTTTATGACACTGTATTTTCAATGAGCTTACTGTTTAGTTTGTAGTTATGATTCGAGTCGTTATTTGATCATGGAGTACCTTCAGTCCTATTTCACTTAGTACTACAGCTCAGTAGCTATTTGGTTGTTATATTTTTCGACATATTTAGCCAGTTTTCGTGTGTAGAAGGTTTTGTTTGTTTAGTTTTGTTTTAGGGGGTAGAAACAACTGGGGTCATAAGCGCGCAACTCAAAACTATACAACGCGAAGACAGAGAGTAGTTAAAAAACGACTATACGTCAATCCCAATTGACATAAGAGAAGACAGCCAAAAACAGGGACATGGAGGAAGGGCTACAAAAGACACCAGACAGAAACGGCTCATAACTAAATATTAAATGGTCTTCGCCAAATTGTTCTTACGGATAAAAAGTAAAACGCGGTCGACAGCCCGCGAGTCGTTTTCTAAAGCGACTGGTAACACAGCGGCAAACCAAACGGGAACATAAACGGTTAAAAAATGGGCATTCCGTCAGGAAGTGACGAACAGTTAACATTAGGGCGCAATGCGTACAAAGTAGTGGGGGAGGTCCACTTATCAAATGACGATGGCTAAAAAGGTAGTGGCCAATACGCAATCGAGTTAAAATGCCTTCCTCCCGGTGGGTGGGCTGAGAGAAGGTCGTAAGCAGCTGGGAGAGGCTTAATAGTCATTATTCCCATGAATGGAGGACCAAGGGCGATGCCAAAGAGACACCACCTCCTGACAGAAGGCGACACAAAGCTCACTGGAGGGAATACAGGGCTGAGGTATGAGGATTGCAGCCTTGACAGCAGCGTCAGCAGCCTCTTTTCCTGGCAGACCGACATGACCAGGAACCCGACTGGCTGGACCAAGAGTGAGCAAGTGACAGTTTTCCTGGACCAGTTGCGCTAAGAGATGGACAGTGTAAAACGACTTTGGAGGGCGCTCAGCGAGTCTGTGCATAGGACACAATTGTAAAGTGTTTCACCGGATTTACTCCGTGGCCTGAAGAGCGAAGAGCTCGGCTGTAAATACTGAGCAGTGTGCCGGAAGTCGATATCGAAAGATGTGGGCACCAATGACGAAGGCACACCCGACTCCAGTCAGTGCAAGAGCCATCAGTAATCACAAAGGTACTATCGCTAAGTTCCGTGCGAAGAACTTGAAACTGAAGGCGATAGAACGGGACTGGAGTAGTGTCTTTAGGAAGCGAGTGAAGGCCAAGTTTAACACAGACTGCTTCACGAAGCCAAGGTGGTGAAGGGTTCATACCCACTGGGAAAATTGCAGGTAGTGTGAAGTTAAGCCGCCGGAGCAAGTGCCGACAGCGGACTCCAGGAGGTAACAGAGAAGAGGGCCGCACCCCATACTGGCGATTAAGGAATCATCAAAGAAGGAGGCACAGGACGGGTGGCCATGCATGGCAGACAAACGTCATGCACACCTGCTGAGGAGAAAGTCACGGCAGTAGGACGGTGGTAGTTCAGCAGCTGCAGAACACAGACTGTCAAACGGGGTGAGGGTAAGAGGCGCAGTGGACAAACAGATGACACGATGGTAGATAGTGTTGAGACGGCGTAAGAGTGACGGGCGTGCAGACGCATAAACAAAGCACCCATAGTCTAGTTTCGAACTGACAAGAGACCGGTACAAACGGAGGAGGGTGGTTCGATCTGCACCCCAGGAAGTACCATTGAGGAGACGTAGGACATTGAATAATCACGTACAGTGGGCTGCCAGATAAGACACATGGGAGGTACCAGAGATTTTCCTATCGAACATGAGCCCCAGGATTATGTAGTTTCAACTAATGGAAGAGCAACAGGCCCTAGATGTAAAGATGGTGGGGAAAGCCCTTGCGCCACAAGAAATTCATACAGACGGTTTTGTCAGTGGAGAAATGAAAGCCATTGTCGATGCTCCAGTAGTAAAGACGATCAAGACAGTGCTGAAGACGCCGCTCAGTGAGACAAGTCCGTGGGGAACTGCAATAGGTGGCAAAATCGTCAACAAAAAGGGAACCAGAAATTCCCAGCGGGAGAAAGGTCATTATACGGTTAATGGCGATAGGAAAGAGGACGACGCTCAGGACGGAACCCCGAGGCACATCGGTTTCCTGCATAAAAGTGTGCGACAAGGAATAACCCACACGTACCTTGAAAACTCTCATTTAAAAATGCCTGAAGGAAACAGGGCAGGCGCCCTCGGAAGCCCCATGTGTAAAGAGCACGGAGGATACCAGTTCTCCAGCAGGTGTCTCAGGCCTTCTCCAAATCTAAAAACCAGCCAGAGTCTGGGATTTCCGCAGAAAACCATTCATGATATGGGTGGACAAAGTAACGAGATGGCCAGCTACAGAACGGCGTGCTCGAAATCCACACTATGCAGTGCTTAGTAAATTGCGAGACTCCAGCCACCACACCAGCTGGGCATGTATCATACGTTCCATCACCTTGCAGACACAGTTGGTGAGAGAGGGGGCGGTAGCTAGAAGGAAGGTTTTTGCCCTTACCAGCCTTAGATGTGGGTATGACGGTGGCTTCACGCCAACATCCGAGAAATGTGCCCTCTGCCCATATGTGGTTGTATGTATTAAGCAGAAAGTGCATGCCATCAAGAGAAAGGTGCTGCAACATCTATTTGAATGTGGACAGGGTCTGGCCCTGAAGCAGGGGATCTAAATGAACTGAGAACATGATCTAGCTCTCTCATAGTAAAGGCACCATTGTAGCATGATTCTGAGAAAAGAAGGGGATCACCTGAGCCTTCTCCACTCGTTTCCAATGGAGGAAGGCAGAGTGTTAGTGGTAAAAGCTCAAAATTTCCCCAAAATGGCGGACCAAGGTGTTGGAGATAGCAATAGCGTCCATGATGACATCGTCTGCTTCTGTCAGGCCGGAAATTAGCGAATGGACCTTGGTTCCAGAGAGCCGTCAGAGGTTGGCCCACACGACAGAGGAAGAGGTGGAACTGTTAAAAGAACTAGTGAATTAAATCCAGCTACCTTTTTTGCTATCCCGAAGAATGCGACGACACTTTGCACACATTAGTTAACAATGAATGCAGCTTGCCATTGCAGGATGGCGGTTAAAACGGCGCAGAGCACGTCTCCGCGCTCGAATTGCGTAGCGGCATGACTCAGTCCACCAAGGACACAGCGTGATAAAGAGGAAGTGTAAGGAATGAAGCGTTCAGCAGCAGTAAGGACAACGTTTGTGAGACACTCCACCTGGTCATCACAACTGGGGAAATCTTGTTCTTTGAATGTTGCTAGGGAGGAGTGAAGCTGCCAGTCAGCCTCAGTAAGATGCCATTTGGGTGTGCACGCAGATGGGGTAGGAGTCAGCAAACGGATAACATATGCAAAATGGTCGCTCGATTAGGTGTTAGAAAGAACGGACCACTCGAGACGATGGGCAAGCTGAGCAGTGGAGAAGGAGAGGTCCAAGTGGGAATAGATGTGTGAGGCGTCAGAAATGGAATGTGGGTCCTCCTGTGTTAAGGCAGAGGAGGTTGATTAAGAAGGCCAGCCAAAAGGGCACTTTTCTGACCGGTTCTGGGAGAATCCCAAAGGGGATGATGCATATTAAAGTTACCGTGTAGCAGAAATGGGGGAGGTAGCTGCACAATAAGCTGAAGGAAGTCAGCCATGGTGACAGCGAATGACGGAGGGACATAAATGGTACAGAGGGAAAAAGTTAGATGAGGAAGTAAAAGGCGACTTGCAACAGCTTGAAGATGGGCAGTCAGGAATATGGGTTTATGAACGTCTTCCCTTATGAGCACACGGCACACCCATGAGACGTAATACCGATCTCAGAGGGAAGCTCAAAACGAACTTGGAAAAAATGTGAAAGCTCAAAGCTGTCGTGAGGATGCAGTTTTGTTTCCTGAAGGCACAGTATAATTGGACGTTGCGATGCTAGAAGCAGCTGTAAATCCTCTTTGTGAGACGGAAGGCCGTGAACGTTCCACTGGAGGAGAGTCATGATGAAGAAGAAACTAAGGGAGTGTAACCTCAGTGGCTGCTGCGTGACAGCCTGCGAAGACTCGCTGCTACAGGGCACAGTAGCAGGAGGATCCTGCTTGTGCTGTCGTCTTTGAAGTCCAATGCAGAAACACGGTTGGTTGTGCGCACCGGCGACACGCTGAGCTAAGGTATCAAGTGGCAACATCTTCAAAGACGACCTTTGTGTCGGCGAAGGAGAAGACTGTTTGTCTTCGTTGGACTTCTTCGAGCCTTTCCAGTTAGTAGAGGAAGACTCAGGTGTTTGGCTGGAGGGACAGAAGAAGTACTCCTGCTGTCTTTTCCGGCCTACCAATTGTGTAGCTGGTGGCGTCATCTCCTGAGGCGAGAGTTTGATGGCTTGTTGCACAGCTGGACGGGGGATGTCGATTCTATCTTGTCACTGGGCGTCCACCTCTGTAGTGCAGCGGTAGCGTTACCGCCTACCACGCAAGGGTGCCCGGGTTCGATTCCCAGCAGGGGATTGGGTGTTGTCTGCCCTTCACCATTTTCATCATCATTGACAAGCAAGTCGCCGAAGAGGCGTCAACTAAAAAAGACTTGCAATACGGCGGCCGAACACCGAAGGGGATATCCCGGCCAATAAATGCCATACGATCATATCATTTCACTGGGCGATTTCACAACCTCAGACCTGAATTTGAGGTCACTTGTCTGCGTGGCCATGTAATCCATGGAGTGAGCGGCAACCAGAACAGTACTGTAAGTGCGAGACGGGAGAACGCAGAGTTTTGCAACCAGCCAGTAACTTAGGAGCGGCTGGGTAAGGCACTTTTCCCTTTACCTGGATCTCCTGGACAGCCCGCTCATCAAGATACAAGGGTCAGTACGGAGAGGAGGCGGCATGGCCGCCATTACAGTTGATATAGCTAGGAAAAGGCGACAAACAATCGCCCTGGTGCACATCCCTACCACAGGTTACACATTTGGCTGGTTGTCGACAAGATGTTTTAATGTGGTTTAAACGATGACACTGGTAGCAGCGCATCAGATTCGTAATGTACAGTCGGGCTATGATAATTTCACAGCTTGTTTCGATCTTGGACGGAGGGAAAACTCTATCAAAGGTGGGAAAAAGAGTGCAGGTTGGTACTAAGGTGGAATCTAAGTTTTTCATCACCCAATGGACGGCATTGGCACCCTGGTCAGAGAGGTAAGACTGGTTTTCGGTCTCGGTCAGACTGTCGAGCTGTCTTATGTAAATAACACGACGGCCTCAATACAAACAGGATAGCCATGGAGAAGCGAGGCAGCAAGCAATTGAGCTTGAGAATCAGAAGTAGTCTCCAAAATCAAAATGCCATTCCGTAAATGAGAGCAGGGTCGATAATTGCATGAACACCTTTCTGAATAATAAACGAATTTACGAAGGACTGACCGTCTTCAGTACGTGAAACCACGAGGAACCGTGGTACAGCTGGAACGGTCTTTGAATCGTTAGCCTGATTCCATTTACGTTTCGTAGACTTGTTTGTAAAGATGATTAGTTCATGGCGAGAAAATACCCTATTATTACCAGCATATCCAATGGCACGTTCCTTCCAACTGGGGCTCCTTCACAAGGTGGCACACCAGCCTTAGGTGATCGTTCACACCTCAGGTCATACCTCACGAGCCTCGCGGGATTAGCCGAGCGGTCTTGGGCGCTGCGGTCATGGACTTTGCGGCTGGTCCCGGCGGAGGTTCGAGTCCTCCCTCGGGCATGGGTGTGTGTGTTTGTCCTTATGATAATTTAGGTTAGGTAGTGTGTAAGCTTAGGGACTGATGACCTTAGCAGGTAAGTCCCATAAGATGTCACACACATTTTCAAACATACCTCCCGAACATCTGACAGAGGACCCAATCGGCAATTTGGGAAGGTAACAGCTCAGGCAGTCACCCTCCCAGGGCGTGGCCTGTACGAGGGGTACATGCGAACCCTACCTGTCGACCTGTTACGCGTCAGACGCGTGGGTCCGCCGTCAGGAGTGCACAGGCTGGAAGAAGAAAAACAGGAACCTCAAACGCCGAAGCGGAGAACGAGAGGAGAAAGGAAAAGGGAACGAGAAACAATGGTGAGACTGTTCCATGTCGGCGACAGACAATGACGAATGTTCCCAATAACACCCCAGACATGTTCCCCAAAGAGAAGTAGCCAAGCACTCACCCTCCAAAGAGTGGCGAGCCCCTTGTTGGGTGTGTGTAGAAGGTGTCTTCGTGACACAGCCTTGGCTCCGACGGAATGCTCTCACATGGACTTACAGGTCAATGAACTTAGTTATGGTTCAGCTGCCGGCACACTACACGCCCGCCGCCAGGTTCAAACTCGGCCGCCTCACCCCTCGCGAACTGTTTCACTTCCTGGTCTCACTGTCACTCCACTCGCCTCTGATCTCCCTGCAGACCACGCGCTCCTAAGGCAACGATGTTCTACTAGACATCATGGGGCGACCTATCGATGGTGCAACAGTTCATTATCTCTCTCCGCCCTCCCACCCCCGAAGCCAAAACCGCGGGGGAGGTGGGAGACAGCAAATACCTAACCCACACTGCGCTGCTTAAACTGTCTCAAACACGAAACCCCTCCCATTTTCCTCATCCCTAAGCCTGAGCGTGTCCTGAGTGGGAAACTTATAATCCTATAGGGACTCACCAAATGGGGTGCCAGTTTATCAGAGCCTTACCTGAAGGACCACTGCCCTCAAAGCTCTTAACGAAGACATTTGCATCTGTCCCAGACGCCGTTCCCCTTTATAATGCGACGCTTCCTTCCTAAGGGCGCTTTGTATGTTGGCCTTGGTCCTGAGCCCATTATTTTTGATTACTTGTGGAATAGTATCACAGTGTAGAAGATCGTGAATGGATCAAATGTTTGTCAACGGGAAACTGAGGGGTAAGTCAGTGTAAGAGAGGCAGGAGTGGCCTGGCGTCTCTGATACCTGGCAGTGTTACAAGCCAGGTTCATTCAAGGTAAGGCAAGGTGCCACTTGGTTTGAGCCTCAGAGTGAAAAGTGATTAAGGAAGACTTTAGGCTGTGATTCGCACGCTCTGAAGGTCTGGGTTAATACAGAGTGACAGTGACATGTCTAACCCCAGAACAGAAGTTTCGAAATTCTCTAGAAATGTCGCTAACAACGACCTAGAAGTCCCAAACCAAGAGAAAATCCTACCTATGTGCTTAATACTTTGCCTCGCTGTAATGCCACAACTACGCAAAAGACAGCTGAACTGGGTAAAACTGTCGATGTGCAAAGTATATAGCGTTGAGGGGAAAGGGAGCGACATAATCGATAAAAAGACGCTCCATGGCCGCCTCTGCCAAGGTGGAATGTAGCAGCCCACTTCATCAGGGCCAGGTGAGAGAGACACACATTATGGATGGTCTTTTGAACTCCCAAATGACCCTGCCAGCATGCTGTGGAAATATTTAAAGACGACCGGAACAAGAACGATACATAGGCAAATCCTAACCCCTTCACTCCATGGACCTCTGCAACGCAGTACGTCCTACTACAAGTTATAACTGGGAATGGCTTTCCTGGACTTCAACTTATCCCTAATGGGGCCTAGATCGTAATCACTGTGCTGTTGCTGGACGACATCGCCAAACAGCATGGAGATGTCAGTAAGTAGAGCGTCCACAGAAATCTGTCCGGGATCGTCCTCAAGGGAGGACCCTCCTGATCCTCGAACCTACTTCACAGGGTATCGGCAAAAGCATCGTCACACCCCCTGATGACACGCACGTTGAACCGACCCGTTTTGTGGCGATGGGTTAAAATCCAACTAAGTGCCTGATTGTCCGTTACCAAGTTGAACTCCCGGTGTTCCAAGTAAAACATTAAGTTCTCCAGCGAAAAGAGAATTGCTAGTGCTTCCAACTCGTGAGTATTTCTTTTCACTGAGGCACAGGCTAAGGGCCTCCGTGTTGTGGAAGGAGCACGGCACCAACTCAGAGTTCGAGGCATCTGTGTGGATGGTTGAATTTGGTGACCGCCAGAAACAGATTATTACTCACTGCGATCTTTAGAGAATCAAAGACAGCTTGTTGGCTGTCAGTCCAGACGAAGAGTTCATCCTCCTTTCGTAAAAGTTTCAAGGGAGCAGAGAAACTAACTCCAAGCTAACCTCTTGATTAAAAACACTGAAGACCACAACCAGTCAGAATCCCCCTGTATTATTCTTCGCGACCAAAACTATTGCGAAGTGGGCGACCATATAATCCCCTCCGTGAGTATTTTGTCAACCAACTCGTGCAACACTATCGCTCTAGGAGGGGGACAACCGATACAGTGACTGGCAGAATCTGATTAGACAACAAAACACTATATTCAGTACGGTTGCTAACACAGAATCTGTCAGTCAACACCTCACCTCGAGAAAACTATGTAATATGTTTAGCAAGACCTGAGCTTTACTGGAAGGCAGGTGCGCCACATCAAAGTCCGTACTACAAGTACGATAATTACACAGGCTCACCTCCTTAGAATATTGGCACAAACGCAACTTCACTTTGGGGCGGAATCCAGACTAAAATCGGCGGCACGCTTAACCTAACACAAGCGCAGTTTGACTAATAAAATCGCATCACAGTAAAAGGTCGGTAGTGAGACCCTTCACCACCGAAACTACACAGGCCAAGAAAACTCACCAATCCGACAAGAAATTCGTACATGGACAATGAGGGGCTGACGACTCATTAGCGAAACCTGCTAACAAGGCACACAAGGGTTCATGACTAACATAAGAGCAAACGAAAGGGAGAGAACTGTAGTCACCACTTTAAGTTTACTGCACTGACGGGACAACAACGAAATGGTAGCATGCCGGGCCTTCTTCTAGCGTCAGTTGTTAGGACGTTCCTTGCCGCCAGACTCGCATTGGCGAGCAAACTGTCCCTACCGACCACAACGATGACGTGAAACTTTCGAGGCCGGAAGACAGGCTAAAAGGAACACATTTAAACTAGTTTAAGCTGCAATTGGTACAGAAAGCTGTGGCCGCCTCGGACTCTTCGCACACAGGAAGTTGGTACTAGGCGTGAGTCAAAGGCTCTTGGAGTGGAGCTAACAAACGCTTAAGGGACGCCCTCTCTCAGACTCTCCTTTCGTAGGCTTGCTTAACCCCCTTCACAAGAGTAACCAGACTGTCCAAGTCGCGATAAGGCACGGATCTCAGCAAGTAGAACCCTGGAGCGAACCTCGACATAATACCTTGCCAGATAGTATTAACAGGATCATACTCAGACAGCTGTAGGTCAAAATCTACTGCTAACGTACGTATTTCACGGGTTAGTTAATTAGATCATCATCCCCCTCTGAACCCGAAAGAAATAATGATTGACTAGATCGATCTCTAACTGACAAACGCTCCCTCAGAACCTCCACGTGGAATTCTTTTAAGGTCCTACCTAAAATCGCGCTAACCATTTCGGCCAAGGATCCTTGATAGATCAGCTGGAAAACGGTTTCCCACGGCGTCCTCAAAAAGTCTACTTTCTCCTCTAGTTTAGCGGAAATCCACAAAAAACTCTTGCTGCGTGTCAACTGCGAGACTTTCCATGCCACACAATACACTCAAAAAAGGCTATGCAATTTAGTAAAGCCGGTGGGAGGTTTCTCTATATTGGTTCTGGGTGACGATGGGAATTTCTGATGTTCAGTAACTTCTGTTCTTCTTGATCCACTAACCCCCTGATCGCTCTCGGTCTCCAATGCACTCAAACCAATCTGAAAACTTACCACCCTATTATAAGCCTGGTCAGTGTCAGGTTTGATTTTATGATCAGTGACCACTGTCACTAAATCTTCAACGTTCCTGAACCAATGCGCTGTTTGCACCTGCATTCTATACACTTGCGTACCAGCTGGAACACTGGCTTTTAGGAACTGAAGAGGTTCCTGGAGCTCAGAGAGCTCCAAGCGGCGCAACATTCAAGGGCAATGCTCACCTCACCTATGCGCCCCCACAGCCGAACTAAGTCGAACCAATAGATCAGGAAAGTCTCCATCTTCGGTTAATCCACGGATGCGACACTCATAAACTTTGGCTGTTCCTTCCTCAAGCAGCCCACTCCGACAATGACTCTTGACTCCATGTGGAACGGAACGCACTTGGAACCCAAATTTCAGCAGTTGTGTGTAAACATGAAAGATACAATGTAGAGTATTAAACTGTAATGGAATGTAGTAACACGAATGGTTTCAATAGATATCAACCCTTCACCCGAAAGACAACCAGGCTCTTGCTATCAGAATGGTACGCAATACCCGCGTCAGGCTGTCTGTGGTAGGAAGGACAGGGCCATAGGGAGACTGAACATCATTCATGTTGTGAACTTTATGTTAACAAAACACACTAAGATGTATTGAACTTCTGTTGCAAAAACACCTCCAATGGTACTGACTACGAAGAAACAGAATAATTTACAATCAAAAAACTGTATCACACTAATTAATAGCAAACAAATACAATATTAAAACCTGTAGCAATGTAATAAAAGAGCTGAAAATTCTTTCTCGAAAGAAACTAAAGTAGTATACAGAAGTATACTCCGAAAATAAGCACCTTATAAGAAAATTACTGTAGCGACGGGCAGCGGAGGTGCGCAAGGCACGCAACAATAATAACCAGACAAGCTTGGTGTTAAATATTGGGTCCAGAATGGTAGAAATAGTGAGAACTTTCACGAAATTAACAGATCTTAAACCTCTTAGTATTTGACCAGTTCAAAAACTCACGGCGTATACAAGGAGTAAGACTAACAACCTTTCAGTTGGCCGAGCCACACTTGCATAAACACGTTTAAGTAAATAAATCTAGTAATTAATCAATTGGCAAATTAGCCTGTTAATACTTTAACAGTTTACATGAGCTAGAAATGAAGGAAAATTAAATGGAGAGCTGCAATAGGAACGCTAATACTCGTACATCGACGCTGTATACAGACAGCCCTGTCTTGGCAAGGCGTCGTGGGCACCACCTGCACCCGGCTGGCCGTTCTGTCAAGCGCAGACTTGGCTCCGCTTTCGGACTTTGCGTCTGCCCTACCAACCAGCCACATTTCACCCAATTCCCACCGAAATAAACACAAATGCTAGCCTGATACGTAATTTAGTACAGGAATTAGGCCAGATTCGTACTGGAGACCGAACGCCGCCGAACGACAGCCAAAGCTACAGCTACAAAAAAAAAAAAAAAAAAAAAAGTAAGTAACTTTTCAGTGAGATAACGGAGTTAAACCAGTGGGACTTGTAAAATCTAAAAACAGTCCCTCAGAGTTACCGAGCAGGAAGTTCGACAGACAACCATAAATTCTATTAAGTCGCGCCACGTGGCCGAGAGTTATACACGTAACAGCCACTCAGAGAGGGGCGCTAAACCCCAGTCTAACGCGTTAGGTTGGCCAAAGAACCCCTGACTAACAGCAGATAGAACAACCTTTTGAATAACATTACAGCGACGTATAAGACAGTAGACACAGAGAGTTAATAATTAAGATTAAGAGGCTCCACCTTTACAAACAATAAAAAAACCACCGTTAATCTTGGTAGTATAAACACCCAATAAGACAACAGATGAAGCCGTGCGTTTCAGTAGTAGGACATGCAGGACGTAGCACGTGAAATAAACCCACTTAACATATAACTGCGAGCCGCCACAAATCCGACCCCTTATAGCAGCCAACTAGGAAGTTGAGTACCAACTTGGCCAAATAACACTCTGATTACAGCAACAAATTCAGTAGTTTTATACGAGTACATCTACAACTTTCCAGTCTACAGACAGAATCTGGGTCAATAACCAGAAGTGCGATGTAGAACCAGTCACGAACCTCGAAGAAACGCCCAGAAAACTACCGAACACACAGTACTGGTACAGGAAATGGCAATTACAGCTATGGTTACTGCACCTGATAAACCAAATCAGAAGCTTGCTAGACATATCCGTCCAACGATACAGGAAGGACAGCGTGGAGACGGCCCACAACTTCAGCCCAGTGGCGGTCCGCGGTCCGCCTCCAGATCCGGTCGGTCGCTGAAGCACACGACACGCTCCTTCCCTCGGTACGCGCCCCACATGTCCAAAGGTCTGCAGCCGGCCGCGACACGCGTAATAATGGTTCACAATCCAGGAACATACCTGCAGGTCTCTCCCTAGTACTGTTGCTACTCTCAGAGCCCGTGACTTAACTGCCAACCTAGAACTACCCACCAAATGCCCGTCCGCAGCTCTTGGTCGTGCGGTAGCGTTCTCGCTTCCCGCGCCCGGGTTCCCGGGTTCGATTCCCGGCGGGGTCAGGGATTTTCTCTGCCTCGTGATGACTGGGTGTTGTGTGATGTCCTTAGGTTAGTTAGGTTTAAGTAGTTCTAAGTTCTAGGGGACTCATGACCATAGATGTTAAGTCCCATAGTGCTCAGAGCCAACCAAATGCCCGCACACCACTCGCCTCGCCCCGAGCAAACTATTTCACTTTCCCGGTCTCACTGTCACTCCACTCACCTCCGACCTTCCCGCGGACCACGCCCTCCTAAGGCAAAGATGTTCTGCTACAGACTTTGGCGCGACCTATCGATCGCACGACAGTTCAATGGTTACTTGACACTGTCAGCAGGGGATCGGTCTCTGAGTTTAAAAACGTAGTATTCTTACTAGAGAAGTTTTTTCGCCCCGATTGCAATAAATATGTATATAGACGTCTAGTTTCGGAAATTAAAATTCTCATCTTGAGATCCAAAGTGGTACATTTTATAAAATATTTAAACAGTCTAATGATTTATATTCGTTATAACCAGAGAATAATACTACATCCCACCACATACATCAACGATTGTGCGACTCCATGGAGTGCACTGTCATTAGTTATAAAGGTATTTGGGAGCCACTATTTTACAGAAGCCGGCCTCTGTGACCGAGCGGTTCTAGGTGTTTCAGTCTGGAACCGCGCTGCTGCTACGGTCGCAGGTTCGAATCCTGCCTCGGACATGGATGTGTGTGATGTCCTTAGCTTAGTTAGGTTTAAGTAGTTCTAAGTTCTAGGGGACTGATGACCTCAGATGTTAAGTCCCATACTGCTTAGAGCCATTTGAACCATTTGTTATACAGGTAAAAACAATTACGGAAAATGCAGCGTGAAGATTATAAATAGAGCATATCAGAAGCACACATACGCTGACCAGGAAGACGAACCAGTGTAGCGTCATATACAGTAAAACCATGCTTGAGGTAATACATAGATATTTTTCGTGTTTTTATGATACCTACCTTCCCCCATGAACCATGGACCTTGCCGTTGGTGGGGAGGCTTGCGTGCCTCAGCGATACAGATGGCCGTACCGCAGGTGCAACCACAACGGAGGGGTATCTGTTGAGAGGCCAGACAAACATGTGGTTCCTGAAGAGGGGCAGCAGCCTTTTCAGTAGTTGCAGGGGCAACAGTCTGGATGATTGACTGATCTGGCCTTGTAACATTAACCAAAACGGCCTTGCTGTGCTGGTACTGCGAACGGCTGAAAGCAAGGGGAAACTACAGCCGTAATTTTTCCCGAGGACATGCAGCTTTACTGTATGATTAAGTGATGATGGCGTCCTCTTGGGTAAAATATTCCGGAGGTAAAATAGTCCCCCATTCGGATCTCCGGGCGGGGACTACTCAAGAGGACGTCGTTATCAGGAGAAAGAAAACTGGCATTCTACGGATCGGAGCGTGGAATGTCAGATCCCTTAATCGGGCAGGTAGGTTAGAAAATTTAAAAAGGGAAATGGATAGGTTAAAGTTAGATATAGTGGGAATTAGTGAAGTTCGGTGGCAGGAGGAACAAGACTTTTGGTCAGGTGATTACAGGGTTATAAATACAAAATCAAATAGGGGTAATGCAGGAGTAGGTTTAATAATGAATAAAAAAATAGGAGTGCGGGTTAGCTACTACAAACAGCATAGTGAACGCATTATTGTGGCCAAGATAGACACAAAGCCCATGCCTACTACAGTAGTACAAGTTTATATGCCAACTACCTCTGCAGATGATGAAGAAATTGATGAAATGTATGACGAGATAAAAGAAATTATTCAGGTAGTGAAGGGAGACGAAAATTTAATAGTCATGGGTGACTGGAATTCGTCAGTAGGAAAAGGGAGAGAAGGAAACATAGTAGGTGAATATGGATTGGGGGGAAGAAATGAAAGAGGAAGCCGCCTTGTAGAATTTTGCACAGAGCATAACTTAATCATAGCTAACACTTGGTTCAAGAATCATAAAAGAAGGTTGTATACATGGAAGAATCCTGGAGATACTAATAAGTATCAGATAGATTATATAATGGTAAGACAGAGATTTAGAAACCAGGTTTTAAATTGTAAGACATTTCCAGGGGCAGATGTGGATTCTGACCACAATCTATTGGTTATGAACTGCAGATTGAAACTGAAGAAACTGCAAAAAGGTGGGAATTTAAGGAGATGGGACCTGGATAAACTGAAAGAACCAGAGGTTGTAGAGAGTTTCAGGGAGAGCATAAGGGAACAATTGACAGGAATGGGGGAATGAAATACAGTAGAAGAAGAATGGGTAGCTCTGAGGGATGAAGTAGTGAAGGTAGCAGAGGATCAAGTAGGTAAAAAGACGAGGGCTAATAGAAATCCTTGGGTAACAGAAGAAATATTGAATTTAATTGATGAAAGGAGAAAATATAAAAATGCAGTAAATGAAGCAGGCCAAAGGGAATACAAACGTCTCAAAAATGAGATCGACAGAAAGTGCAAAATGGCTAAGCAGGGATGGCTAGAGGACAAATGTAAGGATGTAGAGGCTTGTCTCACTAGGGGTAAGATAGATACTGCCTACAGGAAAATTAAAGAGACCTTTGGAGAGAAGAGAACCACTTGTATGAATATCAAGAGCTCAGATGGCAACCCAGTTCTAAGCAAAGAAGGGAAGGCAGAAAGGTGGAAGGAGTATATAGAGGGTTTATACAAGGGCGATGTACTTGAGGACAGTATTATGGAAGTGGAAGAGGATGTAGATGAAGATGAAATGGGAGATAAGATACTGCGTGAAGAGTTTGAGAGAGCACTGAAAGACCTGAGTCGAAACAAGGCCCCGGGAGTAGACAACATTCCATTAGAACTACTGATGGCTTTGGGAGAGCCAGTCATGACAAAACTCTACCATCTGGTGAGCAAGATGTATGAGACTGGCGAAATACCCACAGACTTCAAGAAGAATATAATAATTCCAATACCAAAGAAAGCAGGTGTTGACAGATGTGAAAATTACCGAACTATCAGTTTAATAAGTCACAGCTGCAAAATACTAACGCGAATTCTTTAGAGACGAATGGAAAAACTGGTAGAAGCGGACCTCGGAGAAGATCAGTTTGGATTCCGTAGAAATGTTGGAACACGTGAGGCAATACTAACCTTACGACTTATCTTAGAAGAAAGATTAAGAAAAGGCAAACCTACGTTTCTAGCATTTGTAGACTTAGAGAAAGCTTTTGACAACGTTAACTGGAATACTCTCAAATTCTGAAGGTAGCAGGGGTAAAATACAGGGAGCGAAAGGCTATTTACAATTTGTACAGAAACCAGATTGCAGTTATAAGAGTCGAGGGGCATGAAAGGGAAGCAGTGGTTGGGAAAGGAGTGAGACAGGGTTGTAGCCTCTCCCCGATGTTATTCAATCTGTATATTGAGCAAGCAGTAAAGGAAACAAAAGAAAAATTCGGAGTAGGTATTAAAATTCATGGAGAAGAAGTAAAAACTTTGAGGTTCGCCGATGACATTGTAATTCTGTCAGAGACAGCAAAGGACTTGGAAGAGCAGTTGAACGGAATGGACAGTGTCTTGAAAGGAGGATATAAGATGAACATCAACAAAAGCAAAACGAGGATAATGGAATGTAGCCAAATTAAATCGGGTGATGCTGAAGGGATTAGATTAGGAAATGAGACACTTAAAGTAGTAAAGGAGTTTTGCTATTTAGGGAGTAAAATAACTGATGATGGTCGAAGTAGAGAGGATATAAAATGTAGACTGGCAATGGCAAGGAAAGCGTTTCTGAAGAAGAGAAATTTGTTAACATCGAGTATAGATTTAAGTGTCAGGAAGTCGTTTCTGAAAGTATTTGTATGGAGTGTAGCCATGTATGGAAGTGAAACATGGACGATAACCAGTTTGGACAAGAAGAGAATAGAAGCTTTCGAAATGTGGTGTTACAGAAGAATGCTCAAGATAAGGTGGGTAGATCACGTAACTAATGAGGAGGTATTGAATAGGATTGGGGAGAAGAGAAGTTTGTGGCATAACTTGACTAGAAGAAGGGATCGGTTGGTAGGACATGTTTTGAGGCATCAAGGGATCACAAATTTAGCATTGGAGGGCAGCGTGGAGGGTAAAAATCGTAGAGGGAGACCAAGAGATCAATACACTAAGCAGATTCAGAAGGATGTAGGTTGCAGTAGGTACTGGGAGATGAAGAAGCTTGCACAGGATAGAGTAGCATGGAGAGCTGCATCAAACCAGTCTCAGGACTGAAGACCACAACAACATGATACCTACACAAATGACAATTAAAATTTGAAACAATTTGAATACAGTTTCTTATATTAATAATTAGAAAATGGCAGTACCAATCACCTGTGACAGACGCACATTTAGGAGTGTTGTACATAGATACAAATTAATCAGATAATTTATCACAACATCTTAAAACCACTTCACAGTGTTCTACGACTAAAAGCAAGAGATAAAATGGACTAAACCACTGACAACAAGGAGCTTCTCAGGAGGCAATTTGCCTCAGTCGTTGCACAACATTTTCTTACATTTGAGGATAACATTTAGAAATTTACAGTGTTTGTTTGTACACCAATAGTATAGCGGTAAAATACAAGTAGAGTTCTAGCTTTTGACAGCTTCCATAAATAAGGAACGTGCCTATGATCCTACATATTTACAAACAATACGTCTGTACTACTGCTACAATCAGCATAAAAACATGTTTCTAAGCCATAAATGTACTCGTACAATTTATCCACAAAAAGCGTCCATTTACCCTACAAAAGGTCATGTTGTGTTCACCGTAAGGAATCAACACGAGAAGGAGGGAGGGGTTGGAGGGGGGGGGGGTTACACACACAATGATGGGTCAAAACATTGTGACCTCTGCCCGCGGGAAAGAATGAATGCCTTCTAGTAGTGTTGAAGTCACGTGACATGGTAAGAAAAGAATATAAGCAGAACAGAGACAATGGATAATTATTATAGCGCTAATATAAGCCACTTTGACATAGTTTAGATTGTTATGGCCCTTAGCATGTGAACGAGAGAGCCTCTAAAACGGCGAAGTTGCTTAGCTGTTCGCGCACTATTGTCGTGAGCGTCTGCGGAAAGTGATTGAAGTTTGATGAAATAACGAGTAGGCCACATGGTATTGAATGTCCTCGTCCCATCACAAAGTGTGGAAACCGGAGGACTGCGCGCTGTGTGAAGTAGGATATGGAAATGTAAATTCCGTGTGGCTAGGGCCTCCTGTCAGGTAGACCGTTCGCCTGGTGCAAGTCTTTCGAGTTGATGTCACTTCGGCGACTTGCGTGTCGATGGGGATGAAATGAAGGACAACATAATACCCAGTCCCTGAGCGGAGAAAATCTCCGACCAAGCTGGAATCGAACCCGGGCGTTAGGTATGACATTCCGTCACGCTGATCACTCAGCTACCAGTGGCAGACTGAAGTAGGATATGCAGCGATCTGTGGCAGATCGGACGACCCAATACAATGCTGGTGCAGGCTGCAGGCACATGTGTTTCGGAGCACACCATCCTAACGCCGCCTTTGAACGTGGGGCACCGCAGCACACGACCCCTACTTGTTGCCGTGTTGACTCAACGACATCGTCAATTACGTTTGCAGTGGGCACAACATCACTGAACTTCCGACGTGGATCGATTGGTCAACTCAATCTCATTTCTTGTTACGCCAGGTCAATGGTTTTGTCCTTACACACCGTCATAGAAGCGAATGGCTGCTTGGAACATGCACCGCGCTGCAGATGCAGGACGGTGAGGGCAGAATTATAAGATGAGATACGCTGAGTATGGCTTCCATGGACCTGTGGCAGTAATCGAAGGCATCATGACAGCTGCGGACTACGCAAACATTATTGAGGACCAACTGCATCGTTTCATGCTTGATGTCTTCCCTTATGACGATGACATCTTCCAACAGGATAACTGTCAGTGTCACTAGGTCAGAATCGTGCTGCAGTGGTTTGAGGATCACGATAGTGAACTCAAATTGATATCTTAGAAAATGCCCCTGATCTGTACCCGTTGGAACACATATCAGCTGTTAGCCACGCACACGTAGACCAACGACTCGTAATTTACGAGAATTACCTGAGTTGAACTGTGACACATGGTTTCGCATATCTTCGGGAAACTACCAATGACTTGTCGAATCAATTCCAATCAGAATCGCTGCTTTATTCTGTTTGAAAAGTGGATCAACACCCTATTAAACAGGTGGTCATAACGTTTTGGCTCATAAGTGTATATGTTTTTATTGTGATCTGGGCAAATAAAACTGCTCTAGCTAGAAGATTACACTTTTCAGTGAACTTAGTGTTTAATGCTTCAGTTTATTTCTAAATTCAATTACGTGTTTGTCCGGGAATCTGTTGAAATCCTTCCTATCAAAATTTGCGTGATTTTAATATGTATCCTCGTGTCATAATAGTCTCGATCCTTTTTGTTGGTCAGCATGCCAGAAGGCACAGTCGTCGACCAGAGCTCCTCCTAAGTGTTTAAACTACTACGCCATCACCTTGAACGGTTGAGTTTAATCATTTTGCGGCTTCTTTCTGGGAAAACTCTTACCAGAGCCAACGCTTTTTTTCGTCACATGCTGCGCGTAGTAGTCACAGGGCAGAATCTTCCACATGTCCTTCAGCTGGGATCAAACAAGCAAACCGAGCGAGGTGGCGCAGTGGTTAGCACACTGGACTCGAATTCAGGAGGACGACGGTTCAATCCCGTCTCCAGCCATCCTGATTTAGGTTTTCCGTGATTTCCCTAAATCGTTTCAGGCAAATGCCGGGATGGTTCCTTTGAAAGGGCACGGCCGATTTCCTTCCCAATCCTTCCCTAACCCGAGCTTGCGCTCCGTCTCTAATGACCTCGTTGTCGACGGGACGTTAAACACTAACCACCACCACCACATCAAACAAGCAATGCTAGGCTTTATATTGTGGCACATGAAATTACGAATCAAATTAGTACTGACACTCATAATGAATTTCCCTCGTTTGGAATTTAAAGAATTTAACGTCGGTTCGATATCTAACCAGTGACATGCCTGTACCCGCAATTTTTTTCACCCTTTATCAATTTAACTGTAGTAATTGAGCGTCTGTAGGTCCATAGTAATTTGCATATGTGAAACCTAGCATGGCATTTTTCGTGAGTTTAAATGAACTGTTCTTTTACCACTGTCTCATACCACTCTCGCTGTTTACTGTTCATGTAAGACAAGCAATTTTAGGGGACCATGTAATTATAACAGATTCTTTGCTTCTTAAAAGACATCATAGTCACCGTTGACTGTATGAAATATTTATTATTACGATTGCAAATTCGGCCTGACGGCCATTTGCAAGTAACACTGTGAAAGCTACATTGTGTCAGAATATAAGACTGACATGAGTACATGTCGTCGTCAAAATGTAGCCTTTTGTATTGACATGTATTCATGTCAGATAGTCTTATATTCTGACAGAATGTAACATTCGCAGTGTTACTTGAAAATAGCCCCAAGGCAGAAATTGCAATCGTAATAATAAATATTTCATACAGTCAACGGCGACTATGATGTCTTTTAAGAAATACTATATGACTGTGAATCCCAACCACGAGAAGAAAAAGCATTCCTAGCTGTTCGTGTTTCATTGGCTGAAGCCGCTCCGCTCCTATTGGCTTTAAACTATAAGAATCGGTGGCCTAAGTTGTCTTAGGATCAGTGGCCATTGTTGTGTTTAAGGGTAATAAATGTCCATTATCATGATTGTTGAACTACTATTTCTTCTTAACCCCCCCCTCCCCCATTGAACCAGGCACCTTGCCGTTGGTGGGGAGGCTTGCGTGCCTCAGCGATACACATAGCCGTACTGTAGGTGCAACCACAACGGAGGGGTATCTGTTGAGAGGCCAGACAAACGTGTGGATCCTGAAAAGCCTTTTCAGTAGTTGCAGGGGCAACAGTCTGGATGATTGACTGACCTGGTCTTGTAACGTCAATGAAAATGGTCTTACTGTGTTGATACTGCAAACGTCTGAAAGCAAGGTGAAACTACAGCCGTAACTTTTCCCAAGGGAATGCAGCTCTAGTGTATGGTCAAATAGTGATAGCACCATCTAGGATAATATAAGCCAGAAATAAAATAGAGCCCCATTCAGATCTCCGGAAGGCGACTACTCAGGAGAATGGCGTTTTATGGAGAAACAAAACTGACATTCTGTGGGTAGGGGCGTGAAATGTCAGATTAATTAATCGGGCAGGTAGGTTAGAAAATCTGAAAGGAAAATGGATAGGTTGAAGTTGAATATAGTGGTAATTAACGAAGCTCCGTGGCAGGAGGCGTAGGACTTCTGGTCATGTGAAAACAGAGTTCTGAATACAAAATCAAATAGCGGTAATGTAGGAGTAGGTTTAATTATGAATAAGAAAATAGGAATGTCGGTAAGATACTATGAGCAGCGTAGTGGAAACATTATTGTAGCCAAGACAGACATGAAGCCCACGCCGACCGCAGTAATGCCAACTAGCACAGCAGGTGATGAAGAGAATGAAGAAATTTTTAATGAGATAACAGAAATTATTCAGATAGTTAAAAGAGACGAAAATTTAATTGTGATGGGAGACTGGAATTCGACAGTAGGAAAAGAAGGAATCGTAGGTGAATATGGACTGAAGGAATTGAATGAAAGAGGAAGCCGTCTGCTAGAATTTTGCACTGAGCACAGTTTAATCATCGCTCATACTTGGTTTAAGGATCATGAAAGAGAAGGCTGTGTACATGGAAGAAAAATGAAAAACCAGAAGCTTTTAGATTTATTATATAATAGTATGACAGTGATTTTGGAACCAGATTTCAAAATTGTAAGACATTTCCAGGGCAAGAAATTGGGAAAAGGTAGGAAATTAAAGAGATGGGAACTGGATCAACTGAAACAACAAGATGTTGTTGCGAGTTTCTATATCTACATCCACATGATTACTCTGTAATTCACACTTAAGTTCGTGGCAGAGGGTTGATCGAACCATTTTCAGAGGGAGCATTATGGAACGATTGACAAGAATAGGGAGAAGGAATACAGAAGATGAAGAATGGGCAATTGAAATAGTGACTGCAGCAGAGGGTCAGACAGGCAAAAAGACGAGGTCTAGCAGAAATGCTTGAGTAACACAAGAGATATTGAATTTTACAGACGCAAGGAGAAAATATAAAAATGGCTCTGAGCACTATGGGACTCAACTGCTGAGGTCATTAGTCCCCTAGAACTTAGAACTAGTTAAACCTAACTAACCTAAGGACATCACAAACATCCATGCCCGAGGCAGGATTCGAACCTGCGACCGTAGCGGTCTTGCGGTTCCAGACTGCAGCGCCTTTAACCGCACGGCCACTTCGGCCGGCGGAGAAAATATAAAAATGTAGGAAATGAAGCAGGCGAAAGGGGATATAAACATCTAAAAAATGAGATTAACAGGAAGTGCATAAAGGCTAAGCAGATATGGCTAAAGGGTAAATGTAAAGATTTAGAAGCATACATTATTGGGGGAAGGATAAATATTGCCTACAGGAAAATTAAAGAAACCTTCGGAGAAAAGAAAGCAGGTTCAAAAATGGGACAAATGGCTCAGAGCACTATGGGACTCAACTGCTGAGGTCATTAGTCCCCTAGAACTTAGAACTAGTTAAACCTAACTAACCTAAGGACATCACAAACATCCATGCCCGAGGAAGGATTCGAACCTGCGACCGTAGCGGTCTTGCGGTTCCAGACTGCAGCGCCTTTAAACGCACGGCCACTTCGGCCGGCCAAAAAGAAAGCAGCTGTATGAACGTCAAGTGGATGGAAAACCAGTCTTAAGCAAAGAAGGGAAAGCTGAAAGGTAGAAGGAGTGCGTAGAGGTTCTATACAAGGGAGATGTATTTGAGGCCAATATTGTAGAAATGGAATAGCACATAGCTGAAGATGAGATGGGAGGTACGATAATGCGAGAAGAATTTGACAGAGCTTTGACTGACCTGAGTGGAAACAAGGCTCAGTGAGTAGACAACATTCTGTTTCTGTTAGAACTACTGATAGTCTTGAGAGAGACAATCATGACAAATCTCTTCCATTTGGAGAGCAAGATTTATGACACAGTCGAAATATCCTCACAGTTTAAGAAGAATATAATAATTCCAATTTCAAAGAAAGCAGGTGCAGGAAGGTGTGAGTATTATCGAACTATCAGTTTAATGAGTCATTGTATCGTATTGTATTGTATGGAACTGAGGACACAGAAAACGAGAGAGAGTCTTCGTCCCCGCTGTAGCCCTCAATGGTTCACAACCCCACTACACGCTACAGCAGTCCACTCACCCCACCGCCGCCCCACACCGAACCCAGGGTTATTGTGCGGTTCGGCCTCCAGTGGAGTGCCCCCCCCCCCCCGCGCGCCACCCGCCGCCCCCCCCCCCACCCCGAGGCGCTGCAGTCATGGACTGTGCGGCTGGTCCCGGCGGATATTCGAGTCGTCCCTCGGGCAAGGGTGGGTGTGTTTGTCCTTAGGATAATTTAGGTTAAGTAGTGTGTAAGCTTAGGGACTGATGACCTTAGCAGTTAAGTCCCATAAGATTTCACACACATTTGAACATTTTCAAACACTTCGTGACGTTCGCTTCAGAACTGCTACAAGTCGTCGGGCAATAGACCGCGCCGCTCGAACTGCCAACACAACTGGCACTGCTAAGAGTATGCTATGACTTCCACATCGCTGGCAACGGGTTATACACAATGCTGGTGACTAGTTAGAAACGTCAGTAAAACTTTTAAACAGGTATCTATTTCGTACGAGCTGTAAATAAATAGTTGCTACTATTTAAGTTCCAACCCTCGTATTTAGGAACACGCGAGGCAATGCTGACCCTACAAGAGCTCTTAGAAGATTGGTTAAGGAAAGGAAAAGCTAAATTTATAACTTGTAGACTTAGAGAAAGTTTTTGACAAAGTTGGTTGAAATACTCACTTTCAAATTCTAAGTGAAACAGAGGTAAAATACAGGGAGCGAAAGGCTGTTTACAACTTGTACGGAAAACAGACAGCAGTTAAGAGAGTCCAAGGGTATGAAAGGGATGCAGTGGTTGAGAAAGGAGTGAGACATGATTGTAGCCTATCTCCTATGTCATTCAAATGGTTCAAATGGCTCTAAGCACTATGGGACTTAACATCTGAGGTCATCAGTCCCCTAGACTTAGACCTACTTAAACCTAACTGACCTATCACACACATCGCTGCTCGAGGCAGCATTCGAACCTGCGACCGTAGCAGCAGCGCGGTTCCGGACTGAAGCGCCTAGAACCGCTCGGCCACAACGGTCGGCTTACGTTATTCAATCTAAACATTGAGTAAGCAGTAAAAGAAATAAAATAAAAATTTGGAATAGGGATTTAAGTTCAGGGAGAAAAACTTTAAGGTTTGACGATGACATTGTAATCCTGGCAGAGAAAGAAAGGACTTGAAGAGCTGTTGAACGGACAGACAGTGTCTTGAGAGGAGGATATAAGGTGGACATCAACAAAAGCAAAACGAGGATAGTGGAATGTAGTCGAATTAAATCAGGAATGCTGATGGAATTTGATTAGGAACTAGGCACTTAAAAGTAGTGGATGGGTTCTGCTATTTGGGTAACAAAATAACTGACGATGGACGAAGTAGAGAGGACATAAAATTTAGACTGACAATGTCAAGAGAAGCGATTCTGAAGAAGTGAAATTTGTTAATGTCGAGTATAGATTTAAGTGTCAGAAAGCCTTTTCTAAAAGTATTTGTATGGGGTGTACCATGTGTGGAAGTGAAACATGAACGATAAACGATTTAATCAAGAGGAGAATAGAAGCTTTTGAAATGTGGTGCTACAGAAGAATGCTGAAGATCAGATAGATAGATGGTGTAACTAATGAGTAGGTACTGAACAGAAGTGGGAGCAAAGAAATTTGTGGCACAGCTGACTAGAAGAAGGGATCGTTTGGTACGACAGTTTCTGAGACATAAAGGGCTCATCAATTTAGTGTTTGAGGGAAGTGCAGAGGATAAAAATCTTAGAGGGAGGCCAAAAGATGAATACAGTAATCAAATTCAGAAGGGTGTAGGTTGCAATACTTATTCGGAGATGAAGAGGCTTACACAGGATTGAGTGGCATGGAGAGCAGCATCAAACCAGCATCAAACTCAAGGTAATAACAACAACAGCTTTTATTAATGGGTCAGACAGATTCAAACTACGCCACTCCCCACAAACTAATCTGTTACCTCGACGTAATGACTGCTAGAAAGCCAGGCGAAATTAATTATTGAAATGTCTATAATATTTCTACCATACAACATCTTGTATTCTTGATCTCGCGCGTTAATGAACATTCTCTATATTAATGCGATCAGTGGCCAAATTAGATTAAATTGGATTCAGATTTTTTCGTTGTACATTTGCCTGACGCAAGTTCACTGATACAGTGCTATCCTGGTGTGTGGATACATCAATTATCGATCTCCATTTATAAGGGGCAGTCAAGTGAAAACGGGACAGATAGAAAAAAGTAAGTGAGAAGGCTCGCGTGTTGCCAAGGTTCTTTCGAGTACGATGCACAAGTTTCCCTGGGAAGCCCTTATACATCTTCCATACAGCCCCTATCACTCCCTATGCGATTTCCATACATTTGAAGCCTTGAAGGAAGACATTCGTGGCCGTCGATTCGCTTCGGATGAAGAGGTGCACACGTGGTTAATATCATGGTTCCCTGGGCAACCGCAAACTTCTTCCATGAACGCATTAGCCGTCTTGTTTCATAGTCTGGATACATGTATTAAGAGTTACCGCTATTACTTTTGAAATAATAAATAGTTTATTTATTTTTTACCACCAGTCTCGTTTTCATTTGCCTGTCCCATATATATCATACTGCGCCCCTTCTCTTGCAATGAAGAAGCAAAGTCAATCGAACAATCTCCCTCCCCCTTTTGTTGGTCATTTGTGTGTCTGCTATGAACATATTCTTAAATAAATACACCTTGTTTAAACCAGTTTGAAACATACTTTAAAGATGTCTTAACGTAGATGTGAAAGTACCCATACCGTTTCCATTAGTTTTAGTTTTAGTTATGTCATATTCCGTAGATCATTTTCCCGATTATTTTATCGATATGATGTGGAACAAATCAGATTACAGGATATATACACACACATGAATAGTGCTAATTTTTAGTTCTACGCATGCAACTACATTTAGAGGTACTTTTTTTTACCATTTCTGGAACAGAAATTCGTCCATAGAGTATGTGTTGTACAAAAGAAATGATTTTAAGCTAGATTTAAAACTTGATCTGCTACCTGCCAGACACTTTATGTTGTTGGGCAAATGATCAAAGATTTTTGTTGCTAAATAATGTACTCCTTTTTGAGCAACTGACAGTTTCAACAACGGATAGGAAAGGTCAGTTTTCCCTCTAGTGTTGAACGTATGAACATCACTGTTCTTCGCGAATTGAGATGTATTATTTGTAGCGAATTTCATTAGCGAATATATGTATTCTGATGGTGCAGTTAAAATACCTAACTCTTTGAAAAGTTGCCTACATGACGTCCTTGGGTGAACAGCACTAATTATTCTCACTGCTCTCTTTTGTACAATCAACACTTTATGTCTAAGTGGTGAGTTACCCCAGAAAACTATTCCATAAAACATTATTAAGTGGAAATATGCGAAGTACGTTAGGAGACTGATCTGTATATTACCAAGACTAGCGATTGTATGAACAACGAAAGAAGTTGAACTTGTTTGAGAAGCTCAGTAATATGCTTCTTCCACTTCAAGTTGTTATCAATGTGAACACCCAAAAATGTGGAGAAATCTACCCTGTTAACCTGGGCCTTGTTCATATGCGACATCAATTGTCGGCATGACTCTATTCGGTGTACAGAAATGGATATAGCGAGTTTTTTTTCAAAATTAAGGGAGAGTCCATTTTCTGAGAACCACTTAATAATTCTTTGAAAGACATCCCTAACCATATCTTCAACTGCTTTTTGTCATTTGCTGTCTAGAGGTGTACTTATAGCTAGGAATTGCTGATTTAGAAAATAATTCTGACGATATCCATCCAGGCGCTCTCTGAAACTCGTGTGATGTCTTCTACCTGTGTGACTAACATAATGTGCAGGACAGACTTTGCAACACACTTTCTATGTTCCACCTTTTGTTTATTTGTTATACCATGATTTTAGGGTGTGAGCTACTCGGAGTCATAGTCTCTTTGTGCGAAAACAATTTTTACACCAGTCCTGTTGAACATTCTTGCGATCTCCTTTAATGCGGCAACTTTGTTTGCGTGAAATTTATTTTTGACTAATAAAGCTTCTTTGTATATATATTTTGAAGTAGTATGACTGGACACGTGAACCAAGAACTTGTTTTCTTTGCTAACACAGAAGAGAGTCACGTAGAGCTGGCCATATGAAAGCAACTGACAATATAGATAAATGATAAATTGTTAGGAATAAGTGGGATTCGGGGCACCACTTCCCGTCATCATTTCTAGTTCTATGCTGTTACCAGGGAGATAAGTAACCTTAAGCATCTGTGAATGAAGAGCACTGAGAAGCAGATAACTCATGACGCTATGATCAACTGTACGTCGCGCCTCGCTTTCAGAGGGAGTTTTCAAAGAGTGAGTTAAAGCCTGATGGTTTTAA
This sequence comes from Schistocerca nitens, assembly GCF_023898315.1. Taxonomy (NCBI): domain Eukaryota; kingdom Metazoa; phylum Arthropoda; class Insecta; order Orthoptera; family Acrididae; genus Schistocerca; species Schistocerca nitens. The sequence goes on from NC_064615.1 coordinate 507,579,177, forward strand.
GCTGCAGCAAATCTTTCCTCGCGATCTTCATTGGATTCTTGAGACCACATAGGCCCTAGCTCTCAGTCTTTTTGCCGTTCTGGTTTACTCAGAAACACTCGACCGTTTTCTAGGCAATTTTATTCGTAAACAAAACGAAATCAAAATGTTGTCAGAAGACACCCACATAACAAAGAAAACTAGAAATACGTTTTTTGCAGCAAAGAACAGAAGTAAAATCTATTGAAAGAAGCAGAGAAATGTCGTTAAATTTTTAATACACAAAACGAAATCAGTGTATTTTTATACCTTAACCAAATAAATTCAGTGTCAGTTACTCGTAAAGTTAAGATTGTGGCGTTTAATTCAAGTCACTGATGTAAACCCATGCGTCACTGACGTAAACTTCCGACAATACTTATTTCAATGAATCAAAAAAGTCTTTCCTCGGAAAGCAGTCAGATACAAGGTGAGCACAAAGTCTTGCCCTGATTATAAAAATTTATAACAGGATAACCGTTTGACATAATAAGTTACATTTGATGCCATTACGCATGGTAGTGTTAGTAGTTGTTACGACCAATAGATGGCGCTAGTGCTCCACAACACCGACGCGGTCTGTTAGGCCACGTTAGGTGATGGCGAAATGGCGTCGAATCAGGAGAAAGCGCAATGTGTACTTTGATTGCACGAAACCAAATCGTAAATTTCGGGCTTCTTATGGACGCAGACCTCCTGACGTTAAATCAATAAAGCGATGGTATGCGAAGTTTAACGGAACAGGCAGCGTCGAAGATCGTCCTCGAAGTGGCAGGCTTCGTGTGAGTGATGCAACTGTTGATCTTGTTCGGCAATCGTTTCAACGGAGTCCGTCTAAATCAACTCGTCAAGCATCACGTGAACTTCAAATACCGCAAGCAAGTGCGGTGAAGGTTCTTCATGAAAGGCTTAGGTTGCATGCTTGCAAAGTGCAAATCGTGCAGGCCTTGCAACCGAATGATTTGCTAACACGTGCTGAATTTGCAACTGAGATTCTCAACAGGATTGATTTCGCTAACGATTACTTAAATCGCATATGCTTTACCTATGAATCCACCTTTCATGTCAGTGGAATGGTAAATAGGCATAATGTCGGTATATGGGGTTCAGAATCTCCACATGCTCTTGTACAGTTACAGTGAGACAGCGAAAAAGTGAATGTTTGGTGCGGTCGCATGCATAACAATCTTTTTGGACCGTTTTTCTACGCGGAGAAATCCATTACTGCTAACATTTACTTAGAGGTTTTACAACAGTTCACTGTCCCACAGTTAGAAGAATATCAACCATTCAACCATACTTTCCCAGCAAGGACCCCTGGATTGGAAGGAACGGTCCAACAACACCCGGGCCACCCCGCTCTCCAGACGTTGCGCTCCTTGACTTTTTTTCTGGGGCTATATCAAGGACAGAGTCTTCGTCACACCAGAGTTGCTGACGTCGACGAACTGAAAGCTAGGATACAACCACACATGTTACGAAACACCTGGCGGGAACTGGAATACCGCCTCGACATTCTCCGAGCTAGCAAGGGAGCATACGTTGAGGTTTACTAACGTAAGTGGTCTTAAAAAACTAGTAACACTAACCTATGTAACGGCATCAAATGTAAATTATTATGCGAAACTGTTATTCTGTAATAAATCGTTATAATCGGGGCAAGACTTTGTGCTCACCCTGTATAAATAGAAGCTATCGAAAGAAGCAATGCAATGTCGATAAGTATTTAATACAAAAAGCAAAACCAAAAATTAGTTGTCTAATTTACTGATTTCGCATTGTGTTACCGCTGATAGCTTGTATTCGTAAAGATAAAATTGCGGCTCAGATTATCTTGAACAGCTCTGTTCAGGATAATCTGAACTTGCGTCAACCCCTCGAAACACGTAGTTCTGGAGATTAGCGAGTTCAGACAGACAGACGCGATGGCTTTACAGTTATTAGCATAGAGGCTGCAAGATACCTGATTAGAGTGTGAGAATTCATGGGAGGATTCGTGCTAATTCCTAAACGGCATTATTCTCGTATCACGGCACGTTCTCATCTTACAATATAATGCACAGTGTGTCAGGGAAGCTGAGAGGATTACTCTGCAAGACTGGTGACGCAGCTCGGCTCGTTAACGCATGTGAGAGGCGGAACAGCCGGCCTCTGGCGATACGTGACCGCGGGGGCAAGCTGCCGCCCACGCGAGTCTGGGGAAGGGGCGGGGGCGGGGGCGGAGGTGGCTTCCCACGCTACTTGTTGCCCGCTTCTCAGCGCGTCAAGGACGGTCAAGGGGTGCCCCTTTTGTTAAATTTCTACTGCATTCTCTGCAATTTAAACTAGGGGGACATATCGCTTGTTGCGTTTGTGTGTATTGGCGAAAGAGTGTTCCTTTTTATTTTCACCCAAAAGTTCTGCCCAGTCATGTTTAACTGGTAGTCATAAATACTACTTGATTTGATCAGATAATTTTTATTCAGTGTGCTTGCGCCTTCATCATTGCAATTTCCTTTGTTGTCCTCATGTTAAAAGAAGGGCGAAGGCTAGAATACAAACCGTCAATGCGTCTATGGGCATTACATGCTTTTGATGACAGCTATCACAGTTATTAGTCTCTGAAGAGATGGTTTGGAGCTTAATGTTGACGTCCATCAAAACGAGCACTTCAGGAACATCCTCCTATAAAGCAAGAGTGCAACAGCCAGTTGCAGTACTGACGTTGACTATCTGAATTGTTTAGTCTATGCACTACCCCTGCTTCGTAACATTCCAGTCTGAACTTGTGCGCAGCTCTGAGATCGCATTGTGAGGTCTTGGCGTGACCCCAGCGTGGCACACGATCTGCCGTGGTGTAATAGCCGTGTCAGAAAACTGCTACATAAACAAAGAGAGCTTCATCACAGATTCAAAAGAAGTAAAAACTTAGCTAATAAACGAAAGCTGGCCGAAGCGCAAATCAGCGTAAGGACAGCAACGAGAGAAGCGTACAAAGACTTTCAAATTAAAAAATTGGTTCAAATGGCTCTAAGCAGTATGGGACTTAAATTCTGAGGTCATCAGTCCCCTAGAACTTAGAACTACTTAAACCTAACTAACCTAAGGACATCACACACATCCATGCCCGAGGTAGGATTCGAACCTGCAACCGTAGCAGCCGCGTGGTTCCGGACTGAAGCGCCTAGAACCGCTCGGCCACAGTGGCCGGCCTTTGAAATTAAAGTCTTGTCAACCGATCTGACTAGAAACCTAAGACGAGTTGATCTTATGTAAAATCAACAAGCGTATTGAAACCTTCCTTTCATTCACTCAGTGATCATAGCGGCACCGAAACGTTATACAACAGTGAGAACGCCGAAATACTGAATTCGGTCTTCCAAAATATCGTTTCACAGCGAAGATCGTAACACGGTTCCTATTTTCAGTCATCGCACGGACGACGAAATGGCAGTTTCGAGATAACCGATGGCGGAATAGAAAAGCAACTACAGTCGCTTAGCCCTGGAAAGGGATCAGGACCAGTTGAGATACCTATAATATCGTACAAAGATTATGCGAAAGTACTTGATCCTTTTCTAGCAGCTATTTATCGTAGATCGATGGAGCAACGAAGGGTACCTAGCCACTGGAAAAAAGCATGGCTTAAGGAAGTGCCGTAGGAGAGATACATATAATGACAGATCTACATCATTTACCTTCTATGGAACCTGTTCTGTGCTCACGTATTATGACATTATTGTGGGACGAAAATCTCATCTACGAGGGCTATTCGGAAAGTAAGTTCCGATCGGCCGCGAAATAGAAACCACCGTGAAAACCACAAACGCTTTATTTGCAATAGTGAGCTATACCTTACAACTACTTCTGTATACACAAACGCCGCTCAGACTTAGACATTTGTCGAAGCGTTGTACCAACTTTCCAATACCCTCGTCATAGAAGGCAGCCGCCTGAGTTTTTCCCCCATTATCTACGCTCGCCTGCAGCTCGTTGTCTGTGCCAAAATGTTGTCTCCATAGCCTGCGGTTCATGTGAGTGCAGATGAAACTCAGAACGAGCCAATTTCGAACTGTCTTGTGGCTGATCAAACACTTCCCATCGGAAGCACTACAGGAGCATCTTTATTGCCCTTACGTAATGCGGCTGACAACTATCATGAAGAACGAAACTCATGACAGTTATGTTATATGGGCTGCACAACTTCAGGCAAAATCTCTCATCAGGACTTCACATTTGGCGGGAGACACTTTTTCTAGGCATATTTACGTGTTCACTGTGTGCTCAGAATTGAGAAGAGCAACGTGGCGCATTCGCTGTCCATACTAGAGACGGTATCCAACACATATCTGCAAAATTTCATTGGATTTTTACAGTGGTTTCAATTTCGCAACCGATCGGAGCTTACTTTTCGAATAGCTCTCGTATATAAATCGACATGGATTCCACCAACAGAGATCTTGCAAAACTCAGCGTACTCGGTTCCTCCAAGAGATCCATAGTGCTGTAGACAACGGCGCTCAGGTTGATGCCGTGTTCTTTGACTTCAGGAAGACATTTCACACCGTCCCGTACTACTGTTTAATGAAAAAAACACGAGATTATCGAATGTGGGACCGGATTATCGACTGGATATAAGACTATCTTACAGACAGAACACGTCGCTCTTAACGGGACAAAACCGAGAGATGTAAAGGCAATAATAAATGAAAAGCACCAGTTTGCTTTTGTTCTAGAAAAGCAAACTGGTGCTTTTCATTTATTATAATGTTGTTCTACCAAGAACCGCCGGAAGATTCTGTTAATATGTAAAGGCCATTTCCGGAGTACCCAAAGGAAGTTTGACAAATGGTTCAAATGGCTCTGAGCACTATGGGACTCAACTGCTGTGGTCATAAGTCCCCTAGAACTTAGAACTACTTAAACCTAACTAACCTAAGGACAGCACACAACACCCAGCCATCACGAGGCAGAGAAAATCCCTGACTCCGCCGGGAATCGAACCCGGGAACCCGGGCGTGGGAAGCGAGAACGCTACCGCACGACCACGAGATGCGGGCGAAGTTTGACAGAACCTTTACCGTTTACAGTGGATATAAATAACCTAGTAAAAAGTGGCGGAGACTATAAAAAGGGGGTAGATACAGTAATCATGGCCAAACAATCACTTTTTTCAAAACTAGATCCATTATATTCGTCATTTCTTTACCTTTACATACTTGAAAATTTCATGAAAATATCTTGATTGGCTGCAGAGTTATTGATTAATATGTATAGAGATGTGCGGGTGACATTTGGTAATTCCATGCCCACTTCAGTTGTTTGTTGATAACTGACTTTTGTGACTTCTAGTTTTATCTTCGACACAACTTTCTCATACTTCTGTGACATAGAATGGCACTCTAAATTTCTCATACTTGTTAAGTAATATTTTATCTTTTGTTTGGGCCAAAGGAATGATAGTCGACTGTTCTTTTGTTTTGCATTATTGTATGTGTGGATCGATTTCAAGTATTTTCTACAGACTGATTTCTGACGTAATTCTTTTTCACTGCCAAATTGGAAAACGCAAGGCATCTTTGATAGAAATAGATAGAGCAACCGTGGTAATTGCAGTAACACAGCATGTGCTTCTAAGAAGAAAGTGAAAAGCAACTATAGGTCTTCGAAATCTTCAGAGAAGATAGGAAATGCAATTTTTAATATTGATCTAATGTTTAAAGAAATACAGAGATGCCTACTTTGTGTGTGTGGTGAGCAAAGTCTCAATGATGTGAGGTAAATGTGGAAACATTGGTGCGTTCCGAAACAGTGCCATGATCCGACAGAAGAAAAGAGTATATGCAGTCAACAGACAAATTGTTTACACTGTGAGGTGCTTAGGACAAGGTTTGTCAGGAATCAGCTTCTTTTGTGGCATGATGGACTTTCATCCTCCAATAAAACAAACAACATACAACCTGATTGTTGACAGACTTCCGGGCTGTCTTGTGTCTGTAGCAGAAGAGTCAATGTCACAAGCTGCTGATGAAGAAAAAGCTACATCTACATCTACATTTATACTCCGCAAGCCACCCAACGGTGTGTGGCGGAGGGCAATTTACGTGCCACTGTCATTACCTCCCTTTCCTGTTCCAACCGCGTATGGTTCGCGGGAAGAACGACTGCCGGAAAGCCCCCGTGCGCGCTCGAATCACTTTAATTTTACATTCTTGATCTCCTCGGGAGGTACAAGTAGGGGGAAGCAATATATTCGATACCTCATCCAGAAACGCACCCTCTCGAAACCTGGACAGCAAGCTACACCGCGATGCAGAGCGCCTCTCTTGCAGAGTCTGCCACTTGAGTTCATTAAACATCTCCGTAATGCTATCACGCTTAGCAAATAACCCTGAAACGAAACGCACCGGTCTTCTTTGGATCTTCTCTATCTCCTCTGTCAACCCGACCTGGTATGGATCCCACACTGATGGGCAATACTCAAGTATAGGTCGAACGAGTGTTTTGTAAGCCACCTCCTTTGTTGATGGACTACATTTTCTAAGGACTCTCCCTAAGAATCTCAACCTGGCACCCGCCTTACCAACAATTAATTTTATATGATCATTCCACTTCAAATCGTTCCGTACGCATACTCCCAGATATTTTACAGAAGTAACTGCTACCGGTGTTTGTTCCGCTGTCATATAATCAAACAATAAAGGATCCTTCTTTCTATGTATTCGTAATACATTTGTCTATGTTAAGGGTCAGTTGCCACTCCCTGCACCAAGTGCCTATCCGCTGCAGATCTTCCTGCATTTCGCTGCAATTTTCTAATGCTGCAACTTCTCTGTATACTACAGCATCATCCGCGAAAAGCCGCATCGAACTTCCGATCTTATCTACTAGGTCATTTATATATTTGTGAAAAGCAATGGTCCCATAACACTCCCCTGTGGCACGCCAGAGGTTACTTTAACGTCTGTAGACGTCTCTCCATTGAGAACAAGTTGCTGTGTTCTGTTTGCTAAAAGCTCTTCAATCCAGCCACACAACTGGTCTGATATTCCGTAGGCTCTTACTTTGTTTATCAGGCGATAGTGCGGAACTCTATCGAACGCCTTCCGGAAGTCTAGGAAAATGGCATCTACCTGGGAGCCTGTATCTAATATTTTCTGGGTCTCATGAACAAATAAAGCGAGTTGGGTCTCACATGATCCCTATTTCCGCAATCCATGTTGATTCCTACAGAGTAGATTCTGGGTTTCCAGAAATGATATGATACGCGAGCAAAAAACATGTTCTAGAATTCTACAACAAATCGATGTCAGAGATATAGGCCTATAGTTTTGCGCATCTGCTCGACGACCCTTCTTGAAAACTGGGACTACCTGCGCTCTTTTCCAATCATTTGGAACGTTCCGTTTCTCTAGAGACTTGCGGTACACGGCTGTTACTAGTGGGGCAAGCTCTTTCGCGTACTCTGTGTAGAATCGAATTGGTATCCCGTTAGGTCCAGTGGACTTTCCTCTGTTGAGTGATTTCAGTTGCTTTTCTATTCCTTGGACACTTATTTCGATGTCAGCCATTTTTTCGTTCGTGCGGTGATTTAGAGAAGGAACTGCAGTGCGGTCTTCCTCTGTGAAACAGCTTTGGAAAAAGGTGTTTAGTATTTCAGCTTTACGCGTGTCATCCTCTGTTTCAATGCCATCATCATCCCGGAGTGTCTGGAAATGCTGTTTCGAGCCACTTACTGATTTAACTTAAGACCAAAACTTCCTAGGATTTTTTGTCAAGTTGGTACATAGAGTTTTAATTTCGAATTCACTGAACGCTTCGCGCATATCCCTCCTTACTCTAACTTTGACATCGTTTAGCTTCTGTTTGTCTGAGAGGTTTTGGCTGCGTTTAAACTTGCAGTGAAGCTCTCTTTGCTTTCGCAGTAGTTTCCAAACTTTGTTGTTAAACCGCGGTGGGTTTTTCCCGTCTCTCACAGTTTTCCTCGGCACGTACCTGTCTAAAACGCATTTTACGATTGCCTTGAACTTTTTCTATAAACACTCAACATTGTCAGTGTCGGAACAGAAATTTTCGTTTTGATCTGTTAGATAGTCTGAAATCTGCCTCCTATTACTCTTGCTAAACAGATAAACCTTCCTCTCTTTTTTTATATTCCTATTTACTTCCATATTCAGGGATGCTGCAACGGCCTTATGATCACTGATTCTCTGTTCTGCGCTTACAGAGTCGAAATGTTCTCTGTTTAATTGCTCGAGGTAATTTTCGGATAGTGGACTCAGTACAATGTCACACGATGCCCTGTCCCTACCACCTGTCCTAAACATCTGAGTGTCCCAGTCTATATCTGGTAAATTGAAATCTCCACCTAAGACTATAACATGCTGAGGAAGTTTATGTGAAATGTATTCCAGGTTTTCTCTCAGTTGTTCTGCCACTAATGCTGCTGAGTCGGGAGGTCGGTAAAAGGAGCCAATTATTAACCTAGCTCGGTTGTTGAGTATAACATCCACCCATAATAATTCACAGGAATTATCCACTTCTCTTTCACTACAGGATAAACTACTACTAACAGCGACAAACACGCCACCATCGGTTGCATGCAATCTATCCTTTCTAAACATCGTCTGTGTCTTTGTAAAAATTTCGGCAGAATTTATCTCTGGCTTCAGCCAGCTTTCCGTACATATAATGATTTCAGCTTCGGTGCTTTGTTTCAGCGTTTGAAGTTCCGGTACTTTACCAATGCAGCTTTGGAGAATTGTAATGAAATTTCTGTTAGTTGTGAAGGTTCATGGCTAACACGAGGACACACATCACAACTTGGAGTGTCAACAGTCATAGGGGTAAAATGTGGTAAAGTTCTTGACACAGAGGTACTGTCTTTGAGTTGTAAATCTTGTCAATTTTGGAAAAATAAAAAGAAACTGTAGAATATGCTGAATGGATGGAGAAGCATAAAAGTAAATGCAGCATTAATCATACAGGAACATCTGGCAGTATGGAAGCAGAAGGGATGAAATCAATTTGCATGCGATCTGAAAAAAGCATAGTGTAAAATATTGTAAATTCATTGGAGATGATGATGCGAAAGCTTTGAAATCAATTTCTGAAATGCAGCCATATGGTCCAGATACTCCTGTGGTAAAGTATGAATGTGTTGGTCACATACAGAATGTGTTGGTCACATACAGAAGAGAATGGATACAAGATTAAGAAAGTTGAAGGCAGACTATAAAGCAACAAAACTGTCAGATGGAAAAAGTATTGTGGGCAAAGGCCGCTTGACTAGCAACATTAACCAGTTATTATATGGCAATGCAATCAGAACTAATAGCTCATCTCTTGAAAATATGAAACAGACTGTCTGGGCTGTTTGGTTTCACAAATCTTCTACAGATGACAATCCAATGCACTCACTTTGCCCAAGAGGAGCTGATAGCTAGTGACTGTACGAGAAAGCTTTTCATGAAAATAATTTGAAAATGTATAAGCATGAAAACAGCCTTCCAGTTGCAGTAATGGAAGCAATTAAGCCCACCCATCAGGATCTTTGTGAACTAAAATTGTTTAGGTGTGTGTGTGGATTCACTCAAAATCCCAATGAGTCATTCCACTCAAAAATTTGGAAAGTTTGCCCAAAGACTGGTTTTTATGGAAGGAATAGAGACTGGAAGTACCTGTGGGCCACAACATGGTAATATATTTTAGGAATGAACACATGCGGAGAATAAGAAATTCCCAAAAAAAGGCAAAACGGTCCACGAAAGAATCAAGAAAAGCAAGGAAGAGGCTCAAGTTACAAAATGAAGCTACGAAAGAAGAGGACCAAGGAGTGTTTTATTCATCTGGGCAGCTTTAGTTCAAAAAACTTATATTAAGGTACAGTAAAAATATTTTCAAACTTCAAAGTTGATTTTCTCGGTTCATGTATTTCTAAAATGGTTTCCCGGTTACTCTTTGTGAAATGCTCATATCATCTTCCAATTTGCGGTGAACACTCACCATACCATGATCTACAGCATGGATTAGAAGATCTGAAGAAAAATGCAAATTGAATGATTTATGATTTTTTTTGTTGTATATTTTGAACGAAAAGCTGTTTATATATTACTTTTTTAATAAAAACATTTACACAAAGAGAACTTTGATGATTCTAGAGAATGATATAACTGTGTATTATACCTACAATTCTAAATTAAAATAAATGCAAAATATTGAATACTTACTGCTCTGTAACGAAAATCGTGATAATATGCACATTTGCATTGTTAAATTTTCATCGACAATTGGGACTTTATCAACCTGCATTTTAACTCAAATATTTGTTTACATTGTTGCCAGAGCATCTATATCTCCTGTATACTTTGGAGGGGGGCGGAGGGGGAATGACAAAACACTCAATATTTGCAATGCAATAACTGTAGATAATACGGTTGTCTATAACAAAGTAAGAACGCCAGAAGGCAACATCGATTTGCAGAATAACCTGCAGAGGACTGGTGATTGGTACAGGCTCTGGCAATACACCCTGAACGTAAATTAATGTAGCGTGTTGCTCGTACGCAGGAAAAGGAATCCACCACCGTACAACTACACTATTGATGACATATTTCTGTAAACAGTCTCTCCCGTGAAACATCTAGGACTAACCATCCACAGCGACCTTAAGTTGAATGACCATATAAAACAAATAGTAGGAAAAACAGCCGCCACACAGATTGATAAGACGAATCTTAAGGAAATGTAGCTCATCCACGAAGGAAGTGGATTCCAAGGCACTTCTTCGCCCGATTCTTGAGTATTGTTCACTACCTGAGATCCTCACCGGGAAGCACTGATAGAAGAGATAGAGTAGATCCAATGAAGAGCAACGTGTTTCGTCACAAGGTCGTCTAGTCCGTGCTAGAACGTTACAGAGTGTTCAGCAGACTCCGGTGGCAGACGCTGCAAGAGAAGCGCTGTGCATCACGGAGCAGTTTACTGTTGAAATTTCGAGAGAGTACTTTCGGGAAGAGCCGGACAACATATTAGGTCGTCCCACATACACCTCAAGACAGAAAATGATGAAAAATTTCGATAATTTAGAACTAATATAGAGGTTTTAACATTTTTTAAATGTTCGGATAATAAGTTGCCGTCTCTTCATCTAAGAATAGATGATGAATGCAGCTAGCCGCTATCTCTGTGTAATGTCTTGTCTGTATAGACGTGTATCTGTTGCCTTTAAGATCCCTTCACCTTTACACATAAATCTATACAGTAAAGTAAGGGCCTCCCCTTTCGTGGCTGATCCGAGATAAGACAGGCGAAAAGTTAGACTAATGGATGATTATTAGTATTATCGCTATTTTCATTCGCTCTCTCTCTTTCTCTCCTTTATCTATGTACAGTTTTTAATATAATATTTCATTACGTGAAATCAGCCAAATAGAATCTTTGGTAGAGTCCTTCGTCTTGGTAATCAGCGGCTGGCTTGCTGTAAGAGATCTTTACATTTATTATTACTGTTAAACACTGCATTCAGTCGGGAGAATCAATCGTTTGGACAATTTGTTCCTTTTACGAAAGATTGCGAATTCCAGATGTGTACGAATCCTTTTTGGACGATTTAACACAGACTCAGTGATTGCAGGCTCTCTTCGACACAGCTGAAACTTCCCCACTAATTACAGGGCCAACGTGATCATCAAATGATTCAGAAAAAACTCATTCGTTCATTCACTCCAGAACAAAAAAGTCACAAACCTTATTTATGAAGGAAATTGTGTATTAAATCCATCTCCATTACATGTCCAGATCTCCGGTGATTGCACGTCTTAATTATTTTCCGTTTACAGTCTCTTTCTTTTCAAACAAACCGCTAGCGGCATAAATATTAATTGGCTCGCTTTAGCGAGAAGAAAAGCAGAATATGTATCTCTCAGAAACACGTCAATCCCTCAACAGATACTCCAGAAGCTGTCCTCGTTACCACTCTCCAACAACCATGGAGAATGCATATATGCATCTCTGTTATTTCAAAGAATAAACGCACTAGAAAATACTTTGGCGTCGTCGAGCTGTCGCCGCATATATTACGAGAAAGTCAGATCAGATAACTTTTCCAAAGTGAATGAATGTGGATGGTTTGATTGAAAATGATTAATTGGTGCGTGGTAGAGCGTATTTTCTGTGGGGACATTACAAGGTTTCCCGACAATCATTCTTCCTAAGCACCTTTTCCGAGTGGAACAGGGTTTGGGGAATCAGTTAGTGGTGCCACACACAGTTAGGTGGCTTACTGAGTATAATGTAGTGCAAGAGAAGGTGCCGCTTTCACGCCATAACTGGGAATTGTCGGTGGCTGCAACCGCTTGGCGAGTTGTTAAGGAACGTCCTTGTCAACAGTATACCCTTATTCAATTTAGTACAAAATATCAGGCGGGAGGCTATTGTCCCTCGATAAGTCGGTGGCTGCCGCCGCACGTAGCGCCATAGTCAGCAACTGCCGGCTTGGGAGCCAACGCAGCACACGCCAGCAACGAGAAGCAGTGGTGTTAGCGAAACTGCTTCTGAAGTTTGTCAGACGCAGCCGATAGCAGCCTTACTAACTCGTGGATATTTATGAGAGCCTGCTAGCCAGTACTTCTCAAACAGCAGCAGCCCTACACCGGAAGAGACAAGAGCCTGTAGCCATAGGGCGGTGAGGATTTCATTCGTTCTGCTTTTCTTGTTAATTCAGCTCTTGTAGGAGCTTAGTCGGAGCTGTGGTGCTGTGCTTCGAAGGTGCTGGCTAGCTTCTTCCACTTCGTCGGCTTCCTGAATATTCGTGAAACGGTGTCTGGACTTGCTGACGGTCTCTTCCTTCTGTATGACGTGCTCACCAGTAGCTCGTCTCAACCGACGGAATCGTGGTGCAACAATATGCTACTTACACACCTGTCTGAAGAGCTAAATGACGCAACGATTTTTCGTACTTCTTACCCAAGCCATACCAACTCGACTTTTTTTAATCTAAAACCGGAACGCTGTCTGCCACATGGGCTGGAGCGCTGTGTGGTTTCCGCAACTTGCCTACGGTGGCGTTGGTTTCTGTGCAGTTTCAGAAACGGTGCTAGTGTCGTTGTGAAACACCCTGCACTACACATCACAATACCGTCGATACTCACATGTGTCGTGAACTGTTTGAGTTGAATGGGGCCATGAATGTACCAACATGGCAAAAACCTATGATGGATCTCTTCAAACCATTGTAATGACCCGGAAAATCTATTTCAGTTATCTTTTCACATTGCATCTGACTTCAGATCATATATTTTCTGAAGAATTTTTCATAGCTTAAGATATTCAGTCTGGGTTTCAATATTACATTCATTCATTTAAATTCAGGTTTGTTGTCTATGTTTCAAATGTATGATTCCCTTCTTGAGGAGAAGGACGAAAATTCAGGACGAGAATATAACACAGCATTTTAACGGCTGTATAGCATACACCAGCAGAACAAAAATATCTGGACACCCCTACATAATGCGGAATTCACCACTAGCTGTCACGAGAGGCTCTGCCACCAATATAAAAGTTGTATATTTATGAACTACGGCGTAAAAAACAAATTAAGGAGCTGAGATTTCGATACGTTGAAAGAACTAAAGCTTATTGAGGTTCCAAAGCAAGCAATAGGAAACTATTTACTGAAACAAAGGAAAAAATACAATAGAAAACGAAATATTAGGTTTGGGAACTGAAGTAGTGAAGTCAGCAAAAGAAAGACTAGGCAAGAAATCTTTGGATAACACATGATATAATGAAGGGTTAATGTAATAAAAGAGGGACTGAAGTAGCCAATGTAAATATATAGGTCTAAAAATAAGATTGACAAATACTCACGGAACACAATGGCTACAAGAGAAATGCAAAAGTGTAGAAGCATCGTTGACTAGGGGAAACGTAGATGCTTCGTACTGGAAGATTAAAGATATCTTTCGAGAAAGGAAAAGTTGCTGTATGAATGTCAAGAACACTGGCCATAAAAGTATTACTAAATATACGAGGGTTGGATCTTTAATAGTGGCAACTATTTATTTACAGCTCGTGCAAAGTAGATACGTGTTTCAAAATTAACTGACCTTCAGAGTGGTCACCATCATTGTGTATTACCCGTTGCCAGCGGTGTGGAAGTCGTAGGATACTCTTAGTAGTACCAATTGTGTTGACAGTCCGAGCGGCGCGGTCTGTTGCTCGACGAATTTGTAGCAGTTCTGAAGCGAGTGCCGTGAAGTGTGCCGGCCGTTGTGGCCGAGCGGTTCTAGGCGCTTCATCTGGAACCGAGCGATAGCTACGGTCGCAGGTTCGAATCCTACCTCGGGCATGGATGTGAGTGATGTCCTTAGGTTAGTTAGGTTTGAGTAGTTCTAATGTTAAGTTCCATAGTGCTCAGAGCCATTTGAACTGTGAAGTGTTTCCTTCAGTTTAGAAATCGAGTTGAACTCACGAGGGCTTAAGTGAGAGGAGTGCAATAGATGGTATAGCACCTAGCAGCCCCAACAAACAAATCAGTAACAGTTTCCAATGTGCGTGTTTGAGCATTGTCCTGCAAAAACTGCTCAGGTCCGCAGAAAGTGTCATCACTTCGGTATCTAAACTGGTCGTAGGTTGTATTCCAAAAATGAACAGCATAGAGAAAGACAAATATCAAGTGTGCCTGATCTTGCCGTTAAGAACTGACAGCAGTGACGTAGCTGGCGACGATTTTTTGAGGTGGCTGCCAGAAAAAAAAAACAGATTACAGCCTGTTCTGTGGCCGGTAGTATCGCATAGTTCCCCAGAAGACCGACAAGTGCAGCGGCGGTCAGGTAGCGAAGTTATCACCGTTTGTGGTGGAGCCGCTAAAACGATCGGCACTGTCTCCGTCATAGACGCGTCTTCGTCCATCGATAGCAAAGCTATAAGACCGAGCTTGTCAGCAAACTCGTCATTCCATAGTGCTGCGTACCAATTTTCACGGTAAGGCGTAGCTCAGGTATTACAGTACGTACTTGCGATGTTTTGTGGCTGTGTGTGACGTTTGCCGTGCTGCGCCGTGCTGTTGCAGGGAGGCGCGCGCGGCTGCTGGTGGCGGCGGCGTGGCTGCTGAGCGCCGTCTTCTCGGTGCCCATCGCCGTCCTCTACCACGAGCGGCCCGTCGAGGGTGAGTCCTCTCGCCACCTACTCAACACACGCCACCTACTCAACTCACCTCTTCAAGTTACAATGTCACTGTACACTCGCTGGACACTGCGGGCAGTACATGCTGCTGCATCATACGCTGTACGCACGCCAAGTTCCTGTAACGAGTAACGCTCCTTCTTCGACAATCTGTCACGGTCAGCCCCACCACGGACACACCTCGTTATGGACCGTACAAAGGTTGGACAAAAATGTGGAAACACCGCGAGACATGCATGCCTGAACATAACTGCGCATGCTGGTCAAGCCTACAGGTTGCCTTACGGTACATGGCTACCAGCGGCAGTTGCCCAACGTCCTCATTACGTTGCGAGTATCGGTCGTGGTTAGAACAGTGTCCTGTGTAGTTTTGAGTACATTATGTTGGAGCTAAATGTATTCGAACACGGTCTAATTGTTGGTATTCGTGTGGTGGATGCTTCCACGACCAATGTAGCATGTTTGGCGTTTCAGGAGGCACCGTATTGGACATTTATACGGCAGACATGGTTAGCGGAAAAGCATCATTCGCTAAATCACAACACCGAGGAAAGTATGTGTTAAGTAATCTTGACAGACGGCCACTGAAGAGGACTGTGAAGAAAAATAAGGGGACAACAGCAGCAAAAGCCACTGCAGGACGGAATAGCACATTCACGAACTTTGTCAGCTGCAGAAGCAGGGATCCTCAGGGCGAGCTGAAATTTCGATACCGTTCATCAGTGATCCGAATGTCCCTAACAGGAAAACGAGGTGCCGAAGCCATAAAACATAGGCTATGGACCAATGGAAGTAAGTCATTTGGTCGGTTGAATCTGGTTTTGCACTGCTTCCAACTCCTGGCTGAGTTTGCGTCCCAAGATTGAAACATGGTGGAGGATCAGATAAAAATATGGGCATTCATATCGTAGTATTCCATGGGCCCGATTTTTACCCTGCAAAGTGGCATTACTGCCAAGGATTATCTCACCATTTTGGCTGATCAGATCCATCTCATAGTACAGGATGACAATAATTGAACTGTATGAAATAAAATCGTCGTAGCTTCTGAACGGTTTGCGTTTGGACGTTCAAACTGCGCGGTTGGCCGCGGGAATGATGCGAATTAGTATGCCCATGATGGTTTGGTCTAGCGACGACGCCCACTTTCATTTGGATGGGTTCGTCAATAAGCAAAATTGGCGCATTTCGCGGACTGAGAATCCGCATTTCGCGCTCAACTGGTGACTGTGTGGTGTGCAATGTCAAGTCACGGAATAATCGCTGCGGTATTCCTTGATGGCACGGTGACTACCGAACGGTACTTGAAGGTTTCGGAATAGAATTTCATTCCTGTTATCAAAAGTGAGCTTGATTTCGACAAGATGTGCTTCATGTAAGACGGAGCTCGACCACATCGAAGGAGGAGTGTTTGATGTCCTGTAGGAGCACTTCAGAGACCGCATTCTGGCTCTGGAGTACTCACAGGCCACTTGTATGGTCGTCGATTGGCCGCCATATTCTCCAAATCTGAATATACATTTGCGACTCCTTTTTGTGGGGCTATATTGAAGATAAGGTGTACGGCAATAACTCCAAAACCATTGTTGAGCTGAAACAGCCATTCAGGAGGTCATCGATAGCATCGACTTTCCGGCACTTAAGTGGGTCATGCAGATTTTCGCTATTCGTCTGCGCCACATCATCGCCAATGATGGCAGGCATATCGAACATGACATAACCTAAACCGAATATCTGTAGTGACGTTTACATGTTGAATAAAATGTGTGCAAGCCGTAGTTTGTAACTAATTTACATTTTTTTCATATAGTTCATTAATTTTCACAATTGTACAATGGTGATGCTATGTTTCAAGACAACGTGGTCACTATTCACACAACTTGCATCGTCCACGACTGGGTTTGTGAGCGAGAGGGTGAATTGTTGGGACTCCCTGGCCATCACAATCACTACATGTCAATATTACTCAGCCTTTGTGCCCTACTTTAGGAAGAAGGGTGCCGTTTAACAACCTGCTTCCATCGTCATTACCTGAACATGCCGCTATTTTACAGGAACAGTAGTGTAAGATTACCTTGGCAACTACACGGGACCTGTATTCATCCATTCCGAGACTAATGGAGCTGTTTCGAATGCCAGTGGGCTTCCTACAGCGTATTGGTCATGGTAATGTGTTGTGCTTTTGATGCTTCCAAATGTTTTTGGACCCCCCTCCCCCTCCCCCTCCCCTTCCCTCTGTAGTTCATGAACTCGTGAGCTGAACGTATTTCTCATTCAAGACGTCCTACAGCCACAGTTGTTTTCACATCTCAAAACGCTCTACTCAGCGTGTATTTCCGCGTGTGTAATTTTGAGCCTAAACATATGGAACAACTTCTGCACTCACTGTTCCATATGACACGCCCTCTATGTGTTTTAGGCATGCTGATCCCGGCGGTAATGCGTTAGTCGGAGTATTTTGGTTGATATTTTACATCAAGAACGGAAAGATCGTACGACCATTTCTTCAGACACCTCACACGATGTCGTCATTCCAGACGACGTCACTGCATTGAGAGCGATATACTGAATTTGGTCTACTGATAATCTCTTAAGCTTAAAATGTGATCAAATATTCCGTTGTCACTCATAATGCTGGAAAAGAGTTTATGTAGTATTGGTGAATGCTTTCCGGACGTCACACTGCACTACAGACCTAACGTCAATTTAATGGCGAATTGTGAAATTCCTGAATCGATAGAACCATATGAGTTTAACACGAAATATACTTCCGGAATCCTCGCTCATTTCCGCAGGAACAACGTCCCCGTATCCAGCGTTCGTGAAAAAGGGCAGTCAAAGCTTATTCATAATTCTATAGGAAATTGCCCTTATAGTTTTAAGGGTTATACACAACGGAATTATCCCACCTTGTGTGACATGGGAAGCGTACCATCTCTAATTACCTGCGATAAACTAACCATAGAAGGAGCCTGTACTCTTTTCGTTATGGGTGTACGGGTTGCTGTGACACTCTTCGTCCTAACTGGCTGCCGGCAAGACTTGTCTGAAAGATTCGTCTCTTTGTTATTGCGGTCTTTAGTGGCGCTCTCCACTTTACGGACGCTCAACAAAGCATTAAAAGCAGCCTGCTGGACAACGTCATATCTGTGGCTTAATTCTAGCTTTGTTGTAACGTACTTCCTTTTTTGTCATTTCTGCTCTCATTATCTGTTGATCTGGAACGGCAGCACCGTTGTGTACCTTGTAGCCTAGCAATGACATAAAGTAAAAACAAACTTCACATATTTTCAGCAAGTTGTCGGCGCTGAGCTGAAACAGCCGTTCCAGAGGTCATCGACAGCATCGACGTTCCGACACTTCAGTGGATCATGCAGAATTTTGCTATTTGCTTGGGGCACATCATCGCTAATTATGGCAGCAACATCGAACATGACATAACCTAAACAGAATATCTGTCGTGACGTTGAATGGGAGAGCTCACGACACACTTCAACTGGCAAAAGGGCTCCTGTTGTTCAGTTGCGAACACTTTACAATGCCTAGGGTCGAAACCCGTCATTTAAAATACACTGCTGGCCACCGTAAATGCAACACCAAGAAAGACAAGACGTAGCACAACAAAATTTATTTTGTAGATAACATGTTGACCAAGTATCAAATGATTACGTTTACAGACGTCTGTGACATGTGGTTCCTGCCAGAATCAGTAGCCAGAGTAGCCGCCATTGTTGGAGATCACCGCTGCCACACGTCTCGGCATTGAGTCAAAGAGACGTTGGATGTGTTCCTGGGGTACAGCAACCCAAGCAGCTTCCACACGTTGCCAAAGATCATCTGGTGTGGCAGCTGGGGATGTAATCTGGGTCACTCGTTGAGCAACCATGGACCACATGTTTTCTGTCGGCGAAAGATCCGGAGAGCGAGCCGGCCAGGGAAGCAATTCAATCTGGTTATTGACGAAGAACCTTTGGACAATGCGTGCGACGTGTGGTCGCGCATTATCCTGTTGAAATATGGCTGTGGCCGAGCCCTGAAGGTAAGGAAGGACAACTGGCTCCAGCACCTCGGATATGTAGCGCCGGCTATTTAAAGTACCGGCAAAGCGTACTAGAGGCGTGCGAGAGTAATATCCAATACCGCCCCATACCAGAATACCCGGTGCAAGACCAGTGTGGGGGTGCATAATGCAGCTGTCCAGCATCCTCTCTCCACGGTGTCTCCACACTCGAATCCGACCATCGTGGTGCTGCAGACAGAAGCGTGCCTCGTCAGTAAAGACAACGTCATTCCATTCTGCCGTCCACATCCGTCTGTCATCACACCATTGGCGACGGAGACGTCTGTGGTTCTGCGTCAATGGTAGACGAAGCAATGGACGTCTTGCGGACAGACCACTCTGCTGTAAACGGCATCGAATGGTACGCGCAGACACTGGATGATGCGTTACAGACGCAATGTGCTGTGCTATGGTTCGGGATGTCACTGAGCGATCCGTCACTGCCATGCGCACAATTTGCCTAACAGCACGTGCAGTGGTGCACCGAGGTGAATGCGATCGACCACGTCGGTCCGTCGTACCCTCCTGCATCCAACGGTCACATATCCGCATTACAGTTGTTTGGTTTCGTCCAACACGACTAGCGATTTCTCTGTATGATAGTCCACAATCTCGGTAAGCCACTATCCTTCCTCTGTCGAACTCGGATACTTGATCAAACGATGTTCGCTGCTGTCTACGAGGCATAACTGATCGTCTTGTGAAACAACCACAAGGTAAACACACGTGCCGAACATACACTCGTCGAAATCGCCAAGCCTTAAATGGCGCTATGAGGTGGCGCCACTGGCGCGCGTGATGTGCGTCTGCGCTGAAATTCTAATCAGTTGCATATCTCATCGCTGCAAACCTATGGTGTAAATTTCACTCGATTCGGATGCTTCCTTCAGGGTGTTGCATTTACGGTGGCCAGCAGTGTATTTGGTTCAACTGGAACAGTATGCAGTAAAATTAGTACTCAGCTACGGATACCCAGTGTAGGAAGAAAAATGTCAGACAAGGAAACAAAACAGTAAGTCTTCCCTGGTTCCCACAACAACCAGACTGTGGTCACTCTCAATAGGCAGAACTATTTCATCGTGTGCAACGGTGTGATCTCCCACTGATGACCATTCCTTGTTCATACAGTTCAATGCCTCGGAGAATTTAGACTGTTTCTTAAGCCAAAGTAGGATACAGACTGCGTGCCAAAATTGGCTGTAGCGTGCGTTGGTCGTATGGGCTGTATTACTTTGCTCAACAGCTGTAGTTGTGTATTCGTAGGGCGATGGCCTTACTGTTAGCGCAAGACAAAGTAGTTTCTCCACTACGCACAGCGTCAGATGAGTCGTGCTGAGAGCGGCGTGTCGTGCCCGACAGGTCGGCTGCAGTGCTGGATCGACTTCCCGCAGGCGTGGCAGTGGCAGCTGTACATGACCCTGGTGGCGCTGACGCTGTTCGCGCTGCCCGCCGTCATCATCTCGGCCTGCTACACCGTCATCGTGTCCACCATCTGGAGCAAGGGCCGGCACATGGCGCCGCCGCCCCCGTGCACCGACGCCAGGACCGGTAAGCGCACCACTTTGCTGGGCCGTCCTCATCCCAGCACTAGGCGAACAGCCTTCTCCTTAGGCTGTACGTCCGGAGCTTTTTTCCCTTTGTGATTGTGACACTACTATTTTGAATTAGCACTTGACATACACTGAGATGGCCAAAGTTATCAGACAGCAATATGCACATGTACAAATGGCAACAGTATCGCGAATGGTAATTGTACTAAGGCGATTCATGTGAAAAAGTGTCGAACATGATTATGACCGCTTGATAGGAAGTAACAGGCTCTGAACGCGGAACTGTAGTTGGGGCTAGAAGCAAGGGACATTTCATTTCGGAAACCGTTACGGAATCCAGTATGCCGAGATTCACAGTGCCAATAATGTGATAGGAGTACCAAATTTCAGGCATTAGCGTTCACCATGGATTACGCAGTGGCCGAAGAACTTCACATAAAGACCGTGAGAAGCAGCGCTTGCGTAGTCAGTGCTAACCGACAAGGAACACTGAGTGAAACAACCTCAGAGACATACGACGAACGTTTGCGTTAGGACAATGCAACGAAATTTGGGGTTGATGGGCTGTGGCAGCAGACGACCAAAGCGTGTGACTTTGCTAACAGCACCATGTCACCTGCAGCGCCTCTCTTAGGCTCGTGACCATATCGGTTGTTCCCTAGACGACTGGAAAACCGTGCCTTTCTTGGATGAGTCCCGGTCTCCGTTGGTAAGAGCTGACGGCAGCGTTCGAGTGTGGTGCAGTCCCGACAAAGCCTTCGACCCAAGTTTTCAACAAGGCACTGTGCAAGTTGGTGGTGGTTTCATAACAGTGTGGGCAGTGTTCACATGGAATGAAATGGGTTCTCTGATCCAACTGGAATTGACTGGAAATGTTTATGTTCGACTACTTGGAGACCATTTGGAGCCATTTATATACTTCATATTCCCAATCAAGGATGTCATGTTACCTGGGCCACAACTGTTCTCGAATGGACAGTTCGAGCGAACGATTTGGCCACCCAGATCGCCCGACGTGAGTCCCATCGTATATTTATGGGACATAATCGAGAGGTCAGTTCGTGTAAAAACTCATGCACGGCAACGCTTTCGCAGTTATGGACGGCAATAGAGGCAGCATGACTCAATATTTCTGCAGGGCAATTACAAAGAGTTGTTGAGTCTGTGCCACGTCGTGTTGGTGCACCAAGCAGGGAAAATGTAGGTCCGATACGATATTAGGAGATATCTCATGACTTCTGTCACCTCAGTGTAAATAAAATCTTCTCCATGGCTAGACCTCATTTTTCCAGAGGCGGGATCCGAGATTCTGGAATGTAGTTGAGGGTTTCACGATTTGAGTACCTATTCAACCTTCGCCGACTTTTTATTTCAGAATACCACTGCCAACTGTTCCTGTGAGTATTTGAAACCTTCAGTTTCCATTTTCTGTTTGTTTTTTAAGTTCTTCTCAACCACTGTAGCTTCACCTACAGCTGTCTGACTTACGTGGTGTATGCGGAAGAAGGCAGACAGTATCAGAAGTCCGCGACATTTCCGTACGTTACGATCTTTTGCCACCTCTGAGTTGACACTTTCTTAACCCCAAATATGTTTGATGAGAGTAATATCTGGCGAATCTGGGAACTAGGATATCGACCAAAATACCGATCATAGTTTGCAACGTTAGTTACTAGCTCTAACGTGAATATCTGTGTAATTACGATGTTGCAGTGTCTGCAGTCAATAATTAAGATATTGCAGTGCATGCATGTCATTTCATTCTACAGCTGATGGTAGTCCTTATTCACAATTGCGAATTCATTTGATGTGTTCCGCAACGGCTGTGGTCGCCGCAGCGCCTGTTCCTTTAAACTTGCATGCACGTCCAAAGGAACTTTGCATCGTAATCAGCATAACACAGGCGCTACAGTATCGTAATTATCTGCCGATGCCGCCAAGCGACTTTAAGTACAACGTCTGACCTGTACGGGAATATCCGTAATGGATGTACGAGTACAGGTCATAGACGCATGGTTGACGACATATGGAAGTTTGGGTGTAGCCGTGAGTCGTGCACGGATAGCCATGCGGTAGCCGGCACGGTAGCTCAGCATGTTCGGTCAGAGAGCTATCTCCCCTCTGTAATAAAAAAAACTGAGTGAACGGATCAAGAAACAACCTGAACTGGTGTCGTTGGACGTCCACCTCGAACGAGATCAGCATAAAAAAATAAATTGTAAGGCTACCACCCGCGATAAGAGGGAAATTCGGGTTCGAGTCCCGGTCCAGCACAAATTATCACTGTATTCACTCCGTTTTACAGCTGATGGTAGTCCTTATTCGCAATTGTGAATTCATTTCATCTGTATGATTGTTACTGTATTGCTCCACTAATGCAGCAGAATGCAATGGTGACGGAGATGGGTTGCAACACAGTTACTCAAATCCTTTATATCGATACAATGCTCACCTCTAGTTGGTAGTCAACCAGAGACGAATGATGAACTGAAATAAAACTTCGACCAGTTATTTTACTTTTCGTAATCTGTGTCAGCACTAAGTTCATCAATTAAAAACTACTTAAAATCAGATTACTGAATTTGACCTTGGTTTTCTAGCCACCTTTTGACCTTTCTGAAACAGAAAGCTATTAGTATAGCCGTTAGTGACTGGCCAGATATGTTACCGATCATCTATATTTCTTCAGTATTTGCAAGGAAAAGAGAGATGTGCCAGTTCCTTCTAAGTACGGTTTTTTCCGCTTTTGCTGAGTCGCTCCAGCCCCTCAGCGACAATGATTTCTTGTGCTCAAGTAAGCGACTTCTTAAAATTAATTGATTTTCTGCATATCTAATTGTGTCGTTGGAATAGTTGCTTATTATTTGCGCACATCTCGTCGTCGCTGTGGTCCTTGATCAGCAACAGGGCGTGAACGTTGCATTTGAGAAGCTTGACCCACGGTAAGGTATTCACCTAAGGGTTGCTTCACAATTCACCATTCGACATGCTACACATCCTTGCACTGGTGTATACTGATGGACGACGTCTTAGGGTCAACATATCGTCTGCTATGGGTCAGCATATGTGACATGAACCATGCGCACAGGATTACTTATATAGTTCACAGCATTGTGCCCTGCAGGTAATTTTGTCATAGATTAGCACCTATTACGCATTTCAGAGTGGCTTATTGGATGAACCATGGATCCAATCATATTGCTGTGTACTAGTGACTTCCTAAGATACTAAGGATGGCAACAGGAGAATACAAGATAGCCATGGCCATAACCATTTTAATAGTCACCAACCGCTGGGTTATCACATATTCTCCTCTGGTAAATTCGCTTTAATAAGCGAGTGTCTCTTTTTGATGGCCAGCTACACTGAAGTGCCAAAGAAACTGGTACAGGCACGCATATTCAAATACAGAGATCCGTAAACAGGCAGCATACGGCGCTGCGGTCGGCAACGCCTATATATGACAACAAGTGTCTCGCGTAGTTGTTAGATAGGTTACTGCTGCTGCAATGGCAGTTTATCAAGGTTTAAGTGAGTTTCAACGACGCGTTATAGTCGGCTACGAGCGACGGTAAACAGTATCTCCGAGGTAGCGATGCAGAGAGAAATTTCCCGTCCGACCATTTCACGAGTGTACCATGAATATCAGGAATCCGACAAAACATCAAATCTCTAACATTGCTGCGGCCGGAAAAATATCCTGCAAGAACGGGACCGACGGCGACTGAAGAGAATCGTTCAACGTAACAGAAGTGCAACCCTTCCGCAAATTGCTGCAGATTTCAATGCTGGGTCATCAGCAAATATTAGCGTGTGAACCATTCAACGAAACATCATCGATGTGGGCTTCCGGAGTCGAAGGCCCACTCGAGTAAACTTGATGACTGCCCGACACAAAGCTTTACGCCTCTCCTGGGCGCGTCAACACCGACATTGGACTCTTGATGACTGGAATCATGTTGCCTGAACGGAGGAGTCTCGTTTCAAATTGTATCGAGCGGATGGAGGTATACGGGTATGTAGACAACCTCATGAATGCAGGGGCCCTGCATGTCAGCAGGGGACCGTTCAAGCTGGTGGAGGCTCTGTAATGGTGTGGGGCGTGTGCAGTTGGAGTGACATGGGACCTCTGATACGTCAAGATACATCTCTGACATGTGGCACGTACACGGCAGAACCATAGAACGTGTCACAGAGCCAGCAGGATACGTGCGTGATTCGAAAGGCAGCGGGATAAATTTACCGTACTCCTCTGACCACCAAACTCCCCGGAATTAAACCATATCGAGAATTTTTGGGACCACCAAGATCGGGCTTTTCGCGCCATGGATCCTCAACCAAGACACCCAGCGCAGCTGACCACTGCACTGGAATCTACATGGCTCTACATCCCCGTCAGCACGTTCCATAACCTGGCTCACTCTCTTCCAGCACGTCTCGCAACGGTCCTCGCTGCGAAAATTTGTTATTCAGGCTTGTGAATTAATGTGACTGAACAGTGTACATAGAGACCCAAAGAGTCGTTTCTTCAATATAGTGGTGGAACTTGAAATTTTCGCCCATTATTGGAAGGATCCAGATAAACTGCTCAATTGAAGAAACGATTTTCTGATCCATAACTTTTTTAATACTTTATACCGGCTTATACGCGCTGTAACAGTGAAAGCGCTACTACGGTTGCTCCGGCCGGTGGGCTCAGCCTAGCGTCAACGAGACCAGCCTACCAGAGGAGTCCACGCTGTGCTTAGTGTGTTCCTGAGCCGTGGAACAGCACCCCCTGATGGAATACTCGCAGGAAAGAAGTACGCTAATGTGCAAGAACGAAGAAAATGTGTTCAAGACGTGATCTGTGAGATTTTTTTCTATTCTAGTTTTACTTTTGTACACTGGACAAAATTTTATTTTTCTAACTGTTTTGTTTTAACACAGCGACTCTATCATCTTGATTTATAACATATAGAGGAAGACACTTCCTAGTAGACTTGCCCACACTCTTTAATAATAACTGCCTGCGTGGTAGTGTGTACTTGCATTAGTGACTCATGGAAGCTGAACACTGCGCCTGATGTTTGCTCCCCAACTACAATATGTATTATTATTATTTCTACCATTATTACTATTGCTATTATTATTATTATTAGGTGCGATTAGACTCTCTTGGGGTATGCGAAGTTATTATTTTTCAATCTTCGGAATTTCCAAGCATCTCTCATTTTTTTTCTCCGTGGATTCTCTTTCTTTCTCCAGTGCACTTTGTACCTTGCCTGATGGTGGTATCATTCTCTGGCAGTACTACGTCCCATTTGCTAGTTTATAGTCGCGCTTTCTGTTTAGTAAGCTGTTAATACTATTTGACATGAAAAAAAAGTCGGAAGAGGGAAAGAGAGGCCATAATGATGAGATGAATGACGAAAATCGGCTAAACCTGTGTTTTACGCCTATCTCTAACACAAAGATGCCTGACCATGGAAAGATGGTTAATCAATTTTGTGCGTCAGTATTAACTTCGCAATAAAATGACGCTTTTAACTGGCATCTGGCTTTTGTTTTCTGGAAAGTGCTATGAGCACTTAAGGCTGCGACAATGGCGGCCGATCCATTGCATCGTCGTGTTAATACGACCAACAACGAATATTTGCTAAAAAGCATTAAAATATTAAATGAGGACAAGAAGTAAATTAAATAACACAAATGAATAAAGTAAATATTCATACTGTATCCCACCTCAGCTTATCTAACATCGTAAGAAACAACCTTTTATCACATCCGTTCTCTGAGAGGGCTAGGACAAAGAAAAAAGCCTAAAAGGTAGTAGTGAGACACTAGCATTTTTCATAAAACAAAGTTATATCATAAATTAGTCACAGACCATCTTTGGGAGTGGAGAACTGTGATACTAACCGTGAGAGTACATGTTATTATTCTTTTTTTTTTTGTCTCTATAGGTTTCTCTTGAAAAGTCTGATGAACTTCTAGAGCTCTTTCTAAATGATTTTTGTCCTGCTGGTCTCAGGGTATGGTTTTGAATTGTTCTTTGTACGTCGTAATTTTGTGACTGAGTCTTGGGAGAATCTTTGAATATGCCCATAAAATTTTGCTATCTTCGTTTTTTGATGTCTGCCGTGAGATTCGATAGTTTTTCTGATTTTTTTCAGGACTGGATTCTGTATCCATCTTCTCTTCTTTTCGAACCGAATATCTTTGTTAGAATATTGCTTTCTTCTTGTAGGATACCATACCTTCCAGATGACTTTTTATGTGCAGAACAAGCACTTCGCTATCATACAAGAATTTGCATGTCCTTATATTATTTTAAGATGTGTGAGGATGTTCTATAAAGAACGAAATCGATAATCATCATTAACAAAACTCATCGAACTACAACAAAAATTATTAGGAAACAATTGTCAAAGATATATATTTCTACTTATATTTCTACTTGATGTCATGGCAAGTTTCCATAAACAACGATAATGCTCTCGTTATTAAAAACGAGGTGCTAAATACCTTCATTTCAGGGTGACTGTATAGGAATTATTATTCAGAGATGGGCAATAGCACAAAAAGACGTAAAAAATATTTGGCTCGCATCAGTAGGCAGTGGAGACAGAATGGTGCATGAAATATGTCATGTGTAAAAACCAGTCTTTCATTTCCTATTGTAAGCCAGTAAGGTAAGAAGGTAAATTTCTGCGTTCTGGCCCTAGAGGCCCAATCGGGCTCCTCCGACCGCCGCGTCGTCCTCTGCCAATGGCATCATTAAATGCGATATGGGGGACATGTGGTCAGTATACACCTCTTTCCAGTTGTTTGCGGTTTTCTTAACGTTGCAACCGGTACTAATTGGTCAAGTAGCTCCCAAGTATGTCTCATGATGCTGAATGCACCCTGTACCAGCCCTCATACCAAGGAAAATATCTGTCCTTCCCAGGCCAATAAGCCGCGCCAATCATTCAGCTACGGACGCGGACGTGTGGTTTAAATAAACTGATATATGTTGGGGAGAAGACAGGGACTATGATAGTGGTTGCCGATATTTATTCTTATAGAGGTGGTCTGATGCAAAGAATAAAGATTAAATCTCTGAAGGCGCTTGAATGTTGAAGAGAATTATGGACGAAAGACTGCCATTGGGGCAGATATGAGTGATTCTTCCTGATTATCCGGACGGTAGTTTTTTGCCGAATTTGTGGGTGTGTAAAGGAAAGATCGGCACAAAACAGGTTCTAGAGGTTTGAGACTCGGATATTATGATGATGGTGGTATTAGAAAGGCGACGCGACGCAGAGGGTTGCCACCGTTACCAGAGCATCAGCCACAGAAGTGTTGCTACAAGTGGCACTAATAGGAGTCACTTAGGAACGAAATAAATAGGAAGTGCAGGGCAGCTAAGGTAAAATGGCTGCATGAGAAATGTGAAGAAATCGAAAAAAAATTGATTGTCAAAATATAGCGTATCGAAAAGTCAAAATTATAAGCATGGGCGAAAACATAAAGAGTTCAGTGGGAATTCGACCGGTAAGTGCTGAGGAGACAGCAGAGAGTTGTAAGGGTAGATTGAAGAACTCTATGAGGGGGAAGAAGTGTCTCATGAGATGACAGAAGAAAATGCAAGAGTCGAGAAGGAAGAGATAGGGGTCCAGTATTAAACCACAATTTAAAAGAATTTTGAACGACTCAAGATCAAATAATGCAGAAGGAATAAACAACATTTAATCGAAATTTCACAAAGTGGCAAGAAAACGACTATTCACGTTGGTGTGTAGAGACTGGAAATATACCTTCAGATTTGCGGAAAAACATCATCCACACAATTCCAAAGACAACAAGAGCCGACAAGTCCGAGAATTACAGTTAGCTTAACAGTGCATGCATTCAGGTTGTTGATAAGTATAATACACATAAGAGCGGAAAAAATTGAGGATCTTTTAGATGACGAGCAGTTTGGCTTTGGGAAAGGTTAAAGCACTAGAGAGGCAACTCTGACGTTGCGGGTGATAATGGAAGCAAGGCTGATAAAAAATCTAGACACGTTGATAGGATTTGTCGACGTGGATAACGCTTTCGACAATGCAAAATGGTGCAAGCCGTTCGAAATTCTGTGAAAAATAGGGGTAAGCTATAAGAAAAGATGGGTAATATACAATATATACAAGAACAATAAGACTAGAAGACCAAGCACGATGCGCTTGGATTAAAAAGGCGTAGTCTTTCGTCTCTACTCTTCAATGTGAACATCGAAGAAGCAATGATGGAAATAAAAGAAGGATTCAAGATTGCGATTAAGATTCAGTGTGACAGGATATCAATGATAGGATTCGGTGATGATTTCTTTATCCTCAGGGAAAAAATGGAATGAACAGTGTAATGAGTACAGAATATGGATTGAGAGTAAATCGAAGCAAGACAAAACTAATGAGAATAATTACAAAAGCCAAGAGGGAGCAATACGACTAGAAGACCAAGGTCGATGCGCCTGGATTAAAACGGCGCCGGCCTGAATGGACGAGCGGTTCTAGGCACTTCAGTCTGGAATGGGAGAACGCTACGGTCGCAGGTTCGAATCCTGCCTCGGGCATGGATGTGTGGGATGTCCTTAGGTTAGCTAGGATTAAGTAGTTCTAAGTTCTACGGTACTGATGACCTGAGATGTTAAGTCCCATAGTGCTCAGAGCTATTTGAGCCATTAAAAAGGCGTAGTCTTTCGTCTCTACTGTTCAATGTAAACATTGAAGAAGCAATGATGGAAATAAAAGAAAGGTTCAAGAGTGCGATTAAAATTCAGGGTGAAAGGATATCAGTGATAGGATTCGGTGGTGACTTCTTGATCTTCAGGGAAAAAATGGAATGAAGAGTGTAATGAGCACAGAATGTGGACTGAGAGTAAATCGATGCAAGACAAAAGTAATGAGAAGTAGCAGAAATGAGAACAGTGAGAAACTTAACTTCGGGATTGGGGATCATGAAGTAGACAAAGATAAGGAATTCTACTACCAAGGTAACCGATGACGGACGGAGGAAGGAGGACATCAAACGCAGACTGGCGATGGCAAAAAGGGCATTCTTGGCCAAGAGCCCTACTACTACCGTACATAGACCTTAATATGAAAAAGAAATTTCTGAGAATGTACGTTTGGAGCTTAGCATAGTATGGTACTGAGACATGGACTGTGAAATAATCGGAGCAGAAGGGAATCGAAGCCTTTGCGATGTGGCGCTACAGAGGAATGCTGAAAAACGGTTGAACTGATAAGGTAAGGAATGGGGAGTTTCTGAGCAGAATCAACAAGGAAAGGAATATATGGAGAATTTGGAAATTTGTGGTAAGGTCGTATGGGACCAAAATGCTGAGGTCATCGGTCCCTAAGCCTACACACTACTTAATCTAACTTAAACTAACTTACTTCTAGATAAGCTCAAATGGTTTAAATCGTATCTAACTGGAAGAATGCAGAATGTTGAAATAAACGGTTCACATAATATGCAAAAAACTGGTGATTTCTCAACCTGGGGAACAATCAAGAATGGGGTGCCGCAAGGTTCGGTCTTGGGTCCTCTGCTGTTCTCAATATATATTAATGACTTCCCATTCTATATTCACGAAGATGCAAAGCTGGTACTTTTTGCCGATGATAAAAGTATAGCTATCACACCCAGCAGACAAGAATTAACTGGTGAAATTGTAAATGATGTTTTTCAGAAAATCATTAAGTGGTTCTCTGCAAATGGGCTCTCATTTAACTTTGACAAAACATGGTACATACAGTTCCACACAGTAAATGGAATGACACCATTAATAAATATAGACTTCGATCAGAAATCGGTAGCTAAGGTAGAATATTCAAAATTTCTAGGTGTATGCATTGGTGAGGGTTTGAACTGGAAGAAACACACTGAAGATCTGCTGAAACGTTTGAGTTCAGCTACTTATGCTACTAGGGTCATTGCAAATTTTGGCGATATACATCTCAGTAAATTAGCTTATCACGCCTATTTTCATTCTCTGCTTTCGTATGGCATCATATTCTGGGGTAACTCATCATTGAGTTAAAGAGTATTCATTGCACAAAAGCAAAAGCATCAGAATAATTGGTGGAGCTCATCCAAGGTCCTGCAGACACTTATTTAAAGAGCTAGAGACTTTCACTGTAGCCTCACAATATATATATATATATATATATATATATATATATATATATATATATATATATATAGGGTGTTACAAAAAGGTACGGCCAAACTTTCAGGAAACATTCCTCACACACAAATAAAGAAAAGATGTTACGTGGACATGTGTCCGGAAACACTTAATTTCCATGTTAGAGCTCATTTTAGTTTCGTCAGTATGTACTGTACTTCCTCGATTCACCGCCAGTTGGCCCAATTGAAGGGAGGTAATGTTGACTTCGGTGCTTGTGTTGACATGCGAGTCATTGCTCTACAGTACTAGCATCAAGCACATCAGTACGTAGCATTAGTGTTCATCACGAACATGGTTTTGCAGTCAGTGCAATGTTTACAAATGCGGAGTTGGCAGATGCCCATTTGATGTATGGATTAGCACGGGGCAATAGCCGTGGCGCGGTACGTTTGTATCGAGACAGATTTCCAGAACGAAGGTGTCCCGACAGGAAGACGTTCGAAGCAATTGATCGGCGTCTTAGGGAGCACGGAACATTCCAGCCTATGACTCGCGACTGGGGAAGACCTAGAACAACGAGGACACCTGCAATGGACGAGGCAATTCTTCGTGCAGTTGACGATAACCAGTAGATAGTATTTGGGGTCACCGCCCCACCCCACCCCAATCTCAAAAACATCGATAAAATAACTCGGAAAATAGAGATAAATGCAATATTTTTGTTCCTAAAAATGAAATACAATACAAAAACAGTAAATTTACTATAAAAACGGCATATAAAACACAACTAATAAAGACGAACGGTACAAAGATAACTTCAATGCCACTGTCTCAAAAACATCGATAAATTAGTACAGAAAGTGGATGTAAATGCAATATTCTGTAAGTAATAATGAAGTACCAGTATTTACTATAAAAACTGTATATAAAAAACGACTAATAATGAAATTTAGTACACAAATTTTTGTCTACAATTTGTAATGTCCGTATGGTAATATCTAAGCTATTATGGTTTGAGATTCCTTTAGTTTTTGAAGCACTTCGAATGGTTTCATGTCTAAAAATTGTTGCCATGTTTCTCTGTTACGTTTTGTGTTATGTACTTCTATCTGATGTTCGATATTTAACAGATCAGCTATTTTTGCAATAAAATATTTGTATGGTATTGTCTTATCTTTGTAAAAATAATCAAACACATCAAATAACTCTAAAATACGACCCATTTCATTAGCAGTAAACATGGATACTGTAGCACCATCTTCTATAGTTTTAAACAAATTTTTAAGTGGTTACAAAAATATTTAAATCTATATATTTTGTTGTTATGTAGCTTTGGTTTATCAGGATAACAATTGTAACACCTAGTACCATTACTACACCATTCATAACAATTTTATTCGAGATTTGTCGATGTTTTCTGGAGCAATACAGCATAGATCCTGCCTCTGTGGTGCCTCTCACTCGTCTGACTAGCAGGCGGAAATGCAGATACAGATAAAGCCAGCTGCCTGCTATTAAACTCCGCCTCCAGTTATCAAGTACCGCCTCTTGCTGCTTTGACCCCACCTCTTCCTGCCGTCTCTCTCTAGCTGGCTGTTTGCGGTCAGGCTATCAGAATGCTTCAGGAAGTGTGCTTCAAAGCGTACTACCTCCTTAGATATTCTACCAGCCTGTTACAGTAACTGACTTTTCAAGCTATATTGACAATTTTAGTACAGGTTTTCATTCATAGATGGCACTGTGGAAACCTACATGTACATTAACACGGGAACATGCATCAATTTACTCGTTAATTTGTTTCTAAGATTATTCGAGTGTTCACACTCACATTTCCATGTTGTTTGTCTTTCATTGCTTCGAATAAAGTACAATAGTTGGAAGGATATCATCTATTTACATCCAAAATAAACTGTTGAAAACCATGAAAAGTATGACCACCTTCATTAGCAGATACCAACTATATATACAAGCTCGAAACAGTATACTCTTGCCCCGGTGGTGCCTCAGCGCCGGTGGTGGGGGACGCCCCAGAACTGGGTGCAGTCATCATCGTTTTCATCACGTCGCTGCTGTCCGAGGCTCTGCCCCCTCAACTAAAGATGACGGGTAACAGATGCCAGAAGGCAGCTCCCATCAATACATTGGATCATCGACCTGGCTGTGGACCTGGACTACGAGTGGAACTTCAAAAAACCCTAGAGGAATGAGTTGAGAAAGAGAGAAACATGTAAAAATCCCTCCGGGGTTTCCTTCAGATGGCGCCGAAGGTTTTGCAGTTTTTGACAATGATTTTTTTTATAAGTTGTCTCCTTTTTTTCTGAAAATGTCAAAGCATGACATTAGTGCATCAATAAGTGCATCAATTAATTTTCGTATTTTTTCTTTCATTATTTATAGGCGATTAAAAATTCTCTGTCAATATTCTATGTTGTGCATCATAAGTGAGATTTTTCATTCCATGCATGACTATGTATGCAAGTGTATCAGCTGGTATTTTATCATTAAATGTAGCACATAACTTCATTGATGTTTTTTGTGTAGCTATTACATTTTTTCTACGTGACATATTAATCACATAGATAGGATAGTTCGTTACAAAGTTAAATGGGTTTACATCAACATCAACATTAACATATCCTCTCTTTTTTTGTGTGACTCGCTTAAAATCACGAAATGCATCATAAGCTTTCAGAAAGTTATTTGGCGGATCTAAATTCCACCTTTCCTCTGGGAAAATTTCGTTTCTTCCATTTTTCAGATATATATTCTGTAGTTTAACATGGTCAAATAATGAAGAGTCAACTAACTGATTATTTTTACGATTCGTTTGATATACAACAAATATCCAGTGAGGCATATCAAATTCCATTGAACTGTAATAATTTGTGATGTCTAATACGAAATTTGTCTTACCACTTAATCCAGCTACTTCTACAGTTTGCAGTTCACAGAATGATATCGGAATTTTTGGGTATTTCAACATAATTTCACGTTGTTCAAGTTCATAATTAGGTTCAAATTTCACAACTGGTACTCTAATTTCCATATTTTCTACTACAATTTTACCTTCAATTGGAAGTGTATCTTTTATTTCAACTCCAGAATTATTATAATCAGACCATCTAAGAATAGAATCATTTGCACTTGATGACCATGTGAAACATACAGTAAGATCACCTTCAAACATAATTTCTTCGTAATTTTTAAAAAATCCACCTAATTTTTCTAGAGGATACGGTACTTCATTTTTCTTACTTTCTATTTTACCATTGTTAATTATATGACCTTCCATAGAAATTTTATCAGCAAGAGATGAAGTCAATTGCATCAAAACAGTTGATTATATAAATGGATGTTCTATTCTAGATAAAATATTATTTCCTTTTTTAATGGTTATAAAGTCAAATAGCTTTACAATATAATTATCAATTAGCTTTTTATTTGATTTTCCATCATATGTTGGATAATCAGTCGCATCATTTTTAGTAATACTAAAATTCATGTACAATTGAGCACAGTGAGGATGTAACCAACCATCACCAACATGTATATTAATTTCTACATCTTTATTAGGAATATTTAGGTTATTTTTTGTTTTCTCATTCACTGGGAATGATTGAAATTGATAGCTTTCAATTTCGTTCATTTATTAAGAATAAAAAATTTACAGTTACAGTAGCACCATTGAAATCGATTATGTTATCATTCTCATCTGTTATTGTTACTTCTAAGTCCTGAATTTTATCATGAACTGGAACAAATAACGGATGCTTTGGTTCATAAATTATTGGTGCACCAAATTCAGCACTTGGCTTAAATGAAGCGATAATATTTGTTTCACGATGAAAATGATCAGTATGCTTTACATACATTCAATCAGCTAGATTAAAATTTACATTTATTAATTCAAATGGAATAATCTTAGGAACATCTTTAGCAACAGTTTTTTCGTTTGCATTTATAGTCTGATTACTAAATCCTAACAAACTTGATATATTATCATCTTCTTTAATGTCCATATACAGTTTAACATCACTCTCAATTGTAACTCTATTTAAAATTTCATCTGCTTTGATATGTATATTAGGCTTCTTTGTATGAACATATTTTTCCAATCTTTCTAAAGTATATTGGCCAGTTGGAATTATTATTGTTTCACCATCACAGTATAATTTATTATTTTTTGTTGTAACATTTGGGGTTAAAAATGTAGTATAAAATCCAACCAATGCTACACTTTTAAAGTTGTCTCTTATAGGAACAGTTAATCTTTTTTTGAGTACTGATGAATTACCACTCAGTTGAATTATTCTACTCATTTATTAGTAATTAAATGAAGACAGATTGGGAACCAAAAATACGAATTCCAGAAAAGAAATCAAAAGCTAAGCATGGTAAATTATTACCTAATTCCATTAGATGTGCTATTATAGGACCTAGTGGATGTGGTAAAACAACATTAATGATCGATAATTATATTTTAGCACCAGGATGGTTAAATTGGAACAAAATTAATCATCTGTACATCTATTCTAAAAGTCTAGATCAGCCAAAATATCAACAATTTATTAAAAAATGTAACAAAATTGAAGAATCAACAGGTAACTCATTGGCATCATTTATTATCAACAATGATGAAATTATACCATTAGATGGATGTCAAGACAATTCACTTGTAGTATTTGATGACTTTATATTGGAAAATCAAGATGTTGTAAGAGAATATTTTACTAGAGGTAGACACAAAGGAGTAGATTGTTTTCACCTAGCTCAAACTTACTCAAAAATACCAAAACAATTGGTCAGAGATAATCTTAATTTCTTAAATATTTTCAGACAGGATGACACAAATCTAAATCATATTTATCACGAATTTGTTGGTGGTGATGTACGATATGATGAATTTAGAAATATGTGCAATAATTGTTGGAATGATGATGGTTTTGGTTTTATAACTATAGACATGACACGTAAATCAAATGATGGGAAGTTCAGAAATAAAATACAACATTTCATAAGAACATAAACGTAAACATAAACGTCAAACATAAACGTTAACATAAACATAAACATCAAACATAAACATAAACGTTAACATAAACGTTAACATAAACAAACGTCCAACATAAACGTTAACATAAACATAAACGTTAACATAACATAAACGTTAACATAACATAAACGTCCAACATAAACGTTAACATAAACATAAACGTTAACATAAACGTCCAAAATAAACGTTAACATAAACATAAAACATAAATGTTAACATAAACATCAACGTTTTTATGTTCTATAAATGTTTACAAAATATGATCCACAGCTTCTTAAACAAGCAAAACGAAATAAAAAGAAACAGAAAGAATTAAAAGAAGAATTTAAAAAATGGAAAAGACAACCCCGTACAGAATATGAAAAATATAAGAAAGAAGATCAACCTGTTATTGATGCTATAGAACAAGTAAAACAAGGCCTTGAAGGAATAGGTGATAATGTTCTGAAAGCTATTGAAGAAAATCGGGAAGTAGAAAAACAAATGATTCCATATCATAACTTTCATCAAGGATTTAATGACATACCACAGATTAAACAATATGATAGTTATAGTGATTTAAATGAAACAGAAATTGATGATGTTTTAAATAAATATGAGGAAGAAAGAAAAAATAAGAAAATGCGTAATAAAAATGATGATAGCAAAGGTAAAATTATAAATGTAAGTGAAAAAATGTTAAAATATATCAATCATAGTGAAGATACAGTCTTTGGATTAAGGCCAGTTGGTATGTTTAAGTATATTGGTAGTTTACCAGTAAAATTTGATGGAAATAAATTAATTATTGCTGAAAAAGAATATGAAGCAACAGATGGACTGCTGACACTTTTAACTAAAAAACACATTACCATAGATGACTTGGGTACAAAATTTGATGGTGTAGATTTATCAAATTATGCAAATATACTATATGAATCAGGTGCACTATATTCTGATAGAAATCCAAATAAAGTTAAATCTAGTAGAGGTATCAAATACAATAATTTGATAAAAAATATTCTTGATGACTATTTCCCGAAATTTAGAAGACCAACAATAGATTCATCATCAGAAAACGAAAAAACAGGCGAAGGATTTGTCAAAAAATATACTGAAAAACCAGTTGAATATGTTTGGATGAATGATGTACGTGAATTAATCGATAGATTAACAGTAATTAATGGAGAAGAAATGGCTGGTAACAACAATTATCATAATGAAAAAGTAGGAATAACTAAAATGTTAACAAATAAATTTAATGATTTCATCATCAACAATCCAAAAGGAATTCCATACTTGATTCGATTTTTGAATAATTTACAACACACTTTTTGGCAAAGTGAAAAATATGGTAAAGGATTAGTGAACACTTTGATTAACAAACTTCCATTCGAAATGCATCTTCCAGGTTATAATTATTGTGGACCAGGTACAAAATTAGATGAAATATTAGCACGGGGTGATAAAGGAATTAATAAATTAGATGAAGCATGTAAACAACACGATATTGCATATAGAGATCATAAAAGTTTAGAATCTAGACATATAGCTGACAAAGAACTTCAACTAGCTGCAAAAGAAAGAATGCATGCTTCTGATGCTTCATTTGGTGAAAAACTTGCCGCTACAGCAGTCAGAGGAATAATGTATGGCAAACGAAAATTAGGTATGGGCATTGATGTTGATGATAAAGGTTGGGGATTATGATGTCGCCTAAATTTTAATCTATATAAATGAATAACTTATCAATTGACTATACTTTGCTACCTAGTGGCAAAATTAAACCAAAAGCACTTAAAATTAAAGCCAATAATGAACAACTACATAGCATTGATCAATTTTTAACTGATGTTAAAAAAGGAAAAAAGAGAAAGAAACTGGTGGAAGTTTACTTATTACACTAGGTATTCCAGTTGTGAAAAAGATTATTGAATATTTACAGAAAAAGAAACAAGGTTCTGGTTTAAATCAACATGAAGGTGGTTTTCTACCTTTACTATTTGCAGCATTAGGAGCATTGGGATCTTTAGCGGGTGGAGCTGCAGCAATTACAAGTGATGTTCATAAGAAGCAAAAAGATGATGCAGAGTTAGCTGAACAAAAGAGACATAATATGGAGATAGAGAAGAAAGGTACAGGGTTAAAAAAACGTTGCAAAAAGTAATAGATAAGTATCCTAATGCATTAAGTAATTTTGATATAGAAAAACTAGTGAAACAATTAAAAATTAAACACTTTCGTGGTGTCTTCATGATTGATGAATTACCTAACAAACCAAATACAGTTGAATGTGGAATAGTTAATTTAGACACATCTGATCATGTTGGTACACATTGTATATGTTACTATAAGAATAATAGTAAGAAATTGGTGTTTGATTCATTTGGTGGCAATGTACCAAAACAACTAGTTAAATATTTAGGTCAAAATGCATTGTACTTCAATAATCAAAGAATCCAAAATTTTAATGAAGTAGTATGTGGTCATTTATGTTTATTCATGCTAAAACTACTATCAGATGGTTATAAATTCAGTGATATTTTGAATCTAATAAATGGACATTTTTGGAAATAAAATACCGAGAAAAATAAAATCAGAAAACATTAACAAAAATCAATTAGAATCACTAAACTCAAAATTGGATTCAAAAATTATGAATTTAATTAAAGAATTTGAAAGAGAACCGACTAACATTTTTGGGGTTACTAAAAAATATGTCACTTTTAAAGGTAAAAGATTAGTAAACATAAGTGATTCAATA
Organism: Schistocerca nitens; assembly: GCF_023898315.1. Taxonomy (NCBI): domain Eukaryota; kingdom Metazoa; phylum Arthropoda; class Insecta; order Orthoptera; family Acrididae; genus Schistocerca; species Schistocerca nitens. Next base: position 507,617,907 of record NC_064615.1, read on the forward strand.
AGTGGCTATGAAGCAGTTACAAAACGATATTTAGAAAAAGTCTTACAGAATAATGTTACTAAAGCTGAATATACAAGTATTCTAACACAATTTAGTAACTATTACAATAAGAAAGAAATAGAAAAGTCTTTTTCAGATTATATCCCAAAGTCAGATATATCACCATACCTAAATCAAATAAATAATCTTCAAAATAAAATCTGTGACAAACAAACAATTGATTTTACTTTTCTGACTGGTAAAGAAGTAATAGAACATCAATTTCAGTATGATGTAAAAATTAAGAAAATTATTATATCTGGAGCCAATATACAAGGTGAAGTGTATCCTGTCAATTTTTCAGTAAAAATTAAAAGATCTAATGGTAAGATAGAAAATGTATATACTAATCAACTAGATAATGTACATGAAATTAAATGGAGAGATAAATTGTTGATATCTCTAAATCAAGCAGTTAAAACAGTACCAGTAGATGTACAAATATTTTTATTTGGTGAATTGTTGTTAGAAGGAGAAAACTTGGAACCATAAATAATTTTTGCCTATATAAATGAATAATCACATTTACTGTTTAAAGTGTAAAAAATTTACAGAAACCCACAATCCTCATAGAGCTATAACAAAGAATGGTAGACAGAGGATTGAAGGTCGTTGTATAATTTGTAAAACAAAAAAGAGTAAATTTCTTAAAAAAATTTTGTAGGTGAAGGAATAGAGCCTAATATTCGTGAAGAAATAATTAATTGAACTACATAAACCTATGAGAAAAAATTACAATAGAAGAAAAGTGGTATCATTTGGGATAGATGATTTATGGCAAGCTGATTTAGTTGAAATGGATTCTGGGAATTTGAAAGGAATTTCAAAAATAAATAAAGGCTATAAATATTTATTGACTGTAATTGATGTATTTTCTAAATATGCATGGGCTATTCCAATTAAGGATAAATCAGGTGAAAATGTAGCAAATGCATTTGATAATATATTTGAAATTAGATCACCAAAAAATTTACAAACAGATAATGGAAAAGAATTCTATAATAAAGAATTTCAAGAACTAACGAAAAAATATAAAATTAATCATTATTCAACATTTAGTGAATTAAAAGCATCTGTTGTTGAACGATTCAATAGAACATTGAAAGAAAAAATGTGGAAAAAATTTAGTCTTCAAGGAAATTATAAGTGGATAGAAATTGTCTCAAAATTAGTAGATGAATATAATAATACAATACATCAAACTATAAAAATGAAACCTATTGATGTTAATGATAAAAATTACAAACCTAATGTAACTGTTATGTATCCAACTAAAGCAAAATATTCTATTGGTGATAAAGTTAGAATAAGCAAATTGAAAGGAATATTTGAAAAAGGTTATACTGCTAATTGGTCTACAGAATTATTTGAAATTGAAGATGTTATATATTCATATCCAATTACATACAAATTGAAAGATATTAAAGGAAATTATTATGAATATGAACTACAGAAAACAAAATATCCAGATGTATATCTTATTGAAAAAGTGCTAAGGAAGAAAGGTGATAAAGTATTTGTAAAATGGTTAGGATTTGATGATTCACATAATAGTTGGGTAAACAAAGGTAATGTTATTTTGTAGATACAGATGTGAGTTTCTTGTGAATTTGTGATTTTTCATGTCGTTTAAGTTTACACCTAGCTACACTTCTACCACATTCACATGCAACTTTTTCATACATTTTATCCTTATTAATATCATTATACCTCTTAGTATAATAAAAGGCACACTGTTTACATATATTGCGATGACCATCTTTTCAAAATTTATCAGTATGAAAATCATTTAAAATTTTTTCAGTTTTACATCGACTACACTTTTTGGTAGTATCCATTTATATAGCAGAAAAATTTTCAAGTTTATGTAATGTATTGTTTAGTACAATTATTAGTTCTGATATTATTGCACAGTCTATTCCAAATAACGACAAATCTGTTGTACCAGCACTTATTACCTTTTTTGTGAATTCATTATATTCATAAAATGTCTCATCTTTGAAAAAATACAACATCCCATTAATGTATCTAAACACTGAAGTTACACCAGATGGTAATCCTGAAAATTCTCTACTTATAATACCACGTACTTTATATTTTAAATTACATTCATCCAACTCAGCATAGAAAAATTCATTAAAGAATAAAACTGTTTTACCCGAATTTGTATTGACTATACCATTTAATTTGAAATTATTACGTAAACCTGTACTAGATAATGGTTTTGGATATCCTGAAATTAACTGCAATGTCCCTATATGCATCATATAGATCATATTATCAGCAAATATTACAACCTCACCTCCAGGTCTTTGATAAATTCCATCTATTTTTTGTAAACCATGTGGTAAGAAGTTTAGCCAATTTGTTATTAGTTTCGGGTTCATATCATTACCAATCCATACCCATTTCTGATAAAAGATATATAACATTCCATTTGAAAACAATAAGTGGTCGAAATATTTGCTTTCACACAATGATTCAGCTGGCTCAATTGGTGTAGATGATGTAGGAAAACTTACACTTACTTTTGGTGTAGTAGTCTGTTGTGATACTTTACCATATAAGTTTGAATAGCTTCAATATCATCTTGACTCAATTCTAAATGTGATCCATTATAGTACGCATACATCATTGAACCATAAACATCAGAATGTTGTAAACCTAATGAATGACCGATTTCATGCACTAACACTTCAAATAGATTTGTTTGATGTTTTGGTGTATTTTTATCAATTTCCAAATACCACAATTCATCATCATCCATATGTATTTCTACAGGATTATTATTCATATCTGGAAAAAATGCATGGCCTAACACATTACCTTTTCCATCTAGGTCTTTTGAACAATGGATAGTTTTATCAATTTCATATCTATGTTTTCGTCTTTTACTTGTAATTAAGATATCAGGATTATTGCTATCATGACGAAACTGAATGTCAATATATTTTTGCCATAAACTAAATGCTGCTTCTGTTACATGTAATACCTTTTTAGTAGCACCTTTATAATGCCATTTTATATGTTTCTTATTCCATTTATACATACTAGTTCTATAGCTATTAAAATCATCTTTTACACCACATCTAGGCATATTCATAAAATTTAAAGTATCGTCACTTAAATCACCATTTATTTCAAGATTATATGTTAACTGAAATAACATTAATGCCTCTCTAAATGCATCATCACTGACTTTACTATTTTCATTTTCTGGAATATCTAGGTAACCATAATCATTTAAATACTTTATTGCTTTAGCCTTATCATCAGCAATTATTATTTTAATTAATAATAGCAATAAAAATAACTTCATTTATATACATTTAAAAAATTCAATCTTTATATATTCATTCTCATCATTAATATAGAAATCAATAATATGATTATCAATTGTTGAAGAAAAATCCCATCCATCATAATCCTCAGATGAAGTAACTGTTTCTTTAAAATTTAGAAATATATTTTCATCATATATAATGATTTTATAAGTTGTATACAACATTTTTTCATATTTTATATAACCAATCCTAAGATTATTATGTAAATAAAAATCAATGTTGAATTCTTCAAGTTTAGATATAACATTTATTAACCTCATTTATTAATACCAAAATAAATTCAATACCAGATAAAAAAAATGGAATATGATAATTAAGTATTTGATCTGGAAACAGTCCATGAAAAAATAGAATATAATATAAAACAAACTGGATTAAGATAATTTAATAATTGTTGGTATCAAACAGTTATAAACTTAAATTAATAATAAAGATCAATATTTTAAACACTAATTTTCAACAAAAGTAAATTTCCAAGCACTTTTTCAAAATTAAATTTTATATGACATTCATAAAAATTATTATATACATCTAATAACTCAAATGAATTAAAACCATCTGATTCCAATAACTCATATTTAAAATCCTCAAATAATTCAGACATTATATCATTCTTATTAACTTTTACTTTAATATCGAAATATACTTTACCTTCTTTAATAACACAATTAGCCGAATCAATATTATAATTAGTAACATACATTTCTAATTTATCGATAACGAATTCCATTTATAGGAAATGTTATTTATAAGAATATTATTTATTTTTAATTTTTTAAATTTTTTTTGAATTTTTTTATTTTAGGTTTTAAATACTAATGTATATATATCTAAAGTACTAGAATTTTAATGATTATATATATTTATCTTATTTTATATATATGTACTTATTATAAATTGTTTATTGCTAAATATTATACTAAAATGTTTATAATTATATGTAATTTATTTTTTAATTTTTTATTTTTTGTATTTATATTTTTTATTTTTATATTTTTTATTTTTTGTACTTATATTTTTTATTTTTATATTTTTCTTTTTAATTTTTGTATTTCTAATATTTTTATTTTTTTATTTTTTTATTATTTTTATTATGTATTTATTTTTGATTATATATTTATATGTTTATTCTTCTAACATTAGTTCTACACATAGGACATGTATCGTTTTCTGTTAACCATATATCAACACATTCTTTATGAAACACATGTTTGCATTGTGTTTTCACAAATTGTCTATCGTCAGCCATTAAACATATAGAACATTCAATATCATCAGAATTTACTATTATTTCATAAGTTGACATTATTGTTTGTATGAATGAGTTAGATAGGTTTTGTCTTTCTAAAATACATTGCCAATGAACTTTATCTTGAAATTCTAATATAAATACTTCAGATAAATATTGATGAAATGATATTCTGTACCAATTTACTTTGTCTTGAAATTCTCTTATTATATCCTCTGATAATGTTTGATACATTGAAATATCATCCCAATTTAATTTATCATGAAATGTTCTTATAGCATCATCAGATAAATTTTGTCTCATTGATATCAGATACCAATTTAATTTATCTTGAAATGTTTTCATGAAATCTATGGATAAACCATAAATGGTTGAAATTTTATCCCATTCAAATTCATTAAATGGGTTTTTACTTTTAATATATTCAACAACCATATCAGCATATGTTTCATTACATTTATACACTTGATATAATTGTCTAACAGTTAATTTATTAAACAGATGATGAATCATTCTAATTAGTTGTTGTTCTCTATCATTTGGTTCATTCACTTGATTATTATTGTTATTATTATTATTATTATTAATGTTATTATTATTATTAATGAGATTTATTAATTGTTGTTTTTTCATTTTAGAATAACCTTTTAGTCCTAATTGTTTAGCTTTAGCTTTTAGTTCTTTTAGGTTTAGTAGGTTTAGGTTATCCAATTATGAGATATATTTTTTTAAGAGAAAATAGATACATCCATTTTTAAGAAATATAGTAATTGAATATTATTATATGCTATGCATAATAAGTAATTAATTGAATAAATATTAAAAGTATTAGAAAAATATTACTTCAATGATAAGTAATTAAAATATGATTTTATAATTATAATATCTTGTTCTAAAATATATTAAATGAATAATTAGTATAGTTATTAAAAGGATTATTTCATTAAATTAATAATTAATATATCTCTTAAAATAATACACATATGATAATTGAATAATTAGTATATCTATTAATAATAATAAAACATATAAATATATAATTATTATTTCTATAAAAATATATAAACCATATTATTTGAATAATTTGTATATCTATTAAAAATAAGTAACACACATCAATTCATAAATATTATTTCTATAAAAATATATAAACCATATTAATTGAATAATTATTGTATCAATAAAAATTAGTAAAGTATATTAATTTAATTCTTATTGTATCTAGTAAAATATATGTATCTGTATCTATTAAAGTGTATTATTAGACTAATTATTATGTCTAGCAAAATAAATTAATTGAATAAAAATATATATCTGTATCTAGTATAATATATTAGTTGTATAATTATTGTATTTAGTTAATTATCTGAATTGAATAAAAAAATATATAACTGTAGTACTTCAATAGATAAAAAATATATATATGTCTGTAGAAAAAAATTGTTGAATAATAATTATATCTAGTAAAATATATTAATTGATAAATATTATATTGAATAAAATAAATTAATTGGATCGAAATATATGTAGTATATACTAAAATAAATTAGTTGAACAATTATTATTTCTAAAAATATATTATTTGAATAATCTGTATGTACTAAATTATGTTAGTTGAATAAATCCTATATACAGATAAATAAATTAATTGTATAAAAATATATTTATTTAAAATTGCATATACTAAAAATTCTTAAAAAATTTTTTCCTTATAAATGGAGTTATCTACAATGAATATTAAACAACTCAAAAGATATGCTAAAAATAAGGGTATTAAAGGTTATAGTAATTTAAAGAAATCAGAATTAATAAATTTAATTACATTACAAGAATTTCCTTTTCAGGATGAATTGTTTCATCAACCTAAATCAAGACCATAACAGATACCTAATATAAACTACTTTTATAGATTTGATGATGAAATGTTTCAAGATAAAGAATCCAAACCATTGAAAGAAATATTTCCATTTTCTACTAATGTTTTTGGTAAAAAAAGAGAAAGGGAAACAGTTAGATATTATCTAGTCAATACAGCATTTAGAAGAAGATTACAAACCAGAAATTTTGTAAATAATATTAATTCAGTTGAACCTAATCATTTTTTAAATGCAGTGGAACCAAAAATTATGAAATTAATTAAAGAAAATTTAAAACTACATAATGGTTTGAAAATAAATTTTAATTTGTTTTGTGAGTACAGAATGCAAACAAATAATAAACTTCAGGAATTTGGACATCAAACACAAACCTATACTGTCATTACAGAAAAGGATTCCATTAAAAAATTTTAACAAAAATGTCTAATTTTCAAGCTAGAGGTTCAGGTTGGACACTGAACAGAGTTATTGGTTTACAATTAGGAATTAATAAATATGTCCCATTGAGAGGATCATCTTACATTGAATTACCACAAAAAATAAAACAAAAGCAAGCATGTATTAATGTAAAAAATAATGATCAAAAATGTTTTCTATGGTCTATAGCTTCTGCATTAAATCCAGTAGATAGACAGAAATGTAAGAATCCAGATAGAACAAGTAATTATAAAGAATTTGTGATACAGCTTGAAGAAAAATTACCTAATATTTCGTATCCTGTTGAAATTGATAATATTCCGAAAATTGAACCTAAACTGAATATATCTATTAATGTTTACTCATTTGATGAAAAATACCAAGTGTATCCATTAAAAATTACAAAAAGTAAGAAGGAAAAACATGTAAATTTATTATATTTTAAAAATAATGAAATCTCACATTATTGTTGGATTAAAGATTTATCTCGACTTATTTCAGCCCAAATCTCAAAACATAAAGAATCAAAACTTATTTGTGATATGTGTTTACTACATTTCAATACTAAAGAAAAATTAGATAATCATACCAAAAACTGTTTGGTTAACAAACCATTAAGAGTGGAAATGCCACAAAAAGGCTCCTATATCCATTTCAAAAATTATCAACATACACAGACAGTTCCATTTGTTATCTATGCTGATTTTGAAAGTTTACTATTGAAGATGGATAATTGTCAACCTAATCCAGAAAATTCATATACAATGAAATATCAAAAACATGAACCAAGTGGTTTCTGTTATTATATAAAATATATAAATGGACATTATAAAGATCCTGTTGTTTATAGAGGACCAAATTGTCATGAAAAATTTGTTGAATTTATCAAACAAGAAGTTGAAGAAATTGGAAGTATTTATTCTGAAATTGAAGAAATGGAATCATTAACACCTGAAGAACAATCAACTCATGATAAATCTAAAGTCTGTACATTGTGTAGGTGTCATTACTCAAAGAAAAATAATAAAGTTCGTCATCATGATCATTTAACAGGAAAATATATAAATCCATTATGTAATAATTGTAATTTACAGCTACAGCATCCAAGTTTTGTACCGATTTATTTACATAATTTATCGGGGTATGATTCTCATTTGTTTGTAAAAGAACTGGGTTATGATAATAAAGAAATAGATTTAATACCAAATAATGAAGACAGATATATTAGTTTTGGAAAAAAGACAGAAACATTGAAAATGAGATTTATTGACACATTTAGATTTATGGCTTCTTCACTTGACAAACTTTCATCAAATTTGAAAAAGGGTCAAATGAAAAACATTAGAAAATTTTTCTCAGAAGAGTTATACAATCTAGTGATTAGAAAAGGTGTTTATCCTTATGATTACATGGATTCTTGGAATAAATTTGAAGAAACACAACTTCCACAAAAAGAAGAATTTTACAATAAACTGAATGACTGTGAAATAAGTGATGAAGATTATAAACATGCCAAATTAGTTTGGGAAAAATTCAACATAAAAAATCTTGGTGAATATCATGATCTGTATCTTAAAACTGATGTATTGTTATTGGCTGATGTGTTTGAAAATTTTAGAAAAACTTGTATTAAAGCATACAGTTTAGATCCATCTTGGTATTTTACTGCTCCTGGTTTATCTTGGGATGCAATGTTAAAAATGACTAAACAACCACTTGAATTATTACATGATTATGATATGATTTTGATGGTTGAAAAAGGAATTAGAGGTGGTATATCTCAATGCTGTAAAAGATATGTTAAAGCAAATAATAAATATATGAAAGATTATGATGTTAAAAGGTATCAAATTATTTGGCATATTTAGATGCAAACAATTTATATGGCTATGCTATGAGTCAATATTTACCATATGGCGAATTTTAATGGGATGAACCAAATAATTTTGATTGTACAAAAATACGTGGAATTTCAGATACTGCTAAAATCGGATATATTTTCGAAGTAGATCTAGAATATCCAAAAGAATTACATGATTTACATAAAGATTTACCTTTAGCTCCTGAGAATAAAATTGTACCTAACACTAAAGAAAGCAAACTGTTGACTACTCTAAATGACAAGAGTAATTATGTAGTTCACTACAGAAATCTCAAACAATATTTATCTCTAGGAATGAAAATAACAAAAATACACAGAGTATTGAAATTTAACCAATCTGATTGGTTGAAAAAATATATAGATTTAAATACTCAAATGAGAATGCAATCGAAGAACGATTTCGAAAAAGATTTCTACAAACTGATGAATAATTCAGTATTTGGCAAGACAATGGAAAATATAAGAAACAGAGTAGATATAAAGTTAGTTTCAGATGGTGAAAAATGTGATAAATTAATAGCTAAACCAAACTTCAAACAAAGAACTATATTTAATGAAAATCTTGTTGCCATTCATATGAATAAAACAAAAATCGTATTTAATAAACCAATCTATGTTGGAATGAGTATACTCGATTTATCTAAAGAACTGATGTATGATTTTCACTATAGAATAATGAAACCAAAATATGGTGAAAATATTGAGTGGTGTTACCAAGATACAGATAGTTATATCTACAATATAAAAACAGATGATTTCTATGAAGACATGATATCGATGATTGACTACTTTGATACAAGTGACTATCCAACAAATAATATTTATAATATTCCACAAGTAAACAAGAAAGTTTTAGGAAAAATGAAAGATGAATGCAATGGAAAAATAATTGAAGAATTCTGTGGTTTAAGAGCAAAAATGTATGCTTATAAGGTTGGCGATAAAATAGAAAAAAAATCTAAAGGAGTTAAGAAATGTGTTGTTAAAAATAAAATAAGCTTAGAAGATTATAAAGATTGTTTGTTTAACAACAGAGAACAGTACAGAAGAATTAATATGATTCAAAGTGAAAAACATGAAATCTACAGAGTCGAAATAAACAAAAAAGCATTGAGTCCTCACGATGACAAAAGACATGTTCTGGAAAATAAAATAGATACATTACCATATGGACATTACAAATTGTAGACAAATATTTGTGTACTAAATTTCATTATTAGTCGTTTTTTATATACAGTTTTTATAGTAAATACTGGTACTTCATTATTACTTACAGAATATTGCATTTACATCCACTTTCTGTACTAATTTATCGATGTTTTTGAGACAGTGGCATTGAAGTTATCTTTGTACCGTTCGTCTTTATTAGTTGTGTTTTATATGCCGTTTTTATAGTAAATTTACTGTTTTTGTATTGTATTTCATTTTTAGGAACAAAAATATTGCATTTACCTCTATTTTCCGAGTTATTTTATCGATGTTTTTGAGATTGGGGTGGGGTGGGGCGGTGACCCCAAATACTATCTACTATAACCCTAATGTCAGCATCAGAGAAGTTGCTGCTGTACAAGGTAACGTTGACCACGTCACTGTATGGAGAGTACTAGGGGAGAACCAGCTGTTTCCGTACCATGTACAGCGTGTGCAGGCACTATGAGCAGCCGATTGGCCTCCACGGGTACACTTCTGCGAATGATTCATCCAACAATGTGTCAATCCTCATTTCAGTGCAAATGTTCTCTTTACGGATGAGGCTTCATTCCAACGTGATCAAATTGTAAATTTTCACAATCAACATGTGTGGGCTGACGAGAATCCACACGCAATTGTGCAATCACGTCATCAACACAGATTTTCTGTGAACGTTTGGGCAGGCATTGTTGGTGATGTCTTGATTGGGCCCCATGTTCTTCCACCTACGCTCAATGGAGCACGTTATCATGATCTCATACGGGATACTCTACCAGTGTTGCTAGAACATGTGCCTTTACAAGTACGACACAACATGTGATTCATGCATGGTGGAGCTCCTGCACATTTCAGTTGAAGTGTTCGTACGTTTCTCAACAACAGATTCGGTGACAGATGGATTGGTAGAGGCGGACCAATTCCATGGCCTCCACGCTCTCCTGACCTCAACCCTCTTGACTTTCATTTATAGGGGCCTTTGAAAGCTCTTGTCTACGCAACCCCGGTACCAAATGTAGAGACTCTTCGTGCTCATATTGTGGACGGCTGTGATACAATACGCCATTCTCCAGGGCTGCATCACCGCATCAGGGATTCCATGCGACGGAGGGTGGATGCATGTATCCTCGCTAACGGAGGACATTTTGAACATTTCCTGTAACAAAATGTTTGAAGTCACGCTGGTACGTTCTGTTGCTGTGTGTTTCCAATCCATGATTAATGTGATTTGAAGAGAAGTAATAAAATGAGTTCTAACATTGAAAGTAAGCGTTTCCGGACACATGTCCACTTAACATATTTTCTTTGTTTGTGTGTGAGGAATGTTTCCTGAAAGTTTGGCCTTACCTTTTTACCTCATATATATACACTCCTGGAAATGGAAAAAAGAACACATTGACACCGGTGTGTCAGACCCACCATACTTGCTCCGGACACTGCGAGAGGGCTGTACAAGCAATGATCACACGCATGTCACAGCGGACACACCAGGAACCGCGGTGTTGGCCGTCGAATGGCGCTAGCTGCGCAGCATTTGTGCACCACCGCCGTCAGTGTCAGCCAGTTTGCCGTGGCATACGGAGCTCCATCGCAGTCTTTAACACTGGTAGCATGCCGCGACAGCGTGGACGTGAACCGTATGTGCAGTTGACGGACTTTGAGCGAGGGCATATAGTGGGCATGCGGGAGGCCGGGTGGACGTACCGCCGAATTGCTCAACACGTGGGGCGTGAGGTCTCCACAGTACATCGATGTTGTCGCCAGTGGTCGGCGGAAGGTGCACGTGCCCGTCGACCTGGGACCGGACCGCAGCGACGCACGGATGCACGCCAAGACCGTAGGATCCTACGCAGTGCCGTAGGGGACCGCACCGCCACTTCCCAGCAAATTAGGGACACTGTTGCTCCTGGGGTATCGGCGAGGACCATTCGCAACCGTCTCCATGAAGCTCGGCTACGGTCCCGCACACCGTTAGGCCGTCTTCCGCTCACGCCCCAACATCGTGCAGCCCGCCTCCAGTGGTGTCGCGACAGGCGTGAATGGAGGGACGAATGGAGACGTGTCGTCTTCAGCGATGAGAGTCGCTTCTGCCTTGGTGCCAATGATGGTCGTATGCGTGTTTGGCGCCGTGCAGGTGAGCGCCACAATCAGGACTGCATACGACCGAGGCACACAGGGCCAACACCCGGCATCATGGTGTGGGGAGCGATCTCCTACACTGGCCGTACACCACTGGTGATCGTCGAGGGGACACTGAATAGTGCACGGTACATCCAAACCGTCATCGAACCCATCGTTCTACCATTCCTAGACCAGCAAGGGAACTTGCTGTTCCAACAGGACAATGCACGTCCGCATGTATCCCGTGCCACCCAACGTGCTCTAGAAGGTGTAAGTCAACTACCCTGGCCAGCAAGATCTCCGGATCTGTCCCCCATTGAGCATGTTTGGGACTGGATGAAGCGTCGTCTCATGCGGTCTGCACGTCCAGCACGAACGCTGGTCCAACTGAGGCGCCAGGTGGAAATGGCATGGCAAGCCGTTCCACAGGACTACATCCAGCATCTCTACGATCGTCTCCATGGGAGAATAGCAGCCTGCATTGCTGCGAAAGGTGGATATACACTGTACTAGTGCCGACATTGTGCATGCTCTGTTGCCTGTGTTTATGTGCCTGTAGTTCTGTCAGTGTGATCATGTGATGTATCTGACCCCAGGAATGTGTCAATAAAGTTTCCCCTTCCTGGGACAATGAATTCACGGTGTTCTTATTTCAATTTCCAGGAGTGTATATATATATATATATATATATATATATATATATATATATATAACTTTGGCTCAGAAGGTAGTAAATTATGCTGCCACAAAAGTCTTTGGTCACTTACCTAATAGCATCACATTGCCATATAGCATTTAAAAGGAAATTAAAGTAATTTCTTAATGGCAACTCCTTCTACTCATTAGATGAATATTTGGGTATAGTAAGTGGGTAATTTCCCCAACCACCAAAAAAAAATTAAAAATTTAAGTGTCATGTAATATTTTGTGTAATGTAATATCTTGTATAGACACCTTTTGTTAACCTGACACGTTCCACATCATTACGAAGTGTCGTATTCATGATCTATGGCACAAGTACTAATCTAATCTGGAAAACACACACAAACCCATGCCCGAGGAAGGACTGGAACCCCTGACGCGGGGAGCCGCACGGGCCACGACAAGGCGCCTCAGACCGCGGCTAGCCCGCGCGGCACGTGGAAAACACTGGCAAGAAGAAGAGAGTGGGTGACTGATTAGCTAATAAAACACCAGGGAGTAACTTCCGTTGTAACAGAGGGAGCAGTACGGGCTAAAATCTGTAGTACATGAGAGAGACTGAAATAGATGCAGAAAATATTTAAGGACGTAGGTTGCACAGGTTGGTACAGGAAAAGAATTCGTGGCTGGCCGTATCAAACTAGTCAGAAGACTGATGACTCAAAGAAAAAAAGTATTATTTTGCAAGATGCTTTGTACCGGGCGATCAAAAAGTCAGTATAAATTTGAAAACTTAATAAACCGCGGAATAATGTAGATAGAGAGGTAAAAATTGACACACATGCTTAGAATGACATGGGGTTTTATTAGAACAAAGAAAAAAAAAACAAAAAAAACAAAGTATTGGCAGACGCGTGAAAGATCTCTTGCGCGCGTCATTTGGTGATGATCGTGTGCTCAGCCGCCACTTTCGTCATGCTTGGTCTTCCAGGTCCCCAGACCTCAGTCCGTGCGATTATTGGGTTTGGGGTTACCTGAAGTCGCAAGTGTATCGTGATCGACCGACATCTCTAGGGATGCTGGAAGACAACATCCGACCCCAATCCCTCACCATAACTCCCGACATGCTTTACAGTGCTGTTCACAAAATTATTCCTCGACTGCAACTATTGTTGAGGAATGATGGTGGACATTTTGAGCATTTCCTGTAAAGAACATCATCTTTGCTTTGTCTTACTTTGTTATGCTAATTATTGCTATTCTGATCAGATCTGTCGGCCATTTTTGGAACGATTGTATATTTTTGGTTCTAATGAAACCCCATGTCATTCCAAGCATGTGTGTCAATTTGTACCTCTCTATCTACATTATTCCGCGATTTATTCAGTTTTCAAGTTTATACAGACGTTTTGATCAGCCGGTATATTAGTATGTTGGCATTATACAAAGGAAACGAAGCAGCACAGACAGCGCCTCCCAGCCATCTGTGATGATGAGCAGGCTGCCGTCGGCCGGCCGGTGCTTGACCCAGTTGATGACGGCACTTATAGCCGCGCGCCGCCCTGATGGCCCGCCGCCGTCGCTGAGAGATGTCTCGACGGGAGGACGTCCGACAGCCGGCGGCCCTCTGATGGATGCGCTGTCCCGTCACAGCTGTCCGGGCGCCAGTAATGCACACAGCGGCGCGCTGCGTGACCACCGCCACTGACGGCGAACTTCTGTTTACACGCGCTGCGCTGTTTACAACTCACACAGTGGCTCTCGTAAAGGTGCTGTGAGCGGTACGCCGTAATTACGTTCCGCAACTGATAAGTGGACATATCGAAAATATACTGTCGACTGTCACGATTTTCAACATTCACTCGGAACTGGCCTCGATAGTTGATCAGTAATCACGCATTCACTGACATTTTGTCATTTCTGCCCTGCATGCACACGGCTCATTTCCTCTTACGTGTCTACCGTAGTTAATTTAATTACCCCACTCAAACTGCCGTGGCTGATTGGAGAGATAGGACAGCAGCACAATCAAAATTATCTGATATTCACACATGGTATCCCTTTTATCTAAGATGCATGTAAGATAGTATATTCACTCCAAATAACTAATACCCCTCCAAAATTAACACACACCTATACATTCTTCAAAACTGAAAATCGTTGCTCATAAAATATCAAGCCAAGAAGTGAAACAGTACAATTCAGAGCTACTGGCCAATAACTCTAAAAATGTATATCATGCCAAAACTCAGAGAAACTTCCACAATGTCTTAATAGCTTTAAAACAAGTTCCCCAAATGTTAATTCCAGTGTAAAGCAACACTAGTTTCAAATCAAGAGCCGGCCGTTGTGGCCGAGCGGTTCTAGGTGCTTCAGTCTGGAGCCGCGCGACCGCTACAGTCGCAGGTTCGAATCCTGCCTCGGGCATCGATGTGTGTGATGTCCTTAGGTTAGTCAGGTTTAAGTAGTTCCAAGTTCTAGGGGACTGATGACCGCAGATGTTAAATCCCATAGTATACAGAGCCATTTTTTTTTCAAATCAAGAAGCATAAAACTTAAACGTAAAAATTCCGAAAGGTAAGCCTGTTCATTTCTATTAATAAAATACAAAACCACTCATCAGAAAATAACAAAGTTTACAAAAAATGACCTGCTGGTAGAAAGGCAATTTGGCCCGTCGAATTCACAGTACTCTTTACGTCGTACGTTTCACAAATGCTGAGCATCTCTTAACGACCAGTGGCGCTATTGACGTCCGCTTTCATTACATCACAAACAAACTACATAATATACCTTTGAATATAATACAATCCGTTTCCTAAAACAGGCATACTTCCATAAGCTAGCGGTAGAACATACGCAAGAAGAGACTGACAGTAGCGCTTTCTGCACAACTTTTAAATCTCGTGCAGAAAAGTGATAAGATCAGTCTTTTAAGGTGAAGCGCAATAATTCCAATAAATTATTATAAGGTCAAGCGAGACATGTAAAGCATGTCTAATCTCGCCTCACAAATATAAGCGAAACTTCAGCCCTAACTCAAGCCTTACGTTTACTTGACAAGCATTTCATTAGCTCCAGCATTAATCTTTCAGACTAAGAAGCACAAGTACAAGCGTACACGGTAAATGTCAGTAATACCTGACCACTACATTGCCGTAAAAGAGCCTCCGCACCCGGGCCCCATTTTTTTCCATCACCCACAGCTGAAATAGCGTGAAACTTCCTCTCGCATTACGTGGGTCATTCTGCAAGCACGTTAACCCCCGGACTGAAGACAACGCTTCGTGTCAGGCCATCCTGTAGTTTCTGTTCACAAAAACTAGCCAACCAGAGGCCAGGAAAAGCAATGTTTCCTCATAAGGACGTGCTCCGTACAGCCAACTGGAAATGACAAAACGTATTTCTCGGTCGTTCCGTCGGATAGCCCATAGACTTATCCCGTGATCACAGCGCAGCATGTCTCGCAAAGTTGAGTTTATCCCATATTCCACCAAATTACATCTTTGATGTGCCACATTACTTTGATGGAACTGTTGTCTCCAAATAAACTAACCTCATGTTTGAAATTTGACAGATCTTAGCATATGCGTGATACACCAAAACCGTTAAACCTTGCACTTTTGGACGCGTAATACGTCGATTCCTCGATATAAGCCTTAGGATGTATATATGTTGTTTGAAAATAGATTGATATTAGGAAACGGCAGTTAATACAGCTTTTTTCACTGAAAAATAATGGCAAAGCGAATAAACGATATTTATTGGTGTAGTGAAAAATACAACATAAGCTGTCTGCCTGCAGATATCCGTTTTTTTTTTTTAATTTCAAAATGTCCAGTTCCGGGTACTGTCGCCAATTTTCAGATTTTTGAACGGCCAATAAATTAAAATTGAGTTGGTACATTGTAGAACTTTCTATTGTAATTAAATTGGGAAAATTATTAAGCTTCGTAAACATTGATTATAGCCCAATTGTAATTTATTTGTTGCTTTACGGATCTAAAGGTGGGCACCACTGCCCGAAAACAAAATTGGGTCTGAGCACTACGGGACTCAACTGCTGAGGTCATCGTCCCCTAGAACTTAGAACTACTTAACCTAAGAACATCACACACATCCATGCCCGAGGCAGGATTCGAACCTACGACCGTAGCGGTCGTGCGGTCCCAGACTGTAGCGCCTAGAACCGCTCGGCCACACCGGCTGGCGCCCGAAGACGGTCATTTTGAAATAAAAACAGTTAATTTTGTAAAAATAAGGATAGCGGATAACTCTGTGACAAGTACGTCCAGATTTGATGAAGGTAGTGAAAATAGCAGCAATTGTTTTAATACCGTATTATCTGTAAAAAAAAAGTCAAGAACAGGGTCACCTGCAATTTCATCTGTAATTTATAGGCTACCGGTTTCAGCGTTACAATATGCCATCATTAGGCTCTCTGTACCACATAGCAGCTGCATTTCCTCAGTGACAACAGTACGTATGTCACATGTGAAAATAACCGGACTTCGTGCCAGCTTCCGTTCACATTGCGTTTGCACACAACCTGGAGCTTGGGGGACGTCTAGTTATTGTCACATAATACATTCAGCCGTATCTGGTGTAGAAATCCTGACGTTGACGTATTGTATCGCTGAAACCGGTAGACAATACACTGGAGTTGAAATTACAGTTTACGGTGGTCTTAACATTTCTTACAGGCATATCAGCTGTTGTCCCATCACTTAATAAAGCACGGACGGATGCATCCCAGTTACACTGTATTATTTGTTCTCTGTGTCAGCTGCGCAACATTACAGTACAGCACGTGTTGTGTCCCTGCAGGAAGCTGCCGACCGCACCAGCTGCTGCACCAGCACAGCCACAGCCGGCTGTCGTCGGGGAAGTCCCGCGATGACGAGGCGGACGGCCGGCGCGCCAGCTCGCGCGGCATCATCCCCAAGGCCAAGGTCAAGACCGTCAAGATGACCTTCGTCATCGTCTTCAGTAAGTCCTAGGAGTCAGCATCGCTGCGCTCCACGTCACCTTGCAATGCTCCTCAGTGACTCACAGTTCTTCTTTTACTGTACCTCTCTATTTGTCAGAACATCATTTTGTCTCCATGAGATAAATTCTGGATATTAGAGTAGACTGAAAACATACATTAATGAAGAATTGAAGAGAAAAGTAGTGTGCACATTAAATATATCCTTGATGCAGATGCAGTCGGCAAGGAAATCCTACTTCCTTTCGGAATTAAAATATTACACACCTAAGTGCCCCAACGACGTATCACGTCAATGTTTACTGACAAAAGAACGATCATATGGGATGTAAAATAAAATTTGTTACTGGACTAAAGATTTGTTGGTACGGAGAACGCGACGTGTTATTTTAAATGGAGAATCAACGAAATAAGCAGAAGTAATCTGCGGCTTGCTCCCATATGCTTATACTGGGACCCTTTCTCTTCATTTTCTAGATTAATGTCTGACAGACAATGTTAAAATAACCTCAGATTCTTTTTACATGACGCAGATAGCTATCTGAAAAACTCTGCTCGAATATTAACTCAGATCTACGCAAGAACTCAATGTGTTGCAAAAATTAGCAGTTTTCTTTAAATGTACAGACGAAAGAAATCTCTTACTATGGGGGAGGAACTATATAAGCTGCAACTACGTGTATTGATTCAATGCAAGGGTTGCCAGATGCCTGAGCATCACTGTTGAAAACAAAACAAACAGCCACTGCTGACGATCCACAGCTGTAAGAAATACTTCGAAATAGTTCTCTGACTGAGAATTCCTTGAAATCAGCTGTGTTAAGTATAGATTTAGTACCCATCGCGCCAGGTACGTCTCCCAGTCCGCCACAAATTTTCATATTTCGCTATTAGGTAATAAAAACTAAATAAAGGAATATATTCCATGGCTTGCAGGCTGATTTGAAGCTATTTCCCCTTGAAACGAAAATTTGCGTCATGCAATTGTCATAAGAAATTATGAACCTCACAGATAAGTATGGCAGATGGACTTGGTTAATTTATATTCAAGTCACATAGGGTTAACTAGGTACCAAAATGATATCAAAAGCAATTCGATTGCTTCACATTTATTTCACAAAGGTTTACACACATCGGAAAAACTAAACACGACGAATGTCTTCGTTCGAAATAAGAAGAAACTCATGAGGTATCAAATTGTCTGTTACAAGTAATAGACATTGCTTGTCAGTACATGGCAGCGTTCATAATTCGATTGTTGCGCTGTATAAGGTCTAAGGCACAACAGGTCCTCAAAATAACGATGTTATTTTCCACAGAAGCAGAAGTAATCTGAGGCTTGCCCCCATGTGCTTATACCGGAACCCTCATTTTCTAGATAAATGTCTAGCAGACAATGTTATCAGTGACCTCAGATTCTTTTTACATGAGACGAATACCTATCTGAAAAAATCTGCTCAAATACGAGTTAACTCAGATCTGCGCAAAAACTCAATGTGTTGCAAAAATCAGCAGTTTTCTTTATATGTACAGATGAAACAAATCTCTCTCTATCTCTTTCTCTCTCTCTCTCTCTCTCTCTCTCTCTCACACACACACACACACACACACACACGAGCGCGCGCGCGCGCGCGAAAGTTTAATTAATCCCATTGTTTAGACCTACTCTTAATGCAAGACACAATGCACTCTCAAATATATCCATATCAAAATTTCTCTGTCATGCTCGACAAGTGTTGTAATGGTATCGCCACATCTAAAATGCTCAAAGTGTGTAGTCATTTCGATCTGAGGGTAATTATTGATTGTTAATAGTAAGAACTATCATTCCTTCACGATTTTGTGAGTTTTCCAGTAATTTTTCACTTGAGTAAGCAACAATTTAGAGGGGGAAGAAGATAATCTATCATGTTCTATACTAGAAGAATATAATTGATGGTATTGATTGGCAATTATTGCTTTTCATTACAAATAATTGGGGCTAGTCGACGTTACGGCTTTCAAATATATTTACCAATTGTAACCATGGTGCCAAGGCTCTATAAATGTTTCACAAACAGTATTTCCTGTAAAAAGCTACTGAATAGTATACACATGTAATAAAAATATTCGATGTAGAAATATAACACTAATACACATAGCATAGCCAAAAGAGAAACACTGAGCTAATGCCATTCTAGGAAGGAGGAAGAAGGTGTTTTAACGATTTTATTGCTATGTACCACTTAAGTATGATACTTTCGAAATAAGGAAATAGAAATTTTCCAATGATTACATACATCTAAATGCGACCAAGTATAGTGCTGGCAGAAGACAAAGGTGAAACACCACCAAAGATAATGGTGCAAGACAGAAACAGAAGATCTATAGTTTGAAAATAAAATCTTTTCCACCACAATCAAATTATCATTAATAGAGTACAAAACACACACAGGTTGTATACAAGTATAATTACAGATCTCTGATTGGAAACGAAACTTCGAAGTGCAAGAAAATAAAATTCTGTTATTTCTCAAAATATGTAAGATTTCAAACACAAAATACACATTGTACTAGTGTTATACGTTAAACGTTCTATAAGATCTAAAAATAAATTACAAACTGCTTGCAAATCGTTACTACTAATAAAAATGTTTAGGTTAAGTATCACATCTTGTTAATCCACAAAGTACGATTGTTGTGCCACGCTCTGCAAGTGCAATGAACCCCTCAAATTAAATAGAGTTGCATCTAAATTGTCTGTGTAACTTATTAAAATACAGTCATCTCAATAAATGTCACTAATGAAATGGATTACACATAAGTAGACGATTGTAGTTTGGTATTGGTACCATGTATTAACTTCGTCAAAATGCATACATAATGGTTCCATAACATTGCAAAGAACACATGAGCGCTAATGGTGATCTAACTTCCAGCCCAATTGGCACATGTCTAAAACAATTAGCGTAATAAACAATCTTATACACCAGGAACATCATACGCTTGCAAAAACCAGTTTCAGCTAGTTCACCATTCATCCATACTCCTTCCCATGCTTGGAATTCATCTTGCTGAGGAATATGTTCAGAATGTCCGTCAAAAACAAATACTCTTTGCTGATAAATCAGGCCAGCCGGTGTGGCCGAGCGGTTCTAGGCGCTACAGTCTGGAACCGCGCGACCGCTATGGTCGCAGGTTCGAATCCTGCCTCGGGCATGGATGTGTGTGATGTCCTTAGGTTAGTTAGGTTTAAGTAGTTCTAAGTTCTAAGAGACTGATGACCATAGCAGTTAAGTCCCATAGTGCTCAGAGCCAGTTGAACCAGCTGATAAATCAAACAGCGACAAAAAGTGGGAAGGTGGAGCCATTGAAACATGTTTCCCTCTCACTATTATCACCTTACCCAGTCTTGGTTCTATCGGTGATATAGCAAGTATCGAGCTCATGTAGATAAATAGCGAGGGTTACTATACTTTAACTACTTTACAAGGGAATCCAACTATTCCCTTTCCCCATTCAAAAGATGTCAGCAGGTTACCATAAATAGCAGACTTTTATTTTTTAGCCTTTTTGGCAGGATAACAAATAAGAAAACAAATGCTCTTGCACAAAAATTTTCATTGTTATGATTATTATTATTATCTTGCATATATATTTACACACAGAAAACAGCTCTTTCCTTATGTTCTTTGGGTGAAGTTTTAATAACAGGCAGCTTAATTTGTAGCTTATAATTTAAATCTGCATCCAAATCATTTAATTCTTACCCTGCGTAACGTAAAAAAACCGAAGAACGCTTTTCCGAATTCTAATACACATATAATTTTTTCACATGAACTATCTTTCATACAGCCTTATTGAGAAGCCCCATTCCGCCTTGCAATTCTCCAAGGTGAGAGTATTTGGGAATTTTATTACCTGTATCACATTACTGCTAAAGCTGTTCATGTATTCTTGGTTGCACATAACCAACTCTTCTCTTACAAATTCTTGCAGATTTTCCATATAGAACTCTTAACAATTTCATGGGGCGTGGGGAGTACACTTATCAGCAAATGTGTTTCTTTACCATACACAAGGGTATACATCGTACAACGTTTGTGCTCCTTGATATCTGTTGCAACATCTGTATTTTCAGTTTGTTGTGACATATATCTCGTGCCATTGATGGGACATGAAAGGTATACATACAACCAAGTAACGATGTTTTAAACACCTGTAGGACCACCAGAGTAACTTTTCCATGGAACATGGGAAGTATACTTATTACAAAACTAATTTCTTCTTGTGTAGTGTGGAAGCATACTTACCACTAAATTAGTTGTTTTACTACTTATGTAGCAGACATGTTTTGGCAGTACGCTGTACCAGTTGTATGAAAACTGCTACAAAAACCAGGTTCTGTTTGTCGTGAAGTAACACTAGTGTCAGGTGTGAAGCTGGAACACATTCCCTCGTTTGTATAACAGGAAAATGGAAGTATACTTACCAACATAGTTTAACAGATCCTAAAAAGGTGAATGGAAGTATATGTAGCACTATAGTTTCTAGTCCTATAATCACATAAATAAAATTGCCAAAAAATAAATATAGACAGTTGATCACTACTATAATATGATGCGAAAAATATTATCTTCGCTGAATTTCTAAAAAAATCATACATAAGAGTTACGTTTTATGTTTGAGATAACCAATGATTGTTGAAAGTAGTTATTCTGTTGGTTTTAAATTCTGCAAACGTCTTTTCTATTGCTAGAAGCACAATGTCCAGTCCATACATTCAAGTACAATGTAACTATCCTTTTTAAGCAGATCCAAATGGTGATTGATGTTTATAATCATTTAATATAGTGAACGTCCATGGATGCACTGATTTCTGTGAGTATTCCAACGAGCCACCACTTCGCTTTGATTTCTTTTATTCCCCAGTGCTATGCAAATTTTTCCATACTCTGTGTTTAAAGTAATCTGTTAGCCTTGCTTGCACAACTGCAGTAGCTCCTTCTTTTTCGAGAGCAGTTTATATCGTTATACAGCAGCGTTTTTGTTACATACCGCAATTTTCATACTTTGACTGCAGTCACCTCCAGTTTGCAGTTTTCTTATTTTTTCCCCCCTACATGTAATACATTAATTGCCCTTAAGGGAGTAGTTTCTTTAATAGGGAATGGTTTGAGTCTGAGTGATACATTTATTCGTTTCTAAATTGGTTAATGGTAAGCAGTAAACACTAAGTGACACGCAGTAAAGGGGAAAAATGGGTAAATTGTAAATGAAAAAATGGTGAACGAGTCAACGTGTAACCTGATAACTGGAACTGTAAGTTAAGACTTATTGATGCCAGCAAGTAAGATGATGATGATGCAGAAGTGAAAATATTGTACATAATGTTATTCAGAATTATTCGCCAGCTGAGTCAGCAGGTGGCGGGGAGGGATTTCCCCAGAATTTCTTATCTGATATGAATTCTCCCCAAATCAGCAAGTTGTGGAAGTGTGGATACTCAGGAATTTCTTATCTTGTGTAAAACACCTACTCAGCTAGTTCGCACCAGTTTCCAGGCGTGCTCCACCTGGCCAAAAGTCGATAACAAATTATGGGGAATCTCTTCCACACCACTTACAGAATCAGTTACCGAATAGTTCTGAATACTATTACGTACAATATTTATGCATCTGCCTCATCATCTTCATCATCATTGTCGTCATCAGACTTTCTAGCACTATTACGTCTAAGCTTATAATTCCATTTACATGTTTATCCACTTACCTTTTTACTCATTTAACCATTCACTCACTTACGTACCTACCAATTTACCCAATTTCTCATATCTACCAACTTACCCATTTCCTCAGTTACCCATTTACTCTTTCATCCATTTACTCATTAACCCATTTACCATTTATCATTTTTCCATCTATCGTTTTTTCGGTTCACGATTTTAAAGAGCGTAAATGTGCCTATCGCTCAGATTTAAACTATTCATTATTAATTAAACTACTAATTTAAGTGCAATCAGTGTATTATACATACAAAAAGAAAACTAGAAATGGCACAGATGGAAGTCAAGGAAGGAGGAGTATACGACAAAAATGATTCCATAACAGAATAATATAAACTGATATTCGAAAAATAAGAAACCGTTGGAAAAATAAGAAATCATTGCGGATATGCAGGCAAGGCATACATATTCTTCTAAACACAGTGTATGGAAAAATCTAGATAAGAATGGGGAATACAAGGTACCTGCATTTACTGTGAACATCAGTGGAAAGCGAACACACATTGTATACTCACAGAAAGCAATAATTCCAAGGATATTTCCTATAGCAAATGGCTAGTGATCCACCCTGGCTTCGCACAGGTGGCATAAAATATCTACAGCGATCTTTTGTTTGGAGGCGCTGGGGGTAATGGGTATAGTTTTAATTAAAAGTCATAGAAGGATGCTAGTAAACTGATAACTTTCTGATAAATTAAACGCTTGAAGAAGCACACACTACTTGTCGGCGTACTGCAACGCCTAAATGCGTGAACTGATTGTCCCGCCACAACCTCCTAACAATGAGAGCCATTCACCAAAGACCTTCACGCAGTGGCGAATATAGCATATATTTGGGGGGGGGGGAGGAGGCAGGTTTACTGTAAAGATAAGTTACTTAATTTTAAGTAGACACCTCATGATATTTTGTATCATAACAATGAAAATTTTTGTACAAGAGCATTTGTTTTCTTATTTGTTACCCTGCCAAAAAGGCTAAAAAATAAAAGTTTGCTATTTATGGTAACCTGCTGATATCTTTTGAATGGGAAAAGGGAATAGTTGGATTCCCTTGTAAAGTAGTTAAAGTATAGTAACCTTCGCTATTTATCTACATGAGCTCGATACTTGCTATATTACCGATCGAACCAAGACTCGGTAAGGAGATAATAGTGAGAGGGAAACATGTTTCAATGGCTCCACCTTCCCATTAGTTTTTGAGGCTGTTTGATTTATCAGATGGTTCAACTGGCTCTGAGCACTATGAGACTTAACTGCTATGGTCATCAGTCTCTTAGAACTTAGAACTACTTAAACCTAACTAATCTAAGAACATGACACACATTCATGCCCGAGGCAGGATTCGAACCTGCGACCATAGTGGTCACGCGGTTCCAGATTGTAGCGCCTAGAACCGCACGGCTGGCACTTACCCAAATTAAGAGTGAAAACGCGATTGTGATTATCGTGTTTGGAATGATTCTAATTATAAATACTGGTTTGTTGTGTCATGTATGTATAAACTGCCAACACCCCTACTTTTTTCTTTTTATGTATACATATGTGTTTTACCAATTATAATTCAAAAGCCTGTTTTAAGTAGGTATTGTTTTGGAGAGACCTTACAAGAATGTTTACTAAATTGAACAAATGACAATGCAACAAAATTTGTTTTATTAATCATTTATCGAACTGACAATAAAAAGAATACGCTAAATTAAAAAAGAACTTCACTTTTTATGTAGAACCATGTTTACAAAACAAAGTCCAGGTTTTTTGATACACTTTCAAACTTATCAAGAACCTCATCAGTAGCTGTAATGTCTCTGTGGATAGAAAGCAAAGCAAGCCCGTTGAGTCAACTTTCAGGTATACTTCAGTCTTCTCAGTCTGGAGAAAGTTTGCTCTACAGTTGTGACAGAAATGGGAAGAAATGCGAGTAATTTGAGCAGAGTGTAAATGGTGGGGAAGAAAGTCTTGTCACATTTTTCAATAGAACTGATAGCTGTTTTTTGGAGATTTGAAGGATTTTCCTGATTCCACCTTTCTTTCCACAACATAAACTCACTTTGTACAATCTCTTTATGTGACATATCGTCTTTGTATGAATTAAAAGCAGTGTCCAATGAACAGAATCTGTTGTGATACACAACTGTGGAAGGATGTTTTGTAAGGGTGCCACTGTTTCCTTGTGAGATACAAAGCGTTCTTTAAGTGAGTTACAATAATCGTCCAGGTATGGTACATAAACAGCTCGTTGATAGTATTCTTCTTCTGTGGTGTAAGGGACGTTGATATGTGCTGATTGAAGGCGGCAAATTCTTGGAATCTGTTCTTTAATGTCAAGTTTGGCAGCGAATGTCTTCACAAGGCTATAAATGAGTCATCTGCATTTGCCATCTCCTTTGACAGAAAGTGTGAGATACTCACAACATCAGTCAAGGCTTGTGGGAGATCAATATTTTTGTTTTGAAGCTGCTCAGAAAAGTTATGGGTGGTTGGTAGCATCCAGCTCAAAACAAAAAGAGTAACAAGAAATGCAAATTGGCTAATAGCACTACATAGAGTGTGAACCTTAGATGTCGTGTCACTTAATTCCTCTTCTATTTTTCAAAGGGAGAGAAAGATAGGCTCTAAAAATAAAAGTTCTGAGTTGTACCTTTCTACCCATCGGGTTTCGCACAGTGAAATAAGTTTCTTTTTCTTTTGTTCTGGACAACATTCATAAATCATTGATTCAATATTTCTGTTCTTTTCTGTGACAAATGAAAGGGTCCACAGATTTCTTTTATGACATCCCTACAGTTTCTTATAGGAGGTATTTTGCTCGCATCTGACAAATACAAATTTAGAGTGTGTGAACAACAATGGTATACGGGGCCAACAATAGCTTTTCTCTGGTGGAAGCTTGTACTTCTCTGAATTAGCCACTCATTGTGACAGCTCCATTGTAACCTTGACCTCTCGTTTTGTTAGGGCAAGCCGTAATGTTGACAAGCTCTTCAGTACTGTGTTAGCCAAACCTGCTCCAGTGACGTCATAAACGGGGACGAATGTCAGAAAATCTTCCCTAATTTTGAAAGTTTGTTCCTCTAAGTAACGTACACAGAGAGAAAATTGTTCGATTTGATAGATGTCAGTAGTTTCATCTGCTAAAACGGAATGAAAAACAGACTTTCTAACGTTTTCTACAATTTTTAATTTTATTAAGTGACCAAATGTCTTTGAATGAAAGAAATTGCATACATCGTCTGAGCACCACTGGTCGTTAATTGATCTTTAGGAATATTATTGCCACTGTTGGCTCTGTATTTTAACAGCGATCGAAAATTCCCATCATTTTCGTCCGGTTCTTCAAGTTATTCGTCCAGAGTCACGATGACCCCTTAGAGCTATTTTCTGCGTCCAGCAAAATCGAATTGTTTGTACCATAGGGATTAACAATTTTCTATTATTCTCAATATCCAGTCTTCTTTGGGCATTTACTGGATTGATAGCATTTTCTTAACTATAGCTTTTGTGTTTTCAGCAATCAAAGAATATTGCTTATGATATGATAAGTTCTCATGTTTGCTAAATATTCCCCCCCCCCTTTTTTTTAAATTGGTAAAAGCCTGAGTAACCAACGCCCCTGCTACTTGGTGATCTCCTTTCCCTACAGTTTCGGTACGGGGAAATAAGACGCAGTACTTACAAAGACATCCAGATTTTTCCGCTGAATAAGCTAACCACGTAAATTCTTATAGCCACTTCGTTTGAAAAGGTCTTGTATGGTTTGTACGAGTAATGGAGGGAAATTTGTACCCAGGCTCAGGTTTCCAAACATTTTCTAACAAAAAAATTGTTATTTCGTTTGTGAAAGGCTGAACGGCATTGTTTTGACAATAGTTTCCAATATCATAAATATTTTTCCTCACTTGATCAGGCCCGCTATCCTCCGTAACTGGAACCACAGTAATTGAGCTCGAAGTAGCGACGTCATTAGAAGCAATTCTTCCAACGCAGCTGACTTCAGAATTGACACTGTCAAGCCCATTTGCGCTTTGTCCTTTCGTAACACTTCAGGAGTGTCTCTAACAGGCTTACAGACACTTGGTTTTTTTGTGCAAAACTTTTTAATAGAAGCTTCCCTCTTCATTACGATTGTGATTAACTTACAGCCAACTTCAATACACTGAAAAGTACGTAAACATTAACACTTAAAACTCCACCATACTTCAGTACAAAAACAACGATGTCGAACAAACAATAAAATAGAACAATGAAATATAGATTGTATTGTCGGTGTTCGGTTCGGAGAACTTGGCTCCTGCCGCCGTTCGGTAACTATCGGTAACCGTCGCCGTTGAGACAAACGCCAACGTATGTGCAATGACAGTGAATAGTGCTACATAAAAAGATGCTATTATATCATTAACCTTATTCACACCACGACAATCACTACATTTGAACATAAACGTGTTTACAATCGCCTTAACGTAACATTGTTACTTCTGCGGCATTCCTACTTGTAACTTGAGCAAATAATCTATATGACGCGAGAAGTTCACAAGCACTGCGCAGTGCTGTCACCCCTCAACATTCCTTACCTAGTAGTTTTCTGTTCCTCTATTACTTTACCTGTCAAAGATTATGTGATATGTATTAGTAGTGAGCCAGTATATCGTATATACACTACGCACTTATTAATAAACTAAAACATCACACGTTAGAAGTTTTTGTAACTTTAAACTGCCAGTGTGGAAATATTTCAACTACCGGAACTTAATCACAAAACTTTTTGTCTCAAACATGGCCATGGCTCAGACGAGGCTGAGATATACGACATCTGAACAGGATCTCTTGAAACCTCTTTCAGGAATTCCTTTTGGAGAAATAACCTTAAATTTTTACAGTTACCCAAAGACAAATAACATGTTTCGAACGACGTATATTGATAAAAAATCAAGTTTCTTTTTGAACTGGAGCAAAGCAGAATCGACGCGATTTAACGGGTATTTTGATATACTCCCTTACGCTTACGGTATGAAATAGCTTTTTTTTTAATCCGTTATACATTCACACTTCGTACAAAAACAGATGGACGAAGAGAAACAGGAGTCTGTCAAGTCATCTTACGGAAGGTTGACGGAAGCTAACATGAATTCCACAGTATTTTCTGAGACAGAACGGACACTGAAAGGAACAGAAATGTACAGAGGTGGATACGGACAGTGTGAATTGGCCTTTCTTCCGAACATGGTATAACCGTCCGCATACGTGCAAATCAACCCGAACTGGCACGAACTTCACACCACTAACACCCCACTCCCCTCACCATTATTGGGAAGTATGACTGTCTACCACGGCGATGCCTTCACGCATTGTTCATTAACATAATTCAGAT
Organism: Schistocerca nitens; assembly: GCF_023898315.1. Classification (NCBI taxonomy): domain Eukaryota; kingdom Metazoa; phylum Arthropoda; class Insecta; order Orthoptera; family Acrididae; genus Schistocerca; species Schistocerca nitens. The sequence continues at coordinate 507,646,782 of NC_064615.1, forward strand.
GCCGTACTCATTTCGGGGGGGGGGGGGGGGCGGGGAGGTGGCAGGCCCCCTGCCCCCTCCCCTTACCCCCTGCCTCGCCTGTCCCTTATATACGCCCCTGCCTTCGCGGTCGTTGTTTCGTCGGCGTGGCTACCCTGAGAGTAGCCTTCACATACAGAGAGAAAAAACGCAGCAGGTTCCTGTAATTCTTCATACCCGCTACAACAGGCCCAAGGTACTGTTCTGTTGCACTCAAAAGTAATCACCACACGCGTTAAGACATTCATCCGATTGGGAGACGAGACGATCAGTTCGTATTCCGTGGAACGTCGTAGCGTGCCGACACATTCACATGGTCAAATATCCGGAATGTACTGAGGGTATTGCGATGTTTCCCCACCAAGTCACTGAAGCGTAGCCTTCGTCTGACTAGCAAGCGGGATTTATCGTGCAACAGGATGATTCCATCCAACAGCATTCCGACAGTCCGAGGGCAAATGGCAAAGCCAACAGTGGAAACATCCCACATTTCCCCCACCAAGAAATTCAAGGCTGTTCACACAAGTTTCTTTAAGGTCATGACGTCTTCTTTCATCGTCTGAAGGGGTTCCCCGCTAGTCGAATTTTTCGAACGAGGAAACACAATCAATGTGCAGCACTATGAGGACACGGTGCAGAAACTGTATGCACCGTTAAGCCAAACGCCCAGGAATTGCATCGGACGACACCATCCTGCGGTACGATAACGCCTGCCCCCACACTGCCAATCGTACGAAGGCTACACTTCAGAGATCTGGTACGGAAACAATGGAACATTCTCCATATAGTCCGGATATTTCACCATGTGATGTTCGCATCTTCGGAGACCTGAAGAACGCCATGTGCGGACATCTGTTTCAATCGAACGAAAAAGTGCAAGAGTGAGTGTGACTGTGGATCCGTCAACGGCCGACCGAATTCTTCGAAACAGGAACTGATCATTTCGTCTCCCAGTGTGATAAATTTCTTAAGGCGTATGGTGATTACTTTTGAATCGAACCATTCCGTGGCTCCGTTGTGGCCGGTGGCGGTTTTCATTTGACTGTCACTTGTATGTGGAAATTTTGGTAATAATAATTTCGTGTGGCTCAATGTCCTGGTGCAAGTCATTCAATTGGACGTCGCTTCAGGGACTTGTGTCTTGCTAATCAGTTATCCAACCGGAAAAAAGGCAATCTACTGCTCTACGTGGATGCGAATCTGCACATCATTGAAAGGTGATTGCTAGGTTAAAAAACAGAGATTGTTGTTAATCGCGCCGTTTCAATCTTTACAAATGTGTTTTTATGTGTACGAGAGATAGTCATAAAGCTTTAACTATAATCATAAGAAATAAAGTCATGTAAATATTTTTGTTTGTTTGTTTGGAGCTACATGTCCGCAGTCATGGTAAAAATTGAAATATCCTCATCACTAGAAGAGCCAAAACGAACGAAACGGCAAAGCCCCCCCCCCCTCCCCCGATAAAGGGCCGTTTAACGAACGACTTTACAAAAATCCATGCTGAGTTAGTGGAATTTGGTAGTCCTGCTGCTAGAAGGCTGACGTATCTCAAAGAAGACCATGGTGAAAAAAATGGAAGGTAACTATGTGTCAGTTATTAACATCTGGCATGCCTTTTTGAGCATGGATAAATGTCGCTGCTCATTGGATTCTGCTACTGCTCACACCCAGCCACAAAACATGTTGAACTGAGGTAGCAACTGAGGTAGAAATGTTGCACCTGTGTTGGGCCAATCCAGATGGCCTCTTTACCCGTCATATCGTCCGTCATATCCAGTGCTGTATGTTTCACTATGACCCCTGAACAGATGAGTACTAAATCAGTGAAAATATGTGTATTTATCACAGCCGGGTAATGTGATACTTAGCTAGTTCTGAAATTTGCTGTGATGCAGTGCTTACCGATCATGCTAGAAAGGGGCAAATAGCAGAAAGAGCCATCATCTTCTATTTCTTCAGATGCAGAAACTGTTGTGTCGCAGGCATTTTCAAAACGACAACGAAGTGATTTCCTGAAAACCAAAATGCAGACTTCCACAACCAAACATTCCACAACGTCATCCATGGCTGGGAAAAACGTATCGCATTGGGAGAGTGAATATACATAGAGAAAGGCCAACACCACAACAAAGTTGCATGCTCGCATCTTGATAATTAAACTTCATGGCTACCCCTCGTAACAGCAGAGAGCTGCGATTAGTCATTTATGAAACACTGTATTATTTTCATGAACAGCTACAGAGAAATTTTTCGGCTTATCGTAAGATGAGGCATGCATAAATTAGCCTGTTCGTGCTGGGCACTGGATGTCGCTTCACTGTGATGACATGATAGGAAACACTATAACGTATCGTCTTGTGAGACAGTTATTTGGCAAGCCGAATTCACTTTCTTACTGCTGCCGAATTGGCGGAACTGGTTTTGAAAGTGACTGGAAAAATAGTTCGCGAAAGTAAAACAATATTTCTTAAACGTAAACGCGAACATGTTACGTTAGGCTTAACCGGGACTGTTATTTACATGGAATGAAGCAATAAGTTCACTGTTAACAGTCAGTGTTTATTTATATGTACAACGAGTTCAAAGGTTTAAACCTCCATTGTCAGGTGGATTTATAAGTGTTAATACGATATGTATGTATTGTATTACGACTTTGGGCTAGTCTGTGGCTCTGTCTAGTGAAGAAACAAAACACTATTCCAGAACATGGCTTTGACTAAAACTTAATGTAAATGTGAAAATGAAACAGCTAAAACAAAATACCTACAGTGGTCACAGGCTCCTTTCTCTGTCGTAGTACATTATACATAAACAGTTACGTTTTGTGAACAAAGATAGCGTTTGGAAACTACTATGTGCAAAGAAAATCTAACAAAAACAGAGACATTATTTCTGTGGACGAAGAACATATAGCAATATAACACTATTACCTCAGAGTAACTTTTAAAGCGCAATGGAGATATTTCGTTGAGCTGATGAATACGTAAATTGTAGTAAATATTTCAAGTGGTGTACAAGTCCATTTCTGTCAAGTCTATATCGCTTACTTTCATACCCGTATATGTAATGAGCTGACACGTTGCAAACCTTAACTGGAATAATTATGTTGCCAACAGTGGTAAAATTATAGATTAAAAACAATTCTGGGTGGAATTCAGGGACAGAGAATGAAAGGATCGCGAGAAAGAGAGCTACGTTGTGGATATGCTAGGGTTGTTAAACGTACATCTGTTTCGTTTTGGGGTACAAACTGTTGCTTTTAATTGGCTGGATATATCCAGTTGTGTGAATTGATCAAAGGAAACATGCAAATAACTAAGTTCATTCATGGAAATATGAAGGGGAGGATGGAAGAGAAAAGAGAAAGAGAGAGAGGGAGGGAGATAGAGAGAAAGAGAGAGAGAGAGATTCAGATACAGAGGGTGAAAGAAGTGACTGAATAAAAGCAAAGTTTTTCAGAGCATGGGGACTGTTACGTGTTATAGCTCAGTAAAGGCTGGAGCAATACATTGATTCTGCTTTAAAAATATACTATAGATAAAACCTACACCCTTCTCTTCATATTTACCATCATAATTCAAATGGTTCAAATGGCTCTGAGCACTATGGGAGTCAACTGCTGTGGTCATAAGTCCCCTAGAACTTAGAACTACTTAAACCTAACTAACCTAAGGACAGCACACAACACCCAGCCATCACGAGGCAGAGAAAATCCCTGACCCCGCCGGGAATCGAACCCGGGAACCCGGGCGTGGGAAGCGAGAACGCTACCGCACGACCACGAGATGCGGGACATCAATAATTACCATGACATTCCCCAGATGACGAGTGCAATGGTCTGATTTAGAAATACACCACACACCATCAGCTTGTACCCGTGTCACATTGAGACTATATGTATGTCAATTAGTAGTATATTATCTGTTTATTTTTAAAGCATAATCAATGTGTTACTCTAACCATTACTTAGTTATACAACGTGTAACAGTTGTGATCATAAGAACACCCTTCTCTGAAAACCTTTGCTCTTTCTTTATCTGAATCTCTCTCTCTAGCCAAAAGTCAAAAACCTCCCCAAAAACCATGTTCTGAAAGTGTTTCGTTTCTGCACTAGACAGTGGCACAAGTTACCCCAAAGTTGTACCACAACACACACATGTCGTATTAACACTTATAAATTCACCTAGCGATGGACGTTTAAACCTTTGAAACATGTTGTGAATATAAATAAAGAGTGATTGGTAACAGTAAACTTCTTCTTTCATTCGATTTCTTATGTGACTGGTCGCAGCTGTCGGTTGTTATATTTCATCTAATATACAGCCATGATGTTTCGCAGTGTCCATAACGGATAAGCTGTATTGCTATAAAGGCTTTTAATCGATGTTGGTGGAGGGACAAGAATGTGGCTGCAGCCAAACCACACCAGGTAATGGACTGGAACGTTCAGCACCACTAACTTGTCCAGCAAGTAAGAGGCGGCCGGCGGCTGTTGTGTTGCAGTGTTCGTGGTGTGCTGGAGCCCGTACATCGTGTTCGACCTGCTGCAGGTGTACGGCCAGGTGCCGCGCACGCAGGCCAACATCGCGGTCGCCTCCTTCATACAGAGCCTCGCGCCGCTCAACAGCGCCGCCAACCCCGTCGTCTACTGCCTCTTCTCGAGATCCGCCTCCAAGGCCATCAGGCAAGTCCAAATCTTTGTTGCCACACACACTCTACAGCAAGGTACTCGCAGTCACGGTGTGGGTATCCGGCTGATAAGACTAACTAGTTTACTGTGACCACCCTCTTCCTCTCTACTGCAGACGCTTAGCACTCCTGTTGCGCTGTACATTGAAATTGTATAAAAGATTTAAAAAAAATAAAAATGTTAGTGGGGTTGCCAATATCAAGTATGCTGATATTGTGGGAAAGAGACCTCATTTGACAGAATGTCAGTAACTCCCTTGAAAGAGCACACTGGCCGCTTTGGAGCGCTGTTGACTGGTGGAATTGGTATAATGCTCTCATGTGACCTTCATGGCTGATGTAAGTCACGGCAAGGAAGAGGAGTGTATGTGTCTGTCGGTTGTATGAACTCACTACAATAACATGGGACGACGTAGATGGTTCAAATGGCTCTAAGCACTTTGGGACTTAACATCTGAGGTCATCAGTCCCATAGACTTAAAACTTCTTAAACCTAACTAACCTAAGGACATCACACACATCCATGCCCGAGGCAGGATTCGAACCTGCGTCCGTAGCAGCAGCGCTGTTCCGGGTGGGACGACGTAGATACGTGACAAATTGACAAACAGAAACAATCGTCCACTCCAATACAAAAGGGACGCACATAGAGGGAATTATCCGAATGGGACGGAAATCGGTAGATGTGATTTACATCTACAGACAAATAAATTATTACAGTTTCAGAAAAATTGTCTAATTTATTCAAGAGGAAGAGCTTCACAAACTGAGCAAAGCAGTAACGCTTATCTAAGCATTTATTCGGCTTGGAATTGATTGATAGGGTTGTTTGATGTCCTCCTGAGGGATAGCATGCCACATTCTGTCCAACTGGCGCGTTAGATCGGCAAAATCCCGGGATGGTTGGACGGCCTTTCCCACATTGCTGCAAACGTTCTCCACCGGGGCAGAGATCCGGCGACCTGTTGCCCGAGGTAGGATTTGGAAACCACGAAGATATGCAATAGAAACTCTCGTCGTGTGCGGGAGGACATTATCTTGCTGAAATGTAAGTCCAGAAATGTTTGCCTTGGAGGGAATCAAAATGGAGCGAAGAATGGATGGCAACCAAACGGGTCCTGCTTTGAAACGAATAGCACCCTAGACCATCACTCCTGGTTGTCAGGCCATATGGCGGGTGGCAGTCAGATTGGTAAATCATAGCGTCTCCAGACACGCATTCGCTGGTCGTTGGCTCTCTGTTTGGTGCGGGAATGATCACTCAAGATAATTCTACTCCAGCCAGTGAGATTCCAGGTCGAAGGCGTGCTGGAAATGTCCCCAACAGCGGTGGGATAGCGACCTGACTGTCGCCCGCTGTACGGTCCAACAATCAGATGGTTTCATAGCAGGACGCCTTTCGTTGTCATCTGCAGCAATCATACAGTACAGTGGTACGTCGACTGTATTCTGTGCCCTGTTTTGTAGCCCTTCATATCAAGTCGTGGGCTTACATTTCAGCAAGATAATGCCCGCTCACATACGGCGATAGTTTCTACTGCTGGTCTTCGTGCTTGCCCATCTCTATCTCGGCCAGAAAGGTCGCCGGATCTCTCCCCAATTGGGGGAAGTTTGGAGCATTTTGGGCAGGGCCCTCCAGGTATCCTTGGATTTCGACGATCTAACGTGACAGTTGGACACAATTAGGCACAACATTCCTCAGGAGCACATCCAGCAACTCTGTCAATCACCGCCAATCCTAATAATTGCTTGCAAAAGGCCAGAGTTGAACCAAGGCGTTATTGACCAGCTCTATGCCTTGAATAAATCGCCCAATTTTTCTGAAATTGTAATCATTTATTGGTCTTTACGACATCAAATCTACCAGTTCCGTACCATTCGGCTAAGTCCTTCGTGGTACGTCTGGATTTCTTTTTCCCTTAGAGTGTCCGTGATGACACCGTGAATGAAGTTTCCCGATTTATTGGTGTACCAACACAGTGTCCGATATACGTAGAATGCTGTATCACTCTCAGGCATATAACACGACGTAAGAACAACGGTCGTAAAAAGATTATAGTGGGCAGGGAACGAGGGAGAGCGTCACGCCCAGTCAATGACAACCAGTTTTAAAAGCGACGGGAATTGATGCTGCGAGTGAATGCACGTCCATCTAAACAGTTTCCCGAGTGAATGCTGCGTGCACTGGACATTTGGAGTCGGGTAGCCTCCAAACAGTTTGTTTCTCACAGCGGTACATAAAGCTGCTTATCTCCGGAATGCTAACCAATATAAATTGGGCAGCTGCCAACTGGGGGCGTGTAGTCTGGCCCGGCGATTCGCGATTTTGCCTGCTTTTGCAAAAGCTACAAGTCGTCGATTGCACCAACGGCCCAGTGAAGTATTTAAACCGCAAAGCGCACGCGTAGTTCAAGCCAGAATTGGTTCTATATTTTTATGGATATTCTTTGCATAGTGACTTGGGATTACTCTTTCAAGATACCGTGAACATGAGTCAGGATGCTTATTTCAACTTTTCTCGGTGGTCAAATGTTGGTGTATCTTCTACAACTTCCTAATTACTATGCTGTGGGTATTCTCGTGTTCTAAGATGGCCACAGCTTTGCTCACAGTGCTGCACGCATAGGTTCCTGCTCCGCTGAACACCCTTGCACTGCATTGCACGACTACTCTTTCACTACATCACCAGTACTTAAAACCATGGCAAAATTCTGGTGCTTAAACCATGGCAAAATTCTGGTGCTCTTTGGAACAGCGGGCGACACATCTCTTTGGAACAGCGGGTGAAACGTGACAGTCAATTTCCCCACAATCATCAAACCGTGTCCGTCCCCTTAGCTGGGTTGTCAGCGCGTCTGACTGCCATGCTGGGGGCGCGGGTTAAATTTCCGGCCGGGTCGGCGATTTTTTCGAATGTGGGGCTGGGTATTGTGCGTCCTCATAGCCATTTCGTCTTCATCGACACGCAAGTCGCCCACTGTGGCATCACTTGAAAAGACTTGCAACTCGGAGGCCGAACTTCCCCAGGTGGTTATTCCCGGCCTTTAGTGCCATATGATAGTTCTAGCTTCACCAAAGAGAGGATTTAGCTTCATATAGTGTAACTGAAGCGACATCTGGACTCGCCTCCTCACCAAGCTGACACAATTTTGAAGGCTAGTCGTCTTGTTGCACGTTATTAGCATGCTGTTCCCTGCGTGTGAGTAACTTTTCGTCCGATATTCAGTGTATGCCATCACCGAAGGTCCTATGAAACCATAAAATTGTATCAACAGCCAATGTGACAATATGGCGTCACATATTCTGAACGTGCTCGTGGCGAATATAAATTTTCCACTGGTCTAAGGTGCGACAATGCTCCGTATTGGCAAGCATGGTTAAAAACAGTTCTTACACGACAATTTTATGTCTGAGTCCATTTGCGGTAGGGAATCTCACCGTTGTTGTACAAGTACACAACTAGCAGAGAAAAGTTACTGACTTTCGAGGAAGATGTTCTTTCCGCCAAAGCTATCCGCAAACGATTTCGGACCAACACTCATAGCATGATTTCTGTGAGCAACTCTCTTCAAACTTGAAAAGAAAGCGCAAGAGTTAGACACTACTTACTAGAAGAGTGAAAGGTTTTCTTTCTGTCATTCTCAACATGATGAAACAATATTTTTGTCATAAAATACCTGTACCTGTATTAATAAATGCACAAAATTATATATGGTGTCATTACAAATTAGACATTATTTCATATGGTTATATTTTCACCAACAGTGAACATGAATACGTAATATTACCAACATCTTAGAAAGAACAATTCGATGTTTCTGTATTTGGTTTCTGCATTTGGTTCTATTTTATATACACCTACAAACATGTATATCATCTCTAGTGGAGAACATAAAGAACTGATCGCTAGAACTTATCTGATCTACGCGCTCAGGACCTGTGGTACTGAGCCTTGGTGGGCCTGTCGTTGTTGTTGTTGTTGCCTTCACTTCGAAGACTGGCTTTATGCAGCTAGTCTATCACCTTCAGTTCCTAATAATTGCTGCAGCCTATATACATTTGAAACTGCGTACCGTATTCATCTCTTGGCTCCGTTCTACAATTTTGGTCTTCCATATTTCATTCAGTATTAAAATGATTAGTCCTTGGTGTCTCAGAGTGTGTCCTATCAACCGATCCATTCTTTCAGTCAAGCCGTGCCATAAATTTTTTTCTCGGCAGTTTTATTCAGTAACTCTTCATTACCTACGCGATCTACACATCAGATCTTCAGAATTCTTCTGTAGCACCACACTTCAAATGCTTCTACCCTATTCTTGTGTGTAATTTTTATTGTCCACGTTTCACTTCCCTGCACGGCTATAATGCCTTTAGAAAAGACTTCTTAATTTCTACATTTGTATTCGATGTTAAAACAAATTTCTCTTTCTCATAAATGTTTTTCTTGCTATAGCCAGTCTGCTTATGTTACCCTCTCTACTTCGACGATCATCAGTTACTCTGCTGCCGAAACAGTGAAACCCGTATACTACTTTTAATGACTCATTTCCTAAGCTAATTCCTTGAAAATCAACTGGTTCAATTAGAGTGCATTAAATTACCCTAGTTTTGCATTTGTTGAGCTTTATCTTACACCCTCCGTTCACCCTCCTTTCAAGGCACTATCTATTCCGCTCCGCTGCTCGTTCAAGTTCGTCATTACCTCTGACAGAATTACAACCACATAAGGAAACTCGCAAGTTTTTGATTCTGACGCGCGCAGAGTAATCACAGTATGATGTATATTCCAGGACGTTGGGTATCTTCCTCAGTCGTCGATGGCTAACCTGAGGATGACTAACAGGTGCCCAGCTGAAGTATCGTGCACTGAACACTACTAGCCATTAAATTTGCAACACCAAGAAGAAATGCAAATGATAAACGGGTATTCATTGGACAAGTATATTATACTAGAACTGACATGTGATTACATTTTCACGCAATTTGGGTGCATAGATCCTGAGAAATCAGTACCCAGAACAACCACCTCTGGCCGTAATAACGGCCTTCATACGCCTGGGAATTGAGTCAAAAAGAGCTTGGATGGCGTGTACACGTACAGCTGCGCATGCAGCTTCAACACGATACACAGTTCATCAAGAGTAGTGACTGGCGTATTGTGACGAGCCAGTTGCTCAGCCACCATTGACCAGACGTTTTCAGTTGGTGAGAGATCTGGAGAATGTGCTGGCCAGGGCAGCAGTCGAACATTTTCTGTATCCAGAAAGGCCCGTACAGGACCAGCAACATGCGGTAGTGCATTGTCCTGCTGAAATGTAGAGTTTCGTAGGGATCAAATGAAGGATAGAGCCACGGGTCGTAACACATCTGAAATGTAACGTCCGCTGTTCAAAGTGCCGTCAATGCGAACAAGAGGTGACCGAGACGTCTAACCAATGGCACGCCAGGTGATACGCCAGTATGGCGATGCCGAATACACGCTTCCAATGTGCGTTCACCGCGATGTCGCCTACATGGATGCGACCATCACGATGCTGTAAACAGAACCTGGATTCATCCGAAAAAATTACGTTTTGCCATTCGTGCACCCAGGTTCGTCGTTGGGTACACCATCGCAGGCGCTCCTGTCTGTGCTGCAGCGTCAAGGGTAACCGCTGCCATGGTCGCCGAGCTGATAGTCCCTGCTGCTACAAACGTCGTCGAACTGTTCGTGCAGATGGTTGTTGTCTTGCAAACGTCCCCATCTCTTGACTCAGTGATCGAGACGTGGCTGCACGATCTGTTACAGCCATGCGGATAAGATGCCTGTCATCTCGACTGCTAGTGATATGAGGCCGTTGGGATCCAGCACGGCGTTCAGTATTACCCTCCTGAACCCACAGATTCCATATTCTGCTAACAGTCATTGAATGTCGACCAATGCGAGCAGCAATGCTGAGATACGATAAACCGCAATCGCGATAGGCTACAATCCGACCTTTATCAAAGTCGGAAACGTGATGGTACGTATTTCTCGTCTTTACATGAGGTATCACAGCAACGTTGCACCAGGCAACGACGGTCAACTGCTGTTTGTGTATGAGAAATCGGTTGGAAACTTTCCTGATGGCAACACGTTGTAGGTGTCGCCACCGGCGCCAACCTTGTGTGAATGCTCTGAAAAGCTAACAATTTTCATATCACAGCATCTTCTTCCTGTCGGTTAAATTTCGCGTCTGTAGCACGTCATCTTCGTGGTGCAGCAATTTTAATGGCCAGTAGTGTATTTAACGACAACTGGCTACAAGCTAGTACTTGTCTGAGCATTCATTTCGCTGGTAAACTCTGAGAGTCTTCATTTCGTTCTCCAAATTTTTCATTGGCTTCCTTTACTGCTCGCTCAGTGTGGAGATTGAATAACGTCGGGGACAGGTTACAGCCCTGTTTCCCTCGACTCTTAGAACTGCCGACTTGTTTCTGTTCACATTTCCTATAAATTTTCGCTCGCTGTATTTTACCCCTACTACGTTCATAATTTCAAAAAGTGCATGCCATTTAACACTGCTGACAGTTTTTTCTAAGTTTAAAAATGCTATAAGCGTAGGTTTACCTTTCTTTAACCTATCTTCTAACATATGTCGTAGGGTCAGTACCGCCTCGCATGTCCGTACCTTTCTCCGGAGCCCAAACTGGTCCACCTGAGGTCGGATTCTACAAGTTTTCCATTCTTCTGTAAATAATTCGTATCAGCATTTTGCAACCATGATGATTCTGTAATATTCACATCTGTCAACATATGATCTCCTTGGAGTTGGAATTGTTAAATTTTTGTTGAACAGAGGAAAATATTGAAATCGTGCTACGCCGCAAGTACGTAGCTTGTACCGACAGTTTCACGACAGATGTTTCAGAAGTGAAAGCATTCAAAGGCCACACTTTCCGGGCAACGAAGACGCTCGTTGTAGATCAGAAACAAGAGTAACAGCTTTACAACAGCGCTGGTATCTAAATGTCGCTGCACAACGAAAACCAACAATGCTTATAAGACAATTGTCTGAAGAGCTCTTAGTTCCAGAGTATCGGCAGTGAAGAACAGTTGGCCTCCATGTCAGAGTGTTTGTACCACTCTCGCACTCTCGGTATTGCAAGAAGAGTTCATTTCCTGCTAAGTAAGCAATTTCAAGATGTGCTTTGCACTGATGAATCGGGCATCAGTTTGTAGTACGACCCTCATTGTGCCATTGACTGACTATTTTTAGTCACATGAACATAACGGAAAGAGATAGATTTGATGTTAGTGGTGCCTTGGTGTGGAAACGCATGATGTTGGATTAGCGTACGGGAAGTAGCTTCTCCGTTGGTAGTCAGAGGAACAGTGTTACTGCCCAAAGCTGCTGCAACCATAGGTTTTAGAAGTTTTTAGTTACGTGGTTTAGACTCGAGTACATTCAATACCGTATGACCAAGATTTTTCCTGTAACCCTTCAACATACATGGTGTTCCAGAGAGATCTCTACAACTTTGCTCGCATAGACTTCATAAATGAGGATAAGTAAAAAATTTCGGGGTGCTTTAATGTCCACGTATCCCTGAAGTTTTAGTAGCCGTTTCAGAAACTAAATGTCCGCAGGATACCTAAGTGATTACCGACCTAGCCTGTCATGAATGTGCGCAACTGCTGCTCTGATGTAAGTTCGCAGTTCCAGTAGGTCCTGCGTTGGGGCTTGGCAGACAGTATCATTCGAAAGAAAAAAAAAAAAAACTAATGGTGGACCTTGCGGGCCAGGGAATGGATCCTCCTCTGCCAGTTCTGCGACATGGACATGTTCATTCAGAGGCTTCCTAACAGCTGAGGCCCAGTGAGTAAGGGTACCATCCTCCTGCAGCATGATGTCAGGCTGCAGTTCTTCGACCTGTGGAAATGTAAACTGTTCCAGTATCTGCATCACTTGTACTCGGAAGCCTCCGAATTCCTTAAACTTCCTGTACCATTGCCTGATGGTTGGACGTGGTGACGGAGCTGTTTTGTAAAGTTTCCGGAAGTTACGCTGGAGCTGGGTGTCAGATTTCATCTCTGTCAACAATTCCACACACTATGAAATCCTCCTGAAGGGTGGCCATTCTCATCAATAACGAATTTGCAAAACAAACTATAGGTATGTGAGAACATTATACCACAAGCCACACCTTTCTGACTATCCCCATTTCTGAAATATACGTGATCCAAGTTGTAAAGATTAGTTGGGATAGCACGTACAGCTCAGAACATATATTCTCATTTCTTGATTATGCCAAACTATTTTACAGTTGTTAAATTAAAATCCTTGCAATTTAGTAATAGCTGCATGAAATATTCACTGATGGCTGCTGTTACCTGACAGGAAGGTGCCGCCATTCCGATGGTTGCGGTCGCTGTGCTGCCCCAAGGCGGCTGCTGCCGCCGCCTCCCCTGGAGAGCCTCCAGCTCCAGTTGCCGCCCACACCAGCCGCAGGCAGCCTCCCCCACATTGGACCATTCGCCGCCAGACGCACCGCCGCTACATCGGGGAAGGTCTCCCAGCTCCAGCTGTCGTCTCCATCGTCTAGGTGGACCACTTTTTCGCCAGCATCTAGAAATCAACTCGAGCGGCTTCTTCTAGTCGCCACCTCGCTGTCGAGGCACTGCTGGCTCCAGCTGAAGGGAACGGCGAAGCACTGGGAACGCTGGGCTGAAGCCAGTATCCATTTGGGCGAGACGGACGTATTGTCATGTGTATTTTGGATGTGGAAAGCTGTGGAGGTCATCCTCTGCTCCACACTGTGATTCTATTTACTCGAGAACGTCAATGAAAAGTACTTCTCCAGCATCCACAGATTACAACTACCCCAAGGCACAGTAGTTGTCGAATCGGTTCAAACTGTTCAGTTTCCCGAACAGTTTTCTATCGGGCACGACACTTGGATGTAAGAGATGTACGACCATAAAGACATATTGATAGATCTGACGCTGTAGCTGAGAACGTGAGATTCCAGCAAAGGTGTATGAAGACTCAAGGTCAATGTGTTAGGAATAAAAGACTTCACAAGCTTCTTATTAGTGGGCAACGGATCTAGTCTCATGAACCTCGCTGTGCTAGCAACTAGGATACATCTCTTGCAACGGCAGTGGTGATGCTGTTTGCTAAAGTTACTGGGAATAACGTTTCATTCTTTTTATGAATTGAGTTAGGAGAAAAAAGCGTAACAACAACAGAAACAGAAAAATATTTCTAGAAACTCAAATCGTCAGATTGCATTCGTTGTTAGCGCCGTCGTGCCAGCTGCGGTGACAGAGATGCGTAACGAATGCATGAAGGGTAGCTGATAAATAAGTGGAAACATTGTTGTAGACGGTGATTATAAGGAAATTTGAAAGAATAAGTGGCTCAACAAAAGTGACAAGTGTATTTCTAGTTTCGAAACTCACCATATGATGTGGAATGCTCCGTTTATTGCTAATCATGTGCTACTTCGCATGGATGAGTTGATCAAAACAGAATTACGTGCTACGTGGACAATTCGTTTGATTTCATTAAGTGTTAGTGGAAAACGAATTAAACGCGCGTCTGGTCAAATTTTTGTACACACAAAACTTCACTCGCTCGCAGGAACTCTGTATGAGTGAAGGCGACGCTCCACGTCGACTATCATAGACTCTCCTCTCACGGCAATCAGGGTAAAGGCGCAACAGCCAGAGACACTGGTACCTGAGCTTTGTCAGACCGCCGGATCGGCGTGCTTTGTTAACGAGCATAGTTTTCACTACGCCATTCACAAAATGCACGAACTTTAACCTCATTTGGACACCGAAAAAAATTTATTTTTTTACCTCACGTGAAACATTTTCAGCACCACGAGAACGATTCATAGAGCTAGTGGGCCACAAAAGTATATTGAGGTATTCTCCATTCGGGGTCGTTTAGTACATTTGTACATAAACTACATTTCCTTCAGTCAGACTAAATTCTGTTTAACTTAAGCATACATACTAGGCCACGCACATTTAAATGCGTGTTTACAACATTCCAGGATGCTTGTTACAATTCTTCATGATCTCTGATACTTGTAATTGTCATTGTGTTTGTAATGTTTTCTGTTGTATTTTTGTTACTTGTGTGTATTGTAGTTGGAAATTAAATATAAACAAGAAAATTATTCCTTAGATTATTTATGAATCTAACAACCTCAGTAGATAATAATACACTGCTTGTTAGATATAGTAATATTACTTAATATTTTAGGGTATTATTAATAAGCACATAACCCATCTATCAGTGTTGCTAGAATCAGTGGCTGAATATCACACTTAGATTATACAATCTGCTATTTTTTATTGTGCATTACCTGTAATATTATTCTCTTCTAATAACACGATAATTATTTTCTCAAATACCTCAACTAGTGTACCAAACAAATATGTTACATTGTTATTGTGAGACCTCTAGTTTATTTCCAGTTTTCATAAAACTATGGGCTGAAACTATTACAGTGGTCAGAATGTCTAAATTTGCAGTAATTACGTGCTATCGTGTAATCGGTCACATAGGAGTAGGTAAATGGCACAAACTATAGCTGACTTTCTTTAATTTTTGAAGGAATCAACTCAATACAGACTAAACAAGTATTGCTCAGGAGTTTTTGGTATCAGTTGTAAACTTCCTCACTAGAATTGCGTAAGATAGTGTCACTTTTACAGATGGTCGATAAGATATCACAACCATATTAAATTAAATTAATTTATAAAACGGCTTCGGGACCAAGGTGGTAAATTAACGTAACATTTCTAACTGGGCTGTTAACAAAGAAAGCATAGTAAGTAATGAAGTCACAACAGAAAACTCGAGGAAGGACGGCATGATGTCTGTTGAACTGATTAAATGTCAATTCAAAATTTAATATATGATCCACGATAAATTTTTCAGCAAATTCAAAAGCAGTAGCTCTTCTTAAATGAAAATGTCGCGTGACTAGTGCCTCCCATCGCGTAGACCGTTCGCCGGGTGCAAGTCTTTCGATTTGACGCCACTTCGGCGACTTGCGCCTCGATGGGGATTAAATGATGATGAGGGCAACACAACACCCAGTCCCTGAGCGGAGAAAATCTCCGACCCAGTCGGGAATCGAACCTGGGCCCTTAGGATTGACATTCTGTCCCCATTAACCACGCAGCTACCGGGGCCGGATAGTAGCTCTGCTGAAGCTGTGTGAGGAGCAGAAGTGAAAATATTTCTTGAACTGATGGAGAACAAACGTAATTAAAATGTCAGGATCGACTAGAGGTCAACAGAAGTTAAAACAGAAATAGAAGACCGAGCGTACTGTCTATACCCTAATGATCAAAAACACTCAATTGAAGGTGCAGCTAAAAAGAGAGTTTGAAAAAAATAAAAACTGAGTATAGGAGAAGGACTATGAGGAACTCTGTAGGTGTATGGCGTGGGAGGGACAGAAAGTTCGCATTAAAAAATTACAAAAGAATAGGACGTCATCGTCAATGTATCCCCAATAAATATGAAAGATTAAGAACTTCATTTTCAGAAAATTCTGACGGAAATACAGAGTAGCACTAACAGCGGGTAGATCAGAATATGAAAAGGAGTGTTCACGGCAGAAATGGATTTAAGAAAATGGTATTTTTTAAAATAAATAAATAAAATAATACAACAGATTAAAAATGAGTCACCAGTGATTGACATGTTCGTATACAGTCAATAAAAATTTGACCAGTTACTCTTATATGTAACATTTTAACATATTGAAAGAGCTTTCAGTAGAAGAAACAGGTCTCACAATTGCGAATGTGAACAAGAGCTCATAGCTGCTGAAGTTTGCAGTTTAGGGCCCTTGTTTACTGGATGTTATTTTCTTGTTTTGGTCCGTATTATCACCTCTCAAAACATGGAAAACAAAGAACTTTCAGTAGCAGAGGTGTGTCTCATAGCAGCGAAAATAAACAATTGCTCATACCTTTTGTGGTATACACTTTAGATCCCATGTTTACTGGACTTTGCCTTCTCGTGGCCCGTAGTACCAACTATGAAAGCTTGTCGGCGTAGTTGTGGTTCACCCAGTATACGGCCGTCCTTATTCAGTGTCTTAAGCATACAGTTCAAATTAGTCTGTGTCTCTCACACAGTTAGCAGAAGTTTGTACTCTCGAACAGGCCAGAAGAGAAAAGGGATTCCTGTGCTTTATGGTGATTTCCAGGCTTTTGTTGAGAAGCAGTTAATTGTGGTGAGCGATTAGCTGCTCTGAGATTCGTCTATCAGAAGGCACTGTGAGGCAGAGTGCTGTCGCATTGTTAAATGGGAAAAGAAGCTATAGTGATAAAACTGTGGCTTTCAGAAGATGTTCCGGCAAATGCAGTGTTATATGGAACACAATGGATAGGGCTTCAGGGAGAGTCAGAGATTAACATCTGGTTTTTCAGGGAGGAATGAGAAATTGAGCAACTATGTAATTAATCATTTACTATTAGTTTCCCACCAGTTGCTGAGCACATCCAGTTCTCTCCTTTTGAGACGCAGTTGACAATTAGAAGCCACACGATGGTACAAAGGCATTAGGGAAAACAATTGTAGACAATGGCTCTGAACACTATGGGACTTAACTTCTGAGGTCATCAGTCCCCTAGAAATTAGAACTACTTAAACCTAACTAACGTAAGGACATCACACACATCCATGTCCGAGGCAGGATTCAAACCTGCGACCGTAGCGGTCGTGCGGTTCTAGACTGTAGCGCCTAGAAACGCTCGGCCACCTCGGCCGGCCAATTGTAGACAATCTCTGATAGTATTTATAATAGAAAATAACCTTAGGAAAACAGTGTGGTTCTGAGCACGTACCCACTAACCGCAAGAAGTCACATATGTGATGTATCTAGCAAATATCAATTTATATTTAGGTTCTGTGCGACTGCCGTAATTAAGGCAATGTGTAATGTGGTCCGGCGGCTATCTTTATACGTAATTTCCTACAGCAGAGCATAAGAACAGCACGAGGGGAAGAGTACAATTTTGTCTTCTTCCAGCTGCGAAGCATGATGGGGTTGTTGAAGCGCTTGAGCTATCATGTCGTACTGTTCAATTGGTCTTCATATCCCGTTCAAAGACGAGGTAACTGATAACAACCATGAGCCCTGTTGAGGGGACTACTTTTCTACACGTACAATACACTAAGCACCGTTCTTAGCAGCAGACTACATATCCAAAGTTAAAAACGCCTTCATCATCACAACTAGAAATGGTGCAGATTGGTTTAATGAGCACAAGGATCAAAAGATTCCCCGCCTGTAGTCCGGAATCACTATATTATCGACAAATAAGAATGAATAAGTAGTGATGACTGGAAATTAACACCCACGATATCCGAACATTACTACCAGAGGTCACATTTTCAATCATCACCACATTATTCATTACATTTTAGAGCTTCCACCGATACATTCCAAGTCGTTCATACTTAACAAGTTTCATCCTCATCGTTTTCATTTCAGCGCGTTTAATTCATTTCATCTCCCAAGGAACTAAAAAATTTTCTTGGGGAGAAGTCGTATAAGTTCCAGCTGTCGACAGTTCAGGGCTTGCATTCAGCCGTCGCTAGAAGGATTCGAACTATTTTTTGTGCCAAAAATCGCCGTAAAATTCATTATTATTCAGATTTCATTGTGCGTCTGCTGTGCTTCCTAAGGCGTACAGTGCACCATCGAAAATAGGTTACGATGTGCTTCGCAGTATACTTCCAGCAAGTGAGGTAGAACGGTGGCAAAATGAATGTCTTCTCTGTATTCAACTACTTGCAGGGGTGTCGAGCGACGTGTCACACCTGTTGCTCACGCAACAGGTGCTAAACCGCCTTTTCTGGCATTACAGCGGCATCTCGCATCTCCCCTCATTACCTAAATAAAACTGTAACGAGGAAGTGCATGTACAACTGAGAAACATTGTTAAAACGCATGAGCATGTGTGCAGCCATTGGTGCATATTTGAAACAAACCGTGTAAAACAGCCAATAGTATGGGTAAATGGCATGAGCTTAACTTAAGCAACAAACCGAATCATTTTTATTTACCTCGAGCTTCAGGAAAGGCTGTTGCATCATATACTGCAACTTTGCAACTCTTTGTTATATTTACTAAATTAAATAGTCCCTGCATCTACTCGCGCCAGAAGAAGTATAGATGATATACAAAACGCAGTATTCCCGTTTCCATACAACACTAGTTCTGTAAAAATTTGATGTCATTGAAGAATGTCCTTTTCCTAATTAGGTTTAAAGTTAGCATTCCCTTGTCGAATGATGCGCAGTTGAACTTTACTTGTCGTTGAAAGGAAGGTACATCTGTCAAAGAATAAAGAGAAATTGTAAATTCTAATTTTCTTCCTTCCGTGTATAGGATGTAACGAATAGGTTTGGCCAAACTTACGGGAAACATTCCTCACACAAGCAGGAATGAAATGCGTTGTGTGGTCATGGGTCCAGAAATACTTTATTTCCATGTTAGAGCTCATTTTCTGGTTCTCTTCATAATCACATTAAACATGGGAAACACACAGAAACAGAAAGCACCAGCAATACATGAAACTTTCAAAATACCCCGTCGCTTACGTTTGGTTAGAATGTACAGAAAGTTGTAATTCGTGGGTACACCACCAGTATTTGTTGCTCCGTTTGAACGAAGGTAATCTTGACAGTTGAGTCACTGCCTTGCTTATGTTGATATGCGACTAGTCTCATTGCTCTACCAGTATCAATCACGTAGTATCAGCTGTTTGATGTTCATCGTGGACTTGGTTTCCGGTACAGTGTAATGGAGGAGCTCCCAAATGTGGAGTTGACAGACGCCCATTTGCTATACAAATTAGGTGACGGTAGTGGCCAGCACGCTGAACGTTTGTAACAGAAGAGATTTCCAGAACGACGCTACTCCGACAGGGGGGCGTTTGAAACAACTGGTCATTGTCTTAGGGAGCGTGAGACATTTAAGCCTGCTGCTCTTGTAAGGTTATGGTTACCGTGTGACTTGCGAGAGGAGTAACTTGATTGGAATCTTTAACTAAATATTGTAGATGGGCTGTGTGTATCTGACATAGGTAAATAATCACTTGTCAGAACAATGATAAAGGAACTCATCTGACCACAAAATGAGACAAGGATCTCAGTGAACTCTGTTTATTTACACTTGTATGTAATTAAATTAGCAGTAAACAATCGGCTTACAGTGCAATTTCTTTCACTCCATTAGGTCATAGTTTACCTGAAGAAAACTGGTGAAGAGTTGAGCAGTATTTAGCTGTACAAATAAATTATAGGAAGAAACATATTTTAACTTCCATAAATACGTAGCTCCTTTTAGGTGTTTTTTATGTTAATGAATTTGCCTGATAAATGTACGTACAATGTCATAATATAACTAACGTGCATTTAATTGCAGGTGTCCTGTTTCAAAACCAAAGTTTTTATAAAAATGGTTCAGTGCTGTCAGTTGGTAAAGTTTCTGTCCGACAGTAAACCATTTTCTATATACGGAACATTTCGTGAGAAGTTGTTTCCTTGCAACTATGGTGGTGTCTCATCTATCTTTTGTTTTCCGAACAATATACAACAGAATGTAAATTATTTTTGTGAACCATAGGGCCTATCACATTTTAACTGTGCAACTTTAAAGACACTGAACTGCAAGGAAGACGAGATTTCGCGCTTAAGTTTACCATCACCGTGGTCGCTCTACAACCTGTCTGCTGTTCGCGGTATACCACTTACGGCTGGACCGGCCGCCACGTACCAAAGTTCACGCGTGCAGCGTGTGCAGGTCTCGTGCACCCTCGACAGTGGCTCATTTCATGTAGCATTCTGATGCGGTATTTTGCCGCCGGCACAACTCCCTGAGCTTTGCGTAATCATGATGTCAGTACTGTTTACCCTTCGCTATTTGTTCGTGGTACGAAGGACATTCACAAAAAGAAGCAGCTAGCCATCTACTGTCCCAATCCTTTAAAATTAATAGAAATGACAGAAGAGAGCGATGAGAATTCTCTACTCGGATAAGCGACGGGTACTGCTTATTTGCTTCAAAACGACAGTACAGTACCGTGCAAAAAAGATTTAAACTTTTAGATGACAATGCAGGAGCAAAAACTTACAACGATCAACTGTAGCGGTCGCGCTGTTCCAGACTGAAGCGCCTAGAACCGCTCGGCCACACCGGCAGGCCGCTGGCGTTAAAGAAAGAGTGAAGTTTGAAGAATTCATTGTGGTGTTGCAAGTTTTACAACGATGATTTTATAAATGTTTTGAGGACTGTCAATCTTACATCTGTTTTCGAGCTGGTTTGACGACCGTTTGCCCTTTCAGTGGAAAGGGCCTCTGTGCATTTGCAGATGTAACTGATTTACCCGCTTGATAATTTCAGTTTAAATTACAAACCTTTTTTAAGTTAAAATTGTCCAGGACGTCTACACTGCTTTTCTCCAGTAGATTTTCCAAGTGTCCATAAGGAGGTTGCAAAAGTGCTACAATATATCGATCGATGGATTTGAGTAAAGACCTTAAGTCACGATTATATGGCAATTTGAATCTGAAACTCTGTGGAATTGTGCACGTTTGTTCGTATGCCGACGGTTTGTACCAGATAAAAATCACAATATGTATACAGCTTGCCAAAAATAACTGAGTAATACTGAAAACTTCTTTTGTTTGTGATCTATGTTGTTGAGATTCCTCGATTCCATAGGGTACGCCAAAAAATCTATTGTTGTGTACAAGATTATAGAGAGGGCTTCAGAGAGAGTACTGTTGCTTTCGGTACGAAGTGAACGAGAAGCTGATTGTCACACTGAAACTACCTAGTCTTTACCTGATAAAACAAATGAGTAGATGAAACTATTGTCACTTTACTTATTTTTATCATTTGAAACACTGACCTAGAGATTTTTCCCCGACAAAGACAACTCAAACGTAACCTACTCATTTATTACCCACAATATACAAGTCAAACGCAATCTGACTGCTATACAGTGACAACATGACTTCAAATAATTAACCCAAAGGAATGGCTCTGAATTGCAAGAAACCCTAATAATAACCCATACTTTTCCATAAGTCATTTACCTCACAGAAAATTTTCATAACAGGAACTATAGCATATGCAACAAGCAGCAAATACAACCAGCTAAATAAAAAGATTCTAGCTGCTATAGACTCTAACTACTAGGAGGCACATAGTTAGCAAAAGAAAGATTTTACTGAAGAGCATACACTGTATTTAGAAGATTTTACCTTATTAAAGTGACATACAGTTCCAAAAATTATATAGTTGTCAATAATTCCACTACCCAAACATTATCAACTACATCCATGCTCATTTTATATTTCCTATCAACACTGAGTCTCCACTAAGAAAATCATGTCCAAACCCTTCTCTATCCGCTCGCTAACTGCGACCACAGAATCTCTTACCGAGGGCACAGAACGTTGTCAGCGATATTAATACAGACTATAGCGCTACCAACACACAAACATACAAACAGGCTACTTACATAGCCTCCCTTCGTCCCCTCAAAAATTTTACAAAGTGTTTTGCGCAGTGGCAAGGACTAAGTTGTTAAATTTTTCATATTAATAATATAAAATGGATCAGATGCACACAAAGGTTGATTAATATGCTGTTGGTCAATAAAGTAAAAATGTTCTTCACAATCCCTAAAGACAGTCCTAAGAATTCATCGGAAAAGATGTCTACGCCAGTTTTATGCACAAAGGCTGAACAGTATATGAAAATGCACAAGTAAGTAGTGGACAACCATGCAGTCTTGAAGAAGTAGTGTTGTCCTCCCCACGGAAACACAGTGCTGACTCTTGACATGAAGATTTCAGTTGATATCGTAAGACTGGTAATGGGCCACAACAGAGCAGACCCACATCAGTATCAGCCGAAATAATTAAGAATATTGGTAGAATTGGTGGGTCACCACAGAGCAGATCCACAGTAGTCCGTGTAGAAATTATGATAGAAGTGGGCCACCAAAGGTGCAGACCCACTGCAGTCCATGTAGAGATGGCCAGCAGCCGTCTGTTGCGACTGTGTGGGTGCATAATCACAACTGAAGAGTCTTGAGGATAATATAGCAAGTCCATGAACCACGATTGTGTAGTCAGTATTGATGCGTATTACAAGTCCCTGAGCGACCACTTTTGCACTCACTAATAATTATTTTCTTGCAATGTCTTTACTATCAGCAATGTTTTTAACCAATACCTTGCCGAATTGTCAACACACGTGCAAGCACTAACACAGTCATATAATCTCTGAGATTTGATACATACAGTAGGACCAACAGAAAAATGTGTGCAGTAAAATAAATTCCTACTATTTACCGAACTTCAAGAACTGGTGTCTATACAATTACAATTTAACAGCATACGAATACAATTACAAATGTAAAGAAAACATCATTATAGTAAAGAACATGATACACGGATAACATTTGCAGTAATACAGGCTTTACAAAAAGAATAAAAATGAACATATATATGAGTATTACAGGAATTATGACATAAT
Organism: Schistocerca nitens; assembly: GCF_023898315.1. NCBI lineage: Eukaryota > Metazoa > Arthropoda > Insecta > Orthoptera > Acrididae > Schistocerca > Schistocerca nitens. Next base: position 507,670,050 of record NC_064615.1, read on the forward strand.
TAAATAAATGGAAAATGAGAATATCAGTAAAATCATAACAAAATAAATAATGTCTAAACATCTTCCTAACGTAAAGAACATGGTACAAAAACAGAGATTAGATTTGAGTGTAATGGTATTCTTCACCATAATGACTGCAGCCTAGAATTGGAAGGAAAAAGTTCTACCAAATTGATCTTAACAGGTAAACAGAAAAAGATAGGCAGAACTCAGGAACATATGGGTACACATAAACTTAGCGGAATAACACAAAGGAAAGGACAGGATCTGTTTTCAAGAGTTAATGTGTCAAAGTGTAAGTGTAACATTTGATACTACAGCGTTTGTGGTGAGCATGTTATGCCTCTGTCTCATTTTCCTTCTTTGTTTCTTATATACTTCATGCTAATACACTTCATGCTCGTAGCTGCTTTACTTTCAACCAAAACTACTTCATTTCCAATTAAAACTTCACTTAATTTTCGCAGACCTCTTTTACTTCAACATTTATTTGCACAAAAAATCCCATCCATCTGTATTTAGACTCACAACCAGTGCTTAGACTTCCATATTTTTCTTACTTCATCAGCGGTTTCCAAGAAAATCCTACCTAAACCTGCCGTCACTATACCCTACTTATACCTGTTCATTTCCTCTTTCAAAATAATTGTCCCTCATTATACAATACTTTTTGGCCAGACCTTTTCCTTATAGCTTCTCAATGGATATCTTCCCAACTCATCATAACGCATTTTCTTATATAGCATACTCCCTTTAAGCTAACTTAAATGGACTGACCTCAGATACATAAACTAGAGAACGAGGCAATGCAGCAGCATGCAAAAATTAACACAAACAACAACGACAAAAAATGCAAATTGGTGAAGCAAGCAGCAGCGCAGCTAAATCAGCAAAGCAAGTGTAACATTGTAACTAACATAAGGCAATATGCAGCAAACAAGAAAAATAAATCAGTGGGAAAACTGGCTTACCACAGTAATACAAAGTAAAATTCGGTAGGACATTGCTTGACAAATAGCAGCAGTAAATACAATAACTTATACCTAAACATGACAAAACAGAGAAAAATATTACAGTAAAGACAGAAATGCAGATGATGGAAATATATGTGTAAGCTTACAGTAGCATGTGTGCATCTGTGATAATCAAAACTATGCAAAGCACCAGCACAAGGAACAAGATCTATACTATCTTTCACGTGAAATGGAATGATTTCATGTCACATATTAACACTAAAGTGCTGCACCACAACAACTAATTCTACCCAAAAATGTACCGAGTCCTTGAAAAGAAAATTATATGTGTAGTTCCTGTTACTAGTCCCTTCTCCTTCTTATTGTTCTTTCCTTTCCAAGCGCTCTTTTTTTAAGGATGTGGATCATAAAATTATTATTTAATGGATCTTATTCATGTGACAACCAGTTCCAAAAATTATGTAGTTGTCAATAATTCCACTACCCAAACATTACCAACTACATCCATCCTTATTTTATACAATGCATGTCCTGCCAACACTGAGTCTCCACTAAGAAAATCATGTCCAAACCCTTCTCTACCCGCTCGCTAACTGCTAGTCCGTCAAACCACAGAATCTCTTGCCGAGGGCACAGAGCGCTGCAGCAATATTAACATAGTCTATAGTGCTGCGAGCATCCGACCGCATCTAATGTTATCCAGATTTTGATTCGATGCGAATCTGTGTAAAAACTCACACAAACACCCAGCCAGAGAGGCCGTACCCGAGACCTTTGCGAACACGGACTGCTACAAGCACACTGATTTCTCTCTATGCCATTATCAGCGATCTACGGAACGTGAAATCAAGAAACTAACAAGTGTTGTTTCCTGGTCGGTGTTTAAATCTAGTGACCGATTATTGAATCAAATGAGGGAATACACATCAGAGACCGTCATAAACAGTTTCCGGTATTTTCTCATTTTTTGTTGTTACGGGAGATGAGGTTGTGATTCTGTGCATCGTCTGCAAATATTTTGAGTTTAACACATTTGAAGGCTGCATAATATATTAAATAAGGTATAATACGCGATCAAGACCTTTTACTAAATATTGTAATGATCGAGAAAAATTCTCCTGTCTGACACGAAATGAAATGTAGATGAATAACGAGATCACCCCACGTTGGGAGCCAATCATTAAGTGAGATCAATTATTAATTGAAATCTAGAAGCAGAACGTTATGAGACTGAAGGACTAATAAACGAATGGAGCAGATTGTTTAGGTAAATAAAGAGCAAAATTACAGCGTTTATTTCAGTAACTTTTATATACAAAACAAAAGAAAACAAAAATTATAAATCTCAGGGCTGGACTCAGTTGTTAAGGGAAAGGAGGGGGAAATGGATCGTTTTACCATCCTTCACCGTCTGTCGCCGTGTGATGATGACAGCGGCAGGCGTGGGTCTGGACGGCGCGTCGCCTCTTAAGCCTTTCACCGGCGAGTCGCCTGCTTTCCTCGATGGAGCAGTCTTATCGCGGTGTCGAAAGGCGAATGTTAGCCATGGACGGAAGAACCCCCATGTCCTCCTGCTTACGCGCTGTCTCACTGACTGTCCTCTTCCCTTATCTTCACTCTCCAAGCTCATCGATTCGTTAAATTTCTCCTCCTCTCGGAGTTGTCATTGGTGGATCAAATTTGCAGCGAATGATGGCCATTCCATGACCACGCCCCCCAGTACAAGGTGGAAATTTTCTGTCTTGGGCGGACTGGTGTGTAACTCGGAAATTGGCGTCTTTCTCATGATTTCACTGTCAAGGCTGTTCCCACTGAACGCTAGATGTTTCTCTGCGTTCCTAAGTTTTTGTGAAAGCAGCCACACGACACTACTTTGTAACGTCAATCTCTGTGTGAGTCCTGGACTGTCTCATGATCGTGCATCGTCTAAGCAAAGTCCTTACTGTCCAGAAAACAGTTTTTTAAGAGTGCTGACTTCTTCCGTTGTTCTTTAATCTCATTCGCCTCCCTGTGCTAATTCTCGTCGCTTTTACATCTGCAATCCTGCCCAGTGTCAGCGGAGGTCCTTCACTTTTCGCCTCGCTTCTCACTGCCCGCCAGGCACTTCGCAAGGTACCCGTTCTTAAGCGAGGCGAGGCGTCCACCTGGCTACCCCGAGCATGTTTGCAGGGTGCATCTCTGACGGTCGCTCTATGAGGTCCGACATTTGCCCTGTCCTGGGCCGCTGGCACTGTGAGATGGCGAAAGTGGACACCAGCGGAGGTGTCACAACATTGCTTCAATATCGCTGCTACTTCCAATCATGATTACAAAAATAATAATATATTAATTCTATTGGGAAGCTTTTTAATTCCTCAGTTACGGTGTGTAGAATTCTATATACTTTGAAAACTACTTACATAATGTGTGTATGGTTAAGCCATAATTCCTCAGTCGTCCACCATATCGTACCTTCAAACAGGAGAGGCTGTTCTACTATAGAACATGTAATATTTGCATATTAATGGAGTTTCTCTAACGTCTTCTCAAATTTCCCTATTCTGAAAATGTGAATCTGTTTCAGTTTCCAATACCTTCTATTTCAAATTTTATTTAACTTGTAACTGAATTTTGATAATACTCCTACTAATTTGATTTCAGTTATTGATTGTGTAGTAGAGTAACTTATACATTCTGTAAAAGCTCAAAATGAGGCTGGATAGATAAAAGACTGTAGCAAAAAAATTGATAAACATAGTATGGCGACTATTACTTAGCAAAACCGATTTTTTTTCTGTAGAAAATACAGGGTGTCCCAAATGAATGACCCGATTTTAACTTGTAATAATACTGAGACAGTCCGCAGCTCGTGGTCGTGCGGTAGCGTTCTCGCTTCCCGCGCCCGGGTTCCCGGGTTCGATCCCCGGCGGGGTCAGGGATTTTCTCTGCCTCGTGATGACTGGGTGTAGCGTGATGTCCTTAGGTTAGTTAGGTTTAAGTAGTTCTAAGTTCTAGGGGAGTGATGACCATACATGTTAAGTCCCATAGTGCTCAGAGCCAAGCCAATTCTGAGACAAATGTCACTAGGTAACTGAAACAGCGGTAGATGTAATCGGCATTGTCTAGAGTTTCAGAAAAAATCCGCTACATGTCGCTACCAGCGCTGACTTGGAGTGTGCAACCACTCTCCGCAATATGGCGTCCGCCCAATAGAAGGCGTATTGTGTTATTGAATTTAGTCGTACTCAATCAGTGATCGCATCTCAGTGGGCGTTTCATATTCGATTTCGTGCTAACCACCATCACCAAAGAACATTCGGCGGTGGTATAAACAGTTTGAGGAAATAGGGTGCTTCTGTAAAGGCAAAAGTCCTGGCCAGCCACGCGTTCCTGAACAAACAGTGGAACAAATCCGACGAGCATTTGGGTGGAGCCCCGCAAATCTACGCGTCGTGCTAGCCGAGAACTTGCGTTACTACGCATGACAGTGTGGCGTGTGTTACGGCGTCGTTTAGCCCTCAAACCATACCGATTACAACTGATACAAACTCTTCGAGATACTGACATAGTCAAGCGAATGGACTTCAGCAGTGCTATTCTAGAGGACATGGAAGATGACACTTTTATGTCACGATTGATGTTCATAGATGAGGCAAGTTTCCATATTAGCGGTAAGGGTCACCATCATAATGTGCGTATATGGGGGCTCGAAAATCCTCAAGAAACAATAGAACACGAACGTGATTCACCAAAAGTGAATTTTTTGTGCTGTTTCGCAGAGTAAGGTTTATGGACCCTAATTTTTAGAGGAAGAAACTGTAACAGGACAATCATATCTTGCAATGCTATGGAACTGGTTATTCCCACAACTTTGACAATTTCATTTATCATCAAGATTGAGCACCACCACACTGTTACAACAACGTGCGCAGTTTCCTCAATGCCAACGTGCCTCAACGTTGGATAGGGCGTACAGGACTGCAAGACCAGGCTTTACATTCTTGGCCTCTTAGGTCCCCTGACTTAATGCCATGTCATTTCTTCCTGTGGGGATATGTTAAACAATGTGTTAACATTCCTCACTTTCCTCGTGACATTGATGAACTAAGAACCAAGAAATCAGATGCTGTAGCTTCAGTGGCAGAAGACACCTTACACTCAGTTTGGTATGAATTCAGCTGTCAGCTAGATGTCGTCTGTGCAGCCAGTGGAAGACCTGTTGAACACTGATGACGGATTTTTATAAACTTGCCTTTCCTGAGAAATTTAGTAAGCAATTTCTTGGTGTTAAGCCCTTGTTCCTAATAAATAATGCTATTTAAATTCGGGTCATTCTTTTTGGGACACACTATAGTATTACTTAGATACTTAAGGACTACACTAAAAAATTTCAAGGGGGAACACATTTTCATTTTCAAAGGATGACAGAAGACCTAAAATTATGAATCTCAGTATACCTGAGCGTACGCTTCTTGCAAAAATACATGTTGTTGTTGTTGCGGTCTTCAGTCTTGAGACTGGTCTGATGTAGCTCTCCATGCTACTCTATCCTGTGCAAGCTCCTTCATCTCCCAGTACCTACGGCAACCTACAATCCTCAGAATCTGCTTAGTGTATTCATCTCTTGGTCTCCCTCTACGATTTTTACCCTCCACGCTGCCCTCCAGTACTAAAATGGTGATCCCTTGATGCCTCAGAACATGTCCTACCAACCGATCCCTTCTTCTAGTCAAGTTGTGCCACAAACTTCTCCCCAATTCTATTCAATACCTCCTCATTAGTTACGTGACCTACCCACCTAATCTTTAACATTCTTCTGTAGCACCACATTTCGAAAGCTTCTATTCTCTTCTTGTCCAAACTAGTTATCGTCCATGTTTCACTTCCATAAATGGCTACACTCCATACAAATAACTTTCAGAAACGACTCCCTGCCACTTAAATCAATACTCGATGTTAACAAATTTCTCTTCCTCAGAAACACTTTCCTTGCCATTGCAAGTCTACATTTTATATCCTCTCTACTTCGACCATCATCAGTTATTTTGCTCCCCAAATAGCAAATCTCCTTTACTACTTTAAGTGTCTCATTTCCTAATGTAATTCCCTCAGCATCAACCGACTTAATTCGACTACATTCCATTATCCTCGTTTTGCTTTTGTTGATGTTCATCTTATATCCTCCTTTCAAGACACTGTCCATTCCGTTCAACTGCTCTTCCAAGTCCTTTGCTGTCTCTGAAAGAATTACAATGTCATCGGCGAACCTCAAAGTTTTTATTACTTCTCCCTGGATTTTAATACCTACTCCAAATTTTTCTTTTGTTTCCTTTAATGCTTGCTCAATATACAGATTGAATAACATCAGGGAGAGGCTACAATCCTGTCTCACTCCCTTCCCAACCACTGCTTCCCTTTCATGTCCCTCGACTCTTATAACTGCCATCTGGTTTCTCTACAAATTGTAAATAGCCTTTCGCTCCCTGTATTTTACCCCTGCCACCTTTAGAATTTGAAAGAGAGTATTCCAGTTAACATTGTCAAAAGCTTCCTCTAAGTCTACAAATGCTAGAATCGTAGGTTTGCCTTTCCTTTCTTCTAAGATAAGTCGTAGGGTTAGTATTGCCTCACGTGTTCCAACATTTTACAGAATCCAAACTGATCTTCCCCGAGGTCGGCTTCTACCAGTTTTTCCATTCGTCTGTAAAGAATTCGTGTTAGTATTTTGCAGTTGTGACTTATTAAACTGATAGTTCGGTAATTTTCACATTTGTCAACATCTGCTTTCTTTGGGACAGGAATTATTATACACTTCTTGAAGTCTGAGGGTATTTCGCCTGTCTCATTCATCTTGCTCACCAGATGGTAGAGTTTTGTCAGGACTGGTTCTCCCAAGGTCGTCAGTAGTTCTAATGGAATGTTGTCTACTCCCGGGGCCTTGTTGCGACTTAGGTCTCTCAGTGCTCTGTCAAACTCTTCACGCAGTATCGTATCTCCCATTTCATCTTCATCTACATCCTCTTGCCTTTCCATAATATTGTCCTCAAGTGCATCGCCCTTGTATAGACCCACTATATACTCCTTCCACCTTGCTGCTTACCCTTCTTTGTTTAGAACTGCGTTTCCATCTGAGCTCTTGATATTCATACAAGTGGCTCTCTTTTCTCCAAAGGTCTCTTTAATTTTCCAATAGGCAGTATCTATCTTACCTCTAGTGAGATAAGCCTCTGCATCCTTTCATTTGTCCTCTAGCCATGCCTGCTTAACCATTTTGCACTTCCTGTCCATCTCATTTTTGAGACGTTTGTATTCCCGTTTGCCTGCTTCATTTACTGCGTTTTTATATTTTCTCCTTTCATCAATTAAATTCAATATTTCTTCTGTTACCCAAGGATTTCTACCAGCCCTCGTCTTTTTACCTACTTGATCCTCTGGTGCCTTCACTACTTCATCCCTCAGAGCTACCCAATCTTCTTCTACTGTATTTCTTTCCCCCATTCCTGTCAATTGTTCCCTTATGCTCTCCCTGAAACTCTGTACAACCTCTGGTTCTTTCAGTTTATCCAGGTCCCATCTCCTTCAATTCCCACCTTTTTGCAATTTCTTCAGTTTTAATCTACAGTTCATAACCAATACATTGAGGTCAGAGTCCACATCTGTCCCTGGAAATGTCTTACAATTTAAAACCTGGTTAATAAATCTCTGCCTTACCATTATATAATCTATATGATACCTTTTAGTATCTCCAGGATGGTTCCATATATACAACCTTATTTTATGATTCTTGAACCAAGTGTTAGCTATGATTAAGTTATGCTCTGTGCAAAATTCTACAAGATGGCTTCCTCTTTCATTTCTTACCCCCAATCTACATTCACCTACTATGTTTCATTCTCTCCCTTTTCCTACTCTCGAATTCCAGTCACCCATGACTATTAAATTTAGTCTCCCTTCAACACCTGAATAATTTCTTTTATCTCATCATACATTCCTTCAATTTCTTCGTCACCTGCAGAGCTAGTTGGCATATAAACTTGTACTACTGTAGTAGGCGTGGGCTTCGTATCTATCTTGGCCACAATAATGCGTTCACTATGCTGTTTGTAGTAGTTTACCCGCACTCCTATTTTTTTATTCACTACTAAACCTACTCCTGCATTACCCCTATTTGATTTTGTATTTATAACCCTGTAATCACCTGACCAAAAGTCTTGTTCCTCCTGCCACCGAACGTCACTAATTCCCACTATATCTAACTTTAACCTATCCATTTCCCTTTTTAAATTTTCTAACCTACCTGCCCGATTAAGGGATCTGACAATCTGACATTCCATGCTCCAATCCGTAGAACGCCAGATTTCTTTCTCCTTATAACGACGTCCTCTTTAGTAGTCCCCGCCCGGAGATCCGAATGGGGGACTATTTTACCTCCGGAATATTTTACCCAAGAGGACGCCATCATCATTTAATCATACAGTAAAGGTGCATGCCCTCGGGAAAAATTATGGCTGTAGTTCCCCCTTGCTTTCAGCCGTTCGCAGTACCAGCACAGCAAGGCCGTTTTGGTTAGTGTTACAAGGCCAGATCAGTCAATCATCCAGACTGTTGCCCCTGCAACTAGTGAAAAGGCTGCTGCCCCTCTTCAGCAACCACACGTTTGTCTGGCTTCTCAACAGATACCCCTCCGTTGTGGTTCCACCCACAGTACGGCTATCTGTATCGTTGAGGCACGCAAGCCTCCCCACCAGCGGCAATGTCCATGGTTCATGGGTGAGGGTGGGGGGGGGGGGCAAAAATACATAACAGTGGCAATCCCATTCGATCTATTCTGAACAACAGTACATCCTCCAGTTACAAACCTACTAAAATATTGAATGCGAAATTGAAAGCAGCATCCATGTTTTATTAATATTTCAGGACCAGAAATAGTTTTGAACTGGGTAATTCCATTATCGGTTTAATCTTTCGAGACAATGCAACTTGGACGTCACTTTATATCACTTATCTTTATACTAAGATCTCTATTAATGAAAGCACTCAGATTGCAAAACGCAGTCCACTGAGTCACAAACAATTTAGTATACCAGAAACCACTGAGGTTGTTGAAATGCTAGAATTCGAGTTTTCCTGCAATTTCTTCACATTTAAATACTAAAACGTATTGCCAAAACCAAGTTCTTGCCAAAGGTAACCGTTTAGCTAGTACACTGGCACTGTTTACATCAATGGCCAAGATGTAATTACTTTTAGTAAATTCCCTACATGTGAAAATCAGATCATTTGCTCAAAATGCTATGTAAACAATAACTTATTGCGCCATCTTAGGAATTCTAAAAGGTAATGCAGATGACATCAGTGCTTTTGCAAAAGAACTCTTTTCCACATATTTTACTAATGAAATGGGAAAGATCACTGTATCAACTGTCTGGATCTGCTGATCACTAAAACTAACAATAAGCATTTGTTCAGCATTTCTACAAAATCCATAGCGGTATGTACGGACAATATTTACATTCCAAATCCTGTCACACAGTGCACTGCAAAAGCGGTTTTTATCACTTCCACGATTTACTGTCTTATTCACATGAAGTCGTTAAATAACCAAGAAATACATAAGGAGTTAAACGTAGTAAAAAAAATTTGTAGATGTATAGGATAGATGATTTACAGGTGTATAAGATGTATACACAGAGAAATGTGTTATGTAAACTCACCAAAAGATTAAGGAAAAAGAAGAATACAGACATTCAAGAAACAGATGACAACAAAGAATAAAAAGAACTTTTTCCTAATGATGTGATTTGAAAAAGTTTTTCAACAAATAGAGAAAAAATTTAAGAAATGAACCATCAGTTCGGGCTTGCAATTAAATAATACTCTGAAACTTTTGCTTAGTCTCATGGAAAGCAACAAACATAATAAAGTGTCTACAAAATAATTAGTAATTACTGTGATAAATTTTATATCTGACATGGAAAGTAAGCGTTTCCGGACACATGTCCCCATAAAATATTTTCTTTCTTTGTGTGTGAGGAATGTTTCCTGAAAGTTTGGCCGTACCTTTTTGTAACACCCTGTATATTTGCACAACACATTCATACATGCACATGGCTGAGAAGTAAACACATGTTTCACGCTCACTCGCTCTCACTACACAGTCTACGAAAATTTTAGTGGTGTTGAGGACTGGATTGCTCGGTGTATAGCGACGCCTCGGCATAGCAGTTTCGTCTGCGACCTCGCGCTGCTCGTGTCCTGAATTTAGGATCAGGTGGCCGGTCCCTAGGTCGGTCCTGGTCGTCGTCTCGCGATGCTACAGGCAGTCTACCCAGAAATGGCTTTACATGATTGCCATGAACGACAATCGAACGAAAAGGCAGTTGGAGCTTAAGAGTGAATGGCGACAACACCTCCTAGATCGGATACGGTAAATTCCAAAACTTCTTATGCTTTTTGACCTGACTCTTTTTTAATACCACGTTGCTCATGTAGACAAGATCTCCAACTCAATACTGTGGCGCAACTGCATGGCCATCGTATTGTTTCGCTTGCTGCAGAAAAGATTGATGTTCCGCCGTTTCACTCCCTTCCATGTCTCCTTTAGCTTGTGCACTAATTCCTTTACGTGTTAATTGCTGATTCCAGCAATTCCATATACAATTTCGTACGGACTTAGGATAGTTGATGAATGCATTTTTGCGCTGCACATACGGAAGACATACACCCCAGTTGTCATGCTTGCTACTTACGTAGGGGCTAACCATGTTAATGATTGTTCCGTGAACTCGCGCAACGCGTCCATGTCCTTCCGGGTGTGTTGGTTGTGTTGGTGTAGTTCTTAGTTGCGTTATTTGCATTAGCTTACAAGTCTGTTTACACAGTTCACTCACGAAATTTTATCCTTGGTTACTGATCACGCTTAATGGTGATCCAAACTTTAGAAAAAATTTTTTATAAGCACCTTGGCCACAGTCTCAGTACTCTGATCAGGTATTAGTATCATGAGAAGATATCTGGAGAAAACATTGAACATGGTCAATATGTATATATTCCCATCTTGTCTTAGGCTACGGCATCAAGTCCAACTCTTTAAAATGGTTCACTAGTCTCTGGCTGTTCTTGTAACGGTGCCTTAGTTTTTCCCAAATTATTCAGTCTGTTGCGGGAATCACATTGTGAAAACAACTCAGAAACGTCAGCTTTTCGTCTTGGCCACCAATGTACCTCAGCTATTGTAATTTATATTCTTTCTTACCGCAGTATCCAGATAATAAAGAATCATGTTGTTCCGTCATGATTTGCTCTCTTATGCTTTTCGGAGTAACTAAGCTGTTTCCTTTACTAGCGATCTTGCACAGCAATTTTCGACAAAATGTTGATCATTTTTCCACATTTTGCATTTTGGATCCTCCTCCTGAGCTGCTTTTAACTCTTCCTTGCTACTTATTGCAACAGAAACACATTCCTTTCTGCTCATTGCGTCAGCATTTACGTGCAGTTTGTCAGGTCGGTGAATAACTTTAAACTAAAACTCGCTCAGTCTCAAAGCCCACCTTGTTAGCCTGGAACTTGGGTGCTTTAAGCTCAATACCCATTTAAGTGCGGCGTGGTCTGTAATCTGTCATAAAACATCTGTTATGTGTTATACCAAAACCCAGAGCGCAGAGCTCCTGTTCTGTTGTAGTATAATTATATTCTGCTTTGTTTAATTGTTTGGAAGCAAATGATGTTAGGTGTTCCTGGCCATCAATTTCAAGTTCTTCCATTGTATTGGTGCACTCTGTTGACCAATTGAATGTAGTTCCCTTTTTCAGTACCTGTGTTATTGGGCGTGCTATATTTGCTTACCCGGCTATGACATCCCTATAGAAATTTCCTAGTTCCTTGAATGATTGTAATTCCTTTCAATTCATGGTTCCCGAAAATTCTTGATAGCTTCAATTAATTTTGGATCAGGACAGACACCGTCACTATTTCTAACATTTCCAAGGTAGTTCAAGCTCTTCAGTTGTCAAATCTATCTTGTGCCAGATCTTGCTCTTTATTTCATTATTAATTTCGTCTCCTGACTGCAATGTTTCGGAACTACTAGAAAAATCTGTATTCGTAACTGCCGCATTTGGAATCTGTATGACATCAGTTTTACATATGCTCGACACTTCAGTAATTAGATATGTGGCCCTGTGTACACAGTTGTAGGATGGTCGTTTTTCCTTACAGTCATTACGTTTACGACCAGGTTTATTACATCTATAACATTCTGCATTTGTGTTGAATAAGCGACACTCTTCTTCTCGTATATCATTCGGCCGTCTTAATGCTTTCATGATGCTAGAAGCTGCTTTTAATGTTTCCTGAAAGGTCTTGCATCGCGTCAGTCTGACTGTTTTGCTTACTTACTAGCCATACAACCCGTAAACGAATGTGGCTAAAGCTCTCTGATCGACTTCGAACAGCTGAATGCGATTCTCATTTTCGTCTTCGAGCACCTCGTACGTTTGAGCGTTAATGTTCTGAATTCTGACAACAAAGTCCTCAATAAATTAGTCCCGTCGTATCCGCATACAATGGAGTTGCTCTCTGTAGAATCTTGACAGCATTTTCGCGTTTGAATCTCTGAACAAACGTCGCTTCCATCTTCTGATTTCACACAAGTGGGCTGTCTGAATTCTTAATTTAGCAACCGCTAATTTATCTGAATCACTCCAGAAACCCAACAATGCAGCTCCTTCGAGTTTACGGAAGAATACTTTTACGTCTTCCTCGGGTTTACCGCTAAACACTGGTACTGATGACAGTTATGAGAAATTCTTTATCGGGCAGCACAGCAAGAGCTACCATTTGACAAGTCATATGGAGGCTGCTCTCATTTTTTTCTCCTTCTAACCGTCGAATCTCTTTCCGCGAATCGTTTATAAAGGTTTGGAGATCGAACGTGTCACTCATGTTAGATTCTGCCATACTCATTTATGTACGCCATAAAAATGGCTATTTTCCGAATCCATCAGTGACTTTCGTATTGTAGCCAAATTTGAGCACAGTAAACTGAATTCCAGCGCTGGATGACACCGTGTTGTCGGATGACGTCCACGTTGCTGCTGCTGCTGAAGCTGATTCGCCATGGAGATTTGCCAGGAACTCGGAAATTCTCTAAGTTCACACATCACTGTAGGATTTCCATAATTTATCCCCACGCTGACACCAGTTCTATAAGGTGTTTATGAGGTTTGTATCCTCGGCTGAGGTGAGCAGCTGTCTGAAGAAGACATGGACTCGGAGACTGTCCGAATGAGTACACTGAATCAAGAACAGTGAGTGTGTGTTTACCGGTAAGTTATGTAGATAATTTCATTTTGTACACTCACTATGGGGTTTCCAAATGCAGCAACAAAATAAATACGTACTGCTATATTCCCAAGTCGCGGAGAGGAGTTCTCCAAGTAATTCGGAAGCGTCTTACCTGCCAAACCGCAAGACGAAGCACTCAAATAAGTCCAGGTGACTGACCACATCCCATAGTGCCCACAAAATCTTTAGAACTAGTGTCTTTGGATGCTGCCGGATCCTATCCGTAAGGGAAGGGAAGAGTCAAATATGTTATTGCCTTGTATGATGGTTATGTTGCCTGTGTTGGTTAACGCGTAATGAAGATTCCTTCCTTTCGTCATCAATCTTTGTTTAAAGGGGCGTAAGACAGACGAAATGGAAGGACAGTGGTTTATGCGTATCCTCAAACCATATATATGTATATCGTCTTTTCAACCTTGAAACTGAATAATCAATTTTAATCCTTATTCTGTATAAGGTAAGATTATTCCATGAACTCAGAGATGGAGAGATTTACCTGCTCACAACAAATCTGCAAGGGACAAACAGCCTTTCAATGGACAAAGAAAATATCAAGTAGGTATATTTAAACTGTCGTAAGATGTTGTTACATGCACCCTCAGGTCGAAAGTGAAATCTTAAAGGACATACAGTGGTAGTGAAACGTTGTTTCCTGCAGAAGTTATAAATGTTGTAATGAATCTAGATGTGAATATGTATAAATTGTACCATATATTTACCCGACGTAGATATAGGCTTAAGAATGCTCAGGTTAAATTATATGATGTTGAACTGTAATGCTTATTTTGTCTATGTTATTTGAAACCATATATGTATTGACTAAATAGATGCCAAGGGGAACAAGTCAGTTAACAAGCGTCTGTTATAGAGAGTGAATGTGCGGGTGCTTACGTAGAGCCACACGTTATATGTTCGTTTGTTGCGGAGAGTGATGCTAGACTTCGCTACAAGGGACTGTAAAAGGTAAAAAAGTTTATGGACTTACCTGAAATTTGGCAAGATATCGACTTGATGCTGAATGTACGGGCTGGCCTTGGACACTGAAATGCATGACGCACGACGTGGTTCCAGCACCGCAGGTCGGAAATGATGTACCTTTCCGTTGCAGCATCGGAAACTCACAATCACACTCTTGCCTACGCGCACTATCCTGCGAAGCAGCTCCATGGACATTTTGACGACATGAAATTCGTCGTTATCGAAAATCTGTGAAAACAAAGTGTACCTCCTAGCCGCGTTGCACCAACGGGATTTGCAAGGTGTGCGCACAACAAACATTGCTTAAAATGTGTAATTGTAGCCCTGCAAAAGGCGTGTAGCGGTCATTCCGCTCTAACTTCGAACATACCCTCTGATGCGGCATGGACTTGGAAAGTTAAACTTTTAGAAAATGTAAATAAAAATGTAAAATAAGAGAGAGCGGACACGTCTTGGGTATACATTAAAATAAGTTTGGCCACCAAAAAAGTATTTCAAACCCTTGTCACGCCAAAGATACAGTGTAACTGAAAATAAATTTTAATATGTTATGACTGTATGTAGAAAGGGTACCGCTATTACATACCGGTGGTTATAATTAAACTTTTCCTATTTAACACGTTATAACAAGGAAACTAATTGCCATACTAGTACCAGTCTTAGTAGCATTAATGTCCGGAGTATGGAGTACATGATTTCCACGCGTCACAGCACCACCATCCAGTTCTAACTATGGCCACCAGGTGCCGGGTTCAGTCATCGTGATTCATAGTCTCCCATTCCTGACCAGTCGCAGTGCACGTGTTGACGTGTCAACATGAGCTTCGGCAAGAGGAACAGGGCATTAGTGGTGAAGCTCTGTTATCAAAACAACAGTAATGCTGCAGCTGCACTTTGAGAATATTGCCGACTGAAAGGATTACGGAAGGGTCCTCTTTCTCCACCTGCTGTGCGGGGAGCATGATGAAGACGTTCGAGTCAATTGGTGAACTGGGCATCGCTCCGGAAAGAGGCCGACGACCGGTTGCACTACAGGTGGCTGATGTAATCGCTCTTGCCGTGGCAGACAACGTTTTGCGCTATTCTCGATCGTCAGGCAGTGCGCGTGGTGTGTCACGACAGTTGAACATCCCGTTGTCCACTGTACGGAAGAGCTTCGAACCTTTCTCAAACGGTATCCGTAAACGATCCATATTGTACATCTTGCACCACAGGACGTACATCGACGTTTTGACCTCGCTCTCCACTTTCTGGCAAGGATCGAAGTTGATGAGGACTGGCCCTTGACCATCCGATGGACAGACGAAGCTCATTTTTCTGTCACACACAGAACTGCCGAGTGTGGGGATCTTCGCCTCCAGTCACTGTGCATGAAGTTCGTCTGTATGGTGAACGTATCACCGTATTGTGTGGCTTCACGATTACGTTCATCATTGTCCCGTTCTGTTTTGAACAGGTTGGTGCTCAAGAACCAAAGACGTGCAGTGTGACTGGCCAGAGTTATTGCGATATGCTCCACCAGCATGTCATCCCCGACCTACAGGAGACTGACGCATTGAACTCAACAGTTTTCATGCAAGATGAATCCGCACCGCACATCACTCATGAAGTTCACCTCCTTCTCCGAAACACATTTGGTCGGCATTGTCACCTGATCTCACTCCCTTTAATATCTGGTTGTGGGGCTATGTGAAGGACAGGGTTTACTAGGGGAACATTCATACATGTGGTGATCTGAAGCGCAGCATATCAAGAGAGGTAGACAGCATACCTACGGATATTCTTCGTTCTGCTGTGCAGAATGCAATCCTGAGCATTCAGACTCTTCTGGATACTGATGGGCGCCGTACTGACACACTTTTGTAGCAGTAACGGTACCGTTATGTAATGGTATGATATACAGTAGCAGCTTAATTGATTCTGCCTAACGTCTCTTCCTCATGTCATTGACGTTAATGCTACCAAGTTTGGTCCTCGTACGGTAATTAATTTTCGCGTTATGAAGTGTTAAATAGGGAAAGTTTAATTATAACTACCCGGTACTGTCGTCCCGTAATCGTGGACCACGCCTGTTGTACTGTAAGGGGACAGTTGTATTGGGACTTACGATGGTTTATCTGTATGAGTATATGTCTTTTCACTTCTTTTTATCTTAATCAGTAACAGTTTACTAAGTAGTTTACGGCAAAGATTAAAATGCGGTATGCCCACAGCCATCAAGCCTCTGGAGAACGCGAGAAAAAAAAGAACATTAATTTTCTTATTTTCGTAAAAACTCCTATCGGGTGTTTCATCGATTTTGTACTGTCTGTCTATCTTTTCCCTTCCATGATAGAGAGAGGGCGTGGATGTCTGTCCAGCTCACTTATAGTGTGAAATATATTAATTCTTATGGTACGAAGTCAATGCCATTTAGTAGTTCCTTGTTTCACCTGATTTACCTGTGTCACCGGTACCTGTAATGCTTCGGAAAAACAAGGAATTTAAACAGAGCATGCTGGACGCCGTAACATTGTCTTTGAAGAAGGAGAGGAGGTAAATAACTTCAAGGCTCAAACAACTATGAACTAATAATACAATACCATATGTTACAGATTTCCGTGTTAACGAACAATCATAACCCTGACTGTCTGGAGAGTTGGTCGCTGTGGGTAAATTAGCTGAGAGACACGCTCCCGAGCGAACTCACTGTTGTTGCGTCTATTGTGCAGCGTCAGAAAATCATTGTTCTTAAAATTATTAATTAATTAGTAGAGGTTTTATACAGTTATGTTCAGTGGTCATTGCAAGTAAGACAGTGGTGACATCAGTACGCTTGGGATTTGGATTGGAAAATGTCATCACGGTGTCGACAGCAATACGTGAGGGCACCATAGGTAATATAGTGGTCAGTGGTACGTAGGGGTCCAGTTCAGATGCAGGCAAGGAATGAGAGACAGGAGCTGTTGCGGATGCAGAGGGCTTTTGTTATCAGAGTGTCAGGGTGGGAGCTGAGCACCCGCTCCACTTCTTCTGCTGTAGTCTCAGTGTCAACTTCTTTGATTGCAGCAGTTAATGTGGGTGGGCAATGGGGAGGCTGGAGTTAACTGGGGCGTGCGGGACAAATTGGTACCTGGGAAGCTTGGGAACGAAAGTAGCAAGATCCAGTGGAATTCAGGGGGATTGTGAACTTAATGATAGAGAAATTTTCGTGGGGTATAATTTGGGAAATGTTTAGGTTGGGAAAGCACTTTCCTTGAGATAGGATAGGTTTTTAGGATTTAGGAATGTAGTGTCGGAAATGGAGAAGACGTTTTGGATGTATTAGCAGAGAAGTCCATGGGTTATATGATTGGGAATTGTGGGGGGTACAGACGATAACAGGCGTGGATACTTCATTGAGTCAAAATGTACAACCTCTGGAGGAGTGAACACTATCGGAGGAGACAGGGTCAATGCAATTTGAACAAACCGAAGAATTTGTCTGGCTCAGACTCTACATAGAATAGTTAAGAATGTGGGTGATGGCTGCAGAAGATTTCCTTTTTTTCTTTTAAGTCTAAAATGCATGATGAGTCGATTTCAATAGTAGCTAGCCGGGAGTGAAATCGTGGTCAGCGGTTTCCACCAGCCTCAGCTGGCAATAAGAGTCACTGGACACGCTACAGGGGGAGAGGGGTGGTGGGGTGGGGTGGGGGAGAGCTGCGTGTTCAACGAGCATAATCAGCCCCCGCTGCAGTGGCGAGTATGAACACGGAGCCTTCCCCAATATGAACTCGCCCCCGCTCCACACTAACACTGCGTGCCTCATAAATATGTCTCGCTGTTGTGCAGCAGCCACAGGATGCCGACACAGGCGAATCTTTTGTCTCATTCTGCTGGGCTGCCGCTCCCAAAATTGCAAACATTCTAAAGGAAAATTAGAAAGTTTTGGTGGGGGGAGGGGGGGCGGAAGGTTGTTCGTCGGCGCTGGAAACTTTCGGAACGGCGATTTGACATGCGTTGGCATTCGCAACTCATTACAATGGGGAATTACCACAGTTCAGCACTGGCAAACTTCCGAAAAGTGTAGCTGAACTTTTTAGAATAAAATTGTTACAGGTTTTACAATTGGGAGTATAAGGTATGCGGTCTCAGATTGGCTTGAAGTGCGGTTTTGACGGGCACACGAGCGATCTAAGGCGCTGCAGTCATGGACTGTGAGGCTGGTCCGGGAGGAGGTTCGAGTCCTCCCTCGGGCATGGGTGTATGTGTTCGTCCTTAGGATAATTTAGGTTAAGTAGTGTGTCAGCTTAGGGACAGATGACCTTAGCAGTTAAGTTTTTGACGGGCACACACCGCGAAGAGCAGGGATCATAAGCTTATGTCCGGAGTTTAGCGGAGGCAGTCGTTTGGAACTGGAGTGGAGCAGTCGATTCGACTTTAATAATTCAGAAGACAGTCAGCAGCTTTCTGAAAAACACAAGGACACGCCATGCCAGTGTCCATCTCCGCCTGCGACGTCGCCATGCCTCGTCCCACGGAATTGATGCATATCTCTCAGCGAAATGGCTCTGAGCACTATGGGACTAAACAGCTGAGGTCATCAGTCCCCTAGAACTTAGAACTACTTAGACGTAACTAACCTAAGGACATCATACACATCCCTGCCCGAGGCAGGATTCGAACCTGCGACCGTAGCGGTCTCGCGGTTCCAGACTGAAGCGCCTAGAACCGCTCGGCCACAGCGGCTGGCTCGCAGCGAAATGATACACGAAAATCACACAGGATGACAGGCGCGTTGTTTCATGTTAATTAATCAGTCTCTTTTAAGGTGACTTATTGGCCACGATTTATCTCTCTGTGGGTTCTCATTCGTTTGTTCACTAACTTTCCAAAGCAATCATCACCACCAATTACATTTCGCATTTAATAGTCAGTTAGTACAGGACACGTTTCTTTACAGTTCAGTTCATTCTGTTAGAACACTTCCAGTCCCTTCCTCCTCTGTGATCCATAATTATCGCACATTAATATGCGTAACCAAACTCATTCTCTTGTAACGACTTATTCGACCCAATGTTTGTTCAGAGCACTGTAATTTGAATTTTTAATCAACAAATGTATGTGATTTGTAATCCTTGTTTCATTAAAGTAACTGGTAGTCCCCATCACTACTCAATAGTTATTAATGTTTATCAGGGCACACGGCTGCGGCTCCTGTGTGAGGGCCACATCTTCCTTCCATTTCCTTGCACGCAGTACATGTATATACAGTGGGGGGACTTTCATCTTGAGTTAAGCTATTCACTGCATGTCAGTGCCAAATTACATTGAGTAGAAGCTTAACCCCAGTGTCGTCTTGCATTTTGAACGAATTTAACAAGTCATCAATTATAAAATCGTTCTTTGATTATATCTGACACGATTCTACATTCGAAAATGATAACACTGTCAAGATAAGTAATATGTCATGATCTACCTGTGGCATTGTTATTTATACATAGAGTTTTTGATAATTGTAGCACACAAACGTTGTAGGATCAGTTGGGCCGCTAGGTTTCCTTGGGTTTTGGCAGCGCGTACAGCAATGAGATTCCAATGGGATGAACTGGATTACTGACCACTCCTCACCTTAAGCCTCAAAGGGAGCTGCTGGCACATGCCTATTGACATTGGCATGTCCACCACCCCTAACCTTTCTGTCGCATAACATTATCAGCGGGCAGATTTTCCACCACAACAGCTTTCGTTACATCAATGAAGAGAAGTTTTACGCATTAAATAAGTTATCTGAGATGCAACTCAGAATCGTTTTGGTTTGCTAACGCACAAATACACAATTCATTTCCATTTACAGCTTAAGTAATTTGTTTTAATCACCTTGCCCTCCACTAAATCCTTAGATCTGCATATAGGGATGTGAACCACGCACAGTTATATTCCGGAGCAGGGCGACTGTCGGCGTGCCAAACTGCATGCAGGCCGACCGTAGGGCCTAGTGCGAACTGAGGCTCGTCCTGTCTCGGCTTTGCTCGTTCCTTCTCGGAAGTACCCGGTGAAATGTGACATTACCTTTGATATTGCGGTGTGGTAACTTTTAGTCGCCGCAACTCTCCAATTCGGCAGGATTGTGGTGTTATCACTATTTACCCTTCGCTATTAGTTCGTAGTATGTAAGATGAGCGTAGGTCTAGTGGCTGTTTTCACAAAATTTATCACCACAAACCTACAAAAATTAATGAGAGTGCCAGAAGGGAAGGATGAGACTCTCTTATCTATTATGCAGTCACATAATCGGTGGGTACTGAAAATCTGCTGTTGAACGACGTTACAGGTCCACACGGACAATAAAACAGCAAAAAATTACTATAATTGATAGACAGGATTCACTGACCTGTACACAAGAAGCACTTTGTGCTAAATTTGCAGGCATGGAGCACGTGAAGAAACTGGTGGTACTACTAACAAAATTTCTAAAGTCACACGCATATTTCGCTGTCAGTTGCAACACATTTCGAAGTAAATGAACGAAGAGTGTGAAGCCTTTATGTATTACTACTAAGCATGTTGGCTACGCCAAGGGGCATGACTGGAACGGTTTTTCAGTTTAAACCCCGCTTTTGTTGAATTTTTGAAAGAAGAAGAAGTACAAGGATGAAAATTATAACATCCGAAACTAATTGCACACCTTGCGTTTTCAGTGGATTTGACTGCAAACTGCCCACAGTATGACACTGCAAGGTTAGAAACAACTTATTTACGATTCGACGAGGATGCATTTCGAAATAAAATTGCATTGTAGAAGGGACAAATTCTAACTAAAACGCATTTTAGTTCCCAAAGCACACTGGCGTTAAAGAAAACATGACGTTTGAAGAATTCATTGTGGCCTTGAAAGACTTACAAGGGCAGTTTTCTAAACATTTTGAGGACATTCTCAATCCTATATATGTTTTCGAGTCCGTTTACCTTTTCCGCTGAAAACGCTTCTGTGTATGTACAAATGTAACTCACTGATCTGAAATGTATTCGTCAATCCCATTTTAAAGACAAATTCTTTTACGTTAAAGTTTCCAGGACGTGCACATCGTTTTCCTCGGACAGAGTTTCCACGTCTCCTTAGTGAGGTCTGTAAAAGTGCCACACAGTTAGATGTATGCACGTTGACCTTTTCTCGATTATGAGACAAAGTAATTCACGATTACGGGGCAATCCGAGTGCGAAAATCCGTGAAACTATCTGCGGCTGTCCGTATGCAAACAATTAGAACCAGATAAAAATTCTATACTGCCGTGTCTATGTTGTCAAGAAGAACGACGTAATGTTGCAGGCACTGCGGCGACTGCAGCTGTTACGAAATACCTGAAATGTATTCTCAGTTGCGAACACAAACAACGACGAGGTGTATAAAGGAACGGCGACAGTGAGAATGCGTGCCGGACGGCGACTCTTACCCGGGTTTCCCGCTTTACGCGAGCGGTCGCCTTATTTGCTTTTGCTATCCTCGCACGACTCGCAACTCGTCCCAAAATTCCATAATGTTTGACTGGTCACAGCTCGCCTGTTGACGGGGGGACCGAGCCGCTCGTGTCCGGCCCCACACGACTCGGCTCGGTCACGTACTCGCCCCATGTCTGTTGTCCGTATTCCGGACACGCGGATAACCGAGCATGACCGGTCACCGCTGACGTCTCACCTCGCCTCGCCCCGGCTCGCTGCACTGTACTGTACAAATCCAAAGCATCTCTCTCTCTCTCTCTCTCTCTCTCTCTCTCTCTCTCTCTCACACACACACACACACACACACACACACACACACACACGCACACACACACACACACACACACACACACACAGAATGTAATTTACCTCTGTCTCTCTCTCTCTCTCTCTCTCTCTCTCTCTCTCTCTTTTAATACAAAAGTAACGTTTCCAAGAGCGGGTGCGTAACACAGCTAAATTCATAGAGCACTTTCTTTTATAATATTTACTCCCGTCTTCCTAACGTCCGGGAATTTTGTTGTAAATAAAACATTGATCACAAGAGACCAATCTGTGTTAATGTAATGTGTTGTAAGCGTCAAATAGTGCACCTGATTATGCGAATAGTCCACTTATCAACTGTCGCAGCACATGTTTTATTAATAACTTCTGCAATAACAGAAGGCATTATGCTGCTTCGTATTACATCAGCTTGTTCTTTGACATGTCTGCTTGTAATAGAGGGATGTGGCATGACATCTGCCACGTTAACTTCTCCATAATGCGCACCTAGATGTATTAATGCTTGGCCTAGTTCTCTGAAACCTTCACCGCAAACAGCATTAAAATGTCTCATATCTTTCGCACACACTGCAACACACTTTGCTGTAATACTGTTTTTTATTACTGCCTGTATCCCTGAAGGAGCTGTATCTTTGTGAGGTTTCTTGCAACTGTGTTTCTTTAAATGAGTGGTTCCCGATTGAAACACAAAAATGTGGAGCAGTTTATGCACGATACGTACCCAGTAGACGCACTGTTTTCGTCTACAACCAACAAAAATGAGCTCCATAGTTGGCTTTTTAGACCTTCCCGTCTCTTCAATGTATAAACATTGGTTTCAGTCTTACGTCTTACTGCACTGGCTTCCTTGCACTGCATGATTACAGAGAGAGAGAGACACACCACAAATGAGAAGCCCGTACTGGCTGCAGTCTCACACGGATAATGAGACGTGTAATGTGTTTGAAGTTACGTGCTACGTATTCGGTCACGGCTTCTATGCTCGGTCACTAGCAGCCTATCCAGTTAGGGTGTGCTCGCCCCATCCCGTATTTTGTGCTTGCTTACTCGGTCATGCAGGACTCTAGTCCCGACCCGTACCCGTACACAAATTATGAGTTCCCTTACAGCGGATGCATGCATATCCGAAGGAACATGGCATCGTACTTCTTAACAGCACAGCCACTTCAATGTCGTATTTATTCGCCGATTCCAGGGTGCGATTTTCAATTGAAATGTCCTCCCCTGCGCGAGAATTACATGATATGTGTACGAGTATAGCTTGTGACGCAGGAACGACGACACGTGGAAGTCTGTGTCTGGGCGTGAGCCGTGCGCGAACAGGCAAGCGTTTAAGGCGAGCGCTCACGTAAAACGGGAAACTGGGTTCGAGTCCTGCTCTGGCACAGATTTTCACTGTCGTTATTCGCTTATGCAGCCGATAGTGGTTCGTATTCACAACTGCGAATATGTTTCATGCAGATAAAAATCATGTATGCCTTCAGCAAATCAACAATAATTAAATAACACTGAAAATCTGTTTTGTTGTGGTCTATGTCATTGAGAAACGTGAGATACAAAACCAAGTCATATGCAGTGCGACCGAGTTGCCATTTGAATGCGGACCGTTCGCAGTCCCCCCCCCCCCGCCAACCCCTTACTTCCCCCCTCCACACGTTCAGACACCTGGCTGTGGCGGAGTGGGGGAGGTGAGCAGACAGGCTGAGCACCGCGGCACTCGTATTAGGGCATGGCTCGCGAGCCGAATTCCTGGCCGCTCTTGCACTAAGTGCTTGGAGTGGCCCAGCGGAAGCTGCCTTCAAAGCAGAGAGCTGCATCGCCGACAAAGTGAGGAGGAGACTCTTATCGCAATCGCTTCCGCATACTCCACTGATCTGGGGCCCCCTTCCCTTCTCCAAGCCGCCTCTGACTGAGCTCCTGCGGTTAAGGTAGACCATTGTATGGACACCTGGCCAGTTCGATTCTTAACAAGATAATCTGTAACCTGCCTCCAGAGTCAACAAGAAATGAGCAGAATATAATCAAATATCACAGCATTCCTGCAAATAAAGCGAGGCAGGCGATTTTTCCAGGCATTTCGGTTATCTTTTATCATGTGCTGACAAGCGCATTCTAGCGCACGTTAACTGAATTTTCAGCTAGCTTTGCATGCCGGTACAAAACTTAAGTTGCCGGTTTAACTGTACTATTACGTGGGTCTTGGACTCGTCTGCTTTGCATTTGCGAACTGTACACGTTATGAAAGCTTACAGCGTTTCCCAAGTAGTCCTCCCAGTAGAAAAGGTAATTCTTGAAAATTGAGATTCCAGAGAGTTTCTTGTTTCAGTATTTTAGACGACTTTGTGCTCGTTGCGTTCGAGCAGTTTATCAGACAACATTACGAGACTTTACGTTCATTTAGATGGAAAGTTATTTTCTGTAATTTTACAGTGGTAAACGTCAAGATTTTATGTATGAGAATGACTTATTAACTTCAGAACTGACTTGATCTCACAACCAAAATATTGTCTTACAGCTGATGCTGGTTAGGCGAACCGCTGAAAATAGATATAACCCCAAAATTCTCATTATTTCCCTCACTGTGACGGTATTCCACTGCGAAATTTGAGTCAACCCTTTTCTTTATGAATAGAAAATGAATGCATTTGAAACTGTGGTTATGATTTATGATTTCTGAGCTTTTCACTGAGATCTTCTTAAATGTGCTAAAGGCGAGTCTTAAAGACACCTAGAAAGGCAAAAAGTTATTTTTCAAGGTAAATCCCTCTAAAACACTACGAATCACCCGTATCTTTCGTACTCATGGCTTTTATCTAAATATGTACAGACGTACTATCCAAGTAACTGACGCCCTATAATATCTGCGACAGGCCCTCGACGGAGAACTAGTATGTAAGCCTGATCCACTAACAATCCAACAGAAGCTCACAAGAGACTTAAACTGCTAACCACCCAAACATGCGCACTGAAACCATCCAGTGTACTATGCACCCCTAAAATGTACATCCACCATGTTCTCTCCTACGCCAACGTTAGGTAGGTATCCACTCCAACCAAGTTCTATCATTCCTTACAAACTTCACAGAAGTTCTACTGCATATCATGTGGTACTAGCACTACAGTACTATAAGAAAGGATATTATTGGGAAATGGTGTAGGCACAAGCTGGAAGAATGTTTCCAGCATCTTCCACTGTGCAGCGGAGATTTTTATCTTAGGAAGCAGCCTTTTACTATCTCTGGAATTATCAGTAACATTTCCACCTTCGACTCTTTAAAAAATCGAACTACTATGTATAAAACAATTTCAAAGTCTGGTTAATTTGGTTTGGAACAGGGTTGAAATCATGTTTAACGTTCGTTGGAAGTCGCCAAGTCCTCTTATTATCAGACACATTCAATAGTAAATGTAAATACTTTCCCCAAAATGCATTGCGAATAGAGTTTGAAGTAAAGAAGTAATAAAATAAAATGTCGTGCATGATGATGAAGTTTTACTGCGCCAACTGTGAGAATGTAGCAAGCGATAAACTTTTTCCGTTTCCTTGTTTTTTGGGGATTTTCAGAGAAAAACACTTTCAGAAAGTTACCCAATTATTTCTGCACGGAGAGTGTCACACTTCAACAAAGATGTTAGTGTGACAGGGAGCAGAAGAAATTATGACACTTCAACTGTGTTTTTGAGAATGACATGCTGGACCAGTATAGTTCTGCCAACCAAAAGCCAAAAAATACCACATCCTGTCTTGGCATCATTAAACTAGGTGTCATACTCACTGCAAAAGCTTTGTGATTTGCTGCGTCTCAGAATTGTTCCTGCGGTCTCTCAGTTCGTTGACATACACCCCTGATTCTAAATACAATTACTGAAAGGCCATACAGACATTCAACTAAGCCATTCACACCGGAGCTGAGGTCAGAGATGATTGGTTTCCCTAATGGCAATACAATGTGGTTGAGCATTGAGCACTGTCTGCCTCAGAGAGTTTGTTAACCCTGCCCAAGCATTCATAGTGATTCAATCTTCCGTAGCGACAAAACATGACAATTTTTATCCAAGCATTCAGCAAATCTAGTTAGGTCAAGTGTGTGTTCTTATGACATGTGTCATCTGTTAATCTTATTTCATAGTAAGCCGTCTTTCTGTTCTTTTAGGACAACAGTGTGACCGGCGTTGACACAAAATCAACATCATTTAAATGACATGTGAAACGCAGTATGAGTTTACACCAATGACAGACAAAATAAAAATATGAGTCAATTTCAAGAAGTGGTGTGAATATTAGTGTATTTGCTGAGTGTGATCCTTTGTCAGTCTCAGATTTTAGGTGAGAGTGACGTTGTATCCCAGTACACATCTGAAAATGGTGTTGTCCCTCATGACAAACATAGTAGGAAAGAAAAGTGAAACATTATTTTTAACCTAATAAAGTAAACACACGAAGGAACACAAAAATATTTTAAGTCTCCTATAGCTCCCTTGCAAGGATCTTTAGGGAGTCCAAAAGTTTACATTAGTCACATGAATAAACACAGCACAACATGCATGAGGTGGACAACAGGTTGGACATCACAGCTGTAGGGGGTGTGTTGGTGCTAAGTGAAGGTTACCCCTTTGCTTAACATCATCAGTGGTGACAGCAGTGTCCTTGGCAGGGTCTGTCTCCTGTCTATCACAGCACCAGGTAGGCATCTGGACTATTGACAGACCAGAGATGGAGCAGCAGTTGACAAACAGTCTCTCATGCTGAAGACTCCAGCAGAAATTGTCAGTCTTGTGGTGAGTGTCCAGAGACATCAGTCACTTTGTCCGGCACTTGCTAGTCCCTCCATTCTGGTCAGCAGCAGTGTTACATTTAGGTCCAGTCCCTCGAGAGTCTTGCATTAAACAGATGTGGTCCCAGGTCTTGGCGTGACATCAGAGGCGAGCCTCCATTACCTGCTGGCTGCAGGCAAGACACCCCTGCTGATGATTTCATTCTCTGGAGACACGATTGAAAGAGACAAGTGGGACTCTGTGCACACCTCTTGACTTGCCCCAGTGTCATCATGACAGCTGGCTGCCGGCCATGGACACCTACCAGTGTGGTCATGGAGTGATGACATGTCAGCTGGTCGCTCATCCGCGGCGGTTGTCCGGCTGTGACATCATGCCGGCAGCTGCATCTGAGGTCGTGCTGCGTCGCGCCAGGCCAGGCAGCCGCATTGCCACATGTGCCACCTGCCGGGCACCCAGCCATGTCCAGCCACGGGTCTGCTTGTCACTTGCCATTTGGAATGCCGTAGTCCTCTGTGAGCCGTAGGGGAGTCGCAGGCGCCAGCGATTCGCTTATCTAGTATGGGCAGTAATCCCGTTCTTTCTGGCATGCGCGTTTTCTCTTTGGTTTTCCTCTTCTGGCGCTATTTGAGCTCGGCACTTCCTGCTATGGTTCTCTTGGTTTTCCACTCCAGGCCCTAGTGGTCGTGCATGCCCGTTGCTTAGGGCGGTATTACACCATCAAATTTCTTTGTCCAATATCTTTGTCCAATATCTTTGTCAAAGATATTTGATAGTGTAATAGGGACTTTGTCAAATGTCATCCAATATTTGATCAAATCTAGGGCCTCGCTGTATATTTGATCAAAGAAACCGCTTGTCTTCTGTTCACTGCAATGTGACATGTTACCACATGGAGCGCTAGCATCGCTGCAGCGTTCTGTCGTCTGTAGTGTTTTTATAACCTAACATAACCCTCTCCTGTAGCAAGGAATCGGAGTGTTACAGTGAGCCTGTCTTCTGAAGATGTAGCCGTTCTTAAGTGAATATTGTGCTTTGTGATATGAGGATACACTTCATTGAGCACATACAGAAATGTATGCTCATCCATTCTTCAGTAATTGATGTACGACTTGACGTCTTCCACTGTAAGCTCACGTAACAGGTTTTGTTGAATGCTTTTATCGTGTCGTCGTAAAACCCACGGCTTCACTCAGATTAGATTAGTTTTTCGTTCCATAGATCCGTGCTGAGGAGATCCTCGTGGATGTGGAACATGTCGATTTTTTTAAAGCTGAAATAACAATACTAATAGTATGAATAAATAGAATCATCATTTGTTTCTATTAAAAATTTCGCCAATGGAGTAGAAGGAGTTGGCTCCTTTTAAACTGATCTTTATTTCTAACTAAATTTTTTGTGTTTCCTGGCAAATTATTGAAGATGAGTGTTCCTGAGTAGTGGACCCCTTTTTGAACTAAAGTAAGTGCTTTTAAGTCCTTGTGCAGATAATTTTTGTTCCTGGTATTGTATGTATGAACTGATGGTGGTGGTTAGTGTTTAACGTCCCATCGACAACGAGGTCATTAGAGACGGAGCGCAAGCTCGGGTTAGGGAAGGAATGGGAAGGAAATCGGCCGTGTCCTTTCAAAGGAACCATCCCGGCATTTGCCTGAAACGATTTAGGGAAATCACGGAAAACCTAAATCAGGATGGCCGGAGACGGGATTGAACCGTCGTCCTCCCGAATGCGAGTCCAGTGTGCTAACCACTGCGCCACCTCGCTCGGTGGGTATGAACTGAGTTGTTTGTTGGAAAAAGAGATATATTATTTACGACAAATTTCATTAAGAAGTAAATATACTGAGAGGCAGTAGTTAGTATACCCAGTTCTTTGAAGAGGTTTCTGCAGGACGTCCGTGAATTTACTCCACAAATAATACGTATTACACGCTTTTGGACTCTGAAAACTTTTGCTTGACTTCAAGATTTACCCCAAAATATTATCCCATATGACATTATGGAATGAAAGTAGGGAAAGTATGCTTTTTCATTTTTATGTTGCCTATGTCTGCTAACACTCGAATTGCAAATACAGATTTGTTAAGGCCTTTCTGCAGTTCTGTGGTGTGCTCCTCCCAACTGAATTTATTATCAAGTTGTAATCACAGGACTTTTAAGACTGTCAACCTCGTATGTATGGTTCCATTTTTCCCCCACTTCTTTTCCGCATGTGCACACAATGCAATTGGGGTACGTACAACTGCTGCGGTTAATAACAAGTTGTTGTCAGCCATCTTGAACTTTGACGAAAAATTTGATGACAGTGTAATACCCCTTCTAGCGCTACGTCAAAGATCTTTGTCAAATACATTGGACGGAATATTGGATCACATCTTTGATCAAATCTTTGACAAAGAAATTTGATAGTGTAATATCGGCCTTAGGCATATGTTGTATTGGTGGCGAGTCTTGGACTGACCGTTACGGAGGATCGTTGGTTGCTCCTGTTGCTGTGTTATGATTTTAGGAGTCTGTCGGCTGAGGGCTGATGGTGATGGCCTTCAATGCACAGGCAAATGTGTATATTGTACTGCCTGTACTGGATGCCTATGTATGCTACTTGGATTCTCGTCGTTTTCTGCTGCTAACGGTGAGCATCTGACACTTCTTTGAAATTGTGTTTTGTGATCAATCTGATCGTAATTTGCGTTCACAGCCGGAAACAGTGATTTGTAATTAACCCCGCCGTGGCGGGAACAAGGAATTCATTTTTGGTTCCGGTATGTGTTGAATAGTGGTGTAAAACGCAGTTCAGTGAGGGGAACACTAGGCGTGAGTACTATGAAGGCTGCCTGAGTCATTCTAGGATAGTGCGCATCACAAGCACACTGTCTTAACACTAAACAGTGTTAAGACAGTGTGCTTGTGATGTTACTCGAGTATCTTACGATTTAATCTGTGGTCTCCGTTTGAAGGGGTCGTGACTTTGGTATCTCGTATTATGGGTTTTTATGCTCTTGGTTCGGCAGACCGTTAACTTGTCCAAACTTTATGCTTGTTATTGGGGTCAGAATGTAACAGTAAAGAATTATGAGCTGCAAGAAGTAAATAATTTTTCATGCTATTTGTTTGATGTTTTGCATGTGTTGAGGGTATTAAATTTAGAGGGGGGGAGCATAACTTTGTAATAAGAGCGTTTGTGTTGTGTCCGTTTGGTTTGGTTGTCTGTCCTTTGTTTTTCGTTTTTTTTTTTTAATGTTACAGTGTACTACGAGCCGGGGGCACAATCAGTTAAGGATTGACCGATACGGGAGGCGGCGCCTTGATTGAAATATGTTCGGACGCCGCTAGCTCGGCTAGCTACGTCTTGGTGACACTCGACGCTACTTGGCTGTATCCTGTCAATGTCGCTGCTCGCCTCAGTGGTTGACAGAAGTTGAGTGTTCTCTCTTGTAATTAATTTGGGGATTCCTCTCGGTAATGTGTTCCGGCTGCGCCGGAGTGCGTCCCCTGTTTCTAGCAGTTTGGTCACTCTTGTATTAGGGTGGGTCATCCTTTGGGGTGTGCCCGCAGTTGGGTGAAACTTAAACTGACTATTCAGATAACTGTCTTTTCTGTCTAAATATTGTTGTTATACTTGAGAGGGATTTCACGAGTGAGTTCACTGGATAAGGCACTATTTAATTGATGGTATTCTGTTGTTCTGTGATCTTTTTATTGGTCTAAGGTTCCCGTTGGGGAATTTCCTCTTTTAGTTAAATTTTTTTATTTAATATTCTTTACGGCTGCCTATTTTACCAATGGGGATTTAGTCCCAGTAAATTCCTGTTAAATTTATGGGCAATTCTGCTCGTCATCTATATTTATCTGGGGCTATTTGCTATTTAGATAAAAGGAAGGATATTTACTTAATTTGTTTCATTTCACATCCTCTTGTAAAGACTGTATATGATTTTTAATTATATTTGTTATTGGTAGCTATTGGAAGGCTGCTTTTGTAAAAGATTTTGTAAAACTGTTCTTGGTGATATGTGCAATAAATATTTGTGAACTAAAAGCCTGTGTTTGCTTTATCTTGTGATTGCCCTTTGCACAACCCTTAATGCATATTTTAATGTTGTTGTGTTTTTACAATTAATATTTACAAAAACACATACTTAGAAAATCATGACAAAAATATGAACTATCTGTAGTAGAAACTTTAGAGTATGCAAAAATAAAACAGCCTTACTGCTTTCTTTTACTTAAACAATGTTATTTCTAAGGTTCTTTTAAAAAAACTACGATACCATTTATAATTAAACGCCTATCCAAAGGACAGAAACTAATCGTTTTCTAGCGGTGAAATTGTTTTGCTGTAATGTATGTGCGTGTTCTGTTTGTTTTCCAACACCACTCATGCACCCCAATAGGTTGAGCCGGCACAGTCTGCACATTCATACTTCAAGCACTCTCACACCATGAAACACTTACTTCTGATTATATTCCACCTTCTACCGAGCCTAGCTACCTCTAACTCTTTCTACTTTGCACCAATCTGGACTTTCATACCTCTCCTGATGCCATCTTATTGGACGGCGACGCTACCTAGTGCAGAATCTGGGTCAAGTACCGCTCACCGCCAGTCGTACACTCCTTACTGTGCTGTCAGGATAGTGCCGACACCAGCAGGAATTCACCTTTCCCTCTGAAACCAACCACTAACTCTCCAAAATCGATGTTTTCATCAAATAACAGTTGCTGCAAAGACGTAAAATACCAGGCTTTTCTTTTTTTGTGGCAGTGCTTAAGAATTTGTGATTATCTTCCGTTTACATCTGGTCCCATTCGCCATTTCCTTCTGTTCATCTAAAAACGTACTACCGGGACTCGCACTCCACGCACGCACGGCACGTAATATAAAACTTCGCCTATGACGCGCCTCTGGCGATCCACTCGAAATACCACAAGGCAGACAACATAGCAGTACTGGCGATAATCAATAAGCGATCATCACAGACGAGAAAATACCACCAGCGGAAAATGTGGCACCGTAAGCGATTATCGATAAGTGTAACCACACTCGAAAACCACCAACGAGAACACCTTGCACCACTGGCCATAACCCTAACCGAACCACAGGGGGGAAAAATTAAATGTCAACACGCCTCTGACGTGTACAACCCAATTCCATCTCGCAAAATACTCCATCGGTATCGGAATCATGATCCAAATCACGCCAAGATCCACTGTCGGATCGCAAACCAACTTTTGGGGCACCACTATCGCCTCCTCACTACGAATATGTGCATACTGTACATATTGGCAATGCATGCAATATCAATGGAAGAAACGAAACCATTACTACATTCCAAGATGATTTCTGAGAAGAACTGTGTCTCCAGGTTTGTGCATTTATTTCTAAATCAAAAATGTAATTTTCATATTGTTCCAAGACATACCTTTACTGTGTCGTGACAAGCTATTAATACAGCAATACTCAAGGGTTAAACCAACCAGTTTTATCATGAACCCAAGAGGTTTCCACCGAGAAATCGGCACATTCCTGTCCACGAAATAATTTTCTGCAGTGAGACATGAGAGGATACCTGTAAGTCTCAAATCTGCGGTAAATCATCGAAGTGCGAATGGTGTATAGAAAACTAGAAACGTCTGACTCACTGATCAGATGTCTTGGGAGAAGATCTTATCCGTTAATTACAATAATAAATCATCCAAAACGTGTAAGTGCAACCAAATAAAGGAAATACACTAAGTGATTACATAAATTGCTTGGAGACAAATAATACTTAACACTAACTTAATGATACAGCGAGGCCGCAGCGTCCGACTGTCGATTCCTACGCAGACTTCTGCTGCGGTTTCTGTTAGAGGGGTTAGGTGATCTGATTTCCACTACGTCATTCTGACGATCATGTTGTGGAGTTCACCTACCAATCCCTCTACTATTCCTTTTTTGCTCTTAGTTCCAGACCAGGTGCACGAACTGGTTATAATATTGCACTTCCCTCCCAATGTTGCTTCTGTTTTCTTGAAAATTACCACCATCCGTAGCCCATCTACTTCTATCATTCTACTGAGGTTCATTATTAAATATTTCGCCTTGATTTCGGTTTAGTTTCACCCTGTTTCTGTCTATATTTTGCCCGTCATTATTTCCACCTGTAGATGCACCATCCGAATTTCGTTCATTCTGTCTCATTCGGTCCCTCGCGTTTTGTGCTTCCTTGGCAAAGTCTGACACTCGTAGGGCGCTTTTGAATGACTCTATTATGTCATTACATTTGCCAATAAGCAGTTACTGGTACATAATGGCAGTTTCATGTAGCAGTGTCCCATTGTCTTCTTATCACCGTACAGGTGGTCCAGGTAAAGGTTCTTATTGACAAGCATCTCGAAAAGCTTTATCGGAGTGTGGCACCCCGATGCTTCGTAATCCTTCCGTAACATGGTCCCCAATTTAATCCTTTCTTGGGTGTCTCGTGACCAGTAAGTCTTTAGGAAAACCTAAAACCTCTTTAAATTCGCCGTAGCTGCCGCTGTGTGCTGCACCGCTACGCTTGTGCCATATTCCAATTTGTATACTAGTGTCCATGAATCGGGTAGTAGCGTATCATAATCAGCAACCCATGTCTTGGGATGTAATAAATTGTGGTTCTATCTGTAAACCTTACAATTTTGAATTGAGAGAACATGTTTTAAGTCGAAATATTCATAATTTTGCGCCCAAGGTTTCAAAGTCGACTGATCCCTGAATGTTGTTGTACCCTCGTCTTATTTCCACACGTCTGAGTCGGCTCGGTATTTTTTACACTACGCACCACTGACTGCACGGTTTCGGCTGCGCGTCGTAGCCCGTCAAGCGGGCGTTCCTACCGTATATCGGCCTGTGCCAAGGATGTGGCTGCGGACTGAGTTGCAAAATTTTATCTTTGACATTCCTAGTGACCAACGAACTCACGGCGACGTTCTACCGCTTCTGGCAAAATTTCTATGCGAGCAACCCGTTCGCACATTTGTCTCATTCATCCGCCAGCTCATAATACTGGGTGGTGAGACGTGTTTGCTCGTCTTTGACACCTAATATTTCTTTCTATGTCTTTTTAACTACATTCCGTCCCTGTTTTTTAAGAGCAGAAATAGTCTTTTGGTTGCACTCACTTCTGCTCTTAAAAAAGCAGAAATAGCCTTTTGGTTTCACTCACTTCGACCTTTGCGAGCGCTGCCTGATCTCGCGCAATTTGGGAATTTTTTCGCGCATCTCGTGCTATTAATCTGGCTGTCCTAGCCTCATGTCTCGAATCTGCCGCTACTTCTCGAGTCTCATTTGAAAATTTCCTAATGTCTTCCACCTCTGCTTTTACACCCCTAACTTCATTCCTGACCTGATTTGCGTTTACGGCAAACTCATCAGTCTTCCTTTGAATTTCCTTAAATTCCTTCATGACTTCGTCCTCTCGCTTTTCCTCCTTGTCTAGTGGCTTCTAAATTTCCCTAATTTCATTATTGAGAATGTCTTATCTTTGGTCTCCTTGCTGCCGTCTCCTTTCTTCCCTTTCCCTTCGTCTCTTCTCTGCTTCTTACATATACTGGAGGATCGATTCTAACTGCGCACTTCCAGTAACGCACCCTGGACTAGACACGAGTGACTCAACTACTCTATGAAGCCTAGCCCGCGAAATCGGAGTGTTACTTTCCCTGACTGTACCTCTTTCCGTATTTACAGAATGATTGAACTGAACCCTCATCATCGAAATGCCCCGTTTGCAGGGTGATGAACTTCTTCCGCCGACCTATCTTCTTCTGCAGCAATGACTGGCTCGTTTTCCATCTTGGACAACATAGTGCGCAGCCTTTCTCACTATACAAATGAGCTTTGCTTCTCATAAGCGTTCAAATCGAATGCAACTTCCACAACTTTCCGACTCTAACGCACCACCAGCCACAACTCTACTCTGACTTTCTTTTAAATAATGCACACATTTATGCCTAAGCCCATGAAACAAAACCTACTCTAAAATGTCTTACACACCTTCATAATCAAATTTATTCCACAAAAGCTTTCACAACGCTGTTAGCAACGACGCGACATCAGACAAGAAGTGAAGCAGAAGTCACTGACAAGACACTGTGAGAAACATAACAAAACAAAAGTAAATGACGTAAACAGTACAAACACTGTAATAAAATGACTGTAACACACTACAAAATGCTGGGTTACAACGTATAGAGGCAAAGCCGAGTCTAAATGTTCTCAGTGCACAATAGTCTGCCTTTGAAAAAAAAAAGAAAAACACTCACCTGCAAGATAACGCACTAACTACCTAACAAAAATACTTGATTCGAGATTCTCGACAAGGGTCAGCAACTGCAATCCGCCGTTTGCTTCCATCATAAATATATGTCTGAGTGATGCTAAATGTTATTTTTAGGTAAAAAAAGTATTATCTTCTCAATAACCTTCAGATAGTGAGCTACACCGTTAATTTTTAAACATCAGTTAGTGAATTCACCCCTGGGACTCTTGTTGCCTAAGCCTGTAGTCACCTTCAGAACCCAAATTATAAACTAATTTAATACTGCTGGACCTTAAATAACTGGTGGTATCAATGTATCACCACGATAAAATAAAAACAGTGAACAGTAGAGGGAGTATGAATGAGAACAGCGGCGTATTTACGTTCACAAAACAATGACAAGTTTTATTAATCCTTTTGTAACTACAACTAGCCGATAAATCTTACACAAAAATGATAAACCCAAATCAGACAAGAAATGGTATTTGATTGGCAAATCATACATTGGGGGTGCAAAACTGTACAAACTCGCCCCTGAATTAATCCCTTTTCCAACGAAATCTGACTTCGTTTACATAAATGCACTGTGAGGCTCTGATCTATTAAAATGGGTCAAATGGCTCTGAGCACTATGGGACTTAATTTCTGAGGTCATCAGTCCCCAAGAACTTAGAACTACTTAAACCTAACTAACCTAAGGACATCACACATATCCATGCCCGAGGCAGGATTCGAACCTGCGATCGTAGCGGTCTCGCGGTTCCAGACTGACGCGCCTAGAACCGCTTGGCCACACCGGCCGGCTATTAAAATGGGAATCAACTGTACCAGAAGCTATGGTTCACCTGAGAACAGGGGGCTGTGAATACCATTTACAACCCTACGACGGTGCAGCTGTAGTGCTCCCTTTCACCTTGATTCGGGCGGCAGCAGAAAACGGTACGCTGTGGACGAGGAGCGGTGTGCTACAGTAGCAGCAATGTTCTGACGCATCCAAGAATAATTGGCGTTCCGGTCATCAGAACGCAGGAAACTTTCGTATCAGAGCTGGCAGATTTCAGTGTGAGGTGCACCCCTTCGCTGGCCAACGGCGCGTGCTGGAATTGTCAAACGCCAGACGGCAAACTCAGGACAAATAAGGTCACCCTCCTGCCACACTATACGTCCGAGATGATATGCAGTTCCACTGTCGGTACAGTTGGAAACTGCCTCTGGCCATTAGTCCACAACAAGATACAGACCACAAGTCTCACATGCTACGGAAAGAGCTGACATTGTCCACCAGGGGAGGACCAGAAGACGAAGAATGCCAAGAATCACAACTACTTTTCACCAAGCTTCATTGTGGGAGCCGAATTAGCAAAAACAAAATCTCTCCCACATTGCACAACCAGTCAAAGTATTCTCTACTCATTGACTTTCCATTATTGACTGTTGTGTTGGCCTGGTAGCAAATCCAGATACAGCACCGGGGTTCCCACAAGATTCCACTTTGCATATCCTGATAGGAGCCAATCAGTTGACTCCTAATCTCTCACGTCTGAAAAAAGAAGATTGTAGACTAGGGAGGCGTCTTTCTCACGGTAAGCATGGCTATGTTTTGGCAAAAAGCATCTTCCTAAATGGGACCAGTCGCTCATTTATAGAGAGATCTAACCTTTCTGGGCTGACCATTTCCAAGAACGCTATTAATCTTGCCAGACAGCCGTGCCCATGAAATATATCTTTTTACAGCTCGCTAAAGGAACCTGGCGTCAGGGGAAGGAGGAGGTTACAGTCTTGCCTCCACTAAATACGTACACCAGCCACCCAGTTTGTATCATCCCAGCTTATAACATGAGAATTAATGTTTTGCGATCTTCCCACGGTTTGCACAGAGTCTCAATTTACAGCAGTCTCCCTAAAATGGCTTCCTCCGCAGACGTTCCACTATCCGGCCATCTCTGCGAGCGATGCCACCTGGCCCAGGTAAAATGTTTTGTGAACTGTTCGACCCTTGGTGGAAGGAGGGGAGGGCTTTGGCCAGAAGTCCCTCTGCAGGTAAGATCCACTGAGCGCTGCTTCCCAGAATCACTCACATAGCCATGTTGCTGCACTCAGCATTTAGATCACCCAGTTCATCTCTTTCACTGTTCTCCGTCGCAGCCACAAAGGCCCCTCTGGTACAAGTTCTATACAGGTTACAGACGCAGTTATAAGAACATTCTGCCTACAATTGCCCCATGTAAAAACGTCATTAACTACACGTACCAAATGTAGTACCTGGGAACACCGAAATGATGACTAAAATATGAATGTTAATCTGACTGATGTTGTTAAGGTGAGAGAGTTCCACTGTGGGAGGCCTGGGATCAGTCAACTGGGAATATCCCTGTTAGTCACTTCTTTCATTTCTTCACTATCTATCTCACCTTTTTCAAGACTTATATTATTTAATTTAGCACTGTCTTTGAAACATTGCATTAACCAGCCTAATATGTATCGATTCAGATACCTTCCCTTACTCTCTGCTATGTTATGCAAGTCATTACAATTAAGTTAGCCATTACATTCGTTTTACAGTACCCTGGAGTGTTAAGAAACGTCTGGTTCATAAGCTACATTTGAGGAAGCACTTTGTTTGTTGGAGAGCTGCAGTAAGGAACAGTCTTTAAAATGTACAATGTGCATTATAAGATCAGTCCAATCTATATTTGTTATTGAAACACTGTTTACAGTGTGAGGCTAGTCAAGTTGTTCATTTGTGTTAGTCCACGCACTAATATCCTTCCGCTCTTAATGTGCAATACCGAGCGAGGTGGCGCAGTGGTTAGCACACTGGACTCGCATTCGGGAGGACGACGGTTCAATCCCGTCTCCAGCCATCCTGATTCAGGTTTTCCGTGATTTCCCTAAATCGTTTCAGGCAAATGCTGGGATGGTTCCTTTCAAAGGGCACGGCCGATTTCCTTTCCCATCCTTCCCTAACCCGAGCTAGCGCCCCGTCTCTAATGACCTCGTTGTCGACGGGACGTTAAACAACACTAACCTAACCTAAACCTTAATGTGCAATGGATAAGTAATAAGTACTTGGAGACTGGTTACTGCAATCTTTCTAACTTCATTTCGTTCTTAAATTTCATTCTTAAATGTTCAGTATTCAAAGAGAGCAAGTTTGCTTTTGCATTGATTATTTTGGATTACGTTTGTGACGACAGAGTCTTGGTTTTGTGCATAATAATGTGGATAGAATTATCACCACGGCGTTGTAAGTTGTGTAGATATTCTTAATGCTGAATACATAAAATTATTCACAATATTTATCGTGACCACATTTATCAGAAATGCCTCATTTAAATGTGTTTCGAGTAGGGTGCAGCCAAATTGTTGTGATTCTGTGTAAAGTAACTACTTAAGTAAAAAATCACTCTGATTAAATTTACGGCCATTGAGTCATGGTTGGAGCTTGACGATAACATTGAGTACAATATCTCTGGATGATACCTTGTTTTCCGGAATTGAATAAGATAAGGAAACGGAATATGGTAATACGATGTATGCTGCTCTGTCGCTGTGTGCTGGAATGTTATGAGTTGTACCAATGCGTCACTGGACTGTTATCACTGTTACATACGAGACGCGATGGAGTTCTATTAAATGATCTTTGAGATAATTCAAAAAATGGTTCAAATGGCTCTGAGCACTATGGGACTTAACATCTATGGTCATCAGTCCCCTAGAACTTAGAACTACTTAAACCTAACTAACCTAAGGACAGCACACAACACCCAGCCATCACGAGGCAGAGAAAATCCCTGACCCCGCCGGGAATCGAACCCGGGAACCCGGGCGTGGGAAGCGAGAACGCTACCGCACGACCACGAGATGCGGGCTTTGAGATAATTAAGCAATCTCTGCACACTGAGATAATGGCTACACAACAGGGGAAACTGCACCACAGCACAACTGATCGTTATAAGTGAGAAGCTAACCCGCGCTAGGACAACCTGTTACTTTCACAAAACTATTCACTTCTGTATTCTGTAATACAAGTTTATGATGTTCAGGCCCTTATATCTTCAGCTGCGTTAGATTATATAAAAGTGTGTACTACATGGTTTCTTTAGAGGCCTTTTTCGAGTCAGATAGTACAAGAAACTTGTTTCTAGGCGATTACATAATTACTCTGCATTCACCAAAATATCAGAACTTTCTCATCATTAGCGACGAAAGTGGCTCAAGCAATTTCAAACACACGCTTACAAACACGTAACTTCCAAAACGTATTAAGAGAATAAACAACTCTTCCAGCTTGTAATTGTAGATAATGGCTTCTCGCTTTAAAACTTTGTTACATTAATGCAAATGTGAAGGTTAAACTCACGCGTTTCTTTACGACGTATTCATATGCTATAAAGTACAAAAACGTTGTAAAAATAAGTAGTTGGTACATTCTTCAGTAAAATTAAAACACTGTGCCTAATTTGTTATCCAAGTAAACGTCTTTTCATAATATAAAGCAGTAAATCAAAATAGTACCATCCTGGCGCTTGAGTCGAATACGGTGTACATTTCCTTTCTTAAGAAATAGCTGCTGTCTGTGGAGATTGCCTCATCGTATCCTGTGCCAGTTCTTCATGACCTTCATCGCATACACAGAAGTTTTTCTGGGTACCCAGTCACCCCCGGAACCCTACGCTGTGTGACGGCGCAGATATTATTTGCCATCCACTAATATTCTTTTTCTTCTTCTTCTTCTTCTTCTTATTCTGCACTTCATGGAGTATGCTTACAGCTGCTCTTCACTGAAGCAATCTGTTTCCCGGCTGTCCTACATTTATTTTACTTCATGGTTTATATATTTGTTTAACTAATTTGTCTTCCCCGATTCTGTTGGTATGTCTTTTCCATATTATGCATCCTTAAACAGTATCAGCTAAGTTCTTCTCTTATAATATTATTCTGCATTTGATCTTGGGAGAACGTCCTTTAAATACATTATGTGATCAAATGTATCCGGACGCCACCAAAAACATACGTTCTTCTTATTAGGTGCATTGTGCTGCCACCTACTGCCAGGTACTCAACGTCAGCTACCTCAGCAGTCATTAGACATCGTGAGGGAGCAGAATGGGGAGCTCAAGGGAAATCACAGAATTCGAACGTGGTCAGGTGATTGGATGTCACTTGTGTCATACGTCTGTACGCGAAATTTCCATACTCCTGAACATCCCTAGGTCCACTCATTCCGATGTGATAGTGATGTGGAAACGTAAAGGGACATGTACAGCACAAAAGCGTACATGCCGACCTCATCTGTTGACTGACAGAGACCGCGGACAGTTGAAGAGGGTCGTAATGTGTAATAGGCAGACGTCTATCCAGACCATCACACAGGAATTCCAAACTGTATCAGGGTCCACTGAAAGTACTATGAGTTGGGCGGGAAGTGAGAAAACTTGGATTTCATGGTCGAGCGGCTGCTCGTAAGCCATCCATCACGCCCGTAAATGCCAAACGGCGTCTCGCCTGGTGTAAAGAGCGTAACATTGGACGATTGAACGGTGGAAAAACGTTGCCACGGTACACAATGTGGCGATCCGATGGCAGGATGTGGGTATTCAGAATGCCCGGTGAAAGTAATGTACCAGAGTGTGTAGTGCCAACAGTAAAATTCGGAGGCGTTGGTGTTTTGGTGTGGCCGTGTTTTTCATGGAGTGGGCTTGCACCCCTTGTTGTTCTGCGTGGTACAATCACAGCACAGGCCTACACTGATGTTTTAAGCACCTTCTTGCTTCTCACTGTTGAAGAGAATTTGGGGATGGCGATTGCATCTTTCAACACGATCGAGCTACTGTTCATAATGCACGGTCTGTGGCTGAGTGGTCACACGAGAATAATATCCCTGTAATAGACTGGCCTGCACAGAGTCCTGACCTGAATCCTATAGAACACCTTTGGAATGTTTTGGAACGCCGACTTCGTGCCAGGCCTCATCGATCAATATCGATACCTCTCCTCAGTGCAGCACTCCGTGAAGAATGGGCTGCCATTCCCCAAGAAACCTTTCAGCACCTGATTGAACGTATGCCTGAGAGAGTGGAAGCTGTCATCATGGCTAAGAATGGGCCAACATCATACTGAATTCCAGCGTTACCGATAGAGGGCGCCACGAACCTGTAAGTCATTTTCAGCCAGGTGTCCAGATACTTTTGATCACATATTGTATTTCTAATAATTTCTTTAATAATATCCAAGACTCTCTTCCATAAGACTACGGATAGCTATTACTTTGTAAAATTTTAGGTTTATATCCCTCTTTGTTTTGTCACCCAGTATATTGTGCCACGTATCGC
Source organism: Schistocerca nitens (assembly GCF_023898315.1). Classification (NCBI taxonomy): domain Eukaryota; kingdom Metazoa; phylum Arthropoda; class Insecta; order Orthoptera; family Acrididae; genus Schistocerca; species Schistocerca nitens. The sequence goes on from NC_064615.1 coordinate 507,711,465, forward strand.
TGAAACTTATTTAATTTATTAGTGGCGTCGTATTGATATTCATAGCTAACATCGCAGCCTAACAACTGAAAAACCCGTTTTACTGATTTTTCAGGTAGTAACATTTTGGAGCGTACTGCAGATATCCCTTTGAAGACGATTACTTTAGCTTTTTTACTGAAATATTTAGGTGATACTTCTTACAAAAAAATGGTTTAAATGGCTCTGAGCACTATGGGACTTAACATATGAGGTCATGAGTCCCCTAGAACTTAGAACTACTTAAACCTAACTAACCTAAGGACATCACACACATCCATGCCCGAGGCAGGATTTGAACCTGCGACCGTAGCGGTCGCGCGGTTCCAGACTGTAGCGCCTAGAACCGCTCGGCCACTCCGGCCGGCATACTTCTTACATATTTGACTTAGGCGAAGCATTGCAAACCGAAGGTTATTTGCTTTTCTCCGAATAATTGTCTGTTTACCAGGAAAAAGTGTGGTATTAATCCGACACCTTGTCGCACTCCTCTGTTGATCTCTATTGACCCTGTCTTCTGTTTCCTTATAAATTATTTGCGTGGATACGAACCCTTTATTTATTACTTACATCAAGTGTGTCGGAAACCCTTGTTTTTTCATGATGTTGTAAAGATTAGTTCTGTTTGCAGCACCTTAAATCTTTTCATAATATGCGAATGGGATATGTATCCCTTAGTTTTATTCTAGTCGTTTTTTAATTATCTGCTCTGGAGTAGTAACACTGTCACTACGAGATCGTCCCGACCTAAAACCCTTTTGATTCTCCATAAGGACGAGGTCAGCTATTTTTGTTACCTAGCTTCCGAAATGGATACGTTTTTTAAATTAATCTCTTTCGTTTTGAATTAATGTTTCATGAGGAATAAAACGAGTGGATATAGCTCGATCGCTACACTGAATCACAGTTTACGGAAAATCCACGTGAATAGTGGTACGGCGCCGAAAGAGGGAAGTCTGCGGCTACTCGAGCAAGCGGAAGGAGCGCGAGGAGACGGAGCGCTCCGGAGTGCGGCCGGTATCGACTCCGAAGAGGTCGGCGCGTGTCACGCCACCCACTCTCCCGGCGTCGACCTGCCGGACGGCTGGAATTAGGCCTTCCGGCGCTGTCTGCGCCCCCCGGACTCGCCTCGCCGCGCCGCGCCGCCCCTGTCCCCTGGGCCCACCGCAGCGGCCACCCTGCGCGCGCCCACGTGCTGCGGGCTGCCTCAGCCCGGCCGGCAGGCGACGATCCGCAGCCTGGTCACGCGCCGAGCGGCTGTGAGCTGACAGATGGCATGACGCCGCCCGATATCGGCTTACCTGTCGGCGGCGTCTGCCAGCTGCCAAGGCTCGCACGAAAGGCTCAGCCGCACATGTGTGCGAGTACGCGCCACCCTTCAAGCAGCTGCAGAGGAATTTCCATTTCTCCTAAATATCTTCGGAAAAGTATTTGCTTTGAGCAAGCACAATTTGCTTACACACAGTTTCAGATTTCGTAATTTGCAGATATAGTTTCATAAAGTCTTAATAAAATGCAATCGGGCAGATTTTCAGATAAAAAACTGCAACAGGACTTCTGTTTTACTGCAGAAAACAGATAGCTACATGAACAACAATATGTGCTGTTAAGACAATTTAGAGAATGGTGAAACTTCGCCGAAAGTACAGTGTTTGGAGAATGACACGGAAACATAGCGAAATATGCATGCTTGAAATAAATGCAGGTGCTAGCCAAGCCTGCAGGTGGTGCCGCTGTATTTGACCACGAACGGCACCTGTGCAATGCCGACAGATACGTTGCAAGCGACAGTCGTGGTCAGAACAGCTATTTATTTGTGAGTGCATCACGGCGAAGCTAAGTCAATTCGAATGTGAGCAAATTGTTGCCGCTCGTGTGGTGGATGCTTCCATAAAGTTGATAGGCAAAGTGTTTGGTCTTTCAAGAGAGTGGGTATCGAAGATTTATACCATCTACAGGGAAACAGAAAAGTATCATTCGCTAAGTACCAGAGCGGACGGAAAGCTGTGTAAATGACGGTCATTGAAGAGGAATGTGACGAAAATATAGAGGATGACAACTGAAAAAGTCATTGAAGAACTGAATGTCGCACTCTTGAACACTGTCAGTACCAAATCAGCACAAACGGAGCTCCATAAGCAGGAATAAGTTTGACAACTTCTGCATCCAACATCTACATATCTGAGCATTATAGAGAATAAAGTCATATTAATACGTCTTGCGGCATTTGTTTTATCATTTATAGTAATGGAAAGTGGTCATATAATGTCTTGTGTTAGACGCAAGGCGTAGTTTGACGGCTCCTTCTGCTTGTAAGGCGTACGAAATCGAATTTTTATTGCGTTTGTGCTTATATTACGATAAGCATATTTGTAATGTGTTATACAGACAATTTGGATACGGCAATATTTAACTTGTGCTTGTAAAGTGTGAAACATCTCACAATATATCGTAAGTATGTTCATTTATTTTCCGAGATATCAACTCTCGCATTGACTTTGGAAATGTAACATCTCCCACTGTCAAGTCTTTGGTCATGTGTTTATAAGCGGTTCATGTCCTTCTGCAGTTTAAGTGATATTTGGTAATAGAAGCACTTTTTTCCTCCCTTCCCTAACAAGATTGTTGTGTTGTGCGTGTGTTTCTGGTGGTATATTTTGTTACAGGTGTAAGTAGGCTGTTTAGGTTTTTTTATTGGTAACGCCACCTCTGTATGAAAATCACTGGCTGTGCTGTGTGCAGTCTGTGGCTGCTTTGCATTGTTGTAATACTCGCCATTGTAGTGTTAGGCAGCTGGCTGCGAACAGCGCGTAGCGTTGCGCAGGTGGAGGTGAGCCGCCAGCAGTGGTGGATGTGGGGAGAGAGATGGCGGAGTTTTGAAATTTGTCATGAACTGCTATATTTATATATGATGATATCAAGGTAAATACATTGTTTGTTCTCTATTAATATCTTTCATTTGCTAACTATCCCTATCAGTAGTTAGTGCCTTCCATAGTTTGAATCTTTTATTTAGCTGGCAGTAGTGGCGCTGGCTGTATTGCAGTAGTGGGAGTAACCAAGATTTTTGTGAGGTAAGTGATACAAAAGAATGGCCCTGACTAACATTAAAGTATACCTTTCACAAATCACTTTCCTCACAAAAATCTTGGTTACTCCCACTACTGCAATACAGCCAGCGCCACTACTGCCAGCTAAATAAAAGATTCAAACTATGGAAGGCACTAACTACTGATAGGGATAGTTAGCAAATGAAAGATATTAATAGAGAACAAACAATGTATTTACCTTGATATCATCATATATAAATATAGCAGTTCATGACAAATTTCAAAACTCCGCCATCTCTCTCCCCACATCCACCACTGCTGGCGGCTCACCTCCAACTGCGCAACGCTACGCGCTGTTCACAGCCAGCTGCCTAACACTACAATGGCGAGTATTACAACAATGCAAAGCAGCCACAGACTGCACACAGCACAGCCAGTGATTTTCATACAGAGGTGGCGTTACCAATAAAAAAACCTAAACAGCCTACTTACATAGCCCCCATGCTCCCCACAAAAAATTTTACAAATTGGTTTGGGCAGTGGCCAATACAGATTTGAAAAAATTTTTCATAATTACAATAACAAAGAAATCAAATGCACACACTTATTGATACAATGTTGGTCAAAAGCTAAAATCTTCTCACAATCCATAAAGACAGCCCTGATCATTCATCACATTGCAGTGTTTTTCTCAAAGTCTGAGCAGTAAAAGAAAATGCACATGGAAGTAGTGGATTTCCATGCAATCTTGAAGAAGTAGTGTTGTCCTTCCAACGGAAAGACAGTGCTGACTCTTGACATGCAGACAGGTTTTGGGTCACAACAGAGCAAACCCACAGCGGAGTCAGTCGAAGTTTTGAAGAGTATTGGTGGGTAGGTCATCACAGAGCAGACCCACTGTAGTCCTGGTAGAGATTACGGTATTGGTGGGCCACCAGAGGTGCAGACCCAGTGCAGTCCTTGTAGAAATAATGGTATTGATGGATCATCAAAGATGCAGACACACTGTAGTCCTTGTAGAGATAATGGTACTGGTGGGTCATTAAAGATGCAGACCCACTGTAGTCCTTGTAGAGATGGCCAGCAGCCATCTGTTGTGACTGTGCAGGTGCGAAATCACCATTGAAGAGTCTTGCGGATAATAGAGCAAGTCCATAACCACCACTTGTGCACTCACAAAGTTTTTGGAATTGTCCTTAGAACCAGCAATGCTGTTATCCAGTCCCTTGCTGAATTATTAACACACATGCAAACACTAACAGTCCCAACTGCTCACATATTGTCCATATACTATGACCAACAGAAACGTGTGCAGTGAAATGTAACTTACAAGTTAATAATATGATGAACTGGTGACAAGTACAATTTTATAACATAAGAACACAATAACAAAGGTACAAAACACATCATTAAAGAACATAACAATACAGATAACATTTGTAGTACAGGTTTTACAACAGAATAGAAATAAACATATACATCAGTGTTACAGGAATTATGACATAAGTAAACACATAAAGATCAGAATAAATTTTGAAACATCAACTTCACACATGAGCATTAAAACAAAACAGAACAAATAATGTTTAAACATCTTTACAAAGTAAATAACATGGTATTAGAAAAATTCTACAACATAGGTCTTATCAGATAAACAACTAAAGACAGGAAGTAGACAAATACACAAGGGAACACAAACACATAGTGGGATAACACAAGGAAAGGATAGGGTTCGTTTTCAGTGTAACTTTTGGTACTGCAGTATTTTGCGAACAAAGCCTTTTTTGTTCTTGGAGATTTCCCTTCGTTCATCATTATTCCCAAAAAGTCCTATCTGTACCTCTTTTCTGTATTCTAACCATATTTCTTTCAAAATAAATATGGCTCATTGTACAATACTCATTTTGGCCCAAATCTTTTTCATATACCTTGTTAATGCATTGCTTCCAATTCATCATAGTTAGTTTCTTATATAGTCTACCCCCTCTTAAGCTAACTTAAATCTACTGACCTCAGATGCTAAACTAAGGGACGAGGCAATGCAGCAGCACAAATCAAGTAACACAAACATCAATGACAAAAATCTCAATCTGGCAAAGCAAGCTACAGTAAATCTAAATTACCAAGCAATCCAACATTACAACTAATATGAGGCAATGCGCAGCAAACAAGAAAAATAAATCAGTAGTAAAACTGGCTTAACAGCGTAATACAAATTCAAATTCAACAACACTATGCCTGGCAAACAGCAGCAGAAAATGAAATACCTAAACATGACATAGCTCAAGCAGAAAAAATAGTACACTAAAGATAACAATGCAGATAAGGGAAATGTATAATCACATCTTAATGTCTAAGTAATTAAAGTGGTGCACCACAACAACTTATTGTAAAAAAAATATTACCATGTACTTGAAAAGAAAATTATGAATGCAGTTCCTGTGAAGGGAAATGTCTTTTTGTGCTCCCTCATTTTATTGGAAATATATCACAAAACTATTATTTACTGGATCTGTAGACAGAAAATATTTATATTAGTACATCTATAAAATTTTATTTTAACCAATTCTGCAGTGCAGCTAGAAACTAGATATTAAACAAAATGAGTAAACAAATACATAAAGCAAGCCACATGGCATTTCTCTCAATTAGCAAGACAATAGCCGTGAAATGTTTCTCATTGTTTCATTAGGCATTTTAGTAAATATCATAAATTAAGAGCTTCACAGTGTAATCATATGTTTTCAAGTTCGACCGTGTCGTTTTTGCGATGCTCTCTACAAAGGAACGTCAATAGCGAGGATAATGGCCTGCCTTTTTTTTTTTACCTGTGCCGCTGAAAAGGGCTCGCAATAATGGCTTTTTCTCCAGGCGTCTGACACAGCTGGGTGCCTGCGACGCATTACATGCAGGTGGTCACTTAACTTTCGTACGGAAATACATATTTACGACAGCAGTTTCCGCTACAGTGGCAGTCTCATATAAAAATATTTCACAGGTCAAGAATTAGCGTTGCAAATCTGTAGAAACAAAATCCTATAAATATAAGTGTCAAAAAAAAATATTCGTCAGCATTGTGATACAGTCACGCATTTACACACATTTCATAACTCTTAAAGTACGATTCTCGGTTTCCAACCAGAGTCCCTAACTTCTATTGATTATTCATATACATATAAACACGTAATCACATTCCTTATATAGCATCAGCTTATTGATCATAAACATACCTCAACAGCATAATACACATCGTCGTCGTAAAAATAACATCATAACACCTCAGTCAACTCTCAAAATCGTCGTAGCTTCCTCCAATAATATCAAAACTTAAAAAAAATTCTCTGCTCATGTCAAAAGTGTCATCTACCTCAAACGTACTTTAAAATCATGCTCCCTTACCAAATATATCAGTCAAAGCTCTCATAGTATCACAATGGTTCTGAAAAAATATGAACAGTTCACAAAGTACAAACAACATACAATTTCGTAAGTGTGAAGTTATCCAACTGTGTAATTGCGTAAACATCTGTCACTGACGTAGTAAAAAGAATGTTTGTTTCTCTGTCAAATAATCAGACAGCTGTGTAATTTATGTGTTGGAGAAATATGGTACCGATGTGTAAAGTTGTATAAGCAAATACCATATTAGCTAGGGCCCCTTGTGCTTGCCAAACACATGGTACACAAAGTAGGCGTGTACCCCCCTGAGGATTAATGTAATTATACCCTCAAGTGTTACAGATTACAGCAATGGGATGAAATGTATCACGAAAAATTTTCTTTGTAATTCAAAAATCTTTAAAAATAAATGTTTTAAGTACAAAATTAATTACTCAAATGCGTCTCCTGTAGTGCTAAATGTGCGTCTTGCTTAAGATAATTCTGTGGAAGTGTCGTAGTTATCGTCCTCTGTAAGCAAAGTTCTGCTGAAGTCAATATACTTACCTCATCATAAACGAAAGTGAAATGCTTTGCGTATGGATACCATAGTTATTACATACCGTACCGTGATCAAGAAAGTACTATATTGTAACGTATTGTTGTGCTACAGAAAAGGCTGTCTCATTGGAGCTATACCACAAAAGTTACTACTAAAACATGTTTTACTTTCCAGAAGAATTCAGAAAAACTGTTCAGATATAAAACAGATACACCGCAAAAGCAACAAGGTAATTGTGTCACACATTAGTAGCGTCGTGATATAGTCGTGTAGCTGTCAAATAAACTAACCACTGTGTCATCTGGTATCTCTCAGAAAGCACTTTAAATTCAGAATGTATTTTCAAATAAACCAAAATGTTGCATTAAAATCTCATTAGCAGTACTGGTAAATGTTCTAAGTATGTAAGCCTTATAGTCGTTACGTAATCGTGCAACTAACAAGCAAGAATGTACACACACAATAACACTGTGACATCTGTTCACTATAACAATGCATTCGTAATTTCTGTTTAAATAAGTTCTCTTGGTTCTAGATTGGATATTTAACTTCAAACATTGTTGCATGTTAACAGTTTCTCAGAGTGACAAATTGTACTAGTAGCGTGAAGTGAAAAGTTTTATTGCAAAGACCAAGTTAAAAACGGATTATCTCTCAATAAATGGTTTCACATGTGAAATGTGGTGTAACCCTTTGCTCTTCCTAGTACGCAGAGTTTCAACTTTAACGTGATTATCATGTAGTATACGTCGGTAAAGAAAGGCAGCTGCACAGGTTGAATAGATACTTTACGTATTTAGATGCCGCTGCAACGTGAACATCGCACTGTTCGTGTTGCTGATGTATTTTTAGAATATAGCCAGCAATGATACTGAAAAAAAAATCTTTCAGACATCCTTTTGGTTGCAAACTGTTGTTATTCATCTGCCTTCTAGTGTGCCTGTGTCATTTGTAATAATAGCAATAATTGGCAATCAATATACAGCATTTTTCCAGTGAATAAAATGATGCATTACGTTTGTCGCTCCTAAAATGGTGCTTGAGAACAATTTAGATGCGGAAACGAATTTGAGGATGTTCTGTGACTTGCATCAAGAGTAGTTACACTTAGTCATTCTCTTTGCCTGCTTACTATGGTATGTTAGATAACACCTATTTTTCCGCAGTTATGAGCCTGGCAAGGTTAGTTTTAAGATTTAGAAACCTAGCATTGCGGTACATACTTAAGAATTTTGGCCACTAATTTTGCATACATGTGTATATGTGGAAACTAACTCATACTTTCTTTTACTTAGCAGACGTATTTGTCCAATATTGTGACATCACGTAAATTGATTTGAGTCTTACAGTGTTTTTTCACGTGTTAACATCAACTAGGCTCCGGATATTCGGTGTAAATATTGTGGTTTTTGCACTGCCAACGTATTTTCCAGACATTTAGATTTTTTCAAGATCTTACATGTTAAAAGTGTTTTTTAACACTGTAGCTATCTATTGGTGGCGATAAGAAGTTTTACAGTGAGAGGACCAAGTGGGATGTGAAACAGGACCTGGTTTCGTTTCGCATTTTCAGAGTTTGTGGAACAGTAGTTAAGGTAAACTCTTCCTCAAGAAATACAAAATCTAATTTTTAAATATATTTTATAAGTAAATGTTGGTTTTTAATTATTTGTGGAGAAATATGCTATCCTCTCGTTTCAGTATAACAGAGTGAATGATATACGGCTATTTCCCCGTGCTAATCCATACATCAAATGGGCACCTTCCAACTCCGCATTTGTAAACATTGCACTGAATGCAAAACCACGTTCGTGATGAACACTAACCTGTTGATGCTACGTACTGATGTGCTTGATGCTAGTACTGTAGAGCAATGAGTCGCATGTCAACACAAGCACCGAAGTCAACATTACCTTCCTTCAATTGGGCCAATTGGCGGTGAATCGAGGAAGTACAGTACATGCTGATGAAACTAAAATGAGCTCTAACATGGAAATTAAGCATTTCCCGACACATGTCCACATAACATCTTTTCTTTATTTGTGTGTGAGGAATGTTTCCTGAAAGTTCGGTCGTACCATTTCGTAACACCCTGCATATTATACGCACTGACGGAATATAAAGTCATACACCAAGAAGGAGTTGTGCGACATACACAAAAGTTGGTAGGCGTGTTTCTACATCTGAAAAATGATGTCCAATCAAATTTCGCACCAGTCGAATAGGAGTGGCGTTAGTAACACCGCTATAAGTGTGCACAGCCGTTCGCTTCAAATACACACTGTAACGGTCGTAAGCGTTAGTTACCTCTGAGGCTGCACGTGGTGGGTTGATGCAAGTCAAGAGTGCCTTTAAAGTGACAAAGACCACATTATCAACACCACACTGAGTTTGAATGAGGTGGTGCAAAAGTGCTACAAGAAGCTGGACGCTCCTTATGCGATACTGCACAAAGACATAGCAGGAATGTAACCATCGTCTACGATTGCTGGCAGCGGTGGCCAAGGGAATGTTCCGAGCCAGACGCCCTACAGCGTGCATTCCACTGACCACAAACCACCGCCATTTGCGACTTCAGTGGTGTCAAGCGAGAAATCATTGGAGGGCAGGGGTCTGTTGTGATTTCTGATGAAAGGGGTTCTGCCTCTTTGTCAATGATGACCATGTGCTTGTAAGGTCAGTTCAGGACCTGAACCCACCCTGTATGCGTGATAGTTACAGAGCATTACAGCATAGAGTAAAAATTTGTAGTAAATCTGTCAAGGACTTTTCGAGATCATTAGAAACAACGTTTCACAATAAAAAAATATACAGCTTATGTCCGTCCGATTGCTTATCAGAGACTCATGTCAGAAACTGAAGTAAATCGGTCGAGTAATTTTCGAGATTTATGGTAACAACGTTAAGCAACAAATAATCTTAATATAGTAGTCGGTCCGGTGGTGCACGGTACAAATATGTTTCAAAAAGTCGCGCGGAAAAATGCAATTTTCCAGGAGGTCAGATCTCAGTTCTATCGATCGCAGCGGAAAAAGGGTCAAGTGTTTTGGATAACTCTTGGCCAACCGACCATTCGTTTATCTATTGAAACTACGGGTACACTGCAGCTGTCCTACAGAAAAGGATCAAAATTAGAACATTACACACTTCTCCCAGCGTTTGTACAATGAGTAAATCGCTTGTTTCTTTTGTATTATATGTCGTCTATGGTGAGCCTTAGACGGCTCATAAAAGTAGCATTTGACCACGGGCAGTTCCTGAGAAAATCCCAGAAAAACACGATTTCTGAGTACCAAAGGTAGTAAATGTAGATGGCCACTTCTTGATTTATATTTACGGCAAATCGTCGAAATTTTTATTATATGTTCTTAAAATGATGTTCTCGAGGCAATTCGAAACTTTCCTTTGATACTATTATCCGTTACCGAGATCCATGAATTTAAAGTTGCTGTATTCATGCATAAACCGCAAAAACCAGTTTTTTGCTGTTTTTGTACCTGGGGCATCAATGTGATGATTACCAATTCCATAACTTCTTTTGGATGGCAAATCATCGAAATGTTTATCATATTTTCTTATGATAGTGTTGTTGAGGAACGTTGATACTTTTTTCGATATCATTATCCGTTATAGAATCCAGAGGGTCAAAGTTACCGTAATCACGCACGTAAAATATGCACGTAATATCCGGTCCGAGTCGTAAATATAGTTTTAACTCACGTAGCGAACACATGCTAAGGGTTCTAGGGTCAAGGGTTCTGAGGTCACAAAACTACGTTTTCAGTTGGCGGTTTTCCACCAATAAATATTTATGACTCGCTGACTCTTTATAAATGGCGCTTCACGCCTATGCAGCCTGCCTTCACCTGGAAATTATTCGTAGGTGCCACCTGGCGGTTAAGCACCTTACAAGAAATTGTTCTGTGATATGAAACTCTTTGTTCTTGCAAATCAGACACGGCAATTTTGTTCATATACTGTAGGTGTAGCCTGAGAATCTTGTGTACTTTTATGTAGAGTGAAAGTTCGTTGCACTGGAGATGATTTGTGTTAACCTTATATCATGCGTACTTACAGTATTTTTTGTACTCTTTTCAATCTGACTTTGTAAGTGTGGAACCGAGGTAGTCTGAATTCAACTGAGAGACATGTAACGAATTAATTAATAAGAGACTGTACTTATCCCCCTGGCACACAAGAGGCCAGAACATTGCTACAGAAGCAGCCAAAGAAACATACCAAATTTAAAAGAACACAAAATTCCGAAGATTGGCGACGTTTAACACAAGGTCGAAATTTATCCTTATCTTCCATGTGAGATGACTTTAATGGTTCCCACAATGAAATGCTGTCTGTAAATGATAAATCCCAAAGAGAATATGATCGTATGTATAGAATACCAGCGGCAAGTCGCCATCAGTATCTTCACAGAGCGATACTAATGGTACTGCTTCTGATGGCAACGCCACTGAGGTAGAGTTACTGGACACGGTTTTCTGAAATTCCTTCACCAAAGAAGACGAAGTACAAATTCCTGAATTCAAATCATCAACAACATCCGCCATGAAAAACTTAGAAGTAGATATCCTCGGTGTAGTGAACCTGCTTAAGTCACACAATAAAGGCAATACCTGCGGTCCGGATTATATATGACTTAGGTTTTTTCCAGAGTATGCTGATACAATAGCTCTATACTTACCAATCATCTACAGCTGCACCTAAAGACTGAAGTTGCAAGGTCACACCAATACTCAAGAAAGGAAATAGGTCTAATCCGCTGAATTACAGCTCTATGTCTCTACCGTCGATTTGGTGGAGTAGGATTTTGGAACGTATACTGTGTTCCAATATAATGAATTACCTCGAAGAAAATGATTTATTGGCAAAGAGCCAGCCAATACATATTCAGAAAATATCGTTCTTGTGAAACAACTATTTGTTTATTCTCAAGAAGTAATGAGTGCTATCGACAGGGGATGTCAAATTGAGTCCATATTTTTAGATTTCCAGAAAGATTTTGGCACCGTTTCTCCCAAGCGACTTCTAATCACATTCCATGCCTAGGGAGAATCGTTTAGATCTTGCGACTGGATTCGTGGATTCCTATCAGAAAGGTCACAGTTCGTAGTAACTGACGGAAAGACATTAAGTAAAGCAGAAGTTGTATTTGACGTTCCCCAGGTAAGTGTTACAGGACCTCTGCTGTTCCTGAGCTACATAAACGATTTAGGAGACAATCTCAGCAGCCCTCTTAGAGTGTTTGCAGATGATGCTGTCATTTACGTCTTTTGAAGTCGTCAGACGCTCAAATAAATCGCAAATTGATGTAGACAGGCTATCAGTATGGTACGAAAAGTGACAGTACCAAAAGAAAAACGATACATTTTGGTTACACGATAAATCATAGAAATATAAAGGCTGAAGATTCAGCAAAATTCTTACGGACTGCGATTATGAATAACTTAAATCTGAACGACCACATAGATAACGTTGTGATTTAGCCAGAATACTTTGATAATGCAATAGGTCTACTAAAGAGACTGCCTATACTGCGATTTTCCGTCCCCTTCTGGAGTACTGCTACTCGCTGCGGAATCCTCATCAGATAGGATTGATGGAGTATATCAGAAGAGTTCAAAGAAAGGCAGCGAAATAAGAGAGAGCGCGTTACGGAAATGATGTTGGAATTGGGGTCGCATTCATTACAATAGAGACTTTTTCATTCTGAAAGTATCTTCTCAGGAAATTTCAATCACCAAATTTCTCTTCAGAGTGCGAAAATATTGTGTTGCGCTCACCTACATAGTGAGAAATGATCATCATTATAAAATAAAAGAAATCAGAGCTCTCACGAAAGTCTTGAGTGTTCGTTTTTCCTGCGCGCTGTTAGAGAGTACAACAGTAGAGAAATGGCTTGAAGGTGGTTCGATGAGCCGTAATTGTGAATTTTAGAGATACAGACGTAGATGTAGTAGATATAGATGGTAGATGTATAGGATTCGTTTCAAATAAGCAGCACACTCTGCTGGTACAGGGACAAGAAGGGAATCAGCTGAAGAACACAAAAATGCGAATACGGTCCTCTTTAAGAGACTCTGACAAGAAAGTGGGGAACCACCTGCCTCAGAGCTCATTCCACTATCCTCACAAAAAATTTTGGCATGAGAACATATTAGCGCTTTTTTGTGCTGAAAGAGAGTACGGCAGAAGAGAGAAGAGATACTTATGGAGGGAGAGAGAAAATGTCAGTGAAAGAGAAATACAAATGGATAAAGACAATAGCTGTGGGAGCAAAAGATGGTGGAGGTAGCTATGATTAGTGTGCGACAGTGGCAGCAAACAGGAAGACAAATGGATGGAGACGGTAGCAGTGGGAGCAAAAGAGAGAGGAGACCGTGGAAATGAAAAAGATGGATGACTGGAGACATGGGCTTGGAAGCTCTGGACCCAAACCACCCCAAGGATATTTGTGGAGAGAGTCGATTGTGATAGAAGAGAAAGACAGCAAAGTGAGAAAGAAAGAGACATTGGCAATGGGAGAGAAAACGACTGGGACAAAAGCAATGGCAGTGGGCCAGATTAATAGTGAAAATAGCAGCGAAGGAGTGCTAAGGAAGAGCGAGAGAATGGGTCAAAGATAGGGCAATGGAAGAGACAGAATAAAGTGCCAATGGAAGAAAAAGAAGACTATGGGAAAGAGATGTGTATAGACAGCACCAGTGACAGGGAAATCCTGAGTTTGAAGGCATCATTATAAAGAGAGACTGGGTAAAATGATTTTGAATGTTCTGTGTTAAAAGAGCGCGAATACATTCACGTGCCACACTTTTTGCAAGAAAGGCAGAATGAGGATTGTGTCAGCTAGTTCCCAAAGCAGACAGGAGCATTTTCCAGCTAGTATAGATTATGTACGCGCGAAAAGAAAGTTGTTGCCCGGCGTGCTACAATAACTCGTGCATTTCACCAAAATATGAATGTGCTACGCAGATCAGCCGGAACATTATGACCACCGACCTGTTACTGATATAAACCCCTCCAGGCCATAGCTGCGTCGCCTGGCGAGGAACGACTGCTAGTCAGGCACACGCACGATGCATGTAGCATCAGTGAGAGTGCTGCCCGTGTGTAGAGACAGCATGAAGGTGGTTCAATGAAACCTCTGCCAGGCACTTTATTTTGAATAGCAGAATAATCATGTAGATGTAGAGGTAGATGTAGAATGGGGAAGGCGCACCATCTATCGGAGTCAGATTCAAATGGCTCTGAGTACTATGGGACTTGACTTCTGAGGTCATCAGTCCCCTATAACTTAGAACTACTTAAACCTAACCAACCTATGGACATCACACACATCCATGCCCGAGGCAGGATTCGAACCTGCGACCGTAGCGGTCACGCGGTTCTAGACTGTAGCGCCTAGAACCGTTCGGCCACCCTGGCCGGCTCGGAGTCAGGCCAAGGGCAGACTGTAATAGCCCGGAGACTCGGCACGAGCATTTCGGAAAATGCACGGTTTGTCATGTGTACCATGAGTATTGTGGTGAGTGTCGTCAACACGTGGCGAAACCAAGGTGAAACCACGTTGAGACGCCATGGGGTTGGCCGGTCATCCCTCGTAACAGATGTCGGATGTCGAAGGCTAGGCAGACTGGTAAAACAGTACATGCAGCGAACTGCGGCTGAACTAACATCAGACTTTAATTCTGGCCAGAGTACAAGGGCGTGTGAACAAGCAGTGAACCGCAGAGTCCTTACGATGGGCCTCTGCAGCCGAAAACCCAGCATGTGCCAACGTTAATATCACAACACTACGATTGAAATGAGTATGTGACCATCGGCACTGGACGTTGGTGCAGTGGCAGAGCGTTGCATCCCAATACCATTTCCGTTATGCCGATGGCAGGGCGCGAATCCGCCGTCTTCCAGTGGAACATCTCCTCGACACCTGTACTGTGAGATGGAGACGAGCTGGCTGCGGCTCCGTTATGCTGTAGAGAATATTCACGTGGGCGTCTATGGGTCCAATTGAGCTGGGGCAAGGCACCATGACGGCCAAGGAGTATCCCGCCGGCAGTGGCATTTTTCAACAAGATAATGCGCCATATCACAAGGCAGGAGTGTGATGGAGTGGCGAGTTCCAATTGATGTGCTTTGTGCCGGCCGGAGTGGCCGTGCGGTTCTAGGCGCTACAGTCTGGAGCCGAGCGACGAAGGTTCGAATCCCGCTTCGGGCATGGATGTGTGTGATGTCCTTAGGTTAGTTAGGTTTAATTAGTTCTAAGTTCTAGGTGACTGGTGACCTCAGAAGTTAAGTCGCATAGTGCTCAGAGCCATTTGAACCCATTTGATGTGGTTTGTCAGATCTGAACTCTATCGAATATATCTCGTATGTGATTGAACGTGGCGTCAGAACTCATTGCCCCCCCCCCCCCCCCCATTTTCTCGAAATTTACGGGAATTAGACGAGATGTGAGTGCAGATGTGATGCCGGCTCCCCCCAACGATCTCCCAAGGCCACATTGCTTCCATGCCACGATGCGTCTGGGGAATCCGTCCCAAAGGTGGAAATACTGGCTATGAGGTAGGTGGTCATAATGTTCTGACTGACCAGGGTTTATTAGTCAGTTTATTTCCCTATCATAATCTACAGAAATTCTATAAATTACTGAAGTTACGAATTCCATAGAATAATTGGCATGTGTAGCCGTACGAACTCGCAGAAAAGGTACAGATAATATGAAGAATGTTAGTAATAGGATTTCAGTTGGCAGCATAGCACCACATTTTATCTGCTTCATCTAATCCAGTTTTCCAATGGTCAGCGTTTCAATTTGTATCTCATATACACATTTTTCAATTCAATATTGACGTATGATGCTTTATGACCTTTTCTGTTGCAATTCTATTTATAGTTTCTCTCTCGTTCCAGCGTTTTGAATAATAAGCGTCTTAGATATGATATTAACTCAGCTTTTCTTATGTGCGTTTCCGAATTTCGTTATTCAGTAATTTAATGTTACTTTCCATTACTCTTCCTTATTTTAGCCTTTTCTTTGGTAATTTATAAATCAAATTCTATGTCACTTACGCCGCACATTTCAGTTAACATTTCAGTTAACAGTTCATCTGTACTTCTTACTTCCAGCCAGAATCAATATGTTGTTTGTGGCACGCAACTTTTTTATCTCTTCGCCTTTCATTTGTATACCTTCTTCACTTCCTTGCAACGAACGACGTTCAGTATTGATAGTTCCAGTGTAACAACCAACTTCCAGTCTGTTAGTAGAGACACGGTATTCCAGCTGGACACAGCTTGGAAGCAGCTATTTGACACCTAGAGTCTACAAAGGTATTATTTTTTCTATACTTTTCATTTTCTAGGTAAAGTGGTCTACACGAATAAACAACCACTGAAAATCACATACTTTTCAGAAATATTCATGTGAACCATTGAAAGTGTTATTGTGAATACTTATGAGCGGGTTGCAGTTCCGGAATTTGTCTTACAACCAACGGAAACCTCACGAGAACATTGCTCTTAACCGAGGTAGGAGGGGTGGGAACTATTTCTGGCACGATAAGCCAAAGGCAAAAATTATGAACGCAATGCAGGTAATTGTGCGTTTATATATGTGTATCTAAAGTCAGTGACGTTCTCGACGTGTGCGTGTACAGCCTTGTTGACCATTGTACTTACGCCGCTGCCTATCAGCTATTGTATGTCCCAAGTTAGTCTACATATCGCGAAGGAAACAAAGACGCTGTATCTCACATTTCATCGTTGGCGCCAGTATAATGCACTTTTACTTATACAACTGCATATATATTCCGCAGGTCACCGAGTGGTGGATGGCGGAGGGTACCTTGTCCCATCATTTCCTTTCCCGTGCTATTCGAAAATGGATGGAGCGGAAAACAACTTTCTATATGCATCCGTACGAGCCCTAATTTCTCTTACCTTAGTGGTCCTCACACGAAATGTACGGTGGTCGCAGCGTAGTCGTTCTCAATTCAGCTTCAAGTGCCCCTAAATTTTCTCACGTCTTCTTACCTCCAGGGATTTCTCACCTCATAAGTATGCCGTAATACTTGCGCCCTGGTCGAATCCACCGGCAAGAAATCTAATAGCACGCCTCTGACCTGCTTTAGTGTCTTCTTTTAATCCGACTTGGTGGGGATCTCAACCACTCGAGCAGTACTCTGCAATGGGTCAATGACTTGGTGGGGATCTCAACCACTCGAGCAGTACTCTGCAATGGGTCACTCTAGTGTTGCATCCGCAGTCTCCTTTATAGATAAGTTACGTTTTCCTACAATTCTGCCATTAACCCGAAGTCACCATTTGCCTTTCCTTCCACCGACCTTACGTGCTCATTCCATTTCATATCGCTTTGCAACGTTAAACCTAGACATTCAATTGAGCTAAAAGTACTAAGCAGCACACTACAAATGCAGTACTCGAACTCTGCATGATTGTTTTTCCTACTCATCTCCATCAACTTGCACTTTTTTCATTTAGAGCAAGGTGCCATTTACACCACGAACTACAAATTTTGTCTAAGCCATTTAACACCACAGCTTCATGAAATACCCGCAGATTGTTGCTTACCATGCCCATCATTAAATATGTAGAAAGTAAGGGTCGTCCCATCACCCTGCCCTGGGACACTCCTCCGCAGCTTGTGTTCTAGTGACCAGCGTTGTTGCCTCTGGATCACGGGACCCCTGGTTCGATTCCCGGCCGGGCTGGGGATTTTCTCTGCCCTGGGACTGGGTGTTTGTGTTGTCCCCATCATTTCATTATCGTCATCATTCGTGAAACATGCTTAATTGGACTGTGTAAAGGTTGGTACTTCGTACGGTCGCTGATGACCGCGCAGTTGAGCGCCCCAACTAACCAAACATCATCATCATCATCCCTGGGACACTCCTGAGGGTACCCGTGTATGATGAACACTCACCGTGGAAGACAACTAACTGGGATCTATTACATAATAAGTCCTAGAGTGACTGACATATCTGGGAGCCTAATCCATACGCTCGAACGTTCTTTTAACAGCCTACATCGTGGCACTGTGTGAGATGCTTTCAGGAAATCTAGGAATATATCACGTGAGAAAAGGACAAGCTGAGTTTCGCATGTTCGATGCATTCCAAATCTGTGCTGATATGTGGACAGAAGCTTTTCCTTCTGATGGTTCAAATAGTTCAAATGGCTCTGAGCACTATGGGACTCAACATCTGAGGTCATCAGTCACTTAGAACGTAGAACTACTTAAACCTAACTAACCTAAGGACATCACACATATCCATGCCCGAGGTAGGATTCGAACCTGCGACCGTAGCGCGGTTCCAGACTGAAGCGCCTAGAACCGCTCGGCCACAGCGGCCGGCAAGCGTCTCTTTATTTAGTGGCTGCAGTCACCATCAGCAGAAATCTGGGAGGTGAGATAATGGAACACAGAAAATACCCTCATTCTTTCGCCTTCTATATGCTATGAAGTGATAGGAGTTTTCTGCAAGTAACTGGAATAATTTTCTTTTTCTTGATATTCAGGATTAGACTAGGCTTTACATTTTCTTCTTTCATCTATAGTAACGGGATCTATCTCTTCTTCACTTTCTGAAATTAGTACGTTTTCGTTTGCCTATCTAAGAATATTTACATTTTCACAGCTATTTTAATTCCGTTTTTTTTTCGTCTTATCCGGTATCCCTCATAATGTGCTTTGCATGCAGACTGAATAAATAAGGTGACACTGTACGGTCTTGTTTCCGTACTGAAGCACCTAGAACCGCTCGGCCACAACGGCTGACTCCTTCTGATGGAAATGTGGTATATTCGAAATGAGAGTTCTGTAGTTAGTCGATGTTAAGAATATTGGTATGTAATTTTATGGATCCCTTGTTTTACCCTTCTTATACACTGGAGTCGATTGCGCTTTCTTTCCAGTCACTTGGGACATTGCGCTGTGGAAGAGATTTGCGTTAATGTCAACTAACCAAGGGCCAACGCCATAAAGTACTCTCTGTGAAATCAAACACTGGGGTTCCATTCGGACCTGGCAACTTATTTGTTATCAACGCCTTCAATTGCTTCTCTACGTCAGGAATGCCTACTATATCCTCCATACGGATGTCTGTGTGACTGTCAAACAAACGGTACGTTTTGTATGGTCCTCACCGGCCGCAGTGGACTGTCAGTAGTTTTCTTGACGAGGATGTTGGTCTTCAACGGGGAAAAGCTCGGATTTTAATAGAGAACTGACGCTACAAGTCCACCGAGAACAGTCTATACAAGAATTCGCCGCGAAAGATTTCATGCTTGCGTTATATTTTGTCCTGTTATGTTGTTCAGTACTCTGCGACGCAGGCTAAAACTCGTGTACACTCTCGGTCCAGAACAGGCGTTATTTATTAAAATATAAGCGGTGCCTCGTGTCGACTCTCGCTGGACGCCTGTCTCCACCTAAACGCGCAGAAGATATACGGCTGCAAAACCGCGCCCCGGCCGTGCGTCACCGAGATGAATAGCCAGGTGCTATTGCCATGTGGCTTTCCGGCGCTCGTACACACTTTCACGGCAGAGATTAACGTGCCCCGCGCAGACCAGTAAGAAGGCGGCCTCGCTCTTTCAGCGGCGGAAGCGCTCACAGTATTGCACGGTGACACTGCATGCAAATGACGGGCGCAGCGACGGACGCCATCTCTTTCCAACTGCCAGTGGTTTTGTCGCTTAAATGATCGCCAGCATTGTCTCGGGCGGCCTATGGGCGTTAACAGCAGTAGATGCATAGGTCGAGGAAAATGCACAGCGATTTATGAACACAGTTGTAGTTACGGGACAAATAAATTACCATGACCTCAGTTACTTTCACAGCTGCGTTAATATCCACTTTCAAAGCGTATTTCAGAAAATTATTACTACCATAGCAAAAATTATTTATCTAAAATGTTAATTCCTTTCGTGGTTGATGGGTCATATACATCCCACTAACTTTGAGCGCCAGTTCGAGTGTCGGGATATATGTTACCCAGCTCTGCACGGTGCTGCCATCTAGGGACGACTGTACTGAACCTAAGAAAAAAATCGGGACTGCACTGCAAAGGCAACAGAGAAGCGGTGACTACTTTTGTTGACTGGCGTGTATATATGGCCGCTGTAACGCCACTTATTTGTGTCATTCTTCAGTTTTTATCATTTCTCTCTTTCCAGCGATGTCTGAAGTAAGTAATTTATCTTATTATTAACTTAATAATCATTTTTAGTACAAATACAGTGTGGACTGTACTTCTCAGCGACTGTACTATCTTATAATCGAAATAAAATTAGTAGGACACATGTGTCCCAGCAGACATTATTTGTAAAGATTAGCAAGACGATTAATGGGTATTCATCCAGGAAAAAGAGGGGATCAATGCCCACTTTCTTCCCAGCAAAGAGAGGAGTCTCTAGTGTGCCAGATGACGTTCGGCTCGTGAACGTAGGCAAACATGTACCGAAAGACAGTGGCACTAGGAAGCGATGCAGATTCTGCAGCACAAACTCTAAAGAGAAGAGAACAAAAGTTGTTTGCACTGCTTGTGGTGTACCACTCTCTGCCACACCATGTTTTTCCAAGTTTCATGGCAAGTAAAGTTTTGTAAGTATTGATCATGTATCATGAAAACTGAAATGAAATGAATATTTTTTACACTGGCTCTACACAAATAAAAAGATTACATGCATGTATAATTTGTAGTTATTTTATTCTCTGCAAAATCCTGTTTATGGCTAAAAAAAAATAAAATTACAAAATCAGTCAGTCAGCAGAAAAGGTATCATGCGTTGGTTCATGGGACATGTGTGTCCCACTTCCTGTTGTGAAGAAATGGAGAACTTAAAAAATATTTTGGTGGTATAAAATGGAAATGTCGTGTGGCTAGGGCCTCCCGTCGAGTAGACGGTTCGCCTGGTGCAGGTCTTTCGATTTGACGCCACTTCGGCGACCTGCGCGTCGATGGGGATGAAATTATGATGATTAGGACAACACAACACCCAGTCCCTGAGCGGAGAAAATCTCCAACCCAGCCGGGAATCGAACCCGGGCCCTTAGGATTGACAGTCTATCACGCTGACCACTTTTTTTTTCTTTTTTTAATCCGAATGGTGTTCTTCTGAATTGGTAGTGCCCCAGGGCGCCGAAAACTCGGTTTCTATCTATACTGTGGTGCAACCTCTCTCTCTTTCCAAGCATTTATTCCGACTGGCAGGGTCTTCTGTTATGGTTAACCGGATTTGGCGTGTTAATTTTAAGGGGTGATCGGATACCCTTCCTGTCGCCACCCCGTACCCCCCAGGATTGAATGTGTGTACCCCAACTGTCTGCGTCTAGTGGAATCTATGGAATAATGCGAACGTGTTTCAAATGTCTGCGAGTCGTGTAACTGAGGAGGAACGTGGGGCCCAGCCCGGTATTAACCTAGCATGATGTGTAAACCCGCCTAAAAACTACATCCAGGCTGTCCGGCACACTGGCCCTCGTCGTTAGTGCGCCAGGCGGATTCGATCCGGGGCCGGTGCGCTTACCCGAGTCCAGGAAGCAGCACGTTAGTGCTCTTTTTTTTGCCTTAGACCGCTTTTTTGTGTGTGTAATAATAACAAACATAAACTGCTTCTAGCACTTTTTCTTTAAATATATAAGACGATGACTTTATAAAATAAAATTTTTCTGGGAAACGTAAATAAGTGGACTTTTTTTTTACATAATAGTGAAAAAAAATAAAATAAAATATCCTGCTTCTGTCAGTACAAAACAATAACGTTCTACGTTCCTCTTTCATGCGCGTACCTCGCTAATCCCGCCATACCTCGCGTTGGTGTCGGGTACGTCTTCACGTGTGTTTGTGGATCCTCTCCACTGTCCTGGTCCTTTCTTGTTCTGATACTTATAGACAATAATACATTCTCCTACCCGGGACACCCCAACTGGGTGGGGGATCAAGCAAGGCACTCCCTAAAAAATTTGCGTAATATGATCGATATCTCGGATGTCTCATAAGCTGTGAGTGATGTTCCTGTAGTAAGGCCCAAAAGTCAAGCACATTCTTACTGCCGTCTCGGAAAAGATAACGTACAGTCAAACCTCGAATCCAAGTCACTGCGTTTGTCTTCGTTCGGGGATAATACGTCCTATCTGGGAGAAGTAGTGTGCGTGGTTCTATTGTTTGCGGCCCCACCCGAAGGAGGAAGGCGATCATTTTTTTGACCAAACACCATACGTCCGCCGAAGGACCGCATATCAGGCGATGCTCCTCAGTGTCTATAACATTGCACTGCGGACACAGTGGCTCGTCCGCCATATGAATTGTATGCAACCTGGAACGAGTCACGTATTTCCCATTGACCACCTGATACCACAGTGCGCGCGTTCCCGTATCAAGGTGTGGGTGGTGCACTGTACGCCATACCACTGACCACGTAACCGTTGGTTGGCGGCGCTCTACGGCATTATTCGGCCGTCGTCGAGTCAAGATGTGATATATATCACGTGCCGTTGCCGTCCTGGTAGTTGGTAGTCCCATATGTACATAACTGTGTTCCACAAAGAAGGTTCGCATATGGGCAAGCGATGGTGAGATGTGAGCCACCGCTACCGGAGCCGAACGAGAAGGTGGAGCGAGTTCGTCTATCAAGCTGCCCGTCAGACTTGTCTGGTGTCGTGTCCACATCTTTATCATCGTGGTTAGATAAATAGCCACTGCTCGGTCGCGTACGTGGACTAGTCCAAGACCTCCACGACTACGAGGAAGGGTGAGGGTTTCGTGTCCTACCTTAAAAAGCAGACCTGTGCTCACAAAATATCCTAGTGCCGCCAGGATTCGGCGGGCCAACACCACCGGCATAGGAAGAACTTGTGCCAGGTGGGGGATGCGAGAGGCTAGATAAGTGTTGGCAAAGGTGACCCGTTGTATCATATCCAGTGCCCTTAACCTGTGACTTCGGACACTCGCACGAATTGTTTGCAGAAGATGTCTGTAACTCAGTGCCGCCGTGCGTCGAACGTCTGTAGTGAAGATAATTCCTAGGCATTTCATCGTGGCGATCGGCTGTAATGGTGCTACACTTCCTGTCGGGAGTCCTCTCCCGATGTTCATCGCTCCCGACTTTGCCATGTTCAGGCGACTTCCCGTAGCCATGCAATACAAATTAATCCAATGCAGGGCCGCTCTTGCCTCGTCGTCTGACCGTGCTAAAAACACTAGGTCATCTGCGTATGTTCGGCATATAAACTTGTTGTGCCTTATCGTCATTCCTTGGAGTCGATTCCGGAGCCCGCAAAGCAGCGGCTCGACAGCGATGGCATACAATATCGTTGACAGCGGGCACCCTTGTCTGACCGATCGTGAGATGGTGATGGGCCCCACCAAGCGTCCATTGATGAGCACTTTGGATGCGGCTCCGTGGAGTAGTCTCATGACGACGGTGACAAAACTTTCCGGAAACTTTATTTTCGTCATCACGTCCGTGAGATAAGCATGACTCAGCCTGTCAAATGCGCGATCGAAGTCTATCGATACCAATACACCCCGGAGACGACATGTTGAAGCCAGTGCGATAACATCGCGGTAGTCGCTGAGTGCCGTTTGTATATTGCTAGCTCCTCCTATCTGGGTTTGGTCGAGTGAAATCACTTGGCGTATCACGCGTTTAAAGCGTGCTGCAAGTATCCTGGCGTAGATCTTGTAGTCGCAATTAAGAAGGGTCAGTGGCCGGTAGGCCTGTATCCCTGTGCCGCCAGATGGTTTGTGGATGGGGATGATCATTCCTTCCACGAAGGTGGGCGGAAGAGGCACGTTAGGAGACATCAATTCGCAGTACATGGCAGTCCATCGTGGAGTCATGAGATCTTTAAATGTACGATAGAACTCTAACGGTAACCCGTCGGGCCCCGGCGATTTGTGCGACGCTCCCTTATCAATCGCTTCCATTACGTCGTCAACTGTGATTTCACCTGTTAACTCCAGGTTGGCCGACTCGTCGAGACACGCGGAGAGCGTTCGTCAGACCTCATGAAAGGCTGCCTGATCGTGTTCCGCTTCTTCATAGAGATGACCGTAGTGTTCCACGAAAGCGTTGGCAATGTCTTTTTGCGTTGTCATGCGGCGACCATCTGGCAGTACGACCGTCTGTATTAAGGTTCTGCGACTACGTTGTTTTTCTCTGATAATGTGATACATCGACGGGGATTCTCCACGGACTCGTTCAAAGGCCCTTGCACGGATTGCGACACCCTCCAGTCGGCGGCGCGTTATGGAAATTATTTGGGCCTGTGCTCGTTTTATACCTGCACGACGCTCCTGTGAAGGTGCTTGTACAGAAAGTTCGCGGAGCATCGTGAAATAAAATTCCGTCGTGTATCGCCGCCATATCATCTGCTCCCTTCCGTATGCAATTAACGCTCGGCGCAATGCAGGCTTAACGCATTCCAGCCACCACTGCAACGTCGTTGGATATGTCGGGAGGCGTCGTTCACACACATGCCAAGTGTCTTCGACTAAGCGTTTGCACTCAGGTTCCCTAAGGTGTGCTGTATTCAGTTTCCAAACACTGCGACTCCTCCACACTTGTTGACGACTCAAGGAGACCGTGCATATATATGCTATGTGATCTGAAAAGGCGACAGGCCACAATTCCGCATCGAGGATCGCAGGTTCGAGACGACGTGTTACGTAGATGCGATCGAGACGACTTGCAGAGTTACTCGTGATGTAGGTGTATCCACGTCTGTCGCAATGTATCTTCTCCCATGTATCCATGAGATTCATGTCCTGTATGAGTTGCCGCAGCTCCGGGCACGAAGTATAACGTGGGTGTTGATCTTTTGGTGCGAGCACGCAGTTGAGGTCGCCTCCAAATAAGACATGTTCATACCGACCTAAGAATAGTGTTGCAATCTCCTCTGCATAAAATCGGGATCGGTCGCGCCGTCTGTCTGACCCCGACGGTGCGTATATGTTAACGACCCGTACTCCCAGCACTGTGAGCGCCAGTCCTCGCGCTGACGGCAGGTACACCACGTCCTCGGCTACTATGCCGCTACGTAGAAGTATCGCTGTTCCGCTGCCGCCGTCGGTAGTAGGTGTAATGTACGTATCGTACTCATAGAGGTCGGGGAAGCTCTCAACACATACTTCCTGCAGCAGAACGATGTCGACGTCTGACGCATGCAACATGTCTCGTAATAATTGCAATTTGACAGGCGTTCTGATCGTATTAATATTAATAGAGGCTGTTCGATATGCCTACCACTGTTCCTCAGTGCGTAAAGCGCACATGAACGCTTATGTTAATTTGTGTGCTTCTGCCCGGTGACATGCTGTCTGTGCGTCAGTCTGCATCTTCTGCGCGGTTAACATCCTGTGGACGCAGCACTCGCCATTGCGGGTGCGTCGTCGGTGTGGGGGTCAGTATCGGATTCGTCGGCCCAGTTCCTGTGCTGGAGGTCCAGCTCCCGTCGTGTCTCTCCTGCCGGGCTGACCGAAGGCGGTGGCGGTGCTGTGGTGGGTGGAGGGACTCTTTCCGTCGGCTTTCCGTCCGGTGTGTCTGTATTCAACCCCTGTGTAGCAGAATTCGCGTCGTACTGCTGTGTGGGAGGTAGAACCTCCCGTTGCGCATCCGGATGCACTGTATCGACGTTACACCCAAGTCCGTCTGACGTGGACTGCAGTAAGCAGGTATCCGACGGCGCTAGCCGTCGTTTCTTGTGGCGCTTCGGCGATCGTTGTTTGCGCGTGTGCGCCTCCGTATCCGAGTGCGGAAGTGACTCCCGGTGCTCAGGGACGAAAGCAGCTGTCGGCACAACAGCAGGATCAATTTCCATTTCTCCTACCGATCCTTTCCGCTCGGTTAAGTGCGTCGTCGGCGCCGGAGCGGCAGAGGTGTGCGTCGTTTCGTCACTGGAGGCGGTCCCCGCCGCAGTCGGTTGCCGTAAACTGTCAGGATTTGGTAGCTGGTCATTCTTCGGGATGGGATCCGTTCGAGATGCGTCCGCATACGTTAGTGGCAGCGGCGTCAACGTGGACGGAGGTACGGGTTCGCCGTTTGGAACTTGCACTATCCTCCGCTGCATACATTCGGAACGGACGTGGCCCTCTTTCCCACAGCCTGAGCATGTTTTGGGTTGTCCATCGTATATGACTATAGCTCTGCATCCGCCGATGAACAAGTACGAGGGTACATGTTGTGTCAGTTCTATTCTGATTTGACGCACCCCATTGAGAACGGGGTAAGTCGTGAAGTTGGACCATTTTTCCTCAACGTGGCTAAGCACTCTTCCATATGGGCGTAAGGCGTCAACGACCAAGTCAGACGGAACCTCGAAGGGAAGTTCGAAAATACGTATGTTTCGTAAGCCCAGTCCTGCATGATCAATAGTTACTTCTCCAACATGTCCATCAGAGTGCCGAAATTTGAGTCCATGTTTAGTATCTCGGATGATTCTGTCACATACTGCATCGTTAATCAGCTTGACGTAAACAACACTGCTCACTATGGAGAGGTGGATTCCGATAAGTTCGTTGTAGTCAAGTTTAACTCCGTCTCGTAGGAACCTTTCTATTTCGTAGGCTTTCGGTCTCGCATATTCATTCGAAAAACTAATCTTGAGAGTCGACTTTCGGTATGCATGTGCCATTCTATATCGAGTCGTCTAAACGCGCGAGTACGCCGAAGAGGTAAACAACTGCGCGAGCGCGAACTTCTCCGGCAGGGACGCAAACAGACGTCCGTGCCGTAGCACCGCCGAAGGCAGACTGAAAAAATATTTTGGTGGTATAAAATGGAAATGTCGTGTGGCTAGGGCCTCCCGTCGAGTAGACCGTTCGCCTGGTGCAGGTCTTTCGATTTGACGCCACTTCGGCGACCTGCGCGTCGATGGGGATGAAATTATGATGATTAGGACAACACAACACCCAGTCCCTGAGCGGAGAAAATTTCCAACCCAGCCGGGAATCGAACCCGGGCCCTTATGATTGACAGTCTGTCACGCTGACCACTCAGCTACCGGGGCGGACATTTTGGTGGTGAAAATATAATAATGGGACTGAAAAGAGACTGTTATCACCTTAATAATTTCTGACCTAGAGTATCACATTTATTAACAACTGCTGAAGAGAAATGCTGATAATATGAGTTTCCTTATAGTTCAACAGAGGAAAAAACCACTGGAACATAATGTCCAATAACAAGCCCACGAATCGTAAATAAGAGCAACTGACAAAAAAGATTGCTAGACTTGAAAGTCCCATCGACACATATTGCGGTATGCTGACTAAGTATTTTGAGATTTTCAGCTTCATAGACTATTACAAAGCTGTTGTCAATACCATTACGTAATAACAAGTCTTCGTCATCTGGAGTTTTCACTCTTAATGTGTTCAAAACAACGTGAACCTCCTGAATACGTATAGGTAATTTCGATACAATTTTCCATCTACCTTCGTAAATGGAGTTACGAAAGCTGTCGATATCTTTAATGGCAATCTCTTCTGTGTGTTCTCTTATCAGTTGATTATATATACGTTTTGATGGTCTGTCACTTACATCTTCTGTATCTTTCCTCTTCAGAACACAAACTATTTTCTGTCACTGAATTCTATCACCAGCTCTTTCTGCATGGTTGTGGTCGTCTTGACTCTCGAGCACATCGGTGTCTTCAATCGAGGCAGTTTCTACAAAACTTGCATATTTCTTAATGTTGCACGTTGCACGTCCATCGTGCTACATCACATTTCAACAATTTTAGGAACCGGACAGCGTAACCTTTCTGAAGCAGTATTTCCTTTCCCGCTCTACTCGCAGTAACTGCAACAGCGTCGGAGGAAATGTTCACTATGAAGCGATTTGCGGAAGACTGAAACCTGAGCCCTCAAACTACTACTCCGAGGAGGCACGGAGGGCTCGGTGTTAGTACCTGCTGGTACTTAGACTTGTGCGGGAGGCATGGGTCCAGCTAAACCTGCTGCTTACGGGAGACTTCTGTCCTACGCCCGTCGCATCGGGCCTGCGCTAACCGCCTCCCGCCTCCCACCGTGAACGCTCAGGACGCGGCCTTACCGCCCCCATCCCTCCAGCCGCACCATCCGATATACTCAGCACTACCATAAAATCTGTTTGCCAGCCACTAACATATTAGAATTATACACTACTGGCCATTAAAATTGCTACACCAAGAAGAAATGCAGATGATAAACGGGTATTCATTGGACAAATATATTATACTAGAACTGACATGTAATTACATTTTCACTCAATTTGGGTGCATAGATACTGAGAAATCAGTACCCAAAACAACCACCTCTGACAGTAATAACAGCCTTGATACGCCTGGGCACTGAGTCAAAAAGAGCTTGGATGGCGTGTACAGATACAGCTGCCCATGCAGCTTCAACACGATACCGCAGTTCGTCACGAGTACTGACTGGCGTATTGTGACGAACCAGTTACTCGACCACCATTGACCAGACGTTTTCAATAGGTGAGAGATTTGGAGAATGTGCTGGCCAGGGCAGCAGTCGAACATTTTCTGTTTCCAGAAACGCCCGTACAGGACCTGCAACATGCGCTCGTGCATTATCCTTCTGAAATGTAGTATTTCACAGGGATCGAATGAAGGGTAGAGCCACGGGTCGTAACACATCTGAAATGTAACGTCCACTGTTCAAAGTTTCGTCAATGCGAACAAGAGGTGACCGAGACGTGTAACCAATAGCACGCCGGGTGATACGACAGTATGGGGAAGACGAATACACGCTTCCAATGTGCTTTCAGCGCTATGTCGCCAAACACGGATGCGACCATCATGATGCTGTAAACAGAACCTGGATTCATCCGAAAAAATGACGTTTTGCCATTCGTGCACCCAGATTCGTCGTTGAGTACACCATCGCAGGCGCTCCTGTCTGTGATGCAGCGTCAAGGGTAACCTCAGCCATGGTCTACGAGCTGATAGTCCATGCTGCTGCAAACGTCGTCGAACTGTTCGTGCAGATGGTTGTTGTCTTGCAAACGTCCCCATCTGTTGTCTCAGGGATCGATACGTGGTTGCACGATCTGTTACAGCCATGCAGATAAGGTGCCTGTCATCTAGACTGCTACTGATACGAGGCCGTTGGGATCCAGCACGGCGTTCCGTATTACCCTCCTGAACCCACCGATCTGCTTGCTAACAGTCATTGGATCTCGACAAACGCGAGCAGCAATGTCGCGATACGATAAACCGCAATCGCGATAGGCTACAATCCGACCTTTATCAAAGTCGGAAACGTGATGGTACGCATTTCTCCTCCTTACACGAGGCATCACAACAATGTTTCACCTGGCAACGCATGTCAACTGCTGTTTGTGTATGAGAAATCGGTTGTTAACTTTCCTCATGCCAGCACGTTGTAGATGTCGCCACCGGCGCCAGCCTTGTGTAAATGCTCTGAAAAGCTAATCATTTGCATATCACAGCATCTTCTTCCTGTCGGTTTAATGTCGCGTCTGTAGCACGTCATCTTCGTGGTGTAGCAATTTTAATGTCCAGTAGTGTATGTTCAGTGGTGAATTCTTTTTCATATGTGCAATTCTACTTCGAATATAAATTACAGGATGTTTTTCCTTACGTCATGACCAGATGATGCCTCTTTTTTCCGCACAGTGTTGGATAAAATGTCGTTCCGAAGCTAAAGGAAATACTGAATCTAGCTTTTGTGGCGTTGGGTGATATCTCGTTGCTATTTAGATTCGTTAAAGAAAAGGCCTTGTAATGGATGACGGTCGAGTTTCTTCCTTCGAAATTGTTTCAACTGCTGATTTTTGTATCTATCATTCACCACAGTGTCTGATAATAGATCCATTGAATTTGTGTGTGTTTTGCTTTTACTTTATAAGAATGAACACTGTTCAACAGAATTAGGTGGAAACGTGTATCAACGTTCGATATGTTAAATGTATTTTGACACAGATGGTACCTGTGGTGTTACTGCATGACTTGAGATCTTAGCTTTCAATATATGCAACAATTAAAATCATTCGCCATTTATTGGCTGCGTCATGTGTTACAGTGTCAAAGGACTACTCAGAAGGAAGTGACTGGTGGTGTCCCAGTGTTTTCCAGTGAGGTAAGCGGATGGCAGTTGTCAAATTCAAATGGCTGTAAGCACTATGGGACTTAACATCTGAGGTCATCATTCCCCTAGACTTAGAAATACTTAAACCTAAATAACCTAAGGACATCACATAAATCCATGCCCGAAGCAGGATTTGATCCTGCGACCGTAGCAGCAGCGCGGCTCCGGACTGAAGCGCCTAGAACCGCTCGGACACAGCGGCAGTTGTCATATGCGCACTCTGTATTCGACCAAGCACATGCAGTGCGATATCTTAATGCAGTGCAATTTACAAGGAGGGGGAGGGGGACTATTGATCCAAAAACGGTGGTGTTTCCGTCGTGCTGCTGCAGATGCACATGCCTCTCCATTTGTCTTCCATAGGCTGTGTGGGATGCTATATGCAAGGAGAAAGGTCTGTACACAATGTGAGTTGGGCAAGGTCGCCGACTCATTACAACTCCACGTAGAGGCCGACATCCGGTCACGTCTGCATCCGGTGCAACCCGGATACCGCCACAGCACTGCAAGACGATGTCAGATAGGCCACTGGAACCGTTGTGTCCGATCAGACCTTATGAGAAGGTTATGTGAAATGACCTTACGACACAGACGTCCTGTTCGAGTACTCCGCTTGACACGACAACATCTTGGAGCTCGCCTTCAGTTCAGCTTTTGAATATCGACTGGCAGCTTCTTCACTAACGACACATGTTGTCCTCAGAGGAGTTCATATGTCCTCTGACTAAAGGCGACGGCCGTGTTCGTGTGTATGGAGGACTGTAGTGAGGGGTAGCTCCCCAGCTGTTGTCCGGGAAATCGGTAGATTTCCGAGGTTCTGTGATGATGTCAGGAGGCTTCAGTGTTGACAGTCATGATCGCGTTACCGCCAGGTAGTACATCGAACAGATCCTGTTGGACCATTTAGTGTCTGCTGCATACGGTGGTGGCTCTGAATTCCTTCTAATGCCAGGACCCATGTGGCGGTCGCCGGCAGGGATGTCTTGCGAAGTCTGGGCGTTGGAGTAATGGAACGGCCGGCGGTGGGTCCCGAGCTAAAACCCCATCGTGCCTATGTAGAATATACTTGACACACGTGTTCATGGTCACCGTGTTCCACCACAGACTCTCATTGAATAATGTGAACGGATACGAGTGACATCCGTAGACTTATATGGACAATGCCACATAGGTATGTGGCTGGGATAAACGGTAACCGACGGTATACTGAAGCTCTCAAAGTCGAATGGAAACCACCCAGGATGACGGGATTTAAGTTTGTTTCTACTGTGTTTTCGAAACTTGTCGATCATATCTTTTTATGCAATATATCGAAGATGAGATGATGTTTTGTTGTGTACTTAGTTCGTGAAAGACAAAGGTATAATTTGGTAAAGTACCCAGTCCTCAATTTTTGCTCTATGGAGTGTCGCAGACGCCGAAGCTCACGTTCCCCTAATGCTTTTGAGCAGTGTACTTAAGACACTTTTTGTATCCTAATATACTTAAATAGTGGTAATAATTACTGAGACTGTCGTGAATCGACCTACCCTTCCAGGCTTTTGTGCGCGCTTTTCTTTGGCTACAGGACGTCCGCGGGTGGCTGCTTAGAGGAAGCTCGCTCGCGCACAGTCAGCTGAGGAGGCAGGGCCAGCCGCGGTGGTCATGCGGTTCTAGGCGCTCCAGTCCGGAGCCGCGCTGCTGCCACGGTCGCAGGTTCGAATCCTGCCTCTGGCGTGGGCGTGTGTGATGTCCTTTTGTTAGTTAGGTTTAAGTAGTTCTAAGTTCTAGGGGACTGATGACCACAGCAGTTGAGTCCCATAGTGCTCAGAGCCATTTGAACCATTTTTTGAGGAGGCAGGTGGTGCCTAGCAGGAAAACTCGCGGAGTGTGTGGAGCACCTGCGGGTGGCAGGCTGTCGGCTGTGCTGCATACGACGGGTGTGCGGCCCGCGTTCAGCCGTAGCTGGTGGTAAGGCGGGAAGAGGGGCTTTTTCCATCGCGGCTTAAGGACTGGTGCCGTAAACCGCCATGTGTGCTAGAGCTCTACTCTACTTACCGCCATGGGTCCGCAAGCAGCATGTTTACGTCTCGCCATTAATACCCGGTGAGAATCTTTTGGAAATTGGAAATTTGTGGTGCTGAGGGCATCGGTCCCTAAGCTTATACACTACTCAATCTAACTTAAACTAACTTACTCTAAGTACGACGCACACATACGCACGCCCACGCACGAGGGAGGACTCGAACCTCCAGCGGGGGGCGGGGGGGGGGGGGGGGGCGCGGACCAGAGAAGCTTTTGAAGTGAGTGCTTACGTTTAACGGTGCAGCAGCGCGTTTCCAAATGCAATGACGTAACGTCATACCACCCGAGTGTCTTGCAAGGCGCACTAACTTTGATAATGCTCGCTAATTGTTTGGGCGTCTGAGAGAATCCGACACCCACTCATTATCGTTTCGCTGTTTAAATCACTTGATTTGTTTGACAGGGGTTAGCCCCCCGTGGCCAAGCTTCCTTCTAACTACATGCCTGCTGTTTATTATGTTGGTCCTCGGGTAGAAGAAGTGGATAAGGACGTTCAGGACTATATTCATTAAATTTTGCCGTTGTGAACAGCGTACAGGTTTGGTGTGACTTTCAACGCCTTGTGTTCTTTGCAGGTGCACCTTTTGGAGTTGACCCAGTCTGGGCTCCCTAAGCCATTAATAGGATTGTTTTATTAAATCCGATAGTGCGGGTTATGCGACCAAAATTTTTCTACTTCTTGCAAATGCAGCAAAATTGTGTTGACTGATTGTTGTTCCTGGTACCAGGAATTTTTACTTCTCCCTTCTTATATTGTAAACCTGAGTGGTACTAAAGGAAGGCAAATAACTAATCCCTAAATATAATCCCTAGAGCTTGAGATTCAGCTATTTATTGCCACGCTATTTTGCGTGTCTTAACTGCATTGCGTTTGTAATAACAACCTTGTGTATGTTTGAGAGCCAGTTAATCTTGGATGTGATCTTGAGGAGTGTCACAGGTTCTACCGGTAAAAGTTTCACTTCAGATTTCTTATTACAGTTGTTGTTATATATCTTTTCTTGACACATTGTTTAAGTTGATTTGAATATCATTGGATATACCCTGTTAAGGCTCAGTTGAATATTATGTAAGATTATGTAAATTATTTCACGCACTGATAAAAGGTTTTAAGTGTTGTTTGATTTTATTTAAAGGCCAACATCGTAAGATAATGTGGTTTTAGTCTCAAATGCTCACTGGTGTAAACTGTATCCGGTAAATTTCATCGTATCTAAGTCTTTGTTTTGAAGTGCTCTCGTTTGGAAATTAGTAGCTACAACCTTTGGTTTTGCGGGCCATCCTTTTAAGTTCGCTAATTTGGTGAATTATTTGTAATTTTGTAATTTTAATAAATTGTAGTTCAAATGTGCATTCATGAATGGTGTCCAACCTCCATTTTCCCAGGCCTTCCTTGTCCTTCCTAGTAGAGGTGTGTTTTGGTGTCTGAATTATAATATAATAAACTGGAAAAACTACAGTACTAATAGAGTTTGAAATATGATTTGGAACAAGATTTCCATATGTCTAAGGCCATGTCTAAGGAATAACAACACTCACAAGGCTCTGACAGTAGTTACTACTACTACTAATGATGATAATAATAATAATAATAATAATAATAATAGTGAGATTAGAAGATACAGGTGTTCTCATGGGTTTATGACAGTAAGATGTTACGATTCGTCGAGTCCTAAAAGAAGAAAATTCTGACAGTCTGCCTCAGCTACGGACATTCGGTAATGAGGTAGCATATTCTGTCATTTCTAAAGTACAATGTGATTATAATTAAAGTTCAACTTTCAAAATTCTATAGAAATAACACGTCATAATGACGTCAAATTGCAACGGAATATTATCCGAGAAGGGGTAAAACATATGGCAGATAAAAATAGTGTGGAAATTGATCAATAGATAGCGTTTTAAGTGTCAGAACACGTAAATAATAACGTGTCACGCACACGACCCATTGAAGTTGGTATAAACAAGCCGGGTACACAGCTTTTCCTCCTTTCGCGTCTGCGATGTTCGCCATGACTGTTTCAATGCAGGATCGCGCTCTGCTTGTAAAGCTGTATTGCAAGAGTAACGACTGTGTACACGTCGCTCTGTAGAAGTTCCGAACACTGAAGGGTTTGAAAAAAGGCGTTGGTCCGATGACTGTAGTGGATCTGGAGAAAATTATTCGAAAATTCGAAAAGACGGGTTCTTTTTGTGTGCAACCTGGTAGAATTGATTCGACGTCAGTGGAAGCAGTGGCCACAGCAATGCAGGAGGAAACGAGTGGTGGTGTGCGAACGTGTAGTTCATGGAGAATAGCCCGAACATTGGACATAACCGTGAGCACGGTGCGTAAAATTCTACGAAACGTCTTTCTTTGCTCTCCATTCAAAATTACCCATGTGCACGAGTTCTTCCTGTTGACCTGCCAGCAAGAGAGTCCTTCGCTTTAGAATTTCTTGCTCGCTTGGAAATGGACAATGATTGGCCGTGGAAGATTTTGTCGACAGACGAAGCCCACTTCGATCTGACAGGATATGTCAATACAGAGAACTGTCGAAAATGGGCGACGGAAAATCCACATGCAAATCAACCAGTACCAGTTCATCCTGAATAGGTCCTTGTGTTGTGCGGGTTTAAGGAATTATTTATCATAGGGCCATATTTTTTTGAAGAGATAAGCGCTATGAGTGTCTTTTGCGCAGCCACGTCATTCCAGCTGTCCAACAGCGTGGATGTGAGTATGGGATCATTTTCATGCAAGATAGCGCACATTGAAAATCCAGTTAAGCAGCTGCTGAAGCGCCGTTTCGGAAATGTTAGAATTATGAACTGCCATTTCCCTACAGCCTGGCCGTCCCGATCACCTGATCTTAATCCGCGTGACTTCTGGCTATGGGGCTACCTGGAAGATGTTGTGTTCAGTGTTCCGATTCAAAAACTTAGCTCACGCTGTTTCTCCATTTCAACTTGTTGCAGAAAACAGTGGACAACATATTGAACATGTTTTGCGCCAGTCACACGGAAATTGATTCTCCGATTTGACTTTGATTGATGTTTCTTATGCGTTTTTTGGTCCCAGGACACTTAAAAATCGATGTGATTGATGCTTTTTATGCATTTTTTGCCTCAGGACAATTAACAACCGATTTTTCCCACCCACGCACACTGAGTAGTACAGTTTATTTAACGTCAAACATACACATTAGTCATTCTTATATGATTTATTTGCCATCTGTAGTCGCCGGCCGGAGTGGCCGTGCGGTTCTGGGCGCTACAGTCTGGAGCCGAGCGACCGCTACGGTCGCAGGTTCGAATCCTGCCTCGGGCATGGATGTGTGTGATGTCCTTAGGTTAGTTAGGTTTAATTAGTTCTTAGTTCTAGGCGACTCATGACCTCAGACGTTAAGTCGCATAGTGCTCAGAGCCATTTGAACCATTTTGAGCCAAGCCATCTGTAGTCGACCACTGATTGGTTCAAATGGCTCTGAGCACTATGGGACTCAACTGCTGAGGTCATTAGTCCCCTAGAACTTAGAACTAGTTAAACCTAACTAACCTAAGGACATCACACACATCCATGCCCGAGGCAGGATTCGAACCTGCGACCGTAGCGGTCTCGCGGTTCCAGACTGCAGCGCCAGAACCGCGCGGCCACTTCGGCCGGCTCGACCACTGAGACCTGGTACTTAGGGAAAGGCAGGATTCGGTGTGGAGGGGGCTGTAATCAGTTACCGTTGGTGGCTTAGTTTTTTAAAAAAAAATCACGTACACTTTATTTGGAAACAATTGCAAATCAAGTTGCAAATAAGGAACAATTATCAAATTTGACTGTTAAGAAACAATGACTAATTACAAAAAATTCTTAAGCAAGTTGCACTCAAGGCTGGAGGCCTTATTGACCAGAAATTCAAATTACACTACTGGCCATTAAAATTGCTACACCACGAAGATGACGTGCTACAGATGCGAAATTTAACCGACAGGAAGAATATGCTGTGATATGTAAATGATTGGCTTTTCAGAGCATTCACACAAAGTTGGCGCCGGTGGCGACACCTACAACGTGCTGACATGAGGAAAGTTTCCAGCCGATTTCTCATACACAAACAGCAGTTGACCGACGTTGCCTGGTGAAACGTTGTTGTGATGCCTCGTGTAAGGAGGCGAAATGCTACCATCACGTTTCCGAGTTTCATAAAGGTCGGATTGTAGGCTATCGCGATTGCGGTTTATCGTATCGCGACATTGCTGCAGGCGTTGGTCGAGATCCAATGACTTTTAGCAGAATCTTATCCGCATGGCTGTAACGGATCGTGCAGCCACGTCTCTATCCCTGAGTCAACAGATGGGGTCGTTTGCAAGACAACAACTGTCTGCACGAACAGTTCGACGACGTTTGCTGCAACATGGACTATCAGCTCGGAGACCATGGCTGCGGTTACCCTTGACGCTGCATCACAGGGCAGGAGCGCCTGCGATGGTGTACTCAACGACGAACCTGAGTGCACGAATGGCAAAACGTCATTTTTTCGGATGAATACAGGTTCTGTTTACAGCATCATGATGGTCGCATCCGTGTTTGGCGACATCGCGGTGAACGCACATTGGAAGCGCGTATTCCTCATCGCCATAGTGGCGTATCACCCAGCATGATGGTATGGGGTGCCATTGGTTACACGTCTCGGTCACCTCTTGTTCGTATTAACGTTACTTTGAA
The DNA here is from genome assembly GCF_023898315.1 of Schistocerca nitens. Classification (NCBI taxonomy): domain Eukaryota; kingdom Metazoa; phylum Arthropoda; class Insecta; order Orthoptera; family Acrididae; genus Schistocerca; species Schistocerca nitens. Next base: position 507,748,389 of record NC_064615.1, read on the forward strand.
CAGCGGACGTTACATTTCAGATGTGTTACGACCCGTGGCTCTACCCTTCATTCGATCCCTGCCGAACCCTACATTTCAGCAGGATAATGCACGAGCGCATGTTGCAGGTCCTGTACTGGCCTTTCTGGATGCAGAAAATGTTCGACTGCTGCCCTGGTCAGCACATTCTCCAGATCTCTCACCAACTGAAAACGTCTGGTCAATGGTGGCCGAGCAACTGGCTCGTCACAATACGCCAGTCACTACTCTTGATGAACTGTGGTATCGTGTTGAAGCTGCATGGGCAGCTGTAGCCTTACCCGCCATCCAAGCTCTGTTTGACTCAATGCCCAGGCGTATGAAGGCCGTTATTACGGCCAGAGGTGGTTGTTCTGGGTACTGATTTCTCAGGGTCTATGCATCCAAATTGCGTGAAAATGTAATCACATGTCAGTTCTAGTATAATATATTTGTCCAATGAATACCCGTTTATCATCTGCATTTCTTCTTGGTGTAGCAATTTTAATGGCCAGTAGTGTACTTGTCGGCTGAAGACCCCAATAGTAATAACTTAAAAAACAATTTGACGGCTGAAGACCTGGATAGCTAATTCTTAAAAACTAGTTAAACTTCTCCAAGAGATACTAAAATATTTTTTATTAAAATCAGGCACTCCGAGAACCGGAGGGTTGGCTATAGCTGCCTTATTGTGGTCAAACGCGGCCTCTTGGGCAGATCCTCATTCAAAACGCACCCCTTTTCGACGCAATTCATTTAAAGGAGCCGCCAACTGAGCAAAATTAGGAACAAAACGCCTAAAATAATTCGCCATGCCTATGAACCGGGCAATCCAGCGTTTATCAACAGGCGGCGGGGAAGCTCTCAATGCTTTCAATGCGAATGCTCTAGCCTGATACTATGTGACATAAGAAGGATACCTGCTGCCTGGCTAATGTCACCTTACTGGGTTTAACAGTCAAACCGGTCCCCTGCAAACTAGCAAAAACTTGCTGGGTATGTTCCAATTGCTTCTGAAACGAACGGCTATAAATCACCAAATCGTCCAAGTAATTACAAACACAGACTAATTTCAGCACACTAATAACAACGACTGCTCCAGTAGCCAAACCAAAGGGAGCCCTGTTAAAGTCAAACAGATTCCAATCAGTACAAAATGCCGTAACGTGTTTACATTCTTCGGCTAAGGGAAACTGATAATAGGCTTGATTCAGATCGAGCACAGTGAATCAATTAGCGCCGGCAAACCAAGGAAAAGTGTTATGAAGATCGGGTAAAGGAACTGATTCGAGGACAGCTTTGGTGTTCAGGCGCCGGTAGTCAACAACAGGCCGAAAATCCCGCCCCTGATCCTTAGGAACAAGGAATATGGGGGAAGCATAAGCAGATGTAGAAGGCCTAATAACTCCTTGCTCGAGGATTTTAGAGATCTTTCCTCTTAGTACCTTCATCTTAGGCGGTGAGAGACGATGTGGGGACTGCCTGACGGGAATATAGTCAGACGGACGAATATGGTAGTTAAGAACATTAGTAACCCCAGTCTATCACAGAGAAGCTCGGGGAACCTCTACAACAAATCCCCTAGTTCAGAGGCCTGCTGTAAAGAGAGATAGGTGAGATCAAACTCATCAACATTAGCATCAACAGCCATCATGCCGGTATTTCGATGCACCTTACGCTTAGCACATTCACAGAACCCAAACTTCTGAGCATAAGCGAACTTAAAGAAGAAGGTGTACCCAGAATAATCCAAGATAAGACCAGTTTTACCGATAAAGTCACATCCCAAAATCCAATCGACCGGCAGCTTCTTAACCAAGGCCAAAGACAAGGGCCAGGAGAAATCCCCAACCGAGATACTCCCTCAGACCCAACCAAGTAGAGGCAATCCCTGCCCATTGTCAACCCGACATCTCCTTACCGAAGAAGGGACCGACCTAAGTCTTGTAAGATGACCAAGTTCAAGAAACCATTCCAAGCTCAACAACGAAAAGGAGCTACCAGAATCCAAAAGGGCACAAATAGGTTCGCCACCTACTCGAGAACAAATATAAGGCAGAGGAAGTGGTGATCGAGAAGCGACACGGGCACACCAAGGTTTAAAGGCTTGATCCCAAGGTCGGTGCCGAGCCCGGCGTCATTTATTGGCTCTGGGTGCGCGCGGTTGAACGCAAGAACGAACTACGAGGGGCACTCCAAAAGAAATGCACACTATTTTTGTAATATACAGTTTTCATTCTGCATGTGCGAAATTTTTACAGTGTGTAGATACATCCTTTCCGCTTGTTTTCAAACTTTGTTCAACCTGTTCCCATGAGTGGCGCCGTCACAGCATGTCTTCAAGGTGGCTGCTACACTTGACGTTCGTCAGAAGCAACGTGTTGTCATATATCTCCTGTCCTGCGAAAACGAGACTGTGGGAAACATCCACAAGAGGTTGAAAAAGGTGTATGGAGATGTTGCTGTCGATCGCAGCACAGTTAGTCGGTGGCCAAGCAGGTTACGTGATGAAAGCAGGCACGGCAATATTGAGGATTGTCCTCGCAGTGGCAGGCCTCGTACTACACACACTCCAGACAATGTGCAGAAAGTTAACGAATTGGTGACTGCTGACAGACGCATCACAGTCAACGAATTGTCACGCTAGTTTGGGATAGGGGAAGGAAGTGTTTGCAGAATACTGAAAGTGTTGGCGCTAAAAAAGATTTGTGCCAGGTGGGTTCCCAGGATGTTGACAGTGGCTCACAAAGAAACTTTTTTTTTTTTTTTGGTCATCAGTCTTCTGACTGGTTTGATGCGGCCCGCCACGAATTCCTTTCCTGTGCTAACCTCTTCATCTCAGAGTAGCACCTGCAACCTACATCCTCAATTATTTGCTTGACGTATTCCAATCTCTGTCTTCCTCTACAGTTTTTGCCCTCTACAGCTCCCTATAGTACCATGGAAGTCATTCCCTCATGTCTTAGCAGATGTCCTATCATCCTGTCCCTTCTCCTTATCAGTGTTTTCCACATATTCCTTTCCTCTCCGATTCTGCGTAGAACCTCCTCATTCCTTACTTTATCAGTCCACCTTATTTTCAACATTCGTCTATAGCACCACATCTCAAATGCTTCGATTCTCTTCTGTTCAGGTTTTCCCACAGTCCATGTTTCACTACCACACAATGCTGTACTCCAGACGTACATCCTCAGAAATTTCTTCCTCAAATTAAGGCCGGTATTTGATATTAGACTTCTCTTGGCCAGAAATGCCTTTTTTGCCGTAGCGAGTCTGCTTTTGATGTCCTCCTTGCTCCGTCCGTCATTGGTTATTTTACTGCCTAGGTATCAGAATTCCTTAACTTCATTGACTTCGTGACCATCAATCCTGATGTTTTCTCGCTGTTCTCATTTCTACTACTTCTCACTACCTTCGTCTTTCTCCGATTTACTCTCAAACCATACTGTGTACTCATTAGACTGTTCATTCCGTTCAGCAGATCATTTAACTCTTCTTCACTTTCACTCAGGATAGCAATGTCATCAGTAAATCGTATCATTGATATCCTTTCACCTTGTATTTTAATTCCACTCCTGAATCTTTCTTTTATTTCCATCATTGCTTCCTCGATGTACAGATTGAAGAGTACGGGCGAAAGACTACAGCCTTGTCTTATACCCTTCTTAATACGAGCACTTCGTTCTTGATCGTCCACTCTTATTATTCCCTCTTGGTTGTTGTACATATTGTATATGACCCGTCTCTCCCTACTTTTTTCAGAATCTCGAACAGCTTGCACCATTTTATATTGTCGAACGCTTTTTCCAGGTCGACAAATCCTATGAAAGTGTCTTGATTTTTCTTTAGCCTTACTTCCATTATTAGCCGTAACGTCCGAATTGCCTCTCTCGTCCCTTTACTTTTCCTAAATCCAAACTGATCGTCACCTAGCGCATTCTCAATTTTCTTTTCCATTCTTCTGTATATTATTCTTGTAAGCAGCTTCGATGCGTGAGCTGTTAAGCTGATTGTGCGATAATTCTCGCACTTGTCAGCTCTTGCAGTCTTCGGAATTGTGTGGATGATGCTTTTCCGAAAGTCATATGGTATGTCGCAAGACTCATATATTCTACACACCAACGTGAATAGTCGTTTTGTTGCCACTTCCCCCAATGATTTCAGAAATTCTGATGGAATGTTATCCATCCCTTCTGCCTTATTTGACCGTAAGTCCTCCAAAGCTCTTTTAAATTCCGATTCTAATGCTGGATCCCCTATCTCTTCTAAATCGACTCCTGTTTCTTCTTCTATCACATCAGACAAATCTTCACCCTCATAGAGGCTTTCAATGTATTCTTTCCACCTATCTGCTCTCTCCTCTGCATTTAACAGTGGAATTCCCGTTGCACTCTTAATGTTACCACCGTTGCTTTTAATGTCACCAAAAGTTGTTTTGACTTTCCTGTATGCCGAGTCTGTCCTTCCGACAATCATATCTTTTTCGATGTCTTCACATTTTTCCTGCAACCATTTCGTCTTAGCTTCCCTGCACTTCCTATTTATTTCATTCCTCAGCGATTTGTATTTCTGTATTCCTGATTTTCCCGGAACACGTTTGTACTTCCTCCTTTCATCAATCAACTGAAGTATTTCTTCTATTACCCATGGTTTCTCCGCAGCTACCATCTTTGTACCTATGTTTTCCTTCCCAACTTCTGTGATGGCCCTTTTTAGAGATGTCCATTCCTGTTCAACTGTACTGCCTACTGCGCTATTCCTTATTGCTGTATCTATAGCGTTAGAGAACTTCAAACGTATCTCGTCATTCCTTAGTACTTCCGTATCCCACTTCTTTGCGTACTCTTCATCACTACTATATTGTGATCTGAGTCTATATCTGCTCCTGGGTACACCTTACAGTCCAGTATCTGATTTCGGAATCTCTGTCTGACCATGATGTAATCTAATTGAAATCTTCCCGTATCTCCCGGCCTTTTCCAAGTATACCTCCTCCTCTTGTGATTCTTGAACAGGGTATTCACTATTACTAGCTGAAACTTGTTACAGAACTCAGTTAGTCTTTCTCCTCTTTCATTCCTCGTCCCAAGCCCATATTCTCCTGTAACCTTTTCTTCTACTCCTTCCCCTACAACTGCATTCCAGTCGCCCATGACTATTAGATTTTCGTCCCCCTTTACATACTGCATTACCCTTTCAATATCCTCATACACTTTCTCTATCTGTTCATCTTCAGCTTGCGACGTCGGCATGTATACCTGAACTATCGTTGTCGGTGTTGGTCTGCTGTCGATTCTGATTAGAACAACCCGGTCACTGAACTGTTCACAGTAACACACCCTCTGCCCTACCTTCCTATTCATAACGAATCCTACACCTGTTATACCATTTTCTGCTGCTGTTGATATTACCCGATACTCATCTGACCAGAAATCCTTGTCTTCCTTCCACTTCACTTCACTGACCCCTACTATATCTAGATTGAGCCTTTGCATTTCCCTTTTCAGATTTTCTAGTTTCCCTACCACGTTCAAGCTTCTGATATTCCACGCCCCAACTCGTAGAACGTTATCCTTTCGTTGATTATTCAATCTTTTTCTCATGGTAACCTCCCCCTTGGCAGTCCCCTCCCGGAGATCCGAATGGGGGACTATTCCGGAATCTTTTGCCAATGGAGAGATCATCATGACACTTCTTCAATTACAGGCCTCATGTCCTGTGGATACTCGTTACGTGTCTTTAATGCAGTGGTTTCCATTGCCTTCTGCATCCTCATGTCGTTGATCATTGCTGATTCTTCCGCCTTTAGGGGCAATTCCCCACCCCTAGGACAAGAGAGTGCCCTGAACCTCTATCCGCTCCTCCGCCCTCTTTGACAAGGCCGTTGGCAGAATGAGGCTGACTTCTTATGCCGGAAGTCTTCGGCCGCCAATGCTGATTATTTATCAAAATTTAGGCAGTGGCGGGGATCGAACCCGGGACCGAAGAAGTTTTGATTATGAATCAAAGACGCTACACCTAAACTAGAAAAACGGTATGCAGCAAGATTTTGGAACAGTACGAGAATGGTGGAGATGAATTTCTTGGAAGAATTGTGACATGTGGTAAAACATGGCTCCATCGTTTTTCACCAGAGACGAAGAGGCAGTCAATGTAGTGGCATCATGCAAATTCACCCAAGAAAAAAAAAATTCAAAACCACACCTTCTGCTGGAAAAGTTATGGCTACGGCGTTTTTCGATTCCGAAGGACTCTTGCTTGTGGACATCATTCCAAGTGGAACCACAATAAATTTTGATGCATAAGTGACGACACTGGAGAAACTTCAAGCTCGACTGAGTCGTGTTCCACCACATCGGCAAAAGCAGGATGTTTTGCTGTTGCACGACAATGCACGGCCACCTGTCAGTCAAAAAACCATGCAAGCGATCACAAAACTCGGATGGACAACACTGAAACACCCGCCTTACAGTCCTGACCTGGCTCCATGTAACCGGCCGGTGTGGCCGTGCGGTTCTAGGCGCGTCAGTCTGGAACCGCGAGACCGCTACGGTCGCAGGTTCGAATCCTGCCTCGAGCACGGATGTGTGTGATGTCCTTAGGTTAGTTAGGTTTAAGTAGTTCTAAGTTCTAGGGGACTGATGAGCTAAGATGTTAAGTCGCATAGTGCTCAGAGCCATTTTTTGTCTCCGTGTGACTATCATCTCTTTGGGAAATTGAAAGGCTCTTCATGGAACAAGGTTTGAAGATGATGACTCCCTTGTGCACGTTACCAAACAGTTTCTCCAACAGGTTGTTCCAGAATTTTACCGTGCGGGTATACAGGCGCTGGTTCCAAGATGGTGTAAGGCAGTTGTGAGGGATGGAAATTATGTGGAGAAATAAAAATATTGTTCCTAAAGGATGTATCTACACACTGTAAAACTTTCAAACATGTAGAATAAAAGATGGATTTTGAAAAAAAAATAATGTGCATTTCTTTTGGGGTGACCCTCGTAAATGACCTGTCCGACCGCACCTGAAGCAATACCGTGGTTCCCTTTTAGCAGACTCAGCCGATGCAGATAATCCGAAGTTGTCCTTGATAACGCCCGCGGGCATAGATCGTCCACCAGCGGTAGTGCAGATACCGTTATAACGGCGGCACGAAGTTCTGCCCAGGTGGAGGGACGACCACTAAAAACAAAGTGTGACTTATCCGCCGCTCGCATTCCCCTCAGTACAATAGAAAGTAACTCCTGTTCTGGCAAGTCGACTAACAAGGCCAAGCAGGCCGTCTTGACTCTGTCCACATATTGACGTAACTCCTCTTTACCTTGCTGCATCTGCCAAGCTGTTTGCGAACTCCCATGGCCATGCTCCCTCAACCGCTGCAAGGAAAACCCCTCTGCCATGGCTCTGGATATGAGGGTCCTCAGTTCGCCTGTAGCTAACGGATACAATAGCGACAAAACTACTTGATGCGAAACTCTAAAGGCATCAGCGTGTTGCTCAAGGCGAACCAACATCATAATAATCTTTCAATTTGCTCTAGTCGGTCTATAACTAAATCTATGAAGTCCCGAAAGAGATGCACCAGAGGATTAGGCAGTTTAGCAAACGTTGTGCCAAACCTCTCAGGAGACATAAGTGCATTATTCCCGAGCTGGCTCGTGCGCCACCCTGAAGACAGCAAGTCCTGTTCCCCAGTCCTCTTCCCACCGAGCTCTACACGTGTAATCTTAAACTGCAATTCATTAATCAAGGATCCTATTTCAGTGGTTGATTCCTTCAACGATCCTCTAACTTTAATGTCCTTAAATCCGCTATCCGGTTGGTTAAATGTATTAAATGTGCCCGCACCCTGTCTAACTGACTGCCACTGGGTTGAGTGCCCTCCAAAAAGCCGATGGTGTCCTCAAGACCCCTAACAGTCTTAAACAAAAACTCAATGGCTACTTCTGTCTCACCCACAACATCCGGCGTGACACCAACCGGCTGAAGAACGGTAGCAGGCAAACGGCCAGCTAAGTCCGGGACACTACCCTCAATAGGCTGGCGCCTTATCACCAGCTCATAAATGAGGTGGTCCTTCCTCAACAGGCCGATCCCGGGACACTGCCTGACCGCCATTCGAATTGGTCACCTGAAACAACCAAATAGCAAAGACAAATATCGTGTAACACTGACAGAGTTACAGTTCGAACCAACAGTAACTGTAATGGCAATATCACAATCGTAACCACGCTCTGGTACCATTGAGATCTGGTACTTAGGGAAAGGCAGGATTCGGTGTGGACGGAGCGGTAATCAGTTACCGTTGGTTGCTCAGTCTTTTTTTTTTTTTTTTAAATCACGTACACTTTATTTGGAAACAATTTCAAATAAAGATGACAATAAGGAACAGTTATCAAATTTGACTGTTAAGACACAATGCCTAATTAAAAAAATTCTTAAGCAAGTTGCACTCACGGCTGAAGGCCTTATTGACCAGAAATTCAAATTATTTGTCTGCTGAAGGCCCCAATAGTAATAACCCAAAAAAACAATTTGACGTCTGAAGGCCCGGATAACAAATTCTTAAGAACCAGTTAAACTTCTCCAAGGATAGTAAAATATTTTTAAAAAAACAGTCATCAAGATTTCACTATGAAGAGACAATATCTAACTAAAAATTCTTAAAACCAATTGCATTCATGGCTGGAGGCCTTACTGACAAGACATTTATTTGTCGGCTGAAGGCCCCAATATTAATAACTCAAAAACAATTTGATGGATGAAGGCCTGGATAGCAAATTTTTGAGAAGCAATTAAACTTCTTTGAGAGATATTTAAAAAACAATCATCAACATTTCAGTGTTAAGATATTTTGTATGATTAAAATTTCTTGAGACAAGATACACTCACGGCCAAAGGCCTTATTGACAAGAAATTCAAACTCTTTGTCGGCTGATGGCGCAAAGAGTAATAATTCAAAATTAAATTCTTAAAAAAAAAAATCATCACAATCTGACCAAGTCAAGAGAGAAGTGGGCCTCAAACAGTGCCCCGAGGATCGACCTGGAAAAGTAGCTCGAATTCGCAAACGATGAGACAGGCAGCCAAGAGTTGTATCTGCTTAACCGGATGGCAACTCAAACTAGTGACAATTTAAACGCAGACCAACACTTTTGCAAAATCTACCTAATGTCTGATAACCAATACAACGAAGGAATAACCCAGGTAAGGCGTAACCAGCGGACAGCACTGCATCTTTAGAATCCGGTGTTTAGAACACCCAGTAGCAGAAGGAACCACTACGACAAAGTAGTCCAAAAGAAACAAAATATCCGAACCACAATCAAGGAGGCTGTCGAACTACATGCCTTTGTGGACAGCAGCGGCAAGGCGTGGAAAAGTACACTGCCACGAAAATACGCTAACCTCCACGGCAGGTAACTGGGGCGTTAGCGGCCACTAGGCAGAAAAATACCGCTGGTTGAACTTCATGAATAAACACGAGGAATTCAATGATTAATTATAAGAAGTGGAGGATGGATAATTAATTTCGCCAACTCCAAACACTCCACTCGCTACTCTTCGTCTCAGCAATCTTGCGAGCAGTTGCGCGAGAACAAATGGCGTGATCTCAAAATAGTGAAGGTTTCACTACTGGGTAAATTTTCACTCAACTCAAACGTCCTGGGTCCGGTGGACAACGAGGTTGTGGCCCTTGAAACAACAGCCCCTCAATCCGACAGATCATGCGTGCCGCCAACGGTCCCGGCATGTCTTTGTGCTGCCGGACCTCACTGCTGCTCCATCCCAACCAAGCTCTCAGACACACTCCGACCCGGAAAACACTAGACGTCCCTCCAAAGATAGTACCACCGTACTAGATATCGATAACTGTTGCTGCTGTTGCCACTCACGGACAGACAACGCTAGCAAACGTAGTGGCGCCAGTAAACACAAGAAGAAAACGAGACGCCACTATACCCGATGCCAACCTACCGACGGCACCAACGCGAGCCGCAACACTGCTCAACCACTATTAAATTATGATGCTTACAGCGCCATCTATTTCTACACTTTGTAACTATTTTTCTCCTGCCATACGTTTTCCCCCTTCTCCGATGATATTCCGCTGCAATTTGATGTCATTCTGACCAGTGGCGTTATTTCTACAGTAGTTTGAAAGTTAAACTTTAATTATAATCACCCAGTATGTTACAATTGTCTTGGTCTTCAACATTTCGAGGACATCAATTTAAAAAAAAAAAGCTATTCCTGTTTGATTAGTAGATACATAAACATTTATTACTGTTCAAAGTTTGATACTATTTCCTATGTCTAGGAAACCATCATAACAAATTGTATCCATATTAAAATAAGTGCTCACACAGGTGTTACTGACGATGAAATCTGTGGCGGTTCTGAGAATGTGAACTAAATATTAGTAAGAATAGAGACGAAAATATAATTTAAACCAGTATGAAGTACAATTGCGTTGTTTCTGTTTCCGTCGTATGTAAGCGATCTTTTAGTTTTTGGGACTAATAGATATAACTATAATCTGATATGCCGTACAATAAAATCATTAGCCAGTAACTGACAAGTCTACCACTGGTGAAACATCGACCTGGAAAGGACAACATGAACACAAAGCCTTGTTTCCCCTCATTACGGTCACTCAAACTTCAGAGCCAGTTTGCAGTGGAATCAATAAGCGGCTTCTGCATAACGCAAACAGCAAACCAGAAGGGACGTTAGTCTGATATTCATGCAGATACTGAAGTCCATTACATAGTGACATGTAACAGGTAGTCAGTCTACCATATTGTTAATAAAGATAAAATCTACTGGGTTGTTAGGCCGTGTCATATTTCCATCTAAAATAATCGACATATCGACCGCTCTCCTGGGATTTTCTTCAGTACGTTTCGTTGTCCACTATTCCTAGAACACTGTCAGAGACCAGTGTCGCGTTCTCATATAAAGGGGAGTTTTCCGCGATTGTGCTGGAGAAGTGGGAGTATCGGTTAAAATTCTTGGTGGGCCGCCGTCATAGGCTGATAGTCCCGCGCTGATGCAGAAAAATCAAATGGCTCTGAGCACTATGGGATTTAACATCTCAGGTCATCACTCCCCTAGAACTCAGAACTACTTAAACCTAACTAACCTAAGGACATCACACACATCCATGCCCGGGGCAGGACTCGAACCTGCCACCGTAGCAGTCGCGCTGTTCCGGACTGAAGCGCGTAGAACCGCTCGGCCACTCCGGCCGGCGCTGATGCAGAAGAAGGGGCGTTATTGGCTGAATCCTTATGTGTACTATTGGTGGCCGATCGTCATTAGATAGAAACGCACTATTTCACACTTACGCTGGAGAAGGGTCATTGGTTGAAATTCCTCCTACCGCTATTAGTTGGCCATCATTATTCGTTAGATGCGAAAAGGACAGAGCAAGAGAGGGTGAATGTTTGCCGAAAATATTATTGTCCGCCGAGGCGACTTACAGCGCGTGTTGTTTGTATTGCTCGCACACCGCGGCCGCATACTTTCTTCCTTATGTAAGCCACGATGCCGGAAGCGTACAGCCATCCTCTCTATTGAAATTACATGCGTTCTTGGAAATTTCAACCTCTTCTCGGACCTTTCTTCTATAAATGTTAGTTTCCTTAGCCAGCACGCGCACGTTATTAAATTCCATGTCAGAGCCACAGTTCTCATGACGTTCCGCTATTGCCGATTTTACGCTTTGTTTTAGCCGCGTGTGCCGTTCGTGTTCCTTAATGCGTTCTTTAACAGTTCTTCCCGTTTCACACACCTTGCCGCAACCACATGTCACTTGATGGACGCCTGCATTGTCCAGGCAATCACACCCGTCCGCCTTTCGTCGGAAGAAATCTTTTATTATTATTTTTTTACTAAAGAAAGATGTCTGTATACCATTTTTCTTCACAATTCCGCTTATACGGTTAGTGACACCAGAAACGAACTGTAACCTAACAGAGTGAGAAGGCTGTTCCTCGTCATTCTTATTAGAGTGATTAATATTCCCTCTAAAAGCCCTGTCGATTGAACAACTATCGTAGCCATTTGCCTTCATTCTGCTCTCTAAAAAAGCCAACTGCGATTTCAGGTTGTCGTACCCGCTGATACGTCATTTATCCGGCAAAATCTATAGAACACGAAACTCTGAGATCGCAGCAATCTTGCATGTTTTTACTTTGGCGCATATATATTGTTGCCCTCGGCTGCATTGGCGTCGTAGACAACGATGAGAAATTTCTACAAGGAAATCCGTAGGTAGTTTAGTGTTGCCCATACTAAAGCTTCTATTGTACAGCAGAATAGTAATTTAGTGCAGAAATTCAATTTTGTGAAAACAGACTGTAACTGTGCTAAGTGGAGTACGCCCATCGAGTACGCAACGATGGCGTAAACAGTGTCAGCACTCAGAAGAGCCACGGTACAAACAATTGGGGAGTTCATTGCCTCAGACTGCGTGAGAGAAACTTAGCAGCAACTGATCCGGCACTTAGACAACGGTGTAGAGCAGACGCAATGCACGGTGCAATGCAGCTACACATAGTAATTTCATCTAAAGATGACACAAGAACGCCTTTCAGGCTGCAAACTTTGTTTAAAGAAACGCTCTGGTGCTACGAAGTTACACATTAGGCTAACCAAGAGCGCAGACAAGCTCAGAAAATGGGAGCGCATTTGGTCACCCATAAGGATGCATCACATCATCGACTGCCATAAAACACTCGCGTTCCTATCACTCACTCTCAGAGTCTGGCCAGTCCATCTGCGCCACGAATACCGATGGGAGACCAACTTTACTACCTGCGAGATGACCTGATGAACCGTTCCACCAGCTTGGAGTCTACAGTTATAATTCTGCAGCCATCCAGCTGTGGAGGGAACCAGTTCTGTAAGCTGCATTCCTGCTGGTCACACCTGTGAGTACCAGAGATGAGCGCCGGACTGACCTTCCATGGATGAAGAACCGATCTGCCCATCTGGGAGTTGTTCAGGTTCGGAGCAGGGCGCCTGTGCCGCCACTCCTGAGCATTACAAGTCTGCCTTACCGGCTGCTGGGACCGACTCTCGGGCCATGCTTCGTGTCGGTATTGGTTCAAATTGTTCAGTTGGCTCTGAGCACTATGAGACTTAACATCTGTGGTCATTAGTCCCCTAGACTTAGAACTTCTTAAACCTAACTAACCTAAGGACAGTACACACATCGATGCCCGAAGCAGGACTCGAACCTGCGACCGTAGCAAAAAAAATGGTTCAAATGGCTCTGAGCACTATGGGACTCAACTGCTGAGGTCATTAGTCCCCTAGAACTTAGAACTAGTTAAACGTAACTAACCTAAGGACATCACAAACAACCATGCCCGAGGCAGGATTCGAACCTGCGACCGTAGCGGTCTTGCGGTTCCAGACTGCAGCGCCTTTAACCGCACGGCCACTTCGGCCGGCTGCGACCGTAGCAGCAGCGAGGTTCCGGACTGAAGCGCCTAGAACCGCTCGGCCACAACGGCCGGCGTGTCGGTATTGGGTCCTCCATCTGCGTGCGTTGTCGACAACCGATGACAGGTGCATGCAGATTTCTAGGGCCAAACCTAAGCGCAACTTATCTCGGAGATCGCTGGGGCTCTGAGAGGTGTCCTCAGCCGTTCTAGTCTGCAGAGACGCTCCGGGTCCCTTAACCTCCTAAAACGAGGCCATGGCACTGCCCTGAGATAACGCCAGAGGCCGCGCCATCACATTCCTCGCCGGGCGCTGATGCGCTACCCCGCACCTCCGTGCAACACAGGGTCAGCACAGCCGCTTCTAGGCCGCACTGGGAAGAAGACAGAGTCATTGTGAAACTCTCGGGAATACATGACTGTTAATTGAATGATGTCTCATTAGCATCTTCGAAAACCATAGATCCACACCTCTATTCGAACATCTTACATCCATCTACGAGGCGGCATTTAATGTGCCCCTATACTTTACAAAGACAACCGTTCCTTGATGCTCAAATATCGTTTCGTTTTTATTAACTTCTCCTCTCCATGTATTACATATGTGAAACCTATCGCCTTTGACCTTCAAGGTCATCATTGCAACATAGTCACTTTTCTTCAGTTAACAGTGTTGGATATAAATTAAAGCAAATTAGTTTAACATGCTGGCAAAACTTCAAGCAAAAAAACTTACTAGTGTCTGCAGTATAGTATTATATAATGCTTCGACTCTTAATACTATGTTTTGCAATTCCAGAGTACCGGCGAGTTATATACCATTGTGTTATTCACAATACTAAAACCACACAATGACGCACAGTGTCCCTCTTGTAGCAACTGCCACTGGAGTTGGATGATCATCTCCATGATACTTCCGTACTTATAGAAAGAAAGCGTGAGAAAACGCAACACTCTTCTTTGGATCTTCGCCATATCCTCGATGAATCCTATCAGTTATGGTCCTAAATTAAGAAGCGCTACAAAAGTATCAGACGAATTGGGGTGTTGTAAACTACCTCCCTCATTGGTGGAGAATTCTTCCAATGAATCTGTCTGGTATCTGCCTTTGCTACGATTAGTTTTATATGGTCGTTACATATGAAACAGCTTCGCATGCGTACTGTGAAGTGTCAGCGCTCTTATGGTGTGGAAATTTAACGTGCTTTTCGAAAGTCAGGTAATCAAGCAGTTAAGGGTCTTTCCACTTCTTTGTTATGTTTCTATTTGTTGGTACCAAACCCGGCAACGGTTCGCAGTTGCAAAAGAGGTATGGAGTTGTATATACGTCCTAACCTCCGTCATCCCCTCTACGTCCATTTTCTCTCACCTTTTGTCCATCTATAATACCCCCCCGCCCCCTGTCTCTCTCTGATCTTGATCCTTCTTTATTGTTACTGCCAATGTAAACTTGATGGGAACTGAAGTCGCTTAAAATGAATGGGTAAATCGTTTCGGACCATTGGTATAAGGGATTACGGAGTATGAGAAAACTCTCCCGTCGCTGGATCTGTGAGGACAGCAGCTTCAGTGGCATTGTTTTGCTTAGTTTTAGATCTACCCTGCTATCGTAGTTACAAATGACTGCGAGAAAGAAAATGAAACCACACATTTTCACAGCACAACATTTTCTTTCTCGTAGTAGAAAACCTGCACGTTGTCGTTTAAAAAAATATATAACCTATGTCCGTCTGAATGATTATTACACTATCGTATGAAGTAAATCTGTCAAGAAATCTTCGAGAGTTTTGCTAACAGTAGTTCCGCTTTATACATATATTTCCCTCCATGTATATTGAAAGGGTCCTGTAGCCACCTTTCATTAGTCCGGTAGCCCATTTTCACTAGTATTTCTCTTTCCTTCCTTGTTTCTCTTTTCTCATAATTATCATAGTGGTGTGATTGAATGAATGTGGTTGTGTATCACGTTGCTAGACGGTGGCGTAGTCTGCTGCAGAAAGTCTGCGATAGTCGTACAGATTCAGCAGCAGTTGTACAGAATAGCCAACTCTCGTAATGCTCAAGTAGGCAAAGAGGTTTGCGCTACTTGTGAGAAATCCACCTGCGATAGGTTGGTGACGGAAATGGCATCTTTGGGTTTTCCGGTCCACGCGGAGCGTGGCGGAGGCTGCAGAAGAAGCGGGGAGGCAGTCTGCCGCCGGTACGGGAAGCGTCCACAGACTGACCGCGTGGCGCGTTGTTACTTGGCGAGGGGAGAGCTGCTAGCTTTTGGTCTCGCTTTCCAACTCTGAAAGATTGCGTTGCCTTGTCGCAGCGAGGAATGCAAAACTTTGGCAGGTTTTTCTTTTAGTAAATTTCTATAGCAGACTTGGATCCACGGGAAGAGCGCCACACAAAGATGTCGATAAGAAGTGAGCACTCGCTTCTGTATGAATGTCTGTTTGCCTTCAGCTGTGCCTGTATAAGCTTTCATTTTTCTAAATATTAATAGCTTTGCCTTCTCGTAAATTTTCCTTGCTTTATGTATCTTTCGTCCGTGGGGAGCCGCCACGTGGTTGAACATTAAAGTTTTGTTGGGCTACCGTCATCACTAACTGTCCGGTCTCATGTTTGTTTTAAAGAACGTTAACTGTTCATGATTGTGTGATGTGATATTGTTGCAACTTGGCCACGATACCTAGAAATTGCGTCTCCACAAACCACGTGGGCACGCGGGTGTACTGCGAAGCGTGTACCGTTTCACGAGTTATTGCGATCAGTTATCAGGCAACAGCAGTTGTATGAATGATTCACACCAATGATTTTAGTTGTAGATTATAGCGGTGAAGGTATCGACGCTTTTGTTTAATGTTTTAGGAATTAATGTTACCAGGAATTGTGTACATGCCTCACATCCTTATCTTAGGAATAAATGATTTTATCTACAATTTTCTCTTGTGTTCCGAGATTACGTTTTTACACCTAAGCCACTCACCTCGTAGCTTTCCCGTTAGCACATCCAACGCGTTTCCTTACGCACAGGTCCAGTGATTAGTCTCCCCTTGTATTTCATAACAAATGCTTTAGATTAAGTCTTATTTTCAGGTGTGTTGCTGGAAGCTGATCTTATGCAGTGTTCATGCATTTTCTATTTTATTTTAAATGTTTGATTGTCGTGAACAGTGCACGGGCAATACTATTAATTACATCGTATCCGCGATGAGCGACATCACAACGTATGCATTTTTGTGAGTTTTTGGTCTGTGATCAAATTAATTTATTTTCCGACTCGACCAAACCTTCGATTAGTTGTATGGTTAGAGTCGGTGGCGACCCTAATCTTCTCACGTTAACTTCACAAGTAATAAGTATTTACATTCCCAATAATAACGTAATAACCCGTAGAAACAGGTTAGTTACAATATACCACTTTTTTTAAAATGTAGCCTATGCCTGTATCTTATAAAATTTGAGTTAAATCGGTTTAGAACTTTTCGATATTTTCGTTAACAGTCTTAAAAAACGACTTTTCTTTAAAAGTGCATAGTTTTTATTCATGCGTTTATACAGGGCGGGAAAAATAAACGTGTTTCCGAGAATAGAATTCTAGGCTACAGAACACAGCAGAGGAAAATAAGTACGATAATAACCTAACTATAAAAGATGTAGAAACTGACCATCAATCATCTCTTAGCACTTCTGGGCCCTGGTAAACAAGCTGCTGAAAGCGCATCGAAGCTGCACTACTGGAGTTGCTGCAATCTCATCAGAAATGGTCTGATGCAGCTCTTGAAGACTATGAGGGTTGGTGCGATCCATCTTAGGCTTGAGGGTTCCCCACACAAAATAATAGCACACTGACAGATCAGGTGACCACAACCAGACTGACCTCTGCTAACAAACCTGTCAGGCGTAAATATTGTGTAAATGGGCTTCAAGGTTCGGCCGGCTGTATAGACAGTTGCTCCATTCTGTTTGAAGTAACTGTAGTTCTTTTCTTCTTCCGTTAATGCTGCCACAAATGATTTCAAAATATCGGGGCCACTTTTATTTGCCACACCCTGTATATTAAGTTGGTACATAAGTTCGTAGAGCTGTTGGTATTCGGTTGCTATGGGTTTTTTATCGATTGTCATTTTTTATTTGTAATTCACTGTTGTTATTTGAGTTTACATATTGTCCTTTGTCATTTGGAAACAGCGAGTGGAACTGAGGACGCTAGGAAATGAAGTGTCAAGTGGAAAATCGGAGCATCTCCGACATTTTCCTCTGTTTGAGTGCAGAAGATGAGTGACAACAGCAAAGGCAGCCCGAAATATTTGCACCGTTTATGTGGTTAATGCTACTGGACAGAGCACGCCGAGAACACGGTTTTCTCGGTGAGAAGATGATTTTTTTGACATTAGTAATACTCCACGTTCAGGAAGACCTACGAGGTTTGATGTAGATCGTTTAAACACATTAATCCACAACTATCCACTTCAGTGTATTCGAGAACTGGCACATATAATGAGCGAGTGGCCATATGTGCATCTCTGCTTCCTCGTGATCTACTGGCTCGTGAAAAACACCGAGCATTTCTCTCCGATATCGTTACAGACGACGAGGAATGGTGTCTTTATGCCAGCACGGATCGGTTGAGTTCACACAAAGCAGCAATTCCCCGCACAAAGTACTCCGTGAGCCACAAAACACAATGTTATGCATCTGGTGGAGCAGCAATGGTGTCGTGCACCACGAATTGCTTACCCGAAGTGTAACCACCACCGCTGGTATTCGTTGTCAAAAACCGAGACGTCTTGTAGACGCAGTCCAGCAACAACGACCAGCGACACTGCTTGATTTGATGCTACTCCAGGATAAGGGCCGCCCGCCAGTCGCACTACAGGATTTCGGTTGGGAAGTCATTCCGCACCCCTCTTAGTCACCTGATCTTGCGCCCTCAGACTTTCACCTTTTCCGCTCTCTAACAACCTTCAAGGAACTTCGTTTCCGGATGAAAATGCGCTCAGAACATGGCTCGACGAGTTCTTCGCCTCAAATTCGTGTGATTTCTACAGTCACGGTATCGAAAAGTTATCCCAGAATTGGCACACTGTTGTAAATAGTGAAGGCGAATATATTATTGATGAGTAAAGTTTCCGTCATTTGTAATTGTTGCGTTCACAAAACTCATGGACAAACGCTACGAATTTATGTACCAACACAATACCATAAATATTTTAAAAAATATGTAACCTATGTCCATCCAGAAATGTAAAAATTTGAAATAAATCGGTCAAAAATGGAGGATTTTGACTAACAACTTTTCTCCTTTATATTGCATGTACATATTTCTATACCACATATATTAAAAAATTTGCCCTCCGAACGTTTATTAAAAGTATAGTCAAAAATTTTGAAGTTAATCGATCAACATTTGGAGGTTTTTGGTAACAGTGTTAAACACCGACTGGTCTTTATATAGTAGTATAGGTGTCATTTAGATGCAGTCGAACAGTTAATCTTACAACACTCCTTGGCGGTATTCCATACGACAAAATGGTTGGTTCAAATGGCTCTGAGCACTATGCGACTTGACTTCTGAGATCATCAGTCGCCTAGAACTTAGAACTAATTAAACCTAACTTACCTAAGGACATCACACACACACATGCCCGAGGCAGGATTCGATCCTGCGACCGTAGCTGTCGCTCGGCTCCAGACTGTAGCGCTTAGAACCGCAAGGCCACTCCGGCCGGCTCCATACGACACTTTTAGGTCAGTAAATTTGTCTCTGCTAGGAACAACATGCTGCACTATATTTCCTAGGAACTCTTGAGTCCTAACATAAAGCTGGTTAGATATTACATACAGTCACATTTTGTTCATTAAAAGTCTGTGTTGAACAGATAGTGGTGGTTACCGATGAGTCGAAGTAATTTTGATTATTCCATTGTTTTTTCTCGTATTGTTATAACTTGATTACCGAGTCATTCATTAGTGAATTGTTGTGATCTGTTCCAATTGCTGTTTAAAGCAGTTCACCTACTCTGAGGGTAGTGAAGTGCAGACGATAGTGTAAAGCTTACTACTATCGACAGGTATATGACGTGGTAAGTCGTATACTTTATGCATCATTCATCGTTTGTCTGGAACTTCGGAACCGGCAGTGCCTTTGTACCGGCATGGCATTGTCTTACTCTTACGTTCAATAATCCTCAACCGTTGCCTGTCACCTAGCATAATGCGTGGGGGGAGAAGTCGTTCAGGTTTCGCGAGGAAAGTTCGCGTGTAATTGAGTCATACTTAAAAATAATTTGAACAGTTTGTTAATGTGATGAAATGTTAGTTTAGAAAGTTTCCATCCTGTGATAGGACAACAGTGAGTAATTATTCTGTTTATTCGCGAATGGTGCGAATCATTCGACAAGAAATCAGCGAACAAACCAGTACAGCCATTCTTAGTCAGTAGCATTTGCTAGCAGGATATATTATCAGAACAGTTATAAAGGGTACCGAGGTGTGTTATAACGTGACAAATTAATTTGGCTAAGCAGTACAGCAATGGGAAACTTCAGCATAAAAGTGGAACTAAGTTAACTGTTAATACGAGCTTGGTTGAATCTAGGCACTCTTAGGAAGTGTGTTACTTTCGGGGCCAGTATATGAAATAAAAAAGGTATGTGCTGTTATCCTCTGAAAGCAACATTTTTCAACTTAAATTTTGGGAACTTTAGTATTCATCATGTGAAGAGATACGTTTTTTGCTTAGGTACCACGGTCAAGTTTCGTACGAAACGTGTTTCTCAGCTACGCCTCTCTTAGCCAAGTCCGATCACCGTAAACAAAACTATTGCTATGAATCACAAGCAAAAATAAAAGGGGAGGAAGGTTACAGCACACGATGCTACCATCCTAGAAAGGTAGTAATGGAAGGAAACGAGGTAAATGACAGATAGCTTAAATTGTCTGCCAAGGACACAAAGATCCACTATTATAAGAAACCTAGACACACTGACAGACGTCAAAAATACATGTAATTAATATAGGATACTGAAATTTCTGGAATACATTTACCTAGGTAACATATTTAGGTGATTAACATTGCTAGAACACAGGCAATTTAAGCGCGAGATAAGCCACTGCAAATGCGAAATGTTTGTACATTAATAACCGGTGTAATAGTCAGAATATTGAATACAAGAATGCAAACTTGTACTTATTGTGTTGTAAAGGTGCCGGATGTTAGTTTGTAGAATGTGCCTGTTGCACTTGGTCAATATGGGGACGTTTAATGCTGTTTATGGATGACGCTGGTGTTGTCGTCCGATGATGTCCCATATGTGCTCGATTGGAGACAGATCTGGTAATGGAGCAGGCCAAGGCAACATGTGGACACTGTGGTGTAGAGCATGTTGTCTTACAATAGCTCTAGGCCTATATGGGCGAGAGTTATCCATGTGGAATGCTGTTCATGAATGGCAGCACAACAGGTCGAATCACCAGACTGACGAACCGTTTTGCAGTCAGAGTGCACGGTTCAAAATGGCTCTGAGCACTATGGGAATTAACATCTGAGGTCATCAGTCCCCTACAACTTAGAACTACTTTAACCTAACTAACCTAAGGACATCACACACACCCATGCCCGAGGCAGGATTCGAACCTGCGACCGTAGCGGTTGCGCGGTTGCAGACTGAAGCGCCTAGAACCTCTCGGCCACACCGGCCGGCAGAGTGCATGGGATAGCCACGAGACTGCTCCCTCTGTCATACGAAGTCGCACTCCAGACCATAACTCCAAAAGTAGGTCCAGTGCGCCCATCACGGAGACAGGTTGGCTGCAGGTCTTTATCTGGCCTCTTTCTAACCAACACGGCCACTACTTCCACCGAGTAGAGACAGCCTTCATCAGAAAACACAACGCCGCGCGGGATTAGCCGAGCGGTCTCAGGCGCTGCAGTCATGGACTGTCGGCTGTTCCCGGCGGAGGTTCTAGCCCTCCCTCGGGCATGTGTGTGTGTTTGTCCTTAGGATAATTTAGGTTAAGTAGTGTGCAAGCTTAGGGACTGATGACCTTAGCAGTTAAGTCCCATAAAATTTCACACACATTTGAACATTTGAGAAAACGCAACAGACCTCCGCCAACGAGCTCTCGCTTGAAACTGCTGAAGTAGCAAATGGCGGCGGTTTGGCACCAGTTAAATGCAGGCTGTAGGGCATCTGGCTCGGAGCTGTCCTTGAAGTAACCGATTTGTAACAGTTCGTTGTGTCACTATGGGGCCAACTGCTGCTCATATTGCTGCTGCAGACGCAGTGCGATTCGCCATAGCCATACACCGAACACGATGGTCTTGCCCCTAGTGCCTCCTGACGCGTTCTTGCGACCGTACACTCCCGTAACCACCGCTGCCATCAATCATGTACAGAGGCTACATTCCTGCCAAGCCTTTCTGCATTGTCACAGAGGGGACATCCAACTTCTCGTAGCCCTGTTACACGACCTCGTTCAAACCCTGTGAGGTACAGATCTTGGCGTCTTTGTCGTTTTAACGGCGTTATTGACTAACATCAAATTGTCATGTCCAATCTCAAAGGTGACTAACGGTCACGAACGTTACAGAGTGTACTTAAAGCAAACCTTAGTTACATCCTCACATTGGCGCCATTAGCGCCACTCTTGTGCGAATGGCAACAAAGCTGAATATTTATAACCTTTCAGATGTAGAATTACGCCTCCCAACTTTTGCTTATGTCGCGCAACTCCTTCTTGGTGTTGCGATTTTGTCCCGTCAGTGTAAATAAACAAAATGAACCAAGAGAGATGGATCAACGGTTCATTGAGGATATAGAGTACTTTCAAGACACATACATTCGATGAATATTAAAATTTTAAACATGGCGGCTAATAGATGGTACTCTTGGTGTAATGTTCACCTGCCCGCAATTGCTAACGCGGGCGCCTCAGTCTGTAGCTACCTGTGGCTTTACATGTGTGAGCAGCCCATGTGGCTTGCCTTCCGTGTATTCTTTTTAAAATTTTGTGACTTAATCTTTATCGCTTGATATTTATTTTATACGTACCATGTAAATACTGTTTGTTTCTTGTACCGTTAGTCAGTACTTACACTTACATATTTCACATAGATTTTGTACTTATGTTACAGGCAAGTTTGAATGTTTTACTTCTGATGAAGGCACTCACAGTAGTGCCGAAACCAGATCAAAAGACTTAAATTTGGTGACCGAGGGCTGTTATTGCTTTAAGTTTACTTTGTTCGTTGAATGCTTTTTGAATGGAAATATAATCTTAGAAGATATACCGAGGGACTTTACTCGGGAATTATCGACCTGTAACTCGGGCGTTTCCGCTTTAATGCGCGTCAAGCATAACGAGACGTAACTACGGCCGTATCAAGATTCGTGTATCACCGTTCGTTGCTACTTTCGTTTATTATAGTCCCTGTTTCACTCTGTGTATTGTAGTTGAGTTGACAGTGATGGACGTGGGCGACTGTTTGCAATTCAAAACCGGCGGCCTGCTGCTCGCCGGCTGGTGAATGACGTGTTTACCGCAGCTGCCTGCGGCCACACACTGCGGCGCCGCCGAGGAGGCACCTCGCATGCCTTTTACTCAGACTTCGTTAAAGATGCAGATTGCAAGCTCGACTTACAAATGCTCAAATGCATAAACGATAGCGTGCGATCGTTGTGTCACCAAACTTACCTCCCATCGTATTTAACGGGTTTAAAAATATATTAAAAGTTTACCGATCGTTATTACTATTATTTCGCAAACCATTTCATTGCATTAAAACCTAACAATAACTCAGTATTGCGTCACCAAGCTTACCGCTTGCTAAAGAAGACTCACGCCTCTGAAGCTACAATCGCATGTTGAAAGGAGTATTCCATGAAAATAAAATCAGTTAGACAGCAATGGAAAGCAACTTCAAATGATATATCATTTGACACTCCTAACTCTATATATGTTTTCATCATTCTCTTGCTGTCGTCAGTATGATGTTGCCTTCCTCCGTCAACATTTTACTTTTGTACTTAAAATTTTAAAACTATATTTTCAATGCTTTCGCAAAGGAAACAGAAAACATTACACTACGTAAATGGCTAACTTCCGCATCCCTGCACTGCGGGTGGTGGTGAAATTGATGTGACTTTGTTCCCTTGCCTGCTCCCCCCCCCCCCCCTTCCCTAACGACCGACCTAGGTTGCCTGACCTAGCAACTTGCGACTTTCCAGTTTGCGAGTGCGTCAAGAACCGTGTTTAGGTACGTCGACTGTGCAAAGCTCTGGCACAGACCAGAGAACGAATCAGCGCTGCTGTATTAACCATTGACAGGATGTTGCTACACAAGGTGTGGAACGAACTTGGGTACTGTTTAGGCGTGTGACCAGAGGGGCACTCATAGAACGTTTTTAGAGTGCAAAATACAAATCTGGTGGGTTAACGATTATAATCATACATCAATCACAATTGAACATCTAGTAGTTTTGGAAAGTAAAGCTCTCTGAATACGAATGAATCATTTACATTAGCCCTGTACCCTCCTCCCAACACTGTAAATTGACTTACGGAGAATAGGTATATGTTATGTCTGTGTTGAAATATTAGGCTCCTTATCAGTAAGATGCTGCAACGTCATATGTACAAAACAGGTATGTGATATGTTTGTGTTGAAATATTAGGCTGCTTAGCAATAAGATGTTGCAACGTCATACGTGCAAACAGGTATGTTATACATCTCTGTTGAAATATTAGGCTATTTAGCAATAAGATGTTGCAACGCATTTGTACTAGTGCAGCTTTATTTTCTGATGAAAGCTAACCAATCGTAACGTACTACTCGGTTTATAGCTAGAAAAATTAACCAATTTGCTGCTACCCAACCACCGGTAGGCACGCTACAACCAGTTAACAAAATTTAGTGCCTTGTCTGCTAACACAGGGGCCTGCAAGTGTGCTGTTTCATTGTGCTCTTAACAAATTCTTTAAATAATAATAAGCCAGCCAAAAGAACAAACAATGAATAGATTTAGAAGCACACATAAATATGAAATATTAAATTACATGAACAGGGGATGTTTCGTTAGAACAAGGACGTACCCTGGGGCCAGACTTTGAACAGATTCAGAAGCACATATAAATATAAAATATTAAATGATATGAATTGGGAATATTTCATTAGAACAACAATGTACCCGAGGCCTGATTTACGTTCATTGTCAATTTTATTTTAGTAAAAAAAAAAACAATTTACCTGTAATGGTGGTCTTACAAAGGCTTATAAATAGGCAATAATTAAATATCAAGATACAAAGGAACTACAGTCAATGGCTGCGAGTGGGCGTTGATGTAAATCAATGGCGACCGGGATTGATATCCGGCTGTGTTGGTCCCTTTTACTTTATTTTATTTTTTAAAGGGGAGGTGGTCGTGGGGCAAAGTGGCCAGCGGAAGTTGAAAATCTGTGTCGGACCGGGATTCGTATCGGGCTGTCTTGATTCTTTTACTTTATTTTTTTGAAGAGGAGTGGTCCAGGGGCAAAGTGGCCAGGGATCATTTTACGACGCCTGGCCACAATGCCCCCGTCGCCAAAAAGAAAGAAATAGAAGGGTTGAAGGGCCACAGGAGAACTCTCATTTATTTATTTACAAAAATACATGTGCCGTTTCTACAACGTGTCTCTGTTGTGAAGATTTTAAAAGAAAATAGAATACGTTCCACTTTTCTGAAAAAAAAAAGAAAAACACAAAGTAACACTTCTGGAACATGCACATGCACCATCGATACTCCACTGATGCCGCATGCCCCATCTTCATGGCATGTCTCCTTGTACTGTCGTGTAGGCACCGTTATCTGTTCAATCTTCTATCTGTGAACGTATCAAATTCATCTCCTGTCATGAATGATCCGGCCTCGGGGCAGATCGTGGAAGATGCTCAACAGGAAGTTCAAAGAGTATTGTCTGTATTTGGGGCTTTTCACAAAAGCACAATAATGATCGTTTATATAGTTCCAAAAATCCATGAATCCTACGACACCACCTTCAAAAAAATAATGAATCGCGTGACCTCTGATCCAGAATTGTAACTCGTCGTCGGGTAATAGACAGCGTCCCGGTAGAGGAAAGTGTGTGAACCGATGTAAACGGGCACATCCATAAAAAGAGAGCCAAAATTAGACGTCTCTCTCCAGTAATAAGGTCTTTTTTTGTGAACGAGAGACAGGTTAGCTATACTCCAGATTAAACGTCCCAAAATAGGAAAGTGGCACCATCATCTCAGTGTGCGCGACCAGAGGGTCAAGGGAATACGGTGCCAGAGCCTCAATAAGTAAGCCCGTGAGACTATCC
Source organism: Schistocerca nitens (assembly GCF_023898315.1). Taxonomy (NCBI): domain Eukaryota; kingdom Metazoa; phylum Arthropoda; class Insecta; order Orthoptera; family Acrididae; genus Schistocerca; species Schistocerca nitens. The sequence continues at coordinate 507,774,168 of NC_064615.1, forward strand.
GGGCAATGCCGCCAAAGCTTGAGGTGCATACCAACGTACAGAGACAGCGCTCGATCATGAAGGTTGAAAAGGCCAAGTCCGCCGATTTCTTTAGGAAGAGTTAAGGAGTAGTATTGATCCTTAAATATCATCCCAGCCCTGACAAATGCCACCATGAGGCTCCGATCTATGCGTTTGGGCATTGGTAGCGTCTGCACCCATCACTAGGAGTAGCGTCTTTGACTAGTAATCAAAACGTCCTCGGTCCCGGGTTAGAATTCCGCCACTGCTTAAATTTTGTATTAATAAGGGCGGAGCATCAGAAGGGGGTTCAGGGCACTTTCTTGTCCTAGGGATAGGAAACTGCCCCTAAAGGCGAAAGAATCAGCAATGATCAACAGCATGAGGATGCAGAAGGCAATGGAAACCACTGCATTAAAGACACGTATCGTGTATCCACAGGACATGCGGCCTGTAATTGAAAAGTGTCATGATACCCTCTCCATTGACATAGGATTCCGGAATAGTCCCCCATTCGGATCTCCGGGAGGGGACTGCCAAGGGGGATGTGACCATCAGAAAAAGATTGAATAATCAACGAAAGGATAACGTTCTACGAGTCGGGGCGGGGAACGTCAGAAACTTGATGGTGGTAGGGAAACTAGAAAATCTTAAAAATGAAATGCAAAGGCTCCATCTAGATATAGTAGGGGTCGGTGAAGTAAAATGAAAAGAAGACAGGGATTTATGGTCACATGAGTAACGTAAAGTTCTCTAAGGCTAATATCAACAGCAGCAGAAAATGGTATAACGGGAGTAGAATTCGTTATGAATAGGAAGGTAGGGCGGAGAGTGTCACTATGAACAGTTCAGTAAAAGGGTTGTTCTCATCAGAATCGACAGCAAACCATCACCGACAACGATAGTTCAGGTACATGTGCTGACGTCGCAAGCTGAAGATAAAGAGATAGAGAAAGTATATGAAGATATTGAAGGAGTAATACAGTACATAAAGGAAGATGAAAATCTAATAGTCATGGGAGACTGGAATGCAGTTGTAGAGGAAGGAGTAGAAGACAAGGTTGCAGGAATATATGGTCTTGGGACAAGGAATGAGAGAGGAGAGCGACTAATTGAGTTCCGTAAAAAGTTTCAGCTAGTTATAGCGATTACTCTGTTCAAGAATCACAAGAGGAGATGGTGTACTTGGAAAAGGCCGGGTGATACGGGAAGATTTCAATTAGATAACATCATGGTCAGACAGAGATTCCGAAATCAGATACTGGATTTTAAAGCATACTCAGGAGCAGATATAAACTCAGGTCACAATATAGTAGTGATGAAGAGAAGGCTGAAGTTTAAGACAATAGTCAGGAAGAATCAATATACAAAGAAGTGGAATACAGAAGTACTAAGAAATGACGAGATACGGTTGAAGTTCTCTAAGGCTACAGGTACAGCAATAAGGAATAGATAAGTAGGCAATACAGTTGAAGAGGAATGGACATGTCTATAAAGGGCCATTACAGAAGGTGGAAAGAAAAAAATAGATACAAAGAAAGTAACTGCGAAGAAACTGTGGGTAACAGAAGAAATACTCCATTTGATCGATGAAAGAAGGAAGTACAAAAATGTTCCGGGAAACTCAGGAATACAGAAATACAAGTCGCTGAGGAATGAAATAAATAGGAAGTGCAGGGAGGCTAAGACGAAATGGCTGCGTGAGAAATATGAAGAAACTTGGAGAGAAATGATTGTCGGAAGGACATACTCAGCATACAGGGAAGTTAAAACAACCTTCGGTGACGTTAAAAACATTGCTAAATGCAGAGGAGAGAGCGGACACGTGGAAAGAATACATTGAAAACCTCTACGAAGGGGGAAGATTCGTATGATGTGATAGAAGAGAAAGCAGGAGTTGATTTAGAGGAGATAGGGGATCCAATATTAGAATCAGAATTTAAGAGAGCTTTGAAGGACTTAAGATCAAAAGGGGCAGAAGGGATAGATAACATTCCCTCAGAATTTCTAAAATCATTGAGGGAAGTGGCAACAAAACTAATATTGACGTTGGTGCGCAGAATGTATGAGTCTGGCGACATACCATCTGACTTTCGGGAAAATATCATCCACTCATTTCCGAAGACTGCAAGAGTTGAGAAGTGCGAGAATTGTCGCAAAATCAGCTTAACAGCTCATGCATCCAAGTTGCCGCAAAGAATAATACACAAAAGAATGGAAAAGGAAATTGAGGATGTGCTAGATGACGTTCAGTTTGGCTTTAGAAAAGGTAAAAGCACGAGAGAGACAATTCTGACGTTGCGGTTGATAAGCGAAGCTGGACTAAAGAAAAACCAAGACACGTTCAAAAGATATGTCAACCCGGAAAAAGCTTTCGACAATGTAAAATGGTGCAACATGTTCGAAATTCTGAGAAAAATAGGGGTAAGATATAGGGAGAGAAGGGTAATATACGATATGTACAAGAGCCAAGAGGGAATAATAAGAGCGGACGACCAAGAACGAAGTGCTCGGATTAAAAAGGGTGTAAGACAGGATGTAGTCTCCCCCCCCCACACACCCCCCACACCCCCACCCCTACCGTTCATTCTGTACATCGAAGAAGCAATGATGGAAATAATGGAAAGGTTCACGAGTGGAATTAAATTTCAAGGTGAACGAATATCAATGATACGATTCGCTGATTACATTGCTATCGTGAATGAAACTGAAGAAAAATTACATGATCTGCTGAACGGAATGAGCAATCTAATGACCACAGAATATGGACTGAGAGTAAATAGAAAAAAGACGAAAGTAATGAGACGTAGCAAAGGTGAGAACAGCGAGAAACTTAGAAACAGGATTGATGGTCACAGTCTAGATGAAATTAAGGGATTCAGTTACTGAGGCAGTAAAATACTAATGAATGATGGAGGAAGGAGGACATCAAAAGCAGACTAGCAATGGCAAAAGGGACATTCCTGGCCAAGAAAAGTCTACTAGTATCAAACACAGGCCTTAATTTGAGGAATAAATTTCTGAGAACGTACGTGTGGAGTACAGCATTGTATGATAGTGAAACATGGACTGTGGTAAAACCGGAACAGAAGAGAATCGAAGCGTTTGAGATGTGGTGCTACAGACGAATGTTGAAAATTAGGTGGGCTGATAAGGTTAGGAATGAGGAGGTTCTGAGCAGAATCGGAGAGGATGGGAATATGTGGAAAACACTAACAAGGAGAAGGTACAAGATGATAGAACATCTGTTAAGACACGAGGGAGTGACCTCCACGGTACTAGAGGGAACTGTAGAGGTCAAAACCTGTAAAGGAAGACAGAGATTGGAATACATCCAGCAAATAATTGAGGACGTAGATTGCAAGTGCTTCTCTGAGATGAAGACGTTGGCACAGGAACGAAATTCGTGGAGGGCTGCATCAAACCAATCAGAAGTCTGATGACCCACCCCCCACCCCTCCCCCCCCCCCCAAAAAAAATTGCGTCTGCACTACATGCGAAATTCATGATGCCTGATAGACATTAATCAATTCGGTCCGCTTATAAAGGTCCGAAGCACGGAGAAGATAATCCACAAGTCCCGCATGGATATGTTGTAAGAAGTTCCGATAATTAGAGGTAGTCGTCCGTGAAGTCGATACTAAGACAGCGGATCGTATCGCACAGTCTGAGTGGGGCGACGCTTGCGGGTGTCCAGTGTCAATACGTAAGGCCACCGATTTATGTATATTTACACGGCTCCACGAAGCTTCACCATAAGTGGCTAACAATCCATGTCTTTGCGGACATCATATTCATCACGAAGAGTTAACATTAGATCATCTGCATAAGCAGTGCCCCAACAAGCGATGCCACCAAGAGACATTCCCATGAGGCAGTGATGCAGACCGCACAGCAAAGGTTCCAATGCTAAAACGTACGGTGTCATCGATAAGGGGCATCCCTGAATCTGCAAGGTGTTGGGTAGTCTACCGTTGACAAGCACTATCAATGTTGCCCCACGCAGAAGCCGGAGCACCACCTCGACGAAAGCGACCGCGTAGTGCATATTCTGAAGGACAACTGTCAAATATAGATGATCGACGCGATCAAATGTTTGACTGGAGTCTATCGCAGCCAGCGCTCCCTGTACAAGAGGGCAACAGGTCCCTGTAGCGACACAGGGCAGCGTGGATATTATGCATCCCACCTGCCTGATTCATTGGTAGAAGACAAGACGTCGTACTCTGAATTTGAGCTGCCAATAGGTGTGTGAAGACTTTTATATCACAGTTCAACAAAGCTGATGGTCGGTAGTCCGTAATGCGTACCCTCCACGAGGTTTACGGATTCTGATGATAACACCTTCCACAAAGCCAGCCGGAAGTTGCGCCTCTGATGTCTTCAGCTCTTGGTATATAGTCGTCCAATAGGATACCAATGGCCTCCTGAACGTCCGATAAAATTCGAGGGTAGCCCATTTGGCCCTGCTGGTGTGTTATTCGATGCCCCTTGCCCTATGGTATCCAACACTTCTTCTTCAGTAACCGTTTCTAGCAGTACCTGTTGGAGTTATAGAGTAATCGTAGCGTGCGCCAAACCAGCGGCAGCAGCAATGACCTCTGGATCGGGTCTCTTTTCCACATACAGGTGACAATAATGGATAAAATGTCTTTTTGTATGACGGGACGTGCGTCATCGTCTGTCGTCACCTCATGGATCAAAATTCTGAGTCTGCGTTTCCGCTCCATGGCTATATTGTACATGGAGATGGAGGGCCATTCGTTGGCGACTCCGACCGTCTGAATTGTATGAATGGTCGTCCCTTCCTAGTGTTCACGCGTCAACGTCACAGTCTTCACTTTTTCTCGGTTGACAAGCATCTGGCAGTCTGGTGATGGGGGCATAAAGGAACACTCTCTGAAGATGGCGCAGTAGAATTCCGTAGTACTGCACCTCTAACCCGCAGCTTCCATACTAAACGTCTTCAAGGTGTAGCGAAGAATCGGCTTGGCACGGTCCAGTCACCACTGTAAACATTACGTATACTCGCCTCGTCGTCCTAGGCACAGTCACCACCAACCGCGTACCGCCGCCTGACATTCCGGTGACGTCACATGAACAATTAAACTTTCAAAGGCTGTAGCTGCGGCACAGCCGTTGGTGTCCAAGCGTGATGGTGCAGATGCAAGCAGTGTGGTCAGTAAACGCTGCCAGACACAAATCTGCTGCCATGACAGCATTCCTGAAAGAGCGGAAGGTATATATCGCGCCAGTTCTGCTACACGAATGTTCCGTGATGTGATACCCGATCTGTCAGCACTGAAGACGTCCCAAGTGTCTACCAAACCGAGCTCCAGAATGATTGCGTCGAGTGCTGGGCATTGCGAATGGTGAACAATTTGGTCATTTGGAGATTGTGTAAAACTAAAATCGTCCCCGATCACCGTATCATCTATCGTACCTTGGCATAATTGCGTTAATTCCTCAACAAGGAAGAGTGAACGTTCACGCCTCCTGCTGGCACCCGATTGTGCGTAAACTTTGGCGAGGTGTACCTCTTGGGCCGTAAGCGCCATACCCCTGGTATTCGGTAGGTACCGTACATCGGTGGATACTAACCCTTCCTTGATAAGAACTGCGACGACACTGCCGGCAACCGACGCATGTGATATGCATGTCGTGTATCCAGATATGTTCAGGAAGTCAAAAACGTATACCTCTTGCAATAGGCCCACGTCAATGTCGGACGCATAAAGTGTTTCGCTTAACAATGACAGCTTCGCGCGCGACAGGATGGTGTTGATGTTGACAATCTTTGTCAGCAGTAGCGACGGTCTGTGTCACCCAAATCGTCTCTGTTATCATGCTGTCCATGGGAGACGGGGTGAGGTCTTAACTCGCCCTCTTCTGCAAGTGCTGTGCTAGCCGAAGAGTCGCCTTCCACGAAGTCCGCCCACGATCACTGAAAAGAGGCTGCCGATGTGTTACAGCGACTATAGGAAAGGCCTCTGTCGTGTTTCCTCGCGGCTGCGACGGTATTCCATCGCCGCTTCCTTCTCTTATGTCCGGGAGAAGAGCAATCCATCGTCTCAGCTGCTCCGTAGGAGGTACATCCACGACACGGTCGAGATCAGTATGATCATATGTATATGTCCGGAAGAGACAGTCATCAAATGGCGTCCTTTGGCGCTTGTAGGGGGAATGCTGCTTCCGGACATGCGACTCCATGTAGGTCCGACTCCTCCTAGTCTTCCGAGAGGAAGGCTTGGGTTGGCATGACTCGTGGATCAACATACATCCGCCCGTTGTGTTCGGGGCTTGCAGTGACAGTTGCTATTCGGAGTCATCTGTCGATTCCGTCTCCAGCGAGCGATCAGAATGTGCCTCGTAAATAAGGTGTCCAAACGTCTGTGGTGGTAACATATGCCCGTCCACACCGCCAGACGCCGCAGATGTCGTTACTTGTGCCTAATTAACTGGTAGAATCGAAGGGAGATCACGTTGCACCGCTTCTCCTGTCCACATCCTAAGCATGTGCGCATTTGTCCATCGGACATGATTAATGCACGACAACTGACGTTGTTTAAGTATGAAGAACATGATTTGCGACTTAGAGTTTGACCTGCCTTACTCTGCCTTACTCCACTGAGGTCAGGATACGTTGCAAATGTCTGCCAGTTCTCAGCCACATGGATAATGAGAGTCCTGTACGTTTTAAGATCGGAGATAACGGAGTCGGCGGGTACCTCAAAAGGTAGCTCGAAAACCCAAAGGACCCTCATGCCTAGGCCTGCATATTCACCGATAACAGCACAGATATGTCCATCTGAGTGCCTAAACTGGAGTTTGCCAGCAGCGCCTTTAATCACCTACGTGCACGCTTCTTCGTTGATCGTCTTAACATTGAAAACACTGGCCGTGATCGAAAAGTGAATACCAATGATGTCTTGTGGATCTAGATGTAGTTCATCATGCAAGAAGTTTTCTACTTTTCGTATGCTCGCGGTCGTGGACATTGAGGGGCTTGGAACGTAATCTTCACAATGTTCTTCCTATAAGTGTTAGCCATGCTACTTCAGTGAACTGGTAGTAAGAGATACGCGCTCGCGGGAAATCAGCAAACCCGCACACACTACTAAACCGACAGGACGCTAGGCACATGTCCTCGCCGCTCCGTCGCCAACGGCAAACTGAGCCATCCGGTCAGAGTGATCATTGCCGCTGCACGGACCACCCTAGCACGCCTCTCATGACACGTAAATTCTCAACTTATCCACGCCTCGCCCATTATCCTCATTACTCGTCGCCAATGATCTCTTCAGTGCGGATGCACACCAGGTTCAAAAATGGTTCAAATGGCTCTGAGCACTATGGGACTCAACTGCTGTGGTCATAAGTCCCCTAGAACTTAGAACTCCTTAAACCTAACTAACCTAAGGACATCACACACATCCATGCCCGAGGCAGGATTCGAACCTGCGACCGTAGCAGTCGCACGGTTCCGGACTGCGCGCCTAGAACCGCGAGACCACCGCGGCCGGCGATGCACACCAGGCTCGAACTTTTTCGGGAATCCGCAAAATGCCGCGAATAATTAGGATAGTGGTCAATGGGCGCTATATGAATAGGGTGTGGATTAGGTGAGAATTTGCGTGTGATGGAAGGCGTGCAAGGGTAGTCCGAGAAGGTGCAATGACCACTGTGCCTGGACGGCTCAACTGTCAGAGCTTCCGCCTACTAAGCAGGAGACCCGGGTTTGAATCCCGCTCCGCCACAAATTTTCAATGTTCCCCATTGATTTACAACAATGCCCACTCGCAGCCACTATCTATCATTCCTTTGAGTCTTCATTCATAGTGGCTGCTGGATCAAAATCATGTCTATTCTTCCAGACATACCCGAAAGAACAGACACCACATACGAGAGTTATCCCAAAAGTAAGGTCTACTATTTTTTTATAAGTACATAGACCTGTTTATTTCTACAATGGTGTACATCAGTTTACAACTTGAAAATTTAGCTATTTTTCGACATAATCACCATTTCTGTCGATGCATTTTTGTAGACACTGTGGCAGTTTTTGTATGTTCATGTCATACCAGCTCGCCGCCATGCTGTTCAGAAAGTTATGAACATCTTCTTTCACCTTGTCGTCGAAGCTGAATCGCTTTCCGGCCAAATGTTCTTTTAACCTAGGGGACAGGTGATAGTCACTGCGCGCCAAGTCAGGACTATAGGGTGAGTAGGTGATTATGTTCCACTGAAACTGCTGCAGGAGAGCAACGGTTAGCCGAGCGATGTGTGGGCGAGCCTTGTCATGGAGAATGTGTAGGCCCTTGCTCAACATTCCTCTTCTCTGGTTATGAATTGCCCGTTTGAGTTTTTTCAGAGTCTCACAGTACCTGTCAGCGTTAATTGTGGTCCCAGTGGGCATAAAGTCGAACAACAATACCCCTTTCCGATCCCAAAAAACGGTTGTCATGACTTTACCAGCAGACTGTGTTTGTTTGTATTTCCGCGGCTTTGGCGATGAAGGATGCCACCACTGGCGTGATTGTTGCTTGGTCTCAAGTGTAAAATGGTATGCCCAGGTTTTCGTCACCCGTGTTAACTGAGTCCAGAAAGTTGTCCTGTTCGGCTGCAAGGCGCTGAAGAAATGTGCGTGAAGCATCAACTTGTTGCCGCATGTGGTCCTCAGTCAGCATGCGTGGCACCCATCTTGCGCACACCTTCCGGTAGTTCAATGTTTCCGTTAAAATTCTGTGAGCGGTGCTTCGGGAAACCTCAGGAACCAACGTGCAGAGATCATCCAGGCTGATCCGCCCATCTTCACGCATGCTTTGTTCAACCTTCAACACTGTCTCCTTAGAAATTGACGGTCTCCCGCTCCTTTATTCGTAGTGAATTTCCGTCCGACCAGCTGCAAACTCTCTACACCACTTATGAACATTTTTCACATCCATGCACGACTCACCATAAACTTCCGTCAATTGGCGATGGACTTCAATCGGCGCAGTGCCCTTTGCGTTCAAAAACCGAATAACTGCGCGCAATTCGCACTTGGCGGTGACATCCAACGGGAGCTCCATTCTCAACGGCTGCCAAGCCAAGACTTAGCGCCTCAGGGCGGCGTGCGCATGTTTACACACAGCGCGAGAAGTACTCTTCACAATAGTGTGACCAGCTGCCACACAGAGTTCTGTACTTATAAAAAAAGTAGGAGACCTTACTTTTGCGATTACCCTCACATATTTGAGTCACCACATATATTTGGAGCAGTAGTGCAACTGAATCAAGCAGAGTGTACAAATGCAGTGGCTTTGTCCTGTGCAACGATTCGTCAGTCTAAGCAAATTGCTCACATCTAACCAGGTCACTGAAATCTGTTGAAAAAGTGATCCTCAAAACTAATTTCAGTACAATTGTTCATACTAACACATAATGAAAACATATGTTCAAAGTTGCAAACTGTTGCACTGACATGATTAAGTTCAAACTATATGCACACAACGCACAAGCGTCTCACAGGCCCCAAAAGCTCTTACCCAGACCAAGGACAACGACAAAAGACCTTTAAACATATTCTGCTCACTCCTTCCTAAACTCTCCCTGATGACAATTACTGCAATGATGTCAATTCTTAACTTCCAGAGTACCATTTAAAACAAGGTATACCTTAACAATTCATTACTATCCTATTATTACACAGATTAATTTTTCACATAGGTGAAATTGTTTTTTTATGAAAATGTTCTTCGCTGCAAGTTCCAATTGCAGAAACCTACTCAAGTTCACAACTTATTTCTTCATGATCCTGCGTTACTGCTTAAGTCAACTGACGTTCTTAGAACAGTGTATTACCAAATTTTCGTACTGAAGGATGTAACAATGAGAGACAATAGCATAAAAAATTCCTGCAAAGGCCTCGTGTGGAGGACTTTTTTCATGGGCCCTTATCTACAATAACACGATACTTTTGCTTACAATAAATTCCTCTTTTGTTTAATGTTATCTCACAGCCTCACTATGGCTTACTTCATTCTCTTCCAGATAACATGTCATTTGTCTACAAAGGTGTGTGTAACCGTGAATACTTTTCCTATAAAAGGTTGTATATAAAAAAATCGATAACATCGCTAATATTCGCATGGTTCGTGGTTGGTGAGAATTTTGTTGGAATCACCCTTCTACTGCGAGTTAAAGATGTAATGAGAATTACTGTAGCTAGCCTAGAACTAATTTTACTGTGTTTGGTGAGTATTTTAAGGATTTGTATATCAGTACTGACATTCTCTCGCCATGCTGTTTTTGGTTACGAGCGGACAGGCAGAGCGGGCAAATAACCAACTGGGAATTCCAAGCAGGATGCACTGCCAACTGCTGCTACCCTAGCCCTCAGCAGAGCTCGACATTGCTCTTTCAGCCGCCTCGTTGCATTGGCCAACAACACGGTAAAAGAGATTTAGATGCTTAATACATAATACACAGTTAAGACAGGTCACCCCAAATATATACAGGGTGAATAAACATCTCGAGGTATGTTTTCCTCCAAGTTATAACGGATAGTATGACGAATTTCCTAACATTAGCAAGTAACTTTTATTGTTAGTAGTAGCCGAATTACTACACCGACTTTGTTTTTTTCTAATGGAACTATATCCTTTTTTTCTGGGGTATTTGAAAGATGATTCTAAGAGAATTTCAACGACATAACATGTATGGGTCTTGATCGAATATTGCGCAATAAATCACTAGCCCGCCACCAGGAGAAGAGGTTGCACAAACTCCTGTCCATTTATATCAGATCCTAGCAAACACTTAACTCTGGTACGGTTCGTGTGTTCATTATCATGGGTGCCATACCAAGTGTTCAAAATATTGACCTTGAGCATCGCTACACTTTGTAAAGCTATTCTGGAGAAACAATACTGCATAGTGAATTTCAAATGAAGTTAACGGCGGCCGACCGGAGTGGCCGTGCGGTTCTAGGCGATACAGACTGGAGCCGAGCGACCGCTACGGTCGCAGGATCGAATCCTGCCTCGGGCATGGATGTGTGTGATGTCCTTAGGTAAGTTAGGTTTAATTAGTTCTAAGTTCTAGGCGACTGATGACCTCAGAAGTTAAGTCGCATAGTGCTCAGAGCCATTTGAACCATTTTTGAAGTTAACGGCAGCACAGGCCCGTATTGTAAGGCACTTAATGCATTCGAGAGTCTTCGGTGTAGCCCACTATAGCTCTTGATTTAATTTTCGCCACAGACGGAAGTATGGTAGTGTTAAATTTGGTGAGTATGCAGACCATTTTGCGTTTCATGAACGACCGCTCCAATGCTCTCCAAATATTATCTTAAGAGGGTCTGTCATTACATGTACTGAATCGAAGTCACATCTTTCACGTTGATACGACACTGATTGTCTTACAGCCAATGGGATGGTTCCAATAACTGCAGCGGCAGAATGTCTTAAGAACTCGAGATACTTAAGAGTATTTAGGTTCCATCAATAAACCAGAGATCAGACATGCGGGTGTTGAAAACCGCGCAGAAAACGCTGATAGATCAAGACCATCGATTTTATCCTTTTCTTCTAATCAGCGTGCATTTTCAACTGGATATTCGTGCACAGTACGTAGATTGACTTACCTGCGGTTTTTAAACAACGTTTCTCATTCATAAGCCGCAGCACTTTGCACTTTTCGTAGGTAACATTTGGAAAACTATAACCAATTTTAGAAGCTGTTACTATGAACCTGTAGATTTAGTGAAATGTGAAGATGAAACAGGAATGTAGGGTTCACAGAACACTCGTTTCGTTGATCCCTCTCGCACTTCCGAGATTCCTCTTAGTAAAATTCGCATTTTGCGTTATTGCTGAAAAAAGTTTCATTTCTTTCATCAGTTGCTTTTCCTTTTCCTTGGCATATCTTTTTGTCCATAATTCCAGTTTCCAAAACTTTTTGTACTGTTTGTAAACATGTATCATGAGTCCTTGGCACGTCCTTCATACTCTTAACCATACAACCGCACAGTTGCTCCAATACTTTGGCGACATCCGCCATAAATGGATTCATTTTTCGACTGTCGTATACATTGTGAGTGTTTCAATAGCTTTACGAACAAGTTATGTGATAGCTGCAACAGCAGAACACAGACTGATGGGCTTCAAGCGCACAGGTAAACACAAGAGCCATGTCTGAGTTACGTTCTTGCATACATTTGGTGCAACAGGGCAAACGTTTGTGGGATTTCTTCTACTGAAGTCGGGACTGGTCTGCGGGGCAGTTATCTTGCTACTATTTGATCGAGTCCCATGCGTGTTATATCGCTGAAGTTCTCTTGTTAGAAGGTTTTTCCACATGCCATAGGAAAAAAGTCTATACTCGTACTTCGACGGTTCAATCCCGCGTCCGGCCATCCTGATTTAGGTTTTTCGTGATTTCCCAAAATCGCTCCAGGCAAATGCCGGGATGGTTCCTTTGAAAGGGCACGACCAACTTCCTTCCTCGTCCTTCCCTAATCCGATGAGACCGATGACCTCGCTGTCTGGTCTCCTCTCCCACAACAAGCCAACCCCACATACTTCGATTAGAAAAAGACAAAGTCGATGTTGTAATTCGGCGACTAAAAACTATAAAAATTGTTTGCAAACATCATGAAATTTGCCATATTGTTCTCTTTAACTTGGTGGAAACCGCACCTCGACACATTTATCCTTTTGGATATACCAGTATTTGGGGCGACCTGTATTAGTAGCCTGGCCCTGTATGCGTTTATATAGCGGGCGGTCAATGAGGTGCCGTTTGAGGATGTTGTGGCAGCGTATATGCAACGCAGCGTCAATATGCGCGTATATAAGCCCCGAGTTGAAGGCAAGGGATTAGTGTGGCATTCGTGTCTTGCCGTCGTGCATGCGGTAAATATGGAAACGTGAGCTATGGTGATGTTATTACCAAATGTGCCTAAACAGTATCAACGTTCTGTTCTTTCCATGTCTTCCGTGGGACAAACACCGGTGGGCATCCATCGGAGAATGAAGAAAGTGTACAGGGCACCACGTCTCCAATTAAGGTGAAACGTCCAGGAAAATTGCAACAAGGGGTGCTGCTGGCTCATGATAGCGCACGTCTCCATGTCGCTAAGGTCGTAAAGCAGAAGTCAGACCAAGTCAAGCTGGAGACACTCGAGCACGAGCCCTATAGTCCTGATCTTTCCGCATGCTATCATCACACCTTCGGGTCTAAAAAAAAGACCGTGAAGAGTTGACAGTTCCTGTCGGAAGAGGATTTACAGCACGCAGTTACGGACTTCTGCACACAGGAGGATACGGTGTTTTACCAGGCGGGTATCTTCAACGGGTGCTTTGGTGGGATGATTGCCTCAATACTCACGGCTGTTTTTCCAGGTTGGCATACCGATCCTGGGCTGCACGATCTTCGAACGGAAACTTTTTCGTCGCCCCATATAATGGGAGTTTGTCTTATCTTGAAACAACTAAATAACTCGAAAACAATGTTTCATACAAAAAGAAAATGTTCTAGGTGAAAATTTAATATAAGTGAAGGGGACATTTGTCTGTGCTAAAGTGACCACCTCCTAACCATTCCTCCTGCATGGACGGGATCAATTTTGCCAAAAAATACTACGATTTACTCAAACCATTGTTTTCCAAACGTGGTAGATGGAGCTGTAGTCGACATAAATGAAGAGTGCTTGTTTTTGTAATTAAGAACCGACGCATTTGGTTCTACATTTCAGTTACGCTTTAAATGTATACCATTGTATTCAGATGGTTTATACTTATGTTCGATATTTACTTTAATGTTGCAAATTTGTCTGTACCGTACAATGTGGTTAGCCGTTTCAGTGTTTCAGCAGAAACTGTGTTTAGCGTAACCCAGGAAGATAGACGCGGAAGTAATAGTCTCTTATTCCAATCGGGATGCTTTATTTCGGTGAGCCCCTTGTCTCTCACAATTGGGGTGCTTCATTTCGGTGAATATCCATGGCAGTTGCGCCTATGACTATCACTTCATGGATATTTTATCGTACTACAGAGGTTGCGGTTTGTGTTTCGCCGGTAGCCACGTAGTGGCTAGCGCGAAAGTTACTGCTGTTGGCTGGAAAAATACATTCTGATGACGCTTCGAGGGTGCCCACCGAAATAAGGTGTTCCGATGGTTTGAGGACCTCGACAATGAATCCCGTAGCGAACAGAAAACTACATTACAATACAAGTAGCCTATTTGCCTCAAATGTCAGTATCTATCCGTTTTATTTGTACAATGCAAACACATTTGCAGCAATCAGATAACGTCTGAATCCCAATATCAACTGTCAGAATACAATTGCATACATTTAAATGGTAAATGAAATGCAGAATCACATGCATAGTTTCTTAATTGTAGAAACAGGCACACTTGATATTCGTCGATTATGGCGCCATCTGCCACGAATAGAAAAAAAAAATGTTTTGGGTAAACCGTAAGCATTTTTTGCCGTAAAATCCGACTATGCTATAAAAATGGGGACATCCGATTTGAAAATTCAAAGAAGTTGCACAGACAGATGTCGCCTTTAGTACTATTAACTTTTTACCTAGTACAGTTTTTCGTACTAAGCATCGTTTTCGAGATATTTCGTTTTTTCAAGTTAAGACTGACATACTGTGTATATTGATATACAGCGTGTTTCAGGACCTCACCCATAAACTTAGAGGGATGATAGCTTAACCAAAAGCCATCATTTTTTATTAAGGAGCATGTATGTTGTGTTCCGCCTTTTATGAGTAATGCACATGATCATGACGTGCAGCACCATTTAGCGATCTGCCGCGGAGCTTTTAGTGAGGTTGTTAGTCTGTGGAGTCGTATCAATCCTGTCACTCACATTTTGTTGTTGTAATACTGTATCTTCAGTATCGTCCTTCTTAATAGTCCGAAATTAAGGTTTTCTTGCTGTTAATATTCACTGAAACTTGGAGTATGGATCTGGTGAGCTCACTGACATGGTTATGTGTTGACGTCAGATGAGGGGAAATGAAAGAACAGCTCTTCGTTTCTATGAAAATTATGAACCTACGAGAAAACACACACACCACAATGCCTTCGCTGCAATTCAGGGACGCTTACAAGAAGCAGGGAGTTCGCGTCCTCAGCATGTTGGTAGTGGTAGGCGTGACGTGACAACACCAGATTTCCAGGGTGAAATTATCCGTAGGCTTAGCAGCACGCGTGCTATAATGTTTATCATTTTGGAGAGCATTGCAGGAGTACACCCTACACGCATACGATCTTCAAAGGGTGCTGGTTTTAGGATCAGCTGATTACCCGTATCTTATGCAGTTTGTGCAGTGGTTCGTTTGCCAAAGAGTGAATTATGTTGCTTTCCACACACGATTGATTTAAAGATGAGGCCTTCTTTATATTTAACGGTTATTTTAATAGAAGAAACAGGTACATCTGTAACTGTGAGATCCCTCACCCTACTGCTGTTATGTCACCAATGGAAGTTCTGATTAAACATGTGGCCGGGAGTTGTGGATCATCATCTGTTATGACCTGTAATGCTGCCATCGAGGATAACCGGAGCAGCTTACTTAGTTCCCGCCGACCACACTTCCAGCAGTTACGCTGGACACTTGTGGCGTGTCGAGTATTTGTGTTGAACAATTTTCAGCTAGACTACAACAAAACCAGTTACTTACAGGGTTATTACAAATGATTGAAGCGATTTCACAGCTCTACAATAACTTTATTATTTGAGATATTTTCACAATGCTTTGCACACACATACAAAAACTCAAAAAGTTTTTTTAGGCATTCACAAATGTTCGATATGTGCCCCTTTAGTGATTCGGCAGACATCAAGCCAATAATCAAGTTCCTCCCACGCTCGGCGCAGCATGTCCCCATCAATGAGTTCGAAAGCATCGTTGATGCGAGCTCGCAGTTCTGGCACGTTTCTTGGTAGAGGAGGTTTCAACACTGAATCTTTCACATAACCCCACAGAAAGAAATCGCATGGGGTTAAGTCGGGAAAGCGTGGAGGCCATGACATGAATTGCTGATCATGATCTCCACCATGACCGATCCATCGGTTTTCCAATCTCCTGTTTAAGAAATGCCGAACATCATGATGGAAGTGCGGTGGAGCACCATCCTGTGGTACGTTTAGCTCCCTGCTTGCTTTATTCGTCGACTTCCGCGAGCTACGCGTGAAACTTGCCCGCACGCGTTCAACCGTTTCTTCGCTCACTGCAGGCCGACCCGTTGATTTCCCCTTACAGAGGCATCCAGAAGCTTTAAACTGCGCATACCATCGCCGAATGGAGTTAGCAGTTGGTGGATCTTTGTTGAACTTCGTCCTGAAGTGTCGTTGCACTGTTATGACTGATGTGAGTGCATTTCAAGCACGACATACGCTTTCTCGGCTCCTGTCGCCATTTTGTCTCACTGCGCTCTCGAGCGCTCTGGCGGCAGAAACCTGAAGTGCGGCTTCAGCCGAACAAAACTTTATGAGTTTTTCTACGTATCTGTAGTGTGTCGTGGCCTTATGTCAATGAATGGAGCTACAGTGAATTTATGAAATCGCTTCAATCATTTGTAATAGCCCTGTATTATTAATGCAACATGAGGTTTTATTAATCACTGCTTTTCCTGTCTAATGATAGTTATTGTGTCAAAGAAATCTCCACCTGGGAACGTGCAGCAATGTTGCCGATCAAGCCGTGTAAATGCCACTAAGTTCATTCACCTACGTAATCATACATAAGCAGCAAACAAGCTAAATGTATGATAAGTAATCTCAACTATACAAGAATAATGGTTTATAGCAGTTTTCAGTGCTGTTGCATAATAGTCTCATTATCAGTTGCAGATCGTCTGTCGAATTTACCGCTACTGTTATTCGAGGTGGTAACACTTTTCTTCAAGCAAAATGAACAGTTTTGTCACACAATACCACACGCACACAACAATGATGTATTTTTTCCTGTGAAAATATTTCACAAAAGTTGTTACGAAACGCAGGGTTTCATACATCAGCAGATAACAATTTGTGTCACGTAAGATGCTGTTTGCATAGACATAAGTTCACTATATTTAAAGATTATTAACAATCTAAGTGGAATTTATTACCTCATAGAGGGTTCTGGGCCACCAATACACAATTATTATCGCAATAATGGCTAACAACATTTATATCTGTTTAAAAATTCAATTTAAAAATTGCCGCTGCAATATTTCACTAAGATGGCGGTTAACATAAGACAATCACTTATCGAATCTCCTTCAGGCACTGTTTTACTACTAACAAATAAGATATATTAAATCTTTTTTGTACCTATACTATATGCATAAAAATTTAAATTTTTTATTCTGCATTTACCAATAAACCGCGCTGTAGATCAATAGCGCTGATGGCTGCGCTCCTTTGTAGCTGATCAGAAAATCTTAACATTTTTACAGGACGAGAATCATAATGAAATAAAATTCCAAACAAATATGATTCATTTCAATGGCACATTTTTCCAATGTTAAATAACAACAAAATACAGTTTTTTACAGACGTCTGTGTTACGAGACATCAATCACATCCTATCAGTACAAAAGTTCGAAGAAGAAGAAGGATTATTCTAGAAGAATCATAGATTACAAAAGATGGAGATTTTCATTGTCTTTTTCCATGAGTATTTTCTGAGATATAACTTTTTACAAAAATTAAATTATTTCACTGACAATAATTATTTATTATTTTATAATCGATGAAGTCCTTTTTATCAATATCACGAGAATGTTCATTCGCATTCCACACACAACGCTGTCGCGAATATGATTCTGAATAAAATATAGGCGTGGATATTACACACTCCACCGCTTGCTGAGCGCAGAAGCCTCTGGTTCCGGCGTGTTGGAATCCCAGAACAATTCAGTGTCGATGCACGAGCGCAGCTAAGTTTCGATTTTGAGGAACATTGGATAAGTCGAGAAGAACCTGTTGTGTGATCAGCGCGTTCGTCTGACTTGACGCCCCTTGATTGCTTTTTATGAAGAGCGTGGTTTACATTACTCCAATTGCCATTATAGCTGAGACGATAGTCCGAATCACTGATTCATTCCACCAAATCTCACAGACAGGACGTTCTCTCCAGAGCTGGAGGGGCATTGATACGAAAGTGTGCAGCATCTTTTAATGCACACAACGGATTGTTTGAGTCATTTATGTAAGGTACTGTCAGAACATGCCAAACAACAGTTAACTGTAATTTCTATGCAGCTGTTATTAGTCATTATTATAAGCTTAATAATGCATATAAGATCATATGTTCCTTAATAAAAAAAATATTATTCCTGAAATACCATGTATACATGTGACCAACTGCTTGTGACCTAAAGAAAATTTTTTTGGGTTGATGATACGGGGGCAGAGGGGAAGGGCAGGGAGGAGATTTGATTATTGCAAAATGAAGTGAAATTATCAACAAATATTGACTAATTTCAAGACATTCCATTTAGTTCAGCTTCCGAAGTTTGCTTCGCCAGATATATTGTGTGCAGATAATTAGTTATGAGACTATCCGACCGGCAATTCTGTACGACATTACCGCACAAGCACTCGAACGAAAAATAACCTTAGGAAACATAGTTTTATGAATTGAAACACAAGCGGGAGTAGGGGCTAAGGCATCCAAGCTTGACGTGCTAATGTATAAAACAACAAATGTTCTTCTTTTAAAAACTGTTACAAAAATTTATGTTTGATTCCTGTTCCATAAAAGTAATTGGTCGCCGCAAAAATTTCCGCACCATTTGCTGAGATGCCGCAATGCTGGTATGTTTGTACTCAAAAGTTCTGTAGTAAATATAGCACAACACGTCGCTCTTAACAAGGACAAATCTTATGAAGTAGAAGTATCCTTTCACATACCGCAGTGGAATGTTATAAGGCCGCTACTGTTAGCATAAAAACACAAACAAGTTTGAAGACCCGTAAATGTTTGATTAACTAATTTGCAAAAATTACTGCAAACATTCACACCATTGAATCTCTGCAAGTATGTTTACGAAGCTACTGTAGATGGAACGACCACACAAAACTAACAGCAGGAATGGCAGACGGTATACATTTTTATTGGAAGTATCCTCAGAGATTATTGTTCACCAACGAAGGAGGTAGTTCGCAGAAACCTGTTTCGGCCGATACTTCAGCATCGCACCTATGCCTGGAACCCTTACCAGACAGGATTGATACAGGAAACCAGGAACAGAATGATCAGGTATGTAGTGAGGCAAAATCTTGATATGTTTGCGCATGTGTACGTAGTTCTCAAGTGTTGTGCGTCACATACTTTGGCGGATACTGGGACAGCAACTGAAGTCTACTGAAAAAGTGGAATAGGTCAGATAACAGAGGCGCGTAAACGGACTAGGTTAACAACTCATATTACCGTGCGACTGCTACGGTCGCAGGTTCGAATCGTGCCTCGGGCATGGATGTGTGTGATGTCCTTAGGTTAGTTAGGTTTAAGTAGTTCTAAGTTCTAGGGGACTGATGACCACAGATGTTAAGTCCCATAGTGCTCAGAGCCATTTTTTTAATAACTCTTAATTGCTATCTGAAACTAACATTAAGTTCGTATAGACTATTTCATCATCCATCTCAATCGAAACTAAATACAGCATAAAAAAGTTATGTGCACTTGAGTATCTCGTTTGCTGAGTTTAATCGCAATTATTTTCTGCAGGACGTGGGTACAGCTATTCTCTGTTACAGGGTATACAGCGCGTAGCCTTGTTAATATTAGATCCCCTTTAGTCACAGACTGATAGTCTTAGTGCACTTAATTAAAAGAGCTGATGTATTTTCGCCCACGCCCATAAAAATGATATACATTCATAAAAACAGAGGAATTCCAATATCATACGTGCTGTCGAAAGCTTTTCACGGATCTTCAAAGAGTTTGATTTACGTATGTCATTTGTGCAAATATATTAAATATATTTTACCTCTCATAAACACGGATTTTATTGTTGCGGATACGTATACAATGAAACAGACTTTCAGTCCTTCATACGGAAGGGCTTCACAATGGCGGATATCAAATAATATGTTTCGCGGCACAGTTCAGAAAAGTATAGAAACGTAATAATGAAAAAATAATTGTTTAGTTTCCGATACTGTAGGTGAAATCATACAAATGGCATAATTCCGATTCTGTACGTTAGAAAAGTTTAAAAATCTAACAATAAAAGATCATTACAAACCGTAAACCAACACAAACGCACGCAGTTTTAGCTGATTAAGAAACATAATAAGATATATGGCAATAAGTAGCACTGCCATTGAATTTTTAATATTCTTGCATATGGAGATTTAAGGTATAAATAACCATCTTAAGACTTATAATCTAACAAACTCTCAGTAGTACATGTCACCATATGAACAGAGGCCGCTGCACTTTTCGCACACATCAATCTCAGTTTCCTTCTCCCTACACTCCAGTAAAGTGATTTGGTGACATGTATGGCTGGGAGTCTGTCGGATTATATTTCAATCAAATGCACTAAAGATGGCTATCGGGAGCTGAAATCTGAATATGCGAGAATAAGACGAAAAACCAGTGGGAGTACGACTGACTGCTCTATTCCTATCCTTCCTTACAATAACGTACAGTCGCTGTGCACAACGGTTCCGTACGGTTTTCATCAGTCATGAATTCAGTATACTACAATAACAGCTATTATTTACTGAAAATTTTACCACTATAGTTGCAAACTTGCAATTTATATTAGTCACCTTGAGAAGGTTTGGTGTTGTGCATAGCTGGCAGTGCTCCAATGTGTAACCTAAGTTGGCAATATGTCAAACATCTGCGAGTTACCAGATCGCTGCCAGAAGGAGTGTACATCTGTGGACCAGCAGTGAGGAAGTTGACAGTGACGGTACGGAGCGGGAGGAGAAAGTGGACAGTTGTGACAGGTTGCCTCGTTAACAGGCGCCCGCAGCTGGTCTGGCGTCTTCCTGTAAGTAAGTTTACGCTGTGAAAGGGATTGTGTGCCGGGCGCCTGTATTCCACTGGGCCTGTACGGTGGAAGAGTGGTTATGTGTGGTGTGTGTAGAGAGTATGTGCTGCGCTTGCTCTCTGCGCTAAAAGTCCTGTCACACATGCTGAGTTCTACCTTGGATGGCAGTGAGTTGTATTGAGTCCACCGACAGACGGCGTTCCTATGTCAAAACACACACAGTGATATTTGGGCGCTGACATTTCTGCTTGCTATTTTCTGACTCCGAGCTGCACTCACGTGATTAACTATCAGTTACTGGGATGTGTACTGATATTTACGCTGGTCAGTGGTTGTAGTGAAATGAAGTGTTGAACTGCTTTGATAATAAGAACAGAGATTACTGGCTATTATAGTCTGTTGCAGGTTCGATTTGTTGCTTGAAAGAATGGACGTGCTAAATGCCTGCCAAATGTCGGAAGGAAAGTGATGCCGGTGCAGCAAGCAGTGAACAAAGGGAGCTAACGTTGTTTATGGCTTATATTATCATGAATGTACTATATTTGTTTTAATAGCATAATCTAACGTTAGTTGAAAGTGTTTAAAGATAGTTTTCCTTACGAATGCTGTAAAAGCGTCCAAGTAGCTTCATTGCCTCTGTTTGCGTAACAATATGCTGAAGAGAATCATACGATCAAGAATTTCCTTTGGTAGTTAAGGTTGTGTGTGTGTATTGTCTGATTTAATCTTTTACAATTAATCCACACTTGCCGGCCTGTCTTAACTAAAGTATATTATCGTCAAGGTTATTAATTCTTTCTTTAGATAAGAATTTTTGACTGTTGCATTACGTTCCAGCCTTTCCTTTTTCTAATATCGTAAGTGTTTTTGGAATTCACTGTTACTGGCAAACCTGTTTAAATAACTGGAAGACATTTTGGCTAAAGCTGTCTTGGTGATAGGTTATTTGCTAAACTGTTTTCTTAAGCGATCACAGAGGTGTGAAGTTATAGGTCTTTTAAGTAATTTTGGCTTGTTCTTAAATTCATATTTCTTTGAACTGTGAGTTCATTTAAATTGGCTTTGGCATGTAAAATGCGTGATCCAAGCTCAATCAGTCGCTCCGTTCCTTTAATCCTGATAGCACAATACTCTTGAACAGAGTCCATGCTTAAAAGAAGACTATTTGTCTGCTCACACAACTACAAGTAACATTAATTCACAAGCATTTTTTTTTGTATGAATTTAATAAAAGAATTAATCTTCAGAGTTACAGTATCATAGCTAACATAAAGAACATGCCATTCACTGATAACAGAGAAATTAACTCTCTGTGAAGGAAACTAAATGTTCCTCAAAGAAGTAAGAGGCACCCTGGAGATGGGAGAATATAATATGGCGTCCGGTTTTTGAATTAAAAAACTTTTTAATGAGATCGGCGAAGTAAGAAATGAGTGGATGTATGACATATGGATGACGCTGGAGATTATTCCTGAGTTGACGCTTTGAGAAAGAATCCAGCTTTGGAAGGTTTCTTTCGTCCTTAAGAGGCATTGATAATTGATCATATTACTTGCAAGCGTACCTAGAAGTAAGGGACGCTTATCATATTTGCGAGAACCGTATGGATTGCTTTATGGGAAGTAACTCTTACGGTAGCTCGGCGCACCGAGTGAAATTTTCAAATGCATATTTTGTAAACTCCCTTTTTTCACAGGATTTGAGAGATTTACGAATGAAATAATGTCTCTCTGTGCTTAATACCAGCTTTGTATTACACCTGCATCAAAAATTATTTTGCTGTTTCATTTTTGAGCTCCCATCCTAAAATATCGTGTGAATGACACTGACTTACAAAATACAGCAATCCTTCTATTATTTCGTGTTGTATGTCACTATCGTGTCCTTCTACCGACAGAAATTCTTCTACTTGTATAGTATCCAGGGCTCATTTCATTCAGTAACGAAACTTCCAGCTCACTCAGTGACGGGTTCCTGCTTGTGAGACAGGCGGAAAGAAGTAGAATGATCGGTTTTCTGGAAATGGCTCTGCGACTCTATGACATTCTGGCACATGCAGGGAACCCTGCTTCGCAGTGCTGCTTGTTTGCGACATCAAAATATAACGAGGATTTACGAAGCGACGAGTAAGTGATGGGCGACGCGATGTGACCGAAGCGTGGGTTGGCCAACATCCTGCCAACATCCTGGCTGCGTGACAGAAACAGGTTCGTGAAATCTTCTCGGGTGATCAGCCGAGTAAAGGCGTCGTCTTCTCGCAACGTTTCGAAGGGTTTCGTACCCATCATCTTCAAGCGAAGATGATGGGTACGAAACCCTTCGAAACGTTGCGAGAAGACGACGCCTTTACTCGGCTGATCACCCGAGAAGATTTCACGAATGGAATACGCCGAGAAAGTCTCAAATCACAGAAACAGGTTGTAAATGTTTGTCAGCTCCACACTGGAGCATAGGGCCCTGAGTGGATCCGTCCAAGTAAATGGTGTACCACTGTTTACTGGAGGATGATTAGAGACAATGTTGCAGTCACGTCGGCTACTACTTTCCCGAAACTGTCCAGAGGCCACAAACGCCTCAGAGTATAGTTTGTGTCCCCTCCATAGGTATTTCCCTTCTTAATCAGTCGAACTTTTAATATGCACTAATGAGCCAAAGAATCATTCTTAATAGCGTGCTGGTTTACCTTTGAAACACAATATTGCACCGATGCTGCGCGGCATGGAAGTCCGCATTACTTTTGCAGATGTATGTGGCCCAGATATCTGCTCACGGATCATGTTATTCCCAGACGTTACGGGCCGCTGGTCTATGGGTGGGGACTTGGCGTCCAATAGCGTCCCAGTTGTGTACCATTTGGTTCAGATCAACTGAATATGATGACCGACACATCAGCATGAGCTCACTGTCAAGCTCCTCAAACCGCTGAAACCCGATACTGGCCTTGTAACACGGCCAGTAGTCTTGCTGCGAGGTGCCACGCCTTCGAGGCAGACACCAAACACGAAAAGATGCAGTTGGTCTACTATAATTCTCACGAAGTCCACAGTTGCAGTGGTGGCTACCAATATGCTTACAGATTCCATGTAATTCCAAGTGAATGTACTGCATATTATAACACTGCCCTCACAGACGTTCGTCCATGGCGCAGTGCATGTTTCGAGCAACCATACTCTTGGGTAAAGACATATCCTGACACGACCACCGACCTCGTGTAACAATGAATGTGCTTCATCCGACTAGACGACATCGTTCCACTCACGGTCGAATTTCGGTAATCTCATACGTACTGCTGTCGTAGTGACGATGTCGTTGAGTCAGCATGTGGGTTACAGAAAGATGGCGACGTTTGTATTTTTGGAAAACTGTACGTTGGTATCCTCTTGACATACGAAGTTTCAAGTTAGTGATAGTGATAGCCGTTGCCAAGAAAGGAGGAAGTAAGTTATTATTGTCGGCCATGTAGGAATACTAGACCAGAAAAAAATATGGGATAGAAAAGTAGTGCTATCGTGCCGAATGAATCATCATGGTATTCTCTTTGTTGCAGTGTGGTCACTTCTGGCCGCATAGTGGCGTGTTCGGGAAGCTGTAGGATGGGTTTGCCAATACGGAGCAAGCGTGGTGTCTAGAATGCTTACTCAACAGGAACGCTAATCATTATCTGTTGCCTCCGATATAGTATGCCGGCGTGAGTGGTCAAGGTGCCGGAGGACAACGAGACGCGTATGCTGAGGCAGTGGCGGCCGACGGCGGCCAGCGCCCTTATATACGTACGTCGTTTGTCAGCTCCGCAGCGCGGCGAGGTTTGGTGGCTGGGCTGGCGTACCATGCACACAGCCCGAGGCGGCGGTTTGGGACGTACCGGCGCACAGTGGGCAGACTCGCTTCAAAACCTGAACAGAACATGGAAAAAAGGTGCGCTTTCCAACTCCTGCAAAATTTTGTAAAGATTGTACTTGTGCATATTTGCCCATAGCTGCGGTGTTATTCAAGTCTGAAGTAGGTGTTATATATGCCGTGACAGTTGACGATAAACAATGAATCGGACGACACATTTTTCTGACGTTGTTTATGTTAATAAACAACAGTGATCCTGCCTAATTGTAACGATAAAATTAAGATCGGCAGCTCTCCAGAAGGTACGTTTATGACATTTTAACCGATTTAATAACGTATATCGATTGAAAATTAAACTACTACCGATATTATCCGAAATCGCCGGCCAGAAAATTTCCTCTTTGTGGCTCCACATTTGTAAATGGCTGTCCTACTTCCTTAATAGTATAGTTAACCATTAGCCCGTTTTTAGTGGACGGTCATTTTTCCACCGTGAGGCAGTATCACACTGTGAAAATGGGTGCCCCATTATTGCAGTCATCTCATAAACTATTATCTGCACAAAAAATGTTATGAAAGTTTTCTGTACAATTTTAGGGGGTCTATTCGGAATTGTGATCATATTTATTTTCGCCAACTAGCAAATAACTTTTTTCTGCAGTACTACTCAGACTTCGTACAGAGAACTCTAGAATTAAAACATACCTATCGAGACCACTGAAAAAAATGTATATTTCTCGAAAGTCGGGCACCAACTTCATCGCACTCACAATATTCTGCAATAATGCCCCATGCCGACATCAGTCTACATAATTTTGACGTATGGATATGCTATAACCGAAGCTGCTCTCTAGCCGATTGGTCTAAAGCGGTGCGGGCAGCTCGGAATAACAATAGCCGGAGTTTACGAGAACATTTTGCACGCGATATTCCCATGAGATAACGATCCATACCTTATTCCATCGGCTACTGGCATCTTCGGATCCATGCACCTTGAGAGTTTCCGATTGCAAAAACACACGTAATGCATCAAATAAAACATGAAAGGTAACACTGTTTATACTATATAAAAAATGATTGAGAATGTATGCAAAATTTAGTTTACTGACAAAATTTATTTTGCCAAAAACAAAGAGAGACGTAATTTATGCTGAACCCCTTATGACAGAATATCGTAAACCACTAATAGCTGGTTTAAGACAACAATGGGCAAGGATCTTGGGTGGCAGAAGTGATTCAAATACTTTGGCCCTAAAAATGTTGATAACGCAATTTGATTTGATCTGTCGCCGATCAGACTTTGACCGTTCAAATCTACAGAAGTTTATATTGGTGCAGCTGCGAGCAAGGGAGGATTGAGATCTGTACGCCCTGACAAAGCCGGAGTAGCAGTACGTTATCCTGTTTGCTTCGTGCGGCGATGTAACTTGCAGCTTGCTTGATGTTTGCCGCAGATGCGAGGCATAGGGTGGCACCTGTGAATCGATCGCGGCCACAAAACAAATGCAGAATCTCACGGACTAGTGATCAGGCAGACGGATCGCAATTTACTCTCTACCAGAATCCTGAAATTACAACAGATTTTAGTGTGTGACAGACCCGTTCGCTGGTCGTACCAAGGACCGATTTGACTCAGTTATACGACACAGCGCATAAGGATACCAAACATCAAGACTGGTAAACCAAAAACGAATAAGTGTGCCCTCGGCAAACGAGTATTCTGAGACGTTTGAAGTCACACTTTCAGTACAGTAAGAACTTCACCACACGCTCCCCAGTCCTACTCGCAAGTGAAGTCAGTCTTAGGACAAATCCCAAGTACCAACCACACATGCCAGAGCTTCGATCAGAAGCTGCTTCCATGCCGAAGTTCAGAACCTGAGTGCCTCGCACCTCTCCAGATAAAACAATTCCGTTTTTCTGCAAAGTGCATGAATGACATTGCCTTCACCCCATCTTGAGCCAATCACAGGGCTTTAGAGGCGCTAAATCTTCCCTCCTACACGACAGCACAAACTCATGTTGAACCAGCACAAGAGTTAAGAAACCAGCATCCCGGGAAAAAAAGAAACCGCCAATTACTGGCCTTTTTAAGTTTTCAAGAGGGAGAAGATGTTTTTCTCCGAAGTCGCGTCGCTTCCTGCAGCAACAAGCGAACAGATACAATCTTAAAGATCTTTATCTAAATCGCCTGTGCCTTGGAGCATGTTAGTCCTAGCTAAGAGGTGTCATAAAGATTCTGTCTCTAAACGTTTCTCAGATGCCAGAGTTTCTTATACGACTGAGGCAGCCGATGGAAGTGGGTCACAGGCCTATTTGCAGTATCGGTGAACATGAAAACTTGTCAATTTTTATTATGCGTGGAGCTGCACACAATGCCTGGTTTACGACTCCACTGTGTAGATACATCCTTTCAGTGTATCACCTGCAGCTCAGCCTTCAGCTGGTGTCAATGCAGGTATAGTGGCATTGTCCTGCTGGACACCTGTCTCGACAAGGGTGTGCTCGTACGGTGGTGGGCCTGTCCGGCAAAATTTACTGAGGGATGGGCTCACCGCCTATTGCTTTCAACTTCCAACATGCTCTTTCTACGGACTAAGAACCATAAAAATACCTCATGCTTTTGGCGCCCTACCAGTCTCCAACAACGTCTGCTCAGGCTGTTAACTTTGTAGAGGCACACTCAAGGTTTGTAGCTTGTAAGAAAATCTTTACTGATTTTCCATAAAAGAAAAGTAGGTGAGAGAGTAACTTGTTCTCTCTCACACATTCCAGTACCGCAGTTTTGACTTCTAAATCGTCATCAGTGACTTCACGATACTTTATACCCGAAGTTTTACACGAATGCGCTAAATTTATAATTTTTGATCCGCCAAATTGGATCTGCCATTTTGAAGTTTGTAATTCCGACATTTATCCCTAATCAGTGAGCCGAAGAATCTAAAAATAATACAGCTTTGTAGGATTTTATATCCTTTTTCTATTATGTTGGGGTTTTGAAGCGTGTGGGCCCACTCTGCAATGCACCAAGTTGAGCACAGCGCTATAGCAGAGTGGCTGGAGAACGGCGATGCCACACACTGAGCGGCCTCGCTTCGGCGGATCCTATTAGAGTACCAGAACCATCACAGCTACCTGACGGCCTGTAGATCAGTGGCTTCGCCTAGTTGGTGACGCTGCTCCATGAGGCTGCAGTAGCTTAGCTGTACGTTCAATTTATGCTTGGCGTGGAGTCTGTGCCGGTCGAATGCACGACGCCGGAAGAAACATGCAATAGGCTGAGCTGGGAGCATTTATAACTCCCTCCAGACAGGTCCATCATGACTTTGGGCAGCCGTCTGCTACGTAGGCGGCTGTGGAAACGCCGCTCTGTTGCAACCCAGTGAACCACAGACGGCAGATCGCCGCGCTGTAGGGCGCTGTGCCATATGCGACATGGCGCTCATTGAAGCGGTTCTCAGAAATCTGGGAAAATCTACATCATTTTTCATTTAGGGTGGTTGGCACACCAGTCCTATACAATGCCAACCCAATACCAAATTATCTGAGAGGAACTGATTATGTTTACTTTAATCCACGCAACAACACAAAACCGTTATTGACTGTAGTATGTATGGAAGTGGCATGTGTGTGCTAAATATTTTATCTGAGCAGGGTGACAGATAAACCATAAAATTCTGTAACTCTGCAACGAATTTATGACTTTATTTCTGTACGATTTAATAATATGTGAAATTACAACGTGTGTACGTAAAGCTGAGAAAGGAGAGATACCAAAAATGTGCACATGCGCCATTTTTTGCAGGAAAATGTTTGGTTTTAAACGTTATTATCTTATTACGCCTTCTTAACATTAATCATTCATTTGATAAACACACTGCATGAGAACCGTTAGTATGCAGCTGGTATAACCTTTTTATCATTGTCACACTGCTTTTGAAATTTCTGAAAGCCACTATAAATATACTGTAGAGTAAAATTGACTCCAATATATGAGGGCTATCCACAAAGTACATTACGTTTTCGTTTGTGTCCGTTAAGGGCGGGGCTAGCGCGGCCATCTTGGTGTCATGGCATTCCGCCGCTCAGTCGGCATCCTGCTGTGCTAGTGAGAGGTTCGTGCTGTACTCCGTTGAGTTACTGTGACAGTTTGAAATGTCAGCGTTAATTGAAAATGCCGCGAAGTGTGAAGTGCGTGCTGTAATAAGGTTTCTGACTGCAAAAACTGTACACCGATAGAAATCTATCGGCAGCTTTGTGAGGTGTACGGGGACAACATAATCACTGAAGGTGGAGTGCGTCAATGGGTCATTAAATTTAAAAATGGCCGAACTAAGCTTCACGACGAAGAGCGAAGTGGAAGACCCAGCATAGTGACTGCCGAACTTGTCGAAAAAGTCGATGCCGCGGTCCGTGAAAACCGTAATTTCACAATAACGGAACTCTCTATGAGTTTTCCACAAATTTCACGAAGTTTGTTGCACGAAATCATTACCGAAAAGTTTGGTTACCACAAGTTTTGTGCAAGATGGATACCAAAAATCTTGACAGAGATTCACAAAAATCAGCGAATGGCTGCAGCGTTAACGTTTTTGGACGCTTACGAGAAAGATGGTGACTCATTACTCGATCGCATCGTTACTGGTGACGAAACATGGGTTAAGCATGTGAACTGCGAGACAAAATTGCAGTCAATGCAGTGGGGGCACACAAATTCCCCCCAAAAACCCAAGAAATGCATGCAGACAATGTCGGCAAGGAAGGTGATGGCGACTGTCTTTTGGGACAGAAAAGGTGCGATTTTTGTGGATTTCCTGGGAAGAGGCACTACAATAAACCCTGAAATGTATTGCCAAACTCTGCACAACCTCAGAAGATCAATAAAAAACAAGCGCAGGGGAAAGTTGGGCTCAAAGATCTTGCTGATTAACGACAGCACCCGGGGCCACACGGCAAATGCCACTCGTGAAGTTCTCGAATCTTTTAAGTGGGAGTTGTTTCCTCATCCGCCGTACAGTCCCGACCTGGCACTGAGCGACTTCCACTTATTCCCAGCAATGAAGAAGTGGTTGGCTATGCAGCGTTTTGATGACGCACAGCTTCAAGAAGAGGTAACCACGTGTTTGAAGGCGCAGGCGGCCGAATTTTACGACGAAGGAATTTCCAAGCTCGTCCATCGCTTAGATAAGTGCCTTAATTTAAATGGCAACTATGTAGAAAAGTAGTATTTAAGTGTGGCTTTCATCTGTATATATTAAAAAAAATTCCAATACTTTATTTATTTTTAATTCTAAAACGTAATGTACTTTGTGGATAGCCCTCGTATGTTAAGATGTTAGATTATTTCCTACTACCTCCGAGACAACAGTCTCTACGGCAGAAATATTTTTAATCGTAAGGAATAATATTTATGGATGTTAAGAATGAGCGAATATGTAACGATAATGTTAGAAAATTGATTTCGTCGCTACTAAAACAAATTCGTTCGAGGCCATGTATAAATACAGGGAAATCATAATTAAATTTCGCTACATGAGAGGGACCCCATATAAAACGAGTGACCATAGGACAATGAAAGTTTGAGGAAACTTTTTGAGGACAGGTGAAAGAGAAATACCGAATAAAACATTGAAAGAAACACATTTAATTTCCACATGAAAGGGTAACATTTGTAAATTCTGTACCATTTTTGTGTTGCAGGCTACAAACGCTGCTCAGTGAGACTACCATCTACATCCACGACAGCCTGCAGCCGCACTAGAGATTGCTGTACTGCTGCCCATAACATCTAAAGTGGGATGCTGGCTACCTCCCTCGCTATGCACATATTCAAGCTCCAACGTTTGTTAGTTTCCCATTGATGAATTACGTAGTGACTGTGTTGAAGATGATCTCTTGATCTCTCCATATTCCTTTCATGCGTCGATATTCACTAGCACCAGAACTATTGCTGTAGTTGTTTGGTACAAAAGCTGTACGCGCAAAGCCCTGTTCACCTTGTCCAGACCTGTTTTGACTGTTTGAAACTGTAATGCGCTCTGATGCTTGTGTTTCAACATTGCATCACAGTACCAGTACCAGACCCTAGCGGCAAGTCACAATACTGCCACTACTAACAACGAAAATCCTGCAGTTCGAAGTCTGAACATCATTCCTACAAAGTTGGGTACCCATCCGGCAAATAGAGTTTCGTCTTCACCGGTTCAGCACAAGTTCAATTATAACCACTCTGTATATCAGTACAATCAAACAGCATGGTCGAGGGAAACATTGTTTCCGCAGTCTCTAGATACGTGAACGTAGCATCCTCTGAGAGAAACGTCTCTAGAACGTCCCAGTGGTGTTCAGGAAGTGAACAAATACCAGGAGTCTATTGACCAACGACTTAAATAAATTTTATTCTTGGCAGGTAGAATTATGGCGAAACACTCTTGGTCCTATGAGTATTCGTTATGATACTATAATGTCTCTAACGTTTGTCTGAAAACCAAGTTTTAATTATATCATCAGGCAATTAAGCAAACAAACCCCGCGATGTGTCCTAGACAAGGCAGTCTGTACCAAAGACCGCCTTGTCATGCTCCTTTGCCAATGGCGTTCTTTGGGTACAGTATGAAGATGCGTGTGGTCAGCCCACCGCTCTCCCGGTAGTTGTGGGCTCTCTTGAACTTGGAGCCGCTACTTCTCAATCAAGCAGACGCTCAGTTGACTTAACGAGGCAGAGTGCACCCCGTTCCAGTCGTTCCGCCAAGGAAAAATCCCTGGCACTACCGGGAATCGAACCCAGGTTTTCCGCATTGCATCCAGGGACGCTGACTACTGAGATATACAGCTGGGCCAAAAATATTACTGACAATAGAAATATGAAATTAGAAATATGCAAGAGAAATTAAATTTTTATCTCATTTAGCAGGTAGGAGAGATGGATAAAGAGATTTTAGTTTCTTTAATTGGTTAACACCTGGTTCAAGAATCATAAAAGAAGGTTGTATACCTGGAAGAATCCTGGAGATACTAAAAGGTATCAGATAGATTATATAATGGTAAGACAGAGATTTAGGAACCAGGTTTTAAATTGTAAGACTTTTCCAGGGGCAGATGTGGATTCTGACCACAATCTATTGGTTATGAACTGCAGATTGAAACTGAAGAAACTGCAAAAAGGTGGGAATTTAAGGAGATGGGACCTGGATAAACCGAAAGTACCAGAGGTTGTAGAGAGTTTCAGGGAGAGCATAAGGGAACAATTGACAGGAATGGGGGAAAGAAATACAGTAGAAGAATAATGGGTAGCTCTGAGGGATGAAGTAGTGAAGGCAGCAGACGATCAAGTAGGTAAAAAGACGAGGGCTAATAGAAATCCTTGGGTAACAGAAGAAATATTGAATTTAATTGATGAAAGGAGAAAATATAAAAATGCAGTAAATGAAGCAGGCAAACGGGAATACAAACGTCTCAAAAATGAGATCGACAGGAAGTGCAAAATGGCTAAGCAGGGATGGCTAGAGGACAAATGTAAGGATGTAGAGGCTTGTCTCACTAGGGGTAAGATAGATACTGCCTACAGGAAAATTAAAGAGACCTTTGGAGAGAAGAGAACCACTTGTATGAACATCAAGAGCTCAGATGGCAACCCAGTTCTAAGCAAAGAAGGGAAGGCAGAAAGGTGGAAGGAGTATATAGAGGGTTTATACAAGGGCAATGTACTTGAGGACAATATTATGGAAATGGAAGAGGATGTAGATGAAGACGAAATGGGAGATAAGATACTGCGTGAAGAGTTTGACAGAGCATTGAAAGACCTGAGTCGAAACAAGGCCCCGGGAGTAGACAACATTCCATTAGAACTACTGATGGCCTTGGGAGAGCCAGTCATGACAAAACTCTACCATCTGGTGAGCAAGATGTATGAGACAGGCGAAATACCCTCAGACTTCAAGAAGAATATAATAATTCCAATCCCAAAGAAAGCAGGTGTTGACAGATGTGAAAATTACCGAACTATCAGTTTAATAAGTCACAGCTGCAAAATACTAACGCGAATTCTTTACAGACGAATGGAAAAACTGGTAGAAGTGGACCTCGGGGAAGATCAGTTTGGATTCCCTAGAAATGTTGGAACACGTGAGGCAATACTAACCTTACGACTTATCTTAGAAGAAAGATTAAGAAAAGGCAAACCTACGTTTCTAGCATTTGTAGACTTAGAGAAAGCTTTTGACAATGTTAACTGGAATACTCTCTTTCAAATTCTGAAGGTGGCAGGGGTAAAATACAGGGAGTGAAAGGCTATTTACAATTTGTACAGAAACCAGATGGCAGTTATAAGAGTCGAGGGGCATGAAAGGGAAGCAGTGGTTGGGAAAGGAGTGAGACAGGGTTGTAGCCTGTCCCCCGATGTTATTCAATCTGTATATTGAGCAAGCAGTAAAGGAAACAAAAGAAAAGTTCGGAGTAGGTATTAAAATCCATGGAGAAGAAATAAAAACGTTGAGGTTCGCCGATGACATTGTAATTCTGTCAGAGACAGCAAAGGACTTGGAAGAGCAGTTGAACGGAATGGACAGTGTCTTGAAAGGAGGATATAAGATGAACATCAACAAAAGCAAAACGAGGATAATGGAATGTAGTCAAATTAAATCGGGTGATGCTGAGGGAATTAGATTAGGAAATGAGACACTTAAAGTAGTAAAGGAGTTCTGCTATTTAGGGAGTAAAATAACTGATGATGGTCGAAGTAGAGAGGATATAAAATGTAGACTGGCAATGGCAAGGAAATCGTTTCTGAAGAAGAAAAATTTGTTAACATCGAGTATAGATTTAAGTGTCAGGAAGTCGTTTCTGAAAGTATTTGTATGGAGTGTAGCCATGTATGGAAGTGAAACATGGACGATAACTAGTTTGGACAAGAAGAGAATAGAAGCTTTGGAAATGTGGTGCTACAGAAGAATGCTGAAGATAAGGTGGGTAGATCACGTAACTAATGAGGAGGTATTGAATAGGATTGGGGAGAAGAGAAGTTTGTGGCACAACTTGACTATAAGAAGGGATCGGTTGGTAGGACATGTTTTGAGGCATCAAGGAATCACAAATTTAGCATTGGAGGGCAGCGTGGAGGGTAAAAATCGTAGATGGAGACCAAGAGATGAATACACTAAGCAGATTCAGAAGGATGTAGGTTGCAGTAAGTACTGGGAGATGAAGAAGCTTGCACAGGATAGAGTAGCATGGAGAGCTGCATCAAACCAGTCTCAGGACTGAAGACCACAACAACAACAACAATTGGTTAATGATCATGTACTCTGAGGACTCAACGAGAGTCCTACACTACACATTTGTAAAAATAAGCGGAGGTGATTTGTCACTCTTTTCTAAGAACTGTGGAAAACAAATCACACACTTTATTCTACTATCCGAATGATGGTAATGTGTGGTTGTGCAAAGTCATGTTCTATAGCCATTGTTACTGATAAGTACGAGATAAGTTTCACCACTACGATTCGAATCCTTTACCTTCGAATCTAGCGCCTCAGTTCAAATGGCTCTGAGCACTATGGGACTCAACATCTTAGGTCATAAGTCGCCTAGAACTTAGAACTACTTAAACCTAACTAACCTAAGGACATCACACACACCCATGCCCGAGGCAGGATTCGAACCTGCGACCGTAGCAGTTCCGGACTGCAGCGCCAGAACCGCTAGACCACCGCGGCCGGCAGCGCCTCAGTTCACAGGGACTTGTAAGAAGGGTCAATGACACTCCATTATTTGTTGAGTAAATGCCTTGCACAGTATATGATGGGCTTATTTCAATAGTGGTACAAGTCTGTTACCTCCACTTTTCTGCCTATAATGTTTCTAAAATTAATGATCCAAACAAACAGAAAGAAAGGTTCATCTCTAGCAAAAATCCATATGCTTGAATATTTCTGATATCTCAACTGCAGATTTTTCAGCGCTCCTTAACTTTAGGACTCTGTATCTCAAAACTCTGTATCTCAAAACAGAAATAAGCCCTTCGTATAGTAGAGGTTTGAATAGTAGTAGCAGATAAACACGGTGAGATGAAGTTAAAGAGACGTAGTACATAGCATCATTCAATGTATGCCCGATTATTGGCCACACGATTCACTCTTGCACCAGCGTCAAGGTTCGTCATTACTCTTTGGGCGTTCACCCAGTTCTGCATTTTGAAGGCAGAGAAAATTTTCGAGATCATTTCTTGCAGGTAACTGAAAGAAGAGCATCGAAAAATACATTGAACTTGTTATTTGCGGACAAAATATCTCTGAAACTCCAAAGTTAATAGGAACGAAATATTGTTATCATCATAAAGAGAGGACGAGTTCAACCAATGTCCAATTAATAAGAATGATATTTAATTAGCGGAGAGTTGTTCCTGATATTCTCCACTATGTCTGGTTGAGAAAAGACATTGTACTCTTAGTTAGGGATCGGCAAGAGGCGCCACTTAGTATTCTGGGCGCGCGGCCTCCGTAGCAGGCAGCCAGCGCACTGGTAATCGCTTTACGGTAGTCTTCTGGGACGTGCGGACTGTCTGCGGCTCTTAGGTCGGCCGTTCTTTCTCCCCAAGAAGCGTGCAGCGCTGATACCTCTCCATTATACGCAACGTAAAGTAGGCGGTAAATTACATTAACTATTCTCTCGCATTTTCTGCAGTTGTCCAATTCTTTGGGGCCACGATGTATTGAACTAGTCAGACTAGAGACACTAGCAGAAAACGGAATTACTTATCGCAGTCCAAAAAGTATATACTATCTACGCCTATAAAATAATGTTTGTGCTTAGTGTTAAAAATCGTTTGAACACAAAAGTGATTCATAATTGAATGTGATTGGTATAAGGATAAAAAAGGTAAAGCTGTCATTAGTTACAAGGTTAGCTTTACTAGGCGTGGCCCTGTTGACAGTTGGACGCCGTTACCTTTTCCAACATTTGAATTTATTTACCCTGTCAGTTATAGGGCGATCTAGAGTTTTAGGTGGAGGCTGAACGATGGTGCAACCCGGTACCTTTTACATAAGTAAATATTGCTCGTGGTGAAAGGAGTAATGAAAGATAAAAATTCTAGGAGCAGATGTCGACGCAAGCCGACATCTTTGGATACCCAGTCCGGCACTGAGCAACAGAGCTACATCGCTGGTGGAACATGGAACGCAAAATAATGCGCTAGAAGAACGGCCAAGCGGACAACACTTCTGTCCTACGGGATTTTACGCGCGTGGAGCCGTTGACACCTGGGGCCATTGAGACCCTGCATGCCGTCGAATATGGCCGTCCTGAAACAATCGATTCTATATTCGCTTGCTAGTAGTGGAAAAGCGACTAAAGGGTAGAGCAATATCACGGAACGACAAACCGCAATCTCGACAGGCCACGGTCATGCAGCCGTCTAATTTCGACTCGTATTCGTATACATTTCTTCTGATTACGGAAGACATAATACGATCTTTTCACGAACAATCAACATCCCAATGTGTTTTCTGAACGGGAAAATTGGTGCGTAATCTTTCCGTATACAGGGTGGTCCATTGATAGTGACCGGGCCAAATATCTCACGAAATAAGCGTCAAACGAAAAAACTACAAAGACCGAAACTCGTCTAGCTTGAAGGGGGAAACCAGATTGCGCTATGGTTGGCCCGCTAGATGGCGCTGCCATAGGTCAAACGGATATCAGCTGCGTTTTTTTAAATAGGAACCCCCATTTTTTTATTACATATTCGTGTAGTACGTAAAGAAATATAAATGTTTTCGGTTATTTGCTTGATTTTTAAAGTATTACGCAACATTTATGACGTCAGAGCTAGTTACAGCGGACTGGGCT
The DNA here is from genome assembly GCF_023898315.1 of Schistocerca nitens. Taxonomy (NCBI): domain Eukaryota; kingdom Metazoa; phylum Arthropoda; class Insecta; order Orthoptera; family Acrididae; genus Schistocerca; species Schistocerca nitens. The sequence continues at coordinate 507,810,855 of NC_064615.1, forward strand.
CGCACACAATGCAAAGACTGATGTGAATTTACTACGGCGTGAGTAGGCTGCTTCCCTACATGTTTTAGTTGGACTACTTTTTCCGCTTTGTGATAGATGGCGCTGTAACAGTCACAAACATATAACTACGTGGTATAACGTAACATTCCGCCAGGGCGGACGGTATTTGCTTCGTGATACATTACCCGTGTTAAAATGGACCGTTTACCAATTGCGGAAAAGGTCGATATCGTGTAGATGTATGGCTACTGTAATAAAATGCCCAACGGGCGTGCGCTATGTATGCTGCTCGGTATCCCGAACAAAATCATCCAAGTGTCCGGACCGTTCGCCGGATAGTTACGTTATTTAAGCAAACAGGAAGTGTTCAGCCACATGTGAAACGTCAACCTCGACCTGCAACAAATGGTCATGTCCAAGTAGGTGTTTTAGCTGCTGTCGAGGCTAATCCGCACATCAGTAGTAGACAAACTGCGAGAGAATCGGGAATCTCAAAAACGTCGGTGTTTTGAATGCTACATCAACATCGATTGCACCCGTATCATATTTCTATGCACCAGGAATTGCATGGCGACGACTTTGAGCGTCGTGTACAGTTCTGCCACTGGGCACAAGAGAAATTACGGGACGATGACAGATTTTTTGCACGCGTTCTATTTAGCGACTAAGCGTCATTCACCAACAGCGGTAACGTAAACCAGTATAATATACACTATTGGGCATGGAAAATCCACGATGGCTGTGGAACATCAGCGACATCGGTGGGTTAATGTATGGTGCAGCATTATGGGAGAAAGGATAATTGGCCCCCATTTTATCGATGACAGTCTAAATGGCGCAATTTATGCTGATTTCCTGCATAATGTTACCGATGGTACTACAAGATGTTTCACTGAGTGACAGAATGGTGATGTGGCGATCATGGATATCCGGCACATAGCTCGCGTGCGGTTGAAGCGGTATTGAATAGCATATTTCATGACAGGTGGATTGGTAGTCGAAGCACCATACCATGGCCCGCACATTCACCGAACCTGACGTCCCCGAATTTCTTTCTCTGGGGAAAGTTGAAGGATATTTGCTATCGTGATCCACCGACAACGGCTTACAACAGCGCATTGTCAATGCACGTGCGAACATTACGGAAGGCGAACTACTCGCTGTTCAGAGGAATGTCGTTAGACGTATTGCCAAATGCATTGAGGTTGACGGACATCATTTTGAGCATTTATTGCAATAATGTGCTATTTACAGGTAATCACGCTGTAACAGCATGCGTTCTCAGATATGATAAGTTCACAAAGGTGCATGTATCACATTGGAACAACCGAAATAAAATGTTCAAACGTACCTACGTTCTGTATTTTAATTTAAAAAACCTACCTGTTACCAACTGTTCGTCTAAAATTGTGAGCCATGTGTTTGTGATTATTACAGTGCCATCTATCACAAAGCGAAAAAAGTGGTCCAACCAAAACATTCATATTTACTTACGTAGTACACGAATATGTAATAAAAATGGGGGTTCCTATTTAAAAAAACGCAGTTGATATCCGTTTGACCTAAGGCAGCGCCATCTAGCGGGCCAACTATAGCGCCATCTGGTTTCCCCCTTCAAACTAGACAAGTTTCGTTCTTTGTAGTTTTTCGTTTGACGCTTATTTCGTGAGGTATTTGGCACGGTCACGATCAATGGACCACCTTGGATATACAGAATATAGGGGGCCTGCTGCAATTATACAGTCAGCCTATCGGTTGCAAATATTTTTTTTAAAAAAAAGCACATTAACCAGGTTTCGATACCTCTACGACTATCTTCATCAGAATGGTAAAAGTTACCTCGAAAATATATAACGTACAGGTAATATACGTCAAATAGTTACGTATGCGAAAATTCTCAGATAAAAACCAGAAAATTATACTTACATGATCTAACACGACAACTTGTATATTTTCAGCAACAGTGCTATCGTCAAATGACATGTATTTGCTCCATGAGTCAAGAATGTAGGACATAATAAAAAAAGACAGACAGTTATCACAGAATAATAGAATCATAGTTGCCAACGGCGGCACAAGTTAACTGCTGTAGCCGACCGGGGCCGACCGCGGTGGTCTCGCGGTTCTAGGCGCTCAGTCCGGAACCGCGCGACTGCTACGGTCGCAGGTTCGAATCCTGCCTCGGGCATGGATGTGTGTGATGTCCTTAGGTTAGTTAGGTTTAAGTAGTTCTAAGTTCTAGGGGACTGATGACCACAGATGTTAAGTCGCATAGTGCTCAGAGCCATTTGAACCATTTTTGCCGACCGGGACAGGCACATACACAGCGCAAGAGGCATCAGACTAAACGGCATGTAAGCCGACACTGCCATTAGATGGACGCGAGGATTAGTAGTGCCATCTAGTAACAAAATGGAAAACTTACAAACATCTGCGGTTAAGAGCAAAATTACATAGCTGTGGGTATACATTAGTAACATATGTTGTTGTTGTGGTCTTCAGTCCTGAGACTGGTTTGATGCAGCTCTCCATGCTACTCTATCCTGTGCAAGCTTCTTCATCTCCCAGTACCTACTGCAACCTACATCCTTCTGAATCTGCTTAGTGTATTCATCTCTTGGTCTCCCCCTACGATTTTTACCCTCCACGCTGCCCTCCAATACTAAATTGGTGATCCCTTGATGCCTCAGAACATGTCCTACCAACCGATCCCTTCTTCTGGTCAAATTGTGCCACAAACTCCTCTTCTCCCCAATCCTATTCAGTACCTCCTCATTAGTTATGTGATCTACCCATCTAATCTTCAGCATTCTTCTGTAGCACCACATTTCGAAAGCTTCTATTCTCTTCTTGTCCAAACTATTTACCGTCCATGTTTCACTTCCATACATGGCTACACTCCATACAAATACTTTCAGAAATGACTTCCTGACACTTAAATCTATACTCGATGTTAACAAATTTCTCTTCTTCAGAAACGCTTTCCTTGCCATTGCCAGTCTACATTTTATATCCTCTTTACTTCGACCATCATCAGTTATTTTGCTCCCCAAATAGCAAAACTCCTTTACTACTTTAAGTGTCTCATTTCCTAATCTAATACCCTCAACATCACCCGACTTAATTCGACTACATTCCATTATCCTCGTTTTGCTTTTGTTGATGTTCATCTTATATCCTCCCTTCAAGACCCCATCCATTCCGTTCAACTGCTCTTCCAAGTCCTTTGCTGTCTCTGACAGAATTACAATGTCATCGGCGAACCTCAAAGTTTTTATTTCTTCTCCATGGATTTTGATACCTACTCCGAATTTTTCTTTTGTTTCCTTTACTGCTTGCTCAATATATAGATTGAATAACATCGGGGAGAGGCTACAACCCTGTCTTACTCCCTTCCCAACCACTGCTTCCCTTTCATGTCCCTCGACTCTTATAACTGCCATCTGGTTTCTGTACAAATTGTAAATAGCCTTTCGCTCCCTGTATTTTACCCCTGCCACCTTTAGAATTTGAAAGAGAGTATTCCAGTCAACATTGTCAAAAGCTTTCTCTAAGTCTACAAATGCTAGAAACGTAGGTTTGCCTTTCCTTAATCTTTCTTCTAAGATAAGTCGTAAGGTCAGTATTGCCTCACGTGTTCCAGTGTTTCTACGGAATCCAAACTGATCTTCCCCGAGGTCGGCTTCTACTAGTTTTTCCATTCGTCTGTAAAGAATTCGTGTTAGTATTTTGCAGCTGTGACTTATTAAACTGATTGTTCGGTAATTCTCACATCTGTCAACACCTGCTTTCTTTGGGATTGGAATTATTATATTCTTCTTGAAGTCTGAGGGTATTTCGCCTGTTTCATACATCTTGCTCACCAGATGGTAGAGTTTTGTCAGGACTGGCTCTCCCAAGGCCGTCAGTAGTTCCAATGGAATGTTGTCTACTCCGGGGGCCTTGTTTCGACTCAGGTCTTTCAATGCTCTGTCAAACTCTTCACGCAGTATCGTATCTCCCATTTCATCTTCATCTACATCCTCTTCCATTTCCATAATATTGTCCTCAAGTACATCGCCCTTGTATAGACCCTCTATATACTCCTTCCACCTTTCTGCCTTCCCTTCTTTGCTTAGAACTGGGTTTCCATCTGAGCTCTTGATGTTCATACAAGTGGTTCTCTTATCTCCAAAGGTCTCTTTAATTTTCCTGTAGGCAGTATCTATCTTACCCCTAGTGAGATAAGCCTCTACGTCCTTACATTTGTCCTCTAGCCATCCCTGCTTAGCCATTTTGCACTTCCTGTCAATCTCATTTTTGAGACGTTTGTATCTCTTTTTGCCTGCTTCATTTACTGCATTTTTATATTTTCTCCTTTCATCAATTAAATTCAATATTTCTTCTGTTACCCAAGGATTTCTACTAGCCCTCGTCTTTTTACCTACTTGATCCTCTGCTGCCTTCACTACTTCATCCCTCAAAGCTACCCATTCTTCTTCTACTGTATTTCTTTCCCCCATTCCTGTCAATTGTTCCCTTATGCTCTCCCTGAAACTCTGAACAACCTCTGGTTCTTTCAGTTTATCCAGGTCCCATCTCCTTAAATTCCCACCTTTTTGCAGTTTCTTCAGTTTTAATCTACAGGTCATAACCAATAGATTGTGGTCAGAGTCCACATCTGCCCCTGGAAATGTCTTACAATTTAAAACCTGGTTCCTAAATCTCTGTCTTACCATTATATAATCTATCTGATACCTTTTAGTATCTCCAGGGTTCTTCCATGTATACAACCTTCTATCATGATTCTTAAACCAAGTGTTAGCTATGATTAAGTTGTGCTCTGTGCAAAATTCTACCAGGCGGCTTCCTCTTTCATTTCTTAGCCCCAGTCCATATTCACCTACTACGTTTCCTTCTCTCCCTTTTCCTACACTCGAATTCCAGTCACCCATGACTATTAAATTTTCGTCTCCCTTCACTATCTGAATAATTTCTTTTATTTCATCACACATTTCTTCAATTTCTTCGTCATCTGCAGAGCTAGTTGGCATATAAACTTGTACTACTGTAGTAGGTGTGGGCTTCGTATCTATCTTGGCCACAATAATGCGTTCACTAAGCTGTTTGTAGTAGCTAACCCGCGTTCCTATTTTCCTATTCATTATTAAACCTACTCCTGCATTACCCCTATTTGACTTTGTGTTTATAACCCTGTAGTCACCTGACCAGAAGTCTTTTTCCTCCTGCCACCGAACTTCACTAATTCCCACTATATCTAACTTTAACCTATCCATTTCCCTTTTCAAATTTTCTAACCTACCTGCCCGATTAAGGGATCTGACATTCCACGCTCCGATCCGTAGAACGCCAGTTTTCTTTCTCCTGATAGCGACATCCTCTTGAGTAGTCCCCGCCCGGAGATCCGAATGGGGGACTATTTTACCTCCGGAATATTTTACCCAAGAGGACGCCATCATCATTTAATCATACAGTAAAGCTGCATGCCCTCGGGAAAAATTACGGCCGTAGTTTCCCCTTGCTTTCAGCCGTTCGCAGTACCAGCACAGCAAGGCCGTTTTGGTTATTGTTACAAGGCCAGATCAGTCAATCATCCAGACTGTTGCCCTTGCACTACTGAAAAGGCTGCTGCCCCTCTTCAGGAACCACACGTTTGTCTGGCCTCTCAACAGATACCCCTCCGTTGTGGTTGTACCTACGGTACAGCTATCTGTATCGCTGAGGCACGCAAGCCTCCCCACCAACGGCAAGGTCCATGGTTCATGGGGGGGGTAGTAACATATATACACATCAAAATAAGTTTTACATCCCCCCGGTTCCCAAAACTCCTGCAGATAGACGTTGACTGTGGATATTGTATCACAGACACAGTCCGTTTGACTGTTCAGAGATGTCACTAAACCCGCCCAAAGATGTAAACAACCATGCATGAGCAGGGGCTATTAGACGGAGGGGGTCCGACAGTCGATCAGTTCCAGTCATTCCATCAGGAAGGAGGTACACGGCTCGTGTCGTCTGTAGTTCAACCAGGCCTAGACGGTCAATACCGCGGTTCGATCGCGTCCGCATTGTTACTTTGTTACAGGAAGGGCTCTCAACAAGGGAAGTGTCCAGGCGTCTCGGATTGAACCAAAGCAATGTTTTTCGGACATGGAGCAGATACAGAAAGACAGGAACTGTCGATTACATGCCTCGCTCAGGCCGCCCAAGGCCTACTACTGGAGTGGATTATGGCTCGGGGGAACCCTGACAGCAACGCCACCATGTTGAAAAATGCTTTTCGTGCAGCCACAGAACGTAGTGTTACGACTCAAACTGTGGGCAATAGGTAGCATGTTGCGCAACTTCACTCCCGACGTCCATGGCGAGGTCCATCTTTGCAACCACGACACCATGCAGCGCGGTACAGATGGGTCCAACAGCATGTCGAATGGACCGCTCAGGATTGGCATCAAGTTCTCTTCACCGAGGAATGTCTCATATACCTTCAACCAGACAATCGTCGGAGACGTGTTTTAGAGCAACCCGGTCAGGCTGAACGCCTAAGACACACTGCCCAGCGAGTGCAGCAAGGTGGAGTTTCCCTGCTGATTTGGGGTGGCATTATGTGGGCTGAGGTACGCGCCGGCTGGAAGGCGCCGTAACGGCTGTACGATACGTGAATGCCATCCTCCGACTCATAGTGCAACCATATCGGTATCATATTGGCGAGGCATTCGTCTTCATGGACGACGATTCGCGCTCCCATCGTGTACATCTTATGAATGATTTCCTTCAGGATAACGACATCGCTCCAGACGCGAACCCTATCGATCATGCCTCGGATAGATTGGAAAGGGCTGTTTATGGACGACGTGACCCACCAGCCACTCTGAGGGATCTACGCCGAATCGCCGTTGGGGAATGGTACAATCTGAACCAACAGTGCCTTGATGAACTTGTGGACAGTATGCCACGACGAATACAGGCATGCATCAACGCAAGAGGACGTGCTACTGGATATTAGAGGTACCGGTGTGTACAACAATTTGGACCACCACCTCTGAAGGTGTCACTGTACGGTGGCACAACATGCAATGTGTTGTTTTAGCGAGTAATAAAAAGGGCGGAAATGATTTTTATGCTGAACTCTATTCCAGTTTTCTGTACAGATTCCGGTACTCTTGGTACCGAGATGATGCAAAACTTTTTTGATGTGTGTATACCCAGATAACAGGCAAATATGAAAGTTTGCAAAAATAATATTTCAGCCTTTTTGCAGGTAGTTTTATATAAAGTTGAAGTTTGACAATGACAGTTGAATAAGGGAAACCGACATTCCCGTCGCTATTGTAAGGAAAATTCCAAAGATATATATAGTATTTCTTCAATGCCTCTAGTTGTAAGTACTAATAGTCACCGTAAAGTAGGTGAATATGAGTCTGTTTGTGTTTGGGCTAAAGGCGCAGGCCCAGATAACAGGCAAATATGAAAGTTTGCAAAAATAATAAATCAGCCTTTTTGCAAGTAGTTTTACATAAAGTAGAAGACTGACAATGACAGTTGAATAAGGGAATCTAATGTTGTCGCTGATAGCACACGTTGTTGACATACCTACCTTACCTCCGAGCAAATGGACTCGTCCGTTCCACGTCACCGGCGTGCACACAATCGAGGGAAACACAGTCACTTGTGAGCGAGCGGTCCAACGTAACGGTGTCACCATGTTTTCGAAAAAGGAACAACGGAGTTGAATCTCGATTGAATGTCCCAGAGGTCGTACAGCACGACAGTGTCATCAAGGTCGTCAAGAGTCGTTCGGGGAATCGGCATTGCCGTACAGAACAGTGGCACGCTGGGTAAAAAAAAAAATGGTTCAAATGGCTCTGAGCACTATGGGACTCAACTGCTGAGGTCATTAGTCCCCTAGAACTTAGAACTAGTTAAACCTAACTAACCTAAGGACATCACAAACATCCATGCCCGAGGCAGGATTCGAACCTGCGACCGTAGCGGTCTTGCGGTTCCAGACTGCAGCGCCTTTAACCGCACGGCCACTTCGGCCGGCACGCTGGGTAAAAGTCTTCAATGAAGATCTGCAAACTGTGGCAGACATGCATCGGGCAGGTCGTCCTATCGTCTCTGAAGAAGAAGCTGAAGAAGAAGTGCTTGCTGTTGTCGCGTTAGTGGACAGTTATTGACGCCATACGATTGGCGAGCGCGCCCACGAAACCAGATTAGCGGATACGACTGTGCTTCGCATCCTGAAGGCATCCTGGGCATGTGAAAAATTGCATCGCGATGGGTTCCGCATGACTTGACGAAATTGCAGAAATGGATGCGTTACGAGGCTGTTGAGACGCACTTGGAACGCTATGAGCGCGCTGGAGGGGCTTTCTTACGTCGTATTGTAACACTGGATGAGACATGGACCACATCGTACGAGCCAAAACTGAAACGCCAATCCAACGAATGGCGTCATTATGGGTCGCCGCGAAAGTCGAAAGTGCGTCAGAGCCCCAGTATGGTGAAAGTGATGGTGTTATCCTAAGGCATTACGTTCCTCCACGGCAGACCGTCAATGCACAGTATTACTGTTCCGTTTTTGGAGCATCATCTGCGACCAGCTTAGCGAAAGAAGCGGCGACGCTTTCTGCGCAACCCACCCACCATTTTGCACGACAATGCGCGGCGCATACAGCGCAAACTGTGGCTGCTCTGTTCGGTCGATGCGACTGGGAAGTACTGTGCCATCCACCATACTCCCCGGACTTAAATCCTTGTGACTTTGATTTGATTCCGAAGATGAAGGAACCACTTCGTGCCATTCGCTTCAGAACTGTTTCAGAGATTCGACAGACAGTAGACCATTCAATTCGCACCAGCAACAGAACAGGCTCTGCTAACGGTATACTACGCCTTCCACGTCGCTGGCAACGGCTTCTACACAACGCTGATGACTACTTTGAAGGACAGTAACAGGTGTAAACATGTAACTCTTTTGAATCGGTTGGGAATAAATAGTTGCCACTATTCAAGTTCCAACTCTCTTATTTAACTACGATTTGAAGCAATTTCATGAAATCAGTAATTTGTTCGTCAGTAATGTCTTTTTTAAGGAGCAGTAAATTTTTTTCTACTGTGTCCAACGCTGTTTTGCGTGGCATATTGGTATAAATATTTTTAATGTCGAAAGAATTTAACCTAGTATCTTTAACATAATGTATGTCTTTAACTTTATTGACTAAGTTTTGACTGTTGGATGTAGAATAATTATTCTGGAAAACTAAAGATTTTTAAATTTGTCGTGCAGAAATCTTTCTAGGTTATGGTAGGCACTATTCATACTAGTCGAAATGGGATGTACAGGATGTCCTAATTTATGAACTATAAACTGTACACGTAACTTTGGAGCTTGAGGGTTCATGTTAATTAACTGCCTTTTTTGATAATGTTCAAGTAAAAATTTAGCATCGTTAACGGCGGCTCTGATTTCTTTTTGCAAAACAGGAATGGGATCCTCATGTAGCTCGGAAATATCGTTTTCCTCGAAAAACTCCAAGGTTTCCGTAACATATTCTTGCTTTTTAGCAATGACGATGGCATTGCATCAGACTTTGTTGTTAAAGCATCGTTTACTTTAAGTTTATTATTAATGGCATTAATTATTATCATATCATTACTAACAGGATTATAGAAATCTGTTAAGCTTTTGCTGACAATGTTGCACACGTCATGTGTTGTTCTGGTCCGATGGGAGCTGTCTATTTTTGCACTGTCAAGGCCAGTTTTCAAATCTACAACCATATTTTATGTTACATTTTTGTTAGATAATTGAGGCATAACATTGTATTTTAAACCTCTTTCAAGCAGAGATACTTCGTCTTTTGTAAAATTTATGTCAGTCCTATTTAAAATTCTATCATAAAATTTGATATCACTTTTTCTAAATGTAGTAGTATTACAAGCCCTTTTTACAGGTAACGGATAGGTAGTTAACTTAATTTGTTTTCTTGCCTATTAACAATAGTGTGCTTTCATTTATCTAGACTGTCATTAACAAGAATCTGAAAATCATCAATCTGAGAATTGTACTGAACATGAAAATTTTTAGTTAGTTCTAAATACAGGCAGTGAGCCTCTTCATTTAGGGCATCTTCCTTAGTGTAAAGCATACTTATTTTGCCTGACATTACTTTTTGCACTAAACGTTGGGAAGTGCATGGCTCTTTTCTGGAGGGTAATATTTAACATAATTACGCACAAGTCCCAATTCTTAGCTATCTAACGGACGCAATGCAATCCAGCATGTTCTGCATCAGTGCACTATCTTTCAGCGTTTAAGGGCAAAGACGAGACACAATAGCGACTAGTAAAAAGAAACGATCCCAGGGCATTGGAAAAACAGACAAAGACTCTTCACGAAAAATAGTAAACATCTCTTCAAAAACTAGAGGCCTTTTATCGAAGAACGACAGAATTGAGCCACTGAGCCAAACCTGGTTAACAACTTAACTTCGAAGTAAAGGAAAGCAATCACGCGTCTTTTTCTTTCAGCAGATTTGATCATTATAGTAGATCAAGTATCAGATGGCAGTTGTAACATATTAATTATCATTGATTCGATTATGAGACATCTCTTATGTATTTCTGTTACAGAATTAGTAATAACCGTGTGCTATTTTAAGTCGTCATTTTTTGGATTTACTAAATAAATGACGCACCTTCACACTCGTCTTTCTCTCTTCTGCAGTCTTAAAAGTAAGATGTCCATTTTGTTACTCATCAGTTAATTGCCAATAAGCGCCATAGTTCTGACATACTATGAGTTAATATTCATTAGATACACCTGTCCTGTATCCATAATTATTTGTAATTATCTGCATAATCGCATTCTGTTCAAATGGTTCAAATGGCTCTGAGCACTATGGAATTTAATAGCTGTGGTCATCAGTCCCCTAGAACTTAGAACTACTTAAACCTAACTAACCTAAGGACATCAGACACATCCATGCCCACCGGCCGCGGTGGTCTAGCGGTTCTAGGCGCTCAGTCCGGAACCGCGTGACTGCTACGGTCGCAGGTTCGAATCCTGCCTCGGGGCATGGCTGTGTGTGATGTCCTTAGGTTAGTTAGGTTTAAGTAGTTCTAAGTTCTAGGGGACTGATGACCACAGATGTTAAGTCCCACAGTGCTCAGAGCCATTTGAACCATCCATGCCCAAGGCAGGATTCGAACCTGCGACCGTAGCGGTGTCGCGGTTCCACACTGAAGCGCCTAGAACCGCTCGGCCACTCCGGCCGGCAATCGCATTCTGTGTTTCATCTATTCGTTTCCTCTGTAAAGCGGAAGTTCGGTGATGTGATCATTATGCGCCATTATTTCATTTATTTTAAAATCAGCAGTATGAATTGTTTCAAATACGAAGTCAAAAATTTTCTTGCTGTGCAGTACGGCAGATTTCTTCGCATTCTACTGCAGTTTCTCGCAGTCGCACATCAACCAACATACTGCTACACAACAGCGAATATTCCTCCCGCATTCATATCATCGGAACAGAAATAGGGACAGTGCAGGATTACCTTCAGTGTGAGTTTTATTCAAAATACACTCCTGGAAATTGAAATAAGAACACCGTGAATTCATTGTCCCAGGAAAGGGAAACTTTATTGACACATTCCTGGGGTCAGATACATCACATGATCACACTGACAGAACCACAGGCACATAGACACAGGCAACAGAGCATGCACAATGTCGGCACTAGTACAGTGTATATCCACCTTTCGCAGCAATGCAGGCTGCTATTCTCCCATGGAGACGATCGTAGAGATGCTGGATGTAGTCCTGTGGAACGGCTTGCCATGCCATTTCCACCTGGCGCCTCAGTTGGACCAGCGTTCGTGCTGGACGTGCAGACCGCGTGAGACGACGCTTCATCCAGTCCCAAACATGCTCAATGGGGGACAGATCCGGAGATCTTGCTGGCCAGGGTAGTTGACTTACACCTTCTAGAGCACGTTGGGTGGCACAGGATACATGCGGACGTGCATTGTCCTGTTGGAACAGCAAATTCCCTTGCCGGTCCAGGAATGGTAGAACGATGGGTTCGATGACGGTTTGGATGTACCGTGCACTATTCAGTGTCCCCTCGACGATCACCAGTGGTGTACGGCCAGTGTAGGAGATCGCTCCCCACACCATGATGCCGGGTGTTGGCCCTGTGTACCTCGGTCGTATGCAGTCCTGATTGTGGCGCTCACCTGCACGGCGCCAAACACGCATACGACCATCATTGGTACCAAGGCAGAAGCGACTCTCATCGCTGAAGACGACACGTCTCCATTCGTCCCTCCATTCACGCCTGTCGCGACACCACTGGAGGCGGGCTGCACGATGTTGGGGCGTGAGCGGAAGACGGCCTAACGGTGTGCGGGACCGTAGCCCAGCTTCATGGAGACGGTTGCGAATGGTCCTCGCCGATACCCCAGGAGCAACAGTGTCCCTAATTTGCTGGGAAGTGGCGGTGCGGGACCCTACGGCACTGCGTAGGATCCTACGGTCTTGGCGTGAATCCGTGCGTCGCTGCGGTCCGGTCCCAGGTCGACGAGCACGTGCACCTTCCGCCGACCACTGGCGACAACATCGATGTACTGTGGAGACCTCACGCCCCACGTGTTGAGCAATTCGGCGGTACGTCCACCCGGCCTCCCGCATGCCCACTATACGCCCTCGCTCAAAGTCCGTCAGCTGCACATACGGTTCACGTCCACGCTGTCGCGGCATGCTACCAGTGTTAAAGACTGCGATGGAGCTCCGTATGCCACGGCAAACTGGCTGACACTGACGGCGGCGGTGCACAAATGCTGCGCAGCTAGCGCCATTCGACGGCCAACACCGCGGTTCCTGGTGTGTCCGCTGTGCCGTGCGTGTGATCATTGCTTGTACAGCCCTCTCGCATTGTCCGGAGCAAGTATGGTGGGTCTGACACACCGGTGTCAATGTGTTCTTTTTTCCATTTCCAGGAGTGTATATCTAATTGTAAAATCATTGAAAGTCATTTCCTCTCCCGCTGCAGCCGTTGTAACATATCACGTCATAGACAAACTAATATTCTCTACTGACAACATAATTTATTTGGCTAAGGCATATATTTGTTATGGCTGAGGCACGTCTGACCGCTTCCTGGAATACGCGGCGTCGCAGTGGAGGTGCTGAGGCGACGGGAGTAGCAGCAGTGCGTCGTTTCGAGTGGAGTGTAGCGGAGTGGTTCTGGCTATCTCTCGGCCCCGCATGCGCGCTGCATAGAAGGCGTGCAGTGGCGGCGTCTTACCCGGCGGCTGCTGGCTTCTGCCACTGCAATGTGTCGCCGACTCCAAAACAGCGCAGCTATCGCTCGGAGAGATCTTTTCTGCTCGTGTGAGCAACGGGCCGGAGTTACTGTGAAGCGTCACACAGAACTGGACACTGCGGACTTCGCAGCGCTCTATCTGACAAGGCGATCTTCCCCTTGTCTCCTAAGTAAATTGGTCATTGTCTCTTTCTTAATCGCCTTAGGAAATAGGGAAGAATTTCAGAAGATTTCAGCTCTGTACATCATCTCACATAAATGGTACGTACTATGTCATTTTAAAAAAAGCCTTTTCTGACAGTCTTCCAATGCATTATCTTAAACTTGTATACTAAGGCTGAAAGATATCATCAGTTAATTTTATTTTAATACGCCGTGAAACAAAAAAAAACATAAAACGAACATGGCTAGTTTTCTGTGTAATACTTAATGATATGAAACAAGCCGTAATGTGATGAAGCTTATGTGTCAAAGAGAGGAGTATCAGCCTCCAAACAGGTTGTCGTTGCACTCTTTAGGACAATGATAGTTGTAAATAAGCTCAATGTAGACATATCTTTCATGTCGAATACCACTGGAATACTACCTCAAGAAAATTCGGAAAGGCTAAACAATTTTCCATGTCCACACTGATTTCCAGAACGAGTGAGCTGACGAAATATTTGCATGTGAACGTGATTTTCACCAGCATAAACCTTACGTTTATTACAGCCAGCTAGAAAAAAGTTCATATTAATGAGACTAGGTTATTTTTCTGTGTTAAATATGGTTCTGATTGTTTTAATTTTGAATGAATATAACATTCGAAGAGCATTTTTGTTCAATATTCTCAGAAAATGTCTGTTATTTTTATGTAATAAAAGCTTAAAAATCATTAAATTTGAAGATTTGGTCAGGTCGTCGAAAACGCTCTATTACAGCCTGATGCTCTGGTGACGTCACAGGCTAGAAGTATGGCGAAGCCATACGTGTGTTGTAGGAGTGTTAACCAAAGTTACTAATGTTTTTTTCCGTAATTTATCTTTATATTTATATTTATTTAGTGATGCGAAACATATTTACAAATTTTAAGTAACAGTGGAAAGAAATTTTTGTAAGGCTGGTAGTGGAAACCTTCCGAAAGATGATGGGATTTATTGTTCTATGAGGGAATCTGGAACTGGATTCTTTACTCGGAGATTGCTGAATTGGTTTTCCACGGCAACTTGTGAAAACATGGGTAAGAAACCACAAAGTAATTTTTTTTACTCAGAACACAATTCTGTGTGTTAATTGATTTAGTTGCTGCCAAGTTTTCCAGGTACTTCTTTTCTCAGTTTTCAAATTTTCAGACAGCGTAATAACACTGGTAGGGATCTACAGATCACCATCGTGTTTGCCTTCAACAGCCTTACACGTTGCAGTTTTTCTGTTCCTCCGGGTCGTTAATTTCAGCCGCCTGAAAATTATGTCTTTAAAATATGCAGAACATTAAAGTATCTGTTGTTCAAATACATACTTAACTGCTGCAGAAACACTATGACTTACAAGGAGAAGCTACCATTTTATTGTAATGCCAAGGTCTACCCACATTTCCTCGTACATTTCAAGAACGTTCGATTTTTCTGTTTGTCAAAATTACACAATTTTACAATAGGCTCTATGGAGACACTTGGAAGTGGCATATTATTGTCTTCAGCGACTTATTTGGGAAGAATAATGTGGTTGGGATTTGTTAAATAACTTCTTAGATAGAATAAGAGCTGCATCAGGCATGAAATACGGTTTCTTAACACCATCCTCGTGATTCATCTCAGATTGATCAGGAGTAAAAAGAAGCTAATAAATGAAAATGGATACTAAAATCTAATATCATATAAAATTTTTGCTATTAAATGACTGTATTATGAATAAATTAACTTAAGAAGACAGTAATATTAAGCTAAGAGAACAGGAGAGGGAAAAACCTTGCTCCGATAGACGATCTACACTGCGAATACTTCTCCAGAAGTCCAGTACGCTACCCATTGCGGTACAAGCGACTACATGTTGGTGCGGTTTTCAGTCCGAAGACTTGTTTGATGCAGCTCTCCATGCTACTCTCTCCTGTGCAAGCCTTGAGTGACTCCTGCACGGACGTCCTTCGGAATCTGCTTACTGCATTCACCTCTTGGTGTCCTTGTACAGTTTTTAACCCCACCCCCACCTCACCCACCCGCGCACTTCTCCTTATTACTAAACTGGTAATCCCTTGATGTCTCAGAATGCGTCCTGTGAATGACTCCCTTCTTCTAGTCAGGTTGCGACACAAATTTCTTTTCTCCCCAGTCCTATTCTGTACCTCCTCATTAATTACACGACCTACCTACTTAGCATTGAACATTTTTCTGTAGCACGGTATTTCAAAAGCTTCTCTTCTTGTCTAAACTGTTTATCACTCATGTGTCCGCCTGCTTAGCTGAGTCCAGTCGGCCTTAGGCTGTGGAGCGGTGCGGTACGCCCGGCCGCTCCGCGTCGCATTTCCTTGTGTGTTGTTGTTGACCGAGCCACCGAGCTAGTATTCAGTGTTATAGTTACGTTCCTGGAATCCGATGGCTCTTTCGTATCGGAAAATCACAATCAAGCTGCAGTTCGACATTACGTACTCTAGACCCAAGGCCCACGAAGAAGAAAGTTTTTTTACGCGACGTGATACATGCTGGCCCGAAAGAGCTGCTAGGTATCCATTTATCTATCGTCTCCAGCGATGCATATCTTAAGTTCACTGGCGATGAGGCCTGTGACGAACTTCTCAGACGCTCGACGGAAGGTTATAGGTTCTGCTACTCTGACGGAAACGTGGGTGTGGTAACGCTTGAGCGTGCTGGATTGGGAATACAAAATGTGCACGTATTTGAGCTACCATTTGAATTTCCAGCAGATTTGGTCACCATTGCTCTTCGACCCTATGGCACAGTCCTCGGCCATACGGCCGAAAAATGGAAGACTTCCGAAACTCACCCTGTCCTTAACGGGGTGCGACATGTCCGTATTGAACTGCACCGCCATACCTTCGTATCTCACGATCGCTGGTTGCAGGGCGAAAATTATTTACGACCGTCAGCCGATAACCTGCTCCGGATGTGGACAAGTAGGACACATGCGCCGAATGCCTGCAACGCTGTATGTTGCAGACGCCCTCAACCGATCAGATTCGACCGTCGATAGCAACCTCTATGCCGATTACTTATGTTGCGGCGGCGGGACGGGAAACGGCAGCTGTCTGTGATGGCCCTTCTGTATTGTTCTGTAATGGTACAAGCCTTGGAGGCAATAGTTGCAATAGTTCCTCAGGAGCCCCCAGCGTCTTACAGCGCCGATGCCTCTGTTGCCATCTCGTCGAGCTCAGGCGCACCGCTACAACAACAAGCCGACGGTGCGGTGGAAGCTGAAGAACAGGATGCCGCGTCCTCCCCCTGCCCTGCTCCGGACACTGAGGCGAGACAGCGAAACAGAAATCGCCAAAGCGCCATAAGAAACGGCGCATAACAACCGACGCAGTAGAACAGCGCGAGCCAGCAACGATGGATGATGAGATGTGTCAACCCATAAACCGACCCTACACGGGCGATATTAAAGTACCACACGGTTCGACGTCTTGTCACGCTACCGGTGGGTCTGCGCACTGTGGGGATGCGGGGGATCACCGAAGCTCCGACCCCGGGGATACACCCACGACTACGTCTGCCTCTCGAGATCCAGTGGCATCGACGTGCCTGGGAGACTGGGCGCAGGAGATGGAGATGCAGGATGCGTTTCAGGACCCTGACGATACACCGATTCCGTTGGCAGCGTCAACGTTGACGGCGACAGGCGTCTAGGCCGGCATGACCCACACCCGTCGCTTCCTATCTCTGCGCCCTAACGACGCTCCACACCACGACTACTGCCCGCCTGTAATACCAAGGACACCCCACGCGACTTGATGGAACAGGCATACGTCCTCGCCACGATCAATGCCAACGGAATTACTTCTACTCTCAAAACCCGTATGCTGCAAGATACGTTACGAGCTGCGGATCTGGATGTTTTTTTCCTTCAAGTAGTCCGATCAGGACTCTTTATCGATACGTACGGATATGACGCATACTCTATGCTTACAGTTGTGGGCGGAAGAGGTACGGCTATTCTGCTAAGGAAAGGGATTATGGCAATTGATGTATCCTATTTACCTTCGGCCAAGGGGTCGCACTCACGGTTGGTACAGTTGGTCTGGTGAGCCTTTATGCTCCTTCCGGCACCGACAGAAGGAGAGAACGCCGCTTTTTTTTTTTTTTTTTTTTTTTTTTTTTTTTTTTTTTTGGGCCGAAGACATAGCTCTGCTCCTCCAGGGTAATGCCGACCGCTTGGTGGTAGGCGGAGATTTCAACTGTGTGCTTAGACCATTCGACCAGGTGCCGCACTATACCACCTGCCCAGCACTTCAGGTACTTGCGAAGGAATTCTCTTTGTTGGACACTTGGGTCATACAACATGGCGACCGAAAGACATACACCTACTTTACTAGTCATTCCGCGAGCCGAGTCTACGTCACACGCGGCCTGCGATAGGCAGTTGTCGACGCTGGGATGTGGCCGGCAGCGTTCACGGATCACCTAGCGTAAGTGTGTACTCTTATCCTCCCCCGCCAACGCGTCCGTCAAAGTAGAGGTCCGTGGCGCCTCATTGTGCCCTTCTTGATGAGGTAAATTCCTGACGCGAAGTTGAGTCCACATGGCGGAAATGCCACTCGCGGCTACCAGCCTACGGTTTCGTACTTCAATGGTGGTTACAGTGTGTCAAACCCGCTTTGTGATGAACATTAGCCAGCTATGGATGAGACAGAGTCCGCTGGTATACTGCGACCACTGATTTCCACTACACGCGTCCCTCGAAATGGCTGTGCAACCACCGTCGCCGGATCGACAATCGGCAGAACAACACGTCAAGGCATATTTGCAACGTATCATCGTCGTACGTATCGCGGGTGTGAGGGTGCGAGCGAGGACAACTGATGATGTTAGTTGAGACCGACCTTCCCTCCGTCATATCATTCAAGGTAGGAGAAGGCGCACGAGGCAGCTCATACCGAGGTCGAGACGGAGGATGGACGACGAGCTGAAACGCAAATGGACATTGTCCGAGCGTTCACACAGCCATGTACACTTCTCTACGAGCGGCAGTACAGTATGGGTGTAGGAGTCAGGGAAGTCCTATCTGACCTACTCGTCTCTCGGAATCCACAAGATGATTCTATGCTCTTGTCGGAGGTGGCTTTGGAAGAACTACGAGAGGTTACGTTGCGCGGTACTCCCAGGAAAACGTCAGGCCCTGATGGACTCCCTTTTGAATTTTACGTAAAGTTTATTGATCTTATGGGCAGAGAACTCCTGAGCCCCGATTTTCAGGTACCATCTGAATTCACTGAGGGTCTCTTAATGCCGGCCGGAGTGGCCGAGCGGTTCTAGGCGCTACAGTCTGGAACCGCGCTACCGCTACGGTCGCAAGTTCCAATCCTGCCTCGGGCATGGATGTATGTGATAGGTTAGTTAGGTTTCAGTAGTTCTAAGTTCTAGGGGACTGATGACCTCAGAAGTTAAGTCCCATAGTGCTCAGAGCCATTTGAACCATTTTTTTGGTCTCTTAATTCCGGTTCTCAAACCTGGAGGGGCTGTCGCCCACTTGCTTATCGCCCATTGACAATGCTAAACATCGGCTACAAGCATCCTCCGTGAGAGGCTGTAATGGCGGCTATTCGCACTGGTCAAACCTGCCTCGGAGGCGACACTATAGAGACGTGGTGGCGCCTTCCTGTCTCCAACAGTATGGGGTGGTGGCAAGCAGTGTAATCAACCTCCGGAAATGACGCTACATGGAGGTGGGACAAGGCATGCCTGCAGAACTGGATGTACCTCTGATAAATGTCCCAATGCTCAAATGTTTAGGGATATTGCTCCACTGACAAATACAACATACGGCGGCCTTTACGTATCGTAAGATCTTACGACGACTCCGCATAGCGGCTCGCCTCAACAAATTCAAGTCGTTGGTCATTTTTCAACGCGCTCAATACGTCAATGTGTACATGGCTTTTCACCTTAACCATTACGCCCACGTAATACCGATGACAGACACGATGGCCTCCAGGATACAGGCAGTGTGCGGACACGTGGTGATCGCTGGTGTCGTTATTAATATCCTTTCTGTTACTCTTACTTTACCCTTCCACAAAGGAGGTGTTGATCGGCAGCCCGGGTTAGACTTCCGGGAGATACATTTGTTTTTAATTTATTGTTCGGTTTCCGTATACAAGAGGTAGAAGATATGAAGTAATCGTTTCTGCCATAAAACGGACAAAACCTCTCTTTTTTCAATTAAAAATCAAATAAAAATAAAAACAAAAAGTTGTTCAGAGCATTAAAAAATTAAAAAAGTGGCTAAATAAAAAAGTTGGTAAAGCACTTTCCTTCGAAAGGCAAACGTCTCGTATTCGAGTCTCGGCCCAGCGAAAACAAAACAAAAATATTGGTAACGTGCTTGTCCCCATGCAGTGGGCCCGCGTTCGATTCCCGGCCGGGTTGGAGGTTTTTCTCCGCTCGTGGACTGAGTGTTGTGTTGTCCTCATCATCGCTTCAGTCTCCGGCCGAACTGCCCGAATGGGGCCTTCCGGCTAACAATGCCATATATAAGGTGTACAGCTTCACTTCCGCCGTTTTTCCCCAACATTTGAGGCTTTAATGAAATAAATTGTTTACACATTGTAACCTCCCCACAGAAATTTGAAAAGACAATATATAAATGTATAACAATTATAATCGTGCTAAGTGTAACCTCCCCACAAAATTTCGAAATGACAAAAATGTAAATGTTAACGAGAATAGAACCTAGTGTAACCTCCCAGCAAATAAAATAATTTATCGACAATGACAATTAAATATGAGAAATAGCAATCTGACCCAAATGTAAGCTGCCCACAAAAAATGTAAGACAATTCAATGATAATGAAATCTCAGTGAGAATGAATACGCAAATAGACCGAAATGTCGATCTTTAGGCCCTGATTAAATTCAAATTCTTACCTCAGTAAACCTGCATCTGCTCTTATTTTCCGCCATAGCTTGGAGGAAATGCATCGCAAATTTTTTTTTTAATTTAAGTAAATTTTTTCTTTAAGGAAATGCATGGGAAATTTTCTTTCAATAAAATGTTTGTTTTGTTAAAATGCTTGGTTTGAAAACAAATTATTATTGGGGCGATTCTTGAACAAATTAGTTACAGTTAATTTACATTACATTATCAAATGTGCGCAATGCTGTTTCATTACCTTATTTAAAAATATACCTCGTCCTGAATCTTGACCAGAGGGCCATGTCGACGCCTGCCCACTCCTCACACACAACTCCGACTGACTCTCGCGCGGTACTAGCACAGACTATGTCATCTCGTATGCGCTACTACTCTCGAACTGCCATTACCGACTGCCTACATGCAACTGCACTCTCTCGCAACTCGACCGCAACTGAACTGAACTCTCGCGCGGTCAAGCGCAGACTAGGAACGACAAACAGCTCTCTGGTCAGAGACTCTGCAATGCCTCGCCATCGCCGCCACACAACATACGTGTTTCATAACCCTCCACTGGGGGGGCAAAAATTTGGCAGCGATGGTGAGTCATTTGGACTTGCCAAGCGCGGCAAATTTTTTTTTTTAATTAATTAACTTTTGCAATTTACAGAATATTCAGATGTAGTACATGAATTAAATGTGGTGCACATGCACCGAGTACAGAACATATCAGGCAAAGACAAAATATATGTACAAAACATATTAGCAAATCAGAAAAATGTATATACAAATTATTTGATAGATAACAAAAGTGCACACGCACTGAAAAACTCATTAGCATTTTTAGAACAAATAAACAGAATGACAAAAAATCATGTTGACAAGTAACATGAGTGCACATGCACCGCAGTTCAGAACATATCAGCAAATGACGAAATGTATATACAATGAGTAACAAATGACATAAGTGCATACGCATTGAAGTATTGCACATATCAGGAAATCACAAAATGTATACAGAATGAGTACAGATCATATTGAAAAATGCGAAAAGTGCACAGGTGTTGAAGTTCAGTAGAAAACATATTAACACATGACATAAGTGCACACCAAATATAGGTCATGAATATAAATAATGTTAGCAAAAAAATGATTTTCATTATGTTACAAGAATTAGGATAGGAAAGGGAAGGATTGCATCATGGTTGTAGCACTTTAGGTTGCACGCAGCTGCACTGAAAGTCCATATCTTTCCACAGAAGTACAACACCAAGTGAGACAATCTGAAGTTCTTTTCCCATAAGTGTTTATCAGCGTACCCAAGACACTGAAATGTCGTAGTAATATTCCATGTTATCATTTTGGCAGTACATCAGGTGCACCAAACAGTGGGACCATAATAACGTCTTCATCGCTCACGGTGGTGGACAGCATGTCGTGTCAACACCACGCACTTACATGGCACACCAACGTAGAATTAGTGCAAAAACCAAATATAGTGCTCCATGATCATGAGGATGGACAGGACAAATGGATATTACAGTAATTCCAGGTAGTTAGGTCAGAAGGTGAAGGACATTAAGTCACATTTGAGTTATACTAATTATTGGCACTCATTGGCCAGTTACCAAAACATCAAAAGTCATCATTGAGAATAGGAACTAATGAATGGTATAGTATTAACATAATTCATTTAGTTACACTAATTATTGGCACTCAGTGGCCAGTTACAAAACATCAAAAGTCATCATTGAAAACAGGAGCTAATTAATGGTATAGTATTAACATAATTCATTTAGTTACACTAATTATTGGCATTCAGTGGCCAGCAAGTATTGAATAGTACAAAACATTGTTCATCATTCAGTATTATTCAGAACTCTCTTAAATGGGTAGCATTATTTGGAACTGGTGATACATTTTTGTTTGTTTGTTTGTTTGTTAGCAATGCATTGCTTTGGGTAATTATAATGGAAAGCAAGAAGAGAAAAAGAAAAGAATTTGCTTCTGGGTTGTTCCTGTAAATGAAAAATGTGTAACGTCATTCGTCATGAGTCAGCTGTAGCAAGGTTGTGACACAACTGGGTAAAAAAAAAATGCAAGTACTAGTATAGGTTTAATAAGTAACAGGTTTAGTAAGTATCATGAAAAGCTTCTCCTGAAAAAAAAATACAAAATGGATTATTGAGCTGAAAGAAGAAACGCAGACTATGCTGAAAAGTAGTGAACTTGGAATTAACAGGTAGTGAAATGTGTATAAAAAATGTGTTCCATAGCTGTCCTTTCCAAAACCTTCAGTCATCATACCATACGATATAAAACATACTGTCAAAACAAACTGCAACAAATACTTAAATAACTACATAGCATAAATACATAAACTTCAACATCATCCTCATCTGTAAAGAAAAACTTCATTATCCATATTATCATAACTTCATTATTATCATCACCTGTAAAGAAAAACTTCATTATTCATAGTAGCATATTCTTCATCATTATTCTTCATCAGCATTCATTATCATCTGCAAAAAACCACTTCATTACTCATTATACAACTATTCCTTATCTAGCATATTTCATCACTAAAACTAAGATGTGTAGTTCTGTCTGACAGCCTGCATCAATCGCCTTGTATTCTGAAAGAAAAAATTAGTTAAGACTGCTATTCTACGATGTGTATAGTATATTCTTGTTAATGCTTGTTAATTCTGATCCATTTACTCTTCCTCATAAGGTTTTTGTATCTTCTTTCGTCTATTCCGTAGTTGAAATTCCCATTTCTGTTTAATTTATTTCCTCTACGCATCATTTCTTTCTGAAATTGATGAACAAAGATTAATGTCTTGCATTTAAATCATATACCCTCTAAATAATGACTGGTTAAAGGTGACATAATTAAGCATACAGCATAACATGACAGAAAACGTAATATGTCAAAAGCATAGACAGTGTTCAAAGGCAAAAATGTACAGAGAATATCACAACGCAGCAGCAAAAAAAATGTAAAACAGTCACGATGTTAAGATATCATAGGGCAAAAAAAAAATGTCAAAGTCAACTGGTGTGTATTAAACCTTAACTATTTCTCAGTGCATACAAACAAAACATGAAAAACAATCGTACATACATAAAAAAAATGGAAAATGTGCACGGTCTGATGTGTAACGACAAGAAAAGCGACCTGCTAACCTTACCTTGCCGGGCACTTGCCAAGAAAAAATACGAGTCATCAATAATTAATCACGTGAATATAATTGCATAAGTGGTCATAAAATGTGTAAGTTCATCTGGAAAATATGCACGGTCTGATGTGTAACGACAAGAAGAGCGACCTGCTAACCTTACCTTGCCGGGCACTTGCCAAGAAAAAATACGATAATCATCAATAAGTAGTCACATAAATATAATTGCAAAAGTGATCATAAAAATTAGTAAATAGCATTACAGTGTGATAAATCATAAAGTATGTTCACTCAATAAAGGGTTTTATGTTGGATAAGTGGTGGTTTCCTTTCGATTTTCTGGTTCTCAGAGTTTCGACGTGTACAACATTGGGGTGAGGAATACTGCGAATCCGATATGGACCTGCGTATAGAAGTTCAAATTTACTGCACCTACCTTTTACTTTATTAGATAAATAGTGTGTTCGTACTAATATCTTCTGTCCAATGTGAAAGTCACGGCGTGTACAAACCTGTTTTTGCTGTCTTCTCCGGCGCTCTGCGGCACGTTTGATGTTGTTCAGCGCAATGTCAATTATTTCGTGGTGTCGTAAACGACGAGATGTAGGAAATGTTACTAATTCTTTAATTTTGTTAGGTGGTTCAACGTTTTTCAGTATAACAGACGGAGATAGCATAGTGGATTCATTTGGAATGGAATTAATTACATCTTGGAATGAGAGTATGTGTGTATCCCAATTAATATGTCTTTTGTGGCAGTATATTCTACACAGTTTACCAATTTCTTTCATTAATCGTTCACAAGGGTTCGGAGAAACATGGTACTCGGATATATAGATCGGAGAAATGTTTCTAGCTCGTAACATGCGTGTCCATATAGCAGAACGAAATTGTGATCCATTATCGGAAATTACTCTCATCACATGCCCTACATGAAATAGAAAATATTTTACAAATGCTTTCGAAATAGTTTTAGCAGTAGCTTTGCGTAACGGAGTGAAAGTAACAAATTTTGAAGTGAGTCCAACAGCGACAAAGATGTAGCAAAAACCTCTATTAGTTCTCGGAATTGGACCAAAAATGTCTACTGCGGCCATATGTCTGAATTTAACAGGTATAATGGGATATAATGGAGTAATGTGTGAAGTGGTGTCTGACTTAGCTTTCTGGCAAATTTTACATGACGCTAAAACTCGTCGAATACGTTTTTCCATGTTGCTAAAATAACAGTTCTGTCTCAGTATAAGAAAACATTTTCTGGCTCCGTAATGTGCATAACTTAAATGAGTATACCAGATTAATTTGTTAACCAGTTCATCAGGAATGCATAATAACCAATTGTTGCTGTCTGGATGAGAGCGGCGAAACAGAATGTCATTGCGTACAGTGTAATGGTTTCTAATCGTAACATTATTCTTATTTTGCCAGAGGTGTTTAATTTCTTTCCACGCGTTGTCTTTATTTTGCTCTTTTGCTATGTCCTGTAATGACGATGAAATAAAATTTTCAAATGCAACTTGCTGAATGTACATGACACTGAAATTTGCTTTGCAGAAGTTGGTTGCTACGTCTTGCTGATTGTTGCTGAGAGAACGGGATAGTGCATCTGCTACAACATTTTGTGTGCCGGGAATGTGAACAATCGTAAAATTAAATTCCTGTAAATAAAGTTTCCATCTGCTTAATCTGTCATGAGTGAATTTAGCCGAAAGTAAGAATTGTATAGCTCTATGGTCTGTGTAAACGGTGGTATGTCTGCCATAAAGAAAGTGCCGAAATCTCGTAAAAGCCCATACAACACATAACGTTTCCAATTCTGTAACAGAATAATTTCGCTCAGCAGGTGACAGAATGCGGCTTGCAAATGCGATGTTTTTAATTACTGTTGAGCCATCTTCTTCAACTTCCTGAAAAATATGTACGCCTAAAGCGGTGTTGGAACTGTCGGTGGCAATGGAAAAATTTCTGGTAAGATCTGGGTGCGATAAAAGTGGAGCATTCAACAAAGCATGTTTCAGGTTCACAAATTCAGAATGTGCTTGCTTATCCCATGACCAAATAGTGTTTTTACCTGTTAATTGGCATAATCTAGGTGTGTCTAAAGCAGAGTGATGAATGAATTTGCGAAAAAAGTTAATTAAGCCCAAAAAACTGCGTAATTGTTTCTTTGTCGTAGGAACAGTAATGTCACGTAGAGCTTGAAGTTTTTCCGGATCAGGCGCAATGCCTTCTGCTGAAATTATGTGTCCAAGAAATTTTATAGAAGTTTTACCAAAATACGATTTACTGAGATTAACTGTGAGTCCTTGTGCACGAAAAGTTTGTAACAGTCGCTCAAGAATCATATTGTGTTCAGTCCAGTTAGCTTCTGCAATAAGAATGTCGTCTACGTACGTCGTAATTCTGTCCTTCATGCAAACGTGTGTCGGATGGCGTCAAACTTAATGACATTTTCGTGAACAAGATTCTGCGTGTCAAAATTATTGCTTACGTTACTGGAATATACAACCTGTACTGTATTTAATCAAATTCTTTCTGACGTGTTATTATTTTCAGGAGGATGCTGTGCCATTTCAACTATTTGTACTGTTCTTTGTTTCTTCCTGGCGTCTTACGTTCTGGATGATACCTACTGTCTGGTACATTCATGATTATTTGTTGTGGCGGGCCCGCATCTCGTGGTCGTGCGGTAGCGTTCTCGCTTCCCACGCCCGGGTTCCCGGGTTCGATTCCCGGCGGGGTCAGGGATTTTCTCTGCCTCGTGATGGCTGGGTGTTGTGTGCTGTCCTTAGGTTAGTTAGGTTTGAGTAGTTCTAAGTTCTAGGGGACTGATGACCATAGATGTTAAGTCCCATAGTGCTCAGAGCCATTTTGTTGTGGCGGATGTTCTTGCTGCTGATAAGATGAACTGTTAATAAATGTACGCTGAAAATTGTGCTCATTATTTTTTTACGTCTGTCGTGATAGTCATTCCTATACGGTGCATTGCGATAGGAATTGAAATACTGTGTTTTCTGTACCTAGTTGTTCCTTCACTGCCGTGCGTTACTATTTGTTGGAGCTGGGACTATACGTGCACGCGGCGAAACATTAAAGTTTGGTTGACCTTGTAGACTGCATTGTTGGTTAGGTATGCTAAGCGGCTGACTTTCATGTTGTTGTGGTGAAAATCGTCTATTGTTACTAAAATGCGTTCGCTGTTGCTGAAAATTTTGTACATACTGATGATTAAAAAATTTTCTCTGATGTTAAAGTTCTCGTGGTTGTCATTTCTGGAGCGTCTAATGAAAAAGTGTCACTTTCGGTATAACTTGTCTTATCGGTTTTTCATTAGTCATTCTTAATACTAGATAGAGCAATAGTTAAAGAGCTGTTTTGATAGATATAAAGGATAGTAGAAGAGAAGGCAGCAGTGCAGAAAACTAAAGATGAAACAGCACCACTACAGCTCGGGGCCCTATGCACGCTATGGCACATATTCATTAAAGCGTAATGAATCCCCTGAGGTCTATTACGCGCTGCAAATACATTTCAGCTTTTGTGTCACAGGCAATGGTGGCAAAATTTCAAAAGCAAGTTGTTGTATCCATGCTAATTCCAGTTTCTGCATTATAGGCAATGCTGATGAAAATACAATAGCAAATTGTCGTATCAGATTCAAAGCTAGTTTCTGAAATTCAGGTAATAGCGGTGAAAGTACAAAAATAAATTGTCGCATACGGTTCAAAGCGTGTATCTGTGTTCTGTCATTATTAAATTCCTTAGATTTGCTTACAAATGCAAGTGCTTATAATCAGCGTTCTCGTCATTGAATTTGAGAACACGTTCAGTTTGTGTGAGAATCTGTTTGTCTGTGTCCTTTCGGATTTCAAGTTGCATAACTTTTCAGATTTTACGTCGCGTAGCTTTTCGGATTTTAAGTCGCGTAGTCTCTGTAAATTGCTCAAATTGTACGCGCTGCGTGACTCTGACAAATGCTCGCAACGTGGCGGATTCTGTGACGTATTGGTGACTGAAATAGTTTTCAATTCTGTTACTTTAATACTTTCGTCAACTTATTTGTTATGTCGTTCACTTTTATTATCGACTTCCGTATTCAGAGTGTGTGAAACTTCCAGTGACTCTAAATTAAACTCGTCGCGTATCTGTACTGCGTTTTTAGGGCATTGTTCAGTGACTGCATTAATTTCGTTTTTATTTGATTCTGTTGTGCCTACACGTGTAATACTTAATTCTTGTGCAACAGTGCCAACTTCTTCATTACTGTTATTAGCACAAGCCTTAGTATCCTCACGTAATTGTTCTTTACTGTCCTGACATTGCACGGTAACAGCTGTAATCTGTTCTCTAGCTTGTTTGTTCTGTTCGTTAAGGTTGTCGTGCTTTTCGTTCGACAGTTTGAAACTTTCATTAATTGTTTCGCTAAGTTGTTTGAAATAGTCGTCTAATTTTTCATTATATTGTTTACCCTGTTGTAGCAATATTGCCATAATTTGTTCCAAGGTAACATTACCTACTCTATTCTCTGTACTGTTTGATGGTGTATCTGCAATTGTCGTGTTTTGTGTGACCATTTGGTCATTCTGTAATTTACAAAAAGGATTACCAGTCGATTGTACACTGTCGGTCACTATTTCGGAATTAAATAAATCCGTCCTACTTTGTGTATCCTGTTCATTTTCATTACATAAATTTGTCTGTTCGTCACGTGAATTTAGTAAACCGGTTGTGTTAAGCTGGGCAGCGCTCATTACAATAGAGCTCCCCGCGTCATCAATTGTCGTTAAGTTAACAGACGACACAATTAAGTTCGCTTGTTCATCATTAAGATAATAATCATCATTAGAGGTTGGAACGCACTGATTGTCGGTGAACGCAGGATTGTCATCATTACACTGTGTGTCACAATTACTATCGATCACGTTGTTTAAGTCGGTAGTTTCATTCATAATACCTCGCGATACACTATTCACAGTCTTTCGCGGCATTTTTACAAAAGTCACAATTATTCACAAAAGAAATAAGCACAATGCAAAAAGCAACAAACACAAATACAGCAGAGCAACGAATTGCCGATGATCTGAGGAAAGAAAGTCACAAAATTAGTAAAAGCGTTGCGCCAAATGCTAATTATATTTAAGCAAATAAGAGCAGATATCTGGCTACGTTTCAGAAGATTCTCAACGAAATACTATCCTGGACTGGATGTCGCCAAGTGTAACCTCCCCACAGAAATTTGAAAACGACATTATATAAATGTATAACAATTATAATCGTGCTAAGTGTAACCTCCCCACAAAATTTCGAAATGACAAAAATGTAAATGT
The DNA here is from genome assembly GCF_023898315.1 of Schistocerca nitens. Taxonomy (NCBI): domain Eukaryota; kingdom Metazoa; phylum Arthropoda; class Insecta; order Orthoptera; family Acrididae; genus Schistocerca; species Schistocerca nitens. Next base: position 507,839,759 of record NC_064615.1, read on the forward strand.
TAACGAGAATAGAACCTAGTGTAACCTCCCAGCAAATAAAATAATTTATCGACAATGACAATTAAATACGAGAAATAGCAATCTGACCCAAATGTAAGCTGCCCACAAAAAATGTAAGACAATTCAATGATAATGAAATCTCAGTGAGAATGAATACGCAAATAGACCGAAATGTCGATCTTTAGGCCCTGATTAAATTCAAATTCTTACCTCAGTAAAACTGCATCTGCTCTTATTTTTCGCCATAGCTTGGAAGAAATGAATCGCAATTTTTTTTTTTTTTGAATTTAAGTAAATTTTTTCTTTAAGGAAATGCATGGGAAATTTTCTTTCAATAAAATGTTTGTTTTGTTAAAATGCTTGGTTTGAAAGCAAATTATTATTGGGGCGATTCTTGAACAAATTAGTTACAGTTAATTTACATTACATTATCAAATGTGCGCAATGCTGTTTCATTACCTTATTTAAAAATATACCTCGTCCTGAATCTTGACCAGAGGGCCATGTCGACGCCTGCCCACTCCTCACACACAACTCCGACTGACTCTCGCGTGGTACTAGCACAGACTATGTCATCTCGTATGCGCTACTACTCTCGAACTGCCATACCGACTGCCTACATGCAACTGCACTCTCTCGCAACTCGACTGCAACTGAACTGAACTCTCGCGCGGTCAGGCGCAGACTAGGAACGACAAACAGCTCTCTGGTCAGAGACTCTGCAATGCCTCGCCATCACCGCCACACAACATACGTGTTTCAACATGTATCATTCAAAGTACTTTCCTTCGCCGGCCACTACTTTCTCCCATCTTTCGAGCAGTGTGCGTATCCAGCGTCGAGAAAACTGTTCATCTTTCGAAGCGATCCACGAATCGATCCAGTTTTTGACTTCTTGAGACCGGAAGTACTGGTCAGCCAGGCCATGCGCCATTGATGTAAACAGGTGATAGTCGGAGGATTGTCTGGAGAATACGTCGGGTGGGGTAGGACTTCCCATTTTAACGTTTCCAAGTACGTTTTGACCTCTTTTTCAACGTGGGGTCGAGCGTTGTCATGCTGCAAAATCATTTTATCGTGCCTCTTACTGTATTGCCGCCGTTTGTCTTTTAATGCTCTGCTAAAACGCATTAATTGCGTTCGATAACGAGCATCCGTGATTGTTTCACTTGGTGTTAACACCTCATAGTACATGACTCCGAGCTGGTCCCACCAAATGCAGGACATGATCTTGGAGCCGTAAACATTCGGTTTGGCCGTCGATGTGGAAGGGTTATCGTATTAAACCCATTTTTTGTCCTCGGTCACAATGCGATGCAGAAATCCCTTCCATATTTGCATCTGAAGCAACTGTTCACAAACACACAAACACCGTTCAATGTCTCTTGGTTTCAGCTCATATGGGACCCAGGTTCCTTCTTTCTGAATCATGTCCATAGCCTTCAATCGTTTTGAAATGGCTTGCTGTGTTCTTCTTGAGTTTGACGCGAGTCTTCACTGAGCAATGTCTCCAATTCTGCATCTTCGAAAACATTCTCTCTTCCACCACTGTGCCGGTCTACGACGTTAAAAATCACCGTTCTTGAAGCGTTGAAACCACTCACGACACGTTCTTTCACTAATAGCGTCCTTTCCATACGTACATGAGAGCATTCGATGAGACTCAGCCGCTGTGTTCTTCATACTGAAACAAAAACGTAACACCTCCCGTAAATGACGAGACTTAGGCTCGTAAACTAACATTTTCAATCAAGAACAACTTTATGATGTAGACACAAATCCACTAGTGTTTGAATGAGGTTGTGTTGACCGAGGTCCAAGCTAACTGCCTGACGTCTGCGATCTGTTTCTTTCGACCGACGGCTACCTATCGGCAAACGGCGGAAGCAAAGTTGTACACCTTCATGTTTCAGTTTCATACATGGTTACACTCTATACAAATACTTTTAGAAAAGACTTCCTGACAATTAAATCAATATCCGATGTCAACAAACTTCTCTTCCTCAGCCGGCCGTTGTGGCCGAGCGGAACTAGGCTCTTCAGTCCGGAACCGCGCTACTCCTACTGTCGCAGGTTCGAATCCTGCCTCGGGCACGGATGTATGTGATACCCTTGGGTTAGTTAGGTTTAAGTAGTTCTAAGTCTACGGGACTGATGACATGGACTGATGACATCAGGTGTTAAGTCCCATAGTGCTTAGAGCCAGTTTTTTCTCTTCCCCAGCAATCCTTTCCTGGCCATTGCCGTTCTACATTTTATATCCTCTCTACTTTGGCCATCATCGGTTATTTTGCTGCCCAAATAACAAAACTCATCTATTACCTTAAGTGTCTCGGCTGCCAGTCTAATTCTTTCAACATCACTGTCTGTTCCGATCAACTACTCTTCCATGTCCTTCGCTGTCTCTGACAGAATTATAAAGCCACAGGCAAAGCTCGAAGTTTTTATTTTTTTCTCTGTGAACTTTAATTGCTACTCTAAATTTTTCTTTTTTTTTTCCTCTGCTGTTTGCTCAGAGTATAGATTGAAGAAAATCGACGATGGGCTACAACACTGCCTAACTCACTTTCGTTCCCCTAGACTCTAATAACTGCTGTTTGGTTTCTGTACAAGTTGTAAATAACATTTGGTCCCTATATTTTACTCCTGATACCTTCAGTATATCAAAGATAGTATTCCAGTCAACACTGTGAGAAGCTTTCTCTAACGAGGGGACCTTTTGGGAGGAGCATCGAGTTATGAGCTCCCACTTCTCCTGCTTATAGTGTGGGTAGGCACCTGTCACACCCTAAAATTCGAGGTGCCAATGCGGCCTCGTTTTTGAAATACTGTCTGTTAAAGTTTGGGCAGCTCTTTATATACAGAAAAGTTTCACTATTGTGGCAAGTGAGCGAGTAGCCGAGTGGCAAGTGAGCGAGACTCCCATCTATGCTACTTTTGTTTTCGCGATGCTAGATCCATCGCAAAAAGAAGTATTCCGTAACGTCAATGCAGTGGCGTTTCCTGCGGACTTGAGAAAATACAGATGCGATTGCGACAAAAATGAATGTGCATTCGTACAATGTTCGTGGTGTCGAAAGTACAAATGTTTTGATTTTTTTATAAAAAGTATCATCCGTCGGAACGTACTCGTCAAAATATAGGAAATATCGATTAACTTTTCCATTAAATGAAACATATTTTAATCCCTCATTGGTTGGTTTTTTATATTCCCTTCCTCAACGGAACAAAATTAAAAATACAACGAAAACAAATTGAACAATAATAAAATATTTCAAGCAATTACATTACGGTTAATTTCCTGTTAAAATAAGAAGAACGCAAAAGATTGAAACAAAACGTGAGATTCAATTTGTAATTTTTATTTATAGAAGCTTGTAATTCTTTTTAATCAATTCCTTGCGGAATGTTCATGAATAACTATAAATTAAAACAAGCATTTGAAAAAAAAGGAGACAATAGTAGCATAGACGGGTCTCTAACCAGGGTCGCCTTGACGGGAGTCTAGCTATCTTGTCACGCGGCTACTCACTCACTTGCCACAATAGTGAAACTTTTCTGTATACAAAGAGCTGCCCAAACTTTAACTGGCAGTATTTCAAAAACGTGGCCGCATTGGCACCTACAATTTTAGGGTGTGATCGGTGCCTACCCACACTCTAAGCAGGCCAAGTGGGAGCTCGTAACTCGATGCTCCTCCCAGAAGGTCCCCTCGTAAGTCTACAGATGCTGAAAACGTATGTTTGCCTTTCCTTAACCTATCCTCTAAGATGAGTTATTGAGTCAGTACTGCCTCATTCGTTCCTTCACATCCGCGGAATGCAAACTGATCTTCCCTGAAGTCAGTTTCCATCAGTTTTCCCATTCCTCTGTAAAGAATTCGTGTTAGTATTTTGCAACCATGACATACTGAACTTATAGTTCGCTGACTCTTCAGCATCTGCTTTCTTTGGGGTTTTTCTTGAAGTCTGAGTGTATTTCGGCTTTCTCATACCTCTTGCACATCAGACGGAAGAGCTTTGTTTTGACTGGCTCTCCAAAGGCTACCAGTAGCTCTGACGGAATATCGTCTACTCCCGCAACCTTGTTTCAACTTATGTCTTTCAATTCTCTGTCAAATTCTGTTCGCAGCATCATATCTCCCATTTCATCTTCACCTACATCCACTTTCTCTTCTATTATGTTGCCTTCAAGTTCATCTGCCTTGTACACTGAGGTAGCAAACGTCGTGGGATAGCGATATGCACGTATACAGATGGCGTAGTATCACGTACACGAGGTATGAAAGGGCGGTGAGTTGACGGAGCTGTCGTTCGCACTCGGGTAATTCATGTGAAATGGTTTCCGACATGGTTATGGGCGCACGATGGGAATTAATAGACTTTAAACACAGAATGGTTGTTGGAGCTTGACACAATCGTTAGGGAATTCAATATTCCTATATCCACAGCGTCGAGAGTGTGCCAGAAGTACCAAATTTCTGGTATTACCTCTCATCACGAACAACGGTGTGACTGATGGCCTTCATTCAACGACCTAGCGCAAACAGACAAGCAACATTGCGTGAAATAACTTCAGAAATGAATGTGGGACGCACGACGAACGTATCTGTAGGACATCACGGTGAAATTTGGCGTTAATCGCTATGGCAGCAGAGGAACGACACGATTTCCTCTGCTAACAGCATCACGTAGCCTACAGCGCCTCTACTTGAGTCGTGATTGTATCTGTCGAACCCTAGACGACTGGAAAACCGTGGCCTGGTCGGATGAGTCCCGATTTCAGCTGGTGAGAGCTGATGGTAGGATTGGAGTGTGGCGCAAGTGATTCGAGTGTAGCGCAGGTCCCACGAAGCCACAGGATGGAAGTTGTCAGCAAGCTAATGATGGTGGCTCCATAATGGTGTGGGCCGTGCTTACGTGGAATGGACTGGGTCCTCTGGTCCAGCTGAACCTCTCATTCAATGCAATTCTTTATGTTGCCAAACAGTGATGGAATTTTTATGAATGACAACGCTTCACGTCAGCGGGCCACAATTGTTCGTAAGTACTTCGAAGGACATTCTCGACAATTCGAGCGAATGATTGGGCTATCCAGATCGCCCGAAGTGGATCACGTCGAAAATTTACGGAACACCATCGAGAGGTCACTTCGTGCAGGACATCCTGCACCGGAAATAATGTCACAATTTTTTATCTTGATTGGTTTGATGCGGCCCGCCGCGAATTTCTCTCCTGTGCCAACCCTTTCATCTCAGGGTAGCACTTGCAACCCATGTTCTCAATTATTTGCTGCATGTACTCCAGTCTCTGTCTTCCTCTACACTTTTTACCCTCTACAGCTCCCTCTAGTACCTTGGAAGTTGTTCCCTAATGTCTTGCCAAGTATCCTATCAACCTGTCCGTTATTCTTATCAGTATTTCCATATATTTTCTTCGCAGATTCTGCGGAGAACCTCCTCATTCCTTAGCTTATCGGTCCCACAAATTTTCAACATTCTACCGTAGCACCACATCTGCAGATGCTTCGATTCTTTTGCGTCTTTTTTTTCCCAGTCCATGTTTCACTATATACATTTCTGTGCTACAATCGTACATTCCCAGAAATTTCTTCTTCATTCCTAGGCCTATGTTTCTCGATACAAGCAGACTTCTGTTGGCCAGGAATGTCCTTTGCCTGTACCGTACGACAATAGACGTAGAATGGAATGTCGTCTCTATAAATTATGTCTAATTTATGTGAGCAGTTGACGAAATGGACTGGCCCTGAAAAGAGTCTCTAAAAATGATCTGAAGATAGCTATTTAATTTTTCTGAAACTACTGACCATTGTGCGTTCTGGGCGAATGAACTTCTGTAATAAGAAGAACGACCGTGTTTTTATTAATTATTCTGCTAATATCAGGCTTTAAAATACGACCTCATGATGGTATAACATCGTGTTAAATTCAGGATCAGTTTGACTGACTATACATAAGCCACAGGTTATATAAAATTTTAGGATTTATCTGACATAATCAATAAAGTACCCAAACGTGCGTATTTTCATCAGACATTATTTATATTGCCACGTACTAAATTCAGAAACTAAATTAAGTAAAATCTCTGAATGTGTACGAAAAATACAATTACACAGGGCGGTCAGACATAGTCAGAAAAGCTTGTAAGGGTGTTTCAGTGTAGGCTGTGCTGTAAAATAATTATAAGAAAAAATTTCGACACGTCGCGCCGTTCGCGAGTTAATTAGCGTTGAAGTTAGTCAATCAGGCAGTTGCATTAACAAATTCAAGCGGCTCGCCAGATACGGTGTCGTCAAACATGTTTCTCGCTTGGTTTTGTAGAACCGATCAAGAGAACCATCCAAAAAATGGACATGGCTCGGTAGTAAAGATAGAACCAAAGCCAAAGGCTGAGTAGTCCCGTGCGTTATGAGAACAACTGACAACAATTGTACCTGGCGCGCCGCTTCAATAGGCGCTCAATGGATTGATTGGCTAACTTCAATGTTACTTAACTCGAAAACGGCGCAACCTGCCGATTTTTTTTTCTTAGAAACCTTAACAACATAGCTTACAACACCTTTACAAGCTTTTCAGGCTGTTTCTGATCAGCCTACATACTCAAAGTTTTATTTCATTGCTAGAAACTTGATAAACTATAAATTTTAGAAGTACATGTGTATTGGGTCCCTCATTAAACCTCTAAGATCGAATCAATCCTTATGACTTGACTGAGGGAGTCAAATTTCAAGATGAACAGTCAGTATTTGGCAAACGTAAATTCTTGCCAGTGGCTCGTTACGTTAGAGGAGAAATCAGTCTGTCATGAATATCAGGAAATTTATCGCTCAATTATATAATTAGGAAAATTAACCACAGAAATACAGATACACCACTTACCGGATCATACACGTACACATGATGGCATCACTCGTCACGCGTTTTATGTCCCGCAAGGACCTCTTACGTCATTCAAAATTCTATCAGTTGGTGTACCTCGCACGAGGACCCGATTATAGCAGGGCATTGTACAAACCTTTCCGCCAAGCGCGCGAATCGGCAAATGAGCGAACACAGCCGTTAAAAGAGAACGTAACGACGTCTAGCGCTTCGTCAAAAGTGCACACACTCGCGCGTGCTGATTTTAAGTGCTTAAACTATACCATAAACGTTTCAATTCATTAATTTTTTGGATAACTTGCTGTCCATATAAGCAGATAAACTGTTGCAGACATAATTGTTACACAAGTGACTAGCAGAAGAAATTAAGTCAGGGCAGTGTATGATGTTACATTACAGACATGACATGAAATTAACATGAAATATTTTATAACAATTCCTGTAGCACATATCTTATAATAATTGTTAAATTTACTAACAACGAAACTGTTCCTTATTTAACTACATCTACATCGTACTCTGTTACTTCTGGCACCACTATCTGATTCCCCCTTCCCCGTTCCACTCGCGAATGGCGCGTGGGAAGCGTCTGTATTACTTCTAATTTCTCGAATTTTCTTCTCATGGTCATATTGTAAGTAATATGTAGGAAGAAGTAGTCTAATATATTGTCCGACTCTTACCGGAAAGTGCTTCCTCCAAATTACAATCGTAGGTCTCTCCGCGATAAGCGACACCTCTCTTGTAACGTCTGGACATTGTTGAGTATCTCTGTAACACTTCCGCGCCAACCAAACGATCCAGTGAAGAAAGGATTTTTTCCATCTCCTCCATCAGTCCTAGACTGATTAACAATACTCAAGACGCGGACGAACAAGCACGTTGTAAGTCATTTCCTTCGTGGATGATTTACATTTCCTTAAGATTCTTCCTATGAATCTCAATTTGGCATCTGCTTTTCCTGCTATATGTTTTATGTGCTCATTCCAGCTAAGATCACTCCGGACAGATACTCCCAGATATTTCACGGTATGTCCCTTTGCAGTATAGTATCCCCAGAGAAGACCAACAACTCTTCCACGTTCTACCTTGACAGCTCCCAGAATCTGAACAGCCTGTGACAACGAGCAGTACACTGGCAGCTATGGCGGAAGGGTGAGCGAGTTACGACAGACACTATTATAGCACGTGGGAACGACCGATTGCTGAAATCTGCGAGCGAAGCATAATTACATCATGGAAGCCGTCATACTAGCGACTAGGAGAGCGTCGTAAGGAGGCATTGGTGTTCGCAACAATAAGTATTCAGTGCCGAACCAGGAGAAAGGGCCTCTGGAAAATGAAGCTGCGAATCTCTGAAGTCACTAGGAGAGCTGACAACGAGGGAAAACCAGGACACTTGATGTCATAGCAATCCCCACCGCCGCAGAGCGCATAGTAAGAGTCAACACATATATCCCACCCTTTCTGATAAATGTCTGATTGCCGACTACCCAGCGTCTTGCTTCAACCCTTGTGTCAGTTGCAACTATCCAATGAGAGCGGGGCTATGGACGTCCACCCTCGGCGCGCCGAGATTTCTTCGCTCGTCTGTGAAGCCACAAGTCAGGCTGAAAGGGCGCTGCTTCCAAAAACTGCACTGACAACTTCCGACGCGATGCTGATGGGGTACGGAAGCCGCCATCACCCGCAGATCTGCTGGAGGCTTGACCTGCGTGGCCTGGATACTGTCTGTCATCTGCCTCCGAGAGGGAGTGTCACTGCTGTTCCTCATCCCGATCCCGAGCCCAACACCTACGCTGCCGACTTCTGTCTCCCAAACGTGGGCCGAGAGATGACCCCTGTGAACCCGCGAGTACTTCAGGTGGACCTGCGTGAGTAGAAATCTTCGACGTCAACGAAAGCACTTTGGATACAGATATGTAGAGCTGGAGGCCACCGGAATCTACGGGTCGATGGACGCCCCATGAGTAACAGCCACCACTAGCAGCTTGCTGTGTTAGGGAACTCCAGGTCGAGCAGATACCGGCCCTCTTCTGCTAATAAGGCCCCTGCTCTGCCAGCCCGGCTGTCGGGTGGAGCTTTGGAAGACAATCCTGTATTACCGCGTAAGAAACGTGTTATTGTCAATGATGTTTCCTTAGTACTCTCCAGCGTAGAGTATACCACCGCATCCATCCCAGCTCTCTCCTGACGACTGTAGGAGTCTGGGACTAGACTCCTATAGGTACTTACTGTTTCCAGCAATTTGTCATCAATAGTGCAGTTGTACAGTGGTGGATTTCTTTTTTAACTACGCAAAATACGCTATATTTATTTACGTTCAGGGTCAACTGCCAGAGCCTGCACGATTCACCAACCCTCTGCAAGTCATTCTGCAAATCGATAGTCTTCTGGCGTTGCCACTCTATTACTGACAACCGCATCATTTGCAAGCTGTCTTAAAAAGCATTTGACGCTTTATACTAGGTAACTTACATACTTTGTAAATAGTAGCATTACTATTGCACTTCCTTGGGGTACTTCGGAAATTACCTTTAGAGCTATCGATTTTATTTTGGTACATATTTCATACCTTATGCAAGTCTTTCTTCCATTTACACAATTCACGCTCAGATTTTATATAACAAAATCGGCCATGTACACAGCGTAACTTCAAACATTTTCTCCAAGGTACCTGTAACGAAAAATTTACAGCCTTTTGTTTATCACTGAAAGCTATTACTGTACACATTTTCTTTGGCCCAGGAAGGTACTGTATTTTTGTTCTGGACTTTACTTAGCATCGAACAAGCGTTCACAGAATTGTCAGTCATTTCCTGTTTCTTCTAATGCATCCACAATGTTTAATTAAATGTTGACATATTCGAATTAATATCCAAGAAATAAGCCAGTAAATAATACATATGTAGGTCTTCAGGTTAAGTAGATGATTTCGATTGTATACCATGTTCTTCGTATTTCATCTTTGCAAGATTTAAAACATTAATTGGATTCCACATTACCGTGAAACTCTGCAACCTGTGCAAAGAGAGATGCTATTAGCATCATATACAAAGAAAACAAAGAACGATAAAGCAGTTTTATTTTCATCTTTAGAAGTTACCGATACGATGCTGATTATTATGTATATTAAATGACTTGCAGATTTTAGTTAATAGTAACTGCGAACAACTGGGTCAGAGAAACTATCAATGAAAACTGAAATTCGCTTTTAAGAACTGCGATCACGTTATTTGTTTTCTAATGTCACGTAATCATGGCTATGTGCCTAGTAGGAGTGTACCTGCTCCAGCTACCTGACGAGCTATGAATTTGGCAGCTTTCTACGTCGTTCTTAAAAACTTCTAGTGTGTACTAGCAGTAAAGTTTTGATATTGTGTTTCTTTCGTTGTATCCCTCCCTCATAAAAAGAAGTTCAGGGTAGGTTTGCCATGTCGGATTGGACCGGTCCCTCATCAGCCTCGTGATGCTGATCGGGCAGCTACTTGACTGAGAAGTAGCGGCTTGACGTTCTGGGAAATCTGCAACACGTGTGGGAGAGCCACATGCTCCTCCATACAACCTCCAATGACGCCGCAAAGCACAGGATGACAGTTTAAAGCGCATACCCGTTTTCGAGAAACTAAATAGATGTGGACACATGAGCCTCGTACGTACACATCAAAAATCAGTTGCAACACATGCTTAAACAAAGCATAGCCTTCAACGGGCACAACCTCAGAATACTTCGTTTGTTGAAAAAGTTTCGAGACTGTATTAATAATAAATAAAGATATGTTAATATGGTGGTTTGAATGCTTCAGGTGTCTTACATAGTCTCTCCCCTTCCTCCCCCTCCCCCCCCCCCCCCCATTCCCTCCAAAACTGAGAACAATGCATAGAACGTTCATACAACCGCGTGAATGTGTCAGAGAGGTCCTTCTTCAGGATACTGTTGAACTCGCTCGTCACATTCTCACTTTCTTCGGTCTTGGTGAACCATCTGAGACACATGCTGCACTTTGTCGTTTTTTGGTAGGTTCGTCACCCGTGGTCATTTATTTATTTATTTATTTATTTTCGGAAAAGAACTGTCCGCGTTTTTCATTTAAATCAAGTTGAGGTAAGCGTCCACGCATCGCTGTTTTTGTTTGAGAGTCAAGGTCTGTGGTACAAACTTTGCGCACAGTTTTATCTTCTTCAAACGTTTTTGGAGAATGTCTTGAACACTTGATTTAGAGATGTTGCCCCATAGCAATTTGTGATACAACAACGTCGACGCATTACGCACGCACCTCCCCTACTTAAACCTGCCTGCTCATAGCTGACTGGTCGAATGCACATTTGTGGTTTACGGTTGTTAGTTCAAGCAGCCACCATAGTTACGGCGCTGACGTCATTGAAATGTCAGGAATAAAGTCAGTTTCGGAACGTTTTGGTCTGGCGGTGTAAGTATCCAGAAACAATATACATACAAGCGACTGGACAATAAGTAGTCGCGCACCGGTAATCCGTACTTTCCAGGTACCGAAATTATGCTACAACATTGACACACGGAACGCTGCGTTGCATTTTGACCTGCTTTCGATTTCCCAGCTGCAGTCGACTGCAGGTCGCCTGTTAGTTTGTGCAGCAAAATCGCCTAACCAAGCTGATTATTCCGACTGTCTCTTCTTATTCTTATGCCAATAACTGCCGGCGTACTCCAAAATACTCTTATGTACGTACACATAGTAGATGCTGATTACAGTGCTACTAATTTGTATATGGCAAAAACATGTTTTACTTGTGTGTTAGTTTCTTCGCCTTTCTCTAAGTTATTACTGTTTGTGTCGTGAGTCACGGACTGGTGAAAGCCACTGTTTTAACCAAGCAATAAAGAGTTAACTTACGTCTCACTTGGATACAACTGTTTCACATGTTTCTGTACATAGGAAACTATTGTAGTGGTTCGTTATTTACCGTTTTGTCTTCCGCGAACGAAGCAAGAATGTGTCTAACGCAAGCCGAACAATTTTATAGATGGACGCAAATTGCACTTTCGTAATATCGTATTTTGAGTCATTTTATAATACCATGCATTCGTTCTCACTGTCAGAACGTTGCCAAACGAAATTTGTACTCCGCATCACAGCCGCTATTTTCAAAACCAAATGAATTGGTCACAATGTTATTTGTGCAGCTTCCTTTCTCGGAATGCTCGAACACGGATTTTTCTTCACATTGACTGTTTTCTAAGCAATGATTGTGCTTTAGATCCTGACGTGCGTGCTGTTTATGTCATACGGCAAGATTCCAATTAATTCCATCATTTTTTCGTTCTAACTAGAGAGACGCAAACAAAGCTTTCCTGCGGCTGTTGTGTCACGTTTTCTATCCAGCACGCTACAAGCGTATTTCTCTGATTTTTCTGCCAAGGCTCTGCGGATGTTCTCCCTACGGCTTCGGAATCTGTCTGGCGGATCTCTACGCTTTTTTTATAGCTCGCAATTCCTAGCGTTGCTTCCCTACTGGTTACCCGCGACGAGATGCCCCGATATATTCCACGAGGTCATAGTAAACACGCAGCACGTAATCCCTCACTTCCATAATTTTTTCTTATTCTTCTTGCACATTTTATTGTTCAGAATACTGCGCATCCTATTTTTTACACCTCGAACAACTATCCGATTGACGTCAGACACGGGAAGGGGTGACGGGGGCAAGTGGACGATATGTCTGAATGGGGGAAAATCTGACAGGCTAAAGATAAAACACGTTCCATACCCTACCTACTGTTAATTCCTGTTTGCATGCCAGCTCTCGAACCTCATCTATATACTTTGCAGGTAAATGTATTGCTGCTAAATTTTGACTTAAACGAATAGTCGTAAGGAAATGGTGAAAAGCTGGATTTTTTCGTAGCCTCACTGATCGCTGACAAAAAAATCAGCCTTTTACTCTTTTTTTTTTTTTTTTTTTTTTTTTTTTGCAAATTGATCCATTCTGTTTACTTGCTACAACATAATAGTCCTCTGTGACACAAATTACATGATATAATTTTTCTTAGGTTCCACAAATTTAGAAGTTGACTGCCTTCAAGATTGGGATATTTCTGTTATTCTTGTGACATTATTGTTGCCGTCTTCAGTCAGAAGACCGGTTTGCTGCAGCACTTTATGTTATTCTGTCTTTTGTAAGACTCTTAACCTCTGCGTGGCTGGTACAGCGTACATGCATTTTAACCCACTTGCTGCAACCGAGTCCCACAGTTCTCTCTATTACCCAATTTACGATTTTTTGATGTCTCAGAATGTGTCTTATCAATCGATGGCTTCTTTTAATCAAATTTTGGCCATAAATTTCATTTCTCTGCGGTTCAGTACAGTACCTTCTCATTATCCAGTCTGCTCATCTAATCTTCAGCATTCTTCTGCAGCTTCTATTCTCTTTTTGTCTGAACTGCGCATAGTCCACGTTTCACTTCTTTACAAGACTACACTCCAGAGATTTAACTTGACAAATGACATCCTGCAATTTTAATTTACATTCAATGTTAAAAAAACTATCTTTTTCAGAACTTTTTCGTTAACATTGCCAATCTGCATTTTATATCCTCTCCATTTACTTTGGTGTGCAAATGACAAAATCCATCTACTGATTTTTTTGCTGTTTGAGGCTCTGTCTCTGAATTCATCAGTCGCAGTGGGTGGCGAGTGGTGCAGTAGCAGTCCCTCTGAAACTCAACAGCAAATGTTTTCAGTTTGTGAGAGATCTGGAGATAGCGCTGCCTACGCCTTCTTCTGTATCGAATTAGGTCGACTCTGAGGGCAGCTTGTAATCTTGTGATATCTTGCCGAAAGATAACGTTGTGGAGACCTCCAGGATAGGGCAGCACCGGCCTTAAACCGTCAGGAAGCTGGAGTCCAAACTACTGCTTGTACAAAATGGACGTGGTCGTGCTGTGTACCCTGCACCACCCCATGGCATATCCTCACACCGGATGCTTGGCCCGTGTGTCGGTGACGAATCCAGTGCCACGGCGTTTTTTCTCCTAGTATCCTGCACACAAAAATACGTCCATCGTGATAATTTATGCACGTCTGAGGATCGTCTGTAAAGACGAGGTGACGTCCCATCCGTGCCCAGTGTTGTGTTGGGCGTAAAATTGTAGGCGAGCCTCTCTCTGCCTACACATCAAGTGAAGCCAGAATAATGGTCGCCATTTGTATTCCAGAGGTCGTCAGACTGTCCGTGTTGATTCTTGTCTTCTAACAAAAAAGTTCATTTCCTGACACAAGGTTGGTGATGTGACTGTAGATTCCTGGATGGTCCAATGAACAAAATGTCTGCCCCTCGGGCACTAGTCACTTAGTGCCCTTGAGGATCTTCATTGCATTGATTACGTCCCACTTAGATTCATAGATCCCACATCCGCATACCACTTTTAGTCCCCTGACTATCGAAAACACCAATATCTGGGAATGGTAAACTGCAGGCTATACAACATAGTGCTGCAGCAATACGAAATTTTCTGGTATTCGAATCTCCTTCCCACATGAGGCATACCACGATTGTCTCAAATACAACAAAAATTCAAATGCTATTTCTGAATGGAAAGCCTGCTGCGTAATCTTTCCTAATATTCGGAATACATATGGAGTTAGCCCTGTTTACTTCGTGAAGCACAGAAATAGCATTCATTTGTATATATGAAGGCTGAATTACACGTAACGTTTTGTCAAGGCTGACACAAATCGTGCAGCTACACTATTCAAAATTTCGTTCGGTCTTTCGCTCAGCCAATCGCTCCGTAGTTCCGAAATTGTCACGGAGAAAGAAGTGTTTTCAGTGACGACGTTTGTGTTACCTGCTCTTAAACTGAAGAAGAAAGTGAAGTCTACACGTCGTGTACCATGATCCCCGGATTGGACATTTAAGAGAGGACGTTCTCTAAGGGTATCTTCTCCGAGTACTACAGCAGGAACCAGATGATTGGCGTAGTTACTTACTTATGAAAGTAGGAAAGTACTGTAAACTGTTAACTCTTGTAGCCCCAGAAACTGAAAAAAAAAGATAGCGTCACGAGGGCGGCTATCAGCCCTCACGAGACTCACCGTTACGTTATGTATAGCAGGGGTTCTAGCGACTGGAAGGAGCTACAAGGATCTTGAATTTACAACTATTCTTTCGAAACAAGCTTCTAGCTGCATCATACCAGAAACCTGTGAAGTTACATAGAACGTTTTGAAAAAGAAATATTTGAAGCTATGTAAATAAAACAACGAATCTTTCGCTTTTAAAAGAAAAGGGTTTATCTAAAATAGTGGAGATTTGACAAAAATATTATCAAATTAACACCTCGAAACTTTACGTAAGACTTTTATGTAAATATTATCTGCTTGAAAAATTAAACCAAACGAAGTAATAAAATATGCAGAAGTGATTCAGCATATAGAAAAGTAAAAACAATCTTCGGTGAAATTAAAAGCAAGGGTGGTGACATTAAGAGTGCAACGATAATTCCACTGTTAAACGCAGAGGAAAGACCGCACAGGCGGAAAGAGTACACTGAAGGAATCTATGAGGGGGAAGATTTCACTGATGTGATAGAAGAAGAAACAGGAGACGATTTAGAAGAGATACGGATCCAGTATTAGAATCAGAAGCTTTGAAAGACTTAAGATCAAACAAGGCAGAGGGTACAGATAATATTCCATCAGAATTTCTAAAATCATTGGGGGAAGTGGCAACAAATCAACTGCTACACGTTGGTGTGTAGAATATATGAATCTGGCGATATACCATCTCACTTCGGGAAAAAACATAATCTGCCGATTACAAGAGCTATTAGGTGCCAGAATTACGGCACAATCAGCTTAACAGTCGAAGCATCCAAGTTGCTGAAAAGAATAATATACAGAATAATAATTGAGGATGTGATGGATGACGATCAGTTTGGCGTCAGGAAAGGTGAAGGCACCGGAGAGGCAGTTCTGACGTTGTGGTTGATAATGGAAGCAAGACTAAAGGAAAATCAAGACGCGTTCATAGGATTTGTTGACCTGGAAAAAGTGTTCGATGATGTCAAATTGTGAAAGGTGTTGGAAATTATGGGAAAAATTTAGGTAAGCCACAGCAAACGATGGGTGGTATACAGTGTGTACGAGAGCCAATAGGACATAATATGAGTGAGACACCAAGAATGACGTGCTCGGATTAAAATGGATGTAAAATAAAGTTGTAGTCTTTGACCCATTCTCTTCAATCGAAGATGCAATGACGGAAATAATAGAAAAGTTTAAGAGTGGAATTAAAATTCAAGGTGAAAAGATATCAGTGATGAGATTCACTAATGACATAGTTATCGTCAGTGTAAGTGAAGAAGAATTAAAGGATCTGTTGAAGGGAATGAACAGTCTAATGAGTAAAGAATATGGACTCAGAGTAAATAGAATTGTCATTTGCAATACCTCCAGTTCAGCTTAAAATGCGACTTCATTAATGAGCTTATGCGCAAGTATATTTTGGGTCCATTTAAGATCGAGTAATTTATGCGGTATATGTTTTCCATAATCAACAGAGTCATCGTTAGAACGAATAGAATTTTAGTTTATCTCCGGCTAGTGTAAGTATTTCTGTACAATACCACTGATTTTAAAATGGATTCTCTTACTTTTGATAGAAGACTGGTCACTGGACGATGGTGTGTCAGTGCTTGATACAGTTTTCATTGCAGTTTCCGCTCTCCCGCCTTGTGGTCTTAGAGAATGTGGGAATACAACCTCTATTTGCGATTCCTCTTCATTTACCAATTCTTGATCATCTTCCTCTTAAATAAAATAAAACGAACCTACTTGTTTTTATCTATGACACAAAACAAGAGCTAAACGAAAAATCTATTTAATTTTCACTATTGTCTGACTGATTTAGAAAGTTTGAAACTAATTAGAAAAAATCGATGCAGAGATTACTTTGACTTTGTTGTGTTGTTTGCTAACTACGCTGCACACAATTTTCTTTTGTTAAAAATACAGTAGAAACTCCACTTTAACATACAAAACTAATACTGTACATAATACTTAAAATGGAACTTAGAAAAAGTCAACGTGCCTAATTTTTTATGAGTGATGCAATAAATAGTGTTTGTCCTCCACAAAAATTAAAATTCATTTTAATTACTTACCTCTTTTTCAGAATCTTCTATGTTTGACTGTGATCTTCTCTGGAATTGGTCTTCGACGTTCAATAAAGAAAGTAAATCGAAGTACCACAAAGAAGGTTAATAAACTTCCTCCGTTTCTGCTACAGATCGCATGATCGCTTTTGTTTTCGCACTCTCTTTGCGGTCAACTGTTCGAAATGAGTTGGTCTTTTTGCTGATTAACTCTTTCGTTGCTTTACGTTCCACTTCCTTGTCATTATTAACCAAAGAGTCATATGCCTGGTTTTTGTCGTTTCGGTTACCGTAATCCTTAAATTTTATTTGCCAAAAGCAAGGAAAACTTTGAGATAGCTCTCTGAACTCAGTGAAAAAATCGAGAGTCCAGTAGCATAAGTCTGCCATTTTCTCTCGCCACTAAACGAAGCTCTAGCTCCAGCGAAAGTAGACTGCTGGTAGTGCTAAATTTTAACAATAACTCTTATGTGCGTCTGCATGCACAGACTTGTCGGGAGTCTTGCATGTACAGAAGGCTGCAGCCTACCAGTCGTTCGCGAACTTGTCAAATTTCATTCATTTCATCCAAGACTGTCAAACTTCCGTCCACACGTGACGTTTAATTTGATAAATTTGGTATGATAATGCCAAACTCACGACACAACGTCGTGTGTAGACCAAGCTTTAGACTTTATTACACGCCAGTTTGAAATGTATTGCATGTGATTTCATAGTGTCGCAATTAAAATCACCAGCACACGTTTTTGTGAGTCTGTCTGTCTATCTTTTTAACACCTGCGATTTCTAAATGCAGCTTCCATCCCAATGTAACGCTAATTCTTGGTAATCGTTTTATATTTTTTTTAATATTTTTGGATGTTTGATTACTTTGAAGTTTTTAATATCATGACCTCGAGCTTCCGCAGCAGCCATTAATGCGGAAACCCCATTTTTACCGCTAATTTTGATTCTTGAAGAGCCCTTTACGTCCTGACAGATTCCATTGCAGTGAATCAGTGTTTAGCTTTTCGTTTACACCAACGACGGAGCTCAGTCGTCCTTTCCGATTTTGAAGCCTCAGTGGATACTTATTCTTATCATTTTTCATCAGTCCCAAAGCACCTTGTAACGCTCTCTAGCACTTCAGATAAGGTAATTTGCGACCTGTAATGCACCAAGCACTAGTTATCGCGTAACAGCCTTCTCTTTTTCTTCAGGTTGCAACAGTTTTGTGTGTTATTCTAATATTTGCATGTTCCAGTAAAATATATTGACGACAGAGAGGCGCACATTAAATTGCCAGCTGGCAACTCTCTGTACGTCGCACTTAAGAGTCGTGTCGTACCCACATAAAGTCTTAGTCCCTGGCAACAGGCCACGTCCGTGGACACATTCCCTCTCTTTAGCCACGCTCTCTAACTCTCTGCCACAGATTCACACACTCAGTCGCAGCGTGTTAAAAATTTATACCTTAAAACTACAGCTGCAAAGATGAAGTCGTAAATGTTATCAAAATGTGACCCCAAAGTGAAACATTGTAAGCAATAGTAACACAATTCTTTGTAAGTCAAAGAACTTACATTGCGAACCAAAGATTTGAACGATGTACATAAGGGGTTTACATCATAAGAATCGATTTGATGATTTAGATACTCCAATGTTACTTCAACTACTGCAGTTCTGGCTAAAAAAACTTCTCATTATGAGAGATTCATCGTGGTAAGAGAGTCATGTAGTTTCTGCAGTGGAATATTTAGCTTTGAACCGTCGAATCGCCTCCACCGATAAAGACCGTTAGGAGAAATATATTGCAGATTTGCCTGGATTTCTGACGTGATGAAAACTTGGATGTTAAAATAATATTTTACAACACTCTGATGAATCCTTCTAACAACAGGTGTATTTTCCATAACCATTTACAAAGGTGTTCACACAAAACAGCAACTGTTAAGACTTCGCGTCGTTACATTGGCCAAACTGCGACTGATTTATCGTGCTTTGCACGATACCCTATCTTAATAATGCATGTTCTTTGGCCTGTTGTCAAAAACAATTAGATTTACTGATCTATAATGAAATGTTAATTATTTACGACAGACTGTTAGCACAGTTTTAAAGAAAACGATTGATGACTCATTCTGAATACATTTCTTTTGATTTTTGAATGGACGTTTGGTCATGAGGTTACAATGATAATACCTACGGTAAAATCAGTAACTATATTTTGATTTAATGTTGGATTTTGTTCCTAAAATTAACTGAAGAGCAGTACGAATGACTGAAAATCAATAGTGTCTACATCAGAATGTTCGACAATCGTTCAGTAAAAGGTTAATTACAACTGATCTAATTGGTTTTTCGTTATTGAGATTACACATAAAGTGTACAAGTCACGTTAATACATCAGATGACTGACAAATGTTCCAAAAGTCTGTTTTATGGGTAATTTGAAATTTACGAATTTTTGTAAGTAATTATTGGCCTAATTACAATACAGATATTGTTCCTAACATTTATATGGGAATCTAATAAGTTACGAATGAAATTATAAATTTTGCTCAAATTTACGACGGTACGTTCGTTCACAGCATTAGCTTTTCTAACTAATTATAACTTTCTGTTAATTACTGTTGAGTGGTACTTAAGTAAATAAATCAATGAAATCAAAGTGAAGTAGAAATTAGAATATAAATGAAAAACTTGGTTTAAAAAATGGTTCAAATGGCTCTGAGCACTATGGGACTCAACTGCTGTGGTCATTAGTCCCCTAGAACTTAGAACTACTTAAACCAAACTAACCTAAGGACATCACACACATCCATGCCCGAGGCAGGATTCGAACCTGTGACCGTAGCAGTCGCACGGTTCCGGACTGCGCGCCTAGAACCGCGAGACCACCGCGGCCGGCAACTTGGTTTAGTTTAGAGAGTTACATACTGGCAAACAGCGGGCAGAACAGCAGAGCAGAAGAGACAATGACCGTGAAGTCAGCAAGTTCCACATAAGCGGGCGCTGTCGATTCAGCCGTCAGGGCATGGCCCGACTGGCTCACGTGGTTCCCAGTTGTCGCATGTGAGCAAAGGCCCTCGCCTACATTCCAAGAGCCAATGACCGACGTTAAGAAGATTCTTCGAGAAGCTTCTCAATGTGACAGACGAGGCAATGACCGTGAAGTTATCTGAAGTGAATAAATACGCGAGACGCAGTGGGCCCGACAGAGGAGGAGAGACGGAGAAGATGAAGAAGTGAAGAAGCGTAGCAGTAGTTTTCAGTCAGTTTCGGTGCTGAAGACCGTCATGCAAGAAGAGACTGCATCATGCAGAGACGCACCAAGTCCGCCGTTGTAATGGAATAGCAAGCAGCAGCCGCGGCGCCAGAAGACAGAAGTTAAAAGGTATTTGAAGTCTGATTTTTACATACCCGGGTGACTCGTGAGGACGGGAAGGAGACGGCCTCACATCAGCAGTCATCTTTGAGCTGGGAGGAATATCTGACAGCCGAAGACTGGCAAGCGGGAGTCCGTTGTTCGAGTCCAGGACACTGGCCTTCCCCCCGCCGCACCGCTCCGCTGGCCGACGCACAACACACGCGGCCGCTTAGAGAAGAGAAACACTGGGACGCCACATCCAAGGTATCACCATCCGATGCATGACTTCGCTCGCAATAATTAAACGGGCCACCTCGCGCTGCGCGTCTCCAGTCAGCTGGGCGAGACGGCGACACGAGATACACACTGCCACGCGTAATCAGACGCCGCCGCTGCCGCTGCCGCAGCAGAAGACTTCGCAAACGACGCAGCTGCCGCTCTCCGAGCCAGAACATCGAGTAAGAAACAGTTGTACAAATCTTCAATAAAAGTTATCTTATGTAAAAATGATATTTCATTCGACCTCATACCCGAGCCAAGGAAGAACCCACCCTGCCCACATGTTGTTAAGAGAGAAAAATTAATTAATTTAGTATTTACACCCTGACATAATGCTTTAGAATGCTCATCCTGACAATTGACTAGCATCAAAAGAGAAAACCCAGTTACATTTAGTATCAGAACTGTTACATTACAGCTAAATAATCTGAATTAATGTTAATGATGTTGATTCGGTATATAAGTTAGCCATACAGTTTAATTTGCTGATAGAAATGATGGAAAAACAAACTTTCTAACTTTTGTCGATTGGGTTTTATGTATCAGGTAACACACAATTTGCTAAACTTTTGAAGCACTCATTAACTACCCCATAACTAGTCCTATTACAGCACTGAGTGCTGGTTTCCATAATTTCAGCCATTAACGTAGATAGCTGTATAAACCACTGTGTATCATCTATCAAGCTTGAGAAGCTTCTATAAAAGTACGTTGCCATTCTCTCAGCTTCGAGTACATTCCGTTCATTTTTTCTATTGCGAATGAAAATTCGAATTCTTCGAATAGATAAACAAGACCTCAGCGTTATTTACAGGACAACAACGCTGACAGCCAAATCTCAACTTTGAAGAAGTCGAGACTACCTGTATAAGGAAAAGCAAGATGATAAAAGTTACTGTTCATGTTACTGACGTAATACCACTAAGAGATTTTATCTTTTCTAGTTGCAGTAGTAAGCTTCAACGGTGACGTAATTAATAAAGTTAAAGTCTATTGGTATGTAACTGCGATAACCAAAGTTTTAAGCAGTTATTAAATTCGCTGACACGAGGTCTTTACAGTGCTACTTTGGGCGAGAGAACGTCGGGCAGCTAGCTTCCTGATGTGATGTTGTTACTCGTTTAAATTTTTAGTGAAAAGTTTGTAACGCACGGAGCCAGTAACTTCCAAGGCTTCGAAAGATGACATAAATGGTTCAAAAATCATTTCGAATATTATATTCCTAACACAGGTAAGAAATCAATGATGAACGGTTGCCTCAGAGATAATGTCAGTTGCTGGATAGCGCTTCAGCAAATCAATGAATTTACAGGTCGTTTCATAAGACTGTGGTGATCTCTATCTGGCGTATCGAGTGGCAGTCATCTGTACTTTCGAGACTAGCAGCCATGCACCCGGGCGTTGCGAGCTAACTTAGTCCATAGTTCTAGCTGGAATCTCCAAAACGGCAGCAGAATGTTTCGGCAGCAGTGTGCGACCGCTTGGTCGGTCACCCTGCCACATCTAGGCAGCCCATTGCTGGCTGTCCCGGCCATCCGCAAAGCTCGTTCACACACACTGTGGTACTTGTGTCTCTGGCAATCATCTGCCTGCTTCCGTGTCACAAAGTAGGCGCTCTCGCGCCTCTACGCAGCTCCTGCCCACATCAAGAAGCTTTCCCACTCGTTGGTTTTCGATCTATTCATCATCTTAATATCTTTACAGTCTCGCATGGTTCAGAATATTATTGAAATTTAGTATATATTTTCTTTACTTTAAAAGTTACGCTCTTATTTGGTTACAAATTTAACAGCTAAAGAGTTTATAAAATAACATAAAGAGGGGCTGTTTGAAACTGCCTCTCAAGGTCCCCACCAGTGACAGGCCTTTTGTCCCTTCTTACTTTGGACGCTACGTAAAAGATACGAAGGCGTCCATGTTAGCACTCTGAACACAGTGATGCATCCTGTTACATAACTTGAGAAAAAATCTTATACTGATATTTCAGAACCTTTAATACCTGAATGACATATGTCAGAGACAGTCCGTCCATCATTTCCATAGAAACAGTTTTTCTTTCCCATTGGCTGCAGTTCTGATCGGAAGTTTCTGTTATTATTTATATTTATATCAGGTCTGGATAACTTATCAACCCATTGCTCAGGTCTTAAATCAAACATGTTTTATTGATAAACCTATGTGAGTGTACTCGTCGTATGTGTAAAATGTATAACACTGTACCAATTTTTATCAGGGCCGTGGAATAAATATTAAAAGTTAGTTGGTGATATGACTGAGTATAATAGTAGCTAAGATCTGTAGCGTCAGCCGAGAACAGGCCGAGGGTACATCGAGGATCTGTAGAACTTATAGGTGTAGCAAATGGTTAGATAAACTAGACATTGATCTTTTTAGAAGCCCAGAAGCGATTCTTCCTTTCTTTTTTAGCTTCTCTGTCCTCACCTCACAATCTTGTCCTCTGTGAATCTCTCTAAACTCAATTTGCACTAATGTAGACTAGATACTTTGTATCCACGTTTGATAAATTCAGTTCCTTCTTACCTAAGAATATTTCATAGATATTTTGAGACTTTGAGAATGATTAAGGCAGAAACCCGTAAGGTAGTATAAAATTAATAAATACAGTGGTCAAGACTAATATCAGTTTTTGAGTGCATTGAAAATGTCTGCAACATATCACAATGCATTTACGAATTTTGCTACTAAAATTATGAACTGTTTCTGGTTTTAATTTATGAGAGTGAACTACCAGCAAGTTTTTTTCTTTTTCCTTTAAAAAAATTGTGAGATGAACTGCCAGCAGAAGCTAACACCATTTTACAGTCTAGGAAGAATGTGCCACAGAGACTCCTTCATATCAGCAGAACAAATTGTTCTGACACAATAACTGAAAAATCTTTTATCATAGACGACGTCATCGATGATTACAAAATAAGTGCTCGAAGCAAATATATTTATAAAATGCAGATATTACAAATTCAATTAATCAGAGAATAACAATAGATAACTCTAATAATAAGAGTATTAGTTTATCAAATTATATTAATTCAGACTCCGATAACATTATCTGCATGAAATGAAAGGCACATTAAAA
This sequence comes from Schistocerca nitens, assembly GCF_023898315.1. Lineage (NCBI taxonomy): Eukaryota > Metazoa > Arthropoda > Insecta > Orthoptera > Acrididae > Schistocerca > Schistocerca nitens. The sequence continues at coordinate 507,863,517 of NC_064615.1, forward strand.
CAGTTATATGTATCATTCACTTTTATTTTCTAGCACGATGGTTTTAGAGGGCTTAACACTTTCATTTTAAGATGGATCAGTGGTTCACATGAGTGTTTCCTTTGCTGGATGTAGCCAGTTGTCTGACTTGTGTTACATTTCATTCACAGTAGTTATTATATGATACTTGCTATCAAAATAAGTTGTACATTATGAGCAACACAAATACAATTCCTGGTAAATCAAAGATCTTACATTGCGAATCAAAGATACAGACAATGTACATAAAACCTTACACCTGAAGCTTTACTCACAGAATAGGTTTGATGCTTTGGGTATTGAGTTTATGGTTCCATAATTTAAGTCATTAAAGAATAAGTGGCGATATAAATTACTCTGTATCGTCTAGCATGCTCGAGAACCTTCTATAAAAGTACGTTCCCATTGTCTCAGCTTTAAGTACATTCTGTTGGTTTTTTTCTGTTGCACTTGAAAAATTCAAACCCTTCAAATAGATTCACTCTGTGGCCTTTTAGTTTATGATTGTTATACTGTCACCTGTTTCGTGGAAAACAAGCCCTGTTTCATTAATCCGGGCAGCTATGATAAATTTATTTGGATTTTTGTAAGTAAATGTATTTACGTGTGAGGCTCTCATACCGTTGTGCACTCATTCATATGCCCATTACTTATGAAAAAAGTCTTTCATTGTTACCAAAACCTGTACAGTTTTATTTTATCTGTATCTTGTATTTTGTTTAGTAACATTTTGAAGGTCTGTGTCGCAACATCGGAATATCAAGATGCCAGAGAACAGTCACTAACTTCGCTAATTCGGAAATACAGCCTCCATCCAAACGCAGCTTGACCATCCATATCCTGGAACTGGAAAAACCGTTTGCTCTACATTGAACACAATGAAGAAAGTACAAACAAATTAGCTGGTCCTTATGGTTCTGCTTTTATGCAGATATCGATACTAAACGTTTGTGAGGGCTTGAAATGCGCCTGATCGGAATTCGGATCAACGCACTACCAACTGAGCTATTTGAACACGTCCTACAAGCTAACACCAAGCTTGATGTTGTTACTCAAATCGCTAGATATATTCTAAGCGCTTGAAAGGATTTCCTGCAAGGCTGCAGTAGTAGCACATCAGGAAATTATCGCTAAAACGGCTGTTATTAACAAGCGTGCAAACTTTTGTTTGAATTGCATCATACTTTGTCTCAACTGTTTAATATTAAAATCCAATTACCATGTACATTCTTTTGCATTTGACAACAGATTCTTCTAATTTATTCGTGCATTATTTATCGCAGATGTTACCACCCGCGGCCTATTGATAGATGTATAATTAATCCCGGTTGCTGACAGGAGGCAAATTTTCAATTAATCCTCTTCAAATGTCTCCTTACACGGAAACATCAAAAATGAAAAACGATTTTCTGGCTTGGGGAAGGGGGAAATGAAGGTTAGAGCGAAGGTTTGACGAAGAGCAGAGAGATATGTAAATTAGGGAAAGATTAGTTTCTACCTCTACATGTCTATACGCCGCAAGCCATCATATAGTGTACGATGGAGGATACAGTGTACCATTGATGGTAATTTCCTTTCCTCTTCCACTCGCTAATGGATTAATGGAGAAACGACTGTTTGCATACGTCTGTGCAAAACCTGATTTCTCTTATCTTGTCTTTGTGGTCCTTACGTGAGATGTAGCTTGATGGCAGTTGGATCACTATGCAGTCTTTCGCAAATACCGGTTCTCTAAACTTACACAAAAGTATTTTGCGAAATAAGCGTTTTCGATCTTCCAGGGATTCACATTCGAGTTCATTGTGAATTTTCTTAGTACTCGCGTGGTGATCGAACCTCACTCACTTACTCTTTTATCCCGCAGTCACCGCCCCTGTATGCCAGGCGCTGCATCGACAACCAATCTCCCCTGCACTCTGTCTGTTGCTGGTTCCTCCCAATCGACAATATTTTTCTTTACCTCGTCTTCCCATCCGTTTCTTCGCCCACCAAAGGGACTTTTTGTTGTAATGTGGTCAATGAAAGTTTGCTAAGCTGGCGTACGGATTACGTAACTGGCCACTGGAGTCATCCACTATTTGGATATTGTAAAACGTTACACTGGTTCTCATAAACTTCATTATTCTTTCTTGGTCTTCAGGTATCTCCGTCTCTTACCGGGCCTCAGATTCTTCTCGTCGCCTTTCTTTCAAATGTTGAAGCTCTTGAGTCTTCCATTTAGTTAGTTTCCAGCCTTTTGGAGGAGATTAGTGTTTAACATCCCATCGACAAACATGGCATTAGAGACGAAGCACAAGCTCGTATTAGGGAGGGATTGGGAGTGAAATCGGCCTTGCCCTTCCAGGGGAACCATCCCTGCATTTGCCTCAAGTGATTTTACGGAAATCACGGATTTGAGCCGTCGTCCTCCCAAATGCGAGTCTATGTGCTAATAGCTGCGCTCCAGCTTTCTGAACTATAGAAGGCAATGGGGCGTATAACGGCATTGCAAATCTTCATTTTTGCAAAATATGGTATGGCTTTAGACATGAATGTATCTATGAGGGAATAGAGACGTCTGGAGCTAGCAGAAAGTCTTTCATTTACATCTACAGGTGCTTTATTACAACAATTGTACCAACTTCTCAGGTACTTGAACTCATCAACAGACTTGAACTTGTGTCTGTCAAGAGTGAAATGCACTTGCATATGTTACGTTTCTTTTTTTTTCCGTATTCCTGCTTTACCCGTTGCTATGACGATCCTCTTATATATCTCCCCAAGATCTTGTTAATTCTGGCTCATTAACACTATGCCGTCTCCGTAAATAAATATCTGAAACCTGACTCGTTCCATTAGTAGCCCATTACACTCTTCAATTTCGCTCCCTCTTACGACTTTCTTCAGTGTGAGATTAAGTAGTACGCATGACAGTTCATCTGCCTGTCTTTATCCAGTTCTTTTGGGGAAAGGTTGTGAGAATGCTGCACCAGTTCTTACTATCACTCTTGATTCACTCATACGTATGTATGTCAACGAGCTTATTTGGAATTCCTTTAGGATTTTATATAGGACGTCCCGATGAATAATGCCATAAGATCTTAGAAAATCTATGAACAGTACTTGGGCTTTTCTGTCTTTCCCAATATTTCTCAGGAATTTCCCTAAGAATATACACATTGTCAGCAGTTGAACAGTTTGAATGGAATCCTATCTAGCGTTCCTCATAACATTTTTTGGAAATGATTTTAGCTTTTCTAAAATAGTTGTAGAAAAGCCCTTTTATGCCACCTTAAGTAAACTGATTCCTCGATAGAGCAATCCATCTTGCTTTCTCTTTTGTAGATTGGACAAATGACTGCTGTCTTCGTCGGCCGGGGTGGCCGAGCGGTTCTAGGCGCTACAGTCTGGAACATCGCGACTGCTACAGTCGCAGGTTGGAATCCTGCCTCGAGCATGGATGTGTGTTATGAGCTTCGGTTAGTTAGGTTTCAGTAGTTCTAAGTTCTAGGAGACTGATGACCTCAGCAGTTAAGTCCCATAGTGCTCAGAGCCAATTGAACCATTTGAACTGCTGTCTTCCAGCTGCCCGGTAACAACTAGGTCTCCCAAATGAGTAGAACGAGTTTGCGCAGTTCGGTCTGTAGTGTGCTTCCTCCACACTTCGACATTTCTGCGTAGACGATGTCCTGTCCTGGCGCTTTATTGTTCTTCATCTTCCATGTGGTTTCATTATGTCCTCCACTGTGATGTCAATCTCTGTCATTTGTTTCTTCTTGGTTTGCATAACTCTGGGTTAAGGCAGTTGAGTAGCTCGATGAAATACTCTTACCATCGCTCTGATTTAGCATCCACAATCATGTTTCCATTCTTGTCACTGATGTACTGAGTCTTTGCATTAAACCCTCTTCTTTCTGTTAGCCGCTTGGTCTAAGGCGCTGCAGACATGGACTGTGCGGCTGGTCCCGGTGGAGGTTCGAGTCCTCCCTCGGGCATGGGTGTGTGTGTTTGTCCTTACGATAATTTAGGTTAAGTAGTGTGTAAGCTTACGGACTGATGACCTTAGCAGTTAAGTCCCATAAGATTTCACACACATTTGAACATCTTTCTCTTTTCACGTATTTGCAGCATCTCCTGCCGTCCGAGTTTCGGCTATTCAGTTCCACATTTTCTCTTTTCATTTCTCAGTAATGTTGATGTCTTTCTGCGCGCTTTTAGATTTCCTTCAGTGCTGATTGAACCTGCCTGTAACAAATCTAACAACACGTATCTCAATTGCTTCGATGTCTTTTTTTGATCAGCCTGGAGGGAATCCCAAGCACTCCAGTATTACTCAAGAATGGGTCGCACTAGCTTTCTGTACGCGGCCTGCTTTATAACTGAGTTAAACTTTTGCAGAAATCTTCTAATGAGTCAAGTCGACCATTCGCCTACCTTGCAATCTACCTAGCGTGCCAGATCCATTTCATGTCGCTTTGCAGAGTTACGCTTATACATGTAATCGAGATGACTGTATAAAGCAGCACGCTAATAATACTGCGTTGACTCACATTATTCCACGTTTAGAACAAGCTGTCATGCATCAGACCAAAGATAAATTCTACCAAAGTCACCCCGTATCGTCCTACACTCACCCAAACATGATACTTTGCCATACATTACAGCATCATTATCAAACGGTCGCAGACTGCTTCCTACCCTATTCCGTCAGTCGATTATATGGACAGAGGACAAGAACGGTCTTATTAAACTTTCCTGGGGCACTCATGACAATGTCCTTGTCTCTAATAATCACACCGCGTCCTGTATAACGTACTGGCTTCTATTACTTACAAAATCTTCGAGCCACCACATATATGTCAACTTATTCCATACGATCCGTCCTCCATTAACAGTCTGCCGTGTGGCACTGTGTCAAATGCTTTCCGGAAATCTAGGAAAAAGGAATCTGCCTGCTGCCCTTCACCCATGGTCTGCAAAATATCTTGCGAGAAAAGAGTAGGTTGAGTTTCGCACGAGAGATGCTTTCTGTATCCGTAATGATTTTCCCTCTCAAGGAAATTTAGTGCATTCGAAATTAGAAAACGTTCAATAATTATGGCTTTGGCGTCTCTCCTACAGTTCAGGAGTACAGAAGGCTACGAAGCCTTGTTGGAAGACCTTAAATATTAACATTTTTTCAACATGGGCGTTGTCATCATCTTCTACAAGGTTATCTTTAATTCCGACTTTGTAAGATTCAAAAAGTACAAAAAGTATTGCAGCGGTAGAAAACCAATCTCCTTCTGCGTAAGATACACAGTGACGAATACTTCAAGCAGATTCTTTTAACTTTATATCAGCTTCTTCATATTCCGCTCGTTGCTAGTGCAGTATCGCAATGATTCCTATTTAGAATTATTTGCCATTTATTCGACATGTACAATCCCCAAAATAATCGTCCCTGACGATTAACGTGTTTTCCTTCACAGCTCGTATTTCGTACACGACTGCTGGAGTTGGCGCTCATGAGGAGCAGTAAGAGGTATGTCGATATCCGCAGACTTGGGGAGCCGAGACCTGGAATGAGTCCGTCCTCGGCATTTAACTGGGACTCGCGCCAACAGCCAGCGGTGGGGCGGAGAGCGAAAGCGCCGGCCGCTGTTTGCTTCCGCACGTCTGCCGGAGGCGCCTGTTGACTCTGCAACCAGCCGTGCAAAGCATGGGAACCGCTCATTCGCGCTAACGCTAACGATGCCAGCCCACTGGAAATTGTAATCTGCTGTAGCTATTATACGCTATTTGAAACCTGTAAAAATATTTCTGAGACATAGTATAAGAAAAGATGGGGTGAGACTCTAGCAGGTAACACTTGAGAACTAAAAAGCGTCTAGTTACTTACAACGCGTGAATTAAGATGCTTCTATTACGTTGAACAAGTAAATAACAATAAAAAATTTCTCTCTATTCCACAACTGATTTGTTATATATATAAAGAAATGCACACACAGGCACAAACAGTTTCCCCACAATCCCACTATCACAGCCGGCCTCTGTGGCCGAGCGGTTCCAGGCGCTTCACTCTGGAACCGGGCGACCGCTGTGGTCACAGGTTCGAATCCTGTCTCGGGCATGGATTTGTGTGTTGTCCTTAGGATAGTTAGGTTTAAGTGGTTCTAAGTTCTAGGGGACTGATGACCTCAGATGTTAAGTCCCATAGTGCTCAGAGCCATTTGAAGGATTTGTACCCACTACTACACCACCAACCCCAAGATCCCACTCCACTGCTTTCCTCTGCAGTGTGCATGGTACCCAACTTAACCCTGCCAAATGTTAAGTGCAATTAACAGTAGGCATTTTTCAGTGGTATGAAATAAGTGAGTGGAACGACTAGGATGAAGTGGATGCGGTACTTTTCAAAAGAACACATTAAACTTGTATTTAAAAAACTCCTATTAAAAACAGTAACAGTATTCAAAAGTCTCATACAATCAATTTAGGACAACATAATTTTAAACAGTAAAGTGAATATATCCCACAACGTCGTCGGCAATCACAAATTCAAAATGGTTCAAATGGCTCTAAGCACCATGGGACTTAACATCTGAGGTCATCAGTCCCCTAGACTTAAAACTACTTAAACCTAACTAACCTAAGGACGTCACACACTTCCATGCCCGAGGCAGGATTCGAAACTGCGACCGTAGCAGCAGCGCGGTTCCGGACCGAAGTGCCTATAACCGCTCGACCACAGCGTCCTGCAGCAATCACAAAACGTAACTACAATAATTTATGAAAGGCACCATAATAAAACAATTTTATAAATCCCGCATCATCCATGCTTGGAAAATACTGCTGTGACATGAACGGCATTAAGACTCATCATTTTGCGAGTACACTGCCACTTCCTTTGATCATGCCAGTCTCCTCCTTCTAGTCGTCTGGCATGCATCGCCTCACAGGCGCCTCGACTCCAGGTACCCCTAGACTGTCCACGCTTTTTCTTCTTTCCGCTGGGGTCCACTGCCAAACTTTCTTTGGCCATCGGCTATCGTCCATCCCTTCCAGATACCCGTGCTATTTTAGGCCTTTCATCTCTGGTATCTATTATTGATCTATCGACACTCATAGCCTCTCTTACGTTGGTATTTTGTACGAGATCCAACCCGGAGATGCTACAACTTCGTCCCTTAAAGTCCATCTCTAGTGCGAGCAACTTGTTTCTCTGACGCTTTTGTATTACCCACGTTTCTGCTCCGTACATAGCAAAATTTTCACCTGTTTGGACCTCTACTGTTATTTTATTATTCCAAAAGACGGTGTTCAGTTATCGAGCAGCCCTCCTGACCTGCCCTGTTTTATTATTTAAGTCATCTTCAATTTTTACGTTTGTTGACCTCATAACCCTCAGATACTTAAGTCTTACATCCCTCTATGCTACTCGCTTCAATCTCTACTTCCTCTACCGCACTGTGGCCAATCTTTAGATATTCGATTTTTGTTATGCTTATAGTGAGGCACCATCTCTCATACTCCTCTTTTAACTTCCGAAGCATGTAGTCAGAACGATCCTGGTCTCCTGCTACGATGACCTGGTCATCGGCCAAGAGGTATCTATACAATATTTCATCATACATTGGGACTCCTGTGCCTCTAGGCTGTAAGCCCTTCCTCCATAGAGATTTCAAATACTGCCGGTGCTATAGCACTCCCTTGCGGTAGCCATTTTGTGATAGGAAACTCCGGTGACACCCTATTTCGTACTTTGACGGCGCTCACACAACCTGTATGAAACAGTTCAATTGTTTTGATGTAAATGATTGAAGAGCCCTAGTCTTCATATTTGTCCACAGATTGTATCGTTATACAGTGTCATAGGGCTTCTGCATATGCACGAAGACTAAATGGGCCCCTCTGGCAGTTCTCTCCTTGGGTTAGATTCCGCAATGTGAATATTCCGTCAATACGTGGGCGCCCTTGTCTAAAACCATTGTGTTCTTCACATATTATAGCCTACATCTCTATTATATCTTTTAAGATTCTCCCGTGTAATCGTGCTACTGATGACATCTCACCTATGCCCCCGTAATTTCCATATTCCTACCGATTCCCTTTCTTACAGATTTTTCGTTCCTTATGTCCCTCTTCCTTTCCCATATACTTATTATACAATTGAGTCAATGATACCATATAAAACCATAGGAGCTGCCTCAATAAAACAAAAAAAAATACGTAAACAGCCATCTGCATTTATGAACACAGTTAATAATAATTATACATATAACTTGCCCTCGTGACTGAGCTCCGATTGAATATAGCAACAATCGACACTGGAGCCACCGCGCTCATAAACTTATGACAACCAGCTTGTGTTAGGCCAGCCACTCCCACAGTTTTATGATTCACAGTCAGAGCCTTTCTGAATAACAAAGAAGGCCACCCAGCACTTCCGCGCATGGAACTAGCTATACCAGGGCTCACAACTCCAAATATTCGGCCGTTATCACAAGATCACTCGATGGTAGATGCCACCTTTGACGTCGCAGAGCCATAAAAACAAACATATTCCTGCGGGACGGACTCCATCGATGGATCGAAGCTTGTGGCGGATGAGAGCTGCCGTAGTCACACCGTACCAGACGGCGGGCAGCTTCGTTTAGAGGCGCCACAGTCGCATTGCCCACAGCGCCGCCTAACAGCGCGCCCGGGAATTGACTGCGTCGCAACAGTGGCGACTGTTGAGTCGGCACAGTTCTGTCCAGTGGACTGCCTAGTTGTGACAAACAGTTAATCGGAAACTTATATGGTGCTTATACAGTACCTATGCAAGAGACAGTAGGCACACTAAAAGAATAGGAAACATAAAACCAAGCAATAAATCACAATCTTATGTTTGCAGACAGTAAAATAATGCAAATTTATTATTAGCAAACTGTTCATGTCTCATAATAAAATATGTATAATTAAACAATTATCTTTTGTTTATAGACCATGGAAGATATCTAATACGAACAGATTAAACAAATTAAACTGAAAACTAAATAAAAATTCAGTTTTTGTTCGATTCTCCGAGAAGGCTTAGGAAGCAGCAACTGAGAAAGAATACCTTGAAAATATTAACAGCAAGATGTTCCTTGACACCAAATTTTAATTCAAGAACAGAGGAAGATAAGAATGTAGTTACTCTCAGCGACGTCTCATTAGACAAGAAGAACAAGTAATGACATACAGAAATGCGTACTATACAGTCAAGAAGAAAGTTTCACAAGCTGTGGCATGGTCGCGAATAAAACAGTGACCCGAATATAGACTAAATTTTCTTTACTTCACTTTTTGTCATCATATTACAGGTGTCGGTCTACAATGATCATCATCAGATCTGTTTTATGAAAGCATGTCGTAATATACTGCAGATTTTGTGTTTAACATTTGACGATGCCACTATGACTCGAGTATATTAGGACATGTTTTTGTAAAACAAATGTGATGACCGAAAAAGGTAGTATGATGATAAAAAAATTTTGTGACCATAGACGTGAAGTAAAGGAAATTTATTCAAGAAATAAGTGTCCTTAAATCATATCTTTGCAACTCTATCTTAAGCACTCTCTTTGTAAGATGGCTACCAGAGGAGAGACACCATTGAAGTCACGAGGTACGTGGCCGCTATGCAAAGTGCACTAAAAACGGCAGGTATGACTGAGCAACACGTAGCTGACAGGTAAGTGATCGAAAACTGGACAGTGCCCTGACTCGATCCGTGAGTCACGAGAGAGGGTCGGTGGCCTCTGGGTGGATTTAACTTGAAATTCCCGTATCCGTTAAATAGAACTGTGCATCCACATACTTGTAAACAAGGATGCGTTGGTCTGACTAGTCTCAAAATTTAAAGGTTTCGAATATTCACAAAAAATATGAAACCCACTTCCAGACATAGACACATATTGAAGTTAACTGTAAAATTACCGTATTTATCTTGATATTGAACGAACACATTTGTAAGTAGGCTGTTTAGGTTTCTTTATTGGTAACGCCACCTCTGTATGAAAATCACTGGCTGTGCTGTGTGCAGTCTGTGGCTGCTTTGCATTGTTGTAATACTCGCCATTGTAGTGTTGGGCAGCTGGGCTGTTAACAGCGCGTAGCGTTGCAGTTGGAGGTGAGCCGCCAGCAGTGGTGGATGTGGGGAGAGAGATGGCGGAGTTTTGAAATTTGTCATGAACTGCTAGGTAAATACATTGTTTGTTCTCTATTAATATCTTTCATTTGCTAACTATCCCTATCAGTAGTTAGTGCCTTCCATAGTTTGAATCTTTTATTTAGCTGGCAGTAGTGGCGCTTTTTTGTATTGCAGTAGTGGGAGTAACCAAGATTTTTGTGAGGTAAGTGATTTGTGAAAAGTACAGGTTAATGTTAGTCAGGGCCATTCTCTTGTAGAGATTATTTAAAGTCAGATTGCGTTGCGCTAAAAAAAATATTGTGTGTCAGTTTAAGGACAGTCGTGTAAAAAATAGTAAAAAGGGGATGTTTCATATGTCGACCCTTAGCCAAGGATACCTCACTGGAATCTTCTGATTTTTTTTTCCTTGTAGTTTGTGTAATTAGTGTAGCTTTTGTTTATTGCCAGCGCGTAATTATAGAGAGAATTTCCATTGTAGTTGTAGTTTTTCATTGTTGTACAGTATAACAGTTGTGGCATGCATGTAGATTTGCACCAAGTATTTTGCAGCTGCAATTAACTAGATATTATTTTCAGTGTTATGTTAATGTGTTCTCTTATTTTTGCTCTTCAAATTGTGCTTTTCTGTGTTGTCGTGTGAAATATTGTGACAATAATGGCGTGTGAAAAACGTAACACTAGGCTCCAAAGTAAACTGAGAAATGACAGCGAAGACGAAAGCAGTGTGTTAGCGCCACTGTGTAATGAATTAACTAATGTTCAACATAGTAACTTGGTAATTGTGCATAGGGAAATGGAGTGGGCTGCAAACAATGGCGTAGGCAGTGAAACAATTAGTGAGCAGGGAAGCATTATCGATCGATCGGTCGGCAATAGCTCGGCTCAGGAATCCGAAATGACACGACACGATCTCGCAAATACTGTAGATTCAGGTTTTGGATCCTCACCGTTTTCTCAAATAAGTCAAGACACATTTTCTGCTTGTCAAAATGTGAATGTTTCCGGTGTAAATTCACTGCCGAAAAGCACTGAGGAACATGTTCCAGACACCAGTGCATTGTTATTACAATTAATACAACAAATGGGACAAACACAACAAAAGCTTCAAAAGTTAGACACAATGGAACAAAATCTTCAAAAGTTAGACACAATGGAACAAAATCAGAGACAAACACAGCAAAAGTTAGACACAATGGAACTAAATCAGAGACAAACACAGCAACAGCTTCAAAAGTTAGACTCACTGGAGCAAACTCCTGAATAAACACGTGAGGATTTAACTACTGAGTTACTTCACATTGAATCGAAATGTCAAAAAGTCTGTAACGACGTAAAAACCCAAATTTGTGAGCATTTCCAACCTATTTTTTCGCGTCATTAAAATGCACTACAGAATCACGAAGCAGCCATAAAAGAACTGCAAACTACTGTTCATGAAAATCATGAAACCTTGCAAGCTAAATTTGATTCAGTTGCATCTACCGATTCGGTTACGCAACTTGCAAAAACTCAGGAAAATTTAAAGGACACAGTAAATACTCTGAAACTTGGTTCAGAAGAACACACTCAGGAAATAAGTACACTATCGGAGAAAGTAGCCGAACTTTCGGATCAGTTCACTAACTTATCTACGAAGGTAGATGATAATCTGAACGACACAAAACCGGTAGTCTTTAATGACACAGAAGAGAGCGAACAAATTAGGAAACTGAAACAAAATATGAATCAAATTAATACGCAACACCAAAGAGAAATCCGGGAAGTACAAGATCAGCTGACACAGGTAATACAAGAATTACGTATTTCAGAGGACACTCGCGCTCCAACACGGGAAGAGGGACTTAGAAATACGGAAAAGCCGCAAAATAATAACACAGGGCATTTCGGAAGTTATGAAAGAAATTGGCAAGGTACACCGAATTTTGAGATGGAACCGCCGAAACGACGTAACAATGACCGACATGCTACTCGCCGACACGATGATTTTGACTATAAGCTGTTCATTACTACACGTAAATTCAAAACGTTTAAGAATTCTGCCAACGACATTCATCCACAAGCATGGCTCCATCAATTCTCTCATTGTTTTCCTCCCAACTGGTCGTTAGAACACAGATTAGAATTTATGTGTGGCTACTTAGAGAATGAACCAGCTGTAAGAATGCGATCGGTCATTCACGATTGCAACAGTGAAGGAGAATTTTACCATGCCTTCCTCTCAGCATATTGGTCTCAAGCCACACAAGACCGAGTAAAACATGGCATCATAATGATGAAACATTTCGAACAATCTGAATTCTCCAGTCTTGTGAAATATTTTGAAGACATGTTGCACAAGAATCAGTATCTTTCAAACCCATACAGCCCCTCAGAACTCATCCGCATTTGCTTAATCAAACTGCCTGACCATTTACGACATATTATTTTAGCAGGACGTTGCAAAGAAGACATTGAGGCTTTTCAGGGACTGTTACAAGAACTGGAAATCGACACTGACAATCGCGGAACGCGAGAACAGGAGCACAACAATTACAGGTCACATCTGTCACAATTCCGCGATGACAGAAATAATACACGACAAGGCTATTCTTATAACGTAAATCGTGACCAAAACAGACACCACCCGTATGACAACCGTTGGCAGACTAGTAATAATTACAGGGAAAGATCACCTCTCCGCGGTAATGACTATCACAGAGACAATCAGAGAAACAGACAATATGGGTACCAAAACAATTATTATTACGGGAGACAGAATAACTTTAGACGCAACGGTCCAGCGCGCAGTTACGATTCAGGGAGAAATTCTCCACCACATGACCGACAAACAAGAAACTATGTCAACTACCGACATACCGACAGACCTGAATTTCATCAGAACTGGCGGGATTTAAACAGGGCAGGGCCCTCTCGTCACAGTGAATTTGTAGAAGTTAGGTCTCCAAATCCCAAAAACGACGCGCGCCAACAAAGAGACAGACAATGACTCGCACAGCAGGCAGCCGCGTGCGCCCGCTGGCTCCGAGAAAAATAACGTAAGACGCTAGCCTTGAGAAAAATTTTAGCATTCTTTACCGATGTATACAACATGTTAATTGCTTTGAAGTTGAAACTCTGCGTACTAGGAAGAGCGAAGGTTTACACCACATTTCACACGTAAAACCGTTTATTGAGAGATAATGTGCTTTTTTAACTTAAGATTTTAATGCAACATTTTGGTTTACTTGAAAATACATTCTGGATTTAAAGGACTTTCCGTGAGATACCAGATGACACAGAGGTTAGTTTATGTGACAGCTACACGATTTTATCACGACTCTACTAATGAGTGACAATTTACAATGTTGCTTTTGCGCTGTATCTGTTTTATATCTGCACAGATTTCTGAATTCTTTTGGAAAGAAAAACATGTTTTAGTAGTAACTTTTGTGGTATAGCAACAATGAGACAGCCTTTTTCGTGGCACAACAATACATTACAGTACAGTACTTTCTTCATCACAACAATAAGCGTAATAACTAAGATATCTATTCGCAAAGCATTTCATTTTTGTGTATCGTGAGGTAAGTACATTGACTTCTGCAGAACTTAGCTTTCGGAGGACGATAACTACGACACTTCCACAGAGATTATCTTACAACAAGACGCACAGTTTAGCGCTACAGTACACGCATTTGAGTGATTAATTTTGTACTTAAAACATTTATTTTTAAAGATATTTGAAGTGCAATGATACAAGGGTTTTCCGTGATACATTTCATTCCATTGCTGTAATCTGTAACACCTGAGGGTATAATTACATTAATCCTCAGGGGGGTACACGCCTACTTTGTGTACCATGTGTTTGGCAAGCACAAGGAGCCCTAGCTAATATGGTATTTGCTTATACAACTTTACACATCGGTACCATATTTCTCTAACACAGAATTACACAGCTATCTGATCATTTAACTGAGAGAGACAAACATTTATTTTACGTCAGTGACAGATGTTTACGTAATTACACCGTTGGATAACTTCACACTTATGAAATTGCATTTTTTCAGTACTTTGTGAACTGTTCATATTTTTTCGGAGCCATTGTGGTACTATGAGAGCTTTGAATGATGTATTTGGTATGGGATCATGATTTTTAAAGTACGTTTGAGGTTGATGACACTATTGAAATGAGCAGAGAATTTTTTTAGGTTTTGAAACTATTGGAGGAAGCTACGACGATTTTGAGAGTTGACTGAGGTGTTATGATGTTATTTTTACGACGATGATGTGTATTATGCTGCTGAGGTATGTTTATGGTCAAGAAGCTGATGCTATATGAGGAATTTGATTATGCTACATATTTCATATAATGAAATATTAAAGAAGCGTCGACGAATATATATATGTGTAATAAGGTAAGGAGTAATGAATAGAAGGTAGGGACTCTGACTGGTGAAAAAGGATGTTGTAAACCGAGAATCGTACTTTAAGAGTTATGAAATGTGTGTAAATGCGTGAATGTATCACAATGCCGGCGAAAATTTTTTGGACACTGTTATATTCATACGATTTCGTTTCTACAGATTTGTAACGCAAATTCTTGACCTATGAAATTTTTATATGAGACTGTCGCTGTAGCGAAAACTGCTGTCGTAAATATTTCGTTAAGAACGGTAAGTGACCGTGAAGTAATTCGTTGTGAGCGGCCAGGTGTGTCAGACGCCTGGAGAAAAAGCCATTATTGCGAGCCCTTTTCAGCGGCACAGGTAGAAAAAAAAAGGGGAGGCCATTATCCTCGCTATTGACGTTCCTTTGTAGAGAGCATCGCAAAAACGACACGGTCGAACTTGAAAACATATGTTGACACTGTGGAGCTCTTAATTTATGATATTTACAGAAATGCCTAATGAAATGACGAGAAATATTTTTACATCTGCTCACCTGATTATGACAAGCGTCTTTCTACGAGAGTTGAGAGATTTTCTGTACTACCTTATGAAATGCCCTATGGCTAATGAATGATGTTTCATGCCTTCCTTTGTACATATTTACTCATTTTGTTTAATATCTAGTTTCTAGCTGCACTGCAGCATTGGTTAAAATAAAATTTTATAGATGTACTAATATAAATATTTTCTGTCTACAGATCGAGTAAATAATAATTAAAAAAAAATGAGGGAGCACAAAAAGACATTTACCTTCACAGGAACTGCAATCATAGTTTTCTTTTCAAGTACTTGTTAATTTCTTTTGTAGAATAAATTGTGATGCATCACTCTAGTGTTCAGATGTGACATAGGTATTAGACATGGCCATTTTTAGTGTAATACTTTTTCTGCTTGAGCTATGTCATGTTTAGAGATAAGTTTTTTTTTTGCTGCTGCTGTTTGCCAGGCATAGTGCTACTGAATTTTAATTTGTGTTACTCTGTTAAGCCAGTTTTACTACTGATTTATTTTTCTTGTTTGCTGCTCATTGCCTTATATTAGTTGTAATTTATGCTGCTTGCTTCGCCATTTGTATTTTTGATCGTTGCTGTTTGTGTTAATTGTTTTGTGCTGCTGCATTGCCTCATCCCTTAGTTTAGCATCTGAGCTCAGTAGATTTAAGTTAGCTTAAGAGGGGTAGACTATATAAGGAACTAACTATGATGAATTTGAAGAAATGCACTGAGAGGCTATATGAAAAAAGTACAGAAAACAGGTATAGATAGGACTTTTTGGAAATAATGAGGAATGAAGGGAGATCTCCGAGAAGTAAAGAAAGTTTTGTTTGCAAAATACTGCAGTAAAAGAAACCCTGTCCTTTCCTTGTGTTATTCCGCTATATGTTTGTGTACCCTTGGGTATTTATGTTTTTTTCCTGTCTTTATATGTTTATCTGATAAGACTTATGTTGTAGAATTTTTCTAATACTAAGCTACATTCACTATGATGAGGAATACTGTTATCCTCAAATATAATTTGCATTAATAATAAGTTATTTACTTTGTAAAGATGTTTAAACATTATTTGTTCTGTTTTGTTTTAATGCTCATGTGTGAAGTTGATATTTCAAAAGTTATTCTGATCTTTCATGTATGTACTTATGTCATAATTCCTGTGACACTGATTTATATGTTATTTCTATTCTTTTGTAAAGCCCATATTACTACAAATGTTATCTGTATTATTATGTTTTAATGATGTATTTTGTACCTTTGTAATTTTATTCTCATGTTATAAAATTGTAATTGACACCAGTTTATCAAACTAAGTAACTTGTAAGCATTCATTTCACTGCACACATTTCTGTTGGTCATAGTATATGGACAATATGTGAGAAGTAGGGACTGTTAGTGTTTGCACGTGTGTTAATAATTCAGCAAGGGACTGGATAACAGCATTGCTGGTACTAAGGACAATTCCAAAAACTTTGTGAGTGCACAAGTGGTGGTTATGGACTTGCTATATTATCCGCAAGACTCTTCAATGGTGATTGTGCACCTGCATAGTCACAACAGATGGCTGCTGGCCATCTCTACAAGGACTACAGTGGGTCTGCATCTTTGATGACCCACCAGTACCATTATCTCTACAAGGACTACAGTGGGTCTACATCTTTGATGATCCATCAATACCATTATTTCTACAAGGACTGCAGTGGGTCTGCACCTCTGGTGGCCCACCAATACCGTAATCTCTACCAGGACTACAGTGTCTCTGCTCTGTGATGATCTACCCACCAAAACTCTTCAAAACTTCGACTGACTCCGCTTTGGGTTTGCTCTGTTGTGGCCCATGACCTGTCTGCATGTCGAGAGTCAGCACTGTCTTTCCGTTGGAAGGACAACACTACTTCTTCAAGACTGCATGGAAATCCACTACTTCCGTGTGCATTTTCTTTTACTGCTCAGACTTTGAGAAAAACACTGATATTTTACTGTGATGAACGATTAGGACTGTCTTTATGGACTGTGAGAAAGTTTAGCTTTTGACCAACATTGTATCAATAAGTGTGTGCATTTGATTTCTTTGTTATTGTAATTACGATTATGAAAAATTTTAACAAATATGTATTGGCCAGTGCCCAAAAAAATTTGTAAAATTTTTTTGTGGGGAGCATGGGGGCTATGTAAGTAGGCTGTTTAGGTTTTTTTTATTGGTAACGCCACCTCTGTATGAAAATCACTGGCTGTGCTGTGTGCAGTCTGTGGCTGCTTTGCATTGTTGTAATACTCGCCATTGTAGTGTTGGGCAGCTGGGCTGTTAACAGCGCGTAGCGTTGCAGTTGGAGGTGAGCCGCCAGCAGTGCTGGATGTGGGGAGAGAGATGGCGGAGTTTTGAAATTTGTCATGAACTGATATATATATATATATATATATGATATCAAGGTAAATACATTGTTTGTTCTCTATTAATATCTTTCATTTGCTAACTATCCCTATCAGTAGTTAGTGCCTTCCATAGTTTGAATCTTTTATTTAGCTGGCAGTAGTGGCGCTTTTTTGTATTGCAGTAGTGGGAGTAACCAAGATTTTTGTGAGGTAAGTGATTTGTGAAAAGTACAGGTTAATGTTAGTCAGGGCCATTCTCTTGTAGAGATTATTTAAAGTCAGATTGCGTTGCGCTAAAAAAATATTGTGTGTCAGTTTAAGGACAGTCGTGTAAAAAATAGTAAAAAGGGGATGTTTCACATTGCTATAAAAAATTTACTTAATTGTTTCAACAGAGTGTCGAACCAAAGAGCTCTTCACAGATACGTAATAGATTAGCTGAATCATAAACGATTTTCCTTATTATTCCAATTTCTTTACGTTTGTTTCACCAGAATTTTAATAAGGTAATGTTTGTTAGAGTTATTTGAATAGCATAACATGACAGCGGCAAGCGGAATAATGTTATGAGTTTGACTAGCACATGTTGTTCCGTTTTGTGATGTGTAAAACATAAATCACAGTTGTTTATTCTACAATGTTCAACGTGTAATAGAGTAATATCTGTCAGCAACTTGTCTAAGAATGTAAACTATATATGTTTGAGATGGATAAAGATTGTAAAATATGTACTCCTAGACGCTTACTTGACTGTAATAGTTCAAATGGCTCTGAGCACTATGGGACTTAACTTCTGAGATCATCAGTCCCCTAGAACTTAGAACTACGTAAACCTAACTAACCTAAGGGCATCACACACATCCATACCCGAGGCAGGATTAGAGACTGCGACTGTAGCGGTCTCGCGGGCCACCGTGGCCGGCTTTGACTGTAATGGTAGGTCACGCGAGAGAAATTACGAGGCCTGTTCAGAAAGTAAGCTCCGATTGATTGCCAAATTGAAACCACAGTGAACATCAGAAATGTTTTACTTGTAACAATTAGCTACACCTTTCAGCTACTTCTGTACGTAGTCGCCGTTCTGACTTAGACTTTTGTCATAGCGTTGTACCAACTTTTCAATAGCCTCATCATAGAAGGCAGCCACCAGTGCTTTCCGCCAATTCTCCACGCTGGCCTACACCTCGTTGTCTGTGTCAAAATGTTGTCTTCAAAGACAGCGGTTCATGTGACCAGAGATGAAACTCAGGGGGAGACAATTGCGGACTGTATTGTGGGTAATCTCACATTCCCATTTGAAAACGATGCAGGAGCATCTTCATTGCCCCTGCAGAATGCGGCTGAGAATTGTCTTGAAGAAGAAACAGCACGACAGTTATGTAATGTTAGCTGCATAGCTTCAGGCGAAATTTCTCACCAGGCCCTCGTACTTGGCGGCAGACACTATTTTCTAGACATCTTTACGCACTCACTGCGAGCTCAGAAATGAGAAGAGCGACGTGATGCTAACTGGGGTTATACTAGAGACACTACCCAACACATCTGTGCAAAGCTTTATCGGATTTTCATAGTCGTTTCCATTTCGCGACCGATCGGAGCTTACTTTCTGAACGCCCCTCGTATAAATAAGCGAGAATAGCATGGTCAGAATCTTTTGATGTTCGTGTCTGGTTGTGCAAGGTTGTTGGGTAGGTCTGAGTGGCCAGCAATCCGATGTCGTTGAGTGGTACTTTGGACACAGGGATGTGCTCTTATTCGGGACTTAGTTTTGTTTTGGAAGGGGGGGGGAGGGGGCTTGGAAATTAGCTGAACAGTGAGTGTTAGTATAGCTATCAGTGACTGTACTTTGCTATGGTGTTTGGTTATTGCATATACTTTTGAACGGACTAATTAAACTTTAGTAATTTGCTGCACTGCACAATGCTTTTGGCTTATACTCTTTACTGCCTGCGAACGCTCCGCTTGCTCTGATAGGACATTTATCTTGTTTTTATTTAAATATAAATTCGCGAAAGGCCACCATTCGAAGTAGCTCGTGCTTGATCTCAGTAAGCTGATAGTGAACGTTAATCCTGTGGTTAGGCTATATCGTTATCCTGGGGGATCATTCCTTTCTTAATTTCATTATTTAATAATCTACTCATCTATTTATGTGCTTTTGCAAACTGTTCACTGACGCCGCTAGGCACGTCGTACGAATAATCTATGCTTCTGTAAAATCTTGGAGCAAAAGTCACAACCGAACCGATAATTTGCAGATGAGCCATATAAAGTTTGTGTACTCAATCTCTGGAGGGTAGGTAGCAACATACTGATTTCACTATATTACAATGCCAATAGTGAATTCTACAATATAATTTTATCATATTTCCTTCCAACTGTAGTCACCTGGTCTTCTCTTCGAGTATCAGCTGTCCTAAAATACAATGCCACACTTACACTGCAAGTATCTCTCGACTGCATTATACACTACCACCAACACTTGCAAATCCTTACACCTGGTAACTTCTCATTCACTGATAAACTCTATAAATCAACGATCTTCAACAACAGCTCCTACCTGAGTGCACACTAACATTCACTGCGTGTGTCTGGGGCAAATAATTCACTGGCACAAGATGGTCCATCGGGCACGACACAACCAACATTTTCTTTCAGCTTCATTCACTTCATATAGTTTTTACAAAATCACGAATCAAATAAACTTCTTGCAGTGTTTTCAGTAATACGCAAAAAAAAAAAAAACATTTTCCCATGTTGTAATAAAGTCGCCATCTCCCCTAACAATGCCAATCCATTATGCAAATAATAATTTCTAAACCAAACTTTCCACTAAATACATATTAGTATATTTAATAACAATATCAAACTAACATTTTTCTATGAATGCAACTTTGGCCATAGTTTCTCTTTCGTAGACACAGAGTATGTTATTTTTAATCGAATAAATCATATTTTCAAATTATAAACATGTAGTTCGTTACAAGTTTTTAAAATCTAATTTTATTGAAACAAGATTTTGTAACCAAAATTAGTGCATATCTATTATTAACTAATCTAATTGTACAATTATTTCCATCTTTTATTTGCAAAGATTACTTAATCGTCATTACTTAAACATCCTTACATACTATTTTCTGGCCTGGAATCGCGCGACCGCTACGGTTGCAGGTTCGAATCCTGCCTCGGGCATGGATGTGTGTGATGTCCTTAGGTTAGTTAGGTTTAAGTAGTTCTAAGTTCTAAGGGACTGATGACCTCAGATGTTAAGTCCCATAGTGCTCAGAGCCATACTTTTTTCCGCCCAATATCAAATTAGATAGCAAAATGTAACAGGTTAAGTGTATAACATTAACTAGCAAATCAAGACAGTTACATAACAACCAGGCTTCCATTCGAAATATTTAAGAGTAGTTGAGAGGGCGTCAGGATACAGAAACCTGAAAGACCATATATAACCGATACAACACAACTCTCCACATATTGGTTCAAATAGCTCTGAGCACTATGGGACTTAACTTCTGAGGTCATCAGTCCCCTAGAACTTAGAACTACTTAAACCTAACTAACCGAAGGATATCACACACATCCATGCCCGAGGCAGGTTTCGAACCAGCGACCGTAGCGGTCACGCGGTTCCAGACTGTAGCGCCTAGAACCGCTCGGCCACTCCGACCGGCCTCTTCACATATTGACAGTTTACTGTAGCCCTACCCTAGTTCATGTCAGAACCTAAATGATGTATTTAACTGATGACTAAATTTTTATTTCTGTGATTAATAGTTGTTGAAGTCAGATACAGTAATGAATTTTTAATCGTATTATTCCACTCATGTAAACTCAACTGCGCAACATTGAAACCGGTAACTCATGACACACAACAATATCTTTATTGCCTGTGTGAATATCTGCACGTTCACAGCTAATTAAATTTGCATGCTGAGGTATCGACCGAAATACAAAAATAGCAGGTCATTTGCTGGTCTCTGAAGGTGTGACGCCAACTCGAGTAGTCTGCCCTTTCGAAAACCTGTTTGCGCATGATGATGAATCAATAACAGTTTTCTGCTAGCTGGAGTATCGTCAACATGCTGTATTCGAAATAAATGCCTTGTCATCTTAGTATTAACATTGTAAAACTTTATCTTTCTGCAACGTGGTGCCCATCCAACTTCCGCAGCCTACACGTCTCTGCTCGGTTAATCAGAGGCTTCCAGTCTCCTCACAAACGCCGAAAATGCAGCTATTAAGATGGAATACAAGTCAACTAAAGATGCTTAAAAGTTGAAAAGCATCTGGACCGGAAGTCATATCTGCGAGATTGTATAAAGATTATGCGGAAAATTTGCTTCCTTCCTTGTTTGACTTATTGAAGACAAACTGTTTATGTACCGCTGTAAGAAATGGTCTTTTGTGAGGTACTCTTCTCCAAATGTCCATTTTATGCAGCTCCCTAGGCAATATACACTCGGAAACTACTCGAGACTGACCTGCTTTCACTGATAGCGGCAATTTGAAAGCGACCGTCATTGACGAAGAGTAGCACCCAAACCTGCCTGCAGAACTTTTTTACGATCATTGTTCTTACACAGTGTTACGTGTCTGCACATTACAGTCCGCGTCGTTACACCAACAAATCGTGCTACTTCTTTCGCAGTGTGGTCACGGGCACGTTCACAAACCACAGCTCCTTTCTGCCATTGTGTGACGACTCCATGTCGAAGGAAGGACGGAAGGAAGATTCGTTTAACGTCCCGTCGACAACGAGGTCATTGGAGAGAGAGAACAAGCTCGGATTAGAAAATCGGCCGTGTCCTTCTCAAAGGTACCATCCCGGCTTTTGCGTTAAGGAATTTAGGGAAATCAAAGAAAACCTAAATCTGGATGGCCTAACGGGTCTTTGAACCGTCGTCCGCCCTAATGCGAGCCCACTGTGATAACCACGGCGCTATATTGAACCAACTTACTGCGCTGATTCTGTACAACCGACTGGCACACAAATACCACTTCACTGCCATTGCTTACATCAGCTGGAGGAGATTCACATGATCGCTTGGAACCAGTTCTCCAAAGCCACCAATGTGCTAGTGTGATCTTTTAATGGGACGAGCAATATTTTCCCCGGCGAGCTTATGATGGGAATTGTAAGATAGGGAAGTACACGTTCTTGGAGGTCATTTCAGCCTACCATAGATCGGTGCGCGCTACACATTCAGATCCACCGTCTCGCGGCTTCCCTTGTCGCCAGCTGACGCCCTGGCGGCCCGCCCACGCAACTGCTCACGTAAAGCTCAAAGCAGTCGCCTTCTGTCTGCCACCCAGAGGCGGACGTGAAGTTCCGTTAGTGCTTCTCCGTGCAGGCCCTTCGTTTGCGAATACGCTTCATCCGGAATTCGTAGTGTTTGCGTGGGACGCTGTTGGGTGTCGCCCCGGCAGCCACATCCATAATGCAACGCACTCCGTCTCTCCCCAGAACTGAGCCGAATTTGCGGTTGACTTTCGGCCATGTTGCCCGTTCTCAAAGTACTTGCACCCTCTGCCCCCCCACCCCCCACCCCATTTTCTTCACATCTCCTCTCACCCTCACCATTCGCAGTCACTCCCCGCTTTCCAATTGTGCCGCGCTCCACCGGACACGGCGTTTGCAGACAACCGCTTTCCTAAAAGTTCGGCCGAGTGGCACCGGACAAACTGTCGCCTACCATCTGGCGCTCCGCCTCCAAAGTTCTTTCCTCACAGTAGCGACAGAGCACGTATGGAAACGAATACGTACAGGTTTACCATCGCCCGACTAGGTGCATGCATTTCCGTCGCGTGGAAAGAGCCACCGGCACGATTTTCTGCTTTATGGTAGCGACCTAGGGCTACTGTATGACCGCGTAGGATGATTTGTCAAAACAGTTGCAAGCATTTTGTTGTCAGTTTTGAACTGAACATGTTCTCGTCAGTGACATCACAAATCACTTTCGCCCCTAGGCTGGTCACTAGGTCCGAAACTTTTTTTTAAGTGTGGTGTTTAGGATGGCTAGTATAGTGATGTCAATGGTGATATTGTCTGTATTAAACTGGGCAGTTCAAAATATTGTACTGCTGAAAGTTCCGGGCAGACTAAAACCCTTTGCCGGACCAGGACTCCAACCCAGAATCTTGTGTTTCATTACTAGTGCTCGTATCACCTGTACTATTTAAATTTTTCTGAAATACAATGAACCACGCACACATATACGACTTTTCATAAAAAAGCTTAACCATTACTTACACATCCTTCAAATTATTGACGTTAAATAGACAAATTATTTTAAAAACTGTATTCAAAAAACAAATTATATTTGGTCTTGCTGATTAATTTCTCTATGACGTGTTTACGTATTATTTACGTAACAATTAGTAAACTTAAAGAGCAGATTAACAAGTGTTTAAAACTGTACACTTAATAGATTTAAGACATGGAATGCAACACAAGCTACTCTTCTCATATTCATAACGAAACATCACATAACGAAAAAATTCATTCTCTTGTCTTGCGTACATTAACCTGTGATATTACCACATTACTCACTTAAATATGTTATCTAGACAAAAGTATTCCTTGAAATTTCATTACTCTACATTAATTATTTTTAGGTTTTGTGATTTCTCTTCGGTCGATATATGTTTACAAAGATAACTGCCCAGTGCAAATTCTTGTTGGCAAAGAACCTTCTACTCATCGACATTCAGCAGTTATCGATCAACGTAAATGGGTAAAGTTACTTTCCACAACGGATAACGTAGCGCTACTGAGCCGCGGAGAGGCTCGTCCACATATACGTGTCGAATATCCTTTCTAGTTTATATTACATTTTTTATTTGTTATTATTTATTCTTCAACATGAAGTCTGGCTAGCTATCGATGGTTGCTACACATTGCAGTTCAGGTAATAATCAGCTATCGAAAGAATAAGACAACCATATCGCCGACCGCCTACCATGAACCAGAGTGCTCCCTCGTTCGTAATATGGCACTTCGTTGTGCGCTACGGTGTCGTGTAGTTGTGGTAAACATTGTGCTAGCATACAGACCTGATGATTTGCTTAATATCATAACAAAGCAAGAGGGAAATGTTTTAGTAATTCCTAGTAGCGCACAGTCTGCTGTGCTATTTTTGCGGCAGCTGATAGTAAATCAACTAATAAAATAGAGTTCATGAAACGATAAATAACAATATTAGAGCCTGCACTATCCAATCCATAATGGAACAGACATGGCCTTTCTATGTTTGTATTGTGACGGCTGAAAACAATGGTAAATTATAGCTATTATACTCCCCGAGAACATGCGGCTCTGTTGCATCCCCCTGGGTAATTATTCCAGTAATAAAATAGTTCCCATTCAAATCTTCGGGAGGGAATCACCCAGGAAGATGCTATGATAACAAAAATCAAATTTGAAGTACTTCATGTTGCACGGTAGAATCTGAGAACCCCTAGTCGTGGAAACAGTTTAAAGGACTTGTAAAAAGTAGTATATTGGTTGAAATAAGATATAACAGAAATTAGTGAGGATTGACGACAGGAAGAATAAGATTCTTCTTATTTATGGATTCTTCCGTCGCTTCTTGATAGAACAATTCCATATTGAGGGTTGAATAACACTTAGGCGGTTTTTTGTTCTACTGATTTTTATTTGCATGAACTAGTTTTCGGCTTATTAGGCCATCTTCAGATAACTATCTTAAAATTCTCTAATAAGCTGAAAACTAGTTCATACAAATAAAAATCAGTAGAACAAAAAACCGCCTAAGTGTTATTCAACCCTCAATGAGATTCTTGATTACGTGAGTACATAGCTATTAATACCAAGTCAAAGTGGGAAAATGTAGCAGTAGGTCTAATACTAGTAATGGAAAAGGAAATGAGAATGACGTTGGACTGCTAAGAAAAGCATTCTGAACGAAAGAAAGATACAAAACTACGATCCAACACACTAAACGAGCATATATGATTCCCTTCATGGATGATAAAGAGATTGAAAAAATGTATGATGCTGTAAAATATTATTACTACTTCAAGGAGAACTACAATTTAACTGTATGAAAGACTGGAAGTCGTGACATTTACTGCTGGTATAGTTGCTCTTCCTAACAGCATCCCATACGAACAATCTACCTGCGTGTTTACCTATAGCTATTCATAATTTATGCACTGCTCTGTTTAACACTGCTCGTTGAGTTGTGCACATCTGCTTTCATGCCACGCAGCTAATTCATTGCAACTAGAAATCTGTAACTGTGATCCTACAGTCAAATAGTCTACGCACTGCCTAAACTGAGAGTTAATAAAGTACACAGAAATACAAAATAAAATTAAGTGGATAATTTAATAACAACGACTCTATTCTAGCGCTAGTAATTGATGTAGATGACAGAGCATTGTGTTGAATAATGTTTATTCAAGAAAGGACATATCAGATGAACGGATAGTGGTCTTACGATATTCAGTTAAAATACAGACAAAGTATCCTTATCAAATGCAGTAAAGTTACGTTGATAGCGTTACGAGAATGGTAGCAAAAATCCTCAAACTTCTTGTCAAAAATATGCGAAAACTAAGTCACAATACACGAAATATTCACCAGCTCAAAATAGTTTATAGTTCAAAGTGATGATTCACAATTTAACACACTTGGTGCAAAGAATGGTAACTCATACTCTGTCTATTCTCAGTTTCGTAACACAAGCGGAAAAAGTTAAGAGTCCTACTCTAGAACACATTCAGACCTCGCGAAATATGAAGTACCTTCAGAAGTTTAAGTACGGTAGCGGGCGTTCACATCCCAGAATCAACCACCCACTCCACCAGCAACCACACGATACTACAGGCCGGTCTGCCTTCTTCCAGAACGAACATCCAAGAGGTCAGAATCTCTCTCTTGAGTGCTTCACTCCAAAAGTCCCTGTCTACAGCTGACTCCCATAGTGTTCCTTTACTGTCTGCCTTTCCATTAACTGAAGGCCGTCACCACAAAAAGTATATAACTTTACGATATACAGACATGATTTGATTAAAAATGACCACTTCCCATACCAAACCAATGTTACAACAATACTTAAGTAAAGAGATGGTATAAATATTCAGTCACTAACACCATTCACAATAAAAACATAGGTTTGTCCATTAATAAATAAGTCAGTATTCTTGCACAAGTATGCTCATGATAATGGCAACAGATTGTCATTAGACATTGTTTAAACAGTTGTTCAGGTTTGCTTGTCAGAAGCAGTCTTTTACAAAGTTGCTATCAGCTAAGATATGCATTTGCCCATTTCTTAAATTACCATGATTTTGTATTAACAATTGTAGCTAGCATTTAAAGCTGCTGGCAAAAATAGTAAACTGTTCTTTAAATAAACACCCAAGTATGACAAAATATAAGGTATTCATGTAGTATTCATTTGTTGTGTAATTGAGGAGTATGCGGTGTCGTAACAAATAATTGCATAATGAAAAGATATAAAAAATATAATAAATCAATAAATAAATTAGATGTGGATACGTAGCTTTCAGCAATCCTGGCATCCGAGATGTCGTATGTTGAAATTGCATGAAGGGTTTAAAAGTTGTTAGTTCAGAGGTTCATTCTGAAAATATATAGTCACTGTAAATTATTAACTTAGTTGTTTTAAAGCTACTGAAATTATAGTTGTGTCATTGGATGCGCCTCATTTTTATGGGATTGCCGATGTATTCAATATTACATTAATATTCGACTGTAAATTATTATAAACTCTCAAGGAGATACAAGAAGCCATCTTTCAGCTTGTCTGACACTCCGCCATTTTTGGAACGCTGTCTCCTTCACAAAAGTCATACGAACAACAGCCGTTCAAATTCCCAGCTTTGGGATTGACCCATTTTCTGTGACGTTGCTAGCATTTGTACCTGGCTGGCCTGTACCGGCTGAATCGGTTTTGTCAATCTGCGGCGCTTTGGCTAAGGCGGCAGTGCCGCCCCTGAGCCCCAGGCCCGCACAAGCAAATTCACCTCACCTCTTACCAACTATAGGCGGCCAAATCGCCCGCCTACATACGCGTAACGTTGCACAGTGAGACCCCTGCAGACAGTTCAGTTAGTTACTACAGAGTTTTCTGAAGTAGATTTTAAACTATTAAACTCTTTCAGGAGCGGATGTAGACTCTAATCATAATTTCAAAGGTATGAAATGTAGATTAAAGTTGAAGAAATTTCAGAATGGTTTGGAAATTAAGGACATGATAGCTGCGTCAGTGGGGTCATTTGGAGGTTGTTGACAGCTTCAAAGCAGTTATTGGGTACTGAATGTCAGAAGTAGGTACAAGAAATTCAAAAAGGAATGGGTAGCTTTAAGAGCTGAAATAATGGAGTAGAAGACGAAACATAATGTAAAAAAAAAGTAGAAGCACAGTAGAAATCCTTTGATAACACAAGGGATATGAAATTTAACTGACGAAATGGAAAAATATAACATTCAGTAAATGAAGCAGACAAAGAGAGTACGTTCGTCTAAGAAAAGGAAACTGTTATAGAGAACAAAACTACAAAGGAGGAAGGGGCAGTGGAGATAGGCAGATCTTAAAACGTCAAGTACAGTAAAATTAAGTAAACCTTTGGAGAAAAAAATATCAAGATCTCAACTGCCACGTCAGTACTACGTAGAGAATGAATGGCTGAGAGATGGAACCTCTACATACTATAAAAATGGATGTTTATATGTATGTATGTATGTTCTATATCTCCTCCTGAACCACTGGGTCGATTTCAATCCACCTTCGTGCACATATCACTTTACTATCTGGAAAGAAGTATGGTAAGAGTAAGAGCCACATACCTCTCGAAGGAGTTGGATTGGGCGTGAAAAAGAAGTTTATCTTAGGACGCGCAAATACCCAGACTATATTCATCCAGTGTTTGAGAATGAAAGTGCTTAGTGGCTTGTAACAAACGTTACTCAACATTAAAAACTTTTACGAAACTTTTTCTTCATGACGCATACTACATTTTCGCTGGTCGTGCAGTAAAATTACCACGTCGGGCCCGACGTTTTAATTTATTACTTCTTTACTACCAATCATCCCATGTAGGCTTTGACGGCCGGCGTCTTCATCAGTAAACACTTCCGGGCTAAATTACCGTGGTCGATCTGTAGAACTTCTTCTCCCTGACGTTTCGTTCTCAACTACGGAGAACATCTTCCGAGGTGAGTCGACGACTGGCTGCTAGGAGCTGGGGCCGCCGCTTATATGGAGATCGTAGAGGGCGCCACCGCACGTCACGTGGCGTCGATGTGTAGCTATCTCTGGCTATCGTCTGTTCTCTCGATTGCAGGCAATCGATTGTCACGTGATTGATGCAACGTCGACCGCCATATCTTTGCCAATTTTAATCCTTCTTCTTTACGATTAAAATTGTATTGATGTTTGTGGATTTCAATTGCCTCTCTATACATACGTGTATAATAATGCGACGTCCTCGCTAGCACGCTTGTCTCACCAAATTTTATTTCGTGATCTCCATCCTTAAAAACATGTTCCGCTACTGCCGATTTGTCGATATGTCCCAAGTGACAGTTTCTTTTGTGCTCCGTCAAACGTGTATTGAGGCTTCTTTTTGTAGTTCCTATGTAAACCCTGGCACAACTACACGGAATTTTATATACGCCTGGGGTGGCTAGGGGGTGACGAGCATCTTTTGTTGATCTTAGGCATTCACTAATTTTCTTAGTAGGCCTGAAAATAGTCTCCACCTGAAACTTGGCTAGTACTTTCCCAATGCGATCCGTGATGTTATGGATGAACGGAAGAAATACTTTTCCAGCTGATGGTTGTTGCTGTCTCCTATTTTTAGGAATTTTTCTACTTGGGTGAAGTGCTCAGTTAATATCGTTTTTCGTATAACCATTTTTCGCAAAAGCCATTCGTAAGTAGCCTGGTTCACAAATATTATTGGCCCTATCCACTAGTGTTTTTATGACCCCCCCCCCCTCTTTTGCCTAGGGTGGTGGTTTGAGTTCTTATGGAGGTAGCGATCAGTATGTGTACCTTTCCTGTAGACCTTATGGCCTAAGGTCCCATCCGCCCGTTTGATAACTGATACATCCAAAAAGTTAAGTTGTCCATTATTCTCTTTCTCCATGGTAAATTTGATCTTGGGGTTGATGCTATTTAAGTGCACCAGGAAATCATTCAAGTCCTCTTCCTCACGATTCCATATTACAAAGGTATCATCCACATACCGATACCACTTCGAGGGGCTTTTTGTGGCCGACTGCAGTGCTTGATGGTCAAAATATTCCATGAATAAATTCGCAATTGCGGGGCTTAGGGGGCTTCCCATGGCTACCCCATCAATCTGTTCATAAAATTCACCATTGTACTGAAAATAGGTCGAGGAAAGACAGTGTTGGAACAAGGCCACTATATCAGTAGGGAACATATGGGCTATATGAGAGAGAGCTTCATCAACTGGAACCATAGTGAACAAAGACACTATATCAAAACTGACAAGGATGTCATTAGGACCGACAGTAATTTCCCTCAATTTCTCAATGAAGTGTAGAGAGTTTTTAATATGACTCTCAGTTTTGCCTATGTAAGGTTGTAACAAAGAGGCAAGGTGTCTGGCTAGTTCTTGGGTAGGAGCTCCAATTGCGCTGACTATCGGTCTCAAAGGAACATCAGGCTTATGCTTTGGTAATCCATATAATCTCGGAGGATAAGCCTCCGTTTTACAAAGATACTTTTTAACTTCTGTAGGAATGGAAGACTGTTTTATCAGACGATTGGTGGCATTCAGCACATTCGTTGTGGGATCCTTTTTCAACTTCTTGTATGTGCTGGGTTCCAGGAGATCACTGATCTTCTTGTGATAATCCTCAGTATTCATTAAAACAGTAACATTTCCCTTGTCAGCGGCAACTATAATAACATTCTTGTCTGCATTGATCTCCTGCAATGCCTTCCTTTCCCCTTGAGACAGATTGCTGCTGGGTGGCTTAGCTTTACGTAATATCCTGGAGGTTTCCATCCTAACTTCATCAGCAGAATATGATGGTAACTGACGAATTCCTGCCTATATATTAGCAATAATGTCCTCCATAGAACAGAAAGTTCTTCCTTAGACAATTCTTTTTCCGATAAATTAATAACCGTTTGGGAATTGTTTGGAATCGGTGTTTCCTGTCGACCCTCTTGTAGACGATCAAACTTCTTCTGCCTATTGGAAGACACTTCTGCACTAATCTCCATAGATCTAAATGTTAAACTGTCCACTTTGTTCTAATGACAAAACTGCATAGTGTTGCTAATAAGTAAATGAAGATTTAGCAGTTGACTATCCTCGTCGTGTCTGATGTATCCGCTCACGTAGTAATGCCAGTTCCACACGAAAATAAATACGGTTAGCTTGTGCCGAATGAAACATTCTTCTCACTTTTAAAAATTTGGGAACTATACCGGTATCACGACAGCGTAACAGAAAAGTAAGTGAGCAAAGTTGTTGACCTTTCTTCTTGCGTAGGTTCTCCAGTCGTCGTACCCCGTAGAGGCGTCGACTCATCCCATGTAGGCTTTACTACCAACTCAACTAGCAATAAATTTTGCAGAAAGTATTCGTATATACCACTGAACGTACCTGCAGAGTTGTAACATTGTGCGACACACAGCTCAGGATACATTACGCCACAAACACTCAGACGCGTTAAAAACTGCTGTATCATGTATGACATTTTAGTTTGTTACTTCTTTACTAATAACTCTATTCGCAGCACATTTTTCAGACAGTATGTACATATACCACTGAATGTACTTGCAAAATTATATCATTTCACGTCTCATAGTTCCTTATATATGACGCCATAAAAATTGAGTTGCGTGAGAAAGAATCTGCAGAACGAAATTCGCTAGCGATACAGGTGAAATATGTGTACAAATAAGTGCGAAATATGTTAAATTTATGTGAAACCTATGTGACACGTGAATACGCAGGCATCGATTTCAACCAAACTTGGTAGTCATATTACTTATTGGGTATAAATACTGCGGGATAAATCCATCAACCTCCTGCTGGGGTGGGGTTGAGAACGTGGTGGTGGACAGACAAGGGGTGGGAAGAAGAGGTGGACAAAGATAGGGGACGAGGAAATGGACAAAGAAACGTGCGAGTAGTAGATGGACAGGGATATGAAGAGGAGGCGATGAACAAGGAAAGGGGGGGGGCGAGTATAAGGTGGACAGAGATAGGGGGGAGTATCAGAACAGAGAGAGGCGCAGAAAGAAGATGAACAGAGACAAATAAAATATTGGAATAAATACATACCCAGGCAATACCAAGTATTCAGCTAGTGGATATGTATATAGGGGTTATATAAAGTAAACAAACAAGAAAATCAATTTTATTGAAAAAAAAAACAGATGAAGATGAGACTTGGGAATTGCATAGTAGATGAAGATGAGATTGGATAATTAAACGCAGCACGAACAATTTATTACAGCAGTGAAAGACCAAAGTCGAAACAAGGCATGCGCAGTAGAGATATTCCCTCATAATTGATTAAGATCCTTGGGAAAAGCATCCATGGGAAAACTGTTCCATTTAGTTCTTGGGATATGAGTCAGGCAAAATATCCTCAGGCGTCAAGAAGAGTGTAATGATACCAAAATCAAAACAAGCTGGTACTGAAAAATGTGAG
The DNA here is from genome assembly GCF_023898315.1 of Schistocerca nitens. NCBI lineage: Eukaryota > Metazoa > Arthropoda > Insecta > Orthoptera > Acrididae > Schistocerca > Schistocerca nitens. Next base: position 507,895,671 of record NC_064615.1, read on the forward strand.
CTTCATCGAACCATCAGTTTCATAAGCCATGTGCAGTGCAGTACCTAGTGAGGAGCTGAGAGTTGTCAGGCGCCAGGTTAAAAAGAAAGTAATATTTGAACCACAAAAGATAATTTATTTTTAAAACAGGTACTGCAAATATTCTGAATTCCTTTAGCACGACTTTAGTAATTCTGAGAAACTTACCTAAATGTAAACAAACAGACACTACAATATTTGATTTAGAAACTGAACATTTTAAATGAAAAAGGAAAACTATGAAGATTCAACAAATGCAAGCTAATAAACAATGAAATTTTAAAATTAGAAACTGGACAGTTAAACTGATGATAACAAAGTATTAAGCTTCACTTCACTCTTGTGGTTCTGTTTCACTATAGATTAACAAGCAAAGTATTGATTAAAACAAAGAGAGAAACACTTCTATTATCAGATGTTGCATTCCAATAGACTAACACGAATGGGCATTTAGTTGTTAAACAGAAATATAACAACCAACAGACCACGATAAAAGATGTACAAACAATTTAAGAAACCCTGCAGGGTTCAAGAAACAGAGATAAATTGAGCCCTGTGTACCCAGGCTAGCCCAAACTAAGTAGCAAAATTACAAACCGGATTCGAAACCCAACAAACAGGAATATTTGAAACATAAACAGACAAAAACTATCATCAACGTGCTTGGTTTTCCCTTTCAAAAATTCGTATAAAAGTCTATAAACACAATTTGAACAAGAATCCCGCGCGGCTTCAATTAAGACAAGGAAACTGGACCTACCCTTATATTGAGTACACATTACAGGCACAATCCATAATATTTGTGAGTTGTCCACAGACCACAAAGACAGTAGACATACACATGCGTGACTCGAAACAAAATTTACGAATGTAATTACCGGTAAACGCCTTTTATCAGTAGTGGGTTAACTGAAGCATAAGACACACAGTATAAGAGCACCACGGCACGGCGGATAACTCCAAATAGTTCCTCGTACAAACTGCACATTAAGAAACTTAAACAAGGAAGTCCACGTAGCTCAGACGTTCCACTTTGCATGCATTTCCCGTAGATACCAAAACAGCTTACGTAACACCAAGGCTGTCTTCCTGCAGATTCGACGCTTGACTAATGTCAGTAGCTGCACGAAAGGCTCCTGGTGCGAAGTTAAAAGTAAAAGTACGTTGAAGAATCATGGAAAGATGGACATCCAGAGAAAGGAAACCCCGAGACAATCGCTATGGGAAATAGTTCATTTCATTTGTTTACAAACAGAAATGTTTCGAGAAGTTTATGTACAAAATTTGCACCGCTGAAATTCAACATAACTGTTTCGGAAAACATTTGTGCAGAACTTGTAGGATAGGTAAATCGATTGTGAATGTGGAGCAGATAGGGACACTAACCCTGTTACTTGTAGGTGCGGACTTAAAATATCTTATGAAACTGTAGGTATACAGTTTAGGTATCAAAAACCTTCTAACTGTCAAGATTCTTCTGTCACCCGAAAAAATGCGAATATTACAACAACTCAGCATCGTAAGAGACCATCTGCGAAGTAGAGCTTTACAGATGAAATAAAAAACGATGAGAATGGCAATATCTGAAGGTTTAAAGCACACTTTAGAGTCTCTCTGAAGATGAGAACCTGAGATTAAAGGATACTGGACTTAGAATGAAATTTTCACTCTACAGCGGAGGGTGCGCTGATATGAAACTTCCTGGCAGATTAAAACTGTGTGCCGGACCGAGACTCGAACTCGGGACATTTGCCTTTCGCGGGCAAGTGCTCTACCAACTGAGCTACCCAAGAACGACTCAGGCCCCGTCCTCACAGCTTTACTTCTGCCAGTACCTCGTCTCCTACCTTCCAAACTTTACAGAAGCTCTCCTGCGTACCTTGTAGAACTAGCACTCCTGAAAGAAGTGCTAGTTCTGCAGGAGTGCTAGTTCTGCAAGGTTCGCAGGAGAGCTTCTGTAAAGTTTGGAAGGTAGGAGACGACGTACTGGCAGAAGTAAAGCTGTGAGGACGGGGCGTGAGTCGTGCTTGGGTCGCTCAGTTGGTAGAGCACTTGCCCGCGAAAGGCCAAGGTCCCGAACTCGAGTCTCGGTCCAGCACACAGTTTTAATCTGCCAGGAAGTTTCATACTGGACTTACATAACTTATCTATTGCAGACGGTTTTAGGAAATAGTGTTGTACCTCGAGGATAGTGTACCTAGGAAAACATGAAGTTTTCTGGTCGGTAATTCAGTCTACTGGCTGATTTTAGAATCACATGCCGGAACGCACACAAGAGACCCCATAAGCTGTTTCTAGCATTTTCTGCTGTTTTTCTTGTTGTGAGACATGAGTTTGTATTTTGGGCAGTGTTTGTAAACATTACGAATTCTATACATTTATGTGTTGTATAACATATTAAAACTATTTCATTTTTAAAACTAATTAGATAACGTGTGGACGGTTAAGACATATTTCCTCAGTCATGCACCATCTTGTATCTTGGAACGGAAGGTCTCTTTCTCTTGGAAGACGTGATTTCTGTAAATGAATTGTATTTCTTTAATGACTTAAGAGTTTTACCTGTCTTGAAACTGGAAATTTGTGTTAGTTGGCAATAGCTTCTGTTTCAAAACATTGTTACCATGAAACTGGCTTCTACTCGTAATAATACATTTTCCTGTTTTCGTTTCACTTACTGGTTTTTGCTATGTGGTAGAGTAATAATGTAACACAAAGACTAGTAAATACAGTAATGACAAGATTTTCTCGGTTGTATCACTTTTAAATATAAATAAGACATTTTTTCCTAGTTACATGATCATGATGTACATTGGAATAGTTTTTGACATTCGGAAAAACCTTACTTTTCAGGAGTATTTTTGTAACTTCATAAAAATACTGCAGCACACAAAGTGAATGCTGTCATTTCAAAACAGAATAAGAAAATACATTACAGTTCCATTACAGGGCTAGCTGGAAGCGAAAGTCTGAAAAATGTTCCAAGGACAATACTTTCTCCTATTAAAATTTTATGCTAGCATGTTAAAGTGCAGTAAACCTTTAATTTAGTTGTATTCCAAGTAGAGAGAATTTATTGTCGGCTCCTCTATGGTTACAGAACCCGAAATCCCAATCATAAATAAATAAACGAATAAAAAGGTCTTACTGGTCTGACTAGGAGCTTGAAAACTAAGCTGTTGGCCCAATGAAGATTTTCACAACAGCGATTCGTACCCACCAAGGCACAGAGTGAATTGTCTCCGAAAGTCATGAACTGTACTAAACCCTGATGGCGTAGGCCTGTGTTGAAATTGTTTTTACCATTGTTGGCCTATATGGTTCGCTGACGGGGCAAATATTTTTCACTCGGAGATGCAGCTGCACACTATGGTGCTGTGACGCGAGAGTCACGCACTAACTGATGTATCATTCTTTCTCTACATTTTCACTCTTGGTTGCAAAAGTCTCCATTTTGGCTGTTCAGGAAACGTTTCACCTTTAAAATCACTTCTGGCCAACTGCTCCAATGCCGATTAAAAGCAGGATTACGGAGGATCCCGTGTTCGTGGCTCTCAAATGGCTCTGAGCACTATGGGACTTAACTGCTGAGGTCATCAGTCCCCTAGAACTTAGAACTACTTAAACCTAACTAACCTAAGGACATCACACACATCCATGCCCGAGGCAGAATTCGAACCTGCGACCGTAGTGGTCGCGCGGTTCCAGTCTATAGCGCCTAGAACCGCTCGGCCACTCCGGCCAGCCCGTGATCGTGGTTAAAACTATATTGCGATGAAGGTGTCTCTGCGCTGCACCAACGTTAAACGGTGATTAGCAAAACGTGTTCAGCTAACCGGAAATTTGACAGCGGGTAACTCCGTGTGTTACAAAGGAAAGCGCCCATTATACACTCAAAGATAATGAAAATTGCTGTCGGGGTAGTTAGGCGCGCTTTACAGTTTGTTATCACAAAATGGAAATTTTTACTGCGCTATGGAGAACAAGAAAAGGAGACCTAATTTCTTAGAATTTGAAACTGATATGGCTTTATCAGCGAATAATGCTACACAACTATCTAACGTACAAACTAGTAGAAGTTATTCGCTAACTCAGTTGAATCTTCGTCCCATTTCCGATTTTAAAATGAATATAGTTTAACTATAGTGTCTAATGTCAGTTTGCACAGACATAATATTCATATTCGCGTTGTTTCATTGTTTGAATATGGAAGAGGAGATTTAGTTGAAGTTGCTTATCGTCACTGAAAAAGTAATTTACTGACAATATACGAACATGAAACAGTGCATACAACCAACTGATAGGTACTTAAATTTTACATGAATGTTCATAAAACCAAAAACTTTCAGTGGGTAACTTGTGTTTACTTTCTGACATAGACTGACAGCTATGTAAAAATTTCTCGCCACTGGAGTAACATTACAGACCTTGACCTTTGCAATAAGAATGATTAAAAATACGTTATTTATAATAAATAACATCGACTGCCACATGTAATACTTCTATTAAATTAAGAAGAAACGCCCACAATATTTTAGAAAACAAAAACGGAAAATAATTTTGGAAGGAGATGGACACGAACCTGCTACCTCTCTCTTCATGGGTCACAAAGTTATCAACCTCTCTTTTTTTCAAATAGTTTATTCAACATTTAACACTTCCACATAACCACATAAACTACTGAAATGTATCAGAAAATAATGCTCATTTTATAAACAGTTACATACTCTATAACACATTCGCATTTAAGTATTCAGTATGGAAACTGTAAGAAAATATCAGTTGAGTAAATTCTTAGGTGATACGTAAAATTCACATTACAGTTCCTTCGAGAAACAAGTCTATGGCTTCAATGGGGAATCCATCTCCCCCATCAGTGTAGACGTTGTAAAGACTGTATCTGCAGATGTTATATTTTATATTTAACTTGTAAGACATCATGGTCTCCTGACCTTCATTGCTTACATATTCCGCCATCACAATCATATTCCGCACATCAAGACACATTATTCGAACCCAAACTCGATACGATAAAGTCAATGTTGTATGAATTCATGTAAATGATACGCAAATAACAAGTGCGCACCTGCATTGAGATACCTGGCGTACACAAACACTTTCAAGACACGACGGCCACAAGACTTTTAGTTCGGAAGAGGCGGACTGCACGCCGAGAGGCTGGTCCCTTCAGAAGACGATTCAGCCTATGTATGTCAGATAGCGACCGCCCGTGGAGCGGACAGTGTTTGCCCAAGTGAAGGGGGAGAACGACTGCGTGTTCAGCTTAAAAGCAAATTCCGCTACATTGTGTGGGAGCGCCCAGCCTATACATTCTTTACAAACATAGCACGCAGTTTCAGAGGTCTTCACAGGGAGACTGCAAATGCCAAATGCCGATGCTACAGATTTCCGGATTGGTCGCCTTAAACGAAACGCCATTCTCCCGTTTTAGAAGAGCAATGCTGATTGGAAGATGATATTCCTGACACCTTGAGCTGAAGGAGTAATGGAAGAGACTGAAAGATATACCCCCTCATGTCTGGTGTGGAGAGGGGCCGTTCCATTGTCGCTCTTGGAGCTAGAACACGTAACGAGAGCGTGTGCGCTCATACGTGTACTCAAAGAGTGAGGAACAAGTCTCTGCTCAGTACTTCACTGGGAGCTGTAGCGCACAATACCGTAAGCTGTGATGACTGCTGTCTGCGCCACTCGCTGCTGACAAATAAGGTAACTCTCGTTCTATCTGGATTGACCTTTGCCAAACAAACTCTCCCTACGCTTCTGTCGAGAGCAAATCGAAGTGTGACTCTATACTGAGTCCTTGGGATTAAGCGTTGTTCACTGTGTTGGCCGCCACACTTATTGGGCGGTGTGAACAGGCAGAGTTATAGTTAAATGCCTGCGAGCAAATTTTTGATTGGCATCACAGTGGACTGGTTATCTGACCGGTGTACCACGCCAATAGTTAGACTAAGGGCGAATAGGAGTCCTTGACTTCATCAAGGCATAGGGAGAGTTTGTTTGGCAAAGGTCAATCCAGATAGAACGAGAGTTACCTTATTTGTCAGCAGCGAGTGGCGCAGACAGCAGTCATCGCAGCTTATGGTATTGTGCGCTACAGCTCTTGTGAGCCCCATATTTCCTCCACAACAGTACACTTCACTGCATTTCACACACGACAGCCTCGACCATACCTAGCAACATTCTAATGGATAATTATTCAAGTTGAGTAGGCGCGGCTCTCAGCCATTCTGCCAAGTCAATAACAATCTTAAACTTTGCATAGAAATTTCATTAGCGGATCCTATCTTTAAGAGGTAACTTCACATTCCGAAAAGAACCCAGAAATAACTTGTTCAGTTCATAACTATAAGTGCAATTGTGATTTCTCAGAATTTTTGCAAAATAAATAATAATTTTCGTTTGTTTCATGTTTTTCTTACACTAACTAGCACTACTCCAGTACCCAAGTATCCCACTAGTTCCGTAAGAAATTTTGTGAATTTTTGTGTTAATTCCTTACAGCGGACGACGCCAGAAGATATTTATTGCTGAAAGTCTTTCAGGCATTTATGTTTAGATCGTTAGGAGCGTCTGTCTGACTTCTGTAGTAGTGTGGGAGTGGAAATTGCATCTTGCAGGCGCCACAGGGTAAAGGGTACATCTCAGATTAATCCATTGCACAGAATGACAGAATAGCACCCACACGTGCACAGAAATTGGCGATCCTGCCAGGATAGGTAAAATAGGTAACCTGCCAGGATAGGTAAAATAGGTAAGCTACCAGGATAGGAAACTGTCAGGGTAGTTAGGTACGGCAGACCGCAGCAGTAGCACTTTGAAGAACTTTCTTTCATGTGTTAAATAGCTATTTGCAAAGATTGGGATCAGAATAGATACAGGTAGTGAAGAAAGCAGAATTGTAAGGAAAAGGGCGTGTGTTATTGTGTTGGAAAATTTTGCATTTGTTTACGGTTTTTGTGTAGCTGTTAGGGCATAGGATTTTCAGGTGATAGGCGCAGACGCAGAGTGACGCAGAGACGCAGTGTGACACAGCATCACATAAGTTAGAATTAAGAAATAATACTTTTCCATTTTCTATGACATCTAAAATCAAAAGGCGTCGCCATCTTAATACGGTATGTATTTACTTTATTTTAACCGTGATCAGTTCAAGATAAACAAGCCTCCAACCTAGGTAAACTTTAACTATGATCAATTCGGTTGTTTAACTTTAAACGAGTTTGGTACACTCTAATGTTGCGTTCACCAAGGTTAAATGCTAAAATAACTGGGGTTAACTTTAAATCGACGTTGCTGCAGTCAGCTCTTTGTCGTCATTCTTAAAGTGCTTGCCACGCAGTTGTTTCTTCATCAGGGAAACAGTAGGATGTAACTGGGTGTCCGGTCAGAAGAAGATGGTTGCTGAAGAAAAGTTTGACAGTCCATAGTGGCAGCATGTGTGACTGTGTGCAGTGCAGAATGAGGTGGGCCAATGTCTTGCAGCAAAAACACCTACCCAGTGAGAGTCTTCGCCCTTTTTGGCGTTCGTAAATCCATAAGTTCCCATTGCTTGCTTTGAACCAGTCTCTCTGGGTCACAGTGATACAATACCACACGTCCACGGTGATCACTCTGCTAAATAAGACTACAGAACGGGGTAGACACCGCTGCAACATTTTAGAAGATGCTTCGATTGTGAAAGGGCTTGAGCATTCGTGGAACCCAGCGGATGCTGACTTTGCTGGTTTTCAACAAGTCGTGCAAGATATTCTAAACTGAACCATTACTGATATCACTTTTGTCCATTGTGATAGGCTGGCCTTCGAGCAGCACTTTTCGTGCGAATCCTAGCGCTTCGCAGAGAGATGCTGAGTCACTTCGTTTTTCGCCATTCAAACCCATTTGTCTATACTGGATGAGTGTTACGCCTAACCACCGAAACGCTGTTGCAGAACACTTAAGCCGCTTTTAGACGTTCGACTTTCTTGTGTGACTTGACTATGCGATGCAAGTGAGTCCACTGCAGAGCCGCTGGTGTTATATTCCTGTTCTGAGTGTCGTCTGTTTCGATCCTTCATTTTTGTTTACATGTCTGGGCCAAAATTGGCCGTGATATCAGTGCTGTCTGCTATACAGTTTGGCATCTGAATGGTGAAAGTGAGTTTATAAGGAACTGTCCTTTTACGAAGAAATCGAAATGTAGTAACAAAATGCAGGAACAAGAAAAGATAATAGAGTTTATTAATGACCGAAGCAGAAGGCATAGTGGAAGTTCTTGTCAAAGATCATGTGGTAAATCCTTTACAAAAAAAATGGCTCTGAGCACTATGGGACTCAACTGCTGTGGTCATCAGTCCCCTAGAACTTAGAACTAATAGACCTAACTAACATAAGGACATCACACACATCCATGCCCGAGGCAGGATTCGAACCTGCGACCGTAGCAGTCGCACGGTTCCTGACTGCGCGCCTAGAACCGCGAGACCACCGCGGCCGGCAATTCTTTACACTCTTGAGAACTTAAAGAATGAAAAATATTTCAGAAGACATACATTTATTTGCTGGACAAAATATGTACTTAAAATACATCAAATAATCTCTGGAACGCAGTAAATAGAGCATTTTTGCTTTATTCCTTGTATCTCGTTTTCTTGCTAAGTGCCAAATAACAACGAAAATTAATTTTTGCATCAAATAATTCTGACTTTTTCATTGTGGAAATAATATGTATCAAAACACGATTATCTGTTTATGTTCTTATTTTTGCTTTCACATATTTTGTCTTTCTTGTATGTGAACACTAAAGGGCAAGTATTCCAGGACCTTGTGTAACATTTCAATGTATAACTAAAACAAAGCAAACAGCGCAATAAACATCAAGAAGACACGAAAGCACAAAATCTGTTTATATAAGAGGACGGACGTCGGCCAGAGTAGTTTAACTTTCAGTGATATCAGTCGTTGCCATAGGCCCTTGTGCAGCATACTCCGAAATGTAGAACTCCACACTCCGCACATTCTATAGATAACTGATGACATAGGCACACTCTCGTCGCGGATGGTTGTTGATTGACAAGTAGGCACGTAAGGCGTGAGGCGTATAGTCGATTTTGACCAGAAAGTCCTTGTCTATAACGGCCTTTACGCCGACTCAGCATGGATTGTTCCAGCATTGTTTCCCTTCTAGTAAAAAAAAAAAATGTTTGTCGCACGGAGCTCCACTATAACAATGGGTCACACCATTTTCTTTTTTCTAGCGGCGTGCTGCGTTACTGTGATACGATGGTTTCAAAGTGTACCGTGTACCGTGTATCTGGAGTACAGACATGTTGCAGGCAAGAAATAAAAGATTAATACGCATCTTTGTATTTTCCCGGTCATAATTAGGTCTTTATAACTACCTCAAGTCTCCGACAGCACTGTCCAGTTTACTCTGAAATTCTAAATTGCGGGTCACACTGCAGTGCCACTAGACTGGTATTCATCAGTAAACAGCATCTCTACTCCAGGCGCGATTGGAGTTGGTAGGCGATAAATGTTAACGGTCTTCCAGTAGCTGGCACGTGCATTTGAGTGATGTAGCATTGTCATTTGTCCTCCTCGTTCGATAAATCCGACAGCCACCGCCAGCGTCTCTGTTTTTGCGGTCAGTGTCAATATCGTTTTCGTCTTGCGAAACCAGTTGCTGCATTACGGGCAATTCACGGGCGAGCACCTGCTCGCCCAGCCAGCCACGGCCCGTGCGGAGGCGGACAGGACGATGTGCGCGGCGTATCTAGGAGTGCCCACGTGCCCGCCTGCCTGCCTGTTGCTTTGTTAGCGCGCCCGTAATGAGGTTGGGCCGGCTAATAGCCACAGCGGCGGGCCTGGCCGACCGCTGATTACCGACCCACAGCGCAACACGGCCTGGCGCACCGCTCTGGCCACCGCGATCAACGCGCCCTCTCATTACGGCCCCTGCTCGCCTATCAGACTGGCGCCACAGGTACTCGCGCTTCATACAGTGTGCAACATCGAGTAACAGTGATACGGCCACTTGTGGCAGAGGGTTTCTGTAGCCCCACACACAGTACGAAGACGAGCTCTACTCAGTTAAGCGTTGATAAGATTTGACACAGTGCTTCTAGTGTCATATTGTCAGAGTCACCTCCGGTATGACAAACAGCACGAGAGCCCGACGTGCGGGCCGCATGCTGGCCAAGCCTCGATCTGTTTTGGCTTTATTCGATTCTTCTCAGAAGTACACGCTACAGTGCGACATTTGATTTAGTATTAGCCGGATACCCAACGTTGCCCAGCTATACATTTATTCCAGTGTTCTATTAGTCCATCTCTACCTTCGCCTCTCTCTATCTGTCTCCTCCTTAGGAGCCGAGCGGTTCTAGGCGCTTCAGTCTGGAAACGCGCGAATGCTACGGTCGCAGGTTCGAATCCTGCCTCGGGCATGGATGTGGGTGATGTCTTTAGGTTAGTTACGTTTGAGTAGTTCTAAGTGTAGGGGGCTGATAACCTCAGATGTTAAGTCCCCGCCGACCGAAGTGGTCGCGCGGTTCTAGGCGCTGCAGTCTCGGACCGCGAGACCGCTACGGTCGCAGGTTCGAATCCTGCCTCGGGCATGGATGTTTGTAATGTCCTTAGGTTAGTTAGGTTTAACTAGTTCTAAGATATAGGGGACTATTGACCTCAGAAGTTGAGTCCCATAGTGCTCAGAGCCATTTGAACCATTTTTTGTTAAGTCCTATAGGTTTAGAACCATTTGAACCATTCGTCCATCTGCTCCTCCCCTCTCTGTCCATCAGCTTCTTCCCCCTCTGTCCTACTTTACCCGTCTGCTCCCTCCTCCCTTCAATTTCATCTCCTCCTCCCCCTCTTATCATCTCTTCTTCCCTCCTCTTCATCTCCTATTTCCTATTCTTACCCACTTCCTCCTCTCTCCCGTCCATCTGCTCCTCTTCCCTTTCTGTGTCCATTACCTGCTCTCCCTCTCGCTGTTCAATTCCTCCCCCTCTCTCTGCCAATCTCTGCCTTCCTCTGTCTGTCCACTTCCTTCTCTGTGTATCTCCACCTCACACCTCTCTCTGCTCACTTTCCCCTCCCCCTCTCTCCGTCTACCACCTTCTACCCCTTAGCTGTGTCCACCTCCTCATTGCCCCTCGCTGTCTCTCCATCTCCTCCTACCCCATTCTCTCTCCAGGTTATCACACTTACCCAGAGAAGACAACGGTTCTTACCCCCACCCACCCATACTATTTCTTTCCGGATAAAAGTAATATTTGTATCAAACTTGGTTGAAATCATTCCAGGCGTATAAAATTAGCTTTTTACCCTGGGCTCTGCCTATGTACGCATATGTGAAATATATTTCACACATATTTAACATATTCCACACGTATTTGTACACATATTTCACCTGTATATTCAGTGAATTTCGCTCTGCAGTTTCATTTTCATGCAGCTCAATATTTATTTGACGTCGGTATCTCGCGAGCTGTTTACTGTACAATGGGATAATTTTGCGGGTACATACAGTGGCATATGTGGGTACTGTCTGCGAAATTTGATGTGATATAATCAGTAGTAAAGAAGTAATATATTAAAATGTCATGCATGATTCCCCATCTTTCACTCATTTCGTCTACATCTGCAATTCACAATTAAGAGAATGGCAGACGTTTCATCGAACCATCTTCAATGGCTCGCGGGAAAAACGAGCACTAAAGTCTTTCTGAGCGATCTCTGATTTTTCTTATTTCACACGATGATCATCTCTCCCTATAGAGGTCGGCGCCAACAAAATATTTTCGCAATCGGAGGGGATTGGTGATTCAAATTCCATGAGAATATCAAGTCGCAAAGACAAAAACCTTAGTTTTAATGATTACCACCCCAATTCACGTATCATGTCCCCCATTTAATTATAAAACGAACTGTCTTTCTTTTAACTTTTTTCGATGTTCTCCGTCAGTCCCATCTGATGCGAATCCCACATCACAAAGCAATACTCTAGAAGAGAGTGGACAAGTCTGGTGTAAGCAGTCTCTGTAGTAGACCTGTTGCATATTTTAAGTGTTCATGACGTCATATTTCCTGAACTATGCGTCATGCAGTGATATACACCGGTGTCCAAAATTAAAGCAACAAACGGAGAGTTTGCAAGAGTGCGTTTATTTTGCCACTAAGCAGTATAAACAAGTGATTGTGAACTAGAAACAACGTAAAGAACACAGAACGTGAACAACGGCAACATGCATATCGGTAGACAAAAATGTTCTTCGTTTTTACCAACTTAACGGATCTGCACACACATTCTGACAACTAATTAATGCGCTCAGTATGGAATGTGACATCTCTGGTACCAATACAGCCATGACAACGACGGGGCATGCTATGAATGATGTCATCAATCTCAAGCTGAGGCAATAACGCCCGTTTCTCCTGGAGAGCTGCTCACAAGTCTTGGAGAGTGGTTGGTGCAAGCTGACGCAATGCAACCCGCCTCCCCGTATATTCCAGACATGCTCTATGGGATTCAGATCGGGAGAGCGAGCAGGCCACGCCATGGGTGCAGTATCTCCCGTTTCCAAGAGAACATCAACCACCCATGCTCTTTGAGGTCGAGCTTTAGCGTCCATCAGTACGAGGTCTGGGCCCACAGCGTCTCGCAACAACCGCACATGAGTTCCCAAGACCTCGTCACGATACCTGACAGGAGTTAAACATTGCCGATTTACCCGTACAGTTTCGTGAAGAGATGTTCATGTGGTTAACATAATCCCTGCCCACACCATTAGGGATCTTCCTCGGTATCGGTCTCTTTCCAAAGTGTTTGGCTCCAGAATTCGAGTTCCATGTTCCCTCCAGAGGCGAATCCGTCGAAAACCACTCTCCAGACCGAATTGGGACTCATCTGTGGAAAGACCATTGGCCCACAGGTGGCATGCTGACGACTCCACTCTAGACGTTACCTCCTGTGAAGACGCGTCAAAGGTGCACACACAGCAGGTCTCTGACAGTAAAGGCTACTCTGCCGAAGCCTTCTGTACACCGTTTGCCTCTATACAACACATGCAGTGGGTGCTGAGAGACCAAATGCCAGTTGCTATGCAGTACTAAGGCTGTACCGTCCTCCCCTTACAGCCAAACAACGGTCCTCTCTTTCTGATTTCACATGTGGTCGGCTCTGTCCCGGTCTCCGGAATACAGTTTCGGTCTCTATAAACTGTCGCCGCATGCTAGAAACAACATAACTATTCACATTAAGCTATCGGGCCATATCAGTTTGCTACTGTCCTGCTTCCACTCTTCCTATGACCCGAGAGAGTCTGGTAGGCGTGTTCTCTGTGCCATACTGCACCGTCTGTCACTGTGTACATAGTAGTTGTAGATGAGGGACTATTCATCAAACACTATCCCGTTTGATAGGTGCCCTGATGTCATCGTTGGCGTGGTTGTCTGTTGACCGGAATGCGACCTTCCGTGCAACATATGTTGAAAGTTTGTATGATTACATCGTCAATTAGACATCGAACCAGGAAATACCGGTTTGTTGCTTTAATTTTGGACACCAGTGTGTTTTTGTAGCCACGTTCAGAACCGTCTGTGGATACTGCATACGAAATAAGTTGCGAGTATACTTATTGGTAAAGAAGTAATAAATCAAAACATCATACATGGTGCCACAGTGTTTCACGCATCTCAGTATTTGACGTTATGTCTACCGAGCTATGACCTATTTATGTAGGCACTTTAAACGACATATTTGGCAGCCGTCTGCGTAATGTCTTGCAAGTACAGTTAGTAATAAAGGAGTACAAATTTAAACCTCTTGCATAACGAGGCAGTTTTTCACCTATGTCAGTGTTTATGACGTCATAAGTCCTGAAGTAACTTTCGTCCAGTGGGATAATTTTGCTGGAACATTCAGTGGTATATATGAATACTGTGTACAACATGTGTTGTGAATACAGTCAGTAGTAAAGAAGAATTAAACTGAAACGTTATGCTACATACTTTAGTTGTACTGCATCAACAGCGAAAATGTTGTAAGCGATAAACCTTTTTCCTTTTATCATTTGCCGGCCGAAGTGGCCGTGCGGTTAAAGGCGCTGCAGTCTGGAACCGCAAGACCGCTACGGTCGCAGGTTCGAATCCTGCCTCGGGCATGGATGTTTGTGATGTCCTTAGGTTAGTTAGGTTTAACTAGTTCTAAGTTCTAGGGGACTAATGACCTCAGCAGTTGAGTCCCATAGTGCTCAGAGCCATTTGAACCATTTTGAACCTTTTATCATTTCGTGCGGTTCAGCACCAAAGAAAAGACGAGGAAAAGAGAAGATCGGCTTGGCTTCCTGGCCAAGGTACGGTTTAGCAAATAGGAAGAGAAAATCGCACCATGTGCAGACGTGCATTATCTTGCTGAAATGTAAGCCCAAAATGGCTTGCCATGAAGGGCAATAAAACGCAGCGTAGAATATCGCCGGCGTACCGCTGTTCTGTAAGGGCACTCCGAATGATAACCAAAGGGATGCTGCTATGAAATGAAATGGCACCCCAGACCATCACTACTGGCTGTTGGGCTGTATGGCGAGCGACAGTCATGTTGCTATCCGACCGCTGTCTAATGCGTCTCCAGACACGTCTTCACTGGTCATTGGATCTCAGTTCGAAGCGGCGCTCATCACTGAAGACAAGTTTTCTCCAGTCAGTGTGATTCCAGACCGGAGACGTGTTTGGAGGCACCCCGGACGGCGGTGAGATACCAAACTGTCACCCGCTATACGGCCCGGTCTTAGCAGGACCCCTTTGGGTGTCATCCACGGCGCCCTTACAGCACAGCGGCATATCTACGATATTGTACGCCCTGTCTTGTTGCCCTTCATGGCAAGCCATCCTGGGCTTGCATGTCTGCAAGATAACGCCCACCTGCACGTGGCGAGAATTTCTAAAGCTTGTCTCCGTGCTTGTCAAATCCTACCTTGGCCACCGGATATCTCTCCAATTGAGAACGTTTGGAGCATTATGGACAGGACAGTTTTCGGCGATCTGACGCGGCAGTTGCCCAGAGTTTTGCACGATATCCCTCGGGAGAACATCCAGCATCTCTGTCAATCAATGCCTAGCTGAATAACTGCTTACATCAGGGCCAGAGGTGGATAAACGACTTTTTCACTTGCCCAGTATGTGGAGGGCTCTCTCTTGAATAAATCATCCATTTTTTTCTGGAACTCTAATCATTTGTTTGTTTGTACATGTACAGCACATCCACACCGTTCGCTTTATTGAATCTAACAGGCACTACACCAGATCCTCCTCCCTTTTATCTGCTGGGCGAATTTATCCGTTCTTGGATTCAGTGCTCACATATAACCAAGTGGGTTCGCAGGGTAGTGTCATACGCCCTCTGCTGTACCTGATTTATATAGGTAATCTAGGAGATAGTCTGAGCAGCCCCCTTAGATTGTTTGCAGATGACGCTGTAATTTACCGCCTAGTAGAATCATCATACGATCAGTTCCAATTGCAAGGTGATCTAAAGAGAATTTCTTTATAGCGTGAGAATTGGCAATTGGCACTAAGCAGGGAAAAGTGCGAGGTCATCCACATGGGTACTAGAAGAAATCAATAAATTTTGGGTATACGATAAATCGCACAAATCTAAGGGCTGTCAATTCGACTAAATACCTAGGAATTAGTTACGAACAACTTAAATCGGAAAAACCACATAGATAGTATTGTGGAAAAGGCGAAACAAAGACTGCGCTTTGTTGGCAGAACACTCAGAAGATGCGACATACCCACTAAAGAGACAGCCTACATTACACTTGTCCGTCCTCTGTTGGATTATTGCTGCGCGGTATGGGATCCTTACCAGACAGGATTGACGGAGGACATCGAAAAAGTGCAAAGAAGGGCAGCTCGTTTCGAGTTATCGCGCAATAGGGGTGAGAGTGTCACTGATATGATACGCGAGTGGCGGTCACTGAAACAAAGGAGGTTATCTTTGCGACGAGATCTATTTACGAAATTTCAGTCACCAACTTTCTCTTCCGAATGCGAAAACATTTTGTTGACGCCCACCTACGTAGGTAGAAATGATCATCATAATAAAATAAGAGAAATCAGAGCTCGAACGGAAAGATTTAAGTGTTCTTTTTTCCCATGCGCCATTCGGGAGTGGAATGGTAGAGAAGTAGTATGAAAATGGTTCGATGAACCCTCTGCCAGTCACTTAAGTGTGAATTGCAGAGTAACCATGTAGATGGAGATGGAGATGCGAGAATTTAGGTGGAACGTAAGGGAAGTCTTCATCGTCTTCTTCTCGCCAATTTTGTACACTTCTGTGTGACTATTGGTACGCGCAAACTGCTAAAAAATGCATTTGTAACCAAATCTACCATGAGTTCCTTACAAAGGATTTAATGGTCCTACATATCGCCAAGAAAACTTTCCCCATACTAAACGTGGCCCATAATGGTTATCCATCAAGAATTTTAGTTGTTTTTCTCCGTCGTTTCTAGCAGTTCTAGGGAGCATGAAACATCACTCACCACAGAAAGCTAGGTTCTAGTAGTAGGAACCGTCCATCTTTGCAGCTGTAGACACTATTGCAGTACTTTTTTGTCGAAGTACCATTACTAGAATGGATGCAAACATTCTCCATCAGTCTTGTTGCCCAGCGATTCATTTTGGAGTCTTGCTGTAGCACGTAAGTTGACCTTGACGCACTGTTCTCATCGACGTCCATCTAAGGTGTTATAGCACGAGGAATTCGCACATTTTACGAAGGGTGTGTTCAGTGCTATTATTTTTCCACCCACTGTCTACGTTAATGTGAAAGGAACACGAACAGTGCACAAATTTTATCATTCATTAAATACTTCTCCCTTTTCCCATAGTGCAAAGGTCGTCCCCTTTTTTTCGTAGGATAAATTTCTACCTTTAGTCGCAACAGCTCTGCCACAAAACGTCTGCAGGCAACATATCAGTGTCAGACGTTGTTGTCCGACATTCCTGCTATGTATTCAGTTGCCAACTGCATTCTCCTTGTTGTACAACTAATCTGGTACCGTCCTAAGCCTTTACTACCTCTGATATCGTTGAGGAACTGCAGTGATGCATCACGCCAGACCACACAGCCTTCAAATGAGAAGAAATTGTCGGTGCTTTTAATAAATGTACCGAGCTTGATGAGGTATCTACAGAAACAGTGGCTATTGTCATGACAACATATATAGAGCTCATCAGCCTAACATGATAGTTCAAGAAATACTTGAACTGCCTATTAGAAGACATTAATGACGACCTCTAATAAAAAGACTTATTCAATAGCGTTGAGCATAAAATGAAGATACAGACGAAACTCAGTACGACAGACATTTCAAAGACGCCATCATAAATTTTCTAAACAATGCAGCTGATGGATCTGTCGATTCATTCATGGTAAAGCTGAAACTGCCAAACTTCAAGAAAATCTGGTGAATGAAAAGAGGAGACCAGTGGTATAGAAGGCACAAAACCTTGACTGTCAATCGCTGGAAACAGGTAACGTCATTAGCCAAGTCTACTTTAAGAGTGTTCCCAGTCAAGAAACGTACTGTGTCTGGGAAACTACCAAAGCAACGTACAAATTATACTTTCAGTTCTGAAGCATGCTGGCCATTCTGTAAAGATTTGGATGGTCGTATGGCTTTTTGCGGCTACACAGAGAGGAAAGGTAAGTATTAAGGTTGTAATGTATCATGTTATGATCGCTTATTTTGCGAAGTTTTTATCTCTGCTTTTCTTCAAGGAAGAGCGTTATACGTGCGTGATCTTAAGACTCTTTGCCCCCATTCTATCCGATTCCCTGGAATGATGAATTGAATTGAATTGAATTTTATTTGATCCTGTAAGATTACACTGTGTACAGTAAATGTACGTGTAATATAGGACATGTCAAAGTATTAACATTCTTTATCACTTATTTTTCAGCACCTTTAGCTTACATTTTTACATCACTGATAATGAATAACAATATATACAAATTTAATGGCATAAGTATTCTGCAACACTGTAAAACTCTTTTTCAATTAGATAGTCTTTAAGTTTCTTTGGAAAGTCATTGTGAAGTACACTATCTTGCAGGTTTTTGGGCAGACTTCTTAGTAGTCTGATACCAGAGTACTGGGGTCCTTTTTCTAGCATTGCCAGTCGGTGGGGTATGCTCCGTACTTCATTCTTCCTTCTTGTATTGTGTGTACACTAGAATTTGTAATCCAGTCCTCACTACCTTTTGTGATGTGCATTATTGTTTTGTATATATACAACGATGAAAAAGTTAAGATACCTAAATTCTTGAAACAGTTTCTGCACGTTTCAGAGGTCTTTCTTCTTAAAATGGTCCCAATTGCTTTTTTTTTTTTTTTTTTTTGTAATGTGAACACTCGTTTTGTCTCTTGTTTGTTTGAGTTACCCCACACAGTCACTCCATACTGTAAGTATGGTTCGAAAAGTCCATGATACACTGTACACAGAAGGTTCTTGTCTGAATACTGTGATAGTTGCATCATTAAGAATATGACAGAGCTCAGTTTCTTACAGACATTATTAATATGTTTTTTCCATTTCAGTTCATTATCCACAAGAATACCTAAGAATCTAGCAGATTCTACTTTTTCCAGCCTTGTTCCATCAACCTCTAAATCCATGTCTACAGTCTTTTCCTTGTTTTTAAACACTGCATACATAGTCTTTTTTAGATTTATAATCAGTTCATTTTCCAACAGCCATTGAGGTGTGACATTTGCAGATATGTATGCTCTTCTCTCAAGCTGTTCCATTTTTGGTCACTATTTAGTATTGTCATGTCATCAGCATACAATATTTTCTTTTCTTCCTCCTCAACACCTATGTCATTAACAAACACATTAAATAACAATGGCCCCATTACCGAACCCTGTGGCACTCCATATTTTATGGATTTGGTTTCTGATTGGTATGAGTTTCCTAATGATACATACTGCTTGCGGTTGCACAAGTATGATTTTATCCATTCACCTGGTTGCCCCCAAATGCCATAGTTGCTTATTTTTTGTATCAGCATTTCATGGTGAATGATGCCAAATGCCTTTGAAAGATCCAGAAACATTGCAGAGACAACCTTTTTCTCATCTAAGGACTGTAAAATATATTCTGTTAGACTAGCAATTGCTGATTCTGTAGATTTACCCTATCTGAAACCATGTTGTGAGGGTATGAGAATGTTATGATTGTCCAAATAGTTAACTAATCTGGTATGCATAAGCATTTCTAGGATTTTTGAGAAACCTGATATCAGTGAAACTGGTCTCTAGTTGTTGGGATCATCATTATACCCTTTCTTGTACACTGGCACTACCTTCGTTATCTTCAGTTTTTCTGGAAAAATTGCATTCTGAAAGAACAGTTTGCTATGTTCAGCAGTGGTGTTAATATCTCCTCACATACCAGCTTTATTACATGATTTGATATTTCGTCATCACCAGCTGATTTCTTGGACTTCAGTTTCTGTATAGTTTTCCGCAATTCATCTTCCGTGACTGGTCTCAAGAACATAGTACTGCATGATCTTTTTGGTACCTTAATACCCTTCTGTTTTTGACTATTTCTTTCCAATTTTAAGTTTTCTACTAAACTGATATAGTTATTATTCAGTATGTTTGCTATTTCCATACCATCTGTGACCACTGTGTTGTCTATTTTAATTGACCTAATACCTTCTTCTTCAGCCCGCATCTCGTGGTCGTGCGGTAGCGCTCTCGCTTCCCACGCCCGGGTTCCCGGGTTCGATTCCCGGCGGGGTCAGGGATTTTCTCTGCCTCGTGATGGCTGGGTGTTGTGTGCTGTCCTTAGGTTAGTTAGGTTTAAGTAGTTCTAAGTTCTAGGGGACTTATGACCACAGCAGTTGAGTCCCATAGTGCTCAGAGCCATTTTTTTAATACCTTCTTCTTTGTTTGACCCATCTTTTTCCTTTTTTTCAGCATTGATTGCATTCCAAGCTGCCTTTGCCTTGTTTTTTGAGTTCGCAATAGTGGTGTCAATTGCTCTTGCTTTGGCTTCTCTTATTGTTTTTCTATACTTCTTTTTTAACATTTCATAGTTTTCAGCTTCGCCCATCCGTCTCACATCCTGAAGCTTCCTTGCTGTTCTAGTATTTCACTGGTAATCCACTGTGTTTGATCTTGCTGCCTTTCTTGTCTCTTTATTTTGGGAAATGCTACATTAAAATGGTACTTAATTGTTGAAATAAATGCATCATATTTTTCATTTACACTTTGGGCCTGTAGGGCTTCATTCCAGGTTTCCTTACTTAACATTGTTCTAAAGATGTTGATATTTTGTTCACTGATGATCCTAATTTCTTTGGTTGTTTGTTTTGGTTCTGATACTGTGTCATTACTTCAGCAAAAGCTGATTAGTTGTCCATGATGATCACATATTTCTTTCTGAACTACATGTGATTCATAGTTACACATATTAGTAATTATGTTGTCAATAACTGTCTCCCTTTGTGAAGTCACTCTTGTTGGTGCAGTTATTGTCACTTTCATGTTATGCTGTATTAACAATTCTTCAAAATCCTGTTTTATTTTTGTGTCTTTTCCCATGTCAATGTTGAAGTCTCCACATATAACAAGATTTCTCTTAATATTCATTCTCAATAAGCTAGCATTTTTTTTTCAGAGAGATGCTAATATTGCCACATGGTGCTCTGTACACACTAAACACTCTAAAATCCTCTGCCACTATACCAGTAACTTCTAAGTCTTTTTCTCTAGCTATGGGAAATGTAGCAGCTTCACTGTTTACATTCTTTGATAGAGTACCTGTTTTAATATATATAGAAACGCCACCACCCTTATATTTAGATCTGCAGAAGTAACTAGTTAGCTTGTAGTCCTTTATTGCAACATTATGTATTTTACTTTCAGTTAGTCCATGTTCACTTATGCATAATATGTCTGGTTTTACTTCACTCAGGAGTACTTCTGCTTCTAATTTTTTGTTACCAAAGTATGGAATATTTTGATGAAGTACTTTTATGTAATTTTTCTTTTGTTGGTTTACATGTTGTGAGCTATATTCTGGTGCAAATTCTTTAGTATCGTCTTTTTTGTATGGTGCTTACATTTTTCTTTTCCAGCTGGAGTGTATGATTTTTCACCCCCTTCAGGCCATATTAGTTTCCCTTGCTTCTAATGATTTTGCAGACATCTGCAAACATTCTGCTGAACGTTATAGACCCCAATGTATTTAAATGCAAGTGAGTTTTCACATAGGAATTTGATTGGGTCTATAAAAATTGCCCCAAGACGATCACGTTGTTCTTTAAGAGCACAGTTTATTTTGGCAATATATTTTTCACTCACCGACCTTCTGTTTATGACTCCGCTAAGTATCACACGAGATCCTGCATACATATTTCTTGCAGAACGAATCATGTTTCTTGTTTCGTCTGCCGTTTCTTCCTCACTGCTGCTCCTTAACGAATTCGTTCCAACATGTATAAACACCCCTTTATAGTTATGTCTGGTTTCAGAATCTGGTTCTGTAGTATCTTGTCTTGCATTTACCATATTTTTAAAATGTTTACCGAGTTGATGCGTTCTAATTCCAGGTCGTATGTCGATCTTGCAATTGGGGACAGCGATATTCTTCAGCAGCGAATCGCCAATTATTAAAAAGTCATTTTACTTTTGTTGCGTATCCGTTGCCTTGTTTTTCCTTTTGCTGTATGTCACCACCTTCCATTTATATTTATCTTCCGGTTTTTGGCTTACTGAGTTTACCGAGGCATCAACGGGAACACCTGAAATGTTGTTTTTAAAGTCCGATCGGTCACTTGTATTTTCGCGATCTTCTTGCTTTTCCGTTTGATGGCTTTTACACACACAGGACTTCTTTTCTTGTGTTAATGTATCGTTTTCTTTCTTGATGACCGAAAGTTCGGTTTTTAATGCCTCAATGTCACTTTGCAGTAACTTTATAATTTCGTTTTTTGTATCAACTGCACTTACAGGATCGGCCGTTTCGTTACGTAAACAACCGCGACATGTCCACGGAAAATCATCGCTGACGAACTTTAGATTTACTTTCGCGCACTTTTCGTGTAACCAGAAGTTGCATTTGATACACAGAATACCCTTCATCACACGCTTTTCACATTCTCTACACGAAGAACTGTTCATTTTTTGCCTTTTTAGCGAGAGAGAAGCGTCACTACACTTTCCTATCGGCGCCATCTTGAAGCAAGAATTAACTAAAATGAGAATCACTCAATCAAGCTGACTGGTAATTTCGAAAGGCACTGCTACTGTATTATGAATCAGTTGATTAAAGAGATACTTAACTGGCGTATTCGAGTTGATGTTCATAACTGAAGATCATGAATATTAAGATGAGATGTTCGAGGAATGATTTTCGGTGGGCTAAGAAAGAACACAGTGATAATAACATGTATTAAAGAGTGTGATACATTGAAATTTCTGTCTGGTCGGTTTTATTATTGAATCGGTATACGATCATTACTTTTCTTACGCGACGTCAATCCTGTACTTCGCAGTAATTTTTCATCACAGATTAAATTCAGCTTTGCTTACGATAATGTCAACTTCTTTTTCACCGCATGCCGACAGATAGGAGAAGCATACAGGATTACGATATACTGTGATTGCTGAATGCATTACACATTACAATTGGCGCCAGCTCGAGGATGAACGTCACATATTGTATAAACTGAAGTGTATGCAATTTTCTTTTTCTTGAAACCATATCATTTGAAACTTGAGTGGGGAAAGTGAAACATTAAAGACCACACCAATAGCACACCGAAAAGAGATTGGTGTTCGTCGGTGGAGCAGCAAACGCAAGTGACAGTTGTTGCATTTTCATGCAGTCTTGCTTGTATCAAGTACTCGATTAGAATACGTCAGAATTAACCATAGTACTTTTTTGTAATATTTTATAGGAGTTTGATGCAGTAGGTACTATTTTTAAGTAGTTAGAAAGTGAACTTCGTGCCTCGCTACAACAATCAGTTTAGGCGTAGGTGGATTTTTTTTCTTTTAAAGTTATATCACAACGCAACCATCGCTGTTACAAGTTGATGCATAGGGAATTTAATACGGTAACTAATGGTCAAGCGCATGGTCCGACGTCACTCGTCGACTTTGACCAGTGATATCCTGTGTAAAGGCATGAGCTGACGATGCGAAGGATGTAAGCTGCCTGTTATTAAATGTTATCCGCGTGTGGCATTAGAGAAGAGAGTAGCGATTACATTTGGTTCTCACTAACATTTTGCTCTTTCTTTCGTATGTAGCATGACTTGCGTGGATATGGGAATTGCGATTATGTTTATAAACTTGTTTCTTACAAATATTTTTTTTTTTTTTTTTTTTCGAAGGTGCGATTAGGCAGGGACCTGAGAGCACAGCTCAAACTAGTGCGCGAAACGAGTAGCGATCGTATTTATAATATTGATTCTTACAAATATTTGGCTGTTTCATTTTGAAAGTGCCGTCGTGGAGGTATGGCGTATTTGAAAGTATTGCTTTTGTAGGACTGTGTTGTTCGTAATTATTGGTATTTATTTGATTTGTTTCTGAGCTATTATTTTTCGTTTGCAGTTTGTTCGTTTTTTAGATTCAATGTGCTGTGTTTGTCGTTTCTTTGTATACAGTTTTGCCTTGAAGTTACGTTACATTTTGTTTTGCAGTGCAGTTAGTGTGTTTGTGTGTGTGTGGTTTGTAATATTTTGATTATAGGTTAATTTAGAGTTGATTGTGGTCGGTAACTAAGTTTTTACGGTCTGTTTTGTTTACTGAGAGACTGTACTTTGATTATTGAAGGGAAACTACTTTGAAATAAGAGTTTTCAAATTGTGTTTAATTATTTTTATTTGTTGAGTAGTGGTGCTTTCAGGCGGGGGGGTGGGGGGGTGGGGGGGGTGGGGGGGGTGGGGAGGGGCTGCAATTCAGCTATATTGATCTAACGAAAATTGCGATACGGTCGCAAGGGATGCAATATATACCAGGTATATGCAGTTGTAATATGTCATTTCCCAACCAAACATATCTTTCGTTTTTCATGGTGCTCGAAGAGCACCTTTATGTTGTTTTTCTGAGGACTCCCACAATTTCGGCTGAGGGAGACCCAGTATAGAGGATAAAGGCGACTTTTTCTTCCTCTTCTCTAGCCCTTATTTGTCGATGGCTGTATCACTCATTTTTTTTTTGAATGCGCATCTGATCTGCCCTTCGCTGTGCCTAATTTGTCGAAACATATCTCTAAGGTGTTGCAGTTCAGTCGGGAGACTGTCTTAGTCATATATGACACAAGCCCTGGGAATCAGTGTCGTTAGAATATTGTACCGCTGCTCTAGACAATGGCAGCTCGTTGTACGACAGAACAGATTTGTGTGGGTCTGCTTTCTGTAGACTGTATGTCTTAAAGTCGGCTTTTCTTTTTATTAGAATGTCCACAAATGGTAGACATCCATTCTGTTCTAGCTCCACCACTAACTGTATGTTTTGATGGATGCCGTTCAGGTGGTCCAGCAACCCATTCATGGTCTCTCTGCCATGTTCCCACATAAAGGAGCAAGTGTTTAGGTTTGAGCTCTGCAGTTTTTAGTGGCATCTCCTCAAAGTGCCCTTCTACGTCTACATCTACATCTACATGGATACTCTGCAAACCACATTTAAGTGTCTGGCAGAGGATTCATCGAACCACAGTTCTCTATTATTCCAATCTCGTATAGCGCTCGGGAAGAATGAACACCTGTATCTATCCGTACGAGCTCTGATTTCCCTTGTTTTGTCGTGGTGATCGTTTCTCCCTGTGTGTCAACAAAATATTTTCACACTCGGAAGAGAAAGTTGGTCATTTGTATTTCGTGGTAAGTTCCCGCCTCAACGAAAAACGCCTTTGTTTTAATGATGTCCACTCCAGATCCAGTATTATTTCAGTGACACTCTCTCCCATATTTCGCGATAATACAAACGTGCTGCCCTTCTTTGAACTTTTTCGATGTACTCCGTCAATCCTATCTGTTAAGAATCACACCGCGCAGCATTATTCTAAAAGAGGACGGACAAGCATTGTGTAGGCAGTCTCCTTAGTTGATCTGTTACATTTTCTAAGCGTCCTGCCAATAAAATGCAGTCTTTAGTTAGCATTCCCCACAATATTTTCCAAGTGTTCCTTCCAAATTAAGTTGTCCGTAATTGCAATTCCTAGGTATTTAGTTGAATTTACGGCCTTTAGATTTGACTGATTTGCCGAGTAACCAAAGTTTAACGGATTCCTTTTAGCACTCATGTGGATGACCTCACACTTTTCGTTATTTAGGGTCAACTGCCAATTCTCACACCGTACAGATATCTTTTCTAAATCGTTTTGCAATTTGTTTGGATCTTTTGCTGAGTTTATTAGTCGATAAACGACAGCGTCATCTGCAAACAACCTAAGATGGCTGCTCAGGTGGTCTCCCAAATCGTTTATGTGGATGAGGAACAGCAAAGGGCCTATAACACTACCTTGGGGAACGTCAGAAACTACTTCTGTTTTACTCGATGATTTTCCGTCAGTTACTACGAACTGTGACCTCTCTGACAGGAAATTACGAATCCAGGCACACAACTGAGACGATGTTTCATAAGCACGCAATTTCACTACAAGCCGTTTTTGTGCTACAGTGCCAAAAGCCTTCAGGAAATCCCTAAATACGGAATCAATCTGAAATCCCTTATCTCTGGCTTTAGCCAGCTTTCTCTGTCTATAACGATTTGAGCATCAGTGCTTTCTATTAGCGCTTGGAGCTCTGGTACTTTCCCAACACAGCTACGACAATTTGCAGCTGTTATACCGATGGTTCCGGTATCTGCGTTCTTCCTGTGTTCGGCCTGCATCCTTTGTGACTGAGGCCCTTTTTGTGTTTTCCCTAGACCCTCTAACGTAAAAAACCGCCCAGTCTACGCCACGCAGCCCCTGCTACCCGTGTAGCTGCCTCCTGTGTATAGTGGACTCCTGACCTATTCAGCGGAACCCGAAACCCAACCACCCTTTAGCGCAAGTCGAGAAATCTGCAGCCTACACGGTTGCAGAACCATCTGAGCCTCTGATTCAGACCCTCCACTCGGCTCTGTAACAAAGGTCCGCAACCGGTCCTGACGACTATGCTGCAAATGGTCAGTTCTGCTTTCATCTCGCAAGCGAGACTGGCAGACTTTACCATTTCTGTTAGGTGCTGGAAACCAGAAAGAATCGCTTCTGATCCAAAGTGGCACACATCAATTGGTACTGACGTGAGCCACCACCTGCAGTTGGCTGCACCCTGTGCTCTTCATGGCACCCGGAAGGACCCTTTCCACGTCTTGAATGACCCCACCTGGTATGCACACGGAGTGCACGTTGGCTTTCTTCCCCTTCTTGGCACCCATGACCCTAAGGGGCCCATAACGCGCCTAACGTTGGAGCTCCCAACTATCAATAATCCTAAACTCTGTGATTGTCCGGATTTTGCAAGCTGAGAGATTTCCTGTGAAACAGTACAGGCGACGACATCTGGCTCAGCGACAGTGTCATCCACAGACAGCACCTGGAACCTGTTTGTCAGACTAGCCGAGGAGGCCTTACGTGCGGCTGCCTGGGAAGTTTTTCGCCACCTGCTACGCCCTGGGGCGGCCTCCCACTATATCACAGGTGAAGGGTCAACCTCAGTGAGAACTGTAACTGGGCTAGCCACTGGTGAGGACCGATCGGAGGACTCGGACGTGCTGGACGTCCGTTGGATCCCCATCCACTGCATCCTGAAGCTAACGGAAACCATCATAGCCTGGAGCTGAGAGCGAGATGTCACCAACTCGGCTCGCATCTGCACATAACAGTCACAGTCCCCATCCATACTAAAGACCGTGTAAAACTAAACTACCCAGATAAACGTACTAACGGCACATTTTGCGGAACTCTACTGTAGACACTGACGAAAACCCAGGAACTGTGTCTGGCAAAGACACTCTGCTGTAGACACTGACGAAAACGCAGGAACTGTGTCTAGTAAAGAGATCTCAACTTGTACACAGAACTCTCCCTCCCCACTTCCCATATTTGAATTACGTTGATGTGAGTACATATACAAACAGCTTGACTGTATGGGGCTCAAAACGATCTGCTAAGTGTCCCAAGGCGTCTAGAAGTGGTACTCATGTGAAAAGAGATGTCAGACTGAAGCTCACCAGCAGATACTCCTCCTGCAGTAGCACCTCTTTCCGTAAGGCCACGAATTCAGCCGAGTTCTTCACATGATTACTGCGGAGTCCCACTATGGGTTTCACAAGTAAGGCCACATACTTAATCACTTCATGTTTAGGTGAATTAGTGATGTCCACTATAGGACATAGTGGCATATCTTCTTTATGCATTTTAGGCAGTCCATGCAAGCGTGGAGACGCTGGAGATTTGCTTGGAGCCACTTCATATTTTCTTTCGATAGAGCTGACTCATGAAGCAAAGCTATGGTTTTTCTTGTCATCTTCGGTGTTGAGTCCTTCTTCAGTTTCCTGTAGGCCAGATTCTGTAGCATAGTGCGTACTTTCTGACAGTAGTCATCACCACACAACTGAACTGTCACACTTCCTTTTTGTTAGCTGCTAGGACTATCGTTCTTTCATCTGTCTTAGCACTTTTCGCCCAGTTCTTAGATATCCATACGTAGACTGGCGTTCTGTTCTTCTGGAACTGCTCGGAGAGCGGCGAAGTCAAAGGCAACAAGAACGGAAGGCTGCCCTTGCCACCCACTGGGCCGACCGCCGCTCCTTCCTGAACAATGGCCCGCGGTTGTGCCACTTCCGGCGCTCTCTCCGCTGGCGCCGCTGTGTGCCGGATCTCGGTCGGGCACCACGCTTTGTGGGACTGGCATAAGGGTCCGCTCGTTGCTCAGATTCTGCGAAACGTCTGCTTGTTGTCCCCTACAGCTGGCCAACTGAGCGAGACTCCCTTGGTTGAACGTATATGCTGCGGTTTCCAAGCACTCTAACTCATCAATATTCTGTTCCACGTCGCTCATTATTCTTAAATTTCTCTATCTTGATTGCATTCTCATGTACGTTGCCTACTAAAACCTGTAATTTTAATCCAAAACACACGTAATGCTTGAACAACGAATCGAGAAGTACCGAACTGCTAGTACTCCTGCCTCGCACACGAAATAGTTAGCCATACATCAGCAAAAAAATGAAACATTTCTCCCAAAAACAATGGACACACAAATCAGATCTATAATGCTGAACAACAGAGATGCAAATGAAATTGCACAAAGCTTAAAAGAAATATTTTTGAAAAACGTGCGAAACAAAAACTGCTAAATCTGACAACTTCAGCAAATGTTCGCAGAAGAAACGAACCCCGTCAGGGGAAGCCAAATTTTGCTTTACGTGACTTTTCTGGATGCTGCAGTAGTAGAAGTAATAGTAGTAGTATTAGTAGCTTTATTCATCCGTAGATCTCTTTTTACAAGGATATAGGACATGTCAAAGTATTTACAAATTTACATCAATTTAAAATAAGCTAATTCGTATACACATATATTTACAGACTTCTAGTTAGAGACAACAATTAAATTTACTCCTGGTATATAATACTTTTTTTTTCAAATAACTTAATAAATAATGTAATGCCACACTGTTCACTCGTATCTCACTATGTCACTGCACACATTATACACTATTGTTTCATAACACTTCACTCACTACACACACACACACACGCACGCACGCACACACGCACTGGTGTTCTCTGGGCCATTTTTTGTACCGCAACTTCCCATCTGCTATCCTGAAAAACTGAGTCAGCATCCCTCCATAATGAGCGATATGTTGAGCTCAGAAAGAGGAAGAGGTGTTAGTATTGTGCTAAGCATAGATTGGGTGTAATTATTTCTAGCAAGGAAAAAAGTAGGAAAAAAACATAAAGGTGTTATGTGGAATGTTGGATATTTTATAATCATGATGATTATTATTATTTATTTAATAACATTTTTTTATCAAACCCCTACTCTGTTTTAGCTAAATAATCCCTCAATGTATAAAATGTATTGCATAACAGGTACTTTTTAGCAGCATTTTTAAATAAGTGTATTTTTGTAATTTCTTTGCCGGTCTTGGAATTAGAAAGAGATCCGAACATGAGTAAGGCGGAACGGAAAATTGGATTTGATCGAACGTGATTTCTCATGAGGATGTTTTGGTTTATCTTAATACAAGAGCATCTTGCACTCTTTTATTGCATTTCACAAGCGTTTGTATTGCTCTTTTCATGAGGACATGCGTGTTGGAGGAGGGAATGAAGTTATCTGAGGTAGAATTACTCCTTCACACAGATTTCATTAATTCTCAAAAAACCGTTTATGGAACAACAGCCCGCTTTAAATGAACAAGAAATAATTTAGCAAGTAGTTGATCCCCTATCGATAATAATTACTGGAGTAGAGCCAAGTTGCAGAGAAGAAACCAGCTTACAGGTTTTATGACGGGTGAAGAGGAGGATCGTGAGATACATGGAAAAACGGAAGATAATCCTGCATTAATTTTGCACCTGACATACACATGACTAAAAGTAGGCCTGAAACTCTGCAGTCCTCCACCAAAGGAAGTTCTTGGATATGTTGAGGAGTTTCCAAGCTCCAAAACAGTTTTTACATCTACAAATGGTACTGAATGAAGCCACTCAGGGAATTGCGCTGCAAGTATCAAGTATACTTGCGTATTATACGAAAAAAATCGCATAATAAAAATATTTAAACACGCGTGATTGCTGATGGCAATGAAATCACATGTGTAATCGCACATTGATTGCTATATTTCATACGTGATTCACAAGGACAAACGAGATTATTCAAAGGCATCGTAAAATGAATCACAGTCGAGATGAAATTCTTGTCATTTAACATGATATACGATAACCAACAAAACTGAGATCACTGCTCAGAGCACATGATCGTCTCCGTTGTGAAAGAAGATAAATGCTTGTCCATATGCTTCTCTCGGAAACTAAATCTACTCACCGAAATGAAATAAAACTCTTCCGAACGTTCTAGAAACTGAAACAAAATTTCTCCTGAATTTCGAAACTAACAGAAGTATGAACATCTTAATCTATGTTCCACAGGAACAACAGGTCTTACCATTTCAGCATCTGGAGGACGTTTCCTCATTTTAGTCAGGAGCGCTTTTTTTTTACACCTGTGGGGCCTGGATAGCTCAAAACAACGGTTTCTAAAAAACGGGAACTGTGAAATATAATAATCAATGTCCGATTACTCATGTGATTTCATTGCCATCAGCAATCACGTGAGTTTAAATATTTTTATTATGCGATTTTTTTAGTGTAATACGGAAGTATAATTAGTACTTGAAGTGCGATTCCCTCAGGAGCTTCATTCAGTACCATTTGTAGATGTAAAAACCGTTTCGGGTCTTGTGAACTCCTCTACATATCCAAGTAATTCCTTTGGTGGCGGGATGTACTCTTTCGGTCCTGCTTTGAGTCGTGTATGAGTCAGGTGCAATATTAATGCAGGATTATCTTCCGTTTTTCCGTGTATCTGACCATCTTCCGCCTCACCCCGTCATAAAACCTGCTGGTTTCTTCCTTGAAATTTGGCATGATTCGTCGGGAAAGAACTCGCCCCAATGTCCTATAGAAAGCTATCAACATCAGAAAACGACAAGCGCTTTGGTTCGTGGATAAAGAAAATCAGGAGATTCCTGTGGAAAAAGCTAACAGAATCGGAGCTACAGTATAGATTGCACAAGAAAACCTTTGTTTGCCTCCCTAGTCGCTGAGACACAGCAGCTCACAGAAATTAACTAACCAGGGATTAGCTGTGGAAGTGATGAGGACGGGCAAAATGGAGCATGAAAAGAATACGCGCTCTCACACTGCACTTATTCTTCAGGAAACACATGGACGCAAAAGAATATGAATCGATCAGCAACGAAAGTTATATTCCATAGCAGTCTCTCAGTGTATATGATTTGTTGCTTTGCTCGATATTTACATATTTCGGCATAGCTCAGTTCTTTAAATGTAATAAAAATGGATATATAGTTTTAGCATTTGACGCGGTTCATGTTATTAAAGAAATATACCTAAACTTGACAAAAGTAAACTTTTGTAACTTGTTTCAACATTTTAAATAAAAATTGGATATAAAATTTAAGATATTCTCCTGAAATATAATCATTTTAGGTTTAACATTTGCTTTTGTACTTGCCAGACATTTTATGATACTGATAAAATGATCAGAGAGTTAGTAACAACGTATTGGATGTCTTTGTGAAAGACTGGCAGGTTTAGTTACTAGTAACGAAGGTTTTAATTTGCCAGGAAGATTCAAGAAGTGATATGTGGAACGAATTTTCTCGAATTCTTAAGAGCTAGACTTCACGTAACGAACATGGCCTTTCCTTTAATGCGTTCCATTTACGAGATATTTTGACATTTCTCTGATACTCTTTAAATAAATGCGGGGGAAAAACCCATTCTTCTCATAATCTAAGTTACAGTATATTTTATAATGAGAATACACTTCTGTCAGCAATTCTACGGTTATAAATGTAGTAAAAGGTCACCTATTTCACAGCAAAAAGCTGTGTTATGCCAATACAAGAGTGATACAATTGCCCATAAAAACAGTTCAAGGATTTTTTTAATATTCACCTTTTTGGAATAATTATCGCTTTAGAGAATCCACATAAAGCACTTGGATTTACCTGTTTGGACTTCAGGCGCTTTTTATTCCCGGTTTCACTTCGCAGGAACGCCATAACACATTTCTCAAGCGAACGAGCACACAACGCCACATTCCAGTCTGGCATGATAAGAAAACGTTTCGACGTGGTTGGGCGGCACGGTCGTGCGTGCCAGCGTTTTCCCCGCCGCTCCAGATAATGTTGTATCGACTTTGTGAGACGAAGCAGCGAACCCTGTCTCAGGAGGTCACTGCTTGCTCAGATACATATTCTATAAAACACACTGACTTAGAAAGCTTCCACCACAATACTCTTTACCCTGTATATGCGGAATTCCTTAGTTGCTCCCAGATTTCTTGTAATTTACTAAATTCCGACAGATTGCAGATCCAATGTACGTATGGTAATTTATGGAATATTATTACCAAGAAAATATTTCATTGGCACTCAAACTGTGTTAGAAGCAGCGTATTTAGCATACTAGACTCATTTGCTGCGGCCGAAATTTATGCGTAGGAACAATCAAATTTTCAATACCATGTGCTCTAGCGGCACTAGGTATCACCGGGACATCGTCTTCACTATGTCTGTGTAAATATTCTAATTTTCTATTTTTTTTAATTACAGACTATTATCGCATTTGTTTCACAATGATTAGCGATTTTGTTGATATTCTGGACAGCTTCAGATCCATTGTAGTTATAGGACAACCCGTCTGTTTTATGTGCTGTACAGAGCCGAAATAATTCACTAATTAGTGATTTATGAAGGCTGCACACAGCACATAGCTTGTGGCACATGGAGGTTGTACGCAGCTCATTAACCTGTCGGGATGATCGACAGTTGCAGTGTATCAGAAGATGTTCCGAACATGAACGAATCTGGTATTCACTGCAACGACAAATGTGACAAAAGAATGTAATAAAAAATACTATAATGACTATTCAGCTGCCCATCTTTTATCTCCACTTAGCATTATGTCAAGATTTCATAAAAGTGAATATTTTCACAGCCGTAATAGCCGGATTTCTCTACAGACAATTGAGACAGCGTTTACTGGCAAAGATGTGGTACCTGGGAACAGTTCAGCTGGTATAACTCACAAAAACGACTATATAAAATTCATAAAACCACTGAAACCAAGCTTTAGTCTACCTTCCTGTAAATTTGCAGTACTGATACTGAGTAAGATAAAAACAAGAATACTGAGAGCTTCGCTGTGAGAAAAGACTGAATTACATGCCGAATCCCTGCACCCTACAATGAGAAGAAAACTTGTAAGACCGATGTCGACTGTTTGCCCCTTGACGCATATACCCGGTACCGCCCTGAGAACGAATTTAAATTCTTTGAAAATATCATAATATTTCCCAGAAAAGATCATCACCTCGTTCTTAGCACTGTGCTAATACTGACAGCTAACATGCAAAAGGCGTCATCCTCAAAGTTGTATGCAGTCCTGCCACTTTCAAGACGTTATACAGGAAGGGTTTGATTGCAGACCATTAGATCCTCTCTGAAGTGATACTTTCACAAACGATCTGAGACTACTATATTTGATAGAACGGATAAGATAATTCATTTGGTTGAAGTACGTAAGTGTTTACGCTATTAAACGTGAAGATTTTGTCGCCCATAAACTTGACCTGTCGTCATTTTGGTAGCCCACATTCTAGCCAGAAAGTTGCTACAATGTCCTACAAATTAACGACAGTCTGACATTCTGATTTCACTACCATGTTTTGTTTTTTTTTTTTTTGTTTTTTTTTTTTTGTGCTTCAGGGAGAAGGCTGGTTTGATGTAGCTCTCCACGCTAGTCTCTCCTGTGCAAGCTCAAAATGGTTCAAATAGCTGTGAGCACTATGGGACTTAACATCTGAGGTCATCAATCCCCTAGACTTAGAACTACTTAAACCTAACTAACCTAAGGACAGCACACACATCCATGCGCGAGGCAGGATTCGAACCTGCGACCGTAGCAGCAGCGCGGTCCCGGACTGACGCGCCTAGAACCGCTCGGCCACAACAGCCAGCTCCTCTGCAAGCCCCTCTCCTCTGCACAACTACGGCAACGTACGTCCATTCAAAGCCGCATACTGTATTCAAGCCTAGATCTTCCCTCTACGATTCCTCCCCCCTACACACACACACATCCCTCCATTCTATTCAGTACTTCCTCAATAGTTACGCTATCTACCCACCTAATCTTCTCCTCAATAGTTACGCTATCTACCCACCTCATCTTCAGCGCTCTTCTTTAGCGTCACATTTTAAAAGCTTCCACTCTCTTCCAGTCAGGACTGCTTATCGTCCACATTTCACTTCCATGTAAGGCTACATGCCAGAAAAGGTTTCCTAACACTTAAATTTATATTCTACACCAAGTGATCAAAAGTGTCCGGACACCCCCAAAAACATACGTTTTTCATATTAGGTGCATTGTGCTGGCACCTACTGCCAGGTACTCCATATCAGTGACCTCAGTAGTCATTACACATCGTGAGAGAGCGGAATAGGACGCTCGGCAGAACTCACAGACTTCGAACGTGGTCAGGTGATAGGGTGTCACTTGTGTCATACATCTG
The DNA here is from genome assembly GCF_023898315.1 of Schistocerca nitens. NCBI lineage: Eukaryota > Metazoa > Arthropoda > Insecta > Orthoptera > Acrididae > Schistocerca > Schistocerca nitens. The sequence continues at coordinate 507,930,043 of NC_064615.1, forward strand.
TACGCGAGATTTCCATACTCCCAAACATCTTTAGGTCCACTGTTTCCTATGCGATAGTGAAGTGGAAATGTGAAGGGACACACGTGCAGCACAACAGCGTACAGACCGACCTCGTCTGTTGACTGAGAGAGACAGCCGACAGTTGAAGAAGATCGTAATGTGTAATAGGCAGACATCTATCCAGACCATCACACAGGAATTCAAAACTGCGTCAGTATCCACTGCAACGACTACGACAGTTAGGCGAGATGTGAGCAAATTGGATTTCATGGTCGACCGGCAGCTCATAAGCCACATATCACGCCGGTAAATGCCAAACGACACCTCGCTTGGTGTAAGGAATGTAAACATTGGACGATTGAACAGTGGAAAAACTTTGTGTGGAGTGACGAATCACGATACACAAAGTGGCGATCCGATGGCAGGGTGTGGGTATGGCGAATGCCCGGTGAACGTCATCTGCCAGCGTGTGTAGGGCCAACAGTAAAATACGGAGGCGGTGGTGTTTTGGTGTGGTCGTGTTTCTCGTGGAGGGGGCTTGCACCCCCTATTGTTTTGCGTGGCACAATCACAACACAGGCCTACATTGATGTTTTAAGAAACTTCTTGCTTCGCACTGTTGAAGAGCAATTCGGGGATGGTGATTGCATCTTTCAACACGATCGAACAACTGTTTATGATGCACGGCCTGTGGCGGAGTGGTTACACGACAATAACACCCCTGTAATGGACTGGCCTGCACAGAGTCCTGACCTGAATCCTATAGAACACCTTTGGGGATGTTTTGGAACGCCGACTTCGTGCCAGGCCTCACCGACCGACATCGATACCTCTCCTCAGTGCAGCACTCCGTGAAGAATGGGCTGCCATTCCCCAAGGAACCTTCCAGCACCTGACTGAACGTATGCCTGCGAGAGTGGAAGCTGTCATCAAGGCTAAGTATGGGCCAACACCATCTTGAATTCCAGCATTGCCGATGGAGGGCGCCACGAACTTGTAAACCATTTTAGCCAGGTGTCCGGATACTTTTGATCACATAGTGTGTGTTATCAAACTCCTCTTTCCTTGGTATAGCCAGCCCGAATTTTGTATCATCTCTACTTCGGACTTCATCAGTTTTTTGCTGCCAAAATAGGAAATCACATCTACTACGTTTAATGTCTCATTCTAATTCAGTAACCATCGCCTGGATGTTCTCGGCAGGCCCACATATTGCCAAAGTTGTTTCAACTACCCAGCAAGAGTTTCGCAGTGAAGCTCTTACGCATGATCCATACAGTACCAATCCCCCTCCAAGTGATTTCCAGATTTTTGGAGCCCTGAAGAAAGACACTCGCGGCTTTCGATTTGCTTCGGACGAAAAGGTACACATCGTACTATCGTCATGGTTCCTCAGCCAACCACAGACATTTTTCCATGAAGGCACTGGCCGTCGCGTCTCAAAGTGCGATAAATGTATTAATAGTCACGGCGATCGTTTTTGAAATAATAAACAGTTTACTTACTTTTTCCATCTGTCTCGTTCTCATTTGTTTTCCTTTATATATCTACTTTCGTTTCACCTTATGTCTCTTTAATTTTTCTTTAGGCAGCAGCTGTCTTTGTATGTTTCTATAGCTCTGCACCTGTCCTCTAACCATTCTTGGTTAGCCAATTTGAGTTTTCTGCCAGTCTCATTTGTGAGACGCCTGTTGCGTCGGTATCTAACGGTTACTGCTAGTACAGTTGCTCTTCGATACAGCATCCCATACGAGCAAACCACCTGAGTCATTACCTGCTGTTACTCGTACTAAGGTACTTGGGCTATGTGTCGTTCATTTTATAGAGAATAGCTCGATGCAGTCATAGAGTCGATCCGCGCGCGTCTAGTTTCGTGTCCCGCAGCTTATTCGCTGCAAATAATAACCTGTAGCATGATAAAATAACCTATGCATTGGCTAGTACTGCAAATTAATAAAATACGCAGATATACAAATTAAAAGTTCAGTGAATAATTTAATAGCAGGGGTTCTATTCTAACGTATGTAATTGAAGCAAGCTACAGATAATTATGTTGAATTATATTTACTGGGGGAAGAACATCTCAAATAAACGGGAAGAGGTCCTACAATATTTACTTAAAATACAGACAGAAAATACCCTTACCAAATTCAATAAAATTACGTTGAGAGCGTTATGAGAATAGTACCAAAATCCTAAAACTAAATAGTCATCAAAGTTACACCAAAACTAATTTCATTTCGTGATCACAATACGCAAATTATTCACCAGCTCAAAACAATTCAGAATTCAACATGATGATTTAGAAGTTAACACAGGTGATACAAAGAATAGTAGCTCATACTCTGCCTATCCTCAGTTCTGTAATACAAGCGGAAAAAGGTAAAGTCCAATTGCGGATTACATTCAGACCTCCTGACATATAAAGTCCCTTGAGAAATTAAAGTACGATAAGCGCCATTCACCGCCCAGAATCAGTCATATACACGACTGAATATCAATCGTTACCCCACAGATAGGTCTGTCTCCTTCAAGCAGAAACTTAAAAGTGTCCAGAGTCATTTCCTTGAGTTCTTCACTCAAGAAGATCGACTCTCCATTTGACTCCTATAGTTTTCCGCTGCTGTCTGCTTTTCCATTGCTTGAAGGCCGTTCACACCAAAAATACAACATTCTTAAGCTCTACAGACATGATTTACCTTAACGTGACCCCTTACTGGACCAAACTAATATATTGCAATAATATTTACATAAAGAAATGTTATAAACATTGAGTCACACTCAGAACAAACAATAAACATAAATATTGGTTTGTCCATAAGTAAATAAGCAAGTGTTGTTACGCAAGTGTACTCATGGTAAATTGTTGTTACATATCGTTTAAACATTACTTTTGAATACATTATGGGAGTGACAGTGATCAATGTGTTACAAATATTTACTATCAAAACCAGTTTTCATCATAATTTATTTATTATGGTGACCGGTTTCGACCACTAGTGTGGTCATCTTCAGTGATTCTCCAGCACAAGTAGGTTCTTACTCGTTTGTCTGCAGATGACCACACTAGTGGTCGAAACCAGTCACCTTAATAAATAAATTGTGATCAAGACTGTTTTTAACAGTAAATATTGTTTAAACAGTTATTTGAGCCTGCTTGTCAGAAGCGTCTTTTGGCACTCTTACAAAGGTGGTGTCAGCTAACATATCCTATTGACCACCTCGTAAAGTACAACGATTTTTTTATCAGTTGCAGTTAATATTTAGATAATGTTATTACAAAATAGTAAACTGTTCATTAAATAAATACACAAGTATGATAAAATGTGAGGTATTCATGGTGTATTCATTTGCTGTGTAATTTTTCAGGATACGATATTCTGACAAACATTTTTCTGTTTGTGCAGTATTTATGTATCTATATTTTGAAAATAACGTCTGTGGTCGGCGAGTGTGGATATCGAAGCAGACAATGATAATTGAAAAAATTAACAAAGATATTTACTAGCGTACTGAATTGATTATAAATAGTGGAGGCTTAAATCTTACTCTCTCTGTCTTTTTGCAGCCGTTATAGTTTAAGAGCCAGTGACGCTCACTTGAATGCTTGGTTAGCTTTCTTGTGTTCTTTGTTCGAGAAAGACGCCACTGGAGGCTGATGTATAAAAAGGTGTTTACTTTGAATTTATGTTGATTTTCGAATACAGAAATTGTTAAAAGCACTTGTAATAATTTATTGCTAGCTTGCCTAGTATTTCATTCCATCTTTTTAGCCGTTTTCAGCATATTTTGAATTTTTCATGTAGCAGAGCTGCACAGCGATCGCGGGAGCCGCTGCCGCGGCAAATTCAAATTATAATTGAATGAAAGCGGTTTTCCCGCAATTAAGAGGGCAAGTAATGGTACATTAAAATTATTTCTTTCAGATTCACGGAGTCCTCAGAGGAGAATTGTGGATTTTATTATGTCATTTTTAGGTGGACATGGGCAACTGCTATTACAATGTCAGTGACCTAAATAATTTACGTAAAGACGAGTGGTAAAACTTTACTTGTGTGATATCAAAGACTGCTGTGCTTAAACCTGTTCTGGCTAGTAATAATATTTAAATCAAATTTCATTTTTGGTTTCATGCTCTCGTGTTAGTCGTGGCAATCAATAGTGTTCATATGTTAAAAGAGACATTGCAGTTTTATGTTTAGCGTACAAATCGTACTGTAACTTCTGTACGTGTAAATAAGAGTAATTTTCGGTGCATTTCAGAGATGAAAGTAGATAAGGACATGTTTAATTTCATAATTAGTTACAGTAATGATACTGTGCTCCATTTCTAACAGGCCAGATCAGGGTTATGTGGAAACAGTTTGCAAATTAAAGATCACACGTTCACAGCAGGAAATCTTTTAGTGTTGTGCGTATCCCCACACAATAGGTCGAGGTGCACAAAGTTAAAGTTTTTCAGCTACAGAAACTAATAATGAGAATTGCATGTTATCTTTTGTGCTCGCAACAATAATCAATATACAGTTAATTGAAATGTTATGCAACATAAACTGCATATAAAATCAAAAAGTGCGCGGTGGGAAGACCGAAAAATTGCTGAGCGAAATATACCCCAGAACTATGCACCAAATTTTGTGGGAACAATAATTATAAACAAGTTACCTATATCAAAGGAGAAACCCATTCAAAATATAACAAGTAATCATTTAAATACCCTCTTGGATTTTCCCAAGTCTTACGTATTATACATTTTATTCCTCTCTTACATAGACGTAAATAACGACATTAATTACTTCCTACCGACTTCTACGTACTAAGAGCCGTGCAACCATTATTAGCTCACTCCTTCCACCAAGTTTTGCCTCCACACATTTTACATACATCTTAAATTCAAGATTTTTACTCCTTGCGGAAGCAATCTAACCCCCAGAATTCTTAAAACTGCATATGAAAATACAGTTATTTACACTCTTATATTGACACACAACACGTTTTTCATTCACAAGATCCAAATATGCTCTGTTATCTCTTGTAACATGTATCTCACCAGTGTGAGTATCTTCTGAATCTCAGTTTTTTCGTTTTTTGAATTGCTCAAACTTGAGGCCTCTTTCCTCATTTATCAATGGACTCCTAATTTTGCCGCAAAAATTTTTTGCTGCTGTTGGAACACTACTTTTTGGTTCTAGAAACCCACACTTTCTTTCCTCTTCAACATAGATAACTTCACTTACAAGTTGCTCATTCTTAGTTTCATCCCTGTCTAAACGCTGTGCTCTCGAAAGATCATTTTCAACGGCCCTTCCTTTTTCCTCCACTTTTATGGTACACATTCTAATTTCAGAAAAATCCTCACTCTCATTGTATATTTCTAGATTCTCCTGATATACCTCCAACTCATCCATAAGTGAAATCACCCTCAAAAACCCGACATTCCATCACCCTATCAAGCATCAAATACACACTTCGCTTCCCCCGAATTAATGATGTCAATAGCTGCAACATTGTCACAAGTAACCACAAAACTTAAAACTTCATGTCTCTTAAACAAATCCTCACTTATATCCGCCGAAACACTAGAAACTTAACATTAACATCCACAGATAACTCATAATCGTCTTTACTTAAAACATCCATTACGTCTGTCAATATGTTGTACAAATCACCACCAATAGCTTTGTCTACCTCCGCCGATACATGATATAATTTGTCACTATTACATCGTTCCACATGGGAATTCACAATACACTCGAACGGCACCAAACTTGAATCTACCTCTGTCTCCATTACGTTTTCTCTCTTCTCAGACGCCTCTACCACTTTATGCTTTATATACCACTCAGCACATTACTTCCACGTCGATTCTTCCACATTCACTCAAAATTCATGTTTCCATCAAGAGCCATCGGTTCACTTCCATGAATAGAAACAACAGCACGAATTCCTTCAAATGGTTCAAATGGCTCTGAGCACTATGGGACTTAACATCTGATGTCATCACTCATCTATAACTTAGAACTACTTAAACCTAACTAACCTAAGGACATCACACAGCCGGCTGCGGTGGCCGAGCCGTTCTAGGCGCTTCAGTCCGGAACCGCGCGACTGCTACAGTCGCAGGTTCGAATACTGCCTCGGGAATGGATGTGTGTGATGTCCTTTGGTTAGTTAGGTTTAAGCAGTTCTATGTTCTAGGGGACTGATGACCTCAGATGTTAAGTGCTATAATGCTCAGAGCCATTTGAACTATTTGACATCACACACATCCATGCCCGAGGTAGGATTCGAACCTGCGACCGTAGCAGTCGCGCATTTCCGGACTGAAGTGCCTAGAGCCGCTCTGCCACCGCGGTCGGCACGAATTTCTTCCTCCCAGATATCTAGGTCAGAAGCTTCAACCCCCACAACTTCAGCAGTTAGAACACCACCTTTACCCCGCTTTAACAGTAAATAGTCCACTTACACCGATACATAATAGAACTCATCACCAGCTGACTAGTCTTCTGCAACGTCGCCTTCACAAGCACCTTCACATACTTCCGCCAATATATCACAAAATACATCTCCAGCTGACGAGACAACAGCTTCACTACCTCCACAGACATCCTCACATGTTTCTGTCGATATAAAATCATGTATATTACTTTCTCCTACACTACTGTAATTCTGCTACTGACTAGTGCCTCATCAGAATTCGTCACAGATTGCATCTCCACCGAATTCAGATCTACCTCTGCCTCTCTTCAGATGAAAGAATTTTTCACCAAACATAGATTCATTACATCATTTACTTCCCTTCCACAAAAATTTTTCAGCCCCATATAATAATTATCAAATATCTCTACACATTTTACAACATTTATTGTGCCCTGTTTATGGCTGCGTCTCTTAAAATTTTGTTCTTACTTCTTACAACCTTTATCTGCAACATTTGTGACTTCTTTGCCGAATTTTCGACACCCACAGAATTTTTAAAATAACATGTCCTTTGCAACACGAGTTCATTTCGTCGCCTCTGGACCTGGCACGTAGCGATCTCGAACTTCCTGACCTCGTATTTTGGCACTGTATTTGGCGAAGCTCCTGCCCCTCAAATCTTCGTTCCTGGTTTTGATTTCCGTTGTGAGCACTCTAATTTCCATTACCCCTTTGAAAATTATGGCTACCATTGCAGTGATAATTATTTGGTGATTATTATGATTATTGCAGTTATTTCTGTTGTTCCTGTTCTGGCACCGATTTCTTTATCTGCTATTCCCATTTTGTGCCCTGAATTCAACGCCTGTTCAAGCTTTTCCAGAAAATTCAGTGGAATTTGTCGGACTGTGGACGAGATCTCATTGTATAAATCCCTTTAGTCGTCTCTTGATCGTTGTGATCTCTGTCAACACTCCCAGCGGACGATTATGTGCGCCTACTTAGCCAATTCACGCACATAAAAGTCCCGCATTGACCCATTCCCGCAACTGAAATTTGCTCCGTTTAGAAACTCTTTCTGAAGTCACGTTTATTTTGCTTCACTCCAGAATTTGTTCAGCAAACAACTCTCAGACACTTGGCAGATTGTAAATGAAGCACTCGTTAAATTTGCCTATGATTGTGCATTGCCCCCAGTATGCTTTTCCGTGAACTGCAGAGCACTTTGTCATTCACGGATTACCCCATGGAGCACCTACCACAGTAGTAGCCTGATTTGCTGCTAAAGAATTAAATTCTGAACTCATGTCGTAGGCTATTCATGGTGCACAGCTTCTTTAATACATACAGCTCCAAAATGTTCTCTGTTCTTAAGCAACTCTTCTCACATTCTGCCTCTCTACATGACAAATTGTTGACCGAATTACTGATCACTTCCTTAAGCGTATTTTGCTTCTGCACATAATTCTTAACATCGCCACCCAGATCGTCCCTTATATTTCCCAACTTTTCCCCGAAATCGTTTTCTTCTGTGTGGACTCTGGGGTTAACCAGGCTAGCCTCCTCAAAATTTTGCCCGTCTCTGCCCTTATAACTTCTGATTTTGTATCAACTACGCATTCAATATCTGATTTAATTTTTTCACCTCAGCTTTTACACTTTCGATATTTCAATTGAGATCGGAATTCCCCTGTTCCAATTCAGTGTACAATTTGAAGCGAGAATGGTCCAACCAAGCAAAATGTTTCGAGTCATCAACAGTCCAATGTCGGTGGTGATGGTGTAAGTAGGCTGTTTATGTTTTCTTATTGGCAACGTTACGTAGCGCTCTATATGAAAATCACTGGCGGTGCTGTGTGCAGTCTGTGGCTAGTTTGCATTGTTGTCTGCCATTGTAGTGTTGGGCAGCGGCAGCTGGATGTGAACAGCGCGTAGCGTTGCGCAGTTGGAGGTGAGCCGCCAGCAGTGGTGGATGTGGGGAGAGAGATGGCGGAGTTTTGAAATTTGTAAGACTGGATGTCATGAACTGCTATATATATTATGACTATTAAGGTAAATACATTGTTTGATCTCTATTAAAATCTCTCATTTGCTAACTATGCCTATCAGTAGTTAGTGCCTTCAGTAGTTTGAATCTTTTATTTAGCTGGCAATAGTGGCGCTTGCTGTATTGCAGTAGTTCGAGTAACGAAGATTTTTGTGAGGTAAGTGATTTGTGAAACGTATAGGTTAATGTTAGTCAGGGCCATTCTTTTGTAGGGATTATTGAAAGTCAGATTGCGTTGCGCTAAAAAATATTGTGTGCCAGTTTAAGCACAGTCACGTATAATTTTTCTAAGGGGATGTTTCAATGGGCCCAGGCGAGGCGTAAAGCTCTGTGTCGTGCCGTCATCAAGCTCCGAAAGCACATATCAATGATGTTTCGGTGAACGGTTCGCACGCTGTCACTTGATGATGGCCCAGCATTGGAATCTGCAGCAATTTGCGGAAGGGCTGCACTTCTGTCATGTTGAACGATTCTCTTCAGTCGTCGTTGATCCCGTTCTTGCAGGATCCTTTTCCGGCCACAGTGATGCGGAGATTTGATGTTTCACCGGATTCCTGATATTCACAGTAAGAGTGTAATGGTCGAACGGGAAAATTCCCAATTGATCGCTACCTCGGAGATGCTGTGCCCATCGCTCATGTGCCGATTATAACACCACGTTCAAACTCACTTAAATCTTGATAACCTGCCATTGTAGCAGCAGTATCCGAACAACAACTGCGCCAGAAACTTGCTGTCACATATAGGCGTTGCCGACCCCAGCGCCCTACTCTCCCTGTTTACATATCTCTGTATTTGAATACGCATGCCTGTACCAGCTTCTTTGGCGCTTGATTGTATATTCGTTCGTTGTGTAACAGTGTCTCGATTTGACTTGCGTGCCCTGGAGGATATGTTCGCTTTCTTTGAATTTAAGCCATAATTTGTGTCCAGTTAATAGTATGGAAAGAGAAGAAACTATCTTAGGAAGCATCATGCGAATTTCCATCTCAATTTTTTAAGCATATATATTTCCCATTTACTTTTAATGGATTTGGACTTTATGGTGACGTTGTGGTCACTATCTACTGTATCTATCACCACGTTCTCTACTTGCTCAGGTTTGTCGCTAAGAGGTCTAGTATGTTGTCACAACCATTTACTCATCGTATACCCTCTTGAACGAATTGCTCATAATAATTTTTGGAGAAAATTTATTAGCGCTAGTACTGTATAGGAATATTTGTTGACAGAGACAACGTGAACAGCAATACTTATGCACACAATATTCTCTACAGCTCCTGCAATAGAGCTGCCATGATCCTCTGCGTGTATTCATTCGGCCCTTTTCGTTTCTTTAGGCACAGAGTTGTTGAAGTTCTATCTGAGTATTAGAGCGATGTCAATCAAGAAAGCGTTGTAAGTGTTACCCTCTTTGTCACAGCCATAAATGGTATAACATACACAGGAAGGAATCTTGTCAGTGTTCCTTATTTATGGTTGATTAGCTGGTTTTTGCCCCACATCCACTGCAACAGCAACTCACCAACTGCGGCTTACAGACGGTTAGTTGAGTGTGGTCTGCAGCTGCAGGTTTTACAAGTAAGTTTCTACGGATGTGTGTTGCATTGATTTTAACCATTTTCAGTTTATGTGGCTCGCAGATGAGGGTTATATAATATTACTGTATTTAGGCGAATTAATCAGCCACCTAGAATTGGTGTGAGGTGAACTGGTTTTTACGGTTGAACGCTAGTGGGTTCAGGGCTCCAGGAGTGGAGCGGCCGCCTCAGTTGCAGTGAGTGTTGTTAGCGAGCTCTGGTGTGTTTACAAAGACTTGACAACCAATTGGTAAATCCCAGTTTGGGGAATTTTGGTATCGTCACACTCTTAGTAGAAGAGTTAATATACCAGCAGTGACTGTCAGACAAGGTGAAAGACGGCTCTGTGAAATTCGACAAGAAATGCAAAGTATCTAACCAAAATTGTATCCTTTTATTCTGTGAAAGTATAAGTGATAAGATTGTTCTAAATTAATTATTCAGAAAACCTGCATCTGACAACTTGTTTCTTGCACTCCTCCATTTTGCCAAAAATGCAACATGTATTTGACTCAGCAATCAAGTTTAAGAGAATAATGGCGTTTGTGCAAAGGCATTAAGATGGTACTGGAAAATTAACTTTTGGCCCTGATGTTTACTTGGTTCTTTCATTGGTGGGTAACTTTAGTTTACTACTCATTTTCATATGCAATACAAGCAAAGGATGTGGATTATGATTCAGGCTGTTAGATTTAAACACAATTTTGATCTCAATATATATATTGTTAAAATTTTAAGTCATACACAAAACTTACTATTTCAAACATTTTCGTAGCATGACTCACTCTTACAAAAAATTTTACAATACGCTTACTGCGTCATGAGGTATTCGTCACGTTTTACGTTCTGTTCATCACGTTTAGCGAATTGTTCATCACGCTTTATGTCACGTTCGCTCAGTAGTCGAATAAAATAATCTAATTTATCTTCAGCTAGAGAAGGGGATGTCAGCTCGGGATTTGAGTGTTGCAGCTCATATTGCTGGAGAGGGTTGCTAACAACTGTTTGAGAATTCTCAGATGAAACAATTTCTCCGTCTGTGGAAGAATATTGCAAGAGAAATTGGTTGTCGGAATCAACCACATGGCTTTGTGAAGGTTGAATTAACATGAACGAGTCATGGGAAACTGTTTCTATTTGTCTTCCTGCATTCTGAGAATCCGAAGGCAAAAGAGGAACAGATGCGGAATTTTGTGGCTCTGTGGCGTCATTACTTGCTGCCCCATTGTTGTCAAATTCCTGATCACTTTGTGAAGTAGGAGGGTTAGCTGACAAAACTAGGGCATTGTCCGGTTGTTGTTGCTTACGCTATTGTGGGGAACTGCGTAATTGTACTTTATCACCCTGCCGATTTGTTTTGGACATCTTGAGGAAGACAATACGGCGGACAAAATCTCAAAATGGTCGTAATTCACAAGACGATATTTTGTACACAAAAGGTAAAATATTTAGAATAGACACATAAAATCAGTATAAGCATAAGCAGAAAAAAAATATTCACAACTCAATATTGCGCAACTAGCGATGCTGCGCACAGCTGAAACAGTGGTGTAGCAGCAAACGCAATATTACGCAACTAGCTATGCAGCGCATAGCTGAAATAGTGGTGTTGAAAAGAATGCTCGAAAACAAAGTCCACAGTTACAAAAAATATATCCAAGAACGTCACCATGGAGGATGTCCCCAAGTGAAAGTATCCAACCGAAATTGTATCCTTTTATTCTGTGAAAGTATCAGTGATAAGATTGTTCTAAATTAATTATTCAGCAAACCTGCATCTGACAACTTGTTTCTTGCACTCCTCCTTTTTGCCAAAAATGCAACATGTATTTGAATCAGCAATCAAGTTTAAGAGAATAATGGCGTTTGAGCAAAGGCATTAAGATGGTACTGGAAAATTAACTTTTGGCCCTGATGTTTACTTGGTTCTTACATTGGTGGGTAACTTTAGTTTACTACTCATTTTCATATGCAATACAAGCAAAGGATGTGGATTACGATTCAGGCTGTTAGATTTAAACACAATGTTGATCTCAATATATATATTGTTAAAATTTTGAGTTATACACAAAACCTACTATTTCAAACATTTTCGTAGCACGAATCACTCTTACAAAAAATTTTACAAACCGCTTACTGCGTCAAACCTTGGACATACAAATCCTAGCTCTGAACATTATCTAACAAAAACCAATTTGAAATGATTATATATCTTCTCTCATTTACATTCTAAAGTTTGGTCAGGGGCAGCGACCTACCTTAACGCTCTCACACGTCTGCTTCCTCCGCGCACCTAGCTGCGACTTCTCCCTTAAAGCTGTCTGCACACGTCCGCTTCCTCCGGGCACCTACCTGCGATTCCCCCGTTTTTTTACTGCGCGCGCCCGGCTCTCTTAACTATCAAAGATCCTCCTACTCAAAGATATTATACTCGTTCCATCTTGCCATTGGCAACTACCGACTATTTTCTGGAGCTAACCTGATCAGACCTTGGCACATACCTTGGAAAATCACACTTACGTAACAAAACCAATGCGAGTACATATGTGACCTCAGAAAAATGAGATCCATCCAGAGACACAACAAAGTTTTCAATATCTTTCAAACTACAGAAGTTAATATTTTGCAGTGGCTAAACATTTTCACAACTAACCTACTAATTAACAACCTCTAAAAGCTTCATGCGATTTCAACAAACGATGTCTCAGATTACCGCATTGCAATGTAGCTATCGTCTCTGAAAGCTATGTATGTGTATCCAATTTATTCCTTGATTTGTGGCGTCTTTTATATCTTTTCGTTAGCCAAATGTCTATCAGAACTTCGTATTTTCCACAATAACATCGCAAATGAGTGCTGCATGAGTACCTTAAGTCTTGTCATACTTCTTTAGTTGTTTAAGGAAAATTTTACAATTTTGTTACTAACGTTATTTAAATGCTGATTACAACTGCTATTAAGAAACAGTGGCAAATTAATAGCGGTCAATCGTATGTGTTAGCTGATACCATCACTAAAAAGAGTGCAAAAAGATGCTTCAGCCAAGCAGACATAAATAATTGTTTAAATAATAATTAGCGACACTTGGTTCTCATTTAACATGAGCTCACTTGTGCAATAATGGATGTTTCAAATGGATATCGTAGGACCATTTCCTTTTTGGTTGAAATATGCTTTCATGAACAGATATTATCCAACACAGTTCTCTGTCATCTAAATCAATTACAGACGTTAGGATAGAACCCTTTTCACTAAAATATTCGTTTATCTTTTATTTAATATTCCTGTGTCTTTTATTAAATCTCAATTCTGGATAATGCATAAACTATATGATTGAACGATTACAGCAACATTATTATTTGCACCCAATTTGGTGCTTTTCATGAGATCAGTCATGCACAGCTCAACCCTACGACTACATCGAGTGCTGCATAGCCCAGGTACCTAAGGTATGACCAGTACCAGGTAAAGTCTGCTGGTTAGAGAGCTACTGCTTAGCAGAACCGATAGGTAGCGCCGTAGACACCATTCTGGGCCTCAGATTTGATTTATAATTAATTGTGATCACATCTAGGGATCCTAAAGGCACTGAACATCTTGAACTGCTTTAGCCACAGGTCTCTGGCATCATACATGACGCCTTTACTCCAGTTTCATAAGTTTTCGTGAAATCCTCACTAGATTACAGGTGCATAGTATATGGATCAGTGATGTCTGTCTCATTCATGCGTTTTGTAAATGATTAGCAAGCCACACAACCTTGCAAAGGTACGAGTGGACATAAGTGATGTGGAGGTTTCATATTTCAATTTTTTTAAGATGTGGACGTTTTAATAAAATTCTGCTCTTATTATTTGTACGAAGACATTGATAAAACAGTGACTGAGTGCTCTTAAACTGCAAATGTACATATGCAATAACCGGGAAATGTATTAATTACATTGTCAGTACACCCTGAGAGAGGACGAGTCACTCTCTCACTATTCCCCATATGCAAGAGTACAATTTAATGTTGATTTCACACCCAATACGTTGTTTTCATGAGATTACAGAAAGTTATAAGCATGAGCAGGTATTTATGGGAGCATGTACGTTGTTAAATCATGTGGGATTTTTATGGTGGCTGTCCTTATAATATTTTTCCGTAATTGAGAACCAGCAGAAAGTTTGGTCATTTAACAGTAAATCTTGCAGTGGACGTTTGGGGCTTGATAGCCACATGCAGCTATTACGGAAAGGAACATCTTGAAGCATTTACTGGGGACATAACGCTGGACCCACGAATTTCTTGCACGGGTCTGCAGACAAAGCATTTGGTCAAAGAGGCGAAAAAAACAGCCTAGCTGGACTTATCTACTAGGCGCTGGAATCTTCCGAGATTTAAGGGCTCCATTAGACAGTAATTGCAATGCATCTAACAGATCGCCAACCTCGCCTTTGTATATATCGTGCATGCGATATGGAAATAAAGGCGCCGCACATCACTGCTCTGCTTACTTTGGAGCCACGACCGTAACCTGAGACAGCACCACACATCGAGAAAACGGGTTCTCTACTGCTGATCTGGCTTGTTAGGGCAAACAGGATCACAATCTCACCACTTGTTCTCAGCTGCATCAACGTAGCATAACTATGTGTAGAATAAATCTGTCAACGTCTATTGAGTGTTAGATAATTTCAGATTCCGTTGTACATATTTTGAGCCAGAATAAATAGTTCAACCAGACAAATCTTAATCTTTGCCAACCAGCCACCTCGCAGGAGAATATTAACTGTTTGTTGCATATTTGTGATATCATCAGATCATGTTTTATTTTTGTCACTTCGCTTAACATGTATCTTTTTGTCCTATGTTATAACCAAGAAACTTGTTCCATAACTTTTATAAAAGTTCAATCTCGTGTTGATATATTAATCATCCATCAACAATTGACTAAAATAACGATAGGACATCCATTTCATAAATATTATTTCAGCATTCAAGTTCATTTAGATTCAGATAAATGTGACAACGTCTAACGCAGTCATAGGGCAAAAAATAAGTTTCGCATATGCATGGGGCAGCTAGTCATGTGGAAAGTTTGCTAGTGAAGGTCATCGTTGTCATGGCAGTAACTCGGAGTCACCTGTCGCCTTACAAAACATACCGCAAATCCAATGTAGTCTTGCAACCCAGCTGTCATCCCCGTGTCCCATGGCATCAAAGCATTTAGCACTTAAAGTTCGTAAAGTGGGATAACGACAGCTATCATGATTTTCTTCTTTCCTACATCAACGCTCCTCATATCACCTTACGGCTGTGGAAGGGAGTACTTCTATTGCTACTGTCTTATACCCTACCCAGTTTCATTTTCGAATGGTCCTTGGGAAGATAGACTTTCGATTAACCTGCTTATGAACTCTAATTTTTCCGTTTTTCTCGTTTTGGTCATTTGGTCATCTCAAGAGACGAACGTGAGAGCAGCTTCTTCTTGAAATTTCAACAGTAAATTGCACCATAATACCCAATGCTTGTTTTACAGTACCTGCCATTGCACTTTTTTGAACTTTTTCATAGCTGTCTTGCACTTACTACACGATCCGGAGGCGGAACGCGTCGTTCTTATTTCTCTCTCTCTCTCTCTCTCTCTCTCTCTCTCTCTCTCTCTCTCTCTCTCTCCCTCTCCTATCAATCCAAACTTCTAAGGATCCAAGACTAGTGAGAAATGTCCAACGGGCTGTGTTACAAGTGTTTCGCATCACACTCCTTTCGTTAGTGAATTACATCTCCTCAAGATTATTCCAGTTAATCTCAGCCTGGCACCTGCTTTTTCTACTATTAGTTTTATGTGGTCATTCCTCTTGATATTGCTCCAGATCTTTACTCCTATACAGTTTAAGATCGTTACTGTTTTCAGTCATTTATCCCCAATGGCAGTATTGGATCTCTTACCAATGCGCAGTACGTTGCAGTTATTTACGTTCAAACGGACAGTTCTTGTCAAAATAATGATCCTTCCTAGTTTTTCCCGCCATTCGCTTCTGACATCTGGTTTTGAAACCTTCATAAACACAACAGCACATTCTGTTAGCAACCACAGGAATCTTCCGATATTATGAACTGGACAACACTGGTCAACAAAAAAGAATACTATGTTTCAGTTACAAGAGCAATTCACACTCTATCTGCAAGATTATTCCACCCTGAATCCGTATCTAACTTCAGAATATCTTTCGCCTTAGCTTTCACATAATAATAGTTTTTGCAAATTCTTACGTAAACCTATGTGTTAGATGTATCTGGCAAAATAAGGCGCTCTCGCAGCAAGACTTCCAAGTGCAAACAGCAAAAACTCTGTCAGTACACAAACGAATCAAAGAAATAAGTAAAGTTACACTAAAGAAATCCGAAGAATCATATCTCCCCCATGCTGTTCCTAAATCACGTCTCTGCGGTACAGTTTCGTCCTGGAGAGGTAATCTCAGAAGACGGCAGATAGCAGCGCCCGGGTAGATAACCGTATTTCTTGACTTTCGTAAAGCGTTCGATACAGTTCCGCATTGCCGCCTAATGAACAAACTACGAAGTTACGGGACCCATAACATACAAAAATGTAACGTATTGCGCATCTAAGACAGAAAGACGTATTATTTTATGATACACAAAAGCAGAACAATCACTGGAAGCAGTTACTTCAATAAAATATCTAGGACTGCGCATACGAGGAAACTTACAGTGGAACCACTACATAAAACCCATCGCAGTAAAGACAGATGCTAGGTTTAGATCCATTGGAAGAAACCTCAGAATCTGTAGTTCGTCAAGAAATGACTAAGCTTACAAAACCCTCGTTCGACCAACATTTGAATATTGCTCATCAGTATGGGATCCGTACCATATAGAACACCCCGATGAACCATGATGGACCTTGCCACTGCTGGGGTGGCTTGTATGTCTCAGCGATACAGGTAGCTGTACCGAAAGTGCCATCACAAAAATGGTTCAAATGGCTCTGAGCACTATGGGACGTAACTTCTTAGGTCATCAGTCCCCTAGAACTTAGAACTACTTAAACCTAACTAACCTAAGGACATCACACACATCCATGCCCGATGCAGGATTCGAACCTGCGACCGTAGCGATCGCGCGGTTCCAGGTGCCATCACAATGGAGGACATCTGGTGAGAGGCCAGACAAACGTGTGGTTCTTGAAGAACGGCAGCAGATTTTCCATTAGTTGCAAGGGCAAAAGTCTGGATGACTGACTGATCTGCCATAGTAAGATAAACCTAAATGTTAACCAAAACGGCCTTTCTGTGTTGGTACTGCAAACTGCTGGCTGCAAGGGGAAACCACAGGATATGCAACTCTACTGTGTGGTCGAATGATGATGTCAACCACTGGGGTGAAATACGTCAAAAATTTCCCCCATTCGCATCTTCTGGCGTAGACTACTCAAGAGAACGCCGTCATCAGAAGAAACAAAACTGGCGTTCTGCGGGTCGGAGCTTGCGATGTTAGACCCCTTAATTGGGCAAGTCGGTCAGAAAATTTAGAAAGGGGAATGAATATGTTGAAGTTAAATATAATGGAAAATAGTGGAGCTCGGTGGCAGGAGGAACAGGACTTCTGGTCAGCTGAATACAGGGCTATAACTGCAAAATGATATAGGTGAAGTTTTAATAATGAATAAGAAACTAGGTATGCAGGTAAGGTACTACAAACAGCATAGTGAACGCATTATCATAGCCAACATAGACACTAAGCCTACATCCAACGCACTGGTGCAAGTTTATATGATGACTACCTGCGCAGATGATGAAGAGATTGATGGAACGTATGATGAGACAGAAAAAATTATTCAGAATAGAAGAAATTATTCAGACAGTGTAACCTCCCCACAAAAAATAATTAATTATATATCGTTCACATTCAGCGTAACCTCCCAACAGATAAATTACGTAACCTACCAATAGTGCAATGTGACTAACCTCCTAATAAAAATGTGACTCATATATAACCTTTCAATAATTGACAGACTGTGACTCTAAACTGGTAAATTTGGACGTCAGCAGTCCTGCGTCATGGCCCTGAAAGATCATACTGAATAAATTGAAAAATCTTACCTCAATGAAGTCGCCGGATTACGCATACATATTTGCTCCTATAAGAAATTTTTCTGGCACAGCCCATTGCAATGCTGGCCAATAGATTTGTCATGTATAAAAAGAAACAACTGATTTTTCTTTACAATAATCGGGATGACCATGGATTGGAGAAATTAGTAAATTCTACAAATTGTGATGAATGATTGTCAAAAGTTAATTTTTTAAGAAAGATTATTATTAAGAGATTGTTTTAAAAACATTTACATGGGACTTGATATAACAATAGTACATATGCGCGAGGCTGCTTTTACCTTATACTACATCATTCAGGCTCCGCCATCGCTCCCCACGACCGGCCCAGCCAACTCGATACACCAGACTGCTCGCAACTACATACTACAACTGTTATATACACTGCTCTTACTGCATACAACACTGCTCTCTGGTCTGAGATTCTCTTATAGCTTACATATCGCAGGCAGCGATATATATATATATATATATATATATATATATATATATATATATAGAACATTACTGATAAATAATATAAGTACAGAATATATTAAGAAATGACAAAGTGTATACGCAATGAGTACAAAATATATTAACAGATGACATAAAGTGCACACACACTGTACAAGTCTTTACAATTTTACAAGAATTAAAACATATTGAGAAATGAAATAAAGTGCACATGCACTGAATAAGTCTTTACCATTTTACAAGAATTTAAATATATTGAGAAATGAAATAACGTGCACACACACTGTATAAGACTTCACCATTTTACAATAATGTAAACATATTGAGAAATGAAATAAAGTACACACGCACTGCATAAGTCTTTACCATTTTACAAGAATTTAAATATATTGAGAAATGAAATAAAGTGCACACACACTGTAAAAGTCTTTAGCATATTTATAAGAACTGATCATATTAACTAATGAAATGAAGTGCACATGCATTGTAGAAGTCTTTAGCATTTTTTGAGAACTAGGAAAGGAATGGGAAGAATAGCATCATGGTTGTAGCACAGTGGGTTGCACATAGCTGCACTGAAAGTCCACATCTTTCTACAGAAGCACAACACCAAGTGAGACAATCTGAAGTTCTCTTCCCTGAAGTATTTTCAGTGGAGCCAGGAGACTGAAGTGTTGTATTAGTATTGTATGTTATCATTTTGGTAGTACATTAGGTACACCAAACAGTAGGACCATAATAACATCTCCATCGTTCAAGGTGGTGGACAGCTTGATATGTCGACACCACATTCTTGTAGAATCCTTACTCTTACATCAACATAGAATTAGTGCAAAAACCAAATATAGTTCTCCATGATCATGAGGATGGACACGACATACGGATATTGCAGTAATTGTTGGTATTTAGGTCAGAAGGTGAAGCTAGTCATCACTCAGAATTACACTAGTGTATCAACCGATCTGGATAATTATTGGCATTCATTGGCTATTTACATAGCATCTAAGTAGTATGTATGGAATATTACAGAACATTATTCATAAGTCATCTCATTATAGTAATTATTGGCATAGCATTTATGCATAAGTCATCTCATTACAGTAATTATTGGCATCATAAGTTATCTCATTACAGTAATTATTGGCATAGCATTTATGCACTATTACAAAACATCATTC
Organism: Schistocerca nitens; assembly: GCF_023898315.1. Taxonomy (NCBI): domain Eukaryota; kingdom Metazoa; phylum Arthropoda; class Insecta; order Orthoptera; family Acrididae; genus Schistocerca; species Schistocerca nitens. The sequence continues at coordinate 507,949,842 of NC_064615.1, forward strand.
AGTATTACTCAGAAGTCATCATTCAAAACAAGAGTTATTGCATGAAGCAACAAATTGTTAGTGTTCATATGTGATATCACGCAAGTGACATAAGACATATTTAAAATATAATACATTGTAACTATTACTCAAGGTCTGTAGTCCAATAGTATGTAGATATAATGGATTCAATACATAAGAGAAATTTGCATTACATTTAGGACTAGAAATATATCTTAAACTGGTAGCATTATTTAGTTGGATACTGGTAGTAGTTGGGACTGGTAATAATTTTTTTGGGCTAGCAATGGATTGCATTGTGATCGATAGTCAATTGCTGGGGCATGAAAATATTTGGTTTTGACTGATTGCTGGAAATAAGGATTAATAATGTCAGTTGTCATGAGTCAGCTGTAGCAAGGTTATGAAACAAATACAGTACATGTGATCACATTCATAAATGATAGACACACTGGGTAAAAAGTGCAAGTACTAGAATAGATTTAATAATTAAGTGCTTATAGCATATTAGTATCATGAAAAGCTTCTCCTGGAAAAAATACGAAGTGGATTATTGAGCTGAAAGAAGAAATGTATTCATATTACGCTGAAAAGTAGTAAACTTCGAATTAACAGGTAACGAAACGTGTACTTAATATGTATGTACTCTAGCTGTCTTTCCCAAAACATTCAGTCATTATACTATGCGACATAAGACATACTGTCAAAAGGAACTGCAACAAATATTTAAATAACTACATAGCATCGAATAGAAAATATATAAACTTCATCATTATCATCATCTGCAAAGAAAAACTTCATTATTCATATTACCATATACTTCATATAACTATTCATCGTCATTTATTATCATCTGCAAAAAATAGGCACTTCATTATTCATATTCATATTACCATTTACTTCATACAACTATTCATTATCATTCATTACTTCATGTAGTATAGAGTTTCTTACTTCTAGCATATTTCATCTCTAAAATTAACATGTGTAGTTCTTTCTGACAGCCTGCATTAAATCACCTCGTATTCTGAAAGAAAAATAATTAGTTAAGACTGCTATCATACAGTGTGTATAGTATATTCTTGGTACTGCTTGTTATTTCTGATCCAGTTACTCTTCATGACAACGTATTGCATTTTCTTTCGTTCATTCCGATGGTGAAATTTCCATTTCGTAGTAAACCACTGTGTTTGTATAATTTATTTCTTTTACACGTTATTGCTTTCTGAAAATGACGAATATGGATTAATATCTCGGATTTAAGTCATATACTCATTAAATGAAAACTTGTTTCTAGTGATATGACTAAGCATACAGCATAGCATGACAGAAAACGTATTAGGTCAAAACCATAGACAATTTTCAAGTGCAAAAAATGTACACACAGTATCATAATGTAGTAGCAAAAATGTAGAATAGTAAAGATATTGAGATATCATAAGGCAACAATGTTAAAGTCATCTGGTGATCGTTATATCTTAAAGATTTCATAGTGCACGCAGACAAAAATTCTACTTTCGATGGGATAACAATCATACATACACAAAAAAATGGAAAATGTGCACGGTCTGATATACAACGACAAGAAAAGCGACCTGCTAACCTTACCTTGCCGGGCACTTGCCAAGAAAAAAATACGATCATTATCAGTAAGTAGTCACATAAACATAATTGCATAAGTGGTCATATAAATATCAGGAAACGGCATTACAGTATGATAAATCATAAAGTATGTTCATTCAATAAAGGGTTTAATATTGGAGACATGGTGATTGCGTTTGCTTTTTCTGGTTCTCAAAGTTTCGACGTGTACCACATTGGGGTGAGGAATGCTGCAAATTCTATACGGACCTGCGTATAGAAGCTCAAATGTACTGCATCTGCTCTTTCCTCTGCTAGATAAATAGTGTGTGTGTACTAATATCTTCTGTCCAATGTAAAAGTCACGGCGTGTACAAACTTGTTTTTGCTGTCTTCTCCGGCGCTCTGCGGCGCGTTTGATGTTGTTCAGCGCAATGTCAATTATTTCATGGTGGCGTAGTCGACGAGATGTAGGAAAAGATACTAATTCTTTAATTTTGTTGGGTGGTTCAACATTTTTCAATATAACAGTCGGAGATAGCATAGTAGATTCATGTGGTATGGAGTTAATTACATCCTGGAATGAGAGTATGTGTGTATCCTAATCAATATGTCTTTTATGGCAGTATATTCTACATAGTTTACCAATTTCTTTCATTAGTCGTTCACAAGGGTTCGAAGAAGCGTGATACTTGCATATATAGATCGGAGAAATTTTTCTAACTCGTAACATACGTGTCCATATCGCAGATCGAAACTGTGGTCCATTGTCGGAAATTACTTTCAATACATGCCCTATATGAAACAGAAAATGTTTTACAAATGCATTTGAAACAGGTTTCGCAGTGGCTTTGAGTAACGGAGTGAAGGTAACAAATTTCGAAGTGAGTTCAACAGCGACAAAGATGTAGCAAAAACCTCTATTAATTCTGGGAATCGGTCCAAAAATATCTACAGCGGCCATATGTCTCAATTTAACGGGTACAATGGGATGTAACGGAGGAATATGTGAAGTCGTGTCTGATTTAGCTTTCTGGCGGATTTTACGTGCCGCTAAAACTCGTCGAATACGTTTCTCCATGTTGGCAAGATAACAGTTCTGTCTCAGTATAAGAAAACTTTTCTGGCTCCATAATGTGCGTAGCTTAAATGAATATACCAAATTAATTTGTTAACAAGCTCGTCAGGAATACATAACAACCAGTTGTTGTTGTCAGGGTGATAACGGCGAAACAGAATGTTCTTGCATACAGTGTAATGGTTTCTAATGGTAACGTTATTCCTATCTTGCCAAAGATGTTTAATTTCTTTCCATACGTTGTCTTTGCTCTGCTCTTGTGCTATGTCTCGTAATGATGACGAAATGAAATTTTCAAGCGCAACTTGTTGAATATACATGACGCTAGAATTTGCTTGGCAGAAGTTGGTTGCAATGTCTTGGTGATTGTTGCTGAGAGAACGAGATAGTACGTCTGCTACAATATTTTGTGTACCGGGAATGTGAAAAATTGTAAAATTAAATTCCTGTAAATAAAGTTTCCATCTGCTTAACCTGCCATATGTAAATTTAGCGGAAAGTAAAACCTGTATAGCTCTATGATCTGTGTACACGGTAGTATGTCTTCCATAAAGAAAATGCCTAAATCTGGTAAATGCCCATACAACACATAATGTTTCAAGTTCTGTGCCAGAATAATTACGTTCAGCAAGTGACATAATGCGACTTGTAAAGGCGATGTTTTTAATTATTGTAGTACAGTCATCTTCAATTTCCTGAAAAATGTGTACGCCTAAAGCTGTGCTAGAGCTGTCGGTGGCAATGGAAAAATTTCTAGTAGGATCTGGGTGTGATAAAAGAGGTGCATTCAACAAGGCATGTTTCAGATTAACAAATTCAGACTGTGCTTGGCTATCCCAGGACCAAATAGCGTTTTTACCCGTCAATTGGCATAATCTAGGGGTGTCTAAAGCAGAGTAATCAATAAATTTACGGAAAAAGTTAATTAATCCCCGGAAGCTGCATAGTTGTTTCTTCGTCGTTGGAACAGTAATGTCACGTAAAGCTTGAAGTTTTTTCGGGTCAGGTGCAATGTCTTCTGCTGAAATTACGTGTCCAAGAAATTTTATGGAAGTTTTGCCAAAGTGTGATTTGCTAAGATTAACTGTGAGTCCTTGTGCACGAAAAGTTTGCAACAGTTGTTCAAGAATCAAATTGTGTTCAGACCAGTTAGCTTATGCAATAAGGATGCCGTCTACATACGTTGTGATTCTGTCTTTAAGTTCTGTCGAAAGTATAGTATTCAAACAACGAATAAATGCTGCTGAAGCAATTGTTAAACCGAACGGTAATTTGCAAAATTAATAACAGTCACCAAAACAGAGAAATGCTGTGTACTTTCTGCAGTTCGGATGGAGCTGAATTTGCCAAAATCCCTATTTCAAATCTAATGTGGAATAAATAGCAGTACCATGAAATTTCTGTAAAAGTTCTTCTATTGTCTGTGGGCGATCTGTTTCATTAATAATAATGTCGTTGACAAGACGTGAATCAAGTAAAAGGCGAGGTGATCCATCCTTTTTCTTAACAATATGGAGCGGGTTTATGTACGGACTAACTGCCGGTTCAATAATTCCTTGGTCAAGCATAGCTTCCAATTCTTTCTTGACTTATTCGCTGTGAATATATGGAATAGAATAATGTTTTGCTTTAAATGTGTCGTGCTGTTTAACTTGAAATTCATACATAAAACCGGACGTAGTACCAGGGATGTTGTAAAAACTGGAGCTTGCTGTAAAAGAATATTGCGTAGTTCAGTACGTTCGCCATCTGTATTTGCACTGCTCTGTTTAACTTTATCAGAAATCATTTGCATAACGTCATAGTCGGCTTCGTCTGGTGTATTGTAGTTGTGTACGTACGTATCTGTAAACAATGTGAGACGACAGTCTATATTACGCAATGTCGAAATGACCTCTGTTTGATGAATTGTTTGTTCTTCTGCACATAAAGAGTGCTGAAATTCTAATGCCAATTGTACTTTTTCATCCTTTAACATTAAATAGGAATTTTTAAAGTCAAAAATTGCGTCGTGTTGTATCAAAACATTCGTTCCTAAAATAACGTCTGTTCTCAATAAGGGAACAATCCAAAAATTTGAGTGGAAAGTATGACCTGCAATACAAAATGATAAGTGTGTCTGTAATTTTACATCTACTCCTTTACCAGATACTGCTCCTTTTACTTTAATTTTGCCTAATGGTAACGTGGCATAAGTATTCTCTTTCTTACATTCGTTGAATGTTTCTTTTCTTTATAACTGACATAGGTGATCCAGAATCGATTACTGCTGGAAATGTGGATGATCCAATCTTTACTTCAATGACAGGGTGAGAAATGGTTTTTTTTTTGAATAACTGGTTTTTCATGCAAAAGTGTGTGTCGGATATCGTCAAAAGTAATAACATTTTTGTAAACAAGATTTTGTGTGTCAAAAGTATTGCTTACGTTGCTGGAAGATGCAACCTGTACTGTATCTAGTCAAATTCTTTCTGACGTGCTATTATTTGCGGGAGGATGCTGTGGCATTTCGACTATTTGTACAGTTCTGTTATTTCTTCCTGACGTATTAGGTTCGGGACGATATCGACTGTCTGGTCCATTTATGATGATCTGTTGTTGCGGATGATTCTGCTGCTAGTAAGACCTACTGTTATGAAATGTAGGCTCAAATCTGTGCTCATTACTTTAACGTCTGTCATGATAGTCATTGCTATATGGCGCGTTGCGATAGGAATTGAAATGATGTGTTTTCTGTACGTGCTTATTTCCTTGTTGCGGTGCGTTACTATTTGGTGGAGCCGACGCTATACGTGTAGGCGGAGAAACATTAAAGCTTGGTTGACCTTCCACATTACATTGTTGGTTAGGTATGCTAACCAGCTGGTTTGATTGTTGTTGTGGGGAAAAAGCTCTATTGTTACCAAAATGTGTTTCCTGTTGCTGATAATTTTGACGATACTGATAATTAAAATTTTGTCTGTTATTCAAGTTCTGGTGGTTATCATTCCTGGAGCGTCTATCACCTATGCTATTAAAATAGCTTGGCTGGTCGTAATTACTGTATGCTTGTTGGCCTTGGTTATGATGTAAAAAATTTTTGTTTATGAAATAATAGTCTGATTGCTGAAATTCCAAAAACTGTAGCAGATCTCTAAATGCCGAAATATTTTCTTTCTGCTGTCCTGTTAAAAGTGATACTCTTAACGATCGTGGTAATTTAGAAATAACTGGATAAGTGCTGATTCGCTGTATGGCTCATATAAGTATTGCTTTTTTTGTACAATGTGTTCAAAAATTGCGTGACACTGGGAAAATTTGAGTTCTCATAATTCGGTAAGGTAATTAATTGATCTTTGATTCCGCGCTGTGTCGTCTTCGACCAATACGCTGACAGAAAAGCATTCTGAAATTCTTCTACGGAGTAGCACTGTCTCGCGATCGGTCTCATACGAGTTGCCGGTTTGCCTTCCAAAAAACTGCAAATAAATTCAAGTTTATGTGTTACGGGCCAAGTTGGTGGAAATGCAAAACTAAATTGTTGTATCCAATCCAAAGGGTGAATCTGTGTTCTGTCATTTTTAAATACCGTAAATTTCCTAACGGATATAAAGAGCTTATAATCAAAATTATCGTCTCTGTATGTCTGAGCAGGTTCAGGATTGTATGATAATCTGTTTGTCTGTGACTGTTCGGAATCTAAGTCACGTACTCTCTGTAAATTACCTAAGTTACACTGGCTGTGTGAGTGTGACAAATGTTCGGAAAGTGGCGTTTGCTGTGATGTGTTAAAGGCTGAAATATTTTTCATCTACGTCACTTCGTGCTGTAAACATGACAATTTTCTACGTAATATATTATTGGACGAACCTATCTCACTGATTATCTGCTGTAAATTTTGGAATTCGAGTTTTTGATTAAACGAAACTGGTGACGTATCGTCTGATTTGGTGTTATTGTTGTTTTCGATAACATCAATACGACTGGCCAATTCATCATATTTTTCATTCAGTGCTTCTACCTGATCATCATTTTTAGTGTCACAAGCATTAATTTGTTTTTGCATTTTACGTGTGGTTTTGTTCAATTTCTTAACGTCTGCTTTAATGGCATCAGGATCTTGTATTCATTCCAACTTTTGAAGTCTGCTGGCCATTGTCTGAAAATCTACTGTGTGTGTGTCTGTTTTTGTTTTAAGATCGGAGATTTTATCGTGCAGTTCGGTGTTCAACGATATGATTTCGTCTGATACTGTAGCAATGTTGTTGTCTATGTATGTTTTTGTTTTCGATAAACAACTTTCTTTTATCTTCCTGTCTCTGTGCAGTAATTGTATCCATGACTTGTTTCTTTACTTTATTCTGTTCATGTATGAATGTACGGTAACGCGTTTCACTGTTTTGTATGTGGTGATTAAAACGTTCGTCAATTTGGCTGTTCTGTTGGTCAAACTTCTTGTCTACTTTCGCATCCAATGTGCGTGAAAATTCTGCTGACATTAATTTAAACTCGTCGCGTAACTGTGTTGCGTTCTCTGAACATAGCAACTGCACTAATTTCATCTCTAAGTAATTTCATTGTGGCTGCATGTGTATTACTTAATTCTTGTGCAACAGATCTAATTTCTTCACTACTGTTCCTAGCACAAGCCTTAATTTTATCACCTAATTGTTCTTTAGTATCATGACATTGCATGGCAATGGCTGTAATCTGTTCACTAAGGTGTTTGTAACTGTTTGAGATTTACATTAAGTAGTTTGTTCGATTCATTAAGGTTGTCGTGTTTTTCAGTCAACTGTTTGAGATTTTCATTAAGTTGTTTTTAACTGTTGTCTTGTTTTTCATTGAATTGTATCAATAATGCCACAACTTGATCCATGCCAAAATTAGCGACTCTATTCTCTGTACTGTGTGATGGTGTATCTACATGTCTTCGCGTCTGTAGTTGAAAAACTACACGTGCACCCTGGGTAACGCTAAATGAACTAGCACCATACTGGCGACCAGACAATCGGTAAACGATCTCCTGGTCATAATCAAATCACGATGACTCACAGAAAACGGAATGCTGAGTGTCCTTCTGAGGGCAACTTGATTAGACAGCTCGGACCGCTTGTAGAAGCTTATTCCTCTATAAACGTGATTTGTACTTGCCATCCGCTAAATAAATAAATAATACAGGTGTCACGTTTTGTTTAAACATTTTGTCACTGTCTGATTCACGAAAAGGTTTGCTAATCGGATGTGCATTGTTGGTCACTACATCGGAATCAAATAAATCTGACGTATTTTGACTATATTGTTCATTTTCGCTAGAAACATTTAACTGTTCACTGTGTAAATTTTGCAAATCAGGTGTGTCAAACTGGGCAGCGTTCATTGTAACGGAACATGCTGTGTAATCAATTGTCGCTAAATTAAGTGTGGACATAATTGAATTTGTTTGCTCATCATTAGGATTAAAATCATTACTAGTGGTCGGTATGCACTGATAATCTGTAATTGGAGGAATTTCAATATGAAAATGAGAGTCGTTACCATTATCTGTCAAATTATTGTAGTCCTCTTTTTCATTCACTGCACATCGCGATGTACTGTTAGCAGTTTTTCGTGGCATTTTCACAAGTCAAAGTAGGCACAAAATCAAAAAAAGACAAAGCAAAATTGAATACAATAACAACAAAGAGCAATAAATTGCCGATGATCTGTGAAAGAAAGAATGACAAATTAGTAAATGCGTTGTGCCAGATGCAAACTACATTTAACATTAAGTAAATAAGAGCAGATATATAATTGACTTCTTCTCAGAAATTCACAAAGAAAATACGATCCTGGCAGGGTCGCCAAGTGTAGCCTCCCCACAGATAAATAATATTTATAATAACCTCCCAATAGTAAAAAATATAACTATAACATTGACATTTAGCGTAACCTCCCAATTAATAAATTCTGTGACCTGCAAAGAACACAATGTGACTAATCTCTCAATAAAATTGTGGCTCACTTATAACCTTTCAATAATTGACTGTGAATTCAAACTGGTAAATTTGGACGTCAGCAGTGCTGCGTCAAGGCCCTGAAAGATCATTCTGAATAAATTGAAATTCTTACCTCAATAAGGTCGCTGGATAACGCATATATATCTGCTCCTATAAGAAATTTTTCTGGCAGAGCCCAGTGCAATGCTGGCCGATAGATTTGTCATGTATAAAAAGAAACAACTGATTTTTCTTTACAATAATCGGGATGACCATGGATTGGAGAAATTAGTAAATTCTTTAAATTGAAATGAATGATTGTCAAAAGTTAATTTTTATATGAGATATTATTATTAAGAGATTTTTCTTAAAACATTCACATGGGACTTGACATAACAATAGTACATATGTGCAAGGCTGCTTTTACCTTATACTACATCGCTCAGGCTCCGCCATCGCTCACCACGACCGGCCCAGCCAACTCAATACACCAGACTGCTCGCTACTACTACTACTACTACTGCTGCTACAGACACTGCTCTTACTGCATACAACACTGCTCTCTGGTCTGAGATTCTCTTATAGCTTACATATCGCAGGCAGCGCGTGAGCAATCCATCAAAATTACACCTGCTTGAGTGCGCTAGCAACAGATTCCTTAATCATGGACCTCTTATAACAGTTAAAGGAGATAAAAATTTAATTGTGATGGGGAACTGGAATTTGGTAGTAGAAAAAGTTAGAGAAGAAAAATATGGACTGAAATGAACTGGTGAAAGGAATGAAGGGAGAAGCTGGCTAGCAGAATTTTCACAGAGTATAGTTTAATCATCTCTGACACTAGGTTTTACAATCACAAAAGGAAGTTGTATACGTGGGAGAGACTTAGAGACAGTGGAATGTTTCAGATTGATTATATAATGGTAAGACGGAGATTTCGGAACCAGACCTTAAGTTGTAAGACATTTCCATGGGCAAATGTGGGCTCGGACCGCAATTTATTGTTGTGAACTGTAGAGTAAAACTAAAGAAATTACAGAAAAGTAGGAAAATGACGAGATGGGACCTCGATAAATTGAAATAACGAGAGTTTGTTGGGAGTTTCTGAGGGAGTATTAGACAATGATTGTCTAGAACAAGGGAAAGGAATACAGCAGAAGACGGATGAGGGGATTTGAGTGATGAAATAGTGAAGGCAGCACAGGATCACATAGGTAAAAAGATATGGCCTAGTAGAAATCCAAAGATATCACAGGAGTTACTGAATTTAGTTGATGAAAGAAGAAAATACACAAAACAGCAAATGAACCAAGCGAAAGAAAATACAAACGTTTAATATAGGAGACTGAAAGGAAGTGCAAAATGGCTAAGGAGGAATGCTATGAGAAGAAATGTAAGGATTCAAAAGAAATATTTCTGTAGGGAGAAGACAGATACCCCCTTTAAGCAAAATTAAAAAGGCCTTTGGAGAAAAGAGAACCACTCGTATGAACATCAAGGACACAGATGGAAAATCAGTACTAAGCCAAGAAGGGATCCATAAAAGAGAGATAAATCTGAAGGCAACAGCATAGAAATGGAAGAGAACGTAGATGAAGATGAGATGGGAGATGCAATGCTGCGAGAAGAATTTGACAGAGCACTGAAAGTCCTAAGTCGAAACAAGGCCCTAGGAGTAGACGACATTCTGTCAGAATTACTGATAGCTTTGGGAGAGCCAGCCGGACAAAACTCTTCGATCTGGTGCGCAAAATGTATGAAACAGGCGAAATACCATCAGATTTCAAGAAGAATATAGTGATCCCAGTTCCAAAGAAAGCAGGTCTGGCAGACATGAATAATACAGAACTATCAGTTTAATAAGGCGTGGTTGCAAAACACTAACAAGAAGCATGGAGAAAGTGGCAGAAGCTGACCTCAGGGAAGATCAGTTTGGATTCCAGAGAAATATAGGACCACGCGAGGCAGTACTGGCCTTACTACTCCTTTTAGAACTAGGCTAAGGAAAGGCAAACTTATGTTTAAAGCTTTTGTAGAATTTAAGAAAACTTTGGATAATATTGACGTGAATACTTTTTTTTATGTTCTGGAGGTAGCAGGGATAAAATGCAGGGAACCAAAGACTATTTGCGACTTGTACCGAAACCAGACAGTGGTTATAAGAGTCGAGGGGCGTGAAAGGAAAGCAGTGGTTGAGACGGGAGGGCGAGAAGGTTGTAGCCTCTCCCCCATGTTATTCAGTATGTACACTGAGCAAGCAGTAAAGGAAACCTAAGAAAAATCTGCAGCATGAATTCTAGCTCATGGAGATGAAATGTAATTATGGAGGTTTGCCGACGTCCTTGTAATAATGTCAGGGACACCAAGGACTTCGAAGAGTAGCTGAACGGAATCGACAGGATCTCGAAAGGAGAGTACAAGATAACCATCAAGAAAAGCAAAACAAGGAAATGGAATGTAGTCAAATTATGTTGAGGGAATTTGATTAGAAAACGAGACAATTATGATATTAGATGAGATTTTTTTTAATTTGGGCAGCAAAATAACTCTAATGATGGCCGAAGTATAGGGCATATGAAATGTAGACAGGCAATGCAAGAAATGCGTTTCTGAAGAAGAGAAATTCGTTAACTTCAAGTATAGATTTTTAAGTGTCAGCAAGTGTTTTCTGAAAACTTTCGAATGGAGTGTAGCCACGTATGGAAGGGAAATATGGACAATAAACAGTTTAGACAAGAAGAGAATAGAAGCTTTTGAAATGTGGTGCAACAGAAGAATGCTGAAGGCTGGATGGGTATATTAAGTAACTAATAAGAAAGTACTGAATAGAATTGGGGAGCGACGAAATTTGTGGTACAACCTAGTTTAGTACTGGAGGAAAGTGTGTGTGGGAGGTGGGGGGGGGGGGGGGGGGTAGAAACGTAGAGGGATACCAAGAGATGAATACAGTAAGCAGAATCAGAAGGATGTAGGTGGGAGTAGTTACCTAGAGATGAAGAGGCTTGCACAGGACAGAGTAGCATGGAGAACAGCATCAAACCAGTCTGCGAACTGCAGAACACAAAGTTTGGCGCCATATCTTCCAGTCCTGCGTGATCTGCAACCACACCTCGAAATATGTAGGAAAGCTATAATTAGTTACCTACTTATTTTGTATCAAATCTTACATAATTACCCATGAACTTAGTTTCATGCATTAATCTGTCTTACGCTTCATCAAACCGCGAGCGCGAGACGCGCATAAGCGGTATGCGGCGCCCGGAGCAGTCGCGTGAGGACAGTCGTTTGACAGCAGGCGTCATTTACGGCTGTGTCTAAATTGCGAATTTTTCAGAGCAAATTAACCAATACTTAGACTCAACGATTAGACATTGCCATTTCGATATTTACCTATGTCGTCTAGGTAGCTTAATTGTATTTAAATTTCATAATTAATTATTTTTAGATGTATTCTATTTTTTTATCTACTTAGCGGTCCCCCGACGCGTCGAAGCTTGCCTCAAAGTATTACTACTAATATTAAACTTAAAGGGGCAATACAAATTATTTTTTGGAGGTTCTTTTCTGTCATGGCTTTTAAAATTTTAAAAATAAGTTTTATTTCATGTTTTTAAACTTCATATTTCGCCATTAGATACGGTACGATCGACACTCTATTCCCACATTCACACAAATACTTTCTGGGACGAAACGTGGTACTGCTGCTCAAGATCTTGACTCGCCGAAATCTACATATTCTGACAATACATATACTTTCATCAATGTTATTACATTTGCAATGATTTCGTAATGCAATATCGCACACGCGTTTTTGAGTTTCAACCTGAGATTACTATTCCGACTTTTTTCTATTTTTTGATATTTTGTTCGTTTATGCTCGTTTACGTTCGTTTGTTTGATTCCCACATATATTCACTGACTATGTTTTAGTATACATTTAACTAATCACCCTTCTTCTGTTTTGTAGGTGCTGAAACGGGCGCCTTCAAATGACAAAAGTCATCGTCTGTTGGTCAACCGTAAAAGATAAATATATGTACTCGCGAACTTTTATTTAGATGTTTTTGAGCTTTGCAGTCTGGTACTACGTAACTTAATGTTGCTCTTATGTATTACGTAAAGTATATCAAGAAAGCGCACTGGCGGAGAACTTTTTTACTTGATTTATCTGATGAAATTTACGTGGCTGAACGGGCTTTCATGGAACTTAGTTAAGAGCCATCCAGATTAAACCAGCGTCCAAATAAAAAAACTGCATTAAAATCGGACCTCTCGTTTGGATGCCACAGACAAAAAGACGGACACACACGTTAAACTTATAACATGCCTCTGTTTGCGTCGGGTGTTAAAGACTAGAAGTGTTTTATTTACTTTGGACATACGATGTCCAACATATGCATCGAATTTCTTATGATACTTTCTTCCGGGTACGAACGTGCTGATGATGATTTAACGCCATCCAACGGTCTTTAGATGCCTGCGTTAAAATAAAATCAATAGAGCAATAATGCATTGGTTTGTAGGACACACAAAACATTAGTCATCCCTCCTATAAATTACCACGGTGGTAAAGTTCCACCACTGGCGTCTGCTCCTCTCCAATTGAATAAGCATGGGTTTCGAAAAAGACGATCGTGTGAAACCCAGCTCGTTCTATTCGTCCACGAGACTCAGAGGGCCATATACACGGGTTACCAGGTAGATGCCGTGTTTCTTAACTTCCGCAAGGCGTTTGGTACCGTTTCCCACAGTCGTTTAATGAACAAAGTAAGAGCATATGGACTATCAGACCAATTATGTGATTGGATTGAAGAGTTCCTAGATAACAGAACGCAGCATGTCATTCTCAGTGTACAGAAGTCTTCCAAATTAACAATGATTTCAGATGTGCCGCAGGAGAGTGTCGTAGGCCCTCTGCTATTCACAGTATATATAAATGACCTTGTGGATAACATCGGAAATTCACTGAGGCTTTTTGCGGACGATGCTGTAGTATATCGAGAGGTTGCAACAATGGAAAATTGTACTGAAATGCAGGAGGATCTGCAACGAATTGATGCATGGTGCGGGGAATGGCAATTGAATCTCAATGTAGGCAAGTGTAATGTGCTGCGAATACATAGAAAGAAAGATCCTTTATCATTTAGCTACAATATAGCAGGTCAGCAACTGGAAGCAGTTATTTCCATAAATTATCTGGGAGTAGGCATTAGGAGTGATTTAAAATGGAATGACCACATAAAATTAATCGTCGGTAAAGCAGATGCCAAACTGAGATTCATTGGAAGAATCCTAAGGAAATACGGTCCGAAAACAAAGGAAGTAGGTTACAACAAACTTGTTCACCCACTGCTTGAATACTGGTCACGGGTGTGGGATCCGTACCAGATAGGGTTGATAGAAGAGACAGAGAAGATCCAACGGAGAATAGCACGCTTCGTTACAGGATCATTTAGTAATCGCGAAAGCGTTTCGGAGATGATAGATAAACTCCAGTGAAAGACTGTGCAAGAGAGACGCTCAGTAGCTCGGTACGGGATTTTGTTGAAGTTTCGAGAACATACCTTCACCGAGGAGTCAAGCAGTATATTGCTCCCTCCTACATATATCTCGCGAAGAGACCATGAGGATAAAATCAGAGAGATTAGAGCCCACACAGAGGCATACCGACAATCTTTCTTTCCAAGAGCAATACACTCAAGGTACCCTCCGCCACACACCGTCAGGTGGCTCGCGGAGTATGGATGTAGATGTGGACATAGAATTACCAGTACTGAATCGTGTACAGGCCAACGGCTAAGCTTTAGAATGTATAAACTCTCTCACCTACTAGTCGGCACTAATTCGGCGTTCGACACCTCTGAGGTTTCTTGTTTCCACACTGACGTTTGGGACTGGAACCTCCCCTTAGAAAAATTTATGAATGGCTGTGCTGATAAACCTCTTACGTTATTTGATTTTCAAACAGCTGAGCAGAAATGAACGTACTCAGATATTATGGCAGTTTTTGAGTATCATCAACATGGACAAATGCACTAAATATGGATGATACGGTACTCTATGGTATTCTGCGGTTTGATTCACTCTATTATTTAGCAGTTGCATTGATTTGGTTTTGTAAATGATACTGACAATATTATACACATGTATAATCCATTACTCATACTACAACATCTCCCAGATAATTATTTTGTTCAAATTGCACAAGAATTCCACCTTACGTAGTGTAATAATGTTGACTGTAACCTATGTTCATATCACTAAAATTACAGGTCGTACATCAGAGCTTTTATAATTTTTTTTTTTTTTGTCTTCGATGGATTTAATTATTCTTAGCAAATTGATCATGAAAAGGAACCACAGAATACCACCTGCACACAACACTGACGTATGCTACCAGAAATATTTTTCTCCGTGATTCGTGCGTAGTTTAATTGCGGCCACATACACCAGCAATGAAATCTTGTTCAACAATAAATACCATCAGCACTGTTCTTAGAAAATGCAGTATGATTCGATTAGTTCTTTCTTTTATAAATAGAGTTCAGTACCACCAATGCACTTTTATTTCTTACACATCGGAATATTGAAAGTTTGCAGTTTCAAGTAATTTAAATTTGCCGCTGTAATAAAAGTTAATATGGCGTCCAACAAAAAATAGAGGATTTCTTTTTTAATTAAGATGTTCCTTTTCCCAATAAATCATATAAATAATATATATTGATGCCACCAATAAAAAAAATAATTAAATTGTTTTGAAAATTAGTTTAACACAAACCCATGCTATTTTCAACTAGAAGTACAGACGAAGTTGCTATATAATCGCAACTAACAATAGCTGCGCTACTTGCAGCTATGTTAAAACAATTAATGCAAAATTATAATTAAAAGAGGAAGTGAATTTTCAATAATTAATCATAAATAGCTTTAACGCATTTGGCTCTATTTGTTTTACCAGCAAATGAACATAAAAGTACAATAATTTTACATTAAATGTTTTTCATTTAACAGACCTCAAACCGATTCGCGTCTTGCGTCGGCGATGTACATCAGAAGAACACGTCAAAAGGGTACAAAACAAAAGAAAAGAATGACATAGATTATCAAAGAATGTGAGACATATATTGTATCTGTTTTACATAATTATCATCTTTTTAAGAAATAATTACATAATTGAGTGAAGATTATCCACACGTTCATATTCCACTCGTAATATATATATCGTGGATGTTATATTGCCCCTGGGGCTGATAAAAAGAATAGTTTATTCACCATGTTTATTTCTCATCACCCTTTTTTTCATCAGTTCACGTAATCCACGAAGATTCATTGTTTTTAATGTCCGAATATTTGACTTCAATGTAACTTGTCACAGAAAATTGTATTTGATTTGAGCAATTAAAAAAAAACTCCGTGGCTGTATTGCCTCGGAAATTGCTTCGGATACTTCCCAGATTATCTTATTCCGCCCCCCCCCCCCCCCCCCCCCGCCACCATTCGGGTTAGCTGGAATCGGAAAACCGGGATCAAAACCGTCCAAGGGGCTTCAAGACAATACATTCACCTAGTATTTACAGTCAGGTTTGACATAGTTGAGATTGTACAAACTGGAACAGGAATTTATGTTTCTGTCGTATGTGCGAAATACATTGAAGTTTTATGATTTTCTTAACCGTTTTAATGTATTACTTGTGTATGACAAAAATTTTTTCCACGTCGACCCGTCGGAACGCAGTCAGGTAGTGACTGCCGCCTGTCCGCCCCTGGCCGCGTCGGCGTAGCGTCAACTGCCGTCGGCTGCGTCGTGATTGCGATCTGCTGCCGGCCGGAACTACCCCTGCAGCAGCTCTGGGTTCTCTTGTGCCTCGTCATTCAGGTCAAGACGGGTACATGAAATGTCAAAATACATGTGTCAGTGACAAGATAAACACTCTTACCATCATGTGGAGAAAATTTGTTAGTGTCCATATCACTCGCATTCACACAGAAGGAATTAATTTTGTCCTGTATCTTGACACTGTTCAATACAATGTAGTGATTCATTTAGGAATTCATCACAATATGCACATTTCAATCACAGCACTGTTAATCACACACGTGTCCGTAGCGTGCTTTGTGTACACTCGCAGAATGTGATTACACTTTCTCTCTCGCGACGCGCTGCGAAGGCAATGTTGTATTGTTTTTGTGCGGCGCGGCTGGCTCTACTGTCAGTCACATAATATTTTACCCGCAAAGACGCTCCGAATGGAATCATTAGAGGTCACGAGTTCCTTTTATCTGCTAATATTGGCAACAGGACTTACTGTCCATAGCGTTGTTGTTACCTTCGACACTACATGAGTGTTCACTAGACTTTTGTGCAGTTCTTGTAAGACACAGATCAAGTTTCTGATTGCTGTGAGTACATGTCCATAGTACTTACACACAGTCTATATGCGAACGACATCTTTCATGAAAAGAGGTCTGGTACATTCGCACATATTTTCGCATTACAATGACTGAATAACAAGATCAAAATTTTATCCAGTTACATAAACATCATACAGTATAAAACTTTAGGAATCTGCTACATTGTTGTGATCATTAGATCATTCTCGAACAATCGAGATAACAGTACACTTCCATGTTCATGGCAAATACTCATATTTTATCATTTCTTGGGACAGAGATCCATGTTTGACTTCTTTTAACCGGAATGTCCCTCATAAGTCATTTTATATGACTTCATATTGAAATGTGTACATTAATTAGTACACAGTCAGATTCTATTCGAGAGGTGGCTGACAGGATCACACAGCTCACCCATGACCAACACTCGTTGCATGTATGGGACTATATGACTCAATCTCATTTAAAACATTTTATGCATTTCATTGATATGTATGGTACATAAAAAATAATAAAATTTATTACATCTAATACAATAATATTTAAGTGAACTTTTATGAAGATACTGATTTCTTTTATTAAAATGTGTTTATCATGGAGATTCTTTACTCCTTGTACAAATAATTCAAGAATATTATATTGTGACACTTGACGTGTAAATCTACAAACTAACAAACATATAATATCATTGCATTACTAAAACTAAACATCACATTTATTAATGTTCGGTACATTAGCACCTCTTATTAGTCGTTTCTAAATACAAACATTTTATTGCAAATATTTTTTTATGTCTTTATGGCAATATAGCCCCTTCCTCTTAGTCCAGGGAACCGAGTAAGCTGCTCTACAATAGGTCTTCTGCGGGAATACATTCATTTTATACTGATAATCTGTTATGATATCAGGTTGTTCAACGAATACTTCATGATATTCAGACAATAATTCGGTCAATTGCTTAGCCTCAGAAGTATTAAGGCAAGTTGTCTCCTTTATTTTTTCTTGTATTGTTGCTACGATGTCATTCGCATTGCTGGGTACATCGTTATTTCGGTTTTGACTACGTATCTGCGGGTGCTCTTGGTTCAACATTAACATCTTCTGTTTACTGACGGAAAGGTGTACCCTTTTCATTAATGGAAGGTTTGCACCGAACTCCCGATTCAACATCAAAGTTATCGGTCGCTGTTGGTGATTAAGATCACACGTCCCCCGGGCAAGATTCATTATACCTTCCTTTTCCCGAAGGAACTCACGTCCAAGTACCACTGGTACGGATAAGTTATCTATCAATAGGAACGTGTATGTCAATCGATCATTTCCTAAGGTAACTTCCGCCTGTGTCTGGAATTTTATGGTTTTTGTCTTATTTCCCAATGCTCCAATAACCTTGCAATTTGCGATGGGTAAGATCGGTAATTTTCCTAGTTGCGAAACCTTCTTGAAAAATTGCATATTCATTACGGATACATTTGCACCTGTATCGAGCAGAATTGTAGTTGGTATCCAATTTATACTCCCGGTGACACTTGCTTGAATTATTTCCTTTTCTACCCTATCAGAAATGACAGGTTCTTGATATAGCTCATCTTCTAATTTATTTCCATCGTGATATCGAATCATGTTTATATTGTGCTTCTTCGACCTATTGCCTTCCTTGTTGCCCTCGGTCGCCTGGCGAAGGCCTACAGGGACCGCAATTAGTTTGTCGGCTTCTGTGAATTTTGTTTGGTATCAGAAGGTACCTCTGTTATTTTCACATTTTGTGAATTTTCTGTTGTAGTTGGAGGTGGCCTGCTTGTATCCCACCACGGTGGGTATTGGCTGTTTGACATCGGAATAGCTTGGACATAGTTTACCGGCTGGCCTGTATTAAAAGAACCTTGCGACGGTTGCCAATGGCTTGGTCCTGGTTGCCGCCAATACTCGTTATCTTCGCGCATATTCTTTGGCTTATCTTTGTACGGACTGTTTGGTCTGTGGTCATTCCGTCTTTTTCGGTTATTAATGTCACTATGAAAATTTGAATTCTGATTGTGATGCTGCCTTGGATTACAATTCGGCTTTTGGTATTCTTCGACTTTCCTGTAATCTATGTTACTATTATCGTTGTAACCACAGTCTTGGTTGTATTGGTTTCTATTACTGTTATTGTTGTAATTGCTGTTTCCACAAGATTTATTTTGTTTAGGGCTAGCTTCGCCCCTATTTACCTTATTTGAATTCCATGAATTCTTTCCGTTCGGACTGTTTGTATTGCTGGTGACATCAGAAGTTTTTCTGGCGTCCTCCAGCACAAGATCCAAGGAATCGATTACAGACAGAAATTCTTTTAAGTCGGTGTCTGTAACATTGAACAGTTTCTCTCTAATGTGGATTCGTAGTCTGGCTTTTAGTACTCCTAACAAATCTCTAGTGGTAACTGGCTCATTCCAGTATCTGGTCATGTTAACATATTTTTCAAAATACTTCCTTAATGAACCTGATTTCGGATTATAGACTTCGGCATTGTATACTATTTTACGAAGTCGCTCTTGAATAGACGCCGACCAAAATTGATCTAAAAACGCCTTTTCAAAGTCATGAAAAGTTTTACAAGTTTCTGCGGCATTTAATGCCCATAATGACGTATCATCAGAGATATGTGATACCACAAATTGTATCTTTTGTACTTCTGACCTTGATTTTGGAAGAACACTTTTGAAATTACGGATAAATACGACAGAATGTACGTTTCTTTTGCTTTCTTCATTGAAGATCTGAAACTGCCGACGCTTGATGAGACTCTCTTCATGCATCAGAGTTGTTAGTTGCATTGAACTGCTATCATTTGCAGGTGTTGCATTTACCTTTTTACAAGTACACTCTGCTTCGTTATCATGATTGTCACGCATTGCTGTGGCAAAATCATTTGATTACCAAAGTCTGGTTTTCTTTGCGGCACAACAAGATTCAGTGTAGAATGTTCTGTGTGCGTTTGCCTGTCAGCATCAATGTTGTTATTGCTGCATACTGACAGATTTTGTGGGTTACGGTTTTCAGAATACATCGCTCTGGCTATCTCGGTTTTGACTTGCGTATGAATTTCGGAAGGAATATCTTCCTGCAATGTTTCGACAGCTGTGGCTAGAGCTTTGAATCTATTTTCAAGTTTATCCACATCAGTTTGAAGGCTGCTAACCTGAACTGGAATTTTCACTAATGGTTCGATCGTGGATTTCACTGCATCGATCTCTTGTTTCACATGATTAGTAATTGCACTATCCCGTTCGTTTAAAGTTTGATTGACCTGGCGGACAATTTTCTCATCTATTTTAATAAATATGTTGTTGATATTTTCAACTAATTTCCTTTCCCTTTCTTGGTCTTTAATTTCTTGTTCCTGTCTCTCTCTAGCCCTTTCTTCCCTCTGCTGGGTAGTAAATTTTTCGAATAATGCTGTTAACATATCTTGCAACGGCATAGCTTGAGCGTTGTGCACTTGTGCCCCTGGGTCGGTAGAAATAGTGTCTCTATTTTCTAACTGATTGACTGGTGGAGTGCAAATTTGCTTCGGCAGCTCTTCAGTCCCACTACTTGTCGGAACATCACCTACAAAATTGTAATCGGTAATTAGATTCTCTAATGACTGAGTAGGAGTGTGAACAGATTGTTCTACAGGAGGATCTGATATCATTTCTGCCTACGAATCCTCACTAGGTTTCACCAGTTTCCTGGGCCTAACCATTTTATACACAATACAACACAACGAGTCTATATATATCACTGACACACATACATCAACACAAAATAATCTTATAACTAACACATACATACATACACACACACACACACACACACACACACACAATGTGCATTGGTGGTCCCTGTTCGGGCGCCAGTGTGGCTGTTTTTGTGTATCATCAACATGGACATATTGGCCACGACATCTTGGTAGATGAATGTTGCAGTGTCTGTGTGTTTATGGGTTGCATTTTTTCATATGACTTGTCAAGCCAATGGCAGCACGACATCTCTTGCCGCAATCGTCACAAGTGTATCTGGCTGCTGAGGCAGGAGCAGTGGTAGCATTGCGAAGCTTTTTCTGCCTTAATCTGTCTAACAAGCCTTCGTCATGCTTCGACATTCCAGATGATATATCATCACGCCACTCTGGTCTCATGCTAGCCCGTGCCTCCCACCTGTTTGTGTCGATTCCAAAGCTCTCCACATCTCGTTTACAGGAGTCCTTGAACCTCAATACAGTACGTCCTACAGGTCTTTTGGCTATAGAGATCTCTCCAAGCATCACCTCACGTGGTAATCTGTCAGGATCCATACGGTGGACGTGTCCCAGCCAGCGGAGTCGTCTCTGCTTCAAGATAGCTGAAATACTGTTGCAGTTAGTTTTAGATAGCACCGCTTCGTTGGTCACTCGGTACTTCCACGTTACTCAGAGGATGGATCTCAGGCACATGGACAAATGCAATAAATATGGATGATACGATACTCTATGGTATTCTGCGGTTTGAATTCACTCTGTTATTTAGCAGTTGCATTGATTTGGTTTTGTAAATGATACTGACAATATTATACACATATATAATCCATTACTCACACTATAACTTCTCCCGGATAATTATTTTGTTCAAATTGCACAAGAATTCCATCTGACATAGTGTAATAATGTTCACTGTAAGCTGTGTTCATATCACTAAAATTACAGATCGTACATCAGAGCTTTTATAATTTTTTTTGTCTTCGATGGATTTCATTATTCTTAGCAAACTGATCATGAAAAGGAACCACAGAGTACCACCTGCACACAACACTGACGTATGCTACCAGAAATATTTTTCTCCGTGATTCGTGCGTAGTTTAATTTTGGCCACATACACCAGCAATGAAATCTTGTTCAACAATAAATACCATCAGCACGGTTCTTAGAAAATGCAGTATGATTCGATTAGTTCTTTCTTTTATAAATAGAGTTCAGTACCACCAGTGCACATTTATTTCTTACACATCGGAATATTGAAAGTTTGCAGTTTCAAGTAATTTAAATTTGCCGCTGTAATAAAAGTTAATATGGCGTCCAACAAAAAATAGAGGATTTCTTTTTTAATTAAGATTTTCCTTTCCCAATAAATCATATAAATAATATATATTGATGCCACCAATAAAAAAATAATTAAATTATTTTGAAAATTAGTTTAACACAAACACATGCTATTTTCAACTAGAAGTGCAGACGAAGTTGCTATATAATCGCAACTAACAATGGCTGCGCTACTTGCAGCTACGATAAAACAATTAATACAAAATTATAATTAAAAGAGGAAGTGAAGTTTCAATAATTAATCACAAATAGTTTTAATGCATTTGGCTCTATTTGTTTTACCAGCAAATGAACATAAAAGTACAATAATTTTACATTAAATGTTTTTCATTTAACAGACCTCAAATCGATTCGCATCTTGCGTCGGCGATGTACATCAGAAGAAGACGACAAAAGGGTGCAAAACAAAAGAAAAGAATGACACAGGTTAACAAAGAATGTGAGACAAATATTGCCTCTATTTTACATAATTATCATCTTTTTAAGAAATAATTACATAACTGAATGAAGACTATCCACACATTCATATTCCACTCATTATATATATATATATATATATATATATATATATATACTCCTGGAAATTGAAATAAGAACACCGTGAATTCATTGTCCCAGGAAGGGGAAACTTCATTGACACATTCCTGGGGTCAGATACATCACATGATCACACTGACAGAACCACAGGCACATAGACACAGGCAACAGAGCATGCACAATGTCGGCACTAGTACAGTGTATATCCACCTTTCGCAGCAATGCAGGCTGCTATTCTCCCATGGAGACGATCGTAGAGATGCTGGATGTAGTCCTGTGGAACGGCTTGCCATGCCATTTCCACCTGGCGCCTCAGTTGGACCAGCGTTCGTGCTGGACGTGCAGACCGCGTGAGACGACGCTTCATCCAGTCCCAAACATGCTCAATGGGGGACAGATCCGGAGATCTTGCTGGCCAGGGTAGTTGACTTACACCTTCTAGAGCACGTTGGGTGGCACGGGATACATGCGGACGTGCATTGTCCTGTTGGAACAGCAAGTTCCCTTGCCGGTCTAGGAATGGTAGAACGATGGGTTCGATGACGGTTTGGATGTACCGTGCACTATTCAGTGTCCCCTCGACGATCACCAGTGGTGTACGGCCAGTGTAGGAGATCGCTCCCCACACCATGATGCCGGGTGTTGGCCCTGTGTGCCTCGGTCGTATGCAGTCCTGATTGTGGCGCTCACCTGCACGGCGCCAAACACGCATACGACCATCATTGGCACCAAGGCAGAAGCGACTCTCATCGCTGAAGACGACACGTCTCCATTCGTCCCTCCATTCACGCCTGTCGCGACACCACTGGAGGCGGGCTGCACGATGTTGGGGCGTGAGCGGAAGACGGCCTAACGGTGTGCGGGACCGTAGCCCAGCTTCATGGAGACGGTTGCGAATGGTCCTCGCCGATACCCCAGGAGCAACAGTGTCCCTAATTTGCTGGGAAGTGGCGGTGCGGTCCCCTACGGCACTGCGTAGGATCCTACGGTCTTGGCGTGCATCCGTGCGTCGCTGCGGTCCGGTCCCAGGTCGACGGGCACGTGCACCTTACGCCGACCACTGGCGACAACATCGATGTACTGTGGAGACCTCACGCCCCACGTCTTGAGCAATTCGGCGGTACGTCCACCCGGCCTCCCGCATGCCCACCATATGCCCTCGCTCAAAGTCCGTCAACTGCACATACGGTTCACGCCCACGCTGTCGCGGCATGCTACCAGTGTTAAAGACTGCGATGGAGCTCCGTATGCCACGGCAAACTGGCTGACACTGACGGCGGCGGTGCACAAATGCTGCGCAGCTAGCGCCATTCGACGGCCAACACCGCGGTTCCTGGTGTGTCCGCTGTGCCGTGCGTGTGATCATTGCTTGTACAGCCCTCTCGCAGTGTCCGGAGCAAGTATGGTGGGTCTGACACACCGGTGTCAATGTGTTCTTTTTTCCATTTCCAGGAGTGTATTTACCTTAATAGTGTTCAAAAGTCGTTATATATATCAGTTCATGACATCCAGTCTTACAAATTTACTGTGTCTGATGGACACATGTCCAGATCATCTCCTCTCAAAACTCCGCCATCTCTCTCCCCAAATCCACCACTGCTGGAGGCTCACCTCCAACTGCGCCACGCTATGCTCTGTTGACATCCAACTGCACAACACTACAACAGCGAATATTCCAACAATGCCAACCAGCCACAGACTGCACACAGCACAGTCAGTACTTTTCATGCAGAGAGCTATGTGGCGTTACCAACATAAAAACTTAAACAGGCTACTTACAAAGCCCCCATGCTCCCCACAAAAAAATTTGCAAATTTTTTGGGCAGTGGCCAATAACAATTTCAAAAAATTTTTCATAATTACAATAACAAAGATATCAAATGCACATACTTATTGATGCACTATTGGTGGAAAGCAAAAATCGTTCTCATAAAGACAGTCCTGGTCATTTATCACAACAGTGATTGCATTGCACAAAGTCTGATCAGAAAAAGAAAATGCACACGAAAGTAGTGGATTGCCATGCAGTCTTGAAGAAGTAGTGATGTCCTTCCAACGGTGAGACAATGCTGACTCTTGACATGCAGACAGGTAATGGGCCACAACAGAGTAAACCCACAGCAGAGTCAGTATTAGTTTTGAAGAATATTGGTAGGTAGGTCATCACAGAGCAGACCACTGTAGTCCTGTTAGAGAGTATGGTATTGGTGGGCCATCAAAGGTACAGACCCACTGCAGTCCTTGTAGAGACGGCCAGCAGCCGTCTGTTGTGACTGCGCAGGTGCACAATCACCATCGAAGAGTCTTGCGGATAATATAGCAAGTCCATAAACCACCACTTGTGCACTCACAGAGATTTGGAATTGTCCTTAGAACCAGTAATGCTGTTAACCAGTCCCTTGCTGAATCATTAACACATGTACAAACACTAACATGTTATTCATATACTATGACCAACAGAAATGTGTGCACTGAAATGAATGCTTACAAGTTACATAATTTGATGAACTGGTGGCAATTACAATTTTATAACATGAGAGTACAATTACAAAGGTACAGAAAACATCATTAAAAACATAATAATACAGATAACATTTGTAGTAATAGAGGCGTTACAAAAGAATAGAAATAAACATGTACATCAGTGTTAAAGGAATTATACCACAAGTAAATAAATAAAATAATGAGAATAGTTTTCGAAACATTAATTTCACACTGAGCATTAAACCAGAACAGAATAAATAATGTCTAAACATCTTTAAAAAGTAAATAACATATTATTAGAAAAATTCTACAACATAACTCTTATCAGATAAACACATAAAGACAGGAAGAACACAAATACACAAGGGTACACAAACACATAGCGGAAGAACACAAAAGGAAAGGACAGGGTTTGTTTTACTGCAGTATTTTGCAAACAAAACTTTCTTTACTTCTTGGAGATCTCCCTTCGTTCATTATTATACACAAAAAGTCCTATCTATACCTGATTTCTGTAATCTATTCGTACCCTCTTCCAAAATAATTATTCTTCATTGTACAGTACCCTTTTTTTACAAACTTTTTTCGTATAACTTCGCAATGCATTTTTTTCCAATTCATTGCAACTCATTCTCTTATATAGTCTACCCCCTCTTAAGCTAACTTAAATCTACTGAGCTCAGATGCATAAACTAATGGACAAGGCAATGCAGCAGCAGAAAACAACTAACACAATGCAAATGCAACGTTACAACTAATATGAGCCAATGAATACCAACAAGAAAAATAAATCAGTAGTAAAACTGGCTTAACGGGGTAATACAAAGAGAAATTCAGTAGCACTATGCCTGGCAAACAGCAGCAGCAAATGCAATAACTTATACCTAAATATGACATAGCTCAAGCAGAAAAAATGAAGACAACATTGCAGATAAGGGAAATGTCTATTCACATCTTAATGTAAATGTCATTAAAGTGGTGCACCACAGCAACTTATTCTACAAAAAAAATTACCAAGTACTTGAAAAGAAAATTATCTATGCAGTTACTGTTATTAGTCCCTTCTTATTGTTCCTCACTTTCCAAGTGTTCCTTTTCCGAAGAATGTGGATCATAAAATTATTATTTAATAGATCTGTTGACAGAAAGTGTTCACATTAGCAAATGCATTTAATTTTATTTTATAAAACCAATGCTGCAACACAGCTGGAAACCAGATATCAAATGAAATAAGCAACTATGTACAAAGCAAACCATAAAAACATCATTCAATAGCCATGTGGCATTTCATAAGTCAGTAGAAATTATCTCAACTCTCGTAGAAAGACACTTGTCATAATCAGGTGTGCAGATGTAAGAATATTTCCCATCAATTCATAAGCATTTCAGTAAATATCAGAAAGTATGAGCTCAGAACTGTAATCATATGTTCCAAGTATGAGCATGTCTTATTTGAAATGCTTTCTACAAAGAAATGTCAATAGGGAGGTTAATGGCCCTTTTTTTCGCCTAATGGCTTTTTCTCCAGGCAACTGGCACAGCTGGGCTCCCATAACGCATTACGTCAAGGTCACTTAGCCTTCTTACCGAAATATTTACGACAGCAGTTTGTGCTACATTGACAGTCTCATATAAAAAATTTCACAGGTCGAGAATTTGCGTTGCAAATGTGTAGAAACAAAATCCTATAAATTTAACAGAGTCCAAAAAATTTTCGCCAGCATTGTGATACATTCACACATGTACACACATTTCATAACTCTTAAAGTACAATACTTGGTTTCCAACATCCTTTTTCTCAAATCAGAGTCCCTAACCACTACTCATTATTCCTTACCTTATTACACATATACATATTCGTCGACACTTCTTCAATATTTCATCATAATAAATATGTAGCATAATCAAATTCCACATATCGCATCAGTTTATTGATCATAAACAAACCTCAAGAGCATAATACACATCGTCGTCATAATAATAACATCATAACACCTCAGTCAAACCTCAAAAATGTCGTAGCTTTCTGCAATAATTTCAAAACCTAAAAATATTTCGTTGCTCATTTCAATAGTGTCATCTACCTCAAATGTGCTTTAAAAATCATGATTCCATACCAAATACATCATTCAAAGCTCTCATAGTATCACAATGGTTCCGAAAAAATATGAACAGATCACAAATTTCAGACAAAATACAATTTCATAAGTGTGAAGTTATCCAACTGTGTAATTACGTAAACATGTCACTGACATAGTAAAAAAAAAATGTTTGTCTCTCTCGGTTAAATGATCAGGTAGCTGTGTAATTTATGTGTTAGAGAAATATGGTACCGACGTGTAAAGTTGTATAAGCAAATACCGTGTTACCTAGGGCTCCTAGCGCTCGCTACACACTTAGTACACAAAGTAGGCGTGTACCCCCCTGAGGATTATTGTAATTATACCCTCAGGTGTTACAGATTACAGCAATGCAATGAAATGTATCACGGAAAACCTTTGTATCTTTGTAATTCAAAAATGTTTAAAAATAATTGTTTTAAGTACAAAATTAATCACTCAAATACGTGTACTGTAGCGCTAAACTGTGCGTCTTGTTGTAAGATAATCTTTGTCATTACTTAAGGGTAAAAAATGTGCCAAGTATCGTAATTATCGTCGTCCGTAAGCAAAGTTCTGTAGAAGTCAATGTATTTACCTTGTAACAAACAAAAGTGAAATGCTATGCGTATAGATATCGTAGTTATTACGTACATTACTGTGATAAAGAAAGTACTATACTGTAACGTATTATTGTGCTACGAAAAAGGCTGTCTCATTGTAGCAATACCACAAAAGTTGCTACCAGAACATGTTTTACTTTCCAGAAGAATTCAGAAAAACTGTGCAGATATAAAACAGATACACCGCAAAAGCAGTAATATAAATTGTGTCTCATTAGTAGCGTTGCGATATAACCGTGTAGCTGTTAAATAAACTAATTACTGTGTCAGTTGGTATCTCTCAGAAAGCACTTTAAATCCATAATGTATTTTCAAGTAAACCAAAATGTTTCATTAAAATCTCATTAGCATTACCAGTATATGTTCTAAGTATGTAAGCCTTATAGTCGTTACATAATCGTGCAACTAACAAGCAAGAATGTACACACAAATAACACTGTGTCGTCTGTTCACTATAACAACGCATTTGTAATTACTTTTTAAATAAGTTCTCTTGGTTCTTGAGTGGATAGTTAACTTCAAACATTGTTGCATGTTAACAGTTTCTAAGTGTGACAAAGCAGACTAGTGACGTGAGTGCAAAATTTTATACCAAAGACTAAGTTAAAAATAAGATTATCTCTCAATAAACGGTTTTACATGTGAAATGTGGTGCAATCCTTTACTCTTCCTAGTGCGCAGAGTTTCAACTTCAACGCAATTATCATGTGGTATACGTCAGCAAGGAATGCTAAAATTTTTCTCTAGGTTAGTGTCTATGATATTTTTCTCTGAGACAGCCGGCGCACGTGGCTGCCTGCGGTGCGAGTCATTGTCTGTCTCTTTGTTGGCGCGCGTCGTTATTAGGATTAGGAGACCTAACGTCTACAAATTCACATTGTCGAGAGGGCCCTGCCCTGTTTGAACCTCGCCAGTTCTGATGAAATTCAGGTTTGTCGTTATGTTTATATCGTCTGTCGTCATGTCGGTAATTTCTGTAATATTTTTCTTGTGCATCACGTGGTGGAGAATTTCTCCCGAAATCGTAACTGCGCGCTGAACTGTTGCGTCTGAAGTTATTCTGTCTCACTTGATAATAATTGTTTTCGTTCTCATATTGTCTGTTTCTCTGATTGTCTGTGTGATAGTCATTACTGCAGAGAGGTGATCTTTCCCTGTAATTAGTACTACTCTGCCAGCGGTTGTCATACGGGTGGTGTCTGCTTTGGTCACGATTCGCTTTGTAAGAATAGCCTTGTCGTGTCCAGTTATTATTTCTTTCATCGTGGAATTGTGAAGGATGTGGCCTGTAATTATTGTGTTCCTGTTTTCGCGTCCTGCAATTGTCAGTGTCAATTTCCAATTCTTGTAAGAGTACCTGAAAAGCTTCAATGTCATCTTTGCAACGTCCTGCCAAAATAATATGTCTTAAATGTTTGGGCAATTTGATTAAGCAAATGTGGATGAGTTCTGAGGGACTGTATGGGTTTGACAGATACTGCTTCTTATGCAACATGTCTTCAAAATATTTCACAAGACTGGAGACTGGAAAATTCAGATTGTTCGAAATGTTTCATCATTATGATGCTTTGTTTTACTCGGTCTTGTGTAGCGTGAGACCAATATGCTGAGAGGAAGGCATGACAAAATTCTCCGTCACTGTGACAATCGTGAATGACCGATCGCATTCTTACAGCTGGTTCATTCTTTAAGTAGCCACACAGAAATTCTAATCTGCGCTCTAGTGACCAGGTGGGAGGAAAACAATGAGAGAATTGATGAAGCCACGCTTGTGGATGAATGTCGATGCCGGAATTCTTAAATGTTTTAAATTTGCGTGTAGTAATGAACAGCTTATAGTCAAAGCCACCGTGTCGGCGAGTCGCATATCGGTCATTGTTACGTCGTGTCGGCGGTTCCATCTCAAAATTCGGTGTGCCTTGCCAATTTCTTTCATAATTTCCGAAATGCCCTGTGTTATTATTTTGTGGATTTTCCGTATTTCTAAGTCCCTCTTCCCTTGTTGGACCATGAGTCTCCTCTGAAATATGTAATTCCTGTATTACTTGTGCCAACTGATCTTGTACTACCCGGATTTCCCTTTCTTGTTGCGTATTAATTTGATTCTGATTTTGTTTGAATTTCCTGATTTGTTCGTACTCTTCTGTGTCAGTGAAGGCTACCGGTCTTGTGTCATTCAGATCATCTACCTTCGTAGATAAATTATTTAGCTGATCCGAAAGTTCAACTACTTTCTCTGATAATGAACTAATTTCCTCCATGTGTCTTTCTGAACCAATTGTCAGAGTATCTACTGTGTCCTTTAAGTTTTCTCGAGTTTTTGCAAGTAGCGTAACCGAATAGGTAGATGCAACTGAGTCAATTTTAGCCCGCATGGTCTCGTGACTTTTATGAACAATAGTTTGCAGTTCTTTTATGGCTGCTCGTGATTCTGTAATGCATTTTCATGCCACGAAACTATAGGTTGAAAAAGCTTACAAATTTGTGTTTTTACGTCATTACAGACTTTTTGACGTTTCGATTCGATGTTATGTAACTCAGTAGTTAAATCTTCACGTGTTTGTTGAAATGTTTCTTTAATTTGTTTCTGATTTTGTTCCATTTGTTGCTGTATTTGTCTCTGATTTTGTTCCTTTGTGTCTAACTTTTGAAGCTGTTGTCCATTTGTTGCATTAATTGTAAAAACAATGCACTAGTGTCTGAAACATGTTCCTCTGTGCTTTTCGGCAGTGCAGTTGCACCGGCAACATTCGCATTTTGAAAAGCAGAAAATGTGTCTTGACTTGATTGAGAAACGGGTAATGACGCAAAACCTGAATCTACGGTATTTGCAAAATTGTGTCCTGTCATTTCGGATCCCTGTGGTGAGCTGTTTCCGACCGACCGATCGACAATACTACCCTCTTCACTAGCTGTTTCACTGTCTGCACCATTATTTGCCACCCGCTCCATTTCCCTATGCACAATTACCAAATTACTACTTTGAATGTCTGTTAATTCATCACACGGTGGTGCTGATAAGCTACGCTCGTCGTGACTATCATTTCTCAATTTACTTTGGAGCCTAGTGTTACGTTTTTCACACGCCATAATTATCACGTATTTCACACGATAACAAGAGAAGCACAATTTGAAGAGCAAAAATAATAAAACACATTAACATAGCACTGAAAATAATATCTAGTTAATTGCAAGCGCAGCTGCGAAATACTTGGTGCAAACCTACATGAATGCCACATCTGTTTTACTGTACAACAATGAAAAACTACAACTACAAACGAAATTCTCTCTACAATTACGCTCTAGCAATAAACAATAGCTACACTAATTACACAAACTACAAGAAAAAATCAGAAGATTCCAGTGAGGTATTCTCGGCTAAGGGTCGACATATGAAACCTCCCCTTAGAAAAATTTATGAATGACTGTGCTGATAAACCTCTTACGTTATTTGATTTTCAAACAGCTGAGCAGAACTGAACGTACTCAGACATTTCTCACTTTACTTATTCTGATCAACACTAAGCTGACACACAATATTTTTAGTGCAACGCAATCTGAAAAAAATGGCTCTGAGCACTATGGGACTTAACTTCTGAAGTCATCAGTCCCCTAGAACTTAGAACTACTTAAACCTAACTAACCTAAGGACAACACACATCCACGCTCGAGGCAGGATTCGAACCTGCGACCGTAGCGGTCGCGCGGTTCCAGACTGTAGCGCCTAGAACCGCTCAGCCACCCCAGCCGCCCGCAATCTGACTTTCAATAATTCCTACAAAATAATGGCCCTGACTAACAATAACCTATACCTTTCATGAATCACTTACCTCACAAAAATCTTCGTTACTCGGACTACTGCAATACAGCGAGCGCCACTACTGCCAGCTAAATAAAAGATTCAAACTACTGAAGGCACTAACTACTGATAGGCATAGCAAATGAAAGATTTTGATAGAGAACAAACAATGTATTTACCTTACTAGGGTTCAAAAGTCATAATATATATAGCAGTTCATGACATCCATTCTTACAAATGTACTGTTTCTGATGGACACAAGTCCAGATCATCCGCTCTCAGAACTCCGCCATCTCTCTCCCCAAATCCACCACTGCTGGAGGCTCACCTCCAACTGCGCCACGCTACGCTCTGTTGACATCCAACTGCCGAACATTACAATAGCGAATATTCCAACAATGCCAACCAGCCACAGACTGCACACAGCACAGTCACTGATTTTCATACAGTGCGCTACCTGGCGTTACCAACATAAAAACCTAAACAGCCTATTTATAGGACAATGAAACGCGCGATGGATTTTCCCAGCAAGCAACGACGAATTGCTCAGGCAACGGCTTCGGGCTCAAACCTGAAGATTCTGTTGCAGTACTTCTGCACCGGTTGGCCACATTCAATTAAGCAGGTTAGGATCCAGTAATACGTCATTATTTTGCTCTTCGGCACAACTTATGTGCCCAGCAGGGTGTTATCCTATTACATTCAGACAATGACCAGTTACATGTGGTTGTGCCATGTTGGCTTCAGGAGGAAAGGACATTGGGGTATTGTACCCATTAAGCAGTTTTCCCGGCACCATTGCACATGGGGCGGCACGGACACCCAAACAGAATAACTGAATTCACAATGTCTGGCATGTACGGAACACCACGCTGCTCGAAAGTCCACCAGAAATGTTGGTTTCAGACAATAGACCTCCGTTCACATCAGCAGAATTTCAACAGTATCTACATCTACATCTACGTGATTACTCTGCAATTCACATTTAAGTGCTTGGCAGAGGGTTCATCGAACCACAATCATACTATCTCTCTACCATTCCACTCCCGAACAGCGCGCGGGAAAAATGAACACCTAAACCTTACTGTTCGAGCTCTGATTTCTCTTATTTTATTTTGATGATCATTCCTACCTATGTAGGTTGGGCTCAACAAAATATTTTCGCATTCGGAAGAGAAAGTTTCTGACTGAAATTTCGTAAATAGATCTCGCCGCGACGAAAAACGTCTTTGCTTTAATGACTTCCATCCCAACTCGCGTATCATATCTGCCACACTCTCTCCCCTATTACGTGATAATACAAAACGAGCTGCCCTTTTTTGCACCCTTTCGATGTCCTCCGTCAATCCCACCTGGTAAGGATCCCACACCGCGCAGCAATATTCTAACAGAGGACGAACGAGTGTAGTGTAAGCTGTCTCTTTAGTGGACTTGTTGCATCTTCTAAGTGTCCTGCCAATGAAACGCAACCTTTGGCTCGCCTTCCCCACAATATTATCTATGTGGTCTTTCCAACTGAAGTTGTTCGTTATTTTAACACCCAGATACTTAGTTGAATTGACAGCCTTGAGAATTGTACTATTTATCGAGTAATCGACTCCCAACGGATTTCTTTTGGAACTCATGTTATTTAGCGTCAACTGCCACCTGCCACACCATACAGCAATCTTTTCTAAATCGCTTTGCAACTGATACTGGTCTTCGGATGACCTTACTAGACGGTAAATTACAGCATCATCTGCGAACAACCTAAGAGAACTGCTCAGATTGTCACCCAGGTCATTTATATGGATCAGGAACAGCAGAGGTCCCAGGACGCTTCCCTGGGGAACACCTGATATCACTTCAGTTTTACTCGATGATTTGCTGTCTATTACTACGAACTGCGACCTTCCTGACAGGAAATCACGAATCCAGTCGCACAAGTGAGACGATACCCCATAGGCCCGCAGCTTGATTAGAAGTAGCTTGTGAGGAACGGTGTCAAAAGCTTTCCGGAAATCTAGAAATACGGAATCAACTTGAGATCGCCTGTCGACAGCGGCCATTACTTCGTGCGAATAAAGAGCTAGCTGCGTTGCACAAGAACGATGTTTTCTGAAACCATGCTGATTACATATAAATAGATCGTTCCCTTCGAGGTGATTCATAATGTTTGAATACAGTATATGCTCCAAAACCCTACCGCAAACCGACGTCAATGATATAGGTCTGTAGTTCGATGGATTACTCCTACTACCCTTCTTCAACACTGGTGCGACCTGCGTAATTTTCCAATCTGTAGGTACAGATCTATCGGTGGGCGAGAGGTTGTATATGATTGCTAAGTAGGGAGCTATTGTATCAGCGTAATCTGAAAGGAACCTAATCGGTATACAATCTGGACCTGAAGACTTGCCCCTATCAAGCGATTTGAGTTGCTTCGCAACCCCTAAGGTATCTACTTCTAAGAAACTCATGCTAGCAGCTGTTCGTGTTTCAAATTGTGGAATATTCCATTCGTCTTCCCTGGTGAAGGAATTTCGGAAAACTGCGTTCAATAACTCCGCTTTAGCGACACCGTCGTCGGTAACAGTACCATCGGCACTGTGCAGCGAAGGTATTGACTGCGTCTTGCCGCTTGTGTACTTCACATACGACCAGAATTTCTTCGGATTTTCCACCAAATTTTGAGACAATGTTTCGTTGTGAAACCTATTAAAGGTATCTCGCATTGAAGTCCGTGCCAAATTTCGCGCATCTGTAAATTTTAGCCAATCTTCGGGATTTCGCGTTCTTCTGAACTTCGCATGCTTTTTCCGTTGCCTGTGCAACAGCGTTCGGACCTGTTTTGTGTACCATGCGGGATCAGTTCCATCTCTTACCAATTTATGAGGTATGAATCTCTCAATTGCTGTTGCTACTATATCTTTGAATTTGAGCCACATCTCGTCTACATTTGCACAGTCAGTTCGGAAGGAATGGAGATTGTCTCTTAGGAAGGCTTCTAGTGACACTTTATCCGCTTTTTTAAATAAAATTATTTTGCGTTTGTTTCTGGTGGATTTGGAAGAAACGGTATTGAGCGTAGCTACAACGACCTTGTGATCACTAATCCCTGTATCTGTCATGACGCTCTCTATTAGCTCTGGAATGTTTGCGGCTAAGAGGCAAGTATGTTTTCGCAACCATTTACAATTCGCGTGGGTTCGTGGACTAAATGCACGAAATAATTTTCGGAGAAAGCATTTAGGACAATCTCGGAAGATGTTTTCTGCCTACCACCGGTTTTGAACAAGTATTTTTGCCAACATATCGAGGGGAGGTTGAAGTCCCCACCAACTATAACCGTGTGAATGGGGTATTTACTTGTTACGAGACTCAAATTTTCTCTGAACTGTTAAGTAACTGTATCATCGGAGTCTGGGGGTCGGTAGAAGGAGCCAATTATTAACTTAGTTCGGCTGTTAAGTATAACCTCCACCCATACCAATTCGCACGGAGTATCTACACTCCCGCAAATTGAAATAAGAACACCGTGAATTCATTGTCCCAGGAAGGGGAAACTTTATTGACACATTCCTGGGGTCAGATACATCACATGATCACACTGACAGAACCACAGGCACATAGACACAGGCAACAGAGCATGCACAATGTCGGCACTAGTACAGTGTATATCCACCTTTCGCAGCAATGCAGGCTGCTATTCTCCCATGGAGACGATCGTAGAGATGCTGGATGTAGTCCTGTGGAACGGCTTGCCATGCCATTTCCACCTGGCGCCTCAGTTGGACCAGCGTTCGTGCTGGACGTGCAGACCGCGTGAGACGACGCTTCATCCAGTCCCAAACATGCTCAATGGGGGACAGATCCGGAGATCTTGCTGGCCAGGGTAGTTGACTTACACCTTCTAGAGCACGTTGCGTGGCACGGGATACATGCGGACGTGCATTGTCCTGTTGGAACAGCAAGTTCCCTTGCCGGTCTAGGAATGGTAGAACGATGGGTTCGATGACGGTTTGGATGTACCGTGCACTATTCAGTGTCCCCTCGACGATCACCAGTGGTGTACGGCCAGTGTAGGAGATCGCTCCCCACACCATGATGCCGGGTGTTGGCCCTGTGTGCCTCGGTCGTATGCAGTCCTGATTGTGGCGCTCACCTGCACGGCGCCAAACACGCATACGACCATCATTGGCACCAAGGCAGAAGCGACTCTCATCGCTGGAGACGACACGTCTCCATTCGTCCCTCCATTCACGCCTGTCGCGACACCACTGGAGGCGGGCTGCACGATGTTGGGGCGTGAGCGGAAGACGGCCTAACGGTGTGCGGGACCGTAGCCCAGCTTCATGGAGACGGTTGCGAATGGTCCTCGCCGATACCCCAGGAGCAACAGTGTCCCTAATTTGCTGGGAAGTGGCGGTGCGGTCCCCTACGGCACTGCGTAGGATCCTACGGTCTTGGCGTGCATCCGTGCGTCGCTGCGGTCCGGTCCCAGGTCGACGGGCACGTGCACCTTCCGCCGACCACTGGCGACAACATCGATGTACTGTGGAGACCTCACGCCCCACGTGTTGAGCAATTCGGCGGTACGTCCACCCGGCCTCCCGCATGCCCACTATACGCCCTCACTCAAAGTCCGTCAACTGCACATACGGTTCACGTCCACGCTGTCGCGGCATGCTACCAGTGTTAAAGACTGCGATGGAGCTCCGTATGCCACGGCAAACTGGCTGACACTGACGGCGGCGGTGCACAAATGCTGCGCAGCTAGCGCCATTCGACGGCCAACACCGCGGTTCCTGGTGTGTCCGCTGTGCCGTGTGTGTGATCATTGCTTGTACAGCCCTCTCGCAGTGTCCGGAGCAAGTATGGTGGGTCTGACACACCGGTGTCAATGTGTTCTTTTTTCCATTTCCAGGAGTGTATTTCGACTTCACTACAAGATAAACCACTACAGACAGACACAAACACTCCACCACCAATTGTGGTACCAACGGCATTAAGCATGTGACGACAGCACTATTACACCCTCAATGTAGTGGCGAAGCAGAACGCTCCATCAGAATATTTAAGAAACCGACGAGAAAGTTACGTGCTTCCCATACGTGGGGGTAGGCGTTAGTGCTCTTACTTTCATCATCCCATTCCCAGCCGTACAACAAGAAGCCACCAGCAGAACTTTTGCATGAATGCTGACATAGCACACAGCTTCAGTTGCTACATCCTCCACAACAGTCGGCCCATCCTCCACACCACTCTAAGTTTAATGTCTTTTCCAGAGTGTTTGGCTGACACAGCCGCTGGGAACAAAGAGTTATCACCAAAGTCTTGGGGCGCTTTTTGTATGTTCTACAGGCTCCTGCTGGATTACTGAACCGCCATTGGAATCATCTTCGTTTCTGTGTTGGCTGCGTGATCTTGACGCAGATTTTTCATTTGCAGATTCGTTGAAAAGGGGGAGCCCACAGGCTCGGCCACCTTTGCCTCCCTCGGCTCTCACGCCGCCTGTGCCGGATGGAGAGCCAATGAACGTCGAAACAGCACCACTGTGCCGACGTAAGAAGACGCCTCTCTGACACCAGGAGAGTCGGATGCCGGAGTCCACTCAATGTATTTGAAGCCTACTAGTCAGCCTCACCTCTCAGAGCTATTATCTACGACAGCTTACTCGTAATAAGGAACTGTTGGAATACACTGACTTGCTGAACTGAAGTTAAGTAAACCAGAGTGAAGAACATATTACGTCTGCTTCTCATTATTTTGTACTCTGTCTCAGCACTCGCCTATTTCTCGTCATTCACCCCTGCACTGACCAAATACATTTAGTGCTTGACCTTCTAATGTAGCCCTCTCGGCATCGCCTGATTTTATTAGACTGCGTTCTATTACTCTTGTTTCATTTTCATTAATATTCATTTATAACCTCTTTACAAGACACTATTCATTCTGTCCAATTAATCTAGCAAGTCCTTGTCACTGGAAGAATTGCAATTCCGTCAACGAAGTTCAAAACTCAGTTCTTCTACCTAATGTCGCCTTGATTTCCTTTA
Source organism: Schistocerca nitens (assembly GCF_023898315.1). NCBI lineage: Eukaryota > Metazoa > Arthropoda > Insecta > Orthoptera > Acrididae > Schistocerca > Schistocerca nitens. Next base: position 507,987,527 of record NC_064615.1, read on the forward strand.
CTGCATGTTAAATATACAGATCGAATAATATCTGGGATAGGCTGCAATCTTACGCAGTTCCCTTGTAAACCACTGCTTCCCTTTCTTGTCCTTCAACTCTTATAATTGCAGTCCTGTTTCTCTTCAAGCTTCTGAAAATCTTTCACCCCTTATACTTTATCCCTGCTACCTTTAGAGTTCGAGTGCATGCCAGTCAACTCTGTCAAAAGCTTTTCCAAAATCTACAATTACGCCACACGCAGGTTTTCCTTACTTCAGTCTCTGTGTATCTTAAAGACAAGTGGTAGGATCTCAGTACTTATTCGGCTACTCATACATTTCTCCAAAATCGAAACTAATCTTTCCCAACAAATTATTGATAACAGAGGCTTTTTTTAGTAATTTAGTTTCGTGACTGAATGGAAATGGAAACGGTTTTGTTTTCACCTTTCAGGGAATATTTTATCTCAGAGGGAGTAACAACCTCCAGGTTGGATACAGGTGCTCCATTAACATCTTGTAATATACACTCCTGGAAATGGAAAAAAGAACACATTGACACCGGTGTGTCAGACCCACCATACTTGCTCCGGACACTGCGAGAGGGCTGTACAAGCAATGATCACACGCACGGCACAGCGGACACACCAGGAACCGCGGTGTTGGCCGTCGAATGGCGCTAGCTGCGCAGCATTTGTGCACCGCCGCCGTCAGTGTCAGCCAGTTTGCCGTGGCATACGGAGCTCCATCGCAGTCTTTAACACTGGTAGCATGCCGCGACAGCGTGGACGTGAACCGTATGTGCAGTTGACGGACTTTGAGCGAGGGCGTATAGTGGGCATGTGGGAGGCCGGGTGGACGTACCGCCGAATTGCTCAACACGTGGGGCGTGAGGTCTCCACAGTACATCGATGTTGTCGCCAGTGGTCGGCGGAAAGTGCACGTGCCCGTCGACCGGGGACCGGACCGCAGCGACGCACGGATGCACGCCAAGACCGTAGGATCCTACGCAGTGCCGTAGGGGACCGCACCGCCACTACCCAGCAAATTAGGGACACTGTTGCTCCTGGGGTATCGGCGAGGACCATTCGCAACCGTCTCCATGAAGCTGGGCTACGGTCCCGCACACCGTTAGGCCGTCTTCCGCTCACGCCCCAACATCGTGCAGCCCGCCTCCAGTGGTGTCGCGACAGGCGTGAATGGAGGGACGAATGGAGACGTGTCGTCTTCAGCGATGAGAGTCGCTTCTGCCTTGGTGCCAATGATGGTCGTATGCGTGTTTGGCGCCGTGCAGGTGAGCGCCACAATCAGGACTGCATACGACCGAGGCACACAGGGCCAACACCCGGCATCATGGTGTCGGGAGCGATCTCCTACACTGGCCGTACACCACTGGTGATCGTCGAGGGGACACTGAATAGTGCACGGTACATCCAAACCGTCATCGAACCCATCGTTCTACCATTCCTAGACCGGCAAGGGAACTTGCTGTTCCAACAGGACAATGCACGTCCGCATGTATCCCGTGCCACCCAACGTGCTCTAGAAGGTGTAAGTCAACTACCCTGGCCAGCAAGATCTCCGGATCTGTCCCCCATTGAGCATGTTTGGGACTGGATGAAGCGTCGTCTCACGCGGTCTGCACGTCCAGCACGAACGCTGGTCCAACTGAGGCGCCACGTGGAAATGGCATGGCAAGCCGTTCCACAGGACTACATCCAGCATCTCTACGATCGTCTCCATGGGAGAATAGCAGCCTGCATTGCTGCGAAAGGTGGATATACACTGTATTAGTGCCGACATTGTGCATGCTCTGTTGCCTGTGTCTATGTGCCTGTGGTTCTGTCAGTGTGATCATGTGATGTATCTAACCCCAGGAATGTGTCAATAAAGTTTCCCCTTCCTTGGACAATGAATTCACGGTGTTCTTATTTCAATTTCCAGGAGTGTATATTTGGATCGTTTGATGTTATTCGTGACGAACACCACAATGACAAAGCCATCACCGTAGGTACAATAGCTCTAGTGTCTATGCTTTACATACGGCATATGACATACAGAATGGGGAAAATGAAGCTTTCGGTAGTCGCATCAGGTGGTACACTTTCTCTTGCTACTGCGTTTTACAGTCGTTTGTACATGTAAACCACAAGTGTTCTCAGTCTCTAATACCGTCGGTGTTGATGGAACGTCAAACTCATGGCCTCATCCTTCTTTCCGAATAGCTGGCTGTGGCCGAGCGGTTGTAGGCGCTTCAGTCCGGAGCCGTGCTGCCACTACGGTCGCAAGTTCGAATCCTGCCTCGGGCTTGAATGTGTGTGATATCCTTAGGTTAGTTAGGTTTAAGTAGTTCTAAGTCTACGGAACTGATGACCTCAGATGTTAAGTCCCATAGTGCTTAGAGCCATTTGAACCGAATGGCTGCTTTGTTCCCAACAAGTACGAGTCCGAACAGGAGAATACAATCAGAGTGTAATTTCTGTAATAATTCACATATTGTTTAGTAAGTTATGAATTCATTAATCGATCGACGTACGTGTTATGCCACACATACATCTTCGGAAAATACGCTAATGCAGATGAAAAATAAAGCAAACGGACAGAGAAACCATCAGAAGAAAATTTGTCAGAGTCTTTATGCATATCTGAACAGCTGTTGTCTGGTAATGGAGGTTGCAAATATTTGCCGTTAATTAAGGCTAATCTGCAGTGTTTACGCAGCCGTGGGCACATAAAATGCGAGGCTTTCAGAGCGCCGCGCACGCAGAGTGCCGCGCCGTGCCTCGCCTCGCCGCGCCGCTCTTTGCTAATGGCCGGCCGCCGGCCGCCGGCCCGCTGAGAGCGCAGTAATCGCGCCATCGCCGTTTGACGTCCGCGGCGCAGCGCAGCGCAAGGCGGCTCAGCGCGGCGACAGCCCCGGCCGGCAAGTGACGCCCGCTGACTTCCCAACAGGCTCTGGTCCGTACAACTGGCTGCAACCTGTTCAAAATTACTTCGCAACCGACGCCTCTGCAGGAGTGCCTGGAGGCGCTGTAATGGAATGGAGTGAGTAAACAAGGAGACAGCCATTTTCGTTTTTAAGTTCTACTGTCACCGCTTCATTTGTCAGTTATTTGGATCGAGATTATCACAGTATGAGGGTCTCTGGTGTTGTCCCTACGTCTGGGTATTGTTTGTTGTTGTGGTCTTCAGTCCAGAGACTGGTTTGATGCAGCTCTCCATACGACCCTATCCTGGGCAAGCTTCTTCATCTCACACTACCTACTGCAACCTACATCCTTCTGAATCTGCTTAGTGTATTCATCTCTTGGTCTCCCTCTACGATTTTTACCCTCCATGCTGCCCTCCTTTACTAACTTGGTGATCCCTTGATGCCTCAGAACATGTCCTACCATCCGATCCCTTCTTCTAGTCAAGCTGTGCCACAAACTCCTCTTCTCCCCAATTCAATTCAATACCTCCTCATTAGTTATGTGATATACCCATCTAATCTTCAGCATTCTCCTGTAGCACCACATTTCCAAACTATTTATCGACCATGTTTCATTTCCATACATGACTACACTCCATACAAATACTTTCAGAAACGACTTCCTGACACTTAAATCTATACTCGATGGTAACAAATTTCTCATCTTCAGAAACGCTTTCCTTGCCATTGCCAGTCCACATTTTATATCCTCTCTAATTCGACCATTGCCAGTTATTTTGTTCCCCAATTAGCAAAATTCCTTTACTACTTTAAGCGTCTTATTTCCTAATCCAATTCCCTCAGCATCACCCTATTTAATTCGACTACAATCCATTATCCTCGTTTTGCTTTTGTTGATGTTCATCTTACAGCCTCCTTTCAACACACTGTCCATTCCGTTCAACTGCTCTTCCAAGTCCTTTGCTGTCTCTGACAGAATTACAATGTCATCGGCGAATCTCAAAGTTTTTATTTCTTCTCCATGGATTTCAATAGCTACTCCGAATTTTCCTTTTGTTTCCTTTATTGCTTGCTCAATACAAAGATTGAATAACATCGGGGAGAGGCTACAACTCTGTCTAATTCCCTTCCCAACCACTGCTTCCCTTTCATGTCCCTCGACTATTATAACTGCCATCTGGTTTCTGTTCATATTGTTAATAGCCTTTCGCTCCCTGTATTTTATCCCTGCCACCTTCAGAATTTGAAAGAGTATTCCAGTCAACATTGTCAAAAGCTTTCTCTAAATCTACAAATGCTAGGAACGTAGGTTTGGGTATTATTACCCACTAATACAGGCCCATCACGAGGTAGTGGACGGAAACTTAAGAAGAAACAGCGCGTTAAGGGCAGAGGCAAACAGTGTCACGGCAAGGCCATGGGTAAAACCTCTGTGAGAGTGTGGGTGGATAGTAAGAACAGGAGCGGACTTGCTGCGACACATTATGCAAGGGGACGTTATGTCAGTAGTGGGTATCATGCAGCTCGATACTAGTGTCGTGAGCTAACTGCAGTGCGCTGCTTTGGGACCACACCTGCTGCGCTTTCTCAATGGTGACCAAGTGCAGCGGTAAGCCCAACTACGGCTGCAGCTTCTTCTCTGGTGTTGACTCGACTGTGCGAAGTCTCACAGGATATACTCTCAGATGCCTTGTATCCCGGCGTGCTGCCTCTACTGGATGTTGTGCACAGTGTGAAAGGTCTCTGTTGGATTCCTTTCATGTTTAATTTCTCAAATTTGTTGTCTTTTACGGCATAAATTCCTCTTCTAAATTTACTGTGGCGTTTCTGACTATCTGGGAGGAGACTGAGTAGTGGAACGTGTTACTTTTACACGTAAACAAGAACGATCTGTCACACTACTACACTTTAAAGCACAGTTTATATGTAATTCTTATATGTAATTCATGTCACACTACTACACTTTAAAGCACAGTTTATATGTAATTCTTATATGTAATTCATGTCACACAGTCTCATACGGAACCTACATCCGCTTTCTGTTATATACTGTATATGATAAGATACTGTCATCCCCCTTCCCTTCTGTGTGAGAGGATGAATGATCAAATGTGTTTGTAGTTGCATGCTTGAGGGTAGCAGACAAGGCTGTCTGCTAGAGAACAGTAGGACCAACGTCGGAACAGGTAGCTACGGTTCCTAAAAGCAGTGAGGTTTCTATTCTTAGTATGGTCCGGTCCGTCCCTTGTCATGTTGGTATAGGAAGCTGCCCCTCTGGCCCCTTCCGTTTGTCTTTGTGAGCGTCTCTGAGGGAGCACGCTGGGCAGCGGTAGAGAGTTGCAGTCTGGCGGTAGGCAGTTGGAGAGTTGCAGTCTAGCAGTAGGCAGTGGCAGTCTGGCGGTAGCGAGCGTCTGAAATGGTAAGATCTCCGGCTAAGCGCGTGTCTGCTGAGTCCGTAGGACAATGGATTTGTTAAGTTCAGCCTAAATGAGAATTTAATCACCGTGATTTCAGGTTTAGCTCTAAAATATCTAATGCTATCTTAAATTGCAGCGGAGTGTAATTCTCGTGTCAAGTTCAGATTATTTTGCGGTAGTTGCTTTGTCACTACTTTATGAGTAAAGTGGAACCACGTGTTGATCAGTAACTCTAACTAAGATCAATCTTAAATGCGAATGCTTGTGTGATTATAACGTCTCGTCTTGACAATATTTTGAATATAGCAACTTTTCTTTATGTTCAACCCACGTGGCGTGTACTTTGTGAGACCAGTACCACGTGCTTATATAACTGTTTGACCCGTCAGGTTAACAGTAAGACGTTAGTAACCAGTTCGAGGTTTTTCTTTTGTCAATTGCTTTTCGATCGAATTTATTTTATTATCAAAATTACTGTGGAGTTATACGCTATCTGTAAACCAAGTTGACCACGTGAAGCATGTGGTGGAATCATCAAAGTAGCCCTCAGCTATTCTTTTCGGAAAGATTTCACAAAGACTTAATATGAATTTAGTATACCAGTGTGTGGTAATTACATGACGGACAGGATTGTGCTACGAACGGAATTTCTTTGGGTAAAAATTTGAATCTGTTTGTAGTGATTAACTTTCTCTTGCATGTGTTTCAATGTTCTTTGTGTGTTGTTTTATGAATGCAGTGTTGTATCCAGTCTCCCAATCTTGACTCCATATTTTATGTGTTCAGTAAGATTCCAATCTCACATTTTCACAATCGTAAATAAGGCACCAGCTCAGTTATAACTCACGGATAATATGCTGAAATTTCAATGAACAATCTTTAAAATAAATTTGCAAATATAAACTGAATTCTTTCTTTTTATTTAAATTCTCCTTTATATATATATATATACATATATATATATATATATATATATATATATATATATATATATATATATATATATATATAGATATAGATATTACCGGTTGTTGCATGACTGTAAAAGATTATAATCAATGTTTAGTCTGATTGGTAATGTGGTAAACCTAGACTAGATACCCAGTCGTGAAACAGTTGCTTAGTAAACGCATGGTTAACCTCCCCAGACAGCTCACAGCTTGTAACCCGCTTTTATTCTACTATTAGCAACCGATGTCAGCATAGCAAATTACGTGTAGATATATTACAAGTGTCCCACCTACCATGGGGTGTCCAGCGTCTTCTTCATTCGCCTGAGTAGCCAGGTGGTGAAGGCGAAGGTTGGTGCTCTAGGGGAACGACACGGCAGGTTCCTCTTCTGTGGCAGCTCAGAGGTCGTGCGAGACCTCCTCCATCTCACCAACTGAGGCAGCTCGGAATGCGGCCCTCTCTGTCGCCAAGGCGGCTTTCGTTGCCACAGATACCTCGCCAGTGACATTGTACAGTGTGGTGCCTATGTTGTCCTTCCTCAGCTACTGTGTCTTCTGGCTCTGAGCACTATGGGACTTAACATCTATGGTCATCAGTCCCCTAGAACTTAGAACTACTTAAACCTAACTAACCTAAGGACAGCACACAACACCCAGCCATCACGAGGCAGAGAAAATCCCTGACCCCGCCGGGAATCGAACCCGGGAACCCGGGCGTGGGAAGCGAGAACGCTACCGCACGACCACGAGATGCGGGCTACTGTGTCTTCTATGGCACAGGTTCCTTCGCCTGCCTTTCCACTGCTGCTGGTCTCTCTCACCATTTATGGAGAATTCCGCTCATGCTCGGGCAGGGGGAACTGCCACTGGTTCCTCTGTCTCTCCTGCAGCCTCTAATTTGCCAGTCGTCATCGTCGTCTTCTTTCCCAGTGCGTCATCGGGGTCGGGGCATCAGTTCATCTGGCTGCGGCTTGAGAAAGTCTGGCAGATTTGCCATTTGGCAACACAGAGGCCGTCGCATCTATTGCATGTCTGCTTTTCTTCCTTCCTATGGTCCTTCCTATGCCTCGACACTTTACGCATTTTGTGGCGTTGGGGCAGTGCCTCAGAACGTGCCCTCCTTGCTGGCACCTGTAGATCTGAGGTTTATGGTGCAGTCCTAGTGGGAAGATAGGGTGGGCACCAACCTGCGGGCCGGCCGGAGTGGCCGTGCGGTTCTAGGCGCTACAGTCTGGAACCGAGCGTCCGCTACGGTCGCAGGTTCGAATCCTGCCTCGGGCATGGATGTGTGTGATGTCCTTAGGTTATTTAGGTTTAATTAGTTCTAAGTTCTAGGTGACTGATGACAGAAGTTAGGTCGCATAGTGCTCAGAGCCATTTTTAACCAACCTGCGGTTGTTTGCTGATGATGCCGTGGTGTACGGAAAGGTGTCAAAGTTGAGTGGCTGTAGGAAGATAGAGGACTACATAGACACCACTACCCCAAGGAAATTTCGTCAGGTGGGAAAACAAAGGCGAAATCTAACGTAAAACGAGAACTAGCCGTCTGAAGGTGAACCAGTCGGTTCGAAAGCGGAAACGGCGCTGCTTAAATAAATTAATAGCATTGTAAAATGTGGCTGGTTGCTGTAATCGTCTGTGTAAGAGTCAACTTATATTTTGTACACAGCCACGGGCTCAAAATATCAGTTTTTACTGGAAAATTTGGAAATTTGTGGTAGGGTTTTATGAGACCAAACTACTGAGGTCATCGATCCCTAAGCTTACACACTACTTAACTTAAACTAACTTACGCTAAGGACGACACCCACCCCCGAGGGAGAACTCGAACCTCCGACTGGGGGGAGCCGCGCGGTCCGTGACAAGACGCCTAAGACCACGCGGCTGCCCCTCGCAGCTATTGCCTGCTGTTGGTTGTGTTTGAAGCATCTGGGCGCTGGTCTTCCGCTTGGTATTTCAGTTGTTTCAGTTGTTGCGCTCCCCCGTTTTCCATTTAATGTGATTTTGAAAGGGTTTGTGGCACGTGCTCAACCCACTTCCATGTGGAAATTGGTTTATGTCTGCAGTAATTTTTTTTAAATTCTTGGACGCCCAATTTTAAGTAAAGCGTAGACTGTTGTCTTGGAGATTTAATTTTAAGGCCCAGAGGCGTGTATCAGATTCAAAGCCACATTATATCACTATTTTGGCCTTCAGAAAAAGATCTATTTAGAGGCACTGACTTGATTTTTGTTACCAGTAAGTTGTTTTTTCCTCCTTAGATACTACACGAACCTTTAGGAGAAATAAGTGGAATATTTTATACGACGTTCAAATGATGTTTGCCTCTGTTAAATCACATGTAAAATTGTGCTGAAAACAACTCCACGAGTACACCTGACGCTCCTGAGAACCTCTGATTTGATCACTAAGCTAAGCCTGTATACCTTGGGTTTTGGATACTAGTTTGAAGACTGCTTCTGCATTTATTATATTTATTAAGCTTTGGCCGGTAGCAATTCCGGCTTTAAACGTATACCTCGCTCGAACCTGTTAACTTTACCTAGCATCGCGAGATGAGCTGACATTCAGTGGGGCTTTAATCTTAATATTAGTTACTGAATTTTCCTTTAGAGCCAGGGCAATGGCTTCGGTTTAATTTAATCTGTTCACTGGTTAATAGAGCCTTACTGTATAGGTTACATCTGAGGCCTGTTGTGTCGCTTGCGGGTTTATGCCCTGAACTGTCGTGGGGCCGCTCTATTGCTCCATTATAATTTTCAGATTAAGGTGTGCATCGGCTGGCTTTCAGTGTAAATGATTAATGTTTAATATCTTGATAATTTTAATTTTTTGAAAAAGGTTCAAAGAACATGCAAACTGTATAGTTTCTGGTATTTCACTTTTAATGCATTTTCTTAAGGATGAAAGTTCAAGTTTAATCTGTAATGTGTTTTTTAAGTTGAGCCTTGTACCTTGTTGCTGTTGAGGAAAACAAATTATTGTTGGTCAACAGTTTGTTTTAAAAAGTACTCGGTAACAAATCATGATCAGTCATTTTCCCCAGTCCTACGTCTACGACCAGTGTCCTCCTAACAACCGCTTGTTGTCCGTATCACTCTGTGCAGGCGCCTTATCGAATAGAGAATGTTGTTGATAATTGAGATCTTTTTGGTTCCACGACCGCCGGGGAGCTGGTAATATGCGATTCGTCGACCTGAACACGCCATCTTGAGACATCCATCCTGGCATTAATGGTATCCACACCCCTGACCCCATTTTAGAATGTCGCAGATTCTTATATTAGTATTATGAATTCAGATCGTAACAAAATAAAACCGTAGGACAAGAAAAAGTTAAATTACAATTTTCTGACTAAAAATAGTAAGCTTTTAGTGTCATAAAAAAACCGTTTTTCCCAATTCCATATCCAGTAGCAGTAGTCGAACTACAACAGGTAGCCAGTCGGTCAGAATTATCGCTTGAGTGTTCTTGACACAAAGGTGTCACAGTTTTGACAACAACCCTGTTTTCCTTAAATACATTCTCAAATGGCATGTGTATCTCATTGCGAAGCACACGTGTGTGTCGTTACTACAGCAAGCTCTGAAACGACTCACTACGTCTCTCAAAATGTGCTCCTCATTGTGATTTGCAACCACAGCGCTCTCCAGCAGTAGATCTCAGCTACATTAGGGAAGCCAATCACATCGTTTTCTTACGAAAACGGACGAGCACAAAATAGTTGCATTCACTCCGTTAGCGATCGTCCAAGAAGAGGAGAGAAAATCGCGAAGAAGATTCTGGAATTCTGGACTCCTCGATCGCATGAACAGCAAACTGCTGGTGGAGGAACACAACATAATGTTCTATAGCGATCTGAACTACGTACTGGTAGAAGTTACGTTAACATAATTGAATATCCATCCCATTTTCGGGTTTAAATTAAATACAGTAAAGTATACAGGGTGGTTAATTGATCGTGACCAGGCCAAATATCTCACGAAATAAGCGTCAACGAAGAAACTAAAAAGCCTGAAACTCGTCTAGCTTGAAGGGGGAAACCAAATGGCGCTATGGTTGGCCCGCTAGATGGCGCTGACATAGGTCAAACAGATATCAACTGCGATTTTGAAATACGAACCCCCATCTTTTATTACATATTCGTATGGTACGTAAAGAAATATGAATGTTTTAGTTGGACCACTTTTTTCGCTTTGCGATAGATGGCGCTGGAATAGTCACAAACATATGGCTCAATATTTGACGAACAGTTGGTAACAGGTAGGTTTTTTAAATTAAAATACAGAACGTAGGTTGTAATGTTGATGCATTAAGTTGATCTGAAAGCGGTGCTGATATTGAAGACAATAAAAGCGGGTTAAAAGCTGTGAGCTATCTGGGGAAGTTAACCTTGCATTACTGAGCAACTGTTTCATAAGGTACCCAGTCTAGCTTACCAAATTGCCAAACAGACTAACATTAATTATAATCTTTTAATAGTCATCTTACGACAACCGGTGATATATATATATATATATATATATATATATATATATATATATATATATATATATAAAGAGAATTTAAATAAAAAGAAATAAATCAGTTTATATTTGCACATTTATTTTAACATTGACCATTGTTCCGTTAAAATTTCAGCAGATTAAACTTGATTAACTAAACTGGTGCCTTATTTAGGACTGTGAAAATGTGAGTTTGTAATCTTACGGAACACATCAAATATGGAGCCAAGATTGGGAGACTGCATACAACACTGCATTCATAAAAAACACATGAAGAACGTTGAAGCATATGCAAGAGGAAATTAACCAAAACCAACCGATTCAATTTTCACCCAAAGAAGTTACGTTCGTAGCGCAGTCCCGTCCGTCATGAAATTACCACACACTGGTATACTAAATTCATACTAACTCTCTGTGAAATCTTCCCGAAAAGAATAGCTGAGGGCTACTTTGATGATTACACCACGTGCTTCACGTGATCAACTTGGTTTACACAAAGAGTGTAACTCCACAATAATTTTGATAATTAAAATAAATTACATCTAAACGCCATTTACAAAAGAAAAACCTCGAACTGGTTACTATCGTCTTACTATTAACCTGATGGGTCAAACAATTGGATAAGCATGTGGTATTGGTCTCACAAAGTACACCCCACGTGGGTTGAACATAAAGAAAAGTTGCTATATTCAAAAATATTGTCAAGACGAGATGTTATAATCTCACACACATTCGCATTTAAGATTGATGATCTTAGTTAGAGTTACAGATAATCAACACGTGGTTCCACTTTACTCACAAAATAGTGTCAAAGCAACTATTGGAAGATATTCTGAACTTCATACTCGAATTACACTGCGTTGCAATTTAAGATAACATAAGATATTTTAGATCTAAACCTGAAATAAAGGTGATTAAATTTTCAGTTAGGCTGAACTTAAGAAATCCATTGTCCTATGGAGTTAGCAGAGACGCGCTTAGCTGGAGATCTTACCACTTCAGACGCTCGCCGCGGACAGACTGGCGTGGGCCCCTACTGAGGGTGCTTCACAGATACAAACGGAAGTGACCAAAGAGGCAGCTTCCTATATCAACATGACAAGGGACGGACAGGACCATACCAAGAATAGAAACCTCTTTGCTTTTAGAAAGCATAGCTACCTGTTCCGACGTTGGTCCTACTGTTCTCTAGCAGACCGGCTTGTCTGCTACCATCGAGCATGCAACTAGAAATACATTTGCTCATTCACCCTTACATACAGAAGAGAAGGGGGATGACAGTATCTTATATACAGTATATAAAAGAAAGCGGATGTAGGTTCGGTATGAGACTGTGTGACATCTATTACATATAAACTGTGTTTTAAAGTGTAGTGGTGTGACAGATCGTTCTTGATTATGTGTAAAAGTAACACGTTCCACTGCTCAGTCTCCTCCCAGATAGAGTCAGAAACACCACAGTAAATTTATAAGTGGAATGTATGCCGTAAATAACAACAGATTTAAGAAATTAACATGAAAGGAATCCAACAGAAACCTTTCAAGGTACGTTTGAACAATTTGTTTCGGTTGTTCCAATGTGATATGTGGTGTCACCGCCAGACATCACACTTGCTAGGTGGTAGCCTTTAAATCGGCCGCGGTCCGTTAGTATACGTCGGACCCGCGTGTCGCCACTATCAGTGATTGCAGACCGAGCGTCGCCACACGGCAGGTCTAGAGACACTTCCTAGCACTCGCCCCAGTTGTACAACCGACTTTGCTAGCGATGGTTCACTGACAAAATACGCTCTCATTTGCAGAGACGATAGTTAGCATAGCCTTCAGCTACGTCACTTGCTACGACCTAGCAAGGCGCCATTACCAGTTACTATTGATGCTGTAAAACATGTACTGTCAAGAGCGATGTTCACCAATTATGGATTAAAGTTAAGTATTCCAGCAGCTACGTACGTTTTATGCTAGTCTAATTTCCTTGTCCTTTTCCAGACCTCACGCCAGCCTGCGTGAGCTAAAACGCGTGCCTTTCGGCTTCCTCTCATAGTGGGTTGGCTCTCTTGCCAATCCACAACATTTGGCGACGAGGCCACACCACGTTCGTAACTATACTGCCCTGATTTACTTGTGTAATGGCTTCGCCACAATCTCCAGATGCGCTGTCCGAATTTTATCGCTTACAGAATCAGCAGACGCAGGCCTTACTGGATGCCCTTGGACAGCTCGTCCAGGGTCAACGTGCAATGCAAAACGATGCGGCAGCCGCCGCTCCACCACTCCCGCAGCCACAACACGCAGTTGCACCAACTTTTCGTCCTTTTGATGCTGCACTGGAAAGCTGGACGGAGTGGTCACGCCAATTTGGATTCCATCTCGCCGCCTACAGAATTCAAGGTAACGAGCGGCAACCTTTCTTATTATCTTCCATCGGAGTGACCACGTACCGTGTGATAGTCAAATTATTTCCCCAACGCGACGTAGCAACTCTGTCCTAAGACGAAATTTTGTCTGCATTAGATGCATATTTCAAAGAATCAGTCAATGTAGTTGCCAAACAGTATACGTTCTTTCGTACAAAACGTACGGCAGGTCAGACTAATAGGGAGTGGTTTGCAACCTTGCAAGGCCTTACTAGGGATTGTGCTTTTGAGTGTCAAAGTGGAATCCCTTATTCAGATACTATGGTGCGTGATGCAATTGCACAGACGTTTCTGATCTTCGTATAAGGGAACAGATTTTGAAACTAGGCAATCCCTCCCTTAAACAAGTGATGGATATATTGGATTGGCAGGACTCACTTGACTTTGCTCAGGAATCATTTGCAACTTCGCCACTCGTGTGTCAGGTTAACCGGCCCACCGAGCGAGCTGCACAGAACAGTAAACAGTCCTCGCGCCCAGCCGCACCAAAGCCGCCTGGCTTTCAGCCATGTGTACCGCGCCAGCAAGCAAATACAGTGCTAAAATCATGCCCGCGGTGTGGTACTAGACATTCGCGTGAGAATTGCCCGTCACACCAGGCTATTTGCTTTTTCTGTAATAAAAAAGGCCATGTTCAGAGTGCTTGCCAGAAAAAGCTCAGATCAGACACACACAACCATTCCAGGCCCTTTGCTTCACGCTGAAATCGAGCCAAGGATACTCAGACTCGTGAAACTTCGCCTGTGGAAATTCATGTAGTTCATTCCACTCCGCCCAGTGCTACTCTCTCTCAAAGTGACTGTGTTCATCCCACAAATAGTGTGCGTCGACATCGCCGGCACTCCCGTCAAGTCGCAAGTGATTTTGTACCAGTGTCACTTCATGATGCACGAGACAGTCGCTCTTGTCGTCAGCAGGACAATAAACTTTTTGTAGATTTGGACATTAACGGCAAAGTGATACCGTTCCAGCTCGATACCGGAGCTGCAGTTTCACTGTTCAATCAAGACACGCACAAACAGCTGGGCACACCTCCATTGCTTGCCGCAAATGTTAAGTTAAGTAGTTATTCAGGACAAGCGATCCCTGTGTTAGGACAGTGCAGCCTTCTGGCAACATACAAGGAACAAACAAAACTTGTGTCATTTCACGTCCTTTGTTCTTCTTCTGCAGTGAACTTGTTTGGTTTCGATTTATTTCCGTTGTTTAACTTGTCTATAGTAAATCAGGTCCTCTCAGTGAACCAGACTGTGCCTTCAGACAGTGTTTCTCGTCTATGTGAAGAATTTGCAGACATTTTTGCACCGGACCTTGGTTGCGCTAAGAACTATAAAGCACATTTGGAACTGAAAGTCAACGTGCAACCGAAATTTTTCAGAGCGCGCAATGTTCCCCACGCATTGCGTGATGAGGTCGCAAAAACATTACACGATTTGGAATCACAAGGTGTACTTGAACGTGTGCAGGCTTCTCTCTGGGCCTCATCCTTAGTAATTTTGCAAAAACCTTCCGGAAAATTGAGACTTTGTGTGGACTTCAAGGCAACAGTGAATCCACAACTAGTGATTGCAACTTTTCCTTACAAAATGTGCCTGGGTAAATATTTTGCGAAGTTGGACCTAGCAGATGCGTACTTGCAAATACCGGTGGACGAAGAATCCCAGCGCGTTTTGGTGGTTAACACGCATCTTGGTTTGTTTCGATTCAAACGACTGCCATTCGGGTGTGCATCCGCCCCTGCATTGTTTCAGCAATATCTACAAACTGTTTGTGCGTCGGTCCCTAATGCAGCAAACTATCTGGACGATATTGTGATCTCCGGAAAGACGGAAGAAGAACATTTAGTCAATCTCAGAACATTATTTCAGGTCTTGCGACAAAATGGTCTTCGCTTGCGGAAGGACAAATGTGTGTTTTTTGCTCGTGACTTACCCTATCTGGAACATGTACTCAATGCCCAAGGCATACATCCCAGTCCAGAGCACCTCCGTGCCATACAAGACTTGCTTTCGCCGCAGAATTTGAAGCAGCTACAGAGTGTGCTGGGAAAAATAAATTACTATAACAGATATGTGCCACATGCCTCTTCCATTTCAGCTACGCTTCATCGCTTACGCCGTAAAGGTGTTCCTTTCGTCTGGACGACGGAATGCGAACGCGCCTTTCGCCAGTTGAAATCGGCGTTGCTTTCCAATACTTGCCTTACGCCATTTGATCCCCGGAATCCCCTTTTATTGATGGTGGATGCATCGGATTTCGGGATCGGTGCTGTGCTTGCGCACAAAGATGGTTCGCACGACCGCCCTATTGCCTTTGCGTCCAAATTGCTCTCGTCTGCGCAAAGAAATTATTCACAGATCGAGAAAGAAGTATTGGCTCTCGTATTTGGTGTTACAAAGTTTCATGATTTCTTGTATGCTCGTCACTTTACCATCATCACAGACCACAAACCTTTGACATCGCTTTTTCATCCGAACAAGCCTGTACCTCCACGTACAGCGCAGAAATTTTCCTCTCGCAGTACCGCTACGATATCTTCTATCGGTCCACTGCTAAGCACGGAAACGCCGATGCGTTGTCCCGTTTGCCTGTTGCTGAGGATAGAGCATTCGATTCCTCCGAACTTGCTTGCATCTTCATTGATTCGGAAACCGATGACGTGGTCGACTCGTTTCCGATTGATTTTCGTCGTGTAGCTGCAGCCACAGCTGCCGACCCTGTCCTGGCTACCGTTCTGCGTTTCGTTGCTACTCAATGGCCCTTGTCAAAGTCACAGATCGGTGATCCGTTGGTTCGCCGATTTTTTGCTCACAAGGAGAGACTATTTGTACGACGTGGTGTTTTGCTGTTGCGTTCAGATAATGATCAGTCCAGGGTCGTGGTACGACGTTCGTTACAGTCCTCTGTCTTACAGCTTCTCCACCAAGGACATTGGGGTATAGTGAGAACGAAGCAACTTGCTCGTCAGCACTGTACTTGGTTCGGAATCGATGCCGCGATTACGAATATGTGCTCTTCTTGCATGGTGTGTGCCGAACAACAATCAGCACCACGGCGGAAGTTCTTTGCATGGCCAAAAGCCATTTCCCCTTGGCAACGCTTACACATCGATTTTGCTGGTCCATTCTGGAATGCTCGATGGTTGGTTGTGGTAGATTCATTCAGTAATTTTCCTTTTGTTGTCCGGCTGTCTTCCACGACGTCATCTGCCACCATCCAAGCGTTATCCGCTATCTTTTGCAATGAAGGTCTGCCACAGACTATTGTTTCCGACAATGGTCCACAATTCATGTCCGCAGAATTTCAGTCATTCTGCAAGGCCAATGGTATTCAACATCTAACGTCCGCGCCGTTTTCGCCACAGTCAAACGGTGCCGCTGAACGTTTGATCCGGACTTTCAAGTCACAGATGTTGAAGTTGAAAGAGTCGCATCTCGGGAGGACGCGTTATTGCTCTTTTTGTCCTCGTATCGCTCTCAGCCCCGAGATGGTCGCTCGCCGGCTGAGTTGCTCCACGGTCGCCCTCATCGAACCTTGATGTCTTTGCTACATCCACCGCATCAGGTTCCTGTGCAGCGGCAGACACCTGCTTTTGCCCCAGGCGACGTTGTCTACTACCGCAACTATCGAGGTTCACGGCGTTGGCTCGCAGGGCGCATTCTTCGCTGCCTCGGCCGCGCTATGTATCTGGTTTTGGGGGCCTCTGGTGAGGTGCGTCGGCATCTCAATCAGCTGCGCCTCTGTCGTCGAACGGGATCTGCCGCTCTCCGTCTGTTTTCAGCGACGGTGCCGTCCGGTCGGCGCCCTGGGGACCCATCTACTGGCTCGCCTCAGCCCCAGGTGTTACCGACGATGCCTTCCATTTTGCCCCATGGCGACGCGCCGCCACCGCCGCCGCCGCCTGTTCTCCCGCCGGCGACGCCCGCAGTGGACGCATCGCTGCAACCGCCGAGCGCCTCCCTGGGTCACGCGCCGCCGATCGCTTCCCGTGACCAGTTGTCCTCGGACATGGAACTCTTGCCCGCTCAGGACTATATGTCGTCTTCGCCCATCGGGTGCCCCGGCCCGATGGAGGTCGACTCTTCGGCCCCTCCTGTCTCTCTACGGGCGCATACACCGCATGTTGGCGTGCACCCTGGAGCAGGTTTTCAGGCGTTTCCTAGCTCCCCTTGGTCCGAATGGCAGGTTGCGGGTGGCACAGCCTCGCCTGTTGTTGGGCTCCCCACCTCGTCGCATACGTCAACATGGGGTCCTCCCCACGGCGGGCGGAAGCCTTATGCCACAACCGTCCGCCGATTTGCGGGGGAGGAATGTGGTGTCACCGCCAGACACCACACTTGCTAGGTGGTAGCCTTTAAATCGGCCGCGGTCCGTTAGTATACGTCGGACCCGCGTGTCGCCACTATCAGTGATTGCAGACCGAACGCCGCCACACGGCAGGTCTAGAGACACTTCCTAGCACTCGCCCCAGTTGTACAGCCGACTTTGCTAGCGATGGTTCACTGACAAAATACGCTCTCATTTGCCGAGACGATAGTTAGCATAGCCTTCAGCTACGTCATTTGCTACGACCTAGCAAGGCGCCATTACCAGTTACTATTGATGCTGTAAAATATGTACCATCAAGAGCGATGTTCACCAATTATGGATTAAAGTTAAGTATTCCAGCAGCTACGTACGTTTTTTGCTAGTCTAATTTCCTTGACCTTTTCCAGACCTCACACCAGCCTGCGTGAGCTAAAACGCGTGCCTTTCGGCTTCCTCTCATAGTGGGTTGGCTCTCTTGCCAATCCACAACATGATATATGTACCTTTTGAACTAATCATTTCTGAGAACGCATGCTGTTACAGCGTGATTGCCTGTAAATACCACATTAATGCAATAAATGCTCAAAATGATGTCCGTCAACCTCAATGCATTTGGCAATACGTCTGACGACTTTCCTCTCAACAGCGAGTAGTTCGCCTTCCGTAATGTTCGCACATGGATTGAGAATGCGCTGACGCATGTTGTCAGGCGCTGTGGGTGGATCACGATAGCAAATATCCTTCAACTTTCCCCACAGAAAGAAATCCGGGGACGTCAGATCCGGTGAACGTGCAGGCTATGGTATGGTGCTTCGACGATCAATCCACCTGTCAAGAAATATGCTATTCAATACCGCTTCAACCGCACGCGAGATATGTGCCAGACATCCATCATGTGGGAAGTACATCGCCATTCTGTCATGCAGTGAAACATCTTGTAGTAACATCGGTAGAACATTACGTAGGAAATCAGTATACATTGCACCATTTAGATTGCCATCGATAAAATGGGGGCCAATTATCCTTCCTCCCATAACGCCGCACCATACATTAATCGCCAAGGTCGCTGATGTTCCACTTGTCGTAGCCATCGTGGATTTTCCGTTGTCCAATAGTGCATATTATGCCGGTTTACGTTACCGCTGTTGGTGAATGAGGCTTCGTCGCTAAATAGAACGTGTACAAAAAATCTGTCATCGTCACATCATTTCTCTTGTACCCAGTGGCAGAACTGTACACGACGTTCAAAGTCGTCGCCATGTAATTCCTGGTGCATAGAAATATGGTACGGGTGCAATCGATGTTGATGTAGCATTTTCATCTCCGACGTTTTTGAGATTCCCGATTTTTGCGCAATTTGTCTGCTACTGATGTGCGGATTAGCCACGACAGAAGCAAAAACTCCTACTTGGGCGTCATCATTTGTTGCAGGTCGTGGCTGACTTTTCACATGTTGCTGAACACTTCCTGTTTCCTTAAATAAAGTAACTATCTGGCGAACGCTCATGACACTTGGATGATGTCATCCAGGATTCCGAGCAGCACATATAGCACACGCCCGTTGGGCATTTTGATCACAATAGCCATACATCAAAACGATATCGACATTTTCCGCAACTGATAAACGGTACATTTTAAGACGGGTAATGTATCACGATGCAAATACCGTCTGCACTGGACGATTGTTACGTGATACCACGTACTTATACGTATGTGACTATTACAGCGCCATCTATCACAAAGCGAAAAAAGTGGTCCAACTAAAACATTCATATTTCTTTACGTACTCCACGAATATGTAATAAAAAATGGGGGTTCCTGTTTAAAAAAACGCAGTTGATATCCGTTTGACCTATGGCAGCGCCATCTAGCGGGCCAACCATAGCGCCATCTGGTTTCCCCCTTCAAGCTAGACAAGTTTCGTCCTTCGCAGTTTTTTCGTTTGACGTTTATTTCGTGAAATATTTGGCCCGGTCACGATCAATGGATCACCCGTATTGTCTAATGCCAGATTACTCGCGCGTAATAAACATATAAACAATGTTGCATTGACTACCACCAATGTGAAGTAACATGCTTCATGATAGGAATTCGTTTCGTCATTTTATTAAAACTGAAGAGATCTTTTCGAAGTTGCTCACCATCAGTGAAAAAGATATTTACCGGCAAGATGCAGACATGAGGCAGTCGATAAAACCAAGAGATAGGTACATATATTTTACACAAAGTTTCATAGTAACAAAAGTTTCCTCAGGGTAACTTTTGTTTACTTTCTAATATATACTGACAATCACGTTACGATTTCTGCCCACTGGGGAAACTTTATAGTCATTTGTCCTATGCAACAACCAGAATTGCACTTAAGACATTGTTCTTGTTGTGGTCTTCAGTCCGAAGGCTGGTTTGATCCAGCTCTCCGTGCTGCTCTGTCCTGTTCGAAAATCTTCACCTCTGAGTAACAACTGCAACTTATATCCTCTTTTTTTCAAAACACTGTCCATTCCCTTCAACTGCTCTTTCAGGTCCTTTGCTGTCTACGGCAGAATTACACTGTCATCGGCAAACCTCAAAGTTTTTATTTCTTCGCCAAGGATTTTAATTCCTACTGCAAATTTTACTTTGGTTTCCTTTACTGCTCCTCCAATGTACAGATTGAATAACATCGGGGATAGGCTACAATCCTGTCTTACTCCTTTCTCAATCATGGCTTCCCTTTCATATCCCCCGACCCTTACTCTACCTTTTGCTTTCTGTACCAGTTATAAGTGTTGGCGTTCTCTTGAGTAAAATATTCTGGAGGTAAAATAGTCCACCATTCGGATTTCTGGGTGGGGACTACTCTGGAGCACGCCGTTATCAGGAAAAACAAAACTGCCGTTTTATGGATCGGAGCGGGGAATGTCAGATCGCTTAATCGCGCAAGTAGGTTACAAAATTGAAAAAGGGTTCAAATGGCTCTGAGCACTATGGGTTTTCAGATGGCTCTGAGCACTATGGGACTTAACTTCTGGGGTCATCAGTCCCCTAGAACTTAGAACTACTTAAACCTAACTAAGCTAAGGACATCGCACACATCCATGCCCGAGGCAGATTCGAACCTGCGACCGTAGCTGTCGCGCGGTTCCAGACTGAAGCGCCTAGAACTACCACGGCCGCCTTGAAAAAGGGAAATGGATAGGTTGGAGTTAGATATATTGGGAATTAGTAAAGTTTGATGGTAGGAGGAGAAGGACTTCTGGTCAGGTGAATACAAACAGGGGTAATGCAGGAGTAGGTTTAATAATGAATAAAAAGTAGGACGCGGATAAGCTACTAGGAACAGCATAGTGAACGCATTATTGTAGCCAAGATAGACACGAAGCCCAAGCCTACCACAGTAGTTCAAGTTTATATGCAAACTACCTCGCAGATGATGAAGAGTGTGAAGAAACGTACGATGCAATAAATCAAATTATTCAGATAGTTAAGGGAGATGAAAATTTAGTAGTCATTGGGGACTGGAATTCAATAGAAGGAAAAGGAAGAGAAGGAAAAGTAGTAGATGAACATTGAACCCGTCTGCTAGAATTTTGCACAGAGCATAACTTAATCACCCCTAATACCCGGTTTAAGAATCATGAAAAAATGTTGTGTACATGGAGGAGGCCTGGAGACACCGGAATGTTTCAGATTGATTATAGAATGGTAAGACAGAGATTTAGGAGCCATGTTTTAAATTGTAAGACATTTCCACGGACAGATGTGGACTCTGACCGCAATTTATTGGTTGTGAACTGTAGTTTAAAACTTACGAAACTGCACAAAGATAGGAATTTGAGGAGATGGGACCTGGATAAACTGAAAGAACTAGAGGTTGAGAGAGTTGCAGAGGGGACATTAGGGAACGATTGACAAGAACAGGGGAACGTAATACAATAGCTTTGGTAGATGGAATAGTGAAGGCAGCAGATGATCAAGTAGGTAAAAGGACGAGGGCCAGTAGAAATCTTTGGGTAACAAAAGAGATATTGCATTTAATTGATGAAAGGATGAAATTGCAGTAAATGAAACAGGCGATAAGGAATACAAACGTCTCACAAATGAGATCGACAGGAAGTGCAAAATGGCTAAGTACGGATGGCTAGAGGACAAATGTAAGGATGTAGAGGCATATCTCACTAGGGGTAAGGTAGATACTGCCTACAGGAAAATTAAAGACCTTTGGATAAAAGGGAACCACCTGTATGAATATCAAGAGCTCAGATAGAAAACCAGTCCTAAGCAAAGAAGGGAAAGCAGAAAGGTGGAAGGAGTATATAGACACTCTATACAAGGGAGACGTACTTGAGGCCAGTATTGTGGTAATGGAAGAGGACGTAGATGAAGATGAGATGGGAGACATTATACTGCGTGAAAAATTTGACAGAGTATTGAAAAACCTAAGTAGAAACAAGGCCCCGGGAGTAGACAACAGTCTGTTAGAACTACTGATACCCATGGGAGAGTCAGCCACGACCAATCTCTTCCATCTGAAGGGCAAGATGAATGAGACGGGTGAAATACCCTCAGACTTCAAGAAGAATGTAATAATCCCAGTCCAAACAAAGCAGGTTCTGTCAGGTGTGAAAATTACCGAATTATCAGTTTAATAAATCACGGCTGCAAAATACTAACACGTATCGTTTACAGTTCGGATTCCGTAGAAATGTGGGGACAGGCGAGGCAATACTGCCCTACGACGCATCTTAGAACCTAGGTTAAGGAAAAGCAAAGCAACATTTATAGCATCTGTAGACTTAGAGAAAGTTGTTGACAATTTTGACTGGAATACTCTCTTTCAAATTCTGATTGTGACAGAGGTAAAATACAGGGAGCGAAAGAATTGTAAGGAAACCAGATAGCAGTGATAAGAGTCGAGGGGCACGAAAGGGAAACAATGGTTGAAAAGAGAGTGAAACAGTGTTTTAGTCTATCCCCAATGTTATTCAATACGTACATTGAAGACGCAGTAAAGGGAACAAAAGTAAAAATTTGGAGTAGGAATTAAAATCCAGGGAGAAGAAATAAAAAGCTTGAGGTTTTGCCGATGACATTGTATTCTGTCAGAGACAGAAAAGGATTTGGAAGAACAGTTGAACGAAATGGACAGTGACTTGAAAGCAAAATATAAGATGAACATCAGCAAAGCAAAACGAGGATATGTCCAAGCGGTTCTCGGCGCTTCAGTCTGGAACCGCGCGACCGCTACGGTCGCAGGTTCGAATCCTGCCTCAGGCATGGATATGTGTGATGTCCTTAGGTTAGTTAGGTTTAAGTAGTTCTAAGTTCTCAGATGTTAAGTCCCATAGGGCTCAGAGCCATTTTTTTTTTAAACGGATATAATAGAATATAGTTGAATTAAATCAGGTGATGCTGATGGAATTAGATTAGGAAATGTAGTAGACGAGTTTTGGTATTTGGGCAGCAAAATAACTGAGGATGGTCGAACTAGAGAGGATATAAAATGTAGACAGGCGATGGCAAGGAGAGCGTTGCTGAAGAAGAGAAATTTGTTAACATCGAGGATAGATTTAAGTGTCAGGAAGTCTTTCCTGAAAGTATTTCTATCGAGTGTAGCCATGTATGGATGTGAATCATGGTCGATGAACAGTTTAGACAAGAAGAGAATAGAAGATTTTGAAATGTGGTGCTACAGAAGAATGCTGAAGATTAAATGGGTCGAGTACGTAACTAATGCAGAGGTATCGAATAGAATTGTGGAGAATAGGAATTTGTGGCACAACTTGACTAGAGGAAGGGATCGGTTCGTAGGACACGTTCTGGTGCATCAAGGGATCACCAGTTTTGTACTAGTGGGACGCGTGGACGGTAGAAATCGTTGAGGGAGACCAAGAGATGAATACACTAAGCAGATTCAGAAGGATATAGTTTGCAGTAGTTACTCGGAGATGGAGGGGTTTGCACACGATAGAGTAGCATGAAGAGCTGCACCACACCAGTCTTTGGACTGAAGAACAGCAGCAACCTATCTGGCCGATTAAGGGATCTGACATTCCACGCTCCGATCCGTAGAACGTCAGTTTTGTTTCTCCGGATAACGACGTCTCCTGAGCAGTCCCCGCCCAGAAATCTGAATGGTGGGGCAGAGCTACATGTCCTCGGGAAAAATTATGGCTGTAGTTTTCCCTTGCTTTCAGCGATTAGGATTACCAGCACAGCAAGGCCGTTTTGGTTGTGTTAACAAGGGCAGATCACTAAATCATCCAGACTGTTGGCCCTGCAACTACTGGAAAGGCTGCTACTCCTCTTCGGCAACAACACATCTGTCTGACCTCTCGACAAATATCCCTCCGCTGTGTTTGCATCTACGGTACTGAATTATTATTTTCTTGGAAAAAGGAAACTTTTATCTCTATTTTGTATGGTGCACTTTAGTGGTAATTAAAAAATAAATGTTGATAAGAGGAAATTAACGGGAGTGCCGTTAATTAAAAGAAGAAGCCAAGTAAAAAAATGATGATAAGTTTAAATTATCACACGCCTCAGAGAAATTTACCACTAAGAGAAAGAAAAGTAATAATTCAGATTTTGTCCAACCTTTTTTGATACCGCTGGAGTGGACTAAGAGCGCACATCGTTTGTTGGCCGTATACCGATCATTAATATTGCCCGTGTTGCGCAGAATTGCTGCCCGGAAACTGCATTTACAGATCGGCTTAACAGATCTCAGGGACGCACGAGTGGCCGCTACAAATTCGAACATCAATTATGTTCGGTAGCGGCCAGCAAACGATTTGTCGGTAGTCTTGCAGTTCTCCTAGCTGAAACACAAAAATGTTGGCAGACAAAGTTAACGTTATTGAAACATTGATAAACAATAACAATTATTCATATACTGACAATTCTTTGACATAGATGAATACTTTAGACATCTTGAAAATATCTTTCAAGTTCAACTGCCTGTTACACAAAGACAAGAACGGAGACATCAATGGAGAGCGGGCCTCAGGTTCAAAATGGTTCAAATGGCTCTGAGCACTATGGGACTCAACTGCTGAGGTCATTAGTCCCCTAGAACTTAGAACTAGTTAAACCTAACTAACCTAAGGACAGCACAAACATCCATGCCCGAGGCAGGATTCGAACCTGCGACCGTAGCGGTCTTGCGGTTCCAGACTGCAGCGCCTTTAACCGCACGGCCACTTCGGCCGGCCGGGCCTCAGGAGAGCGCAGATAGCAGAGAGAGCGAGAGAGACACTGCTCGTGTTTATATACAAGTAGACAACTGAATACAACTTTGCTGTCATCTTTCCTCAGTCTTTTCCCGTTCTGGAAGCCTCTTGCATGGAAAAATGTTCGAGAGAGATCACTGCGCTTCTTTCCGGTGTGGTTGACCGAATAAAGTTTGATTGTTGTCACCCCTTGGGCTGCGCCTGATGGAATATTTGTCAATTACAAAATACAATTGCTCTCCTTTGCTAGTTTTAACATCTGTATGCTCTGTCACATTTAAGAAAAATTAATTACAATTTTACATTATAAGACAATTTGAAGACAATACACGCAATTAATACAACAATTCAGCGTTTCTTCCGTAGTTTTACATAAATTATTTTAATTTTTGGCGCTTAAATTTATTTACACACAAAAAGAAACATTTCAGTATGGCTATCTATATCGCTCAGGCATGCAAACCATCCCACCGATGGCAAGGTCCATGGTTCATGGAGCGGGAGACAAACACATTATTTATATTAAATAACATCGCCGGCCGCTGTGGTCGAGCGGTTCTAGGCGCTTCAGTCCTACGCCACGCGGCTGCTACGGTCGCAGGTTCGAATTCTGCCTCGGGTATGGATGTGTGTGATGTCCTTAGGTTAGTTAGGTTTAAGTAGTTCTGTCTAAGGGACTGATGACCTCAGATGTAAAGTCTCACAGTGCTTAGAGCCATTTGAACAATTTTTGAAATAACATCTACTATTGCAGTAAATACTTCTGTTAAATTAATAAGAAAGACTCAGGATCTTTTATAAAACAAAGGTGGAGAAAGAAACTGAAAACTGCTAGATAGGACGTTGGTGCCTTTCTCTTCGTAGTTTACGACAGTATCAACTACGCTACAACTTCGTCATAGCAGGTGCGATTCAATTTTTTGGTACACGGTGTGTGAAGACTCTATCTACAAATATCATTTGATATTTAAATATGACAAACTGCACAAAAAAATGAAACATATTTCATAGATCTTTGTGCTGTTCCATTGAAACGACATACGTCCATAGCAGAAAAGTTATAACAAAAAAGTATTAAATATGGGAAGACTTCATCTAGCGATATGCAGTGTCCTGCCATTTCATTATAAGACATCGTGCTGACAATGACACGTTTCGAGAGAGCCTCGATGTGCTAGTACGTCGAAGCAGTTTATATTCATAGCATGGAGCTATAAGAAAAAATGCACCAAACACAGAGTTCCGTACAATACGTCGTCTCCTATATTCTGATTATGACGTAAAACCGATGCCACATCTCATTGGCCACGTTCCTCTGCACGAGCCAAAAATCTTACATGTCACTTTTTTTTCATTTGACGCTTCACACTGTAATGCAATGTAAAATTCCACGCTGTGGCGTCACCAGTTCCTCGTCCACATACGTTTTCACGACGTAAGAGAGCACGAAACAGCAAAGGGGCGAAGATAGGCGGTGGGAAGTCGGAAGTGCTTCATTTCTCGTGTTTTGCACGTCAAAGTGAGGCGTTCCAGCGGGAGTAAGAGGGGAGGTGAGAGTCAGCTGTCAAGCTGAATAATAAAATGTGTCTGGAGGTTAAGTGGCGTGCGGCGGCAGCAGCTGTCTGCGGAGCGCCGCACCCACCGCCTGCGCGCCCCCACGTGCCCCTACGGCGCCGCCGCCCCTACTGGGCGGCGCTATACCACACCGCACAGGCCGAGCTTCCGCTGATCCCGTCACGGGCAAAAAACCCACACAGAGAGCGGCGGTCATTTGTGGCTTGTCGCGATAACGCCGGGGTGGGAAGAGGCGGCCGCCTTCCAGGAAGTCCAGCACGTGTCCAGGTCGTCCACCCGCGCACACCACGCGCCTCGCCTCCAGACGGATGCGCCTTCCCCGGAGCCCGTCTCTCTCGGTGCGACGCACGATTTTTATGATGGACAAAATATATGGTGGGGCACAGACACAGAGGTGGTAGCGGCGGTGGTACGGCGCCCGAATAAAGAACTCGGAATCCATCAAACGGGCGGTGGGTGGAGGATGTGCTGGTGTGCGTAGTGGGGAAGGGGTCTGGGAAGGCAGGGGTGGGGGGGGGGGGGGGGGGGGAGCTTTAAGCGAGGCTGCTGGGCCGCCGCAGCTTCCGGGTCAGCAGGGCTCGCGAGCGCCTTCCGGCCGCAGCCCTTGACAGCCGTCTGATCCGATTTCTTTCTTGGAACTTTCTTTTTTAAAGCTAGCAGACTTTCGACTGGTGCGTCGCGATCACAGAGTAATAAATGCCGAACAAAGGCAGCTCCTGTCTGAGTGCCTGTTTTCCAGATATCACTGCCGTTCCGATATTTATTGCCTAGCCCCTTCCTGTTTACGAAAGAACTGGCGGAGTTTAGTGTGTTCTGCACCTCACCGATGAACAATATTTACTTATGTCAGCATACTTCTCTCTTTTGTCGTGGACAACACACACTACGTGATCAAAAGTATCCGGACACCCCCAAAAACATACTTTTTTCATATTATGTGCATTGTGCTGTCACCTACTGCCAGCTACTCCATATCAGCGACCTCAGTAGCCATTAGATATCGTGAGAGAGTAGAATGGGGCGCTCCGCAAAACTCAGGGACTTCGAACGTGGTCAGTGATCGGGTCTCACTCGTGTCATACGTCTCCACTAGAGATTTCCACACTCCTAAACACCCTAGGTCCACTGTTTCCGATGTGATAGTGAAGTGGAAACGTGAAGGGACACGTGCAGGACAAAAGCTTACGGGCCGACCTCGTCTGTTGAGTGACAGAGACCGCCGACAGTTGAAGAGGGTCGTAATGTGTAATAGGCAGACATCTATCCAGACCACCACAGAGGAATTCCAAATTGCATCAGGATCCACTACAAGTACTATGACGGTTGGGCGCGAGCTGAAAAAACTTGAATTTCATAGTCGAGCGGCTACTCATAAGCCACACATCACGCCGGTAAATTGCAACCGACGCCTCGTTTGGTGTAAGAAGCGTAAATATTGGACGATTGAACAGTGGAAAAACGTTGTGTGGAGTGACGAATCACGGTACACAATGTGGCGATCCGATGGCAGGGTGTGGGTATGGCGAATGCCCAGTGAACGTCGTCTCCCAGTGTGTGTAGTGCCAACAGTAAAATTCGGAGGTCGTAGTGTTATGGTGTGGTCGTGTTTTTCATGGAGGGGCCTACACCCCTTGTTGTTTTGTGTGGTACTATCACAGAATAGGCCTACATTGATGTTTCAAGCACCTTCTTGCTTCCCACTGTTGAAGAGCAGTTCAGGGATGGCGATTGCGTATTTCGACACGATCGAGCACCTGTTCATAATTCACGGCCTGTGGCGGAGTGGTTACACGACAATAACATCCATGTAATGGACTGGGCTGCACAGAGTCCTGACCTGAGTCCTATAGAACTAGATATCAGGAGGGGATCGGAATGTGCATAGCTGTTACTGAGGGTCAGTTAATCCTTCCGGTTCAAACTACGTAGAAGTTTCTTTTTAATACACTGACGAAGAAAGACAGCAGTTCTCACAAACAATAAAAATTCTAAATTAACGCTAACGGAAAGAAATAGTAAGACTAAGAAGGAGTTGTGCGAAATAGGCCAGGGTTGGTAAGCCTGTTTCTACATCTGAAAGGTGATATCTATTCAAATTTCGCACCAGTCGCGTAAAGTGGGGTTAGTAGTGCCGCTATGAGAATGAAAATCAGGTTTGCTTTAAACATATGCTACAACGATCGTGAGCGTCAGCTGCCTTCGTGGTGAATTGCTATCAGTCAAGAATGCCTTTAAGGCGAGAAAGACGCCATTATCAACACCTCCCTGAGTCTGAACGAGTCGTGTAACTGGGCTACGAAAAGTTGAATGTTCCTTCTTGAGATATTGCAGAGAGACTTAGCACGAATGTAGTCACTGTACGTGACTGCTAGCAGTAGTGATCACGGGAATGTACGCTCGGAAGAAGACTGGTCTTCGGACGGCCAACTGCCACAAACGAGAGGGAGGACCATCGTGTTCAGCGTATGATTTGGCGCATAGTACTGCATCTGCAGCAGCAATCCGAGCAGCAGTTGGCAACACAGTGACACAAAGAACTGTTACAAATAGGTTACTTCAAGGACAATCCCAAGCCAGACTCCCAGTAGCGTGCATTCCACTGACCCCAAACCACCACCATTTGCGACGTCAGTGGCGTCAAGCGAGAGCTCACTGGAGGACAAGGTTGTGTCTTCTAATGAAAGCTAGTTCTGCCTCAGCGCTAACGATGGCCGTGTTTTGCTTAGGAGGAGGCCATTTGGGGCCTGGAACCAATAGTCTGCGTGCTAGACACGTTGAACCTACACCTGGTGTTATGGTCTTGGGTGAGATTTCGTACGATAGCAGGAGCAATCTCGTGACTATCCCACGCACCCTAACTGCAGCTTTGTACGTCAGTATGGTGATTCGATCTGCCATTCATGAACAGCATTCCAGGAGAGAGAGAGAGAGGGGGGGGGGGGGGGGGACGGTTCAACAGCATAACGCTCGCCCACATACAGCTGTTGTAACCCAACATACTCTACACTGTGTTGATATGTTGTCTTGGCATGCTCGATCACCACACTATGCCTCCAATCGAGCACATATGGGACGTCATTGGACCACACCTCCAGCGTCATCCACAACCGTCACTGTATTGACCGACAAAGTGCAATAGGCATGGAACTCTATCCTACAAACTGACATCCTCCGGCACCTGTACGGCACAATGCATATACGTTTGCATTCTGGCGGTTACACCGGTTATTAATCTAACAGCATTTCACATTTGCAATAGCGCATCTCACGTTTTCATGAACCTGTGGTCTTGTAATGTTAGTGACTTAAATACGTGACCTATAAAAATATATCCCCGAAATTTCGGTCCTCTACATTAATTATTTTTTGGAGTTACGATTTTTTCCCGTCAGTGGAGTTCATCTTTCCCCGTCTAAGTGTCTTCAGGTATTTTGTCTTGGTGTTTCTTCTTAATTGTGCACCATCATCTTCCTGTATGAAAAGCGTCTGTCTTATTTTATTTGCTGTTGACAATCTTGAGCGTTGATATCCTTGCATTTCATCGATCGTACAAACGGATATTGGGTTTTCGAAATTATCAGGTAGGCCTCTCCCCTATTTAAAAAAAAAATAACCTTGTCTCGTGGGGTGAAAATTTTGTAATGAGACTGGCGACACAAACCATTTCATTTAGAGCTATTTATGGGATCAGAAAGAGGCAGCTGAAGGTGTGGTTTACGTGCCTAAATAAAAGGGTGGCTCCTACAAGTTCACTGAAAATTTATTCAGTTTCGTCTTTTTGTAACGCATAATGGTTAGTAATAGTGTATTCAGGTCTATATATGTTTGCTAGTTGATTAGTTACATAATTCCAGAGGACAGATGCAGATATCTTTGCCTCCATCCCTATTTACTCCTTGGATTTTTATCTGTGACTTCTTCCTTCACCATTTTCAGTGTTTGTTAATGTTAAAAATCCCAAGTTGCGCCATGGTACTGATTCCAAGTTAAACCGTATGTCGCCCAATAACTGGCTGGGTATATCAGTTCAGACATCGGATGAAGGCATTATCTCTCTGTGTCTCTCTAACTCTCGCTATCTCCTGTCTCACAGCGACAGTCCCCTTGTTCTGTCCTATCTGTCCTACTATTACAGTCTCCTCTCACTGTCACCATTTCCCCTTGCTCTCCGTTATTGCTATCACCTCATTCATTCCTTCCCACTGTTGCTGACTCTTCTCACTGTCATTATCCCTCTCTTCCTCTCTTTCTTTTTGTCATTCTCATGGACTCCGTCTCTCAGTGTCACTGACTCACACCCACTTCCACTTTTCCTTTCTCTTTGTTCCTCTTCCCTCCCCCCCCCCCTTTTCTGCCCCACTCTCTGGTACTATTTCCTTCACTCTTTTCCAAGTGTTACTCAGTCACTGTCAACTATGCTCCACTGCCACTGTTTTCCTGTCTTTCTCTGACACTGCCACTGCCTGCTTCGCTCGTTCTATAACATAGCCACCGTCTGCTGTCTTCCAGTATTTATTACTTTTCCGTGTCTTACCCACTGCCACTGCCTCCTCTCTCAGAATAAAAAGGCGCGAATATAAAAACAATCCAACAGTCGGCAAAGCCTAAAAGAAGAGTTCATCACAACAGCACAAAACTAAATTCTGCTTCGAAAGAAGCAAAAACTCCCTTGGTGGAAAGGGGACTGCGAAACAGCATTCAAGTCTGGGTATGAGGCATTCAAAAATTAGAATAGTAACAAAACTGAAAATACGTACAATGCCTTTCTAACTGGAAGAAAAGAAATATCGAAATTAATCCGACAGTGTAAAAGAAAGTACGAAAATGCCCAACTTTTAGAAATCTAAAAAACTTCCAAAAGATCAATACAAGAAACTTTTATAAAACATTCAAAACAAAACTAAAGGGATACCAACCTCAAAGTCTTTCTTTAAAAGTGAAAATGGTTGTTTGGCTCTTAACAAACAGGAAAATTGTAACGTACTTGCCAATTATTTTGAAAAGCAATTAAACTGTCCAGAGTCAGCTAATAAATTCCAACCACAGTAAACTAATAACACAAACCCTAACGCTAAAGAACCTGACGAAGACGAAATAATTAAACAAATTAAAAGACTCAAAAACAATCAAGCATCCGAGAAGACGTGAACCTCTTTTCCAAATTTTAAAGAAGCAAGGGCTAGATAATAAAACTAACACGGATTAAGCAAACATTAACTGATACTAGCTCTAAAGTTGAATTCATGGGAAAACTTTCTGAACCATTTGATATAAAGACTGGCGTAAGACAGGGAGATGGACTCTCTCCATTATTGTTTAATCATATTTTGGAAAACGTGATTACAGAATAGCGAGAGCAAAAGTCGAGTCAAAATATAGATCAATCAATCAATGAAGTTAGGCAAAAATAATATTAGAGTAGATTGCCTCGCCTTTGCAGATTATCTGAAAATGTTAACTAGGGGTATTACCGCAGCTCAAAAACAAATTAAAATTCTTAAAGAAGTTGCGGAAAAAGTAGGTCTACAAATATCTCTCGAAAAAATGGGATATATGACATGCAACAACGCCAAAGTTTTTCAACACAAAATATGGAAAAATAAAAAGGGTTTCTCAGTTTAAATGCTTGGGGAAAATCATAGAAGAAAGCGGTCTGGAGAAAGTTGCAAAAGAAGATCACTGTCAAAAAACGGCAACTGCGTTCAGATTAACACAAAATATTTATGATAAAAAATCACTTTCTAAATTCAGTAACGTTAGGCATTACAGCACTGTGATCAAACCCGAATGTCTTAAAGGAGCAGAAACCTTAATTTTAAATGGAAAGAGGGATACTGAAGAAATTCAAAAGAAAGAAAGATTATTAGGAAAATTTTAGACCCCGAAATTACTGATGGAAAAACTTGTAGGCTGAGAAGTAATAAGGAAATAAAAGAATACACAGACATACATGCTGACATGAGAAAACGAAGACTTAAATTTTATGGCCACATTAAAAGAGTAGCACCCACTAGATTGACAAAACAAATAGTAAAATTCTACGAAAACAGAAGTAATGCCAAAATTGAGCCAGTTAAATGGATCGCTGCAATTAATGGGGATCTTAAAGTAGCTGGTATAGCTCAGGCAGACGTTACAAATAGAAAAAAATTCAGGCAGAAGATGTTTGCTTGAAAGTTGGACAGAGGGAAATTAGACAACGGACTGGAACACCGTGCTCTGATGAAAGAAAGCGACTTCATTCTGAAAGGATGAAACAAATTTGGACACAAAGGAAGGCCAAGCATCAAAAGGGACATTGGTGGATTGTACCTCACGTGTTCCTATTGGGCCTATACGTGTTTAATAATAATAATAACAACAACAACAATAATAATATTATTATTCATTATAAGTATTGTAGCTATATAGCTATATTTCTCCCTTCTACATATATATATTCGTCAGTATTTGATGTGGTTTACGAAATATATCCAGCGGTAACGATAGGTGACTCACCCTATATATATATATATATATATATATATATATATATATATATATATATATATATATATATATATATATATAGGGTGAGTCACCTATCGTTACCGCTGGATATATTTCGTAAACCACATCAAATACTGACGAACCGATTCCACAGACCGAACGTGAGGAGAGGGGCTAGTGTAATTGTTTAATACAAACCATACAAAAATGCACGGAAGTAAGTTTTTTAACACAAACCTACGTTTTTTTAAATAGAACCCCGTTAGTTTTGTTAGCACATCTGAACATATAAACAAATACGTAATCAGTGCCGTTTGTTGCATTGTAAAATGTTAATTACATCCGGAGATATTGTAACCTAAAGTTGACGCTTGAGTACCACTCCTCCGCTGTTCGATCGTGTGTATCGGAGAGCACCGAATTACGTAGGGATCCATAGGGAACGGTGATGGACCTTAGGTACAGAAGAGACTGGAACAGCACATTAAGTCCACATGCTAACACCTTTTTATTGGTCTTTTTCACTGACGCACATGTACATTACCATGAGGGGTGAGGTACACGTACACACGTGGTTTCCGTTTTCAATTACGGAGTGGAATAGAGTGTGTCCCGACATGTCAGGTCAATAGATGTTCAATGTGGTGGCCATCATTTGCTGCACACAATTGCAATCTCTGGCGTAATGAATGTCGTACACGTCGCAGTACATCTGGTGTAATGTCGCCGCAGGCTGCCACAATACGTTGTTTCATATCCTCTGGGGTTGTAGGCACATCACGGTACACATTCTCCTTTAACGTACCCCACAGAAAGAAGTCCAGAGGTGTAAGATCAGGAGAATGGGCTGGCCAATTTATGCGTCCTCCACGTCCTATGAAACGACCGTCGAACATCCTGTCAAGGGTCAGCCTAGTGTTAATTGCGGAATGTGCAGGTGCACCATCATGCTGATACCACATGCGTCGACGCGTTTCCAGTGGGACATTTTCGAGCAACGTTGGCAGATCATTCTGTAGAAACGCGATGTATGTTGCAGTTGTTTGGGCCCCTGCAATGAAGTGAGGACCAATGAGGTGGTCGCCAATGATTCCGCGCCATACATTTACAGTCCACGGTCGCTGTCGCTCTACCTGTCTGAGCCAGCGAGGATTGTCCACGGACCAGTAATGCATGTTCCGTAGATTCACTGCCCCAAGGTTTGTGAAACCCGCTTCATCGGTAAACAGGCAGAACTGCAACGCATTCTCTGTTAATGCCCATTGACAGAATTGCACTCGATGATTAAAGTCATCACCATGTAATTGCTGATGTAGCGACACATGAAACGGGTGAAAGCGGTGAAGATGCAGTATGCGCATGACACTACTTTGACTCAGTCCACCGGCTCTCGCAATGTCCCGTGTACTCATGTGTGGGTTCATGGCAACAGCAGCTAACACACCAACTGCACCCGCTTCTCCTACGACGGGCCTATTACGGACCCGTTTGCGTGCTACGACCATACCTGTTGCATACAGTTGGCGGTAGATGTTTTGCAATGTGCGGCACGTTGGATGCTCTCTGTCCGGGTACCGTTCCGCATACACCCTGCAGGCTTCAGCTGCATTTCGTCGACACTCGCCATAGATGAGTATCATCTCCGCCTTTTCAGAGTTCGAATACACCATGGTCACAGTTCCTACAACACTACACTATCACAGACGTCTGCTAACACGGTGTACTACAGTTGGTCTGCGTGCGGAGACGAATGAAGAATAACAATAGCAGCAAGCGCTACATGCGGACACTGCGACAGCTAGACCAAACCACAACAGTGCACTACAGCCACACTCGTAAACACGGGCGTCATCGTAAACATGTCCCTGCAGATGCTGCTCGCCGACCGTGGCCCGTGTTTGTTACAACACGCAACTGAACGCCGGAGGTTTCAAGCGTCAACTTTAGGTTACAATATCTCCGGATGTAATTAACATTTTACAATGCAACAAACGGCACTGATTACTTATTTGTTAATATGTTCAGATGTGCTAACAAAACTAACGTGGTTCCATTAAAAAAACGTAGGTTTGTGTTAAAAAACATACTCCCGTGCATTTTTGTACGGTTTGTATTAAACAATTAACTAGCCCCTCTCCTCACGTTCGGTCTGTGGAATCGGTTCGTCAGTATTTGATGTGGTTTACGAAATATATCCAGCGGTAACGTTAGGTGACTCACCCCGTATATATATAACAGGTTTTGTTAGTGAATACAATGGATTTCAGAGCTGTAAGCCTATCTACACTTTGTTAAGTAATTTTCTCATTACATGTTTGTCAAATGGTAATCGTGATATAAGTAACAGAAGTGTTCAGGGGTAGTACGGCAGGTTTCATATGAGGAGAAGTAGGTGAATGGTCATAAAAGAATGGGAAATTAAGTGACAAGGTTAGCAGATGAGATAGAAGAAAATGTCGAGAGGCACTAATTCGCTGTTGGACTGAAAGAAAACAGCTGGGGTATGCCGAGAGGGAAGCTATGTTGAGGATAACAAATGGCTCTGAGCACTATGGGACTAAACAGCTATGGTCATCAGTCCCCTAGAACTTAGAACTACTTAAACCTAACTAACCTAAGGACAGCACACAACACCCAGTCATCACGAGGCAGAGAAATGAGGATAACAGATAAAGCTTTAATCACCTCCTGAATACAGAATGGTAGTAGATAAGACTTATGTTACTGGGTAGTTTGTTCCAGAGTCGAATTGCCGAAATGAAGAAAATGGAAAGAGATTTAGTGCTATCCACATGAACAGCAAAGATAATGTATGTATCATACCTTGGATTGCAGCAATCGAACAATACGTATTTGATAGGGACTGAGCACAGCAGTGACTAAGGAACCGATGAAGGAAATAGAGCATGTGACAAGCACGCCGCCTACCCGACCGTGACCAGACAATTGTAAAATACAGACACATCTTCCGCCAGCGTTCATGACAAGCTGTAATCGTCTGGACTTGTCGCTATTTGTACCGTGCTGAGAAAGTTAGGCAGGACTAAGGTTTGGGCTAACTATGTTTTATTTTCGGTGGCATAATTTTCTTTAAAATTTTGGATGAAATGTAGGCAAGACAGGGAGAGATTTGTTTGATGCGCTAATTGGATGATAGCAGAGATTTTAGGAGGAATTGGTTCACACATACGTTCGCTGATTACATTGTGGTGTGACATGATGATGACCTAGAACTGCTTATGATGAAGCTTAAGATCCAGGATTTGTGTCCATCGTCATACTTCACACCAGGCAGCAATGTTCTCAGAGCTGTTGCTTCGATAAACTGAGTGTTGTCAGCATGTAAGCGACAGTTACAAGACTGTATTGCAGATAAAATATCATAGATACACAGCGAGAAAAAACAGTGCACTAAGAACTTAGCTCTTGGGTATCCCGAGACTACCGACAACTTATGTTCCCATGGTGAATTCTCAGATCCACAAGCAACTCTTTAAAATATATTTTAAGGTATCTGTCGGACCGTAGTACTGCAGTGTTTGAGAAGTAATTGAATATTAAAAAATGTTCGCTACATATTACTGGAGTAAATTATAAACTTGAAAGGAGCATAAAATTTTATTTCACTGTGCACCATCTGTGGATGGTGTCGACTTTAGTAATACGCTCTAACATGACGCTTACGTTAACGGTAAGCAAATAAATGTTCCCGACACGCTTCAACAACAGCCAGTGCCTGGCTGGGTAATCTCAGGTTCCCTAGAGACAGCGTACAGATACTGCTACTTCACTTGGTCATCAAGTGGGTGTGTGGAAGTTGTCTGCGAACAAGCTACAGAAACAGGATTAAAGTCATCGTCCGCACCTGTCTCTGCAACGAGTAACGAACTCTGGGGGCGTAATGGCTGTGTGCTGTCATGTGAGACCCGTAACAATCTTTCTTTCCTTTCTTGTCATCCAGAAAATCGTTAAAAACCCGTGATTCTCAACAGGAAGCCCTTGGGGCCCACGCAAAAAAAAATATTTAGCGACAACGAGCAGAGGCAGCTAAGATGTGTCACGAAACCACGTAAATCAGAGTAACGAGTCGCCATCAGTTAAACCACACGACCGTTGCAGCTCATGCAACACTAATGGGCGGGATACAGGATGTAGAAATGCCCAAAACTGGAAACTTGTATATACATATATATTGGTGGCGCAAATGGAATTGACGGGATGTGGTTTGTAAAATGAAGATTAAGCCATGTTTTCCTAGGAGCATTAATTTTAGGCCGCGCGAACGGGACAAGGCATTCTGTGTCAGCATGGACGCAAAACTTAAACACTTTACGCATTTGTGTTTTCTCAAAATCTGAAACGACATGCGCTTTGGCTATTCTGTCCACACATCCTGTCTGGAAACTGATCAAATAAATTGTTGTTATTTTCAACCAAACTGATAGTATACTGTACAGTATTGATGGACCGTTCTCAGGAAAAGAAAAGGAAACTTTTGTGTTCGCTGACAGCTAAACATACAGTGGACGATGAAGGACAGTATTATTTGGTGCAGATGTACTCCAATAACAGAAAAGTCAGCAACACCTTTCTGACACTGCATCAATATTAACAGTTTATCTTGGCACTGGAACACACTTGTATATATGTAGCATACTTTGTAGCAATTCTGCACACGAACTTTAACTGACTTGCGGCAGTTGCTTCTTTAAAACTTATACGATTCGCCCACAACCAGTTGGCCTGTCACGCGTGACATGAAACACCTTGTGCACTGTCGGAAAACTCCTTCACCATTTTGTCACTGTTGAGGTATAGGGAAACTATGTCAAACGCATTACGTACTGAGCGGCGCAAAATTACTGCTCCTACGAAAACCCGACTTTAAGCTACATGTGCTCGTATTTGTCCTTTTCCGTCAGCTCAGAGTTGTAACACTACAAACAATGCTTCATGTATTTTACCGTCATTTCATGCTACGATTTTAAAATCATTTTTGTAATTATAAATACTTACCGGTTTTGTCAGTAATTAGTTTTTATGAAAATGTAATACGATGCTAGAAGAACAAGTTAGAAATAATTATGTCAAAGCTCTGTAGTAAACGTACTGGCAATGTCAGAAAAATGCACACTGGGGCCGTAAGAATATCTTTTAATGCAACAATAACAACGTTGACGCGAGCGCGCGCATTCGTAGTAATGGAGGCAAAGAAAACAGTTGCGAATCATCTGTGGTGAAATATGGACGTGAAATGTAGACGCACCAATGCCGAATGGAAATTGTTCTGAAGGTGGTTTTGTAATATGTAGCAAGGCAAAATATGTAAGAGAGAGTGAAAGCGCACATTAGGGCCTACATGGTTATAAGATTTCGTAATTAAAGAAGATTACTTTTAGGCCAAAAGTCAAAGCTGCTCGCTAACCAAGAAGAATCTGTTGCTAATAATTGATACCATAAAAAGCATAACGTCGCACCCCAAGCAACTCGTCGCAAAGTAAGGTCAAGCTAGCTATTTTGTAGTGGTGTATAAGGTTTGCCAGCGTAGTAGTTAACTTTTTTTAACATTCTAAAGTTGTTTATTCAAATCTTAAACTTAGTGAATGAAGCTAATCGTCCGAAGGCATTGACTATCGGTAGGGCCCCTCTCTTTCACCAAAACTCCCGAGAAAGTCACAGGGGATAATTACAAGAAGGTAATTCATTTTACAGTTAAATATGATTCAAATAATTACTGAAATCAGAGGTAGTAGTAATTATAGTGCTTCATACATTATTGCACTAATACTGCATACAATGAGTCAAACCAAAACTATTTCAAAGCAGTTTATATGTCAGCGATAAAAGTATATTGACACTATTGCAGTCAAAGTAATTTTATGTTCTATTACAAATATCATGTTGTGCGTATATCCTCGTAACATTGACACTGCTAAATGGGTGTTGCTATAAATGAAATCGTTTACACCCTTAATTTGAAAAGTAACCATTAGGTAACAGTAATTAGTTTCGGTCATGTTTTTGCAAATTTCCAGTCAGCATTACCGTGATTTAAGTATTCAGTACAGTTTCCATAAAATGTTGGTCATTACGTATTGCTGGTGTTCATAGTTATAAATAACGTGTGTTCAAATTAACATTTTATGTTACACACGTCTTTAACATCTAAGCTCGCACGAGTGCATTTCGTTCAGTTGCTGCATTCTTATTTACTCGCAGTTATTACGTGATTTCAAACTTACGTCAGCCATTAGCGAAATTTAACTTTTGCTCGTTTTTGAGCTGGCGACCGCAATTATTGAGCAGTCTAAATTTATTCAACCATTTACCATACGGTAACGATCAGGACATAACTACTTTCTTTAAAAATTGTTCTTCGGAGCTGATGCCTTGTTCCCACTGATTGCGGAACATTACGTACCTCTCACAAAACCTTTTATACACTGGAGAATATAGGGACGTTATGGAGTTACCACTAAAAGCTCGTAGTACTCTGCCTTCAGAATTCGTAGCACGTTACAGTAGAAACAGTTTTCGAAGTTGAATCCCGCAAATGATTGCAAAAGCAGCACAGGCACTGTGTGGGAACGACATACTACCTTCTTACCTTCAAGGGCAAAGTACCGGTACATTTCTCATCTTACATAGGATACTCATACAGCAATTTCCCATTAATAAAGGTACGAGGTGAAAATCAAGCTCATCGAGGCATCTATCAATGTGACAGAAAATGTTACGTAATCCACTCATTCATTATGTAGATTTACACATTTCAGATCACGCCGAGGATACATTTTCGTCAAAAACAGAGATTAGTCTTTCGATTGCTTTGATTTGGTCGATAGTTTATTCCCAATTTATTCTCGTGTTGCCTTTCCAGGATACCTGCCACGTCCACTTCAGTAGCTGGGTCAGCAAGTAATTGTCTGTCATTAGAAAAAGGTGAGTAACCCACAACCAGCTGTAAAAGACAATTAATCTGGACTAGTTATTGTTTCTTCCGTCAAGACACGTAAGTCATATATGGATACTGGCTCGCCTCACTCAACTTTCCTTCAATAACCTAGAGAAGAACGTGATTTTTACAATTATTTCACCACAGAACATCCAGAGATAATACTACAAAAGCTAGGAAGCAAATACAGCGGTTGAATGAAATAATTGTAACAAAGCGAGAAATGCTTCCTTGAATATAAATGGTGATGATAGCCAAGCCTGCAGGTTGCACTGTTGTATTTGACTACGAAAAGCACCTGTGCAATTTCCTCAGCAGGTTGTGTCAGTCGCTGTCAGATCAGTGTTCTGCATACTTTTGAGAGCACTTTATCGTAGCCTAAAGTTGGCAGGTTGTTGGAGCTCGTATGGTAGGTGCTTCCATAATTAAATTAGCTGGCGTGTTGAGGCAATATATGGAGGATTTATATTGCGTACAGAGAAACTAGAAAAACATCATCCGCTAAGGCACTACACGAACGAAAGTTGTGTTGTGTGCTGGTGAGAGATGGTCATTGAAGAGGACGACAGCCATAAACGTTACTGCAGAAGTGAATGTAGCGCTCGCCAATCCTTTAAGCACCAAACACTCACGAAGGCAGCTCCAAGAGTTGGAGTTCCAGAACCACACATCAGAGGTGCAAATTTACATTAAAAGTGGCGTCTATGCGATAAAACCTGTAGTATGGAGCAACGTAAGAAAGTCATGTGGTCGAATGAGTCTTGTTTTAATCTCTTTCTAGCTTCTGGTTGAGTTAGAGTCCCAAGAGTGAAAGATGGCGGCGGGTCGGTGATGATTCAAGCAGCTATATTGTGATATTCCATAGGTCCCATGGTTACCCCACCAGGTCGCATTACTGCCGAAGATTATATGACCCCTTTATCTGATCATATCCATCCCATGGTACAATGTTTGTTCTCCACCGTTGATGATGTGTTCCAAGACGACAGAGCCCTGTTCAGAAAGCTCGCATCGTCCAGGTTTGGGTTTATGAGAACGAGGACGAATTGTCGCATCTCCCCTGGCTACCACAGTCATCAGATCTCAATATTTTTGAGCCTTAGTCTTCTACTTTGAAGAGAAGGATGCGT
The DNA here is from genome assembly GCF_023898315.1 of Schistocerca nitens. NCBI lineage: Eukaryota > Metazoa > Arthropoda > Insecta > Orthoptera > Acrididae > Schistocerca > Schistocerca nitens. The sequence goes on from NC_064615.1 coordinate 508,028,395, forward strand.
GATCGCTATCAACCTGCGCCATCGTTACCTGAATTTACTACTATTTTGCAGGAAGACTGGTATACGCTTCCCTTGAATGCCACACAGGGGGTGTATGTATCCATTCCGAGACGATTGGAAGATTTTTGAATGCCAATGAGTTTCGTACATGTAGGTCAGGTATTGCGTTTTAAGTGCTTCCATATTTTATCCACCCCATCTATCATGTGTGTGACTGCTTCTGATCTGTCTTCATACCACAGTTGTGCAAGAACGCTCTGTGAGTGTTTTAGGAATTTGTTGTTGAACCTACGGCCTGCGAGGTAGGAAGATGCCGTCTCACACATGTAGAGTTCAGAAGAGTGCAGCAGTATGGAAGGTGATGTAATCAGACAATGATCTCAATGTCCGTTCCACTACACTCCCTGTAAAGGAAACATTTTCGCTAACAGAAGTTAGTGTACGGGTTCAGGCATAACTATATGTTAGCAAAAAATTGAAATGTTAGATTTTCGTTATTAAGGTTTATTTTTCCTCTAAGTATGACTTCATGACATAAAAATGTTAGCAAAATTACGTACAGGATGGTAAAATATTGATACTGGGTTTTCGCACTGTGAAGCGAAATTCCTAACTGTTATAGGGTTCTTTAATGGTAAGATGGTTGATGACCATGTCTGGGGGTCGATGAAACTACAAACAAATTAAATAAACTTGGGGCCATATGTGTCAATTACGACACAACGCACAATGAAAATACTCAAAATTGAATGGGGGGGGGGGGGGGGTGATCGGTAAAGAACAATGAAAAAGAAGTACACAATTAAAACAATTCATAACTCTACAGTGGCTGAGGAATCCTTTTCGTTGGATTAGACATCTCGCGTTTCTTGTTCAATTAGGCATGACAATCATGAGTATGTTTAACTACAGGTTATGGCTGAATGTACAAAAAAAAATAGGAGACAAGCACAGTTCTGAGTGTCAAATGAATATCAATTGCTGGCATGGCGCAAGCGCACGTGTGTTTACTTTGCACCGGCGGCAGCAGTGGCGGCTGTTAAACACCAGTCGGATACATTTCCTACGTCTTCGGTGAAGCCGAGATTCCTTGTTATTCCAGAGCTAAGTTCATTGGCATGGTATACTCTATTTGGCTGGAATAGCGTGTAAGTCATTGCCCTCAAATCGCTCGCGAGCATTAACTGTCAGTGCACAGTGCGATTCTTCGTACCAGGAGACTTTCCAGTTTAACTCCTTACGCGTTAAGACGAGCCTGTGGACAAGTGTTCACATGACTCTCACAATCGTCTCAGCGCGGCGCGAGTCGCCTTACTCAAACAGTCGACGGTTTCTGCCAGAGAAGAGCATATTACACTGTCCACAATTTGCCTATATCAAAGCTGGTGGCCATGCGTTTTCTTTCTGGCCAATCAGAGCGTTCATACTTTCTTATAACGCCACCCACTACAGATTTTGTAGCTTATCACAGGCGTCGTTTCTTTTGTAGGGCAGAGTTTAACTTATGCTACATAGTACTGAGATAAACAGCTTTCTCGTTCATGCAAGTTTTAACGCTGGTAACTACGATGAGTCACCAATGTTTTGAGTTGGGTTTCTCCAGACGTTTTATCTCCAGACGTTTTATCTGGGATCTCCTTCCGTGCTCCTGTATAAAAGCTTTCCAAAGGGTCGACGTTAAAGCCAGGGGCAAGGGGTGGCTTTTGCTGATGGCCTACACAGCCTTGGCGCCATCTCATTGTGTCTGCTATGTATCCCGTGGCGAGAGTTTATTTAGTCACGCGGGACAGCATGCTGTCGTAAAATTCTCCTTTCCCTCAGAACTCCATCTCGTAGCTCGGGTCAGGGAAATTACTTGCGAGCAATTACTAGTGTGAGCAGATGTTTAGACAACATGGTTGTGGAGTACCAGTGATTGATATAATATTAACTTAATATTGTCCGCAGCTCGTGGTCTTGCGGTAACGTTCTCGCTTCCCGCGCACGGGGTCCCGGGTTCGATTCCCGGTAAGGTCAGGGATTTTCTCTGCCTCGAGATGACTGGGTGTTGTGTGTCTTTCATTATCATTTCATCCTCTTTCACTCGCAAGTCACCGTAGTGGCATTAAAGACCTTGTGGAGCGGCGGCCGAACCGCCCCGCGAGGGGTCTCCCGGCCACCAATGCCATCCGCCCATTCATTCACCTTAATATTAAGAAAACAGTCTTCACCACGTTTTTTTATTTATTTAGTGCCGACCGGCCAGTCTCCTGCCACACCTTGGTAGACGTGACGCCACCAGCAGTCGACCAGCGGTATGTTCGCCCTGAAGATCGCCCCTGCGATGGGTTGCAACAGGTCGGCACTAAATAAATAAAAAAACGCGATTAAGACTGTTTTCTTAATGCTAAACTAGTGTGAGGGTTAGTGGTTTATATTCATGAACTGATGGCTTATGTATTATATCAGCATATTAATAAAATTCCTTCAGTTAACCGGAATTGTTTCAGGGATTCAATGTAAGGTGTGTTATTTGTTTGACACCTTACACCCTGTATATCAATCGGTTTCAGAGATTCTTTACCATCCCGTTACCGTCAATCTAACTCTCAACACCAAGGAAAATCAATCTAAGAAGTCAAAATGCAACCCTTATAAGATTACTTTGTTGTATGTCTGTTACTGAAAACCGCTTTTCCTCAGGTTTCAAATGCTAAGGTGGGCGGTCCCTTAGCACTGTAAAATTTTTCGCCTCTAAGTCAGCGCACTCAACAGATACGGCGATTTATGCACATTTACTGCCACTCGCAAACTCAAACTATAGACAGGCTATCTATATACATAATTTTGTACTGAACCGTCAGAGCACGAGTTCGAGTCCTACTCGCGCTTATACCTTTTATTTATTTATTTTACAATAATTAAACTAGCAAATGAGAAATCATCTAATATACCCCATAATAGCATTTGCTTCCTCATCTTGAACTTTACGTGTCTATTCCTTCTTTCAAAGCTACAGTTGTTTACCTGTATGTATGGAAAGGCCAAGCACAGATTCGTTGTTTGGGTGGAGGAGACGAGGGGAGGGACGTTCTTGGTGCTAGGTGCTCGATTCCTCTTTGAGCTAAGAACATGGGGTAAATTGTTTTTGGTTTAGCCGCAACCAGCGGCCATTTCTTTAGCCATTCGAACATCTCTCTTACTGTAGCAATATTAATGTATATTTAAGCAAGATCTGAACGACAAACCAAAGCTGGCGCCCAGGCAAATTGCCTGAATCGACAAACTCCTTTTGCAAAAGATTTTAATTAGCTTGAAATAAGTGCTGAACTAATGGAAGCATTTGTATGTGAACCGTTCGGATTTTACGAGGAAAATGTCGCCTTCGTTCGGATTTCACGTACAAAAACAGTCACCCTTAAATAACTCCGGACTGGAGTAAGACTGATGCTTCAAATTTGGCCCACCGATATATCCGACCTTGGTATACGATAAGTTTTAACTGTTTGAAAAAAATCTTGTTTCGTTTGGATTTTACGTGTAAAAAACATTTTTCTTATGCGCACCACTTATATGCTTCAGATTTATGCAAATCACTTGAAATTTTGTAAGAAGATGTAAAATTTCATCAATACATGTAATTATTTGTCGTCCTGTTGTTTTGTGGAAGCTCTAACCGTTGTCACAATATAGCGGTCTAAAGTTGCATATAAAATGCACGTAAAATCCGGTTTTACGCGTCTAGAAAGTCTTGATACGGTTTAAAGTGAAGCAGATGAGAATAAAAACATATTCTTGTGGTAATTACAAGAAGCATTTCCAAAAATCTTTAATAGTTCCAGTTTTACATGCAAAAATCATGCATTGCTCATAAAACTGTGGTTTGTAGAAATGTATTGTATTTTAAACACTGCATTTGGATATCATTTAAAAAAATTGTTATTACAGATGGTTATCGTTTCGTTGATTATACATTAAAGATTTCATTCACCAGTAGCTTAATCACTGAAACGTCTAAAACAATTCACGTACCAAACCACAATTATGCGCAGCCTTGTGCAAAATGATACACTGTTTGACCGAGCATTCAAAGCTTTATCGATGACCACGCAGAAAATAACCCAAAAATTGTTTCAAAAATCACTGTCAGAAAAATGACATCTTATTTCTAACCAATTGAAAAAGTTTTACTGAGGTTTCTTCAACAACTACTATCTTAGTTTGTAGAAACTTTACTTTCAGATAAAACAAGCAAAATTCATCGATTTCCGCACAGGATTAAAAAGTTGATAGTATTTTGATGTGTATACATTGTTTCGCAGTTCTTCTGCTTATTTCCGGCATTCGTAATCATAGTTAAATCGAGTTGGTTGTTACAATTTTCGTGCCAAAATTATTCACACAAGTTTTTCTAGCGGCGGTATCCAAATTTTCAGTTTTTACTATTACATGCTTTAAATAAACAATGACAAGAATTTTAAGATACGAGATAATAACGAGACATATGCTTTTGGATAGTTCGTTTGTTGTACGAATCATTCAGCTTGCGATGTAATAAGCTTTTATGTTAGTTTATCTGTGTAATATGGTCATACCATAAATTTATCTACGTAATATAAATTATTTCCAAACATCATTCACACTGTGTGTGATATTTCATTCGGTGTGGTATTTAAGTTTACTGTTATTTTATGCACTGTAATAACTATTTATGGTTTTTTTCATACGTTTGCGTATACAGTCACGTGCGTATGGGAATAAAATGTTTGCAACTATAAAACAAAAAATAAAAAAAATAAAGAAATACACAGACATTCAAAAATTTAAATATAGAAAATAAAATAACAAAATAATAAAAATAAGTAAATACGAAAAATTAAAAAAAAATTTAAAGTAAATCAAATACCTTCCATGGGTACGTGACCTTGATGTGGTGGTGTGCTCTGAGGCCACGATAGGCTCAGTTCAGCCATACCAGGCAGGTAACCGTAGAGGAACCAGGCTAACGATGCCCATCTCAAGCACCCTGATTCGGAAGACAACAAAAAAGCCTATACGAAAGCAGTTGTCGCACGAGTCAACCAAAATCTACACGTACGTTGGTTGCCGAGTTACGGCGGTCTAATGTCTAAATTGCGGTAGAGACAAATGTGGAAACCAGAATGAAAAACGCTCATATTAATGCAACAAAAAAGTCGAGAATGTGTGGGCAGAGGAGGGACGTATAAGAAAGGAACTAGTTTTCGACTTAACTTGCAGCTTCAAAGACATTCAAATCAAAACATCTTGACACATCTGCAGTTTTATGCGAGTTAACCCTTCTTCCCCAGCGGACTGAGCTCTCTTAGCTGCAAGGTGTTGGCACGCCGGCATCTTTCAGTTTATATGCTTAAGTCCCTGATGTTGCACCCAAGTTCCATAAGATTCGGCAGCCATAGTAAACAATATATAATGTCATATGGATGAATAACATAGATGAAATACCTAAGAAAGTTTTTCTGGAGGGATAAAATTTCTGGTTGTAGATTTGTTCTGTGGGGGACACTAAAACATTTTTTTTTTATTTCTGAGTGGGAGGGCTGATTTTTTTCCCCCAAGGGGACCATAACTCCCTCAAGCCCATCCCCTGTTGTTTGTGTGGTGAGGAATGTAAAAACAAGTAGACACACATTTATGTTCTTCTAGAGAGTGGGATGCATCTACAGTAGGAGATATCCAAGAAGGGGGGTGCATGTATAGCCGCTATGCTGAATGACATGATAGCATATATCATGTATTATGACATGATACCATGTATCAAGTTAATTTGACATGATGCATTATATTACATGACATGGGCACTAATGCCAACAAGCAAAAAAGCGCAAAAATATCAAGATGTTTTGATTTAAATGTCTTTGAAGCTACCAGAGTTGTGGAGAAACTAGTTTCTTTGTTTTACATCCCTAACTCTGCCATTTTGTGCTATGACAAGAGCACTTTACATTTTGGTATAACTTGTATTTCTTACCAACGCTGGTTATTTATCCACTGTGGTGCGCTTTCCTCTTATTTGTAGCGCAATGCGTAGTTTTTACTATTACAATAAAAGCCAAAAGCGGGTCATTCCACAGCATGTCATTTTCTTGCAAACATCTTCGTGTGATGCATCTATTCTGTAGGCAATAAGCTTGTCCCAAAAAAGGGCTACCAGAAGCACCTGCTTGGTCATATCTGTAAACACAGAATAGCAATAGCTTTAACATTCTTCTCCAGTACTATCGAATACATCATTTTTGCCTTTGTTCACACAAGGTACATCGATCAACTGAAAACTTTTGAAAGAACATGAACAGTGGCGAGCGGTAGCAGAGAGTCAACCTGACGAATACAAAAATGCTACCAACTACAGAGTCCAAATACACCTTAATAATAATGTTCACTGCTTCAATAAAGGAAGAAAGAAATTTTGTGATGAATGGTCTGTCCAAGTCGATAGGAAACACAAATATAATTTGACAGATGTGTAATCGATCGCTGCTACTTCTTAGAACCATCCATCTACGAGCCTGAAGCGATCTGACAACACTGTAGAAAAGGACAGAAACCGTTCTTTAGTCAAACGCCTAAACATTGCACCAGCATTATCAATAGTACTTCAGTCCACTACTGGACATGTTCGCTTCCAATTTCCAATACATTGCCTCTCAAACTAGATACAGCACCCTGTGTCGGTCTCAGATTTTCAATGCAATGCCTCTGCTAAATTCGTAGTTAATAGCATTTGTTTTTCAAATTTCCAGTACCGTCATCTATCATACATTATTTAATACACGTAATACACGTTTATGTGCATCACTAGACATCTGTCTAGCTATATTCACGTAGCAGATTTATCATCCATCTTGACTGTATTAATCATTCATGATGTGTTTACCAGGAGATCCAGCACAGGATTATCTGGATTATCTGGTTGCCTTTAGTGCTAGTTCATTTAGCGTTACCCAGGGTGCACGTGTAGTATTCTACTACGGACGCGAACTAGCCCTCTGAGACGTTTTGCAGGAGACCCCAATGAGTTTCTGACCGCGACTGAAAGTGCAATAATGTCACAAATCTGGATGTTTGTTTGTGAACTTTTGTTTGTTATATACACTATTTTTAAACATTTTTATACCTACAACTATATGTTGGACATTGTGACTACTCTTTATTTCTGTGTCTTATGATTTTTATGTCTTTTCTATACGATGTGTTATATGCCATAAGCTAAATAAATAAACTGTATTATTTTTTACAATACTTTTAAAAAATTAATGCAACAAGAGCGGATAATAAAACTGTTTTAAAACCAGTGACTGTCGATTTTATCTCCAAGGAATTTATGTCAATTTTTGCAAACATTTGCAGAGGCTATCTTTATTCCTATGTATCTGGTTGACTGCGACTCTTCTGCGTTCTTAGTCCCCCCCCCCTTCACCCCCTCCGAGGGATCTCGCCACTTTTTGGCAGGTTCATGCTTGGCTACCACTGGCCCCAGCCTTTGCAGCATCTTTTCCCTTCCGTGCTGCAAGTCATTTTCCACTCCCTTGGGGAACATGTCTGGTATGTTTTTTGGGAACGTGTCCTGTATTTTCAATTCCACTGTTTTTCGTTCCTTTTTTCTCTCTTCGTTCACCTTCTCCCATCCTTCCTGCGCTTGGGGTTTGAGATTCCTTATTTTCTTCTTCCTCCCTGTGCCCTTCTGAAGGCCGACACACGCGTGTGATGCGTGACAGGTGACAGGGTAATGCGTAATTCCCAGCCCCAGGTCGACAGGTAAGATTCGCACATACACTCTGGTACGGGCCACGCCCAGGGAGGGGTGATTACCTGCCGATTTGTCTCTCTGTCAGGTGTTCAAGAGGTGTGACCTGAGGTGTGAACCAACATTTTCTCGCAATGATCCAATCATCTTCTTCGCAGTCAACGTCTCCCAAACGTAAATGAAATGAAGTTTACGATTCATAGACCCTCACAGCTGTACCACAGTTCCTCATGCTTTCACGTACTGAAGACAGTCAGTCCTTTGCCATGGTAAAACCGTTTATTATTCAGAAAGGTGTTGATGCAGTTGCTGGCCCTGTGAAATCCTGCTCTCGTTTACGCAATGGCGCTTTGCTTTTGGTTTGGAGACGACTTCTGATTCTCAAGCACGACAACTGCTTGCAGCTTCGCTCCTCTACAGCTATCCAGTTCATGTCGAGGCCCAACGCACGCTGAATTCTTCGTGTGGTGTTTTTTACACTAGGCTGCTCGATGGTCTGACCGAGGCAGAAGTTCAAACGTACCTCTCTGATCAGGGTGTCATTGCAGCCCATCGTGTGATGAGGAAGGTAGATGCATCCTTAGTGCCCACGCATACTCTTTTTCTGACATTTGACAGAGTAGTGCTTCCATCCATGATCAAAGCAGGCTATGAAGTATCACAGCCCGACCATACATTCCGAACCCGATGTGCTGCTACCACTGTCATTGTTTCAAGCATATTCGAATGTCCTGTCGACACCCAGCCAAGTGTGTAACCCGTGGTAGGGATGCTCATGAGGGTGATTGTCCGCCTCCTTCTCCCCATTGTATCAATTGCAATGGCGACCATGCAGCCTTCTTCCGAGATTGTCTCGCGTATCTCGATGATTGGGCCGTCCAGAAGATCCAGGTGAAGGAAAAAATGCCTTACCCTGTCACTCGTAAGCTGTTGGCTAATCAGAAACCCTGTCTTCTACCATCCAGCACTTACAGCACTGTTCGTGCTACATCTCGCTCCACGAAGGGCGTGGTCACATAGACATGCGACCTCAAATTCAGCAACGCGGTTAAAAACTCGCCCACTGTCACGGTAGCATCCACGTCTCCTTCCTCAGCTGTGCAACAAGCCACGAAGCTTTCGCCTCATGGGCGAAGTCACCTGCTACATCACGCTGGCTGGAAAGGACAGGAGGAATACTCCCGCAACGACTTCTCACGTCCCTTCGGCCAACAAACATCTGAATTGTCATCTGCCACCCGCAAAGGCTACAAGAAATCAAACAGAGGAAAACGGTCTTCTCCTTCACCGACTCGGAGATCATCTTCAACGTTATCGCCCTGTGATACCCTCACCTGGCTGACCTTTATGTCACTGGTGTGCATCGCCAACCATTTCTCAGCCTTGGGCTCCACAGACCGACAGAGGAAGAATTTCAACGCTTTTATAAATCTAATGGAGCAGGAACCTCAAGCCTCTGCCCCCAGAACAATGTGTCTCCGAAGGCTGGCATCGAAAGCCGCAGAGGTCACACCCCTTCATTTTATTTCCGTCCTCCCCTTTTCTCGTTGTTGCTGTCTTCCAATGGAACGTTCGCAGCCTTAGATCCAAAAAGAGGAATTACGGCTGCTCTTGAAATCACAGCGTCCACTTGTTCTCTGCCTTCAGGAAAGAAAACTGCGTCCTTACGACTGCTTTGACCACGCACATTTCTTTCCACTCAATGTTGACCTTCCCCCAGTGCTTGGCATACCATCTTATGGGGAGTCATGCTACTCATCAGGGATGACGTTCACAGTCAAACCATCTCCCTGACTACCCAGCTTCAAGCTTTTCCCATTTTACCGTTTACATACTTCCGTCATTTGGTGTCACCAGGGCAGACTTCCTCCAGCTTATTGGGCAACTCTTTCACCCCTTTCTGCTGCTCAGTGACTTTAACGCACACCATCCCCTTACGGATACTCCTCAAACCTGTCCAAGAAGTGTCCTCTTGGCTGACCTTCTCAGTCAACTTAACCTCATCTGCCTTAACATGGGAGCACTCACATTCCTTTCAGACTCCACGCACACCTATTCCCATTTGAACCTATCCTTCCGCACTGCCCATCTTGCTCGTCATCTCGAATGGTCCATTCCCTCTGACACATTCTGCTATCCGTTTGCTGACTCCTACCCCGCCTATGTGCACACCTAAATGGCAGCTTTCTAAGGCCGACTGGAGGTTTTACTCTTACTACGCGACTTCCACAACATATCCCCAATTGTGGCGACCAGGTAGACTACCTTACCAACGTTATTCTTACCGCCGCAAAACGTTTCATTCCTCGCACTTCATCTTCACTTTACCTATTCCGATCCCTCGGTGGACTGAGGCATGCCGCGATGCAATTAGTGCTCGGAGACGAGCTCTCCGCGTTTTTAATAGTATTTCTACAATGTCAAAATTTATTCGTTACAAACAGTTTCGTTCACAGTGTCGTCGCGTTCTTCTAGCAAGAAAACTAGCTGGATTTTATTTACTAGTTCCTTTAACGGTTCCACTCCCGTCATGCGAGCTAACCTTCAACGGCCTTCTGGGTCCAAGTTCCATTCTCCAGTTTCCGGCCTGACCGTTGCAGATGACGTCATAATGTACCCTATTGCTGTCTCTCACACCTTGGGCCGCTATTTTTGGGGAGATTTCGAGCTCCACCCACTATCATCCTGCCTTCCTCCATCGGAAACGAGTGGAGGAGGCTCAGATGATACCATTATCTTCTCATAATCTTGCTACAATGCTGGATCATGCTCTCACTTCATCCCTATCCCCTGCTCCAAGGCCAGAAGTGGATGGTTTACCCTCGTTATCGTCCGATGTGAGAATGCCTCCATGCCTCGATTGGAGTCATTCGCCGACCGAGATGTCATCGGTTATAAGACGTGGCATTGTGGAATTGATGCTAAATCCCAATCTAGACCTAGTTATGTATATAGTAATATGCCATTTACATTGTATACGCGTTCCTGCCGTAAAGCTAGTAATGACGAAAAAATACATGTATGGATTAAAGGACTTGGTGTACTTGCTGAGAATGCAACTCTGACTGGTGATGTAACCTTGTACTATAATTATTAATAAAGTGTGATCTGTAGCGTCAGCCGCCAATCGCTAGACGTACATCTGGTGAACAGGGGCTGAAGGATGCAACAATTGGAAAAAAATCGAAAACATAGTGCCGCGTTGGCCGCTGAGCCTGCGAGGCTGCACGACGCAACCCGCTTGGGCCGGCTCGCCAGCGGGTACGCGCGCTGATAGTACGACCACAGCGCGCGTAAGCTATTTTGCTCCCGTGCCTGCCCTCGCTGCGGCTAAGTCCGTTATCAGCGCTCTTACGTAATGAAGTCATGCGCTCAGTATATAAGCGGCCAACGCAGGTCTTTGTGCTGTACATCTTCCATCCCTTAGTTCAACGGGTCCAGGAAAGCTTTCACTTGCTTACTATTGATGGTTCCACTGTGATGTTTTGTGGGTCCCTGGTCACGCCAGTCTGACAGGCAACGAGGCCGTTGACGCTGCTGCCAAGTCTGCAGTCCTTGAACCTCAGCCCGCTGGTTCTTCCATTCCCTCAGATGATCTCTGTGTTGCACTCTGTCAACAGGTGGTGTCACTTTGGCATCGCCACTGGTCTTTCCTTCATGCGAACAAATTCCGTGGAATTAAACCTCTCGCAGCGGCTTGGCCGACATCCTCGCGGCCCTGTTGCCGCGAGGAGGTCATTTTAGCTAGGTTGCGTATTGGGTACTGTCTTTTTAGCCATCGCGATTTCTTAAGTGGTGATCCCTCACCACTATGCGCTCGTTGTTCTCAACCTTCACCATTTCCTAACGGAATGCCCTTTTTTAAACCACTTACCTTCTTATTTATGTTTGCCGTCTGAGTTATCAGCCGTTTTAGCAAACGACACGTGGGCTGTCGACCGCGTTTTACTTTTTATCCCTCGTAGCAATATGGCGAAGGACATTTAATCATTAGTTCAGAACCTCCGTTGTCTATATGGAGTATTTTACGGACCTTTCTCCAAGCCCATGTTTTTAGCGGTCTTTCCTTCCGTCGGTTGGTCATAACATGTAGTCGTGTTCCGCGGTTCTCACATGGACGCATATGACCCTAGTTGTTTTTGCGCCCTAAAACAAAACGAAACAAAACAATACAATACCATTTCATTGTATGTCCAGTATGATACTGATGGAATTCTCAGTGCATTAATTGTATCCTAGATTTGAATTACGGCGTATTTCCTATAAACTTCCCAGCACACTAAATATTTCCTACCATTGCAAATGACTGGCGCTATCATGACCATCCTATATTCTCTAATGTACGAGACGTAGTAATAAATTTTAAACTATCACATCGAAAAACATCAAGCTGTGATATGAAACATATATCTTCACCCTTCAATGTTACACATTTTTTCCATCTGTGGAAGATTCAACGAGGACCTGGATTTGAAAGTACAGTGTCTTCTACACTCATACTCTTTTTTTAAGATACCGATCGATGAACAACTGAATTAACAGTAACACACGTAAACTCAAAAGAGAGAGCTTACTTTGTTTTTATTACTCTGTGTTTTGGCTGTTCAGTAAATATTCCAGTTCGTAGACATTCTGGAAAGGCATGCCACGCAATGATTCCTTCATGTGAGGATACAGAAGTCGTCACTGGGTGCGATGTCAAGAGGATGTGGTGAGTGAGAAAAATTTTGGTAACTCAAACATACATCACGTCTTATTTCGCTCTGTGGAAAACGAGCTGCAATGTTTTCATGGAATGAATGAGGCCCAGGGACAATTTCCTTCGACGCTTCGTCAGAACAGACTTCCGTAGACTCGTCAGGGTAGTCTTGTAGTATGCTCCTGTGACGGATGGTCCCTTATCAGCGTTGTTAGCATCACTCTCACCGTCTTGATTGGTGATGGTCTGGCCTTTGCCCCTTCCTACGATGGTGAACACCCATATGTTTCCACTGCTCGTTTCGCTCTTAGTCTAGCGATGATAGCCATACAGCCCGCACTTGTTCACGGGGATTAAGCTGCAGAACAAGTAATCTCGAATGGCCTGACACATCGCCAACATAATCGCTAAGGTCACAGCTCGATGGGTTTTCTAATGGGTGTGAGCAGTCAGGGAACCTAGCGGGTTGCGTACGACCTTTTGTCACGTTCAAAATGTTGAGAAAAATGTTGCAAACTGATACATGATTGATTTGCAGTTTTTCCACTGTCGCCTCGATTGTGGTTCGCAAATCTTGGAGCACCACGTCTTCCGCACCTCTTGCCGTTTCCGGTTCTTCAGATTTGTTAAATCGAACTGGAAGCGTCTACAGCATCTAACAACCGTGTCATATGTTGCATGATTGCTGCGTGATTGCACCAGTTCAGCATGGACTTTTGCAGCGTTGTTTCCCTTTGTATGCAGAAAATGAATTACTGCACTTCACCAATGCTCTGTGCCCTTTTGATTTTGTTCCTACGAAGGCGTGCTATTGCAAAGTGGCGCAGAGTTTAATTGTCTTGTAATGTAGCTGGTTAGTCGCATGTCACGAAGTGATTATAAATATAGTTGTTGGTCTTGTATTATGCGAAATTTTCTGGATGGAGTATTAAACTCGATAATTCCCCGTTGCTGGAACTTGGTGAGAAAGGCCAACTGCCGGCCGGGGTGGCGCTTCAGTCTGGAACCGAACGACCGCTACGGTCGCAGGTTCGAATCCTGCCACGGGCATGGATGTGTGTGATGTCCTTAGGTTAGTTAGGTTTAAGTAGTTCTAAGTTCTAGAGGACTGATGACCTCAGAAGTTAAGTCCCATAGTGCTCAGAGCCATTTTAACCATTTGAAAGGCCAACTGCAAGCTTAAGACGTTGGGTGGCAGAGTGGCGGATTATCGGGACGTTTCCCTGAAGTCCCTGAATGACACCAGAGCCAAGTGAGAAGGCTGGCAGAGGAAACGGTGCTCCCAGGGAAGGGTACAATAAGACGCCTTCTCAGAGCTGTACGAAGTACAAGTGGTCTCTGCAGGGTTAGCCAGAAACGCCCTCGGCCTTTTGTGGAAGCACAGGCAGAGAAAGAGCCACTGCCATATTACCGCACACAGTGTGGGGACAAGCTTCATTTTCCACCCAGACGAATTTTCCGCCAGTCGGTATGAAAGCGTGACCATTACCAACATTTGGTAAGTTTACGGAAATACAACAAGCGCTTTTCGAGAAAATTCGGCTGGTTTCCCCTGTAATTTTGAATGTGAGGAGAAATTCTCGGCTGCCACCGCTGCAAAACTCGGAATTTCTCCCCTCCACCAACAACGAAGAGGAGCGGTGAGGAACATAAGAGAGGACAGTCCGACCGAGTTCGGTTAGAGGATATTCACCACTCGGGGACATCCCACTGAGGAAATATCGCAAGGTATCCAGCCCAGCCTGGCGCTTCATTCGCTGTTCTTTTTGGGTAACTGTTGCGGTCAGCATTTACCCCGCTTTTCCTCTGAGTAATTCACAATTTGTGTGTTTATTTCACGACAAGAGTTCGCCTTTTATAATGGATTTCCTGTACTAGGATCGTGAGCTGCTCCAACTTCGAGCTCATTGAGCAGCACTCTTCTACAGAGCATTCAAGGGCCTTCAGCTGACAGGGTGCCTGTGGCGCGCTGAAACTAGTCCTCTGATTTGAGTAAAACCTGTATCTCAATGTTGTGAAGATACACAACACCCCCGAAGATACGTCTCTCTCCGTATTCTGCACTAGGATATTGAAAAATCTATTTGGGCCTGTTTCTTAATGGCCGATCACAGGTGATGCCCTTTACATTATGAACAATGTACTGCATAATCTCCCCCAAAAAATGTGATTAAATGCAGCATATTCTAATAAGGAGCTATGATTGCTGAAATGACAGCAGGCTTCAGCATCACAATGAGATGTATTGATTTAAAGCAAAAATGACCCCAATCTTCAAGGGGTTTGGTATCGCAATGAGATTTATTGATTTAAGGCACAAATGAATCAAATCCCCAAATATGATATCATAATGAGATTTATTGATTCAAAGCACAGATGAATCTAATTTTCTAATATTATAGCTATACATGTCACTTCAAACACATGACAAGAACAACATGTTTCCACGAATAGTTAGTTAGTAAACTTGAAGTTGGGGCATATCAAATGATTGTAGTTCCCTTTCCTCCAATGTGAGTGGGCTGAGTATCCTAACAGATTGCTAATTCGCTAACTTGTGGTACAATGATAGAGTAACAGAATTCATCTGCAGAATCCCACATGTAAATTAGATCTCCTGTGGGCACTGTGCGGGGAGGCGTGATTTTGGGGGCGTCAAAATAACTGACTGAGTCCTAACCATTCCCGGAGCTGCCAAATACTTTACTAAACGACGTGCTCAATTTTGTGGAGTCACCTATCAGCTGTGGGCTGCACTGCGGGCTGCAATTAGCGCTGCTGACAACTTCGAAAAGATGCGACCGGGGACGAAGTTCCGATAAGTCATGAAATCGAACCCGAGATAAGCTGACTGGCGGTCTGGATCAGCACTTACAAAAACTCTGTCGGGGCTACCGAGACAGTGGATACTCTTAGCTCAACCAATCTCTGATCTCTACTTCACGTCCTCTTCGGTGGTCCAGAATAGAGTTGCACAAGAAATTCCGTTTTTACACAGACTCCCAAAAAAATTAAGTGGTGACGAGCGAACCAAGCCGCATGGCTCCCAAAAGTGGCTGGTTGCGGATCTTAGCGCCAGTCACAGGTGTACAAATCGCAGCATACAGCCCCTTCAAAAACAGCACGAAAAATCATACACCAATTGAAGGCTTGGCACCAAAAACTAGTGGTGTCTTGTCACGTCAGCATGCATATCAACTCTTCGCCAGTCAGCTTGCTGTTTTAAAGAGCATGCGGGAATATCACAGCATGGTTAGAGTAGACATAGCATAGTACTGTGCCTATATCTGATGCTAGCTTGGCGGATATCCCACTGTCACTTAGCCACGATTCTAAGAACGCAGCGATACAAATTCCGGCCACCCTGGCCCAGGTGCGCAATGTCGTGCTGACAGATTCCACTAATCATCGCAGTTTTGCCTCCAGCTGAGAGAAAGGCGAGGGCACCTTTGAAAGAGAGTGCCCCTGACCAATGCTATTGTCACCTTGGCCCAACCTTCCTGCAAGCCAACGGACGTTGCCACACACGTGCCTCTCCCACACAGAATGTCCACCAATAGATCTTGAAAAATATAGCAAATGGAGTAGGAGGCATCACCTGATTTAATTTGGCAAAGAGTAATTAAAACCTATGATGCTCAATCATCTTCCTATCATCGTCCCCTGAGAAGGCAGTTAAAGAAAATAAAAGCGAGGGCAACCCAAAGGGTTTGGCGACTCTCACAGCATCTGTTCGATTCAGTCAATATAGACAGATATATTACCTCATGACTGTGTCACTTCTTTCTGTTTGTAATTCTATGGACAGAAATTTAATTATACATGACACGCTGAATTGTCAACACGGTTTCCCTTGATCTGTGAATGGTATTATATTTAAATCAATGAATTAAAGATTAACGAATGAAATTGTCTTTTCTGTTCTATGATCATTTGATGAGGCGACCCTTTTAACTAAATAAAATTCCTCATACAGTTCTATATATCTAAAATATGCTCTCACCGTGTTGGCATTCCAGTGCGAAACAGGCACCATTATCTGGAACATTTTTTGATTAACCGGTAAAGATATTTGTTTCAGTCCGTTTGTTAAAGAATTTTGGGTGATTATCATGGACACTGTCATTCTGTGGTGTTGTTAAACTACAAAGTGTCGCATATGTGGCAGAATTAATCATGTTTTTAGTTCACAAATGTGGCAGGCAGCATGCACTCACTACTGCTGAGCCCCTGACGGGTCATACGAACCGTGATGCGCTTCACACACCAAGGCATTACAGTCTACCAGGTCTGGAGAAGACACGTACCTGCAAACAAACAAAATACTTATGTAATTTGATTTGTTCGTGGTAATAATTCATACTTTGTGGCTACTCATTGCATGTGCAATTCCATTTTCTTTACTTCGTTTCTCCTGTATATATCCTATATTTTCATTCCACTATCAGACTTCTGCATTTGCCGTTCACTGACTGTTCCACGTGTACCGTTATGCTGATTCGATCCAACTTTTCAAATCACCGCAGATGTCTTGATGTAACGGAGCAGCTGGATTGAGCAGTTCTTCAAAACTATTCATCTAAAGCAAAAAACAGTTGCGTAGTAAGATGTGGACAAAGGAAAGTGCAAAACTCTCTGGAAGACTAGAGTTGCGTGTCAGGCTGTGTAAGCGCGCAGCACTGCGACGCGGCCGCCGCTGCTCTGACATGAGTGGGAGTCCCACACGGGTGGCCGGACACACCTCTGGAGAGGCGGGGGCGGCCCTAATTGTTTAATTACGCTCCGGTTACGGCCGCGCGACAAACTGCGCCCGTCCGGCGGTGTAGCGCGGTGCGCGGGCGGAACAAGTGGAGCGAGCTCCCGCCGTCTCGCCAGCGGCAGGTCGCGTACATCATCGCTCCAAATGGGGGACTGCTAATGGGATCACTCCGAAAGGAAGCGCACAACTAGCTACTTGGCGATGCTGTCAGCTACCGCTAATATACGGCAGCAGCGCAGAATTCATAATTAGAATCCGTTGTCACCAATACTGGAGCTCGACGAGAGTCGTGAGGGAAAAACAAGATGAAATCCTAACACTCGAGTAGAGTCGATCAGTGGACGTGATTAACCGATGGAGAAAAGGAAGGAAGATTAGTATTTAACGTCCCGTCGACAATCAGGTCATTACACCCGTAAGTACGAGGAACCATCCCAACATTTGACTTACGAGATTTCGGGAAATCATGGAAAATCTAAATCTGGATGTCCGGATAGGGATTTGAACCGCCGACCTCCTGAAAGTAAGTTCCTTGTGCTAACCACTGCGCCACTTGGTTGATAACTGATGGCGAAATAGTGCTTTTCCTCCAGTACTGTTGTAGGATAGACTTGTGTGTTACGTAAACCGTCTTGTGTGACTGGGAAGCAATCACGCGTTTTCAGAGATTCCATCTTACAGTTCTCTTTTCTTCCTATGTACTAGTCAGTATATGGGTGACTTTTCTTCATCATCATTGCCGGACACTAAGTATACTTTCGAAATCGGTGATTAATGTTTTGTGGGCACTAACCTGACGTCCAAGGCCAATTCTGTGACAAGTTCCGTCTCCCAATGCTGAAGACATCGTCAAAGGCTATAACGACTCGGAAAGCAATTGCAATGTCAAACAAGTTCTGCAAGCCGAATTGCTTAAGCGTATCCACGCAGCTATTGCTCCGTGACGACCGGTCCCTGAGATCGCGAAATCGCACCGACGTTTGTTATGGAGCAGGTGGTGGTAAAGAGTTGGCCCTGGGATGCTTCTCTAATTTCAATCCTTCTACTTCTCTGTTGAAGTTGTTTTTGTGTTTTTGAATTTCTATGGATTCTCTGTGCATCCCATCATAGTAACGACTGAAATAACGACTGTAATATTCATGGCTTAATTTGAAAGTGTACAATAGTTTTAGTAAAGCAAGTAAGAGAGTTGGGCATACATGCATAGCTGTGCCATGTCTGGCGGTTTAACATTTTTTAATGCTAAAACTGTGCAAAATCGAGTGAACGTTAGTGTGGCAGAGCTATTTGTCGTGAGATCGTCTACAGAAATTGCAGTTGTTGGAAAGCAAGAGTATCCAACATTAATCCATGAAGGAATATGGAGTCAATGCAACAACAAGAAAAATAGCTACCTCGAGCAACGTGGTACAAAATAATTAATTCCACCTTACTGCGGACGTGTAGAGGCTAGCCAATTATCATTCTGCAACCTATAATTACAGCACCACGATAGTTATTATGAACAAGGCTACACCTTTTTCAGTCTAAGTGAATAGATTAATTGTAATAAATATTGCAGTCACAAACTTCAAACATAGTTACTGAACAGATTTATTTAAAAGGTTCTATTAGATTCATTATCATAAAGTCACAAATTGAATCCAGATTTTCTTGTCCCCTGTTTAATTTTGAGTAAATCTAAACTGTCGGAAGACGTATAAAATGATTTCAGAATCACGACGATAAAAGATTGTCGTGTGTTTAGCTGGAAAAGACACCTTCAAATTTATTTGTGTGGATATAAAATTGACTGGTCACATTGCTTATTCAACTAATGCTTCAGATTTTGAGATTATTTTCACTTAATTTTGAGTTATTTAATTCTCATTAATAACGTAACTGCTAAATTTAAAGATGATAACCGTTGAGCTACGTCAGGATCTCACAGCTTGCATCCACCTTGATTCTAAATAGAACATTGAAAGTTAATTGTAATAACGTAAGTTCGTTTCAGTAATAGTTAAATAACTTCTGAAAGAGCAAAAGTAAATTGCCCCTTCAGAGCTGACGATGAAAAAACTTCGTAGAATTAATATCTTTTGCAAATGGATTGCCGTCCACAATCCGTTCGCTACTGTGGTGAGGATAAAGCTAGCAGGTAAACAGTGAAGTGTTTATATAGTGTAATATCATTTTTTGTGTCCCGAAATTACTGCAAATCTAGCCCCGTTATCCTCTGTATCCCTTGGAGGGAGATCCAAGATGAAATTAGTTGCCTAAAAATTAACAGTATTCCGTTAGGCTGTACAAGGTCAACTCAGTAACCAAGTTTTGTGAGTCAGCATAATAGGGAAAGTTATATAGTGCAGATTAAATGCCAGTGCACAACTGAGTGAACAAAAGGCTTTAATTTCCTGAGAAGAGAGAGGTTGGTGAGTACGATGTTTTTGATGATAATACGCGAGACAGCGGCCACTCCCGTAAAAAGACGAGATACAGCAGCGCAGCCGGTTTTTTCGTAGCTCTGTAGGCGTCGAAGCAATTTCTTTCCAGCAACTTAAAATATTGTTCTGTACCATATTAAACGTCATAGATATCAAAGACGGCTACAACAATAACTGCATATTGCTAGTTTAGTAGTAAAAAATGAATAGTTTCCTTAGTATGAAAACATTAAAAAGTTCGATTATAAGCGTTTCTTGCACTTTAAAAGGCTTCGACGAATCAGTGACACGTGGAATCGGTGGTTTCAGTTACACGTGACGATTGTGACAGGACTTTTTTCGTGGTGAAAAAGGATTTAAATTCTGTTCACATAGGAACGACTTACCATAATTTTGCGTAGGACATGACAACATCGTGCAAAGTAGAGGACCAAAGGAAGCTGGGAACCAGAAGACACTTTGTATTACATTGTATTAGGACACTAATGAGACAAGATAAAAAAAATTAACTAGTATGGCAAGACTTAACGATAGTCAGGGGCTGGAAGAAATCAAGATGGGACGGGACCGTGTTGTCAGTGACGATACATTTGCAAATAGCGGATATGCGGGCGGAGGTAGGGTTTACAATGGTCAACAGGTAGCAACACAAGTGACTGGTGACAGCGTGGTTGATAGAATTCGAATAATGTGAGTGGAACAGCAAACTTCTACCTCCTACATTCTGAAAATTTTGAAAAACATGGCCATTAACATGACCCCAATGAATCTTAATATGTGGGCTCCACAAAATAAAATTACGACTGGAAACCAGAATTTGGAAAGTGATATGTTGAAACCACCAAATTCGTAGCTCCGAGGTGGCTGGAGTAATGTATACCCGTCCGTAGCAGTAGCAGAAATCGCATGCGCAACACGGCAGGCACACATCCTTGATTGATGGCAAATGAGTAAATAACAACGCACAATGCGATCGTAATTTGTAAAGTGAATTTCGGTTTCCATTGATAGTTTCAGACATAGTTATTCACAGTTACTATGTAGTGGAATTTGCAGCTCTATTAATATCTACAATAATTAGCAGTTGCCTTTGCAGTATTGCTAAGTGTTAACAACGGAAGTACAACTGAATTAAATTTCTTTGTGTTTTTTTCGTATATGTTAGCTAATAACATCTGTTTATTTGCTGGTTCCAGAGTTCCACAGTAATGTGGTATCCAGTTAATGTTTACAACCTCACAAATATAAAATAAGAACATGGAATGAAATCGAAATCACTTCCTTCTCCTGAAGACCTACATATGTGGTAGTTATTAGTCAATTTCTTGGACATTCATTCGAATGATGACATTTCGTTAGCTATTGTAAAAACACTAGAGGAAAGAAGAAGTAACTCTGACGATTCCGTGAATTGTGATTGGAACGA
Organism: Schistocerca nitens; assembly: GCF_023898315.1. Classification (NCBI taxonomy): domain Eukaryota; kingdom Metazoa; phylum Arthropoda; class Insecta; order Orthoptera; family Acrididae; genus Schistocerca; species Schistocerca nitens. Next base: position 508,049,470 of record NC_064615.1, read on the forward strand.
ACATTGTTTTGCTAATTAAAGTCCAGAGCAAAAATACTGTATCTTCCTAGCCCGAAGGAAACATGAAGAGTAATATCCTTAGTGACTGGTGTGTGGTCCTTAAGCACACCGAAATCACAATCGAAATCAGTTATAGTTGCCACACACTTCTTTATTACAAACACATTGCTTATAATACATTCACAGTAACCATAATTATAACAAAGCTTGTCTTATAGAACACAAAAATCTTTTAAGATTTCTTCCACATATCGTTTTCTTTCTACCACTTACATTAATTTAAACCATGTCCATGGACCCATAATTAATTCAATATGACTGAAAAATAAATCACACCTACTTCCATCACTTACATGGAAACTTATCTATCTTTTCATCACATCCAAGTTCGGAATTCAACAAGCATTAATATTTTAAGGCTTCTTTGGCCAACTTTTCATAATTCAAACAATATTCATAAAAGCATACTCGTAAAGTATGACTAACACAACTATCCCAGTTAAAAGTTCTGAGTTCAAACAAACACCGAAATTTTAAGGTTTACTCGGTCGACTTTTCATTGACTAATGCAAGTTCATAAAATCCTGATTCATAAAATATGACTAACATGACTCGCATCAAAGTTCTTAGCTCAACAAGCCCCAAAATTTTTAAAGGTTACTTGGCCAACTTCAGATTAATTAGTACAATGCTACTTGCATATACCAGTTCGTATGATTTCAGCACCTGACTATAACAAGAAGATCTTCCCAAGAAAAACTTAAGAGGCCGCTTCCACTCTACATGAGAATTAATGATGGACGTGAGTACATTAAAATATTTTAACCAATACAAGTAATCCACGGGACAGGAAAAGAAACAAAAAGGTATTCAACTTTGCACTGCGATTGAGCTTCAGAAACCATAACTCTCCACCGAAATGATGGAATTACAGGACAGTAACCAGATAACCCGAGACGGGGGGGGGGGAGGGGGGAAGGGGTCAGGGCCTTAAATGTCACTGCCACCGTGGTAGTCTGATCCCAATTTGCTCGCGTCAACCACTGCCAATTATTTGCAACATACAACACATCAGTGGCAGACAATATTCTGAGGCATGAGATACACAATCCTAACTGCACAACTAGTTATTAATATCCACAACTGAAACCTACAGAATTAACCTCCGTGACTTCCTTGGGCAGTCACGGCTCTTACAATTTGGTTAGCCAATCCCTTAAAACCATCACTAAAATAATGGCATAAAAGAATAGCAAGAATAATCTCGGCACACATTTAAAGACCAGACTAAAATAATGACATAACAGGTAGAATGAGTAACATATTTCAGCGCAGCTTGGAACGCCAAACACAGACGTACACACTATTTAGTTACACTTCTAGCTACATGTTTAGCCATGCTTCGTATCTGTTTGGTGGGTGTCGTTACACTTCCTTAACTGCCGTCAAAGTATCAAGTGACGACACTAAATTCAGTGATAATCTACTGGAACAATTCCAAATGGTTTTTAGTGCACTGGAATATTTAGTTAATATGAACACCACCCACCGAATCAACTCGACGACTCCAATTCATTCGGCCTGTGTAACTTGTAACCAACTCGATGGAACTTGTCCTTCCAACCTCGAGGAAATCCCGACCACCATGGGCAGAAGATTTGCATTCTAACGGTTAAACTCGCAATATCGACTGGCCACGCTCCTTCGTCTTGCCGACTCGGCCTCTCGCCGTGCTGCATGCAAACACAGTCCCATTTCACTCCACCTCACACCACGGATACCCTCACACCACCCCCAAGCCACCAGCACTGCAGTTAAAATCCCCTGCCGCCATAGATGTGAAGAAGACAAATAAGCATCGAAGTCGACTCAACGATGAAAAGACAATCGATGGAAACTGCCGTCAGCAACGCACCAGCTCAGTGACAAAGAAAAAAATGTAAATTTTTGGTTCCAAAAAGAAAGAAGAAACGCTTAATGTTAAGCTGTCTGAAAGGCTCGTTTCTTTTCGCTAAATCGGAATGTGAATTGCATAAAGAGAAAAAAGATTTACACGCAGTATGAAAGATGCGTCAAAATAAAACTCGTGAAGTCTCAAAGAAAAACTATTCAGAATATTTATAACTGCTCGTGAGAGTTAATGCACTGTTACCGCAGGAAATCTCTGAATGGCAAGTGAGATGAACATTATGATTTCCAGGCTTCTTCGATCTGATTAAAGTTACGAAATCTACGTCAAGCAAACGTGTAGAGATTTCATTAATAGGCAATACTATAGACAAATTCGTAGCTTCTTGTTATCTCATAAAATGCTACGTACAAATCCAACCAGTCAGGTTTTGCACAAGAACTGCTTGCAAACCGTACCTTATCAATTCGAACGAAAAGAGTCTCTTGTGCAGTCGATGAGTGCTATGACAGTTTGTAGGCTACAATTTCAGTTATAAGTATCAGTGAAAATGGTTTCCGCAGTTTTTTATTTGTCTCCAGGAACCTCAAGGGAAATTACGTCAAAAAATTTAAAAAAACACTGTTTAAGTGTAGAAATCTTGTAAACTACATGACAAAATGTGAAAAATGGGAAGGAATGGTTTTTAATACTATATCCGTGGTGCCCTTTTACTAATTTCAGAAAATAATTCGTTGCTCCTGAATGGATATAACGACACCTCTGTCTTTAGGAGGAGGTCTAAGAGACTGTTAATATACTTCGGATTCCACCTCGAAACATAGTGTTATTCAGCCCTCCAATAAGGAATTTTTGGCAGTGTAAAGCATTTTTCATAAAATTGTGGGAAAATATAATTTTATTAGCTCTTTGTCATTTCAAGTTTATTAGCGTAATAGTGTTGTTAGGCTTCATTTGTGCATTATCGGTTCGCACCATCGCATTTTACGAATTTTAGCAAGTGCGGCTGGCCACCAGCACCGTGTGCAGAACAACAGCCACGACCATTTCTTACTCATTCCAGTTCTCTCTAAATAAATGTAGTAACTACTGTGAAGTGCCTGAATGCATTAATTTAAATTTTATGAACTGTAGCTTATGTAAGGAGAACGTTTGTCTCGATGTCTAAGACACAGTACACAATATTGTGATGACTGTAGGGAATAAAATAAGGAACCGAATCATTGTTAGTAATCTGTACGTTAATCAAAAATTATCATAAGAAGTGGGCTATACGAATATTTACTAACTGTTTCATGTCTAGAAATTAATGTCCCGAATGATGGAAGTCGCCTCTAATGTAATATAATACACTTCCTTGATTTTGTTTCCTCTGTCAGCCACTTGGCCAACGGCCTTGCCGCAATGGTGACACCGGTTCCCGTCAGATCACCGTCACCGAAATTTAGCGCTGTCGGGCTGGGCTAGCACTTGGATGGGTGACCATCCGGTCTGCCGAGCGCTGTTGGCAAGCGGGGTGTACCATTGTGAGGCAAACTTAGGAGCTATATGATTGAGATGTAGCGGTTACGGTCTCGTAAACAGACATACAGCCGGGAGAGCGCCCCTCCATATTCGCATCCAGTGACGACTGTGAGCTGAGGATGATACGGCGGCCGGTCTGTACCGTTGGGCCTTCAAACGCCTGTTCTAACGGAGTTTAGTTAGTCAGTCACTTGTGAAACAATTTCATCTGCAGCAGTTTAGCTGTCAATATCAACTGCAATTTATTAAAAAAAATCGACAATTTGAGACATTTCCGATGTGTGCACGGGACTTCGCGTTACTCGGTGCTTCGTTCTCTTGTCACGGCTGTGTCTGCTTATTTGTTAGATCGCAAGCTACACAGGAAGAGCAGCACAAACCTCTGTTATAAGCGGTTCTTTGTGAGAAAAAGAGATGAGTAAATTAAAAAAACGTTTAAATACTTGCAGTGAACCTTACTAACTAAAATTTTGACAGTGCATTTCTATCGGTGTATTCTGCCTGTGTGAAGAGGTTCAGGGTACGTTTCGACACGAGATGGATATTAAAACCGAAAACCATAAACTGGAAACTAAAATCTCTTATCTAGATGAGAACGAATATGATAGAAGTGAAGTTGGCAAACTGAATTTACAGAACCCATTGGCTGAACTCAGTAATCCAATTCTCCAGTAGAAGGTGGTTTAACGCAAGTCCAGAACCAAGAGTAAGGTATCAGCGATAGGCTTGATACTGAATTACAAGGAATAGAAAAAAGTGTAGAACCAGTGATAGAACCAATGACAGAAAATAATTGGCAAGAACTCGTTTCGATAATGGAGACCAAAATTACGAACGAGACGAAAGCTCAGGTCGTGAAACTCAGATACTGTCACGAAAGTACAGAACAAATGTAGAGAATTGTAGGTGATGTGACTCTAAAAATTCGTCATGAAGTTGAATGATTACGCATAGAATTACAAAATAAAGCGAGTAGTACTTCTCTGGCTATGTAAAAATCATAGTTATTGAGCAAAAAGGATAAATACAGTTCTCATACTTAACAGGGACGTTGGCATCCGGCGGATTTCATAAAGAAATGCGAACGAATGCTACCAGAGGACATGAAAGATTAGGATAAATTAATGTAGCAATTGATGCTATTACGAGTACTGCTGAGAGTTGTGATTTTAACTTAGACAGGTAAAATACGTAGATTAAAACTGAAGAAACTGCAAAAAGGTTGGAATTTAAGGAGATGGAACCTGGATAAACTGACTATACCAGAGGTTGTACAGAGTTTCAGGGAGAGCATAAGGGAACAATTGACAGGAATGGGGGAAAGAAATACAGTAGAAGAAGAATGGGTAGCTCTTAGGGATGAAGTAGTGAAGGCAGCAGAGGATCAAGTAGGTAAAAAGACGAGGGCTAATAGAAATCCCTGGGTAACAGAAGAAATATTGAATTTAATTGATGAAACGAGAAAATATAAAAACGCAGTAAATGAAGCAGGCAAAAGGGAATACAAACGTCTCAAAAATGAGATCGACAGAAAGTGCAAAATGGCTAAGCAGGGATGGCTAGAGGACAAATGTAAGGATGTAGAGGCTTATCTCACTAGGGGTAAGATAGATATTGCCTACAGGAAAATTAAAGAGACCTTTGGAGATAAAAGAACCACTTGTATGAACATCAAGAGCTCAGATGGAAACCCAGTTCGAAGCAAAGAAGGGAAAGCAGAAAGATGGAAGGAGTATATAGAGGGTCTATACAAGGGCGATGTACTTGAGGACAATATTATGGAAATGGAAGAGGATGTAGATGAAGATGAAATGGGAGATACGATACTGCGTGAAGAGTTTGACAGAGCTCTGAAAGACCTGAGTCGAAACAAGGCCCCAGGAGTAGACAACATTCCATTGGAACTACTGACGGCCTTGGGAGAGCCAGTCATGACAAAACTCTACCATCTGGTGAGCAAGATGTATGAGACAGGCGAAATTCCCTCAGACTTCAAGAAGAATATAATAATTACAATCCCAAAGAAAGCAGGTGTTGACAGATGTGAAAATTACCGAACTATCAGTTTAATAAGTCACAGCTGCAAAATACTAACGCGAATTTTTTACAGACGAATGGAAAAACTGGTAGAAGCCGACCTTGGCGAAGATCAGTTTCGATTCCGCAGAAATGTTGGAACACGTGAGGCAATACTGACCCTACGACTCATCTTAGAAAATAGATTAAGGAAAGGTAAACCTACATTTCTAGCATTTGTAGACTAAGAGAAAGATTTTGACAATGTTGACTGGAATACTCTCTTTCAAATTCTAAAGGTGGCAGGGGTAAAATACAGGGAGCGAAAGGCTATTTACAATTTGTACAGAAACCAGATTGCAGTTATAAGAGTCGAGGGGCATGAAAGGGAAGCAGTGGTTGGGAAGGGAGTGAGACAGGGTTGTAGCCTGCCCTCGATGTTATTCAATCTGTATATTGAGCAAGCAATAAAGGAAACAAAAGAAAAATTCGGAGTAGGTATTAAAGTCCATGGAGAGGAAATAAAAACGTTGAGGTTCGCCGATGACATTGTAATTCTGTCAGAGACAGCAAAGGACTTGGAAGAGCAGTTGAACGGAATGGACAGTGTCTTGAAAGGAGGATATAAGATGAACATCAACAAAAGCAAAACGAGGATAATGGAATGTAATCGAATTAAGTCGGGTGATGCTGAGGGAATTAGATTAGGAAATGAGACACTTAAAGTAGTAAAGGAGTTTTGCTATTTGGGGAGCAAAATAACTGATGATGGTCGAAGTAGAGAGGATATAAAATGTAGACTGGCTATGGCAAGTAAAGCGTTTCTGAAGAAGAGAAGTTTGTTAACATCGAGTATAGATTTAAGTGTCAGGAAGTCTTTTCTGAAAGTATTTGTATGGAGTGTAGCCATGTATGGAAGTGAAACATGGACGATAAATAGTTTGGACAGGAACAGAATAGAAGCTTTCGTAATGTGGTGCTACAGAAGAATGCTGAAGATTAGATGGGTAGATCACATAACTGATGAGGAGGTATTGAATAGGATTGGGGAGAAGAGGAGTTTGTGGCACAACTTGACAAGAAGAAGGGACCGGTTGGTAGGACATGTTCTGAGGCATCAAAGGATCACAAAATTAGCATTGGAGGGCAGCATGGAGGGTAAAAATCGTAGAGGGAGACCAAGAGATGAATACACTAAACAGATTCAGAAGGATGTAGGTTGCAGTAAGTACTGGGAGATGAAGAAGCTTGCACAGTATAGAGTAACATGGAGAGCTGCATTAAACCAGTCTCAGGACTGAAGACAACAATAACAACAGGTAAAATATGACGTTCTCAGAGTTCAATGGAAAATTTTTAGAGGAGCTTTGGTCTATGCAAAAACGGGATAAGTAGTGGCGTCAGTTCGTCGTCGCAGAAATGACAGAGAATCATGGTCGTAGTACCATGAAACACTACTGTGAGTCCTGGTTTAAGAATTTAGAAAATCTAAAAATACGCGTTCAGAACCAGAGATAGTGTGAGTGTTATGGAAGAAACTGCCTGACGATTCGAAACGTTACGTCAGCGGCAGGCATAAAACGGTCGTTGATTTCTTAGAGAAAGTCGAAGATGGAGATCGGTGGCGTGAAACACATGGTCAAAGAACTATCAGGAACAAGTTATACCTGAGAGAAGAGCCTGAATGAGCACTAAACAAATATGATTGAGAGGACGTGGTAGAGCATGTTTTGGTAACCGTAGTAGAGGTAATTTCAACAACTGTATGAGCCACAAAGATGAGAAAAACTAACACACACACACACAGATTTGGGTCTGCCGCGCGCGGAAAAGAGAAACTGACCCAAGAAAGGACGACAGCAAAGGTGCTATAGGTACGAAGATAGGGATAGAAGGGTAGAGCATTGTCTTGTTGGAAACAATTTCCGCGGCCGAACCAAAAGAAAGGATATAGATACCTGGTATTAGAGTAGAAACGATCGCTAGGAAGAAAGATGAAATTAAAAACGATCAAACGGAACAGAGGAAGAGAATTAGAGATAACGTATTAAGAGGAAGGAAGGTGATTCGGAAGTGACAAAGGAGGGATACATTGTTGCGGAAGGTAGTGATAATTGCAACGTAGAAGACGGATCAGATGACGTTGCGTCGTTTGGGGAACGGTTTTGGAGAAGTCAAGCAAGATACGGAAGGTATTGAACTAGAAGAGGCTCTACCCTTAACATGTGCAGATAAAATTTGAAAATTAAAACAACAACTAGAGAGCACTGACGAAGAAGTAATGTTCGAAGGGGAAAATGAAGAGGGTGATCCTAGAATAAAATTAATAGAAACCCATTCCAGTTTTGATGCATATCCATTAGCGGCGGAAATCCACAACGGTGCAAGACATTACGAAGAAAGTAGTAATATAATGTGCGGAGCCAATGAAATAAAGGTTCATGAGACCGACAGTACTTTTGCTGACGTCATAGAAAAAACAATTACTTCCAAACAAGGCGGAAAAACGGACTGAGGATGAGATTCATTGTCTTGACAAAAATTTTCAACTTGATTCTCATGAAGATTCAAGAAAATTCGAGTGAAGTTAATCACAATAAGTAGGCTGTTTAGATTTTTATGTTGGTAACGCCACATGGCGCTGTGTATGAAAATCACAGACTGTGCTGTGCAGCCTGTGGATGGTTGGACTCATTGTTGGGATATTAATATACATTGTGTGGTGGTGGCCAGTTGGATGTGAACAGCCCGTAGCGTTTGGCAGTTGGAGGTGAGCCGCCAGCAGTGGTGGATGTGGAGAGAGAGATGCCAGAGTTTTGAGAGGTTACTTTGAGCAGACGATCTGGATGTGTGTCCGTCAGAAAAAGAAAATTTGTTTAATTGGATGTCACAAAATTATATATATAATGCCTTTTGAACATTATTAAGGGAAATACATTGTTTGCTCTCTATCAAAATCTTTCATTTGCTAACTATGCCTATCACTAATTAGTGCCTTCAGTAGTTAGAATCTTTTATTTAGCTGGCAGTATTGGTTTTCGCTGTAATACTGTAGTTCGAGTAACGAAGATTTTTGTGAGGTAAGTGATTCATGAAAGGAATAGGTTATTGTTAGCCAGGGCCATTCTTTTGTAGGGATTGTTGAAAGTCAGATTGCGTTGCGCTAAAAAAATATTCTGTGTCAGTTTAGTGATGATCAGAATAAGTAAAGAGAAAACTGTTTGAGTACGTTGAATTTTGCTCAGCTGTTTGAAAATCAAATAACGTAGAAGTTTACCAGCACAGTCATTCATAATTTTCCAAAGGGGACGTTTCATATGTCGACCCTTATCCGGGGATACCTCACTGGAATCTTCTGATTTTTTCTTGTAGTTTGAGTAATTAGTGTAGTTATTGTTTATTGCTAGCGCGTAATTGTAGAGAGAATTTCCTTTGTAGTTGTAGTTTTTCATTGTTGTAATGTAAAACAGTTGTGACATGCATGTAGATTTGCACCAAGTATTTCGCAGCCGCGCTTCCAATTAAGTGGATATTATTTTCAGTGCTATTTTAATGTGTTTCCTTATTTTACTCTTCAAATTGTGCTTTTCTGTGTTATCGTGTGAAATATTGTGACAATTATGGCGTGTGAAAAATCTGATACTAGGCTCCAAAGTAAACTGAGAAATGACAGTGAAGACGAGAGTAGTGTGTTAGCACCACCGCGTAATGAATTAACAGACATTCAAAGTAGTAATTTGGTAACTGTGGAGAAATGGACCAGGCGGCAAATAATGGTGTAGACAGTGAAACAATTAGTGAACAAGGAAGAATTGTCGATCGTTCAGTCGGTAACAGCTCGCCTCAGGAATCCGAAATGACAGGACAAAATTTTGCAAATACTGTAGATTCAGGTTTTGCGACATTACCCGTTTCTCAATCAAGTCAAGACACATTTTCTGCTTTTCTAAATGCGAATGTTGCCGGTGCAAATGCACTGCCGATAAACACAAAGGAACAAGTTCCAAACACTAATACGTTGTTATTGCAATTCATGCAACGAATGGAACAAAATCAGGAACTAGCACAGCAACAGCTACAAAATTTAGACACAATGGAACAAAATCTTCAAAAGTTAAACACAATTGAGCAAACGCTTGAACAAACACGTGAAGGTTTAACTGCTGAGTTACTTAAAATCGAATCGAAATGTCAAAAAGTCTGTAATGACGTAAAAACACAAATTTGTGAGCATTTTCAACCTATTTTTTTGCGTCATGAAAATGCATTACAGAATCCCGAAGCAGCCATAAAAGTAATGCTAACTATTGTTCATGAAAATCACGACACCTTGCAAGCTAAAATTGACTCTGTTGCATCTACCGATTCGGTTACGCAACTTGCAAAAACTCAGGAAAACTTAAAGGACACAGTAGATACGATTTCAACACAAATGGACGACACTCTGAAACTTGGTTCAGAAAAACACACGGAGGAAATCAATTCATTATCGGAGAAAGTAGCCGAACTTTCGGCTCAGTTCACTAACTGATCTACAAAGGTAGATGATGATCTGAATGACACAACACCAATAGCCTATACTGATACGGAGGAGTATGAACAAATTAGAAAATTCAAACAAAATCAGAATCAAATTATTACGCAACACAAAAGGGAAAATCCGGGAGGTACAAGATCAGTTGGCACAAGTAATACAAGAATTACATACTTTAGAGGACACTCGCGCTCCATTAAGGGAAGAGGGACTTACAAATACGGAAAAGCCACAAAATAACAACACAGGGCATTTCGGAAATTATGAAAGAAATTGGCAAGGTGCGCCGAATTTTGAGATGGAACCGCTGACACGCCATAACAATGACCGACATGCGACTCGCCGACATGATAATTTTGACTATAAGCTGTTTATTACTACACATAAATTCAAAACATTTAAGAATTCTAGAAATGACATTCATCCATAAGCGTGGCTTGATCAATTTTCTCATTGTTTTCCTCCAAACTGGTCATTAGAGCACAGATTGGAATTTATGTGTGGCTACTTGGAATATTAACCTGCTGTAAGAAAGCGTTCGATCATTCGCGATTGTCATAGTGAAGGAGAATTTTATCATGCCTTCCTCTCAGCATAATGGTCTCAAGCTACTCAAGACCGAGTAAAACATAGCATCATAATGATGAAATACATTGAACAATCTGAATTTTCCAGTCCAAAACAATTAGTGAATTTTTTTTGTGGGGAGCATGCGGGCTATGTAAGTAGGCTGTTTAGGTTTTTATGTTGGTAACACCACATAGCGCTGTGTATGAAAATCACTGACTGTGCTGTGCAGCCTGTGGATGGTTGGACTCATTGTTGGAATATTAATATACATTGTGTAGTGCTGGGCGTTTGGATGTGAACAGCCCGTAGCGTTGGGCAGTTAGAGGTGAGCCGCCAGCAGTGGTGGATGTGGAGAGAGAGATGCCAGAGTTTTGAGAGGTTACTTTGAGCAGACGATCAGGATGTGTGTCTTTCAGAAAAAGGAAATTTGTTTAATTGGATGTCACCTCACAAAAATCTTCGTTACTCGAACTACTACAATACAATGAGTGCCAATACTGCCAGCTAATTAAAAGATTCTAACTACTGAAAGCACTAACTACTGATAGGCATAGTTAGCAAATATATATATATATATATATATATATATATATATATATATATATATATATATGATGACTTTTGAACATTATTAAGGAAAATACACTGTTTGTTCTCTATCAAAATCTTTCATTTGCTAACTATGCCCATCAGTGGTTAGTGAGTTCAGTAGTTAGAATCTTTTAATTAGCTGGCAGTATTGGCACAGATTACGTTGCGCTAAAAATATTGTGTGTGAGTTCAGTGATGATCAGAATAAGTAAAGAGAAAACTGTTTGAGTACGTTGAGTCTTGCTCAGCTGTTTGAAAATCAAATAACGTAGAAGTTTACCAGCACAGTCAGTTATAACTTTCCAAAGAGGACGTTTCATCACAAAAGTAGCTAATTCAGATTTATTTACAATCGACCTTCCAAAATTGTAAATACTCCTCATGCTAACACTTTTTGGAATATCCAGCATCAAGAAAGAGTGTAGGCATAAGAAACATATGTCTGAGGAAACATAAGCCATTAGTTAAAAATAATTAACAGGTATTAAATACAGTCTGAAATAAATATATATTTAAAATGTGCAATAATTTAATTATTTAGTGTTGTTCAATGTAATAATTTTGCATTATAAAGCACAATCCACAATATGATTTTCAAGTTCTACAAAAATTAATTTCACATAAAATCTAACAAAAAGTGAGTTGTGATGTACTCATTTTACAGTGAGAGACTGGACGTCAAAGAGAGTGAAAAAGACTTAATGAATCCACTATAAGTGAAAGCACAATATAAAATGAAGTGTAGGCAAGAGACACTATAGTCGGCATTGCCCTCTTTTATTTTAGAAAATTTTTCAGTGTAGTTATTCGTTTATTTTGAATGACTCGTGTTTTGCAGTAAGTAAAAAGAACATGTATATAGCAGTTTAATCTGCATGTTTTCAAACTGAAAGTGACGACAAACGTTGTATTCAATAAACAATAAATATGTTATGCTGATGTAATGATAAACATACACACTATACTGAAAAAGTTATTACCTAATAAATTTTTGTATCTATATGAACTGTAAAGCGTTTTATCTGTGTATGTTATCCTGTTCGAAAATAATCTGTTGAAAATAAACCAATTATTCAATGACAGTTACATTGTACGAAGAAAAATTTCTCTGAAGTAATCCTTACAGGGTATTTCGACGCAATGTGTGGTCATATGTATCGAAAAGTTTTAATTTGACGAATAAATATATTAAATTTTTTTCAATTAAACTGTGACCATAAAAATAGATACATGTTTTCTATACGTTAAATGTTTTTGATGATTTGTTAAAAAAGTGAAGTAATCGTTATTGTTGAAATACCAAAAGCATAATGTGAATTTTTTTGTAATTATAACGACTGTAATATTCATAGCTTACTTGAAAATGTATAAAACTTTCTATAAAGCAACTAATCAAATTGGAAATTTGCAATGGGCTTTCAATCTACGGTTTCGTGGATGACCTGGGTGCTGTGAGGCGCGGAGAGGACAGAACAGACCGAAAAGACAACAATCGCAGGCAGGGTAGCTGGGTTGCGTCCATAGCTGTTTCATGTCTGATGACGTTAATATTTTTTGAGTGTTAACACTGTGCATAACCGAGTGGCAGCGACTTTTGTATTGTAACGTCGTATCCGCAAATTGCGGTTGTTGGATAATAAGATTATCCAGCATAAATCTATGATGAAAACTGGAGTCATTGCAACATCTAGAAAAATGGCTACCGTAAGCAACATGGTAGAAAGAAATTAATTCCATCTCACTGGAGACATGAAGAGCCTGGCTAATTATCGTTCTACATCTACAATTATAGCACAACAATAGCTACCTGCTCGATAAACAAGGCACGAATTTTTTTTAAATCCAAGCGAATAGATTAATTGTAATGAATTTTGCAGTCAGGAACTTAATACGCACTTATTTAAAAGTTTCTGTTAAATTTACTATCTTAAAGTCAGAAACTAATCCCGATTTCCTTGCCACTATGTTTAAATAATTTTGAGTTAATGTAAACGGTCAAAAGACCGCTTAAAATAATTTCAGCATCACGACATGAAAGACTGTCATTGTGTATTTAGCTGGAAAAGACAGCTTTCAATTTGCTTGTGTGGACATAAAATTGATTGCTCGCAATTCTAATTCAATAATTTCTTCAAATTTTGAGATTACTTTAAGTTAATTTTCAGTTATTTAATTTTCATTAATACACAACTGTAATACTTAAGGATGGTAGCCATTGAGCTACCTCAGAATCTCAGAGCTTTCATCCAGCTGGATTCCAAATGGAACGTTTAAAATGAATTGTAATAAAATAAGTTCATTTCAGTAATAGTTACATAGCTTCATAAAGAATAAAAGAAAATTGCTCCTTCAGTGCTGACGACCACAGATCTTCGTAAAATTAATATCGTTTTAGAGGGACTGTCGTAAGGTAAGATTATACCAATCTGTAACCCATTCGCTATAATGGTGAGAATAAAGCTACCACGTAGGTAGTGAAGCGCCAAAATTATTGCAAATCTCGCCTTTTATCCTCATTGCACTTTTGAGAGAGGTCCAGGAGAAAACCAGTTGCCTAAAAATTAGCAGCATTTCATTAGGTAGATTACACATGTTCGCGTCAGTATTAAAATATTATGAGTCACAAAATAGTGACAGTTATGCAGTGCAGATTAAATGCTAATTTCCAGCTGAGCGAAGAAAGAGACTTTAGTTTTCTGGGACGATATGGGAGACAGCGCCCGGGTCGGGCAATGCGCTGCCACAAAAAAGCGCGATACAGTAGTCTGTTTATTCGTAGCTCCACAGGCATCAAAGCATTTTCTTTCCAGTAACCTAAAATATTATTCTGCACCATATTACACATCTTAGAAAGTAAACATAGCTATTCCAATAGCTAAAAGTCGTTAGTTTCGTAGTTACAAAGAAGTACTTTCACTACTACGAAATCATTAAAAAACTAGATTACATGTACAGATTGTACTTGAAAAAGTTTAGACGAATCACCACACATGGAGACCTATGGTTTGATTACAAGATGGATATACAGGTAAATGTCAGATCACTGAAGTCAAGCAGAGATGGGCATGGCCAGTAGTCGGATGGGTGACCGTCCTGGTATGCCGCGCGCTGTTGAGAATTTTCACCTTGCCTTTACGGCAGAAGCGTCAGGAAGGGTGGTGGCGCAGAGTCTGTTTTCATCAGCTTTTTCGTAATGTCCTGGTTTCAGTTCCAGTGTCCCTCCGCAGTGTCTCATGAAATGAGAACAGCGACACTATTGATGTTGAGCCGCCCGTCAGATGGGGACGTTAAGCTAGACGGCCCCCTCACTGCTCTTCGAGAGGCGTAGGCTATGTGCCCGCACCTCCTTTCACCCTCTCCCTTCTCTCATCATCTCCAACGTACACACGGCACCACGCTACACATGCACACATTACAATCACTTATACTTAACACATACACTTACTCACGTAACTCTTACACTTCAGGAAGGGAAGGTGCCTGTGGACGAGGAGGACAGAGAACACCTTTCAAATTGTGTGGCTGAATCGGCCATTCAGCCCCCAGTCAGTCATGCCATATGCGACTTCACTTTTTACTATATTACTAAAATGGCAAGCTATTATTACACTTCACAGGGATTAGGATCATGATAATATACCTAAAGGATTTTAAGCAGTTGGACCATTGTTTTCATCTCAAAAATACAACACTGTTTTATAAAGGATATATGAAAGCAATATTTGAACAATATTTCGTTTCGCAGTTGCGATTATTTGTAGCAGGTCAAAATACAGTCGCCAGTACAAATTGGACTGATAGTTTTGAAAAAAATGTTAATAATTTTAAGTTAAGAGAATCGTTAGATAAAATGGAACCTTCTAACATATATGTCGTGTGTCAAAAGATTCGCAGAATCAGTCACTATCAACACAATCACATGTGTATTTTTATCTATATTTAACCATTTATAAAAGACTGTAAAATTACAATGTAAACAATACGAATATTAATAATAATTATACAGTTTGCAACCTTTTTATCAATTACTGTATATGAATGACTTCAAAACAGAGTGGAATAGGAAGCTAGTTACTTTGTTCAGGAAGCAAATTTTCGGTTCGGATTATATAATCTAAGAAGTGCAGTTTTCTCTGACTTTACTAGTGATGTTACTCACATTTTAGCAATTTGTTTATTACTATTATTAACAAAACTAAACGGTCTCTTTATAATTAGATTCAACATTATTGATACTCAGATTATGTGACTGAGGTCAACAACTGTCTCGAAACGGACGAAGATTAAATACCACAAATTAAGTCAGATCAAAGAAGGTATTGATCCATACACCTTTAAAAATCTAGTAAAACAGCGCATTGGTTGGAGGCAATGATGCTTGATCTACGGCAGTGATGGTGGATGCGTGGTTCAGCATACAAACTTCTATAATACATATAATCTTTCATTCCATACCCAAACACCGTAGAGCATTGCACACTATAGTAATCTGGTTATGCGTCCAACCGAGACTTATTTCCAGCAAGGTTGCACGTAATATAGCCCCGGTTCCACTACAAAGTGCTGATGGTCTAAACCATGGCCGGCCATTGCTTGCCAAACTTCATGTGGACCAAGTGTGTGGGCCCTGTGCGGGCCAAAACTCGTTCTGTCTCGGCTTTGGGCGGCACTTCTCGGGAACACTCGCTATAACGCGACAATTCATTTAATATTGCGGTGTGTCATTTCTCGGCCCCCAAAATTCTCTTCAGTTCGGCAGAATCGTGGTATCAGCGCTGTTCACCCTTGCTATTTGTTCTTGTATGAAACACATTCACAGGTCCTGTGGCGGTTTGCACAAAAGGAGGCAAGCCTTTAAAAATGAATATGAATGACAGAAGAGAGGGATAGGAATTCTCAGTATATATATTGCAGTCGCATAAGCAAAGGGTACTGCAAATGTGCTATGAAAAGACATTACAGTACCAGGCAGAACAAAATATAAAGATTTAGTTGACAAAGAAGGAGCGAATAATTACAACAATTGACCAGATGGACTTCATTGAGGGAGCATGGCTACAACGATTATTCGATATAACACTCCCTATTGTTGAATTAATGAAGGAAAAATGAGTGCAGGTACGAAAATTAGAACATCCTGAATGGGTTGCAGACTGCACACTGTCAGATTTTCAATACAATGCCTCTGCTAAATTTGTAATTAACAGCATTTTTTTCGCATTTCCAGTATCTTCCTGCTGGTCGGTGTGGTCGAGCGGTTCTAGGTGCTTCAGTCCGGAACCGCGGTGCTGCTACGATTTCGCAGATTCGAATACTGCCTCGGGCATGGGTGGGTGTAATGTCCTTAGGTTAGTTCGGTTTAAGTAGTTCTACGTTCTAGGGGACTGATGACTTCAGATGTTAAGTCCCATAGTGCTCAGAGCCATTTGAACTATTTTTTAACAATAAATTTCTAGTTATCGAACCCTAAGTATGAATCAGTAACAGGACAACTATTTTTCATACATAACCAAACATAATAATATTCTTCATAATTAGTGAAAAAGTATGTACTTTTTGAACTGACATTGATAACACTGCAGTATATACTATGTGATCAAAAGTATCTGGACACCCCCCAAAAGATACATTTGTCATATTAGGTGCATTGTGCTGCCACCTACTGCCAGGTACTCCATATCAGTGACCTCAGTAGTTATTAGACATCGTGGGAGAGCAGAATGGGGCTCTCCGCGTAACTTACGGCCTTCGAACGTGGTCAGTCGATTGAGTGTCACTTGTGTCATACGTCTGTACGCGAGACTTCCACACTCCTAAACATCCCCAGGTCCACTGTTTCCGATGTTATAGAAAAATGGAAACGTGAAGGGACACGTACAGCGCAAAAGCGTACCTCTTCTGTTGACTGACAGACCTCGCCGACAGTTGAAGATGGTCGTCATGTGTAATAGGCAGATGTCTATCCAGACCATCACACATAAATTCCTAACTGCATCAGGATCCACTGCAAGTGCGGTGATGGTTAGGCGGGAGGTGAAAAAACTTGGATTGAATGGTCGAGCGGCTGCTCGTAAGCCACACATCACGCCGTTAAATGCCAAACGTCTCCTCGCTTGGTGTAAGGAGCATAAACATTGGACGATTTAACAGTGGAAAACCGTTGTGTGAAGTGACGATTCACGGTACACAATGTGGCGATCCGATGGCAGGATGTGGGTATGGCGAATGCCCGGTGAACGTCATCAGCTAGCGTGTGTAGTGCCAACAGTAAAATTGGGAGGCGGTGGTGTCATGGTGTGGTTGCGTTTTTCATGGAGGAGGCTTGCACCCCTTGTTGTTTTGCGTGGCACTATCACAGCACAGGTCTTCATTGGTGTCTTAAGCTCCTTCTTGCTTCCCACTGCTGAAGAGCAATTCTGTGATGGTGATCGAGCACCTGTTCATAGTGCACGGCCTGTGGCGGAGTGGTTACTCGATAATAAGATCCCGGTAATGGTCTGCCCTGCACAGAGTCCTGACCGAGTCCTATAGACCACCCTTGGGATGTTTTGGAACGCCGACTTCGTGCCTGGCCTCACCGACCGACATCGATACCTCTGCTCAGTGCAGCATTCCGTGAAGAATGGGCTGCCGTTCCCCAAGAAACCTTCCAGCACCTGGCTGGAGGTATGTCTACGAGAGTGGAAGCTGTCATCAAGCCTAAGGGTGAGCCAACACCACACTGAATTCCAGCATTACCGATTTAGGGCGCCACGAACTTGAAAGTCATTATCAGCCAGGTGCCCGAATAATTTTGATCACATAGTGTATACAGTAACAGTATAAAGTGATGGTTTTACAATTTCCGTTTCATTTTCACTACAGCCATAAATTCGGGAATTTACACAAATTATTTCTTATGTAAATGCGTTACTACTTTACCTTGTAGATACGTTCAGAAAGAAAACAGTCACAGCCACGAAGGTAAGGCTTTCTACGAAAGCGCCAAACATAATAAGCCGTACCGTCCTGTGTTCGGTGTGTCTGCCCTGGACATAAATTTCATGACATACCTGCTACAATACCCGAGAATCAACTGGCAGAGAATTTAAGGGCTGAACTTGTGGCAGGAGCGCAGAGGATAAATTGAGAGATGACTTCCACCTTCTTAGTGCACATTAACGACAAGCTACGTTGATTTACTGACAGACTTAGTCGAGTATATAAAAAATGTTCCCGAGATGAATGAGAAGGCAACTGCAGCTCGGCTGACGGACGAGCTAAAATGGTTCATTAATTGTCAGAGACGCTGCACAGTTGGCATACAAAAGAAACACCACCGTGGAAGAACGTATTGTTTACAAGCAGGTGCGTAGTAGTTCAAAAATGGTTCAAATGGCTGTGATCACTATGGGACTTAACATCTATGGTCATCAGTCGCCTAGAACTTAGAACTACTTAAACCTAACTTAACATAAGGACATCACACAACACCCAGTCATCACGAGACAGAGAAAGCGCAGTAGTCAGTCAGCAAAAAAGGTTATAATTCAGACACAGACTAGCTGTCGCGTGAAAAAATCACCGTGGTCTAGGGGTAGTCAAAGTAAAAGATGCAGTTTATTCCCCTGTCTGTGAATTGAAAATGAATTGTTACTTCAATTTATCGACAGTAAACATTGTACCGTAAACAAAAATACTATTCATTGATTACTTCACGGGGGTAAATGACGGTAGCTACGAAAAATTCTTTCTTGAGCATGTTATTGACAATGCCGTCAAAAACGTCTATCGTATCAGTTCAGCATTAGCGGGCATAATGAAAACTTAGTGCACATGATCAAACTTATTACTGATCCGCTACCACCAGCAGTAACGTATTACCTATTCGACCACTTCTTGTCCCCAAGAGTTTTCCCAGCTGCTTAAAAGCACAGACTCTTCTAACAATTGTACGACAACGACACTGCTACAACACCCTCTAGCATTCTGTCTGCATTCTTCTGGCGCAGACAAAAAATTGTCCAAGTCCTTCACCGATGTATCGTCATGTTAACGACGAACAAACTGCTGCACGAAAGCCTGTAAGAATTCTGCAAACATAGTAGCACAACTTGTGCCAAAACAAAAGTACGCTTGATTATTACCATTAATGTTAGTGGTAGTGGTATGCACAGAACTATAATTAATATCATTATACAATGACGCCGTGATGTAAAAGTTTCGTATGTGATATAAGAGACTGTTTTGGCTCCTAAGTTGACCAGATTAAATAAATAAATAAATCTACTGACTTCACTTTCTATTTATTTTCATTAATTGCTGTTATCTATGTCTTCAATGTTCTTTGGGTAACCTTCAATTTTTGTAATGGTTTTTGGAATGGTTTTAGTACCTAAACCCACGTGTCCTTGCCAAAAGTCAAAATTTGTAATACATTTTGTAAACTTCTGTTTTAAACACAATGGGAATTTCTACTCTTCAGTTCATTTCTCTTCTGTCCAAACGGCTTCAAATGGCTCTGAGCACTATGGGACTTAAAATCTGAGGTCATCAGTCCCATAGAACTTAGAACTACTTAAACCTAACTAACCTAAGGACATCACACACATCCATGCCCGAGGCAGGATTTGAACCTGCGACCGTAGCGGTCGCGCGGTTCCAGACTGAGGCGCCTAGAACCGCTCGGCCTCAGCGGCCGGCTTTTTTCTGTCAGTTCGGTCTTTGTTTCCACTTCTCTAAATACAAAAATTGATAAACTGAAGCGACATCTGTCTGCAACTACATTACCACTACATCTATATCCATACTTTGCAAACAGCTGTGGAAAGCATGGCGCTGCCCGTTGCACCACTCAAAAAGATTTGGACTTTTTACCGAGCCATTCACTTATGGAACACAGGAAGAATGTTTGCTTAAACACCTCTCTGCATGCTGTAATTAATTCGTACCCGAGCTCATTCAATTTTCTTTTTGACTACCTGATATGAGACATATTAGAACTTATTTCCAGGGCTATTGATTGTATTAAGTTCTTCTCTTTATTGATGTTTATCTGTACTAGTAGTGGACAGTACAACGAAGGTGGTTCAGGCGCATTTCACCAACACTTAGTACTTTTTCTTTCTTAGTCTAGTGTTCAGAATACTTCCTTTACGACTACTGAGAGTAGTTTTAGTCATATAGAAACTACTCCTCTTCCCTTTCTCTGTCCATTTCCTCCTTCCCTTCTGTCTGTTCATCTCCTCCTCTCCCCTCTCTCTGCCTTTGCCTTCCTCGCCCTCTCCCCGCCTCTCTCTTCCCCCCTCCATCTCTGTCCATCACCTCCTCTCCCCTCTCTCTACCCATCTCCCACTCGTCCTATCTGCCCACCTCCTCTTTCCCCCTCACTTCTGTCCATCTTCTCCTCCTTTCTCTCTCTGCGTTATCACGTTCACCCGAATTTGAGGCAGGTGGTTCTTACCCCCACACTATTTCATTCCAGATTTTAACTAAAATGTGTACCAAATTCGAATGAAACCTTTCCAGGGATTTAGGATGAACTTTTTACCAGTGTCTTTGTCCACTACGCACTTGCCAATTATATATCTACAACAAAAGGAAGACCTGCTTGATCTCCAGTCAGTTGATAGTTGGTGGGTGGAGAGACAACATTGCTGTTGTAGGTAGTCTGCAAAAACTATTTATAGATGTTAGCCACTGATGCATCGCCGCGCGGGATTAGCCGAGCAGTCTCAGGCGCTGCAGTCATGGACTGTGTGGCTGGTCCCGGCGGAGGTTCGAGTCCTCCCTCGGGAATGGGTGTGCGTGTTTGTCCTTAGGATGATTTAGGTTAAATAGTGTGTAAGCTTAAGGGACTGATGACATTAGCAGTTAAGTCGCATAAGATTTCATACGCGTTTGAACATTTTGAACTGATTCATCGTACATACGAATGGTGTTATCCCCCTCAGCATCAGCCAAGTCCTGAAGACGGTACACTGAAACACCGACACTGGCAGCCATACAATAAATGACATCATATGGACGGCTGTAGGTGTCTCATTTTCTTACGTGAATGAACGGCCGATGTCCCCCAGCCACCAGTCACAAGGATAGACATACAAATTCAAGAATGCGGTGCAGCGATCGTCAGATCAACTGGTTGTAGTGTTGAAGTAGGAGTCGTTGGATAAATCGTTCTCTTCGTTCAGCAATCTATCAGGTACTTCATTCTTGCAACATAAATCTCTATTTCATCTAAAATGTCTGTGCATTTACCTTGTCCTTTCTATGTACAATCTTTAATTGTTCTCGAATAGAACCAACATTGCGATTCTCCTTTACCAAATGTGCACCTAAATTAGTTTTGTTAGTTGGATGAGTGTGTTGTCTAAATCGTATCGAATGTTCTACCAGACTGACCTAAACGTAGCCACACTCACTGTTATTTTTTCCATTCTGGAAATAATTTTGAAATTTCCTTTTAGGTTATTTTTCCTTTAGCTTCAAACATTTTTATGAAAAAAATCATTCATATCTATAGTGCAGCAGAAACGTACTCAATGCGAGACGTGCAGCGCGGATTTGTGAGAAGCCCATCCGTATCTCTATGAAGCAATCCATCAAGGTAGTTTATGTATAGGCGATAACAGCTGAACGGCTTGAGAGTCTGCACACGACAGTGGGATCTATCCTGATCGGTCTCTTAATCGTTACTAAGACATGAATAAGGAATCTGCTTCCTGCTCTTGGTAGACGCACCTTTTGCATCTATTTATCTGGAAATATGGCACTGTTGTAAAATTAAATGCTAACGCTCACGGACGATTTATAAAGTATTCAAATTCAAGAAAACATAACGTTAATGACTGAGCTGTGCATTCAGCATATAAACGTTTTTGAAAATGATACTCAATTGCGTAAGGGTAAGGTTATATGCTTTCAAGGTATGTGGCGCTCTATAAAGACAAAATATACTCTACTTCAGTCTTGGTTGGAGTTGTCAGACCATAGGAATTATGATCGAGCAGCCGTTCAATCACAATGTGCGACTATAAACTATAGCAATGTTATGTCGTCCGATGTTAAACTGTGATGTGGAAATTACGACTGTTTGTGAAGGACAAGTGAAAAGTTATCTGTGTCATTAATTTTCATTTTCTTCCACGAGGCGCTTCGAGGGATTACCCATCATCTTCCGGTGGATCAGTTGAATGCAATACATTTTTGTTTCGCCGTATTTATAAGGATCTTCATTGTTTTTTTTAATTCGAAATGAAAGTTACGACAGACGACTCGCTGAATCGAGAAAAATAAATTTTAATCCAATACACTGAGGAACCTGAAGATCATGGTGTAAGCCCTTGAAACGCGTCGTAGAACAAAAGCAAGATCAATGATACAGATAATTGATTAAATTTATAAACTGTTGTTCCTATATTGCCCAGTGTTACGTCTTTACTAAGAACTAATGTATTAAGTTTCATACATGAAAACAGTTCCAGGAGATTTGAAAACAGTAAAGCATTAATTACAGTACACACCAGAACAATTGTAGTTGCATCTACTTCACTGAGCAATTCAATTAATTTATTATTGTAACTCATAGGTCAGCGATTTTATAGGCGCTGCCGTCGATGGCGTAGTCTCTGACTGGTGACATCAGGAATTACCTATAGAAACCAATCACTATAAGAACTCACATGTGTTAACGTACTTTTTTCCTTTACGTACTCCAAAGAGATGACTCCTGATTGTAGATATTGTCATGTCGTCACAAATGAGACATCCTCATGTTTATTTACAACGAGCTGAGTGGAAGACTTGCGTGTACTTTTCTCCTCAGTCACTTGCAGCTATGCGCGTGAAAAAAGCTGGACGCGTGAATTGTTTCATTGCTGTATCGAATGGGTACTTTACCTCAGCTGAACTAGGAGCAATAAAACGGGTATGATATTGCTCCCTGCTAGCGGGCATGCGTACGAGAAGCGGGGTAGGCGGCGACCGACATAAATGAGCGTACTCGGCGAACGGCCACGCCACTTGGCATCCGACCATCCAGTGATTAAGCCGTAGTGACGTGCGATACTAGAGGCAGGTGGGCAGGGCGCCTGTTGGGCGGAAATGGCCGTATCGTTCACTTCTATTGCGCCCGTCCAGCCGCTATGTTCCATGGTAAAGAATGGTGCACCAGCTGCATCTGCTGCAAAGCACCTCAATAAAAATCAGGAACGCCTTCACTCGCCTACTGCAGACAACCCTTCTCGTTACTTACCATTATATCATCGTAAACCTTACCGAGCGCTTCGAGCAAGGTGGCACAGTGGTTAGCACACTGGACAGTTCAGATTTAGGTTTCCCGCGATTTCTCCAAATATCTCCAGGCAAATTCTGAGATGGTTCTTTGAGAGAACCCGAGCTAATGACCTCATTATCGACTGCAAGTTAATCCCTAATCTTCCTTATCTTGCCGCGTGTGGCAAGTAGGCAAACTGCAGACACCGCAAACGCTCCATCTCGTTCCTCGGACTTCTCCAGGTGACTTGCCGGTTTCAGGAGAACGAGGTGAGTTTAGAAGGGGATCCCAGAAAGTCGTTGCGCTATTTGGCACTTCACACTGATGTGTCAGGCGATCTGTTTATAGGGTCCATGAAGAAACGTAAACTGAAGTATTACATAGTAGCTATACTGCATCGACCTGCAACGACCCTGTCGTCTATTCTCTCTAAATATCGTGGACTTCTATCATCTACTTTACAAGTGACTAGCCTCTTCAGCTCATTGCTGCAGTCTTTAGCTGTTGTTGTATCATGAACTATGCACCCGAAAAGATTAATAAAAATTTCACTTCGACACCTTCCAGAAGCGCCGGCCGAAGTGGCCGTGCGGTTAAAGGCGCTGCAGCCTGGAACCGCAAGACCGCTACGGTCGCAGGTTCGAATCCTGCCTCGGGCATGGATGTTTGTGATGTCCTTAGGTTAGTTAGGTTTAACTAGTTCTAAGTTCTAGGGGACTAATGACCTCAGCAGTTGAGTCCCATAGTGCTCAGAGCCATTTGAACCTTCCAGAACTGCTTTCACTGAAACTTAATTTTATTAATTAAGTGATCTGTGTATAACACCTGCTTGAGTGTTATTAAGCCTATAACATTCCGGAACATTTAGCGAAATTTATGTGATTGGGATGGGGGGGTGGGATTCTTTCTACATAGAAACGAACACTTTTTTCTTCCCTTCACTCTTATCTTACTTATCGTTGTCATATCTTCATGCTTTCCACTAAACCACAGCGCCTGTGTTTACAGCTGGGTCAAGTACCAGTACAAACTCACCTTCACTATTTTTCTTCCGTAAATAAATATTTTTGCCTATAGCAGTTATTTGTCGGTCTTGAAGGGACAAATAGTTATTTTAATTGAAGTACTGAAATTTGCCTTGAAAGAATGCAACTTTACCTTTAGTACGAAAATGAAACTAGCAAGATATTTACTGTCGACTGCCTTAGCAATCAGATTAACGAAATGTCTACAAATAACAATGAAATTATCCGTTTCGATTTATAAAATTTATTTTTAGTCTGAGAAACCACAGAAGCTAACAGGCAGTTCGTCAACAAGTGGCCACGAAAGCCTTAACAATCAAATCAAATTAACCAACGAATACCACAATGCGGTCTCCCACAGTAGAATCTAAAAATTCTGCGTGGTGTCTGTTTGTTCTATATCGTGTCTCCCTACCACTTTCGCGCAACGACGCTCTGAGCGTGTTTTTTAGGGAATTGACTAGTTTGAACCTGGGACCTGTTGCTGGTAAGGAGACGCCAGACCACACATGACATGTAGAATTCAGAAGAGTTCAGTGAGACTAGCGATGATATAACCAAATACTTAATGATTTCAGCGTCAGCTCCACTGCACTCCCTGTAAAAGAATCTTAATACTAACTAAATTTAGTGGAAGGGGTTCAAGGCTTTCCTATTTTTAGTTAGCTGGTAAAATAACTTCGAAAAAGCAGTTAAGTTTACCATTCGAAATTTTATTCTATTCACATAACATTGTTTATAAATTGCACTATTGATAAAAGGAAATGTTTTAATACAGGATGGTAAAAACCAACTGCGTTCAACAAAAATGTGAACGAATATTCCCTGAATGGGTTTCCAAGTTCTACAATGGATCGAAGGATGACCTATGCCATATCACATCTATAATCTAGGTTTAAATTAAGTTTCACAAAAGAGGAAACTATCAAATGGTCTACAGTGACCCTCAATTATCTTTAATTACTTATCTAACTTGTTGTAAATTACAGTGCCTGATGTGGCTTCTCAATAACTATATTTTTTTTTTTTTTTTTTTAGCTCCGTCTTTAGGCCACAAGTGGCCCTTCCGGGACCGTCCGGCCGCCGTGTCATCTTCCGAGGAGGATGCGGATAAGGAGGGGCGTGTGGTCAGCACACCGCACTCCCGACCGTTAGGACGGTATTCTTTGACCGAAGCCGCTACTAATCGGTCGAGTAGCTCCTCAATTGGCATCACGAGGCTGAGTGCACCCCGAAAAATGGCAACAGCACATGGCGGCGGGATGGTGACCCATCCAAGCGCCGGCCACGCCCGACAGCGCTTAACTTCGGTGATCTCACGGGAACCGGTGTAGCCACTGCGACAAGGCCGTTGCCCTCAATAACTATATAACAGAAAAATCATCGCGTTTCAGATTTTTACTTCAAGTGCCAAATGTGAACACCATGAGATTTAATTGACGATCGACACTAGTATTACGCAAAAAGAGGATGTAACAGATGAGACTTCTTCAGTTCTAACAAGGGAACCTCCCCATCGCACCCCCCTCAGATTTAGTTATAAGTTGGCACAGTGGATAGGCCTTGGAACACTGAACACACATCAGTCGAGAAAACAGAAAGAAGTTGAATGGAACTATGAAAAAAATAAGGAAAATATACAAACTGACAAGTCCATCTCCAAGATAAGCGACATCAAGGGTAGTGTGAGCTCAGGATCGCCGTGGTCCCGTGGTTAGCGTGCGCAGATGCGGGACAAAAGGTTCTTGGTTCAACTCTTCCCTCTAGTGAAAATTTTACTTTCTTTATTTTCGCAAAGTTATGATCTGTCCGTTCGTTCACTGACGTCTCCGTTCACTATGATAAGTTTAGTGTCTGTGTTTTGCGACCGCATCGCAAAACCGTGCGATTAGTAGACGAAAGGACGTGCCTCTCCAATGGGAACCGAAAACATTTGATTGCATGGTCATATGTCAACCGATTCCTCCACAGGAAAACACGTCTGATATATTCTATACGACACTGGTGACGGCATGTGCGTCACATGACAGGAATATGTTGTCAAAAAAAAATGGTTCAAATGGCTCTGAGCACTATGGGACTCAACATCTTAGGTCATAAGTTCCCTAGAACTTAGAACTACTTAAACCTAACTAACCTAAGGACATCACACACACCCATGCCCGAGGCAGGATTCGAACCTGCGACCGTAGCAGCCCCGCGGTTCCGGACTGCAGCGCCAGAACCGCACGGCCACCGCGGCCGGCGAATATGTTGTCGACCCACCTAACTTGTACACTTGGCGAATGGGTAAAAAGATTCTTCTACCTTGCCCTATTTAGGTTTTTTTGTGGATGTGATAATCACTCCCAAAAAAGTGATGAAAACATAAGAGTTTGTCACATAAACTGCAACAAATGAATGCAACAGTTTCACAGTCACTCAGTTTTCACTGTGCTCTGTCAAAACATATGTTTTTAATGTTTTCAAATTTTTCCGTGTGTAGACCGTCAAATCCTGCATATGTCCAAGCAAATCTGAACATGTCCTGGAATTTAGGAGAGCGAAGTTGATTTTGTGTGAGTACCTGAACTTTGATAATTGTCTGAAAATAAAAAGTTAAAATTTTTGCTCTAGGGAAAACTTGAACCAAGGACCTTTTGTTCCGCAGTTGCTCACGCTAACCACAGGACCACGGCGCTCTTGAGCTCGCATTATCCTTGATACTGCCTATCTTCCACATGGACTACTCAGTTTGTATATTATGCTTATTTTTTTCCTAGATCCACACAACTTCTTCCTGTTTTCTCAAGTGATATGTGTTCAGTTTTTCAAGGCCTATCCACTGTGCCAACTTATAACTAAATCTGAGGGGGTGCGATGGGGAGGTTCCCTTGTAAGTGAAGCCTTATGCGCTCAAAAATGCGGCATCGCGTGCGTTCATTACCTTGTCAGTGTTCGTCAGGGGGCGGCAGGCAGCGCAGCTCCGCTCACCTCACCATCTCGGAAGCAACTCCTGTCCTAACTTCTCCTTACTACAATTTACCGATGTTGGTTTAAAAAAAACTATCTGGCTGTGTTTTCATCTGACCAATCAGGGTCGCAATGTTAAACTTAAGCTCCGCCTACAAAAATTATGTCTATCCAATGAGAAACGTTATACTTTTCGTGGTGGGGCATTGTTTTTAAAGTTTGCAACATAACAGAGACGCGAAAAAGTCTCACGCTAAAACTTGCGGGTGGTGTAGCCCTTTTTGTGTTATCGTAAGATCTATACTGTTCTTCTGGAGGGCTCTAGCTTTTAACATTGGCTGGGGGGGGGGGGGGGGTGGTCTTGACGTAACAGAGACGCGAAAAAGTCTCACGCTAAAACTTGCGGGTGGTGTGGTCCTAGCGGTTAGCTGGCGACGTGGGTGTCTGTCCGTCCCTTATCGTAGGGCCTTCCAGCTTAACACGGTTCTGCTCTCGGCTTCTGTTCTCGTTTCTCCCCTCGGAACTGCATCTGTCCCACGGTGGGAAGGTATGACATGCATTTAGGCATTATTGTGTTAGTCTGTGGTATTCCATTTGCTCACTCGTTACTCGTATTACTTTGGTTAATTTAATGTCACAATTTATTCGGAGCTATGTGACATAATACTGGATTTGCTTATCATGTCAGGGTTTTCATGGAAGGTGTTGGATTTGCCTGACACTTTACATATCACCACCCTTCGAACTTAATTTTTGCACTGAATTTAGGCAATGATTGAATCGTTGTCTAAGTTAGTCAAAAATATTTCTTTATCTAAATTTTCTTGCCTACTGTTCAGCCACGTTATTCTGGTTCTATGCTAGTTTGTATTACTAATTTATATTTTTATATTCTTCCAAATTATTCTCAAAAGTGACAAGAGAAGAATATTTTTATGCTATTATTAATTTTTAATAATTTTTTCTTTATTTAAGTGTGAAGTTTGTTTTTTAAGAAGTTTGTTATCGAAAGTGAGGAGTCTTTCACATCGATTTTCTTAGAAATATATTTTTTTATAAGTGTAGTAATTAAGTAAAATCTATTCCTAACACATTTTCTAAATATCATGTACAAGTAAAATGTTTTTGTTTCTAGACACTCATTTCAACATTGTTACACTATCAAATAAGAATTATTTCCAAGAATTGCGTTGACAAAGAAATATATATACACAAGTATTGAGATATTATCCTAACAAATGGTACAAATGTTAAAAAAAGGGAAAACATCCAACAAGATAATTTATTATTCTTTGTTTTTATAAGAAGAAAGTAAGTAAAATATAGTTATTCTTTTATTTTTATGAGGAGAAAATAAGTGGCATATAGTTTTAGTGTTTTTTATGCCTTACTTTTGTTCTTTATATACTGTCCATTTCAGAACTAATGACTTATTTTTATCGATAGTCTATTTTTTTACTTAAGTCCATAGTCAATGACTGTTATTTCGTAGTTTATTAGCTGTCTGGTGTGCTTAACTTATTTAGTTTTTCACACGTTCCTTTTGCACAATTCCTATATCACATAATTTGATTTCACACATTCACACAATCCGATGAATGTTTAAGCATGAGGTTGGCAAATGTTTTTGCATGGAGGTGATGGACTTCAGCGTGATGGATGTGGGCAAGTATTTGATGTACAGCTTCGTTCATCGTTCCTTGTTGGCCTTGCAAGTGTGTGTTGCTGTTGTGGAGGTCCCATAATGGAATGGAGCTGTGAGTGCAGAATCTTGTGGTTTACTGGCTTTGTATGCGTGAAAGTCATCGTTATGTGTCGCTGAAAGCGGTCGTTTTTCGTTGTAATATGTAATACTTCGCAGACGACTAGTTTACAGTAGGATAGGGATTTGGGAAGGTATGTCGTCTATTCTTCACCCATCTTCTTTCTTGGTCTCAATCTTGTGAATCTTCAACTTCTGTTCTTCCTGCTTTTTCTCTGCTTCTTACTTGCTTCTTGGTTCTTCTCTGGGCAGGATATGGAAATATTTATTGATAACTAGTCGCTTTGAAGATCTCCTCTTAGTAACACTTTGATAAATTGTTTGGGCATATCATTTCTACTTTGTGGACGTTTTCTTCAGTTTCGTGCATCAGCGTGCTGTTTAATAGCGGTAGTGTGACTTTTACACATATTTTTTGCCAGTGGTGGCTTGCCCAAGCCGTCTTCTCATTGGGCTGTTTTTTGCTCTCTTCGTTCATTTGGGGCGCTCCGGGGTTTACGAGCGTTGAAAGTCCAGTGTTTGTTTGTCAGTCCCTGCACCGGTCCCTTCCAGCGTTTGGCGTCCCGTCACGTCTCTGCAGGGTTCCGTGTTCTGTCCCAGCAGATATACAGCCCACTTCAGCAACAAGGGCCTTCTGTTGGTCTCGCTGTCCTTTCCTTTCTCTCAACGCTTCTGCCTTGTAGGAATCGTGTCTTGCTAATTACGCCCTTTTCTTTCTTGATACTTCTCGCATTGCAACTTGTAGGTCGTTGCATCTCGTCCTTGCTGGAGTTCTTACAATAGGTCTTGCAACAAGTTTTACTTATAGTCATCTAACATATGTCTAGTACCTACATTGTTTTACGCCTTCTTAAAAAGCTTTACAAATTTCGGCGCCCTTTCCATGTTACAATGCTAAGATATTTTGAGTCTTAACTTATACAAGAAACCTCAAATTCGTTTTTTTATTTTTTGTGTAGTGTTGTGGTGTATAGCATTTTGGTATTTCATGCTGTTAGACTATCTACGCTTGATCCCTTCACCTTAATCTATGGTACTATTGGTGTTATTTTTGTTTTTGTTTTTATTGAAACTACTTTCTTTTTCACACCTTCCTCTCTCTTCATTCTTCTTTCTCCTGACGATCTTATCTGCAACATAATCTTGAAATATTGTGCTGATTATTTACCAGTAATAAAATTAATCTTCAGACTTGTGCTGAAAGTGTTTAATACTGCCAGTCTTAGGTAAAAATACCTCTGCTTTATGTCATAAAATACCCTCTAATTCTCTTTTATTGTGTTCCGAAATACCTTGAACTTCTTGCAATTTTTCGTCGATTTCCTTATGGACTTCTAACATGAGTTGAGGCGACTCCCCCTTTTGTGCATACCATTCTAATTCTTCATCCTCTTTATCTCACGTCATTCTCAATTGTTTGTTTATAACTGGTATTTCTTCTAATTTTAGCTTTTGCTCAAAGAGAAGTGTGACATTCCCAAATGTTACGCTACCTTTCCCCATATCTATTATCGCTCGTGTCTCATTTAAAAAATCTGCACCTATAATCAAATCTACAGTTAGTTTAGGTATAATCACGAAGTTGGCTTCGATCTTTTGACATTGGCAGGAAAGAGTTAACCTTGTTTGTCTCGTAACTTCTGCAGCATTGTTTCTAATAGGACATCTTACTTTAATCTTACATGTTTTCAGAACTGGCAATTCCTCATTGCCATTAAACTGCATGAATAAATTTTCTGAGATCGCAGTCAGTTCACTTCCGCTATCAATTACAATATTTACTGGGATATGCTTTACCATGGCCTTCACAATTGGTTGAATTG
Organism: Schistocerca nitens; assembly: GCF_023898315.1. NCBI lineage: Eukaryota > Metazoa > Arthropoda > Insecta > Orthoptera > Acrididae > Schistocerca > Schistocerca nitens. Next base: position 508,080,432 of record NC_064615.1, read on the forward strand.
AAAGGGTTGGTCCTGTTCTTCTTCTTCTTGCATCAACGAATCCTCCACTGAATCATCCACGCTAAAACTTGCAGCTGGTGTGGTCCTTTAGTGTTATCGTAACATCTATACTGTTCTTTTGGAAGGCTCTATCTTTTAACATGGGCTGGGGGGTGGTCCTAACGTAACAGAGACGCGAAAAAGTCTCACACTAAAACTTGCGGGTGGTGTAACCCTTTTTGTGTTATCGTAAGATCTATACTGTTCTTCTGGAGGGCTCTAGATTTTAACATTGGCTGGGGGGGGGGGGAGGTGGTCTTGACGTAACAGAGAAGGGAACAGGGAGAAAGTCTCACGCTAAAACTTGCGGGTGGTGTGGTCCTAGCGGTTAGCTGGCGACGTCGATGTCCGTCCGTCCCTTATCGTAGGGCCTTCCAGCTTAACACGGCTCTGCTCTCGGCTTCTGTTCTCGTTTCTCCCCTCGGAACTGCGTCTGTTCCATGGTGGGAAGGTATGACATGCATTTAGGGATTATTTTGTTAGTCTGTGGTATTCCATTTGCTCGCTCGTTACTCGTATTACTTTGGTTAATTTAATGTCACGATTTATTCGGAGCTATGTGACATACTACTGGATTTGCTTATCATGTCAGGGTTTTCATGGAAGATGTTGGATTTGCCTGACACCTTACAAGCACTTCACCACATTCTTGTTAAATGTTGCCGCAGAAAACATGACGCTAAAAGAGATACATTTCCAGTTAATAAACTGATATTAAACTGGTTTACAAATAGACATAATGTAACTGTTAAACATGGTAACACTAGTACTGCACATTGTTACTGTGCTGTTTCAGGTAAGACAATCACCACTATCTAATATACCTGTTTCCCCTGTAATAATTCTAGATATATAAATGAAAGTCACCAGCTTGATTTCGATATACAAAAATGCCATATTGTTCACCTCATAAAACATTTCTTGATGTCATGTTGCTGGAATATTTGCAACACACAATTTTGCCTGGAAATATTTTGCCTCCAAGGCTATAATTTATATGAAATGGCTTACTTCTGCTAAATGTGCTAAATCATCATCTTTTTCCATAAATTGCAACATATTTCTGCATAAATGCCAACTTCACGTAGATTGCACCTTTACGTGAGCTGCACTTCAACTCTCTCTGTAAGCTTCCGTGTTAGATGCTGGCTCCTTGCTGCACACGTCGCCCTAAGAACAGGTGTCAGAATACGGAAAAACAAGCCAAAAGGCGAAACTTTTAATGGTGTGGTGACCTGCTACGCACCCCTCTCAAAGGAGAGGCGTCCAGATACGGGAAAGCGAGACAAAAGGCGTAGCAGTTAAAAAAACGTAGCGGCTGTCCTAGTTTGGTGGTCGAAGACCACACGCTTTTCTTTACAATAAATTATTCTTTCATCCCGAGGAGAACGGACATTTATAATTTGGATGGATTAAAATAATGATATATATAACAAAGTTATAACGCAATAAACTGTTAAGGGCAAAATACGTACACAACAATCTTACGTCCTTGGTTTCTCAGAACCAAAACATCGATATTAGGTTTGTATTATTACAGACAGCACATTAAGGAAAAGTTAATGTAACGCTTTTCCGTTAGAGACTGACCGAATCAGATGCCGCTGCATTATGTTAACACTGTTACAGCACACGCCGCCAATGTGTCTATGACAACATAACGAGGACATTTTCAGTCGACATAAAGACCTCGTTACAGTGTCACATACGCATTGGCGATGAGTGTTCCTGCAATATCCTGCGTGAAATTTTACTATCATACTCCGCGTCGGTAGCAGAAGTTCAGTATCACTCACGCAGAGATACACAGTGGAACAAATGGCAGTTCCGAATGGTTGATAATGACTTACGTTCGATAGCGGATGACTAACTGGAAACACAGCATATTATCGTAAGTGTACATGACAGCACACAGTGAACACCGAAGAAGTGGAAACGGTGCAACAAGGAAACGTCAATCACTGTACCAGATGGCTCGGTCCGAAGACTTCAAGAAATAACAGGCATCTGTCAGTACACTCTCTCCTTTTCGTTCCCCTCGCTGTCAGAAGTCCTATCACTTATTGATCCATACTTCCTAGGTGACACAGTAGGATTTTTAGTTCTTTTTAATTATTCCTTTACGTTGGAGTTTGTAAAGACATTGCTTTCCCCGAAAGTCGATAATTTTTTTTTTCTTTTGTGCATTACTTTGTCATAGTACGTATGTATCATTTAATACAACTATTCTTTATTTCTTAGTACGTCACATTGTTTCTTCATTCATTTTGCTACTGTTTTATATTTTATATTCTACGAATATGAATGTTCTGGTTTTATATGCTTTGTAAATCTTTGGTTAGGCTAGGAGAAGTACTGTGTCAGAGAGAGAGCGAACGACTATCGATTGAGAGCGTGTGAGTTGTTGTGGTATCGTGGCCGGTTCGCGGGTGGAGAAACGTTGCAAAGTTCGGCGTGAAAGACGGTGATACACGGAGGAACAATTAATTACAGTGCGTCCGCTGTGTTAATAAGAGATCGTGCATTATTAAGTGAACAGTAAAACCTGAAAAGTATATCGAGTGTTTGCGGTGACTATTTTACATACTGTGTGAACTTGTGACATTTAGCCGTGAACCAGACACCATTTTCGTGTGGAGACACTAACTGTTAGAATTGCGTGAAAGTGGAACACACCAAAATGTTGAGTAAAGAACAGTGCTCTGATTTGATCAAGAAACATTTATTATATCATCCAAACTATCTTAAAGGCGACGACGTAAATTGAACTGATGCTTAACGGAATGTTATAGTCATAAAAACATGTAACTGTTTTACTGTGGTAACATGGCGAAGGAACTGTGCGAAGTATTGGCATTAACCGGCTACATATCGTAAATACTAAAGACACTGCATAATTCCGACCTACCCACACCGCGTGATTAATGAACTTTTAATAATAAAACGTCGCGCGCGTAACGACAACGCACACACTGGAACTACACTCCTGGAAATGGAAAAAAGAAAACATTGACACCGGTGTGTCAGACCCACCATACTTGCTCCGGACACTGCGAGAGGGCTGTACAAGCAATGATCACACGCACGGCACAGCGGACACACCAGGAACCGCGGTGTTGGCCGTCGAATGGCGCTAGCTGCGCAGCATTTGTGCACCGCCGCCGTCAGTGTCAGCCAGTTTGCCGTGGCATACGGAGCTCCATCGCAGTCTTTAACACTGGTAGCATGCCGCGACAGCGTGGACGTGAACCGTATGTGCAGTTGACGGACTTTGAGCGAGGGCGTATAGTGGGCATGCGGGAGGCCGGGTGGACGTACCGCCGAATTGCTCAACACGTGGGGCGTGAGGTCTCCACAGTACATCGATGTTGTCGCCAGTGGTCGGCGGAAGGTGCACGTGCCCGTCGACCTGGGACCGGACCGCAGCGACGCACGGATGCACGCCAAGACCGTAGGATCCTACGCAGTGCCGTAGGGGACCGCACCGCCACTTCCCAGCAAATTAGGGACACTGTTGCTCCTGGGGTATCGGCGAGGACCATTCGCAACCGTCTCCATGAAGCTGGGCTACGGTCCCGCCCACCGTTAGGCCGTCTTACGCTCACGCCCCAACATCGTGCAGCCCGCCTCCAGTGGTGTCGCGACAGGCGTGAATGGAGGGACGAATGGAGACGTGTCGTCTTCAGCGATGAGAGTCGCTTCTGCCTTGGTGCCAATGATGGTCGTATGCGTGTTTGGCGCCGTGCAGGTGAGCGCCACAATCAGGAGTGCATACGACCGAGACACACAGGGCCAACACCCGGCATCATGGTGTGGGGAGCGATCTCCTACACTGGCCGTACACCACTGGTGATCGTCGAGGGGACACTGAATAGTGCACGGTACATCCAAACCGTCATGGAACCCATCGTTCTACCATTCCTAGACCGGCAAGGGAACTTGCTGTTCCAACAGGACAATGCACGTCCGCATGTATCCCGTGCCACCCAACGTGCTCTAGAAGGTGTAAGTCAACTACCGTGGCCAGCAAGATCTCCGGATCTGTCCCCCATTGAGCATATTTGGGACTGGATGAAGCGTCGTCTCACGCGGTCTGCACGTCCAGCACGAACGCTGGTCCAACTGAGGCGCCAGGTGGAAATGGCATGGCAAGCCGTTCCACAGGACTACATCCAGCATCTCTACGATCGTCTCCATGGGAGAATAGCAGCCTGCATTGCTGCGAAAGGTGGATATACACTGTACTAGTGCCGACATTGTGCATGCTCTGTTGCCTGTGTCTATGTGCCTGTGGTTCTGTCAGTGTGATCATGTGATGTATCTGACCCCAGGAATGTGTCAATAAAGTTTCCCCTTCCTGGGACAATGAATTAACGGTGTTCTTATTTCAATTTCCAGGAGTGTATTATTATCGCGCCAGTGCTGCCAGCTGATTCGACTACAACGGAGACGTGGACCACCGCTGTAACTGGAATATTAATGAAACAAGAGGATCCATCGTTATCTTCACACAACGAACCAGGATTAACTTCACACATCGTCCGCGCAGACCACCGCTGACGTCATCGCACTGCCTGCAGCAACAGTGAAGACATTAAAAGAAAATTATTACGCTCTCTCTCATTTCAAAATTAAACACACTTGCAGTTAAATTATCTATTTTAAAAATACTGTCACAATATCAAGGTTCAATTTTGTTTAGTTCCAATAAATATTCTTTCCATTATTTCGTCTTGTTGACAGTGTTGAAAACCCGCTAAATTAAAGTTCAATTAATAATTTTCTTTCGAAATTCTTCTCAGACATTTTGCTGCTCATCATAATTTTATTTTAATGTTTGTGTGTAGCTTGTTTTGGAGGGAGTACATATAAAATTTTTGTGCAGTAAAATTAGTTCCCATAAAATTCCGTATATTACCAGCTGATGCTGTTCCCCATTACTGCTTGAAAACTGACCAATAGTATTTTTGCACCTATTTTCTCATTGGCTGCCAACTTTAGAACAAAATTACGTATTTCGAGGGCATCTAGCAGATGCGCGGTGTCTATGTAGGCCTCTACAATTTTTTTTTTTTTTACTTTTGCAGGTTTACTTGAATTATATTGACTTTAATTGTTCATTTGGCCCCCGTTAAAGGTATTTATCGCATCTATATAATAATTGTACTGAATTACCTAATTTTTTTGTTTATTACGTAAACATTGGCATACCATATTTAGATTAAAATTGACGTCTTATTGGTCCCACATAAGATTCTGCACGTTCTGACAAGGAATATGCCAATTTTGTTTTCGTCCATGACTAACAGGGGTAGTCAGATTCCTTGTATAGGTCATGTTTTATTATTTAAAAGTGTTTCTTTACAAGTTGTATTTCTCTTTTTTTCTCTTGCTGGCCAGACCCCAAGAGATGCTACCAGACAATATTTCTGATTGGGCAGTAGCCTTTTACTTTCACATTTTAGTGTGATTAGCAAGCTCAGTGCTTATAAATATGGATTCCCGATGCCTTGTGCCAGAGATCTTGTATGTGGTTATGGAATAAGAGTGGTCTATCCTTAATTACTCCCAGATATTCGACCTTTGGGCTCCATGGAATATTTTGAACTTCTAGATTTAAAGACTTGTCTAAGCACGTTGTCTTCACAGGTCTATTTTGATCTTGTTGTAGCGACACCATTGAACTTTTACGTTAAGTTGAGTTTACACCCTATTTATATTTGCTGTGTGATGCCGTCCTCTTGTCATTAAGGCCGTGTCATCGGCGAATTGTGCCAGCTTGACGTTACTTCGTGATCTTTTTCCGTTGATTCTATCATTGTCCTGTCTTTAAGAAAGATGGTGACGAGCTTGGTGTAGTAGAGTGGTGTTGTCGTTTATTCATGTCCCTTTCGCATGAGGTTGGCTTGCCAAACCTTGCCATACGTTTTCTCGACGTTGAGGAACACCGCCGCAGTTGATGACTAGTACATTATTTCGTCGGCCTAATTACTTGGTGCACCACAGACCTTCCGCTGAAAAACAAATTCTGTTCTCATAGTTTCATCTTTGACGAGAGGTTCTTGGATCTGAATCGTTATTACTCTTTCAAACACTTTTCCCAGACTGCTCAGGTGGTTTATTGGTTGATGTTTTACAGCTCGTGAGAGATCCTTGTTAGATTTAGGATTTGAGGCAATACTTACTGACTTACATTTTGTTTGGAAGCAGTAGTTCAGTAAACAGCTGTTATAAATTCTAGTTAAGAGCGCCATTGTTTTCTCGGTAGACATTTTAGTTGTTTCTTCCCTATCCTGTCACTTCCCAGTTTTTTGGAAGTAAGGGACGAAGATTAGGTTTCAACATGGCATCGACACCGAGATTATTAGATACGGAGAATAAGCTCGGATTGTATCAAGGATCGGGAAGAAAATCATCCATTTCAAAGGAACTATCGTAACATTTGCCTGGAGTGATCTAGAGTAATTGCAGAAAACCTAAATCTGGATTGCTGGAAGCGGATTTGACCCATCGTCCATCTGAAGGAAAGTCCATTATGCTAACCACGATGCCACCCCATTCAGACGGTGCTTTGATCTGTTCAGTCGTTTTCTCGTTGCTATTACTTCACTTGATGGAGTAGGTTTGAATTGTTCTTTGATGCCTGTAGTTAGTACTATCCGCCATATAGTCCTTTGTGATCTCCCTCCCACATTCTTTTATGCTGAGCTTTTCCTTAAGAGATGTGTTTTGATTTTCATACACATCTGTGGAAGTTTCATGGTTGGCCAAAGGGTCTGTTATGTGTTCTTGATCAATGAGAAAAGGGATCTTGGGCAGCTACTGAGACTGAATATACAGACTAATAATCATTACTCCTTTGTTTATAATAGAAAATTCTTTCTCTTCTCCCACTTCTCTTGTTACCGATCTGTTAAACATCTGCCAAGTTATCTCTGCACTCTATGGGTAATGGCACCGGTTCCCGTGAGATCACCGAAGTTAAGCGCTGTCGGGCGTGGTTGGCACTTGGATGGGTGACCATCCAGGCCGCCATGCGCTGTTGCCATTTTTCGGGGTGCACTCAGCCCCGTGACGCCACCTGAGGAGCTACTCGACCGAATAGTAGTGGCTTCGGTCAAGAATACCATCATAACGGCCGGGAGAGCGGTGTGCTGACCCCACGTCCCTCCTATCCGCATCCTCCACTGAGGATGACACGGCGGTCGGATGGTCCCGGTAGGCCACTCGTGGCCTGAAGACGGAATGCTATGGGTAATGAAATAAGAGTGTCATCAGGTACATAATGCATTGTTATCCTTGTATAAAATTCTTGTAAACACAAAAATAGGTAGAAAATTCAAAATTTGGTGAGAAATTCAATTGTACTACAGGGTTTTCTCCACTACTAAGACATCACTAAGGAACTAGGACTGATATCCTTAATATAAATTGGTACAAAATTCAAAAGTCAAAGATGGAACATCGTCATGTTGGTGGAAGTAGGTCACTTCTGATAAGTATAGAATTCAAGATGATTACTGGGTTTTCCCCTGCTTTCACACAGCATGTAATAAGCACTCTAAACTTGCCTGCTGACCTATTTCCAGCGACGTGAAAAATCACTTAACATGATCCATTAAATTTCGGGTCTGCAACCGTATTAAGTCTTCTTCTTCTTCTGAAATTTTGACTATATATCGCTCACCAATCTTCAGAGTGAACAGAAAGTCGTTGGGCTCACAGAAGATCGCTAGACGATGTACAGCCTGGGCAGAAGGGCAATTCATGTGGCTCGACACCCGAAATTTAATAGAGCAGTCACTCTGACGTGAAAATATGAAGAACCACTTGATATATTTTCCCGAAATTGTTATTCACCCAGACGTGTAGAGATGTGCCGGGCTATTTATTTACAGCAGTCAGGTCGCTTGTTCTAAATATAGCATTTAAGATAGCCACCGGGTCTCCCCCCTGATGTCGCACATACTACATGTTTTGAGTTTGAGTCCATTAGTGCTATGTTTAAACATTCCCCCTCTGACGTCATGGTTAAAACAATTGTCACTCTAAATTGGAATCTGACTTTTCCGAAGCCCACTTATGCTATCCTTAAAGAACTCCTGGGAAGGACAAACATTTCCCTTACACCTCTGAGGTTACAGCTGAACAATTTCTCCCACACTTTAAACAATTTACTTATATCTTATCCCAGGTTTGAAGCTCACGTCTCCTAAGTTCAAACTGGTGTATAAATTTGAAATTACCTTCTCTTAAGTTTAGAATGGTGGGAAATTTACATATCCTAATTTTAAAATTATGGGAAGACCTCTTGTTGTCTGAATTAGACCACTTGTCCTAATTTTAAAATTGTGTAGCTGTCTAGTGCAACATGCGTAGTTACGAAACTCTTGTCACTGCAACATGTAGAGGGATAGGATTGGGGTAGGTATCCACTTCAGGCTTAATTTAAACACCGTGCAGAAGATCATGGGCACTAGCCGCGCCAACACCGTTCCAGCCGAAACATCGCCAGTTCTGGAACATGCCTCTTGCTGCCGTAAGTTTCAGACTGTTACACTGGTACACCGTATGTGCAACAGACAATCAGACACTCCAGTGGGCCACTTGGCCCAGTTTACCCAGTTGCTTTCAGCCACACAGTATGGGACTGAAGTGTACGGTGTCATGTCATCAGTTGGGAATGCAGGGAGATGTTTAGTCAATCTCCTACTGTTCGATACGGGCTGGAGACATAAACACAGCCAGTTACTTGATTCTGCACTTACCGTAGTATATTTTTACAACCACACAGTGGTTTACTATATTGATGGACGTCCAGGCCGAGCATTGAGACAGGAATCAACATCGCACTTTCACTGTACAAACAGCACTGCTGTTAGAGGCTATGATAATATTCCTTAAAAAAATGCATAAAACCTGAGATTTCTTGTAAGGTTTTAGCCACACAGTCTCCAAACCTATCATAAATCTAGTTTGATATTCTGTATTTCCTCCAGTGGTGACAGTGCAGAACTGTATCGAGCATGGTGTGAACATAGTTACATGAATCTACCAGCTTCTGGGGTTCTACAAATCTGCTAGGTTGTACGACATTGAGCCGTGGCGCTTTCTCTTTATCTCTTTCGCCAGCTGTGTGCCGGCTCTTCGTCTTAGCTTGGTTTGCCGTGGCGCGATTGGCCACATGACGTTTAAAAGGAGCGGGCTAAGACGGGCTGAGAAGTTGGTTTCCAGCGACGATGGAGGAAGTTACAAGCACGTTCGGGAGAGGCTAGCCTCTAACCGTTATGCTGCAATTACAGGCAGCATTCTTTCCAGCCGGTGAGTTGTTTTAATTTCTGTGCTCCGAAATACCAACTTGTTGGCAGTTATTTTTCTGCTGGAAACCGTTCCATGTTGTGATTATACTACTTTACTTTCTGGCTGAGCAGTGCCAAAGTTCTGCCACTGTTACGCGTATTTATTGTTTTGCCTGTAAAATGACTTTTCTATGGACGTGCTAGGCACGTACCATTTGAAATGTTGTAATCTGATGACAGTGACTAACACTAAGCTGCTGTACTTCTGTTAGTGATTCTTTAACTACATTTATTCTAGGAATTGTCATTATGTACACTGTAAATTTCAAATTTGTTTGCTGCAACGTTACTAGTATACGGTGTTACTTAGGTTAGTTAAGCCTCTTAATCGCCTGTTACTTCTATAAATTGAGTTGCGTAATTAAATACATCCGCGCGGTGTGGCCGCGTGGTTTGAGGCCTCATGTCACGCATTGCGCGGCCCCTCCCGCCGGAGGTTCGAGTCCTCCCTCGGGCATGGTTTGTGTGTTGTTCGTAGCAGAAGTTAGTTTAAGTAGTGTGTAAGTCTAGGGGCCGATGACCTCAGCAGTTTGGTCCCATATGAATTCCACACATTTGAACATTTGAATTAAATACTAATATGCTGTCCATACCCACTATGGTTATGTAAAGACAAAAAGTAGAAGCCGGGTAGTCCTTGTCTGAAAGTTTGTCTGTATGAGCCACAATATGAGCTGTATGGTATTTACCGAAAGGTTTGGTTCCTCTGATCGGTTATTTTAATGTTTGCTATCTTAGAGTAGTGCTCAGTAAAACGTTAACGGCTTCACAAGTGTCACAACGCGTGGCTATAAATTTATTGGTTATTCCATATGTTGTGCAGTGCAGCTTGGTTGTCTGTGTCGTGTCCGAGGCTGCTTTAGATGTCAGCAGTCACTGGGGCTTACGCTCTCTCAAGGGGCCATAGTGCAACGATACAATGTCCGTCTTTCTTAAGAAAATTTTTTAGTTGTAAATCATGCTAATTTAAGTACGAGGAAGCAGAGGCACTAATTCTTCTGGGCTCAATGGGCTTCAGAATAGACAAACTGAAATTTCTGTTTGAAGAATTTTGTGTTTTTTTTATTATTATCCTCTAAGATAAGTTGGTTTAAATTCTATGAAATTGTGTCATGCTTAAAGTCCCCTTGACAAGGTATAGGTTGTATCCTTGTGATGATTAATTTTTTATGGAACTGCGATTTTTTGTAAGCTGAAGTTTAAAATCAGTTGAGATATAATTTCACTAGCCGTGCCTATTTGTTCACGTTACAAGAGTGATTTTATTTTCACTGAGATATCCATACACAAATATTCTATTTTTTAAGAATTTACGCTTTTAATTATTGTGTGCTATATTTGACGGACTATTTGCCGGTGGCTCCGTCCGGACTATAAAATCAATATCTTGTCAGTTTTAGTTTTTCATTTTATTATTACACTTTATTTAAATAAAGTTTACTGGCTAAGAACCGGTTATTGCAGTCTGAATACCTATGCTGATACCAGTGGGCCCTGCTATTATGCTGGGGTAAATAAAGGAAGTAAAAAGGTTATTTTTATATTGTATCCTAAAATGAGTCTGGTCTTCCTACTCCCGCAGCCATGTGCTCTGCAATCACCAATCAATGTTTAACTGTAGCGAAATAGTTCCTTGGTGATTCTGTGTGACACAAGCCCTTGATAGGTTTCTGGAGGTATATAACGTTAAAAGTTTATGAAATTCATATTCGTTTACTGTTCAGCGGTTGTGATTTCTCATCATTCCGACAAAAATCATTCTAATCTTGAAGAGATTAGGATGCTTTTTGTCGGAAGTTAGGTGGCATACTTGCTAAGAAACTGTCTGCTATTGGGAGAACTCATAGCTTGAATGAGACGACGATTTAACACAATCGCGCAGTCCTGAAATTCATATTTTATAGTAAGTTCAGGTGGACAGTATTACACACATCCTCTGGAGGCGTACATACAAGGTTCGTATAGCACTAAGAGTATCTTAGAAAGTTTTTTGAAGCAAAGAGAGTATTCATGTTAACTGAAGACATCTCGAAAGCTATACATCGGATCAAAAAAGTTATTATTCCGATTTGTTTGTCTCGGAGGGGGACATCCAACAATACCACACTGCACCCGAAACCCCACACTATGCGTCGATGGCAGGGAGCAACTCTGAAATCTTCAATGGGAATCCCAGCTTTTTGTTGCAAATTACAATTCTACGGTGAAATCTACACATGTTTTGTCTGAAGCATTTTCTTAATTTCGCCAGACATGGCTCTTTAGTGGGAGGACTAGAAATGGGTACACAATCGTAATTTACGACATGCCTCTCAATGGCCCTTAAATATGCAATGGCACATAGGACCCAACATTCATACTGCAAGGGTAAGACAGGCCAGTTATTTCATAACTTAAAATTTGAAATCCCATTCGCAGCGTTGCATTTCTCAGACACATTCAACAGGGGACTACTCCATGCGCCACCGTGGCCGTGTAGCGAACGACGTATCATAACACGCAGCACACACCGACCAGAGCTCACGTATCGTGGAGATGTAGAACAGATAGCGGCTCTAAACATTGCGCAGTGTTTATTGCCTATCATTTGGAGAATAGACGAGTAAGTGGACGATGAATGTGGCAACCACAGAAGAAAAAATTGAAATGACCCTAATTTACGGAAAATATAGAAGAAATGTTGAGGCTGCTGTTGCCTTGTATGCCGAGCGTTTTCCAGAGAAAGCTAGCTCTCATTCGTTCTCTTACAAGGTTGTGAACGCCTTTATGTCTAATGGCAGCGTACAGACCTGAAAAAGGAAACAAAGCAAAGGCGCTACAGGAAACAGAGGCAGTGCACCACAGCCCACAGACAAGCGCCCGGTAATTACATTGCGATTCCGGCATGTCAGTAGGTAGTGTAGTCAAAATACTGTGTCGTCATAAGTATCATTCATACACACCACGTGGCTCTAGGCGCTTCAGTCCGGAACCACGCGGCTGTTACCGTCGCAGGATAGAAAAAAAAAATTGCTCAAATGGCTCTGAGCACTATGGGACTTAACTTCTAAGGTCATCGGTCCCCTAGAACTTAAAACTACTTAAACCTAACTAACCTAAGGACATCACACACATCCATGCCCGAGGCAGGATTCTAACCTGCGACCGTAGCGGTCTCGCGGTTCCAGAGTGCAGCGCCTAGAACCGCTCGGCCACCCCGGCCGGCTCGCAGGTTCGAATTCTGCCTTGGGCATGGATGTGTGTGATGTCCTTAGGTTAGTTAGGTTTAAGTAGTTCTAAGTCTAGGGGACTGATGACCTCAGATGTTAAGTCCCATAGTGCTTAGAGCCATTTGAACCATTTTTTACATACCACGTGTCACTGCATCAATAACTTCATGGCCCCTATTTCCACAACCGGTTAGTATTTTGTGAATCGGCATGTCAAAAATTCAAACGAGCCCCATATTCTTCGCCGAGGTACTATTTTCCGACGAGTCTACATTCACAAATCATGGTAGCGTTAACCGTCGTAACATGCATTACTGGAGTGTGGGCAGTCCCAGCTGGTTACGGTTTCCGTTTGGTGTGGCATCATGGGGAACAAACTTATTGGCGCGTATTTTATCAACAGCATATTGAATGGACCCAAAGATCGAACGTTTTTGGAACAGGGATTACCGTTACTAATAGTATTAATGCAAGATGTTGGCCTGGACCGTCGACAACGTATGTGGTTTCAGCATAACAGTTGCCCAGCGCATTACGCACTGACGCACGGGAGGTTTTAGACGGTGTTTACACTGATCAGTGGATCGGCAGAGGTGGTCCTAATAGTTGGCCCGCTAGGCCGCTGGTTTTGACGTCGCCGGGTTTCTTTCTGTGGGGATATTTAAAAAGGTGCACCCGTAAGTGCCAATAAGCCGTGAAGACATGGTCCGCCGCATCAGGAACGCCTGATATGACATTCCGGCAGATATACTTCTGTTCTGTGTGCGGTCATTTGAAAAGCGGATCACTAAGTGTATTGAGGCTGCCGGAACTACGTTTGAATACTTACTCTGATTGGAAAGTAGAGTAGCGTTCGACTCCAGCCACGGCCAGAGTGGCGCGTCAAGCAGTCTCTTGTTCGATACGTCGGAGAAATACAACGTTGCAAATGGGGTTTCCAAACAGAAGTTACGAAATACTAGCCTGTCCTACCCTCACAGGATGGAGGGGATGGGACGGTCCCAAGTGCCATTGTATATTCAAAGGCGATTGAGTAGCATGTCATAAATTATGATTATGTACCCATTTTTACTCCTCCGTTTACAGCGCCATCTGTGGCGAAACGAAGAAATGCTTCAGATAAAACGTATTTAGAATTTGCTGAAGAATCGTAACCTGCAATAAAAAAACGGGAGTTTCCACTGAACATTTCAAAGTTGCCCCGTCATCCACGCACGGGGTAGGGTGTGGGTTCCAGTGTTTTATTATTGGATAACACCCTTAAAGACAAACAAATTGGAAATATAACTTTCTTGATCCGATGTGTAGTTTACGAGATATTTCAGTGTCTGCATTAAAAATGAGCACTCTGTATGAAGATGATGTATCGAACCGTCACATAACTATATCTCAGTTCATTCGCAGAAGAAACCTACCTACAGCCTTCTCAGTAATGTTTCACGAAAGAACTTCTGTACTCCTCCGAATTGCTTCGATGGTTTCCTTTCTGTACTGCATTTACAAATGCATATTCTGCAGACCAATGCAACTACATCTAACAATCTGAGTACTTCTCTCTCGGAATCTTTAATATGAGCTAACTTTGACACGACATTCGCTGATTTCGACGAAACATGCACTACACTCTCTATATTGTCTATATTGATGCCCTGATTTGTTCTTTCGCATAGTTATCTTCCTTCATTTTGGTTGATCTCCATCCTGATGTTTTCATACGTTCATCCTGATTCTTTTAATTTCACTATCTCATTGAGCTAACCAGCCATTTTCTGAATACTGTGTGGTTATTGTAAGCAGTTGCGTTCGTCCCAGTGTCACTACAATTTTCTTTTTCAGAACTGAATCTACAAGCCGTCAAACAGGGCGTAGAGGAAGGTAGCGACTATCACTTATAGTGATTCAGTTTCATACTGTACTCGAAAGTGAAGTGACAAAAGAATGACTGCTTACGTAACTGTTTTCTGTCAGGTAGTTTCGTCTGGTACCTACAAAGCGCTTTTAAGTGCGCCTCCAACAATCCTGTATAGTACGGTCCGGCTGATTTTACTGTGGAATATTGATTTAAGGACTTTCTTCTGAGTCATCAGTCTTCTGAATCATTTCATGTGACCCACCACGAATTCCTCACCTGTTCCAACTACTTCACCTCAGAGTAGCACTTGCAACCTACGTCCTCAATTGTTTGCTGGATGTAATCCAGTCTCTGTCTTCCTCCACAGTTTTTGGCCTCCACTGGTCCCTCTAGTGCTATGGAAATTATTCCCTGATGTCTTAACATGTATCCAATCATCCTGTACCATCTTCTTTCCAGTGTTTTTCACGTATAAGTTTCCTCTCCGATTCTGTACAAAATCACCTCATTCCTTACCTTATTAGTCTACCTAATTTTCAACATTCGTCTGTAACAACACATCTCAAATGCTTCGATTCTCTTCTGTTCCGATTTCCCCACAGTCAGTGTTCCGCTACCATACATACAATGCTGTGCTCCAAACGTACATTCTCAGAAATTTCTTCCTCAAATTAAGGCCTATGTTTGATACTAGCAGATTTCTCTTGAACAGGAATGCCTTTTGCATTTTGCCTCTTGCCTTTTGCATTTTGAAGTCCACCTTGCTCCGTCTGTCATTAATTATTTTGCTCCCTAGATAGCAAAGTTCCTTAACTTCATCCACTTCGTGACCATCAAACCTGACGTCAGGTTTCTCGGTGTTCTCATTACTGTTACGTCTCATTACATTCGTTTTTCTTCGACTTACTCTCAATCCATAATCTCCACTCATTAGACTGTTAAATCCATTCAGCAGATAATGTAATTCTTCTTCATTTTCAGTGAGGACAGCAATGTCATCAGCGAATCGTATCAGTGATGTCCTTTCACTTTGCATTTTAATTCCACTCCTGAACCTTTCTTTTATTTCCATCGTTGCTTCTTCCGTATACAGATTGAACAGCAGGGGCGAAAGGCCACATGCTTGTCTTACACCCTTTTTAATCTGAGCACTTCGTTCTTGGCCTTCCACTCTTATTTTTTCCTCTTAGCTCTTGTAAATGTTGTACGTCACCAGTCTCTCCCAACAGCTTATCCTTATTTTCCTCAGAATTTCGTACATTTTGCATCACTTGACCTTGTCGAACGCTTTTTCCAGATAGACGGATCCTATGAACGTGTACTGATTTTTGGTTCAAATGGCTCTGAGCACTATGGGACTCAACTGCTGAGGTCATTAGTCCCCTAGAACTTAGAACTAGTTAAACCTAACTAACCTAAGGACATCACACACATCCATGCCCGAGGCAGGATTCGAACCTGCGACCGTAGCGGTCTCGCGGTTCCAGACTGCAGCGCCAGAACCGCGCGGCCACTTCGGCCGGCTGTACTGATTTTTCTTCAGCCTTGCTTCCATTATAACAGCAACGTCAGAGTTGTCTCTCTGATGCCTTTACCTTTCCTAAGTCCAAATTGATAGTCGTCTAAGACATCCTCAGTTTTCTTTTCCATTGTTCTGTATATTATTCTTGTCAGCAACTTGAATGCACGAGCTGATAAGCCGATTGTGCTATAATTCTAGCACTTGTTAGCTCTTGCAGTCTTCGAAATCGTATGGATGATATTTTTCCCGAAAGTTAGATGGTATATCGCCAGACTCATACATTCTACACACCAATGTGAATAGTTATTTTGTTACCATTTCCCTCAATGATATTAGAAATTCTGATGGAATGACATCTATCCCCTCTGACTTATTAGATCTTGTCTTCCAAAGCTCGTTTAAATTCTGATTCTAATACTGGATCCCCTATCTCTTCTAAATCTTC
This sequence comes from Schistocerca nitens, assembly GCF_023898315.1. Classification (NCBI taxonomy): domain Eukaryota; kingdom Metazoa; phylum Arthropoda; class Insecta; order Orthoptera; family Acrididae; genus Schistocerca; species Schistocerca nitens. Next base: position 508,096,858 of record NC_064615.1, read on the forward strand.
TCCTGTCTCTTCTTCTATCACATCAGACAAATATTCCCCCTCATAGAGTCCTTCAATGTACCCTTTCCACCTATCTGCTCTCTCCTCTGCATTTAACAGTGGAATTCTCGTTGCCCTCCTAATATTACTCGCTTGCTTTTAATTTCACAAAACGTTGTATTGACTTTTGTATAAGCTGAGATAATCCTTCCGACAATCATTTCTTTTTCGAATTATTCACATTTCTCATGCAGCCATTTCGTCTTAGCTTCCCTGCGCTTCCCATTTACTTCATTCCTCAGCGACTTGTATTTGTGTATTCCTGAATTTCCCCGAACATTCCTCTTTTAGAATACTGCTGCTCGGTGCGAGATCCTTACCAGATAGTAAGTACGGAGTACGGAGTACATCGAAAAAGTTCAAAGAAAGGGAGCACGTTTTGTACTATCTCGAAGTATGGGAGAGAGAGTGTCACAGAAATGATACAGGATTTGGGCTGGAAATCATTACAAGAAAGGCGTTTTTCGTTGCGACGGAATCTTCTCACGAAATTCCAATCACTAACTTTCTCCTCCGAATGCCAAAATATTTTGTTGACACCGACCTACATAAGGAGGAACGATCACCAAGATAAAATAAGGGAAATCAGAGCTCTTACGGAAAGATATAGGTGTTCATTCTTTCCGCGCGCTATACGAGATTGGAATAATAGAGAATTGTGAAGGTGGTTCGATGAAACCTCTGCCAGGCACTTGAATGTGATTTGCAGAGTATCCTTGTAGATGTAGATTCTTGTACTTCCTTCTTTAATCAGTCAACTGAAGTATTTATTCTATTACCCACAGTTTTTTTGCAGTTGCCTTCTTAGTACCTAATTTTTTCTTTGCGACTTCTGTGATTGCCTTTTTTAGAGACGTCCATTCCTCTTCAGCTGTAGTGCCAACTGATCTATTCCTTGTTGCAGTATCTATAGCCTTAGAGAAGTTCAAGCGTATCTCCTTATTCCTTAGTACTTCCGTATCCCACTTCTTCGCGTATTGATTCTTCTTGACTAATTCCTTAAACTTCCGTCTACTCTTCATCTCTACTACATTGTGATCTGAGACTGTATCTGCCCCTGGGTATGCCTTACAATCTGATTTCGGAATCTCTGTCTGACCATGATGTAATCCAACTGCACTCTTCCCGTGTCATCCGGCCTTTTCCAAGTATACTTTTTCCTCTTGTGAATCTTGAACAGAGTATTCGCTATTACTAGCTGAAATTTATTACAGAACTCGATTAGTCTTTGTCCTGTCTCATTCCTAGCACCAAGGCCATATTCTCCCGTAACCCTTTGTTCTATTCCTCCAACAACCGCATTTCAGTCCCCCGTGACTAATAATTTTTTTTCTGCCATTATGCGATGAATTAGATGTTTAATTTCACCATATACTTTCTCTATCTCTTCGCACTCTGCTTACGACGTCGGCATGTATACCAGATTTATCGTTGTCGGTGATGATTTGGTATCGATTCCGATGAGAACAAACCTGTCACTGAACTGTTCACAGTAACACACTCTCTACCCTATCTTCCTGTTTATAACGAATCCTGCTCTAATTACACCATTTTCTGCTGCTGTTGATATTACCCTGTACTCTGTTGATAGAACCCTGTGCTCATCTGACCAGAAATCCTTGCATTCTTTCCATTTCACTTCACTGACCCCCACTATATCTAGACTTAGCCTTTGCATTTCCTTTTCCAAATTTTCTAGCTTCCCTACCACGTTGAAGCTTCTGACATTCCACGCCCCGATTGGTCGAACGTTATCCCTTTGTTGGTTGCTTAACCTTTTTCTTAGGGTCAGTCCCCCACTGGCCGTCCCCTCCCTGAGATCCGAAGGGGTGACTAGTTCGGAATGTTTTGCCAATGGAGAGATCATCATCAGACTTTCTCAGTTACAGGCCACATGTCCTGTGAATACACATTAAGTGTCTGTAAAGCAGTGTTTTCCATTGCTTTCTGCTGCATCCTCATGTAGTTGATCATTGCTAATTCCTCCTCCTTTAGGGGCAGTTTCCCTCCCGAAGGCCAAGATATTGCCATAAACCTCAGTCCGCTCGTCCACTTGTAACACCATAGCTCTAATGCTATACTCATCTATTTTGTTTTTTTTTTTTAATATTACATCGTTAAGAACCTGTAAATGTTTTTGATTGAACAGATAACACAAAATTGTATACTCTTTTCTTTGTTAAAACTTTGATGTCGTAGTTTGTTTCAATGCAAAGTAGTGTATCTGTACTGTAAATACTTTGTCCCATTTGAAGGGAACAAAACTTACTGTACATAATTGCAATTCTGTGTGAATAATTTTTTGTAGAAGTGTCAATATGTGAAAATGTTCTGTTTTATTTAATGTGTTTGTTTGCTGTTATGTAAACTGCTGACCTTCACTTAGGGCTCTTAGTTATTCTGTATATAAAAGGTGTTGTGGTTCCCCCTGGGAACGGAACTGTGTAGCGCGCGCATATTGTGGTTGGCCTAGGTGGAAAAGGTGGAACTGATAGTCAGTCGGGGACGAGCCAGCAGTCGGAGATGAGCTACGAGTCTGTGCACTGCCATGTAAAAGACGCATATGGTGCTGGTTCCGAGAGATGTTTTTCCTGCTACTTTCCAATGCCTCGGATGGATGGATAAATAGCTGGAACTATTCTGGAATTTGTATCTATCATCGCCACCAAGAAATGACGGAATCCAGCAATTCTGCCTGCAATTCCATCTACCAACATGCAGTTGCCACCACATTGCGCAATCACTGTAACGTAATACTATAATGATGTACAGTGAAGGATCAGCTTAATGGTTGTGTTATTGTGCTGAAATATAAGGTAATTTATATCTGAATTCATGTACCTACCTTGACTTTTCTCCTCATCATAACACCTCTCAGGGTCCTCTCCGTTTGAACTAAAGTGATTACCGAGTGTCCTTACTGAAAGTACATTGAAACCTAGTTTTTTAATTGATGCCCTTTGAACATAGTAAAGAGAAAGTTAAAGTTAATGTGGCAAGAGAGTGAGTTAAAGTTAATGATGCTTGCTGAAATAATTTTCCTAGTAAAACTGCTTATTAATGTGTTGTTGCCAACTTCAAATTAAAAATCTCTCAAAACTGAGGCTTATAGAGTTTTTCTTAGTAAATGATCACATTACTGCCTGTTGTTAATCTCAGAAAGTGGGTCAGTATCTTACATTAATGTTAATTTTATGTCTCACGGTAGTAAAAGTAGAAAACTGCATAGTAGGAAATTATATGTCCATGATTATTAAGTGCTTGTCTCTCTTGTGTGCATATTAACAGTATAAAGACCACTCAGTTTGTGTAAGCCCTGAAAGTGATAGTGTTTTTCTGTACCTGTTATAATTTTGCAAATAGTTTGTGCTGCTCCAGTTGATAGATTCAATCTTAAAACATATGTGTGTCAGAGTTCATTGCACTCGCGTGTAGCCAAGTCTAGGTTGTGTTTGTCCATTAGAGTTACTAATAACTACTTTCTTGAACGAGAATGTTAATCATTCTCTTGCCTAGTTAGGCTGGCGGCCGTTTTCTTTATCCGTTGAACAGTGCAGATAGGCAAAGTTTTGTTTGGTACTGTTCAAATATTTACGTAATTCTGACTTTCATTTCCGATAAGCCACTTCCGTTAGGTACAACACGGTCAACTTAACAAATTTCCTCCCAGAGGGTAGCACTGCTCTGCTGCTTTGTACCATAATAACTATAACAAAATAATTCTGTTTGCAAACTGCCTCCAGCTTCGAGGTTATGGTGTAGCGGTAGCAGACGGGAGTGTTATACACTGTCTTTGAGACTGCCGTTGGCAAAATGAGGGTGCCTTCTTGTGCCGGAAGTCTTCAGCCGTCAATGCTGATTTTTATTCAAAACTTAAGCAGAGGCGGGGTTCGAACATGGGACCGAGGACGTTTTGATTACTAGTGATAACCCGCTAGACCACGGCTGCATTTCTTAAGCACTGTAAAATTGTGTTAAATCATCGTATCGTTCACGCTATTGGTTCTGCCGCTAGCAGACGGTTTCTTAGCACATATACCATCCAACTCCGAATTAATCTCTTGAATGTTGGTATGCTTTTTGTCATAAGTATGGAAAATCGCAATTGTTTAATCATAATTGAACGCGAATTTCGTAACCATTTGACGTTATATACCTCCAGAAACCTGTCAGGGTTTTGTGTGACAGAAAAGCCCCGGAAGCTGGCAGTGGTAGATACATGGGTCTGTGTTCACACCATGCTCGATATAGTTATGCATTTTCACCATATGAATGAAATACAGAATATCAAAGTAGATTTATGATAGGTTTGGAGGCACTCTAGTTAAAGCCTTACAAGAAATCTCAGGTTTAAAAACAGTTTTACACATTTCTTTACGGAGTTTTATCATAGCTTCTAACAGCAGTACTGTTTCCACTGAAAGTGCGGTGTCGGTTCCTGACTCAGTGCTCGGCCTCGGCGTCCATCAACATAGTAAACCGCTGTGCAGTTGCAGAAATATACTACGGTAAGTGCAGAATCAAGTAATTGGATGTGTTTATGTCTCCCTGCATTCATCGAACAATAGGAGATTGACAAAACATCTCCCTGCATTCCCAACTGATGACATGACGCCGTACACTTCAGTCCCAACCTGTGTGGCTGAAAGCAACTGGGTGCACTGGGCCAAGTGGCCCACTGGAGTGTCTGATTGTCTGTTGCGCATACGGTGCATCCAGTGTAACAGTCTGAAACTTACGGCACCAAGAGGCATGGTGCAGAACTGGCGATGTTTCGGCTGCAACGGTGTTGGCGCGGCTGGTGCCCATGATCCTCTGTCAAGGTGCTGCACGGTGTTTAAATTAAGCCTCAAGTGAATACCTATCCCAGTCCTGTCCCACTACATGCGGCAGTGAGAAGTGTTTGATTAGATTAGATTAGATTAGTTTTTCGTTCCATAGATCCGTGCTGAGGAGATCCTCGTGGATGTGGAACATGTCAATTTTTTTTAAGCTGAAATAACAATACTAATAGTATGAATATATACAATAAATCATTTGTTTCTATTAAAAAATTCGTCAATGGAGTAGAAGGAGTTGGCCACTAGTACGTCTTTCAGGCTCCTTTTAAACTGATCTTTATTTGTAACTAAATTTTTTATGTTTACTGGCAAATTATTGAAGATGAGTGTTCCTGAGTAGTGGACCCCTTTTTGAACTAAAGTAAGGGCCTTTAAGTCCTTGTGCAGATCATTTTTGTTCCTGGTTTTGAATGTATGAACTGAGCTGTTTGTTGGAAAAAGAGATATATTGTTTAGGACAAATTTCATTAAGGAGTAAATATACTGAGAGGCAGTGGTTAGTATACTCAGTTCTTTGAAGAGGTTTCTACATGACGTCCGTGAATTTACTCCACAAATAATACGTATTACACGCTTTTGGACTCTGAAAACTTTTGTTTGACTTGAAGAGTTACCCCAAAATATTATACCATATGACATTATGGAATGAAAGTAGGCAAAGTATGCAAGCTTTTTCATTTTTATGTCGTCTGTGTCTGCTAACACTCGAATTGCAAATACAGATTTGTTAAGGCGTTTCTGCAGTTCTGTGGTGTGTTCTTCCCAGCTGAATTTATTATCAAGTTGTAATCCCAGGAATTTAAGAGTGTCAACCTCTTCTATCTGCTATTCTTCGTATTTTATGCGTATGCTGGGTGGAAATCTCTTACAGGTTCTGAATTGCATATAGTGAGTCTTATCGAAGTTTAATGTCAGTGAGTTGGCTTTAAACCATTTATTAATATCCATGAAAATATCATTAGCAGATCTTTCTAGAACTACACTTGACATACTATTTATTGCAATACTTGTGTCATCTGCAAACAAAACGAACTCTGCTTCTGGTAGTGTAACTGATGAGAGATCATTAATGTACACAAGAAAAAGCAATGGCCCTAAGATGGATCCTTGTGGGACACCACATGTAATTTCTTCCCATTCTGATGATGACTGATGACTTAGTTCACTAGTCCCTTGCACTGACACCCTTTGTTTCCTGTTAGTGAGGTATGACTTGAACCGTTTTGCATCACTGCCCGTGACACCATAGAATTCTAATTTACTTAAAAGGATGTTGTGGTTCACACAATCAAATGCCTTTGACAAATCACAGAAAATACCTGCTGCTTGTAATTTGTTATTTAATGAATTAAGTAAATTTTCACTATAGGTGTAAATAGCCTTCTCGATATCAGAACCCTTCAGAAATCCAAACTGTGTTCTTGATAATATGTTATTTGTGGTCAGATGGTTGAGCAGCTGCCTGTACATTACTTTTTCTAAAATTTTTGAGAATGCTGCCAAAAGTGAAATCGGTCTGTAGTTTGATGGTATCTCTTTATCCCCTTTCTTGAATAGAGGCTTAACATCTGCATATTTTAGCCAGTCAGGAAATGTCCTAGTTATAATTGACTGGTTACACAAGTAACTTAGAATTGTACTAAACTCACAAGAACATGCCTTAATTAACTTTGTTGATATTTCATTGTACCCATTAGAATGCTTTGTTTTTAAAGATTTTGTTATGGAAGTTATTTCTTTTGGTGAAGTGAGTGATATATTCATGTACGTGAAGCTATTTGTGAAGGCTAGTTTCAGATATTCAAGGGCATTATTTACTGATCCTGAAAGTCCCATTCTATCAGTAATGGATATAAAGTACTTGTTAAATAGATTTGCCATACTATGCCCATCAGTTACTAATGTGTCATCTACCCTTAGTGCTATTTGCTCCTGTTCCTTTCTGGTTCTACCAGTCTGCTCTTTCACTATATCCCATATTGTTTTTATTTTGTTCCCTGACATTGCTATCTTCTTCTCGTAGTGCATTTGTTTAGACATCTGAATTCCTTTTTTTAATGTTTTACAGTATTCCTTGTATTTAGCTAAATCATCAGCATTGGAGCTATTCTTGGTCGACAGATACATTTTCCTTTTTGTCTTACAGGAAATCTTTATTCCTTGTGTAATCCATGGTTTTATTATAGACTTCTGTTTAATTTGAGTAACTTTTAGAGGAAAACAGTTTTCAAACATGGTACTGACATTGTTCATGAATGTGTTATATTTTTCATTCATGTCATGAGCACTATAAACATCTTTCCAGTTCATATCTTTGAGCAGTTTTCTAAAACACTCAATTTTTGGTTGATTGACTACTGTCCTGTACTCAGATTTAGCAGTCTTGATAATCTGCTTAGAATTTACATCTAAAACAAGGAGCTGCATGTCATGATCTGATAGTCCATTTATAACAGGTTTTATGATATGATTTTGTTCCTTTGATTTGTCTATAAAAATGTTATCAATGGCTGTCCTTGAGGATTTAGTGATCCTAGTTGGAAAGTTTACAGTGTGAGTTAGATTGAAAGACAACATTACTAACTGCAGTGAATGTTTACTGGAAGACTGCATTAGAAAATCTGTATTAAAGTCACCAGAAATCAAAATTTCTTTGTTTCTTCCTGTTAAATAACCCAAAAGAGCTTCTAGATGATCTAAGAATAGCTTATAATTTCCTGCAGGTACTCGGTAAATAGTTATTATTATATAGGATCTGTTATGGAACTCTACTTCTGTTGCACATGCTTCTAGATGCTGCTCCAAACAGAATTTATTAATGTCAATGTTCTTGAATTTATGGCAGTTTTTGATAAATGTGGCATCTCCTCCTCCATCCATATCTACTCTGCAGAAGTAGGAAGCTAGCTTAAATCCTGAAATGTCTAACATATCTATATCAGTGGTCACTTGATGTTCAGAGAGGCAGATTATGTCAATTTAGTTAGTTGAATTCATTTCATCAATACAAATGAGTAGTTCATCAACTTTATTTCTAAGTCCCGGAATGTTCTGGTGTAATAAAGATAACCGATACTGCATACTAATGGGATTGTAACTGCTTTGGCGAAGATGAACTGGCAGTTTATGATTACTTTCTGTTAAACACTGTTTAAATGGAGGCTGTATGATAAAATATGACTCCTGTTCATCTGTTTTCTCAAACTGAGTGTGTCTGCCAATCTCTCTTAAAATTCGTTTTCTTTCCTCCTTCCCTATCCTAAAAAAGGCATCCCTCTGACAACTGTGACCACTGGTATTTTACCACTTGTGCCAGTGTCCCCCCTTAAGTTTTCTGCAATCAACCCAGACAATTTTCCCTTCCCTTTCCTATTGAGGTGAAGGCCATGCCTAGTGTAGTCCCACCTATCGATAGCATCCACAGGAATCAAACCAATATGGGACCCTGTATCCGTCCTAAGCAGCCACTCCAACTCCAAGTTCACACTCCCTATGGAAGAGTTCAAATGAGGCCGATCATGGCGACTCAACACAGACACAAATCCCACACCCGTATGCTTCGTTGCTGATGCTATCTTCACCGGGTCACTCTCTATGGAATATTCAGAGTCTCTGTCAACGCTATTTCCCGGACCACCCACTATAACCACGGCATCCTCCTTTGTGAAGTCCTTGCATAAAGCACCTACATCCTCTGTTACCTGACCCAGATCTGCACTAGGCTTGAAAAAGTTTGAGACCTGGTACTCTGGACCTAGATTTTCCTGCTGTAGTTGGCCAACACGTCTACCATGGGAACTACCTAACAACAGAACTTTCTTTCTCTTTACAAATTTCCCTACCTTTTTCAAGTCCTTGAAAGCTTGTTGTGCCCTTTCTACAGCTTCAGCTACATGAGGCTCATTCGATTCTGACTGAGGCAACAGGTCAAATCTATTTTCAAGATTTATGACAAAGCTGTCTGATGCTCTCCTTTGCCTGTTCCCCCTATTACCTGTTGCCACTTCCCACCTCTGTTCACCCTTCTCCCTCTTTAACCTGTCCAGATCCTCCCTTGCCTTGTCTAGGTCAGCTTGAAGAGCTGCAATTTTCCCTTCCTGTTCCAGTATTTTCCTATCTCTACTGCAGATCCTACAATAACACCGGTGAGCCTCATTTATGTCCCCATTTCCCACGCCACTACATTCGCCCCAATGAAAGAAACTACAGCGCCCATCACGCCATACCCCGGAACTAACGATCCTACGGCATGTCACACACTTCTCACTCATGGTAAAAACAGAAATCATATAAGCTTATTTAAGTAGTGACTAAAACGTAAACAAAGGACCCTTGAAACTACTCAGGAAGATATAAATAAATTGAAAGAGTACTGAATAAAAAAACTGGTGATTACATATAACTTGAGAGGTGGTATGAGCCCCCTCTCATATTTCTATCTTACGATTCTCCTCTCTAGTTGCATGCGGTGGAGGGTTGCTATTCCTTCACACGCGGACTTCCCATGCAGCGTCTCTCGCCACCCGGGTGGTCCAGTGACAGGCGGGCTCTTCTGACTTTGAAAGGGTAGGCCGACAGGTGTGGGGGGCCGAGTGAATGCTTTCCGGACGCCGACATTGTCAGGAGACGCGCCCGCGGGAGCCGGAAGTGGCGGCTGGGCTGGAGGTTCCGTTGCTTCGCAGGAGCTTAGCGAAAACACTTTCGGGCGGGCTACCAGCGAGGCGTGGGAATGACTTATGTACCCAGGCAGCTGTGGCGGGAAAATTCCCGCGCTTTCTGCAAAATAGTAACTGTGATTGGCTTGCTCAGGGCATAGCTCCGTGACGTAGCAAAATCAGCACAGAAATTGGCGCCAAGAATCTCCATTGGTGGAATGGTAGTGCTCCGGCAATGGAGTGGAATTTCCGCCGGTTTTCGAGTTGCTGATTGGAACGTAACCACGGCCACTGTCGTGGGGGCGGGAATGTTGTGTGTTCGGCCTGTACGGGTGCTCTTGGTAGTCGGTAGTCGCCTTTCGGTCGAGGACGTCGAAGCAACCAGCCCTCGCCTGCGGTACGCCAGATCGTGTTCTGGCAGTCAAGAAGACAGTTTTGGTAATGTATGTCCGCAGCACCGGCAGATAGGGATTTTCCTAGGTGATAATCAGAGCTCAGCAGAGCGCGCCTGTTCGTCTTTTTCTAACTTTGTTCTGTCTTCAGTAGCAGCAATTACTGTTGGGTTAGCGGTGTGTCTCTCTTGAGATTTGAGTGGCAAGGAATTGGCTCCACATACCACTTCGTCTTAAACCTCACGATCTAGTTTAGGGACAACTTCACCTTTACAGTGTTTGTATGAGTCTCCAATTCGAGCCAATTTAATGTATCATAAATTAGAATTCATGTGTTTTTGTTTATTAATTTGTGTTTAGTCTTAATAAATCATATTGTTATTTTGGACAGAACTTTCATTCTGTTAATCGATAGAGCAACCCTATCATTCCTCACTATGCTAATGAAACCTTTGTTTATTTAACTTATTTATCAAATTAAATTATTGCAGGTGCCAAACTCTCTTCTACTCCACTGGCAGGTTTGATTAGAGTCAGTTCGCGTATTTTTTTATCCTTGTGCAACAGCAAAAGTCGGAGTTAGAATAGGGGGGGCTTAGAGCATGATTTACATATGTGGATTCTAGTAGAATTTAGTGATAAATACACTGCTAGCCCCGGCACCTCGCATAATATGGCGACCCTTAGCCTCGGATCTTTCCTGAGAATCACTGATTAACAAACAGTATTCTTAGTACGAACATTCAAATTTTTTTTCTCTAATTTTTTTTTATTGATTAATACCCAAGTTTTTTTCTGGTAGTTCCGCGTTTAGTTTTAAGTAGCGGCGCATGATTACAGTTTTTGTTTTCAGTGTATATATTTTTTTTTGTTCATTGTTTTTTGTGTTTTGTTGATGTGGTGTCCGTACCACATCGCACTTTGTCGGATTTGTGTGCGGTTTCTGTACCACATCAAATTGTGTTTGTGATTACAGCGTTGGAACAGCGTTGTTGAAATTTTATGTCTATGTGTAAAACTACAGTGAGTAGATAATTTTTACTGTATATTTTAGATAAATTTGTTTTTTCGTGAATGATCACGAGAAGTAAGGCACGACTATTAGCGAGCGAAACTAAAACAAAAGAGAATAGCATAATGGATAAGAGGCAGGTTACTGATGAGGATAGGTTCAGAGATGAGATGGGCACATTTTTAGCAGCACAGGACGACAGGGTCATTGATGAGGAAGGTGATTTGGACGCGATCTCAGAGCAGCGTTGCGGCCGTGATTATGATAGTGAGGTAGAGGATGAAACAGAGACAGGCACACAGGTCGAGACGGTAGCAGAAGTTTATAATCAAACGAACGAGAGCAGACAGGGGCCAGCTCGGTCACGTCTGAGCTCTAGCGCCCAGGTGTCCAGAGTTACATCGCCCATGTGTGACGAGGATCAAAATGATGACATTAACCCAATACTAAGCTTCCTACGATCAATGAAAGAAGAAGCTGACGAACAACGTAAGAAGGAGAAGGAAGAAGCTGACGAACAGCGTAAGAAGGACACTCAGGCAATAATTTCGCATATAGGGAAAATTCGTGGGGAATTACTAACAATAAAGAAAGAATGAGGAGAAGCAAAACAGATGTCACTGGTAGCACAAAAAGTAGCAGGCCTAGCCAAAACGGCAGCAATGGGGGCAATGAAAGTTGCAAAAGTAACTTCTCAACTCGCAGGTCGCTTGCGACGTGCGACACAAGCCCACTCAAAATCCCTAGCGTTCTTAAAAACCCAAGGTAATATTGCGGTTACGAACATCACGAAACAAATGAAAGAAGTAGAGAGTCGGATAGCAAAACTAGAGCGAAACGGGCACACGAGCACTGCGCGTTCGGATGGAGTACACAGAATTGTGTCTCCGAGGAAAAGCCCGCCGTGCTCTAGCCCACTGACAGAGTGCGGAACTAACAATGCACACGCAGAAACACCTAGTAATAGCTCCAATAATTGTAGCCCACTTAGGACAGTGAATTCTGAGTGCCACTGCCACTGTGATACAGAGGTAGCACATCACAGTAATCAGCAAGATAGATCAGGACACTCAGCAGACGGGCAAGTATCGGAAACGAGTGACAACACCCGTGCGAGGATCGGACAGGATTTTGATCACAATCACTTCCTGTCGATACTAAAATTCCAAAAGTTCAGAGATAATGGAGGGTCGATGCATCCCAAGAGCTGGGTGATGCAGTTTACAAATTCATTACCGTCATCATGGCCAACCCTGGCAAAATTAGAATTCATGTGTGGACACATTGAAGGCCAAGCCACGGAAAAGATGCGGGGTGTGGCAGCGACGTGTCAGACTTATCAGGAATTTGTTGATGCGTTCCTGGGGATCTACTGGTCAAAGGAAACGCAAGACAGGATTAAAGAGGAAATAATATTTTGTCCTGAACTGGAAGTGTCCGGGCAAAGGAGCGCAACCAAATTTTTTGATGATTTACTCAAGAAGAATCAATTTTTAGATAGTCCATATAGCAAGGGAGAAATCATCAAATTTTGTTTTTCCAAATTGCCTGTTAGGTATCAACAGACACTTGTCGGCAAGTGTGGATCTGACATAGAAGCATTCAAGAGTCTATTGCGCGAACTCGAAGTAGTCTTCGATAAACAAGACGCAAAGGACAGGAAGAAGGCGCAAGATAACAAATACCACGGGCCAGCAAGGGCAGACGACAACAGATCGCATAATCGCGCTCGTCGGTTAGGAAACCAGGGTTACGGAAATCAAGGTTACGCAAGTCAAGATTATGGAAACCAGAGACACGGAAACGAGAACGTTAGGGAACAAGGTCAATCTAGACAAGGAATCTAGGACAGGAGGAATGACGAACGGCAAAGCGACCGTAATTGGAGAGAGCGAAATCAAGGACAACAGGAGAACCACGAGATTGAAATTAGACCTCCGAATCCTAATGCACGTCAGAGGAGGGGGAGTCTAAGAAGGGATTGACGCTAGTCCATAGGACTCCACCACTTCTCTCACACAAAGAAGTTCATGGAATAATTGTAGTTTAAGTGGTGTACATAGTAGAATAGGCAAATATATGAACCTTTCTTCGGGGAACAATAATTGTTGCATTAATAGATTAAGATTGTTAAAAGTATTAACACGCTGCATTGTCTCACATAAGAATGTACTGCTGCTATCCTTTTTTTTGTGTATGTTCGCGACTTCCAATGTCGATGGAGTAGGAGACACTACCTTTCCATGAGCAATGTTTTAGTCCTTTCCTGTCTGGTGTCCATGTTGAGGGATAATGATGAGTGAGGAGATGTCGCACAAACGGGCGCATACAAGAACGTGCTCTTAGAAGCGTTCTGAGAAGTCGTGATACGCTCAATAGCGGCCACAACCAGTTCGTGAAACGTTCATACCAATGATTGCAGGGACGCGTCAGTGCACGGCAAGATTGTGGTATATTGCGTGATTTCGAGGATGAATATGGGCAGTATAGTTTTTTTGCAGAGCTGCGCCAGCATCGTAGTCTTGCAAGTCGGTGTGATCCTGTGAGCGTTTGACTCCAATGGTGCCCTAGACGAGAGAAATGCGAGCATAAAGCCTACCATGCCAATGTGCTGGTTGGGGATTTAGCGTGCGGCTCGTGACTGTCACAGATGAATAACCAGGGACTTATACTTGGATATTCGTGACATACTGTGTAGCTGGCGTGTGTTGGGCGACTGAATGCTCAACAGGAACCACCCCTGGCTTGGTCATATTACATTGCTTCTGGAAAGGTGTGCTTTGATCCCGAAAACCGCATCAGATAGAGAAGGAAGTTGCAACTATAAATTTATTGTCGTGTATAGCCATGGCTAACCCAGTCTCTGGAGTTTCAGTGAGGCGTAGTGAGAACTCGGAGGCCATGTCGTACGGCGCGCACATCACTGTCGTCAATAGCGGCGAGCAGCGAGACATCTCAACGTAACAGGAATTATGTAAGAGTATTGTATAAGGTAAACAAAAAAAAAAAAATAATAATAATAAATAAAGAAATAAAAAAAGGGTACGATATACTAGGATAAGTTAAACTGTAGGATTTAACAATAACTAGATTAATATTGTGGGGGTTTTCTACCACAAGTGTTGTGTTTGGGCGCGCCTGTTGGGATGTTATTTTTCAGGTCATCAAATCACAGACCCGAGATGGAGGGATGACCGGCGAGCGAACGTAGAATAGTTGCAATAACATAATTTATTCAGAAGACATAGAATGTAGATCGTTGGCATATGGTAGTTAATTCTTGAGCATGTCTACTGTCGATCTATATAATTAATAGTAATATTAGCACGGGCCCGCACATTTAGTTGATCATCCATTACATAACATCAGTTATCACACACCATGTACAATACTGAGATCGGTCTCTACACATATATCAAAATAAATTATTTCCATGTCTAGATTAGATGTTATAATGATTGCCATAGATTAATAACTATAAAAGTAAAATAAGTGTGTCTGAAATGACAGACCATCAATGTTTCATTATGTAAATTTATTATAACATAGAAGGTCATGGGAAAAAGTTAGGCATAAGATTTTTGTAAGAATTGTGCAGATGACGGGGATCGTGGCAATGCGGAGGCCGGCCGGAGCGGGAACAAGAGGTCTGCGGCTACCTGCAAGAAAAGAGCGTCAGCACCCCACCTGACGTGAAGGGCGAGCGCATCTGGTCCTACAGACTGACAGTCACGGGGCCTTATACCTGAGGGATTACGCGGGACCCTCGCCGGGCCACAAGCGAAAGTGAGGCTGGCCGTTGACACTGACACGCGACCCACACGCGACAGCCTTCTAGCTCTCCAGACGCGGCAGCCATTTGGAGGGATTCCCTGCGGCAGACCACGTTGTCGTGAGTACACGAAGAAGATCACATATCGTGTCAGAACCTGTGCCTCATGTGCCTCAGGACAGAAAGGGACGCTCTATACTCACCTGTTTGGGTTTTTACAACTCACTAGCATTGGCCGATCTGCATACACAAAGCAGTATCGTGCCACACTAACAAATGTATGGTCTCATTTCTTACTTCTCCTCTCTATTAGAGAGCAGTTTCAACAATAGTCGCTCCTAGTTCGATCCTGTATGGATGACCTCACACACTTGTGGAGTCACTCCACGTGCCATCATCCCTCGTCGAACTGCAATATTGGGAAACGTAAAGTTCTGTCCAGCGAGAGAAGAGACCTAGACTAGTGATGTATCCCAACGAGTAGACCTCAGAGACAATTAATCGACGTGAGGAGAGCCTATCACTGTGTCTTCCTACCGTACTGCCGTGATCATATGCGTGGGTCTGACTACAATCTCAACAGCGTACTGCAGACACTCCAGAACTCCCTATTGCTGTTGCCACAACGTAGCAACAACACCCGACGTTTAGCCTTATGTGATGTCAGTACTGTGAAATTAGTGAAGTGCCACGGATATTTCTAACAATGTGATTTAGTGCCTCATTCTCAGCACAGTCATGAACTTTGTGCAGTGTGCACGCACAATTTGATGCCCCATGAACTTTGTTTTTTTTTCTTAAATTTCTTTCTCTTATGTTGTTTTTGTAATGTATGTTATACCTTGTATGCGTTTGTGTTTTACACTGAAATTGTTATTACAGATTACTGTATCGTTCTCCGCATCATGTTTTTTTTGTATTTTGTGTTTATTGTTGTGTGTATGCAAACAGTGTGCCTGAAGTCCCCATAAACTGAAGCAGATACCACCACTGTCATTGTGAATGGACCATCAGTTCAGGGAACATTTTGTAAAGGTTATTCTTGCTGCAGGGAGACAGAATGAATCGGAGGTTGTAACTAGATTCTGAAAGCTCACAAAGAGATTGTTAACTTATATAGTATCATGTGTGAGTGAGTTCAGGTTAGTTTAATGATTAAAATTGTTGTAACATCTTGGGCATTTAATTGCGGAGCACTCCAACTCTGATTGTAAAGAATAAACTGCTCCATATTTGGCTCAGATGCCCGGGCCATATTTAGAGCGAGAATGTCTGCGTGAATCCGTGTTTGGAAGGGGCTCCCTGGGTATGGATGTGTGATGTGAGTGTTAGTGTTCCATATTAAGAAGGTGAAGTTGGCTACATCATAAATAATCCTCCCTCTATGAGCTGCATTTTTCAGTTGCAGTGATTTTCTTTATAGAGTGCGTTATGTGGAGCCAGCTTGCGAGATTGTTCTTGGGCGATTGACTCACTACCTTGCTCCTAAGTGAGCCAACCGCTCACCAATTACAATCTAAAATGGCGTAGGGGCTATGAGAGGTGGCATGAGCCCCCTCTCATATTTCTATCTTACGATTCTCCTCTCTAGTTGCATGCGGTGGAGGGTTGCTATTCCTTCACACGCGGACTTCCCATGCAGCGTCTCTCGCCACCCGGGTGGTCCAGTGACAGGCGGGCTCTTCTGACTTTGAAAGGGTAGGCCGACAGGTGTGGGGGGTCGAGTGAATACTTTCCGGACGCCGACATTGTCAGGAGACGCGCCCGCGGGAGCCGGAAGTGGCGGCTGGGCTGGAGGTTCCGTTGCTTCGCAGAAGCTTAGCGAAAACACTTTCGGGCGGGCTACCAGCGAGGCGTGGGAATGACTTATGTACCCAGGCAGCTGTGGCGGGAAAATTCCCGCGCTTTCTGCAAAATAGTAACTGTGATTGGCTTGCTCAGGGCATAGCTCCGTGACGTAGCAAAATCAGCACAGAAATTGGCGCCAAGAATCTCCATTGGTGGAATGGTAGTGCTCCGGCAATGGAGTGGAATTTCCGCCGGTTTTCGAGTTGCTGATTGGAACGTAACCACGGCCACTGTCGTGGGGGCGGGAATGTTGTGTGTTCGGCCTGTACGGGTGCTCTTGGTAGTCGGCAGTCGCCTTTCGGTCGAGGACGTCGAAGCAACCAGCCCTCGCCTGCGGTACGCCAGATCGTGTTCTGGCAGTCAAGAAGACAGTTTTGGTAATGTATGTCCGCAGCACCGGCAGATAGGGATTTTCCTAGGTGATAATCAGAGCTCAGCAGAGCGCGCCTGTTCGTCTTTTTCTAACTTTGTTCTGTCTTCAGTAGCAGCAATTACTGTTGGGTTAGCGGTGTGTCTCTCTTGAGATTTGAGTGGCAAGGAATTGGCTCCACATACCACTTCGTCTTAAACCTCACGATCTAGTTTAGGGACAACTTCACCTTTACAGTGTTTGTATGAGTCTCCAATTCGAGCCAATTTAATGTATCATAAATTAGAATTCATGTGTTTTTGTTTATTAATTTGTGTTTAGTCTTAATAAATCATATTGTTATTTTGGACAGAACTTTCATTCTGTTAATCGATAGAGCAACCCTATCATTCCTCTCTATGCTAATGAAACCTTTGTTTATTTAACTTATTTATCAAATTAAATTATTGCAGGTGCCAAACTCTCTTCTACTCCACTGGCAGGGTTGATTAGAGTCAGTTCGCGTATTTTTTTATCCTTGTGCAACAGCAAAAGTCGGAGTTAGAATAGGAGGGGCTTAGAGCATGATTTACATATGTGGATTCTAGTAGAATTTAGTGATAAATACACTGCTAGCCCCGGCACCTCGCAAACTCACTGTTTACTTACGATACGAGCGTGAAATTAAGCCTAAAATCCGTGCTATAGGCGTGAGAAGGAAACTAAACTTCTTACCCCGTTTAATCTTCTTTAACACTTCACTAACACTTCCATTAATGTAACAACACTTATATTATATTTATACGAACTGGAAACGTTTATCTATAAGTTTAATTCACTGCTTACTTACGATTCGCGCGCGTGAAATTAGGCCT
This sequence comes from Schistocerca nitens, assembly GCF_023898315.1. NCBI lineage: Eukaryota > Metazoa > Arthropoda > Insecta > Orthoptera > Acrididae > Schistocerca > Schistocerca nitens. The sequence goes on from NC_064615.1 coordinate 508,114,641, forward strand.
AAGATTCGTGCTACAGGCGCGAGAAGCAAAATACGCTTCTTACCCCGTTTAATCTTATTTTATACTTCACTAACACTTCCACTAATTCAACAACACTTATATTATATTTATAACACCTGTACACGTTTAAAAATAGCTTAATAACAACGATTTTTATAATTATTTAGTGCAGCAAATACTCGAAGCGTCCGCGTCGGCGCAGTGTAGCTATTCATGTTGCACCAGCGAGCGACGTAATTCTAAAATTAGGACGAGTGGTCTAGTTCTGGCCACCAGAGGGTTTCCAATCACTTTCAACTTTTGAAATTTGTCACCATTCTAAATTTAGGAGAAGGTAATTTTGAATGTCCACATCATTTTAAACTTATAAGAGGTGACCTACATACTTAGGGTGGGATAAATTGTTTAAAGACTGAAGTTAATGGGCTGGTAGAAATTGTTAAGCTGTAGTTTCAGAGGCGTAGGGGAATTGTTTATCCTTTCCCAACAGTTGTTTAAGGATAGCATAAGTGAGATTAGGAAAATTCAGATCCAAATTTAGGGTGACAATTATTTTAACTGCGAGTAAGACGGAAATCGTTTAAACATAGTACTAGTGGACTCAAACTTAGGACATGTAGTATGTGAGACATCAGGGAGGAAACTAGGTAGCTGACTTAAATTCTATTCTTAGAACAAGTGACCTGACTGCTATAAATAGATAGGACAAGAGGTCCTAACAAGTGTGACTGAATAATAATTTGGGGAAAACATGTCAAGTGATGAATTCTTCTCGAGTTATCAGCCGAGTGGTGGCGTCACCTTGTCGCAAAGTTTCAGTGAGTTTCGTACCCATTATCTTCACCAGCAGATTATGGATACGAAACTCACTGAAACGTTGCGACAAGACAACGCCACCACTCGGCTGATAACTCGAGAAGAATTCATCAGTGGAATGCGCCGAGAAAGACTGCAATCGCATATAGGGCAAGTGGTTCTTCATGTTTTCGCGCCACAGCGACTGCTCTATTAAATTGCGGGCCACATGATTTTCCCTTCTGCATGTGCTGTATATCGTTAAGCCATCTTCAGTAAGCTGGACGACTTTCGGCTCACTCTGAAGATGGGTGAGCGATATACAGCCAAAATATCAGAAGAAGGAGAAGAAGCAGAATTAATGCAGCTGCACACCCGAAATTTAATGGAGCAAGTTAAGTGGTTTTGCACGTCGCTGAAAGTAGGTCAGCATACAAGTTCAGCCTGGTTATTACCTGTTGGATGAAAGCAGGGAAAATTCCAGTAACCATCTTGAATTCTATACTTAGTATAAGTGACCTGCTTTCACCAGCAGGACTATGTTCCATCTCGAAGTTTTTAATTTTCTGCCAATTTACACACAGGGTAATTGTCATATGTCGAGGAAAATCTGCAACAGAATATGATGTCATTGATGATCTCATCGGAAATCTGGCAACAATGCACACTGACCCAGAATGCAATTTGTGTATTAATCTTTTATGTGCCTTCTGCCCTAAGGTCTCTGAATTGTTGCAAATGTTTATGAAATTTTATTTAATTGCTTATGTTTCTGGAGGAGCAGCTTTGAAGGCTCGTCTCCAGATGGTCATATGTTACTGTAGTAGATGCTGGGTCCTCCGCTTTCTGCCTTTTTTCTGTCGTGTAGTCTATTGCTCTGTTAATCTGTTCTAGTGTTCTTAATTCGAGTATCAGAACAGTATCGCGATTTAGGTATCTAGATTCTCCTCTCTCTCTCTCTCTTTGTCTCTCTCTCTCTCTTTCTCTCTTTCTCTCTCTCTCTCTCTCTCTCTCTCTTTCTCTCTCTCTGTCCATTCCTCATCTAGTCAATGACACTGGCATTGTGCTTGCTTGATATATTTTTCCAAGTACCTGCTGGTTATCCGTATGGGTTTTGGTTAAAATCATGATGTGTAAACGTTGGTTGTTATGCAGTCTTGCAGTTACTTTTATTTCTGACGCTGTTGCTGTGACAGAGATAGAATTTTAGGTCTCTGGTTCTGTTCCTGGCTATTGTGCTCTAAATATGTTCACTTTTACCTCTATCAAGATAGCGATTTTTAACGTTTTACATGGCGCTCGTTTTCTTTCCCTCCTAGATTTGTCTTTTAAAAAGGTTGTCCTAAATCAAGGAGTGGACAAGATAAGCGATTTCATTGATCACTTCTCTCGTCTCAGTTTTGTTTTATATGGTGTCTCTAGATCGTTTCTGCCCTTGGTATTGTTGATTGCGATCTCAGATGGATTTCGTCCTTGTTAGTGCCCGGTGGTTATTGCATCTCTTTCATGGTTTAATTGTTCCCTATTGTTAGTCGTTTGGTTGTAGTTTTGATAATATTTCTCTGTCGTGCTCTGTACGTTTTTAATGGTATTCTTCGCAACTGTTTTAGGACGCTGAATGTCCTGTCTTCTTACAGTTGTCACATTTTGCGGGTTGGTATTTTCTCAGTTTACATTCTTGTGTTTGGTGATTGTTTCCACACTTAACACATCCGGACGGTAACCAACACTTGTTACTTATGTGTTCCCATCGTTGGCAACTTTTACATTGCTGTGGTCCATCACTTAGCACACAGTTTTCAATTCTCATCTTGTGTACAATATATTTATGACATTTTAAACTGCGTCTGCTACTGAGTCTTTGGGCAATGTCGCCGTGAAGGTGGCCTGTGGAATGAGGTCTCTTGTAGCTTCATATTTCGTCTTGAACTGATAGACTTCTGTAACCATGCATCCCTTATCTATGTACGTCTTGTTTGAGTTCATCTTCCACTTCTGGGGGAGAACTTTAATCACTTTTTCGATCTGCGATTTGTCCACCTGTTGGTGGGTTTTAGAATGGTACGTTGTTTTAGTGGCAGAATTTGAAATCCATCCCACGGTCGTCCATTGGGTCAATGTAAAATGGTATGTTGTCTCTTCTGAAGATGCCTTCAATGGTTATCACTTTCTTCACAATGTTGTTTAACTTGATGCAGATGTTGGTGCATTAGATGCGCAGTAAAGGAATTCTTCGTCTGTTGTTTCGTTGCTGAGTCAGTTCATGTTCGTATGGTCTTCTACTTCTACTCCGACCGTCAGGCCTCGAACTTATTTCGCCTGTCAAGATTAGCTCTTCTTCTTATTTCCTCTTTGTGCAACCTATTTGCTATGTATAGTTTTAAAGCTCTTTCTCCTTTGACTATTAATTAATCTTGATCACTACATTGGTCTTCTGCTTTTGTTCCTTCATGTGTGGCAGTACGTGACTGCACCCGCGTATTTAAGCACAGAACTGTGCAAGAACGCATGCCCATTACACCCACTGTTGGCACCTTCTGAGAAACCGCGAGGACTGTCATCACTTACTAATCGCAGTACCTCAGACGCAATATCGGAGCTGCGGCTTAGCGGGGAATCCGAAATAACCACAGTTCGTTCCATTTGTTGTTAGTTCGCTAAAAAAAGTTACAGTTTGTTGTTCACAGACTTACGAGAAGTTATGGTTTGGTGCAAAAAGACCTGTCCAAAGGTTCTGTTGCACAAATTGCATAGCGCACTCCTGTTTTCATATCATTCAGAGGCTATGATGCAACTGATCAGAATATTAAAAACTCCAAAGTTGATGTTTTTCAGTTCACGTACCAAAGCTACTTCGGAATGAAAAAAACTTATCAAGAATGATCTCTCCATCCTACGCAGTCTATAATAGTCAGTTACAGTACTGTCGACTAGCCAAATGTTAAGTTGCGCAACAATTTTCTCTGACTTCTTTCCAAGACTGCTCATTACGGCTAACCAGTGTTTTAGATACCATCCGTTCACTTTTAACAATGATGTCACAACAAACTCCAGAACACAACACAAACATGATTTCAAAATGATGACCAAAAACAATACCCTGTTCTGATTGGGTCGAATATATAAATATCAAATTGTAGTATCTTAAAAATTTGCCACAAAGTATATTGAAGCTAATAAGACTGTCGTGAAAAATAGGGGGTCTGTGGGGAGGGACAATCTAAAATAGCAATCGTGAAATCACGATAACAGCAAAATATACCAAACGAAATAACCAGAGAAATGCAATACAATGGTTGCTTCCAAAGACTCAAGAACCACAAAGTTAGCGTGAACAAACTATAATTGATATCAAAAAAATCACTTGACCTATAAAAACCAGTTTAAAATACCGATAGCAATTATAACTCAAATTAAATACCGATAGCAGTAGAAAAAGAGTGGAAGCGATACCAACACACATACCCAAAAATTGCAAGAACTAACGAAACGCGATATCTAAAACATATGTTGACTCAAACATCAGCACTAAAACTAAGAGGCAAAACCCGCTAGCAGTAAAAAAGGCGAAACCAAAACACTTAGCCAAAAATTCCAGAGTCTAAAACATCGAAACACAGTATCAAAACGAAGCAAAGGATTAATAAGTTAACGTCATCATAACACACAAACTGAGCGCTGAGTTCTCGAAACAAGTAACACGCCAAGCAAGAATTTTATATTCGAAAGGTGAAAAATGCATAAATAATTCATAGTTTACGTTAACTGTAATCACTGGTTTCGATCCTTATTAGGACAACCAAAGATAATGCTTAATCTCTGGCTGATGAATGAGGCTTCCCACTAACAGTACTATGTCACGACTCAAAGCTGGCGGGCTGTATCGAAGGCATTGTCTGTTCAAAACGGTACGCCACCTGCAGAAGTCCAAGCAACGAACGGTACGTGGTGGCTAGAACTAGCCTCGCCGGTACAGCGATGGACACAGGCCTTGCACCGTGTGTGAAACACACTGCACTTATGTCGTAGAGGTTCCAAACTACTTTCGTCCTCTACACCACGTTCAATGCCATATTGAAACTAAACGTGTAAAGCGACATTTGCAATCCTATTGTAATCATAGCTACAGCTATTTCCTCTGTACGGTTAAACCTGATAACCCGCTAGCCTTCCCTAAGACCTTTAACATCCGCCACACTCAAATATATCTCTCCCTCTGCCGTGTCCCTTCTTTAAAGTTCTGACAGCCAGAATTGCTTCGAAGTAGCAGTATGTGTCTCAGATATAAATGTGATGTGAAAGTTCTAATAGCCGTATTTTCCTGGACTCAAGCTTTCGACATTTGTTTCCCAGAGCTCCTCGTGTGAACTGTGTGCGTCTTTCCTGTGAAGGGAGAACTGCTTCTACGTGTCGGCACATATTTCAGATATATATGTGACCTAGAACTTAAAATGGTCGTGTAGTTATTGAGGTGAAAGCTAGACCGTGATATTTTAGAGATTACCAGGTCTAATTTCTTGTGATTTGTCGGTATTGTCTAAAACTGAGAAAGACCAAACGATAAAGACGTACTACAGCTATTGTACTACTCAGTGTTATGGAAGTGGAGACAAATGCCAAAGTGTACAAAAAAATCACTGTTTGCGCTTAAATAGAGGCTCCCAACTTAAGGTATTTCTAAGGAGTAGATTTATCGTGTAGAATTAAATTCATTTTACAAGTATCACACAGAGTAGGTAGCTAAAGTTACGAGCAAATCGAAACCGACTGACCGCTGTGTCATCCCCTGCCAAAGGTATCATCGGATGCAGTGTGGAGGGACATGTGGTCAGCAACCGCTGTCCCGGTCATTGCGGGTTATCACATGGTAACATATTTCAATTTTTCCTCAACTTAGTGAGAACATGGTTACACTTCCTGTAACTCAAATCGACAGGAAGCACTAGTCACAGTTTTTATCTTTTTACAGGCAATTTTTTTAAAAAAATCATGATCTCTGTATCAAAATAGGAACAAATTTTAAGGTGTTTGATCTCTAATTAGGAAGGGACTGTGGTATGTTGTACTTTGTAACCATGTACTAACCTTAGAAACATTAAAGTTAGGATACAGATAGAGAGCAGATGATATATAAAAATTGTAAGAGAGAAAGAGACAAACAGAGAAGAAGAGGTAGAAAACGGGGAGAGACAGTGCTTTTGTATTAAGATGTGATGCTAAATTTTAAGAAATTTACTCAGTAAATTACGGAAATGTCGCATTTTGGTAACCATACAACAGCCTGAAGTCATATGGTGTCGCAATTCTACTGGTGTTAACTTCATCATCTTTTTTCTGATTTGGACTAGCTATTTTCTGTACATCGTATTTCGATTTAATATTTTCCTTATCTTTACTCTCAATATTGTCATATGCAACACATGGCACGCATAAATATTTTTCATACCCAAAAAAGACGATATTGTACTCTTGTGTGAACACTGAATGAAATAGTGTATACCTTGCATCTGATTCCCATTTTGCTTCACAGGTGGCAGCATAATTCCGGTGAGCGTCAGCACGTGACGGTCCATCCCTCTACAAATTCCCTTGAAGTGTTAGCATATCTTTGATGGCCTTCAGTATTAGGAAGAGATTCAAATGGTGCCAAATACATGCGTACATACGTGGCTCTAGACTTCTGTTTTTCCCTTTGATATGAATCAACTGCAACCTCCACTGCACCATCCATCTTTCCCCCATTTTCACGGAACACTACATCACTAATATCTTGTCTTAAATAAAAGTGCTTACATAACCGAACTTGTTCGGCATTCGGGCCAAAATAAAATGGTTGCTCTGATGTTATGGGCTCGAGTACTTCCTAAATGGGAATAGCGATATCTAAGAAAAAATGCTATATACACTGATAACGTACAGTCTGGTTTTATCTGTCATCTAATACGCAGTGAACCGAAAACAGTTGCTGTCTATGCCGTGCACCACTCTTTGAGCTGAATCGCAGCCTGCAGTATCCACCACTTCGTCTTCATTCGCTTCTGTGTCCTCACAGATTTTTTTCCTAAATGGATTTCGTATGCCTCTACTGTATGTATTGCTTTCTTTAGAAGGTTCCCTTTTCAAGATTTCTCTGCCGTTTCACGTATTTATTTGTGGGACTCTCCAATATACAGAGTTTGTAAGGCTGATGTAGGGTAAGATGTGCTGAGAAATAATTAAGAAAAAAATTTGGAACATTGCGCCGTTTCCATCTTAATTAGTTCCGGAGTTAGCCAGTCGGTGTGTTGCGCGTACAGATCCAAGCGGCCTGCCAGAAACGGTGTCGCCAAACGTTTACTTCGTTTGGTTTCCTAAAACCGAACAAGAGAGCGATACAAAAATTGGACATGCGAGGGTAGTAAGGATTGAAACGCCAAAGGCTGAGCAGTTTCGTGCGCTATCATCTACGCTATGGTAACAACTGACACTAATTATATCTGGCAGGTCGCTTAAAACTGCATGCGCAACGGCGTGATTGGATAACTTCAATGCTAATTAATTCGGAAATGGCATAAAATATCGAATTTTTTTCCTAATTATTTATAAGGACAATCTACCCTACAACACCTTTACAAGTTTTTCGACTGTTTCTGACCGCCCTGTATATAAGTCGATAGGTGGTATATAGGTACACTGAACTACATAAGCGACCTGGCTGGAATAATAGGATACTTCACTTTGGTAGATAATAGGAAGGTCTGTTTTACGACCATGGCCTATACTATCTACCTGAAGCTTCATCACATGCTGGTCCTTCTGTGAAACATTCGTCTGCTGAGATGTTGAAATGCTTCAAAACAATACAAAAGATCGACCAGGACGAATTTAGTACTATAATACCAATTAAGGTAACACATCTCGGGTAATACCAACTCTATTCCTGAATTTGTTCTTTCTGGAGACTATACTGTCCACACGCTATTTTCATACATCGGCTGAATCAGTTTTACAGCCGAACCACCCAAGCCTACTATTCGCTTCCTCGTGAGCATTGTCACGATCTTCCTGGGTCATTCAACGCGATACGGCATATATATATATATATATATATATATATATATATATATATATATATATATATGTGTGTGTGTGTGTGTGTGTGTGTGTGTATGTGTGTGTGTCTGTGTGTCTGTGTGTGTGTCTGTGTGTGTTTTTTTTTTATAACGTGCACGAATGGCTTAAACTGTCTACTGAATTTATCGCTTGCACTATTGCGAGACACACCTGTACGCTCGTCAGCAAACGGGTCACGAGAAAGATGTAGTGTCCCATGAGTGACGTATTTACCTTAAATCTTACACAAAATAAGAGTTTGAAACGTCCCCTTAGAAAAATTAATCAATTACTGTGCTGATAAACCTCTTACATTATTTGATTTTCAAACAGCTGAGAAAAACTGAACGTATTCAGACATTACTCTCTTTACTTATTCTGATCAACACTAAACTGACACACAATATTTTTTAGCGCAACGCAGTCTGACTTTCAATAATCCCTACAAAAGAATGGCCCTGACTAACATTAACATATACGTTTCACAAATCACTTTCCTCACAAAAATCTTCGTTACTCGAACTACTGCAATACAGCGAGCGCCACTACTGCCAGCTAAATAAAAGATTCAAACTACGGAAGTCACTAACTACTTATAGGCATAGTTAGCAAATGAAAGATTTACATAGAGAACAAACAAAGTATTTACCTTAATAGTGTTCAAAAGTCATAATATATATAGCAGTTCATGACATCCAGTCTTACAAATTTCAAAACTCCGCCATTTCTCTCCCCACATCCACCACTGCTGGCGGCTCACCTCCAACTGCGCAACGCTATGCGCTGTTAACAGCCAACTTCCCAACACTACAATAGCAGAAAACAATGCAAATTAGCCACAGACTGCACACAGCACAGCCAGTGATTTTCATACAGAGCGCTACGTGGCGTTACCAATAAAAAAACCTAAACAGCCTACTTACACAGCCCCCATGCTCCCCACAAAAAAATTTTGCAAATTGTTTTGGGCACTGGCCAATACATATTTGTTAAAATTTTTTTCACAATTACAATAACAAACAATTCAAATGTACACACTTATTGATACAATGTTGGTCAAAAGCTAAAATTTTCTCACAGTCCATAAAGACAGTCCTGATCGTTCATCACAGTAAAATTGCAGTGTTTTCTTTTTTCTCAAAGTCTGAGCAGTAAAAGAGAATGCACACGGAAGTAGTGGAATTCCATGCAGTCTTGAAGAAGTAGTGTTGTCCTTCCAACGGAAAGACAGTGCTGTCTCTTGACAAGCAGACAGGTAATGGGCCACAACAGAACAAACCCACGGCAGAGTCAGTCGAAGTTTTGAAGAATATTGGTAGGTAGGTCATCACAGAGCAGACCCACTGTAGTCCTGGTAGAGAGTATGGTATTGGTGGGCCACCAGAGGTGCAGACCCACTGCAGTCCTTGTAGAAATAATGGTATTGGTGGGCCATCAAAGATGCAGACCCACTGTAGTCCTTGTAGAGATGGCCAGCAGCCATCTGTTGCGTCTGTGCAGGTGCACAATCACCATCGAAGAGTCTTGCGGAGAATATAGCAAGTCCATAAACCACCACTTGTGCACGCACAAAGTTTTTGGAATTGTCCTTAGAAGTTTTGCAGACAATATAGCAAGTCCATAAACCACCACTTGTGCACTCACCAAGTTTTTGGAATTGTCCTTAGAACCAGCAATGCTGTTAATCAGTCCCTTGCTGAATTATTGACACACGTCCAAACACTAACAGTCCTCGTTTTTAAACATCTTGTGCATATACTATGACCAGCAGAAATATGTGCAGTGAAATGAATGCTTGCAAGTTACTTAATTTGATGAACTGATGTCAATTACAATTTTATAACATGAGAATACAATAACAAAGGTACAATATCCATCATTAAAGAACATAACAATACAGATAACATTTGTAGTAATACGGGCTTTGCAAAAGCATCGAAATAACATATACATCAGTGTTACAGGAATTATGACATAAGTACATACATAAAAGATCAGAATAACTGTTGAAACATCAACTTCACACATGAGCAACAAAACAGAACAAATAAATAATGTCTAAACATATTTACAAAGTAAATAACATAGTATTAGAAAATTCTACAACATAACTCTCATCAGCTAAACACATAAAGACAGGAAAAACACAAATACACAAGGGTACACAAACAAATAGCAGAATAACACAAGAGGAAAGGGCAGGGTTTGTTTTCAGTGTAACATTTGGCACTGCAGTCCAACCCAAAACTTCATTCCATAGATCTTTCGTCTTATTTCAACATTTGTTTCCACCAAAAAAATCCAATCCAAGCTTGCTTTCTGTATTTATATGTTCACATATTTCTTACCTCATTATTTATTTCCCATTATCTTACCTCATCATTTATTTCCAAGAAAATCCTACCTAAACCTGTTGTCCCTATACCCTACTTTTTTTGTTCATATCCTCTTTCAAAATACTTTTTTGGCCAAACCATTTTCTTATAGCTTCTCAATGCATATCTTCCAATTCATCACAACTCGTTCTCTCATATAGCCTACCCCATCTTAAGCTAACTTAAATCTACTGAGCTCAGATGCTAAACTAAGGGACAAGGCAATGCAGCAGCACAAAACAGTTAACACAAACAGCAATGACAAAAAAAATTCAGATTGGCAAAGCAAGCAGCAATATATATATATATATATATATATATATATATATATATATATATATATATATATATATATATATATATATATATATATATTAGCAAAGCGAATGCAACATTATCACTAAAATGAACCAATCTACAGCAACAAGAAAAATAAATCAGTAGTAAATCTGGCTTAACAGAGTAATACAAACTGAAATTTAGTAGCACTATGCCAGGCAAACAGCAGCAGCAAATGCAATAACCTATACCTAAACACGACAAAGCTCAAGCAGAAAAAATATTACAGTAAAAATGGTCATGTTTAATACCTATGTCACATCTTAATACTAGAGTGATGCATCACCTTAACTTACACTACTAAAAAGTTACCTTGAAGTAGATCATAAAGTTATCTTTTACTGAATCTGTAGGCATAAAATATATATATTAGTACATCTATAAAATTTTATTTTAACCAATGCTGCAGTGCAGCTAGAAACTTGATATTAAACAAAATGAGCAAATAAATACATAAGGCAAGGAGTGAAACGTCATTCACTAGGCAAATGGCGTCTCCAAAGGCAGTAAAAAATCTCTCAACTAGAAAGACAATAGATATAAAATGTTTCTCATTATTTCATTAGGCATTTTAGTAAATCTCATAAATTAACAGCTCCACAGTATAATAATATGTTTTCAAGTTTGAGCGTGTCGTAATTGCGATGCCTTCTACAAAGGAATGTCAATAGCGAGGTTAATGGTCTCTTTTTTTTTTTCACCTAATGGCTTTTTCTCCAGGCGACTCGCACAGCTGGTCGCCCATAACGCATTACGTCAAGGTCACTTATCTTTCTTACCGAAATATTTACGACACCAGTTTGCACTACAGTGACAGTCTCATATAAAAATTTTCACAGGTCGAGAATTTGCGTTGCAAATGTGTAGAAACAAAATCCTATGAATATAACAGTGTCCAAAAAATTTTCGCCGGAATTGTGATACATTCACCCATTTACAAACATTTCATAACTGTTAAAGTGCGATTCTTGGTTTCCAACATCCTTTTTCACATACCAGAGACCCTAACCACTATTCATTACTCCTTACTTTATTACACATATACATATTCGACGACACCTCAATCTTGCGTCGACACTTCAACATTTCATCATAATAAATATGTAGCACAATCAAATTTATCATTCAGTATCAGCTTATTGATCATAAGCATACCTCAATAGCATAATACACATTGTCATCGTAATAATAACATCATAACACATCAGTCAAATCTCAAAAACGTCGTAGCTTTCTGCAATAATTTCAAAACCTAAAAAAAATTCTCTGCTCATTTCAGTAGTGTCATCTACCTCAAACGTACTTTAAAAATCATGTTCCCATACCAAATACATCATTCAAAGCTCTCATAGTATCACAATGGTTCCAAAAAACATATGAACAGTTCACAAAGTACAGACAAAATACAATTTCATAAGTGTGAAGTTATCCAACTGTGTAATTATGTAAACATGTGTCACTGACGTAGTAAAAAAATTTTTTGTCTCTATCAGTTAAATGATCAGATAGCTGTGTAATTATGTGTTAGAGAAATATGGTACCGATGTGTAAAGTTGTGTAAGCAAATACCATATTAGCTAGGGCTGCTTGTGCTAGCCAAACACATGATACACAAAGTAAGCGTGTACCCCCTGAGGATTAATGTAATTATACCCTCAGATGTTACAGATTACAGCAATGGAATGAAATGTATCACGGAAAACTTTCTTTGAATTCAAAAATCTTGAAAAATAAATGGTTCAGGTACAAAATTAATCACTCAAATGCGTGTCCTGTAGCGCTGAATGTGCGTCTTGCTGTAAGATAATTCTGTGGGAGTGTTGTAGTTATCGTCCTCTGTAAGCAAAGTTCTGCTGAAGTCAATGTACTTACCTCATCATAAACGAAAGTGAAATTCTTTGCGTATAGATATAGTGGTTATTATGTACCTTACCGTGATCAAGAAAGTACTATAATGTAACGTATTGTTTTGCTACGGAAAAGGCTGTCTCATTGTAGCTATACCACAAAAGTTACTATTAAAACATGTTTTACTTTCCAGAAGAATTCAGAAAAACTGTGCAGATGTAAAACAGATACACAGCAAAAGCAACAATGTAAATTGTATCACATAGTAGTAGCATCGTGATATAATCGTCTAGCTATCAAAGAAACCAAATGCTAAGTCATCTTTAATCTCACCGAATGTACTTCAAATAAAGAGTATCTTTTCAAGTAAACCAAATGTTGCATTAAAATCTCATTAGGAGAATATGTTCTAAGTATGTAAGCCTGATAGTCGTTACGTAATTGTGCAACTAACAAGCAAGAATGTACAAATAACAACACTGTGTCGTCTGTTCACTATAACAATGCATTCGTAATTTCTGTTTAAATAAATCCTCTTGGTTCTTGACAGGATATTTAACTTCAAACACTGTTGCATGGTAAAAGTTTCTTAAGTCTGACAAAGCATACTAGAAATGTGAAGTGAAAAGTTTTATGGAAAAGACAAAGTTAATAAGCAGATTATCTTTCAATAAACGGTTTTACGCGTGAAATGTGGTGTAAACCTTTACTCTTCCTAGTACGCAGAGTTTCAACTTCAACGCAATTATCATGTGGTATACGTCGGATTTTGTAAGGTCCATGTAAACTAGAAATAATTTGTGACACAAGTTTTTCTTCTTATGTGACAATGAATGAGCTTTAATGAGAACTTTCTGACCAATATATAGTTTCTTTGCATTTGCTTTACCGTGTAGATTTCTCCTTTTGTCTGCTGCAGATTTTATATTTTTAATAGCCAAATCAATTATGTCTTTCTGTCGAAGTTTACGTGTATTCGGGAAAGGTACAAGCTCTCTGATTCTGTTCGGTGGTTTTTCATTCTTCAGTACAAGAGTAGGTGGTAAATCAGTGGAGTAATGAGGCATTTCATTCAGCACATTTTGAAATAAGTGTAAATATCTGTCCCAATGCTGCCGGCCGAAGTGGCCGTGCAGTTAAAGGCGCTGCAGTCTGGAACCGCAAAACCGCTACGGTCGCAGGTTCGAATCCTGCCTCGGGCATGGATGTTTGTGATGTCCTTAGGTTAGTTAGGTTTAACTAGTTCTAAGTTCTAGGGGACTAATGACCTCAGCAGTTGAGTCCCATAGTGCTCAGAGCCATTTTTTTTTGTCCCAATGCTGATGCTTTCTGTGACAATAAAGTCTGCAAAGCTTATTGATTTCTTTCATAATCCCTTCAGACGGGTTACAATGTGGTGACTACAATCAAATAAAAACAGGTTTGATTTTATGATTCCGAAGCATGCGTGACCAAACAGCAGATCTGAATTGCGGTCCGTTATCTGAAATGACTTTAGCAACGTGGCCAACTTCACGTAAGAAATTTTTAACAAAGGCGTTGGATACAGACCGTCCAGTGGCCTTACGTAACGGAGTGAAAGAAACAAATTTTGAAGTAAGTTCAACAGCGACTAGAACGTACGAAAATCCATTCGATGTTCTGACAAGGGGTCCCAAGAGAACAACAGCAGCAAATTCTTTTAATTTAGAAGGAATGATAGGAAACAACGCAGCACGATGTGAGATAGTAGACGGTTTCGCCTTTTGACAAAGTTTACAAATAGACAAGACTCTTCGAATTCTCTTTTCCATATTGTTAAAATAACAAGTCGTTCGAAGAATATGATAACATTTTCGTGGACCAAAATGTGCATAGCTGAAATGAATGTACCAAATGAGCTTATTAACAAAATCATCTGGAATGCAAAGTACCCATAGCTTGTCATCAACAGTGTAGCGTTTGAAGAGTATGTCGTTTCTAACCAGATAATAATGCCGAATCTGAGTGTGTGTCTTTTCATGCCATTTACTTTTGATGTCTTTCCAAATCGGATCTTTATCTTGTTCATGAGGAATGTCCGTTAAAGATGTGGTGATGAAGTTTTCAAAGGCGACTTTCTGAATGTAAAGAATATTGAAATTTTTCTGGAGGTTGCCTTCTGTGTTACTTTTCTCAAGCCCAGCCGGTGTGCGTGACAGTGCGTCCGCAACAATGTTCTCCTTGCCGGGAATGTAGACTATTGTGAAGTGGAATTCTTGCAGAAACAATGCCCAACGTTTTAACCTGTCATTATTTAATTTTGAAGACATAAGAAATTGTAATGCACGTTGATCACTGTATACTTTTACGTGCTTACCAGAAAGAAAGAAACGGAATTTGTTAAATGCCCAAACGATAGCTAAAGATTCTAATTCAGTAACGGAATAATTTTTTTCAGATTTTGTTAGTACTCGGCTAGCAAAAGCAATGGTTCTCTGAACAGTAGTGTCATTTTCTGTGGCTTCTTGAAATAAATGGGCACCAAGACCGACTTTAGAAGAATCCGTGCTAAGGCAGAAATCTTGTGACAGATCTGGATGAGCTAGTATTGGCGCGTTAAGTAGCGATTCTTTCAAAGAATTGAATTCCAACTGTTCTTGTTCGTCCCAGTTCCAAATAGTATTTTTTCCAGTGAGAGAACAAAGTTTTGGTGTAACTAGAATTTGCATATTCAGAAAACAACGGTAAAAATTTACGAGACCTAGAAAACTGCGGACTTGTTTTTTTGTGGATGGAACTGGAATGGCTCTGATTGCTTCCAACTTTTCAGGATCCGGCTGAATGCCTTCAGAAGAAATAATATTTCCCAGAAACTTCACCTTTGTCCAACCGAATTCGGACTTTTCCAAGTTAACTGTAATTCCAGATTCTGCAAAAATATGTAACACGCTGTTGAGGATGCGATTATGTTGTTCCCATGAGGCTTCTGCTATCAGAATATCGTCCACATATAAGGTGATGTGACGCTTTAAGAACTCAGGTAATATGGAATTTAGCCCGCGAATGAACGCTGCGGAAGAAATGTTCAAACCAAAAGGAAGTTTCCGAAATTGATAACAAACGCCGAAACAAAGAAAAGCTGTGTATTTTCTACATTCTGGATGAAGTTCGACCTGATAAAAGCTGGATCTGAGATCAATAGAAGACAACACTTTTACTCCATTAAAATTTTGAAGAAGTTCTTCCAACGTTTGCGGCCTGTCTGTTTCAGGAATGATGATAGTATTGATTTGTCTCGAATCTAAGACAAGCCTGATCGATCCATTTTTCTTCTCAACAACATGTAATGGATTGTTGTATGAGCTTACTGCAGGCTCAATAATGCCCTCGTCAAGCATAGATTGTATTTCTGTTCTAACACGGTCCCTATAATGTGCTGAAATTACGTATGCTCTAACACAAAATTTAGTATGCTCACGAACACGAAATTGGTATTGAAATCCCTTGATTGTTCCTGCTTTGTGAGTAAAAATTGTGGAATGTGCTTGTAAAATCTCAAAAAGGTCCTGCCTATCAGTGTCATTACAATTCTCAATTGTTTGAATTTTATTCTGAATGACTCATTAGTATCAAACGCGCCGTCGATATCATCCCTGTCAGTACTTGCAGAGTGATTGTTAGTGTCAAGTTCCGTCGAAAATTCCGAACTGTTGTCTAACAGGAGGTAAAGCCGATTAATTACTTCGTCATGGTTTGAGAGCCAATCTTCAAATTTCAAAGCTATTGACTTATCTTCTTTCTCTAAACTTATTTCACCATCGTGAAAGTTTAGGATTGCTTTGTATTCATTCAAAAAGTCTACTCCCAATATAATTTCCGTCGACAATAATGGAACAATAAGAAAGTTCATAGAGAAGCTTTGGCGTTGACAAAAGAATTCTAAGTTGGTTTGGTGGCGTACATCTACACTTTTTCCAACGATTGCACCTTGTAATTTAATCTTACGTAACGGAAGTGTGGGGCAATCGTTCTATTTGTTGCATTTGCTAAAGGCTGTTTCACTAATTACTGAAATGAGACTGCCAGAGTCAAGCACTGCCGTAAATTTTACGTCATTTACTGTAATGTGAATCACAGGATATGCAATGTTGTTATGTTTTACGTCGTGTACCCGAAGTAAGATGTCCCTAATGTCATCCATTTTTACGTAATTACTAGCTACTGCAGCTGCGTCGTCAGTTTCATAAGTACGTTTTGTGGCTGCCAGCGGTATGAGTCATTGCCTATTGTGTCTTTGTTGGCGCGCGTCGTTATTGGGATTTGGAGACCTAACTTCTACAAATTCACCTTGTCGAGAGGGCCCTGCCGTGTTTGAATCCCGCCAGTTCTGATGCAATTCAGGTCTGTCGTTACGATCATGTCGTCTGTCGTCATGTTGGTAGATTCCATAGTTTCTTTCTTGTCGGCCACGTGGTGGAGAATTGCTCACTGAATCGTAACTGCGCGCTGGACCGTTGCGTCTAAAGTTATTCTGTCTCCCTTGATAATAATTATTTTGGTTCCCATATTGTCTGTTTCTCTGATTGTCTCTGTGATAGTCACTACCACGGAGAGGTGATCTTTCCCTGTAATTATTACTACTCTGCCAAAGGTTGTCATACGGGTTGTGTCTGTTTTGGTCACGATTTGTGTTGTGAGTATAGCCTTGTAGTGTCCAGTTATTACTTCTTTCATCGCGGAATTGCGACGGATGTGACCTGTAATTGTTGTGTTCCTGTTTTCGCATTCCGCGATTGTCAGTGTCAATTTCTAACTCTTGTAAGAGTCCCTGAAAAGCTTCAATGTCGTCTTTGCAACGTCCTGCCAAAATAATATGTCGTAAATGTTCAGCTAATTTGATTAAGCAAATGCGGATGAGTTCTGAGGGGATGTATGTGTTTGACAGGTACTGATTCTTGTGCAACATGTCTTCAAAATATTTCACAAGACTGGAAAATTCAGATTGTTCGAAATGTTTCATCATTATGATGCTATGTTTTACTCGGTCTTGTGTAGCTTGAGTCCAATATGCTGAGAGGAAGGCATGATAAAATTCTCCTTCACTGTGGCAATCGTGAATGACCGATCGCATTCTTACAGCTGGTTCATTCTCTAAATAGCCACACATAAATTCTACTCTGTGCTCTAATGACCAGTTGGGAGGAAAACAATGAGAGAATTGTTGAAGCCACGCTTGTGGAAGAATGTCGTCGCCGGAATTCTTAAATGTTTTGAATTTACGTGTAGTAATAAACAGCTTATAGTCAAAATCATCATGTCGGCGAGTCGCATATCGGTCATTGTTACTTTGTTTCGGCGGTTCCATCTCAAAATTTGGTATACCTTGCCAATTTCTTGCATAACTTCCGAAGTACCCCGTGTTATTATTTTGTGGCTGTTCCGTATTTCTATGTCCCTCTTCCCGTATTGGGGCGCGAGTGTCCTCTGAAATACGTAATTCTTGTATTACCTGTGTCAGCTGATCTTGTACTTCCCGGATTTCTCTTTGGTGTTGCGTATTAATTTGATTCTGATTTTGTTTGAATTTCTTAATTTGTTCGCACTCTTCTGTGTCATTAAAGACTACCGGTTTTGTGTCATTCAGATTATCATCTACCTTCGTAGATAAATTATTTAGCTGATCCGAAAGTTCAACTACTTTCTCTGATAATGAACTAATTTCCTCCATGTGTCTTTCTGAACCAATTTTCAGAGTATCTACTGTGTCCTTTAAGTTTTCCTGAGTTTTTGCAAGTTGCGTAACCGAATCGGTAGATGCAACTGAGTCAATTTTAGCTTGCAAGGTCTCATGATTTTCATGAACAATAGTTTGCAGTTCTTTTATGGCTGCTTCGTGGTTCTGTAATGCATTTTCAAACGTCTTTGACAAGCTTAGCAAATATGCTTCGTGGCTTTACGTTTAATAATATTTTGCAGAGTACATGTGTGTGGGATTCTAGTCAACACACCTTCGTAGTCCACTATACAGGGTGAATTACCTAAAACCAGTACCACAGAAATCGCCGAAATGGAAAGTGCTATTGATACGCAGCTTTCTTAGAATTGATTGGTAGCCAGGGGCTTGTATTCTTAACCAATCAACAGATCTTAATAATACTTAGAAAGTATTTTTTTGTGTACAAACATACACTTTTTTGAAAGGGACAATGCTTATTCACATTAGTGAATTTAAAGTAGGATAAATTAGAATGTCAGTGGTATTTTTTGCAAGATTTTAGTGAAAGTTGTTTATGAGATATGAATTTTGAAAAGTTCCCACACCGACACTTGTACAAGGCCTGTGATGGCAGACACTAAAGAACAGCAGAAGTGCATGCACTAGTTACGTGGAATCTGACCACTAATGAGACATCTGACCGTCACAGGTTGGGCTCAAAATGACCGTCAGAAGCGGCTATACACGCTTCCAGCCTGGTATGGGACGACTGCTGACACATGCTAGCATTTCAGCGGAGATGTCCAAGCAGGCTGCGTAATGCGTCGTTGTATATCAGCGGGTGTAGTCGGTATGTCCTTGTAGACAGCGTCTTTCAGCTTTCCCCACAGAGAAATGTCTACAGGCGGGCCGACCAAGGTACCGGTCCTCTGCGTCCAGTCCAACGATTTGGAAACAGTTCGTGAAGACATGCTGTAGTACTTCTTGCAATATGGGCTGGACAGCCATGATGTTGGTACCGCAGTTTCCTCCCAGTCTGCAGAGGAACGGCTTCTAGCATCATTGGAAGATAGTCTGTTAGGAGGCTGCGATACTTGGGCGCCTTTAGTATTCCGTCCTATGAGCTGATGGTTCACTATCCCACACAACTCGTTTATAATCCGGGGCACTGACGTTTCCACCTGACGAGGTCAACGGGGATTGTCTACGACCAATAGTACATTTTTCGGCGCTTTACCTGGCCATGATTAGTAGATGTGGCTTTATCACTAAACAAGATACATCTGGAGTATCCTGTCTTAATGCCCATGTGCAGAAGTTAACACAATTCTCATAATCATTTCCATGCAGCTCTTGATGGAGAGAGATGTGCTGTGGATGGAACTTATGTTGATGGAAAATACGTAGGACACTTGCCAGATTCATGCCATTTCCTCGTGTGATTGTGCGGGAGTTAACGTGCGGATCAGCTGCTACAGCAGCAAGAACATTAATTTCGCGCTCTTCAGTCGTCACTTTTTTCCTTATGTTACGTTATCTAGGTGTCACACTACTACTTTCACGTAACTAGTTGAAGTGATTAATAAGTGATTGCCGAGATGATTGACGTCAGTTGAGATATCTTGCCGCATCACCGCGCAAGGACAAACTGTATTCTTCCTACACTCCCCATTCACCATGAGCACGTCGTTTTTTTCTGCGTACCATCGTCCACTCACGATCTACTGTTTGGATTATCACACACTAACTGACTAGCAAGTCGCATTGCACACAAGGAACACACAGGCACACTGCAAGCAAACATAACATTGTACCTAGCAACTACGCAGATTGAATGGCACAAACTTGCGTCGGTGTGGAAACTTTACAAAGTACGACATCTCGTAAACGACTCACACTGGAATCCTACAACAAACACCATTAACATTCTAATTTACCCTACTTTTACTTTGTTAATGTCAATAAACATTTCTCCATTTATATAGTGTATGATTCCACAAAAGGTACACTTTCTAAGATTATTACAATCTGATTATTGGTAATAATACGGGCCCCTGACTGCCAATTCGTTCTGTGAAAACCGCACATCAATAGCACAATCCATTTCCGCAAATTTTGCAGTGCAAGTTGAACGTGATTCAGCCTGTGTATTCCTCCTATCGATTATGCTTTAAATAACAATATGACCGACACATGCAGCTGACTTCCGTCATTATTCCTCCTCGGAATATGAAGCAGACGTCTACTTGGCTGGCAAAAGTTGTTCTACATAGTTACGTCACAGCATCCCTTCCCATTCTTTGAAAACAAATTTTGTACCGTGTCAGTAATTTTTTTACACTCGAGTTATGAGTTAATAAACGCTTTCAGTCACAATTTTTCGTGTTTTACTCAGTACACGATGCATTACGGACCCTGTGGGTCCATCTTCAGGTGTAATTCGTCTTAATAAATGGTTTATTTATTCTCTTGAATGAGATGAAATGCATATTCCTGTCACGAAAAGGTTTAAAAAATCAGTCATTGCACAACATATGTTGGAAACGAAACATGTCATCAACAATCTAGAAAACAATTTGGTAGTATTAAATAATGAAGCCAATGGTAAGACCCTAAATCTGTTAGAACAACTGGAGATATACCTGCACAAAATCAAAAAACCAGCATCGATGTTAAATGAACAAACAGACTTCGCAAGCTACAGCTATTTCAGTAATTTTAAAAATCTGTTTAAAGTTATTTTCTGCATATGTCAATTGTTTCCTGCATATGAAGATAGTTTAATAATTATATCTTTAGCACTATGAAAAATTCATCTTTTGATCACACCATGTTCAAAAACATCTGTGGTTTATTTGCAAACATGTGTTTGCGAATGCGCCTTTTGAATGAAGTGATATGTTTGAAAACGCTGGAGGATAAAACTTATGCTATTACTAAAGCGTTAAAAACGCTTTAGCTTGGATTATTTGGTAAGTTTACACTATTCATCTTTTCCACTATTTCACACATATTTTCCGCGTCTGACTTAGGAAATTAGTAACCTAACATCAAACATTTTCGTGACAGGAATATGTATTTCATCTCATTCAAGAGAACAAATAAAGCATGTATTAAGAAGAACTGCACCTGAAGATGGACCCACAGGGTCCGAAATGCATCGTGTACTGAATAAAAACCGAAAAATTATATACAGTACTGTTTGAAGCTTCAAAATATGAATAAAATTAAATTTAATTTGCCCAGCCAGGCACTGAAAGCAGTATAATCATACAGGAATTACAAAATAAAACTCATGAAAGCCAGTTCTAGTATTAAGTTCAACAAAGAATGTCTAGCATGTGATTTTTATCCTAATTATATCAGACTGAAGATCAGAAACAAGTCTGCTGCAGCCAAGATTGTCAAAAGGAAATGTGAGGTAATTTAGATGAAGTCAGAAGTAAAATCTCAGTATAAGAAGAAAGAACACATTGTTAAGTGCTGTTATAACACATATTTACAATTAGTTAATACACTGCACCAATTAGAACTAAAAGCTGCTGAGGAGTATGTTGAAAGTATTGTAAACAAAATGCAAACTGAAATCACACACAGGCACCAAAAGAAATTAGAAACCATGTAACTAAAACTGCATCAGCTGCAGGACAACCAACCATCCAACAAATCACAGTTTTATGAAAGAGTCATTATCGAAACTGATATCACCTTCAGTGAAAAAGAACGACAGCTACTCAAGAAAGGGCTAAAGCACAATTAAAAACCCAGATTAAGTAACAATAACCTAAAAAATCTCATCATACACACTAAAAAATCAGCTGATTTTGCTGATCCAAATAACACTGAACAGGCTGTTCTAGCGCACATAAATAAAATTATTCAGAAAAGCCTAAGTAACCGCAAAGAAATCCTCAAAGTGGTTTATCAAGAGAGAAAGCTAGTAAACAGTATAAATATGAAACTCAATAATAACAATGCCATGATTCTGAAAGGTGACAAAAGCAATTCTGTAGTAATTATGAACAAAGGTGAATACATTACTAAAACACTAACTTTCTTTTCTGAAAATAACATAACAGAGCTCAAGCAAGATCCAACTACAAAATTCCAAAACAAAATCAGAAAAATGGTTAATAAATGCAATTTCCTCTTCAGAGAAAAACGAAACTGAGAACTCAACCTAAGACCTATAAACCAAAACTTCCATTGAGGCCTATTGTTAATTCTGGGAATACACCTGCTTCCACAGTGTCCCAACTACTGAACAAAATTCTGAAACAGTAGTATACATTTGACAAATCATACTCAGTTAAGAACACAAAGGAATTAGCAACTAAAATTAAAGACATAAATATTTCTGCAAGTGCCAGGTTTGCCTCTTTTGATGTAATTAATTTATTTGTAAATGTACCAACTGAAGAAACAATACGCATAATTTTTGAAAACTTAATAAAACATAAAAAAACGTCAAATGCAGAAATATCAGAAGTCAAGGACATGTTGCAGCTAATTACTTTCATTCAGTGGGAAAATTCACCAACGGAATGATGCTCTTGCCATGGGCAGTAGCATATCACGTTTTTTGGCAGACATATTTCTCAATCATCTAGAGAGTAAGTTCTTTAAAGAAAACAATAGATTCAAAAGTAAAATAATGTATTACTGGAGATATGTTGGTGATACCTTGCCTTTATTTGATGGAGCAAAAGATGAGATCGAAGAACTACTAGCAGTATTCAATTCTTTCAACAAAAACATAAAATTCACAATAGAACACGAGGACAGCAAAAGCATAAATTTCCTGGATCTTAAAATCACAAACCATCAAGAAAAACATAAGTTCAGCATATAGAGAAGACACACATATACAGACATAACACTGGACAACTCAGCATGCCATCCCACCACGCACAAACATGCTGCATATAGGTCCATGCTACACAGTGTACACTCTCTGGATCTAGAAGGAAACACCCTCAAGAATGAGACAGATACAATAAAGAGCAATGTCATAAGCAATGGCTACACAGCCAAAACAATAGACACTTTACACAGACAAATACTCAAAAGCAAGACAACGATTGGCAACACTACGAAAGAAGAGAAAATATTCGCCAGTATCCCATACCTGAGCCCCATATCCCAAAAAATAGCTAACCTTTCCAAAAAACAAATGTAACAGTTTCATTCTCAACTAATAATATACACTCCTGGAAATTGAAATAAGAACACCGTGAATTCATTGTCCCAGGAAGGGGAAACTTTATTGACACATTCCTGGGGTCAGATACATCACATGATCACACTGACAGAACCACAGGCACATAGACACAGGCAACAGAGCATGCACAATGTCGGCACTAGTACAGTGTATATCCACCTTTCGCAGCAATGCAGGCTGCTATTCTCCCATGGAGACGATCGTAGAGATGCTGGATGTAGCCCTGTGGAACGGCTTGCCATGCCATTTCCACCTGGCGCCTCAGTTGGACCAGCGTTCGTGCTGGACGTGCAGACCGCGTGAGACGACGCTTCATCCAGTCCCAAACATGCTCAATGGGGGACAGATCCGGAGATCTTGCTGGCCAGGGTAGTTGACTTACACCTTCTAGAGCACGTTGGGTGGCACGGGATACATGCGGACGTGCATTGTCCTGTTGGAACAGCAAGTTCCCTTGCCGGTCTAGGAATGGTAGAACGATGGGTTCGATGACGGTTTGGATGTACCGTGCACTATTCAGTGTCCCCTCGACGATCACCAGTGGTGTACGGCCAGTGTAGGAGATCGCTCCCCACACCATGATGCCGGGTGTTGGCCCTGTGTGCCTCTGTCGTATGCAGTCCTGATTGTGGCGCTCACCTGCACGGCGCCTAACACGCATACGACCATCATTGGCACCAAGGCAGAAGCGACTCTCATCGCTGAAGACGACACGTCTCCATTCGTCCCTCCATTCACGCCTGTCGCGACACCACTGGAGGCGGGCTGCACGATGTTGGGGCGTGAGCGGAAGACGGCCTAACGGTGTGCGGGACCGTAGCCCAGCTTCATGGAGAGGGTTGCGAATGGTCCTCGCCGATACCCCAGGAGCAACAGTGTCCCTAATTTGCTGGGAAGTGGCGGTGCGGTCCCCTACGGCACTGCGTAGGATCCTACGGTCTTGGCGTGCATCCGTGCGTCGCTGCGGTCCGGTCCCAGGTCGACGGGCACGTGCACCTTCCGCCGACCACTGGCGACAACATCGATGTACTGTGGAGACCTCACGCCCCACGTGTTGAGCAATTCGGCGGTACGTCCACCCGGCCTCCCGCATGTCCACTATACGCCCTCGCTCAAAGTCCGTCAACTGCACATACGGTTCACGTCCACGCTGTCGCGGCATGCTACCAGTGTTAAAGACTGCGATGGAGCTCCGTATGCCACGGCAAACTGGCTGACAGTGACGACGGCGGTGCACAAATGATGCGCAGCTAGCGCCATTCGACGGCCAACACCGCGGTTTCTGGTGTGTCCGCTGTGCCGTGCGTGTGATCATTGCTTGTACAGCCCTCTCGCAGTGTCCGGAGCAAGTATGGTGGGTCTGACACACCGGTGTCAATGTGTTCTTTTTTCCATTTACAGGAGTGTATTAGGAAACATACTCATGCATAACACAAAATCAAATATGCGAACATACAACAACAGTGGAGTGTACAAAGTATCATGCCCCAGTTGTCCTACCTACTACGTAAGGAAAACAGGCAGGAACTTCAAAACTCGGTTTCAAGAACATGTAAATGCCTTCAGGCTAAACCACTATGAAAAATCAGTCATTGCACAGCATATGTTGGAAACGAAACATGTCATCCACAATCTAGAAAACAATTTGGTACCATTGCATAATGAAGCCAATGGTAAGACCCTAAATCTGTTAGAACAACTGGAGATATACCTCCACAAAATCAAAAAACTAGCATCGATGTTACATGAACAGACTTCGCAAGCTACAGCTATTTCAGTAATTTTAAAAATCTGTTTAAAGTTATTTTCTGCATATGTCAATTGTTTCCTGCATATGAAGATAGTTTAATAATTATATCTTTAGCACTATGAAAAATTCATCTTTGATCACACCATGTTCAAAAATATCTGTGGTTTGTTTACAAACATTTGTTTGCGAATGCGCCTTTTGAATGAAGTGATATGCTTGAAAACGCTGGAGGATAAAACTTAAGCTGTTACTAAAGCGTTAAAAACGCTTTTCTTGGATATTTGGTAAGTTTACACTATTCATCTTTTCCACTATTTCGCACATATTTTCCGCGTCTGACTTAGGAAATTCGTAACCTAACATCAAACATTTTCGTGACAGGAATATGTATTTCATCTCATTCAAGAGAACAAATAAAGCATGTATTAAGAAGAACTGCACCTGAAGATGGGCCCACAGGGTCCAAAATGCACCGTGCACTGAATAAAACACGAAAAATTGTGATTGAAGGCGTTTTTTAATTCAAACCTCGAGTGTATTGAGTATAGTCACGTTTGAAGTTGCAAAATATTGATAAAATTAAAGCAATTTTTTGCTTGTTTGCAAACAGCTGTGAAATAATGGTGTACTACCTTTGCAACCGTTATTTTTCTAACAGCTCTTCGTTATGGATAGAATTTATCATATTCGGAACCTGCCTGCAATACTAACAGAGCTTGGGTAAAATTTTCTGTGCCTTTAGCAAAGTCCTCAATAAGTCAACAGCAACCATATATTTAATTCCCTTTCATACCTACCAAGTTTTATCAAAAAGATTCTTTCAGCTTGTCATTGTATTTATCAGTGCCAAAATTTACATTGATTAACTAGGCGCGCCGTATTAATTTTTCTGTCTCACGCTCAGGAATATAAACTTGCAACTCATGTTTTTTACTCATCCAAGTTTCAGTACAAAATGTGAAGCATGAAATAGTTTTTGAGAGGGTTCTCCTGGCCTGTACGTCAATATTTGGTTCTAGCAAGTTTCAGTGCTGGATCCAGGTTTTGTTCGTGTCATAAGTTCTTTAATACACTCCTCATGTAAGTGCCCTTAGGCACACCTTTATTAGGATAATTCTCAACTCATTTCCTTTTGGTTCACTCACGCTAATAGTTTCAGTACCTGGTGGCACTCTTGAGAAAGTGTCTAGGATGGTGTTTTGATTTCTCTCTCATTTTACACCGCATGTTCAGTAAGTTCTGAGATTGATTTTATTCCTGGCGTATATTATTCTAATGTGTAAACGGTAATGGGTAGAAATTACTAACTTCTGTCTGTCTTTAACTACAAAACAATAACAAATTTAATAAATGATCAGCATGGAGACATATTTACAAAAACAAATTATGTTATTACAAAATGACCCATTCCACATAATTATGATTTTTCGTGCAAATTATACATGGAACATGAAACTAACTATTGGTATATTATAAAGCATGGTATTGGACTATATTCTCTGAAAACCTCAAAATGAAATTCAAAAGTAAAATCAAGCAGATGGTCAGAGTAGACGTACATTCCAATTGTGGTATGTTTGTTATTCCTGAAAAACTGACAGCCTTACTGGCGAGAAATATTCCGGTAAAAGAAGCAAATGGGTTACCGTTGGAAAGGTCGGCCTACATGTTACATAGGTCAGCCTATCGTTATTAAAAATAATGACTTACATATATATTGAAGCAAAATATCCATTTTACAGAGTTTTAAGCTTTTGAGAGACAATTCCCTTAATCACATTTGTTTAACTGCACAATGCTGAAACATATTTAAAAAATTATATCGCTTTTTTAACCTATAAATAGCTGTTATCGGCCACACACTGGATGACGCATCATAGCTAACATTTCAAAGTCTGAAGATGGGTAAACTATAGTTAGACTAATGCAGTGACAGTCTAATAAAACAAGAACTCTATTTTGCATGGTGATATACCCCAATGCAGTTCTGTTTCTTTGACATTTCAATAAACATTCACTTTGTTGACGTGCACAAGATACGGTAGCATGCCTTGTTTCTTTCATCATTGCACACGTTTATGGACTAACAAAGAACACGTAGTTAATTTTTTTCCAAACGTGAACATTAAAAATGTTCCTCTTACGAGTCGAAAGCTGAAAATTTGAGAAACAAGAAGCAGTACCAGTAAGAAATAGGCACTGGTTTTGGAGTTCCAGCTTCATTTGCTATCGATACAAATACAACAAAAGTGGAATAAAATGCTTTGTGGAAGTATCCATTTCGCATCACATCCTTCTCTTCTTGGTTATTTGAAATATATCAACAAAAAACAATTCATATTACCGAACACAAATGCGTCGTATTATTAGAGCAAAACTGCATTCAGGAACGGTAAAACGTTGGAAATTGCCTTTCTGACACTATATTATTCTTGTAAGCACTGTAACTTTTAGTATTTAAAACAGTTGTTTCGTGCACATGACAGAAATAATGAACAACAAGCAATTGCAAACAGTAGTCTGCTAATGTTTTCACCTATTTAAGATGGCGCCAGGACCCTCCCACTAGCAACTCTGGCCAGCCACTTTTGCTACAGTACATATACAGGATGGAGAAAAATTCGCTCACTCGGACTTCGCAGCACGATTCCTCACATACTAGCAATTCAAAAATGTCTGTCACAAAATTTCGCCCTGCTCATTTTTCGGGTAATAATTGGACGTTAAAGACTGGCAATCTGTCGAAACAGTAACCACGTTTACAGTAATCACCTATGTCAGGAGCCACAATTAGTGCAGTGCAATTGGTGCTGTGAATAGCGTATTGAGTTAGCATGAAGGAGGTCAAAGGTTCGAGTCTGGGTCAAGACTTATTTGTTTTTATTTGCTAAAAGTAGTCTGCGTCGTACGGTAATGTTGCCAGACTGCCAATCTTTAACGTCCATTTACTGCCCGAAATATGATCAGAATGAAATTTTGTGACAGACATTATTGTATTGCCAGTAAGTGAGCAATCGCGCTGCGATGCCAGAGTGCGCCAGTTTATCTTCACCCTGTACGTCGCTCTCATACGTCCGACCCGTTAGTCGGTAACTCAACGGAGAGCAACGTATCTGAAGATGTCCAGCACAGTTCTGGACGAAAAGTTGGGAACAGAATAGTTTCGTGGACCACGACCGTATACCCAGAAAACGAACTTATACCCGGAAAGGTTTACTAACAGCAATGTCATCCGGTCGTGAAAGTCTTCAGTCTGTACGTGGGCACCTGATATGACTTGATGGAAATGTAAAATATAAACAATTCTTTTCTGGAAAAAGTCATCATGGGTAATGAAAGTTGGTGTTATCAGTAAAAACCTACAGCAGTAAAGACAAACTGCACAAATTCACATGAAGAGTCAACACTTTGGTGACATAACCAACATTCAAGTCAATATGATTCGCGATCTGAACAAGATCATTGCTTCATATCTTTTTAGGCAATTGTTTTCGTCTTTGTGGTCTGTGGTCACTCTCGTTGTGGCAGTATTATTCTGTGTACTGGTCAGGCAGGCATCTAATGCCACTGTGACATCACCATTCTTCTTTTCTGTAATGTTGTACTGTCATCTTGATGTTGCTATAATTCCCATCTTTACCATTTTCTTTATTTATATTTTCTTGGAAATTGATTAAAATTGTTCGTCCTTCGTTACTTTTAGTTTACATTCGGCTGTATTAATTATCCCTCTTTACTTGGAAACACTCGACCGTGCTTCTTTAGCATAGTGATGCGACTTTATTTTCTTCATGATTAGCTTGCTCTGTTGATACTATTTTCTCTTTGGCAGTTCATGGTTTTCGGTTTTAATTTGGTTTTCCCATCTCCACTCCTTCTTGTTCAGTGCTGTAGTATATGCTCTGTGTACTTACTGCTGTAGAATCTACACTGAAGCGCCAAAGAAACTGGTATATGCACGTGTATTCAAATACACAGATATGTAAACAGGCAGAATACGGCGCTGCGGTCGGCAACGCCTGTATAAGACAACAAGTGCCTGGCGCAATTGTTAGATTGGTTGCTGCTGCTACAATGGCAGGTTGTCTAGATTTAGTTCGATTTGAACGTGGTGTTACAGTCGGCGCAGTAGCGATAGGACACAGCATCTCAGAGGTATTGATGAAGTGGGGATTTTCCCAGACGGCCATTTAACGAGTCTACCGTGAATATCAGAAATCCTGTAAAACATCAAATCTTCGACGACGCTGCGGTCGGAAAAAGATCCTGCAAGAATGGGACCAACGACGACTGAGAGAATCGTGACAGTAGTGCAACCCTTCCGCAAATTGCAGATTTCAATGCTGGGCCATCAACAAGTGTCAGCGTGTTAACCATTCAGCAAAATATCATCGATATGGGCTTTCGGAGACGAAGGCCCGCTCGTGTACCCTTTATGACTGCACGACACTAAGCTTTACGCCTCGCCTGGGCCTGTCAGTGCCGACACTGGACTGTTGATGACTGGAAACATGTTGCCTATTCGAACGAGTCTCGTTTCAAATTGTATCGAGCGGATGGACGTGTAGGGGTATGGAGACAACCTCATGAATCTATGGACCCTGCATCTCAGGAGGGGACTGTTCAAGCTGATGGAGGCTCTGTAATGGTGTGGGCCGTTTGCAGTTGGAGTGATATGGGACCTGTGATACGTCTAGATACGACTCTGACAGATGACACGGAAGCATCCTGTCTGATCACCGGCATCCATTCATGTCCATTGTGCATTCCGGAGGACTTGGGCAATTCCAACAGGACAATTCAACACCCCTCACGTCCAGAATTGCTACAGAGTGGCTCCAGGAACACTCCTCTGAGTTTAAACACGTTCTCTGGCCACCGACCTCCCCAGACATGACCATTATTGAACATGTCTGGAATGCCTTGCAATGTGTTGTTCAGAAGGGATCTCCCTCGTACTCTTGCGGATTTATCGACAGCCCTGCAAGATTCATGGTGTCAATTTCCTCCAGCACTACTTCAGACATTAGTCGTGTCCGTGCCACGTCGTGTTGCGGCACTTTTGCGTGCTCGCGAAGGCCCCACACGATATCAAGCAGGAGTACCAGTTTCTTTGGCTCTTCAGTCTATTATTCCATATCATAGCATAACCTTGTCGCTTCCCCTCATTATCGTGTGGTCACTACACCCATAGATGCAATAAAATCTTCTCCTTTATTTACAACATTTTAACTTCCAGCCGGCCGGTGTGGCCGTGCGGTTCTAGGCGCTTCAGTCTGGAACCGCATGGCCGCTACCGTCGCAGGTTCGAATCCTGCCTCCGGCGTGGATGTGTGTGATGTCCTTAGGTTAGTTAGGTTTAAGTAGTTCTAAGTTCTAGGGGACTGATGACCACAGATGTTAAGTCTCATAGTGCTCAGAGCCATTTGAACCATTTTTTTAACTTCCACTACAAAAATTTATGTATCTGTGCTGATTCGCTAACTAGTCCACATTTTAAATTATGGGCAATCACGGACAAGGCACTACCTGTTGTGGATTGGCAGGAGAGCCAACCCACGAATGTTAGAGGAAGCCGAAAGGCACGCATTTAAGCTCACGCAGGCTGGCGTGAGGTCTGGAACAGGACAGGGAATTTAGACTTCAGAAAAAAGGAGGTAACTGGTGGAATACCTAACTTTATTCCATTAATGTTTAACGTAGCTCTTGTCTGTACATTATTTACAATATCAATAGTAACTGAACATGGCGCCTTGCTAGGTCGTAGCAAATGCCGTAGCTGAAGGCTATGCTAACTATCGTCTCGGCAAATGAGAGCGTATTTTGTCAGTGAACCATCGCTAGCAAAGTCGGTTGTACAACTGGGGCGAGTGCTAGGAAGTCTCTCTAGACCTGCCGTGTGGCGGCGCTTGAAAGCAGACGGCGAGCGGCAGATCCCGTGCGACGACAGAGGCGCAGCTGGTTAAGATGCCGGCGACTCGTTCAACGTCAACATCTGTGACTTGAAAGTCCTGACCAATCGTTCAGCGGTACCGTTTGACTGTGGCGAAAACGGCGCGGACGTCAGATGTTGAATACCATTGGCCTTGCAGAATGACTGAAATTCTGCGGACATGAATTGTGGACCATTGTCGGAAACAATAGTCTGTGGAAGACCTTCAATGCAAAAGATAGCGGATAACGCTTGGATGGTGGCAGATGACGTCGTGAAAGACAGCCGGACAACAAAAGGAAAATTACTGAATGAATCGACCACAACCAACCATCAGCATTCCAGAATGGACCAGCAAAATCGATGTGTAAGCGTTGCCAAGGGGAAGTGGCTTTCGGCCATGCAAAGAATTTCCGCGGTGGTGCAGATTGTTGTTCGGCACACACCATGCAAGAAGAGCACATATTCGTAATCGCAGCATCGATTCCGAACCAAGTACAGTGCTGACGAGCAAGTTGTTTCGTTCTCACTATACCCCAGTGTCCTTGGTGGAGAAACTGTAAGACAGAGGACTGTAACGAACGTGGGACCACGACCCTGGACTGATCATTATCAGAACGCAACAGCAAAAAAAACGTCGTACAAAAAGTCTCTCCTTCTGAGCAAAAAATCGGCGAACCAACGGATCCCCGATCCGTGACTTTGACAAGGGCCATTGCGTAGCAACAAATCGCAGAACGGTAGCAAGGACAGGGTCAGCAGCTGTGGCTGTAACTACACGACGAAAATCAGTCGGAAACGATTCGACCACGTCATCGGTTTCCGCATCAATGAACATGCAAGCAAGTTCGGAGGAATCGAATGCTCTATCCTCAGCAACAGGCAAACGGGACAACGCATCGGCGTTTCCGTGCTTAGCAGTGGACCGATACAAGATATCGTAGCGGTACTGCGAGAGGAAAATAGACCAGCGAATGAATTTCTGCGCTGTACGTGGAGGTACAGGCTTGTTCGGATGAAAAAGCGATGTCAAAGGTTTGTGGTCTGTGATGATGGTAAAGTGACGACCATACAAGAAATCATGAAACTTAGTAACACCAAATACGAGAGCCAATGCTTCTTTCTCGATCTGTGAATAATTTCTTTGCGCAGGCGAGAGCAATTTGGACGCAAAGGCAATAGGGCGATCATGCGATCCATCTTTGTGCGCAAGCACAGCACCGATCCCGAAATCCGATGCATCCACCATCAACAAAAGGGGTTTCTGGGGATCGAATGGCGTAAGGCAAGTATTGGAAAGCAGCGCCGATTTCAACTGGCGAAAGGCGCGTTCGCATTCCGTCGTCCAGACGAACGGAACACCTTTACGGCGTAAGCGATGAAGCGGAGCTGAAATGGAAGAGGCGTGGCGCACATATTTATGGTAATAGTTAATTTTTCCCAGCACACTCTGTAGCTGCTTCAAATTCTGCGGCGAAGGCAAGTCTTGTATGGCACGGAGGTGCTCGGGACTGGGATGTATGCCTTGGGCATTGAGTACGTGTCCCAGGTAGGGTAAGTCACGAGCAAAAAACACACATTTGTCCTTCCGCAAGCGAAGACCATTTTGTCGCAAGACCTGAAATAATGTTCTGAGATGGGCTAAATGTTCTTCTTCCGTCTTTCCGGAGATCACAATATCGTCCAGATAGTTTGCTGCAGTAGGGACTGACGCACAAACAGTTTGCAGATATTGCTGAAACAATGCAGGGGCGGATGCACACCCGAATGGCAGTCGTTTGAATCGATACAAACCAAGATGCGTGTTAACCACCAAAACGCGCTGGGAGTCTTCGTCCACCGGTATTTGCAAGTATGCATCTGCTATGTCCAACTTCGAAAAATATTTACCCGGGCACAGTTTGTCAAAAAGATCTTCCGGGTGGCGTAAAGGAAAAGTGGCAATCACTAGTTGTGGATTCACTGTTGCCTTGAAGTCCACACAAAGTCTCAATTTTCCAGAAGGTTTTGGCAAAATTACTAAGGGTGATGCCCAGAGAGAAGCCTGCACACGTTCAATCACACCCTGTGATTCCAAATCGTGTAATGTTTTTGCGACCTCATCACGCAATGCGTGGGGAACATTGCACGCTCTGAAAAATTTCTGTTGCACGTTTACTTGCAGTTCCAAATGTGCTTTATAGTTCTTAGCGCAACCAAGGCCCGGTGCAAAAATATCTGCAAATTCTTCACATAGACGAGAAACACTGTCTGAAGGCACAGTCTGGTTCACTGAGAGGACCTGATTGACTATAGACAACTTAAACAACTGAAATAAATCGAAACCAAACAAGTTCACTGCAGAAGAAGAACGAAGGACGTACAATGACACAAGTTTTGTTTGTCCTTTGTATGTTGCAAGAAGGCTGCACTGTCCTAACACAGGGATATGCTGACCTGAATAGCTACTGAGCTTAACATTTGCGGCACGCAACGGAGGTGTGCCCAGCTGTTTGTACGTGTCTTGATTGATCAGTGAAACTGCAGATCTGGTATCGAGGTGGAATGGTATCACTTTGCCGTGAATGTCCAAGTCGACAAAAAGTTTATTGTCCTGTGGACGACAAGAGCGACTGTCTCGTGCAACATGAACTGACACTGGTACAAAATCGCTTACGACTTGACGGGATTTCCGGCGACGTCGACGCGCACTATTTGTGGGACGAACACAGTCACTGGTAGAAAGAGTGGCACTGGGCGGAGTGGAATGAACTACATGAATTTCCATGGGCGAAGTTTCATGAGCCTGAGTATCCTTGGTTCGATTCCGATTCCAGCGCGAAGCTAAGGGCCTGGAATGGTTGTGAGTGTCCGATCTGAGCTTTTTCCTGGCAAACACTCTGAACATGTCCTTTTTTATTACAGAAAAAGCAAATACCATGGCGTGACGGGCAATTCTCACACGAATGTTTAGTAGCACACCGCGGGCATGATTTTAGCACTGTATTTGCTTGCCTGCATGGCACACGTGGCTGAGAGCCTGGTGGCAGCTGCGCGGCCGGGCGCGAGGGCTGTTTACTGCTCCGTGCAGCTCGCCCGGCGGGCCGGTTGACGTGACACACGGCTGGTGAAGTTTCAAATGATTCCTGAGCAAAGTCAAGTGTGTCCTGCCAATCCAATATGTCCATCACTTGTTGAAGGGAGGGATTGACTAGTTTCAAAATCTGTTCCCTTATACTAATATCAGAAACGTTCTGTGCAATTACATCACATACCATAGTATCTGAATAAGGGAGTCCACATTGACACTCAAAAGCACAATCCCTAGTAAGGCCTTGCAAGGTTGCAACCCACTCCCTATTAGTCTGACCTGCCGTACGTTTTGTAAGAAAGAAGGTATACCTTTTTGCAACTATATTGACTGAGTCTTTGAAATATGCATCTAATGCAGACAAAATTTCATCGTAGGACAGAGTTGCGACATCGCGTCGGGGAAATAATTTGACTATCACACAGTACGTGTGCACCCCAACAGAGGAAAGGGGAAAAGGCTGCCGCTCATTACCACAAATTCTGTAGGCGGCGAGATGGAATCCAAATTGGCATGACCACTCCGTCCAGCTTTCCAGTGCAGCATCAAAAGGACGAAAAGTTGGTACAACTGCATGTTGTGGCTGCGTTAATGGTGAAGCGGCGCCTGCCGCATCGTTTTGCATTGCACGTTGACCCTGGAAGAGCTGTCCAAGGGCATCCATTAAGGTCTGCGTCTGCTGATTCTGTAAGCGATAAAATTCGTACAGTACATCTGGAGATGGTGGCGAAGCCATTACACAAGTAAATTGGGGCAGTATAGTTAAGAACGCAATCCCATCCTCGTCGCCAAAATGTTGTGGATTGGCAGAAGAGCCAACCCACGAATGTTAGAGGAAGCCGAAAGGCACGCGTTTAAGCTCACGCAGGCTGGCGTGAGGTCTGGAACAGGACAAGGAATTTAGACTTCAGAAAAAAGGAGGTAACTGGTGGAATACTTAACTTTAATCCATTAATGTTGAACGTAGCTCTTGTCTGTACATTATTTACAATATCAATAGTAACTGAACATGGCGCCTTGCTAGGTCGTAGCAAATGACGTAGCTGAAGGCTATGCTAACTATCGTCTCGGCAAATGAGAGCGTATTTTGTCAGTGAACCATCGCTAGCAAAGTCGGTTGTACAACTGGGGCGAGTGCTAGGAAGGCTCTCTAGACCTGCCGTGTGGCGGCGCTCGGTCTGCAATCTCTGATAGTGGCGACACGCGGGTCCGACGTATACTAACGGACCGCGGCCGATTTAAAGGCTACCACCTAGTAAGTGTGGTGCCTGGCGGTGACACCACACTACCAGTGGCGCAATATTATAACCCCCCTCCCCCCCCCCCCTCAATCCTCATAACGACAAAAATTTTATCTTTCACAGCTTTATTCTTCGTTCCTGCGGCACTAGTAATGCAGACTCCATTCACAGAAGAGCTGGTATTTCCTTTGCTACCTCCAAATACTTCGTATATGACTCCCGTGGTATCTCCTTAACAGGACTCTCTAAATCTAGTAAAATGTCAAGCTCCGTATCAAAAACATTGCTCTCTGTAAAGGACTGGAAATTCCTTCAGGCTCTCTTCCATTTTCTCACGGTAAATCATCCACTAAGCTCATCCACTTTCAATCCTCTTCACGTGTTACCAACATTAGTGGTCCTGTTTCCTTAACTTCTAGTCCGACCTCATTTTCAGTTTTCCTCGTGCTACTTGTGCTGCTCATCGTTTGCCTCTTCTTCAGTCAGTTCACTCACCTCTGGTGCCCCTGTCCAGCGTTGTAATGAACGAAGCCTCCATCTCTACCCCTTCAGCCGCTGTATCTTTCTCAAAAACCGTGACCATGTGCTCCTCTGTTATTGCCATTCCATCTTTGGGTTACTAAACTACTTTCGTTCGGTTTCTCTTCCATGTTCGTGACATTGTCCCTTTATTGTCCTCTATGTTTTTAGGATTCTGCGTATTGCCGTCTTCCTTTCAACGTACCCAGCTGTTATAGTGCTGCCTTAATAGATTCTAGTCGTCCTTTGAGACAGTTATAAGTTACTCATGCACTGGCACTGGCGGTTTACGTGTTGAAACTTCCTGGCAGATAAAAACTGTGTGCCGGCATTCAGATAAATCGGCATTCAAGAAGCAACGGCCTCAAGAGCAGGGGATGATCAATAACGTCCCATTGATTGAGAGTGCAGAAGAGGTAAGGGACAGGAGTAGACCGAGCCCCATAGAGTAGAAAGGCTGTCCGTCTACCATAAGTAAAAATTACGCGGTCCTCCAAGATGGAGCTTGGGGCATCTGTCCTACACCCCGTCACAGGTAAAAAAAATGCGGGGCAAAACTTCTCGTTAAAATAGATTTGTATGAACACGTTGGTCTTTTTGATAAACGAAACTTGGCACAGACAAGGGCAATGAATATCGATACGCAGGATATCCAGGGAATTGCACTAAACTTGAGGAAATATTTCATGAAATAAATAAATGTAACATGGACGTGGAAGCTTTAACTCAAACGAAGAAAAAGGGCAGAAGTACGGAAAGGCGGAATGGCTGTATCCATTTCTACAGGGGGTGCCTAAAGAGGAGAACCAGAAGTGGCTATTAGGAAAAAACAAAAATAAGATATAAAATCCTGGGATCAGCTTAGTGAAAATAGAATTTTGAGCCACTCATTCGTGATCATGACAATGTATGCCCCAAATTACGACGTCAAGACTTTGGAAAAAGAGACATTTTGTGCCAAACTGACGGAATCACTGTAGAAGATAATCGAAAAGAAATGTTAGTTGTAGGTCAGGACTTGAATGCACGTACTGGGTTGAGAACTAAAAATGGTTCAAATGGCTCCGAGCACTATGGGACTTAACATCTTAGGTCATCAGTCCCCTAGAACTTAGAACTACTTAAACCTAACTAACCTAAGAACACCACACACATCCATGCCCGAGGCAGGATTCGAACCTGCGACCGTAGCAGTCCCGCGGTTCCGGACTGCAGCGCCTAGAACCGCACGGGGAAAACTTGTTAAATGACAATGGGGATAGGGTGATAGGCTTACGTCAACACAATGCTTTGAAGACGATGAGTGGATGGTTTAGGCATAAGTCCACGCATCAACATACGTGATAACAACGGACTTGTAAGTTAAGGAGGTCGATGGTTTAAACCTGCGTCTTACCATCCAGATTTAAGTTTTCCGTGATTTCCCTAAATCGCTCCAGGCAAATACCGTGATGGTTCCTTTGAAAAGGCAAGGCCATTTCCTTCCCCCTCCCTGACATATCCGAGCTTGTGCTCCATCTCTAATGACATCGATGTAGACGGGACGTTAAACCCGATCTTCCTTCCACAGTAAGTTAAGATCAATGATTGACTATATGGTAACACGTCAGAAAACAAGGCTGTTTATTAAGTACGTGAGGGTTTTATGGGGCTCCGAATGTGGATCAGACGAGTACTTAATGTTTTCAAAATTCTACTTCCCCTTTCGACGAAAAGAAATAGCAGGTGAAGAGGAGGAGGAGGAGGAGGAGGATATTAGTGTTTAACGTCCCGTCGACAACGAGGTCATTAGAGACGGAGCGCAAGCTCGGGTGAGGAAAGGATGGGGAAGGAAATCGGCCGTGCCCTTTCAAAGGAACCATCCCGGCATTTGCCTGAAGCGATTTAGGGAAATCACGGAAAACCTAAATCAGGATGGCCGGAGACGGGATTGAACCGTCGTCCTCCCGAATGCGAGATCAGTGTGCTAACCAC
The DNA here is from genome assembly GCF_023898315.1 of Schistocerca nitens. NCBI lineage: Eukaryota > Metazoa > Arthropoda > Insecta > Orthoptera > Acrididae > Schistocerca > Schistocerca nitens. The sequence continues at coordinate 508,152,474 of NC_064615.1, forward strand.
TGCGCCACCTCGCTCGGTAGCAGGTGAAGAGTTGGCAAGTGTGAAGTCTTCGGAGGTTCGGCATAAAGTGTTAAGGTTTCAGAAGGATACAACACGCTTCCTCTATCAACTTAGAGTGACGGCCAAGGGATCACATATCAAAGGCTGTAGCGAATAACAATCAATTCGTTAAGGCTCTGGGGTAGAAAACAATACTGGGCAGAGAGAATTGTGAAATGAGGAAGCAGAGAAATTTCTGAGGATGAAAAAGCACTCTCTGTTCTGTCCAACTACTTGGAGACAGGTGGTTAGTAATCATACAGTTAATTAGAACACTTTGAATAAGTAATGCGTTATTAATTACAACAAAACACCTCTTTGCTCGCCAGGTTCGTCTGTAGCTATGAAACTGGACAGGTGCACTTGCCGTTCAGAACACACTCACTGAGCCATGAACCACCGTATTGTGGCTTCACTATAGTCGCTAGAAAACACAAGTTCGTAGACACATGTTGACACAGTTCTGAAAGCGTTGGAATGTAGGCACAGTTCACAGGAGACGGAAGTCTCTTCACTCCCCAACAGTTGACACGAGCTGTGTCACGGCGAGTAGGCAGCACGACGACGTTACTTTCACAGGAACTTCCTGGTAGTGGGTAGGATCCGACCTCCAACACAACTGCCCTCCTTGCCTCTGGCGACGCTGTTTCAGGGCACAGGCTCACCGGTGGCACCTCGGAACTATAGGAGCAACGTCTTCTTCCTAGCATCTCATTGGCGCCTCGTGATTCCGCTTTGCTATGTAGTATCTCTGCGTTTGTCGATACGTTTTGCGCCGCTCTCGATACTCGACGACACCACATGCCTCTCACCCTCCAAACATCCTCTTGGCGTCGGGACTCCCAGCAATGGCTATCCTGCCAGGTGGCCCTTGCTGAGGCTGGGTGGCGTTTGGGGGGAGTGCCCCTGTCGGAGTGGGTGGCATCAGGTCGGATGACACGCCATGAAGCGTAGTACATCGCCTCTTGCTGGTGGTCCGTCGCTCGCAGTCTCTAAGTGGGTAAAGTCTAACTTCAATGTTAAGAAATATGACCCCAAATCGTTCCCCTCCCTGGCCACACCATGGGAGGAACGCTTGACTAAGGATGGCAGTGAAGCTCATTTGCCCTATGCCTCATATGTACGAGAGTTGATGGGGAATCTTTCATGTCCATGAAGCCTCGGTTTTTTGTGGAGCATTTGGAGGAAAAGTTTGGGGAGGTGGAGGGCTTGTCCAAAATGCGCTCTGCGTCAGTCTTGATGAAAATAGCATCAGCTTCCCAGTCATGGGCATTACTCACTTGTGACAAGTTGGAGCAGCGAGGTGTTTATTTTGTCTGGTGTATCTGTCGGGGTACGAGGGATAATCAGTGTACCACCAGTGCCTTCATCTTGACCTTCGAGGGGGACACATTGCCTGAGAAGGTCAAGGTGATGGTCTTCTGCTGTGATATCAAGTCATGTATCCCTTACCCGATGTGGTGCTTTAATTGCTAAAAGTTTGGCCATATGTCTTCCCACAGTACTTCCAGTGTCACATGTCTAGATTGTGGACGTCCATCACATCCCAATACACCATGTATCATGCCTCCCATCTGTGTCAACTGCAGATACCATCGTTCATCTTGCTCGCCAGACTGCAGGATTTTACAGAAAGAGAGGAAAATCATGGAATATAAGACCCTGGACCGACTGACCTACGCTGAATCTAAGAGGAAATTTGAGCCCCTACATCCTGTTGCTATGACCTCCTCTTTCACAGCCGCTATGAGAACAGTTGTCGCCCCATCAGTTCCTCACATTCCTGTCACCTCTCAGAACCAGAAGACTACACCTGCCCCCTTGCTGGTTGGTGCGCTTCCCTCCCTGCTGCTCCTACACCACCTACTTCAAGAGCAACACCCCTCCCCCCCCCCCAACCATCGGGGATATCAGTCCCCACTTCTGAGCCAGAGAAGCGTAAGTGTTCTTCGGCTACTCTCGCTAGGAAGGGGTCCCTTGGGTCACTCCCTTCCCAGGTTTCTCCTAGTGGGAAAGATGGCACCCTCCAGTGGCTCATCCTCAGCCCCAGAGACTGAACCAGTGAAGTTCTCCCAGCCAGGGAAACCCAAGGAGCAGCGAGAGAAATCCAAAAACGAGGTTCTCAAGACCAAGGGAATTGCGGTGGCACCCACACCACTGCTACATAAAAGGTCTGCGTCTGCGGATGAGGTGGAGATTCTGGCATCTGCTGAGGACCTAGACCTCGCCGGACCCTCAGAAAAAATGGATATAGGCTGCTCAAGCAAAAAGTTCGTGGCAGCAGGTGACCCTGAGGCATAAAGTACCTCATTGAATGTTCCATGCCTTCCCAGTCTCACGACGACGTCATCCTCCAGTGGAACTGAGGCGGTTTCTTCCACTGCCTGGGTGAGCTACTGCAACTGTTAAGCTTTATACCTGCTTTCTGCATTGCTCTCCAGGAAATCTGATTCCAGGCAATGTGGACCCCTGCCCTCCATGGCTATAAGGGTTACTATAGGAACTGTAGCGACTAAATTCGAGTGTCAGTTTGTGTTTATGTCCTAAACTCAGTCTGTAGTGAAATTGTGCCCCTTCAAACCCCGCTTGAAGCTGTGGCTGTCAGAATAAGGACGATGCGAGGAAATAACTGTCTGCAATGTATATCTTCCTCTGGATGGTGCAGTATCTCTGAATGTATTAACTGCACTGATTGATTAACTCCCTAAATCTTTCTTACTTTTGGGAGATTTTAACACCCATAACCCCTTGTGGGGTGGCACAGTGCTTATTGACCGAGGCAGAGATGTCGAAACTTTACTGACTCAGTTCGACCTCTGCCTCTTAAATACTGGGGCTGCCACACATTTAAATGTGGCTCATGGTAGTTACTCAGCCACTGATTTATCAATTTGCAGCCCAGGGCTTCTGGAGAGCAAATGACGACCTGTGTGGCAGTGACCACTTCCCCATCTTCTTGTCACTGCCGTGGTGTCAGGCCCATGGTCACCTGCCCAGATGGGCGGACTGGGAAACTTTCACCTCTGACGTCACCTTTGAAGCTCCCCCACATGGTAACATTGATGTGATGGTTGAGCAAGTGATAACAACAATCGTTTCTGTGGCGGAAAACACGATCCCTCTCTCTTTAGGATGTCCCCAGCGAAAGGCAGTCCCTTGGTGGTCGCCAGAAGTCGCTAAAGCAATTAAGGAGGGTCGGCGAGCTCTACAGAGCCATAAGCAGCACCCTTCCCTGGAGCACCTCATAGCCTTTAAACGGCTCCGTGTCCGTGTTCGCCAACTTATCAAACGACGAAAGTAGGAGTGTTGGGAGTGATATGTGTCGACCATTGGGTGCCATATGTCACCTTCCCAAGTCTGGGCAAAGATCAAAAGTGTTTTCGGGTACCAGACCCCAACAGGTGTTCTTGATGTTAAGATAAATGGCTTGTTATCTACCAACGCAAATGCAACTGCCGAGCACTGTGCTGAGCTCTATGCTCGAGCCTCTGCGCAGGAGAATTACACCCAAGCCCTTCGCACTCTCAAATGGCGGCTGGAAAGGAGAGTCCCCTCGTTCACTACACACCACAGTGAATTCTATAACGCCCCATTTACAGAGTGGGAGCTCCTCAATGCCCTTGCACGTTGCCCAACACAGCTCCTGGGCCAGATCGGATCCACAGTCAGATGATTAAACATCTCTCATCTGACTACAAGCGACAACTCCTCGTCATCTTCAACTGTACCTGGCGTGATGGCGTCTTTCCATTGCAATGGCGACAGGCACCATCATTCCGGTGCTCGAACCGGGTAAAACCCGCTTGATGTTGATAGCTATCGGCCCATCAGCCTCACCAACGTTCTTTGTAAGCTGCTGGAACGTATGGCGTGTCAGCAGTTGCGTTGGGTCCTGGAGTCACGTGGCCTACTGGCTCCATGTCAGGGCGGCTTCCGCCAGGGTCGCTCTACCACTTATAATCTTGTCTGCCATCCGAACAGCCCTTTACAGACGCCAACACCTGGTTGCCGTCCTTTTTTGATTTACGAAAAGCGTATGACACCACCTGGCAACATTATATCACCACATTATACGAGTGGGCTCTCCAAGGCCCGCTCCTGATTTGTGTCCAAAATTTCCTGTCGCTTCGTACTTTCCGTGTCCAAGTTGGTGCCTTCCATAGTTCCCCCAACATCCAGGAGAATAGGGTCCCACAGGGCCCTGCATTGAGTGTTCCTCTATTTTTAGTGGCCATTAGTGGTCTAGCAGCAGCTGTAGGGCCGTCTGTCTCACCTTCTCTGTATGCAGACGACGTCTACATTTCGTACTGCTCCACCAGTACTGGTGTTGCTGAGCGGTGCCTACAGGGAGTCATACACAAGGCGCAGTCATGGGCTCTAGGCCACGTTTCCAGTTTTCGGCCGCAAAGTCGTATGTTATGCACTTCTGTCGGCGTCGTGCCGTTCATCCAGAACCAGAACTTTACCTTAATGATGATCCACTCACTGTAGTGGAGACATCGATTCTTAGGACTGGTTTCCGACGCCCAATTGACTTGGCTTCCTCACCTTCGTCAGCTTAAGCGGAAGTGCTTGCAGCACCTGAATGCCCTCCGCTACCTGAGCAACACCAACTGGGGTGCAGATCGCTCTACGCTGCTGCAGCTCTACAGAGCCCTTGTTCAATCCCACCTTGGCTATGGGAGTCTGGTTTATGGTCCGGCGGCGCCCTCAGCGCTGCGTTTACTCGACCCAGTGCACCACTGTGGCGTTCAGCTAGCGACAGGAGCTTTTAGGATGAGTCCGGTGACCAGTGTCCTTTTGGAGGCCAGAGTTCCTCCATTGCAGGTTAAGTGTGCACAACTGCTAGCCAGTTACATTTCGCACGTTCGTAGTACTCCTGCGCATCCGAATCACCATCTCCTTTTCCCAACCACGGCAATTCATCTCCCGCATCCGCGGCCCAGGTCAGGTCTTAAAATTGCAGTTCGTGTCCGATCACTTCTTTCTGAATTGGAGTCCTTGCCTTTACCACCTATATGTGGAGTCCATTCACGTACACCTCCATGGTGTACACCTAGGCTGCGGCTTCACCGGGACCTTTCACATGGCCCTAAGGGCTCAGTGAACCCTGCGGCTCTCCGCTGCCACTTCCTCTCGTTTCTTAACGTGTACCGAGGTCATGAATTGGTTTACACCGACGGCTCAATGGCTGATGCTCACGTCGGCTTCGCGTATGTCCATGGAGGACATATTGATCAGCATTCCTTGCCCGATGGTTGCAATATTTTCACTGACGAGCTGGTGTATATCTCGTGCTCTTGAGCACATCCATTCATGCCCTGGGGTGTCGTTTTTTCTGTGTACTGACTCCTTGAGCAGCCTACAAGCTGTCGACCAGTGCTATCCTTGTGATTCTTTGGTAGCGATTGTCCAGGAGTCTATCTCTGCCCTGGAATGGTCCAGTCGTTCAGTGGTGTTTGTCTGGACCCCAGGCCACGTCGGAATCGCAGGGAACGAACTTGCCAACAGGCTGGCCAAACAGGCTACGCAGAAATCGCTTATGGAGATCGGCTTCTCTGCAACTGACCTGCATTCAATACTATGCCGCAAGATTTTGTGGCTTTGGGAGAGTAAATGGCATAACCTCAGCACGCACAACAAACTGCTTGCCAATAAGGAGGCTACGAATGTGTGGCAGACCTCTATGCGGGCCCCTCGCAGGGACTCTGTGGTTCTCTGCTGGCTCCGCACTCGCCAGGCTTGGGCAACACACGGCTACCTCCTGCGCCGTGATGACCCACCTCAGTGTCGGTGCGGCGCCCGGCTGACAGTGGCCCATATCTTGGTGAGCTGTCCTTCTTTGGCTGCCCTGTGACGGACTCTTCAATTACCAGACCTTTTGTCATTAATTTTAGCCAACAACGCCTCATCGGCTAATTTAGTTATACGTTTTATATGTGACGGTGGGTTTTATCATTCTATGTAAGTTTTCGGGCATGTCCTTTCTCCCTTTGTGTTCTCCACTCTCATGCTTTTAGGGTGAATGTTTTAATATGTTGCAAAGTGGCTGGCTTTTCCTTTTTATTCTCGTGATCGGCCGGCCACGGTCATCTGCTCTCTTGTTTTTACCCCTTCTACCTGTTTCTGGCTTCTCTCTGTGGTTTTCTTTTCCTGTTTTGTCCATAGTAGTGTAGGTTGTCCTTTTTTCGTTCTTCTGGTTCTTCCTTTCTCCTGTTATTGTGCTGTAGGCCTCCGTTCTTTTCTCTTTCCCTTGGGTAACTATTTTACCGAGAACAAGGGACCGACGACCACTCAGTTTGGTCCCTTGTCCCCCCTCCCCCTCTTTTAAATCAACCAACTAGTGGAGATGACGACTGAGCCCACTAGGGCGACCTGGCGCATGATTTTCAAGCATCTGCAATACGTTGTCAAGAGTAAGACAGTTCATGGGCCAACGCCCCCCTCCACATTCAGTCAAACGTCGCCCGACGTCTTGGTGATGTGCAAACCAGTCGCACCCTCAGGCCGCGGCACAGCCTGCACAATCACGGAACTCCTGCCTATTTTTTTTTTTTTTTTTTTTTGTCATCAGTCTACTGACTGGTTTGATGCGGCCCGCCACGAATTCCTTTCCTGTGCTAACCTCTTCATCTCAGAGTAGCACTTGCAACCTACATCCTCAATTATTTGCTTGACGTATTCCAATCTCTGTCTTCCTCTACACTTTTTGCCCTCTACAGCTCCCTCTAGTACCATGGAAGTCATTCCCTCATGTCTTAGCAGATGTCCTATCATCCTGTCCCTTCTCCTTATCAGTGTTTTCCACATATTCCTTTCCTCTCCGATTCTGCGTAGAACCTCTTCATTCCTTACCTTATCAGTCCACCTAATTTTTAACATTCGTCTATAGCACCACATCTCAAATGCTTCGATTCTCTTCTGTTCCGGTTTTCCCACAGTCCATGTTTCACTACCATACAATGCTGTACTCCAGACGTACATCCTCAGAAATTTCTTCCTCAAATTAAGGCCGGTATTTGATATTAGTAGACTTCTCTTGGCCAGAAATGCCTTTTTTGCCATAGCGAGTCTGCTTTTGATGTCCTGCTTGCTCCGTCCGTCATTTGTTATTTTACTGCCTAGGTAGCAGAATTCCTTAACTTTATTGACTTCGTGACCATCAATCCTGATGTTAAGTTTCTCGCTGTTCTCTTTTCTACTACTTCTCATTACCTTCGTCTTTCTCCGATTTACTCTCAAACCATACTGTGTACTCATTAGACTGTTCATTCCGTTCAGCAGATCATTTAATTCTTCTTCACTTTCACTCAGGATAGCAATGTCATCAGCGAATCGTATTATTGATATCCTTTCACCTTGTATTTTAATTCCACTCCTGAACCTTTCTTTTATTTCCATCATTGCTTCCTCGATGTACAGATTGAAGAGTAGGGGCGAAAGGCTACAGCCTTGTCTTACACCCTTCTTAATACGAGCACTTCGTTCTTGATCGTCCACTATTATTATTCCCTCTTGGTTGTTGTACATATTGTATATGACCCGTCTCTCCCTATAGCTTACCCCTACTTTTTTCAGAATCTCGAACAGCTTGCACCATTTTATATTGTCGAACGCTTTTTCCAGGTCGACAAATCCTATGAAAGTGTCTTGATTTTTCTTTAGCCTTGCTTCCATTATTAGCCGTAACGTCAGAATTGCCTCTCTCGTCCCTTTACTTTTCCTAAAGCCAAACTGATCGTCACCTAGCGCATTCACAATTTTGTTTTCCATTCTTCTGTATATTATTCTTGTAAGCAGCTTCGATGCATGAGCTGTTAAGCTCATTGTGCGATAATTCTCGCACTTGTCAGCTCTTGCCGTCTTCGGAATTGTGTGGATGATGCTTTCCCGAAAGTCAGATGGTATGTCGCCAGACTCATATATTCTACACACCAACGTGAATAGTCGTTTTGTTGCCACTTCCCCCAATGATTTTAGAAATTCTGATGGAATGTTATCTATCCCTTCTGCCTTATTTCACCGTAAATCCTCCAAAGCTCTTTTAAATTCCGATTCTAATACTGGATCCCCTATCCCTTCTAAATCTACTCCTGTTTCTACTTCTATCACATCAGACAAATCTTCACCCTCACAGAGGCTTCCAATGTATTCTTTCCACCTATCTGCTCTCTCCTCTGCATTTAACAGTGGAATTCCCGTTGCACTCTTAATGTTACCACCGTTGCTTTTAATGTCACCAAAGGTTGTTTTGACTTTCCTGTATGCTGAGTCTGTCCTTCCGACAATCATATCTTTTTCGATGTCCTCACACTTTTCCTGCAGCCATTTCGTCTTAGCTTCCCTGCACTTCCTGTTTATTTCATTCCTCAGCGACTTGTATTTCTGTATTCCTGATTTTCCCGGAACACGTTTGTACTTCCTCCTTTCATCAATCAACTGAAGTATTTCTTCTGTTACCCATGGTCTCTTCGCAGCTACCTTCTTTGTACCTATGTTTTCCTTCCCAACTTCTGTGATGGCCCTTTTTAGAGATGTCCATTCCGCTTCAACTGTACTGCCTACTGCGCTATTCCTTATTGCTGTATGTATAGCATTAGAGAACTTCAAACGTATCTCGTCATTCCTTAGTACTTCCGTATCCTACTTCTTTGCGTATTGATTCTTCCTGACTAATGTCTTGAACTTCAGCCTACTCTCCATCACTACTATATTCATCACTCAACAGAGGAAAGTCCACTGGACCTGACGGGATACCAATTCGACTCTACACAGAGTACGCGAAAGAACTTGCCCCCCTTCTAACAGCCGCGTACCGCAAGTCTCTAGAGGAACGGAGGGTTCCAAATGATTGGAAAAGAGCACAGGTAGTCCCAGTCTTCAAGAAGGGTCGTCGAGCAGATGCGCAAAACTATAGACCTATATCTCTGACGTCGATCTGTTGTAGAATTTTAGAACATGTTTTTTGCTCGAGTATCATGTCGTTTTTGGAAACCCAGAATCTACTCTGTAGGAATCAACATGGATTCCGTAAACAGCGATCGTGTGAGACCCAACTCGCTTTATTTGTTCACGAGACCCAGAAAATATTAGATACCGGCTCCCAGGTAAATGCTATTTTTCTTGACTTCCGGAAGGCGTTCGATACAGTTCCGCACTGTCGCCTGATAAACAAAGTAAGAGCCTACGGAATATCAGACCAGCTGTGTGGCTGGATTGAAGAGTTTTTAGCAAACAGAACACAGCATGTTGTTATCAATGGAGAGACGTCTACAGACGTTAAAGTAACCTCTGGCGTGCCACAGGGGAGTGTTATGGGACCATTGCTTTTCACAATATATATAAATGACCTAGTAGATAGTGTCGGAAGTTCCATGCGGCATTTCGCGGATGATGCTGTAGTATACAGAGAAGTTGCAGCGTTAGAAAATTGTAGCGAAATGCAGGATGATCTGCAGCGGATAGGCACTTGGTGCAGGGAGTGGCAACTGTCCCTTAACATAGACAAATGTAATGTATTTCGAATACATAGAAAGAAGGCTCCTTTATTGTATGATTATATGATAGTGGAACAAACACTGGTAGCAGTTACTTCTGTAAAATATCTGGGAGTATGCGTGCGGAACGATTTGAAGTGGAATGATCATATAAAATTAATTGTTGGTAAGGCGGGTACCAGGTTGAGATTCATTGGGAGAGTGCTTAGAAAATGTAGTCCATCTACAAAGGAGGTGGCTTACAAAACACTCGTTCGACCTATACTTGAGTATTGCTCATCAGTGTGGGATCCGTACCAGATCGGGTTGACGGAGGAGATAGAGAAGATCCAAAGAAGAGCGGCGCGTTTCGTCACAGGGTTATTTGGTAACCGTGATAGCGTTACGGAGATGTTTAATACACTCAAGTGGCAGACTCTGCAAGAGAGGCGCTCTGCATCGCGGTGTAGCTTGCTCGCCAGGTTTCGAGAGGGTGCGTTTCTGGACGAGGTATCGAATATATTGCTTCCCCCTACTTATACCTCCCGAGGAGATCACGAATGTAAAATTAGAGAGATTAGAGCGCGCACGGAGGCTTTCAGACAGTCGTTCTTCCCGCGAACCATACGCGACTGGAACAGGAAAGGGAGGTAATGACAGTGGCACGTAAAGTGCCCTCCGCCACACACCGTTGGGTGGCTTGCGGAGTATAAATGTAGATGTAGATCTGAGTCTATATCTGCTCCTGGGTACGCCTTGCAATCCAGTATCTGATTTCGGAATCTCTGTCTGACCATGATGTAATCTAATTGAAATCTTCCCGTATCTCCCGGCCTTTTCCAAGTATACCTCCTCCTGCCTATATTGCTGTCAAACATATGATAGGGCGCAGTGCCCACGCGCAAAGCCAAGTGTGTAACTTGTGGCAAACAAGGCCACGTTCATTCGGTATGTTTACGTATTGTCACATTCCAGTCAGACAGTGATTCTAATAAGGTGTATGTTGTGTCTGCTGTGCAACGGTCCACCGATCCTGCTGTTGTTTCGTCAGATTGCCAGGACACAAACTCTTAACTTATCAATTGGAAATCCAATAAGTTGTTCTGTTGTGTGTGTTCAACAAATGTGTTAATTTACTGTTAGATACTGGTTCTACTCAACGACGCTACCTATGAACGGTTAGGTAGCCCACAGCTTCAGCAAGCACGTAATTCGTCGTCTCAGCATATCATGGACAACGTATTCCAGTGCTTGGGCGCAAGACTCTGTTGCTGGCTGTGTCACAGACTGCCAGCACTACTGTGACGCTGGTGGCGGCACCAGGTCGACGTCCATGGGCGTCTCCCGCTGTGGAGACGACCGTGCTGCCTGAGGCGATGTCCGTGACTGTGACAGTGGCTGCTGCATGCCTGGCTGCTTGCTGGACCTGTGAACAAAAAGGGGGTGGCAGAATCTCTCGAGTGGATTGGCCAAAGCTGGTTCCAATTCCTCCTGGGAAAACTCGTTGGACCGTGTCTGATTTAGATGGAAAATGACAACTGTAATATTTCTGGCTTTGTAACCATCATATTCGGCTACAAGAATCTCTTTTTGATCAGTTGAGAAGACAGCTGTGGCAGGCTGACATAAAGTGGTGTGAGGTACCGATGACAGATGGTTTGCTTGGTACGGGTATCGTGAGAAAGATCGCCTAAATTGTAGTCCTCCTCCGTGATTTGCTGCTGCGTTCGGAAGTGCGTGCTGAAATGACAATCTTCTGTTATTAATATTAGACAAATTAAACAGCATATTTAATTAAATTTCAAATTAAAGCATCTCTCAATAGCGTGCTATCATTCCATTATTTCACAAGTATTAGTAACCAGCAGGATAATAAAAAACTGTGAAATGAAAAGGCAGACGAAGCACTTCGGAGATTTTCGGAACGCGCCTATCTTGGCGGGTGAAGTGATTCGGCTGTAAGATCAGAGCTCGTTCGGCAGCCCCGGAGGACGGATATGTTGTCCGCCGCGGTATCAGTTAAGACTTAGTTAGAAATGTCTAGTGTGTAAATCAGAGCTGCTTCTGTAGTGTCTGAAGACTGACAGACATGTAGTCTGCCACATCAGTTTTAGTTAAGACTTTATTAGCAATATATGGTTATTGGGACATATAGATACGAACAGTGTGATACTAATTACAGAAATATGCAGTTCATTAATTTGTTGAAGAATAAAAATCATTTGTGACTCTAAAAAGGAACGCAATTGTGCAGTTTCTCGTGTTCTGCCAATAAAAAGCGAGTGGCATCCCTTATAAACAAACTGATGGAAATTTAATCATTTCTAAAACAACAGTCTTTTGCTAAGAGTTTCTTACAGCCTCAAGATAACGGATTCACGACCTACGCAGGGGAGAAAAACTACAGAAGTTGGTGAACATTTATTAGAATTTATGCATTCCACTCAGGGCGATGGAAGCAAATAGGCACCTCGTGTCTACTGCAATCTCAGTACAAATGAGATCACTGACACGTCATCTGTGGTAACACAGAAGAGGTATGAAGAAGAGAAACTTTTTTGAGGAAAGGGATTTATCTTACGCACGTACATATCACCTTCTCTCTCCCTCTCTCTCTTTTTCAATATGGCGTATTAACTTGCCGTACAACACCTCAAGCACCATACTCCATTCCCATTTGTGACCCCTGCCAAACACGAAAGAACACTGATTGCTGAGGACAAAACTGTGACTCGGAAGGAGGGACGTAAGGTCTCTGCAGCGGACGTAGCAAATGGAGCAGAGTCCTACGGCGTCGACCATGCAGGAGCTCCAATGGCAACTTTCCATCTGTGAGCAGGGAGTAGCACGTCGACAGAAAAACATTCAAAACATGGTCCCGTGTGTGTGTGGTTCACATCTTGTCCATCATCATTCGACTGCGGATGGAATGTCGCTGTAAGGCCATCCTAAATACCATTGTTCGCACAAAACTTTTCAAACTCCAGCACTGTGAACTGTGACCCATTATCGGACACTGTCACCTCAGGTAAGCCGTCAATGCAGAAAATCGACTTAAGAGCTGATGCTGCACTGACTGATGTGGTAGGCTTTATTGGAACGAAGAAGGGAATCTTTTTGTACGCATCAATAACGACTAGCCAGCGTATGTTCCATTATAGCCAAGCAAAAGCAATGTGTAGGTGTTGCATGATTCGTCAGGACGTGGCCACGCAAATTACTGCTGCGGGTGAGGAGATTGGTACTTTGCACATATTGTACACTGTGAAGTAATGGTCTCTATTTGTGAATCCATCCCCAGCCATGTACAATGGCACCTAGCCAGCTGCTACGTACGGACAATATCCCCTATGTCCTTGGTGTAACAACCCAAGAACTTCCTGCCAGAGGACTGAGGAACCATGACTCTTGCATTGCCACTCTTTCGGTGTGCGCATCTTTAGAGAGATGCCATGCGGACAGCTGCAACGAACCACCCGGTGGCGAATCCCCTTCAGACTCCACGGCCACCCACGACAAACAAACTCGAGTACCATCTACAACACCAGCTCCAATACCATCTTCTGCATCACACGACGGAAAGTGACCAGAAAATTTTCCAAAAGCCGGATTTCTTCTGAATAAATGTGATGGCAGGAGTCCTCAGAGGAATCAAACGCAACATCGGAGCCAGTAGAGAGCCTCGACAGGAGGTCGGCGTTGGGTTGTTTGGCAGTGGGCCAATATGCCAACTCGTACTGATAGTTGGACAAGAGAAGGGTCCATCTTTGTTAACTTCTGTGCTGTACGTGCTGGGACAGGCTGTGAGGACCTAAAATCAGCCATCAATGGTCTGTGGTCTGCAACTAGAGAAAAAAGGCGACCATTCACGTATTGATGGAAGTGCGTGACCCCATAAATGATAGACAACGCCTCTTTTTCAAGTTAGCTGTTGTTGTGTTTGACTTTGATCAATGTCTTTGATGCAAACGTAACTGGCCTGCCATTTGAGCCCATTTGGTGTGACAACACTACACCAATACCATAAGATGAGACATATACTGCAAGAATGACAGACTTATTTGGGTCAGGAAGGACCAAACACCAATCACTTAGTAGTGTGTCTTTTAGCCTCTGGAAAGCAGTCTGATATTCGTCCAGCCATACGGAAGTAACGTCCTTGCAGCGCAGCCGATTTAGAGGTGCTGTGAGTGGCGTTTTGGATAAGACGGATGTAACAGGTGAGCTTCCCCATTACAGCTTACAATTCTGATACACTGGTTGGCGCAGTTAAGTCCCGAATGACCACTAAGTGCGACTATGGTGGATGGATTCTGTGCACATTGATCACATGGACAAGACACTCAGTTTCAGTGAAAAAGAAGGAATACTTAGAACGGTTGCACTTGGACAACACTTGAAACAATGCTCTAAATTTTGTAAGGGTTTTGTTGGCGTGCAACCAGAGATAACCTATCATCTAAGTAGCTAGAACAAGAAGGTGCTTGCGACGTCAGTTGCCCGAGGTACCTTTGGTTAACAGCTGGGGCGGAACCGCTACCAAATGGTAACCGCTGAAACTGGAATAATCCTCCGTGTGTGCTGATCACAAGAATGTTCTTTGAATCTTCACCAAAAGGCAATTGCAGGTAAGTCTCCTGGAGATCAGTCTTCGAAAAGAAATAAGCCTGATCTAATTTGTCCATCAAATCCTCAGAACAGGGCAACAGAAAAGAATGAACAGCAGTTTGTGGGTTGATGGTTGAGTTAAATTCTGCACAAAGTCTCGTCCCGCCCATTGATTTAGTAAGTGCCACCAGGTGTGACGCCCATTGGCTGGCAGACACTGGTTTGATGACGTCATTGTCCTGCAACCGCTGCAACAACCCGGGCCCACAAAGCATAAGGGAAAGGGGAGAAAACTTGGGATGCACATTAGCTTTCAATGTCACATGGGCTTCGAACCTTTGGGTCTTGCCTAAACTACCACAGAACAGAGAACTGTATCTGTCACATAATGCATTAATATTGAACAGAAACTCAGATGAATTAATTTTTAACACCTTCACGTGAAATGACAATCTGAAAAGATCAGGGCTATCTATGCCAAAAATGTTAGTAGATTCGTGAGAGCACAACACATGAAGTAATATTGTTTTACTAGTACCACGGAATGTGGCTGGTAATGTGCACCTCCCCCCCTCCCTCCCATGTTACACACTTGGCTTTGCGCATGGCACTGTGCCCTATCATATGTTTGAAAGCAATATAGGCAGGACTTCCGTGACTGTGCAGGCTGTGCCGCGGCCTGACTGTGCGACTGGTTTGCATATCACCAAGACGTCGGGCGACGTCTGACTGAGTGTGGTGGTGGTGGAGGGGGGGGGGGGGGGGGCGTTGGCCCCTGAACTGTCTTACTCTTGACAACACATTGCAGATGCTTGAAAATCATGCTCAGTTACATCAACAATGTCTTATGGCTCAATAACAGACAATACTGTACTACAGTCAGGGTTCAGATGCTTTAGTATGGCAGCAGGAATACGGGAATCAGACATGTTCTGAGTAATTACATCTCTTATTATAACGGCTTGCAGCTTCACCCACATAACACTGAAAGGGGCATTGTTTAGTAAGGCCACAAAATTCTGTTACCCACTGTTTGTAGGACTGTCCTGGCTGCTGTTTTAAGCTAAAGGACTTGTAACAGAAGCCCCTACTTGCACTTGTGATTTAAAATCATTTGACAATTTGTGAACTAACTCGTGTAGGAAACCTCATTAGGGTAACAATCTGGAAACAGTCTTACCACCAACTGGAATACATTTAAGCCAATGGTGGAGAGGAAATAGGAAATACGAAATACGCAGGCTACCTGTTATGCAGTCGACGTTCATATGCGCCGTCAACTGCGCAACATAAACAGTCCAGTCTTCACTTTGCCCCAGAAACTCTCTGGATTTAGGCGTTTGAACGGTTTATTGAGTTGTTTTTAATTGAACAGGCTGGGGTGGCAGTCGTGGTGTTGCCACAATTTCTTGCAGGGCTTGTAATAATTGTTCAGTTCTTGTCCCTGCAAATATATAGCGAGCAATAAAGACACATCTAAAAGGGACATCGTGAACGCTCAGTATAACAACACACAAACCCAGCAAAATAGCACTGCTGCAAGAGAGGGTTAGCTGCACAATATGTCACAGTGAGCTAATCGTGAGCTGGATCCTCGGCGTCACTTTGCTTGCTGTGTCAGACGTCTTGGGCTCAGGTGGCTAGTAATAACACAGATAATTAGAACATTCTGAATAAGTAATACTTTATTAATTACAACGAAACTTATTATTGCTCGCCAGGCTCGGACGTAGCTAGGAAACTGCACACGTGTGCTTTTGGTTCAGAACACATTAAATTAGCCACGATTACTGAGTGGCGAGTTGATACAAGCTCAGAACGGTCGTACTATGACTTCACTACAGTCACGAGAAAACACAACATCTTAGACGCTTGATGACACAGTTTTGATAGCGTTGGCGTGTAGGCATATTTCACAGGAGACGAAAATCTCGTCACTTCCCAAAGGTTGACACGGGATTTGTCATAGCATGTAGGCAGCACAACAACGTTACTCCGACAGGAACTTCCTGGAAGTGTGCAGGATCTGACTTCAAACGGAACTGCCCTCCTAGGTGCGGTAGCGGTGCCTCTGAATTATGGAAGGCATAGATTCTTCCTTGCATCTCATTGGCACCTCACGATATCACTTTGCTGTGCAGTTTCTCTGCAGTAGTCGATACTTTTTGTTCCTCTCTCGATACTCGACAAGACTGCACTCTGCTTTATGAAGACCGTAAGACACATGGAGCTAACTGGATAGAATTAATAGGGTTAAAGCTAAAATAGAGATGTGGTAGAAAGTCAGAGACGATACAGAAGAACTGTGGTATCAGAGCACGTAAAGTGTAGAATATATCAAAGACAATGAGCCTTGAAAAGAAATACGATGCTGAAATTACACTAAAACGTGTGGGGGAGTGGGTAAACTATTACGAAGTATTGCGCATGGACAAGATAAAGGAGTTCATACAAGGAATGTTAAATTTGACAGAAGAGGATGAAAGTTTATCTATGCAACTGAGAACCTCAAGAGAAATTTGTAAAGTCGTGAAGCATACGAAAAATGTGAAATCTCTGAGTCCAGGTGGAATATACATAGAATTAATAAAAGCAGCTCCTATGGTAAAGTGGGGTATCTTAGCCCAGTTCTATAATAAATGTTGGGAAGGGGACTGAGTACTAAGAAATGGAAAAAGTCTATTACTACTTCAGTCTATAAGAAGAGGGATAAGCAGGACCGTGGAAAATAACGGAACATTAGTGTCGTACCATCACTAGTACAATTACATGGGAGAATCTTAAAAGATGGAAAAGAGATGGAATTTTAAATGTATGATAACAAAACTGTTTTAGACCAGGCCACTCATGTACTGATTGAATATTCACATTACGGTAAGTAACAGAGAAACAAATAGCCAGAGAGGTAGAAACCCATTTACTCATCGTGGATTTGCATGATATGGTACCACAAAACAATTTGTGGACAAATATGAAGAATAGTGGCGTCTCAACTACTTAGATCAAAACAGTAAAACAGTTCTGTACGGACTGTGTGAGTAGCGTCAAAAGTAGAAAATTCAGTTTTTTTCAGAGTTCCCTCTCACAAAAGGACAACGTCAAGGGTGTGGTACAGCATCGACACTATTTAAAAGCTATGTGGAGAAACCACTTCAATCCTGGAGGAGCAAATGTATAGACATGAGAGTCTATGTGGGGGACGAAATCTTGTATACACTTCGCTGATGACCAGGTCATCGTAGCAGGAGTACAGGATGATGCCGAGTACATGCTTCGGAAGGTAAAGGTGGAATATGATAAATGGGGCTTCATCATTATTTAATTGAACTCATGATACTTATTACGAAATTCTCAAGAAATATAAAAGGCTAGTATACATACATGATAAGAGACAAGGATGAATAATCGAAAATAATCTTATTAAATAGTATAAAACAAAATCTCCAATTTTTCCTGGGGGGGGGGGGGGGGGCAGAGAGAAGAAGTACTAGAACTTATGAATATCAACAATATACAATAATATCAGAGTAAAATGTATCAATAAAATTGTCAAAGAATGATACATTTTACTGTGATATTGTTATATATGGTTCATATTCGTAAGTTATAGTACTCCTTCTGTTCCCCCCCTGGAAAAATTGGATTTTTGTGTTGTACTATTTAATATGATCGCTTTATGAGCACTCAGTGTTGTCTGTTATTATGCATTTCTATTTCTTGATGATTTTATTGCTACATTTTATTTTGATACCATTTTATTTGGCTTATATTGAAAAGTTGTAATACCTCTTCATGCCCTCCGGTAAAATATGAGATGTTATATTTACACTACTTAACAGGATTGCTTTGTGATGGCTGGATGGCTTACTGGAGTTGAGGTATTTTTGTCTTTGCTGTGATGGTTTCCCATCATCATAGTGCAGCACTATCTATTAGTTATTTAAGAGTGTTACTGAGTCGTAATGGTTTAAAATTAATTTCATGTTTTTTTTTTTAATTCATAGTCACTTTCCAAAGAATCTACTACCTAAGTTATTCAACTTTTGGTCATACGCTTCATCCTATTCAACGCAATGTTCAGTTATCTGATGCAATTGACCCTGATTCTCCCCTGTTTTCAATATCTTTTATAAGCTCATTTTCTGTTTTTTTTTTTTTGTGTTCCATATTGGTTGTACACATTTTGACACTGTGTACTGGTCCCTATTGGGAAATGTGTTCCATATAATTCCTGTTTGACTCTAAGTTGAATTTCATGTGTTACAGTATTTTGGCCACACATGTGGACATGAAATAATGCTTTTATTGACAGGTCTCCTGCATGTTATCACTAAGCTACCTCTTATTAAAATATTGAGTGTTAACACTGTGTAACTGGTATTGCTTAACCCTGGTTGGCTTTTCTAATCTCCAAGTTCATGTCGTTTTCCAATAATTTAGTGGGAACGATAATCTTAACCATTTGTTCCTGGGTCCCTGTCTGTTGCGACATGTGATACACTCAATTGTAAATTGTAGTCAGAGTTTTGTTTTAATTATGTTTCAAAGATTTTTGTCGCAAGTTACACTATTTACGTTATTATCATATAATGCCTATAAACCGATAGTACATTGTGATGTGCAAATACATTAATTGTATTTAAAAATGAAAATATTTGTGATAATTGATGCTTGTGATTCTTTTACAAATATTACTTGTGAATGGACTGCAATTGTTGTAATTACAGTTCTTTTTCACCTTAAAATTATCATTATGTGTCATGATTTACATCGGTTAGACATCTTTTTGATGTTACCTTTGAGAGTACAGATACTTTGTCTGCACTTGCTAGGTCCAGACTACAAATGTTCAATTCCCTATTATGTTCTTCTGTAATACTATATATGAATTTGGAAGATAATTCGATATTATGGTTCAACATGATTGAGATGTGTCTTGTATGATCCAATTTTTCGTAAGTTACGTTTTGAATTTTCGCGTCTTTATGATGTTTAGTACATTGAGGTTTTGTTGTCATTTCAATTTTTTGTTGCGGCTTCAGTTGCTATATGACGACCGCTGACCGGAACTTATAGCAAATTAATAAATAATTCAAATTCAGTGAAGTGTCATGAGTTTCCTGAAACACACATCCACTACTGACAATTGCCTGAAGAAAATCCTTCATACACTGAAGCGCCATAGAAACTGGTATAGGCATGCGTATTCAAATACAGAGATATGTAAACAGTCAGAATACGGCACTGCGATCGGCAACGCCTATATAAGACAACAAGTGTCTGGCGCAGTTATTAGATCGGTTACTGCTACTACAATGGCAGGTTATCAAGATCTAAGTGAGTTTGAACGTGGTGCTAAAGTCGGCGCACAAACAACGGGACACAGCATCTTCGAGGTAGCGATGAAGTGGGGATTTTCCCTTACGACCATTTCACGAGTGTACCATGAATATCAGGAATCCGGTAAAGCATCAAATCTCCGACATCGCTGCGGCCGGCTGCAAGAATGGGACCAACGACGACTGAAAAGAATCGTTCAACGTGACAGAAGTGCAACCCTTACGCAAATTGCTGCAGATGTCTTGGCCCATTAACATATGCCAGCTTACGAACTATTCAACGAAACATAATCGAGATGGGCTTTCGGAGCCGAAGGCCAACTCGCGCACCCTTGATGACTGCACGCCACAAAGCTTTACGCCTCGCCTGGGCCCGTCAGGACCGATATTGGACTGTAGATGACTGAAGACATTTTGCCTGGTTGGACGAGTCTCGTTTCAAATTGTATCGAGCGTATGGAAGTGTAAGGGTATGGAGAAAACCTCATAAATCCAAGGACCCTGCTTGTCAGGAGGGAACTGTTCAAGGCTGTGGAGTCTCTATAATGGCGTGGGACGTGAGTAGTTATAGTGGTATTGGACCCTTGATACGTCTGTATACGACTCTGACACGTGCCACGTACCTAACCATCATGTTTGAACACCTGCATCCATTCATGTCCAGTGTGCACTCCTACGGACTTGGGCAATTCCAGTAGGACAATGCGGCAGCCCACACGTTCAGAATTGCTACATAGTGGCTCCAGAATCACTCTTCTGAGTTTAAACATTTCCGCTGGCCACCAAACTCCCCAGACATGATCATTATTGAGCATATCTGGGATGCCTTGCAACATACTGTTCAGAAGAGATCTCCACGCCCTCGTACTCTTACGGATTTATGGACAGCCCTGCAGGATTCATGGTGTCAGTTACCTCCAGCACTACTTCAGATATTAGTCGAGTCCATGCCACGTTGTGCTGTGGCATTTCTGCGTGCACGCGTGGGTCCTACACGATATTAGGCAGATGTACCAGTTTCTTTTGTTCTTCAGTGTAATTATGTTGGCAAAACCGGAGTATCGGAGTGTTGGTGACAGTACCGTAGGGGACCCGAGGTTGAAGCCTTTAATAACGAGGGACGTAAGTCTTATAAATGTCTGGACAAAAAGGACCACAAAAATGATATATCGCTTAGTTGCCTTACTGCCTCTATAGCAGTCCATAATTGCGAAATTGTTGCCAGTGTAGGAGTTTGTGCACGAACTGATCTCTCAGTTATGCTCCATAAAAGTTCGATGGAATTCATATCGAGCACTCGAATTGTCCAGAATGTTCTTCAAACCAATCGCGAACAGTTGTGGCCGAATGAAATG
Source organism: Schistocerca nitens (assembly GCF_023898315.1). Taxonomy (NCBI): domain Eukaryota; kingdom Metazoa; phylum Arthropoda; class Insecta; order Orthoptera; family Acrididae; genus Schistocerca; species Schistocerca nitens. The sequence continues at coordinate 508,173,291 of NC_064615.1, forward strand.
GCGCACTGGCAATATGAAGTGCATGTATGGCTGAAAATGGGCTCCAAAAAGCCTAACATAATCAGAGGACCCAGTACATTCTATGTAAACACAGCTCACACTATTATGGAGCCACAACCAGCTTGCCTTGTTGACAACCTGCTTACATGGCTTCGTGTAAACTGTGCCACACTCGAACCCTACCATTAGCTCTTACCAACTCAAATCGGGACTCTTCTGACCATACCACTGTTTTCCAGTAGTCTAGGATCCTACCGCTATGGTCAACAGCTTAGGAGAGGTGCTATGGTCGATGTCGTGCTGTCAGCAAAGTCACTCCTGACGGTCGTCTGCTGACATAACCCATTAACGCCAAATTTCGCCGCACCCTCGTAAGGGATACGTCCGTCGTACGTCCACATTAATTTCTGCGGTTATTTCACGCAGTGTTGCTTGTCTGTTAGCACTGAAAACTCTACACAAACGCCGCTGCTCTCGGTCGTTAAGTGAAGGCCGTCGGCCACTGCGTTGTCCGTGGTGAGAGGCAATGCTTGAAATGTGGTATCCTGGGCACACTCTTGACGCTGTGGATCTCGAAATAGCGAATTCCCTAAAGATTTCCGAAATTCAGTGTCCCATCTGTATAGCTCCAACTATCATTCTGCACTCAAAGTCTGTTAACTCCCGTCCTGCGACCACAATCACATCGAAAACTTTTCATATCAATCACCTGAATAAAAATTATGACTTCGACTCTGCACTATCTTTTGTACCTTGTGTACGCGATACTACTATCATCTATATATGGGCATATCGCTATCTCATGACTTTTGTCACCTCAGTTTATACTACAACCATGGTTCTCATAACGCCTGTGTTCATTTACCATTCAGAGATGTTCAAATGCCCTTCATCCAGACAATAGCCAAACTAGCATCACACTTTTGCGATCATGTCTAGAGTTACTGCATTCACTTCTCTTCCAATGCAGCGGCGCATTTTACACAAAGTTGTTGATAGGCGAGATAAGTAGACGGAGACTCTCACAAACTCTCACATGAAACTTGCATACCATGAGATCACACGACTGTGGAGTCTAATAAAACGACTGGTCGAACACTTTGTGCTGTAGGAGGTCCGTGCCGTACTCTCGACGAAAATCACGCCGCACAGTTCTAACTCAATTGCACTTGTTGAAATTGAAAACACAAAACACATTTTTGTTGGTGTGTTATCGCCATTTGGACTCGATGCTCACTGAGTAATGAAAGAGCGAGGAAGCTGCACATGGGAAAACTCTACCGGTAACCACAACAGGGAGCAGCTTACAACTTTTTGTTTCGATGCACAACAAGCTCCTTTTGTCAACCATGAAGAATGTATAGTCTTGTGAAATGGGATGAATCTTTTTTAAACTGCCTATGTTCAATAACGACCTTCCATCGATAATTTAGAAGTTAAACATTCTGAGTGCCCTAGATAAAAGGGATATAAAGTAGGGGCGAAATGGCAAATCTCTGGTGCAAAGAAATCGATTGTAATAGGCGAATATATTCAAATCTTGCGCTGTTAGTTATGGCACAGAGCGCATTGCTAGGGTAGCGAGGAGCAGACTGCACCGCTCCGCTACGCAGGACCACTCTCCACACTTGGGCCACGCACACGCCCACACACAGGCGGCCCTCTCCGCGTGTTTCATTAGCGGGCCGCCTGCAGCGTGATTTAAACTGAGCCGGCCCAGCCCGGAGCGCAGCTGCCTGCGTTTGACATGTGGTACGTGCGAGCACAGCATGTGATGGAGCCGACAGAGGAGCTGCGCGGGTTGCCTGCCACTCAGGGGGTGGCCTCTGACCAGAATACAGTGATTACCGTGAGCTGAAACTGTAAACGTGCCGTATGGTGCGCAGTGTAATCCAGCTGCGGCGACGGCTTCTGCAGGCTACATGGTTAACCACCACTGCATGAAAGACGCAATTAATTCATTGTGAATTCTGTACTGTATGTGTTATTACTGGTATCAGTTACACCCGTATTAAATATATTTATACCGCAGGAGAAACGGTGTGGAAGTTATTAAATTGTATCTTATTACCATTAAATTGTGAGCGTGATCCTCCACTGGTCTGGTACTAATATTAAGTTACGTCGAGTGGAAGATCTATATATGCTGCAATGCGCTGACTGGAAGCTGTATAACAATTTTTAATTATAATGAGAAAAGATAGAACTAAAAGAAAGTTTCAGGACTGACATTAAAATTCAGGGAGGAAAACGATACCAATGTTAAATTCGTGTTTGACATTGCTACCCTTAGTGAAAGTAAACAAAAATTGCAACTGTAATGATACATTTTATTTTGATGTATCATTATGAGTCTGATTGCACCAACCACATATGATAAGTATTAGTATTTGCCTAGTAAATTATGCAATAGGCAGCAAATGACATTTTCCTGAAACTATAAAACGTGTGTATTTCTTTAATGTATCGGCTTTTGGGACGTGCCCATACAGCCATCTCAACATAGGAAATATGATTCTACAGTTTGTTTTGACAGTGCAGAGTATACATTAGTTTAAGTCGTTCACTGGTATGAAGTTATATAGACTTAAAAATAAACAGATTCCTCCGCAAAACAAATTTTATATCCACAGTGTACTGAAACGAATAAACAAGAAGAAAATGTAGCACAGCATACACAGAGGTGGTATGCTTTAAAAGTCGTGCTGGTAACACAATAAAAACTGATAAAACGCCGTTGGTACACATTTAGGATATTTCCTGTTAATTAATATGTATCTAAATTAATAATAAAATGTTTTCATGTACTTGAAGGATTGTTTCAAAAGTTGCTGATAGATAATTGAAAGGTCTAAAAGGACCATTTACACAGAACACGAGAACTGCATACAATAACCTGATTAGAATATTATAGCCATACGTGAAGATACTCCAGTATTCACACACATACATGTTGGTGGAATATAGTGACATTCATGTATAGGTTGAGTGTTCCGCATCCTACCGAGTAGAACGTGGAAGAAAAGTGTTTTTATTTGGTCTTCTACTGGAATTTTAAGTACTAAGAGCATTAGACTAGCAGAGCAGGGAGCTACTTTTGCTGTATCGTTCGATACTAAAAAGGTTCGAAAGCTGCTTCGGAACTGATGACAAAGCCTCTGAAGATTACTTGTAAGGATGTTGATGCGATACATGTTCCGAGAACATCGTAGGAACATATGCTTTGGATCTTCTTCCTCTCCGCAAACACAGAGGGGTAGGGCTTAGGTTGAGCCGATGCAAGTGTTTGTTGAACACCTAGTGAATTAATTTCAGTGAGCTCTAACTATCGCGAAGCTCCTCGGTGTTTGTGTCTTATTACACCATGGTGTTCTTGGAATCGTGGGATGAATTAGTGCGTAGTTACTGCCTTTGATTTTAGATGTCCTTGACCATTCTTCTTGGCAGTCCGATGACAACCGCTTTCTGAGCATGGATATCATTTCCGTCAGAGGGAGTTAATAATATTTTACAGCTCCATGTAGAGATTCTTGCTTTGCTAGGACATCTGTCTGCTCATTTCCAGGTATCCCAGATTGGCCTTTCATCCATAACATCACGATGTTGCGATAGTTCCGCTGTACCCGAAATACAAGGTCGACAATTGCTCGATATGGGATTGGTACAGCCATTACGGTGGTTTCTGATCAGCTGCAAGGCTGACACAGTATCAGAGATTATGGCTTTTTTGTATGCTGTGGTCGTCTGTGCGCATACCAAGGCTTCCAAGATGACTATCAGTTCGACTGTCATAATAGTGGAACGTGGATCCAGCTTGTATAGATCTTGTTTGCTTTAGGGCACCCAACAGGCACTAACAGCGCGGCCGCTAGACTTCGATCCATCTGTATATGCATTGTGATAGTGAGACAGGAATTCACCGCTCGTTGCGTTATTTGGTTCCTGGTTTGCAAACGTTAAAATGGTCCCGGCATCAGTCTGCACAGTCGATGTTTCGTATGGCCTGTTTTAATGCGATATGAGAGAAATCTTCCACACCTTGTGCCTTAATGCCTGCGTCTCCATATATTCAGCCGTGACGAAAGGAAGTTGCTTTTTAATCCATTATAATCAGCTCGCACAGTAGGATATTAATTCCATGATGTCATCAAGGGACTCATATTCGTTGAGAAAGATCCGCAGGAAGAATTTCTGGCGGCCGAATATTGGTATCACCTTTAACGGTGGTCCATTCGCTTCAACCAGTAATGTGTTGGTTGGGGTTGACACGAGCGCTTCAGTAACAATACGTAAAGCTTTGTACTGCATAGTGCCGAGTCTCTGGAGCGTGCTGTCTGGCGCTGACCCGTAGCACATGTGTCCATAGTCGAAGTGTGACCTTAGTAGAGGCTGGTATAAAGTCATCTCGTCCGCCACTCAGAGCCTCACCATTCTCCAGTCGTAGCTCTGGTGAGAAATCATACCTCTTCACCTCTGGTAATGATATGCTGGACATGATGAGTCCATCTCAGTTTATCCTCAATAATCTTCCCAAGATATTGTGTTGTTTTCGCAAACGGAAAATTACGTTTCCCAGTCGCATTGTTTGGGGAAGTCGAATCCTGTGGCGAATAATGATCATTACAGTAGACGTGCTATCAGATATTTCGAGACCACATTCTGTACGTCACTCATACAGACATATGAAAAAGGTGTGGTTCAAATGGTTCAAACGGCTCTGAGCACTATGGGACTTAACTTCTGAGGTTATCAGTCCCCTAGAACTTAGAACTACTTAAACCTAACTAACGTAAGAACATCACACACATCCATGCGCGGGGCAGGATTCGAACCTGCGACCGTAGCGGTCGCGCGCTTCCAAACTGTAGAGCCTAGAACCGCTCAGCCACTCCGGCCGGCGAGAAAGGTGTGCATTTTCGCTTGATAGGACTGAAGAGTATTGTCTCTGGAATAGATGCATGAATATTGTCTCTGGAACAGATGCATACGTCGTCTCCGTATTGCAATATTTGGATATCACTCGCAAAGAAATCATGAAGGTCTGCAGTGTGAAAATTGAATAATAATAGAGCTAAGACTTATCCATGCGGGAGTTCTATGCTAGTTCCTCTGGGTCCTAGAGTATTTCCGTGTTGCAAAATGATGGCTTTCTTATTGCTGAAGATGTCTACAATGTTACAGGTTAGTGGTTCTGGACTCTGTAGTTTCTCCAATTTTTTTCCTAAGACTGACAAGATGACGATGTCGTCAAGTCTGTGAAAGCAATTATCACATGATTATTTCGGGAGAAATTTGGATGTATGTCAGTTACTAGCCGTAGAAATATTTCAGTTGTCTCTTTCCCTTTGCGAAACCCAAGCTGTTTTTCTGGTAAAATTTTCTTTTTTTTTCAGAACAACAGTCCAGGCACCTTTTGATAAAGTGATAGGCCGATACGACTCAGCTTTACCACATGTTTTTTCCGATTTGCTGATAGGGACGACACGACTTTTTGCAGCCAGTTGATTTGTATCTTTTGAGCAGCATCAGTATCCCTTTGTGTGGGATGTGTCGTAGCATTGGGTAGTCGATATAATTTGGGCTAGGTGAATTATCCATCCCTTGGGAGTGCGCAATATGGAGTTTTTCCAGTGAAAAGGGTCGTCTAATCACGCTGTTGTCCTCTTCTTATGCTGCCTCGTCTTACTTGTCCATTAGGTCAGACGAGGCTATCATACACAAGAACGATTCTAAAAGTTCATGGAGGAGGCCAGTGACATAGGCGGTGAATCCACTGGAGACACCGTTCCTGACGTCTGCAACATCGTGGCACGGGTTGGTTGCTGCTGAATGTAGACGATAGTGCTGAAATTAAGCCGCTATTGAGTCGGAAGCGGTGGGAATTTTTACCTTGTCTCGTAATGTTTGGGTGAGAAGAAACTGTATTTACATGAGGCCTATTTTCAAACACATCTGCTGCTTCTCGGAAGGTAATATTATTGAGAGACATAATTCTGTTAATTCCCTTCTGTTTTAGATACACTGGGCAGGTTCGAGATAGGGCACTGTGACCACCGGTTCAATGAATACATTTGGCTGGTTGACCCTCCCACAGGTATCACTTCGGTGTGGATCTATACAGTATACACATCTTGTGTTACTTGTGCACTGTTTTCTACCATGTCCAAATTGTAAACAATTATAGCATTATAAATCAGAGTGTATGTAGACGTCCGCTGGACATCGAACTCTACGAGTATAAACAAACTGTGGGAGACGCAGAGATCTGAATATCACAGCACAAGTTTCCGGCTCTTTATGAATGTGATATCTATGTTACGCTACGCGCTGAAGGCGGCATTGGTACGGCAGTATTCCTATGGGAGGTGATCATTGCCGACCATGTGGTTTATTTGGCGTTGGTAAGGGGTCTCGTGATGACCTTCCATGGTGTCTGGGTCATCAGTGTTTGTGCTCACAGGGAAAAACTAATCATAATCAAATTCAATCAGAAAAATAATAATCAACATAAATAAAGAAAGAGCAATATATTCTAATCCCAAAAAACATCTATGGAAAAACGACGGGAATGGTCACGGTTTTATTTGGAAGAGGTCGCGCCTTTGTTTGCAGGCCATTGCGATCATTCTGTTCTTGGCGGAGACTTCAGCTGTGTGATATCCTAGAAGAATCGTTTTCTCCTTTATACTCCATGTTAGGAACTACAACAACAGGTGCAGGACTTGAATATCGCTGAAAATGGGAGCATGAGCATGGTGATCGAAGTAGATATATGTACGTTACGAGCATTCGGCGAATCGCCTTGATCGTGTCTATGTTTCCGACGGTCTCACAGCTATGATAGTTGACACTGAGCTGTGCCTATAGCCTTTTCTAGACATATCGCGTACATATGCACAGTCTCTCTCCAACGGCAGAGAGTGGGAGGGAGTCGAAGCACGTGGAAGTTGATTGTCGCACTTCTCCGGGATCCGGAGTGCAGGCAGTTATTAGAGGCAACATGGACCACCTGCAAAACACGCCTTCCAACATACCCGTCAACGCTTTAGTGGTGGCTAGAATGTGCTAAGCCTGCGTTGCGTCACACAATGATTCAATATGGTAGCGAAAAGATGTACTGGCATCGAAATATGATGGGACTTTATTTCTCACTACCACGGGAGCTCTCTGGGCAAGCACCATCTCTTGATCGACAGGCTGAAATTCAGAGGGTAGAGGTGCAATTTATTTCGCTTACACATCACCGCCTTGAGGGTGCAATGATATGTAGAACCCCCGTCAACGCACTACACTGCCAGAGAGAACGAGCAGTGTCGGAGAGTACTGATGCGTACCCTTGACTGGGTAGATGGTCGGCAGTTGACGTCCCAAAGAGATATTTCGAGCACCTCCGTGTACTACTATTTAACGGTAGAGGCTAAAAACTATAGGGAAGACAGACATTGGAGTGCATCTAGCAGATGATTGGGGGCGTATGTTGGAATTGAAGTTCTGAGATGAAAATTTTGACACAAAAGAGGAATTCGTGATAAGTCGCATCAAACCAGTCAGAAGATTGATGACTCAAACATAAAGGAACTGTTCTATGTTGAAGTAGACCAGGATGCTACGGCAAGAGATATGTTCTGCACTCTTTGCCTGATGTTCTTGATGGAATGCTGTGGGGATCCTTACGGCTGTGGTTACGGCCGTGGTTACGGCTGATGACTTCAAGGACACTCTCCGTAAGAGAACACTAAAAAAGTCCGTGGGTCCAGTTGGTTTCCCGCTGTAGTTTTATCGTGCTTTCCATGACATAATGGCTCCTTGTTGAGTTGCTATGTACCAAGAACTGACGTTCCACTCCCTCCTGTATTTGTGGAAGAACTGATTATTCCGGTCCCTAAGCTGTCTGGGAGACGAGGGGTTGAGCATTATCAGCCATTTGCCATACTTAATTGTGATTTCGGGATTTTCACCTGGCTCCTGGCAGGTCATCTCAAGTGCATCCTGCATCAAGTTATATTTTTGGATCCAATGTTCCTTGGCGGGAGTAATAATATAGGACAATACTCAGTGACTATCATGATGTTACCAGTCTGGCAGCTTTCGAGGCGCCTTGGAGTCGGTGGGCTGGACCACGCCTTTGATAGGGTGAGCCATGGCTATGTTGCGGAAGTGATGCGACGGATGGTCTTCCCCAGTGATATTACATGTGTCATCGTGCGACTCCTCTGAGGTGCCTTGTAGTGAGTGCTGATCAATGGGCGTGTGGCGCACTATGTTATTATTTCACGTTCGGTCCGGCAGGTATGTCCATTGTCGATGATCCTTTTTGCCATTACTCTTGAGCATTACGGAGTCGATTAAGTGGACTCACAATGAGGAAACATTCATTTATCTGTCGAGTCTACGGATGACCAGGTCTTTCTTGACTCAGTCGACAGATGAGGTGCATGTGATGCTGGAATGGATCACTTGATGTAGAACTGCTGCGGGCAGTCTTATGAATTGGAAGAAGTCTAGTGCTTAGAACATTGTCAGGGACTTTCTAGAAGGGAATCTGGCTCGATGGGCACGCTCAAACGTGTGGGAATTTTCTTCACACACGACACACAGACAACGATAGAAGCTAACTAAAACACCGATTCAAGTGATCCGTACGAGCGTTGGCAGTAATCTACTACGAACTTTGGACATTGCACAAAGGGTTCATTTTGTTAGCTCTCATCTGGCGTCTAAAACGCCGCATTTGGCTCTCATCTTGCCAATGGCGATGGCAAACAGGCTGCCGGCAGCATTGTCAGGGACATTTTGGATGGGAGTCTGGCTCTGATGTGGTCGATGGGCACGCTCAAACTTGTGGGAATTATCTAACTAAAACCCTGATTCAAGTGATCCGTACGAGCGTCGGCAGTAATCTACCGACAACTTAGGACATTGCACAAAGGGTTCATTTTGTTAGCTCTCATCTGGCGTCTAAAACGCCGCATTTGACTCTCATCTTACCAATTGCGATGGCAAACAGTTTGCCGGCAGCATTTGGCTATCTTTAAAATTCGGTATGACACACTTACTCTTCCCCGTAGGGAAGGAGGCCTTGGTCTTGTCAAGGTACGTTTTAGAATACCTGAACGATGGTTAAATTGGGGACCCTCCATCAGACCGGTTTGTGGGAGCCCTAGTTCGTGAATTTGCTGCTCTTTGTGGAGTACTGCAGTAGCACATGTTTTTACTTCTATTTCGCACCTTAAAAACTTTTCATCGAATACAAGTATGTCCTTGCAAACGTGCTCGTACTAGAAGTCCTATGACATGTGACGTATATCATCTAATGATGAGGAGTCACACCCAGAACATAGTGGTGAGCCAGCTTTCCGAGATCGCATGGCCCCATGGTGTGGTGCTCCATGGACTACGTCCTTCCCGCCCCGGAGGCTCCTGTGATCTGGTGTCTGGTTGTCAACGAGAAAGACATGGCACAGCTCCAGCTAAATGGCATTAATATGGCAGATTCTCCGCTTCTCAATGACATATGCTTGACACGGATGAACATCGACTTGTGTTTGGGCCTTGTTCAGAGATGAGGCTTTTTACATGGAAAATAATTGTTTTTCTTCTTTATAGCTGCTCCACACGCTGTTGTACCGTACTCGTTGTTGTTCCCTGATGACTACTTCCTCCCATGCAGAACGACAAACGTATTTACTTGGATCAAAAGACTGCCAGTTCATTATTTATTTCATGATGGTAGCGAAAGCGTCATTGATTTTTGGGTGTTTCTCCAAGATCGCCACTTCTCTTTAATGCACCACTCTGGATATCGTCAATACTATGTCAGTTTTTTTGGTAGTGTTTTCGTGGATCCTCACCACAGTTGGGGTGTACCGGGTGAAATCTTGTGTTTTTTCTGGAACCTGAACCATGTGATAGGACTATGGAATATTCTTCGAGAAAACATGCCTGAATCACACCTGCTGGGACTTGGGGATCAACGTGAAACTGCTCATCTCTCGTTGGTATGCAGTCACTGTTTCGTTTTGTTTCGACAGTGGGGCGTTCATATGTTAACTTTTGTTGATTCTTATTTTGATGGTGTTTTTTAAATAAACCTACTGTATGTTGGTACACTAGTTTAAAAAGAAACCTTATATAGTTAATGGAATTGTAATTAAATTTAGCAGTATCAATCATTTGTAGCTAGTAATTGTTTAAATATGGTGGAAATGATACATTTTTTAATTTTTGTTGTTAATATGTAATGCACCACTGTAAAGAAACTAACAGTATGTCAGGACCTTTGGAGTATGGCAAATACCGGTATGAACTTTCACTGTTTGCGTGAACACTAGTCGAGTAGAAAGAGTTTACATCAGCGGCGGCTAAGATTTCGGCTCAAGGGCCATGCCTGGCGCCAAATACCAAAGTGCTCCACCTGACTGGCACTTTTTCCCTTCTGCCACGCCACGCCATCCCACCTTGAGAAAGTGGAAGAGGGAAATCTGTGAATGTGCCGCATTTAAATGGCAATGCGGTCGTACTGCACGCGACTTTGTTTTACATTTCACGTTTCTCAACAACGTAGATCACAAACAAAACAAATTTTCAGTAGTGTTTAATTATTTTTAACGCGCTGAAGACGTAATATAATTTTTATTTGGTACAAACCGTCGGCATATGGACAGTAGTAGAAAATGTCGTAGAGTTATGCACTCAAGTTGCCACATAATTGTGACTTATTTGGTTTCATAATTGAAAAAAGGTCTTTCACACATATATGTAGATCGAAATATTGTAGCACTTTTGCAAGCCCATTATGGAGACTCTACCTGAGGAAAGCAATGTAGACGTCCTGGACAGTTTTAACGCAAAAGGACTTGTCATTAAAACTGGAATTACCTTGCATGTCAGTCAGTTACATTTGCACACGCACAGGAGCGCTTTCAACTAAAACGGCAAACTGTCTCGAAACAGCTTTAAAATAGATGCAAGATTGACAGCGTCCTCAAAACCTTTATAAAATTATAATTGTAGTTCTTTCAAGGCCACGATGAATTCTTGAAGCCTCGTGGTTTCTTTAAAACCAGTGAGCTTAGGAAATCTTTTTTAAGTGGGACCCCCATCAAATCATAAGTTACCTTGCAGTGCCTTACAGTGGGCTGTGGGCAGTGTGCAGTAAAGTCCACTTAATTGCGAAGTCTGCAATCTATTCTGGATGTTCTAATTTTCGTTCCTGCACTCCATTTTCATTCATAAATTCAACAATAGTGAGTTTTAAATCGAAAAACCGTTCCAGTCATGGTTATTGATTTAACCATCATTCTTTTAATAATATATGAAGTCTCCATACTCCTCGTTTAGTTCCATCGAAAACTGTTGCACATGTCAATCAAATAATGCGTGCGACTTCAGAAATTTTACTATTCGTATCACCTATTTCTTCACGTGCTCCTTGGCTGAAAATTTGGCACAAAGTGCTTCTTGATGTGCAGGTTAATGAATCCCACCTGTTGATCGCTGTAATTTTTGCTCTTTTAATGTCAACTAAATCTTCAAATTCTTTCTGTGTGGTACTGTAATGTCATTTCATAGCATATATGTATTATCCGTCCCTTAAGCGAACTGAGAAATCTCATCCTCCTGTCATTCCCATTAATTTTAAAAGTTTGTGACGTTAGGTCACTAGACTGACTCTTTTTGTTCAAACAGCCACTGGACCTGTGAACGTTCTTCATACCACGAACAAATAGCGGATGGTAAACAGCGATGACACCACGAATCAGCCGAACTAAGGGGCAGCCGAAGGTGATCTTCATCCATTAACGAGATTTAGTCTTCATAGAGCTGATGGTTGCAAGAAAGAAGAAATGTCGGATACTACACTTATTTGCTATGCCCACAATGTAAACTTATGAAAAAACGTAATATGTAATGGAATCGTTCATTCCGTACTGAGTGTCAGATTACGTGTACATATAATGTATGTTGCTTTTTTTGGCGTAAATAAATCAGCTTGAAGCTGTTGTGATGATGACAGGTACAGGGTGATTATAATTAAACTTTCAAACCGCTGTAGAAGTAACACCACTGGTCAGAATGACATCAGATTGCAACGGAATATTATCGGAGAAGGGGGACAACGTACGGCAGAAGAAAATGTAGCAACAGATGGCGCTGTAAGCACCATAATTTAATAGTGGTCGACTGTAAATGACAAATGAATCATACAGCAATAACTAAGGTGTACGTTTGACGTTAAACTGTACTACTCAGTGTGCATGGGTGTACAGGTGTGGTACTGTTAGTTACGTAAGCCATCCATCGCGGTAAGGTCATACCACATCGGATGGGAAAAATCGGTTTTTAACTGTCCTGAGGCCAAAGCCCGCATAAAAATCATCAGTCACATCGGTATTTAATTGTCCTGGGACCAAAAACCGCATAAAAAGCATCAATAAAAATCATATCGGATTATTAATTTCCGTGTGACTGGCGCAAAACATGTTCAATATGCTGTCCACCGTTTTCTGCAACAAGTTGAAATCGAGAAACATAATGTTCCACAACTGATCGATGTATTTCTGGGGTCACGTTCATAATGTGTTGCGCAATGCATGCCTTCAAAAAATGGTTCAAATGGCTCTGAGCACTATGGGACTTCACTTCCAAGGTCATCAGTCCCTTAGAACTTAGAACTACTTAAACCTAACTAACCTAAGGACATCACACACATCCATGCCCGAGGCAGGATTCGAACCTGCGACTGTATCGGTCGCGCAGTTCCAGACTGAAGCGCCTAGAACCGCTCGGCCACACCGGCCGGCTGCGTGCCTTCAATGCAGCTACGTTTGCAATCGAAACACTGAACACCACATCTTACAGATAGCCCAAGCCACACGGATCATGATCAGGCGAACGGGACGGCCATGCTGTAGGGAAACGGCGGCTTATAATTCTAGCATTGCCGAAATGGGGCTTCAGCAGCTGCTTATCTGGATTTGCAATGTGCCGAGGTGCGCCATCTTGCATAAAAGTGATCCCATCCACACATCCACGCTATTGGAGAGTTGGAATAACATGGTTGTGCAAAAGATACTCATAGCTCTTACCAGTGACGGTACAAGTAACAGGACCAGAAGCACCTGACTCTTCGAAAAAATATTGCCATATGATAAAGGATGCCGTAAACCTGCACCACACAGAGACCTTTTCAGGAAGAAGTGGTACTGCTTGATTTGCGTGTGGATTTTCCGTTGCCCATATTTGATAATTTCGTGTATTGACATATCCTGTCAGATGGAAGTGGACTTCGTCTGTTCACAAAATCTTCCACAGCCAATCATTTCCACTTCCATGCGAGCAAGATATTCTGAAGCAGAGGTCTCTCTTGCTGGCAGGTCAACAGGAAGCAACTCGTGCAAATGGGTAACTTTGGATGGATAGCAAAGGAGGATGTTTGGTCGGATTTTACGCACCGTGCTCACCAGTATCTCCAATGTTCAGACAATTCTCCATGCACTACACGTTTGTACACCGCCACTCGTCTCCTCCTGCATTGCTCTGGCCACTGCTTCCACTGACGTCGAATCAATTTGTTTCCACCCTCTACCAGTTTGCACACTAAATGAACCCGTGTTTTCGAATTTACGAATCATTTTCTCCAGACTCACGTCCGTCATAGGACCAACGTCTTTTTTCAAATCCTTCAGTGTCCGGAACTTCTGCAGAGCGACTTGTGAACAGTCATAATTCCTGTAATATAGCTTTACAAGCAGAGCGCGACCCGACATTGAGACAGTCATGGCGAACGTCGCAAACGCAAAAGGAAGAAAAGCCGTGTTCCCGGCGTGTTTATACCAACTTCAGTGAGTCGTACGCATGAAAAGAGTTTTCATTTACGTATTTTGACACATACAGGGTCATCTATTGATCAATTTTCACACTAGTTTTTTTCTTCTGCCATACGTTTCCCCCTACTCCTATAATATTCCGTTGCAATTAGATGAGTATGTGCCAAGCAAGATCGTAAGAGATGGAAAAGAGTCACTGTGGTACAACAACCGAGTTAGAAAAAAATGTTCAAATGTATGTGAAATCTTATGGGACTTAACTGCTAAGGTCATCAGTCCGTAAGATTACGCAGTACTTAACCTAAATTATCCTAAGGACAAACAGACACACCCATGCCCGAGGGAGGACTCGAACCTCCTCCGGGACTAGCCGAGTTAGAAAACTGCTGCGGAAGCAAAGGGAACTTCACAGCAAACATAAACATAGCCAAAGCCTTGCAGACAAACAAAAATTACGCGAATCGATATGTAGTGTGAGGAGGGCTATGCGAGAGGCGTTCAATGAATTTGAAAGTAAAGTTCTATGTACTGACTTGGCAGAAAATCCTAAGAAATTTTGGTCTTATGTCAAAGCGGAAGGTGTATCAAAACAAAATATCCAGACACTCTGTGGCGAAAATGGTACTGAAACAGAGGATGACAGACTAAGGGCCGAAATACTAAATGTCTTTTTCCAAAGCTGTTTCACAGAGGCAGACTGCACTGTAGTTCCTTCTCTAGATTGTCGCACGGATGACAAAATGGTAGATATCGAAATAGATGACAGAGGGATAGAAAAACAATTAAAAACGCTCAAAAGAGGAAAGGCCGCTGGACCTTATGGGATACCAGTTCGATTTTACACAGCGTACGCGAAAGAACTTGCCCCCCCTTCTTGCAACGGTGTACCGTAGGTCTCTAGAAGAGCGTAGCGTTCCAAAAGATTGGAAAAGGGCACAGGTCATCCCCGTTTTCAAGAAGGGACATCGAACAGATGTGCAGAACTATAGACCTATATCTCTAACGTCGATCAGTTGTAGAATTTTGGAACACGTATTATGTTCGAGTATAATGACTTTCCTGGAGACTAGAAATCTATTCTGTAGGAATCAGCATGGGTTTCGAAAAAGACGTTTGTGTGAAACCCAGCTCGCTCTATTCGTCCACGAGACTCAGAGAGCCATAGACACGGGTTCCCAGGTAGATGCCGTGTTTCTTGACTTCCGCAAGACGTTCGATACAGTTCCCCACAGTCGTTTAATGAACAAAGTAAGAGCACATGGACTATCAGACCAATTGTGTGATTGGATTGAGGAGTTCCTTGATAACAGAACGCAGCATGTCATTCTCAATGGAGAGAAGTCTTCCGAAGTAAGAGTGATTTCAGGTGTGCCGCAGGGAAGTGCCGTAGGACCGTTGCTATTCACAATATATATAAATGACTTAGTAGATAACATCGGAAGTTCAATGAGGATTTTTGAGGATGATGCTGTAGTATATCGAGAGGTTGTAGCAATGGAAAATTGTACTGAAATGCGGAAGGATCTGCATCAAATTGACGCATGGTGCAGGGAATGGCAACTGAATCTCAATGTAGACAAGCGTAATGTGCTGCGAATACACAGAAAGAAAGATCCTTTATCATTTAGCTACAATATAGCAGGTCAGCAACTGGAAGCAGTTAATTCCATAAATTATCTGGGAGTAGGCATGAGGAGTGATTTAAAATGAAATGACCATATAAAATTAATCGTCGGTAGAGCAGATACCAGACTGAGGTTCATTAGAAGAATCCTAAGGAAATGCAGTCCGAAAATAAAGGAAGTAGGTTACAGTACACTTGTTCGCCCACTGCTTGAATACTGCTCATACCAGATAGGGTTGATAGGTGAGATAGAGAAGATCCAACGGAGAACAGCGCGCTTCGTTACAGGATCATTTAGTAATCGCGAAAGCGTTACGAAGATGATAGATAATCTCCAGTGGAAGACTCTGCAGGAGAGACGCTCAGTAGCTCGGTACGGGCTCTTGTTGAAGTTTCGAGAACATACCTTCACCGAGGAGTCAAGCAGTATATTGCACCCTCCTACGTATATCTCGCGAAGAGACCAATAGGATAAAATCAGAGAGATTAGAGCACACACAGAGGCATAAAGACAATCTTTATTTCCACGAACAATACGAGACTGGAATAGAAGGCAGAACCGATAGAGATACTCAAAGTACCCTCCGCCACACACCGTGAGGTGGCTTGCGGAGTACGGATGTAGATGTAGATGTAGATGTAGACGTCATACTGACCAGTGGTGTTATTTCTACAGCGTTTTGAAAGTTTAGCTTTAATTATACTCACCCTATATTATTGGTCTTTCGAATTTTTGAAAGTAGATAACATTCAGAACCATTATTTTCATTTGTGCTAGTGTGATTATTTAAATGAAGACTGATCATTTTGAAACTATAAGTGTTTGAAAAAATCAATTTTACGGAAGTGCACAACTACTAATATCTCTGGTTACACTTTTACAACGAAGTAAATTTATTAGTTAAAATTTCCAGGCTGAGAGGCCGTGGTAGATATGTAGAACTTCTTCTTCCTGACGTTTCGTTTCCAACTGCGGGCAACGTCTTCTCAGGTGATTCACCGCGCAAGATGTTGCCCGCAGTTGGCAACGAAACGTCAGGAAGAAGTTTTACATATCGACCACGGGCTCTCAGCCCGGAAGTTTTAACTAATGAAGACACCGACCGTGAGAGCCTCAACGGGAAGTAAATTTACGCCAGAGTATTTGATATTTTCTGACAGGGACGAATTTATAAGTGATCTAATGTTTTGAAGTATAATACTTATTATTGACTTGTATCCCGAGGCTAACGCTATACGCTCTGCGGCAGTGTTGTTTGATCTCTAGTTCCTATGGTGACAGAATCAACTGAGCTCAATAAACGTTGCGTGTTACATGATTACAACTGAATGCATTTCGCTAGTACAGATACAAATTAGCTAGAGATCAATGATCCTACGCTAATATACGAGGACGTGCTGAAAAATAATGCCTCTGAATTTTTTGTGTGAAAACTATTAAGGCTTTTTAAATAAGACAAACGTTACTAGCGTTCTGAATCTTTATTCTTCGTATTTACATGTTTATTTCTCAACGTAGTTACCCCGGTGAAGAACTCGTTTCTCCCAATGAGAGACCAGTTTGTTGATATCTTCACTGCAAAATGTTAAACAACCTCACTCTGCTTGCACCGCTTCGTCACTACCAAAATGATGTCCTTGAAGGTGTTATTTGAGGTTTTGAAAGAAATTGGATGGGGCCAAGTCGGGAATGTGTGGAGGATGATCTATGATAGTGAATCCAAGGTGCTGAATTGTTGCAGATGTCGCAGCACTCGTGTGTGGTCTGGGAGTGTCATGCTGAAGGAGAGGGTGTCCCATATGTGAGCGAACTCTTTGAAACGTAACTCGGTTACAGCACATTGTTTCTCATATAAAGACATATTAAGGTTACACACTGCCCTGTTACACACTACAATTCGGAGCCCTCTAATGGCAGATGGCTTCAAATATTAGACATGAAGAATAAAGATCTAGGATGTAAATAACGTTTGTTTTATTTAAAAAGTTTTAAGGTTATTCACACAAAATGTTCGAAGGCATTACTTTTCGGGATGCCCTACTGTACAAGGTGTGACGGGTGTAAGACAGATATATATTGGTGACTGAGAACGGAAGACTAAATAACATTACAGCAGTATTTACGCCATTAGTAGACTAATAATTATGTCCATTTGTAGGTTGGTTAGAACCTCCACGTACATGTGGTAAGAACGAGCCATTAATGTTTATCTTCCGCTGGGCAACAGGTCAGGTGTCGAAGTGTGGACGTATGGACGCAAAATGGTTAGTTTGTACTGACAGGCGTAGTCCACTTAGTGGTACCGTACAACCGTACAGAAAGCATCATCGTCGTAAAGTTTGTGAAGTGTTTCTCGGCAGACAGTTCGACACAGAGAAGAAACAGCCTTCACACTGATGTGTGTACATACTAAGCTACTACATATAAAAATATCTGCACTTATACTCGTTACACACTGTATATCTGAATCGTCGGAGACCAGTTAGGCGCGAGTATCATAATTCAATCTAAAATCGGCAGTAAGTAAGGCATATACTGTCAAATCATTAAATACGCTACTGTCCCAAGCTATGAGGTCATGCCGCTGGACCACAAGGACCTGTTGAACGGACTGTACAGTCTAATGAGTACGTAATATACATTGACGGTAAACTGAAGGAAGACTAAATTAATGAGGAGTAGCAGAAACGAGATTAGCAGTGTCCATAATTTCAAAACTGGTGACCAGAAACGAGATGAAGCGAAAGAATTATGCTGTAATGCAAGCAAAACGACACATTACGGACTGTTGTGTTTCTCAAAAACACATGGTGTCAAACATATAAATATAGCAGGAAGTGAGCCCCTTACCACTGAAAGTACTTGCTGTTACGAGGGGTCTTGCATTCAGAAGCTTCGTCACAGCACCAAATAACGTTGGAAAAAATTATAGCGATACAGATTAGCAACAGTTCACAATAACTTATTAATAGAAATTGTACACTGCTTATCTTCAATATGAAGATGATGTGTGGCAACAGTTCAACATTCACTTGTACTGGTCCATCGTTGAGCGCTGGTGTAGTCCTGAATCCAGTAACGATAATTACGATCAGTCCAGTCTTCTTGGTGGCAACTCTAAATAAGTCATATGTCACTTGCTAGAACGCTGTCCTGATGCTAACTTGAGCTACTGTGCTGATACTGTATGGAGTGGAGCCGTCCACTTGATTATATCTGCATTTGGTGGATGGATGTCCATTTGGGAACTACTTGAATGATGAAGGAGGAAGAGTAGTCTAGTCTTTTCTCGAGTGCAGCCTCTGGGGAGGCTAGCCTTCTCCTAGTTGCGCCTGCATCATAGGCATCTCTGCGCTCTTCTACGTATGGCTGTATTCCCCCTTGGGATTGGGTCGGGAATTGAGGAAACTTGCTTTATTAGCTTCTGCCAGTTCTCTAATTATGATAAGTACACTTTTGTTCCTCTCCCTGGCATTTACCGCAGTACCCAAAACCCGTGGAATCTGCATTAAATTTCCGAGCTGTTTTATCACTTTGGCGGGTATCCATGATTACCTCCCATTTTTTAATATGGTAATGCATCTACATCTACATCTACATGATTACTCTGCAATTCACATTTAAGTGCTTGACAGAGGGTTCATCGAACCACAATCATACTTTCTCTCTACCATTCCACTCCCGAACAGTGCGCGGGAAAAACGAACACCTAAAACTTTCTGTTCGAGCTCTGATTTCTCTTATTTTATTTTGATGATCATTCCTACCTATGTAGGTTGGGCACAACAAAATATTTTCGCATTCGGAAGAGAAAGTTGGCGACTGAAATTTCGTAAATAGATCTCGCCGCGACGAAAAACGTCTTTGCTTTAATGACTTCCATCCCAACTCGCGTATCATATCTGCCACACTCTCTCCCCTATTACGCGATAATACAAAACGAGCTGCTCTTTTTTGCACCCTTTCGATGTCCTCCGTCAATCCCACCTGGTAAGGATCCCACACCACGCAGCAATATTCTAACAGAGGACGAACGAGGGTAGTGTAAGCTGTCTCTTTAGTGTACTTGTTGCATCTTCTAAGTGTCCTGCCAATGAAACGCAACCTTTGACTCGCCTTCCCCACAATATTATCTATGTGGTCTTTCCAACTGAAGTTGTTCGTAATTTTAACACCCAGGTACTTAGTTGAATTGACAGCCTTGAGAATTGTACTATTTATCGAGTAATCGAATTCCAATGGATTTCTTTTGGAACTCTAGTGGATCACCTCACACTTTTCGTTATTTAGCGTCAACTGCCACCTGTCACACCATACAGCAATCTTCTCTAAATCGCCTTGCAACTGGTACTGGTCTTCGGATGACCTTACTAGACGGTAAATTACAGCATCATCTGCGAACAACCTAAGAGAACTGCTCAGATTGTCACCCAGGTCATTTATATAGATCAGGAACAGCAGAGGTCCCAGGACGCTTCCCTGGGGAACACCTGATATAACTTCAGTTTTACCCGATGATTTGCCGTCTATTACTACGAACTGCGACCTTCCTGACAGGACATCACGAATGCGTGCTTGATCACTGAATTTGAAAAACCTTTTCTCGGCTTTTGTGTCTGCTCGATCTGTGGATGTACAGGAGGCTTTACCATTGACATTAATGTATGGTGCACTCTAACATGCACTTTATCTACTGCAGATTTTTTATCTTTTGGAGTGAAAGAAAAGTTAATGAAGCATTACCCTTGCTGTACTGCTGCGGCAACTTTTTCATGTGAGATTTCTCTGTAGTTACAGATCTTTCAGCGAGTCCGTTTGCTTCATGGTGAAATGGTGCAGTCTTGAAATGTGTTATTCCATTACAGAAAAGCTTGAACTCCTGCGAAGACAACTGAGTGTCGCTGTCTGTATCTACTGATCTCGGCGGCCCTTCGATGGAGAAAATTCTCGACAAAGCTTGGTTTGTTTTTACAAAAGTTGGAGACGTCATTTTTACCACATATGGAAATTTTTAAAATGTATCTATGACAATCAGCCAGAAGCTTACCAGAAATGGTCCAGCATAGTCTCTGTGTAAACGTCACCAAGGATCTGATGCATGTGGCCAAGGACAATGTTGCCGTTGTGGAGCTGTCTGGTATTTTCGGCGTAAGTGTCATTTTGCCAGCATCATTTCTTTGTCTTTATCCATGTTTTTCCAATAGTAATGTTCTCTAGCGATGCCTTTGGTACATACAACGCCCCAGTGGCATTGACGTAGCATTTGAAGCACTTCCATTTGTAATACTTCTTGACCTGATCCTGGTTGCAGCAGAATAACACCTTTTTATATAGTCAGAGCATATATCATGAGCCCAAATGATTTACTTTATGGGTAAATTGTTTAATTTTGCACAACACTGGATTATTTGGCACGAGTTTTGCTATGAAGCTGACATTTAGTGGAAAACGTTCAACAGTTTAAGTGAAACATAGATCAGTAGGAGAATCTAAATTTTTATTCTTCACTGTTGGCAGTTGTGATTCACCCGGTGAGTTGTGGAGCTGTGAACTATTCCATAATCATAGTTTGATAAAAGCAGTGGCCATTGCTGTAAGTTTTGTGCCGTTCGAGATTGAACAGTATTATTGTGTCAAATATAGTCGCCAATGGATTCTGATCAGTATGCCATAAATGTACTCATGGAACTTTTTGGGAGCAAACATGATAGTGAAATCTTCCTTTCTTTCAATTTAACTATAATTCATCTGAACAACTTTCAGTGTTTTGGATATGAATGCAGTTGGCTTTTCTAAATCATGTTGTTACGTATATTAGCAGACTGCGCCAATTACGTATTTGGAAGCACTGCTGCAATACTTAATAGTTTAACTGGATCGTTTGTGACAAGACTTTTGACGTCCACCAAATTTTTCTTTGATTTATGGATTGACCCTTGCATTCATTTTTATAGATCAATTTTATACTTTTTAGTTAATAGGTTGTAATTTTTCCTCCTATCTATTTTAATTATCTAGTTCTCAATTCGTTCGAGCAATCAATCATTCATAATAGGAAACATAGTCGTAACTCAGTCACTCAAAATGATTCAGAAATTTTACTTGATAGAATGAAATCAAGCGATGATTCTTCTTCCCTCCAGGCTCGTGCTTTCGGCAGTCTGCTAATCTGTACAAATAAAATGCCTCGTATTTTTGGGAGCGTTGTATAATCAGTCGGGAAACCTCAGATCAAGCGGATATTTGGCTTTGATGAAGTTTAACCTTCCGAAGAAGTAATGGAGCTCTTGGATTATTAAATGCAGGTTCGTATCCAGTCTTTCGGAAGTTCCCTTCTGATTAACAACTACGCAATATATCGATGAATATCATTAATTCTCAAATGTCAAATAATGTAAATTGTTACACACCTTTTGTATGAAGGAGCAGTATATATTTCCCCTTTAATCGTACAATTTCGTATCAATTATCTTTTGTCATATATCTCAATATTCAGATTACAATTCTTGAAACAATGCTCAGGCTAATCGGCACGAAGACCATCTCGGAAGCTTTTTTCTAACAACCACCAGAGAGAGTACTACAAAGAATAATTATGGGCTCATGGCATAGCTATTGTATGAAACTACTTTGCGCATAGATTCTGCGAGTATGAAGATAGAAAATTGGTAAACGTCATTCAAGGGTAGAATTGTGTCAGAATAATTCATCGAATATAAAGAGATATTACAATTGCCCCTCGCAGCGAGCAAAGTTAATGATAATACACTTTGCGAGCTAACAGAAAAAAATTGTTGAGTTGTATATTCAAAAGAGGAATATTTTGAATTAATAGAATTTTACTATAGAGAGTATGGGTATCATGCTAAGACAGTAAGTTACGAGAATACCTAAGCTGTAGCTTTTATATGTACCGGGGTATACCCGAATCCCGAGTACATAACCAGGGAAGATGTAGATTGGTGTAATTACGAAAAAGGTCTACCCATTTGGAAACTGGCCTTCACAGGGAAACCCTGGAAAACCCGGAAGAATAGACCCCAGCTCAGGTATTAAATAAGATAGGAAAGCCTAAATCCAGGAATTTTTAAATATATAGAAGTTCCATAGATTAGATCGAAGGAAAAGTGCCTCATAGCCAAAAAAAATTTTACAATAGTGCTCCAAAAAAAATTTTCAAAATTCTTCTATCGACGATGTAGCCGGCGATCTCGTTGTGAAGTCGATGGAACAGGAACACTGGGTACAAACAGCGGGTAGGCGACGCACAGCGTTTGGTGGAGGCGGCACGGAGGACAGGCGATCCCTTATGGTACAGGACAGAAGCTGGTAATGTGCCGTAGAAACAGCAAGATGATCTCATGAACAGATGGTCAGGGACGTGAACATGGAACAGGTTTAAAGTGGAAAAAGGAAAGGTTCTAACTGAATAAATCCCTGGAAGAGAGTGGATTAAGGCAACGAAGTCCATATTTCATCGTTGAACTCAAAATCGGAGTGGATTCTTATATTCTTCCATCTGTACTAGACTGGAACATCTATCAGTCCTGACAATCGCGAATTTTTTTGTAGTCCTCAATACCAAAGTTGTTTTGCATTACAACTGCTGATTGTCCAAAAATTGCCAAATAGACTGTGGGAATTTAAATTTTCTTGTAGCTCATATCGAATATATTTCTCTCAAAAAAATTTTTTTTTTAATCTAACCTTCGTTTTGTTATAGTGCAGGTGGAAGTAGAGCATTGAATCTGTCCGAGGTTTGCTTTCAATTACGAAATTATGGATAAAATTTAAGTTTACACCTGATGAAAAAATTTAAACATAGGCCTATGACACTGACTCCACAAAAGGAATAATTTCTAGAAAAAATTCTCTGAAAAATTTTCATTATTCTTATAATTAATTGATTTATAGATCAACCTGCAAATAAATATCATTAATGATGACTTATGTTCACTTAACAAATCATCCACTGACAGAATCTTCTTCATTCTCTCGTGAACATTTATGGAAATATATTTCAACAATTATGTCCAGAATATGAAATACACAAACTGCTATTCTTAAAATGTTAGTTAAAATTCTTAAATTAATTCTCCTGGTAGAGTAGGCATAATGAAAAATCTAAAAATTATAATGATTTTCTCTCGCGCAACCAGAGAGTTTCTTCAATTGTTTGCAGCAGTGACATTATCGACTGTTGCTTCATTTCACAGTTCATTTGTTTTCTCTCGCGAACAGCGCACATCATACACACAGCGTATTTACCTACATATCCCGCACTGTTCAAGTTTCACACGCAATTCTCACATAAGTGCCAGGTCTTGAGGAAATGTAGATGCACTTATTGTATATCACTATGGCTTCTGCTCATAGTCCACACTTACAAACACTAGTAATTAACAAATTCTTCTACCTGTCTCAAAATTTTGTGCTAAACTACCACAGTAGTAATCTCACTGTCTCTCTACCTCTATTATCCGGTTTTGCCTTTTGACAGAGTAAACAGTTTTGTATTGTTTGGTGCACTTTTCTCCGAATATTCGAACAGTATGCTCCTATTTTATTGGCACATTTGATCACACCAAAATGTCCCCATGATAAATGGGTAAACCAAATTAATTTTTTCCTCATATTCCTTCGGGATACATACACACCACCGTGGATTGTTGTCCTTCCCAAACCTGAAGAATAATACTCCATTTACTAATTTATAATGATCTATACTAGCCCTTGAATTCTGTTGTTCCTTTAGCTGAATTACCTTCTTCCATTGAGGGTATTTTCATTGTAAATTTCCCATATGTCTACAAAGATGTACATAATAAGTTTTGTAGATATTGTCCTGCAACATTAATACTGGAAAATCCGAAGTATTTACTGATTCTATTTCCGGCGTTAAACCTTCTGGGGATCTTGACAGTGCATCCGCAATAATATTTTCTTTGCCAGACACATGAATAATTTTAAATTGGTACTGTTGTAGTGTCATTGTCCAACGTGACAGTCTGGGATGTAATAATTTACATGTTTGCAAAAAGGTTAGTGATTGATGGTCACAATACACAACCGTTTTCAAACCATATAAATAATAGTTAAACTTCTTAGATGCCCAGATAACTGAAAGTGCTTCAAGTTCTATGGTCGAATAAGCTCTTTCACAGGGCGATAACACTCGACTAGCAAATGCTATCGGGCAGAATGTTGGTACCCCTTTTATTTTCCTTATTTAGAAGAGACAAGCACCTAATCCAACATCCGATGAATCCGTGGACAGACAGAACTCACAATTCATATCTGGGTGATATAATAAGGATGCGTTAACGAGTTGATCTTTAATGTCTCGAAAAACTAGTTCACATTCTTCAGTCCATTGCCATGGCACATCCTTCCGTAGCAGCCGGTTTAATGCCTCAGAATTCATGGCTTGATTCTTTATGAAACGACGGAAGAACGATGCCATACCTATAAATCCCTTCAGCTGTCTTTTATTCCGTGGTGATGGAAAATTTCGAATTGCACTTATCTTCTTCTCGGTAGGCAGGATACCTTTCGCATCTATCCTATGTCCTAAGAACTTAATTTGTGGTAAAGTAAAATGAGACTTCTGTAAGTTTACTGTAATTCCAGTTTTCTTGAAAACAGCAAAAATCCTTTCCAAAATATGCAAATGCTCTTCCCATGTTTTCGTGGCTATTAATAAGTCGTCAACAAACACAGTTATACGATTACGCAATTCTGGTCCAAGAACATAATCCAACGCTGAAATAAATATTCCGGCACTAATATTAAGTACGAACGGGACAACTCTAAATTGGTAACTTCTCCCGGCATAGATAAATGCGGTATATTTCCGACATTGTTCATCCATTTGGACGTGGCAGTACGAACTTCTAAAATCAATACTAGTTAAGTACGAAACATCCTGGAAATTTTGAATTAATTCATCTATATTTTTCCGGATGAGTTCTTACAGGTACTATTATTTTATTAATCTCTCTCGCGTCCAGAAC
The DNA here is from genome assembly GCF_023898315.1 of Schistocerca nitens. NCBI lineage: Eukaryota > Metazoa > Arthropoda > Insecta > Orthoptera > Acrididae > Schistocerca > Schistocerca nitens. The sequence continues at coordinate 508,198,758 of NC_064615.1, forward strand.
TAATCTTACGTTGCCTCCAGGTTTTGGAACGACTAAGAGCGGAGAACAATATGGACTAGTTGATGGCTCAATCAAGTTCCATTCTAACATTATATTTATCTCCCTTTGAACAGATTGTTTTAAACGCCAGGGGATCGGATAGTGCGTGTAACAGTAAGTCTGATGTGGCTTCATTTGTAGGTGACAAATATACCCTTTAATAATTCCTGGTTTCTCATTAAAAATCTCTTCATATGCCTCTAACAAATAATGAATCTGCTGCCTTTGTTCTCCGGTAAGCTGATTTGATTCACTAGCTTTTATCGTTGTTGTTTGGTTAAAGTCCTCCTGTTGTATCAAATCCTTTGAAAGCTCCTTCCAACGACCGTCTGTAGTGTCAATTAATTGAATTATGGCACCGCGACAATTTTTCTCATGCACTGTCTCCTTTCTATTTAAATCCAGTGCTATCTCTTCTCCATTTAATCTAAATTTAACTATTCCTTCCAAAAAATCAATCTGACAGTCGTACTCCTGCATACTCCCAATACCAAGAATACAGTCCACTAATAACTTCTCCACTACAAGGAACGTGCATTTTAGTGTTACAATTTCCATTTTCATCTCTAATTGTGTTTGTATTTTGACATTGGGAGAGCGTGCTCCAACAGCTCCGATGATTCTGCAGTTCTGTACCGGCAAAATTGGTACCTTCTTCTTCTTAATAATTCTCCTAAAAAGAGCGCCTGAGATGACATTGGCGGAAGCGGCGGTGTCTAATATCACATTCGTTGGAACTTCCTCTGTTTCAACAAATACTTCCGATACCGAAACACTCGATCTGTCATTATGACACATTATTAAATCCTTTGTTAACTCTTCAGTCAACAGCTCTCCACCATTATATCTTAACAATTGTAATTTTACTGTTTCGCCCCTAACAGATCCCCTGACCGCTCCTCCGGGGCACGATGCGGTCATGTTTGACAGATTGAATTGTTGGTCCGATTGGTATTTGTCTCTTCAGCTACTTCAGTGATTATCGGCTGTTGTGGTGAATTCGGTCTATATTGTCTTGCTTGATCCGTGTAATTATTGTTGTTGTTCTGCTGGTGTTGGTAGAACTGTCTTGTGTTGCCATACATTGGATTATATCGATTAAAATTCCTATTGTTCCTAAAATAGCCCCTCGCTGCACCATTACTAAAGTTTGCATTATGGTAATAATTATTGTTTGCATTTTGTCCATTTCTAAGTCTCCTCGGATAGTGTAGTTGGTTATGATTATTGTTACTGCTACCAATACTGCCATTCCCATTCGAGTTGGAGCTCGGATTCGCTTCTATTGCTCTTCTTTGATATGACATTTCTCTTGACCTTTTATTGTCCTCCTCCATTATATCAATATGATCAAACGTAGTCATAAATGAGTCTATATCCTTATCATTTATATATAACAGCTGATTCCTTATACTGGTGGTTAGTCTGGACTTGAGTATCCTAAGTACCTCCGGCAAAGGAGTCGGTACATCCCAATATAAAGATTTATTAATTTATTTCTCAAAATATCTCTTTAGAGATCCTCTAGAAAATGAGATAGGCTCAGGATATAATACTTCCTACCTAAGCCTTCTTGTATTCCAGCAGACCAATATTTTGCTAGAAAAGCCTGCTCAAATTCTTTATAACATTTACAAGAAGATGTTTGTTCGGATGCCCACAGTGCTCCTGATCCTTGTATACAGGGTGTTACAAAAAGGTATGGCCAAACTTTCAGGAAACATTCCTCACACACAAATAAAGAAAAGATGTTATGTAGACATGTGCCGGCCGATGTGGCCATGCGGTTCTAGGCGCTTCAGTCCGGAACCGCGCTGCTGCTACGGTCGCAGTTTCGAATCCTACCTCGGGCATGGATGTGTGTGATGTCCTTAGGTTAGTTAGTTTTAAGTAGCTGTAAGTCTAGGGGACTGATGACCTCAGATGTTAAGTCCCATAGTGCTGAGAGCCATTTGAACCATTTTTATGTAGACATGTGTCCGGAAACGCTTAATTTCCATGTTAGAGCTCATTTTAGTTTCGTCATTATGTACCGTACTTCCTCGATTCACCGCCAGTTGGCCCAATTGAAGGAAGTTAATGTTGACTTCGGTGCTTGTGTTGACATGCGAGTCATTGCTCTACAGTACTAGCATCAAGCACATCAGTACGTAGCATCAACAGGTTAGTGTTCATCACGAACGTGATTTTGCAGTAAGTGCAATGTTTACAAATGCGGAGTTGGCAGATGCCCATTTGATGTATGGATTAGCACGGGGCAATAGCCGTGGCACGGTACGTTTGTATCGAGACAGATTTCCAGAACGAAGGTGTCCCGACAGGAAGACGTTCGAAGCAATTGATCGGCGTCTTAGGGAGCACGGAACATTCCAGCCTACGACTCGCGACTGGGGAAGACCTAAAACGACGAGGACACCTGCAATGGACGAGGCAATTCTTCGTGCAGTTGACGATAACCCTAATGTCAGAGCCAGAGAAGTTGCTGCTGTACAAGGTAACGTTGACCACGTCACTGTATGGAGAGTGCTACGGGAGAACCAGTAGTTTCCGTAACATGTACAGCTTGTGCAGGCACTATCAGCAGCTGATTGGCCTCCACGGGTACACTTCTGCGAATGGTTCATCCAACAATGTGTCAATCCTTGTTTCAGTGCAAATGTTCTCTTTATGGATGAGGCTACATTCCAACGTGATCAAATTGTAAATTTTCACAATCAACATATGTGGGCTGACGAGAATCCGCACGCAATTGTGCAATCACGTCATCGACACAGATTTTCTGTGAACGTTTGGGCAGGCATTGTTGGTGATGTCTTGATTGGGCCCCATGATTTCATACGGGATAGTCTACCAGTGCTGCTAGAACATGTGCCTTTACAAGTACGACACGACATGTGGTTCATGCACGATGGAGCTCCTGCACATTTCAGTCGAAGTGTTCGTACGCTTCTCAACAACAGATTCGGTGACCGATGGATTGGTAGAGACGGGCCAATTCCATGGCCTCCACGCTCTCCTGACCTCAACCCTCTTGACTTTCATTTATGGGGGCATTTGAAAGCTCTTGTCTACGCAACCCCGGTACCAAATGTAGAGACTCTTCGTGCTCGTATTGTGGACGGCTGTGATACAATACGCCATTCTCCAGGGCTGTATCAGTGCATCAGGGATTCCATGCGACGGAGGGTGGATGCATGTATCCTCGCTAACGGAGGACATTTTGAACATTTCCTGTAACAAACTGTTTGAAGTCACGCTGGTACGTTCTGTTGCTGTGTGTTTCCATTCCATGAATAATGTGATTTGAAGAGAAGTAATAAAATGAGCTCTAACATGGAAATTAAGCGTTTCCGGACACATCTATACATAACATATTTTCTTTCTTTGTGTGTGAGGAATTTTTCCTGAAAGTTTAGCCGTACCTTTTTGTAACACCCTGTATATCCAGATACAAAACTAATCATTTGCCATTCTGTCCAAGATCGTGGAAATGGACCTCTGAAACTTCGAATAAAGGCTACAGGATGAACATTCTTTTGTCAGGGTTAAAGATTTGAAATTGTCTCTGTTTAATCATCTTTTCCTCAACGGTACTACGATTCCAAAAATCATCCTGTTCGTACTCTTCCCTGTGGCTATCCGTTATATCGAATGTAACTTGTGACGTTCCAGTTCTGTCTACATCGGATCTTGACGTGGACGGAATATCACGCGCAGATTGAGAATTTTGTTTCCTACTTCTCGCTGTTTCTAAATCCTCCTGCGAGAGATTTAGTGATCTTTCGAAATTTTCTTTCCAACGCGAGAATTCTTCGCCAAGTTGTTCACGAACTTCCTTTAATCCTTTGTTGAAAAATTTATCTCCGGAACTCTCTGAAATTGACCGTAGAGCTACTTTCACAGTTTCTTCTATCATTTCCGAAGGAAAATTTTGCCGCTCTAATGTCATTTCTGAAAACTTTCCCGCAAGTACATTCATTCTATGTTCCACTGTCGTCTGTTTTTCCTTCACTTCGTCAAATTGCTTCTTTAGATTATCTTGGGATTCTATAATTTCTGGTATCATAGCTACGGAACATTGTATGTCCTCTTGAGCTTTTATTACTTGAGGAAACATTTCTACTTGTTTTCGTATCGTGTCAATTTTGACGGATACATATTCGGTTAGTCCCGCTTTTGATTTACTATTGTTTTCTTGGCATTGTTGGCGGACCTGCTCAATTTGAGCAATAAGATTCTGTTCAGTCCTTTCTGCCTGTTCTTTTATTTCCTGTGTCTGGGTATTTAATCTCTGATCTAATTCGGTAAAGGTTGCTCTTAATTGATTTTGTAATTCGGTTTGATTTTCGGCTAATTGATTTTGGAGTTCATTTTGTATGGCTGATAAGTCTCGTTTTACTTCAGATTGTATAACGGATGAGTCTCGTTTTACCTCCGCTAGGCCTTCTGCAAAATCTAGCTGTACAACGGACAAGCCTCGTTTTACTTCAGACTTTTATAATGGATAAGTCTCGTTTTACTTCCGCTTGGGCTTCTGCAAAATCTCGTTTAGTTTCTACTTGAGCCTTCGCAAGGTTTGATACATTTTTGGCTAATAGAGACAACTGTTGCATAATAACAACCAGGGGGGCGCAGAAAGCTATGCGCAGAAAGCAACGTGTTTTCTCAGTTGTGCGCATGACGTCACGGTGGAAGCAGCTGTGCCAAACAGTACACAGTTCGAATTGTGTGTGATTGTTTTTCTTGCGTTGTTTTGTGTTTGAAGGAGTATTTTGATTGAGTTCTTTCTTCTGAGGTACTCAGTCAACAGCGGAAACATTCGGAATTCGGGAGTTTTAACGGTTTTTGCTGTAACTGATATTTGATTCGGAACTGAAATAGTTAGCGATAGTGGACAGCGGGATCAACATTGTGTTCGCCAGCTCTATAGTTTATGGTTCGTCCTGTGAAATTCTTATTGGAGAATCTACAAGTGAGTGAGGAAATTAATGTTTACAATGCCAGGCTCTGCTTTTACGGGCTGTTTTTCCTACAACCGGAGCACAAAGGGAACTGACGTAAGGTGATACAGTTTCCCGCGTAATGAAACATTACAAAAACTATGCTTGTCGAAATGCTGTAGGAAAGACAGTGCAAATGTTGCGCATGCACGAATATGTTCTCGCCATTTCGCAGAAACAGATTACTTAAGGGATTTACAGTCTGAATTGCTTAATTTGCCCCGAAAAAGAATACTCAAGCCAGATGCAGTTCCTTCGTGCAGTTTGCCGTGCAGTAATGCGACTGTCATTGTGTCGCCCGCAACAGAAGACAGAACCAGACGGTATAAGAAACCAGAACTACATAAGAGATCTCTGGAAACTCTGGAAAAGCTGTCACCAAATAAGAAACATCATAATAAGAGCACATGTACAGATGACAGTTTTTTTCCAGACACGGATAAAGTTACTTTCATGAATACTATGGCGGCTTTAGAAAGAAGGAATGCTGTTCTTACAAACAAGTGTGTGCAACTTCGAGCTCTTAAGTAAATTCATTTCAATGCGATTAAATGAATAGTTTCTGATTTATTTGAGCCGTGGTTTCGCATTTCAAGTGTGTGTCAGTGTGGTTGTGATCTGATATTTTACCGATGTGTGAGGCATAAGCTGAGAAAGAATATAACTCATCAGTTTTAACTGTGATAGTTTAGCAGCAGAAAAGCAGTTTAGACATCTCAATTCTGGTATAAACAAAATCTTCCGCCAAAAACTTGACGTAAACGCGCATGCCGTGTCGTCTGCTTGTGAGCGCTTGCTTCCACGCTGACGTCACTAGGCCAGCCAATGGCAGAGCAGAGCAGAGCGCTTACTGCCCGACCTGATCAGCTGTAGTATGAATGTTTTCTGAACCAGCGGGATTATTTATATTGCTACCGCTAGCCACAACAGTCTCAGAATTGCTATCCGTGGCCTCTGCTTCTGCGCAAACAGCTGAAGGCTGTTGCACGTCTCGTTGCTGATTCAATGACATTTTAAATGCCGCTCTAGTCAATACCATTAAATAACTGTCAATATCAGGTTCTAGTCACTAAATACGGTTTCAAATTTACTGTCGTAGACACACTTAACTTTCAAATTACTTCACAGATGGTATAAAGTTCAATGTCCAGATACGAAAATCACAAAATATACAGTTCTACAATCTAACTACTATCTGGAAAAAAGTTCTTTCTAAATTAATTTCAAACTATTTTAACTACAAAAAGTAAAAATTGGAATTATCTGGCCTTGTTCTGCAGTATAGGTCTTGTCCAGTAGTTGAAATCGTTCGTTGGTATCGGCAATCTTTTACTATAGGCACCGAATCTCTCTTCAGATTAGTTACCTCTCGTTCTCGTTGGTTTTCATGAAACAAAAAATACATATATTATATAACAATCCAAGAGAGTCCTATCACACTGGCGCCACTGTAATTTTTCCTCGTATCTATGTAATTATGTGGTTATGTAGTTCTCAATTCGTTCGAGCAATCAATCATTCATAATAGGAAACACAGTCGTAACTCAGTCACTCAAAATGATTCAGAAATTTTACTTGTTAGAATGAAATCAAGCGATGATTCTTCTTCTCTCCAGGCTCGTGCTTTCGGCAGTCTGCTAATCTGTACAAATAAAATGCCTCGTATTTTTGGGAGCGTTGCATAATCAGTCGGGAAACCTCAGATCAAGCGGATATTTGGCTTTGGTGAAGTTTAACCTTCCGAAGAAGTAATGGAGCTCTTGGATTATTAAATGCAGGTTCGTATCCAGTCTTTCGGAAGTCCCCTTCTGATTAACAACTACGCAATATATCGATGAATATCATTAATTCTCAAATGTCAAATAATGTAAATTGTTACACACCTTTTGTATGAAGGAGCAGTATATATTTCCCCTTTAATCGTACAATTTCGTATCAATTATCTTTTGTCATATATCTCAATATTCAGATTACAATTCTTGAGACAATGCTCAGGCTAATCGGCACGAAGACCATCTCGGAAGCTTTTTTCTAACAACCACCAGAGAGAGTACTACAAAGAATAATTATGCGCTCATTGCATAGCTATGGTATGAAACTACTTTGCGCATGGATTCTGCGAGTATGAAGATAGAAAATTAGAAAACGCCATTGAAGGGTAGAATTGTATCAGAATAATTCATCGAATATAAAGAGATATTACAAGGTTAGCTTATGGATGCTCCTTGTGGAATCAATTTCAGGTAGTAATTCATTTGGCCAAGAATAGCACGCAACTGCTTAAGATTTTTAGGAGCTGGAAGGTTATTAATTGCTTCAATGTAGGGTTGGTTTGATGCCTTCTTGTGAAAAAATGTTTCCTAAATAATGAACTTCTCGGTGGAAGAATATGCACTTTACCCAAATTAGCTCCTTGTATAATCTTAAATATACATTCCAAATCACTCAGTAGTTCTCCGGAGTTCCCCTTGAGGCTATGACATCATCCAGGTCGTTCGTAGCATTAGGAGTTCTCCTTCGTGATCATTCTGAGTACTGCTGGAACAAACTTGGTGCATAGGCAAGCCCAAATGGTAATATGTTGTGTTGATATAGTCCAGAGAACTTACGAATCTCTGTTTCCACATCCACAGGTCGATGTTAGTAGGCCTGTATTAAATCCAGTTTTGCAAAATATGTGCTGTCAGCTGATTTAGACATTAATTCTTCAATTTCATAAATTCCTAACGGGTCTTTAGGTGTTTGTACCACAATAATTGGCTTTGGCCATTGGCTACTGGTTCTGAAATGCCGTTCTGGCGCACATCTGATATCAAATTGATACACTAATTAATTAAATTGATCAATTAAATAACCCCTCTCTCTCCCCTTATTCAGTAGTTCTGCTAAGTGGTTTATGACTCCTGGGGATACCTAAAATTATGTTAACTGATTTATGACCCACTGGGCATCAACCATCCTTCTGAGAAATCCCCCCACTACTCTAGGAAATCCACAGGTCTTAAAAAATACAAGTCTTGAAAAATACATCAGAAAGGAGTAACTAAATATGCCAATAGATCGGTTTTTTCCTATCGCACCAGGAATACCATCGCAAAATCGACCTCAGTAGAAAACACTCACCACAGGTAATGACACTGTTACAAATCGCGCTAAACACATCTCTCAAAACTCCTCCCAATCGCGACTCTGTGTGTGCCAAACAGCACCACACATACCAGACTACCAGCAATCCTTTAAGTCCCGAACACCGGACTGGGAGGCCAAGTCGTCTGCAGTGGAATACTTGACACCGGATTTCAGCTTTCTTTGAAATTTGATACCACACTCACTTCCTCTTTTGCTCCCAAACACACACCTTCCACACCAGGTCAGTTGGATCAGCAGCTCTATGCGGTAACACTGCTGTGCAGATAGTGACTAAGTCAGTTCTCAAGTTCTCAATACTACCAGCAGAGGACCCTGGAAGAAGCAACCTCCCCCCCCCCCTCCCATCCCTTCAATTCCCTACTCCCATCACCCATTCACCTTGGACAAGGCATCAGGTGATGGCAGCTGTTTGATACTGATGCCTGGGAAATTCCTGTCGAAATAGGTGCTCTCTCTCCGTCTCAGTCTCTCTCTCTCTCTCTCTCTCTCTCTCTCTCTCTCTCTCTCTCAGTCTACCTCTCTCTCTCTCTCTCTCAATAGGTTACTTCCTGACCAGCGAGCGTCTTCTGCATGAGACCAGAAACCACACTAACCCCTCCTTGTCCTGAGCAAAGTAGCGGATACCTGGTAAATCCCTCCCTTCCCCAAAATGCTGAGCTGTGGATGTCTTGGAAATATTCAAATTGATTGGTAATTAATTAAATTTATACCCTCTCTGTGGAACAGTACTTCCTTGCTTCGTATTGATGAATACTAGGAGCAGTATATTTAGTTGGAAACTCTAGGGCTATCCAGGATTTGCTCCCACAGCCGCACAGTTTCCAAACCCTGCTCTTCCCCTTTCTGCATATTCCTTGTCTCCCATTCGTGGATACAGGCACAGTTAGGTCACCTGGCGGAAATCGATTATGTTGGAGGCAGATGAAAACGGTAGTAAGAATTTCAAATTTCAGCTGCAGTTGCGCTGTGTCTTCAAACAATTGGCAGGAGATAGGGCGCAGCTTTGACTGAAGTGTGCTCACAATACTACTATTGGAAACAATAAACTGATCAATCGGGAATTTGGCATTTTTTGATTGGAAGCTGTGCTATATAAAATGATAAGTATAACTCCATATTTCGTCAGGAATTAATACCATCAGAGCTGTGTAATTCCTGACCATATATAGAGCTACTAAGTGTACTTCTCAGAGCACTATAGAATTCCTGCTATGGTTCCCTCTGCTACACCAGGCAGAAGGAAGGGAGAGGGTCTACATATGATAGGATAGTAACAATAACGAATCCACCTTTATTTAAACAAAGACGACTCCATCTTTCCACTGCAAGGCAGAGTCCATTGGGATGTATTGAGAAGCACTCAACGGCACAAACATCAGCTGTCACCACATGGACATGGCACATTGCAAACACATACACTTAAACCATGATACATAATATATTAGCTGTCACAGCTAGACGTCGGAAACCACAGAAATTTTTATAGACCCCCAAGAGTCACTGCCACCTGTTGGCCACGCCAGAGCTACACACTCATCTCCCAGCATCCATATGGTGGCCATACCAGACGCTCAGAGGTCAGAGAGACTGCCTCAGTGGCTGCCCAGCCATCTACTGATCAACTTACATCGAAGAGGGATGGATTACTATCCAGCACAAACACTTCCCATATTGCATCTTCTTAAATTTCCATATAAACATCACAGAATACTCGCAACACACATGATCACAAAGGCTCCCCAACACATACTGAGTATTAGTTCGCTATTCAGCCGCCCAGCAGGCGACATGGCAAGGTCAAATGCTTGAGTCATTTGGGAGACTCAGTGGCAGCTTGCATCTTAAGCTGGAAATGTCCAATCATTCCGGCCACCAGCTACCTCCACCTGGACACTATCTGGGAAACCAGCCACATATTTATCACCTTAATACAGTTAAATATTACTACTGCAGCACCAGTCTGGTGACATTCGGCAATGAGTGAAGTATGGGAAACAGCTCCTCCTGATGTCTCTGGCTTTGGAAGTATCAATTTCCTACGTAAATGTCTATCCTCCTTATGACTGAACATAATTTTCCAGGCAAAGTCTTTCGTAACCCTTATGCCTATCCATGCACTGAAATCGTAGTTTTCAAAATCAAATCTCTACCCCTCTTATGACCAGGCATGGTCCCACCCACATCATTTTCTTTGAACCTTACTCCCCAGCACATACACATATCAGATAAGCAGTGCGATTGTCATCTATATAGTATAGTATCAAAAAAAATTATGGCCTGTCCACATACACACACCTAGGTGTCTCTATTCTCCTCAGTTCTAGCAAATTACTTAGTATTTAGGTCTTCCAACCAATCAGATCCTAGAACAGTGCAGTATTTTCAGTCAGAAGGAGCTGCGTCCTGGCAAGACTCTCTCAAGTTTTATAAAGCACAAGTGTCGAGGACTCTGTGATAATCGACAGCGCTCCTGCAGATGACAGAGTTGGAAAGACATCACTGATCTGGATTGGTGTACTGCAATGAACTTCACAGCCGATAGTGCAACAAAGAATATGTGAGGATATGCTTAGGGCACATGATAAGAGGACATTCCACATATAGATGATACTATAGCCAACTGCATGCCCTGTTTCTATACTATAGCAGATCCAGTTGAACACTTGCATTGGTATATTGTGCAGGTGTTTAGAAAAGCAATCTATCACCGCTTGTGTTCGGATGTACCCGTCAGTATTTCGAAATCACAAGTCCCCATGTCAAATCTATCCTCCTCTTATGGCTATATGTACACTCGACAGCAAAAAAAGTGGGTCACGCCTGAATTCCAACGTGTAGGCTGCACCTGAATGTATGCAACCAACATAGCATATCTGTGTTGCGCATCGTCGCAACACTCCACAGTACAGTCGTTGTAAGATACACAATGGGTACTACTAGAGACTACTAGAGGACACCGATCTTTATGACGGTTCGTCCAGATGTGAAGTAACACCACGATAGTACAGAACAGATCAGACAGTCCTCAACGTTTGTAAACTAAACTTAATTACAATAAGTGACTTCCAAACGTTATGGGACAACTAATTTTGTCACATAAATCGTTCAGTAATCCTTAGGCACAATTAAATATTTGAGACAGTATATGGATTTATAAAGTGGTATGGCAATTGGAAACAAGTTCTTTGCTGTCTAAAAGGTTGACCCAACACATGCTGAACGTCGTTGAACGTTCAATGGGGAGTGGTTTCGCATCAACTTTATGTAATACTAAGCAGTTAAAAGAAAACGTGATTACTGGCGGCGAGCACTCTACGGAAATCCCAACATTAACAGCGAATCACAAGTAGTATCATTGTTCACATTACTCATCAACAGTTACTTGTACACAAAGTTGTACTTTAAATGACCTGACCAACGTCTTTGTTCTGGATCCGGATGCAAACCCAGAATGTAAATCCATTGTTAACCAAGCAAAGCTTTGTGCCTTATCGAGACTTGATCACTAGTCAGAAAGAGACGTCAAATATTGACGTTTGCACCAGTATCAGTTATCAATTCTCAACTTGAACGTAAATGACGATAATGTTTGTACGAATCCAGGAACCCTAACATGACAATTAGCTTCGTGGTAATTAACCTCGAACGACGTTGTATATTGTTGCATTGTCAAGGAACAAAGGATGCACATGTTTAAAATTGAAATCCCATCATGTAATGCTGGTGACAAGGATGCGAACCCAGCACCTAATCGGATTGTTGAATAAGTACGTAAAATCAGAATGTATATATCACAGTTTGTCACCAGTAGTGAGGTTGGAGCCTTAAATGACGACTGAAGTTGTATTGCGTGACCGGGATTCGAACCTGGCGCCTACCGCCGTCGTTGTCTAACCAGGAACAGACGAGAAATGTCCATTGATGGTCCACCATTAGCGATATGTGCGCACGTTTAACTAGAAATAAGGCGACGAAAACGTCTGTGCTGACTGAGAGTCAAGCGCCGCACACATGGTTATGGTTCAAATGGCTCTGAGCACTATGGGACTCAACTGCTGAGGTCATTAGTCCCCTAGAACTTAGAACTAGTTAAACCTAACTAACCTAAGGACATCACAAACATCCATGCCCGAGGCAGGATTCGAACCTGCGACCGTAGCGGTCTCGCGGTTCCAGACTGCAGCGCCTTTAACCGCACGGCCACTTCGGCCGGCTTGACTGCCGTAAAGACCAATGTTCTCTAGTAGTCGTGTATCATTGAGATATAAACGAAGTGCCTCAGCAGAAAGTAATTTCCGTCGTGCAACACGTATTGTTTCAGAGTCACTGAGTACATGTTATAAGTGCACAAAACGTGTATTATATACTACGTATGTACTTTTATTTGGAGAAGCTGCCGCCAAACCTGTTTACTTTTACATTCCGCTTATTTGTCGTGGTTGAATACACGTTTTCTTAAGGCTACATCTAATGCAGAGCGCTTACAAGAAAGAATAGTTCCCTGCGTCATGCTATTGCTAGCTAGGTGAAATATTTTGTGGTAGCTATGTTTAAAATGAATGTATTTTTGAACGTATTTCTCGTCAAATATTTGAATGAATCGTCAACTGTAGGTATGCCTGCACATGTTATAGCATAATAGCTGTAGCTGCGTTAGTTTGTACTACACATCTGGGTAGATTAGGTGTAACTTTTGATCCTTCAAGGGGTGATCGTGGCCCTGCGGCCCGGGTATGTACTGGCCGCGGCTCGCGAGCTACGGGCTAGCCACGCTGGCCAAGGCGAGACGGAAGTGAGCAAGCTGTCGGTGGCGTTGTGGGCCAACAGCCGGGGACGAGCCAGAACGGCTGCTCCGCATGCCTCTGCCGCTCCGTTTGACGTAAATATGTTTACCTCCTCTCCTGGCATCAGTATAAGAACGGCAAGCAGAAATACACATCAGGCTGTCTGCGTAATGGCTCACTGGGAGAGGTCTATTCGAGATAGAGTCGTCGCTCTCACTGAGGAAGGAGGATGTTCCATCAGAGAAGCTGGCAGACGGTATGACGTACCACATACCACTGCTACGAGATGGTGGAGGATCTGCCCTGAAAGAGGCACCACCAACAGGGCTCTTGGCTCGGGCAGGAAAAGAGTGAGCTCACAGCAGGAAGACAGGGACCTTGTGCCTAGGAGCAGAGAAAATCCCTTTCTGAACGCGAAGCAGTTGCGGCGGGAGACCAACTTCCCCGGCTCCAGCGACACGATTCGCCGAAGGCTGAGGGACGCTGGACGGCATGCACGACGATCCGCCGTGAAACAATAGCTCAGCGAAGACAATGTGGCCGGCCGAGGTGGCCGAGCGGTTCTAGGCGCTACAGTCTGGAACCGCGCGACCGCTCCGGTCGCAGGTTCAAATCCTGCCTCGGGCATGGATGTGTGTGATGTCCTTAGGTTAGTTAGGTTTAAGTAGTTCTAAGTTCTAGGGGACTGATGACCTCAGAAGTTAAGTCCCATGGTGCTCAGAGCCATTTTGAAGACAACGTTTTATACCGGCTAGCATTTGCGGAGCTCCACCTGAGGGCGTCGTGGGACAACGTCATTTTCACTGATGAGAAGGTGTTTTCCACCAGTAACTACGGTCCACGAATCGTTTACAGGCCGCAAGGGACTCACCATCGACGCGAATATGTAACCACGACGAGAAGAAGTGGCCGGCTATCTGTTACCTGCTGGGGTTGGATTTCTGCGAGAGGGGCGGGAATTCTTCACAGGACAGAAGGAACTCTGGACAGCGTGCAATATGCCCACATATTGAAAAATGTGATGCTTCCGTCAGTGAGAATGCTGAACGCAGAAGGGGACGTCACATTGCAAGAGGACCATTCTCGCATACACAAGTCTGCATTTGTTCAGCAGCGGCTCTCCACGATTGGCGTCAACGTCATGGATGGCCGCCACGGGCGGCTGATATGAATCCCATGGAAAATATGTGGGCTGAGGTCGCCAGAACATTAACAGAGAACTGGCCACGAAACCGACCAACTACTGCGGACGCTCTTTGGGACTGCGTCCTGGAAGCCTGGGAGGAAGTTGCTTCTTCAGGCTGTTACGTCCGACAGCTTATACATTCTATGCCAAGACGCATGGTAGAAGTAAAAAATAATGAAGGATTCTGGATAAAATATTAGAGTCCTTAAAATGTTTTTTTATGTCTTCTTTTTCGTCATTTTTCCTCATTGGGAGCTAGTGGAAGATCGCGTGGCAACAGAAAAGATACAATATGGGTTAGTTTTCCTTTGAGTTGCCTTTTTAATTCAAGTGGGTTTCTTTTGAATATACAGTTTGTTAAATATTCTATTTTGATTTCATTTATACCCTTTCTAGATACTTACAAACTAATCCGCGTAGATGGACTCTGTCACAGTAGTTTTTGTTATTTCAAATACATCTCTCTCTTCCCCTCCATCCATGAATACACCCTCCGTCATCCACACAATACGCAAACGATTTTATATTATGTTTACTCGTTGTTAATATTTCCTCTATTCTCTCTCACACTCTCTCTGTCTCTGACACTATCGCCGCAAGTGCCCTTCTATTCCATTCCCCTAAAACCTTATAAACAAATCCAGCGGTTTCCATTGACGCTACGTTTTCTCTTTTAATTGCTGCTGTCTTTACTCTCTATCATTCCTCTCAACACCTATGAAACCGTATTCTTTGATCTCCCCTTCCCTATAACCCATTCTTCGTTCTGAAAACAGTCCTTTCTTATCTCTCGGTCCTAAGATAAAACGAACTGTGGCATACATGTAAGTAAGCAGTACTTTGCAAGCATTTCACGCTTATATTTTGCACTTCTGCACTTCTATCCATTGCCAGATCCCGCCCTCCTTCATGTTACCCGTCCCTTGACATCTGTATCTACATCTAAATGAATACTCTGCAAACCGGCCGCGGTGGTCTCGCGGTTCTAGGCGCGCAGTCCGGAACCGCGCGACTGCTACGGTCGCAGGTTCGAATCCTGCCTCGGGCATGGATGTGTGTGATGTCCTTAGGTTAGTTAGGTTTAACTAGTTCTAAGTTCTAGGGGACTGATGACCTAAGATGTTAAGTCCCATAGTGCTCAGAGCCATTTGAACCAATACTCTGCAATTCATAATTATGTGCTTGGCAGGGGGTTCTGTGGTCCGGTGGATTAATCTTGTATTGATGTGTAAAACGTATAGGGTCACATCTCACGTCAGGCGTAGATTTTTAACACACACACAAGTAACTCTCCTTCACCCCTAGTAACGCCAAGTGCAGAACGCCAGTAAGCTCCGTAGTTCAATATCCGCAGTAAAGATAACATCCCTTCTCTGCCGACTGGGGCAGAGCGGCATTCGTTTGAGCTCTGACAGATGGAGAAACCCTGGAAGGCAGAGACTCTGTCACCAGCAAGCCGTCGTAAACTAGAAAACGTATTTCATTTAATGAACTAATGACCATGTTAGTTCACAAGGCTCTTAATTTACTTGAAACTGAGACGTTGAAAATTGTGGTGCTGGACTGGGATTCGAATTCGATTTCACTGTGTTCCCCAAGGTTGCAAGCTCTTCTACGCCTCCTCGAAAGGCACCTATCTGGTTTCGAATCCTGATCAACACAAAATATTCATTATTTCATTTCAAGTCCTAGCATGTGCACTCCGAAATACTAGTGAAAAATAGTTGCATTTTCAACGTCTCTTCGTGCGTTGTCAGGTGTAATGTGTTCGTTTCAACTCACAGCCACATGATGAGCTTTTTATCACAACATTACAAGATCAAACGTTTCCTTGCATCTTTTCAAGTTCAAACATTCCTCTCCATCCTATTGCCGAAAACGGATTTGGGTTTGACGTTGTGTTCGTTGTGATCACCAACGACGATATGTTGTGGATTCAACTTCTAGCCTGCAGAGTATTTTCCATCACATCATTGAAAGTACAAATATGCCACTCCTAGCTATTATTGGAAAAGAATTTTATAGTTAAAGTGTCTTCATGACCACGTGTGCGGGGTTTGAATTCCATTCAGCACAGAAATTTTCGTCGCCTGATGTCTAGCTAAACATGCGCACATCTCGCTACTGGTGAACCAACAACAGCTATTTATCGTCTCTTCCTGGCTAGAAAACGACGGCGCTAGATGCTGGGTTCGAATCCCAGTCAGGCAAAAACAATTCTATCGTCATTTAAGGTTCCAACATCTCGCTAGTGATGAAAACATTTGATATTTAACGTCTGATTTTACGTACTTCGTTAACAATCCAATTAGGTGCTGGGTTCGCATCCCTGTCACAAGTTTTACATGATGGTATTTCAATTTTAAACATGAGCATACCTTGTTCCTTGTGAATGACACCATATTAAACGTCGTTGGGGGTAGTTCCCAGGAAGGTAACTGTTATGACATGATTCCCAGTTCAGTACAAACATTTTCGTCATTTATTTTCAGGATCTGAATTGATAACTGATACTGGTGCAAACGTCTATACGTCTATACGTCTCCTTCCAGGCAGAAGTCATGATCTGCTATATGATAGTGGCACATCTAGATTTAATTAAAAATCACGGCGAAATCTTGTGTTATGTCCAAATCCGAAAGTTAATAGTCATCTACACGGAGCTGTTGCAATATTCCCTGCAGCTCGTCCTTTAGAACATGAATTTTAACGTAGCTACTGCCACTTTATAAGGTATAGCCACAGGATTTTTATGTTTTTTGGAAATGGCTCCCAGTACTTCCTTGCCGAGTTTACGCACTATCCTCTTGTTGTTACACTGTCACTCCCGTGTAGGAGAAATGGTAGCTTCGCCTTGACATCATGTCTTGCAGTGACGAACTTGTAGAATTTGCTATGTAGATAATGGTTAAATGAGCCACACATCTCCATCTTTAACGTTACACATCTTCCCTCTAACTGGTCCTGACAGGCCACTTGAACACAGATTTTGACTATCACAATCTTATCGCAAAACGGTTTCTAATAGAAGTAAGCACATTCAAATTCTTCGTGCTAAGGAGTGTACCATTTTCAGTGTAATTTACTGTTACCAATGTCAGAATCAAAATTGTTCAGGTTCTCCAGTAGTAATCATAAACCAAAGCGTTTGTCAGTTGGTCTCGTTATCCTCCCTATTTTCTGAGGCGCTTTGGAGGAATCCATTTTGACACTTTCAATTACCACCGAAGATTGATCGGTTGCAGCTGGCAAGCCTCCTTTTACGCTGTAAAGATCGAGGATGGCGGCACTTCCGGTCACGTGATCTTCTTGTCATACATTCTAAATTTGGTTGTACTCGCAATCCACTTTTGAACTCCTAAGCCATGGGAGGTATAGAGACTGCCCGTCGCGACTAACACCCTAATGTTACTCTTTCTATATTAAGTATCTTAGCTCTTCCGGCTCTGGCATAGGCCAAGTATCATGCAAGAATGTACGTAACATAGATATAAGATGCAAGGGCTTTTTAATTGTAATTACGAACTTTATTGCTGGACAATTATCTGATAACGACGACGTCGCGGGAGGGTTTTGCTACTGGGAAGCTATGGTAGACTGTGCGAAACGACACCCAGCTGATGTGAATTGGACATACCATAATTTTTCGGACGCTGGACACCTCTAAATGATGATCGCGCTACTTGTCGGGAGTATTATGCTGTTGGAACGTCACGTTACTGTGCTTGGTGTTCCAACAAATCAGCAGACATGTGTGGGAAGTGATCAGACTGCTATTCCTTTAAAAACTTATGTAAATGCAGCTGTAAGGAGAGGATAGATTTGACATTGATGTCTGGTGATGAGCGTGTAGCTGCCGGTGCAGCCAACACGCAGCAATGGCGCCCGGAGGCCTACGAAAGTTTCTGTGATCTCCTACTTTGCACGGCTACCCCCGTCGGAGGATCGAGTCCTCCCTCGGGCATGTGTGTGTGTGTGTGTGTGTGTGTGTGTGTGTGTGTGTGTCGTCCTTAGCGTAAGTTAGTTTAAGTTAGATTAAATCGTGTGTAAGCTTAGGTACCCGTGGTCTAGGGGTAGCGTCTTTGATTCATAATCAAAACGTCTTCGGTCCCGGGTTCGATCCCCGCCACTGCCTAAATTTTGATAAATAATCAGCATTGGCGGCCGAAGACTTCCGGCATAAGAAGTCAGCCTCATTCTGCCAACGGCCTTGTCAAAGAGGGCGGAGGAGCGGATAGAGGTTCAGGGCACTCTCTTGTCCTAGGGGTGGGAAATTGCCCCTATAGGCGGAAGAATCAGCAATGATCAACGACATGAGGATGCAGAAGGCAATGGAAACCACTGCATTAAAGACACGTAACGTGTATCCACAGGACATGTGGCCTGTAATTGAAGAAGTGTCATGATGATCTCTCCATTGGCAAAAGATTCCGGAATAGTCCCCCATTCGGATCTCCGGGAGGGGACTGCCAAGGGGGAGATTACCATGAGAAAAGATTGAATAATCAACGAAAGGATAACGTTATACGAGACGGGGCGTGGAATGTCAGAAGCTTGAAAATGGTAGGGAAACTAGAAAATCTGAAAAGGGAAATGCAAAGGCTCAATCTAGATATAGTAGGGGTCAGTGAAGTGAAATGGAAGGAAGACAAGGATTTCTGGTCAGATGAGTATCGGGTAATATCAACAGCAGCAGAAAATAGTATAACAGGTGTAGGATTCGTTATGAATAGGAAGGTAGGGCAGAGGGTGAGTTTCTGTCAACAGTTCAGTGACCGGGTTGTTCTAATCAGAATCGACAGCAGACCAACACCGACAACGATAGTTCAGGTATACATGCCGACGTTGCAAGCTGAAGATGAACAGATAGAGAAAGTGTATGAGGATATTGCAAGGGTAATTCAGTATGTAAAGGGGGACGAAAATCTAATAGTCATGGGCGACTGGAATGCAGTTGTAGGGGAAGGAGTAGAAGAAAAGGTTACAGAAGAATATGGGCTTGGGACAAGGAATGAAAGAGGAGAAAGACTAATTGAGTTCTGTGACAAGTTTCAGCTAGTAATAGCGAATACCCTGTTCAAGAATCACAAGAGGAGGAGGTATACTTGGAAAAGGCCTGGAGATACGGGAAGATTTCAATTAGACTACATCATGGTCAGACAGAGATTCCGAAATCAGATACTGGATTGTAAGGCGTACCCAGGAGCAGATACAGACTCAGATCACAATATAGTAGTGATGAAGAGTAGGCTGAAGTTCAAGACATTAGTCAGGAAGAATCAATACGCAAAGAAGTTGGATACGGAAGTACTAAAGAATGACGAGATACGTTTGAAGTTCTCTAACGCTATAGATACAGCAATAAGGAATAGCGCAGTAGGCAGTACAGTTGAAGAGGAATGGACATCTCTAAAAAGGGCCATCACAGAAGTTGGGAAGGAAAACATAGGTACAAAGAAGGTAGCTGCGAAGAAACCATGGGTAACAGATGAAATACTTCAGTTGATTGATGAAAGGAAGAAGTACAAACATGTTCCGGGAAAATCAGGAATACAGAAATACAGGTCGCTGAGGAATGAAATAAACAGGAAGTGCAGGGAAGCTAAGACGAAATGGCTGCAGAAAAAATGTGAAGACATCGAAAAAGATATGATTGTCGGAAGGACAGACTCAGCATACAGGAAAGTCAAAACAACCTTTGGTGACATTAAAAGCAACGGTGGTAACATTAAGAGTGCAACGGGAATTCCACTGTTAAATGCAGAGGAGAGAGCAGATAGGTGGAAAGAATACATTGAAAGCCTCTATGAGGGTGAAGATTTGTCTGATGTGATAGAAGAAGAAACAGGAGTCGATTTAGAGGAGATAGGGTATCCAGTATTAGAATCGGAATTTAAAAGAGCTTTGGAGGACTTACGGTCAAATAAGGTAGAAGGGATGGATAACATTCCATCAGAATTTCTAAAATCATTGGGGGAAGTGGCAACAAAACGACTATTCACGTTGGTGTGTAGAATATATGAGTCTGGCGACATACCATCTGACTTTCGGAAAAGCATCATCCACACAATTCCGAAGACGGCAAGAGCTGACAAGTGCGAGAATTATCGCACAATCAGCTTAACAGCTCATGCATCGAAGCTGCTTACAAGAATAATATACAGAAGAATGGAAAAGAAAATTGAGAATGCACTAGGTGACGATCAGTTTGGCTTTAGGAAAAGTAAAGGGACGAGAGAGGCAATTCTGACGTTACGGCTAATAATGGAAGCAAGGCTAAAGAAAAATCAAGACACTTTCATAGGATTTGTCGACCTGGAAAAAGCGTTCGACAATATAAAATGGTGCAAGCTGTTCGAGATTCTGAAAAAAGTAGGGGTAAGCTATAGGGAGAGACGGGTCATATACAATATGTACAACAACCAAGAGGGAATAATAAGAGTGGACGATCAAGAACGGTGTGCTCGTATTAAGAAGGGTGTAAGACAAGGCTGTAGCCTTTCGCCCCTACTCTTCAATCTGTACATCGAGGAAGCAATGATGGAAATAAAAGAAAGGTTCAGGAGTGGAATTAAAATAAAAGGTGAAAGGATATCAATGATACGATTCGCTGATGATATTGCTATCCTGAGTGAAAGTGAAGAAGAATTAAATGATCTGCTGAACGGAATGAACAGTCTAATGAGTACACAGTATGGTTTGAGAGTAAATCGGAGGAAGACGAAGGTAATGAGAAGTAGTAGAAATAAGAACAGCGAGAAAATTAACATCAGGATTGATGGTCACGAAGTCAATAAAGTTAAGGAATTCTGCTACCTAGGCAGTAAAATAACAAATGACGGACGGAGCAAGCAGGACATCAAAAGCAGACTCGCTATGGCAAAAAAGGCATTTCTGGCCAAGAGAAGTCTACTAATATCAAATACCGGCCTTAATTTGAGGAAGAAATTTCTGAGGATGTACGTCTGGAGTACAGCATTGTGTGGTAGTGAAACATGGACTGGGGGAAAATCGGAACAGAAGAGAATCGAAGCATTTGAGATGTGGTGCTATAGACGAATGTTGAAAATTAGGTGGACTGATAAGGTAAGGAATGAGGAGGTTCTACGCAGAATCGGAGAGGAAAGGAATATGTGGAAAACACTGATAAGGAGAAGGGACAGGATGATAGGACATCTGCTAAGACATGAGGGAATGACTTCCATGGTACTAGAGGGAGCTGTAGAGGGCAAAAACTGTAGAGGAAGACAGAGATTGGAATACGTCAAGCAAATAATTGAGGACGTAGGTTGCAAGTGCTACTCTGAGATGAAGAGGTTAGCACAGGAAAGGAATTTGTGGCGGGCCGCATCAAACCAGTCAGTAGACTGATGACCAAAAAAAAAAAAAAGCTTAGGTACCGATGACCTCAGCAGTTTGGTCCCATACGTCCTTACCAAAAATTTCCAATTTTTCTCCGACATCTAGCCATGCCAGCCACTATGTAATGGATCGTGGTTTAAGTGTATGTGTTTACAAAGTGCCCTGTTGTGATAGCTGCTGTGTGTGGCGTTGAGTACTTCTCAATACATTCCATTGGACCCTGTCATGCAGAGAAAAGGTGGAGTGCTATTTGGTTAATTAAAGGTGAATTTGTCGTTGTTACTGACCTAACACACAGTAGACTCTTTGCCCTCCTTCTTCTCCCTGGTGTAGCAGAGAGAACCATCTTGGGAATCCTACAGTGCTTTAAAAAATACGCATAGCAGCCCTGTAGGTGGTCAGGAAATATAAAAACATTATGGTATTAATTCCCATTGAAATTTGAAGTAATAACTATCATTTTATGCAGCACAACTGCCAATCACGAAGTCAAATTCCAGATTGATCAAAATGGTTCAAATGGCTCTGAGCACTATGGGACTTAACATCTATGGTCATCAGTCCCCTAGAACTTAGAACTACTTAAACCTAACTAACCTAAGGACAGCACACAACACCCAGCCATCACGAGGCAGAGAAAATCCCTGACCCCGCCGGGACCAGATTGATCAATTTATTTTTTCCGATAGTGGTATTGTGAACACACTTCAAAGTTCTGCCCTGTCTCCTGCATATTGTATGAAGACGCAACGCAACTGAGCTGAAATTTGAACTCCTCACCACCATTTTCACCTACCTCCAATGTAATGGATTTTCCACCAAACGATCTAACTGTGCCGGTATCCATCAATAGGAGACAAGAAAAATGCAGAAGGGGGAAGAGCAGAGTTTGGAAACAGGGTGGCCGTGGGGTCGAATCCTGGATGGCTCTAGTGTTTCCCACCAAATATGCCAGTTCCAGTATCCATCAACAGGAAGCACTAAAAAACTGTCCCATCCAGAGGGTATGGATTTAATTAATTAGTTAGTCAATTTGACTGAAAGAGCGTAGCTCAAATCGACTATTTCCAAGACAACCATAGCCCAGCATTATGGGGAGCGTTGGGGATTTACCAGGTATCCACTACTTCGTTCAGGACAAAGAGGGTCTACGTTGGTTTCTGGTGGCATGCGACAGCTGCTCACAGATGAGGAAGTAACCTCTTGAGACAGAGACAGAGAGAGAGGGGGGGAGGGAGGGAGAGGGAGAGGTAGAGGGAGAGGGAGGTTGCTTCTCTCAGCGTCGTCTGCTGAAGGTGTTGTGAAATAACTCAGTATCAACACAGCAGGTCGAGCACATAGGGCAGCTGCTTCCACTGACCTGGTGTGGAATGTGTATGTTTGGGAACAAAATAGGAACTGAGTGTGACATCGAATTTCAAAGTAAGGAGACGTTCAGCATTGTGCATCCTCCGCAGCGAACCAATGCCTCCCAGTCCAGACCGCAGGACTCAGAAGGTTGCCGGTGGTCTAGCATGTGATCTGTGGTGTGTTGCGCAAAAATGTGAACGAGGTTTTTCGACAGATATGTTTAGTGCTATCTGTAACAGTGTAATTACATGCGACGAGTGTTTTGTATTGACGCCGATTTCAAGACAGCATTTCCTGTGAGATCGGAAAAAGAGCGATGTATTTAAATATTTAACAAAAAAATGGTTCAAATGGCTCGGAGCACTATGGGAGGTTATCAGTCCCCTAGAACTTAGAAATACTTAAACCTAACTAACATAAGGACATCACACACATCCATGCCCGAGGCAAGATTCGAACCTGCGACCGTAGCGGTCGCGCGGTTCCAGACTGTAGCGCCTAGAACCGCTCGGCCACCCCGGCCGGCCATATTAAACATCTTGTTTTCAATGTATGTTACAAGATCTGCATCTTACAATATTAAATAAACAGTACAGAATGATGACCTTTTCCTGTCATATAAAGTGATTCAACCCCGGCAAATGGATATGCAAACTAAATTTCATAAATTAACAGACAATGTGAAATCCACCCAATAAATTGTTTAGACAACATTCCGGTGGCTTAAATTGTATAATTTAAGGTGATTAATATATTACAGTCATGAGACCGTCCCAGGCCAACAGCACAACACAGAGCAATTTTTTCCGCCAATCTTTTTCTAGGCAGGGGGTGGTGAGAAGGGAGGGGAGAGGAGAGGGAAGGATGGAAATTTTCCAGAAGGGTGGTGGAAGAGAACAAGTGTCAGTTGAAGAAAACCCATGACATCATTAGGGGGATAGTGGTGATTAATTGATCAATTTAATTAATTAGAATATCAATTCAATATCAAAGGTGTTCTCATATTGTCAATGGGAGAGGGGTTGGTGATTTCCCAGAGGGTGTGAGAGGGGAGGGGTGTTGAGGATTTCTCAGGAGGACGGATTATTCCTAGGGTATCATAAATCAATTAGTATCACAATAGGTAACATCAGGGAGTCATAAACCACTCAGCAGAATAGCAGGATTTGGGGAGGGGTAATTTATGTGATCACTTTAATTAATTAACATATCAATTTGATACCAAAAGAATACCAGTACAAACTTTGCCCCACGACTCACATCCACCTACTGGGTTTAAATACAAAGCCACTATAGTGAAGCTGTCCTTTTCAGTTGGGCATACTTTATATCCGAGACAATCCCTATTTAACTTCTAATGTAAATGGAATGCTGCGTGCTTTAAAGAACTTTGGCTTGACACTGTGCTTCAACGCAACGTCGCTTTGTACTTTTTAATGCTACTTGCTGCTTCAGAAAAACTGAAACATATTTTTGGAACAGTTTTGCAACCCTTCATCAGAAATTTCGTTGTGAGTCTGATTCGTTACTTCGTGGATTGTGAAGTCTACTGAATAAATCAAGATCTACTAATTTTTTTGCTCTGCACGAATTTACTGCTGTAATCTTGAACTATTTTTTTAAATTATTTGCATACAAAGTTCGTTTGAACGGCCCTTGAGTAGTACGTATTGGTCGTCGTAGCTAAATAGCGAACTTTGAAATTCAGCACACCAAACGTAGGACTCCGCCCTGTGAAGAAAATCCAGTTCTGTACGAAAAATGAGATGCCTCACGGCCGAAGAATAGCAGTGCAGCCCGAAGCTGCAGAAGAGAAGGCATTTACGGTTCCCACAGAGAGCACATCAGCAGCAGTATAACAGCACGACGTGACTTCAGTGAGCAGCCCACACTATACTGCTCGCTTTCTCCACCTTCACGGAATGTAGTGTCCTATTGTGCCTTCAGATCTACCAAGTAATCCCTTCTAGTAAATCAGTCGTAACTGGTCCCAATTCTAACAAGGGAACCTCCCCATCGCACATCCCCTCAGATTTAGTTATAAATTGGCACAGTGGATGGGCTTTGAAAAACTGAACAAAGATCAATCGAGAAAACAGGAAGAAGTTGTGTGTAACTATGAAAAAAATAAGCAAAATATACAAACTGAGTAGTCCATGCGTAAGATAGGCAACATCAAGGTTAGCCTCACTTCAGGAGCGCCGTGGTCCCGTGGTTAGCGTGAGCATCTGCCGATCGAGAGGTCCTAGGTACAAGTCTTCCCCTCGAGTGAAGAGTTTACTTTCTTTATTTTCAGAAAGTTATGATCTGTCCGTTCGTTCATTAACGCCTCTGTTCACTGTAATAAGTTTAGTGTCTGTGTTTTGCGACCGCACCGCAAAACCGTGCGATTAGCAGACGAAAGAACGTGCCTCTCCAATGGGAACCGAAAACATTTGATCGCAAGGTCATAGGTCAACCGATTCCTCCACAGGAAGACACGTCTCATATATTCTATACGACACTGGTGACGGCATGTGCGTCACATGACAGGAATATGTTGTCGACCCACCTAACTTGTACACTTGGCGAATGGGCAAAAAGATTCTTCTACCTTGCCCGATTTAGGTTTTCTTGTGGATGTGATTATCACTTCCAAAAAAGTGATCGCATCGGACGGACGGGCGGACAGATAATAATTGTCTGAAAATAAAAAATTAGCCTTTTTCACTCGAGGGAAGACTTGAACCAAGGACCTTTCGTTCCGCAGCTGCTCACGCTAACCACGGGACCACGGCACTCCTGAGCTCACATTATCGTTGACGTTGCCTATCTTGCGCATGGACTACTCAGTTTGTATATTTTGCTTATTTTTTTTTTTTCATAGTTCCACACAACTTCTTCCTGTTTTCTCGATTGATCTGTGTTCAGTTTTTCAAGGCCTATCCACTGTGCCAACTTATAACTAAATCTGAGGGGGGTGCGATAGGGAGGTTCCCTTGAAAGCTTAATGATCCACTGTATGTGGATCGTCACATTGTGCACCATGCACATCGTAACCCCTTCACCCCGTAGTCGTCAGAGGAGCAAATAATAACCAAATTTCAGACAACAGTGTTGGTACACAATGTGAATTTATGGAGGGTGACTTTTCCATCAAAAAAAAAATGGTTCAAATGGCTCTGAGCACTATGGGACGTAACTTCTGAGGTCATCAGTCCCCTAGAACGTAGAACTACTTAAACCTAACTAACCTAAGGACATCACACACATCCATGCCCGAGGCAGGATTCGAACCTGCGACCGTAGGGTTCGCACGGTTCCAGACTGTAGCGCCTAGAACCGCTCGGCCACTGTGGCCGGCGACTTTTCCATCCCTATGAAAACATCGCTTACATACAGTACTGACAAAGAGAAATTTATCTTCCATTTTTCGTTTCGCTAAACGTTTAGCCATCAATTAACGTCGAGGTTCTTTGTTTATAGGAGTGGTCTTTGGAAGCCGCCTGTGGCCAGAACAGGCAACCAGACACTGATACCGGAAAAATCTCTCGCGAAGCTCGTAAACAACGATGAATATAGCACTGACGACGGAGTTCAGAGGAAGTACGATATTTTCAAATTTATTGCCATCTTTCACTTCAGGAGTTAATTTTTCGTTCATTTGCAACTAATATGCTTCATTTAGATGCAACATTACCATTAAATCTTTACAGCGTATCGCTTTGTTTATGTATGACATTATCTGACAAAAAAAAGTGAAGCACCCGGAAGACTTGATCGGATGTCAACGTAACTTCGCACACTTACACTTCATTGGCGGATACGTAAATGATTAGAATTACAATATTCCATGACAGGTAGAATTGTCGCTATAGTTCGTAAATACTGTTCGTGTTTAGTGTTGTTAACAGGCTCTGAGTACTATGGGACTTAACTTCTTAGGTCATCGCGCGGTTCCAGATTGTAGCGCCTAGAACCGCTCGGCCACCCCGGCCGGCTGTTAAGAGGCCTCGTAAGGTATTAAAGGGTGTAAACAGCGTCAAATGTTGAGTGGTCACAGCGAAGAACACAGCGATGTTGCGTTCTCGTATGAGACGGCGTTATCAGCACCTGACCTGAGTTTGACAGGGAACTCATAGTGGTTATCCATTTGGCCAGCTGGTCGAATCTTGTAATATCCACATATGTACGCCATTCAGATGTGGCAGTGGCCCGATTTTAGACTGCATGGGAACTTGAGGACAGGCACAGTCAATTTCCGATCGACAACGTCTCATCGCCACAAAGGAGGATCGTCATATTGTGCACAATGTACGTCGTAACCCTTTTACTATTGCGCTTGCCAGCCGATAACAATAATGGACTCCCTACAACGTTCTGTGTCGTACCGGATCATTGATCTGAGACTAGCAGCAACCGGACCCTGGAATTGCCCTCCTATGCAAAGGCTGCCGTTAACACCATAACATTGCTGGCTGCGCCCGGGAAGCATAGACTGTTGAGAATGGCATCGTGTTGTGTTCAGATATGAATCGCGGTTCTACACTACCCGGGATGACCGCTGTCGGAAAGTATGACGGCGATCTGGGTGGAGGTCCCACTCCTTCGGTGTTTTTGAGATGCACCGCTGTGCTATCCCTGACATCATAGTGTAGGCAGCTATCAGGTACGGCTTCAGTTCGCGGCTGATAGCACACCGCTTTGTCACAGGGATCCTGCATTACAGTGTGTTGCCTCTCATGAGATAGCATCGTGATGCCATTTTTCAACAGGCATTGCTCTTTCACACATGACACTTTTCTCAAAATGGTTCAAATGGCTCTGAGCACTATGGGACTCAACTGCTGAGGTCATAAGTCCCCTAGAACTTAGAACTACTTAAACCTAACTAACCTAAGGACAACACACACATCCATGCCCGAGGCAGGATTCGAACCTGCGACCGTAGCGGTCGCGCGGTTTCAGACTGTAGCGCCAGAACCGCTCGGCCACCAGCGGCCGGCGACACGTTTCTCTTTGAACTGCGTACGTGATGTTGAGATACATCTGTGGCCAGTAAGGTCTTCATCTCTCCACCCGTGGAACCAGCTCGGACGCGAACTGCCCCCCCCCCCCCCCCGTGCCAGTACCCAGGATATCAAGGACCATTTAAAACAACTGTGAGCCAGTTTGCCTCAGGAGAAGATACAACGGACCTGTGACCCTCTTGCCAACCGAACCAGTGCATTATCCAGGCCAAAGGGGAAGCAACGTCATACACATACGTAGGCCAATATTGCGAAGTTCTTTCTAAATTTGACTCAGTTTTGTAACCACTGAAAAATATCACTCCCGCGCTCATAAAAGTTTATTTCGTTTCCTCTTCCCCTTCTGGGTGTTTAACTTTTTTTTGTCAGACATTGTAGTCAGCTTAAAGTTAGTATGACTTGTTCTTTGTGATCTGTAGGAATGTAGCCATGGCACCCTAAGTGTTAATTTGTGTTTAAAATGGTACGTTACTTTGCAGTTCACTTCAGCGTTGTTCTTCCATTGTTTACTTTTCTTTATACATCGAAAAAGTCAATCTGAATACATTTCCATCATTTTTTGGAGTGGATATTTGTTTATAAAAGAGGTGTTTTATTCATGTAAGTATTTAACTGCTACTGTTATATTAAAATAGGGGTAAGCCATAGGGAAAGCTTAGAAGAACCAAGGGGGAACAATAAATCTGGAAGACCAAGAACGAAGTGCTACTGTTCATTTTGTATACCTAACAAGCAAAATGAGGGAAATAAAAGAAAAGGTTGAAGAGTGGGATTAAAATTCAGGGTCATAGGATATACGTAATAAGATTTGCTGATGAAATCTACATCCTCAGTGAGAGTGAACTTGAATTACAGGCTATGTTGAATGGAATGAACAGTCTAATGAGAACAGAACAGCGATTGATAGTAGATCGGAGAAAGTCGAAAGCAATGAGAAGAGCGAGAAACTTAACATCAAACTGTCTCCCAATAGACGAAGTTAAGAAAATCTGCTACCTAGACAGCAAAATAGCCAATGACGGACGGAGCAAGGAGGATCTCAAAAGCAGACTAGCACTGGCAAATAGGGCGTTCCTGGCCAAGTTAACTCTGCTAGTGTCAAACATAGGGCTTAATTTGAGGAAGAAATTTCTGAGAATGTAGGTTTGGAGCACAGAATTGTATGGTAGTCGAACATGGACAATGGGGAAACTGGAATAGAAGGGAATCGAAGCAATTGAGATGTGGTGTACAGACGAATGTTGAAAATTCGGTGGACTGGTGAGATAAGGAATGAGGACAGAGAGAGCAGAATCAGAGAGAAAGGAATGCATGGAAAACACTGACAACTGGAAGGGGGAAGATGATACGACATCTGTTAAGACATCAGGGTCTTCCGTGGTACTAGAGAGGGCTGTAGAGGGCAAAAACTGTAGAGGAAAAAAGAGGTTGGAATACATCCAGCAAAGAACTGAGGACATAGGTTGCAAGTGCTACTCTAAAATGAAGAGGTTAACACAAGAGAGGAATTCGTGGCGGGCCGCATCAGACCAGTGAGGTTACATGACTCAAACGAAAATGGGTTCCTGATGAGGAGGTGATGAGGAGAAATACGTGATATGAAGCTTTCCCGCGTTCATGAGGGATTAATTGACAGTTTCCAGACGAGTTATAGAATCTCTGTTTTAATGAGAAACCGAACCTTCAAATGAGGTCTAAAACACTGCCATGCTCGTAAACGTAGGCTTCAGCGGCCGTTCTCACAGTCAATAAAATTCTTCTGGGTTTGTGACCCTATTGTCAACTATAAAATTCCGAAGTTTCGGTTACTATTGAAAGACGTCTTCCTCAGGATGTATTGCTAACTGCTAAATGGGCGCTAGTTTGATTACTTAAATACTATGGAGGAGTGCTGTCATTGGATATAAGTGTGAGGAGGAAGGGCATTAGGTGCTCTGGTGCTCTTTTATTGCTCTTTGCACTGCGGGTTGTCATTGGCGGAATGGGCGTTTTCCATTGGAGTTTGCTTTATTGCTTGCGATTGGTGAAAATCGGTGAATAGGAAATTGAGCGGCGACTGCAGCGTAGCGCTGTTCACTAACTGCCTAGTATCGACTACGCCGCGTCAGCACTCTGTGTACCCTCCGCCGCTGTGGCCTACCGCGCGCCCTCTGCTTTGCGGGAGCTTGTGGTGTCACCGCCAGACACCACACTTGCTAGGTGGTAGCCTTTAAATCGGCCGCGGTCCGTTAGTATAAGTCGGACCCGCGTGTCGCCACTGTTAGTGATTGCAGACGGAGCGCCGCCACACGGCAGATCTAGAGAGACTTCCTAGCACTCGCCCCAGTTGTACAGCCGACTTTGCTAGCGATGGTTCACTGACAAATTACGCTCTCATTTGCCGAGACGATAGTTAGCATAGCCTTCAGCTACGTCATTTGCTACGACCTAGCAAGGCGCCATTATCATTTGATATTTATCTTGTGATGCATGTACCGTCAGACCGATGTTCACCAATTATGGATTAAAGTTAAGTATTCCAGAAGCTCCGTACTGTTTTTACTAGACTCAATTCCTTTAACTGTTCCAGACCTCACGCCAGCCTGTGTGAGCTTAAACGCGTGCCTTCGGCTATCTCCTAGTGGCTTGGCTGTCTTGTCAAGTCACAACAGTTTGACGATGAGGATTTTGCGTTCGTATTGATTCAGGCTGATTTACTTGTGTAATGGCTTCGCCACCATCTCCAGATGTACTGTCCGAATTTTATCACTTACAGAACCAGCAGACGCAGGCCTTACTGGATGCCCTTGGACAGCTCATCCAGGGTCAACGTGCAATGCAAAACGATGCGGCGGCCGCCGCTCCACCGCTTCCGCAGCCACAACACGCAGTTGCACCACCTTTTCGTCCTCTTGATGCGGCACTGGAAAGCTGGACGGAGTGGTCACGCCAATTTGGATTCCATCTCGGCGCCTACAGAATTAAAGGTAATGAGCGGCAGCCTTTTCTCCTTTCCGCCGTAGGCGTCCAGACGTACCGAGTGATAGTGAAATTATTTCCCCGATGCGACGTAGCAACTCTGTCCTACAATGAAATTTTGTCTGCATTAGATGTATATTTCAAAGAATCAGTCAATGTAGTTGCCAAACGGTATACCTTCTTTCGTACAAAACGTACGGCCGGTCAAACTAATCGGGAGTGGGTTGCAACTTTGCAAGGCCTTACTAGGAATTGTGCTTTTGAGTGTCAATGTGGCCTCCCTTTTCAGATACTATGGTATGTGATGCCATTGCACAGAACGTTTCTGATGTTCGTATACGGGAACAGATTTTGAAACTAGTCAATCCCTCCCTTCAACAAGTGATAGACATATTGGATCGGCAGGACACACTTGACTTTCCTCGGGAATCATTTGCAACTTCACCAGCCGTGTGTCACGTTAACCGGCCCGCCGGGCGCGCTGCACGGAACAGTAAACAGTCCTCGCGCCCGTCCGCGCAGCTGCAACCAGGCTCTCCGCCACGTGTGCCGCGCAAGCAAACAAATACAGTGCTAAAATCATGCCCGCGGTGTGCTACTAGACATTCGCGTGAGAATTGCCCATCACGCCAGTTGCTTTTTCTGTACTAAAAAAGAACATGTTCAAAGTGTTTGCCAGAAAAAGCTCAGATCGGACGCTCAAAACCATTCCAGGCCCTTTGCTTCGCGCCGGAATCGAAATCGAACCAAGAATACTCAGGCTCGTGAACCGTCGCCCATGGAAATTCATGTAGTTCATTCCACTCCGCCCAGTGCCACTCCCTCTGACAGTGACTGTGTTCATCCCACAAATAGTGTGCATCGACGTCGCCGGAAATCACGTCAAGTCTCAAGTGATTATGTCCCAGTGTCAGTTCACGTTGCATAAGACAGTCGCTCTTGTCGTCAACAGGCCAATAAACTTTTTGTAGACTTGGACATTCACGGCAACATGATAGCATTCCAGCTCGATACCGGAGCTGCAGTTTCACTGATCAATCACGACACGTACAAACAGCTGGGCACACCTCCATTGCGTGCCGCAAATGTTGCCCGCATCTCGTGGTCGTGCGGTAGCGTTCTCGCTTCCCACGCCCGGGATCCCGGGTTCGATTCCCGGCGGGGTCAGGGATTTTCTCTGCCTCGTGATGGCTGGGTGTTCTGTGCTGTCCTTAGGTTAGTTAGGTTTAAGTAGTTCTAAGTTCTAGGGGACTTATGACCACAGCAGTTGAGTCCCATAGTGCTCAGAGCCATTTGAACCATTTGAACCGCAAATGTTAAGCTAACTACATATTCAGGTCACGGGCTCCCTGTGTTAGGGCAGAGCAGCCTTCTGGCAACATACAAGGGACAAACAAAAATTGTGTCACTGTACGTCCTTCGTTCTTCTTCTGCAGTGAACTTGTTTTGTTTAGATTTATTTCAGTTGTTTAACTTGTCTATAGTAAATCAGGTCCTCTCAGTGAACCAGACTGTGCCTTCAGACAGTGTTTCTCGTCTATGTGAAGAGTTTGCAGACATTTTTGCACCGGGCCTTGGTTGCACTAAGAACTATGAAGCACATTTGGAACTGAAAGTAAACGTGCAACCGAAATTTTTCAGAGCGCGCAATGTTCCCCACGCATTGCGTGATGAGGTCGCAAGAACATTACACGATTTGGAATCACAAGGTGTAATTGAACGTGTGTAGGCTTCTCTCTGGGCATCACCCTTAGTAATTTTGCAAAAGCCTTCGGGAAAATTGAGACTTTGTGTGGACTTCAAGGCAACAGTGAATCCACAACTAGTGATTGCAACTTTTCCTTTACCCCGCCCGGAAGATCTTTTTGACAAACTGTGCCCGGGTAAATATTTTTCGAAGTTGGACCTAGCAGATGCGTACTTGCAAATACCGGTGGACGAAGAATCCCAGCGCATTTTAGTGGTTAACACGCATCTTGGTTTGTACCGATTCAAACGACTGCCATTCGGATGTGCATCCGCCCCTGCATTGTTTCAGCAATATCTACAAACTGTTTGTGCGTCGGTCCCTACTGCAGCAAACTATCTGGACGATATTGTGATCTCCGGAAAGACGGAAGAAGAACATTTAGCCAATCTCAGAACGTTATTTCAGGTCTTGCGACAAAATGGTCTTCGCTTGCGGAAGGACAAATGTGTGATTTTTGCTCGTGACTTACCCTATCTGGGCCATGTACTCAATGCCCATGGCGTACATCCGAGTCCAGAGCACCTCTGTGCCATACAAGACTTGCCTTCGCCGCAGAATTTGAAGCAGCTACAGAGTGTGCTGGGAAAAATCAATTATTATCATCGCTATGTGCGCCACGCCTCTTCTATTTCAGCTCCGCTTCATCGCTTACGCCGTAAAGGTGTTCCGTTCGTCTGGACGACGGAATGCGAACGCGCCTTTCGCCAGTTGAAATCGGCGTTGCATTCCAATACTTGCCTTACGCCATTCGATCCCCAGAAACCCCTTTTGTTGATGGTGGATGCATCGGATTTCGGGATCGGTGCTGTGCTTGCGCACAAAGATGGTTCGCACGATCGCCCTATTGCCTTTGCGTCCAAATTGCTCTCGCCTGCGCAAAGAAATTATTCACAGATCGAGAAAGAAGCATTGGCTCTCGTATTTGGTGTTACAAAGTTTCATGATTTCTTGTATGGTCGTCACTTTACCATCATCACAGACCACAAACCTTTGACATCGCTTTTTCATCCGAACAAGCCTGTACCTCCACGTACAGCGCAGAAATTCATTCGCTGGCCTATTTTCCTCTCGCACTACCGCTACGATATCTTGTATCGGTCCACTGCTAAGCACGGAAACGCCGATGCATTGTCCCGTTTGCCTGTTGCTGAGGATAGAGCATTCGATTCCTCCGAACTTGCTTGCATGTTTATTGATGCGGAAACCGATGACGTGGTCGAATCGTTTCCGATTGATTTTCGTCGTGTAGCTACAGCCACAGCTGCTGACCCTGTCCTTGCTACCGTTCTGCGTTTTGTTGCTACTCAATGGCCCTTGTCCAAGTCACGGAACGAGGATCCGTTGGTTCGCCGATTTTTTGCTCAGAAGGAGAGACGTTTTGTTCGACGTGGTGTTTTTCTGTTGCGTTCTGATAATGATCAGTCCAGGGTCGTGGTCCCACGTTCGTTACAGTCCTCTGTCTTACGGCTTCTCCACCAAGGACATTGGGGTATAGTGCGAACGAAACAACTTGCTCCTCAGCACTGTACTTGGTTCTGAATCGATGCTGCGATTACTAATATGTACTCTTCTTGCATGGCGTGTGCCGAACAACAATCCGCACCACCGCGGAAATTCTTTGCATGGCCGAAAGCCACTACCCCTTGGCAACACTTACACATCGATTTTGCTGGTCCATTCTGGAATGCTCGATGGTTGGTTGTGGTCGATTCATTCAGTAATTTTCCTTTTGTTGTCCGGCTGTTTTCTACGACGTCATCTGCCACCATCCAAGTGTTATCCGCTATCTTTTGCATATGAAGGTCTTCCACAGACTGTTGTTTCCGACAATGGCCCACAATTCATGTCCACAGAATTTCAGTCATTCTGCAAGGCCAATGGTATTCAACATCTGAAGTCCGCGCCGTTTTCGCCGCAGTCAAACGGTGCCGCTGAACGTTTGGTCAGGACTTCCAATCACAGATGTTGAAGCTGAAAGAGTCGCATTCTCGGGAGGACGCGTTATTGCTATTTTTGTCCTCGTATCACTCTCAGCCCCGAGATGGTCGCTCGCTGGCTGAGTTGCTCCACGGTCGTCCTCATCAAACCTTGATGTCTTTGCTGCATCCGCCGCATCAGGTTCCTGTGCAGCGGCAGACGCCTACTTTTGTTCCAGGCGACGTTGTCTCCTATCGTAACTATCGAGGTTCATGGCGTTGACTCGAAGCTCGCATTCTTCGCTGCCTCGGCCGCGCTATGTATCTGGTTTTGGGGGCCTCTGGTGAGGTGTGTCGGCATCTCAACCAGCTGCGCCTCTGTCGTCGCCTGGGTTCTGCCGCTCCCCGTCTGCTTTCAGCGACGGTGCCGTCCTGTCAGCGCCCTGGGGACCCATCTACTGGCTCGCCTCAGCCCCAGGTGTTACCGACGCTGCCTTCCATTTTGCCCCATGGCGACACGCCGCCGCCGCCTGTTCTCCCGCCGGCGACGCCCGCTGGGGACGCGTCGCTGCCACCGCCGGGCGCCTCCGTGGGTCACGCGCCGCCGATCGCTTCCCATGACCAGTTGTCCTCCGCCATGGAACTCTAGCCCGCTCCGGACCATATGTCGTCTTCGCCCGTTGGGTGCCCCGGCTCGATGGAGGTCGACCCTTCGGCCCCTCCTGTCTCTCTAAGGGCGCATTCACCGCATGTTGGCGTGCACCCTGGACTAGGTTTTCAGGCGTTTCCTAGCTCCCCTCGGACCGAATGGCAGGGTGCGGGTGGCACAGCCTCGCCTGTTGTTAGGCTCCCCACCTCGTCGTATACGCCAACATTGGGTCCTCTCCACGGCGGGCGGAAGCCTTATACCACAACCGTCCGCCGATTTGCGGGGGAGGAATGTAGTGTCACCGCCAGACACCACACTTGCTAGGTGGTAGCCTTTAAATCGGCCGCGCTCCGTTAGTATACGTCGGACTCGCGTGTTGCCACTGTCAGTGATTGCAGACCGAGCGCCGCCACACGGCAGGTCTAGAGAGACTTCCTAGCACTCGCCCCAGTTGTACAGCCGACTTTGCTAGCGATGGTTCACTGACAAATTACGCTCTCATTTGCCGAGACGATAGTTAGCATAGCCTTCAGCTACGTCATTTGCTACGACCTAGCAAGGCGCCATTATCATTTGATATTTATCTTGTGATGCATGTACCGTCAGACCGATGTTCACCAATTATGGATTAAAGTTAATTACTCCAGAAGCTCCGTACTTTTTTTTACTAGACTCAATTCCTTTAACTGTTCCAGACCTCACGCCAGCCTGCGTGAGCTTAAACGCGTGCCTTCGGCAATCTCCTAGTGGCTTGGCTGTCTTGCCAAGTCACAACAGAGCTGTCCTTCCGTAAAACTGTCACTGCTGACACCCAAGACGCTGGGAATCGGCACCCGTCTTCTCTATTCATGTTGCGTGTCGCTTGGCTATTTTCGTAGCAACAACAAAATAAAAGACGTTCTGCGCTCGACGGAAGATACAATTGACAAGTTTCATGCTGCCGGAGTTTATGAAATCGGTTGCGAATGTGGACTGGTGTATGTAGGCGAGACTGAGCGTCTAGTAAGTGTAGTGGGACGCGAAATTGAAGCGTCACCCATCCACCAGTGTCAGCCCAGTTTGCAGGTGAATGTAAGTTTAATTTAGTATTTTGTTTATGTATTTTGTAATATTTGTAATGTTTGTGAGTTTTCTAAAGTTTTGTATTTATTTTTATGTTTCATGTACGGTGAGGGCGGCGCAACGAACGGAGACAGCATCTTCACTGCCGGGACCAGAGAGAAAATTGCTGGCCACTATACGTCTCGGGTCGACAGGCAAAGAGCAACAGAAGATCCTGAAACCGAGTTGTTGCATTGTGCTTCTAAAAAACTGAAAAAATAAGGATTTGTAATGTTTCTACAACAATGATGTCATAGAAAGTTTAATCATGTTGTAAATGTTCAGTCCTATCTTGTCAAGGCTCAGGTTCACGTCAATATGTAGTATATATGAAGATAATAAACTAGTGTATACTACAAAAGTTTAAATACGTGTTCCGAGGATTTATTTATGAAGAATTATATTAAGGAAGAAGGATTACTGATTTATTTGACAAGATTATTACTTTTTGACAACATTCATCGCGAGTTTGAGTCTTAAAAGTTTATTCCAGGTGGCTTCAATATTTATTAAAGCAGATAACTTGCATTAATATAATTTCTGAGAAGAAACAAACGGCATCTAATTTGGAAAAAGTTTGCGCAAGCCAATTGGACTGAGTGACGTAATTCTGCGCATACGACTCAAATGATGATGTTTTAATTACAGTTTCGTTCAAGAACCATTCAGAGACAACTTTAAAAAGAATTTAAATAATTTTGAAGTGTTTTGTAACTGACGTAGGTGACGAAGTCTGCACATGGTCATATGTCAAAAGAAAATCATTTATACAAAACTTACGTCGCTACACCACATAAGCACAAGGTTATCTGAACACGAGAGATAGATCCGTCTCAGACAATACAGAAAATTAGTGGTTGCAGAACACCAGTAACAGCGCAGGACGAAGATTGAATATCGAGACGCCCGCGTACTGGCGAAACACCCGTTTAGCTCGAGGACGAAGATCAGAAGGGCTGTAGAAATAGCCAAGCGACCCGACAACACGAATAGAGAAGACGGGTGCCGCCTCCCAGTGTCTTGGGTGCCAGCAGTGACAGCTTTGCGGAAGGACAGCTCCCGCAAAGCAGAGGGCGCGCGGTAGGCCACAGTGGCGGAGGGTACACAGAGTGCTGACGCGCCGTAGTCGGTACTAGGCAGTTAGTGAACAGCGCTACGCTGCAGTCGCCGCTCAATTTCCTATTCACCGATTTTCACCAATCGCAAGCAATAAAGCAAACTCCAATGGAAAACGCCCATTCCGCCAATGACAACCCGCAGTGCAAAGAGCAATAAAAGGGCACCTAATACCCTTCCTCCTCACCCTCACATCCAATGACAGCATTCCTCCATAGTATTTAAGTAATCAAACCAGCGCCCATTCAGCAGTTAGCAATACACCCTGAGGAAGGCATCTTGCAATAGTCGCCGAAACGTCGAACGTTTATAGCTGACAATGCGATCACAAACCCAGAAGAATTTTGACTGACACTGCCATGCTTCTTTAGCAGCAGGTCAAGACACTTGGTACCCATTTGATGCAGACACGCTTGTCACTCGTACACGCTAACATCGCCAACGAGATTCCCCTACTGGTATCCGAGGTAACTTTGGCAAGTTATAACAGGAAACTTAAGAGAAAGGTTTCTGAAATAACCTTTAGCCCGTAATAAGTTTGTAACGTAAAATTAGGTAAGGCATCCTCGTAGTTTCGTACCAGGCAGGGCGCACGGCCACTAGCCCTCGTTTTTCTTGAGTTTGTCGTCGTGATGGGCGATTCAGCTTCAGGAGCTCGTGTGACGATAGTTTCAGGAGAGAAAGATAACGAACTGTTTCTCGATCAGTAAGCTCGGTAGCGTTTCTCTTCCACGACTGAGCGTTCTCTCATCAAAGTTACACTGAGTAAATAATTAACAGACAGATGGCTTTCCTAACATTTTGTACGAACAGCGAGAGTTGAGACTTTGGATAGTCTTGTCACAGACGCTCGGAATCAGTATAGAATTCCATAAATCCCCAAAATCCTTCTCCGCAATCTGGGAAACATTCATTGTTTGTGTAAATGACATCGACATTTTGCTTTTTTATCGTTCACCAAATCTTCGTGTAAAACTCTAAGCTTCAGCAACACCAACTTTTATGCTTGTTTTGTCGATTGGATATTCCCCAAACAGTCTGCACAGCAACCGGTTACCTTCTGCGTTGGACTTATTTGTTATGTTTCTCAAGACTGAGCAAGCTTCTTTATCATCAGTAACATCATGTACCTGTACATAAAGATTTTGAAAGTAGCTATGTACTTATTTGATATTGCCTTCATAGTCTCTTATTCATCCTTTTGTACTTTTATTATGACTGGTTCCGCTTCTTACTGTATAATATAAGATGTTACTAAGATGCTTCAGTCCGGAACCGCGCGACTGCTACGGTCGCAGGTTCGAATCCTGCCTCGGTCATGGATATGTGTGATGTCCTTAGGTTAGTTAGGTTTAAGTAGTTCTAAGTTCTAGAGGACTGACGACCTCCGATGTTAAGTTCCATAGTGCTCAGAGCCATTTGTTAGTAAGATATTTCTCCTTCCTCGATTCCGTTCACTATTTCTGGTTTTATTTAAGCTAATCACGTAACATACTGTAACTGCCCGACAACATGACGGTATATTGGGTCAAGGTATTGGGATTTTGAGGTCAGACTCAGGTTGTACGTCACGTTGTTACGTCCGACTCATGGCTTGTTCCACGCGAGGTAGCAGCGCGGTCTGGGGGCCTTGCCACGGTTCGCGCGGCTTCCGTCGTCGGAGGTTCGAGTCCTCCCTCGGGCATGGATGTGTGTTGTCCTTAGCGTAACTTAGTTTAAATTAGATTAAGTAGTGTGTAAACCTAGGGTCCGATGACCTCAGCAGTTTGGTCCCATAAGAACTTTCCACCATGGCTAGTTACTTCATTCCACCTGATCAACACAATGACGGAATCCTGCTCTCTCCTGCATCGGCGTTCTGACCTACCAGCTCTTAGGGTGTTCAGCAACTACCTCCGTCCAGTGGCCGTATTACAAGTAACATCAGCAGTCTCCGCTTGTTGACGTTCCAGCCGGAGGTTGCGTATTGACTTGCTTTGCTCGCTTCTTACATTGCGAAGGGAAAGGTACTAAAATTCTACTCCGTTCCCAAGACAATTAGTTTGTTGCGTTTCAGTTCACTAAAGTAACAATTTTTCTGCCATCGGACTTCGTTTTGGTTATG
The DNA here is from genome assembly GCF_023898315.1 of Schistocerca nitens. Classification (NCBI taxonomy): domain Eukaryota; kingdom Metazoa; phylum Arthropoda; class Insecta; order Orthoptera; family Acrididae; genus Schistocerca; species Schistocerca nitens. The sequence goes on from NC_064615.1 coordinate 508,238,232, forward strand.
GTGTTGAGTCAGAGTGAATAATGAAACATGTGCATGATCAAAACGATAAAAATGCACATTCTACAAAGACAGCTGCACTCCCTTTTCCCGGTAGGCTGGGGACTGTAAACGACCGCACGAAACTCTCTGTGCCCCTGGCAACGGGCCGGGCTGTTAAAATCATTACTTTCACTCTCTCGGCCCTCCTTTTTTGCCCACTCTTGGCCTTAATTGATTAAACTGGCTCGTCGCAAAGAAAAACTTGCTACATTTGTACCACTATACCATTTTAAAACTTCAATGCTTTTTAAAAATTTTCAAAGGCTATTTCACATCTCTGGAGTGTTTAATCTTAGGTGCCAAAAGGAATTACAGGGACTAGGTGAAGTGCTAAAACCTCACAGCGGTAATACACTCGTCTTGATACAGATGCTGTGGTCAAGATGGTACCTGTCTGTCAGCGACTTGCATCTGATGCACTGCTGGCAAGATGTTCTGACGGCAAGGCACAAAATGCAAATGAAACTTTCCACAGTGTCATTTGGTCCAAGTGTTTCTAAGAATTTTTTGTGAACAAAAAGAAGATATTTTTCGGTCTTGTAGAAGCTGTTTTTCAGTTTAGTATGAGATGTTTGAAGACTGAAGGGAGCAGGAGTCCCAGCACTCCTTAATCATCCTCCCACAAGAAGATTTTCTTTTCTAGAGATCAAGAACGGATCACAATATGCTGCCTAGAGAAGGAAAAATTCGTGAAAAAGGCTATCCTGGTGTTTAGTGAATTTTAAATGACTATGTGTCTTGTACAAGCACACATTTTACAATAAAATTTTAAACGCTATTATCCCATATGTTTGCTTTCCTAAGTTTAATGTCAACTTTTTGTACTAAATATTAACCAGTCTCAACGAAATTTTTGCTGGAAGAAGTGTTGAGGCATTTGCATACTTCTACGCATTAATATTATCAAAATTGTAGTTTGTCTGTTTTATTACCATATTTATGTACTGAGCATTAAACAAAATTTAAGTTTGAAAATTGAAAAAAATACTGAACGTAAATTAATAACTTTCCTTATAAGATAAATGCACATAACTTTTGAATTCTCTCTTGTGGATGTACTTAAAAAATTTGGAATGTGAATATTGAAGTTGATTTCCAAGAATACCATTACAATCACATTAAAAATTCAAAACTCGAAAACCAATCAACTTCTGGATTTCAAAACGGCTATTGCTGCATCTTTATATGTTTTCCAAGAATACCATTAAAATCATATTAAAAATTTAAATCTCGAAAACCAATGAACTTCTGGACTTCAAAACGGCTGTTGCTGCATCTTCATATGTTAGACATGATTTTAAATTTGTTTGAAACAGACAAAGTAGAAGCGAAGTTAAATTTTTGGGCTCTGAACACAATGCTTTGGCCAACAACGCTGAAAGGCGATCCGCAACTTCATTGAAGAGACCGAGCTCAACATATATATCAATAAGATGAAAACTAAAAGTTTCTTACTAAGTTTGCTGCTGAGACCTTAACGAGAAAAAGTATTGAGAGTCTGCAGTCCAACAACAAATTACAACACCGACACAGCTAATCAAACAAAAGATAATTGAGGCAGTTACGTCTGATACTTCAAATTATGCTACAAGTCTCTGTAGTCGGAAAGTTCACGTACCTGAGACGACTTCGTAGCACTGGATCTGCGGGATGATGATGGGCAGCTTCCTTCCTGCTCTGATACCGTTCATCGCTAATGTTCCCGGAAGAAACATTTGTAACGGACGCAGGATCACTAATTTCAATGATTCAGGGAGAAAATAACTCAGAGGTTCAAATAACTTGTATGAATAATGTATTCTTGGCAAACATGGTAGCTTATTAAATGAAATTCTGAACCATCACTGCAGCGATGAGATCAATTAATTGAACATTCTTTCAGCAATCTTTGAAATTAGGGGGATCTTTTTACAAGATGGTGTCGCTCTCTTCCTTTATGTGACGCAGAAAACGGCAGCCATCTTTATTTTTGAGAGTAGCCCCATCTACTACTTGCAGCCTAGAAGTTACGAGCTGAGTTATCCCATAACTATGGGTGCACTCTCCAAGGCGGCAGTGAATACGTCGCCTGCAGTGGCAGCACCAGGTGGGACTTGGGTGCCTCGTTCCTCCTTCGCCGGCCCGCGCCTATAACTGCTTGGTGACTGCTATTGCAACCCCGTATCTCCCCTCACACAGTGGCAAGCTACCGCCTCTGGCAACCATCTGACTGCTGTTATCACAAAGTGTCATTCTCGCGTCTCTTCCACCAAGAAACATATTCTCATTGGTCGTACTTCACCTTGTTTTGCTACGTTTATATTTTAAATCATTACGTGGCTCAGAATATGTTATACATTTCATGAACATACGAGGGTAATCCCAAAAGTAAGGTCTCCTACTTTTTTATAAGTATATAGACCTGTTTATTTCTACAATGGCTTACATCAGTTTACAGCTTGATGCATTTTTGTAGACGCTGTGGCAGTTTTTGTATACCCATGTCATGCCAGCTCGCCGCCATGCTGTTCAGAAAGTTATGAACTGGCGTGATTGTTGCTTGGTCTCAGGTGTCAAATGGTTTACCAAGGTTTCGTCACCCATGACAATTGAGTTCAGAAAGTTGTCCTGTTCGGCTCTAAGGCGGTGAAAAAATGCGCGGGAAGCATCAACTCGTTGCACCATGCGGCCCTCAATCAGCATGCGTGGCAACCAACTTGCGCACACCTTCCGGTAGTTCAATGTTTCCGTTAAAATTCTGTGAGCGGTGCTTGGGGAATCCTCAGGAACCAACGTGCAGAGATTATCCAGGGTGATCCGCCGATTTTCACGCATGCTTTGCTCAATCTTCAACACTCAGAAATTGACGGTCTCCCGCTCCTTTGTTCGTCGTGAATTCCGGTCCGATCAGCTGCAAACTCTCTACACCACTTACGAATAGTTTTGACATCCATGCACGACTCACCATACACTTCCGTCAATTGGCGATAGATTTCAATCGGCGCAGTGCCCTTTGCGTTCAAAAATTGAATAACTACGCGCAATTCGCTCTTGGCGGTAACATCCAACAGGAGCTCCATTCTCAACGGCTGCCAAGCCGAGACTGAGTGCTTCAGCACGGCATGCGCATGTTTACACACAGCGCGTGAAGCACTCTTCATAACAGTGTGACCAACTGCCACACAAACAGAGTTCTGTACTTATAAAAAAATAGGAGACCCTACTTTTGGGATTGCGCTCGCATTAATAGTGAACATTTACTGGATCTTATTGATTGGCGACTCCATAGTGTCCTGTGCACTACGACCAGATAATGGGTACACTTGAAAAGAGAGACAGCATTGGTCGTATATTTTTATTATTGCAAAATCGATTTTCTGTCACTGAGTGACCATCTTCAGTGCTGTATTATATAACTTAAATTAGTAAGCACTGGTGTCAAGCTTACGGCAATCACATAGAGTCTATGTGATTGCCGTAAGCTTGACACCAGTGCTTACTAATTTAAGTTATATAATACAGCACTGAAGATGGTCATTCAGTGACAGAAAATCGATTTTGCAATAATAAAAATATACGACAAATGCTGTCTCTCTTTTCAAGTATTTACTGGATCTACTGGTTTGTTTCTTTTTAACATTTTAATCCATTAAGATACTCAGAATCCTTGACGTTGCCAATTCTATCCGTTAGTCGAGTACGCTTGGGTAAATTGCCAGTTGTTTCCTGCAGGTCTTCTGTGTGCTGTGGTGTTGTCATGCCATATACCGTATGATAGTTGTTACAGAAGCCGCTCAAAGAAACATTCACTCTGCAATGGATGCTAGCTGAGGTCTCGAAAATTTATTAAAAGCTGTCGTTCCCAGACGTCAGCCTTCCCTCGCGCAGTTGCAGTAATCAGTTTTACTCCTGATAAATTATAGGTTCAAGAGAGGAAATAAAATTCAGTATGGATTGAGAGTAAATCGAAAGAAATACGAAAGTAATGAGAAGTAGCAGAAATGCTATCACAGAGAAACTTAACATCAATATTGGTGATCACAAAACAGATCAAGTCAAGCAATTCAGCTACCTAGTAGCGAGATAACCCATGATGGGAGGAGCAAGGAGGACATAAAGTGCAGACTAGCTTTAGCGAAAAGGGCATTCCGGACCAAAAGAAGTCTATTAGTATCGAACATAGGCCTTAATTTGCGAAAAAAATGTCTGAGAATGTACATTTGGAGCATAGCATTCCATGGTAGTGAAACATGGACAGCGGGAAAACAGGAACAGAAGAGAATCGAAGAATTTGAAAAGCGGTGCTACAGAAGACTGTTGAAAATTAGGTAGACTGATAAAGTAAGGAATAAGGATGTTCTGCGCAGAACCGGCGAGGAAAGGGTTAGATGGTAAATGCTGACAAACAGAAGGGAGAGGATGATAGGACATCGGTTAAGACATCATGGAGTAACTTCCGTAGTACACAGGGAGCTGCAGAGGCACAAAATTGTACAAGAAAATCGAGGTCGTGGATTGCAAGAGCTACTCTGAGATGAAGAGATTGGCACGTGACAGGAATTCGTGTTGGGCCGCATGAGACCAGTCAACGGACGGATGAATTAAAAAAAAAAAAAAAAAAGTTAAGCAATTGAGATGGCGCAATGGTAAGTCAATGGACTCATTTTCGGGAGGACGACGGTTCTTATCAGGCGCTGATCTAGGGCTTGCATTTGGAAGGGGTCGTGTCACGGTTTGTTTCTCTCTCTCTCTCTCTCTCTCTCTCTTTCTCTCCCTCTCTCCCTCCCTCCCTCTCTTCCTCTAACAAGCCACAGCTGCCTAAGATTTTAAAACTAATAAACAATAAATTATTACTAACACATTTTTATAAATCGTTTCCATCAGTGGAAGGTACTACTCCTCTCTCTAACGACTTAGCTAGTCTGATATTCCGTACGCTCGTATTTTGATAGCTAGGCGACAGATCGGAACTGTACCTAACGCCTACCGGAAGTCAAGGAATACGGAGTACGGAATACGCAATATCAATTGCCTTCTGTTGAGGTGCTGACGTCTCGGGCTAGCTTGCAGAGTCGCCTCTGGAAATGAACGCCACCAGTTTGAGGAATCTGGTGACTGGGAGCGACTGCCAGTTGGACTTCGACTCTCGGGGAAGGGGAGTGGGGGTATCGCAAATCGCCGTGGAGCGCTCTCGAAGCCGCGGCAGGCTGCCAGCGTGCCCTCGCCGCTTCTTTATGCGTGCTCACGACCCCGCTGGAGGGCCACACCACGGAGTTACGATACTGCGGCCATCCTGGAGCTACGCTCCAGTCCTGCCAACGCCGCAGCCCAATATTCTGGCAGCGAAAAAGAGGACTCCAGCTGCTGCTCAGTGTCACTCTCAAAACCGATGCTGACCGCTATAGCAACTCAGAGTATCACATTTCACTACCTCGCCCATTAGGCCACATCCAGCAAATCTCCATGTTATACGAGGGTAGTATTTTGCGGCTCGATTCAGTACACTTCGCTAGCCCTATGAAGGCTGTCTGGAATTTAATGCACTCAGTCACAGTCGCATTACTACTCTCTGAACAACAAATGGATGTAATAAATCGATTCCTATGTGCACTAGAGAACGCCAACAGTGAATGACGTGAAAACTGAGATGTGTACATACAGCATCAATCACCTAAAAACTAACACCTCTACGGGCCCGTCCGGCTAGCCACGCGGTCTAACACGCTGTTTTCCGAGCGGGAGGGCGTGCCGGTCTCCCGGCACGAATCCGCCCGGCGGATTAGTGGCGAGGTCCGGTGTGCCGGCCAGCCTGTGGATGGTTTTTAAGGCGGTTTTCCATCTGCCTCGGCGAATGCGTGCTGGTTCCCCTTATTCCGCCTCAGTTACACTATGTCGGCGATTGCTGCGCAAACACTGTCTCCACGTATGTGTACACCATAATTATTCTGCCACGCAAGCACTTGGGGTCACACTCATTTCGTATGAGACGTTCCCGGAGGGGGTGAGGGGGTGAGTTCCACTGGCGGCCGAACCGCACAGGAACCCTGGGTTCGGTGTGGGGCGGCGGTGGGTTGGATGGAGTGCTGTGGCCTGTTGTGGGTTTGTGAACCACTGAGGGCTACGGCCGGACGAAGCCTCTCCGTCGTTTCTAGGCCCCTGGTTCAATAAACAATACACTCACACAACACCTTTACAAGAAAAAAAAAACGGGTCAAAATTTATGTTCCAAAAAAATTCAGCCAATATCACAAGATTATATCTTTGGCACGAATTGATATATAAATTCGTGATGAATTTTAGTTTAAGCATCTAACGCCAGTTGCTGGTTAATGTGGATGCCGATAGGTGCCCCCACTGGTGCTGGTAGCTCGCTCGTCCATTAACCAATGTGTGACGAGTCTAGGTAGCGACGGTACAGCAACAAAAGGCGACTATGCACACCATTTCACCGAGCGAGGTGGCGCAGTGGTTAGCGCACTGGACTCGCATTCGGGAGGACGACGGTTCAATCCCGTCTCCAGCCATCCTGATTTAGGTTTTCCGTGATTTCCCTAAATCGTTTCAGGCAAATGCCGGGATGGTTCCTTTGAAAGGGCACGGCCGATTTCTTTCCCAATCCTTTCCTAAACCGAGCTTGCGCTCCGTCTCTAATGACCTCGTTGTCGACGGGACGTTAAACACTAACCACCACCACCACCACACCATTTCACTGGCGCAACGTTAAGCTGTGCGGCGTGACTTTCGTTGAGAGTAATTTAACTGAAAATATGGAGCAGGGACGTGCGCATCTCGAATAGCAGTATCTCCCTGAGATGTCACCTGATCTCAGGGTGCGTGCTTTTATTTTCTTGTACAGGTGAGTGAAAGATTCCACGTACCAACCTTCGCAACAACAATGAGTGAACTGCAATGCCTAACAGCAATATCTGTGAATACAGTAGTTCCACATCTGCTTGCAAAAGTACGAGACGAATTTTACTATCGTCTGTATGTTAGTCGTTTAAAATCGGATGGTTCTGTGGGAAACAGAAAATACTGTAGTTCTTCGTGTAAGTCAAAATGCACCCAAGTTTCTAAACTGGTTCAAATGGTTCTAGGCAGTATGGGACTTAACATCTGAGGTCATCAGTCCCCTAGACTTAGAACTACTTAAACCTAACTAACCTAAGGACATCACACACATCCATGCCCGAGGCAGGATTCGAACCTGCGACCGTAGCAGCAGCGCGGTTCAGGACTGAAGCGCCTAGAACCGCTCGGCCACAACGGCTGGCAGTCCCAACTTTCTATCTTCATTGGTGTAGAAGATATAGTCTAGTGCAGGAACAGCCAAGAATTTGGAATGTGAGTGTTGCTCTTGCTCCAGTGCCATAGCTCTCTCGCCTGGCTGCACACTTCCCCCACCACTGCACCACACTGAGTGAGAACAGGGAAATATGTGGGAAACTGCGAAACTGCTGCATTTAAATGGCAATGCAGCTGCACTGCATACGATTTGATTTGATATGTTATTGAGAACAACATAGACCAAAACAAAACAAATTTTCAATTTTTTTAAAATTATTCATGTACTGAAGACAAATATAATTTTCATCTGGCACCCACTGTCGGCATACACACAGACGCAAACAAGTTCGAGATTTTCGCACTCATGTTTCCAAATAATCGTGACTTCTTTCGTTTCGTAACAAAAAAACGCCTTTCACACGTAAATGCTGATCTAAATACTTTACCACGATTCCAGCCTCATTATAGAGACAGAGGAACTCTTCCCAAGGAAAACAACGTAGACCTCCTGGACAGCATTAACGTAAAAGAATTTGTCTTTTACGTGGGAATTGCACATCATATCAATTAGTTCTATCTGCACTGGGGCGCTTTCAACTGAAACAGCAAACGGTCTCGAAAACAGATGTAACATTGCTGTAGGTGCTCAAAACGTTTTGAAAACTGTCCTTTTATTCTTTCTAGGCAACAATGAAGTCTTGAAATATCGTGTTTTCTTTAACACCGGTGATCTTAGGGAAATGGAAGGTGTCTTTTAGTTTGTCCTTTCCACAATGCCATTTTATTTTAAAATGGATCCTCATTAAATCAAGAAATAGTTATTTCTCACTTTGCAATGTCACTGTGCGTAGTGGTCAGTCAAGTCCACTTAAAAAATGAAGTGTGCAGCCCATTACGGATGCTCTAATTTTCGTTCCTGTTCTACTTTTTCCTTCCTGAATTAACAATAGCGGGTTTTAAATTGATATAAAGTTTCGATAATCCTCGTTCAGTTCCATCGAAAAATGTTCCAATTGACAGCAAAATAATGCGTGCACCTTCAGAAATTTTACCATTCATACCATGAATTTCTCCACATGCTCCATGCCTGCAAATTTAACACAAAGTGCTTCCTGAGTACAGGACAATGAATCTCGTCTCCCAAATCAAACTACTTTGCAGGGCAATATAAATGTCACGTGGCAAGAAACAGTTTTGCCAAACAGCCTTTACGTCAGGGGCAAATAAATTATTTTCAAGCCCTGATGTGTAGCCTGCCTCGCAGGGGCTAACATGCAGATTAGGATGCCTGGGGACTGGTTGACATGGATAGAGGACGGTAGAGGAGGGGATGGACAGAGCGAGGTGGAGGAGGAGGAGATGCATGAGGCAGGTGGATGTGTAGAGGGATAGTGGGCAGATGGGAAAGGAAGAGGGAGGTGGAGATAGTAAGAGAGAAGGGAACGTGGATATGGTCAGAAGGAGAGGAAAAAGGAAGAGACGGTCAGAGAGAGGGGTGGAGGAAATGGACAAAGAGAGGGGGGGAGGCAGAGGTGAAGAGACAGAGATAGTGGGGAGGAGGACACAGACAGAGGTGGAAGGATGAATTGGACAGAGAGGTGGAAAGGTGTGTTCAGAATGTGTTAAACGCATATGCGAGTGAAGCCACGAGGAAAAGGCTAGTTTAATAATAAAAGTCAAAACAACCTTCAGTGAACTTAAATGCAAGGGGACTGCCATTATGAGGACAACAGCAGTTCCACTGTTAAGGGCAGAGGAGATAGTGGGTAGGTGGAAGGAGTACTTTGGCCTCTACGAGAGGGATGACTTGTCTGATGACATTGAAAGGTCTCTGTTGGATTCCTTTCATGTTAATTTCTTAAATCTGTTGTCATTTACGGCATAAATTCCTCTTCTAAATTTACTGTGGCGTTTCTGACTATCTGGGAGGAGACTGAGTAGTGGAACATGTTACTTTAACTCATAAACAAGAACGATCTGTCACACTACTACACTTTAAAACACAGTTTATATGTAATTCATGTCACACAGTCTCATACGGAACCTACATCCGCTTTCTTATATATACTGTATATGATAAGATACTGTCATCCCCCTTCCCTTCTGTGTGAGAGGATGAATGAGGAAATGTAGTTCTAGTTGCATGCTTGAAGGTAGCAGACAAGCCTGTCTGCTAGAGAACAGTAGGACCAACGTCGGAACAGGTAGCTAAGCTTTCTAAAAGCAGAGAGGTTTCTATTCTTAGTATGGTCCTGTCCGTCCCTTATCATGTTGGTATAGGAAGCTGCCTCTCTGGCCACTTCCGTTTGTATTTGTGAGCCACCCTCAGGAAGGGACCACGGCAGTCTGTCCGCGGCGAGCGTCTGAAGTGGTAAGATCTCCGGCTAAGCGCGTGTCTGCTAAGTCCGCAGGACAATGGATTTCTTAAGTTCAGCCTAACTGAAAATTTAATCACCTTTATTTCAGGTTTAGCTCTAAAATATCTAATGTTATCTTAAATTGCAACGCAGTGTAATTCGAGTGTGAAGTTCAGAATATATCCCGGTAGTTGCTTTGTCACTACTTTGTGAGTAAAGTGGAACCACGTGTTGATCAGTAACTCTAACTAAGTTTATCAATCTTAAATGCGAATGTGCGTGAGATTATAACGTCTCGTCTTGACAATATTTTTCAATATCGCAATTTTTCTTTATGTTCAACCCACGTGGGGTGTACTTTGTGAGACCAGTACCACGTGCTTATACAATTGTTTGACCCATCAGGTTAATAGTTAGACGTCAGTAACCAGTTCGAGGTTTTTCTTTTGTAAATTGCCTTTCGATCTAATTTATTTTAATCATCAAAATTATTGTGGAGTTACACTCTTTGTGTGAACCAAGTTGATCACGTGAAGCATGTGGTGTAATCATCAAAGTAGCCCTCAGCTATTCTTTTCGGGAAGATTTCACAGAGAGTTAGTATGAATGTAGTATACCAGTGTGTGGTAATTACATGACGGACAGGATTGTGCTCCGAACGTAACTTCTTTGGGTGAAAATTGAATCGGTTGGTTGTGGTTAATTTCCTCTTGCATATGTTTCAACGTTCTTCGTGTGTTATTTTATGAATGCAGTGTTGTATGCAGTCTCCCAATCTTGGCTCCATATTTGATGTGTTCCGTAAGATTACAATCTCACATTTTCACAATCCTAAATAAGGCACCAGTTTAGTTATGAATCAAGTTTAAGATGCTGAAATTTCAATGATCAATGTTAAAATAAATTTCCAAATATAAACTGAGTTATTTCTTTTTATTTAAATTCTCTTTTATATATATATATATCACCGGTTGTCGTATGACTATTAAAAGATTATAATTAATGTTAGTCTGGTTGGGAATTTGGTAAGCTAGACTGGATACCTGGTGAAACAGTTGCGCAGTAATGCAAGGTTAACTTCCCCAGACAGCTCACAGCTTTTAACCCGCTTTTATTGTCTATCAGCACCGCTTTCATAGCAAATTAAAGCAACAACATTACAACATGATGGTAGTTGTTATGACATAGGGGAACCAGTATTAGTGTCAGAGTTTAAGAGCGCTTTCTACGATTTGGGATCAAATAAGTCAGAAGAAATAGATAAAATTTATTCAGAATTTATGAAATCACTGCTGGAAGTGAATCAAAGGGCTATTCAAGTTGGTATGTAGACCCTGTCAGACCATAAGACATTCAGAAAGATGTCATCCAGACAAACCTGAAGATAGCAAGGGCTGATAAGCTGACAAATATCAATCTATTAGCTTAAGAGTTCAAGCATCCAAATTACTGACAAAAATTCTAGAATTTCTCAGCAGCCACTTAGACAGCAAGTCCATCAACGTGAACAACCACTCAATCATGCAACTGGGAAGCATCCAGTGTTAAACATAGCTAGTGATTTTCCAGGAGTGTTGTCATTTCGAGACTTAGATTTCACGCTACTTTAGTCTAGGAAAGTTCACTGATAATCTGAAAACTGATGTACATAATAAAACTTAAATTAGAAATTTAAGGAAAAAATAACAACACAAAAACCTCTAAAAAGTAAAAAAATAATATTTATTGTCACTTTCAGGTTAATATAAGTAGTAATATTTTGATCCAAGCGTCGTCGCGTCGAGGGACTGCTAAGTAGAAAAAAAAAAAATCTAGAACAGCATACTTTCATTGTGGCTGGGGTTTAGCGTCATCTCTTCCAGTCCCGCATCCACACCTCAAAATAGCTAGTGAAGTTATAATTACTTATTATATATAGAACATGAAAACCAATCTGTCTTTCATTAGCTTAACATTGTTAAGGGATAGAGTTAGCTATTTATTTTATGTCATATCTTTACATAATTACGTACGAACTTAGTTTCATGTATGAATCTATCTTACGAGGCCTATATCGTGCAGTAGTTTCATGATAGCGTACGAACTCAAGCTTTGTTAAACCGCGAACGCGAGTCGCACGGCGCGCTATGCCGCGCCGCGGGGCGCGGCAAGTATGGCAACCCGAACTTGCGCTCGCCTGAGGGCAGGCGTCGTTGACGGTAGTATCTGCACAGCGAATTTTTCGGAGTAAATTAATCGAGACTCAATGATTAGATATTGATAGACTCAACGATGCATGGGGCAGAATATTACTACTTATGTTAAACATAAAGAGGCAACACTTTTTGTACCTTTTAGATGTTTTTGTATCTTTTTTATTTTTAAGTTTTATTTCATGTTTTTCAAACTTTATATGTGAGTAGTAGACACGGTACGATCAACACTCTATCCCATATTCACACAAATACTTTCCGGGACGAAACACGAAATTGCGACGCGAGATCTTGCCTCGCCGAAATGTGCGTTTTCCGACAACGGATGTATTTTCTTAAATATTTATCACAGTTGCAAGAATCTGGCAATTCAATATCGCACATGCGGTTTTCAGTTTCAACTTGAAATTATTAGTCCGACTTTTTTCTTTTCCTGGTTTCTTTCTTTAATTCACACACATATTCGTTGATTATGTTTTGGTATGTATTTAGCCAAGTTAGGTAACATAAGCAATAAACTGTGGCTATAATTCCAAATCAAGTTGGAAGATAAATGGGCTGCCATTGTGCTTTTTTGCATAGCCTACCTAAACTATTAGGGCAAAAACATTTGGTTTAGCACTTAATTGTAGAACTGAAAAATAACTACAAAAAAGACTGGGAGAACATATGTTTATCTTTTACACTTGAGTCGCTATCACTATTTTTCTGCTTTGCATGTGCTAAAACGTGCGACTTCAAAACACAAGACTCATCATTGTTGACCTAACGTAAAAGATAAACATACGTTCTCTCGGACTTCTATTTAGATCTTTTTGAGCGTTACAATCTGGCAGTACGTAACTTGATGTAGCTCGTATGTATTACGTAGTGTATATCAAGAGAGCACGCTGGCGGCAAACATTTTTACTTAACTTAGTTGATCAAATTTAAACGGCTGAACAGACGTTCATGGAACCTAGCTAAGAACCATCCCGATTAAATCAGCTTCAAAATTCAAAAAAAATTAATTTAAAAAAAACTGCATTAAAATCGGACATATCATTTTGGAGACACACACGCACACCTTAAACTTGTATCACGCCTCTGTTTGCGGCGTGGTTGCAAATACAAAAGCTTTTAGTAAAATTCTCTTGGGAGGGAGCTGCAAGCCCGTTGGATCGGTATCTAGTACCACGTGGTTTTTTTTCTTTTTTTTATATATCACATGAGTCCTAGTTCTGTGTGCAACATCACTACGGCCTCATCCGTACGTGGGAGGGTCTGTGGAGAAAGAACATTGCCAGATTGTATTCACCATTACCATCAGGACCTGGCACAAGGCATAATGGTACAGGGAACCAACGGGTGCACAGCTCGACTGCCTGGGCCAGATACACTATGTGATCAAAAGTATCCGGACCCCTGGCTGTAAATGACTTACAAGTTTGTGATGCCCTCCATCGGTAATGCTGGAATTCAATATGGTATTGGCCCACCCTTAGCCTTGATGACAGCTTCCACCTTCAGAGGCATACGTTCAGTCGAGTGCTGGAAGGTTTCTTGGGGAATGGCAGACCATTCTTTACGGAGTGCTGCACTGAGGAGAGGTATCAATGTCGGTCGGTAAGCTCTGGCACGAAGTCGGCTTTCCAAAACATCCCAAAGGCGTTCTATGGGATTCAGGTATGGGCCCTGTGCAGACCAGTCCATTACGGGGATGTTATTGTCTCCTAACCAGTCCGCCACAGACCGTACATTATGAACAGGTGCTCGATCGTGCTGAAAGAAGCAATCGCCATCCCCGAATTGCTCCTCAACAGTGGGAAGTAAGAAGGTGCTTAAAACATCAATGTAGGCCTATGCTATGATATTGCCACGCAAAAGAACAAGGGGTGCAAGCCACTCCATGAAAAACGCGACCACACCATAACACCACCGCCTTGGAATTTTATTGTTGGCGCTACAGACGCTGACAGATGACATTCACCGGGCATTCGCCATACCCACACCCTACCATCGAATCGCCACATTGTGTACCGTGATTCGTCACTCCACACAACGTTTTTCCACTGTTCAATTGTCAAATGTTTACGCACCTTACACCAAGCGAGGCGTCGTTTGTCATTTACCAGCGAGATTTGTGGCTTATGAGCAGCCGCTCGACCATAAAATCCAAGTTTTCTCACCTCCCGCCTAAATGTCATAGTACTTGCAGTGGATCCTGATGCAGTTAGGAATTTATGTGTGATGGTCTGGATAGATGTCTGCCTATTGCACATTACGACCCTCTTCAACTGTTGTCAGTCATTAGACGAGGTCGGCCTGTACGCTTTTGTGCTGTACCTGTCCCTTCACGTTTCCACTTCAGTATCACATCGGAAACAGTGGACCTAGGGATGTTTAGGAGTGTGTAAATCTCCCGTACAGACGGATGACACAAGTGACACAGAATCACCTGACCATGTTCGAAGTCTGTAAGTTCTGCGGAGCGACCCATTCTGCTCTCTCACGCTATCTAATGACTACTGAGGTCGCTGATTTGAAATACCTGCGATTAGGTTCAAAAATGGTTCAAATGGCTCTGAGCACTATGGGACTTAACATATGAGGTCATCAGTTACCCGAGAACTTAGAACTACTTAAACCTAACTAACCTAAGGACATCACACACATCCATGCCCGAGGCAGGATTCGAACCTGCGACCGTAGCGTTCGCGCGGTTCCGGACTGAAGCGCCTAGAACCGCTCGGCCACACCGGCCGGCTGGGATTAGGTGGCAGCACAATGCACCTAATATGAGAAACTATGTTTTTTGGGGTGTCCGGATACTTTTGATCACATAATGTAGTTGGCAATTTGGATAGCAGTCCTACGAGACTTACTACGGTGCCTTCTACCTCTTCCCGCTACATTTGGTGTTGCTGTTACATTCGGTGTCAGAAGTTGCCAATACAAGACATATGTCCCACTCTCGGTATCTCCTAAGCGTCATCTATCGACAAGATAAGTTGAGAGAATATTTTGCCCTTTCTGTCCTGACCAACTTCGATGCAGAAGGGGTTCAACTGATGCCCTGGCAAGCACGTTGTCCAGGAAACAATCTGGACATGGTTTGCTGCGACACTAGTACCCTACCGCTCGGCAGCCACACGATACTGAACCCCGGTATTGAGTCGAAGACACATCTTATAGACACCTCTGTCGGTCACCCAACATCAGTTCCACTTTGAGTCCAGTCGGGTAAGAGGCACTGCTGCAATGGGGATGACTATTCTGTGTACATTATTCCGCAACCTGGATACCACCACATCGCCTACAAATGTCACCTCGTATTGTTCCACTATACTGTTGTGTCAGCACACTAAGTAGAATTACATTATTTGCTATCCTCCCAGGTGCTGGAATTTTAATGGCCAGCAGTGTAGAAGTAACGATAGACATTTAACAACAACGCCCATCAACAGGCCGCAGTAGAACAGCCCGGCGATTTACCGAGTACTGAGGTAAAGCCCGGAGAATACAAGCGCGCGAAGGCGCAGTCTCAGTGGGAGCCTGGGGGAGTCCGCCAGCGTTGAACCCACGCAGGCGGCCTTTGTGTGCGCCGGCGAGAATGGATGCTGCAGGCGGGCGCGACCTGCCGCAAGCGGGCGAGGCGAATCCCAGCCGCGACTATAGCGCCGTAGCTCACCACGGCTAGCGGGCCCTGTGTAATGTACACAAAGCGCCCTCGCGGCGCGCTGGGCGCCGAGTTTGTCCTCCCTCTTGTAGGCCGCCGTCTCTGTAGCCAGCTACGCGCCCTTCTTTCTTCCTTCCTTTCCAGCTAGCATCGTTTCCCCTCTTGGCTCACATCGGAAACGACTTTGGCGTAATAAAAGGAGAATAAAAGCGCGCGCGTGTGTTGTCTACTCGCGGGTGCGTGGGGGCGGCGATAAATTCGGTCGGCGACCTCGCCTGAAGGACGCGTAGCCTTGCTGTCTAGTCACGTGACCGGAGGCCTCCCTTCGTCGTCAGGGTGCTGCGTTGTGGTCAACGATCTCGTCAGTACCTCCAACTCTGCAGATAAATTATACGAGTGTTATAACCACACAGAGCCTAAGACCTACGAGTGATCACAATATGTTCTCCGCTTAAATTGTGGACGTAGATCATCATCGGACGCACAGCAATGACTGTTGTTAGAACGAATGGTTCAAATGGCTCTGAGCACTATGGGACTTAACGTCTATGGTCATCAGTCCCCTAGAACTTAGAACTACTTAAACCTAACTAACCTAAGGACATCACACACATCCATGCCCGAGGCAGGATTCGAACCTGCGACCGTAGCAGTCGCGCGGTGTTGTTAGAACGTATACATAAATTTACATGTACGCAAGTTTTGCACTTCGTTTCCGTGACTCTCTCTCCCTCTTTCTCTCTCTTTCTCTCTCTCTCTACTGAGCAGCCACCTTGCGTTTCAGCTCTTGGTATGAAGAACAATTCATGTCCTCCATTATATTTAATGTACTCCAGCCTGGGTCTTCCCGTGTACTCTCTGCCTGCTATTCTTCCCTTAATAAATATATTTTCAATAGACAATCATGTCGGAGTATACGACCTATCAGGTGAGACCTTCTTCTTCTTAGTTATTCCAGGAAGCATCTTATTTCTCTTGCTCTTATGAAAAATTCTTCGTTCGTGATCACTTCTCTCCAGCTGATTTTCATCATTCTTCTGTAGCACCATGTTTCGAATGCAGCGAGTTTCCTTTTCTCTCTCACACCAACAGCTTCGCTGCCGTATGTTGCAATGCTCCACACATGTTTCCAACACTTATTTCCTTAGGTCAAGGCTTATATTCCTTCTAGTGAGCATGTTCTTCTTGTTATTAAAAGCATTCTTGGCCTGAGCAGTTCTCCACACTAACTTCTTCTAGCTTCTTCCATTAAAAATGGTTCAAATGGCTCTGA
This sequence comes from Schistocerca nitens, assembly GCF_023898315.1. Classification (NCBI taxonomy): domain Eukaryota; kingdom Metazoa; phylum Arthropoda; class Insecta; order Orthoptera; family Acrididae; genus Schistocerca; species Schistocerca nitens. The sequence continues at coordinate 508,255,017 of NC_064615.1, forward strand.
GCACTATGGGACTTAGCATCTGAGTTCATCCGTCCCCTAGACTTAGAACTACTTAAACCTAACTAACCTAACGACATCACACACATCCATGCCCGAGGCAGGATTCAAACCTGTGACCGTAGCGTTCGCGCGGTTCCAGACTGTAGCGCCTAGAACCGCTCGGCCAACCGGCCGGCCTTCTTCCATCACTCGTGATTTTATTTCCCAGGTAATTAAAATCCTTCACTTCCTCAGTTGTTTTATTTTTCAGTTTAACCACATTCATGCTTTCTACTTCAGACTATAATTTTTGTTTTACGTGTTTTTATTGTCATATGGAATTCCTCCACCATTACTCTATCCATCGTGTTCAGGTTTTTTTGCACACCTCCGTCACTTCCTGCAGTTAGTGGTATATCACTGCCAAATCTCAGCATGGCTACCCTATCTCCAAGTATTATTACAACTATTTTTCCCTCTTCTCTCATCTGGTCGATTGCCCTCTGTATGAACTGATTAAATACGTATGGGGATAGGGAGCAACCTTGCTGTATCCCTTTTTGAATTCTTATTTTTGATTCTTCTTTATTATCATATCGAACTACTCCGATTTCACGTGTGTAGGCGTTATATAAGTCGTCTCTCTCTAAAGCTGATTCCTCATTGATGAAGGATGCTCAATACACATCCCAGTTGACATTGTCGAATGCTCTCTCCAGATTTAAAAAAATGTTATGAATGTACTCTTGCTCTTCTTTCGCTGTTTCTCTGTCACCTGCTTCAGTGACAATATTGCTTTTCTTGTTCCCACACCTTTTCTAAAACCTCACTGGCCCTCAGATAATTGTCCCTCTATTTGTTTTTCCATTATTTTCAGAATAATTTTGGTAACTATTTTCGATGCGTGGCACACCAGACTCAATGTTCGATGTTGTTCACACGCCCTTGCATCTGGTCTTTTTGCTAATGGCACTATTATGCATCTAACAAAGTCTTCTGGAAACTTCCCACACTTGTAAATATTGCATACCAAGTCATAAAGTGTCATCTTCGATTTATTACCTAACTTAATAAATAGTTCTCCCTGTATTCCATCAGTTGCCGGAGCTTTCCTTACCCTAAGGTCCGTAGTGCTTTCTCATTCCCTTCTTTCACACTGTCTGTTTAAAATATGAAAAATAGAAACAAAGTGATCATTCACTAAATTTAAAGTTTCTTTTGTACTTATGTCCTGTTTCGGATGTTTTGCTTTATCATCAGCTGACTGTTCCTTAGTTTAGCTGCACGATGTCCCAATACCTGCAGTCCTCTCCGTCTTTGTTGTTTAGGTTCCTACAGAGCTCTGTATTTGAACTTAACACATTCTCTGCTCACTGTAAGCAGTACCATCCTCATTAACGCACAACAGTTTGTCCTGTACATTTTACAGACAGTTATCGTATACATTGTAACATCATGCGCAAGGGTCTGTAACTTCGACCTGGAAATCGTCCACTTTTATTTTAACAAATTGAAAGTCCGGAAAATCATTACCGCCAGAGAGCTCATAAACTACGTAAGAAGTGTCCATCCACATATCATGTACTTAAAAATATATCAGCATCATCCTCCTAACAAATTTTCGTAGTTCTACGTTCTGTCGTGTATTACGAAGTGGGAGGGGCTCCTTTTTTACTCTCATTTATATCGACTAGTTTGCGGAGCCTTATGTAGAGTATTAACACCTTTTTCTCACTCACCTCAACAACAGACATTCCAAACATTTTGTGAAAGTAGAAGCTTAACTGAACGAAATACTACACAACAGTAGTCATTAAAAGTGACGAGAAGAAATTAGGTAGTGGTTGAAGATCATTTCCTAATCATGTTGTTGATTATTTAACTAATAAAGTAATATGAAAGGTGCCGCTACCTACGATGCCGGCAATAGTGATACTGAAACGCTTGGATAGGTATCTACAAGAGGGGGAAGAACATAGAGAAGGAAAGCAGGGAGTAGATGCAAATGAATCTAAGCACTATGAGACTTAACATCTGAGGTCATCAGTCCCCTAGACTTAGAACTAATTAAAGCTAACTAACCTAAGGACAGCACACACATCTATGCCCGAGGCAGGATTCGAACCTGCGACCGTAGCAGGAGCGTGGTTCCAGACTGAAGCGCCTAGAACCGCTAGGTCACAACGGCCGGCGGGAGCAGATGCAAAATAGGTAGTATCGACATTGCGATCAGCTATCTCAAAGCTGGGGTGTGACACACGTAGATGGAGAGCTAGTGTTAAACTGGAAGCGAACGCGGAATGTTCTAGAAGAAACAATAGGAACAATTGCTTTTCGGAATACAGCAACCTAGAAAGTAGGGTCAGTTGTTCACTAATAGCGCAGTCCCGTCTACACATTGGGTTTTGCTTAGAATGTGGTCAAAATACTTCACATTCACTGTGGTCAAAGTTCAGAATTGAGATATTTAGATTCAGAGTGGAATAATACATACTAACGTCTTAGAATGAAGGTAGTGCTTTCATCGAAAGACTCTACATCTATTCCGACTTTTCCATTATTCGCTCTTAGTAGTCCCTGAGAATCAGGAATTAAATTTATTCTGGGGTTATGATATTTTTGCGGTTTGACTGTTTTTAACAGGGAATAGCAATTAGAATAAAAATTGATATACACTCTAAGACAAAAAAAAAAAAGATGCGCCTAAAGGAATTATCCGAGTGGAACGGTAATCGGTAGATGTGTTATACATATACAAACAAATGATTACAGTTTCAGAAAAAATCGATGATATATTCAAGGGAGAAAGATTCACAAATTGAGAAAGTCAACAGTGCGTTGGTCCATCTCTGGACCTTTTGCAAGCAGTTATTCGGCTAGGCATTGATTGACATAGTTGTTGGATGCCCTCTGAGCGATATGGTTTCAAATTGTGTCCAACTGCCACGTACGATCGTGAAAATCTCAAGAAGGGTTGAGGAACCTGCCCATAATGCCCCAAATGTTCTCAACTGGGGAAAGATCCGGCGACCTAGCTGGCAAGGTAGCGTTTAGCAGGCACGAAGACAAGTAGTAAAAACTCACGGCCATGTGCAGGCGGGTTTTAAGCTCAGGATGGTTTGCCATGAAGGGCAACAAAACGGGGTATAGAATATTGTCGACGTACCGCTGTGCTGTAAGGACGTCGCGGATGACAACCGAAGGGACGTGCCATGGAAAGAAATGGCATCTCAGACAATGAGTGCCGAGCGGTTCTAGGCGCTTCAGTCCGGAACCGCGCTGCTGCTACGGTCGGAGGTTCGAATCCTGCCTCGGGTATGGCTGTGTGTGATGTCCTTAGGTTAGTGAGGTTTAAGTAGTTCTACGTTCTGGGGGACTGATGACCTCAGATGTTAAGTCCCATAGTGCTCAGAGCCATTTGAACCAGACCACGACTCCTGGCTGTCGGGCTGTATGGCGAGTGACAGCCAAGTACGCGTCCTGCCGCTGTCGGTACGTCTCCAGACACGTCTTCACTGGTTATCGGGGCTCAGCTAGAAGCAGGACTCATAGCTGTAGACAATTCTACTCCATTCAATGAGTTTCCAAGCCGAAGATGTGTAACTGACATGCAGACAAATAGCTCCAAGCGACACAGAGATTATGCACAGCGTGCCAATACCTGAGGCTGTGCCGTCACATAACTTGTAATCCAACTCTTCAGCCATAGCAACTCGAATTCCGCCGCCAGCAAGGAAACGGTGGCGGATCGTTTTTTCGCTCAGTGATGCGTATGCGTGCTGCGCTGTTGCTGTCCACCTGCCCCAGGTAACAATTCTGACAAACACAGAGAATAAGAATCCGTGTAGCATTCGTACGCCTGGTATTTATATACTCCTCTGTTATTTCGTTGTTTCTGAGAACTGGAGTGCCAAGCAAACAAGAAGCAGTAAAATACTCCATCTTTTATTGAATTTGTGACTTTCTTTTTACTGTTGTTTCAGTTATCCGAACGAGATCGTTGAGAAATGGTTTTTCTTTGTAGCCAATGCACACAAAGACTACAGACTTTCAACGAATATACGGTGACTAACTAATCAATCTGAACACTAAAAAGCAAATATTCAGTTTCATTACTTCGAGATACTAGATCCGTATTGCTTACAATGAAATACTCTTTGCTATTACTTCAGTTACTACTTACCACCATCTTAGTTGTTTCCAATAGTATCTCTTTGAATGTACGGTGTTGTGCAAGATCTGTGGGGCAGTGGAGGATAAAACTCGTACATTAAGATGTAGAAGAAACACTGAGTTGGACCTTTTTATACAAAAAGATATTCTGAGATCAGCAAAAAGTTGGATAAAAGTCTGGCAGGGACATTTTCTTGAAATTGGTTTTGCAAGAACAACAAAATGGACTTATGAATGGAGACCAAATACAAGAATACAGAGAGGAAGATTATGAAAGTAGTGGATGTACGCTGTGGTAGAGATTACAAAAACTCTTGAAGATAGAGGTTGGCATAAAACTGCAATGTAAAGGATAGAATGGAGAAAACTTGTTGCAACGGTTATGACCTACACAGGCGTGTATTGGCGTGAGAAGAAGAGGTAGCCTTAGCTCCACTACCGTAGCTAATTATATATACCATTGCTGTAACTATAAAACTGAGTACCGCTATTTAAAATCAAGTGTAGCCTGCTTTTCACGTGCTGCACTTTGCAAAGGTACTCCGCCGCTCTCCAGTTTGTAGCTGCGTTTTGTATCCTCTTGGACGCTACAGTGGACGTTCTACATCTATACTGTATAATCAAAAATATCCGGACAGTCTTATGTGATGCGGATTTGATCATTAATGTTACAGGGGCAGACCCGCCAGTGTAGAAGAAGGCTGGCAGTATTGTGTTGTCAGTAGAGAAATAGTAACAGCAGAATGTGTCCGTCAGGAGAGCTCAGTGACTTCGAACGAGGTCTAACCATTGGCTGCCAACTGAATAACAAATGTATGTGTACTCTGAACCCTTCTAAAGCTGCCCCTACGAATTGCTGGTGATGTGATTGTGAAGTGGAAACGCGAAGGTACAACCACAGCTAAACCGAGCCCAGGCAGACCTTTGTACTGACAGTCAGATACCGTCGAGTATTGCGGTGGATGATTGTAAAATATCGCATGCAGTCAGCGGAAGGAATCCCTGTGAATACCAGAGTTGTACCAGCAGTCCAGCTAGCACAATGACTGTACGCAAGGAGTTAAAAACAACAGGGTACAATAATCAAGCAGCTCCTCATAAGTCACACATTTCTCTATTCAGTCCCAATCGATGTTTGAGTTGGCCGAATGGATAGCTCAGGATTGGCATCACGTTCTTTTCACGTCTTCACCGATGAGTGTTGCGTATGCCTTCAACCAGACAATCGTCGGAGACGTGTTTGAAGGCAACCCGGTCAGGCTGAACGCCTTAGACACACTGTCCAGCGTGTGCAGCAAGGTGGAGGTTCTCTGATGTTTTGAGGTGCATTATGTGGGGCCGACGTACGCCGCTGGTCGTCATGGAAGGCGCAGTAACGGCTGTACGATACGTGAATACCATCCTCCGACCGATAGTGCAACCATATCGGCAGTACATTGGCGAGGCATTCGTCTTCATAATGACAATTCGCGCCCTCATCGTGCACATCTTGTGAATGACTTCCTTCAGGATAACGACATCGCTCGACTAGAGTGGTCAGCATGTTCTCCGGGCATGAATCCTATCGAACATGCCTGGGATAGATTGAAAATGGCTGTTTATGGACGACGTGACCCACCAGCCACCCTGAGGGATCAAAGCTGAATCGCCATTGAGGAGTGGGAGAATCTGGATCAACAGTGCCTTGAAGAACTTATGGATAGAATGCCACGACGAATAAAGGCATGCATCAATACAAGAGAGCGTGCTATTGGGTATTAGAGGTACCGGTGTGTATAGCAGTCTGGACCACCACCTCTGAAGGTCTCGCTGTAGGGTGGCATAACACGCAATGTGTGGTTTTCATGAGCAATATAAAGGGCGGAAATGATGTTTATGTTGATTTCTATTCCAGTTTTCTGTACAGGTTCCGGAACTCTCGGAACCGAGGTGATGCAAAACTCTTTTTGATGTGTGTATATGATTTCTGTGTCCGTGCACAAACCTGAAACTTCAATACGCGAATCTAGCCGATTCTATAAAAAAATACTTCCCGTCCACATCCTAAAGTGTATTTTGTGAAATTATTTTTCAGTTTTCATAATAGCAGAATACCTGGAGAAGTTCTGCACACTGAAAAATTAGCTGAAATAACAACTAGAATTTTCCGCCTGTTGGAATTAAAAGGCTCAATAACAATGTTGGCACGTACATCGACGGTCAGCGATTATAATAAGCGGTTTATAAAACGAGAAACGTGTTCAACTGTTGATGTGTCGCCTAACAGAAACAGCAACACCAACCGTAGCTGAAAACAATGAACAGAAGGGAAGAAACGCCAAAAGAACTGTCATCAATTATACAAAAACTTAACGGAGGCTTGTAATAAATATTAACGTAAATTATGAAGAGATTTTACAGTGTAAAAACATACAAAGACGGTATGAACTCATGAATATATGTCACTATTCCATTGTAATGTAAAAGTAATTCTCACAGTTGCGATGATGTGTGTGATTTTTGATATCACCAATAGATGGCCATGTAACTTCTGTTTTGGATCATATTCTATTAAAAGAGTTTTATTATATCAGATAAAATGATTCTGGTAAAAATAAGTTAAATTAGTTTCGCTTTTTCAGGTGCAGATATTTTTATAGCAAATTTCAGAAAAGATGTAGCACTAAATTTCTTGTACTGGTTAAGTTGTTGATGAATTAAATACAGTACCAAACTATCTTTGAATATATGGAATCGATACATATTCAAATGGTCGAAGTCTTGTAATAATGGCGTTGTATTAGAGACTGACTTTCTACTGATAGTCTGTGTGGTCTGTGCGTCAGTGTGGTATAATTCACTCAAGTAGGCAGAAGTAAGGTTCTGTACTGTGACTACCATGTTATGGCACTTGCCGAACTAAGAATGAGCAAACTACGTACAGTCACCGTATACTCAAGAACCAAAGAATACCAATGTGAGACATAAGAGGATTTATATGAAACAAGTGCTGTATCCACCGCAGATGTATTTGAACAGCTGTAACAGTAGACAAAGTTTTAAACCATTTAACGCCATTCCAACCCAAAATATTATATTAACAATAAAAGTATTGTTGAATTGTTGCGGAAATGAGAGTGTGTAGAACGTGAACGGGCGGAAGGCGTGGTTTAGACACATAAGCACTCTTTAGTACGGTCGGAAAGAATTACGTTACAGCTCGAGTCACTGTGCTGCTGTAATAAATAACAAAGGAAGACGCAGCCCATACTTCCTTACTTATGAATGCAAAAGAAACTGTCATGTTTCCATGACTAAATCACTGAATCGATTTCGATTAAATGTGGTATGGAACGCTAAGGAAGAGCTTAGGCTACTTTGGAAAGTGTGCCATATAAGATACTTATTGATCTGAAGAATACAAAGCGAATTAGGGAAATAATTACTTTGAAAAACGTATTTAATCTTTGACTTTTGAGCTTCATCATATTCGTGAGAATGGTTTGATTGGTTCATACGTTCTACATAATACGATTCAACGTAATGAATACAATGCTTAATCATTCCTCAACGTGTTTAATCCATTCTTCCATAAAAATGTTATTGGACGTGACAATAACTCTGTCTATTAGCTTTTCACGACGAAACCGCTGGACCAATTGCGATGAAATTTTGTATGGTGATAGCTTGAACGTTGAGGAAGACAGGCACTTTTTGGGTGAAAAAGGAGAGAAAGAAACCGACCCCTAGGAGAGTGCAGTAGGGAATGGAAAATCTTTTTTTTCCGTCAGCGAACATAAACATCTACATCTATGGGATTACTCAGCAATTCACAGTTAAGCGCCTGGCAGAGGGTTCATCGAACCACGTTCAAGCTATGTCTCTATCGTTCCACTCTCGAACAGCGCGCAGGAAAAACGAACACTTAAATCCTTCTGTGCGAGCTGTGATTTCTCTTATTTTATTATGATGACCGTTCATCCCTAAGCAGGAGGGTACTAACAAAATATTTTCACGCTCTGAGGAGAAAGTTTGTGATTGAAATTTCATCCCGCCGCAACGAAAGACGCCTTGGGATTGTCACCCTAATTCACGTGCAGTTTCAGTGGCACTCTCCCCTATTTCGCGATAGTTCAAAACGAGATGCCCTTCTTTGAACTTTTCCGATGTCCTCCGTCGATTCTATATGATGCGGATCCCACACTACACAGCAATAGCCGGCCGCCGTGGTCTAGCGGTTCTAGGCGCGCAGTCCGGAACCGCGCGACTGCTACGGTCGCAGGTTCGAATCCTGCCTCGGGCAAGGATGTGTGTGATGTCCTTGGGTTAGTTAGGTTTAAGTAGTTCTAAGTTCTAGGGGACTGATGACCACAGATGTTAAGTCCCATAGTGCTCAGAGCCATTTGAACCATTTGAAGCACAGCAATACTCCAGAAGAGGACCGAGAAGGGTAATGTAGGCATTCCCCTCAGTAGACCTTTTGCATTTTCTCGGTGTTCTGTCAATAAATTGTAGTCTTTGGTTTGCTTTACCCACAACATTACCTATGTGATAGTTCCAATTTAAATTATTCGTAATTGTAATGCCTAAGTATATGGTTGAATTCACAGCCTTTATATTTGTGTGATCTATCGTGTAACCGAAATGCAGCCGATTCCTTTTGATACCCACGTGGATGACTTCACACTTTTCATTATTTAGAGTCAATTGCCACTTTTCAAATCATACAGATATCTTGTCTAAATAGTTTTGTAATTTTTATCATCCGATGACTTTATAAGACGGCAAATGACAGCATCATCTGCAAACAATCTAAGAGTGAGAGCTACTCAGATTGTCTCCTAAATCGTTTATGTAGATCAGGAACAGCAGAGGATCTTAATACTTCCTTGGGAAACGCCAGATATTAACTCTGTTTTACTCGATGAATTTCCGTCAGTTAATATGAACTGTGACGATAGTCCATAGGCACACAATTTGATTAGAAGTTGTTTATGAGGTACGGTGTCAAAAGCCTTGTGGAAATCTAAAAATATGGAATGAATTTGACGTCCACTGTCAACAGTATTCATTATTCCGTGAGAGTAGAAAACTTTTTGTGTTTAACAAGAACGATATTTTCTCAATCCGTGTTGACTGTTCGCTAATAAATCGGTTTCTTCGAGGTATCTCACATCGTTCGAACTTAGTATATGTTCCAAAATCCTACTGCAAATCGACGTTAGCGATATGAGTCTGGGATTCAGCGGATTAGCCTATTTTCCTTCTTGGGTATTGGCGTGACTTGAGCAACTTTCCAGTCTTTAGGTACGGATCTTTCAACGAGCGAGCGGTTGTATACGATTACTAAATATGGAGTTATTATATCGGCGCACTCTGAGAGGAACCATATGACAAGTATTAAATTTCTTGTATAATGTACACATTCTATTGTTGTTGTTATGATGTCTGTGGCTGTCCTCCCCAGAAAACTGTGTATATAAAAAAGTTTCTAGGAGTAGTACCATAATTACTAAGCAAAAAATTCACTGGAACACTTGCTTGCGTTAACCTGTAGTTTTCTGGATCAGCTTGGTAACCACTGTTTGTATTGATCTGAGGTCTCCTCATATAGCGTAACACGTCCAAGACAGGGAGGTGAGTGTGGTCCGCGTTAGGTCGTGTACCCTGGCCAGCCTGGGTGTGGTGTTAAGTCTGTTCCACATGTCTGTTTAAGCGAAATAATAAAGATATGCTAACACACAATACAGATACGGACTCAGCAAAGCAGGGTAATGGCAGGAAAAATCCAAGGAAAGAGGTACAGATCATTAGCTCTCGTGGTTTGGCGGACTGGAAAAATGGATGGCGTTTTTAATCTGTTTACACTAAGAATAAAATTTCACAAAACGTTTGAAATATTTTTTGCGATTTAAAGCAAAAGTGCAGACAATACATTTCCATCGTCACCAGCTAAGAATACTGCCATATTAGGCATCATAAATCATTGGGGAGTAAAGAAACAGGAAATAGATGGTGCAAAGCAAGTGCGAAATTTCCAGCACAGAAGTCGTCATAAGCAAATAAACTGTTAAAAGGAAGAAAACAAACAACAGACTTTCAATTACCGAGAGTAAATTGGTAGCTAAAAGCCTTCCGAAATCCAGAACTGGGTTTCCAACTGAAAAAGCAATATTTTATCATTTCTGAGCGAAACAATAGAGCCGCTTCATGAAACGCTTCGACCAGCAGATTTCCTTTACGACTTAATAGACTTAATTTATGGACTCGTGTAAAACTACAGAACTGCAGCCTTGGATGAAAATTTACTTTACTGGCTTCAACGTAAGATATTTCAGCGAAAGAATGCAGAAATCCCGCTCCCAGTCATCTGTGTTTATCTACCATGTACTCGTTGTGCTGATTATTATTTCAGTTTTACTGTCAAGATGCAAATGCCGGCCTCCTTGAAACAGATGTTGATAGCAAAATCGGTCTTGAATATTCTCCAACCAAGTAAGATGTGAAAACGGAAGCAAGGCCATATTGAGCAATTTTTAAAAGGATTCCGTAAACTAAGCGATAAAACGTATTTTCATGACATCAAGAAACTGTGTAATTTTTTTGTCTTTGTTTCGGTGTCTCTCTGCCATTTACTGTTTCGTTGAGAGCTCTTAAGAAGAGCGCGGATTAATCGAGTTCAGGAATATGAAAATTTCTGTCGGACTTGATATATGAAATAAGGAAACAGAAATTACCATAACTAACTGTAAGCATATCATGAAGAGATGATTTTGTACTACTAAAGACTTCTGAGTTGCTTGCGTAAACAGTAACCAACAGAGAATAATACAAAATAAGTGGTGAGTCGTGAATCACCCATTCTAGGCACTCCAAATATGTTTTTATCAGCGAACATTATTATTATTATTATTACTTGAGAATAAGTGCATCAGGAGTACCAAAGTACTTCGAGGTGGGCATTTGCCTCCATATTTACGAGTATATCATTCTATTCCTGCGAGCATCCTTTCTCTCTTCAGACACGTTGTTCCAGTCTTCTGCTGCCTCTTGGTCAATTTGCGTTAGTGAATTTTAGAACTGAAAGTCTCCGGTTTTGTACATCATACGCAGTAATTCCTACCAATTTCAAATCAGTTTGGATCTTGTCAATCCATTTCGTCGTCTTCGTTTTGGTTTTATTCCTGCTGTCGAAGAATTCGACTAATGTGATCATAGAATATTAGCATGCGTTTTCTAATTTCACTATGGCTATTTGCGTACTGACTGATTTCCTGTTTGCCCTTGAATCGGTATTGCTCGTCTGTATGTTTTGACCTAGAGTTTTCTTACGATTACGTGTTCCTACTTCTCAGTGTTTTCTATGTCTTACTTCGTGTTCAGTATTTGTGTTTCTGATCCATAAAGACATTCTAGTTTAATTATGGCATTGTAATGTCTTATTTCTGTGTGCTTGGAGATATATTTCTCGTTATGCATAATTGGGCAAGTCGGTATACAGTTTCCGTCTTTTGGTGTCTACTTTCGTTTCTTTTGTTTCTTTTTCCTGAATGGTTTTACTGAGATATTTCAGCAGCGAAACACTTTTACTTTGTCATATTTCGTCTCCGTGAAGTTTGGCGCATGCTTGCAGCAGATAATGTAGGCCATCTTTTCAAAAGATTTCTGGAGACCGTTTATTCTGCAGCTTCTTTCAAGAGTTGCTAACAGCAGTGTAGCTGAGTATGTTCTGGAACAAAGTGCACTGTTGCCAATTTTGATGATGTCATGAACGTTAGTAGTATGGGTATGACGATCCTGCCCCACATTGTTTACATTTGTGATCTAGGTCAATAACCTAGGCCTGGATTCTGACCCACTCCATTTAAATCACATGACACAGGTCATGACCTCTTCATTATGGCACCAAAAGACATGCCCCCTTGTAACCAAGCCCTCCCCCCATGGTCTCACCATCCATCCCTGCCACTTCCCCTTCCAGCCAATCACAAAGTGTAATAACAAGAAGCAAACAGTATCCTAGATGGTGGGACTTGTCCAATTGTGCTGGTGTGACAATTCAAAAACAAAAGCATGTCACACTCCCTCACACCTCCTGCCCTCCCTCTCCATCAAATCACAGTGAAAAGTAAAAATGACGAGGTCAAAGATATTTGACACACACACTGCATAATCCATAATCCATCACTTATCTCTAGTCCAATCAGAGTCTAGTACTTTAGCCATTGTTAAAATGAAAGGGCCACTTACCATGTAGCACCATGTAGGCTGTGCTCAAAAGTATATGAGTGACCTGAATTATTTATTACAAATAGGTCACGTGCTTAAAATGTGTTTGAACTGCGTAAAATGAAGGAAGTGTGTCGAAAACGTTTTCATTACTGACTTCAAAACATCGTTTACGGACTAGCTCACTAGTTGCATCAGTAAATTTTGTGGAAAGCTATATATCATTCACTAATGGAGAATTGGAAAGTGTATAAAATATACTCTCAATAAACAGCTAAAAACCAGTGTCTGCTTATCCACTGTAATCAGCAAATCAGTAATATGGTGTTGTCAAAAATGATCTTCACTTTAAATATTATTCCACAAAGTTTTAGGAAAAGAAAATAAATTCAACTACTGATTCAAGCTCATTCTGCGTGTCTTAGTCGGTAGATGACCGTTCTGATAAAACATCCATTGTTCAGTCTGAATATCAAGCTTGGTTCAAGGCACAACAGAGCCTCAGATTAATTTCCACATCTATGATGCTTGTCAAGTGTCATAAGGTTTTTCCCAAGGTCTGAAAAATACGTAAGTGCAGTGTTTACATCAAGTATTTCAATGCTACATATTCTTCTCATACACAGATATTCGTCAAATTAAGGCCTGAAACATGATTTTCTACTCTACAGTAAGTTCACCAATGGTATTTCCATGTCCAAATAGTTACAAATAGCACGATAAAGCAACAGTAGATATTAGAGATCAGGCGTAAAAGATCAGTAGCATAAAACTAATTTGATTAGGTTTATAGCTGCAGAAAATACCTTAGCTAAAATACTATGCTAAGCAAGAAAGCACACAAACAAATAAGCAGTCTGACTTACTGGAAGAACGTAATTTATTGGGCCAATCCTCTATGTAAGTCACAATATTCCATCAAATTTAATATTTCCATATCCAAATTGTTCTGAAACGCCATTTTGGGAGGGACAAAGATAATGCATCATGTTATGCACTGGTTTAAGAATCATGAAAGAAGGTTGTACACATGGAAGAACCCTGGAGATACTAAAAGGTATCAGATAGATTATATAATGGTAAGACAGAGATTTAGGAACCAGGTTTTAAATTGTAAGACATTTCCAGGGGCAGATGTGGACTCTGACCACAATCTATTGGTTATGACCTGTAGATTAAAACTGAAGAAACTGCAAAATGGTGGGAATTTAAGGAGATGGGACCTGGATAAACTGAAAGAACCAGAGGTTGTACAGAGTTTCAGGGACAGCATAAGGGAACAATTGACAGGAATGGGGGAAAGAACTACTGTAGAAGAAGAATGGGTAGCTTTGAGAGATGAAGTAGCGAAGGCAGCAGAGGATCAAGTAGGTAAAAAGACGAGGCCTAGTAGAAATCCTTGGGTAACAGAAGAAATATTGAATTTAATTGATGAAAGGAGAAAATATAAAAATGCAGTAAATGAAGCAGGCAAAAAGGAATACAAACGTCTCAAAAATGAGATCGACAGGAAGTGCAAAATGGCTAAGCATGGATGGCTAGAGGACAAATGTAAGGATGTAGAGGCCTATCTCACTATGGGTAAGATAGATACTGCCTACAGGAAAATTAAAGAGACCTTTGGAGATAAGAGAACGACTTGTATGAATATCAAGAGCTCAGATGGAAACCCAGTTCTAAGCAAAGAAGGGAAAGCAGAAATATGGAAGGAGTATATAGAGGGTCTATACAAGGGCGATGTACTTGAGGACAATATTATGGAAATGGAAGAGGATGTAGATGAAGATGAAATGGGAGATATGATACTGCGTGAAGGGTTTGACAGAGCACTGAAAGACCTGAGTCGAAACAAGGCCCCCAGAGTAGACAACATTCCATTGGAACTACTGACGGCCTTGGGAGAGCCAGTCTTGACAAAACTCTTCCATCTGGTGAGCAAGATGTATGAAACAGGCGAAATACCCTCAGACTTCAAGAAGAATATAATAATTCCAATCCCAAAGAAAGCAGGTGTTGACAGATGTGAAAATTACCGAACTATCAGTTTAATAAGCCACAGCTGCAAAATACTAACACAGATTCTTTACAGGCGAATGGAAAAACTGGTAAAAGCTAACCTCGGGGAAGATCAATTTGGATTCCGTAGAAACACTGGAACACGTGAGGCAATACTGACCTTACGACTTATCTTAGAAGAAACATTAAGGAAAGGCAAACCTACGTTTCTAGCATTTGTAGACTTAGAGAAAGCTTTTGACAATGTTGACTGGAATACTCTCTTTCAAATTCTAAAGGTGGCAGGGGTAAAATACAGGGAGCGAAAGGCTATTTACAATTTGTACAGAAACTAGATGGCAGTTATAAGAGTAGAGGGACATGAAAGAGAAGCAGTGGTTGGGAAGGGAGTAAGACAGGGTTGTAGCCTCCCCCCGATGTTGTTCAATCTGTATATTGAGCAAGCAGTAAAGGAAACAAAAGAAAAATTCGGAGTAGGTATTAAAGTCCATGGAGAAGAAATAAAAACGTTGAGGTTCGCCGATGACATTGTAATTCTGTCAGAGACAGCAAGGGACTTGGAAGAGCAGTTGAATGGAATGGATAGTGTCTTGAAAGGAGGATATAAGATGAACATCAACAAAAGCAAAACAAGGATAATGGAATGTAGTCTAATTAAGTCTGGTGATGCTGAGGGAATTAGATTAGGAAATGAGACACTTAAAGTAGTAAAGGAGTTTTGCTATTTGGGGAGCAAAATAACTGATGATGGTCGAAGTAGAGAGGATATAAAATGTAGACTGGCAATGGCAAGGAAAGCGATTCTGAAGAAGAGAAATTTGTTAACATCGAGTATAGATTTAAGTGTCAGGAAGTCATTTCTGAAAGTATTTGTATGGAGTGTAGCCATGTATGGAAGTGAAACATGGACGATAAATAGTTTGGACAAGAAGAGAATAGAAGCTTTCGAAATGTGGTGCTACAGAAGAATGCTGAAGATTAGATGGGTAGATCACATAACTAATGAGGAAGTATTGAATAGGATTGGGGAGAAGAGAAGTTTGTGGCACAACTTGCCCAGAAGAAGGGATCGGTTGGTAGGACATGTTCTGAGGCATCAAGGGATCACCAATTTAGTATTGGAGGGCAGCGTGGAGGGTAAAAATCGTAGGGGGAGACCAAGAGATGAATACACTAAGCAGATTCAGAAGGATGTAGGTTGCAGTAGGTACTGGGAGATGAAGAAGCTTGCACAGGATAGAGTAGCATGGAGAGCTGCATCAAACCAGTCTCAGGACTGAAGACCACAACAACAACATGCACTAGAAAAATATAATCCATTATATTGACTAATAATTACTGTTTTCATGACAAATGTTTCAGGCTTACTAGAGGCTATGTACAATATCAACTTTCGACGAAAGCTGTAATATTTACCAATAGTAACTATGGTGTCAAGGGTCTCTAAACGTTTATAGACTGTATCTCCTATAACCAAGTACTTGTATTAAATAACACGATGTGATAAAACACATCACACATGTGACATAACCAAAAGACAAACCGAGCGAATCCCAATTTAGGAAGGAAGAAAGAAGGTGTTTTGATGATTTTATTGCAATGTAGTTTTTAAATCTTATATTTTTTCTTAATACACACCGAGAATTTTTCCTAATTTAAGACATACATCACAAATAAGGAAGATGACAGAGCTGAAACATCTCCACAGAGAACAACAAGCCAAGGTCGACGTCTCGAAAGTATACCCTTTTATAAAATTGTTTATCGAGTACAAACACACACATACACACACACATACAGAGATACACACACACACACACAAATACACACAGGTTTCCAGAATGAGATTTTCACTCTGCAGCGGAGTGTGCGCTGATATGAAACTTCCTGGCAGATTTAAACTGTGTGCCCGACCGAGACTCGAACTCGGCACCTTTGCCTTTCGCGGGCAAGTGCTCTACCAAGTTTGGAAGGTAGGAGACGAGATACTGGCAGAAGTAAAGCTGTGGGTACCGGGCTTGAGTCGTGCTTTGGTAGCTCAGTTGGTAGAGCACTTGCCCGCGAAAGGCAAAGGTCCCGAGTTCGAGTCTCGGTCGGGCACACAGTTTTAATCTGCCAGGAAGTTACACACAGGTTGTTTATCGTAGAGTCCCCCAAATTTAATATTTGTGCTTATAAATTGTGTGTATTGCTTATTAAAACACACACATCTCACTTATTGGCACCATTTAAATATATTATGGGTTAGTAGACGACTGTAGTTCGATCTTTGCACCATGTATTAAATTCATCTAAATACACAACGATTGGTTGCAAAGACATGCACATGAACAATTCTGCAGATCTAACTTATAGTTTAAAATGCACCAAGAATTAACAATGTTACTCTCTCGTCTAAAATTCGTCTCTAAGATGAAAGTTCGATATTCCTACCCACACTCTGCAAGCGCAATGGACCTTCAAATTAAATATTTCCACTTCTAAACTGTGTGTACAGCACATTAAAGTACACATAGCCCACTCACTGACAACATTAAATTCATCTAGAGCACTAATGCAGATTTAATTTACAGCCAAAAGTACACCAATAATTAGCAAAGTAAACGATGATAATATTAGAAGGAAGCAGTTAACCATACATCTTGAAATGCGTTTAGCTTAGTAATATGATCAGAATACCTCCCAATAACACAGTGAAAAACGTTTTCATCTTCTGCTGTTACACAGTGTAAAACTGTGTTCTCTGTGGAATGTTTATTATAATGCTATTTCCTTATTAAAGTAACACTGAAGAAAGTGAAAGTATTATATAGCTTATTAAAAACAGAGTGTCTCTGCAGTGGGTGTCAGTTCCTGAGTATGTCAGCTACTAGGAGGGCTATTAGCTACTGCAGGTGTTAGGTACTAGATTGTCAGCTACTAGATCTTAAATAGAAGGGTTATTATTACAATTGTTGCGGGCTGCAACATGAGTTAGTGGTAAATGGTGATATCAGTACTGTTCTTTACCCAGCACTAATTTTCGCTGTAGGTATGCATTGGTGTGTTGGGAACTTGGTATTGATTTGGATGAAACATTAAACTCTAAATATCCTTCCTGTAAACACTAAGTGACCATCGACAACACTCTCCTGTGTAAAATTTTGTTTCCTTGAAGAGACGGGAGTGCTATTCCATTCATGCAGACTAGCTGCTCATTAGATTAAATGTATAATTTTCGTCATGTGCGCTGTGTCTGAATCCTATTTTACCTAGAGTAAGGGCGTTTCTTTTTTGTAACAATAAATTTACTAAAAATGAACAGTTTTCACATATACAATGTTTGATCTTTTTTTTCATTCATAATTTTATCTTTTCTAACAACGAACTGCTAATGCCAGCAACAATTAAATAATTTGTGAACTGCTCCATCTGACTGTCACATTCCAAAAGCTGACGCAGTGTCAACTTACGCAGAAATGTGCTAGGTCTCTTCGACATAGCCATAACTAGACCGTAAAATCTCTCTGACAGTGCAAATTTATGAACCACTAAGACTCCCTCTCCAATAACTGAACTTTTATGTCTCATGGGATATATATTCAATGGAATAAAACCAAGGGAGGCCCTCGTCACACGCCATTTCATTTCAATTGCAAAAAGTGTTAGTTAGTATTATACTGTTTGATACACTTTATACACATTTTTGTACTTTATATACTGTGCAAAATAAACCACTATCGTCAAGATATTGTAATTTTCTATTTTCTAAACTAACTCTATTCATCACTCTGCAACATTTTTCAACAACTTTTTTCATATCCTTTAAATTAGGCTTGTATTGCACACAAACCGATTAGAGCGCTAGTATGCTTAGTTAGGTAAGCCATCTGCACACTCAGGTTCAACGGAATTTCTGTCTATAGGAGTAATTCTGACACAAGTATAGCTTTTTTTTTTAAAAAAAAATAAGAGGTGGAGCCCCTCCACGCCCACACCGGCATGATGGCCAACACAAAAGGTCTACTGCCATCTCTGCATAAGGGTTGGTATTCACTAAAGTGAGGTGTCGCAGGATGAGAGTACTGCGGGTTTTTTGCGTACGTCTGGTTAGGATTAACCATTAATACGCGCTCATCTGGAGATAGATTGGTCGAAATCTGACGAAGGGTAGCGGTTTGAAGGGCAGAGGAAAAAAAGCGCTAAGGCAAGAGCCAACGGAAAAAAACCTCTGCGAAAGTTAGGTCGGGCGGTAAGAGCAGTAGCGGTTGTCTTGCTGCCTGCGATAGGTTGTGCAAAGATAGGCTTTGTTAGTAGTGGGTATCATGCATGTCGATACCTTGACGTTGTGCGTTTGTGCTGCTCGGCGGCTGGCGCTGGGTGCTGGTACAGAGTCCTCGTTCAGCGTCAGCAGCCTGCAACAGTTAGGTTTGTTATCGATCTTGTGTCCAATAGGTCATATACCGGAGGCACAGTGTGAGGGAATGTTGGTAGATTGTTTGTGCGTCTGTGGGCGAGCTCGCCGGTGTCCCTGCTGTGGCCTGTTGGTCGGCTCTAATAGCAGCTGGTAGTTGCCAGTCAGTGTTGCTGATATGCAAGGGCTTGCCAACGTTTGTCGCTGTTTGCGTATGTCAGTTAACCATAGGTGGCTATGCCCTAGCTAGGTCTTTGGCCGCTTGTGCTTCCACCTGTGGTTGTGCACAAGTATAGCACACATACATACAATTATATACTTAGCTGACTCCTGCTCCTCATTGTGAATTTTATGTTCCAGTACAAACTTGACAACATCACCGAAGAGCAATTTAACATGTGTGCGCTAGACTGAGAATACGCACTGAAATGTTAACTTCATCTTATCACCCACAAACGTATCGACAATGGAACCACTGTTGCTGCTGAAGATACTAAAGTTTTGAGGGAATGGTTTGTAGTCAGTTGTCATGCAATCCTCGATGTATTTCAGTTTCCTACTAGTTGATCCCACTTCATATCACTGAACTGCATCTTTTTTCCTCACCAGACATTCTCTATTTATATTATAACTTCATTGTCTATGACAGATGTTAAACTGACATTCTGTGTTCTGTTCTGATATATCATATTTGGCATCACAGAGCTTGTCTGTGGGCTTAGTCAGTGGAGCAAGTGATGGATGTGGTGGAAACTAGAAGTCTGGAAGTAGTTCTGCATGCTGATTTCTACTCCAGCATGGTGAGAGCTGCAAACTGGGTTGATTTCTGGTGCTGCCCAAATGTATCAGCGCGCTATTATATACATGACGGAGACGTTGACCTGGGGGAAAAAAAACACGAAAAACACACATATAATGAATAAAAATAATAAAATTAAGATCGAGGAATGTTTTAGTATTTATGTCCAAGTGAACAAAGCATTTTTTTCTGTCTGGGGGTGGTATATCTCTGATGACACTTCATAATGATTATCATCCTTTCACTAAGGAGTACAGACTGCAAGTGGCAGGTCCACTTGAGGGCTAGTAAGCTTGGTTCAAATGGTTCAAATAGCTCTGAGCACTATGAGACTTAACATCTGTGGTCATCAGTCCCCTAGAACTTAGAACTACTTAAACCTAACTAACCTAAGGACATCACACACATCCATGCCCGAGGCAGGATTCGAACCTGCGACCGTAGCAGTCGCGCGGTAGTAAGTTTGGATGCTGAGGAAATTGAAACAGCTATCTTAGACTAGCAACAGTGCAGGCTGTCCCCATATCGTCAGGTCCGCCACCTTGTAGTGTGGTCTTGGATTCTGATATCGCCATTTTGAATTCTAAACTCAGAACCACGCAGACTGTGGTACTACCATCAAGATTACCATCTGACAAGTTTTCTTGTGCTGCCCATTTCCGCAGCAGCTGTAGGTAAGTTAAAGTAGTTCAAAAGAAAACGCCTTTTGCGTGCTCCACATTAAGCTTTTTATTTTATTTATCTTGTGCACCCAGATGCGTTTTTCCTTAGTTACAAGGTATCTTCAGCGTGTGTCAGATCAACATGTAATACATTAATTTTAAGCCAAATAGCTTTCTTTCAGCCGGCAAATAGGTAAGAAGTTTGCACTTATCTTTTTGGACGGTTTTCAACGCATAGCAATTTTGTTATACCTAGAAAACAGTGATCAAATGATTAGTTTCTACACCTGCAATTTACAGGAGTTTTGTCTGATATTTCCGGAAGAAACCTCTGTAGAAATGATTTGTCTTCATGCTGCACAATCGTGAACCTGCATATGGAATTTAGTGTAAGTTATAGCAGCAGACATTCACTACCATGAGCATTCACAACCCTGGTCAGCAAAAGACTTACTGTTCAAACAGCCGTGTTATATGAAGCACATCAGTATCCGTCGGAAATAAGTTAGAAATCCTATGGAAAC
This sequence comes from Schistocerca nitens, assembly GCF_023898315.1. Taxonomy (NCBI): domain Eukaryota; kingdom Metazoa; phylum Arthropoda; class Insecta; order Orthoptera; family Acrididae; genus Schistocerca; species Schistocerca nitens. Next base: position 508,275,771 of record NC_064615.1, read on the forward strand.
ATCAAATGTCTGTAACACTTCTCTCTTAGAACATATTACAAGAGACCATTTTCGCATGACATCCGCTAATTCGACGTAAAATTTACTGTATGCATCGACTATAGTGTCTATGTCCAATGCATATTCTGTTGCTTTGAATAGTTGTCTTTCTTCGTCTTGGTTGATCTCAATCCTGATACGCAGCCGATATCGTTAGTCCATTCCCTTTCCTTTCTCCACTCTCCACCCTCAATTTTTATACAGACAAGGCTTACGGACGAAAGGCTGCATAATTATGGTAACGAGTGTGAGCGTCAAGCAAGGCTCAAATTAGCATCGGGTCATCGCTTTGGGTTACAGACAGAGGCCGCTGAGCTCGACAATAAAGTCTGGAATCCCTAAATACAGGATGCAAGTTGTTTCGCACAGTTACGCGTGTTTAACTGCGTGCTTGGGAATCGAGAGCGCAAATAAACCACGTAGCCGGCTTGCGGCTGATTCCCAAACGGTGTTGTACGCACTTCCGCCAGGTGCTAGAGCGGTACCATACCGCAAACACAACACTGCTGAAAACCATAAAAGTGCGTATAACCCTTAGGTACACAACTGTATACAAAGACTACTATACTATTGCGTTGCTGAGTGGTAGACCATAAAGGGTTGTTTAGCCACCTAATACGAAACGTTTCCTCCTCACTGATTGACCCTTTCCCTTCAAGATGTATTTTGTAGCTTAAGTGTATCTGTTAACAGAGTTGAGTGCTTATTTGTTACCCGTTTGTATTGCCGATTGATAAGAGGTACGGTGCACTCAGTGAAGGGTAGAGGAGGGGATAAAAAGGAGGCTTCGTAAATCCAATTCGCCTCATGCCCCATCAGACAGACAGACATATCTGTTCAGCATCCGTACGAAGAAACACAAAGAGAGTAGCGGACAGTGACTAGTGGCAAGCTTAGCGCCTACTAGAGGCGTTTGTCGCGAAATCTCAGTACTGTTTTGTCACTCATCGTGAAACTTCCAGCATAGTCTCACCCTCGCCCCTTCCTCCCTCCCCCAACGCTATTTCATATCCTGTTCACACAATCCTAGGGAACAGAGAGAACTGAACCCCGGTGACGGAATACTCACCGAAAAGCCAAACCATTGTGACCACTGCCAATACCAAACTGAACGCCGCCTGGTGGCGTTTCACCCACATGACACGGTAGGCAAACCACAGCGTGTCCCAAATGTTACGATTCATCTTCATAGAAACATTCATGTTCAAAAATGGCTCTGAGCACTATGGGACTCAACTGCTGTGGTCATTAGTCCCCTAGAACTTAAAACTACTTAAACCTAACTAACCTAAGGACATCACACACATCCATGCCCGAAGCAGGATTCGAACCTGCGACCGTAGCAGTCGCACGGTTCCGGACTGCGCGCCTAGAACCGCGAGACCACCTCGGCCGGCCAAAAACATTCATGTAATCAGTCGTTATTGCACGGGTCCTTAAGGTGCTCTCCGTAACAGAAAGAACAGCCATTGTTTCCTGGAAACATTCGAGGAGGTGTGTGCGCTTTATCGCCGAAGTTATGGAAGAGAGACACCAACAAAGACTGATATCAGGCTTCTTGTCAACAAATTCAGACAAAGAGGGAGAGTGCTTAACGAGGAACGTCTTGGACGACCTTCAACATCTGACGACGCAGTCCGGGGCATCGAGGACGCCACTAAAAGGCGTTCATGCGCTTCCATTCGTCGGCTGAGCGGCGAGCTGAACATTCTGCGATCCATTGTCTGACGTATTCTTCGTTTACGCTGAAGAAGAAGAAGGTGTATCGAATCCAAGTAACACATCACTTGGAGGAGGAAGATAACGTGGTCCGTATGGAAATGCGAGCTGACTTTTAAGAGGCTGTGGAAAATGTAAACCTGTTAGATAACTTCGTCTGCTCGGACGAGCCCATATTTCACACAAGTGGTTTTTTGCACCATCACAACTTCCGGATATCGGCCGACAAGAATCCTCATGGGGTGCAATAATGCTTGAAAAACACGTAAAAATTGAACGCCAATGCCCAAGCCTACGATTTATGGACCACTTCCCTTTGCAGAGGAAACCATGAAAGGTGTCAGTTACCTTGACATACTTTAACTTTTCCTGGAACCGCACCTGAAATCTGATGGAATTCTCAATTCTGTTGTGAACCAAAATGACCGCCGCTCCTCCATATTTTTCTCCCATTATTCGAGATTGCGTCAACAGCCATATTTCCTGGACGTTGGATCGGCAGAGGTTCACCGCTTATGTGGACTCCGAGGTCACCTGACCGTAACCTCGTAGTCTTCTTCGCGTGAGGGCTACATCAAGTTTCACAAGATTAAAAATCAGTAACCTACGTCAGCTGCGTGATCGGATTGTGGAGGCAGTCAAACATCATACCTGATCAACTCTACAGAATGTACTGCAGCAGAAAAGTAATCTATTTATGTTGACAGGCTGGGTGGCCATTTTGAAATATAATAACACTCTAAGAGAAAAAGAAGGACGCATCACGAAGGAATTCCTCAAATTCGTCACAAATTGATTTTCACACAGATATACTTCGGCGACTGATGGATGTTGTGACACTGCAACGCAATTTTAACGGGCAGCTGGCAAGGATAATAAACATCGGATATGTCGATACCAGGACATAAAGTCTTTGCAAATTATATTCCGTCCCAGTTCGACAGTAATTAGGCCTCGCAGATACGCACGTGAACAATATATGCAGATGTCACCATTTGAGAGAGGACGTGTTGCTGGGCTCAAGGAAGTCGGTTGCAGTAATCGGCGAACCGCGCGTCACTTCAATAGGGCGATGCCACAGTGCTGGCGGGAATGGATGAACCATGGCTAAACACAGCACCAAGAAGGATTCGATCCATAGAGACAACAGAACTAGATGACCGAGCAATCGTCAGAGAGGCACTCAGAGCCCCAGATTCATCATTATCATTGAGCTGTGACGCCATATTTTACTTCGTTTGGGTCTCGTATGACGCCACTGGAACGAGTTTTCTATCGATTTACTATTTGTTCAGTAAAAAAATTGTTCAAATGGCTCTGAGCACTATGGGACTTAACTTCTGAGGTCATCAGTCCCCTAGAACTTAGAACTACTTAAACCTAACTAACCTAACGACATCACACACATCCATGCCCGAGGCAGGATTCGAACCTGCGACCGTAGCGGTCGCGCGGTTCCAGACTGGAGCGCCTAGAACCGCTCGGCCACTGTGGCCAGCAGCGCCCATTCAGCAGTTAGCAATACACCCTGACGAAGACGTCTTGCAATAGTCGGCGAAACTTCGGAATTTTATAGTTGACAAAAGGGTTAAAAACCCAGAAGAATTTTATTGACTGTGGCAACGGCCGCGGAAGCCTACGTATACGAGCATGACAGTGTTTTTGACCTCATTTGAAAGTTCGGTTTGTCATTAAAACAGTGATTCTATAATTCGTCACCGTTGTTATCCAGCAGTGAAGGTATTGATTACGTCTTGCCACTGGTGTGCTTTATGTATGACAACAATCTCTTTGGGTTTTCTGCCAGATTTCGAGACAGACTTTCAAATGGTTCAAATGGCTCTAAGCGCTGTGGGACTTAACATCTGAGGTCATTAGTCCCCTAGAACTTAGAACTAGTTAAACCTAACTAACCTAAGGACATCACACACATCCATGCCCGAGGCAGGATTCGAACCTGCGACCGTAGCGGTCGCGAGGTTCCAGACTGTAGCGCCTAGAACCGCTCGGACACCCCGGCGGGCTTGTTCAGTAAGCATCTTGTGTCGAAGTCGGCCTACGAGGAAGTGTGGTGTGTCTCTGGCTGGGAAGACAGTTGGCCTGAGACAGCAGAGTTGCCCGGTGAGAGCCGAATTGTTTGTGACATCGGGTTCCTGTGTGAGCGCTAAGTTGGGCTGTTTGAGCCAAGTTGGCCTGCGAAAGCCGCATCCGTCCGACACAGGACATTGGCTGTTGGACGAGTGGTGCGTGGGGTGTGTCAGTCGGTTGGTGGGGTCTGCCTCCGTCGCGTCCGCCAGCTAGCGCGGGCCTCCGGCTGTGGAAAGGCGCAACTTTGTGGCGTCCGATCGTTGGTTAGTGACACCGCAATTAATCGGGTTGTATGGACTGCCGCTTCACGTTGCTCGCAGCCTGGTTCGTCTGCTCTACCCTGAACCGATCTGCCGGACACGCCATCCGACTGTTTAAAAATTACCATCTCGAGGCACCTCTTACATCCATGCTGCGCCGTCACATTACACATTATTAAGTGTGGCTTCGTTTGGCTTCAATAATCTGAAAAGAATAACATTAAACTGTGGCCTTAAGATTTAAATTGCGAACTTTTACGTAGCTGGCCCTTTTCTTATTATTACGAGGGTAAGTCAATTATTATCCGCAGTTTAGTTATATTTTTGTTTATTTTGGTGGTACTGTCGTTTTACGTTGATGACGCATGCTTGTTCATTTGTTGTTATATCTTTTCAATTTTCAAGCTGCTAGGTTAGTTTGCTATCACTGCCGTGCTGTTAACCATGGCTGCTCCGCTGTCTGTTTGCACCAAGCCGCGCGGTTCTGGCGCTGCAGTCTGGAGCCGCGAGACCGCTACGGTCGCAGGTTCGAATCCTGCCTCGGGCATGGATGTGTGTGATGTCCTTAGGTTAGTTAGGTTTAACTAGTTCTAAGTTCTAGGGGACTAATGACCTCAGCAGTTGAGTCCCATAGTGCTCAGAGCCATTTGAACCAGTTTTTTGTTTGCACCAAAGACGAGGAACGTTCAGTAATCCGTTTTTTGTGGTCGGAAGGCGTATCAGGGGCCGAAATTCATCGAAGACTTTCGGTACAGTACGGAAACAGTGCTTTGTCACAACAGAGTGTCTACGAATGGATTGAAAAATTCCGAAATGGTCACACAAGTCTTACGCAAGTTGAAGGAGCCGGACGACCGTTTACCGCCACAAATGAAGAAACCATTCAGCGTTCAATCGAAATGATTCTCTTAAACAGACGATTAACTATTGATGAAGTGCCGCATCGTCTGCAAATTAGTCATGGTTCTGCCTACGAAATCATCCACGACAGACTTGGGTTTCATAAAATTTGTGCAAGATGGGTCCCAAAACAAACGCGTTTGGACATCTGCAAGAAACATTTGGATCGCTAAGGTAACGAAGGGGACAATTTCTTAGACAGGATCATTATTGGTGACGAAACATGGATCCGTCATTACGATCTGGAGAGTAAACGGCAGAGTATGGAATGTAAACATCCAAATTAGCCGTGCAAGAAAAAGTTCAAGACCCAACCGTCCGCAGGAAAACTGATGTTTACGGTTTTTTGGGACGCACAAGGTCCAGTACTGGAACATTATGGGGAAAGGGGCACAACAATAAACAGGGTACGTTACAGCGAGAGGCTTTCTGTTAGGCTAAAGCCTGCAATTAGAAGCAAACGCCGAGGATTGCTTTCAAAAGGTGTTGTGTTGTTGCACGTTAATGGCCGTCCGCATACTGCTGCCCACACTGCTGAAACGCTCCGGAAACTCAAATTTGAAGTACTGGATCATCCTCCATAAAGTCCCGATCTTGCCTCACTTGTTTGGTCCTCTCAAACAGGCGTTAAGGGACCGTCGATTTGCCTCAGACGAAGCAGTGAAAGAAGCGGTGCATTCCTGGCTCGCAGCTCAACCGAGAACCTTCTTTTATGAGGGCATCAGGAAGCTTGTACAACGATGGACCAACTGCGTTGAAACGCAAGGAGACTATGTCGAAAAATGATGCTTTTGTAAGTTTCCTATTTCATTACAATAAAATTTTGTAATTAATTTACGGCTAATAATTGACTTACCCTTGAATCAATAAAAGCATGTTACATTTCCCATAACTGCGGGCTTAAGATTTAAATTGCAAATTTCACCTGAACTTTACGTAGCTGACCCTTTTATTATTATTATTATTATTATTATTATTATTATTATTATTAAAAACACGTGGCGTTAAGATTTAAATTGCGGTACTTATTTCATTGATTTTAAATTAAATTTTAACTTATCAGTAAATTGTTATTTACATGAAATAATAACCAGTTGATCTGTGGGCCCGGTCCTTCCCGTTTTCCTTAACTCCCGGTTGTCCGGTTCAGTTATCGATGGGACGAGCACCTGTGCTTCAGTGTCCACAATGACCATTAATAGTCGGCTCACAAAAAGGGGCTGAGCTCACAGAGCCCGTTATACCGACTTATGTTGATCTCTGTATACCAACAAGCCTCTTTGCAGTGGTGTCGGACACATTCGGCCTGGAATCTCATTGACGGTAGTGGTCTTCAGTCATGAGTCCTTGTTCGAACAGAGCCCTGATGACTTGTCTGGAGACGCCATACGGTTTGACAACCAGGAGTAATGGTCTAGGGTACCATATCATTTCCAGGACACCTTTAGTAGCCATCCTCAGCACCTTTACAGCACTGTGGTGCGTCGACGATATTCTACGCCCCATTTTCTTTGCCCGTCATGGCAAGGCATCCTGGACTTACATTTCAGCAGGATAATGCCCGCCCGCTAACAACATGAGTTTCTACTGCTTGTCTTCGTTCTTTCCAAACCATGCCTTGTCCACCAAGATCTCTCGATCTCTCCCCAGTTGAGATCGTTTGGGACATTATGGACAGGACCCTGCAACCAGCTCGGGATTTTTGATGATCTAACGAGCCAGCTGGACAGACTTTGGCACGATATCCCTCAGGAGGATATCTAATAACTCCATTGGTCAGTGTCAAGGCGAGTAGCTGCTTGTGTAAGAGCCACAGATGGACCAACGCGTTATTTACTTGCTCAATTTGTGAAGCTGTTTCTCTTGAATAAATCATCAAATTCTTCTGAATTTGTAATCATTTGTTGTCTGTAAATGTCCATCACATCTACCGATTTCCTACCTATTCGGATAATTCCTTCGTGCTGCAGGCGCTTTTTTTTGTCTTAGAGTGTATGCCTAATGGCTCATGTCTGCCCTTGTTATATAATATATGTTTTTTATCTTACACATGTGTTTCATGAAAATGAATTCGATGTACACAAATGGAACAGAGACAACAGGGAATTATTCTAGCGACGATTCGAGCAGCAAATGGAGATATCCGCGGACATAAGCGATTCTGAAAAACTGCAGATCGTTACTGCTTGGCGCCTAGGGACGTCTCGGTGAAGCTGGTCAGCTGTTCGAGTGTATCGTCGTGCGCATCTCCGCAGAGTTGTTGAAGGACGATAAAACCGCGACAGGAGACAAGGTCTCAGATGTCCACCCCTCATCACAGAACTCGGAGGTTGGAGGCTTACCCGCTCTGTAAAACAGAATAGCCGGCAACCTGCGGTAGGTCCGACGACAAAGGGCTATGGTGTTACAAGAGAGTTCACTGCAGACGACCTCTACATGTCCCCTTATTGAACCAACGACATCATCAGTTACTACTGCACGGGGCACGGTATAATCAACACTGGACCGTGTATCAGTGTCAAAGTGTCGTCTGGACGGACGATTCACGTTTCGTATTACACCAGTGTGACGTGCACGGCTCGTGTTTATCCCATTAATTGTTCTTATCTTCTATTACGGTAATGCCGCCTCGTTTTGTTATTCCATGTACTGCCGTCACTACCTTCTTGCCTTACTTGCCCGTGAGTGGCAGCAGCAGCGCATATCGATAAGTGCACTGTCGTACCAACTCTGGAGCAACCGATTGTATTTCCGGGTCGTCGTGTGTCGGGTAGTCAGTGAGTGGGAGCGCACCAGTCGCGACGGAGCAGCAGTCGCGGACGGACCAGCTGTCCAGTCCATCGGTTGGCGTGGAGCAGCATCGGGCCGGAACCGCTGGTGGCGTGCGCGCGTGGTTGGAGTGTGAGGTGCTGCTTGCGAGTGCTACGGAGTTCGTTGCCCACAGATCTTTGACATGTAAGTTGAGTCCTCACTTAACTTATTATCGAGCCCCAACTGTTTACATTTCTTCATTTGACCATGGTTGTCGCTTTTGGAACATTCCCGCGAGCAACATCGTGTGTGTATTTAAATCGGCTAAGATTCCAGCCGTCTTCCTGTGAAATTTAACTTAATTATTCCCTGTTATGGAAGTTCACTAGTGGTATCTTCTGCCTTGCGGCCGTTGACGTAATTTTAGGCAGTGTATTTTCCTCGTCATGTTGTTGCTGTCAAGCGCGGCGTGTAGTTCGACAGCTGAGGTGTCGTTGGTCGTTGTGGGCGCCAATATTTGTGTGTCGTGTATTGAAATCTTGTGGTTGTTTTGCTGGTTGCGTGGAGCGGAACTGATTTGGTTGATAGGTCGGTCGGCTGTCTGTCGATTGGGTTGCCTCCAGATTAAGAAGTCGTTGGACAGACTGCCTGTCTCACATAAATGGGCGTTAGTGTTACAATCCCAGGCCGACCCTTGGAAACTTCTGAGTGCCGTTCCCTGTGTGTTATGTAGTAATTTCCCTGTTCGGATTTGAGTTATTTGGTTGATGTGTGGCTTTCAGCCGAACATCAATTTTCCTAAATTAATGTTCTTGTCTTGGCCTTAAGGTATGAGATTTTTATATTTTTTTATGGGGCCTTCAGCCGAATTTTACTGGAGATGTTTTAAGATAAGGCCTTCTGTCTTTTAGATTGAAACTTTTCCTAGGCCTTAAGCCGTTAAACATATTTTGTTGATATGTGACTTCCAGCCGAGTATTATTATCTCTTAAATTAATCTCTTTAAAATCAGTTTTTTATTTGCAGTATTACATTTACACGATCATGATTTCGACTTCAATGTGCCATAATCAAGCGTTTTAATGTTATACGGTGCCTAAGATGGTATACTGTCTCATTAAAAGACGGTATACTCAGTGATAAAACAGAGCAGTAGGCTTTTACCAGAAATATTGACCCTTAGACAATGTGTCTAATAGTATATTTTGAATACGACAGTATGCCATCTCAGGTACTGTATAACATTAAAACACTGCTAAATTAATCGTCTTCTCTTGACCTTAAGGCGTAAGATTTTTATGCTTTCGAATGGGGCCTTCAGCCCAATTTGCATGAAATGTTTTAAGATAAGGCCTTCTGCCTTTTGATTGAAACTCTTCGTATTGCTTAATATATAATTCAGATCAAATTGATAAAGTCTTCAGCCAATTGGATTGAAAATTTAGAAAATATTCTTGGGTGAAACCTCCAGAAGAACCTTGTATTTCAATTTTGCTTAAGCCTTGTGTCTTGGATTTTGAATGTGGCCTTCAGCCGATCTAAAGTTAACAAAGGAGGTCGATTAAAGTTTTGAGTGTTTTGCATCCTTGTTGTAATATTGTGTGTTGATAAATAAAGTTTGTTCGTTGAGTGCAACTGACAGGAACTCGTTTGGCCCCTTCCCACAACCTAATCGGCTCTGTCCTGCTAGCCCAGGCATTTCAACCAGGTCGATGGTTGAGTCCGGATTTGCCGTCATCCAAGCGACCGGCTGCTTGAAACTTGCATGCCGTCACAGTCGCTGACCGGTGGATTGTGCGATGGGGGACGTTCTCCTGGGGTTCCATGGGACCTGTGCTAACAATTTCAGGCAGCATGACAGCTGTTGACTACGTGAACATTTGTTAGTTTCTCCACATTCAGAGAGTTCTTTTATCTCGCAGCTGTGTATTCGTTGGTATGTGCTTTATTGAGTCCACGACAGGATTTGTCCTACAGATCCTGGTCATTTTCAAGCAAAATGCACCATATGGAGCATATAGAAATATTTTATAGGAAAGGAGGTGGAAAACTAAGCTTATACAACTACAGTGTAATTACAGAAGGAAGGAATATGCAGTGTGATCCAAGAGAGAAGCTAAATATTCTGGCATATGACACGAACGCTTATCTGAAGCAAAAGAAAGCTTCATGTGGATGTATGACCTACTGCGAATACTTTCTGGGATGAAACATATGCAATGTATATGCTTGACACTATTCCACATCGGAGGCGCTTTAGATTTATACGAAAATAGAAGTAATAAACTTCAAAATGTCATGGTCGCTTTCTTAGAGCATTTATTCAAATAACCGGTTTCGGCAAACTACTCGAATGTCGTCGGATCTGTAACGCACAAAACAGGGTATGAAATACCTACATAACATTTCCAACACAATATCGATTCATAACGTACCCTATGCACTACAGTTCAATGAATCTCGTCCATGTGTACAATAATTTATCACGCATAATAAAAAGACACTCCAAGAACTTATATGGCATAGTACACCGGCATGTCGAAGCTAAAACGATAATTATATAAAATATCATAAACTGTGCACCGAATATACACTATATATACCCCCAAAAATATACGTTTTTCACATAGTTGCATTGTGCTGCCACCTACTGCCAGGTACTCCATATCAGCGACCTCAGTGGTCATTAAACATCGTGAGAGAGCAGAATGGGGCACTCCGTGGAACTCACGGACTTCGAACGTGGTCAGGTGATTGTGTGTCACTTGTGTCATACGTCTGTACGTGAGATTCCCACACTCCTAAACTTCCCTAGGCCCACTGTTTTTGATGTGATGGTGAAGTGGAAACGTGAACGGACACGTGCAGCACAAAATCGCACAGGCTGACCTCGTCTGTTGACTGACAGAGACCATCACACAGGAATTCCAAATTGCATCAGGATACATTGCAAGTACTATAACAGTTAGGTGGGAGGTGAGAAAACGGATTTCATGGTAGAGCGGCTGCTCATAAGCCACACATCACGCCTGTAAATGCCAAACGACGCCTCCCTTGGTGTAGGTAGCATAAACATTGGATCGAACGGTGGAAAAACGTTGCATGGAGTAACGAATCACGGTACACAATGTGGCGATCCGACGGTAGGGTGTGGATTTGGCGAATGCCCGATGAACGTCATCTGCCAACGTGTGTAGTGCCAACAGTAAAATTCGGAGGCGGTGGTGTTATGGTGTGGTCGTGTTTTTCATGGAGAGGGCTTGGGGTCCATGGATTCATGAGGTTGTCTTTATACCCGTACACATTCATCCGCTCGATAGAATTTGAAACGAGACTCGTCCGACCAGGCAACATGTGTCCAGTCATCAACAGTCCAATGTCGGTGTTGACGGGCACAGGCGAGGCGTAAAGCTTTGTTTCGCGCAGTCATCAAGGTTACACGAGTGGGCTTTATGCTCCGAAAGCCCATATCGATGATGTTTCGTCGAATGGTTCGCACGCTGACACTGTCGCGTTGAACGATTCTCTTCAGTCGTCGCTGGTCCCATTAATGCAGGATCTTTTTCCGGCCGCAGTGAGGTCTGAGATTTGATGTTTTACCGGATTCCTGATATTCACGGTACACTCCTGAAATAGTCGTACGGGAAAATCCCCTCTTCAAGGCTAACTCGGAGATTCTGTATCCCATAGCTCGTGCTCCGAGTATAACACCACGTTCAAACTCACTTAAATCTTGAAACCTGTCATTGTATCAGCAATAACCAACCTAACAACTGCGCCAGACACTTGTTGTCTTATATAGGCATTGCAGACCACTGCGCCGTATTCTGCTGTTTACATATCTCTGAATTTGAATACGAATGTCTGTAACAGTTTCTTAAGCGCTTCAGTGTACTATACCATTCATGTTCTTCGATTTTTCTTTTTTTATTATGTGACAAATTATTGAACACACGAACGAAATTTCTTGAAGTGTAACGCGTAAGGTACCATATGGATCCATATTATGTTAAAAATGTAATGTAGATAGCTTACATCCCGTTTTCTGCTTACTCGGTCTAAGCTTTACGGAACCGAAGGTGGCAACATACGAGTAGTTTTCCGAAACCTTGTATCTGAATAAATGCTCTACGAAAACGATCGTCGCACTTTAAAGTTTTGTTACTTCTAGTTTCAATTTCATGTACATTTGTTCTTGGGCTAGTGGCACACAGGTATGTATCCTACCCATCCAATCTCTTTGGCGTTTTATACTATCCCAACCTACCTCGTCGCTTTCAGCCACTTTGCTCGGGATGTCTCTCTGTCATTAACAAGGCCGTTGAACGTGCAGTCGTTCATGGTGTGTTGCAAGTGAAGTAGTCGAAGGACTGGGATTGTATCAGAGAGAAGCAACAGTTAACTGTATTTGCACATGCCCTGGATAAAAAGCCGTCCATCTACACAAATGAAGACTATACAGATATGGTGTATGTTTACGGCATCTTCGACGGTTATGCTCCTCTACTGTAAAAGGATACTGTCGGCGCTTTCCGTTACGTCGAATTCCTGGTCGTAGAATGTTTACCATTGTTTTCAGCAAATAGCGCGAAATAGGTACTCTTCCAAGTTCCCGTTTTTCTTCTTAGCGTGTAGTTCAAAACCTGTGCAGGAACAACAACACTTTCTTCAAATGTTGAAGCGTAGTCCTGCTACCAGCACACGGCGGATTTTTACAAGTATCAACGTCCCACGAACACGTGCATAGCCAACATTACATGCGGAAAACATGTACCCACGTCACATAGAGCGTGTCCATAATCTTCAAATTGGCAACAATGTTACACGACTTGAATTTTGGCACTGGTTAAATTACAATCGTAATTAGATTCCATTAATACTATTCACTGATGAAGCTACGTTTACACGGAACGAAATCAACAACATACATAATAAACATCGAGAGTTGCAGGAGGATCCACATGCTACAGTGAAAACCAATTTCCAAGTTCGTTTTCAGTTCAATATTTGATGCGGCATACCTCACTCGACACAATCGATGAGGGAATGTAATATAGGCTGATTGAAGTATTCTGACAGCGGCTCGGCTACAAGCTGGAAGTGTTTCAAAGTACGGAACCCAGTGTAAATGTCAGGGAACCGGAAAGAAAATGAAAATCAGACTGGATTCGTGGTGTTGGAAATCTATTGCAGCCACTGCTCCGTGGCTAAGACATCCTTAGCTAATTCCATGTCTATCTCTGAAGTCGTGCCGGTATAAGTCTGCTGACTATTTTTTGGAATCTGTTTCGTTAGCAATGGTGGCATGTCGACACTAACGAACTGTCCAAAGTCCGAGACCGGGTGACGAGTGACAAGTGGTTAATGTCTCCTTACTACTACGGACCTGTCCTTCCTTAGGTTGCTGACCCACTCGTATTTATCTTGTTCGTAAAGGTCGCTCTCTTGAACCATACTATATTGGGAAGCTTCTAGATCATCTGCTCTGACATGTCTCTTCGCTCGGCGTAGCTGGAGTCACGTACACAGTGCAGGCTTCCCTTCATCTGTGTGTACAAGACCTATCTGTCGGTCGGAACCAGTATATAGGCTAGCTGTACTATTTGTTCAACCGATGTCGCAACGCTCCGGCTGGCTTTGATTGCCAGCCCCTAGCTGCGTCCTCGGAACAGTTTCTGAGTTGCATGTTTTTTTACCTCTTATGGGATCGGGGTTCGCCACAGTGGTTGGCAACATGTTGAAAGGTCCAGTCATTTCAGAAAAGCGAGTGACTGGACATATTTACTCGTATTTTTAGGAAAAATTTGTTTGTTGAACAGCTCGAGGACGTTCCTTTGGCCACACGGACTGTAACGTACTTCCAGCATGGCGGAGGCCCTCCACGCTTTACTATACGTGTGGGGAAACATATCAGCTGCACTTGTCCTAGTCTCTGCATTGGTCGTAGTAGTATAGTTAACTAGTCACTAAGATCTCCAGACCACACTGCCGTTCGATCTTCGTTTGTGAAGGTGGAGAAATCTGAAGTCTACAAAAGAAAGGTGTATATGCGAGATGAAAAGCTTGGTCACATTATTGACGCTGCAGCCCTCACTAGGGTTGCGAGATGCCGGGGCTAGCAGTGTATTTAACACTAAATTCTTCTAGAATCTACATATGTAAATGATGCTCTAAGCCCCCCCTATTCTAACTCCGACTTTTGCTGCTGCACATGGATTAAAAAGATACGCGAACTGACTGTAATCAACCCTGCAAGTGGAGTAGAAAAGAGTTTGGCACCTGCAATAATTTAATTTGATAAGTTAAAGAAAGGAAGGTTTCATTAACGTAGTGAGAGATGATAGGGTTGCTCTACCGATTAACAGAATGAAAGTTCTGTCCAAAATAACAATATGATGAAACAAAAACACATGAAACATTTACAATACATCAAATTGGCTCAAATTGGATACTCAAACAAACGCTGTGAAGGTGAAGTTGTCCCTAAACTAGATTGTGACTTTTATGACGAAGTGGTATGTGGAGCCAATTCCTTGCCACTCAAATCCTAAGAGAGACACACCGCTAACCCAACATTAATTGCTGCTACATTAGTGAGAACTCAGTCAATGAACACCCAAGATAGAACAAAGTTAGAAAAGACGAACAGGCGCGCTCTCCTGAGCTCTGATTATCTCCTAGCAAAAATGCCTGCTTTGCCGGTGCTGCGGACGTACATTACCAAGCTGTCTTCTTAGCTGCAAGGACACGATCTGGCGTACTGGAAGCGATGGCTGGTTGCTTCGACGTCCCGTCGTGGTGGTGATAATGTCGCGAGTATAGCCCGAAACAAATTATCCTGGCCTGGTTGTTCCAGACTAAAGACTTCCTAGCAATACAAATGCGCCTCTGAGGGAGACGAAGAAGGCTCGCCACACAATCACTGACGGTACAGTGATTGATTTTAACAAGCAAAGTCACCCAGTAACTCCGATACAGTCAACATTAGCCAAAACTCTTCAAGACAGACAACATAGGCCTCTTGTACACAGAACGCTCAATTGCCAACTGTACTCGGAAAGTTACGTTGAAGTCGAAACTTCAGCAACTTCGTCAAACAGTTACAATTAAATAAAAGTATATCAGACAGCCAACGGAAGGCAGGCTGACCCGCGCAGCGAGAGCTCAGTCTTGTAACCTACTTCGACCGAAAGGCGAGAGCCGTCTGCCCTCGAGCACCCATACAGACCGAACACAGAACATTGCCGCCCCCACGACAGTGGCTGTGGTTAAACGATCCAATCAGCAACTCGAAAACCGGCGGAAAATTCCACTCTATTGCCGGAGCACTACCATTCCACCAATGGAGATTCTTGGCGCCAATTTCTGCGCCGATTTTTGCTACGTCACGGAGCTATGCCCTGAGCAAGCCAATCACAGTTACTATACGGCAGAAAACGCGGAAATTTGCGCGCCAAGGCTGCTTGGGAACACAAGTCATTCCCACGCCTCGCTGGTAGCCCGCCAGAAAGTGTTTTCGCTAAGTTTCTTCGAAGTAATGGAACCTCTAGCCCAGCCGCAACTTCATGCCCCTCTGGGCGTGTCTTTTGACAATGTCGGCGTCTGGAAAGTATTCACTCGACTCCCTCACACCCAACGGCTTACCCTTTCAAGATCAGCAGAGCCTGCCTGTCACCGGACCACCTGGGTGACGAGAGACGCTGCGTGGGAAGTCCGCGTGTGAAGGAATAGCAACTTTTCACCGCATGCAATTAGAGACGAAAATCGTAAGATAGAAATATGAGAGGGGGCTCATGCCACCTCTCATAGCCCCTACGCCATTTTAGATTGTAATTGGTGAGCGGTTGGCTCACTTAGGAGCAAGGTAGTGAGTCAATCGCCCAAGAACAATCCCGCCAACTGACTCCACATGCTGCACTCTATAAAGAAAATCACTGCAACTGAAAAAATGCAGCTCATAGAGGGAGGATTATTTATGATGTAGCCAACTTCACCTTCTTAATATGGAACTCTAACACTCACACATCCATACCCAGGGAGCCCCTTCCAAACACAGATTCACACAGACATTCACTCTCTAAATATGGCCCGGGCATGTGAGCCAAATATGGAGCAATTTATTCTTTACAATCAGAGTTGGAGTGCTCCGCAATTAAATGCCCAAGATGTTACAACAATTTGAATCATTAAACTAACCTGAACTCACTCACACACGAAACTTTTTTAAGTTAACAATCTCTTTGTGAGCTTTCAGAATTTAATTACAACCTCCGATTCATTCTGTCTCCCTGCAGCAAGAATAACCTTTACAAAATGTTCCCTGAACTGATGGTCCATTCACAATGACAGTGGTGGTATCTGCTTCAGTTTATGGGGACTTCAGGCACACTGTTTGCATACACACAACAATAAATACAAAATACAAACAAAAAAACATGGTGTGGAGAACAATACAGAAATTTGTAATTTGTGCGCCCTACTCTATCACTTACATAAGAATTACAGTGTAAAACACAAACACATACAAGGTATAACATACATTACAAAAACAACACTAGAGAAAGAAATTTTAAGAAAAAAAACAAGGTTCATGGGGTGTCAAGTTGTGCTTCCACATTGCACAATGTTCACGACTGTGCTGAGAATGAGGCACTAAATCACATTGTTAGAAATATTCGAAGCACTTCACAGATTCCACAGTACTGACATCACATAGGGCTAAACGTCGGGTGTTGTTGCTACGTTGTTGCAACAGCAATGGAGTGTGCTGGAGCATCTGCAGTACTCTGTTGAGATTGCAGCAAGACCCACGCATATGATCACGGCAGTACGGTAGGAAGACACAGTGATAGGCTCTCCTCACGTCGATTAATTGTCTCTGAGGTCTACTTGTTGGGATACATCATTAGTCTAGGTCTCTTCTCTCGCTGGACAGTACTTTACGTTTCCCAATATTGCAGTTCGACGAGGGATGATGGCACGTGGAGTGACTCCACAAGTGTGTGAGGTCATCCATACAGGATCGAACTAGGAGCGACGATTGCTACAACTGCTCTCAAATAGAGAGGAGAGGTTAGAAATGAGACCATTCATTTGTTAGAGTGTGTGGCACGATACTGCTTTGTGTATGCAGATCGGCCAATGCTAGTGAGTTGTAAAAACCCAAACAGATGAGTATATAGCGTTCCTTTCTGTCCTGAGGCACATGAGACGCAGGTTCTGAAACAATATGTGATCTTCTTTGTGTACTCACGACAACGTGGTCTGCCGCAGGGAATCCCTCCAAACGGCTACCACGTCCAGAGAGCTAGCAGGCCGTCGCGTGTTGGTCACATGTCAGTGTCAATGGCCAGCCTCACTTTCACTTGTGGCCCGGCGAGGATCCCGCCTAATCCCTCAGGTATACGGCCCGGTGACTGACAGCTTGTAGAACTGGATGCTCTCGCGCCCTTCACGTCAGGTGGCGCGCTGATGCTCCCCTTCCTGCAGGTAGCCGATGACCTCTTGTTTTTTTTGCTCCGCCTGGCCTCTGCATTGCCACGATTCCCGTCATCTGCACAGTTCTGACAAAAATCTTATGCCTAAATTTTTTCCATGACCTTTTATTTTATAATAAATTTACATAACGATACATTGATGGTCTGTCATTTCAGACACTCTTATTTTAATTTTATAGTTATCAATCTACGGCTATCACTATAACCAAATCTTGGTGTATCTAAGCCAGACATGGAAATAATCTATCTTGATATTTGTGTAGAGACTGATCTCACTACTGTACATGGTGTGTGACGCTATACTGGATGAACAGCTAAATGTGCGGGCCCGCACTTATATTACTATTACTTATATAGAGCGACAGCAGACATGCTCAAGAGTTAACTACTAACTGCCAACGATCTACATTCTATGTCTTTTGAATAAATTAGGTGATTATACAGGTTGTAAGGGGTCCGCAGGCCCTTACTACTAAGTTTGCATCAGCACAGGTCGACAGGGCAACTATCGATAGTGTATTGGGTCGCGAGAGCGAGAGTCAGTTCAGTGTGTGTTGGAGGTTCCCGCGAGGCGGGCAGAGAGCTGGGCTGAAGCCAGCAGTTGTTGATTCGTGAATTACCGACAAAGGGAGTGGCCATCGCCGCGGTTTAACCCCTTTGTGTTAGTATTATACGGGAAAGTGAGAAAGTTTAATTAACAGAGTGATTTCAGTGATATTTTGTGCCGTTATTGAGATTCCGCGTCTACCGCGCCGGCATTATTTGGATTGCAGTGTTGGATTACAGTGATTGGATTTTGCGTGTGACGACGATGAATAACGAGGAAGCCTGTGCTGAGATTAGCCGTTATTAACAGTGTATTGACGAAGGCAGTGGCTGTCTCCTTGTTTTGTGTTTTTGGTATGAATATAGGTCTCGACTAGTGAAGCTGTGTTTGTTGTTCTTCTTGCACCAGACAATACATTATTACAGTATTTGCGAAGGACAATATGGAATGTAACATCTCCTGAGCAGTCCAATCCGATTGCCAGCCCCATTAGGTACACGGTCACATTAATTAATTACTTAATTTGGGCTGCTATTCAGATCCGCGAACGAGCGGATACACCAAAATAATAAGGGAGTGTTACACCCTTGGCTTACCGTGAAAGGACTAGTGCAATTTTCGGACGAATAGTAAAGAACAATAGATAATTTTACCTTGCTTAACGCAAGAAAGTATTTTTTTCAATTTGGATCGGGACAGTGCATAAACTTTAAAATCGCGACAAGGAACAATGCATTTTTTGAACAATGCGAAGTAATAGCATCCTATGATTGTGACTAAACTGTTTTTCTTGCCATATTAAATAGAACAATAGTGTCAATAAACTGTGTTGTAAAGTGCAAATGCGTAAATTCGCGCGAAAAAGGCTGTGAAAAGGGAACACTAAAGAAAGACACGTGTGAACAGTAAAGTAGCAAAACGAGCCAAGAATTCGTCACAAAAGTTGTTAAAAAAGTGTTTAGCGGTAGTATTTCGACTGAAATTGCTTTTTGAACAGTGAAAATCGGACGGCTTCGTGTGGACCCATAAACTGTTATGCTGACGACAATGTGTTGTGGCGACGCAATTATTGAGTGACGTCACGCAGACCCGTGTAGCAGTTGCGCCAAAGAGCTTCGGTCCGCAAGGTGATTTCACACGACATCCCACCACGGCGAGCGACGTGACTTCGAGACAACGAGCGCAGTCCCGGCATATAGCGGCCAAACTACAAACTACGCCCGCCTGCAGCGCCACGGAGCGGCCGACGGAGAACTACGTCGTCTTGTAGCAGATCTTCAACTTCACGCGAGCTTCGACAGCAGTGCAGCGCCACGCCCACCTCAAACGTCAAAACATCGCGACGCACGGTAACGTCGGTTGGTGAGTGAAGATGACTGGTTGACATAACATTAAATTGCAGTGTGCAGTATTCGCGATAAATAAACAGTTTTTAACTGATATTTACATTAGGAAAAGTGCCCAATGGTAGTAATTTCCGAAAAATTTGCGAAGCATACTCTGAAATATAGCATACTTATTTATGCACACTGCACTGTCTAAAGGGTAATTGTTTTTGGGGATTTTACATTTATAGATTTTGTGAGTGTTGTGATTATCTTGTTTAAAACATTTTTACATAAACTGTGTATGTGGAAATTGTTATTGGAAATTAATATGTTTTTGAGAGTTGTGATGTTCGGTACTCATGCATGTAGTATCATTTTGGGGACTAACTGAAAGGATTGCAGGTACTGTTTGATTAGTTTCATGGTAATTCGGAGTGTTTTGGGTTATTAGAGGTTATTTTTCTATTACTTGCCTGTGCATTAAAAATAAACCAAACATGTCTACTGAAGATAAGCAGGTCTGTGAGGCAGTAGTTGAAAGGAAAGGGATAGGACAGGAAGACAGAGATGATTCAGGATTCAGTGATTGTGGATTGTCATTAGGAAGCCCATCAGCACATTCAACTAATTATCCCGAGACACCGGGACAAACGACGAGAAATAAGCCAGTTTCAGAGGATGCTGATAGGTGGTCGATGTTGATAGACTTGATAAAGAAGACTAACGAATCGTTAGAGAAGAGTTCACAAGAAACGAGAGAATCAGTAGAAAAAAGTATACAAGAAAATAACGCATCATTAGAGAAAAGGCTCAGAGGATCATTAAAGGGAGATTTACAAGAAAATAACGCATCGTTTAAGGAAGATTTACAAGAAACTATAGCACAAGAGATCAAAACATCGCAGATGAAGATGGAATGTAATTTAAGGAAGGAAATGCAGGAGTTACAAGAACGACTGAAGATGGACATCGACGAAAGAGAGAAGAAGCTATAGAAGAGCATAGACCAAGTCCAGGGAGACGTGGAGAAGGTGGAAGGAAAGTTAACAAGAAAGATAGAAGACGATATTGAAGAAACGAAAGCCGAATTGGGAGAAAGAATCAACGAAGTGGAAACAAATTGCAATCATCGAATCGCAGAGGTGACGCAGATGCAGAAACAATGCAACGATGCTGTTAAGGGGATAGGAGATAGGCAAAACCAACTGGCTGTCAATCTGAGAAATGCTATAGCCATGCAACGAGAGGAGGATAACAAGAGAGTGCAGCAATTGGAGAGCAAGACAGAAGAAATCGATAAACGAATTAGCAATGCCACCTTAACCGTTGGGGAAGGTAAGGTCGTTACCTTGATGAGCAGTGATAATCGGTACGTCCAAAGTAATACAGGGCAGAAATTTAGACCGAAAGGAGGGTTGCACCCAATGATATTTATGAAATGGCTAAAAGGAGTTTTCCCAGCACATCTTAAGGACTCAGACAAGATTCAATTTGCAATAGATAGAATGGAAGGTGAGGCCTTCACTTGGGGAGTCAGGAAGAAGGAAGGGACTACTAGTTATGACCAGTTTGAAGAGGAATTCTTGAAGAAATACTGGTCCAAAAGCCATCAATGTGCAGCAATTGAGGACCTACTACACCGCAAGTCACTTAGTACATGGAGAGGAACGTTGAGAGAGTTTGCCGAACATTTGTGGCAATTGAACGAGACCTTGGAACAACCCCTGAGTGATGACGTAATGATATCAGCGATAAAAAGAAGAATGAGCCAGAGAATGCAAGAAACTGTATCCGGGAGCCTAATTGAAGATAGGGAGGCCTTGATGAAAATACTGGAACAGTTGGAATCTGTTCTATCACAGGGACACAATCAACCTAATGATCAAAACCGAGGGGGAGGTAATGACCCAAGGAATCATTTTGGTAATTCGTTTAATTATAGAGGAAGAGGTGGTGGTCATAGGTACAGGAACCATGGTGGTGAACGTCAATGGTGAAATGATTGGAGAAGGAGTGAAGAACCAAGAGATCATGAGAGAAGATGGGATAGGCGAATGAATGACACGATGCATATGGAAGAGGGGGAGAGACCAGAAAACTGAATGACACTCCAGATGAGGTCCGATCGGGAGTGAGAGCTACGAGGACCAGGGTAAACCTACTAAGACACGACAATGGTGGAGACCTAAGAGAAGATCTACTGGAGGAAAGAAGTGGGATTCCCAAAGAACCCATATTACCCATGATAGGGATCAAGTTATGTGGACTAAATATCGAGGCATTAGTCGATACAGGAAGTGAAGCATGTGCAATATCCAAAAGGTTATATGAACAGATACTAAAAGCAAATGTTAGCTTGCCTAGTTTCCCAGTGAGTGGAGTGAGAATTGTGAACGCGTTGGGTGCAAGGAGTAAACCTATTAAAGAACAAGTATTGATTACCTTCGAGATAGAGGGAGAAGAATACGAAGCAACATTTTTGGTGGTGGCCGGATTGAACACATCAATTATTTTAGGGATAGATTGGTTGAATGAAGTTGATGCAATAGTGAGTTTTGATGAAGGTACTATCAAAGTCAAAGGAAGAAAGGGAGAAGAAAAGAGGTTAAAGTTTGCTGAGGGGAATGCAATCGAAGAAGAGGAAGAATTCAGAAGAGTTAATTTGTGTCATGAAGAGGAACCCACCACGGGATATGGGGAAGAGGAACTAGGAGAAGAAGTGTTGATATACCTTGAGGGACTAGCACGAGAGGATAGACATAAAGAGGATAAGATCAGAAAAAAGTTGGAGGAGATGACACACCTAGATGAGTGGACTAAGAAGAAGTTAGCCACAGTATTATACAGGCGTTGTAAAGTATTTTCTCAACGGCCAGGTATCATGAAAGGGGTGGAGTGTAAGCTAAAGATAAAGAACCATAAACCGTTCAATATTAGACAGTATTCCATTCCCCAGGCGAAACGAAGAGCAGTAGATGAAGAAATACAGAGGATGATGGACCTTGGTGTTATAGAAAGGGCCAATAGTCAATACAACAACCCCCTATTTGTCGTTGATAAGAAGGATGGAAAGGTGAGGATAGTTTTGGATGCACGAACAGTGAACAAAATCATCGAACCGGAGAGGGACAAACCAGAGACTATAGAAGAACTAATTCAAAAATTCCGAGGAGCAAAGGTGCTTAGTAATATCGATTTGACTGCCGGTTACTGGCAGATACCATTGGCCACAGAGTCTCGCCAGTATACGGCATTTACTTATGGAGGAAGGTGCTATCAATTTAGAGTGTTGCCATTTGGGCTAAATGTGTCAGTGTCTGAATTTATAAGGGCGATGGATAAAATACTAGGCGAGGAGTTACTTAAGAGGGTCACCATCTACGTGGATGACCTCTTGATAGCAAGCGAATCATGGGAAGAACATTTAAATAGACTGGATGCAATCTTGGCAGCTTTTGAAACCGCAGGGGTAACTGTAAACCTGGACAAGTCGGAATTTGGCAAATTAAAGATAAATTTTCTGGGCCATATAATATCCGAGGAGGGTATCTATCCTGATCCTAGTAAAATGGAGGCTATTAGAAATTTTCCGACTCCTCATAGTAAGAAGCAGTTGCGAGCATTCTTTGGGGTTTGTGAGTTTTATAGAAAATTTGTCAAAGGATCTGTACTTAATGCCCCGAGTATGAGGGAATTGACTAAGGCGAGGATGCCGTGGCATTGGAGTGCAGAGTGCCAAACCGAGTTTGAGAGTATCAAGGAAGCACTATATAGTGCGGATATATTGTACCACCCGGATTTTTCCAAGGATTTTTATTTAGGAGCAGACAGCTCTGACTATGGACTAGGAATTCATTTGTACCAAATAGAGAGGAGCGGAAATGGTGAGAGTGTGAGAACAATAGCGTTTGGTAGCAGAAGTTTAAATGTTTGGGAGAGGAAATATTCGATTACTGAAAGGGAGGCATTGGCAATTGTGTGGGGGTTTAAGCGTTTCCGGTATTATTTGGCCGGGAGGCATGTGAAAGTCGTGACTGACCATAAGGCCCTTACATTTCTGACTACAAGCAAATTGAGGCATAGCAGACTAACGCGATGGGCCCTAGCATTACAAGACTATGACTTCGAGATACTTTATGAACCAGGAGCAATACATATAATACCTGATGCTTTGTCAAGATTACCAGCTGACTCAAGAGGAATGTTGGTGGACAGGCCGGAAGGAGAAGGAGTTAGAATTAATCTGATGAAGGGAGTACAGTATGAAGAATTCATAAGGAAGTTCCTAAAGAATGTGCGCAGGGAACAGAACGAGGACGAGAAATTAAAGACAATTAAAAACAAATACAGGTGTGCAGGAGAGGAAAGGATTCGCACATTTTATTATATTCACAATGGGATACTTTATAAAAGAAACAGAGAGAGTGAGGAGAACTGGAAACTCTGTGTGCCTGAGCATGTGGTAGAAAAATTAATTTGGTACACGCACTATAGTAATGCGCATTATGGACCGAAGAAGTGTCTAGAAAAGTTGAAGTTGGATTGTGCTTTCAACAACATGGGAAGGCGTATACGTAAAATACTGAGTACATGTGACACCTGTCAGAAATCTAAAACGACTACAGTACAGCACAAAGGATATATGCATCCAATTGTACCAACAGCAATTAAGGACATAGTTGCGGTGGATCTCTTTGGGCCACTTCCTGCCTCACGAGGGAATTACACACAGATCTTAGTAGTGGAAGAACTGGTTTCCAAGTACATAAAATTTTACCCATTGAAGAAAGCTACTAGTAGAGCCATCATTAACCATTTTGAGAAAGACTGTTTTCAAAAGGTGTGTATTCCTAAGCGAATTTTGAGTGATAATGGGTCACAGTTCAGGTCAAAGGAGTGGACAGGGATGCTGAATGGGCATGGAATAGAGCAAATTGCCATTTCTAGGTATAGGCCAGCTTCTAACCCAGCAGAACGAACAATGAAGGAATTGAACCGTTTGTGCCGAACCTACTGTCATAGGAAGCATGGTTCATGGAAAGAATATCTGGAAGAATTTGAGCGGGTTAAGAATCACCTCCCACATGATTCTACAGGGTTTGCACCATGTGAAGTATTGCTCAATCAAGAACCCGATAGTATTTTTCGTGAGTTGGTAGTCTACCCACCAGGAAATTCATTGACCTGGGAAAGGAAATTGGAGCTGGTGGAATTAAGTATGAAGGAGAAGGCTAGGAAAAGACAGGAAAGACACGACAAGCTAGTGAAACCGATAACTTACCGAGTGGGAGACCTGGTATTAGTAAAGGTTCATGCTAGATCAAAGAAAATAAACTCTGAAATACATAAGTTTAACCACGTTTATAAGGGACCGTACAGGATTATAAAAATTGGTCATCCTAACACTGTGGAGTTGGAATATGCAAGGACAAAGAGAGTGCATGGTAAGGAGCATGTGGAAAACATAAAAAGGTACTACTCACACGAGAGCAGAAATAACCCAGATGAGGAAGAGGAACTCGATGAGCGCCAATGTCTGAACTGAGAGCGTTCAAGCTCCTTGAAGTAGTGGCGTAGGACATGGTTAGAACATTTAGCTGTAAAATGGACCTTTGAAAGAAAAAGGAAGTGTTTATTTAAATGGTGTTTTGTGATGTATTACAATTAGAGTTACATATTTCATGTCGAAGAGTATAAAACCTGTAATAATTAATCTGTAGTGTAGTATTCATACGTCCTATGTTTAAGTAATAATTTTTGAGTGTATGTTGTGTGTTTCATTCGATATTGGACTTGAGAGGACTGACGCTGCTTGATAAAAATTTGTAATTTGATATACCACATTTATGTAATGTAATAACCCTTTGTAAAATGTATTGTGGAGGCAGCCCACTACCGGAGTCGAGGGATTATTTTGATGAATTGTAATTTCTTTCATTATTTACGCTGTGTGTTTTGTTCAAATGTAGCAATGTTTAATTCCCTTGCCGATTCTTTTTCGCCTGCGGCTCTAAAGAAGTTTTCGAGGGCGGGGATGTGAGGGGTCCGCAGGCCCTTACTACTAAGTTTGCATCAGCACAGGTC
Source organism: Schistocerca nitens (assembly GCF_023898315.1). Classification (NCBI taxonomy): domain Eukaryota; kingdom Metazoa; phylum Arthropoda; class Insecta; order Orthoptera; family Acrididae; genus Schistocerca; species Schistocerca nitens. Next base: position 508,300,984 of record NC_064615.1, read on the forward strand.
GACAGGGCAACTATCGATAGTGTGTTGGGTCGCGAGAGCGAGAGTCAGTTCAGTGTGTGTTGGAGGTTCCCGCGAGGCGGGCAGAGAGCTGGGCTGAAGCCAGAAGTTGTTGATTCGTGAATTACCGACAAAGGGAGTGGCCATCGCCGCGGTTTAACCCCTTTGTGTTAGTATTATACGGGAAAGTGAGAAAGTTTAATTAACAGAGTGATTTCAGTGATATTATGTGCCGTTATTGAGATTCCGCGTCTACCGCGCCGGCATTATTTGGATTGCAGTGTTGGATTACAGTGATTGGATTTTGCGTGTGACGACGATGAATAACGAGGAAGCCTGTGCTGAGATTAGCCGTTATTAACAGTGTATTGACGAAGGCAGTGGCTGTCTCCTTGTTTTGTGTTTTTGGTATGAATATAGGTCTCGACTAGTGAAGCTGTGTTTGTTGTTCTTCTTGCACCAGACAATACATTATTACAGTATTTGCGAAGGACAATATGGAATGTAACATCTCCTGAGCAGTCCAATCCGATTGCCAGCCCCATTAGGTACACGGTCACATTAATTAATTACTTAATTTGGGCTGCTATTCAGATCCGCGAACGAGCGGATACACCAAAATAATAAGGGAGTGTTACAAGGTGGAAGTTTTTTTACTGCGTTATAAAGAACATGCAACTATTCTACATTCGCTCGCCCGTCGTCCCTCCACTTGTGGTCTGTGGTTTGGTGACCTGAAACATAGCATCCCAACAGGCGCGCGCCAAACACTTATGGTAGAAAACCCCCACAATATTAAGGATATAGCTATTGTTAAATCCTAAAGTTTAACTTATCCTAGTATATAGTACTCTCCTTTTTTCTACTTTTATTTTATTTATTTATTTATTTATTTTGTTTACCTTATACAATAGTCTTACATAATTCCTGTTACGTTGAGAGGTCCCGCTGCTCGCCGCTATTGACGACAGTGATGTGTGCGCCGTACGACATGACCTCCGAGTTTTCATTACGCCTCACTGAAACTCCGGAGACTGGGTTAGCCATGGCTATACGAGACAATAAATTTATAGTTGAACTTGATTTTGTATGTCATGCAGTTTTGGAAATGAGAGCGCACCTTTCCAGAGGCAATGTAATATGACCAAGCCAAGACTGGTTCCTGTTGAGGATTCAGTCGCCCACCACACGCCAGCTACACAGTATGTCACGAATATCCAAGTATAAGTCCCCGGTTATTCATCTGTGACAGTCGCAAGCAGCATGCTAAATCCCCAACCAGCACATTGGCATGGTAGGCTTTATGCCCGCATTTCTACCGTCTAGGGCACCATTGGAGTCAAACGCTCACAGGTTCACCCAGACTTGCAAGACAACGATGCTGGCGCATCACTGTAAGAACTATACTGCCCATATTCATCCTCGAAATCACGCAATATACCACAATCTTGTAGTGCACTGTTGCGTGCCTGCAAGCATTGGTATGAACGTCTCAATAACTGGTTGTGGCCGCTATAGAGCGTATCACGGCTTCTCAGAACGCTTCTAAAAGCACGTTCTTGTATGCGCCCGTTTGTGCGACATCTCCTCACTCATCATTATCCCTCAACATGGACACCAGACAGGAAAGGACAAAAACATTGCTCATGAAAAGGTAGCGTCTCCTACTCCATCGACATTGGAAGTCGCGAACATAAACAAAAAGAGGATAGCAGCAGTAAATTCTTAGGCAAGACAACGCAGCATGTTAATACTTTAGCAATCTTAATCTATTAATGCAACGATTATTGTTCCCCGAAGAAAGGTTCATATATTTGCCTATTCTACTATGCACATCACTTACACTACTACTATAGCACGAACTTCTTTGTGTGAGAGATGTGGTGGAGTCCTATGGACTAGCGCCAATCCCTTGTCAGACTCCCCCTCCTCTGACGTGCATTAGGATTTGCAGGTCTAATTTTAATATCCTGGTTCTCCTGTGGTCCTTGATTTCGCTCTCTCCAGTTACGGTCGCTTTGCCGTTCATTATTCTTCCTGTCCCAGATTCCTTGTCTAGATTGACCCTGTTCCCTGACGTTCTGGTTTCCGTGTCTCTGGTTTCCATAATCTTGAATTGCGTAACCTTGATTTCCGTAACCCTGGTTTCCTAACTGACGAGCGCGATTATGCGATCTGTTGTCGTCTGCCTTTGCTGGCCCGTGGTATTTGTTATTTTGCGCCTTCTTCCTGTCCTTTGCGTCTTGTTTATCGAAGACTACTTCGAATTCGCGCAATAGACTCTTGAATGATTCTATGTCAGATCCACACTGGCCGACAAGTGTCTGTTGATACCTAACAGGCAATTTGGAAAAACAAAATTTGATGATTTCTGCCTTGCTATATGGACTATCTAAAAATTGATTCTTCTTGAGTAAATCATCAAAAAATTTGGTTGCGCTCCTTTGCCCGGACACTTCCAGTTCAGGACAACATATTATTTCCTCTTTAATCCTGTCTTGCGTTTCCTTTGACCAGTAGATCCCCAGGAACGCATCAACAAATTCCTGATAAGTCTGACACGTCGCTGCCACACCCCGCATCTTTTCCACGGCTTGGCCTTCAATGTGTCCACACATGAATTCTAATTTTGCCAGGGTTGGCCATGATGACGGTAATGAATTTGTAAACTGCATCACCCAGCTCTTGGGATGCATCGACCCTCCATTATCTCTGAACTTTTGGAATTTTAGTATCGACAGGAAGTGATTGTGATCAAAATCCTGTCCGATCCTCGCACTGGTGTTGTCACTCGTTTCCGATACTTGCACGTCTGCTGAGTGTCCTGATCTATCTTGCTGATAACTGTGATGTACTACCTCTGTATCACAGTGGCAGTGGCACTCAGAATTCACTCTCCTAAGTGGGCTACAATTATTGGAGCTATTACTAGGTGTTTCTGCGTGTGCATTGTTAGTTCCGCACTCTGTCACTGGGCTAGAGCACGGCGGGCTTTTCCTCTGAGACACAATTCTGTGTACTCCATCATTGGTATCCGAACGCGCAGTGCTCGTGTGCCCGTTTCGCTCTAGTTTTGCTATCCGACTCTCTACTTCTTTCATTCGTTTCGTGATGTTCATAACCGCAATATTACCTTGGGTTTTTAAGAACGCTAGGGATTTTGAGTGGGCTTATGTCGCACGTCGCAAGCGACCTGCAAGTTGAGAAGTTACTTTTGCGATTTTCATTGCCCCAGTTGCTGCCGTTTTGGCTAGGCCTGCTACTTTTTGTGCTACCATTGACAATTGTTTTGCTTCTCCACATTCTTTCTTTATTGTTAGTAATTCCCCACGAATTTCCCCTATATGCGAAATTATTGCCTCTGTGTCCTTCTTACGCTGTTTCTCATCCTCTTCCTTCTCCTTCTTACGCTGTTTCTCATCCTCTTCCTTCTTCTTCTTACGCTGTTCGTCAGCTTCTTCTTTCTCCTTCTTACGCTGCTTCTCATCTTCTTCCTTCTCCTTCTTACGTTGTTCGTCAGCTTCTTCTTTCATGGATCGTAGGAAGCTCAGTATTGGGTTTACGTCATCTTTTTGATCCTCTTCAAACAGGGGCGATGTAACTCTGGAAACCTGGGCGCTAGAGCTCTGACGTGGCCGAGCTAGCCCCTGTCTGCTCTCGTTCGTTTGATTATAAACTTCTGCTACCGTCTCGACCTGTGTGCCTGTCTCTGTTTCATCCTCTACTTCACTATCATAATCACGGCCGCAACGCTGCTCTAAGATCGCGTCCAAATCACCTTCCTCATCAATGATCCTGGCGTCCTGTCCTGCTAAAAATGTGCCCATCTCATCTCCAAACCTATTCCCGTAAGTAAACTGCCCCTTATCCATTATGCTATCCTCTTTTGTTTTAGCTTCGCTCGATAATAGTCGTGCCTTACTTTTCGTTATCATTCATGAAAAACCAATTTATCTAAAATGCACAATAAAATTAATCTACTCCATATATTTTTACACATAAACATACAATTTCAACAACGCCGCTCCAACGCTGTAATTATACGCACGATTTGTTGTGGTGCAGAAACCGCACACAAACCCGACAAAGTGTGATGTGGTACAGACACACCATCAAAAGAACACAAAAAAAACAATGAACAAAAGAAATATATACACTGAAAACAAAAACTGTAATCATGCGCCGCTACTTAAAACTAAACGCGGAACTACCAGAAAAAAAACTTGGGTATTAAAAATAAAAAAATTAAGCAAAAAAAATTCTGAGTGTCCCTACTAATATTACTGCTTGCTTATCAGAAGATTCCAGGAAAGATCCAAGGCTAAGGGTCGCCATTTTATGCGAGGTGCCGGGGCTAGCAGTGTATTTAACACTAAATTCTTCTAGAATCTACATATGTAAATGATGCTCTAAGCCCCCCCTATTCTAACTCCGACTTTTGCTGCTGCACATGGATTAAAAAGATACGCGAACTGACTGTAATCAACCCTGCAAGTGGAGTAGAAAAGAGTTTGGCACCTGCAATAATTTAATTTGATAAATAAGTTAAAGAAAGGAAGGTTTCATTAACGTAGTGAGAAATGATAGGGTTGCTCTACCGATTAACAGAATGAAAGTTCTGTCCAAAATAACAATATGATTTATTAAGACTAAACACCAAATAATAAACAAAAACACATGAAACATTTACAATACATCAAATTGGCTCAAATTGGATACTCAAACAAACGCTGTGAAGGTGAAGTTGTCCCTAAACTAGATTGTGACTTTTATGACGAAGTGGTATGTGGAGCCAATTCCTTGCCACTCAAATCCTAAGAGAGACACACAGCTAACCCAACATTAATTGCTGCTACATTAGTGAGAACTCAGTCAATGAACACCCAAGATAGAACAAAGTTAGAAAAGACGAACAGGCGCGCTCTCCTGAGCTCTGATTATCTCCTAGCAAAAATGCCTGCTTTGCCGGTGCTGCGGACATACATTACCAAGCTGTCTTCTCAGCTGCAAGGACACGATCTGGCGTACTGGAAGCGATGGCTGGTTGCTTCGACGTCCCGTCGTGGTGGTGATAATGTCGCGAGTATAGCCCGAAACAAATTATCCTGGCCTGGTTGTTCCAGACTAAAGACTTCCTAGCAATACAAATGCGCCTCTGAGGGAGACGAAGAAGGCTCGCCACACAATCACTGACGGTACAGTGATTGATTTTAACAAGCGAAGTCACCCAGTAACTCCGATACAGTCAACATTAGCCAAAACTCTTCAAGACAGACAACATAGGCCTCTTGTACACAGAACGCTCAATTGCCAACTGTACTCGGAAAGTTACGTTGAAGTCGAAACTTCAGCAACTTCGTCAAACAGTTACAATTAAATAAAAGTATATCAGACAGCCAACGGAAGGCAGGCTGACCCGCGCAGCGAGAGCTCAGTCTTGTAACCTACTTCGAACGAAAGGCGAGAGCCGTCTGCCCTCGAGCTCCCATACAGACCGAACACAGAACATTGCCGCCCCCACGACAGTGGCTGTGGTTAAACGTTCCAATCAGCAACTCGAAAACCGGCGGAAAATTCCACTCTATTGCCGGAGCACTACGATTCCACCAATGGAGATTCTTGGCGCCAATTTCTGCGCCGATTTTTGCTACGTCACGGAGCTATGCCCTGAGCAAGCCAATCACAGTTACTATACGGCAGAAAACGCGGGAATTTGCGCGCCAAGGCTGCTTGGGAACACAAGTCATTCCTACGCCTCGCTGGTAGCCCGCCAGAAAGTGTTTTCGCTAAGTTTCTTCGAAGTAATGGAACCTCTAACCCAGCCGCTACTTCAGGCCCCTCTGGGCGTGTCTTTTGACAATGTCGGCGTCTGGAAAGTATTCACTCGACTCCCTCACACCCAACGGCTTACCCTTTCAAGATCGGCAGAGCCCGCCTGTCACCGGACCACCTGGGTGACGAGAGACGCTGCGTGGGAAGTCCGCGTGTGAAGGAATAGCAACTTTTCACCGCATGCAATTAGAGACGAAAATCGTAAGATAGAAATATGAGAAGGGGCTCATGCTACCTCTCAGGGTACATGCGAAGTCTCTCAGAAAGCAACACAACATGTTCACTCAAGAGTGCACAAATGCGTGAAGTTGATGGTGGAATATTTAAACATTTTTATTGTGAACTACTTTTTTTTTGTCATCAGTCTACTGACTAGTTTGGTGTGGCCCACCACGAATTCCTCTCCTGTGCTAACCTCTTCATCTCAGAGTAGCACTTGCAACCTACATCCTCAATTTTTGCTTGACGTATTCCAATCTCTGTCTTCCTCTACAGTTTTTATCCTCTACAGCTCCCTCTAGTACCATGGAAGTCATTCCCTCATGTCTTAGCAGATGTCCTATCATCCTGTCCCTTCTCCTTATCAGTGTTTTCCACATATTCCTTTCCTCTCCGATTCTGCGTTGAACCTCCTCATTTCTTACCTTATCAGTCCACCTAATTTTCAACATTCGTCTATAGCACCACATCTCAAATGCTTCGATTCTCTTCTGTTCCGGTTTTTCCACAGTCCATGTTCCACTACCATACAATGCGGAACTCCAGACGTACATCCTCAGAAATTTCTTCCTCAAATTAAGGTTGGTATTTGATATTAGTAGACTTCTCTTGGCCAGAAATGCCTTTTTTGCCATAGCGAGTCTGCTTTTGATGTCCTGCTTGCTCCGTCCGTCACTGGTTATTTTACTGACTAGGTAGCAGAATTCCTTAACTTCATTGACTTCGTGACCATCAATCCTGATGTTAAGTTTCTCGCTGTTCTCATTTCTACTACTTCTCATTACCTTCGCCTTTCTCCGATTTACTATCAAACCATACTCTGTACTCATTAGACTGTTCATTCCGTTCAGCAGATCATTTAATTCTTCTTCACTTCCACTCAGGATAGCAATGTCATCAGCGAATCGTATCATTGATATCCTTTCACCTTGTATTTCCACTCCTGAACTTTTCTTTTATTTCCAACATTGCTTCCTCGATGTACAGATTGAAGAGTAGGGGCGAAAGGCTACAGCCTTGTCTTACACCCTTCTTAATACGAGCACTTCGTTCTTGATCGTCCACTCTTATTATTCCCTCTTGGTTGTTGTACATATTGTATATGACCCGTCTCTCCCTATAGCTTACCCCTACTTTTTTCAGAATCTCGAACAGCTTGCACCATTTATATTGTCGAACGCTTTTTCCAGGTCGACAAATCCTATGACAGTGTATTGATTTTTCTTTAGCCTTGCTTCCATTATTAGCCGTAACGTCAGAATTGCCTCTCTCGTCCCTTTACTTTTCCTAAAGCCAAACTGATCGTCACCTAGTGCATTCTCAATTTTCTTTTCCATTCTTCTGTATATTATTCTTGTAAGCAGCTTCGATGCATGAGATGTTAAGCTGATTGTGCGATAATTCTCGCACTTGTCAGCTCTTGCCGTCTTCGGAACTGTGTGGATGATGCTTTTCCGAATGTCAGATGGTATGTCGCCAGACTCATATATTCTACACACCAACGTGAATAGTCGTTTTGTTGCCACTTCCCCCAATGATTTTAGAAATTCTGATGGAATGTTATCCATCCCTTCTGCCTTATTTGACCGTAAATCCTCCAAAGCTCTTTTAAATTCCGATTCTAATACTGGATCCCCTATCTCTTCTAAATCTACTCCTGTTTCTTCTTCTATCACATCAGACAAATCTTCACCCTCATAGAGGCTTTCAATGTATTCTTTCCACCTATCTGCTCTCTCCTCTGCATTTAACAGTGGAATTCCCGTTGCACTCTTAATGTTACAACCGTTGCTTTTAATGTCACCAAAGGTTGTTTTGACTTTCCTGTATGCTGAGTCTGTCCTTCCGACAATCATATCTTTTTCGATGTCTTCACATTTTTCCTGCAGCCATTTCGTCTTAGCTTCCCTGCACTTCCTATTTATTTCATTCCTCAGCGACTTGTATTTCTGTGTTCCAGATTTTTCCGGAACATGTTTGTACTTCCTCCTTTCATCAATCAACTGAAGTATTTCTTCTGTTACCCATGGTTTCTGTTGTGGATTGGCAGGAGCCAACCCACGGAGTTTTGAGGAAGCCGAAAGGCACGCTTTTAAGCTCACGCAGGCTGGCGTGAGGTCTGGACCAGGACAAGGTAGTTAGACTAGAAAAAAAAGGATGTAACTGGTGGAATACTTAACTTTAATCCATTAATGTTGAACGTAGCTCTTGTCTGTACATTCTTTACAATATCAATAGCAACTGATAATCGCGCCTTGCTAGGTCGTAGCAAATGACGTAGCTGAAGGCTATGCTAATTATCGTCTCGGCAAATGAGAGCGTATTTTGTCAGTGAACCATCGCTAGCAAAGTCGGTTGTACAACTGGGGCGAGTGCTAGGAAGTCTCTCTAGACCTGCCGTGTGGCGGCGCTCGGTCTGCAATCTCTGATAGTGGCGACACGCGGGTCCGACGTATACTAACGGACCGCGGCCGATTTAAAGGCTACCACCTAGCAAGTGTGGTGTCTGGCGGTGACACCACAGTTTCTTCGCAGCTACCTTCTTTGTACCTATGTTTTCCTTCCCAACTTCTGTGATGGCCCTTTTTAGAGATGTCCATTCCTCTTCAACTGTACTGCCTACTGCGCTTTTCCTTATTGCTGTCTCTATAGCGTTAGAGAACTTCAAACGTATTTTGTCATTCCTTAGTACTTCCGTATCCCACTTCTTTGCGTATTGATTCTTCCTGACTAATGTCTTGAACTTCAGCCTACTCTTCATCACTACTATATTGTGATCTGAGTCTATGTCTGCTCCTGGGTACGGCTTACAATCCAGTATCTGATTTCGGAATCTCTGTCTGACCATGATGTAATCTAATTGAAATCTTCCCGTATCTCCAGGCCTTTTCCAAGTATACCTCCTCCTCTTGTGATTCTTGAACAGGGTATTCGCTATTACTAGCTGAAACTTGTTACAGAACTCAATTAGTCTTTCTCCTCTTTCATTCCTCGTCCCAAGCCCATATTCTCCTGTAACCTTTTCTTCTACTCCTTCCCCTACAACTGCATTCCAGTCGCCCATGACTATTAGATTTTCGTCCCCCTTTACATACTGAATTACCCTTTCAATATCCTCATACACTTTCTCTATCTGTTCATCTTCAGCTTGCGACGTCGGCATGTATACCTGAACTATCGTTGTCAGTGTTGGTCTGCTGTCGATTCTGATTAGAACAACCTGGTCACTGAACTGTTCACAGTAACACACCCTCTGCCCTACCTTCCTATTCATAACGAATCCTACACCTGTTATACCATTTTCTGCTGCTGTTGATATTACCCGATACTCATCTGACCAGAAATCCTTGTCTTCCTTCCGCTTCACTTCACTGACCTCTACTATATCTAGATTGAGCCTTTGCATTTCCCTTTTCAGATTTTCTAGTTTCCCTACCACGTTCAAGCTTCTGAGATTCCACGCCCCGACTCGTAGAACGTTATCCATTCGTTGATTATTCAATATTTTTCTCATGGTAACCTCCCCTTGACAGTCCCCTCCCGAGATCCGAATGGGGGACTATTCCGGAATCTTTTGCCAATGGAGAGATCATCATGACACTTCTTCAATTACAGGCCACATGTCCTGTGGATACACGTTACGTGTCTTTAATGCAGAGGTTTCCATTGCCTTCTGCATCCTCATGTCGTTGATCATTGCTGATTCTTCCGCCTTTAGGGGCAATTTCCCAAGAGTGCCCTGAACCTCTATCCGCTCCTCCGCCGTTTTTGACAAGGCCGTTGGCAGAATGAGGCTGACTTCTTTTGCCGGAAGTCTTCGGCCGCCAATGCCGATTATTTATCAAAATTTTAGGCAGTGGCGGGGATCGAACCCGGGAACGAATACGTTTAGATTATGAATCAAAGACGCTACCCCTAGACCACGGGTGCCACCTTGCGAACTATACAACAGTAGTAATAATGGTTAGAGGTGAATATGTCAAAAATTCTTTTTTTTTTTCAACTGCTAGTTTGTAAAACACGTGTTGTTATGTTTACTATTACACATGTATAAACCTGACCCTGTACTGGATACTACAGAAAATAAATAACAATGTATGTCAAATGTGCGTTCTATCTCGAAAACCATTCGGAATAGGGCATATGTACAAACAAGTTTTTTGCTTCAGATGATCGTTCCCGTCATATACCTGTCTTCTATACCATATCTTATACACTGATCACCAGAACATTATGACCAGCTACCTAACAGCCGATATGTCACCTTTGGCACGGATAACAGCCGCGACCCATCGTGGCATGGAAGCAATGAAACCTTGACATGTCGCTGGGGGTACACACAAGTCACAAAATGGCTCTGAGCACTATGGGACTCAACTGCTGTGGTCATAAGTCCCCTAGAACTTAGAACTACTTAAACCTAACTAACCTGAGGACAGCACACAACACCCAGCCATCACGAGGCAGAGAAAATCCCTGACCCCGCCGGGAATCGAACCCGGGAACCCGGGCGTGGGAAGCGAGAACGCTACCGCACGACCACGAGATGCGGGCCACAAGTCACACATTTCCCGTAAATTCTAGGGAGAGGGTCGATGAACTCTGACGCCACATTTAATTACATTCCACAGGTATTCGATCGGTTTCAGGTCTGGCAAGTTGGGGGCGACCAGCACATCAGTTCGAACTCACCAGTGTGTTTCCCAGACCACTCCATGACGCTCCAGGTCTTGTGACATGGTGTACTATTTTCTTGAAAAAAGCCACTGCCGTCAGGAAACAAGTTCGTCATGAAGGGGTTCATTCGGTCTGCAACCAGTGTACGATGCTCCTTGGCTGTCATGAAGCTTTGCACGATCTCCACTGGGCCATCAATGCCCACAGCATAATGTAGCCGCTGCCAGCTTGTCTCCGTCCTGCAGTATAGATGTCAAGGCGCTGTTCCCCTGGAAGATGACCGATTCGCGTCATTCCATCAGCATGATGAAGAAGGTGTCGGGATTCATCAGAACATGCAATGCTCTGTCATTGGGCCAACGTCCAGCGTCGATGGTCACGTGCCCATTTCAGTCGTAATCGCCGATGTTACGGTGTTAACGTTGGCACATGCGTGGGGCGTCGGCTTGAGAGGCCCATCGTTAGGAGTGTTCGGTGCACTGTGTGTTTAGACACACTTGTACTCTGCCTAGTATTAAAGTCTGGTGTTAATTCCGCCACAGTCCGCCGCCTGTCCTATTGTATCAGTCTGCCCAGCCTACGACGTCCGTCATCTGTAGTGAGGGGTGGCCGCCCAACCCCACGATATCTGGACGTTGCGAGCTAACATCGCATAGATGTTCGGGCCCACATTCGGTTCCTCTTCGTCGAAATGTCTTGTCTCAAACTCGTCTAGGGGTTGAACCGCACGTGTCGCTTTACACGCCCTAAATTAGACACTTGTGACCCTTTGGTTAAATTGTCTGGCTGATGGCAAGTTTGCGAAATTGTATGAAGTTAATATGACATATAAGAAAAGTAACAGTAACATCGGGAACTAAATTAACGACCCATAAATGATGTAGGCCACACAGTTGCGATTTGGTTACAAGAATGTTTATTCACAAAGCAAACTAACTGCGAAAGTGGTCGTGTTTAGAGTAACTGTTACACTCGAGCGCATATCCATTTGACACAGTTCGATCATTCACAATCCCATCGCGAAATACAAGTTCACAAGTCCACCTCATTAACTATGCGAAAAGTTTGAGTTCGCACCAGGAGCGCAGCTGTTCACCGCTCAGAGGCTAATTCACGCGATACCACACAACGCAAAATTTTCTGTTTCACTTCCTAGCTGCCTAAAGACCGACTGTCCGCTTTCGCGTCTAAATCCAAACTGTTCGCTTTGGTGTCTCCAGCCGAACTGTCCCCTTTGGTGTCCACACCAGAACTGTCCCTCTGCCCGTCTCCCACAGCGTTTCTCGCGCGCCAAACATCTTCGCTAAACTGACTAGGGCAGTTCCCTTTCCTGAAGCCGTCCATCTGATTGGCTACAACTTATTCTACATTACTTTACATTTTAACGTATTTAAATAATCAAAGCTTGACCACTTTCACGTTCTAAATAAAATAACAATAATGTCCATTACATAATAAACGTTAAATTCTTTTACGTAAAACCAATACAAATTCTTTCTTAGCTTTGAATGCCACCTCCAGTAGCCTTGCACTAACGTGCTTTATGCACTAAACTTTACAACAAGTATTCTATTACCTAATGATTCAACAAGGTGTCATGCTGTCATCGTTCAATGTGTTTTGTGTTTAGGAAATGATGATCTGATGCTTAACTGAAAATACTGATAATTTAAATTTTCTATATCTTTTAAACAAATAAAGTTACAGAGTTGATATTTACAACATTTATCATTTTAATGATGCGCTTCTATATGAAATGTCGATCGTTAAGATCGACCAAAGCGTTCAGATATTTGCATTCAGGTATTTTTTACAAAACTCGTTAATTTCACGTTTACAGTAAATCCTAAACCATTATAGATTCAAGTTTTGTTGGGATCACCATGAAATTTTATGGAGGATGGCAGTTTAAAATTACTGTGGCTTCATTCCCTCCACTACTACAGAATTAAATAATTTTCATAAATGTTTGCCTTTATGGGCGATCTTAGGTCCGCCATATTTAACACTGCTACGTCTTCTTGGCCGCAAAAGCCTTCTACTGGGTTTCCCTGTGACGTAGGTTCTCGTCTGTCTCACTCGCACACTACAGCGTTTAGGTCTCAATAGACAACAGACGCCTTTGAGTTTCCCCATCTCGTGGTGGATCTGCGCCCTATGTGGTATCCGGTCCTGGACGACAGAGTTCGTTTCACAATTCCTGAAGGCTGACTCTTTCGGCCATATACTTAAATGAGATCGAAATGCTCTTTAACTCACAGCGTGGTTTCACCTTGGTTTCGTCACGTGTTGAAATCACTCACCACACCACTCCTCGAACACCCAACAAGTCGCGCAGTTTCCGAAATGCTCGTGCCGAGCCTCCGGACCATCGCAATCTGCCCTCGGTGAAACAGATCGCACGCCTTCCCCGTTCTACGTGCGGTTTTATCGATAGTTGCTCGGTGGTCATAATGTTCTGGCTGATCAGTGTATATCTTCCATACTAATCATTTCTCAGTTTGAACACACTAATCTCCAAAACTACTAAACGAATTTTTATGGGGTTTAAGGAGGTACCTTGAACGTAGCTTGGGGCATCGTATAGGCTTCACTTTATCGAAATCGATTTGCGGAAAGAAAGATACCATGATTTAAAATTTTATCTAGAAACATCATGCCTGTCTGTCTGTTTGACAGACTACTAGAAAAATTTGCAGGAGGCTCTCACAGATAATTGAGCGTAGCACGGGCAACGTATATGCTTTATTTGATCGAAATCGAATGACAGAAGAAAAGTGTATTGGAGTTTAAAGATTTATCTGAAACTTTCGTGTCTGTCTGAACACGCTAATCTGAAGAATTTTCATGGAGTTCTTAGAGGTAACATAAGCGTAGCATGGTGGTTTTATTTTATTTTATTTTATTTTTTTGAAAATAGGCCCTCAAAAAAGGTTTTATAATTTTATCTAAAGCCTTCGTGTCAGTCTGTCCGTTTGAACAGGCTAATCTCCAAAACTGCTTGACGAATTTTCATTTTGGTTCTCATAGGTAACTTGAGCGTAGCTTGGGGCAACATATAGGCTTTATTTCTTTTAAAAAAAATAAAGTGTCGTAGTTTAAAGTTTCAGGAGTCTTTTCGGCTTAGTAGCTCGGATGTTTACCTTAGCGATGGCGCAGTACACGAAAAGACCAATAGACGGCGCTGTTAGTTTTTTTTTACACCGTTGATGTTAGTGTTTCCGAAAGTTTAAATCAGTGACACAAAGTCCGTAATCTTATCTTTAGGAATACAACAAACTAATACTGAATTTACTTGGCTACGATAAGTGGATTTACTGATTTCACTTTGCGTATTAAATATTTAACAAAATTGCTTTGCTTCTTTCGACGGTTCGATTTATATTTGAATTCTTGGCTAGGGAAAACGAAATTATTGACAAAGTGGTCCTGTAAGGGTCACGTTTTTACCGATTCAGGTACAGAACCCTATAAAGCTATGATATGCAAAGGCTCTTTTTTTAACTCCCATTGCGAAGCACGGGCATACAGCTAGACCAAAATTATTGCAGTGGACTGTGAGCTCAGGTCGAGCGTAAATTTACATACTCTAACATCAGTAGACAAAAGTAAGAACACGGAGAATTGGAGAGGGGCACTAGTGTGTCTCGGCTGCAACGTGGACCGCTTAAAAGAGCATGTGTTCTAAGATCTAGATGCAGCTACGAACTTACAGAGTATCCTTAGAGGAAATTGCTGATAACAGCAGATCACACTATGAAGCACCGATTTCTTATCCAAATGCCTCCCCGCCAGAATACTTGAGGAGCGTAATAGTGAATTCATATTGAAGTCTTGGCCACCAAGTTCGCCTGATGTGAACCCTTCCTAAAATACGGCACGCCATCGGGCTCCATCTTCGCACCCAAAAACCAACGGCACATGTGTACACATATCGTGCCTTTGAACTTGTCGAATCCATACCTATAGGAATACCCTGCTAAAAGTTGAAGAATAGAAGCAATAACATGCATGTGCAATAATAAAATGAACCATGGACCTTGCCGTTGGTGGGGAGGCTTGCGTGCCTCGGCGATACAGATGGCCGTACCGTAGGTGCAACCACAACGGAGAGGTATCTGTTGAGAGGCCAGACAAACATGTGGTTCCTGAAGAGGGGCAGCAGCCTTTTCAGTAGTTGCAGGGGCAACAGTCTGGATGATTGACTGATCTGGCCTTGTAACATTAACCAAAACGGCCTTGCTGTGCTGGTACTGCGAACGGCTGAAAGCAAGGGGAAACAACAGCCGTAATTTTTCCCGAGGACATGCAGCTTTACTGTATGATTAAATGATGGTGGCGTCCTCTTGGGTAAAATATTCCGGAGGTAAAATAGTCCCCCATTCGGATCTCCGGGAGGGGACTACTCGAGGACGTCGTTATCAGGAGAAAGAAAACTGGCGTTCTACGGATCGGAGCGTGGAATGTCAGATCCCTTAATCGGGCAGGTAGGTTGGAAAATTTAAAAAGGGAAATAGATAGGTTAAAGTTAGATATAGTGGGAATTAGTGAAGTTCGGTGGCAGGAGGAACAAGACTTTTGGTCAGGTGATTACAGGGTTATAAATACAAAATCAAATAGGGGTAATGCAGGAGTAGGTTTAATAATGAATAAAAATATAGGAGTGCGGGTTAGCTACTACAAACAGCATAGTGAACGCATTATTGTGGCCACGATAGACACAAAGCCCATGCCTACTACAGTAGTACAAGTTTATATGCCAACTAGCTCTGCAGATGATGAAGAAATTGATGAAATGTATGACGAGATAAAAGAAATTATTCAGGTAGTGAAGGGAGACGAAAATTTAATAGTCATGGGTGACTGGAATTCGTCAGTAGGAAAAGGGAGAGAAGGAAACATAGTAGGTGAATATGGATTGGGGGGAAGAAATGAAAGAGGAAGCCGCCTTGTAGAATTTTGCACAGAGCATAACTTAATCATAGCTAACACTTGGTTCAAGAATCATAAAAGAAGGTTGTATACCTGGAAGAATCCTGGAGATACTAAAAGCAGGCAAAAAGGAATACAAACGTCTCAAAAATGAGATCGACAGGAAGTGCAAAATGGCTAAGCAGGGATGGCTAGA
This sequence comes from Schistocerca nitens, assembly GCF_023898315.1. Classification (NCBI taxonomy): domain Eukaryota; kingdom Metazoa; phylum Arthropoda; class Insecta; order Orthoptera; family Acrididae; genus Schistocerca; species Schistocerca nitens. The sequence goes on from NC_064615.1 coordinate 508,316,837, forward strand.
GGACAAATGTAAGGATTTAGAGGCTTGTCTCACTAGGGCTAAGATAGATACTGCCTACAGGAAAATTAAAGAGACCTTTGGAGAGAAGAGAACCACTTGTATGAATATCAAGAGCTCAGATGGCAACCCAGTTCTAAGCAAAGAAGGGAAGGCAGAGAGGTGGAAGGAGTATATAGAGGGTTTATACAAGGGCGATGTACTTGAGGACAATATTATGGAAATGGAAGAGGATGTAGATGAAGATGAAATGGGAGATAAGATACTGCGTGAAGAGTTTGACAGAGCACTGAAAGACCTGAGTCGAAACAAGGCCCCGGGAGTAGACAACATTCCATTAGAACTACTGATGGCCTTGGGAGAGCCAGTCATGACAAAACTCTACCATCTGGTGAGCAAGATGTATGAGACAGGCGAAATATCCACAGACTTCAAGAAGAATATAATAATTCCAATACTAAAGAAAGCAGGTGTTGACAGATGTGAAAATTACCGAACTATCAGTTTAATAAGTCACAGCTGCAAATTACTAACGCGAATTCTTTACAGACGAATGGAAAAACTGGTAGAAGCGGACCTCGGGGAAGATCAGTTTGGATTCCGTAGAAATGTTGGAACACGTGAGGCAATACTAACCTTACGATTTATCTTAGAAGAAAGATTAAGAAAAGACAAACCTACGTTTCTAGCATTTGTAGACTTAGAGAAAGCTTTTGACAACGTTAACTGGAATACTCTCTTTCAAGTTCTGAAGGTGGCAGGGGTAAAATACAGGGAGCGAAAGGCCATTTACAATTAGTACAGAAACCAGATGGCAGTTATAAGAGTCGAGGGGCATGAAATGGAAGCAGTGGTTGGAAAAGGAGTGAGACAGGGTTGTAGCCTTTCCCCGATGTTATTCAATCTGTATATTGAGCAAGCAGTAAAGGAAACAAAAGAAAAATTCGGAGTAGGTATTAAAATTCATGGAGAAGAAATAAAAACTTTGAGGTTCGCTGATGACATTGTAATTCTGTCAGAGACAGCAAAGGACTTGGAAGAGCAGTTGAACGGAATGGACAGTGTCTTGAAAGGAGGATATAAGATGAACATCAACAAAAGCAAAACGAGGATAATGGAATGTAGTCAAATTAAATCGGATGATGCTGAGGGAATTACATTAGGAAATGAGACACTTAAAGTAGTAAAGGAGTTTTGCTATTTAGGGAGCAAAATAACTGATGATGGTCAAAGTAGAGAGGATATAAAATGTAGACTGGCAATGGCAAGGAAATCGTTTCTGAAGAAGAGAAATTTGTTAACATCGAGTATAGATTTAAGTGTCAGGAAGTCGTTTCTGAAAGTATTTGTATGGAGTGTAGCCATGTATGGAAGTGAAACATGGACAATAACCAGTTTGGACAAGAACAGAATAGAAGCTTTTGAAATGTGGTGCTACAGAAGAATGCTGAAGATAAGGTGGGTAGATCACATAACTAATGAGGAGGTATTGAATAGGATTGGGGAGAAGAGGAGTTTGTGGCACAACTTGACTAGAAGAAGGGATCGGTTGGTAGGACATGTTTTGAGGCATCAAGGGATCACAAATTTAGAATTGGAGGGCAGCGTGGAGGGTAAAAATCGTAGAGGGAGACCAAGAGATCAATACACTAAGCAGATTCAGAAGGATGTAGGTAGCAGTAGGTACTGGGAGATGAAGAAGCTTGCACAGGATAGAGTAGCATGGAGAGCTGCATCAAACCAGTCTCAGGACTGAAGACCACAACAACAACAACAACAACAGGAATACCCTGCTAAAAGTTGAATAATAGAAGCAATAACATGCATGTGCAATAATAAAAAGACGACGTGATGTTCACTGTCAGATAGGAAAAATAATCCCGACTTTACAAGAAGAATCACAGTTCATCCTCATGTGATCCATGTAGTGTCGAGGTAGAATCTTCCAACCTATTGTCCACACCTACAGGTAACATTCTGGTAGTGGGTTCTTCTTTCTGGACGATAATACATGACCACACCGTGTTTATTTCGTAAACGCCTTCCTCCAGCACCTAGGAATCGGCCGAATGGAACGGGCGGTGGCATTTGCTATCGTGAACACACTGACTGTGCCCGGGATCAGTTAAAACTTTTATTGCCTCGTCACAGGTAGTGTGACGTACTGGAAGAGCTCGGGATGATCGTCGTCAAATGTTTAAGAGGCTTGAGCAGCAGTGTGTCCATCACTTTGTGGACACCATGCCGAATAGTATTTCTGTATAAGGTTGTTAGTTACGTACTTATTCGCTTTGTTATTTCCCAGAAATAATTTATCGACGCATCCTAGTGACGCTCTGCACGCGCTGGATTTAGAACTATGTACTGCTTCAAATTTGTTACAGCAACTGATAAATCCATTGGTGCTCATTAGCGCACTCATCTTGTTTCGATGTCATGAGCCTAGCAGATATAAGTGGGATGTGCGCATACTAGCGCCATTGTAATAATTTATTGTCGTGAATAAGAAAAACAACCATAGCAAAAATATTTAAATAATGCTACGTTTATTATTTCTAGTCAATATTTCTTCCAGTACTAATCTTGACAATATTTATCTATCCAGAGCAACCATTACGGATTTTTTGCTGTCTGAAATGTTTCGTGCTTTATCTGACGAGCGAACGATCGATTATCTGGTGCTCCATCGTCGATTATCTCATTATTGAAGTCAGGCCTGCTGCTTTTGGTGACGTTGCCCTTTGAGATTATTTGTGATTTGTCTTATTACGTAGACATTTTCTTTTATCATCCACGTCATCAGATATTTCACCTAAACAAGATCATTACTGATGTCCAGAAGTGTTACACTAATACTGACGAGGTGTATGTGAGTAAAAGAATATTATTTTCTGGAGCAATATATGCAAACTTAAACAGAGCAGGCGTTGAGATTTTCAGTTTTATTTAGTAAAACTGCCGAACCCGGCAATGCTTCGCAATTGCTAAATATGTATGGGACTTGTGTATAAGTCACATTTTCCTTCTCTCTGTCCTCCTCCTCCCCCCACCCCCTCTTTGTCCATCTCCTCCTTCACCTCCTCCTCATCATTCTCCCTCTCACTGTATACTCCTCTTACCCCCAATCTCTCTGCATCTCCTCGTCATCCCTCTCTCTGACCATCTTCTCCTTCCCCTTTCTCTGTCCGTTTTCTCCACTTCCTCCCTTGTGTCCATCTCCTCGTACCTTCTCTCTTTGACCTTGAGTCTTGTTTGTTGTTATTGTCAGCAAAACTTACACTGGAAAATGAATTCACTTAAACTGAACGGGTAAATTGGTTGCGATCATTAGTATAAGGGGTACAGGAGATACCTCGCCAGCTACTGGATCTGTGATGATAGTAACTTCAATGAGAATATTTCTCATAGTTTTAACCCATGAACAGGTAGGACAGCAATGTTTCGGATGGTTAGGATTCCACGATACCGTAGTATTCTAATCATAAGTCGATAAGCCATAAGTATAACATTCCTCTTCCCTCTTAAAACTAACAGCTATGAAGAAAACAAAACAGCACACCGCTAAGTATACAGTTTTATCCAAAATTATATGTAAGGAGAAAGTATAAACACGTGTAGGAAGTAATTTGTTTAATGGTTTATACGTCCTGATGTCTAAGTTACAACTGACTGCGAGAAAGTAAACGAAACCAAAAATTTTCACAGCACAGCATTTACTTTCTTTTAACAGCAAACCTTTACACTGTTGTTTCAAGAAACCTGTAGCCTATGTCCGTCTGAATGTTAGTAGGGTATCTTGGAACAGTTTGAGAATATCTTGGAATATGCAGCATATGTCGTCTGCATGTTTATTATACACATATCACAAAAAGTTTTGCATCTCCAATGTCCCCAGAATTCCTGAATATACTCGTTGACTGTGGATATTGTATCACAGACACAGTCCCTTTGATTGTTCAGAAATGTCACTAAACCAGCCCAAAGATGTAAACAACCATGCATGAGCAGCACCTATTTGACGGAGGGGCTCCGACAGCCGATTAGCTGCAGTCATTCCACCAGGAAAGAGGTACACAGCTCGTGTTGTCTGTAGTTCAACCACGCCTACGTGGTCAGTGCCGCGGTTCGATCGCGTCCGCATTGTTACTTAGTGCCAGGAAGGGCTCTCAATAAGGGAAGTGTCCAGGCGTCTTGGAGTGAACCAAAGCAATGTTGTTCGGACATGGAGGAGATACAGAGAGACAGGAACTGTCGATGACATGTCTAGCTCAGGCCGCCCGAGGGCTACTACTGCAGTGGATGACCGCTATCTATAGATTATGTGGCTCGGAGGAACCTTGACAGCAACCCCACCATGTTGAATAATGCTTTTCGTGTAGGCACAGGACGTCGTGTTACGACTCAAACTGTGCGCAATAGGCTGCATGATGGGCACTCCCGACGTCCATGGCGAGGTCCATCTTTGCAACCACGACACTATGCAGCGCGGTACAGATGCCGAATGGACCGCTCAGGATTGACATCACGTTCACTTCACCGATGAGTGCCGCATATGCCTTCAACCAACAATCGTCGGAGACGTGTTTGGAGGCAACCCGGTCAGGCTGAACGCCTTAGACACACTGTCTAGCGAGTGCAGCAATGCGGAGGTTCCTTGCTGTTTTGGGGTGGCATTATGTGGGTCCGACGTATGCCACTGGTGGTCATGGAAGGCGCCGTAACGGCTGTACGATACGTGACTGCCATCCTCCGACTGATAGTGCAACCATATTGGCAGCATATTGGCGAATCATTCGTCTTCATGGACGACAATTAGCGCCCCCATCGTGCACATCTTGTGAATGACTTCCTTCAGGATAACGACGTCGCTCGACTAGAGTGGCCAGCATGTTCTCCAGACATGAATCCTATCGAACATGCCTGGGATATATTTAAAATGGCCGTTTATGTGACGACGTGACCCACCAACCACTCTGAAGGGTCTAAGCCGAATCGCCGTTGAGGAGTGGGACAATCTGGACCAACAGTGCCTTGATTAACTTATGAATAGTATGCCACGACGAATACAGGCATGCATCAATGCAAGTGGACGTGCTATTGGGTATTAGATGTAGCGGTGTGTACAGCAATCTGGACCACCACCTCTGAAGGTCTCGCTGTATAGTGGTACAACATGCAATGTGTGGTTTTCATGAGCAGTAAAAAGGGCGGAAATTATGTTCATGTTGATCTCTATTCCAATTTTCTGTACAGGTTTCGGAACTCTCGGAACCGAGGTGATGCAAAACTTTTTTTGATGTGGGTAGTATCGTGTAAAAATTTGATGTAATTTCGTCAAGAAGTTTTCTTGATTTTTGGGAACAATGTTAAACTACCATATATATGAAGAAAATCGGACGGACAAGAACTTTCCAAAATTTTTGCTGAAATCCTTGCCCTTTATATTATTTCTGTGGTATGGCCATATTACTCATAAGGAACACACTTCTCATCCTTGCTTAGTAAGACAAACGTATATACGTGTACCTCGCATACAATCTTACTTTCATCCTCATCTAGCAATAAGATTTTCCAGGAATCAATTTACTATTGAAGGAAATCTGTTGTAATACGGCAACCTGGCATATCCTTCTCTCTGCCCTTCCGTCAACAATAGCCGTGGTATAGACTCCTCACTTCATTGTTACCCTAACGCATTCCTACTACAGCAGAGGTGACAATCTATTATGAAGTGCACGCATCTTAGAGCAGCATGGCCAGTGCAAAAAAAGAAAAAAATAAGAAAAAAAAGTAGAAGAAAAGGAGGAAGTGGTTCATGAAATCGAGAATGGTGTCGTCAATGTGGTCTCGTATATGCCACAGTCCAAACGATTTGGAAGAACAAGAATAACATTGTTACTGCGTTTGAACAAAATTGATCTAGAATTAAGCTGTTAAGAAAGCTGAACGGAACGACTTGGATAAGTGGTTAAGTGGTTTGAGCTACGGAGAAACATCAGTGTACCCATCAGCTGACCTCTCCTTACGCTGAAAACAGAACAATTTGCAAAGAAATTAAAAGATGGGGGACTTGTGTGCAACAGTGGCTGGACTGACAGATTCAGGCAATGTCACGGCATTACTTTTGGAAAAGTGAGCGGTGAAGTCATCAGCGTGAATACTGAAAAAATCTAACAATGGCTCACTACCATGTAGCCTACAATTCGTGAAGGATATACAGACCGTGACTTCTTTAATGTAGTCGAGACGGGCGCATGACAAAACTATGAAATTCAAGGGCAAAAAGTATGTTGGTGGCAAGCTATCTAAAGAACGAATAACAGTTCTGGTTTGTGCTAACACAGATGGAACTGAGAAGAAAAAATTGCTCGTGGTAGGTAAATCAAAAAATGCCAGGTATTTTAAGCATGCACAAATAATCTGCCAGTGAACTGCAATCCTAATAAACAATCCTGGATAACCTCCGAACTCTTTGAAGCTGAAATAGGGCGTTCGGATCTGAAACATAGAAGTCAGTAAAGGTAGATACTGGTTCTTGTTGACAACTGTCCAGCACGTCCTGCGCTCTCTGGTCTGGAGAACATTAAGCTTCTTTTTCTTCCTGCACTTACGACAAGCTTATTGCAGCGCATGGACCAAGGAGTAATTAGGAGACTGAAATGCCACTATCGTAAAGCTCATATTACTGAAAGTGACACCATGGATTGAGAAATAGCAGGATTATTTTATTACATTGATGGGTGCGATCAGATGCATTACTAAAGCTTGGAGTCCGGTTAAAGTACAAACCATCAAGAACTGTTCCCGTCATGCGGAATTCACAACTGAAGGAATAAATGCCGCCGAAACTGAAGATATGTTCGATGACACTGATGATCTGCCGCTATCTGCATTGCTGCTAGAAATCAACTGCGATATTCTCAATCAGTGCGACTATGAAACGTATGCAACAAGAGGCGATGACCTTGTTACAGCCAAAGCGTAAACTGCAGACAAAATTGCAAATGAAGTGATAAATCAGGGCCACAGTGACCATGAAGTGAACAAGGGAGAGGAAGGAGAAGAGGAAGAAGAAAGAAACCAAAGTGCGTAGCCCTACTGCGAGCGAAGCTTTGGAAGCCATAAGATTTGTGTGCATGTGATACGAAGCTAGGGTAGGGAGCAGCGAAATTACAATTGAAATAGTGACCATCAAACGTAATTCAGAAATTGTGTAATAGCAAATATACAGCAGAGTAAAATGACTGATTACTTGACTACTAAGTAAAAAGTTTGGTGAGTACTCGGCATACGGCTGTCATACTCTATTCATGTAAGCTTATGATTGAATACTTCATGTAATAGAAAATGAGGCTAAATAAATAGACTGAAAACAGGGATCTCGGTTACAACGACACTCTTTTATAACAACATAATGTTGAAGGTCCTTTGAATGTTGTTATAGCCACGATCCAGTGTATGTTTTCAAATGTTTAGCTTACGACCGCCCGAACGCCTATTAGAGTATCGTGTAAAAATTTCTTTCAAGAACTCGAGATTTTTGGTAACAATGGTAAACTACAACCTGTCTTTAGATCAAAGGCAGTCAGTATTACAAAGAGAATTACGTGAATGGCTATCTCCCACAGCATTTTATTTATGCCATTTCATCTAACCAGATCAGTTAAACTTAATGTAACTTCATCAATTTCACTCAACTGTATTTTTATGGAGATAACCGACGAGGTTGCAAGCATGGTACAATGCACGGGGTCGAGCAACACGTTATTGAATGTTACCAGCAGCATATTTTAATTTAATTATTGTTAAAAGATGTGCGCTCTCGAACAGACATATTTTTATATTTGCTTGAAGTGCAAATGCTTTTTTGAGCTGTTTGTAAACATATTTCCGTGTTACACAGCCAATGAGTCCATCATCTTCAATGCCACAGCCCACCACATTTATTTCTTTTCTATCACTTGACTCATTCTAGAATTTCGTGCATCAAAAGCTTTATTGATACTCCCTGTGTCAATGACTGCTATTATGACTTCGTATGAAAAGACCTTCAAGATCAACAATCAATGTTCCTAAAACGTTACTTGCCGGTTATTAAGTTATATGGGTATTTACTTTCATACATTATTGCCTGCGAGGCTCGTTTGCATGCGGCATTCGCACCATCTGTATTCAATTCAGGGTTTCTCCGCACAGCTGCTTGCAAAATACATTTATGACGACGGCAAAGTTAGCACAGCTTCATAAATTTTACACAAATCCGTTGCACTTGGAGAGCTTGACACGAATTTCAAGCAATAACGAACTGATTCGCCATATTCTTAAATAATTTCGTTTGCAAGCAGTGCATTAAAACATCGAAAATAAATGGCGCTTTTAGGTGGAATCGTGTTTTTAATAGAGTTACGAGAAAAATCAAACAATCGGAAACCCGCTCCCATTAAAGAGAAGATTGCAATTACATTAAATTTTCTAGCCACTTAATTCATAATATTGATTGCCGTTTGCCAGCGCCAGGTATTGAAAATCAGTACATATCTCACCCGCACAAACGAGCGAGAGAGATATTATTAAAAAACAGCCCTTTCGATCTTTTAGATTTTCCCGGACCTATGAGCAAAGCATGCGTAGCCGACTGTAGTTAACTTCTTTTACTGATCTTCCGGCAGAGCGCTGCCGAATCGTTTCGCGGGCTTCCTTGCCACGTTTGTGAAGTTGCTCTCCATAATGAATAATAAAATAATTAGTTTGGTAGTCTTCGAACATAATGATCCAGATAAAGGACGTTAAGAAAACGTGTGGACCATAGAACTGTTCCTCCACTATGTATCCAGCAGTAATACTAGATACTATCCAATATTTATCTGATTTTGTGACTGAAATAAGTTGTATTCCCATGATGCCTAAACCATGTGCTACCTCTTCTTTTCAGGGTCACATCCTGCAGAAAGTTTGGAAGAGTGCTCTCAATAAATTCTCTGCATGCAACCCAAGTATATCGTGTTATACAAGGGTGAGTCAAATGAAAGCCTTAAATATATTTTTAAATATTATTTATTGTGCTGAAGTGGTACAAAGCTGTATAACTTTTCAACATAATCTCCCCCACGCTCAATGCAAGTCCTCCAGCGTTTTCAAAGTGCATAAATTCCTTTAGAAAAAAATTCTTTTTGTAGTCCGCGCAACCGCTCATGCACCGCGTGGCGTACCTCTTCATCATAACGGAACTTCTTTCCTCCCATTGAGTCTTTGAGTGGTCCAAGCATATGGAAATCACTTGGGGCAAGGTCTGGTGAGTATGGAAGATGAGGAAGACACTCAAAATGGAGGTCTGTGATTGTTGCAACTGTTGTACGGGCAGTGTGGGGCCTTGCATTGTCATGTTGCAAAATAACACCTGCTGGCACCAATCAACGTCCCTTTGATTTGATTTCAGGCCGCAGATGATATTTTAGGAGATGTGTGTATGATGCACTGGTGACAGTTGTCCCTCTAGGCATGTAATGCTCCAAAAGACGCCTTTTTCGTCCCGGAAGAGAGTCAGTATAACATTCCCTGCTGATGGTTCTGTTCGAAACTTCTTTGGTTTTGTTGGTGAGGAATAGCGCCATTCCTTGCACGCTCTCTTCGTTTCCGGTTGGTGGAAGTGAACCCAGGTTTCGTCCCCAGTAACTATTCTTGCAAGGAAGCCATCACCTTCTCGTTCCAAGCGCCGAAGAAGTTCTTCACAAGTATCAACACGTCGTTCTCTCACTTCAGGAGTCAGTTGCCGTAGCGACCATCTTGCAGACACTTTGTGAAACTGGAGCACATCATGCACAATGTGGTGCGCTGACCCATGAATAATATGTAAACATGCTGCAGTGTCATTCAGTGTCACTAGGCGGCTTTCCTTCATTAGGCTCTAACTGCTGCAATGTTCTGTGGAGTCACAATTCGTTGTGCCTGACCTGGACGAGGAGCATCTTCCACTGAAGTCACACCATTTGCGAACTTCCCACTCCATTCGTAGACTTGCTGCTGTGACAAACATGCATCACCATACTGAACCTTTATTCATCAATGAATTTCAATAGGTTTCACATCCTCACTACGCAAAAACCGAATAACAGAACGCTGTTCTTCCCTGGTGCAATTCACAAGCAGGGTGGCCATCTTTATACTGATACTGCTACGGTATGTGTGGATCTGCACTGTGCTGCCACCTACAGGCCGTTCTGCACGCTGTTTGTAGCACGCCTACCAACTTACTAAATTACAGCTCATATCATTAACGTCAATATGCAGCAGGATTTTGGAACATATATTGCGTTCGAACATCATGAATTACCTCGAAAAGAACTATCTAGTGACACACAGTCAACACGGATTTAGAAAACGTAGTTATTGTGAAAGGATTGAGTGCTATTGACAAGAGATTTCAAATTGATTACGTTTTTCTAGATTTCCATAAGACTTTTGACACTACCAAACAAGCGGCTTGTAGTAAAATTGCATGCTCATGGAATGTGGACACAGTTATGTGACTGGATTCGTGATTTCCTTTCAGAAAGGTCACAGTTCGTAGTAATTGACGGGAAGTCATCGAGGAAAACAGAAGTGATTTGTGGCCTTTCCCAAGGTAGTGGTATAGGTCCTTTGCTGTTCCTTATCCATACAAACGATTTAGGAGATAATCTGAGCAGCAGTCTCAGGTTGTTTGCAGATGATGCTGTCGTTTATCGTCTGGCAAAATCATCAGAAGATCAAAACAAATTGGTAAAAGAATTAGAAAAGACATCTGAATGGTGCGAAAATTGACAATTGACCCTAAATGAGGAAAAGTGTGAGCTTATCCACATGAGTGCTGAAAGGAATACGTTAAACTTCAGTTACATGATAAATCAGTCTAATCTAAAGGCTGTAAATTCAACTAAATACTTAGGAATTACTATTATGAACAACTTAACTTGGGAAACACACGTAGAAAATGTTGTGGGGAAGGCAAACCAAAGACTGTGTTTTATTGGCAGAACACTTAGAAATTGCACAGATCTACTAAAGAGACTGCCTACGCTACGCTTGCCCGTCCTCTTTGAATAATAGAGTATTATTTTGAAGGTGGTTCGATGAACCCTTTGTCAGACACTTAAGTGTGATTTGCAGAGTATCCATGTAGATGTAAATAGTTCCACAGGATATGTGCACTGCAATTGAAAAAATATGGTCTCTCCATTGGCAAAAGATTCTAGACTAGTCCCCATTCGGATTCCGGTAGGGGACTGCCAAGGAGGGCATGACCATGAGAAAAAGATCGAATAACCAACGAAAGGATAACATTGTACGAGTGGGGGCGTGGAATTAAGAAGTTTAAACGTGTTAGGGAAACTAGTAGATCTGAAAGGGGAATACAAAGACTCAGGCTAGATATCGTGGGGTCAGTGAAGTGAAATGGAAAGAAGACAAGGATTTCTGGTCAGATGAATATAGGGTAACAACAACAGCAGCAGAAAATGGTATAACGGGAATAGGATTAGTCAGGAATAGGAAGGTAGGGCAGAGAGTGAGTTACTGTCAACAGTTCAATGATAGAATTGTTCTCGTCAGAATCGTCAGCAAACCAACACCGACAACGATAGTTCAGATATACATACATGCCGACGTCGCAAGCAGAAGATGAAGGGACAGAGAAAATATATGAGCTTACTGAAAGGGTGACTTAGTACGCAAAGGCAGATGAAAACCAATTAGTCATAAGCTAGATTAGAATGCGCTAGAAGGGGAAGGAGCAGAAGAAAGGGTTTCGGGAGAATATGGGCTTGGTAGTAGGAATGAGAGAGGATAAAGACTAACTGCGTCCTGTAATAAATTTCAGCTAGTAACAGTGAATACTCTGCTCAAGAATCACAGGGGGAGAAGGTATACTTGGAATAGGCCTAGAGATACTGGAAGATTTCAGTTAGATTACATCATTGTCAGGCAAAAATTCCTGGAGCAGATAAGTACTCAGACATTTAGTAATGATGAAGAAAAAAAATGGTTCAAATGGCTCTGAGCACTATGGGACTCAACTGCTGAGGTCATTAGTCCCCTAGAACTTAGAACTAGTTAAACCGAACTAACCTAAGGACATCACAAACATCCATGCCCGAGGCAGGATTCGAACCTGCGACCGTAGCGGTCTTGCGGTTCCAGACTGCAGCGCCTTTAACCGCACGGCCACTTCGGCCGGCTTACAATGATGAAGAGTAGAGTGTAGTTTAAGTGATTAGTCAGGAAGAAACAGTGTGCAATGAAGTGGTATACGGAAATACTAAGGAACGAAGAGACACGCTTGAAGTTCTCTGAGGCTATAGACACTGCGACAATGAATAGCTAAGTAGGCCATACCGTTGAAGAGGAATGGAAATCTCTAAAAAGGGCAATAACTCAAGCTGGAAAGAAAAACATAGGTATAAAGAATGTACCTGGGAAGAAACTATGGACAATAGAAGAAATACTTCAGTTGATCGATGAAAGAAGGAAGTACAAATATGTTCAGGGAAATTCAGGCGTACAAAAGTACAGGTAGCTGAGGAAAGGAATAAACAGGAAGTGCAGTATAGCAAAGAGGAAATAGCTGCATGAAAAATGTGAAGGAATCGAAAAAGATATGATTGTCGGAAGGACTGACTCAGGATATGGGAAAGTTCAAACAATCTGCGGTGAAATTAAAAGCAAGAGCGATAACATAAAGCGTTCAATGGTAATTTCACAGTTAAATGCAGAGGAGAGAGCGCAAAGGTGGAAAGAGTACACTGAAGACCTCTATGACGGAATACTATCCTGATGTGATACGAAAAGAAACAGGAGTCGATAGGGAAGAGAAAGAGGATACAGTATTAGAATTAGAACTTAAAAGAACTTTAGTAAATTTAAGATCAAATAGGGCAGAAGCGATCAATAACATTCCATCGGAATTTGTAAAATCATTGGGGCAAGTGGCAGCAAAACGACTCTTCACGTTGATATGTAGAATGTATGAGACTTGCGGTATACCATCAGATTTACGGAAAAACATCATCCACACAATTCCAGAGGTAGTAAGAGCCGACAAGTACGATAATTATCGTTCAATCAGCTTAGCACTCATGCTCAGTTTCAGACAAGAGTAATATACGGAAGTATGGAAAAGAAAATTGATAGTCTCTTAGACGATGATCAGTTTGGCTTTAGTAATGGTAAAGGCACGAGAGAGGCAGTTTTCACGTTGCGGTTGACAATCAAACTAGGAACGAAGAAAAATCAAAACACGTTCATAGGATCTGTCAATTTGGAAAAAATGTTCGACAATGTAAAATGTTGGAAGGTGTTTGAAATTCTAATAAAAGTAGGGGGTAAGCTATGGGGAAAGACGTGTAACATATAATATGTACGAGAACAAAGACGGGACAATGAGAGTGGGAGACCAAGAATGAAGTGCTCGGATTAAAAAAGATGTAAGACATGAATGTAATGTTTCGCCCCTACTGTTCAATCCATACATCGAAGGCGCAATGGCGGAAATAAAAGAAAGAATCATTAAGAGATTAAAATTCAGGGTGAAAGGATATCAATTATAAGATTCGCTGATGACTTTGCTGTCCTCAGTGAAAATGAAGAAGAATTATATGATCTGTTGAACGGAATGAACAGTCTAATGGGTACCGATTATGGAATGAGAGTAAACCGAAGACAGATGAATGTAATTACAAATAGCATAAACGAGAACAACGAGAATCTTAACACCTGAATTGGGGATCACAGAAGTAGATGAAATCAAGGAGTTCTGCTATCTATGCAGCAAAATAACCCATGACAGACGGAGAAAGGAGGACATAAAAAGCAGACTAGCACTGGCATAAAGGGAACTCCTGACCAAGAGAAGTCTACTAGCCTCAAACATATGCCTTAATTTGAGGACGAAATATCTGAGAAAGTACGTTTGAAGTACAGCATTGTATGGCAGCGAAACATGGAAAAACCGGAACAGAAAAGAATCGGAGCATTTGGGATGTGGTGCTACAGAAGAATGTTGATAATTAGGTTGACTGATAAGTAAGGAATGAGGAGGTTCTGCAAAGAATCAGAGAGGAAAGAAATATGTGGAAAACACTGACAAGGGGAAGGGACATGATGATAGGATACCTGTTAAGAGATCAGGGAATAACTTCCGTGGTATTAGAGGGAACTGTAGAGGGTAAGCGGTCTAAGGCGCTGCAGTCATGGACTGTGCGGCTGGTCCCGGCGGAGGATCGAGTCCTCCCTCGGGCATGGGTGTGTGTGTTTGTCCTTAGGATAATTTAGGTTAAGTAGTGTGTAAGCTTAGGGACTGTGATGACCTTGGCAGTTAAGTCCCATAAGATTTCACACACATTTAAACATTTTGTAGAGGGTAAAAACTATAGCGGAAGACAGAGTTTATAATATATCCAGCAAACCAGTCAGCAGATTGAAGACTCAAAAAACAAAATACAAAAAGTGGTCTCCATGGGAAATCTTACACCAGTCTTTCTGCTAAATAGTGGCAAGTACAGGTAATGATAATAGAGGTGGACAACGGTCACTCACCCTTCTCTCCAAACCAGACCGCAAAGTCACCATTGAGATTTGGTGACTGTGGGGGCCAGGCGAGTTGCGACAATTCATCCTCGTGCTTACAAAATCAGTCCTAGTCGATCCGTGCTGTGTAAACGGGGGACCTCTCGTCTTGGAATACAGCATCACTATTGGGGAGCCGGCCGGGGTGGCCGAGCGGTTCTAGGCGCTACAGTCTGGAACCGCGCGACCGCTACGGTCGGAGGTTCACTGCCTCGGGCATGGATGTGTGTGATGTCCATAGGTTAGGTAGGTTTAAGTAGTTCTAAGTTTTAGGGGACTGATGACCTCAGAAGTTGAGTCCCATACTGCTCAGAGCCATTTGAACTATTGGGGAACAAACATTGTAGCATGGGATGGACCTAATCAGCCAAACTGGTCGCATAATCATTGATAGTAATACTACCTTGCAGGATGACCATAGGTCCGTTGGAATACCACGATATGCCTGCCCACATAATCACCGAACCCTGCCATGTTTCACTCTTTGGACGTAAACTCGGTCCGAAGTCGGGAATAGTGCGCAACATGACTCACCCGACCGAATGATTTGCCACATAGTTCAGGTCTTATGCTTCTGGGACCACATTTTCCTTTACGGGCATTTGCATCACAGATGTCTGTTTTTGGAATTCCGGGTCTCACTGCAGTTCCCTGCTTATGAAGCTCACTTGGTGTTGTTTTGGCGCTGACAGAGTTCACGAGTGCGACATTCATTTCTGCAGTGACTTTTGCAGCTGTCGTCTCCTTATTTTGGGTCACAATCCTCATCAATGGCCATCTGTCACTATCACTCAACTTAGTGGGTGACACTTTTGCGCATTGCCTGTATGCAACATAAATCTTCGAGACGCTGCTTCTTGAAACTCCAATCACTTTGGCTACGTTGGTTACAGTAGCACTCACCGTACGAACACCAACAGTTTCAAATGGTTCAAATGGCTCTGAGCACTATAGGACTTAACTTCTGAGGTCATAGGTCCCCTAGAACGTAGAACTACTTAAACCTAACTAACCTAAGGACATCACACACATCCATGCCCGAGGCAGGATTCGAACTTGCGACCGTAGCGTTCGTACGGTTCCAGACTAAAACGCCTGGAACCGCTCGGCCACATCGGCCGGCACCAACAGTTTGCCCAGGTTTGAATTCACTTGACTCCGACAAAGTACACGCACAGTTACACAGGCAACTGTTCCGACCACGACTGACCCTCGCAACGATATGTGCATTTTGTGGTCAAATACAACAGCGCAAAACGCATACTTCACTAGCATCTGCATAGAAGTTCAAGCGGGCATTTCTCGAGGCGTTTCCGTATTTTTGTCCAACTCCTGTATACATTGCTACAACACACATAAACACACGATCGTCAACTGATCTAGTTCGTGAATCGTTTACCACGAAACGTTATCGATCTTAATCCATAAGCTTCTTCGTACTAACGCATACCATCCAAATTGGTGGCACCGTTGAATCAGTATTCCATTTTGCTGCACAGCAGCTTCCATTGAAACGTCTTTCTCTAAAGCATCTCACACTAAAATGATGACTGATGACCCTTCTAATCGCGATAACAATGCGTCACCATTGAAGATGTATCGAGTCAAACATTCTTCCACAAACAGAAGAGGCGTTCAATGAATTCGAAAGTAAAGTTCTATGTACTGACTTGGTAGAAAATCCTAGGAAATTTTGGTCTTATGTCAAAGCGGTAGGTCGATCAAAACAAAATGTCCAGACACTCTGCGACCAAAATAGTGCTGAAACAGAGGATGACAGACTAAAGACCGAAATACTAAATGTCTTTTTCCAAAGCTGTTTCACAGAGGAAGACTGCACTGTAGTTCCTTCCCTTAGATTGTCGCATAGATGGCAAAATGGTAGACATTGAAATAGATGACAGAGGGATAGAAAAACAATTAAAATCGCTCAAAATAGGAAAGGCCGCTGGACCTGATGCATACCAGTTCGATTTTACACAGCGTACGCGAAAGAACTTGCCCCCTTCTTGCACCGGTGTACTGTAGGTCTCTAGAAGAGTGTAGCGTTCCAAAGGATTGGAAAAGGGCACAGGTCATCCCCGTTTTCAAGTGAAACGTCCCCTTATAAAAATTAATGAATTACTGTGCTGATAAACCTCTTACGTTATTTGCTTTTCAAACAGCTGAGCAAAACTGAACGTTCTCAGACATTACTCTCTTTACTTATTCTGATCAACACTAAACTGACACACAATATTTTTAGCGCAACGCAATCTGACTTTCAATAATCCCTACAAAAGAATGGCCCTGACTAACATTAAACTGTACCTTTCACAAATCAATTACCTCACAAAAATCTTCGTTACTGGAACTACTGCAATACAGCGAGCGCCACTACTGCCAACTAAATAAAAGATTCAAACTACTGAAGGCACTGACTACTGATAGGCATAGTTAGCAAATGAAAGATTTTGATAGAGAACAAACAATGTATTTACCTCAATAGTATTCAAAAGTCATAATATATATAGCAGTTCATGACATCCACTCTTACAAATGTACTGTCTCTGACAGACACACGTCCAGATCATCCGCTCTCAAAATTCCGCCATCTCTCTCCCCACATCCACCACTGCTTGCGGCTCACCTCCAACTGCGCAACGCTACGCGCTGTGAACAGCCAATTGCCCAACACTACAATAGCCAACAACAATGCAAACCAGCCACAGACTGCACGCAGCACAGCCAGTGATTTTCATACAGAGCGCTACGTGGCGGTGGCGTTAACAATATAAGAACCTAAACAGCCTACTTACACAAGAAGGGACGTCGAACAGATGTGCAGAACTATAGACCTACATCTCTGACGTCGATCAGTTGTAGAATTTTGGAACACGTATTATGTGCGAATATAATGACTTTTCTGGAGTCTAGAAATCTATATTGCAGGAATCAGCATAGGTTTCGAAAAAGATGATCGTGTGAAACCCAGCTCGCGCTATTCGTCCACGAGACTCAGAGGGCCATAGACACGGGTTTCCAGGTAGATGCCGTGTTTCTTGACTTCCGCAAGGCGTTCGATACAGTTCCCCACAGTCGTTTAAAGAACAAAGTAAGAGCATATGGACTATCAGACCAACTGTGTGATTGGATTGAAACGTTCCTAGATGACAGAACGCAGCATGTCATCCTCAGTGGAGAGAAGTCTTCCAAAGTAAGAGTGATTTCAGGTGTGCCGCAGGGGAGTGTCGTAGGACCGTTGCTATTCACAATATATATAAATGACCTTGTGGATAATATCGGAAGTTCACTGAGGCTTTTTGCGGATGATGCTGTAGTATATCGAGAGGTTGTAGCAATGGAAAATTGTACTGAAACGCAGGAGGATCTGCAACGAATTGACGCATGGTGCAGGGAATGGCAACTCAATCTCAATGTAGACAAGTGTAATGTGTTGCGAATACATAGAAAGAAAGATCCTTTATCATTTAGCTACAATATAGGAGGTCAGCAACTGGAAGCAGTTCATTCCATAAATTATCTGGGAGTACGCATTAGGAGTGATTTAAAATGGAGTGACCATATAAAATTAATCGTCGGTAAAGCAGATGCCAGACAGATTCATTGGAAGAATACTAAGGAAATGCAGTCCGAAAACACAGGAAGTAGGTTACAGAACACTTGTTCGCCCACTGCTTGAATACTGCTCACCGGTGTGGGATCCGTACCAGATAGGGTTGATAGAAGAGATAGAGAAGATCCAACGGAGAGCAGCGCGCTTCGTTACACGATCATTTAGTAATCGCGAAGACAGATAAACTCCAGTGGAAGACTCTGCTCAGTAGCTCGGTACGGGCCTTTGTTGAAGTTTCGAGAACATACCTTCACCGAGGAGTCAAGCAATGTATTGCTCCCTCCTACGTATATCTCGCGATGAGACCATGAGGGTAAAATCAGAGAGATTAGAGCCCACACAGAGGCATGCCGACAATCTTTCTTTCCACTAACAACACGAGACTGGAATAGAAGGGAGAACCGATAAAAGTACTCAAGGTACCCTCCGCCACTCACCGTCAGGTGGCTTGCGCAGTATGGATGTAGATGTAGATACAAGAAATCTTTTTCCCGCGCACTACCCAACACTGAAGTCAGGAATAAATATTGTAGTGGTAGTCAGGTGTCCTTGGTTGCACACTGTACAGTAGCGTTTGGAATACAGATACGAAAGTAGAAGCAAAGAGTGTTGAGTCATCAAAGGCAAGCATCGCACTCGTTAATGCACACGGAGTCTAACGGTGCAGCTTGGCTCTCGTAAACAAATAATGGTAAATGCAAATCATCTCCGGCAAACAGCTGGTTCTCATTTGCACAGCCACAGGTATCATGTTATTGTTATGTGCGTCCGATAGTCTATTGCTTTGTTGGCATGATGTACGACCAGCGCCAAAACATTTCAAGCGTTCCATCACGCTAATAACCGGTTTATCGTTGTGAGTAGTTGTACGCAATGAACTGCCCGTCGCAATACGTTCTGGCTATATGAGCTCGTTTGTATTGATATCATTAGAGGTATTCTGTATGAGAGGTCGGTGTAGCGCATTGGTGTTCTCTCAGTATGAGTCATTGTTTCATCAATTCAGTGAGCAAACATGCAGTTAGCAGGAAGTGTGAAGGTAAAATTTAAATGATCCGCGATGATATTGCTGAATTTTTAATTCATGATTCTATATAAAATGTTAGAACTTCTGCAGATATAATTCGTATCCACTAACACTAGGTTAATTCCGCGGCCTAGCGAAGTGCTTTCCAATCACAAATTTGTCAGTTTTCATTGATTTTGCTGAGATTTTCGAGGTTTGCTTGAACGATGTCTTATCGTTCTAAGTACAGGGGGGGGGGGGGGGGGGAGAGAGAGAGAGAGATAGAGAGAGAGAGAGAGGTGGTAAGGTGCCAGAGATAATTTTAACCAGGCTATTCGCCCAATGTTTTTATTCGTTTTTTCTTCTACTAAATGACAAATATATAATTAATTTGCAAAGATGTTTTCACGTTTCATTTAAGAGCAGTTACTCAGTTTAAAAGTAAAAGAAATAATCAGAAACTAATAGCAATTACAGCGTCAGTTACCTGAAGTGATATACAAACTTTACCTTAGTGACATTATGAAAGTACACTTCTGGCTCACTGGCGTTGACATAACCAGCCGAGCGGCGCCTTAGAATGGTAATAACATATGGACAAAATAACAAATAACGAATTGCCTTAACAGGCAAGAAGCGGCACAGTTAGAAACAGCGTTGAAACCGTTAAAAATATCAATTTAAACACACATCAAATCTGGCCACTAAAAACACGAGAGATGCAGAAACATACTTGGCTAAAACCTTAAAACATTTAAAATTACCACAGAATATAAACAAAGATAGTTACAGTTAAGTGCTGTTAAGTGTATTGTGCTTTAGCAGTCCCGAAATCAACGTAGTTCAAGAGCAACAAACAATAGTTACTTTACAATAATTCCACAGCTAAGCAAATAACAGAAAAGAAACCATATTCGATCGTTACCATGCGACCCAGAGGAATATGAGTACGTGTTATGACTCAGCATGGATGACCCTGTTGAACGCAAACACTAAATATCTACCACGCATAAGATTAATAAGTTACAGTTCAATGCCAGTCTCCGGTGAGATCAGAAAGGGCAATGATTAACGTATGGTTCTCACCAAAATAATTTTCCTTTGTGATTGTCCTGAAATAACGATTTCATAGCCGTCAGTGTCGTGTGTCTGTGTACTCGGGCTCACCTCCTTCTTAAGGTGCTTCTCGAAGTGCATAGCCATGTGCCTGGACTGCAGAAAAGCTCCAGAAACAAAGGTCCCAAATAGAAGCCTACCGCTCGTCCACAAGGAGTAGCGATATGACCAAGTAGCACATCTAACCAGTGAGCAGAGACGCTGACCGTGCTTCCTCGAGCCGCTCCATTTAAGTCCCCCTCTGGGCAAGGAAGGTAAACATGTACTCTTGAGCCTAACTAAGACACACACACACACACACACACACACACACACACACACACACACACACACACACACCTACTGTATTATCAGTCCCGCGCCCTCTCACGGGTCAGCGCCAAATTAGGTTTACGTCCGCGGGGAAACGAAGGCCGAAAGCTACGCACCCAACGGAAAAAGATAGTCCATATGGCATTCCTTTCATTCTGTGAAGCAAAGTTGAAAGTACACTGTGGTCCACTACGCAAACTTAAAGAAACACATCTTAAGTAAAAAGGAGTAAATAAAGAAATGAGAAAGAGATCAGTGAACGTTCAGACTGGCGTAAGCATTCCTGTCAAGTGTTAGGAGTCTGGTTTGGAGCAAAGAATTCCCACAAAACAGCAAAGAAGTGATACATAATGAAGTTACTACATCCTAATATTGACCTGATTACAGGCACGTGAAATGAAGTTCCTCAGAAGTAGGATAGGAGTAACAAGGAGAGAGTGGATGAGGAAAGAAAGGGTAAAGGAAACGGTGAAAGAAGAACCCTTGCAGACCAGGACAGGAAAATCAATGCTAAGATCGTATGGTCACTTAAAGACAACGGAAAGTAAGAGGATTCCCAAGAAGATACTCCAAATGGAGACTCGAAGGAAACGACCAATAAAACCAAGGAATAGATGGCTGAAATTTGTGTAGGAGTGTGTTGAATAAACAGGCTAAGGCTGGACCAGAGTGAACATAGAAAGTTGCTTGGAGAACAGAACTAGATAAGGCTTATGTTCCAGACAGGCCCAGTCTGGGGCTGAGAACTGTTCAAGATGATGACGATGATGATAATGATGATGATGAAGCTCAGTATTAGACTGCCTTTGTTTGAGAGTACCTGTTGATAACAACGCCGACAAACATTACAATCGAGAGTACCTCAAACAAAGCTGGTAGCATTACATGTAGCAAACAACCTGGACTGCGTCCGAGAGCTATCAGATCAAATTTAGTCAATTATAGTGGAACATAATCCTATGAAATGACGTAGTATGTCCTTTGGAGAAAAGAAGATTTTATTTAATGCTTCTTCTTACTGGTCTCTGTCATAACCGAACCTGTGTGTGTGTGTGGATTTGGGACGCTCAACGGCGAGGCTATTAGCATCGTTTCTAAAATAGTCCGAGACAAACATGTTTGAAAGAATTAAAACTGAAAATTCTGAAATGTAATGACACTTGAATTTACAGTCACTTTCTCTCTCATATTCACTAATACTCACCTACCCATTCATATCCAATAGTGAATAATGTAAAATTTACAGCTTCGTCAACGTTAAAAGGTGTTATTACAATCCTAACTGAACTACAGGATAAAAGTTTTAGAAATTCAGGAGAAAGTGTGGCTCGCTGAAGAAGCCAGGATCACTCAGCCATCCTAGAGATACATCAAAACTTTCTCCATAATAGAATAAGTAGGAAGTCATATATCTTACAAAAACTGAAAGTCGTACCACATTCGTGTCACTGTCAGCCGAAATAGAGAACACACGAGTTAGTAAACTACTCTCTGCCTTCTTGTCAGAAAGTAACACATATGCATTGAAAATGTGGTGCACTGTAATCCGTACATCACAAGTTAGAGGATCTTTCTGCCAGAGCAGGATCCATGCCTCACCGGACTGTGCCCTATCCCAAGGCGACTGAGAAGTGCTTCATGTCGTCTCAGTGGCCGGAGGCAGCTAGTCAGTTCCTGACGATGATGATGATGAATACCTACGAAAGCTCAAGTCTGAACGCAGATAAAATTTTGTGTATTCAAATTAAACGTTCGGAAACATCCTTTTTACACCACTGTGTACCCTCAGTTTCGTTTATTTTATTTATTTATTTATTTATTTATTTTCCTTTTACATGGGCCAACTAAGGACCACATCGCGATTTCAATTCCTTATTTGTCGTTATCTTCTTTTCCTCGAGTACACTTTCATATGTTCACTACGTTTTTTCTTACTGCATACCCGTTCTTTTCGCTCTTCTACCTTGTAATCCTTCATTACTTTTTCCTAAACACTTCTCTGTCTATTGTTTCTTCAGCTTATTTTTTCTAAATTCTTTTTTACTTCATGGATCCAACTTGTTGCTGAGTTCTAATCCCAAAAATATCTGAAGATCTTTTTGTTTAATCTACTGTCTTACAGTCGATATAAATGTCCAAAACATAACCAGTCTTATTTTTCTCTTTGCTTCTGACATGTTTCCTATGATTCGATAATTTTCATCATTACTACGTAATTTCCAACCTTCCATAGTTTCTTATGGGCTAAATATTTCCGTAATGATTCACTTTCTAGTATTTCTAGGTTATCTAAATTATAGTTTAATGCTAGACATTCGATTGCATGTAGACATCCTGACTTCACTATTGTATTGTAATTACTTTTTTTGCATTATTAAAAAGGCACTTTTGTTGTAAAACTCTTGATTTGTACCATATGCCCTACCCATTCTATGAACCCTTACCTTTATAGCAACTTTCATCAAATCATTTTCTTGGATTATCTCCCCAAGATATTTCATTTTTTTAATGTTTTCAATTTGGTCAACATTTGTTTTCAGAAATTTCGGTTCATTTTTATGTTTGTAAAAATTTGTTTTTTCTGGCTATTTCTTCTACAAGATTAATTTATGTTACAGCACATGTAACATTTTCGGAAAGTACAGTAGAGTCATCCGCAAATGCGATGCAGTTTATTCCAGTGCGTTTGATTCCCCTCCCCCCCCCCCCCCCCAACTTATTGGTGAATTATACTAATTCAGATTTTCATTCTATATTCTCACTGTTTTTTTTTCTTTTTTTCTAGAACACAGTTAAAAAGCATTGGGAATAGACCATTTCTTTGCTGTACACCTGTGTTTATTTAGAAAGACTCAGACATTTCTCCCACAAGTTTCACTTTAGGTATTGTGTGTTTCACGAACTAAATTTGCCAATTTAAAATTGACACTAAGTTTTCGGATTATGTTAGCCATATTATCTGTCAGCGAAATCATTTGAATTTAACAAACATTAGTACAACATCCTTTGAATTCAGTAATCAATGGCGAATGACTGACTTCGGATTAAATATTTGTTCAGAACATGATCTGGCCTTCCTAAAATCGCCTTGATATTAAATTAAATGACTGTTCAATGTTGTTTCCACTATGTTTGGTGAAGTATTCGAAAATATTTTGTGTGCAACTGGTAACAAAAAAATCGCTCTGTAGTTGTTAACATCTTGTTTACTGCCTTTCCCATGTAGTGAATTATCAAGAGTACCTTCCACTCTCCTGTGATTTTTTTTTATGTTTTCCTTATTGCCTCAAAGTCCGCCCCCGGTAGCTGAGTGGTCAGTGCGACATAATATCAAACCTAAGGGCCCGAGTTCGATTACCAGCTGGGTCGGAGATTTTCTCCGTTCAGGGACTGGGTGTTGTGTTGTCCTAATCGTCGTCATTTCATCCCCATCGACGCGCAAGTCGCCGAAGTGGCGTCAAATCGAAAGACTTGCACCCGGCGAACGGTCTACCCGACGGGAGACCCTAGTCACACGACATTTATTTATTTATTGCCTCAAAAATTAATTATAGCTCATTTTTTATTTCAAGAAACATCCTAAATGAATTTTGATGTGAGAGTAAACGCAAGAAAGACGGATATATTGATGGGACATTCGATACAGTTCCACATTGTTGTTTAGTGAACAAAATACGAGCTTACAAAGCATAGGACTAGATTTGTGACTGGATCCAGGATTTCCTTGCAGATGGAACTCAAGACATCGTTCCTAACGCAACAAAATCTGCAAATGTAAAGGTAATTTCGGGAGTGCTAGAAGAGAATGTCCTAGTGGCGTTACTGTTTACAGTTTATAAGGGTCAGTCAAATGGAAACCTAACACCCACCACAAAGCGAGCATGGAATAGTTCGATTCAAAAGCAATCGTCACACGCGTTAAGACATTTAGTCCACTGGGAGATGAGACAATCAATTCCTATTTTGTATAACGCTGTCCGCCGCTGTCGGATCCACAACCGCACCCACTCATGCACTTGCTCATCCAACTGAAACCGACGTCCACACATGCCTTACTTCAGGTCGACAACGATGTGAAAATCACATAGCGAAAGATCCGAGCTGTGTGGCAGAGTGGAGGCGGGCCTTATCCTGCCAACAGGATGATTCGGTCCGACCAATTTATGACTTTATAGCGCGTTGCAGTTTCTGCGAAGTGTCTTCAAGCCGTTGCGCATTGATTGTGGTTCCACACTCGAGGAACCTGACGACCCGAGGGCTCCTGTAGTCAAAGAACGATGTCATCACGACCTTACCGGAACTTATCTAAAAAGCTTTGGATTTCTTTGGCAGAGGAGATGTGGAATGTTTCTATGTTCCCGCGTGCCGTTGGAGGAAACATCCTGTTACACGATAATGCCTGCCCCCACACTGCCAATCAGACGAAGGCTACGCTCCATCGATTTGGTGGGGAAACACTACAGCATCCTCCGAATGGTTTCATCGTGTCATTTTCACATCCTTGGCAGCCTGAAGAAAGACATGCTTGAACGTCGGTTTCATTCGGACTAGGGAGTGTTAAGAATGGGTGTGGTTGTGATTCCTTCTGCCGCCGACCTCGTTCTACGCAAAAGGATTTGATCGTCTCGTCTCAGAGTGGGATAAATGTCTTAACACGTGTGGTGAATGTTTTTGAATGGAAGCATTCCATGGTTCCGTTATGGCGGGTGTTCCTTTTTCATTTGACTGCCCCTCGTATATTAATGATCGAGTGGATGACGTTGGAGACTATTCGCGGGCGATGTGGTTGCTGTAGGGAAGATACAACACCATAAGTGTGTAGCGAAATGAAGGAAGAACTGCACGGGAATGATGGTTGGTACAGGGAGCGCGAGTTGTCTCTGAACGTAAAGAAATGTAACGCGTTGCGCGCAAATAGACTAAGAAATCCACAGCTGTTCTTCTACACTATTGGCAACAATCACTGGAAACAGTAACTGTCGTAAAATTCCTAGGGATAGCCGTCCTGAGCGACATAAAATGTAATGACCACATAAAACAAACAGTAGGAAAAACAGACGCCAGGCTGACTGTGAGATTCGTTGGGAGGATCTTAAGGGTATGCCATTCATCCACGAAAGAAGTGACATACAAAACGCATGTTCGACTAACTCTTGAGTATTGTTCAACTGTCTGGGAGCCAACGCGCATTAATAGAAGAGATAGAAAATCCAATGAAGAGCGGCGCGTTTCGTCAGTGAACCATCTACTCGGAACGAAAGCGTAAGGAGATGCTCAGAAAACAGACGCTACAACAGAGGTAATGGAAATGAGCGTATGGAGTCGGTGGTTGGGAGTTCCCAGACGGGAAGTTAGGCCGCCAAGTGCAGGTCTTATTGAGTTCGACGCCACATTGGGCGACCTGCGCGTCGACAATGGGGATGAAATGATGATGACAGCACAACACCCAGTCCCTGAGGGGAGAAAATCTCCCTCCCCAGCCAGGACTTGAACCCAGGCCCTGTGCGTGGCAATCCAACGCGCTGACCATTCAGCTAATGGGGCGGACTTACAACAGAGGTATTGTGCTGTTATGCATCAAGAGGGTTTAATGTTCTACGTCGCAAGAAGAGTCGGACACACATATTACACCCTCCATTATACGCCTCGCAAATGATCTCGACGAGAAAATCGGATAAATTAGAGCTCGAACTGTGCTTTACCTCGCACCATTCGTGTATAGAAAAGGAAATATAGGGGAAGCGGGGGGTGGGCGGGATGGTGGAGGGGGAGGGGAGGGGGGTAGAATATAGTGGTATCAGAAGAACCCATTCCCTTTGTTTGTGGAGTACTAATATAGATGGAGATGATAGGTTGGCCGAATATTAAATTGGAGCACTGTAAATATAACTGTAGATGACAAAAAAAAGTGAAGCACCCAGAGGGAGATGGAGGAAACGAAATGAAAGTCATGGGTTGAGATGGTATGCAATATTATATTGCTGATTTAAAATCGAGTCAGATTTAAAAAGAACTTTGCAGCATGAGCCCACTTATGAGTATGACGTTGCATCCCCTCTCGTCTGGACGCATGTACACACTGTTTCGGTTGAGAAGGGCGCCATAAGGCGTTGTATCCTCTCCTGAGGCATGATGGCCCACAATTGTTGTAACTCGTTGTTGATGTCCTGGATGCTGGCACTGAGATATATTTGACATCCGAGCTGGTTCACATATGTTCTATTAGGGACAGATCTCGGGATCTTTGTGGTCACGAAGTATCTCAAGGCAGTAGTTCGTGGAGACATGTGAGATGTGTGGACGAATACTGTCCCGTTGAAAAGTAGCACCACGATACTGTCACATGACGATGCAGCTTGTCCATGGCGTCCCGTTGTGCCATCAGAGTTTCCTCAGTCACTACCAGCCATAACCTCAAGTCATACCCGATGGTTCCCCACACCATGATGCCAGGAGTAACACCACTGTGCCTCACCAAAATATTGAAAGAATGAGACATCCCCTCTCCTCTCCCCCATGGTTGCTATCACAGTCAACGACGATGGTCATTCGAAAAATCGCAGAATAGCATTTCCTAAGGCGCTGAAGTCATGGACTGTGCGGCTGGTCCCGGCGGAGGTTCGAGTCCTCCCTCGGGCATGGGTGTGTGTGTTTGTCCTTAGGATAATTTGGGTTATGTAGTGTGTAAGCTTAGGGACTGATGACCTTAGCAGTTCAGTCCCATGAGATTTCACACATATTTGAACATTTTTGAGAATTGCATTTCACACTGAAAACAATGCGGTGCCATTCATCTGCATTCCATGGTTCCCAGTCACGGCACCACTTCGAACGCAGCCGTTTGTGTTGTGTTAATGACAGCCTACACGTGGAATGGTAATTTAGTGCGACGGCTGCTGGTCTTCTACCAGTGGTGCGATATGGCTCAGTATGTTGCGGACAGTCCACTGCTTATTCTCGGACGGCAAGTGCATATTTGAAGAGGTTACGGTGTACTTCTTCCCCCATGAACCATGGACCTTGTCGTTGGTGGGGAGGCTTGCGTGCCTCAGCGATACAGATGGCCGTACCGTAGGTGCAATCACAACGGAGGGGTATCTGTTGAGAGGCCAGACAAACATGTGGTTCCTGAAGAGGGGCAGCAGCCTTTTCAGTAGTTGCAGGGGCAACAGTCTGGATGATTGACTGATCTGGCCTTGTAATATTAACCAAAACGGCCTTGCTGTGCTGGTACTGCGAACGGCTGAAAGCAAGGGGAAACTACAGCCGTAATTTTTCCCGAGGACATGCAGCTTTACTGTATGATTAAATGATGATGGCGCCCTCTTGGGTAAAATATTCCGGAGGTAAAATAGTCCCCCATTCGGATCTCCGGGCGGGGCTACTCAAGAGGACGTCGTTATCAGGAGAAAGAAAACTGGCATTGTACGGATCGGAGCGTGGAATGTCACATCCCTTAATCGGGCAGGTAGGTTAGAAAATTTAAAAAGGGAAATGGATAGGTTAAAGTTAGATATAGTGGGAATTAGTGAAGTTCGGTGGCAGGAGGAACAAGACTTTTGGTCAGGTGATTACAGGGTTATAAATACAAAATCAAATAGGGGTAATGCAGGAGTAGGTTTAATAATGAATTAAAAAATAGGAGTGCGGGTTAGCTACTACAAACAGCATAGTGAACGCATTATTGTGGCCAAGATAGACACAAAACCCATGCCTACTTCAGTAGTACAAGTTTATATGCCAACTAGCTTTGCAGATGATGAAGAAATTGATGAAATGTATGACGAGATAAAAGAAATTATTCAGGTAGTGAAGGGAGACGAAAATTTAATAGTCATGGGTGACTGGAATTCGTCAGTAGGAAAAGGGAGAGAAGGAAACATAGTAGGTGAATATGGATTGGGGGGAAGAAATGAAAGAGGAGGCCGCCTTGTAGAATTTTGCACAGAGCATAAATTAATCATAGCTAACACTTGGTTCAAGAATCATAAAAGAAGGTTGTATACCTGGAAGAATCCTGGAGATACTAAAAGGTATCAGATAGATTATATAATGGTAAGACAGAGATTTAGGAACCAGGTTTTAAATTGTAAGACATTTCCAGGGGCAGATGTGGATTCTGACCACAATGTATTGGTTATGAACTGCAGATTGAAACTGAAGAAACTGCAAAAAGGTGGGAATTTAAGGAGATGGTACCTGGACAAAATGAAAGAACCAGAGGTTGTAGAGAGTTTCAGGGAGAGCATAAGGGAACAATTGACAGGAATGGGGGAAAGAAATACAGTAGAAGAAGAATGGGTAGCTTTGAGGGATGAAGTAGTGAAGGCAGCAGAGGATCAAGTAGGTAAAAAGACGAGGGCTAGTAGAAATTCTTGGGTAACAGAAGAAATATTGAATTTAATTGATGAAAGGAGAAAATATAAAAACGCAGTAAATGAAGCAGGCAAAAAGGAATACAAACGTCTCAAAAATGAGATCGACAGGAAGTGCAAAATGGCTAAGCAGGGATGGCTAGAGGACAAATGTAAGGATGTAGAGGCTTGTCTCACTAGGGGTAAGATAGATACTGCCTACAGGAAAATTAAAGAGACCTTTGGAGAGAAGAGAACCACTTGTATGAATATCAAGAGCTCAGATGGCAACCAAGTTCTAAGCAAAGAAGGGAAGGCAGAAAGGTGGAAGGAGTATATAGAGGGATTATACAAGGGCGATGTACTTGAGGACTATATTATGGAAATGGAAGAGGATGTAGATGATGATGAAATGGGAGATACGATACTGCGTGAAGAGTTTGACAGAGCACTGAAAGACCTGAGTCAAAACAAGGCCCCGGGAGTAGACAACATTCCATTAGACCTACTGATGGCCTTGGGAGAGCCAGTCATGACAAAACTCTACCATCTGGTGAGCAAGATGTATGAGACAGGCGAAATACCCACAGACTTCAAGAAGAATATAATAATTCCAATCCCAAAGAAAGCAGGTGTTGACAGATGTGAAAATTACCGAACTATCAGTTTAATAAGTCACAGCTGCAAAGTACTAATGCGAATTCTTTACAGACGAATGGAAAAACTTGTAGAAGCGGACCTTGGGGAAGATCAGTTTGGATTCCGTAGAAATGTTGGAACACGTAGGCAATACTAACCTTACGACTTATCTTAGAAGAAAGATTAAGAAAAGGCAAACCTACGTTTCTAGCATTTGTAGACTTAGAGAAAGCTTTTCACAACGTTAACTGGAATACTCTCTTTCAAATTCTGAAGGTGGCAAGGGTAAAATACAGGGAGCGAAAGGCTATTTACAATTTGTACAGAAACCAGATGGCAGTTATAAGAGTCGAGGGGCATGAAAGGGAAGCAGTGGTTGGGAAAGGAGTGAGACAGGGTTGTAGCCTCTCCCCGATGTTATTCAATCTGTATATTGAGCAAGCAGTAAAGGAAACAAAAGAAAAATTCGGAGTAGGTATTAAAATTCATGGAGAAGAAGTAAAAACTTTGAGGTTCGCCGATGACATTGTAATTCTGTCAGAGACAGCAAAGGACTTGCAAGAGCAGTTGAACGGAATGGACAGTGTCTTGAAAGGAGGATATAAGATGAACATCAACAAAAGCAAAACGAGGATAATGGAATGTAGTCAAATTTAATCGGTTGATGCTGAGGGGATTAGATTAGGAAATGAGACACTTAAAGTAGTAAAGGAGTTTTGCTATTTAGGGAGTAAAATAACTGATGATGGTCGAAATAGAGAGGATATAAAATGTAGACTGGCAATGGCAAGGAAATCGTTTCTGAAGAAGAGAAATTTCTTAACATCGAGTATAGATTTAAGTGTCAGGAAGTCGTTTCTGAAAGTATTTGTATGGAGTGTAGCCATGTATGGAAGTGAAACATGGACGATAACCAGTTTGGACAAGAAGAGAATAGAAGCTTTCGAAATGTGGTGCTACAGAAGAATGCTGAAGATAAGGTGAGTAGATCACGTAACTAATGAGGAGGTATTGAATAGGATTGGGGAGAAGAGAAGTTTGTGGCACAACTTGACTAGAAGAAGGGATCGGTTGGTAGGACATGTTATGAGGCATCAAGGGATCACAAATTTAGCATTGGAGGGCATCGTGGAGGGTAAAAATCGTAGAGGGAGACCAAGAGATCAATACACGAAGCAGATTCAGAAGGATGTAGTTTGCAGTAGGTACTGGGAGATGAAGAAGCTTGCACAGGATAGAGTAGCATGGAGAGCTGCATCAAACCAGTCTCAGGACTGAAGACCACAACAACAACAACAACGGTGTACTTGGTGCACAATAACACGATACTCCCTTGCGGTGGTCAGGCATGGTCGACCAATATGTTGACGACAAGTATGCCTGCCCTCACATTATCATTCAGCCCAACATCGGGTCATTGGCATATCCGAACGCGCCATAAATCTGGGTATTGCACGATTCGACCAGCAAATCACTTGGAGACCCACAATGAAGCCCCTTTCAAACTCTGTGAGGTGCTGATAACGCTCTCACACGTTTACGCAACCTCTCCGTGTCCTTCATAGTGATCAAAAATGGTTCAAATGGCTCGGAGCACTATGGGACTTAACTGCTGAGGTCATCAGTCCCGTAGAACTTAGAACTACTTAAACCTAACTAACCTAAGGACATCACACACATCCATGCCCGAAGCAGGATTCGAACCAGCGACCGTAGCGGTCGCGTGGTTCCAGACTGTAGCGCCTAGAACCGCTCGGCCACTCCGGCCGGCCATGTGATCACTCATCATCTGAAGCTCTTCGCGCCCCTTATCAACCCTACCAGGCCTGGTATCACCACTAAACACAACAGAAACAAAAAAAAAAAAAAAAACACTTATCATTATGCCTGTCACGATGAAATGCAAAGCTAATCATTTACATAGCCGAGCAAGAAATTAGACTGACATCCGATATGGCTTCCGGGTGCTTCGCTTTTTTTGTCAGGCAGTTTATTAAAACTGAGGGACCCATCGGGATACTTGGTACCTTCAGAGAGCTCGTGGGTTTATGCACTTCGACACATACGTGTGTACAATTCCCGCTATGACGCTACGCCTACCTGTCCCGGCGGCCGCCACGCCTTGCGGCGGCAGTAACGCCGGGTCTGCCGGCTCTGGCGCCGACGTAAACACGGCTGTTTATTCTGGGAGCCAGCGGTTCGCGAAATACGAGCGCACCATTTGTTTCCCGCCGGCACGGCTATTGGCGTTAGTAATTTGCGCTGATTTACAATTCGCGCTGCGGTCGACAAGTCACAAGTCGGCGTGCGATGACCGCATAAAACAAAACTAAAAAGAAGGTGTAGGGTGAGATGATGAAGGGGAGGGCGCGAAACATACGCTAAGAGATACTGCCGTTCTGACTGTCCCGAAACAAGGAGACGTTTTTATTGCAGAGCATACGTTACAGCGCGGCCATGCAAGAACTCGCGGTATTGCCGTGCTATCCGCGAACTGTGTGACTGCCAGCAAACTATTGCGCTCATAACGAGTACCTCATTCCCGTTGACTCTACAAATTCGCTATACAAAGACGATGTCGTAAAACTCACAGAGAAAAATGGCTTGTTGGAACAGGGCCCTTGGTCGCAAATTATTTCATAAATAAATCTTAAAGGCGGAACATTATTGAAAGACGCGCCAATAATCACGGGAGTAGCTCTATATGTCTTCTTTCGGAATATAGTTATGCTATTATACAAAGCGGGCACTGTGTTGACAGCGCAAGATACATCGTCCCGGATGAAGGGGTTTTTGAATATGGCTACAGAGGGCCTTCACAAAAGACTCTAAAGCTTCAAAGACTACTAAATTCTTAATTACAACAAAAACTGACTCTGCTTCTCAGACGACAGGAATTTTATTTTGTAGAGCCTGTCGTTAACCACCAAGATTTACTACTAACAGCAATGATACATATTCTGAATAAATTGTGTTACAAGTTTGTTGTTGTGCCCATTTGCTACAGCTATCAACACTCTGTGTGAAGCTATAGCGCAACTGTATCTTCATATCAGTATAGAGATTTCTGACGCACCAATTATCCAAATGTGTGATTTATTTAATTTAAAAGTTGTACAACAGATTTCGCATTAGAGTCTACCAACCTAAAGTCTTCAAGCCGGATTTCATCTTTCGAAAGACGCACAAATCTTCAGATCTGTGTTCATTAACTTAAATTTCTCCCAGCAATCACTGAGCCCTAAATTACATACCTGAAAAAAATTTACAGACACCAAGTTTGAATGGTTGTAAATTATGGAGCTCGTGAGCTTTCTCTACAGTGTGAATCAACTAAAATTTTCGCCTTAAATATTTTCAGAATCGTTTATGACAACTTGAGAGAAAATTATCACTAAATACACATATTCTCTTCATAGCTGTATTAATTACAGAGACATCAGTATCAGCTTCATTCTTCATCGTATGGAAGTATAGTAATTTCTTCCGCTGGTCTCATAGTTAACATAATAGAATTTTAAGCTCTATTCCCGTGCTTGCACCAAGTAACAAAAAGTTAAAGACGTACTACGTACTTTCAAAAAGATCTTTCTTTTTGATTAATTCCCAAACATAGTTCATCACAGGTATAGCATCTCAAAAAAATGGTTCAAATGGCTCTGAGCACTATGGGACTCAACTGCTGTGGTTATCAGTCCCCTAGAACTTAGAACTACTTAAACCTAACTAACCTAAGGACATCACACACATCCATGCCCGAGGCAGGATTCGAACCTGCGACCGTAGCAGTCCCACGGTTCCGGACTGCGCGCCCAGAACCGCGAGACCACCGCGGCCGGCTATAGCATCTCAATAGATTATCTTCTCTTATTGTTTCTCAAATATATACAAGCACATTTATTGTAGATTGGGGTCATGTTGACGTCAGATTTTGTTGTTGTTTAGATTATATATGTACTTTACCTTTTTTGCATTATATGTGTCCTGTTTCTGTCAGCAGAGATCAGCCACAAGTTTGTATTAATATTTCAGCACTACATATCCAGTACAGTTATGTTAGTACTATGTCTGAATTTGATGTTTGTTTAGAATATAACCTTTAAGCTACGTATTCTGGTAAAATTGTAGCATATGACTCTTTTTGACGCTTACAGTTACTGTAGTTTATCTGTCCTGAGGTGTACTTGGTTATTTTTTGCCTGACAAATTTGCTATTTTTACTGTTTTTGTGTTTAAAGTGATCTGTGGTGGTCAGTAATCTGTACTAGAAGAAATAACTGCCTAACACTATACAGATTTAGAATTAGTCAGTTTTATTAAACAGTCTCTAACGCTTTATGACATTATTGGACAAGTGAAATGCCATGTAAAAATAGTAATAAAATATAAGCAGGGAAAACATGACCAGAAAGTGAAGATATATAACAAAACTGGAAGAAAGGAGCGATACAGAAAACTTTATTGCAGGACTAACCATAGAACTGATAGTAGATCAGTCGTACAGATTATTAGAAATAACAGAAACATCATCAATGGTAACAAGATAACCACAGAGGAGAAAACAGCAAAGACATACACAACAAATTGAAAACATACAATGTATGATCACAAAAGTGGAAAAGGGGAGAACATTGGTCATCAAGCATGAAAGGCAAGATACTGAGGAAAAACTGCAGCTCCTTACAGAAAAGAAAAGTTTAAAAACTACCGAAAAACATTAAATTTACACTGTCACAAATCCAAGACATTTGCACACTTTTCTACAAAACACTACATGTATACAAACGACAGAAAACACCAGAGATCTAACCCACAAAAATCACAGACATGATTGTATTCGACACAGCTATACTATTCTCGTTTAACATTACATCAACTTACACCCACATACCAGCTTAAGAAGCAATCATAATAATTGAAAGGCAGTTAGGATAAACATTATACCAGAAATACAGATACAAGAAATTAGTCATAAGGTAAAATTACTTCAATTTTAAGAACGAATTCTGCATCCAATAGGAAGGAATCCCCGTGGGCCCACTTATACGTCGCTTGTTAGCTAACATCTTCCTTTAAAATCTTGGAAACAGAATCTCTGAAGAAATAATAAAACCTAATCAGTACAAAGCAATATTTGGTACCACTGTGTTAATGGCATAATTTGTTTGCTACATGAAACACATGACCAGGTACAATAATCATTCAGAGACACCAGTGCTGTCGACCCAAACATTCACGTTACACTTAAAATCAAAACATACAAGGAAACACACTCCCTAAACATCATAGTAGAGAACAAAAATTACCATCATCGGTTCTCAGTTTACAGAAAGCTCACGACAACGATTGCAACAATTCAGAAAAGATCTAACCATGCCTGATGTGTCGGCAGCGGGGCCAACACCTTGTAGATCGAAGTGGCTGAAAGTGCACGCTAAACTAACGCAGACGGGCGTGAAGTACTGGAACATGAGACTTATTAATGAATAAGAAGAAAAGTACGTAGCTGGAATAATATACTTAACTTTATTCTCTTGTTGGAATACATCTCTTGAATAGTAGTAAGCTATAAGCACTGATACAAATGGCGCCTTGCTAGGTAGTAGCTATGGAATAAGCTGAAGGCTATTCTATCAGTCTCTCGGCAAATGAGAGGAAGACTTGGTAGGTCTGGTCGCAAGCTATGTCGTCCGTACAACTGGGGCGAGGTCATGTCCGTGTCTTGTGACCTGCCATGTGGTGGCGCTAGGTTTGCGATTACACAGTGGCGACACGCGGGTCCGACATGTACTACAGGACCGCGGCCGATTTAAGTTACCACCTAGCAAGTGTGGTGTCTAGCGGTGACACCACAATGCCACAACACACAAACAAGCCAGTTTCGGATACCACCTAAACACATTGAATAGAGTTCCATTGGGTAAAGATATCTACATGTAAGAACTAAACATAAGTGGACAGACCGTCACAGAAAATGGTTACACACACGACACACAAATTAAACCAAAAAATAGCACCACAACTGACACAAAACACACACATCATTACTACAACACAACGCACCATCGCAAAGGGAAGAAGTTGAACGGACCCGAAACCAGCGACAGAGTGCCAGTATCGTAGGTAGGCCACATACTGGATGGAGTCAGGCAGGTCCCAATCAATGAGCATCAAGGTGAGAGGACTTCTATTACTTTCACGTTTCAGCCATCTATGTGAAGAAACCAGGCCAGTCACCAGGAGGAACTATAGTTCGACCCACTGCCAGTTATGACAGCCAATCGTTGCCATCTCTCCAGATAATTCGGCATGACAAGCCAACGCCACGCCTCCCGCTTGGTCAGCAAGTTATAACAGCCCATCTGAACCACTCTCTCACGATTCGACCAGCTGTGTAGTTTGTGATGCCCAGTCTGTGTTAACTGGAGCCACTGCCGTCATCACTACCGCAGCCCAGCCATGTTCCACCCCACGAAGCAACTACGCTGTTAGCCACTCGCCCCAGGTCTTCAGCATCGATCCAGACGTCGACTCTGGGCAACGCCAGTGCTGTATCACTAGGACACTGCGACTTCCTGCAACGCCAGTCGACTCTGCCTCGGCGTCCTGTTCGCAGAAAGCCACGAGCAGAGCTTGTCCACCGCTGCCTCCTCAATTCAGCGTACCAGAGACGACAGCTCGGCGCTTCCTCCTGAGCAGTGTCCACCGTGCCTACGTTACCAGCTGCTACAGTGGTAGGATATTGAGTGAAGGAAAAGCGCGCGAATGACACTGTGAATTACCTGCATTAATTAAAAACTTGTTACGTCTTTCCTCTTGCCTTCCACAGCCACTTCAGACCAGGTACATTGTCCAATCCAAGCTACACAAATTAGTGAAGGAATAAAAAAGTTAATGTATCCTCACCAGGGTCTTCTTCGCCTGCACACATGCATCCAGCCTTCGGCAGAAAACTGCACCACCACATATAGCGTAACCTTTCCCCCGTTCCACTGTTTTTAAAACAGGAGATTCGCTTAAGGGTGTACTCACCCTCATGGATGTGCTTAGCACTGACCGCCTTCAAAGAACATTCCAATAAGGTAAGGACACAAGTTCACAGGCTGTGTATACCTGCTGCCTACAACAAATCTGACATGGTTCGTGAGTCCACAGATAGAATGGGAAACTCGTAGAACATCGAGTAAGACAAGATGGAAGGGGAAACGCCTTCCACAATGGAACGTCATCTTTTCTAACTGTAGACAGAAATGCACTCGAATGACTGTGTTAGTTGGCTGGATTAAGTAAAGTTTTCTTGTGTTCATCCTCATGCATGTCCATAGCCGCTTCAGACCAGTTATATGGTCGAGTCCAGGATTATAAATGTGTGAAGAAGTAAAAAAGTCAAATAAAGAAGTTATTGCATTCTCACTAGGACCTCTTCTTCTGCTGCTCGTCCATCCCAAATTCAGCAGAGAACCATGCCCACACCCAGCTTTCAACTTTTCTCCTAACATAAAAGTAATGATCATACAGCAGAGGACATACAAATTGCACAAGTTGAAGAAAGTGGAAACAACAGGAAAACATGACTCACACATCTGACAGTAAGATAAGCCACTGCATAGCAAACATTACGAGAAAACATGGAGCACATGTGGCATACAAAAGAAACAATGCATTACAGAAAAAATTAAAAACATCCAACACCACCATAGGTCAGTTCAGCCAAGGAGGTTAAACTGCTAAGATTTTGATTCTTTGTATGAGTGACAGACGTGAAGAAATTTCAGAAAAAGATACATGAACATTGAGAAGTGCAGCACACACCCCACATTTGCTGACTTCGCTGAAAACAACCACCAGCGTAGATGTACAATAACAGACCTCCAGATATTAACACATTAATCTTCTGCTCCAGTTATTGACAATGGAATAGAATTACCATTTTCAAAACGCTATCCCACAGGGCAAAAAAGTCATCCATGATCAAATAATACCCTGCAACCGAATGTTATTCAACACTATAAGTAACATGCCAAAGAACATACTAACAGTGTATTTAACATTAAATTCTTCTAGAATCTTCATATGGAAATGGTGCTCTAAGCCCCTCCTTTTCTAACTCCGGCTTTTGCTGTTGCACATGGATTAGGAAGAAACGCGAACTGACTGTAATCGACCCCGCAAGTGGAGTAGAAAAGAGTTTGGCAACTGCAATAATTTAATTTGATATAAATTAATTAGATAAAGGAAGGTTTCATTAACGTAGTGAGAAATGAAACGGTTGCTCTACCGATCAACAGATTGAAAGTTCTGTCCAAAATAACAATTTGATTTATTATGACTAAACTCAAAATAATAAACAAAACACATGAAACATTTACAATACGTCAAATTGGATACTCAAATAAATGCTGTGAAGGTGAAGTTGTCCATAAACTAGATTATGACATTTATGACCAAGTGGTATGTGGAGCCAATTCCTTGCAACTCAAATCTTAAGAGAAACACCCATTGCTGCTACAGTAGTGAGAATTCAGACAATGAACACCGCAGACAGAACCACGTTAGAAAAGACAGGAACAGGCGCGCTCTGTTGAGCTTTGATTGTCACATAGCTTAATTCCCTAATCTGCCGGTGCTGCGGACATACATTACCAAGCTGTCTTCTTAACTGCAAGGACACGATCTGGCATACCAGAGGCGATGGCTGGTTGCTTCGACGTCCCGTCGTGGTGATGATAATGTCGCGAGTATAGCCCGAAACAAATTATTCTTGTCTGGTTGTTCCAGACTAAAGACTTCCTAGCAACACAAATGCGCCTCTGAGGGAGACGAAGAAGGCTCCCTACACAATCACTGACGGTACAGTGATTGATTTTAACAAGCGAACTCACACAGTAACTCCGATACAGTCAACCTTAGCCAAAACTGCTCAAGACAGACAACGTAGGCCGCTTGTAAGCAGGACGCTCAATTGCCAACTGTACTCGGGAAGTTACGTTGAAGTCGAAACTTCAGCAACTTCGTCAAACAGTTACAATTAAATGAAAGTATATAAGACAGCCAGCGGAAGGCAGGCTGTCCAGAGCAGCGAGAGCTCAGTCTTGTAACCTACTCCGACCGAAAGGTGAGAGCCGACTCCACTCAAGAGCACCCGTACAAGCTGAACACAGAACATTCCCGCCCCCACGACAGTGGCCGTGGTTAAACGTGCCAATCAGCAGATCGAAAACCGGCGGAAAATTCCACTCTATTGCCGAAGCACTACTATTCCACCAATGCAGATACTTGGCGCCAATTTCTGCACCGATCTTGCTACGTCACGGAGCTATCCTCTGAGCAAACCAATCACAGTTATGATTTTTGCAGAAAATGCGAGAATTTGCCCGCCAAGACTGACTGGGAACACAAGTCATTCCCACATCTCGCTGGTAGCCAATCAGAAAGTGTTTTCACTAAGTTTCTGCGAAGTAACGGAATCTTTAGCCCCAGCCGCTCCTTCAGGCCCCTGTGGGTGTGTCGACCCTGCTATTATGACAATTTCGACGTCTGGACAGCATCCACTGGACTTCCTCACACCCGTCGGCATAACCCTTTCAAGAACAGCAGAACCCGACTGTCACCGGACCACCCGGGTGACGAGAGACACTGTGTGGGAAGTCTGCATGTCAAGGAATAGCAACTTTTCACCGCATGCAATTATAGAGGAAAATATTCATATCTTCTGAGTTCTCAACACTAGCCTTGTAATGACCATACTCGGCTATACTTCCCCAAATCGAATTACTCAGAGTAAGATAGAAATGTGAGAGGGGGCTCATGCCACCTCTCAAAATTCAAACTTCGCGGCCGCCACTCGACAACAAAACTCAAACAAATGACTGTCAACAAAACATTTGAAATTTAAATGCGCAGTTAAAAATGTGTGTGGGCCACAGCACCATAGTAACATCCAGAATTCAGCAATGAGCACGAGAGAACGTAAGTTAAAGCTTCTAAAAATCTACAGCACGATCTTCAAACCGCAATCCAGGCTAAATAGTTCCAAACCAAAACCTCCCGAAATTTTACCGATGCCGGCAGTTCACTTTAAATATTGAAAACATTAGACCAGCACATTTAGCGTGCAAAAAGAAAAGAAAACTAGGTACAGCACAGCACAGATCAACTATAGTAATGATAAGCATTACTATTTTGACGAAATATATAGTTCAGAGCTGATATTCTAAATAGAAATTGAATTCAGGTGCTGTTCTAACCTGTGGCATCTCGTAAGTATACATTCTGAGTGTTCACAGATTTTTAAATCAGCTAATTAGGAGAGTGTGAAATTATAGCATCCGCTCTACAGCAGTTATGCTTATCAACATTTAATACAGCTTCACCCTCTGTGAATAATACTAATAATAATAACAACAACAATAATAATAATAAGGTGCACCAATCTTCGGCATGACTTTTCTTGTGCATAGATCTATCATCAACTCTGTCAAGGAAATCTCACCTATCAACAATCGACTTATGACAATGAGCATCCAGAGCGCCCACAAAAAGTATACCCTCATCAATGCACATGCCCCCTCTAACACCTACAATAAGATGAACCCCGAAACCGTCGAAATATTCTGGAACCAACTCGAAAAGGCCATGAGCAAAATTCATAAAGATGACGTGAAAATCCTAATGGGAGACTTCAATACCCAACTTGGCAAGGAAAATATCTATCGAAAAATCTTGGCAAGAATTCTGCACACCAAAACACAAACACGAATGGCACGTGGCTGGTTGATGATTGCCAACAATTTGACCTCAAGATTATGTCTACCCACTTCAGAAAACCCTCACACAAACAGAAAACGTGGAGATCACCAATCCAACAACTAGGTGAATACCAGATCGATCACATAGCCATCTCCCACGCCCACTACAGAACCATCCATGATGTCCAAGTCCCGCGGGGTGCGAAGATCGATTCGGACCACTACCTTACACGAATCAAAGTAAAATTTTCCCCGAAGACAGTTCACCACAAAAAGTCCACATCCAAAAGTTTGATTTATCGAAAATTCAGGAAAAAAACCGCAGGAGAACGGGAGAAAGAACTGGCGAATAATTGGACTGACTTCCGCAACAAAATAATAAGAAAAGCCAAAGAAAAGATCCCACTGGAAAAAGAAGGTAAAACACCCCTGGTGGAATTCTGGCTGTGATCAAGCCATCATTAACCGCCGATTCGCCTTCCAAAAATACAAGTGCCACAAATCACCAGAAACCCAACAGCACTACCTCAACATCCATAAGCAGACTAACAGCACCATCGGGAAAACAAAGCGCGACTGCGTCACTGAACAACTCAAATCAATAGAGGATAACTTCAACAGCAGAAATTCCTACAGTACTTTCGCGAGGAAAATTGAGGGTTACTCACCGCAAAATCTGACTTTCAGGAAACTACACTCCTGGAAATTGAAATAAGAACACCGTGAATTCATTGTCCCAGGAAGGGAAAACTTTATTGACACATTCCTGGGGTCAGATACATCACATGATCACACTGACAGAACCACAGGCACATAGACACAGGCAACAGAGCATGCACAATGTCGGCACTAGTACAGTGTATATCCACCTTTCGCAGCAATGTAGGCTGCTATTCTCCCATGGAGACGATCGTAGAGATGCTGGATGTAGTCCTGTGGAACGGGTCTGACACACCGATGTCAATGTGTTCTTTTTTCCATTTCCAGGAGTGTAGATGCAAAACTTGCACTCACCAACCAAGAAGACTGAGAAGAACTGGCACGGTACATTTCCGCCCTCCTCAACTGCCCCAAACAACCCGAACGTTTCCAACACCTAGTCCTAGAGCACACAACACCCGATGAGAACCACCAACACAAGAAGAAATCCATCACCCCATCAAGGAACTCAAGAACGGAAAGACATCAGGAGAAGACGGAGTTGTCGCAGAATTACTGAAAAATCTGGGGCCACGATCACGTCAAGAAATCACACAGATCACCCAAGATATCTGGCAAAGTGAAAAACTCCCAGACGACTGGAAATGTGCACTCATCCACCCATTCCGCAAAAAGGAAACAAATCTGACGTAAATAACGACAGGAATTTCCCTCCTCCCCATCCCTTACAAAATACTCTCCGCCTTTCTCCTACAACGCGCACAGGAACAGCTCGAGCCCCTAATCTGTGAATACCAGTCAGGGTTTAGACAACACAGATCATGCGCTGAACAAAATTTCAACTTGAAATCCACATTAAAACTTCGAGCCACATAAAATCTCCCAACCATTTGCACATTCGTCGACTTCAAGAAAGCCTACGACTCCATCTATCGACAATCCCTCTTTAATATACTCGAAGAAAGCAATCTTGACCCGAAAAGACGATTCATCCAACAAACCCTAACCGACACAACTTCCAAAGTCAAGTTCAGCGGAGAAATCTCCCAATTTTTGCTCATCAAAACCGGCGTCCGACAGGGTGACGGGGTAGTCCTTCAACATCGTTCTCGGTAAGGTCATCAAAGAATGGGAAAGGGAACTGAAAAAACAAAACAGCTGGAGACCCATCGTGCTAGGAAAAAAACGGGATAACATCAATTCACATGTTTAGCCCTCGCTGACGATCTCGCAATCTTCTCGGAAGATGAATGAACAGCAATTTGTCAGATCGAAGTACCCAAAGAATGTGCCGAAAAATTCTGGCTCCAAATTTCTTTCATAAAAACTGAATTTATGGTCACAAAACACGTCAAAACAAAAAAATTTGATCACAAAATACGGCACAATAAACAGAGTCAATCACTTTAAATACTTCGGTGAAATCGTCGAACCCACAGGAACAGAAGTATTAGCCCAAAAAGCACGTGAAGTCAAAATGCGAAAAGCATATGGAAAAATTGCTAACATCTGCAACAAAAGGTGCATGAATATCAAAACAAAAATTCGACACTGTGCGACTGTCAACATACCCCATACGCTGTATGTAAGCGAGACCCTAAACCTCAATTACAAAGTGGAAAGTGAAGGTCGACCACATCAAAAAAGTTGAAAAGGGAACCATTCGCAAAATCCTGGGTCCAAAGGTCACACACGAAGGATATCGGCTACATTCAAACGCGACAACAGAAAAATATTGCAACATTGAAACAGACTTCCACAAACAACGACTGAAGTTCTATGGACACATCATGAGACTAGATGACAATAGATTAACAAAGAAAATTCTAATGTATTCACAGAAACTAAAAACGACACATCGGCAGACATCGCAGATCGAAAAGTCTTCAAGGCAGAATATCTACTGCTGGGAAGTTGCACGAGAAGAAAAACCCGAAAGGGGAAAATGGACGGAAGAACGTCGAACTAAACATAGCAAGAGGATGAAACAATTCTGGAAAGACAAGAAAAATAGCAACCAAAGATCGTAGTTCACTTTGTGTGATCCCCTATGGGACTAAACAGTTTAAATAAATAATAATAACAGTAACGATAACAATAATAATATGGGTAACTTGTCTGAAAAAGAAAGAATTGTTTTTGTCGAATTTTGTTGTTTTGTACATAATTACGTACGGTTTATGACAAGATCGAAATATTGAAGCTTTCACTATTCTCCTTTTCGTATTTTCATGTGACTGGGAGTTTTCGTGCTTTTTTTTCGGGCAGATGTGCAATATCCATAACACATGTATTAGTTAACTAATTAACTCCCAGATTGAAAATCAGACATTCTTACGTTGCACCCACATAGCAACTTGCGCTTATTATACAGTTCTTTATTAAATGCTCGCTTCAGTCAAGCTTATTTGATTTCGTCACTTTCTCAGACAATGGATCTAGTCTGGGAGACCCTAGTTCCTTTGCAGCCCATTTTTCCTGGTAATTTTCTTTTTCTGTTAGCACTTAAAAACAGTTCCAACAAAGTTCACATTGACACTGCACAGGGAAGCCGAGTTCTGCACAGTAAACAACCAACTCCCAACACAAACTGCCGTTTTCGGAAATGTTTAAATTGAAGTAGTATTCAGAAAGAAGTAGTACTGTCTAGCAACAGGGTCACTTGACTAGAAAACAAATCAGGAGGTGAGAGCCA
This sequence comes from Schistocerca nitens, assembly GCF_023898315.1. Lineage (NCBI taxonomy): Eukaryota > Metazoa > Arthropoda > Insecta > Orthoptera > Acrididae > Schistocerca > Schistocerca nitens. The sequence goes on from NC_064615.1 coordinate 508,360,578, forward strand.
TAAGGGCCAAAATCACATCGTCTTCGACCCACTTTAAGTGGATATTAGAGAATCCAGTGGGACAGCTTTTCATTAATGTTCGTATACACTCGTACATACAGTGTGGGCCTACAGTACAGATAAACCTGATTCACCATAAGAGCAACAGATGTCAGAAACATGAATAAATACTACAATCCCACAATCAATGAGGATGCACTTTATGGATCTCAGCGCCTCAAATTATAAAACCCAAAACTTAATATACTTTATCTCATTCAGAATAACACAAAATAGATTTTTTATCAGTATAACCATAACATACACTGATGTCCAATCTAGCATGTCTGAGGAATGTGCTACAGTGCACGCAAAATGCCATGGTCGCTAGTGCACACTGGGCTGGGGAAGATTGGGGAGAGTTGCAGTGGTGGGGTTTCGCTCAGAGTGCTGAAGGGAAATGCCAAGTGCTGGAGGGGAAGTGCCATTCTAAACTGAAGCCTATGCTCAAATGTTTTGTGAATATTAAGTGGGGTCCCTCCATACCCACACTTGCATGGTGATCATTCAAAAAGATCTACTGTCATCTCTGTATTTGTTAGTATCTAAAAAGAACTGAGCCGAAAATGCAGGGATTTCTCCCGGCTTCTTAACCATGAGTGGAGAATTTTGAAAAAAAACTACAGATTTCTCTGGCTGACATATTAAAATTAGCTTCTTTTGCCAAAACACAGCAGGATTTACACTGTCTCACCTCACCATGTTGTCCAGACACAACTGCGAGAGAATTCTGAAACAGTGGTTTATTAAGTGCAGAATTGAGGAAAAGTAAAGTCAGTAGCTTATGGAAAAGCACATCCCAGTACAAAAAAATATGTAATGTCTTCACATATGTTGTCCCAAAACCCATAGAATTTCTCGTTTCGCCAGCTATCGATGGCCCTTAAAATGATTCTTTCGCCGAAAGAGTCTATAGTTATTTGAACAACGCCATAGATAATGAAGTTTTATGTAAAAACGATATAGTAATATACTATCCTGTTTGCGTGCTATCATTTGGCAAAATCTCATTTTGATATCTGAAACCGTTTGTGAAATATAAGGAATGCTGTGGATATTTCACTCTGGCTTTATCGCTGGTGCGGCGCAATCGCAAATGAGTGAGCTACATCAGATTAGTTTTCTCGAGATTGGTGACAGGTGGATACCTCTACCCAAGTCTAAAGAAAAATTTAATATGTTAGCTAAATTTCATACGCTCCAACATATTATGTAATATGCACCAAACGCAAAATCATAGCGACCTCTATTTTTCATTGTACACTTTTCCGAATTTCACGGTGTGCTTTACTTTCACGTAAATACCTCAAGAACTATGACCATTAACGAAATTATGGGCACAGCATTATGAACCTGCCGTATAAAGCTATAAGTAAAGCAAAAATGATTTTTTTCACCTAATAGTTTCCGTAAAATCGTTTGTGAAAGATTGCAGAGTGCGCGTTCGATGTGTCATCTCTGGCCGCCCGAAAGGTGGAAAACATTTAACGGCCTCCCGTTCCAAACAAACGAATGAACTCGCCCAGCATTTTGGACGAAAACTGGTCACTGCACATCGACCACGGTATCCTGTGCGAGCTATATCGTCTAGCAGGATTTATGCCAAGCGAAGTCTGTTGCAGTGTGGTGGCACTGACGTAAACTTGTACTCGAGCAGTAAGTGAACCATGTACGTTTTTATCAAATCCGTGTGTGTTTGGCCTTTAAGGCAGTTGTGTCACAAAAATCACGCATGCTAAAAGCTCCTTACGTGCACAAGTCAAGGTGTGCTCACGAACATGATGCCAAGTTTCACCGAGTCTAGGGGAACAATGCAGCGTAGTGCAGTAGATTTAGTGCCGTTTGTTTCAGATTATACATCTACGGTCCATTTTACAGCATTCAAAGAAAAATAACCAATAACTTCGCAAGGTGTCAAACGTTAGGGTCATCACATGCTCTTGCACCACAGCCGCTACTGGTCCTAACATCACCGTGTTGCTGATGACATGCTGCATTACTATTGATTTGTGGCTGATTTCTGTTGGCAGCAACAGGGCACACATAATGTAAAATCAAAGGTATAGCGCAAATGTAATCCAAACAACAGCAAAATCTGATGTCAACACACTCTTAACCTATATTAAATTTTGACGTATATATTTCAGGAACAATAAAGAAAAATCCATTGAAGATACCATGCTTTGGTGAAACATGCTTGGGTATCACACAAAAAAAAATGTGTTCTTCCTAGAAGATAGACCCTGTTTAACTCATTACCAATTAAGGAAATATGTTACCTTGGATAAGGTGGAAGCAATGCATTGCACTGCCGCAATACCAGTTAAAATGGTCGCAGAGAAAATGTAGCTTTAATTCTGTGTCATTCATGTGTGTTTAGTGCAGGCTAGTTTGAAAAAGTAAATGCCTTTCGCAACCCAAGGGAAACTATATATGCTACTTTTTTTATGGAGAATGCGGAAGGAAGGCTAAGATAACAGAAAACACTAAGCTTTCCCACTGAGGGTGTCCAACAAGATTGACCATTCAGCCAGTCTGGAAAAAATTGTTATTGAAAGGGCGCTGGAATACTATGCAGAGTGTAAAAAGCAAACCAGAAAAAAAGCGCAGAGAACGTAATAAATGAGATGTTCTGGCTGCTGTTGCTCCAGAGGTAATTCAAGTGCCTCTGGAATAAGTCAGCTTATGGTTAATTACATTTTGCACGAAATAACTTCCTTCTGTATCACATGTCAAAAAATGTTCAAATGTGTATGAAATCTTATGGGACTTAACTGCTAAGGTCATCAGTCCCTAATCTTACACACTACTTAACCTAAATTATCCTAAGGACAAACACACACACCCATGCCCGAGGGAGGACCCGAACCTCCGCCGGGATCAGCCGCACAGTCCATGACTGCAGCGCCGCAGACCTCTCGGCTAGTCCCGCGCGGTTATCACGTGTCATTTCAACAACAGTTTAACCAGAGGGACTGCAGGAGGCGCGAGTAATTCTGTGGATCAGTAGAGTCTGGCAGGATACGATGGTCGATATGCAGTGACTAATTTTCGTCCAAAGCACTGGGCGAGTTCATTCGTTTGTTCGGAAGGGGAGGCCAATATTGTTTACTAGCTTTCGGCCGGTTAGCGGCACAATGCGATGACAGAATCGAGTTACACGTCCTGCAATCTTTCTCAAACGATTTTACAGAAGCTATGAGATAAAAAGCCTCATTTTGGGTTACTTATAGCTTTATAAGTCAGTTTCATGACGACGTGCCCATCATTTCGTTAACGGTCATAGTTATTGTGGTATTCGGACTGAAGTAAGACACTGCACGAAATTTACAATAAAAAATAGGGGTCGCTATGATTTTGCGTCCGTGTATATTATATAAAATGTCCCTGCATAAGAAATTTAGCTAACATATTGAATTTTTCTTCAGACTTGGGTGGAGGTCTCTGTCTGCCACCAATTCGAGACAATTGATCTGCTATAGCTCACTCATGTTGCGATCGCGCGCCCTAACGATACAGCCAGAATGATATATCCACAACATTCCTCATATTTCATGAACTGTTTGAGATATCAAAATGAGATTTTGGCAAATGGTAGCACGCAAACAGGATAGTATTTTTCCATATGATCGTTATGCAAAACTTTATTATCTGCTGTGTTATTTCATGAACTACAGAGTTTTTCGATGAAAGAGCGTAATTTTTAAGAGCCAAAGATATCTGGTGAGATGAGAAATGCTGCGGGTTTTGGAACAACATGGGTGAAGACATTACACGATTACTTTTGTATCGAGGATGTGTGCTTTCATAAGCTATTCACCTTACTTATCCTCAGTTCCTCATATAATGAAATTCATATCGAAGGAATCTCTTCAGTCTGTCTAAAAGTCCTAGCACCAACGACTGCAGACGTGTATGACATTAGACGGAGGGCATTTCGAACAATGGATGACATAAATTAAATTTTATAGAAGTTTTATGGCGACGTTTCTAGTTTCTGAGTCGTAGTGGCTATTTCTACTGATAAACACGACACGCTAGTACGCTCAAGAGAACTGTTTTATTCATAACAAACGACACGATATAACATAGGTACAATAGATAAGATGGTCTGGAAAACCAATATCCTTGTTATCTCTGTCTCTCAAGAAGCCACACTTTTTGATTGCATGGGTATCTTGCCTACCATTGACCACATTTGGATCGATCATTAAACAGTTATTGCTGTAGTGCTACATATTCATTCGTGATGTCCCTCTTATTGCTGATGTAATATTGTAAATTAAATAACTGTCAATCATGAGGTTAAATTCATAACGCGAAGCTACACTCTATTTAACAATCTTCATGCGTAAGTTCCCGTTTTACAAATTCGATCATTTTTGACTGCACCTTTCTCCTTTCTTTCAAGGTTATGGCAAAAACAAGATGAGAACTGTTACTGCAGTTAACTGGTGTATCATCCGTAGCTGCCGCGTCCTTTAGCGTTCCAGTTGGTGTGGTAATACAATCACATATAGGCAACGAGAGTTATTATCAATTTTAAATCAACTTTTCTCCACTGTTCTGCCCTTGTAAGTGGACTCTCTTAGCTGCTTCAAGCTGTAGCACCCCATCAGGTTTATGCAAGTGTTTCATTCAATAGCTCCAACTTCCACATAAGACACTGATCGATTTCATGTTCAAAACAGATAAACTCAAAGTTCTAATTATTGTAATTTCTCCGAAACTTCTAATCAAATTTTGAAGAGTACAACGCCATTGAATTCGTCTCTTTTAGAAATACTAGCAGTGGAAATTACTGCAGTTCCACCTGAAAAAAAAAAACGAAGTTGACACCAATTTGTTTAGTTGAATTAAGATTGAACTGTGAGTTTGCTCTTGCACGTTAACCCTGTACAAAGTCCGCCACACACCTGCTTATGTTACGAAAAACAGCCTGTCTGCTCAAGAGATAAATACAGTAAAATTAAAAGGCAAAGACCACCTAATTCATAGGACTTTTACAGCTGATCACAAGTTTTAACTGTTTCACTTTCTCCCAAAAGTTTTATATTCAAAACAATGGTTAGCAATGGGGTTCAGCATTTCAGGGTCTATGGCCAACATTTTCATCAATGACCTAGAAAATAAAGTTCTAAAATCTGACGAAGTCATAAGGGTAAAATTGCTTGTTACAAGCATTTTGTAGGTGATACATTGTTGCTTGTTAATGGTTTCAAGGAAGATATAGAGGAAGTAGTATATTAGCTTAACAACGTTCAAAGGTATCATGCAACATGGAACTGACACCAATTTACAATTATTTGCTTTAAACGTTAAAAGGCATGGTAACAAGCATGTGTTAATGATGTACAGGAACCTCACAACACTCCTGATGCTGTAATTCCCAATGATTCATGCCATTCAAGGCTTATAAAGAGAATTCTTCCATATCTTAGGCTAAGATCAGTGTCCAATTATCCAACATTGATTGGAATTAATCTTAATCAGACGTTCAGACAGGCAGATACTAGAGATGTTAAAATATCACAAGATTCTCATAACAGTACAGTGAAAAATAATCTTAGTATATCACAAGATTCACATAAAAGCACAGTGAAAAATAATGTTAGTATTTTGCATCAGAATATCAGGGGATTAATAAACAAAGTCGATGAGCTTCTTCTTTGTTTAGAAGATTTAGAAACTGAGAGTGGAATAGATGTACTATTCCTGTATGAACATTATATAGTCACAAGTATGGAAATTGTGAATGTAGGTGGATATAAGTTTTCAGCATATGGATGTAGAGACCCTATGGAGAGAGGAGGAATTCCCATATATGTTAAAATCTGTCATAGTGTGAAAAAGTTGGAAACTAAAAAATTTTGCAAAGAGCAACGTATAGAAGCATGTGCATGTGAGCTTAAATTAAATAATGGCACTTTTATAATTGTAAATCTATAGGTCCCCATTGGGAAATTTTCAAGTATTTTTGAAAAACTTGGATTCTTTGTTGTGGTATCTGTCAGAAAGAGGAAAGCAAATTATTGTTTGTGCGGATTTCAATGTAGATTTTCTGAAAGAGTCTGATAGAAAACTTGACCTTGAAGTATTACTTGGTTCTTTCAATTTGACATCAGTTATTGATTTTCTTACTCAGGTGGTACAGGAAAGCAGCATACCGATAGATAATGTTTTCATAGACCAAGATAAATTTAATCAAATAAAAACTTTTTCTGTTAAGAATGGTCTGTCTGACCATGATGCACAGCTAGTTACAGTATATATTCCAATGTCTGTCTTCCATATAGTTTTTAGCATCTACCGTTAAATAGTAGTACACGAAGGTGTTCGCAATATTTCTTTTTAGGACGTCGACTGCCGACCATCTACACTGTCAAGGGTATGCATCAGTATTCTTTGACACTGCTGCTTCTCTCTGGCAGTGTAGTGCATTGACGGGTGTTCCCCACATCATTGCTCCCTCAAGGCGGCGATGTGTAAGCGAAATAAACTGCACATCTACCCTGTGAATCTCAACCTGTCGATCAAGAGAAGGTGCTTGGCCAGAGAGCTCCAATGGCAGTGTGAAATAAAACGCCATCGTATTCCGATGCCAATACATCTTTTCGCTACCATATTGTATAATTGTGTGACGCACCGCAGGCTTAGCACATTCGAGCCACCACTAAAGCGTTGAAGTGTATGTTGGAAGGTGTGTTTCGCAGGTGGTCCATGGTGCCTCTATTAGCTGCCTGCACTCCGGATCCTGGAGAAGTGCGACAATCAACTTCCACGTGCCTCGACTGCCCCACACTCTCTGCCGTTGGAGAGAGACTATGCATATGTACGCGATATGTCCAGAAAAGGCTATAGGCATAGCTCAGTGTCAACTATCACAGCTGTGAGACCATGGGAAACATAGGCACGATCAAGGCGATTCGCCGAGTGCTCGTAACGTACATATCTCCACTTCGATGACCATGCTCATGCTCCCATTTTCAGCGATTCAAGTCCTGCACGAGTTGTTGTAGTTCCTAACATGGGGTATAAAGGAGAAAACGATTCTTCTAGGATATCACACAGTTGAAGTCTCCGCCAAGAATAGAGTGATCGCAGTGGTCTGCAAACAAAGGCGCGACCTCTTCCAAATAAAACCGTGACCATTCCCGTCGTTTTTTCATTGATGTTTTTGTTGAGATTAGAATTTATTGTTCTTTCTTTATTTATGATGATTATAATTTTTTATTGAATTTGATTTCGATTAGTTTTTCCCTGGGGAGCACAAACATTGTTGATGGGTCAAACGGCTCTGAGCACTATGGGACTTAACATCTGAGGTCATCAGTCCCCTAGAACTTAGAACTACTTAAACCTCACTTACCTAAGGACATCACATACATCCATGCCCGAGGCACGATTCGAACCTGCGACCGTGGCAGTCGCGCGGTTCCGGACTGAAGCGACTAGAACCGCTCTGCCACCGCGGCCGGCAAACATTGATGACCCGGACACCGTGGAAGGGCAGTACGATTCCTGACCAATGGCAGATAAACCAGATCGCCGACGACGGTCCCCTGCCATAGGAGTAATGCCATACCAATGCCGCCTTCAGCGCGTAGCGTAACATAGCTATAGCATTAATAAAGAACCGGAAACTTGTGCTGTGGTCTTCAGATCACTGCGTCTCCCACAGTTTGTTTATATTCATGGAGTTCGATGTCCAGCGGACGTCTATATACACTCTGACTTATAATGCCATAATCGTTTACAATTTGGACATGGTAGTAAACAGTGCACAAGTAACACAAGATGTGTATACTGTATAGATCCTCGCCGAAGTGATACATGTGGAAGGGTCAACCAACCAACATATATTCATTGTACAGGTGGTCACAGTGCCCATTTTTCATTTGTAGTCGGTCACTATTAAATTATGGTGCTTACAGCGCCTTCTATTGCTACATTTTGTAATTAAAGTCTGGCTATTCGTTTTCCAGGTAGTTTATTACTTCCACATTAGCTCAAAGTTCTCAACCCATTCTGTCTCTTATACAAAAAGCTTCAGATTGGCTGACTGCTGTTTCATATTCTTTATTTAACATGTAACATTTGATCGTTCCATGTCAAAGGGAACATATATCTTAGACGTCAGAAGCCTGTCACTAGCAGTAGTGTTCGTTTGTGTTCATCTAAGTTTCTTCTTTCTGCCATTGACTTAGTTTTAACTATGACTAGATGATTGATTACTACGGATCTTTGAAGAGGAAATTTTTTAGCAAGCTATTCTCGATGGATGTTAAGAGGAATTTCTTTGGGTTCTATTAGAAGGATATAACGTTACACATATCTAGGCGGGCTAATCGGCTGCCTAGAATTACTACGAGGTAAGGTGAGTTCGTTGCAGGGCTGAACGCTAGAGGTCCCAGGGCTCAGAAGGCGCCACGACCAGCCCAGGTAGTGAGATGCAGAGACAGTGAGTGCGTCGCCAGAAACAGGTAAATCCCAGAGCTACGAATTTGGATGGATGATGCTCTCATTACCTTTGTGCAGACTATGTTCCAGGAAATGGCGGAGTGTCAGAGAATCTTCAGGATGAACAAGTTACAGATCTTTGAAGTTCAACAATGTCTCACATCAAGTATTAGTGCAAATCTGAATACATTTGTGATATCAGAAAAATGAGGTGCATCGAATGACATAATAACATTTCAATAACTTTAAGATTACAGAAGTTAATATCTAACAGCGACCCTTTGAATTAACAACTTTTGATCGCTTCATCTGATTTCAACCAATGTTACTTCAGATGATAGCACTGCATATCTGTATCCATTTTATTTATTGACATATTACTTCTTTTATATCTTTTATTACTCAAATGTTTGTCACAACATCGTACTCTCCACATTTACACAGCAAGTGAACACAGCACGTTACCGCATACTGTCATACTTTTGTAGTTATTTAATGTACATTTACTATTTTTCCAGTAACTTTATTTAAATGTTGATTTAAAAATTGCTATTAAAAACCATGGTAATTTAAAAGTGATCAATTGGTTGTGTTAGCTGACACCACTATTGTACAGAGTGCCAAAAGACACTCCTGTCAAGCAGGCATAAATAATTGTTTAAACAATACTTAGCGATAATCTGTAGTCATTTAACGTTAGTGCACTTGCTCAAGAGTACTGGCTTATTTATTTATGAACTACTTATATTTATTGTAAGTGATTTGAGTGTAAGAGAATTTTTTGACATTTCTTTCTTTAAGTAATGTTGTCATATATTAGTTTAGTTGGGGAAGTGGTCAACTTGAATCACATCATGTCTATAGAACATGAGAACGATGTATTTTTGGTGGGTATGACCTTCAGCCAATGAGAGTTGGACAGTGGCGGAACACTGCTGAAGTGGCGACTGGGACTTTTCGAGTGGAGAGCTCAAGGAAGCGATTCCGGATACGTTATGTCGAGTTCTGGAAGGAGGCAGATCTGCCTATGGTAATATGTGTGACTCAGTGACTTCTGGGCGATGAGCAGGCCTTGAAATACTCTAGCTTTTGAAGGGACTTCGCATTTTGAGAGGTCCGAATATGCTCTGGAGCAGGACTGCAACTTTTGTCTATTGATTTACGGAACTGAAAATAGACAGAGAATGGGCTACTATTCTTTGCATTGTGTGTGCTAACTTGAACTCTGAACTGTTTTCAGATGAAAAATCTTCATGTATTGTGATCACGAAATGGACTTAGCATTCACGAGTCTTTTATGTTTATTTAGATTGGGGGTTTTGCTATCACTTTCGTAACGCTCTCAATGTAACTTTACTGCATTTGATAAGGGTAATTTTGTCTGTATTTTGACTTAATGTCGTACGTCCACTTCCCATTTATTTGAGATTTCTTGAATAAACAATATTCAATATAATTCTCTGTCATCCACATTAATTACAAACGTTAGAATAGAATCCTTTTTTAATAAGTTGGTAATTTGTCTTTTATTTTATATTTATGTGTACTTTATTAATTCGCAATTCTAGCAAATGCACAGACTATTTGACTGCAGGATCACAGCTACAGGTTATTATTTTCAGCATATTAGCTGCAGTCCATGAAAGCAGACATGCGCGACTGGACCCTATGACTACATCAAGCTATTCTTTACAAAGAGAGCCATGCATAGCCCCAGTACCTTAAGTACAGGTAACCGCAGGTAAGAACACAACTGGTTTACTTGTATAGACTGTTGTTTGGAAGAGCAACTACTTAGCAGTAACCATTAAGTACCATCACAAGGGCATTAGTTGTGACAACTTTATTGCTCCCCACTGAGTATTTTAGGTGTTTTCATGTAAGAAAACTACAAAAGATTTTGATTGTGACAAATTGAGATTATTCCTCAGCACCATTCAGATAGTAGATCAGTGGCATTATTCATTCACGAGCAACACAACTCCCTGCTGATGAATGCTGTATGCATGCAGACATCATCTGCACATGAATAGTGGGGCCAAATATGTTTTCCAAATATGCTTTAAATAAGGTATATAAAAGGGGACTTAGAACAGCACCTTGAGGTTGAGAAGGGTCAATATAAACTGTTGTCTTGCTTTCTAATGTAAACAGTTCTAAGGTGTAAATAAGTTTGAGGAAAATAAAAACAAATGTGTGGGACACCTAAGTGGTCTAATTTCCGAAAGAGTAAGAAAACGTCAACAGAGTTACATGTTTCTGATATATCAAAGAATAAAGCCTTAAGATAATCTTTATCGTCGGATGCTTTTTCAAGGTCCATCTTGAGGACATTTATGTGGTCAATAGCGCTGCTTTCTTTCCGATAGCCTTACTGTGACAATGGAAAAATTGCATTATGTTCTAACCAGCACTCGAAACTTAATTTGAGATGGCGTTCGAAAGTTTTTGCTAAGTATGTTGACAGTTCAATTGGACGATATAAATCCGCTGTTGAAGGATCTTTACTGGCGTTTTATGTAGGTAAAATAATTCGTGTGGTCCTCTCTTGAGGAACTTCGGTTTCTGCCCATATGCATTAAAATCTGTAACAGTATGTTTTTTGCTGTTGTCGGTAAGCTGTATGTGGTTATCACGTATGGTTGGTCGGTAATAACACACACTACGTATCGTATACACATTTATTAAACACTGAGACAGAAAGAACAAACACGACAGAACACACGCTGCGCGCCGAGAGAGGACATAGAACAAAAGCAGTTCAAAAAATAAGAGTCAAAGATAGGGCGCTCTGCGCCAGAGGCGCCACAGAGGCCCCCCTCCTCCCCCCTCCACCCCTCCCACCCTCCCCCCCTCTGGTAGTGCGGACCACGGCGGAGGGAAGCTTCATCACTCGAATTCATAATCTTCGTGCAAACACTGCAGTTGTAGGCGGCGGCCAGTGCAAGAAGTATGCGCGTCAGAAACTGCACTGCAATAGTCCCGCGCGTCCAAGGGTTGTGCAGGCGGTGAGACATCGGTCAAAGGCAGGTCGGCAGTGGCGGGAGGCAGGGCAGCAGTGTCGGGATGCAGGTTGGCAGCGTCTGGTGGCAGGGCAGCAGAGTCGGGAGGCAGGTCGGTGAGTGACCACATTGGTTTCAGGCGATTGACAGACAGTCTGTGGTCGTCTGGGTAGGTGTATTACAAACGTGCTCGTACCCCAATATAGCACGCAGTGATGGCCCGAATAAGGCGGCTGAAAGGCCGCTCGCATGGTGTCATCGCAAATATCACAAATTCACATGAAGCAAGGTCCTTGTGGACAGACACAGCCAGGATGGAGTGAGGGTGTGGAAGGGGGGTTCGGAGGCATGCGACGTGTGCATGAACCCATTCAACCAGAGCAGGAAGATCCACAGTATTGGCTGACGGTGAATCCTCCATTAACTCTGCAGGAAGGAGGGGGGGAATCTCGGCGAGCAATGCACACAAGTCTTCTATATGGGCCGAACGAATGCCCAGTAGGACCCAAGGGAGAGCCTCAGACAATAAGCCACCATGGCACATAAGCACAGCCTTGAGAGTGTGCGGTGCCACCGTTCGAGCAGGCCGTTCACCTGCAGATGGTAAGCCTTGTTGTGGAATTTGGCAACACCGCAGAGTATGCATAGTTGTGCATAGAAGACGGACTCGAACTGTCGTCCCTGATCAGTCGTGAGAGACAGGGACAGCTGAAATGAGCAACCCACACCGAGACGAAAGACCGAGCAATGGTCTCGGCTGTAATGTCAATAACAGGGACCGCCTTGACCCAGCGGGTCAGCCTGTCGATGATCGATAACACATATCTGTAACTCTTGGACGGCGGGGAGGGGGCCAACGACGCCGAAGTGGACGTGCCAAAGGCGTCCCATTGGAATGTCAAACTTGCCCAATGGAAGTTGATTGTGCCTGCTGCGCTGGCACGGGACGTACATGTGGATCCAAGTGCGGCAGTTGTGCTTCACACTGGGCCAGACAAAGCGCTCAGTAATCAGCCGCGTCGTTGTTCGCGTTCCAGGGTGGTCCAAGCCGTGCAAAGCAGTAAATACCTTGACGAAAGGCAGTAGAAACCAGGGATCGGGGAGTGCCCATAGAGATGTTGCAAAGGACAGGGATCGTCGACCCGTGTAGGATATGGGGTGGGACAGAGAGAGATGACTCTTTGTCTGATATTATTCACTGTATATCGTCGTCTTCGGTCTGAAGTCGGGCGAGCTCTTCAAGATTCAGCAGTGCAGTTAGCACGCAGATGCAATAAAGATAATCTGCCACAACATTCTCTGCACTGCGGATATAGCACTCGTCGGAAGAGTGCTGATAGATGTAGTCCATATGGCAGAAACGCCTTGGCGGAAGGTCCTTAACTAGATTATGAAGAGTGTCCACGAGTGGCTTGTGAGCTGTGTAGATCGTGAAAATTCGCCCCTTGAGGTCACTACAGAAATGTTTAATTAACTTGTACATAGCAAGAAGCTCACGGTCGAAAGCCGATCACTTACACTGGCTCTTAGTCATTTTCTTGGAAAAGAAGCGGAGTCAGTGGTGAGCTGTTGTAAAACAGTGTCCACAGCTAAGTCACTGACATCAGTCGTGATCGAAACGCGGACCTCAGGCCCAGAGTGGGCGAGTGTAACGGCTTTGGCAAGGGCAGTTTTAAGGTTACCAAAGATGTCTAGTATAGGTTTTGTCCAGTCTAACCTCCTTTTTTTGCTGGAGAAGGCGTCGGTGAGGGCCATTTCGAAGAGATAGCTTGAGGAATATGTCTGGCCATACCCAGTAAACGACGGAGCTGAGCATAATCCTTAGGAAGAGGAAGATCAGGTATGGTTTCGACACGAGAACGCGTCAGTCAGAGGCCATTGGCACAGACAGTATGGCCTAGGAAGGTAGCTGATGTAGAACACAGTTGAGATTTATCATGGTTGATCACCACGCCGTTGCAGCAAGGGCTGAACGGCCTGCATTGAGATGAACTTGATGCTCCTCAGCAGAGGAGGAAAAGATAAATATATCATCTAAGTAAGCATAATCAAATGGCAGAGGTAGTAAAATGAAATCAATGAACTGCTGCCACGTCTGTGCAGCATTTTTCAGTCTATAAGGCATGTAACTGTATTCAAATAGGCCGAATGGTGTGATGATGGCCATCTTAGGAATATCCGGTGGATGCATAGGGATTTGATGGTACGCCTTGGAACAATCTAAAACAGAAAAACAACTTAGGACTATGTAAGAATTGCATGAAATCCTGGATATGAGGAATTGGGGCCTGTAGTCCCCACACATGCATAAGGTGCCATCCTCTTTAGGAACAAGGTGAACAGGTGAAGACCAGTTGCTAACAGAGGAGTGGAGCATGCCCAAAGCCTACAGATCCTGAACGATTTCCCTGGCGCGCAGAAGTTTGGAAGCATTAAGGCACCTGCCCTTATAATGTACAGGTGCGAATCCTATGACAAGTGCCGTTACTGATGGCTGATACAAAGGGAAGTTGGCAAGAGGGGTCAGGAAGAGGTCCACAGACAACATCAGTTCACTGACCTTGCTGAACCGCGGTGCCACAGGCTATGCGTCAGCTGAACTCGGCAATGGAAGATGCGGTACAGGAGTGGAGCATAAACATATCGTACGTCATGCGTGTGACAATTCAGCACAAGCACAGGCAATGCAGGTGTGTAACACATCATTCTGGATGCAGAGTTCGTCGATTTGTGAGCGCACATCCGTCAGGTCAGAGAGCCGTGTAGTAATGTGCTCGAGCAGGGATGCACATCTGGAAAGCGTAGCCAAGGAGCAGAGAGCAAAGTCGTACGGAACTCGTTTGAGCACGAAACAGTAGAGGGCGTAACATGGCGGCCTGCAGGCCTTGTGAAAGTTCGTAATGGTGTAGAAAATCCAACTCGTTCACAGGTTCATCCACGTCGGCAATGTGGAATGTCCAAGGAAAGGTGGACCAGTGACATGCGAAGCAACATCTTGATGGAGCCATGGACCGCAATAGGAGAATGATTGGCGGCGATCAAGGTGAGGTCAGCAGGTGAAAGTGTGTCGCCGGCGTGCTTGGCCAGGATAACGCTAACATCGGCGCCAGTGTCGACGAGAAAGGGAGTACCCGATGACATGTCTGTTGCATAGAGATGCCGCGTCACTGAAGCAAGTGGTGCAGCATCGGACGGTAGGCGTCGTGGAGGTATGTGGCCGGACGTGGTGCCTAATGTGCCCATTGGAATCGTTTGGGTAGGCGCAAGGAGTGTGACAGTTGCGGGCAGCATCCCTGTAAGTAGCGTGGTACCAGCATAGCCAGTAGGCTGGTAGGCTAGGCGGTGGGGAGTGGGAGGGCATTCAGTTTAGTCTGAAACTCATAAAAGAAATTCAACAAAGACTGCCAAGTAACGTTACGATCCTGAAAAAAATGTCAATGCAGAATGTTGAAGAAACACTAAAAGTGAAGAAAAATAATGCTGTAGCGGATGTAGCCAAAGAATTGGGTTTTAGTGGCGATTTCATAGACCGTATGCTGCAAGAATGGCATAATATCAACTTCATTGGGTGGAATAACACTACTAACACTGTTCGATTTTGGAGTGAGGTTTTGCAGTATAAAAATGCAGCAGGGGAGAATTCTTTTTCTTTGATTTCACAGCTAGCAATGACTGTGCATCTTTTGACATACCGTCACACGTATTGGAGCTTATTGGAACGAACAAAAGTTACTCTTTTGCGACAAAACCAGCCGAACTACATCATCGTCTTTTGAGCGACGTTCAACCCTCTACATCAACTACAGTTCTGTCAGAGCATGAAACAGAAGAGTTACTCGATCTTCTGAGTGACGACGATGCATAGCTCACATACCGGTATGTATATATTTTGTAACCTAATTTGAGTTCTTGCTTTCTTTTGTTACAAATATACTTGTATATTTCTAGTATATTTGACTACTGTGATTGAAACAACAATTTATGTATTGTGTCAATTATGATAACATGTATAATTAAACGTTAGCGTATTTTGTATGTATGTTGTTGCAAGCGATGCGTCATTTAATTAAGACAATATAGCAATTACGTATGAGACAATTTTTATTAATATTTTATTACATCCCCCCACTGGCTTATTGCACCATTCACAGCACGAAATTTTCAGTACACCCCTAGTAAAATCAGTTTTAGCGACTTTTGATATTGAATCTAGCGACTCGGTTTTTTTTAAAAAGTTGGCAACACTGTTGCCAGATGTAAACGACGACAGTGGCGTGCTTGTAAACAACATGTTTGTTTATTTAATTTTTTACGGCGAATTGTGAATGTAATACTCTGTAACCAATGGAAGATTATGTAGAACATTTGTGGCGTTCAGCGGACAGTCTTCCACAGACAGGAACGGAAAATACGAAAGTTCGCTCATATTTATTGTAAGTAGGCCTACTTTATAAGCAGTACCTTGTACCGAAAAGTCACTCATCTGTTTGACTAAACAGTAATAAAACACACTTGACTCTGTTAACCAAGAAAATACAGGGATAACATTTCTACAATGTTTATTTCCGTTATTTTTGCACCTTTATTTATTGCGTAACTTTTAATATGTTGAAAAAATAGCCTCCGGCATTCTTATGTTGATTGGCTTATGAAAATTTGTAATAAAACTCTCTTATATCCGACGTTATGAAAATTTGTAATAAAACTCTCTTATATCCAACGTAACTGTTGTGTCAAACACTATTCGGCCGGCTTTTCGTAACGTCCGTTTCTGTGGGTGCACATTTCATACAGCTTAGAAATAATCAGTCATTCCATCGTATTCCTTTCCAAAAATGTTGTGGTCTGGTTTTACTCTGGATAATCAATTAGCCGGTGCATAAAACCTAGCATCAGTTGTAAGTACGCGACCTCAACATGACAGTGCCTACACAGTCAAAATGAGCAGACTAATTTCCTGCAGCGAAAGATTCCAGCTGTATCCCTGTTTTGATGATGGCTTATTATTATTCTTACACAGGATCATCAACTATTTAAAAAATAAAATTGATGTGCTTAATATTCCCTTAGGTATGAGAAAGTACAGTGTGCTATGTACTAATGAACACCAGCTAAGCGAAGATCAGTTACAAATGTATGCACCACCTGGCTTTGAATTAATTACAAGTTTCTGCAGGCAAAAACCAAACGATGAAGCGGCATTGATAAACGTTAGTACTGGCGCACATTTGCAATATAATTCCTAATGTTAATCAGCACTGTATAGAAAATACACTGGGAGCAACTCAGTGTTACTGCTCAAAGTAAAAATTATTATTGTATCATTATACTGTACACCATATTTTGATACTGAAGCATTTTCACATTTCTGTGAGAAAATCATAATATATTTGTAAAAAATGATTTAAGTATGGTATATTAATTTTTGGTGATGTATATATTAACAGAAGATGGTTTTCTTAATACCTATGCGAAGATCACATGACCTTTATTGCATTAATTATAATTCACCTAGAACAACTTTCCTGTCTTGGTATTTTAGTCATGAATGTTTAGCAAAACTAGTCTGAACCTGAATGTTTCACTATCTGTTTTTAAGAGACCACAAGGGTAAATTCAAAGGAGAAATTCCTGTACCACATTGCATGAAAGTGAAGTGTATTAGACTTCTGGGTGATGAGAACATAGATTATTATGTAGACACTGTTAGAGATCAATCCAAATTCTCATCTTGATGATACATTTACATTATTTATCAATTTACTTGCAGATAACCTTATAACTCATTGACCTATAGAAGTATAAACATATGAAGCAATGCAAGGAAACCTGAGCTCCCACTTGTACATAAATTTTTCCACATGTGACCTGCAAAGAATTAAAACTCTTAGTGATGATTTCTTATAACAAATTGAAAAATTGTGAAGCAAAGAAAGTCAAATACATACGGTTGATAAGCAAATACAGGTCACAAATCACATTAGCCACATGGAAGGTGGATAATGATTACATCAGTCTCTCTCAAAACAAATGTAAAGCCACTTTAGATGTTTTTGTGGTGTCACCGCCAGACACCACACTTGCTAGGTGGTAGCTTAAATCGGCCGTGGTCCATTAGTACATGTCGGACCCGCGTGTCGCCACTGTCAGGATTGCAGATCGAGCGCCACCACATGGCAGGTCTCGAGAGACGTACTAGCACTCGCCCCAGTTGTACGACGACGTGGCTAGCGACTACACGTACGAAGCCTTTCTCTCATTTGCCGAGAGACAGTTAGAATAGCCTTCAGCTAAGTCCATGGCTACGACCTAGCAAGGCGCCATTAGTTACTTCATGAATCTAAAGAGTCTCACTTGTATCATCAAGAATGCTGTATACCAAAGGACGATATAAAAGTTAAGTGTTCTAGTAGCTACGTTCTTTTCTTTATCACATTCATTACGAATCCTGTTCCAGACTTCGCGCCAGTCGGCGTGTGTGTACGTGTGCCCTTTCGGCTACCCGTCTCTGTGGACTGGCTGCCTTGTCAGTCCACTACAGTTTTAAAGACCCGACTAATTAGAATTAAGATTGGCAAAAATACATCCTCTGATTCTGTTATCTCTCTAGATGTTTCAGTACTTTCTTCATCAATGTCTGTGATTCAAACAATACTGCTGC
The DNA here is from genome assembly GCF_023898315.1 of Schistocerca nitens. NCBI lineage: Eukaryota > Metazoa > Arthropoda > Insecta > Orthoptera > Acrididae > Schistocerca > Schistocerca nitens. The sequence goes on from NC_064615.1 coordinate 508,378,740, forward strand.
AGATGAAAAAACCGTATATTAGACCACATCCTGAATGCTGGTTATGATAACAACTTCATTAAACGATTTGAACACATTGTTCCTGCCTTTCGGTAGAGAGAGGTTAAAGTAAGCAATAGCAAAGTAACTCACTCAGAGTCAAGACATTTATGGTCTCTCCAACACAGTGATAAAAAACATAGCATATGTACTACTTTCCTAATTAGGCCTAACTTGATATTTAGTAGTGGCCATTTCCCTTCATCCTTAAAAATGTCAATTCTTACACCTCTACCCAGAAAAGGTGACAAGTCATGTCCCAATAATTGCCACCCAGCCCTCTCTTCTACCCATCCTTCAAAAGTAATCAGAGTGGCTCATAATATGGTTTCATGACCAGTTTGTCAATGGTGAAAGCCACTGAAGGTATATATAACAAAGAGAAAGAACTTGATAGAATATGATTACAAGATTATTAGTGACTGTCTGGAGAATGTCACCTTGTTTGGATATTTAGGAGTAATACAAAGAAGGGATGAGATCAGCATGAGAAATAGCGAATGAAAAACTTAAATTTGCTGGAAGGATTCTGGTATCATGTGAGTGCACTTGTAAAGCAAATTGTGTACAATATGTGAATATGGTTCCAGCGTTTTGATTCATTGTCAAATAAGACTGACAGTTGTGATTTGATGAATCAGAAGAAAGCCTACACTGCTAGGATCATAATAGGATTGGAATAGCCCACATGAAAGTGAAACAGAAATTTTCAAGGATTTAAATGGGAATCCTTGGAAAGAAGACAGAATATGAGGGAAGATTGAAAAGTAACACACAGTAATTGGAAACACGGAAGCGTCCGATCCCGCCCGTCTGCTTTGACCCGTGAAGTCACAAATATGGCGGAAACGACCATAAACCACGATTCCAATATGGTGCATATAAAGTCGTTACGTACACAAAAATACATCGAAAAACAAACACACACACTTCCAACAAAAAGCCCTATGACACTAACAGGACAAGTGCGGAAAATGGTGGGGTTTTTGGGTGGGGACAAACTAAATATAAACAAATTTAGACACCCACCCCCATACAAAACCACACAAAACGACGAAAAAAACCGACATCACAAAACTCAGCAAATACCACTAAACACAATATTATCTGGAATCGGACACTTCCCTTGACCTATATAGCTCAACAGCAGCTCCCAATCCCATAAATTAGGATCAAACACTTCCCTTGATCTGTGTAGCTCAAAAACGTCTCCTGATACCAATACCAACATTCACAGCCACATATTTCAATATAACACTTCCCTAGACCCCAACACACAACACACACTAAAAACGAAAAAATAAAAACTTACCACAAAAAAGTTCCAGCAGCACAAACTAGGTTGGCCACCACAATCTCTCTCTCTCTCTCTCTCTCTCTCTCTCTCTCTCTCTCTCTCTCTCTCTCTCACACACACTCACACACACACACACACACACACAAACCAATGAAAAAATACTCAACTAAAAGAAAGACCCAACCCACCCACACCTCAACCACCACCCCCCAACCAACCCAACCCCCCCCTCTTCACCCCAAAATAAAAAACCCATAAACAAAAACCAAATGTAACATAAAAAAATCTGTCACACACTACAACTCAGCAAAAACTTCAACAAAATAGATCCTCCACAACTAAAACACAAACCAACACACTCCCCTCCCCCCTTTCACAAACATGAAATAAACCACCCACCCCAACCTGAGCTGCAGCCACCCACCCACTTACCCAAGCGACTCATCCACCTCCACAGCAACCCCATGCCCCCCCTCCCACCCCCCTCCCCCGCCCCCCGGCTTACTCCTGTACTTAATGAACTCGGAACACACTTCACGGCAAAAAGAAAACCAATCAAGCACACTCCTCTCACTCACACCAGTCTCATGCGCACAAAAACTGTGTGGGGATCTATAACAAAAATAATAAGTCACCAGTACAATCTCACGCATGCCCAACCTAGACTTCTCGAACCAGTAACCATGCCGTATGGAACGCCAAATGTCATCTTTTCGACAGTGCCACATATAACCATCCCTGGTTTGAGATGCCAGAACTTTAGCCAACTTCATTTCTTCACCACAAATAGAGCACTTCACAACCTCGGTAATTAAACCGAAAAGCTGCAAAAACTTTATCAGTTCCAAAGGAGTGTTCCCCATCATATCCCTCAGACGCGCACTGTTAATTTTATCCGCCTGATCCATTCCTGAACAAAAACAACAACCATTTAATTTTACTAAAATTACCACACGACGTACAGCGAACAACACTAAATTAACCTTCACACAAAATCGTTAACTCACTGAAACGAATTCCACTACAAACATAGCCTACACTCAAACAATTCTGGATAATGAGCAAGAGCAAACTGAGCCCATTACACCACACAAACGAAAACCCTAAACATACCACCAGAGGGCTCAACAAACCACAACACAATGACATCTACAAACACACCACACTCACAAACCAAAATCAGCACCGTCATGACGTCACACACCACAACACCCTTACGTCACGGGTCAAAGCCGACGCGTGGGATTGGATGCTTCTGTCGACCCCAGTAATTTTACTACCAAAAAGTTGAATAGGTAATGAAACAAAAAAATCACAAATGAACTTACATCTTTTGCCTACTTTTTTTACATAGTCACCAACATTCTCAACACATAATTGCCATTGTTTTATCAGTTTCAATATGCCCTGTTGGTAGAAGTCCATTTGGTTGGAGTATAACCACCTGTGGACTGCCAATTTCACTTCTGCATCTGTCATCAGCCTGGAATTTCCTCATGGGATCAAACACATGAAAATTCAACAGTGCAAGTTCAAGATTCTGGAGCACCTGCCAACCAAAAATGGCAGCTTTCTCACAAATAGGAACAGCAACATGGGGGTGAGCATTGTCATGAAGAAGTTTGACACCGTCAGCATTTATGTTGGGGTATTTATCGTGAAGGGCACGACGCAGCTTAACAAAAGATTTAATGAAGCCTGCAGCATTCATAGTGGTCCACCAATGACACGCCATGCATATCCTATAGCACTGTCACAAGCACTTCACAGCAGATTGAGTCACTTTGAATTTTTTTGTATCCAACCAGCATGTTCCACTCCATAGAGGCCTGCCTGGTGTCAGACGAGTAGTGGTATGCCCATGACTCATCACCAGTGACGATTTCTTTCAGAATGTCATACCCATCTGCAGAGTAACGTGTTAAGTGATCCAAGCTTGTCATCATTCACTTGTGGCTATATGTCAGGTTCTAATGCACCCATTGAGCACCAACTTTATGAAATTTCAGTGTGTTGTGAACAGTATCATACCTCCCACCATAGGATACTTTGAACTGCTGCAATAAGATTTGCAATTGCACATGCCAGTCATTTGAAATTGCTGCCACAATGGCTCTGACATTCAGTGTGGTTGCAGCAGTTACCAGTTGCCTGGAGTGTGGGGAATCAATAAGATTCACACGGCCCTCTTGGAAGAATGTACACCACCTGGAGACATTGCTATGGTCCATTCAGTTGTCCCCATACATGCCATGGATGTTCCTGTGCGAGTCATTAGGTTTATGCCCTTTGGCCCACAAATATTGATCTACATTTTACTGTTATTCACAAGTTGACAACAGTAACATGTGCTCCATGCTTGTTTCGTAGTTTGGGCTTCTCTCGCTAGAGTTGTACATGAAAACAAGATATCCTTTGTAGCGCAAACTTCAAAATGTATGGTATTGAAATTTCAACATTCCAGCTGCAAGAACAGGGGAGTAAAAAACTACTGTGTGATACTTTCCAATTCTCCCATGTAATTAACACGGAATGCTGTTGAGTAAATTTAATAAACCTATATTTGGGAAAGACTGTATGTTGATTCTGCTGCCATCTACATCTGTGTGATTACTCTACTATTCACAGTATAGTGCCTGGCAGAGGGTTCAGAGAACCACCTGTCTCTCTAGCGTTCCACTCTCAACTGGCGTGCGGGAGAAACGAGCACATAAATTTTCCTGTGTGAGCCCTGATTTCTCTTATTTTATTGTGATGATCCTTTCTCCCTACATAGGTGGGTGCCAACAGAATGTTTTCACAATCAGATGAGAAAACTGATGATTGAAATTTCATGAGACGATCCCGTCTCAACAAAAATCGCCTTTGTTTTAATGATTGCCACTCCAATTCACGTACCATGTCTGTGGCACTGTCACCCCTATTTCATGATAATACAAAATGAACTGCCCTTCTTTGAACTTTTTCGATGTCATCTGTCAGTCCCACCTGATACGGATCCCACAACACACAGCATTACTCCAGAATAGGGTGACAAGCAAGGTGTAAGATGTCTCTTTAGTAGACCTGTTGCACCTTTTAAGTGTTCTGCCAGTAAATCGCAGTCTTTGGTTTGCCTTACCCGCAATACTACCGGTGTGATTGTTCCAATTTAGGTTATTTGTAATTGTAATCCCTAAGTATGAATTTACAGCCTTCAGGTTTGTGTGAATTACCACGTAATTGAAATTTAGCGGATTTCTTTATTCAGGGTCAATTGCCACTGTACGCACCAAACAGATATCGTATCTAAAGCATTTTGCAATTCATTTTGGCCATCAGATGACTTATGTTGTTGTTGTAGTCTTCAGTTCTGAGACTTGTTTGATGCAGCTCTCCATGCTACTCTATCCTGTGCAAGTTTCTTCATCTCCCAGCACCTACTGCAGCCTACATCCTTCTGAATCTGCTTAGTGTATTCATCTCTTGGTCTCCCTCTACGATTTTTACCCTCCACCATGCCCTCCATTACTAAATTGGTGATCCCTTGATGCCTCAGAACATGACCTACCAACCGATCCCTTCTTCTAGTCAAGAAGTGCCACAAGCTTCTCTTCTCCCCAATTCTATTCAATACCTCCTCATTAGTTATGTGATTTACCCATCTAATCTTCATCATTATTTTGTAGCACCACATTTCGAAAGCTTCTATATTCTCTTCTTGTCTAAACTATTTATCGTCCATCTTTCACTTCCATACATGGCCACACTCCATACAAATACTTTCAGAAACAGCTTCCTGACACTTAAATCTATACTGGATGTTAACAAATTTCTCTTCTTCAGAAATGCTTTACTTGCCATTGCCAGTCTACATTTCATATCCTCTCTACTTCAACCATCATCAGTTATTTTGCTCCCCAAATAGCAAAACTCTTTTACTACTTTAAGTGTCTCATTTCCTAATGTAATTCCCTCAGCATCACCCGACTTAATTTGACTACATTCCACTATCCTCGTTTTGCTTTTGTTGATGTTCATCTTATACCCTCCTTTCAAGACACTGTCCATTCTGTTCAACTTATCTTCCAAGTCCTTTGCTGTCTCTGACAGAATTACAATGTCTTCGGCAAACCTCAAAGTTTTTATTTCTTATCCATGGATTTTAATACCTACTCCGAATTTCTCTAAGTCTACAAATGCTAGAAACGTAATTTCGCCTTTCCTTCATCTTTCTTCTAAGATAAGTCGTAGGGTCAGTATTGCCACACGTGTTCCAACATTTCTACGGAGTGATCTTCCCCGAGGTCGGCTTCTACCAGTTTTTCCATTTGTCTGTAAAGAATTTGCGTTAGTATTTTGCAGCTGTCACTTATTAAACTGATAGTTCGGTAATTTTCACATCTGTCAACACCTCCTTTCTTTGGGATTGGAATTATTATATTATTCTTAAAGTCTGAGGGAATTTCGCCTGTCTCATACATCTTGCTCACCAGATGGTAGAGTTATGTCAGGACTGGCTCTCCCAAGGCCGTCACTAGTTCTAATGGAATGTTGTCTACTTCCGGGGCCTTGTTTCAACTCAGGTCTGTCAGTGCTCTGTCAAACTCTTCACGCAGTATCGTATCTCCCATTTCGTCTTCATCTACATCCATTTCCATAATATTGTCCTAAAGTACATCGCCCTTGTATAGACTCTCCATATACTCCTTCCACCTTTCTGCTTTCCCTTCTTTGCTTAGAACTGGATTTCCATCCGAGCTCTTGATATTCATACAGATGGCTCTCTTTTCTCCAAAAGTCTCTTTAATTTTCCTGTAGGCAGTATCTATCTTACCCCTAGTGAGATAGGCCTCTACATCCTTACATTTGTCCTCTAGCCATCCCTGCTTAGCCATTTTGCACTTCCTGTCGATCTCATTTTGAGTCATTTGTATTCCTTTTTGCCTGCCTCATTTACTGCGTTTTTATATTTTCTCCTTTCATCAATTAAATTCAATATTTCTCCTGTTACCCAAGGATTACTACTAGCCCTCGTCTTTTTACCTACTTGATCCTCTGCTGCCTTCACTACTTCATCCCTCAGAGCTACCCATTCTTCTTCTACTGTATTTCTTTCCCCCATTCCTGTCAATTGTTCCCTTATGCTCTCCCTGAAACTCTGTACAACCTCTGGTTCTTTCAGTTTATTCAGGTCCCATCTCCTTAAATTCCCACCTTTGTGCAGTTTCTTCAGTTTTAATCTACAGTTCATAACCAATAGATTGTGGTCATAGTCCACATCTGCCCCTGGAAATGTCTTAAAATTTAAAACCTGGTTCCTAAATCTCTGTCTTACCATTACGTAATCTATCTGAAACCTTCCAGTATCTCCAGGGTTCTTCCATGTATACAACCTTCTTTCATGATTCTTGAACCAAGTGTTAGCTATGATTAAGTTATGCTCTGTGCAAAATTCTACCAGGCGGCTTCCTCTTTCATTTCTTAGCCCTAATCCATATCCACCCACTTCGTTTCCTTCTCTTCCTTTTCCTACTGTTGAATTCCAGTCACTCATGACTATTACATTTTCATCTCCCTTCACTAACTGAATAATTTCTTTTATCTCGTCATACATTTCATCAATTTCTTCATCTGCAGAGCTAGTTGGCATATAAACTTGTACTACTGTAGTAGGTGTGGGCTTCGTGTCTATCTTGGCCACAATAATGCGTTCACTATGCTGTTTGTAGTAGCTTACCTGCACTCCTATTTTTTTATTCTTTATTAAACCTACTCCTGCATTACCCCTATTTGATTTTGTATTATAACCCTGTATTCACCTGACCAAAAGTCTTGTTCCTCCTGCCACCGAACTTCACTAATTCCCACTATATCTAACTTTAACTTATCCCTTTCACTTTTTAAGTTTTCTAACCTACCTGCCCGATTACGTGATCTGACATTCCACGCTCCAGTCCATAGAATGCCAGTTTTCTTTCTCCTGATAACGACGTCCTCTTGAGTAATCCCCGCCCAGAGATCCGAGTGGGGCACTATTTTACTTCCAGAATATAAGAGAATGCCATCATCATTTAATCACACAGTAAAGCTGCATGCCCTCGGGAAAAATTGTGGCTGTAGTTTCCCCTTGCTTTCAGCCGTTCGCAGTACCACAACAGCAAGGCCATTTTGGTTAGCGTTACAAGGCCAGATCAGTCAGTCATCCAGACTGTTGCCCCTGCAACTACTGAAAAGGCTGCTGCCCTCTTCAGGTACCACACATTTGTCTGACCTCTCAACAGATACCCCTCCGTTGTGGTTGCACCTATGGTATGGCTATCTGTATCGTTGAGGCACGCAAGCCTCTCCACCAATGGTAAGGTCCATGGTTCATGGGGGGGGGGGGGGGGGGGGGCAGATGACTTTACAAGATGGTCTCTGGCTGGAAACAAAGGGTGTTATTAGGAAAGAGACATGTATCAAGCTATCAGGCATCATCCAACTGGGAACTAATTACATGTGGGGTCCCACAAGGTTCCATTTTGGGGCCCTTACTTTTTCTTGTGTATATCAATGACGTTTCATCAGTAACATTACCAGATGCCAAGTTTGTTTTGTTTGCCGATGATACAAACATTGCAATAAATAGCAAATCAAGTGTAGTCTTAGAAAGATCAGCCAATAAAATATTTGTGGACATTAATCACTGGTTCCTAGCCAATTCTTTGTCACTAAACTTTGAAAAAACACACTACATGCAGTTCAGAACTTGTAAGGGGTGTCCCAAGAGTATATGTCTAACATATGATGACAAGAAAATAGAAGTGGACAGTGTTAAATTCTTGGGATTACAGCTTGATAGTAAATTCAACTGGGAGGAGCACACCACAGAACTGCTGAAGCGTCTTAACAAATCTCTGTTTGCAATGCGAATTTTGTCAGACATAGGCGATATAAAAATGAAAAAGCTGGCATACTATGCTTACTTTCATTCCATAATGTCATATGGGATTATTTTTTGGGGTAATTCATCAAGCCAAGCTTAAGTTTTCCGGGCACAAAAACGTGCAGTGAGAGTTATATGTGGTGTGAACTCAAGAACATCCTGCAGAAGCCTGTTTAGGGAACGAGGGATACTGACTACTGCTTCCCAATATATTTATTCCTTAATGAAATTTGTCATTAAAAATATATCACTTTTTCAAACCAACAGCTCAATTCGTGGAATCAATACTGGAAATAAGAATAATCTTCACAAGTATTTAAAGTCACTTAGTCTTGTACAAAAAGGTGTGTATTATTCAGAAACACACATTTTCAATAACTTGCCAGCAGCCATAAAAAGCTTAACAACCAATGAAATTCAGTTTAAGAGAAGCCTAAAGGATTTATTGGTGGCCAACTCCTTCTACTCCATTGATGAATTTCTTAGTAAAACCAACTGATTTGTATATAAGTACAACATAACTTCTGCACAATTTCAGTGCAGTAATGTGTTCATTGAAAATGTGTGTGTGTGTGTGTGTGTGTGTGTGTGTGTGTGTGTGTGTTAGTTAGTATAATCTAACTTCTGCACCATTTCAGTGCAGTAATGTGTTCATTGTAAATAAGTATTACAGTAGTTGTATTACCTTATAAATAAATAAAAAACTTTTTTATTTTAAATTCAGTGCATTAGTATTTGTAAAATGACTCTTAGTGTTCATTAAAAAATGACGATCATTCCACTTGGGACCTGTGGAATGGTACATTAGCTTATTTGTTTTAGTTGTAAATATTTGTCATGTATTGTTGTTTTTCTGACATGTTCCACATCCTGGAGGACCTCCTCACTACGGATCAATTGGAAAGAAAGTAAATCTAATCTAAAAAAATCTAATCTAAATGACAGCATCATCTGCAAACAATCTAAGAGGGCTACTCAGATTGTCTCCTACGTACTTAATACAGATCAGGAACAATATAGGGCCTGTAACACTTCCTTGGGGAACACCTGATATTACTTCTGTTTTACTTGATTACTTTCCATCTATTACTATGAACTGTGACCTTTCTGACAGGAAATCACGAATCCAGTCGCACAACTAAAGCAATATTCCATAGGCATGAAGTTTGGTTAGAAGACATTTGTGAGGAACTGTGTCAAAAGCCTTCTGGAAATCTAAAAATATGGAATCAATTTGACATCCCTTGTCGATAGCACTCATCACTTCATGCGTATAAAGAGCTTGTTGTGTTTCACAAGAACGATATTTTCTGAATTTGTGCTGACTCTGTGTCAATAAATCATTTTCTTCGGGGTAATTCATAATATTTGAACATAGTATATGTTCCAGAACCCTGCTGCAAATCGACATTAGTGATATGGGCCTGTAACTCAGCAGATTACTCTTATTTCCCTTTTTTGGTATTGATGTGACTTGAGCAGTTTTCCAGTCTTTAGGTGCAGATCTTTCTGTGAGCGAGTAGTTGTATATAATTGCTAAATATGGAGCTATTGTATCAGCACTCTGAAGGGAACCTGGCTGGTATACAATCTGGTCCAGATGCCTTGCCTTTATTTAGTGATTTAAGCTACTTTGCTACACTGAGAATATCTACTTCTATGATTCTCATGTTGGCAGTTGTTCTTGATTGGAATTCGGGAATATTTACTTCGTCTTCTTTGGTGAAAGAGTTTTGGAAAACCGTGTTTATTAACTCTACTTTTGTGGCAGTGGCATCAGTGACTTCACCATTGTTATAAGAGAAGTTATTGATTGCATCTTGCCACTGGTGTGCTTTATGTATGACCAGAATCTCTTTGGGATTTCTGCCAGATTCCGAGACAGAGTTTTGCTGTGGAAATTATTATAAGCATCTCTCATTGAAGTATGCGCTATCTTTCGAACTTCGGCAAAACTTTGCCAATCTTGGGATTTTGCGTTCTTTTAAACTGGCAAGCTTTTTTTGTTGCTTCTGCAACAGCGATCTGACCCATTTTGTGTACCATGGGGGACAGTACCATCACTTATTAATTTATGTGGTATAGGCTATATCTCTCAATTGCTGTCGATACTATCTCTTTGAAATCATTCCACATCTTTTCTACATGTATATGATCAGAACAGAAGGAGAGGAAACTGTCTCTTAAAAATGTGTTAAGAGAATTTTTAACATTTTTTTAAATAGATGTACTTTGCATTTCTTTTTAATGGTTGAGGGTGTTACGCTATTCAGCCTAGCAGCAACTGCCTTGTGGTCGCTATTCCCTGTAACCGTCATGATACTCCCTATTTGTCCAGGATTATTTGTTGTTAGGAGGTCAGGTATGCTTTCTCAACCATTTACGCTTAGAGTGATCTCATGAACTAAGTGTTCAAAACAATTTTCTGAGAAAACATTCAGTAAAGTTTCAGAAGATGTTTTACACCTGCCGCTGGCTTTAAACATATAATTTTTCCAGCCTATGAGGGTAGATTGAAGTCATCACCAACTATAAATGTATGATTAGGGTACCTATTTGAAATAAAACTAAAGTTTCCTTTGAACTGTTCAGCAACTATATCTTCTGAGTCTGTAGGTCGGTAAAACAATCCAATTAATAGTTTAGTATGATTGTAAAGTGTAATCTCTACCTACACTATTTCGCAGGAACTATCTACTTCAATTTCGCTACAAAGTAAACTATTTCTGACAGCAGTAAACCCTCCTCCACCAACTGTATTTAATCTATCCTTTCTGAACACTGTTAGGTTTGAAAAAATGTTGGCTGAACTTATTTCCGCCTTTAGCCAGCTTTCCATACCTATAACTATTTGAGCTTCAGTGCTTTCTGTTAGGTCTTGGAGCTCTGGTTCTATCCCAGCACAGCTACGACAATTTACAAATACAATACCAATCATTTTTACAACTACCTTACTATATTTTACCTGCTCCCTTTTAGACAGACATCCTTTCCGTGGTTTGCTGAGACCCTCTAACCTAAAAAACCATCCAGGCCCTTCCACACAGCCCCCGCTACCTGTGTAGCCACTTCATGTGTGTAGTGGACTCCTGACCTATTAAGCGGAACCTGGAAACTCACCACCCGATAGCGCAAGTTTAAGAATCTGCAGCCTACACGGTCATACAACTGCTTGAGCCTCTGATTCAGACCCTCCACTGGGCTCTGCACCAAAGGACTACAGTTGGTTCTATTGATGCTGCTGCAGATGGTGAGCTCTGCCTTACTCTTGCAAGCAAGACTGGCAGTCTTTACCATTTCCACTAGTCGAATCTCCTCCAATCCAAAGTGACACATGGCATTGTTACCGACATGAGCCACCACCTGCTGTTGGCTACAAACTGTACTCTTCATGGCATCCGGAAGCACCCTTTCCATAGATCTGGGATAACTCCTCCCAGTATGCACACAGACGGCACACTGGCTTCCTTCCCCTCCATGGCACCCATGTTCCTAAGGGGCCATATCATTATATATCTTGCATAGGGAGCATAAAAATAAGAGAGGAGAGAGATTAGGGCATGTAAAGAGACATTCAGTTTTCTCCGCATAAATTAAAAATGTAATAGGGCTGTTTTTCACAGGAAATATCCTCTGCCAAGCACCAAACAGTGGTTTGCAGAGTACATGTGTATATGGGGAAAGGTGACAATTGTTTAAAGTACTAGCCTCGCATTTAAGATAAGTGTTGCTCACCCTGCTTTTAGTTTCCCATTATTTTAGCACTTTAGTGAGTACTGTGATGGTTTCTTTCAAAGGGTGATGACCAGTTTCCTGCCTGACCCAATGAAAGATTGTGCTCAGCCTGTAATAATGTTTTTGATGTTGGGGTATTAAACCCCAATTTTCATCTATCTTTTCTAATATTTAGCTTTACATCACAGTATGCCTTTAGATCATAAGTTGTAATTTTTGTTTTTGACATTTTATTTCTTTATTTCCTTTTCAGATCTCTTTGCAAGGAAATTTTAGCAAAGGAAGGTCTTGAACCACCAAGCAAATTCTTTGGTGGATATGCAATATGTAAATTTTGTTTAAATCATTGGAAATCAGGACGATTTACAGTTAGAATTCTTCCTAGAGTAGTTCCTGGTAAACGAATGAAGAAAATAATTCGAAAAAAGCTCTCAGATACAATATCTCTGAACAAGCATGAGCTGCGTCTCTTTGAAAGATATGAAAAGAGCAACACCAATAAATTGGTAAGGTAGTAGTTGTTTGATATTTATCTATAATGCTTGCTGTATGAGAAAAATCCAACTTGTGCTTGGTGAAACAAGTGCCAGTGTTATGTCTACTGTCTTTCATAGTGTACTCTGTGACAGGTTTATGTTATGTTAACTGTGTAAGAACTCTGTCCTTTTATCCAACTTGCCATTCACTAATATAAAAAGATTACTGTACTTCTCACACCATTCATTGAAGTTTTCCATCAGCCTTATAACATCCTGAATTGCCCTCTTGCCTTTACTCAACTCATTTTGATACAATCGGTTTCATATCTTTGTGGTTTCCACTGCAGAGAAAATTCCCCAATGTAATCTTTTATTGTTACCCTTTCATAATCTATCATAAGACAGATTACATCAAAGGAAGACTTGTCTGCTACCAACTTCAGTGGCTTTATAACTTATTGTAAGACATATTACATCAAAGGAGGAATTGTCTGCTACCGACTTCAGTACAACAGAATGTGTTTTATGTCATTTGCATTACCCCAGCCAGTAAAAGTTACATAAAGGACTCCCCTCGAATTTTTCAGTATGGCGCAGCTGTAAGCACTAGGCTTACAACCGATCAGTTTGTTACCACAACCAGATATTGTGTTTCCACATTTGTTGGCTTCGCCAACTCACAACCAAAGTGTCACCTTCCAACCTAACCTAGGCCTCAGGCTGTGCTGCAGATCAGTCTGTACCACAAGCAAGGTTTCAGTGTGTGTGGGGGGGGGGGGGGGGGGGAGGGGGTCAATAACACATTTTAAACCCCTCCCCAACCACCCATGCCCCCCAGCCTCCATCTGGTCTACTTGCTTTTATTGTTTCCGAAACTTTCTTTTTCACACTTACCATTAACTACCATCATTTCTCATGTAAATTTTCCATTCTGTTATACTTATTTTCTTTTTCACTTCCTTTCCAATGGTATAGTAAAAGCTATTTACTCCCTCTTATTTACTTCATTCAATTTTGGCTTCTGCTACCAGTTTGGTTTCATCTAAGTCTGTGCATTCAGTTGGTCATTGTAGCACCTCTGATTTATTGACTGGCCTTCTCTACTACTTATAATTTCAAGTTTTCAAAACTCTTCTGTTACCAGCATTTCATTGTTGATTGCTACTTCATAGTGCTTTCCTATGTACTTCCTAACCCATAGTTGAGGGAACCGTAAGTAGTCATTGATTAGGGTTTTTTTTCTCTACAATCTTTCTCACTTTTTTTTCCAATACAGGAACCCAAATATCAGCAGTGTTGTGACTTGGTTGTTCATGTCTGTCTCTGTCGTTGCTCAGAAGTGGTTTAAAAATCCAGCAGTTTAGGATAGTGAGGAATTCAATTGTGTAAAAGAGCCCTGTTTAAGAATGTTAAAAATCAGACGTTTCTGCCAGGATTGTGATTGTTGGTCTTTTATTTGCAAACTGAAATCTCTGTCTTATACATCTTGCCACAAGCTTACAGTTATTATGGTATGAGATTTCTAACTGTTCTGGGTCCTATTGATTTACTCAAAATGTGACTAAAAATCACTAGCATTACTTTGTGTTGTCTAGTATATTCGACTAAGTGAAGTAATCTTCGAAGATTCCGTGGATAAGAAGCTCACATTGTACCAATGTGATCAGAAAAATGTCTTCCTGTCACTGTTGTATTCTTTGTTTCTAAGAATAGTAGCCCTACCTTCAATTTTTGTGCAACAATCAGCTTTCCTTTATCTGTCATTATAAGCTCATGGTTTCACTCACTGTTCCTATCAACAAACAACATTATGTGGACAATTTGAAAGGTAACAAGCCAGTGTTAAAAATTCAAGAACAGAATTACTTTTGACGATACTTTGTGCACCACTCTGTAATTTCTCACCTAATTTATGGCATGCATTCCTTTTATATTCCATTTCTACACTGTGGTTTGCTTGTCGTATGACAGTTGGCTTTCTGCCACACACGTATATCTATCTGTCCCAGTCTTACAGAGAAATTTTCTAAGCCTATGCATTAAAACTATAAAGTTCATTATGTCCACTGTGTGGTGAAGTAACTGAGCTGTTGATGTTTTTACCCTCATTTATATTGCGTGTGTCATGTGTCAGGTGTTCTGATGGGATGTAATTCAAATCTGTTGATGATCAAGATCAACTTAGGCCCAATCATCCAATGATACAAATCTTACAGAAAGACAAAAGTGTTCTTGACAACTTGCCTGTTAATTGTAATTCTTTGTTCAAATAATTTATTCCCATAAATAGCAAAACATGTTGTTCACCTTGATTTATGATATCTTACTTAGATGCTGGACAGATGTAGGATTGGAAGTATATACTTGTCATAAATGTATATGCAGAACTTATTAGATTGTGCAGCATTGTATACAGTCTTTTAATTAGAAATAATGTCCCATTAATTTTTACACATTTAGCTGGTATCATTTGACACAGCGTCTCACTGTGCTGAGTATTCTCAGAACAAATGCAATGAGCTTGCAATGAGTTAATATTACTAGCAGCATTGTTCCCTTTCACAATGTGGTCCATCATAAAATTCTCCTCATTTCACATCAACTAGTGGAAGTATTCCAACTTATTCATTTATTTATGTAGGTACTTTCATGTTCAATGGACCATTTGCGTGATAAATCATAATGATGTGGAATGATTCATTTTACATTCACATCGGAAATAAATATGCCTATGTGTTGAAAATTTATAGGTTTTTTATTTTATTTTTTAAAAATGTTCAGAGATAAGTAATTCTTACCCTCCACATTTTACACATTACAATAATAGTTACTCTTCTACAAAATAAAAGGAGTTGTCAAGGAGAAACATTTTTCAGTTTATTTTAAAATTTTTACTTTACTGTCTTTCAGACACTGGACAAGCGGTTAAAAATTTCAGTTGAACCATAGTGCACTTCTTTTTGTGCTAAATACATCCTTAATGCAGAGTAATGAATGTCATTTTTCTTTCTGGTATTGTAATTCTGCATTATTCCTATCAAACTACACTGGATTATATATGGCAAATTTCATGAGGGAATAAATATATTGTGAAGCTGTAGTCAAAACGCCCAACTCTTTAATCATATGTGTACAAGATAATTGTGGGCATGCACCACATATTATTCTTACAGCATGTTTTTGAACAGCAAAGACTTTCTTTCTTAAGGATGAGTAACCCTGGACATTATTGGATGAAAATAAGCAAAATGTGTAAATTTACTGATTTGTTTCTCCCCGAGATTTGCTATGATTCCAAGTGCAAATGTGGCTGAACTAAATGTACATTCTCCAGTTTAAACCTAAGAAGTTTGAAATGTCCACCCTATTTATTATTTCTTCACTATGTGTTAAACTTGTCATTTGTGTACTACCCCAAACTAAATATGGTGAGTCTTTTCAAAGTCGAGGATGAGACTATTTGCAGAAAACCACTCAATTATCCTTTTAAGAACATTGTGTACCATTTCTTCTGTTTAACTATGTGCACTTGGATTGATTAAGATTTTAGTGTCATCTGCAAAAAGAGATTATTCTGCTTATTGTATACCATTAATCCCAGGAAACCTCAATTTATCTAGGAGAATACAGGGATCTCATGGTTAAATGCCTTAGATAGGTTGCAGAAAATACCAACCACTGCAATTTTATTATTTGATACTTTTAAAATTTATACCTTCAGTACTGTACCATTTTGGAATAATGTTTACAAGGGTGGTTGTACTGAATCCTGAATTAAGTCCAGTATCCAAACTAAATTTCTGTACCAGATCTGTATGTTGCTTCCTGTTTTTCTTTCATACTTACCTAAAATGGTTCCATATCTGCAGTGCAGGACTGGCATACTAAGCATCTTGGCTATACCTGTGTATGACTCTGTCTTTTTCTTTTTTCATCTCGGCTATAAATCTGTTGAACAAACGACCCAGCATTTCACATCTGATCCAAAACCATCCTACATTCAAGAGGATACTGTAGTTTTTGCTGCTGTTACATTACATTAACACTTGTTCTGTAGATTGTGAATACGACATTCGGTAATGATGTTTGATGTGTCAGCTTAACATAAGTTTTCTTTGTGCAGAAAATTCTTTTTCCTATTTCATATCTAAAAAAATTATCTAATCTTTTGCAATTGCTATTTCATATCAAAAAATTCATATGTTGAATAAAAGGAGTTGTCATTCAGAAATTCTTTTAATTTGTTTTTAAATTCTGGTTGGCTGTCTGTTAGACTTTCAATGCTCTTTGGTAGATGACCAAGGATTTTTGTGGTAGCATAATTCATCCCTTTCTGTGCTAAAGTCAGATTTAACCCAGAATAGTGACGATCATCCTTCCTTCTAGTGTTGTAGCTACGCACTTTGCTATTATTTTTGAATTGAGATGGTTTATTAATAACAAATATTCATAAGTGAATATATGTTTTGTGAAGGTACTGTGAATATCCCAAGTTATTTAAATAAATGTCTGCAAGGTGATCTTGGGTGGGCTCCAGCTATTATTATGATTACATGCTGTTGTGCAATGAATACTTTTTCCCTTAATGATGAATTAGTAGGCTAAGTTCCTGATATGTTTGTCACCAAAATTTGCAGTAACCTTAATAGCATAAGCAGCGGAACCTAAATGTTTCAGCAGATTGTCAATGTGTTTCTTACAGTTCAATTTCTCATTGATATGTACACCCAGGAATTTTTGAATATTCTGCCTTAGGAACTGACTTCTGTTCAAAGTCTATATTTATCAATGATGTGTTATGCCATTTACTGTACAGAGCTGTATATAGTGTGTTTTCTCAAAATTTAGAGTGAACCTCTTAATAATTTTTGAAATACATTATTTACAATTCTTGTTTGTTGGGTGTGATTACTATACTTATATCATCAGTATAAAGAACTAGCTCTGCATCTTCATGAATACAGAGTGGCAAATCATTAAAATATATTAAGAACAGTAAAGGACCCAAGACTGAACCCTATGGGACTCCATTCTTGATAGATCCCCAGTTAGTGGACTCTGCTGATTTTTGCAGACTGTGTGTACTGTTAATTTCAACCTTCTGCATTCTTCCAATTAAATACGAATTAATCATTTGTTCACTGTCCCACTCATAGCACAATTCTTATGCTTATCTAGAAGAATTTCATGATTCACACAGTCAGAAGCCTTTGAGAGATTACAAAAAATCCCAATTGATGCTGTTCGACTATTCAGAGTATTTAATATTTGAGAAGTGAAAGCATATATATGGCATTTTTTGTTGAAAAGCCTTTCTGAAAACCAAATTGATATTTTGTTAGTACTTCATCTTTACAAATATGTGAAGCTATTCTTGAATACACTACTTTTTCAAGAATTTAGGATAAACCTGTCAGAATTGAGGTTTGGTGGTAGTTGTTAGCATCAGACGTATCCCCTTTTTTATGCAGTAGCATATTTCAGCCTGACCGGAAAAGTGCCCTGTTTCAGTGAGCTACTAAGCATGTGGCTGAGAATATATTTATTTCTTGGGAACAAGCTTTTAATATTCTGTTGGAAATGCCATCAATTCCATGCTTCACTTTTGAGTGAATTTAATATTTTCCTAATTTCAGGAGGAGAGATGGAGTGAATTTCAGTTTTATCAAATTGCATAGGTATTGCCTCTTCCATGTACAGCCTTGTATTTTCTAATGAACAGCTGGATCCTATTTTCTCGACAACACACACAAAAATTATTAAAAATATTTCTACTTCTGACTTTTTGTTAACAAACTTTTCATTCAGTTTAATGATATGAATATAATAGAGGGAAACATTCCACGTGAGAAAAATATATCTAAAAACAAAGATGATGTGACTTACCAAACGAAAGCGCTGGCAGGTCGATAGACACACAAACATACACACACAATTCTAGCTTTCGCAACCAACGGTTGCTTCGTCAGGAAAGAGGGAAGGAGAGGGAAAGACGAAAGGATGTGGGTTTTAAGGGAGAGGGTAAGGAGTCATTCCAATCCCGGGAGCAGAAAGACTTACCTTAGGGGAAAAAAGGATGGGTACACACACACACACACACACACACACACACACACAAGCAGACATATTCAAAGGCAAAGAGTTTCTTTGTCTTTGAATATGTCTGCTTGTGTCTGTATATGTGTGGATAGATATGTGTGTGTGTGTGTGTGTGTGTGTGTGTGTGTGTGTGCGCGCGAGTGTATACCCATCCTTTTTTCCCCTAAGGTAAGTCTTTCTGCTCCCGGGATTGGAATGACTCCTTACCCTCTCCCTTAAAACCCACATCCTTTCGTCTTTCCCTCTCCTTCCCTCTTTCCTGACGAAGCAACCGTTGGTTGCGAAAGCTAGAATTGTGTGTGTATGTTTGTGTTTGTTTGTGTGTCTATCGACCTGCCAGCGCTTTCGTTTGGTAAGTCACATCATCTTTGTTTTTAGATATATTTTCATTCACTTTGATATAAATAGTCCTCTTGTGCTGTTGGTTGCCCTGTTTCCCTTTTAACAATATTCCAAATTGTTTTAATTTCATTATCAGTGGTGCTAATCTCAGACCTAATGTACGTACTTCTGGTTGACTGTTTCTGGATCATTACTCCTTCTAGCTATAAGATACATTTCCCTTTTCTGTTTTCAAGGTATTTTTTATCCCTTTAGTAAGCCATGGCTTTTTAGATGATTTCTTACAATTATTTTTCACTGTTCTCTTTGGGAAACTATTTTCAAATCTACTCATAAAGGTATCATGAAATAGGTTAAATTTTAAATTAACATCAGGTTCCCTGTACACCTCAACCCAGTCTAAAGGTTGCAACCTTTCCCTTAAATTTGCAGTTGTTCAATCATTAATTGAATGCACTTTTTTGGAGGGCTGTAAAATCTACATTGACATCCCCAAAATAATAATCTGCTTCCCTGAGTCTGACAGATAACACAACAAAGAATCCAAGTTATTAGAAGTAACTAAGAATTTTCCTACGGGGACCTATACACAGCTACAATTATAAAAGTACCATTATTTAGTTTAAGCTCACAGCCATGTGCTTCTGGATGTTGCTCTACACAAAAATTTTTAGTTTCTAAATTTTTTGCACTATGGTAAGTTTAATATATACTGCAACTCCTCCTCTCTCCATAGGCTCTATTTACATGTGATGAAAGCTTATCAAAATTTGCCTTTTCATACCTGTGGCTGTGGAGTATTCCACCCTCAGTTTCTAAATCTTCTAAACAAACAAGAAGCTCATCTACTTTGTTTTTCAATTCCATGATATTCTAATGCAGTATACTAACATTATTGTTCTGTGTACTTATATAAGAATCTTGTGATACTTCAACATCTCTAGTACTTGCTTGTCTGAGCTTCTCATTAAGCTTAATTTCGTTCAATGTTGAATCCTTGGACACTGATCATAGCCTGAAAAAGAGGTACTCCCATGAGCTTCAGTGCTACCCACCCCAATCCCCTTAAAGATTTTGCTATCATCCTGACCAATTTACCCTTCCCTTTCCTGTTGAGATGCAGGCCAAGCCTTGTGAAGTCCCAACTACCAATAGCACCAACAGGAACCAAACAGATGCCTGTCCAAGTAGCCACCCAAAGCAGCTCCATATTGACCCTCCTGACAGAGCTGTTCAGTTGGGCTCGAGCATACCACATGACAGCAGGATGTCAATTTTCAATGATGTAGCTTCTGTAAGTGACAGTGTTATGACTGATAATTCACAAGTTGTATATACTTTCAACAATCACTTCTTAAATGTAGTAGCAAAAGGATTAAAAGTTTAAGTTCGAAGAAGCAAGAGAATATATTAAAAATGTCATTTGACAATACTTTAAGTAAGTGGAAGTAGCGTCAATATTCTTCGCTGAAATTAATAGAATTATAAAAATTCTGGAAAACAAAAGCTCATGTGGTGTTGATGGAATTTCAAACAGAATTCTGAAAAGCTGTTCCAACTTAATATGTATTGTCCTTAGTGATACATGCAATGCGTTACTGATGCACAGAATTTTTACATGTAGTTTAAAATATTCAGTTTGTAGCCTACCTATTACCTGTACAATATGCCCTTGATAGCTGCAACTCCGTCGAATCGTAGTCCACACTGAAAATTTGCAGTAAACACTTTACTTGCACTTACATGTTGAATAAACTTCTGCTTATGGCCATATTGAGTCTCATCTATTATAATTACAGTACAAATAAATGGAAAGCCATAAGCTATAGTTGAGTGATATCTGATAATATGTAACATTTAGTAACTTGACACTATCATAGTTAAACATTGAAGTCCATGTATGGCAAACATGCATAATTAACAGTCACTGAATAAAGTTCTTAAATCACTGTCCATGAAATATAATATTTATATAAATACAAAAACTTCATGCACAGCAAATAACTATTGGAAGTACAACTATTTGTAGTCTGATCCTATTGTCACAGTAGATGATGGTCATTATTGAAGTTTTACACTGTGATGCAAATAATTACCAAGTTCACCGTCAGTCATTAAAGACAGTCACTAAATCATGACGAGGAAATCCCAAACACAAAATTTAAATAAAACACTGTACATTTTCCACCTGATAATCTGTACTAAATCATCTGCAATACATTTCCCCGTATTGGGGGACATAGGCTTTTCTCCTTTCAAACTCACCACAGACTTAAAATGGCTTCCAACATGCCTTAATAATTAAAACTGAAGTTAGCTATTGTTGTTTACTGGATTTTTAGAAATTAAAAATAAAGATTTACTTTTCCGAGTAACTGAATAGTAGATGATGTTCCTTTTTGACAAGGACTTTCAGATATAGAATAATTTCTGTTGAGTTTATGCTGGTTAGTTTGCCTAGCTACAGGTTTCTGTTTCAGTAACAATGTTAATTACTCCGGAATTAAATGAGTGCAAGTGTTGCTAACATATTTCTGTTGCTGACTGTATGAATGCCTTATTTATTTCTATATCTTTTTCATCTACTTTATCAGGAAGCCACTATTCAGGTATATGTTTACATATGAACAACGATAACGAAATCTGAAATTAAATATTCTTTTTTGTAATTAATATGCAAAGGAAAGCAATAGATGATAAAATTAAGTTGGATAAGCCCTGATGCAATATTTGAGATTTGTAGGTGTTGTGCACATATGATGTAAATGACAGCATAGAAGAAATCTCAGGATTTTCAAGGAAAAAAAGTAAAAATAATTTGGGGAGGAAGAAAAACTTAGCAGCTGGAAAGAATCCACCAGCTTTAGGGCAAATTGTATCATCAGGTGGTAGTTTTTGTGATCTTTTGTAGGAGTTTAATTGTGTAGATCATGTTGCACTCATAGAAAAACTTGAGTTTTATGGAATTGGTGCTTTCTGCAGAGCTGGTTTGCATCATACTTAACAAACAGAATGCAAAAGGTTGTGTTGATTAATTCAAACAATGTTGGAAGGGTAGAAAATTTAGTGGAGAAATGACAAAGGCAGTCCCATGAGGTTTCAATTTTGGGTCTACTGCTATTCCTTTTATACAGGTTGAATCATCCGAAACTTGCACCACAAACATTGCGAAAATGGAAAGTACCTGGGTGTACATACTGATGAAAACTTGAACTGGAAGAAGCATATTACTAGGCTTCTCAAACAATTAAGTTCAGCTTCTTTTTCTCTTCATATAATTGCTAATCTTGGAAGCAAACAAATCAAGCCCCTGACATATTTTGCATATTTCCACTGAATAATGTCTTATGGAGTAATTTTCTGGGAAAAGAAAGTATTGATTGCACATAAGCGAACAGTAAGAATAATATGTGGTGTTTACCCATGGATGTCATGTAGGTTCCTCTTCGAGGAGCTGTTCTTTGGCTTGTGATACCACAGGTATTGTACAAGTGTTGGTATGGGAACTTTTAAAAATACGATATCTTGTAAATGACACACACTAGGATCCTGCAACGCACACCAGTGGCATTCTAATTTACCCTACTTGTATATTGTTAATGTCAATAGGAGCTAACCATTTTATCTGTGCTGTCACAATACATTTATTCGCTAATGAAAGACATCATAAATAATCTAAACAATGTGAGAAAAACAATTATGTCCCTCTTCAATACTAGAGAGGAAAATAACCTTTATTACCCGTTAGTAAAACTGTCAGAGTCTCAGAAAGGAGTTCAGTATGTAGCAACAAAAATTTTTGATCGTTTGCACACTAATAAAACATGTCTAACAGATAGCAAAACAAACAAGTTTTAAACCTAACTTCTCCTGGACAAATGCTCCTATCCCATTGATGGATTTGTTCTTACAAACTGGTAACCAGCAGAAAAATAAATAACTTGTTTCTGAGAGTACCTACATGAGAAGGACTAAAAATGTGTTCATTAATATTAAGATGAATCATGTATACATATAGTGTAAACTGACTCATTCCATGTAATTTTGATAAAAGAATCATTCAAATGATATTTTGATAAAAAAAAATCGTTCAAATTATGTACAGAATATGTAACTAACTCCCAGCATATCCCAGCTGTCTTCCATCTGTGATACAGTGAAACATTGCCTCTGTTCCATGTCATCTCTATCCCAGTTTCACCAGTCCTATTTCTTTCTTCTTCTTTTTCCTTTGTTATTTCTTCTGCTAAATTTTTCTTTAATGTTCCTCCATTGTCACCAGACACATTAACTTCCTTCCAAGTCATTATTCCTACTGTACCATTACCATTTCTTTTGTAAGAATGTCATTACTTCCTTTTTACAGGAACAATATACTTATTATGTTCATTAGTATAGCTGCTGTTAAGCTGTGGAAAATCCAGGATGGAATAACAGCTGTATGAATTATGGTAGATTGATACTTATCACATAAAAGAGACACTGAGTGGCAGGCATGCACATTTAAAAGTAGACTGTTGATATTATTTGGCTATTGCACACAGACTGTCATCAGATGGAGTGTATGCACAGCTCTCACATACATGTCTGCTGTCTTCTCCAAGTACGTGGCTCCAGTCTACTTTTAAATCTGCCTGTATGCCGTGGAGTGCCACCTCTATATAGTGACTATAACGAGTGTCATTATTCTCATATGCTAGCACATTACAATGTCAGTTATAAAAGGAATCTGGGTTCCTAGCTAGATATAAGAGAGAGTCAAAGATGCATTACTGTTTTGCATAAAATAAATGCATAGACAAAATATTGAGGTGGCACACACAAAAATTAAAAGGAATGAAGAAGAAATGCTGAGATTGTCTGGCAGTAGAAACAACTCTCGTATAAACTAAATCGAGAGGTATCTGCTGTCTTGTTCACTTGAACCTTGAAAATAATGAATGTAACTTTTCTGCTTGAAAGTAGCCTTTTTCTTTATTGGTTTGCTAGTTTTTGTTCATGTTTTTGTTTATATTTGTATGTTTTACTAATTTTTACGACTAATTTGACATTAAGTGGCTATTAGAATACAGTAAAAGTATTCCAGGCAAGATCCTTGTACATTTAGTTAACATGTGTAATTAACAGTCAGTGCAGTATCTCATCCAGGTCATAGTTAAGCTGCAGTAGTTTCCAGTTTCTTAGCTGAACTTTTTAAACAGGTCTATAAGCACACTGAAATATAATCATAAATCCTTTGTAACATAATGTCCATGCAGAAAAAGTTGCAAGGAGAATATGACAGAAATTTAATAAGTCTTATGCAGTTAATAAATTAAGCATGACACTCACCTGGTGTGTAAAACAAGTGTCTTTCAATTGAAATACGCCATAGGTAGATTCATAATTAACATTGTACTCAATTTCTTTTTATTTGGTGCTTTTTGTTTCTCTCTCTCTCTCTCTCTCTCTCTCTCTCTCTCTCTCTCTCTCTCTCTCTCCTTAATGCCAATTTTTGTGTCATTGTTAATATCTAGAACATAATTTACAACTTCACTTATGTGTGTCTTCTTTCTTTTCTAGATTATCATGTGCCTTGAATGCCACAAGAAGACAATAATTTCTTCCAAGAAGCCATTCACCAATTTGTACAAAGCTAAAGAATCGGAATCAGCCCCTGAATATAATGAAACACAGACACCAAGCAAGAAGAAAAAGAAAAAGAAACGTGATCCATTTGCTGGGCTTAAACCCTCTGTTTGCACCCCTCTTTCCACCAAAATTAAGAACAGTCCAGTAGGAACTTCTAGTCCTGCACGGAAAATAAATTCGAAAAGTTCAACTGCTGGAAATGTTTCTGTGAGACAAAAGAGTACTCCTCTTAGTACCAAGACTGGTTACAAGAGTAGAATAAAGAACACAAATACTCTGCAAAAACTTCTAGCAAATAGCTCTAAAAAGCAAAAAGTGTCTTCACTGAAAGTGTTCCTGGACTCTGTGACATGACTGGCTGTTTTGCCTCTGTGTATAAAATATAAATATTGAGAGTATCAGGTATATTCTTTACATATTCCATTATTGTTGGGTATTGAAAATCCTTCACAAATTTCTGAAATATTGTAAATACTTCTAAAGAAAATTCTAGTTGCATTGCAGAAGATAAGCTTGAATGGCTCAGTATACACTATGACAGCTAAGATTAGTATTATGTCTTCACTTTATGAAGTGTTATGGTGCGTAGGCTGATAGGAGTCACTGCATCAATAAAAGTCAAAAGGCTGTAAATGACTATGGAATGATATTCTCTCATTTCCAGTTGCTACCAAGGTTAGCTTTCAAAAGTGAGTGCTGGCCCACTAATATTGTTGTAAACATACTGTTTCCAAATTAACTCTGCTGTGCCAGTTTGTGACATGTGAAGCTGTTTGTTATGTATTTATATTGAAAATGAGTGATGGATGTGATGCTACTATATTGAGGCTGACACTCTCAACTATTTCCATGTCTTTCCATGGAAAGAGAGCTGTGATTCAGAACCAGCCTCACAAAATGATGCTAAATGTCATAAAATGCCATGGAGTTAAAAAAACAATAGAGTGAACTGCTACATCTGCTTGCTCAATCTATAAAGCCTACACAGGAAAAAGCCTGGCTGTCGTAGCTATCCAAGACAAGTATTTTAGTAAGTGCATTTGATTTTTGCCAAATCACTTCACACAGATTCGTCAGAAACAGTCTATAAAGCTTGTAAGGGTGTTTCAAGTTAGATTGTGCTGAGAAATACTAATAAAGGAAAAAAAATTATACTTTGTGCTTCTAAGGTATTTAGCGTTGAAGTTGGCCAATCAAGCTGTTGTGCACTTATATTCAAGCCGCCTGCTAGATAAAATTAGTGTCAGTTGCAGATAAAATTAGTGTCAGTTGTTCTTATAGCCTAGATGATAGTGCATGAGACTGCACAGCCTCTGGCTCGGGTTCAATCTTTACTACTGTCCTAGATCCAGTTATTGTTTCAAACTCTTGTTCAGTTTTAGGAAACCAAATGGAGAACACACTTGGTGACACCCTGTCTCCTGCGGCTTGCTTGAATTTGTGCGTGCAACCAGATGATTGGCTAACTTCAATGCTAATTAACTCAAAATGGTGCAATGCATTTAATTTTATCTTAAAAATCATTTCTCATCACACAAACCCTGCATCATCCTTACAAGCTTTTCAGACAGTTTGATTATCCTGTACAGAAGTGTAGCGACATATTGTATGGATTATGTGATCTACTATTACCTGATTTATAGATGGAGTCATGAATGGTTGCGGGCCAGTTTAGGCTCGTTCTGTGCATCTGACATGACATGACATCCTTTGACAGCCAATGGACATTCAGTAGTTTTCTCAGCACTCTGCAGTGAAATTTTGGCCATTGCAAGTGTACAGTGTGATTGTCAGTTATTTTGTGAATTTTTATTCAGCTTGTTGCAATTTGTCATGGCTGATGGTGGTGGTAAGTGACAAATTCTCCATTAACAAGTGAGAGACATAATTTACAGGATACACACTTTCTTCAAGCTCGAAGCAGAAAACAGTGGACCTAACATGGATGTTGGCAGATTTCAGGAACACTATGCAGAAACGAGTGGCATTAGCTTCAGAAGCATTCAGCAGATTGCCAGTGAAGGTAATTCATCAGTCCAGACTGCTAAGGAAACATCACAGTTGTGAGAAGCCTGTTGTGAATTTAGATGATTTTGACAAAGATTTTCTAAAATGGATTGTGCGCAATATGTATAAGGCAGGCAAATTTCCTACTGTCAAAGAAATTACACTGAAAGTGCACGAAACCATAAATTTTAAAGGCAGTGCTACCCATGAAGAACTCTGAAAAACATTGGATTCAACTATGTAAATACGAACAATGGAAGGAAATTTTTCATGGAATATTGTAATATCACTTCTTCAAGGGTGCAGTTTTTAAGTATTATTCTTGAAATAAGAAAATTTGGCCATCAGAACATTTTTTACTTGGATGAAACATCCATAAACTAGACTCATCCAAGGAAACTGTTATGGTTCGGGTGGCTTTAAAGTACCAGTTCATAAAGATGGGCAAATAATGGTGCTTCACACTGCTTCTGCTTCCAGATTCATTCCAGAAAGCAAATAAGTGTTCTGGACAAAAAAGAGCAATTCAAGGGATTACAATTCTGAAATGAACTCTGAGACATTTATATTATGATTTAGGAAACAATTTATCCCGTGCCTGAAAACTCAGCAATTATGATGGACAATGCAAGTTATCATTTAGTTGTTTAAAAGGCTCCCAGAACAGGTACAAAGGCCGATATGCTGTGGCTTGCAAGTAAAAAGATACCGAACACTGCCAACCAAACTCAGGCTGAACTAGCCTTCATAAGCCTTGAGTAAATGTTTATGAGATCGATTGTATTGCACAAGAACATGGATGTAAAGTTTTGCATTTCCCACCATATTATTGCCAGTACAATCCAATAGAGCCCATATGGGCATAAGTTAAAGGATTATGTCACAGAACAAAACATAACATTTAAAACTGCTGACACAGAAAGGCTTTTGCACAAAGCACTTGGTAGCATAACTCCTTGTGTGGGCTGAATGTGTTTGGCACACAGAATGGCTACAGAAGGAGGACATGGAGAGGGAAATTTTAATTGACAATCTGCTTGATCCCATCATTATCACTCTTAAGACCGCATGAGTCAGATGCTGACAAGAAATTGAGTAATGTAGATGATGACAGTCACAGCAATTGAAAACAATGAAAAGTGAGGCACACATACAATATTCATGTAGTCTTTTTTTCTATAGCTTCTCTTCCACACTCACATTTTTGCTGGTAATATTGAGATATATTCTGTCTTTTGCAACTGTAATAAAAGTCTTACTTATACCAGATGTGTTTTGCTTTATTTTGAAGCATCTTCAGTGGACCATATTTTGGCTTCTATATTGCCAACCCACGTGATTACCTGTCATAGTTTTGTGCATTGCTGTGTTGCTAAGATTGTATTCAACATTTGTCTCGATTGATCTATATTTTAGCAAGTAATTGCTGCTTGTGTAAGACAGTCACACTCAAAGAAGTTTGTTTTTGAGAAAATTGCACTTTACTGACACTCATTGTATTTTAGTTTTTATGATTCCACAATTCATTTTAAGTACTTTGTTTTGATTGAGGATGCTTTAAAATAAAGCAAAATATGTCTGGTCTAAGTAAAACATTAATTAAAGTCACAAAAGATGGAAAATTTTCCAATAATACAGATAATATTCTTGTGGTATTAAAATTATCCTCTTCAGAATGTTATGCAATGTGTAATTTGTGGTAGACTGTGTCCATATTGGCAGTAGTTACGCACTGCACATGGCAGCAATTTTTTATTGTTTTATGAAAGTAGTTATCTCTAAACTTTAATTTTGCCTTTGGGTACAAGCTTTTATACTTCAACATATGTAAAAGTTCGGGAAAAAGCACAAATTGCAACTTGCTGTGCCAGACAACTTTCCATATCTTATTCCTTTCAATGCGGTCATCTCTTGTAGTAGTCATGTGGTGGTGACACTTATGAACTTTTTGGCATCTACATCTCTGTGTGTACCGCACCTGTTGTTTGCAACTGGCAATGCTGCAATTCCTGTCTGTGCCTTTACATTGAGCAGACCTACATGGCCCACTGTCATTTATGGATTCAGCTATAGTGTACGATGATGTCAAAATTTCTGCATTGGAGCTTTCTTCTCTTTTCATTCTTTAAAAGAGTTGTTGGTAAAATACAGCATGCGTTAAATTACTTTGTCATGTCATAAGAGACACTGCCTGACTTTTATGCTTTACAAAAAGCGGTATCAAATGACAGAACATTGTTGCTGGTCTTACAGTGAAAGGTTGGATGAAGCTATGGTACTTACTGTGGGAAAAAAAACACACATCTACAGTTTGGGGCTAAATCTATGCAAGGGGCATCCACCATAGCCAAAAGAATTCCATGAATTTTGAAAAATGGTTTCAGGAACAAGTATGGCTGAACCTTCCTCACAGGTGGTGATTGTAGTGAACAGTGCACTGCATTATAATAGGCAGCTCGACAAAACAACGGTAACGCATGGCTGTGATGGAGTGGCTGCACAAGAGGTCACCTGCAATGATAGCATGAGAAAGGAAACTCTCTTCTTACTCATTCCGCTACACACAGCAGTTGAGAAATTGTATGCCATTGATGAAATGAGTTTAATTTAAGGTCATAAAGCTGTCCACTTACTGCAATTGGCTTGGGCAAAAATTAAGAGACATTTCAGAGAAAATAATGTAATTGGGGACATTTCCAATGAAAATCTACAGAAACTTGTACATGCTTTCCTTCAATCTGGCACTGCAGTGGACTAGATAGGCTATTGTAATAAGATAGAACCCTTAGAAATGAAGTCTTAGGTGTATAGTGGCATTACGGAAGCTGCCATTGATACAACTGTTCATGAGGGCACTGCTCGTTTGAATGATGATGAATTGGAACAATCCAGGATCGATGAATGTGTTGTTGGTAGTCCAGGGGAAACTAATAGCCTAGGGTGTATCTGTCCCAGTATGTGATGTTTCAATGTGTTCCAGTTTTCAGGTTGAATGTAATTAGATATTTTCTGGAAGAAAAAGAAACTCATTGTCCGTCTGTTCAGTGTTGTTTAGGTATTACTTCACTTTGTTGTGTAAGTGATACTTCCCTTTGAACTATAATTCAATTCTTTTATCTTGGCGGCTCGCGCATGCCCGCCTAGACGCGGGAGATTGCTGCGTTGCCAGTTGCACATGACGCACGCGCCAAGAGAAGCAGCGCCATAGTATAGCATAGTTCGCAAGCTTACGTTTAGTGGGGAGCGCGCAGTACATGAAGTAAAGCCACCACGGCCGCATTAACCCTTTCGCTGCTACAAAGACGTGCTCCCTGCATTCCGCGCTGTGGGTGATTTTGTCACTGCACTGCTCGCCTGTGCAGACACATGATGTTTTGACTGCTTTGACACACTTTATCATTCGATTTCACAAAAACTATTTGGACCAAAAATCTGATTTTTACACATCTTCTTGACTGATACCTTCCCCCCAGAAATGACTTAATTTTGTTTCGATGTTCAACGCAGTTATTATGCAGCATTAAATATAGTAAACCATTGCACGAAATTTTGAAGAGTTTGCAGAGGTAAAGTCCATAGAGTATACTTTCCGGACGGTCGATTTTGGTTGCCACAATGTTGAGAATGAAATGTGGACAAGATACCTATATATTTCATTTAATTTAAGTACCACATAAGTGTCATATGTAATATTGAGAAATGTTCCACCTTTCGCGAGTGTAACAAAAGTTTTACTTACACTGGGCACGTTTGGCTTTATTTTAAAGCACTTCAATCAATCAAAAGGAAGTAGACAAAATACATTAAACAGAACTGTGGACTTACAGAACCATTAGGACTTGAATATACCCTCTGTCAGTGAAGTGCTCAGAGCTATGTCAAATATAATTTTGTGTGTGGCACACACAAACAGCATTTATTTGCTAAAACACTGATGAGCCAACACAAACGTTGAATATTGTGCTACCGCAGCACAAAACTACGAAAGGTGACTTGGCAATGGAGGACACAAAATACAGTCCTCTTATGATGCTTCAAAAGAGAGAAATGCGTCTGGTCTAAATAAGTCGCTTATTACAGTTGCAGAAGAGGGATATATTTCAATACCATTGGTAAAACTGCGACTGTGGAACAAAAACAAGAAATAGAACATGAATACCATTGTGTATGTGCCATACCTTTCACCGATGGAAGTGCTTTAAAATAAAGCCAAACGCGCCCTGTGTAAATAAAACTTTTATTACAGTCGCGAAAGACGGAATATTTCTCAATATTACATACGACACCTATGTGGTACTTAAATTAAATGAGATATTGTTATACAGTAAATATTACATGAAATTTAGGTATCTTGTCCACATTTCATTCTCAACATTGTGGCAACTAAAATCGACCATACGGAAAGTATACGCTATGGACTTTTACCTCTGCAAACTCTTCAAAATTTCGTGCAATGGTTTACTACATTTAATGCTGCACATCAAAACAAAATTAAG
The DNA here is from genome assembly GCF_023898315.1 of Schistocerca nitens. Lineage (NCBI taxonomy): Eukaryota > Metazoa > Arthropoda > Insecta > Orthoptera > Acrididae > Schistocerca > Schistocerca nitens. The sequence continues at coordinate 508,409,772 of NC_064615.1, forward strand.
TCATTTATGGGGGGAAGGTATCAGTCAAGAAGACGTGTAAAAATCAAATTTTTTGGCCAAATAGTTTTTGTGAAATCGAATGAGAAGTGTGTCAAAGCAGTGGGAACACCATGTGTCTGCACAGGCGAGAAGTGCAGTGGTGACAAAATCGCACACAGCGCGGAATGCGGGGAGCACGTGTCTGCAGCAGCGAAAAAGTTAATGAAGAGGCAAAGCACTAGAAATTTCATTCAAACGAATAAAATTCGTGAAGTAAGTCACTCCAATATTGTTTTTAAATTAGGAAAATATTACGCATCGCACAAGGTTTGAACTCATAACCTTTCTCTTGGCATCCCAACACCTTAACCGTTATGCTACCTCAGCTCATCGAGCAGTGTAAGTCCATAAGGACTCTAACTCTCACGCAACTACTTATAAACACTGTTGGTATGACTATGAATCACTCACGCTTCGTCAAAGTACAATAGGAAATAAACAATTACCGCTGTTCTTTATTGCGAAAAAGCAGTTCGTGAGATTGAAACCAACACCTTTCCTTGCTATCGCCTGAATTAAGAGTCTTATTGCTTGTTTGGTTTAATTAATTAATAGAATATGAAGCAATTGGTATAAAGAATGCTTTTTCCAAACTTTCTATAAAAGAAAGTCTGCTATCAAGACAATGCTTTTGTTCTATTACTTTATTTATGACTGAACGTTTCTAAAACTGAAGACACTCGTCCGTGCTCTGCACTGCAGTCGAGATCTGGCAACGTCGTTCTCTGTTCATTGGCTGACAGTGTTTTGTGACGTCAGATGCGCAGAACGAACCTAAACTCGGCCGCCAAGATATATGACGCGCACTTTAGATTTGTTTTAAATTCTTCATTTGTGTGTCAACAGTGTTCATAGTTGCCTTGTGATTATTAAAGGTATTTGAAATTTGTCTGTGCAACTACCAAAAAAAATGTGAGTAAGTGACACTTCCAAATGTAAGCGAAGATCTGACAAAAATGCTATGACAATATTTCAAATGAATAAAACAGAATTTGTAAGACAAAAAAATATGCATTTTTAGTAGTAGCAAAGTGGCTTTCAGAGCCATTGAAAGCATTTCTAATTCAAATACATATAACATTTCTATAGTCTTGAACTCCATGTGTTAAATCTGCTTTTGTCTATGAGTATGAAGACATTCTAACTACACTTGGCTAGGATGCCTGCGCAAAACAGCTGTCTGTACTGTTATTGCAAGGCATTTGTGTACAATAAAAGTTGACAGAGATGTATTTGGTTACACGATTTAGCAAGTAATAGTGATGATGCACACACCTTGTTTCAGATAAAGCTGCAGCAATTGTTGGGAACCATAGGCAACAGAAAGTTAAACAATGGTAGTTTTCAGGGAGAGAATGAGTCATTGTTAGGCAGGAACAACAAAGGAAACAAGCAACAATTACAGGTTACTCATGGTTTTAAGATTCTAGTTCAGACTGGTCAGTACTGTTGTGGAAAGTCAGTGTGGAGGCAGAAGAGTGTACTAGTGGTGCTTTTGTTCAAACAAGTTGCAGTATTGGTAGAGCACAAGCATCTGAATGTAATAAAACAACATATGGAACAAAATGTCGCATTCGTTTTGTACTGTATGATCTGGATGAATCGGACCAAGATTTGTTGCTATGAAGATCCGGGATACACCCTGTGGGCACAAGAACTACAGTTCCGGGAAACTTTAGTGTAGCACAATCTCATAAATTTATTTTTGGAGTAAAAGTATTTTCTGTTGGTACGAATTATGGTAAAAGATTTAAGAAAACAGAAAATAATATATATTTTACTGGTGTTTTACCCACTCAGCATTAAACTATAGTCATGGGTGTTAATATTCTTGTACCATTTGTTATTAGTTGGTCAGTAAGATATTCTAATTGCAGCAGGTGCCTGGAATACATAGTATTTATTGTTGGCAAGCTTCCATCCTTGACATAAAGTATCACAGAAGCTTGCATTGTTTTGTTGCATTCAAACAATGTGCAAGGTGAATGATGATCGAGAATAACTGGCCGGAAAAATAAAGGGTGAAATTACGTAATACAGCAGAGATGAAATGTATTCATACATTTATTGACTCTGATAAACCGAATTATTCAGATCATAACTTATAGCACTACACACATACCAACAGCTTTTAAACAGTTTCTCTAAAACTGCTACAATCTTTCCAAATTGTGTACTACTTATGAGCCCCCTCATTTTGCCTTGAATTGCTTTCATAGCCCAAATGGAACTAACTACTCACTATATTTCTATAACATTGTATACTACCATTAGATTCCTACACTTATATTCTTAGTCTTAGAGTTGTCCCCTACTGCCGCTCATTCATTATTTGTAATCAAGGCTACTTGAGGCAAAAGTTATCTGGATCTGCTCTCGTTTATATCTCAAATGCAAGTGCTACTGATCATTCTCTTCAAGATTTGACATATTTGACCACAGTGAAAAGTAAAGTTAATTTCTTCCAGCATTTAACACAAACCACATTCAGATATTCAGCAACTGCTATGCATTAAAACTGCATGTCTTGGAAAATGTCTAAATTGTGTAATGCCACCATCATAGCCTTATGTTCTCCTGCACAACAACTGGTAATTAAGCTAAACAGGAGATGGCTATCTTTAATGCTAATGCACAGATTGTTGCACTCTTTCACATAGAAAAACCTGAAATCCTGATCTGGATAAGCACTTTGATACACAGTCCCATTCAGATTGCACTTTACCTGTTATAAATTGTTGTTATTGTTTATTACTAATGTCACTGAAGTAAAGTGCCATAGCGAGGGATGACTGGAAACAGCTGCAATGCCATTGATCTAAAGTAATTCAGTAACTAATACAGGTTTATGTGTGGCACTGTCACTAAATGCCTGTGCATAACGGGCAATTAAACTATTTTCGAGAAATGAAAGCAACTGATAGTGGAATCAATATACACTTTGTTTGACTAGTTACTCATATTTTGGTATAAAACCCCTTTAAATACAATAAAGTGTCATTGCAGACATTCTATGATATTTAGAAAATGGTTCAAAATTTTGCTGTCTGTACTAGTAAAAGGTTACGCATTATTTTTATAAAAAACAGATCCGTCCAAAAATACTCTTGTCCAATGATCTCTCATTTGCCTCTGGTGTCTGCTCTGTTTGGTTTCTCTGGCACACCACCTGTCCTGTCCCATCAGTAGAAAATCCTCCAGATCCCACAGTCAACCACCTTGACAATTGTCTGATGTGAATAGTCATTTGGCCAAGCTTTCAGAAATTCGGCATGTTGTCATCCTCCTGTTTATCACCTTCTTGATAGGCCTTGTTTTGCCTTTAATTACTTGGTAGAAATTGTGACATTTGGCTTTCATCTATTACATTGGCTCAGTTTTGGTTTCTGAAAATTAAAAAAAGAAATCATCATTTTTGTACGTCAGGCTTTTTTTGGTAAAGTTTGAAGTTAGCACAGTTTTTGTGTTGAACCTTGCTCTATAACTGTCTTCTCTCATTTTGCTGCACCTTTGTACTTATTTATTTATTTTTATTTATTTATTTCGAGTTCAGTAGATCCATATGAGAATATATCTCTGGTTATAGAATGAGTCAAATTTTTACTAATTATTGTTTAGTGCACACGTACATTGTTCTTATGATACAAATAACAGGAACAGATTAGCTAACACATAACTTTATGTATGAGTTATCATACTTGACTTCCGAATGAATATACAGTTATACATACAGATATACATACAATTTTTAAATTACCCTGTAGATAGACAAAGAATGATGATTAAGGCACAAAAATAGACTTAAGCATACTCAGGAGGCATTATTCATTTTGGCTTAGAAATTCATCTATACTGTTACATCACATTTATTATCATTTTCCATGAATCCTGTGTTTTTTTATATATAGATACATGGATATTGTGCAATTCTAATGCAGACAGAGTTATGAGCAATAATCCTTGTGAAGATATTCATCGATGGAGTAGGTGTTGCCCAACAGGAAGTTCTTTAATTCACTCTGAAACTGATCTTTATCAAACCTTTGTATGCTCTGGTAAGTTATTGAATATATGAGTGCCCGTGTATTTGACTTCTTTTTGTACTAATGTTAAGCTTTTATGGCCCTTATACAGATTTTTTTGGTTCTGGTATTATAATCATGTTTTGCACTATTTTCTGTAAAAAAAAAAGACATGTTGGAAATCGCAAAGGACATCAGTGAGTATATGTAATGAAAAGTAGTAGCTAGAATACCAAGTTTCTTAAAGAGGTCTCTGCATGATGATCTAGGACTGACACCAGATAAAATTCTAATGACTCATTTCTGAATTTTGAAAATGTTCTCTTTGTGAGAGAAGTTTCCCCAAAAGATGATTCCATAACTCATTAGTGAATGGAAGTAGGCCAAATAAACTAACTTCTTCATTTTTAAATCACCTTTTTGTCCTATCATGCATACTGCAGATGTAGCTGAACTAAGGCATTTCATTAAGTCTAGGGTGTGGGTTTTCCAATTTAGGTTGTAGGCAATTTGTAGCCCTAAAAAATTGACACTGTCTACAGCTTTGATTTCATTGTTTGAATACATTATACTTATAGGGTCAGGTAATCTTTGTGAAGTACTAAACTGTATGTACTGGGTCTTGTCAAAATTCAGTGACAATCCATTTGCTGTGAACCAACCATCGATACTTACAAATATTTGATTAGCTGATTGTTCAATGAGATCACGGGTACTAACCTCTTTTTTGTAATAATTTTATGATGTAAAGATAAGTCTGAGTATACACCTTAACTTCATCAAACTGAACTGGTGTTTTCTCAACACTTCTGTGTTAAGTGAATTCCAATAATGCCATATGAGCATTTCATTTCACTAACTGTTTCGGTTACTGTAGGTGATATGCATATACTCACAACAGTTCACTTCCTTTTGATGAGTGAAGAAATCTTCCTGAGTTTCCTGATTTCTTATTCCTTATTAAATATTTTACATAACTGGTGATCACTTGATTCACCTTGCTGGCCACTGGCCTGACCACATACCACACTGGAATACATCCACAGCTGGCAGGTTGACACACCCTTAGACATCTCCTACCAAAGCCAGAGACACCCAGACTCTGGTCTTACACGCTGCACTGTGTATGTGCCAGACCACAACAGCAACATTTCCCACTGTGTACTCGAAGAATAACAGCAACATAAACTTTCCTCTGTGTACAGGCGAGAATCTGGTGGGCTCCGTGAGAGCTACAATAATCGCCTGCCAGCAGTGCTTGCAGCCGATAGTGGCATTGCAAGTCATGGCACTACACTTTACACATGCATCTCATGATCCGCAGGGAAACCTGTCCACAGGATTACATAAGTCATAGCGCAGTCACACCTACACACAGTCTCCCCTCTGGGCTCAACGCCAGCTGCTTGCTACCTGCTAGCCATCAGTCAGCAGTGACCTTCAACTGGACATCGACCCAGGGATTTCGACGAACACAACAATTGGCCAGCACTCGACAGAACCAGACTGCTGCCAGGATGCCGGCCACGTCACCGACCCAAACAGTGGCCATATCACCAATAAGAATGCCAACCAAACATTGACCCAACACCGATCGAGAACTTACATGGGTAGTTTAAAAAGTTCTCGGAACGGAATAGAAAAAAAAAGTACTTACATCACTGAAACTTATTTTTCAATGTAGTCTCCTTATAGATCAATGCACTTGGTCCAACAATGTTCCAGTGACTTGATCCCATCTCAAAAATGAATTTCCTCCAGGCCTGCAAAATAGTTGTCAACTCTGGCTATCAATTCTTCATTTGAAGTCACTCTTTGTCCACCAAGAAAAATTTTTACTTTTTGCAAGAGATGGAAGTCTGACGGAGCCATATCAGGTGAATAAGATGGGTGTGGCAACAATTCATACCTTAGTTAACGTAATTATGCCCTGGTGACGGCACATGTATGCAGGCGCACAGTTTCTTGATGGAAGATGATTTTCTTCCTTGCTAAACCTGCCCCTTTTTCGTGTATCTTTTGTTGTAATTTGTCCAGGAGGCTAGCATAGTATTCTCGAGTAATTGTTTGCCCAATGGGGAGATAATCTACAAACAGAATCCCCTTTGCATCCCAGAACGCTGATGCATGAACTTTCTCTCCAAAGGAATTGTCTTTGCTTTCTTTTGTGGTGGAGAATCAGCATGTTTCCACTGCTTTGACTGTTTTTTGTCTCTGGATTATAGTAGTACACCCAATTTTTATTTGTGGTCACAAACCAGTGCAAAAAAAATCTCGTTTGTTTACACAACAGGGGTGTAAGCCAGCAGTTGCAGGAAGTGTTGGGGAGTGAGTACCAGGTCACCAGCATTGTGAAGCCTAGTGAGGGTTGGCTCAGGTGCCTGACAGCATAGGGAAGTTATGTAGGAATTTTACAAAGGAGGATCAGGTAGTGATAGTGGGTGGAGCAGGGAACAATCTTGATAGGGACGGGGAATATGATGTAGGTGGTGACCTGGTAAAGGTAGCTACTGAAACTGGTGGCACCAATGTGCATTTTGTGCAACTGTTTCAGCGTCATGATTGGCCTCATCTTAATGCGGCTGTTACACGTGTTAACAGGGGGCTGGAGAGGGTGCTGATAGCAGAGAGCATGGGTCACATTTCAGTGGTGCCAGTTGGATCTATCAGTAGATCAGGTTTCACTAGGCATGGCCTGCACCTCAATAGGTATGGGAAGGGGAGGCTGACAAAGCTTATAGGTGGTGGTGGTGGGATCACTCATGGAAAAATTCCTGCAGTAGTTGGTGTTAAAGGTGCACTGTTTTTAGATTGAAGTCAGCTGATAGGTATACCTGCTTAAAGGAAGTCCCTCTAACTAAGGGCTCACTTTCAGATGATGTCATGTTTCCAAGTAGAGAAGGATTTAGCATATTTCATCAAAATGTAAGAGATATTAGAGATAAAGTTAGTTAACTGCTTACAGATGTTGACGCTGAAATTATTGGTATGTCAGAGCACCACATAAATAATTTGACAATTCAGAGGCTTCCTTTACCAGGATATAGATTAGCTGGCTGTTTTTCAAGGAGTTTCTTGCGGGGTGTGACAGTGGCTATGTTCATAAAAAACAATATTCCATTTGAGTCCATAGTCCTATCATGACACTGCACTAGACAGATATTTGAATGTTGTGCAGGTGCAGTTGAATTTAGTGAAATTAAACTAATTGTTGTTGTTTAACTCTGACTTCAGGGCACTTCTGCTCAATCTTGAGAGGGCTCTTGATTCACATTGTAGGAAGTACCAGAAATTAGTTATATGTGGTGACATAAATTTTGTGTATGATGGTGCAAGAAAAAGGATGTTGGTAGATCTCCTAAATTTATATGATCTGATGCGGACTGTGTTTATTCCAACTAGGGTGCAGGGGAACAGTAACACAGCTATAGACAATAATTTTTTTTTTTTCATTACTAGACAGGAATTCTGCTATTAAAAGCATGAATGGCCTTTCAGACCATGATACACAAATTTTGACACTAAAAGGCTTTTATACTCAATCAAATGTCACATGTAATTACAAACTATGCAGGTAAGTTACTCCAAAAACCATAGAGAGTTTTTTAAACCTTGTCAAGGAACAAGAGTGGCAGGATGTTTATAGTGCTGATAACATAGATGATAAATATAATGTTTTCGTTAACACATTTCTCATGCTCTTTGAGAGTTGCTTTCCATTAGAACATTCTAAATGGGGTACTAGCAGTAATAGACAGCCTGGGTGGCTGACTAGTGGGATGAGGATATCATGTATAACAAAGTGGGAATTATAACAAAATGTTAGTAGTAGTCACAATCGAGCTGCAGTAGCCCATTACAACCAGTATTGTAAGGTGCTTAAAAATGTTATTAGGAAGGCAAAGACTATGTGGTATGCAAATAGAATAGCTAATTCACAGGATAAAATTAAAACCATATGGGCAGTTATGAAGGAAGTGTCTGGTCAGCAGCACAAGGTTGATGATGTAAGTCAGTTCACAGTAAAGATACTTCTGTTACTGATAAATCAGATATATGTTCAGTATTTAACAATCATTCTCTGAGCATTGCTGGTGAATTAAATAAAAAATTAGCTTCTACAGGGAATCATGTGACACTTTTTTTTAGGCAAATGCCTTTCCGAGATTGGTGTCTGAAATACTCCTCTGTGATACAGACGAGGGGAAGATTGAGTCAATAATTAAATCACTGTAGGACTAAGGACTCTCATGGTTATGATGGAGTGTCTAGTGGAATATTAAAGTACTGTGCTGCACATGTTAGCCCTATTTTTAGCCATATTTGTAATTTTTCCTTCAGGAATGGTCAGTTTCCTGAATGATTAAAGTTGTTGTTGTTGTGGTCTTCAGTACTGAGACTGGTTTGATGCAGCTGTCCATGCTACTCTATCCTGTGCAGGCTTCTTCATCTCCCAGTACTTACTGCAACCTACATCCTTTTGAATCTGCTTAGTGTATTCATCTCTTGGTCTCCCTCTATGCTTTTTACCCTCCACGCTGCCCTCCAATGCTAAATTTGTGATCCCTTGATGCCTCAAAACATGTCCTACCAACGGATCCCTTCTTCTAGTCAAGTTGTGCCACAAACTTCTCTTCTCCCCAATCCTATTCAATACCTCCTCATTAGTTACGTGATCTACCCATCTAATCTTCAGAGTTCTTCTGTAGCACCACATTTTGAAAGCTTCTATTCTCTTCTTGTCCAAACTATTTATCATCCATGTTTCACTTCCATACATGGCTATGCTCCATACAAATACTTTCAGAAACGACTTCCTGACACTTCAATCAATATTCGATGTTAACAAATTTCTCTTCTGAAGAAACACTTTCCTTGCCATTGCCAGTCTACATTTTATATCTTCTCTTCTTCAACCATCATCAATTATTTTGCTCCCCAAATAGCAAAACTCCTTTACTACTTTAAGTGCCTCATTTCCTAATCTAATTCCCTCAGCATCACCCAACTTAATTCAACTACGTTCCATTATCCTCGTTTTGCTTCTGTTGATGTTCATCTTATATCCTCCCTTCAAGACCCTATACATTCTGTTCAACTGCTCTTCCAAGTCCTTTGCTGTCTCTGACAGAATTACAATGTCATCGACGAACCTCAAAGTTATTTTCTTCTCCATGGATTTTAATACCTACTCCGAATTTTTCTTTTGTTTCCTTCACTGCTTGCTCAATATACAGATTGAATAATATCGGGGAGAGCCTACAACCCTGTCTCACTCCCTTGCCAATTGCTGCTTCCCTTTCATGCCCCTCGACTCTTATAACTGCTATCAGGTGTCTGTACAAATTGTAAATAGCCTTTCACTCCCTGTATTTTACCCCTGCCACCTTTAGAATTTGAAAGAGAGTATTCCAGTCAACATTGTCAAAAGCTTTCTCTAAGTCTACAAATGCTAGAAACGTAGATTTGCCTTTTCTTAATCTGTTTTCTAAGGTAAGTCGTAGGGTCAGTATTGCCTCATGTGTTCCAACATTTCTACGGTATCCAAACTGATCTTCCCTGAAGTCGGCTTCCACCAGTTTTTCCATTCGTCTGTAAAGAATTCGCATTAGTATTTTGCAGCTGTGACTTATTAAAATTTTAGTTCGGTAATTTTCACATCTGTCAACACCTGCTTTCTTTGGGATTGGAATTATTATATTCTTCTTGAAGTCTGTGGGTATTTCGCCTGTCTCATACATCTTGCTCACCAGATGGTAGAGTTTTGTCAGGACTGGCTCTCCCAAGGCCATCAGTAGTTCTAATGGAATGTTGTCTACTCCCGGGGCCTTGTTTCGACTCAGGTCTTTCAGTGCTCTGTCAAACTCTACCCGCAGTATCATGTCTCCCATTTCATCTTCATCTACATCCTCTTCCATTTCCATAATATTGTCCTCAAGTGCATTGCCCTTGTATAGACCCTCTATATACTCCTTCCACCTTTCTGCTTTTCCTTCTTTGCTTAGAACTGGGTTTCCGTCTGAGCTCTTGATATTCATACAAGTGGCTCTCTTTTCTCCAAAAGTCTTTAATTTTCCTGTAGGCAGTATCTATCTTACCACTAGTGAGATAAGCCCCTACATCCTTACATTTGTCCTCTAGCCCCTTACATTTGTCCTCTGGCCATCCCTGCTTAGCCATTTTGCACTTCCTGTCGATCTCATTTTTGAGACGTTTGTATTCCTTTTTGCCTGCTTCATTTACTGTGTTTTTATATTTTCTCCTTTCATCAAAAAAATTCAATATTTCTTCTGTTACCCAAGGATTTCTACCAGCCCTCGTCTTTTTACCTACTTGATCCTCTGCTGCCTTCACTACTTCATCCCTCAGAGCTACCCATTCTTCTATTTCTTTCCCCCATTCCTGTCAATTGTTCCCTTATGCTCTCCCTGAAACTCTGTACAACCTCTGGTTTAGTCAGTTTATCCAGGTCCCATCTCAGTAGTAAAAACGCTTTATAAAAAGGGAGAAAGGGATAATTTAGACAACTTTAGACCTATTTCTTTGCCATCAGTGTTTGCTAAAGTTATTGAAAAGGCTGTATATGGAAGGATAATTGATCATTTTATATCACACGATTTACTATCAAATGTACAATTCAGCTTTAGAAGTCACTTAACAACTGAAAATGCTATATTCTCTTTTCCTTGTGAGGTACTGGATGGGTTAAACAAAAGGTTTCGAAAACTAGGCATATTTTTTGATTTAACGAAGGTGTTTCATTGTGTTGATCACAAAATATTGCTTCAGAAGTTGGACTATTACGGAATACGGGGAGTAGCTCACGATTGGTTCACCTCTTACTTTAGCAGCAGACAGCAAAAGGTCATTATTCACAATGTTGAGAACGGCTGTGATGTGGGGTCTGAGTGGGGTATGGTCAAGTGAGGGGGGGTGGAGTGCCCCAGGATATGCCCTATAGTATTACGGGTAACTCAAATATTTCTGTTTGCTGATGAGACTAGCTTGGTAGTAGAGGATGTTGTGTGAAACAATGGCTCGGTTTCAAATAGTGCAGTTCATGACCTAAGTTCATGGCTTTTAGAAAACAAGCTAACGCTAAATCACAGTAAGACCCAGTTTTTACTGTTTCTAACACACAATTCAACAAAACCTGATGTTTTAATTTCACAGAATGGGTGTATGGTTAGTGAAACTGAACAGTTCAAATTTCTAGGTGTTCACATAGATAGTAAACTGTCTTGGAAAGCCCACGTTCAGGGTCATGTTCAAAGACTTAATGCTGCCATTTTTACTATTCAAACGATATCTGAAGTGAGTGATCGTTTGACACAAAAATTAGTCTGCTTTGCTTATTTTCATTCGAAAATAGAGGGAAACATTCCACGTGTATATGTAAAAACAAAGATGATGTGACTTACCGAACGAAAGTGCTGGCAGGTCGATAGACACACAAACAAACACAAACACAAACACACACACAAAATTCAAGCTTTCGCAACAAACTGTTGCCTCATCAGGAAAGAGGGGAAGGAGAGGGAAAGACAAAAGGATGTGGGTTTTAAGGGAGAGGGTAAGGAGTCATTCCAATCCCGGGAGCAGAAAGACTTACCTTAGGGGGAAAAAAGGACAGGTATACACTCGCACACATGCACATATCCATCCACACGTATACAGACACAAGCAGACATATTTAAAGACAAAGGGTTTGGGCAGAGAACCAAATCCTTTGTCTTTAAATATGTCTGCTTGTGTCTGTATACGTGTGGATGGATATGTGCGTGTGTGCGAGTGTATACCTGTCCTTTTTTCCCCCTAAGGTAAGTCTTTCTGCTCCCGGGATTGGAATGACTCCTTACCCTCTCCCTTAAAACCCACATCCTTTCGTCTTTCCCTCTCCTTCCCCTCTTTCCTGATGAGGCAACAGTTTGTTGCGAAAGCTTGAATTTTGTGTGTGTGTTTGTGTTTGTTTGTGTGTCTATCGACCTGCCACCACTTTCGTTCGGTAAGTCACATCATCTTTGTTTTATATATATATATATATATATATATATATATATATATATATATATATATAGGCCAATGTCAAAATACCCAGACTTGTATAAACAAAGATGATGTGACTTACCAAATGAAAGTGCTGGCAGGTCGACAGACACACAAACATACACACAAAATTCAAGCTTTCGCAACAAACTGTTGCCTCATCAGGAAAGAGGGAAGGAGAGGGAAAGACGAAAGGATGTGGGTTTTAAGGGAGAGGGTAAGGAGTCATTCCAATCCCGGGAGCGGAAAGACTTACCTTAGGGGGAAAAAAGGACGGGTATACACTCGCGCACACACACACACATATCCATCCACACATATACAGACACAAGCAGACATATGATATGTGTGGATGGATATGTGTGTGTGTGCGAGTGTATACCCGTCCTTTTTTCCCCCTAAGGTAAGTCTTTCCGCTCCCGGGATTGGAATGACTCCTTACCCTCTCCCTTAAAACCCACATCCTTTCGTCTTTCCCTCTCCTTCCCTCTTTCCTGATGAGGCAACAGTTTGTTGCGAAAGCTTGAATTTTGTGTGTATGTTTGTGTTTGTTTGTGTGTCTGTCGACCTGCCAGCACTTTCATTTGGTAAGTCACATCATCTTTGTTTTTAGATATATTTTTCCTACGTTGAATGTTTCCCTATATATATATATATATATATATATATATATATATATATATATATATATATATATATATATATTCCTTACTGTCATTTCTTGTTAACAATATTAGCTTATTCCCAAGAATAAGCAGCTTTAACTCTACTGCAGACAGGTGTGCAGTATACTGCTGCATCCATTTTCAATAAGCCACCACGTGAATTCAAAAATCTTAGTAGTAATCCACGCACTTTCAAATCGAATCTGAAGAGTTTCCTCATGGGTCACTCCTTCTAATCTGTCAAGGAGTTCCTTGAAAAAGTAAGCTGATTCCTGTTGTATTGCTGATTGTGTTTGCTTAAACTTATGGACTGACTTTTTTCGGGTTCATAAACATTTTATTTTTATCTGTTATTACATTTATGTTGTAATTTCTTTTACTGACATGTTCCATGACCTTGGAGATTTGCTCCTCAATTTGGTCCTACGGGACTTGACGTGTAATAAAGTGGCAACTAAACGACTATTCAAACTGGTGTAGAATTTTTGAGACTATCAACATGTCATCTGACTTCGAGAAAAAATGTCATCTACACAATTTGGAAGCCAGCGAGGGCAGTAAGTGTGAGAACTATCACATAATCAGCTTAACAGCTGATGCATCCAAGCCACTAACAAGAATAATTTACAGAAGAATGGAAAAATATTGTGGATCGATGACATGATGGATCAGTTTGGCTTTAGGAAAGGTAAAGGCACCAGAGAGGTAGTTCTGATGTTGCACTATAATGGAAGCAAGAGTGAAGAAGAATCAGTACACTTTATAGGATCTGTCAGCCAGAGGGAAAAATGAGATTGGAAGACCATGAATGAAGTACTCACATTAAAATGAGTGTAAGGCAGGGATGCAGTATTTTGTCTCTAATGTTTAATATATACATTGAAGAATGATGTAAATAAAAGAAAGGTTCTTGAGTTGGCATAAAATTCAGGATGAAGAATATCAATGATAGGATATACTGGTGACATTGTTATCCTCAGTGGAAGTCGGGAAGAGTTACAGGATCTGTTGAATGGAATGAGCGGTCTGATGAGCACAAATTTGGATTAAGAGTTAACCAGTAGAAATGAGAATAGCAAGAAAATTCAAATAAAAGCTGGTGATGACAAAGTTAAGGATTTCTGTTACCTTGGAAGCAAAATAACCCATGACAAACGAAGCAACGAGAACATAAAAAGCAAACTAGCAAAAGCAGAGAGGGCAATTCTGGCCAAGAGAAGTGCACTGGTATCAAACATAGGTCTTAATTTGACAAAAAAATTTCTGAGAATTTACATTTGGAGCATAAAATTGTGTGGTAATGAATCATGTACAATAGGAAAACCAGAAGTGAAGAGAATCAAAGCATTTGAGATGTGCTACAGAAGAAAGTTGAAAATTAGATGGGCTTATAAAATAAGGTACTAGAGGGAGCTGTAGATGATAAAAACTGCAGGGGGAGATAGAGGCTGGAATACATCCAATAAATAATTGAGGATTTAGGGAGCTAGTGTTACTCTGGGATGAAAAGGTTAGTGCAGGAGATAAATTTGTGGTGGGCTGTATCAGACCAGTCACAAGACTGACTACGCAAAGAAGTAGGAGTGGGCTTGCTAATGTTTCTCTCCCATCTCAGATGTATGTATCTTGCCTTAAAGTTGTGATGTTATTTTTTCTCCTGAACTTTATCTCCACACAGTGACTTAAAACATCTAAATGTTTCCACCTTGAAATGGATCAGTGTTCAGTGATGTAAGAATTCTCCTCTAAGACTTTTTTTTTAATATAGTAGGGTCTCCAGTTCATTTCCATTAAAAAACAAAACATTTTACACAGTTTTGAAAAAAAAACTAGGACAATGAAGGGAAAAAAAACAGGTCATAAATTGTATTGTGAAAATTGATGGACATGAAAGTTTACCTTTGCGTTACACGCTCAGATTCTCCTAAATGATGTATTACAATATTCTGTTGCACTGTCACCATACTTTTTGCTTTGATGTATGAGGCGTGTTTTTTTAAGTAAGTACCTTTTTGAAATTAAAAAAAGACGTGCTAAGATATCTAAATAATTTTATTTTTACACGGAAGCCTGTACCTTAATCTACGCACTGATGCCATTACAGTCTGATTCTTCCGTGTTTAAGATGCCTCTGATAATCGTGAGTCCCGCCGACTGGGAAGTATGGGCTGTTATAAATTTCTTAGTGCTAAAGGCACCGTGAGATCTGTGCAGTTTAAGGAGAAAACATTATGAGTGATGGAATGGTAAGAGAGTGGGTGAGAGCATTTAAAGATGGTCACACAAATGTGCATGATGAACAACGGAGTGGGCGTCCTTCGGTCGTTAATGAAAGTCTGGTGCAGGAAGTGGACAATAAGGTGAGAGAAAACAGACACTTCACAATTTCCTCCTTGCAGGATGACTTTCCTAGTGTTTCTCGTAGTGTTTTGTATGGCATTGTGACTGAGTACTTGAATTACCGAAAATTGTGTGCACATTGGGTACTGAAAATGTTGACAGATGTGCACAAAACCAAATGTTACACAGTGCATTGACTTTGACAGTGATGATTTCTTAAGCCAAATTGTTACAGGCGATGAAACATGGGTGGCCTACGTCACACCAGAATCAAAGCAACAGTTCATGGAAGTTGAGCAAGGGCATCATTTTGGTGCAGGACAATGCCTGTCCACATGTGGTGAATCAGACCAAAGATCTCATCACATTTTTTCGATGGGAAACTCTAGATCATCCTCCGCACAGCCCTGATCTTGTGCCCAGTGACTACCATCTGTTCCTGCACTTGAAGAAACACCTGGGCGGTCAGCATCTTCAAGACGATGACGAAGTCAAAACAGTGGTGATGCAGTGGTTAACAAGTCAGGCGGCAGACTTCTACAAGGAGGGTATTCAAAAACTGGTACATTGTTATGACAAGTGCCTCAATATTTACAGAAATTATGTAGAAAAGTAGATTAAGGTACAGGCTTTCATGTAAAAATAAAATTATTGATATATCTTAGCACGTCTTTTTTTAAATTTCAAAATGGTACTTACTTAAAAAACACACCTTGTATTTTATTCAGATGTGGATTTTCGTTTGAACACTCGTGCAATGTTTCTCCATTTTTACGTGAGTCACAGGTCAGGCCTTCCACCAGATCCAGTTGCAAAGTATGATTTGCACAGTGTACATTCTACAGTTATGCACTGGCAGCGGTGAAAGTAAACTCACTTTTTATATTACCGCTAAAATTACACTTTCATTTTGACATGATGAAATAGTAGTGTACATACTTGTGAAATGTGCCATACATTGCAAATCAAACATCCAGTACCGTAATATACTTTAGCCAAGTGGAAACACAAAAAAGCAGGACATTTGAGCACCCTCAAAAAACCTTTCGGGACAGCAGGACATTTTGGAAAAAACGGGGACAGTCCCAAGAAAAATGGGGTGAATGGACACCATATAATGGATGTCAGGCTCATCCAAGAATTGCGCCCAGCAGGTGCGGCCACACTTCACGGGTGCAAGGCAGTGTAGTTCAGCACCCTATATATGATCACGAGTCAATAGTGTCAGCATACGGGGGGGGTGGGGGGGGGGGGGCAGAGAGAGAGAGAGAGAGAGCTGCGGAGGAGTGAGACCGCACAGCACTGTTCTGCGCTGGACTGTCCCGGGTCAGATCCAATGTAAACAAAATAACAGAGGAAGCCCAGCTCTGTAAAAGTGATCAATAAGCTGTAAAACAAGCAAACTATTTACTGTTTAGGTAACAATTAGTGTTGGTGTGGCAGAATTACTACACAAAGCTTTAGAGAACAATATCCACAACAAGAATCGAAGAACAACTTAGTAGTTTTATGACCCACAGGTTGATTCTACTAGTATTGCACATGCACACTCGCTATATGTACAGTAGGTGTCTTCTGAAAGATATATTAATTTCTTAAATGAACAAGTGTCATAAACATTCTATTTTAGACATAATTTTACATAAGGGATATAGAGTCTCATTCTTACTGTTAGTAGTTACAAGTAAACATTTCTTGTTGTACTTCGTGCTGCAGCTTTTTGTATACCTCTTCAGAGTTTAGACAACAGATCCTTAGTCTGCTATTTTGTATGCAATAATTTTAATTGACCAAGCTAGAAAACATATTTAAAAAAAGAGAATTAAAGTTTTAAAGACCTTTAATCCTTGCATTCAGCATTGTTAAAGAATACAATTAACATTTTACACATTTTTCTTTCGAGGAAATGATTTTGCCTAGGTGCAATATTCCCGGAGACTGCTAACCTCAAAGAATTAGTCAAATTTTATCACTTAAGTAGTGAATGGTTCTTACTGTTAGTAAGCTTTAAAATGGAGAAAAAGTGCTCACAAATATATGTGGAACCAAACATTGAGAGAACTTTGGCCACGTGCTTGTGCAAAAGAGGACAATTCCCTCATGGAAAACAGCTGTAAAAGTCATCTTAAAGTTTTACACATAAGAAAGCATCCTTCAGGCTGTATTGCACTGCAGGTCAATCAGCTCTAGTTGAAACACTTGTGAGACATCTTCTGCCTGAAGGGAAAATGGGCAAAGAAATGTATCTAAGGCTGGTTGAAGCTCACTTATCTCCAAAAATCTCTTTTCAAATTATTCTGGTAATTTGCAAACAATTTGAACATAATCTGAAAAATCCACATCTTTTTTAATGCTGTCTATTGCAGACAATGCTGTCTATTGCAGACGAATGGAAAAACTGGTAGAAGCGGACCTCGGGGAAGATCAGTTTGGATTCCGCGGAAATGTTGGAACACGTGAGGCAATTCTAACCTTACGACTTATCTTAGAAGAAAGATTAAGAAAAGGCAAACCTACGTTTCTAGCATTTGAAGACTTAGAGAAAGCTTTTGACAATGTTAACTGGAATACTCTCTTTCAAATTCTGAAGGTGGCAGGGGTAAAATACAGGGAGCGAAACGCTATTTACAATTTGTACAAAAACCAGATGGCAGTTATAAGAGTCGAGGGGCACGAAAGGGAAGCAGTGGTTGGGAAAGGAGTGAGACAGGGTTGTAGCCTCTCCCCGATGTTATTCAATCTGTATATTGAGCAAGCAGTAAAGGAAACAAAAGAAAAATTTGGAGTAGGTATTAAAATTCATGGAGAAGAAGTAAAAACTTTGAGGTTCGCCGATGACATTGTAATTCTGTCAGAGACAGCAAAGGACTTGGAAGAGCAGTTGAATGGAATGGACAGTGTCTTGAAAGGAGGATATAAGATGAACATCAACAAAAGCAAAACGAGGATAATGGAATGTAGTCAAATTAAATCGGGTGATGCTGAGGGGATTAGATTAGGAAATGAAACACTTAAAGTAGTAAAGGAGTTTTGCTATTTAGGGAGTAAAATAACTGATGATGGTCGAAGTAGAGAGGATAAAATGTAGACTGGCAATGGCAAGGAAATCGTTTCTGAAGAAGAGAAATTTGTTAACATCGAGTATAGATTTAAGTGTCAGGAAGTCGTTTCTGAAAGTATTTGTATGGAGTGTAGCCATGTATGGAAGTGAAACATGGACGATAACTAGTTTGGACAAGAAGAGAATAGAAGCTTTCGAAATGTGGTGCTACAGAAGAATGCTGAAGATAAGGTGGGTAGATCACGTAACTAATGAGGAGGTATTGAATAGGATTAGGGAGAAGAGAAGTTTGTGGCACAACTTGACTAGAAGAAGGGATCCGTTGGTAGGACATGTTTTGAGGCATCAAGGGATCACAAATTTAGCATTGGAGGGCAGCGTGGAGGATAAAAATCGTAGAGGGAGACCAAGAGATGAATACACTAAGCAGATTCAGAAGGATGTAGGTTGCTGTAGGTACTGGGAGATGAAGAAGCATGCACAGGATAGAGTAGCATGGAGAGCTGCATCAAACCAGTCCCAGGACTGAAGACCACAACAACAACATATTGCAGGGAAGTGTCCACAATTCTCCTAGTGCAACTGTTTTCCGACGAAATGCTGCTTTTTTTTTTTTTTTTTTTAATGCTTGAATCATCTACACTACATCAACAAGAGTGATTTTTTGCCTTGGAGTGAAATGTTCAAAGTATTTAAATGACCAGTTAGATAACTCAAAATAGCCAAATTCGCCACCCACTTAAGCTCACGAAGTAATTCTTCTGGACGTCCTTTCATTTCCAAAAAGGTACTGATTTCATCCCTCTAGGAGAAAAATGATTAAGCACCTTCCTTCTGCTGAGCCACCTTACATTAGTGCGGTAGGGTATGTGCAGGTACTCCGCTTCGATATCAGCCAGAAATTCTTTAAATTGGTAATGTGTGAGCAAAGATAATTAACCATTTGAACAAATGTGTCCATAACATTTTTTATATTGACAATCTTCGCAGAAAGTGCTCCTGGTGTATCAGACAATGGACTGCCGTGAATAAGGAACAGCCAACTTAGACATTTTTGACGTGACGTAGCCTAGGAATCCAGTCCGTATCACTCGTAGTGAAAGGGGCTCCATCCGTTGTTACACTGATTAGGCATTTCTGTTTTAAACCCAGTGACTCAAACACGTTTTCTATGGCTAGAAAAATATCCAAACCCGTCGTTGTGTCTTTTGATGGTATAAGGTCGAGAAATTCTTTGGTGACACGCACATTGTTGTCGACACCTGGAATGAATATGATGAGCTGAGACATGCTCGCAATGTCAGTGGAATCATCAGGAGCAATAGAAAATGAAATGAAGTTTGCCTTTCTCTCTCTCTCTCTCCATTAATTGCTGCTCCATATCTGAGGCCATATCTTCGACTTGGCAAACAACAGTTTGATGTGAAAGAGCTATTTTTTTTTCAAATTTTTTTATGAGTTCTGTTGGACAAATACAAACCACCGCATCGACCAGGGAATCCCTGATGAGATTCCCAGCTGCGAAGGGTTTCTCTGCTTTTGCAATTCTCAGCAAACATGTGTAACTTGTGAGCAAACTTTGCCCACCTGTTTCCTGCTTCTACCAGGACAAAAGAAAAAAACCTTGCAATTAATTTTGTACAGTCCTATTTTTAAAACACTTTTATCATTTTAACAATTAATTATTTCATTCATTGAAACCCAAATAAAAGTCTAACAAAAAGGAGAGGTTTTAGGTGTATTTTCCCCAGTTCCTCTGAAAAGTGATCATAGATGCTAGCAAGGACAGCGAAATGTCATTGCAAAATAAATTTTTGTCTATTGGAACTTTTGCACTTTAATTAATTGAAAACATAGATCAAACTACAACATATGTTTTCCTATCCATCAAAACACAAAAACAAAGAATGACTCTTAATGACACTTTGCTGTCCGAGAGAGCATTTGTGATGGCTTTTCAGAAAGTGGTAAAAAATAATGCACATGAAACTTTTTCTTATGTCTGTGCAATGCAGCCCAAATACAAAAATTAACCAAAAATAAATGTTCCTTGTTGCTGACAATCTGATATTGGTAACTGGCACATTGCTAAGTGACATATCAGATTGTAAAATATAGTTTTATTTATCATCTTCATAAATAACAGTCATACAATAGGAAACACTTACTTCACTGCAATGCTGCATGAAATTTTCTTTCAGTTCTTCAAGCTTTGACTGATGTTCCTCTTGCAACAAATTATCAAACTGATCTTTGCGACAGGTATTAAAGTGCCATTCAATCGAGTACTTTTTTTTAAGTAGGCAATAGTTTCCAATGTCTTGCTAAACATTTAGCATAATTTTCGACAGCAGTACAAAAGAAATTGATTACCCACTGGGGTTTAAATAGTGCGGACTCACCACTCCTCCTTTTTTTGTCTGCTGCTGTTGACCATCTATCTCGATCCACTGTAGTCGTATTTCTGTTGACTAATGGCTTTGTGTCGTATCAGTGCTTTCGACCACTGGGGGTGCAGCGGTCTGTCTTCTGTACGAAGTGCACGTACAATGGCATGGCAGGCGGAGCACATGGTCAGCTAAACGACATGGCTCGCCTACTACAACAACATATGAATTTGCCCAGGGCGCTGGCCTCACCATGTGCAGGGGCACAGTTTGGATGAGCCTGATGTAGGTAATATGTTGCTTGAATGAATAATGTAACTTAGATATTCAGTTTGTTATTCAAAGAACTTGCACTTGTTTAAATCCAGTGTTAGGCCACCTCATGCAGTTTGTAAATTATTCAAGTGATATTGGTCATCCACTGCGCTCATGACAATGTGGTTAAAAGAATTTTGATGTATATTTTTGTTTTGAGTTATCTGCTCCAAAAGTCTTTGAATAACTCATGTTCACTTGCTGCTCCAAAAGGCTATCTTGTATATCTCTATGGGCCAGATGACATGTTAATAACTCTAATATATTGATAATTCATATGTAGGAAACTTTAGGAAGCACCTGCCAGGTCAGTTTTTGAAAATTAACTCCAGACTCCTAACTTAGGACACAAATTTATAATCATCTTTACACATTAATTGTGCTTCTAAAATTGCCAAATATTAATAAAGAGCCATTGGGTTTCTTGTCAAACAAGTGGTGTACTGCAGTTCATACAAACACTGCTCCACTTACCCCATTTCTTGGACTGTGTAGTTTCTTCTTGAACTCATTCCTAATTAAGATGATCACAGAGTACATCACAAAATTGTAGAAGTAGTAGGTGACCTGCACATAGTGACACCTTCAAATTGAGATGCACATCCTCAGCCAGGTGAGAATAGTTATTGGTACATTTTGTCGAGTCTCAAGCAAGAAGTTGTTGCAAATACTATACTTGTGCTATCTTGGTTTCCATAATTGAAGATTATGAAAACATCTAATCCCAGTACATTCAGTCAACATAAAAATATAAATTTAAAAAAAAAATACACGCAGACAAACAGAATGATCATTTGATGTGAAACAATTAGAGAATTTTCTTTTGACAGGTATCATTTTCATAGTAAAGGAAACATGCTTATGTTGCAGCAGACAGTGGTGGAGCCCATATTTTTTACTATGTAAGCTCATTATTTAGACTGATGGGTACCTCAAATGTATCTTGAGGTTGAATCCTTGTTTTTATTCTGATCTGACAAATAGATTATGTGTCTTCATTTGCAACAGGAATTTCAAGGCATGCTTATCTTCCATTAAGCAAGAAACAATCATAACATGATGGGTACACAGGATGACACTGTGTTGAGTTTAAATTTGAGGAGAATAGATGCGGTAACAGGTTTAGAGATCCTATCTCATCAAGATTCATTGTATATCTTCGATTGAGCCAACACTTTTCTGTTGAAGCTGTGTGCATAGTTCTTGCTGTAGCCACAGCACTTTGAGCAGAAAACAGTACCATTCAAAAAGATCTGTTGAGGTTAGCGAAGATGAGTATTTCAGTGATATCCACTTCGCTCTTCAGCTGCCTGTCCATAATTGGTGCTACGTTGAATGGTTATGTAATCCAGAGTGTGTCATCTGAAGAAGTTCTGGCAATATTTAGGTTTACTGCCATATTTCCTTGTTTGGGGCATATGTTAATAAAGCATTGTGGAGCAAGGAACTGACATTTGTGGCAGCTAAAATTATGTTTCTGACTTTGCTCACAGCATTTCAAAGCCCTGAAATTATATGATTTATTGGGCTGTTTCGTAGTCTGATCAAAATTTAATTGAATGTCACAACATGGGTTTGATTGTGAAAATGTTCTCTTAAGATGATATATTTTTCCCGTGAAGCTGAAGATACAGGATCCACTAGGTGAACAAATTTAAGTAACAAATGAAAAATATTTGAGTTCTAGCAAGGTAAGAGGAATTATCTGTAAATCTTTTGGTCAATTGCCTGACAAGCATTAAAGTGCCATCAGAGTCATATATATGAACACGAGTCAGTTTTGGATTCAATAAAAGACATTAATGCTGGAGGTAGAATGAAAGACACAGGTTGTGGACACATTGAAACAAACTCTGCTGGTCATTGTTATTGCTGTACAAACCGCTATTGGTGGCTACTACTGCAGTGCCACGTGCTGTTGCTACCCCTGCTGCTGTTCTAAGATTTTACCCAACAATGGAGCATTTGTTCATATTGCATGAGTAGACTGTATTCTCATTGGCAGCTTTATGTCTGCATGTGTTATTACCCGCATATACAGAAATAATGGTATTTTGAAACAAGTCAGCACTAAGACAAATACAATGCAAGCAATATCTGTACGGCAATGCCATGAAGTGTGAGTTCAAACAGGCAGAGCAATAAATGTAGCGTAGTCTACACTGTGAATGATTGTGGCAGCTAATGAGAAATCTTGATGGAAATGGTTTGATATCTGCAACAACATAACTGAATGAATTGGTGCAGTAGTTAGGATGATGAACTTCCATTCAGGAGGAGTGGCAATCAAACCCCCATCCAGATTTAGATTTTCCAAGGTTTTGTTTATGGCAAATATTAAACCCATGCCTTTAAAAAGGATATGGCCAGTTTCCTTTCCCACCATCCCTCAAATAAAGCTTTTTCAAATCTACTGGCTATGTTGTTGAGGGGGATGATAAACTATAATCTTCCTGGCTTCCTTCTTCAGTGTTATCACATAGCTACATACTAGTCAGATGCATCAGTGTGTCTTTAAAATTCCATAAGGTTGGACATCATTTTACTGGTGGTTGAAGGGAGTGAGATCTAAAATATGATGATTTTACTCTTTAGTGGAGTATATGCTGCAACAAACATTTATGGCTATCACCTACCGTTCTCCAGCTGCCTGCTGTGCCCACAAAATATGTCTGTACAGGTTCAAGTCTCAGTCTTTCACACTTGTTACAAATATTCTTTGTTTATTTCATTTGATGTATGTAATCATTAATGCTGATAATTTGTGCTGTATAATAATTGTGACTCTGTTTAATGCAGTGGTTGATGTCTCCATTTGTACAGTCATTAATTTAATAACCACGTGTACCTGTAAGAAACATTTACACCACCACCACAAATCTCATATTAAAGGAGGCATGAATCCACATGTGTTCACTTCAGGAATATCTATGACTACATTATTTTTTGTTGTCCCTGTAGGTGGATGTGCTGTTCAAAGTTTAACAAGAAATATAAAGCAGGTATGGCTACTACTAAATTATGAGGTTGGAAAGTGATAGTATGGAGTTTATTTGTGGGCAGTAGCAAATTTACTAAACTCCATGAAAAACAATGACAAGCAAACAAGTAATTCACAATAATGTATGCTTTTCACAGAATTAACATTTCTGGCAATAAAATCAACATTGATTATTGTACTGACCAATATGGAGTTGTAACCTAGCACTGATCTTTGCCCTAATTGAGTAATGGTAATTCTGTAATGGTACATACTTGGAAAACATCAGCTTATCTTCATCAACAATATAGAGGACAATTGTTTTATAAAATAACATGTTGACTGCATTTATAATGTATTGTAATGTTAACAACTGAATGTTTGGTTGTCCCGTAAGTCTTTATCATTTTACAAAATACTTCATTGCAATAATTTAAAATTGCTGGTTTAGACTACAGTTCTCCTCTTACTGTATAGTCAGTAGGTAGTTACTGTTCCCACTCTAATCATCCATTTCATCCCCCAACATATTAGATGGCGATCTCTCCTCCATCACTAGTACTTATTTGGTTGGGAGCAGTCAACTTGCTTCTGCAAAATTTTGCTCTATCCACAAAATTTACTACTGTATAAATTAATTCGTAATAAAACCAGCAGAAAATGTGTGGGATGTGTAACAAGGAATAACACACAGCCTCCTACAAATTCTTAGTCTAATTCAGAATTTTCATGCTAAAAAATTTCAATTGTGTAAAAAAATCTCTTGCTTCAAATCATCTAAGGAACTCAGGTTTGAGCAACCTTCACATTACAATAAACAACAAAATTTACCGGCTCTGAGAACCAAGCAGTTTCTATTGTAAAACACAAAACAATGTAATTCTCAAATATTACATCCAGGTGTAGACAAAAGAATATCCAGTACATCACATTCAAAATATTTGATCATCACTATAATCATAAACTTTGTTAATGATGACAGTTTCATCTTGGTCTTGAAAACCTTTCACTCTCAATGTACTTTAGTTCAACTTCATCAATTACATAAACTTTCAATTACTTTGGGAAACTGTTTTGTGTTTTAATTGAAAATGAAACAAAAACTCATGAGTTATTTCACTGCACTGGGCAATATATTTTCCTTCTTGCATGTAATATTCACAGGAAGATACTAGGTTAGCTTTATAATGTCTGGTATGGACACACTGCTTTGCACTCCTCTATCCAATTTGTTTTGCAGACTATCACTATTCAAACAATTGCTTTAATTTATCATGTGCGTAAATTTTATCGCAGTATACCTAACAAAAAATATTTGCACTGCATATTTTTAGGAAAACATAAAATACCTGAAAGAGAAGCATTCTACATCTTAAGTATATTAATAATAATGATAAAACCATCCTCTCTTAATCATTTTCCATACAGAAAATAATTTTGTTTTATGTTAATTCGTAGTTATGGATACTAAGTCCACTAGTAGCACTTCTTGTCACACCATTACATGCCTGGGAAATTCATTTTCAAGATTTGGAATTAAATACTTTTCAGCCTCTATAGCTGTTAGTAGTCTCAGTGGATGTCATTCACGCTGTAAAAGGCAACGGTTCCAGCTGTGTGGGTGAAATGTATGCTTTACATGTGACCTATCTGATCACCTTACTTACATGGACCCTTTGGTGTACTCCCTCCCCCCTTTCCACAAATATCTGTTTACATTCCGTGTGGAGTCACTGACTACCACTGCTTCATCTCTTTCATGACTTTTCTTATTTATTCACATCAGCCATGCTACTGACTGACACTCATTAAAGAGGTACTGCCCTTTACCACATTCATTGTAATTCATGGTCATAACTAAATTTCTTTCTACATTGTTTCTTTCCATCTTAATACAATAGTTTCCAAAATACATTCCTACATGTATACGCTGTAAAATTTAAGATCTCTGTCTCTTTAAACATACTGTCTCACCTACACATTTGTCTCCCGTTCAAAATACAAAATGTGCTGTATTTTCATATTACAAACTATGCTATTACTGCATTTTTGCTGATGAATCTATGGTACATTCAATAACAAACTTTATTCTACTTAAAGGTGGTGACTGTCACTACCCACAGTTCACTACCCACATTCAGTACTTACCCTAAGCTGTCAATTTTCATCCCTTTGCTTCTACCACAAATAACTAGGGCATCCATTACCCTCTGGACACAGAATTGACTCTAATGCAAAGGATGCTTACAATAATCATGAACATATTACTCAATAGCACTTGCGTTACTTACCACCATAACACGTTATTCATCTGGTAGTGTTTCTTCGCTAACCATACTCATAATAAACGCAAAATAATATCTCCACCAGCAGTGTGGCTTTTTTCTGCTTACTATAACCCCCTGGAAATGTATAATCATACTGTCTCTAGAGTTGTCATAATAACCACAACTCACATAAATTCTGTATTCACATTATTTTCTCTATGTAACTTGACTGAAATACCTAAAGCACCATCCACATCATGCTGCATACTCACAGTAAGATGACTGGACCCAGCCTTTTAAGACATTTAGCCCTGTTTACCAAACAGATGTTGCCTACAATTACCTGCACCCTTATGACACCAAAAGCTCAAATGTATCATCCATAAACAAATACCCTTACACTGCTTCACACCCCTTATTTATAATTATTTTCCCCATTAAAAATTCTCATTGGAAGCATCATTTATCTGTTTGAATTCTACATGTAAAATATGGGAAAGGCAAACACATATAGCAGATCAATGTGTGAAGCACAGTAACACATAACAGGAAACAACATAGACACTAGCTTTAGAACACCAGCTCTTTTTCCAGCAACAGTACAACCATTCACGCACTCAACCACACTGATACCCAAGTGCACATTTCTGTAGCTATGGCAAGATTAATTAGTGATACTTGGTTACTAAAAGCTGTTGCGTGTGCAGATGGGAGGTGGGGAGGAGGTAGGGAAGGATGCAAAGTGGTGGTAGTGGGACAGAGGCAGATCTGTGGACAGACAAATTCACAGCCATACACAAAGAAGAGAAATATACAGAGCATAGAACAAAAACAGATATGGGAAGTGGGAGAGGGGAGAGACAGGAAAAAGGAGGAGGGCAGAAAAAGGACAAAAGATGAAGGTGTAGAGGGAAGCCGAAGGAAGAGGAGTTAGAGACAGGGAAGAGAGAGAATGCCTGCATGAGGAGGGGGAGGAAGAGTGATGAGAGAAGACAGTGCACAATGTCAATTAAGAAGGAGTGGTATGGACAAAAGAGAGAAGGGAAAAGGTAACGTGAGGCAGTGAGAGAACAGGTTTGCATAGGTTTAGGCCAGGGGGATTGTGAAAGTGTAGGATGTGTCGAGTGATGATTCCCACCTATATAGTGCAGAGAAACTTGTGCTAGAAGGGCATATCCAAATGGCCTTCATAGTGAAGCAGCCATTGATATCGTGTGTTGTGTGCAACTGAATGCGCAAGATTGCAGTTTCCCTCAACTGGTTACTTCCAATGCCCACATACAGTGCTGTACAGTAATTACAGCAGAGCTGATATATAACATGGCTGCTTCCATACATAGCCCTGTCTTTTATTGGGTAGGAAATGCCTGTGACTGAACTGCCTTGGGGGGCAGTGGGTGGTTATATGGGAGAGGTCTTGCACCTGGGCAAGCCACAAGGGAATGACCCAAGGGGTGCAACAGTGGGGGTAGGATTGGAATAGAGATGGACAAGGATATTCTGTAGGTTGGATAGGTGGCAAGACACTACTTTTATGGATGTAGCTAGAATATCTCTCTACTCAGGACACAATGTGAGGTAGTCGAAGCTCTGGTGGAGGGTGTGGTTGAGCTTTTCAAGGCAGGGTGATACTGGGTGATCAGAGCAGTGCTGGCCAGTGGCTGGGTAACAGGCCACTCACCAGCACTCCTCTGATCGCCTAGTGTCACTCTGACCATGAAAAGCTCAACTACTTCCTCCATCAGGGCTTCAACTACCTCACATTATGCCCTGAGATGAGGGATGTTCTACCCAATATCCTACCTACCGTATGTCCTCCAAAGTAGTGCTGCGCTGCCCACCCAACCTACAGAATATCCTTGTCCAACACTGATCCAATCCTACTCCCATTGTTGCACGCAATGGGTCGTTCCCTTGTGGCCAGCCCATGTGCAAGACCTATCAAACACACACACACACACACACACACACACACACTTCAATAGCTGCTCCACTAGGATACTCTCTTCCAGCACAACTTTCTCTGAACTACACAGATGGGAATTCTCTCTCCAACATGACCTGCACTCTCACAATATACCTGCCCTAAACCTCCACTAAGCTGTTCCCACTGCCTCACCTTGCCTGTTCCCGTCTCTCTTCCGTCCATACCACTCCTCCTCTTTCTCCCCTCCCCCCCCCCCCCCCCAAAAAAAAAAAAAATCATGATGGCATTCTCGCCCTCGCCCTATCCCCCCTCACCCATTTTTCAACTCCTCTTCCTTCACTGTCTCTCGCCACCTTCACCTCTTTTTCCATTCAGTCCCTCTCTTCCACTTCCTACATATCTTTTTATTGTGCCCTCTGTATTTTTTGTCTTGGTGTGCAGTCGCGAAGTCAGCTATCCCACGATCTACCTTTTTCCCACTACCCACTCCTTGTGTCCTTCCCTAGCTCCTCCCCACATCCATCAGTCAGGCAACTGCTTTCAATAGTCAAGTACTAATTGAGTACCAATAATTAGTCTTGTCGTGGCCGTAGGAGTGTTGTTTGGGCGTCTGTGTGGTTGTTTGTGTGAATGCATGTACTGTTGCTGGATAAAGAGCTGGTATTCAAAAGATAGTGGCAATGCTGTTTTATGTTATGTGTTACTGTGCTCCATGCCTTGGTCAGCTGTAGGTGAGAGGTTGCCTTTCTCTTATTTTATGTATTGCTCCACCCACGGCTTTCTGTCATCGTATTCAATTTTTAAAATAATACTGTTGAAGATAAGAGCAGATACCTATCTTTTTGATATATTACACTTAAAATGTTTCGCTCTCTGTTCTGTGATCCATCAGCTTGCCATAATGGTGCTCTAGGTACATTGTACATTAACATTGTTTATGTAATGGCTTTTTCTGCCCTTTTATTAATACAAAAATAAACTTCCTTTCCAGTCCTGTTACAAATATTAGTCAGTCCTGCTACATACATCAGTGTTAGAATACCATTCAATTGTGTGCATTATGCAACTTAATGTTTCCAGATATGTTTGTGCTATTCCATGTCTGATATAATTCTGAAAACCTCTATACCCCCAATATAAACATTATTTTGATCATCCTTCTTGGTTATACTCATTGCATTCTTTGGTAATTCTAATTCTGTAACATATATATTATCTACATCATTGTTCTGCCACACAAATGTCTTATCATTTGCCACCGATATACACCTCTTGTTTTTCCATTCATTACTTCTTCGTGACATTTTTGTTAGTCGCTTCATTGATACTAAATTATCGATAATTAACTCTGCAACACAAAGCAGATTGTGCATTATGGAGATTTACAATCTGCTTCACTATAATTTAATTGAATACTTTGTCAGACCGTTTATTAATTTCTGCCTCTTCTTAAATATCAACCTGAATATTATCAAGCAGATATTCCAATTCTTTTAACTGAGTGTCAAGAATTTAACACTTTTCATTTCTTTCTGTAGCAAACTTTCATTTTCTAAAACATTTATACAAATCATTTTATTAAAGTATATAATTACTCAGTAGGGTTCCCATATTGAATTTTTCAATGGTTCCCCTACTAATCTAATCAATAAAATGTTCTTTTACTATCATCCCTTAGGCAAGATGTTGCATTGAAGTACTCACTTCCTCTTTGTTGACCTCACTTATGCTACACCCACAGCTCTTACGGTAAATTGCAGTGCCCCTGTTCTTTGGATGAATCAGATCTCATTTTGCCATTTATTTTCACCTCTTAGCTTTTCTTAATGGAAAATTTGTGACCAAAGATCTTCAACTCTATTACACTTAAATCTATCAGTCTCCCCAATGGATTTGAATATACTGTCTGTTACTGTAATACTATGTTCTTCAGTGCTCTGCACTATTACTTGCTTGTTATTTCATGTTGTCCTTTCCAAGTGACGTTGGAATAGCAGCATATTTTCTGGGCATGAAACTAAAGACCTTGTGCATACATATACTGCTATAGTAAGAGCAAACACCATTTATGGAACATAGTACTTCATAGAGCAACATGTAAGATACAATTAAGTACAGCTTGTGCTTAGCACTGAACAACAGTAGCACAGGTTACAGAATAGGTTGATCACTCATTTCCGATTGCTTAAATAATACTGTTTCTTTGGCGGCTCACTGGAGCACACCAAGGGGGCCAACCCAGATCGCCTCTATAAGCAGATCTGTGAACTGTATGGACACATGATCTCTGAAATCACTCATGTCATGAGTGAAGGTAAATCATATACCATTTGCATACATGCACATTGATCTCCTGTTATAGCCACTTCTCAATGGCCAGCTACCATTATGCCCCTTTTGCAACTGCTCACTCTTGGATATTGTGGTTTATCTTGTCAAAACTTCTTTTTCTGTCCTTATTGTTTCACAGCCTCTGTTTTGAAATTAAGGTTACTGCTGTAATTTCAGTTCAGTATAAAATTACTGTTTATTGGCTATTATCCAAATACCACCCTGTCACTTTCTTCGAAGTTTCCTATCATGATAATTTAATTCAATACTGTTCAAATGACACTACATCATTTGCAGCCCAAAGTTGATCTGTTCCCACCAATGGGATGCTAAGTTAAGCTCTCTCCAACAGTGCTATGGTTGCACCACCATAATACCTGATGAACTCACGTCGCAGAGGGCTGTGCATGGGAAGCACTTATCTGAACATGTTATCCATGAGTTAATGTTGAAGAAGCGTCAGAGATCTCCATGATTACTTTCTTCAGTCATTGTCCTAGTAGGTCGACAAACTAATTGGAATTTAACAAATAAATACGGAATGGGTTTTCCTAACAATGAAATTATTGTAGCAAAAACTTTAACATAGCACACAATAAAATTGACTTTATTGTTGTTCTACTATTTAACAAAAAGATGTAATCTAGGCCTGTAACTTATCATCAACCAGGTCTCTTGCTTGCTAGCAAATAGTAAGTTTGTATTTGTACACTGTCAGAAGACTTCAGTTGATCTCAGGTAGCATCACAGATGGCAACTGTTTTACAAAATAACAGGTTTACTGCATGTGCAGTATACTGTAACATTAACAGTTTAACATTTGCCCTTGTTTCCTGTGATTGACTTAACATTTTTGCTTAATATTTTACAACAGCAGTTTAAAACTTTGGTGTATAAACTTTCAGCTCTCCTTTTACTACATCTTCCACAGGTGGTCACTCTTCCCCTTCCCATGGCATATAAGATGATACTATCTTCTCTGCTACTGGTTTCTACTTGCAAGGGAACTGCCACTTTGCTACAACTAAATGTTGCCTTGTCCACAAACTAATAATAGAATTTGTATTATATAAATTCACTCCCAATAAAACCAGTAAAAAAATATTGTTTTTTTGTGGTCAAACAAATACATCAAATAAGAGAATAAACAATAATAAATATAAATAAAATATGTACCTTGTTGCTTTGGACCAATGAAATTTTAGGACGACTCAATGGAAACATGTAGGTTTCACATACCTATATTAAGATGTTGAACATAATAGGGAAAGTATCAGGCACCATGAGAAGAGGTGACCATGTATCAGAAACATCTTGTAAAAAATGCACTGCTTTCCTCGAAATACATATCAGGTCCACACACTATCTTTATATGTTTTTCACATAAATGATTCTTTTCCTCAATATCTTATAAAAAACTATTATGAAATAATCCACCATATCATGTAGGTGTGGAAAAATCTGCTGGGCAGCATCATGACATTCCGCTAATAACAAAACAAGCCAATTCTTTAGAACCTGTCAGTATCTTTTTATTATTACTGTTTGCTCATTACCTCATACATTGAAGTGATGACTTTTATCAAGTTTGGTGAATTACAAGTTATATATACTAAAAAAACATGGAAGTGAATCATGAGCTCCAGTATTATTATTATAATGCTCTGAACAAGCATTCCAGGATATGTTGTGTCACTGATATTATACATGAACAAAGTGGGGTCTTAATTTGGAAAATGAATTCAGCAATCAGTCACAAATTCAATCCGTATTTTACTGCAGATCTAGATTTCAGCTATTGAATAGCTACCTTAAAAAATGCGTGAAAATGTACTTGATTCAGTAATTAAAGATGTAAACTAAAACCACATTTTACAATAGTAGTAGCAACATATTAGGTAATGTACCATTTCAACAAAGTCATATAGAGTTTTCAAGCTACTGACAACACATGTTACTATATGACTAACATTTAACAGGTACATAACAGATTCTAACAGAGGCTGTCATTTACAGAGCAGTAAAAGGAGCCACAGTTTATGTCATATGGGAAGAGTAACACCCTCTATACCACTAATGTCAATGCAAATTACCAGTTCAGTTTTTTGTGTAAAATTGACATTAAAATTTAAATACTAAATCCAAGTAATCTTTATTACAATTAACAATTTTGGCACAAAGCAAATATATGTTAAAATTTTGCAGATGATATTAAATTAGCAGAAAAATTAACTCACTGAATAAATGTGGAAAGACAATTTAAAATACTATAAAACATCTTTACATAAAACTTAATAAAAAGTCTAGAGTAACCAGTCATACTCAATTATTGTCATTGCAGTGTTATCTGTTAAAAATAATACACTTATCTTAATAAACATAACAAAATTGTACGAAAGCTGCAGTGTGTTAGCTGCAGAGAAGAAAAGATGTGCACAGATTGCCTTATATGTAAAATTGTAAGAGATTAATTTAAAATGTATCAGGTGAAATTGATGTTAAAAACATTAACAATTAAGATAATTACAAAACATTACAAGAAAAAACATCACCTTCAAGTAAAAGTGGATTTTGTTCTCACGTGGTGAATTGCTAAGTGTTGTCACATAAAGAGGAGAAACTCCGGAATACTACATCCGTCCTGTATCATGAAGTCTTCTGCCTCCAAGTAGGTGGCTGTCAAAAAGCTCCAAAACTGGTAGCTTTTCATCACCACCTACTCACTGAGCAGGCAGGTGCCAGAAAACCTCAGATGGCAAAAAATCTCAGTCTCCTCCACAAAGTCCATAAATCTGCCTTTTTCAGTTCTTTGTCGCAGTCTTACATGAAAGTGCAGGTATGGAACACCACATCCACTCTCAATAAGCAAAGTTAGATTTTTCATCTATATCTTGCCTTTCCAAAGCCATGTATTCACCAAACCCAACTTCATATCTTCTTCCTGTCTGCCCTACATGACAAAGAATCACAGTATGAAAATTTAATTGTATACACACTCGATTCATGATAAATTATTCTTCTGTCAACACTGAGTTAGAATAGGCCCAAGATTATTTATAGTTGAGAATAAAGCTGCTGTATTTTGTTTCCTAAAAATTGATGCTGTTCTCATACTAACTTTATCACACTATAGCAAACAAATGTATTTGTTATTATCGTCTTCCAATTTATTGGTAATATGTTGTCATACATCTTGTTGGCAATTAGTAGCAATTTTATTATAAATTTTATTTATATCATGTGGAGGATAGCCATTTTCTTTGGCAATGTTTTTAATGGTATCTAGCTCTTTTTCTCATTCAGCTTATGAGAGTGGGAGCTTATATAGACAATTAAAGTCGTATAATAACAAGTAGTCACAAGCTTGATGAGTCTATATGGTTCGGTTTAAATGGTACATTACCTAATCTGTTGTCACTACTATTGTAAACTGTGGTTTTAGTTTACATTTTTAAATTATTGATTCTTGTATATTTTCTTGTACTTTTAGCACTGAAGATAGCTATTCAATAGCTGAAATCTGAATCTGCAATAAAATACAGACTGGATTTGTGAATGACTGCTGAAGTCCTTTTCCTTTTTTGAAATATGCCACAGTTGAAACTTCCTGGCAGATTAAAATTGTGTGCCCGACAAAGACTCGAACTCGCTTTGCAGAGTGAAAATCTCATTCTGGAAACATCCCCCAGGCTGTGGCTAAGCCATGTCTCCGCAGTATCCTTTCTTTCAGGAGTGCTAGTTCTGCATGGTTCGCAGGAGAGCTTCTGTAAAGTTTGGAAGGTAGGAGATGAGATACTGGCAGAAGTAAAGCTGTGAGGACCGGGCGTGAGTCGTGCTTCAGTAGCTCAGATGGTAGAGCACTTGCCCACGAAAAACAAAGGTCCCGAGTTCGAGTCTCGGTCGGGCACACAGTTTTAATCTGCCAGGAAGTTTCATATCAGCGTACATTCCGCTGCAGAGTGAAAATCTCATTATGCCACAGTTGCTGTGCGCAAAAGGTATTATGGAGTCAAACTTGTTTATCTTTTCTGAATCAGGGATTTCATTATTTCTACAAATGAATCAAACTGTTTTTTAAATAAATCATTCAACAGCACCACAGCTTCAGGTTTGTTAAAACCAAGCCAGTATTCCGTTTTGATTCATCCTTCTCTTCTTCACTAGCAAACCCCCCACCCACCCCCCACCCCCCACCCCCAACCCCCAACTGTGTTAACATTTGCATACACACTCACTTATTCACATATATTCTCTTTGGATACCAACCTAATGGACAACTTTCAGGTTTATGGGGAGGAGAGTCACTTACTAGAAACTTCAGAGTGATCTGCCAGCCACTGCATCAAACTAGGATTTTCTTTTACCAGGGCTTTTGGAACGTGGCAGCCCTTAATAACCAATAATATTATCTGTGATCCAGTTTTAAAGTACAAATTATGTTAATTACCATGTCTTTTATTTATAATGTGAGTCAGACTGATTACACTACTCTGTTCCTGATGTTTTATGTGCTGACAATTGTCTCTTCATGTAAGCATTGGCTTATGTGGCCATTGTTACAGTCAGTAACATTATTCAAGGTATGTGATAGCATTGTCAATGTATAAAAGTTCTCATACTTTTTGACCACTGCTCCCTTCCTCAGGGAGTATTGCTGAGCAAAATACCCTGCGGAAGGCCATTTGCAACACTGCCTAAAATGTTGGAGAATTTTACATACTGACAATGCAGTCACATATTCTAAAGAATTTTATGGACAATAGTCTCTTCATAACTGTCATAATATGCAATATTTGAATAGATCTTTTGTTTGGTTGTATACCTGAACTGAACTTTTATTCACTTATATATTATTCACTGAGAGAGAGAGAGAGAGAGTAGCCAGTGCTGTGTCAGGACTAATATTTCTCCAATTTCACAAAGAACCACTTCATCTGCATATAAGCTATTATTATGATGTCACTACTCTCAGCATCTTCTTAAAGTTACTGATGTCACACCATGAGGAGCAGTCAGTGTAATCCTCCTGTCTGCATCTAGTGTAAATTTCATGGTCAAATGTGACAATGTGTTTCAAAGTGTTTCCGCATCACCAAACTGAAGACGGACTTGGTAGTCAGTCTGTTATTTACTGAGAGGGATAGTGAAAATTACCTAAAAAGCATATTCAGTCTGGCCAGCACTCCAGTCCACATCCTTAATCTGAGAAGCAGATTCGATCTGGGGTTGGTACACCTCCCTATGTCCTGAAAGCACTTTGTTATCTAGGCAGGTGTTGCTACACATACAGATAACTATTAGCCTTGTAGTCCGGCCCCGGTAGCTGAGTGGTCAGCATGACGGAATGTCAATCCTAAGGTCCCGGGTTCGATTCCCGGCTGGGTCGGAGATTTTCTCCGCTCAGGGACTGGGTGTTGTGTTGTCCTAATCATCATCATTTCATCCCCATCGACGCGCAGGTCGCCGAAGTGGCGTCAAATCGAAAGACCTGCACCAGGCGAATGGTCTACCCGACGGGAGGCCTTAGCCACAAGACATTTCATTTCATTTCATTAGCCTTGTAAAATACCAACATAATTGTATAACTATTAAACTACCAACAAAAGATAAACTGCAGCTGATTAATAAAAATGAGCAAACAGTAGTGTTTGTCAAATTAGTGGCTTTCCTTAGTATTTACTACATTAAATTTAGCTGTCATTAAGTAGTTTAGTGGTAATCTACTGTTAATACTGTATAATAGTCAAGTTTCTAAGTGTAGCTTCTCTATTGTTAACATAAACCTTGACTCATTTCACATCGATGAAGATTCTTCTTCTTGATGGGATCTACTAAATATGATGAATGAACTAGTCAGTCAGTATTTATTGTCATAATGAGAAGTTTAATTTCTATGCTCTTTTAACCTGAACACATTAAGAGTAGGAAGTGAAAGGGAAACAAAGAAGTAGAGGGCAAGACAGTGATCAGGAAAGTTTGCTGTTGATAAGGGAGGTGCTCTCCAGCTGTATGGTAGAAAAAGTTTCAAACAAATTATTTAACATTCTCTCTCTCTCTCTCTCTCTCTCTCTCTCTCTCTCTCTCTCTCTCTGTGTGTGCGCACGTGTGTGTGTGTGTGTGTGTGTGTGTGTGTGTGTGTGTGTGTGTGTGTGTGTGTGTGTCTCAATATCAACACAACGGAAAATAAAGTTTAATTTTTTATTTTACTGTTTTCTGAAAGCGTACCGTACACTGAATACTTCTCAGTTCAACAAATACTGAATTTTATGAAACTATATCTATGTATAAAATATAAAAACTGTATAAAGTTGCTCTTAAGTTCAAATGCTGCTTCTCTTCTTGATTCATGTCCCCAGCAAACAGCATTTGCTCTTCATTCTAGTGGAATTTCTTCCTGGATGATCTGTAAAAGAAATTATAAAGTAGTCTATGAGAATGCAGATTGCTATGAAATCATTTCAGGTTATTGTCATGAACCCATCCTTCAATGTCTCTTAATAATTTGCAAGGAAGTAAATGTCCTATAAGCTATAGAGCACACTGTTTTATGAGTGACTATTAAAAGAAAATGGTACCTCATCTTAAAAGACATATTGTTTATTTAATTCATTATGTAACGATTAGTTACAACTAGAAGAGGCATTTTTACCAGCCCACTAAATTTTCCAACACATTTACAGTTATGAAAACAGAGTTTCTTTTTTTTTTTTTTTTTCAATTTATAGCTGCCTTTTGTAGCTTTATATACAAATTGACTTGCATAAATTCTCCAGCATTCATGTGCTTTGTTCTGCTTTTTCTGTTTTAATAGTTTAGTTTGTGTTTATGATAGAAACTTATGGCTGCCAAGAAGAACTGTAAATTTGATTATACTTTTTTACATAACTTTCAATGTGAAGTTTTGATCTCTGAACAATGAGTTCAGTGGTAGTATTCATTTAGACAAAATTCATTATTTAAGGAAGCTGTGAAATTTTTAAAATTGCAACATATTTGAGGTAAGAGTTGTAAGATGGAAGATGTAAAAATCACTTTTTGTAAAGTGCTTCACTTGGATTCAACAGCGGCAAATAATTTCATTTAATAATTTTATATAGTGTCACATCTCAACCAGAATCAAGTCCCAATCTGAAAGCAGGATCATCACTGAAGTGTAACACTTAGCACTGAAACCACATTTTTCACAAAAACCGATGTACAGTCTGAACAGAACCAACATCCTGGATGAAGAGTGCTGCTGTTTATACAGATATCTAATATTCCTGAATATACAAACATTGAAAATGTAAGGAATTCTGAGAACCTACCAGAAATGATAAATACTAAATAATTTCTGGTGGTCAGGTTTGAACTGGCAACCTGCAGTATGCCAATCTGTCACCCTCATCACTACGCCACACTGAATGCAGCTCGGCTTGCAGCATTGCTCCATCTCCCAGAGAAACAGCAATCCACTGTTTCAGAAGTTCTCAGTGAAGCTGACTACAGTACTCTGGTTCTAGATCTCATCAGTGGTCATCTGCATGGTAGCACTGGCAGTTCCTCATATTCTAGTCATGTTGTTGCATCCTCTTCACTGTCCAGGTCTCTACCAATCCATTAAACACTATGCAAAGCAATGTAAAGAAGATAGCCCTTCCCATCAAAGCTACACAGTTATTGAGCACATCTTCAGTATCCTTGAACAAGAAGCTCCCACT
Source organism: Schistocerca nitens (assembly GCF_023898315.1). Taxonomy (NCBI): domain Eukaryota; kingdom Metazoa; phylum Arthropoda; class Insecta; order Orthoptera; family Acrididae; genus Schistocerca; species Schistocerca nitens. Next base: position 508,447,852 of record NC_064615.1, read on the forward strand.
GATCTGCTCTTCAGGATTGTAGTAGGGCTTCACATGGAGGACATGGGTAAAGTTTCTGTGCTTTTGCCTCCTTGATGAAAGTTCATGACCTGAACTTCACATGTGACGTCTGACAAGTGACAAAAGACACAGTACGATCCAAAGTAGCATTTCAGTAACTTTTCTGAAGGTCTCACTTTCCGCAAAGACATACCACCTCTCCTGAGCTGTATCTCACTGGCCAGTGCCTGGTGTTATAGCGCATTTGGTCTTTCTCATGGGTTTTCAGGATCCTTACGTGACCTAGCTTTCTCCTGGACATCCAGGGTCTGTATGTGAGCCAACTGTCTTGCTTCTTGGCCCTGCTGATGAGATGTTTCATGTAGTCTTCCTGAGTATCACCTAGTTAAAATGGAAACATTGTATCCATTGTCATTTCAGCCTCGCAACTGTGGAACAGAAAGAATGGTGTAAAGCCTGTAGTATCTTGCTTTGCCATATTGTATGTGGATGTGACAATGGTATCCCAATCTCTCTGTTTGACATTAATGTGCGAGAGCATATCTGCTAACATCTTATTAAAGCATTCTGTGAGACTATTTGGGGGGAGCTGTGTTCCTGTGAATGATTTCACAATGAGAATTACCTCTGATACTACTCTCGACTGGAAAACTTTTCTGTGGTCCAAGCTCATCACAAGGGGTTCTCCGTGCTTCAAAATGATCTCTTTTACCATGAACCTTGCCATTTTGAAAGCTTCAGCAGTCAGCACAGCTTTTGTGGCAACGTAGTGAGTGAGGCAGTCAGTGCAGACTGTTATCCATTTGTCAACTTCAGGAACCTTCCTAAGAGGTCAGTCCTAGTCCCGCAAAAAAGATGCTTTGGCATGTGGAGTTGGTATCAGATGCCCCAGAGTAACTATGTTATTTGCTTCTGTCACTGGCATTCCTTACATTGCCTCACATAGTGTTTAATGGATCAATAGATACCTGGAGACAGTGAAACGTGCATCTGATCCTCTTGAGGGTCTGCACAAATCCCAGATGAACAGGTGTTGGGACATCATGAAAAACTTCAGGATAGCGGACCGTACATGATCTGGGACAATGAGCAACCATTTCAGTCCAGTTGGGTCACAAATCATCATACACAATAGTTTGTTTATTAATTGGAATTCTTGTTTGGTTGGTTCCTAATTCCCCAAGGCTTTTGTGGTTTTCAGCAGTGCTTGAAATTTACTCTTTTCTGTGGCAATGTCATTTAATGTAGTGATGGCTTTAATTTTGTCCACAATATTGTGTTCCACCACAGATCAAAAAGGCAGTTGGCATCCTTGTGTTTGTGTCTGTTTTGTGTACCACTGTGATGTATTCCTGAAGCTTCAGTGCCCATCCACCAATTGACCTGACAGGTCCTTCAGGCTAGTCAGCCATCATAGAGAAAGGTGGCCCATCACAATGGTGAATGGGTTTTCCTTATAAATATGGTTGGAACTTGTTGAGAGTCCAAACAGCTGCAAGGCAGTCTTTCTTGGTTGTAGAATAATTACTCTCAAACTTGGGAAGTGCTCTGGTAGCATAAGGTGTCGCCTTTCCAGAACCTTCTTGTATTTGTACTAGAACTTCATCTATCCCATCGCTGGTGGAAATGCAAAGTTCTCTCTTGGCATTATTATCATACAGTGCTAGGACTGGGGAAAATGTTAGCGCTATCATAAGGAAAATGACGGATCTTCCTGACACCTCATTCCAGGAAAATTTGATATCCCACTCTAGCAGTTCTTGCAACAGAAGTGCCATGATACGTAAGTCCTTTATCAATCGCAGGTAATATGAGCACATTCTGAGAAAACTTCTCAGATCACGAATGTGCTGAAGAGTTGGAAAATTTGTGGCTGCTCCGATTTTCTCTGGATTGGGTGGACTCCATTGCCATTCACTATGCGCCCCAAACTTGTTACTTTTTTGGTCGCAAAGAGGCACTGTTTCAGTTTCAGACAGAGCTCACTTAAGCATGGTTGTGAAGCAGCTTAGGTGTTCTTCAAATTCCTGCAAAAAAAAAAAAAAAAAAAAAAAAAAAAAACAACTGTCATCCAGGTAGCAAAAACACATCATTCATTTAAGGTATCTAAGGGGATTGTCCACCATACAACAGTGGCTGGAGCGTTCTGTAGTACAACTGGCATACATTTGAACTCTTAGAGGCCATCATGAGTTACTGAGACAGAGTTTTCCCAGTTAGCTTTATCAACCTTAGTTTGGCAACTGCAAGTCCACAGTTGAGAAATTCACTGCTTATCTCAAGCAGTCTAGGATGTCATCAAAGTGTGGCAAATGTAGATCAATTTTATGATTTTGTTCAGTCTTTGGTATCAATGCAGAAATACCAAGTGCCATCTACCTTCTTCACAAAGTCCACAGTAAAAGACCAAGGGCACTCTGACATTTCAGTGGTGTCATCCTGCAGCACTTCCATCACACCCAGATTATCCATTGTTCAGCCAACACCCTATATGAGTGCTGGCTGATCTGTGGACAATCCCCAGTGTTGATATGGTGTTTTACCATGTACAGTGGGTCTGTATTTTCTCCACTCTAATGCATTGTCTGTAATGGTAGCAGAGCATGATTCTTCATCAGTGGCATTAAGCTGCCCTTCCTGGACTGGTTCAGCTAGCCCTAGACACACACACCTTTTGCAGTGTGTTCTGACTGCTTGTGATAATTAGTGGCACAAAGTTTCTCCTTGACCACCTACAATTCTTATGGTCATCACAGGCATCTAGATTTATTTTGTGAACCTGACCAGCTTTTTGCAAACAGCAAAAGCTTCAGAGCTTAACTGAGCATCTAAACTGATTACTGGAATTCAGCTCATTGATGATGGCAGGATAACGTTTTCAAAAGCAAACAACTCTCCAGAGCAATCTTTGTTGTGTGTGCTTTTTCAAATAGTTTTGTCAATCTTCCACAGTCTGATGGCTTGTGGTGCTTTGAAGAAGCCCCATACATGAACAACATTATGACCACTTTCTGACAAGATGACAAATTCAAATGGCTGTGTTCTGTCAATGATAGCTATTCTTGCAATGCATGTTCCTGCATGTATTTCCCATTTGTGACTTCCAGCTCAGTTGTTTTCATATAACAGAAAATAGTCTTCTTTAGCTGTCAACAATAAGCATTTGATATTACAGTAAAGGAAGTCCCTGATTTGACTAGCACCAGGACAGGTTGGCCATCAATGATAGTGTCGATGAGATTTCCTGATATCTTGCTGACTGTCATCCATGGAGGATTTCCATTGGCGGTGGCCTCATCTCCAAAGATGGTTGCCTCATTTCATTTTCCTGAATTCGGCAGGTAGGTGAGCAGTCGGTAACTGTACAGCAATACGGAACAGCTATGGTGTGTGGGGAATGACCATGTGCAGGGTATGGCAATGAGCTTTGTCCCATAGTTTGGCTGTAATCATATGAAGTTAACTGGTGCAAATGGGACTGTTGTTATGGCTAATGTCTTGCAATGTAATAGTAATCAAATATTTGACATCTTTCTCTGCAGTAACATACAATGTGTCTGGGTGTCCAATGTGAAAACAGATTGGCATGTTGTCCTCCATCGTCCAAAGGTCTGTTGTTATCCGGGGCATTATACATAGCGGAGAAATAGCTGTACCTGCATTGGTGGGTGCTAGGTTGTTTGACAGCTGTGGTATAAATCCAAGTCTGAGTCCATATTTCATGGTGTGTTCTACTGGTGGTGAAGATTGGTGCTAACATTTGATATATCTCTTGTCTATGCAGTCTGATACTTCCAGCTGCTTTAAAATAATGCTGTATCTCTTCTTTTACTATCTGGCATATGGGTGAAGTGACATCACGATGGTGTTCCACTAGGGCTGCAGAGATCATATCTCGAGGTCATATCTCTATCAACCAACTCCTCCCCCACCCCACCCCCTTCCCACATTGCATTTCCCCAATGTGCTGCCACCACTTGATGAATTCTTCTATTGTTCCATTAACAGAAGAGCTTGGTACATGTCATCCGTGGTTTCTTTCATCAAATGTAAGATTTTGTCAACTTTTGTCATATTTGGATTCATAAAGTTGCAAAGGAAAACAACATTCAGTATGTACGACCATGTCATTTTGTCATTAATTTGGACTTCATTCTTCAATTGTTCTTCCACTATGTGAAGTTACTGCTGACTGTTGCCAAATGTGTTCTTCAGTTTGGCGTGCAATTTATCCCAGGAAATGAACTTCTCTTCCTCTCCTGGGCTGTGTCATCCAAGTAAAAATACAGATTTGCCACATACATCATGGCAGCCCTCCTCTTCTCTTTGGCAACTTTATCAAATCCTCACAGCCATTTCATGGCATCCTGACCAATGTCTCCAGACTGTTTTGGAATCCATTAGTGTCCTGAATATACGAAACATGGGAACAATATAATGCTTATATCTTAGTTCCTGTCCATGTGGGCAATGCTTTTACATTGCCTAATTGGAAACATACCAATGGTCTTGCCACAGTGGTAACACCGGTACCTGTCAGATCACCGAAGTTAAGCACTGTCGGCTGGGCTAGCACTTGAATGGGTGACCATCTGTTCTGCTGAGCGCTGTTGGCAAGCGGGGTGCATTCAGCCCTTGTGAGGCAAACTGAGGAGCCACTTGATTGAGAGGTAGTGGCTTCGGTCTTGGAAACTGACATTCGACCAGGAGAGCGGTGTGCTGACCAGATGCCCATCCATATCTGCATCCAGTGACACCTATGGGCTGAGGATGACACAGCGGCCAGTCAGTACCACTGAGCCTTCATAGCCAGGAGGAGTTTTAGTTTTTTTTTTTTTTTTTTTTTTTTTTTAGTTTAACTGGAAACACAACGCAGTAGATAATTTGAAGTCCCTGGCATCTCCACCAAACAGTGTCACATCATAACCAAAATCAAGTCCAAATCTAAAAGCAGGAACATCAGTGAAGTGCAACACTTAGCAATAAAAAAATGTTTATTACGAACATCATCTTACAGCCATAAAAGACTGACCTCTTGGACAGATAATGCCACTGTTCACACAAACTCTGAATATTCCAGAAAATACAAACCTCGCAAACATAAGAAATTTTGAGAACCTTCCAGAAATGATAAATACTAAATAACAAATAATTCCTGGTGGTTGGGTTTGAATTGGCAACACACACCATGCCAGCTAGTGGCACTAACCACTAAGCCACACTGCATAAAGCACAGCTTGCAACAATTGAATTGCAACAAAAGAATTGAAGTCATCAGGCACAAGTGGGGAGGGGTTTGGTAGTTATCAGAAGCTCCAATGTTAGGCATCTTATGGGGGCCCTTAGGGAAATGGCATTCAGGGCTGGAAAGAAAACCAACATGCACTCGATATATCTGCTGGGGCAGGGGGAGGGGGCGGGGATGGAGGGGAGGGGGTTGTGGCATCCTTATCTGAAATGTGGAGGAGGCCTTGCCTGTGGCTATTGAGTGTGCAGTCATAGGCAAGTCGTAGCTCACGTCAATACCAATTATGCTTGTTGATTGGGTTCTGAGGCCATCCTCAGTTTATATGGGCAGCTGGAAGAAGTGGTGAAGACTATTGGCTTCATACTTGGGCACATGAAGCTCTTTGAGATACGCATTTACTTGAGATACTCTGATGAACGCTTGCCAATTCACGTGCAGATGGTGAAATCAGATTGTATACAGACTAAAGACACTTCAGCTGTCAAAATTTTATCAGTAAATTGTCAAAGTATTCATAATAAAGTTCTTGAATGTACTATCCTCCAGGAAGTTTGTCACATTCAAATTATACTTGGGCCCAAGAGCTGATTGAAATCCAAAGTACAAAGCTCGGAAATATTTAATGAGTCATGGAATGTATTTCCAAGACACAGATTAAATGCCATAGGAAGGGGAGTTTCATTGCAGTTTACAAAAATATTCTCTCTATTGAGGTCAAATATGAGTGTGACTGTCAAGTTTCCTGGCTATGTTTAACCAGGTCTAGATGAAACCCTGTTAATTGTTTGATGTTTTTACTAGCCACCAAATTTTGCTGTGGTAGTTTCAGAGTCAATCAAAGAAAATCTAGGCTCTGTACCATGAAAATGCCCAGATCATGCGGTATCGATTGGAAGTGACATTAACATGCCAAGTATATACTGGGCCATCTATGGATTCATTGCAGGTGGTACGGACAGTGTGAAGTGCTTCTGAACTCGTTTTCTGTGCGCTGTTGCGTGCAGCTCACATGCAATGGGAATATCTTGACCTTGTAGCTACAAATAGGCCTAATCTTACAGACGATGTCAGTATAGAGACAGCAATTACTGACTGAAGTCATCATAATGACAATGCTTACTAACGCTAATAAATCAAAGAAGGCTGGGAGGGTATTTTCGCTAGAAAGAACATATAAGCAGCTGTTAGTATTCCACTTAGACCATGAATGGACATGATTTAGTTCCAGTATGATGGACATAGAGAAATTATGGGCAAAGTTTAAACACACTGTAAATTGTGCACTGGAGAAGTATGTGCTAAATAAATGGATTAAGGATTGAAAAGACCCACTGTGGTAACTGGTTTGCTACCAAATAAGGAAAATGCTGAGGAAGCAAATACTGTTGCATTCTTGGTTCAAAAGTGAGTGAGCAAATGACAACAGGCCAAAGTTAGTAGGGATTTGTGTGTCTGTAAAAAGATCAATGCATAAAGTGTATGACAACTACCATCATCGTATCTTAGCAAAAGATCTTGCTGAGAACCCAAGAAAATTCTGATTTTACATAAAATCACTGTTCAGGTCGAAGGCTTCTTCTATCCAGTCACTCATTGACCAGTCTGGTATGGCAATGGAAGACAGCAAAAAGAATTCTGAAGTTTTAAATTTCATGTTTAAGAAAATATTCACTCAGGAAGATCGTACAAACATACTGTCATTTGATCATTCCACAAACTCCTGCATCGAGGACGTAGTAATAGGCACCCCTTACCTAGAGAAGCAACTGAAAGACTTTAAGAAGAAAGAAAGAAAAAAAAAAGTCATTAGGTCTGGATAAAATCTCAGTTTGTTTTTATGAAGATGGCTCTATAACACTGGTCCCTTACTTAACTTGTATTTATCCCAAATCTCTCACCCAGCACAAAGTTCCAAGCGAATGGAAAAAAGCACAGGCCAGAGGTGACACTGGTACTTAAGAAGGGTAAAAGAATAGACCCACAAAATTAAGACCAATATTCTTAACATTGGTTTGCTGCTGAGTTATTGAACATATTTCCAGTTTGAATATAATTAATTTCCTTGAGATGGAATAGCTTCTGTCCACAAATCAGCATAAGCATTTGTGCAAAACTCAGCTTGTCCTTTTCTCACATGATGTCCTGCAAACCATGGATGAAGCACATCAGGCAGATTCTATATTCCCAGAGTTCTGAAAAGCACTTGACATGGTACCACACTGCAGGCTGTCAATGAAGGTATGAGCATACAGTTTAGGTTCCCAGACGTGAGTGGCTCAAAGACTTTTTAAGTAATAGAACCCAGTACATTGTCCTGGACAGCAAGTGTTCATCACAGATAAAGGTACCGTCTGCAGTGCTCCAGGGAAATGTCATAGGACCAATTATATACTCTGTATACGTAAATTATCTGATGGAAAGAGTAAACAGCAATTTACAGTTATTTTCTGCTGATGATGTGGTGTACAGTAATGTGTTGTCACTGGGCATACAAGATGACTCGGACAAAATTTCTAGTTGACATGAAAAATGACAGATCTAAATGTAGAAAAATGTAAATTAATACAGCTTTAACATCATGTTGATGTCTAGGTCAATGGAGAAAGGACACAAGCTCAGATTGTGTCAAGGATGAGGAAGAAAATCATCTGTGTCCTTTCAAAGGAACCATCCGAGCATTTGCCTGGAGTGGTTTTGGGAAATTACAGAAAAACTAAATCTAGATGGCCAGACAAGGATTTGAACCATCAGTCTCTTGAATGCAAGTCAATCTGTTAGAGAGACCATGTATAGAATACTAGTGTGACCCTTTCTTTAATTACTGCTAAGGTGTTTGGGATCCCCACCAGGCCGGATTAATCTTCTCAAAGAACTTCAGAAGCGGGCTGCCAAATTTGTATATGGTAGGTTGATTAACATTTAAGTATTGTGAAGATGCTTTAGGAACTCAAATAGGAATCCCCAGAGGGGAACACTATTGAGAAAAAGTTTTCTTCTCTAAGAGCTTCTTAAAACAGTGGCAAACTGTTGCCTTGGAAAGGTGTAGAGTTGTGAAACCCTGGTACAAATGATTCAAGAGTTGATTTGTATTCAAACTCCATTGCTGCCTCAGTCCAAATATACACATGATAAAATAAATGGACTAACAACCCCACAGTAGGCTGAATAAGCTGTAAGTTGTACAACTAACTTACAGCTGGTGCCATAACTGACCACCTCTTATGGAAATTAAACAATCTACAGCAACTCCGTAAGCCACAAAAAAATTTGTGACCCATGTACCTTATCCTTTGAACATCCTATTCTAATTTCTGATATTAAATGAACCCTGAACCATCTAGCTTTTAATATTTGAGTAAATAAACCAGGGAAGTAAAGCTGGAGAAGCTAGAAGTTGACTGAGGACAGAAAAAGTATGTTTGAAATCTAAAACTGGAGGGACTTTCCTGAAAGTAACATTTGATACCATTGTCACATCCAACTCTTCACTTGAATTTTGCCTCTCACCTGATTCAGAGCTCAGCTCCTAGCACACCTTTATATCCTTCATTTATCATACATATTTCCTTATTACCTTATCTCCTAACGAAGGGACTGCTTAAGAAATATTGACGGATCAATTACTAATACTGCTTCAAAAATACTGAACAGTCAGTGCCTGATATGAATGCTTTACCTGCCTGCCTATGTGGCAATAAGTCCTCCAGTTGATCCTGTATCACAAATTAAAGTGGAGAATTTGCTCTTCTAATTCACCTTGTCTTATGATGATAAACTATGGATTTTTTTATAGCCAAAACTTGATTATGTTAAAGATGAGAATAATTTCTTTACTGGATCTTGACTTATGATGATGGTCAAAGGCTCATTTTGGATATTTGATGTTCATAATGTTTCACATGGTATCTGACATTATTTTATACCATACACTGCCACAGCACACTACCAGTATACAAATATGAACATTATTTACATCACTTACAAAGTATACATCTTATCTGAAAGGCATAGTGAGAATTACAATAAACTGATAACCATTTCTTCTCGGCTAGGCAACTCTTTACTTTCATGATTTAAATTTAAATATAAGTATAAAATATACATATTATTTTGTATTATTCCATTTTAGTTTCAGGAAAGTTTATTAGCTTTCACAGCATGCCAGTGTCATTACGTATTGCTGTAAAGCTGCAAAGAGCAGTAGACTTCAACATTATGTACAAATATTTAAAGATATTTTCTATTTCATGATGCATTAAACAGTTCACAATTATTTCCGTTTAGCAATCTGAAAGACACTATGTCAGATAAGGTGTTTTTTGAACAACACTGAATTAACTTATCAAAATTTTCTATAATTTTTTGTAAAAATATTTTCTCCAACGTTTTGTGCAAACAATGTATTTAGAGAATGGCATTCCCTGCTTCAGCAAATTTTTAGACTTATATATGCTTGTGTCATAGATGTATAACAGCATTAATCTATAATGTAGTTGAAACATAACAGTCTAATTGAAACCCATCTAAAACACACAAATTTTAACCATAAACAGTAATTTCTGACATAAAGGTGTATGCAAATGTGTACTTGTGGAAAAGTTACAAAGAAAAAAATTATGGAATCTTAATTACACTAATGTGTAGAAGTCCGTTAATTGGTAGGAATATTTTATATGGTATGAATCTTCCGTAATTAGTAAGTATAGCATGTGTATTGTTAACATTTGATACCTAAGCGTTTATACACCCTTCAATTAATGTATACACTAGAATTCACTCGTGTTTAATATAAAAGAGTCAAGGTAATTATTGAAATGTGTCATTGGTTTTAGGATGAGAGTTTTAATTGTAATTTTATTAAAAAACCCTTTATAACAATGCCTAGGATTGTTCAGATTATATATATAGGGGTAACCATATTGCCATAAGGAAGTCAGTCTGGTTTTGGTTTTTGAGCAGTGAGCATGTAGCTGCTCCTTTTGTATTGTAAGTATTGTTTTCCTTTGTAATAATACTTTAATTTTGTTTTGAAAGTATAATAAATATATTGAAACAAAATACAAAATTGAATTTTAATTTTAACTTTTCCGAAGTTAAAATTTTACAGTCACTGAAAACTTAGGACTTCAGCTGTGACAGATCTTCAGAAAGGTGAATACCCAAACCTCAATATAAATGTTTAACCTAGGAATAGTTACGTTTTATAGTCCAGTGAAGTTTTTAGCCACACACTAATTTCTATTTCTCTTGGTACCGACCTTTGCACACAGTTGTCGGTACTGGTTGTCTGTTGCACCTTCAGCTCTTGGCGGCAGAGGCTTCCCCCTGCGCCGGAGTTCTTGCACCACGTCGACCACATCAAATATCGATACAGGGTCCACCTTGTTGCGTACTACCAGCCCAACTAGATATTCTATGTAGTGCGGCCTGTGAAATCAAACAAAGAGAGAGACGCACCTTGAGCAATCGTCCACGATACACCTCCTCTGGAGTCCCATAAGGTCGCGGTGGCAAGCGTATGCTGGCTCGCCTGACCAGCGTTTCAAGATCATCAGTGTACAGTACACTTACAGTATCCAAGCCAGCATTCCGGATCATTCTACTTAAATACTCTACATAGTGTGGCCTGCAAGGGAAACAATTCCATAGTTCGGATCTGTACCTTCCAATATGTTAGTTCTTTCCTTTGCAAAACAGTTTATTAATTTGCAAGTAGCGTTATCCCATTAACCATTAGAAACCGTAAATGTATAAAATCAGTATGAATTGATATGTCATTAAACAAACAAAATCAACTGTTTGTTTTGCATATGTGCTGCAATATATTTGTGGAAGAGTGAATTACACCAATTGTAACTTGTTTCAATGCTTGTTTTAAATGCTGTTAAAACACACACACAAACACAAGTATTTCATGTGCATAAAGAAGTAAAGTTTCAGCATCTTCTGGTAGAACATTACTGATATACTAGTGAAGCATCAGCTCTGGAACTAATTATGAGAATAAACCTAATACTTACTTACCTTTGATTTCTATTTTTGTATCACACGTACAATGACACACTTCCATCACCATCTCAAAATAAATGACTCAGGAGGATGAAAACTGATTTTAGTCCTTTAACAACTATGTGGGCTTGCTGAAAAGTAATGCCTCTGAATTTATGTGAAAACTCTCAACACTTTTTAAATAAAACATGCATTACTCTCATTCTACATCTTTACCCTTAAAGGATACATATTTATTTCTCAACATAGTCGCCATGGCAATGAACAAATTTCTCCCGACATGAGACCAATTTGTTGCCAACATCATTGTAGAATGTTTTACTCTATTGATGGAGCCACAATCTCACCTCTGCTTGCACAACTTCTTCACTGTCCAAGTGATGTCCTCATAAGTGTTCTTTAAGTTTTGAAAACAAATGAAAATCTGACATGGAAGATGACTGATGGCACTGTCATGGTGTAGGAGAGGGTGCTCCATGTGTGGACAAACTCTTTGAATTCAAAACTCGATTACAATACACTGTCTCTTGCACACCGACATTCGGAGCCATGTAGCAGCCAAGAACTGCAAATATGTAGACATGAAGAACAAAGATGTGCAATGTTAATGAGGTTTGTTTTATCTAAAAAGCCTTAAGAGTTTTCAATAAAATATTGGCATTTTCAGTGTGCCCTCATATGTTCAAAGTCTTTGTACTCTTTTCATAGAGACCAGAGCCCAGAATGCTATGAAACTACATCATGGTCTTTTAATATTCATAACATAATGTGAAGAACATTACAATAGTCTGAGAGGCAAGTACTATACTATTCTTTTGAACTGTTACTGATACCAATCAATACTTTTCACAAAATGTCAGCAACAATACAAGATGATAATGTCTCTATTACAGAATTGTGTATGAGCACTTATCACTCTGATATCGTTGTTCCTTCACTCAAAGTGCTCACTGATTTTTCACTTAGTGCAGGCCCTGAAACAATTTCTCCAGAGGCAGAGCTTTTACGCCATTTCAATTGGAACTTCTGAGTCACTAAGTTTGTATTGGGGGCCATGGAATTCCAAACAGCCAGGGTCAGTGGTCATGGGGTAGCATCATTTTCTTGAATCACTTATAGGGTGAGGACTCCATTTTGGTACCTTAAAGATATCAATAATCTATTTTCACATTGAAGCTAAGGAATGAGGTGGTGTTCTACAGAATTGGCAAGAAAAGGAACATATGGGAAACATTGACAAGAGGAAGGGACAGGATGACAGGATGTGTGTTAAAACATCAGGGAATAATTATATATATAATTGAGTTGCCCCGATGGGCAATGCATCCACAACTTTCAGAGCAGACGCAGAGCTATGTTCGACCTCCTGTGGGAGTCGCAAGGTAGCGAGAATGGTGGACATGGAAGGGGATTGCAGATAGGTGGGAATGTGGGTCAGCCGGGAGGTGTGTCAAGATAGTCTACGCAATTGTGATAAAAACTGTGTCTGGTGGTGTAGTGGTTAATGCAACTCTCCAGTTAGCAGGAGATCCCAGGTTCAAATCTCAGTACGGCACACATTTTCACTCATCATCGCTGATTCTGCATAGAGTCCTAATTCAGCTGATATCATATAAGTTTCTTCCCTCTCCTTTCTCTTTCTCCCCCCCCCCCCTCTCCCCTCACCACCTTCAATTTACATAATCAGGGAAATCCATGATACTAATGGGTGCTTTAGAGGGTGAAAACTGTAGGGCAGACTGATACTGGAATCTTGCAGATCAAAACACACACACACACACTTATACAAGAAGAATCCATGAATCTCTATATACACTTCAACACACCTGCTTCTCTATGTCACATATAATATGTGATGTAACAAACAGTGTCAATTCTGTCCTTTGTCTTTTGTCAAATGACTGTCTCAGCATTTTCCACTTCACCTTCTGTGATAGCGATGTAGATAACCGGAAAGAGCACAATAATAGGAATCTGCCATTTTCTTGTCTGTTAACCAGATCTGCTAATTAGCTATACTCTGCTCAAATGACTGGGTTGGGAATGAGAGTGACATAAGGATGGGCTTGGATGTTGTGTTAGTTGGGTGGGTGACTGGACAGGACTTTAGGAGGAGTGGAAAGGAATTTGAATAGAATGTCCCTCATTCCAGGCCATGATGATAGATAATCAAAGCCCTGATGAAGGATATGGTTCTGTCCAGGGCAATAATGGGTGACGAAGGGGGTGCCCCTTTGTAGCTTATTCTTGGGATGGGGATATGGCAAGGGAAATCTGTTGGTGGACTAGGTCTGGAGAGTAGGGCCTCTCTGTGAAAGCCTTCATGAGACCCTCAGCATGCTGGTCAAGGGAGTTCACAACATTGCAGATATGTTGTCCATGGGTGGTTGGGCTGTATGGGTGGGATTTTTCGGTGCGAGAGGAATGGCAGCTACAGAAATGCAGGAATGTTTGTGATTAGTGGGTTTAATAGGCAAGGAGGATGCCGTGTGGGTACCCATGGCTGTGCTGCAGATTTGTTTGTATACATTCCGTTCAAAGTATTTTTGTGCTAGGATATAATGGAAAGGTGTTTAGGGAATGAGACAGAGCGTTTGGAGTCTGAAGACATTGAGAGAGGTAGCAACAAGGCCATAGGCAAGAGAGATGGTAGTGTACTGGGAGGTGGCATCAACAGTGACTAGTAGGGACCCAGTAAATAGAAGGGTGGTGGGTATGATGGAGAACCAGTAAAGTACCTTTGATGTGGGATGCTAGGCTTCAGGCAGTTGGTTAGAGGTATTGGTCAACAAGAGTGGAAATACGATACCCAGTTAATATGGGGCATCCAGGATTGTTGGATTAGTGGATTTTGGGGAGCACATAGAAAGTGGGTGTGCAGGGTATCATTGGTGTGAAGAGGACAGACTCAAGGGATAGTTTTCGGGAAGCACCTAAGGGTTTCAATGATGGACATCCTACCCAAGATCCAAGATCCATCTCTAGACCACATCCACTCCCAACCCCTTGCCTTAGGCATCATATCCTTGTGGAAGACTAAGTGCAAGATCTGCCCAGTCCACCCACCCAGCACTTCCTAATGCAGCACTGTCACAGGCTTATCCTATCCCATCAAAGCTGGTGCCATGTGTAAAAGCAACCATGTCTTATACCAAATCTGCTGCAAACATTGCACAGCTTTTATGTCAGCATGACTACCAATTAGCAGTCAAACAGGATGGATGGCCGCCACCACACTGTTGCCAAGAATAAAGTTGACCACCCAATAGCACAGCATGTAGTTGGGCATAAAATGCTCAATTTCAGTGGCATCTTCACAGCCAAGGCCATCTGGATCATCCCATCTATCACCAGAGAATTATACTTACAAAACATGTTTCACTTCCATAGTCATCCTGGCCTCCGTCTCTGGTAACCCACCACACACTCCATCTAACAGTTTCCCCTTTCTCTGTCCTATCATTCTCTCCCAATCCACCTCACCCTCACATGCTCCATTTCTCACCAGCTTCGACACTGATGCATTGCATGCTTAGCCTGTGCACCTGCCATCCCTCCATCCCACATTCCTAGCAGCAAACCAGCCACCTCCCTCTGAGCCACTAGCCACCCAACCCTAATCTCTCTTCCCTTTTCCCTCTTCTCTCTCCCTTCTTCCCACCTCTCTCCCTCTACCCACCATACCCAAAAGAACCCCTCCCCAACATACTGAACCGACCAAACTGCAGCACTGGCATTGTGCATCCAGCCAGGGGTGGGAGAAAGAGAGAGAGAGAGAGAGAGAGAGAGAGAGAGAGAGAGAGAGAGAGAGTGTATTTACTAACTGTATTTCTACTCTAGCTCAGAAAAGGATGACTCCAAAAGCTAGCAACTTTTTTTTCTTTTTGTCTGTGCCTATTGATGACAATGCTTCTGATTTCCAGTGAGTGGTCTCCTATACTCCAAAAGTAAGTATATTCTACCAGAACTTTCCTACTATAACAGATTGTTGGTGATGTTAGTTCACTACACTGGCAAGACAGAATCCGGCACTATTTTATAATATGCAGATTTATCCCACCATTAAGCGAGATGCCAGTAGAAATTATACTTGAACAATATACAGTGAGGACAGACATATTGCTGAATTAAATGTTGCAACAAACTCCGTCTCGAAAAACCTATCTGACATGAGGCTCTAAAGTCAGAAATGTTCACATATCTAGTAACAAGAATATGCTGAATAAGCTGGAAGATACAGCAGGCATTTTCATCTGCACAAGTAAAGTAATTAGGTTAGTAGTGGCTGCTGTTGGTTACTGACACTGATTTCCATTCCCAAGAAAATTGCTTTCATATCTAAATTAATGATATCAGAAACATTGGATTAAGGCACTGATTTGCAGTCAATGCCACAAAAAAACAACAAAATTCATTGTTCAGCAATACTCCCATTTCAGACTACTTGATAACAGTGACTGAATGCTGAGCAGAACATGGTAATGGAGAATCTTTCACTGCCTGTATATTAGACTGGACTGTGCTGTCTTTGTCTTTTCAGAAGTTTGGTAATGGGGCAGAATGTATTCATAACTTTAAGTATGGAAACTTCAATATTGGATGACATCTTTATTATTTTTAATTGTTTCATGATACACAAAAATCATGTCATGACATTATAGTAAGAAATATATTCTTATGTTGTTGTTGTGGTCTTCAGTCCTGAGACTGGTTTAATGCAGCTCTCCATGCTACTCTATCCTGTGCAAGCTTCTTCATCTCCCAGTACCTACTGCAACCTACATCCTTTTGAATCTGCTTAGTGTATTCATCTCTTGGTCTCCCTCTACGATTTTTACCCTCCACGCTGCCCTCCAATACTAAATTTGTGAGCCATTGATGCCTCAGAACATGTCCTACCAACCGGTCCCTTCTTCTTGTCAAGTTGTGCCACAAACTCCTCTTCTCCCCAATTCTATTCAATACCTCCTCATTAGTTATGTGATCTACCCATCTAATCTTCAGCATTCTTCTGTAGCACCACATTTCGAAAGCTTCTATTCTCTTCTTGTCCAAACTATTTATCGTCCATGTTTCACTTCCAGACATGGCTACACTCCATACAAATACTTTCAGAAATGACTTCCTGACACTTAAATCTATACTCTATGTTAACAAATTTCTCTTCTTCACAAACGCTTTCCTTGCCAGTATACATTTTATATCCTCTCTACTTTGACCATTATCAGTTATTTTGCTCCCCAAATAGCAAAACTCCTTTACTACTTTAAGTGCCTCATTTCCTAATCTAATTCCCTCAGCATCACCCAACTTAATTCGACTACGTTCCATTATCCTCGTTTTGCTTCTGTTGATGTTCATCTTATATGCTCCCTTCAAGACACTATACATTCTGTTCAACTGCTCTTCCAAGTCCTTTGCTGTCTCTGACAGAATTACAATGTCATCAGTGAACCTCAAAGTTATTTTCTTCTCCATGGATTTTAATACCTACTCCGAATTTTTCTTTTTTTTCCTTCACTGCTTGCTCAATATAAAGAGTGAATAACATTGGGGATATGCTACAACCCTGTCTCACTCTCTTCCCAACCACTGCTTCCCTTTCATGTCCCTCGACTCATATAACTGCCATCTGGTTTCTGTACAAATTGTAAATAGCCTTTCGCTCCCTGTATTTCAAAATAGAAACTTTCAGTGACAAAACTTCCTACTTCTGGCTCCTAAGGAAATTAGAAAGAAATGAAATATATGATAATAAGTCAAATGGAATTTTTTGTAATTCAGAATCACTACAGAACAAGATAAATACATGGGAACATACTACTGTTGATCACTGCTAGATCATGATTTGAATTAATATTCACTAGTCCAGTATTTGGTTCCTAGTTTTTTCCTAGCCATGTTGTAATTCATGTAACAGTTACCTTCCAGTCTTCTCCAAGTATACCCTCATTACTAGTTTCTTGAAAGACAGGGCCTATTTGGCACTGGCAGATCATAATTACATCTTTTTTTTATATCAAACCCATTGACTGCTGAAATGTAATGATTTTGTAATGTATTTTAAACTCTGAAATCAAATAAGATTGGGAAGAGAATAATCAGGTATTATGTACAAGTTTTGATTGGTGTTGGCTTCCTGCCAAAACTGAGTGCCATGTGAGACATGTACAGTCCCTTAATACTAGTTACTGTTTCCTACTGAAGTATGGTGTGGAGAAAGTTCCTTACAATATTTAAACTGTGTTCTGAGCAGTCATTTCAAAAGTAGCCAGATCAGCAACAGCAGATAACAGAAACAATTTGATAACAATAAGTGTTAGAAAATCCTCTCAGACCCTTAAATAACTCAGACTCAGCACTATATAAAAAAAAGGTCCATCGGGAGACAGGGTGCTTAAATTTTTATCAAAATTACAAAGATTTACAAAAGGATATTGTTTGTTTCAAAGAAATCTATCAAATGACAAAAAAATATTTAATGATGAAAATAAAATAAAGACGATCTGGAAGTTGTAAAACAAGAAACAAGGTTAAATATTATAACTTACAGACAGTGGGTAGAGCTGGGTCAACAAATGATTCACAGGAACTAGCAAATTTTGTGACTGGATAGTTTTCCAGTACTACAACTAAAATATCCAAACGAAGATGTTGCACCAGAAAAATTTACGCAGCAAGTACAGTGAATATGAAATCTGGAAAACATTGCAAAAATTAAATAACAGGAAGTTAAAAGGCACAGATGAGTGCCCATCAGTCTACTCAAAAAATACTTGGAGAGCTTTCAAGCTTCTGGAATATAAGAAACAGGCCATAGCTGTAAATTAAAGAAAAGTAATGCAGACAATATAGAAAATTATTAGCCAATCACTTCAGTGGTATCATTCTAAAACATAACAGAATCAATAATGAAAGACAGAATAGTCACTCACTTGAATGAATGTTGCCTTGTCAATGAAGCACAGTTTTGTTTCCAAAGTAACAGTAGAAAGAGTACTGAATCAATCACAGCTGTGTCATCTGCACAAGGCCTTTGATACAGTATATCAGAGCTAGTCAGATTCAATATTGTAAATTGTGGGTGTTTGCTGTGGCAGAAGTATTGAAGGAGAAATGTCTCTCTGTCTCTGGACAAAAGCACTGATGTTGCTCTATTTTTGTGAGGTGCAGACACTGAGTTCAGTGTGATGAAGGAACTCCTTGATTTGGTACCAATGTTTGACATGATTATGGTCAATGTTGTATTTTGTTGCTTAAAAAATGTAATTGATTAAACGAACATAGTTGGGGAAAACTTTCATCAGTCACAATGCACTGAACTCCTGCGTTAACTGGTCACAAGTTTGGTGTTGTTACTTTTGTGAGATAAAAGTTGAATTTGGTACCCAGCAGCCAATACCAGAAATACATTGTGTTCTATATAATGCTATCTGCTAGCAAAATGTGCCAAAATAAATGACATCATTGATGTAGTTGTAAAGACAGTTAATATGCTCAGATCACATGGTTTGAGGCATTGGGGATTCACATACTTCCTGAACTCAACTGTGAAGATGACTATGTGCCTTATTTTTGTGAAGTCTGCTGACTGTGTAGAGATGTTGTTTTGTAACATTTTTTCAGCTTACTTCAATATTATTCATCAATATGCAAGGAAAACCAGTAAAAGAGTTTTACAAACCCCGCGGGTATTAATTTTGCCTTTTTGACTGAGCACCTGGATATCCTGAAAACTTTGCAAGGCAAATATAAAATAATTACCAAAGTCTTTGACAACACTTTGGGTTTCAACAAAAAATTACTTTTGAGGGTGAAGAAAAGTTCAAAAAATTCATGTGTACAGTTTCCAAATGTTAGACTAACTCTAAGTGAAAAATACCTGGATAAGGAGATATTAAATGAATATGGATTTGTTACTATGCTAAAAGCTCTGACAGAAAATTTTGACAACCTATCTAATGACTTAAATCAGTTTCAATTTTATTTTAGCATTTTTGCAGCTCATTTTGCAGTGGTCAGTGGCAAGGCATCCCCTGAAATCCAATTGGAGCTCACTGACTTTCAGCATCATATGGTGAAGGATAAGTTTTGCTACAAGTTCTGAGAGAAAATGTTAACAACAGATTTAGTGATTTCAATCAGTTTGAATTTTATTTAAGCATTTTTGCAGCTTCCTTTGCTGTGTTTATTGAAAAGGCAACTCCCAAAATTCAGTTGGAGCTTACTGACATTCAGCATCATATGGCGAGGGATATGCTTTGAGCTGCAAAAAACTTAGAAATCTTCTAGAAGAGTTTTCCTCGTAAAGAGTTCCCACATTTGTTTTAAATAGCCTCTTGAGTCTGCAATATGTTTTGAACCACATACTTGTATGAAAGTGTATTTCTGATAGTAAAATTAATGAAATCAAAGTGTAGGAGTAGGCTCATTGATGTACATCTGACTGGAGCAATGAGTTTGATGCAAAGCAGTTTCGTTCTAAACATTGAGACTTTAACAAATAGAAAAAAATAATTTTAATGGAATTGAGTACTATAAAACAATGTTTCTTTTTCCCAAGTAGTAGGCCTGCTCTGGACGTGACACTTTTGTGTGAGATTAAATGAAATATTTGCTTTGAACTTGTGTCCACAAATTCTAAAGTTTTTTTATGACCCCATTCCACCTGCAACTGTTAATAGTGCAATAGTATGAAAAGAAACTAATTAATAGTTGCAAGCAGCATGGAATTATTTAAAAAGTAAATGAAATATGTTAATAGCTGTTTAAGAAATAGCATGTGTTCTTTGCTCATTACATTAAATGTGTTTATTAGTTACATAAAATTAAAAATTACAATGTTTTGAAAAGGAATGGACTAAAACTTTGAGTCAAAATAGGTACATGTTTTTCACCAGCAATTAGCAGATCTATACTGAGGTGACCTCTCCTTCCTGTAAGCACTCTCAAAGCTACACTCGCTCCTCACCCCCCCCCCCCCCCTTACCCCAAATCCCACTCTCATCTGTAAAACTAATGTTCCACAGTTTTTTCTTAATAGATTTACTGGAAGTAGGGGCAAGTAAGTTACACATCCTTTCTGCCTTTTTTGCTTTTATATTTTACCAGCTCTTCTACCAAGCAAAGTAGCATCAAGAACTGTGCTGCTGAAGACATTTATTTTGTATTAATCATTTCTTTGTGAAGCTACTCAGATGAAACAATGCTATAGGAATGATACTGTGACAACAACATGCATTTACAGTCACTGGCTGAGAAAAATGCTTTTTGTCATAGGCAGAAGACAGGAACAATAATTGAAACTTCCTGGCAGATTAAAACTGTGTGCCCGACTGAGACTCGAACTCGGGACCTTTGCCTTTCGCGGGCAAGTGCTCTACCAACTGAGCTACCGAAGCACGACTCACGCCCGGCCTCACAGCCTTACTTCTGCCAGTATCTCGTCTCCTAGGAACAATAATTGCTAGGCGAATTCAGGTACCACTCTCATTTAGTTCTTAAATTGTCTTTTATTCTTGTATTTTTCTCCAGTCAAGTTTTGTCACCCCCTATATATGTATGCCCTCACTGGTGGCCTGTCCATCCGACCCCTCAATATGGTTCTGGCAATGAGCAAGACAGTTATAGTCACTGTGGAACCTTTCCATGTAAATATGCTGTATGCGTATCAAACTCTCACATCAAATGACTTGACGGTGTTACCCACTGCAGCTCTCATGCCCAGCCCTGCTGTAGAGCATAAAACTGTTTTTCCTCCCTATTACCCCATTTTCTACACATAAGCACAACCAGTCACTGGCAACTCCTCTTATTCCAAATGATTCTAGTTGTTTTTCTTTTTAAAAAGAAAAAAAGCCATGAATCATTTGGAATAAGAGGGGTAGCCAGTGACTGGTTCTACCCATGCCTAGAAAATTGGATAAAGAGGATAGGAATAACACAGGCCACGAATAAAGCTTTTTTTTTTTTTTTTTTTTTTTTTTTGGACACATTGTCAGATCCTTATTACACTCAGTATTATAGCTGATTAGTGATTCTGGCTAACTAGAGAGTAACTTTGTTTTCCAAGTAGTGCAGTCCACTCCATTATCTCCAGTACTATCAAAGGAGCTGACAAACAGTTGGAGTCTAGCACTGCAAATTGAGGGAGCTGTCATTTGACCACAGCACAGTGAGTTAAAGGATCTGATTTACAGACAAGTATTTGGAGCTTCTGACTTGTAAGCTCCCTCTTGTTATGTGTAGCGGTATCACAAGAGGTGATGAGGAATGTGTGTGTGTGTGTGTGTGTGTGTGTGTGTGTGTGTATGTGTGTGTGTGTGTGTGTGTGTGTGTGTGTGTAGAGGGGGAGAGTGGTAAGGAAGGTGGGGGGAAGGAATTATAGAGTAGAATATATTTACAGTTTTGTTCTCTTCAGTTACTAATGAGCCCATAGTAACTATTCACCAAAGTTAAAATAGATTATCAATATTTTTAGTGTATCAAAAAGTATCTAGAGTCAAATAGGTGCCTCACCCTGCATGTGGGACTTGAAGAGGTGCTACCTGAGGACAACATATGTCAGCTGTTTGTTCAACCAAAGACACTCAGAGGTTCCAGTTGAAATGGGTGAAAAACTCTGCTTCTGGAAAGACTGTTTTGCAATCAGCATTAATCAACATTGGTGCTCCTCAAGGTAGCATCTCATGATCAATACCGGCCAGTCACCATATACTTCAATGAGTTTTCAGAAATTCTGTTTGTTGATTAAAGCTATATCATAATCAGAAATAAAATACCAGGACATCTGGCAGATACAGAAAAGGAAACTCTCAAGCTCGCCAGCTTATAATAAACTAATATAGAACATTAAGGAAACAAACAGCAGGAATTTCCATTTAAAGGAGGAAAATAATCATGTGACATTACTTGTAGACTGTAAGCTGCAGACTGTATAACAGATGCAAAATTTTCTGCAATGAATATTGACTGCCATCTGAAGTGGATGAAATAAATCAGATTGTAGTGTGGCAGTTTAGGAATTAAATTAGGAAATGAGACATTAAAAGTAATAAGCAAGCTTTTCCATTTGTGCAGCATAACTGATGATGACAGAAACAAAACAAATATAAAATGCATACTGGCAGTAGCAGGAACAGATTTTCTGAAAATGATAAAATGTTAACAGCTAATGTAAATGTAAGTGAAGTTTTTTCTGGAAGTATTTGTCTGGTGTGTAGCATTGTATTGGATGCATAGAGTTAGTAAAGCTATTTAATAAGGAGATACTGAAATGAATGGGGGAGGAAAGAGTTTCTTGGCACAACTTAACAAAAGAAGTGGTAGGTTAATAGGACACAACCTGAGACACCAAGAGCAGTTAATTTGGAAATGAAGGGTAAGGGGGGGGGGGGGGGGGGAGAAGGGCAAAAATTATAGCTTGAGACTAAAGCCTGACAACAATAAACAGCTTCCAGTGCATGAAGGATGCAGTAGTAGAGATAAAAAGACTTGTACAGGATAGAGTTACTAGGAGGTATGCATCAAACCAGTCTATGAACTGGAGACCACACCACCTCAAGTGAAATGAAAAAAGAGATATTAACAAAGATTATGTCAGCAGTACATTATGGCCTCAGAGTTCTGTCATCAATTCACAAGAAAGAGCGATGTGTAATTACACGCTATTCCCATAGTCACTCAAAGAGGACCATAAGGATAACAGCCAAAAGTAATACCAGAGCTCACTCAAAAAAGTATGTTTAATTAAGCAGGGAGTGTAACTGCACCAACTGATTACACATACCAGTCTGTTATGTGCAGTAAGAAGAAAAATTATAAATTATTAGAACAGCAGCAGCATTCATAATTGTGGAACAAGAGCCAGGCTCAACTTACATTTACTGAGAATAAATAAATGAAAATTGAAAAATATCATTTTCTACAAGGGACTGAAGTGTGCTTGATAAATTGCTCAAGGAGATTATACAGTGACATAGACAACTGAAATCCAGATATTTAAAAATTCCATTAAAGCTCACCTCTCAAATAAAACTTATTAAACAGTCAAGAAATATTTAGAGAACATAGAGAAGAGATTGGCAGGAAGGTAACACAAATTAATAATAAACAGCTTTCTACCGTATGCAGTCAAAATACAGTTCATTGTAATGAAAAATCATATGTTCAGAGAGAGAGAGAGAGAGAGAGAGAGAGAGAGAGAGAGAGAGTGTCATTCAAGTAGTGACAGGTGCAACTACTGTTAGTGCTTTATTCAGTGAGAAAAACTGTTCTGATCATCATTTTAACTGTAGTAGTCAGCAATACATTTTTGTTGTTTAAGTGTAAGATTTCTTTAAAATGAGCTGAGATTAGACAAGAGGCAGTACTGAAACCATGTCTCGTGTAACAAAATGTGCTGATTGGTCAGCAAGTAAAAGTAGTATGCCAACAACACTTCATGAAGAAAGTTATACTTATGCAGAAATAACACAAACATAGGGAAGAGGTGCTACAAAGACAGGTGAGAGAAAAGACTGCAAGCAATATGAAGATACTGGGTTAACTGGAACTGCTCCAAGAACTGACTGAAAACCAGTGTTAATGGATCAAGACTTTTGTGAAACTGCCATCTTTGTGATCAAGATTATCAGTGTGCCACAAATGTAAATGGAAGACTTTAGGGCTTGAAGTTTCTGATTGAATGGTCAGACAAAACATTTGTGAAAATAATTGTGAGCAGGGACTCATATGAACACAATGCAGAGGCAGAAATGTATGCTGTGGGCTTTAGCAGACAGGGAGTGGCTGCAAGAAGACTGGAGTAGAGGCATTTGTGGTGACAAGACTAAAATCAGCATCTTTGGAAACAGTGGAATTAAGTTCATTCGTTGTCAACCATGTGAAGATTTGTTGCCTGACTACAGCACTGCAACTATGAAGCCTCCCATTAGTGTCAAGGTGTAGGCCTGAGGCCAAGACATGGCTTTGAGTGTCTCAAAGTGTACAGGGCAACGTTAATGCCAGAAAGTACCAAGTAGTATTGAAACTGCTGCCCTCTATCCCTGATTTGTTTCAAGGTTAACAACAATCAGTGTGGTCTTTCAGCAAGACAGTGTGCCATGTATCATGACTATAATCATTATTAAATGGTTTTCTAACCTTTTCATTAGTGCGCTGACATGCCTGACAACAGTTCCAACATCGGTCCAATTGAGAACTTGCAATTAAGGCTGAAAATTATGTTTTCATGCCAGAATCCCAGTAACAAGAGGAAGCTGCTCGAGGGCATCATCATCAGCTCATAATTGAGAGCAATCAAACCAAGAGGTCTCCAACATTAGGTAGACTCAATGCCATACAGAATTAACACAGTGATTAAATCAAAAGGATGTCCCATAAAATACTGAGAAACATAGCAATAACATTTGTACCAAATAATATACAACTTGCTTAAGTTGTTGGGATGTGATTATTTTGTTTGATTTTTAATTAAATTTGTATATTTAAACTCAACATTTTCGAACAGCAGTCATTAGGGTATGTTTCCTGAAAATTTGTGATAAATTATAAAGAATATTTCAACTAAAATGAACTCATTATAATGTTCAATGAATCTCTACAACGTGTCCAGAATTAACACCACTTCAGTAATATTGCAGTGTTTGTTGTTCTTGAAATTATTGCTTAACTTGTTTATAAATATGTGTATACAGAAAAACAATGTACAAAACATACAGATGCTTTGTCAGCTAAACGTGTCAGTAATAACATGGTTCTTAATATGTATGAATTCATTAATTGTTTTCATTGTTCAGCACTTTTATTAGGGTGGGGTGTCAAATACTACTGTGAAATTATTTCTGGATGAATAAACCAATTAAAAAGGAACAATGGTATGATGAAACCTCAACAAATGATATTTTCTGAAAGAAAGAAAGAGAAAAGTCCATAAGTGATTTTTTTGGTGTGTGTGTGTGTGTGTGTGTGTGTGCGCGCGCGTGCGCACACACACACACATGTGTGTGTGTGCGCGCGCGTGCGCACACACACACATGTGCTAAGAAAAAGAAAATCTTGTTGGTGTTTAGTAATTTAAGAACACAGTTCACATAACGTGCATAGAGTGCAAAAAAATGATTGCATAACATCAAGGTTTTGTGCTTACCTGCACAATCCTGCCTGTCCTTCTGAAACATCTCCATTGCAGACAGTGTCAATAAGTCCTCCTGGTGTTTCTTTCTGTAGTTGAACAAGGCACTTAAGGGCTGTATTGTCTTTCACTTGCTCTTTGATGACATCAGGAACTTCTGTATCAAATGCCAAGTTGTGCTCCTGTCAACATAAATTGCCTTGAAAGTTTAGAAGTTTACATACGTTCTTCATGTTAAGATGTATTATAAAATGCACAGCAGATTATTGTAATACCTAGTGAATGTCAATTCAGATTAGTTTAAAATTAGGAAGACAGATTTCTACCTTAACATTTAAATGTGCATAGTGAGGCCTTTTATCAGAACAAAATTGATAAAGTTGTAACCTACAGCACATACACCTGTTCAGTATGAAAAATTTGTAAGTGAAATTTCTCAGTGTCATATGATTTGCACCTCCCCATTTAGTGGGATACATTATGCACTGCTTCACCAGTGACAATTCGCAATATTGGCATCTTGCATGTGTATTATGGCTTAATCTACCAAGATATCAGTTGCTTTTCATTACTCGGCTGTCTATGCAACAATTTATTTCAGGTTGTTTCTCACTGTTCTATGTCTAAATACATACTCTGCAACCTACTGTGCAATGCATGGGAAAGGGTACATTGTACTAATATTAGCCACTTCATGTTCTGTTCCAGCTGAGTATGGAATGAGAGAGAAATGACTATCTGTGTGACTCCATGTATGAGTTTAGATCGATTTAATCTTCTCACTATCCCTAGATAGTAGAACTGTTCCACAGTCAACACTAAATACTGACTGTCTGTAAGTGCTTTTGTAAACATAATATTGCCTTTAAACCAACAGTTTCTGTTTAGGTAGGGCTGTTATGCTTTTGTATTGGCTGTACCAGTTGTTTTTAAACTTTTTGGTCCCTTGGCTGCCTTCACCCAAACATAAACGTCTGTGGCTCCTTTTGCACTTGACTTCTGACTCAGAGTAGGATGAAGAATCTTTAGTTTTTAAAAAATAAATAAAATTGGTTATTTCTGTATTAACTGTTGACATAACACATTTTAATAAATTTGTAATGTTATTACATATTATTCTGGGAACAAAATTAATGGGAAGGACTACCTGCATCTTCATCATCAGTTCTTTAGACTTCAGCACAAGACTGAAAACTGTGACATTTTTTTTCTCCACATTCATTCATGATCTATATATCATGTTGGTGACTGCCAATGCTGACAAATCTACGACACATAAATAGGATGTTTCAAAAGGAATTAAAACTCAAAGGGGCTTGTTGTCTCCTGCTTCACCAAGTTCCAAAACTCAAGCAGTGATAAGGAAACAAACTTCAGTTTCAATGTGAAGTCTCAAGAAATAGCAATAAATTGATCTTGTTCTTCTGTGGTATGTGTCGATGGAAGTTCTGTACCAAAAAGATCTTTGATCCAATAGTGTTGATCAACTTCTTCTGGAAAGCACATCAGAAAGTATTTCAGTTAAATGAGCCACAAACACAGAATTCAGTTCTTTGTTCAACTGAAAGTTATTGTCTTCTAAAATTGAGTGAAGAGTAGGGAAAACAGTAATTTATATCCAGAATGAGATTTTCACTCTGCAGCGGAGTGTGCGCTGATATGAAACTTCCTGGCAGATTAAAACTGTGTGCCCGACCGAGACTCGAACTCGGGACCTTTGCCTTTCGCGGGCAAGTGCTCTACCAACTGAGCTACCGAAGCACGACTCACGCCCGGTACTCACAGCTTTACTTCTGCCAGTACCTCGTCTCCTACCTTCCAAACTTTACAGAAGCTCTCCTGGGAACCTTGCAGAACTAGCACTCCTGAAAGAAAGGATATTGCGGAGACATGGCTTAGCCACAGCCTGGGGGATGTTTCCAGAATGAGATTTTCACTCTGCAGCGGAGTGTGCGCTGATATGAAACTTCCTGGCAGATTAAAACTGTGTGCCCGACCGAGACTCGAACTCGGGACCTTTGCCTTTCGCGGGCTAGTGCTCTACCAACTGAGCTACCGAAGCACGACTCACGCCCGGTACTCACAGCTTTACTTCTGCCAGTACCTCGTCTCCTACCTTCCAAACTTTACAGAAGCTCTCCTGGGAACCTTGCAGAACTAGCACTCCTGAAAGAAAGGATATTGCGGAGACATGGCTTAGCCACAGCCTGGGGGATGTTTCCAGAATGAGATTTTCACTCTGCAGCGGAGTGTGCGCTGATATGAAACTTCCTGGCAGATTAAAACTGTGTGCCCGACCGAGACTCGAACTCGGGACCTTTGCCTTTCGCGGGCAAGTGCTCTACCAACTGAGCTACCGAAGCACGACTCACGCCCGGTACTCACAGCTTTACTTCTGCCAGTACCTCGTCTCCTACCTTCCAAACTTTACAGAAGCTCTCCTGCGAACCTTGCTAGTTCTGCAAGGTTCGCAGGAGAGCTTCTGTAAAGTTTGGAAGGTAGGAGACGAGGTACTGGCAGAAGTAAAGCTGTGAGTACCGGGCGTGAGTCGTGCTTCGGTAGCTCAGTTGGTAGAGCACTTGCCCGCGAAAGGCAAAGGTCCCGAGTTCGAGTCTCGGTCGGGCACACAGTTTTAATCTGCCAGGAAGTTTCAGTAATTTATATCTTTATCATCCAATCCGCAGCTCGTGGTCTAGTGGCTAGCATTGCTGCCTCTGGATCACGGGATCCTGGATTCGATTCCCAGCCAGGTTGGGGATTTTCTCTGCCTGGGGACTGAGCATTTGTGTTATATCATCATCATCATCATCATCCTTCACAGTGGCTCAATTGGACCGTGTAAAAATTGCACCAAAAATTGCACCATGTAAAAATTGCACCAATTGCACTGTGTAAAAATTGCACTGTGTAAAAATTGCACTGTGTAAAAATTGGACTGTGTAAAAATTGGACTGTGTAAAAATGTGTAAAAATTGGACTGTGTAAAAATTGGACTGTGTAAAAATTGGACTGTGTAAAAATTGGACTGTATAAAAATTGGGATTTTGTATGGGTGCTGATGAGCGTGCAGTTGAGTGCCCCATAAACCAAACGTCATCATTTATCATCCAACTTTTATCTCACAACAGTAGTTTTCTTCTGAAGGCTGAAATTTTGTCTAACAACTGTAGAATGTTTGTCTAATTACTTTGAAGGGCATACATTCAATGAACTGAATTTTTCATGATATGCCAGCTTCATAACCAAGTCACTGTTTACAAACTTACTGGAACTAAAATATTTCTCTGGAACAAGGTATTAATAAAGTTCATTCTTGAGTTGATACACCAGTTGCTTGGTAGCTGATTCACCTAACACCTACAATGTCCAGAGCAGCTAGTAAAATAAGTTCTTCCTGTGGTGTGATGTTTCTTGTTCTTTGCTAAATGGTAGGCATTTTCTAAGATGAGAAAGAGACTTTGTACGAATCCAACTTGTTTAGTGGAAGTTTATTTTTTTGTTTTGTCATTTGTTTTAACTTGTGGGCAACATATTCTCATAGTTCTTTTTATGAGACTATCATGATTCAGCTCCAAATTTATTTTATTAGGAAGCATGCTTTCAGTAGCTATGACATAAATGACACATTGTGGTTATTCTTCATTCCCAACATTATTACATTTAAAACCAGACTAGGGAGCCGTGTTGTGCAGTTTGAAAACCTTGTGGCTGTACCACTCTGTTAGAATCCTGGCAGTGCATCTTTGAATTCCTATTGTGTCTTATGTCAGGCTACTTTATTATCACTCCCAAAATTGGAGCAGGTCACACTACGGCACTGTTAATGGCTTCCTTAACATATATACTTTCCCAGAAACCCACATCGTCCATGTTCCTCTCCTAGTATTGGTTTCATGTGTTTATTGTACTTTATATCATCTCTTAGTGCTACTTGCAGGTATTTAAACAGTGTTTTCTACTGATGATATAATCAAATATTATCATGTTCTTTCACTTATTTAGGGGCATAAACTTGGATTCATCAAAATTTAAAGACAGATGATGTTTTGTGCATGATGTTGACATCTTGTCCAAAGTATTCCATATTTCCTTACAGTCAATGAGCAACTCTACTTTCCTGTAGCCAAAAACATTGTTAGCAATCAATTCGTGGATGTTGCTGACAGTATCTCATAAATCATGTATACATTTTGAGAACATCAGTGAACCTATTATATTTGCATTCATTTCTGCCACACATTTACCATCCAATAAAGAATTGCATTGTTTGCCACAACAAACACAATCTGATATTTGAAAAACAAAATTAATTTATAAAATGTAAATCAACTAGTGTAGCAGTTGCTCAGATGACTGAAGAGGCCATAAGTGGTACTAAGAACAGGGAACATGTTGTAGGTATATACTTAGACCTTGACAAAACTTTTGACTGTGTGAACATTATTATCCTGTTAGATAATCTGTGGGACACTGACATAAGAGGCACTGCTTATGGCCTAATAAATTCCTACATGAGTAGCCAAAAACAGTTTTGCTGTTTAAAACTGCAAGTGGTGTTCACAGATCTCCAGTAAGATAGATTATGTAATAGTCAACAAAACTGTAGAAGACAGTGTTAACTTTTAAAGTGTTGATTTTCATTACTCAGATCACTATTGTCAGGTTTTAGAATATTCAAGGTTTGCTGTATCAACAGCAACTAAGATAACTGAGAAGAAGCAGATCCTGAATAGCACTAACATCAGCACCTTCAAAGCTAAGTTAGCAGAGGAGAAATGGGACACTATTTACCAAATGAAAGGGTCAGAAAACAAAAGGCAAAAATTTTATACGACAGTGCTGAAGCATTTTGACTGCTGCTGCCCTCTCAAAAAAATAACCAGGGTACAAACAAACTCTTATCTTGAAAATAATACTAGGCTAAAACTTACACTTAGGCTGATTAAGTTAAGGCAGAATATATATGATCTTGACTGTTTATATAAGGAAACAAAGCTACATATATTTAAGGAAAAGTACAATCAAGCCAAAATAACTTTTAAGACAGACCTTTTACACTTGAGGAAACAGATAAACAATGATACAATAGAGCGTTCATCCAACATAGGTCCTGGAGACTAACCAATAAACATCATAAAGCCACCAGCAATGGACAAAGTGAGCCAGTTAGCATTAGACACAAGGGCCATCTAGTGAAAGATCCAAATGAAGTAGGTAATTTATTCAATAGGCATTTTATCTCTCATTTTGACCCACCAGCCCCTATTATAGATCTACAGGCTGGCACACCAAATGATGTCACAGATGGTATAGAGCTCGAATTTATGGAGGTGAAGCAACAGGAAATATTTAACACAATACAAAAGCTAAAGAATAAGCATTCATCTCAATGGGATGGTATCTCATGGGTGGTGTTAAAGAAATGTGCCAATGAAATAACTAAACCCCTTACCTATCTTATCAACTGTAGTATTAATGAAAACATATACCCAAATGCCTTAAAAATAAGTAATTCAGCCAATCCATAAGAAGGGAAGTAAAGATGAAGTTTAAAATTATAGACCGATATCACTAATCCCTAACTTCAGTAAAATGTTTGAGACAGTTATCCTATCACAACTCACATCATTTTTCTCAAGACACAAAATGCTTGCCGAATCGTAGCATGGGTTTAGGAAAGACTTAAGCATGGCCACTGCTGTTACCAGTTTCTTCCATGAAGTATATAGCAGCATAGGACGGGCTATGCACACAGCTGGAATATTCCTTGACCTGATCAAAGCTTTTGACTCAGTAGACCATGAGCTTCTCTTTAAAAAACTGTGGATGTACAATATGAGAGATGCATCAATGAAACTTCTATCCACCTATTTGGTGAATCGAAAACAACGTACCAAACGTACACATTACATTGATAATAAGATCTTAACCTTTAAATCCACAAGTGAAACAGTGACATACGGAGTCCCTCAAGGCTCAATTCTTGGACTTTTCCTCTTTTTAGCATATATTAACGATGTTGTACACCCCATTAACTCGTACATTGTAAAATGTGCTGATGACACCTCAAATTTATTTCATGGTAAAGATAGTGAGGAACTGAAATTTTCAGCAAGTAATGGGATACTAGAATTAAGTTCATATTTCCATGATTAAAGGTCAATGTAAATAAAGCCCAGATGCTAATATTTACAACTGGCAGCTCACACCACTCATACATAAATGAGATATGTGGCATTGTGGCAGAGGAAAGAAACGAGTGTAAATTTCTAGGGGTCTATCTGGAGTCAAACCTCTGGTGGATTAACCACATTAATACTGTATCAAAACTAAAAGAGTTCTTAATTGAAAAGTGTCTCTATTCACTCAACAAATTTTAAATGGTTAAGTTTAAGAACTGTAAAATAATGTATAAAAAATAATTGGCTGTAGTAATATGTGTAATATGTAATGTATTTTGACAAGCATCAATTTACTGTTTAATTACTACCTGTAAGGCTAGGATCTAAAAGTATTTTATGTCTGTAAATGTACTTGACATTTGCAAAAGCCATCATATTGATGACACCACCCAAGAAAATCTAAATAAATAAACATTTATTATGGAACTCAACAATAGTAGACCTAGTTATGAAATTAAAATGTACGTAGATGGTGAGATGGTAAAAAAAGCATTTAGTGTAAAATTCATTGGTTTAACCATTCAAAGTAACCTGAAATGAGACATTTTGTCACTCTCGCATAAGCTCTTCAAACTCATGTGTTCCCCTGGAGACAACCATATGGCCACAGGCACAGGAGAGCAGGAGATGGTTTGCAGGCAGGGACGGTCAAGCAGCCGCCACATGTGCAGAACACATGCAATATGGCCATCTGGTAGGTAGTCTACAGTACCAGCACCTGTCTACAAGGGCGGCAACCTTGCCCAATGGAGCAGCATTTGAACAGCCTACTCAATCATGTAAGTTATCTAAGAATATACTTGCAATCAATATGATTAGCAAGATATTCAAAGATACTGTTGTCCTAAAGACTGCAGCCATGCTTTATTTTCCTCCCCTGTCATGTGGAATAGAAATGTTGGGGGAAGGCAACAACCAAATGAAATCTAATAAGCCCTGATTATTCAAAAATGAGTTATAAGAATCACCTGTGGAGCTAAATATAAGGAATAATGCCATGGCCTATGTCCAAAAACTGGTGTGCTAAACATAGTAAACATGTATATTCTACAACCTATATTGCTTTTAAAAAAGCTGCATCCCACCATATATTCTCATTTGAATCAGTACAATACTAGAAATAAAGAAACATTTTACATTAGCAGCCACAAAACAGTCCTCTATGAAAACAGTATGCAATATGCAGGATTAAAATTAGGTAATGCACTGCCCAGTATGGTTACAACTCTTCCCACAGTGAAGCTCAAATTTCTGTTTAAGATACCTTTTCCAAAACCCTTTAATAATTAGAAGAATAACATTGTAATGTGCAGAGTAAGAATTGTTTTGAAAATACATGTTATAGCAGCAAGCCATTTATTTGTAATCTTACATATGTTAATCAGTGTCATCTTCAGAAGAATGTATTATTGTGTTGTGTATAAATAACTGTAACATTCACTGTTTTTGTTCATATGAAATGAACCACTAGAAGTTAAATAAAGTATTATTATTATTATAATTATCATCATTATTATTATTATTTCTTTACTTTCTCAGACTTTTTTTTAAGTCTGGTTAAGAATAGAGTGACGCGGACCTTTATCAAGCGTCACTTCCTATTAACTGTACGGTATGTGTTATATTGCATTTAGGAACTTTCGGGTAATTGAACATGTATCAATAATTACGGATTTCTGTAATTGTATATATATGTTTGGATGTAGCTGTATTGCATTGATGTATTGGTGGATATTGTGTGGTATGACTCCTGTAGTTGATAGTATAATTGGTATGATGTCAACTTTATCCTGATGCCACATGTCTTTGACTTCCTCAGCCAGTTGGATGTATTTTTCAATTTTTTCTCCTGTTTTCTTTTGTATATTTGTTGTATTGGGTATGGATATTTCGATTAGTTGTGTTAATTTCTTCTTTTTATTGGTGAGTATGATGTCAGGTTTGTTATGTGGCGTTGTTTTATCTGTTATAATGGTTCTGTTCCAGTATAATTTGTATTCATCATTCTCCAGTACATTTTGTGGTGCATACTTGTATGTAGGAACGTGTTGTTTTATAAGTTTATGTTGTAAGGCAAGCTGTTGATGTATTATTTTTGCGACATTGTCATGTCTTCTGGGGTATTCTGTATTTGCTAGTATTGTACATCCGCTTGTGATGTGATCTACTGTTTCTATTTGTTGTTTACAAAGTCTGCATTTATCTGTTGTGGTATTGGGATCTTTAATAATATGCTTGCTGAAATACCTGGTGTTTATTGTTTGATCCTGTATTGCAATCATGAATCCTTCTGTCTCACTGTATATATTGCCTTTTCTTAGCCATGTGTTGGATGCGTCTTGATCGATGTGTGGCTGTGTTAGATGATATGGGTGCTTGCCATGAAGTGTTTTCTTTTTCCAATTTGCTTTCTTCGTATCTGTTGATGTTATGTGATCTAAAGGGTTGTAGAAGTGGTTATGAAATTGCAGTGGTGTAGCCGATGTATTTATATGAGTGATTGCCTCGTGTATTTTGCTAGTTTCTGCTCGTTCTAGAAAGAATTTTCTTAAATTGTCTACCTGTCCATAATGTAGGTTTTTTATGTCGATAAATCCCCTTCCTCCTTCCTTTCTGCTTAATGTGAATCTTTCTGTTGCTGAATGTATGTGATGTATTCTATATTTGTGGCATTGTGAGCGTGTAAGTGTATTGAGTGCTTCTAGGTCTGTGTTACTCCATTTCACTACTCCAAATGAGTAGGTCAATATTGGTATGGCATAAGTATTTATAGCTTTTGTCTTGTTTCTTGCTGTCAGTTCTGTTTTCAGTATTTTTGTTAGTCTTTGTCTATATTTTTCTTTTAGTTCTTCTTTAATATTTGTATTATCTATTCCTATTTTTTGTCTGTATCCTAGATATTTATAGGCATCCGTTTCTTCCATCGCTTCTATGCAGTCGCTGTGGTTATCCAATATGTAATCTTCTTGTTTAGTGTGTTTTCCCTTGACTATGCTATTTTTCTTACATTTGTCTGTTCCAAAAGCCATACTTATATCATTGCTGAATCCTTCTGTTATCTTTAGTAATTGGTTGAGTTGTTGATTGGTTGCTGCCAGTAGTTTTAGATCATCCATGTATAGCAAATGTGTGATTTTGTGTGGGTATGTTCCAGTAATATTGTATCCATAATTTGTATTGTTTAGCATGTTGGATAGTGGGTTCAGAGCAAGGCAGAACCAGAAAGGACTTAATATTATTATTATTATTATTATTATTATTATTATTTCTTTCCTTTCTCAGATATTATTATTCTTATTATTTCTTTACTTTCTCAGACGTTAAGTCTGGTTAAAAATGGAAAGTGACGCGGACTTTGATCAAGCGTCACTTCCTATTAACTGTACGGTATGTGTTATATTGCATTTAGGAACTTTCGGGTAATTGAACATGTATCAATAATTACGGATTTCTGTAGTTGTATATATATGTTTGGATGTAGCTGTACTGCATTGATGTACTGGTGGATATTGTGTGGTATGACTCCTGTAGTTGATAGTATAATTGGTATGATGTCAACTTTATCCTGATGCCACATGTCTTTGACTTCCTCAGCCAGTTGGATGTATTTTTCAATATTTCTCCTGTTTTCTTTTGTATATTTGTTGTATTGGGTATGGATATTTCGATTAGTTGTGTTAATTTCTTCTTTTTATTGGTGAGTATGATGTCAGGTTTGTTATGTGGTGTTGTTTTATCTGTTATAATGGTTCTGTTCCAGTATAATTTGTATTCATCATTCTCCAGTACATTTTGTGGTGCATACTTGTATGTAGGAACGTGTTGTTTTAAAAGTTTATGTTGTAAGGCAAGCTGTTGATGTATTATTTTTGCGACATTGTCATGTCTTCTGGGGTATTCTGTATTTGCTAGTATTGTACATCCGCTTGTGATGTGATCTACTATTTCTATTTGTTGTTTACAAAGTCTGCATTTATCTGTTGTGGTATTGGGATCTTTAATAATGTGCTTGCTGTAATACCTGGTGTTTATTGTTTGATCCTGTATTGCAATCATGAATCCTTCTGTCTCACTGTATATATTGCCTTTTCTTAGCCATGTGTTGGATGCGTCTTGATCGATGTGTAGCTGTGTTAGATGATACGGGTGCTTGCCATGAAGTGTTTTCTTTTTCCAATTTACTCTCTTCGTATCTGTTGATGTTATATGATCTAAAGGGTTGTAGAAGTGGTTATGAAATTGCAGTGGTGTAGCCGATGTATTTATATGAGTGATTGCCTTGTGTATTTTGCTAGTTTCTGCTCGTTCTAGAAAGAATTTTCTTAAATTGTCTACCTGTCCATAATGTAGGTTTTTTATGTCGATAAATCCCCTTCCTCCTTCCTTTCTGCTTAATGTGAATCTTTCTGTTGCTGAATGTATGTGATGTATTCTATATTTGTGGCATTGTGATCTGTAAGTGTATTGAGTGCTTCTAGGTCTGTGTTACTCCATTTCACTACTCCAAATGAGTAGGTCAATATTGGTATGGCATAAGTATTTATAGCTTTTGTCTTGTTTCTTGCTGTCAATTCTGTTTTCAGTATTTTTGTTAGTCTTTGTCTATATTTTTCTTTTAGTTCTTCTTTAATATGTGTATTATCTATTCCTATTTTTTGTCTGTATCCTAGATATTTATAGGCATCCGTTTTTTCCATCGCTTCTATGCAGTCGCTGTGGTTATCCAATATGTAATCTTTTTGTTTAGTGTGTTTTCCCTTGACTATGCTATTTTTCTTACATTTGTCTGTTCCAAAAGCCATACTTATATCATTGCTGAATCCTTCTGTTATCTTTAGTAATTGGTTGAGTTGTTGATTTGTTGCTGCCAGTAGTTTTAGATCATCCATGTATAGCAAATGTGTGATTTTGTGTGGGTATGTTCCAGTAATATTGTATCCATAATTTGTATTATTTAGCATGTTGGATAGTGGGTTCAGAGCAAGGCAGAACCAGAAAGGACTTAATGAGTCTCCTTGGTATATTCCACGCTTAATCTGTATTGGCTGTGATGTGATATTATTTGGATTTGTTTGGATATTAAGTGTGGTTTTCCAATTTTTCATTACTATGTTTAGGAACTGTATCAATTTAGGATCTACTTTGTATATTTCCAATATTTGTAGTAACCATGAGTGGGGTACACTATCAAAAGCGTTTTGGTAATCAATGTATGTGTAGTGTAGCCACCTTTGTTTGGTTTTAGCTTGATATGTCACCTCTGCATCTATTATCAGTTGCTCTTTACATCCTCGTGCTCCTTTGCAACAGCCTTTTTGTTCTTCATTTATAATTTTGTTCTGTGTTGTATGTGTCATTAATTTCTGTTTAATGACTGAAGTTAATATTTTGTATATTGTTGGTAGGCATGTTATGGGGCGATATTTAGCTGGGTTCGCTGTGTCTGCTTGATCTTTAGGTTTCAGATAAGTTATTCCATGTGCAAGTGTGTCAGGGAATGTGTATGGGTCTGCAATGTAACTGTTAAATAATTTAGTTAGATGTGAATGTGTTGAGGTGAACTTCTTTAACCAGAAATTTGCTATTTTATCGTTTCCAGGGGCTTTCCAATTGTGAGTAGAATTAATTGCTTGGGTGACTTCATGTTGCAAAATTATCACTTCAGGCATTTGTGGTATCATCTTGTATGTGTCTGTTTCTGCTTGTATCCACCGTGCATGCCTGTTATGTTGTACCGGGTTTGACCATATGTTGCTCCAGAAGTGTTCCATGTCTGTTATGTTTGGTGGATTGTTTATTTTAATGTGTGTGTTATCTGTTGTCTGGTAAAATTTCTTTTGGTTTGTGTTGAATGTTTGGTTTTGTTTCCTTCTATTTTCACTTTTTTTGTATCTTCTGAGTCGTTTGGCTAATGCTTGTAATTTCTGCTTCTTTTCATCTAATTGCTCTGTCGCTTCTTGTTGTGAGATTTTACCTAACCTTTTTCATTTTTTTTCTGAGATTTCATTTCTTATAAATTGTGTTAGCTGTCCAATGTCTTTTCTCAGTTTTTCTATTTTGATCTGTAGCCTGTGTTGCCATGCTGGTTTTGTGGGTTTCTTCTGTGTGTTGGTTGGTTCTGATCTCTGCCTAGTGTGTATATTTAGTGTAGTGAGTGCTCCTATATAAACCAGTAGTTGTAACTCTTCCATAGTTGTGTTTTCATTTATTTTGTTGTGTATGATTGTGTTGATAGTTTTTATTGTTGTTTCGACTTGTGGGTTATTTGGTGGTCTATGCAAGAATGGTCTAATGTCTGTATTTGTGTCTTTGTATTCTATATATGTTAGCTGAAATTTTTCTTCTATATCTAACATCTGTGTCACTTCGTGTTCTATTTGTGCTTGTTCTGGTGGCTGTCTTAAGATTTCATTTTCCTCTGATTGTTTAATTGGTGCGTGTTGTTCTTTGTTTGTTTGCTCTGGGATGTTTGAGTCCATTACTGTATTTTCTTCTTCTTCTGATTGCACATTATTTTGTTCCAGTATTTGTTGTACTTGTTGTTTGATGTTTTCTAATTCTGACTGGGGTATCCTGTTATTTTTGATTATTACACGGATCTGATCAGCTAGTCGTTGTTCTGTTAAAAATTTTAATTCTGGGTATCTGGTAATAAATGTTGTGTATACTTGTGATCTGTATCCAGTTGTGTTGGTTCCTAGGTTTGTTGCTTGGTAATAACAGAACATGAGGTGTCGATTAACTTCATCTGACCATCTCATCCTCCGTCTTTGTTTTTTATTATTATTATTATTATTATTATTATTATTATTATTGTTATATTGTTATAATATCTGCTCTTTTCATTCATTAGCACTCATGCAGCACTTGTAAAACAGAATCCAAACATTTTGAAATACATCTTGAATGTTAAAAACGTTACTGACAAAGAAAGGACATTTCAGTTGGAAATATTTTCCTTTGTTAATGATTATGAAATAATAGAAACAGTAAAGAATTACTATAACAGAAAAGTCTAAAAGTCACAAAGAAAGAAATATAGTACCCATAATCTGATTGCAGCAATATCATTCAAATGTATTACTGTATACTTTTCACTGTAAATGCTTACAGTTTGATGCTCAGTGTTATGATGGAAAAAGTAGTTGTAAAAGAAATTATAAAGATCGTGTGTACACTTTTAAATAGATGTAGAGCTACACCTTCCTGTAATTGGCAATGCAGCATTTATGCACCCACATGATTGGAACAGACAGATGACTTGATCTAGGAAACTGAGTACTATCTCAAGTTTTACTTTTGTCGGCTGACACTTTCTCCTCTAACATATTTGTTTACACACACACACACACACACACACACACACACACACACACACACACACACACACACACACCTCTGCACACATTTTCACTCCTGTAATCATTCTGACCTCAATCTCTAGTAACCCACTGTCCCCACACCCTCCACCCAAGAGATTCCTCTTCCTCAGTCCCATCAGTCCCATCCAAATTCATATCCTGATGTCACCTTCAACATGTACTGCTCCCCACTGGCTTCAACAATTGTGTATCCTATGCCTAGCCACCTGTCACCCCCCCCCCCCCCCCCACTCTCCCACATTCTTAGATGGTGAACCACCTGCCTCCTGCACAGCCACAAGCCACCCACCTCCAAACCCCTCCCGGCCTCCCACCTCTCCCCCCTCTACCCAACACATCCCCCACTGCACCATTACATTCCACCAGCAGTTGTTGTTGTTGTGGTCTTCAGTCCTGAGACTGGTTTGATGCAGTTCTCCATGTTAAACTATCCTGTGCAAGCTCCTTCATCTCCCAGTACCTACTGCTACCTACATCCTTCTGAATCTGTTTAGTGTATTCATCTCTTGGTCTCCCTCTACAATTTTTACCCTCCATGCTGCCCTCCAGTGCTAAATTTGTGATCCCTTGATGCCTCAGGACATGTCCTACCAACCGATCCCTTCTTCTAGTCAAGTTGTGCCACAAATTTCTCTTCTCCCCAATCCTATTCAATACCTCCTCATTAGTTACATGATCTACCCACCTAATCGTCAACATTCTTCTGTAGCACCACATTTCGAAAGCTTCTATTCTCTTCTTGTCCAAACTATTTATCGTCCATGTTTCACTTCCATACATGGCTACACTCCATACAAATACTTTCAGAAATGACTTCCTGACACTTAAATCTATACTCGATGTTAACAAATTTCTCTTCTTCACAAACGCTTTCCTTGCCATTGCCAGTCTACATTTTATATCCTCTCTACTTCGACCATCATCAGTTATTTTGCTCCCCAAATAGCAAAACTCCTTTACTACTTTAAGTGCCTCATTTCCTAATCTAATTCCCTCAGCATCACCCAACTTAATTCGACTACATTCCATTATCCTCATTTTGCTTTTGTTGATGTTCATCTTATATCCTCCTTTCAAGACACTGTCCATTCCGTTCAACTGCTCTTCCAAGTCCTTTGCTGTCT
Source organism: Schistocerca nitens (assembly GCF_023898315.1). Taxonomy (NCBI): domain Eukaryota; kingdom Metazoa; phylum Arthropoda; class Insecta; order Orthoptera; family Acrididae; genus Schistocerca; species Schistocerca nitens. The sequence continues at coordinate 508,487,931 of NC_064615.1, forward strand.
CTGACAGAATTACAATGTCATCTGCGAACCTCAAAGTTTTTATTTCTTCTCCCTGGATTTTAACACCTACTCCAAACTTTTCTTTTGTTTCCTTTACTGCTTGCTCAATATACAGATTGAATAACATTGGGGAGAGGCTAAAACCCTGTCTCACTCCCTTCCCAACCACTGCTTCCCTTTCACGCCCCTCGACTCTTATAACTGCCATCTGGTTTCTGTACAAATTGTAAATAGCCTTTCGCTCCCTGTATTTTACCCCTGCCACCTTTAGAATTTGAAAGAGAGTATTCCAGTCAACATTGTCAAAAGATTTCTCTAAGTCTACAAATGCTAGAAACGTAGGCTTGCCTTTCCTTAATCATTCTTCTAAGATAAGTCGTAAGGTCAGAATTGCCTCACATGTTACAACATTTCTACAGAATCCAAACTGATCTTCCCCGAGGTCGGCTTCTACCAGTTTTTCCATTCGTCTGTAAAGAATTCGCGTTAATATTTTGCAGCTGTGACTTATTAAACTGATAGTTCGGTAATTTCCACTTCTGTCAACACCTGCTTTCTTTGGGATTGGAATTATTATATTCTTCTTGAAGTCTGAGGGTATTTCGCCTGTCTCATACATCTTCCTCGCCAGATGGTAGAGTTTTGTCATGAATGGCTCTCCCAAGGCCATCAGTAGTTCTAATGGAATGTTGTCTACTCCCGGGGCCTTGTTTCGACTCAGGTCTTTCAGTGCTCTGTCAAACTCTTCAGGCAGTATCGTATCTCCCATTTCATCTTCATCTACATCCTCTTCCATTTCCATAATATTGTCCTCAAGTACATCGCCCTTGTATAGACCCTCTATATACTCCTTCCACCTTTCTGCTTTCCCCCCTTTGCTTAGAACTGGGTTTCCATCTGAGCTCTTGATATTCATACAAGTGGCTCTCTTTTCTCCAAAGGTCTCTTTAATTTTCCTGTAGGCTGTATCTATCTTACCCCTAGTGAGATAAGCCTCTACATCCTTACATTTGTCCTCTAGCCATACCTGCGTAGCCATTTTGCACTTCCTGTTGATCTCATTTTTGAGACGTTTGTATTCCTTTTTGCCTGCTTCATTTACTGCATTTTTATATTTTCTCCTTTCATCAATTAAATTCAATATTTCTTCTGTTATCCAAGGATTTCTACTAGCCCTCGTCTTTTTACCTATTTGATCCTCTGCTGCCTTCACTACTTCATCTCTCAAAGCTACCCATTCTTCTTCTACTGTATTTCTGTCCCCCATTCGTGTCAATTGTTCCCTTATGCTCTCCCTGAAACTCTGTACAACCTCTGGTTCTTTCAGTTTATCCAGGTCCCATCTCCTTAAATTCCCACCTTTTTGCAGTTTCTTCAGTTTTAACCAATAGATTGTGGTCAGAGTCCACATCTGCCCCTGGAAATGTCTTACAATTTAAAACCTGGTTCCTAAATCTCTGTCTTACCATTATATAATCTATCTGAAACCTTTTAGTATCTCCAGGCTTCTTCCATGTATACAACCTTCTTTTATGATTCTTGAACCAAGTGTTAGCTATGATTAAGTTATACTCTGTGCAAAATTCTACCAGATGGCTTCCTCTTTCATTTCTTATCCCCAATCCATATTCACCTACTATATTTCCTTCTCTCCCCTTTCCTACTGGCGAATTCCAGTCACCCATGACTATTAAATTTTCGTCTCCCTTCACTACCTGAATAATTTATTTTTATCTCATCATACATTTCTTCAATTTCTTCATCATCTGCAGAGCTAGTTGGCATATAAACTTTTACTACTGTAGTAAGCATGGGCTTCGTGTCTATCTTGGCCACTATAATACATTCACTATGCTGTTTGTAGTAGCTTACCCGCACTCCTATTTTTTATTAATTATTAAACCTGCTCCTGCATTACCCCTATTTGATTTTGTATTTATAACCCTGTATTCACCTTACCAGAAGTCTTGTTCCTCCTGCCACCGAACTTCACTAATTCCCACTATATCTAACTTTAACCTATCCATTTCTCTTTTTAAATTTTCTAACCTACCTGCCCGATTAAGGGATCTGACATTACACGCTCCGATCCGTAGAATGCCAGTTTTCTTTCTCCTGATAACGACGTCCTCTTGAGTAGTCCCCGCCCGGAGATCCGAATGGGGGACTATTTTACCTCCGGAATATTTTACCCAAGAGGACGCCATTGTCATTTAACCATACAGTGCTGCATTAAGAGTCTAGGTGGTTGGTGCCATATGTGTGTGTTTGTGTGAAACATTTCACTGTACATTTGGGATGTATCAGTTCTGGTCATGTTTTATGAACTCTTAATGGGACATGTGTGTAAGCTCTTCATATTACTATAAGATTTCATTTTGGCTGCAAGAATGCTGATGTTTCAGCATAACACCATCTCTTTACAGTCTAGCCATAAGATGGTACACTACCTAATGCTTACTTTCTCAAAGTAAGAAAACAGCACTGAGGTCACATGTTTTGACAGTTAAAGATTAACAAATCTTACTGTGTTGCACTGTGTATGGGTGCAGTTGAAAAGCAGTGACTGCAAAGTAAGTGTAAATACTCAAGACAGATTAGCAGCTCACATCATGAACATCAGTTACAATCTTAAAGTAATATTAACATGACCTTATAAGGTCTACAAATTTCATAGAGAATTGGAAATTCTGTTGAACTGAGAAATTAAAAAAGTAATATATGTAAAGGTATTAAAATGTTTTCTGACTAATAAATGCATTAGAAAGCCTTCCCTCTAACCTTGACATTTTTCCTGAGATTTTATTTTAGATGACACATGCAAACAGCTGTAGCCTGGGACTCAATGACAAAGTTTTCATGAATACTTTTACTCAAAATTGTTTACACTAATACCTCCTGAAATATTTACTATCCACTATTTTGAAACATACTATATGACAGGTACACAAATAAGTATCTGATAATACCTGCAACAGCTTCTGAAGATCTCCTGGTTCTTTGTCGCGAAGATAAAACAGGCAGTTACGAGGATGATGAGCATGTAGACCCAGCTTAGCACAGTATTCAGTCAGCCCACATTTGGCACCCATGAGGAAAGGTTTCCCACAGCCACAACAGAATTCGTACTTGCACTGTGAGCAGGTGAAGTGCATGCATCCACCACGTGCCAATGAGAAACGGAAGTGACACTTGGGGCAGTCAATTCCATGCTCTGCCAGATGGCGTGCCAGTCCTGTTGCCTGGTACTCTGGGTCATTAGCCTCCTTCCATTCAGCAAACTCTTTGCAGCTTAGGCCCTCATGCTGGACCTCCCACTGAAATCACGGAGAATGCATAATGGTACATGCTTCTGTCATGTCTGATATAATCTGATATAAGTTATTTTACTGTCTGAACATTTTCTAGACTATTTGGCTTCCTGATGCTGAATTGGTAGAAGACATAAGGCACTGAGCCACTAACATTATGTCTCTGATCATTGTTTATCTTGTTGCTGAAACAATATTATGTCTGTGCTATAGTAGTGTCGTAATCATTAGAGCAGCACATGTTTCTCATACATGATGCATAATCTGCAACAATACCTATGATTACTGAATCTGTCAAGAAGATGCTTTCAATTTTGATGGCACAAAGTATTTCAATGTTTATTATCTGCGTGTTTTATTTACAATCTTCTAAATGTGTGGTATGAAGCATAAGATAAAGGAATATAAAATGTTTTAATATAATCATAACAATTTGTTTCAATCAGTGAGTGGTTATTAGAGTGCTTTTGCTTTTTTTACTGTGTGTGTGGGGGGGGATGACCGTGTCTCTTCTCTCCGGAATCCGGAACAAACAGTGTGTGTCCCTTGCTGTATTATTGCTCAAGAAAACGTTTGAAGATAGTACATACAACATGAAAAAGCACTCAGTAGTAGATAAAGCTTGATAAATAGTCATATGACCTAGCATAAATAACAGCATTATGCCAGACAGTTCCTGGTGAAGCTTGTTACATAGGAACCCAGAAATATGTATTAACTATTTTTGCATTACTTTCTGTGCAGTGTTAATGATTTTATAGAAATAAATGGCATGTGAGTGATATACACAGCTAAACACAGTATCAAAGTTTAGCTCAAGAATGAAAATCAGTTCCGTGTTAAATCAATTCCACTGACTAAAATTACCCCACCAGTAGCTCTCATTACAAACACCACACAAAAAAAATTTACTTGATTACTCAGAAGTATAATGAATTTGGACATAAAAATGTAACTGAAAGCTTAAATTGGAACTATTGGAACAGTTTTTCCCTGTTTTCAGACTGGTAATAAAATGTAACAATTGATTTGTACGATCTGTTCTGTATTCTTGAGAGTTCTCCCTCCTGACGGCATCTACAAAACATGATGTGTGAATGAAAGAAAGCTGTAGCTTCCATCCATTGTGATCTCAGTCAGATGTAGCAACCACTTCAGTGACTTGTGAGAATGACTGGAGTGTACACTAAGTATTCTTACTTTCCTGCAATTTTTGTGCTGTTCAAAAATCAAACCAGACATTTTTTCACAAAGAACATATTAAAAACTAAAATGATCTTGGCAGTGCCAGACTTACTGCAGTTCTCTGTTGTAACACCAACCATGCCCACTGAAATTTTATTTTAGTGATATTATTACCATACAGTTTCACAATACATTTTGATTTAGAGGTATGGAACTTCATTAATATTTAATGAAATTTCAATTTTCATTATTCAAATAAGTAAACATATGTACAGGTTGGTACAAATTTCATCTACTTTTATAATTTTGGTCATGGAAAGCAAATAAAAAAAAGCATAAAAATGAAAGCAAGAAACACTGTTAAAAATAGGTGTAAACAGAAGTATTACAAATGTACTTAATTTTGCAGTCAACCTCTGTCACTGAGCATTCTGAACTCAGCTTCTCCATTCTGATTATGTTAGAATAAAACTAATCTGATGCTTGAGAGGCAAGAGCGTACTGTATATGTAATTGTTTTTTTACCTCAAATTTCTCTTAATACTTAGAAAGTGAGCATCTTAAGCTGAGAAACAGCTTTAATTTTTTTCTTTTATTATGTTACACAAAGACACCATCAGGTTTGATAGACTGTTCCTCTGATAATCAGCAAAATGGCATTGTACTGAAGGAAGTTATTGTCAGCTTGAAGTCCAGACACTGTTTCGCAAGGAATATTCAGAATGGAAGAGTACCTAGTTAGCATGCTGATGAAGCAGAAGAAGCTATCCAGTACTTCTTAAGGGTAAAGTTGGGCAGTATTACATTTCAGCTAGGCTCCTGCAGGACCTGACTAAACAAGAAAATCAGAATGAATGAAGTCATCAGCATCCAGTGGTAACATCTGTCTGCTGCAGCCTTTTATCCTTTCTGGAGTGGGGGTGCTGCTGTTGAACAAGTACTGACTAGCATGCCCTCATAAACACTTATCCACCCCCCCCCCCCCCAAAAAAAAAAAAAATCAGACCCTCACTCTCACATGCTCGCAAACATTCTCTACATATGACTGTGTCAGGCTGGGTACGTGATGCTGAAAGCCACAATCTTTGTCAGCTGTTAATTTTCAGGCACAGACCGCTTCACTGCTGGATGAAGCATAATGACTGTCTCCAGTAACTGCAGGTGTACACGTCTAAGCTGGGGACAATATACAGACAACTTGGCACATTCACACCACTGGGTCATCTGCAGGATGACTATGTTCCACTGGTGACCAACCTCCCTGGTAAGTCACATGTTCAAGCCTGGCCTAGGAGCTGATTGGCTACACTCTTGTTTCACCAGTTTCTGTAAGCCCTCATCATTGCTGATCACCACCCAGTGTGGGCATATGCCTTTGACTTTGGCCATGGTGGGCACCATGGCTTAAATGCTGTACTTCCCGGTGTGGTACACTGCAACCCCACAGCAGTCAAATTGGCAGAAGCTGTGTCTGTCACACGTCAATGGTCACACAAGGCAGCATCAACTTTCAGTAGTCATTGTGACACCGGCAGCCATCACTTATAGCACAACCTTCTCCTGGGTCAGCAGTTGGTGACATCAGTGCAGGCCCATCAGGAGCCAACTAGGCTGCTGGAGGCAATAGCCTCCCAACCGCTGAAGTCCTCCTCTGTACTAAAATAAATAAAGGACTATTGCAATCAGGGCATTTCACTAAGATTCACAGTGTGCTTCCAGTGACCAACACTCTACAATCTTCATCCAGGCAAGGAAGCAGCACCTTTTCCTGAGCTACAAATGGCCGCATTCTCTGCCACTCGTGGGTCAGCTCTCAGCCCCAACAGTTAATTCATTATTCATTGCATAACAAGTGGATCAAAGAATTCCTCTCAGACATTAAATCTGTATGACAATAAACCCAGCGAGAAAAAGAATATGAAGTAGTTCCATATTTCAACTCAGTTCTCAAGGGATTGAGGAATGGGGTGTGCTTGTGTATAGCTGTTGTTTTTTACTAGTTTATCAAACCAGAAGAACCAAAAATATGAGGAACATCTAACAGTACTCACTTTAATACCACCTAACATCCTCTGAAAAACTCATCTTTAAAATCTGCTTTACTAACTTCCAATGTATAAAATTTTGCTGCTCAGTTGTTCGCTGCATACTAATTTCCATTATTGTCACTGTCTTGGAAATGGGGACAATGGTTAAGTTCACTTTCATAGTTGCTTACTGATTACTGAGATGTAGTCAGTGAGCAAAGGGTCTCTTGGCACCATAAAAGGTAGCAAGTCTTTTGTCTTTCTGTTTGTGAATGCTGCCATGAGTGTAAGTAAATGTAAGTAATTGTAACTAAATGCTTCTTCTATTTACATCTGGTTGGAGTTTCATATTAGCTATTCTTTCCTGTGTGTTCTGATGTTAAAAAGTTAAACATAATTAAGAATAAAGGAAAACAGGAGTCTACAGTATCTTTCACAACAACAAAACAATTAATACAGAAAATGGCTACCCCTAAGTGCCATATACATTTAACAGCAATGTCATATGCTCTCCATAAAGTCACTCAAAATGTAGCAGTAGTTGTTAGTCATTATTTCTGACAAGGGAATGGTCCAATAAGACAAGTCGAAACCTACCCTGAAATTTTTTTCAGAGGAAGAAGATGACAAAAGAAATGCACTGCCAAAAATTTAGCTGCTAAGAGACACTGTAAGTATTTTGTAAAAAATGTTGAAGTTACACATTTTTGTCACATGAAGAAAAGCTTATAACAATGGTTTGTACAGCCCTGCCCACCTAGTGCGTGACTCAGTGAATTACTCACGCAGTGCTGCATAGCAGAATTATCCAGAATTCACAGACACCAATTTTAAGTACCTAAAGCCTGCTTTACAGTGGAGCAAATGGAAGTGAATGGAAGTGAAGATGTGCAAATGAGCATTTGCAGAAAATTCATTACGATTTGCTTGTATATAGGTAGAATCATTTATGCTAGGGGGAACAGAAGAGAACATGAGGTAGTGAACATTGCCTATGAAAACAGTGTTATTAGTTTTCGGTTTTTGGAGCTAATGTTCAGAATACAGGATACAACTCTATCTTGTTAGAGCCACAATGAGGAACTTTGCTATTCATTGAGGATTATTATGCAAGGTGAGCACACTGTTCTTGACTGAGTAAGCAAAATGGTGCGCAGAAGGAAGAATTTAAGTGTCTCAATTTGTATGGATGTGTGACACGTATGGAGATCATGCACTTTACATGGAATTACCTCTCCATCTCTCCTTAGCACCTGTCCAAAATTTTCCTTCTATGTCAGCTGCCATTTTTCCCTGTCTTCTCATTATCATTGAGAAGAAATTTATAACACTAATTAAAATTTCCTGGCAGATTAAAACTGTGTGCTGGACTAACACTTAAACTTGGGACCATTGCCTTGCGCGGGCAAATGTTCTGCCATCTGAGCTACCCAAGCATGACTCACGACCCATCCTCACAATTTCAATTCTGCCAGTACCCCATCTCCTATCTTCCAAACTTCCCAGAAGCTCTTCTGTGAACTTTGCAGGACTAGCACTCATGGAAGAAAGGATATTGTGGAGACATAGCTTAGCCACAGCCTGGAGAATGTTTCCAGAATGAAATTTTCACTCTGAGGTGGAGTATGTGCTGATATGAAACTTCCTGACAGATTAAAACTGTGTGCCGGACGAAGACTTGAACTCAGGAGTGTTGCCCATGAAAGGAGTTCGAGTCTCAATCCAGCACACAATTTTAACTTGCCAGGAAGTTTCATATCAGCACACTCTCTGCTGCAGAGTGTAAATCTCATTCTGGAAACATCACCCAGGCTGTGGCTAAGCCATGTCTCCACAATATCCTTTCTTCCAGGAGTATTAGTTCTACAAGGTTCACAGAAGAGCTTCTGGGAAGTTTGGAGGATAGGAGACGAGGTACTGGCAGAATTTAAACTGTAAGGAGGGGCCATGAGTCGTGCTTGGGTAGCTCAGATGGTAGAGCATTTGCCTGCGCAAGGCAATAGTCCCAAGTCCAAGTCTTGGTCCTGCACACAGTTTTAACCTGCCAGGAAGCTTCAGATCAGTGCACACTCCACTTCAGAGTGAAAATTTCATTATTGGTAACATCACTGAGGCTATGGCAAAGCCATGTCTCCACAGTATCCTTTCTTCGAGGAGTGCTAGTTCTGCAAGTTTTGCGGGAGAGCTTCTGTGAAGTTTGGAAAATAGGAGATGAGGTACTGGCAGAATTAAAGCTGTGAGGATTGGTTGTGAGTCATATTTGTGTAGCTCATTTGTTTAGAGCGCTTGCTCGTAAAAGGAAAAGGTCCCAAGTTTGAGTCTCAGTCTGGCACACAGTTTTAATCTGCCAGGAAGTTTCATATCAGCACACACTCTGCTGCAGAGTGAAAATTTCATTCAAGAACACCAATGACCGACATTGAGCATCACCTCAAGAGGTGACAGCTAGTGTTTTCACTATGCATGTAAGGTCTAATGGTCATATTTATCTATTTTTTTCTAAAATAAAAATTGTCTAGTGGCAAAGCACATGCTTCGTGATCCAGAGAGCATGGGATCAAAACCTGTTCAGACCACAACTTTTTCACTATGATTTTTAACTCAGCATTCACTTTTCACAGATGTTGGACTGACCATGAAAGACATGTGGTTCATTTTCTATGTTAAGCCACAGTTCTCCATTTTCCAATTAGGTAACTGGGCAAGGTTAGGAACACACAAGTACCCGCAGTGGTGTCCAGTTGAAAGACCTGTGAGAGGCCTACCAGGTACACTAGACAGAATTCTCTTTTGCTCATGCTTCTTAGCTTTTTTGCTCTGGAGAAAACCTGGCATAAACTATACAAACATTTTTTTGAATAACTTCATACTGAAATTCTTGCACAAGTAATTCTGATAAAAGTGGCTAGCAGAGAAAAAAACCTTGTGTTTGATGTCACAGACAACTTCCATCAATGAGGACTTTTAACTTGTTGAAATGAAATGTGTCTTGCAGTACTACATTTTATAACAATTCCTGTAGGCCATCCATTGTAATAATGTCTGAATGTTGTACATTTGACTATCAGTGAAATAGTTTTTTTGTTTATTCCCTGTAGTCATCACAAAAATGTGAATTGTCTATTTAATGACAAAAAAAAAAAACATTCTTCTTGAACCGGACACACTGGACAAAGGAGGAATTGATGCAGTCAAGCACTTCACAGTAACCACTAGTTTTATTTAGACAGAACTGGGCTGGAGTCAGAAATGGTCCCGGCCATTGTTCTGCACATTCTGCTGCATACCAGGCTTATTTGCTCAGATTCGTAAAGCATGGTGAAGAAAACTGGTAAATCGCAAATGACTGGAGCTTAAGAGTACTGTTCCGCTGATAAATCTGAAATGAAAGAGAGGTATCAGAAATTAAGTTGTCATGCTTTCCACTGTCAAATAAATTCTTTATCGAGGGGTTGGATCACACTAGTAGTTCCAGGCGGAAGCCACATTACACATACAGCTTTTCATCATCCACCACAAAAACAGAGGCATCGTTATGTCCAGACCATAAATCCAACAAAAGTAATGAATTAATTTCTGTAGCTGGTAGGAATACATTTCGAATGGAATGTTGAAAATTATTCTTTGCCATTTTTCCAGATTTTGATATGTTGATTACAAGCTTCTTGCAACTAAACAGTCCATTTATTATTTTAGTAAACCACTCATACTTATTACTGGCATTATCTTGTATGAATGTTCAATTGCATTCATTGATTGGGCAACCGACTCCGTCTTTTTTTCACCTCGAAATGATAAAGTGCAGTGTGCACGCATTTCTTTCATAAAACCTGACTGATCAGTGTTATAAACAGCAGTTGCACTGATAACAGCAAGTTTCATCTTTACATCAGATATGAATTTCTCCTATAGCATTGTCTGTCACTGGCAGCTGCTCTACATGCTTACGTAACAAACTCAGTAATTTGGCGACTTCCTATGTATGATTTCTTGAACCTGCATAGCCAGGTTGACGAAGCCCATAAATTAGCAATGTTCATGTCAGATGCAATTTGGAGGGCCCAGTCTCATAGATCTCCACCAATAATGATTCATAGCCCCTCATGAGCAGTTCTAAATCTTTCGAACAGTTTTCATTCAGATGGTTTCGGGTTTCCTTTTGGCACATATTTCTTATTTCATGCAATTCATTCTTCAATTTGTACAATTCATACTCTAATTTTACAAAATGAAAATATCTTTGCACACTGCAGTACATGTTTTTTTTTTTTTTTTATGCTTGGAAGGTATTCTTCTTCAGAACTGTTACTGGCACAACTGATGTCATCCGAACCACAATTCATGGAATCATCACAGTTGTATCCTATTTCTTCTAACGTATCCATAATTTGAAATGAAATGTCGATATCATTCAAATGATGTCAAGGAAATCAACTAACAAATGACATATATATACTTCTTCATGGGAAGTAGGTGATTTCGGTTGGAAACCACATTCCTCATATTTCATCATTGCTAAATTGAGAACATTAATTGGATTCCATATTACTGTGAAACTGAAAGGAAACTAAAAGGTTCTATTAGCAGGCACGCCTTACAAAAGCACAATAAATATTAATTCAGCTTTATCTGTATGGTAAATATTTACCAACACTGCAAAAAGCAACTGATAATTTGTAATAGATGTTACTTGAGTGGCTCATTCGAGAAAATAGTAACTGTGTATTGTAGTGTCGGAGAAACTATCGATGAACGGGTAACCTGAAATGTCATTTACAAATTACGATCAGGCTGTGTCATGTTTCCTGTCAGGCTGTGTCACGTTTCCTGTTTACAAATGTACCGCAAACCTCAGGTAGGGGGGGGGGGGGGGTTGTGTGTGTGTGTGTGTGTGTGTGTGTGTGTGTGTGTGTGTGTGTGTGTGTGTGTGTGTGTGTGTGTGTGTGGTGTAGTAGTAGTAGTAGTAGTAGTGCATGCGCAGTTGCTACAGCACCAGTAGGGGTGTACATTTCTACCCCCACCTGGTGCGCTACAAATCTGGCAATTTTCAGCTACTTTTTTCTAATACTTGCAGTACCTCTTAGCAACTAAAATTTTAGCAGTGCATTTCTGTCATTGTCTTCTTCCTGTGTAAAAAATTTCAAGATAGGTTTCACCTTGTCTTATTGAACCATTCCCTTGTGAGAAAAAACGAGGCAGAAATCAGGAAAAGCCCTTTGTAGTTCCTTGGCAACTGAGAAAATGCTGTTCACCTCCACAACATATCGCACGCATGTTCTATGGGACTCAAACACAGAGACTTCATAGCAAGTCCATGAGCTGCACGTCTCAAACTACAAGAAATTTACAAGGACTTCTTGATGCAGACACCTAGTATCATCCATGAAAAGAAAGTATGAACCATCAGCACCTCCAAAAAGCCACAAATATGGTTTCTATGTTTCATACAGGTACTTTTCTAACCAACAGACCAAATGAGACGCAATAGTGATTAAGATGCTGGTGCACAGGAGGATAGGATTGCTATTTAAAGTATCATATGACCATCCAGATTTAGCTTTCCATAAATTTCCATAAATCATTTAATGTATATGAAAATCACACAGCCAATTACCATCTCCAATCTGACCTTGTGTCCTACTTCTAATGATGTCAACATTAAGGGGGTGTTAAACCCTAATCTTACTTCCTTACAATCATCAGTGAAGATAATCTCCAGACACACATTCAATGTAACTCATCACACCAATGTCTCACGGCTCTTTTCCACACTGATGATGTTATTACAACTGCTACAACTTTCTCTCCAGATAAATGTGCACAATAAATCATTCTTTAAACTAAACAGTGATTTGCTGCTGAGAGTACATTTCTTCATTGAGGTATGGTTCAATCACAATGCTGATGACTCCACAATAAAACCCATCTCTGCATTATCTGGAGTGTCACACATATTACTAGATATATGACATATAGACCAACCACTCTCAAACTCTGATACACTGATTTAAACATGCAACTCCTGAAACAACCATAACCTATTCAGACAAAATCCCAAGGATTCCTACTGCACAAAACAGTTTCCAGATGACATCTTTTTATTGTTAAACTGTGAACACCAATGGACTACATTCTGCTCAAAATGAAAAGGCAAACAACAGAGACATTATGAGATAAATACACTGTTTTTCATTTTTGTTGAAACACATACTTGTTTGAATCAGTGATTTTTCTTTCCTATAGTGATAGTGTGGTTCTAGTTGGTGGAGAAATCCTGACCATTTACTGTAAGTGTTCACATTTTCTCTTCTGATTTTGCACCTTTCTCATGTATGCTTAACTTTTGGATGCTGGTGCATATATCTGTGGTATTCTTTTACATTTTCTATGTACGTCACATCCTAGTGATTATGTATTAGTATCATAGGAGCCTCATCTTTCTTTCACGTTTAGTTCATCCATACTCTCGTGTCATTGAGGATTGTGTAGATGATGGTATTATAACACTATAAAATAACAATCCTTCATTTCCTGTGTTGCTTAGCACTGTACTTACAGGTCTTCTGCATGAGGCACATGTTACAGATCGACAGTCCGGACAAACCAGTCGCTTTTGACGGGGATTGGCTATGAAGCCAGACGAACACTGAAAAAAAAAAAAAAAAAAAGTAATGTTTTAGGTTTCTTGTTTCACAATATTTAAAATCCATCCAGTTACAATCTGTATGAAAGCTTTAGTAAGAAATTTATGTAGCAGGCTGACTACATATATTGCACAGCTGTTAAGCAAAACTCTAGTGCCTAAAAAACAAATTAAATAAATGATGTTTCAGTGGTGAAACAACAGATATTAAGAGCATTCATCACTCTTTACAACATGAGGCAAACGGAAATTACATTTAAAAAACTGAATATTACAACAGTCTCTAGTACACTGTGTAATTTACGCAAAGAAAATATTAACAGATTTGTCCTTAAGAAGCGAATACACTAATATAACACAAGAAACTGACATATCAAATGCCAGATTACCAATAGTCAACAGTAATTACAAATGTCGGTCTTGGCTATTGCAATAAACAATCTAACAGTGCTGTCTTATTAATTCCAGAGTATATTGATGAAATTGATAAAAAGGAAGTTATTTTACATGGCACTAGAATTCAATGAGTTTATAATAAATAAGTTAGGGTGCTGATGTTGAATTGTGTAAATTAATAAATTATAATATTGTGCAATATCTACTGGCGAGCAAGGCAAGTCCCACAAGACTGGAGACATGGCATCATTGTTACACTACTGAAGAAAGGAAATCCAACTGAATGTACAAATTGGAGAGATATCATACACATTTTGTGCCAGGCAATGTCTTTTGCATCATACTTTAAAAAAATATACATGATGCAGCAGATTGTCAACTAAAAGAAGACCAGGCTGGCTTTCAAAGTGGGAGATCCTGTTCCAAAGAAATACTTGTTCTATGAAACATAATAGAATAATGCATATAATTCAACAATCCACTGCACACAACTTCATCAATTTTAAAAGAACTTCTGTTGGTATATGCTGAGAATCATTGTGGAATACTCTAAGCCTATATAGAATTTCCAATCATCTCACCGATGTTTCCAGAAATCTATATTTAGACTCAAGTTGAAGTATAAGAACAGAAGATGGGAACATCCCTTTCTTTACCATTCTGATAGGAATAAAACAAAGATGCATTTTGTTACCATTCTTTTCTATATTAGTCACAGAATTCATAATGAGAAAAACTATGGACAACTTGAACTTAGGCATGTGTTGGAATGAGCAATCTAACCTTATGGATCTGTATTTATCTGATTAAATCATTCTTCTAGCAAAAACACCACAAAGTTTATAAGTAAAGACAAGGAAGCTAGACATAATGACCAGTTCTGTAGGGCCAAAAATAAATGATAAGACAAACACAGTGAATATGTATCTATTTGAATTACAGTGTAGGAGAAGGTACTACAAGAAGAGAAGCTCATTGATTTCCATTTTTTGGCCACCTTATTTGTAACAAAGGGAATGTAGATAAACATCAGTAGCAGAACTGGGAAATCATCTGCAGTCTTCCAACAAATGTGATCCATATGGCATTAGACTCTGTAGGTATGTCAACAAAGTTTTGGCTGTACTCTCCTCTGTCATCCTAACAATGGCAATATACAAATGTGAATCCTGGAAAACTTAAGTAAAATCAGCACACAAACTAAATTTTTTTTTCACCAACTACGCTTGGTATGAATTTTAAAAATTGAAGTACTGTGAAGAAGTGGTCTACACAGCCTGCACAGAATCACTGCTGAAAGAAGACTGAAGCTTGCCATATATGCCTTATGCATGAAAGATGGAATAAGCCCCAAATCAGCACTGTTGGGGCCTCCAATGAGTGCATACAGAAGTAGGGAAAGGCCTTGTAACACCTGGAAACAAACTTTTGTAAGGGATCTTCAATGCATGAACATGAACTGGGAAGAAGCTGCGTGAATTTGCTAGAGGAAAATTATTGCCCAATATGCTATTTAGAACAGGAGGAACTGAGTATAAGTAGGCAAGTAATATCAAATGTTATTTCCTCATTCTAATAATTCAATATATACAATATCAAGTTTTTATATAAAAATACTTGGTAAAATTATACATCTTTACTAACTTTACATAAATCCCTTATAATAATCCAATTTTAACTTCAGTTAGACCAAGATTCATTTGAGCATAGTGCAATTTGTAATTCTATGCATATAGTATAAACATTTTAACGACAACACTGATTATCTGTCAAAGAAATATATTATATTACACAGCATTGAATATTTCATTGACAGTATGTAATGTAATGAATTGGCCTCATATGAAAAATACAATGGCATCAAGTTTACTGATTGACTTAATCACCTATATTATTTGTATTGGTTCATTTAATATTTAATTCAAATAAGAGTTGAATACAAGGACTTTATTAAAACATTATGTTGCTTTGTACCTTCACACACCATTTGAAGTTTGGATCCTTCATTAGAGTGCGATCACGTAACTTTCTCTGAAAAAGTTCATGCACGGGTTCATCAAGGAAACTTTTAAGGAGAATATCAAGATTACTGAAATATTCCAATGCTTCCTCTTCATCATCAGCATTCAATTCTGGTTCCTTGCAAAAAGGACAAACTGCATCTGCAATGCTTCGATCTGTTATCTGAATTGTGAAGTAATTTTTTGCACATTCCTTGCAGCATCGATGGATGCACTTCAACATAGACACCATCTGCAAATAAAGAATTAGTTTTGTAGTGAACTAAGTAAATTTTTCCCTGTTTTCTACTGTTTCAAATGAAAATGGGTTACAATATAGTGCAGACTATATTTTTGTTATATTAGTAGAAATCCTTATAATTGCTTTATATCATTTTAATATGTCGAAACACACAGTTACAGTAACATTTGTATTAAAAAACAACAGTGTTTGTCAGTGTGTGTTGTACCAAACTGATGACTTTAACAACAAAAATAACTTTCATCTTTTTCTTAATTTCCTATCCCACTGACAGCAACTTTTACTTTTAAGAGTCCCAAAGATTTTCATTTCAGAAAGCAGCCACAGAATTTTAATTTCACTAACTTTCTCTGTATTGGTTTTTCAGTACTGTGTGTGTGTGTGTGTGTGTGTGTGTGTGTGTGTGTGTGTGTGAGTGAGTTCTTAACGGACCAAACTGCAGAGGCTATCGGTCCCTTTTCAGTACTTCTGAACTACTTGCACCCATTTCATCATCTGTTTTATAAAATTAATTATTATAAATATTTGTTGCATGTAGACTACCTTTCAAAATTCTGTTACTCTCTTTAATTGTATGCATATAGTATAAACATTTTTATGACAACACTGATTACCTGTCAAAGGAATATATTATATTACACAGCATTGAATATTTTATTGACAGTATGTAATGTAATGAATTGATTTTACTGCTTGAACAGTAACTTTCAGAAAATATGTGCCTACAACTGTAACATTTTTTTCAATATCATAATATGCAGGTGCTCCTGGGTCTTGACTCATCTGGCTATTTCGCAGATGTCTTTCTCTCACTGTGAAAAATCTTGATACCTGTAGTAATCCAAGATTTCCTGAATGACTCAACAACTGCATTAAACATACCTCTGTGGTTCCTCAACTCAAATAGTGCTTAAAGCAGTGTTAATGCGAGCAGTGGAGTGCACACTACAAGTGTTATTTTATTGTATATTGTGTTATACTAGATGTGACTCTGATATGGCTGGGATTGGACTCAAGATAGTTTCCACTGTTCATAATAGCATCTTTTATATTTACCTCTTGTGACTAGAGTCCATATTTTGTAGGTGTAGTTCACCTATTACAAAATTGGCAATGACTTGGGACCTGTGACACGTGTAATTTGGACTTGAAACTATTTTGGATTGGCTGCGAATGTGGATTTTCAACCATGGACAATTTACAATAACTCCTAATGCAAACCATGCTACATTAGAAGGAGCTAACAACCATTATGTATTACAGGCAGTGCTAGTATTAGCAAATATAGCATGGACATCTCCTATGCCACCCATGTTTACTACCTTCTCATCATTTAACGAGCAACATGAAGAGTGCGATGCTTAATACAGAGGAATGAAGTTATGGTTTTTGGTTTGCCTAATATTTAATATGGAAAGACAAAAGGCCATATTCCTGTCAGGAAATTCCAAGTTGTATCAGCTAATACAAAAACGATTTACACTATGTGATCAAAACTATCCAGACACCCCCAAAACATATGTTTTTCATATTAGGTGCATTATGCTGCCACCTACTGCCAGGTACTCCGTATCAGTGACCTCAGTAGTCATTAGTCACCGTGAGAGAGCAGAATGGGGCACTCCACGGAGCTCATGGACTTTGAACGTGGTCAGATGATTGGGTGTCACTTGTGTCATACGTCTGTAAGTGAGATTTCCACACTCCTAAACATCCCTAGGTCCACTGTTTCCTATGTGATAGTGAAGTGGAAACATGAAGGAACACGTACAGCACAAAAGCATACAGGTCAACCTCATTTGTTGACTGACAGAGACAGCCGACAGTTGAAGAGGGTTGTAATGTGTAATAGACAGACATCTATTCAGACCATCACACAGGAATTCCACACTGCATCAGGATCCACTGCAAGTACGAGGGCTATCCACAAAGTACATTACGTTTTGGAATTAAAAATAAAAAAAAATAAAAAAAATGGTTCAAGTGGCTCTGAGCACTATGGGACTTAACATCTATGGTCATCAGTCCCCTAGAACTTAGAACTACTTAAACCTAACTAACCTAAGGACATCACACAACACCCAGTCATCACGAGGCAGAGAAAATCCCTGACCCTGCCGGGAATCAAACCCGGGACCCCGAGCGTGGGAAGCGAGAACGCTACCGCATGACCACGAGCTGCGGACTTAAAAATAAAGTATTGGAAATTTTTTTATTATATACAGATGAAAGCCACACTTAAATACTACTTTTTTACATAGTTGCCATTTAAATTAAGGCACTTATCCTAGTGCTTGGAAATTCCTTCGTCATAAAATTCGGCCGCCTGCGCCTTCAACCACGTGGTTACCTCTTCTTGAAGCTGTGTGTCGTCATCAAAATGTTGCATAGCCAACCACTTCTTCATTGCTGGGAATAAATGGAAGTCGCTCGGTGCCAGGTCGGGACTGTACGGAAGATGAGGAAACAACTCCCACTTAAAAGATTCGAGAACTTCACGAGTGGCATTTGCTGTGTGGACCCGGGTGTTGTCGTGAATCAGCAAGATCTTTGAGCCCAACTTTCCCCTGCGCTTGTTTTGTATTGCTCTTCTGAGGTTGTGCAGAGTTTGGCAATACCTTTGAGAGTTTATTGTAGTGCCTCTTTCCAGGAAATCCACAAAAATCACACCTTTTCTGTCCCAAAAGAGGTAACCACGTGGTTGAAGGCACAGATGGCCGAATTTTATGACTAAGGAATTTCCAAGCTCATCCATCGCTATGATAAGCGCCTTAATTTAAATGGCAACTATGTAGAAAAGTAGTATTTAAGTGTGTCTTTCATCTGTATATAATTAAAAAAATTTCCAATACTTTATTTATTTTTAATTCCAAAACATAATGTACTTTGTGGATAGCCCTCGTACTATGACAGTTAGGCGGCAAGTGAGAAAAATTGCCGATGCCAGGGTGTGGGTATGGTGAATGCCCGATGAACGTCATCAGCCAGCGTGTGTAGTGCCAACAGTAAAATTCAGGGGTGGTGGTGTTATGGTGTGGTCGTGTTTTTCATGGAGGGGGCTTGCACCCCTTGTTGTTTTGCATGGCACTATCACAGCACAGGCCTACATTGATGTTTTAAGCACCTTCTTGCTTCCCACTGTCAAAGAGCAATTCGGGGATGGCAATTGATCTTTCAACATGATCGAGCACCTGTTCATAATTCATGGCCTGTGGTGGAGTGGTTCTACAACTGTAACATCCCTGTAAAGGGCTGGCCTGCACAGAGTCCTGATCTGAATCCTATAGAACACCTTTGGGGTGTTTTGGAATGCCGACTTCGTGCCAGACCTCACTGACTGACATCAATACCTCTCCCCAGTGCAGCACTCCATGAAGAATGGGGTGCCATTCCCAAAGAAACCCTCCAGCACCTGATGGAACGTATACCTGTGAGACTGGAAGCTATCATCAAGGCTAGGGGTGGGCCAACACCATACTGAATTCCAGCATTGCCAATTGAGGGTGCCATGAACTTTTAAGACATTTTCAGCCAGGTGTCTGGATACTTTTTGATCACATAGTGTATTTCAACAATATTTCTTAACATACAAAGATATTATTGCAGTAAGGTTAGAATTTTGGCACCAAAAAAGGGCCCAAATAAATAATTTGCAGATTAGACTGCCAACCTACATGAATTAAGCAAGAATTTTAGTTTTAAATATTTGTGTGGCAGACGAAGTGTACTCTCTAATCTGAGACATTAAAGTGTGACTTATGCTCAACTCACAAGTGAGGAACCATGTATTGAGGAAATGAGATCTGTCTCTGATGGAAGTTATGCAAACAGCTGAAGCCCACAAAACAGCCCAGAGTGTTTCCCATGGAAGAAAACATTGTTACAGTCAACCCTCTGCCACTGGTTACACATGCCATCTTTCCACATCCTGTGAGGCACCCAACTGCTCTGCAGCCCAGACAATCTTATAAACAACCTCACCTGTGGTGATGGGCTGCATCAGTAGCAGCAGTATTGCCCAGCTTTAAATGCTGTTTCCTTCACCACACTCGCAGCTCTTGTCCTCATTGGCATATAACATGTCATAAATGTGGCAATAAAGGACACGTGTGATAGGTAAGTTGTAGCAGTTCCAGTGTGGATGCATCCCAGTCTATGGATTTAAACCAAATGAGTGACCAATCTACAGAAATGTTGACATCTCAAAATACATCTCAGAAAATGTGAGATTACTTTTGGACACTGGTGCTTCTGTCTTATTGCTAAACAATCTACTTATGTAAGTTTAGGGTCACCACCACTGCAGGCAGCTGAGACAAATCTTTGTTCCTATGGACATCATCACGTGCTTTTAACTAGGAAAGTTACCAGTTTTATTTACTTATAACCCAGCCACTCATACACAGGATGTATACGTGGACAAGGAAAAAAAATTCCCGGATTTTTCCCGGATTTCCCAGTTAAAAATACACTTTCTCTCAGATGAAAACACACTTTTTCTGTGTTATTAAGTGACAGTATATTTTCCCTCGGAACTGTAAAACTTATCAATCCTTTGAAAGGTAATGTTTTTATACACAGACGTAGAATTTCCCAGCACTTTAGAAAATGAAACTCAGGGAAGAAAACTCCTTTTGGAAAGATTTTTGATGTGCAGCAACATGTATGCTCCATATTTTCGTAATACGAAAGTATAAATTTGAATTCCACCAAACACCACTTGTTACTTTCCGAACCATTGTAATCGAGATTGTGATGCGCTTTTGTAAGCCAGTCATAGCTCATGTCACATGATCCCGCCAGCCAATGACAGTGGATATTCAGACCACAGGACACGTGATGTAGTCACCTAACAGCAACATCACTTATGTATTGTGGATACACAAACTAGGAAAAGTTGATGTTTTAAATTAATATACACAGTGTTGCTACAAGAAAAGCAAAGCTTTCACATATAATATTGGTCTCTAAGGTTAATAAGCTGCAAGAGAAGCTAAGCTTTCACATATAATGTTGATATTTTTTTGCACATGTTACTCTTTAAGATATATCACAAAAATGTGCCAGTAAAATTTTTAGCCGATTCCAGTGACTTGTCCTCAAAGTTTTCCACAAATAAATTAGCTACCACAGAGGAGAGAGCTTCCCATAGAACTACATCAATTTGCTGATAATGACGACATTAGTTTCTGATCTGGGCTTGAAATACTTCTAAATGGCTCGTCATCAAACGCTCTGTGAGTTAAGAAATTCATCATACATTCTTGCACATAGTTCAACTTGCATAAAAGGAAATTTACTTTGAAGGTAATGCTTTTCAAACCACCATTCGCAATATTTTCCCGTGACCTGTTAGAAATAGGTTCACTTCTGTAGTTGTCAGAGAGTGCTAGATAACAGGTGCCACCACACTTTGGCAGCTGCTATGACGCAGGGAGCCCATGTCACAAAAGAAAAAAAGACAAAGGATACTCCAAGAACATTGGAATTTTGTGAACCATACTAAAATGGCATATTTAAAGTGCATACTTAAAGAGCACGTTCGTATGTCCAGATTCCCAATGACGTAGGCCTCGACCTGACATTAAGCTTTTCAGAGTGGGTTTCGGGATGTAAATATTCTTGGAGTGCCAGTACTGTATTAACGCATTTTTGATTCTTTATTATGGCATAATACCATACGTGCTAGAAGACGAAAATGTGCACTTGAAATGCAGTGAGCAGTTGAAATTAGCCAATAGTGTGAAACTAAACATTTCGTTTCAAACACATTGACTGCCTCAGCATAAAAGAGTAATACAAGCCAAATTTCTTTAGCGAACCAACAAAAATAACTTCACTGTTCTACAAGGCGATTAATGCATAGCTGTCAGAAAAGTGGAAATCCTCACCTCCTCTCAGCCCCACCCCCCTCCCTTGAGCGTTTGGGATATGTCAAAAATTTAAAAAATCGAATTTTCAAAAATATGTTCATTTTGTAGCACACATCTTTCTGAACAGTCTGATACATAAAACATACATCCGAGGAAATGTAAGACATGTTATTTGGCCTTAAGTGTGACAGAGTGCAGTGACACCCCTCTTCACACAGCATTCTTCTATCGCATGACACTGGATTTTGCTCCTTGGGATTGAAAGTGTATCTTTTGTATTGGATGCCATCAAACCATATTCAGGACAGTGGAAATTAAAATGTCTTGTGGTACTGGTACCTCTCCTGTTCCCACTCACCTAGTTTGACATCCTGCCCTGACCTCGCAATTAATACTGGATAGGATTATTTGTAATCGGGAGAACAAGAACTCTTCAGAAAATTTGCACTCTTTATTGCCTGTTAGCTAATAACTTTCTGTTTTGAGGGACATAAAATTAAATATGGGGTATATAAACCCAGTAAAGACAAGAGAGAAGCAATATAGTGCACATTTCTTCAATCCTTAGCTGCAAGCATTGTTTTCTCTCTAATCTTGCTACAGCTTTACATAGCATGCTTTCCTTTCTGCTATTACCTCATCAAACTTCATCAAACATTTTGCTACATGAAAAATCGAAATATCATTGTCTAATATGCGTAAGCTGTTAATACAAATAGTACCCAAGATTGGTGTGGTTTCTCAATCTGATTACGTCTATTTTGTCACTGTCTGCTAAATAAAACAAAATAGGCCTTACTAATACTGCAGAAATTGTAACACACACCAAATAAATGAGACTGTTTTGGCACAAATGGTCATTTTTATAACACGTCAGAATATAATTCACGAAGACCAACATATAATGCCTGTTAGGCCTACTACAAGCAAAAAGCTTTATGTTAGAAAATAGTTTCACATTTCATTCATACATTCCAGTCTCTCGAGCATGAGATCGAAAAGTAGTAGTACGAGATTTTAATATAAATTTGGAATCGTAATATACTTCCCTAATTTGTGTGATGGCCCTGTGTTCTCTCCTTCCTTGTTCTAACAAACAATCTTGTTGTGACTAATTCTGGAACTATTCCCGCCTTTGTCAAAACTTATTCGCCAGTTAACTTCACTAACCCTGCCACAACCACCAGTTTAGTTATCCCTGATTATTCTCCAGTTAGGCGTTGTTATGTTCCCACAAACCATTTTCTGTGCTAATTCCAGAATAGAACTTAAGCGGCTGATAGACGGGGACTGTACACCTGGCCCTTACTAGTGTAGCACTCTGGCCAAAAATTTTCTGACAAAATTTCATTTTCCTGGATACACCCAGAAGGTAATACATAATCTTTCTTACCCGTTATTCCTGTTAGTCATTTATTTCCACTCTGGTTGTCTGAATCTATGGATTTCCCTAGTAATTATAACAACACTGATCATTCACAAACCCAATCAACCACATAATCAGACAGCAATTGGCGTTCACTCAAATGGTTCAAATGGCTCTGAGCACTATGGGACTTAACATCTATGGTCATCAGTCCCCTAGAACTTAGAACTACTTAAACCTAACTAACCTAAGGACATCACACAACACCCAGTCATCACGAGGCAGAGAAAATCCCTGACCCCGCCGGGAATCGAACCCAGGAACCCGGGCGCAGGAAGCGAGAACGCTACCGCACGACCACGAGCTGCGGACTGGCGTTCACTCATTCGGCTTTACTCTGCTCGGCTTGTATAGCCCGGTCCCCTTTTGCCTGCAGGAAAGTTTATTTCTAGATGTGAGGAGGATTCCCCTGACAGAGACATCACGTACACTATGCACGCATTCAAAAATCAACTTATGATTTTATTTTTTAATTATTATTTTTTTTTTTTACCATGGGATCAAACTGCTGATGTCATCGGTCCCTAGGCTTACACACTACTTAATCTAACTTACGCTAAGGAAACACATACACCCATGCCCGAGGGAGGATTCGAACCTCAGATGGGGGGAGCCGCGCAAACTGTGACAAGTCACCTCAGACTGCATGGCTACCCTGCGCGACTTATGATTCATTCAGAAATCAACTCAGAGTGTGTTCAAAAGCCAACAGGGATGCGCATCAAAATCATATGAGTAATTGATAGACCAACGTGTGCTGGATGCTAGGCACTTTGTGAAACTACATTTTTATTCCTAAAGAATATGAAAATTTGGCACCTGCACCCCCCCCCCCCCCCCCTCCCTCATAGATCTGGGCCTGATGCACATGCGTGAATCTGGCGGCTTGGGCACGGCAGTAAAATTTATCCCGGTTGCATCTAGCTGCTTGCTGCGACTGCTTACTCAGCAGCAGCCACATTTCTGTAGCCAGAAATGGGAGAAGGTACTACTAATATGCCACTCAACTGGGCATGCGCATGAGCCCACTCGTAACCGCTAAAATGAATCTAATGTAAACAATTGTGATGTCACACTCATCAGAGGCAATTTGTTGTTATGAAGCATTGCATGATCTTCCTAAAGCCTTTGACACATTTTGCTGTTGGCAAACACTTGTATGAGCACTGTGTTTTGTTGTTGAATATGGCACATTTCCCTTGCTATTTCTGTTTTATTTGGGTTTTTTTTCCCCGTTCACGTTTTATTGTTGCAGTATTATTCTGCAGTAGTGGAATACAGTAATATCCTTTGTTAGATTGATTCTTACCAGTCAAAAATACAAAAATTTAACTGAAAACTAAAATGAAAAATTCCTGAAATTCTAAAAAATTCCCAGGTTTTTCTCAGTTTTCTTCCGGATGAAAAAACTCCTGGGTTTTTCCCAGATCTCCCAGGTCGTATACACCCTGATACAGTAAATCTGGTGTGGGTAGCTGACCCAAAAGTGGACAACATTTTCATGAAACTGTGCACAACATGTAATCTGCAGGGCCTTATGCTACATATGCCCAAATTTTCTTACCAGGATTAGGCAATACAACTGATTTTGAGGCTTATGTCATTTAATTGTGACATTGTTGTTTTTGTGGTTTTCAGTCCAGAAACTGGTTTGATGCAGCTCTCAATGCTACTCTATCCTGTGCAAGCTTCTTCATCTCCCAGTACCTATTGCAATCTAAATCCTTCCGAATCTGCTTAGTGTATTCATCTCTTGGTCTTCCCCTATGATTTTTACCCTCCATGCTGCCCTCCAATACTAAATTGGTGATCCCTCGATGCCTCAGAACATTGTGACATAAGCCTTTAAATCAGTCATCTTGCCTAATTTGGGCATATTTATCAAAGAGAGAGACTTTAATGTAGCTTATGGCCCTGCAGATTACAGTGATAGAGGCCCCATTATTGGCTCTTAAGGACACCTTCAAAACAGAGCTGGATGGACACACATACGAAGAGGTACTAATGCCTACATCCCATAGTCAACTGGCCAGTCCCCTGGTAACCCAATTGCAATCTTAGGACTCTGTGACAGCAACTATCAGTGCACAAGTGAAGTAGAAACTTAACCTCCATTGAGCACAGATAAGGTCTTTGAAAATTTGGGTCAATGCACTTTACTCAGTAAAACTGAACTCACAGAGTCATATCTGCAAGTCCCCTTGGATGCAACGTCACAGACTTACCTACTACTCAACATGCCGTATAACCTTTACCGTTATAAATGGTTACCTTTCAGCATCCCTTCAGCCATTGACACATTTCAGGATTTTATGGTTCAACTATAGGGTATTCCCAACAGCGCTGCATGCCTTGATGATATTTTGGTCAAAGGTGCAGCTCAAGAGGATCACTTTCAAAGCCTTGACCTTTTGTTCCAGAGACTGGCAACAGAAGGACTTAAATGCAATATACACAAGTGTCCTTTTATGCAATTTTTTTTGACATATTTAAGGTTTAAACTCTTGGTAAATGGGTTGAATCAACAAAAGATTATCTTGTGGTGATCAATAAAATACAGTCCCCAGCAAATGTCGAAAACTTACAGGTGTTTATGGATAAGATCAACTATTAATGCCAATTCATTGAAAATCTAGCAAAACACTATTGTCCAGGGAACCAGCTATGGCATCGAGACATAAATTTCAAATGGTCACATCGCTATCAACAAGCTTTCCAGACTTTAAAATATTTGATTAAGTAGCTTCCATGTTTAAGACCATACACTCCTAGTTCGCATCGAGTAGTAGCAACAGACGTATCCCCACCCATGGTATCAGTACATTCCTATAAATACCCTCATGGCATCAAGCACCCAACTGCACGTGCTTCTGAGGCCTTCTCTGCTTCTCAGCAAAGCTATTCTCAAATAGGGCAGAAGGTTCCTGCAATTATTTATGCAGTTCATAAATTTAAATTTATCCTTTATGGACTATTGAGCAGTGGCAGTATGTGCAAACATGGACATGCTGTCCTGATTTCCCTTGAGACCTGACCCCAGCCTTTGATCAATACGAACTGGTGTGTTTCCAGAACTGACTTTAGCTTTTTCAACCTTTCCCTTAACATTGCATGACATTGTGGCTGCCACTCACAATAACATGACATTACACTGCCTTCTTCAATTTGTACAGCATGTGTGGCTGGACAGGTCTCCCTGACCTGAATTTCATTCCCACTGGTCATGGTGGCATCAGCTATATATAAGTCAAGGAGTTGTGTTTTAGATCTCAGACGAGGACCTTTGCTGCATCCTGATTCCTCCTGACAGTGGCATGGTAACATATATGCTGGTCAAATAATGACACTGATATTGTGGACCTGGTACACCAGTGTTTTACCAGTCAGGCCCAAAAAGCTGTACCTTCCCAGAAGTTCTCTACTTACCCTGATGCTGCCAAAGTGTGAATCTGTATACACTTAGCTTTTGCTGGTCCCTACCACTACTATCATAGCCTTGGAAAAGGTTATTGTACTTCAAAGTAACCCACAAATCTTGATTTCTGATGAGATGGCATTTATCTCCTATGACTTCTAACAGTTTTGTGCCTGTAACAGGATTCAACATTTTTACATTGCACCTTTTCACCTAGCCTTCAACTATCATGCAGAACTTTTTATCCACACTTAGGGAAATTATGTCAAACATCACAGCTGATGCTCTCTGTAGCTTCATACCAACTTCCTTAGCTACTCTGATCGAGGGCCATAGCCTGGCAGAATTGCTTCATGGTTGCCCTCACCACATCCTTTTGGATATGTTGTGCCTACTACTGGTGGATGCTGTCACCAAGGCTTCTTCCTTCCAAATGATCACTCTGGTGTCAACTGGTCAGTTTGGGTGCCACCATAGCTGAACCCTCAAAATTGTCTCCATCCACCACATGCCCGTGCTGCATGCCAAGGCCTCCACACTTGGACTTTGGCAGCTTCACTGAAACCAACTTTGCCTCTGCCCCTTCTTGGTCAGCAGCCCAACAGCCACCAGTAACCCCTCCCCCCCCCCCCCCCCCTCCACCCCAATGGACCCTCTGTTCTTGTGATGACTGGATCATCTCACATTGAGTCTCGTCTTGCCTTGGCCTTCCACAGCAACAGCAACACAATGACCCATTGCCTTCCTTGGTGGTATCTCATCTGGACCAAGCACCACCTTTGTCTTCTAAACCTGGTGGTTGCTGGTTGGGAGGGAAGATGCTGAAAAGGCACCACCCTGTGGTGTTATGGAAGCTGAGTACTTGGTGAAACATTACTGTCAACCAAGTGGTGCCAATACTCAAATGACACTGATCCTCTGACAGGACCACTCCAGACTCAAGTAGGTCAGTCACCAACGGCCAGCCTAAGCCAATGATGTAGATGCGAGAAGAGCAGAGGACATCACAATTGCTATCATACTGCCTGTGGTGTTATACAGGTGAGCTCTTTTTTTAAAGCTTCATCTAAACTCTCTAATTATCTTGTTGTTAATCAGCATTGATATTTTCTTTAAATGTTTCCAAGTTGTACATGTGACAAAGTTGCATAAGTGAATAACTATATGCAACAATTTGAAAAAACTTTTCCACAGGGTATGCAAGTTCTTGCATACCCTGTGGAATTATTATATGAAAACATTATTTGTGTCTGTCTTCAACTACTCTTATTATGAATAATGTGACAGATACTAAATTATAAGTTGTTAGTATCATTTTCATTTCAATTTTCTGTTAGCCTATTTTAGAAATTTAATAGCTTCAATATCCATATCCACATATTATTTAATTATTTCTGCTTTTTTTAAGTTTACTATGGTTATTATAACTCTCTCTGAATCTCTATTAGATGTACATGAATATACATTAAGATTTTATATCCCTATGGTTATATTGCATTCACATAGTCAAGCTATAGCAACAAGTTGTCCTTTAATGTCATGATAAATTAAGCTATTAATAGTATATAATAGACATGAGAAAATGCATCAGTCAGGAACATGGCTTCTCTCCTAGGATTAATTGTGAATAAAGACTTTTTACTTCTCATTCTTTAGCTAAGTTAAATTTGTATAATATTTCATGAAAATACAGTTTCAGGAAGCTATTGCAAAATACATTTTACTGCTGATGAATGTAGTTTTGCAGAGCTACATGAAAAAGGGAGGAAGCAACATGATTATATTTCAAGAACGAGGATGAGTATGTTGAAACAAATCTTACATCTGTAATGGAAGATGTTGATGTCAGAGAGAAGTATCAGAAGTAGAGTATTATAAGAAATTCAGATCCTCACCTGCTTCATTGGATACTTTCCCATGCAAAGCTCACATTCTTGTTGTAGAAATGATAGTGCAGAATCAAGATCTCTGCATTCTTTTGCAGCAGTTAATGCTTCCTCTCGTTCAAATTTCATCCCCATCAACTTCACTGCCAATTCAGCTTGCTCATATGTTGATACCAGACCTTCTGCTAAGCAGCGACGTACCTGACGCTGTCATACAAATAATTAAACAAAGGAGAGACATAATTAGTTCTGCTGTCCTTGTTTTTCATACATAACATAATTAAAAATATACTGGTAGTCAATGGAGGAGACTAGTGATCAGGATGTACCATTTGCAGAAGTCACCTACCTAATCACTCCCTGCCAAAACATTGTAAATTAAAAAATAATTATGATAACATAATAATGTATGCAAATGCTTTAAAATAATAGGAAGTAACCAAAGACCACTGCACAGCTGCCACTAAAATGACTGTCCTTGGGCTATGAGGACATTTGGGATTCATGTGAGGAAGAGCCTTGATTTACTACAGGTGGGGACATTAAGGTCCAAGGCCATGAGTAGAGTAGGAGACCCCTGCTACTGAAGAGGCACAGTCCACTTTTCGAATTGACTGTTTACAGAAAGAATTGTACACCCGACTGTAGTTTTTAAAATTAAATTTAACAAGATTTTACATCACCACCTGGATTTTATTACTGTTTACATGGATGGGTCTATGTGGGAGGACTTTATCAGCTACTCTGTCATGTTCCCAAGCATTGTTCTCGGGACAGGACTCTCAGAGCAGTTTTCAGTTTATTACGGGAATTGTTTCCTATCCCGAGGGCAATGGAGCAGATGAGATGGCATCATGGGAAGAAATTCCTCATCTGTTCATATTCTCACAGTGCCAGATCAGATGTACCCAGATCAGATGTACCCAGATCAGATGGCAAAGGTAGGACAAGGAAATAATTTTCTGCTGGGTTCCAGGGCACATAGTGCTCCAAGGAAATGAACTCGCTGATGCAGCTGCCAAGGAGGCTTGTTCCCTTCCATCTCCTGCTCACTGTTCAGTCCCCCAGCAGGCTGTTATCTGATTTGTGAACGTGAAGACCATGTGTGGGTGGGAGGCTCAGCCTCTGGAAGTGAGGAATAATAAGTTATGTTCCATGAAACCTTTAGTTCTTACCTCCTCCTAACCATGACAAGCTGAAGCAATAGCCCTTACATGGCTTAGACTGGGACACTGCCCATTTATGCATGGCATTCTCTTACATTGTGATGAGAAGCCACCAGTGTGTCACAGATGTGGGACATAGCTGTCAATACAACATATTTGGATTGAGTGTGTTTTGTCTGACAACCTGAGAGCTGATCTTAATCTCCCACAGGACCTGCCCTCTATTTTAACTGATAATGAGGTGAGTGTGGTTAGTTTTTTAAGATATTGTATGATGTCTGCAATTCTTCCCCAAAAAAGATGTCATCCACAGCAACAACTGTGTGTTGTGCATAGACCTCAGGACTCTCACAGTTACTCAAGGATGAAACTTCGTTGTGCAGAACAGTATCATCAGGAATATACTCTTTCATGCTCCCTTGTGTGTTCCTAATAACTGTGATTAACATTCAGCATCCAGGATGATGAACTGGATTGTATCAGTCCTGTGTAAGCTTGTGCCTTTGACATCATTTAACAGCCTTGAAAACTTTTAGGAGATCTATTAATGTGGTATCTGCATGTTCACATGTGTCCATGGTTTGTGAGATATAATGTTTCAATAGTGTAAGCTGCATTTGAAACGAATAATGTTTCTTGTTTCCAGGCCAATTTAATAAGTTGCCTTTTCCCTGTCTAAGTATGTCACTATATTCAAACTCAGTCTTAAAATCCTACAACAGATACATGATAATGATAATGCTCTACAACTCTGTGCACCTACTCATTTAAGCCTTCTTATGAACAGAAGCAACTCACACTTAAAAAACAGTAGAAATATAGTATAATGTTACAATTAAACAATTTTTTAACTGCAGAATTTAAGGTTTTGTTTTCCCCTTTGTCATCTTGTGTCTCAACGCCAAACTGATCCATTAGAGGACTACAATTTGCTACATGGTTTTAAAGAACATCAGCATGTTTTGGGCATCTTTAGAAGATTTTTGCTAATGTGTAACTTTGAAATTGTTATAGGCATCACCTTTAGCCCCTGTTAGGCATGGTTTACACTGAAGCCATACAATATGCCACGTGACCAGCGATACAATGCAAAAAATAAAAAAAAAATAAAAAAAAATTAAAAAAAATAAAAAAAAATAAAAAATGTTTTGTTTGCATGAAGCAAAGTTATTTCCATGACAGTTGTTATTTTTTGTGAAAAATATTAAAAACTGCTGTTTTGAGATTCATGTGTATTCTCTACTGTGCATTCTTTCTCATTTAGTTTTAAGGAAACTATATGGCAAGAAAGAAACTGATTTTTTGCATCTTGTAGTGTGATATCACAGCTTGATAATGAACTGGTTTTCTTTTTGTTATTGCCCATAGTTCCTGTGATACTTCAAAATAAACACTGCACACATTTTGAAAAGTTTGCAGTGAAGAATGCAGTTGGTGACCAGTTTATATTTGGTGTATTTTTGGTCATATATTGCTGCTTATGAATATAGCTACCATATCAAAATTGTTTTTAATAGTGGAAGGAGAGCAATACCTCTCTCCATTCCAAGAAAATATGAGAGATATGTTGGAGATTCTCTGTGACAAGGTTGGTAGTTATGAGTCACATGAAAGGTTATTGTCACCTGCTAAGCAGAGTGCGTAGCTGCCCCATGTTTTTTCCCTCCATTTGCTGCCAGCGTAAGCCAAAGCTGGAAATGAAAAACTTACTGAAATGAAAAGGCAAAGGGAGTCAGCAGATGCTGATGCTGGCTGGATGTTCCTTGCTGTCTTTGTTCCCTGATTTCAGGGAACTTTGTGACAGGCATAAAACAGAACTGAAAGATAAATTACTGTTACTTCTGAATGAGAAGCTGGAGGAACCCAAGGAAGACATCACGATTTTCCTTGTCATTGTGGGCTGCTTCTGTTTCTTCAAAAACATTGCCTACCCCCACACAGATTCCACCACCCACTGCTACATCATCAATGATAACTGATTACTTTTCAAACCCAGCAATGTTTCTTCTGAATGCTCCTCAAACTGAATCATATATTACTCTGCAATACTGTATAGTTATAGAAATACTGTCCTAGCTTTATCAATCTGTAACTTTTATACCACATCGAGTAAAGTACCATACTAGTTGAAACTTCCTGGCAGATTAAAACTGTGTGCCCGACCGAGACTAAGCCATGTCTCCGCAATATCCTTTCTTTCAGGAGTGCTAGTTCTGCAAGGTTTGCAGGAGAGCTTCTGTAAAGTTTGGAAGGTAGGAGACGAGGTACTGGCAGAAGTAAAGCTGTGAGTACCGGGCGTGAGTCGTGCTTCGGTAGCTCAGTTGGTAGAGCACTTGCCCGCGAAAGGCAAAGGTCCCGAGTTCGAGTCTCGGTCGGGCACACAGTTTTAATCTGCCAGGAAGTTTCATATCAGCGCACACTCCGCTGCAGAGTGAAAATCTCATTCTGGAACCATACTAGTTGTTCTTACAAAAAATAAATTTTTCATGGCATTGTAGGAAAGTTTCCCTACCTAACATCAAAATTAATTAAGAAATTGTAAAATAATGAATGCTAATTGCCGCACAAAGATTAACATCTACACATGGTTAAGAAACAACAACACATTTTACTAAACAACTGAACTACTACAAAAAACATGAAATAGTCTCAAAATTAGCAGATGTTGGACAAAGTAACTCACTGAAGTGATGGCACTAGACAAAGGTGTGGTGCAATATGAATAGCAGACACTAAACAAAGAAAGTCACTACCTCATCCTCCAGGACAACACCAAATTTTATTGATATGGGATATGGAATGAATCATCTCTTGCAGAAAATACAGCAGAAAACACCAATTTACACACTGGGCTGTGTAGCAGGCATTGATAGGGCATGGAATGGCTGTATTTTGAAACTATATGATAAGCATCTCAGTATGAAACATGTCACCACGTGCTGTGTCCATTAAGGCATGGGAATGGAGCAGAAGATGATACTAATGCTGGAAGAGAATAGAAAGACTGGGTGAGGTAGGGTTGGGAGAAGCCTCACTAGGAACTGAGCTATAGTCCTAGACCAGTCACCAACCATCGTAGTATGCAGTTATCTAGTTGGTCGGCAGAATTGACAGCTTTGAGGTGGAAAAGATGCATGAAGGAAGAAACTCACTGCCTTAGCAGATAGCTGTAGTTAGCGAGGATCAAACAGATCTGTTAAGAGAGATGTGCAGTGAAAGACCACCACACAGTTCTCCCCACATGAGAGTGAAGCTCGGATGGTGAGTGTTGTGGTGACGGTGAAGGCTGGTACTGTTGGAGGGCCATGGTGTAGCAGTGGTGAGGCCATTGGTGGTGGCACTGATGCTACAGGTCTACATCTACATACATACTCCACAATCCACCATTCGTAGCGTGGCGGAGGGTACCTCATGCCACGACTAGCATCTCTCCCTGCTCCACTCCCAAACAGAAGAAGGGAAAAATGACAGCCTATATGCCTCTGTACGAGCCCTAATCTCTCTTATCTTATCTTTGTGGTCTTTCAGTGAAATATAAGATGGTGGCAGTAAAATTGTACTGCAGTCAGCCTCAAATGCTGGTTCTCTAAATTTCCTCAGTAGCGATTCACGAAAAGAACGCCTCCTTTCCTCCAGAGACTCCCACCCAAGTTCCTGAAGCATTTCATTAACACTCACATGATGATCAAACTTACCAGTAACAAATCTAGCAGCCCGCCTCTGAATTGCTTCTATGTCCTCCCTCAATCTGACCTGATAGGGATCCCAAACGCTTGAGCAATACTCAAGAATAGGTCGTATTAGTGTTTTATAAGCAGTCTCCTTTACAGATGAACCACATCTTCCCAAAATTCTACCAATGAACCAAAGATGACTATCCACCTTCCCTACAACTGCCATTACATGCTTGCCCCACTTAATATCGTTCTGCAATGTTACGCCCAAATATTTAATCGAAGTGACTGTGACAAGCACTACACTACCAATGGAGTATTCAAACATTATGGGATTCTTTTTCCTATTCATCTGCATTAATTTACATTTATCTATATTTAGAGTTAGCTGCCATTCTTTACACCAATCACAAATCCTGTCCAAGTCATCTTGTATCCTCCTACAGTCACTCAATGACGACACCTTCCTGTACACCACAGCATCATCAGCAAACAGCTGCACATTGCTATCCACCCTATCTAAAAGATCATTTATGTAGATAGAAAACAACAGTGGACCTACCACACTTCCCTGGGGCACTCCAGATGATACCCTCACCTCCGATGAACACTCACCATCGAGGACAACGTACTGGGTTCTATTACTTAAGAAGTCTTTGAGCCACTCACATATTTGGGAACCATTCCCATATGCTCATACCTTAGTAAGGAGTCTGCAGTGGGGCACTGAGTCAAACACTTTCCGGAAGTCAAGGAATATGGCATCTGCCTGATACCCTTCATCCATGGTTCGCAAGATATCATGTGAAAAAAGGGTGAGTTTCATATCGCAGGAGCAATGCATTCTAAAGCTGTGCTGATACATGGACTTCTCTGTCTCAAGGAAATTCATTATATTTGAACTGAGAATATGTTCGAGAATCCTGCAACAAACCGATGTTAAGCACATTGGTCTGTAATTTTGAGGAACCGTCCTTCTACCCTTCTTATATACAAGCGTCACCTGTGCCTTTTTCCAGTCACTCGGGACTTAACGCTGGGCAAGAGATTCGTGATAAATGCAAGCTAAGTAAGGAGCCAATGTAGTAGAGTACTCTCTGTAAAACCGAATTGGAATCCCATCAGGACCTGGCGATTTATTTATTTTCAACCCATTCAGCTGCTTCACAACCCCAGGGATGTCTGTCACTATATCCTCCATACGGAAATCTGTACGAGACTCAAATGGCGGTATGTTTGTACGATCCTCCTGCATGAAAGACTCCCTTTGAATGATTCTAGAACTGTCACGATGGAACCTGGTGGCCGGTAATAACACCCAACAACTAACTTTATTTCTCCTATCCCTGTTAAACGTGTCCAGATAACTTCACAATCAATCTACTTCGACCTCAGTAGACACAATATTTTTGTCAACTGCAATGAAGACACCACCTCCTACGGTATCTGACGTGTCTTTCCGATACACTTTCCAACCCTCACTAAATATTTCAGAACTTCCTATCTCAGGGTTCAGCCAGGTCTCAGTCCCGAGAATAATTTGCACGTCACACGCTTCCTGGAGGGTAGTAAATTAAGGAACTTTAATCCGAACACTCTGAAAATTTACTACTAATATCTTGATAGCTGAAGTGTCTTTACATTGAGTGCGTCCTGATTTCCCTGCCTGCACGGCAACTGGAGAGTGTTCATCAGGACACCTCGCACTACTGCCTAGCCCAAAAAACCCCCATGTGCGCACCACAAGTACTCTGCTACCTGAGTAGCCGCTTCCTTTGTGTAGTGCACCCCTGACCTATCTAGGGGTGTCGTACAATTCCCCACCCAATAGCACAAGTCTAATAAATCTGCAGCCAACACCCTCACAGAGTCGACGAAGCTTCTGGTTGAGACCCTCCACTCGGCTCCAAACCAAAGGACCCCGATCCACTCTGGGAACTATGTTGCAAATAGAGAGCTCTGCTTGCACTCAGCGTGCGTGGCCAGTGGACTTAACCAAATCCGCCAGCCGCACGTACGAACTGAGGATCGCCTCAGAACCCAAGCGACAGGCATAATTGATACTGACGTCAGCAACTACTTTACAGCTATCAATAAGCAACATAACTCCTCTCAAATACGAGAATACACAAGGATTTTATGTAATTAAATACGCAAGTGCACAAACACTCAGAAAGAAATTGAGATCAAACTACAAAACAAATATGAAAGCTAAATATGCGTCTCCCTACTGCACTGATACTTCACCAGCGGCTGCTCATGGCTCATTGGCCACTGCACTGTGTCAAAAGCGGACTGGCTGTCCAAAATAAACAACTAACTAACGACTCCGAGAATTTATACTTTACAGCTATGAATAAGCAATATAACTCCTCTCAATTACGAGAATATACAAGGATTTTATGTAATTAAATATGCAAGTGCACAAACACTCGGAAAGAAATTAAGAATCAAACTACAAAACAAATATGAAAGCTAAATATGCGTCTCCCTACTGCACTGATGCTTCACCAGCGGCTGTTCAACGCTCATTAGCCACTGCGCTGTGTCAAAAGCGGACTGGCTGTCCAAAACAAACATCTGACTAACGACATCGCGAATTTATACTTTACAGCTATCAATAAGCAATATAACTCCTCTCAAATACGAGAATACGCAAGGATTTTATGTAATTAAATATGCAAGCTCACAAACACTCGGAAAGAAATTAAGAGTCAAACTACAAAACAAATATGAAAGCTAAATATGCAACTCGCTACTGGACTGCTGCTGTACTACCGCTGCACTGGTCACGCAATAGAGGTGGGCACCAGATGTTAGAATGCTGGGTGTTAGGTGGGTGGGGCGGCTGGCTGTCAGCAGTGCCGGTCCACTGCATGAGAGCAAGTGGCAACGTAAGTGATAGAGGCCACTATGTGGCAGTGTAATTGACTGTTGGTGTGGAAGAAGGCAAAATCGTTGCATTGGGCACAGGTTGCAGGAGATGTCGAGGGGCAGGGGTGTGAGCATCCCGTCCATTAGGGGTACTGCTGCCTGTGCTGCCAGTGGCAGGTAGGTCAGGAACGGTACCAGGATGGGATTGTGGGCTTCCTGCAGTCTCCTCAGTCATAGTGTGGTAGGCTGGCATCTAGGGTGCTTCAGAGGGGGGAGGACACTCGGTGCAGTGTCAGTACTGGCATATGTAATAATGACACCAGTGCTGTTGGAGATACTGGTGTTGGCAGCAGTGTGCATCTGCGGGGCTTTGACGAAGACAATAATTGGGTCGGATGTTGTGGGATTGGGCTGCACATAGGTGGATGTCATCCTATTGATGAACATATAGGGTGAATATGTTGGAGTCCCACTTCAAGGCCCATTGTGGGCCAGAGTATGCAGGCAAAACAGCAAAGGTAAGCACTGATATGCAGCATAACATGGTTGCATGAGATGAGGTTGCCGTGAATGAACACTCTGTGTCACAGTGCCTCGTGGCCCATGGATGAAGTGACAGCACAGTTGTAGCTGAGACAGACGGTGATGATGCTGTTGATTCTGTTGATGTGACATACGACAGCGGTAAATTCAGAACTGGATGACAGTTGTCGTAATTGATGTGTGGAGCACTGTCTTTCTGATAGGCAAAAATTGTAGGCTTGTGGTCGATTTAGACCATGTAGTGAGAGGCCTCCACCAATGGCCAAAAATATTTGGTTGCCTCATAGGTTGTGAGGAGCTCTCTGTCATATGTGTTCCACTGCTGTTGGGTGGCAGAGAGCTTGCTGGGGAAGACAGTGAGAGAGGTCACCAGGCATCACCAGCATGCTGCTGCAGGACAGTGCCAGTGGCTGTCTGGCTGGCTTCAACCACAATAGCAGGTGGGCTGGTGGGATGTTGGTGGGCAAACGAGGTAATGCCCACCAAGTTATGCTAGGTGGAAGACAAGTTGTTTCCATTTGCGGCGTCCACGGTGCTGGCTTACAGCCCTTCATTTTGGCACCAAGAAAGGCGGTGCTGAGCAGCTCCTGAATAGCAGCAGCATTCCTCAGATGGCAGCAGAAGAAGTTTAACATGCCGGAGGTTGTTGAATGTCTCTGAGTGTGGCAAATCGAGGATAGCTAGAACCTCGTTGGGCAAGGGACGTGAGCTGGCAGTGAAGATGAAGTTGTCCAGCAACACCATTTCACTAACACCAAGAGTGCATGTTGCTATCTTGATGGTGGAGATGTTCAAAAATACTGCAGAGGTGCTCTCAGTGTTCCATGGGCATAACAGAAAAACTGACTATGTAGTCAAAGTAGGCAAAAAAGCATGGCAAGCCTCACAAGATGCCATCTAAGAAATGCTGCCACATTTGATCAGCATTAAGGGGGCCAAAGGCCAAAAAAGTGTTCCTGTACTGCCTGAATGGTGTGATGATGGTGGTCTTCTGGATGTTCTCAGGTGTGACTGATCTGGATGGAAGCCATGGTGCAGCTGAATGTACTGAAGGTTCTAGCCCCAGAGAATCTAGGCCAACCAGTATGTTGTATCTGCATAGGAACAGCACCAGGCACCAGTGAGGGATGGTACAGATGATTAGAGTATGGTAATCACCACATGGGGGCCAACATCCATTCTTCTTCTTGGTAGGGTGAAAGGCAGATGCCCAGGGGTTCTTCAGAGGATGCAGCATGCCGGCAATGAGCACCTCATCAAACTTGGTGTTGGTGATCTCGAATTTTTACAGTGATAGAGGCCATGGCCAGCAGAAGATGAGTGGTACCTGGGTTGGTGTCGATGTAGTGGACAGTTAAATGGCAGACCTCATGAGGTGTGCTGGATGAGGTAGTGACAGCAGGGAATTGCACCAGTAGGTCAGAGTATGGGCCGTAATACATCACCTGCTCTCCATCAAAGGAAACAGCAGGACAAGTGGTGTACTTCATTGATACCCAGTATTGCAGACAATGAGGTGTCAGCCAGCAACATCAGGGAGCAGGTGGTAGTGCCCAATGAAGTCTGCTCTGATAATGGGGTCAGTGATGTCGGTGACAGTGAAGGTACAGGAGAGGCCCCTTTTCAGACCAAGTTCGAAGATGCAATTATGTATGGAGTTATTCCATGCCATTGGCAGGACAGTGGAGGTTGTACCAGGATGCCATACAAGCTGCCGCAGGAAGATAGACAACTCAGATGCAGTGTAGATCAGGAATGGGGCAGCAGAATTAGCGCCATGGATGAACAGATGCTGGGAGACCATGTAGCAGAAAGGCACACCTTATGCTATTGGATGTTGGCGTATGGGTGCCAAGAGTTCCATACAGTTTGCAGCATCTGGGCTGGAGTGCTTGTAAAACCAGCAAAGGTGGGCCATGTTGCGAGAGTTGTTGGCAAGGCAGCTAGAATTGCAGTGGAGTAGCCATCATTGCACCAATGTTTAGGGCTACAGAGATGGCAGTGGTTGGAGTTGAGACAGGTCACTGTTGCCTGTAATGTTGCCACGTCAACATTGAGGCAGGGGAGCATATCATACACTCTTGGCTCCTGGACAGTTGGAGTTGACACAGGTCACAGTTGCCTGTAATGTTGCCATGTCAACATTGAGGCAGGGGAGCATATCATACACTCTTGGCTCCTGGACAGTGTGCAGTGAGCTGGCAGGGATGGCAGCAGCTCGTGATGTCTTTAGTGGCGTGTCAAGCTACAAGGGGGAGCTTGTGGCAGGGTGGCTGGCAGAGTGGGAGGCAGCTGACTGCACTGGGTGGGAGTGAGATGGCACACTGTGGTGGCAGTTGCAGACAGGAGGCCAGCGTCCCAAGCACCCTGTCTTGAGACTGGGAGTGACAGTGGGGTGGAGTGGGGTGGGGGAAAGGGGGGGAGGTTGGCATGCGACACCACAGCTGTCCATACCAGAGCTGGAAGGTGAGCCAGCCAGATGTTGTGTAGGAAACCGCTGGAGACCATATGTAGTTCTGTCAGGCTTTGGAGATGGTGCATGAATTGCAAGGTTCCCTGGTCCTCAAACTGATTGAAGAAAAGGAGGACCCTGATGTGCTGCATTTCAGATGACACATCCTGAGGAGGCACCAGAGTGCCTCGTAACCATCAGTAGATGGGGGCTATGAGATGATGTCATGATCCAATGCATATTTCATCTCAGGTTCGCTGATCACCATGGCAAACTTGGTGGCATCCTGGGTGATGATGCAGTTGCCAAAGATGGTGTCTGCTAAGGAAAACCACAGGTACAGGTCCCATAGATGGAAGGGCAGCATGTGAACCATGGCATGGCCAGACAGAGTGGTGGTGATGTTTGGGGGATAGGGTGTCAGCACATCAAAACCAGGAGGAACAGCAGTGGTAGCAGATGTGGGTGCTGGTATGGGTGTCAGAGTGGAGGCACCAAGGGCTGGGCTGCTGGTGGTCACTTTGCCATGAGTTTCATGTGCAGGTCAGCATTGCAGCATTCCAGTTCCACAAGGCACATGGTCAGCTCAGTGATAATGTCACGTGGCACTTGGGTGGCATACAGCAAGGCATTTGTCGGGATGGTGATGGAAGCCATAGTTGCTAGGTTGTACAGGGGGTGGAAAAACTCATGCAACACAAATATCTCAAGATGCGAAGCACACTTGTATCCACAGTATAAAAACAGAAGTTGCTGGGGAGGTGTGATGTGTGTAGGAGTAAAACACATGCTAATGGGATGAGGCAGCCAACAACATGTCAAAACACTAAATGAAGTCAACTGAGTTTATAATCAGGTCACCAGTATAGGAAAGTTTCCCTATTTAACTTACGAAATTTTTGAAATAATGCCTGGCAGGGGCCACAAAAACATCAATGTCCACGCTTGATTAAGAAACAACACATTTTTTAAACAACTAAGCTATTACAAAAAAACATGAAATAGTCTCAAAATTAACAGATGTTCAACAAAGGCACACCCCAATGCAGTGGCACTAAACAAAGGTGAGGCATGGTAGGAACAGCAGACACCGAGCAAAGTGGCTACCTTGTCGCTGAGTACAACCAGTGTAACACCAAATTTTATTGGTGTGGAGCAAGGAATTAATCATCTCTTGTGGAAAATGGGGCATGAAACACTGAAACACTGATATATGTGCTGAGCTGTGTAGCAGTCATAGAGACAGTGTGGTGCATGTGTATCTTCCAACTACAGATAAGCATCTCAGTATGAAGTGCGTCACCATGTAGCATGTCCATCAAGGTGTGGAGCACAAGCTGATGTTGTCACTGCAAGGAGAAGACCAAGACTGGGTGAGGTTAGGTCAGTGGAAGCCTTTCTAAGAACTGAGCTGTTATTCTACACTCGTAGCCAGCAACTGTAGTAGGCAGGTCTCCATTTACACAGCAGAATTGATAGATTGGTGGGAAGTAGATGCATGAAGGAAGAAACTCAATGCCTTACCAGATGGCCATTGTGACCCAGTATCATATGGAACTCCTAAGACAGGTGTGTGGCGAAAGGCTACCACAATGATAGTTTTACTTCATTAACAGACTTTCACTGACTTACCTTACTGTATTTAGCAACTGCTCAGCAGGAGAAATAGCAAGTAGAAAACCTGTGTACTGTTTTGTCAGAGCAGCTGATAAACAGTTGCTCCAAAAAGTGGAAACTATTTGGACTTATTCTGTAGAATTCATGGACCTGAGTTCGTGTTGCGAGAGCTTACCAGAAACCACAGCTGAACAAGGTTTGATATTTATATCATTGTACTGTTGTACCCAGCACTTCTATGTCTTTTTCCATTTTTTGAACTTTAAAAAATGATAAGCTACAATAATGTCCTCTTGGAAGAGCTCATGATTGCAACTGAAACTGAAACAGAAATATGATTCATGCTATCTTGTTGCTTGTTGTATGATGAATCACACTGTATTGCATATCGTATCATTACTGTGGGAAGACAAGTGTCCAACCAATGTCGCATCACACGACCTTCATTGCTCTGTGGTTTATCACTTCCTGTATCATCTCAGTGTGACCTGCACCATACAGAAATCAATTGCTATTAACTTTCATTTTTTGATTTCCCAACAACCTATGCTATACAATGAGTGCAACAGTGTCTGTTTTCTTGGAATTTTATAGATGTTGTCATAAACCAGGGCAGGTCTTTCCATCCTTATCATTTTATTTGGTACATATTTGTGCACAAGACAATTTAATCCCATCAAAATGCACACCCCTTTTGATTGTAAGCAGCAACATAATTGATGTCAGAGTATTTCGTACATTTTATCCTACATTTCTTAGTACTGCAAATACTCCTGTAAATATAAAACAAGAAATGTTGAAGGTGAAG
Source organism: Schistocerca nitens (assembly GCF_023898315.1). Taxonomy (NCBI): domain Eukaryota; kingdom Metazoa; phylum Arthropoda; class Insecta; order Orthoptera; family Acrididae; genus Schistocerca; species Schistocerca nitens. The sequence goes on from NC_064615.1 coordinate 508,529,489, forward strand.
AACAGAAATTTAGTTGGTTACAGCCCACTCCACGTCAGAGAATGAAATGACCAATAAGATATTTCAACTAATACTTTTAACTTTTAAAAATGACACACACACACACACACACACACACACACACATATCACTAGTGCCCATGAAAACAATGATCCCAAGCTTACTGCTTGACTGCACTCTTTTCTTTCAAATGCTCTTGAGACAACATCCTAAATAAGGTAAATAATTGCTTTAAGGGTCTTTCCCCTCTATAATGTTAACTATCTAAGGGTGTGTGTGTGTGGGAGGGGGGGGGGGGCTAGCATGTACCATGCATTTAACATTCAAGCTACTTATAATTATCAACCACATTTTCTCTCTATGACTACCCATGGCACTGCTCAAGCAGGAAAGACATTTTTCCAGGCTCTGTCTGATTCAGACAATGGACCATGTTTACTTTACATATGTGCCAGGGCAGCCATTTGGCCATTCCCATTTACAGTACCCTGCACTAAAGTCACTAGGTGTCAGTTGGGAGATAGAGCACAAATCACTTAGGATCATATTAGTGATGAAAGAAGCTTACAAGCTCTGTCATGCACTGCTTAGTGTCACTCAAGCACTGGAAAATCCTACTGTAGTTTTATGAATGTGTTCAACAGCTACAAACATTGCCTCCATCTACTTGTGAACATCAGAAAGCTCCTCCACCAAAACTATGCAACAACCACTATCTCTGCCTAGATATGACAGTGAAGGTAAACGACTAATATCGATTTTCAGACTGAAATTAAATAACTAATGGCATTAAACAAACACACAGTTGCACCTGTCTTGCTGTGATCACAACAAATGTTGTTTCTTCAAACATGGTAATTAAAAGAACCAATACTTAATGTTTACTGAGAATGACATTACCAATAATACAATTTACAGGAATTCTTTACTATACTTGGAGCTTCTAGCAAAACTCAGTCTGAATCATGCTGAATAAAGTAGATTACTGAAAATATGATCTTACCTCAAATTCAAATTTATCTATAATTTTTGCTTTCTCTGCTTGTGTTTTTTCATCTTCTTCTGTTTCTGTTGTATCATTGCCAGAATGAAGTTTTACGTTATTGCTAATGGCAGTGGTTTCCTTGTCACTTAAATCAACATTTGTCATCGTCTCACTGACATGATTTGAAAGGCTTTCTTTTGAGGCTATTAAAGGGGGAGCTTCAGGGATGTCATTCTTTCTTGGTGCTGTTTTCTCTATGTCACTTTCATTGTCTGTAATGAACTCATCATCATCACTGCTTAAACAATGTTCTTCTATCCCAGTGTAAGTTGTGCTGATAAATTTCTTTTCAGAGTCTGGTTTATTTTTATCTAGAGGTGTGCCATGAGCATCATTAGACTCATCAGTTGTCCCTGAGCCATTTTCTGTTCTTACAACTTTTAGTTGCTGATCACTCACATTGTGAAGTTTCTCTTGTTCTGAATTTAAGTGTTCTCCTAACTTGCTGCTTGCATGTTCAGGATTGCTGTCAGACCGAGCAGACATATTTACAATAGATTCTTCCTGCTGAGGGATCTCTTCCTGTTGAGGGGTCTTTAGCATTTCTTTATCATTTGTGTTAGCAGAAGAGGCACTGTCTTTTTGCAATGGAAGTTGAAGCAGTGCCTTCTGAGGAATAGGTGGTGCAGGTCGTTTCTTTCCTTTGCTTTTGTTCTCATGTTTTGTTGTTGGTTGTGTGGAGGATTTCTTGTTTTGAATTTCCTTATTGCTTTCCTTTGATTCTACTACAGGTTTTCTATCACCTGTTTCCATCAGCTGTGCTGAGTTATCAGTGCTGTGACTTGTTATTCTAGGAGCTTCTTGTGATTCTTTTGTGTTAGTCTGCAGTGCATTACTTGCTGATGTCTGAGATCCTGGTATTTCTTTAAATGATATCTTTATAACAGGAGATTTCCCATTCTTGATATCACAGGATATTACATTATCTGTCTTTTGTGCTGTATGTGTTTGCACATTTACTTTGTGTAAATTCTGATTGTTAACAGGATTTTTTATTTCTTGTGTGACTTTAATTGTATTTGCTGATAAACTTGCATTTTCTTTTGGCTCTTCATCAGTAGACTTCTGTTGCTGCTGTGCCTTTGATGGCGTGTCACTGGTTGCTTGTTTCTGCAAAGTTGAATTAGGTTTGTTTGGTTGAGGAGCAAGTTTTTTAACTGGTTTCAAGACAGTTTTTGTCTGTACTTGTGTTTTTGCTGATATCTGTTGTGACCTGACAGGTTTTTGTGGTGGTTTTGACATTATATTTTTCTGTGGCCTCAGTGGTGGTTTTGGCTGTTTTTGAGGTATTTTGCTTTTCACTGTTTCCAATTTTTGCTGTTGAGTTGGTTCAGTTTTTTCTGTCTCTATGTTTATTTCTTCATTACCTGTCAGATTTACTATTCCTGCTGTGTTTTCAGTTGTTTTAATTCTGGCAGGCACAGAAAATTTGGCTGTCTTGTTACTTTCTTCTTTTACTGCCGACATAGGTATGGGTTTTGTTGCATCTTTCTCTATTCTCTGACAACCATTAGTGGTTTCTTGCTTACCCTCTCCTTTCGTTGGTTCCTCTGGCTTTCTCAGATCAATGGGAACACCTTCTATTTCTTGTTTATCCACACTATTTTCCAAAATGTTTTCACTTTTAACAATTTTGTTATGTTGAGTTTGTTCTTTTTCCTGTACCTGTGCCTCATGTATTGTGTGTGCAACAGCATTTTTTTCATCCAGGGCTTCAGTTTGAGTATGTTCTGATATATCCTTCAAGTGTGCTTCTTGATCTTGCATATTTTCATCTTTGTTTAGCATAGATATTATTTTTGGATCTGAAGCTTTTTGCTGCTTTGTAATGTCTTCCACCTGCTCAACAGCTATATTCTTATTACAAGCTGATACAGCTTCAAGAGCTTCTTCGTTTACTGAGGAATTGTGATTCATTTCAGTTATTGTATCTCCCCACATAGATTGTGCTTCATTTGGATTTTCCATGCTCTGTTGAGTATTTTGTTTTTCAAAAGAAATGCAATCATTTTCAGATGCATTGTTTTCTTTCTTAAGTATTTCACTTTCTTTGTCACAGTGTGAAAATAAGTCACTCTGTTTTGGTTCTTCCTTTTGCTGTGTAATGGATGCAGTTAGTTGTAAATGATCCTTCTCATCACCAGATATTATCTCCCGTTTTGGTTTTATTTTTACTGTGCTTTTGCTTGTGTCTTTGACTGTGATGACATTACTTCTGTTAGCTGTAGTTTTTCCTTTTTCTGTAACTTCATCATGTCTCTTGATTTTACCATTGGCATTAGATACTATTTTGCCATTCACAGCTTGCTTTGGTTTTGTTTCATTCATTTGTCTGCTGTTGTTACTAGACTTTTCTGTTCTAACGGAGTTGTCAGACCCAGAATTGTTTGTACTAGATTCAGTGCCTGCCAGTGGCTCACTTTTCCCATCTTCACTGCACTGTCTCAAATCTGATTTGTTAACATTGTCATTATCATTCTGGTCTACATTTTTAGTTTTTTCTACTAATACTTTAACTTCTTCTTTCTCCAATACAAAAGGCGACTCAGGTTTCTTACCAACATCATTCAATATGGCAATATTTTCTGGAAACCCACCACTCGTTTCTATTTCTTTTGCATATCTATCATTTGGTTTTGTTGTGATATGGCTCATATTTACAGCAACTAAATTTTCAGATGTTTTTCTTTGATCCAATACATCCGACCTTGAAGTAACTTCTTGCTTCTTACTGACATTCTCAGCCTTTAAATGTGGATTGTTTGATATTTGATGTTTGGTATGTTGAGATACATTGTTGAGAGCCTTATTATTTGATTCTTCCTGGGAGTAATGTTTGAACACGCCAGTTTCATTTTTGTTATCCCTCTCTATCTGTTGTGCTCTTATCTCATAATCAGATTTTTCCTCTCCCTCTATCTCTTCCTCATCCTCATCCTCATCTTCTTTCTCTTCAAACTCCTCCACATCAACCTCCTCCTCTTCTTCATCTTCAAAACCATCACTTGATTCTTCATCATAATCAGTTGTGTTTTGTGTCATCTGCTGTACTATAGATGTCAGTTGCTGTAAATCCCTCTGAAGCATGTCCGATTCTGTGTTATTTTGTTCGGCATACCGAGACATTTTCCGTACCAATAGTGACAACTGCTCTAGGTCTTCTTTCTGCAATTCTGAACAACCATCCTCTGCATTCACAGACATCTGGTTGATAAGCGAAGAAAGCTGTTTCATTTCTCTTTGTAAAGTATCTATCCTCGTCAAAGCATTTCCTTCCAGTGGTGGATATGTTCCTGATATATCACTATTGCTAGTTCTTTGAGTATCTTCAACTTCCTGCTCATCATAATCAGAATCCAAATATGCAGCACTCATATCAATGTCTGATATTTCAGCACTATTATTTATATCTTCTGATAAAGGAGATGACATGTCATTAGGATTCCTTTCAATTTGCAGACCATTTGTTAGCTGAATAAATGTGTTGCTCATGTTATCCTCCTGAGCAGTGAGTGGAATGTTATCTACATTGTTACAAGGTTCTAATCCTATACTGTCTTGGAATGTTGAAGTTACTTCTATATTCTGCTCTCTATTCACTTGATTTTGGGTGGGAATGTTTTGATCTCTCTTACCTGTAGAGGCATCTTTCTCACATACCTGATTTAGGTCCTCATCCTTATTTGACTTTCTCTTGGTGGATTTGTTTATTTCTTTGTGTGCTACAGCACTCATCTTATGAACTGTATCATCATATGTTGCATGAGGCTCTGAATGGACTAAATCATTGACTGGACTCACCGCTTTACTTTCATCAGTCATGTCCTCAGTATCAACTTCAGACCTTGCATCAACAAAGTCAGTTATTGAGACACTGTCATCTGTAGCAACAGAAAGAAATGCTATCACTATCTCATTTTAAAAGTCCATTAAATACATTGAAGTGAATATAATGATAAACAAAAGTAAAGAAAATAACATGTTACTACCAACTGATTTTATGAATACACCCCCTTAATTGCTTGTACAGTTTCTCATTTGTCACAAAGAGAAGATCCCATCTAATAAAGGAAATTTAATCTCTGTAGGACATTAGTCAAATGGGGTACTGTCTTGTAAATTTTCTACCATTATACTTCCATGATACTTTGATATTGGATTACATCATGGTGAGACAGAGATTCTGAAGTCAGGTACTGTGTTGTAAGATGAACCCAGATACAGATCACAACTTATTAATGAGAAAGAGAAGGTAGAAGTTTGAGAGAACTGTCAGGAAGCACCAGTGAGTAAGGGAGTGGGATACTGAATTACTGAGGAATGATGGTGTGAGTTTAAAATTATTTGAGGCTGTAGATCCTTTGATAATGAACACCACAGAAGGCAGTTCACTCAAAGAGGAAAGACAATCCTAAAAAGGGCAAACAGAACAGTTGGATAGACAAATATAGGTACAAGGAAGGTAACTGACAAAAAACCTTGGTTAACAAAAGAAATAATTCAGTTGTTTGTTGTAAAACGGAAACAGAAAAATTATCAGGAAAAGAAAGGTATAAAGCAATACAAATCACTTAGGAATGAGTTAGTTAGTTAGTTGGTTAGTTAGTTACGTGTTCCATTCATCAATAGCATGGAAAAACCATTATGATGTGGAACGTGTCAAATGCACAAGAAATGCGCACAGGAAGCAAGCTTTTTTTTTTATTTATTTAAATTATAGTGTTATACCTAAATATTTCTATCATCTATCCCATTCCCTTAATTGGTGGCACAAAATGCATATATTATATCTTCAGATTTATTTACTCATATTGAAGAGTTCATCTATGGTATACAAGGAGTTGTCAAGGAGGTATGATTTCATTCTTTTTGAAACGATTACTGCTGTCTGTCAGACATTTTATTTCATCTGGTAATTTATAAAAAAGTTTTATAGTGGCATATTTTACCCCTTTCTGCACCAAAGATAGGTTAAGTAGAGTGTAGGTCTTTCTTTTTTATGTTATTGTAATCAGGGATGTCGCTGTTGATTTTAAACTGGTCCATGTAGTTGAGAAAAAATTTCTTACTGAGTAAATGTACTGTGAAGCAGTTGTAAGAATTCCTAACCTTTTAAACAGATGCCTACAAGATGTGTGACTATGAACCCCACACATTATTCTAACTACTTTCTTTTGAGCAGTGAATACCTTTTGCCTGAGCGTTGAGTTGCCCCAGAATATTATTCTGTATGACATCAGAGAGTGAAAGTATGCAAAGTATGTTAGCTAACTAATTTCTACATCCTCAAAATTGGCAATTATTCTGATTGCAAAAGTTGCTGAACCTAGTCGCTTTAGGAGATCAAAAATATGACTTTTCCAATTAAGATTCTCATCCATATGTACACCCAAAAACTTAGTGTGCTCTACCCTGGCTACTGACTTCTTTTGATGTTTTATATTTATTGAAGGAATTATACTTTTTGCAGCAGAAAATTGGATGTACTGTGTTTTTTCAAAGTTCAGAGCAAGCCCTTTCGCAGAAAACCGATTAATAACTTTTCCAAAGACCTTATTTGTATATTTCCTATCGGACTTTCTTTTACTGGATTAATAATTATGCTTGTATCATCAGCAAACAGTGTCAGTTCAGCATCTTGTTTCACATAAGAAGGGAGGTCATTCACATATATCAAGAACAGAAGGGGACCGATGATCGAACCTTGTGGAACACCTAATGTAATTTCACCCCAGTTAGATGAAGTGGTAAACTCCTTTGAATAACTTGAAGTATATAAAGAGACTTTTTGCTTCCTGTTCCGTAGATATGACTTAAACCACTCATATGCTGTTCCATTTATACCATAGAATTGAAACTTCTCTAACACAATGTCATGGTTCACACAATCAAATGCTTTGGATAAATCACAGAATATTCCTACTGGTGACATTTTACTATTTAAAGACTCTATTATGTGGACAGTGAAATTGTATATTGCTGTCTCAGTAGATCAGCATTTCTCAAATCCGAACTGTGATTTACTAAGTATCCCATTACTGTTGAGATGACTAACTGCTCTGGAGTACTTTACTTTCTCAAAGATTTTTGAAAATGCTGTAAGCAAGGATACTGGCTGGTAATTATTGACATCTGTGGTTTCCCCCTTTTTGTAGAGAGGGCTGACAATGGCATATTTTAACCTGTCTGGAAAAATACCCTGAGTCAGTGATGCATTACACATGTGAATCAAAACATCAGCTGCAATTGCTCCACATTGTTTTAATAACTTGTTAGAGATGTCATCTAATCCAACAGAACATTTATTTTTCAAAGATTTACTAGTTTTCCTTATTTCACAAGAGGTTGTTAGATGAAACTTATTCTGACTAAAATTTTTCAAAACTGACTCTTCCATGTACTGCCTGGCTTTTTCTTTTGAACTATTCCCACCAATTTTTTCTCCTACACTTAAGAAGTGATTGTTAAATACATTGGCTACCTGTGTACTGTTGGTTAAGATGGTCTCATTCTCTCTTAACAGTAATACTACCTATCCCAGTGGTTACTTTTCCTGTCTCCCTTCTAATAACATTCCATATTAATTAGATTTTATTGCTGGAGCTGTTAATTTCTTCTCTAACATACATATTTCTTGATTTCCTTACAACTTTTCTCAGTATATTACAATAATTTTTATAGTGTAAAACTGCTTCTGTATCTTTACTAGTTCTTGATGTCTCATACAGTTTTCTTTTTCTTTCTGAAGACACTTTAATACCTGTAGTAATCCAAGGTACTTTGAAATGTTTGTGGTGTTACATTTAGTAATTTTCTTTGGAAAACAATGTTCAAAAAGGGATATAAATTTATCAAGAAATATACTGCATTTATCATTAGCATTTGGCTCATTATATACATCTTCCCAGTTTACATTTCCTAAACTTTCTCTGAAGTGATCTATAGATACCGGGTTGAGCACCCTCACACTTTTACTTAATTGTTTCTGAAGTGTATGCCCTGTTAGGTTTTGTAAGTTAATCAGTTGTGCATCATGGTTAGATAATCCATTTACCAAAGGGAAATCAATAGGAAGTGCAAGGCAGCTAAAGTAAAATGGCTGTAGGAAAATTATGTAGAAATTGATTAGAAAATGATGTCAGATCAGCATATTGGAAAAGTAAAAATACCTTTCAGTGACATTAAAAGCAAAGGCATCAACATTATGAGTGCAAAACAAATCCTAGTGTTAAAAGGAGAGAAAAGAGCAAATAGGTAGGAAGAGTATGAGGGGCTTAACAAGGAGGAAGAACTGTCAGCTGGAGTAATAGAAAAGAAATGAATGGCAGCCTGAAAGGCTTAGGAGATCCAGTATTACAGTCAAATTCTGACAGTGTTTTACAAGACTTGCAAACAAACACAGAATAGATAGATAACATTCCCTTATAATTTCTAAGGGCATTGAGGGAAGTGGCAAACAAACAATTATTCATGTTATGTGTATAATCTATGAGACTAGAGACATACTATCAGACTTTCAGATGCATATCATCCACAGATCCATGAAGACATAAAGTGCAAGTAAGTGTGAGAACTACCACACAATCAGCTGAACAGTTAATGTAACCAAGTTGCTAATAAGAATAATGTACAGAATAACGGGAAAGAAATTTGAGTAGGTCTGTCACTTACATGACAATCAGCTTGGCTGTAGGAGAGGTAAGGGTATCGGAGAGTCAGTTCAGATATTGCACATAGTAATGGAATAAAGATCTTAAAAAATTCAGATACTTTTGCAGACTTTTTTGATCTATGAAAAGTGTTTGACAACTTAAAATAGGGCAAGATGTTCAAAATTCTCAGAAAAATACGTTTAAATTATAGGATAAAATGATAATAGACAGAACACACAAAATAAAAATGGATTGAATAGTCCAATGAGTGCAGACTATGAGCTGAATGGAAACTAAATAAAGACACAAATAATGAGGAATAACAGACACAAGATTAGCAAGAAATATTACAAAAAAACATGTATTAGGTGATGTGAAGGAATTCTTCTACCGTAGCAATAGAGATAAAACAAGAAAGATATATGAAGTGCTATCACAGGCAAAGAGTGCATTTCTCCTTAAAAATCTACTAGTATCAAACATTGGCATGATTTCCTTAAATTTCTCAATGCTGCGATGGTTCTTTTGAAAAGGGAATGGCTGATTTCCTTCCCCTTCCTTCTATAATCTGATCTCACTGTTGATGGGATGTTAAACTCTTAATCTCCCTTGGCCTTAATTTGAGGAAAAAATTTGTAGAGTGTATATTCGGAGCACAGTTAAGTGAATCATGGACTATGTTCTAACTGGCAAAGAAAAGAAAAGAATCACAGAGAGATGCAGTGCAATAGAAAGTTGTCAAAAATAGTCACATAATAAAATTGGAAATGAGAATGTTCTTTGCACAACTGGTGAAGAAAGGAATACGTATAAAAAAACTGACTAGAAAATGGGGCAGATTGACAGGACATGTGCTGCATCTACATCTACATAAATTCTCTACAAGCCACTGTATAAATGTCCATCATACTAGAGGGAACCGTAGAGAGTAAAATCAGTTGGCTAAGACAGAGGTTTGAGTACATCCAACAAATATTCAAGGTGTAAGTATTGCTCTGAAATGATGAAGTTGACATTGGAGAGAAATTCATAATCAGCTTCATCAAACCAGCCAGAAGACTGATGTTATTTCATTGATTAAAATATTGATTCAAATTTACAAGGAACTTGACAATATGAGCCAAGTTATCAGCATGACATTACACTCCCACCCACTCCCACTTGGGTCCAGATGCATGCACTGATTTGGTTGAGAATGGTGTCTAAAGTAGTTGCATCCTCCCCTGAGGCAAGGTGGCCCATAATTGTTGCAGCTTGTCCTTGATATCGTAGATACTGGCTCTGTGACAGAGGTGACAACTGAGCTGGTCCCACACATGTTACACTGGGGATAGATCTGGAGATCTTGTTGGCCTCAGGAGTACCCCAACATCACGCTCACAGTTCATAGAGATATGTACTGCATTTTATCAGGCATTATCTTGATGAAATATGGCACAACAATTCTGCAGCATGAAAGGTAACAACGTGAGAATGCAGGATGTTGGTGACATTCCGTTGTGCTCTCATAATTCCTTCCATCACTGCCAGCCATGACCTGAAGTAATACCCCATGGCTCCCTACATAATGATGTCAGGAGTGACACCACTCTGCCTCTTCAAAACACTCTCCCTAGGTCACCACCATACCCGCCAATGATGGTCATCTCAGTTAAGCCAGAGACATGATTCAATGCTGACTACAGTGTGATGCCACTCATCAGCAGTCCATGCTTTCCAATCATTATACCATTCCTACTGTACCCAGGTCTGTTGTGGTGTTAATGGAAGCCTATGCATAGGATGGTAATTCCCTAGTTCATCTACTGCTAGTCTCAGATAAACAGTGTGGGATAGTACAGAATGTTGTAGGGAATTCATTACTTGTTCTTGGATGGCAGGTGCAGATTTCAAAGTATTATGAGGTGCTTGATGTACAATATGACAACCTCCTTTGTGGTGGTAGGACATGGTCAACTTGAACCTTGACGAGGAGTATGCCTGCCCTTATATTTCCATGAAATCCATCTTTGGGCCACTATCACATCTGAATGATCCAAAAACCTGGATAACGCATTATTCGACCAGCTGCCTAAATTAAGACCAACAATGAGGCCACTTTCACACTCTTTCAGGTGCTGATACTGCATTCTGACATGAGTATGCTATATCTCTGTGTCCTTCACAGTGATTATTAAACATCTGATATTGTTCGTACCTCTTACATACCCTACCAGGTCTGGTAATAATACTAAACACAAACAACACTAATGCACTGATAGTATATTCACGTACAAAGTCACACTGTCATCTGACACTGTTATCTGGATGCTTCCCTTTTTGTGTGTGTATGTGTGTGTGTGTGTGTGTGTGTGTGTGTGTGTGTGTGTGTGTGTGTGTGTTCTGCTTATTTCTGTGTGTGCATGCTATTAACTTTGCATTAGCAGTGCTACAGCAGCTCATCAATAATCACTGTGAGTACAGTGTCCAAAAATACATTGTTAGTGCTAATCTACATCTATATCTACATCTAGACTCTGCAAACCACCTTGAGGTGTATGGCAGATGGTACATCCCACTACAAAAGTTATTAGTGTTTCTTCCTGTTCCATTCATGAATGTAGTACGGGCAGAATGATTGTCTGTTTGCCTCTGTGTGCGCAGTAATTATTCTAATCTTATCCTCATGATCCCTACACGAGTGATACACAGGAGAATGTTGTATATTCCTTGAGTCATCATTTAAAGTCAGTTGTTGAAACTTTGTTAACAAACTTTCTTGGTCTATCTTCAAGAGTCTTCCAGTTCAGTTCCTTCAGTATAATTCTCATGATCCCTATGTGAGTGGTACATAGGGGAGTGTAGTATATTCCTTGAGTCATCATTTAATGCTGATTCTTGAAACTTTGTTAACAGACTTTCTTGGGATAGTTTACATCTATCTTCAAGAGTCTTCCAGTTCAGTTCCTTCAGTATCTCTGTGACACTCTCCCATGGATCAAACAAACCTGTGATCACTTTTGCTGCCCTCTCTGTACATGTTCAATATCCCCTGTCAGTCCTATTTGGTACGGATACCAACACTTGAACAATATTCCAGAACCAGTCACATGAGCAATTTGTAAACAATTTTTTTTGTAGATTGATTGGACTTCCCTAGTATTCTACCAATAAATCGAAGTCTACCGCCTGCTTTACTCATGACTGAACATATGTGATCATTCCATTTCATATCACTACAAAGTGTTACACTCAGATATTTGTATGAGTTGGCCAATTCTAACAGTGACTCACTGATATTAAAGTCATAGGTTACTACATTTTTTTGTTCTGTGAAATGCATAGTTTTACATTTCTGAACATTTAAAGCAAGTTACCAGTCTCTGCACCACTTTGAAATCTTTCTGAGATCCAACCAAATATTTATGCAGCTTCTTTCAGACAGTACTTCATTATAGATAACTGCATCATCTGTAAAAAGTCTGAGGTTACTATTAATATTGTCTGCAAGGCCACTAATATACAACATGAGCAACAAGGGTTCCACCGCACCTCCCTGGGGCACACCTGAAGTTACTTCTACATTTGATGACGACTTTCCATCAAAGATAACATCCTCCCTACCAAAAAGTCCTCAATCCAATCACAAATTTCACTTGCTACCCCATATGATCATACTTTTGACAATAATCATAGGTGTGGTACTGAGTCAAATGCATTTCTGAAATCAAGAAATACTGCTTCTACCTGCTGCCTTGATCCAAAGCTTTCAGTACGGCATGTGAGAGAAGTGCGAGTTGGGTTTCACATGCTCCATGTTTTCAGAATCCATCCTGATTGGCACTGAGGAGGTCATTCTATTCAAGATACTTCATCATGTTTGAGTTCAGAATATGTTCTAAGATTCTACAACAAATCAATGTCAAGGATATTGGATGGTAGTTTTGTGGATCACTTCTGCTACCATTCTTGTAGATGGGTGTGACCTGTGCTTTTTTCCATGAACTGGGCACAGCTTTTTGTTTGAGAGATCTACAATAGATTAAAGTTAGATCAGGGGCTAAAGATGAATGAAATACATATTAATGCCAGTGGTATTGAAAAACAACTGAAATCATTGAAACTGAACAGAGCTGAGAGGGATTCCATTGGGCCTTGGAGCTGTGTTCAGTTTTAATTATTTCAGTTGTTTTTCCATACCACTGGCATTAATATGTATTTCATTCATCTTTTCAGTGATACAAGGATTAAATTGGGGTAATTTTGCTGGGTTTTCCTTTGTAAAGGAACATTTGATAACAGAGTTAAGCATTTCAGCTTTTGCTTTGCTACCTTCAATTTCACTTCCTGTCTCATTTGCTAGGGTCTGGGCACTAACCTTGGTGCCACAATCAGCCTTTACATATGACCAGAATTTCTTTTGGGTTTTGTGAAATATCATTTGACATTTTTCTGCAATGGTAGTCACTGAAAGTATAATGTATTGCTCTCTTGACAGCCAAATGTATTTCATTCAGCATCTCTCTATCTATAGCCCTACACATTGTTTTACACCTTTTATGTGACAATCCCTGTTTCTTTAGAAATTTCTTTATGGTGACTCTATGCCATGGAGGTTCCCTCCCTTTATGAACTGTTCTACTGGGTACATATCTATTTGGTGCATGATCAACTGTTCTTTTAAACTTGAGCCACAGTTCCTCTACATGCTCCTGCCCTGTGGTGAAAGTTTCAAGTTCCTCTCTGAGATATGACAGTACTGAAATTTTATCTAATTTGCTGAATATCTGTGTCTTTCTGTTTGCTTTAGTTGTCCTTTGTACTTCGGTAACCATCATTGCCACAACTGAGTAATGGTCACTGATACCAGTTTTGATGTGGAATCCTCAAAGAGATCAAGTCTGTTTGTTGCCATTGGATCCAATATATTTCCATCATGAGTGGGGTTCCTAACTATTGGTTCTAGCCAGTTTTCAGAGAAGGTAGTTAGTGACATTTCATAGGATGTCTTATCTTGCCCACTACTAACAAAACTGTAATTTTTACAATTAATTGTCTCCACCAATGATTACAGTATGACTGGGGAACATACATACAAGCAAACTGAGGTTTTCTAAAGTTTTCCATTACATCAGGAGATGAGTCTGGTAGATGACAGAAGGATCCAATTATCATTTATACCCACCCCTGATACACAGTCTTGCCCTAACAATCCCATGGGTAGCTTCAATTTCTACCTCTATGGATCTGAATTTCTTGTCTACTTCAGCAAATACACTACCTCCATTCCACATTTGCCATCCTTTTGATATACTCCCAAATTTTCCCAAAAAATCTCACTGCTATCAATTTCAGGTTTCCACTAGCTTTCCATATGTGGTATTGCATGTGCTTCACTCATTTTCACAAGATCTTCAAACTCTGGCACTCTGTTGTGAATGCTTTGGCAGTTTATCATTAGGAATTTAATACTCTCACCTGTGGGTGGCATTTCGTTCGATCTTATGCTGATAATTCTTCATTTTCTACAGCTGTCATTATTTGGGTTGGATGGAAAGTTGCCTATTCTAAAAAAAACTTTGTGTGTACCCCACACACAGTCAGCTACCTGAGTAACAGCCTCTGAGGTGTAAAGCACACCTGACCAATGTAGGGGGGGCCTTAAATGGTGCAAGTCTAGGAATTCAGAGTCTAGCTTCTCACAGAACCTTCTAGAACCTTCAGTCCTTGCACTCGACTCAGTACCAAAGATCCATGGTCAGTTCTGGCGACAATGCTGCAAATTGTGATCTTCACTGAAACTCCCTGCACAAAACTGGTCTTCTGAAGACACACGTATGACATTGGAGCTCAGATGACAGGTGTTATTAGTTCCAATGTGTGCCACAACCTGCAGTTGGTTGTACCCTGTTCCCTCAATGGCTGCTGGAATACCTCTTCAACTTGTTGAATGAGGCCCTTGGGCATACACACTATGCACCTGGTGTCCTTTCATGTCCCTTGCTGCCATTTCCCTAAGGGTCACCATCAGTGACCATATGTTTGACACTCCTCTTGACACTCCTCTTGACACAGGACAAAACATATTTGCTGCAAACAAGTGAAGTGAGTCCCATTGGCTCAGTTCCAGTTTCGGTGTAAGACAGCATCCCAAATTTGTTGGTCAGGGTGATTGGTACAATGTCCCAAGTCCTCCCTGGGCCCTGTCCATCCTGTACAGGATGCCTGGATTTACTGTTGATATGTCACTTGCAGTCAAGTGGATGAGTAATGATAGGTGCTGTACTTTCTGTAGAGGAGACAGGATCCACAGGAGATGATAGTACTTGTAACTCTCGTATTGGTATCACAGGAAAATGACTCTTGGG
Source organism: Schistocerca nitens (assembly GCF_023898315.1). NCBI lineage: Eukaryota > Metazoa > Arthropoda > Insecta > Orthoptera > Acrididae > Schistocerca > Schistocerca nitens. Next base: position 508,544,533 of record NC_064615.1, read on the forward strand.
AGCCCTTCCAACATACTGATTCACAACAGCTGCCAAGCATTTGACATAGTTATGGTGATTTCCAGCTTCTTATGAATGTCAACTGACTCATCCTGTGTTCAAGAGCAGAATTCACAGTAGAGATGCATTTTGATTGGTGCAGTGTACCTTTTATAAATGTTACTTAAATTTCTCACATCTGGAGATGAAAATACTTGTTAATTCCATTTGCCAAATTACAAACTGTAAAATAAATCAATGTAAGTTTATAATTAATACTTTAGAGACTTTAATCACATACGTGTATATACCAGTTTATAGTATTTAAGGAACATTAGTTGAAAAAGAGTAACTGAAAAGCAGCAACTGTTTTTGATGCAGGGTCTTGATGCAGTCCATAGAATTATGCACTGCTCAAGATAATTATCAGAAGATATTATGAAAGTATCCTGTAATGAATAAACAATGACAGGCAATGAAATGTTCTACCAAATATAGCTTTATTTTCCTAATCTTCAACAAGTGGCTAAGACAAGTATTGGAGGGTCTGTGGTGTAACATACTGACTAAGAATATATCTGTCAGTTGTCGTGTGACTAGGGCCTCCCGTCAGGTAGACAGTTCGCTGGGTGCAAGTCTTTCAATTTGACACCACTTTGGTGACTTGCGCATCAATGGGGATGAAATGAAGATGATTAGGACAACACAAGACCCAGTCTCTGAGCGGAGAAAATCTCCAACCCAGCCAGGAATCGAACCTGGGCCCGTAGGATTGACATTCTGTCGTGCTGACCACTCAGCTACTGGAGGTGGACATCTGTCAGTAAATTTCACGCGTTTGATGAGATTGTGTTACGATTCATACCTGACCATTCCATCACTTAAAGTAATAGCTATCATAAGACTTTCCTATGGATGAATACAAGAGACCCACTGACATTATTATGCATGAAATGGAGTTCAAGGCCAACCCTAAATTCAGCAGGGATCCTACATCCTAATAGGATGTGTCTGATGTCGTCCCCAATCGCAAGACAACCATAGGCAACAGCAAGATTCATATTTTTTCATAACAAAGGTGTCCAGGGTTGCACTTGCTTGTTAGAAAAGGCATCATGAACAGAAGGTAAGCTATATAATGTTACTACCTTAAGTGAGGCAATTGAGTATGGTTCAAATGGCTCTGAGCACTATGGGACTTAATTTCTACGGTCATCAGTCCCCTAGAACTTAGAACTACTCAAACCTAACTAACCTAAGGACATCACACACATCCATGCCCGAGGCAGGATTCAATCCTGTGACCATAGCGGTCGCGCGGTTCCAGACCGTAGCGCTTAGAACTGCTCGGCCACCCCGGCCAGCACAATTGAGTATGATTTCCAGGTAAAGTTCATTTTTTATAACTTGTTCCTTACTCTGAGGGTCCAGAGAACTTCTCAGGTATTGCTGATGTTATCTGGTTATTGAACATGACCAAATATTGTTTTTTATTTGTGCCTAAGGAGCTAAGTTGGGAATTTGACTGGTGTGACTGATGTGACAATCTTCTATAAATTACTGGGTGAACATACAAGAGAGTTTTTTAGCCACTGACAGCGTTTTCTTGAAGAATAATAAGCCCTGTGACTCAAATTTGTTTGATATTTCTGTCTTCCAGACATCCACTGAAGAACTTTTCCTCATTCAAAGTAGATATAGTTCTCCAGCCACTCTATTTGTAGAATGCTATAAAAATACATACAATATAATTCAAAGCTAGGACAGAGAAATAAAAATTTCAAATTATTATTCATGTACAAGACTATTTTTAATTTTTTTCTATAAGTGCATGTTACATAATTTTCCTTTCTCAAGAGTAAATTTTCATGATGTTCATACTGATCAGTTGTGAGAGTATAGGATGAACTGTGTCATTAGTATATATCACCCTGTATATGAAACTGGACGCCATTTCTTTTACTTCAGATGATTTTAAGAACATATCATTAACAGATAGTTGGTGATATATAACTGTTCCTTACGTTTCTATTTAATTTGAGAAATGTCTGGATAAATGGTTATTATCCATTCTTGAATTATAATTGCTACTGTGCCCAAATCACCTGGGATAGGTGGACCACTATCTGTTTCTGGATAATCAGCGTTTCCCAGTTTCAGCAGAAACTGTGGAGATTGATTAACCATCTCACTTCTCAGATGTACTATCATATACTTGGTAGGTTTGGAGTGAATTAGCTGAAGTTAACATAGATCTCTTGAGGTGAACATCCATGCATCTTGATACTACCACTAAAATTTGTCAAATATTTTCTGTCTGTAGCACTCTAAAACTATCCATTAATTTACAGTTACTTCTGAAGTTGGACAGAATCCTATTCAATGCTTCAGTGCCTCTCTTGTGTACCATGGTAATTTCATCACAAACTAAGAAAGTTAGTGCTTGTCAATACTTCAGAAAGATTTCCCGAATTTTGGAAAGTTGTGTATACAAGTCTCTACACTATTTGTGTTAAGAGCTACTTCAAGGCAGTGTGATCCTCCTGGCCTTCCACCTTCAGCAATACTATGACTACAGCTACAACAGATTTTTCATTATATCCATCACACACAATTTTTGCTTCCTACTACCCACACTCCTTTAGAGCACTCATGATCACTTATAAAATTTTATTTTTTGTATGGAGCAAACTATAGAGTTTTTGACCCATTGCACAGGCAGAGACTTATTATTAAACACCGGTGAATCGTGAGAATTGGGCACATTGGAAATGGCTAATATGATGCGTCTCATGGAGGTAGGGTAGGGTGCCTTCAGCAGCACTCTCCCTATCAGATTCCATTAAAGTAGTGATGGCACAGTGCATGGTAGAACACCGCATGCTTGTGTATGAAGCTTATGTGCAAAACACTGATTCCGTCACAGCAGTGCAGTGACTTTTTCATGTTCATTTCACACCATGGGTGCTGCAGTAACATTCCCAGCCACAATACAAGGTCTGTTCAAAAATTTACAGAACGTTCATAATTTCATGCCAATGGTGTGTTGGAGTGAAATGTGGTTGGCATTCCTGCACATGTCTGTGTTTAATGTGTAACTGCCAGAAGTTTCATTGTTGTATGTCTGTTAGTTACTGTTCAGTGCTGTATTGAGTAGAATGTTGTGTCACACAGTTTGTAAATTTTGAGATGGCAGAGTTAGAGGAGCAATGTATCAGCATTAAATTTTGCATGAAACACAAGAAAACCTTTACAGAGACAGACCAAATCATGCAGGTAGCCTACAGTGATGAGTGTTTAAGCTTTACTCAGTGTTATGAATGGTTCAAATAGTTTAAAACTGGCCAGAAGGAGGTTAAAGATGACCCTCATTCCAGATGCCCTTTGACATATAGTGATGATGCTCTTATCAGGAATGCAATGAAATTGTGTGTTCCAGTCAAAGACTGACTGTCCGAGAGAATTCAGAAGAATATAACATAACATTTTAAAGAGCATAGTTCTTATTATAGGAAACAGTGATCTATAATTATTATAAATAAACTGGAAGCAGTCTTGAGTGCATAATTTTTTTTTTTTAACGTGGTGACCGGTTTCGATCCTATAATAATAATAATATAATAATCGCATAAAAAATTTATGCAATCAAGACTGCTTCCAGTTTATTTATAGCATAACAGTTGGATTGTGTCATGAAATCCTGACACAGCATCTTGGAATGCATTGTATTGCCACTGCCGGCAGCGGTGGTCTAGCGGTTCTAGGCGTGCAGTCCGGAACCGCGCGACTGCTACGGTCGCAGGTTCGAATCCTGCCTCGGGAATGGATGTGTGTGATGTCCTTAGTTTAGTTAGGTTTAAGTAGTTCTAAGTTCTAGGGGACTGATGACCACAGATGTTAAGTCCCATATTGCTCAGAGCCATTTTTTTGTATAGCCACCAAGTCTGTCCCATGGCTCATGAGTCAAGATCAGAAAGGCCTTTGCCCCACAATCTGTGAAGAGCTTAAGGACCGCGCAAATGAGAATGAGATGTTCCTTAAGAGAAACATAACTGGTGATGAGATGTGGGTCTACAATTATGATGTTGAGACCAAGGTTCAATCTTCACAATGGGTTGGGAAATGTTCTCCAAGATTAAAAATAGCTCATCAGGTAAGGTCAAAAGTCACACCCATACTGATAGTTTTCTTTGACTTTGAAGGATTAGTTCATCAAGAATTCATGTCACAGGGACAAAGTGTTAATTGATAGTACTATCAGGATGTGTTGTGATGCCTGTGAGAAAATGTGACAAGGAAATGGCCTGAAATGTGGGGAGACAATACATGGCCCTTGCATCACAACAACGCTCCCAGCACAGTCATCCCTGCTGGTGCATGACTATTGCACAAAGAGCAAAATCATTATGCTGCCTCATCCTCCATACTCTCTAGAGCTGGCCTCTGTTGATTTTTTTTATTTTTTTATTCCCAAAGTTGAAAATCCCATTGAAAGGATGAAGATTTGCAACGACAGAAGAGAAAAAGAAAATTTACAGAAGGTGCTTCACACAATCCAGCTGGAAGTGGAAATTGCATTGGGAACAGTGTATCAATTGTGGAGGAGAGTATTTTGAAGAATTCCAGGCACAATAAATAAAAGGTAAGTGTAGAAAAATTTTGTGGACAAAGTTCCAGAATTTTCTGAACAGACCTCGTACAATTTTCAGGTGGGTACCTGGTGTGATGAGGATAACAGGAAGAAGACACCACCTGGTCCTAAGAAGACTACAAATATGCTAGAAAACATCAAGATGGTGGAAAGGTGTCAATTCAGAGCCCAGAGTGGTCTGCATGACCACATGCACATGAGTAAAGTTATGAATCATTGTGCACTATTTTGAAGAAAGACTTAACATTTTATCGATACAAGATGTGCATTGTTCAGCAGCTCAAGGAAAGAGATTATGAGCATCGAGAGGATTTTGTCATTCGAATGCAAGAAATGGTGGAAGACTATGAACTGTGTATGTGGAGTGTGATTAGCAATTTTGACAACATTGGTCTGGACATTTTTTAAGATGAAAGTGGTTCCACTGTGACAGTCAACACTGAATGCTACATTCAGATGCTTAACAGTTTCTTGCATCCCCAGTTTCAATGGTGACATCTAGACACCAAGAACAACATTTATTTTCAACAAGGTGGTGCTACCCAACACACCACACCTGGATCTATGGACAACATTTGTTACATGTTTCCAGGGAGGGTCATTTCCCATTTCAGTGACATCCCATGGCCTCCAAGGTCCCACCGATTTAAGCACTTGTGTCTTCTTTTTCTGGGGATACCTAAAGTCATGTGAGTATTCCCACAAACCATGCACCTTGATGATTTGAAACAGTCAGGCATGCATGAAGTGGAAGCAATGGATTGTGGAATGTTGGACTGTGCTAATACTAATTTTCAGCGCAGGCTTCAAACCCACATTTGAGAAAAAGTGGGCACCCCGGGTTGCTCAAGTTTCCCAAAGTCAAATTCCCTGATTCCCAGGCACAGTTTTAGCATGATTCCTTGACAAATTTTGGAATGTGAAGATTAAGTAAATGGGTAAGCTGACAAAAAAAGTAAGTGCTTCTATCCAGAATGAGATTTTCACTCTGCAGCAGAGTGTGCGCTGATATGAAACTTCTTGGCAGATTAAAACTGTGTGCTGGACCGAGACTTGAACTCGGGACCTTTGCCTTTTGTGGGCAAGTGCTCTATCATCTGAGCTACCCAAGCATGATTCGTGCCCCATCCTTACAGCTTTACTTCTGCCAGTACCTCATCTCCTACCTTCCAAACTTTACAGAAGCTCTCCTGCAAACCTTGTAGAACTAGCACTCCTGAAAGAAAGGATATTGCAGAGACATGGTTTTGCCACAGCCTGGTGGATGTTTCCAGAATGATATTTTCACTCTGCAGCAGAGTGTGCACTGATATGAAACTTCCTGGCAGATTAAAACTGCATGCTGGACCGAGACTTCAACTCGGGACCTTTGCCTTTCATGGGCAAGTGCTTTACCAGAGAGCACTTGTTTTTTAACATAACATTAAACTTTCAGGAATAATAATGGCAGTATTGGGGTAAATATAATGACATTTTCTCTACCAAATAATACTTAATGCTTTGTCAAGCAATAAGAAGTCAAACAAACAATTAAAATCAGTCAATGAAAACCATTCAAAAATCCTTAGTGAGAAAAGCTTACCAAGCTGTTGCACAAATTCTTTCTCAACTTTATCACAGTCCTTAGAACCCATCCAATTATGTAAAGAGAATTTCTACAAGGCACTTGAGGTTCTTCTCTAGTTAGTTCTTGGGGTGCTGTTTACCACAACTGGATCTACAAATGTATCTTTGTCAATTCCTCTCAGTTCAGTGGTCCTCTTGGCCAGTATCCATGATGTTTTGGCCTCCCATTCATTAACCTACTTGACAACACACTCTTCCATTTAGCTCTCTCAGCTTCTTCATCCTCTTCAGATTGCTTCTGCTTTAAAGCCTCTCAAGCATTATGAGAATCCAGGTTTAGTCTCTTGTTAACATCAATCTTGAAGACAAGCAGTAGAAAATCCCACTGTGTGTGGGTGAGCTTTATCTTGCTGAAATATAAGCCCAAGGTGCCTTGTCATGAAAGGCAATGAAATAGGAGAGTCAGCAACAGCCAGCCAAGACACAAGTAGTCACAGGGAAGTAACTGATTTTTTGATGTTTTACAGGTTCCTAGAGAGCAATTTGTATAGTTTCATCTGTGTGTTTTGGTAGTTTCCTGAGTTTCTGTGTGTTAATTTAATATTTAATATACACTATTCTCGTGTTTCTCTTTTGCATCAGAAAGTGCACTGATTTTGTGACATATTACAAGTTCCTAATCAGGAGTGTATTATTTAGCCTCACCTGAGTAATTTTTAGTTCAGTTATTGAATCTCTGCATGTTAGTCTAATTTATTGGATGCAGTTCTTGTATTTTCCTCTATGTCCAAAGTAGAGTTTCATAACCTGTGTCGATTGCCCCTGTTTGTTTAGAGTAGTTTCCCACAGTCTTTAGGATAGATAGGGACTGTGATGGTTGTTATGGCTTCGGTTACACAGCTTGTAGCTGCAGTGGATGGGCATTACTGTTGTGGGCAAGCTGTGTGGAACCAATGGACATCCAGCATGTATGAGTCCACCGATCAGCCCACACCAGTGACCAGCCTAGTTACTGTTCGACTGAGGTTGATCACTCACCCATGTTCAAGTACAAAGTTGCCTTGGGGCATGACAGGCCTCCCCAGTTAGTTTGACAAACAAGTTACAGGTGCTATCTGTCGCTGATACTGTCACTCAGCCAGTTGCAGTCGCTTCTCCTGTTTCAGAGGAAACCTCTCAGCCTGCAAAATCCAGGCTGTCACAGAGGGTGGGGTTATTGATAGCCGGGAGCTCCAATGTTAGATGCATTATGGGGTCCCTTAGGGACATAGCTGCCAAGGAGGGGAAGAAAGCCAATATGCACTCCATGTGCATACTGGGTGGAGTCAATCCAGATGTGGCAAGGGTCCTTCCAGATGCCATGAAGAGTGTAGGGTGCAGCCAGCTGCAGGTGGTTGCTCATGTCGGTACCAATGATGTGTGTTCCTTTGGATCGGAAGGGAGTCTCACTGGTTTCAAGTGGCTAACAGAAGTGGTAAAGGCTGCCAGTCTTGCTTGCGAGATGAAAGCAGAGCTCACCATTTGCAGCATGGTCAACAAGACCAATTGAGTACCTTTGGCACAGAGCCTAGTGGAGGGTCTGAAACAGAGCTGCAGATGGTTCTGCAATCATGTAGGCTGAAGATTCCTCAACTTACGACATAGAGTGGAGGGGTTTCAGGTTCTGCTGAATAGGTGAGGAGTCCACTACATGCAGTGGGCAGGTACATACCTAGCAGGGCTGTGTGGTGTTGACTGGGCAGTTTTTTAGGTTAGAGGGCCTTGGGGAAACAAAAAAGGGCTTCAGTCTCAAAGGGTGCAGGTTGATCATAGGAAGAACATACATACAAGAACCATTGGCATGACAGCTGTAAATTGCCGTAACTGTGTTGGAATAGTACCAGAGCTCCAAGAGCCAATAGAAAGCACTGATGCTCAAATCAATATCGGCACTGAAAGCTGGCAAAAGCCGGAGATAAGTTCAGCTGAAGTTTTTCTGAAGGATATGCTAAACACAGTTGGCGGTGGTTTGTTTGTTGCTGTTAGGAGTAATTTATCTTCTAGTGAAATTGAAGCAAATAGTTCTTGTGAGTTAGTTTAACAACATAAGTGTAGACCAGATGTGGCCTGAATTCAAAGAAATAGCATCGACAGCAGTTGAGAGATTTATACCAAATAAATCATCAAACAGTGGAACTGAACCCCCTTGGCACACAAAATGGGTCAGAACACTGTTGCAGAAACAACAAAAAAAAAAGCATGTCAAATTTAAATGAACACAAAATTTCCAAGACTGGCAATCTTTTGCGGAAGCTCAAAATTTAGCACAGACATCGATGTGAGATGCTTGTAATAGTTTCCACAACGAAATTTTATCTTGAAACCTGACAGAAAATCCTAAGAGATATTAGTCATATGTAAGGTATACTAGCGGCAAGACAAAGTCAATGCCTTCTCTGTGCGATAGTATTGGAAATACTATCGATGACAGTGCTGCAAAATCAGAATTACTAAACACAGACTTTCAAAATTCCTTCACCAAAGAAGATGAAATAAATATTCCAGAATTTGAATCAAGAACAGCTGCCAACATGAGTAACTTAGAAGTAGATATCCTTGGAGAAGTGGCACAACTTAAATCACTTAATAAATGCAAGTCTTCCGGTCTAGGCTGTATACCAGTCAGGTTCCTTTCAGGGTATGCTGATGCAATAGCTACATACTTAACAATCACATACAACTGCTCACTCAATGAAAGATCCATACCCAAAGACTGGAATGTTGCATAGGTCACACCAATGTTCAAGAAAGGTAGTGGGAGTAATCCACCAAATTACAGGCCTGTATCATTAACGTTTATGTGCAGCAGCATTTTGGAACATGTATTGTGTTTGAACATTGTGAATTACCTCGAAGAGAAAAGTTTTCTGACACACAGTCAACATGGATTTAGAAAATTTAGTTCTTGTGAAACATAACTAGCTCTTTACACTCACAGAAATGTTAAGTGCTATTGACAAGGGATTACAAATTGATTCTGTATTTCTAGAGTTCCAAAAGGCTTTTGACACTGTACCACACAAGCAACTTGTAGTGAAATTATGTGCTTATGAAATACCATCTCAGTTATGAGGCTCAACTTGTGATTTTCCGTCAGAGACGTCACAGTTTGTAGTAACTGACGGAAAGTCATCTTAGAAAATGTAACAGATCTACTAAAGAGACTGCCTACACTGCGCTTGTCTGTCCTTTTTCACAGTACACGTGTGCAGTCTGGGATCCTTACCAGATACAATTAATGGAATACATTGAGAAAGTCCAATGAAGAGCAGCACATTTTGTATTATTGTGACAGGGTAACACAGACACAATACAGGATTTGGGACTGACACCATTAAAACAAAGCCGTTTTTCATTGTGGTACAATTTCTCATGAAATTTCAATCACGAACTTCCTCCTCCGAATGTGGAAATATTCTGTTGATGCTGACCTACATAGGGGGAACCGATAATCACAATAAAATAAGGGAAATCACAGCTCACACGGAAATACACTCCTGGAAATGGAAAAAAGAACACATTGACACCGGTGTGTCAGACCCACCATACTTGCTCCGGACACTGCGAGAGGGCTGTACAAGCAATGATCACACGCACGGCACAGCGGACACACCAGGAACCGCGGTGTTGGCCGTCGAATGGCGCTAGCTGCGCAGCATTTGTGCACCGCCGCCGTCAGTGTCCGCCAGTTTGCCGTGGCATACGGAGCTCCATCGCAGTCTTTAACACTGGTAACATGCCGCGACAGCGTAGACGTGAACCGTATGTGCAGCTGACGGACTTTGAGCGAGGGCATATAGTGGGCATGCGGGAGGCCGGGTGGATGTACCGCCGAATTGCTCAACACGTGGGGCGTGAGGTCTCCACAGTACATCGATGTTGTCGCCAGTGGTCGGCGGAAGGTGCACGTGCCCGTCGACCTGGGACCGGACCGCAGCGACGCACAGATGCACGCCAAGACTGTAGGATCCTACGCAGTGCCATAGGGGACCGCACCGCCACTTCCCAGCAAATTAGGGACACTGTTGCTCCTGGGGTATCGGCGAGGACCATTCGCAACCGTCTCCATGAAGCTGGGCTACGGTCCCGCACACCGTTAGGCCATCTTCCCCTCACGCCCCAACATCATGCAGCCCGCCTCCAGTGGCGTCGCGACAGGCGTGAATGGAGGGACGAATGGAGACGTGTTGTCTTCAGCGATGAGAGACGCTTCTGCCTTGGTGCCAATGATGGTCATATGCGTGTTTGGCACCGTGCAGGTGAGCGCCACAATCAGGACTGCATACGACCGAGGCACACAGGGCCAACACCCGGCATCATGGTGTGGGGAGCGATCTCCTACACTGGCCGTACACCACTGGTGATCGTCGAGGGGACACTGAATAGTGCACGGTACATCCAAACCGTCATCGAACCCATCGTTCTACCATTCCTAGACCGGCAAGGGAACTTGCTGTTCCAACAGGACAATGCACGTCCGCATGTATCCCGTGCCACCCAACGTGCTCTAGAAGGTGTAAGTCAACTACCCTGGCCAGCAAGATCTCCAGATCTGTCCCCCATTGAGCATGTTTGGGACTGGATGAAGCGTTGTCTCACGCGGTCTGCACGTCCAGCACGAACGCTGGTCCAACTGAGGCGCCAGGTGGAAATGGCATGGCAAGCCGTTCCACAGGACTACATCCAGCATCTCTACGATCGTCTCCATGGGAGAATAGCAGCCTGCATTGCTGCGAAAGGTGGATATACACTGTACTAGTGCTGACATTGTGCATGCTCTGTTGCCTGTGTCTATGTGCCTGTGGTTCTGTCAGTGTGATCATGTGATGTATCTGACCCCAGGAATGTGTCAATAAAGTTTCCCCTTCCTGGGACAATGAATTCACGGTGTTCTTATTTCAATTTCCAGGAGTGTATATAGGTGTTCGTTTTTTCCATGCACTGTTTGAGAGTGGAATAATAGAGAATTATTGTGAAGATGGTTTGATGAACTCCTTGCCAGGCACTTAAATGTGATTTGCAGAGTATCTATGTAGATGTAGATGTAGAATATCATAACATGCCAGTGTGTTGGAAAGGTACCGTGGATGACAGCAAAAGGTGTCCTGCTATGAAAAGAAATGGCATCCCAGACCATCACTCCTGGTTGTCAGGCCATGTGGTGGGAAACAATGAAGTTGGCATCCCACAGCTGTCTGGGCAACTTCTGGACATGTCTTCGGCCTGGAATCTCACTGACTCGAGTAGAATTGTCATCAGTGATGAGCAGAGACCAGATTATATGCATCTGCATGTTGCATATGCATTAGCATATTTGGCTCCTTTCTACCGGTTATTGCATATTTTAACTAAAAACTAGTGACGATGCATATTTTTGCTCTATGTTTACGATATTTTAAAAATTTAGATGGGTGGTCTCTAGCTTTATCTAGTTTCGATGCCTCACAGATTGACCGCAACCTAGAACTGTGTGCAATTGCTAACCAAGAGGCCACTGCCTAGTGAAATCATTCCAGAAAAGGAACAGGAACAGTCAGACAGAGTCAATGTTAGTGTGCCCGCTGTCATACCACACGCATCAGCAACAATTAAATTAAACTACGCAAGCTTTTAGTTGCATGTCCATTGTTTCAGTTTAGCTTTCTATTTACTTGTACACAGTTGAATTTGTTTACAACGTGTAGTGTGTAATGTGTTGTGCACCATGCCACACAAAAAAAGATGTCAAGACAAGCCTTCATATCACAGGAATGCAGAAGAAAGGACCATGGCAACAACTTCTGACAACAGCAAGTTGCAGTAGCAGGGATTTGTCCAAAGGTAACAAAAAAAGTCAATTTAACATTGATCTATGTGAAGCATTTATTGCAAGCTCTGTACCTCTTCACAAACTTACAAACCCTACCCTCAAAGGCTTCCTGCACAAATATTGCTTAAAACAAAATATACCAGATGAAACAACACTGCGTAAAAATTTAGTACTGACAATTTACATAAATGTTCTGGAAGAAATACGAATTGAACTCAAGGACAGCATTGTCTGTATTTCAGTTGACAAAACTACACACATTTGTGTCTGTTACATTGCAAATTTAATTGTTGTTGCTTTAAAGGAAGGGCCTTCTTCTTCCTATTTTGCAGCCTGCAAAGAACTTGAAAAACAAAATCATTCTACAATTGCCAGATTTGTAAGTGAGGGTGTTAGAAAAATATTCCAAGAATGTTCTGCAGACGAAAGAGTGTTTGTGTTTATTTCAGATGCTGCTCCCTGTATGATCAAAGCAGGAAAAGCCCTCCGAGTATTTTAGCCCGATTTGATTCATGTGATGTACTTTGCTCCTGGAGTATATCACCTTGCTGAAGAAGAACATTCCACATTAGTGAATGTAAATAATCTGATTTCATCCACAAATAAAGTGTTTCTAAAGGCTCCTCCTTGCATCAAGACCTACAAAGCCAAACCACCAAATGTGCCATTCTCTCCCGAACCAGTGGTAACTCGTTGGGGCACATGGGCCAAAGCTGTGTTGTTTGACAATGAACATTTCAAGGCCATTGGAGTGGTAGCAAATGACACTGATAGTGCAGAGGCTTTGGCAGTTTTCCAGTGCAAGGAAGCTTTTAATGATTGTGATATTAAAAAAGAAATTGCTGTGATTAGCACTCATTTTTCCCACATATCTGCAAGTATTAAAAAGCTTGAAACTCAAGGTTTGGCGTTGACTGAATCTATTCAGTTAATGAATAAAATTATTCTAGTGAACTCCTCATTGCCAGAGGTATTCCCAAGAAAACTTAAAGAAAAATTTGAAAACATTTTAAACAATAACCCACACTTTGAATCCTTGTGCAAATTGATAGTTTTATTAATGGGATGGGTGAACTTTTACCGGAAACATAGTACCCAAATTCAAATACTGCCCAGTTACCTCAGTTTATGTAGAGTTGAGGTGATGAAAATGTAAAATAAATTGTAAGTGATGCTTTGGTCCAACAGTATTAATTAAAAGTTGATGCTGTTCAAAAATAAAATTATGATGTATGTTGTTTTTTAAATAAAATATTACGGAGTTTTTGAGCATGCCCCTCTGCGTGAGATATATGAGGGAGAGTCAAATGAAAACCTTGAATATTTTTTTAAATATTATTTATTGTGTTGAAGTGGTACAAAGCTGTATCACTTTTCAACATAATCTCCCCCACACTCAACACAAGTCCTCTAGCGCTTACAAAGTGCATAAATTCCTTCAGAAAATAAATTCTTTTGGTAGTCTGTGCAACCACTCATGCACCACATGGTGTACCTCTTCATCAGAACGGAACTTCTTTCCTCCCATTGCATCTTTGAGTGGTCCAAACACATGGAAATCACTTGGGGCAAGGTCTGATGAGTATGATGGATGAGGAAGATACTCAAAATGCAGGTCTGTGATTGTTGCAACTGTTGTACGGGCAGTGTGGGGCCTTGTATCATCATGTTGCAAAAGGATGTTTATGATGCACTGGTGACAGTGGTCCCTCTAGGCATGTAATGCTCCAAAATGATGCCTTTTTGTCCCAAAAAAGAGGCAGCATAACCTTCCCTGCTGTTGGTTCTGTTTGAAACTTCTTTGGTTTTGGTGATGAGGAATGGCGCCATTCCTTGCTCGCTCTCTTTGTTTCCGGTTGGTGGATGTGAACCCAGGTTTCGTCCCCAGTAATGATTCTTGCAAGGAAGCCATCACCTTCTCATTCAAAGTGCTGAAGAAGTTCTTCACAAGCATCAACACGTTGTTCTCTCATTTCAGGAGTGAGCTGCCATGGCACCCATCTTGCAGACACTTTGTGAAACTGGAGCACATCATGCACAATGTGGTGTGCTGACCCATGACTAATCTGTAAACATGCTGCAGTGTCATTCAGTGTCACTCAGCAGTTTTCCTTCGCTATGGCTTCAACTGCTGCAATGTTCTGTGGAGTCACAACTCTTTGTGCTTGACCTGGATAAGGAGCATCTTCCACTGAAGTCACACCATTTGTGAACTTCCTACTCCACTTGTAGACTTACTGCTGTGACAAACATGCATCACCATATGAACCTTCATTCATCAATGAATTTCAATAGGTTACACACATTCACTACGCAAAAACTGAATAACAGAACGCTGTTCTTCCCTGGTGCAAGTCACAAGTAGGGCAGCCATCTTTATACTGATATTGCCATTTACGGGCCATTCTGCATGCTGTTTGTAGCATGCTTACCAACTTACAGGATAACGGCATGAAATTTTGATTTGCTATTACAAATTTAAGGTTTACATTTGACTCACCCTCGTATCTCAAAGTAGGTCCTGTACATATCGATTATTTCACTGTGACTCACTCGCATCGCATCCGCTTGTTACTGACAACAATGGAAAAATAGGAACAGTTCTTGGAACACGGAATGCATCCCCACTTTGCAAATTTTTGGAAGATAATCCCAGAAAGACCCCTTCCTAACCTCTACTAGAAGGTATTCAGAAAATGATTGCATTCTAAATGTACCAATTTTTTATGTGGCCGACGCTCTTCCTCCTAACTGATATTCACAGGATTGACTTTGAGATGTAATGCATGCAGTAACTACCATGTTTTTTTATTATTGAATCTTGCATATTTTGACACTTTTCATGCACTTTTTTAAGCATTTTTCTTGCATATTTGCACGCATATTTTAAGGTTCGAATGATGCATATAATCCAGTCACTAGTGATGAGTCCCACTTCAAACTGAGCTCTGAGGACCAGTGCAGGTGTGTCTGGAGACACTCTGGACAGTGGTGGGACACCAACCAGACTGCAATATGGCCCAACAACCAGGAGTGATGGTCTGGGGAGTGATTTCATTTCATAGAAGGACCCCCTTTGATTGTCATCTGTGGTGCCCTTACAGGACAGCAGTACATCAGTGATATTCTGTGCTTCTTTTTGTGCCCTTCATGGACAGCCACCCCTGGTTTACCTTTCAACAAGAGTTGCTCATGGTGAAATTGAAAGTTTTTACTGCTTGTCTTCATGCTTGACAAACCCTACCTTAGCCAGCAAGGTCACCAGATCTCTCCCCAATTGAAAACGTTTGCAGCATTATTGGCAGGGCCCTCCAACCAGCTCAGTATTTTGACAATCTAACAAGCTAGCTGGACAGAATTTGGCATGATATCCTTCATGATATCCTTCAGCAGGACATCCACTAAATCTATCAATCAATCCCAAACTGAATAACTGCTTGTATAAAGCCCATAAGTGGACCAGTGCATTATTGATTTACTCAATTTTGAAGCTCTTTCTCTTGAATAAATCATCCAATTTTTTTTTAATTGTCTGTACAGGTACATCAAATCTACTGATTTCCATTCGATTTGGATAATCACTTCATGGTGCAGTCCACCCACTCCCCACCTTAGAGCGCATGTTATGCATGAAAAATTTGACAGTGGGAGAGAGAAAGGCTGCATATTTTGCAGGAAATATTCTCAAACTTGATGCAAAGATTAGGAGACAGAAAATTTCTGTTATTTGCAAACAGTACTCTCAAAAGGGTTACAATGCTTTAGGTTTTATGTAGTTTTTGCTTGGAAAGTCCAATGACATTAACATTATTCAAAGACATTGTGAACTCTGTACAGAGGCCATGGTGCAATGTGTTCAGTGCATTTATGATGCAGGAATTCCATTTGGGCAGGCAGAAATCCAGTGAACCAAAAAGTTTTGAATGGTACAAGAGGAATGTTCCCGCCAAATTTCGCATACCTAAGACAAGTTGTTTATCTTGGGTGTTAATATACCAATCAGCACTGTGAAAAACAAATCATTTGGAAAATTATATCAAAAGAGGCTCAAGGGACAGAAAGTAGACCAAAATATAACTCTTACAATAACGGAAATTCCAGGATGGAGATAATACTATGAGGTGGAATCAAATATTTGTAACATCTGTAATATTATAGTACAAAGAAAGCACTTGTGCATACATGTTGCTGCTGCTGTTGTCATTGTTACTGTGCTCTTTAGTCTGAAGACATATTTGATGCAACTGTGCACATTAGTGTACTCTGTGAATACTTTTTCAGCTCTGCATGCATTGACATAAACCTGCTTGCTGGAGTCAAGTCTTGGTCTCCCCTTACACACTCCCCCCCCCCACTCCCAACACACTTCCTTCCATTACCCAATTAGTAATTCCTTGATATCTCAGGGTGTGGCCTATTAATTGATCATTCTTTCAATCAGGCTGTGCTCTACAGCTCTTTTCTTCAAGGTTCAATTCAGTCCCTCTTCTTAGTTACTCAGTCTACAAATATAATCTTGAGCATTCTTCTGTAGCTTGGCATTCACCTACATCTACATGACTGTTCTGCAATTCACACTCAAGTGCCTGGCAGGGGGGCTCATTGAACCACCTTAAAAACTATTTCTCCACCATTCCACTCTCAAACAGCACATGGTAAAAATGAACACTAAAATCTTTCTGTATCTGCTCTGATAACTCTTATTTTATTACGATGATCATTCCTCTGTATGTAGGCTGGCACCATATGTGCGGATGGATATGTGTGTGTGTGTGTGTGTGTGTGGGAGTGTATACCTGTCCCTTTTTCCACCTAAGGTAAGTCTTTCCGCTCCCGGGATTGGAATGACTCCTTACTCTCTCCCTTAAAACCCACATCCTTTCGTCTTTCCCTCTCCTTCCCTCTTTCCTGATGAAGCAACCATGGGTTGCGAAAGCTTGAATTTTGTGTGTGTGTTTGTGTTTGTAAGTGTCTCTATCAACATACCAGTGCTTTCGTTTGGTAAGTTGCATCATCTTTGTTTTTAGATAAAATCTTCTGCAACAGAGTTCTGACCTGCTTTGTGTACCATGGGGTATCAGTACTATATTTATCAATTTATTTGATACAAATCACTCAATTGTCATTGATACTATTGATGTGAATTAAAGCCACACCTGGTCTGTACTTACAAAGGTAGCTTGGAAAGTGTGGGGATTGTCTCTTAGGATGGCATCAAGGGCATTTTAATCCTTTTTTTTTCAAATAGGTATGTTTTGAGTTTATTTATGGTGGATTTGGATGTCACAGTGTTCAGTCTTGCTATAATAACATTGTAGCCACCAATTCCTTTATCTGTCATGATGCTCCCTATTTGCTCAGGATAATTTTTTGCAAGTTGTCAAGTACATTTTAGCAACCATTCACACTTCAAGTGGGCACCTGAACTAACTGTTCAAAATAATTTTCAGAAAATAGCATTTAGCACAATTTTGGATGATGTTTTATGCCTACCACTGACTTTAAACATGTATTTTTGCCAACATATCAAGGGCAAATTAAAGTCACCACCAACTATAACTGTATGACTGGGCTACCTACTTGAAATGAGACTCAAGTTTTCTCTGAATTGTTCGGCAACTGAATCATCAGGTATGGGGGCAAGTTAAAGAAACCAGTCATTAATTTATTCTGGTTGTCAAGTATGACTTCCACCCATAATAACTCACAGGAACTATGTACTACAGTTTCACTAGGATATAAACCACTTCTAACACCAGCAAACACTCCACCTCCAACAGTATTTAACCTATCCTTTCTGAACACTGTCAGTTGTTTTGAAAATATTTTGGCTTAGTTTATTTCCAGCTTTATCCGGTTTTCAGTACCTACAATGGTTTGGTTTTAGTGCTTTCTATTAGTGCTTGCAGAATTCCAAAAGCATCTGTTATCTTATTGTCTGTACTGTCTATTGTTCACATTTTAATACAAACAATACATGAAGTCCGAAAAGACAATTAAAGGAAAGAAGCATTCGAAGGATAGATAAGCAAAGGAAAACACTAAAAGGGAAGACTTAATCATTGATGAGATGGAGGATGGTGATGAGAGAAGTTCACCTCCTTCAGACAGTTATAAGTAATTGAAGGAGGGAGGACTGGGGTTCAGTATCCCGCAGGTAATGTGGTCATCAAAGATGGAGAGAAATTGCCCATGTCTTTTTCAAAAATAAATAAATAATTTATATTGATTTTGGTAAACCATAGGAGACCCATACCTGGACAGCCAGAAAGAGAATCGAGTTCTGATCCTTCTGAATGTGAGCTCAATGTCTTACCATAGTGCCAGTTCACCATTGTTAATACATTGTAAGGCTATATAGCATGTTTTTGACTTCTGTTTTTCTTATGATCTTAAAGTATGTTAATCCATGTTGTAGCTACCTAATTCCTATTTTACTTTTGTCTTTTTATCTATTTCTTAGTTTTAAAGACCTTTTACACCCATTGAATTTATCCTGAGTAAATAGAAACTTTCATTTCAGTTTGCAGTTTTTCAATTATACAGATTGCATCTTTCTATGTATTTGGTCTACATAAAAATTACAGAACTGTCACAATTAGGCTGAATGTGCAATGGCATTAATTTGAACAAAGAACTTGAAGACATGTTTTGGGCCTTATTCATGGCATATATGTGGACAAGGAAAAAGAGCTCCTATATTTCCTGGTGAAAAATATACTTCTTCCCTGGTGAAAATACACTTTTCCCAGATAAAAATACACTATACTCTGGCTGCAAATACATTTTTCCATGTTATGTGATAATATACTTTCCCTCTTAGCTGTAAAACAGCCATCCTTTGAATGGTAAAGGTTTTATTAATTGGCATAAGAACTTCCCGGTACCTTAGGAAATAAGACCCAGCAAAAAAGATATGTTTTGGAAGGATCTTTGATGTACAGCAATGTGAACACTGCATATATTTGTATTACCTAAGTATAAATATGTATTCCACCAAATACAGCACAGTAGTTTCTGAAGCACTGAAATTGCACAGTGTGATCCGCTTTTGTCAACTAATCATAGCTCATGTCATGTGATCTTGCCAGCCAGTGACAGCAGATATTCAGAGTATAGGACAAACGATGTACTCAGCCAATAGCAAACTCACTGTTAAGATGTAGTGTGAACACACAAATAGGAAAAATTAATGGTTTAAATTAATACCCATACAGTATAGCAACAAGAAAAGCTAAACTTTCACATACATTATTCATATTTTTCAGTATGTGTTACCTTTCAAGATATATCAAATACAACTGTGCCAATAAAATTTTACATAATGGTATGAATGGTTGGTCTTCTAGGCCCAAAATTTTTCTAAGTGGCTAGTCCTCAAAGTGTTAATTTTTGAATGATTGTCAAATGCTCCATGATTTAAGAAATTAATCGCACATTCTCATGTGTAATGTAATGCATCTTGTGTAAAAAGCAATTTATTTTGAAAGTAATGATTCTCAAACCGCCATCTGAAATATTTTCCCACAACCTATTAGAAATGTAAACAGTTGTGAAGTCACGCTCATCAAAAGCAGTTTGTAGCTATGAAGTATTATCTTCATCCCAAAACCTTTGACACATTTTGCTGTCAACAGACCCTTGTGCATATGCTGTTGTTACAAATGCATTTTCTTTGCAACTTAAGTTTTATTTTTGTGTTATTCTCTCATTTATGTTTTATTGTTGCAGCATTTCTTATCACTCAAATTACAAAAATTTAACTGAAAACTAAAACGATGAAAAAATCCCAGAATTCTAAAAAATTCCCAGGTTTTTCCAGCATTTTTCCCAGATGAAAAAATTCCCACTTTTTTTCTGGATTTCCCATCTGTTCTGTGGCATGTACACACTTTTATAAGTGACTGAGATTTAGTGTAGTCATCACAAGGCAGTTTTCTTCAAATTGTATTAGGCTTTGGCTGGTAGATGTTAAGCTCATGGAAAAGTATTTGCCTCAAAGTTTATAATGAAGAGATCACAATTCCATTGTAGACTAAAATTCTGTTATAGGTGCTGTAAGCTGTAACACTTCTTGGAGATACAGTGAGTACTTACACTCAACTAATGAGTGTGGGTAGGTAGCAGCTGGTGTGGATTACCAGCATTGCCAACTTATCATCTGCTGTGTTACCACTTTGACCATCTTTTTATACTGATTGTAGTTCCTAAGCATTAACTTTTATGTGTCTCTTGAATACAGAAAAACACACACACACATTTTTGTTCTGTGTTGCAGTTTCTTTAGATGTGATTTGAACACATTTGTGATCTCCTGAGGTATAGGAGCCATTTTACTGGTGATATATCTTCTTTTCTATCCACTTGCATGTGACATCCCTAACTGATTGAGGATGAGTTATGTGATATTATGGTTGTGTCAAGCATATCAAAACTTATATTTCAGAGTTCTTTGTACTGTCGATTCCAAATATAGACTGATTTGATAACTTTAACTCTGCTGTCTGCATGTTATTTTCAGTTTTACATATTCCTTTTTTCCTCCACTGGGAAGATAGTGTATGTAAAGGTGGGTACATACAGGCTGTTTTGGCTTTTTGATACAGAGGTACATTTGGTTAAATGATAATACCATTTGCCTTTTGTGTTAAAATTCTTGAGGAGCTTGTCAGCTTCTCAACATGTGCATTCTTGCAAGTGCTGACTGTAATACCTGAATCAATTGCTTGGATTTACAAAAGTTATAGAAACCAAAGAAGTGTACATTGAATATTTTGGGCCAAATAAGAGCAGTATGTATTTGATATATTAGCAAATGGTTTACATGCAGGCTTTTATTCAGGATATCCCACCTAACTATGCCACTTCATAAATGCTACAAAATGTGAAAAGTGCAACTGGCTATGGATGCACTTCTGCCAGAGGCTCACACATAGTAGCTTCATATAGGTCAACAACTGCCACTTTCACACAAAGCTTTGTTTTTTAAATAACACATTTATATTTTTCTACAGAAATGAAAACAAGATCTACAGTTAGTGATGGCAGACTTTGTTTCGCTGTTCTAAAACTCATACATTCCAAAATAGACTTTACAGTATGGTGGCGGTGCTAGTATTTCTGCCTTAGTGCACGGAAGGGTGAGGATTGGCTGCACTGTCCTGCAGCCTGCTGCCAGAGACTCATACAGTGGACAGGAACAGAAAATCCATAAAGGTAAACAAACATCACTTTCAACATAAAGTTATGTTTATTTAAGTGGCACTTGGTTTTCCTACAGAAATGAAAATTATAGGCATAATTTGGTGATAAGACTGGTTCTAACATCCTGAACACAATTATTAGTGGCATATAGTCCACAGAAATGTCTAGTTTGTGCATGACATCCAGCACAGAAAAAATACTCTCAAATAACCAGTAATGTCACACCTGATGAACCTGTGTCACCTTAACAAATGTCCAAAGTCCCACTCTTTGCATCAGTACACTTGTGGAGACTGTGAATAAGTGAGCTTTGTACACATTGTAGTGTTTCTGCAGTATACACACACATTGTAGTGTTTCCACAAATACTGTTGCATTTGCATTGGCAATATTTTGTTGCATATCCTCTGGTGTTGTTAGGGGTTCATGGTACATATACTCTTTCACTGCACCCCCAGAGAAAGAAGTCTAATGGGTTCGTGTTGGGGGGTGGGGTGGGGGGGGGGGGCAGGCTGGCCAGCTCACAGGACCTCCTCATCCTATCCACCTATTTGGAAACATTGCATCCACAAATTCCCTGGAAACATATGTGTAGTGTGTGGGGCACCCATTATGCTGGAGCCATATTGATAGTCATGTTTCCAAGCCCAAATCCTCCATGAGGAGTAGTAGGGTATCTTGCAGAAATGATGCATATCACCATCTGGTTAATGTTCTTTGACAAATATTGGTAACTACAGTATGTGTACCAATGACACTGCAGCAAACATTGACACCCTACTGCTGTTGATCAGCAGCTGTGTGGAGCTATTGGGAATTTTCAAGGATCAGTAGTAAATGTTCCACAGATTCATATGACTACAATTTGTAAATAAAGCTTCAATCATAAACAACATATCATGTAGGAAGTCAGAATGACCTTGCAACTGCTGAAGTACAAAACAACAGAATTCACCCCACGTAGTTCTTGGTGGAGTGAGATATGATACGGATGAAGCATATACCTATGCAAAATCCTCCACACACTATTACAGCCCGCATCTCGTGGTCGTGCGGTAGCGTTCTCGCTTCCCACGCCCGGGTTCCCGGGTTCGATTCCCGGCGGGGTCAGGGATTTTCTCCGCCTCGTGATGGCTGGGTGTTGTGTGCTGTCCTTAGGTTAGTTAGGTTTAAGTAGTTCTAAGTTCTAGGGGACTTATGACCACAGCAGTTGAGTCCCATAGTGCTCAGAGCCATTTGAACCATTTTTTTGAACACTATTACAGCTTACTCCAGAACTGCTTGCAATCTGTCACACATTCACCTCAGGATTGTGTACTATAGCAGGCAGAACAACAATTTTGTTGTCACTGTTAGTTGCTGTGTTTGCATGTTGATGCCTTCTGGGTGCCCAGCTGCCAATTTCTATGAGACTGATGCAGATGTTGGAAATGGTATGATGTGGACACTGCTTATCTGTTAGCATTTGGTGCACATTGCTACAGCTATGGTTGCATTTCTGTGACATTTGCCATAAATTAACATCATATTTAGTTTTTATTCATTACTGAAAACTAGCACATCATTGAGATGATTGCAAATGTCATGAGCCACTCCAAAACGGGAACTGCAATTTACATGAAATGCATTACAGTGTATTTTCCTGTTTGACACCAATAGTAGTACAGCAGGCCTGAGTACGAGACACTAGTATACTGAACATTGTAGGTAGAAAGTGCGTACTGTTAGTGGTCTGTTACAACAGGCTGCAGGACAGCGCAGAAACCATAGCACCACTGTCATCCATTAAAGTCTGATATTTCATTATGTATGAGATTTAGAATAGTGAAACCAAGTCTACCATCACCAACTGTACCTCTTGTTTTCATTTCTGTAGCAAAAAAATACATGTGCCATGTAAATAACCTGAATTTGTGTTGAAAATGGTGTTAGTTGACCTTTGTGGATTAAGCATTCTTGCTCATTTTGTGAACCTCAGACACAGGTTTACCCCTGCCAATTGCATTTTTCACATTTTGCTTAGTTTTGGAAATATATAGCAGAGTTAGGTGAGACACCCTGCATATACCAATTATAGAGTGAAAGAAACATTTGACAGGTTGTAATAAAAAGTAATAAATTGAAAGGTGTATTTGAAAAAGAAGTGGAATGAAATACTGGAAGCAAAAAGCTTCCTTCACATTCACATCAGTTTGCTTCAAACAACATTCACTGATGACAGAAAAAAATTTACTAAGTGGGACATGCTGGCTATCTTTAAGGAAAAGATAAATGCAAGTATCTGAATTGTCTATGTTATGAAAACTATTTTAACCATGTAATTATAGAGATTTTAATAAAAAGCAAACATTAGTTGTAAAATGGCAACATAGAATTATAGCAATTTGTAGACAACATACGATAATCGGCAGTTCTTGTTGCTTAACTATTATTGTAATGTAAAACAGGGAATGGTATAGAAATGGTGAATAGCTTGTACAATAATACCCATTTGGTACTGAACTGTGGGAACAGGAGATGAGCCACACCTGGATCATATCCACCCAACAAACAGTGACCATTAGTCTTGCATAATGATCAGCCTGAATGTTGTTTATTTGTCTAGACAAATGAAGCCTGGTTTCTCATCTTCACTTAAAGATCATAACACACAAAGAGTTAAAACACAGATACACACACAACAAGCTTAGTATGATTCACAGACTGATGACAAACATGTCTTCCCACTCTTAGGCTACTTTCACATTGTGCACCGGTATAGGCTGGGATGGGATGTGCTGCACTGGCCTGCACCTAGCAGACACAAGCTGTTGTCCAGTGTGTTCACACCATATGCTGATATATAAAAGCTCTTGGCCATCTGTAAGACTAGACCACAATGTTTTATGGATCTATTTTTTCCCCTAAAAGTTTTACTTTTCTTGTGAAAGGAAGCCTACTTTTTTCACATTATTTTTTAGTTCTGTAACATTTTTCACTTGATTTTGAAGAAAGTACATGCTTAAAAGATCTAATTTTCATACAGATGATAGTGTACCATCTTAACTTCCTAATAAACCATTTAAATTTTCATAATTCATTATAGTAATTGTGAAATGATGCTATTCTTCAAGCATGTGCACTTGATTTACATATCATGTAGTGAAAAACCTTGATAGAGGGTAGCTTATTCTTAGATACATCTTAGAGCATACATTACTGCAAGTGAAATACAGCTAAAAGTACAAAAAAATCTTCAAATGTAATGACACTTAGGCCTATCTCTGTTCACAAGCAAATGTGAGTTACTGAATGGTATCAATGCTGCGATCGCAAGTCTATAGAGTTTGCATGCTTTATCATAGTGACAAACACTGTAGAGGAACAAAAAACAAATTACCAATGATCAATGGAGGCATAGAGTCACTTTCTCATGTTACTTCAATGATACATGGCCAGAGAAAAACCAAACATATACAAATTTTTCTCTTGACAATGACCAATTATGCTCGCTATGATTTTATAACAGGTCACACTTGACATGAGTAAAGACAAGCAATTATTTGTTGTCAACATCCTACAATTAACAGAATGTACATTTCATCTCTGGAACTAGAAGAGAAAAATAAATTAATCTAGGATGAGACTTTGCTGTGGCTGGACTATAACGAAAGCTCGTGAGATTCTACTTAATTACTTTATAGTTAGAAGTGAAAAGTGGCAGAGACCATATGATAGAGTTACATTTATAGATGTTTCTGTGTCTAAGGTGACTAAAGCACAAGATGTTCTGTTTTGAAATTTTCACTTTTGTATTTCTATGAAACTGTAATACCACAAGTTGCAAATAATTACATTGACCCTATCTCCACTTTCAAAGAACTGTGCATTGCTCTTAAGAATAACATTTCTTTTACGAAATGTATGTGATGAAACCAAGGGTAAGTGGAACTGCATTTCAGTGGTCTTTTCCCTGAATTGCATGGTCACCCCTTGCCAAATTTTTAAATTCTCATCTCCACTAGCTTCTATTCCTATTTTTCCATTTTAGCAGGAAAAGGAAGGAAGATCCTGTCAACGTCATGGTCATTAAAGACAGTTGACAAGAATAATCGGTAGTTTTAACATTGCCTCAAACATTGCAGAACAGGTAAACAAATTACTGCCGATTGATGGAGGTTGTGCACATCACTGTTACCTCCCCTCCCCCCCTCCCCCACACACCAACCTCTGTACTGTTTTGATAGTGCAATGACTCATCAAGTCCTGAAGTACTGGAGAAATAGGAAGTTATGTATCACATCCCATAAATAGTGACATACATTTAGGAGAGATTTTTACTTTACGTAAAGAAATAAAAACTTTCACAAATAATTGTATTTGTATTACATAATGAATCATAATACATTTCAGTGTGTGCTGCAAAACAGTCAAGACCTGACACACATCAGACAGTAAATAGCATCATCATCTTCAGTAATATCTTGCTGCGCCTTCATCGAAGGTATTTTGTCCTTTCTGAGTTGTAAAAATTCTTCAGTATTTTGCTAAGTGGTTTCTTAGTTGGCTGTGGAGATGGTTCATCGACTGGAGCCAATGACGACCTCTCAGAATGATCTTCTTTGTCTTGTGACACAGATATATTGAAAAAGTTCTTGAGATAACGCCATTTAGCTCACTAGTTCTGCTTCCACATACAAAGAAAGAACTGTGCATAGTTCTTCAAACTAAGATAGCTTTTAAGGAACTGTGATGAAACTAAGACCTAGTGGAACTTAGTTTTGATGGACTTTTCCCTGGATTACCTGACCTGATTTTGCCAAGTTTTTCAAACTTTTCTGTGTCCCTAAGGTGTTTCCATTTCAATTTCACCATTTTAAGTTGAAAAATAAAAAAAATATGAAAAATATAGGTATTTAGTTCCCTACTGTTGCAAATGTATGATAATAGATAGACAAACCTCGTACAGTGACACTTCAGATAAAAGTGATAAGAGCAGGTGGGAGACATTTCATACGTGTACTGCAGAAGCTATAAGTTAGCTTCACTAAATTGTGCCACCGGCTGGCTCACATCCAAAATGTTAAACATTTTGATTGTTGCCAGCATGGCCCAGCTCTCACTGTGCCATCATGTCCTAGCTGCCAGTGTGGATACCACAATACAAAACAATGGGTTTGATATCTCACCACATCATAGCCTGGCCCAGCATGTCTCAGCCCAGTATGCAGTGTGAACACAGTCTTAGACTAACAGACATTTACACTGAGAGGAAAGGCATCCAGCCACAGAATTAAAATGAAAATATTTGTTGTTTCATGATAGGGGCTTGTCCACCATTATTGGACCTGTCAGATGGGACAAATGTCGCAGAAAAAAAGATAAGAAGAGATTGTACATAGAAGGGTAAACAAGATCCTTTAGAAATGAAAATCATAAACAACATCTACACTTTATGAAGAGTTCATGAATGAGTAAGAGATGGTCTCAGTGCTCGTTTAGTCTTTATTGTATTAGTTAGCAGCACTTTTTATGCCCTTCTCCCTAAAAGTAGAATATCCTGGTAGTTATGAATCTGGAGTGAATGTCAGTCAGTCTTTGAAGAAAATTTCTTTGGTTTTGAGGAATAATTATAGTCAATGTAATACAAGATTAAACTAATACTGGAAGTTTTGAAGAGTGACTTGTGCTATGGGAGGCACACAAGATGACGATGTCAGGTAAGAGAACAATGCTTCTCTCTGAAACTGAATGAGATTAACAAGTGTGTGACCTATTGTCTAAATATTTGAAAATTACTTTCCCAATAATTTGTCTTACTCTGTATGACCATTTTGAGTTAACAGAAGTGGGTGTTACTAAACACCAAGAGGCTGATTGTTGTGCTTCATGATATTGAGGTATTATCTACAGTTTCAAAATATGCCTCACATTGTGATGAAATGTCCACAAAAGCTCAGATGTCTCAAGATAAAAACATACCTGTCTTTATATGAGAACCACTATCTATGGACCTAGTGAGGGCTCACAGTACCATTAGAAAGTGGGTTACAAATCAATGATAATGATGAATCCAAGGCTCTGAGTGCCTCTCTAACAGCTGCTCTGCCCTCACATTACATTGTCTCTCTAAGTTGACCACTCCATTCTTGATACTGCGTTCAGTTATGGTTCACCCAATCCTGCCAAAGTCATTGAATAGTGGCATCACACCCATTCAAATAGTGAACAATTCACTAACTACTCGAACTAGCTTCTTTGAGGCCAACTACACATCCTCTACCAAATACTGACATCTGTGTATGATGTTCACATGCCTGTTTGTGAGACATAGTTACTGTCCAGCTGAGCATTTTATGCCCTGATATTGACATGTCTTCTGTTTACTATCCTTGCCAGCTGCATAGTGAAAATGTACAGCAGCATCACCCATTCATCTATCGACTGCCAAAGTTTACAATTTTGCATTTTCCATTAATATCTGTATTAAAATCAATTTGTGACCACTTTGGATAATTTCTTCATGGTGTTTTCTTTTTCTTTTCCTTTTTTAAAATTTTCACCAGGCCTATCAGATTAAAATCAGAACAATACCTCAGTTTTCTCATCTTATTCAAATATTTTTCATGGTATGTTAAGTGACTATAACTAGCAATAGCAATTTAGTGAAGGTACCACAAAACAAGTTAGTGGAGTTTCTTTTCCATTTTTACCAAACAGACTTGGACTCAGGCAACTTCTGATGTGACTTCATTTATTAATTGAAAGTTTTCATATTATTTAATACAAGTTTCAACATCAAAGTGGAATTTAAATGTTTCTCACTGAACGGCACAACAGTTTGCCTACGAATTTGGCTATAACATTATAAATACATACATTTCGGCTGAAAGCATTGTAACCCTTTCAGAAAGCTGAGAGTACTTTGTCATGTGAGACATACATTGCAGAACAATACAGGAATATAAGAACAGCTGGAAAAAATGTCTACAAATATGAAGAAATTAGTTCAACCTTAAACATGCAAAACTTTATTTCATTGTCCACATTAAATCCAAATACAATTTTGTGATTTTGACAATATCCTTGATTGTCTAAATCAGGAAAAGCAAAGTCCTGCTACAGCATTAGCATAAATCCATTGATGCTTATTGTTTCTAGTTGTACTAGATTATTTGCCATACATATTGGCTTGTTCAGTGTCTGTGCTTTTCTTCCAAAAAGTTCTTGTGTCAATTAAACATCATCTTTTAGTAGGGCACTATCAAGCACTTTCAACAATGCCTGGCAGTGCTTGGGCAGTACTCAGGATCACATGTAGTTGGCTACCATGAAAGGTCATGTATTAAATATATGGGTACAGAAAGTAATATGTTTCTGAACTCCATATGTGAGCAACAATAATGCATTAGAACTGGACCTGAGAGCAGACAAAATGTTAAACAATATTGGTATAATAATGGAGGGAGCAGAACATGAATTATAAATTTGTAAATTGCAACCTTAGTGACATAGCTTATCCCACAATGAAAAAAGAACTATAACAAAAATTAAGTAATGTGAGTGTTTATCAACAGTCAGGGTTGACATAAACTATGAATTCAGTAAAACCGAGATTCATAGAAGCTATTTTCCTCTCAGAAATCCCACCATTTTTCAACTAATAATATGAGAGCAATGTGGTCATTTCAAATATATGGGTATATGGGTACCTGGTGTGACCTACAATCAATTATTCTCTGATGTTCTGATAGTCTGGTGCCCATTTTGTGGCTGTACGATCAGTAAATGGTTACTCTTACATAATGAAGTGAACTCATACTAACTATGTTATGTCAGCTGACAAACAAATTGAAAGAAATTGCTGTGAACTCGAAACTTCATACAAATTTGATGCAGAAAGTGAAAATAAAATAGAACTTTTATTCAGCTTCATGTTCACATCAGTTCATACACTACCATTGTTATTGATCTCTGTTACTGTTACTGATGCCACTACTAAAGAAGGATGACAACTTTCTTGTTAAGCAATATAGGAAAAGAGAATAAATGTGAGACAATAATGGTGTAGTGTGAACTGAACCAAAAGAAGAAAAACATTTACACCCATCATTTCAACTTTTATGTAATACAATACGCAAACAGTTTCTTACTTTTTATAATTTTCGAGTTTCATTACAATGTTTTCCCAACCAATAATACGGAAAGATAGAAATAACTCTTTACACAGAATGACACTAAAAATAGGTTAACTGATAGTAAGTTTATTCAATGAAGTTTTGGGATTGCAGCCATGATATCTCAGGTGACAATCATGCAACCATCTACAGGTGAGTGTTTTGCACTGGAGATTGCTAATTCACATTGGAGACACATGCACAAAGGCAGCAAGTACATCAGTGATCTCTGTTGAGTTTCGTACCCTCTTTGGGATTGCTCTATCTGTGGCATGCAAGCACATGCATTATGGTAATACTACAAGGGTGGTTTGAAAAGTTCTCCGAATCACCAAGAGAGGTCAGCACTAGCACAACAAACTGCTCACGAGATATTCATTGGACTATTGCCTGTAAAAATGTGCCATGTCAGTGCTCTTGGAAGAGAGCTGTGGTGGTGACGTGGCTCTGTCGTTGTTCCCGCGTAGTGATTTGCGAAGATGAAAAAAAATCAAGATTCGAGCAGTGGTTAAGTACTTTTTAAAGAAAGATGTGAAAGCAAAGGACATTCATGGTGATTTCTAGAATACACTGGGGGACTCTACTCCTTCATATGCAACTGTTGTCAAGTAGACAAATGAATTTAAATTTGTTTGGGAGAGCTTAAATCATGATCTGCATGGTGGTCAGCCAAGATGTGTCACTACTTCAGAAATCATTGCCAAAGTGCACAAAATGGTCATGGAGGATCACTGATTGAAAGCGTGTGAAATTGCTCACACTTGCCAGATGTCATCTGAAAGGGTATATAACATTTTGACTGAAGAATTAGAAATGAAAAAATTATCTGCAATGTGGGTGCCGCGACTCTTGATGCTGGATCAAAAACGCATGAGAATGGACATATCGGAACAATGTTTGGCCCATTTTAGGAGAAACGAACAAGATTTTTTGCACCGGTTTGTGACCACAGATGAAACTTAGGTGCACTGCTACACCACAGAGACAAAACAACAGTCAAAGTAGTGGAAACATGCTGATTCTCCACCACCAAAGAAAGCAAAGACAATTCCTTTGGCAGGAAAGGTCGTAGCATCAGTGTTCTGGGATGCAAAGGGGATTCTGTTTGTAGATTATCTCCCCATTGGACAAACAATTACTGGAGAATACTATGCTAACCTCCTGGACAAATTGCAGTGAAAGATACATGAGAAAAGACCAGGTTTAGCAAGGAAGAAAGTCATCTTCCCTCAAGACAATGCGTGCCCTTGCACATGCCATCACCATGGCAAAATTACATGAACTAAGGTACAAATTGTTGCCACACCCACCTTTTCCACCAAATATGGCTCCATCAGACTTCCATCCCTTCCCAAAACTAAAAATTTTTCTTGGTGGACAAAGATTCACTTCAAATGAAGAATTGATAGCAGGAGTTGACAAAAATTTAGCAAGCCTGGAGGAAACTCATTTTCGAGATGGGATCAAGGCACTGCAACATCTTTGGATCAAGTGCATTAATCTACAAGGAGACTACATTGCAAAATAAAAAATGTTTCGGTGATGTAAGTACTTTTTTCCATTCCATTCCAAAAACTTTTCAAACTACCCTTGTACATGTGCATACTCTGTCGAAATACAGGCTCCTGGAGTTAAAATTTTGATCTCAAATCAAGAAAATCAACTGTCACTAAATGTTTCATTAGTAATAAAATGTTTTCTTTCTGAAAAAGTTAATGAAATCACTGGGCCCCAGTCTATAGCTGCCATCACAACTAATAAGATCTTCTGCCAAACGTATTTCCACCAGTTCCTTAATTACTGAATATCAGAAGTATCCTGTCATGGCCAAGATTTCCGTGGCAGAATAATCCTTGGAATGTTCTGTGGAGATACAATGCTTGGCTATGGCTGACTTACTGGGCTGTAAAAGGCGATCATGTTCATTGCACTTTTCGAGCACTGTGCGCTTTGCCACACTATGAAGGTATTCTGTAGATTTCAGCCCTCCACAACAACAAATCATCCTTTGCCAAACTGAGAGCAGCACAAGTCTTTGTATGTAGGTGGAATATTACTTTGATGTTAAGTTTCCTTAAGATTTTGTCTAATTTTGACGAAATATTGCTGATATATGAGAGGAATGCCCTGGACTAAAACCACTCCTTCTCCTGTTGATCTTGTGGGTGGTCATGTTTCTTCTTGCTTAAAGCTATGCTGATCTTGTGCAGTGAATATCCATTATCTTTGAGAGCAGATTTTAGGTATTCCAGCTCCTTTGCAAGGCTATCCCCATCAGACGCAAGATGTGCCCTGTGCACCAACATTTGAAGTATGAAACTTCCTGGGAGATTAAAACTGTATGCCAGACTGAGATTCAAACTCAGGACCAGCACACACTCCACTGCAGAGTGAAAATTTCATTGGAAACATTTGAAGGATGCTCATAGTTTGTTATGGGTGATGGCAGATAGAAGCCTGCAAATTGTACTTCCGCACGACATTCCACGGATTAGTCTGCCACAGAAATCTTGGATTAGACAAGATCCTTCTGGGATTCAATTATTAAGGAGTTGGTGGAAATACATTTGGCATAAGAACTTATTAATCATGATGGTGGCTTTCAACTGGATAAGGCAAGACACCCAGTGATTTCTCTAACATCTTCAGAAAGAAAACATTTTATGCCTAATGAAACATCTAGCAACAGATGATTTTTGGTGTCAAGTTAGTATTGTGAACTAGCAATCTCCAATGAAAAACACTCTCCTGAAGTTGGCTGAATAACTGCAAGCTGAAGTATGATGGCAAGAGGTAGGCATAATCCGGTTGAAATCCCAAAACTTCATGGAATACTCTTTATGCTGTCAAAATTTCAAGAGAGCAAATTTAATTATCTATATCAGTATCTTTTTACTTAGTTTATTCAAAGAATTTGATTGAATTCTGGACAAGAGTAGACATTAGTCAAGTAGAAGTATGCCTAATGGCAATTCTGGACAGCAGACTGTGTCTGTCTCAGTTGCTACTGAAAATGGTTTAAGTAGAGAAAACTGCTCAACATACAGTTGAGTCATACAATGGTCATCAGACTCAAGAGTTAGACCAAGAGAGAGAGAGAGAGAGACAGAGAGAGAGAGAGAGAGAGAGAGAGAGAGAGAGAGAGAGAGAGGGAGAGCTGTATGGGCCCAGCACTTGGCCTATTACCTCTGTAGAATGGACAGTACCTGATACCTGAAAGTTTACCTATGAGTTCATGTGGCCATCTACCAATCAGTACCACAGTTATATAGTTAGTGGCTACTATACTCCTTCCATTGATTGTATTGCACTCAGGACCTTCCAGTATTGAATCAATTAGTATTAAAACACAGTTACTATGCATTTATTTTATTCTGTCTTAATCAGCATGAATCATAATACAGCTAGAAAACATTTTTATATGTCCATACACCAGAATTATTTGCTTTCAGCTATACAATTTCTATGTTACACTGCAGTCCAAGTCATCATTGCAACAAGTCACTGATATTACATGTAAAACAACATGAAAATTGGTAACAGAAATACTCAAGATTTCTGTGAATCAAATTTAATTTTCTTCATAACATGTCACCTCTCATAACATACCTTCATCAGTTGTTGTGTGAGTCTTGAGGACAGGCTCAGGAATTTTATCAGGCACCCTCATACTAGCCTCAACATTCCCACTTTCATTATCAGTTCCTACAGGTGGCCCCCAAATTCTCATCAAGAAAGGTTTCAGTTGTGTCTTACTAAGTTCTAAATAGGCAGCCTCAAGATTTCCATGATTGGCTGTTAGAACGGTTACAATATCCTCCCTAGTAAAATTTCCACGTGCCATCAGCTCTGCATACTGAAAAAAAAAGTATGTTTATTATTAAATTCAAAAAACAGACTCTTATGAAGTTGGAAATAATTGTAAATGTAATATTTTATTGTTTGATTTTAATTCATCTGTTTCATTGTGGGTGACCTTGTCCAGTTGATAATATCACTGCATTCCACTTCTCTCAGAATAAATCACAGATCTTTAGAATGAAATAGTCGGAAGATGCTTACACAATTGCAAGCTAGTATGATGCTTGCAAATGTGTATGTTGCCATCAAGCAGCTTGTGAGACACTTAGCACAAACTGCCTAGGTTTGTTTTCCATTGGAGTGCAAAGGGACAC
This sequence comes from Schistocerca nitens, assembly GCF_023898315.1. Lineage (NCBI taxonomy): Eukaryota > Metazoa > Arthropoda > Insecta > Orthoptera > Acrididae > Schistocerca > Schistocerca nitens. The sequence continues at coordinate 508,578,112 of NC_064615.1, forward strand.
TAAAGGTCAGTGGAGACAGCACTGTTGCAAGCTTAAAGGTGTCTACGGGCTTGAGAGTGATGTGGCTCACATACTGTTCAGGCAAGTTTCGTCGCATCAATGTTTTCCCTGAGTGGTTCATGAGCCTTTGTGAACACACTGCTTGCAAATGTATATACACCTTGAGAAAGTTTAGAATGTTGGTAGACTTGCCGCAGGGCTTTTTCAACGTAAAATGAATCTGCAGACCTTAATATACGATCTAAGAGGTATAGAGAGGGCCAAACAGCAGTAGAATATTTTGCATGTTTAGTGAAGTTTATGATTGATGTCTGAATTGAAGCTGGTATTTGAGAAAGAATATGAGGTAGGAGAGGACAGGTTCATAACATGATCATAATTGTAGAGATTTATTGATAAATCTAAGTAGTCAACTTAAACAGTTTAGCAAACAAGGATAGTTAATTCAGAATATCAGTCACACAGCATACAGTCCATTAAAGCATACCTTCTTCTGGCGCTGCTCTACACACTCAGTAACAGCTGCCCACACATTTCCTCGATGTATTCGTAATGCATCACGAGCTTCAGCAGCTGATATTGTTCCAATATTATTTTCATGTCTCTCATGCCCGTAGTTGGTGGCCAGAGTTACTACAGTATCAATCATATTGCGCCAGTTATCACGCAACCATGTAACTGGATTTTTCTCACCACAGTGTTCCATTGCCACTTGGAGATCTTCTGTTGTAAAGTTATGCATCTCTGCTTCCTGTTAACAAGATTTAAACCCAAGTTAATGATATCTAAAAGCCTTAGAAACAACATCTGTAAATAAATAATTGACTTTCTTTCTTCCTATATTGCAATATGCATTAAGAGATAAGGTGCGAAAAATTTACCACTAGAAGCCAAGCTAATTCAGTAATTATGGACAGTACATTGTGCTATTCTTGCATAATGTTTATATGATGAGAAAACAATATGCATTCAGAACACTGTAATTCAAAATAAAATACAGGTGGTTTGGAAGGAAGTGCAGTTCCACTTATGTATACCAAAGCTGCATCTGTTACTTCTTGAATCTAGTAAAAAGGTTGAAGAGAAAGTAGTATATCATCAAAGCTGAAGTAAAGAATATACTTAACTAACAGCAGCCATTATGTATGAAATAATACTAATTAATTACAAATGGGAAGGACCAAGGAGTACATCAAGGGCATAATCAAAGGCGTAAGAAATGAAACAGAAAAAAATCTTGGTCAAGTGAATTTGATGTAAGGACAAGATAAATTATATTGTAAATTTACACTATTATGCAAGGTGAATACTGCAGGTAATTAAGAAGAGAAAGTAAATGTTAAATAGAGAAGGCAAAGTGGGCAAATGAAGAAAACAGGAAAGTACATAGAACTGTGGAGTACTATACTAGAAAGAATTTTGAGATCACTGATGGAAAAGCTTTTTTAGATCACTGATGGACATTTTTGTAGAAAAAGCAGGCAGATACAAGTATTTAAACAAAGATACAAACAGAGAAAAGTGTATGAACAAAGAAGAAAGCAATAAATGAAAAGACAAAATTTAGAAAGAAAAGGTTGATGAAGGAGAACAGATCTGCTAAATGAACAGAATGAAGAAAGAGGCCCATTAATAAGACAGCAGAGTTAGCACAAAAGCAAATGTATTGCCTAACAGGAGTGAAGAGCTGACATAAAAGTGCAGAGACAGAGAAGAACAGGAAAGTGGCGGTGATTGTTCCACTATGATCAGAAAAAATTATGAAAACTGGAAATATCAGGTTTCTTGTACAATTCAAACAGAGAAAGAAAGAAGTATGGAACATGGAAGGCACTGGAATAGACATAGTTCACAGAAGTAGTAAACAAAAATTACAGAAGTCATTGGAAGAATATGAATGTAACTCACTCCCTCTGTTTTCATAAAATCAAAGTCTAGATTAAACACATTATTTCTTTAGGGGTGCACTGATTATTATTATTATTATATTCAATCGACTTAAAATGCTTGTTTGTATCATTATTTTTCTTTTTCACTATGTTATTTACATGTCACGAAAAAAGAAGAATGGAAAAAGAGTAAAGAAAGAGGAAAGACAATGACAGTTTAGGTGTATAGATGAAAAACACCAAAGAGAAAGCTCCTGTGCGTTTCATAAAGAAGAAATAAAATCAAACTGATAACAGGACAGATGAACACTATATATTTTGAAACAGTTGACAAAAACCACATGAGACAAATAAACATTCTTGAGTACATTCAAACATAAGGGACAAATTTAAAAAAACATATTGTGATGTGGAACAAATTTTTGAAGACAGTGATGATGTGAGAATGAAGGGTAGAAACAGATTAATGAAAAACAAAATTTGTTAAAAAGTAACTAATGAATGTACAAACTGTCTGCAATAAGATGAAAAGATCATGCAGTCTGTGAAACTTATATGTACACAGTTACTGAAGAGATGTAGAAATTATGGCTGTGGTAATCAAAAGTGACCACACTACATTCATACAGAAAACATAAGAAAGTCTGGAATGAATAAATGAAATTTGCATTAACGTCAATCAGTCCTCAGTTCTGACAAAACAAAAAGTGGAAATTTGTGCCAGCCTGATATTTTAACAAAGACCTTTTGTTTTCAGAGTCAGTAATCTTCATTCATTGTGTTTCGTAGGTCTTATCATATTGTTATTTTAGCATATGTCCCTTAGCTTGCTGTATTCATGCGAAAATATCATAATTAGAAAATTTTATTATCTTTAAGAGGTCCTAAGAGCAATTTAAACTTTTTGGCTTTTTGGATTTCATATTTGAACCTGTAATTTTCATGTTAAACATTTTCTTTAGATGCATCATGCTGTCAGTTGTAAGCTAATGTATATGAGCTCTCCCCCCCACCCCCCCCCCCACCCCACCCCACCCCTCCCATCACCTTTCCCCTTTCTCCCCTCCTCAACCATTTTCAATACAGACAATTTATATTTGCCTGACCAACATTATAAAGTAACAATAATATTATCTTGGAACTTATAAAGTAAACAAAGTCATTCATGGGTTACACTATAACCAATCAAACTGAGGCGTAACTGTCATATATATAAATTACAAACAACTGTATGCTGTATGTGTGGAAGTAAATGCACAAGCTCAGATTGTGTCAAGGATGGGGAAGGAATTCGGCCAAGCCCTTTCAAATGAACCATCTCGGCAGTTGCCTGGAGTGATTTAGGGAAATCACAAAAAACCTAAATCTGAATGGTCAGACGTGGGTTTGAACAGTTGTCCTCCCAAATGCAAGTCCAACTGTATGTAATTTATCATAAGTAGACATATTGGCTCTTTATAGTTATTATTATGTTTTATATATCAGAAGTCGGACTATAATAGCTAAAACAGGTCATGATCAGTTATATCTTCTCACAGCTGTGAGTGAAATAAATAACTAACTATGACGTGAAGTGACAATGTCTACTTTTGATACTAGTTGCTCTAGTTTAGTTTAAAATGTGAGCTAGTTGCTGTGAAGCAGTTGTAGGACTATTCCCCCATCAGCTGGGCTGTGTCTGAGTTGACTGATTTAGAATCCATGTGCTTGTGTCATGGGCAAAAATCACAGTTTATGAACAGTTCATTAAAGGTATTGGAAGGACTGAAATGGGCCTGTAATTAGACTTTATAATGTGTGTTATTACAGTGTATTCAATTCAGTCAAGGTGTAGGCTACACCTTGAGTCACTGAGCGAATGGAAATACAGATCAGCATGGTCCTATCAAATCAGCACAAGATTTTAATGTTTTGTTAAAACTACTATCATATTAAGAAGTATCACTGCTATTTAGTGGCCAGATGATTGTTTAATACCTCGTAGGTGATAGGTGATGTGTTTTTGAAGGTAGTGCCTGTCACTGTCGTACATAGTGTCCAAATCTAATGCACCAGTATTTGCAGGTTATTTTGATTCAAAGAGCAGTTCAACATAACATTCAGTAACTTGTAGGCTCTAAGACTAAAGTGTTATCTTTTAACATACAGCCACTTTCCCTCTCCTCTGACTGGTTTTGCAATAGTATGATATTAGCTTCTGTCCCCAACTGATGTAACTGTTTTATTTTACAATTTTCTAGGTGATATACTGATAAGCAGATAAATGAGAATTGTTGTTGTTGTTCTGATCTTCAGTCCTGAGATTGGTTTGATGCAGCTCTCCATGCTAATCTATCCTGTGCAAGCTCCTTCATCTCCCAGTACTTACTGCAACCTACATCCTTCTGAATCTGCTTAGTGTATTCATCTCTTGGCCTCCCTCTACGATTTTTACCCTCCACACTGCCCTCCAATGCTAAATTTGTGATCCCTTGATGCCTCAGGACATGTCCTACCAACCGATCCCTTCTTCTAGTCAAGTTGTGCCACAAACTTCTCTTCTCCCCAATCCTATTCAGTACCTGCTCATTAGTTACGTGATCTAACCACCTAATCTTCAACATTCTTCTGTAACACCACATTTCGAAAGCTTCTATTCTCTTCTTGTCCAAACTACTTACTGTCCATGTTTCACTTCCATACATGGCTACACTCCATACAAATACTTTCAGAAACGACTTCCTGACACTTAAATCCATACTCGATGTTAACAAATTTCTCTTCTTCAGAAACGCTTTACTTGCCATTGCCAGTCTACATTTTATATCCTCTCTGCTTCAACCATCATCAGTTATTTTGCTCCCCAAATAGCAAAACTCCTTTACTACTTTAAGTGTCTCATTTCCTAATCTAATTCCCTCGGCATCACCCGACTTAATTCGACTACATTCCATTATCCTTGTTTTGCTTTTGTTGATGTTCATCTTATATCCTCCTTTCAAGACACTCTCCATTCCGTTCAACTGCTCTTTCACATCTTTTGCTGTCTTTGACAGAATTACAATGTCATCGGCGAACCTCAAAGTTTTTATTTCTTCTTCCTGGATTTTAATACCTACTCCAAATTTTTCTTTTGATTCCTTTACAGCTTGCTCAATATACAGATTGAATAACATCGGGGAGAGGCTACAACCCTGTCTCACTCCCTTCCCAACCACTGCTTCCCTTTCATGCCCCTCGACTCTTATGACTGCCATCTGGTTTCTGTACAAATTGTAAATAGCCTTCCGCTCCCTGTATTTTACCCCTGCCACCTTTAGAATTTGAAAGAGTATTAACAGGGTGAAAACAGAGTATATGTGTACAAAGGATGCTAAAGATCTATGTATTAACCTGCAAGGAGAACAACTGATGCTGGGCAAGAAACTTAAATACCTAGGCTCTTACATGCAAAGTGATGGAGGGCTGGAGGCTGAAATACAGCACAGGATAAAGAGTGGATGGATGAACTGGAGGAAACTGTGCAGAGTACTGTGTGATAAGAAGGTTAGCTGCAGAATGAAAGGATAGCTTTACAAGTCTGTGGTAAGGCCTGTGATGCTGTATAGCACAGAAACTTGGCCAATTACAAAAGCCCAAGAGAAAAGGATGGAAGTGGCAGAAAGGAAAATGTTAAGGTGGATGAGTGGGATGACACAACTAAGGAATGAGTACATCAGGGGAACAGTGAAAGTGGGGCCCATAGGGAAGAAGATCAAAGAAAGTAGGCTAAGATGGTATGGACATGTGCAGAGAAGAGGGAAGTACTACGTGGGGAGAAGAACTGATGACCCAAAAATTGAAGGACCAAGGAGAAGAAGAAGACCGAGAGCACACTCCATTTGGTCTTTCAGTTCATTGTGGTAATTTAGAAGTTCATCCTTTTTAGTTATAACATTTGTTATTTTTTGATGAAAGATGTTAAACAATTGACCTTTCATTTTATACATGACTTTGTCTATGCTACATGGTTTTACTTTGCTGCTGGACTTACTCTGCAGCTTTATTCTTTGGAATAATTTATCTTTGGTGTAAACATATGACATCACTGGTGTAGGATGTGTGTTAAATTGATTAGAGTGGATACTTTTGGCATCCATTGAGCAATCTGAGTGTTCATCAATGCCTGAACAAGACTTAACTCTGCCAATACGTCTACCTGTACTTTGTAAAGAGTGAAAGGTAGAGGTCTAAGTTCATTTATTAGTATGGCAGATATCTTGAATCAGACAGCAAGTTTTATTACAGTGCACATTCCATTGCAGATTTACAGATTTATTCTGTGTCACGGGTGTCGAGGACTGCTGGACCAAGTGAGGTTAGCGCACTGGTCTACCATTTGGGAGGATGATGGTTTGAACCCACATCCAGCCATCCTGATTTAGGTTTTTCATAATTCCCCAAGATTGCTTCAGGCAAATGCTAGGATGGTTCCTTTGAAAGGGCAAGCCAATTTCCTTTCCCATCCTCCCCTACTCCGAGCTTCTGCTCTGTCCTTAATGACCTTGATGCTCATGGGACATTAAACACTAATCTCCTCTTTCTCTTCTTCCTCCTTCTCTTTCAGACAGCTGGAGATTATGTTCCACATAGCACACTTATACTCTAGACAAAATATGCATGAAGACATAATAAGATACAGCACATATGATTATGACAATAAAGCATCTCAGTCCAAAAACCAAACATGTATGAAGCATTTCTGATAGCATCCTTTCTCATGTGCTAGGTCAACTGTACTAGCCTGTTGGGAATGTGGGACTCTCAGGGCATTTGAAATACCAAAAGAGGCTAAGTGTTCGTCACCTGGCCTCACTGTGTAGTAGAAGGATGGACTTAACTTCTGTAACTCCAAACTGACTTTACAACATAAAATGGCGCTCTATACAAATATGAAATACAACAAAGGTTAGGTATGCTAATACTAACGTAGTTAATGATCATAGTCCCACCTAATGCTCAAACAGCACTAGCACCACAAATTTCAAATTTTCGATTGCTAAAATTACATGTTCATGGAAGTATGGCAATCATACACCAAATACCAGTATGGTCATCCAGATTTACATTTCCTATGGTTACAGTCCAGATGTCAGAAATCCATTTTATTAGGTCTGCGTGCTTTTTAAAATCACATCCAACATTACTCGAACAGTCCACAGGTGTACTGCCGGTCCATAGTGTCCAAAGGGCACAATATTTTGGTGATCAGACATGTCGCCATCATCAGGTGTGCTGACGAATTGAGCACCTGAGGGTGGGCGGCCGTCTTAAATCCCCTCCCCTCACAAGGCATTCTCTCCGAGGTCAACGCCCGCATGTCAGCAGTCAGTGAGACACTGGCCTCGGCGTCTGTGGTGGCGTTGGTGTAATTGCCTCGTCCGCCCTAGTTGCCCATTCGTTTCCTTTGCTGAGCGTCTTTTTAATTAGACTCAATGCTGGTTCCCATGCCCTGCTGAGGTTGTAGCCGCAATCTGGGTTGATGAGTCCGTCCCTGATACGAAATTCGATAGCCTCTCTAACAGTCCCAGTATTTAGATGTCTGTGCCAAGACCCTGGTATGTTGGTAATCCATTTCGTGATTTTTGGACAAACAGTGTTCTGAGACCGCCGACTTGTTGGGGTACCCAAGTCGAGCATGCCTCTGATGTTCTCGGCAACGATCTTTGATGGTGTGCACTGTCTGTCCAATATAAGTCTTCCCACATTGACACGGAATCTGGTATATGCCGGCATTCCGCAAACTGAGATCGTCTTTGAGACTTCCCAATAATGCTCGCGTTTTATATGGTGGGCAAAAGACAGCTCTTACTCGGTGTTTCCTCAATATTCGTCCTATTTTCCCCGATAGTGCGCCAGTATACGGTATATAGGCAGTGACTATCTCTTTCTCCGTGACTTCTTCCGTCTCCACACGCTGTACTGTAGAGGTGGGGCAGCGAGCGCGTCTGATCTGCCATTCCGAGCACCCGTTTTTTCGGAACACAGTTTTGAGGTGTTCCAGCTCTTGGGACAGACTCTCTGCGTCAGAGATGGTGCGCGCCCTCTCCTCCAGTGTTTTTAGCACCCCATTCCTCTGCGCAGGGTGGTGGCAGCTATCCGCTTGCAAATACAGGTCGGTGTGCGTTTTCTTCGTGTACACCCCGTGGCCCAGGGTGCCATCTGCTCTTCTTCTGACCATGACGTCCAGGAATGGTAATTTTCTTTCTGCTTTGGTCTCCATAGTGAATTTGACGTCCGGATGTATGGAGTTCAGGTGTGTAAGGAAGTCTAGGAACTTGTCCCTTCCATGGGGCAAGATCAAGAACGTGTCATATACATAATGTAGAAAATAAGTAGGTTTCCATTTGGATGACGCCAAAGCTTCCTCCTCGAATTACTCCAAATAGAAATTCGTGACCACAGGTGAGAGTGGGCTCCCCATTGCGACTCCTTCTGTTTGTTCATAGTATTCTCCATTAAAGAGAAAATACATGGAGGTCAGAACGTGCTTGAAAAGGTTGGTTGTCTTCTCGTCAAATTTCTGTGCAATAAGCTCAACTGACTCTCGAAGAGGCACCCTGGTGTCTCCATGCATCCGAACATCAAATTCACTATCGAGAGTAAAGCAGACGGAGGATTACCATTCCTGGACGTCATGGTCAAAAGAAGAGTGGATGGCACCCTGGGCCACGGGGTATACAGGAAGAAAACGCACACCGACCTGTATTTGCAAGCGGATAGCTGCCACCACCCTGTGCAGGATAGCTGCCACCACCCTGTGCAGAGGAATGGGGTGCTAAAAACACTGGTGGACAAGGGGCGCACCATCTCTGACACAGAGAGTCTGCCCCAAGAGCTGGAACACCTCAAAACGGTACTACGGAAAAACAGGTACTCGGAATGGCAGATCAGACGCACTCTCCACTCGACCTCTACAGTACAGCGTGTGGAGACGCAAGAAGTCACGGAGAAAGAGATAGCCACTGCCTATATACCGTATACTGGCGCACTATCGGGGAAAATAGGACGAATATTGAGGAAACACCGAGTAGGAACTGTCTTTTGCCCACCAAATAAAGTGTCAAAGACGACCTCGGTTGGCGGATGGCCGGCATATACCAGATTCTGTGTCAGTGCGGGGAGACTTATATTGGACAGACAGTGCGCACCATCGAAGATCGTTGCCGAGAACATCAGAGGCACACTCGACTTAGGTACCCCAACAAGTAGGCGGTCGCAGAGCGCTGTTTATCCGAAAATCATGAAATGGACTACCAACTTGGCACAGACATCTAAATACTGGGACAGCGTTGTTAGAGAGGCTATCGAAATTCGTACCAGGGACGGACCCATCAACCGAGATTGCGGCTACAACCTCAGCAGGGCGTGGGAACCAGCACTGAGTCTAATTAAAAAGACGCTCAGCAAAGGAAACGAACGGGTGACTAGGGCGGACGAAACAATTACACCGACGCCACCACAGGGAGAACGCCTCGCGAGGGGAAGGGACTTAAGACGGCCGCCCACCCTCAGGTGCTCAGTTCGTCAGCGCACCTGATGATGGCGACACGTCTGATCGCCGAAATATTGTGCCCTTTGGACACTATGGACCGACAGTACACCCGTGGACTTTTCAAGAAAGAAATACCACGGGAGAAACTTAAGAATCACACATCCAACATTAATCCATGCTGAACATCTTACATCAATGCGATGCTACATTTAGAATAGTAACAGACGCAGATTTAGAGCACTTTCTGATAATCTATAATTAGTTACCATACTGCAGTGTCCATATAAGGGGCTAAAAAGAAGGCAAGGGCCAGTTGTAAGTGACACTGGATATTGAGGACACTGGAAATCATATTACTGGCTCACTGCTCATAAAACATTGACCCTAATATAAAACACACAGAGTCAAAAAGCACAAAAGGTACTTGATGTACCAGATAATGATACGTGGCTGTGATGGGTCACCTGGAAAACAAATTTCACTTATTTTGGCAGGACAGTAGTTCAAATGCCCATCCAACCGTCTACATTTAGGTTTTCTGTCATTTCTCTCACTCACTTCAGCCAAATGCTGGGAAAATTTCATTGAAAAGGAGCTTCTGATTTCTAATGAGCTTTATGTTAACATGATGTTAACCTTCCTAAGAACACCTGAGTGCACATAACATGAAAGTTCTTCTTGGAGTTCAAAATGTAAGCAATTTTTATTTCAATCTGAGCTGTGTACGAATGACATAATTCAGTTCTTACATTATTTTTGCCAGTCATTACGGTCCTGTATTTTCTTCACTATTCATACTTGTTTGTGTTCTGGAATTGCAATTGTATTAATGTTTATTTTTGTATTTTTATTTCGGCCACCATTGATTTGCATCTAGCCATGTAGAAGTTTAAGTGTGTTCTACGGAACCCTGTATGTACTATTTACTCTATATTTTGATCCTTGTTTAAACTTATGATGCTTCCTCCTTAGATGCTTTGCTTATCTGTTGTATATTATATTACGCTTTCAGATGGTTGATGATGACAATTAGTCAAATATGCAACTGCAACCACCGAAATTTGTTGGCAGTCATAAACAAAAATTGTTATGTTCTAAAGAGATATTAAACTTGACGGTTCGTGTGTGGATGCTAATGAAAACATAAGCAATGGAAAACGAAACTGGCGATCTTCTATACTGATGCTTAACAATAGCAACATTTTATTCCAGTGTAATGGATTTTTGTGAACAGTTTTAGTGAGGTTTGGCCATGAATACTGGAAAAGCATTCACATCAAATTATTTTGGGAAACCATAAAAAACTTGGCTTAAGATGATCATATGAAGGTTTCAGTGCCACACACCCTCAACAGAAAGACCACTGCAGTGTTGCCGGGCCCAATTTTTTCTGGAGATGGAGCTTAAACATTTTTGATGACACTGGAAAAGTTTCAGAAGCTATGTTAACAATAAATTGGATCTTTGCATTTACTATATACTTTTACCAGCCCTAAGTTTTAGATTCCGGTTCTAATTGCATGCACACACAGCAATTAATATGAGGACCTATCTTTCTGCTTCTAAGACAAATGTAAACGTTGCTCTTTTCAGTTTTAGGTTTATATTTCGTACCATGTGTGGTGTCACAGCCAGACACCACACGTGCTAGGTGGTAGCTTAAATCGGCCGCGGTCCTGTAGTACATGTCGGACCCGCGTGTCGCCACTGTGTGATCGCAAACCTAGCGCCACCACAAGGCAGGTCTCGAGAGACTGACTCGAACTCAGCCCAGTTGTACGGACGACAGAGCTAGCGACTAGACGTACGAAGCCTTTCTCTCTCATTAGCCGAGAGACAGAATAGCCTTCAGCTAAGTTAATGGCTACGAACTAGCAAGGCGCAATTAGCCTTACAGTGATTGTAATTTGAGTCTCACTTGTGTTCACCATAGAGATGTACAAGAAGAAATTAAAGATAAGTATATGAGAAACTCCGTTCTTTTCTTCATAGCATTAATTACGTATCCTGTTCCAGTACTTCACGCCCGTCTGCGTTAGTCTCGCGTGCCTTTTTAAGCCACCTCTATCTACAAGGTGTTGGCCCACCTGCCGACACATCACCATGATTTACCTTTTTAGCGCTGTCGTCACAGATTCAGAATCCGAATTCGCACTCGAATCTATACACGTCCAACCATCCACCACTTAGCACAAGCTTATGGTGTAACCTGTCGACACTCATATACCACCCAGTGTCTTTTATGCACTTAATCATTTACTCTCTCTTCCTTTGTTGAACTGGGAAACTAATGGAATACTTTGTTGGGCGGTGTTTGTTTCCCCTGGATAACATGGCCTTTGCCTCCAAAAATACTGTAGCGCAGTGGAAGTATTTTATTAATACTACGTATCGTTTCATCGTATAGCGACGTATCGCTATGTTTTATGTACCGGTAGCGACATTTAATATTACTACGGTTCAAATGGTGCTATATAAGGTGATTAAATTTCGACTGCACGGAACAAAATGGTTCAAATGGCTCTGAGCACTATGGGACTCAACTGCTGTGGTCATAAGTCCCCTAGAACTTAGAACTACTTAAACCTAACTAACCTAAGGACAGCACACAACACCCAGCCATCACGGGGCAGAGAAAATCCCTGACCCCGCCGGGAATCGAACCCGGGAACCCGGGCGTGGGAAGCGAGAACGCTACCGCACGACCACGAGATGCGGGCAATGCACGGAACACTGAAGCGTACTTTACTGCTACATGAATACAGATCACTGTTCCCACAGCTGCAGTTGGCAAGCTAAGTTGTGATTTCAAAAAATATGATAAAAGGAATTTTCATTTTTTGGTAAGAATTTTATTTAATCATGTACATCAATGTTATCACCTTTAAAATCGTTTACATTAGATATTACACAATTATGCCACACTTATGGAATTCTAGCTTTGGGATAGCTTCTAGCTCAATGATGCGTTTTTGATCACATCTGTGTTTGTAAAACGACGGCCCTGTAAGATCACATTATTTTTGGGGAACAGGAAAAAGTCAAATGGGGTCGTCCGTGCGGAATATGGAAGCAGAGACGTCATTACAGTATTGTTTTTGGTAAAAAATTCACGAACACGTTAAGTGTGAGTAGGTACATGATAGTGGCGCAAAAAACATGAATTGTTTCGCCACAAATCCAGAGATGCCTTTTTTTTCCCTTTTCATTGATCTTGTAGGTAAGGTCGTTCGACCTTGTGACAAGAACTCATGCTACACTAAGTCGTTAAAATCGAAGGACGAAGTTAGCATAAAGTTCACATTTAACAGAATCTGTCAAATTTTTTTTCGATACTGAGGATCCAGAAAACTCCCACTGGAACAAGTGAGCCTTAGTTTCTACGTCAAATCCTTAAACAAATGTTTCATTCACCAGTTATGAGACGATTCAGTAGTTCTGCATTGTTGTTGACGTCATCTGGCGACTACTGAGCAACTTACATTCGCCGATGTTGTTGTTCAAAATTCAACAACTTTTGAACAAATTTAGATGTCACGCGATTCGTCAACAGCAATTTTCTGATTGTGATTAGAAGATCGTTCTTAATTTATTTCGCGGGTTTATCGGTTGACGACATGCTGGAATGTCCAGGGCAATCGTCATCTTCCCATTTGCGACCTTCATCGACATTCTCATACCACTCGTAAACCCTTTTTTGCTCATAGCAGACTCATCAAAAAAGTTTTAAAACTTTGCTGCCCTATATTTCGTTCCTACAGCAGGATTTAATACAAACTATCTGGTACATTTTTATATTAAAAATCATCGCCGATTCGACAGCTGACACAGACTAAATATCTCATATGGCTAACATAGTACAGATACTTTTCAGACATGCTCATCAAGAAAACAACAAAAAATTGCGCGTATCGGACTAAAACAATGAGTGAAGTTGCAAAATTCCCGTTATTTTTAGAGCATACCATTAAATTTGAATAAGGCGGATCTTCCCCCCTACGCAGTGTGCCTCTCTCCGCACAATCAACGTGCGATGCTGAGTTTCTTTTTCCGGTCTCCTCTCGCAAATCAGCAATGCTTACATTCTTTACGAGTGTACACATCGCTGTCCTTAAGTGAAATTCACATGCAGAACATCCGAGAATGTCTTGAATGATATAACAGGATGTAAGTGACTCCCCCACGAACGATGTAGCACGGCGATTTCATTCTCTTCAAGTTAAACAAAATTTCGTATTTTCTAGAATACTTAAAATCGAAGGATCTTTAGAAATTTCGAAGTACCTAACAGCCTTACTGAACAACTAAACCAACAGATCTATACAGGGTGGTCCATTGATAGTGACCGGGCCAAATATCTCACGAAATAAGCATCAAACGAAAGAACTACAAAGAACGAAACTCGTCTAGCTTGAAGAGGGAAACCAGTTGGCGCTATGGTTGGCCCGCTAGATGGCGCTGCCATAGGTCAAACGGATATCTACTGCGGTTTTTTTAAAAATAGGAACCCCCATTTTTTATTACATGTTCGTGTAGTACGTAAAGAAATATGAATGTTTTAGTTGGACCACTTGTTTCGCTTTGTGATAGATGGCGCTGTAACAGTCACAAACGTATAAGTACGTGGTATCACGTAACATTCCGCCAGTGCGGACGGTATTTGCTTCGTGATACATTACCCGTGTTAAAATGGACCATTTACCTGATTGCGGAAAAGGTCCATGTTGCTCGGTATCCTGGACGACATCATCCAAGTGTCCGGACCGTTCGCCGGATAGTTACGTTATTTAAGGAAACAGGAAGTGTTCAGCCACATGTGAAACGTCAACCACGACCTGCAACAAATGATGATGACCAAGTAGGTGTTTTAGCTGCTGTCGCGGTTAATCCGCACATCGGTAGCAGACAAATTGCGCGAGAATCGGGAATCTCAAAAACGTCGGTGTTGAGAATGCTACATCAACATCGATTGCACCCGTACCATATTTCTATGCACCAGGAATTGCATGGCGACGACTTTGAACGTCGTGTACAGTTCTGCCACTGGGCACAAGAGAAATTACGGGACGATGACAGATTTTTTGCGCGCGTTCTATTTAGCGACGAAGCGTCATTCACCAATAGCGGTAACATAAACCGGCATAATATGCACTATTGGGCAACGGAAAATACACGATGGCTGCGACAAGTGGAAAATCAGCGACATTGGCGGGTTAATGTATGGTGCGGCACTATGGGAGGAAGGATAATTGGCCCCCATTTTATCGATGGGAATCTAAATGGTGCAATGTATGCCGATTTCCTACGTAATGTTCTACCGATGTTACTACAAAATGTTTCACTGCATGACAGAATGGCGATGTACTTCCAACACGACGGATGTCCGGTACATAGCTCGCGTGCGGTTGAAGCGGTATTGAATAGCATATTTCATGACAGGTGGATTGGTCGTCGAAGCACCGTACCATGGCCCGCACATTCACCGAATCTGACGTCCACGGAGTTCTTTCTGTGGGGAAATCTGAAGAATATTTCCTATCGTGATCCACCGACAACGCCTGGCAACATGCGTCAGCGCATTGTCAATGCATGTGCGAACATTACAGAAGGCGAACTGCTTGCTGCTGAGAGGAATGTCGTTACACGTATTGCCAAATGCATTGAGGTTGAGGGACATCATTTTGAGCATTTATTGCATTAATGCGGTATTTACAGGTAATCACGCTGTAACAGTACGCGTTCTCAGAAATGATAAGTCCACAAAGGTTCGTGTATCACATTGGAACAACCGAAATATAATGTTCAAACGTAACTACTTTCTGTATTTTAATTTACAAAAAAACCTACCTGTTACCAACTGTTCGTCTAAAATTGTGAGCCATATGTTTGTGACTATTACAGCGCCATCTATCACAAAGCGAAAAAAGTGGTCCAACTAAAACATTCATATTTCTTTACGTACTACACGAATATGTAATAAACAATGTGGGTTCATATTTAACAAAACGCAGTTGATATCCGTTTGACCTATGGCAGCGCCATCTAGCGGGCCAATCATAGTGCCATCTGGTTTCCCTCTTCGAGCTATACAAGTTTCGTTCTTTGTAGTTTTTTGGTTTGACGCTTATTTCGTGAGATATTTGGCCAGGTCACGATCAATGGACCACCCTGTATAGATCTGTTGGTTTCGTTGCTCAGTAAGGCTGTTAGGTACTTCGAAATTTCTAAAGATCCTTCGATTTTAAGTATTCTAGAAAATACGAAATTTTGTTTAACTTGAAGAGAATGAAATCGCCGTGCTACATCGTTCGTGGGGGAGTCACTTACATCCTGTTATATCATTTAAGACATTCTCGGATGTTCTGCATGTGAATTTCACTTAAGGACAGCGATGTGTACACTCGTAAAGAATGTAAGCATTGCTGATTTGCGAGAGGAGACCGGAAAAAGAAACTCAGCATCGCACGTTGATTGTGCGGAGAGAGGCACATTGCGTAGGGGGGAAGATCCGCCTTATTCAAATTTAATGGTATGCTCTAAAAATAACGGGAATTGTGCAACTTCACTCATTGTTTTAGTCCGATACGCGCAATTTTTTGTTGTTTTCTTGATGAGCATGTCTGAAAAGTATCTGTACTATGTTAGCCATATGAGATATTTAGTCTGTGTCAGCTGTCAAATCGGCGATGATTTTTTAATATAAAAAGGTATCAGATAGTTTGTATTAAATCCTGCTGTAGGAACGAAATATAGGGCAGCAAAGTTTTAAAACTTTTTTGATGAGTCTGCTATAAGCAAAAAATGGTTTACGAGTGGTATGAGAATTTCGATTTGTAACATCATCTTGGTTACAATTGCTGGGAGCTGCTGTGTCTTCCGATGATACAAAACGTAGCCTACACAAACGGGCGGCGAGCTGCCTAGTAATCATATGCAACTAACTGACAATCAGCAGGGCCGCTGGCAGTGAGCGGCGCGCCTAGGGGGCGGCAAATGCAGACAAATCGCTTCGATCGGATTCGTTTCAATGTCTCCATATCTGCATGACATAATTATTTAATCCTCTCCTAAGAATGCAGTCTATATCTGGTTGTTCGAATTAAAATACGAAACGTCTATATGTTGGAACCTCATTTACAACGGCGGGTATTCCTACTTGCGAAGGATCGTCTCCAATGGAGATTACTGAGTAGAAGGTGACAGAGTCGGCCTTTAGATTCTGGTTCCTGTGCAGGGAACCCCCGCGGCTTCTCGGCTGGTGCGTTTGACTGGCGGAACTCCGCTCTCCATTCACTTGTTCCGAGCCGTTAGCACGATACACAAAGCCGCACATTGTTGATTGCTGCAACTTGAGAATGCTATCAGTGCATATTATTTTTAGTTTTATAAAATACAAGAGGAGAATGAAGCGTCAATATGGTGAGTACGGTTCTCTATTTTCATTGTACTAATTTCTAATACTAAATATTCCCTGTTTTATTGTCCGTTTTAACACTTTAATTGCTGACAGCAGTGTCTATACAGAAATTTAAACACTCGGTCGGACGTAAAGTTCTCCATAAGTGCCACAATTCACCTTTGACATTAGAAATTAAATTTTCGCTGAAGTTTATAACATTTGTGCTGCGATCAGTTAGGCTAATGTTACTGTAATTTCCTTCCCTATTGCGTTTTCGGAGTGACCGTATTTTTATTAGTAATGCCACTTGGAAAACGTCATTTATACGAAGTAAGTAACTGTATGAACGAAGGACTTTTAAACAATAATAGCACAGTTAATTCTAAAAGTAATGTAGGCATGTTTATCTCCTTTTAAGGATGGAAGAAGTAATTTTTTGCCAGTACGGATTTTATTCTTGTGGTAAACTGACTTTATGAAATTTTGGCAGTAATATGATCATGATTTCTAGCTTTCTGATTTCTGATCTATCATAAATAGGTTCGTATATAAAATCAGTAGTCTTGGCGAATTTTGCCGCCCTGTAGGATAAATTCAGTGCCCCCGCCCCGTACTAAAAACTAAACTCCTACCGAACAGGCCAAGAACGCCGCCGTGTCATCCTCAGCCCACAGGCGACAATGGATGCGGATATGGTCAGTACACCGCTCAGTTTCCGAGACCGGAGCAGCTACTTCTCAATCAAGTAGCTCCTCAGTTCGCCTCACAAGGGCTGAGTGCACCCAGCTTGCCAACAGCGGTCGGCAGACCGGATGGTCACCCATCTAAGTGCTGGCCCAGCAAGACAGCGCTTAACTTGGGTGATCTGACGGGAAACGGTGTTACCACTGCGACAAGGCCGCTGGCCCCCGCCCCGTACACCTGCATATATTATGTAATTTTCATTCGTTTTGTCATTGATACATGACTTGCTACTTTCACATATTACACTGTCTGACACACACGAGCTTTTGATGTCATTATCCTACGTCATTAATATCAGAAATATCCAAAACGAGTTTTGCTCCGTTTTATTTATATACCAACACGCGTTGGAAAAGAACTGACGTAATTTTAATGTAATTCATCGCTTGCATTAGAAGATAAATTGTATAATTTTTTACGAAGCCTAAAGTGTCTTGTAGCACAGTAGAACATGATCACCAGTCGCCACTCGCTATAGCCTCAAGATGCAGCCGTTCATTCAAAGGAGAGGTGGCTTCCGTAACAAACGATCAACAATAGAGAAACAGTATGTTGTGTTTTTTAACAGACGATCAACAATAGAGAAACAGTATGTTGTGTTTTTTACTGGTTGCTTATCGTCTCCA
Organism: Schistocerca nitens; assembly: GCF_023898315.1. NCBI lineage: Eukaryota > Metazoa > Arthropoda > Insecta > Orthoptera > Acrididae > Schistocerca > Schistocerca nitens. The sequence continues at coordinate 508,596,283 of NC_064615.1, forward strand.
GTACATCACCGATATTCTCATTGTTAAACCTAACCGTGTATGGACGCAACGTCAGCGAAAAGTAAATCCTCATTTTCCAATAAATTGGCGACACTATTTACCAACGTTAAAACAGAACAGAAAGTACATCCCGTATTACGTTAACATACAGAAAATTGGTTCCGTATTTAGATAGAGTAATTCCCTCCGCCTTACTGGCTCTGTTGCCAGCTGTAACCTAAATTAATAAACTCTTTGTAAAAATTAAGAGACATTGCACAGCGTTATCGACCACGTTCTGAATTCAAGTCTCTTATACGGCGGAAAATCAACGAGAGTGTCAGAAGTGGAAGGAAATATATATACGCTCTAAAATGCCTACAGTCACACAAAATAGAGTATTATAGAACAGAAGAGTGATCATTTCATTTAGTTGTAAATTTGTTCAACCAACTACCAACAAATAATTTCATTAGTTTCACCCAAAAATTGTTCCAGGAACCATAGAAAACAAAAAAATCTTCTGGTACTCAGTTTCGTAATCAGAAACGAGATAAGGAAAGGCAGAAAGAAAAACTAGTAGTTTCTATTACGAAATTTTTGACCAAATCTGTAAACGACGGTCAAGAAACTCTTGCCTCTGCCACGTGCTCGACGTCTGGATCTGAAACTACGGAAGCAAGGGAAAACAAGACATGCTACGCTCCTACTCCCTCTGATGGTCTCAACGAAAGCACTGACACATGTTATGTTGCCGCTGAAGAATCTTCAAGCAGTACAGCGGCAGTTTGTGAGAGTCTGAGAGCGAAGACCTGGGGCTGTGGCCTCTTAATACTAATAGTGATATTGTTAATATTTTAGTTGGACGTGGTTCTGTTCAAGTACATAATCATACTTATCCTATTAATAACGAGGTAAGAAAGTTTGCTGACACTATTACAGACACCTTTCTAACGGCGAAAAAGTTAAAAGAGACTGGCTTCTTTACTCTTTATCAAAGGATTCAGTGTTGTAAAATGTTTGGCAAAAGTGTAAGTTGTCTAACTTTTCATAACTGGGATTTACAGTCTTGTGAAATTTCTTGAAAGACATCATGTTTACGCCAATGACTGTTAAACTTTTTATTTCCACTATTGCAATTTCGGCCTTAGGCCATTATCAAAAATGGTTCAAATGGCTCTGAGCACTATGCGACTTAACTTCTGTGGTCATCAGTCGCCTAGAACTTAGAACTAATTAAACCTAACTAACCTAAGGACATCACACACACCCATGCCCGAGGCAGGATTCGAACCTGCGACCGTAGCGGTCACGCGGTTCCAGACTGAAGCGCCTTTAACCGCACGGCCACACCGGCCGGCCATTATCAAGTGCAGATGTTTTCGATGTAAGCCATGTCTACTTTATACAAGCTGACACATTTATATGTCGTTGTCATTTGCTGTTATAGAGTTAGCAGCATTACGAATGTATATAACAGCAAATCACAACGACATATAAATGTGTCAGCTTGTATAAGGTAGACAGGCAAAACATCTGCACTTGATAATTACCTAAGGTCGAAATTGCAATAGTGGAAATAAAAAGTTTAACAGTCACTGGCGTAAACATGATGTCTTTCATGTAAGTAGTCTGTCTGATATGAATGGATTTTCAGATTAGTAGCATTTATCATCGACTCTGGAAAGAAACGAAAAAAGTTATTCCTAAAGTGAAAATGTGAAGTCATGGATACAACTGAATAATATGTTACAAACAAAGTACACAATAAATCAGTCGCAACCAAGACTAATAGAGAAGGAAAAAAGGCACTGGTGTGATGTACTAGAAAGGATTATTGCAGTTATTAAGTTTTTTGTCGCGACAATGTCTGGCTTTTCGCGGTTCTTCCAAAAAAATATATGAACATGATAATGGAATTTTTTTTAAAAGCGAGAACATATTCGCAGAACTGAACCAAAATCTGACTCAAGTCGGATGGGTATTGCCCACTATATAGAAGATCACATTCAAAATGAAATTCGTGATTTACTAGGCACAATGATGAAAATATTTTGAATAAAGTAAGAGAATCTAAATATTTTTCCATCATATTAGACTGCATACCAGATGCAAGCCATAGAGAACAAATAACAGTTATATTTAGGCACGTTTATCTAAATCACACAGACAAGGAAGTAGAGATGCACTGACTCCCAGCGAGGAAACAATGGGAATCCAAGATAGATAGACTAAGATCCAGAAAGTGGTGAAAGAGGCAGCAGAAGACATAATCGGTATGAGAAGAAATGCAATAAATGAGTGGTTTGATGATGAATGCAGGCTAGTAATAGAATGTAAAAATGCTGCAAGACTGAGAATGATACAGGGAGAAACAAGAAGAAACGTGGATGTGTACAAAGATTTAAGATCCAATGCCCAAAGAAAATGCAAGAAAAAGAAATGGCTGAAATCAAGGTCTAAAGAGATAGAAGAATTAAAGGAACAGAGTGAAACGAAGAAATTCTATCACGCCGTGGTAAAGATGAGAAAAAATTTTCAACCCAAACAAAATGCATGCAGAAATAGAAACGACGAGATAATAAGAGATGGACAAGAAACATTGCAAAGTTGGGCAGAATACTTTGAAGTTATGCTCAACAAAAACTCAGATCAGGCCCCAAGAGGTACACAGGAACAGGAAAAGAACAAAGAGGCACGAGAAATTGAAAGGGATGAGGCACAAAACCCAACAGTGGTGGAAGTGGAAACAGTGATAAATAAACTAAAAAATAACCATGCAATCAGTGAAGATTGGATCGTGTCAGAACTAATCAAATCAGGGGGACAACCTCTAAGACGTGAAATATTTAAACTAATCAAGAACATATGGATAAATGAAAGCAATCCGGAGGAGTGCAATACTGGAATAATATGCCCAATATAGAAGATAGAAGAAAAACTCAATTGTGAAAACTATAGAGGCATAACGCTACTAAATACAGCAAATAAGATTTTCTCTGGAGTGCTGAACGAAAGAATAAAGAATACCTATGTGCATTCCGACCAAACAGAGGTACATCTGACTAGATGTTTGTTGTTAATGGAAACATTTTATGAATATGATATAGATCTACACTTCCTGTTCGTTGACTTTAAACAAGATTTCGATAGTATTAATAGACCAGTATTATATAAAGGGCTGAAAGAATTGGCCATCTGTGATACACTGAGAAGGTTAGTGAATAACAAAATGACCAGGCAGTTTGACTTTGAGGATGGAGTGAAACAGGGCGATGGCCTCTCTGTGACCCTGTTTAACTTAGCACTGCATAGTATCATACAAAAAGTAGATAAAAGAGGAACAATAATGATGAAGCCCAGCCAGATATGCGCACATGCAGATGATATTGCCATCGTGACAAGGGATGTAACGTCGCTGAAAGAAATATATGGACAAATGGAAGTATAAGCAACAAGAATTGAGCTTAATGTAAATGAAAGCAAGACAAAATATATGGTTATGTCCAGTTCTGAAGCTAGAAGAACACCACAGGACCTGAAGATCTCTGATAAATGCTTCAAAGCTGTTAGATGATTCCATTATTTAGGTGTCCTCCTAACCATTGATAACAGTATGAGACAACGTATTAGAGAAAGGATACAAGCAGGAAACAAAGCCTAGTATGCAAACCTAAAGTTACTCAAGAATTCTCTAATTACTAGAACAACTAAATTGAGAGTATACTATTCCTTTGTGCGACCTGTTGCCACATATGGATCAGAAATGTGGACAATGACAGAAGAAGACAGTGACAGCTTAAGGGCATTTGAAACGAAAATCTTAACGAAAAATCTATGGGCCTGTGAGAGAGAGTGAGATACAATCATGAAATACTTGCTTATACAAGGGAAAGATATAGTGAAATTTAACAAATCTCAAAGAATAAGTTGGTTAGGACATGTGGAGAGGATGATGGAAGACAGGATGCCCGAACAAATAATGAATGCCAGATCGTATTCCACCAGAAGGAAGGGAAGACCAAGAGCTAGATGGATGGACAATGTGGTGGCTGATCTTGCCAAGACGGGCATCTATGTATAGAAGAAGAAGGCTGAGATCAGTGAGCGCCGAAGAAGAAGAAGTCTTTAATAAGAGTGTGAAAAAAAATTGGGGGGGGGGGGGGGGGTCGCGGCAAAATCTGGTTTGCACGCGGGCGCCATGGGGATAAGCAGCAGGCCTGTGAGTCGCGGCTATAGTTCAATTCTTTTATCTTGGCGGCTCGCGCATGCCCGCCAGACGCGGGAGATTGCTGCATTGCCAGTTGCACGCGCCAAGAGAAGCAGCGCCATATTATAGTATAGATAGCAAACTTACGTTTAGGAGGGAGCGCGCAGTTTATGAAGTAAAGCCACCACAGCCACATTAACCCTTTCGCTGCTACAGAGGCGTGCTCTCCGCATTCCGCGCTGTGCGCGATTTTGTCATCACTGCACTGCTCGCCTGTGCAGTCACATGGTGTTCCGACTGCTTTGACACCCTTATCATTCGATTTCACAAAAACTATTGGGCCCAATTTGATTTTTACATATCTTCTTGACTGATATTCTCCCCCCATAAATGACTTAATTTTGTTTCGATGTTCAACGCAGTTATTGTGCAGCATTAAATGTAGTAAACTATTGCACGAAATTTTGAGGAGTTTGCAGATGTAAAAGTCCACAGCGTATACTTTCCGTATGGTCGATTGTAGTTGCCACTAGAAATTTCAAAAAATTACATTCAAACGAATGAAATTCATGAAGTAAGACACATCGATATTGTTTTTAAATAAAGAACATATTAAGCAGCGAATACGGTTTGAACTCAGAACCTTCTGCTTGGCTGACAAACACCTTAACCATTACACTAACACAGCTCGACATTCAACAGGGTTCCTGGAGGACTTTAAAGAGTCATGCAAAACACCGACGAACACTGTTGGTATGACTATGAATTACTCACGTTTCGTCGAAGTACAATAGGAAATAAACCATTACCGCTGTTCTTTATTGCGATAAAGCAGTTAGTGAGAATGAATTTCCTTGCTATCGCTTGAATTAAGAGGCTTATTGCTTGTTTGGCTTAATTAATTAATAGAATATGAAGCAATTGGTATAAAGAATGCTTTTCCAAACATTCTTTTATAGAATGTCTGCTATCAAGAAATTGCTTTTGTTCAGTTACTTTATTTATGACTGAACGTTTCTAAAACTGAAGACACTCGTCCATGCTCTGCACTGCAGTCGAACTCTGGCAACGTCTTTCTCTGTTCATTGGCTGACTGTGTTTTGTGACGTCAGATGCGCATAACGAACCTAAACTCGGCCGCCGTCGTAAATGACGCGCACTTTAGCGTCCAGAGATGGTGCAACAAGGCGAGGACTATCTTATGCTTCCGTCTTACCTCATACATATAGTTCCAAAGAGGACAGCCCTCTGCCATACTCAGACATAAGCGACACGCGGTTCCACTCAGCGGAGTTGTGGCCATCGCACAGCTTGGGAAGGGTCTTCGTCTTGCTCAAGGTTTTCAAGTGGGTCTGCCTCAAACAAGCCATGTCGCCATAGAATTATCTTCGGCGCTAGGAGCAGTTCGGGTTCCGCCAACGTGTCGACAGAAAATGGTTCAAATGGCTCTGAGCACTATGGGACTCAACTGCTGTGGTCATAAGTCCCCTAGAACTTAGAACTACTTAAACCTAACTAACCTAAGGACATCACACACACCCATGCCCGAGGCAGGATTCGAACCTGCGACCGTAGCAGTCGCACGGTTCCGGACTGCGCGCCTAGAACCGCGAGACCACCGCGGCCGGCTGTCGACAGAACATCAACTTCTGTGGCTGGTTAAGACTTTGGTGCGATGGAACGCCGCGAGTATCTCGGTGCAGTGTTTCTATAGCTCGTTCGCGGAGAAGAAACAACAGAGTTAACATTCTGAATCACGTGCTAGTGACGTCACATTAACAGCTGTTGCCAGGAGTAGACACAAGCGCGCGATTCCTTCAGTGCAGGCTATTGTCGCCTTGTGCTCTACTGTTAAACGTGTCGCCGAAATTGTGTAATTGTGTGCATTGTAAGTAAGGAAATGCAAGTATTACACATGTTTTTTATGCATTTTGTCTTCTACTTCTGTACTGATATTTTCTCTTCTGTTTCCTCCAGTGTTAAACATCAAAATGTTAAGTTCTACCGAAAGTGCGAAACATGATGGCAATCTCAGCCCCCCCCCCCCCCTAAAAAACGAGTGAGAAGCTCAGCATTAAGCAGTTCAGAGAAGAAAACGATTCTGAATTTGTACAAGACAGAGTGTAATTTACTTTCAACGACAATAACTTCAGAAATTGTTGCTAAAACTACACATTCCACTGGGGTCGGCGGCTCGTCTGTATATCGAGTGTTTCGCGAACATAAATCTAATCTCACTTTGATATCACCAAAGAAAGACAGGACTCACAAAAAAGTCGGAATGTTGACGACTTCGACAGAAACGCCATAAGGAGGAAAGTGAACTGCCTACCATTGATAAAGTCCTCGCTTCCGTTATCGAAGATCCAGATCAGCCGGACTTCAGAAAAACAACATTTCACTCTCTTGAAAAGAGATAAATTTCAGGTACGTTAATCGTCGGCGCAAAAGCATGCCGATGGACGAAAAAGAGATCATTCTATGGAAAAGGTGTTGTTTAAGGACTATATAATCAGCACGCCTGGAAGGTAGGACAATTTATTACTCGAACGAGACCTGGCTAAATGCAGGCCGCTCCTACGCGGAAAAAATCTGTATAGGTGATCAGTATCTTCAGCTAAGGAAGCCTTTCTGTCTTGATTGTCTACAGGAAACAAAGTGCCATCTGGGAAAGGAAAACGACGAATTAGATTAGGAAATGAGACACTTAAAGTAGTAAAGGAGTTTTGCTATTTGGGGAGCAAAATAACTGATGATGGTTGAAGTAGAGAGGATATAAAATGTAGACTGGCAATGGCAAGGAAAGCGTTTCTGAAGAAGAGAAATTTGTTAACATCGAGTATAGATTTAAGTGTCAGGGAGTCGTTTCTGAAAGTATTTGTATGGAGTGTAGCCATGTAAGGAAGTGAAACGTGGACGATAAATAGTTAGGACAAGAAGGGAATAGAAGCTTTCTAAATGTGGTGCTACAGAAGAATGCTGAAGAGTAGATGGGTAGATCACATAACTAATGAGGAGGTATGGGATAGAATTGGGAAGAAGAGGAGTTTGTGGCACAACGTGACTAGAAGAAGGGATTGGTTGGTAGGGCATATTCTAGGCATCAAAGGATCACCAATTTAGTACTGGAGGGCAGCGTCGAGGGTAAAAATCGTAGAGGGAGGCCAAGAGATGAATACACTAAACAGATTCAGAAGGATGTAGGTTGCAGTAGGTACTGGGAGATGAAGAAGCTTGCGCAGGATAGAGTAGCATGGAGAGCTGCATCAAACCAGTCTCTGGACTGAAGACCACAACACAACTACCACGCTGACCACAAGTTTGGTAAGGAGTTCTCGTGGTAGGCCGTTCCATTTCACCACCAGCAGGATTGACAACTGCTGGGTAGTTGTTGGTGCTGTAATACGTCTCTTCAAGGCTTCACACATGTGCTCAATGGGGCTAAAGAAACAGCCGGGCCAGTCCATTTGTCGAATACCTTTCTGTTTCGAGAGCTCCTGCAACTGCAGTGTGATGATGTGGTCGCACATTGTCATCCACAAAAATGGACTCACTGCTGAATGCGCCCCCAAAAAGCGTTTGTGGGGAAGGAGTACCATGTGTCAATGACGTTGACTGGCGAGTGTGGCATGTTCAAAGATTTGGAGGTCAGTACACCCATGCAACATTATGCCTCCCAGCACCAGAACACCTGGACCACCAAAACGATCACGTTCGACAATGCTGGATGTACCCTCAAGTGGGAAGTGGTGGGAACACATAAAACACATAATGCACCTAGCAACATTGTCGAACATGATCATTGCAGTGGTCCAGATGTTATGGTCTGGGGGGAAATATGTATGGGTGTACTGACCTGCAAATCTTTGAACTCGGTACCCTCACCAGTCAATTTTACTATGACACTGCAATCCTTCCCCATGCGCGTCTTTCCAGGGCTGCATTCAGCCCTGACTTCATTTTTATGGATGACAATGCACGACCGCATCGAACTGCACAGGTGGAGGGATCTTCAAACGAAAGGATTTTCAGCGAATAGACTGGTCTCCCCGTACCTTCGACTTAAATCCCATCAAGGAAGTGTGTGACGTATTGCGGAACGTCCACATGCACTAACGACTATACAGCAATTGTCAGTCGCGCCTGTGGGGGAATGGAACTCTCTACCACAAGAGCTCCGTGCCAACCTTGTGGAACGTTGCAGAGCATGCGTGGCCATCCCTATTAATAACCGTGTTCCGTCTTTTGTAATGTCCAGCGGAACATCATAAACCGCGGTAATTTCAGTGTAACTGTTGTCTTCGAATACAAATGTCATTTCTCTTCGTCTCATTGTGCATTTCTTTCAGTTACCTTCTGTACTATACTGGCTCAGTTCTTCCTGTGTATGATACAAGTTATACCCAGCTACATTGACTGGCAATGACACAACGTGCGAAAATTACTTTTGTCCTTATGTTTTGCACATCAGTGGTTTTCTTTTAGTAAATTATTTTAATTGGTGCTAATCTGTGTTGTCTCATACATTTTTGATTAGCTCCTGCCTAATCCTATTTGACCATGTGACGAGGCTGTATAATTTCTGCGTAGAAGCAAAGTATCTCATAACAGTTTTTCTCAATACAAAAGGAACAAACTGACTACAGTATTCATACGTAAATGCTGGAGTCAGCACTAAAACGCCGACTGTGTTATGGAAGGGGGGGGGGGGGGAGGCGGGGGATGTCGGGCTTGGTGGCCTAGCGGTAAAGCAGGTGTCTAGAAAGTGAGAGGTCGGTGGACTGAATCCCAGCTGGACCTGTATCTGCCTTTAATCTAAGTTTCACCTCTCAATGATGTGAACAGCCATCAGGAACGAAACGTAGTTCGTAATTCACATTAAACTGTAGGCCCTCTTTTCCCAGTTGGATAAGTGAAGAAGATTGGGGACACGCAAGCCGCTGAAACAGCATCCACGGACCGACACGAAATTATTATTATTATTGTGGCGGTAGCGATAGTGAAGAAGTGTGATAATTTCGCTCTTTTTACTGCTTCCGAGTTTGGTGTTATTGAAACTGGAAGAATGATACTTGATTTGGGCCGGCCGATGTGAGCGAGCGGTTCTAGGCGCTTCAGTCCGGAACCGCGCTGCTGCTACGGTCGCAGGTTCGAATCCTGCCTCGGGCATCGATGTGTGTGATGTCCTTAGGTTACTTAGGTTTAAGTAGCTCTAAGTCTAGGGGACTGATGACCTCAAATGTTAAGTCCCATAGTGCTTCGAGCCATTTGAACTTGATTTGTGCAGGCTAGAGTGCGGTGCAAATTAGACGAGTAAAAAGAAATTTTAAACATCATGTATAAGGCTCCGCCGATTTTCGAACAATGTCTTTTGGGTCGTGCGAATTCGAGCATAACTATGAGTAATGATTTAAGGACACCTTTCCACACGATCACAACTGACAAAGCAAGGAAAGACCGCCAAACATGGAAACATATTAATCATTTTGATTTGTTAAATTTTTCCGTCACGTAGTCGTAATAATCGACTATTTGGAGCTGTATGTTTGACTCTGGATTTGAAGAGATATTTTCCTTCCAGCAAATAAAATTAGGCTTTTTCGTTCAGTGTTTATTCTGTCAGGTTTGTGCAGAACTGTTATTTTCATTTAGACTGTGTTCTTTTCTTGATTATTTCACATGTGGGTGACAGTGGTCGTCGATAGCGTGTCTTTGAAATAGGATGGAACAATAGACAGTGGGTTAAATTTTACAAAGGGCCGTCCAAGCTGGTAGCTTGGCAACTTGTTTTGAACAGTAGTGCTACTGACAACATGACTCGTGCATACGATATTATTTGTATATATTTGACGATGCCGGTGCTGATTTTGCATTTAACATTTGACGATGCCACTATGGCTGCAGTACGTTAGGACTTTGTTTTTATAAGACAGATCTGATGATGGTCATTATTGACCGAAACCGGTAATCAGTTAACAAAAAGTTTGTGACCACAGACATAAATTAAAGGAAACTTATAGTATATACGGGTCACTGATTTTTCGCGACAATGTCGCAGCTTGTGAAAAAGAATAGGATCTTCGCGATAAGATAACTGCCATTAAGATTGAAATACACTAGTTGTTTGATGTGGTTTCGGTTGTGAGACTGAAACTGAGATATAACATTGAACACAGCTGGGCGAGGTACGTGTCGTGCGTTAAGAGACTTACCCTGAGTAATTTGACGAGCTCGAGGCCTTCATTCTTCATGGCTTCAGTGCGCTGTTTCTGGACGAGTTCTGTGAGGCCTGTGATCTTGTCTGCGTAGCTAGCGCCCAGTGGCTTCTCCGGCGGTTGTGACAGCGCTCTGCCTCCGTGCAATCCATTTCGCTGATCCGCGAAATCTGCCTGCTGCAAGAGAAAAAATTCCAACATTCTGGTCTCACTCTTTCACTGCTTGTGATACCATCTGCGATTACATCAATGAGTTGACACCAGCGACATATCTGGTGCCAACGAATTCTAATGTTGTCTCATTCATTTCTCTTATCAGAAGAGTTTTGGTACTATTTTTACTCTTGTGCTACACAAGAGTTTTCAAAAGAAACAGCATTGGAAACAATATACAAAGCAAATCACTGAAAACCACACCTCTGGGAAAGGCAACACAATTTTCAATCGTTTTCTGCATTACACTTTTATTTCCACAGCACACTGCACATTGCATAATTCGCACTTGACACAGCACGGCAACAGAGAAGAAGCAAGCAGAAGAATCCTGTGAGAGGAAAATAGTTTACATCATTGATACATAGCAAAAAGCATGTGATACTTGCAGAAGCAAATGTATGTTCATAGTTGTGTGCCAGCGTATAATGGCTTACGGAAGAGCTATTCATAAGCGACGATAATTTCTTTCTAGTAGCTCCAAGTTTCTGTAGGTACGGATTTTACCAGTTCATGTTTATAGCTAGAGATGTGACGCTGTAAAAAAATTAAATCATACACCACATGTCTTATCATATAGACTACTAAGAAGCGACTGGAAGGAACTCTAGCGTGAATGCAAAATGTACATAAGTCATTCTCAACATAGCAGTTGTGTGGAAAACGCCATATAAAACGTGTAAAACCTATTTTCCTTCACAGTTAAGCGGAAAGAAAAAAAAATACGAAAATACACTCTATCACACGCAAAAACAGCACACTTCGAAATACACGGCACACGACATGCTAAGTCGTAAAACTTTTGCAAAATACGTGTTTTACATACGCAAAAATCTTTTTCTTGTTAAGCATGCTTTCCAAACATATGCACATTTCAAAAACTGGAAAAACTGGATTCAAAATAAGAATGAACTCTGGGACTTTATTTGTTTATTTATATTTCTGTATTAAATTAAATTACAGAGCCAATAGTAGATGAGAATAGTTCTCTGACTACTTAACAAACCTCTACTTTTTGCTACCCAAGGGACTTTTCACACCGACTATTAGCTCTGTAATTACATATATCCGAAAAACAAAAATAAAATTTGTGAATAGGTTTTGTCCCATTTTACACTGTGTTCTATGAATCTCAGTACCTCTTTACAAGTTTTAACTTAAATCAATTCAGTAAAATTCTTTTGGGTGTTCGATTTCCGATACTGTTTGATTGTAATTTTTATTCGTTAACAAGCAAAAACCAGCTGGAAGTCGTGACATAGCACTGCTTTTGCATTTACTACAACGCCTGGAATCTGTTTCTCCTAATGAAGGCCACCTCACGAGCACAGTACTTGGTCCAATGGCCAGAAATTGTTGGCACTTAATCCAGCAACTGTTCGCGGCAATCTTCGCTGTTCGAGTTGTTAGGGCTCGTTGAACGTTCCCTGTTATAGTATCAAAAATTCTGGGTATTACTCTCTGTTGCATAATTACGCAGTAATGTGCCCAGAACAATTTTAGTGAATGTGACTCCGACACAGAAGCTACCCTAATTTAGACAAAGACTTTTCAAGTTTTATGAATATAATGTGAAAATAGAAAGGAAAAAATGCACCACCACCTTCAAGAATAAAGTTTAATACCTACTTCCAATTCAAGCGACACTAATAAGGTAAGTACCCCAAATAGAACAGCTGAAACCGAATAAAACTGATTTTTAATACGGAGAAGTGTATTTTCTAGCAACCATCAGTGACATTTTGTCTAAAACTGTGCATTTGTGTTTATTCGATGCGTCAATGTCAATGAAAGAGGAGTCAGCGAAGAAGCGGTACCGTGTAACGGATATTTAACTGACATCCAAAAGGGCATGATCATTGGCTTTCGGGCCAAGGGTGGAAGCATTTCCGAAATGCCTAAGTTTGCCAACTGTTCGCGTGCCGGCTGGGTTAAGATATACCGTGCATGAGAAAATGGCGCACTCCAAAACTGGCTCTGAGGCAACTGTGGTGCACCACAGAGGTGAGCGGTGGCTGCGGAGATATGTCGTGTAACTGTTGAGTAACTGACTGCTCAGGTTAATCAAGGGTCACCAAAAGTGTCTCCTCAACTTCCGTTCAGCTAACGTTGCTACGTATGGTCCTCCGCAGCAGGCACGCATCCGTGTTGACTGCTGTTTATCGGCAACAAAGGCTGGAATTTGCACGTCAGTACGGCAAGTGGACGTCCACTGAGTGGTGACGGGTGGCTTGACAGACGTATCACGTTTTATGCTCTATCGGACAGATGGCCGTTGGCACGTACGGCGTGAAACATCTGAAAGCAAACGCCCTGCAACCAGGAGGGAGCATCATGGTCAGTAGTATATTTTCGAGGAAATCCCTGGTTGATCTCGTCACACTGAAAGGCACAGGGGATCAACACATGTATACACCTATCCTTGAGGACCATATCCACCCCTAGATGCATTTTGTTTTTCCTCGGCACAGTGGCATCTATCAGCGCGACAATGTAACGTGTCACACAGCTCGCCGTGTACGTGCGTGGTTCACAGAGCACCAAGATGAGTTTTCCGTACTCCCCTGGCCACCAAACTCCCCGGGCTTAAAACCAATCGAGAATCTGTGGGACAACCTCGATCGGGCGGTTCGCGCCATCGGTCCTCACCGGAGATACCTTGCGCAGCTGGCCACGGCATTGGAGTCGGCGTGGCTCCGTATACGTGACGGTATCTTCCAGAACCTCATTGAATCTCTTTCTGCATGTCTCGCAGTGGTCCGTGCTGCAAAAGGTGGTTTATTCAGGCTTTTGAGGTCACAGTAGTGTGACCCGAGTCCGCCCCGATAGCTGAGTGGTCAGTGCGACGGACTATCATGCCAAAGCCGGCCGGGCTGGCCGAGCGGTTCTAGGCGCTACAGCCTGGAACCGCGCGACCACTACGGTCGCAGGTTCAAATCCTGCCTCGGGCATGGATGTGTGTGATGTCCTTAGGTTGGTTAGGTTTAAGTAGTTCTAAGTTCTAGGGGACTGATGACCCATAGTGCTCAGAGCCATTTGAACCATTTTTTATCATGCCAAGTGGCCTAGGTTCGATTCCCGACTGGGTCGGAGATTTTTCTCCGCTCAGGGACTGGGTGTTGTGTTGTCTTCATCATCATCATCTCATCCCCATCTAAGCGCAAGTTGCCGAAGTGGTGTCAACTCACAAGACTTGCACCAGGCGACTGGTCTACCCGACGGGAGGCCCCGATAGCTGGGATGTGCCGGGTGCAGCCGGTGTGCACATTTGACGGCTGATAAATGAACTTCACGCTTCCCTCACCACTCAATATGTAATGCACATACTATACCATGAAATGATCTACATGTTCCTTTTAACAGAGTGATCTTTATTGAAAATAAATAAATAAATAAAAAAAACAACAAAAAAAAGTGGCAAGCGAGCGGGACTTCCGTCCAGGTAATCCTGGTTCGAGACGTGTCTATGCTACTTTCGTTTCCTTTTTTTCAAATGCCTGTTTTAATTTATAATTAATCATGAAAATTCTACAAGGAATTGATGAAAAAGAATTTGAAGCCTCTATAAATCAAAATTATACATTGAATGTCAAATTTTGTTTCAATCTTTTGCTTTTTTTATTTTAACAGTATTCCATACAAAAAAAGAAAATAAAAAAAGAAAAAAAAGAAAAAAGATAGCTGAGTGGTCAATGCGACGGACTATCATGCCAAGGGGCCTATGTTCGATTCCCGACTGGGTCGGAGATTTTTCTCCGCTCACGGACTGGGTGTTGTGTTGTCTTCATCATCATCATCTCATCCCCATCGACGCGCAAGTTGCCGAAGTGGTGTCAACTCAAAAGACTTGCACCAGGCGACCGGTCTACCTGACGGGAGGCCCCAGCCACATGACACAGCAACTTCTTTTTTTTGGGAAATACGCCTCTTGAGTATTAACTGTGTTAAATATATCTTTTGTCAAGTAATGCCCTAATTATGACTTTTGTGAATTCGCTGGTCATAATTTTCTGCTACACCAGGTTGTTTCTTTGGCGGCTTGTACTTCTGAAGTGCCTTGGTTCATGATCAAACATCGACTGCACGCGAATGTAGACTTTTGCAGTTAAATAACCTGGATGGATGCTAGGACAGGCTCAGCTCCGTATTTTAAACTCGCTTTTACTCCTTTTGAGCAGTTCGAGTTGGGGTACTTTTCCTTTAAGGCGCAACGAAACTCTACAGTAACTATGAAATCTCACATACGGTAAACTACTGTGTTCGTGACTCTGATGCTACTAAGGATCATGCTTTGGGATGTTTAGGGACTGTAGATTCTCCGTCAGGCAGTTCAAGAGGCAAACGAACCCACACACTAGCAAGCACACACACGCAGGCATTTGATACTCGTGAATAGCGCCCGTGAACTGGAGATTGTCACGTTAATGCATCCTGCGAAAGAAAGGGAGTGTGTGCTGTGAACCAGGCACACTGCAAGCAGGCCCCACCCTCAGTAGCGTGCTGGCCCCTAGTCCCAGAGGAGGCTCCGCGTACGACCGCCTCCTCATGTCCCACTGCTGGCTAGCGCGGTGCAAGTCGAACTGGCTGCGGTGCGTCGAGGCCATCGGAGGCAGCTGCGGCCGGTAAAACGCCGAACCCCCGTACTCCGGGTACAGTGGCAAGTCATCGTCCACATAGCGGCCGCTATAGCGCAGCGGGGGAGACGACTCCCGGGACACCCCTGGAGGCAGGCTCTGTGGAACAGGTGGCACCCACCAAAGCGCTCGTTGCTGCACTACGACACTGGTATTAAGAACAACTTAAATCTGGAAACAGAAGAAACTTAAATGTGGTGCCACGGCTGGAGAATAAAATTTAAACTGACGCGACAATAGGGAATAAAGACGTCTGTGGAAGGCTTACAACAAAAGGAGAAACAGGTAGTGGTGAAAACAAAGGCGCAGAGAGGTGTAAAAAATAACTTGGCACTAGAGGGCACAATGAATGAGAGAAAATACACCCTCTTTAAGATTGATATGCATGTGAAACATAAAATATTTAAAATGTGATGCTCGACGAAGACGTTAAAAATTAAGCAGGCAATGAATGGGCATATTAATGGAATCTTCTCGGGTTACCAGCCGAGTAATATGTTGTCTTGATGTAAAATCTCGTTGAATTTCCTACCTGTGGTCGTCCAGTTTCTGAAAAGATTACGGACCGAAAGATGGTAGGTAGGAAACAGCAGAAACGTCTAAATGTTAACCGGGAAGGTTTCACCACTGAAATTCCCCCTAGAAAGTCTGTATCCTCAAGAAATCTCAACTTTCTAACAGAAGTTATCCGGGCGTCTTGCTGCAGTGGGGTCTTCGAATGTGACAATATTTTCTCAGGGTAGGGGTAAGCAGAGAATGGCTTCAGTTAGCCGACGGTCCGATGACTGTTGCAAATGTCTCTATTCATTGACCACATCTGTACACACAGAATGACCCTGCGCTGAAAGAAGTTGGATCTAAATGTGCTCAAGCAAAATAACTGAACTGCACCAGGAAAATAGGCCTACTACATTATTGGCTGTGAGTGCAGTAAATGACACTGATGATGGTTACTGATGGGGCACAATTCATTATTCAGCTGGTAATAAATCAGCAACACAACCCTGGCGACATGCTGGTTTATTTAATATCCAAGACATTAACTACGTATATGTAAAGAATGTAAGGCTATCAGGAAGCTGCAATTGTGGGACATAACTGAATGCGCACACATTGGCGATATTTCCTACGAAAAGATCCTTTGCATTCGTTTGATAACAGGCTGAATGGAACTGTGGCCATCCTCGAGGGACTGGAATGAGGAAAAATCCCCCTCTCTTTCCAGCAATGAACCCAGGATCTCCGTGGTCGGAGCCTAGTGCTCTACCTCCCAGACAATCACGGGCACTTGTTGAGAGTAATTTTTGTACTTGTATTATTCTTAGGACTGTAAGAAGGGGGAGGGCGAAACTGCTGGCACTTAACTTTCTCCTTTCGAACAGCACCAAGCGCGGAGCCAGGCTGTACTTCCCCGTCCGACGGACGTATCACCAGCGTCACATACAGTTAGTCCGTGAGACTGCGAAGATGTTTACAATTTCTTCCTTGATTTCAGAGCAAGATCTGGTATTCTGAAACTGTACTTTCCATCCCTCGTCCCCTTAATGCTCAAAGTTTGCTGATGAAATGTTCCTTCGATAAGATTATAATTGTTTACTTCGTGGTCAAGTGTCGTCACACTACTAAATGCTGTATTACTAAAATCAGCAGTGAAGGCGGTTATGATTCAGAAATACCTTTGCTAAGAATGTTTCACAGTTAAACTAGCGTTTCTTAAAACGTCGTGATAGGATTTAGCTGTCTCCTAAGTCCAACAGTTACAACCAAATGATTGGAAAGATATTATGCAAATAAAAAAATGAATTTAAGAAAGCTTACCAAAGCATCATAGTTGTACACACTCTTATCACATAACACTGGAATTTCAAAATTTAGTTAGTAAAAATAATACTTTAGTAATTTTTTTCTTCATTCTTCAAAAAGCAGAACATCTGACTAATAAGAGCTCTGTAAACGGCACTGAGAAGAAAATATTTCTACATGTCTATTTACACAGAGAGATAACCATGATGAAGGGCAGGAATAAAATGTCGGCTCAACCACCTACGTACAGTGTAAAAAACGCTAGAATTTACACGTTTCCGAGGTCAGGCTTTCATCCTCAGATACTCTACAACAAACATCTAAGAACTACCAATATAAAACATAAACAAGAGCAATAAAAATCATAAAACGTGGCTACTTTCCTCGCAGTCGTGTCTTCGCCACGTTATTTTATCATTTTTATTGCTATTGCTTCTGTTTTATATTGATCGCTCTTAGAGGTTTCTCGAACAGTAACTTCCGAAGATGAAAACTTAACCTTCGAAAGGAATAAATTCTGGTGTTTTTCTGCGCTATAAATTTCTGGTTGAGTATATTTTAACATTGATTTTTATAATCAGGACCTCATATCCATTACGGATAAAATCGAAGGGAATTTGCTTTGCAGACTGTCTGCGAAAAATTTCAGCTCATGTACTGCAAATAATGTTAGACTGGGTTTATCTTTTTCTTTTTTAGTGAAATCAGTGAGTCTGGTCTCAGAGTACGAAAATATGATATCTCAAGAAATTAGATCTCTTCCAAAACGTAGCAAATTCCTCAATGTCGGAATTTCGCTATGAGAATTCGACGTTCCGCTGAATTTTCGTAATAGCTCCCTGTTTCCTGTAATTTCGTATTCTGAACGCCCCATTAACTGCAGAGTAGATATTTGAATAGCAATGTTACGACATTTTCGTGATACAAATGGGATAAAACAGTCACAAATATATGGAGTTCAGGAGTAAGACATACAATATATTAAAATTTATACACATCATTTAGGAAGACAAATATTTCCTCTACACGCTACTTTACTAAAAAGAAGTGCAGGCTTTTACACTCATAAAAATTTAGAAATTCTGATTTTTTCTCGTGTATTACGGTAACCAATGTGCGATTTAGAAACTCTGAAGATGAACAAATAATAACATGCAGATGCCGCTAACACTATTACTAAGTTATGCAAGGGGAGAGATTCATATTAACACAAATAAACATTAACTGTATTATATAATCACAGCATAAGTACACTGAACACTGCTATCGCTGCTTTTATTTTCTCCACAGTAATTCAAAAAATATTCTTACACAATTAATGCACACCTTGTAGCACTATATACTCCGTCGTGGTAAAATATATGGAGGTTCCCTTAGCTGAAGCGTCGATGTTAGTGAGCAGCAGCATATAGTAAAGAGTAGTATGTTAGCGAGCATACCTGCGTGTCACTGGTTACTGAGTGCCGGCTCACAGATCTCTGGAGGTTGCCGATCCACGGGTCAAGACCTTCGGCGGTCTGCGTTCCCATGTGTAGAGAGGCGGCTCGCCTCAGCTTCCGTGGAGACTGGATATCACTCTTAACTGTCAGCTGTTTGCCCTCTCTTACGGCCACACTCTGACCTACATCGTACGTCTGTCAAGCCAACAGAGAGTATACCATCTGTACTTGAGACTCTTCCTCATCAACTCCGCGTATTCACAGCAAGTATCGATATTATTGCAAAGACAGAAAGTTAAGGAGAAGCACAGACAGAAGGAGAAACCTAATGCAAAGCGTGTTGGAAGTGTACTAACAGGCTACGCTACGGGAAGGAGCATCCGGTATTTTGGAGCCACGATGAGGGAATGTATTACGCTAGGCTCCAGCGTTACACATTTCTGCAGGACCTAATCTAACAAGTATGAAACTAAATCTATAGTGTGCATATATTAATTAGCTACAAGCACCATTTCCTGTGAAGCTGGGATGTGTGTAATGTGAGAAACGGTAAGATCAAACGTAATCCTTGTAGATATATGATGATTTAATATGGCGCTAAAACGATTTAAAACAGAAATTTGTTGAGATAGCTTGAAGAGTTCGTTAGAGTTTCATTTTAAACCAGACTACATCTAACTTCTTGGCGAACCATTCATTACGATTAGATGCAAAAGGAAGAAGGTTTAGGGTTTAACGTCCCGCCAAGGGTAGAGTCACAAGCAAAAGCTCAGACTGGATAAGGACGTTGAAAGACATCGGCTGCATCCTTTTGAAAGGAAACCACCCGCTTATTAGTAGTAATCGATTTAGGCAAATCGCGGACAATCTAAACCTACACAGCCCGACGGGGATTTGGACCTCACTTCTTCCGAGTGCGTGACCAGTCCGTCACCACAACACCAATTCGCTCGGTTTGATTTGTTGCACCACTATTTTCTCTGCGGCAGAAACCATCTCATCAGTCGTCAGTTTCCTGCTAAAAGTGTTAACTGTACCGTCATCTCATAGGGCCTCAATACAAATAGGCTGTTGCTCGACTTCTGGTTACCAATCTCTCTGATTAAAGATATTGAATCAATACCACATCTGAGTAAGTATAAACCGGAAAGGTCTTCAACGTCACAAAGAGTAATCACACCCATCCATAACAACTACTTCATGAAAAATGTGGAATGATTTGCTTGCTTAGGGACTAGGCCTGGAAAGTTTATTTTCAATTATTTATTTTATTTCCGGTGGCTCCAGTGTCAATGTTTCCAAGCGCTTCGACATACCTGGTGTCTCTACTGAGAATCGCCAGGTGCATTATCTCTAATATTTTGGCAGATATTTGAAATTTACTTTTTGCAATGTGTAGCTGGAATCAGCACAAACAATTGCTGCTCATTACGTCTTTCAAGCAACGCCCAGTGTCAGGTAAAACGTCGGTTTGTTTCCTACTACAAATAAAATCATTTTTAAAGCTAGATTTCACATTCTTTTTCGATAGAGTGGTCCCAAAAAGTGTAGTGCGATATTCGTTTTACTAATATGTGTTAAGAGGACAATAAAACACCAAGAATAACCGGGACTCCATCAGCGGCAGCACCGCACTGGCAGCTACTCAGTTGTTGCTAGAGTACTGGTTACTCCTATTAATACATATCGATAAACCGAATATATCACTATTTTGGACCACACTATCGAATAAGAATGTGATTTTCAGCTTTAAAAATGATTTTGTTTATCTTACTAGATGCCCATCACAGCGTCAAGTTGTTGTAAAGCCTAAACATATGATGAACAAATGAACGAATTACGAAATGTCATTACTCACCATAGACTTGGCGTGTTTATCACAGTTCGTACTTCATCTACAGTTCACAAGTCTAGTTCATTCGTTGTGTTTTAAAACGAGTAGTGGTTAAGACAGTGGGAGCGCTTTCGGGAGAAATGAGGTTGAAATTCTCGTCCGGCCTCACAAATTTAGGTTATCTTGGTTTTCCGGAATCACTTAAGACGAATTCCAGTACGATTCTCTTAAAAGGACGCAGCCAATTTCTACCCCATTCTTCTCCAGTCCTTATCTAATCATCCCGCTATCGTAGAGACTTTGAATGGCTCCAACTTACGCTGTAGGTGAAGCTGTCTGCTGATCGAGTAAACTCTGTTCGGTTTTTTTTTTATGAATTTCTGATGTTTTAATGTTGTGTACGTAGAACACAGAAAATATCCAGATATTTTTCTGAACTGCTTGAGGAACTTCACAAAATCCATAATGAGTCTATCACACTTTCCTGTATCGAAAAGAAGCAGTTCACCATACGCCCGTACTTGGTGGTTTTTATTTTGTGTGCGTTAGGCCGGGGTCTGAGCCGTGTTTCTGTGCCTAATGTTTCGTCTGCTAATGCTGGAGACATCATCAGAGGCCACATAGAAGCAATTAGTATTTTCACACATAAAAAGTTCAGCAAACCGAAATGCCTATTTATAGCCTCTGATGATATCTCCAGCATTAAAAGATGAAACAGTAGGCACGCAGACATGTCATAGACCTCGGCCTAAGGCTCATATAAAGAAAATGACCGGGAATGTAAACACTGGCCGTGAAAACCTTCATTATATGATCAAGCAGTACACTGTCGGGTACTTCACAACAGTTTCTGTAAGTTATCTCCATAACTTTTCGCGTACTTTTAAAGTTGACAGTCCTTTTTTTTTGACTTGTGCTCTAAGGGTACGTGTATCCAAGCTGTGCATTGCAGACACTAATCGTACGGCTACTTACAGAAGATCGAACAAGTTCCTACAGGAATTTCCTAGTGTGCTTCAGACAGCAATGAGAAGGGGTAGCTTTTGAAAAACTTCGACCTCTGACGGTAATATGGGGAGTTCCGTGAATGTGCTGGTGAATGTCCTTTTGGTTGTTCCAAGATGTCGCCTTTAGCTGGACTAATTGTACTGGCGTGTACGGATGACGAGGACGTGTTTCTGACTAGGGGAAGAAGCTCGGTTCCGAGGAACAGTGAGGCGAGCGTCTACACTATGGGAGGGTCAGCAGGAACGCTGGAGGACCGGCCACGTCCTCACCTGAGTGGAGATGCTCTGCGGAGGAGGAGAAGTTCCCGTCGACGTCACCATTTTGCCAGACTTGGAAGCGGAGACCTCCGGGGCTGATGCAGTCGCCGTCTGCACGGAGGAAGTTGGGGGCGGCGCCGCAGGCGGCACTGCCCTCGGGGGAGAGGTGCCCACTGCTGTTGACACCTTGGAAGGCTTCTGCGGAGGCGCTTCCGCCATTTCCACGTCTGCTGCTTGCTCGTCGGGCCTGGGAGAAACTTCGGCGTCGCTAGAAAGTGCAGGAGGGAGGGGAGAGACTGAAGACGTCGACACGGACAGCGAGGAATGGTCGACGATGTCGGAAGAGGTGTTGGTGCCCGTCGTCACTTTTTTGCGGTTAGTGGAAGTCGCTGCTGAGGTGGTAGCAGTCTGCGTGTCAGAAAAGGAAGACGGGAAAGATTTAGTTTCAGACACACTGTCACTCTGTTCTCCCTGGCGAGATTGTTTATGCGACGTTTCCGACGTCTTCGGCACTTCTTCTGATAGCCTCTCTTTTCCTACAAAATGTTTTTAACTCAATTAGCTCTCTTAGTGTACAGGATAAAGGGGGGAGCATGAACACAACACAAGAAAACCACTTCATTTTAATTCTGGATTATATATTTTTCATTAATGTCCGTAACTCGTTTAGTTTTACAAACAGTGTCAAAACATTTTTTTTAGTGTCGCAATGTAGTGGACATAATAATGGAAGCGTGCGGATTGAGAGAGAGAGAGAGAAGGCTTCAATCTCGGACTCACCGCCGAATGTGGATCGCAGATAAGTGATCGGTGTAACTCGTTTCGAGTCTGCGCACCGACGTTTTCCCCCTGGTTGCAGATGTCCCCAGCTAAGGATCTACGTGAATAAAACTGGGGCGACTCTGACAAGTCGCCGATAGTGTGTCAAAACGTCAGACTTGAGGCCATGCAGTGATGTACGCTACTGTTGAGGCTTTACAATGAGGAAAAAATAGGGGATTATCAGGTAAAGCTACGACTTCCATGAGTGCTAAAAAAACTAGAA
The DNA here is from genome assembly GCF_023898315.1 of Schistocerca nitens. Lineage (NCBI taxonomy): Eukaryota > Metazoa > Arthropoda > Insecta > Orthoptera > Acrididae > Schistocerca > Schistocerca nitens. The sequence continues at coordinate 508,618,920 of NC_064615.1, forward strand.
TGCACAATTGTAAAAAAAGAGTCTAGGATAAAGCTTTGGATTTGCGAACTGTTTTCGATCAACGGCAGGGATATCGAGCACTGGTGGATCTGCAAACGAGTCTTTCATTATCGTGTCCACTATCTGATTTTCGAAAAATAACAAGATGAATTAGAGATAAAAATGAACTGTGGATGGGAGAGGTGGAGCGCGCAGAAGGTGGCGCGTTCCTCTGCGCCCTCCCGCGCTACCGGTAGAACTTCGTTCCGGGCCAGAAAGATATTTTCCTTGTGGTCATACCTTTCTTCTTGTCGCGGTCTTTCTCCTTGCCGGTCTCGACCTGCGAGGCCCTGCGCGTCTCTCGCGACTCGGCAGCGGTCGCTCGCTTCCCGGTCTGCGGCGAAGAAGACGAGGAAGAGATGCGCAGGTGCTTGCCGAATTTGGCGACCACGGCGGCGGTGTCGTCGCTGTCGGAGCGATCGCTGGGCCGCAGGTGGCGCTTGGAGGAGGCGGGGGCGGCCCGGGTGCGTGCGCGGTCCGTAGGTGGTGCCCGCCGCTGCGGGGGCGGCGGAGGCGTGTGCGACATGTCGGACGGCGTGCGGCAGCAGACGGCGCAGACGCGCGTGCCGGCGCGGTTCACGAACGTGCAGTGCTCGCACGCCCACTCGTGGCGCGGCACCACCGGCTTGGGGGCGGGGGGCGGCGACGGCGAGGGCGACCCCGAGCCGCGAGGACACTCGCCGTCCCCCTCGTCGTCCTCCCGCTCTTCGGCGCTGCCGTCGGCGGCGTCCTCGGCTCGCGGGGGCGGGCGGCCGCGGTCGTGGCCGTCGCGGTGGCGGTGCCCCTCCTCCTCCTCGTCGCTGTCGGTGAGGCTGCCGGAGGAGGAGGGCGAGGGCGGGGGGCGGCGCTGCCTGGCCCGCTGCTGGGAGCGCGGCAGGCTGCCGGCCAGCGAGCGGCGCGACTTCTGGCTGGCGGCGGGCGACGCGGGTCGGCGCCGGGCGCTGAGCGCGGGCGACGGCGGCGGCGGCGGCTGCAGCTGCATCTGCAGCGCGGGGTACGGCCCGGGGTGCCACGTGCCGCCCCACGGTGCGAACCCGCCGCCGCCCCCGCCGCTGTCGAACGCCTGGTGCAGGCTCTGGTTGCTGGCCGTGCGCCCGTGCTGGAAGCCTCCTACGGACGGGTCCATCCAGGGCCCTGGCGGCGGCATCATGTGCTGCTGCGGCGGCGGCATCCACATCACGCCGTGCCCGTGGCAGCTCGGGCAGTTGAGCTGCGCCATCGACTGTGCCTGCAACACGACCATTTAAAGACGTCCACCAGTTTGTTCCCGCTGCACCAACTTTACTGGCATTATTCTTTAGCACATAGATGTAAAGTATCATAACACGTAGCCCCTGTTCGATATTTATCAGCATCAAAATCTACGAGGGCCGTTTAATACGTAACACGTCATGTTGTATCCGTAATTGGAGAAACAACAAATAACGATTGGCGTGAGTTCCAAATTCTGTTTATTGCCAACTGTTCCACAATACTAACACAACTTGGTGCTTGATCAAGAGCAGCGACTGGGCTGCAGAGTGCAAGTCCGGTATGGTAAACAGTCGTAGCACGGTGTAGCGTCGTTCAGGGGTGCGACGTCGACGTAGCACGTAGGCAGCCCAACACGAGACTGCCAGGCGTGGCGGGGTATGCGGCTATATAGGGCGAGTGGCGGAGGAATAGGCCCGCCGTAACCGAGTCCGCTTGTCGTGTCCTGTTATGATTGGCGCCGCGGCCTCACGTAACTGTCTCTCGGGAGGACGCCGGCCGAGGTTGCCCTGACAGTGCGGAGGCACTCAGAGTGTGAGGCCCGCGCCTGGGCTGTACAGCTGTGCAGAGCTGCGCATAAGCGGGGCGTGCCGGCCGTGGGCTGTATGAGGTAAAGACCGCGGCCACGCACTGCAGGCGTCACGGTGTGGGCATTGACTATACCACACGTCACATTTTTTCTGGACCAGTTTCGGTTGAAAAAAAAAAAACGGAATTTGATGTGGGACAACTTGGTATATTCCCGCTTCAGCCCCTATAGTTTCATGAAGTTCCGATAGGTGGCGGCGCTATACGTAGCCTTCAAAATGGGATCTGCAACGGAGGTACGTAACAAGCAGAGAGCTGTCACTGAATTTCTGTTGGCGCAAACCAGAGCTTCGCAGATTTTCATAGACGCTTACAGAATGTCTACGGAGACCTGGCAGTGAACAAAAGCACAGGGAGTCATTGGGCGAGGAGTCTGTTGTCACCGCAACAAGGTCGCATACAGCTATGACTCCTGAGATGTTGGAAAGTGCAGACACCCTCATTTGAGCTGACCGACGGCTCACACTCAACACCTCGCTGCTCAGCTGGATGTGTCTGTCGGTAAAGCTGACACACTCGTCGACCAGTTGGGGTACTCAAAGGGGTGTGCCCGCTAGTTTCCTAAAAGAAGACCATAATGAGCAACGAAGGACCATCTTTGCGGAATTGTTTGCGCGTTACGACGCTGAGCGTGACTTGACAGTGATTCGCACGTTCTCAGATTACAAAAAATGGCAATAAGGTGAACGTGCTTCTCCTCCGCGAATGCTCTGTTTTTCTTTCCACCTAAATAGTTCCAGGGACGTCATGGACTCACGCCGTTATTCATCTCTAAGGATGGCGCTCATCTGTACTAAAAGTACTGAAAGTAAGTTCATAGAGGATGAAGTTTTTATCAACATGTCCCAAAAGCACAGAAACAGCATAGTGTGAGTATGGTAGCGTTGGTCAAGGCGTTCGTGGTGTAACACCATTTTTGTCAGTGTAGATTCTCACCATTCTAGATACACAGAATGCTCTGGGAAGAGCAATTGGTGTACAAGCCATTTATATAAGACATGATGTGACGATAGTAATGTGCTAACTTAATGTCTTCCTAGATTCATAACTAATAAAGATACAGACTTGCTAAACTCACAGATAAATTATGTATTTATTGTTGTTAATAAACTAAATGAGCCGTGCCGGGCTTCCGTGAGGTCGCGCGCGTCATCCTGTCACTCTTGTACTTATTATTAATGTATTTGATACTACTGATTGTCATTTCTGTTTGTTGTACACCTCATGGCTGTTCTTGCTGCGAGTTATTGCATTTGGGCTGTAACTAAAGTTGTGTGTGCTCTGCCTAAAGGTACGCACGCGTGGGCCATGTGTATGAGTGTATGTGTGTGTGTGTCTGTGTGTGTGTGCATGCGTGCTTGTACTTGCACACTCTCTTACTCCGTGTTGAGGAGCCCTTCGGGTTATAGGTGTACGTTTTAACCGGTCATCTTCCATTTGGTGCCTATCCCAATTACAGTGTCTATTGACCCCTAAGAGGCCCTGGTAAAGGTATACTTTGATTTTTTTAAAATCTTGATTGAAGTAATATGTAATTATTCTTTTAAATGACCTTGTACATTGCTGCTTGTTGTTGTTGGTAAGGTTAACTTGCAGTGTTATGGGCGGGCCGCTCCCGTACTGAGGTTTTAATAGGTGAATTTTCAATTTCCCGTTTAAGTAAAACTGTGTATGTTAATTTCTGTCAAACTTGTTTTACTGTTTGTTGTTTGGTATATGCTGACAGCCTTGTATCGGCAGCGGTTGACGCGTTGCTGTTCTTTTGGTCTGGGGCAGGGACGAGTTTTCCTACTGCTTTGGCTGCTTCCCCGTCACCGCACGAGGCCTAAGAGCTAGCAGGTCACACGCGATTCCGCGCATCTTCCGTTCCAGCCTCAAGCTGAGTTGTTTGTTGTCATTATTTTGGTATCGTGCCATGGCGGGGGTGTCACCGGATTAGGAAATAATTGACTTAGTAATTCTGTTATTATAAGGCCCTTGTGGGCGTGAGATGAAAGTCTTTGGGCAAAAAGAGCAATGACTTTCTTAATTTCTTTAAAAAATTAAGGGTTTAATTCTCATTATCATTTTAATTGCGTTTTAGGGGCGCGGTAGTTTAAGTACTTAACGCGATTTATGTGGAACAGGTTTGTGCCCAATCAGTGAAGTACTACCGTTGCATCGATTTTATATGTGAGCAGCCTTTCGGCACCTTGGCTGTATTTGTCTACATCAGAGCAGAATAAGCGATGGAGATGTGTGCATTTTAACATTTTTTAATGTTTAATGAATTTATATTATATTGTGGGTTAGCTCACAGCTGTGATCTAGTTGCGAGAAAAGAGTGCCGCCTCAGGTTTATGTAACCAGTTAATTGTTTGTAGTCGGGCCTCTATTGTGTTGCACAGTTGACATTTTGTAATTTTCTATATAATGCAAATATCCTTGTACATTGTGAATTTAATTTAAAAATCTTAACCATTTGTATGTATTTTGCAAGAATCTTGGTACTGTCAGTTGACTCATGACTGAATTGGGCCCCCTTCCAAGTGTTTTCATTAAACTAATCTCGGTCCTTGTTCTTGGTCTCACTAAACCTGCTGCCTCGTTACCTAATGCAGGTTGCATAAAACCAATTGTAATTGTACAAATAGTAAAGCATGCATGCATGCAATCATTACTCGATTTTGAATAAATTACTATAGGTAGAATAATGTACCGTAAGAACCCACCACCTAATTTCTTAAAACTAAATATCAGGATTATGTCACTTTGAGTACATGTCCCATTTTTTATAGGATTTATGCCTTGATATTCCTGCAGTAAGTGTTACTCCAGCACTCAGAATCTGTGATCAGCCATCCAACAAAACCAAAGCATAACTGCCCAATATAACTGTAGACTATATTACTAATATCATAGTATTAATGATTTACTCTGCCAAATGTTACATCATCAGGTCTTCCTAACATGCAGTAATTTTCTTTCTTTGAGGGTGTTCCTCCGCAGACACGTAATTACTCGGATCGTTCGAAAGGTCACGTCTTGATCTTCATATAAGTCCTAGTAATGTTAGTCGATCTGCATCTGTCGTTACAACTCGCTGATCTGTAATTCTTAGTGGCTTTGATTGCTGCTGACTTCAGTTTCTTGCTCGAGACTTCTTATATTTTGATATTCAACTAAATTAACTTTGGATATACACTGCCTGACAACAAAAGTTGAGCACCTGGAAGGGGGGCGCAACCAGTAGACCCAGAAGAAGGCCGCTGCAACCGTGGCCGAAACTTTTTTTCTTTTTTTTCCCTCCAGCAGCAGCAGTTTTATACATTAGGAAGCGTTACCATACCCAGAAAACTTTTATGTCTACTGACTCTGGCCGCAGAAGCCTACGCAATTATATAAATCGAGGCAAATTTACAAAGAACTTGGTGTGATGAGCCCCTTATTAGTATGCCGTTGCACCCCCTCTGGACTGGATGCATGCACTGATTCTGTTAGTAAGAGTATCATAAAGCCGTTGTATAGCACATGCTGAATGCAGGCAAAGTTTCGAGGTCACAGTGTAAACTAATATAGATTGTGTAAAAGTGTGAGAAGTGATATACAAAGGGATATAAAAATAGGAGCAGTCAGGTGAACGCTAAGGGAAAAAAGCCGCCCACACAGTCACAAGCCAGCACACAGAATTTTTCTAGGAATAATGATGTAACTTCCAGAAACCATCTGAAGATGAACCTGAAAAGGTTCGAAAACCGGTTCATGGAATAATAAATAATTATTCAAAAATGTTACTGGTTGCACTTTTATGTATTTACATTCGTTGTATACTCTCCCGAGGGAAGGTGGCCCACAAATGTTGTAACTTATTCTAGATATTCTTTAATGATGGCACTGTGACGACGTCCGACCTGGTTCCACACGTATGCTATCGGGAACTGATCTTGTGCTCTTGTCGGCCACGAGAGTATCTCAGAATCGCGCAGACAGTTCATCCATGACATATCGTTGGGTCGTCAGAGGTCCCCCCCCCCCCCCTCCGACTCCCCAGTCACTACCTGCCAAGACATGAAGTCGTACCCGATGCTCCCAACACTGTGACGGCAGGAATAACGCCGCTGCGCCTCTGAAAACATTGGAAGAATGTGACTCCTACCCAAGTCGCAGCCGTATTCAGCGACGACGGTTGTCTGGGGTACGGTGTGACTGCGATCTGGCGCTGAATACAGTGCGATGCCATTCAAAGCAGCCCCTGCTTACCTGTTACGGGAGCACTCCAGGCGCAGCCGCTTGTGTTGTGTTGTTATTGGCATCCTACGTATGGGATGGTAATTCCCCCGGCCGACGAATGGTACGGGATGACATAGAATGTTGCAGGGAGTCCATTACTTGTTCTCGAGTGGGAGGAGCAAGAGTGAAAGGGCTACAGTGAACTTTTTGGACGCCGGCTGCTGTGGCCTAGCGGTTCTAGGCACTTCAGCCCGCAACCGAGCTGCTGCTACGGTCTCAGGTTCGAATCCTGCCTCGGGCATGGATGTGTGTGATGTCCTTAAGTTAGTTAGGTTTAAGTAGTTCTACGTTCTAGGGGACTGATGACCTCAGATGTTAAATCCCATAGTGCTGAGAGCCATTTGAACCATTTTGTACTTGGTGGACAGTACGGCTATCATCTCTTGTCAGACTTGGTGGACCGGAACCTTGACGACGAGTATGCCTGCCATCACATTCCCATGCATTGTAAGCCACTTATATGCCTTACCAGGCCTCTTAACAATAGAAAACACAAACAACAATAATGAACTCTGGTGGCCGTACTACCTATTGCAGAGAATTGCCACTCTAGTCACTTATATACCAGCCAGCGTTGTGTATGTGTTACCTTCACATCCGACCATGTCATCTGGGTGCTTTAGTTTTCTTTTGTCAGGCGTTTTATAATTCGCTAGATTATGCAGCAGGTAATGGGCGACTAAGCTCGGTATCTAGTTGGTTTCTTTGAAGCCTGCAGCCTTGGTGAAGACGTGATGGATTAGCTACTAAAGAATGAAATTTTCACTCTGCAGCGGAGCGTGCGCTGATATGAAACTTCCTGGCAGATTAAAACTGTGTGACGGACCAAGACTCGAACTTGGGATCTTTGCTTTTCGGGAGCAACTGCTCTACCAAGTGAGCTACCAAAGCACGACTCACGCCCTGTCCTCACTGCTTTACTTCCGCCAGTACCTCGTCTCCTACCTTCCAAACTTCACAGAAGCTCTCCTGCGAACCTTGCTGAACTAGCACTCCTGGAAGAAAGGATATTGCGGAGAGATGGCTTAGTCACAGCCTGGGGGATGTTTCCAGAACGAGATTTACACTTTGCAGCGGAGTATGCGCTGTTATGAAACTTCCTGGCAGATTAAAACTGTGTGCCGGACCGAGACTAGAAACTCGGGACCTTCGCCTTTCGCTGGCAAGTGCTCTACCTTCCCGCGAAAGGCAAAGGTCCCCAGTTCGAGTCTCGGTCCGGCACACAGTTTTAATGCCAGGAAGTCTGATTAGCTACTAACATTATGTACCACCAGGAAAAGTAGTTCCTCTGCTCTTCGTAGCTAGAAGAGTAGGTTCCGAAGATGCCCTACCACGTGCGGCTCTCGCAATGAAGTGGCAAAGGGCAGAGGAGTGCCTCACCTGGTGCATGGTGTGGAAAGCGGGCGGGTGCTGGTGCGGCAGCGGGCTGGCCATGCCCTGCAGGTCCGACACGGAGGAGCTGGAGACGAGGCTGCGGCCGAAGAAGCCGTTGGCGCGGCGGCCGTCCGGCGGCGTGGGCGGCGCGGGCGGCGAGTGCAGCCCGGAAGCGCGCCGCGGGCTGCGGGCGGTCGTCGCGAAGCCCGACACGTCGCGCAGCTGGCCGTGGGCGGCGCCGTGGGCGGCGCCGAGCCCGCGGGGCGACGCCTCTGAGCCCGACACGCTGGACGAGCGGTTGCGCCCCCACGGCTGGTCCGGCTCCCACTCCGGGTACCCGCTGTCCCGGCTCGGTGGCTGAGGAGAAAACAAAGCACTATGAGGCCCACATTCCTAGTACAGCTGCTCTAACAACTCCCCATGCGTTCCAATAGTGACTTTATTTATTTGTCCCAGTCGAAAAAATAGTATTATCTAACACAGTTCTAAAACTACAACATAATACACTGACGGAAAAAATGACAACACCAAGAAGCGGTCGTGAGACTTAAACGAAAGTTGGTAGGCGTGTTTCTACATGTGAAAGATGATGACTATTCCAATTTCGCGCCAGACGAAGAATAGTGGCTCTAGTAGCGCTACTGTGAGTGTGAGGACGCAAATCAGATTTCCTTTAAATACATGTTGTAACAGTCATGTACTGAGTCACATCCGCCGGCCGCGGTGGCCGTGCGGTTCTGGCGCTGCAGTCCGGAACCGCGGGGCTGCTACGGTCGCAGGTTCGAATCCTGCCTCGGGCATGGGTGTGTGTGATGTCCTTAGGTTAGTTAGGTTTAAGTAGTTCTAAGTTCTAGGGGACTTATGACCTAAGATGTTGAGTCCCATAGTGCTCAGAGCCATTTGAACCATTTTTTTTTTTTTTGAGTCACATCCCTCCACCTCACTTAAGGCAGAAATAAGCTCTACTGAGGGAGGCCAAGAAAATCTCTGCATCACCTTCTCTACCACTGCACCAGGAATTCTGCCATTCGTCACTGCAACGATTGCGATCAAGAAGACCAGCAAGTGTTACTGCAGGACAACTCACCGCGGATGGTTTTGATCTAAGTGAAAGCTGAAAGCATGAATGATCAACAAAAACATTGGGAACAAGAGCCCATCACCTTGATCCCACAAAGAAGCCAAAAGGTTTTGTCCTACCGAGGAACCTCTGGTGCCTCCTCAACCGGTTAAGGACTGGACATGGTTGTTGTAGCTACTTCAGGTACAAATGGGGCTGGATCAGTTCACCAACGTGTGAATGTAATCAAGAAGAGCACGCAATTGAACATTTAGTCCAACGCTGTCCACTTCATTCATACCCTGGAATTCCCGATGACTTATTCACTCTCACACCAAGCTTAATTAACTGGTTGAAAAACACGGACTTTAAGGTTTAGTCTTGTCTTATATCATATGTATATTGTATAAAATCATTTGCCTTATATCAACTGTATATTGTATAAAATCACCATACGATTAAATAAATAAAAAGAGTCATGAGCGTTAGGTAAATTTGAGATTGGACGTGGTGAGTTGATGTTAGTCAATAATGCCCTCAGGGCGACAAAACTGCCATTATCAACACATCACTGACTTTGAACGGGGTCTTGTAACAGGACTAGGAAATGCTCGATGTTTCTTCTGCGATACTGCAGGAAGACTTGGCAGGAATGCAGCCACTGTACACGACTGCTGGCAGCGGTGGTCTCAGGAATGTTCGCTCGCAAGAAGACAGGGCTCCGGACGGCACTACCGGGAGGGAAGACCATCGTGTTCGGTGTAAGGCTCTGGCGCATCGTACTGCAGCTACAGCAGAAATATGAGCAGCTGTTGGCACCACAGTGATACAACGATCTGTTACAAATCGGTTACTTCAAGGACAATTTCGAGCCAGACGCCCTGTAGCGTGCATTCCACTGAACCAAAACCATAGCCATTTGCGACTTCAGTGGTGTCAAGTGAGAGCTCACGGGAGGCCAGGTTTCTGTTGCATTTCCTGATGAAAGGTGATGGCCGTGTGTTGGTTAGAAGGAGGCCCGTTGAAGGCCTGCAACCAACATGTTTGCGTGCAAGGCACACTGGACCCACACCTGGAGTTTTGGTGTATGGTGCGATTTCGTGTGACAGCAGGAGGCCTCTCGTGGTTATCCCAAGCACCATAACCGCAAATTGGTACGTCAGTCTGGTGATTCGACCTGTTTAGCTGCTATTCATGAGCAGCATCCCACTGGTTGTTTTCCAACAGGATAACGCTCGCCCATATACCGCTGTTGTAACCCAGCATACTCTCCAGAGTGTCGGCATGTTGCCTTGGCTTGCTCGATCGCCAAATCTGTCTCCAATGGAGCTCATATAGGACATAAAAAGACCACAACTCCAGCGTCATCCACAAATAACATTAACCTTCCCTGTATTGACCGTCAATGTGTAACAGGCGCGGAACTCCATCCCTGAAACTGTCATCCGTCATCTCTATAACACAATGCATGCACGTTTGCATGCTTGCATTAAACATTCTGGCGGCTACACCGCTTATTAATGTACCAGTATTTCTCATTTGCAATGGTTGATCTCGCGTTGACAATAACCTGTGATCTTGCAATGTTAATCACTTAAATACGTTTCCTAGACAAACGGATGCCCGAAATTTAATTATTCTACGTTAATTATTTTTGGTGTTGTGGTTTTTTGCTCCGTCGGTGTATTTACTATGGCCGGCCGTGGTGGCCGAGCGGTTCCAGGCACTACTGTCTGGAACCGCACGAATGCTACGGTCGCAGGTTCGAATCCTGCCTCGGGCATGGATGTGTGTGATGTCCTTAGGTTAGTTAGGTTTAAGTAGTTCTAAGTTTTAGGGGACTGATGACCTCAGAAGTTAAGTCCCATGGTGCTCAGAGCAATTTGAACCATTTTGTATTAACTATGCAGTTTCACGCTTTCTGAATTCGACGTTCAGCAGTCAGAACGGGACAGTCATTCGCTGCAAACAAGTACTCCATGTCACAGGGTTTGTTCAGTGTCCTGCCTTGCTCCACATTCATAAAGTTTATCACACTGATACCCAACTTCCTCAAATTAATTTAGCGCCTTGTCATTCCTGTTCTCAATCTGTCGAGCGTCTTCCGAGCGTCTTATTGGAGATGGAATCCTGGCGGTCGCTTCTCTTTTGCTGTCCGCAATCCTCCAGGTGACTTTCCTGTCCACAACTCAGTTCGACATACTTCTGCTGAAGTTGCGATTGGTGCTGTTGTAAGTACGAAGCTTCGTCTGGATTTCAGTGGTGATGGATAAGCATGAGTTTCTAATAATGCATGCACTGGATCTATCCCTTGCGTCATCTCTTTAGTCTCTGCTGCTACCTGTTTTCTTACATCTGGAGGTGCTACTGCCAAGAGTGTAAAGATCTTATTGATTGGTGTTGGTCTTCGGCTCCCTGTGACTGCGCTGCATGATTGTCATAATTTAACCGACCCAGAAAAGCCCATGCGCTTTAAAAAAATAAATAAATCCACCAAAAATCCCAATGAAAACTAGCTATATTTAATTATGAAAAATTAATATACAGAACATACATAATGTTACGTAGTTAGCTTACACTTATTAAAAAAACCATCATATTTATTGAGTGCAACTATTTACTGTCACAAGAATATATTTTATCAATATTGCGTTTTAACGTTTCTTGTAATGTAAGAAAAACAGCTAAACAACATTTACACTTCTAAAAACAAACTTCAACTTAATGTAGAACTGTAATGACTGTAAAATATAATTTGCTATGTTTTGGAAGCGTGCAGAAATTTATAGACCTTCACTAATTTCTCGGGTCTTTTCTCTCCTAAATTATTTCCTAATAATGACCAAACAAGTCGGTAGGTGGAGAAGGTTCTCTCAATGGACGTAGCGCTGGCAGGACAAGGAAAGAAGCATTAAGAAAGTAGTTGTCACAATGAGTTAGTATTTTGAATAAATTAATCATAGGAATTTAAACTAGACTAAATAACCGTCAATATGAAAAACTAAAAATTAAATAAATAAAACCCATAAGAACCCAATTTTACCCACGGGGTTGAGTTTTTATAAAGTAACGGGGCTTTTGGGAACCTTAATATGCTGCCTTTCAAAAAAGAAAAAAAGAGACACAATGACTTGATTAGAATGTTCGGAACTCCTCCAGGCTGTAGCGGCGTACTCTGCAGCAGAGAAACACAGAGCAAGGGCGGATGTGTGAAGAACGTTGTAGTGCGCTCTCCATGTCGTGTTTGTCAGTTTGCGGACGAGGTTGTTCCTGGTACGAGGACTATACAGCATTGTTTATAAGGCCAACAAATGTGAATTGAATGAAATAAAATGTAAGGTACAATGGGGAGTAGTATCATATAAGCACACCGGACCAAAAAAATAGTCACCGTTGGGAGGCTTCAGTGTAATGCCAAATAACGCCAACCCTTATCCTTCCGATAGGATGCCTCAGTGTTCGAGGAAACCAGGAACATATGCGTAAAGCCCCGTGAAAACGGCTGCCGTCATCTTGGAAGAGTACGCAGCTCGTGGTCGTGCGGTAGCATTCTCGCTTCCCGTGCCCGGGTTCCCGGGTTCGATTCCCGGCGGGGTCAGGGATTTTCTCTGCCTCGTGATGACTGGGTGTTGTGTGATGTCCTTAGGTTAGTTAGGTTTAAGTAGTTCTAAGTTCTAGGGGACTAATGACCATAGATGTTAAGTCCCATAGTGCTCAGAGCCATTTGAACAATTTGAACCATCTTGGAAGACAACAGTGTGCAGAACATGTTCATCATCAATACATCAATAGAGGGCAACACTTGACCACCGAGAATGATGAAATAAACACAGTGGTTCACGCTCACGGTGACCTGTATGAGAGCTCTCAAGTCATATTGCCAAAAACATTCCTTAAAATCACGATTCAACCTTTGGTCTTACCTAGTTTCTCTAGACATTGTGGTTTATCACTGGGCGCTCGGTGCAATCGATGTCTTGCAGTATTTGAAAAGAAACAAACTCGCGATTCATCGGACCGCACAAGACGCATCTAGTCAACTACTGCACAGTTCCTGTGTTGTCTGACTCACGGAAGACGAGCAGCATTACGTGTCGTTGTGAGCAGCGACTTTCTAGAACTCCAAATGTCCTTTGCATGCAGTTCCCTTCGCAGTGTTCGTTCAAAATGGATTGAGATGGACCTGAATTCAGTGACAGTTACAATTGAAAAGCTACCGCAGGTTATAAGTAAACATAGACTACGGCAGTTTTCCTAGGAGGTTTCCAGGTAAGACCGCACACGCTTTATCTGTATGTTAGGTGTCTTGAATATCTATTGGTCGTTAAAGTATTTTGATCGCTTTACTTGTCCATGCCGTCTTACTAGATTACCCTAGAAACTGGAAGCGGTGAACCGTCTAGAAACCGAGTGAGGATGTATGTAGGACTGTATAACATATGGAAAATTTTTGTTCCACATAGTTATCCTCCTATTGTATTTATAATAGCATTGAAATTGCCAATGTTTAATTCAGGTTTTATTCGAAAATTGTTAATATGTAACGTGAAGAACAGAGATATTGTAGTAAAAAAAATACCGATTTATCATATAGCGCTAGAAAACGCAGTTTCCTCAAAACAAAGTAAAGTTTAAAAAAGAACACATCAAACACCGCTTCAATATTTCGTCGAGTTTATATAAAACAGGGTTCTGTTATTCATAAACAACTTTCACACTTATCATAACAGGAAACTCTTGCCTTTGATCATGATGAAGAACGTTCTATTGAGTTTTTTTTTTTTTTTTTTTTTTTTTTTTTTTTTTTTTTTTTTGTCATCAGTCTACTGACTGGTTTGATGCGGCCCGCCACGAATTCCTTTCCTGTGCTAAGCTCTTCTATTGAGTACAAACCAGCAATAATTATATAGCTGTTTTTATGTTTGTGCATGTCAATTGTACTTGCATCAAAGGTAACTGCTTTGATTACATATATGGGACTCAACTGCTGTGGTCATTAGTCCCCTAGAAATTAGAACTACTTAAACCTAACTAACCTAAGGACATCACACACATCACACATCCATGCCCGAGGCAGGATTCGAACCTGCGACCGTAGCAGTCGCACGGTTCCGGACTGCGCGCCTAGAACCGCGAGACCACCGCGGCCGGCGCAGAAATTACACGATATACTAATCTTTATTACTTATAAAACGCAGTTTATATTTTTTAAGGAAAACACACAATGGGCCAACACTGAACGATGTGCGATTCAAAGCATGTGCAAAACAGACAAACAGAAGTGGTCGGCTCCCAGGTTCTCTCCCACACTTTCACTCGTATGTTTCACTACCTACCAATATTACCAGTACTTCTGGTCTACCGGTAATCCTACCATTCAGTACGTTATTTATATACTGTACCAAAACTACTGACCTATAGTTTTGGTAGATCGCAACTCTAATGACCGTAGCAATTGCTGTAGGGTTTTACATTGATTGTCACTGTCAAGGCGTGACACTCATCTCCAGACTCCGCCTGGTTGGATCCTTTTAGGACCACCGTTCTCGAAAATTCCTGCCAGATTAAAACTTGTACCGGGCCAGTTCTCGAACCTGGGACTTTTTCATTTCGCGAGCAAGTGAACTATCGAAGCGTGACTCACAACACGCCTTAACAGGTAGGAGAAGAGGTACTTGATGAAATAAAGCTGTAAGGTCGTGTCGTGACTAGTGCTTGGATAGCTCAGTTGGTAATGAACTGGCCCGCGAAAGCCGAAGATCTTAAGTTCGATTCCTGGTCCGGCACACAATTTTAATCCAAGAGTAAGTTTAGGATCACTGCACACTCCGCTGCAGAGTGAAAATTCATTCTGGCCCACTGCTCTTAATCCATGTTACCTGGCTGCGAGTGGTACGCGATTCCTTGTAGACTCATTGTACGCTTCCTCTTTGTAAACCAAGAAATCGAACAACTTCGCTCATGGTATAGTGATGGACATGAGCAACACGACAGTTCCTTCCTACCATTTTGTCACGTCTTCACGACTTACGACACTGATACTATTACAAGTGACTAGTATTACAAGTGACTAGTACAGACATCACTTCACTGCCACGAATTACGACGGCTGAGCTAGGCCACATATACCAATTCACTGCCATGACTTACGACAGAGCTAGGCTACTTTTTACCAGTTCTACACCATCTGCTGCGCTCCAAATAGGCCAATGTGCTGTTTTATAGAGGGTGACCAATATTTTATATGATGAACTTATACACCGTCCAGTCACTTTAATGTCACCAACTGTCTAAAGCATGGATAGCCACTTTTGCAGTACAAACTGCTGTGAGAAGCGCAAGAGTCAGTGAGGTTCTGGAAGGTAGCGAGAGGGACGTGGGGCCATGCTGACTCCAGAGCCGTGGCGAGCTGCACTATGTTTCTAGGCTGAGTATCCGTGGCGCGAACAGCCCAATCGAGGTGGTCCAACGGATTCTCGATTGGTTTCAAATCCGTGGAGTCTGCGGTAAAGTCATCCTGGAGCTCTTCGAACCACGCACGTACACTATGAAATGTCGCTTTGTCCTGCTGGTAAATGTCATCTGGCCAAGGAAAAACAAACTGCGCGCAGGGTTGGATGTGGTCCCCGAAGAGAGATGTATATTTGTGTTGATCCACTGTGCCCCCAGAATCACGAGATCGTCCAGGGAATGGCACGAAAATATTCTCCAGACCACAACACTCCCTGCTCCGACCTGGACCCTTCCTACGATTGTTACAGGGCCTTAGAAACCAACGGCCATCTGTTCGATAGGTCATAAAAAGTAATTCATCTGAAAAGGCGTCCTGTCGGCACCCAGTGGACGTCCAGTTGCGATACTGGAGTGCAAATTTCCATTCTTTGTCGCTGATGAACAGCAGTCAGTTTGGATGCATAAACCAGGCGCCTGCTGTGGAGGCCTATAAAGAGCAATGTTCACTGAGTGGTCGTTGAGAAGACGCTGTTGGTAGCCCCTTGGTTCATCTGGTCAGGTGCACCCCAGTTGCCTTGGCCCCAGTTTTGGATAACTCTATTTTTCCGTGCATGGTATACTTTAACCATGATGGGAGAAGAACAGTTAGCCGTTTCTGAAATGCTTCCACCCTTGGCCCAAAAGCCATTGTTCACGCTCTTTCGGACGTCAGATAAATAGCTCCATTTCCACATAACGACAGCGCCTGCACTGTTTTCCGTGTCCCCCGACACGCTTTGCATACCCGCCGCTGACACGTAACGTCTGTGAGTGATTATTGCAGTTTGACGTCGAATATAAGCGGTGGTCACATTAATGTGACTGGACTGTGTACAAATAGTTCTTGCAATTAGCTTACTCCAGGGAACTTTTGTTTATATAGGTCTACCTGTTTATAAACTTGTTTTGCATCGTTTACCTGGGTGCACAGTACACAACAGAAAGTAACAATAGTATACTACTGGCCATTAAAATTGCTACACCAAGAAGAAATGCAGATGATAAACGGGTATTCATTGGACAAATTTATTATACTAGAACTGACATGCGATTACATTTTCACGCAATTTGGGTGCATAGATCCTGAGAAATCAGCACCCAGAACAACCACCTCTGGCCGTAATAACGGCGTTGATACGCCTGGGCATTGGGTCAAACAGAGCTTGGATAGCGTCTACAGGTACAGCTGCCCATGCAGCTTCATCACGATACCACAGTTCATCAAGAGTAGTGACTGGCGTATTGTGACGAGCCAGTTGCTCGGCCACCATTGACCAGACGTTTTCAATTGGTGAGAGATCTGGAGAATGTACTGGCCAGGGCAGCAGTCGAACATTTTCTGTATCCAAAATGGCCCGTACAGGGCCTGCAACATGCGGTCGTGCATTATCATGCTGAAATGTAGTGTTTCGCAGGGATGGAATGAAGGGTAGAGCCACGGGTAATAACACATCTGAAATGTAACGTCCACTGTTCAAAGTCCCGTCAATGCGAAGAAGAGGTGACCGAGACGTGTAACCAATGGCACCCCATACCATCACGCCGGGTGATACGCCAGTATGGCGATGACGAATGCACGATTCCAATGTGCGTTCACCGCGATATTGCAAAACACGGATGCGACCATCATGATGCTGTAAACAGAACCTGGATTCATCCGAAAAAATCACGTTTTGCCATTCGTGCGCCCAGGTTCGTCGTTGAGTGCACCATCGCAGGCGCTCCTGTCTGTGATGCAGCGTCTAGGGTAACCGCAGCCATGGTCTCCGAGCTGACAGTCCATGCTGCTGCAAACGTCGTCGAACTGTTCGTGCAGATGGTTGTTGGCTTGCAAGCGTCCCCATCTGTTGACTCAGGGATCGAGACGTGGCTGCACGATCCGTTACAGCCATGCGGATAAGATGCCTGTCATCTCGACTGCTAGTGATACGAGGCCGTTGGGATCCAGCACGGCGTTCTGTGTTACCCTCCTGAACCCACCGGGTCCATATTCTGCTAACAGTCATTTGATCTCGACCAACGCGAGCAGCAATGTCGCGATACGATAAACCGCAATCGCGATAGGCTACAATCCGACCTTTATCAAGACGGAAACGTGATGGTACGCATTTCTCCTCCTTACACGAGGCATAACACCAACGATTCACCAGGCTACGCCGGTCAACTGCTGTTTGTGTATGAGAAATCGGTTGGAAACTTTCCTCGTGTCAGCAAGTTGTAGGTGTCGCCACCGGCGCCAACCTTGTGTGAATCCTCCGATAAGCTAATCATTTGCATATCACAGCATCCTCTTCCTGTCGGTTAAATTTCGCGTCTGTAGCACGTCATCTTCGTGGTGTAGCAGTTTTAATGGCCAGTAGTGTAGATAGTCTGTTAAGTTTTCTGCCATGCTGTACTTCCTTGTAGTGTTCTCCAGTGGAATCATAAGACAGGAGGGTGATAGGAGGCTAAGGGAAAGAGAACTGGCAGTGCACAGAGTACTGACCAGCTGCGGCTCCTTGAAGGCATGCGCGGGCGCCTGGAAGCTGGAGCTGCGCGACTGCCGGCCCCTGGAGGAGGCGTGGTCGCGGTCGTCGGCGGAGCTCATCTCGACGACGGTGAGCGGGATGTTGGGCGTGGTGGCGCGCATGGCCGCCTGGTGCTGGCGGTATCGCTGCTGCAGCGCGCCCAGCCGGTCCGCCGTGGGGTGGCGCGCGTGCTCGGGTGGCGCGCTGCCCAGCTGCGGCGGCGGCGGCGGGCTCGGCGCTGCGGGCACACGTCTCTCCACTGTGCGCCGCTCTAGGCCTCCCAGTTACGTTACATTACATTAGTGGAACACGAGGTGTGCTCGAAAAGTAATGAGACTGACAGCGCTGCGAGCGTAGCACCGCTGGGTTGTTCTACTTGTGTGCACTCGTATGTTCATCTCTTCCAATGCTCGGTCCGAGTTTCAGCTCCGTACTGCCGTCACGTCCAGGAAGCTGCCTTCATGTTGCGTGTTACGAAAATGGAACAGTGGAATTTAGTGCAACTTTATTCCATCAACGTTTGTGTTAAACTTGGGGAATCTGCGAGTGTGACCTTTTAACAGTTGAAAGAGGCCTATGGGGAACATTCCTTATCAAGAGCACAAGATTTCGCTGGCACAAATCATTTTCGGAAGGCCGAGAACACGTTGAAGTGCAGATGAGCCTCGCTCAAGGAGATCATGAACTTCAAAAGCCGATGAAATGTCGAACGTGTGCGTGCTCTTGTTTCTTCAGGACAAACTGTCATCCAAGTGTTTTACATAGCGAAAGCCATTTCCATCACTGAATTTTTGATCCCAAATGGCATTCCTGTTGTTCCGCAGCCCCTCTATTCAACCGATCTAAGTCCTTGTGACTCTCTTCTTTTTTCGGAATTGAAAAATGTCTTAAAAGGACGTCATGTTGGTACTCTGGAAAACATCCAAAACAGTGTGGCCGACATGTTAAAGGTCCTACCAGTTGAAGCCTTTCAGTGATGCCATCAAAACTGGGAACAACGACTTCGCCAATGTATAGCTACAAAAAGGAACTACTTTGTTTAGAAGAACATAGAAAAACTTGCCTGGATAAAAAATCAGTCTCATTACTTTTCTCACATACTACGTAGTCTGGCTGCAAACTGAAGAGTGAGCAGCTCTTATATTGGCGAAACTGTCCTTCCCTGGAGGAACGCTACAGCTCCCTATGTCTGTGAATCAATTGCCACACGAGAAGTACAAGGCAGTCAGCAGCAATTTAGGTAGATTCCGTTCGTTTGCGTTTCTAGCATTAGTTATAAGAGGACCATCCGTTTCTAGCATTAGTTACACGAGGACCACTCCATATTGAATTATACTTTACTCTTATTTCCCGCCATTAATCGTGCGCCATTTGACTCGTCATCACAGTTCAAGTATGTAGTAGGTTGGTGTAATCGTAGGTGGCGGGAAAATAAGTATAAGTGTAATCCCTGCACAGTACAGCCCGTTTTCGCAATTGCTGTCGTTATGTGAGGGGACAACATGGAGTGTGCTCATCACTGACAGTGCTGCATTATGTGGTTCCGTGGAAGGAGGCTATAAACACTGCGGGCGTTCACAGGCAACTGGTGGCAGTGTGAGGAGAGTATGCACCGTCGCGAAAAGTACTCTTGCAACACGACAACCCTCGTCCCCATTCGAGTCGGGAAACCACGGCTGCCATCACTCAAATGGCGTTCCATGTATTGCCACGCCCGTCGTATTCTCCTGACTTGACCCCTTCAACTTCTCTAGGCCCTCCTCGAACCACTTTTCTGCAGACTGTCCCATCCACTGCAGAGCAGCTGTTCGCGGTTGCTGAAAGTTTGCAAAATGATGTCTGTGCAGAAGTTTTTTTATTACCCCGAATAAGTGGTAATCAGAAGGGGCCGAGTCAGTAAAATACGGTGGGTGTGGCAGTATCTGAAACCCAACTTCAGCGATTGCAGCCTTGGTTTTCCTACTCGTATGGGGACAAGCGCTGTCTCTCCACACACTACCACGAGTTGCCTCTAGATATCCGTAGTGTTTACACCCTCCTTCCACAGAAACCACGTCGTCCAGCACTGTCCTCCTTATCGGCCGCTCACACAATGACAGCAGTTAGGTCAATAAGCAGTACTGTGTAGGAATCACTGTTTTACTGGTTGTCCTGCTAACTAGGGTTAGAGCAAACAACCATATAGTTGAAACTGTAATAAAGAGTCAAATGGCGCACCATGAATTAAGGGAAAAATAAATCAGTGCACAATGCTTCTCCTATTACTAATTTCTGTATTCCGTTTAGTGCAAAATGAACACTCCCTCGGCGTGTCTGTGCTCTCCGTCCCCACAGATTTAGAATGTTCACAGAGGAACAGCAGGTGCAATCTTTTGTGACGTAGCTGTGTGGACAGAGTAGAAACTCGCCTGCTCGCTCTTCATTTTACAGCCATATTATATTCCATGAATCCTGTGGAAAGTATATCTAATATCTAATCAAATCTTCTCTGGTTATCAGCCGAAGGGTGGCGTCGTAATGTCACGACTTATACATGAGTTACCTATTCGTCATCATCAGGCGAAGTGTTGGGGTAGTGTCAGTTTTGTTCATGTATAGGCGCTGAACCGCAGATTCCTTTGCCGAAGGCCCAACGGGTAGGCCAGCCATATGCCTCTGGAAGAGATGTCGGTGCAAAGAGCGGAGGGTTGGATGGAGGGGTGGCTGGTCGGAAAGAGTCCGAGCGTCGAGTCTTGGTGTACCTATTTCGCCCGCTGCTTCCTCTGATTTCACATTAGAGCGTTCCTGACTTGCTAACGCAGCATCCCATACTCAGCTCAGTTGGAATCCACTTTCATGACTAACATCGTCACGTACTGATATTTCTATTGCCTCCTTGATGACCCAGACTCAGAACTCCGGGCACGGCACAGTACCTTTGTTTTTGATGCTGTGCCGCGCCACTACAGGCAGGTCTACGGTTTATAGAGAGTGGGTGAAAGCTTTCTCAGCGAATTTTATTCGGGAAACCTTCTCGGGTTATCAGCCAAGACATGGCGTTGTGTTATCGCAACATTTCGACGAAATGCCTACGTCATCTTGAGGCAACGTGTTGGGTTGAGGTCCAGCTGGTTCCTTTACAGCCGCTGGACCGCAGACTCTGCCGAGGGCCCAACAGAACATAGGTGCTTTGCCGTGTCAGTGGTTTCTGTTGGGCCCTAGGCAGAGTCTGCGGTCCAGCATCTGTAAAGGAACCAACTGGACATCAACCCAACACGTTGCCTCAAGATGACGAGGAGGCAATTCGTCGAAACTTTGCGACAACACAATGCCGCCACGATTCGGCTGATAACCCGAGAAGTGCTCTCATTACATTTTTTGGAGAAACTAAGGAATCATGATTAATGTGGCCGGTGCTCTACTGAGACGAAACGTGCAATCAGACACTTATAGTGTGCAGGGCTTATTGTCATACAAAGGCGCTGGTCAATAACTGTTGGAGTACGTCTGGTATTGGCGTACAGACGTGTTGCGCCTGGCAGCTGGTACCTGAGTGTACGCTGCACTGCCCCTTTTCCATCTTTTCCATGTCACTCTCGTGTAAACACGACGGTGCTGCCCTGACCAGGTCTTCAGTTCGCTTTGCCGGGTGATAGCTACGTACGTCAAACTGTAACGTCAGTACTGCTCTTGCCAATTGGAGGTCTGCTAAATACAACTTCAAACTTTATCACTGTTTTCGCTTAAAAGTATCACCAATTCCTGTATTCATGAACGTTCACTGATGTTCTTAGTTTTCTTAGTGCCTACGAACTCTCTTTTAATTTTAAAGTTCGCATATTTGGGAATCACTTTGCTACAAGAAACATTGTTTATTCACACTCGGCTCAAATGCAGCACTTAAGTGCCTCTGCAGTGTTTTGGTGCTCACATTTTATAGAGCGTTTCTTTCACATTGTATTAAACTAGTGGTCTTCCGTGGTTACAGACGAAAGTTGACAAATACCTAAACTGTGTTTAAGTACAATGTAATGAAATGACTTAATATTACGAAATATTATTGTATTAAGGTGCTAATGTTAATAATAAAATAAAATCAAAAATTGATTTTAATAGTTTTCTGAAGATACTCTTAAATGGAGTAGGAGGAGTTGCCAAAGAGAAATCTGTTTTAAGTCAGTCTTAAAATCTTCCACATTACCCGTAAGACGTTCAGTACATTCCGGCATGTTGATAATTTATGTATATTCACGTATTTGACAGCAAATATACATAATATGTCTGAGTTTTTTGAAGCATTTGTCAAAATACTAAATTACTGTATAGATCATCTGTATGATGTTATAAAAGTAACTGCAAACATAGTTCTTAAAATACGCTTCTAAAAACACTACCCTTGGAATTATTCCGTAACTCATTAGTAAACAGTAACATGAAGACTAACCTGACTTCTTCATTTTTAAATTACTTGTGGCAAAAACAATGCATACTGAAAACACATCTGAAGTGAGGAGCTTCATTTGTTCTAAACAGCGGGTTTTTCTATTAAAACTGTGGTCTATCTATTGTCACATAAATTAGCTGTTCCTGCTTCTTATGCTTCATTGTTTGAGTGAATTAATGAATTGCGTGTTTTGAGACTAACGAAAAGTTAATAATATTCCCTTTGGCTTGAATTATCTGCTGATATTTCAGACATTTCTGCAAGAGAAATGGCACTATTTTTTATTCCTACATAGCATCAACTGCAAAAATAACAAACTTTATTTCTTCTAACAATTCATGTATATCATAAACATCTTAAGACCAAAATCAAAACTCTTATTACTTCCAATTATGAGTGCCGGTTGCTATGTAATCGACATGTAACTGATAAACTGTTTTCTGCCAAGCAGAAAAGATAAAAAATTAATCCAACACATCGTATTTTCTACATGAGATAACGGTTCACAGAATCTAAAGCTCTTGTCAAGTCATAAAATTTTACTAAATGGTAAAAATGCTGACTGGCTACAAAATCAAAGATGATATAGTTCTCTTGAAAAGATGGAAGTTCGAGGGGTGATTTGTTTCCTGTTTTAGACATGAAAGACACCAAGGAACTTCAGCATGTGCTGGCTGCTGTGTATGTAGACAATCCCTCAGAGTACGGCACTGTAATTAAGTGATGTTGGCGTCTACATTGTGGTAAACAATAAAGCAAAATGAGCCCAATAATAATCCCTCAGCGAGGATCACATGATTTGAGGTCCTTGTGCTTGAGGTCCACACAATAAGTCATTGCATAGGTTTTCAGAAGGGTTTGTGGTGGAGGAACAGTGTTGTTCTGAGATAGTGAAATGATTTTTCCAAATTTTTCGCGTGGTTTGTTTCATTTTTCACTGATCCTTCACAATATTAAAACTGTATGGATGGATGAGCTGGGCCATATATCTCTAGAGCATTCTAACAACGTTGTGGAGATTGCTCCAAACAGATGTACATCGTGCTACACTATAGATGTTCAGCTTACTGCATTGGTATGCAGAGGATACTGATTCTTGCCATTACAATTCACTGAGTGTTTTCGGCTAATCCGTTTATGCTAAGGATCTCCTGTCGAATCAGTATAAAGAAATTTGTGTATTTGGTAAAACTTTTTTATCATATTTTGACATCCTGGTAACTGTATTAACTGAGACCTTGATAATATCTGTAACTAATGGCGAGCAACTGTCAAATAATATAACTGTGTGTAAGCAGAATTTTTAACACACCCCAATTTATTTCGTTGAAATTACTAGTAGATGTCATATACACATTTATCATGCAACACCACCAGCAAGTCCGCAGCTCGTGGTCGTGTGGTAGCATTCTCGCTTCCCACGCCCGGGTTCCTGGGTTCGATTCCCGGCGGGGTCAGGGATTTTCTCTGCCTCGTGATGACTGGGTGTTGTGTGATTTTCTTAGGTTAGTTAGGTTTAAGTAGTTCTGAGTTCTAGGGGACTGATGACCTTAGATGTTAAGTCCCATGGTGCTCAGAGCCATTTGAGTCACCACCAGCAAGTTCAGAAGGACATTGGCTGTAGCTTTCTTAAAGGAACCATTCTAGCAATTATGAGAAGTAATTTAGGGAAACTGCAGGTAACCAAAATGTGGATGACTGAATAAGAATTTAAACCCATCACTCATCTAAATCCTGGAATGATGCCTAATAATGAACGCCACATGTTTGTCTACTTTTTACCAGTAAGTTAACTGATCTATAATTCGTAAGGAAAACTAGCTCGGAAGAATGTTATGATATTTTACGAGCCAATTTTAGAGTAGTTGCAGTGTTTATTCTGAAACGAATACTGAAGGAATACACTATCAAATTTAAGATGTTCTGTCTTAAATATATCGTAGTTTAACTTTGTTCATGTAGGCTTCTTTAAGAAGCTACATGAAAGAAGCATTGTTATTAATGTCCAACTAGGAAACACTGTGCTTGACAAGTTTTGTATGGAACTCTAAAATATGTTCTTTGGAAATGTAAAACCCTTGGTGGAATAATAGGTATCAAAACAGACAGTTGAAATGTATTAGTTACCACTAAAAAGTATTTTGAATATTTAAAACGTACCAATAGTTAAAATGTTACTAGAGAATAAACACCCTCAAAATATGGAAACTAAATTTTACCATACTTGCAGCTACCATGTATCACTGCACAGGGTAATGCATTCTGACTCAAGTTCAAAAAAATGGTTCAAATGGCTCTGAGCACTGTGGGACTTAACATCTGAGGTCATCAGTCACCTAGAACTTAGAACTACTTAAACCTAACTAACCTAACGACAACATCCATGCCCGAGGCAGGATTTGAACCTGCGACCGTAGTGGTCGCGCGGTGCCAGACTGTAGCGCCTAGAACCGATCGGCCACACCAGCTGGCTCTGACTCAAGTTATTTGACTCAGAAGTTATATCATGTTATCAACCTATAACATTCAAAATAATTGTATGAATGATATGATGTTGGGCACAACCTTATACATCATCAATGAGATTCATTATCTCAACTGTGTTATAATAATGGTAATACAGTATTTTCAAGGTTTGGAGCTGTTGCAGTGAAGTATTAAACAGATATTTGATTAACGAAGATAAAAGTAACAGAAAGAAAACGAAAATCAAAACAATCTGAAAAAGACAAGAGCAAAGATATTTTGAATTGACTGTCACTAAATATTTCATAGGTCTTTTTTGTCATCCACTGCTTGAAAAGGAACAGGTCAGCTGTCTATATCATTTTCATCACAAATCTCGTATACGCAAACTGTAAAATTTTCACACAGTTAAGAAAAGGAAGACGATTATGAAGCTGAAGTTGTATTTAGCAGATACCCTTCATTTGGAATCCTGACAAAATCTTAAGATCTACTGATACTGAAACTCATTATGTAGACCAGTGTGTATCACTCTGCATCATATGCTGTTGGTTTAATCAGTATTGACCACTGCTGAAAGTATCAAAATGTTCAAATTGTTAAAATATGGATTTATTCAAATGAACTAGTTGTCTGTTGTATATTATTTATTTATACAGACTAATAAGAACCATCCAGAAGCAGTAGGACCAACAGAAAAAGGTATTGATTAATGTCTTTCTTGAAGCAGTCCTTAGTTCTATTAGACACATACAAAAACCTTTATAGCCACCTAAAGTGCATCACTGATTTTGATTGAAGTATAACTATTCACATTTATGGTTGTGGCCTATTAATATTATGTTTTTCCTGCTATTACTATCATTTTAGTTTTAGTTCTCCCTTTCCCCTACTGACACAAGCTTAGGTATCTATGTGTGTGTGTGTGTGTGTGTGTGTGTGTGTGTGTGTGTGTGATTCCATGCCAGTGAGATACATCTCCACAAATATGTATTATTTTATTGTTGCTGAAATAATTACTGAGGGCAGGTCTATTTTGCTTACCAGTATTTCTCAAGTACCTTCTTTTCATCTATCTAGTCATAAGTAACACCATTTATCAATAGTTTCAAATAAAAATACAAATTGCAAGAATATCACATTTACACAATTCAGAAAAACAAGTAAATCTTGAAACTTCTTCAACTACTTCTTTTAGAACTGAATCATTAGTATTCACTCACACACTATATTAATAAAAATTACAGTATGCTGAAAATAATTTGATTCAAAATGTTAGTATTTTTGTTCCTGTTGCTGTATAGTGGAGCAATCTCAAGCAAAAATTGTAATCACTTTAAACATATCTTCCTTATAACATATGTCTTACCACTGTAATAAGTGCTCTTACATTGAACTTTGTTGTTTGGCGTTTCAGGAAGAGGTCGAGTACTCATTATCCTCCTTAGGCTTCCCATTTTATCCTTGATAGAAAATTCCTTCTTTGGCAATGGTGGGCCCTAATTTAAACAAGATAAAAAACAGTGTATCCAAGTACAAAAGGAGTTGAATATCTCAGTCACACCGTAACATGGGATCACCATGCTAAAGAAACAAATGGCAGAATTATTTTCTGGCAGATTTAATGATGATTAGTAGAGAATAATTTGCACTAGTTTTATAAATTGGCATGCAAATTATGTATACATGATTCCTAGCAAATCACATAACTAAACAGCTTACACAAATTTTGATCTGTGGTTCCAGTGCTACAGGTATATTAATCTACATTTTCATATTATACTTCTCATTTGAACATTATATTTTCATTCAGCTTTGTATGAATCCATCTGTTTTCATGAAAGGTTAACTATTCTTCTGTCTGCATGGTGGTCCATCAGTCACATCACTACCTGGCGATAACAACTGCTCCCTTAATATGATTTAGAGGAGACCAGACAAATAGGATCATATTTTTCAGTTTGTGTAGAGGGTTTTAATCAGATAATTAGTAATAAGATATTTACTCACTGTATTTTCCAGTTACTTGGAATAAACATATAATTTTTCTAACATAGATATGAGACATTACAAAAAAATACATATATGTGAGGTGTGGTTTTCAGTGAATGAACAAAGGCACAACTTTTCATAAAAATATATTGTGAACATTTTTTTACAAGAATAATAACATATGACTGTATTACAACAGAAATAACATATTTTTATCAGAAAATAAAATGTATACATAATATTCTGGAGTATTTACATACATCTTATAACTTTACAACAATTCATTGCCATATACCTTTGCTTTAAATTTACAATATGTTACTTATTTAAAAATCAGGCCAAATGTCAACACTAATATGACTCCAACAATTAAACTTTCTTCACTGACAAAAAGTTTACCTCCAATATACTATGATATAATGTTACTCCAAAGATATCTGTTCTTAAAGATAACCCTTGTGGTTAATTAGACTTGTATTTTTTCATATTAGTGATTTTATATCTTACTTAGCTACAGGGACAAAAAGGCAGTGTTGATACAATGAACACAGTGTCATATCTGAAGCTTAATTATGGCAGTAAGTTATATTAAATATCTGGGCTGAAATACTATTATGAAATCGTCATCTCTATTCCTAAAGTGAAAAAAACTTAAGTTACACAAGACTGTAGGAATTGAAATGTTTTATATCTCAGAAATACACCAAACATTTCTAAACAAAAAATCTCTCTCACAGAATTGTGCCCTTTTTGTTGTTAAATGTTATATAAATATAATTTATATAAAGTTTTGTATCGATGAAAAAGAAGGGAAACTAGGAAATATTCAAATGTTATGGGGCCAGAGAAAACACATCGTTGTATGGGGATGAATACTGGCTCAATGTCCTTCTACAGACAAATCAACAAGTAATAATCATTTAATAAATTATATTCAGTAATAGTTACCCTATAACCAGCTTCTAATTTAAATGGAAAAGGGATGTTTTCGCCAGTTATTTATTTCCAGCCTTGAAGAAGAACACAGCAATTTGAATAAAATTTGAAACTGTAAAATTATTTTTGTTTATAAGTTATACCAATTTAAATATGTTGAATTTTCCAGATAGCAGTGAACCTTTTGACATTTACCCTACAATGTAGTAAACAATTAAATAATTTATCACGATTTTTTAACTATGCAGATCTTGTCAAAGTATTGTATACATGTGTGTGCCATTAACAGTAATCACAACCATTTAATCAAGCTAACCTATGCAATATGTAGTGCAGTTTACATACAGGTTTCTAAAGAGCAGCAATATGATTTGTATGATATTCAGTATTTCCTGCATATACCTAATTTCTTATGATATATACTGTGGAACATGTGTAGTCACGTGCAAGACGAAGCTAAAAAAGTAACTGGTATGTTTATGGTAAATAGTTCACATTTCTAGGCATGAGCCAAATGCAGTGTGATGATAGATTCTACGGTAAAGAAATGCTGTTGTCTTTAAAAGTGGAAGCTGTTTTTTGATGAGGAGGTAGGTGTTCAGCTCGTGTGAGGCAGAGAGGTGGTACCAAAGGGGAAGTCAGTGTCCTAGCTGAGGACGCAGCACTGGCTGCTTACCTGGTGCACTGCGTGTGGCAGTGGTGAGCTGGTACGACTGCCTGGGCGCTTGTTGCGACGTGGTGGCGGCACGGGGGCGGCGCTGTGTTCTCCCTTAGGGGGCAACGGCGGCCGGAACGTGTTGAAGCGGTTCAGGTCCAGTGGCTGTGGACCACCAACATAGGCTCCTTATTACACACTACATTTACAGCTACAATTATGTCATCCTCTCCGTAATTCCACTCTTTCAGCTGGCACACCTTATGTTTGCAGAATAAAACACACACACACACACACACACACACACACACACACACATAGACATCCACACTGTCCACACTGTATCTGAATGTATACAACAGGAATGCAGCTGTGAGTCACAGCGTGCATTGTGGCTCGCTATGGACTGGATAGTACACTTTATCCTAAAGAAGTGTACAATTATATCAACACTGAATAGATTCAAAGACATGTCCAGCTGTCACTGTAACTTCGTACACGTACACCATCAGGGGAATGTAAATCAGTGTAGCTACAATTCTGTAGAGAGTTATAATGGCCACCACAATGTTTTTCATGCTTAGTCTTATTACCAGCTAGGGTATATAGGGGCGTGAACAGCAGTCGATGTTGAGTGAATACTGACGGACATGGAGATACCACGAACTCGTCTGAGACAGTGTTTTCAGCACAGGACAACGTTTGGAAGAGGCATCATCGTGCAGTCGGCCGAATAGTGAAGAAACCAGAGTTTTAGGGCATTCATATGTGATGGTGGCGCATTGTTAGACTGTATGGGAAGGTGAGGACAGGCAAACTCGTCATAAAAGTCCCAGTCGACCACGACTGACTATCACAAGGGATGGTAGCGATATTGTGCCCAAAGCATATTGTTAACCTTTCACATCTGTGCCTACCATCCGGGGACATGTAATGGTCTCCCTGTGACTTTCTCTGCCATCTCGCACCATTGGTCAGAGTCTAGCAGCAGCCAAACTCGGAAATTACTGTGTTATGTATTGGCTGCTGTTAACACCACAACACAAACAGCTGCGTTTGGGGACATGGCATGATAGGGAAGCATGGTGTGTTGATGAACTGCATTGAATTGTGTACGTTATGAATCTGTTTTCTGCACTTCCATGGATTACCACTGTCCGTGAGTGTGGTGGTGACCTGAGGAGAGGTCCAATTCTTCTAACGTTTTGAAGAGGCACAGCAATGTCACTCCTGGTGTCATGTTGTAGAGAGCCATCGGGTATTGCTACAGGTCAATGGTTGGTAGTGATTGAGCAAAGTCTGAAGACACAAAAGTACGACAAACACCAAGCGTCCTTATGTGTTACCTCTTATGCGACAGAATCTGCGTGATGTAGAGGTACTTCCAGCAGCAATCAGGATCCACAAATCTGTCCCCAATACGTGGAACAAGCTTGGACATCAACTCTGTTTCAGTGCCAGTGTCCAAGGACCAGTTATAACAGTTGTGAACCAGCTTGCCTCAGGAGGACATACAATGGCTTTATGAAACTCTTCCAAACGAAATCACAGCAAGCATTTAGGCCAGATGCGGTGCAACGACATACTGATGAGTGGGCTCATACTGGCAAGTTGTTAGGAAATCTGATTAAATATTGTAATCTCTGAAATAGCTTCACACGATTCTCAATCGTGAAGCTACGTTTTGTTTCCTTATCCCCTTCTGAATTCTTCAGTTTTTTTTGCTGGGTAGTGTGCATTAAACAGTCACGTGGTCAAATTGTGTGTATATGCTACATCAGTTATTTATTAATACTATTGCGGTGTATGCAATAACTACTACATGCGTTTTTCTTATCTATTTGTTGCTCACATTGTGGTCGTGATGTCCACTTGCATGTTTTATTAGACTGATCCCTTTTCTCATTGATGCTTCATATAAGAAAATAAAAGAAACTGGGAGACCATTAACAGCGAGCAGTGTTAACACAAGAAGTCAACTGTAGTGTACTGGTAAGGAAATATTTAGCGGATAACTAGTAACATACAACATGTAGATTGGAGGTGGAAAGGAACGAGGAGAGAGACTGTGTCTTACTTTATGCCTCATCCCTCACAGCCAGTCTTCGCAGCTGCTTACTAGACACACGCGCACACACACACACACACACACACACACACACACTAACAAAACTAAAGAAATGAGAGGAATCGTTGATTAGACTGCAACACTCATTGCACACAAACAAGAGGCTCCATTTGAACAAACAGTGCTATGACAAAAATCATCACAGTTCCCGCAATATAAATCTGAAGTTCTTGCCAAATTAGCAATGAACTGTTTCACATAGTTTGGCTAACGCAAACTGAAGTGTGAAAACAAGAAAACCTAAAAAACTCTACGTGAATATGTCTCGAATTTTCGTAAGCGAATTGGAAGTGCACTATCTAACCTAAGACGATGTGAGGTTACCCACTATTTCGCCCAAGTGTGCCTACACAAATACATTGCACACACTTCCTCTTACCTCTCTCCCTGTCCATTTCCTCCACCTCCCTCTCTTTTTGCATTACAGTCTTCCTCCATCACTGTCCTCCACCTCCTCCCCCTTTCTCTTTCCATGTCATCCTCCTACTTCTCTTTGTGCATCCTTTTCTCCTCTAGTTCCTATCCATCTCCTCCTGCCCCCTCTCCCAGTCCATCTCATCGTCCTTCCATCTCTGTGCCCATTTCCATCTCACCACTCTTACTTTATCCATCCCCTCCTCCCTTCTGTTTCTGGCCATCTCCTCTACTCTCTCTGTCCATCAACTCCTCCCCTCTCCCACTCCATCTCTTCCTCCCCCTCCTTCCTTTTCCAACTGCAGCCTGTTCCTCTCCATCTTCCAGTTGCTTCCTACAACTCTTACACTTCCTCCCCACTATTTTCTATCCATCTCCTCATCCCCCTATCTTTGAGCATCTCGTCATCCCCCTATCACTCCACCTCCTCCACCCATCTTTCTGACCATCTCTTCCTCACCCCTCTCTACCCTTCTATTCCCACCCTTCTACTCTCACTCCTCCTCCTCCTCCTCTGTTTATCCATTTCCTCATCCCCCTCAATCTGCCCCTCTTCTCCTCCCCCCCTCTCTTTGTCCCTACCCTCCTTCTCCCCTCTCTAACTGCCCATCCCTTCCTGATCCCTCTCTTGTTGTCGTTCCCCTCCTCTATCTCTCTCAACCATGCCCCAGCCATGCCCATCTGTACATGTAGCCCCTGCAAAACAGGTCGATAAAGAAGGCCAGTACCACTCCAAGAAATACATCTGTTGTGCAGGACAGCCTACGCATCAGGGAGTCGAAAAACTTTTTTTGCATCTGACATGTAGGATGTACTGCAAAGCAGGTCAAAAAGACAGGCCTATACTATCCTCACACAACACACCTGTTGGTGTTCACTCATATCGCTGCCACTACTGGAGCATCTTAGTATCTCTATGTGTAAACATTCATGAAACTGGAAATGACTACTCTTTGTCGAATTAGCTGTTGCAATGTCAGATCCACATCAAGAAATACCATTCAGGCACAAATTTTCACTTGTCGCCATTGAATTTATTTCACTGACAAAAAACCGGACAGTAGCATATTACCATCTAAATGTTACTGAATGTATTTACCAATATGATAACATCTTATTGATCGATATATGTGTTAACACAGTCTCACAAGGCACCACTATGTCACAGACTTTTCTTTCTTATAGCTGAAGGATGATTAACAATAAAAAGACAAACAGAAAGTCTCAGAATGTTGACAAAAAACTATTACACTGCACAATTTACCTAGTGGTTTTAGTTACTTAAGATGAAAAGTGCTCTAAAATGCCATGAATGATGGCAACGACGAATTTTATTCGACATTACAAAGCTCTATTCACATGTCCTGTCAATGGTTTCAGAAGTGAAGGCACTGACTGAAAAGTAGCAGGTATTCGAATTTGCAATGGACGACTTACAACTGAAGTGAATTTATACAAAATTTATAAGAGCTGATCTTTCAGTTTGAACTGTGAAGAAATGGGCAGCTCAATTCGAACGTGGCTGTGTTACTTTTACAAATGATCATCGTGAACGATGTACCAGAACAGCAAGCATCGTTGAAAACAGCGAAACGTTGAGAATGCAAACAGTAAGTCATCGGCAGATAAAGTTGTATCAAATACACTATGTGATCAAAAGTATCCGGATACAAGTTCGTGGCGCTCTCCATCGGTAACGCTGGAATTAACTTGGGCTCGGTGACAACTTCCACTCTCGCAGTCCGTTCGATCAGGTGCTGGGAGGTTTCTAGGATTCAGGTCAGGACTCTGTGCAGGCCAGTCCATTACAGGGATGTTATTGTCTTGTAACCACTCTGCCACAGGCCATGCATTATGAACAGGTGCTGGATCGTGTTGAAAGATGCTATCGCCATTCTCGAATTGCTCTTCAACAGTGGTAAGCAAGAAGGTGCTTAAAACATCAATGTAGGCCTGTGTTGTGATAGTGCCATGCAAAACAACGAGTGCTAGCCCACTCCATGAAAAACACGACCACCCACAACACCACCGCCTTCGAATTTTACTGTTGGCACTATACACGCTGGCAGATGACGTTCACCGGGCATTCGCCATACCCACACCCTGCCATCGGATCGCCACACTGTGTACCGTGATTCGTGACTCCACATAACGTTTTTCCACTGTTCAATCGTCCAGTGTTTACGCTCTTTACACCAAGCGAGGCGTCGTTTAGTATTTACCGGCGTGAAGTGTGGCTTACGAGCAGTCGCTCGACCATTAAATCCAAGTTTTCTCACCTCCCACCTGTCATAGTACTTGCAGTGGATCCTGATGCAGTTTGGAATTCCTGTGTGATGGTCTGTATAGATGTCTGCCCGTTACATATTACGACCCTCTTCAACTGTCGGCGGTCTCTGTCAGTCAACAGACGAGGTTGGTCTGTACGCTTTTGTGCTGATCGTGTCCCTTCACGTTCCCATTTCACTATCACATCGGAAATAGTGGACCTAAAGATGTTTAGGAGTGTGGAAATCTCGCGTACAGACGTGTGACACAAGTGACACCCAATCACCAGACCATGTTCGAAGTCCGTGTTTTCGGCGAAGCCCCCCGTTCTACTCTCCCACGATGTATAATGGATACTGAGGTAGCTGATATGGAGTACCTGGCAGTAGGTGGCAGCACAATGCACCTAATATGAAAAACCTATGTTTTGAGGGTGTCCGGATACTTTTGATCACGTAGTATACGAGCCATAAACACATCAGAAAAAAGAGCACGGTGCATTTTACATGGAAAATTAACTGCAGAAAGCTGGAAAATTTAGATGAAGAAATTAAGTTAGATGAGGCCCCATTTGTAAAAGAGGAAAAAAGTCTTTCCTTAGGATAAGGCAGATGCGCAAAAATATGGGTTGCCAGTGGAAAAGCTGAATAATTGTAAGTATTAAATATTATAACGCTCCTCAGATTTGGCATCATCTGAATTTCACCCGTATCCACGTCTAAAGAAGTTTGTGGTTATAATATACGCTGAAGCGCCAAAGAAATTGGTATAGGCATGCGTATTCAAATACAGAGATACGTAAACAGGCAAAATACGGCGCTGCGGTCGGCAACACCTATATGACAAGTGTCTGGCGCAGTTACTGCTGCTACAATGGCAGGTTATCAAGAGTTAAGTGAGTTTGAACGTGGTGTTATAGTCGGCGCATGTGCGATGAGACACAGCATCTCCGAGTGGGTATTTTCCCGTACGACGATTTCGCGAGCGTACCGTGAATATCGGAAACCCGGTAAAACGTCAAACCTCCGACACCGCTGCTGCCGGAAAATGATCCTACAAGAACAAAACCAACGACGACTGTAGAGAAGCGTTGAAAGTGACAGAAGTAGAAACACTTCCACAAATTGTTGCATATTTCAAAGCTGGGCCATCAACAAATGTCAGTGTGCCAACCATTCAACGAAATATCATTGATATGGGCTTTCGGAGCCGAAGACGGACTCGTGTACCCTTGATGACTGCACGATGCAAAGTTTTAAGCCTCGCCTGGGCCCGTCAACATCGACATTGGACTGTTGATGACTGGAGACATGTTGACTGGTGGGACGAGTCTCGTTTCAAATTGTGTCGAATGGATGGACGTGTGCGGGTATGGAGACAACCTCCTGAATCCATGGAACCTGGATGTCAGCAGGGGACTGTTCAAGCTGGTGGCGGCTCTGTAATCGTGTGGGGCGTGTGTAGTTGGAGTGATATGGGACCCCTGATATGTCTAGATACAGGTGACACGTAGGTTAGCATCCTGTCTGATCAACTGCATCCATTCACGTCATTGTGCATTCCGACGGACTTGGGCAATTCCGGCAGGACAGTGCAAACCCCAAATGTCGAGAATTGCTACAGAACGGCTCAAGGAACACTCTTCTGAGTTTAAACACTTCCGCTGGCCGCCAAACTCCCCAGATATAAACATTATTGAGCACATCTGGGATTCGTCGCAACATGCTGTTCATAAAAGATCCCCACCCTCTCGTACTCTTACAGATTTATGGACAGCCCTGCAGCATTCATGGTATCAGTGCCCTCCATCACTACTTCAGACATTTGTCGAGTACATGCCACGTCGTGTTGCGGCACTTCTGCTTGCTCGCGGGAGCCCTAATCTGTATTAGCCAGGTGTACCAGTTTCTTTGGCTCTCCAGTGTGGTTCGAGCCAAATGAAGAAGTTATGGGATTCGGCAGTGGGATGGGTCTTTTACAGGCTTAGTGGAAAGATCCTACAGGAATGGGGTCCATTCAGGGTGGGTTCTAAAACATTTTTCCACAAAAGCATCTTATCGTTTGACACCCCTCCCTTTGTACCCTTCTCTCCCCCTTCCCTCCTTCTTTTCTCTCGTATACTTTTACCAGTGTCAGTTTTCACTACTAATTGTGATACGCATTGTACATAAATCTTGAACTTGGACGCCCCCTAGCACCGCTCTTAGCTTGGCGCCTCAAGGGCAGCTACTAGCTGTGACACGTCCTGTGTAGGAAATCCCTTTCAGCTTTGCGCACCAAGCGGTGGCTTGTGTTGCTTGGTCCCACACGATTTTAGCCTGTCATTGTTTTCACACGATACGTTTCAAGACAAGAACTTGGTCAGCAGGGTGGATAGCCAGCAGGCGTACCTTCCTGTGGTGGGTCTGTCGCTTGGGGTGCCTGTGGTACATGTCGTCGCAGCTGTAGCAGAACACCTGGTTGGAGCACTGCTCGCAGCGCACCGTGGGTTCCGAACAGCCGCACAGGTCGCAGTGGCGACCGTCTCCTCGCTTGCCCTCTCCTGCACAAACACAAGAAAAAAGCACAGTTAATCAGCCACTCCTCCATATCTATACGCTAAATAGGCTACAACAGCAGATAGCTATTCGGCTACGTTTTTTTGCGTTTACAAATTAATCAGTAATACTTTCAAATGAAAGTTTCGCCATTTGACTGTATAGGTCGTTTATTCTTCAGTACAGTCAAGATCTAAGCCTTTGTCCGTTTTCAGGTACCACAGTGTTGTGCATTATCAGTCTTCAGTAACGAAGTCACCGTCGACATATACTAAATTTGGTTATATAGTGCGTGAAATGACGGTACTTTCATTAGAAAAGTATTACATGACCGTGGCTGCAAACCATGGTAAAATTATAATCAATAACACTTTCTCTTCTATTACATATTGTTCTCTCATGGCTCTGAAATATTTTCTCTGTTTTTCCTATTGTATTGGCGTTGAAAAAGTCGCCAAGACGATTTCTAAATGTAACTTTGCTATCGAGAAAATTATTTTGAAGATTGTTGGGTAGAGAACAGCTGAGAGACGATCTGAGTGTGCAAGAAGGGGAGGATGCTGGTGGCGCAGGAAGACCTCCCAACCAAGCTGCTGGACAGTGCTTCCTTTTCTTTTCTTCCTGTTAGTTGCGCGCGTCTGTATTTTGTAGTTTCCAATAGCTTTTTCTTAAGCAACCGCGGTCAGCCATTTTTCTGCTGCATGCACTGTGAGGTACGGTGAGAAAAATAGGAGTAGGTCAGTGTAGTTTTTCATTCACTAATGTCTTATAAATATGTATTATTAAGCAAACCACATTTAAGAAAGAAAATTGTCAATACAAAAAAAAATATCGAAAAAGATTTTATAAAGGGAGTTAGGTATTACAATTGCAGCATCGCACTACATACAAATTTTTTCGTTAAGTTTGTCGTAAATAATCTATTCATTATCTGAAAGAGTAACGGTCTTTTACAGTAGTAGTAGTAGACTCCTCACTACGGTTGGTTTTGGCTAAGAATGAGGCAAATTGTACGGTTTCCAAAACCTTTGTCCATTTGCCAAATGATATAAGGTACATGACAGGTAGTAAAGCTAAATATGTAGAGAAATTGAAAAGTCGTTTTTCTGGCGACTACGTCTAGACTATCTGTACAAAAGTCAACATGTATGTGTACCTAACCATGAATTAATTTAACACGATGTAAATTGATTCATTCCACTTCGTTACTATGTGTCTCATAAATGGTCCGCAGAATATCCAACTAGTAAATTAATTTTCTTGATGCAGTGTTTCTGGTCATTTCAATCACGTATACAAGGTGTACGATTTACTCTCCGAAAATATTAGCAATTAGGATGATCTATGTTCAAGACACATTGAATTCTTTATAGAATTATCCGCATAAGTCAATGTCTGTAAAAATACTTATTTGACCGCTTATTCTGCGTTAAACTATTTTACTTGAGGTACCTACCGTATATGCAGTCTCTGTATGGTCACTTACGGCATTCGTCTGCAGGATTCTGTAGTGTCGGTCTACGAGCCGTTTCCCTCCTGTTACTGCACACGACCACAGCTTCCAGAAAATCCGAATTTAAACATGGGTAAAGACGTGTTCTTCTGCCACATCTCGATCTTCTAGTAAAATGTAAATGTCGTGTGACTAGGGCCACCCGTCGGGTAGACCGTTCGCCGGGTGCAAGTCTTTTGATTTCACGCCACTTCGGCGACTTGAGCGTCGATGGGGAAGAAATGATGGTGATTAGGACAACACAACACCCAGTCCCTGAGCGGAGAGATCTTCTAGTGATCATTCCATTTGTCTCTTTGCTCTTACGATTCTTTCACTTGTACCTCAATACGGGATAAATATTTCCAACAAGAGACGACTGCAAAGCCTGATGTTCATTTAGAACTACAGGTATTGAACTAACTGCTTACTGACTTTAATTACTGCAAGAACTCTTATCTAGCTTTCAACTGCCTATCTAATTTCACGTCAAGTTGTAACTTGTTATAGTAGAAGAGAGGAGCTTTACAAACCATTCTTTCTGAGGGATTATTTTTGACGATGTCCATAAACTTATATGGGATTAGTGGTTTCTCCTTACTGCATGGCAAATTTCCAGTTCTTTTTCTGCAGGGACGGGGCAACAAGAAGGAAAGCTAAGTGCTAATGAAACTGAAAGGTATTTCCACGCATTGATCAGACAACGAGTTTGTAAGACAGTAGAAGGCATAGTCTATCGTGTACTTACCAGTTCGCCTAGAATAGCGTCTGCGACATTTCGTTGAAGTCTCTTAAGCATTAGATTAGAATAAAAACTATCGTCAGATCGAGAACACCAACACTTAACGACGTATTTCTTCACAGGCGTTCACCTTTTAACGCCACTTTCAACATTCAACTGTAGTTTCATGTACTGTTTTGCTGTCCACTAGTAATGTAGCTGCTCAAATGTTTTAAATACTTGCACACTTATACATTTCATTTCTTTAAGACAGACGAAGTATTATTAGTTTTAATTTCTTTCAAGGATGTTCTATGCGCTGTCGTATTGTGTGTACATCAAATATCTGTAGTTTATTTGCGCAGCATGTGCACAAATCAACAAAAAGTTTTTAACTTTATATTTACCGATGAGCGTTATTTTGAAATATCCATAAATAGTATATCATGCAGAATTATTCAAATCTGTCATTTAAGCCGCAGTAATTTCATTAATAAATCGATCGTAACTGCAAACTTTCTTAAAGTGTGTATTCTGTTCGTAGTGAAATTTAAAATTATTTGGATAGCGTTTGCTTCCTGCGTTTCCTACATGTGACGCGCCGCCTCTTGTTGTCCCCTCCCGCTCACGGACCGTTATGGAATTCTCATGCCCTGTAAATCTGCAGCTGGCACTTGTCACCAGCAACAGTTGTTCGCAATGCGTCGTCAGTGCAGTGCAGTGCAGTGTAGTTTTCTGGTTTGAAAAAGTTATCTTCGAACACAGTACGTTTCGCAACATAAGACGTGTAGCGCCGCTGATATAAACGAGGGAAGCGAAGAGGAGTAGGGGGTGGAAACCGATTGAAGGTCGCCAGAGGACTTTATGGCCACTTAACAGCAACCAAGGGCGGCAACCACTTTGCTCAGCCCGTATCGCCTAACGCGTCCCGCCTTTAATGTCGGCTGCTGCTTCGTGGCCACTCCCTGAAATTTCCCGGGAACCAAACAGCAGTTTTCTGGATGGAATTATAATCGAAAAATTTCGTCTGAATAAAAAATACATTCTGAACACGTGTGTCTGGTTAACTCAGATCTTAACAATTAACGCCGTGCAGACGGCATGGAACAAACTTCAGAGTGGTATGAAATGGTTGCACGTGCGAGGGATTAGAATCTCAGCATAACGACAAAAAAAAAAAGAAGAATAAAAAATAAAACACTATCTACATGCTGCATATAAGAAAAGGTTAAGTCTCAAGTTTCACAGATGGGCCATTTGAATACCCTCTAGGTGTTGATGACTGTGACAAATGAATCAATAACTCTGCAGCTCCTCGGTATGCACATATTATACCCTGGAGCTACAAACCACAGCACTTTTGGGTGTTGAATTTTTTCCGGAGGTGTGCTACATAGACAGTAAAGTTGTTAGATGTGCTTGATTTTAATCAGCGTTGGTAAATTGGTCAGAGAGCTGCGCGAAATAGGCAGACGGGTTATAGGATGTGAGAGGGTAAATGTTTACTAGTCTTGCAGTGCTGACAACACAAGAGTGCGTGTACCTCGTACCAATCAGCTACTACCACGTAAATTTCAAATGGAAGTAACATGAATTCTTGAATGCGCGTTATAGAGACGGTCATCTTCAAATGCTGTACATATTTATAGCACGGAATATGAAATTACATTAAGACTTGTAATACAACACTAAGAGCAGAAGAGAAAATTATTTTTCAAAATATTTAGTAAACATTTGTGATCGTGCATCATATTGCGTAGTACATTTAGACATAAATATCATCCGCTGACACAGACGACACAACAACACTTCGTAGGCAATTACAGTGTGACAAATTTGGGGTCTGTGAGGGTGGCAGTAATCTGGAACAGAGAACAGTCGACGCGAAGTGTTACGAATGGTGAAGACTTTTAACGATCAGTACTTGGGGATCGGCGGGCGACTCATAGCGCCCTTACTATAAGTAATACAACACATTTCTTCACGGTTATTTTCGGTTGAAACATGCGGATTTTGTTGTGGGACATCGTGGGATATTCTCGCTTCACCCCCTGCAGGTTCATGAAGTTCCGATAAGTGGCGGCGCTATACGTAGCTTCAAAATGGCGACTGTTGCGGAGGTGCGTTACAAGCAGAGAGCTGTGATTGAGTTTCTTTTGGCGCAGAGGATCGCAGGTATTCACAGGCACTTGGAGTATGTTTATGGAGACCTGGTAGTAACAGAAGCACGGTGAGTCGTTCGGCGAGGCGTCTGTCATCATCACAACAAGGTCGCTCAAACCTGTCCGACCCCTCGCGTGCAAACCGGTCGCACACAGTTGCGACTCCTGCAATATCGGAACGTGCGGACACTCTCATTCGAATCGATCGACGGATCACAATAAAACGCCTCGCTGTACAGCTGAACATTTCTGTTGGTAGTGATGACACACTTGTCCACCAGTGTAGTAATTGCTACCAGTGTTTGTTCTGCTATCATACAATAAAGAATCCTTCTTTCTATGTATTCGCAATACATTACATTTATCTATGTTAAGGGTCAGTTGCCACTCCCTGCACCAAGTGCCTATCCGCTGCAGATCTTCCTGCATTTCGCTGCAATTTTCTAATGCTGCAACTTCTCTGTATACTACAGCATCATCCGCGAAAAGCCGCATGGAACTTCCGACACTATTTACTAGGTCATTCATATATATTGTGAAAAGCAATGGTCCCATGACACTCCCCTGTGGTACGCCAGAGGTTACTTTAACGTCCGTAGACATCTCTCCATTGAGAACAACATGCTGTGTTCTGTTTGCTAAAAACTCTTCAATCCAGCCACACAGCTGGTCTGATATTCCGTAGGCTCTTACTTTGTTTATCAGGTGACAGTGCGGAACTGTATCGAACGACTTCCGGAAGTCAAGGAAAATAGCATCTACCTGGGAGCCTGTATCTAATATTTTCTGGGTCTCATGAACAAATAAAGCGAGTTGGGTCTCACAC
This sequence comes from Schistocerca nitens, assembly GCF_023898315.1. Classification (NCBI taxonomy): domain Eukaryota; kingdom Metazoa; phylum Arthropoda; class Insecta; order Orthoptera; family Acrididae; genus Schistocerca; species Schistocerca nitens. Next base: position 508,659,520 of record NC_064615.1, read on the forward strand.
GGTCGCTGTTTCTGGAATCCATGTTGATTCCTACAGAGTAGATTCTGGGTTTCCAGAAATGACATGATACGCGCACAAAGAACATGTTCTAAAATTCTACAACAGATCGATGTCAGAGATATAGGCCTATAGATTTGCGCATCTGCTAGACGACCATTCTTGAAAACTGGGACTACCTGTGCTCTTTTCCAATCATTTGGAAGCTTCCGTTCCTCTAGACACTTGCGGTACACGGCTGTTAGAAGCGACGGGGGGCAAGTTCTTTCGCGTACTCTGTGTGATACGTGTTCCGAGAACATTGTAGGAATATGTGTTTTGGGTCTTCTTCCTTTCCGCAAACATAGAGAGGCAGCGCTTAAGTTTAGCAGAGGTGTTTGTTGAACTCCCAGTTACTAAATTTCAGCCGTGTTATAACTGTCGTGAACCTCCTCGATGTGTGTGTATTATTATACCATGGTACTCTTGGAATTGTGGGATGAGTTAGTGCGTAGTTGACGGCCTTTGATTTTAGATGTCTTTGACCATTCCTCCTTCCAGTCCGCTATGTGATCATGGGTACCATGTAGGTGAGAGTGAGTTTATCATATTTAATAGCTCCATGTAGAGATGCTTGCTTTGCTAGGACGTCTACCTTTTAACTTCCAGGTATCTAAGAGTGGCATATTATCTGTACCATCACCACGCTGAGATACTTCTACTGCACATGAAATACGACGTCGATAATTGCTGCAACTATGGTTGTCACAACTATTTTGTTGGTTTGTAATCTAGAGTAGACTTTTTCAAGAAGTGTTGAAACAGCGAATATCTATGGGTGTAGCAATGTGAAACCAGATTTTAACTGAAGCGATAATACACTCCTGGAAATGGAAAAAAGAACACATTGACACCGGTGTGTCAGACCCACCATACTTGCTCCGGACACTGCGAGAGGGCTGTACAAGCAATGATCACACGCACGGCACAGCGGACACACCAGGAACCGCGGTGTTGGCCGTCGAATGGCGCTAGCTGCGCAGCATTTGTGCACCGCCGCCGTCAGTGTCAGCCAGTTTGCCGTACATACGTAGCTCCATCGCAGTCTTTAACACTGGTAGCATGCCGCGACAGCGTGGACGTGAACCGTATGTGCAGTTGACGGACTTTGAGCGAGGGCGTATAGTGGGCATGCGGGAGGCCGGGTGGACGTACCGCCGAATTGCTCAACACGTGGGGCGTGAGGTCTCCACAGTACATCGATGTTGTCGCCAGTGGTCGCACGTGCCCGTCGACCTGGGACCGGACCGCAGCGACGCACGGATGCACGCCAAGACCGTAGGATCCTACGCAGTGCCGTAGGGGACCGCACCGCCACTTCCCAGCAAATTAGGGACACTGTTGCTCCTGGGGTATCGGCGAGGACCATTCGCAACCGTCTCCATGAAGCTGGGCTACGGTCCCGCACACCGTTAGGCCGTCTTCCACTCACGCCCCAACATCGTGCAGCCCGCCTCCAGTGGTGTCGCGACAGGCGTGAATGGAGGGACGAATGGAGACGTGTCGTCTTCAGCGATGAGAGTCGCTTCTGCCTTGGTGCCAATGATGGTCGTATGCGTGTTTGGCGCCGTGCAGGTGAGCGCCACAATCAGGACTGCATACGACCGAGGCACACAGGGCCAACACCCGGCATCATGGTGTGGGGAGCGATCTCCTACACTGGCCGTACACCACTGGTGATCGTCGAGGGGACACTGAATAGTGCACGGTACATCCAAACCGTCATCGAACCCATCGTTCTACCATTCCTAGACCGGCAAGGGAACTTGCTGTTCCAACAGGACAATGCACGTCCGCATGTATCCCGTGCCACCCAACGTGCTCTAGAAGGTGTAAGTCAACTACCCTGGCCAGCAAGATCTCCGGATCTGTCCCCCATTGAGCATGTTTGGGACTGGATGAAGCGTCGTCTCACGCGGTCTGCACGTCCAGCACGAACGCTGGTCCAACTGAGGCGCCAGGTGGAAATGGCATGGCAAGCCGTTCCACAGGACTACATCCAGCATCTCTACGATCGTCTCCATGGGAGAATAGCAGCCTGCATTGCTGCGAAAGGTGGATATACACTGTACTAGTGCCGACATTGTGCATGCTCTGTTGCCTGTGTCTATGTGCCTGTGGTTCTGTCAGTGTGATCATGTGATGTATCTGACCCCAGGAATGTGTCAACAAAGTTTCCCCTTCTTGGGACAATGAATTCACGGTGTTCTTATTTCAATTTCCAGGAGTGTATAAAGAGCAACGAAGGATCATCTGAGCTGAATTGATTGCGCGTTACAAGGCCGATCGCGACCATTTTTGTCGAACACCGCCACAGGCGATGAAACATTGATTCATCACTTCGAACCGGAAATTAAACGGCAATCCATGAAGTGACGTCACGTCACCAATCGTTCAAAGAAAAAGTTCAAAACCACATCATCAGGCGGTTAAGTCATGGCGACGGTCTTCTGAGGCTCTGAAGGAGTTAGTTATCCTGCTTGATGTATTCCCCCATGGTACAACGATCAAGTCTGAAGTGCATTGTGCTAACCTCAGAAAAATGAAGAAACGGCTTCAGCGTGTTCGTCGCCACAAAAATGCGAACGAACTTCTTCTCCGTGACAAGGCAAAGCCTCATACAAGTTTGTGCACCCGAGACGATCTTACGAAAATTCTTTGGACTGTTTTTCCTCATCCACCCTACAGCCTGGATCTCGGATCCGACGTCGACCACTTGAATGATACCATGCGGACATAATGGTATTCCCAGTAAGATGGCGTAAGGGCGTAGTACTGAACTGAGATTATATTGAAAGACCGGCGTATTACATACTGAATAAAATCAACCTGCTTTCAGAAAAAAAAGTGTTGCATAATTTATTGAACACCCTTCGTATGGACAGTCTGTTGAGGCGCTCGTAACATTAATTTTTGTAGGTTATCAATTGGTAATAAGATTGGTAAATATGCGGCCTACGGTGCCGCCCCACGATGTCAGTATTAGCTCTTCAGCAAAAAATGTTTGACGACCACTGCTTCAAACCACTGGAACAAAGGGACTCCTCCCCAGGTCGCTGCCATACTTGCAAAAGGATAGTGCAGAACCACGATTCGTCGCTGAACGCAACACCGTGCTATTCATCAGCAGTCCAAGCTTCCCGGTCGCGGTACTACTCCAAACGCAGTCGTTGTGTTACGTTCTTGGGTTGTGCATATGCATGGGTGTTGTGCCTATGCACGGGACGGTAACTTTCCGGTGCGCCTGCTGCTAGTCTTCAACCAATGGTGCGGGATGACACAGAATGTTGTACGGAGACCATTACTAGTCCTAGGGCGGCAGGCGCATATTTGAAGGGATTACGATGTGCTTGATGCACAATACGGTAATTCTCTCCTGTGGCAATCAGACGTGGTCGGCCTGAACATTGCGCTGACGCTGTCATGCAGTCCAAATCTGGGAACTTTCACATCATAATGCCCCACAAATCTGGATACTGCACTATTCAGCCTACCAAATGGAGATCCACAATGACGCCCCTTTGAAACTCTGTTAAGTGCTGATAACGTCGTGTCATACGAGTACACATCTTCGTTCCCTTTACAGTCATCACTCTATATCTGATGCTGTTCGCACCCTCTTATACACCCTGACAGGCCTGGTAACAAGAATCAACTCTAACAAGACTAATGCAGCCTGATGGTCCTTCTATATCTCACAGAGAACTGTAAGTTGGCATCCGACTACGTTTTCTGGGCGCCTCACTTTTTTTTTCGTTCAGTGTATTATGTGACATTACAGTCAAAATTTGGGGGACAAGTTCATGTTTCAAGACGAAACGCACTAGTGCGCCGTGGTCAGCAGGTGAACACTTTCCAGACGGCAAGGAGGCAGGAGGTAGGGATCAACTGAACGAAATTTGCAGTCGGTACCTGCTGATATGAATCCAATTGAGCATGCCTGGGACCAGCTGAAACTTTCAGTGCGTTGTGACTGGTAGCGTCTTCACGTGTAGCTGGGTCTCAAAAGAGCAGCCGTCGAACAGTGGGAGGAGCGATATGTAGAAAACCTTGTGGACAGCACACCAAACAGTACCAAAGCATGTTATACTATCGGTCATATTGATGTGGTTACCTGACAAAAACCTGAATAACCAACTTTTGCAGCTCGGACCACCGTCAGACGCACAGGAAGAGAGAGTCAGTGTGGTTCTGGAAGGGAGCAACAAGGATGTGGAGCCTTGGCGACATCAGTGCCGTGGCCAGATGCGCTAGGTTTCTCGGTTGAGGATTCAGGGCGCAAACAGTCCGATCGAGCTGGGTTCACCTCCAGTGAGTTTGGTGGCCACAGAAGTATGGTCAACTCATCCTGATGCTCTTCGAACCACGCATATGCACTGCGAGCTGTGTGACACGATGCACTGTCTTGTAGGTAGATGCCATTGTGCTGAGGAGAAACAAACTGCGTGTTGGGGTGGACATGGTCCCTAGGGATAGATACATACTTGTGTTGATACATTGTATTTTCTAGAGATTACCCGGGGAATGCGCTCTGGCCTGGACCTACCGACGATTGTTGCAGGGTGTTTGCTTTCAGACGTTTCACGCTGTAGACGACAACCATCTGCCCGATGGAGTATAAAACGTAATTCATCTGAAGAGGCCACCTGTCGCCACACAGTGGGCGTCCAGTTGCGATATTGGTGTACAAATTCCAGCCTTCGTCGCCGATTAACAGCAGTCAGCGTTGATGCATGTCTGCTGCGGAGGCCCATACCCTGCAACGTTCACTGCACGGTCCTTGAGGAGACACTGTTGGTGGCCCCTTGCTTCATCTGTGCGGTAACTTGCTCAACAGTTTCATGTCAATTTGCCCGTGCACCTATCTGCAGCTGTAGATCATCATAGTCTTCTATAGCCGAGCGGTTCTAGGCGCTACAGTCTGGAACCGCGCGACCGCTACGGTCGCAGGTTCGAGTCCTGCCTCGGGCATGGATATGTGTGATGTCTTTAGGTTAGTTGGATTTAAGTAGTTCTAAGTTCTAGAGGACTGATGACCTCAGAAGTTAAGTCCCACCACAGTTGCCCCGGCGCAGGTTTCGGATAGGGCAGTTTTGCCATCCACGGTATACTTTAACCACGGCGGTACGCGAACAGTTTACAGTCTTAACCATTTCATGATCCGCCCTTGGCTCGAAAGCCAATGATCCTTCCCTTTTGAACGTGAGATAAATCACTTCGTTTCCACATAACAACAACGACTGCACTGTCTTCCACGTCCTGCCTGATACGCTTAACATACTCTCTCGTACTACTGCTGCCACCTGCCATATGTGAGTGCTTAATGCACATTTTCGTCGAATATAGGCGGTGCTCATATTAATACAAGACTGCGTATAATGCAGAGGTGGAGCAAGGCTCTATTGAGTGTTGTCCATCAGAATAGTTTGATTTGATACGTGTGCGAAGCGCAGCTTTCCTTTATCTTCTTTAATATTTAGTTTTTATTTCTTAGTTCTTTTTGAGTTTCATAAAGCTTGATCTTCGATTGCTCCTCGACCTAAGGTAAGCCCACACACATTATCAGATATGGAGGTGATGCAAATCTAATTTGAGTTGTTTGTGTGTCAGACAGAACATTTCGTAGAAGTGGAACCCCAGGGCTGTAACTGCCATAAGTTGATCCTTGTCAGTTGCAGTGGGCCGGACGCGGCAGCTTCGCTGCACTACCTTGTGTGGTAACGGTAGAGTTGCGGCACCCTGGAAATATTCTAAGTTCAGAGTTGGCGGCCAGAGCTAGGGCCGCTGGGCAAGCCGCGGCTCGTTAGCAACCGAGTGGTGCCGCACAACGGCAGGATCACGTGGTCCATCGGCCGCGTTGCTGGGAATTCCATAGTGACGCTCTGTCGGTGAAGGACACACACCGGGAGTGCCAAAGATGGCGGACTTTGTGAAACCATCATGGCAGACATTTCACAGTTCGTATAGAAATTAATAGTAGCCAGATGAATCATAGTACCTCAAAAAGAAACATGTACATTACTACTATTTGCACGACGATTCTGATGGCGCAATCAGATTTTCAATATCTTTATTAGTTTAAAATTTAGTATCTGACTGTAAATTATACAAGGAACACTCAGCAACGAATTTCCAAAATTTAAACGCTTCATTCGATTTCGTCGATCGACGTGTCTTTAGAAAGCCATTAATGTAAACATAAATTGGTATAAATTACAGGCATGTAACTTGAATAGTACGGCCGGCCGGGGTGGCCGAGCGGTTCTGGCCGCCACAGTCTGGAACCGCGCGACCGCTACGGTCGCAGGTTCGAATCCTGCCTCGGGCATGGATGTGTGTGATGTCCTTAGGTTAGTTAGGTTTAAGTAGTTTTAAGTTCTAGGGGATTGATGACCTCAGAAGTTAAGTCCTATAGTGCTCAGAGCCATTTGAACCATTTTTTGAATAGTACATGAGTTATTGGAGGTCAAAGTGGCCGATTACTATCGATCGCGTCAGGCCATAAGTACTCCACAGTTACACGAGAAATCGGCAGCAGCATGCTTATATATATATTTATTCATCTATGTCTTTGCTTATATCCGATATATGCTATTCATGAAGAAATTGGTTAAATATTTACTGTTTTTTAGAAAGCACGGAGACATTAGGCTACTGGCCAATATTTTGTTACTTTTCCTTTGATATATGTTTATTTAATTTGTTTATGTATTTAATAATGTGTGTTAGAGCGTGTTTATGGTTCAGCCATAGGAATATTTATTTAATTTCAAGTTATTTAAATGTAAATGGACTATTTCGAAACTGTGTTTCATTATGTTTGTATGGGTGCGTTGGCTTGAAGGCATGGCGCGAGCGCTCTAGCCAATCAAAGCGCTCGTGAATGGGGAGACTGGATGGGACACGAGGTATTTCGGGCGAGTGCGGCGCGGACAGTCGCGAGGGACACGGAAAGGGCTGGACGCGACGGCGCGACGGACGCAGAGTCGCGGGAATGACTTGGAGTGGAGGAGTTTGCGCGTGATCGAAGAGATAGAAATACTTCGGACTGCCAACTTGTGTACTTGTGAGATTTCTACAGTGAAGACGTAGTATGCGTTTAGAAGTGAATATCTCGCGAGCTATCTTGTTGTTCATAACTAATTATGTTCAGTATGAATCTATTGTTTCCCTGTTATTCAACTTATATTTCATTTAATTGCTGGACCATCGTCACCAATAAGTGTTTTGAATAAATATACCACATTCTCAAAAGTACTTATACTATCGTACTCATCATTTAAAGTCGTTAAGATAGTACCTGCAGATTTTATTTAATTGCAATCTTTCATTTATAAATTTCTGCGCTACATTTGCAATTGCCGAGTGATGGGAATCTTCGACCATTCGATTCATACGTCTGTTTATATTGCATACTGTAGACTCAGTAGTATTTGGCCTGAAATGCAGGAACTACGTATTCCAGCCCCTAGACAACGAAACCAGCCAAAACTTTTAATATTGCAACTCTGAGTTGGAGGGTGCGTAGTTGGGGGCCACACCACTCATTTCATTCGTCATTTTATTGGAAAGCCCGCAACCTCAACCAATAACTGGCAACCCTTCATGTTGTCAGTGCTGTATAGACTGCTACTGTTCCCGCCTGCAGCCGCTGACGTTTCGTTGTTGAAAGCTGACAACAGCGCTGCGAGCTATCAGGGACCTTCTTAGACCAGTCTGATATAGAAAACAGCCAAAGTTGCAACTCTGGCTGTTTTCTACATTAAACTGCTTCACACAAGTAGCTGTCTCGTTCTTATCCCAGTGTGCTGGAAATCGATATATCTTCTTAGACCATCTCGACTACAGTAATTGTTGCCATTGCTGTTATCAACCGGAAAGCGTGCCGTCTTCGGCGGGAAGTGAGGCCTGAGGACAGCGGCGCCTCGCTTCGCCTCGCCTCGCCGCGCCGCGGCGCCCACGCGGCTCCAGATTTACCGAGACGCCGGCAGACACGTGCCGGCGATTTAAGAGACGCTCGCCCGTCTCAAGTCCACTGGCGGCAGCTCGCCTCAGAGTAGCCCGAGTCTTCTTAGTAAGATTATGAACTCGTATTCGGGAGAGCAGCGATTTGAATCCACGTCTGGCAAATCAGGTTTAGATTGGCGTGAGATGCATTAAACGCTTAAGGCACATGGTTACATGGAGGTTAGACAGTCCAGGATCGAATCCACGCGACGGATTAATGAATAAGTGTCCGGGACACTAGTCAGCCTCAGGTTAGTTTTTAAGTAGATTTTCAAGCTCATGACCTCCAAGCTTTGTCCCAGAAAATACGATGCAGAAACAGTTACAGTACTATAACACACTGAACAAAGTTCGCATGTTTCTCGGACATATGACGCAGAGGACTTTCCGTAGGTGGGCTTTTCACTTTATTTGAGGGGGGGGGGGGGGGGGCACAACCCTGGATATATTACCATATTTTTTGGGTCCAACCCGACATCTTTTTGAAATGACTTAAAAGTCCACTGATTCATGGTCACATAACATGATGAATCAGTGCTACGAAGACGGAAGTGTCTGCCTTTCATTTGAACAACAAAATGGCCAACAGAGAACTACATGTATATCTAGGCGGGAAATTAGTAAATCACAACAAACACCCAAAGTACCTTGGGGTTACCCTAGATAGGACACTAACATTCAAAGAACACCTGACGAAAACTGCAGCGAAACTTAAAACACGAACAACATATTGCAGAAGCTCTGTGGCACCACTTGGGGCTCCACAGCATCTACCTTAAGAACATCCGCACTTGGCTTGGTGTATCCAGTGGCAGAATACTGTGCCCCAGTGTGGCTCAGCAGCAAACACACACACATGGTACATGTTGTTGTTGTTGTGATCTTCAGTCCTGAGACTGGTTTGATGCAGCTCTCCATGCTACTCTATCCTGTGCAAGCTTCTTCATCTCCCAGTACCTACTGCAACCTACATCCTTCTGAATCTGCTTAGTGTATTCATCTCTTGGTCTCCCCCTACGATTTTTACCCTCCACGCTGCCCTCCAATACTAAATTGGTGATCCCTTGATGCCTCAGAACATGTCCTACCAACCGATCCCTTCTTCTGGTCAAGTTGTGCCACAAACTCCTCTTCTCCCCAATCCTATTCAGTACCTCCTCATTAGTTATGTGATCTACCCATCTAATCTTCAGCATTCTTCTGTAGCACCACATTTCGAAAGCTTCTATTCTCTTCTTGTCCATGGTACATAGCCAACTTAATTCAACAATGCGTATTATATCAAGCACAATCAGGTCAACTCCTACAGTGTGGCTGCCCGTTCTCAGTAACATAGCCCCTCCTAACCTGCGCCAAGAACATGCTCTGGTTAGAGAATTTCAAAAAATCATGACCAACCCTCAATTACAAATCCGTGAAGATACTCACGACATCCAAGTAAACCGACTCCGGTCTAGGCATCCTCCACTAAAGACCGCACAGGCGTTGCACCAAACCAACTTTAAAATAAATGACCGATGGAAAGAGGAATGGGAGAGCAGAACAGCAGTAAACTGCCACAGTATGCCATGCATCTTTAGTAAACCAAAAGGATTTGATTGCCCTGTAAAGTTTGGTCAACTCTTAGTCGCATCAGAACCAATTGACGGAGATGCGCCGACTCCTTACACAGATGGGGTAAACTTCCTTCGGCCGCTTACGACTGTGGCGCTGAGAGACAGACGGTCAAACACATCGTGCAGGAATGCCCACTAAGGGCTTATGAGGGTGACCCACAGGATTTCCTAATGGCTACCCAAGAGGCAATCGACTAAACATTATCTAAGCTGGACGTTTGTTTGTGATTGCTCTTCTGTGAGTGTAAATTTACAATTGATGGTGTCCGTTTATACAAACTTATTTATTGTTCTGTTTATACATATGTGATTTTTTTTAAAATCGTGTTGTTTCTGTAATGTTTATTGTGATGTTATGAGCCATACGCTAAATAAATAAATAAATAAATAAATAAAGTGCAGGGGGCGATGTATAATTTTCTTCCTAAAACCAGTTTATTGGCCAAGATCGCTTGCTATTTAAACATAATTACCGGATTACCGGTTTCGGTAGTATGAATTGCCATCCTCAGATTCATAAAACCGGGAGTGGTAATTACACCATACAGTGCTTACCCCACTCTGTCACACGAGGATTATACAGTATGAATAAAAAAGTTGAGGCATTACAGTGACACGACATTTCCACATGAGGACTATACAATATGGATAAAAAAGTTGAGGCGTTACAGTGACAGAGTGGTGTAAGCATTGTATGATGTAACTACCACTACCCAGTTTTGTGGATCTGAGAATGGCAACACATATTGCCGAAACTAGTAATACAGTACCTGTGTTCATATAGCGGTCTTGGCAAATAAATTGCTTTTCAAAAGATTAAAATACTACGTTTATTCAGTTGTAGTTTTTACAAGGCATAACAATAATTACCTCGGTTTTGGTTCTAGTAGGAAATTTTGGGTCATATAACTTTCAACCAGTTTAGATGTAAAGACTGATGTTCTGAAACTGAGTTCGTGTCCAGCTGTGTGGTGTGCCTTCTTAGCTGCACATCCCAGACCATTGTTGTTACCATCCCTGACTTTAAACAAATCTATATTTGATGAGGCAGTAGCATTAATAGCATTCCCATGTTTAGCTGTCTTCTCGTGGTCTTTAATACCACCATTTTCTTTATGTGCCACAAAAGATTTCCATTATATAGTGTGCAGTAAAGAGTTTCACTGTTACTGTCATAACACAGTTTCAAAAATTTGTATTCCTGTTGCAGGTTAAAAGTATACACACATTTTCTTTCGCTCATTTCTAAACGAAAAAGCAAAAACCCAATACAGATAAAATTATCAAAAAAGTGTAGAAGGTGTTACTTCATTCAAGGAAACGACATAAATACATTGCCTCTGATGTGTTCCCAAATGACTGACAGTAAGTCAAAAGTTGTCGCAAAACCGGTAAGCTCGCTTCCCCATTGACGTCAGCTCTTGCTCCAACGTCGGCTGAAAGAGGCGCCGCTGTAAGAGAATGTTTAAAAACGCGATGTCGAACATATGGGTCTAAAATTAAAATAGGGTCCTCTGCAGTCATAAAATTCCCTAACCCCGGACACTCTTGCAACGCTGAGCATTATTCCGGACACCACTAAAAAATCAAGACTGTCTGCCTTAAGCCTTAATCCCGGACGTGTTACAGCCTTGCCCTTTGGTTAGCCGACGACTATGTCGTCATGAAGGGGCGTCCGGGAACATAGTTGGAACAAAATAAACCTGCTGACGCCGTACGATGTGGCAAATGCTCTAAAAGAGAGAGCTTAAGGCAAATGCCGGGATAGTTCCACTACGATGAATCTCTTTGGGACAGAAAAGCTTCTGTCTATAAATATACACAGATTTAGAAAGCACCGCTTGTGGGGAATTCAGCATGCTCTTTAACCGTATAATATCCTATGAACCACAGATCAAGCGCAACAGGCAGATTCCATATCCCTTGGTTTCCTGAATGTGTTTGACACAGTTCCCCACTGCAGACTGTTAACGAAGGTCCGAATGTACGGGATCGGTTCTCAGATTTATGAGCGGCCCGAAGACTTCTTAAGAAATAGGACCCAACACTTAGTCCTGAACAACGAGTGTTCGTCATAAACAAGGATACCGTAAGGCTTACCTCAGGGAAGTATCATAGAAGCGCTCTTGTTCTCTACACACGGTGTCACAGGACGAATGGTCAGTATTCAGGAAAATTACAGAAACGATCATCGAAGCAAAAACGTCTAGTAAACATGGGCTAGAAAATGCCCATCTTAAGAGCTATGAGCACTTCGATACTGTGAAACATATCTCTCTGACTGAACAACTGCTCGTCATTTCACAGCTAATGTGTACTAGTTATTTATTTATTTTTTGTTTGGGTCTACAGTACATCCTTCCAAAATGTGGAAAGCACAGTATTGAAAATGAAGAAGTGCTCATAGCTCCTGAGGTATGCATTTCAGAACCCATGTTTACTAGACGTTTTTGTTTCCAGTGATCGTTCCTGTGATATACTTGAAAACTGACCGCTCCTCCAGGGACAGCTTCTATACGTAAATGATCTGACAGATTGGGTGTGCAGCAATCCTCGAAAGTTTGCTGACGACGTTGTAGTGAGCAGGGAGTCTCGTCGTTGAGTAACTGTCGGAGTATAGAGGGTGACTTTACAGAATTTCTATTTGGTGTGATGAATGGCGGCTTGCCCTGAATGCAGAAAAATGTAAGCTAATACGAATGAATAGGAAAACAATCACGTAATGTATGAATACTGTATTAGTGGTGCGCTCTTGATACAGTCACGTTGATTAAGTATTCACGCCCGACGTTGCAAAGCGATATGAAATGGAACGAGCACGAAAGATCGGGAGTAGGGAAGGCGAATGGTCGACTTCGGTTTATTAAGAGAATTAGAGAGAAGTGTAGCTTATTGTTGTGTACATAGTTCCGCGTAGTCAGGGCGTACACAACTTTCCCACTAGAGCGCGCCCCGCTAAGCACAACAGCACAGGCACAGCGCTCGTCCGTCTCCGCACTACGAGATGGCGCTGTCTTAGACACGGACCAAATTCTGCTTCCGCCGATCCGCGTATTAATATGTAACGCAGCCAATGAGATTGCTGCTAACGTAGAACATTTTCTCCTCGCGCATCACACTCGCGCAGTGATACCTGAACGCGCGAGGTATTGTAACGAGTGTACAGACCTCCGATTAGTCAGTCTGCATTTGTCTGTACCAGTCTATAGTCAAGTTTCAGTCTTCGCCTAATAAGATTATCATATTCCTGTACATAGCCATGAAGATAAATGTATAGACACTTTTGTCAACTATCAGAGATATGTGAGAATAAGATTAACGTACCAAGACCAAAGGAACTTTAGATTGTCAATTGTAAACAGCATCCATAATCAAGTTAATTAATATCTATGCTTTTTATTATTTTAATAAATGTGTGTGAAAATTAATCAAGTTCTGTTTAAAGTTGGTCACCATCAATCTGCTACTCTAAGCGTGCAAGTGGCATTTCTATCGTCTGACCTAACGGCAGAAGATAAACACGCCACGATAAGACCACGAGACATATTGCTGACACTTGCCTACTTCGTTAGAGCGACAAGTCAAATAATCTGATGGTGTGTGTACCGAAGGTCTTACTGTACGCACACCACATTGGCGACGAGGTACTAAGGAAACAAATGATTTCAGCACAATTACGGATGACCACGTGTGAGCCTGAAATAAAATAGAATCACAGTGGACTTCAGGAAATTACATACTTGACTGTTAACCCGCTCTCTTGCAGCTAAAATATCATTATTGCAGTAATCTGGTCGCACTTGGAATTTTCTGATAACCATGGACCTCAGGGCGCAGATCGTAAATCTCATGGCACAAATACAACAGACGCAACAGGCGTTGCTTACAAGAGTGGAACGTTTGGAGTCGCAGCCTGCCGTAGCGTCTCCGCTACAAATTAAACTTCCGCCACCACCTTTCGCAGTTTACAACAGCAAGGAAGAAGCGTGGCCGGACTATGCAGCACGCCTGGAACAGCACTTCCTCACACACCAGATATCAGGTGATGTAGAAAAAAGATCTTATTTTTTGGCGAATGCTGCGCAGCTATCTACAACCTACTCTTAAAACTGAGTCCGACTTGTGAACCGACAAATTTGTCCTTCCCAGCTATTAAAGACTTACTCGAAAAATACTTCGACAAGCAAACGCATGTCGCTGCTGCAAGGCATAAATCTTACTTATGCAAGAAACAGACACAGCAGACATACCCGGAATGGATTACTCAGTTGCAAGGATTAACTAGGAACTGCAAATTTATTTGTGAAAACGAAAAGTGTAAAAAGTCCTATGCAGATTCTTTAATACGTGATATGCTCATAATGCATTCACCAGACGAGAAATTAAGGAAAGAGCTCCTTAGTTTACTCAATGCGTCCTTGCAAGATTGTTAAACAATCATTAGAGCACACGAACAAAGCCAAGCTTCTGTGAGTGTGGTACAAGACGACGGCTGTGACGTGTTCGCGACACAGGCACGCGAAACGGGGCAACGCGGCCCGCGTACCCAAGGCCGTAAACAGAACAGCAAGGCTAGGCTCACGCGATCTAAGAACGGATCACACACCCAAGCTAAAAGACTAAAGTTGAAATCATGTCTTAAATGTGAAATCAATCATCACAGAGACAATTGTTACTATCGTAACGCACATTGTGACTTTTGCAAACGTAAAGGGCACAAATCATAAGTGTGTAATAAGAAAAGTGTACAGTCTAGAAATAAGTTTAGCAATAAGAAAGTGCTTAATTTTAAGAAGTATACCTCCAACGCGTGTGATGATATAAATAGGCAAGACTATATTCAGGTTTCCAAAGTTAAACATAAAGTTAATGCTATTGTACAAAATAGGAACAAATCTTTGTATGTCACATTACTGGTGAACAAAATACCTACCAAATTCCAGATTGACACAGGATCGTCGATCTCTATCATAAATCTGCACACGCATAAACGGCTAGGTTCTCCAAAATTGCAGCATTTTGACAGCTCACTGTACAGCTACAGTAATGAACAAATTCCAATCAAAGGTGCACTGAGGACGGAAGAAACTTACAGTTTACCAAGACGGCTACTTTGGCAGTAGTTAACACCCATAAGGCATCAAACTTGCTGGGTCTGGATCTCTTTAACGAATTAGGCTTCACAGTCCATGAAGTGAAACAGGTCACACATGAAGTTCCGAAAGGAAAATTACAAACAGTGCTGCAGAAGTACGAAGATATTTTTTCCTCCGCGACAGGCAGTGTCAGAGATTTCCAGGCACACATTACGCTGACACTGAATGCAGTGCCGAAGTTTTGCAAAGCTAGAACTGTCCCTTACGCAATGAAAGAACGCGTAAAACAAGAACTTGACCGTTTAGAAGGCAATGGTATTATCTAACCAGTCACATGTAGCGCCTGGGCAACACCAATCGTTGTACTAGAAAAGCCAAATGGATCGTTACGTATCTGTGGAGATTTCAAATGGCTCTGAGCACTATGGGACTCAACTGCTGTGGTCATCAGTCCCCTAGAACTTAGAACTACTTAAACCTAACTAACCTAAGGACATCACACACATCCATGCCCGAGGCAGGATTCGAACCTGCGACCGTAGCAGTCGCACGGTTCCGGAATGCGCGCCTAGAACCGCGAGACCACCGCGGCCGGCGGTGGAGATTTCAAGAATACTGTCTATTCACAGTGCATTATAGATACATACCCGATTCCGAAACCGGAAGAACTGACGTATAAACTAGCAGGGGGTGTGTATTTCGCTAAACTGGATTTAAAGGAAGCATATCTGCAGATCCCTTTAGACAAAGATATACAAAAGTTTATGGTCATAAATACTCCATTTGGATTGTACAGATACAAGCGCTTACCATTTGGTATCGCTAGCGCACCAAGCATCTTTCAACGTTACTTGGATCAATTAATTAGAAACTGTCCTAACGCAGTTAACTATCTCGATGACATAATCGTCTCGGGAAAAACTCCACAAGATTTACTAGATAACCTGGAAGAACTGTTCAAGGTTCTCAGAAAGGCCAATCTCAGGTGCAACAAGGACAAATGTATATTTTTTGTCAAGAAAATTCAGTATTTAGGACATATATTGTCAAATAACGGAATCAGTCCGACACCACAACATATAGAAGCAATACAGAAATTGCCAGCTCCGAAAGACTTAAAGCTACTAAGAGCTTTATTAGGCCAAATTAATTATTACCTGAAATTCATACCGAAAGCAGCTGAAATTTCCGAACCGTTGCACAGATTGCTTCGCAAAGGAGTCGCGTGGAATTGGTCCAAAGAATGCCAGCGCGCATTCGACTAACTGAAACAAAGTTTAGTAGACGCAAAATGTCTTAAGACATAGGACCCGCAAAAGTTGATCACTATTGCGGCGGACTCGTCAGATTACGGGATCGGTGCAGTCATGTCCCATAAACATCACGGAATTGAACGACCGATTGCATACGCGTCGAAAACATTAAACTCAAGTCAACAAAACTATAGCCAAGTAGAAAAAGAGGCACTAGCAATTATCTTTGCAGTGAAGAAGTTTCATGACTACATATACGGACGAAAATTTATTCTGCTCACAGACCATAAGCCATTGGTGACAATATTCGGACCACATAATAGTGTATCCACTAAGACAGCACAGCGTTTACGACGCTGGGCGTTGCTACTGTCTCATTACAACTACGAGATCTTATATAGATCGACGGCAAAACATGCCAACGCCGATGTACTTTCACGTCTACCGGCGGGTCAAGATGAACATTTTGACAAATCAGAGGACGTATGTTTTCAGATAGATGTAATCAGTGAGGACGTCATGGACAATTTCCCCGTCAATGCCACTTTAATAGCTAAGTCAGTGCCCAAAGATCCAGTGTTATCAAAGATAAAGTAGTATATTCTTACGGAATGGCCAACCGATAAGAACATGTTGGCTCAGCCAGAAGTGAAATCTTATTGGAACATGAGACATGCTCTCACGGTGCACAAAGGCGTCATATTAGTTCACAGTGAAACGGGAAAAACAAGAGAAGTTATACCCAAAGCTCTCAGGAATAAAGTGTTAAAAATGTTACACCAATGTCATTGGGGCATAGTACGCACGAAACGCATGGCCAGAGAACATTGCTACTGGAAGGACATTGATAAAGATATTGAAACAATGCCTCAAACCATAGCGACCGATAACGGTACACAATTTACGTCGCAAGAATTCCAGTCATTCTGTCAGATGAACGGAATTGCACATTACAGGACGGCACCATTTCACCCTGAGGCTAATGGCCTCGCCGAACGATTCGTACGAACGTTCAAGGCACACATGACAAAGTTGGTGCAACAGTACAACAAAGAGACTTCCTTATTAATTTTTCTGTCACAATACAGAGCTACTCCGCACGAGACACAGTCACCAGCAGAAAAACTGCATGGGCGACAACACAGGACTTTGATGTCTATCCTAAAACCCACAACGCATCCGCAAAATGATCAACGAACGTCGAAAGGACGACGATTCCACGTAAACGACAGTCCTCTTAACTGTCTACAGTCGAGGAAAGCGTACTGGGACACAAGGAATCATTGTAGAATGCATTGGAAATGTCATGTATAGAATAAGAACGCAAAGCGGCATAGTTATTCGCCATACTAATCAATTACGGCAGCAAAGACAGCAGTCACATATAGGCAGAACACCTAGGCTGTATCATTTTGCAGACTCAGAAGCAGATGTGAACCCCGAGCAGCTCGCAGGATTCCAGACGCCGACACCGGCAGCCGCCGTCGACGCTGACACCGCCGCCGAAGCCGACGCAGCACCTTCATGGGCAGCCGATTACACCAGACGTCCGCAGCCGACATCACCAGAGATGGACGTCGAAGAAGAATTAGACCAATGTACCGATGTTGAAATGCAATTACGTAACAAAATTTTTGCTTCTCCGGTTCTCTGTTCCGTAGGTTTTGAGTGGGTTTACCTAGCGGACCGCGGGCGAATGCCACGGGGAGCAACATGTGTGCACCCACAGACATACGCACGCCGGAAAGCAAGGAAGCAGAAAAAAGGCTTTTCAAGCAAACTTCAAAAGCTTTTTTTCTTTCCCCGGAAGGGAGGAATGTTGTGTACATAGTTCCGCGTAGTCAGCGCGTACACAACTTTCCCACTAGAGCGCGCCGCGCTAAGCACAACAGCGCAGGCGCAGCGCTCGTCCGTCTCCGCACTACGAGATGGCGCTGTCTTAGAGACGGACCAAATCCTGCTTCCGCCGATCCACGTATTAATATGTAACGCAGCCAATGAGATCGCTGCTAACGCAGAATCTTTTCTCCTCGCGGATCACACTCGCGTAGTGATACCTGAACGCGTGAGGTATTATAAGGAGTGTACAGACCTCCGATTAGTCAGTCTGCATCAGTCTGCATTGTCTGTACCAGTCTATAGTCAAGTTTCAGTCTGCGTCTAATAAGATTATCATATTCCTGTACATAGCTATGAAGATAAATGTATAGACACTTTTGTCAACTATCAGAGATATGTGAGAATAAGATTAACGTACCGAGACCAAAGGAACTTCAGATTGTCAATTGTAAACAGCATCCAGAATCAAGTTAAGTAATTTCTATGCTTTTTATTATTTTAATAAATGTGTGTGAAAATTAATCAAGTTCTGTTTAAAGTTGGTCACCGTCAATCTGCTACTCTAAGTGTGCAAGTGGCATTTCTATCGTCCGACCTAACGGCAGAAGATAAACACACCACGATAAGACCACGAGACATATTGCTGACACTCGCCTACTTCGTTAGAGCGACAAGTCAAATAATCTGATGGTGTGTGTACCGAAGGTCTTACAGTACGCACAACACACTTATCTAAAAATGAGACTGCTTACAGAGCGCTAATGCGACCCATTATAAAGTACTGATCGAGTGCTTGGGATCCCCACCAGGTCGGACTGAAGGAAGACGTCGAAGCAATTCAGAGGTGGGTTACGTTTGTTACCAGTAGCTTCGATCAACACGTGAGCATTACGGAAACCCTTCGTGAGCTCTCGCCAACATATATATATATAGAAGTGACAAAAGTCGTGGGAGATCTCCTAATATTGTTTCGGACCTCCTTTTTCCCGGCGTAGCTCAGCAATTCAATGTGGCATGTACTAATAAAGTCGTTGGGAGTCCTCTCCTTAAACAATGAGCCATGCTGCCTCTATAGCTGTCCATAATTTCGAAGGGGTTGCCGGTGCAGGATTTTGTGCACAAAATGACCTCTAGATTATTCCTTAAATGTTTGATGTAATTCACGTAGCGCTCTCTGGGTGGTAAAACCGTTCGCTCGAACTGTCCAGAATGCTCTTCAAAACAATCGCGAACAAATGTTGGCCGGTGACTTTGGCGCATTGTCATCCATAAAAATTCCATCATTGTTCCGGAACACACACTACTGGTCATTAAAATTCCTACACCTAGAACAAATGCAGATGATAAACGGGTATTCATTGGACAAATATATTATACTAGAACTGACATGTGATTGCATTTTCACGCAATTTGGGTGCATAGATCCTGAGAAATCAGTACCCAGAACAACCACGTCTGCCCGTAATAACGGCCTTGATACGCCTGGGCATTGAGTCAAACAGAGCTTGAATGGCGTGTTCAGGTACAGCTGCCCACGCAGCTTCAACACGATCATCAAGAGGAGTGACTGGCGTATTGTGACGAGCCAGTTGCTCGGCCACCATTGCCCAGACGTTTTCAATTGGTGAGAGATATGGAGAATGTGCTGGCCAGGGCAGCGGCCGAACATTGTTTGTATACAGTAAGGCCTGTACAGGACCTGCAACATGCGGTCGTGCATTATCTTGCTGAAATGTAGGGTTTCACAGGGATCGAATGAAGGGTAGAGCCACGGGTCGTAACACATCTGAAATGTAGCGTCCACTGTTCAAAGTGACGTCAATGCGAACAAGAGGTGACCGAGACGTGTAACCCATTGCACCCCATACCATCACGTCGGGTGATACGGCAGTATGGCGATGACGAATACACGCTTCCAATGTGCGTTCACCGCGATGTCGCCAAACACGGATGCGACCATCATGATGCTGTAAACAGAACCTGGATTCATTCGAAAAAATGACGTTGTGGCATTCGTACACCCAGGTTTGTCGTTGAGTACACCATCGCAGGCGTTCCTGTCTGTGATGCAGCATCAAGGGTAACCGCAGCCATGGTCTCCGAGCTGATAGTACCTGCTGCTGCAAACGTCGTCGAACTGTTCGTGCAGATGGTTGTTGTCTTGCAAACGTCCCCATCTGTTGACTCAGGGATGGAGACGTGGCTGCACGATCCGTAACAGCCATGCGGATAAGATGCCTGTCATCTCGACTGCTAGTGATACGAGGCCGTTGAGATCCAGCACGGCGTTCCGTATTACCCTCCTGAACCCACCGATTCCATGTTCTGGTAACAGTGACTGGATCTCGACCAACGCGAGCAGCAGTGTCGCGATACGATAAACCGTAATCGCGATAGGCTACAATCCGACCTTTATCGACGTCGGAAACGTGATGGTACGCATTTCTCCTCCTTACACGTGGTATCACAACGTTTCACCAGGCAACGCCGGTCAACTGCTGTTTGTGAACGAGAAGTCGGTTGGAAACTTTCCTCATGTCAGCACGTTGTAGGTATCGCCACCGACGCCAACGTTGTGTGAATGCTCTGAAAAGCTAATCATTTGCATATCACAGCATCTTCTTCCTGTCGGTTAAATTTCGCGTCTGTAGCACGTAATCTTCGTGGTGTAGCAATTTTAATGGCCAGTAGTGTATGTCACAGAACGTGCTGGAAATGTTTTCCTCTTTCTTGAAGGAATAGTTAACTCGTTTACATGTATTTGACAAGCAACTGTACCGATTTTTCACGTGTAATCGAAAGCAAATAATCAATTATCGCTGTTTTCAGTTCATCTGTTGTCCTTGGGTTTTATATAATACACATATGTTTTAGCCGTACGCCGAGGAAAATAGTCGGACAGAGACTGATCCTGTGAGCACGAAGGTCAGAGACCTTTCGTAATTACCCTGTCTCCAAAGATTTCATCTAAAATCGTAGGAACTGGGGTACCATATGAGCTGTACCGTTGTCTTGTTGGAGAGTGAGTGTTCTAATTTGTCTGGGAACAGCACACATCAGAAGTGACGGTATTGTGGCAGAAAATCGGCCCTATAATTCGCGCTCGTGTTATGGCAACCCACATGCACATTTTCTGTGCGTGGTACAGCGTTTCTCTTAAGGCATGTGGATTTTCTGATGACCAAATACGTAAATTTTGGGAATTAATATCCAGACAGCCGAAACCAAGCCTCATCTGGGAGAAAGGCTTGATGTAAAACATAAACTCCAAGTCGATTAAGAAATCGCTGAAACCTTTCACAACACGCTATTCATTTCGCGTGGTCCACACAATATAACAGTTGCACAGCAGTAATTTGGTACGGATGCATCCCCAGTTCTTTCGTTCCCGACTTATGTGGTGTCGTACGAGAGACTTTAGCCTCTTGCTATAATCACTGATGTTGCTGGACTCTGCAGCATGATGTCCGAAATGTCGTCAAGCTTCCGTTCTATTAAAAGTGTGGGCCTACCAGTTCGTAGTGAATCATGAGCTGAACCTGTTGTCTGGAATTTGCAAATTAAATCACGTACAGTGTCACGATGTGGACACCTCGAAGTAGGAAAGCGCAGTCTACATTGCCGACTCTCATGCCCCGTAAAGTTTCCTCCTGCACGGGAAAACTCTTCCACTAAAAAAGCTCTCTCTGCAATAGTAACCATTCTCAACACATTCATTTTGCAGAAGAACTAGGCCGGCCGCGGTGGTCTCGCGGTTCTAGGCGCGCAGTCCGGAACCGTGGGACTGCTACGGTCGCAGGTTCGAATCCTGCCTCGGGCATGGATGTGTGTGATGTCCTTAGGTTAGTTAGGTTTAAGTAGTTCTAAGTTCTAGGGGACTGATAACCACAGCAGTTGAGTCCCATAGTGCTCAGAGCCATTTTGAACCAGAAGAACTAGACAACAGCACAACTGACAGGTGCAACGCACAAGCAGCACTATTACCCCCACCGTACCCCCACAGGTCAACGGGACAGGTGCAGGCGAGACTTGAATGTGCTGCCAACATTACGGGCCCACAAGGCGAGACGTGCGACGTCCGTCGTCGCGGAGAGACCATGCGGACGCACTGCATCACAGTTAGAAATTGTGTGCTTGTTTTGAGACATCTTAACTGGCAGCTTATAAACATACAGACTCTGTTCATCCAGTATTTGAGAATTAGAGCATTTAGCTAATTCCAACAAACTTAACATGTAATTCCTATACTTTCTCTCCGTGATACCTCCCACAAGATGCTGAAAGGAAAAGAGAAATTTGTTGCTCACTAAATGTTCGTTTCAGTATCAGGCATGATGTTTCAATTTATTACTTCTTTACCAACGACTCTATTCTCAGCACAGTTTGCAAACAGGATCCACATATACTACTGAATGTATCTGCAAATTTATATCATTGTAAGACACTTAGTTCAGTAGATATGACGTCATTAACATCGTGATGCTCGAAAAACTAGCGTTTTCATAAAATGGATCGCAAAGTACCCAGTGTTTCGTAATGAGAGCACTTCTTACTACCTCAACAACGACTGAACGGTCAACTTTAAGCCTCTTACCTACTGTGGAGGACGCAACAGCATTACAAGATGCTCATTAAAACGCCGGGCGAAATGGACGTTATTCGATATCGTGCTCCGTTGAGCACGGTGATCTGAACGTCACTTCATCTGAAAACAAGGCCAGTGTCTTAATCTAGCGTCACATTGCTCGGTACAGGAATGTTGTTTGGTATGTTGTCTGAAATCTTGTGTGTTTATAAATTGGTTTAAAAATAATTTACTGTGATCTACGTAAATACCAAAGAAGGGCTTCCGTAAGAGGAATTTGGGCACACGGACGGAGTGGATAATGTCTTGGAAAGAGATTGCAACATGAATATCAACAATAGTAAAACAAGGATAATAGAATGTAGTCTCCAAGAATCTGGCGATGATGACGAAGTTAGATTAGGAAACGAGACACTAAAAGCGGTTAAGTTTTGTTGTTTTGATAGCAAGACAACTGACTGACAAGAAAAGTTTTACCGAGAAAGAGAAATTTCTTAACAGAGAAAATGAATTTAAGAACGAAGAAGCTTTTTCAGAAAGCATTTGCGCAGAAGCGAAACGTGGGCGATAAGCAGTTCGGGCGCAACAACAATAGAAGCTCCTGAAATGTATTGCTACAGAACAATACTGAAGATCAGATGACTACATCGATTTGCAGACGAAGAAGAACTGAATCAAATTTTATATTAAAAAAAAACAATTTATGGCACAGCTTGACTAAAGAAGGGATCAGGTACTAGGACAGGCTCTAGGCCATCAATGAATCGCCAGTTTCGTGAAGGAGCGGAGGGTAGGAGGTAAAATTTGTAGAACGGCCGAAGCTTGACTGCAGTAAGCGGATCTAAATGGATGTACGCTCCAGTAGCTATGCAGAGGTGAAGAGGTTTCCACATGTTTCCATTGGTGTTAACGGCTGGCCAGAATGGGTACATCCAAACAATACCCAGGCTAAAAGCTTTCTTTTCATATGAGACCAAAGTCTGTCGACTTGGTGGCTCCTTACCGAAGTGTTCACCAAATCTATCCATTATCTAAGTCATGTTTTTTAACAGCTTACGTTAATGGACCCACACAGCTGTCATTAAGAATCCCACAAAAGTGAAGTCGCTGCTAACTCCCATTCTTCTTCGCCAAACACGGAAAGGCGAACGATGAATTAGCCAACGCACTGACTTTATTCTGCTCCCAGGGCAGTCAAATGGCAACTAAGAGGCAATCAGGTTGCAATTCACCTGAGGAGCACTGTTGTCGAATCAGCGATCGGGACGGGAAATTCAGATATTGAAGATGTTACACGCATTTAGTTCATGTGTAAAGGTACTTTCTGGCCTCACAGCGTAAGTAGCACAATATTTATTCGTTATCATGCTTTCAGTTAGAATACATTCAGTAAACGGCTAACATGGTCATTCAATTTCAATTGCAGGTTGCCCATCTAGCGACTTCCAGCGGCATCAAAAATTTAATTTGTAGTATTTCATACAGTCATTGACAAAATCTAGAAATTTAAAGTACTCTCGTAACTTAGACATTAAGAGGTATAATCTTATGTTAAAAGTTTGACTCAATAAGACGAGTATTAAAGTTACAAATTGTGTATACGTTTTGTTGCAGCGTAGCTCAGAGGCGCAAATTACCCAGACTATATTCATCCAATATTTGAGAATGAGAGCATTTAGTGACTTCCAACAAACTTTTCGAAACTTTTTCTCGCTGATATCCTCCACAAATTAATTACAGGAAAAAAGTTCATCGCTTATTATATTTTCGCTGTTCATACAGTAAATCTCCAGCTTCAGGCATGAAGTTCTAATTTATTACTTGTTTAATACTAACTTTATTCTCAACAAATTTTGCACACGGTATCGGTATTCATCACCAAATGTAACTGCAAAATTACATCATTGCTCGACAAACTGTACACAAGTTATGACGTCATAAAGCTAGATTAAAAAAAAAAACTACGCAATATTTGCCAAAAAGGTCTTACATGAACATACGAAGTGGTTATCACTTGCTTGTTTTATCAGTTGTAACAATAAATTTTTCATTAATGTATGAGTAAATAATCCGGAATAAATACAATCAACACATGGCGGTGTGAGCCAATAAATAAGTCGCCAACGCCGGAACACCGCATATTGTTTAAAATTTCACACACATATAAAAGCTTGCAGCATATGTTGTGTGAAAGGTAGCCGATACACAGTATTGTGTGGCCAATGCTTAATGATCTGCTGTCAGATCAAAATGGCAGGTGTGCTATAAGTGTGTACCCGATTTTTGTGAGCCGAGAGATTGTTGGCGAAATTCCTCCCATATATGGTTAGAACTTTATTTCGTGGAAGGCTGTGTTCATTTGCATACAGGAATTCAAAAAAGGTCAACAAAAAGTCACAAACAAGAAGCGTCCTGGTCTTGCTGGTTATCCAGTGATGACACGTTGTTTCCCTGTCTAGGAATATTTCTCTGTCCCAGGACACATCGGTCACGTGGATTGCAGAAATTTAAAAACCAAATAAACTTATTATACCACGAAAGGTCACCAGCAATTCTATGCTGCAGGCTTTTAATGTATTGCCGAACGACGGCGTCAGTGTTTAATTTTACAAGGGAATTATGTTGAAAAAGGAAATAAATTTCAGGCTGTTACTCGCGGCTCTGATGTCTCTGTCGCGCGCTTTGCAACTTATTTATTGACTCACAGTCGTAATTAGGGTTTTGCTTCTTCAACCATAAAGGATTTACGTACACAACATCAAATGTTCAACACATTAACTTACCTGAAAAATAATCAGACTTTTGAAGTTGTTTTAAACGTGGGTGTTCAATGCCTCATAAAACCGAGGGAGGGAAGGCAGTACAAGTCAGTACCTAAATGAAGAAATTTTCGTAGAAACAAATATGAGACACTCCTGGGCCTTTTTTTTTTTTTTTTACAGAAGGTAAGTACGTCAGGTATCTTCCCTTAATAAAGTCAATACCCCTCGTCTACTCAATACAGTACCAGCTATTTGTTGTACAACATGCAGCTTCCTGATATGTATGTGGGTTGCGCTGATACATTGTGCGATAGGAGGACAGCAGCAGCAGCATGGCTGCCGCGATGGCCGCAAGTCGCATGCAGACCTCACGCGCATCATATGTGGGCCACAGCGCGTGCAGGAATGTAGTCGCAGTGGCGAAGATTACAAATTCTACCAGACCAACGGAGCGTGGGTTCAGAATTAAAAATTCCAGAGAGATGCCTTATGTTGCCAGGAAGAGTGTTACTGTAGGTACTCGGTTAATAGAATGTAGTGCTATCTCGGCTTATACTTTTTTCGCTACTCGCAGCCCTGGCGTCGTGAAGTTATTGAATGAAGTAAAAATGTAATATTGGAGGTATGTTCCGTCTATGCAACTGACTGAAGGTAGTTTATTTATTGCTATACGCTTTTCGCTTGTTTTATTTGTGAAGCAACTTCAGTAGCCTGCAATAGATATTTCTTTCTATACATATAATAAATATATTATGTGGCACTTACAGAATGTTGCTACGTTACATTTTCTCGTGTTTTTCTCTTTTTTTTTTAGGTTAGAATCAACTTTTCCAGGGCAAATTTCGTGATGTGATTTTATCGTTCGGTGTTACTAACGATTTCCAGCGCTGTTAGCTGATTCATATGGCCCTGAAGATACGTATATTCGATAAGTTTCCATGCTCCAGTTGGCCGACTTCTGGCGTTCTTTCACGAAAAAAAAAAAATTTCCCACTCTCAAGAAAGAATGACACAATTACACACAGCAAAATACACACACACACACTCACACACACACAGACAACAAATGCAAAAATCACACACACAACACAAACAAAAGACGACACACGACAATTAGCAACATTACACACCGAAAACAGAAATATGTTGATCAGAAAATGGAAAGTGCAAGTGATTTATCCGATATGTTAAATTAAATGTGGGTGAAAGAACACCGGAAATAAGACCAACTGGAGCATGTCAACTAATGAATGCATCTCCAGGACCACACGCGTGAGATAACAGCACTGGAAATCTTAAGTCACACCGAATGATAATTTCACATAACGAAATTTGTGCTACAAAAGTTGATTCTAACCTCAAAAAAAAAAAAAAACACGACAAAATGCAACATATTGTAACAACCACATAAAACGTTAGTTATATGTATACAAAGAAACGTGTATTACAGGCCACTGAAGACGCTTCGCCGGCCGGAGTGGCCGTGCGGTTCTGGGCGCTACAGTCTGGAGCCGAGCGACCGCTACGGTCGCAGGTTCGAATCCTGCCTCGGGCATGGATGTGTGTGATGTCCTTAGGTTAGTTAGGTTTAATTAGTTCTAAGTTCTAGGCGACTGATGACCTCCGAAGTTAAGTCGCATAGTGCTCAGAGCCATTTGAACCATTTTTTGAAGACGCTTCCCAAACAAAAGAAACGAAATGTGAATGGCAATAAACAAACTGCTTTCAAATAGTTATATACACGAAACGAATTTTAAAGCAACTAAGGAAAGACAAAAAACAGAAAAAAATGACAAAAAATGTAACTACTATTCAAGTAAGTGTTATATATAAAAGAAGAAAGGAGTGATAGTTCTGCAAGGTTCGCAGAAGAGATTCTGTGAAGTTTGGAAAGTAGGAGACGAGGAAGTGGCAGAACTGAAGCTGTGATGATGGGTCGTGAGTCGTGCTTGGGTTGCTCAGATGGTAGAGTACTTGCCCCCGAAAGGCAAAGGTCCCGAGTTCGAGTCTCGGTCCGGCACACAGTTTTAATCTGCCAGAAAGTTTTATATCAGCGCACCGTCCGCTGCAGAGTGAATAATCTCATTCTGGTAAGTTTGATTGGTTTTAAATTGAAGATATTGAAATGCAACTGACTGATTTCCGTCTTGTTCGATACCGTTTCAAAAATCTAGCAAAACAAGAAATGGAATACATCAAAACGAATCAGAAAGATTAGCACTCAGTACGAGCAAACTTGCCGACATTAAAATTACGGAAACGTGGAATTCAACTCCAGGCACATATAAGTGTCTAAGGAAGAGGGTGTGTGCTATCTTGCCAATATTTTCATCTACCTATTCCTGTGAGTCAGTAATTTATGAAACACAAAACATTTAAGACTCAATAAGAAACTGTTTTCCAAACGACTGAGTTAGCCTTGTATTAAGCTAAACATTACTTAAAATAAATTATTTGCCATCGAATCTGCAACAGCAGATATTTGTTTAGTTTTTCTTTCATTTGTATAAACTAAAACTATTTATTCTATGATTGCTGTCTGAAGGATTCCTTTGGAAAAAATGCCACGTAGATGTGCAAAGGTTCGCCTGGACTAGACAGTCGTAACTGGTACAGGCAATAAACAACTTTTTTAGCGGTAACTGAAATAAACCTTACAGTATTCCTCTGAACAATCGTTCTAACTGATCCGTTATGCCGACAGAAGCAAATTCATTGCTATCTTCCTTGTCGGGGAATGGCAACAATATCGCTGACGGTGGAACGTCTCTGACATTTTATCTCTGTCATTGTTGTGTTTTCCCTGCTGTAATTGAAATAAAGCACAATTTCTTCTGTTGAGTTACATGACGTCCGGCATCGAAATTTCACGAAAATCGGTGTCGAAACTCGCGAGTAAATCAAGAAAATATCGAATATGGCTAGAGGCTGACGGAGCCACTTCGGGCGATTTAAATCTCACAGTTCCGCCAAACTGAACACGGACACAGTAAGTTACCGCAACGCTTCGCTTGGTGGTTGCTTATTGAGTTTGTGAGGAGCTCGAGACGTAACAACTAGTGACGTTGTAGTGCACGCAAGTATTTTTTAGTTTTGGAAATAGCTGAGCATGACATATTGCGACTAAACGTATTACAAGAGAGGTAAAACATACCAATCTATTACCAACGTTAACGTAGCGCAACGTCTGTTGCTTGGTTGTTTGGTGGATTGTGAGAAAAACGCAAGTTGGGTTTCACATGATCGATGTTTACAAAATCCAGGACGGTTGGTATTGAGGAGTTAATTCTGTTCAAGATACGGCATTATGTTTGAGCTCGGAATATGTTCTAAGATTCTACAACAAATCGATGCGAGGTATTGGGCGGTAGTATTGTGAAACACATCCACTACCCTTCTTGTAGACGGGAGTGATCTGTACTTTTTTCCCCAAGAACTGGGCACGGTTTTTTGTTCGAGGGATCTACGATAGATTATAGTTAGGAGAGTGGCTAACTCAGCGGCAAATCCCGTATAGAATCTGCAAAGGATTACAGCTGGGCCTGCGGCTTTGTTGAGCTTTGACGATTTCAACTGCTTCTCAACACCACTGACATTAATACTTATTTCAGTCATCTTTTCAGTGGTATGAGGACTAAATTGGGGCAATTCTGCTGGTGTTTCCTTTGCAAAGAACATTTGAAAACAGAGATAAGCATTTCAGCATTTGATTTACTATCCTCAATTTCAGTTCCTGTCGCATTCGCTAGGGACTGGACACTAACTTTGGTGCCACTAAAAGACTTTACATATCAACAGAATTTCTTTGGATTCCGCGAAAGATCACTTGACAATATTCTGCTACGGTAGTCATTGAACGCATCACGCATTGCTATCTTGACAGCCAAACGCGTTTCATTCAGCTTCTCTCTATCTAGAGCCCTACGCTTCGTTTTACACCTATTATGCACTAATCTCTGTTTCTTTAGAAATTGCCTTACAGTGACTGTATATCATGGAGGTTCCCTCCCATTATGAACTGTTCTACTGGGTACATATCCATTCAGTGCGTGGTCAACTATTCTTTTAAACTTGAGCCAGAGTTCCTGTACATGCTCCTGACCTGCACTGAATGTTTCAAGTTCCTCATTGAGATATGACACTACTGATTTTTTATCTTGTTTACTGAACATTTGTATCTTTCTGCATGGTGTGGTTGTTCTTTAAACTTTAGTAGTTATTGCTGCCGTAACCGTGTCACGGTCACTGATAACAGTTTCGGTGTGGACATCGTCAAAGAGGTCATGTCTATTTGTTGCCGTTATATCCAATATATTTTCATCGTCAGTGGGGTTTGTAACTATGTGTTCTAGGTAGTTTTCAGAGAAGGCATTTACTAACGTTTCACAGGATGTCTTACCACGCCCATCCCTAACAAAATTGTAATTTTCCCAATTAATTGTTGGATGATTTAAGTCTCCACCAGTGATTACAATATGAACGGGGAACTTACGTACGAGTGAAATGGAGGTTTTCTAAAGTTTTCCGTTACATCACGAGATAAGTCTGGTGGGCGACAGAAGGATTCAGTTATTTTTTGCCAACCTCTGATAATGAGTCTTGCCCAAACAATCTCACATGCAGATTCAGTTTCTATCTCGGGTGACTTGAGTTAAATATTTACTGCGGCAAATCCACCAACTCCATTTCCCATTTGCCTATCCTATCGATATACACTTAAATTTCCCCAAAAAATCTCATTGCTATCAGTTTCAGGTTTCAACCAGCTTTCTGTCCATAATATTATGTGAGCTTCACTACTTTTCATGAGCACTTCAAACTCTGGCACTTTGTTGCGAATTCTTCGGTAGTTTACCATTAGGATTTTAATACTGTCACCTCTGCGAGGTATTTCTTCCGATCTTACACAGATAGTTTAAGGTTTCCTACAGCTACTGTTAGCTGGATTGTGCACCCTACACACAGTCAGCTACCTGAATAGCAGCCTCTGAGCTCTAGTGCACACCTGACCTATTTAGAGTGACCCTACAGTTCTCAACCCAATCGCACAAGTCTAGGAAGGCGCAACCTAGCGTGTCACAGAACTTTCTAAGTCTCTGGTTCAGTCCTTCCATTCGACTCAGAACCAAAGATTTATCAGTTCTTGGGACAACGATGCAAATTGTGAGCTTCGTTGAAACTCCACGCACAAAGCTGGTCTTCTCAACCTTCTCTGCCAGTCGTTGGACGGACTCAGCCCAGACGACAGGTGTCGTTTGTTCCAACGTGCGCCACAATCTGTTGGTTACAACCTGTACCCTCAATGGCTGCCTGAAAAGACTTTTCAACATTTTGAATGAGGCCCACCGAGTGGCGCTGGTATCCTTTCCTGTCCCTTGCTGCCATTTCCCTAAGGGGTAACATCATTTGCCGTACGTTTGAACAGCCAACAATTAATAGATTCCTACCCTTTTACGTTTGCCTCCTGCTGACACCGGGCAAAATAGGTTTCCCCAGAAGAGGTGAAGTGAGTCCCACTGGCTCAGTTTCAGTTTCAGTGAAAGACAGAACCTCAAACTTGTTGGTTAGGGGTACCGGTACAACACTATGAGTCCTCCGTGAACCTGTCCACCCTGTGTAGGACGCCTAGGTCTACCACTGACTTGCCACTCGCAGTCAAGTGGATGGGTAATGACAGATCCTGTACTTTCTGCAGAGGGGACAGGATCCATAGGGGAGGTACCTCTGGAACAGGTATCACGGGGGACTCTCTCTGGAGCTCTTGCAAAACACCGATTCGCAGCAGCTGCCAATTGTTTAAAAGTAGTCAGGGCGATTTCCAGCAGATTACGAATATCGACCAGCTCATCGCATGTTTGACAACAGCATTCAAAGTAGAGCTACATTTTGGCTGGTGCAATGTATTACAAGGCAGTGAACAAATAGCTTTAAATTAGATCTGCTGATTATCTTTTAATCTGTAGAGCTAAAAAGTTGCTGATTCCCTATAAGGATTGAGCAGATACAGAAAACGAAATTTTTACTAAGGCAACACAAAAAACTGCGGTAAAAATTACTAGTTTCCTAAAACGTTTTGATGTTCGTTATAATTGTTAGCAAATTCGAAAATCTGTTAATTTACGATAAATGCAGATAATATACAGGGCTACTACTCTTTACGGAAAAACTAGGTGCAAGACAATATGTTAGAAAATCTGCTACAGTAACAATTCCGTTGGAGTTCCGGGATTGTCGCTTAGTAATACAGATATTTTAACATGTCAGCTTCTTAAAAAAATTTCAGAGAAAAAAGTGGCATGAAATCTAAGAGTCTCGAAATGGCCAGCAATTCGGAAAAATTACAAGCTGTGTTTAACACAGAATAATTATGAGTTGCTTTCCTGAGGGCTAGCCCAAGTGCTTGGCTTGGGGTGTGACCGGCTGCGGAAAACGTTGTAGAGTGGCTGTTCTCATCCATTTATTGTCAACAACAAACCTGAAGCAACAATTGAGTCCACAGTGGGAGCCAGCAAACCACAGGAAGTCGCGGAAGCATGCGTGTAGAAAGGAAAGGCAGGGAGGCCCAGCGCGAAGCGGCTTGACTCAGCGCGGGAAATATCCTCTTGTTATCCATCCAGTGGGGCAGCATACGATGGCAGCCGGAATGAACGACACATTCTTTGTCCGCTGTCGGCGTGCTGGTTGGCGGCGACGTGCTCTCTTGACAGAATCGAGCCG
Source organism: Schistocerca nitens (assembly GCF_023898315.1). Classification (NCBI taxonomy): domain Eukaryota; kingdom Metazoa; phylum Arthropoda; class Insecta; order Orthoptera; family Acrididae; genus Schistocerca; species Schistocerca nitens. Next base: position 508,691,431 of record NC_064615.1, read on the forward strand.
CACGCCTTGCAATCTTTCACAAACGATTTTCCAAAAAAGTAATTGGTAAAAAAAATTATTTTCACGTTATTTAAAGCTCTTTACATGTCAGATTCATGGTAACATGCCCAAAATTTCGAGAACGATAATACTTGACGTGGTATTCGCATCAAAGTATGACACTGCGCGAAATTCGAAAAAGTTTGCAATGAAAAATATAGGTCGCTATGATTTTGCGTTCGGTGCATATTATACCATGTATGTTGTTAATAAAATTTAGCTAAGATAGTGAATTTTTCTTTAGACTTGGGAGGAGGTCTCTACTGCCTCCAATCTCGAGACAATGGAATTTATGTAGCACGATCACATCCCATTGCACGCGCATGGGAATGAAATATTCGTAACATACCTCATATCTCCTAAGCCGTTCGAGATATTGGCTCGAGATTTTGGCAAGAGATAGCATGCAAAGAGGAGAGTATTTTCCTATACGGTTAACACAGGCAACTTTATTATCTACGGCGATATAGCGGAAGTAATGGTTTTTATTTATTCAGTCCAATACTGTAATATTTTGAGAGTCTTTGACAACTGTTGAAAAGGAAATTTGTTAGTAAACTAAACTTAAAATTTCTTATCTTATTTTACAGCAAACCAACACAACGAGCCCCTAAGGGAAATAGCGAAAAGGTCGGGGTTCAAATGGTTCAAATGGCTCTGAGCACTATGGGACTCAACTGCTGTGGTCATCAGTCCCCTAGAACTTAGAACTACTTAAACCTAACTAACCTAGGGACATCACACACATCCATGCCCGAGGCAGGATTCGAACCTGCGACCGTAGCGATCGCACGGTTCCGGACTGCGAAAAGGTCGGGGAAGAAGGCCAGTGTTCACTCTGTCTGCTTGCCGGGGGGTCTCATTCGAGATGTGGAGGAGGCCCTGCCGGCGGCGATAGAGAGCACTGGTGCACTCGACTGCAAATTGTTGCTCATGTCGGCACCAATGACTCCTGCCGTCTGGGTTCAGAGGTCATCCTCAGTTCGTACAGGCGGTTGGCGGAATTGGTGAAGGCGGAAAGCCTCGCTCGCGGGGCGGAATCAGAGCTAACTATTTGTAGTATTGTTCCCAGAACCGATCGCGGTCCTCTGGTTTGGAGCCGAGTAGAAGGCTTAAACCAGAGGCTCAGACGATTCTGCGGAGATCTGGAGTGCAAATTTCTCGACTTCCGCTATCGGGTGGAGAAATGTAGGGTCCCCCTGAATAGGTCAGGCGTGCACTACACGCCGGAAGCGGCTACAAGGGTAGCGGAGTACGTGTGGAGTGCACATGGGGGTTTTTTAGGTTAGAGAATTCCCTCCCTAGGCCCGACGCCTCCTGAGACGCGGCAAGGTAGGAGTAGGCAAAATGCAACAGGGAATAACAATATTAATGTGCTAATAGTAAACTGCAGGAGCGTCTATAGAAAGGTCCCAGAACTGCTCTCATTAATAAACGGTCACAACGCCCATATAGTACTAGGGACAGAAAGTTGGCTGAAACCAGACGTAAACAGTAATGAAATCCTAAACTCAGATTGGAATGTATACCGCAGAGACAGGCTTGACAGTGAAGGGGGAGGCGTGTTTATAGCGATAAGAAGTGCAATAGTATCGAAGGAAATTGACGGATATCCGAAATGTGAAACAATTTGGGTGAAGGTCACGGTTAAAGCAGGCTCAGACATGGTAATTGGATGTCTCTATAGGCCCCCTGGCTCAGCAGCTGTTGTGGCTGAGCACCTGAAGGATAATTTGGAAAATATTTCGAGTAGATTTCCCCACCATGTTATAGTTCTGGGTGGAGATTTTAATTTGCCGGGTATAGACTGGGAGACTCAAACGTTTATAACGGGTGGCAGGGACAAATAATCCAGTGAAATTTTTTTAAGTGCTTTATCTGAAAATTACCTTGAGCAGTTAAACAGAGAACCGACTCGTGGCGATAACATATTAGACCTTCTGGTCACAAACAGACCCGAACTATTTGAAACAGTTAACGCAGAACAGGGAATCAGCGATCATAAAGCGGTTACTGCATCGATGATTTCAGCCGTAAATAGAAATATTAAAAAAGGTAGGAAGATTTTTCTGTTTAGCAAAAGTGACAAAAAGCAGATTACAGAGTACCTGAAGGCTCAACTCAAAAGATTTGTCTCAAGTACAGATAGTGTTGAGCATCAGTGGACAAAGTTCAAAACCATCGTACAATAAGCGTTGGATGAGTATGTGCCAAGCAAGATCGTAAGAGTTGGAAAAGAGCCACCGTGGTACAACAACCGAGTTAGAAAACTGCTGCGGAAGCAAAGGGAACTTCACAGCAAACATAAACATAGCCAAAGCCTTGCAGACAAACAAAAATTAAGCGAAGCGAAATGTAGTGTGAGGAGGGCTATGCTAGAGGCGTTCAATGAATTCGAAAGTAAAGTTCTATGTACTGACTTGGCAGAAAATCCTAAGAAATTCTGGTCTTATGTCAAAGCGGTAGGTGGATCAAAACAAAATGTCCAGACACTCTGTGACCAAAATGGTACTGAAACAGAGGATGACAGACTACAGGCCTAAATACTAAATGTCTTTTTCCAAAGCTGTTTCACAGAGGAAGACTGCACTGTAGTTCCTTCTCTAGATTGTCGCACAGATGACAAAATGGTAGATATCGAAATAGACGACAGAGGGATAGAGAAACAATTAAAATCGCTCAAAAGAGGAAAGGCCGCTGGACCTGATGGGATACCAGTTTTATTTTACACAGAGTACGCGAAGGAACTTGCCCCCCTTCTTGCAGCGGTGTACCATAGGTCTCTAGAAGAGCGTAGCGTTCCAAAGGATTGAAAAAGGGCACAGGTCATCCCCGTTTTCAAGAAGGGACGTCGAACAGATGTGCAGAACTATAGACCTATATCTCTAACGTCGATCAGTTGTAGAATTTTGGAACACGTATTATGTTCGAGTATAATGACTTTTCTGGAGACTAGAAATCTACTCTGTAGGAATCAGCATGGGTTTCGAAAAAGACGGTCGTGTGAAACCCAACTCGCGCTATTCGTCCACGAGACTCAGAGGGCCATAGACACGGGTTCACAGGTAGATGCCGTGTTTCTTGACTTCAGCAAGGCGTTCAATACAGTTCCCCACAGTCGTTTAATGAACAAAGTAAGAGCATATGGATTATCAGACCAATTGAGTGATTGGATTGAAGAGTTCTTAGATAACAGAACGCAGCATGTCATTCTCAATGGAGAGAAGTCTTCCGAAGTAAGAGTGATTTCAGGTGTGCCGCAGAGGAGCGTCATAGGACCGTTGCTATTAACAATATACATAAATGACCTTTTGGATGACATCGGAAGTTCACTGAGGCTTTTTGCAGATGATGCAGTGGTGTATCGAGAGGTTGTAACAATGGAAAATTGTACTGAAATGCAGAAGGATCTGCAGCGAATTGACGCATGTTGCAGGGAATGGCAATTGAATCTCAATGTAGACAAGTGTAATGTGCTGCGAATACATAGAAAGATAGATCCCTTATCATTTAGCTACAAAATAGCAGGTCAGCAACTGGAAGCAGTTAATTCCATAAATTATCTGGGAGTACGCATTAGGAGTGATTTAAAATGGAATGATCATATAAAGTTGATCGTCAGTAAATCAGATGCCAGATTGAGATTCATTGGAAGAACCCTAAGGAAATGCAATCCGAAAACAAAGGAAGTAGGTTACAGTACGCTTGTTCGCCCACTGCTTGAATACTGCTCAGCAGTGTGGGACCCGTACCAGATAGGGTTGATAGAAGAGATAGAGAAGATCCAACGGAGAGCAGCGCGCTTCGTTACAGGATCATTTAGTAATCGCGAAAGCGTTACGGAGATGGTAGTTAACCCCAGTGGAAGACTCTGCAGGAGAGACGCTCAGTAGTAGCTCGGTACGGGCTTTTGTTAAAGTTTCGAGAACATACCTTCACCGAAGAGTCAGGCAGTATATTGCTCCCTCCTACGTATATTTCGCGAAGAGACCATGAGGATAAAATCAGAGAGATTAGAGCCCACACAGAAGCATACCGACGATCCTTCTTTCCACGAAAAATACGAGACTGGAATAGAAGGGAGAACCGATAGAGGTACTCAAGGTACCCTCCGCCACACACCGTCAGGTGGCTTGCGGAGTATGGATGTAGATGTAGATGTAGAACGAGGTTTTCCATGAGCTACTGACCATCCTAGTCGCCTATTGCATTTTAATAAGACACTGTTTCACGATTCTGTCGCAATAGGTATTGCAAGGTAGGTTTGTGCAATTTATACCGTATTTTAACAAAAGAAGCAAAATGAAACCTGTCAGCAAGAGAAACATAGCCGTTCTTCACAACTGAAGATGTTTCTTCAAATTAGAAATTGTTAACAATTCAGACAAAAACAGCCAAATGTGCTGCAATTTTGGCGGAATCCTGTAACGAACCGTATCTTTAACACTAAACGACTGGAATGGAAGCTTACAAAAGGATTTCCTCCCTGTTTTCATATGAGTAATATGAAAATAATTCGCAGCAACTAGTATAAAATATTACTGTTCCTGACCCCACTCAGAGTGAAGTGGTGAACTTCTCTACCATAATTATATTCTAAAGTGTGAAAGACAGGTTATATACATTTAAAGATAGATTATATGTATTTATATTCTATTTTAATCTTAATGAGTCATTTCGAGCGGCTCATAAAGTAATGAAACAATGTAATTTTTAAGGACCATCAATGATGAAACGAGATTTGCTGTGGCTTTTTGCAGCAATATAAGTGAAGAAATTACACAGTTATTTTCATAAAGAGGATGTACTTCTTGATAAGTCACTGGCCTGGTATGCCCTCAGTTCCTCTCTAAATAAACAATTGATTCAGGAGGTTTAAGATGCAGAATGTAAATCATTTACAAAGTTTCAGTACCACCTGTTCCTTATTGAAAAGACACTGGGGTAAAGATTACTCTGAAATTGCAACAAAGGGAATGATTTATTTTGGTCTGACTTGATAATATTCTCTCTTTCTGAAAAGCGTAATTAGTGGAATTTCTGCCAATGATGTTCAACAATTCAGATGAAAATAAATCGCCAGTTCTGTTATAATTTAAGGGGAAACATGTAATGCAGTGTCTCTTTAATAACGAACAGCTGGGACTGAAACTTACTAAAGGATTTTCTTTGTACACCTCTTTTAGATTTTATATATGAAAAGACACAGCAAATAGTGTACCATATTTCCGTTCCTACATAAAGCATGATTGAGTGAATCTTCTCACTAGAAATTTCTTTTAATTCAGCAGTGATATTGACTTTGACGAATAGTTGGCAAGTTTCTGCTAGTCGGTAGTGCGCTCACGGCTTCAGATTTACGACCGAGTTTTATTGGGTCTGTTCTACTCTGCAGCAAACTGCAGCGTTGTATCAGAAATAACGAATTAGGTACCTGTGTATCTGTGGATAATAATATTACAAACACGTGATAGTCATTACTTTATGAACTGCTTGATACTACTCATTAAAATTAAAATAGATTATAAAAGTATATAAATTACTTTTAAAATATATATTCTATCTTCATAGCACAGCAGAATATAACTATTGTAGAGAAGTTGGGGATAGGAACACAAATATTGTATACTATATGCAAATTAAAGGGGCCACTGCAATCAGCTGCAGTAGACCATTACCCGGAATCAGCGGCGATGAGTGAAAATGTGTACCAGACCAGGATTCGAACCCGGGGTATCCTGCTTTACTAGGCAGGAGCATTAACCACTGTGTTATCTGGGACATCGTATATTCGTAACTGCGCGGACTTCGTCGACACGCCTCACGGACGACCCGCACTGTGCGCCAGCTATCCACAGTCTCTGTCCACAGTGGGAATGTGGATCGGCCGTTAGGCGTGTTGAGATAGTCCGCGCAGTTGCGCTGATGCGGTGTCCCAAACGGCGCTGTGGTTAACGCACCTGCCTTTTAAACAGCAGATGCAGGGTTCGAATCCCAGTCCGGTGCACATTTCCACTCGTCGCCGCTGGTTCCGCGTAATGTCCCGCTGCACCTGACAGCAGTAATCCCCTTTAATTCACATATAATGTCCCACAATTCTTCTGCGTGGCGTCTCTTCTTTCGGATATGTCCGAAAGAGAGAAGTTCTAGGCGCTACAGTCTGGAACCACGCGACCGCTACGGTCGCAGGTTCGAACCCTGCCTTGGGCATGGATGTTTGTGATGTCCTTAGGTTAGTTAGATTTAAGTAGTTCTAAGTTCTAGGGGACTGATGACCTCAGAAGTTAAGTCCCATAGTGCTCAGAGCCATTTGAACCATTTGTCCGAAAGAACAGACACCACGCATTCATAATACTGTACACTGCTTACAGCCAATTATCTTCATATTTCTCATATGAAACATAGGGAGAAAATCCTTTTGTAAGTTTCCATTCCAGTAGTTCACTATTAAAAATACGGTTCGTAACAGGATTCTGACACAATTGCAGCATATTTGGCTGTTTTTGTTTGAATTGTTAACAATTTCTCATTTGAAGAAACATCTTCAGTTGTGAGGAATGGCTATATTTCTCTTGTTGACAGGTTTCATTTTGCTTCTTTTGTTAAAATACGGTATAAATTGCACAAACCTACCTTGCAATACCTATTGCGACAGAATCGTGAAACGGTGTCTTATTAAAATGCAAGAGACGACTAGGGTGCCCAGTAGCTTATGGAAAACCTCATTGTGTTGGTTTTCTGTAAAATAAGATAAGAAAATTTACGTTTAGTTTTAAATCTCGCATCGATATCTCGAACGGTTTAGGAAGTATGTGGTATGTTATGAATATTTCATTCACGTGCACGTGCGTTGGGATGTGATTGTGCTACATAAATTCGATTGTCTCGAGATTGGTGACAGATAGAGACCTCCTAAAGAAAAATTCACTATCTTATCTAAATTTTATTAGCAGCAACATATGGTATAATATGCACAGAACGCAAAATCATGGCCACCCATATTTTTCATTGCTGACTTTTTAGAATTCCGCGCAGTGTCATACTTAGATGCGAATATCACGTTAAGTGTATTATCATTATCGAAATTCTGGGCACTTCACCATGAATCTGACATATAAATCCATAAGTAACATGAAAATCAATTTCTTTACCTATCAGTTTATGAAAAATCGTGTGAGAAAGACTACAGAGGTAACGTTCTAGCCTGTAGCAGGTTAACCAGCGTTCTCTGTGTGCATCCGCAAGAGCGTTTAACTGCGCGGCTGCTCGGCACGCAGACTACCATTTTTCTTTGCGTTCTCACACTTAGGCAGGACTGGAAGAGAAACATCGTCCACTACGTGAAGCACAACACTGGACCCATTTCCGAAAACATATCGATGCGACGGAAAAAACAAGGATGCGCAAAGTTTGCATAAGACACAAAGTACGAAGCGAAATGCAAGGAGTGTGAAGTGGCGTTACTTCTACCACATTCCTTTCAAAACTATCGTCTCACACCGGACCACTAATTTTTTGGAGTTGTGTGCGTTTTTCTACTAGAAATTCGTTGAAGAGAAGCATTTCTTTTTGTACTTACATTTTTGTTAGCAATATTTACGTTCTTCATGCCAGAAACCCAAGTAGACTACAATTTCTTCTAAAGTATTATTTACGCGTAAACTTTATATTTTGGAATGCTGTTCGAAATACAAATATAGGTTGTTCCAACCAAGCTTTTCATCGTCAATATCCCTGGAAGCACAACAGATACTGAGTTACAGCTTTCACGGGTATGAATGTGCGGCAGGGGCTCTAGAAAGTAAATATTATGAGACATTCTAAACCGAGTGCAAAAATTGGTTTCAACGCAAACTTATGTTAAAAAAAAAAAGGCGCCCCATATTATTCCACAATAACATGAAAAATCACAATAATAAAGGCGTAGGTTGCATCGCAAAGCTTCAATTACATCACGAGAAATCGGAACGCGAAGTTAACGCGTGAAATCAACGAAACGCGCCACCATTGCACTTCCTGCGATGGAAGAGTGACACGCGCGAACCGGCCATTTGTGGCCGAGCCGTTCTAGGCGCTTCAGTCCGGAACCGCGCTGCTGCTACAGTGGCACGTTCGAATCCTGCCTCGGGCATGGATGTGTGTGTTGTCCTTAGGTTAGTTAGGTTTAAGTAGTTCTAAGTCTAGAGGACTGCTGACCTCAGATGTTAAGTCCCATAGTGCTCAGAGCCATTTGAACCATTTTTTGACGCGCACGTTGTCGTAATCGCGACGTGGTTGACTTACATATTCTTACTTTCACTGTTTTCACGAGGGCGGAAGTAATAATAGGGATTCCTGTCCCAAACATTGATATGTACATAACGCTGGCCCTCGTGTGTGTGGTATTTATCTACGTACAGCCTACGGAAAAGTACTGGCCAGTGTACGCCGCCACGTTACACCATCCAGGTCAACCCTTTACCTCTGCAGTTGTGCACAGAAACGGGCCACAATCGGCGCTGTGTGTGGGAACGGCTCGCTACGAAGCAGGTTGTTCTGTGTGGAAGTACGTTCAGATACATGGCACCGGTGTGCTGTACACCGTAATTGGTGTCGCTGTTGTAATCTTGATATTAATTTACCTGTCCGTCGTTGTAGGCGTTCGACACGCTTTTCACAAATGAGGAAATGATTGACAGGATATTACTATACGGAGATGTTACGTGTGGCACAGGTGTATGCAGAGCGGTAATCGCCGCATGCACTGCAACAACACCACGAACACTTTGACAGCAGTGAGTGGATCCGTGATGGAGCGCGCACAGCGGTGTTGCCAAGAAAATGGCAATTTCTTCGAACATATGTTGTAGCGTTTCGACTGTGAGACATGTGATTGCACACCGACTTACATTTTGGTACTACTGTACGTTTATGTATGCGTTGCACCATTTTCAACGCTTAAATCGTGTCGCAGTCATTAAAGATGTTCAGTGACACGTCCTGTACGTGGAATGTACAGTTGTGTAACTTATGTTCACCGGCGGGGTCAGGGAGATTCTCTGCCTCGTTATGACTGGGTGTTGTGTGATGTACTTAGTTAGGTTTAAGTAGTTCTAAGTTCTAGGGGACTGATGACCATAGATGTTAAGTCCCATAGTGCTCAGAGCCATTTTTTTGAACTTTGTTCAACAACGTACAAATAGCTTCTATCCCTCTGTGCGACCTTTGACAGCCATTAATTTTGCTTACTCTGGCAGGTGGTTATCTATATTTTGTTACCGTTATTTCCATTATAGTACTGTAGTACTGTTAAAAAGTTCAATAAAGCACGTACGAGTAAACCATGTCCTTGTTTCCACTTTGGATGACTGGACATCCGTACGTTTCCCAGGTCACGTACTAACAGTGTACAGAGCAATACGTAAGTACATCGTTTGTCGCACGAAATACGTCAATCGCACCGCGACTGCAACCTGCGGGTCACGTTTGCTTCGCGGGAAGTGCAACAGCGGTACGTTTCGTTCATTCCACGCGTCGACTTCGCGTTCCAATTCTCTTCATGTAATTGACGTATTGCGATGCAACAAACGCCAGTATTATTGTGATTTCTCATGTTACTGATTGCGTATGGAATAATATGGGGCGTCCACTTAAAAATACAGTTTAGAATGTCTCATAGTGGCCGGCCACGGTGGCCGAGCGGTTCTAGGCGCTTCAGTCCGGAACCGAGCGACTGCTGCGGTCGCAGGTTCGAATCCTGCCTCGAGCATGGATGTGTGTGTTGTCCTTAGGTTGGTTAGGTTTAAGTAGTTCTAAGTTCTAGGGGACTGATGACCTAAGATGTTTAAGTCCCATAGTGCTCAGAGCCATTTGAACCATCTTTTGAACCTCAGATGTTAAGTCCCATAGTGCTCAGAGCCATTTGAACCATTTTTTTTGTCTTATAGTATTTACTTCCGTGAGCCCCTACCATACATTCATACCTGTGAAAGCCGTTTATCAGTATCTATTGTGGTACCAGAGATATTGGCAGTGAAAAGTTTAGGTAGAACAGTCTACATAAAAATAACAAGAATTAAAGTAGTGTTAACTTCCACGACAACAGTAGGACGTGAAATAACGTATAGCTATATAACAGCTAACCACACGTCGGCTTTAATGGCGATTCTCTCGCGCATCATGCTGGACCGTTTCCCACGTGTCGTCTTCAATCGCTTGGGACCAGTTCCGTCGAACTGAATGGTGCGGGAAGAGGTACTGCATAAAACGTTAAAATTGGGGAGGGGGAGGTCATTGCAACTTATATTTTTGGAGAAGGGAGGGGAGGCGGTAGCAAACAGTGACCCCCAGAATCGAACCCCGGATCCTCCCCTGTCTGCCATACACGGCCGACGGTCTCGACGCTGTCCCACTCGGTGCCGTCTCCTCCCGCCTGACAGGAGTTCGCGGGCCAGGGAAGGGATGGTGACAGGTGCGGCCTGCAGGCCGGCAGCCAAAATAAACACGAGCCATCGACCGGCCCGGCGCGGCCGCTCCATTAGCCGCTGGTGTGACATTTAAAACGGCCGTGGCGCGGCTGCCGACCTTTGACCCAGAAGGCCGCACCCCGGCAGCTCGCCTTTAAGCTCGGCCTGCGCTCTCGTGACTTGCGGCAGGCCTCAGAGAAAGTGAAGGCCAACGTCGCAGACGCAACAGCCTCTAATAAACTGGAGGGCAGGATTAAAATTACTTAGGCTGCCAGCAAAAATACACTTACATTTCGGCGTTGTGCACTTTTATGTCACAGTACATTTACAGGATGTTTCCAGTGAGTAGCTTCACTCCCAGGTCTAGGGTTCTGGAAGGTTTATAAATAGCTTTCTGCAGCTGGGATAAGACCTTAACTGGACGTTGCCGAACCATGTTTAGATCTGTGGATAACTGAAGACACAGGATGAAACCGAATGTAGCATTGTACGGAAGTGAAACGTGGACAACAAACATTCAGACAAGGCGACAACAGAAATCGTGTTACATAAGAATACTGATGATCACATCGACAGATCGAATAACTGATGAAGTGGTGCTGAACCGAATGGGGGCACAACCTCATAGAAGGGGTCAGTTGACAGGACACATCCTGAGACATCAAAGAATCGTCAGTTTGGTAAGGAGGGAAGTGTCGGGGAGGGGGGGGGGGCGATAATTGTGGACGGAAACTAAGTCTCGAAGACAAGATGGAACATTATGGTTTAATGTCCTGTCGACATCGCTGGCGTTAGAGACGAGCATTAGGCTCGTAATAAAGGGTGGGGAGGGGAATCGGCAGTGTCCCTTCAAAGAAACTATCGCTGCTTTTGCCTGGAGGGATTCAGAGAAATTACACCAAGGTTCGAATACAGTAAATAGGCTCAATTGGACGTAGACTGCAGCAGGTACGCACAGATGAAGAGACTTGCACAGGATAGACTAGCGTAGAGAGCTGCATCTAGCAGTCTTCGGACTGAATACGACAACAATAACAACAGCAAAAAGCCCATATGCTCTAACAATTTGTCCTTTGAATCCCTCTTTTATCACTGCCGAATCACCTCAGTGGCACGTGCATTGTCTTGATGAAAAATGGCATTGCAGAAAGCAAGGTAGGTAAATTGGGATTCAAAGTGCCATACGAGGTAAATAGGTCTCGTCCTTTTCAAAAGAACGATACTGACATTTTTCTCTACGTTGGAAAGAAGATTGGGGTTTAACATCCGGTCAACGATGAGGTCATTAGAGGTGGAGCACAAGCTCAAATTGGGAAGGAAATCGAACGTACCCCTTCAAAGCAATCATCCTGATATTTGCCATAGGTGATGGAGCAAAATCGTGGGAAACCTAAATCCCGATTGCTTCACGGGGATTTGAACTATCATCCTCCCGAATACGGATGCAATGTTTTACGATTGCGCCACCGCGCACGTTATCTATGCCACTAAACGGCTGAAACGTTCATCCCGGCACCTGATTCCAGTTGTATGTTGCCTATCTAAAGATTTCCATGGGAACTAAAATTTGTCTTTCAGCATTTGACATAATTATTGACCAAATTTAAAAATTTGCACTGTGCTATAATCCAGTCATTATAGTCTTACGTTAAACATTTAGCACAATAACAACTTTAATAGGTTTAACGGTAGAAACTCTGTACACGTCTCGAGACAGCGTAACGCATGGCCTGCAAAATGGTTCAAGTGGCTCTGAGCACTATGGAATTTAACTTCTGAGGTCATCAGTCCCCTAGAACTTAGAACTACTTAAACCTAAGTAACCTAAGGACATCACACACATCCATGCCCGAGGCAGGATTCGAACCTGCGAGCGTAGCGGTCGCGCGGCTCCAGACTGTAGCGCCTAGAACCGCTCGGCCACTCCGGCATGGCCTGCAAATAACACGCACTATACTCATACAGTATTTGAAAATGAGGACATTTAGAGGCTTTCAACAAATTTACAAATAATTTCAAATATTTTCGAAAGTTTTTCTCGCTGGCACCCGCACAAAATAAAGAAAGGAAAAACGTTTAACGATTAATACATTCTTGCTGTTCATTAGCCTATACGTAAATAATCTGAAACTAAGAAAACACACATAAGTAGCATTTTCCGTCTTGAATCATAAAGATTTTGTAAGCTTAACGTCAATATTTAACACAGTAATTCATCTTTAAAGTAATTAGACTTCTGAAACTGTTTTATACATAGGAGTTCCATTTTTCAAAGAATCGGTGGTGGTGGTCGAGGGGGTTACCTGTTTGCCTTAAGCGATTATCTAAATGAGAAAGGCTAGACTGTGATTTGAAACCAATCTTCGTCTCATTTATTTTCATAAAATTGGTCCAAAAGATTTGCGAAATGGCGGAGAGAGTGTCGCGTATGTGATACGTGACTTTAGGGTGCCAATCACCAAAACAAAGGCGAATCTTTTCACGAAGCTTTAATCGCCAACTTTCTTCTCCGAATGCGAAAATGTTTTACTGACGTCCAGCTACACAGGGAGTAATGACTATTGTAATAAAATAAGAGAAATCAGAGCTCATATGGAGAGATTTGAGTGTTCACTTTTCCCGCACGCTGTTCGGAAGTAGAGCAATAGGTGGTTTGATGAAACATCTGCCAGGCACTTAAATGTAAATTACATAGTAGTCACGTAGATGTGGAATTCGTCAGTTATTTTTTTACTCTTTCCAAGAAAGTCAACATGAATTCCTTTCTCATCCTACATTATACTAACGATTCTTCACGACAAACGAAGTAGACATCGCCTTTATTTTACAACTGCAGCAGCAGCTTTAAAATAACTTCGGCCTATTTCGCCAATCCACTAGGCAAGGCCTCCATACACTGCAGCAGTGCCTCGTACAGCAGTCTTGTGTTTGGTTTCCTTACTTCTCTGACTGCAGTTTATATTCTGGCGTGAAGTGGCGCATCTTCCACTCATCCGTAACATGAAAAGCGGTGGACAAAACCAAATTTATTCTCTTGATTAAGATTCAGAGGCTGCCGAGAAGTTTCTTTCAACATTTCCCTCTACCAGGATTCAACAAGTAGGGAAACTATCTTGCACAGAGTTCTCCCACAATTAACTTATCGAGCTATTCTTCTGATATGTCTATGACGTCGACTATTTCAAACATATTTAATCACCCATTTCCCAGTACTATTTGAGAAATGTTTCAGTTTTTCATCTTTAAGTGCAATTTTAAGGTTTTTCTCGTATGGTTAATCTTAAAGAGAAGGAATCACTCGTTATAGGCACTTCATTCGTAACTACTGGAAACTAAAGGCCTGCCATCTCATTAACTTTCACGAACTTCGTAATCATTTCTGTTGCGAACAAATCGTCCAAGTCAAAGGATTTTGCGATGGTACAGTATTACATTACCTCCATCTGAACAGAACATATACTATGTGACTACTTTAAGAAGATGTATAAGACAAACTATTACTTACATCAAGATAATACAGAGCTTTCTAGCAAGATCTCTGTCATAGGGCAACTTTTCATCTTTTTGTCGAAGATTTTGAGTATCACAGTCATCCTGAGTGTTCTGAAATCCCATTTGACCTGTGACCTGAAGTATTGCTACATTTGCAACCAAGTAAGTAAATGTGGTAACAATACCCACTGCTAACTGCTCTCGTCATAGTGTTAGAAGGCAAGGACCATCAAAGGAAGAGACATCAGATGTGTGCCATTAGGCGAGCCAGTACAATGCGTCTCATTTGTTGCTTAGAACAGGGCGTGTCACAAAAATAGTCAAACGGTAACAAATGTTATAACTGCCAGTCTAATCAAATTTCTGACGCTCTTTCATCTTCAGCATACACGAAACAGTAGAGTACAACGTATTATGTATTGGTCACCCTAAAATCGAAAAGATATCTTCACAGGTGTGAATTTCTAGTCATAGTGTTACTTACTCAGGATCTACGATAAGCGCTTGAGACAAGAGATGCGTGTTCGGAAACATTTGACGACGCTGTATAACAGATCAGGAGTATCCAAAACCTTAGCCACTATAATGTCTTAAGGCAAGACGCCGTTATTTAAAACTCTAAAAAGGGAATAATTTACTGTATTTTAGCTTGCAATGATTATGCTATAGACATAGATATAGTAATTTCGGGCAGGAAGAGTCAATTGCTAGGCATTTCGAATAGCCGAAGAATCATATGTGGTGAAAGGAGGTGTTGACTTTACGTGTGGCTCTTTGTTTGTGGCCTGGGATTGGTAACAGCATCCAGCAATTACATAGTCACTGTCTTCCGTCCTTGAAGATGAAGTGAACATGTTCTGAGCACAATACGAAAAGCCTCCGCTGCAGCAGTTCTAAAGACCCGAGAACATCGAAGTATTCAGTACTCACAGAAGTACTTGCACGGAATCCCATTGCAGCGATTAGGACATTTTCTTGTATCTCCAGCGTAATAGAGTTTAATTATGGGAACGAGGAATAAGAAAATCAAAGACTGTCATTGGATTTGTTGACTTATAGGATATCGGTAGACGAGATGTGCCGGCCAGAGTGGCCGAGCGGTTCTAGGCGCTTCAGTCTGGAACCGCGCGACCGCTACGGTCGCAGGTTCGAATCCTGCCTCCGGCATGGATGTGTGTGCTGTCCTTAGATTAGTTAGGTTTAAGTAGTTCTAAGTTCTAGGGGACTGATGACCTCAGATGTTAAGTCCCATAGTGCTCAGAGCCATTTGAACCAAGACGAGATGTAAATGTATAGACAGACAAATGATTACAATTTAAGAAAAACTGGATGATTTATTCAAGAGAATTACCTTCACAAACTGAGTAAGCCAATAACACGCTGGAACACTTCTGACTCTTATGCAAGCAGTTATTCGGCTCGGCATTGACTGATAGAGTTGTCGGATGTCCTCCTGAGTAATAGCCTGCTACGTTCTACCAATTGGCGCGTTAGATCATCGAAATCTCAAACAGGCTGGAGATCCCTGCCCTTGATGTTCCAAACCTTCTCAACTGGGGAGAGATCCGGCGATCTTGCTGGCCAAGGTAGGGTTTGGCAGGCACGAAGCCAAGCAGTAGAAACTCTCGCCGTGTGCGGGCGGGAGTTATCTTGTTGAAATTTAAGCCCAGGGTGGCTTGCTACGAAGGGCAACAAAACGGGGCGTAGAATATCGTCGATTTACCGCTGTATACTAAGGATGCCGCAGATAGAACCAAAGGAATCCTGCTATGAAATGAAATTGCACCCCAGGCCGTCACTCCTGGTTTTCGCATGTACGGCGGGCGACAGCTTGGTTGGAACGCCACGGCCGTCCGGGGTGTCTCCACACACGTCTCTGTTGGTCATTGGGGCTCGGTTCGAAGCGGGATTCAACAATGAAGACAATTCTACTCCAGTCATCGAGATTCCAGACCGAAGGCGTGTCTGCAAAAGCCCCGGACAGTGGTGGACCACCAACCTGACTGCTGCCCGCCATACGGCCCGACAACGAGGAGAGCAATTTCATAGCAGGACACATGAAATCACCATGTCCAATCTCAAAGGTAACTGACATTCACGACTGTTAAATCTTGTATCTGAAGCAAATCTGATTTGCACCCTCATAGTGGCGCTACAAGCGCTACTCTTAAGCGACTGGCGCGAAATTTGAATAAACATCATGAAACTTTCGGTTACGTCGCATAACTCCTTCTTGGTGTTACGATCTTTTTGTTTATGTCGTACACCTTCTTCTTGGTATTGCAATTTTCCCCTGTCACTGTATACAGGCTTAGACATTGCGCGTAGCTTCTACTCTGGAATGAAGAGGTTACTATAGGAAAAGAAATCTTGTCGGTAGACATCAAACCAACCAGGAGACAACAGGACGCCGCTCCTCCGCCTCCCACTCCAGTTCCACCTCATCACCACACACTTTCACATAAGAGAGACAAACAAAAGAACGTTGAGTATAATTTGAGAACAGTCAGCTGTCTGCAGAAGTGAAGCGCGCACGGACCAAGTGACGCAGACGCGGGTTGCGCCAGACGCCGATCGGGATTTGCGTCTTTCCGTTGCCCTCTGTTCGGCTGGCTCCAGGATGCGCGAATCGTGGGCGCCCGATGCGAGTGAACGCCAGCAGCTGTCGGGCATTCCCGGGAATAAACACGCGGCGCCGATCGAAATAGCATCCAGCCGCTTCCAACGCAGATCTTGCAGAGGGCCAACAACGAACTCAGGCTTGATCGACGTTTGACCATCGCACATGCCGTAGAGAGGACATAGTAATAGGATACCTGGCGTAGAGAGGCAACTGAAAGAGCCAGGTCCGGATGGAATCATGATTCAGTTTTACAAAGAGTGCCCTACGACATTGTCTCCTTCCTTAGCTTGCATTTATCGCGAATATCTCACCTAACGCAAAGTCTAAAGCGACTGGGAGAAACCGCAGATGACTCAGACCAGCAAAATTACAGACAAATATCCTCGATATCGGTTTGCTGCAGAATTCTTGAACATATTCTCAGCCTGAATATACCAAATCTTCTTGAGGTGGGGAAGCTTACGTTCACGAGTCAGCACGGTTTTAGAAAGCATCGTTCGTGCGACACTCAGCTTGCCGTTTTCTCACATGGTATAGTGCGAACTATGCGTGGAGGACAACGGGCAGATTCCATATTCCAAGACTTCGGAAAAGCGTTTGACACAGTGCCCTACTTCAGGCGGTTAATGAAGATACGACCACACGGAACAGGTTCCGAAATATGTGAGTGGCTCGAAGATTTCTTAAGTAGTAGAACACAGTAAGTTCAACCACTCAGTTCGGCTTTGGTGAGCTTCTGAGTGTGAGAGAAATACTTTCGGGCTTGTGTGTAAATACTTCTTCGAGTTCTCAGAAGCTGCGATGTCATATTTGGACTGGATTTTCTGTGTAAACATCACCTTAAAAAAACCAGTCTTGAATGGCTCATAGTGGAGCTGGACCTAACATTGCCGGGAATACCGAACTGCCACAATATTTATCCCTGGTGCAAGAGGAACTTTAGACCGCGTGCACAGTCCCTTAGAATAGTATCACGGGATAAAAACACTGTAAGGTACAGAGAAAGTAGTCTGTGTAGACGTAGGATCTGATCTGCCACTCAGAATTTTGAGTGTATCAGAACTATGATCATAGTGTACTATTTGTGCAAGAGGCTGATAAACAGAGTAGTACCAATCAGTATGAATAATTTTTGTTTGGTGGAAGTAGAACAATCGTGAGGTGCACTGATACCTAACCTATCTGCAATGGAGGATGGAGAGTTGGACACAGAGTTGGGTATAGAGTATTCTAAGCCAGAATAGTCTTCCACTTCAGCTGCACTGCACGAGAAAGTTTCACATTTACAGGGAAGAAATAGGGATAAAATGGAAAAACTGTGAGAATAATACCTGAAATTGTCTAATCCTAGCCATCCGGGATGGCCGAGCGGTTCTAGGCGCTACTGTCTGGAACCGCGCGAGCACTACAGTCGCGGGTTTGAATCCTGCCTCGGGCATGGATGTGTGTGATGTCCTTAGGTTAGTTAGGTTTAAGTAGTTCTAAGTTCTAGGGGACTGATGACCTCAGAAGTTAAGTCCCATAGTGCTCAGAGCCATTTGAACCATTTTTTGTCTAATCCTCCTGGATCACTGCTAGGAACTTTGGTAAGGCAGCATAGGATTTTCGTTGGGAATTAACTGGTGGTGTGCGACAAAACATATCAAGATCCACATCACATCCAATGGGTGACAAAAGAGTTTATAAATCAGCAGCTATGTGACGGGATTATAAAAGGTAGTACCAGCCTTTGGGTTGTAATTGTACCCAAGAAAAACAAGGATCGGATAAGGCAAATCAGTTTTGTTGTGCTATTTAAATTAGCACACAGTAACAGATGCAACCCAGTGCCGAATATCACGAAAACGTTAGATAACCTGGTGCAAAGTGTTTTCCAAGGACATCCAATAGCACGTAATAAGGCTGTGGGATGCGTTCAATCGGTTACGAGCAGCACAACTAACATATCGTTTAGAAAAATGCCAATTCGTCTTAGTTCATTATTCAGGCCATATTATCGGCCAAGATGGCGTGTGGACAGGTACTGGCTCATACAAGCCGTGTGGGAATTTCCTTCTCCTAAATACAGAAAAAGAGCCACAGTCCTTGTGTCGACATTTGTAGAAGTAGTAAAATATCTCACAGAACTCCTGGAGAAAAAGGTAAATTTTCACTGGATGCTGGATTGAAAAGTAGCTTCCGCGTGGCTGAAGGACTTATTGACCAATTGACAACTAGTGCTGTCATACACTTTTCGAATTACCAGAGGAAGTTCATATTGTCATGTAGTATTAGCAATTGTGCCTTAGAGTGTGCATTAAGTAAAGAAGTCGAGCACATGATTGCCTACACATCCAGGCAACTAAATAAAGCAGAATAAAATTACACTACCATGGGAAAAGAGATGCTCAGCCTGATTAATGATATCACATATTTCTATTGTTATTTGTACGGGAGACACTTCAACGTGGTAATGAAACATGTAGCATTAAAATTTCTTATGGGTCAATGGGATTAGATTAGCCGCATGACCCAATAGGCTGTGTCTGCACTCATACGGTGGAGGTTTCTCTGATGGATAGACGAGGACGAATCCAGACTCACTAGGCTTGGTAGCAGTTAATTAATTTATTAGGTTCGCCCTGGGTGTGATTTGCAAAATTCATAAAAGGAAGGCATTTTCCACTCATTGCCTCAGAGGGTGAAAATACTATACTCTGATTCATCTTCAAGTTGTAAACCGCTACAACAAATAACAGCAGTGTGTCCCTGTCATTATGGTGACTGTTATCATAGTAACATCATTTTACTCACGATATTTTAAACTTATTCTGTTCTTCCATTAGCTTACGGATCCAATGCACCTATTAATAACATCCAAATTTGTAGGAGTCATCATAATTGCCTCATTAGTTTAGACATAAAATTAGTGCCCTGATCAGTTAGTATGCTGCACGATGTCCCACACTTCAAGCTGCAATGGTTAATCATTGCCTGAGCTACTGCCTATGTTGGTTGGTTTCGTATGGCGATCATACCTATGTAGTGTGAGAAGCGATCAGTGATGGTTCATATGTACCAATTCCTAGCTGGTGTTTGACCGATGGGCATTATCCATATCAATCATTTGAAATGTTTGGCTGGCTTTCGGTAACCTCTGCAATGGTAGTTTGCTGTTTGAGCGTAGGATACACAGCTCTTTACATATTGCTCCACGTCCTGCTTGCGTATCCGCCACCGATAGTTCTCTGCGAAACTTCTTTCGTAATTCGTTAACATCTGTGCCCTGCCAAGACAGAATCGTGAGTCTGCCTCAACATTGCATCAAGTGAACTTGCTAGTAAACCTATACATTAACCATGCTTGGTTTGTTTATACAATACCCTGTCGTCAACACAGAACTGTGTTTGCGTTGCGAACTGCTGACAATATAGATCAGCGCCTTTGGCGTTTCACCATTTGTCTGCAGAAACGCTAGCACGTGCTACTGTATGCAACTTTTGAGTTTGCCATTAACGAGAGTTTTCTTGGGGCGATGTATAACTTCAAATTAACTAAGCCACTACCACTTGTAGGTGGTCTGTTCATTGAATGTGAACGTCTTGTTGCCTTGAGAGGAGCAGGCTATGTTCCAATACAGGGTTTTACACTCTCCATTCGCACTGAATAACACAATTTCAGCTTTCCATTCTACAAGCGTTCGTCATTATCGTGTACAATAATACTTACACAACAGACACAAAGCACTCATTGATAAGAAAAGGTTTCAGTGTGCAGGAAAGATAAATTTGTTTCCAATTTGGCAACTGAACTATTCTTCGGGGACTTCCACTCAACAAATCCAGTCGATCCTCTATTTGCTTTCTGACGACCAACAGCAGCTTCCTTTTACAAACTGCACGGGTTCCAGAAGAATCATCTTTCCACCGTCTCCGTGTCCTGTTATGCAAGTAATGGGTCACGCTGAGTATTCATTAAAACAGTGCCCTCCTCAGAGTCTTCTGTTTCTCACGTGATAGCGAATTTACGTCACTTTGGAAATAACGACGATTAAGATGGTGTAGCTGGATATGCGGACATTTCTAGCGGAGAAAATTCACAAAGAGAATAAAATTAAGCTGTTACGCACCACTGAGTATTTTATTTTAGCCAAGCGAACATTGCTTGTTGATGAGAGAAAGCAGTAAAAGTGTGAAATGGCGAAATCGACATAGCCCTCCACATTCGATTATACCAAGAGGGCTGGCGGTCTAAACATCTCCGTTAGAGGGACAGATCACCTTCAACAGTATGACATGGCCTTATTTCACGAGACACTGCGGATGTATTTGGAATTTAATTCAGGACTGTGGCGTAACGTCTGGTGATCGGGAACCTTAGGCTACCTCCTCTCCTTCCCTTACCGGGCAAATACTGGCAATGAAAATCTTAGCTCGTGCGACGGCTCCAAAGCACGTCTCGTTGATTGTTAGACTGCTTGTCTGCAGGGAGATCCCCATGTTTTCGTGTCATAGCTCCAGCGCTGAAACTTCCTGGCAGATTAAAACTGTGTGACGGACCAGGACTGAAACTCGGACTTTTGCTTTCCGCGGGCAAATACTCTACCAACATAGCTGCCCAAGCACGACTCACGACCCGTTCTCACAGCTTTGCTTCCACCAGTACCTCATAAGCTACCTTCCATAATTCACAGAAGTTCTCCCAGGAAAAAGTATGCTGCGGATACATGGCTTAGCTACAGACATGAGTGTTTCACACTGCAGCGGAGTGTGTGCTGATACGAAACTTCTGCGGATTAAAACTGGGTACTGGACCGGGACTCGAACTAGGCACCTCTACCGATTGAGCTACCGAGGTGCACAAGTCAAATGTCTCGAGTTCGAGTCTCGATCCAGCACACAGTTTTCATTTGCCAGAAAGTTTGACATCAGCTCACGCTCCGCTACAGAGTGAAAATTCATTCTAGCTCCAGTGTTATGTTTCCCTGGTAGGGTTTCTTGAGTGCTACCTGCACTTGGCCAATCAAGAGTCTGGTTGGACTTTTTATATCAAAGGCTGGAAGACGGGGAATCACCGCAAGCGCCACCACGCTCTAGGCAGGAAAATAACCTTAAGATGCCTTTTTGTAACCGCATACACTGAGGTGACAATATTCAGGGGATATCTCCTAATATTCTGTCGGATCTCCTTTACCCGGCGTGGCATGGACTCAACAAGTCGTTAGAAGTCACCTGCAGAAATATTGAGCCGCGGTGCCTCTGTAGCCGTCCACAATTTCGCAAGTGCTGCCGGTGCAGGATTTTGTGCACGACCTGACCTCTCAATTTTGACCCAAAAACGTTCAATGGGATTGTGCAAATCATTTGCGTGAATTGTCCAGAATGTTCTTCAAATCAATCGCGAACAATTGTTGTCCGGTGGTCTGGGAGCATGAAACCCATGAATGGCTGTAAATGGTCTCCAAGTGGCCGAAAATAACGATTTCCAGTCAATGATCGGTTTAGTTTGACAAGAGGACCCTGTTAATTCCACGTAAATACCACCTGCTCTGTTATGGAGCCACCAACAGCTTGCACGGTGCCATGTTGACAACTTGGGTCCATGACTTCGTGGGGTCTACGCCATTCACTTAGAAAATGAAATCGGGACTCAGCTGACCAGGTCACGGTTTTCCAGTCGTCTACGGTCCAAGCGACATGATCACAAACCCAGGAGTGGCACTGCAAGCAATGTCGTACTTTTAGCAAAGGCAGTGATGTCGGCCATTTGCTGCCATAACCCCCTTGACAGGTGTGGAAATTACCGAACTATCAGTTTAATAAGTCACAGCTGCAAAATACTAACACGAATTCTTTACAGATGAATGAAAAAACTGATAGAAGCCGACCTCGGGGAAGATCAGTTTGGATTCTGTAGAAATATTGGAACACGTGAGGCAATACTGACCCTACGACTTACCTTAGAAGCTAGATTAAGGAAAGGCAAACCTTCGTTTCTAGCATTTGTAGACTTAGAGAAAGCTTTTGACAATGTTGATTGGAATACTCTCTTTCAAATTCTGAAGGTGGCAGGGGTAAAATACAGGGAGCGAAAGGCTATTAACAATTTGTACAGAAAGCAGATGGCAGTTATAAGAGTCGAGGGACATGAAAGGGAAGCAGTGGTTGGGAAGGAAGTGAGACAGCGTTGTAGCCTATCCCCGATGTTATCCAATCTGTATATTGAGCAAGCAATAAAGGAAACAAAAGAAAAGTTCGGAGTAGGTATTAAAGTCCATGGAGAAGAAATAAAAACTTTGAGGTTCTCCGATGACATTGTAATCCTGTCAGAGACAGCAAAGGACTTGGAAGAGCAGTTGAACGGAATGGGCAGTGTCTTGAAAGGCGGGTATAAGATGAACACCACCAAAAGCAAAACGAGGATAATGGAATGTAGTCGAATTAAATCAGGTGATGCTGAGGGAATTAGATTAGGAAATGAGACGCTTAAAGTAGTAAAGGAGTTTTGCTATTTAGGGAGCAAAATAACTGATGATGGTCGAAGTAGAGAGGATATAAAATGGAGACTGGCAATGGCAAGGAAAGCGTTTCGGAAGAAGAAAAATTTGTTAACATCGAATATAGATTTAAATGTCAGGAAGTCGTTTCTGAAAGTATTTGTATGGAGTTTAGCCATGTATGGAAGTGAAACGTGGGCGATAAATAGTTTAGACAAGAAGAGAATAGAAGCTTTCGAAAAGTGGTACTACAGAAGAATGCTGAAGATTAGATGGGTAGATCACATAACTAATGTGGAGGTATTGAATAGAATTCGGGAGAAGAGGAGCTTGTGGCGCAACTTGACTAGAAGAAGGGATCGGTTGGTAGGACATGTTCTGAGACATCGAGGGATCACCAATTTAGTATTGAAGGGCAGCGTGGAGGGTAAAAATCGTAGAGGGAGACCAAGAGTTGAATACACTAAGCAGATTCAGAAGGATGTAGGTTGCAGTAGGTACTGGGAGATGAAGAAGCTTGCACAGGATAGAGTAGCATGGAGAGCTGCATCAAATCAGTCTCAGGAATGAAGACCGCAACAACAACAACAACCCACTAACTCCAAACTTCACCGCACTGTTCTGACGGATACGTTCGTCTTACGTCCCACGTTGTTTTCTGCGCTTTTGTTGCTTGTCTGTTAGCACTGACATCACTGACAACACTACACAAACTCCGCTGTTATCGGTCGTTGAGTGAAGGCCGTCCGCCACTACGTTGTCCGTGGTGAGTGGTAATGTCTAAAATTTTGTATTCGCGACACACACTTGCCACTGTGGATCTCGGAATATTGAATTTCGTAACGATTTCCGATATGAAATGTCCCCTGCATCTAGCTCTAACTACCATTTCGCGTTCAAAGTCTAATTCCTATAGTGCGGCCATAATCACGTCGGAAACCTTTCCGCGTGAATCACCTGAGTGCATTAACAGCTTTGCCAATACTGCCGCCATCTGTGTATGTACTTATCACTATTCAATGACTTTTAATCATCTTGGTGTATGTCTTGAGTGTGGAACATTATTACTTTAATTATTGCTGCATATAGGCGAGAATCTTTCTTATATACTGAGAAAAATCCCTGTTATTCGGACAAATATGTGCGCTTTAAACGGAGACGTTGCCACTGAACAATTTGCTGCACACCTTATTTCATATGACAGTCTCTGCGGCGGGCCAGCCAGCCCCGCTAAGTGGTACTCTACTCTATTTTTTTCATTTTTTAAAATAAAAAAGAAAAGAAAGAAAAAGCAAACAGTTATGCGCTCCGTGAAGCAAACTCGCCCCACGGGAGCCGGCGTTACCTGTCGGCTTGGCGGCCGGCGTGTTGGAGTATTGCTGCTGGGGGAACTCGATGACCTCGTAGTCCGGGTCGAGCGGCGGCGGCTCTGTGGCGGGCGGTGGCGGCGGAGGCGGCGGCCCCGCCGAGCGGTTGTTGCGCGCCTGCTGCAACACAAACAGGAGACACCCGTTCACAACACTGTCCGCACCCAACAAACAGAGCCTCCCGCGTTCCACGTCTCTTCCCAGCCACGCCTATGTGTTTCGGTCTGCAGTGTGTAGCAAGCCGTGACGAGTTTAATAGACTCTACAGGCGTCTAGAACAGTCGACATAGTGGTCCGCTAATTACGTTATTTTCATTTTTGTTTATTTACTGTATTTGTTTGTCAGTTTCTGTGGGACCATGCAAGCGAAACCTACCTGGCTAAGGAGCAAATCAGTGGCGGAGTGTTCAAAATGGTTCAAAGGTCTCTAAGCACTATTGGACTTAACATCTGAGGTCATCAGTCCCCTAGACTTAAATGTAACTAACCTAAGAACATCACACACATCCATGCCAGATGCAGGATTCGAACCTGCGACCGTAGCAGTACCGCGGTTCCGGACTGAGGCGCCTAAAACCGCTCGGCCACAGAGGCCGGCGGCGGAGTGTGTTGTGCTTTGTAACACTTTTCAGACTTTCGCCAGTAATAAAAATTTTATACACTACTGGCCATTAAAATTGCTACACCACGAAGATGACGTGCCACAGACGCGAAATTTAACCGACAGGAAGAAGATGCTGTGATATGCAAATGATTAGCTTTTCAGAGCATTCACACAAGGTTGGCGGCTGTGGCGACACCTACAACGTGCTGACATGAGGAAAGTTTCCAACCGGTTTCTCATACACAAACAACAGTTGACCGGAGTTGCCTGGTGAATCGTGAAACGTTGTTGTGATGCCTCGTGTAAGGAGGAGAAATGCGTATCATCACGTTTCCGGCTTTGATAAGGGTCGGATTGTAGCCTGTCGCGATTGCGGTTTATCGTAGCGCGACATTGCTGCTCGCGTTGGTCGAGATCCAATGACTGTTAGCAGAATATGGAATCGGTGGAGTCAACAGATGAGGACGTTTGCAAGACAACAACCATCTGCACGAACAGTTCGACGACGTTTGCAGCAGCATGGATTACCAGCTCGGAGACCATGGCTGCGGTTACCCTTGACGCTGCATCGAAGACAGGAGCGCCTGCGATGGTGTACTCTATGACGAACCTGGGTGCACGAATGGCAAAACGTCATTTTTTCGGATGAATCCAGGTTCTGTTTACAGCAACATGATTGTCCAGTGAATACCCGCTTATCATCTGCATTTCTTCTTGGTGTAGCAGTTTTAATGGCCAGTAGTGTATATTTTCTTACTGACGTATGGCTTAACCGTGAACAGCGGTTGACGGGATCCGCGGACCCAATGGTGTACACCCTGTGCGGCAACTCTGTACCACGAGAGCCCCTGCCGCCTTGACACAGGACGGCTGGTGGCAGCCAGATAGCCGATTCGCACTTAGAGCCACATTGTTAAGTGACGCTAAGCATAGTTGCGCCTCCGACACCATCGGCAGTGCTTTACTACAGAGCTCCTCATTCTTGTTGTTATTGTAATAGCCGGACTTAAATTCTTGCTGCACTGTTTGTAATGAGTCTTCGTGAACTTGGAGAAATACAAGTTAAATAACTCTTCTGTTTACTGCGTCAACTTATTCGCCAATCAGTTCCTTACCGTTGTGTACGAAGTTGTACACAACATAAATAGTTTTAAAAATACGCACACTTTTACTCCCATAAACATCTGTAGCTGATGAATGACCAATATCCTCAAAATTGCTTGAATGTATTCCACAGCACTTACATGTGTAGCACTCTGAATAATTACAAACGTTGCACAAAACACAACCCAATGTGCCCTAATAACAAAGACATTAGTCGCTGCCGAAAAAAGCTATGGCAGTCTCTAGTGCACGTTCCTTCATGTGATTGTAAAATCGGTCTCTAGATTGAAACATCACCTGTTCCTTGGTACATTATCCTCAAGGTACAACACTCTCTCTTAAATAGTTTACATAATGCTGATAGAAAGTTTATAAACAAACAATTAAAGAATTAAGACAACACAAATGCAGAGAGAGTACACGAATAAATTATCTTGTTGAAATGTAAGCCCAGTGTGGCTTGCCATGGAGGGGAACAAAACGGGGAATAGAATAGCGTTGACATACCGTTGTAACGGTATCGTGGATGACCACCAAAGGAACGCTGCTATGAAATGAAATGGTTATCAGGCCGTATGGCGCGCCTTGAGCTGGCCTACGATTGTCCTCTGTACACCAAAAAGCTGTCTGCAGTGGTGTCGGACACATTCGTCCCGGAATCTCGTTGACTGAAGTTGAATTGTCTTCAGTGACGTGTCTCACTGCGAACTAAGCCCCGATGATCCGCGAACACGACGAGAGTTTCTGCTGCTAGTCTTCGTGCTTTTCAATCCCTACCTCGGCCAGGAAGGTCGCCGGATCTCTCCCCGGTTGACAATGTGTCGAGCATTATTGGCACGGCCCTCTAACCGGCTCGGGATTTTGACGAAGTAAGGCGCCAATCGGACAGAATTTGGAACGATATCCCTCAAGAAATTATCCAACAATTCTATCAGTCAATGTCAAGCCTCATAACCGCTTGCATAAGGCTCAGAGTGGACCAATACGTTATTGACTTGCTCAATTTGTGAAGATTTTTTTTTAAATAAATCACCAAATATTCCTGGAATTGTAATCATTTATTTGTCTGTACGACATATCTACAGATTTCCGAACCATTCGAATAATTTGTTCGTAGTTCGTCGTTTTTTTCTTTTTTATCTTAGAGCGTGTTACACCATACCAGAGAATAAAGTGAAAATAAACAAAGTAAAAAGTATTTCGAGTTTCAGTGCCAGAGACGAGGAAATCATTCTTATTACTGAAGATAGCAGCGTACAGTTCTCGTACAAGATACTGATAAAATGGTTCAAAGGGCTCTGAGCACTATGGGACTTAACATCTGAGGTCATCAGTCCCCTAGAATTAGAACTACTTCAACCTAACTAACCTAAAGACATCACATACATCCATGCACGAGGCAGGATTCGAACCTACGATCGTAGCGGTCGCGCGGTTCCGGACTGAAGCGCCTAGAACCGCTCGGCCAAACCAGCCGGCAAGATACTGATAGTGTTACTTCTAAGAAAGCCTTTCATCTACCTTCGACCTCATGAATTTAAAGTGGTCGATTTCACTGACTGTTAGGCCACCTTCGAATAATAAAATTTCGATTTTACAGGAGTTCCGTGTCAGAAACTGTATGTATTGCATTTGGTTGTAGTTAAGCGTTAATTCTTCTTTTGCTGATATTAGTGTCTACGAAAAATTGTAGCGAATAGCGTTTCTCTACGCAAATAATCAATGGAATGCCATTAAAGTAGAGACCTCAAGTTAGTAAATGAAGAAACGAGAGAATTTTGATAGTGTGTATACAACACTGGCTGGAATGAATAGGAACAGGGACAACAAAAGTATCCCAGCGTTCAAACTCCCGTTGATATCGTGTGGAATCTGGCCGTGCTCTCTAATGAGTTCAAAGGTGGAGCTATTTGAAGGAGAAATAGCGGTCGCGGTTTGGAAAACCGATGTCACTAGAAGGTAGAAAAATGTGTTAAGCGCACTCTGTTATAATACGCTCGTCCGCTGGCACTTTAGAAGAGTATGAAGCAACTGTCAGGTAGCAACCCATTGTCCCGTAATGTGATTTCACAATGGTATTCAACAAATATTGTTCACACTTTTGTTTCTGTTGCTTCCTTACTCTTTATCATCCGAGGAGTTTTCCCCAATCTTTTGATGCCCCTTAACATTTTGCCTTCGTGCTAGAGTGGAATAAAGTTATCAGCGCAGAATAAAATCGTGTGGTACACAATTCTCTCTCATTACAGTGCGCATATTTGTGACTCTGTTAAACGAAACAAACCTGAGAGCTGGTGTGGAACTACCTTCTAAAGATTCCACTTTTTTCGAGTTGTTCTTACATGCTACATATTCCTCGCGTCAGCCAGAAAAAGAATCTATATTGTTGTGGCTGGGTGCTAATTTCTGTTCTATGTTTTCCGGCTGATTTTCTTCACAGAATTCACCGAAGCGTGTGACGAGAACTTCCTACATTGTTTACTCTGTTTTCCTATAAAAACTGTGGTCGCTGTTCTTCTCTCCAGTTACCGGAAATTTCTTACTGATATACATCTTCTTCATACTATTCCAAAGCTATTACTATTCCAAAGCTACTACTCCATTCAAAACCGCTTTCGGCATGAGCACTGGAATTCATTATAACCGACACTCTTTCTGGTTTTCATTTTGTGTACTTGTTCACTTCTGACCTCTGTCAATCTGTCATTTCAGTATGCAACACTCAGTTTTTGATCGATTGTTTTTGATCTTCTTGATAACACAATATTTTCTGGACATTAAATGTTTGAATCCATGTTCACATGTTCGTGTTGATGTTTGACTAGATGGCGGTGTCTCTTGTCGTGTGATCAGATGATATTGCTGAGACTTAGCCCGTTGGAAGTCCAAAATACATTTCTTTTCTGCACTATTCTTTGCTGGAGTACCAAATGCTAACTTTTAGACAATACGGTGGAAAGAAGATCGGGAAAATATAGGGTGTGAACAATTACAAATATTGATAATCTCTGATTTTAAGTAAATTATTATAATTCACTTCCAAAGATTTCTCAGGATGAGCAGCAATTTGATTTTAAGGAAGTAGAAAATGATTAGTGAATGAAAGAAGTTGCTATAAGCAACACGTGGAGACCTAACCACTGAGAATGACGAGTTTACTAAACGAACAGCGACGACTGAAATTGTAGCCTTTGTTGTAATTGCCGGCCGGAGTGGCCGTGCGGTTCTAGGCGCTACAGTCTGGAGCCGAGCGACCGCTACGGTCGCAGGTTCGAATCCTGCCTCGGGCATGGATGTGGGTGATGTTCTTAGGTTAGTTAGGTTTAATTAGGTCTAAGCACTAGGCGACTGATGACCACAGAAGTTAATTCGCATTGTGCTCAGAGCCATTTGAACCATTTTTTGTTGTAATTCAGCAAATTAGGAAATAATGCACACTGATCGCACTTCGAAATTTTCAACGAAACAGCAGAGATGAAGATTTTCATTTACGCTAAAATTTCAGCATTAATACGGGGAAGGGATTTATAAAAGGATAACTGAGCTGGGACAACAATTGTGGTCTATGTGCGCGATCGTTATGATAGTATGAAAACTTTTGTTAATAATAGCCACCAAGGGAGTTTTGTTATACGGAACGGGAGGCTAAATTTTGATATTTTGGCAGCGAAGTAACTGATGAAACAGAACCAAAGAAGATATAAAAGTCTAACTGTTAATAGCAAGAAATTCTTTTCTAAAGAGCTATTTTTTATCATCGAATATATGTTTGACAGGACGGCTTTTCTGAAGGTATTTGTCTGGAGTGTAGTTTTTTACAGAAATGAAAACATTGACGATAAACAGTTGAGACAAGAAAAGGCTGTAAGCATTTGCAAAGCGGTGCTGGAAGAGGGTGCTGAAGATTAGACCGGATAATTAGTGAGGAGGAGCTTAATAGAAAAGGGTATAAAAGGAATTTATGGCACATCTTGATTAAATAAGGGGTCGGTTGGTAGGACACGTCTTAGAGCATCGACGAACTGTTAATTTGGTAATTGAGGGCACTGTGTGTGTGCGTGTGTGTGGGCGGGGGGGTGTAGGTAGCGATTATACAGACAGAAGTGGGTTTCACCAGAGTGAGTAATTTCAAATAGATATAGCTCGCGTTAGTCATAATGAGAAGAAGAGGCTTTCACAGAGTAGACTATAGTGGAGAGCTGCGTCAAACCAGTCTACGGACAGAGGGCCGCAGCAACAACTGTAACAGCAGCTATCATAGCCAGCTAACTATTGACAGGTGAGATGCATCCACGACATGGTTTTGCTTTTAGTTCTGTAATAGTAGACTGGTTAAAGTGGCGAATTATTCAGTATCAGCGAATGTCCGCAATTATGTTAAATGAAGCAGTCAATGAAAGAAATCATGAAACAATCTGTTTCGCAGAGGGCAGGGATAGCGAATAAAACAGCGATCGCAAGGTGCGATTATTCGTCAGTAAAACAGGTGTAGGGTCTGGACATGAGCATCGGCAGAGAAAAATCGGGGGGGGGGGGGGGGGTCTGAAGTAGCGAATGCCGCAGCGTAGCGCAGCTGCAGCCCTCCTGCAGGACCGCAGCGGTTCGATAGCCCAGCTCTGCGGGCTGCCGCATCGCAGGGGCAACTCTAGCACTCCACTGTCTGCACGCCAGCCGCCGTCGCGGTGCGTCCTGCAGCTGGATGGTGGTGGTGGTTAGTGTTTAACGTCCCGTCGACAACGAGGTCATTAGAGACGGAGCGCAAGCTCGGGTTAGGGAAGGAGTGGGAAGGAAATCGGCCGTGCCCTTTCAAAGGAACCATCCCGGCATTTGCCTGAAACGATTTAGGGAAATCACGGAAAACCTAAATCAGGATGGCCGGAGACGGGATTGAACCGTCGTCCTCCCGAATGCGAGTCCAGTGTGCTAACCACTGCGCCACCTCGCCCGGTCCTGCAGCTGGAGGGAACCACTGTCCAGTGTTTACAGATCTGCAACAGCAGCAGCTCAGTGTGCCGCTGCCGCTAAACATCTCTTCCTAATTACCCTCTCACATTAACTTTCGTAAACATTACACCATTTTATGATAGGACGATGCTTTTACATCTACGTTTATAGCGGAAGCGGGGGTATAATGGAGTATGGTGCTGAAACCGGGACCTTCATATTTCTCTTTAGGAATTGGTAAGATTGCTTTTTGGCCGTTAGTCCATGAAGACAGCTGGCAACAGTACCGCCATGAGACTTTGTATCGTGAGACATGTTGCTGTTGAGCAAAACAATTTGTTGGATTTTTGTGTTAGTGTATCTTACTTTGTGATATTTTGTGTTCAGTAAGGAACTTATACCGTCGTCTTACAAGCTGAAACTAGAATTAAAATGAGCAATACTTTTAATAGGCTTTATGAACATATGCCACATTAAACGATTCTTCAACTTCATTCTTATGCAGAAGGAATTTGAAGATAAGATACAGTTGGGGTAAAACCGGGTAGAAGCAATGGGGTAAAACCGGAGCTAGCAGCTATTAGCCCGTGACTTCGTTACATATAACTTACATGTGTGACTTAAGAAGTATAGGCTTTTTACGGTACGCTGCTTGTGTGTTTACGTTTTAATAGCTGCAATTTAATAACTACATATATAATTTACAACTACTTTGCGCCAATTTTGAATATTTTTGAGACTAATAACTTGATTGATTATGCCTTATACAACAGGTATATTCTCCTACGAAAGGGGACTATTAAGCGCTTTATACGGCAAGGATATTTTGACATGGTTTCAGAGCCATCGGAGACGAGTGTCAATCACTCAATGCAACAGAGGCATCTTCTTGGCACGTTAACAAAATCTTTTGAATAACACTGGGCCTAGACCATAAAAAAGAGTCAGAATAGTCTGAAACATGTGAGGCATACAGCACTTCTGAAGATGAGGACGAAACGCTATGTCTTCTTTACAAAGATACCTACTCAGCAACAAGAGAGTCAGATGACCGGGTAAAATATTTAAAGTGCGAGAAGAAGGGATGAGGATTGTGCAGGGTGGACTGAAGATGATTTCCATGAGACCGGAGAGTCCCATACCCAAGACGGAAAATATAACATTGCCCACTTGTGTCCAACATAGTATCTGCGTTTATCCCAAGGTATTGAGTATAACAGTATATTGAGTTATTTTAAATATAATTTAAACCATCAAAAATAGGTCCTCATATTTAATGTGTGTTGCTAATGCCTTGTTTATCTTTCACTGAAATAAGTATGAATTCCAATAATGAAAACTGCCATTGTTATCTAGCTTTCTCCTTAGCTATCCAATCATACCCCAACTTCTCCAACTCCTCAAACAATCGTCCGGCGTGTGGCAGAGGGTACATAAAGTACTATGCGATGATGGTAATTTGTCGCTTTGGGTGCACGACAGCAAGCGCTCAGACAAAAGTTTTATGAGACGACGGAGGATAATAGTGGTAATATAAAAAAAGTTCGACAAGAATTAAAATTTAAAAATGACCTAAGAAACAAGCACACACACACACACACACACACACACACACAGAGAGAGAGAGAGAGAAAGAGAAACACCAAAATTACGCATCTATGCTGCCGTGGCTGGATGATCTCTGCAATAAACAGGATGAGCTAGCCACTCCTGCAACACACTAAAGTCTCCAGCCTAAAGCCTTACGCTGAAGTCCAGACAGTACACAAAATTTTAAACGCTTAATCACTCTCATTGTAGTCTGCTAAAATAGAGGGCAGATCGCGAGAATCGCTCTGCGTGTATCCGCGTAAAGGCAAGAATGTCTTTATATTATTATTGCCGTCATTGTGCAACATTTTTATTGGAGTAAGAAATGATTCCTACCGGAACTTTAAGAGTACGATACTCCGCAATGCACAGTGTCTTTCTTGCCAGTGGAAATTTTTCAGTCATTTCTGCGATGCTCTCTCGGCGACTTAACAATCCTGTGACGAATCGTGCAGCTTTTTTATCATCTCTTTTAATTGTTCCGTCAAGTCAATTTTGCATATCATTTA
Organism: Schistocerca nitens; assembly: GCF_023898315.1. Classification (NCBI taxonomy): domain Eukaryota; kingdom Metazoa; phylum Arthropoda; class Insecta; order Orthoptera; family Acrididae; genus Schistocerca; species Schistocerca nitens. The sequence continues at coordinate 508,724,623 of NC_064615.1, forward strand.
ATTGTTCCGTTAATTCAACTAAATTCTAGGGACACAATTTTAGTATAGAGCAATATTTACTTCCAGCTTCTCGTTCTGCAAGCTTTCTAAGACAGAGGAACACTGAGCACTTGACTTCAGTGGGAGGCTGAAATAACTTCAGTAGCTGCTTCATCGTCATTCATGAACATATAAAAGATAAATTCGACGGATCACAAGCTTAAGGTAATGTTTACGACTAATTCCCCAGCCCTACTTCACCCACACCCCACCAAAAAAAAATTAAATTAACGTTAATACAAAAAAATGCCACAAGCAATTGTTAAATACAGTAAAATATATGTAATATTCCAACTATTGTGTTTTTCTCTTCAATTTTATGCCTTGTAATGTAGTACGATGTCATCATTCGTGTTACTTGAACAGTTCGGTTTCTGCTGTGGAGTATGAGATATGCTCTCCAAATAGTGACCGACAGTGAAATATCTCTTTCCGTTGTAGTAAGCAGTGAGACATATTATATCTCAACCAGAGTTTTTACTTGCTCCGGCTGAACAGTGCAGAAGTGCTTTGTACAACAATGACGCTTTGACGAGATTTTCTGAGTTCACGCTGTCGAAGCTTTAGAACAACATTTCTTTTAAAGGATATTCATCAGCTCTGAATCAACAGGGCGATATGTTCCTTCAGCTCAAAGAACTTCAATAACACGCCCACTATTTTCAGATTCAGACTGAGTTTACAGTGCATTTTAGGTTGTCATGTTTGCAAGATTCACCGGTATTTTAAAGAGAATATTAAACATTAACAATTTCTGAATAAGAATTTGAGACTAGTATTACTATTAAGAATGTGTTTGTACGATGATAATGGATATACAGTTGGTTGGAAGAGCGCCGTAAACGTGTAACTGTGTTTTAGTTTCATAAACAAATCGAAAAATATAGCAGTTTAGGTCCAGTTGTGCAAATACATTTACAGTTATGAACAAAAGATTATAAACATCAAAATTCCCAAACGTTATCTGTGTCAAAGAATCAATAATTCCGAATTCTAGAGTTCTTAGCTTCGTTGTGCCTCTTCTCATTTCATTTCTTTCTGCAGCCGTTAAAGTCATTTCACTTAATATTTCTACTTGTGGTACAAAGACTTCTCACAAGCTTTTTGATAAGAACTGATCGCAAGATACGAAGATTAAGGTTTAACACCCAGAATATGGCGAGGCTATTAGAGATGGATTGGATAGAGATGGCGATTAGAGTTTGCCATTTTCTTTTCAAAGGAATCGTTCTAGCAGTAGTCTTAATCACATTAGGGACACCAAGGGAAACCTAAATCTGGTTTGTCAAATGAGTATTTCAAACACAGTTGCCCCGAACGCGAGTTATGTGTAGGGCAGAAGCCAGTCGATATACAGGGTGTCCATGAAGTCCCTTTACAAGTTCAAAATTTTATTACAACGGCAGTTGTTGAAATATTTTAACAACATTTCTTTTATTGTAATCTGTGTTTATAAAAGTTTTTGACAGTGTTTAATAGACCTCTACATGGGCGCCTTTAGTTGCACGAAGCACATCAAGGCGGTACTCGATTTCTTGCCATGTTCGCTGTAGCATAGCGCCACAAATGGTGGCAATGGCATTACGAATTCTTTGTTTCAAGTCTCAACAGTGTCCCGTATCTGTGTTTGATACACGATATCTTTTACATAGCCCCATAAAAAAAGTCCAAGGGAGTGATATTTGGCAAACGCGGTGGCCAAGGAATTGGCCCGTCCATCCCAATCCATCTGCCTGGAAAAATTTCATCGAGGAACCGACGGACATGCAGTCCCCGTTAGGGTGGTGCACCATCTTGCTGGAAAATGATAGTTGGTTGTAAGTCAATCAACTGTGGTGCTACATATTCGGTCAGAAGGTCGAGGTAAACATCTGCAGCAACTGTTGACTCGCTGAAGAAAAATGGACCAATTATTCGGTTTCAAATGATTCTACACCACACATTCACTTTTAGACTATGCCGGTGAAGTTCCATAGTCACATGGGGTGTTCAGATCCCCAGATTCTCACATTGTATCTGTTTAATGTCCCAGAAACATGAGCGGTTACGTCGTCACTGAAACACTCGCTTGGGGAATGGTTCATCCTCCGAAAGGCGCTCCACCATGTTGAGTGCAAACTCACTCCGCTTTTGCTTGTCATTTGGCTCAAGCGTCTGTAACAGTTGCACTTTGTAAGCGTACAACCGTAAGTTCTTGTGGAGGACCTTATGCACAGTTGAACGTGATAATTGCAAGTGTCTGGCAGCAGTGCGGATGGACTTCATTGGTAAACGAGTGAAGATGTTTAAAACGCGATCGATGTTTTCCTCAGAAATTCTCGGTCGCCCGCTCCTCCCTTTATCCAACACTGTCCCTGTCTCCATAATTTTTTGTGCCATGCACGGATTGAAGGGCGCGATGGTGGATCTCTTCCATACTTAGTTCTGAAGTTTCGTTGAGTCTGAACATCCGATTTTGTCTCAATAAACCAGGACACACATTGTGCCTTCTCTTGAGGAGTTACCATTTTATAGAGGTTCAGTTCCTTCTATCAACAGAGTACATGAAACACAAAATTTTAGTATATATAAGAACTTTAGTAAACAGTGATTACACTAAAGGAAATTTTGTTAAAATATTTCAACTGCCATTGTAATAAAATTTTGAAGTTTTAAAGGGACTTTATGGACACCCTGTATAATTTCCTACCCAAAATATTTTTGTAAAACGTTTTACACTGTGTAATCTGTATCCCTTGTACTCGAGAAACTGAACGTTGAAGTTCATTAATATAAGAGCACAAAATGCCAAAATTATAGTTTTTGGCATAAATCTGAGTGAATAACTTCCAAGGTTTCCGAAAAAAACAGTATGTCTCCGAGGTGGTGGGCAAAACGTTCAGTGAAGTTTTATAATACGATAAAGAAGCTGTGTCTACGAATGTCCAGGTCTAAAGGTACAATACCGACAGTCAGGAGATCACAACACTCCTTCGAGCAATCAGTGAGGACCTGGCAATCCTACTAACGTGTAGGGGAACGTTACGAAGTATTAATAATAGCTGAAAGACTCTGTCAAAGATCCCTCCAGGTAGCGGCGGCAAGAAAACCATTAATTAACTCATGTGGATCCAATAAACCATCAGCCTAAGCACTTGTATTTGCTCTTAAAGTTTATTTTCGTTTTTTAATACGACAATGTATTTTATATTACATTCGCTTTGCACGAACAACAACGTTTATATTGCAAAATATGTCTAACATACAGGGTGATTCAAAAAGAATACCACAACTTTAAAAATGTGTATTTAATGAAAGAAACATAATATAACCTTCTGTTATACATCATTACAAAGAGTATTTAAAAAGGTTTTTTTTTTCACTCAAAAACAAGTTCAGAGATGTTCAATATGGCCCCCTTCAGACACTCGAGCAATATCAACCTGATACTCCAACTCGTTCCACACTCTCTGTAGCATATCAGGCGTAACAGTTTGGATAGCTGCTGTTATTTCTCGTTTCAAATCATCAATGGTGGCTGGGAGAGGTGGCCGAAACACCATATCCTTAACATACCCCCATAAGAAAAAATCGCAGGGGGTAAGATCAGGACTTCTTGGAGGCCAGTGATGAAGTGCTCTGTCACGGGCTGCCTGGCGGCCAATCCATCGCCTCGGGTAGTTGACGTTCAGGTAGTTACGGACAGATAAGTGCCAATGTGGTGGCGCTCTATCCTGCTGAAGTATGAATTGTTGTGCTTCTTGTTCGAGCTGAGGGAACAGCCAATTCTCTAACATCTCCAGATACTGTAGTCCAGTTACTGCTTGCTGGATGCGTGCTACATTTTCATCACTCGTTCTCGGCCGTCCAGAACTTTTCCCTTTGCACAAACACCCATTCTCTGTAAACTGTTTATACCAACGTTTAATACACCACCTATCAGGAGGTTTAACACCATACTTCGTTCGAAATGCACGCTGAACAACTGTCGTCGATTCACTTCTGCCGTACTCAATAACACAAAAAGCTTTCTGTTGAGCGGTCGCCATCTTAGCATCAACTGACGCTGACGCCTAGTCAACAGCGCCTCAAGCGAACAAATGTACAACTAAATGAAACTTTGTAGCTCCCTTAATTCGCCGACAGATAGTGCTTAGCTCTGCCTTTTGTCGTTGCAGAGTTTTAAATTCCTAAAGTTGTGGTATTCTTTTTGAATCACCCTGTATTATTCGTTCGGTATTATTTAGACTATGTCACAGTGTAGTCACCAATAACATTATGGCATAACGCTCGTATCATTCGTTCACTGTCACCACTCGTTTCGTAAACGCTCTGCGTTAGAAGTGCCCTTGATTGAACGAAAATAATGGAGGCCTCATAGCACACCGAAAGTGCTGCCAGTTCTATTTTCCACAGCGAATGGCTGGCGAGCAGCAGGCACAATTTTAGGGCCCTCAGGATGAATCAGTGTGGGTAGACGCCAGACCTCACAGCACGTCGCTTGCACCTGTCCGCGACGGACAAAAGGTCCTCAGTAGAGCGCCGATTCCTTCTCACTGCGCAAGGAAGTACTTGCGAGACACTGTGAATACGTAACAGTCACAACGCTGCCATCAGCATGGCTTAATTAAGAAAAAGGAAGCTCTGTAACTTTCGAAGGCTCTGCAGGAGGAAGTTGTCTAAGTTAACGGATTGCTGCTGAGACTAAATATTACGTCGAAAGCTATTTGAGCCGCGTGTAAGCTCCGGCAATTGTTTGGCCACTTGCCAGCAACACCAGATTTAAACCCACAGGTCATCAGTGGGCGATGGTCGTACATTTCTTACGTCCCTTTGACGTCATTGTGACATGGCAGGAAATTTATATTTTGCGCAGCACCGAAGCCGTAAAAACAGTGACAAACATACTCGAGATATCCGGGCTCTTTGAGAGTACAGGTAAGACAGTTTGAATAAATCCAGGAGTTTGAACAACATATTATGTGTACGTGGAACGGCTTCAACAACAACAACACACAAACAATAAAAATAACAATTTATCTGGCGTTTTACGCCAGGCGTTAAATGCATCCTCTACAGGAATTAAATATTTCGTTAATAACTAGCTATATATCACTTTTCCATATTTTAGGGATAATCTGTCTGTAGCTTTTTGTTCACCAAGTATTCTAGTATTGCGGAAATAATTATTCAGAGGAGTTCCTTATTGCGCAGAAATTGTCATAATGCTTATCTGCTGATCATGAATCTTGACTGATCTTTAATCATTAAAATCAAGTTATTTGTTTGTTATTTCCTGTTGAGAGAAACTGCATTCAACGCAGTAGAATTACCCTTCAGCAGAAATTAAAAACTACATTTACTTCGTTCTGACACATTTTAAAATAAGTACACTGTAAAATAGTTATAGGATTTCTCTATTAGAATAAATATTTTTACATCCCTGAATTTTATGTACACACGTGATACTTCCTCTTAGCGTCAATAACTGTTGACTGTAGCCAAAAGTCATTTTAAATGTTCGTATATTTTAATTAATCGATTCTATTCTTTTGATTTAGAATGCAACAGATCTTACTCCACCAACTACATAATGCTTGAGATCAGGCGGTGGGGGGGAATGTGTCCCGAATTACGACCATCTATGATGCTGACTCAGTAATATGACTTTTAAAGTATACATGCCAGTTACGTTGAATTTACTCGAAATAAGTTATATGATGGTATCGCATAGAAAAATTTATTTACAAGAATTGTCCACTCATATTTGGAAACGTACTATAAAATATAAAAGGCACCGCACAGCCCAAACCGCTAAGGATAGAAACTCGAAATTTGAAGAAGGTGTCGATCTTATACTGTAGGCGTCATTTAAGAAGGCTTATTTCGAAAGTGTAACCCTAAGGTGGTGAAATAGGGGATGAAGGTTTTTTTAAAAAAAAATGTCGCTATTAATGCTGTTTTGAAGCTAGACCTATGAAAATTGGTACTTGGTTTATCGGTCAGAAGTAAAGAAATACAGGTTTCGGCATTTTTAAATTTGAACCCTCTGGGAGTGAAAGTGTGGGCGAACACATTTTTTGAAAATATATCATTATTAAAGAACTACTAAAGAACTACTAACTACATCTTTTTTATGAAGATGTTTTATTATGAAAGCATGTTTAAAACTAAATCTATGAAAATTTAAATTTGGCATCTCCTCTGGAATTAAAAAAATAAGTGTTTCACTGTTTCTGGAAGTACAACACCTCTGGGTGTGAAACGAGGGATGAAAGTTTTTAGGGTAATATTTCATTCTGCAAGCATTTTTGAAGTTAAATCTATGAAAATTTGTAATTAGCTTCTCTGTTAGAAATAAAACACATGCATGTCACTATTTTTGGAAGTTCGATCCCTAGGGGGGTAAAATAGGGGAGGAAACATTTTATGAAAATATTTCACCACGAAAGCATTTTTAAAGCTAAATCGTTGAAAATTGGTGCTTTGCTTCTTGGTTAGAGAAGAAAAAAATGTGTTTCCCTGTTTTTGAGTATTGAGCTCCTAAGGGGGTGAAATAGGGTCATACTGATACACTGACTCATCGTCCCCCTGCCAAAAACCGCTAAGGTAAGAAAGGTGAAGTTTAGAGTGGGTGTGAATTTTATACTGTAGATATCGTTTAAGAAGGGATTGTCCGAAATTCCACTCCTAAAGGGGTGAAAAAGGGGTCAGTATTGAGGGAATTATGATGCTAGAACTACGAAAACTGGTGTTTGGGTTCTCAGTCAGAAAACAAATAGTACGTGTTTCAGTATTTTCAGAAATTCAATCAATAAAGAGGTAAAACAATGGGTGGAAGTTTTTTTTGAAAATAAACAATTACTAAAGAGCTACTAAAGGATTTACAAGGCTACATTTATGACAACTGGTATCTGAGTGCACGGTTAGAAATAAAGAAATACGTATATCAGCATTCCTGGAAATTCAGTCCCTATGAGAATGCAATAGGGGTTGAAAATTAAGAAAATATTTCGTTACATCAAAAAAAATTTAAAGCTAAATTCACGGAAATTAATATTTCACTTCTCTGTCAAATATAAAGAAATATTTATTAGGGGATGAAAGTTGCTATGGCAATATCTCCACAGGACCGTAAAAGGCATGAATAAAAAAACTTTGGACTCCAGCTACCAGAATTGCTTTTTAGTCAGAAGCACTTTTGGGAAACACCATGCTTAGATGATCCGAATTGGCGTTAAAAGCTTAGAACGTATTGCAATTTGTGGACAACATAAAAATTCCATTAAATAAAAACAAAAAAATCTCTGCAGGCCGTACAGTCTACGCGAGTGAAGCAGCGGGTGCTAAGCTAGTGTACTATAAAATTCCATAAATCTGCTGCGAGTTCTTTTTGATTTCTGTATTGAATCTATTGGTTACAAAAACACAACACAATGAGTCCAAAAATTATTATACAACATTGGAGAGTGTTTCACAAAAAATAATTTTCAGCATTGCTGTTACTAATAATATGTACATTACATTTGTTGTATACCTGATTGATTTGACAGTGGTTATGCTGTATACGGTTAGTAACGGAAACATAAGGTTGATTTGAGAGTGGTTATGCTGTATTTGGTTAGGAACGGAAATATAAGGTTTGATTTCTTGGTTTTTCTGTTTAATTATCTGTCAACTTTTTTCACAGTGCCATGTTGAGAAAGTAGGGGAAATCTTAGGCATCCCTACACAAAAAGTACGCCATTCTACACAGTAAGGAAACCAATCGTGGTAGGGTTATGAATAAACATGTGTTGTATCCAAATGAAATTTCCATAAAGGCCGAATTGTGTTGTCAGGAGAATGAGTGAAACTTTTTTTTGTGATTTTATAAGCAAGCAACAGTCAATGCCACTTATTTCATTGACTAATTTGGCTGAAACAACAATAACAATATGTGATCCAGACTGTTCTTTCTTCACAAAAATTCTAAATCGCCTTTGATTTAGAGTCATGCGTAGATTCCACATAATAATTTAAACTGCAAATCCAGACTAAACTTCAAATGATATCTACACTGTCATTTCTTTTAGGAATTCAGACAAGTGCGACACTCCTTATATTTTACACTCCTGGAAATGGAAAAAAGAACACATTGACACCGGTGTGTCAGACCCACCATACTTGCTCCGGACACTGCGAGAGGGCTGTACAAGCAATGATCACACGCACGGCACAGCGGACACACCAGGAACCGCGGTGTTGGCCGTCGAATGGCGCTAGCTGCGCAGCATTTGTGCACCGCCGCCGTCAGTGTCAGCCAGTTTGCCGTGGCATACGGAGCTCCATCGCAGTCTTTAACACTGGTAGCATGCCGCGACAGCGTGGACGTGAACCGTATGTGCAGTTGACGGACTTTGAGCGAGGGCGTATAGTGGGCATGCGGGAGGCCGGGTGGACGTACCGCCGAATTGCTCAACACGTGGGGCGTGAGGTCTCCACAGTACATCGATGTTGTCGCCAGTGGTCGGCGGAAGGTGCACGTGCCCGTCGACCTGGGACCGGACCACAGCGACGCACGGATGCACGCCAAGACCGTAGGATCCTACGCAGTGCCGTAGGGGACCGCACCGCCACTTCCCAGCAAATTAGGGACACTGTTGCTCCTGGGGTATCGGCGAGGACCATTCGCAACCGTCTCCATGAAGCTGGGCTACAGTCCCGCACACCGTTAGGCCGTCTTCCGCTCACGCCCCAACATCGTGCAGCCCGCCTCCAGTGGTGTCGCGACAGGCGTGAATGGAGGGACGAATGGAGACGTGTCGTCTTCAGCGATGAGAGTCGCTTCTGCCTTGGTGCCAATGATGGTCGTATGCGTGTTTGGCGCCGTTCAGGTGAGCGCCACAATCAGGACTGCATACGACCGAGGCACACAGGGCCAACACCAGGCATCATGGTGTGGGGAGCGATCTCCTACACTGGCCGTACACCACTGGTGATCGTCGAGGGGACACTGAATAGTGCACGGTACATCCAAACCGTCATCGAACCCATCGTTCTACCATTCCTAGACCGGCAAGGGAACTTGCTGTTCCAACAGGACAATGCACGTCCGCATGTATCCCGTGCCACCCAACGTGCTCTAGAAGGTGTAAGTCAACTACCCTGGCCAGCAAGATCTCCGGATCTGTCCCCCATTGAGCATGTTTGGGACTGGATGAAGCGTCGTCTCACGCGGTCTGCACGTCCAGCACGAACGCTGGTCCAACTGAGGCGCCAGGTGGAAATGGCATGGCAAGCCGTTCCACAGGACTACATCCAGCATCTCTACGATCGTCTCCATGGGAGAATAGCAGCCTGCATTGCTGCGAAAGGTGGATATACACTGTACTAGTGCCGACATTGTGCATGCTCTGTTGCCTGTGTCTATGTGCCTGTGGTTCTGTCAGTGTGATCATGTGATGTATCTGACCCCAGGAATGTGTCAATAAAGTTTCCCCTTCCTGGGACAATGAATTCACGGTGTTCTTATTTCAATTTCCAGGAGTGTATATTAGCAGTAGTTCTAGGTCGCCCTCTGCGAAGCGAGATATGTAGATCTCATTATTTACCGAAAAGCTATATCTCAATCTACTGTGGATCATCTGCATTACGTCAGCTGACGGAAAACAGATGCTGTCTTGGTCACGTCTTTATTCATTGTCACGCTGATACAATAGCTCATGAGATGAGTTACGAGATGACTGAAAGTAAAATCGTTATATATTACCTCCCTCATTGCATCCGGAAGCTGCCGGTTCTATGGCACTTTTATCAATAATGGAAACACGACTGCACAAACTAAACTGATCTACTAGTTAGTTTACCTGTCCAATCTGATGGTTTTTACGTTGCATCGGTGACGTTGGAACGTCCGATTGGTATATGCTCCAATGTAGCATCCTCCTATCACCTTCCTACATAGCCACTTAAGACAAACTTGCTACTCGCTTTGCAGATCAGGCTACTGTGCGATCCTGAATGATGGTAACTCGTTTTTTCAGTTGCAGCGATGGATCGCACACCATGTCCTGTAGCTTTACTCCGTGGAAATGGCAACGGTTTTACTAATGATTCTGCGGTCGGAAAAAATGTATGTTGGGCAAGTTTGTAAAATGTTAAATAAATTAATGATATATTCCTTAAAGATTAATAATGGAAGCAAACTCAAAGGATGTGTGTTTAAAAAAGTTTAATAATTTGTTACAAACAGTTATCAAGAATTAGCGAATGGTGGCCCCATAAAGAAATTAGCGGAAATAAATGAAATGTCATTGAAATCAGTGAAGCTGGATCTATACAGTCGAGCTTGCGTATCTGCACAACACGTGCTCACTGAGTCATATATGTATCTACTGAAGTAAAACGAGCGCAAATATAAAGTTCTGAAACTTCACAAAAATCCCGTATTATATCACGAAACCAGAATTCAGCGTCTACTTGAAATAATTTAGAATACACAAGAAAAATACTGATGTCTGTAAAATACGACAGAAATAATCACAAAAAAAACTTCTAAATTCTTATCAGTCCTGAGCTGCTCCGAGTCTAAAGCAGCTGCAAGAAGTTCAGTCATTAGCTAGTGATAAAATTTCATCTCTGGGAACATCTGCAAATTGTGCTAAATCCCGAAACGATGTTCAGAGATATTCACTCGCAGGGAATTAAAGTACTAACTGATGCGGTCGTTTCGACGACTGTAAACAATCACGTCAACGTCGGAATAACGGGTTAAGTCCTACCTTCATGAGCGACTGGCAGAGACCGACCCAAAGTGGGCAGATGCACACGCATAGGTGCAACGTAACTACTAAATTTAACAACATTGATCACCACACAGAGTTATCATTACTTAAGTTTATAATTAACGTTATTCATTTTGCGATCTCTTAGCCCTCTCTAAGTCCATTCGTTCATTGAGTAAATAAAATCACAAATTACACACACACACACGTTGTTATCATGTTAAACAAAGAGAAATGATTAAGTAATTAATTATAAATTAGTACTGACTGCTTATAAGGAGCATCCGTATGCACTCTTTTCACTGATGGCCATTGAATTTAAAACAAGTTGCACAACATTTTAACGACGTGAAAGGTCCCTATTCATCTGCTGGAAAAGCGTTTCTACGGAATGTTTAGCGGTGGAAACTGAGGACGTAACACTGCGGGATTCGGCGGGACACAATGAGCAGACAGGTGCATATGAATGCCTTGCAGTTTGATGAGTGCACGAAAACTTCGTAGAAATTAGTTGAACCGGGATAGAGAAACATACTTTAAATGGCTGAATCCAAAATTAGCAAAAAGAATAGAAAACAACGTCGCAAGAACAGCACCAAGTAAACTACACTGTCATTGAAAGTAAATAGCTCTCAGGTTTTTGGAGTATTCTGATTGTCTGACTGTTTCACTTAGCGGCTAACATCCTTTTCTGCGAGAAGCTATCAACAACTGATTTTTATGAGAGCTTTGTCAACAACGAATGCAAATAACTTTCCTCATCAATGTGGCATGACACTGACCGTCAGGGGCCCCTACCATGAACTACAGCTAACTGGTTAAACCACCTCTTATCCCTTTCCGTAACCATAAACGAAAACTAGTTCCACAGAGACGATGCGTTGCGGAGCAGCCTAGCGGCGCCTACAAGGCCCTCATACCAGGGCACGCTCCGCGTGGCTCGTACCGTCTGGCGGCCTTTCGCTGGCGCGCTGCCCAGGACGCGGAGGCTATACACTACACCTCTTGTCTTCCGGCATTGTTGCCAAACCTCCGGCACGCGCTGTTGCCAAACATCAGCAGCAGAACTGGCGGCACGAGAGAATACAGTCTATATAGGCCTAACCATACGAAAGTGGCATCGCTGAGCGACATCCACTACGACAGTATTTCCCAACCTTTCTGGGAGCATTAGGCCTGAAGAGTCCAGATGCAAGATACAACCTCCAACAAAGTTTGGCATCAAACTGAACTTGAGGGTTACAAATCCTGCTCTTATTTTTCAAGAGCGAGAAGATAAAAAATGTTTAGTTAAATCCGATTAAATGTACATGTTTATGTAGGTTTTAATGTTAAATAAAGAAATAATTAATCAAGGAGACGGTTGAGGGTGTTTATTTCTAACACTCCTTTTTACATTCGTTTTGAGGTGCACAATCTCATACAGTTAACGCTTTTGTTTACATTGTTCTTATAGCCGAAAGCCTATTTTGACCTGTAAGCCATGGTGACAGAAGTCAGTAGTCTTAAAATATTTTCTGATAATAATACATACAATTATTTTGCCGGGCTAGTAGCTGGATCCTAAAAGCAAACTGGCATGATATCTTGGCCTTCCAGCTGGCCATCATCTTCAGAACATAAGTGCAGGAAGATGGATATAAGTAGCTTTCTTTCCTTAAGTCCCTTCCACACAGTCGATTTTCTTGTTTCAACTGGCTACTCGGGACAAGTGAGTCTATTGCAGCGCCCTTGGCGTTTTATTTCTGTTCTGAGTCTCGTCTGTTTCAAGTGGTCATTATCATATACATGTTAGCGCCAAAATTGCATGTTCAGTGGGAGCTGTCTGCTGTGCAGTTTGGCATCTGAGCAGTGAAAGTGAGGTTATGAGGGACTATGCTTTTTCCGAAAAAATCGAAATATAGTAACAAAATCTAGGAACAAGCAACGATAATGGAATTTATTAATGACCACAGCAGAATTAAAAGTTGAACATCTTGTCAAAGGGGTGCGGTAAATTCTTTACATTCCTGAGGACTGAAGGAGTAGGAAAAGTGTCATCGAAACATTTCAGAACATATACATTTATTCGCATGAGAGAATATATACTTGCAAACACATCAAACAATATCTAGAACACAGTAAATAGCGTTTTTTTTGCTCTATTTGTATCTTGTTCTCTTGCTAAGTGTCAAATAACAACGAAAATTATTTTTCTTGTTAAATAACTGACTTTTCCAACGTTGAAATAATTTTCATTAATCATATTTATCTATTTAAGTTCTTATTTACGCACAGTATAGGCTCTGTCTCTGTAAAATGTACGTACTTTTTTGCTTTCAGATATTTCGTCTCCCTTGTAGCAGGACACCAGTAGGAAAAAATATTAGAATCTTGTGTAACTTTACAATGTCTAACGAAAGCAAAGCAAATTACCCAATAGAGATTAGGAAGACACAAAAGCACAAAATTCATTTCTACAATAGCAGTGCACTCAGTCAGAATAGTTTAACTTCCGATGTTAGCAGACGTCGCGATAGTCCCTTATTTCTGCGCATGCGCTGTGTTCAGCCTACTCGGAAATTCATAACTCCACACTTGGCACAATGTAATAGGCCCACTCGCGTTGTGGTTGGTTGTTGATTTACACGTAGGCACAAATAGAACACGCTCTTCGTGTAGTCGATTTTGACCAGAAATGGAAATGCCGTATGACGAGGGCCTCCCGTCGGGTAGACCGTTCGCCTGGTGCAAGTCTTTCGATTTGACGCCACTTCGGCGACTTGCGCGTCGATGGGGATGAAATGATGATGATTAGGACAACACAACACCCAGTCCCTGAGCGGAGAAAATCTCCGACCCAGCCGGGAATCGAACCCGGGCCCTTTGGATTGACAGTCTGTCGCGCTGACCACTCAGCTACTTTGACCAGAAAGTCGCTCGTTCAAGACGGGCTTTATGCTTGGTGCGCGTCCTTTGATATTAGGAGATTAAGACTTTGTTCCGTCCATTATCCATGCCGAGATTACTCCTTGCCTCTGTTAAGGATAATTCGGAACTAAGGAAGTCCAGCATGTATAACATTTCGTTTTACTGTGGCAAAGTTTACATGGGCCAGACAATTCGTATAGTACAGGGTAGATGTGTTGCTCATCGTTGCTACACAAGACTTGGACAGCCTAAAAAAAGTCTGCTGTAACAGAGAGGCACTGGATTAAATGTGAGGAAATGCGGATAGTTGATGATACGCCTCGATATTAGGACAGTGTCCTGAGGGAGGCGATAGAGATTAGATTATCAGATAATTCTATGAACGGAGACAGTGGGTCTCTCTTAAACAAGAACGGAACCTCGTTTTAACACGTATAGCGTCATAATATAGCGACGAGGTCGGCAGCAGACGTTAGGGGCAGTTGTCTTAATTGCGATATATCACTCCACTCAGCATTCACCGCCAGTGGCGCTGCATGAGCACACTGCTAAGAAGCAGCTCTGTGGGTTTCTGTCACATGCACTGTGGGCATTATGTGTAATACGTAGGCTTCTCAGCAGATCGTTTCAGCACCTGAAGATGGCGCCGGGAAAGCCTCAAAAATTTACTTGTCAATTTTTCAAATCAGGACAGGTAGTTGCTAATATATTGAAAACTAATAACAGGTAGGACAGGAAAATAAATAAACAGAAGCGTACAAATAGAGTGAAATGCTCTTGGTGGTCTAAATAACGTTTTAAAACGAAGCTCACAATCAACGTGTACTACCAGTTTTGACTTTGTCGATGAGTGCCGAACTTCAATATCACCTTTAAAAAACTAACAGACGTTCAGCAAGCAACTGTGAGATTTATGATGGGACTTACTATGAGAAGAAAAGGTTAGGTAACAGGCGAAAATCAAAGAAGTGATTAACTCTGTAGTGAAAAGACAGTTGAAGTTGGCGGGACACATAACCAGTAGAATAGGTGGTTTATTAAGCAAGCGTGTTCTTTGTTGAATTCAAGGAGATGAGTTAAAACCGTGCTGACCGTTTGATGAATAATGTATAGGGGCAATTAGGAAACATAAAGGACCAACGTGGGTGAAAGTCACTGAAGACCGTAATTCATGAGTAAGTCTAAACGAGGCCTTTTTATACCAGTGGATGTCAAATTACTGATATTGACAATAATGACAATGATGGTGATGGTCATCTAGTTAGCACTAGGATGTAAAGAATTAATGATAACAGGTATTTTTTAAAAATAATTTGGTATCGTCCCTTTACCACATTTGAATGCGTCCTGTTTTTACCCCGCAGGAAATTTATTTTTATCCTTTAAGGATAACTACTTCGAAGTTAAGAAGCACTGCACCACGAGCACAATTACATACCAAATTAAATGAATATGTGAGATGACGCGACTACGTCTGTGTTATCAAGAGGTCTCAATTTTGCTGCTACACCAGTTTCACCACCACTACTGGACTTTGTCAGTTCCATCGAAGAAGCTGTGCGTTGTCTTGGTACAGATGAAGCTGAGGAAGTGCGTCTGGAGTCTTGTCGTGTGTTGACAAGATCTATACCGTCGAAGGGCAACATCTCGCCTATGGAGAGGGCAGCCCTCCGGAACTTGAGAGCAGACCCGGATATAGTGGTACTTTAATTGGACAAAGGTATTGCTACTGTTTTAATGCTATGGGAGGAGTATATTAATAAGTTCAATGTTTTATTAAGTGACTCAACATATCGCAAAATAGATAAGGGTCCTACTACCAGAGTGGTGCGGAGGACAGCAGAACTTCTGACTAACAGTTCCTTACCAAAGGAGGTAATCAGGAAACTGAAACCAAGTAGTTCTGTTCCACCTAGGCTATATGGATTGCCAAAGATTCACAAGGATAACGTGCCATTAAGTCCAATTGTGAGTAATACTGGAGCAGCCACTTACGACTTAGCAAAGTATTTGGCGTCTTTGCTCAAAAAAATGGTAGGAAAGGGTCCACATCACATAAAGAATTCTAGTGATTTTATCAACAGACTTAAGTTATTGCAGCTGCAAAGTTACGACTTGTTGGTCAGTTTTGACGTAATTTCACTTTTTACAAATGTACCTCTTGTGGACTCACTACATCTCATTGGCAATAGTTTTGAACATTACAGCGCTGTTTGAGCACACCGTCTCCTCTACATATTTTTTATTTAACAGCGAGTTTTATGAGCAATGAGACGGTGTCGCCATGGGGAGTCCGTTGTCTCCCCTGGTGGCCAATCTTTTTATGGAAGATTTTGAGGAGCGAGCACTCGCCTCAGCCACTTTTAAACCAATAGTATTTTGGCGATATGTTGACGACACTTCTTTTGTTTGGCCTCATGGTTTGGATCGTCTGCGAGAGTTCCTACAACATCTGAACTCCATACACGAAAACATAAAATTCGCTATGGAGTTGGAGATGGAGGGTTGCCTGCCGTTTTGGTGCGACGTAAGAGCAATGGCTCACTTGGTCATTCAGTATATACAGTAGAAAACCCACTCACACAGACCTTTATTTGCGAGCTGCTAGTTGCCACCACCCGGCACAAACGATGGGTGTTTTGAAGACATTGATTCACCGAGCCCACGTCATCCCTGACACCGATAGCTTGCAAACGGAACTCCAGCACCTGCAGACTGTATTTCTGAAGAGTGGGTATTCGTCCCAGCAAGTGGAGAGAGCGCTGCAGACCTGTGAACGACGGAGCAAAGAAGAGGAAGAGGCCTTTAAAACGACTGCCTATTTACCATATATCGGTAATATTTCAGTGCAAATAGGCGGAATACTAAGTAAATATAAAGTGAAAGCAATCTTTCGCCCTCCTGCAAAAATTTCGTTGCTGTTGGGTTCTGTCAAAGACGACCTAGAGCTGCGTAAGGCAGGTGTTTACAGGATTCTGTGTGAATGCGGCAAATCTTATGTAGGGCAAACTACGCGTACTGTGCAGGATCGCATTATGGAACACCAGCGGCATAGTCGTCTTCTTCAGCCTTGTAAGTCTGCCATGCCGAACATTGTATTTACACTGGTCATGTCATGAATTACAATGAGACAAAAATTGTGGCTCATAGTCTAACTTTTGGAGTTCTATTATCAATGAATCCGTGGAAATACGGCTGTCTGACAGTGAGTCTCTTATTAATCGTGACGGCGGTTTCTAATTGAATTCAGCATGGAATCCAATTGTCGAAAAACTTCCTGTCCTCCGTAGCCGGCGTAGTTCTGTGATGGAACCACGGGCAGATAATCGAATTGATATCGATGCGGCGAGAGAGTTAGTTAGTTTTCATGACACCTCTTTTTTGCCTAGGATGATGGTTTGATTCCTTGTGGAGATATAAATCTGTGTGCGTGTTCTTTCTATATACCTTGTGGCCCAGCGTCCCATCCACCCGTTTAATTAGCGACACATCCAGGAGATTGAGTTGACCGTTGCTCTCTTTCTCCATCGTCAATTGTATCTTCGGGTTAATACTGTTCAGATGCACCAAGAAGACACCCAGCTCTTCTTCACCATGCGTCCACACTACAAATGTGTCATCAACATAGCGGTACCATTTAGCTGGCTTTTTACTAGCAGTCTTCAGCGCTCGCTATTCGAAGACCTCCATAAATAAATTGGCAACAGCTGGGCCGAGAGGGCTTCCCATCGCCACCCCATTTATCTGTTCATAAAACTCGTTGTTGTACTGGAAATAAGTTGTCGTCAGGCAGTGTTTAAATAAAGCCTCTATGTCAGTCGGAAAAATATCTGCTATATATGAAATAGCTTCGTATACAGGCACAATGGTAAATAGTGACACTACATCGAAGCTCACAAGAATATCACTTGGACTGACGTTAATGTCCCTCAGTTTTTCAATAAAATGCGCCGAGTTTTTAATGTAGCTGTCCGTTCAGTCAATTTATGGTTGCAGCAAGCAGGCGAGATATCTGGCCACCTCTTATGATCGAGATCCTATAACACTCACAAGCGGTCTCAACGGGACCTGTGGTTTATGTACCTTTGGGAGTCCGTATAGTCTGGGTGGATAAGCTTCCGTTTTGCAGAGTTGTTTTTTATCATCCGAAGAAAGAGAAGATTGTTTTACCAATTGATTGGTATTTCTCAAAATTTTGGTTGTAGGATCCTTCTGAATCTTTTTATACGTAGTGGGATCCAAAAGGTTAATCACAGTTCGAGAGTTGCCAGCTACTGATGTTTCACTTCTAGCTTTCTGTATGCCATCGAATTTCCTCTTCTGCCTATTAGTTGCCATTTATGCACTGAGCTCCATGGTCCTGAACGTTAGACAAAATATGGATGTCGACGTTGCGCCAGCGGAAGGACAATCGATTACCCTTAATCGAGAATGATGACGCCTTCCAAAGATAGGCATACCGTCGGCATCACGTACGCGAGAGTATGCGAGAGTACCTGGAGCCTCAGTGGCAGTAACCGAACGACCTCAGAAGATGTCTCCTGCAGTTGGAGACGAAACGTTAGGTGGAAATTTTATACATCGACCACGGCCTCTCAGCCCGGAAGTTTTAGCTGAAGACAGCTCCGGCCGTGAAAGCCTGCATGTGTGAACTACAGTAGTGGAAACCAGTATAAAGGCAAGGTCCTTACGAAAGTGCTAGTACAATGTCTGTAACATACTGTATCGATTTTATTTGAAAGTAGTAGATACATATGACATAAACAATCATGACGGATTGCATGGTTCCTTTCAGAACAGAAGTGGCAAAATAAGGCATTTGCATTTCCTGTCATTCCAGGCACTCACTGTCCTGTTGTGTTACTGCGTTATTAGTACTTTGTCTAACCTCCGTGCTTCCAAATTAGCTCAAAAATTCTCTTCGGCGTTGATTTTGTTAGGATTGGAGTCCTTGCAGTCTGTCACCCACTCTTCCTCATCGCATTTTTTTAGCTCAAGCTTAAACTGCCTTCCATTGCGATAAACACACTTTGTAAGTGTTTCCCAAAGGCTTTCTATTGACTTCATATGCGGGCTACGTGCAGCCCAGGGCGAGACATCTACATCTTTATCTTCAAACCACTTTTTAATTAACATGGACAGATGAATTATCTTATTGATACATTAGACTTTGGTTCCCTAGGTCCCCATACTAATCCATTCTGCATCAAGCATCTCAGTGTACATGTTAGAGTTCATGGCAGGGTTCATTCAGGCAATGTGTGATGTACTTTTAGCGCACAAGGCTTCCTAAATCATAACTTTTCCAACACCCGTATTTCTGCTCTTTCTTACCTGCCGCTCTATTCCCAGATCATGTCAATAATATTGAAATCCACCGGACCCAACTAAATTAAACTTCTTCTCATCACGGAAGATCACTTTATCCCATTGTGAAGTCTACGGAATGTGTTTTTCGGCAAAGTCCTAACTAGCTTGTTTATGTTTGGGTGTTAGAGTAGGTTTCTGCAGTTGTTTCTTGAATGCAAGATGTTTTTCATTTGACAAAATCTGTCGTACACATCTGGCCGTTACTGAAAACTGTAAATCAGCAACAATATGAGAAGAAAAACAGTTTGTGGGCATTGCTTCGCGCAAAAGGAACCGTTTCGATGACTCATATATTTTTTCTACTTAGCCCGTATTTTACGTTCTGTCCATATCGTGCGCCCAATCTAACGAAATTATCAATGACCGTACTTGAACGGTTCAACTTCTTGGGGATTTAGCGATCAGAGAGTCCCTCTTCCTTGTACCCACCGAATTTTGCTTTTTCATCACAATAACTGCTTTCCGTGTGGCATTGTCACCATCGTCATTTATGTGAATAATAAGCAATGTCACTAATAGTATCTGTTTCCTATCTGCAGTAAAGGCACCTAAGCACACACTAACACAAAACAGAACCGAGTGCCTTTATACTGAGTTCCACACTCTACCACTTAAATCATTGACGTCTGTACTAGTGACAAGAAATGCATTTGTCAGTATACTAGATCTCATACTACTGCATATAAACTGTGCACTACTATCCCAGCCGACAATGTTATTTATCCTACAAATATCCGTGCCTTTACGCTGTCATCTACTGTATGGAGGAACAAAACCACTCACGTCATTTTTAATAAAAACAAGTAGGCGTTTCGAATTGCTAAGGAATTACCTGTTCCTGGTTAGTTTTGTTAAAAAAAGTTGGAGTTTTATATTTTGTTTGCAATTAAGTTATGTTATCTCGTATCTCTAGATTCAAATGATATTATTCTCTACTACCTGCTACCCGCGGCTGTGCTTGCATGTCAGTAGTTTCATTGTGTTCAGTGATGGTGAGTAAGTAACTCAGTAATTTATAAATATCTGGCTATGGAGTGGAGTAGATATGTATGTTAGTATGTATGAATGCCGTTATATAGGTACATAACGAATGTGTTTCTATTATTTACCCATATTTCGAATCTTTGTTAAAACTATTACAAACTGCATAATTTTTTTCTTCCTTATCAGCTGTTTATTGTATGACCTTAACACAGTTCTATGAACAACGTTTTTCGTCTTGCCTTCTTTTGCAAGGACGAAAAGATTTTGTAGGCCCATCATACGCCACACAAAATTGCACATGAGGAAAACACGGTTTTTCTAAATGGACACCGACTACTGTAAGTGTTTGCCCTTAGGCTTTATTTATGGTCATTCCAATAGCAATTTTTAGTAGGGTTCACAAACTTTTAAACTGAAAAGTCAGATCCGTAGGTATTATTGGGATTCATTTCAAGGTAATTTGATTTTTATATTTTAGAAAGTAGCCTATATTCTTTCTCAGGGTTCAAGCTATCTCCATATCAAATTTGATCAAAATCAGTTTAGCGGTTTAGTCGTGAAAAGGCAACAGAGTTAGTATGGATATTGTAGGCAAAGGAGTATGTAGCCCAAATAAAAACAATAGAAATGTTAAACTACAACAGCAGTGCGTTAAGGTTATATCAGGCAAAGAAATAAATACTTATAGTTTTATATTTTTCCTTTAACATACAAAGATGGACAAATATGAGACGAAAATAACACGAAGGAAGCCGTAGAGAAAGTCAGACTTCTTGAAGTGACAGTCAGATAAGCGAGTGAGACTATTCAGTTCCAAGAAATACATTAGCTGATAGACTTAAAGCGTTATCGTAAAACGAAGAGTTGGCCATAACACCTGTTTTAGGAAACAATAAGCTTTTCTGGGAATATTCAGTGATGAAAAAGAAATAGTATTGTACGATCATGATAAAAGTTTAGATAGCCATGTTCTGTCTTTGAGAAAAGATGAGTTCTTAAATCTACGAGTAATATGTGATAAGAAAACAACATCTTTAATCTAGTGTACAAGTAAGCAGGCCAACTGAAAATGAAGCATCAATTCAATAAGACCAAAATGAAAGCGGACTTACCACGATTTTATGAAAAAACATGAATACTTAAGGGTGATAACAGATGAATCCAGCACGTACCAGGAAGAAAGACGTTGACAGATTCTTTGACAAATTAGGCGAGCTAACGGACGAGCTGAGGTTTATAGCCAATGATGATTCAATTAAAACTTTTTGTAACAAAACTTATTTTTTTGCACATCAGAATTTCATGTACAATACAATCCTCCAAAAATTTAACCAATCATAGACAAAGAATGGAAAGAATATTTTTAAAAAATCAACTAATGTATATTCTTATGACATCGCGTTTTATATTCCTGTTAATTAACGTATCGTAGTATTATTTAGTATGAAGAATGTGCAATACAACTTTCAGAAAGAATTTTAATTTCAGAAAAGCTAACGTGTGCAATACTGCTGACCTTCCGCTGCTGCAGCAATATCTGCGCACTTGAGAGAAGCACGGATGCGCCTGGTCGGCGACCGCTCTCTGGGGCGAGCCGAAGGCAGAGCTCTCGTCGGATTTACAGCGGGCCTGTCTCGTGACGTTTACGACGCGCCCCGACGCTCGGGGAGCGGCCGACGCCCGGCGTCCGGCATCCTCGGCAGGCGGCGGCCTGTCACCCCAAACTCCAGAAATACGCCAGCCTTCAAACGCGCTGCTTTTAAACAACGCCTGGGTGTCGCGGAATAGCTTCAAAACGGGGCAAGGCCCTCCAGTACAGCAGTAAAGTAGTCGACATGTATCTCGGGTACAAAGATAGTTCCAGGCTTCACAAAAGAGAAGATATACGATCGTTTTAAACATGATGGCAATCGTTGTGGACGAAACTTTGTACCGAACTGTATACCTCCATTAAGTCCCTGTCTTAAGCCACTAGCATTCAGGATGCTGAATTATGTGACCAATGTCCGCACTCAGTTTTTTAGTTACAGTTTGTATACCTGTATGTTAACAGTTAATGATATAATAAAGATAACAGGCAACGAAGTTCACTGAAAATTCTCACCAGGAAAAGGGACACATTTCTGCACATACGACAGTCATCCAGAAAGTTTGTATACCTACGTGTTAACAGTTAATGATATAATAAAGATAACAGGCAACGAAGTTCACTGAAAATTCTCACCAGGAAAAAGGACACATTTCTGCACATACGACAGTCATCCAGAAACTAATTTCTCTATATTTTTAAGTAATCGTATTTAGCCGGAAGCATAGCTACAGCTATGGCGCGATAATCATACGACTGCCGGACGGGTGTCGGCTGTTGTCAGTAGCATTGCAGCAGTGGCTGAAAATGGCGACTTTCTTTCTCTCGTTGATTGCTAGGTCCCGTCTCTGACATACTTAAATGCACAAAACAAGCACAGTTCGATGTGCATCGTCATCTCTGTGAGGTGTACGGGTCGAAGGTCGTGGGCAAAACACGCGGCGCTTCGCTGGTGTCGCCAATACTCCGAAGTGGTAAAAGTGTCGATATTGACGACGGCCGCGGGCGATCGTCACCCGTCAGCTGGTGTGGAAGTGAAATATGGAGAACCGTCTCCCCGCGATTATTGATCTCAGCAGCCATTTTCTGCAGCTTTCGCGATCTTTATTGTATGAACTTGTCACTAAGTAACTGCTGTTGAAGAAAGTGCATGCCAGGTGGGTGCCGAGAAAACCGGCACCCAAACTCAAAATGAATAGCTCAGATGCAGCATTGTCATTTCTTCAGCGGTACCACTGGTGGGAACGAGTTCCTCTACAGGATCGTTACTGGGGACAAGACGTGGGCTGCTCACTTTACCACGGTACAGAACCGTACCGAGGTGATCCTAAGTCCCTGCCAAAACTACCCTCCTCCCTCCCCCTTCCCCCGTTAAACTATCTTTCTGTAAATTTTTCCGCCGGCCGGGGGGGCCGAGCGGTTAAAGGCGCTGCAGTCTGAAACCGCGCGACCGCTACGGTCGCGGGTTCGAATCCTGCCTCGGGCATGGATGTGTGTGATGTCCTTAGGTTAGTTAGGTTTAAGTAGTTCTAAGTTCTAGGGGACTAATGACCTTAGAAGTTAAGTCCCATAGTGCTCAGAGCCATTTGAACCATTTAAATTTTTCCCTGGAGATTTAGCAAAGTTTATTATTTTGTTTGTAGGTTTAATAAAAATCATTAAAAACATTATTTAAATGAATCTTATTGACGAAGAATGACGCACACAACAGCAACTGTAAAAATTTTCTAAAATATTAAAGAAAAAAAATAACACAAATCTTACTATTTGTGACGTAAACTGTGCATTGGTTGTACTATGATGTATAATAAAATTCAAATTTCATTTGCTCCTCATAAATAATTAAAAATGCTACACTATTTGTAAGAAATAAAAAAATGTGATTAAGACTTGAGAAAATATTCTTTTCAGGAACTGTGTTTTTATTATAATTTTTCTCCGCATTTCCTTGCTCTCGGCGAAGAAACCTTTGTGATTGTGCCATTGAAGTCATGTTGAGAAGCTGCGATTTATTGCATAGACAAGATAGCGAAATTTGACAGTCTGTTTACATCCGTACTTTGTCTTAAGTAGCTTTTTTTAGATCATCCTTAATTTACTGAAACTCCGTTCACTAGACGCATCAGTCGCTGGTATCGTCATCCTCGAAACTACTTCCATGTTTGGATAAGCATCTCTAAATCCATACTTTGAAAAAAAATAAAAAATAAAAAAAATAAAAATATGGAAAGGGGAAGTCGAGTCGTTGCTCTTCAGTAGCTCTTTCACCCGGAAAGTTGTTTTGTTAACTTTCTCTCCTGTATCAGTAACTGCTATATTTTCCACAAAAGGCACCTGCTCATTTTTCAAGATAAGACACAAAGTTTGATTTAAGTCATTACCAGACATGAAATTAAAGACAGTTGTAATGTTGTGATATATGTGACATCTGCTTTCTGTTTCACGTATAATTCTATCAGATGCTTTCAAGCACTCTTGCTCAGTCTCCCTCAAGTTCTAGGTCAACAGGAACTGGCAAAAATCGAAATCCTTCAGACATATTGGATATTTGCTTCAGCACCCTCCCGTCGACCTGTGTGATCTCTCACTATCGCAGCGAAGTAGCAGCGAGAACTCCATTGATGAAGATGAGTTAGCTGTGTAGGAGGAAACTGTGTGAACTAATGCATAGTTCACTACTTCTACATAAACCGTGTTCTTTTCGTTAGTACCCGTTTATTTGGTATGCTGCTTGTTATCGAGCCGGGAGGGGGGGGGGGGGGGTAGCAAAACTCACGGACTTCTTCTGGTTAATTCTTCTCGTTTTTATCAGGTAGTTTTTATGACCCCTATGTACCTGCGCCCTTGCCTGCGTGGTGGAGGGGGGGGGGGAAGGGGAGGGGGAGTTATCACGGCACTCCTTCGGTACCGCCCCGTCCCGACAACCAAGCAGTAGCTGTTATTGCACTTGACGTTACAGGATGTCTCTGGTCAGCAAGAAGTTCCAACAGATTGTGTTGGTGCGGAAAGTATTCTGAGACAGGAAGGGCATTCTTTCATTGACTACTGGTCCACCGGTGAATGTGTCTTAGTCCATCGAACATTTATGAGACATAATCGACATGTCAGTTCGTTCACAGATTCCTGCACCGGGAATACTTCCGTAATTATGGACGGCTATAGAGGCAGCAGGGGTTAATATTTATGGAGGGGACTTCTAACGACTTGTCGATTCCATGACACCTCGAGTTGCTGTACTATGCCGGGCAAAAGGATGTCCGACACGATATTGGGAGGTTTCCCAAGACTTTTGTCTGCTCAGTGTATGACACACAATACACTCTGGCAGTTGAACATGGCCTTTTTCAATAAAAGCGAATAAATACTTAATGTATTCTTCATTATACAGTCTTCTTTTAGTAGAAATTTTCACTCAACGCACACTAGTAAAAATACTATTTACGTCTCCGGAGAACAGGCGTAATATTGAGTTAAGACGCCGAGCACAGGCTAGAGACTCACTGTCGATCCATTGTAGACGTGGGACAGCGGCTGGTCGAATATTTAACAAGGAAAATGGCCAAGCAGCCCTGAAATTTGAGAAATTGTATTTTCGCAACCAGTTTCGGCAGTTCAATATGCCATTCAGGCCCCACATGCACCCCCCCCCCTATGTATGTACACTCGAACGTATCGATATTCGCATACTAAAGCCATCAGTTTCTGGATGTTGTGAATTCGTATTTCTAGTGCTTCTTTTGAAGACTTGATAACAGGCTTCAAAGGGAACATTGAAATACGAATTCACGACATCCAGAAACTGTTGGCGCCAGTATGCCAATATCGATGCATTTGAGTGTCTATACGAGAACATGAGGTGCACATGGGGCCTGAAGATGGCATATTGAATTGCCGAAACTGGTTGTGAAAATAAAATAACTTCTCAAGTTTGGGGGCTGTTTGTCGATTTTCCTGGTTAAAGACTAAAATATCTGTTGTGCCAGCAATAACTAGTTGTCGTGCAAGGCAAAGCTATTGCTGCCAACTCTACAAAAAATGCACACGTTAACTGTAGTAAGAATACACAATTTTTGATTTGTCTGACCGCATTTATCTGCTTTCTTCTGAGATGCCTACCGCCCCCCCCCCCCACCTTACCCCCGCACCCACCCAATAAACTCTCACGCCCCCCAGGGTGGAAGCACCGGTCTAGTTTGCATCTAAATTTCCACATCTAAAGCAACTAATTTTCATCGTCGTCCTTGCACCTCGTACAGCACATGCTTCAACGGCATCTCCTGCTTGCAGGTACCATGACAGCCGCACGTGAGGTTCCCAGCGGTCGGCCGTTCAGAAGTCTGACCGCCGGCCGCGGTGGCCGTGCGGTTCTGGCGCTGCAGTCCGGAACCGCGGGGCTGCTACGGTTGCAGGTTCGAATCCTGCCTCGGGCATGCGTGTGTGTGATGTCCTTAGGTTAGTTAGGTTTAAGTAGTTCTAAGTTCTAGGGGACTTATGACCTAAGATGTTGAGTCCCATAGTGCTCAGAGCCATTTGAACCATTTTTTCAGAAGTCAGACCGAAACGCGCTTAACGCCGCCGGCAGTGTACAAGCGGCAGCGCCCCGCAGCGCAGCGCAGCACAGTGCGAGTGCTGCCCGCCTAAAATTAGGCGCAGACTGTTTGAGCCGGCGCCAAGTCGGCGGTGGCTATTTCCTGAAGAACCGCCGCCTCTGCAGCCGACCACTCGCTCTCCTCCCACAGGTGCCACATGGGGCGTCCCAGTCACATACACCATCCCCGTCCGCATATTTCTTAAATTTCAAATTTTATAGCGGAATTCTCCAACTTCGTAATACTGTATTCTGTTAGTATGCTTCCAAGATCAGGGTCAATTAAAATTAAACACTCTTAAGATTTAGGTCGCGTCATTATAAAACCCCAAAAAAACTATAGAACAGACGTTTCGGCCTTCTTTGCATCGGTCCTCTTCAGAGCAAACAAACTGCTCCATTCTGGAGATACTCTTCCCTACACATCCTGTCGTATTTCGGTTGTCTGGTGATTACCGACATCGCGTTCTGGCCTGGCATTCGACAGTTCCAGGACGTCTATTGACAACTGGCTGCATGGCAGGCTGTTGTCTATACTACTCTAGCAGGTGATTGGCAGACATCTTTAGTCGTGACTGTCCACTGTCATATCAGAAAGTGACGCCGGTAGTCACCTGACAACCGCAGTAAGACGGTGTATACAGGGTAGTTCAGCCCCAACTATGTGCACTGCAGTCTGCAGTGTTATATCTGGCCTTCAGAAACCACGCACGAGAGTTTCAGGCCTCTCGCTCGCTACGCGCAAACTGTTACTGTTAGACCTACAGAAAAAACGATCACGATGCTTTTGTGGAAAAAGTAATGTAGTTAAATTTTGTACTAGGGTATGTTTTCGCTGGAGGTCACGGTTTTCGAGTTATTCAAGAAAAACATAGGAAAGTGACCTTCAAACGCACCTCCATCCTCACACTCATCCCTCACCAGTCAGGATTCCTAGTACGTTGTTCGTGGCACTCCCTCCTACCACTGTACAAAAAATTTCGTTTGCACGCACTATTTCCGGCAATCGACCCTTTTTTTTTCTCTATTATATGGAGTATGATTTTTGAAGGCTAGATATAACATTGCTGGTAGCATAAAACGACATCGGCAGGGGCAGCCGAATCACCATGTGTAGGGAAGACCTTTCTCAGAATCCAGCAGTTAAGTCACTCTGAAGGGCACCGCTGCACAGGCAGTCGAAACATCTGTTGCACAGATTAGTGCTTTATAACGATGTGGCCTGTTCGTGATTCGAATTCATGATACATGATACTATGTTTACGATTACATCAAATTGTGTGGTACTTCGAGACAATAAATTCTTTTGCCTACGGGTTCTAGCAGTTGTTCAGCGACCCTTTATCAAGGGCACTATACACTGCTGGGCGTCAGTGTAACAACTTGGAAAACATGCACTGTACATAAATAACTTATTACACAGAAACCGAAGTACGGAGTGCTTCCTATTAGAGTATCAAATAGGAAACGGAATGCTCGGTGTATTCGTGAAATCTTTCACGTCAGACAATTAATCGGTGGTATTTGTCGAGTCGCCTCTCTCCCTCTTCTCTCTGTCTGTCTCTCTCCCTCTTCCTCTCTCTCTCTCTCTCTCTCTCTCTCTCTGGCAGCAGCCACCGCCAGTCTCTTGGCCCTTTCGCGTACCCAACGATAATTGAATTACTGGCCCCCACACTGACCTAATGAAAGTATAAAAAATCAAATCAAGCATCAACAACAGGTTTGTCGTATTTGTACGTTTTAATTAAACTACCTATGTTTGTCACTGACACATGACATTTTGCAACTCTAAATATTAAACATGGAGCGTTTTCAGAGCTCTGACCGTGCGAAGTGGGGCAGTGATTAAGGCACTGGAGTCACATCCGGGAGGATCAGGGTTTATTTTTCTGTCCGACCACCCACATTTTTCAGTAGTTTCCCCAAAATCGTTAAAGGCAGATGCACCCTCTGAAAATGCTGCCGTCGACTTTCTTCACATCCGAATTTGTCATCCGTTTTTAAATGACTTCGCCGTCGACGGGACGTTAAAATGTAATCTTCAAATCTGCTAAGCATACTGATTTGTTATAAATTCGGTAACGATAGAAAAATACTGTTGAAAGAGGCAAACAATGTGATACTGGCGTACCTTTCGGTTAAATCATAGGAGATTTCGGCAGCATCTCTACCGACTCGGATGGTCGCACTTCCTCTACGTGAACGCGGCAATCAGGAAGATGTTAATCGCATTTGATTCGGCTGTGACAGTAGACAGCAGGAAACCACGATACTATTCCAGCTCGTGATGTACTCTGGCATTACATTACCACGGACATTTAAACCCTTTTAGTGACCTAAAACTTTGTAAATCAGAATGACAAATTAGAAAACAGCAAATGCGCTCTTTTTCATACTGTATTAAGTACGACTTCTGTTATAAACACTCCATTTTTACTAATTTAACTATTTTAATTTTCTTATATTTTCAATTTAATTTCAGGTTAAATGAATGTAATTATTAATTGTTGTCGCTTAACGGTTTCAGTCTGTTACAGACTTAAATGTAACAAAATCATACGGAGGATAGCTGTACGTGTGATGCCCAAAAGCTATTAATAAATTTAAAAGAAAAAGTCAAATCTTAGAATATTCTACTGAATCATTTCATTCGACACCAGTAAATTTTCACAGATTACGAAACACAAAATTCTTTCCTAACCTTTATATGCATGCAACATGTGCAACGGGGATAAAAGGATGGTATCAATTTTATAAACTCTGGTGCCTTCATTGCAAGTGTGTTAACATTAGCTAATTCTCAGATTTCACGTAACGAGAGGTTGTGTTGACCAGCATTGTGCCACTTTTTTCACTTTTCCTCCCTGAAACTTCTTGGTAACTGGTGCGTCCTTGAGGGGCTAAACACATGGCAGTCGCTTGGTGCTAGAACAGAAAAACGTGCAGGCTGGGGTATATATTCAAAGCGAAAACCATTAATTTTTTATGCCTTTATTTTCGGCTGGTTATAGCCGTACGCTATATTTCTCTACAGTATGCCAGTAACCAGGCGTCACCCATAAATGGAACAGAAAGAACCTTTAGTAAATGTCAAAATGAAATGTACTCACTGCCATCCTCTATATTATGCTGCATGAGGCAATATTGACCCTTCGACTTATCTTGGAAGAGAGGTTAGGGAAAGGCAAACCCACGTTTACAGCATTTGCACAGTTAGAGAAGGTTTCTGACAATGTTGACGGGAATACTTTCTGTGAAATTCTAGAGCTAGCACGGACACAATACAGGGATTGAAAGGCTATTTGCAACTTATACAGAAACCAGACAGTAGTTATAAGAATCGAGGGGCGTGAAAGGGAGCAGTGGTTGAGAACAGAGTGAGCGTTGTAGCCTATTCGCCGATGTCATTCAATCTGCACACTGAGCAAGCAGTAAAGGATCACGAATTAAAGTTCAAGGAGAAGAAACAAAAACTTTGAGACTTGCCTATGACACTGTAATTTTGTCAGAGACAGCAAAGAACTAAGCAGTTGGACGGAATGGACAGTGTCTTGAAAGGAGGATATAAAGTAAATATCAACAAAATAAAAACAAGGATAATGGAATGTAGTCGAATTAAATCAGGTGATGCTGAGTGAATTAGATTATGAAACGAGACACTTAAGTTAGTAGACGAATTTTGTTATTTGGGCAGAAAAATAGCTGATGATGGCCGAAGTAGAGAGGATTTAAAATACTATACTAGAGATGGCAAGAAAAGCGTTTGTGAAGAAGAGAAATTTAACAACATCTCATATCGATTTAATTGCCAGGAAGTATTTTCTGAAACTATTTGCGTGCAGCCATGTATGGAAGTGAAACATGGTTCATAGACAGTTTAGGCAAGAAGAGAATAGAAACTTTTGAAATGTGGTGGCACAGAAGAATAGAACTGGGGAGAAAAGAAATTTGTGTCACAACCTGATTAGAAGAAGTAATCTGTTGACAGGACACATTCTAAGACATCAATGTAGTATTGGAGAGAACTGTGGGGGTAAAAATCGTAAAGTATTAGTAAGCAGATTCAGATGGATATAAGTTGCAGTAGTTACTTGTAGCTGAAGAGGCTTGCACAGCATAGGGTAGCATGGAGTGTTGCATCAAACCAGTCGTGAACAGAAAACAACAACAATAGGAGCAGATATAGGTATAGGTACCTGTACTGTTGCATAATTTTGTAGTACTAGTAACTGTTGTTGTTGTTGTATGAGTGTTAGTAGTAGTAGTAGTAGTTTTATTCATCCGTAGGTCAAATTTACAAGAACAATATTACGGTTTAAGAAGAACAAAAATAACGTAATTCACATGCACAGACATTTACAGACCTACAGGTATAGTTTGTCAAGAATGGGACAGGTAGTTGGCCGTGGCATCGCAGTAGAATCATCCCGGCATTTGCCTGAAGTAATTCACGGAAACCATGAAAAACCTAAATCAGGGTGGCCGGACGTTGATTGGAGCTTCCACCCACCATAATACAAAATCTGTGATGCCACATTTGGTGTATCCCTAGTGTCCAATACTATTTTGCACAGTGTTACACTGTTCATTCACTCCTCACTATCAGTCAGTACATACACTACAGACACTATAAACACACCGTTTCATAATGAACACTACTGACACTAATAGCTGACGTGAGGTCCATAGCGAGAAATGTTTGATTCCCATTTTGTGTGCCGCAACTTCCTTCCCATTTGCTAGCCCTAAAAACTGAGTCAGCAGAAGGAGTGAACAAGGTGTTGAGCGCAGAAAGTTGATAAAGTGTCAGTATTATACATTGCATAGCTTTGGGAGCAAATTATTCCAGAAAAAAACGGTGTGAAAGTGTTACGTGAAATAATACGAGGGCAGTTCAATAAGTAATGCAACACATTTTTTTCTGAAACAGGGGTTCTTTTATTCAGCATTGAAATACACCAGGTTATTCCCCAATCTTTTAGCTACACAACACTATTTTTCAACGTAATCTCCATTCAATGCTACGGCCTTACGCCACCTTGAAATGAGGGCCTGTATGCCTGCACGGTACCATTCCACTGGTCGATGTCGGAGCCAACGTCGTACTGCATCGATAACTTCTTCATCATCCGCGTAGTGCCTCCCACGGATTGCGTCCTTCATTGGGCCGAACATATGGAAATCCGACGGTGCGAGATCGGGGCTGTAGGGTGCATGAGGAAGAACAGTCCACTGAAGTTTTGTGAGCTCCTCTCGGGTGCGAAGACTTGTGTGAGGTCTTGCGTTGTCATGAAGAAGGAGAAGTTCGTTCAGATTTTTGTGCCTACGAACACGCTGAAGTCGTTTCTTCAATTTCTGAAGAGTAGCACAATACACTTCAGAGTTGATCGTTTGACCATGGGGAAGGACATCGAACAGAATAACCCCTTCAGCGTCCCAGAAGACTGTAACCATGACTTTACCAGCTGAGGGTATGGCTTTAAACCTTTTCTTGGTAGGGGAGTGGGTGTGGCGCCACTCCATTGATTGCCGTTTTGATTCAGGTTCGAAGTGATGAACCCATGTTTCATCGCCTGTAACAATCTTTGACAAGAAATTGTCACCCTCAGCCACATGACGAGCAAGCAATTCCGCACAGATGGTTCTCCTCTGCTCTTTATGGTGTTCGGTTAGACAACGAGGGACCCAGCGGGAACAAACCTTTGAATATCCCAACTGGTGAACAATTGTGACAGCACTACCAACAGAGATGTCAAGTTGAGCACTGAGTTGTTTGATGGTGATCCGTCGATCATCTCGAACGAGTGTGTTCGGACGCTCCGCCATTGCAAGAGTCACAGCTGTGCACGGCCGGCCCGCACGCGGGAGATCAGACAGTCTTGCTTGACCTTGCGGCGATGATGACACACGCTTTGCCCAACGACTCACCGTGCTTTTGTCCACTGCCAGATCACCGTAGACATTCTGCAAGCGCCTATGAATATCTGAGATGCCCTGGTTTTCCGCCAAAAGAAACTCGATCACTGCCCGTTGTTTGCAACGCACATCCGTTACAGACGCCATTTTAACAGCTCCGTACAGCGCTGTCACCTGTCGGAAGTCAATGAAACTATACGAGACGAAGCGGGAATGTTTGGAAATATTCCACAAGAAATTTCCGGTTTTTTCAACCAAAATTGGCCGAGAAAAAAAATGTGTTGCATTACTTATTGAACTGCCCTCGTAGATGATTCATTATCGTTATTATTATTTATTTGTGTTACATTTTTACCATACGCCTACTCCGTATAACCTGTATAATCCATCACTGTAAGTAATGCATTGCTTGACAGGCAATTTTTAAGTACCTTTTTAAATAATTTTGTTTATTATACTCCTTAATCTCCGCGGACA
Organism: Schistocerca nitens; assembly: GCF_023898315.1. Classification (NCBI taxonomy): domain Eukaryota; kingdom Metazoa; phylum Arthropoda; class Insecta; order Orthoptera; family Acrididae; genus Schistocerca; species Schistocerca nitens. Next base: position 508,757,240 of record NC_064615.1, read on the forward strand.
ATTCATTGCACAGTTTTACTCGTTGGTAGAAAATGTTTTATGTTAAATGTTTTTTCTTTCTTGTAAGTTCAGTCTCGATCTTGTTCCATGCTCATGAATAGAGCTGTTTGTGGAGTAACTATTAATGTTATATCTGATGTGTTCAGCTGATTCGTAAACGCACTCACATGATGCAGTTAAAATCCCTATAACATGTGTACAATATGGTGCACAAACTGCCAATAATAAAACCCGGAGCGAACGACAACAGTGCGATGAACTGTAGACAGATGGGTGAAACAGTGGCATGCTGGCGGATGTCACAGATGTTCCAAAAATACTGATTGTTGTTCAGTTTTCCATGTTTAAAATACTGTTATCCAACCACAATATGAGGAGCTTTAGTAAAACATGTTTCGAGACAGCAGGTCAAGAATACTCTAGAAATTAGGCACACCATTAGTACATAGTGATGAGATTAGTTAGTTCACTCACCGATACTGAACTGCAGAAAAAAAAAGCTTCGACAGTATACTGGAAGTATTACATCTAAGTGTAATCTTACTTCTTAATTTCTGTTTTCGTTTCATACCCATCGTGATGTAATGATGCTATCTTTCTTTTCAATGTTATCGAACTACGTAGGAGAAACAAAAATGTTTGGAAATTACTTTAAACAATGTGCGCTAGCGCTATTTTTGTGGTCAGCTATAAACAGTGAAGTGAAATGAAATAGTTATTGTTTCATTGCAAATGTAGTGGCACTGAAAATACACAACTTTAAAGATTCAAATGCGTATTTCAGATAACATGAAACATGAAATATAAAATACGCAATATGCACGTCTGAAAAACACAAATAAAAACATATTTGAGGGGAAAACAATGTACAGAGACGCAAAACGCATGCGGCTCTTCCACCGAGATTAAACCCAACCGTCAAAAGCAATTAATTAATCCTGTCACAGGCAACTGCACTGCGATAAAGCTTCGTTTTAAATCACTGTGCTTAATTACTCAACTCGTTTGAAAAGCGCAGAAAATAAAATTTTCTCAACAGCGTACATTCAACAAATCTAAAACGTGATGTGGACGAACTCGGTGTCAACCTCTTTCGATCCTTTTAAAATATCGTCAGACCGATTTTTTCAAGTGCTTTCCGACAGTTTTCTGGGGAAATTTCGCTGAACGGCTGCACTGAAATGTCAGCAACTATATCAGTGCAGTTCCACTTACAGAAAGAAGATGAAGTCGCATCAGACAAGGTGTGGGCTACAGGAAAGGTTCTCCAGAGCCCTGAAGACATTTCTTTGAGCCATCAACTTCCGACTGGCTCCATGTGGCCCGCCACGACTTTCTTTCCTCTGTCAACCAGCTACTGCGACTAAATAGGGTACACGAATTTTTAGGTGGTGTGCCAGCAAGTTGTTGAGATTAGACCAAAGTACTATCGAGTCCCACATGAATGGATGATTTCTCCTGTTTCTCCTAATCTCCTGCTGGGTGTTTTCTGATGGTTGAACATCATTAATATGGAAAACATAATTATGGTAATAATAGTAACCAAAGGCGACCTCATATTTCAAACTGAAACAGATACTTCCGTACCTTCGAACACTATTTTCGTTTTACAATAAACTCAAAGCATCACAAGAGTAAAGACACGCCACGTCGCTTGAAGAAACCTATTTATTGAGATGTGTCAGCTCAAAAATTTTTGGCATTTATTTGCACCAAGATAAACTTTTTCCTTTCTTATCCATTGTCAAGAAGAGTGATACCCACATGTAATAGTTTCCTCATGTAGTCTGGTAGCGCATACATATGAAATACTGTATTTCGTTAAACAATTGTACACAATGACAATAACAGAGCTGCTAATTTTACGGTCTTCATTAAGATTATGGGTAAACGGAGTAGTTCAACACCTCGATGTGATCATAGTCATGTAAAGTATGTGTCACATCTATAATGTGTATAATTAAAATGTCGTAGAACATTACACGGCTTCTTCGAGGGCATTACTGCTAAGAAGGAATCCACTCAGAAAGCTTTCGAGATAAAACCGTCGCACATCATTCATGAAACCCTGAACTGAGATTCGTCTGACCACTAACACAATTCCAGTACTCCACGTCTCACTGTGAAAGTCTCTGGGCAGCAGTGAGCATATGTCCAGTCTCTTGTGTCAGCTCTAAATGTCTACATTACACTTTCTAAAACGGAGCAGGATGAATTAGCTGTTTGCCATGCAGCAGCTCCTGCGTCATACCCGCGATCCTTGGCACACATTGTCGATTCCAGTCATCATAACCGCCTTCACGCTGCGGCTGTCAGAGCAATAACTCGGAGAACCAGTCGTAAATCACTCGTACGTTCGTTTTGGCTCTTATTATATTAAAAAATGTTACATAACTTACAATTTTGTGAGAAGAGCCATTAGACCAGGCTTATCTCGAAGGAAGGAAAGTTTGGTTTGACATCCGTCGACAACGAAGTCGTAAGAGTTGTATAGCTTAGAATGAACCATACCAGCATCCAACGCAGTCCATTTAGAAAAATAACGAGAAACATAAGACTAGTTGGCCGGACGGAAATTGGAGTGCCACTCTTCTGGAAAGCAATCATTTGTAGGCACCAATGCTACAGCCTGAACTACTCCTTCGGCTGATGTCTGCCGCTCTCCTGTTACTGTGCCCCTCTGCCTCTGATTGTCGACATCTCGTTACGCGACCTTAAATCAAAGAAGTAGCTTTCATACTTTAGACGTACTGGCTTTCTCCTTGGCGGCTTATGTCGTTTGGTGTGTCGTTTGGTGCGAACGTATAACAACAAACAGAATTTTTGCCGAGCTTTGTTAACAGTATAAAATAATCTTTGTTGACAGTACTGTGTTGCAAGATCGTGTAACACAACCGCCCTTCCCAAACTCGGCACATATCGGGACGCACATGTGTGCACCCAAGCAAGGAGTGTAACAAATAGAGCGAAACTTACCAATTTAAAATACACCCGTCTAATTAGCGATTATAGACCCTATCCTAGAGAGCAACTCGTGGGTGAAATCGTATTAGAGCTGTTAATTTTATTTCAGATTCCCTAAATTTCAACTGCAAAGTAAATCCTTGTTAAAAATTCCAAGAGGATGAGGACCGTAAACTTTTTCTTTAAGTACTGAGGAACTGAAATCCTAAATCGGATTTCGGTTGTGATAATTCGGAGAAAAGTTGATAACTTGCTCAAAATAGCGGTAACTGTTAAAAAACCCGTTAAGATCAAACAGCTTCTTCCTTGCGTGGACACGGCGATACAGCGATGACTGTCAACAGTTGGAACCCCCGTCAGCAAAATATGTGGTCAGTTCTCTATGTTACTGGTTGGTCTCTGCTCCTCCTAGTAGCTGGCAAAGGCTCTACTTTTTTAGGGTTGCAAGCTCACTGAAGTGAAAGGAACTCGAAGTTCATAAAAATACAGACCTCTGCCGTCCCAAACCCAATCGTCGCTTCAGCCGCATTCTGTTAGCTTGCATCTGAAGTGACGACCACTGCGAGATGCTATCGACACGAACGCGCTTTTCTCTTGCTGCGAACCTCCCCACAGCTAATCACGGCCTTCCTCTTCATTACTTTAAGGACAACGTCCCAATGTCGGTCGTGTACAGACATCCCGTATTTACTCGCTATGCGCGGCCAAACACCGACAGCACCAGTTACATGTAAGAAATCACTGCAGCCAACCCCTGTGTCACCTTGATCTCATGGGTTCAGCATTTTCTCCCTGACGTTACAGGATCTGTTCATGTATTTTCTCCCAAGCACAATATTAGTGCTGGTTTGTTTTAAACAGCTTAGAATGTTGTAGTATATGCTATGTAGGTGCGAAGCCGGTGCTTTCCACAGTTGAGATTATGTGCGAAATTAATTTGAATCCCAGAGGCGTCTTCATTTTCTCTGTAGATCGAGGCTAGCTTGTTTTAAACTGCCTTGTGTGCCAGTGAGAAGATCATACAGCCGTCATAATTTTGTTTGTGTACGGGACCCCAGACTCTAAATATTTCGTAAAAGAAAACATTTATTAAAAGACTAGAAACCCGCCTCGATTGCAAAAAAACATCTAGTGTTAACCTAGGTTTCGGCGTAGATAACTACACCTTCTTCAGAACAATAAAACCCACAAGTGCCTAAGAAGACCTTTGTCAATGATTAAAAGAACACCATAGCTATACATTTATAAACGAAAAAAGGAAAACACAAACAGTACATATGTACAAAGTCTAAACCGTTACTTAACTTAATGGTGTGACCTCCACCTCACACCGGCCTATGTTCGATGGGCCGTGACCCGCCATAAACTGCAGCTACAAATGGTCGCTCACTTACACGCGCAAGACAAGGGAAGTTACTCGAATGCGCATGCGCATACGAATACGTGAAAGTTTATACATGGGTCGTGGCTAAAAAGCCCTTATATTCCCAACCGTGGATCAACATATATCAAAAATTAGAATGGATAGAATAAGTGACGAACTAAATAGGAGATGAAGCTTAAAAATAACCACACACGGTTGCTTGTGCTAGGAAAGAAACATATACGAAGCTACCTATGACAACAGGGGGAACTCTTAAAAACCGTGTGCGGTTATTTTTAAGCTTCATCTCCTATTTAGCTCATCACTTACTCTATCAATTCTATTTTTTTATATACGTTGATCCACGGTTGGGAATATAAGGGCTTTTTAGCCACGATCCATGTATAAACTTTCACGTATTCGTATGCGCATGCGCATTCAAGTAACTTCCCTTGACTGGCGCATGTGCATAGGTAGCGGGTCGGGCGTGTAAGTGAGCGACCATTTGTAGCTGCAGTTTATGGCGGATCATGGCCCATCGAACATGGCCGGTGTGAGGTGGAAGTCACACCATTAAGTTAAGTAACGGTTTAGACTTTGTACATATGTACTGTTTGTGTTTTCCTTTTTTCGTTTATAAATGTATAGCTACGGTGTTCTTTTAATCATTGACAAAGGTCTTCTTAGGTACTTGGTGGTTTTATTGTTCTGAAGAAGGTGTAGTTATCTACGCCGAAACCTAGGTTAACACTAGATGTTTTTTTGCAATCGAGTCGGGTTTCTAGTTTTTTAATATATTAACCAACGATTGCTGACGCGCTGCGATGTTGAAGGTTCTTAAAGAAAACATTGTCTGTCGTAGGCTGTATATTTATACAATTTATTTCCTGTATCATTGGCCAGTTTCGACTACTAGGTAATTAGCAAACACACATAAACGGTCCAGTAATATTAATGTGACCACTGCTTATGGTCGACGTCAACGTACAATAACCACTCAAAGAGCAGGTGGCAGCACTAACAATGAACGATATGAAACTTCCTGGCGGATTAAAACTGTGTGCCCGACCGAGACTCGAACTCGGGACCTTTGCCTTTGGCGGGCAAGTGCTAGTTCTGCAAGTTTCGCAGGAGAGGTTCTGTAAAGTTTGGAAGGTAGGAGACGAGATACTGGCAGAAGTAAAGCTGTGAGTACCGGGCGTGAGTCGTGCTTCGGTAGCTCAGTTGGTAGAGCACTTGCCCGCGAAAGGCAAAGGTCCCGAGTTCGATTCTCGGTCGGGCACACAGTTTTAATCCGCCAGGAAGTTTCATATCAGCGCACACTCCGCTGCAGAGTGAAAATCTCATTCTGGAAACGTCCCCCAGGCTTTGGCTAAGCCATGTCTCCGCTATATCCTTTCTTTCAGGAGTGCTAGTTCTGCAAGTTTCGCAGGAGAGCTTCTGTAAAGTTTGGAAGGTAGGAGACGAGATACTGGCAGAAGTAAAGCTGTGAGTACCGGGCGTGAGTCGTGCTTCGGTAGCTCAGTTGGTAGAGCACTTGCCCGCGAAAGGCAAAGGTCCCGAGTTCGAGTCTCGGTCGGGCACACAGTTTTAATCCGCCAGGAAGTTTCATATCAGCGCACACTCCGCTTCAGAGTGAAAATCTCATTCTGGAATGAACGATATATTTAGCGTGTCGGGGGGACGTGGAAAGCAGTGTAGTCGTAGTAATGTGGAAACGGAGAACGGTTTACCTGACTTACAAAAGGCCACGATCATTGGCTTTCGAGCGAATGGTGGAAGCATTTCAAAACCGCTAAGTTTGTAAACTGTTCATGTACCACAGTGGTTAAAGTATACCACGCAGCCGGCCGAAGTGGCCGTGCGGTTAAAGGCGCTGCAGTCTGGAACCGCAAGACCGCTACGGTCGCAGGTTCGAATCCTGCCTCGGGCTTGGATGTTTGTGATGTCCTTAGGTTAGTTAGGTTTAACTAGTTCTAAGTTCTAGGGGACTAATGACCTCAGCAGTTGAGTCCCATAGTGCTCAGAGCCATTCGAGCCATATACCACGCATTGCAAAATGGCGCTATCCAAAACCGGCGACGAAGCAACTGTGGTGCACCATAGATAATTGGGGTCAAAGACGGCTGCGCAGATGTGTACAGGCGAATAGACGTGCAACTGTTGAGAAACTGACCGCCCAGATGAACCAAGGGACAACCAACGAGCGAACATTGCTGCGTGTGGTCCTCCGCAGCCGGTGACTGGTTCATGCGCCCATGCTGACTGCTGTTCATCGGCGACGAAGGTCAGAATTTTCCCGCCATTATTGCAATTGACCTTTACGGATGAACCAAGCTTTATGTTCCAACGGACAACGGCCGTTGGCCTCTATGGCGTGAAACGTCTGAAAGGGCACAGCTGAGATGTGTTTTCGTGGCATTCTGTTGGCGATCTCGCTAGTGTGGAAGGCACAATGGAACAAAACAATTAAGCATCTATCCTTGGGAATTATGTCCGCCCCTACGCGCAGTTTGTTTTTCCTCGGTAGGATGACTTCCACCAGCAGGACAATGCAAGGTGTCACACACCTCGAAGTGTTCGTGCGTGGTTCTAAGAGCGCTAGGTGAAGTTTAACGTACTCCCCCGACCACCAAAATTCCCGGATTGAAATCTAATCGAGATTCTGTAGGACAACCACGATCGAGCTGTTCGCCTTATGGATCCTCAACCGAGAAACCTAACGCAGCTGGTCACGGTACTGGAATCTTCTAGCACCCTTCTAGAAACTCACTGACTCTCTTCCAGCATGTTTTGCGCTGCTAAAGAATGTTATTTTGGCTTTTGGCAGGTGGTCAGGTCATTGTGACTGGGCCGTGTACATTAACACTATACACCATGTCGCATGAGATATGGCATACAAGTCAAATTATCGATCCACTTGTGAAGCCACACATGAATAACAGTATACTCCGTATCGAATGCAAACGACAGGGCAATAAAATATGCAACAAATCCACATACTGTATAACTGTCGGACGAAAATTGCGTGTTTTCACTGCAAGAGCTCTGCGAATCACATGCGAGCCACATCTGATACGACGTGCATCGGTTCATTTACATCTATTTCATTAAAAAGTTGGTCAATACAAACTGTTAAGAGTTAGATGAAAGATGCCCACGCAAGGAAGCGGATTCGGGGACAATCCCATTTTACTCTCTAGTAGCGGCTGTAAAGCTTTTTATCACATCTGGGTATTGCCAGCCGGTGTGGCCGAGTGGTTCTAGGCACTACAGTCTGGAACCGCGCGACCGCTACGGTCGCAGGTTCTAATCCTGCCTCGGGCATGGATGTGTGTGATGTCCTTAGGTTAGTTAGGTTTAAGTAGTTCTAAGTTCTAGGGGACTGATGACCTTTGAAGTTAAGCCCCATAGTGCTCAGAGCCATTCGAACCACAGCTGGGTATTACTTTGGGTAGAATCCCAGGGCCTGTTCGCTGAATTCTGACGTTCCAGTTTCCTAGTGTTAATCTCTTGAGCGCATCTGCAGGGGTTCTATCTGCTCAGAACGAATATCAACAAACAACCCGTCTTTTCGTTATCCTGAAACGTGAGAAATTTCGCACTATCTCGACAGCGTTTCTGTCTGTCTGTCCCACCCCCCACCCCCCCGCTGCCCTCCCGCCCCCCCCCCCCTTCGCAGTAGTCACAGTGTGTACTAGTAATAGTAAAAGGCCGTTCAAACTTAGTATCTTTGTAATAAATCATTTATGTGTATTTGTTCACGGTGTCAAGGAAATTTCTACAGCGTTCCCCTCTATTGCACATTCGCAATCGTTACTTCGGGTACAAGTAAGATGATGTCTCTCCAACGGAGACTGGGCTGAGAACAAAGAACTTTCAATTCCTATCACTCGCTTCTTGCTATTGTCCTATGCTGACTGTGCAGTCGTAAGATGTAACTATCGCTTTTTGCTAGTGGCATGAGGCATTAGTTTCATATTTCAGAGCCCTTACTCTGAGCAACTTGCATTTAACTGGTTCTTTCTTCATCTTGGGTGCGGAGTTCATGGGATGATTTCTTTTCGTAATTTGAACATGAGAGAAGTACAGATGACGATGAATTTGTTCTTCTTTCAGTCTACCTAAAGATGTCAGCCAAAATCCACATAATTAGCTTCAGTATTTTATGTTAATTTTCTGCGTATTTGTTTCTCAAGAGTAACATTGCAGTTACATTCCATGGTGTTTTTTTTAATTTTCAATAAAAATTAGGTAATTGTGCAATCGACATCTATTTGTGAAATATTTTTCCTATAACTTCTCAAATGACTAAGCGACTGTTATTTAGCAAATATAATCAGGAATACATTACATTGTTGTTTCAATGTCACAGTGTTTACATGATGTCCCAAATTATGACTGGAATGTTGCACAATAAGCAAAGCTGTTAATGATGGTGAAGAGTGGGTAGTGCTCGCACGTTCGTATTTCAGGCAAACCAATTATTTATTTGCATTAGTTCATAATGCACAGCAAACGAGAATGGAATAGAACATCAAAATGAATCTCATGTACCGGTTTGTAACACATCAAACGAGATTCAAGAAAGAAAAATTACTATAAAAATATTTTTAAAACAGAAAAGAGACAATTTTATGTTAGTGGTATATCATTTATACCGCATTAAAATTTTTGTCGTAGTAATGCGCATACAGTCCTAAGCCGTATTAATATTTCCAATTCAGAACTGATAACGGTTAATTTTCCCTGGATAACTTCAACACTATGGCTGTGGGGCTCCTGATTGAGAGACAGCCTTAGCACGTGCCTCTGGTATTTCGAGCTAACGCTGAAATGCCACGTAGATATCGGAGTCACGTGCAGACCCGGCCGCTGCGCTGGCGTGGGGAGGCCAGTGAACTTACCACCCAGGCAGGCATCGCCCTGGCCGCGCGAAGACGCGTCGACGGGTTCGAGATGGCCATCGGCCGCCATCGCTCGCTGCCGGCGCTCTGGAAAACAGATACACGTGGTTAGCAACACATTGACTCAATTACTCACAAGATTCACTTCACAAATGGTGATGCAAACTTTCTACTAAGAGGATACAGGTATACAGAAGACATAATCCTTCTAGCAACGGATGAAAAAGAATTGTTAAGCCGGTAGATGTTACTGAAACCAAAGGAAAGGGCTACGAAATGAAATTCAATACAAAGGAAACAAAAGTGATACAATTATGAGGAAATAAAAGGGTAAAGATAATGCTGAATGAACTAAAATCGTACCAACGGTGAAAGAGGCATTTCGTAAGAAAAAGGGTTCCAGAAGCAATACGAACAAAGAGGAGAAATGCGATAAAGTGTTTTAAATGGAATGCCTTCCTGTGTTGTGCTTAAACGTAGGTAGGGAAGAAAAGATATGTAGCAAAACTTTTGGGATGTCGACGAGGCGAAGGATAGAGATAATAAGTCACGGAGATAATAAGTTGGATAGGTGGGGTTGGAAAATGAGGAGGCACTGATAAGAATGGGAAAACGGAGACAATTTCTGAATGTGTTAAAAAGAAGAGAAAAACTGGATAGGACTCATATTAAGAAAGAAAAAGAGGCTTCTAAAAACAATCTTTGGAGGGTATATGGAAGGGTAGTTGACCCTGTGGAGGACGGGATTTCAGATAGTAGATGATATGGAGGACAGTAGCACATACAGCAGCTATAAAAAAAAAGCGATGGATCTACCATAGCAGAAAACCGATGTTAATGATGAAACATTTTTGCAGTGAGATAACAAAATGAGACTGTTCCTATTGCCAAGGATTATTTCTCGAGGGATATTATTATGCAATTGTTTTCTAACTTTGAACTGTGCCACTATACTGAGAAATTTACTATAGTCATTTCCCGCTCTCACGCAGAAAATCTCGTGTTTGCGGTTGGGTAAAATAAAAAGAGACTAACGCCGCAAATTTGTGCATACAACAGGTACGTTCAAAGTTGCAGCTGACTGAATACACAGTTCTGCATTCGTTCCCTCCACTGATCGGAACATTTCTATATGAGGCTAGCTCGTAAAGCTACACGAGCAGGCTATAAAACACCTGGGAATATAAGATGAAACGAAGTTACTTTTACTGTCAGCAAAGAGAAAAAATAGAAACTTCGATCAGGTCATGAAAAATCACATCCAGCAGTTGTTACTACAGAAAAGGATTACATCGTGCCGAATATCTCCACCAGAGCTGGGAACCACTGTAAAACAACGACAAATATGCGTGTTTGTTAGCTACTGTAAGCTCACCGTGTGAATACTGCGTGTGGCACATGGGAATTATTGCAGGCCTTCTAGTGGAGATTCAGCACATTCATCGACGGTCCAGATATCAAAAAAATGGTTCAAATGGCTCTGAGCACTATGGGATTCAACTGCTGTGGTCATTAGTCCCCTAGAACTTAAAACTACTTAAACCTAACTAACCTAAGGACATCACACACATCCATGCCCGAGGCAGGATTCGAACCCGCGACCGTAGCAGTCGCACGGTTCCGGACTGCGCGCCTAGAACCGCGAGACCACCGCGGCCGGCTCCAGATATCACACGAAGTAATTTTCAATCGCTTTTTTAATGACTGCGTGGGTGGAAGGACTTTCATAAATTACTACCAGTTACATGAAGAAAGTAGGAAAGGAGGATTCGTGTAATACGCCGCGTCTACTAAATGTCAGAGACGGAGCTAGAGCTCGATTTGAAGTAGGATGGGGAATGAAATCTGATTTATACTTTTCAATGGAACCATTCCAGCGTTACTTGCCTAAGCGATTTTTATAAACACTGGGACACTGATTGCCCGAAGAGGTTCTGAAACCCGCTTCCCCCAAATGCAAATCAAATGTTTTAACCATTGCACAGTCTACTTGATGATGTTCAATATGCAGTGATAATGTGATAGAAAGAAAATATTTCTACGAAATTGAAATAAATAAGCTTGTTCCCAGAGGCAGAAAAATTTACATGTATCACAGGCAATTTCGTGGAAAACTATTGCAACGTATTAAGTTGCTAGGAAAGTAAATAGTCAAAAGATAAGTTGAGTACTTGCAGTTTTTTTGCTTTCCGACTAAAAGCCAGTAATTAAGGGTATAATATCATGATAAGTGATATTAGGACGGCTACCAAGGCGTAAGGTTAGTCATTTCTCCTGCGTTTCTTTCACGAATGAGACAGACATAGAATTGGGTGCTTTGTGCATTGTTCGTACGGTTTTTTGCTGTATAGCTGTAGGCCATAGAACTGTCTGTCAGGGATACAGGATCGTCACATCTGACAACTTTCAGACACCCAACATCCGTTCGTTACCTTGTGTTAGGTTCTATAATTGCTCGGTGCCAAACTTTTTCAGTTCATCTTCGACGAAAACATTAGGGTCTATAAGCTGCCTCACGTAACACAAGCATCTGCAGCTCGGCTTCTTTTTACGTAGGGATTTGATGTGCATACAAAGTGCAGTGAATTGAGCAGGGAATCCTGTACGATGACGGCTTCAAGAACCAGTTGTGGGACTACCCATGATCTCCAAATCAATAGTCAACTGAACCTGAGTTATAGTTTCAAAGCAGTGTTGCCTGCCTGTTTGTTCTTGACATTCATATAGCTACCAAGTGACGCTCACATAATTGTTGTCCGTAAGAAATTTCTCCGTAAGATATTATCAGATATAGCTTGAGCGAAGAGAAAGACGCAGGCAACGGATTGTATTCTACCCTCTTGGACCACTGGTTCACTGTTATGTGACCTTAGCTTAAGTACTACCTTTCTCTAATTACGTTCGTGGACGGGCGCCAGTGAAAGCTCGGAAGACCTCGAGAGGTTTTGTAAATAGCTGTACAGTCAGCGTAGCGACCCCGTAGCCCACTCTCTCTTTGGCACCTGTGCAGTAACAACTATCGAAAACTTTGTCTGTAGGTATTTCGCTCGTCAACGGAGCCGAGGGACCTCGAGCGGTGTCTTGTTCAGCAGGAGGAATAGGTCCGTCCATTTTGGGATCATATAACAGTCTAAAGTTTTCAGACGCCAGGATGAGATTCATTGGAAGAATCTTAATGAAATGTAACTCATCCGCAAAAGACGTGGCTGACAAAACACTGCCGGCCGCGGTGGCCGAGCGGTTCTAGGCGCTTCAGTCCGGAACCGCGCGAATGCTACGGTCGCAGGTTCGAATCCTGCCTCGGGCATGGATGTGTGTGATGTCCTTAGGTTGGTTAGGTTTAAGTAGTTCTAAGTTCTAGGGGACTGATGACCTCGGATGTTAAGTCCCATAGTGCTGAGAGCCATTTGAGCCATTTTGACAAAACACTTGTTCGATCTATTGTTGAGTACCGATGCGACCCTTACCGCTACGGTCGCAGGTTCGAATCCTGCCTCGGGCGTGGATGTGTGTGACGTCCTTAGGTTAGTTAGGTTTAAGTAGTTCTAAGTTCTAGGGGACTGATGACCTCAGATGTTAAGTCCCATAGTGCTCAGAGCCATTTTAACCATCTGAGCTCTTCATATTCATACAGCTGCTTCTATTTTCTCCAACGGCCTCTTTCATTTTCGTGCAGACAGTATCTTTATTTCCCTTATGATTCTAAATCCGTACATTTGTCCTCTAACCATTCCTGCTTTGTCATTTTGCACTTCTGGTCAGTCTCATTTCTTAATCGTTTGTATTCCATTTCGCTTGCTTCATTTGCTGCATTTTTATATTTTCCATTTTCATCAATTAATTTCAATATCTCCTCTGTTGTCCAGGGATTTCTACTGGTCTTGTCTTTTCCCCTAGTTGATCCTCTGTTGCCTTCACTGTTTCATCTCTTAAAGATATCCGTTCGTCTTCTACCGTAAACGTTTCTGCTGATTCAGTCAACTGTTGCCTAATACTGCATCTGAAACTCTCAACAGCCTCTCGTTCTTTCAACTTATCAAGGTCCCACCTCCTTATTTTCCTACCTTCTTCGCTCGTAGCATAAGGAAATGTAACAACTAAGTTGAGGAAAAATAGTGATTCCAGAAGTACTCACAACCCACACCGAAGGCTGGCTTGCTGAGTATAGCCGCTGATGTACATTGGTATTGTGCTAATAAACGAAAACGCTCACTCACATACGGTCCAATTCTGTTAACCGTGTGTACTCCCTTCGATTCCCATATTTTTTCCCGGCCTTCTGGGCAATATCTTCCAGTAGCGATAACACGCATGCAGATGGAAGACGCTGGCTCCAATTCCAGGCACTATACTTCTACGCCACACGAAAACTAAAAGATGCTTCGAAAGAACGACGAGTGCTACATTTAAGATAGTGAATGTGTTGGGAAATAGCTCAATGATTTCTGTATGGGTTCTATTACTAGTTTTAGTATCTAGTATCTAGTATCTAGTATCTAGTATCTAGTATCTAGTATCTAGTATCTAGTATCTAGTATCTAGTATCTAGTATTTAGTATCTAGTAATATCTTACGGAGAAATTTCTTACGGACAACAATTGTGTGAGCGTCACTTGGTAGCTATATGAATGTCAAGAACAAACAGGCAGGCAACACTGCTTTGAAACTATAACTCAGGTTCAGTTGACTATTGATTTGGAGATCATGGGTAGTCCCACAACTGGTTCTTGAAGCCGTCATCGTACAGGATTCCCTGCTCAATTCACTGCACTTTGTATGCACATCAAATCCCTACGTAAAAAGAAGCCGAGCTGCAGATGCTTGTGTTACGTGTTTTGTTTTTGTTTACAGCTCTTTGGAATTTCGCTCTGATATTAATCACTTACCTCTTGATACTTTTTCTGTCAACGTAGGAAGTTAACAAACCAATATTTGTTTTACATCAGCTTTCATGGTCGATGTAGCTATTGCAGAGAGCCAAGTCGATGATTTCCAGAGCATAGTTGATAACGTATAAAAGTGACTTTCCTCCGTTGACGTCAACAAAACAATGTTGCTGTTCTGAAGTGCGATACTCCGTCGGAACAGGCCTTGAACGCCCAACGGTACTGACTGCTCACCGTGGCATCCCAAGCCCCTAGGCGTCACTGGACGTGGATATGGAGGAGTATGTGGTCAGCACGCCGCTTGCCCAGTCGTTGTCAGTTTTCGTGACCAGAGCCATTACTTATCAATCAAGTAGATCCTCAGTTGACCTCACAAGGACTGAGTGCATCCCGAGTACCAGGATCACTCGACAGACCGGGACGGTCTCCTATCCAACTGCTATCCATGCAGGCTCCGCGAAGTGCGCTAACCCTCTATGTACTCTGATTTCACATGATATTTTACCAACTATCCTGACGCTGTACTGAAACTAAAATGGGCAGTAAAAGTGAATAATGGAGTGGTTATTACTGACATGGTTGTTATAATATAAAACCCCGTCCATAGTGTTGGTGAAAGTGTTATTTTGTGAACTAAGCTAACTTCATTGAAGAAGGTAATATCTGAGGGAACGAAATAACAAAACCCTACATCAATAAGTTTTTATTTTATGGCGTTAAATAGGTGTCTTCGGGAATAAAAATGTCAATTAGTTCTCTTAGACCTCGGGACACCTTTTCTATATAGCAATGATGTACTATAGCTGAAGAGTCTCATAAATATGCTTTTGTAATACAGAATCGCTCCGTTACCTACGGTGTAACAAATGAAATATCGTGGAGACAAGGTTAACACGTTTTTCTCAAAGGCTGCACACCTCAGTTACGATTCGCGATATTGTAAATCTGCTGCCCCAGCTGTGCGTGTTGAGGACTCTTGGTAACCTCAAGCGACATGTAGCTTTGACAGTAAAATTGTACATGGGAGGAGTAGGATTCCGGTAACTTTCTGGGGATCCTGTTTGTCCTTACCCAACAAATACTGTTGAGTCTTCGATGAAATGTCCATAAGATATTAAACTACAACATACCTTATCATTTCCTATTTGGAATTAATGATCATGTTGTTAAATAATTTGGGCTGTTATTAGATAGATATAAAGCTCACTTCTTAGTAACACTGACTTAAATACCAAGGAAATATGTATTTTGGAAGGGAACAGATTTATTAGTGAAACAGAGAAGATGGAACTTAAAATTTACTTGCACGCACGGTTTATTTGACGACGTTATATGCGCTATTGAGAGAACACGAGTTAAAGTGTTCGTTGGATATCTGCTAGGAATTTCGCTTGCTCGTGGGAAGAAGCAAGTTTTCGGTTTTACGTCCGTCAACTACCTCCACGTGCCGACCGATACGGGAGGGAGAGATAAGGCAGGCGGCGCCGTTGAGTGCTCCTCACGGGACAAAACAGAGGACGCTTGCTAACAGAATCTGTGCGCCTAGACACCAAAATACAATGCCAAAGCTCCGCTCCGATCGCGTGATGGAATTCAGACTGACGTGTCAATTTAGCAGTAACACATTAAACATTCGTTAAAGGCACTGTTCGTCTTTACCCTACTGGAATCTGCTTAGAGATATACATCAACGAAACCTATTTGGTAAGTGTTAAAATAGAATAATGTTTAAACGATCATATTCAAAGTTCCAGTGTTATTTTTTACATATACAGATTGATTCAGCTGCCCCTACCTACGCATTTTAGGCAGTCCACAATGCCTTCAAAAACCACACGCAAGTTTTTCATATTGCCTTCTTTCGCTATGCGCATACTGTTCGTCTTACAGAAAAAATGAACATGACCTTTTCGAGGAAATTTAGTTTATTTTAATTTTATACTGGATATGTTTTCGCTGGAGATCGTGGTTTTCGAGTTATTCAAGAAAAGCGCCTTTGAAAGTCACTTTTGTACGTCTTTCTTGAATAATTCGAAAACTACACCCTCTATAGAAAATATATCCGAGTACAAATTTAACTACATCAAATTTCCTATAAAAAGGTCTTGTCCATTTTTTATGTAGCACTAATAGTTTGCATATAACGAGGGAGAGAATATGAAAATACGAAAATACGCATGGTATTTGAAGGCGTTGCAGGGACCCGTGGGGAGGGACAGTTGAATCACCTTGTGTATTTTTGTCCGAGTATTAGTGTGCAGTATCACAAGTTGCTTCACACCTCTATTAACCAGTTATTAATAGCTGCAAATGGAAAAATGGGTGAAACGAAGATTAAATGTTGTATATAGGTTTCAGTTTACTCTCACCTTATTACACTGCTAATCATTAAAATTGCAGCACCAGAAATGATAGGAAATAAGGAAATTATACCTACTCTGCGCCGCGCGGTCTCAGTCGCCTTGACACGGCACGCGTGGCTCTCCCCGTCGGAGGTTGAAGTCCTCCCTCGGGCATGGCTGTGTGTGTTGTCCTTAGTTTAATTTATCTGAAGTAGTGCGTAAGCTTAGGTACCGATGAGCTCAGCACTTTGGTCCCATGAGACCTTATCACAAAATTCAAAAACTTAGTATGCTTATACAGTATACGAGGGCGTGATGAGAAGTAATGCCTCCGGATTTTTTAATCTGTTCTGAGTTAGATTGAGGTATTACGCGTCATGGATATTACTCGATCGACTTTCTGTCTCTGCCGCTAGAGAGGTCCGTATTGTAATGTGTAACATGGCTGTGTGTAACGTAACGATGTCGCTGCGTGAGAAACAGCGCTGCAATGGAGACTCTAACAGAACAGACCGTGTCTCCAATTGAAACAGAGGAGACTAAACATCTGCCAATAATTTCTTTTTTGAGCGCGAGGGTGTTGGGTCCCTCAACAACACAGTGACCCCGAACGCAAGAGAGATCAGTAGAGTTCCGCCACAAAGAATCACCGACGCCGAAATCGTTCAAGACCATGCCATCAGCAGGTAAAGTCACGCTCACAGAGTTCTGCGATGTTATAGGTGTTTTGAATTTGGAATTCATGCCTAAAGGCCCTACCATAACCTCTGCGAGGTACTGCGAGACCCTCAGAGTACTGAAGGCACGAATTTGAAGAGTTCCTCCACTCATGGAGCACCATTTCCTTCGGCATGGCAGTGCCAGACCACAAACGAGCATTGCTACATCTGCAACAATCCGACGCCTTGGGTTCACTGTGATCGATCACCTCCCATACAGTCTCGACTTGGCCCCATCCGATTTTGAATTGTTTCCAGAACTTAAAGAACACCTTCTAGGACTTCACGTTGATAGTGATGAAGTGGCGCAAGCAGAGGGTAGGTTATGGTTTCGTCGGCGTGCTGATAGTCCGTAGTGCTCAAACGTCGTTGCACTGTCCACGTGGATACTTGTCTGGTTGCAAAGAAGGACAGTTGCTGACTCAAGACACGTGACATTGCTGGATAGTCGCCCATGTGCCTATCGTCTCAGGCGATATTCACGTGTGATCATTGAGTTTAGTATCGGGTGATTATAACTAAAGTGCAGCTACTCACCGTGGTTCATTGTGGGCTGCAATTATCGTATGACAGCGAAACTTGGTAGCAATACTAATGCGTCAATGCGGAATCGATTTACGCTGGAAAAAAATTAGCTCTAATTTTTGCCACAAGGTGCAAATCTGGTTCAGTGAATGTACGAAAGACGTATACAAATATCTCCTTATGTAAGGGTCTAGGAACGGGACATGGGAAAGAAAGGTCAAACAAGTCAGAAAGATTTTATTATTAAAGATTTTATTATTAACCACCGCTTACACAGTTTGTTCGATATGAGCACCGGAGACGTCGACGTGATGTTGCATCCGTAGAACAACGTGATTAACAGTTGCTCGCAGCAATTCCGGTAGAACCCGAGTAAAGTATTCCTGCATACTGGACTCCAGATCAAGCAGAGACCGAACTTCTTCCTGCCAAATGTGTTCTTTTAGATATTCTCAGAGCCAAAACTCACATGGATTCAGATCAGGAAACCCTCTGGAGATAACACGTTCGTGAAAGGTTGCATTAAGCAGATCTTTCACTGGACGAGGAACATGAGATGTTGGCCAATCTTGCATGAAAACAGTGATTTCCCCACAACTGCGCTCTTCTAAGTCAGGAATCACATGCTGTATAAGGAGGTCTGGATAACGTGCAGACGCCACAGTACACCTGACGGGGCTTCTGGGTGTATTCTCTTCAAAGAAGAGCGGACAGACAAAAAATGGTGCTTGCGAATCCGCACCATGACTCTTCGAGCAGAAACCGCGGTTTAACAGTTTAACAGTTCTGTATATTCATTTCATCATGTAGTCTAAAATGTGTCCCGTAAATTCAAAGAATATTGCCCGGCCACATGTCATCTGCTTCAGCCCGTGCCAGAAACCGAACAGCAATTTCAGAACGTTGCTGCGGATCATGAAATTTCAGTAGCTGCACCGTCTGGATCTTCAACGGGTACCAGTATTAACATAGGCCGCAAAATTTCCCCTGCTGTTGACTAGGGGATGGAGAATCCTCGTGACACTGCGTGAACATTAGCACTACCCGGGGCACGTGCTGCATGGTCAGTTACAGCATCAGCAATCTCGTGAATAACTTCAGTCGGGATAGGACCCCTTCCTCTTCCAGCTGCCACAACAAGCTCACCCGTGTTTTCGAATTTCATTACTATCTTCTTTAAACCATTTAATGACGTCGGGTCTGTCTTCGAGTATTTTAGTCGGCGACACTCTCTGCCGTTCACATAAAACAGTTTCACTAATAGAGCACGGTTTATCTTCTCGGTAGCCAAATTGTTCCCTAACAGCGTGGATGTAATACCATCATACAAACAGTGTATAGCACCAGATTGGCACCTGGTGGCCAAGACTGGACCTAATATTTTTCCAGAGTAAATCGATTCTGCATTAATGCATTAGCGTATCTGCCAAGTTTAACTGCCATTCGATAGTTAAAGCCCACACTGGACCTCTGTGAGTAACTGCACTTTAATTATAGACTAGACATCTGGAGTAGCACTCGTTAACCCGTCGATACCAGCATGATATGAGAGTTGCAATCCGACTAATGCAAGCAGAAAACTTTGCGGAATGGTAAACAATAATCACAAAGGACCACGATCCTGCCACTGTAGAAACCAGACGAGTTGATAGACGTTTCTGCTTCTGACGCCAGCTGAAACACGATCTTCTCAAAACAAATAACATTCAAACGCGATTTCGGGATAAGAAACCCGGTGTGTAAGCTTTCCTTATATAGAGGATGTAGATGGTGTCACACTTACTTAGTTTGTGCGGTCGCGACGAAGTGCAAATTATTTGAATATCCACGCAGGCAGTACACTTAACGTAAGCTGACTTTTGTTGCATACAGTCTTCACGGCGGTGCAGTTTCAACAACCAGTATTATATTTTGGGTTTTGTGACCTAGTGGTGATCTGCATCTACATCTACGACTACGTGACTACACTGCAATTCACAGATAAGTGCCTGGCAGAGGGTTCTTCGAACCACCTTCAGACTATTTCTCTGCCCTTCCACTCTCTAACAGCACGTGGGAAAAATGAAAACATAAATTTTTCTGTGTGAGTTCTGATTCCTCTTATTGGACTATGATGCTCACTTCTACCTATGTAGGATGCTGATGATAAAATATTTTCACATTCGGAGAAACTTGGTGACAAATTTAGTGAAATGATTTCGCCGCAAAGAAAAACGCCATTGTTTTGATGATTGTCGTGCCGATTCGCTTATCATATCAGTGACACTCTCTCCCCTATTTCGCGTCCTAATACAAAACGAACTGCCGCCCTTTTGACTTCTTCGATGTCCTCCGTCAATCCTATCTGGTAAGGATCCTATACAGCAGACGAATATTCTAGCAGAGGACGACCAATCATAACCTAGATAATCTTTTTAGTAGGTCTATTACATCTTCAAAATGTTCTGTCAATAGCCACGCGGGATTAGCCAAGCGGTCTTAGGCGCTGCAGTCATGGAATGTGCGGCTGGTACCGGCGGAGGTTCGAGTCCTCCCTTGGGCATGGTTGTGTGTGTATTTGTCCTTAGGATAATTTAGGTTAAGTAGTGTGTAAACTTAGGGACTGATGACCTTAGCAGTTAAGTCCCAGAAGATTTCACACACATTTGAACATTTGTTCTGCCAATAATGCCAATAAAACGTAGTCTTTGGTTCGGCCTCCCCACAACGTTATCTATGTGATCGTTCGATTTTTTTATTTTTATTTATTTATAATTTTTTTTCTTTTTTTGTTCTTCTGACTGGTTTGATGCGGCCCGCCACGAATTCCTCTCCTGTGCTAAAGTCTTCATCTCAGAATAGCACTTGCAACCTACGTCCTCAATTATTTGCTGGATGTATTCCAATATGTCTTCCTCTAACGATTTGGCCCTCTACAGCTCCCTCTAGTATCGCGGAAGTCATTCCCTGATGTATTAACAGATGTTCTATCGTCCTGTCCCTTCTAATTGTCAGTGTTTTCCACATATTCCTTTCCTCTCCGATTCTGCGTAGAACCTCCTCATTCCATACCTTATCACTCCACCTAATTTTCAACATTCGTCTGTAGCAAAACACATCTCAAATGCTTCGATTCTCTTCTGTTCCGGTTTTCCCACAGTCCCACTACCATACAATGCTGTGCTCCAAACGTACATTCTCAGAAATTTCTCTCTGAAATTAAGGCCTGTGTTTGACACTAGTAGACTTTTCTTGGCCAGGAATGCCCTTTTTGCCAGTGCTAGTCTAATTTTGATGCCCTCCTTGCTCCGTCACTGGTTATTTTACTGCCTAGGTAGCAGAATTCCTTAACTTCATCTACTTCGTGACCATCAATCCAGATGTTAGGTTTCTCACTATTCTCATTTCTACTACTTCTCACTACCTTCGTCTTTCTTCGATTTATTCTCAGTCCATACTGTGTACTCATTAGACTGTTCGTTCCGTTCAGCAGATCTTGTAATTCTTCTTCACTTTCACTCAGTATAGCAATGTCATCAGCGAATCGTATCATCGATATCCTTTCACCTTGAATTTTAATTCCACTCCTGAACTTTTATTTCCATCATTGCTTTCTCGATGTACAGATTGAACAGTAGGGGCGAAAGGCTATATCCTTGTCTTACACCCTTTTTAATACGACCACTTCGTTCTTGGTCGTCCACTCTTATTGCTCCCTCTTGGCTGTTGTACATATTGTATATGACCCGTCTCTCCTAAAAGCTTACCCCTACTTTTTTCAGAATTTCGAACACCTTGCACCATTTTACATTGTCGAATGCTCTTTTCCAGGTCGACAAATCCTATGAACGTGTCTTGATTTTTCCTTAGTCTTGCTTCCATTATTAACCGCAACGTCAGGATTGCCCTTCTCGTGCGTTTACTTTTCCTAAAGCCAAACTGATCGTCATCTAGTGCATCCTCAATTTTCTTTTCCAATCTTTTGTATATTATTCTTGTAAGCAAGTTGGATGCATGAGCTTAAAAGCTGATTGTGCGATAATTCTCGCACTTGTAAACTCTTACCGTCTTCGGAATTGTGTGGCTGAAGCTTTTCCGAAAGTCAGATGGTATGTCGCCAGACTCATACATTCTACACACCAACGTGAATACTCGTTTTGTTGCCATTTCCCCCAATGATCTTAGAAATTCTGATGGAATGTTATCTACCCCTCCTGCCTTATTTGACCTTAAGTCCTCCAAAGCTTTTTTAAATTCTGTTTATAATACTGGATCCCCTATCTCTTCTAAAATGACTCCCGTTTCTTCTTTAGTTGTTCGTAATTGTAATTCTTATGTATTTAGTGGAATTTACAGCCTTTAAATTTGTGTGATTTATCGTGTAATCCAAATTTAACGCATTTCTTTTTATAGTCGTGTGGATGACCTCACACTTTCCCTTACTGAGAGAAAATTGCCACTTTTCTCACCATTCAGATATAGTGTCTAAGTCACTTTGCAGTTGGTTTTGATCTTCTGATGGCTGTACTACACGGTACATCATCTTCAAACAATTTAAGATGGCTGCTCAAATTATCTTCTAAATCGTCTGCGTAGATTACGAACAGCTGAGGGTCTATAACCTTCATCGCGGAATGCCGGATATCGCTTCTGTTTTACTCCATAATTTTCCGCCGATTACTACGTACTGCAACTATTCTGAGAGGCAATCTTGGATTCAGTCGCACAGGTGAGCTGTAGTGCGAGACTAGCAATTATAGCAATTATTGTTATGTTTTTTTTTCGGATTCCGCCGCGTTGCGTGTACCGTATGTGATATGTAGAGTTATGTAGGTAGAATATAGCATTTTAATAACGTGGAATGTCTGGCAAACTCTTGCACTGTACTTTGCTTCAGCTAGTGGTAAACGGAACAACGTCCTACTTCACAGTGACGCTCTTACGCCGCGGATATTCCACTCTCGTTTCTTTTAAACTGCCTGCAACTGAAATAATGAAACTACTCGTTCACACTAGGCAGCGATGTATGCTGTGGTGGACGCATGACGGGTTAGTTCACTCCCCAGAAAGCGCAGTACTTGATGAAGATGCTTGCTTGCGTTCGGGCTAGTTTACTTTTTTAGGAGCGGTGTTAAAACGAGGGGAACCCTGACCTTTTCTCGCGCCTAGCGTTCCGTGATGCTCTGCTGTTTGTGGGTGGAGAAGCCGGAATCCGCGGAGGCACGTAATCGCGTGCGAGCGCTGCGGCTGTGTGATAGGTGCGCCGTACGTCACCCGCCTGACAGCCCGACACCAACTGAAGACTCCGCCCATTCGCTGCTAAAACCCGGTGTCTGACGTTGCTTGCGACACGTGCATGCAGACTGACAACGCACTCAACTACGAACAGTAATTTTTCTTCTAAAGTTTTACAGTCGTGCCCCTTCTTTATGAATAATCGTAGAACAGAAACAGAAATTAAATTACTCTTACTCTTTAGGAGAGCGTTGAGTGCGAAGAAGATTTAGAGGAAATTAAACGTGTGAACACACATAACCGTGAATTCTCTGCCAAGTGAGCTATTCCCCATATCTTCTGGGAAGGCACGATTAACTGAGCACAAACCCCTCTCTGTATCTCCCAAACTCTGTGACGGTAAATTTAGGGGGAACTTCATGGGAATCTGTAACTCAGTGTCTGACATTATTGGGTTAAACGCCAGCAGGGGAAAACCTACTACCGATTGCGGCCGCAACTCGGCCTCAGGAAGAATAACATCATTCTGGTTAATGGACACTAGAGAGGGGAAGTATCTGAAACTAAACTATTCTTTCAGTTTTCAGTATTTACCACACGACCTTTGACGAGAACTTCTATTACTAATTCTGCTTTAGTCTTTGATGAACTCCTGTTACTTGTTCCTACATTTTTATTATATTTCGGTTTTTTCGTAAAAAGTACTGTCCCTCATAACCTCATTTTCACAGATCAGGT
Source organism: Schistocerca nitens (assembly GCF_023898315.1). Lineage (NCBI taxonomy): Eukaryota > Metazoa > Arthropoda > Insecta > Orthoptera > Acrididae > Schistocerca > Schistocerca nitens. The sequence goes on from NC_064615.1 coordinate 508,780,898, forward strand.
GCCATACTGCACAGCAAATAGCTTTCACAACACATGCAGCTTCGGCGCTAACGTGCAAACGAAAATGACCACTCGGAACAAACGAACGATGTACAGCAATATAACGCCAGGAGCGCTGCGGTTGACACATTTATCTCGAGTGGCTTATTGAGACAAGAAAGTCGATCTTGTAAAAGTTGCTTAATGTTTGCTACAATGCGTATGCGTCATCTGGAACAGTTACGGAACCGTAGCGGCTCTGGGAACTCGGACGCTGTTTGTGAACGCTAGATGTGTGCAAAACGTCACTTCGCTTTTGTAAAGTGGTATTTGTGATTCCCGGACGACGGCTATATCGGCAATTCAGCTGGGAGGACCGAGCATGAAGTTGAGGTAGGCGCGGGAACCGAGTAAGCAATGAGGGCTCGGTCTTAGGGATCTTGGAGAGACAGACAATTAAAAGAGGAAGAAGGTGAAGCGTGTGTTCGAGTGCGGGAGCATGGGTTGAGCTCTGGCAGTCGGTGTTAGTCTGGGGCATTGGCGGCCTCAAGTGTGAATGGTGAATGCGGCGAGAGGCGATAGATTCCAGTCAGCACGAAGGAAGAGGTTGGGAGCCCTACGTCGATAGCAAAAAACAGAGACGCACTGCTCGCAGGAGAAGGTTAAGTACTGAAGGGAACTCGCTATAGTTTAGTTACGGGTAGAAGGAAGGCGTTCTGTTCGTTATAAGTCAAGAGGACACGCAGTTTTCAGCTACGGTACTAACTTTCAGGAGGGACCTTGAGTGTACAAGGGAACTACTGAGGCTAACTTACATTTCAAAATGCGTAAATGAGACATTAATTAACAGAGATTAATAAAACACTTTCAATTTATTTTCTTCTCTGCTGAGTCAGCAGCTTGCATAAGGTCATAATACGATATCTTCTTCATACGTTTGATAAAATTAGCTGCAAAATGTTTAGTTATTGTGATTATATAAGTTCACGACAAGTTTGTTTCGGCATATCTGCCATTATCAAGTGTTCCTTTTGACATTACGTTTATATATAATTTTATTCTACGTCTAAGTACTAGCACTATGAGATTTTATCTTACATTATACCTACGGTATGTAAAGATGGAGTGACGTCCATTAATCATCTTGGAACGTAATTTCTTTTATGTACTGTGTTGTTAAGGTAGGTCACGTATGTACTTTCTGTAGAAGAATAATGGCGAAATTTCGTATTATTTTTTGACAGTTATAAAATTATAGATAGTTCCAATGCCTATGTAATAGTATTATGAGATTTTATATTATATTTTATACTTACGTCTAGATGGAGTGACATCCAAAAATCACCTTAGAACGTAAGCTCTTTTATGTACTCTGTTGTTAATATAGGTCACGTATTTACTTTCTAAAAAAATGTCGTGTTATTTTTTGACGCTTGTTAATCGACTGATCGTTCCAATGATACCTCACACAGGTAGAGATATTTCTTGCCAGAGATATTCTGCCTTACGTAGTCGTGTAATCTTAACGTTGCCTATTGTTTTTTTGTTCATCGTGTTGTGTTCATCCTTTTTCTATCGTCCTAATAACGTTCCACAAATAATTTTTATCTTTGAGGTCATTCTGTTCGTTTAGGATGTCATTTGGATATCTATTTGTGTGTGCATAAATCTCTAATTCTTCAAAAATGTGCATAGACTGACATTTCGGTTTCCTATGTCGAATTTTCAAAGCGTTTGCGAATGTGTTCGCTTTATGACTTTTATTTTTTAGGTGCGGGTAGAAACTTGAGTGGTTGTTTTCGCAATCTCTCGTGTGTTCTTCAGATCTGATGCTGAAACCTCGTCCTGTTTGTCCGATGTAAAAAGCATTGCAGTCGTCGCAGGAAATTGTGTCTACACCTGTGTTATAAAAGGCAGGGACGTCGCTTTTTCCTGATCTCAACTTTGTTTGTAACTTATTGGTAGAGCGAAATGCTAGTCGTATTTTCACATTCCTTAGCAATTAGCTTACTTTGTGTGACATAAATGATAGATAAATGTAATATCAGCAGAATCACTTGATAATGGCACATATGCCGCAACAAGAAGCTTGTCGTTAACTTATGTAATCAACAAGAAATAAACAATATTTTTGTCAAAACTATAATGAAGATTTCATATTATGACTTTCAATTTATATTGGTGCATCCTCTTCTATAGTCTTTTCCTCTGTAAGCGTTTTCACTTTATGTGTGGTAGATATAACAGAATGGAAGAGTTCTAGATAACTTAGCGGAATGCAGTCGAGTGATGTCTTCGACAACTGCCGATATTTGCACAGGTGCATACCCTGTCATTTCCAAGGTTCAAATGCAACGAGAGAGCGTTGTGCAAGCACCTTTAAAAAGTCGGTATGCAGAGCATATGTCGAAAGGCAACGTACGCACACACACACACACACCACACACACACACACACACACACACACACACACACACACACACGCACGCACACACACACACACTAGCGCCATCACAGGACCAAAGATGACCAACGTATTAAGTTATCGATAGTGGGAATGAAAACCAACAGATGTGGTAATATTACCTCTGTTATCTAAACAGGACTCCTCTGGAATGTTGGTTATTAATATTCACTATCGATAACTTATGACGTCATCCTTGGTTATGTGGTGGTGTGTGTATGGTCTGCATACCGAGGTATTAAACTTCCTTGCACAGCCCTTCTGGAATTACAATTTTATTGTTCTTTTTAGAAGTTAACTTCCTCCTACGGCCGCCTTCTTCATCTCGTGTGTTTTAACTTTGTCACTATTTTGACGAATTATTGTAACTTGACTGGGAATAGTGGGACGTTCAATGCACCCAAATTTTGCCTGTAAGTGGTTTGAAATAAGTAAGTTGACTTCTATAGTTAAATATTTGTCCCTGCCAATTACCTCCTTTGTATTCGTTGTATATGATATTCCCCCTATGTACCTTAAAAATCCTTCATGCGCTGTTCTTCTTTTTCTTCTTTGATTAGATGTACCTGAAGATACAACTCTAACGTTCTGAAACTGGCAGCAATATTAAAGAATCATACAACAGGTGTTTGCGGTTTATTTTTCAAGAAGCTTGCCATCTGCTGAGGATGTCCATATTATAAGGTTTTCTAATTTTATTTATTATTTTCAAGCTTACGACGCTGTTGTCTTTGTAATTCGCCAATGCTCTGAACGGATTCTGGGTCTTCTAGACTGTCAGAAGGGCTTGTGATTCCTATTTAAAAAACTAACCTTGCCTCACATGAGTGAGCCCTTTGTAGTGAGGCTGCCGACTCAATTAATTTACATTGGAGGTACTGGTAGGGGCAGAAAGAGGCAGCTGAACGGCAGTATCTTATTTAGGGGTGGAACACCATTACCTCTCGGAGTTGCATACTGTGCTAAAGAGTGAAACTACATTCCAGAATCTGTGGTTAGCTCTATGTTACTTCTCTTCTCCCAGGGGTACTAGTCCAGTAGTGTTCAGAGGGAGTCTATGTGAAGTATGCTATGAGTAGAGAGATACTAGTAGCAGGTTGCAGCTTTCAGTCGGATTGACTTCCGTGGTTGTCGAAGTCGGCTACACACTGCCTGCGAAACACAGACGCGTGGGTTCGAGCTCCTTTCCGGCGAACATTTTTGTCATAGATGTTCGTAATAGAATTTGGTTCGAATGGTAAGGTACAGAGACAATTATTTTCGCAAACTGTACACGTTTGTTGATTACGGTTGACAGATACAAGCAATACTGCACCACGGATAAATAGCAGAGTGAAACAGCCAGGCAGGAGTCATTAGTACCGTCGCAGCTCCTGGGCGGGGTGGGTAGGCTGGCTTAGCCCTGGACCCTCGTTGGGCCTGAAGCGGGCCAGAGAGGAGTTCCCCTCGCCGCTAAAGACCCTGCTCTGCCCAACGCGGAGCAATTACGGCGGGCGAAACGAGCCGGAAAACCGCCGCAGGCCCTCGCGTGCCATTTCCCCGCTACCATTACTACCGGAGCTTTTCAAAGTGCCGACCCCGTTGCATTTTCCAGCTGTGCATTGCAATCAGGCTTGTGGGTAGCAGTAATGGAGCATTTCGTCCTTTCTTAGGTGCCCTGATGTTCAACATTGTTTGGCTGAGGTCCTGTTTCCAAAAGACAAACTTCTGTCATAGTATCAAAGTTCGTACAAAATCCGAGCAATTATGCAACGCTATTTCAAGCAATGAAACGACGTAAATTTAAACACAGTGTAAAAATAGCGGTGATATTATTTGCTGCCACATTTGAAACGATTCCTTAAAATGTTTCAATGACGTCTTCCTTGCGGCTGTAAGGCCTCGCTTAGGCGCAAAAATCATAGCTTTTTCTTCAGTTTGGGCTGCACTGGCCACTAAAGTTTCTCCCTGTTAGAAGAAAAGGAATTACGTGGTACATAAGAGGCAGCACTCCTGTATATGTTCGTAATTCGAGTATTAATGAATTTTTGAATATGCTGTGTAGCTGTATTTACGGACAGGTCAAAGCAGAGGGACTGGGCTGCTGAAAGGCTTTCGCAAAGCGTATCCTCAAGATTCGTTTAGCAAACGAATTACTGTCTGGTGCCGAGCTGCATGCACTGGAGGAGGTGGGACGTATCCGTGCTGACGAATTCTTCGTCTTGCCAGCCTTCCTAAATACCCTTTACTCTGTTAAGCGAATGTACCCAACAGACAAATATGTTGAGAACATCCAGGAGTCCCTTTTGCCTTCAGAGGCTATGGAAGGAGGTGTCATTCTGCTGGGTACCAAGGCACTGATCATGTAAATAAACCAGAAGTTGCGGCAACCAAGATAGGCTGTCTTCTAAATCAGGTGGCTCAGTGCGTTGTCCCTTGCATGCCATATCCCCGCTATTGAGATACAGAAGAGAAGGAGAGTGACAGGAAGTGATAGATAATAATTTGCGGTTAGTGAAACCAACTACTAGGCAGTGGTGTACTTCCTTCTGTCCACCGAGGCGACATGAAGTACTTCGCAGTCACCTTCGGATAGGACACAGTCCGATGACACATGGCTTCCTCTTCCAATCCATGGTGATTGTAACGTACAGATTACGCAACACCACGGTTTAACAGCATGTATTTGGTATTCAGACATGGGGCCAGAAATTAGTCTACCAACTGCACTGTACTTTATTTTGGCTGACAATGAGACAAATGTGGTACAACTTTTAATAATTTGTGAGATGTCCGAGTTGCTCCATAAACTTTTAGGGAGGAAGCTTTAACGCGGTACCAGGCTGATTCACTCCTCCTGGTTTCTCTAAGTTATCAGGTAGCCACATGTTCCTGCCCCCCATGAACCATGGACCTTGCCGTTGGTGGGGAGGCTTGCGTGCCTCAGCGATACAGATAGCCGTACCATAGGTACAACCACAACAGAGGGGTATCTGTTGAGAGGCCAGACAAACGTGTGGTTCCTGAAGAGGGGCAGCAGCCTTTTAAGTAGTTGCAAGGGCAACAGTCTGGATGATTGACTGATCTGGCCTTGTAACAATAAAGGCCTGGCCAGACAGAATCCGGCCTGCCGCTGCGACGGACGGCGCAGCGGTGGGCCGCGCCCGCCAGCTGCCAGGGACGCCACACAGGCAACGGGCGGCCGGCCGGCCGCAGCGACTCTTGATGCGTCAGCTGTGTTACACTGTGGAAGGGGCCGAACCCCATTATTAAGCTTGCATGCGCAGCGCGATTGTCTTGGCCTTAGACGATTTGGAATTCTCACGCGGGACGCGTTATCTTTGTGCGAGTTTATTTATTTATTTTAATTGCAGAAATGAGTAGCTCGCACTAGCGATACGAAATGGCACCAAGAAGATGAGATGTTGGGTGCACGACATTAATAGCAAGAGAGAAAGCTTACGAGAATAGCATCGTCTGTGTATTGATCTAAGAGTCTGACGAAGATAGGTTCTTCAAATATTTTCGTATGTCACGAGAATGTTTCGAGGAAATGCATCACCTGATAAAAAGGTAGCACCGAGAAGTGCACAACGAACTGGAGAAAGCCAATTGATACAAGGCACAGGTTAACCATTTGTTTGAGGTACGTTTTACCGTTTGTAGCCTCTTTGTGCTTCAAACAGAAGTCATATAAATTATTCCATTTCAGTTTTGCTGTATCATATGAAAGGGAGACCAAGAGATCAATACACTAAGCAGATTCAGAAGGATGTAGGTTGCAGTAGGTACTGGGAGATGAAGAAGTTTGCACAGGATAGAGTAGCATGGAGAGCTGCATCAAACCAGTCTCAGGACTGAAGACCACAACAACAACAACATGAAAGGTTCGGCGGAAGAAAGTTCTATCTCACAACATAGTTACGAGTGGAGTGATAAATTTATTTGCAGTGTTTACGAATACAGCAAACGATAGTAACATCTAGTTCCGTATGTCCCGCTAGAGAGACCTTTCTACTTAATAGATTGTTTTGTTTCATTGTATTCATACCATTGTCATTGAATTTAAACAAACATATCTTTGGTCGTTAACTTATCCATTCGTTCTATCGGCATAACAGATTTTAATTTTTTCCAGATACTTGATTACAGGCGAGTGTCACCAGACCATAGCTTTTTCTTTTCGGTTAGGACTTTCAACAGTCTCAGATATTGTGAAATAAGTGTGCCAGGCAATATGGACTGTTCTACAGCCCAAGTATTTATTTACATACTCCTACAACAGAGATGTGGAAGAAATCTGAAGGATTTCTAGAACTTTGGGGGTTTCCGGACTGCCTTGGAAGCATAGACGGAAAGCCTATCAGGTTAAAATGCCCGAAGGATAGTTGATCCCAGTTCTTCTGTTACAAACAGTTCTTTTAGCTAGTTCTCCTGGCGATCGTTGATCCATACTACGGAGTTTACAGTAGTTCATATTGGAAGTTATGGACGTCACAGTGACAACACTATTTCTGAGAATTCAGCTTTCTATCAAGAGTATATCGAGGGCAAAAGTATTCTACCTCCAAATCAGGATCGCGTGTATCATACAAAAAGTTCTATTCTCTCACCTCCTCTGTAAGTCTTTGTGTGTCCATGATGCGTGCACTACGAGCTGCAAGACAAAAACCGCCTCACGCCGCTGCTTCCAGTGTGACAGCAGAGCAGTTGAATGCGCCACCAGAGGCAAGCAGCCGCTCCGGCTTGCGGCGAATCTGTAATCTGTGACAACCTGGCGGCGGCCGGTGCGGCAGGCCGCATGCCGGTGCGGCAGAGCCGCACCCTGTGTGACCGCCGCCATACGGTAACGAGCGATTCAACAGTGCGGCCTGCCGGCTGCGGTTCAAGGCCACAGGCCGGACGGCCAGGCCGCATTCTGTCTGGCCAGGCCTTAACCAAAACGGCCTTGCTGTGCTGGTACTGCGAACGACTGAAAGCAAGGGGAAACTACGGCCGTAATTTTTCCCGAGGGCATGCAGCTTTACTGTATGATTAAATGATGATGGCGTCCTCTTGGGTAAAATATTCCGGAGGTAAAATAGTCCCCCATTCGGATCTCCGGGCGGGGACTACTCAAGAGGATGTCGTTATCAGGAGAAAGAAAACTGGCGTTCTACGGATCGGAGCGTGGAATGTGAGATCCCTTAATCGGGCAGGTAGGTTAGAAAATTTGAAAAGGGAAATGGATAGGTTAAAGTTAGATATAGTGGGAATTAGTGAAGTTCGGTGGCAGGAGGAACAAGACTTCTGGTCAGGTGACCACAGGGCTATAAACACAAAGTCAATAGGGGTAATGCAGGAGTAGGTTTAATAATGAATAGGAAAATAGGAACGCGGGTAAGCTACTACAAACAGCTTAGTGAACGCATTATTGTGGCCAAGATAGATACGAAGCCCACACCTACTACAGTAGTACAAGTTTATATTCCAACTAGCTCTGCAGATGACGAAGAAATTGAAGAAATGTTTGATGAAATAAAATAAATTATTCAGATAGTGAAGGGAGACGAAAATTTAATAGTCATGGGTGACTGGAATTCGAGTGTAGGAAAAGGGAGAGAAGGAAACGTAGTAGGTGAATATGGATTGGGGCTAAGAAATGAAAGAGGAAGCCGCCTGGTAGAATTTTGCACAGAGCACAACTTAATCATAGCTAACACTTGGTTTAAGAATCATGATAGAAGGTTGTATACATGGAAGAATCCTGGAGATACTAAAAGGTATTAGATAGATTATATAATGGTAAGACAGAGATTTAGGAACCAGGTTTTAAATTGTAAGACATTTCCAGGGGCAGATGTGGACTCTGACCACAATATATTGGTTACGAACTGTAGATTAAAACTGAAGAAACTGCAAAAAGGTGGTTATTTAAGGAGATGGGACCTGGATAAACTGAAAGAACCAAAGGTTGTACAGAGTTTCAGGGAGAGCATAAGGGAACAATTGACAGGAATGGGGGACAGAAATACAGTAGAAGAAGAATGGGTAGCTTTGAGGGATGAAGTAGTGAAGGCAGCAGAGGATCAAGTAGATAAAAAGACGAGGGCTAGTAGAAATCCTTGGGTAACAGAAGAAATATTGAATTTAATTGATGAAAGGAGAAAATATAAAAATGCAGTAAATGAAGCAGGCAAAAAGGAATACAAACGTCTCAAAAATGAGATCGACAGGAAGTGCAAAATGGCTAAGCAGGGATGGCTAGAGGACAAATGTAAGGATGTAGAGGCTTGTCTCACTATGGGTAAGATAGATACTGCCTACAGGAAAATTAAAGAGACCTTTGGAGAGAAGAGAACCACTTGTATGAATATCAAGAGCTCAGATGGCAACCCAGTTCTAAGCAAAGAAGGGAAGGCAGAAAGGTGGAAGGAGTATATAGAGGGTCTATACAAGGGCGATGTACTTGAGGACAATATTATGGAAATGGAAGAGGATGTAGATGAAGATGAAATGGGAGATACGATACAGCGTGAAGAGTTTGACAGAGCACTGAAAGACCTGAGTCGAAACAAGGCCCCCGGAGTAGACAACATTCCATTGGATCTACTGACGGCCTTGGGAGAGCCAGTCCTGACAAAACTCTACCATCTGGTGAGCAAGATGTATGAAACAGGCGAAATACCCACAGACTTCAAGAAGAATATAATAATTCCAATCCCAAAGAAAGCAGGTGTTGACAGATGTGAGAATTACCGAACAATCAGTTTAATAAGCCACAGCTGCAAAATACTAACACGAATTCTTTACAGACGAATGGAAAAACTAGTAGAAGCCGACCTCGGGGAAGATCAGTTTGGATTCCGTAGAAATACTGGAACACGTGAGGCAATACTGACCTTACGACTTATCTTAGAAGAAAGATTAAGGAAAGGCAAACCTACGTTTCTAGCATTTGTAGACTTAGAGAAAGCTTTTGACAATGTTGACTGGAATACTCTCTTTCAAATTCTATAAGTGGCAGGGGTAAAATACAGGGAGCGAAAGGCTATTTACAATTTGTACAGAAACCAGATGGCAGTTATAAGAGTCGAGGGACATGAAAGGGAAGCAGTGGTTGGGAAGGGAGTAAGACAGGGTTGTAGCCTCTCCCCGATGTTATTCAATCTGTATATTGAGCAAGCAGTAAAGGAAACAAAAGAAAAATTCGGAGTAGGTATTAAAATCCATGGAGAAGAAATAAAAACTTTGAGGTTCGCCGATGACATTGTAATTCTGTCAGAGACAGCAAAGAACTTGGAAGAGCAGTTGAACGGAATGGATGGTGTCTTGAAGGGAGGATATAAGATGAACATCAACAAAAGCAAAACGAGGATAATGGAATGTAGTCGAATTAAGTCGGGTGATGTTGAGGGTATTAGATTAGGAAATGAGACACTTAAAGTAGTAAAGGAGTTTTGCTATTTTGGGAGCAAAATAACTGATGATGGTCGAAGTAGAGAGGATATAAAATGTAGACTGCCAAGGAAAGCGTTTCTGAAGAAGAGAAATTTGTTAACATCGAGTATAGATTTAAGCGTCAGGAAGTCATTTCTAAAAGTATTTGTATGGAGTGTAGCCATGTATGGAAGTGAAACATGGACGGTAAATAGTTTGGACAAGAAGAGAATAGAAGCTTTCGAAATGTGATGCTATAGAAGAATGCTGAAGATTAGATGGGTAGATCACATAACTAATGAGGAGGTACTGAACAGGATTGGGGAGGAGTTTGTGGCACAACTTGACCAGAAGAAGGGATCGGTTGGTAGGACATGTTCTGAGGCATCAAGGGATCACCAATTTAGTATTGGAGGGCAGCGTGGAGGGTAAAAATCGCAGGGGGAGACCAAGAGATGAATACACTAAGCAGATTCAGAAGGATGTAGGTTGCAGTAGGTACTGGGAGATGAAGAAGCTTGCACAGGATAGAGTAGCATGGAGAGCTGCATCAAACCAGTCTCAGGACTGAAGACCACAACAACAACAACAACATGTTCCTGAGTTGTCTTTTTAGCTTTTGTCCTGTTGTCAGTTATTGTTTCAATAACACATTTTAACACTGAATAAGCTACAAATTTTAAATTCTCCACGTTTGGGTATGCATGGGTAGATGAAAATGTGTGAAAATGGGAGAGAATGACTGTAATTGTGAGATTATACTTTAGAATATTTAGGTTTAATTTTACTAATAACCTTGCCATAAATACACACACGCACACACACACACACACACACACACACACACATACACACACACAGAGAGAGAGAGAGAGAGAGTGGGTGGGAAGCGGGAGGGAGGGAGGAAGAGGTAGACAACAAATTTTTTAAAAGGTTATGTCCCTACAACCTAAAATCGCGGTAAATATTTAGTCTCCTTGGCCAACCACAGAATTAGTGACAACACAATCTCTATAGTGGAAGTCGCAAATGGTTCGATAGCATTCCATGCTGAAATACCCGGTTCAAATTACGGTAGTGGAAATAAATGAGGTGTTTGCTCAACAAACTGTAACTAGGTCATGTGTACAGATCCTAATCAGCTGCTGATGTGTCAACATTCCTTCCGCACTACTCCATATAATGAGAGCATATGACTCTAATCGTGTTGATTCAACCTTCGCATGCAATAATTAATCTCAGAGCCATTTTGTGATGTATTTGCTGCATCTGGATTCTCTCTATTCTATTTCTATAATTACACTGCACAGTCACATATCACAGTCAAGTTCACACTGCAGTTACATACTTGACACACTTGTGGAAAGAGGACCTACTGCCAGAGTATTTAAATATGTCCCACGACGAGACATGAAAATGGGTTAAACGTTTCAGGACTCTTTATGAAACACTGAAGAGGAACTGAGCACCAGAAAATGAAAAACATGTTTTGTTCATTCGTATTCTGCTTGTCACATCAGTGACTCGTCATCACGACCATTCTTGACGTAATCAATCAAGACAGCGCTAGATTATACCGATATTCTTATTCTATGGTGGACACTCTTTTACAACTATTGACTGTCAGTAAAATTTTCGTAAGCTTCCAGCCGCATCAGTTGCTAAGACCTTTCAGCCAAACTCTGTTCAATCCTTCCTAAACACTGTGAATGTTCTGACACTATGTGGAAAAATATTCTCGAACCTGCCGTCGTCTGTCCGGCCAGTAGTTTTTCTGCTTCCGAGTTTTGGGTGATACGATCTGCTGTGTGCAGAGGAAGAATTGAAGAATAAGCATTCTGTGGCTGCTTACTGATGTCACGAAAGTGATTTGTCGTCATGCCTACAACTATAGATAGCTATACTCTGTTCATGATAGCTGAACCCTCGCATAAACGGAAGTATGCTCCGTCATTGTTCATCGGCTGCATTACTCAAGCATCTAGTGTCGTAAGACAACTGTTTATTATTTATTTCAAAAAATGGCTCTGAGCAGTATGGGACTGAACATCTGAGGTCATCAGTCCCCTAGAACTCATAACTACTTAAACCTAACCAACCTAAGGACATCACACACATCCATGCCCGATGCAGGATTCGAACCTGCGACCGTAACGGTCGCGCGGTTCCGGACCAAAGTGCCTAGAACCGCTCGGCCACACTGGCCGGCTATTATTTACTTACCGTATGGCTTAGTTCATGACATGTAAATAGTCTACAACACAAACGTTAAGTATGCAAATAAAACGTACTGTTCATATTCGTATAGAAAGAAAAGAAGGAATGAAAGTGCAACGCTATTTCGCGTCCGTAGTAGAATACTACAGGTACAATTTGGATAACGCTGAATGAACTAGCACAACCGGCGCCAAACAATCATTGAGATCCCCTGGCACTTGCATCACATATCACAGTTATACCACTAGAAAGAGGTCTTTCCTGCGCATTAGGTATTTCATTGCTATTCAAGAGCGAGGGGAAACCTGAGTCATGGTGCATCATCGAAAGTCTTATATTTCTTTGTTAATGACTGTGTTAAGCGTGTAAGTGATACTTTTCTTGTATGAAAACGAACTGTTTAAGGTGCAGGATCGATAGTTCGTCTTACTCTATCTTTGCCTAACTGGCGAGAACGTGTTTCCTTTCCGCACCCACAGGGGACAGCCGGCGCTTTGTCGACTTGCACGGTCGCGGAGTCGGCCGTGTGCTGGGACATCGTCACCACTGATGGGCTAGAGGCGCTACATTGCCGTACGATTCCATGTTGTGGCCGAGGCACCTTCTACTTGCACTGTCGCGCCTGCAGTCCAGGTCTGTCTGTTAACCTTGAGAAGCGACTTAAGAAGGAAGTTTGCGTAAGCGGACGAAATTGACAGATGAGATCAACGGCTATGGAAACATTACTCCAGGACCATCACAGAGGGAAACATTATTTGGTGAGAACTTTATGCTGAAATTGTTTCTTCGGGTCTCACCGGGAAACTGGCACTGAACATTCACTGCCGGACGCGGTGGCCGTGCGGTTCTAGGCGCTTCAGTCCGGAGCCGCGCTGCTGCTACGGTCGCAGGTTCGAATCCTGCCTCGGGCATGGGTGTGTGTGATGTCCTTAGGTTAGTTAGGTTTAAGTAGTTCTAAGTTCTAGGGGACTGATGACCACAGCAGTTGAGTCCCATAGTGCTCAGAGCCATTTGAACCATTTTTGAACATTCACTTATCGTTGCTTACGATGATTAATATTTTATGTGTGTGTATGACAGATTCATTTACTGTGAGTGGCGACATTATTTTTATCTTCCACTGTACTAAACGCTTTAAATCATTACCCCAGCTGGGGATCTTCGATAATGATTTTGTTTTCTTAAGTTATATGATAATTCCAGGGATGCAAATACAGAACACACTTCCTGCAACATTTAACGATGACTTTATATTGTACTTTAAATGTTTCAAACTATATAGCTGGTATCTCCCGTGTTTTGGTAGCCAGATTTTATCACTTGTTTAAACGGCCTAAATGCTTTTTTGTAATAGCGTTTCTTTCTCTCTACTATAGTTCTGCTTAATTTGTTATCGTGACTAATTGTTTTTTGTTTTGTTTTATTTGGTATCCATAGTTTGTACTCTACTCATCCATCGAGAACATATGTTTTCATAGAATACACAACTGCACAAAGAAAATACAAAAATGCATATCTACAGACTCGTAATGTTTAACAAATAGAATGATAAGGAAATTGGACATATTTATGTAACCAATTCACACTGCTTCTTAAATTTGATAATAAATTATACAAATAAATGAAAAATATGAGTTCTAGATTTTTTCCCTACTCTCTTAAGAAAACTAACAATTACTTTATTCAGGGGAGTGTCTTTAGAAACCAAAAGGAAGTTGCTGATGGAGGGAGAGAGTAATCCATACTCATCCAAGTTATCAGAAATTTAGATCGTTCAATGTTAAATTTGGAGGACGAAAACAAGATGGGGTTTTCATCAGCTTCTAACTGAAATCACACTCACATGCAGGGGAATCGTGAATGTCGATTCGATAAAGGTATAGACGCAAAGAAGCATGTTTTAAACGGAGTCGAATGATGGTAGAAATCGAAGACCGATGCAAATGCGTCCACAGCCTTGTAGTAATTTGACGTTGTAACGCCGCATAATATCCACCTTTCGTTTGTTGTGATACATCCTATATCTCTTGCCACTAGTGTTTTGCATGGCATTTGACATCACGTAAGTAGTCTGTATGCGGTAATTTCACGTTGAGAACAGTTCCTATAGATGCAGTTTGCTTCTCTAAGGCGCCAACTTGTTATTACTAATCAAGACCCCAGTGGCCCGGTTATGTCAACACCAGCGAACCAGGAGTATGTCATTAATTTCTTGAAGTGAAAGTTTTTAAATTAATTCAGTAGCAAAAGTCTTTGACTATTTATTAATCTCACAGATGCTGTTTCACTATTCAATTAAGTAAACAGTCTTTTATGATTAATTTAGAGACTCGTTTTTCAAACAACTGTATATTCGTGATTTTGGTGGAAGACTAAGCTAACAAAACTTTGCGCTAATATCCTGGTCGAAATTATTCCTGGCAGCTTAGAACTTACGTGCCAAGTACCTCTCACAAATCTCACTGGACAAGCCGGTTTTGTTATGCTAATTTTTCTCAAGATTTAGTAAGAAGATGAACGACAGGACGCAGAGCGACTGTTTTCCCAGCAGCTGGTGGTCTTGTGATTAGCGTTGCAGACTCGCGATCACGGGGCCCCCAGTTCGATTCCCCGCCGGATCAAAGATTTTCTCCTCTCGGGGCTGCGTGCATGTATATTGTCCTCATCATCATTTCAATATCATCGAAGATCCCATCGGCGAAGTGGCGCCAAATAAAAAGACATACACGAGGCAGTCGAATCCCCAAAAGGGAACTCCCGGCCAAAAAAGCAATACCCACATTTCATTTTCCTTCAGGAGGAAGGGCAGGTACCGAGTTGCCTCCGGCAGGTGTTTGCGGCATCAGACCGCCATGATCACACCTCACCGAGCGAGATGGCGCCGTTATTAGCATACTGGACTCGCATTCGGGAGGACGACGGTTCTATCCAGCGTCCGGCCATCCTGATTTAGGTTTTCCGTGAATTCCCTAAATCGCTCCAGGCAAGTGCCGGGACGGTTCCTCTGAAAGGACACGGCCGACTTCCTTCCACGTCCTTCCCTGATCCGACGAGACCGATCACCTCGCAGTTTGGTCTCTTCCCACAAACAACCCATCCCAAATGATCACACCTCGGGGACGCGCGATGTGCCACCAAGTGCCTCTCGGCACCACAGAATCTGCCATTCCGCGCCGCGACCAATGTCCCGCGAATCGTTAGCATCGCAATCCGGGGCCCGGAGCTAACAGCACCGTTAACTACAATGGGACGGGCAACCCCAAGATTTTCAGTGTGAAATTTTCACTCTGCAGCGGGGTGTGCGCTCATGTGAAACTTCCTGGCAGATTAAAACTGTGTGCCAGACCGAGACTCAAAGTCAGGAGTTTCGACTTTAGCGGGCAAGTGATCCACCGAATGAGCTTCCCAAGACCCATCCTCACAGATTTACTTCCGCCACGACTTCATTTCCTATCTTCCGAACGTCACTTAGAGTATCGGTACGATACAAAGTTTTTGTCTGCCAGGAAGTTTCATATAAGAAAGTGAAGATTTCATTCTGGAAAAATTCCCCAAGCTGCGGCTAAGCCATGTTCCCGCAATGTCCTTTCTACCAGCAGTACTAGTCTTGAAAGTTTTGCAGTAGAGCTTGGAAGGTGCGAGATGAGGTACTGGCGGCAGTACAGCTAAGAGGGCGGGTCGGAGTCGTGCTTGGGTACTTCAGTCGGTAGGGCACTCGCATGAGAAAGGCGAAGGTCCCGACTTCGAGTCTCGGTCCGGCACACAGTTTTAATCTGCCACGGAGTTTCAACCCCAAGACTGGTGTGACTGTCGCAAATTTTCACAGGATACCGAATAATGCGAGATGATACATCCTAAAGGAACGAGGTATTTTTCATAGAAACATAGCTAATGCCCCACGTAATAGCAGGTACACTATTGGCCATTAAAATTGCTTCACCACGAAGATGACGTGCTACAGACACGAAGTTTAACCGACAGGAAGAAGATGCTGTGATATGCAAATGATCTGCTTTTCAGAGCATTCACACAAGGTTGGCGCCGGTGGCGACACATACAACGTGCTGACATGAGGAAAATTTCCAGCCGATTTCTCGTACACAAACAGCAGTTGACCGGCGTTGCCTGGTGAAACGTTGTTGTGATGCCTCGTGTAAGGAGGAGAAATGCGTACCATCACGTTTCCGACTTTGATAAAGTTCGGATTGTAGCCTATCGCGATTGCGGTTTATCGTATCGCGACATTGCTGCTCGCGTTGGTCGAGATCCAATGACTGTTAGCAGAATATGGGATCGGTGGGTTCAGGAGGGTAATACGGAACGCCGTGCTGGATCCCAACGGCCTCATATCACTAGCAGTCGAGATGACAGGCATCTTATCCGCATAGCTGTAACGGTTCGTGCAGCCACGTCTCGATCCCTGACTCAACAGATGGGGACGTTTACAAGACAACAACCATCTGCACGAACAGATCGATGACGTTTGCAGCAGCATGGACTATCAGCTCGGAGACCGTGGCTGCGGTTACCCTTGACGCTGCATCACAGACAGGAGCGCCTGCGAAGCTGTACTCAACGACGAACCTGGGTGCACAGATGGCAAAACGTCATTTTTTCGAATGAATCCAGGTTCTGTTTACAGCATCATGATGGTCGCATCCGTGTTTGGCGACATCACGGTGAACGCAAATTGCAAACGTGTGTTCGTCATCGCCTGGCGTGATGGTATGGGGTGCCATTGGTTACACGTCTCGGTCACCTCTTGTTCGAACTGACGGCACTTTGAACAGTGGACGTTACATTTCAGATTTGTTACGACCCGTGTCTCTACCCTTCATTCGATCCCTGCGAAACACTACATTTCAGCAGGATAATGCACGACCGCATGTTGCAGGTCCTGTACGGGCCTTTCTGGATACAGAAAATGTTCGACTGCTGCCCTGGCCAGCAAATTCTCCAGATCTCTCACCAATTGAAAACGTCTGGTCAATGGTGGCCGAGCAACTGGCACGTCACAATACGCCAGTCACTACTCTTGACGAACTGTGGTATCGAGTTGAATCTGCGTGGGCAGCTGTAGCTGTACACGCCATCCAAGCTCTGTTTGACTCAATACCCAAGCGTATCATGGCCGTTATTACGGCGAGACGTGGTTGTTCTGGGTACTGATTTCTCAGGATCTATGCACCCAAATTGCGTGAAAATGTAATCACATGTCAGTTATAGTATAATATATTTGTCCAATGAATACCCGTTTATCATCTGCATTTCTTCTTGGTGTAGCAATTTTAATGGCCAGTAGTGTAGACGTGAAGACGTAAGAGAAAACTTGTGATCACAACTTTTTTCTTTTGGTGTCACTGAGAGAGACAAGAAGCTTTATAAACCGATAGTGGATTCATTGGTCTCCAGAATACACTGATGAGTCAAAACGTGTGACCACTGCCCAGTACGAGATTGAGTGTCGCCTGGTGGCGCTATAGGTGTGTAACGCGGCGAGGAGTGTATATGAGCGTTTTTTTTCTTTTTTCACGTTTTTTTCCTTCAACCTCCGATCGGTCGCGACATGGAAATCACAGCAGAAATCAAAAATGTTTTATGTGCAACATTTAGCTACACCCTCCAGCTAATTTTCTACATCGTCGCCGCTCCGACTTGGACAGTTGTCGTAGCGTGGTACCGATCTTTAAGTAACCTCGCCATAGAAAGCAGCTGCCTGTGATTTCTGCCAATTCTCTATCCTGGTCAGCAGCTCGTTGTCTATGCCAAAATGCTGTTCTCATAGGCAGTGGTTCATATGAGCGAAGAGACGAAAATCAGAGAGAGTCAAGACCAGGCTGGACGGAGGGCGATGAAACACTTCCCATTGCGCCACTGCAGGAGCGTCTTCCTTGCACTTGCAGAGTGCGGCCGAGAAACGCCTGACAGTTACGCTATGTGGGTCACATAAAATAAAGCTAAATCCACTAGCAGGACTTCACAGTTGCGGAAGATTCTATTGTTGTAGGCATCCTTGCGTGTTCAGTGTTCATTGTTCACTCAGAACTGAAAAGTGCGTCTTGACGCGATAAATGGCCATGCTACTGACAATGTATAATATATCTCGTAAAGCTCACGGAATTATGATTGTGGTTTTAACTTCGCGACCGATCGAAGGTTGAAAAAGTAGTCCTCGTTTAAGTGAAGCAGAGACGAATGAGAACTCAAGTTACCAACGGTATGGGCAGCAGATCGAGCAATCCGCTGGTATATGCCACTTTGAGAAATGGTACACTATTCTGGCGCAGTGCATGGGAACGAGCATCTCTGACAGAATTACAATGTCAAGTACCATATATCGAAAGTATAAATTGCATGCTTTGCAATGCATCGTCAGTCTCAGAAATTTCTAATTTTAATTTATATTAGCATCACATATCAAAAGTATAAATTTTAGTATTAGGTTTCTAAGCCTGGTGATGCCTAGCAAAGGACCCCGTTTATACTGTTCATGGTTACAAGATGTTCTGAACAGGATAAGAGCCCAGACAACAAGCACTGGCTTTAAATAATTAAAATACGACTGCAATATTGTCTCTTAATTAAATGGACTGGTAAGTTGAGATATGAGGAGGTTCTGCGCAGAATCGGCGGAGTTTGTCGCTGTTAGTAGTAGTTTATCCAGTAGTGAAATAGAAGTGGATAGTTCCTGTGAATTATTATGGGTGGAGGTTACACTCAACAACCGAGCTAGGTTAATAGTTGGCTCCTTTTACCGACCTCCCGACTCAGCAGCATTAGTGGCAGAACAACTGAGAGAAAATTTGGAATACATTTCACATAAATTTTCTCAGCATGTTATAGTCTTAGGTGGAGATTTCAATTTACCAGATATAGACTGGGACACTCAGATGTTTAAGACGGGTGGTAGGGACAGAGCATCGAGTGACACTATACTGAGTGCACTATCCGAAAATTACCTCGAGCAATTAAACAGAGAACCGACTCGTGGGGATAACATCTTGGACCTACTGATAACAAACAGACCCGAACTTTTCGACTCTGTAAGTGCAGAACAGGGAATCAGTGATCTAAGGCCGTTGCAGCATCCCTGAATATGGAAGTTAATAGGGATATAAAAAAAGGGAGGAAGGTTTATCTGTTTAGCAAGAGTAATAGAAGGCAGATTTCAGACTACCTAACAGATCAAAACGAAAATTTCTGTTCCGACACTGAAAATGTTGAGTGTTTATGAAAAAAGTTCAAAGCATTCGTAAAATGCGTTTTAGACAGGTACGTGCCGAGTAAAACTGTGAGGGACGGGAAAAACCCACCGTGGTTCAACAACAAAGTTAGGAAACTACTGCGAAAGCAAAGAGAGCTTCACTCCAAGTTTAAACGCAGCCAAAACCTCTCAGACAAACAGAAGCTAAACGATGTCAAAGTTAGCGTAAGGAGGGCTATGCGTGAAGCGTTCAGTGAATTCGAAAGTAAAATTCTATGTACCGACTTGACAGAAAGTCCTAGGAAGTTATGGTCTTACGTTAAATCAGTAAGTGGCTCGAAACAGCATATCCAGACACTCCGGGATGATGATGGCATTGAAACAGAGGATGACACGCGTAAAGCGGAAATACTAAACACCTTTTTCCAAAGCTGTTTCACAGAGGAAGGCCGCACTGCAGTTCCTTCTCTAAATCCTCGCACAAACGAAAAAATGGCTGACATCGAAATAAGTGTCCAAGGAATAGAAAAGCAACTGGAATCACTCAACAGAGGAAAGTCCACTGGACCTGACGGGATACCAATTCGATTCTACACAGAGTACGCGAAAGAACTTGCCCCCCTTCTAACAGCCGTGTACCGCAAGTCTCTAGAGGAACGGAGGTTTCCAAATGATTGGAAAAGAGCACAGGTAGTCCCAGTCTTCAAGAAGGGTCGTCGAGCAGATGCGCAAAACTATAGACCTATATCTCTGGAAAAGAGCACAGGTAGTCCCAGTCTTCAAGAAGGGTCGTCGAGCAGATGCGCAAAACTATAGACCTATATCTCTGACGTCGATCTGTTGTAGAATTTTAGAACATGATCTTTGCTCGCGTATCATGTCGTTTTTGGAAACCCAGAATCTACTCTGTATGAATCAACATGGATTCAGGAAACAGCGATCGTGTAAGACCCAACTCGCTTTATTTGTTCATGAGACCCAGAAAATATTAGATACAGGCTCCCAGGTAGATGCTATTTTCCTTGACTTCGGGAAGGCGTTCGATACAGATCCGCACTGTCGCCTGATAAACAAAGTAAGAGCCTACGGAATATCAGACCAGCTGTGTGGCTGGATTGAAGACTTTTTAGCAAACAGAACACAGCATATTGTTTTCAATGGAGAGACGTCTACAGACGTTAAGGTAACCTCTGGCGTGCCACAGGGGAGTGTTATGGGACCATTGCTTTTCACAATATATATAAATGACCTAGTAGATAGTGTCGGAAGTTCCATGCGGCTTTTCGCGAATGGTGCTGTAGTATACAGAGAAGTTGCAGCATTAGAAAAATGTAGCGAAATGCAGGAAGATCTGCAGCGGATAGGCACTTGGTGCAGGGAGTGGCAACTGTCCCTTAACATAGACAAATGTAATGTATTGCAAATACATAGAAAGAAGGATCCTTTATTGTATGATTATATGATAGCGGAACAAGCACTGGTAGCAGTTACTTCCGTAAAATATCTGGGAGTATGCGTACAAAACGATTTGAAGAGGAATGATCATATAAAATTAATTGTTGGTAAGGTGGGTGCCAGGTTGAGATTCATTGGGAGAGTCCTTAGAAAATGTAGTCCATCAACAAAGGAGGTGGCTTACAAAACACTCGTTCGACCTATACTTGAGTATTGCTCATCAGTGTGTGATCCGTACCAGATCGGGTTGACGGAGGAGATAGAGAAGATCCAAAGAAGAGCGGCACGTTTCGTCACAGGGTTATCTGTTAACCGTGATAGCGTTACGGAGATGTTTAATAAACTCAAGTGGCAAACTCTGCAAGAGAGGCGCTCTGCATCGCGGTGTAGCTTGCTGTCCAGGTTTCGAGAGGGTGCGTTTCTGGATGAGGTATCGAATATATTGCTTCCCCCTACTTATACCTCCCGAGGAGATCACGCGACTGGAACAGAAAAGGGAGGTAATGACAGTGGCACGTAAAGTGCCCTCCGCCACACACCGTTGGGTGGCTTGCGGAGTATAAATGTAGATGTAGATGTAGATGTGGGAAACACTGATAAAAGAAGGTACACAATAATAGGACACTTGTTAATACAGCAGGGAACAACTTCCATGGTACTAAACGAAGCTTTAGAGGGAAAAAAACTGTAGGGGAAGACAAAAATTGTAATATATACAACTACCAATTGAGTACGTTGAGTGTAAATGCTACTGTCGGACGAAGAGGTTAATACAGAAGAGGAATTCTTGGCTGGCCGCTTCAAATTAGAAGATTAGTTACCCAAAAAGGAGTGCGAAAGAAACCAAAGGAAGGTATTACACAATGTCGGCGTCATCACGTTTAAGAATCTTCCTTGAAATGTCTGTTCGAGCTGATCGTCACGCAGTACATCAGCTGTTCCTAAAATAACCTGAAAGCATGTTGCGAGCGAGGCGGCTGTGATTTCCTTTTGTTACAGATTCTCCGTCCACTTTTATAGCTCATCCGTAGCACCTCGGGACGCGAGTAATGAGGGAGCTTTGTTTCAGCGTGGACTGGTGTACGATGTCGGCACCGTTAATGTTAACGAGCATGCTCACGATCACCCGCTCGTTTGCGGAGGTCACTTCGTAAAGTAAACGACGTAACGATAGGTAATGGGTTAAATGGATAAGTCTAAAAATTATGAGTCAGTCTGTTGCGTATTCACTACGGCCACGAGATTCCTGCTAATGCGAACTGAAAGTTTTCACAATTTCGCTCCCATTTTCACATTATAGTTTCTAACGTGCCTACAAATCCCCCCCCCCCCCCAGACAAAATGGCACCAGTACTGTTCGCATCGAAGCAAAATTTTTTTGCGTATATGCATTTGACATAAAGGATTTTTTCCACAACATCAGTCTTACTACTCGTTGATACGGCCGGCCACGATTTTTTGTGCGTAATTCTTTATCTCAGAGTTGCACTTATCTCTTGTTGGATATGCTATATTACAGTCTCTGTGCTCGCCTGAAGTTTTTACACTTTACAGGTAACACCAGTTAAGTTATTCCCTAATACCTTAACACGTAATCTATAATTATGCTCCTACTTCTATTCAGTATTTTCTATGTATTTCTTACCTCTCCGGTTCTGAGGAGAGTTACCAGTTAAGTTATTCCCTAATACCTTAACACGTGTTCTATAATTATGTTTCTTCTTCTAGTAGGTATTTTCTATGTATTTCTTATGTCTCCGTTTCTGAGGAGAACTTTCTCATTTTTTTTTTTCTTAACAGTTCACTAAATTTTCAGCATCCTTCTACAACACCACATCTCAGACGCTTTGATTCGCTTCTTTTCTGGTTTTCCCGTAGTCCATAATTCATTACCATACAATGCTGTCATCCAAAGGCACATCCCCAGGAATTTTGTAACGAATGCCCTCTTTGCGTGTGCTAGTCTGCATCTTATATTGTCTTTGCTTCGTCATTCATGTGCAATTTTGCTTACAAGGTAGCAGAATCCATTTCTTCTACTACGACGTCGTCAGTTTTGATAAGATTATCAGTAATCTGAATTCTGCCACTCCTGACTTTTCTGTCTCTCTAGTTTACGCTCAATTCCCATCGTCACTCAGCAGACCTTCCTTTCTGTTCAACAGCTGTAATTCTTCCTGACTTCATGCTCAGCAAATATTATCAACTGGCATCAATGCAACCTGAACTCTAATCTCACTTCTGAACCTTTCATTGTTTTAGTCATTGCGTACTTGATGTACAGTTTTAACAGTAGAGGAGAATGACTGCGTCCTTCACTGACAGCCTATTTAAAAGGAACACTTTTTTGGTCTTATTTTCTTATTTTCGCTCTAGTTTCTTGTACACATTATATATCACCCATCACTCCCTGTAAGTTACGAGTATTTTTCTGAGATTTTGAGCATCTTGCATCTCTTTAAGTTGTCTGGCGCTTTTTCTAGGTTGAAAAACCTTATGAAAGCTTCTTAAATCTTACTTCCTCTCTGGTGCCTTTACCTTTCCTAAAACGAATTGTTATCTAAGTGCTTCTCGATTTTCTTTTGCATTCTTCTATGTATTATTCTATTCACCAACTTAGATGTAAGGGCTGCATAGTTGACTGTATAGTAGTTCTCACATTTATCTGGCTTTCTTATCTTTGGAATTGTGTAGATGATGTTTCTATGTACTTTTTAAGAGAGGCCGTAAGACAGATCCACACCATTATAGATCTATTCGTTGACGTCAATCTGTTGTAGAATCATGGAACATGTTTTATGCTCAAGAATTATGTCGTTTTTCGAAAATGAACATCTCCTCTATAAAAATCAACATGGATTCCGCAAACAGAGATCCTGCGAAACTCAGTTCCCTCTGTTCCGCCATGAGATCCACAGTGCAGAGGACAACGACGTTCAGGTTGATGCCGTGTTCCTTGATTTCAGTAAGGCAAAAATGGTTCAAATGGCTCTGAGCACTATGAGACTTAACTTCTGAGGTCATCAGTCCCCTAGAAGTTACAACTGCTTAAACCTAACTAACCTAAGGACATCACACACATCCATGCACGAGGAATGATTCGAACCTGTGACCGTAGCAGCCGCGCGGTTCCAGACTGTAGCGCCTAGAACCGCTCGGCCACTCCGGCCGGCTTTCAGTAAGGCATTTGGCACCGTCCCGCATTGCCGTGTAATGAAAAAAGAATATGAGCTTACAGAGTATCGAAGCAGGCCTGCGATTGGATTCAAGACTGTCTTGCAGATAAAACTCAACATGTCCCTCTTAAAGGAACTAAATCGACAGATGTAAAGTTAATATCCGAAGTACCACAGGTAAGTATGATAGGACCGTTGATGTTTACAATATATATAAATGATCTTGTAGAAAGCGTCGGATGCTCTTTAAGGCTATTCGCAGATGACGCAGTTGTCTATATCAAATTAACAACACCAGAAAATACACTCCTGGAAATTGAAATAAGAACACCGTGAATTCATTGTCCCAGGAAGGGGAAACTTTATTGACACATTCCTGGGGTCAGATACATCACATGATCACACTGACAGAACCACAGGCACATAGACACAGGCAACAGAGCATGCACAATGTCGGCACTAGTACAGTGTATATCCACCTTTCGCAGCAATGCAGGCTGCTATTCTCCCATGGAGACGATCGTAGAGATGCTGGATGTAGTCATTTCCACCTGGCGCCTCAGTTGGACCAGCGTTCGTACTGGACGTGCAGACCGCGTGAGACGACGCTTCATCCAGTCCCAAACATGCTCAATGGGGGACAGATCCGGAGATCTTGCTGGCCAGGGTAGTTGACTTACACCTTCTAGAGCACGTTGGGTGGCACGGGATACATGCGGACGTGCATTGTCCTGCTGGAACAGCAAGTTCCCTTGCCGGTCTAGGAATGGTAGAACGATGGGTTCGATGACGGTTTGGATGTACTGTGCACTATTCAGTGTCCCCTCGACGATCACCAGTGGTGTACGGCCAGTGTAGGAGATCGCTCCCCACACCATGATGCCTGGTGTTGGCCCTGTGTGCCTCGGTCGTATGCAGTCCTGATTGTGGCGCTCACCTGCACGGCGCCAAACACGCATACGACCATCATTGGCACCAAGGCAGAAGCGACTCTCATCGCTGAAGACGACACGTCTCCATTCGTCCCTCCATTCACGCCTGTCGCGACACCACTGGAGGCGGGCTGCACGATGTTGGGGCGTGAGCGGAAGACGGCCTAACGGTGTGCGGGACCGTAGCCCAGCTTCATGGAGACGGTTGCGAATGGTCCTCGCCGATACCCCAGGAGCAACAGTGTCCCTAATTTGCTGGGAAGTGGCGGTGCGGTCCCCTACGGCACTGCGTAGGATCCTACAGTCTTGGCGTGCATCCGTGCGTCGCTGCGGTCCGGTCCCAGGTCGACAGGCACGTGCACCTTCCGCCGACCACTGGCGACAACATCGATGTACTGTGGAGACCTCACGCCCCACGTGTTGAGCAATTCGGCGGTACGTCCACCCGGCCTCCCGCATGCCCACTATACGCCCTCGCTCAAAGTCCGTCAACTGCACATACGGTTCACGTCCACGCTGTCGCGGCATGCTACCAGTGTTAAAGACTGCGATGGAGCTCCGTATGCCACGGCAAACTGGCTGACACTGACGGCGGCGGTGCACAAATGCTGCGCAGCTAGCGCCATTCGACGGCCAACACCGCGGTTCCTGGTGTGTCCGCTGTGCCGTGCGTGTGATCATTGCTTGTACAGCCCTCTCGCAGTGTCCGGAGCAAGTATGGTGGGTCTGACACACCGGTGTCAATGTGTTCTTTCTTCCACTTCCAGGAGTGTAGTAAGAATTTGTAGAACGACCTGCAGAGAATTGAGGAATGGAGCAGACTCTGGCAGTTGTTCTTGAACGTAAATAAATGTAACATATTGCGCATACATAGGAAAATAAATTCACTACTGTTCAGCTACACTATTGATGACAAACAGCTGGAGACAGTTTCTGCCGTAAAATGTCTAGGCGTAAGTATCCAGAGCGACCTTAAGTGGAATGAGCATCTAAGACAGGAAAAGCAGACACCAGACTCAGATTCATCGGAAAAATCGTAAGAAAATGTTACTCATCCACGAAAGCAGTGGCTTATAAGGAACTTGTTCGCCCGATTCTTCAGTATTGTTCATCTATCTGGGATCCGTATCAGACTGGACTGATAGAGGAGATAGAGAAGATCCAACAAAGAGCGGCGTGTTTCGTAACTGGATCGTTTAGCTGACAAGAGACCGTTACGGAGGTGCTAAGGAAACTCCACTGGCAGACGTTACAACAGAGGCGTTGTGCATTACGCAGAGATTTACTATTGAAATTTTGGGACAGCACTTTTCAGGAGGAGTCGGACAACATATTACTACCCCCCACATACATCTCACGTATTGACCATGAGTTCCCTCCGCCACACACTATTCGGTGGTTTGCGGAATATGAAGTAGATGTAGATGTAGATGTTATTTCTCCAGACACGTAGACCCTACACACTAAGTTGAATAGTCGGTTGATGGCCATTTTCTAAAAATGACTTTCGGAAGTCCAAAGTAATGTTATCTAAGTGTTCTGCCTAATTTGTTCGCAAAGTTATTCGTATTGTCAAAATTGTAAGCCTATGTGTAACTTGTTTCGTAGCTTTCGTTTTCCCATAAACATCCTTTTCTTGACGGGCACCACAGAGCTATCACCCACAGCCTGCAGAAAATGACCTACTGTATGTTGACTGTGGTGGAGTAAACAATACACAGTCAGCACGACAGAACCACCTCCGACGTCTCGGACCACATCAAGACTGACTATAGTAGAGTTGGCCGTCGTAGTTCCCTAGTCGCTAGCGCTGCTATGTAGGGTCGCGCGGAATAACGTGGCACTTACCTGTTCAGATGGCGCGGTAGCGGAAGGGACAGTGCTAGTGATGGAGGTTCCCTTGTGAACGGGCACGCGCGGTAGGGGAGGTGCACTTACGGAGCCTACGCTCAAATCGTATCTTACAGAACTTGTAAGCCACAACCAGCAAGTCTGCAAATGATCTAATTAAAGGTTACGTCATTACGATCAATAATTCGACAAATACTAAATTGGAAAGTAGCATTATCAAGCACAACAACGGAGCTACTGGAAAATTTTACTATTGATTTATGTTCCAACCACCTTATTAACAGCCGGCCGCTGTGGTCGAGAGGTTCTAGGCGCTTCAGTCCGGAACCGCACTGCTGCTACGGTCGCAGGTTCGAATCTTGCCTCGCGCATGGATGTGTGTGATGTCCTTAGGTTAGTTAGGTTTAAGTGGTTCTAAGTCTAGGGGACTCATGACCTCAGATGTTAAGTCCCATAGTGCTTAGAGACATCTGAACCATTTTTGAACCTTATTAAAAAAAAGACAGTAATTCAGTCAAACTGCAATACCGTTTTACGCATGCGTTTGAAGTTAATAGTATCAACTCAAATAATTATCATGAAAAATTCACAGCTACCCTCTCTACATACTAATCTGTCGTTTTACTCGCTGCCTTGAACATTGAAAGCGCATTTGGAACAAAAACAGATTTTCCTTTTGTACAACAATTATTTACTCACACTGGTGTGCAAAACTTAAGGACGAAAGTAACTTTTCTATGATGTGTCACAACCAAGAAACGTAGCTCCATGAATCTTGGACCATACACAGAAAGTACATACAGTATATTACAGAAGGTAACTGAAAGGAATGTTTGCCAAGCGCTGTCGGCAAGCGGGGTGCACTCAGCCCTTGTGAGGCAAACTGAGGAGCTTTTTCGATTGAGAAGTAGCGGCTCCGATCTCGTAAACTGACATACGGCCGGGAGAGCGGCGTGGTGACCACATGCCCCTCCGTATCCGCATCCAGTGACGCCTGTGGGATGAGGATGACACGGCTGCCGGTCGGTACCGTTGGGCCCTGATGGACTGAGTTTAGATTTTAGAGTTTAGTTTTTTAAGTGAAAGGAATACGCAAGAGACGAAAATAAATTGTACTTTTATTGGAAGACAATAATTGCACTGCAGTCAGCACGATTCATGATGGCCTCCGGGACTTTACAAATGGCTGTACTTGCTTCTTACAAGGGAACCTTCCCATCGCACCCCCATCAGATTTAGTCATAAGTTGGCACAGTGGATAGGCCTTGAAAAACTGAGCACAGATCAATCCAGAAGACAGGAAGAAGTTGTGTGGAACTATGAAAAAAATAAGCAAAATATACAAACTGAGTTGTGCATGTGCAAGATATGCAACATCAAGGTTAGTCTGAGATTAGGAGTGCCGTGGTCCCGTGGTTAGCGTGAGCATCTGCGGAACGCGATGTCCTTGATTCAAGTCTTCTCTCGAGTGAAAAGTTTATTTTCGCGAAGTTATGCTCTGTCCGTTCGTTCACTGACGTCTCTATTCACTGTAATAAGTTTAGTGTTTGTGTTGAGCGACCGCACCGCAAAACCGTGCGATTAGTAGACGAAAGGACGTGCCTCTCCAATGGGAACTGAAAACATTTGATCGCAAGGTCATAGGTCAACCGATTCCTCCACAGGAAAACACGTCTGATATATTCTATACGACACTGGTGACGGTATGCGCGTCACATGACAGGAATATGTTGTCGACCCACCTAACTTGTACACTTGGCGAATGGGTAAACAGATTCTTCTACCTTGCCCGATTTAGGTTTTCTTGTGGATGTGATAATCACTCCTAAAAAAGTGTTTAGGTGTAGCGTCCCCATACTACGGCGCAGTTACCTCGCATCGGACGGACGGACGGATAGATAATAATTGTCTGAAAATAAAAAATTAAACTTCTCGAGGGAAGACTTGAATCAAGGACCTCTCATTCCGCAGCTGCTCACGCTAACCACGGGACCACGGCGCTCCTGCGCTTACAGTAGCCTTGATGTTGCCTATCTTGCACATGCACAACTCAGTTTGTATATTTTGCTTATTTTTTTTTTTTTTCATAGTTCCACACAACTTCTTCCTGTTTTCTCGATTGATCTGTGTTCAGTTTTTCAAGGCCTATCCACTGTGCCAACTTATAACTAAATCTGAGGGGGGATGCGATGGGGACGTTTCCTTGTTAGTAGGGTGTGTGATCGCCATGGAAAGCAATGTATAAGCTGCACCGTGCATCCACGCCGGCCAAGGCATTGTTCCTCCTCGAGCGCGTCTGCCAACTGCTGGATGGTCGCGCTGCAGTACATCTCTCCAATGCATCTCACATGTGGTCGATGAGATTTATGTCGGGGGAACGGACAGGCCAGTTTATTCGTCGAATATCCTCATATTCCAAGAGCTCCTCCAGCTCCGTTTTTCTCTGCAGCCGCGCATTGTCATCCATAAAAATTAAATGAGGGCGCACATGGAGGAGTTCAGTGATATTATAACCTCTGACCAGTGAGCTTACTGTGTTCAAAGATTCGGAGGTCAATACGCACATGCAACATTATGCCTCACCACACCGTAACACCTGTACCACCTAAACGATCATGTTCGACAATGCTGAACGTACCCTTATAAGGCGAGAAGTAGGAAGGTGCAGTGCATCCAGG
The DNA here is from genome assembly GCF_023898315.1 of Schistocerca nitens. Taxonomy (NCBI): domain Eukaryota; kingdom Metazoa; phylum Arthropoda; class Insecta; order Orthoptera; family Acrididae; genus Schistocerca; species Schistocerca nitens. Next base: position 508,810,252 of record NC_064615.1, read on the forward strand.
AACACTGTTGAACATCATCGTTTCAGTGGCCCATGTATTATGGTGCGAGGAGGCATAGTGTTGCGTGGGCGTATTGATCTCCAAATCTCTCGATGTGGTACGCAGACGAAGCGTACAACCGAGCAGGCGACACTCAAATGAAGCGGCCACCCCTTCAGAACAGAGGTATGGACTAATCCGGTGACAAAGGCGAGAATAGCTTTCTGCGCAGGGGCCATGTTATACCATGCGGGCTCTGTCCTTTGCCGTGCTACATCATTGTCTCGAGACCGTGGAAGGATAACAAAGCCATTCGCGCAAAGTACTATCAAATAAGTATTTAGATAAAAAACTTTGTAATATAGTTTTTTTTTTTAAATTGGACTACAAAGTACGAAATAATTTCTTCTAGGCTCATCCAGAACCCTAAGCGTATAATATAACCTTGAAAATTTGTTCTTGTGAACTTTTAATAGCTATGGAAATATTAGTAAAACTGTAAAAGGAAAGCGTGGGGTGCATTTAATATATAACTGAAGCATAAATAGTTCGCCTAAGTCACCAACAATTTGATTGTACAGCAAATGATATTAACTATTGTGCGATTTCTCTCGTCGGCAGTTACTTTCTATACTCCTTACTATTACGCTGAGGTGACAAGTCAATGCATAGCTCCTAATATCGTGTTGGACCTTCTTTTTCCCCCCGTAGTGCAGCAATTCGACGTGGCACAGGAACGCTACCATCGGCTCCTTCCACATGAAATAGGGCCTCATCTGACCACGCCACAGTTTCCCGTCGTCTAAGGTCCAACCAACACGGTCACGAGCCAACTAGAGGCGCTGCAGGCGATGTCGAGCTGTTGGCAAAGGCACCCGTGTCGGTCGTCTGCTGCCATAGCAGCCCATTAGCGCCAAATTTCGATGCACTGTCCTAACGGACACGCTCGTTACGCCCCACACTGATTTCTGCGTTATTTCAAGCAGTGTTGCTTGTCCTTTAGCACTGAAAACTCTATGCAAACGCCGCTGCTCTCGGCCGTTAAGTGAAGGTCGTGGTCCACTGCATTTCCATGGATGGAGGCAATGCCTGAAATTTGGTATTCTGGGCACACTCTTAATCTCAGAATATTGAATTGCCTAACGATTTTAGAAATGGAATGTCCCCATGCGTTTAGATCCAACTACCATTCCGTCTGTTAATAACCCGTTGTGCGGCCATCATGCGTCCCACGTTTTCCGCTATAAATTATACAAGCATTGTCATAGGTATTAAAAATTCACAACCACACATTTTCGCGGCTCTCTGTGCGCAGTTAGGGATGTGTATGGGGCTGGGAGAAACGATTTTATACTTTTTTGTCAATTTTTAAAACGTTTCATATTAAAAAGTTTTAATTAAAAATTATTTTCAGCTTTTCATTCTTGTGTCTGTGAAATTTTTCAGTCGATTTTAAATATTTTGATGAGATTACAACAGAAACATGTTTCAAGTTTCAGGTTTATTTCAGTTCCTTTTCAGCTGAGTAAACTAATGTATTGCTTCCTCCCACGTATGTCTAGCGAAAGGGCTGTGAATGTAACAATGAGAGAGACTTTAGGTCACACGGGAACTTACCAGCAATCGTTCTTACCGAAAACCATTCACGACTAGCACAGGAAAAAGGGGAAACAGCAACGGTAGGCAATGTACCCTCCAACACACACCAGACAAGACAGTGAGTTAATATTGAATTGTCATCTGGTTCTAAGCTGTGTTTAAAGTTTCAAGTCTGAAACTCATCGCGGAGTTAGTTTGAAATTAACTGCAAAATTTGCACCGAATAAACAGACAAGAAAGCGACGTAATAAAAATGTGTTAATAAAAATAAAAACAATTGTCAGTAATATGTTGCACGTCATTAGTGAATAGTGCCACAAGTGGACGGAAAAGAATGCAGCCATTTTCTGGTTGGATGGCGCCTGTGTAACTCATGTCTTTTCTGTTTATTGATTTAGCACAAGTTTTTCATGTCCTGTTATATAAAGTATATAAGTAAGCATAGCATCATACACTTACAATCTCAGGTACAGATCCACTAGGAAATTACTTCAATATTTTGCCCGAAACCTATCGTGGACTAAATAAAGAGTATATTAGCAATTGGAGCGGATACCCAACTCAGTACTCAGTTGCGGAGCAACGGCGCTCTCCAAACATGCATAGCGCGCTGCACTCGCATTCTGGACGAGGACGGTTCAAATCCGGGTCCGGCAATCCAGAATTAGATTTTCCGTTATCTCCCAAAATCGCTTCAGGCAAATGCCGAGATGGTTGCTTTCAAAGGGCCCATCTTTGACAATCCGACCTTGTGCTCCGTCACTAGTGACCTCGACGTCGACGGGACGTTAAACCCAGGCATCCTTCTTCCTTCCAAAGATAAAGCAACTAATAATGTTTACACTGATATCAGTAGTTTGAATAATTGTCATAGAATTTATTTAAAGTATAAGAAGCAAAATTTATGATTTTTAAAAAGGAAGCATCATACATTAGACTGCAGTAACAAATACAGCTGGTTTAACTCGAATACTTTATGAGGTGTCACCGCCAGACACCACACTTGCTAGGTCGTAGCCTTCAAATCGGCCGCGGTCCGTTAGTATACGTCGGACCCGCGTGTCGCCACTATCAGTGAGTGCAGGCCGAGCGCCGCCACACGGCAGGTCTAGTCTAGAGAGACTCCCTAGCACTCGCCCCAGCTGTACAGCCAACTTTGCTAGCGATGGTTCACTGTCTACATACGCTCTCATTTGCAGGGACGACAGTTTAGCTTAGCCTTCAGCTACGTCATTTGCTACGACCTACCAAGGCGCCATATTCAGTTACTATAATTACTATCTTCAAGAATGTATTCTGAACAGATAATATTGTGAATCATGTACCGTCAAGAGCGACGTTCATCATTATTGGATTAAAGTTAAGTATCAAACTAATTACGTCCGCTTTCTGAATTCTCATTCCTTGTCATGTTCCAGACCTCACGTCAGTACAGTTCTTCCCTCCTCACGCCAGCCTGCGTGAGCTAAAACGCGTGCATTTCGGCCTCCACTCGTAACACACCGAGCGAGGTGGCGCAGTGGTTAGCACACTGGACTCGCATTCGGGAGGACGACGGTTCAATCCCGTCTCCGGCCATCCTGATTTAGGTTTTCCGTGATTTCCCTAAATCGTTTCAGGCAAATGCCGGGATGGTTCCTTTGAAAGGGCACGGCCGATTTCCTTCCCATTCCTTCCCTAACCCGAGCTTGCGCTCCGTCTCTAATGACCTCGTTGTCGATGGGACGTTAAACACTAACCTCCACCCCCCTCCACTCGTAACACGGTGTTGGCTCTTCTGCTAACACAAAACTTTATTTCTTTAACGCTTGGTTCAAATGGCTCTGAGCACGATGGAACTTAACATCTGAGGTCATCAGTCCCCTAGAACTTAGACCTACTTAAACCTAACTAACCCAAGGACTTCACACACATCCACGACCGAGGCAGGATTCGAACCTGCGACCGTAGCGGTCGCGCGGTTCCAGACTGAAGGGCCTAGGATTGCTCGGCCACACCGGCCGGCCTCTTTAACGCTTCTTCATTACTTGGAGATATAATTCATGCCCTATAAATGTGGCAAAAATAAAGTTTCTTTTTTGTTATTAGTAGAGTTTAATTGAAATTTATTTCTAGTTCTTTTCTCAGTTCATTCTTTCGGAACTTCACAAAACCATAAACAATAAACACCAACATATAAAACACGAGTAACGTGGGCTTAAATATTTATTGTCCTACGACTTTTCACTTGTTGTTCGTTCCGGTTATTAATGACGAACCGAGCGGAAACACGGAAAGGGAACACGCGTGAATTCCGCGAGAGGCTGCACTAATCGATGGAGGCGCCTGGAGAGCCGAGACCGCGGTCCGCAGGTCGATACTGGGACTCCAGTACGCCGCTCCGCGCCGCGTCTCCATCAGCGGCACGCGGGACGCTCACAAAGGCCTCCTCGCTGTGTTTACGGGGAGGAGTGCACGTGCGCTGAAGACGCTACAGCAACACCGAAACCTGTAGCAACTAAAAAGGAAACCGTGAGGTACAGGAGGATGAATTTCTGTTTACACTTTTCTAACGAACGAGGACTGACGTACACTGATGAGCCAAAACGTTACGAACACTTGCTTAATGGCGTGTTGGTTCCCCTTCGGAAAGCGACACAGCGGCGGTTCTGCGTAGCAAAGATACTTAAAAGTCCTCAGTAGATTTCCGGAGGTATGTGTGGAGATCCAGCTGCCCTTGCTTATTGGTTTTATGCAACCCGCAACACCTTCAAAAACCACACACGACATTTTCATTTTCTGTCGCCTACTACGCGCAAACCTTTATTCCTACACAAAAAAATGAACAGAATCCTTTTTTGTGGGAAATTTAATGTACTTACATTTTCTAATGGGAGGGAGGCTGGAAGGATGTTTGAAGGTCAATTTTGTACGTTTTTGTTGAATAATTCGAAAACTACGGCCTCTAGCGAAAACGTATCCGAGACCAAATTTAACTAGATTATATTTCGTACAAAGAAGGTCATGTTCATGTTTTCTGTAGTAGAAAGTGTTTGCGCGTACTGAACGAAAGAATACTGAAAATCTCACAGGTGGTTTTTGAAGACATGCAGGCTGCAATGTGCATAGCACCATGTGTCTATGCACAGGTCGCCACCTATCCTGCTTTATAGTGCGAGCAAGTATTCGACCTACACGTTCTGTGTTGACACGTGGACGTCCAACACCTTGTGGATTACTACTTTCCAAGATTCTCATGTTAGTAGTAAGAGAACAGCCTAACAGTTTCACCACTGCCTTGACTCTCGTTGCCAGGCTCCGGGTCTTTGTCATAATTGTTTACGAAATTGGTTATTATTATTATTATTTGCCGTCCTTGTCGCCGCTAGAACAGTTCACCATGAGTCCCTGCTCCGCTTACATTCTTCCGTTATCGCGTCACTTGGCCGCAACCCCACCATATTCGGTTGGCAGTGATGATAATGTCTTGACTCGTGTTTGTATTACCTAAATAAGATGCCTGAAGGATTACAGATCGAGGTAAAGCATAATCATTAGAAATTTTGCATACAACACTGTGCTGAGCATCTCACCAGATAAACTGAAAACGAAGATACACATTTCAAAATAAAGTGAGCAGGACAGTCTCTTCCAAACAAAGCTGTTACCAGAATGTCTCTAAGTGGTGCAAACATTGTTCCTATGCTCCCATTGCTCATTCTCGGCGTCTATTGAAGAGACTATTTAGATACTGCCTTTAATATGAAAAACAGTCCGGAAGACAAAGTAAATTTTACGTTATATGGCGATTGTTTATACCACGGGTGGCATCTATTCGATACCACGGTACTGGTTCTAATGCTGGACTGGATGGAATAAATAAGGTCCAACTTACAAATGAGTCCTAATCTTTCACTGTGCTTCTGTGCTTCTGCTTCCACTTCCACAGCTATATTCCACAAGCACCTCACAGTGTCTGGTGCCACTATCTGCTCACCCCTTACTTGTTCCATTCGCGGATGGCGCATGGGAAGAATGATTGTAGGTATACCACCGTAAGAGCTTTAAGTTCTCTGGTTTTCTCATTATGGCCATTTCACGAGACAATATATTCTCCAACTGGTGCCGGTACGTAATCTCTAGGAATTTGAACGGTAAATTGTTCGCGATGCACAGGGCCTCCCTTGCAGCGTCTGCTACGCTCCGTAAAGCTCTCACACGGACTAAACTGCCCTGTGACGAAAAGCACCGTTCTTCGCTGCATCTCCTCTGTCTCTCCTATTAATCCAATCTGGTAAGGAACACAGACTGATGAACAATGCTCAAGACTCGGTCGAACATATGTTTTGTAAGCCACTTCCTTCGCAGACGTATTACGTTAACTTAAGATTCCTCCAATCACTCTCAGCTTGGTATCTGTTTTTCTTGCAATTTGATTTTCGAGGTGGTCATTCCGCTTTAGGTCGCTCCGGAAAATTATTCCTAGGCATTTTACTGTAGAGGCGTAATGGTACCTTTGAACTTAGATTCAGGATAGGGTATCAAATCCATGTCCAAGTATCCAGGTACATAGGCTTCCCGTCGTTTCCCTAAATCGGTCACGGAAGACATCGGCTTAATTCTTATTAAAGGATACAGTTCGATTTTGTGGTCTATATCTTACGGCGTAAGCGTCGACGGGGTGACAAATCCTTTAATGACGGCAATAGCCGCATCATGGGGCATCACGAGATGCGGAATCGTCAGCGAGTGTGAGTTCCACTTTATCCGGAAATAATATGAGGGGACGGAGGCACGACACCAGACGCGAAGAAATGAATTTCTTTTAGATTCGGTTTTTGAATCGGCACTGGTTAAAACAGAAGGACATATGAGTGCGTGCTTCGAAGTAATGTCTTCGAACTGCTTGTGTGAAAATCCTTATAACTTTTTAAATAAAACTTGCGGTACTGAAATTATACATCTTTATTCTTCATGTGTACATATTTGCAGCCCTCTGTGCTTGGAGGGCTCCGAACTGTGGCGTGCAGCATTTCGGGGTATAATGTAAATATTTTGGTGCGAGAGAAATCGAGTTTCGAATACGAAGAGTTCGTCCACTCAGGGCTTACTCATTGCTTCAAGCATGAAAATGGCAATAACACACGAGCGCTGCGATATCTACAACAATCCGAAGCATTGGGTTCACCGTCATCGATCATCCTCCATACAATTCCGACTTGGCCCCATCCGATTTTGACCAGTTTCCAAAAGATAAAGAACACCTTCGAGGACTTCAATTTGATAGTGATGAAGTGGTGCAAGCTGAGGCGAAGTCGTGGCTGCGTCAACCAAGTCAAACGTTCTACAGTGATGGATGGATGGATGGATGGATGGATGGAGAGGGTTGTATGGGCGCACGACGGCAAGGTGGTCAGCGCACGCTCAGTAACAGACTGAGACGGGTATCAAGAAAAGACTCAGAAAATAAGATGAAACAGAACGTAAAACACAAGTAACAAGCTTAGAAAACAGCAAGGTCTTCAGCGCCCGCTCAGTAGCAGATTGAGACGGGTGTGAAGAAAAGACTGAGAACAATAAGATAAAACAGAACGTAAAACAGTGGTAACAAGCTTGGAAAAATATGTGCTTACCCACCACTGGTTTAATACTACGTAGGTTAAAAATTTTGTTTCTTCTCGAACTGAGCGCACGCTTCCATTGGTGCATCATGTGCCGTCGTAGCAAGGGCAGGCTAACGTTGCTGGGTCACACGACGGATCTGCCCGCATCTCGTGGTCGTGCGGTAGCGTTCTCGCTTCCCACGCCCGGGTTCCCGGGTTCGATTCCCGGCGGGGTCAGGGATTTTCTCTGCCTCGTGATGGCTGGGTGTTGTGTGCTGTCCTTAGGTTAGTTAGGTTTAAGTAGTTCTAAGTTCTAGGGGACTGATGACCATAGCTGTTAAGTCCCATAGTGCTCAGAGCCATTTGAACACGACGGACCTCGGCGTTAAAGAGTCAAGCCCGAATCCTCTTCACGGAAGACGTCATACGACGAATTTGTAACGCTCTGTCAATACCGAAATCACCACGGAGCCTTCATTGAGCGTCCATGCGGCTCGGACATACTTGCGCAAAAGAAAAAGCACCAGTGATGTGCGAGCAGATATTTCCTGCAGTTTTTATTCTTTAAGTAAATCTAACTCGTCCCCCGCTGAGCGGGGCCCTGTGACTGGAGCTGCTGGCCTGGGCCGGAAGCGGCTTTCGATTTTCTGGCGGCGGCGCTTACGCACGCCCGGCCCACGCAGCTGCCGGGCTGCCACGCCGCCGCCGGACGCACTCACTCTGCAGCGCGCCGGCGCCCACGCACCGCCGCCACGCCGCAGGCACCAGGCGCCAGGCCCGGCATTCCGGAAGCTCCCTAGCATCATTTGCATTTTGAGAAGTGTACTTTAACGATCTGCTTGTACCCCGTAACGGTCAAAACCTTGAGCAATAATTTCAGTCAATAGATTTACGAGATTAGGACCTCATCTACAGTCGCACAATCCTACATGCTCCGGACTCTTGTCACTCCCAGAGATACAGTTTTCCTTTTTAGCAAGAACCACTGAAATTATGGAACGAAATCAAAATAAACACTGTGGATATATTATCGCTTCAATTAAAATCTGGTTTCACATTGCTACACCCATAGATATTCGCTGTTTCAACACTTCTTGAAAAAGACTACTCTAGATTACAAACCAACATAATAGTTGTGACAACCATAGTTGCAGCAATTATCGACGTCGTGTTTCGTGTGCAGTGGTGATGGTACAGATAATAGGCCACTCTTGGATACCTGGAAGTGAAAAGGTAGACGTCCTAGCAAAGCAAGCATCTCTACATGGAGCTATTAAATATGATAAACTCACTCTCACCTACATGGTACCCATGCTCACATAGCGGACTGGAAGGAGGAATGCCCGCATCTCGTGGTCGTGCGGTAGCGTTCTCGCTTCCCACGCCCGGGTTCCCGGGTTCGATTCCCGGCGGGGTCAGGGATTTTCTCTGCCTCGTGATGGCTGGGTGTTGTGTGCTGTCCTTAGGTTAGTTAGGTTTAAGTAGTTCTAAGTTCTAGGGGACTGATGACCATAGCTGTTAAGTCCCATAGTGCTCAGAGCCATTTGAACCATTTTTTTGGAAGGAGGAATGGTCAAAGACATCTAAAATCAAAGGCCGTCAACTACGCAATAACTCATCCCACAATTCCAAGAGTACCATGGTATAATAATACACACACATCGAGGAGGTTCACGACAGTTATAACACGGCTGAAATTTAGTAACTGGGAGTTCAACAAACACCTCTCCTAAACTTAAGCGCTGCCTCTCTATGTTTGCGGAAAGGAAGAAGACCCAAAACACATATTCCTACAATGTTCTCGGAACACGTATCACACAGAGTACGCGAAAGAACTTGACCCCCGTCCCTTCTAACAGCCGTGTACCGCAAGTCTCTAGAGGAACGGAAGCTTCCAAATGATTGGAAAAGAGCACAGGTAGTCCCAGTCTTCAAGAAGGGTCGTCGAGCAGATGCGCAAATCTATAGGCATATATCTTTGACATCGATCTATTGTAGAATTTTAGAACATGTTCTTTGCTCGCGTATCATGTCATTTCTGGAAACCCAGAATCTATTCTGTAGGAATCAACATGGATTCCAGAAACAGCGACCGTGTGAGACCCAACTCGCTTTATTTGTTCATGAGACCCAGAAAATATTAGATACAGGCTCCCACGTAGATGCCATTTTCCTTGACTTCCGGAAGTCGTTCGATACAGTTCCGCACTGTCACCTGATAAACAAAGTAAGAGCCTACGGAATATCAGACCAGCTGTGTGGCTGGATTGAAGACTTTTTAGCAAACAGAACACAGCATGTTGTTCTCAATGGAGAGATGTCTACGGACGTTAAAGTAACCTCTGGCGTGCCACAGGGGAATGTTATGGGAGCATTGCTTTTCACAATATATATGAATGACGTAGTAAATAGTGTCGGAAGTTCCATGCGGCTTTTCGCGTATGATGCTGTAGTATACAGAGAAGTTGCAGCATTAGAAAATTGCAGCAAAATCCAGGAAGATCTGCAGCGGATAGGCACTTGGTGCAGGGAGTGGCAGCTGACCCTTAACATAGATAAATGTAATGTATTGCGAATACATAGAAAGAAGGATTCTTTATTGTATGATTGTGTGATAGCAGAACAAACACTGGTAGCAATTACTACTGTTAAATATCTGGCAGTATGCGTGCGGAACGATTTGAAGTGGAATGACTATGTAAAAGTAATTGTTGGTAAGGCGGGTACCAGGTTGAGATTCATTGGGAGAGTCCTTAGAAAATGTAGTCCATCAACAAAGGAGGTGGCTTGCAAAACACTCGTTCGACCTATACTTGAGTATTGCTCATCAGCGTGGGATCCGTACCAGGTCGGGTTGACAGAGGAGATAGAGAAGATCCAAAGAAGAGCGGCGCGTTTCTTCACAGGGTTATATGGTAAGCGTGATAGCGTTACGGAGATGTTTAGCAAACTCAAGTGGCAGACTCTGCAAGAGAGGCGCTCTGCATCGCGGTGTAGCTTGCTGTCCAGGTTTCGAAAGGGTACGTTTCTGGATGAAGAATCGAATACATTGTTTCCCGCTACTTATACCTCCGGAGGAATCCCGAATGTAAAATTAGAGAGATTCGAGCGCGCACGGAGGCTTTCCGGCAGTCGTTCTTCTCGCGAACCATACGCGACTGGAACAGGAAAGGGAGGTAATGACAGTGGCACGTAAAGTGCCCTCCGCCACACACCGTTGGGTGGCTTGCGGAGTATAAATGTAGATGAAGCCTACTTCCAAGCGATGTTCGAGCTCTTCGTCATTAGTTTCCAAGCAGCCTCCAAACCCTGTTAGCATCCAAAGATACAGCAACGCATAAAACACTGTACTAGTTCGTCAACAGTGTCAATTTCCCGACGTAGCTTCCTGCAGTGCTAATCTAATGCTCTTGGTAATTAGAACGGCAGGGGGAGACCAAAGCAGAATTAACTGACAGCATTCCCACACGCTGCTCAGCAGGATATGGAACGCTCAGCCTGTAAATGTATGTCATGTACCTCTTCTATGTATGTGTTTGAATACAAGTGTGTCCACACGCGTTGCTGTAATACCCAAAACTGTTTCTTGTATACTGTTCTCACGTTCTGGCTAGATGGTACTTACAGATCTGCACAAATATTCAGTTCTGTTCGCAGCTATTGAAACAACACTTACAGGACATACACAACAACATTTTGTTATACATATTCATTGATATGAACTGAATTGGGAATATCGCAGATGTGTACCAATTGCGATTTATCATTTCTTACTGTGTTACAAATACGACTTTTATAGCATACTACCCCTGTGTATCCTGTGTTACATTTTCCTCTTGTTTACTCGTTTAAGTATACTGTGGGCGTAAAACTTGTTTTATGTCGGAATCTGCCCTTTCCTAAGCCTATGTAACTTCGTACCAGGGTACGAATTAAAATAATGTATACTCTGATTTATCAAAACAAAAAGTGTAGTCTAACATTTCCAGTGGTCAGATGACTATATGAGCACGTTCCGAACGCCAATAAATTTTAAAAAATGAGTACTCGTACATAATCACTAACTCTAATGAGTGTGTATGAATCGTGGCTTTATAGTTAAATACCAGTAGACAAATATAGTTTGATCTTTCTTTTTACAAACATAACAAAACCTAACCACACATCACACTACAATTTCTAACCTCTTTCCAGGAATCGCATAAATTCTGTTCTTTGCATTTTCGTATTAAGCTGTTAGTATATTGTGCTGCCGAAGTGCAGACAGGAATCCAGTTCACTATTCGTCTGAAGTATGGTCGGGCCAGGCTACCGCATGTTAGTTCCAGATCACGGGTCTGCTTCTGGTTTGCGTCATATCGCTGTCGCGTAATCGAAGAGTCACGCCTTACGCTATGAAGCAGACCTCCGCGACGCAAGTGTTCTAACATACCTCTAAATTAATTCACTTCAATGGAAAATCAGAAAAACTGGGTTGGTTTTCAAACAGAGCAAATTATGGCAATTGCTGGTAAGCGTGTTCCTTTGGCTGTCACTATTTGAGTGTCACGTAATATTTCAGTCAGCAGAAGGAAAACAAAGGTATCTCCAAAACTGGCCGCAATATACACTCATGTTCAAAAAAAAGGAGAGCACCTTGAACGACTAGAAATAGAACATTCATTTTCACAGGACATGTGCATTAGTATGTTCTGCAGAAATGATTAGCATTCAACCATGACGGCCCGTGGGTTCAAAGTCAACATCGATATCGCGGCGCAACACCACCTACCGGTATAATATGCCTGCTGCTCTCCTTGTCGCTCTAAACCGAAAGTAATGGATTAGTGCGACTTGAGCACAAATGCAGGATGACACTCAGACGTATGCGAGAACCGCACCGTCAAATCGGTGAGTTTGAAGGAGGGCGCGGAGAATGCGATGCATCCATCCGGGAAATTGCTACTTGTGTGAGATGATGTGTTTCGGCAGTGCAACGGGTGTGCGCCGAATGGTTCACGGAAGGCCATAGGACACGACGAGATGGGTCAGGTAGCATCACCCAGTCCACCTTATCCGAATGGCAACAGTGGAACACATCGTACGCACCAGGGGTGACAGTCCGTCGCCGTTTATTAGACCTTGGATTACGTGCGCGTCGTCCACTTCTCCACCTACCTTCGACGAATGAAACATGCTAGAAGGCCATGGTGTTTGGAACGTCACTGGGTACAGGAATGACATCAGATAGCGGTTTCGGAGGAATCCGTGTTCTATTGGTTTGTAAATGGTGGACGCTTTTTCGATTGCCGCAGACAGGAGTAGCGGCGTCACAGTGACCGCATTCGCACAAGACATATAGCGCCAACTCGAGGCCTTTTGGAATGGGGTAATGTTGGGCACAATCACAAATCACAGTTAGTGCGTGTCCACTGCAGTGTGACCAATGTGACCGACGTGGATGGCATCCTGCGACCAACAGCCATGCCCTTTCTGCACAACACCGCAGACGCCATTTTTCAGCAAGACAATCAACGACAACATGTTGCTACACGACCACGCGCCTTCTTGGTGTCACATTAAGTCAGCCTTTTGCCCTGACACGCCAAATCAACAGAGTTGTCACCAAACGAAAAAGTATGGGATATGGTGAAACGACGGTTGCAGCACTGTGATCCAATGCCAGCCACTACAGACGAACTTTGCAACCAGCTGAATGCAGCATGGATGGCTATACCACATGAGGCCATTCGCGCCTTGTATGCGTCGATGACATCACGCATGGAAAAAGTTATCAGGGCCTTTGGTGGATCCTATGCCTTCTAGGCAACAGGACACATGCTGAACCGAACTGACTGAAATGCCAATCATTTCTGCAGAACATACTAATATACATGTGCTGTGAATATGAAAGTCCTATCTTTAGTTCAAGGTGTTCTATTTTTTTCTGAACGTGCGTGTATTAGTTCAGACGTGTCTTAGTTTGTCCTCGACAAGAATCCTTAAGACAGCAGTCGTATTTTGATCATTCATTAGCTTTCGGGCCACTTAGCAGAAATTATTGTTTGAGAAGAGTCGAAACTGCGTTAGTGATTATTAATTTAGTAATTTAGCCGAAATACATAACTGGCTATAAATTAACTGTAAATAACATGTCTCAAACGTTCAGTCACCATCAGATGCAATGCCTAACCTAACCTAATGTCATATGCTATATGGGATTAAAAATACTGTCACATGCATTATTTCTCTGTAACATTCGACGACCATCACGACGCAGATATATTTCTTGTATTTCTCAGGTTCTAATGAAAGAAACAAAATAGTTGTAAAATGTGAAGAACTGGAAAGCAGTTTCATCACGATCACATTCTTGGATGAAAGCCCCTCTATTTTCTTGTCGTGTTAGAAGAAATTCTGTGTCAAGCTTAACATGAATTCCTCAGTTGCCGGGTTGTTTACTTTATAACTCGAGCGGTGCTCTGCCAGCATTCGTCCTCCTCAAATGTCGAACTAATTTCTGGTAACATTTCTAAATTTCTTGGCCTGTAGACGACGTCATGTAGCGTGAATTAAATTGACTGTTATATATATGAAACTATAACAGCTCTGTTACGATAGTCAGCTCCTGGAGGTAAAGACGGAGGTCGAAAGCTTTAATTATCATTTTAACGAATTTCATCCAGTTGTATAATTTTAGCATTTTTGTTTACTTCTTCTACAAATTTCATTCATAAAAGATAACTATCCAATAAATAACAAGCATGCAATGGCAATTTAACAAACACAACAAGTCGACAGCACCTTTGTTTGTGCTTTTTTACTGCGAACAAATGAAATCTTTTCCCTACAATAAAAAAACCTGCTTCCGATCATTTACTTCTACTGTCTTCTTTTTAACTTTCATATGTTCCCCTTAACTTCTCTGGTGCATTGGAGTTACGCTCTGAGGTGCTCTCTTCTCTTCTACGTAGTTTTCCTCCTGGTGAAGTTTCCATTAATGTTATTCTTTTGCACGGAGTTTCGCACAAATCCTCATACAGGATGCTACCAAGTTATTTTAATAATGTTAGCGCAATTATAAAAGTAGCTATTGCCGCTTTTTTGGTCAGTGTTTCGACTTCCGGATCGTTACCTACGTGAGAATTTTAATCTCTATTTAACGCCCAAATTTTTAAATCAATGTTGTACAAGCACTGTTTCGATGTAGCCAAGCAAATTACTTTAGAAAACAAGAAATGTAAAATCAGCCAACATATCCCATGTTATACATCCTCATATCACTATCCTCGCTTCGCTGTGTTTTACTGTGGCCTGAAGATTTTTTCTTCTGCAGTTCTAGGTTTTCTTTATTGATGAAGTACTGTGTAACCAAAGCAGCACTGGAGACAGATTACATGTGAATACAAAATCGATTATTTGCATGAAGTCTGTGGTATAAGACTGTTAAATAAATGGAGAAAATTATTACCTATAGTTACTAACATTCTGAAACTGTTAAATCTGTTACTGGGTGGTTATACAGTAATTCAAGTGCACCTACTCTCGGAGGTCCAGTGTGGGTTGTAATTGTAGAATGATAGCGAAATTTGGTAGACATGCTACTGCGTTAATGCGGGATCGATTTACATTGGCCACCAGGCCATGATTTTGATCACTAGGTGCAAATCTGGCGCTGTACAGCATCTCGTCGACGCCTCCAACGGTGGTAAATAGTAAAATCAAGATTATGACACTCTCACTTGCTTGACCTTTCCTGCCCACGTCCCACTTCTAATCCATTACAATTGGGGATATTTCTACGTGTCTTACTTGCAGTAACAGAGCCAGATTTGCACTTCGTGGCCAAAGTTTGAACTTTTTTCCAGCACAAATCGGCTCCGCATCAAGGCCATGGCAGTTTCTCTGCCATACGATGATAACAACCCACACGACTTCTGTGAGTAGCCGCACTTTAATTGTAACTACGCAGTAGTTTGAAACATACTTTGCTGCAGCTACTACGTACTACTTTCTATCTCGTGAATTAATGTTTTGAATTATTCTCAAGAAACGTTTACGTGGTTGTTGTAGTTGTGGTTCAAAATGGTACAAACGGCTCTGAGCACTATGGGACTTAACATCTGTGGTCATCAGTCCCCTAGAACTTAGAACTACTTAAACCTAACTAACCTAAGGACATCACACACATCCATGCCCGAGGCAGGATTCGAACCTGCGACCGTAGCGGTCACGCGGTTCCAGACTGAAGCGCCTAGAACCGCACGGCCACATCGGCCGGCTGCAGTTGTGGTCTTCAGTCCAGAGTCCAGAGACTGGTTTGATGCAGCTCTCAATGCTACTCTATCCTGTGCAAGCCTCTTCATCACCGAGTAATTACTGCAACTTACATCCTTCTGAATCTGCTTAGTGCACTCACCTCTTGGTCTCCCTCGAAGATTTTTTACCTCCACACTGCGCTCCTTCAATACTAAATTGGTGATCTCTTGATGCCTCAGAACGTGTCTTACCAACCGATCCCTTCTTCTAGCCAAGTTGTGCCACAAAATCCTCTTCTTCCTAATTTTCTTACCTCCTCGTTAGTTACGTGATCTACCCATCTAATCTTTAGAATTCTTCTGTAGCACCACCTTTCGAAAGTTCTATTCTCTTCTTGTCTAAACTATTTATTATCCATGTTTCACTTCCATACTTGGCTACACTCCATACAAATACTTTCAGAAGTGACTTCCTCACAGTGAAATCTATAATCGATGTTAAATTTCTCTTCTTCAGAAACGCTTTCCTTTTCACAGCCTGTCTACATTTTATATCCTCTCTACTTCGACCATCATCAGTTATTTTGCTCCCCATATGGCAAAACTCATCTACTACTTTAAGTGTCCCATTTCCTAATCTAATTCACTCAGCATCGCCTGATTTAATTCGACTACATTCAATTATCCTCGTTTTGCTTTCTTTGATGTACATCTTGTATCCTCCTTTCAAGACACTGTCCATTAAGTTCAACTGCTCTTCCAGGTCCTTGCTGACTCTGACAGAATTACAATGTCGTCAGCGAACCGCAAAGTTTTTATTTCTTCTCTATGGATTTTGATTCCTACTCTAAATTTTTCTTTTGTTTCCTTTACTGCTTGCTCAATATACAGATTGGATAATATCAGGGATAGGCTACAACCCTGTCTCACTCCCTTCTCAATCACTGCTTTCCTTTCACGCCCCTCGACCCTTACAATTGCCATCTGGTTTCTGTACAAATTGTAAACAGCTTTTCGCTCCCTTTGTTTTACCCCTGCCACCTTCAGAATTTGAAAGAGCATTCCACTCAACATTGTCAAAAGGTTTCTCTAAGTCTACAAATGCTAGAAACGTAGCTATACCTTTCCTTAATCTATCTTCTAAAATAAGTCGTAGGGCCAGTATTGCCTCGCGTGTCCCAACATTTCTACGGAATCCAAACTGATCTTCCACGATTTCGGCTTCTACCAGTTTTTCCATTCGTCTGTAAAGAATTCGTGTCAGTATTTTGCAGCCGTGACTTATTAAACTAATAGTTCGGTAATTTTCACACCTGTCAACACCTGCTTTCTTTGGGATTGGAATTATTACATTTTTCTTGAAGTCTGAGGCTACTTCACCCGTCTCATACATCTTTCTCACCAGATAGTAGGGTCTTGTCATGGCTGGCTCTCCCAAGGCTATCAGTAGTACTAATGCAATGTTATCTACTCCCGGGGCCTTGTTTCGACTTAGGTTTTTCAGTGCTCTGTCAAATTATTCACGCAGTATCATATTTCCCATTTCATCTTTATCTACGTCCTCTCCCATTTCCGTAATACTGCCCTCAAGTACATCTCCCTTGTATAGAGCGTCTATATACTCCTTCCACCTTTCTGCCTTCCCTTCTTTGTTTGGTACTGGTTTTCCATCTGAGATCTTGATATTCATACAGGTGGTTCTCTTTTCTCCAAAGGTCTCTTTAATTTTCCTCTAGGCAGTGTCTATCTTACCCCTAGTGATATATACCTCTACATCCTTACATTTGTCCTCCAGCCATCCCTGCTTAGCCATTTTGCACTTCCTGTCGGTCTCATTTTTGAGACGTCTGTATTCCTTTTTGCCTGCTTCATTTACTGCATTTTTGTGTTTTCTCCTTTCATCAATTAAATTCAATATTTCTTCTGTTACCCCAATATTTCTACCACCCCTTGTCTTTTTACCTACTTGATCCTCTGCTGCCTTCACTACTTCATCCTTCAAAGCTACCCATTCTTCTTCTAGTGCATTTCTTTCCCCCATTCCTGTCAATCGTTCCCTTATGCTCTCCCTGAAACACTGTACAACCTCTGGTTTAGTCAATTTATCCTGGTCACATGTCCTTAAATTCCCACCTTTTTTGCAGTTTCCTCAGTTTATCTACATAATCAACTGAACTGAGGTAGTTTACGTGGTAGGGCATCCGAATATTAAAATGACACATTGTAGTAGGGAGTGTCAGAACGTAAGTCTTTCTTCTTCTTTTTCCTGCATTATTCCGTATCTTCACGGGATCGGCCTGTTAATCTGTATTTGGCAATATTGTTGGTAGAGATCAGCTGGATGTCCTTACTGTCGTCTCCCCCTCCTCCACCCTCCCCCCCTTCCCTTCAGCTATGTCTGGATTCACCCCATATGAAAGCGTGAGACTGTTTTCTAAATGTTTGCGTAGCATGTATATGAGGCGTTTCCTTGGCACCAGACCGGTATTCAGCCAGCGGGATGTGGGAAACCACCTAAAAAATATATCAAGTTGGCAGACACACCGACCTACATCGTTATTGCGCCGAACATATTCGATCCGGGGCGGGTGCTCCTCCCTAGCGTGCTTATCTGGCCGTGTCTGTGTCAGAACGTGAGTGGATTATACGTGGATTGTCCGCATTTTGTGCCTCGCAGCTGTGTTGTCGGGCGTCGGCCCCGCCGCACAGTGTGACCTCATAAAAGATTGGGCGCCAGCCGCCCATCTGCAGCGGCAGGTGTTGTGCCCGGCTCGCCTGCATAATGCAGCCGGCTGCCGACGTCCGCCGCTGTTGCGCAAGGGCCAGAGGCGCGCTGCCGCTGCTATCTGCCTCCGCAGCACGGCTCGTTGCAAGCAGCGCCTGTAGAATTTCTAGCGGAAATTGAGGCTAACCTCGTTCGCGTCAAAGCGACGTCCGCTTCAAAATTCCCAAGAAACTTCCCTCTGGCGCCATCTCTTCGTTACCGGGCAGTGAATGCAAGGAAATGCGTAATGACTTGCGGGACTAGAAGCACGCCTCTGAATTCCGTCCATGTCTTCCTTTAACCCGGCCTGGTGGGGATCCCAAACACTCGAGTAGTTCTCAAGAACAGGTCTCACTAGCGTTCTATACGTCGTCTACTTTATAGATGGGCTGCACTTCTCCTAAATTCTCCCAACAAAACGAAGTAAGGCATTCGCTTTCCCGACAACAACATTTCATATCGCTTTGCAGCGTTACACCTAGATAAACTGACGTGACAAAAGTCATCAATAAGTCGTTGGAAGTTTCCGGCAAAAATACTGAGTCATGCTGCATCTATAGCTGCCCGTAATTGCGAAAGTGTTACCGGTGGAGGGTTTTGTGTGTGAACTCACCTCTCGATTGCGTTCCCTAAATGTTCGATAGGTTTCACGTCAGGCGATTTGGATGGCCAAATCATTCGCTCAAATTGTCCAGAACGTTTTTCGAACCAATCTTAGTGGCCTGGTGACATGACGCATTGGCATCCATCGCTGCTTGGGAATATGAATGGCTGCAAATAGACTCCAAGTAACCGAACATAACTATTCCCAATCAATGAAATGCAAACACCCCACGCCATTATGGAGCCACCACCAGGTTGCACAGTGTCTTGTTGACAACTTGGATCAATGATGTCGTGGGGTCTGCACCACACTCGAACGCTGTCATCAACTATTACAAGCTGAAATCGAACTCATCTTACCAGACGACAGTTTTCCAGCCGTCTAGGGTTCAACCGATACGGTCATGATACCAGGAGAGGCGCTGCAGGCGATATCGTGCTGTTAGCAAAGGCACTCGCGTCGGTCGTCTGCTGCCATAGACCAAAATGGTTCAAATGGCTCTGAGCACTATGCGACTTAACTTCTGAGGTCATCAGTCGCCTAGAACTTAGAACTACTTAACCCTAACTAACCTAACGACATCACACACATCTATGCCCGAGGCATAGATACACTGTAGCGCCTAGAACCGCACGACCACTCCGGCCGGCGTGCTATAGCCCATTAGCTCCAAATTTCGCCGCAGTGTCCTAACAGATACTTTCGTCGTTCGTCCCACATTGATTTCTACGGCTGTTTCACACAGTGTTGCTTGTCTGTTAGCACTGACAACTCTACGCAAACGCCACTGCTCTCGGTCGCTAAGTGAAGGCCGTCGGCCACTGCCTTGTCCGTGATGAATGGTAATGCATGAAATTTGACATTCTTGGCGCACTCTTGACACTGTGGATCTCGGAATATTCAATTACCTAACGATTTCCGAAATTGAATGTCCTCATGTGTGTAGCTCCAACTACCTTTCCGCGTTCAAACTCTGTTAATTCGTGTCGTGACGCCGGAAACCTTTTCACACGAATCACTTGTGTACAAATGACACCTCCACCAATGCACTGTCCTTTTATACCTTGTGTATGCGGTACTACCGCCACCTGTATATGTATGCATCATTATCCCATGACTTTGGCACCTCAACCTATTTAATAGATGTGACTGTATCAAGCAACACACTACCAAAGCGGTTGTCGAACATGATTGTTTTTCGTACTCATCCACATTAACTTACCTTTTTTTTTACATTTAGAGCAAGCTGCCATTTATTACACCAACTAGAAATTCTGTCTGTCATTTTGTAGCCCCATACACTCACTAAACGACAACACCTTGCCGTACACCACAGCGTCGTCAGCAAACAACCATAAAATGCTGTTCATTCTGTCCGCATTTATGTGTATAGAGAATAATAGTGGTGCTATCACACTTCCCTGGGGCATTCCTTACGGTACCCTTGTCTCTGATGAACACTCGCCGCCGACGACAACATACTGGGTTCTATTATTAAAAAAGCCTTCGAGCCACTCACACATCTGAGAACTTAATCCATATTCTCGGATCTTCATCAACAGTCTGCAGTGGATCACTGTGTCAAATGCTTTCCGGAAATTTAGGAATATGGAATCTGCTTGATTTGTATGTATTGTATTGTATGTTAACCGGGGACCTAGAAACGACGGAGAGGCTCCGTCCCCGCCGCAGCCGCAGCGGTCCACAACCCCACGACGACTACCGCAGTCCACTTCACCCCTTCGCCGCCCTACACCGAACCCAGGGTTATTGTGCGGTTCGGCCCCCGGTGGGCCCCCCAGGGAACGTCTCACACCAGACGAGTGTAACCCCTATGTTTGCGGGGTAGGGTAACGTTGGTGTACGCGTACGTGGAGAACTAGTTTGCGCAGCAATCGCCGACGTAGTGTAACTGAGGTGGAATAAGGGGAACCAGTCCGCATTCGTCGAGGCAGATGGAAAACCGCCTAAAAGCCATCCACAGACTGGCCGGTTCATCGTACCTCGACACAAATCCGCCGGGCGGATTGGTGCCGGGGAGCAGGCGCTCCTTCCCACCCGGAAAGCCGTGCGTCAGACCGCACGGCCAACCGGGCGGGCTTCTGCTTGATTTACTCCATCTATGGTTCCATGTGAGAAAAGGGCAAGCTGATTTTCGCACGATTGATCATTTTTAAAGTCGTCGTGATTTTTGGACAGAAACTTTCTTGTCACAAGTAAATATTCGGTCACAGAATGTGTTAAAGAATTCGGCAGGAAACCTATGTTAAGGATATTTATCTTTCTCATATACAGGAGTCACCTGCGCTCTTTTCCAGTAACATGGGGCTTTATCCTTAGCGAGAGATTCTAGAAAAATGCTAAATAAGGGGCCAACGCCTCAGAACACTCACTGTGAAATCGAATTCGGATTCTGTCTGTAGCTGGCTACTTATTTGCTTTCACCTTTTTCAGTTGCTTCTGTACCCCAGGGATGCCTATTTCTATACCCACCATGCGGGAGTCTGTCCGGCATTCGAACAACATCATGTTTGTACGATCTTCCTGTCCACTCTAGAACTTCTTGTAGACAACTCTTTAAGTAACTGGCATACTGACAACAATCTCACAGTACATTTAGCCTACTCTCTTATGAAGCTTGTATTTAACAATCAATCAGAGTTGGAACACAACAGTAAAATTCGTAAATATGCTAGAAGGAGAAGAAATAATTCATACCATCCGTCACTCGGGCTTAATGTGGTGCAGAAAGTAAAGCAGGCATTCAGGTATAAAAATGTTTGACGATTTACGTAGTTCAAACACATACATAAATCATACAACTCTTTCTACTGCAAATTAGAATTTCTGAATGCATAGCAGTACGTTTTGTATGTATGTGTGTGTGTGTGTGTGTGTGTGTGTGTGTGTGTGTGTGTGTGTGTGTGTGTTTAAAAGAGGATGAGATTGAATGTAGTTATAAATAACTGTATGAATGTGAAAAAAGCTACTTAGGAAGTGATATAAATCGCCATCTTGTTACCATATTTTTCGCTGCTAAAGTTGACTGTAAGTGTGAAACTGACACCGTCCATATTATAACGAGCGGTTACAGTTATCATCCGAGCAACATACAAGTAACTAATTATGTTTTCTAAAATGTGGGTATGGGTTGAACCTACCAATATCCCACTTCGATTTAAACCAGTGACATAATTGCGCTGTGGCGCGAGGCGTTTGAGATCATACTGTACCTTGATAGAGAAAGAGAGAGGGGCCGGTTGAACACCAGGCAGACAATAAGTCTACATTCACGGCACTAGCGTCTGTGTACTTTTCGGCCGTTTTCGTTTATGCTTCAGTTGATTAGGTAACTCTATTGAGTTTTATCGGCTTCTTCTGTGAGAGGTTCTGAAATATTTTCAATTGGAGAAAAATGGATAAACACGAAACGACTTACTACTGTTCTGGTTGTGAACCTGCACGCCATATACAAAACGCGCCACTTCTCTGTTGGGAAGAATAAATAACTTTGGTAAGTTGAATAATTGACGTGCCTGTTTATAGTAAAATGTTATTAAATTTTTATCGGGCCTTTAAAGGATTTTCAGTTGCTGCTGATGGCTGCTTCTAGCCGCTCATGAGGAAAGTTGATGGTTTCGAGAAGTGGTTTAAAGAATTTAAAAAAAGGAGCGAACAGGAGGAAAAAGATCAGAACAGAAAAATAAAAATGTCTATTTTGCCTCTATTATTTACTGGAATGTAGAGTGTGGTGACAAACTGATCCAAGGTGCAGACCAGATTTTGGGTTAAGTTGGACGGCGACAGTTTGCTTGCAAATTGACAAATGTGAAGTCGTGAGCTAACTACAATTATTGTTGTGGTGCCTATTTTACATATATATTGGATTTTAATGAGTGGTTAATTTCGTCATTTTGATGACGTCCTGAGTCAGAGCAGCTGAAAGATATCGGCAGGTAAAATATTTTCAGGTGTGGAAAAATGCATAGTAATGTGCGAAAGCAAGTGTAAAAACTGATCGTTTTCTTACTTCAATATTAGCTGCAAATTTCCATAGGCTGTCACATGCATTAAATGCCTAGGAGCAACAATACGGAGCGGTATGTAATGAAATGAATATGTGAAATCTACAACACGGTAGGTGAAATGAAGGGTTAACAGGGGAGGTTTTGAGGTAGTGCTGGGCGTCTTTAAGGGAACCACAGACAAGACATTAGTCCGACTTAATCTACAGAACTTTCTCAGTTTTTAGGTTCGTATCGAGCAGGCTCTACAGCAGACGAAGAAATTGAGAGATGCGTTGATAGGGTGGTAACAGAGCGGTGTAACCAATACGGAGTTGTAACAGAGATTCTTAGGAGCCTAAATGGGAACCATTAGATGGGAGACTATATACTCTGAAAAACCTTTTGGGGAAATCGATATCGGCGATATACTGCCCATCCAAAATACGAAACATAGTTATAGCTCCACTTATTTGGAAGCCAGTAATTGTCACCCATTGCGACACAGTGGTTTGAAATTTGTTCAAAGGAGCTTAAAGTCTGCCTCTTTAATAGTGCAAAAGCATGGCACCGTGCAACGTCACCATATGGCCCGGAAACGCTTCAAACAGCATGGTGACGAAACCTGCGGAAAAAATGTCGAAGCTCAGAAATTTATGTAAGCTGTAAGGTGGGTTAATGATGTCATATTGGTATCACATTCCACTACAATTCTTCCCAATGCCGCCTTGGACATGTTGCACGATGGCTCGAAATCGACACGAAAAGGCTTCAGGGGGTCGATGAAACCACAGCTTCCCTTGGAGTATTGATTTCCGAACGACAGTTCTCAGCGGATGGGCGACAGGATGACGATCTTGATAACCTTTGACAGAGATGTCCCTCGCTCAAGCCCCCACCCCCTCCCCCACTAGACGATTCAATCCCACTCCAAGGAAATCGTGAGCCTGCAATCCCACTGAACGTGATCGGACCCCCCTTTATAGAGTGTAGCGTGCCAGCCGCTATGGCCGAGCTGTTCTAGGTGCTTCAGTCCGGAAACGCGCTGCTGCTAGGGTCGCAGGTTCGAATCCTGCCTCGGGCATGAATGTGTGTGATGTCCTTAGGTTAGTTAGGTATAAGTAGTTCTAAGTCTAGGGGACTGATGACCTTAGCTGTTAAGTCCCGTAGTGCTTAGAGCCATTTGAACCATTTAGAGTGTAGTGCGACCGCAGTTTTTGCCGTGGTGTACAGGGTGTGAGGTGAAACCATTAGGAACCGTTCAAAACCATTCGACGAAATTTCAAAGTGATCCGAACCAGCAAAGGGCGTTTATGCTTTTCAGCCCTCCTGTGGCGTGATCACGAGCGAGGGGCGGGGGGGGGGGGGGGGGGGGGAGGGGGAGGACACATTGACACACAGGTGCATGTGTATAAAACAGCAAAGAGTCCCTCTAAGACCCCCAGTTCTGCAACAGTTTACTATTAAATGATAGATTAGGTAAGAATAGAGGAAATGCAAGTTAATATCTCCCATAGCCATCGGATTTCTCTTCGAAACAGACATCGTCCCTCGCATCCCAAGTTGACTTTCCTCATCGTAGAATGCTCCGTGTGGACCTTCGAATTTAGTACTGACTGAATAAAATATATTCAGGACTACCCTTGCATGTACCTTACTGTATGTCTGGTTTTATGTACTGTGTAACAGATACGGAATCATAATTAACACAAAAAAGAACAATTACTTGGAGACTCCTCGAAAGTTGCTACATCGTGTAATATTTGTCAACAAACTCATTCTTGGAACATCTCTCAGAGATTATCAAATTACAATTTACAGTTTGCGCCTGCCACAACCGTCCCTGCAGTAGTCGTGGAACCTGTTTGCATCGAGAATCCGAGATTGTCGCATTCGTTCAAATATGAAAGCCAAATTTTTCAAAGGTGCCTGCGATGTCTAGAAAAGCAATCGCGTATCTGTTGGAGGTGTTATCTACTAAGTGGATCGATTGGTTAACATAATTAGCAATTGACTTGCCTTGTCTGAAGCTAAAGTGAGCATGGCAAACGCTGTAAAACTGCACGTAAACCTGCGCACAGTGGGAGAGAACTGTGGCGAATGGAGGGAGCAGTTCAGTGTGTAGCTCTGCCATTTGGCAGCGGCCCACAGGAAGGTCGGGCTGCAGGAAGAGCAGTGCAAACACCGCGGCCTGCGCCCGCAGTATTTTTAGGCCGTGAGGACGGTCGGAAAGCAGCGCCTCTTCCGTGTCCTCCACCTCTGCGGCCAGTGGTGGCGGAGACGACTGCCACCTCGAGCAGGTCGCGGCGTTTCCTGATCCCGATTGCTGCACTTGTATTTAATCTAATACTGAATATCGTACACCAATTGAATAAACTCGTTTGTTAAAATTTTAACTGGAAAGAGTGCTACGAACAAATCTCCGTCCGGAGGCTGTAAAGAACAGAGTCCCACCTACAAGCGATGAAAACAACAGAATGATGGCGTACGCTTAGACCTAGCAACGCCATCCTCTTTTTCTTGGCCAAAAAGTTTCTAATCCCAATACTGCGTAAATATTACTTTATTATCGACAACCGGTTTCGACAGAATTTGCTGTCAGTATCTGGTCTTTAAAACTTTTCTTAAAAGACGTATTTACTGTGAGTTGGAACCTTCTGCCAAGTTGTCATATTAGTGGATAAAATGTAGCACATTATACAAAGGTTTGTCAGAAATCGAAAAGCACCTTGTGCACATGGATATGCCTGTACATGTAGCGCTCACGGATAACTGTTAAGTCTTAAAAATCACAATATACTGTAGCAGACACGTTAGCACATTTGTTTACGTTAGCTTGACGTGTTCCATTCACTGCTGATCCACCTCAGACGGAGTATATGACACAACTGCTACATTTTATACACTAATACGACAACTTGGCAGGAGGTTCCAACTCACAATGAATACATTTTGTAACAAAAGTTTTGAAGCGAACTGTTTCGAAACCGGTTGAAGAAAATAAAGAAGTAATGATGTGATATTGACTATAGAAAGTTTTTTTACCAAGTAAAACAGACAGCTCCTTCTCTTTTCTCAGGATGAGAAAATCCAATCATCCCCTTTTTCGTCGGAGAGGATAGAGTTACAAAAATCGAAGGTAGCATTGTTAGCCAACCCAGGTGGAAAAAATGCTTTGTTGTGTTCGATGTTTTACGTCGTGTTTCTGTGATATACTGATGCGGAAGAGTTCATCTTTGGCACGCTAGCGTAAAAGGTGTCACGAAACAAACTAACTGGAAGCCAATCGCCTTAACAAAAATTTCTTTTTCGGCGCTAGTTGTTCCAGTTCTTCTAGAAAATTAGTAATAATTTTAGGTTAACCGATCCAGAAATTAACAGAGAAAGCTTTTTTTAAGTTATTTGTTTACTGTTTTGTAAAACATTGCACCAAACAGAATGCAGGCCCACTGTGAATGCTATTTTGGAATGCATGATGAATTAATTGACATTGTGCCGGCCGCGGTGGTCTAGCGGTTCTAGGCGCTCAGTCAGGAACCGCGCGACTGCTACGTTCGCAGGTTCGAATCCTGCCTCGGGCATGGATGTGTGTGATGTCCTTAGGTTAGTTAGGTTTAAGTAGTTCTAAGTTCTAGGGGACTTATGGCCACAGATGTTGAGTCCCATAGTGCTCAGAGCCATTTGAACCATTTTTTTAATTGACATTGTAATTAGCTGGAAATGCCTTGACTACTATCAAACGTTTGGAAGCCGTTTTAAATGGATGGGTTTGTAGAGTTCAGAGTCGTGTATCAGAGATACCAAGATACCCCATATATTATCTTTTCTTGTGGATACTGTCTTCTCTACAGGGAATTACAGAATTTTTCACTACTCCTCCATGTTATACCCTTCTCCCTAATCAACAAGTTCGAGATGCTGTCTTCCACTGCAACCAAAACTCTGCCAGTGACATTAACTTCACCTGTAGTGTAACCTGCTGTGAAGGGGAGGCAAACGCAAAAGGGTAAGGGGTCTCTTAATCAACAGCAATTCAGACGTATGGCAATAACGTTACGCCTTAGGGAAATAGCAACAAGGGATGGGAAGGAACACCAGATGCACCCAGTGTTTATACCTGGGGCATAGTGAAGAGGCTATTCTGGGTGCCTTTGAGGGAATAGGGTGCAACCAACTGCATGTTATGTGTACGTGAATCATTTCAGCGTCTAGTAGCGAAGGTTGGCAAGACCAGCCTTGTTCACAGAGTTTCAAAAAATGGTTCAAATGGCTCTGAGCACTATGGGACTCAACTGCTGTGGTCATTAGTCCCCTAGAACTTAGAACTACTTAAACCTAACTAACCTAAGGACAACACACACATCCATGCCCGAGGCAGGATTCGAACCTGCGACCGTAGCAGACGCACGGTTCCGGACTGCGCGCCTAGAACCGCGAGACCACCGCGGCCGGCTCACAGAGTTTCAACGAAGCTCACAATTTGCAACATTGTCCCCAGAACTGACCGACGCCCCTCTGGTTCTGAGTCGAGTGGAAAGATTGATCCAGAGATTTTGAAGGTTGTGTGACAAGCTAGGTTGCGCCTTCCTGGACTTGCGACAAAGTACTGAGAACTGTAGGGACCCCCTAACTGGGTCAGGTGCGCACCACAGTATACAGTTTCCTGCGTTCCTGTGCTGCAGTGAACGACCGTTGCAGCAAGCGAAGGGAGAACCACAGCGGTAATGAGGATAGGGAGGCGCTCAGACGTTGCTGCGATAGGTAAATATTACGTCCGGCCGTGGGCTCGACTCCAGACCTCTACCAGCAGTGGAGGGTGAACCATGGACACTGTCAGACACTCGTAATGGTGAAAGATCGGGAATATCGTTAAGTGTCGACAGAATATCCCGACACTAAAGGCAATATGTTCAACAAATGGCCACAAAAGCTTCAACAGTTTTGTAGATCATTGACAGTTTTGCAGTTTCACAATTCAAGGCGAAAATGACAAATATGTCTGTCGTTTCGGACAGCAAATTTGTTTAGAAAAGTCGGTCTGTACGACGGGCACAGATAATGGACTACCGCAGTGGTCACAGTTATTTTCTGTGACAAAGCTATGTACAAATTATCCAATTTATAAGTACTTTAATACAAATAAATGGTATTTGTAATAAGGTAATATGAAAAGGGTGTCTCTTATTCGTGATTAATAAGTTAGTATGAAGTTTGGTATCTATTATGCTCTTTTGCCTGTGATAGTTAAAAGTCGCTTATGCTAAAATTTTCTACAAATTGTCAGTACCAGCGCAAAATGGGTATGCAATATCAGAAGCTGGTTTAAAAACCTTTCCAATGATACCTCATTCAGCCCTGTACAATTAATGAATGTTGGGAAAAAGGGATGTTGGCTTGAGAAATAATACAGGGTTATTACAAATGATTGAAGCAATTTCACAGCTCTACAATAACTTTATTATTTGAGATATTTTCACAATGCTTTGCACACACATACAAAAACTCAAAAAGTTTTTTTAGGCATTCACAAATGTTCGATATGTGCCCCTTTAGTGATTCGGCAGACATCAAGCCGATAATCAAGTTCCTCCCACACTCGGCGCAGCATGTCCCCATCAATGAGTTCGAAAGCATCGTTGATGCGAGCTCGCAGTTCTGGCACGTTTCTTGGTAGAGGAGATTTAAACACAATCTTTCACATACCCCACAGAAAGAAATCGCATGGGGTTAAGTCGGGAGAGCGTGGAGGCCATGACATGAATTGCTGATCATGATCTCCACCACGACCGATCCATCGGTTTTCCAATCTCCTGTTTAAGAAATGCCGAACATCATGATGGAAGTGCAGTGGAGCACCATCCTGTTGAAAGATGAAGTCGGCGCTGTCGGTCTCCAGTTGTGGCATGAGCCAATTTTCCAGCATGTCCAGATACACATGTCCTGTAACGTTTTTTTTTTTTTCACAGAAGAAAAAGGTGCCGTAAACTTTAAATCGTGAGATTGCACAAAACACGTTAACTTTTGGTGAATTGCGAATTTGCTGCACGAATGCGTGAGGATTCTCTACCGCCCAGATTCGCACATTGTGTCTGTTCACTTCACCATTAAGAAAAAATGTTGCTTCATCACTGAAAACAAGTTTCGCACTGAACGCATCCTCTTTCATGAGCTGTTGCAACCAAGCCGAAAATTCAGAGCGTTTGACTTTGTCATCGGGTGTCAGGGCTTGTAGCAATTGTAAACGGTAAGGCTTCTGCTTTAGCCTTTTCCGTAAGATTTTCCAAACCGTCGGCTGTGGTACGTTAGCTCCCGCTTGCTTTATTCGTCGACTTCCGCGGGCTACGCGTGAAACTTGCCCGCACGCGTTCAACCGTTTCTTCGCTCACTGCAGGCCGACCCGTTGATTTCCCCTTACAGAGGCATCCAGAAGCTTTAAACTGCGCATACCGTCGCCGAATGGAGTTAGCAGTTGGTGGATCTTTGTTGAACTTCGTCCTGAAGTGTCGTTGCACTGTTATGACTGACTGATGTGAGTGCATTTCAAGCACGACATACGCTTTCTCGGCTCCTGTCGCCATTTTGTCTCACTGCGCTCTCGAGAGCTCTGGCGGTAGAAACCTGAAGTGCGGCTTCAGCCGAACAAAACTTTATGAGTTTTTCTACGTATCTGTAGTGTTGTGACCACATGTCAATGAATGGAGCTACAGTGAATTTATGAAATCGCTTCAATCATTTGTAATAGCCCTGTATATGTGATTTTAGTTTAGCAGTCAGAGTTGCAGAAAATCACAGACGATCAAATCCACAAATTAGTATCCCGTCATCTAGGGTTGCCATACGCCACGGATTTCACGGACAGTCCGCGATTTTAGGGTAAATGAAAACGTCCGGGCCGAAAAGGCAAATGTCCGCAATATTTGCTGGATTTGAAGTCAACTTCCGGTAATTTCAAAAATTGCTGTCAAAGAAGCATCAATATGTTATCTCTTTGCCTTCACATTATATAAAATCCAAACAGAACAGAACAGCTTTCGTGATATGGAAACAATGGGCAGTCAGGCTCAGGCGTACGGTACATCCTCTTCGATTTGCGAGATTGCGAGTTGTCGATACAGTGGGCGGTCAGTCATCTCTGGCAATGAAGAGTATTATCCTCTTTGATTAGCTTGTTGAATGTTCGCATGGTTTGTTGTGCTTGCGATTTCGTTGTGTTATATTGTATTAAATAGTTGTTATTATTTGCCTGGTGGTTTAATAATGTCGGCTAGAAGGAAGATTAAGTACAGGGAGGAATATACTGAACAGTTTCCAAGTATAAAGCGAGGAAGAACTGAATACGAAGCTCAAATGATGACAATAGAACTTCGTGTACTGAATAATGTAATGCATATTCTTATTTTTTGTAATAAATGCTTTCTTAATGAAGCAGTCCTTCCTAAACTCTGGATCATTAATTGAATGCACATTTCCGTTAGCTTATGGGCATGAGGACTCCTTATTCCTCTTATTTCCTTCGATCGGCTACGGTGACCGTAAGTTTCGTCCTGGTTTTGGATTCCGAGATTATGGCAACCCTACCGCCATCCCGCTGACAATATACTCAGGTAGTTAACTGCCCTCTATGATGTAAATTCGAAACTCAATGTGCTCGTAAAGTGAATGCAAGAAACTCTCTTTCTTGTTTCGTTGGTTCGTCTCATTACAGTAACAGAATTCAACCAAACAAACGCTGAAAGATAACATCTCCACACACGCAAACGAGCGCGCGCCTGAAAGAGTGGAAGTGAGTGATTAAGGCAAGTGTGTGGGTGTTTATATGTATGTATGTATGTGTGTGTGAGGGGGGGGGGGGAGAAGAGAGAGAGAGATAGAAAGAGAGAGAGAAAGAAGAGAGGGAGCGAGAGAGGGAGCTGGTGAGTAAGCATATAGTGTGGTCCATCCGCCCCTTCCATTCTAGTTTCATGATGCAACATACAGCTAAAAGATTAGAATAAACAAGTCTGGTTTTACCCGCCATAAGATAGCAGAAATCGTTAACAGCATTCTTAATTCAATGTTGAAAAGAAGAGGATAGATTTACAATTTCGTAAACCGCTGGAATTATGTGGACTGTGCATGACGGTCAGGTGAAATCCGCTTAAAAACCTGCATAATGTACGACGCACTGTGCGTGCTAAAGCTCAGCTAATATGGGAATATCACTTTACTTTAATTTTGGTAAATAAGTATTACGGGCTACTATTTTGTTACGTCTCTGAGGACCCAAATTTTCTTCACTACACGAGCAAGTAAATGTACAGTTTTATACTCTAGAAACTTGGTCTATCTTCTGTATTCTTCGTCTTAAATGAGCACATTGACAACGCCGACCTCACCAGATATCATAATCTAAGATTCTATATCATACGTGAGATATTTAAAGGAGTTTTCTAGAGGCTTAGAATAACCACTGGTAAGATGAAATCTTGTTTACCAGTTTAAATTTCTTAACATCACAGCAAACATAATCGATTTTTGTTACAATATGTTACAGGAAAAACACCTGCAGTCGCCTTCTAAATACTATGCAAGTTAGCAGCAACACTGACCGAGTAAAGTCTCTGCCACATGGACTGTGATATCTACACGGCTAAACTTCAGATCCCCCCAGAACCGAGGAGATTATCTTTGCGTTACGCCATTCGCCGTCATTAGCAGTGTTAGTTATTGGCTTGTCCGATAAGATAAGAAGGCAATCGATGTTCTATCTCTGGAGTTAGGTGATTGTCGGAGCGCGATAGTTGCCGCCCGCTGGGAATCGACGTAATTAGAAGGCCGATCTCACCCTCCAAATTATTATTAATGGCGCATTGTAACTCAAGTAGCTCAGTTCTAATTGACACACATTCCAGGGGCGCGATCAATAACAGCGTCGGATCCGCACCAATCGACTGCAGCAGCATTAAAACATACCATGCAATAACCAATTTTTAAAAGAAATCTTCTTGTAAACTTAAACAGTGAAATTTTAATTACAGAAACAGCTGAATGAAACAAATACACACACAGGGACACACATCTGTGCTTGCTGAAATATGGATTGATCTACGAAGAAGTAAAGGAAGAATCAAGTAAATCATTACTGTTCCTTTACTCCACCATTTTTGTCTGAGACTACCCGTTTCAATATGTTAAATTTTGTGAATAGAAAAATAGACGATAGGTAAATGTTTAAAAATACGAATTGTTAATCTTTCAGGTAAAAATACCTTTATACTAGTAATGAGAAACCGCTCGATGTTAGACACAAGAATCCCTTATTCATGGTGGTCAATCAAAAAAAAAAAATCATCTATGACAGGATGTTTCCCAGAATCCTGGTATACGTTCAATTCCTCCCTCGCGTTTAACACAATCGCAAATAGAATCCTAGTTTTCTCTGACGCTAGCTGATGCTTTCACCGGAAATACTTTAACAAGAGAAAACTGCAGAAGTTCTTAAAGGTCGTTGATTTACACTCTAATATGATTTTTGAAACCCCGAGAACATAGGAGTTCGTGTCCCTAACTGGAAAATTTACAGCATCGGCGTTTAACCCCAGTGTCGACACAGCTGCATCTTACCTCCTAATTATTCAAATAAGGTAATACTGAAATAGCTGTCTAGAAACTAGAGAGAGGGGTCTAGTAAAAATGGAAAAAAAATAATTTTCTCACAGCTGGTGTCGCTACAGCTTGTTCTATTGTCTACAACACGTGACACTGTTCATTAGATGTCACCTGCTGCCCTGTTCTGCTCGAAAGATGAGTTAAAAAATGACGCTTTCGATTCCAGAGACCACGGGGGCGCGTAGTTCGCCCTGTGACAATACAGGGACGAGCATTGGGATTGCATTCTATCCGCATAAATTGGACAGCGCGTCACACGTTAAATAACAAACAGCAATCGTGTGAGGTTGCCAAACGAACTCACCGACAAAGAAACAATAGACAACTCAAACACATGACGAAAAACATGGTAATCATTTATTGTCACAACGAAGGGCAGTATCTCGGCGAATTTTCGTTGCAATGGCACGCTATAAATCTTAGTTTCTGCTTATAAATGGCAAGTCAGCCTGTTCAAAACAACGGTGATAACATTGTAACGCAGAACTTCTTCACTATTTGCCAAACTTCTTCACTGCACTACTACAAGGTGTAGCAGAGAGAAACTGTGAATCAAAAAAATAGTTACGTTTAAATACATGCAATACAAAGTTTAAAAATTTCTGCCCATCGAAACTAGAAAGTTCAACAGTAATATTTACGTGTATGAAGATTCGAAGCGCCCGTTTACGTCATCATGAAGTTCTTTGTGGAGTTAATACCTTGCATGGACGATAAATTTTAAGCGTTTAAAATGTTTCGATGGCACTGCAGTTGAAATCATAAAAACTTCTAGTTGTGACAGAAATTGGAAATTCCTTCTTTGTTTTGTACCTATGTCATAAATGCGAAACCAAGTTGAAAACTGCTATTGTTTTGTTGTTTACGCATTTAGTTTCAAAGTCAGCACTATAGGTGATATGATTCGGTCTGTGCCTTCTCAGGTTATAAATCATGGTATGATTGTCTCTTCGTAAAGACTTAGTGTGTACGTGTGCATGGTGATCATATCCCATATTGATGTCGGGGTACATGCGCAGGAAACAGTGGCGTTTTGTAGCACATGCGTTTCGGGACGGTTTTCTCAACTTATCACCAATACCGTGGACGTATCTGTGTCGTGTGTTCCCTATGTGCCTATGCTATTAGCGCCAATTTTGTGTAGTGCCACGTTGTGTGGGACCACATTCTGGAATTATCCTTAATGCATGAGCATCAGTGTACATATTCACGTCAAAGTACGTTTCAAACTTACGCGACACCCCTAAATGTGATTTTTTTTCCTGGATGCAAAACAGCAATCACATGAAATGCATACAGTATATTTTTAACTATCGAACGACTATGAGAAATTCTGAAAATTATGGAATGCTCTTGAAGAGGAAGAAATTTTTTATGTTCTATATATTTTATCTAAGGAAATTTAGAAGACACTAAAAATCTCTCGGCACACCTGTCATCTAATCGCGAGAAACCAGTATGTCGCGACGCGGCGGCTGAAAAACGCTGATCTTCCACCGCTTGTTTAGTCTCACTTTGGGGGCAATAACGTAGCCGAAGGGTTAGCGCCGCTGCTTTCGATGCAGAAGGACTCGTGTTCGATTACTGGTACCTCCTCGGATTTTACTGATTCACGGAGGTCTAGAACTGGGTTCGCCCAGCCTCTTGAAGCTAAATTCCGAGCTGCTTGGAAAAAGAAGCATTGGCATCACCAGAATTCATACAGTGGCAATAATAGCTGGAGGAAATGCCGAAAAGCTTATCACGTATCCCACGATTTGCTCCTCGTACTGCCTTGTCGGCAGCAGTTGGCCAGCCGGAACGCACCCAGATGTAATCCCTGTTTTGTGGGTAGTACATGGCTTCTACGGAGAAGAGGGAATATTTAAACCTTTAAACTGGAGAAGACCTGCAAGAGCCAGGAGAATCACACTGCGCATTAGTAAACGACGGCCGTTTTTTGCGGTTCACAAACCCTGAGCCATTGTAGGCAATCCTGTTTCGCAGTCTACTTCGTCGCAACAGCTGTACGCCACACACCTGAAGTGACACGGAACGCCCTTGTGGGCACGAACACACAGTATTTGGATCCTGCCAACAGTTGTTTCACTAACACAGTTGCCACTAATTCTGGGTCTCGTTTCTCGCTACCACTGAGACATATCTGACTCAGAGCTAGGGCTCTTAAACAGTATACATACAGAAACTTCCTGGCAGATTAAAACTGTGTGCCCGACCGAGACTCGAACTCGGGACCTTTGCCTTTCGCGGGCAAGCGCTCTACCATCTGAGCTACCGAAGCACGACTCACGCCCGGTACTCACAGCTTTACTTCTGCCAGTATCTCGTCTCCTACCTTCCAAACAGTTGGAGTTCCTTAACGTCAGAATTAATAAGGTATTGATGAATTTGGAAAAATTTAAAACTACGAAAAGCTGTTGTTAGAATAATTCTTTAGTTACTACCAGTTTAGATCTTCTGATCATCTGCAATTATCATAAAATTATTTACAGCAGACTATATGGCAACTTTTTTATTGTGGCCACGGTTAAAACAATAGCCATCTTGGATCAACTTAATAAACTTCATATACCGTCAGTCAGGTTCCACCTTCTCATGTCGAGGCACTCGACCTGCTCAATAGACATATGGAACGTGGTTTATAGTACAAGGAGCTGATTAATTAACTTCACGCAGGATGGTTTTTATTTTATACGTGCCCACAGTAATTACTTTGCTGTGTAGGCTATTTTAAATAATTTTATGGCGACCAAAAACGATCAGAAGACCTAAGCCAGTAGTAAATAAAGAATTTTCTAACAGCAGCTCTTAACGGTTTTTACGTATGACGTTTTTCAAATAGTTAAGAGCATTAGGGCACCAGTTGGACATAATAAATGATTGAATAGCTCTGTGCTTAACGCCACCGCGACAGTTTCTGCAAATGACACAACAGTCTGCTTTTAAATGAAAGGGAGGTGAGACCTTAACGTTCTGTCGACGTCGAAGTCGTTACCAGCAACGATTGGGAAAGGATGGGAAAGAAAACTAGCTGCGCTTTATTCGAATGGGCCTCTCACCATCCGTGCAAAACGAGTTAAGAAAATCACGGAAAATTTAAGAGAGAGGTTCGACAGGGACCTGAAACCTGGCCGTGTAGGATACGAGTACGTTATCTTAATTCATAACTTTACTTCTACAAAAAACAGCGACTTGGGAAAGCATTATTCGTGCTGAAAAGTAGCAAGATTCAAATCGCAATCTCCCCAGATTTAGTTTCTCTCTTTTTACCCTCTAAAACAGTTGAGAAGTACATATTACTAAATTAAAATCCTCCGCCGCGATTGTGAAGGCTAATCTCAGACACTACAGTATGGATCTTGATACGGTTTTCAATAATAGATAGACTGGTTCATGATGAAGGTTTGTGTACGTAATGTAGTACTGCTGCGCCAGAAAATTCGTCCAGTCGCAGATACTTACAAGGGAAACTCCCCATCACACCCCACACAGATTTAGTGATAAAATAGTCAGGTGGATAGCCCGTCAAAAACTGAATATAGATCAAGCATGAAAATAAGGTGTTCTAAAATGTGAAAAAAGAAGCAAAATAAGCAAAATAGAAACAGTGAGCGGACCAAGCTCAGGATGTACAACATCGAGGGGACTGCAAGAGTCATGGCCTCGTGGTTGTGTGGTCACAGTGTAGGACGGTAAAGCGGGAAATCCGTGTTCAATTCTCTCTCGAGCCCCTTTTTTCTTTCACGAAATTGTGAACTTTCCGTCCGGTCATTGACGTGACTGTTCTCTTTCTGTAGTCTTAGCAATTGTCAAACTAAAAGTTGATTATCGAATATGAGACATGTGGTAAGAATATATTACCGTCACAACTAAACGTTATGAATAGTGAGAGCAGGCGATATGCTGCATAGATCTCTGCCGGCTGGTTGGCCGAGTGGTTCTAGGTGCTACCGTCTGGAACCGCGCAACCGCTACGGTCGCAGGTTCGAATCCTGCCTCGGGCATGGATGTGTGTGATGTTCTTAGGTTAGTTAGGTTTAAGTAGTTCTCAGTTCTAGGGGACCGATGACCTCAGATGTTAAGTCCCATAGTGCTTAGACCCCTTTGAACCATTTTTAGAGCCAACTGAAATAACTTTACAGTGTGAGGACGCAGTTACCAGCAGTGACGAAAAAAATGGTACAACTGGCTCTGAGCGCTATGCGACTTAACTTCTGAGGTCATCAGTCGCCTAGAACTTAGAACTAATTAAACCTAACTAATCTAAGGACATCACACACATCCATGCCCGAGGCAGGATTCGAACCTGCGACCATAGCGGTCGCTCGGCTCCAGACTGTAGCGCCTAGAACAGCACGGCCACTCCGGCCGACAGCAGTGACGAAGACCCCACATGTTTTAAATGCAGATTGCCATACGGATAATAGTTCTAGCCCGTAGCAGCGCTGAGGTACGCGGGGAAACAGTAATTTTGCTTGCAGGGAACGCCTGCGCATACTGTTTTACAAACAAAGTTTCGTACCTCTCGAGTAGCGAGGCTAAGTAAACAGAAAACAACACTATTGGCAACTTCAACCCCCGCGTATTTGCCTCTGCAGCTGTTCCGTGCCAAGCGTTCAGTGACCCATCAAAACAAGGGATGTTTGCTTAGTAAGCGACTGCAGTTCTTTGTTGAACGCGCCAGAGCTGTGTCGGCAGTTAGTCTCAGAGACAAACAGCAGGCGGCCATACCCAATGCAGGCCGCGTCAGTAGGTTACTGACAAGCTTTCCAGCACTGCAAAGTTGGTTCACGTTATTTACCAAACGTACCTACCATTTTCACATGCATGCGCGTCCGAAGGAACAATGCATCGAACTTCGCAGACACTGTCAAATACAGACACTGCACTGGTGTGACTCTAAAGTCCTTAGACTCGTTATCACACATCGACTGCGCACAAATGTAGAGTTCTACAGATAAATTACCGGGTGGTAGAACAGATACATCTCCGTATTTTAAAATCACTTTTTTGTTTTTTTTTTAGCCATTAGAGCTCGGCAAGGTGATGGGATTGAGTTTTTATGGGTGGGCAGGACGCAACGTTTTATTTTGGCTGGAGAGTCATCTATAGTTCTAAAAATTCCTTCTAGCTTGCTCCAAAGAAGTGTATTGCGACTCTTTATGTTCACGTTGTGTGGTAATGTCTGTTACAAAATAATAATAATATGAAACTCAGATTTTTTCATATGATTCGGGTATCTGCGACAGGCGTTCAACAAGTAATGCAGCACAATTTTTTTCTCAGCCCATTTCGATCGAAAAATGACGAATTTGTTGTGGGACAGCGTGGATTATTCCCGATTCAGCCCCTATAATTGGATGAAATTCTTACAGATGGCGACACTATATACAAACGTTCTTATTCAAAATGGCGTCTGTCTATACGTAGCCTTCAAAATGGAATCTGTAACTGAGGTGCGTTCCAAGCAGAGAGCTGCCATTGAGTATGTTTTGACGGGAAACCAGAATATTGCAGATATCCATAGGTGCTTGCAGAATGTCTACGGACACCTGGCAGTGGACAAAAGGACGGTGAGTCGTTGGGCGAGGCGTCTGCCATCATCACAACAAAGTCGCTCAAATCTGTCCGGCCGGCCAGAGTGGCCGAGCGGTTCTAGGCGCTTCAGTCTGGAACCGCGTGACCGCTACGGTCGCAGGTTTGAATCCTGCCTTGGGCATAGATGTGTGTGATGTCCTTAGGTTAGTTAGGCTTAAGTAGTTCTAAGT
The DNA here is from genome assembly GCF_023898315.1 of Schistocerca nitens. NCBI lineage: Eukaryota > Metazoa > Arthropoda > Insecta > Orthoptera > Acrididae > Schistocerca > Schistocerca nitens. The sequence goes on from NC_064615.1 coordinate 508,848,437, forward strand.
TCTACGGGACTGATGGCCTCAGATGTTAAGTCCCATAGTGCTCAGAGCCATTTGAAACCTGTCCGATCTCCCGCGTCCCGGCCGTCCGCACACAGATGTGACTCTTGCCATGTTGTAACGTGCACACTTTCTCATTCAAGGTGACAGACATCTCGCTGCACGTCTGAACTCCTCTGTTGGTAGTGCTGACACACTCGTCCACTAGTTGGGGTACTCAAAGGACTGTGCCCGCTACATTCCTGCCCGTCTAACGGAAGACGTAAAGAGAAACTAAGGGTCACCTGTGCGGAATGGCTTGCGCGTTAGGAGCTGATTAAGATAATTTTTTTCTCTAAGATCGTCACAGGCGATGGTTCATCACCTCGGAACGGCAGCCCATGGCGTGGAGCTACGCCATCTCTCCTCCGAAGAAAAAGTTCAAAGCCGCACCCTCAGCCGTTGGTCATGGCTACTGTCTTCTGGGACGCCGAAGTGGTTCTGTTTGATGTTCTCTCTCATGGTGAAACGATCAACTCTGAAGTGTGTTGTGCTACCCGACTGAAGAGACGACTTCAGCATGCTCGTCGCCACAAAAATACAAACGAACTTATTCTTCTCCATGACGACGCAAGGCCTCACACAAGTTTGCGCAGTCGAAAGGAGCTCACAAAACTTCATTGACCTTTTCTTGCTCACCCCCCCTACAGCCCGAATCTCGCATCTTCCGACTTCCATCTGTTTGACCCAGTGAAGGATGCATTCCGCAGGATGCAGCACGTGGATGAGGGGGAGGTTATTGATGCAGCAAGACGTTGCTCCGACGTCGACGAGTGGAGCGGAACCATGAGACCCTTCCAGCAAGGTGGCGCAAGGCTGACGCATTGAACGAACATTATGTGGAAAAACAAGGTATTTTAGCCCAAAGAATGGGAAATAATATGGTTTTTTGGAATCCTGACTAAAACCAACCTTTCAGAAAAAAAATGTTGCATTACTTACTGAACGCCCCTCGTACAATGAAGTATTGTTGTAAAAATGCTGTGCGAAACTTCACTCAGATACTGATAAGATTTCCAACTGGCTCGAAGATCGGCAATTTGCTTTGAATTTTCAAAAATGTTGTATTTTCCACTTCACAAAACACAAAAAAGCACTATATACGACTAGAATATCATTAGGTCACAAAAGGAAACTGTCCACTCATACAAATGCCTGGGTGCAGTAGCTTGTGTGGATATGAAATAGATTGACCACGTAGGCTCAATCGGAAGTAAAACGAGTCGTAGACCTAGGTTCACTGGTAAGATACTGTCAAAGCACAATAAATCTACACAGGAAATTGTTCACATGACGCTGTAACGATCCAGCCTATAATACTACCGAGTGGGGTAGCGGAGTGTTTAGCACACTGGACCCGCCATCAGGATTTAGGTTTTCTGAGATTTACGTTCTTCGCTCCAGTCAACTGCTGGGATGTTTCCTTTGAAACGGCAAGGCCGATTTCCTTCGCCATCAGTGACACAATCCGAGTTCGTGCTCCGTCTCTAATGACCTCGATGTCGACGGGACGTTAAACTCAATCGGCCTTCCTATATTACTGCTGAAATATATGGGAAGAAAATATTATAGCAAGGAAAGAGGAAGCAGATAACGATAAGTTGGAAGAGGCAACGAGAAGAATTTGCAGAGTGCTCAGAGGCCTAATTCGAAACAAAACCTCTGGAAACAGCAATGTTCCCTCAAAATTACTCCGATCCTCGGGAGAGCCAGCCGTAACGAAACTATAATAAGCGGTGTGCAAGACACGCGAAAGACCTTAAGACTTAAGAAGAATGTAATCATCCCAATTCAAAAACAGGAAGCTGCTGTCCTCTGCGAATATTACCGATCCATCAGTTTAATAAGTTGTGCTTGCAAAATACTGACAAACTTTGTATACAAAAGAAAGGAAAAACTGGTAGAAGTCGAACTCAAGTACGATCAGTTTCCAGAGAAACGTAAGAACACCAGAGGCAATACTGACCCTGTCACTTATAGTAGAAGATAAACTGAAGAAAGGCAAGCCTTCGTTTATAGCTTTTGAAGATTTGGAGAAATCTTTTAACAATGTCGACTGGATACATAGATAAATACACTCTTTGAAGTGAAGGTATCAGGGATATAATACAGGTAGCGAAAAGTTATATACAACTTGCGCACAAGCCAGACTGCAGCTATAAAAGCCGAAGGACGTGAAAGGGAAACCGTAGTTAGTTCATCCGCATATTATTTAATTTGTAAATCGAGCAAGCAGTAAAGGAAACGAGGGAAAAATTTGGAGAGGGAATTAAAGGACAGAATGAAGAAGTAAAAACATTGAGCTTTGTCTATAACTTTGTAACTCTGGTAGTGACATCAGGGGTCATGGAAGAGAAGTTGAATGGACTGGATAGTGCCTTGAAGGGAGATTATAAGATGAATATCAACAAAAGTAAAAGAAGAGTAAGAGAGTGTAGTCGACTTAAATGGGATGATGTTGACAGAAAGGTTAGGAAACGAAAGAACAGAAGTATTCGATGAGCTTTGCTATGTGGGCAACAAAATAACCGGTGATGGCTCAAGTAGAAAGGATGAAAAATACAGACTGGTTATAGCAGGAAAAGCAAATCCGAAGAAGAGGAATCTGCTAACATCTAATACAAATTTAAATGTTAGAAAGTCTTTTCTGAAGGTATTTGTCCTGAGTGTAGTCTTTTGTGGAAGCGAAGCGTGGGCGATAAGCAATGCAGACAAGAAGAAAACAGAAACTTTTGAAATGTGTCGCTATCGACGAATGCTGAATATTGGATGGGTAGATCGATTAAAAAATGACGGGATACTGAATCGAACTGAGCAAAAAAGAAATTTGTGACACAACTTGGATAAACAAAGATCGGTTGATGGGACGCGTACTGAGGCTTTCGGTAATGGAGGGAAATGTGGCGGGTAAAAATTGTAGAGGGAGACCAAGTGATGAATATTATACGTAAGTTCAAGTGGATGAGGTTTGCAGCAATTATTTGGAGTTGAAGAGGCTTGCACAGGATTCACGTCAGTAGCGTGAATTGCAGCATCAACACAGCCTTCGGCCTGAAAACCGCCGGCCGCGGTGGCCGAGCGGTTCTAGGCGCTTCAGTCCGGAACCACGCTGCTGCTATGGTCGCAAGTTCGAATCCTGTCTTGGGCATGGGTGTGTGTGATGTCCTTAGGTTAGTTAGGTTTCAGTACTTCTAAGTTTAAGGGACTGATGACCTCGGATTGTAAGTCCCATCGTGCTTAGAACCATTTGAACCTGAAGAACACAACAACGATATGTGAAATCCAGACGAGATAGGATTAACTGGGAACATTGTACGTACACAAAGGAGTGCAACACGAATGTTTATACGTTTAATCGATGCATGGGAGCGCTCATCGGTAATGTGAATATCCCAACTAGCAGACGCTTGGGAAAGATACCAACTATACCGCAAAAGCCTACACACAAATATTCAGGAAAAGTATTAAGTGAGCAATCTAGGAATATACTAGAACCCCTGCATATTGCTCTTGTAGCGACAACGACGACAGTATCAGATTAATTAAAGTATGCACAAAGCCATGTAAGTAACTATCTCTCAATCACTCCATAGTCTACTGGAACGGGAAGAAACATTACTAGATAATACAATGAGTAGTACTCTCTGCCTTACACTTCACAGCGGTTTGCAGAATTTGGATGTAGAATAGAGGAGACATAATGTCCTCTTGCTCCAAACAATACTGTCTCGAAGCTCCCCTAGTTTCGCAGCATACGTTTAGCACGTTTTAGCGGTCACCTCTGCGTAACACAAACTGGATTGTCACGGGCGTACAGCGGCAGGCTTCTCGGCTGCTTTGTAGGTCAGGCCAGCCGCTTGTCAGCTCCCGCACAGCCCAGGGTCTGCAGGTCAAAGACCCGCCCGAAGCTCACGAGGATCGATCATCTGACTTTCACTGAACGCAATCACTAAGGGGGAGCCCACAGCTATTGATCCGTCACCGCCGAAATGCTACTGTATAGTGCCATACTGTAATGAGACCGAGGCGGCCGCAAAAGGGAGAGTTAAACTCTGTGTCTTTAAGGCGATAACAGAAGTCCCAGGAAACGGTGAACAGTCGTTAAACAAAACACATGCAGTCACTGGCATAACTAGCATTTCTAGGGCCCGGGGCAGACTTAATTGCACCATACTCCACATCATCCTGTCAGCTGACCTCACCACCGCTTAGGGTGTCTCTCCTAAGAGTTGTCAGCAATTTGGTTTGCTTTTTTGTTGTGCAGTTCCTATCTGGAATCAGACTGGGCTGAATCTAGCTGCACATTCCAAAACCGAAAGTACAAAGATCTGCAGAAACACCAGACAGAATTCCCCTGACGACTCTTAGGAAAGACACCCGGTATATATATAAAAGAACCCTTCACCGACCCCTCTGCCCGTCCGTGCTTCTTGCTTTTCTGTTCCTGAATAAGTCAATGAAAATAAATAACCACGAAGCCTATGTGGTTTTCAGGAATGGCTGAGTATCTTAGGTAAGATTCATTTTAGGTCTGGAAATCTCCTGTTGCCTGTTTCGACAAGAAGTCACCAAATACCCAGTTCCAGAGTCCAAGCCAACCAAACCGTCACAACTGGTAGGTTATTACAAAAATACAAGGAGCCGATGCTTATTCAGAATAACTAAATTTTGTTATGGTCTGGTTTCAACGAATAGTGAATTAATTACTGCCGGCCGTGGTGGCCAAGCGGTTCTAGGCGCTTCAGTTCGGAACCGCGCGACCGCTACGGTCGCAGGTTCGAATCCTGCCTCGGGCATGGATGTGTGTGATGTCCTTAGGTTAGTTAGGTTTAAGTAGTTCTTAGTTCTAGGGGACTGATGACCTCAGATGTTAAGTCCCATAGTGCTCAGAGCTATTTTTTTTAATTAATTACTGTTTCCTCCGACAGCAGGAAACCTAAAAATTAAGGTTTTGTTCCTATAAGATGAAATCGCGGAGACAAGGGAACATTCAGTTTATAAAATCAGTCTGTTTAACATTATGGAACGGTTGCTCAACACAGTTCAGGCGGAATGCCGTCAAGATTTCTTTTCATACAGAACCGCCTTCGTTCCATTTCAGTGTCCTCCAATCATTAGCCCTTTTGTTCTTCGTTCCCCTCATCCTTCGTCCTCCCTATTCCTTTTTTTCTGTCCTTAATTTTTTTTTCAGCCGCCACAAAAATCTAATGGTGCCTAGGGCACGGTCCGCGGCGACCATATCCTAGTTGCACCACTGGAAGCAACTCGAAAGAAATTAAGGAGAGCACGGCGAAGCTACGAAAAGGCTTAAGAAAACGCCGCTATATGTTCAAGTGTCATTCACCACTTCATTCATCTGTAGTGTAAAACAAATGAAGGGAAGCATTTTACAGACCATTTTCGCGATGCTGAATTTGAGGAATGAAAACAACAGACGACGGTTTACTTCTAGAAAGTGTCGCCATGTTCATCCAACGGTGGTCTGTAGGCTACTGTAACATTTCCGGGTAGAAACCATCTGACAGTCGTTTTGGCACATATTAAACTCTGGCCTTAGACAATTTATGGAAAAGTTCACCTCAGCTCAGCTCAACCGCTCTGTTTTCCTTATCCTGTGCGGCCGTCCAGCTATAGATTTTCAGTGATTTCTCTAAATCACTACCACTGTGACTTACGTACGTAGACCAGACAGGTTATCAGAGAACCAGTGGCAATTTCCTGGGTGTTATTGCTATGTATCAGTGTCCCACTATTAAAGGAAAGTTTGTAACGGCCAATAGAATTCTTGTAATTACAGATTGCACCTGTAGGCTGCACTGTCTTCATGTTTCATGGTTAACTCTCTGCTCCGTATTGTCCCATCGAATTAGTTTGCGCCTGCAGATAGGCAAACCAATGACCAGATTTGCTGAGTGGGCTGCAGTCCCACCTTCCCAAGAATTCGTGCCAGTGTAAGAGATGATCGAAAAGTTTCCGTTTGAGGGCGTTGCTGCAGATTATAGCAACGTAGCGCGACACCGATGTGGGTATATAAGCGCCGACATGTAGGCAAGGGATTAGTCTGACGTTCGTATATTTCCGAGGCGCCTTCGGTAGAAGCGGAAACGTGAACTAGGGCGACGTTATTATAAAATGTTCAAATGTGTGTGAAATCTTATGAGACTTCACTGCTAAGGTCATCAGTCCCTAAAGTATCCTAAGGACAAACACACACACCCATGTCCGAGGGAGGACTTGAACCTCCGCCGAGACCAGCCGCACAGTCCATGACTGCAGCGGCTAGACCGCTCGGCTAATCCCACGCGGCCCGTTATTATCAAATACGTCCAAACAGCACAACCGTTCTGTCATTTTTTTCTTGGCTGCCGAAGATCGAAGATCGAAGAACATGTATGGGGCAGCAGGTCTGTCGAAAACCACCGTTGTGGAATGGTGCACCAAGAGCTGATGTGCTTCAAGACGATGCACGTCCTCATATCGCAAAATTTCGTAAGCAGCTCAACTGGGAGACGCTCGATCACCTGCCCTGTAGTCCTGATATCTCACAATGCGATTATCGCACCTTCGGTCGCTTAAAAAAGGCCTTAGAAGGTCGACGATTCCTGTCAGACGAAGATGTGCAGCAGGCGGTTACCGACTGCTTCACACAGCAGGACACAGTGTTTCAGTAAATTGGTAAGTTCAGTCTGGTGCATCTGTGGCATGATTGCCTCTATGATCAAGACGATTTTGCCAGTCTGGCCTACCGATTCTGGATTGTAAGGCCTTAGAAGGGAAACTTTATGATTTCCCCTTATAATTCAACGCACGTACTGTTGTTTGTCGCTTCAGAAATTGTGCCCCATATTGAGTACCTACGATGTGTGCTAGGAACTAGGAGAGACGCTCTAGCCACTGATGTGTGTCTGTTTTCTGTCTGTCTTGTAGTATTTGCGAGCGTCTTCCGAAAACCCGGAGGCACCTACGAATAACCTTGTTTGTCCCACCCCTCCCAGCGTTGGGAAAAGAAAGCGATGGAAATATATTCCTTTCATATTGTTAGTTCTGACTGAGGCATTAATTAAAATAATCTTTCCCTCTAAAGAAAAAACCGATAACGGAAGGGCTAAGGCGGATGACAGGAAGTGTTTCTTGTAACTGCACCGCCGATTTTCTTCCCCAACCCTTCCCAATCCAAGCTAACGCCCCGCCTCTAATTAACTCATCTCGTCCGGACGATAAATCCAAATTTTCCTTCATTTGGACTGCAAAAGGAAATCGGCCGTGCTCTGTGAAAGTAACCTTCCTGGATTTAGCCTTAAGCTGTTTAGGGAATCACAGGAGACTTAAATCCAAATGTCCGGACGGAGAAGTCAACAGCCCCTCTCCCGAATAAGTGTCGTGTGTCTTAAGCATTGAGCCACCTCAGGTACTAGTTCAAGGCTCAGTCTTCCCAATACGTAGACGTTTCTAAAAGAGCCAGAAGTATCGGCTGGATTCTCTGCAGTTAGACAGTCAGAGTAACAGTTGTCCCAGCTGCTGCGTACTGCAGATCTAGCATGAGAGAAGCGGCAACGAAATGTTGGCAACATTACAGCAGCATGTACCGGCGAATACGAGACACGATTGTGATCGCTCCAAGGCACACCCCTGCATTAAGTCATTTGTTTGTGACAGAGAGCAGTAGCGAGGCACTTTTTCCTTGCGGCAGGCGCTCTGGAAGAGGTGGGCAGCAGGCCGGGCTGCTGAGGACGCACGTCGCACGCAGGTGCCGGCGGGCGGCCTCTGGCTCCGTCCCAGCCCAGGCCGGTATAAATACTGCAACTATGGCGTGCCGCTATTCCTGGCAGCTCGTCTGCACCACACCACACCACACCACACTAAGCACATCGCACTAAGCACCACACGTCACCATCATTAGCGTCCCGCTGCACTCCAACCAACAAGCTTCCGGTTCCTAAAGCAAATCAGAAGTACTCCCACAATTTTAATACGGAAGTCCAAATCAAACGTGAACGAAATGATACAATGCTCCTACACGAGAAGGCTCTTTCTTCATATACTAGCTGAGTATCTGGCGTTGCCCTGGTATGTGTTTATTCCTATCTTCCGATAGTCCATTACCTCCTTCCCCCTCTCTATCTCCATCTCGCCCATCACCTCCATCTGTCAATCTCCTCCCGCACCCTCTCTGTTCATCTCCTCCTCTCACGTGTAATTCCGTCTTCTCCTCCCCCTTTCTTTGTCAATCTCCTCCTTCCCCCTCTGTCCATCTTCTCTTGCCCTCTCTCCTTTCTCATCTCTTCCCCTTTTTTTGTCAATCTCCTCCTTCCCTCTCTATCCATCTCCTCTTGCCCCCTCTCCTTCCTCATCTCCTCCCCTTTCCTTTCTGTATCCATCTCCTCCTCTCCCATCTTCCTTTTCATTTTCTCTCTCCATTTCCTCCTCCCCCTCTGTCTGTTCATTTCCTCCTTCCCTTTCTCTGACTCTCTCTTCATCCCCCTGTCCGGCCGGAATGGCCGAGCGGTTCTAGGCGCTACAGTCTGGAACCGCGCGACCGCTACGGTCGCAGGTTCGAACCCTGCCTCGGGCATGGATGTGTGTGATGTCCTTACGTTAGTTAGATTTAAGTAGTTCTAAGTTCTAGGGCACTGATGACCTCAGATGTTAAGTCCCATTGTGCTCAGAGTCATTTGAACCTCCCCCTGTCTGTCCATTTCCTCCTCTCCCCTCCTTTCACTCTGTCCATATCCCCCTCCCCTATCTCCATCTATGGTTCAAATGGCTCTGAGCACCATGGGACTTAACATGTGTGGTCATCATCCCCCTAGACATTGAACTACTTAAACCTAACTAACCTAAGGACATCACACACATCCATGCCCGAGGCAGGATTCGAACCTGCGACCGTAGCAGTCGCGCGGTTCCGGACTGAAGCGCCTAGAACCGCTCGGCCACCGAGGCCGGCTCCGTCCATCTCTCCGCGCTCCTATCTCCGCCTATCTCCTCTTTCCCATCGCTGTCTCTCATCTTCTCCCCCCCCCCCCCCCCCCGTTTTTTTCTCTCCACCTTACCACGCTCACACCAATAGAAGGCTGGTGGTTCTTTCCTCTCCAGTATCAGTCTTCATATTGTAACTAATATGTGTACCAAATTTGACTGAAATCATTCCAGGGCCTCAGAATGAGTTTTTTTTACCCGTCACTTTGTCTGCATACGCAACTATCAAGTACAATTCACATGTATTTAACATATTTCACACCTATTTTACACATATTTTGCCTTGCAGTATCATTTTCACTCAGCTCAACGATTATGACCTCGTATCTTCTGAATTACCAGCTGTACGATTATATAATTTAGCAGGTACATACAGTGTTATATGTCTGTAGTAAAGAAGCAATAAATTTACAGGTCACGCATGATGCTGTAGTCTTTCATGAATCTCAGTGTTTATGGCGTCATATCTTGTAAACTAAGCGTCGTACAATGATGTAATTTTTCTTGTACCTTCAGCGGTATATGTAAATACTATCTGCAAAATGTGTCACGAATGCAGCTGATAGTAAAGAAGTAATTAAAACGTTATGCTTCATGAGGCAGTTTCACTGTATGAACAGCGAAAAAGTAGTGAGCGATAAACTTTTTCCTATCATCATTTTGTGTGGGTCATCAGCGAGAAAAAGTTTCGTAAAGGATTGAAATTATCTGTAAAGTCTATTGCAAGTCACTAAGGCTCTAATTCTCAAATAATAGATGACTAGAGTATGACTATTCGTGCGTCAAGTACTACACTGCTTTTTCACCCCACCCCTCCACAATACTTCTTTCCGACAGTAAGTATATGTGTACCAAATTTGGTTGAAAGAGATCCATTTTCTTAGGAGGACTTGCAGAATGTACATACACACATACATACATATATACTTACATCCATGTTTATAATTTATATGTATTACACACATCGTACAGTTTCTAAGATCGCACTTCCTCTTAAACTTGATTCCCTAAATCTCTCCCATCCTTGAGAAACCTGGCCTCTCTGTCAACTCTTCATCCACAAACAATTCTTTCTCAGCGTAGTGCCAATCGTCTTCCCCTACGAGACTATGATTTCATACCTAAACTCCACCTTCCCTTCCAACCACAGCCTAGCTTATCCCACCCATTCCAAACGGAGACTCCAGTCCGCCCTTCCCTTTTCCAGCTACCTCACCTCTCATAACATCTACGACCATCTTTTAGTTTTCTCCCGCATAGATGTTATGGAGTGGGCAGTTTTTGGTGCCTTATTTGAGAGGTAATTTAATCACTTATACTTGTTGACACGAAGGGTCGCCACTGGGATACATCCCAGAATGAGAACGTCCTCTGCATAACATAAACTTACTGAGAGGCTTATTAAACAAAGTTTTACATGACACAAATAATCACGCTTTTGGAGAAAAACATGCTTGTAAACTCAAAACAAGATGTACTGTGCAATCTAAAGGTATCACCTGTTAATGTATAAGTGATTTAATAAAAACACGGACTAACATGACAAACTGTCAGCTCTGACTGGCAAAAAGGGCTAAGTCAGAGTTTATATTTTGCGCTCGTACACGCTTGACTAGCGTGGTGAGCTACATCAAACCAGTCTTCGGACTGAACAGCACAACAAAAACAACAACAAGTTGCGCTAACATTTAACACACTTAAAATATCCTTCGTCTGTAATTGTACTTCTCTTATTCTCGTGTGAAACATTTTGTTTGAAAACGATAACTGCAGTGTCCCTGATTCTTGAATAGTAATGCCTTCCCATTTTTTATGCGAAAACTGTTAAAGCTCTTTAAATAAAACAAAATTTGTTAACATTCTACATCTTTATTACTCGTGTCTATCTACTTATATCTCTACAGAGTCATCCTGGTGAGGAACACATTTCTCCCAACGAGAGACCAGCTGGTCGATACCGTCACTGTACAGTATTTGACTTTATTGACGTAGCCACAACGTCACTCTGACTGCACCGCTTCATCACTATCAGAGTGGAGTCCTCGAAGGTATCTGTGAAGTTCTGGAAATAGATGAAAATCGTATGGGGGAGAGTCGGGACTGTACGGAGAATGACCGATGACAGTGAACCCAAGGCGTCGGATTGGTGCAGGTGCCTCAGCGCTCGTGTGTGATCTGGCGTTGTCATGCTGAAACAGAGGGTGCTGCACATGTGGACGAACTCTTCGAATTCGTGCTATCAGATTTTCGTGCACCGACAAAGTTCCGTTACACACCGTCATGTTACGTGCTACAGGTTGGTACTAGCTAGCGGCAAAGGGTTGCAGCTTACGTCAACGAAGTAGGAAAGTCGACCGAGTAATTTGCCTGACATGTAATACCTCAACCGATATTGAGAACAGAATAAAAAATTCGGGGGTGTCACTTTTCAGCACGCCCCCGTACATACAGAGTGGTCAGAAGCAGTCTGAAAAGCTTCTAAGGGTGTTGCAGCGTAGGCTGTGCCGAGAAATAATCCTTAAGAAACTATTCGTTACGTTGTGCCGTTTCCGAGTTAATTAGCATCGAAGTTAATCAATCAGGCCGTTGTGCGCGCCAATTCAAGTGGCTCGCTACAGGCGGTGTCGCGAAACGTGTTCTTCGTTTGGTTTCCTAAAACCGAACAAGAGAGCGATACAAAAATTGCACATGGGTTGTTAGTAAGTTTCGAAACCGAGCCAAAGACTGAGCAGTCTCATGCGCCATTGATCAACTGCGCAATGAGATTAACTTACACTATTTGTATTTAGCAAGCCGCTTATATGTGTGTGCCCAACGCCCTGAATGACTAACTTCAAAGCCAATTAACTCGAAAACGGATCAATGTATCGAATATTTTTTGACAATAATTTCTCGGCATAACGTACACTGCAATACTCTTACGAGCTTTCCAGGCTGTTTCTGACCACAACGTATATATTCTTTCAAAAGTAAAGTTGTAATTTCGTTAGTTAACGCTGCCATGTTCTGACTGCGTCGCATTTATTTATCATTTATTTATTTTTATTCGGTAGGCGTGTTTCCTTTTATATTTCTAAATTCAGTGTCAGTTACTACCAATATAATCTCCACGAATGAACATGTTTGAATAAGGTTTCTCAGTTGTATTTTTTCCAGTATATCACTCTACATCCGGTACAAAAGACGTGAATTTCTGTTTCCTTTCTACTTTTGAAATTCTTTCTGGATAGCTCTACATAGCCATACATGTGGCGGAAACGCCAAGAGCTACTGTCGCAATGGAACTCTTGTAGGGAAGAATTCAGTTCTTTCTCGAAAGAAATGGGATGAATAAGAAGAATATACGGGAGAAGCACTATTTAGCAAACTAAAATCTGAAAGCTGTGTATTATATAATGTCTTCCAATTTATTCATTTTTAAGCGAGTTGTAAGTCGGTGGTGAGATGCAAAGACACTATTTGCTCGCGTTCTTGCTACAATGTTTGGCTACGTAATAAAGGTATGTCTATAAGCTATACTTTGGAGGAGTAGCTAACTGACCAATCGGGTCTCAGTGCAGGAGACTTTGAGGAAGCGTGCGCCTCTAGACTGCAACGACAAAGGCATGCTATTTCTGGATGCTGTTCTGAGCTATCTTGTTTCAGAATTCCTTTAACTACACACATCGCAAGAATGCTGCCTGTGCTTATGTTTTGTATAATATTTCGCTTTAGGAAATGAGACACTTAAAGTAGTAAAGGAGTTTTGCTATTTGGGGAGCAAAACAACTGATGATGGTCGAAGTAGAGAGGGTACAAAATGGAGACTGGCAATGGCAAGGAAAGCGTTTCTGAAGAAGAGAAATTTGTTAACATCGAGTATAGATTTAAGTGTCAGGAAGTCGTTTCTGAAAGTATTTGTATGGAGTGTAGCCATGTATGGAAGTGAAACATGGACGATAAATAGTTTGGACAAGAAGAGAATAGAAGCTTTCTAAATGTGGTGCTACAGAAGAATGCTGAAGATTAGATGGGTAGTTCACATAACTAATGAGGAGGTATTGAACTGGGGAGAAGAGGAGTTTGTGGCACAACTTGACGAGAAGAAGGGATCGGTTGGTAGGACATGTTCTGAGGCATCAAGGGATCACCAGTTTAGTATTGGAGGGCAGCGTGGAGCGTAAAAATCGTAGAGGGAGACCAAGAGACGAATACACTAAGCAGATTCAGAGGGATGTAGGTTGCAGTAGGTACTGGGAGATGAAGCAGCTTGCACAGGATAGATTAGCATGGAGAGCTGCATCAAACCAGTCTCAGGACTGAAGACAACAACACAACAAAATTCCACATCGATGGCCATTTTGATGTTGCAACACATTGGACTTTGTAGTGAGGCCGTTGCCAGCAAGCGCAGCATGGCGTAATATTTCGTTCCAGAGTTTTCAGTTTCATAGATATACCTTCTTTTGTATCCGAGGTTAAGATCAGGTGTTTCAAAGAGAGAGCCGTTGCTCCAGTTTCAAGGCAATGTAGAGCATGGCAAACGAAAACCTCCCACTTCTTTAATATTACTACGGAATTTGCTGATTTTCATACTTTGCGGATTTTTATTCCACGTGGTCCGCTGATAGACTGAAATCTTTACTTTGGAATTTCTTACTGGGTTATTGAATAATTACATAAAGTCATTCTAAAGTTCTCTTGACTCATTTATAATTCTTTTATGGATTATTCTGACATGTTCTCATATTTAACTTAAAGCAGCAGTTTAAGTGTGCACACACTATTAAATGCATTTTGCCTTCAGAAGAGTATTTAAACAAGCTGTCATCAGCAGTAACAATTTTCCGTTCTTTGTAGGTATCTCACACACTGTACAATGACAGTTAATGTTGCAAAGTACTTCGAGATGTCGTGCTTATACTGAACACGTTTGGAGTGGCTTTTGCATAAGGAGCAATGAAAATGTTTCCGTTCGAAGGCCATTCTAAACTCTTGCCTGTATGTCGGTGATTATACACGCGCATCGGAATTGCTCTGAGTGGCATACCTGGTGCAGCGACCCCCTCGAAACGGAAACTCTTAGATCGCCCGTATATTTCAGGCTCATTTGTGAACAGGTATTAAAGTTTACAAAGTGAAATTGTACATCCTCATAGCACGTGTCCTTTCTAATATCGGAGGACGCGAGGTCACGTTTAGTTTTTGCTGGAAAATTAGGTTTTGCACTCATTCAAAATATGTTTCAAGCCCCCACTATATTATCTGTTGCACTGTGAAAATTTGTCCTATTTCTGAATACATCAATGAGATCGAAGTCAGATAGCTTTTTCATCCCTGGATCAAAATTTTGGATTTTAAAGAAACTCTAAACTGCTATTTGAGTTATTCTTTAATGTGCAACTGGTTTCGGTCAAAGGGCATTATCCGGCACAATTTGAATTAACAGCAAGAGCTACATATATTCGTGGAACTAGATCACCTTGAGGTAGATGTATTTGCCCTGTTCCAGTAGTCATGGAATAAACGATACTTGGTGTTTCACCTGCACTAAGTGGGAAATAAATAAATAAATAAATAAGAATTATTTGTTGTTGTGGTAAAGAACGACGCTTTACTCTCTGTGTGTGGGTACTCTACAATAAACAACACATCCACTCCGTTCCACCTTACTTATCGTGACCGGCTCATCCTCTCCGTTATTTCCTCTAGCGCCAGCTCTTGTTGCTCCAGCAAACAAGGACGTGTACACAAACGTACTCGTGCGTAACAGTTGTATTCTATTATCCTGTAAATCAGTCTCTGATTGCTCTCTCCCACGGTTCATTACTCGTGACCGATCCTCAAGCAGCTAACAGAACCCAAGTGTTTGGCAAAAAAGAGTCTGTTTTCCATGTTCGGAGGGTGTTGGTTCCGCAACGGTATGTTCAATTAATGAAGCGCCATCCCCGTTGCTAGTAAGAACTTTATTATGTATGTGACCGGTTTCGCCTTTACATTAGGCCGTTTTCAAGCAGATCCGAAACTGCATTGTTAATGCATAATATGTACAGTAAAAGTGCAGAAGGATACCCGGTGTCTCCCTCAAGCGTCGTCAGATTAATTTCTTCTGGTGTTTCGGCAAGATGGGATTTTCATTTCATTGTATATTTTTCACCTAGATTAGAAGACCGACTTATTCTGGGAGTGGGAATAATCTGCAATAACTTCATCTCACATAACGTATTGCAATTGACTGGAGGATACTGTTGTTAAACTCAATCTGATTATAAATCCTGCATGTAAGTGAATCGCCGCTGATTCTCGATCTGCACCCCACGGGGGCGTCTGTTTACAAGCAGCATCTGTGGAACCTTTTCAATTCGCTGAAAATGGCGCGTCTCAGAGCTGCAGTGGTTGTGTAGGAGGCGGGCAAATGAAATCCGAACACCTGTCACAACGAGATCGTGGAATCATCCTGTTGCACGATAAAGCCCACCACCATACTGACAATCGAACGAAGGCTATGCTTCAGCGATTTGGTTGAGAAACACTGCAACATCTTCCGAACAGCCCGGATTTTTCACCGTGTGGTTTTCACATCCTAGGGTTCGGCCTGTATAGCTTCCCGATGATGAGGTGGAACACAGTCGGACGAGGAAATTCAACAGTGGGTGCAGCTGTGGATCCGTCAGCGGCCGACCGCGTTCTACGAAACAGGAATTGGTTGTCTCGTCTCCCTATGGGATAATTGCCTTAACGAGTGTGGGGTTACTTATGATTGGAACTATTCCATGGTTCCGGCGGGCATTCGGGTTTCATTTGACTGCCCCTCATAAGTAACGGTTCTTAACATCCATCATGTGGATAATCATGATTGTTGCTGCAGAGCGAATATCAGTATCCTAAGAATAATAGTTGATTATACGCTTGTTCTCAGGATACGAGCTAGTTTAGTGTAAGGGCTTGGGGCAAAGGAAATGAAGCACAATTTCTTACGAAATAAAACTTAAAGCTATTGCAAATACAAACCATATTTCCGACAACGTACTTAACTGAGAGAGCATTGCTATTTTGTTATGCTGTCAGGTAGGTACCATCCAGATACGTGCGCATAGTAAATATGCAAATTTCTAGTGGTAGCTGACATTTTCTTTTCAACAAGAGAGAAAACACCGCGAACTGAAGGTAAAACGATACCGTATGATTTTACAACCCAGAGCCCTAAATTTTAAGTTGCAAAGATAAAAGTGGCGAACATCGAAGTAATTTTATCACTACAAATGGTTGTGGGTGCACTTTTTACTAGTGAGTATCCTTTACATGTTCTCGTTTTCTCCAAACCAATATCGTTTTAATATGTCTGTCATTGTGGCGGATCAGGATACGATTTGAATTTGCGAAGATCGTAATTTATTTTTTTTCTTAGGTGGAGACGCTGGGCGTGGATGTTGGATTAGGGGGGGGGGGGGAGAGATGGCTGGAGCCGGGGAGGGAGGGGAGGGAAGGGAGGGAGGGTGGGAGAGAAAGATGGGGGGGGGGGGCAACTGCCCCAGCGCTGCTAAGCCCGGACGTGATTGTTAATATGTGTATCGTCGAGTGTCGAACCAGAAATTAAGGCTCACATATCTGCTTTTAGCTGAAAGTGTGCATTCTTATTGCGCTACCCAACCACACCTCTCATATGAAGTCAGAGCTAGAATTTCAGTAAATCGTTTATTGGTATGTGACTGCGTCGCTGTATTATGTAGATAATCGTTATAAGCGGTATTCATCAGGGTGATATAATTACAGAACGACGTGCATCGTTCTGAGGAAGACAATTGTGACAGTGCTCTAGGGTTCGGCCTGTATAGCTTCCCGATGATGAGGTGGAACACATGTTAAAGTTTTATTGAAAACATATCTTCCTCGGGAACTGCCGCTTTATCGTTGGCGAAGAGGTTCGTACACTCTGTTAAAGACACAGAGTGCTATGTAGCAGGAGCTTAAGTTCCTGACAGGACTACCCAACCCAGACAGGTCTCTCAGGCAGGAGTCAGGCGAAGATCAGTCCACAACGTAGTGGGGAAGGGGGCGGTTTCCTCGTAGAAGAGACAACTTCGACGAAAAAAAGGGAAAGACACCCTACAAAACCTGAAGAGATGGCTCAATAGCTGTAGTCCAAGGAAAAATCTAATGAGACAACCTAAAAAAAAAAATTAAAAAAAACAGGTGTGCTGGAATATCTGAAGGTCGCAACCCCACTGCCTAGCTACGTAACTAATATAAGGATACCAGGAATTCAGTTTACCAAGTTTTCGTGCCTTCATTGACTGCGAAAAGGCGTCTGATAAAGTAAGTCGAAACAGACTGTAAGAAATTTTAAGAAACAGAGCGATTCCATTTCACCTTGTAAGAGCCGCACAGGATTTATATATGATTAAAAATACAATTAAAAATAGCAAACAGCAAACATAATACGGCTGAAACAAACCAGAAGTTAGAGAGGGTGTACCCTTTCACCCAATCTTTTTAATACGTATATCGACGATGTAACCAGATCTTGGTTAAAGACAATAAAAGTTTTTAAAATTAACGATGTGGACGTTAGTACACTGCTTCTAGGTGAGGACCAACTAATTGTTAGTCAGATGTAAATGACTTAGTAGAAGCTGTCTTTAATTTAAGTAAAATAACCAGAGAATACATTCGGAACATTTCCATCACAAAGACAAAATCAATGGCATTATTAGGACACCAGCCCATGAGAGTTAAGATTGAAATTGACAAGCAGATCGTACAGCAAGTTAACACATTTAATTATTTATTTGCAATATTACATACAGAGCAAAACAATGAAATACAAAATAAGTTAGATCTATTAAACTATTTCTGTGGAACTTTACGTAGAACATTAGGAAAGTAAGTCCAGAGAAAACTCTACTAAAGTTCTATAAGGTTATGTCTATACCAGCAATGCTCTATGTATGCGAAAGATAGAATCTTTAAGAAGAGGGATGAAAAGAGAATAGAAGCGTGTGAAATGAATTTCCTTAGGTACGTAGGTGGATATACTTTGTTCGATAAAAAAAGAAATGATGACATCCAAGCTGAACCGATTACGCAAAATATAATAAAACAATATCAATTAAGATGGAAAGAACATATAGAAAGAATGCTACATGCAAGAATCACTAAAGCTATAAAACAATATAAACCAAGAGGCAAAAGATCTTCAGGAAGACCAATGAAGAGATGGCTTCACAAGTTTTGAAGGAGCATTCGTCATCGCTACACTGGCGTATCACCCGGCGTGATGGTATGGGGTGCCATTGGTTACACGTCTCGGTCACCTCGTGTTCGCTTCGCATTGACGGCACTTTGAACAGTGGACGTTACATTTCAGATGTGTTACGACCCGTGGCTCTACCCTTCATTCGATCCCTGCGAAACCCTACACTTCAGCAGGATAATGCACGACCGCATGTTGCAGGTCCTGTACGGGCCTTTCTGTATACAGAATATGTTCGGCAGCTGCCCTGGCCAGCACATTCTCCAGATCTCTCACCAACTGAAAACGTCTGGTCAATGGTGGCCGAGCAACTGGTTCGTCACAATACGCCAGTCACTACTCTTGATGAACTGTGGTGTAGATGATGATGATATTAAATACCACAGAAGCCTAGGCTCTTATTTATCAAAGCAAAAACATTTCACGAACTGGGGAAGTTTTTTGTCTTGCAGTCTGTGCATGAGAGTTAGTTCAAAAATGGTTCAAATGGCTCTGAGCACTATGGGACTCAACTGCTGTGGTCATAAGTCCCCTAGAACTTAGAACTACTTAAACCTAACTAACCTAAGGACAGCACACAACACCCAGCCATCACGAGGCAGAGAAAATCCCTGACCCTGCCGGGAATCGAACCCGGGATGAGAGTTAGTGCAACTGGAAACTGTCACCCTTAAAGGCAGTCACCCGTATTTGGTTCCCCGTTAGACACACAGTTTTGCCCTATATAAAATGGTAAAGTAAAGTCTGTGGCGCAAGCGACACCAGGCTAATTGTGTGAGTGCGTGTAGGCTGTAGCCTCTTCCTCTCGGCAGTAAGAGGGGTTGGCTGATGGGGCCATCGGCCCGATCGCCCTTTACGTGAGGGAAAGAGCGCAGGTATTCATTTGACAGCAGGATGAGACGACCTTGGGCCGACCTGGAGAGACCTGATCGAGGAAAAATCCATGTCCGTACTTGGAATTCAACCCAGAACACCTAAGGTGGAGTCTAGCGCTCTACCCGCTAGAACACCACGGCAACTTTGTCTCAGAAAGCTGTTTGATAGCCAGCGAACATCAGCATGTACTGGATTACTGTTGTCTTCATTCTGTTGTAGGCTATTTAATTTCCAGTATGTAGATAAATGCGGCACATTCTATTCAAGCTGGTTTCAGTAAATGAGGTGTCTGATTCTCTCGAAGTAAAAGTGAGAAAATTAAGATGCGCGACATCGTAGAACTATCAAAAGCTGTTGTAATGATCATTGATATCGAGATAACTACACTACTGGCCATTAAGATTGCTACAACACGAAGACGCGAAATTTAACCGACAGGAAGAAGATGCTCTGGTATGTAAATGATTAGCTTTTCAGAGCATTCACACAAGGTTGGCGCCGGTGGCGACACCTACAACGTGCTGACATGAGCAAAGTTTCCAACCGATTTCTCATACACAAACAGCAGTTGACCGGCGTTGCTTGGTGAAACGTTGTTGTGATGCCTCGTGTAGGGAGGAGAAATGCGTACCATCAAGTTTCCGACTTTGATAAAGGTCGGATTGTAGCCTATCGCGATTGTGGTTTATCGTATCGCGACATTGCTGCTCGCGTTGGTCGACATTCAATGACTGTTAGCAGAATACGGAATCGGTGGGTTCAGGAGGGTAATACGAAACGTCGTGCAGGATCCCAACGGCCTCGTATCACTAGCAGTCGAGATGACAGGCATCTTATCCGCATGGCTGTAACGGTCGTGCAGCCACGTCTCGATTCCTCAGTCAACAGATGGGGACGTTTACAAGTCAACAACCATCTGCACGAAAAGTTCGATGACGTTTGCAGCAGCATGGAGTATCAGCTCGGAGACCATGGCTGCGGTTACCCTTGACACTGCATCACACACAGGAGCGCCTGCGATGGTGTACTCAACGACGAACCTGGGTGCACGAATGGCAAAACGTCATTTTTTCGGACGAATCCAGGTTCTGTTTACAGCATCATGATGGTCGCATCCGTGTTTGGTGACATCGTGGTGAACGCACATTCGAAGCGTGCATTCGTCATCGCTACACTGGCGTATCACCCGGCGTGATGGTATGGGGTGCCATTGGTTACACGTCTCGGTCACCTCGTGTTCGCTTCGCATTGACGGCACTTTGAACAGTGGACGTTACATTTCAGATGTGTTACGACCCGTGGCTCTACCCTTCATTCGATCCCTGCGAAACCCTACATTTCAGCAGGATAATGCACGACCGCATGTTGCAGGTCCTGTACGGGCCTTTCTGTATACAGAATACGTTCGGCAGCTGCCCTGGCCAGCACATTCTCCAGATCTCTCACCAACTGAAAACGTCTGGTCAATGGTGGCCGAGCAACTGGTTCGTCACAATACGCCAGTCACTACTCTTGATGAACTGTGGTATCGTGTTGAATCTGGGTGGGCAGCTGTAGCTGTACACGCCATCCAAGCTCTGTTTGACTAAATGCCCAGGCATATCAAGGCCATTATTACGGCCAGAGGTGATTGTTCTGGGTACTGATTTCTCAGGATCTATGCACCCAAATTGGGTGAAAATGTCCAATGAATACCAGTTTATCATCTGCATTTCTTCTTGGTGCAACAATTTTAAGGGCCAGTAGTGTACATTTGACGCCAACGATACTTGCTTAGATTTTATTAAACTTGAATGAAGCGTTAACCTGTGGCTTCAAGATGGTCGCTTGTCGGGACGTAGTTGTCTAAAAACAATCATTACCACACTCACTGGTAGTTTCACGATAACATTCTTTGAATTCACTATGTGGTCAAAAGTATCCGGACATCTCTACGTAGTACAGAATTGACTACTAGATGTCACGAGAGGTGCAGCCGCTGTTATAAAGGGAGGCGGTGAGTATTGTAACGTTGTAAAGCAGTCACAGCAGAATTCGGCGGTTAGTAGGGTCAGGGACTTTGAATGCAGACCACTAAAGAGTAATGAGTAACAAAGCTATTCCCTTTCAACACTTCGACTGCTCCCCAAGTTGCCTGTTGGTGACGCGACTGTGAAATGGAAACGCGAAGGAACAACCACAGCTAAAGCAAGCCCAGTCAGACCTCAGGCACTGACGGACAGGGGCGGTCGAGCTTAGTGGATGGTGGTTGTGAAAAATTGCATGAAATCTGCGGAATTAATCAGTCACTCGTGAGTTCTAAAGTTACGACCAGCAATGCAGCCAGCACAATTACGCTTGAGAGTTAAGAAGAATGGGGTACAATGGTCGACCAGCTCATCACATGCCACGGATTCCTGTAGTCGATGCTAAGCGATGCTTGAAGTGATGTAAACAGTGACGCCAGAGTGACACCACTGGACACTGAATGACTGGGAACGAGACGGTTTGAATAACGAATCATGCTGTAGCCTGTGCCACTCCAACGAGTGCGTTAAGATTCGGCGAGTTCCTGGAGAACGTTACCTGCCATCATGTGTATTGTGTTTTTCGTGATTAGGATATGATCTCCTTATTGCACTTAAGAAAACACTATATTTGGAAGGATGTGAATACATTTTACAGCTTTGTGTGCTGCATACGTAAGAGGAACAGTTCGGAGACGGAAATCATTTGTATCGGCATTATTATGCACCCTGTCATAAAGAAGAGTGGTTTGTGGACAGAAACATTCCTGAAAGTCCTTGGTCTACCCAGAGTCACGACCTGAACCCAATGGACCACCTTAATGATACGTTAGAACGTCGATTAGGTTCCAGACCCCAGTGTCCATCATCACTATATTCTCTCGTTTCGGCTCTTGAGG
Organism: Schistocerca nitens; assembly: GCF_023898315.1. Taxonomy (NCBI): domain Eukaryota; kingdom Metazoa; phylum Arthropoda; class Insecta; order Orthoptera; family Acrididae; genus Schistocerca; species Schistocerca nitens. The sequence continues at coordinate 508,870,465 of NC_064615.1, forward strand.
AAGAATGGGCTGCCATTCCTCTACAGACATTGAGACACCTCATTGATAGTGTCTCCAGTAGAGTTGAAGCAGTAATTAAGGCGAAGGATGAACACACCCCATTCTAATTCCCACTAACAGATGTCCTGATACTTTTCATCGGGTGGTGTGTGAATGAATAAAACTACTGGATGCTCAAATTATGAAATAAGGTTGCTCGGACTGAGGAATCAATGTACGTCATGCAATCCATTCCACTGGTCGGCATTTCACCGATAAGGTGGTCCTAAAATTTTAATTATCACTTCTAAAAAGTCAGGCTGTAACAATGAAACTGTCTGATGGCGGTAGTCCTTCAGTGCGACACATTGTTCCTAATGATGGGTGACTTGGTAGACACCTTGTTTCTTGTAGTGGAACAAGCGTTCCGGTCTACATAGTCTTAAACTGACGCGTGTCCGGCCGTCTGCTGTGGCCGGCGGTTCTAGGCGCTTCAGTCCGGAACCGCGCAGGTTCGAATCCTGCCTCGGGCATGGATGTGTGTGATGTCCTTAGGTTAGTTAGGTTTAAGTAGTTCTAAGTCTAGGGGACTGATGACCTCAGATGTTAGGTCCCATAGTGCTTAGAGCCATTTGAACCATTTTTGACGCGTGTCCGAGGAAAATCATGTGATATTGTTGTTGTTACCTTCGGTCCGAAGACTGGTTTGAATCTACTTGACAAGCTACTCTACCCTGTACAAGCTTCTTCATATGTGAATAACTACTACGATCTACATCCACTTGAACCTGCTTACTATAGAGTGCCATTTTTGTTCCTCCCGATGACTGTCTCCTCCTGGGTAGTCACCACCCGTCGATCTAAATGGAGCGTTATTTTACCACCAGAAAATTTTACCAAAGGAGATTCCATTATAATCAAGCCATATAGTAGAGCTGCATGTCCTCGGGATATTTAACGGCTGCACTTTCCCCTTGGCAGCAAGGCCACGTTGAATAATGTTACAAGGCCCGGTCAACCTTTCAGCCTGTTGGCCCAGTAGCTACTGGAAAGACTGCTGCCTATATTCAGCAATCATATGTTAGTCTGCGGCACCCGGATGTCTAGTTGTGCCTGGAAACAGAAAGGTCACAGAATTTTCGGTCTGCTTCAGAACAGCCTCCACCTCTCAGCGATGTGGAGGTGCGTCAGGAAATACACGTCATTCGGATTCCATGTTAATCTGAGATCCCTTTTCCCCGGTATTTGCGTAGGTTATGGGCACGTGACTTGCCGAAATGGCGTGCTATTGAAAGATTTGCACCAAACCTACGAATCAGAGCTTCACGATTTTAGAAACATTGTTGGAATAGCTCTGCAGATGTAAGTGGCGGCTGCTTTTTCATCTTGAACTGAGAGTACGTTTTTTTTAATTTCTATTTAACATTTTGAGCTCTATACTTCAGACGCGAAAAACATACACAACTGGCATAAAAGGTATTATTTACTTCCCGTGTCGAAGTCGAATTTTATCTTCTTTGACGCGGCAAGTAAACGGAGAATTTTTTATTCACGAAAGACTTCTTACGCAAAAAAGGCACCTGTGTACAACAGAATCATCAGTGCAAATAAGCGACGTACAAATACTCTTCTCTGATGAGTCTCAGAATAGTTTTCCGGAATGTACGTTTCATTTTGCAACTGAGGGTGCGCTGTCTTGCAACTATCTGACAGATTAAAGCTTTGTGCCCTACAGGAAACCTGGGCTTCGATGGGAATTTCTCTTATCGACTAAGCTATATCAATGCGATTGACCCCCAGCTATGGCAGTGTCATTTCTACTTTGCAAACTTCACGGAACTTGTCCCGCCTACCTTGCTGGACAAACACTACTTAAAGAACCTTTATAGCGCTCATATCCACTAGCCGCAGTCTAGGTATTGCCTCCAGACTGAATCTTTCTCACTTCAGTTTGCAGCACAACGGTATTTAAATATGTGGACAAACTACAAGCGAACGCGACCTGTAAGTGGTCATTCTGCTGTGTCGTAGGGTGTATATCCAGAGTGATGCTGTGGGTCGCGATTGGATAATCAGACTGCTCCTAACTCCTGGAATCCCTAACATAGACCACTACATCAGAGTAACTGTAGAGCATCGAAACACGCCTAGGAGCGGTGCTTTCACAGGACGAAGTACGCCGACGTGGCGTAAAGACTTGGTTTCTGCGAGAGAATTCGTTTACCGATGCATCCCACATGGCACACACACACGTTGAGCTCGCCTGGAATTACTTAGGTTATGAGTATGTCAACGATTTCATCGATCTCGTCACTTGCTAGTGGTTCTCCTCCATTAACTGATCTAGTTGAAATTTTATTTCGGACAGAAGCTGTCTGGAACGTCTTTCCTTATAGACATAAGCAAAAGCTGTTTATTTCGATGTGTAACATCTTCTCGCAGCGCATTTTGAGCGTGTATCCCTGATATTGTTTTATGACTCTTTGTTTCTTCACTTCTTTGTAAATAGTAGGTGGACTAATTATATTCATCTTGATCAACCCTTCATTGCTTTGCAAATGCTTGCAGACCATAGCTTGAAGCTTCCACCTCTAGAGTCAAACGGCTAGAGTACCTCTCATACTGGGAATCCAGTTTCCATCTCTAGTGCTTCCTATGCTCCTTAAATGACAGGACTGCTAATAAGCTTATTGAAATAGAAGCTTCAGTTCCAGTTTCGGAAGTCAACACTCGAGAACACAGCATGCTAAGCGCATTTCCCTCCAGCTGGGTCTTAGCCTGGGGATGAAACAGGGAGCGCTAGACTGATCAACCTGTCCCCTGGGTCTCGACATGGGTTTTTAAGTTTTATGTTTTTATTAGGTTAGGTCATCCAGATAGCAGCAGTACAGTAGATGTTACGAGCTCTTACCTTGGCTTATCCTTTCCACACGCTTCGAGATATCCTCGGATCTACAGGTTAATTTTATGCATCAACACCCTACCTAGAAACTATTTCTAAATTCTATATCACAGGACACAGACAGCACGTGAACGTGCCTCCAGTACCAACATACATGTTGTCTGTGGGCCTCTGGTTGCGAAGCTACCTGATCCTCCTTTTATGAGACTTTCAGTATGTCTTTTCTCGTAGCTTTCTGTGCCGCAACGGTCAAAATCAATTGCTTTGACTTGACACCTGAGTACATGTAAGCAGACCCAAGTACGCACGATGCTTCGGCAGCAAAGGAGGAAGTTCCCGGGGGCTTGCTGGATGGTTGCCAGCAGCTTTGAGACAGTGTCTGCTCTGTCGGAACAGACGCTCGAATTAGCCTGTCACCTGCTGCTTCTGGATCCATCCTCCTTACAGAAAAATAAGTTACCTCTCCTGGAAATAACAGGCTACCTCTTCCGGGCACGTGTTTGATGCCAAGTCGTGTTTGATGCCTGTATCGTTGCTTACTGTTGGCACAAATAAGTCTGCTAACTACCTTCTTCAGCTATAGTAATTCGCAAATCACCGAATAAAGGAAGGGAGACGACGTCACTGGAAACCGAGCACAAGCTGAAAATGGACAAGGTTGGCAAAGACAATCGGCCGGGTACTCTTGAAAGCAAGCAGCAACCATCCCAGCATCTGTGATAAGCGATTTAGCGAAACTACGGAGAAAATTGTCTGCAAGCCACGGAAATTGGCCCGACCTGTGTCCATGGCGAGCACATATCACTTGGTGGCAAGCGCCCTCATATCATTAGTGGGGTTGTCAGCCCACTGACACATTCGGTAGGCAGTGAGTGGCACATAGTCTTGCTGGAGTTACAGCATCACTTTGCTGATGAAGGATATGTTAAACGTATCAGTGGTCCTATTTACCCCCACCACTGCCACATGCCCCTTCCTCACTCTGGACCACAAAGGATAGTCACAAAGTTTTAATTCTCACCTTGAAAAGTTACGTAATTACTTTTTTGATTTTTTACAGCGACATGTCTGCGATCATGGTATGCACTGAAATCTCTGTACAATCATACATTAGCACGCCCCTACAGAATCCAAAACAAAACGACGCGGCCCGTAAATAAAGTTGAATATTGTGCGTAATTTCGTTTTCTGCATTTGAAGGGGAACAATGGTGCAGTTTATGCTGTGTGAATGTGTACAACAATTCACCGTCATACGACACAGTAGGTAGCGCAGGCACTTCCAGTATGGTGAAACAAGTCTGAATGGCAAAGAACGAAGTGGAAGATCATTTCCCTTTGAAGAACCGGGAAATGCGAGAGAGGTGGAGGCCCAGGTTCTCGAAGGCAGGGGTACCGCCATTGAAGCAGTAGTAGATGAAGCGAAAATCGATCATCGATCAGTTTTCAACACTTTGCATAACATTTTGAATATGAACAACGTAACTGCCACCGGGGTTGCGCTACTGCTCCCAACCGTTCAGATCTACCGACAAACCGAGACAGCGTAAAGAAGTTGTTGCTATGTCAGACCAATAGAGATGACGTCTTTAGCCCCGAAATAACTACGGACGAGTGCTAGGTGTGCCACTGTGACCCCGAGACAAAGAATCAAAGAAATCTGAGGTTCCATGTGGATTCGCTACCGCCAATAAAGACAAAGACCAACCATCTCCGCGCAAGCCATGGTGCGGTAAGCTCTTAAGGAGCATACTATAGAAATCTCCTAACTAGATTACGGGAGGCGGTCGATACAAACCATCGTGGGAAGCTGTCCAAGGGTACCCTGTCAAAGGGAAAGCTGTCCAAGGGTAAGCTCTCCAAGGGTATTTGTCCCACTGCAACATCCCAGTTCATTCTGCACAAGATTGAGACACATGTGCCACTTCTTCGGCTATTAGATTTTGCCCCACAGCCCTGCATTCCCTGCACGTGTCACTTACTGACTTCTTACTCTTTCCTCGAATACATGGCAGGCTTTCCAGAAAGACGTAGATAGTTGGTGGTCTCTCCCACGGCTTGCAGAATGGGAGTACAATGTTCGACGACGTGTTCCAGGCCGTTATGAGAATACGAATAGCACAGTAAACATACTGCAACTTTTACAAGGCGCTGCTCAGCCAGCTCACATGCAGTACGTGCTATCGCCCTAAAAATAAATAATTCTCATATTAAAATTACTTTTAGTGTCCTTTAAATCTCGTTACATTTTCAGTTTTTCGTACTGTATTCCTAATAATTCATTTACATGCTCCAAATGACTACATCAACTGAGAACTACATTTTAGGTCTCCCAAAGTATTTAACGAGGTGTGCATCTTGTTATCCTACTCTCTCTCTCTCTCTCTCTTTTTTTTTTTTTTTTTTTTGCATTTAGCCTTCTTTTTGCGTTGCTTGTAGATGAAATATATTTATCGAAGCTCCAGACACAGGAAACAAAACAGAACAGAAAATAAATGTGTGTGGGGGGAGTGTTGTACACGGAGGGTAGTGTACCTAGGAACACAGGGTCATTTCCGATTGATGGGTCGATGTTTCAGTTTAGTGACCGATTTTAAAATTACATTAACGAACGCGCTCTAGAGACTAGTGGCAGCTTCCAGAATTTTCTGCAGTTTTTAATGTTGTGAGAAATGAGTTTATTTTGCCCAGCGTTTATAAATATCATGAGCTCTACACATTTCAGTGCTGTACAATGTATTAAAGCTATTTGGATGGCACAGGTACTTCTACTGTTAGAGAGTTTTGTGGTGAGTAAAACACTATATTTTTAACAGCAGTTGTGTATTGTGTGAACGGTTAAGCCATACTTCGTCGGTCGTACACCATCTTGAACACTGAAACCGAAGGTCTTTCCTACCACGAAATGCGTCATGCTTGCAAATTGATTTTCTTTAATGTCTTAACAATTTTCCCCGTCTTGAAAATGGAAATTTGAGTTAGTTGCCAATAGCTTCTGTTTCAAAATCTCGTTAAGTAGTAACTGGTTTTTGATACCACTTCTTAATTTGATTTTACTTATTGATTATTGTATGTAACAGAGTAATAATGGAACACATAGACTATTAGATACAGTACTGACAAGATTTTATCGGATGCAGTACTTTTCAATTTTAATGAAATATTTCTTCTTAGGTACATGACCAGGTTTTGCCCTGGAACAATTTCTCACATTTGGGAAAACTTTACTTTTCTCGAGTAATTTCTGTAATCTCAGAAAAAGACTGCAGCACACAGAAATTGATTGCTATCATTTCAAATTAGAATAAGAAAATATATTAAACTTTTATTACATTTAGAGGCAAAACTCTGAAAAGTGATCAGTACTAAAACACTTTCCCTTACTGTTGTTAGAAAACACGGGTAAGACATTCATGGGTGCGACCTGAAAGATATTCTATAATTCGCCACTCACAGAAATTCAGTATACCCAGTGAATTGGACTAACTCTGCTCCTGAGTGTGGGTGAATATTCTAAAGCGGCCAAGGTAAACTAAAACGGAGAACATATGTAAGCTGTCCAATCAGGTTGACTTGTTCCGCGAAACTGAGATGTTTCACTTCTTGGGAACAATTTTGTTTTATTGGTCATAAGCTCCTTCTTTGACGACCTGATTGTGCAATGAGTGACCGGTTCCTCCACATATAAGGAACAAAAAATTACATTAAATAGCTAACACGGTGGAGTAGAGAAACCAACTTACCCACTCCGGAGGAAAACTCGGATGGTGTTGACAAGACTTAGTTGGGGGTCTTTTGTTTTTCTGATTTCCACTAAACGAGCCCTAATTCTACGTAGTCCAAGAAACTAAGCTCACATGTTCAAATGGTTCAAATGGCTCTGAGCACTATGGGACTTAACGTCTGAGGTCATCAGTCTCCTAGAACTTAGAACTACCTAAACCTAACTAACCTCAGGACATCACACACATCCATGCCCGAGGGAGGATTCGGACCTGCGTCGGTAGCGCTCGCGCGGTTCCAGATTGTAGCGCCTAGAACCGCTACCACTCCGGTCGGCAGCTCACATGTGAATGATCTTCCATAAACACACTTTACTTTAATATATGTAAATATTAATAATTCCAGAAAAAATCAACAGAACAATTTGCACACGGTTGTGTGAATTTGTTTACGTTTTCAACAATAAATTTGATTTAACTCAGGAAAGATTGGTTGTCTCAATATAACAGAGACATGTTTGCCAGAGAAAGTAGGCTGAATACAACAGCTAACTGAGGAACGAAAACCGAATTTTTACATAAGAAGAATCTATCACACCAGCTACATTCACAGATGTAACATTAGAACTAAAACCACTAACCTCTACGCAATCTGTCTATTACTCCAAAAAGATTAGTTTGCACACTTAAAATTTTTCGTAACCCACTCAGCAAAATGAAATGACAGAACTCTTTTTCCTCGATGATATCTTACGTAAGAGGTCAGAATACCTGCGTACAAGAGCATAATCATATTCAATTGTGCCACGTCTTAAGTATTCTGCGACACTTACAAATTAGTATCAGTATGCAAGGGGCGTATGAAATTTTTAAGAGTATACTGAAGGTTTCCGAAACATAACAAGAGGTGGGAAAATAATAGGAACAGGCAGTTAACTAACTTTGAAACTGGGTGGACATGAAATTACATGATGATGACTTCTTTAACGAAACAGAAGATTTCTGCATGTGAAAGAAGTTCAGATCTTAATCTGTCATTTCTTCAGTTTGTGAAACCGATAAAGAACATGACGCTGGAGATGTACTATTTTTACTCCCTGATATACGAGGCAAACATCAACAAGCGGAAGTTTTTCAGCAAGTTAAAGACGTGAAACCTCCGTATTTGATTTTTTTAATTTCATATTTTTTGTGAAAATTGCTTTGGAAAACCATGTCAGCGATATAAGTGGGAGGCAATGTTTGTACGAATACTGTTTAGTATCTGACAGGTACATATAAAAGGCGGTCATGATGCCCCAAAAACACCTCTCAGCGGAAGGTTTTATATATTTCCATATATGAATTTCCAAACTTCACTATATACTTTCTGAGAATAAAGTAGCATGAAAGCGAAGAGTCGCGAAAACTCACGGAATTCTAGGAATTAACAAGCTACACTTAACACAAGATACTTTTCAGTGCGCACGTGGATGGACTTAACAACCTGACGGCTACCATTCTTGCCGAATAAAGGCGCAGTTCCCAGGCCGATCCTATGTGCCATCAAGAAGAAATCCAAAACGTTTTGTACGTCCGTAGGCAGAACCGATAAACCACAGGAAGCTGAGTAAGGAAAGACAGAAAAGGAAAGACTCTCCACTAAGAATTAAAAAAAGAAAGAAATGCATGGAACATATTCTGCTCAGACTTTCGGATGAATACTTTTCAGGTGCTATGCGACGGGCTTCCTCTATGAGCTGTCTGAAGTAATGTTCAGTTACGATGTAGAATGTGTCCTCACAATGCCATATACGAGGTACGACAGAATGCACAAGCAAACGAGGTTCGATCAGTCACGGAAGAAACACGGCATACATATCCAAAGCGTACGTTGACATGCTACCGACACTCGGCAATGTCGATACGATGTCAGTGAAGAAGCCGTAGCCTGTTCCGTGACATATCGTGGTCGAGAAGCTCTATCGACCATCACGATCTTACGTTGCTAACCAACGGCTTTGAGGAACGAGTACTTTCAGTAGGTGTAGCAGTAGCACTGAAGACTAGCAAGAAGCGTGGATATAGACGTGTTTATGTTAGCTGCAGTCACTGGTTTCAGCCTTATATCAGTGTGGTGAATCTGTTACTGACGCAGGAGCTGCATGTGAACGATTGCATTCGAAGAGTTACTATCTGCGAATAGGTCGTAAATAATTTGACTCCGAACGCTATACAAGGTTCTATAGTGTCTAACTAAGCCAAAAATTATGATACATTACTAGGCCACAAAAAATCCTAAGTGGGTACCTCATGTCGAAGGAGTTGACCCATTAATGTATTGTGTACAATTCTTGTAGATGAAATCAACGGCCCACGTTACTTTGCAGGTACTCTGATAGGTTTGATTTATTGATTTACCACCATTAAATATGTTTTTGAGGGGTATATAAAAAATCATGTTGATGTTCCCGAGCCCACATCCCCAGACGATTTCAGTCAACACATCGAGGCAAAGTTCTGCTCCTTGACAATAGCAACTTTATTTATGTACATCTCGTCCTCAACTCGTTTAGAAGACGCACTGAGTTATGTATTCAGGATAGTGGGCATTCATTTGAACATCTGACTTAAATGAAGATTAGCCCAAGAATGTTCATCTGAATACAGCCACCTGCGTACAACATATAGAATCCACCCCTGAAACTTTAAATGTTTCCAGGTCCATAAATAACATTGATAGACATTTGATTTGGATTTATTTGTACGGAGTTAGTTTAAATACATCAGCTACGTAACAAAAAAAAAAAAAATAATGTTCTTTTAAAAAAAATTCGAACTCGTTGCTGTAGCTCTCTGGAAAATAACTAAATAAATTATGTTCATAACTTCGCAGAAGGAGTGGCGTATGTTACATTTACGTACGTAAATAAATAATTTTACTTATTATTTTACAAGTTACACAGAAAGCACCCTGAATCACAAAACATTTCGGTACACCAACCCATTGTCCGATCATGGGCATATACTTGTTCTCCAACAACACCATGACGTCGACCAGTACTTCCAGCAAAACAGTGCACCACCTCATCGCTCCTGAATTGTGTCTCAGTCATTTAAAAAGCATTTCACACTAACGAGGGTGCTTGTGTATAGATTGTTGTTGTTGTTGTTGTGGTCTTCAGTCCTGAGACTGGTTTGATGCAGCTCTCCATGCTACTCTATCCTGTGCAAGCTTCTTCATCTCCCAGTACCTACTGCAACCTACATCCTTCTGAATCTGCTTAGTGTATTCATCTCTTGGTCTCCCCCTACGATTTTTACCCTCCACGCTGCCCTCCAATACTAAATTGGTGATCCCTTGATGCCTCAAAACATGTCCTACCAACCGATCCCTTCTTCTGGTCAAGTTGTGCCACAAACTTCTCTTCTCCCCAATCCTATTCAGTACCTCCTCATTAGTTATGTGATCTACCCATCTAATCTTCAGCATTCTTCTGTAGCACCACATTTAGAAAGCTTCTATTCTCTTCTTGTCCAAACTATTTATCGTCCATGTTTCACTTCCATACATGGCTACACTCCATACAAATACTTTCAGAAATTACTTCCTGACATTTAAATCTATACTCGATGTTAACAAATTTCTCTTCTTCAGAAACGCTTTCCTTGCCATTGCCAGTCTACATTTTATATCCTCCCTACTTCGACCATCATCAGTTATTTTGCTCCCCAAATAGCAAAACTCATTTACTACTTTAAGCGTCTCATTTCCTAATCTAATTCCCTCAACATCCCCCAACTTAATTCGACTACATTCCATTATCCTCGTTTTGCTTTTGTTGATGTTCATCTTATATCTTCCCTTCAAGACACCATCCATTCCGTTCAACTGCTCTTCCAAGTCCTTTGCTGTCTCTGACAGAATTACAATGTCATCGGCGAACCTCAAAGTTTTTATTTCTTCTCCATGGATTTTAATACCTACTCCGAATTTTTCTTTTGTTTCCTTTACTGCTTGCTCAATATACAGATTGAATAACATCGGGGAGAGGCTACAACCCTGTCTTACTCCCTTCCCAACCACTGCTTCCCTTTCATGCCCATCGACTCTTATAACTGCCATCTGGTTTCTGTACAAATTGTAAATAGCCTTTCGCTCCCTGTATTTTACCCCTGCCACCTTTAGAATTTGAAAGAGAGTATTCCAGTCAACATTGTCAAAAGCTTTCTCTAAGTCTACAAATGCTAGAAACGTAGGTTTGCCTTTCCTTAATCTTTCTTCTAAGATAAGTCGTAAGGTCAGTATAGCCTCACGTGTTCCAGTATTTCTACGGAATCCAAACTGATCTTCCCCGAGGTCGGCTTCTACCAGTTTTTCCATTCGTCTGTAAAGAATTCGTGTTAGTATTTTGCAGCTGTGGCTTATTAAACTGATTGTTCGGTAATTTTCACATCTGTCAACACCTGCTTTCTTTGGGATTGGAATTATTATATTCTTCTTGAAGTCTGAGGGTATTTCGCCTGTTTCATACATCTTGCTCACCAGATGGTAGAGTTTTGTCAGGACAGGCTCTCCCAAGGCCGCCAGTAGTTCCAATGGAATGTTGTCTACTCCGGGGGCCTTGTTTCGACTCAGGTCTTTCAGTGCTCTGTCAAACTCTACACGCAGTATCGTATCTCCCATTTCATCTTCATCTACATCCCCTTCCATTTCCATAATATTGTCCTCAAGTACATCGCCCTTGTATAGACCCTCTATATACTCCTTTCACCTTTCTGCTTTCCCTTCTTTGCTTAGAACTGGGTTTCCATCTGAGCTCTTGATGTTCATGCAAGTGGTTCTCTTATCTTCAAAGGTCTCTTTAATTTTCCTGTAGGCAGTATCTATCTTACCCCTAGTAAGATAAGCCTCTACAGCCTTACATTTGTCCTCTAGCCATCCCTGCTTAGCCATTTTGCACTTCCTGTCGATCTCATTTTTGAGACGTTTGTATTCCTTTTTGCCTGCTTCGTTTACTGCATTTTTATATTTTCTCCTTTCATCAATTAAATTCAATATTTCTTCTGTTACCCAAGGATTTCTACTAGCCCTCGTCTTTTTACCTACTTGATCCTCTGCTGCCTTCACTACTTCATCCCTCAAAGCTACCCATTCTTCTTCTACTGTATTTCTTTCCCCCATTCCTGTCAATTATTCCCTTATGCTCTCCTTGAAACTCTGTACAACCTCTGGTTCTTTCAGTTTATCCAGGTCCCATCTCCTTAAATTCCCACCTTTTTGCAGTTTCTTCAGTTTTAATCTACAGGTCATAACCAATAGATTGTGGTCAGAGTCCACATCTGCCCCTGGAAATGTCTTACAATTTAAAACCTGGTTCCTAAATCTCTGTCTTACCATTATATAATCTATCTGATACCTTTTAGTATCTCCAGGGTTCTTCCATGTATACAACCTTCTATCATGATTCTTAAACCAAGTGTTAGCTATGATTAAGTTGTGCTCTGTGCAAAATTCTACCAGGCGGTTCCTCTTTCATTTCTTAGCCCCAATCCATATTCACCTACTACGTTTCCTTCTCTCCCTTTTCCTACACTCGAATTCCAGTCACCCATGACTATTAAATTTTCATCTCCCTTCACTATCTGAATAACTTCTTTTATTTCATCATAGATTTCTTCAATTTCTTCGTCATCTGCAGAGCTAGTTGGCATATAAACTTGTCCTACTGTAGTAGGCATGGGCTTCGTATCTATCTTGGCCACAATAATGCGTTCACTAAGCTGTTTGTAGTAGCTTACCCGCACTTCTATTTTTTTATTCATTATTAAACCTACTCCTGCATTACCCCTATTTGACTTTGTGTTTATAACCCTGTAGTCACCTGACCAGAAGTCTTGTTCCTCCTGCCACCGAACTTCACTAATTCCCACTATATCTAACTTTAACCTATCCATTTCCCTTTTCAAATTTTCTAACCTACCTGCCCGATTAAGGGACCTGACATTCCACGCTCCGATCCGCAGAACGCCAGTTTTCTTTTTCCTGATAACGACATCCTCTTGAGTAGTCCCCGCCCGGAGATCCGAATGGGGGACTATTTTACCTCCGAAATATTTTACCCAAGAGGACGCCATCATCATTTAATCATACAGTAAAGCTGCATGCCCTCGGGAAAAATTACGGCCGTAGTTTCCCCTTGCTTTCAGCCGTTCGCAGTACCAGCACAGCAAGGCCGTTTTGGTTATTGTTACAAGGCCAGATCAGTCAATCATCCAGACTGTTGCCCTTGCAACTACTGAAAAGGCTGCTGCCCCTCTTCAGGAACCACACGTTTGTCTGGCCTCTCAACAGATACCCCTCCGTTGTGGTTGTACCTACGGTACGACTATCTGTATCGCTGAGGCACGCAAGCCTCCCCACCAACGGCAAGGTCCATGGTTCATGGGGGGGGGGGGGGGTATGGATTATATGTACAAACAATCTGTCTACACGTGGCTGTACGTCATAGCAAAGAATGTGATACCACCTGAGTGTCAAACGTTGAAAATGAAACTTTCTTAATGTGGATGAAGTTCTTGGTATGTAGCATCTACGAATTATTTTCTAGTCTTTCTACACTAATAAAATATTTCCGTTTTCGGTAATCAAAACAGTTTCAATTTTTTCCTTTACAAAATAAGTATTGAGAGCATCTACCACTAAAATCTGGACATAATTTACCGACCTGTGCTATAAATATATAAGTAATTTGTTCCTGTGCCTGAAATGCCACCAGGAAACAGTCTCTGAATACACAGATTAATGAAGATACATCCTATGTACAGAAGGCCTGAATCTGAACAAAATGTCCTCAACATTTACAGAATACTGAAGCCCAGGTTACCTGTCTCGAGCTCCGTAAATAACCATGGCGTTCCTCACATGGAAACAGTCTGATGGAATTCATTGCTGAGACAAATCCATATTTTAAAAATTTTACTCGTCAAAACTGTGATTTTGCATAAGCAACTCATAAATTATATCAACACATAGAATGGCTCTAACACATTTAACCACTCTCAGCTTTTTGCTACATAGCAAATATCTCAAATGGTTTCACCCTAGTACACAGTTCTTAGACCGACACCTTGTGAAACGAATCTGGATCATTAAAGCGGACCGAATTCGTGACCGCTGAGCTGTTATCGCTAATACGGAATCGTCTAGTGAATGGCACGTCGGTTTTCCATTTGTGAACAGGTACCGTATATTCACTCCAAGATCACCCATTCAACTGAAATACCATCACAGAACATCCATTCGGAAGAAACGAGGTTTAAAGCACGGTCCGGCCGTCCTTAATTAGGTTCTTCAATGTTTCCACAAGTTACCTCACTTCAGTTCTAGGAGAGTTCATTTAGTAAGTTCACAGCTTATTTTTCCCCCAGATTTGTTGAAATAAACAGAGGTGCGTCTGTAATAACTATGACGCCATATGACATCAAATAGATTTTATACGCTAGCCTCCTTTTAAAACCAGAGTACACGCGAACTATATGTTACACGATGAACAGATAAACGTAGCGTAACTATCTTCCTCCTCTATCTCTTGCAGATTAAAGTTTAGTCGCTGACAGAGAACTGTTAACGAATAAAACACAACACTAGTATTCGGGACGTAGTTAGGTAAGACCACGATTTGGCTAATTTGAGTTTTCCGTAATACTGCATCAGTAGATCACACCTATCGAAAACCTGAATTACTCAGCGGCAGATTTATTATGTCATCGGCTACATGGGCGAGTACCATGTTTCTCACGACCTCGACGTCGACTCAACGTGAAAGCAGCATTTCTTTAAAATTCGAATACACATAAAACAAGGGTAAACAGCTAGGTGCATAATACGTCTCTCTCCCATCCACCCTTTAGGACCAGCTTCCTTCAGGATGGTGATAACGTAACGAGGTAGTACAGTGACTACAACACTATAATCGATTAGGGAGGAAGCGAGGCTCAAACTGCCGCCTGTCCGTCATCAGGGTTTCCTAAGTTCCTAAACATGCCCAGGTGCATGCTAAAATGAATATTTAAAATGTCTTCATATCTTTCCGCATTAAGCACAATAAAGGAAGCACATCCTAGCCACAAAAACGGTCCCATCTTCTAACACGACTTCCTCCGTACCAAACTGTTGGCCACAGCTGCATTTTCCCTCCAACTTTATATACCTTGTATGTATGTATTGAACTGGGGACATAGAAACGACGGTGAGGCTTCGTCTCCGCAGTAGTCCTCAGTGGTATACAACCCCACAACAGGCTACAGCAGTTCACTCACCCCACCGCCGCCCCACATCGAACCCAGAGTTATTGTGCCTTTCGGCTGCCGGTGGACCCCCCACCCCCGGGAATTTCTCGTAGCAGACGAGTGTAACCCCAATGTTTGCGTGGTAATTCTGGTGTACGCGTACGTGGAGCCAGTGTTAGCGCAGCAATCGCCGCCATAGTGTAACTAAGGCGGAATAAGGGGAACCAGCCCGCATTCGCCGAGGCAGACAGAAAACCGCCTTAAAAACCAACCACAGGCAGGCCGGCACACCGGACCACGACATTAATCCGCCAGGCGGATTCGTGCCGGGGACCGGCACGCCTTTCCGCTCGGGAAGTAGTGCGTTAGATGGCAAGTTAGTTTCCTTCCATCTACAACTTAGATTGTGGGACGACGTTTGGTCACCGAGGTAAATGTCAAACCGACAATGAATGAACTGTCCCTATGGGCAAGACCAGATATTGCGTTTGAACTAAAGCCAAGCGAAACAGACAGTATATATAGGAAAAAATGATTTACGTGCCGCCCATAACGGTGGCAAGTGAAGATTTTAGTCGAGTAATTAAGTTACATGTCTCTCACGAGATAGATGACAGTACTAGAAAGAGAAATTGTTTCCTCATCGTCCGCCTTTGTAACTGTGTGATGAGCGCGACGGACTGTCACTCTAAGATCTCAATGTTATTCCCGATACTGTCACGGATAGTTTCTTGATAGGATGATTGGTCGGTGCAGAAACGAATTCCAATGGTAGCGGCTGATATAACCTTGCAAGGACGTTCTGCAATACGGCACCACGAATCGGCATATTGGGTAAAGTAATGTATAAATAATAATTTATTAGCAAAAGAATGATTGCTGTTATATAAAATATGTTGAGTGACGAGCTTATTAAGCAGTATGTATGACACGAAGTTCAAGTTAACACTATTTTTAAGAAGAGCTTTATCAAATACTGAATCGGCGAGATGCGGAACGTGCGGAAAATATTGACAAGAGAAGGGACAGGGAGATAGGACTGTGATAAGACATCAAGAAATAGCTTCCATTTTACATTAGGAGCGGCAGAGGATAAAACCTGTATTGGCTGTAGTAGAAGACAGAGGTTGGAAAATATCCAATATTTAATTGAGGACGCTAGGTTGAAGAGCTACTCTGAGGTGAAGAGGTCGTCACAGAAGAGTGGTGTCAAAATAAATTAAAAAATCAAATCGTGTCGCGTGCAGGTACAAGGAAACGGAGCAGGTCTTGCCGCTCCAGAGTAAGGGTTTGGTGTCGTCTACGGTAGGAAGTGTTTGCTGTCGGTGGGGCTCGCGGCGGCAGTGATTTTTGCTTGTGTATACACTCACTCGTGTCAACAGCAGCAAACACTAAATTACACATTGTGGCGAAGTATGAGATCGAATTGACCAATTCATTCTGTTTCGACGAGCACGATTTACGTAGTAACCCGCCAATCAGGTAGGCTACCGAGATCAAATAGTTCAAATGACTCTAAGCACTGTGGGACTTAACATCTGAGGTCATCAGTCCCCTAGAGTAAGAACTACTTAAACCTAACTAACATAAGGACATCACATGCCGCGCGGGATTAGCGGAGCGGTCTAAGGCGCTGCAGTCGTGGACTGTGAGGCTGGTCCCGGCGGAGGTTCGAGTCCTCCGTCGGGCATGGGTGTGTGTGTTTTTTAGGTTTTTTATGTTAAGTAGTGTGTAAGATTAGGGACTGATGACCTTACCAGTTAAGTCCCATAAGATTTCACACACATTTGAACATTTTTTGACATCACACACACCCATGCCCGAGGCAGGATCCGAACCTGCGACCGTAGCAGACGCGCGGTTCCGGACTGAAGCGCCTGGAACCACTGCTACCGAGATCGTGCACCAACATGGCTCCTTATGTGTTCTAAAATGAGGATACGATGAATAACTGTTTTGTGATGTGCCTCCAGCATCATCCAGGAAAGCACTTTTTTACCTAAAATACTCAAACTTTTATTTGAGAATATAAACTACAACTCTTATTGGAAACCGAAAGCAGATAGTATGTATGTATGTACACAAACGAAGTACCTACACTTGGTACAAGGCAGTAGCAAATAAATCAGGAGTACAGTATTGTAAATAAACAACGCAAGTCAAGTACGTCGCAATACAACGCTTCATTCCAGTGATCGGATGAACCCCATCTTAAATAAGTATTGGCTCTGGTTTCGGAAGAGGAAGTTAATGTTGGGGAGAGATGTGTGGTAAGCCTATGCCCCACATGACTATGTATATGTCTTAGAAAGGAAAACATTCTGCTGATGTTTCGCACGACTGTAGTACATATGCGAGTATAGATATAATGAATGTTCGTCGAACACGATTTGTTTCTGAGAAATCGATGTCCAATGTTTTACAAACCTGTTGCATGCCAAGAGAGAGCTCCCGCCATTCAACACCAGCGACAGCATAACCGGCTAAGGCGGCAGACAAGAAGTCTTTCCGTGGTGCAGTCGACTCGTGTCATTTCCTTTTCCTTTTCTTCTCATCTTCCATCAACTGCTTGTGGCGTTACAACGAATCACATTTCTTCGAGCCGGCCGCTGTGGACGAGCGGTTCTAGGCGCTTCAGTCAGGTTCAAAAATGGTTCAAATGGCTCTGAGCACTATGGGACTTCTATGGTCATGAGTCCCCTAGAACTTAGAACTACTTAAACCGAACTAACCTAAGGACAGCACACAACACCCAGTCATCACGAGGCAGAGAAAATCCCTGACCCCGCCGGGAATCGAACCCGGGAACCCGGGCGTGGGAAGCGAGAACGCTACCGCACGACCACGAGCTGCGGACGCTTCAGTCAGGAACCGCGCTGCTGCTACGGTCGCAGGTTCGAATCCTGCCTCCGGCATGGATGTGTGTGATGTCCTTATGTTAGTTATGTTTACGTAATTCTAAGTCTAGGGGACTGATGACCTCAGATGTTAAGTGCCATAGTGCTTAGAGCAGTTTGAACCATTTTAAACATTTCTACGGAAAGGGGCAATAATAATGATGATACGGTCATTGTGAAACATTCGCGGCATGTTATAACAAGGAATAGTGATACAGTCGTGCGAGTATCAGCCGTATGCTGTAAGTGATTCAGAGAAGATATGGGACGGTGTGACCTCACTGCGTTCAGTGCATGAATGTATCGATAAATAATCATTTTATAGCGATTCCTTATTACATGGCTACTACACTTCGCCAAAGATGTTCCTCTATCACATGGCTTCCCAAACTCTTTCTCTGATCGGACACTTTGAGAATCCTGGTATTCTGACGGAACACCTTGTTTATTTTGAAGGTTAATAAAATTTTTAAAAAATGTCTAATAACAGAGAAATAGCAAAGAAATTTTAAAAAAGTACTTAATATAGACTAAATGTCGTATAAAACTGCCATGTTATTAATAATCTTTCGCGGAGCTTTTATTCACTTCGCGTGGATCACAAATGTTCCCGAAGGGGATATCCCGGCCGATAAATGCCATACGATCACTTCATTTCACAAATGTTCCGAGGAAACAGTTTCGGAAACCCTGCTCTATCAACATTATTATTATTGCTCCTCCCAAAATAAACATTATTCATTGTAGCGACGCACATGTTTGGTGGAAGGTAAAAAAGTGACGAGACTGGAACTTGCAATCTGCCGCCGCTGCACGACGGATGACGCTCTCTGTGGTGTCACCGCCAGACACCACATTTGTAGGTGGTAGCCTTTAAATCGGCCGCGGTCCTTTAGTAGACGTCGGACCCGCGAGTCGCCACTATCAGTGATTCCAGACCGAGCACCGCCACACGGCAGGTCTAGTCTAGAGAGACTCCCTAGCACTCGCCCCAGTTGTACAGCCGACTTTGCTAGCGATGGTTCACTGACTACAGACGCTCTCATTTGCCAAGACGACAGTTCAGCATAGCCTTCAGCTACGTCATTTGCTACGACCTAGCAAGGCGCCATATTCAGTAATTAAAATGAATTCTGAACAGATAATATTGTGAATCATGTACCGTCAAGAGCGACGTTCATCATTAATGGATTAAAGTTAAGTATCAAACTAATTACCTCCGCTTTCTGAATTCTAATTCCTTGTCATGTTCCAGACCTCACGTCAGTATAGTTCTTCCCTCCTCACGCCAGCCTGCGTGAGCTAAAACGCGTGCATTTCGGTCTCCTCTAGTAACACGGTGTTGGCTCTTCTGCCAACATAACACTCCCGTATGGTATTCAACTTAAGGTCGTAAACCAAGAACCTCGATTTCTCTGAAATGCACCAGAAGCTCGTAGTACTAGTGCTGCATTTGTTACATTTCAGTATGTACTCTAGGCGACTGATGACCTCAGAAGTTAAGTCGCATAGTGCTCAGAGCCATTTGAACCATTTCAGTATGTACTACAATCGTGGGAATGGTGAACAAACTTCGGTGACACGTTGGGTGCGTGCTTTCTTTGTTAGGCCAGGGGTCCACGTCGGTGTGTTAGTGAGGTGAGGTGAGGAGCGGGCTACTCACGTTCATGACTGCGGACTGGGCGGGCTCCAGCGCCGGCCGCTGCTCGTCTCGCACTGGCCGGCCCGGCGCGGCTATTCCTGTCCCGCGGCGGCGATGGCGGCGACGCCTATAGCGCCCGTACTGCTGCTGGTGCGGCGCTGAAAACTCGCCAGGGTGGGTCGCGACACCCCGCCTTGCCGCGCCCGGCTAAGGCTTAATTTAAACCGCGGCGGCCGCGGCCTGTGGAGGCGGAGGCGGCGGTCCCAGCCTCCAGCAGACGCCGCCGCCGCCGCCGCCGCCGCCGCCGCCGCGGTTCATCGACTCTACGGAGGGCCGCCGCGTGCCCACCGGCATACCGGGCGTCGCTGAGCGCGCGCCTATCGTGCCGCCTCCGGCAGGCAAGAAAAGCGGGCTGTGCCCAACAACGAGGCCGTCATTCACAAGCACTGCGTACTTGTTGGTACTAGCACCTGTACCGCCTCGACTTCATGGACTCCCTAAGGTGGCCTTACGCCCTGTTGTCAACAACATCAGGCGCCTACATACACAATGTGAACAAAAGTGCCCGGACACCCCTATCGCTATACGTGCGACAGCATGCGCTGCCTTACACATTCTAGACAAAAAAAAAAAAAAAAAAAAAAAAAAAAAACGACGCACCACGAAGGAGTTATGCAAACTGGTCAAAACTGATTTTCAAATAGGTTGTTGCTGTTGTGGTCTTCAGTCCAGAGACTGGTTTGATGCAGCTCTCCATGCTACTCTATCCTGTGCAATCGCCGGCCGGAGTGGCCGAGCGGTTCTAGGCGCTACAGTCTGGAACCGCGCGACCACTACGGTCGCAGGTTCGAATCCTGCCTCGGGTATGGCTGTTTGTGATGTCCTTAGCTTAGTTAGGTTTAAGTAGTTCTAAGTTCTAGGGGACTGATGACCTCAGAAGTTAAGTCCCATAGTACTCAGAGCCATTGGAACCATTTGAACCTACTACCGTTGGCCTCTGTAGACCAACAAGGCCGTTTGCAGTGATGTAGGGCGCATTCGGCCTGGAACCTTATTGACTGCAGTAGAATTGTCTTAAGTGATTAGTCCCGACTCGAAATGAGCCCCGGTGAACAGCGAAGGCATGTCTGCAACCGCTTCGGACAGTGGTCGGTTACCAACCTCACTGTCGCCACCCATACTGCTTGCCTTTGTGCTTACCAAACCCTACCTTAGCATGCAAAGTTACGAGATCTCACCCCAATTGAGAACGTTTGGAGCATTATGGGCTGTGCCCTCCAACCAACTCGATTTTTGACGACGTAACGCACCAGTTGGACAGAATTTGGCACTATATCCTTTAGAAGGACATTCAGAAAATCTATCATTCGATGCAAAGCCGAATAACTACTTGTATAAGGGCCAGAGGTGGACCAACGCGTTAATAACTTGCTCAATTTGTGAAGCTCTTTCTGTAGATCAAATCATTCAATTAATTCGTCCCATTCGGATAATTCCTTCGTGGTGCGTCTCTCTCTCTCTCTCTCTCTCTCTCTCTCTCTCTCTCTCCCTCTCTCTCTTTTAGTATCTCTTAGAAGGTATGCTCCAAAACTACGAGCATCAAAACGATTTTTCCAGGTCCCATACCTCGGGTTCTGTTGGTGGTAGAAAGGTAGGGTCGAGTGTGTTATTTACCCCTTGGGCAAGGGACTCTTTGTTTACCCAACAGAAGGATCATCTTACTTTAAGTATCCTACAGTACAGTGTCAAAATTTGATTATTACACACTTCCTTCAGATTATCCAACTGTATCAGATCGGTTCGTACTTTTTGCTTTACCTGTGGTCTATGGTGCGCCTTAAAGGACTTGTAGAGGCACCATATATTCCATGGATGGTTCCTGAGAAAACCCGAGAAACTTGGTTTCCGGGTACCAAATCCGATCCGCATAGTCCAAGACGGCTATGCACAGTAAATGGCTGAAATTTTTACGATGTATTCCTACGATCCCGATCTCGAACAAATTTGAAATTTTCTTGATAGCTTTACGCGTATCCTAGAGACTCCAAGTTATTTTACTTGTACACAATGTGAGGCGAAAACGTAGTTTATAAAGTAACTTCGCACAGTGAATTATGCTGTGAAGTTTCTCCATCATCAATCAGAAGGATTCTGAGAACCCTATGTTGTAGTACTGAATCACATACGAAACTACAAAACTTTTGTGCATATAAAATCCGATCTGAGATGTAATACTAGTTGTGCATTATTTCAGTTTCACGTAAGTGATATATCAAAATATTATTGAGCTATAAAGTTCTTTATATATGAGTGACATGCCATGCTCTTACAGGGAAAAGAAGGGAACTAGCGAAAAAATGGTCCTATCGGAGCACAAAAAAGGCGAACATGCTCCTGTTTAAAACACTCTGAAAAGTGGAGTACCAGCTGCCTCATTCTACCTTCGTCAGCATCTTTAAAAATTTTCGCAAATATATTGGCATGCGAACATATTCTGCTGAGAGTGGAGCAGACACTGACAGCGGGAGAGAGAGAGATATGAAAAAATACTGGAAGATAGTACAGAGTGGTTGAAGCATCGAAAGAGCGAAGGAAACAATGGCAGTTTGACAGAAAGAGACAGCACAGTGGCAGTGGAACACAGTTAACAGTGCTAAAGAAACAATAAAGGAGAATTGTCAATGGGACAGGAATAAAGACAAGGAGAAAGCGGAAGTGGTTGAGCGCCTGTGATAATGAGTCAGTCTGTGACAATGAGAACGAGGAAGAGAGAGAGAGAGAGAGGCAGACAGAGAGAGACAGTAAGAGGAGATAATATTAGTAGGACAGCAAGAAACCGATGTGGCTTTGAGACAGGGGCAGTGACAGTTACAGAAACACAGAGAGATAATGACAATGAGTTGGGCTGAATGTGTGAGTGAGAACTGTTTACTGAGTATGAGTCAGTTACAGTTTCCTGAGCTCGTAAGATTGAGAGATGAGTCGTATATTAAAAGAGCGGGAATAAGTTCGCATGTAAAAATGTTTTTGGAACATTTTTAAAGGTGCTGAGGAAGCAAGAAAGATGCAGCTGGTGGCCCATTTCACAGTCTGTCTTTTAAACAGGGCCATATTGACTTTTTATTTTGTCCTTCGCGAGGAGCATTTTTCCGCACGGTGACTACGAATACGGACATTACATTGGATGACATCTGACTAACAAATCCATCAGAGACGTTTCAACCCTTCTAAAGATGGCCATGTAGACTGCTGGTGATATGATTGTGAAGTGAAAATACGGAGGGTCAACAGAAGTTAAAAGACCAGGCAGTCCCCGTGTACCAACAGGCACTGTCGAGCACTGCGGGAGGGCGGCTGTAGAAATCGCACGAAATCAGTATAAGGAATCGCTCATGCGTTCCAAAGTGCTACCACAAGTTTAGTTAGCACTACTGCTGTGAGTAGGTGGTTAAAAAGAATGGGGTGCAATCGTCGAGCAGCACCTCATAAGCCACACATTTCTGTAGTCAAAGCTAAGCGACAGTTCAAGTCTCTAAAGAGCGACACCACTGGACAGGGTATAACGGGGAGTGATGAATCACGCCGTGTCCTGTGGCAATTCGGAGGAAGAGTTTGGGTTCAGCGAATGCCTGGAAAACGTCACCTGTCATCATGTGGAATGTCAAAAGTGAGGTACGGAGGAGATCGTGTTAATATATGGGTGTGTTTTTCATGGCTATGGTGTGGCCACGTTCTTACGCTTAAGAATATACTAAATTTCAAAGGATATGAACACATTTTACAGCATTACGTATTGTATAGGCGGTCGGTTCGGAGACGATGATTGTTCGTATCAGCATGATAATGCACGCTGTAATAAAGCGACGACTGTGAGGCAATGGCTTGTGGACAACAAAGTCCCTGAAATGGACTGTCCTGCCCACAGTCCCCAACTGAAGCAAAGGGAACAACTTTGGGATGAGTTCGAATGTCGACTTCGCCAGAGATACCAGCGTTCAGCACCAGTACTATCATTGGTTTCGGTCCTTATTGAAGAACGAACTGACGTCACTCCACAACATTCAGAGACCTCGCTAAAGTGTCTCCAGCAGAGATCAAGATGAAGGATGGACACACCAAATGTTAATATCCACTAACAGGTATCCGGATACTTTTGATCAGCTAGTACCGCAAAACCCCTTAAATAACCCCTCTGTGGATAAATACACCACAACCACATTTCTCGGGACTATGTCAAATGCTTCAACACTAGGCTCAAAGACTGAAACAATCTGTTAATTCACCAGGGAGCCTCTACAAGAATCACTGAAACACATCGATCGAATGTCTCCCCTGAGAACCCCAGGCATTTTCTATTTAATGAAGAATAGCATGGCAGAGGGAGGAAAATGCAATGGGCAGCCCACCATCGCCAACGGTTGCCATATGTACAGAGAAAACTTCGAGGAGGAGCAAGAGGACATAAGTGTTTAATGTCCCGTTGGCAACGATGTCGTTAGCGACAGAGTACAAGCACGGATTAGGAAAGGATGGAGAAGGAAAGAGGCCGTGTCCTTTCGTAGGAACGATCCCAGCATTTGCTTTAAGCGATTTAGGGAAATTATGGAAAATTGAGCAAGCAGTAAAGGACACAAAAGAAAAATTCGGAGTAGGTATTAAAATTCATGGAGAAGAAGTAAAAACTTTGAGGTTCGCCGATGACATTGTAATTCTGTCAGAGACAGCAAAGGACTTGGAAGAGCAGTTGAACGGAATGGACAGTGTCTTGAAAGGAGGGTATAAGATGAACATCAACAAAAGCAAAACGAGGATAATGGAATGTAGTCGAATTAAATCTGGTGATGCTGAGGGGATTAGATTAGGAAATGAGACACTTAAAGTAGTAAAGGAGTTTTGCTATTTAAGGAGTAAAATAACTGATGATGCTCGAAGTAGAGAGGATATAAAATGTAGACTGGCAATGGCAAGGAAATCGTTTCTGAAGAAGAGAAATTTGTTAACATCTAGAATAGATTTAAGTGTCAGGAAGTCGTTTCTGAAAGTATTTGTATGGAGTGTAGCCATGTATGGAAGTGAAACATGGACGATAACCAGTTTGGACAAGAAGAGAATAGAAGCTTTCGAAATGTGGTGCTACAGAAGAATGCTGAAGATAAGGTGGGTAGATCACGTAACTAATGAGGAGGTATTGAATAGGATTGGGGAGAAGAGAAGTTTGTGGCACAACTTGACTAGAAGAAGGGATCGGTTGGTAGGACATGTTTTGAGGCATCAAGGGATCACAAATTTAGCATTGGGGGGCAGCGTGGAGGGTAAAAATCGTAGAGGGAGACCAAGAGATGAATACACTAAGCAGATTCAGAAGGATGTAGGTTGCAGTAGGTACTGCGAGATGAAGAAGCTTGCACAGGATAGAGTAGCATGGAGAGCTGCATCAAACCAGTCTCAGGACTGAAGACCACAACAACAACAACATGGAAAACCCGAATAAGGATGGCCGGACGCGGGTTTGAACCGTCGTCCTCCCTGATGCAAGTCTACCATAGAGCACTTCGAGTAAGACACCCTGAAGTCATTCAAATGAAAACCCGATTCCTTTTCCGTTACGTGGATGACACGTTCGTTATATGGCTCAATGGAAGAGACAATCTCCGTGACTTCTCGCATATCTAAACTCCACACATTCTAACATCAGATTAACTATGGAGACTGATGCATAGGGAAGTCGTCGTTACTGAGCGCCATCGTCAAGAGAAGAGCAGTTGGCACACTGGGCCACAATGTCTAGCGGAACGAGACGTACACTCATCTGACCTGCACTAACAAAGCAGCCACCACCCTGCGCACAGGAGTGGAGTGCTCAGAACGTTAGCGTACAGGGCGCGCACGATCTCAGTTGCAGAAAATCTCTTCCGGGAAACGGAATGCCTCAGAACATTGTTCCAGAAAAACGGTTACTAGGAACCGCTAATTATGTGATCTCTGCGCCCTACCACTACAGTCAGCCTGCGAAGATCGATGGTTATAGTGAAAGATGCAGCCACAGCCTCTACAGAGTACACTGGCACGCTATCAGGAAAAATTGCCTGCTTACCGAAAAGACACAAAGCAAAACCCGATCTTCTACCTAACCAATAAAACATGGGCGTTATTAGGGAGAATCAAGTAAGTTCTCAGTTCACGGAAGGCCAGAGTATAGTATGAGGAGTATTGAAATGAAACCCGGTCACTAGTGTAAAGTAACGGTAACGATTTTATTAACTCAGAAACGTAGTTATTCACAGTACACATACTGAAAAATAGTCACCAAAATTGTTGGCACATTTATCCCACTGCGGCACTAGCCGACCGATTCCATCCTTGAAGAAGCTAGTAGGCTGCTGTCGTTCCAAGCCATACACTTCGTCGTCCGTTGCGAATCTATGTCCGCGAATAGCTTGTTTTAGAAGTCCAAACACATGAAAGACACGCGGTGAAAGGTCGAGACTGGACGGTGGATGTTCCAGCGTTTGCCAACGAAACTGCTGCAATGTCGTCTTCACCGCATTGGCCGTGTGTGGGCGGGAATTATCGTGCAGGAGGATAACGCCATTGGACAACATGCCTCGGCGTTTCGGCTTGATGGCTCGTCTAAGTTTCTGTAAAGTGGCATGATAACGCTGGGCATTGGTGGCGGTTCTCCGTTCCAGGAACTCAACAAGCAGTGGGATCTTGTGGTCAAAAGATAAGGACATCATGAGATTACCAGAACTAGTGTGCATGGCCTTTGATTTCTTTGCAGGTTGGGAAGGCGCATGTTTCCAGTGCTTGCTATGACACTGGCTTTCCGGTTCAAAATGGTGACACCATGTTTCGTCACCTGTGACAATCCGCGACAAAAAGCCATATTCCTCCTCACGATAACGTCGCAGATGACTCAAAGACAGCGCCATTCGAGTATTGCGCTGTTCGGCGGTCAGTTGGTGTGGAACCCACTGCGCACAGATTTTTAGAAAGTTCAATTGTTGATGCATTATTGTGTGGGCGGTGCCCACGCTAATACCCAGTAACCGATGGATCTCGTCCATGGTGATTCTGCGGTTCTCCAAGACTAAAGCATTCAATTCGACAACCATTTCCGGTGTGATGACACGATGAGTCCGTCCAGGACGAGCATCGTCTTCCAGTGACTCGCGCCCCTCAAGGAATCGTTTGCGCCATTCCACAACACTTGAACGACTCAGACTGTACTCACCGTACACAGCTTTCATCCGCGGATACATTTCACGGCCTCCAACTCCCTCCGCCGCCAAAAATCGAATCACTTCTCGTTGTTCCTGCTTTTTATTGTATTGTATGTATGTTAACCAGGGACCTAGAAACGACGGAGAGGCTCCGTCCCCGCCACAGCCGCAGTGGTCCACAACCCCACGACGACTACCGCAGTCCACTTCACCCCTCCGCCGCCCCGCACCGAACCCAGGGTTATTGTGCGGTTCGCCCCCCCCCCTCCCCCCCCCCCCCCGCCCCTCAGGGAACGTCTCACACAAGACGAGTGTAACCCCTATGTTTGCCTGGTAGAGTAATGGTGGTGTACGCGTACGTGGAGAACTTGTTTGCGCAGCAATCGCCGACATAGTGTAACTGAGGCGCAATAAGGGGAACCAGCCTGCATTCGCCGATGCAGATGGAAAACCGCCTAAAAACCATCCACAGACTGGCCGGCTCACCGGACCTCGACAAAAATCCGCCGGGCGGATTCGTGCCGGGGACCAGACGCTCCTTCCCCTTCGGAAAGCCGTGCGTTAGACCGCGCGGCCAACCGGGCGGGCCTTGATTCTGCTTACTCGCCTGCATGTTCGGTAGTGGGCGGCAGCTTGTGTGACCAACTCCTCTTCGGCGTGAAACCACACTGGCGCTATGCAACATCAAATGGTGCGCACGCGTCGGTCTCTCTACCAATAGATGGAGCCATCATACCTTCAGTTACATCGTGCCACCTTACGTGTAAGGCAAAGGTAGACGCACTGACCAGGTTTCATTTGAATGAACCTCATAGATTCCGTGTCAGTGTGACAAGAAAGGTATTGGACAAGCAGTGCGCACATCGAAAATCGCTTCCGAGAACACTATTGCACATAGTCGGCGGTTGCGGAACAATGTTTGTCCAAGATTCACGCTTCAGAATACGGACGCACCAGGATTTTAGCACAAACTTCGAAATTGTGGGACAGTGTCGTTAGAGATCGAAATAAGAACTAGCGAAGACTATATTCTGTAAAACACTACATGGTACAAAAATAAGAGGAAGTAAATGATGAAGAGATGGTAGATATGAAAATGGAAGAAAAATTGCGTGGGAAATGAAAGACTTAAACTGGGAAAGGTTCTGGTGTGGAGTAAATACTTTAGCATTATTGAGATCACTGGGAGAATTAGTAATCACAAAACCATTCCACCTGATATAGATGATTTACAAGATAGACGAAATTGCGAAATTCCCCTAGACGTCAAGAAGACTGTAAAAATCCTAATTCTAAACAACGCGGGTCTTGGCAGTTATGAAAACCGCCAAACTCTTAATTTAATAAATCATACTTGAAAAATACTGACACGAATTATTTACAGAAGGATGGGATACTCGGTAGAAGCTAACCTGAGAGATCAGTATGTTCAGTTTGGATTCCGGAGACATGAAGGAACGCCCAAGGCGATAGCCTGCCTACGTCTTATCTTAGAAGACAGAGTGAGGGAAGATACATCTGCGTTAATAACATTTGTAGATTTACAGAAATCTTTTCAAAATGTTGATTGGAATACACTCTTTTTGAAATTCTGCAGATAGCAGGTATAAATCAAAGGGACCGAAAGAATATTTACAGCGTATTCAGAAACCAAACTGCAGTTATATGAATCGAAGGGCAGAAGCAGTGGTTGAAAAGGGAGACAGGGTTGTAGCCTATCCCCTATGCCATTCAATTTGTACAAAGAGGAAGCAGTAAAGGAAACCAAGGAGAATTTTGAAGGGAGTTAAAGATCAGGGAGATAAAATAAAAACTTTTGAGGTTTGCCGCTGAACTGTAATTCTGTCAGATGACAAAGCACTAGTAAGACGTTGAACGGAACGGATAGTGTCTTGAACAGAGATAATAAGACAAACGTCAATAAGAGTAAAGCAAGGGTAATGAAATGTAGCCATATTATATAAGGCGATTCCGAGGGAATTAGATTAGGAAACGAGACACTTAAATTACGTAGTAGACGAGTTTTGATATTTGGGCTACAAAAGAACTGCTGATGGCCAAAGTAGGGACGATATAAAATACAGAGCAAGGAAGCCATCTCTGAACAGGAGGAATGCATAATATCTAATACAAATTTAAGAGTTCGACTGTTTTCTGAAGTTATTTGGCCAGCCGCGGTGGCCGAGCGGTTTATGCGCTTCAGTCCGGAACCGCACGACTGCTATGGTCGCAGGTTCGAATCCTGCCTCGGGCATGGATGTGTGTGATGTCCTTAGGTTAGTTAGGTTTAAGTAGCTCTACGTTCTAGGGGACTGATGACCTCAAATGTTAAGTCCCATAGTGCTCAGAGCCATTTGAGCCATTTGAAGTTACACTCCTGGAAATGGAAAAAAGAACACATTGACACCGGTGTGTCAGACCCACCATACTTGCTCCGGACACTGCGAGAGGGCTGTACAAGCAATGATCACACGCACGGCACAGCGGACACACCAGGAACCGCGGTGTTGGCCGTCGAATGGCGCTAGCTGCGCAGCATTTGTGCACCGCCGCCGTCAGTGTCAGCCAGTTTGCCGTGGCATACGGAGCTCCATCGCAGTCTTTAACACTGGTAGCATGCCGCGACAGCGTGGACGTGAACCGTATGTGCAGTTGATGGACTTTGAGCGAGGGCGTATAGTGGGCATGCGGGAGGCCGGGTGGACGTACCGCCGAATTGCTCAACACGTGGGGCGTGAGGTCTCCACAGTACATCGATGTTGTCGCCAGTGGTCGGCGGAAGGTGCACGTGCCCGTCGACCTGGGACCGGACCGCAGCGACGCACGGATGCACGCCAAGACCGTAGGATCCTACGCAGTGCCGTAGGGGACCGCACCGCCACTTCCCAGCAAATTAGGGACACTGTTGCTCCTGGGGTATCGGCGAGGACCATTCGCAACCGTCTCCATGAAGCTGGGCTACGGTCCCGCACACCGTTAGGCCGTCTTCCGCTCACGCCCCAACATCGTGCAGCCCGCCTCCAGTGGTGTCGCGACAGGCGTGAATGGAGGGACGAATGGAGACGTGTCGTCTTCAGCGATGAGAGTCGCTTCTGCCTTGGTGCCAATGATGGTCGTATGCGTGTTTGGCGCCGTGCAGGTGAGCGCCACAATCAGGACTGCATACGACCGAGACACACAGGGCCAACACGCGGCATCATGGTGTGGGGAGCGATCTCCTACACTGGCCGTACACCACTGGTGATCGTCGAGGGGACACTGAATAGTGCACGGTACATCCAAACCGTCATCGAACCCATCGTTCTACCATTCCTAGACCGGCAAGGGAACTTGCTGTTCCAACAGGACAATGCACGTCCGCATGTATCCAGTGCCACCCAACGTGCTCTAGAAGGTGTAAGTCAACTACCCTGGCCAGCAAGATCTCCGGATCTGTCCGCCATTGAGCATGTTTGGGACTGGATGAAGCGTCGTCTCACGCGGTCTGCACGTCCAGCACGAACGCTGGTCCAACTGAGGCGCCAGGTGGAAATGACATGGCAAGCCGTTCCACAGGACTACATCCAGCATCTCTACGATCGTCTCCATGGGAGAATAGCAGCCTGCATTGCTGCGAAAGGTGGATATACACTGTACTAGTGCCGACATTGTGCATGCTCTGTTGCCTGTGTCTATGTGCCTGTGGTTCTGTCAGTGTGATCATGTGATGTATCTGACCCCAGGAATGTGTCAATAAAGTTTCCCCTTCCTGGGACAATGAATTCACGGTGTTCTTATTTCAATTTCCAGGAGTGTATTTGGTGGATTGTAGCCTTGTATGGAAATGAAATTTGGTTGATGAGCAGTTCGGACAAAAATAGAGTAGAGGCTTGTGAATGTTGAAGATAGCCCGAAACTCAGAGTAAATCAACAGCCCTCAGATAAAACACTTGATGTGGCTGACGTCGCCGCAGGAGAAGCTGAGCAGAGTTTCTTTGTGTCTTTGAGCCGCTCTTTCGTCGCATTCAGTCAGCACATACACGAGGTGTACTTCGGTCAAATCTTGATGAGTATACCTATCTATACCGTTGTGTGTCATTGTTAACATAAAACAAACAGAATCGCAATAACAAACCCGTAACAGAACCGAGCAAGCTTAAGGATGAAGAGCGCAAAGTGGACACTATTGTTGGAGGAGAAGGAGATTAGTGTTTAACGTTCCGTCGACAACGAGGTCATTAGAGACGGAGCACAAGCTCGGATTAGAGAAGGAAATCGGCCGTGCCCTTTCAAAGGAACCATCCCAGTATTTTTCTGAAACAATTTAGGGAAATCACGGAAAACCTATTATGTGGCCGCACACTTCGGACATTGTAGCGCCTAATGCATTGGCATCCCACTTTACATCTAACCATCACGGGATGCCTGTATCACAGGATGTATATTCACCAGGAAAACCTACGTCGTCTGTGCTGTCAAAACAAAGACTTACCGGCGGCTACAACACAACATACGATCAGGCCTCCACCAACGGCCGCCAGGGACCGCTACCCTTTCGCGGAGCCTGCAAAACAGCTTCACCAGAGGTCGCAGCCAGCCTAGGGACTACTTTGCTACACCAGGCACGTGATCACAAGTAGTTCCGGCAGATACATCCGCCAACTGGCTTTATAAGGCGGCGCACTGCCGGCTAAAGGTAGTTCGACGCACCGCTCAGAAGGATACACAGATGCCGCCCCGGCAGCCACGGCCAGACGCCTCTTCTAGCTGGCCGATTTCTTGGTGTAGTCGACGAACCTCTGAATGTTGTAGAACTGTTTGTGTACGCTTCCTGTGAAGAGAGGGGTCTTTTTCTATTATTGTTGTTATTTGTTATTTTGTGTTTGTGTCGATCCACAGTCGGGATCGAGTCGGTTGTTCTTTTGGATGTTATATTATTGCTTCGTTTTGGTGAGTCCAATAAATTGTTTTTGGACTTATGTTTTCCACATATCTATTCTGCTAGTGCAGATACTTCAACCTAAATCAGGATGGCCGAAGACGGGATTGAACCGTCGTCCTCCCGAATGCGAGTCCGGTGTGCTAACCACTGCACCATCTCACTCGGTAGCACAACAGTTACCAACAGCAAGCACCATGTATCAATGGAACAGGTTTGTTTCCAAGCAAGACACATGGTGCGTGTTGTTGACATTTGTACTATTGCGAAGTTATTTTAAATGCAGTACAGGCACAAAGATAAATCTGCATCAGGAATCAAACGAACTTTAGTTACTCTGTAACTAGCCACGGAGACTAAGGTCTATTCATAACAAAACCTCCGAAAATGTTCTTTTAAAACCATCTAAATTTCATCGGTGGAGTTTGGTTTCAACCTTTTTATTACAGCTAATAAAATCATACTATTATTTTTTTAAAATTAAGAAACGGCAATGATGATAAACTGCAAGAACGTAGGAGAAAGCCTAGCTTAAGAGGGTTCGTGGATTTCCAAAATTATGCAGAAGACAGTATCTTCGCTGTACGTCCCTGTGCAACTTGGGACAGGACACAGTTGAGTCGTCACGCAGATACACACACATCAAAAAAAGTTTTGCATCACCCCAGTTCCCAGAACTTCTGAAAATACACGTTAACTGTGGATATTGTAGCACAGACACAGTCCCTTTGACTGTTCAGAGATGTCACTACGGGCCGCCCAAAGATGTAAATAACCATGCATGAGGAGCGTCTATTAGACCGAGGGGGTCCGACAGCCGATCAGTTCCAGTCATGCCACCAGGAAGGAGGTACACGACTCGTGTTGCCTGTAGATCAACCATGCCTAGACGGTCAATACCGCGGTTCGATCGCGTCCGCATTGTTACTTTATGTCAGGAAGAGCTCTCAACAAGGGAAGTGTCCAGGCGCCTCGGAGTGAACCAAAGCGATGTTGTTTGGACATGGAGGAGATACAGAGAGACAAGAACTGTCGATGAAATGCCTCGCTCAGGCCGCCCAAGGGCTACTATTGCAGTAGATGACCGCTACCTACGGATTATGGCTTGGAGGAACCCTGACAGCAACGCCACCATGTTGAATAATGCTTTTCGTGGAACCACAGGACGTCGTGTTACGACTCAAACTGTGCGCAATAGGCTGCATGATGCGCAACTTCACTCCCGACGTCCACGGCGAGGTCCATCTTTGCAACCACGACACCATGCAGCACGGTACAGATGGGCCCAACAATATGCCGAATGGACCGTTCAGGATTGGCATCACGTTCACCGATGAGTGTCGCATATTCCTTCAACCAGACAATCGTCGGAGACGTGTTTGGAGGCAATCCGGTCAGGCTGAACGCCTTAGACACACTGTCCAGCGAGTGCAGCAAGGTGGAGGTTCCCTGGTGTTTTGGGATGGCGTTAAGTGGAGACGACGTACACCGCTGGTGGTCATAGAAGGCGCCGTAACGGCTGTGCGATACGTGAATGCCATCCTCCGACCAATAGTGCAACCATATCGACAGCATATTGGTGAGGCATTCGTCTTCATGGACGACAGTTCGCACCCTCATCGTGCACATCTTGTGAATGACGTCCTTCAGGATAACGACATCGCTCGACTAGAGTGGCCAGCACGTTTTCCAGACATGAACCCTGTCGAACATGTCCGTGGTAGATTGAAAAGGGCTGTTTGTGGACGACGTGTCCCACCAACCAACTGAGGGATCTATGCCGAATCGCCGTTGAGCAGTGGGACAATCTGGACCAACAGTGCCTTGATGAACTTGTGGATAGTATGCCAAGACGAATACAGGCATGCATCAGTGCAAGAGGACGTGCTACTGGGTATTAGAGGTACCGGTGTGTACAGCAATCTGGACCACCACCTTTGAAGGTCTCGGTGTATGGTGGTATAACATGCAATGTGTGGTTTTCATGAGAAATAAAAAGGGCGGAAATGATGTTTATGTTGATCTCTGTTCCAATTTTCTGTGCAGGTTCCGGAATTCTCGGAACCGAGGTAATGCAAAATATTTTTTTGGTGTGTGTTTTAATATAGTCGGGTGTGATCCCTTCACTCTGTTGAATAGTAACGTGTATCACAGCACAGACAGCAGACAGTGCAGCTGCTTAGAATCGCCAGGCGTCGCCATTTGTCGGGTTCTAAAACACAGATGATGCACCTAATGGTATTCTGGAATGAAATTTCGATATTCAGTGATATTTCCAAAAAATGGCGGTAACGTGTCAAGTACCAGACCGCGGGCAACGCACACAGGCGTGCATTAACAGCCATGCGGCCCTCTGTGATAAAAGTAAAACTTATGTGGAAGGAAAATAACACTTTTTCTGTCTATTGAGTCATTTTGAGGTTTACAAATATCTCCTGTTATTTTTTAAAGTGATAAGTAATTTGTAACAATAAGTAGCTCTTGTATATTCGTTTTGTCGAGCTCAGGACTTCACATCACTTTACATCCATTCTCATTTTCTGCGAAACAGCAGGGAGCACTGGTTTGGGGAGTGGATCATGCTATTTTTTTCTTTTTTTTTTTAAATTCTACGTTACAACATCCGAAGAGCAGCAAAATTAACTTTTGCACAGTAATAAGTAGAAATTGCTAGACAAACTACACTGCAATATCATTAAGAATTTTCCTTTGACGAAATTGCTTTTAATAAAAATTGAACATTTGCAAACAGCAAAATTTTAAAACCTTTTAATTTTTAAGAAACACAAATGTAAATATCCAGTGCAAAACAAAATTAGTGGAAGTTAACAACTCCTGATTAGATGTGCAGCAAACTTTTATAAGAATGTTAGTTGATCGGTGAGTACAAAAACAACAACCTTTATAGGAACATTAATCGATCAGTGAATACAAACGTAAATTACAAGTGTGAAAGAGAATTAGTGAATTTAACAACTCTTGATTAAATATACACGAAAACTGATCGGTACGAGTCGCACGTGCCTGTTAGTTGTCGGCACTGAAAAACGAACAATAAAACATTCCCCCCTCTCCCCCTGAGGTAAGCAGCCAACTTAACTTATCTCATGACTGAATTAACGAACGTCAGTTAAAATCAGGCACATCTTAAAATATTACTTTTTAAATGAACGCACCACCATTTGACTGTATTATTGTTTATTTAATTACAACCCAGGTTTCGGCCTTTTATGCCATTTTCAGTCACTAGAAAATGAAATTAAAAGCCTAAAACTGGGTTGTAATTAAATAAACAACAATACAGTCAAATGGCGGTGTGTTCATTTAAAAATTATTCCATGACTGCCGCTCGGCAACATCAAAAACTGTTTAAAATGTTACTGTCTCCGTAAATGTTTTTGTTTGTTACTGAACAGGAGGCTCTTTTTTACCCTTTATTGTTATTTCATCCCCCTGCACCATATGGAGGGGAGGGGTGTGTCAGGTTTGCAGCTAACTGACAAGAAAATAACGCCGGCCGAAGTGGCCGTGCGGTTAAAGGCGCTGCAGTCTGGAACCGCAAGACCGCTACGGTCGCAGGTTCGAATCCTGCCTCGGGCATGGATGTTTGTGATGTCCTTAGGTTAGTTAGGTTTAACTAGTTCTAAGTTCTAGGGGACTAATGACCTCAGCAGTTGAGTCCCATAGTGCTCAGAGCCATTTTTTTTGACAAGAAAATATCAATGATATGACAGAATAATAAACAGAAAGGTAATATATTTATAATTAATTTAAAAGAATTTAAATGTAAAAACAAAATGGACGTTTATATATGTAAGAGATATGGATTCCTTCGCTTTTATTAAAAACAGTTGTAATAAAAGGTAAAAAAAGAAACACAATAAGATTACAGTTAAAAACATTCCAAAAATCTTGATGCAGAATACCGGTGTTAAACAGAAGCAGTGCAATGGCTGTAAATCTGGAAGGACATGCTCTGGGCAGGTAGTCTGTTGGTGAACGGGAGCGGTTGGTCGTTGAGGAGGGTAGAAGGGAGGCAGTATATGGATGAGGGACTGGTGCGAATGTGTCGAAGGGTTAGGAGTTGCTTTTGGGATAGAACAGCGTTTGAAATAAGGAGTATTAGTGAGGCTAAAATTTGATGGGAAAAAGGGGCTAGAGAAAGGAAGGTGGAAGGAGAAAAAGGGGTGGTGGAGAGAAAATAGGGAAGGGAGGGTGAGGGAACTCTGACGAGGTACATTGGGTGGGGCGGGTTTAAAGTTGATAAGAGGAGTAAATGTCTGGATGGAGTTCGTTATCTGTCTGGATGGAGGCATGGAGGCGGTTGAAGTTACCAAGCAGCTCTTAACATTAGTGTATATATATATATATATATATATATATATATATATATATATATATATATATATATATTTCGTGGAAAGTGCCTGAGCTATGATGAAATAAACGCCACCGCAGTGAAACGATGGCTTTGGAATTACCTGTAAGCCGCTGCAACTTCTGATAGCAGCGAAGCTTGAGCATAATCCGAGCACAGCCTGGTGGTCAAGCACATGTCTTACAACCGAAAGGTCGCGGCATAGAATCCACGGACGTCTGTATCTGTTTGTATAATCTAGCAAACACCTCTCAACGATAGTGGAGATTCGCCAGAAACGAAACGTGTTCCGGATTCCGCGTTCAGTTGTACGTCGCCTTTTTCCGGTTGGATAACCGGGTATAGAGAAGCACCAGGAAATTGAGCTAAACAAAATCGTTATTACTACCAAAAGATATATAGGGCAAAGGCAAAACAGGCTAAGGGAAAATAATGTCAACACCTGTAGTTAATTGTGAATGGTTTAATAATATGGGGTTGGATCCCTATTTGCCTGTAATACAGCTGCGATTCTTCTTGGAATACGGGCATGTAATAATTGTGTAGTATCCAGTGGAATGTTACGCCACTCTTCGATCAGAACCTTTTCTAACTCCTGTAGTGACGAGGGGGGCGGAAA
Organism: Schistocerca nitens; assembly: GCF_023898315.1. Taxonomy (NCBI): domain Eukaryota; kingdom Metazoa; phylum Arthropoda; class Insecta; order Orthoptera; family Acrididae; genus Schistocerca; species Schistocerca nitens. The sequence continues at coordinate 508,907,015 of NC_064615.1, forward strand.
TCTTCTCCGGAGTCTGCGCTCCACTACCGCTCACAAGGGTTTGAATATGTTCGAGTCCGGGAACTGTGCTGGTGATGGAAGACGCTGCAGTTCACTTTCATGGTCCATATACCACGATTGTGCTGTCTTGGCTGTATGAATGGGTGCATTATCGTCCTGAAATACGGCGTCATTTTTGGGGGACAACATTTGCATCATAGAGTGGATCTGATCACCTAAAATGTTCACATAATAGATGGTTGTAACACGGCCTTTGAGAATAGTGATGGGACCAGAAGAATACCATGTTATAGTGGCCCACACCATCCATGATTAACCGTAAGAATCAAACAATCGGGATTGTAGGTTCTTTTGGCGTTCTCCTGACAGAAAGCCGGCCCGATGTTCGGAATAACTAAAACGTTGAATCGTCGGCCCATATGACGTGTTTCCACTGATCAGCCGTCCAGGATTTCTGCTCCTGTCACCATGTTTTACGCTTCTTTGAGTTGGTTGTCGTCACTAATGGTTTCGGTAGATCAGCACGTCCACGAATATTCGTTTTATGGAGTTCTCGGCGAACAGTGTCGATAGATACGGGGTCTCGAAGATGGCTTATTGAGCTCTGCAGTCACTTTAGCCGACGTAGTTTTGTGTTGTTTTCACACGATTCGTGTTAGTGTGCAACGATATCTGTCATTTAGTTTTGATTTGTGCCCACTATTACGTCTACACGATGATGTCTTTCCACGTATTATGTAGGCTGTCATAACTGTTGAAACAGTTGCTCTTGACATGTTCAGTAAGTTGGCTGTCTTGGTTATTGATGCTCCAGCTAATCTGTCCCCCGCAATCTGCCCTCTTTGGAACTCTGTTAGGTCTTTCACAGCACGTCGACCTCGGTCTCCGAATGCAAATACGAAGTGTGCACTACTCGTAAACAACCTGCACTGATGCCTAGTCCGTACTGAACACGCACAGTCCAGCGCGACAAGTGCCTTAACTGCGTTGTTGACCGTCAAACACAACCATCCCTTTACTATCACTGTCAACATTATTTTGCCTGCACATAAGTACATACCTTCCCCGTTTATACTTGTTATAAATTAAAGACCCCCGCCGTGTTTTCCGCCTGTACGTGGTTGGATTCGATTGCTAGTTGCTACAGCATCTCTCCCCTGCTCGCTTCCGTCTGTATGTACTGCCTAATCTCAGGAACTACAGTAGTGAAATTGATACACGGGACGGACTGGCGCGCCGCCCCACCGACAACTGAGAAGGCGCGGACTCGTGGTGCCTCTGATGCACGACTCGCATTTTTATTGGTTTGCGGTCGGGCAGTCTGCTCACGCCTTTAGGCGCTCAAGTACGCCGGCAACTAGGGTCTACTGCTTAAGTCGTTTAATTTATATGAAAGTGAGAGATAATATTCAGTTACCTAACAGTCTTCTCCGATCTTTTGTCATAATTCTACACAATGCCCTACAAAAAAATTACCGCTACGACAGTAGCTGCTTAGTGTTAGCATTTCGAAGCTAGTTCAGTAGAACTTTATCAAATCCGAATGTGTACAATTTGGAAATCTGCCCAAACAGCACAATTATTTCAGTTCCGTGGCATTCAGTAAGAGTTTTATATGCAATTTTTTTTTATAAGGTGGGACGTGCCTTACGCGAAAATGAGATGCAAATTTTAAGACTTAATTGTTTAAAAATGCGGAAAAGAGCGTATACAGTACTATTATACTACGGTGTACATTAGTATTCACGACTCTGCAAGGACGCTACTTCTAACACAAAGACTGCACAAAGTGCTTTTCAGAGGCGCGAAACCAAGAAAAAGTGATTCGGTGCAGCGCGGCACTGCGGGTGGGGACTTCAAACCGCGCCGCTCTGTACTACAACGAACGAATTACCCCCAGTGGCAGTACATCAAAGGAAATGGTTCGTTCGTGAGCGCTCTGGTTGTCGGCGTTTCCTGTTGTTACCGACGCATGCAGGCGCACACTGGAATGCTGTTGCGCACCTACGAACACTCTGAACAATGGTTTTACCCGGCAAGGTCTGGCATTCCATAGAAATACACTGTACGAATTAATTACTACCAGTTTCAGTTAACGAATAGCACTTTAAGTGGTAACACTATTCTATTAGAAAGTATGTGTCGGTAAAATTTAATGAAAAGCTTAAGGCAATCGAGGCGAGTGATGACTGGGTGTTGTGTGCTGTCCTTAGGTTAGTTAGGTGTAAGTAGTTCTAAGTTCTAGGGGACTGATGACCATAGATGTTAAGTCCCATAGTGCTGAGAGCCATTTAAACCATTTGAGGCGAGTGATGAAGACAAGCTCTTTGTGCGCGAAAGAATGTTGCGTTTCAAATGCGATAAAACACAAATTTATGATACTTTAAGAAACAAGGTTAAGATAAGGGATGCATGGGTGAAAGGGAACAATCAAATGAAAAGAAAGGCGAAGAAGACAGGAAATGGAGAAATTAACAAGATAGTGTTGGAATGATTCTTACGTGCGCGGGCGAAAAACTTACCTTCATTTGCACCCAAGTTCCATAGTGAGGTCCTGAAAATAGGTTAAGAGCTTGGAAATATGGAGTTTAAGGCGTCCACATGATGGCTGGACAGTTTCAAAGATAGGCATAACATGAAGTGTGGGGGCGCTAAGGGTGTGCAGGAAAGTGTAGCAACAGAATGTAAGACAATACTGTACACTTTAACTGTGAATTATGAACCGAAAGACGTTTTTAATGCCGATGAAACGTGACTGTTTTATAGCGCACCGCCCTCAAAATCCCTAGCAATTCCAGGTGCAACGTTTACTGACGGAAAAACGTCCATGTAAAGACTCACTGTAGTGCTGTGTTTTTTAAGTGAAATGGAGAAGCCACTGGTGACTGAAAAGGCGCACCCGAAAGTTATCAAACGTTAAATTGGCTTGGTTCCCACCAGGTTCAACCAGCCTCACACAAACCATGGACCAGGGGGATATTTGCACAAAAAGCCGAAAGTTCATATGCTCTTGCACTGTCAGTTTCCGTTATGGATGCAGTAAACTGGATTGGCTTGGCACTTTGGCACTAAAGGAAATAATATACGAAACTGTTACCTAGAAGTTAAGCAGAACGGTGTTTGGAAGTCAGGAACGAGACGGCTATCGAAACTCAAGAAAACGAAGCCGAAATTGCTGAATTAATTAAAATGTGAAACATTTCATGTAGTGGACATGACTGCATTCGAAGTAATGACTTTCTGTGATCTCACTCCACGTTCACTCCAATAAGAGATTTAATAGAAACCCGCAACAAATATGATGATCAGGAAGAAACTAATGAAGAAGAAGAAGAGGAAAATGATGTTCCTAGAAACATTAATTCGCCTGAAGAAGCTAATGCATGTATAAACGATGTTATGAATTTTGCACCGCACAAAAATGCTCCCAATCTGTTAGAACTAACGTATAGTGCAAAAAATTGGGTAGGAAAGAAAAGATTTTGAACAGGTTATTCAAAAAGGATTCCCTCCTTGATTGGTCACGAAGAAAATGAAATGTAAAGCAAATAAACACGGGAATAATATGTATATACGTACAACATTAAACGAATTTAAGGTTAGAGTAGAAACACAAAAATGCTGTATTATTCATCAATTAGTGTAATAGCCTGGTGCTCTATTGCTCTATTACTGTGTAAATGGACATCTGCTGTGCAGGAGTGAATATATGTAAATAAGAAATTTATACTGTTGTGCATGATACCTGGCAAATTTCATGTAGACTACTGAGTTTTGTGTAATCCACAAACTTGGCCAATTTGGAAAATTTTTTTAGTCCCATGCGATTCCGTTTTGAGCAAGTTTTACTGTATTATTATAAAATACGGCTGATAACCGCGGGCCGCACGAATAGTCGATTCGGGCCGCATGCGGCCTGCCAACCGCAGTTTGACGACCACAGCAATACACTAATCGACCGTCCCCGTAACTGCCAGCGCTGGTACTGTGCGCTGACTGTCCACAACTCTAGCACACCAGCAGAGAGCGACGTTCCACTGACCGCCGTACTGGCTCACAAATCTTAGCACTGTCCAAAGAAGTTACGTCAGTTACGACAGCAATCGAAGTGCCGCCCAGCGGGCCGCAGTGAGTAGAATCGTTGACTAACGACGACTCACACTGTTTTAATAATTAAAAACAGTCTTAATCGCATTTTTTTTAAATCGGAGTGACCAGTTTCAATCCTCAAAGGATCATCTTCAGACTCTAGAACGGCAGGTGGACTTCCATGCGGCTTTTCGAAGATGATGCTGTAGTATACAGAGAGGTTGCAGCATTAGAAAATTGCAGAGAAATGCAGGAAGACCTGCAGGGACTGGCAACTGACCCATAACATAGATAAATGAAGTTACGTCAGTTACGACAGCAATCGAAGTGCCGCCCAGCGGGCCGCAGTGAGTAGAATCGTTGACTAACGACGACTCACACTGTTTTAATAATTAAAAACAGTCTTAATCGCATTTTTTTTAAATCGGAGTGACCAGTTTCAATCCTCAAAGGATCATCTTCAGACTAGAACGGCAGGTGGACTTCCATGCGGCTTTTCGAAGATGATGCTGTAGTATACAGAGAGGTTGCAGCATTAGAAAATTGCAGAGAAATGCAGGAAGACCTGCAGGGACTGGCAACTGACCCATAACATAGATAAATGTAATGTATTGCGAATACATAGAAAGAAGGATCCTTTATTGTATGATTATATGATAGCGGAACAAACACTGGTAGCAGTTACTTCTGTAAAATATCTGGGAGTATGCGTACGGAACGATTTGAAGTGGAATGATCACATAAAATTAATTGTTGCTAAGGCGGGTGCCAGGTTGAGATTCATTGGGAGAGTCCTTAGAAAATGCAGTTCATCAGCAAAGGAGATGGCTTACAAAACTCTCGTTCGACCTATACTTGAGTATTGCTCATCAGTGTGGGACCCGTACCAGGTCGGGTTGACAGAGGAGATAGAGAAGATCCCAAGAAGACCGGCACGTTTCGTCACAGGGTTATTTGGTAAGCGTGATAGCGTTACGGATACGGTTATCAAACTCAAGTGGCAGATTCTGCAAGAGAGACGCTCTGAATCGCGGTGTAGCTTGCTGTCCAGGTTTCGGGAGTGTGCGTTTCTGGATGAGGTATCGAATATATTGCTTCCCCTTACTTATATCTCCCGAGGAGATCACGAATGTAAAATTAGAGAGATTCGAGCGCACACGGAGGCTTTCCAGCAGTCGTTCGTCCCGCAGGTAATGACAGTGGCACGTAAAGTGCCCTCCGACACACACCGTCGGGTGGCTTGCGGAGTATAAATGTAGATGTAAATGTAGATGTAGATGTAGCAGGCTGCGCCGATCCACGACGCTTTACTGACTGCTCAGTCCACCTGCCGTTCTGGAGTCTGAAGATGATCCTTTGAGGATTGAAACCGGTCTCTCCGATTAAAAGAAATGTGCGATCAAGACTGTTTTTAAATTAGCAGATTAATATAAGATCACTGATAATGTTTTCAAAAATTTTATGTCACTCTGTTTTCTTTTTCTGCAATGTCTTTCACTTTTCGCTATGGTTATCTTTTTTTTCTGTCTTTAGATCACTTCACTTTTGTTCTCTTATCGTTTATACTTTGGAATCATAATGCCTTCTATTTTCAAATGTTCGTTTACAAAAGAAAAATCAGGAGTTTTAAGCAGTTTAATCAACGCACCACTCCAAAGATGATTGATTTCTGTGTGAATATTTGTGCCTCCGTCTTTGATAAACAGCTTCTTCTTCTTCTTCTTCCTAGCGTCAATCCCATCTAGTACAGGGTCCGCCGTATTCAAGATTTTCCAAATTTATTTTATTTAATTTTTGTGGCGGGATGGCCTCCCTTTGGCGGCAGCTGTCAGTTGCCTATGGAAGGGAAATCGTTTGCGCCACCAGAATATGACGTGTGTAAATTTTTTCGTGTTTTAACTGTTTGGTATCGTGTTGTCTGAGGCGGAAATTTGCCTAAACGAGACTAGGAGCCAGTCTAAAAGTCACACTCACACTAACCAGTGTCACCACGGACGGCAGTGCCTGCTCTGCAGTGTGCTCCCATAGCGCTGGCAAAAAGTTTTTTGTGGTAAGGCGTTCCATTCCTCCACCAGCGTTGTTGACAGCTGCTGTGTGGCCGTATGTGTATCTATCTTCACGTTCTGCAGTTCATCTTCGCAAAGCATCTCACACGTGCTCGAAGTAATTTAAGTGGGAATGGGCAGACCAGTCCATTCGCAGAATATCCTCTTGTTCCAAGGGCATCTCCACCTGCGCTGTTCGAAGAGATCGCACATCATCATCGATAAAAATGGTCAGGGCCCAGTACACCCCAGAAAAGACGCACATTGGAAAGGAGTACAGTGTCACAATAACATTGACCAGTGAGTGTAACGTGTGCAGAGATTTAGAGGTCAGTTCGCCCTTACAACCAAAACCATCCGTTTCGACAATGCTGGACGTTCCCTCATATGGCGAGAGTTGGAATCACGTAATGCGCCGAAGCACGTTGTCGACTTCGTTTTGGTGGTCCAGTTGTTATAGTGTGGTGGGGGGGAAGGGGGGGCGGGGCGCATAGTGTTGCAAGGGGCGTCCGTCCGTGTAGCAGAGCGTGTGAAGTTCGTTCCGTGAGCAGTCTTTCTCGGATAACGGCACTGAAGTTCTGTGTTCCTGCTTGCAAAGGCAATTACTTGTCAGAACTCAAGAATAGCTTGTTTAGTTTTCCAGCTAGGAAAGATTATTAGACACGCTCACAGCACAGAGAAAATTTCATCCAAACAAAACAGTCCGTGGGAAATATGATTTAAAGTTTCTCTCCCGTTGACTTTAAATTTGCTGGTAAGAGTAACATCGTGATTCGAGTCCACGTTAAATTGTGTGTTCCCTTGTAACTGACTGGTAAATAAGTAAAGGTCGGAGGAAGGCAATGGCATACCACCTCCAGTTGGACTATTCCTAGTAAAGCGCTGTAGTTTTCATACCAGCCTTCTGTTAATAACAGAATAGCGCTTTAGCAATGGAACAAGTACGAAAATATTTATTGTTTGATACTGAAAGTCATAACATAAGCTTCCATAAATTTCAGTACTAGATCGTGCATAGAAATTCTAAATTCTTTGTTGTTGTGTTTACGGTGTGAGAGCTACATTTTCTGTCTCATAATACAGAGATGAATCAGTGAGTCATTGAAAGCAAAACTGAGACCTGAAGTTACAAATTATAGCCATTTGTGACACAACATTGAACGTGCGTCGTTGTCACTGTTCTACTTTCTGTGCTGCGTAATTCAGTATACGTGATAGTGAATTGTAACTGAAGTGCATCTGTGCTAATACAACTAATGCGCGAATGAGTGTGCGTCTTTCTTTCATCGTGATTGTTGCGTGTAGTGTGGTGAAATTTAGCTGTGTTGTGTTAAAGATGACATTGTGAATGTGCTCAATCCTTAATGTTTTGTCGCATGTTCTCTACCAAAGTGCTACAGTGATTTTTAATGTTTAAACGTGTTATGTAATTATTTTGAAAAGGGGCTATGTCGTGCGTGATTAATGGGCCTTGTTATGTTTTGAGTAACAGTCAGTGGTACTCCATACTACAAATTGAAGTTATTACCTCCGAATTACAGTTAATTACACGCAATAAGCAAATTATTTCTGAATATTGATGATTAATATGTGTCAGTATTCTGCAGTGTAATACGATTCCGCATTAATATCAGTGACGACAGATCTCAACAGCTCAGCTTGAGGATTGCTTAATCGTAATATAAACACAGATACTATATAACTTCACATAAAATTCAGATTTTCATGTGTCGCCAAAAAATGGTGCAGCTGACATGACACTGATTTTGGAATAAAATGCGAATTAGTTTCGTTATATTCAGACATTCAGACATTCAGACTACCTGCAGCAAGTGTGCTTTCCGAATTGTTACTCACAGCTAGAATACAAACAGTGGCTAGGAAATTAATCAAAACTCGACACGCATTAGACAAAGAAAGTGGGAGCAAGTTCATGTTTTGATTCGTGGATGAGTCTGTACAACATCATTAGAAATTAGTTGAGTTATGAGTTAGTAATTATTATCAGTTTCATAAATACACTGTAGTGTTGGAATGCGTGTGTCATTATTTACGTCCGATCTCTCACGTCTCTCCAACATAGTGGACCTTAATTACCGCTTGGGCCTCACTTTTAGGTGAGAGCCCCCACATCACACAATCAACAGAGGAAGAGTGGCAAAAAAGTTAGTATGTTAGAAAGAGATGAACGATACAGTAGCGAAACACGATGAGACGCAGCAGTTCCGTCAACAAATCAGCCCCGGAGTTTTCAGTCGTTGACACGATTCTGTTTTGCAGTGAGAAGGAACAATAATATATCATCAGGAAGATAAAGTGAAAAAGACGATGTGAGTACATATCAGTTAGTGCTGAGGATCACAGACGGTGTAACGGAAAAGGAAGAACAGGTGACGAAAGAGAGCTTCAGAAAACGGGCATAAGTGATTTGTCGTTTTCTTCGTACTCAGAACTCGTAAAAGCAATAAGGAAATGTGAGGACTATAGTTGTATGAAATACTGTTATTGGTTTCTTACACCAAAAGGCGCAGTAAGAAATTCAGAAGGACTGATAAAAATATGTTACAATTGAATTTACGTCAATTATGAGCGACACAACAGATATGATGCAAAAATCATACCGACACAGTAAAAGCGTTGTAACTGACGCTAGGTGAAATTTGAAGTGGGTCTCAACATCAACTGAAGAAAATTCGTCAAAATGTGAAAGGGTCAGATGAAACGTATGAAGAGATCACTGGGGAAGTCGGAACGAACAAGACAAGTTTACACCAGCACATGCCATCGGTGGGCAGTTCCCGATTCTCCCATCAGGCAATGTGTACCACCACTGGTTCATGCTGGAGTCTCCTATCGATTGGCGTGTACCACCACTGACTCCCACTGGCGTCTCCAATCGAGTGACGTGTATTATCAGTGGCTTGAGTGTCCCATCGAATGGTATGTACCACCGGTGGCTCACACTGGAGGCTTCCATCGGGTGGCATGTACCATTGGAGGCTCACAGGCGGTGTGTACCATTGGAGCCTCACACTGGAGTCTCCCATCAGTTGGCTCACAGACAGCATGCACCATTGGAGACTCGTATCGTGGCTCATGCTGCTGGAGTCTCCCACTGGCCAGCATATAACATTGGAGGTTCACGCAGGAGTCTCCCATCAGGCAGCATGTTCCTATAGAGTGACTCATGATGGAGTTACACATCGGATGGTGTGTATCATTGGTGTGTCACACAAGAGTTTCCCATCAGGCAGCATGTAACATTGGTGGCTTACAGTACCATCTTCTGTCGAGTGGTGTGTACCACTGGTGGTCACACTGCCCATCTCCCATTGGGTCGTGCCTGCCACTGGTGGCTCACGCTGGTCTCCCAACAAAAGGCATGTACCACTAGTACCTCACAGTTTAATATTCCATCAGAAGATAAAAGAAACCAACCAGAAAAAATGTCATATGATTGAAAATTTAAATAATGGATATTGAAAGATTGTAACTCTAATTTGTCTTGTTGAATAGCGTAAGATTGTGACTTGAATTTGGTATGCTGAAATCGGGTGCTAATTAGACCATGAAAGCGGTTTAAAACTGTGAGCTGTCTTGTGAGGTTAACCGTGCGTTTACTGGGCCACTGTTTCACGACTGGGTAACTAGTCTAGGTTTACCACATTACCAATCAGACTATCATTGATTATAATCTTTTACAGTCATACAACAACCGGTAATATATCTATATAAAAAGGAGAATTTAAATAAAAAGAAAGAAATCAGTTTATATTTGCAAATTTATTTTAAAGATTGTTCATTGAAATTTCAGCATATTATACGTGAGTTATAACTGAGCTGGTGCCTTATTTACGATTGTGAGACTGTGAGATTGGAATATTACGGAACACATAAAATATGGAGTCAAGATTGGGAGACTGGATACAACACTGCATTCATAAAACAACACACAAAGAACATTGAAACGCATGCAAGAGAAAGTTAATCACTACAAACAGATTCAAATTTTTACCCAAAGAATTTCCGTTCGAACCACAATCCTGTCCGTCATGTAATTACCACACACTGGTATACTAAATTCACATTAAATCTTTGTGAAATCTTCCCAAGAAGAATAGCTGATGGCTACTTTGGTGATTACACCACATGCTCCACGTGGTCAACTTGATTTACAGAAAGCGTATAACTCCACAATAATTTAGATAATAAAAATACATTCGATCGAAAAGCAAATTACAAAAGAAAAACCTCGAACTGGTTACTAACGTCTTACTACTAACCTGATGGGTCAAACAGTTATATAAGCACGTGGTACTGGTCTCACAAAGTACACGCCACGTGGGTTGAACATAAAGAAAAGTTGGTATATTCAAAATCTTTTCAAGACGATACGTTATAATCACACAAGCATTTGCCTTTAAGACTGATCTTACTTAGAGTTACTGACCAACACGTGGTTCCACTTTACTCACAAAGTAATAACAAAGCAACTACCGCCAATTAATCTGAACTGGACACGAGAATTACACTCCGCTGCAATTAAAGATAACCTTAGCTATTTTAAAGCTAACCCGAAATAAAATGATTAAATTCTCAGTTAACCTGAACTTAACAAATCCATTGTCCTATGGACTTAACAGACACGCGCTTGGCCGGAGATCTTACCATTTCAGACGCTCGAACCGCCAGACTGCAACTGCCTACCGCCAGACTGCTACTCTCCAACTGCCAGACTCCCACTGAACTACCCAGCGTGCTCCCGAGAGTCGCTCACAAAGACCAACGGAAGGCGCCAGAGGGGCAGCTTCCTATACCAACATGACAGGGGACGGACCGGACCATACTAAGAATGGAAACCTCTCTGCTTTTAGGAACCGTAGCTACCTGTTTCAACGTTGGTCCTACTGTTCTCTAGCAGACAGCCTTGTCTGCTACCCTCAAGCATGCAGCTACAAACACATTTGATCATTCATCCTCTCACACAGAAGGGAAGGGGGATGACAGTATCTTATCATATACAGTATATAACAGAAAGCGGATGTAGGTTCCGTATGAGACTGTGTGACATGAATTACATATAAGAATTACATATAAACTGTGCTTTAAAGTGTAGTAGTGTGACGGATCGTTCTTGTTTACGTGTAAAAGTAACACGTTCCACTACTCAGTCTCCTCCCAGATAGTCAGAAACGCCACAGTAAATTTAGAAGAGGAATTTATTTCTTAAAAGACAACAATTTTGAGAAATTAAACATGAAAGGAATCCAACAGAGACCTTTCATAACCCCAACGCTCCGGGAAAAGACTGTGCAGGGAATTTTCTGGCCATGCTAGGACATTCCCAAGCAGGCTTCTCACACCCTACTTAAACCAAAAGTGTAAAGAAAAAGGCAAAAGGTCACCAGCTACTTGCTAAAACACAATAATTTCAAACATCTTTACAATCTACCAATTTCAAAGAGAGAAAAATAAAAACACACAATCTGTGACACCTATTTAAAAGATCATGTAGACCTAAATCGGTCAGCAAGTAAAAACAATGGTTCCTGTGTCATTAATATGAAAACAATTTCTGGTTGTTACCCTTATGGAGTTCACCAGTATTTGCTCATTGCAAGAGCCAACTGATCACAGGCAAATTTATGACTGTTTATTAACAGGCAAAATTTATGAAAATAGCAAAGGTGCCACAGCAATTAAAAAAAAGAACATCAAATAACATCAGTATCATAAAGTAGAACATTACAATGCACAATTCGCAAAAGCAAAAAAATCGACAAAAAAACATGTTTTACTAAGTGGTTATCGCAAAAAAATTCTATATCTTATAAAACTAATAATCTGTAGAATTAACCTAACTATGTGGCACTAATTTAATCACTCTACAATATTTCAGTTAGCAAACAATGAGCACTGTGTCATTATACTGAAAGTACAATAATTGTGTGATTGTTACCCTTAAGGGGTTCCTCACAATAAATATGCCCCATGCAAAGGCTAATCGATCACAGTCCAATGAGAATGAATAGCTATCTGACTCATAAAGGAAGCAGTGCCAAAGCAATGAATTTTCGAAACAAAATATCACAGATCTAATACCTAACACAAGAACAAACATTGATCAATAAAACAGTACAATAGTCAACATCTAAAACAAAACACCAATAAATAAAACACCTGCAAAATACAATAGTCAAAGTTTTTAAAAAAATATAGAACACCTGCAAAATACAAGAGTCAAAGTTTAATAAAGACCAATAAATCGAGTCCCTGCAAAACACACGAGTCAAAGTTTCTGTGACAGAAACACACGTATATGCATTGAACTAAAAACCGTATAATCACTGTTCACTGATACACTCACTAGTTCCACTGTTCCGTGGCACAATATAAGGGGAGGGGGAGGGGGTTCGTCGCCGCAGCTGTCAGTAGGAATTTTTGTCCATCTGTTGCGTGCGATCCCGCCGTCTCTGCCCTCTCATGAAGTTTCTCTTGTGTCACGAACATCTCGATTTTGTTCCCTGTTTGTATTGTCAAATTCGTGCAGTATCCTCGATTGACATGCCAGGTTGATATTCCTGGGCAAGGATGACACTTCAATGGCTCTTCTTCGTGTCACCCTTAGCGACCAGAGAACATCTAACCATGAATTACTGTCGCTTGACAGTGGGCATCCATCAGGAAATGTCGATAGGCGTCGTTGACGTCTGCAAGTTTCTTTGGACAGTACCTGTCAAAAGGTTCCACGCCCCTTGTGTTGTTTCTCCGCGGCCGTCTCGTCACGGTCGCGTGCGTTGCCAGGAGATGGATTTCCGCGCGGTGGACCGCTCGCCGATCTCAGGTCATTCCCTTCAGCTAGGGTCGCGCGGGCGGCCGCCCATTAGCTGCAGGTAAAGGGAAAGTGTTTGCGGCGTCCCATCCTTCTTTTGTTGTCGGCCGCGCTCCCAAAGTGGCCTGGCTGACAGCGTGTCCCGCTGGGAAACCCGCCAGTTTACAACTACCTGGCTGCTCCCGCTGTCTCTTAAGAGTTTTGCCGGTTCGCTTTCACGTTCTCAACTGCATTCACAGAAATTTTTTTATCATCCTTATGTGATTACACAATGTCATACATAATACCACTTAGTATTGTCTTTCACAATTTTTAAGAACAAAGTGAGATGAATCGACAATATAAAATTAAAAGTTAAATGACTTGACAATATAAAAAGATAAAAGTGAAATGACTTGACAATGTAAAAAAATTAAAATTAAATGAACTGACAATATCATATTTAAATCCACATCACTAATGTGGTTCACTTACGTTTTAATAAATCAAATGCTACTAATTAATTCACTAAAATGAATAGGGTTATGTCTTGCGCAAGTATAGGTTAGGAGAGCATGGGGTTCACATGTTATTTACACACACACATCCACACCTGTTGTCTATTCTACAAACTAACTACCCGTAAACATGCATTACTCTAAATTCTACTTCTATCCACTACTAATTAATCCAACAAGCTACTTCAATGCTACTTCCAACACCGTGTATACACCACTACAGCAATGTTCTAATTTGTCCTCTTCTTTACGCTCGCTGCCTACGTCTTGTCACATGATAAATATGGAGAAACTTTCCTTAAACATACACAGTAAAAAGAACAATGGTTATTTACACGCAAAAACATTTATACCAGTTCACACACCTGAAAAGAGACTCGCAATTATACATTTATCATACTCATATATTCACACATAACACAGTAAGAAAATTTCATCTAAAATTACGTTATTACAAGAATTAATCACACAGATGGCTCTGAGAAGGTAAAATATTTTAATTATACAGGTTATATTACATTTTCTTACCCATTTTGCTTCGATTTCGTTCCTTCTTTACGTTACCTTTCGCCTTCAAATCAGTTATTTCGCCTGTGGTGGTTATTCTGGATTCATTTCTCATGAATGGCAAAATTGTGGTGACCTCTATTCTGTAAAACAGTTTCATCTTTACATATTTGAACTTACAACAGACACAAAAGCTCCGAATCCTCCTGCAGTTTAAATGACAAATGTTTTGCTTCATCCTTATTACCTTAAACCAAGCTTTCCTTCGTTCCCATAATCAAAATTATTTAATCATCCTCTACCTTCAAGAGGGAAATTTCCTCATTACACATCATATAGGCTGCAGTGCATCCCGCACCAGCGAAAACAGTAGGCTGTAATGCTCACAGCATCAGCAAAACACATAAACGTCGCTTTTCTAGGACAAGTATTAACGCAGAATAATTTTTTTTTTAGGCTTTGGCTCAACATCAATCAAGACTACAAAAAGGATCCATATTTCCGTTCCATTCTCCATTTGCTGAAAAACTGCTCGTATTTGACTACCACAATAATATTTCAGAGCCACGTAAATTACACAAACCACAATTCTTCTTTCACCTTGAAGGGAATCAATATACTTACGAAATCCACAGACATCACTTTACGTACTCAGCTATAAAGAACAAAAAAGACATATATCACCAATATTAACAAATCATCGTATATTGGGAAGCCAATGGTTAAACAATCGTATTATCACATCCTGTTTTCAAGATTCCAAACTTACTCATTCCTTTCTCAGAGTTCTCGTAACTTAAAATTTTCATACAGCACGCATACTATAGTAAGAGATCCTCATTTATACCGACAGATATAGAATAGTAATAGATAGATAGTAGCACTGAAAACAGAAAATCGGAAACAAGGCTACTAACAGCTGGGGACCTGGGTTTGCCAGACCCATAATATCCACAGATCGGATATTCCCCTGAGTTCTTGCATTAATTCAGCAACGATCTTGCTTCTCTCAGGAGCGACTCCATTCAATTTACACAAAAAAAACAAACAGCATTTTACTCGTTCACAAGGAAACCTTTTATGTTCACATTAGAACCAACCTAAATCCTAATTGCACAAGGAAAGAAAACAAATTAACAACATCACTTCAATCAATCACATAAAAATATCTTTATCATTATTTTTACTAACATATTATTCAAAATTCATACGCCACAAATTTAAACTAATCAATTCATTCTCCTCTCTATAAATCCTATGTACTCATTTGCCATGTCGCTCATTTGTTCCGATTGGCGCCTTCTGGGCTGATCATTTGTCATTGCCGGTTTCGTTCATTCCCATTTGTTGGATTATGTCTGGGGTTGGCCGGCCGAATTTCGACATCATGTGGGGCTCCGCCTACAATTCTACTCCCACCGTGTTCATCGTAGTAACGATGCTGGTTGCCGTACCTGTTGCGTTCACGATCTTGTCCCCATCCTCTATCATTTTTGTTGTTCCACCTGTGTTCGCGACTGTTACCCCAGTTTCTATACGGCCGGTCCCGATTATTGTTTCGTTCGCGTCGCGACGACCAGTCACGCCGTTGATTAGCAATACGGCCACGACTGCGATCGCGCTGCTGAGCCCCGTAATAACTTTGTGCCTGATTAGGCGGGCATTCTGGTGTATTGTATTCCAACTCTTGGAGAAGCGTTTTAAACGTTTCCACGTCCTCTTTGCATCGTCCCGCAAGAATGACGTGCCGCAAGTGCATCGGCAATTTGGTGATGCATATCCTAATTAGTTCCGCAGGCCCGTATGGGTCGTATAAAAATTGATTTGCCTGCAGCATGTGGTCGAATAGGCGTGCAGGGCTGCCGAAACCAGACTGGTTCAAATTTGGTAGCATAATTATGCCATGTTTGACCCTATCTTGTGCCGCTTCCGACCAATAGGCGGAGAGAAAGGCTTGTCGAAACTCCCGAGTGGAGTTGCAGTGACGCGCTGCCGACCTCATACGACTCGCCGGTTCGCCTTCCAAATAGCCACACATATACTCTATTTTATGTGAACTTGCCCAGTCGGGAGGAAGACAGAACTCAAATTGCTCGAGCCATGCTCGTGGATGTATGCCTTTTTGAGAATTTCGGAATATCTCAAATTTTCTTACCGTAAGGAAATGTTTGAAATCAAATCCCCGCATTTCCTCCTGGCGAGGCCCTTGAATGTTTCTATTTGTCTCATGTCTGCCCCTTAAATTACATTCTTCCCTGTCGTCAAAATCTCCCTCGTGGCCGGAGTCCCTCTCTGCACTGTTCGTACGGCTATTTTTATTGCTATTGGCGAGTTCGGAATCACACGCCATGCGGTTTTCCAGATGCGCCACGCGTTCTTGTAAATCGCCTGTTACAGCTTTGTGCTGTCTGTTCACTTCAAACTGTCCCTTCTGGAATTTAAGAAGCGAACGCACTTCTTCGGTCTCTGCGGCCGCTGCCTGTGTGATATTGTTCTCGCTTTCCGTCAGCTTCATCGTGCCTACAATGTCCGCTAATGCCGCGATCTTCTCATCTATTTGTCTCTTGTCCTCCGCCCCAGTCTGCTTCAATTGTTCGACCTCCTGTTCCAACGCGTGGATCGCTAAACTGTTGTCCGCTATTGTGTTGCTAACGACCGTGGGACAATGCGTTTCAGCCTTCTGGACCCTCGAGAGTACCTGCTGACGATCTCTTTGGCATTGTTCTCTCAGCTCTTGGAAATTCCTAAGTAGCCGTTCTTCGCTTTCTTTAGATTCGGCCTCGCCACACCGCTTGCTCTGTTCTAGGGCTTGCAGACGGTCGTCGATTTGTTCAAATGTGCGGCCTAATTCTTTCATAATGTCACTTTTTATTTCACTTGCCAGATTGTTTATTCTTTGTGAGATATCATCGGACACTTTCTGCATCGACTTGTCAACTTTATTTGTCTGCTGGATTAATTTTTTGTCTATTTGTTCGCCTAGCTCGCGGATCGATTTTTCGGATAATTTTTGTTCTCGGAACAATTTTTTTGATAGTTCTTTTTGTTCTCGGAACGATTCTTTATTTTGTTGTAATAAGGCTTTCACGAGTTCTGCCAAATCAATTTGGTTAGTTGGAGGCACATTAATTTGTGGCTCTGATGTGAGGCCGTTCGTGCTGTTTTGCATTTCGTCTGAAGTATTCCCCATTGCATTTTCGGAACCGCCCGACGCGTTAATATTGGAAATCAAATTATCCCCTTGGTCCATGTTGCTTAAGTTGTCGGACCGCTTACTTTTAGCTTGGTTACGTGTCAGCATTAGTGCAATTCACACCCAGTACGCAACACACTAATCACAATAAATGTGTCCCCCAAAAATTACGACAGTCACACGAAAGATACCCAACCTAGTATGCACTTTTTCATACGCAAAACAAATTTTTTATCTTTGTTCGAAACAGTGGAATTTACAAGCGAGAGAAAAAAAAAACACACATATATAGAACAAACAAATATAGAAAACAAAACAAGACAAACAACACAACGCCGCTCAACAACGCCGTGAATCTTTTGAACGTCTGCTCAGAAACAACGCAAAAGTTGTTTGAGCGCTGTAGGGAAAAAAATTAAGATTATTCAACGCTTGCAATCTAACGTCTCAGAGATTCCAGAGTCTAGCGGAATCACAGAACAGGGTCGCCATGTGAAAGATTGTAACTCTAATTTGCTTTACTGAATAGCGTAAGATTGTGACTTGAATTTGGTATGCTGAAATCGGGTGCTAATTAGACCATGAAAGCGGTTTAAAACTGTGAGCTGTCTTGTGAGGTTAACCGTGCGTTTACTGGGCCACTGTTTCACGACTGGGTAACTAGTCTAGGTTTACCACATTACCAATCAGACTATCATTGATTATAATCTTTTACAGTCATACAACAACCGGTAATATATCTATATAAAAAGGAGAATTTAAATAAAAAGAAAGAAATCAGTTTATATTTGCAAATTTATTTTAAAGATTGTTCATTGAAATTTCAGCATATTATACGTGAGTTATAACTGAGCTGGTGCCTTATTTACGATTGTGAGACTGTGAGATTGGAATATTACGGAACACATAAAATATGGAGTCAAGATTGGGAGACTGGATACAACACTGCATTCATAAAACAACACACAAAGAACATTGAAACGCATGCAAGAGAAAGTTAATCACTACAAACAGATTCAAATTTTTACCCAAAGAATTTCCGTTCGAACCACAATCCTGTCCGTCATGTAATTACCACACACTGGTATACTAAATTCACATTAAATCTTTGTGAAATCTTCCCAAGAAGAATAGCTGATGGCTACTTTGGTGATTACACCACATGCTCCACGTGGTCAACTTGATTTACAGAAAGCGTATAACTCCACAATAATTTAGATAATAAAAATACATTCGATCGAAAAGCAAATTACAAAAGAAAAACCTCGAACTGGTTACTAACGTCTTACTACTAACCTGATGGGTCAAACAGTTATATAAGCACGTGGTACTGGTCTCACAAAGTACACGCCACGTGGGTTGAACATAAAGAAAAGTTGGTATATTCAAAATCTTTTCAAGACGATACGTTATAATCACACAAGCATTTGCCTTTAAGACTGATCTTACTTAGAGTTACTGACCAACACGTGGTTCCACTTTACTCACAAAGTAATAACAAAGCAACTACCGCCAATTAATCTGAACTGGACACGAGAATTACACTCCGCTGCAATTAAAGATAACCTTAGCTATTTTAAAGCTAACCCGAAATAAAATGATTAAATTCTCAGTTAACCTGAACTTAACAAATCCATTGTCCTATGGACTTAACAGACACGCGCTTGGCCGGAGATCTTACCATTTCAGACGCTCGAACCGCCAGACTGCAACTGCCTACCGCCAGACTGCTACTCTCCAACTGCCAGACTCCCACTGAACTACCCAGCGTGCTCCCGAGAGTCGCTCACAAAGACCAACGGAAGGCGCCAGAGGGGCAGCTTCCTATACCAACATGACAGGGGACGGACCGGACCATACTAAGAATGGAAACCTCTCTGCTTTTAGGAACCGTAGCTACCTGTTTCAACGTTGGTCCTACTGTTCTCTAGCAGACAGCCTTGTCTGCTACCCTCAAGCATGCAGCTACAAACACATTTGATCATTCATCCTCTCACACAGAAGGGAAGGGGGATGACAGTATCTTATCATATACAGTATATAACAGAAAGCGGATGTAGGTTCCGTATGAGACTGTGTGACATGAATTACATATAAGAATTACATATAAACTGTGCTTTAAAGTGTAGTAGTGTGACGGATCGTTCTTGTTTACGTGTAAAAGTAACACGTTCCACTACTCAGTCTCCTCCCAGATAGTCAGAAACGCCACAGTAAATTTAGAAGAGGAATTTATTTCTTAAAAGACAACAATTTTGAGAAATTAAACATGAAAGGAATCCAACAGAGACCTTTCAATATGTAGGTTGTATTAACTTCAAAAAAGGCAATATTTAATTTCATCTGAATATTACAAATAAGTTCAATATTATGAGCATAACTAACAAAAAACTGATGATAATAACATTGCAATGTAGTATTATGAATTTAACTAGACATAATACACTCTGAGAGAAAAAACCGACGCACCACAAAGAAATTATCCGAATGGGATGGAAATCGGTAGATGTGATATACGTATATAGTAAAACAAATGATTAAATGATTACAATTTCAGAAAAATTGGATGATTTATTCAAGAGAAAGAGCTTCACAAATTGAGCAAGTCAACAATGTGTTGGTGCACATCTGCTCCGTGTGCAAGCAATTAATCGGCTTGGCATTGAGTGACAGAGTTGTTGGATATGCTCCTGAGGAATATCTTGCCGAATTCTGTCCAATCTGATCGTTAGATCGTCAAAATCCAGAGACGTTTGGAGGGCCCTGCGAATAATGCTCCGACGGCTTTCAATTGGTGAGGCTTCCGGCGACCCTTCTGGCGGAGGCAGGTTTTAGCAAGCTCGAAGACAAGCAGTAGAAACTCTCGCCATGTGTGGGCGGGGATTATCTCGTTGAAAACTAAGCCCAGGGATGCTTACCACGAATGACAACTAAACTGGGCGTAGGATATCGTCGAGGTACGGCTGTGCTGTGTGGTTGCCGCGGATGAAATCCAAAGAGATCCCGCTATGAAATGAAAAGGCACCTCAGACCACTATTGGCTGTCGAGCCTTATGGCGGGCGACAATCAGGTCGGTATCCCACCACTGCCCGGGGCACTCAAGACACGTCTTCGGCCTCGAATCTCATTTACTGAAGCAGAGTTGTCATCAGTGACGAATCCCACTTCGAACTGAGCCCCAATGAACAGCGAATACGTGTCTTGAGAAGCGTCATTGACTTGACAATTTGCGAAACTCTCTTGAATAAATAATCCAACTTTTCTGAAATTTTAATCATATGTTTGACAGTAGATACACACTCCTGGAAATTGAAATAAGAACACCGTGAATTCATTGTCCCAGGAAGGGGAAACTTTATTGACACATTCAGATACATCACATGATCACACTGACAGAACCACAGGCACATAGACACAGGCAACAGAGCATGCACAATGTCGGCACTAGTACAGTGTATATCCACCTTTCGCAGCAATGCAGGCTGCTATTCTCCCATGGAGACGATCGTAGAGATGCTGGATGTAGTCCTGTGGAACGGCTTGCCATGCCATTTCCACCTGGCGCCTCAGTTGGACCAGCGTTCGTGCTGGACGTGCAGACCGCGTGAGACGACGCTTCAAATTGGTTCAAATGGCTCTGAGCACTATGGGACTCAACTGCTGAGGTCATTAGTCCCCTAGAACTTAGAACTAGTTAAACCTAACTAACCTAAGGACATCACAAACATCCATGCCCGAGGCAGGATTCGAACCTGCGACCGTAGCGGTCTCGCGGTTCCAGACTGCCGCGCCTTTAACCGCACGCCCACTTCGGCCGGCAGACGACGCTTCATCCAGCCCCAAACATGCTCAGTGGGGGACAGATCCGGAGATCTTGCTGGCCAGGGTAGTTGACTTACACCTTCTAGAGCACGTTGGGTGGCACGGGATACATGCGGACGTGCATTGTCCTGTTGGAACAGCAAGTTCCCTTGCCGGTCTAGGAATGGTAGAACGATGGGTTCGATGACGGTTTGGATGTACCGTGCACTATTCAGTGTCCCCTCGACGATCACCAGTGGTGTACGGCCAGTGTAGGAGATCGCTCCCCACACCATGATGCCGGGTGTTGGCCCTGTGTGCCTCGGTCGTATGCAGTCCTGATTGTGGCGCTCACCTGCACGGCGCCAAACACGCATACGACCATCATTGGCACCAAGGCAGAAGCGACTCTCATCGCTGAAGACGACACGTCTCCATTCGTCCCTCCATTCACGCCTGTCGCGACACCACTGGAGGCGGGCTGCACGATGTTGGGGCGTGAGCGGAAGACGGCCTAACGGTGTGCGGGACCGTAGCCCAGCTTCATGGAGACGGTTGCGAATGGTCCTCGCCGATACCCCAGGAGCAACAGTGTCCCTAATTTGCTGGGAAGTGGCGGTGCGGTCCCCTACGGCACTGCGTAGGATCCTACGGTCTTGGCGTGCATCCGTGCGTCGCTGCGGTCCGGTCCCAGGTCGACGGGCACGTGCACCTTCCGCCGACCACTGGCGACAACATCGATGTACTGTGGAGACCTCACGCCCCACGTGTTGAGCAATTCGGCGGTACGTCCACCCGGCCTCCTGCATGCCCACTATACGCCCTCGCTCAAAGTCCGTCAACTGCACATACGGTTCACGTCCACGCTGTCGCGGCATGCTACCAGTGTTAAAGACTGCGATGGATCTCCGTATGCCACGGCAAACTGGCTGACACTGACGGCGGCGGTGCACAAATGCTGCGCAGCTAGCGCCATTCGACGGCCAACACCGCGGTTCCTAGTGTGTCCGCTGTGCCGTGCGTTGTGACCATTGCTTGTACAGTCCTCTCGCAGTGTCCGGAGCAAGTATGGTGGGTCTGACACACCGGTGTCAATGTGTTCTTTTTTCCATTTCCAGGAGTGTATTTCAGATTTACATATTTCCGTCCCATCTGGATAACACATTCGTGGTGTGTCGATTTTCTTTTTTTTTTTTTTTTTGTCTTAGAGTGTGTTATAACCAAAACATACGACAATTCGATTGTAAAACATAATTCTATATTATAGTCTTAACTTATTGTTTAAGTTGTCTATCCAATTTCTGACAGATTTTCTGGGTGCTGACTCGTCTTCATAAAGAGTGTAGTAAGTTCAGCTTTCCTCATGGTATTATCTCCAACTTCACCTTTACATATCACTTTGTAACATTCTTACATCTTCTTCTTTATTTTCGTGCTGGCTCTTTATTCGATTCACGAAAATGTGAAACTCTTTTTGATGGTATCTGCTTTTCAGTATCCATTTGTTCAGTGTGGGGAACATTTGTGCAGAGGTGAGCAATAATTAGTTCTCTAAATTGTAAAATACGTATGTTTGCTACTCCATCTTTGATTTATATATCACAATTTTATTAGGTTACCGACCAAGTTAATTGTATAATATTTTTTCTATACTATTTAACGACTTTCTTTAAAAAACTATAGTTAAATGTCAGATGATCAAATAAATCAACAACTTTTTCGCGTTATTATTAAAAATACAGCAAAAGGCCTCAGTTAATCTTTTTTTTTTTTTGTCTGTCCATTTCAAAAATTTAACTCTGCTACGATGATCAAACATCGTAATGACACCACGTTTTTGTTTTTGATTTGCCTGTGGCGGCAGAATACCACAAATAAATGTACGTTTTTGCAAAAGATCTTCGACCAAAGGGAGATTCGCGTAATTGCTAAATGACTAGAGAACCCGACAATTCTTCACAACTGCTAAAAATGTATGGGAATTGGCTATACCTCCAAAACTCCTTCTCCTCCCTCTCTATATCTCCTCCCCCTGCCTTTGTCCATCTCCTTTTCCTCCCCCCCCCCCCTACCTTTGCCCATCATCTACCCCTCACTGCCTGTGCATCTCTCATCCTAAACTCTCTCTATGCATCTCTTCTTCTCTCATTTGTGTCCATGCCCTACTTCCCCTTCCTTATCTCTATTTTCCATTCCCTTCTCTGGCCTTTTTCTCCTCCCCCCCTCTCTGACCTTATTTATTGTTACTGCAGACGGAACCTTGATTGGGAATACAAGTCAAAATGAATGGGTACATGGGTTGGGATCATTAGTACAGGATGTTTGAGAGAGACCTTTCCAGCTGCAGGATCTGTGAGGACAGTATTTTTAAGGGGGGTAGGACGTCAAACGGGGCGTCTTGGAGCAGGAGAGGCGCCACAAGACATTTTCATTTCCACTGTCTTTACTTTTACAAATACTTTCATAAAACTTTGTCAGCATGACCAGGAAGGATTCAGGATTCACACTCATAGCAATGGAAGTTCAAGAACATAACAAAATAAATTTTGTTACATGTGAAATTTCATCATTTTTTCACTTGCTATTGGCTGCATTTGTTGCTATAGGTACACCTTTCTTCATAAGTATGAGAGATTCTTCAATGAATTTTGCACAGAATACAAACCGTACTTAACGGTATATGAAACTCTAGAATTTACTTAATTTACGAAAAAAATAACGAGCTCTTACATTTTAAAATCCATGTTTAGAAAAAACTCAAATTTTATAGTTAATTATCTCAATTTTTACCACAGATTTTAATGGATTTGCAAAATTATGGAGTTTCATACACCTGTAAGTATGGTTTGCATGCTGTGCAAAATTCATGGAAGAATCTCTCTTACTTATGCAGAAAAGTGTACCTATAGCAACAAATGCAGCGAATAGTAAGTGAAAAAATAATGAAAAACCGAGACCTCCTCTCCATGAAACCATATTTTCTCCAGTAACACTGTTTTTTGCCATTTTAACAGCATTTTTGAAAGCATCAACAATTGACTCTATACTATTTCGTATTTTGTTCGATCTATCTCCAATTTTACCTGTAGTATTGTCCAAAAAAGTAAAAATTTCAGGAACGATAAAAAACGATCATGTGTCATGGCATGTTTTATGTGTAGGTTTGTATACATGTAATTTTTAGGACAATATAGCCTAATTTCCGGTAACTGCACTACACCCATGATAAGCAGTAGCCAATAAAAGTATTCGTTTCTTCTCTTGTTACAGACTACTAAGCCTGTTGTAGCTTTCTGTTGCTGGGTAAACGATTTACGCATTGTACAGTATATTCATTTGTTATTTTTTACGATTATTCCTAATACATAACCAGTGAATACTATGTGTAAGGAAACGGTATTTCAGTCAAAGTAGTCAATTAAAAATTACTTTTCTTCCGAATACTCATTTACCGCTTTTCTCATATGGTGCCACTCGTTATTTTCACCACTTTCCTTTGATAGCGAATCAGACTCGGAAGCTTCATCCTCTGTAGTAAATCCATTAACTTCATTAATTAACGATTCACCTTCATTCCGCGCATGAACAAAATTCTTGTCTGAAGGGGTTGAGAATATTTTTGATGCTTTATTTTTCTCTGCTTCTATTTACAGATTCGTCAGACGAATCACTTATTTTCATGTCCATGTTGTCTCTCATTTATATGGGCAAAAATTACAAAATGAGAAACGCCAACCGCCGTTCTAGTTACAAGTAATGTAAAAACGTATGGTCAAAATGATCAAACGTCACGAGGTTGGTATAGATTCCAACACGAAGTTGTAACAGCGAATAGATTGAAGAAGAGCCTGGTGGAGGTCGAAGAAAATCACTTGAGGGTCCAGTATGAAACAGTATGAATATTATTCAACAGTTAACTGCAAACACACTAAATACACTTGATTTTGCTGTTACGTCAAAAATGTCCGTTCATGAACAATGTCTCTGGAAACACTGTGCACTGATAGTTTTGAACAACATTCACTCAAGCAATCAAGTAAGACGTTATACTGGACTGTTTATTTTGAAAGCGGCGTAGGTCCATTTTTTAAACAAATGAGACCATGTAATTTGTGATTATTTTATGTGAAACGGACGTACACCACCTTCTAAATAAAAGGTCAAGATATTAAAATAGCAGCCTAAGGCGTTCGAATACGACCATCGCCTACGGAAGAAGACAGGAAAAGCAGAGCCGCCAGGTGAGATAAAGCATGAACACGCGGGCCGCCCAATAGTGAGAAATGCAATAATTATCAGCACCGGCGTGAAGGTGTTACAAACAATTAAAAAGTTTAATATGCGAATTATTGTTACTGTAGAACCTCGAGTTAACCCGTAGTCCTTTTTCTCATCGTCATCGAACCGCATTACACTACGCTCTACACCCAATCGTCAGTCAACTGAACGATACATTGTACTTAAATCACAACACTTACATCGCAGACATGAAGTACCCAGGGAGAATTACCCTTAGCAAGTACAAACTATAAAGTTCGCATGGCTTTGTCTCCTAAGGACATTTCATACTGCAGTTTATCCCAGCTTTCGTGACACTGATATATAACTAAATAAAAATGATTCATCCTACAATTTAAAAGATTTTTCGACAGTTGTAGCACTTATTCCAGTCCTTCATCATAAGATTTTTATTTTATTTGAAAAATAGTTGCCAGCCGGAGTGGCCGTGCGGTTCTAGGCGCTACAGTCTGGAGCCGAGCTACCACAACGGTCGCAGGTTCGAATCCTGCCTCGGGCATGGATGTGTGTGATGTCCTTAGGTTAGTTAGGTTTAAGTAGTTCTAAGTTCTAGGCGACTGATGACCTCAGAAGTTAAGTCGCATAGTGCTCAGAGCCATTTGAACCATTTTGAAAAATAGTTTTTCAGTAATAATTGTCTTCCGATCAGTCTGTATTAGAATTGTATAAAACATCATGGTAGTTCTGCTAACATTGGCAGCGCCAGAAAATAAATCATGTAACAGATCTAAAGCAGGGCTTCCCAACCTTTTCATCTGGCGGACCCCTTCTTCAGTCGAAAATCCATGGCGGACCCCTAGTCAGTCAAGACCACAGTAACTTTAAATTTCAGAGCGAGCGAAACCCATGGGAACTGAAAGCTTCTTATTGCAAGTGCCATGTTCCCAATAACCCCCCCTACCCCCCCCCCCCCGAAGTATCAATAGTCTTTGGTTTGGAGATGAATGAAAACAACTTGAAATTAACGAACCAATTTGAATTCCCACTGTATCCACGACGACAAGGCGCCTTAGACTGCGCGGCCATTCCACGCGGCTGTGAAGAAAAGAGGCAGACCTATGATTCGAGATACAAACACATCACGAAAGAAAAGAGGCCAAGGAATTGCCTTTAAAGGACTATTGTGACATATGTTGTGCAATGCGTGGGAATACATTCACCCAGTTTACATGCGTTTCCAAAACCAGATTTCGTAAGCCGATGTCCCAGTTCCGCTTTTGGTTGGACAGGTAAACACTACAAAATCGATTCTGGAAATCTGCTTTTATAAAGCCGTTTTCAGTTCCACAATCGATTTTCTTGCCCATGTAAACAGCTCGGAAAGTCTAGTTATTTCTACATCTTTGCGTATCTACTGAACGGCAGCTGTCAGTCCATAGCCGGCAGCTACCAGGTGGCGCTGCAACAGTGTACTGTTGTTGGTAGCTGTCAACTGGCAGGCAGCATGACAACAGTTTAGCCACAGCTGACCACTTCAACTACTACTTGGGCACTATATCGTGGCAGTCAGCCTCGACTGTAAACAAATTAGGAGAAAAACAAACAGGCTCTCTTATTTCTATATAAGAAGACAAAGCATTTCACAGAACGTAAGACCTTTTTTCTCAAAGGAAAGAATTCTGGTAGAGGAGGTTTACCTTTTACAAGGTGGCACGTGAAAAGTACTCATTTGTTTACGCTCGCAGCCAGTTGCCAGAATATAGTGTCAGAGTAATAGCAAGTAATTGTAATTGAAGCATAGGCAGGCCATATTTTTAACTGAGAGGACGGAATATACACTCCTGGAAATTGAAATAAGAACACCGTGAATTCATTGTCCCAGGAAGGGGAAACTTTATTGACACATTCCTGGGGTCAGATACATCACATGATCACACTGACAGAACCACAGGCACATAGACACAGGCAACAGAGCATGCACAATGTCGGCACTAGTACAGTGTATATCCACCTTTCGCAGCAATGCAGGCTGCTATTCTCCCATGGAGACGATCGTAGAGATGCTGGATGTAGTCCTGTGGAACGGCTTGCCATGCCATTTCCACCTGGCGCCTCAGTTGGACCAGCGTTCGTGCTGGACGTGCAGTCCGCGTGAGACGACGCTTCATCCAGTCCCAAACATGCTCAATGGGGGACAGATCCGGAGATCGTGCTGGCCAGGGTAGTTGACTTACACCTTCTAGAGCACGTTGGGTGGCACGGGATACATGGGGACGTGCATTGTCCTGTTGGAACAGCAAGTTCCCTTGCCGGTCTAGGAATGGTAGAACGATGGGTTCGATGACGGTTTGGATGTACCGTGCACTATTCAGTGTCCCCTCGACGATCACCAGTGGTGTACGGCCAGTGTAGGAGATCGCTCCCCACACCATGATGCCGGGTGTTGGCCCTGTGTGCCTCGGTCGTATGCAGTCCTGATTGTGGCGCTCACCTGCACGGCACCAAACACGCATACGACCATCATTGGCACCAAGGCAGAAGCGACTCTCATTGCTGAAGACGACACGTCTCCATTCGTCCCTCCATTCACGCCTGTCGCGACACCACTGGAGGCGGGCTGCACGATGTTGGGGCGTGAGCGGAAGACGGCCTAACGGTGTGCGGGACCGTAGCCCAGCTTCATGGAGACGGTTGCGAATGGTCCTCGCCGATACCCCAGGAGCAACAGTGTCCCTACTTTGCTGGGAAGTGGCGGTGCGGTCCCCTACGGCACTGCGTAGGATCCTACGGTCTTGGCGTGCATCCGTGCGTCGCTGCGGTCCGGTCCCAGGTCGACGGGCACGTGCACCTTCCGCCGACCACTGGCGACAACATCGATGTACTGTGGAGACCTCACGCCCCACGTGTTGAGCAATTCGGCGGTACGTCCACCCGGCCTCCCACATGCCCACTATACGCCCTCGCTCAAAGTCCGTCAACTGCACATACGGTTCACGTCCACGCTGTCGCGGCATGCTACCAGTGTTAAAGACTGCGATGGAAGTCCGTATGCCACGGCAAACTGGCTGACACTGACGGCGGCGGTGCACAAATGCTGCGCAGCTAGCGCCATTCGACGGCCAACACCGCGGTTCCTGGTGTGTCCGCTGTGCCGTGCGTGTGATCAATGCTTGTACAGCCCTCTCGCAGTGTCCGGAGCAAGTATGGTGGGTCTGACACACCGGTGTCAATGTGTTCTTTTTTCCATTTCCAGGAGTGTATTATAAAGAAAAGAAATTAGCTGTAGATATCATTTTAATTTTTGTAACAAAAATATCAATGCCAACAGAATTCAATTAATAATTATTTTGTAAATGATAGAAGACAGAAACAAAATTCCTACAGAGTTATAGTTCAGGTACGTTCACTGAGCATCTACGAAGAAAACTGCTTTCATCTTTACTACAGGTGAGTCTGTAGGAATAACAATTAAATCCTAATGTGATGGTTGAAGGTGCTTCTACTGACACAGTTTTGAAAAGTTGGGTTCAGTTCTTGACAACTGGAGACGGATATCTGGTTCCGCATCTAGACAGCTTCGGTACTTAGTTTTGTGGGCAGCACAGATCGAGAATCCAGATTCACAAAAGTATGTTGTGGCAAACGGAAGAAGTACACTTTTTGCCTTTTCAATAAGGGGGTAGTATTTCTTGTTATCCAAACGGATCCAAAAGTGTGAGTAACCGTCAATGCCAAAACTTGATATCAAGTTAGGGTCTGTGGCAATTTCTGTCAACAACTCATATTCATTTGATGATAGAATGTTCGGCTTTTTGGATATAGTGAATGGGTCGACCACCCGTTCGTATTTCTCCAGCTTCTCATCTTCAGCTGTTGGGAAATAATGCTCCAACAATGACATCAAGCTTCGGAGGTGCTCCAGGATTTGATGAAACAAATTCTTCCCAAGCGCCAATGATTTGTTTTTCAAAAACTCCTTGAGAAGAGGAAAACACTCGACCTCCCCCTCCTCGACACTCTCTGCCCAAAAATTGATTTTCCTTTTGAATGCTCGAACTTTGTCGATAGCAGTGACTTTTGTTTCACTTTGCTCTTGAAGTGAAATATTCATTTCGTTCATTTTGGAGAAAATATCTGACAAATAGGCAAGTATGCACTGCCAATTTTCGTCATTAATAAGGTCTGCTAATTTGGTGATATGCTCCAAAAGGAAACACTTCCAATAATTCGTACAACCGAGAGAGAGCATTCCCACGTGAGAGCCACCTCACTTCTGTGTGGAGAAGCAGGGGATGATGAAGGCTTCCCGTATCTTCACACAGTATTGTGAAAAGTCTTGATTTTATGTATTTAATGATCTGAATGGATTTGTCTAAAACTTTCTTGAACGAAACAGGCATTTGTTTCATAGCTAAAGCGTATCTGTGGAGAGCACAATGACTACTGCTGCAATTCTTGGCGTTTCCTTTTATTTTCGTTATTGCTCCGACTGTAGGACCCGTCAAAGGTTTTGCACCATCTGTACACACATCTATGCAATTAGACCTTGAAACTTCATTAGTCCTTAAGAAAATCATCCAATAGGCGGAATATTTCAGCACCTGTTGTGTTGGCAGGTAGTGGTCTGCACAATAAAAGGTCCTCCTCAAAACATCCAGAATATTCATAACGGACAAAAGCCAATAAAATTGCTAATCCTGCAACATCAGTGAATTCATCTATCTGCAGAGTAAATGAATGGTGTTGGATGCGAGAAACTAGAGTGTCTTTGTGTCTTTCACATCGTTTGACATGTCAATAATGCGTCTTTTGACAGTATTGTTTGATAATGGCACCGAAGATACAAGCTTTATTGCCTTTTCATCTATCATGCAAGAAACAATATCATTAACACACGGCTTTATGAGATTTTCTGCAATGGTATGAGCTTTGCCTGTTTTTGCCCCTCGACAACTAACCAAGAAATAAACTTTTAATGAATTTTCATTAATTGTTTTTGCATCAGTTTTCATGTAATGCTGAGAAGCAGCTAGTTCAGCACTCTTTCTTTTGGAAAAATCGATGTCTTTAGCCTGGGAATCCGGGTGAGTACCTTCAAAATGACGGCGCAATTTAACTGGAACCATTGAACTGTTCGGAAGGACTTGCGCACGAATTACACACTGATCTTTACCCTCCTTTGTCTCCATAAAGTCCATTTCTAAATGGCCTTCATTGTACTTACGCTTCTTGGTTATTCCACTTCCACAGGATATTGCAACCATTGGAGTACTTGCAGCGTTTTCACATAATAAATCCGGCTGTGGAGCTTCTTGTGATTGTTCTTCCTTTGGCCGTCCTCCCTCCACATTCATTTCAACTTGGAACTTCCCTTGTTATGAAGGCGATGGAGAAACTACTCCCTTCTTCAATGATCCTGACATCAGCCACCAATCCATATTAGAAGTAATAAATTGGTCAAAAATCGACTTATGAAATAGGTAGTGCACTGACAAAGCAAGTTTAACATTTAATTATGCCTGGGGCTGCAAACGTGCCAGCGAGCGCTGTGATTGGTCGACAAAGCTTGCTCCGCGCATGCGTAAAAGGTTTCTTCAGCGCATCTAGCGCAGTGAGCCGGCGCACAAACGACCCCCGTATTGTTGCGAAACAGTCGATTAGAGAAGCCGCGTTCTCAGGCACTAAACTGTGTATGCGCTCTCACTTAGGAACCGCAAAGGCTACTTGGGAATACGACCTGAAGTAAAAGTACTCATGTTTTTCACACGAAAAAAAAAATAGTGATGAATTTGATTTTAACATTTTTATTCAATAATTTTACTCATTATTTTACACGATTTGGTGAAAGGTGGCCGCGGACCCCCTAGAAAAAGCCGGCGGAACCCTAAGGGGTCCACGGACCACACGTTGGGAAGCCCTGATCTAAAGGATTGTTTTATGCGGAAGTTTCAGTCCTGAGCACGTGCTCTAGTTGTCCCAGGTGGAAACAAGGGCTTGTTAGACAGCATTAAAATGTTCCCATGACGATGAAAATCGCGACTTAGCATAATCTACGACAGCTCTTTATACTTTCAACGATTCTAATATTCTTGAAGTCCTACACAGAAGAGTTAACTAATCATAAACTCAGTGTTGACTTAGCATTGCTTCACGAGAAGGATATTAAACAGTAACTGTTGATACTGAAGATAAGAATAATACGCTGACAAGTATATATCGTCATACAAGGAAAAAGAAGCAGAGTCGAATGTCTTTGTTAACTACACAATAAATTTTGCGGCACCTCGTCTCATCAAAACATCACCGTCAGCGTAAAATCTGCAGCGGCATCGCTGCCATTAATTACAACGTGACTAACTTCCTTTCTAATAATAACCATTCCTGCTGGAGGAATTTTAATGGCGTCGGGAGCGTTGTGCTTTCTATTCGAGGAAGAAGTTCGTATTTTGGAGCAGAAAAGTGACGCTATTTCTGGAAAATTAACAGGCAGCGGAAATACTACACCGATGATTCACATAAGCGCACACCGCTAGTTTTCTTCCTGAGGATCGTAAAATTCTGTTTGTCAGCTGGTAGCAAAGCAGTCAAAGGACCAGCGCGAAAAAGCTTACTGTAAAAAATTCAGAATTATTGAAAGAGGTCTGTGAATTGTAAAGGTAAATCATTTTAACCTGTGCGATAAATATTGGTATTTCAACGCAGAAGACGTTTTTCAAGATAAATTTTGATAATGCTAGATAGTAGAGGAAAGGTGCCTAATATGAGACACACTTTTGTAAACCCATTTGAAAGACCTAAAAGTAAGTGCAATTCTATTTTTGTGATGGTAATAAGATCTTACATTATTTAATTTTATCATACAATTATCGTATTTGCAATAATAAACAATCTTTCAGAGTAGTTATTAAATCTTCACAAACAAGGCATTTCATAGAAATGAGACCAAGGTTTCCTAATATGAGACAGTAATAATATTTTGCTTTAATTATTTTATTAGACAATAATGACATGTGAATATACAATTTTTACATGTTCATTAATTTCTGTTATCTTTCACTCATTTCACATTACTTCGGTTTATATTTACGACATCCGGGGCAAACAAAATTGTCTTCTGTGACACCGCAATCTTCATGAGCCCAGCGATAACATTTCGTGCACTGTGCCCATTTCTCCCCGTGTTTGCCTTCAGAAAAGCGCCCAGTACAGAACAGACACTCTGCGTCATCGTCATCACTGTTGTCTGAATCCCCACTGTCATCAAGATGGACATCGGATGCCGAGACACTAGACGATTCTTCTGCTTTAGGTCTACGATTTGAAGCTTTTCCACTCTTCTCCACAAATAACTTTCTCGCTGCTTTCTTAGCTTCAGCCTCTGATTTCTTCTGTTTAGATTCTTGCAATTGCTTCACATAAGGAGTTGAAGTTAGTAACGCAGCAGGGCACGAACGCGATGTTTGACCTATTTGACTAACTCCAGGTGGTTTTTCGATGTGTGGGAGAGGTCTGATGTCTGCCGGGCTGACAGCTTGACCATCACCATCAGTAGCTTCATTTTCGTTTTTGGCATCTCTTTCTTCAAGAGCGTCAGCATGGCGATGAATTGAAAATTCGTGTTCCCTAAAGATGTTTCTGTTGCATGGGATGAGACCTGTTTTTCTGAAGGCATTCACAGATGCTTCCATTTTTGCTGCTCGCTTGTAAGCTGCCCCAAATAACTTGCCTATTAATAATGGTGTGATAACACGACCTGGGTTACTTGCCAACCACGTTTCTATCTCTTGGGCATAGTAATTTATCAAAGGCCCCATAAATCCGACGTCAAGTGGCTGCATTTCATGCGTTGAGTGAGGTGGCAAACATGCAGTATGAACATTATTTTCACGTGCTTTATCTAACACATCGAGATTCTTTGCGTGGGAATAATGCCCATCAAGAATCAAAATGACAGGGTCATTTGAAGATGGCTTTACATGACTCACAAAATGATCAAACCACTGAGTAAAAATGTGAGTTTGTATCCAGCCACTTGGATGACAAGCTGATATTGATCCTGCAGGTGCACCGTCTATCAAGTTCCAGAAAACATTCCAATTTCTGATCATAAGACTAGTCAAAGTAATCCCTGTTTATGATTATTTAATCAAATTAAAATAAACGCAGTTGCCAAAATTTTACTACAATAAATGATGAAATATTGTTATCTCGTGATAGTATTACGTAAATTACATATAGAAATTCGTGAGAGAACGAGTTCCCCCAATATGCGATAGGTACCGTAATAAGCGACACTGTCGCATATTTGGATCCCCATACTATCGCATATTAGGAATTTCGCCATCTTACAGAAAGAATCACGCACTTGCTAACAACGTTCGTTGGAAAATGAACCTAACTGTCAATAATTATAGGTAATACCGTTACAAATAACAACAATAAAAGAGTGCAGTAATATCCACTCACCTTTAAGCTGAAATATTGTCTCAACACCGATGTCGCAAATACTC
Organism: Schistocerca nitens; assembly: GCF_023898315.1. Taxonomy (NCBI): domain Eukaryota; kingdom Metazoa; phylum Arthropoda; class Insecta; order Orthoptera; family Acrididae; genus Schistocerca; species Schistocerca nitens. The sequence goes on from NC_064615.1 coordinate 508,940,729, forward strand.
CAAACTCAAGAAATTTTGTATCAACCTCTACGTACTGTGTCCGGCTCAACTATGGCGTCCTACTCGCTGTGCCGTCGTCTGGCACGCAGTAGACGTGTTTAAGAAACTCTCCACCAGAGTGCAACCCCTAACGTGAGCACAGTTGGGGTGTCTCATATTAGGGAACATCGCATAATAGGCACCTTTCCTCTACGTCATTTCTACTGTGATTATGTTTTTGAACTTTCTGAACACTGTATTACTTTCTTCTTGAATAACTGTTAGTATTCACTGACAAATTATTAATAGCTTTATTCTCAATGCATATAAATTACGTGTCTCTTTCACGGTTTTTTTGTTTACGCAATTCAAAAGCTAAGATTTCACAAAAATTAACGTACTATAATTTGTGCTTTCTCATAAGCGAATGTGGTCCATATCTTGTATTTAATGTTTTGTCTTGTTCGATAATTTGCTCTCACTGTATATGTTACAAGATGTGTAAAAATGTTATAAAATTTTAAATTATTATTAATTTCATGTACATCTAAAGTAATGATAACCATTAGCTGTCTGAAATAAAAAATCGAAAAACTCAGTTTCTTCATCAGTTAATAATGAAAATGTTGACATGGGTGTCACATAATTCAAATCAGTGATCTTCGCATTTAATGACATTTATTTTGAAATTATCTGTCTGTAAAAAACTGAAATAATGATTTATATGGATCAAACTAAATTATGATAACGAATCAATTACAAGTCATGTAAAAAACTGAAATGTTGTCAAACACTCAAATACTCGAAAGTATCACTCTTTAGCTCCCGTCACATGTAATTTTTTTCCCACAGTTCCTGGGGGATTTTCAATGCAGACTTGTTGAAAACACATTCGAATAATAATTGAAAACTGAATTATGGACCAGCCTTTGGCGTTTCATTTATTAGACTAGGAATCATTTCCAAGACAACTGAGACAATGGGAACGATTGCTGATGGAAAGATGATAAACTGAGATAAGTATAAAAGTTTTCATCTACCTTAATGAGAAAATATTAAACTGTTCTAACTATCACTCTTGTTAAAGTTCAACTTCTAAACGTGTGATTGCACAGGAGTCTCATGTGACAACCTCAGATTGATTTAATCGGTAAGGAAGAAAGATGGTGAGGCACTTCTGCTACTTCACTCGTAGAACAAACACTTCACTGTTCCTTCAAACAGCCATGAATGTTCGAAGGACATTGTATAGTACACCGTAATACAAAGGCGCTGCAAAATACTCTTTATTTTGTGTTGTGCTTGAAGGAAGAAGACATTTAACACCAGTTGTGAAATAAGTTATCCACAACAGCTGTACGATTAACAACCGCAAAGTTTGTTATTGCAGTGGCTGAATAGAGAGATGATGCACTTATTACAGAATACACATTAATAGGAAGATATATATGAAGATGGTATCTGTTCTTTCGGACATGTCCGAAAGGACAGATACCATCTTCATACATACTTAAGGCTAACCGGCCATTGACCTTCTTCTTCTCTGCTGGATGCACACGCATTGCCTGGACTCTTACGGGACTCGGTAAGATTGTCAGCCGCAAGTAATGAGTATAATGGGCAGGGGCTTTACGAATGTAGTGTGTGAACATTAAGTTGGGAATGTGGGTCTCACGGGGATCGTGCAAGGGATAAATCTCTGCAGTCGCATTATCTTCTGTGCCCTTGGTGGCTCACATGGATAGACCGTCTGCCATGTAAGCAGGAGATCCTAGGTTCGAGTCCCGCTCGGGGCACACATTTTCAACTGTCCCCGTTTATGTATATCACCGCCTGTCGACAGCGTAGGGTCTTGATTTAATTGTCATTGCATCAATAGGAAGAGATAAAACTTATTTAAGACTTATTAGCAGAAATTATAAGAGAGCCAGTTACACAAAAAGTATAATCTTGTGATCACTAGAGTCACGCAAACGTTTATTCTAATGAATTGTAGAGTTGACGTGGGCAATACAAATCAAATTAAACTAAGAGACACTGCCATTTTACAACAGATCCATCAGGGGATTCGGAAATTAACATGCTTAGATATTATATTAATACAGTAGAAAATAAATAAAATGAGCTGGTATTTCAGTCTTTGCACAAGAAAATGACATTACGTTTGTCTGAGTACAATATAGTTATAAGTATAAAAAAAATTAAGTAACTATAGCATCAACTAGATTTACAAGGCCTTAAAAATTACGTATACAAAATTTTTGAGTATTCAGAGGATATAAAAAGAAACACTTTTTACGTGATTAAAATGTCATATGTGCACTATGAAGTTTCTGATGCTAGTGAAGTTCACCAATGGTGTTCAAACCGCCGTGCGGTGAATATTGTTTTAGAGATATTGCTGAAAATGTTGTCTGTTTACATTAATACATAACTCGCATCTGCGTGCTAATGATTGTCAAACACGTTCAGAATAACCAGATGCTTCACGAATAATGGCTGCACCTTCAGCCAAATAGGAAAGCAGTTTTTGTCTCGTACACCAGTCGCTCCACCCCCCGATAAAAACAAATCTATAGGAGGTCAACAACATATCTAAAATAATATTCGTTACACGGCAGTTTGAAGACTCTCTGCACATCCCTAGCGTCAAAACCCTCAAGGAACTCTTAGGGGGAAGTGATATTTTCGTCACATAAGAAATTAATAGATCTACAACCCTGATAAAATATATATTCATGCAAAAATTTGAAATTAAACACACAACAGTTTTTTCAGCTTTCCTCGGCGTGATTGATTAATGGTGTGCTTCCGGGTGTTCAGTCGACTTGTTGATTCCATTTTTCAACTCGGCAGAACAGTCTAAGCACACCATTTGTACACATACCTTTCCTCTGGTATATATACTGTTAGATTATAATGTACTGTTAGTTACACAAAGCAAATTACATATTATCTATTCTACATCTTCCCAGGTTTCGACTTAATGCAATTCGTTGATTGTCGTGCTTTAAAGTTGTGTTATACATTTCCTGTTTTTCGTTTTGTATCTTTTGCAATTGATCAGGCGTTCACTTGAGAAAAATATGTCGGTGCTCCCAAGACGTTTTCACTTGTCACCCACGAAAAATGAAATAAACGAAGGTAATAACAATATCAGTACAGAGAAACATAATGAGACGAGAGTAAACTTCACAGTTTTTCAACACCTCCGCGAGCGCAGCGCTGCCGGGCGGCTAGTCCGTGTAACACGCTGACAACCGATATGGTGTGCTGTATCACGTTCAAACGAAACCGTGCTTCGGAGCTTATTGTGGCGCTATAAACTGTAGCACCAATTAGACATATAATCTGTAAATATCACGTTTTCGATTTCCAAACGGACGCTGAGAGGGAAGTAAATAGTGATATGAATAACAAAAACTATTAACCAGTACGACAATTAAACACCAGTCATTATCCATGTGCAAATTATGTGAAATGACGATCCGCAAATACAATGTTTCAATTTTCACTAACAAATGTTTACTACCTTTAAAATGTTCAAATAAACTCAACGACTGCTGAAACAAACCATTTAAGTAAGAGGTTAAATGCGACTCGAGCCCCAAAAATAGCGACAGGTAAGCTATCTACATAAAATTTAATAAATTGAAAAACTGTTGGAAAACATTGTGGTCACCGTTAATAATTAAAGGAGAATAAGTCACAGACTAACTCACGCCTAATCAGAGTCACACACACAACGCTAAACAGTAAGTGTCGATTTGTGGTAAAAGTCATCAGAGTCCCTCGCAGGTAAACCTAAGACAAAGTCCAACTTTAGTGTTCAGAAACAGAGTCCGAAACCCACATCACACGGGAATCACAAGTCAAGATAGTCACTTACAAGGGAACGTCCCCATCGCACCCCCCTCAGATTTAGTTATAAGTTGGCACAGTGGATAGGCCTTGAAAAACTGAACACAGATCAATCGAGAAAACAGGAAGGGGTTGTGTGGAACTATGAAAAAAATAAGAAAATATACAAACTGAGTAGTCCATGCGCAAGATAGGCAACATCAAGGAGAACGTGCGCGCAGGAGCGCACTGGTCCCGTGGTTAGCGTGAGCAGCTGCGGAACGAGAGGTCCTTCGTTCAAGTCTTCCCTCGAGTGAAAAGTTTATTTTCTTTATTTTCACAAAGTTATGATCTGTCCGTTCGTTCATTGACGTCTCTGTTCACTGTAATAAGTTAAGGGTCTGTGTTTTGGGACCGCACCGCAAAACAGTGAGATTAGTAGACGAAAGGACGTGCCTCAGCAATGGGAACAGAAAACATTTGATCGCAAGGTCATAGGTCAACCGATTCCTCCACAGGAAAACACGTCTGATATGTTCTATACAACACTGGTGACGGCATGTGCGTCACATGACAGGAATATGATGTCGACCCACCTAACTTGTACACTTGGCGAATGGGTAAAAAGATTCTTCTACCTTGCCCGATTTAGGTTTTCTTGTGCATGTTATATCACTCCCAAAAAAGTGATGAAAACAAAAGAGTTTTTCACTGCAACAAATAAATCCAACAGTTTCACAGTCGCACAGTTTTCCCTGTGCTCTGTCAAAATATATGTTTTTAACGTTTTCAAATTTTTCCGTGCGTAGACCGTCAAATCCTGCATATGTCCAAGCAAATCTGAACATGTCCTGGAATTTTGGAAAGCGAAGTTGATTATATAAAAAATTAAATTTCTCACTCGGGGGAAGATGTGAACCAAGGACCTGTCGCCCCGCAGCTGCTCACGTTAACCACGGTACCACGGCGCTCCTAAGCCCACAACATCCTCGATGTTGCTTATGTTGCACATGGACTACTGAGTTTGTATATTTTGCTTATTTTTTTCATAGTTCCACACAACTTCTTCTTGTTTTCTCGATTGATCTGTGTTCAGTGTTTCAAGGCCTATCCACTGTGCCAACTTATAACTAAATCTGAAGGGGGTGCGATGGGGAGGTTCCCTCGTTAGCAGAGAATTATCAGACACGTGACTACCCCTGAGTTTTCTACACCCAACAACTGGACTACCAGTAAAACTTCTATCTTCCTAAGGCGTGTGCGGCTGGAATCATTGTTCAGCCTGACCTAGATGTTGCTTCAACCATCTCGCACAGAAAATAGCCCGACCAGCACAGGTGCTGCCCCAGCCAGGTCGTGCCGAACCACATCATGATGGCCTTTGCCTTTATACAGCCTCGGTCAACCCCCCTCCACGAAATCCCCGTATACATCACTTAATGAGGTTCGCAGTTTCACCAGCCTCGCTTTCATCTATGAACGATTTGACTGCGCCATTGGTACCACACTGAAATTCTAGTCTGAAATGATATATTTTATTAAATTGTACGTGTGATAGTTCACCCAATAATTAAATCTGAATAATTGCAAACTTCTCTGTAAAGCTCAAAAAGAGTTATTTCTGTTTGTGCCATTGAGCATTATTACGGCTGTTTTGGCACCACATTCTTAACGGATTTTTACTGGTCTTTTCGTTGCACTATCCAGAATTTACGTATATTTAATAGTTCATTAGTTATGGACAAAACTAGGCAAAATTGAAGACAGCAAAATAAACATACAAAAAAATTATAAATTTTAAGAACTAAAGATTGTGAATTGTATGTTGCGGCCTCCGCCAAAGCATACTGCATTGCTGTGTGTGTACTTACTTTGTGGTAGACTTTATATCAATTTTCAATTAATTCCATTAAAATGTGTCTCACTGCTGAATTAGAATGGCTCTGAGCACCATGGGACTTAACATCTATGGTCATCAGTCCCCTAGAACTTAGAACTACTTAAACCTAACTAACCTAAGGACAGCACACAACACCCAGCCATCACGAGGCAGAGAAAATCCCTGACCCCGCCGGGAATCGAACCCGGGAACCCGGGCGGCTGAATTAGAATTAATTATGCTACAAATCGTGTATATGCACCAGCCGAAATGCCTCTCCGGGAGATACAATTTGACTGCCCTTTCTTCATTGTACATTAATTAGTAAAGAAATTATTATACTTTTGCTGATTGGCGGTTACAACAAAACTTCTCAATGCTGTATCTTTTTATATACAATGATTACAAATAATATCTGCACGCTGGGAGAATCGTGCTGTTCCCCTCTTTTATATGACGTATCGTCCTTCATTGAATGGTTAACCGTTTGCTTTGTACGAGCGCAAACACGAACAATAGTTACTTGCTATCGTGCGTTCAACAACTGAACTAACGTCACGTCCGCATTATTTCAACTTTGACAGATGCGCGTGGCCACAGCTGTCAGACAACAGCTGTCAGCATGGAAACAGTGCCGGCACATGTTAGCGCACAGACAGCCGACTACATACACACAAGCCCAACTGGAACCGCTTGCATAGTCCACGTCACGGTGCATGAGCTATTTAAACGCCGTTCGCATCCAAACCCTCTATTGCACACATAAAAACAGTCTTTCATGTCTCAACGAGCAAGCAGGGATGCACATTTCTACTGATTTTTGTGATTTTGGCTTAGGGCATGCGGTACCTACACCCGATTTTTGAGACTTCCCTATTGTATCTAAATGTCACACGATCGTGGAACGATCACAGATCATCAGATTTGCCCGTTCTCGAGTACACTGACGTGGGTCATTGTAAATTAAGGCGTTTAAACCATCTTCAGCCATCCCAAAGAGAATCACTAATTTCAAAACAATCCTCCTTAATATGAGAAGCCCACGTTATTGCCGCACTGGTAACCCCGGTTCCTATCAAATCACCGAAGTTAAAGCGCTGTCGTGCTGAGCTAGCACTTGGATGGGTGACCATCCGGTCTGCCGAACGCTGTTGGCGAGCGGGGTGCACTCAGCCCTTATGAGAGGCAAACTGAGGTGCTACTTGGTTGAGAAGTAGCTGCTCCGGTCTTGAAAACTGATATACGGCCGGGAGAGCGGTGTGCTGACCACATGCCCCTCCATATCTGCATCCAGTGACGCCTATGGGCTGAGGATGACACGGCGGCAGGTCGGTACCATTGGGCCTTCGTGGCCTGTTCGGGAGGTTTCTTTTTAAAAAAAAATAAATAAATGTGAAAACCATTTTCTTGCTTGCTCTGCTCAATAGCATTACCCTAACACGCGGCGCAGATGTTTCTGGCTGCCTGTGCTGCTTTCACTCATGCCTGGAATCAAACACAAGGATTCTCGTATGCCGTAAATGCTCCAAAAAACATGTTCAAATGTGTGTGAAATCTTATGGGACTTAACTGCTAAGGTCATCAGTCCCTAAGCTTACACACTACTTAACCTAAATCATCCTAAGGACAAACACACACACCCATGGCCGAGGGAGGACCCGAACCTCCGTCGGGACCAGCCGCAGAGTCTATGACTGCAGCGCCTGAGACCGCTCGGCTAGTACTGCGCGGCCGTAAATGTTCCGATTTGTCCACTTTGCACTCCATTTTCAAACGTCCACAGTTCCATTCACTATCTCCAAACCGCAAAATGACAACATGTAAACTCAAATAGCAACACTGAACTACAAATCAAAAATGAAAATCGATAAATAAAGACACAGCCACCGGAATACCAGCATGCAAAGCAAGAACGCTACGAACTTATTGACCAACCTTACAATTTTACTGACGAGAAATCAAAGTCCGGTTCGCAAATACTCCTTAGACCAAGTAAAAATCCAGTTCGAAGTAAATGCAGAGGTTAAGATTTCCGCAGGTATGTTATCAACTGCCACTGCTACCTCTCTCTCTCTCTCTCTCTATTTGTTTAGTAGGTTCCGACTCTTCGTGACCCCATGAACCAAATCCACTGCTACCTACGTGCGAGTAAAACGACTAATCATAGTGAAAATATAACGTTGTCCATTTGACCGAGGTAGTGTGCCTATGATGTCTATACGTACATGCGCAAATCGCATAGTTATTTCAGGAAATTCCCCACTGACACGAGCATGTGGCGGAAAGCTTTACTTCGTTGGCATTTGACATACGTACGAGTCCATTCTTGGCAGTATTTTTGGATTACAGACCAAATTGCTGTGAGCGGAACTTGACATGTGTTGACATGGGAAATACAATCAGCAACTATATTGTCAGTTTCCGTAATACGACTGATGTCTGTGCTGAACTGAGTGATGAATACCAGGTTGTTATGTTGGCGAGGTGAGGATGTGTTATTGGTTCGCACCAACATATAAGTCAGCTGTTTATGATTTGTGAAAATAATAAGCTCTCTCACTTCCAGTTGTGGATGAAACTATCTGATTATAACCAGCTGTTGCTGGTTTGGTGTGATCTACACACCATTTAGCGCACAAGGAATGCTCTGAAAAGGTAAATTAAATCTTAAGCAGGTGAACCCTGGCCCTGCCAGGTGTGGAGATCCCAGCCATGCCAACTGTTAGACATCAGAAGAAGAACTGCCGTCGGTGTACCTAAAATATGTCAGTGAGTAAGGAGGGAAACTCTACTTTAGGACAAGCAACAATCTAGTCCCTGTAGAGAAGAATTCCTTACATGAATTACTATACACATTCGGGTTCAAGATGCGCAAATGGTAATCTTAGGAAAATGCTTTACAAAGTAGGAAGATCCCATAGAAAATAAACACAATGAAAATATTGATTAATTTCACTAGCAACTTAATACCGAAAATCTACTAAAAGTATTTCAGTTCACATTGCTATCAAAACGAAAACTGTATACTGTGACAATATAAACTAAACTACTGTAGCTGGCCAATCATTCCTATCTGCCGGACCACTTCCTCAAATTTAAAACTCATCGTGCGTGAATTACATGACTGACATTGATGCGAGGGAATGTGAATAATTACTCCAATCTAATGCAGAGCTGAAATGAGAGCACGCTGTTGACTTCAACATTTAACGCCCGAGGAATGCATTATTTACCTTTCACAGAAACCGTGGCAATAATCTCGGTGGGATTCGGCTGTTGCGTACGTCGCCTCTCGTACCTGTCATCGGACGAAACTATACCGGCCTCTGACTGAATTTAACAGTCTAAAACTTCCCTTTGTTTCTGTGAAGCGGAAAACTGTATGCATCCGTAGGTAAGACAAATGGCTTTGTACACTCGCCAAGGCCGGACAACGTGCTCAATGTTGTCCTCAAAAATTCTCACAAGGTTAACTATAACAGCTCTTCTCATGTCCTCCACTATGGAGATATAAAAAAAAATCCAGCACAAATTCGGCTGACGCAGAGCTTCGTGAATCAACAAAGTGTTTACAGAAATATATGTCCCTCAGCGTCGCCACAGAGCATTAAGTGCTCCATGCAACATACGACAGCTTCAGAGAGGGAGAGAGAGAGAGAGAGTGACCTCAATTATCCCTACCTAACTGACTATATTGTCACTAACTTCCCTCACTGTATCGCAGCTTTGCTTCTCTGCAAGACTGCTAACAGCCAATGGGCGTGCTTGTTACTGTCCATAGTCACCTACTCGACCAATGAGAATCTCCAAAACAAACTCCTGCATGTGCTGGGTCTTCCTAACCAACCTTCCTTGGGTTAAAAGCTCCATGAGACGAAGTGCTCAGTATGTGAAACACATGCACTGTCCACGGTAGTATCACGTGATTTTTGTTGTTTACGGAAGGCCCGTGGTACTGCATTTTGTGCTTTCATCTCGCGCAAATCTAAAGGCAGTGCCCATTGTCCGCTAATTAGTCTCCATGCTGCGAGGGTCACTCTGCTAAGAGTATTTCCTGTCGCACTTGTGCGTTGTCAATTTGCAAACCTCCTTCACTTCAGGTCCACTTTGCTACCAAAATGTTATGTACTTACCTGCATGCTAATGAGGTAGGTATTGTTAGTACTGTGTACGTGCAAGCCACATATGTTCTTATTACACTTTGTACTATGCAGATTACCTAATTGCGTACAAAGTATGACTTGTGACATATTGAACATATCAGTTTAATGAATAAATTTGACCTAAAGAGGAAATTAACATGTCAGGTGGTAAAAATTACCCTGCCACCTTACATATCCTCCCTCTTCCGATTTAATTTTCTGCTGGGTCAATCAGTGGTTGAGCCATTGATTAACACCATACATAAAAGACCTCAATGAGAAAACTCAATTCCCATGAAAGATATCACCCATATTGTCCAGATACCTTAAAAGTAGACTCATAATGCATTTTTTTTCTTTTTTAACTCTTACTTAATTTATAAATTTTAGCTCCGGTGCTACACTCAAATATATTTTGCAATGAACTTGTATGAAGAGTTACATGGCACTAAACTACAATTCAAACCCCTTTTACCTTTTATACCACTGAAAAACGTGACAATAAATAATCTTCGAAATTTGAATTGTTACATTGCATTGTTAAAAAAGTATTGTTAAAAATTGGAGTTAATTACCATTAATAAATCCTCCTTACCACTTATGTAAATTAAGTGTGATGATGGTGATGAATGAAGATGAGGGAACTTTCTCTTAATCTATTAATTTAAATGTCTTCAACCAGGTCTGTCCTAATTATTACTATACAAACTACCAACATTCAACACAATATCTACATCGCATAGTTAACGAATTTTACACACCTTTAAAAAGTAAATTACTCATTTATCATGTATATATTATACTTTTGTTGGGTTATATCGGATATATATAAAGATGATTATGCAAATTATTAGAACATGTAAACCTACATAAGATACATGTCATACACACACACACACACACACACACATACACACACACATATATATATATATATATATATATATATATATATATATATATATATATATAGTGCACATTTTAGAAATACATGACACAGGACATCTATGAAAACATGAGACTACATGAATTCAACATGTGTAGTTTAGAAATATAGTCAACGTTAATAAAACACAATAATATACTAAACAAACTCAGTGATAACTCTTTTGATGATACACGATGGCACAATCCCCCCATTTCTATGAGGTTCGCAAAATCGGATTTCGCAAACCGATTTCCTAATACAACTTCTGGGTGGTCATGTAAACACTTCAAAATAGATTCTGTAAATTCGCTTCCAGTTGTCAGTTTCCCAATTCCGCAATCTATTTTCGCTCTCATGTAAATGCAGCCGGTTCTGAAACGTACTTGGGCTGTCATGTTTCGTCTCACCGTAACAAATTTTTGGCTAACATGGATGTAGCGGCCTTTTACACAGTTAAGGACAACTAGAAATATTAGACTGAAGTTGGTGAAGATGACGAGTATGTCACTCGTTGAAACGTCGCAGTTTGAAGACATCGCCACCCGGCTGGAATCCCGAGAACTCTTCATCAGCTGTATACGCCGGGAAAGCATGCATTCACATAGACTGAAGTTGTTTACACCTCCTCCAAATGAAGATAAATAGGGATTATGCTGAATAAATAACAAACTGTAACAGGTGTTTTCTGGGAGTCATATTTAACTGGGCTAGCAAATCCGCTTCAGGCCTTCACATTTAAATGCGACAGCAAAGAACGGTTTCCGAAATTCAGTTTTCGTCTTTCGGAAGATGTGTTGCATGTAAATGTAGTGAATGTTCTAAAAATTCTTTATACATGTCTCCACCAATGTCAGCATTGCAGTCTTCAGAGCATGGCATGTAATGACATGTGGATGAAGGTTTCGACAAAGGTTGATGGCTTAGAGTGAGTACAGTGTGACGTCTGTCCTCCTTAAACAGCCCCATGATTGATAATGTTTATTAGCAGACTAGGTTAGCAGAGCACTGGTGTGCTTCGTACATGACCCATAGATGAAGGGTGGTGTCGACCAATAGTAGCTGCAGTAATTTCATATCGGCATTGCTTATATCGGACCCCACAGAATTAACATCCAAGATGATAATTTGCTGTCAGTGTGGATGTAACATCTAGCTAAAGTGTTCCAGCGCAGTCTAGTGATCTTCGTTTCCTACTAATGATTAAAAACGTAAGGACGGAATGTGAGAAGGTAAATTCTTGATGCTTGTAGCCCATCTTCTCTCTTCCTCCTTCTTCTACATCATCCCTCCTGCACTTGCCGCTTCTTCACTTCTTCTTACGTGTTACTTGTTTCTTCATTGGGCTGGGATATGGAAAATGGGATTTGTGAGTTTAGTTTAATAGGACATATGTTACATGATGTGAAGGTACGTAATTCGGCGATTACAGGATTTGTTTTAGCACATTGCCCAAATGCATTTTCCAGCAGTCTGTTTCAAGCGTCTTCTACGTGGTACTGACTCTGAATTTCACACTTCTTCCTGCTGTCTATAAGCGCTCTCCCATAGTAAAAATCGCCGCTTGTCGTGGCGACCAATCTTCTTAATAGCTTTGTGACACCAGGCTGCCTCGCTGAAAGGGTAAATGCCGCTAAATGGATCTTCTAAAATTTCTTTTCAAGCACCAGCGTCTACCTGTCGCCTGATTCCATCTCTGGAGTTGAATACCTCTGTTATTTGCTATGTGGCATTCCTCAAATTGTCCGCTACAGTAACAATAGGAGCAGCAATTACAGATGCCTTTCCTCTCACTCTTTCTACCTCTCTCCATCGCCTTTTATGCTGCCTTCTCTTCCACTGTTAGAAGTTCAAGCTGCCTCTGGATCGTTGTCAAACTGTGACACTGTGTTGTAGCGATCGTTTTCCGCTTGTGTTTACAAAAATTTTCCTTTTCTGTTACGAAGTAATCCATGTCGACTATTAGACATCAGAAGAATAGCCATCAGTGTACCTAAAATACGTCAGTGAGTAAGGGGGGGGGGGGGACTCATCTTTAGGACAAAAAAATACTCTACATGAATTACTACACACATTTGGGTTTAAGATGCGCAAATGGTAATCTTAGGAAAATCTTTTACAGAGTTGGAAGATCCCATAGAAAATAAACACAATGAAAATATTGATTAATTTCACTAGCAACTTAATACAGAAAATCTACTAAAAGTATTTCAGTTGTCATTGTTATCAAAACGAAAACTGTATGGTGTGACAATATAAACTAAACTACTGTAGCTCACCTATCATTCCTATCTGCCGGATCACTTACTCAAATTTAAACCTCAAGATAACATGTGAATTATGTGGCTGACATGAATGCGAGGAAATGCGAATAATTACTCCAATTTAATGCAGAGCTGAAATGAGAGCACGCTGGTGACATCAACATTTAACGACTGAGCAATGCATTATTTACCTTTCACAGAAACCGTGGCAATAAACTCGGCGGGATTCGGCTGCTGCGTGCGTCGATTCTCGTACCTTTCATCTGACAAAACTATGCCCGCCTCTGACTCAATTTAAGAGTCTAAAACTTCCCTTTGTTTCTGTGAAGCGGAAAACCGTATGTATCCGTAGGTAAGACAAATGGCTTTGTACACTCACCAAGGCTGGACAACGTGCTTAATGTTGCTCTCAAAATTTCTCACAAGAACGTTAACTGTAACAGCCCTTTTCAGCTCCTCCACTATGGAGGTATAAAAAAAATCCACCAAAAATTAGGCAGACACAGAGCTTCGTGAATCAACAAAGTATTTACAGAAATATATGTCCCTCGGCGTCGTCACAGAGCATTAAGTGCTCCATGCAACACACAACAGCTCCAGAGAGCGAGGGAGAGAGTGACCTCAATTATCCCTACCTAACTGACTATATTGTTGCTATCTTCCCTCACTGTATCGCAGCTTCGTTTCTTTGCAATACTACTATCAGCCAATGGGCACTCTCGTTACTGTCCATGTCGCTTACTCGACCATTAAAAATCTCCGAAACAAACTCCTGTGTATGCTGCTTTCTTCCTGACCAACCAGCGTTCGAGATCCATTCCTTGCGATAAAAGCTCCATGAGACGAGGTACTCAGTGCGTGAAGCACGCGCTCTGTCCACGATAGCATCAAGTGATTTTTACTGTTTATGGGAGGTCGGTGACACTGCATTTTGTGCTCATGTCTCGCGTAATTCCAAGGGCAGCATCCGTTGTCCATTAATTGACCTCCTGCTTCGAGGGTCACTCTGTTATGCTCGCTAAGTATATTTCCCTGTCGCACTTCTGCGTTGTCAACTGGCACACCTCTTTCACTTCATTTATCAACCGTGGAGTGATTCTTCTAGAATTTTTAAAGTACTCTGCAGATATAAACAACTCTTTCAGTGTTTTCTTGGGTTTTCACTACAACTGCGCCTATCCCACAACTGCTAACGTCTATTTGTAATTACGTCTCGGTATTCTCGTCGGAAAGTGCTAGAAGTGGTAAAGATGTCGGCACCACCTAAAGGACACAAAAAAAACTTTCTTGTTCTTCATATCTCCCTGCAACAGAACTTGTAGTGACCATGCGTTGCAACTATGCTCCTGAATCAGTTATATGAGATAGTAACGTCTTTTGCGGAAGACTCTCACTTCCAGAGGAGGTGAAAAATCTGTCATGGTTCTTGTTTTTTGTGATCCAGAACAGATTCCATTCGAGTAAAATAGATATCCCACATATTTTGTTTCCTCGGAGATGAAGATTCACTTTCTAAGATTCAGGTGAAGCTCGGCATCTTGAACACATTTCGACACAGTTTTCAATTGAATTAGATGTTCTTCAAACATCTTTGAGAAAACCATATCAACTAGATGCTAAAATCATATTTTCCATTTAAGAAATCGAAGAATGTTGTACACTTTGGAGATCATCATATGTTTCAAAATCAGTTTTATCCCTACCACCTTCATCAACCTACTGTAAATTCGCTCCTGAACAGTACGCATATCCGTAATGGAGAAATACGTCGCTCCCTCTCAAACTGTCATCAGTTTGTGGCACTGAATATACATCTATTTTGAAGATTTCCTTCAGCTACCAGTAATTCACACAGAAACATGTGTCACCTCTCACGAGAACCACAAGAGAGAAGCAAAGACAGCCGACAGTTGAATGATGTAGCCTTTCAGTATCTCCTCCAATTCGTTATGAACTGTCTGCCGTTCAGATAGAGACATCTTACATGGAGAATGGCTGTCGGTGGGATGTACGCCCACCGTTGATATGACGATGCACATTTGTTCGCTTGACCTGCTTTGTCTCCTCTCCAGATTATAATGAACACGAAATTTGAAGCAGAACGGCCAACACTCACCAATATTGGCTCTCGGTCACTGGAGGTTGGATAGTAGCCTGTAGATTTCTATGGTGTGTAGTCGGTAATGGTAGCGTAGCATTGTTTTCCATTGATTTTCCTGAACTGGTTCAGCAGTCCTTATGCACATACCCTTAGCGATGATTTGCAGCTGTTCGTGGCAGCTGATGACCCTGATAGTCGCTGATACGTAGATTTCCTTAAAAGTTGCTAGCACATAGATTTCTTTTGCAAGAATGAGAATACTTGTGTAGTTGACTAGCTTCACTGCTTTGCTGAGTGTGCAGACTGTAGAGTAGAACTCGCCTTATTGATAATGGTGTGATAAGTTTGTCGACAATGACAATCATCCAGAGCAATCACTGGTGCGTGAACTGCTCAGAGTAGCTTCGTCAGCCTGGAGCACTAATCTTCGACAGTCTGTAGTTGCTTGAAGTCCCATCCAAAGTTAATATTATGGCTGCATACTGGAAAACTGACAAATTCGGAGACCTGTGTGCAGTCATTGATAGTCGTTGTAGCTGTACAGGATCCTGTACAACTATACCAATATCTTGCGCATGGTCTATGAATCACGGACATTTTCTTCAGCTGTTGACGATAATGGCCGGACAGTGAAGAAAATCATGCCCAAAATCGACTTGTACCTTACAGTCTGGTCGTAGATGATAAAGTCGGTATTGTTTTCCGATCGATATATTGGTGATTGTGGTCCATGGAGGATTTTCATATGCAGCGAATTCACTTTCATTGATGGTTGCCTCGTTATGTTTTCCTGATTTCAGCCACTGAGCAAGTTGTGAGATATTGGAGAGCGATCTCGAAGAGGACACGGCAATGTTTTCTGTCCCGTAGGGCAGCTACAGTCGCCTGGAGTTGTCTTGCGTGCACAGAACTGCCCTGTTGTTTAGCATTTCTTGGGACGTCATAGTCGATAAACTTTCTTCTTCTCTTTTTACTGTAGCATACAATATGCGCATGGCATCCACAGTGGGACCGTACCGGAGTGTTGTCCTGCATGCTGCAAATTTCCATTTTTCTGCATGGCGATTGATTTGGCAAGGGAATCGCTTGTCTCTGTGTTATAAAGAACCGCTGATGTTGTCCGACGTTTGCCGGTACGTCCAGGGTTTCCGAATCCATTCCTTAATGTTGTTTTGTCTTGTAGAGATGGCACTAAACATCGACGAACCTCTTCGTGAATTAACGATGTTACGTAATCCCGGTTGGTTTCGACAGTCACGGCTACTACATCCAGCCGTCAGGGTTCAAAGTTAACGGATGTAATAAACTCTCATGCGTCATTTACTATTTGCCACACGAGCGATGCAAGAGCTTTATTATTTTCCATGATTGCCATCAGCGCACTCTTTTCTAGTGATTTGCTTGTGGTGTTGTTTGATGCAGTTCACTGATGCAATAACTTCCTTGATCGATGCCACGCCTTTCGTTAGATATAGAACTTCATCTGTCTCATCTTATTCGGGTTCACTGTGCGACACAGTGCCAAAACACCCTGAAATTCCGACCGTGTCGGATTCCACTAGCGTTTGACCTGTCCTTCAGTTGTTCTCCGGCTATACGGACCAGCCAACGGCTACCTTTTGGTTGTACACAGCGGCTCCGATCAACGGCTCCTCATGTAGTGTGATTAAAGTAAATGTGGTCAGATAACGGTTTTGATAACCGAAACCTGTCAGCACCAACAGAAAGAAAAGAAACAGCGATTTTGACTGTTACTGTTTATTCTTGTACTCTTAAATTGTCAAGAGAAGGAAAAAAGTAAACAATGTAGACTTACTGACTAATAAATTACTTAATAACAATCGACATAAGCCTAAAGGTATTAAAGTTGTGTTCAAATGCGACACAAGAAAGAAATTTAATCAGTACTATCTTGTACTGAACCTGACTTGAGTACAGATGAGGCGGAAATACACAACAGTAAAATGCACTAAGGATCCACCTTATAAACTGCATAGAATATCGAATCGCAAAAATTGTTTGACGAAATGTTACACCACGAATTTACTCGAAGATTTAGAGTATTCAACAAAAATTGTAAAGCTGGGCAGTAAATTCTTTCACATAGTTCTCAATCGTATAACTGCAGATTCGATAATAAGGACGGCATGTGATGCAAATTTCTTTGGCAGCCCAGGCGGAACAAAAAATGAAATAGAACAGAGCGTCTTTGTTATTTCGAAAACAAAATTTTGCGCATCATGTTCCAATTAAGGAACTGTATGATTATTTTTTTAATATTTTAGCTATGAGAATATCACAAGCTTTCAGATACTTAAAGAACTGCATTTTTAACCATCAGCTGTATAAATAAACCTTTATTCCCTACCGGTTTCGGTCATTCAGGACATCATCACGGATGAGAAGGCAAATGCATTAGTTTGAAAAGCAACTCATCTTTCTCTTGGACGTTGAGGACTTGCGAAACACATTAGAAGATTAATTGCTTTTCTGTGTTTTCCTTATCTTTCAATGACGATGATTTGAATGAACGAAAGCGATAGAGAATAAAGGTTTATTGCTACAGCTGACAGTGAAAATGCAGTTCTTTAAGTAAGGTATTATAACTGCCAACCGATCAAGGATTCACAGTCACTGAGAAATTTAAAGCTACACCGCTGCTACTTTTGGCGCGATGATCTTACTATAAATAAATCTTTTCCTCCGGAGGAATTTTAATGATGTGGGGATGTTAGAGCAATGTTTTGTTTCTTCTTCTGATCACATTCTCCTCCACATTTTCGGTCTGACAGTTTCTTTGGACTCATTTCCTAATCGTCATCGTAACAAGCCATGTCACTGAAATGTTTAAGTTCCAATAGCACCAGTAACATGTACCTTAAAAACCTGTACTCATTCTTGTACGGCCTGATTCTAAACTTATATTACCTAATCCTCAGGGATGTGGTATGGCCAGTTTTGTATTCTAAACATAGTTTTTTTGCACATAGCTAAGAATATTTTTACCAAATTGTACAGGTTAATGTTGTTGATCTACCAGATAAAACTTCGAAACAGTTTGGTCTTTATAGGCTGGTAAACTTTCTAATTTCTACTGGAGCTACAGTTTTATGTGTAGTTGGCATAATTCAAAATATTTTCTAATTCTTCATAAAGAAATTATTCATTTCATTTAAAATGAAGCTGGCCAGATAGAAAATTGTGCTCCAACTATCGAAGTGTACTGCTGTGTACTCAATGAAATATCGATCCGAAGCAAATAACTCAAAAAGTTTTGGGAAGTTATAGATACACGTTGTCTTTAAAACCAATGGCTCATCTTTCTCTGCTGACTTTTATAGTTTGAGATAAGTACGAAAAACAGCAATAACTTGGGGAAAATTGAAGCTATTCACACGAAATACGTATGAAGTTAGATGTAGAAATAGGAGTATATCGTCACCACAATAACTTACCATGGCAACGTAAAACAGCGTTGTTACAATCCTCTTGTGTCCTCTGGACATAACTGACAGCTGTATTTCTCAGGATAAAGCTGCAGTTGGTGCTAAGCGATTAAAAGAGCACACCTAAAAGAGCCAGCTTGGTCAATCCTTGGTGGCATCATTTAACGAACTTGCTGCGGCGGGGAGACACACCAGGTACGTAAAAGGCCGACCCCGTTCTGTTCATAGACCTGGCAACAATACCTAACCATAAGTAACGATTGACGATATTTACTGCTATGCACTAGAAGCACTAACAGAGGGTGCGTAATTTGACTCCGCTGTCTTATGGTTTTAAGGAGCCTAATTATATTATGTACATTTCAGTCTGATGTTAAATATGTAACATTAAATCAACAAATAAATTCTACTTTTATATGAACAGAAAAAGTAGAAAAGACAACAAACCAAAAGAATGAAGTGAAAGTAAAAGGAAAATCCACCACCTTATGACCGCCTGTTCCTAAACCGTTACAGTGATAATCAGCAGTCTTTGAAATTGCTTAAGAATGCTGACCAGTCTGTTGACATTCTTTTGGCAGCAAGGTTAAGTAACTTTCTTCGTTTGGTTTCTTGATCTAATCTATACAAGTCTACAGGTGGCCCTAGTTTCTATTGCGCTGCCATTCACCTCTTCTCCACTCTCGGAATTGAACTTTTTTGTTGATATTTACCACTGTATTTACTTGCACTCGGTCCAGTCTACATCGAGTTAATCGTTAGCACGCCGCACTAAACCATAGGTGAAAGTCTATGGTGCAGATCTCCAGTATTACCACCATAGCCTCGACAGGTGTTGTATCAAAGGCTCCAGTAAGCCTGAGGAATAGAACTGTCTGCGCACACCCAACGATGGGTTTGCGGTTCACGAGACGCAGCCTGTGTGCCCATACACTGGCTGTGAAGCCAGCTATGACATTGGAGATAGCATTGCAATACACCCTAATGGCACGCAACGGTAGCTTAAGTTTATGGTATCGGCTTACACAAACTTGTACTCGATTTTCACTGCTTTTTCTAGCAGGCAGCCTCTAGCAATCTTTGCCTCTAGCAATCTTTCGTTTTCCTGTACAGCATTCGACAGTACGCCCACAACAAGAATCTTGAAAGTTGTACAGATACCCTGGAACCTGAGGATCCCTGAGACAATTGAACATTGCGGGCCAACAGACGTTGAGCACTGCACCTCTGATGTCAATGATGATTGCCGTTGAGTTCTTACTATCATTTCAGCGACCATTTCAGGTGCACTGTTTGTTGCGTCATCAATAGATCTGTTTTTCTGGAAGCCATGTGGACACTGTCTGAATTCAGGAGCTCCCTTAAGCAGTACGGCTTGTGACATTTTCCACCTCGCGAGAATTCTTTAAAGAGCTTCATTAAAGGGAGAGGTTAAGTACGGCACTATAAGAGTTTCTATCTTTTTTACAACTGCAGAGCGAGTTCCGCCAGGACCTGGCGACTTACTGTTTTTTAATTTCGTGATCGCAGCTGCTACCACAACTGACTCGCTGTAATCCATCTCCAAGGCTTTACTGAACCTGTCATTGTCAACGTTAGCAACGTGGAATGGCAAAAGCGAGCCAAACAGACACTCGCTTGGTCCCTCAAATCAGTTGTCATATTACTATTCGCTCTTCTCATGGCTGACAGTACTGTTGGACCTCTAACTTTCTCCGTAATCAATCTATAGGGTTCTCACCACACGTCGAACTGCATGTTTCCGTCATATATTTTTCCAGTGTTCGTTCTGTTTCTGCTATCAAGTTTTATACTCTCCTTTACCGCTTCCAAACAGGCTTAATCCCCTTCTTTCTTCCTCCTGTCCAGCTGAACGTTGGAACATTCTCCTTGTGGCCCTAAGCGTCGATCTCAAGTGCGGTAGCTTGTGCTCCACGGTATTTTAGCTGGTGTATCCACTAGTTTCATCCAAATTTTTGAGACTCTTTTAAGCACTGTGGGAGAAGCTGTGTACCCAAATCAATATGCAGAGGTATCGATCTCAGAGAAGCAACAACAACGGTACAATGTCCTTCGCAATCTAATTTATGAAGGTCGAGCCTTATCGAAGTCCCTGTATTCTCTACCTTAATGTTGTTGCTATTGCCAAATTGTAGCTTACATCCAGTCACATTGTGATCGATCAAAATTAAATACTGAAGCATTTTCCACCCTGTAGCTTCCGCTGTTGTTGCTCCGTTGGCAACTGTAGTGTCTACATCAGTGGCCACTCCTGCTGCCCCTTCGTGGAGAGGGAGCTGTCCCTCTTCCTTCAGAACTGTGGGGTTCCTTTCGTCTAAAGCCTTCTGCAGAAGCATTCCTCTCTCATCGGATACAGTACTGTGCCGTAGGCTTGGCTTTGCATTTGCATGAGCTGCCACAATGAAAAACGCATTTTGACTGAAATTTACTACTGATTTTATCAACCTACGGCGTATTATTATGCAAATATTGCATACAAATACTTAATGCACGTGCTACTAAGATATTTCTCTTCAACGGTAACCATGTGCTGATCGCACAGCTGAGCTCTCTTGGTTACAGTACATCATCTATTAAATACGGCAGTAGTTGACATTGACCTTTTCTCACCTGTTACGACAATGGTTTGTTGAGAGAAACCAGGTATCCTTCGATTGACACAGTACGGCTCCTAAAAGTATACTATCCCCATTCCCTTTCTTTCAAGGATCTGACGCATTTCGTTCATTACTAACGAGCTTCTCATAGCATTCAAGTGTAGTAGACTTAACGTACTAGACATACTAGTGTATAAGAAGCATTTGGGTATCTCTAGGGATGGGTGAAAGTACACTCTTCCACATGCTTTCACAAAGTCCATGTACGTTTTGAATACGTCCATGACGGCAAATTATGCACAGGAAGAACCATTCTGTCTATGGCGTCCTGTGTAGGCTTGTGACTGATTCACTTTTCACATGCATGGCCCTCACTACAACTCGCAGTGCGATCTGCAGCTTTACTGGTTCGTCTACATAACTTTAAGTTAGCCTCCAAGTTATAAGAAACGATCAAAAAGATTCCGTTCGAAGGCCGTACATTCCAGAACCGGTATGCAAATCAGGCAAAATCGCCGTGAGCACTGAGGAAAACTTCCTTCGACGCACCCGACTGAAGATACCCGGTTGGTAAAACACGGTGTCCTGCTGTGTGAAGAAGTCCGTAACTACCTGCTGCGCATCTTGGTCCGACAGGAATCGTCGACCCTTCAAGGCTTTTTTTTAAGGGACCGAAGGCTTGATAATCGTCACGGGGAGAGATCAGGACTATAGAACGGGTGCTCGAGTGTCTCCCATTTGCGCTGGCGTAATGGATGAGGCTGGTCTACCAAATCGACCGACATCCTGTATCAAATCGCGACCAACATGGAACTTGGCGCACCATTCCAAACGGTAGTTTCCGATAGACATGTTGCCCCTTACACATTCTTCATCCTCCAGTGGATATCTACCTGTATTAGTCCTTTAGCAACCAACAAAATGCTAGCAGCACGTTGGTCCTGTTTGGACATATATAGTAATAACGTCGCCGTAGTTCACGTTTCCGTGTTTACCGCATGCACGTCGGAAGACCGCGAATGGCATACTAATCCATTGCCTACATGTCGGTGCTTATATACCCGCATCGCAGTCGCGCTACGTTGCATATGCACTGCAGCAGCACCCTCGAAAGTCATTAGTCTATACATTACATAAAGTCTCTTCCTTTCGAGAATTTACTTTACTACAGTCTGAAGCATGTCAGTCACTTCTTGTCACTTCTTGTGTCGCCCAGTAACTTTGTACGTTTCGATGATGAGTCATCACTTCTGCTTGCAGGCTTCAGTCCCTCTGCGGGCTCGCAGCCTGTCTTTTGCTTTGTGGAAGCGTTATGTTGTGACAGTCAAATCATTTGAAGCAGAGTGCAATGTTCCTCCATATACGAAACTGAAGCTCACTATTAGCACTACTCGTCACAGCTCACAGCTACAGATTCTACAGTATGTGATATAGTGTTCTTCCTATCAGTTGTGCATATAGCATTATGTGAGGATCCGATGTTTTTACATTCTTCTTCCTGGAGAACCTCTAATTCATTTATTGCAATGCACATTTTAGTCTGATTGATCATTTCCACAATGTTTGTGTCAGTGAGACTGCGGACTCCCATTGTTCCTTGGAATAAGAGCTCGTCTACGTAGCCAATTTGTTGTATACATTGGTCTACAAATACATCTGTTCTTAGGCTGACAATGTTTCTTCTATTGGATACTGATCGGAGATCTGTCCATATAATAGCAGGAATAAAGCACAGCCAACCAGCTGAAACAAATGGTGTTTTTCAAATAATCTTGACCACGGTTACGGTGGATCTAAACTGGTCTTCTTCAGAAGGACAGACAACTTCACTTCTCAATCTGTAAAAGCTGTCTCTACATAACATTTATCGGCAACGGTCTGTATGTCCATATGTAAAAATTACAGCCCTAGAATCAAGGGCTTGTCACATCACTAAAACAATCACTTAGAATAACCGATCATGTTAGGTACTAGCCCCTAGAGTCAATGGCTTGTCATATCAGTAAGAACAATGGCATAGAATAACAGACCATCTTAGCTACTAACATAGTCTGTTATTCTAACTGATTGTCTTTACTGATGTGACAAGCCCTTGATTCTAGGGGCCGTAATTTTTACAGATGGACACACAGACCGTTGCCGATAAATGTCAAGACAGTTTTTACTGAGTGAATTTCTAATGTGAAATTGTCTGTCCTTCTGAAGAAGACCGGTTTAGATCCGTCGAAATCGTGGTGAAGTTTATTCGAGTTTTTATTTATTTTTTATTTTTTATTGTTTTTTTATTTTTTTGCAACTGCTTGGCTGTTCTTTATTCCTGCTGTTCTGTAACCGTTGCTGTAGTGCAGCCATATTCAAAGTATCGAGACACACGGTGTTGAACAAGGAAATTAATGGTTTCATTAGCCATGGGCACAGTAGATTCTTTGAATTTCTAGTTCAAATACACAACGCAATAAAGGTCCACTTTTTCGAAACCCTGTAATTGTCTCCCACTGCGCGGCGTAAGTTTCAAATGTGTCCCAAAGGGTCCTACAATCTTCTTCTGTAATGGTAAAAAAGCGTGGCGGCCTGCGACTTCACCCTCCGGCTCGGCGACGCTTCAAACAGCAATGTGTGAAAACACGCAAAAAAACGGCTACAGCTCAGACGTTCATGCGAGCAGTAAGATAGGTTAACGATGTCACATTGGCCCCATAATTCACCACAATTCTTCCCAACACCACAGTGCACATGTCACACCATGGGAAGGTAGTCAAACCCCTTCTTACCAACATTTCATTCCTTCTTTTGACTCTCTGATTTTTTTTATTTATTGGGAGGGGGCGGGGGCTGGCAGCAGCGAAACATGCTGCTCTGCAGCCTACAGCAAATTTAAAAACAAAATGAGGAGATATAACAATAAAAACAGGTGATAAAACAGTGACTGTTTAAAACTGGTACATGGCGAAAAGTTGCGAGGAAAACATAAAAAAAACAAAGGGTCAGTGATGCTGATTAAAACATAGACACGCACAATTTAAAAAAGGTGACACTCTGGTTTCTGTTCGCAACACTTTGAAAAGGGGACGCACAGCACTTCACTATAGAGTACGAAGGCATATGGGCATGGGGGGGGGGGGGGGAGGCGGTGGGGGGGGGCGAGGGAGGAGGAGGAGAATGACACAGGCAGATGAGGGGGAAAAAAGGGAGGGAAACGCAAAAAAAGGGGGAGCCGCCCCCTAGCAAAGACCTCACTCGGTGTTCTTATAGAGGGCCGAGGAGAACATTCCAGGCACACCGCCACTCAGAATCGACACGAAAAGGCAAGTGGTGGCATACAGGGCGCCAATGAAACCACCCATTCCATTGGAGCATTGATTCCCACATATTTCACGATCAAAATGACAGTTCGCAGTGGGATGAGCCGCTGGACAACGTACTTGACAAGTCTGGCCACTGCTGCCTTCTCCTGGGCGTTTCAACCATACTGTATGGACAGGGTGGAGCGTGACAGCAGTTTTTGCTGTGTCATAAACGGTGGAAATATCAGGGACGGCTCAAAACCATTCGAAGAAATTTGAACGTGAACCGGAGGAGAAAAGTGTTTGTAGTCTTTGTCATTCCACCTTTTTCGTTCCCGCTCGTGGCATCATCACGGTGGGTTTGACGTCAATTCAGCCTCGCGGCTGTTCTAGCCCCTGAAGAGAGGCAAACTCCACCAAAGACTATCGAAGAGGATACCTAACCCTCAGGCGCTAGTGCAGCCAAGTTTCATACTCACGCGTTGCGATGGGAGACTATTACGGAGTTTCGGAAAAGTAATCCTTTAACTTTGTAGCGCAATGTAGAAACGTATACGTTGCACATCCTTTTTATACTACATTACAAGACTTGCCTTGATGGAGCATGGAATTCACACAAGTTTTTCGTTACTCTTTGGATAATCACTGCTTAAGTGCCCTACTGCCCACAATGAGCGCAAACCTGGTTGGTTGGTTGGTTGTTTTGGGGAAGGAGACCAGACAGCATGGTCATCGGTCTCATCGGAGTAGGGAAGGATGGGGAAGGAAGTCGGCCGTGCCCTTTCAGAAGAACCATCCCGGCATTTGCCTGGAGTGATTTAGGAAAATCACGGAAAACCTAAATCAGGATGGTCGGACGCGGGATTGAACCGTCGTCCTCCCGAATGCGAGTCCAGTGTCTAACCACTGCGCCACCTCGCTCGGTCGCAAACCTGGTCCCTCGTACATGATTTAGTCGTGTGTCCTAGGTCGCTACATTTAAAACATTTGCACTCTGCATAATACTGCTCGACATTCAACGCCCAGCATAGACAGTACCGGCCAGTAATATGCTACGGGTATATGACGTACTGAGTTCTTGCATTGTGCCCTATTTTACGTCACAGCTAAACCTCATCGCTGAATTCACTTTTTGGGGATACTTGTTTAGATTCTGTTCATAAATCTCATCTCAAAGGTCTTCGTTTTGACATCTATTGGCACCCCATGTACATATAGTGAGTAAGTGCACTTGATACCTATTACCTTTTTTGCTTCTTCCTAGTATTTTCTGCAGTCCTCTTCGTCTTCTGTTTCAACAATGACGCAATTATTATCTGTCTTGGTCGATTTATATCTGATTTTGTCCTTCCTAGGGTTTATAGCATCTATTAATTTCTTTTTTACTTCCCTGGAGTCTTGAGAGCCCACAGATCTAACGAATGAAGTGTTTATTTCCTTGTTGGGCGCCTGTTCGATCATAAGAGCGGTTAATAAATAAGAGATGGGGCCCCTCCACGCCCGCACCAACGTGGTGACCAAACCAAAATTTCTACTGTCACCTCCGTAAACATGTTAGTTATCTAGTAAGTGGATCACAGGATGCTGGGCTGTGATGTTGTCCGTGCGTCTGGGTAAGGCTACGCATTAACACGGTCCATCAGGTGATAGATAGTGGACGAAACGCGAGTGAGGGTAGCGATTTGAAGAGCAGAGGGAAAAAAGTGCCATGGCTCGTGCCGCGGGAAAAAAACCTCTGTGACAGTGGCATGGGTAGTAAGAGCAGTAGTGGCTTACTAGCTGCGATAGCTCATGCAAGGTTGGATTTGTTAGTATAGGTATCATGCATCATTACCGTGACAAGCGATGGCGATGTGTCCCAGTTGCTGCAGCTGCTACATTCCTGGAACAATCAAGATCGTTATACAGTAGTGGGAGATCGGCCATAGATCATCTCACTGTGTGGGGGATGTGTGGAGCTTGTTTGCATGCAGTGTACGGTACGGCTTCCCTGTGTGGTGCCTTCGGCAGTGTATTTCAGCTGGAAATCCAGTAAATGCGTCTGATTAACAAGGGTTCGCCTGTGCCGTTATGTTTGCGTATGCTTGGCCATAGATGTTATGTCCTTGCAAGTATGTCTTTTGGTCTTTTATGTTTCCATCTGTGGTTGTGGTCGTAGTTCCCCAGATTCAGAATAAACGGGTTCTGCGAATGTCTGGAGTTTCTGTATAGTCTTGTGGTGAGTTTGTGGATTACATCCGTGAGAGTCTCAAGTCGGTATTCCCGGTGAAGGTCCGCGATGCGTATGTATCGTGGAGCATTGCTTATGATTCTGAGTACTTTGTTTTGTATGAGCTGCAGACGGCGCAGGCGTGTAGGCGCAGCGTATCCCCAGACGGGAGCTGCGTACGTCATCAGGGGTCGGATAAGTGTCATGTACATGGACCTCGACACCCTTCTGTTCAGTGTGCTACGCCTGTTGAGCATAGGATAGAGCTGTTTGAGCCTCGCGCTAGCTCGGTTGGTCATGTGTTGTATGTGGTCCCCCCAGAGTAATTTACGGTCCAGCCAGACACTGAGGTATTTGACTTTCTCGCGGAAACGTATTGGACGTGCATGTAGAGTTATTGGTCTGCAGTAGCGGTGTTTGCGCAGTTGCTTCGGTCTTTTAGTGAACAGAACGGCTTCGCACTTGTCGACGTTTACTCTAACACGCCATTTCTCCAACCAAGGCTCGGCCACTCTGAGTGCAGTCTGTAGGCGTGACGTAATGTTTGATGGTTTCCAATCTTGCGCAAGGATGGCTTTGTCATCCGCGTAGATTGCCATCATTGTGTTGTGTGTGGTTGGAAGATCGTTTATGTAGAGCTTAAACAGTAGGGGCCCTAGGATGCTTCCCTGGGGTACTCCCGCGTGTATACCGTGTCGTGTTGATTGTTTTCCCTGAACGTCAGTGTTGAAACTCCTGTCTGTGAGGTATGAGTGTATTAGACGCATCAGCCCGTCGGGGAATCCCGCGTCGCTGAGTTTGCGGATGTGGCCGTTGTGCCATAGACGGTCGAAAGCCTTTTCGATGTCCAGGAACACCCACCCTGTAGCTTTGTTTATGTTGAAGCCATGTGTTATATGTTCAACGACCCGTAGGAGTTGTTGTGTTGTGGAGTGGTGATTCCTGAAGCCGAATTGCTCCGGTCGCAGGATGTCATTTGTTATGCAGTTCCTAGTGATGCGTTTGAGAATCACCTTCTCAACAACCTTACTGAGCGAGCTCAGAAGGCTGATGGGTCGGTAATTTTGTGGGAGGCTGTGGTCTTGCCCCGGCTTCCTGAACATCAGGACCTTGGCCGTCTTCCAAAAGGCGGGGAAGTATTGGTGTTTTAGTATGGCATTCGTTATGTGTGTTAGGTACTCAGTTGCTTTATCCGTGAACTCCTGGAGGACACGGTTTTGAATGCCATCATGACCAGGGGCTTTCCTAGCAGCGGAATGCATTATAGCCCAGGAGACTTCGGCTGTGCTAGCATGTCGAATGTCGTCGCGCGATGGTTGGGCTAGAATGCGTGTAACCTCTTGGTCAGTAGCAAGTGTGAACGCTGGATCTGATGGTACCAGGTTCGGTGTGAATGACGCTGCGAGTGTTCGGGCCATTAGTACTGCTTTCTCTTCCGCTGAGTATGCAGGTCCGTCAGGCCCTTGAAGCGTTGGGGTGTATATTTTCTCCCTGGTGAAGTGTCGGGCTAGTTGCCACACGCCAGGTCGTGTGGTGTCCAGCCCTTCGAGTTTTTGGTTCCACTGTTGTGTTCTGTGTGTTTGTATTTTATCGTGTATGATGCCCTGTAGTCTGTTAATGTGCCGTTTGAAGTACGGGCGCCTGGTGCGCTGCCATTGTCTCCCGAGGCGATTCCTCATTGAGATTAGGCCCAGAATTTCCTGGGGCAGGGCCGCACTGCGTTGTTGTGAGGTGCGATCAGGTATGGTGCCTGCCATTGCGTCCTGGACGGCGTTGGTGAGGGTTTCTACTGCCTCGTCTATTTGTGCTGTTTCGAAGAGCGGTTGTTGACATCTGCTTTTCCAATGAGACTACTGTTTCAAACGTTGCTCATTCCATTCTTTAAACTGTAATCCTGCTTTTCTAATTGCTCAACACTTTCTTTTGTATACGAGCGTCAGATTCTGGAAGTTCATCGCTCAATCTAGCATTCTCTGACTGCAGTTTCGCAAGCGTCCTTGAAAGTTTGAATGAAACGACTCTTATTTATCGTAATTTATAGAAGTAAACAAGGGTAGAAATTTTTTGGCTTAATTTTTTTATTAGCTTAAAATGTTCCTGAGAGAGTCCATTTTGGATTCATTCGTATAAAATGTGCCATAAATGTGAAAATATGTTAAAATCACGAGCTACTGCATGGGGGTCTGGCGCATCTGAGCGCTCGTATGCAAAAGATGTAATAACAGGATGATGATGTCCCATACTCCGAGGAGCGTAGGGGAGGATGCGGGAGACCCGCGCCGCTGTACTAGGCAAGGTCCTAGTGGAGGTGGTTTGCCATTGCCTTTCTCCGACAGTAATGGGGATGAATTATGCCGGCCGCGGTGGTCTAGCGGTTCTAGGCGCGCAGTCCGGAACCGCGCGACTGCTACGGTCGCAGGTTCGAATCCTGCCTCGGGCATGGATGTGTGTGATGTCCTTAGGTTAGTTAGGTTTAAGTAGTTCTAAGTTCTAGGGGACTGATGACCACAGATGTTAAGTCCCATAGTGCTCAGAGCCATTTGAACCATTTTTTGATGAATGATGATGATGAAGACGACACAACAACACCCAGTCATCACGAGGCAGGAAAAATCCCTGACCCCGCCGGGAATCGAGCCCGGGACCTCGTGCGCGGGAAGCGAGAACGCTACCGCAAGACCACGAGCTGCGGACAATAGGATAGTCACCTACAAAACAAAGGTCCTGTTAGTTTCGGATAGTATCACAGAGGGCATCAGTACCATCTGAAATTTTATCCTCAACAAGACTTATATTTGTAACATCACTCGTTTACGGTAAACAGTCCGAAAACAGGTGCTTGTCTCGCGTGTGCTTGTCGTTTCGCTTGTTTTTTATACGAAGTAAAACGTTAGTGCTTGAAAATGACAAAGAAAGGTAATTATATGGATAGAAAAGGTTCCAAATTTCCTGCAAAACACGCATCGATTGGTAAGCGGAAGGTAGTTAACCGATATAATTTCGTTAAAATGAGAGTGTTTCGACATCGGCGAAAGAAAGGCCAGCTGTGCGGTGTTGGCATTGCCTACTAAAATTTTGTTCAATTCCAATATTACGAAACACAAGTTGAAACTTTAAACGCCTGTTTTTTCAAAGCAACATATTTCAAGTTGGCGGGAGCGTACATGCAATAACGTTATACCTTTCTATAACTTGTGAGGCGGTTTTTTTTTTGTACTATAGTATGTATGATTTTAACAATCTGTCTCAATTTCGATCTCTGGTGCACTTTTTTTGTAACGAGTTTTTTGTTCAAAAAATTGACTTGTTTCAGAGTGCTGCCATTTTGTTAAAAACTATTTCTTTAAATATCCCTACGTACTAAGTTAGACAATATCGTAAGTTTCAAAGCAGAGTTTTGAAATTTTGTTCTAGGCTGAAAATTGTGGCGTTCAGAGCCCCTGCAACTCCGCCATAGCCAGTCCCAAGCCCGGTTGATAAAGGAGGAGGGGGAGGAGTAACACCTCGTTAAAAAACCTTGGTTCACCTGGTCCGGTTGATAGTATTTCGTGAGAGCCCCTTGTCAGGGATACGGTGAAGACCTCAACGGTAGCGAAGGCGGAGAAGATGGACTTCGGTACGGCGGAGCTGGCGGAAGAAGCACCTTTTCTCTGTGGGTACAAAAAGAGTACAAGTAGCGACTGAACCCAGACGGGCGGCTACAGACAGCGTCTGACTCATGGTGGGCGGCTGACTTTAGGCTGGGCATCCTACTGCCTATGTGGAAAGTAACGGGAAACTACAACATTACATTCCCAAGCAGTACATGGTATGTCTCTCCATGTGAAAGATTCCGGAGTTAAAACTTCCCCTCATTCGGATTTCCGGGAGGGGAACACATTGAGAGTAGACGTATTTGAAAGGAAGAAAGGGACAGTGAAGGGAGGAAAGATACAGATTGGAACATGGAACGTGAGGACACTACTGCAAGCAGGAAAGCTAGAGAAGGCAAAACAGGAGATGAAAAGGAACAGATTAGATGCCCTCGGTTTGTGTGAAATTATGGGGAGATAGAAAGTGGAGATTATAAGCTCTTTTACTCAGGGGAAATCAAGAGTGGTGAAAACGGAGTAGGAGTATTGATAGGGCAAAAGTTGAAAAATAAGGTAATGAAGGTACAATATATTAATGGAAGACTGATGATGATACGACTGAAAGGTAGTTCAAAAGATTTGGTATTAATACAGGTATATATGCCAACCAGCCAGCATAGAGATGAGGAAGTCGAAGAATATTATGAGAAAATACAAGAACTCATCGAGAAAGAAAATAGAAATGCCTGTGTTATCATCATGGGGGACTGGAATGCAGTGGTGGGTGAAGGAAGAGATGAAGATGCAGTAGGAAAATTTGGATTAGGAATAAGAAATGAGAGAGGTGAACGACTAATTAGTTTCTGTAAAGAAAATTCATTAGCAGTGGGTAACACATTATTTGAACACCACAAAAGGAGACGTTACACATGGATATCAAATTTGAATAGGGAAAGATATCAGCTGGACTACATCCTGATACAAAAAAGGTTTAGGAACTGTTTGAAGAATGCTAAAGCTTATCCAGGAGCGGATATAAATTCAGACCACAACCTAGTGATGGGAGAAATACAAGTGAAGTTGAAAAAAGTCTGGAGAGGTAAAGCAAAGGAAAGACTAAACATAGAAAGACTCAAAAAGGTAGGAAAGGCATCAGATTTGGAGAACAGATTTATGGAAATAAGGTAAAGAGGTAGTGTTGATGAAAGTTTTAATGACAAGTGGATAAAAATGAGGGAAGGACTCGTGGACTCTGCCAAAGATGTACTAGGAATTAGAGTATTCCAAAGTACCAGGAAAGAATGGATAACAGAAAACATGTTGAAAAAGATGGAAGAGCAGAGAAAGTGGAAAAGTGTAGAAACTGAAGAAGACAAAAACAGATACAGGAAACTGAATAATGAATTAAGAAGAGAAACTGAAGAAGCAAGAGAAAAATGGATGAAACAGAAATGCGACGAAATAGAAAAAATGGAGAGAGAGGGAAAGTATGAAATGATGTATAGACTGGCTAGTGAGATAGTTTTTGAACGTAAAAGAAAGAGGAATAACATGGAAATAGAAAGAGAGGATGGTACTCTAGCAGAAGAGCCACAGGAGGTTTTGAACAGATGGCAAGAATATATTGAATGTCTGTATAAGGGGGATGAAATGCAGAGCGAAATTAAGGTTGAAGAGGAGCAATATGTGCCGGAAGATGGAAAGGGATTTACCATCTTGGAAGTAGAAGTAGACAAGGCGCTGAAGGAGATGAAGAATAGGAAGGTATGTGGAATTAATGATTTTCCAGCAGAACTGTTGAAGAGCATGGGAAACAAGGCAAGAAAAGAAATAGTCTACCTCTATAACGAGATATATGACAAAGGGGAATGGCCTGATGACTTCGTTGCAACATTTATGATACCAATAGAGAAAAAGAGGAAGACTAAAAAATGTGAAGAGCACCAGGCCATCAGTCTAATTTCTCATGCAGCTAAAGTCTTGCTAAGAGTGTTGAACAGTAGGTTATATGGCAAGCTGGATAGAGGGATTGCAGAGCAGCAGTTCGGATTTAGAAGAGGAAAAGGAACAGGAGATGCTATTGGCCTGCTAAGAACTATAGGGGAAAGGTATATGGAAAAGGGTAGAGAAATCTTTCCTGTTTTTATAGATTTAGAAAAGGCTTTTGACAGAGTTCAGTGGAACAAGCTGATGGATATTTTGAAGAGGAAAGGAGTAGATTGGAAAGCGAAACGACTGATACAGAATCTATATTTACACCAGAAAGTAAGGATAAGGATTGGAAATGAAATGTCAGAAGGAAGCAGCATTGAACGAGGTGTTAGACAAGGTTGTTGCCTTTCCCCACTGTTGTTTAACGTATACCTTTCTGAGATTATTGCGAAAAGCTTAGATGGGAAAAGAGGAATATGTATTGGTGGAAAGAGAATAGAATGTATAAGATTTGCTGATGACATGGTATTAGTGGCAGAAATTGAGTGGACAGTGCATAACATGCTCAAAGATCTGAATGAAGTTTGTGTGGAATATGGGATGCAAATAAACACAGCAAAAACAAAGAGTATGGTCATCAGTACAAGACGCAGACTGTCCAATATTAAAATGGAACAATCTACCATTAGGCAAGTAAGTGAATTTAAATATCTCGGAAGCACTATAACTGAAGACTTGAGATGTCACCAGGAGGTGAAAACTCGAATTGCCATAGCGAAGAAGGCATTCAACAGAAAGAGGAGACTCTTGTGTGGCAAATTAGATAAAGGACTAAGGAAAAGGATTGGCAAATGTTTTGTCTGGAGTGTGGCACTATATGGGGCAGAAACATGGATGCTGAGACGAGAGGATGAAAAAAGGTTAGAAGCATTTGAGATGTGGATGTGGAGAAGAATGTAGAGAATAAGCTGGATGGAAAGAATGAGTAATGAAAGAGTATTGGAAAGGGTTGGTGAGAGAAGATGTCTGCTGAAGGTTGTAAGAGAAAGGAAAAAGAACTGGTTGGGACATTCATTGAGAAGGGAGTGCTTGCTAGTAGATGCTTTGGAAGGATTGGTTTGTGGGAGAAGACTGAGAGGAAGAAGGAGATACAAGGTGATAGACGACATAAAGGGAAGAGGAAATTATGCAGACCTGAAGAGGATGGCAGAAGACCGGACAGCCTGGAGAACCACCATGTGAAAACATGCCTTCTGGCAGGACACTGATGATGACACTGATGATGATGAGAGCCCCTACCAACCGGGCTCGCACTCTGCAAAGGCCTTTGGCCGATGTCGGGTACTGTCCTCTCGGTGCAAGTTTTTTACTTAACAAAACATAATACAATCTTAAGGGCGTACAATAAAGGTATAAAGTCAGTTTTGTAATTTGTTTCTTACTGTACTGAAAAAAGAATCACGAATATCTGTTCCAAAATCGAGCGTTATCCTGGTCTATCCCTTCAGCTCACTGACTTTTTTGAATGCAGATCTGCTGCATTTTTTTTCATTGTAAAAAAAAACCTGGGACGCCATCTAGAAACTGTTCAAGAGTACTACAACCACCTTCAAAGCCTGAATAGTTATTGCGATTTGCCTGACTCTGAGACCTTCGCTCTAAGCCACTGCCGCGCGGCGTAACCGCGCGGTCTCAGGCGCCTTGTCACGGCCCGGGCGGCTCCCCCCGTCAGAGGTTCGAGCCCTCCCTCGGGCATGGGTGTGTCTACAGTCGTTAGCATAAGTTAGTTTAAGTTAGATTAAGTAGTGGGTAAGCTTAGGGACCGATGACCTCAGCATTTTGGTCCCATAAATTTCCAAAAATTCTATTCCACTGTGACACTGCATTGTACTCGTAACATCTGTGGTGCTATCCTGTTGCATCAGCTGGTG
The DNA here is from genome assembly GCF_023898315.1 of Schistocerca nitens. Classification (NCBI taxonomy): domain Eukaryota; kingdom Metazoa; phylum Arthropoda; class Insecta; order Orthoptera; family Acrididae; genus Schistocerca; species Schistocerca nitens. The sequence continues at coordinate 508,974,851 of NC_064615.1, forward strand.
TTCCTGAGCGAGCAGCACTGACGCGGCCAACAGCTGCAGCGCGAGCAGTCGTCACCATTCGCCGCTGTCGTCGCAGCAGTCCGCCGCACGCCGCGCTGTCAGCAGCAGCTGCTGCCGCGCCGCCGCCGGCCACGAGGACAATGGCCGCAGGCGGACTTACCGCGAGGCTGGCGAGAGCGCAGTCACTATTTAACGTGTCGTGTTGTACTGCCACACGCCAAAACGCTGCTGCACGTGCACGCAGTCCATAACAGCACTTTAAACAATTTTATGCTTTCGAGTTCACGATTTTAAACTTACGTTTCGTTTCTCTATCGCGATAAAACTTGTCACTGCAAAATTACGGACCCGCGTTAGTTCTTACAACGTCGTGTGATATATCTTTAACCATCCGCGTAGAAACTGAAATCGCGAAAATAGGCGAAAGCGCTCGCCGAAAATGTCACGTTTGTCACTGGCGAATGTTTGCTCTGGTGCACATCAATGAATGGCCGTTCTTCTCTAAACAGTGTTTTAATTTGTCGAGAAGCCGACACCATTGTCCTGCATCAAACAGCAGAGAAATGATTGTCTTACAGAAGACAATGTGTGTGTGTGTGTGTGTTTGAGGATGATTGGTTGCTTAGCTACTTCCGTGTTCTCGCTTAAGACCTTGCTGTCGTGCGCCCTTAGCAACCATATTTGCACATTCCCTTGTTCATATTTGCGACAGATCGCTATGGTCTGTAGATTTCCGACTAAGACACATTTTCTCAGTGAAACTATGGCTTATGCTGGCCATTTCCTTAATTTGTAAGACCTGACATCATCAGGTAATGGACATCTGATACATTTTTAAAAAATATTCATAATTGTCTTAATGCAGTGATACACTAATTAACACTTCCTTTTGTGGTGTCACCGCTAGACACCACACTTGCTAGGTGGTAACTTAAATCGGCCGCGGTCCTGTAGTACATGTCGGACCCGCGTGTCGCCACTGTGTAATCGCAAACCTAGCGCCACCACATGGCAGGTCACAAGACACGGACTAGACCTCGCCCCAGTTGTACGGACGACATAGCTTGCGACCAGACGTACGAAGCTTTCCTCTCATTTGCCGAGAGACAGATTGAATAGCCTTCAGCTAGTCCATAGCTACTACCTAGCAAGGCGCCATTTGTATCAGTGCTTATAGCTAACGAATATTCAAGAGAGATGTATTCCAAGGATTCATTAAAGTTAAGTATAAAAGAAGCTCCCTTCTTTTCTTTATAGTTTTCATCCAGTATCCTGTTTCAGACTTCACGCCCGTCTGCGTTAGTTTAGCGTGCACCTAGCTACCTCATTGTGTCTATGCTGTAGGAGCTAGACACAACACCTTTATTACTAGTTTTGGTTATTAGACAACCATTTTCAGATCTGTAAAAATAACAGTGTTCAAACGCCACAGGTTTCTTAGTACGAGAATATACAAAGTTAACTGGAACGATTGTGACCAATATTTGGACCATACTGGCCGTTCGTTCGAAACACGGTTTAGGGGGCGCATATATTCCCAAAATAAGACAGCCTCCGGTCAGCACATTTCTGCAGAAGGCATACGATGGCCGTGCGGGATTAGCCGAGCGGTCCAGGGGCTGCAGTCATGAACTGTGCGGCTGGTCCTGGCGGAGGTTCGAGTCCTCCCTCGGTCATGGGTGTGTGTGTTTGTCCTTAGGATAATTTAGGTTAAGTAGTGTGTAAGCTTAGGGACTGATGACCTTAGCAGTTAAGTCCCATAAGATTTCACACACATTTGAACATTTTTTTTTTTTTTTTTTTTTTGCATACGGCGCAAATATTTGGCATAAATTGAAGGTGCTGCAGAGTGCACCCGATGGAAGGCTACTCGATCCCTGGAAGAAATAAAAATTTATGGAAAAAAGAAAACATGTCCCTAACTAATGCTCAATGAGCTAGGCGAATTTAATCAGAACTATTATTTTAATATTTTTGATGACATACTTCAAAAATATGGTGCAAGTATGGAGTATTGGAAGCACAGGTCCGATGGACGGGTATTTGAACGTGTTCCACACAGAGGACTGCCAACACGGAACCGCCGTCTTCCCCATTGGTCCAGTCAACGAAGGAAGGTGAAAGGAAAAAAAATCTCTACTTGCAAATTTTTGTTAAGTGTTAGGAGGGACTGCCATAAACAACATACTAAAAATCCTGCCAGGTACGGTGTGAGTGTACAGGTAGTAAAGCGTTTGAAGGCCACTTTTTATGTTTCTTTCTTGAATTTTTCGAAAACCGCAGTTTCTAGCAAAAATGTTTTCCAGTACAAAACTAAAGCACGTTAAATTTCCTACAAAAATGGTCCTATTCGTATTTTCTCTATGGCTAATAGTTTCGCATTGCAGAGACTGGAAAAATTGCAGTTATTAAATGTAATATTTTTGTGGTATAAAATTAACGTTTATTGTTCATTACAGAGGGTTAAGAACAAATATTGAATGTGTGTACCACAACTAGGTGCAGTAGAACCGAGTTAAGGGATAAATTGTAAGCTGGCGGTGTGACGTGCTGGAGGGAGGGAGGGAGGGATAGACACGGTAGGGAAGATAGATCGCCGGATTGTAAACATGCGCTTTCGTCCTTTTCAGATCTGCGAACTGGAGACCAAGGAGGCGAGTTCCCGCTCTCACTATCCCACTACGACATAAGAAACAACCAGAGGGTGTTTCACAAAGCTGTAACGACTCTTTCACAGCTCGCCTTATGAATCACTGGCGACGCAGTGCGCAGCCACTCCCGCGGCCGTTTATTTTCCACACCACATTGAATACAAATATGAGTTAGTAATAATACTAACGCAAGAAATGCTTACGGGAAGATACTACGTAAATCTCTGTACACTGTTCTGCACTGCTAGAGGAGAAATTGATTCTTGGTCATCCTGTAAGGGAGCTGTACCGTTATTCTGGGAAAGGCAACTTACCCAAACACGAGCGCTGCTTGCTTTTCAGTTTACAGACATACTGTGCCTCCTCAGCATTTACCGTCCTGTTCTCTCATATAAGTACACAAAATAACTTCACTGATCTCGTGTTTACATAGTGGAATCACTTTCAGTTTATTGAGTACTTATCTGTAACCGGCCGCTGTGGCCGAGCGGTTCTAGGCGCTTCAGTCCGGAACCACACGGCTGGTACGATCGCAGGTTCGAATCCTGCCTCGGACATGGATGTGTGTGATGTCCTTAGGTTAGTTAGGTTTAAGTAGTTCGTAGTTCTTAAGTGCGTTCTGAGTAAATAAATCTCCACAGCTGGAGTTGTCAACTGTCTATCTCACTAAAGAGTCTGTCCTAAGTGCAAGATGTTGTCAGTATGAGTACAACGTTGATTTCATTGTCTCCACCTGTAACACACCCGGGAGGAAAAGGAGGTAGATATGCAGCGCTAATAAAAGCTAGCCTTTAGCACTCGTGACTGTACAACACTCCCTAGACACAGGAACGGGGCTCAATACTTAACGACCGCGTGCCTAAACCCACGTACCTGGTCCTTCCCATGGCGGTTGACCTGCTGCTCTCTGCACTGCCTGCTATGACGTGTCCTGTAATATCTGTTGTCTAGCCGGCAGAGGAGCCACTCACACCAACAATACCAAGTTGATCTGGTAGAATTCACTGTATTCTGTTAAACACTCGCACAGGGTGGGATTGCACTGTTCTCAAGTAACATTATTCTACAATGGACGTGATCAGTATTTGTATTCCTAGTACGTGTCCTTTGTGATGTATAAGGTTGCTGTCTAAATGAATGCGTCCAATGCAAAAATACAGTGTACAGAACACAAAATAATCACTGTTCAAATCGTTCAAATGCCTCTGAGCACTGTTGGACTTAACATCTGAGTTCATCAGTCCCCTAGAACTTAGAACTACTTAAACCTAACTAAGCTAAGGACAACACACACATCCATGCCCGAGGCAGGATTCGAACCTGCGCCGTAGCGGTCGCGCGGTTCCAGACTGAAGCGTCTAGAGCCGCTTGGCCACACCGACAGGCATAATCACTGTTCAACAAATGTTTTAGCAGTCTACGATTGGCACAGTTCTTCCAACAGTACTAAACAATTCAATAGCTTATAACACGAGCGTGTGCGTGACCGAATCGCGACGCGGATGCTCCATAAAATCTCGGGTACGATGTACGAACGAGAAAGTACCTGCGCTCGTGGTATTCAGCCAGTCAAAACGGTATGTGTTTCTTTCACTTAGAACTCGCAATTAGGATCACACCAGTCTACAGTATTTTTCCGTAACCGTCGCGACGCGGTTGAGTGTTGTTCTCCCGAAACGATACACGAAACCGAGAAACATCACCTTTTGGATAAACATTGATACTGCCTCGTGAATACTGAAATTAAACTCAAAACTTGTGTGGCAAACACTTTCAATTACTTCACCATAACTTGTAAGATACGTGCTGCAGCCACGGCATCACCACTACAATCCACTCATGCTCCACGGAAGCTACCATGACTCTCCACTGTTGCTCTGCGCTCGGCAGAGAGGCGACTATCGATAGTCAGCGATACAATTCTGTGCTTACACACTGCCAATGGATGGAATACTTTTAAAACCATGAGGGGTATCAGATGCATATCGCCAGCCTCGTTTTTCCCAACTTCTGAAGAGGCCAAGGGGCTTAAATCGGCTCCCCCTATAACAGAAGTAGGCCACCTAAGTGTTATGGAGCTCCATTAATTTCAATATAAGTCAAGCAAGGCATTACAATAGATACTCTTCTAGATCTGAACATAATCAGTTCCATTCCATCAGACATATTGCCACATATTTTGCAAGATATATTGTGGATGTGTGTTAAGTGGGTCCACTCAGTATAGCCCACTTTACAAGTGCCAGTTCCTGAACTGATGAGATTTATTCAGTCTACCAGTAACACTAACGATGGTGAGAGAAGTGCAGCAAATTTCTGGTCTGCATTCACTACCAAGTCGCCAGGTCCGGATGCAATCTCAGTTCGGTTTTACAGACCGGTTTTACTATACGGCACTGGCCCCTTGCTTATTTCGCATGTATCATGAATCTCTCGCCCAGCACAAACTCCCAAGCGACAAGAAAAAAGCGCAGGTGACTCTTGTACATAAAAAGGGTAAAATGAAGGCCCGAAAATTACAGACCTATATTCCTAATATCGGTTTGCTGCAAAATGGTTCAAATGGCTCTGAGCACTATGGGACTTAACTTCTGAGGTCATCAGTCCCCTAGAACTTAGAACTACTTTAACCTAACTCATCTAAGGACATCACACACATCCATGCCCAAGGCAGGATTCGAACCTGCGACCGTAGCGGTCGCACAGTTCCAGACTGAAGTGCCTAGAACCGCTCGGCCACACCGGCCAGCTTTGCTGCAAAATATTTGAACTTATTCTCAGTTAGAATATCATAAATTTTCTCGAAGCCGAGAAGCTTATGTCCACGAGTCAGCACGATTTTAGAAGGCATTGCTCGTGCAAAACTCAGCTTGCCATTTTCTCACATAACATACTGTAAACTATGGATGAAGGGCAATAGGCAGGTTCTAGATTTCCGAAAATCATTTAATGCGGTGTCCCACTACAGACTGATAATGAAAGTATGAGCATATCGAATAGGTTTCCAGATATGTGAGTGGCTCGACGGGTTCTTAAGTAACAGAACACAGTATGTTGTCCTCGAAGGCGAGTGTTCATCAGAGACAAGGGTATCGTCAGCTGTGCCCCCGCGAAGTGTGATAGAACGTTCGATGCTATGAAGTATAGTAAAATATCGAAGCTGAGTGACTGTAGCAAGATACAAAACGACTTAGCCAAAATTTCTTGCTGGTGTGATGAATGGCATCTAGCTCTAAATCCAGAAAATGTAAATTAATGTGGATGAGTAGGAAGAACAAGCTTGTAATGTCCGGATACAGCATCAGTAGTGTCCTGTTTGACACAGCCATGACGTTTAAATATGTGGACATAACGTTGCAAAGCGATATGAAATGCAACGAGCATGTGAGGATCGTGATAGCGAAGGTGAATGGTCGACACTGCCCCCCACCCCGATAGCTGAGTGGTCAGCGCGACAAGAACGTCAATCTTCAGGGTTCGGGTTCGACTCCCGGCTGGGTCGGAGATTTTCTCCGCTCAGGGACTGGGTGTTGTGTTGTCCTAATCATCATCATTTCATCCCCATCGACGCGCAAGTCGCCCATGTGGCATCACATCGAAAGACTTGCACCCGGCGAACGGTCTACACGACGGGAAGTCCTAGTCACACGACATTTTAACTCAAAAAAATGGCTCTGAGCAGTATGGGACTCAACTGCTGAGGTCATTAGTCCCCTAGAACTTAGAACTAGTTAAACCTAACTAACCTAAGGACATCACAAACATCCATGCCCGAGGCAGGATTCGAACCTGCGGCCGTAGCGGTCTTGCGGTTCCAGGCTGCAGCGCCTTTAACCGCACGGCCATTTCGGCCGGCTACATTTTAACTGTCGACACTGATTTATTGGGAGAATTTTGGGGAAGTGTGGTTCATCTGTAAAGGAGACAACATGTAGGACGCTAGTGTGACGTGTTCTTTTCTCGTGGTCGTGCGGTAGCGTTCTCGCTTCCCACGCCCGGGTTCCCGGGTTCAATTCCCGGCGGGGTCAGGGATTTTCTCTGCCTCGTGATGGTTGGGTGTTGTGCGCTGTTCTTAGGTTAGTTAGGTTTAAGTAGTTCTAAGTTCTAGGGGACTTATGACCACAGCAGTTGAGTCCCATAGTGCTCAGAGCCATTTGAACCATTTTTTGACGTGTTCTTGAGTACTGTTCAAATGTTCCGGATCCCCACCATGTCGGATTAAAGGAAGACATCGAAGCAATTCAGAGGTGGGCTACTAGATTGTTCCAGTAGGTTCGAACATCACACATGTGTTATGGAGATGCTTCGGAAACTCAAATCGAAATCCCTGGAGGGGGCGTTGCTGTCGAGGAGCGCAGTTGATAAAAGTTAGAGAACCGGCATTTGAAGCTGAGTGCAGAACGATTCTACTGTCACCAACTTAACATTTCACATAAGACCACGAAGATAAGACACGAGAAATTAGAGCTCATACGCAGCTTCTATTTGCTAGTGGAGCAGGAAAGGAAATGACCAGTAATGGTTCACGATACCCTCCGCCACTCAGTGGCTTGCGTAGAGTGTATGTAGATGTAGATGTGGAAGGGTCGGTATAACTTTGTGAAACTCCCTGTAGTTGCTTCTTATGATGCAGCGGGGTAGAGAGAATGGGGACACGCCTGCTCGATCTTCAGTTTGCAGACCTCCAAATGAGGGGAGAGCAAGACCACAATCTGGAGACACGCCTTCCCTCACGCATCTACCCTCCCCCCCCCCCTTTTCTCTCCCTTCAGCCTGTCACACCGTCAGAGCACAATTTATCCCTTAATTCGGTTCTACTGCACATATTTAATATTTCTTCTTAATCCATTTCATTGAATAATAAATAGTAATTTTATATCATTCCGACACTGTTTCTAATAATCTGCGATTTTTCTATCCCCTGCAACACAGAAACTATTTGCCCTACAGAAAATTTGAATAGAATCTTTTTTGTAATGTTCTCGTAGTTTAATCTTCTACTGGAAACTTTTCCCTGGTAGTAGCGGTTTTCATGATACTCAAGAGAAACATAAGAAGTTACCTTTAAACGCCCACCTATCCCTACGCTCACAGCGCAATGAGCAAGATTTTCAGTACGTTGTTCTTGACACTTCAGCCCACTACTGCCCAAAAATTTGCGACTATGCGAATTTTTTCCCCTGTTCGACCTTTTTTACGTAACCTACAGTGCGCGCACGTCAACAGCGGCTCTCTTCCACACGTGTGCAGTGAAGTGCCGCTACATTCACAGATGCAGACCATTGGCTTTTAACAGCTATTTCAATACTGAATTACGCAGCACTTTGTTATCAGTACTCATTTGATTTTAAATTGGATTTTACAGTTCTCGGTTTTAATCCCTCTTTCAACATTTATCTTATGCACACCAACTGTCAGTTATTACCAACAAATGGTTGACACAGACAAGCACACACAGAGATTAGTTTTCTGATAGTTTTAAATAGTGAGAGCTTTACTTTGACCGACCTTTTATTTTCATATTTTTTGTAATTGACGTGTTCCACTTAAGAAGGAGGATATTGAAAACACATAGGAACAGAGTTCTTAATTAGCTTGGTAAATTTTTATTGTATTTCATGTATGAAGATGGTATCTGTTCTTTCGGACATGTCCGAACCATGCAGCTCGTTAGAATGAAATTACAATGAAATGAATACCCCTAGCTGCATACAGGCGTTAATGTAAGTCAACGGGGACAGTTAAAAATGTGTGCCCCGACCGGGACTCGAAGCCGGGATGTCCTGCTTACATGGCGGACGATCTATCCATCTGAGCCACCGAGGACACAGAGGATAGTGCGGCTGCACGGACTTATCTCTGGCACGCCTCCCGTGAGACCCACATTTCAACTTATTGTCCCGCACTATATTCATTACTCGCGGCTTTTTGCCGATTCCCGTAAGAGTTTATTGTATTTCAGTTTTATTCATTTTTAGCGCTTTCATAAATAATTTATGTTTTAAAGCTTGTTAAGTTTTTCGCTTTTACTGGATGGCAATTTTCCGTTTGTCTCGACAGATTCGGAATAGCACTTAGTAAACTTGTTGATATAACCAACAGTATATTTGAAACCAGGCTTTTTAGTGAACCTAGTAAGCCTTTTTCTGTACTTATACTCTAACGACTTATAAATAATGTAAACTATATCTTAAAGGTTCTTAAACGTTCATCTTAACTGATAAGCATTTTCAGTTTATTGTTCCAAGATACACCTACTGACGAAGGTATTGTAGCCTACATGTACATACAGACTGTCTCTACTAAGATTCGTACATTTCCACCATTTTAAATTTTATTATTTTGAAACGGTGTGTTCTCTTAAAGAATGTTAAATTCATTTTAACCTAAAGCCAATTTTCTGCTTGTTGTTATTTTTACCGAGCTGGAGGTGGTTGACTGTCAACGGAAACTAGTAATCAACATATTGTAAGTGACTGTACTATTGCAACATGGACAATTTAAAAAAATATATGATTTACGTAACTGAATTTTCACTTTATCTCAACCTACAATGACATTGAAAGTAACCTAACCACAGCTAAAATAACATTAATTCAAAAGAGATCTGTGCAATGAAAGTAGCTGTTAGGCAGAAATTATTTCAATATGTTTTTAAAATTGTTTTCAGTTTCTGCCAGCACAACGGGACCGGTCGCACAATTTTATGGCTGCAAACTGTGCTTTCCTGTGCAAGAAAGAGGTTCAGTTGTGGATAGTGGAGGCTATTTTTCCTCTGAGTACTGTAATGCTATTATTTTCAAATTGTTAATGGTTCTTCACGACAAATTTCACACGAGCGAATGTACTGTTAGTATTTTGTTGGTATGTAAAGACTTTTTTTAACAAGTGCCAACCTGAAATGCGAGAATGGACACCACATTGTCCTTACAGCACGACTGTATTTAATTGTAGAAATGCTATAGAAAATTTTTCCGTACGACAGTGAACGGAAGCATATAACATGTGATTTCCAATACAGTTTCCGATGAGTAAGCAGATGCAGTAATTCTGAAGATCCAGTTTCACGTGTTACCTTCGTTCTATGCTCTGCTGCTATTGACGATGACAGTTCCTACTTGTAAAGAACTGATCAAATTGGCGTTTTTCTAACTTACGTGACAATTCGTTTTCCAAGAAGAAATCAATAATTTTTCGGAATAGTTAATTTATTGTTTCTTTTACTGTTGTACTTCTATTGGGTTTCATTATTACGTCTGCGTAATCAGCAGAGAACACTAATTATATTTCATTAGTGCAAGAGGGAATGTCTTTTGTTCATAACAAGAACAGGAAAGGTCCAATATTGAACGCTGTTGAACAGTAGCTGTAACTTGTCCCCAATGAGTAGAAGATTCGCCACGAAAACTGTATGATTCTTTGCTTCCTTTCAGTTAAATATGATGTGTACCACTTATTTAATCATTATTCTTGAATTTTCTTCAAACAGTGCAGTAATTTGCGCCGTCGAATGTCGTAGATTACAAAAAATATTGTTACTGAGATATTTTGATGCATCATTTGTGAAATGATGGATAGCTTGCTCAGAAGGGAAGACCTTCCAGGATCCAAATTGTGTCGACTCGTTTGTAGATGTGGTTAACCATCCTTGAGTATATTACACAACCCAAAAATCTGAGAAGAAAGTTGATAGTGAAATGGTTCTTTAGTTAAAAATATGTCTTAATATCTTTCTCAAAGAGATATCTAGCAATGGCATAGTTCAGTCCGTCTGGAAATATACCTCAAGAACGTGATGCATTACATATATATATGGCTGAGTGCAACATCTTTATCAAAGTAGACGCTTTTAATTTTTCTTTTTAAGTTCTTGCTTTCAAGAGAGCTTATGCTTGCGGAAATAATTCTCGCATGTACCACTATCGGTATACTTTATGTTTTGAGATGTGCAGACAATTTTTAAAAAATTATGCTTTACGTAACTGAATTTTCACTTTATCTCAACTTACAATGATATTAAAATTAACGCAGCCACAGCAAAATAATACATAATCAAAAGGCATCTGTGTAAAGACTCAGGAATTTATTGTTGAAAAAGTTTGATACTTGATTGTTGTCATGGACTGCTTGGTCACTTTAAGTACTAGATCATATTGTTCCTTGTATGACTTCTCATTCTCCCTTCTAATGAGTCATCACATTATTTTGCTTTTATTTTCAGAATTGTTAATTTCTGACCTAACTTGAAAACTGCTTGGTTTTAATATGCGCCTTCTGTAATATGCCTTTGTAACTGAGCAGTCGGCATGTCTTGACTGCCATGTGGAGGGCTCTCTCTTTTGTGGAACGGGGTTCACTCAGCCTCGCGATACCAACTGACCAGTAGCTCGAGTGAGAAGTGGCAGCTCCAAGGTCTGGGAAGCTGACAACAGCCGGGACTGTGATAGGCAGATCAGACCCTACTTAGTGCATCTGGATGGAGTCATTGGCAGAGAAAGACACGTTAATTGGTCACACCTAATGTTCCACAAGAGTGCTTCTATACATGATGATTCCGTGACGATGATACAAACTTTTGGGGATGATGTAAAAGCGTACATGTATCAGTTTTAGGTGAACGACACTAGTCCAGAAACGACCCAGTCGAAAGCTATAAGCAAAAATCAACTCGGTTTCCGCCTCAGCCTCTTGCTGCACTCACACTAAGGGATTCAACTTCCGAACCATGATCATGATGAACAGAATTCCCGCTGCATACTCCCCGGTACCCTCAGACAATTTACCTGTTGCTAGGCTAGTAACGGAGCACGTAATTTGATGTCGCCGAGACCGAGAGTCCTACGTCTACGGTGCAGTAATAATGAAATTGCATTTAGCTCCACAAGTTTCATAATTCGCAACAGTTGCTCAAAATGACGTCCCCCAGCGTCAATGCTGGCTTGGTATTGTCCCAAAAAGTCCTGTCGTGCCCGTTCTAAAATCCTCGGCGTCGTTTGAACAGCGTCGCAGGCAGCGAGAATTCTTGCCAGGGAATCCTCTTGAATCTCGACAAAAGTTTCGTGTACAATGTTCTTCACATGGCCCCACAAGAAGAAATGAAGTGGGGTGAGTTCAGGTGAATGCACTGGCCACGTAAAAGGACCTCCTATGGCTGTCCACTTCTCAGATGATGCCTGATCCAAGTGTTCAGGAACCCTAACTGAGGTGGATTTTCATCACGTTGGAACCTCTACACCGAAGTGCTCATTGGGACCGTCTACCTTACACTCATAGCAACAACAGTAGCGCCACATGTATTCCACTGTCAGAGTTATCAGAACGATTTTCGCTTATATCTTTCGATTCGGTCGTTTCCAGACCAAGATCTCTTGCCTCAAATTGATATATTTGCCCATCTCGAAGATCCTGGTAATCTGTAACATCATCACGGAATTACCATCTCTACGAATGAATGTATAGCACTGCTCAATAAATCTTCTATAACATAGGTCCGCCCCGATAGCTGAGTGGTCAGCGCGGCGGTCTGTCGCGCCAAGGGGCCCGTGTTCGATTCCTGGCTGGGTCGGAGATTTTCTCCGCTCAGGGACTGGGTGTTGTGTTGTCCTCATTATCATTTCATCATCATCAGTGGAAGGCAACGGGAAACCACCACTGGAATCATGCGGTGGACCTCTCTGAAGAGGCATCCCCCATGACAAGACATGCCGTAAGGCAGAACACAAAGTAAGTCTATAACATAAGAACAGTTGCGATGTGATTAATAATGTGATTTCCTAGTTCACACTTGACATTGAGCTGTGATTGATGTCTGTTAAGGCCAGTTGCTAATCATTTTCCGATACCAATTTAAAACTAGATAAATATTTTGTTGACAATTTTGTCACATTCTCACGTAGTGCATACAGTGACTGTGCTGTGATAATTGAAGTACAGCGGAGGTCATGGTCCATTCATCAGATAGCGCTAAAATTCGCATGCAGTTCTCTCGCTACACAACCAGTGCCACCGAAACCGAGGAGGCAGCAACGGAGTGACCGATGCGGAGTCATGCCGCGGACAGGACAGCGAGTGCTTATCACACTGCAATAGCTCTGGAGCAGGGTGCGATTTGTGCTTTTACCAGTGGGGGGGATGTCTTAGGGGGTTAGTAGAATTATATATGTTACTAGCTTGGACCGTGGCATTACGCATGGTTAAACAGCTATTTATAAATAGATGTTAATGCCGAAACTCACTATTCACGCGTATGCACTATCAGAAAAGCCATCCCCTGTTATATCTTTAAAAGTACATTATAGGTAAAGCTTATTTACAAAATCATCTACATACAGGTATACGAGAGGAATTCAAAAAGTAGAGGCACATTTGTGAAAAGCTGCACTTATTCTGATGTTAGAAAACTCAAACATATTAATAGTATTAATACTAAGCCTTACTAAAAACTTTCAGTGTTCGGCTCCACAAATTTAAATTATATGTAAAGTTTTACTCCAGTGCGTGGGAAATAAACATCCCAGGTTGGGATGCATAAACTAAAACCTGAGGAGGGGATGGTCTGATGCAGAGGGGGGGGGGGGGGAACCCCCCATCCCCCCCTGCAAATCACACACTGCTCTGGAGTAATTCTGTATCTGTTAAATTCAGTAGGAATACAATGCAATGACTGACTATTAAAATTTCAACTTTTTTTGCTATTTACCGTGACGAAGGCAGGTTGTTACTATCGTGCCTCTTAGACGATTGTTCCTCATCTCCACCGCACTAACAACAGTTTCCCTGAATTTGAAGCTGGGTAGCTGTGTGTCAGCGCGAACGTTCTTGGTAGTGAACATGAAACAATTGCGAGGCTGCAGTAGAACAGCCGCTTGTGTCCACGGTTGCAGGCTCCACCACTTCCTATGGGCCACCACTCTTCGATACTAAACATGTTAACGCATTACATTATTTTTCACGAGAAACATTAATTATTATATCCTTGGATTCCGTTATAAAATGGAAACCTTCTTTAGGCATGTGGGTGGTAATATGTATAATCACAATCCAGACTGTCCTTTCATTATTGCATTACAATATACTCAGTCACTAAATTATGTCAACCTAGTCACATCCTAAACAATCTCACTCAATTTCAAATTCCTCTTCATTGCAATAAATAACCACTTCTTCTTTCACCCTTCAAGCATTTCACTCCATTCAATGTAAATATACAGGGTGATTCAAAAAGAATACCACAACTTTAGGAATTTAAAACTCTGCAACGACAAAAGGCAGAGCTAAGCACTATCTGTCGGCGAATTAAGGGAGCTATAAAGTTTCATTTAGTTGTACATTTGTTCGCTTGAGGCGCTGTTGACTAGGCGTCAGCATCAGTTGATGCTAAGATGGCGACCGCTCAACAGAAAGCTTTTTGTGTTATTGAGTACGGCAGAAGTGAATCGACGACAGTTGTTCAGCGTGCATTTCGAACGAAGTATGGTGTTAAACCTCCTGATAGGTGGTGTATTAAACGTTGGTATAAACAGTTTACAGAGAATGGGTGTTTGTGCAAAGGGAAAAGTTCTGGACGGCCGAGAACGAGTGATGAAAATGTAGCACGCATCCAGCAAGCATTTGTTCGCAGCCCAGGAAAATCGACTCGCAGAGCTAGCTGAGAGCTGCAAATTCCACAATCAACTGTATGGAGAGTCCTACGAAAAAGGTTAGTTATGAAACCTGAACGTCAACTACCCGAGGCGATGGATCGGCCGCCAGGCAGCCCGTGACAGAGCACTTCATCACTGGCCTCCAAGAAGCCCTGATCTTACCCCCTGCGATTTTTTCTTATGGGGGTATGTTAAGGATATGGTGTTTCGGCCACCTCTCCCAGCCACCATTGATGATTTGAAACGAGAAATAACAGCAGCTATCCAAACTGTTACGCCTGATATGCTACAGAGAGTGTGGAACGAGTTGGAGTATCGGGTTGATATTGCTCGTGTGTCTGGAGGGGGCCATATTGAACATCTCTGAACTTGTTTTTGAGTGAAAAAAAAAACCTTTTTAAATACTCTTTGTAATGATGTATAACAGAAGGTTATATTATGTTTCTTTCATTAAATACACATTTTTAAAGTTGTGGTATTCTTTTTGAATCACCCTGTATATCATAAATATCCTTCCTCTCCACGTCACTTTGCAAGACGCCGACGTGGGCTTCGACTTAATAGGTTGGTTTAATGTCTGATCTCACCTGCACTGTCGGGAATCAAAACACCTCCCTCTTGTTCAGATACATAGTATTAAAGTCCCACATAGTGGACAACGCAGAGAAGCACTCGTAAATGAACCATGTGCAATGGTCTTTCAATAATTATTTGAATGTTAAGGAGGCAGGTATTATCTAGCTACAGAATAAATACTGTAAGTCCAGATTTACCCAGATTAATATCTCACATGATCACATAAATGAGAAAAGATATGTACAGGATATTTACATATGAAAACCAACAAACCCATTAATAAACATGGGAAAGCATCACTTGGATTATACATTAAACGCTCCCGGGTGGCCACAGAGATTTGTCCTATAGGAGCGTCCTTGCGAACACGTTAAGCAATACGCCAAATATTTCACGAAAATCTAAGAACGGCTCTCAGAGCAAACTCTAAGAATACACAATTACCTGCATTTTTTTCCTTACAGACCCGGGTCATGTAAACAATCATTCAATCTACGGTCAATATGTGGAGCAAACGGTGGGAAAACTTAAAACAGGCTGCCGTATAAAGCACCCGATGCTACGCAATTTAACTGTAATCTGTAAACTATTGATGCAGACTTAGATTGTCACAAGATGCAGCCCAATGAGTACTTCTGGATCGGAACAGTCTTTGTTCCGATCCCAAATTTCATCCTTTCCGTTCCCTTCGGTTCTATAATTACCCAGTACAATTCGGATAATACACTATACAACACAAAAAACCTCATCATCATCCAAACGACATAGGTACACACTCGACACAGTCCACTCAAGAAATGGAGCTGCCCTACTTTAGTACTACGCGGACACCCATGGCTAACACTTAATCGCGAGCAGTCAGTTGTGACGTAACCTCTCGTGCGGCGACAGAAGTGTTGCGCGGCTCACGGCATCTATGAGACCTAACCAACTGCTTCAGAAGAAAGGTCCTTCGTTCGTTATACCCTAAACCAAGAGTGTTCAACCTTTAACTTATCTGAGCCACACAAAAAGAAGATGAGTATTTCTGGGCAGCACATAATATACTTAACACTAACAGTATGTGCTGAGGGAGAAAAAGAGAGAGAGATTTAGGTGGAGCAATGAGAGAATAGCATCCTATGGCGGGAGATTCCAATTGAAAATATTCAATTTATCATAACTTTACATAATGTAACTTAATGGAATTTTCTTATCGATAGTGTGATAAATGCTCCCTTCTTGGGCCTCACAGATACTTTCTTTGGGCTGCATGTGGCCAGTGGGTCGCAGGTTTCACACCTCTGCCGTAAACTTTCGCCCATTAAAAATTGGACTTCATGTAATATGTTACTTTTGGCTACAACAGAAAATTACTTGTCTCGTTTCATATCAGTCTGTTCACTTACAGTTATTTTATCATCTCTCATCTTTTAAGGACGAGGTCAAAATATCTCAGTACAGGTAAATTATTTACCTAAAAGAGGGTGTTTTACTTAGGATTAATTAATTAGATGGATGAAAATGAATCAATTTCAAAATATTTCGCCTTAACAAAATCAATTCTAGATTTTCAACCTACTTATCAAATGCAATCTTCTGATATAAATACCAGCCCATATCGTCCGATTATTATTTTGGAATTTTTGTACCGATTTTCCCTTTTGTCCCCATCCATGTCTACCAGGCTCAATCAGTATATTATAAACATGATTTGCATGTATGCAGACCCAGCACTCTGTGAGGAGTCCCGTATTCTATTTTGATCCACTTAATCATGCTTAAACTTAGCCTTCAGTGTCATTTGAAACTGTATAAGTAATAATTTCATTTAAAAGATGTTCTGTAATAATGACGTGTGGTTTGGTTGACGGCATAAGAATCACTCTTTGGGCCACCATCTTAAAAAAATGATGCCTGAGCTGTAGGTTAAGAGTTAATGAGTTACGGCACTTTCTAGCAGAGTGACGGGTAACACGTGGTGGTTTGGCTGGGCAGCTTCACATGTCATCATGTGTATCAGTTTCTGAAAAAAGGATGGTCGAATCCGATATGTCTAAACCTGCCCTGAATTTTTTTGTACAGACAGAATGTACATAATGTTGAAATTTTAGCTGGTAAGACTCACTTCAAACACTTTTAGAAAATAATGGAAGTTACCAAATTCATAATACTTTAGGCTGCTGAAGAACTGTACACCCCTACCGCACTTGCAGCAGACTGTGCATGCGCGTATCCTCGGTTGCCAGGAAGCAGATAACACCGCACGATGTGATCGTAATTTCTAAAGCGAAATTCAGTTTTCGTTGATGGTTTCTCTGTCACAATGGTTCTCAGTTACTGTACACTGGAATTCACAACTCATTTAATATCCATAGTAATTAGCACTTCCCTTTGTAATATCGCTAAGTGTTAACAATGGAGATGAAACTGACTTAATTTTATTTGTGTTTCTTCGTATATGTTTGTTAATAGCACCTATATCTGTGCGGGTACCAGGGTTTCATTATAATGTGAATTCCATTAATGCTATAAACTTTGGAAAGATAAAATATGAAGAAAGTTGTATGGAATCGAAATCACTTATTCCTCCTGAGGACCTACATATGTGTTATTATTAGTTAATTGTTTGGAAATTCATTCCAATGACCTCGACATTTGAAGTCCAGAACAAAAATACTGTTCCTTCCTAGCCCAAAGAAAACATGCACAGTAATATCTTTAAACGACAAAGAAAAGGTTTAAATTTTTTAGTTAAGGAAGGAGAAAGCGCTTAAAGCTAAGAAGTTTGCGAAGCCGTTTTCGTTTCGTAACATCTGAACGTTATAGAATAACTGGAAGAAAGATTTGAAAGAAGTACGACTCTGCGCCAAAATGAAACCCGGAAGAAAACTATTCGAAAGATTTAGGACTACTTGTGACAGTCAATGTACCATTACCGAGGGAGATCTACAAGACTGGGCCTCCTTTTTACCCAGAGTCAGGAAATTATTAGGAAATGGAAGTCGTAAAGTTACGAAATTTACTTAAAGTAAACAGGCAGAGGTGTCATTAATACTATAGAGAAATTCTTAACTAACTTGAAGACGAAGATTTTGTTATCCTTAAAAATGCTGTGCAAAAAACTAATCAGTCAGGTTTCGTGCAAGGACTTTGCGCAGACTGCACTTTATACAGTCGCTTGTGCCGTCGATGAATGCTAATGCACATTTGTGTGGATTAATGTTCCCGCCGCTTTATGTCTGTCTTCACGAACCTCAAGGCAAATTAAGACCAAAAATAAAAAATACTATTTAGCTGCAAAAATCTTGTAATAAACATAGCAAAGTCTGAGATAATTGGAGAGAATAATTTCCAGTATCACAGCAGAAACATTTTCTTACGAGTTGCACAAATTAATTAATTGCTTTTTTTGTATTCTTGGCGTGTACATAACGACACCGCCATTTTTAGGAGGAGATTGAAAAGAAAATATAATTCGGACTCCACCTAGTGCTAATAGTGTGTTTCGGTTCCCTCAATAAAGAAATTTTTCGACAGTGTAAAGCATTTTTTGGAAAGTTTACGAACATTTTAATTATCTGTCGACATGAACTGCAAGTTATTCAGAAATTAATTATCTGAGGCATTTTTGATATGGTTTAAGTGGTTAAAATGAACGTGTGTGCACTTTTGACTTCGCTCTAGCGACGCTACGTTCTCGAGTCACGGCTGCGCCTGCTTATTCGCCGATTCGCTCGCTGCTCAGGAAAAGCTGTGCAAACCGCTGTTGAAAGCAATTCTTCGTGCAGAAAAAATTAGTAACTCCAACATTAAAAAGAATACCTGCAGTGGCCTTAGCAGCTAAAATTTTCGCAGGGCATTTCTGTCGGTGTATTCTTCCAGTGAGAAAAAATTCACGGTAGTTTTCGACACGTAGGACTGGATCATTCCCTTGTGAGTAAGAGCGTAGTGACAGCCATACTGAAGTGAAGCATACATTGTGTGGACTCTTTAACATGGCAGTTTTATATCGGAGATCTGTTGTGACGTGTGGTTGCATAATATAGAGATCGAACGTGTACCAATTCCTTTAACGCATTGCCAACCACAGCGAATACTAGGGTAGCCATTACCGAAAGCATTGTAAAGTGCGTTTCTCATTCTTACTGTGAAATGAGTGAAGAGGCTATTCCTTGTCCCTCAAGGGTTTCGAATATGACTCCCATGACCTGAACTGGGTGTATTTACCCTAAAACAGGTTAATACGCTATTGAGTGGTAGGACCGGGCCAGATGGCAAGAAAGAAGCGTTCACGCGTGAAAACTTGAATAATCTTTTATTTAAATGAAAGTCAACAATCTTGTGACGTCAGTAAAATAGCTTTTAAAAACAATAAGAAATAAACTACTTGTCGAATAATAACGAGGAAATGTGATTAACAATTGATGCCAGCAAAATATCTTTTAAATAATTAAGAAACCAAGCAATTTGTCGTATGTCAACAGGTATCTGAAGTTGGCCAAGCTGCAGATTAATAACCGAAACCTTAAATTTACGAAAATTTTCTATTGGATTTTAAATATAAAATAGGAGTGATTTTTTTGTGTGGAAGGGATGACAGTTGGTACTGCTACTATTGGTGGTTGTTGGATTTTATCTTGAAAGGCTTATGGGTTGAGCCATCAGAGAGATGGAAATCAGTGTCCAGGAAGATGGCATGCTGGGTTAAGAAATAGCAGGTGAAGCAGATGGAGGAGAAGGTTGTGGATGAATGAGGATAAGACATCTTGGTCCTTGGTCAGATCATAAAGATATTATTAAAAAACCTGAACCAGACAAGGATTTGGCGTTTTGGGAGGCTAGGGATATTTACTTTAGGTGGCACCTAAACAGAGTGGCATAGGAAGGTGGTGTGTTGTGCCCGTAGCTGTGCTCCAAATTTGTTTATACAATGGTGTCCAAAATTAAAGCAACAAACTGCTGCCGGCCGAATGGCCGAACGGTTCTAGGCGCTTCAGTCCGGAACCGCGCGACCGCTACGGTCGCAGGTTCGAATCCTGCCTCGGGCATGGATGTGTGTGATGTCCTTATGTTAGGTAGGTTTAAATAGTTCTAAGTTCTAGAGGGCTGAAGACCTCAGATGTTAAGTCCCATAGTGCTCAGTTCCATTTGAACCATTTTTGAACAAACTGCTATTTCCCCATTCTGTGTCTAATTGACGGTATAATCATAAAAACTGACAACAAATGTCATTACGATCATGTTCTGCACGGAAGATGGCGGACAATCACGCCAGCAATGGCGTCAGGGCACCTTTCAAACGGTGTAGTGTTTGCAGGGTAGTCTCACATCCAAAATCGCTATGTACACAGTCACAGACGGTGCAGTCTGGCACAGAGAAGACGTCTACAGACTCTCTGCTGTGGACGGCCGTAGAAAGAATAGAATCATGAGAGTGGGAAGCTGATGTGGTCCGATAGCTTAGTGTGAATCGTTCTGTTGTTTCTCGGAAACGTCTTTTTACGAGCTGCACAGATTAATTAATTGCTTTTGTTGGACTCTTGGCCTGTACACAGCGACACCGCCATCTTTAGAAGGAGACGAAATGATAATTGAAGCAGATTCGGTAGCATTAGGAACGATAAAAGTGAAGCTTCACGTTCGTTGGTGGCATAAGTTCAGAACCAGGAGATGTTATACAGGTACAGTTCAGTAGATAGGTTAGCCGGTGTGAACTCGCACCCACAGGGTGTGTTGGTAGATGGGGCAGGTCTTGTGCTTCATGAACTACAACAGACTAAGAACTAATCTTAGAAAGCCAGTAACAGTATACTGCTTTACAAAGGGTGGCACTTACTTTATTTAAGAACCAGACATAAATAAATAAAAAACAAGCATCTGCCCAATCAGCGAATATTGTGACAAGCAACCAGGCACTTACCAATTGGGTAGCGCTACTTTTACAGAAATGAGAAAGCCAATAAAGCTTACGTGCCCCAAAACTGACAGACAGTTACTTGTACTAAATATGCAGCAGGAACAGTCATTAAAAACTATCTTGAAATGGAAGAAAGTTCAAACTCGCTGACTTCTAACATGTTTTGCAGTAAGACACTAGCCAAAAGTAACGAAGCGAGCAGCTCTTACTAACGTAAACTCCACTACTTCATATAGCTAAGCAACAGAATCTCAGACGCAAACTTGGTTTATCAGGCCGCCAGTAACAACTGCAGTGGAAAAGTTCATTCTCATTTTAGCAGAATTAGACTCATCCCCTAAAATGTTTTACAAATGCTTAGCTGAAATGATTGCAATGAAAAGGCACCCTGATTAAATTAGACTAACCCCAGTAAAATGTTTTGCAAGTGGTTAACTAAAATGATTTCAGTGAAAAGGCACTCTGATTAAATTAGGCTTCACAATATTTAAAGAGAAGAACAACACACGTTTCAGCCCTCAGCGGGGTCCACGATAAACCACTCGAAATATGACGAATTTAAACAGGCTGTTCTGATTAATTGAAAACCACTAGCTCTGTAACACAGACCAAGCAATTTCCACACATTTCACAAAGAGTTGTTATTAACATCTGTAATGAAACAGAGTTACTTCCATTGAGGTAAACTTCCGTTCTTTAGGAGCGAACCACCATAAACAGCAAACACTGCAAATGTTCCAGAAAGGAGAAACTAGTAGGAGCAATATGACTTTAACAAAACAAGGCGCAGAAGCCACAGAAAGAGTCTTAACAAAATACACTGGTGTCCTAAAATAAAGCAACTAACTACGAATTTCCCCGTCCTCTGTCTAATTCACGACATAATCATACAAACTGTCAACAGATGTCATTACGATCGTGTTCTGCACGGAAGAAGACATTCCGATCAACGGACAACCACGCCAGCAGTTAGATTAGATTAGATTAATTATTCATTCCATAGACCCATAAAAGAGGGAATCCTCCTGGGTGTGGAACATGTTAGATAAACACATTACAAAAATGTAATTAGAAAAACTTGAGTTTCATTAATTTTAATGATCCTCAGTCAATAAACAGTAAAATTATGTACATGAATTAAATTTAAACTTCTAATATTTACAGGTTTAATACTTACATCTTCTTTCATTAAATCCATCATTCAGACATTTGCTAGTTTCTTGGCTATTACAACGAAGTATTGTCAAAAAATAAAGTAAATTATTCATTTCAGTGGTCCTCAGTTAAGAACAGTCAGATTATGTACAAGATTTAAAATTAAACTTCCACTGTTTACTGACTTAAGACTTACATCTGCTTTCCAAACATCCATCATTCACACAGTAGGTTACAACCAAGTATCGTCAGAAATTAAAGTATAATAAATTTTCATTAAAATGGTCTACTGCACTTGTTGAGGAACTCATGGATGGAACACAAGGAGTTGGCCACCAAACATTCTTTTAAATTATGTTTAAATTGTGCCTTGTCTGAAACTAAACTCTTAATGGTTGCTGGTAACTTATTGAAAATATGCGTTGCTGAATACTGGACTCCTTTCTGGGCAAGAGTAAGTGATTTTAAATCTTTATGTATATTGTTCTTATTCCTATTATTGATACTGTGTACTAAGCAGTTAGTTGGAAAAAGAAATGTATTATTTACAACAAACTCCATTAAGGAATAAATACACTGAGAAGCTGTGGTTAATATGTCCAATTCTTTGAATAGGTTTCGACATGATGTTCTTGAATTTACACAACTCATTACTCTTATTATACCCTCCTATACTCTAAAAATTTTTTCTCTGCTTGTCGAGTTACCCCAAAATATGATACCATATGACATAATGGAGTGAAAATAAGCAAAATATGCTAGTTTTTTTTTATATTTATATCTCCTATGTCTGATATAACTCGCATTGCAAACAGACTTGTTTAGGTGCTTTAGCAGTTCGTTAGTATGTTGCTCCCAACTGAATTTATTATCAAGTTTAATCCCAAGAATTTTACACCCTCAACTTCTGCTATTTCCATATCATCATATTTTATACACACACCAGAAGGAAATCTCTTGGAAGTTCTGAACTGCATATAGTGGGTCAGGGCACCTATCAAGCGGGGTAGTGTTTGCAGGGTAGTCCCACATCCGCAATCGCTGTGTACACAGTCAAAGACGGCGCAATATTGCACAGAGAAGACGCCTACAGACTCTCTGCTGTGGACGGTCGTAGAAAGAATGGAAGCAGGAGAGTCGCAAACTGATGTGGCCCGATAGC
Organism: Schistocerca nitens; assembly: GCF_023898315.1. Lineage (NCBI taxonomy): Eukaryota > Metazoa > Arthropoda > Insecta > Orthoptera > Acrididae > Schistocerca > Schistocerca nitens. The sequence continues at coordinate 508,997,936 of NC_064615.1, forward strand.
TTAATGTGCATCGTTTTGTTGTTTCTCGGATGAGGCGACAGTTTATAGAGACCGAAACTGTATCCCGGAGACCAGGACAGGGCCGGCCACGTGTGACATCAGAAAGAGTGGACCGTTACTTGGTTGTAAGGGCTCGACGCTACCGCATTACTACTGCACTGTAACTGACAACTCGCCTCGCAGCACCCCCTGGACGTATTGTGTCGAGGCAGACGGTGTGCAGAAAGCTTCTGCAGAGTAGCCTTTATTGTTGGAGACCTGCTGACTGTTTACCTCTGGCGTGTCTTCACAGAAAGGAACGTCTAGAGTGGACCTGTCAACATGCTATCTGGAGGGTCGAACGGTGGGCCAATGTTCTTTTCAGTGATGAGTCCCTGTTTGGTCTGGATAGTGATTCTCGAAGGATTCGCTTCTGGAGGGCACGTGGAACACAGTTTCGGGATCCAAACATTGTGGAAGTAGACTTATACTGAGGAGTATCCCTAATGGTGTGGGCAGGGATTCTGTTGACCACTCGAACACCTCTTCATTAAATTGTACGAGTGAATCAGCAAGATGTAGCTCCGGTCAGGTACCATGAGGAGATCTAGGGATCTCACGTGCGTTTGTTGCAAGGTGCTGTAGGCCCACACTCCGTACTGATGGACGAGAATGATCGATCTCATGGAGAACAGGTGGTTGATGTTATTTTGGAAATTGAAGATTTGCACACACGGCGTGGCCTTCTCGCTCTCCCGATTTGAATCCCATAAAGCATGTGTGATGTGTGTGAATTCCTAAGGGACCAAACTGCTGAGGTCATCGGTCGCTACACTTACACACTACTTAAACTAACTTAACGCTAAGGACAACACTCACACCCATGCCCGAGGGAGGACTCGAACCTCCGGCGGGAGGGCATATAGCACGTCTGGGATGCACTAGTGACGGGTTGCATCACGTCACATCCACTAGCCACTCTTCAAGAATTGTGAGCAGCTCTGCAGGATGAATGGGCGTTATTGCCTAAACATGAGATTGATGACATAATTCACAGCATGTCCCGTCGTTGGCAGGCCTGTACTGGAGCCAAAGGTGGTCACACTATATACTGAGCACATTAACCAATTGACAGAATATGTGTGCAAATCCGTTAAGTTGGAAGAAAACGAAGAATATTTTTGTCTACTGTTATGCATGTTGCAGTTCATGATGTTCTTCCATTGTTTCTACTTTACTATCACCTCTTTATACTGTTTTGTGGCAAAATAAACGCAACCTTGCAAAATTTCCGTTTGTTGCTTTAATCTTGGGCATCAGTGTATTTGATGAATCGGTAGCGAAGTGGCACTCAAAATTTCCACACGCTCGGCACATGCAAATTTTCTGAGGTCCCACGCCACCACAGCCAACCCGAAACATCGTCTTCGCGGCATGAGATCTGTTCTCTGCAAAAGCCGTTTACTAACGGCCTCAGACAGCGGAGGCAACCGGCCTCGCGCCTGGCAAATGCTCCTTCCAACTTGGCCTGGAAATTCCAATTGTCAACCTTCATGCCGGTCAAAGCTCCTGACGTGGAGAACCACCAAAGATCGTGCCCCACTACCGCGATTTAGCGATACATTGATCGATGCGAGGCGGCACGGCTTAACCCAAGAAAGACTGGCGACTGCTGTCAGCATAAGTCAATTCTGCTTTGGTATAGTCACAAATCCCGTGTGTAGGATGCTAGCTCTGGGAGATGGAGACAGGGCTTGTCTCCACCTCCTCCCACACACATCATACACCCCCCTCCCCCCCATCCTCACTGCACCGCTTTTGCATTTTTTCCCGGGACAATAACTGTAATACACTGCCTGACAAGAAAATTGAAGCTCTCAGCAGACAAGGCCGGGCGTCAATGAAACTTAGAGAGAGATTAGAGTTGCAATTCTCTGGCCACCAGAGTGCATTACTGTTGTTACCAGAGGATTGGGTATGTAAGGCGCATGAACGGCTTCAAATGTTGAGTGACCTCTTTCAAGAACATGGAGATGGTGTTTACCTTGTGAGGCAGCACTATCAGCACCTAGCAGAGTTTGAAGGGGGCGTCACTGTAGGTCTGATGGTTCAAATGGCTCTGAGCACTATGGGACTTAACATCTGAGGTCATCATTCCCCTAGAACTTAGAACTACTTAAACTGAACTAACCTAAGGACATCACACACATCCATGCCAGAGGCAGGATTCGAACCTGCGACCGTAGCAGCAGCGCGGTTCCGGACTAAGGCGCCTAGAACCGCTCGGCCACAACGGCCGGCACTGTGGGTCTGAATTTGTCCGGCTTGTCGAATCGTGCAATACCCACATTTGTGGGGCACTCGGATGAGACAGCACCCAGATGCTGGACAGCATGGGAACGTGATGTCAACCATACTCGCCGTCAAGGTTCCGGTCGACGACCACGCCTCACCACGATAAGGGGGGGGGGGGGGGGGGAAGGTCGCCCTGTTGTGCACCAGGCACATCGTAATTCCTTCAGACCTGTGCCTGCCATCCAGCATTAAGTAACAGACTCGTTGGAACATTCTGAGCCATTCTACACCATTAATTAGAGACTAGCAGCAGACAGCCAACGAAATTACTGACCCAGGCGTGGATTACCACTGACACCACAAAGGCTAAGTTTGGTGCTGCGACCGTGAAACATGGACTGCTGATGAATGGTGCCGCATTGTGTTCGGTGATGAATCGCAGTTCTGCACTACCCTACATGACGATCGTCTGAGAGTATGAGGGCGACCTGAGGAGAGATTCCATTTTTCCCATGGTTTGGAAAGACACCGCGGTGTTATTCCTGTCTTCAAAGTGTAAGGAGCCATCGGGTATGACTACATGTCACAGCTGGATGTAACTGAGATAACTCTTATAGCACAACAGTACGTCACGGACGTTCTTGTCCTCACGTGTTATCTCCCATGCGACAGGATCTGGGTCCCAGCCTTCTGTGGGACAATGATCGTCCGCACATGCCACGTGACTCTTTGAACTGCGTGATGTTGACGTACTCCCGTGGCCAGTAAGATCCTCAGCTGTGCGCCTGACAGAACATGTGTGGGAGCAGATCGAGCGACAAACCCGTCCCTTTGCCAGCATCCAGGTCATCGAGGACCAGTGATAACAGTTGTGGATAAGCGTGACTCAGCAAAAGATACAGCAGCTGTGTGACACCCTCTCAACCAAATCAGCGCCTGCATCCAAGCTAGAGGGGATGGAACGTCATCCTGATAAGTGGACTCATAGTGCCAAGAGCTTTGTAACTTTGACTCGATTTTGAAATCACTGAAGTAACGTGACATACCCTCTTTTAACCCGAGAAGTTTCATTTTGTTTTCTCCTTTCCTTCTGGGTACTTTTTTTGTCAGGCAGTGTAAAAAAACAATACGTTGTAAGTTGGGCACAGTCTTTGCCTCTGCGCAGTCTGATAGATTCTTAGTTGAAGTGTGGTAGATGATGGACGTATTCAGTAGTGCTGTGTTAACTTGTGATTGTATCTGTGAGATGAAGAAACATTGCGAGGATGAATATGAGTGCTGGCCGGAGTGGCCGTGCGGTTCTAGGCGCTACAGTCTGGAGCCGAGCGACCGCTCCGGTCGCAGGTTCGAATCCTGCCTCGGGCATGCATGTGTGTGATGTCCTTATTTTAGTTAGGTTTAATTAGTTCTAAGTTCTAGGCGACTGATGACCTCAGAAGTTAAGTCGCAGAGTGCTCAGAGCCATTTGAACCATTTTGATGAATATGAGTATATATTGGAAGGCGAGAAGAATATAAACATTGAATAATGTTATTATTTTTGAAGAGGAGAAGTTTGAGGTAATACTGCAGCACTGTGCAGCTAGTTTGTTGGAATGATTGTTATCAGCTAGTTAATTTGCTCAGAGCTAAGAGCAAGGCCACCCCACTTCCCTAAATGATACATTAACATATAACTGATTGAGCAGTTTGGTTTTCACAGAAATTCTCTGTTAACATTGTACCTTTTTCTAAAATCATTAAACCAGCGAGGTGGCGCAGTGGTTAGCACACTGGGCTCGCATTCGGGAGAACGACGGTTCAGTCCCGCGTCCGGCCATCTTGATTTGGGTTTTCCGTGATTTCCCTAAATCACTCCAGGCAAATGCCGGGATGGTTCCTTTGAAAGGGCGCGGCCGATTTCCTCCCCCGTCCGTCCCTAATCCGATGAGACCGATGACCTCGCAGTTTGGTCTCTTCCACCAAACAATCCAATCCAATCTAAAATCATTGCTAACTTTGTTAAGAAGAGTATAATTCAGACCAACGTAATGTGCGAAGGTCACGAGAAATTTTACTCTGTTTTTTGAATACATACTTCATTGTAAAATCGTTGTCTAGGAATATCATTTCATAGGAATAGTTACTCTCCTCATGCCACTGTTTAGGGAAGGTTTATCATTACGCATTACCACATTGCACCATATGGTATGTAATAGTTCGGATATTGTTTGTAAATCTTATTTAAAAATAGAAATCTAGCTTAGCGGGTGCCTTCTTGCTGTTTGCCGTTGTTCTTTCGAGAAATCTGAAATAGTGATGTCAAGTCTCGAGAAAAGAGCAAATTTTGATTAGGGCTAGATAATTGTTTTTACTTCAGTCGCGCACTTAATATAAAGACAAGTTGTGTTCCGACCAGTTGCAGTTCAAATTATGTTCTGCTTAGGCAAAGGTTAGTATACGAGTTTAAGTTGGATAACAGTTCGTGAGTACATACTTTTGGTAACAACAAGATTTTTTTTGTAGAGTGGGAGCTAAAGTGGGGCTAAACTTCATACAGAAATATATAGTGAGGAGCTTACAACATAAAGTTTTATTTGTTTTTCAATCCTCAACACAACCTCGAACATCACATGTAGCAGTGGACCTGCAGCTCTGGAAAACCAACAACGTTAAGATATGATATCCATGGGAGTGGCGGATTTGCGAAAGTTGTCGGTGGTCTGCGCAGTGCAGACCGGCGCAGGCGTGGCGAGGCGATGCGGCCACCGCGGCGCCGGCTGGTGTTCCCGCCTCCCGCCGCCCACGCACCTTCTTCACCTCCTGTCTGCTCCGGACGCCTAAACATCCATTTATCATGTAAGCGCAAGCTCACAGCGTACACCACTCGCCTGCGAAACGCGCTGTCATCACTCTCCTCGACCACGGATACGGAGCAGCAGCGCACAGTGGCTGCATTCTTCTCACAAGGGAAATCTTTGACCTCGAACGCTCGGAACCGCACGAAACTACATTTAGAATAACACTCGGTCATAAAAACAAACATGCAAAACCCCGAAATTGTCTGCTAGCGCCATCAGATAGCGGCATTGTATGTAGTTGCACTAACAAGTCTTCGAGTACGTGAACGATATAGCTGCAGCACGAATGTGTCTCTTGGTGTGTTCGCATGAGGTTTACTGTGCAAACGCTGTGGTATCATGAAGAGAGTTAATCCTACTAGTGTGCTCCAAATGTTAGGTACAAAGATGCGACTTGCTGAATATGACAATGAAATCGCGGTCGACTATGGACGTTCGCGGATATATTATATAAGATAATAATTCAGAAATATAATGAGGATGACACAGAAATACATGACGTTACGCGGGATACATATACTCATTTTGAGGGGCAGGAAGAACTTGAACCTGAAAGTGGCTTTTCAAACAGTACACGACGTTCATCTCTAGAGTAACAGGAACAGACCAGCCAAAGTGAGTTCGAACTGTCTCCAACCATACAGTCGAGGCCTATTGTATTATAAGATATCGATGACAGCATACTAGAGAACATTTATGAAGACTATTCGAGCGGTCTAAGGCGCTGCACTCATGGACTGTGCGGCTGGTCCCGGCGGAGGTTCGAGTCCTCCCACGGACACGGGTGTGTGTGTTTGTCCTTAGGATAATTTAAGTTAAGTAGTGTGTAAGCTTAGGGACTGATGACCTTAGCAGTTAAGTCCCACAAGATTTCACACACATTTGAACAATTTTTTGGAGACTATTAGAATTATGGCTTCAATTCCTCTAGCAACCTAATGAGGTGCTATAAGTGCATTAAAAATAAATCAAATTCAGGTTAATTCAAAATTTTGTGTCTAGCAAAAGGAGAGCAGGAGCTCGTTTCAGAGGAAACAGACTATCGCAATTACAAACTGTAAAAGAGCATGTAATATCGCAATTTGATGGAACAAAGTTCTACGGGTCTACAGTTCACTATTGCCATCTGCAAATGTTGCCACTATAAGCGTCTACAACGGATGGCTTGGACGATTTCAAAGCTTCGATTTCTTTTATCGACAATCTTAAGGCCGAATATGGCATTGAATGGAGGCCTATTACTACATTTGTCACACATAAACGTCAGAATGCACAATAGTTTATGTAGGAAAGGAACACATTTATGACAGGAAGGTGTGGAGTATGAAATGCCTTCATCATCAATACTGTCTCACAGAAAAAGAAAACTACAGCTAGTATGTTACATTCTGTGTGTAAAAGGAAGAGGAGGAGATTAGTGTTTAACGTCCCGTCGACAACGAGGTCATTAGAGACGGAGCGCAAGCTCGGGTGAGGGAAGGATGGGGAAGGAAATCGGCCATGCCCTTTCAAGGGAACCATCCCGGCATTTGCCTGAAGCGATTTAGGGAAATCACGGAAAACCTAAATCAGGATGGCCGGAGACGGGATTGAACCGTCGTCCTCCGGTCTGTGTATAGCTCGACTCACATTTCCACAACTGATCTGGTTTCATCAGTAATAGGCAGATAAGCAAATAAGATGTAAATCTGTATTCAAGAGGCACAAGGCACCTTTGGCCCAAATATTTCAAAGGAACTTGAAACCATCGACTCACGCAACGTTCAAGTGGTGGCATGCAAAAGTGGAAAAATGACTAAAGAATTCTAACTTCAGTTAGAACACATGAAAAGCTCCTATTGCTACGTGATTCCTGGTCAGGTCATGCAAATCGTACGGTACTACATGCAAGTTTTCCAGTCAAAGATGTTATGTTGAAGGTATTGCCACCGAAAACAACGAAATATTGCCAACCGCCTGACGTTTACTTCTTTCGGCAATATAAGTTCTATATCATGAGGATTGCTTATTTTGTAAGACTACAATGTGCCAAACCACAACTGAAGATACAAAATCGTTATCTCATCACCAAAATTCATACTGTGATTTACACTCAATTTTGTCTACCAAAGTATACACGTATGTCGCAAATGCCTGGCGAAAGGCAGGTTATGACATTGACATACACATATCACTAGTATAGTACTAGGGCCATGGGTGAAATTTTCAAACCAAATTGATATGCAAATTTATTTAATTGATCATTTATTACCTGCCTGACCACGCCCACCCCCACCCCCGGATGACGTAATGTGTTTTCGTCAGTGTGAACAGGGGTCCCAGAAACCTCCTCATTCCCCACAGGCCCCACCTACCGTATTGGCAGTAATTTCGAATTTTGGTGGGAATTTTGAAATTTGGCGGTAATTCCGAATTTAGGCGCGAATTTCGAATTTTGGTGGGAATTTCTTTGTCCCAGGGCTCTGCTGAAGTCCCACCGTATCCCACACCAGTAACTCGCGCGAAATTAAAAATGGCAGTGCCCATTCCGGGACTCGAAACCTGGTCCTTCTGGGTGGAAAGCCCAGGTGCACCCCCTAACATATGGAAACAGCGCAGATGCAGGAGAGTAAGATTAGGATAGTGTACTTTATTTATTTTGGTTGAGAAATTGAAGTAAAGGTCTGTCCTAATTACGTAATTAATTATACAGATCAGTCCTAATTACACAACTATACGCATAACGCTACACAAGGACTGCCTAAAATCGCAATACAGCTCAAAAATTGATGATGCCATACAAATGGTGTCAACCTGCTGGAAAAAAAAAATCACAATACCACTCGAAACTAGTAGCATGCACACTCAAACTCCACCCTTCACCTACAAGCTCCCGGGAAAAAGACTGGGGTGTAAGGTTCTATATTTATTTATTCTTTTTTTGTGGGAAATATATTCAACTGATGAGATACTGGTGTTGGACAAAGAGGAGTTTAATAAATGTATTACCTGTAATCAAGAGCTGAGGACTGTATCTATCGGTGTTTAGCGCCATAGTTCGCTACAGACGCCCACTTTACAAACACACTGCAGCCCAAGTAATCGAAGCCAATAAGCGCTACCACCACTGATAGGGAAAATGCATCACCTAATTCGAAATTGTCGTGAAAAAAAAACCTCACTCGTAATGAACAGGTCAGAATGCAACACAAGTACTGGGAATTAGCCGGCACGGCTAGCCGCTCAATCTAACGTGCTGCTTCCCGAGCGGGAAGGCATGCCGCTGTCCGGCACGAATCTGACCGGCGGATTAGTGTCGAGGTCCGGTGTGCCGGCCAGCCTGTGGGTGGTTTTTAAGGCGGTTTTCCATCTGCCTCGGCGAATGCGGGGTGGTTCCCCATATTCCGCTTCACTTACGGTATGTCAGCGATTGCTGCGCAAACACTGTCCCCACGTACTCGTAAACCAAGCCTTTGGGGTTACCGCTGGTCTGGTATGAGACGTAGCCCCCGGGGGGTAGGGGGGCGGGGGGGGGGGGGGGGGGGAGGGGAGAAGGTGGTTCACTGGGGACTGGCCGGCCAGCGTGGCCGAGCGGTTCTAGGCGCTACAGTCTGGAACCGCGCGACCGCTACGGTCGCAGGTTCGAATCCTGCCTCGGGCATGGATGTTTGATGTCCTTAGGTTAGTTAGGTTTAAGTAGTTCTAAGTTCTAGAGGACTGATGACCTCAGAAGTTAAGTCCCATAGTGCTCAGAGCCATTTGAACCATTTTTTTCAATGTGGGCTGGTGGGTTGGGTGGACTGTTGTGGTCTATTTTGGGGTTCTGAACCACTGAGGGCTTTGGTGGAACGAAGCCTCTCCGTAGTTTATAGGTCCCAGGTTCAATACACACAATACACAAACTGGGGATTAGGAAAAAAATCATTTTAGTAATACAACTACTGCAAAAACCGATTCCACAAGATTACACAGAGGCAGCAGTTGCAGCTGTGTCCTGCTGGATGGTCGCTCACAAACTAACCATCTTTGAGGTAGTCTTAAGCCCCTCCCCCTTCCACCATCATCCCCACCCTCCCTCCTTCCCTCTCCACACTGTAGGTCGGGATAGAGGCCTGTTCTATCTTGCTCCTTGCTGTCCACAAAGAGATCTTTGTGGTGGCATTGATATACTGTCTCCAGTCTGCGAAAATCACACACAGACAAAAGATGAGAACAATACGCTTCTTGCAATCTTTTAAACATATTTCTCGGAAAGACTGGAACCCTCTGGAACAACAGTGACTTCGAAAACAGAAAGCCCTCTGCCTAAAGTGACCTCAGACTTCGCCTCTCTGGGAGCAAGGTATTCCTCAGATGCGGTCAGAGCAGCCTGTAAGGCATGGAACGAGCTCACCGCGGTCGCTGACCAGCAGGAGATGACCGTCCTTTGTCAACACAAAAGCATGTATGGTCAGCTAAACAATAAGATATAAATGGAAGGCTGTCAAAATCGATTCTGGAAATCCGCTTCTGGTTGCCAGTTTTCCAATTCCGTAATCGATTTTCGCTCCCATGTAAATGCAGCCGGTTTTGAAACGTGCTTGGGCTGTCAGGTTTTCTCTTGATTCAAAAAATTTTTGGCCAATATGGATGTAGTGAAGAGCGGTTCTAGGCGCTTCAGTCTGGAACCGCACGACCGCTACGGTCGAAGGTTCGAATCCTGCCTCGGGCATGGATGTGTGTGATGTCCTTAGGTTAGTTAGGTTTAAGTAGTTCTAAGTTCTAGGGGACTGATGACCTCAGAAGTTAAGTCCCATAGTGCTCAGAGCCATTTTTTTAAAGGCTGCCCCATGTTCAACTTGTTTGTCTATATATAGCGACACAGTCTCACCCCCACATGCTGCCCCCCTTGTCAGGGTGCAGCTGACTGCATCGGCGACCTCACACAGACTAGGCATGTCCCCAATGCCTCCAAAAGGCCTGTTGCTCCGCAGAACACTTTCATTTAACGTCAAAGCATCTCTTATAATCAGCTATCTATTGAAACGGAAAACACAATCGCGACGATAATAAATGTCCTATTTTCATGAAATTAGGCGTAGTCAATTTTCATTTAGTTTTGTAAACAAAGTTGGTATAGCTTTATTGTTCAACTGCAGGGTACAATTCACATCTCATTATTTTGCGACATATAATGAAGGACACCACCACCGATTACATTCAGAGGTCAGGCTATACAGCTCCTATACATATCCACCCTGTGTAAAATTGGGGAAAAAACGTCTATTATTTTGCTGCGAAAATTGCCGATCACCGCAGAAAGTCTTTGGTATTTAGAAACCATCATTGGAGTAAAGGGAAACCGAGAATTTAAAAAAAAATGGCTCTGAGCACTATGGGACTTAACTGCTGTGGTCATCAGTCCCCTAGAACTTACCTAAGGACATCACACACATCCATGCCCGAGGCAGGATTCGAACCTGCGACCGTAGCGGTTGCGCGGTTCCAGACTGTACCGCCTTGAACCGCTCGGCCACTCCGGCCGGCCCGAGAATTTAATCCCCAGAGAAAAAGACATGTATGTTAAGCAATTTCTTTCAGCTTGATAGGCATATTACACACTGCAAATTAACGAATAACTTGTTAGTAAGAAAAAAATACCCAAAATCTACATCTGTAGATGTCGTGACATGTTTGTGGGGGCGTATCAGAGTTGTAAGGTGTAAGCAAAAGTAGCGAAGCTCATCTGGTAAGCAATAAAAGCATATACTTACCGGAAAAAAATATCAGAGCAGTAGCAGAAATCAACTCTGTACGCATGTAAACTCCCTGTTGCAGATCTCCACGCAGTAAAGTGGAAGTCAGATGAACATGTAGAGCTGTGCCAGACTTTGAGTTCGCTCAAGTACACCGCTACATAAGTCTGCAAACAAGCTTTCTGATGTATCGTAGTAGTACACAGACTTGTTTCCAGACTATGAATTTCCAATCTGCACCACTCGTTGAGTCTCATCTAGCTCTGAGGCGAATGTTACTATAGTTTTCATGATCTCCCTATCCAAAATGCATGTATGTAGATCATTGGAAAGAGGGCTTTTTTTAGTAGGCTAGTGTATAGGAGGTGCAAATATCCTCGTATACAATCAAACAGCACATGGGTATACCAGCAATGTCACCATGTACATAAGGAAAAATATTGAAAAAAAATGAGGAAACGACATAAAATCGGCAAAATCGAGGAAAACTTGGTATAATTACGACAAATTAATGGGAAATACGTAAAATTGAGGGAAAGACGACGAAATATGTAAAATCGCGAATATAACTTGCAAAATTACGTATATTGATTGAGAATACATAAAATTAGAGAAAAAGTACCACGAAATGCTGGTAACTGAAGTGGGTTGAGGGTACCTCGACACTCAAGACCGAGAAAAGCTTAAAAATTATGCTCTGGCTACATTCAGTTTTAACCCTTCCCCTCCCTCTGTAAATTTCGAGGGTTTTCCTAACGCATACTACAACAAAGCCGACATAAGTATTACCCGGACATGATGTTTTAAAGCGCAAGATGCTTTGACATTAAATGAAAGCATTCTCCACTGCAGAACAACAAGCCTTTTGGAGGCATTGGGGACATACCTACTCTGTGTGAGGTCGCCTATTGTTTAGCTGACTATACATGCTTTTGTGTTGGCAAAGGACCATCGTCTCCATGGGGGTCAATGACCTTGATGAGCTCGTGACATGCCTCGCAGGCTGCTCTGACCGCATCTGAGGAATATCTTGCTCCCAGAGATGGTGGAGTCTGCGGTTACCTTAGGCAGTGGGCTTCCTGTTTTCCAACTCACTGTTGTTCCAGAGGGTTTCAGTCTTTCCGAGAAATATGTTTAACAAATTGCAACAAGCGTATTGTTCTTAACTTTTGTCTGTGTGTGACTGATTTTTGTACATTGGAGACAGTATATCAACGCCACAATAAGTATCTCTTTGTGGACCCTTATCCCGACCTATGGTGTGGAGAGGAAAGGAGGGTGGGGATGATAGTGGAAGGGAGAGAGAGTTAAGACTACCTCGAAGCTGGTTGGTTCGTGAGTGCCCATCAAGCAGAATGTAGCTGCAATTGCTACCTCTGTGTAATCTTCTGGGGTCGGGTTTTGCAGTAGTCGTGTAACTACAATTGGGTTGGGTTGGGTTGTTTGGGGGAAGAGATCAAACTGTGAAGTCATCGGTCTCATCGGATTAGGGAAGGAGGGGGAAGGAAGCCGGCCATGCCTTTCAAAGGAACCATCCCCGCATTTGCCTGGAGCGATTTAGGGACATCACGGAAAACCTAAATGAGGATGGCCAGACGTGGGATTGAACCGTCGTCCTCCCGAATAACTACAATGATTTTTTCCTAATCCCCAGTTTGTGTATTGTGTGTATTGAACCTGGGACCGCCGGCCAGAGTGACCGAGCGGTTCTAGGCACTACAGACTGGAACCGCGCGACCGCTACGGTCGCAGGTTCGAATCCTGCCTCGGGCATGGATGTGTGTGATGTCCTTAGGTTAGTTAGGTTTAAGTAGTTCTAAGTTCTAGGGGACTGATGACCACAGCAGTTAAGTCCCATAGTGCTCAGAGCCATTTGAACCTTTTCTTTTTTTAATCTGGGACCTAGAAATGATGGAGAGTCTTCATCCCACCAATGCCCTCAGTGGTTCATAACCCCACAACAGACCACAGCAGTCCACCCACCCCACCACCAGCCCACATTGAACTCAGGGTTATTGTCCCCCCAATGCCGATACTCTGTAACAGAGGTGGAATAAGGGGAACCAGCCCCCATTCGCTGAGGCAGATGGAAAACCGCCTTACAAATCATCCACAGCCTGGTCGGCACACTGGATGGGGACCAGCATGCCTTCCAGCTCGGGAAGCAGCGCGTTAGACCGCGCGGCTAGCCAGGCTGGCTAATCCCCAGTACTTGTGTTGCATTTTGACATGTTCATTATGAGTGGTTTTTTTCACAATTTCGAAATGTAATTATAACAGTGATGCATTTTTCCTATCAGTTGTGGTAGCGTTTATTCGCTTCGATTACCTGGGCTGCAGGATGATTGTAAAGTGGGCGTCTGTAGCGAACTATGATGTCAAACAGCGACAGATACAGTCCTTAGCTATTGATTACAGGTAAAACACTTATTAAACTTCTCTCTGTCCAACACCAGTATCTCATCAGCTGAATATATTTCGCACCAAAAAAAAAAAATATCAACTTACACCCCAGCCTTTTTCAAGTGAGCTTGTAGGTGAACGGTGAATTTGAGTGTGCGTCCCACTAATTTCGAGTGGTATTGTGATTTTTATCCATACGGATAACACCATTTGTACGGCATCGTCAATTTTTGAGCTGTATTGCGATTTTAGGCAATTTTTGTGTAGCATTATATGTATAGTTGCGTAATTAGAACCAAGCTGTATGGTTAATTACGTAATTAGAACCGACCTTTACTTCAGTTTTCCAACCAAAATAAATCCAACTAACCTTTCTCTCCTGCATCTTCGCAGTTTCCATGTTTTTGGGGAGGGGGGTTTCTGTCCCGGAAATTGGACCAATATTTTTAATTTTTCGCCAGTTCCCATATGTGGGTTGAGATAGAAATTCCCAGCAAAATTCTAAATACCCATAAAAAATTCGAACTTTCCGCCAATAGGGTAGGTGGTGGAGGGTGAGGGGTCGGTGGAGTAGTGGGGAGGTGGGAGGGGGCTGGGAGCCACATGCAGGCTGACGAAAACATATGATGTCATTCAGGGGTGGGGGTGGGGTCGTCTGGTGGGAGGTAATTAATTGATCTATTTTATTAATTTGCATATCAATTTGATATCGAAATTGCATCCAGACCTCCATTACCCTACTACTATTGTCATTTGATAATGTAATTAGTGCAGCTTTAGACATTGAACTGCTTGAACGTGAAAGTGATTTTGATTGTGAAAACGAGGCATTAGTGTGGAGTGCAAATTGTTCTCTTCCACTTAGTTTTAACAACTTCATCGATTTCCTGTATCTGCACTAGGAGAACTAATATAAGCACTATAAAGTGTGTAAGATATGCGTGTTTTGCACTTTTAAGTTTTGACACTGTTGATCGAAAATGTAATTATACATCGACGTCACTGAGTGATGTATAATTTCCCTCCTGTGGTATAGGTACCTTGTTACTTTGTTTCTCTCTTATCATATCATTTGTGATGGAACACAACGTTTTGCATGGAAATGACACGGACCACTGTTTTTTAATGATAGTGTGTTATTCCAAAGTATGATTTCCTGCAGTTCCGAGCGTTCGAGATCAAAAGTAACCCTTATCAGTATGCTATTTCGCTTGCAGGCATTCCCGCAGGTCACCCGTATGCGTGCGGTATAAACGTGCGTGTGAGCCGGTCACGTGCTCTAGACAGCTTGGCAAGCGCCTTTCCAGAAACATTCTCGAGAATCAAGGTGCATGAACACCGTAACACTCAAGGACATGAAGAGGTTTGAACGATACAAATATGATCGTTTCACCACTTCATTGCACTGATCTTCCGAAATAAAGTCGGCTTAGTTCTGCACTAGCGTGAGCGTTGTATCCGTAGCTGCTCTAACAAAAATTTATTAATACTGGTACTGTGTATACTTAGATTTAGCTTCTCTAATGCTAGGTAGCATATCGGGAAACAAGTTTCCTCCAGGGAACTAGATTAGCTGTCAGGTTTTCAGCTTCCTCCCAGTTCATGTCCATGCATTAGAGATCATCTGCAAAACTTGGTTTCCGGGTGTTACTAGGTCTTCCTTTACTTCTGTATCTGTCTGTTAGTTTCCACAACACTGCTGATTTGGCGATTCTTACTTCTTTCATGTGTAGAAGGTACCCCGCGTTCTTTCAGCAACGATTTTGGGCAGGCTGTTTAAAACTCTTCATTATTTGAAACGTGATCGTGATAACTTGTAATACACCTTTCTAAAAAAATTTATTTTCCCCATTTGTGTATCTGTATTTGTGTCTGTTTTAATGTCACCGATTTTGTTTGTAAATTCTCGAGCAATAAAATAAGGCACATCCTTCAAATTTTTTGCAGAGTCTCAAGGAAAAGCGTTGCTGTTGGCACTTATCTTTCCGCCTTCATCCGTTACGATGTATGCATTGTGGGCTGTAGCTATAAATGATTTCATAATATATTAGCTTACTTTGAGTTACTTAAGTGTTGCTTTATTATCGATCCGCCAGGTCACATTTTGGAATATCTATTGCATTACGAGTTTTATTTTTCAAAATTCCTAGCAGGGAAGAATCAACGCTTCGATGTAGTTCAAATCTGCCATTGGCGTAATTTCAGTACCAGTTTGTAATATTCTTTTTTAAGTACTGTGTGCACGTAACCTGCAGTCTTTTAGAGAAGAGGTCCGAGTTTCTCAAATTAATCATACATCATAGAGCAATCATCGAATCGCAATATGCTGACTAAAATTTCTAAAATTCGATCGATCCGCATCCTCTTGTTTTACCGCTCTCAACAGCGACCAGAGACGTCTACAGCTTTCACTTTGGTAAAAAATATTTTTAACTATTTGAGTTGGCGGAAGTGAAAGCTTTCACCGGCGACCGTGTCCAGCACAATTATTAAATAGCGCCTATTTACGTAATTGTTACTGTTTCCATTGTACTAACGGTTTGTCTTTCATGAATGAGCGGTGACTCAAAGTATTACTCCTTGAACATAATGTAAACGGAAACCTGAACTCGAAACATTTAGAAAGAGGCAAAAGAGACATATAAAGGAAGTATAGGAAAATAAAATAATAATAAATCAACATGACTGAAAGGACGTGAGGTAAGTGAAAATTCATTATTGCGCTTTACTGCTTGGAGTAGTGAGCGCTAGGCTACACTCTTAACACTTCAGCAGGACACTAATTTTGTAGTTTGGTCGTACAACATAATACAGTTAACAGTGACGAACTAAAAAATACTCGGTTTAGCTGGTACAAAATGGACGAGCTTGTTGTATCTCGCGTGTAATGGCGTATTCCATCATTGAAACGAATGCAACCCGTATTGTGCTCGTTCAGCAGCGATGTTAATATTTTAATTTACTATAAAAACGCTTTGTTTCGATTCATCAGTCTTTTGTTATTGTGATGAATACTGGTAAAGAACGCAGAATGTCAGAAAGAAATTTAATACCTCATCTTCAGACGAAGTAAGTAATGTGGCAGAAATGAACGTTAATATGGAAGATACTGATGTTGCTGTGAGTGAAGACAATAAAGGTGATACATTACAGTAAGGTGTGCCATCAACGAACAGATCGCGAACGCAGTGATTCGACCTTCAGCCGACCTTGCATTCCCGACAGCATACGCTTTTAGCGGACTCGATATGCAACATATATTACAAACAATATTATCTGAATTGTCCACTATGAAAACTGATGTGTCATCTATGAAAACTAATGTTGTTGTTGTTGTGGTCTTCAGTCCTGAGACTGGTTTGGTGCAGCTCTCCATGCTACTCTATCCTGTGCAAGCTTTTTCATCTCCCAGTACCTACTGCAACCTACATCCTTCCGAATCTGCTTAGTGTATTCATCTCTTGGTCTCCCTCTATGATTTTTACCCTCCACCCTGCCCTCCAATACTAAATTGGTGATCCCTTGATGCCTCAGAACATGTCCTACCAACCGATCCCTTCTTCTGGTCAAGTTGTGCCACAAACTTCTCTTCTCCCCAATCCTATCAATACCTCCTCATTAGTTATGTGATCTACCCATCTAATCTTCAGCATTCTTCTGTAGCACCACATTTCGAAAGCTTCTATTCTCTTCTTGTCCAAACTATTTATCGTCCATGTTTCACTTCCATACATGGCTACACTCCATACAAATACTTTCAGAAATGACTTCCTGACACTTAAATCTATACTCGATGTTAACAAATTTCTCTTCTTCAAAAACGCTTTCCTTGCCATTGCCAGTCTACATTTTATATCCTCTCTACTTCGACCATCATCAGTTATTTTGCTCCCCAAATAGCAAAACTCCTTTACTACTTTAAACTAATATAACTACCAAACCTGAGATGACCACTCAACTGTTCACTCTGAGTACTAATATGACCACTTGTAAAGGCGAAATTAAAAATGAAATAGAAACTGATACAATCACTTCCAAACATAAAATAAAAGGTCAAATTGTCACGATGGCATTAGCCGAAATGACAATAAAGTTCTATGAAGCAACACAAAATATCACGGAGCTTTCATCGAGTTAATCTGCAGACACAGTTTTCAGACGTTTGCGAGCAGAACTAAACTACAGAAAATGATTTCTCTTTATTACCATTTGCAAATGTTGAACAACTGGATGAGCATAGTGTAGAAAATAGTGGAAATGACTTTTCTGTCCCACGATTTACTAAGCAGAAATAACAGATGATTGCAACAATGCAGAAAATTTTGAAAATTGCTTCTCCGTCCTGCCATTTGTACACGACGATTTGTTCAGTGAAAGTGAAAATGTTGACTTAGTATCCATAGTCAAACGGAATGCAAGTGAAGGGCTATTGCAAGATAAATTTAACACGGACATGGTCTGTGTTGCTTTTGTGAAGAAATTTCCATAAAGAAGCACCGAAGTGGCCACAATGCAATGTGGGCAACTTTGGTGCATTTAGTACAAGTCCTCATTTACGTCCGTTCGACGAGCATTCAGATTTCAAAAACGTTTTGGTAAACACGGAAGACCACTTTGAAACCACGCGCCATTATAAAATTCTATAAGGAAATCTTTCCACAACACACTCTACGGTCTGTGGACAGTGCTCGTTTTTTCAATAATTACATGCAATGACACCAACCAGCCAAGTAACACGAATGACAAAAAGTGTAGCAAGGCACTGTCCTGTCACCTGATGTACAATGCGTGGGCAGTAATGAAAATTTTACAAATGGTTCAAATGGCTCTGAGCACTATGGAACTTAACTTCTGAGGTCATCAGTCCCCTAGAACTTAGAACTACTTAAACCTAACTAACCTAAGGACATCACACACATCCATGCCCGAGGCAGGATTCGAACCTGCGACCGTATTGGTCGATGTGTTCCAGACTGTAGCGGCTAGAACCGCTCGGCCACTCCGGCCGGCAAAATTTTACACTTTTTCATGTTCTGCAACGTTCTGATTAAACACATACATTTAACTGTTCAGATTCGAAGCGAAGTTCGAAGAATTTTATTGCTAAATGATTTTGCAAACATACGGAAACTAGCTCTTGGCCCGTAAGACTGCAAGAAAATAAAAGGACAGAGCATAGCACGTTATAAGCGTCAACAGGGACCATATCGGGGGCAAGCCACCGTTGCGAGCTAGTGACCAGAACCATGATAAACCAGATAGTAATCAGATATATCCTGTATTGTTATTAAGGTACAACGAAAACGTGGATCTTCGTGACGAGTTAACGGAAGAATGCAAGAAGTGTCGTGACTCAAAGAATGAAGTGATACAAGCAACAGCACAAGCTGTTGTGAGTGGTGTACCAACCACAATTGTTATAGATTTGGGGGCGGCAGTATCATACAATTTGTGTAAAGGAATGAGGGAACTAGGACCGATTACCTATTTTTTCTATCCAGAAATGCCGACTCGTGAGCACAGTTAGCGTTAAGTCGTGTGGGGTTACGACTCAGGTTTTTGTGACAACTGAGCTGGGTAACGCACCGATGCAATACCCTTTCCTAGTAACTGATCGTTTAATTACTGATTACTTGATAGGTGCGGATTTTCTGAGAGAGAAAGATGCAATCATTGACTTTTCCTTAGGAAAATATTTCTTGACGCATAATGGTGAAAGGACTGAAGTAACCTGGACAGACAAAAGTTAAATCTTGACAAATGCTGCCAGAGCTATCGTATACAGTTCTTGAGCCATGATGACAGTCATAACATTAGCCTTCCCACAACAGAAGATGAAATATCGGATTTAAAGCCGCGCGTGGTAGCCGCGTGGTCTGGGACGTCTTGTCACAGTACGCACAGCTCCCCCCACCCCCCCCCCCCCCACCCTGCCGGAGGTTCGGGTCCTCCCTCGGGCATGGGTGTGTGTGATGTCCTTAGCGTAAGTTAGATTAAGTTAGATTAGGTAGTGCGTAAGCTTAGGGACCGATGTCCTCAGCAGTTTGGGCCCATAAGACCTTACCACAAATTTCCAATATCGGATTTAAGGGAACTCGCCGGCGATAAAGTGGTTGAATCCACAGCAATTACAAAGGATCAACAAGGTAATTTACGATTTATTACTACACTATTTACAAGTCTTTACACTAAAACCAGGTGTTATTAAAACCTATGTTTACAATATGGAAGCTCGAAAATGGTTCAAATGGCTCTGAGCACTATGAGACTTAACTTCTGAGGTCATTTGTCGCCTATAACTTAGAACTAATCAAACCTAACTAACCTAAGGACATCACACACATCCATGCCCGAGGCACGATTCGAACCTGCGACCGTAACGGTCGCTCGGCTCCAGACTGTAGCGCCTAGAACCGCACGGCCTCTCCGGCCGGCTATGGAAGCTCGCCCCCATAGTGTATTTTGCATGACACGTATATGATCCCCTGGTCAAAGCGAGTAACAGTGAGAGATGAGATCAAACAAATGCTAGAATCAACAGAACCATCTATATCACTATCACTATACCGTACTCCACTGTTAGCAGCAATCGAGCCTAATGGGAATATTAGCCTCGTGTTAGACGCACAAGCCATAAATAAAATAATTGTACCCGTACGCACAACAGCTACAAAAATTACATGGTGTCAAATACCTTGCAAGTATTGTTTTAAAAAGTTTATACTGACAGGTTAAACCAACATCAAAATTTAGAAAGTACGAGTATACAGCCTTTATTTCAGGCGGTTAGAAGTGTATTACCTTTCGAACTTCGTTAGTTCTGGAGTATTCACCATGGCTTTAGACACAGTACTAGGGCTAAAACTATTACAAAGGATAACACTATATGTTGACGACATTCTCATAGCAACAGCTGTAAAGAACACCTACACATTCTGGAAATAACACTAGAAAAGTTTTCACAAATTGGTGTAACGACAAACTTACAAAAATCTAAGTTTGCAAGAGAGGAGATCAAATTTTTAGGACACGTAATTTCTTCACAAGGAATACGACCATATCCTGATAAAATCAGCGCTATCAAGAATTTCTCATATCCAAACACCAAGAAGCAATTAATGGTGTTCTTTGGACTAAGCTCATTCTTCTGGCGATTCATTTCAGACCAGTTATTAAATAGTACAGTATTTCTAAGTTTACCTAAGAACAACGCTTGATGGCTTTGGACACAGGAATGTACCAATGACTTTAACTCAATAAAAGAAGCATTCATTAATTAAGATATCTTGTGTCATCCTGATACGAGCAAAGATTTTTCTGTGGCTACAGATGCCTCAAACACGGGACTGGGTTCATGTCTATTTCAGATTAATCAGGAACAGGATAGATATGAAGTAACAGTGATAACCTTTGCAAACAGAATACACTCTGAA
The DNA here is from genome assembly GCF_023898315.1 of Schistocerca nitens. Lineage (NCBI taxonomy): Eukaryota > Metazoa > Arthropoda > Insecta > Orthoptera > Acrididae > Schistocerca > Schistocerca nitens. The sequence continues at coordinate 509,018,599 of NC_064615.1, forward strand.
CGCGAGCATTATTCTTCAACAACAGAATTAGAAACACAAGCGACTGTCTGGGTATTCAAATAGTTCAATTACTACATTGATGGTAAAAAAATAAAGGTATATTCTGATCACCAAGCTTTCAGTTTTCTGATGTGCAAACTATTACCCCCGCGCTTAGCGAGTTGATTTTGTTTTTACAAGAATATTCATCTAAAGTAATTCACATAGCAGGAAACATAACATTTTAGCTGATGCATTTTCTAGACTGCCACAAGGTCTTACCAAAAAGGCAGAAACACTAGAACAAGTAACAGACTACCACATTTAACTCGCGAAAGACAAACACTACAGACAATATTACACTGACATGTGCAAAAAACATGAACGAATTACAAGAAACCGATCCACTTTGCCACAAGGTGAGAACACATTTAAAACGGGATGACGCAGGCAGTTTGAAACAATATTACACCTTACACAATGGCGTATTGTTCCACAGGAGACATGATAATACAGACACCTGGTGTGGATACATTCCATCTGAAAACGTAGATAAACTTATTTCGTTTACACATCATGCCTGGTGACATTACAGTACCGCGAAGTGACTAAGGAAACTTAACTTATTCTGCTACTTTCCCAATATGCCACGAAAAACGCATAGATTACGAAGCACTTGTGTCCTACGACAAAAAGCAAAATCCACAAACAAAACGAATAAGACTGAACAGCACTCTATTTTGTCTAACAAACCACTTGATACTGTTTCTCTTGACATTGCTGGCCCATACCCGTCCGCCCGGGGAGGTATCAAGTATGTTATTGCACTACATGAAATTTTTTTCAGATTTGTAAAGCAACATGCTGCAAAGTCTGCTATGGACGCATTTTAGTTGTCCTTTTGATGTACGGGCTATTCATCCGTAGAAGAGTTCTGTAGCCAAAATTCTTACAGAACCAACGATTCAAAACAACTGAACGCCCGAGAAAATTTTAAATTACAATTTCGCCAGAGAACACCGATCTTTGGAAACAATGACACTTTCTTCCTATAAAATGTAACTTGCTACATTATTAACTTTTTATTTTCATTTTATAGTCACAAAACGTTTACCTATATCGACCTGCACTGGCCATCATTAGAACTGTAACATGAAAACGTCAAATGATGATGGTTCTTCCAGTGCTTTCACCGAATCTAAAGATGGTGTGCATATCGGCCAACTGCTCAGAATTAGACAATAAACTTCTACCGATGAGCCACGCGCGAAAAAGGTGAAGACCTGTTGAGACATAAGTGGTAATGAAGACTATTTACGTTTTGTGGAGGATAAAAAAAAGTGATTTTTGATGAACAAAGGGCGTTCAAAAAGTTTTGCTCAGTCGTCTCTATTTTTTAATTTTTTGCAGGAGGAGAATGACATTTTTTGTGGACAAACTTGGAACATTTAGCTATAAGTTGGTATACAAACGTATTTTCTTTTATTTACAGGTGAGCCATAATCGACCATGAAGTAGATATCATGTTGCGACAACGGTCGGTGATGGAGTTCCTCTTCAAGACCGACGATGACTCTGCCACATCGACTCACAGGAAGTTGCTCCCTGTTTGTGGAGAGCACACAGTGGATCGCAGCAGTATCCAGGGGTGGTTGCAGAGGTTTAAAGGAGGTGATTTCTCTCTGCAGGACAATCCACGAAGAGGTAGATCATCGACGGCAGTGAGTGACGTGAATAAGGAGATCATTGATCAAATCATCCAAACTGACAGCTTGCTGAAATGACTTGTTTGTCATTGGGTACTGTGGTATCAATGGTACAGTCACTAGGGTACGGAAAAATCTTTTGGATGATTTGATCAATGGTCTCCTTATTCACATCAGTCACTGCCGTCGATGGTCTACCGCATTGTGGATTGTCCAGTAGAGAGAAATCACCTCCTTTAAACCTCTGCAACCACTGCTGGATACTGCTGCGATCCACTGTGTGCTCTCCACAAACAGGGAGCAACTTCCTGTGAGTCGATGTGGCAGAGTCATTGCCGGTCTTGAAGAGGAATTCCACCACCGACCGTTGGCGCAACCTGACATCTACTTCACAGTCCATTATGGCTCACCTGTAAATAAAAGAAAATACTTTTATATATCAACTTATAGCTATATGTACCAAGGACGTTCACAAAAAATTTCATTCTCCTCCTGCAAAAAATAAAATAGAGACGACTGTGCAAAACTTTTTGAACGCCCTTTGTATTACTTCCATTGCTGTCGATGCATTACTTCGTATTAAGCGCAATTACATTGACAAAATTGGTCCACATATCTTCTCAAATGTCATTTGGTTCCAGTGATGGATGCTGTAGCGTTTTTATTCGTGAATCATTTCTTTGGTCTTAACTAAGGAGAAGTCTGAGCGGCTACGTTAGGTGAATGGGCCACTTGAGAAAATACTAGGACCTATTCTGCTTTCAAAGAGACAGCTGCTTCCGTTGCTGCTCAAACTGATGTGTTGTCTCAGTGATGACCCTTCTTTGACTCCGCACATTCCGGTGAGGTTGATTAAGGAATACCGAAAATAGCGGACACTGCACAGTATGACAAAGAATTACCTGTAACGTGATCACATTATCTGCTAGTTTCAATTTACGATTGTGCTACAGATCAATGTAGGCTACTACCGGTTAACGTTTTGAAGCGTTTTTGTTGTGATGTTAAATGAAAGTAGTGCGTTAAAAGTCGTGTCGCATAAAAATATTTTGGTAGGCTTTGACGACTCTTCGACTTCGAAAGATCCGGAGTCACATTACTCCTATGCCGAGCGAATTTAAGGTGAAGAGCGGGTACTGATGCTGTTAAAGAAGCAGCTTTTCCATTGTTTACAGAGTATTACAGGGGTTTAAATCAGAGCTGGCTTTCAGCTAAACGCCATAGGGGTGCGAGTGTCACCATATAGGAAGCTCTGTTCTCTCTGAACACTGCGTCACATGTTTCCGCCTCCTGTGAGCCTTAGGCCGGTTGCACACAGCGGATTTTTTCCGCCGCGGTCAGTTGACCGTCGCCGCTCGCAGAACTCTAGCGTTTACACACACGGCGGTAAAATCTCTGTCGTCAGCAGCTTACTCTGTTGCAGGCTATTCGCTTTGCGGTGTGCTTGGGCATCTAAACGAGTCAGGCAGGTTTTAACTGGCAGTGCTCGTTCATGATCAAACCAGTTGACAAAAGTTTACTACTTTATTTGAAGTATTTGTTGCTTTTAAGCACACGGTGTCGTCTGAGATGGACAGGGTGCGAATTATAAGTTTATTGTTATTACGTCGACGAATGAAAAGGAGAAGAAATAATCGATTAATTTGGGTTCACCCAATTTATGAAAGAAGAAGGAAGGCTGGAGCTTTCTACACGTTGTTTGAAGAGTTGAGGCAGGATGACACGAAATTCTTCAATTATTTCAGAATGTCGGTGTCTGCCTTTGACAGGCTCCATGGGTGGTTGAAAGATACCATTCAGCGGAAAAATACCAAAATGGGGAATTGTATTCAGCCTGTAGAAATGCTGGCAATAACACTGAGGTAAGTTCTGGATAATCATTTTCAAACTAGTTTTAAAGTAACTGTATTTATTGATAACATTCCGAAGAAAGATACAAAATACCTACATTACCAAAACTTTAAATAAACAAACACACATCAGTACACAATATAGTATTAGAAATTGATGTCCATTGTAGTGGACGAATTCGAATTTACTGAAGAACTACTTTCAAAATCTCCTTCAACACTCACAGGAAAATTTTCAGAATGTTCAGCTGCAGATTTTTTTTTCCGTTGTGGGTTCAGAAGGTGGAGTAGGTAGTTCATCTACGGTAGAGACCGAGGGAATCGATGGTGGGTCGTAATTTGGGAGATGTAGAACTTGTGAGGGATACAAAGGCAGAGTTCTGAATGCAGAATGCGATCGCCCTGGCTGGGATACTGGAGTACATAGTGCATTTTGAGTTGCAAATAAGGGAATCTTTGGTGGGGCATAATGTGGGACATGTGGTGGTTGAGAGTACTGTGAAGTGATAGCAGTGAAATGTTGTTGAGTTGGCAGTGGATTGGTCTGTTGTTGGAGATGGTATGGCGTTGATTGGCTGTGTTGCTGGATGTGGGACACGGATTGTGTGGTGTCACTTTGATAGTGATGAGGCGCAACCTTCTGATTCTTAATATTGGAAATCACTCTCAGAACTTCCATTTGAAACTGTAGCCATTCAATTTATCAAACTTCTCAGTATGTAGTAGCATACTGTGGTAGAAGGACATTTGGGAGTTTGGTTTCTCAGGTTCTATTTTTTCCAATGCCTTTAAAAGCCTCAGATCTATTTTGTCCATTTTCTTGTACTTCTTTCGAGGTTTAGTGGCGGACAGAGGTTTTTCCTTTGTTCCAATTTTTACGTTTACTTCATGTTCTGTGTTCTGACGAGCTTGCGAAGGGGCATCAGTTTCATTCTTGTTCTTTTCTTCTACGCTGAAACTTTCTGTAATCTCCGTTGTTTCGTATACTTTTTTAAAAAACTGGAGTTCGTCATGAAATATGTACTTTCTTTTTTTTGCAGCTTGTGAGTCACTAGGTTTGCTTTCTTTTGCCCTTTATTCAGCCTTGGGGAAGGCGTCACGTAAATGTTTCCATCGTTTTATCACTTCCTTAACTAAAAATGAAAATAATTAACGCCTACATTAGCTACGATAAAATACACAATAGTTATTTTACATTACAAAAAAATTGTGAATAATAATTCGTTAGCTCTTCACATTTTAAATTTTTTTTTTTCAGATATGTAGCAAGTGGATGTACTTCCACCGACCTTCATTATTCCTTCAGAGTAGGAATCTCATCCGCAAGAGTGATAGAGACGTTTGTCGAGCACTGTGGAATGTTATGCAAAGCGAGTGCATACCTTCCCTTACAAATGAAATGTGGCAGTCAGTAGCAAATGGATTTGAGCATGCAGCAAACTTTCCTCATTGCATTGGGTCAGTAGATGGAAAACATGTCCGCATTGTGAGTCCAATAGAAAGTGGATCTATGTATTTTAATTATAAAGACTACTACTCAGTTGTGTTGATGGGCATTGCAGATACGAAGTACCGATTTGTTTATGTGCATATTGGTAGCTATGGAAAAGATTATGACTCATCGATTTTTAAACAAACTCAGCTGTGGATATCTGTTGAAAGCAGTTCAAAAAATCTACCTGATGAGAAGTGCCCACCAGGCACAGAAAGTCCGAAAGTGCCGCATTTTTTTTTTGTTGGTGATGCAGCATTTGGGCTACATAAACATCTGCTAAGGCCTTATTCTGGAACACATTTAACAAGCGACAAACGAATCTTCAACTATCGATTGCGCCGAGCAAGGAGTTACATAGAATTTGCTTTCGGCATTCTTACTAACAAATGGAGAATACTCCATCGACCATTAAATGTCCAACCACATTTTGCCAATGACATTGTTAAAGCCTGCATTATTCTTCATAGCCGGCCGGTGTGGCCGTGCGGTCTAGGCGCTTCAGTCTGGAGCCGCGTGACCGCTCCGGTCGCAGGTTCGAATCCTGCCTCGGGCATGGATGTGTGTGATGTCCTTAGGTTAGTTAGGTTTAAGTAGTTCTAAGTTCTAGGGGACTGATGACCACAGATGTTAAGTCCCATAGTGCTCAGAGCCATTATTCTTCATAATTTGTTAGGGATAGAGATAGATACATTGTTGAGGATACAACGTCAATTATAGGCCCGGAAGATATTCAGGCAGAAAATACTGTAAGAGGAGGCCTCAAAGCAAACAGTGTGAAAGACATTCTGTGTAAATATTTTGTTTCAAGTGTAGGAAGCGTTGCCTGGCAGAAGTCCATGATATAAGGGCATTCTGAACGGCATGATGTCGAGAACAGATAACTGTGGAATAGTCCACATTCACACTGAACACAAGTATTCCAGTACACGACTTATTTTTCGTTATTGTATTACTAAAAGTAAGTTGCAAAAATAATAACACTTTTTAAAAATGTGACATTGTTACTGTTTTTCAGTAATGTTCGTTTTATAAAAGAAAACATTTGTTAATAATAACCCACCACGGTTGTCACGATAATAAATAAATAAATAAGTCAGGAAACGCCTGCAATGTGAAGATCCTGTTCCACTGCAAAGAGTGAGCGCCATCATTTCTAGAATCTACAAATCGAGTTTCTTCTAGTACACATATGTGAAAAAGCATGTACCTACCAAAATCATTCCTCTCCCTTTCGTCCAACACATTGAATTAATAAAATTAAAATTTCATTATCTATGTCTAGATTACTCATGTCTGAAAGAAGAAACCAGTTAACAACTGTGAACACCACGACTGGACTCTACTCACACTGAACTAAACAGCTGTCGACGGTAGAAAAGCCGCTACGTGTGTAAGCGTGCATTTGGTCAAGTGCGCCACTACTTTGGCCGTGGCGGTAGAATTGCCGTCGGCGCCAGTGGCAGCCTGCGGTCACACAGCTACCGCCGACGGCAGATTTACCATCCGTTTTTTCTTCCGCTTAATGTGCAAGCTCTGACTTACTCCTGTGCACCATTGCGGGAACGGCGGCGACGGTCAATTGACCGCTGCGGAAAAATCCGCCACGTGTGCAACCAGCCTTACTGACCTTCCACTTCACTCCTCATCGTTGACAATCTCGCATCCTACAAGGAACATTCACATTTTCCTGTTTCCCATCAATTCACAAACGGTTGTCCACGTAATCTTTACACTTTTGCGGTAAAATTTTAAGCATTTCGAAAATCTCACACGTGGTGGTGTTTTAATTTCATTTCTTCGTCATTATTGCTACCATTCTAATACATCTCAAAGCTTAAAAAGAAGTTGCGCATAGTCTCACAAAAAATACTGCATTGAAAATTATCGCCGTCCAGCCTTTAGAAGAGGGCCAGATGAGCCATTACTCAAAATGGACGGCAAGTATTTAACAGTTGACAAACGGGGAAAGTTAGAAATAATAGAACTGTCGGGACATAGAGGCAACGTTCATAGAGGACGGATGATTTTACGGAAAAGTGCACAATGCAGTACTTCCCAGGAAAATTCTCTGTTTTAACTCAACAGTTTACCTTATAGAACTATACCCTCTCTACTTTTATTTGCAGATCTGGGTAATATTAGACCACTGAGTACGCTGCAGACGTCATTGTTCGGAAACGAAATCCGATCAGACCTGCGCGGATTTAATTGCAAAATATTGCATACAGCCGAGAAGTGATCGGAATGAACATCTCAAAGGGGTTTGGGTACTTAATTGAGTAGCAGTTAACGAAAGGACACCAGTTATGTCCAGTCGGACGTGACCGCCAACCTCGTCTGTTTTGCCTGTGAAATGTGAAGAAAGTAGCATAAATGATTAAAAGGCAAGGTAATGGCTTGAATTAATAAAGGAGAGGTTACAGCAGATAGATTTAAGTAACCTTTATCACATTAATATTAATATGCACTTACATATGCTCAGCTATAACTCCAACGACGAAAAGACGATAGTATAAGCAGAAGATAAAAGAACATCTTTTTTTTATTTTTTCATTTGTTTTCAGTGGCTTTGCATTCACCACTTTTACAACTTCTTATAGTTTCGGTATGTTAAATACAATCTTGCCACATATATCAAAATCGTAGTTCCTTTTATAACTACATTATGGAAATACAAACTTAGGTCAGAAAATAATGAAAAGTTTTAACAACACAGAACGTGAAGATCTGAGACTTCGAAATTACGCCTTTACTTATTTTTATCATTTAAATAATGATCTACAGAGTTTTCACTGACAAAGACAACACAAGCTTAACCTATTCATTTATTATCTACAATATACAAGCCCAACGCAACCTGACTGCTATACAGTGACAACATGAATTCCAATAATTAACACAAAAGAGTGGCCCTGAATTGCAATAAATCCTAACAATAATAAAAATCCAAAAAATATGAAATTAAAGAAATATGAAACTACCTCCAACTCTGTTAATTGCCTAAACTGATTTCAATCACGAATCTCATTTTTTATAAGTCACTTCACAGAAAATCTTCATAACACGAACTACAGCAATTAAGGCAAGCAGCAACTACAGCCAATTAAATAAATAGATTCTAGCTACTATAGACTCTAATTACTAGGAGGCATATAGTTAGCAAAAGAAAGATTTTGTTGAAGAGAAAACAACATATTTAAAAAATTTTACCTTATTTACGTGACAACCAGTTCCAAAAATTATATAGCTGTCAATAATTCCACTACCAAACATTACCAACAACATCCATCCTCATTTTACATTTCCTTGCGTCTCACTTTACAACGCATGTTGTACCAACATGGAGTATCCACTAAGAAAAAACATGTTCCTACTCCATCCACTCGCTAACTGCTAGTCCGTCCAACCACAGAATCTCTTGCCGAGGGCGCAGAGCGCTGTCAGCGATATTAACACAGTCTATAGCGCTGCCAACATACAAACAGGCTTCTTACAACTTGGCCGCTCTATAAAGTAGGGTAGACAGCGATCTGCGGCAGATATGACCACAGAGAACAATTCTGGTGCGGGCACAAGTGTTTCGAAGCACACCGTTCAGCGCGCATTGTTGAACATGGGTTTCCGCAGCAGACGGCCCGTACCTATTCTCTCGAAGACCTACGACAGTATCTATTACGATCGCAGTGGGCACGGGACCATCGACATTGAAGCATGGATCAATGGAGACGCATCGCCAGGACGGATGAATTACGTTTCTTGTTACAACAGTTCATTTCTCTTGTCCAGATATGCCTTCATCCAAACGAATAGCTGCTGTAAGGATTCACCACGTCACGGACGCAGAATCGAAGGTACAATGACACCTAAGGACTACGTTCGATGTCTTCCCCAACGGCGATGGCGTGTTCCAACAGGTTATTGTCCACGTCGTAAAGCCAGAAACGTGCAATACTGATTTGAGAGCATAATAGTGAATTCATTTCGATGTCTTAACCACCAGACATGTCACATCTGAACCTGGTGGAACAAGCCTGGTACGCTATCGGAAGTCAGCTCCGCGCTCACAAACCACCGGCCCATAATTTATGGTAATTGACCTGCGTGTAGACATCTTTTGGCACATAATTCTATAAACCTACTAAGACCTCTCGAATTCATTCCACGCTGAATAGTTGCTGTATTACATTCAAAATGTGGGCCAACGCGCTGTTATGTAGATGGTATAATATATTAGCTCATCAGTGGGCCCTGCTAGTCCAAAAACTTTCGAGAGTCGATTAACGTAAAATAGGGAAAAGTTAGGGTAGTAATTTTAATGTTTCAGGTGTTCTACATTGGCTCTCCCCACTCGAGTACAACGCACAGAACGTTCATACAACCACGTGAAACTTTCAGGAAAGTCCTCCTTTAGGATGTTATTCAACTGTCGCCTCACATTAGCTTGAATGTCGATTATGTCATCCAATCGTTACCCTTCGTTTTAATTCCTGTACTTCGTAGTTTCTTGGTAGGTTCATATTGATAACACCAAGTGTATCACCTATGATGTTTTCTACGTAGAAAATAATTGTGCGGGGTTTTCATTTCAATCAAATCGTGGCAAGAGTGCATACGTTGTTGTTTTCGTTTGGGAGTCAAGATGGTAGGATATATTACACAAACAGTTTTTTCTTCTTCAAAATATTCTTGAGAATGTCTTGGCATTCAGTCTGGAGATGTTGCCCCACTGCGAGTTGTGACATAACGGCCGCATGTCCACTGACTTGATTTGATCTGATTTGAATAGGGAGATACAACAGCAGCGGTTCCACTCCACTATCGCCCGTATCGAAACAGAGTTTGTGCAGTTTCACTCCCTGCGATTCTAGTAAAGCCAACCAGTACCCTTAAACAGTAGCAGGAGGCCTTTTACTAGCCCTCTTTTAGACACAATTTCTTCAGCATTTGATGACCCGAGTATTCTGTATCTTTTGATCGCCAACGCTTCGTAATGGATGATGAGGTGTGGTGTGAGTGTGGCTTCATCACCCTCACAACACAGGGTCTACTTTCTTTGTACCCTTAAAATTCCCATGACCTCATTAGCCCCATCATGAGTTTAGTCTGTTTCCTGTTCAAGCCCAGGATTACTGAACTTCTCTCAAAACATGGCTTTAGCATCATTAGTTTCGCATGTTATTGTTTTTGGTTCGTAATCCAATATTCTACATTCTGCCTTCTGATCCAGTTGCGTCGTTTCGATTTAACCGTAGCCTTTGCAGTGGTTAAGACAGGTACCAGACCGATAAACTGAGTCGTCGTACCTGTACTGGCCAGCGTATCAACTTGCTCATTACTAGTGATTGTCAGTGGCCAGGGGTCTACAGCAGGTTTAGCCTGTTTCTTTCTCTACTCTCACAAGGGCTTTTTAACATACTGCAACGATATTTGATCTCGTTGCAGGGACTGACAGAGATGTCAGAGCTGCTTGACTGTATGAATAAATATAAGAATAAAAGAGGATATATTGATAGGTCTCGTATTCTGGGCCTTGGTGTAATCTTTGTACCACCCGCGCAGATTCTCCTCCGCGCACACCCTGATAGTGGTTATTTGCGCTTGGAATATCGTGGCCAGATTCTCTGGAGGGAGTGCAGTCCCTAATCTAGGCTGGAGAGAGTGCAGTCGCTAATTTAGGCTGTACCCCGTATATCCTGGCTCCACCGCCTTCGTCCGCTACTGACCTGTCAGTAAACCAGACTATATACTATATGTCCTTATAAAGTTCCAATTTTAGCCCGTAAGCTCCTGCAGCTGCCTCCATTTTGACCGACAGGTCTGATGGGGCATGTCCAGCATGGTCTCCAGCCCAGCAGTGGGTATGCTGCTAATTCCATCTGTTATGACTAAGGCAGTTAGTCTCTGTGCCTTGCCAAGCTCCTTAGCAACCACCTATTGTTCTACTTTGTCCCACCATACTGTAGCCCCAAAAGTTGTAGGTCTTATTACCGTGGTGTATATCCAGGACATGCTCTTGGGGTTTAAACCCCAGTTTTTCCACAGGCTCTTATAGTGGTCAGAAGAGATGCTTTCGCCTTGGAGCACATATTTCTTATGCGAGGGGCCCATGATGGTTTCGCATCCAGGGTTACCTCTAGATACTTCATAGCCTCCTCCACAAGCAGAGTTTTACTGAGAAGCTAAGATTCTAGTACATGTGCTGAATATGTTAATCGTAAATGGTACTAATACACTTTTCTAGAGCCTGACACTTAGATCCTGTTTCCTGAATTAGTTCTGCACGATGTTCAAGGCACATTGTCCCATTATTCTAACAGTACCATAAAATTTGCCAAGTATTGCTATGACTAAGTCGTCTGCATATCCTTGGCAAAAGTAGCCTCCAGTAGTTAGCTCTTCAGTTGTTGATTCACCACGAGGTTCCACAGCATTGGCAACAAAACCCCTTCTGGTGGTATTGATCACCATTTCCTCGTTCCTCATGACAGCTTCTGCCTTTCTTCTGCTCAACATTGTATTAATCTATCTACATACGAGTATGGTGGTCAGTGCCACGCTCTTCTACAACTCTAGTCGTGGATTTGTAGGCCGTATTGCTAAAATCTCCCTCGAAATCCAAAAAGATGCAGAGAGCAATTTCCTGAAAGTGTGTGCTGTTTCACATGATTTGCCTGGTTGATATGCGTGTTGGTTTACACCTAGCGGAACCATAGGTAATCTATTCTTCCCAACGTCACATTAATAAGTTCTTCTAAAGTCTTAAGAAGAAAAGAGGAGAGATTCATTAGTTTCGTATCCTTGGCCTTGGTATGATCAATTCATCCTGGCTTCAGAATGAAAACAGCTCTCTCTGTCCTCCAAGAATTAGGAATAATTTCTGCTGCTGGGCTAACTCTAAACAGCTTACATAGGAGTCTAATTAAACTATCTCTCTTGTTCGGTGCAGTAAAGCTAGGAAGATTCCATCTAGTCCTAGTGACATGAACGGTTGGAACGTTCCCACCACCTACTGGATTTGTTTGAAATCAATACATTCTCTGGCAGATTCCCAGTTCTCCCTCTGACTACATGTAAACTAGTGCTTCTCAGTGATAGAACCTTGGTCTACGTTGTCTGCCAGAGCTCCAACGTCAGGCGCGTAATGGGGCCCCTTAGAGAAATGGCAGCAAGAGAGGGGAAGAAAACCAATGTGCACTCCGTGTGCATACCGGGGGGAGTCATTCCAGATGTGGAAAGGGTCCTTCCGGATGCCATGAAGGGTACAGGGTGCACCCATCTGCAGGTGGTCGCTCATGTCGGCACCAATGATGTGTGTCGCTATGGATCTGAGGAAATCCTCTCTGGCTTCCGACGGCTATCTGATTTGGTGAAGACTGCCAGTCTCGCTAGCGGGATGAAAGCAGAGCTCACCATCTGCAGCATCGTCGACAGGACTGACTGCGGACCTTTGGTACAGAGCCGAGTGGAGGGTCTGAATCAGAGGCTGAGACGGTTCTGCGACAGTGTGGGCTGCAGATTCCTCGACTTGCGCCATAGGGTGGTGGGGTTTCGGGTTCCGCTGGATAGGTCAGGAGTCCACTACACGCAGCAAGCGGCTACACGGGTAGCAGGGGTTGTGTGGCGTGGACTGGGCGGTTTTTTAGGTTAGATGGCCTCGGGCAAGTACAGAAAGGGCAACAGCCTCAAAGGGTGCGGAGCAAAGTCAGGACATGCGGGGACCAAGCAGCAATCGGTATTGTAATTGTAAACTGTCGAAGCTGCGTTGGTAAAGTACCGGAACTTCAAGCGCTGATAGAAAGCACCGAAGCTGAAATCGTTATAGGTACAGAGAGCTGGCTTAAGCCAGAGATAAATTCTGCCGAAATTTTTACAGAGGTACAGACGGTGTTTAGGAAGGATAGATTGCATGCAACCGGTGGTGGAGTGTTTGTCGCTGTTAGTAGTAGTTTATCCTGTAGTGAAGTAGAAGTGGATAGTTCCTGTGAATTATTATGGGTGGAGGTTACACTCAACAACCGAGCTGGGTTAATAATTGGCTCCTTTTACCGACCTCCCGACTCAGCAGCGATAGTGGCAGAACAACTGAGAGAAAATTTGGAATACATGTCGCATAAATTTCCTCAGCATGTTATAGTCTTAGGTGGAGATTTCAATTTACCAGATATAGACTGGGACACTCAGATGTTTAGGACGGGTGGTAGGGACAGAGCATCGAGTGACATTATACTGAGTGCACTATCCGAAAATTACCTCGAGCAATTAAACAGAGAACCGACTCGTGGAGATAACATCTTGGACCTACTGATAACAAACAGACCCGAACTTCTCGACTCTGTAAGTGCAGAACAGGGAATCAGTGATCATAAGGCCGTTGTAGCATCCCTGAATATGGAAGTTAATAGGAATATAAAAAAAGGGAGGAAGGTTTATCTGTTTAGCAAGAGTAATAGAAGGCAGATTTCAGACCACCTAACAGATCAAAACGAAAATTTCTGTTCCGACACTGATAATGTTGAGTGTTTATGGAAAAAGTTCAAGGCAATCGTAAAATGCGTTTTAGACAGGTACGTGCCGAGTAAAACTGTGAGGGACGGGAAAAACCCACCGTGGTACAACAACAAAGTTAGGAAACTACTGCGAAAGCAAAGAGAGCTTCACTCCAAGTTTAAACGCAGCCAAAACCTCTCAGACAAACAGAAGCTAAGCGATGTCAAAGTTAGCGTAAGGAGGGCTATGCGAGAAGCGTTCAGTGAATTCGAAAGTAAAATTCTATGTACAGACTTGACAGAAAATCCTAGGAAGTTCTGGTCTTACGTTAAATCAGTAAGTGGCTCGAAACAGCATATCCAGACACTCCGGGATGATGATGGCATTGAAACAGAGGATGACACGCGTAAAGCTGAAATACTAAACACCTTTTTCCAAAGCTGTTTCACAGAGGAAGACCGCACTGCAGTTCCTTCTCTAAATCCTCGCACAAACGAAAAAATGGCTGACATCGAAATAAGTGTCCAAGGAATAGAAAAGCAACTGGAATCACTCAACAGAGGAAAGTCCACTGGACCTGACGGGATACCAATTCGATTCTACACAGAGTACGCGAAAGAACTTGCCCCCCTTCTAACAGCCGTGTACCGCAAGTCTCTAGAGGAACGGAGGGTTCCAAATGATTGGAAAAGAGCACAGGTAGTCCCAGTCTTCAAGAAGGGTCGTCGAGCAGATGCGCGAAACTATAGACCTATATCTCTGACGTCGATCTGTTGTAGAATTTTAGAACATGTTTTTTGCTCGAGTATCATGTCGTGTTTGGAAACCCAGAATCTACTATGTAGGAATCAACATGGATTCCGGAAACAGCGATCGTGTGAGACCCAACTCGCGTTATTTGTTCATGAGACCCAGAAAATATTAGATACAGGCTCCCAGGTAGATGCTATTTCTCTTGACTTCCGGAAGGCGTTCGATACAGTTCCGCACTGTCGCCTGATAAACAAAGTAAGAGCCTACGGAATATCAGACCAGCTGTGTGGCTGGATTGAAGATTTTTTAGCAAACAGAACACAGCATGTTGTTATCAATGGAGAGACGTCTACAGACGTTAAGGTAACCTCTGGCGTGCCACAGGGAAGTGTTATGGGACCATTGCTTTTCACAATATATATAAATGACCTAGTAGATAGTGTCGGAAGTTCCATGCGGCTTTTCGCGGATGATGCTGTAGTATACAGAGAAGTTGCAGCATTAGAAAATTGTAGCGAAATGCAGGAAGATCTGCAGCGGATAGGCACTTGGTGCAGGGAGTGGCAACTGTCCCTTAACATAGACAAATGTAATGTATTGCGAATTCATAGAAAGAAGGATCCTTTATTGTATGATTATATGATAGCGGAACAAACACTGGTAGCAGTTACTTCTGTAAAATATCTGGGAGTATGCGTGCGGAACGATTTGAAGTGGATTGATCATATAAAATTAATTGTTGGTAAGGCGGGTACCAGGTTGAGATTCATTGGGAGAGTGCTTAGAAAATGTAGTCCATCAACAAAGGAGGTGGCTTACAAAACACTCGTTCGACCTATACTTGAGTATTGCTCATCAGTGTGGGATCCGTACCAGATCGGGTTGACGGAGGAGATAGAGAAGATCCAAAGAAGAGCGGCGCGTTTCGTCACAGGGTTATTTGGTAACCGTGATAGCGTTACGGAGATGTTTAATAAACTCAAGTGGCAGACTCTGCAAGAGAGGCGCTCTGCATCGCGGTGTAGCTTGCTCGGCAGGTTTCGAGAGGGTGCGTTTCTGGATGAGGTATCGAGTATATTGCTTCCCCCTACTTATACCTCCCGAGGAGATCACGAATGTAAAATTAGAGAGATTAGAGCGCGCACGGAGGCTTTCAGACAGTCGTTCTTCCCGCGAACCATACGCGACTGGAACAGGAAAGGGAGGTAATGACAGTGGCACGTAAAGTGCCCTCCGCCACACATCGTTGGGTGGCTTGCGGAGTATGAATGTAGATGTAGATGTAGATGTCCTTGTTTACTCACCATCCTCTTTCCTTAGAGTACATCCTAGATTAGCTGGATTCTGGTGAGGATTTTGTGAAGCGTGGCGCAGGTAGCCGCACTTTCCATTTCCTCACAGAATATTTTTCAGGATGACAGTTTCGCTTGCTTAATCCGAAAGTTATATCAGGCAAGGGCCTCCCGATATTTTCCTCATTTTCCTTTACTTCTTGTAGGGTTGAATAGTCTTCTTATGTATTTCCTTTGCAATTCCAGATTTGTTCCACCAAGGTACTTTCCCGTTTGTGCACTTGGTGGTGATTGGACAGTTTTCTAAATAAAAGGTCGTAATGACAGACGTTATTATGTTTGACATTTCCTCAAAATCTACTGGATTCCTTATCAAAGTTCTGAAAAAAATGGTTCAAATGGCTCTGAGCACTATGGGACTCAACTGCTGTGGTCATCAGTCCCCTAGAACTTAGAACTACTTAAACCTAACTAACCTAAGGACATCACACACATCCATGCCCGAGGCAGGATTCGAACCTGCGACCGTAGCGGTCGCACGGTTCCGGACAAAGTTCTGATTTTATATAAGTTTGAGTTGAGGTCTTTCCTATAAGGGACCCAGTCTACTTTCCTAGGGTTGCTGTAAGCCATGGTCTGTTTAACACCCATTTCAACTTCAAACTTGATATACATGTGGGCAGATAAGGATGGCTCCCATGATACATGCTACTATTTGACGTTGGTATCTATTAGAATGGCCCCAGAAGTTATGTCAATTACTTCTTCCCTTATTATGTTCCCGAACGCAGGTTCCTTGCCCCTATCTAGGATCCCAATGATGCTTTCAAGTAAAAATTCAATAAGGTACTCGTCTCTGCGGTTGTTATCGCTGCTTCTCCACACCAGATTGCTGGCATTGGCATCCCAATCGACCAGTAGTTGTTCATTCTACTGTGAGCAGCTGTTTACCAGTCTCCTCACTTCCTGGGAAGGAAGAATACTGTTCTCCTAAGGAAGGTGAGCGGAGGCCAGTACAACTTCCCTCGTGCTTTCTTCCTCAAGTTGTTTCAATCTGATGGTCCCTAGAAAAGAAATCCTCCATATGCATGAATGAAATTCCATTCTTAAATGTTCGGGAGTTCTTTAGATTCCTAGAAGAAATAAATTTACCGCCACTTCCTCCGAGGGATCCTGGATCAGGGCCACGTCCGTATCCTGTCTTTCTAGATGACGACTCAGGGCGGCAGCTGCCCATTTATAGGCAGGTTTACCTGCAATACTTGTGGCCCCCAACGTGCAGCCACGGTCGCTTGCGATGTCTTTGACTATTCCGACGGTAACATACGAGAATCTGAAGTATAATTTCTGGTCCTGGTTTCGCAATGCCGTCAGGGATTTTTCGCCAACGTCCACCATAAGGGTTTGGCCGCCCGATACAAACTTTCGTTTTATTACGCTACAGTACTCCGTCGAAACCTTTCGGTTCAGTGCCTCTGTTTTCTCGAACGGTCTTACGAGGAGTACCCTAAGAAGTTTCGGTACCCGTATTGATGAGATTGTTGTCTTGAAGATTTCAGCCGCTGTCCTGACTAGCAGCTTCTTCTCCTCCGATGGAGATATCTTTGGCACCATTTCCTTAAGACACTCCACTGTTTCCATCCTTGACCAGATAGACCCTCTTGAATTTGGGACTTGGACTTCCATCCTCCCTAATTTTCTCAGAGAGACCCATCTGAACAAGCTACACAAGGTTATGTTGACCAGTGGAGACCCTGTTGGATAGCGCCATCCTGAAAATGCTCTGCTCGCTATTTATTGCCCCGGCTTTTTCTGGATCTGTTTATCCTGAGAAGCGGGAGAATCCTTCTTCTTTTGTCTTGTTTCGGAGGTCTTAGATTCAAGACCTTTTAGTTCCCTCTATTTATGTTTAGAAAGCTATTCTTTACCTTCCTTTCTGTTTAGAAGTTTTTTCCTCTGAGACCCTGCCAGTAGCTGCCGCACAGCCGGCATAGCCCTCGGCTTCCTGCGAACACGCATGCTTCACCGCCCGCGCGGTAAGTACTTCAACAAAGCAGTGTGCCCTATAGAGGCAAACGTCCACTGCTTAAAACTGCCTGCTCACGAGTTATTGGTCATCTGCACATCTGTTGTTAACAGTTGTTGGTCAAAGCTGCTACAGTAGTTACTGCACTGATGTTGCTTATACGCCAAATAAAATCAGTCTCGGAACTATTTGGACACTGTGTGAGGTGTCAGTTGAGCTGTTTACCATTACCCTAAGATGCTACAAGTCTGATCTCTGGTGATCTACAGAGAAGAAAAGCTGCCCATAAGATCAAGCAAACTTTAAGGAAAAAGCAATATCGGACACGGAAGTGTCTTATTGAACAGGGGTGACCTAATCTAGCATGAAAATACGGACACCACAAAACATATGGTCATGTTAATGGGGGGGTTTCATCTGTCTACAATCACGCATGAAAATACTGGCGTTATATTAGACTTTGATATATTGAAGAGAGGGAACTAATTTATCTACAGCAGAAACAAGTGGTCGCTGTAACAATTAGATTTATTGCCGTAAAGCATCAACATATGAATTACCCATAGAGATACGTATATGAACATTTAATGGACAAGAGATCTTAATTGTGGAATCTAACCTTGGCACAGGTCGGTGGGCACAATAAAACTATACATGGGATTAAATCGCGGTCTGCCTTCTAGCAATGAGTGGCAGCTAGCTCTAAATGCAGAAAACTATAAGTTAATGCAGACCAGCCGGAAGAAAAAAACCCATAATGTTTAGATACAGCATTAGTAGCTTTTTGCTTAACGCAGTCATATCGTTTACATATTTGGGCGTAACGTTGCAAAGTGGTATGAAATGGAACGAACATGTGAACTTTGTGATAGGGAAGGCGAAAGTTCAACTTCAGCTTATTGAGAGAATTTTAGGACAGTGTGGGTCATCTGTAAATGAGACCGCACGTAGAGCACAATTGCGTCCCACTCTTGAGAACTGCTTGAGTGTTTCGGATCTCCACCAGGACAGATTATAGGAAGATATCGAAGCAATTCAGAGGCTAGATTTGTTACCGAGAGGTTCGACCAACATGCAAGTTTTACGGATATGGTTCGGAAACTCAGATGGGAATCCCTGTAGGAACGGCGACGTTCTTTTCCAGAAACACCGTCGAGAAAATTTAGAGAACTGGCATTTAAAACTGGATGCAAAATGATATTACAGCCACACACGTACATTTCGTGTAAGGTCCACAAAGATAAGACAAGAGAATTTAGAGCATGTACTAACTCATATTGATAGTCGTCTTTCCCTCAATTACCCTCCGGTGGCTTGGGGAGTCTGTATGTAGATGTAGATGTAGAATGGTTAGTGGTTTAAAGAAGGAATCCAGAAAAATAAGCATTAACACAGTAGAATAGCTAAAGTGCAAGCAACCAGCTAGCTGCAAACGTTGAAACTGTGCAATTGGCCGCTGACGAAAGTTAACTAGCATCACGTCCCCCTCGGCTCGGTGATTCTATCGACAGCTCATTCTTACCACTCTCACACAGTATGAATGTGAAGGGCGGAGGTAGTAATGGCTGACAATTCTGAGTCCAGGTTGCCCTCTGTGCTCACTACTGAAGTGGAGACACCCTTCTGGATTACAGCAAATCTCCTCTCATCGGTCATTTGGTAACAACCAAGTCTTTACTCATCGATCATCTGTCCACGAGTGTCTTCTACCTTAACCCTCTGAAACTTGGCTGTTCGTGCCAGTGTAGGAAGCCCACCAGGCAGTTGGAGCAGACGTTGCCAGTTCCGGCCAGTAATAATTTTGTAAATAAGTTATACAAACTCCAACTGCCACGCATTTTGTAATGATTAACCAATTATGCCGTGGCGTGGGGAGGAAGGTAGAAACTCTCTCCCATTCCATAACAGGTTTCTCAGTCTGAAGAAGCAAAGGGCTTACACGTAGACACTTGCAGGAAAGAGTTCATTCTACAGAAATAAATTTTATACGCCAAACAGTAAGCCCGTTGCAGGGATTTTAAATGGACTTTCTTCCATTGGATGGCTGCCCAGAAAAATGGTGGACCTTACGCTCTGCAACTTCTGAAGGTTTTCCTGGTTTAGATGTCATCTTTCATAAAAGTATTCCTCCTGGTGGTTTGAACAATTCTGTTTTATGGCAGATAGCCGGCCGTCTGGGGCTCCCAGTATGTGGAGGTGGAGTGATGTGAATTCTGCTTGCTCTACCTGGTCTCTCTAGTACTTTCCGCCGCGGAAGTCGAACACGCACCAGAACAAATGGACGTGGTCAGCCCACAGAGGGCTCCGCCTCGGCGGCGGCTATTCCGCGCAGCGGCTCTCGCGCAGCGAGGGCGCCACCGCTACGCCACGTGCAGACAGCGGCCAATAGCCGTTCCCTCCGGTTTCGTATACAGGGTGTTACAAAAATGTACGGCCAAACTTTCAGGAAACATTCCTCACACACAAATAAAGAAAAGATGTTATGTGGACATGTGTCCGGAAACGCTTAATTTCCATGTTAGAGCTCATTTTAGTTTCGTCAGTATGTACTGTACTTCCTCGATTCACCGCCAAGTAATGTTGACTTCGGTGCTTGTGTTGACATGCGACTCATTGCTCTACAGTACTAGCATCAAGCACAACAGTAAGCAGCATCAACAGGTTAGTGTTCATCATGAACGTGGTTTTGCAGTCTGTGCAATGTTTACAAATGCGGAGTTGGCAGATGCCCATTTGATGTATGGATTAGCACGGGGCAATAGCCGTGGCGCGGTACGTTTGTATCCAGACAGATTTCCAGAACGAAGGTGTCCCGACAGGAAGACGTTCGAAGCAATTGATCGGCGTCTTAGGGAGCACGGAACATTGCAGCCTACGACTCGCTACTGGGGAAGACCTAGAACGACGAGGACACCTGCAATGGACGAGGAAATTCTTCGTGCAGTTGACGATAACTCTAATGTCAGCGTCAGAGAAGTTGCTGCTGTACAAGGTAACGTTGACCACGTCACTGCATGGAGAGTGCTACGGGAGAACCAGTTGTTTCCGTACCATGTACAGCGTGTGCAGGCACTATCAGCAGCTGATTGGCCTCCACGGGTACACTTCTGTGAATGGTTCATCCAACAATGTGTCAATCCTCATTTCAGTGCAAACGTTCTCTTTACAGAAGAGTCTTCATTCCAACGTGATCAAATTGTAAATTTTCACAATCAACATGTGTGGGCTGACAAGAATCCGCACGCAATTGTTCAATCACGTCATCAACACGGATTTTCTGTGAACGTTTGGGCAGGCATTGTTGGTGATGTCTTGATTGGGCCCCATGTTCTTCCACCTACGCTCAATGGAGCACGTTATCATG
Organism: Schistocerca nitens; assembly: GCF_023898315.1. Lineage (NCBI taxonomy): Eukaryota > Metazoa > Arthropoda > Insecta > Orthoptera > Acrididae > Schistocerca > Schistocerca nitens. Next base: position 509,039,551 of record NC_064615.1, read on the forward strand.
ATTTCATATGGGATACTCTACCTGTGCTGCTAGAACATGTGCCTTTACAAGTACGACACAACATGTGGTTCATGCACGATGGAGCTACTGCACATTTCAGTCGAAGTGTTCGTACGCTTCTCAACAACAGATTCGGTGACCGATGGATTGGAAGAGGCGAACCAATTCCATGGCCTCCACGCTCTCCTGACCTCAACCCTCTTGACTTTCATTTATGGGGGCGTTTGAAAGCTCTTGTCTACGCAACCCCGGTACCAAATGTAGAGACTCTTCGTGCTCGTATTGTGGACGGCTGTGATACAATACGCCATTCCCCAGGGCTGCATCAGCGCATCAGGGATTCCATGCGACGGAGGGTGGATGCATGTATCCTCGCTAACGGAGGACATTTTGAACATTTCCTGTAACAAAGTGTTTGAAGTCACGCTGGTACGTTCTATTGCTGTGTGTTTCCATTCCATGATTAATGTGATTTGAAGAGAAGTAATAAAATGAGCTCTAACATGGAAAGTAAGCGTTTCCGGACACATGTCCAGATAACATATTTTCTTTCTTTGTGTGTGAGGAATGTTTCCTGAAAGTTTGGCCGTACCTTTTTGTAACACCCTGAATAGGGACCCGCTCTGCCCTAGTCCAGTCAGTCTGGTACTCGCTCTGGATTGCGTTTCTATCTCGGCGGTACTGCGTTCTGGTCGTTGCTCGTTGTTGACATTTGCCTGGCTCTGGTTCCGAGTGGATTTACTGTTGGTGTTTGGTGTTGTGGCTTCCACAAGCCTCCATTGTTTATCTCTTCCTTTTTGTGTCGGTCATAGTCGGTCGTGGTCGGTTGTTGTCAGTTGTCGTTGGTCTGTCGTCCGACTCGTCCTTGTGTTTACCCGGTGGTGCGTGCTCCACCGCCGGCGGCTTCCCCGCCTGGCGGCTCCGATCCGCAGCCCAAGGCGTTCCCGCGGTTGGTTTTGGTTACTACAGTCTCAAGGATTGATTTTAGATCCAAACAAATGTATGACTCACTCTGGCCACGTTAAGCAAACTCCCACGTTATAGTTCAACTAGAAAAAGGCTCTCCAGTGCTGCAGAAGATGACAGGTCCTTCACCGTAATGAAAGGAACAGAAGGGAAAAAATAAATTATCTGGGCAGTCATTGGTAGTGTTGAATATTGTCTGTAGTTGCTACACAGTCGACTGATTGACCATGGGAATGTGCATATAACATTATGAAACATGGGATTTGCTGTCACATTACAACAGCCTGACAAAAAAAGTAACTCTAAGTAGACATGGTCAGGCACTGTCGTATATCAGTGTAACTTCCGTCACATTCACACAGTCATTGGGTATGTGAATGATTAGAGCTGAAGTTCTCTGTGTCAGGTAGAATTGCTACAAGAGTGAATCAGTGTTGTTTGGTGTTAGTGCTGTTACCAGGTCTGATGTGATATGTAAGGGGCTTGAGTAATATCAGATGTTGGGTGATCACCGTGAAGGACAAGGGGATACCCTATAAATCTGTAGGACAGAACTGTCAGCACCTGACATCATTTGAAATGGGCCTAATTGTGGGTTTCCATTTGGCTGGCTAGTCGAGTCGCTTAATATTCAGATTTGTGGAGCATCCTGATGTGACAGTGGCCCGACTTGGACTGTATTGGAACATGAGGCCAGACGTATTTGTCGTCAAGGTTCCACTCCACCACATCTGACCACCACAGGATAGGAGAGCCATACTGAGCACCCAGCACTGCAACATTCTGTGTCGTCGGAGACTGGGGACTACCATCCCATGCGTAGGCTATAGCTAATTCTACAGGAAAAATGGCTGTGTTGGAAGTGGTGCCGCTGTCGGGATGCGTGCACAGCTGATGTACGGCATTGCAATATGTTCATCAATGAACTGCGGTTCCGCAATACCCTGGATGTTCATCATCGACGACCATGGCAGTGTTTTGGAAAGGCACGACAATGTTTCTACCTCCGTCATGGTGTGGGGAGCCATTGGATATGATTTCAGCTCAGGCTTAGTAGTGACTGAAGGAACTCTGACGGCACAATGGTTCGTCACGGATATGGTTCAAATGGCTCTGAGCACTATGGGACTTAACTGCTGTGGTCATCAGTCCTCTAGAACTTAGAACTACTTAAACCTAACTAACCTAAGGACATCACACACATCCATGCCCGAGGCAGGATTCGAACCTGCGACCGTAGCGGTAACGCGGCTCCAGACTGTAGCGCCTAGAACCGCTCGGCCACTACGGCGGGCCGTCACGGATATCCTGTATCCTTATGTGTTATCTCTCACGTGGCCATGGTTCAAAATGGCTCTGAGCACTATGGGACTTAACTTCTAAGGTCATCAGTCCCCTAGAACTTAGAACTACTTAAACCTAACTAGCGTAAGGACATCACACACATCAATGCCCGAGGCAGGATTCGAACCTGCGACCGTAGCAGCAGCGCGGTTCCAGACTGTAGCGCCTAGAACCGCTCGGCCACCATGGCCGGCTCATGTGGCAATACTGCGGTGCCATTGTCCTACAGGGCTACGCTCGTCCACGCACGCCACATGTCCATATGAACTATCTGCGTGAGGTTGTGACCAGAAAGATCCCGTGATTTGTCCCTGATAGAACATGTGTCGGAGCAGTTCGGACGTCGGCTCCATCCCAGTGCCAGTATCTATCACATCAAGGACTACAGTTGCCTCAGGAGAGAATACAACAGTTTTATGACATACTACACAACCGAGTCAGTGCGTTCATCTAAGTCGGACGGGGCGTAACGTGATGCGATGCTGAGAAGTGGACTCGTGCTGCCAAGCTCATTGTAATTTGCCTCGTCTTTGTAAGCCTCGAAATAACATACACACATTCAACTCGTGCGGTTTCAAATCAAATGGTTCAAATGGCTCTAAGCACTATGGGACTTAACATCTGAGGTCATCAGTCCCCTAGACTTAGAACTACGTAAACCTAACTAACCTAAGGACATCACACACACCCATGTCCGAGGCAGGATTCGAATCTGCGACCGTAGCAGCCTCGTGGTTCCGGACTGAAGCGCCTAGAACCGCTCGGCCACCGTGTCCGGCTCGTGGAGTTTCATTTCGTTTCTTCCTCCACTTCTGGAAGCTTCACTTTTTTGTCAGGTATTGAATAATAAGCAGATTGTAACCACAAAAAGCACGGAGGTACATCGTTGAAATGCAGCAGGTCTTTTTTTGCTGGTTTACATAATCTGCCTATTATGTCTGACTGTTGGATCTTGAGCATCCTATCAATTGATTTTTACTGTGCTGTAGTTGGGCGCTCTATAAAACAATATTAGCCAGTTCTCCCTCCGTAACAGGTTACATGCCCTGTTTGAACTGTAGGGAGGCTCCCTGGTTGTAGCTGAGGATCGCGTGCGCCATTGCTTAATAGCCTGAGCTCATTTGTTACCTCCCGCCAGAATATATCGTGCCCTCTAAATCTTCGCTCTACACGCTACATATCACTGCTGCGTTCATTCCCTGTTATGTCCAAACACCGAATTGAAATCCATTATATCAAACGAAACTACTATTTTCGAGCTAGGTATACTATAATGTTCTACCCACATCTCTTCTATAAAGAAATCAAGGTGCAAGTTGGTGGAATGAATGATCCCATCTTTTCAGTTTTGCCGAACAGTGTGATCCATTGTACTCAAAATAACGTGAATTGCGAATTAGCACTCCATAACTAAAACATCTTGCGGTGCCAGTAACAGAAGCTTATTTTCACTCTGAAACGGCTTGAGATTCGGGACCAAGTGATACGATCCGGCATACTATTTCCCACACTAATCAAAGAGGAACACTGCAATCCTTGGCCTATTGAGGATGAATATGTTCGATTTTCAGCATTCACTCACTCTCCTCCCCCAAGTTAGAATCGTCGGATGACAGCCTACTTATCACGCAGAATAATACGAACAGAACAACACCAGCATATTACTTGTTCAGCAGTAGTATTCATTGAATTCCCTCATTCACTAATATGTTTACAAGTAATGTTATTCAAGAGAGTTTGAAGTATATCATATAATCACAATTCAAGTATTTTAATCCAAGTACGAATATCAGCTGTCCTGATACTTGGAGAAGCGTCATGTCACGATATCTCAGACGTGTCTAATGAGTGATATGGAAGATGGAAGGAGAACAGAATTGGTAGCTCTCACGGAAAGGTGAAGTATTCCTGATTCCTTACAATAAGGAGCCGAAATACTTTCCTCTTCGCAGCACAATTTTAAGGAGTCGAAGACAATTCTTTTGCATCCACTATTACCCTCCAGTGACTGCCTATGTAGTGACTGCTGCTGAGAGCCGTCACAGTTTGGAGCAGCAAGGCTAACCACAGACACCCAATAGTGCCAGAGAATTTCATGTCAATTGTATGCTGTGATATTGGTTAACGGAGTTCGTCTAATACTGTTTATCTTAATAGTGCTTGACCATTACGGCTGTTTCAACTGAGATCAAATTGATCAAAGAAAATAATTTGTATGTACACATCTGTCTTTGACGACAAAGTGGCCGTTGGCTTGTTTTACCCGTTGGCGTCAGTGTGTAAGACGCAATGGATATGTACGGGTAGATAATATCACATAGGGCGCATTCAAAGTGCCAACTTTAGGAGTGATACTCGAACATCTGTTATGAAACGACATTTCGGGCTGCTTGGTCTGGGCCGACGTTATTCTTGCATTTTCTCATTTGTGATTTCCATTCGCATCAGGTTTCTTACTGGGTTAAAGTTTCATCATACGACAAATCACACTGAGAAAGGTCGATCATTCGCTCTCGTTACAGAAGTGACTCGGTCAAACAGAAATGTTTGGTGTGAAAGAGGCAGCATCACCAGAAAGCAGCGCGATTTTCACCCTCTGTTTCTAATTATATACGTGTTGCATCCTCATTTGACAGCTGTGTTGTTTTCATACATATCGGTTCTATAACTTCTGCGTCGTATTTCGGTTTTTAGAATTATTGTTGTAGTTTATTACTAGAGAAGAAACAAATACAGAGAATGTGTACATGTTTTACTATTACAGCATAATTACTAGCTCTGCATTGTTTCCAAACAAGATTATTTGCCAGTCTCAGTATATAAACAATATTTTTGATCATTTCCCACGTTTCATACTACTGGGGCGAGTAATAATGGTTAACTATAAAACGGCAGAGGCAGAGTATATACTGAATGTTTCGAGTGAAATAAACAGCTTTTGAATGTTAACATACGAAATTATCTAACAGACTTACGCTAGTAAAGAGCGGCAGTATTGGTCCGCACAACAAGGCCTGGCCCTGTTTTCCCTCAGATAGTTCACCACACTAGTTGCGTCCTATAACAGTCCCAGTGGACTCACATATCGTGCAAGATAATGAGGTAGTTAGAGCGCCGTGTGACGTGATACTGCGTTCCTACCTGTGACGATAAGAAGGAGCACCCACTACCGCTTCTCCTTGCCCTGACCGAGTCTAAAGCTTACAGTTCATCTCCTGCTACAGGCCTGATTCGATCTTATCTTCACATCACAGTGATATAGACCAGGAGTGACGATAGATTAAGAATGGAAGGGGGTACCACAGCTGTACTTAAAGAGTGGTCTATTGCAGACTGGTTCTTCGGGAACTAAAATGGGAATCCCTGGAGGTAACAAGACGTTCTTTTCGAGGAACGCTATTGAGAAAATTTAAAGAACCGGTCTTTGAAGCTGAGTGCACAGCGATCCTATTGCCGCCAACGTTCATTTCACGTAAGTACCACGAATATAAGATACGAGAAATTTGGGGTCGTTCGGAGACGTATAGACACTCGTTTTGCCCTCGTTCTAATTGCAACTGTAACTGGAAGCAAAATTATTAACATTTGTGGAATATACCCTCCACCAGGCACCGTACAGAGGCTTGTGAAGTACGTGTGTAGATGTTGATGTACATACTGTGGACGGATGTTGTGGTAAGTACGTTTACTACCCAACAGCGTAAAACTTTAGTCAATATTGCTACAAACTATACACTTTTCCTCTTCAGTTCATTGACATTCTTCTGACTTCACCTCTTTCCCTTCCAGCTGATTTCTCCGTCATACTGAATTATTGTTTTCAGTATTCATAATTAGATCTGAGTAGACATTTGGCCGGTATTTTTAGTGAACTGCCCAGGTATCTTATCTTCAAAGGTATTGTGTCAAAAGGTTTGCATTTCCAGTTCCCCCACATGTAGGATGACTGGTTCTCCAAAAATATTGTTAGAAATTGGAGTTTGATAAAAGTATAACAGGAGTACATACCTCTTACACAAACCACGGCAAATCTAAACTGAAATGGCCAGATGGCGATCGGAGAGCCATTCCATCAAACGTGACTGCAGGCTCTCCCTTAAGGGGAACTCGTGATCAGAGCCCGTTATCGGACATGGCGACGTCTCGAGCTGGCCTTATCTGTCTGGCCAAGTTATTACCTGTCATTTCCGGACCTCTCTTCTGCCAGTACACTGCTAATCTAGTGAACACTGAGGAAGTAGATTCCGCAGCGTGTACCCTCTTTGGCTAGAGCTAACCTACCGAAATACTAGAAACGGTGATTTTGCGATGCGAATGAAAATGATGGAAATGTCGCCTGCGGAAGGTACCAGCGACATTAGTCAATATATTAGATGAATGAAAATAATTGTGTATCCTTAACTAACTTTTTTATGCCGAACCCAAAATTGTGATTAGTTTTCTTAAGTCATATAGAGTTCCTTCATAACGCAGTTACGTTTACTTTATAATGTAAAAAAATAATAATAATAATTAAAATCAATGGTTTTTAGTTTACAGGAAGGACCTTCGAAAATGTGTAAGATATAGGGAGTTGGAAACTTACATTGCGTTCGTGTAGTGTGGACCCACTAAGAGATTATCAAATATAAAAATGTGATTAACGTGCCCCACAATATATACAGGGTGAGTCACCTAACATTACCGCTGGATATATTTCGTAAACCACATCAAATACTGACGAATCGATTCCACAGACCGAACGTGAGGAGAGGGGCTAGTGTAATTGGTTAATACAAACCATACAAAAATGCACGGAAGTATGTTTTTTAACACAAACCTACGTTTTTTAAAAATGGAACCCCGTTAGTTTTGTTAGCACATCTGAACATATAAACAAATACGTAATCAGTGCCGTTTGTTACATTGTAATATGTTAATTACATCCGGAGATATTGTAACCTAAATTTGACGCTTGAGTACCACTCCTCCGCTGTTTGATCGTGTGTATCGGAGAGCACCGAATTACGTAGGGATCCAAAGGGAACGGTGATGGACCTTAGGTACAGAAGAGACTGGAACAGCACATTACGTCCACATGCTAACACCTTTTTATTGGTCTTTTTCACTGACGCACATGTACATTACCATGAGGGGCGAGGTACACGTACACACATGCTTTCCGTTTTCAATTACGGAGTGGAATAGAGTGTGTCCCGACATGTCAGGCCAATAGATGTTCAATGTGGTGGCCATCATTTGCTGCACACAATTGCAATCTCTGACGTAATGAATGTCGTACACGCCGCAGTACATCTGGTGTAATGTCGCCGCAGGCTGCCACAATATGTTGTTTCATATCCTCTGGAGTTGTAGGCACATCACGGTACACATTCTCTTTTAACGTACCCCACAGAGAGAAGTCCAGAGGTGTAAGATCAAAAGAACGGGCTGGCCAATTTATGCGTCCTCCACGTCCTATGAAACGCCCGTCGAACATCCTGTCAAGGGTCAGCCTAGTGTTAATTGCGGAATGTGCAGGTGCACCATCATGCTGATACCACAGACGTCGACGCGTTTCCAGTGGGACATTTTCGAGCAACGTTGGCAGATCATTCTGTAGAAACGCGATGTATGTTGCAGCTGTTTGAGCCCCTGCAATGAAGTGTTTGTTACAACACGCAACTGAACGTCGGAGGTTTCAAGCGTCAACTTTAGGTTACAATATCTCCGGATGTAATTAACATTTTACAATGCAACAAACGGAACTGATTACGTATTTGTTTATATGTTCAGATGTGCTAACAAAACTAACGTGGTTCCATTTAAAAAACGTAGGTTTGTGTTAAAAAACATACTTCCGTGCATTTTTTTATGGTTTGTATTAAACAATTACACTAGCCCCTCTCCTCACGTTCGGTCTGTGGAATCGGTTCGTCAGTATTTGATGTGGTTTACGAAATATATCCAGCGGTAACGTTAGGTGACTCGCCCTGTATATACACTCCTGGAAATGGAAAAAAGAACACATTGACACCGGTGTGTCAGACCCACCATACTTGCTCCGGACACTGCGAGAGGGCTGTACAAGCAATGATCACACGCACGGCACAGCGGACACACCAGGAACCGCGGTGTTGGCCGTCGAATGGCGCTAGCTGCGCAGCATTTGTGCACCGCCGCCGTCAGTGTCAGCCAGTTTGCCGTGGCATACGGAGCTCCATCGCAGTCTTTAACACTGGTAGCATGCCGCGACAGAGTGGACGTGAACCGTATGTGCAGTTGACGCACTTTGAGCGAGGGCGTATAGTGGGCATGCGGGAGGCCGGGTGGACGTACCGCCGAATTGCTCAACACGTGGGGCGTGAGGTCTCCACAGTACATCGATGTTGTCGCCAGTGGTCGGCGGAAGGTGCACGTGCCCGTCGACCTGGGACCGGACCGCAGCGACGCACGGATGCACGCCAAGACCGTAGGATCCTACGCAGTGCCGTAGGGGACCGCACCGCCACTTCCCAGCAAATTAGGGACACTGTTGCTCCTGGGGTATCGGCGAGGACCATTCGCAACCGTCTCCATGAAGCTGGGCTACGGTCCCGCACACCGTTAGGCCGTCTTCCGCTCACGCCCCAACATCGTGCAGCCCGCCTCCAGTGGTGTCGCGACAGGCGTGAATGGAGGGACGAATGGAGACGTGTCGTCTTCAGCGATGAGAGTCGCTTCTGCCTTGGTGCCAATGATGGTCGTATGCGTGTTTGGCGCCGTGCAGGTGAGCGCCACAATCAGGACTGCATACGACCGAGGCACACAGGGCCGACACCCGGCATCATGGTGTGGGGAGCGATCTCCTACACTGGCCGTACACCACTGGTGATCGTCGAGGGGACACTGAATAGTGCACTGTACATCCAAACCGTCATCGAACCCATCGTTCTACCATTCCTAGACCGGCAAGGGAACTTGCTGTTCCAACAGGACAATGCACGTCCGCATGTATCCCGTGCCACCCAACGTGAACTAGAAGGTGTAAGTCAACTACCCTGGCCAGCAAGATCTCCGGATCTGTCCCCCATTGAGCATGTTTGGGACTGGATGAAGCGTCGTCTCACGCGGTCTGCACGTCCAGCACGAACGCTGGTCCAACTGAGGCGCCAGGTGGAAATGGCATGGCAAGCCGTTCCACAGGACTACATCCAGCATATCTACGATCGTCTCCATGGGAGAATAGCAGCCTGCATTGCTGCGAAAGGTGGATATACACTGTACTAGTGCCGACATTGTGCATGCTCTGTTGCCTGTGTGTATGTGCCTGTGGTTCTGTCAGTGTGATCATGTGATGTATCTGACCCCAGGAATGTGTCAATAAAGTTTCCCCTTCCTGGGACAATGAATTCACGGTGTTCTTATTTCAATTTCCAGGAGTGTATGAAACAGGTATCTCTTATTTGACAAGGGCTGATATTGCTTAATACGAAGAAACATGTTTGGCTGAAAACACAATAAACATTAAATTGCTAAAGACGGCTAATATTTTGAACGGTGGAAATGTCAAATCTTCGAAGTGCCACGTTTTCACGAAACGCTTCTTCAGTGCACTTGTGCTTTCGGTACTCCGTTACATGACTAGATCTGCTCGAAGTCCCAGATCGGGGGTCGAATGTATGAAGCGTTCATTACTAGGTGACGCATGGTCTTTGCTCCAAACGGGTTTCCCTCTGTAGTTCCAATTGCCATGAAACAAGATTGTTGAGTCAGCTAAAGCTATGAACCCATTAAATGTAATTACAAAGCGTACAACTGACTTCTATGATTTTAAAGATGCTGCTGAAACAAAGTCGACAGTGCAGGCGTGTAAGATTTTCAAATGTAGTGTGATCAGGACCGGTTCGAGAACATTTTGCCACACAGGTGACTTGCTACCTGGCGTCCCACTCCTCTTTTCCCTCGCAATCTTTCACCTGTGTCACCTTTCAGTAACATCTCTGACACGCACTCTATACAAATCTTGCACTTGGGTGGCCCTTGCTGCCCACTCACAGCTTGGTGCCTCAAGTAACCGTTACTAACTGTGGTGCGTCCCTCCAGCTGTGGAGCGTCTGGCGCCCTTTCAGCTTGGCGCCCCAAGCCGCGACTTGGTTTCAAAAATGGTTCAAATGGCTCTGAGCACTGTGGGACTTAACATCCGTGGTCATCAGTCCGCTAGAACTTAGAACTACTTAAACCTAACTAACCTAAGGACATCACACCCATCCATGCCCGAGGCAGGATCCGAACCTGCGACCGTAGCAGCAGCGCGGTTCCAGACTGAGCGCCTAGAACCGCTCGGCCACCACGCGGCTTGGTTTGCTAGGGCCTTAAAATGGCCCTGAATACGACTGAAATGTCTCATGCTCAACCAGCTCAAATAGCTATTAAAATTCTTACTCTGAAACAGAAAAATGGAAAAATTTCGATGCACTCAATAGATGAAAGATCATGACTGATGTACGCCATGCCATACTTCATCTTAAAGAGCAACCATGTTTTATCGGTTGCAAAACATAAAGACCTGCTGATAATGTTGTCATTTATCCTCAACAACACAGGGAACTATACAGTAAACTTTGCAACACCTGATCCCAAGAATAGAGTTGTGTAAGAAGCAGATGTCAGTACTAAGAGACTTTTCTCCCTGAAGTTAATTTTGGTCTTCTCTTTTAAAATATTTAAAAGATATAAGAAATGGTTTTCGTTGTACATTACTATTGTATAATATTTCTAAACTTGTATTATGCATCCATACACATTTGAAAAGCTTGTAACGGTGTTGCAGGACATGTTGTGCTGAAACACTGTCGCCAAACGTGTTCTTCGTTTAGTTTACTAAAACTAAACAAGAGAGAAATACAAAAACTGGAAGTGGGACGGTAGTAAGGACGAACCCGAGCCAAAGGCTAAGTGGTCTCGTCGAGTATCCTCTACGCTATGAGAGCAACTGACACTAACTGTACGCAGGGTGCTTGAATGTGCGCCTGCAACGGCCTGTTGGCTAACTTCAACGCTAATTAATTCGGAAATATCGCGACATGTCGAATTTTTTCTCCACGATTATTTCTCATCACAACCCACCCTCCAGCACACAAGCTTTTCAGACTGTTTCTGGCCACCCTGTATGAATTAAAGTCGCTCACCGCAGTTTCTGTCTATATTTTTGGGATAATCTTGGGAACTAGTCTAGGGATTTTAACACGGTTTTAATCAATAGATAGACTGATTCACGAGGAGGGTTTGTGTATATAATTTATAAACATTTCATGCGGAATGGCTGAGCAACGTCAAATTAAAGTCCTCCACAGCTTTGAAAACAATGCCGTTGCCATCTAGCTGTGACAGAGACATAAGGCCAACTGTCCACGGCGCCAGGCTGGCGTGAGCTACCAGTGACGTCCTAAATGACTAGCGATGGAGGATGTATCACATATTAAATTGATAAGAACAGATTTTTTTGTATAGATTAATGTTTAAGGGGTGTGAAGGGAAATGAGGGAAAAGGTGATGTAGAAAATGTAGCTCTCGCCCGACCGGGACTGCGATTGGGCAGCCAGGGGATGCGGTAGCTCGCAACTGCCATCATTGCTACGAAATATCACTCCAAACGTCAATTAAATATCGGATGGATAACATTAGTGCCTCCTGAAAATTTTCCTGGTATGCGCTGCTTAAATCGTTAAAGTTATATGAAAGTGATGACATTCAGTTACTTCCTGTGGAATTTTGGATCCACCGGTATAGATAAAGAGAGAACCAGACCACTGAGCTGCAACGAGACGATTAAAGCTGCATGTAACACCAACACTCTCCGTCCTTTTATATGCTCTCAGCTCAAAGTCCGAAAGCTTTGAAACTGCCTCAAAGCGCTTCTATTTTTACGTCGGAGACTGGGTTTTGGAACCACTGAAGTTTGAATGTTCAGCTCCTTTCTCAAAGGTATTAGTCGTGTCTGACTCCCAACGTACCCTTAAACGTATTCGCCACCGGAGGTGGAATGAAACAACCAATCTTCATGGTTTTTGAATATTTTCACAGCATGCGGAGGGCGCAGAGCAACCATTTGCTGTCGGTGACTTACCACGATGATGTCCGTTATAATGAGGAAGTTGACGTATTAGCGAAGCAAGCTGCCTCTGTAGGCACTGTTCTTCATCTGAAATTGCGGTGTACAGACTACTTACGTGAGCTCAAGAGCCACAGGAAACATCAATAGCAAGAGATGTGGACTTGTCCCAACATAGGTGGTTATTATCCGGTTGCGACCTCGAATTCCTGCAAAACATTTGTTTATGGGGACACATTTTGACCGATCAACGACCTCCAACATCATTAGACAACGCCTTACCACGCCTTTTTTCCTCTCCTTCTATATCGAATCAACATTTAGAGTTCTCCGGAATGTGAGTGCGGCTCTGAATCAGAATCTGCTGACGCAAACCACATCTTGTTTCTGTCTGTGAAATGTTGGATTTTCTGAAGTCATTGTCGAATATGGGGTACCTCTTCCCTCGATCAGCTTCTCTGTAGGTGGGGGGTAGGGCTCGCGTCCCGAGGGTTCAGTATTAACTTAATTATGGGTATAGACAGTTCGTCCATTCCAGGAATAGAGTATCTCGACGATTTTTGCCTGCTATCGACATTGATACTGGAAGGATATCGGTCTCAGGTAATGCAAGACTTTCGAGAACGTTATAATTTCAGGTTTTAAATCACATAACAAATGACAAAAGAAATTTTTTTTCGTGTAACTACTTACATGTTTGGGTAAAACTTTTTTATTTTTCGACATAGTCTCCTTTTAGACTCATAAACTTCGTCTAGGCCGGCCGAAGTGGCCGTGCGGTTAAAGGCGCTGCAGTCTGGAACCGCAAGACCGCTACGGTCGCAGGTTCGAATCCTGCCTCGGGCATGGATGTTTGTGATGTCCTTAGGTTAGTTAGGTTTAACTAGTTCTAAGTTCTAGGGGACTAATGACCTCAGCAGTTGAGTCCCATAGTGCTCAGAGCCAAACTTCGTCTAACGCTGTTCTAATTTTGTTAAAACGGTCCAATAACGATGAATAATATGCACCTGTAATAGTTTCACCCTTTTCTAGATTGTCGATGAGGATTATCTCCTGCGAATCCCAAAAGACAGTCGCCATAACCTTTCCGGCCGAAGGAATCGTCTTCGCCTTTTTTTGTGCAAATTCCCCCTTGGTAACCCATTGGTTAGATTGTTGTTCGGTCTCAGGAGGATAGTAATGTATCCATGTTTCATCCACAGTGACGAAATGACGCTTAAAGTCCTGCGGAATCCTGAACAGCTGCAAATCATCCTTGCAACACTTCACACGATTCCGGTTTTGGTCAAGCGTGAGTAATCGCGGAACCCATCTTGCGGATAGCTTTCTCATGTCCAAATGTTTTTGCAAAATATTATGTACCCTTCATTCGAGATGCCCACAGCACTAGCAATCTCAGGTACCTTAACTCTTCTGTCATCCATCACCATATCATGGATTTTGTCAATGATTTCTGGAGTCGTAGGCTCCACAGGGCTTCCAGAACGTTCAGCATCATTTGTGCCCGTATAGCCGCTCCGAAAATTGTGAAACCACTTATAAACTGTTGTAATCGGAGGTGCAGAGTCACCGTAATGTTTATCAGGCTTCTCTTTAGTCTCCTGAGGCGTTTTGCATTTCATAAAGTAATGTTTAATCACCACACGAAATTCTTTTTCGTTCATTTTTGACAATTACTCGACTTCCTGGATTCGCACGGATGCCAAACACAAATAAATACGCCAATATGGCCGAAACTTGGTGTGCGTTCTTTCCAAAGATGCTACTAACTAAACATGACCTCGATATGCGCCGGTGGCCCCATCTCTCGGACTTTGCACGGACTTTTCAAACGCCCCTCGTATAATGAAAAATTCACGGCTTTCTTATTGTTTCTTTTACTTATACTGTGAAACGTTTCCTCTCACCAAATTTAATGATTCCGGATCAACAGGAAGTATTCTATAGGTTTTGGCGTCTGAGTCTGCGAGTATCAAAATATGTTACATAAATGACCGTATCTTTTCATTGCAATGACAAAGAAGCTGACGTTTACTGTACCGCCAAGGGACCACAGAGCTTAGTATGTGACATAAATGTGAACTTGATACGTCCACACGCTCCTGAGAACACGAGTTTTGAACAGTCGGAAATATAGACGAACAACAAAGTGACCTTATAAGGGTTCCTTTTCTTACCGGTTGAGTTATGGACCCTAAAAGAGAAAGAAAAAAAAGGTTAGTTGCACGAGTAGGACTAAAAATAATAACAGTAATGTGTTCATCAATGTCGTGGTTTAGATACGAAACCTCTCCGCAGTGTCTCAAAAATAATTACAAAACGATTTAGAAAAGATAATTGTATGGTGAAAACATTGGCAATTGACCCTACATAAAGAAGAGAATGAGGTCATCCACACGAGTGCTAAAAGTAATCCGTTAAACTTCGGTTACACGATAAATCAGTCAAATCCAAAGGCAGTAAACTCAACTGATACCTAGAAATTACAATTACGAACAACTTAAACTGGAAGGAACACACAGAAAATGTTGTGGAGAAGGCTAACCAAAGACTACGTTTTATTGACAGGACACTTAGAAAATGTAACAAATCTACTAGAGAGACTGCCTACACTACGCTAGTCCGTCCTCTTTTAGAACGCTGTTGCGCGGCGTAGCAACCTGTCAGATAGGATTGACGGAGTACATCGAGAAAGTTCAAACAAGGCAGAATGTTTTGTATTATCGCGAAATATAGGAGAGAGTGTCACAGAAATGATACAGGATTTGGGATGGACATTACACTACTGGCCATTAAAATCGCTACACCACAAATTTGACGTGCTACAGACGCGAAATTTAACCGACAAGAATAAGATGCTGTGATATGCAAATGATTAGCTTTTCAAAGCATTCACACATGGACGGCGCCGGTGGCGACACCTACAACGGGCTGACATGAGGAAAGTTTCCAACCGATTTCCCATACACAAACAGCAGTTGACCGGCGTTGCCTGGTGAAACGTTGTTGTGATGCCTCGTGCAAGGAGGAGAAATGCGTACCATCACGTTTCCGACTTTGATAAAGGTCGGATTGTAGCCTATCGCGATTGCAGTTTATCGTATCGCGACATTGCTGCTCGCGTTGGTCGAGATCCTATGACTGTTAGCAGAATATGGAATCGGTGGGTTCAGGAGGGTAATACGGAACGCCGTTTTGAATCCCAACGGCCTCGTATCACTAGCAGTCGAGATGACAGGCATCTTATCCGCATGGCTGTCACGGATCATGCAGCCACGTCTCGATCCCTGAGTCAACAGATGGGGAAGTTTGCAAGACAACAACCATCTGCACGAACAGTTCGACGACGTTTGCAGCATGGTCTATCAGCTCGGAGACCATGGCTGCAGTTGCCCTTGACGCTGCATCACAGACAGGAGCGCGTGCGATGGTGTACTCAACGACGAACTGGGTGCACGAATGGCAAAACGTCCGGATGAATGCAGGTTCTGTTTAGAGCATCATGATGGTCGCATCCGTGTTTGGCGACATCGCGGTGAACGCACATTGCAAGCGTGTATTCGTCATCGCCATACTGGCTTATCACCCGGCGTGATGGTATGGGGAGCCATTGGTTACACGTCTCTGTCACCTCTTGTTCGCATTGACGGCACTTTGAACAGTGGACGTTACATTTCGGATGTGTTACGACCCGTGGCTGTACTCTTCATTCGATCCCTTCATTTCAGCAGGATAACGCACTACCGCATGTTGCAGATCCTGTACCGGGCCTTTCTGGATACAGAAAATGTTCGTCTGCTGGCCTGGCCAGCACACTCTCCAGATCTCTCACCAACTGAAAACGTTTGGTCAATGGTGGCCGAGCAACTGGCTCGTCATAATACGCCAGTCACTACTCTTGATGAACTGTGGTATCGTGTTGAAGCTGCATAGGCAGTTGTACCTGTACACGCCATCCAAGCTCTGTTTGGCTCAATGCCCAGGCGTATCAAGACCGTTATTACGGCCAGAGGTGGTTGTTCTGGGTACTGATTTCTCAATATCTATGCACCCAAATTGCGTGAAAATGTAATCACATGTCAGTTCTAGTATAATATATTTGTCCAATGAATACCCGTTTATCATCTGCATTTCTTCTTGGTGTAGCAATTTTAATGGCCAATAGTGTATTTAAAAAAGGCGTTTTTCGTTGCGGCAGAATCTTTTCACGCAATTTCAATCACCAGTTTTCTCCTCCGAATGCGAAAATATTTTGTTGACACCGACCTACACAGGGCGCAACGATCACCACGATAAAATAAGGGAAATCAGAGCTCGTTCGGAAACATATACGTGTTCATTCTTTCCGCGCGCTATACGAGATTGGAATAATAGAGAATTGTGAAGGGGGTTCGATGAACCCTTTGCCAGGCACTTAAATGTGATTTCCAGAGTATCCATGTAGATGTAGATGAAATCTCTCTCAGTTACTTCTCAACCTGTTATCAGTTTATAATGGACAAAATTGTGACTGCTTTAGCTCTCGTGTCTGTAAATGCGAATTTATGTATTCTTTCCATGCAATTCAGCGTACGCTACAAGCATGGGTAAATGCCTAATATGGTACATACTCTGGAGGCCAAATACATAAACAAATTAAAGTAGCTCGTTTGTTTCTGAATGAACAAAACTCCGATATATACGAAGAAAAGTAAACAGTCTCTGACAATGGGTACTACTAGTTTCTCGTAAATCTGCTTGAATGGGCACATTCCGAGCGAGCCGGTGGCGGCCGCTCGAATGGACGGACTGCGTCGGCACGCCGAGGGTCCCGCGAGCACTAGTGTCGCCCGGGCAACAAGGGCCGGCAAATGTGTGAGAGGGGGCGAGGGGGAGGGGGCGTGGTGGGGAGGGCGTGGGGTGGTGGAGGGGGGGAGTATGCGGCTATCGAGTAAACGTGGAGGGCGCGCGCCAGTCGACCAGCAGCAGCGCCACGGCGCGCGTTTCGTTCCGCTGCTTCGTGCGATGAGTGATTGCCGACGCCGCGAAACCCCGCAAATCGCTGCCGCGAGCCATCCCGCCGGAAAGGCACGGACATTGCTCTGTCGCCGGAGAAACGCGGCGCTATTGATCTGAAGTCGGCGGACTATGTCACCGTGCAGATAGCAACCGCCTACTTTTCTCACGGTAGGTAAGCGAAGCTAGCTGTAGCACGTGACGCGCGGCTACGGCGTGTCATCCCCTAGTCGTCTGTCTATTGCATCTATTAGTTGCCGTGCTAGCGCCTTCACGTAGACAGCTTTTTGTTTACATTCTCAGTAGACCTCTGTCAAAACTAGGAGCCCACGCCAGTCCGGAATCAGGTCGTTGTTACGCACGGCTGGAATGGGTGATTGCAGCGCTGGCTATCCTCCACACACTTTTTTTTTACTGTGCGCACAATCTGCTAGCTTCCTGTAGTTCCGACATTCATCGCCAGAACTTCCGCTTTTGCACGTGACGCAACATTTGTTCCGCGTAAAACGCACACCTTTCACTAAGCCAGTATAAACATCTGTCTGCATATATTTTGAAAATTTTTATCACATCTTTTCCGCCGTGCGGTTCTAGGCGCTTCAGTCTGGAACCGCGTGACCGCTACGGTCGCAGGTTCGAATCCTGCCTCGGGCATGGATGTTTGTGATGTCCTTAGGTTAGTTACGTTTACGTAGTTCTAAGTTCTAGGGGACTGATGACCGCAGATGTTAAGTCCCATAGTGCTCAGAGCCATTTGAACCATATTTTTCAACATCTTTTCCATCAGGAATCACTGCCACAAACGATTATCGTAATAAGTACATCGCGACTTCGAAAAGTAAGTCACGCATTATTATGGCAGACCGTGTAACTCTCGTTAAATACTACAACAAACTTCAAAGTGACACGGAAACGCGACGCTATTTTTCAACACAGTCTGTAAACGACGGTCGGAACGTCCACCTAGCGTCCAGTTCCTCGACGACAGAAATTCGCACCTTGGACATGGAACCATTCCAGACCTGCTGTATGAACGCCCTAGTCGCTGGAAAAATCTCCTCTACACCCCGCCTCCACCCTCCCAGATGTTCTTTCAGCTCGTCAAAAGCATCGCTGGACATTGTCATCTGTGGTCAATGTCGATAACCTTCCTTCCCAAGCAACATCACCCACGTCTGTGAGGCGCTGGTCAAAGTGTCGGCGCCATTTCACTACGGCTGGACTTGACAGTGCATATGGTCAAATATACCAACTGAATCTGTGTGCAATTTGGACTGCCAGCGCACAAGAATCGTACTGTTCCCCGTACTTCCAACGGAGACGCAGTTTCGCTCGCAGACTGTGATTCACCTGTCATTCGTGCAGCAGCAGCACATTAGTACGAGTGATCTGTAAGCAATGTCTTTTGGAGACATTGCATTTCCCTACTATTCTACCAGTAAAATGAAGTCTGCTACCTGCTCTACCCACGACTGATGGAAAACCACTCTACATGAACATCTACATCTATACTCTACGAACCACTAGGGGATGCATGTCAGTGGGTACTTCCCACTGTTCTGATTATTAGGGCTTTTTTCTGTTCCATTAACGCAGGAAAAATGATTGTTTAAATGCCTGCTGCAGTTAAACTAATCTTATCCTCACGGTCCCTAAGGGAGCAATATTGAGGGAGTTGTAGTAGATTCCTCGAGTCATCACTAAAAACTGTTCTTGAAACTTTGTCTGTGGACTTTTTCTGGATATTTCTGTCTATCTTCAAGAGTCTGCCAGTTCAATTCTTTCAACATCTGAGTGACACTCTCCCGAGGGTCAAACCAATCTGTGATCATTCGTGCTGCCCTCCTCTAAACGTACAATATCCCCTGCCGGTCCGAGTTGATACTGGTACCATACACTTGGACAGCACTCTCGTATGGTCGTACAAGTAATTTGTAAGCAAAATTCTTTGGAGTCTGATTGCATTTCCCTAGTACTCCACCAACAAACTGAAGTCTGCTATCTGATTTATCCACGATTGCGTCCATGTGATTGTTCCACTTCTGGTTCTCACTAAGTGTTACACCCCGGTATTTGTACGATTTTACAGATTCCAACTGTGAACCACTATATTCATAGGATATTGTGACTTTTGTGTTTTTTATGAAGAGCACAATTTTACATTTTTGAACGTCTAAATCAAGCTGCCAGTCATTGCACCACCACTTTGAAATCTTATAAAGATCTGACTGAATATCTGTACTGCTTCATTCAGACTGCATCGTCTGCGAAAAGCCTGAGTTTCTTATCAATACTGTCTCGTAAGATCATTAATATACAACATGAACAGCAAGGGAGCCAACACGCTTCCCTGAGGTACACTCGAAGTTACTTCCACATCTGACAATGACTCTCCATTCGAGATAACGTGCTGCGTCCTCCCTATCAAGAAATCCTCAGTCCAGTCACGTATTTGACCTGATACCTATTATGATCGTACTTTTGATAATAAGCGTAGGTGTAGTACCGAGTCAAATACTTTTCGAAAGTCGGGAAATGCTGTATCTACCTCACTTCCTTGATCCGTGGTCTGAGGATCTCATATGAGGTAAGTGCGAGTTGGGATTCACCACTCTTGTTGCGCAGTGGTCTTAGCGTGGGACGACATGTGTAGCTTACTCTCTGAAGTGCTACGTAGATTACGCTATGCTAATTTACCCAACGCTGGTGTGAAGATATCTTTTACTTTGCTTTACTCAGTGTTTAGAGATATCATTGGAAATAATCCACAGGCTCATATACGGAGACGGGCTTAATTCATCAAGTTAAACAAATCTATCGAAACTTCGTGACGTGTTTCACTGACTATGTACGCAAAAGTCACGTTTCTAATCAACTTATATCCAAATCCCAGTAATGAGTAAACTAAATGATTTTGTTCAGTGTGTTTCTGAAACTCATGTCTTCAAAATCGTTACAAGGAAACTGTATACGACACTACGAACCCGTTCGATATCACATTTGTTATGTACTTGGTAAGCAGCAGTTGAAAAGAAGAAGGTTACGTCAAACTTCAGTTTTCTGTTACACGAAGCAGTGACTATTCATGACTTTCCGAAAAATTTTACCTGTGTGATTACTTTTCGAAGAAATTTTACCTGTGTGATGTTACAGTATAGTGAATGGTTTCTGATTATCCGTTCGCCATGTGTTACTCGCAAATTATCGAAATTCATCGAATTGTTAGCGTGTAATCGCCTGAATGACTCTCACTCTGCAGCGGAATGGTCGCTGTTTTGAAGCTTCCTGGCATCTCAAAACTGTGTACCGGACCGAGACTCGAACCAGAAGCCATATGCTTAGTCGGCAATTCTCTCAACGATTCAACTACAGTTGACTCTCTACAATTCGATGTTCAAGTGACCTCAGAAAAAGTTCGAATAATTGAGAGTTCTATTTAACGGAACTCTAAACAATTAAGGTGGGATAATGAAACAGTCGAAAGCAGAGTACAGCATCCTCTATCAAAATAAAGTTAAAATTCAGTACCGCAGATTCAGTAACATTCGTATTTCTTCTCAAATAGAAACAGAAAGTAACATCTATGACTCAAATTTTGAAAACTTGAAAAAGAAGATGTCAAATCTTCTGTAAAATGATTTGTCTAAAAGTAAGAAATGAAATAGATTAGAGAAATATTTGACAAGTCTTTCAGTTTTACTCGAAACCAAGTACTGCAAATGAAGCAGGCGAAATATTTCTTTGATCAAGAGAAAGCATGGAAGTTTCAATTTATGCTGTAATGTGATATTTTTTTTTCAGACTGAAAGAAAGAATTCCACCCTTTCTACACCACTGAAATTTTTTTTGCGCAAAAGAGTCCTGGAGAGATGAATACTTGACACTTCACTTACTTAATTAGCAGCAGCTTTTCGTGAAATATTTCAGTTTTTCTTCAAATCATTTATTAAGTTTTTCTGAATTTCTCTGATTACTTTCAAGCAATGAAACCTTTCTCTGAAAATCTAGACCCTGGTCAGTTTGTTACCCTACTTATCCAATTCCCATTGTTCGTTTATCCATGAAAATTCGGACAGAAATAAATGCTGTAATTTCAAGGGAGACTCGTATTTGCTCTACTCGCACATTTGACCAATAATATTTATGTTGCAATGTTGACCTGTTTTAATCATTTTGGATTATTTTAACGTCTCGAACGAAAGAGCAACACAAATTTCCAAAAACGTGCAAGAAAAGTTCTTTCTCTGCAAAGATCTATGACCTGCTCGAGTGGCCTGAAACGCGCTTGGTCGAGCGCATTTACTGTAGTGACAAAAGCCAAAAATAAATCCTCAACTTATGTAGTAACGACGTACCCAGTGATAAATTTTTCTCTTTTATATCGACTGGAGGAATCGGCTTTGCTTTTTCTTTTGCTTCGTCATCGTCTTTGTTCTTGTCACCCCAGACAGGCGTGAAAGACATAGTCCATTTATCCCCTTCCTGTTGTTGCATTTGTTTATGTCTCGTTGATTAATCAGAATGTCTTGAAATGATTCGTAATCACTGTTCTATACATTATCAGTCATGGTCATCGTTGCCAAAACTTCCGTTGGGCTTCTTACCATCTTCAGTGCTATCTGATATCACTGGCATAACTTCTTTGCGATAGAAAATTTTAAAATTCTGTGTTATTCCCACGCCAAGCGCATGAAATTTCGAAATGGTGTCGACGGGGAAAATACGAAGTTTCACATTATCCATAGGTGGTTGGTTATCGTGCAGCGAGTAGCTATCGAGGGAAAAAATGCAACATCTTTGGATTATGTTTTTTCGTGTCTTTGTCTAGGCTGAACAACCACTTAATGAAAAATTCTGTTGTCACCGACGCCTTTCTATTGGACCAGCAACACACAGGAAATGATCTGATACCCTTGAAACATTTAGGGTTTGCGGCTTTCGCTATGGAAAGAGGGTTTACTTTCTGAAATCTGTCAGCATAGTCTGTAAGCAACAGCTTTGCTCTTTTTACGGTTGCGTCCCTCAATCGGTAGAAACAGAAGCCCGGTAGTATCACTTTGTTGTCCATCCGACCGTCTGTCTGGGTGTCCAACTGTTAGGAACCCTTTTCCTCAGGAATAGGTAGACGTGTCAAGTTGAACTTTGTCACATGCTATGGTGTATGGTCCCTCGGCAGTGTAAAATATTTAAGCTTCCAAGTCAATACAATCAATAGATACAAACATTTATGTCACATATTTTGATAATCGAAAACTGAGTCATTAAAACCTACAACGTTCTTCCCGTTGACCTAGGATCAAGAAAATTTGGAAGAAGCAAGGTTTTACAGTGCAAATAAAGTAAAAAATCCAAAAACTGATGATTTATAATTCTATCACACGAAAAAATTGTCATTTGTTATACAGTTTCAAACTAAAAATTAAAATATTCTCGAAAATCTTGGATTGCTGAAACCGTTATCTTGCTAGTATCACTGTCGATAACAGGCAAAAATCGTCGTGAGTCTCTATTCCCGAGATAGATGAACTGTCTATACACATAATTAAGTTTGAACGGAACCCTCAGAGCGAACGTCCTTTACTCGCACCTTTTTTTCTTTTTACTTTGTTGCTGTGATATCTTGTCAAAAATTTGTGGTCGGTTGAGACGACACTTGGCAGGTATCTGTTGTCTGCTACAGCTCCTAAGCCATTTCAATATGCATTCTTCAGCATGCGGGAACTAACTGTGCCGGGCCAAGTTCCTAGCGTCGTATGATTCATTTTAACAATACGATCTTTCCGCTCAGGAGGATCGCCGGTGTTAATAGCACAACCGGCAAGAGTCTTCACTAAATCCCTTTTTTCACTTCACACTCCACAGCGTCAATAATCTATTTATTTTCTGTGCAGAATCAAACTGTACTTAGATTATGTAAATTGATCGAAAGTACCCGGACACCAATCAGTGAACATTAATATGGGGTGTCCCCACACTTCGCCTTTATGGTGGTTTGAACTCTGCTGGCAACACTTCCAGTGTGGTGACTCAATGTCCTCAAGAAACGAATCCAGAGAAGGTAGCGATGTTGGACGCTGGGGTCTGGAGCGAATTCGGCGTTATAACTCATTCCAGAAATGTCCATTTGGTTCAGATCGCGACTCTGGGCAGACCATTCCATTTGAGAAATGTTACTGTCCAAAAAGCATTCTCTCACAGATGTTGCTTTATGAGAGGGTGCACTGTCATGCTGCTCCAAACAAACACCAACTCCGAACTGTTCCTCTGATGTACCTGAACACAATGCTGTAAAATGTGATCATGTACTTCCACATTTAGCGTTGTCTTAAGGGGAGGTTTACTATCTCGGCCCGAAAAAAGTATGTTCTTTGAGAATTTTTTTCTCGGGGTGTGTTACAGATATCAATGTCAAATTTGGGCAAAATGTTTATTGATATTTCCTTTACAAACTGGAATTTTTTCGTCCGGAAATATCGAAGAGCAAAGGCGGAAATGCCGTCGGAACGAAACCAAATTTCGATGTAGACCTCCACGCGCGGTATGTCACAGGTCAGCCGGCTCGTCTGAAATCAAAATTGAGTAGACGCTAGCGAAGTATATAAGATTCTTTAGGAGTTGTACCTCGCTTGGACCATAGGAAACAAAATGGCGGCCATTTGAAAGAAATAAGGGTTTTTCATCGATTTTTCGAATTCGTTGGCCAAGTAAAAATATTTATAGTTGATGGATCGGAAAAAAAGTGGTACAACTCCTAGACAATTTAGTTAGCTTCGTCGGAAACAAGGAATCATGCCAATCGGTTCAGTAGATTTAAAGTTACCATACCGAGCGATAAAAAAATCATTTCGAGAAAAACGGGATTGAAGTTTTGACTACATATAAATGCAATATTATGCAACGTACGTTCACTCTGCTATTCCGGGTCCATAAACTAGTCCTTCCTCTTCCTCATAGAGAGCGTTCTGCTCGATCTGGGCCATCCTGCGCTGCTCCAGAGCCGCCCGTACGGCGGACGGTGACAAGCGGCTTTCGGCCGCTCGAATCCGATGGTTGTCCAAATGCTTGGCAACTGCGTCGAATAGAATCCCAGGGTGACGTCCATCGTTGTCACTGCAAGGAAAGTCGCAATCTCCACAGTCTTCGCACCAGAATGTAAATGCTTGGGGGCTAACTTCCAAACACACCGTTCAAACTTTCATTTGAATTTTGTGTGTTTCCTCCCAAGAACCGGTACAATAACTCGTCCTTCGAAAGAAATAAAATTGGTGTGTGAAAAAGGTCGATTTCAGGGAGGTGCATTTTTTTATTCAACTGCGAATAACAAACATTTCAGGGGTGGATTCTAAACATTTTTATGGATCCATAAATGCAATTTTTTAAAAAATCAATTTTTTGAACCAAAATATTGTAAACCTCCTCTTAAGTGCAGTAAGGGGACCACGCCACCACCACACTCATACAGAAACACTTCCTCTGTACTTCACTACCGCTACTACATATAGCCTATATAACCAATAGGATGACAGGTAACGTCCCTCCTAGGCATTTGACAAACCTAAACCTGCCTGTCGGCCTGACAAAGAGTATAGCATGATTCATCTCTCCAAATCACTCGTTTCCAGTCATCCTCTTGTCTAGTGGCGTTGTTCTTACACCTCCACAGGCACCGTGAAGCGCTCACGACATTAATGTGTAGTTTATGAGGAGCGGCTCAACCATTGTACCCAGTCTTTTTAACTCCCTAGACAAAGTCATTGTGCTAGCTGGACTGCTGGTAGCACTTTGAAACTCAAGAGTGATTTCTTCCGCTGATCTTTTTACAACCACTCTCCGCAGTGTTCGAGATCCCTGTTCGTCAGTGGGCCTACATGAGGATCGCCTGGTGTTGGTTTAGCTGCGACTTCCTTCGTGTTTCCGCTTCACAATCACGCAACCAACAGTCCAATTGGGAGGCTTTAGAAGGGTTGAAATCTCCCTGATCGATTTGTTACTTAGCTGACGTCAAATGACTAGTCCGCGTTTCTTGAGCCATTCAGACCAATCCATCGACCCATTCTGCTGTTGCTGCTTCCCTACTGAAAACTTTTGTTTCTTCTACCCGGAAGGGGCAGAGTGGGCTGCTTGAGACCTCGCAGGTTGCTCTTGAAACGTCCCCTTAGAAAAATTGTGAATTACTGTGCTGGTAAACTTCTATGTTATTTGATACAAAGACAGCTGAGTAAAACTGAACGTACTCAGACATTTCTCTCCTTACTTATTCCGATTATCACTAAACTGACACATAATATTTTTTTTTAGTGCAACGCAGTCTGACTATCAATAATCCCTACAAAAGAATGGCCCTGACTAACAATAACCTATACCTTTCATGAGTCACTTAGCTTACAAAAATCTTCGTTACTCGAACTACTGCAATACAGCGAGCACCAATACTGCCAGCTAAATAAAAGATTCTAACTACTGAAGGCACTACATACTGATAGGCATAGTTAGCAAGTGAAAGATTTTGATAGAGAACAAACAATGTATTTACCTTAATTGTGTTCAAAAGTCATAATACATATATATTATTTTGTGACCCCCAATTAAACAAATTTCCTTTTTCTGACGGACACACGTCCAGATCGTCCGCTCAAAACTCTGGCATCTCTCTCTCCACATCCACCACTGCTGGCGGCTCACCTCCAACTGCACAACGCTACGCGCCGTTCACATCCAACTGCCCAACACTACACAAGCGAATATTCCAACAATGAGTCCAACCAGCCACAGACTGCACACAGCGTAGTCAGTGATTTTCATACAGAGTGCTACGTGGCGTTACCAACATAAAAACCTAAAAAGCCCACTTACGCTCATTTCAGTCAACTAGTGAACGGGGTACACATTTATATTTTAAGTAAGTTGTGTTTCTTGCATAGGTACAGGATTTCTAGTTCCGGACTTTTTTTTTTTTTTTTTGTTCTCGACCATTTCAGGACGATTAGGGTATGGGTCGATTCATGATCCCATTGTTAATAAGGAGGGATTTGGGGACAACTTCAACATTCGCCTTACGGCCAAGGGAAACCTCCAAAACCTCTGTCTGGAGTCCCTGATGTTTAACACCTGAATTGCTGTCTTCTTCCCCAGTGTGCGCGTCTCGCCTTGAGATTTTCCTCGTACTGCTTTCTTGCCGCGATGGTCGTAAGCCTCTTTCCATAGGTAACTTCGTCGGTTTGCACGCGTCGTTTGTTCATCTCCAGACGCTGCATGCGCGTCTCCTTTTATACAGGCGGGTCCGAGTCTGGTGACATCTAGTGGTCATTTCCGTATTACATAGGGATGTCCGGGTACTTTTCACCAGGTGCTAAATGCTTCACAACTGATTTGTATGCTGATTAAACAAAGGAATGGCACTAAGAGTTGAATGACTAAACAACTCGAACTGCAATGTTAGATAACCGCTAACTCAGTATTAAAGAGAGATTGCGGACGTTCTGTCATAGCAGTCGCTCCGGTTAATCAAGTGTACGCAAACACATTGGATTTCTTCGACTTATCGAGATATTTTCAAGGTGCCAGATAACTAGTTCGATTTATCGAAGAATTCGATTTTTCGATGTTTTAGTTAAGAAGAGTCAGCTGCATAGAGGCATGACTCACGATCCGACTTCAAATGTTTACTGCATCCAGTACCTGTCGCCTGCATATCTTGGGGGACCAGCACTCACGGAAGAAAGGTCATTGTAGAGAAATGGAGCAGCCATAGCGTAGAGGATTGTTTCCATCTTCGGAATGAATTGTTCACTTTGCAGCGGTATGTGCGTGTGTGTGTGTGTGTGTTTGTTTTTTAATTGTTGCCTGCAAGTGCGGTTCGTGAGTCGTGGCTGGATAGCTCATTTGTTAATAACATTGCCTGGCAATGCACGGTTCCGCATTCGAGTCTTGATCCTGTATACAGTTTTAATATGCAGTTATCAAAACATAATCTGTTCACTTCAGCTTAAGTGATTCCCTATAAGTGAAGATAAAAAGGAATGGGAATGTATCCCTGCAAACGAGTACTTTTGATGAGTATCTTGTACTACGGGAAACGACACGCTATAATAATTAGGCTCTTTCAGCTGTTACGAGATGAACGTGAATTCATCAAAGAAGTCACGGTTTCCGAACGTTCTTCAGTGGCGACCGAGGCGAGGACATAGTGACATAGTTTTCGAGAGCATTCACATCGGATTCCATGACACTAACCACAAAAATCGTTACTTCGTTTCAGGAAACAGTAATACCAATCGATAAGCGTTGCCTTAGTTCTATAATGAGGGAACTGATGGCTAATTTAGGCCTGATAACATCTCCTGCTAAGGAAAAAAATATATCTTTTGACTTTCATGAGAATGATTGGAAGACATTAAAGTCACCCTGAGGAAGTCTTCTACGTATTTACATCTTAAATTTGAAGATGATTTGTTTGTGATCCCAGAGAAAAACCGTAGAGCTGTACATGAAAGAGGCTTACGTATACATGAATTCAGAACCGAAAAGGGTATCTTTTATGGAGAGTGATAATATGTTTTTCTTTTAATAACGAGACTGTGCGATAACTGTGACAGTGGCAAGTAAGTAAGTGGAACGTGAGTTGTCTCTAAATCATGAATGTTAGAGCACCAAAATACTCTCTCACGCTTCTCCTCACTAGGAAATACACTCCTGGAAATTGAAATAAGAACACCGTGAATTCATTGTCCCAGGAAGGGGAAACTTTATTGACACATTCCTGGGGTCAGATACATCACATGATCACACTGACAGAACCACAGGCATATAGACACAGGCAACAGAGCATGCACAATGTCGGCACTAGTACAGTGTATATCCACCTTTCGCAGCAATGCAGGCTGCTATTCTCCCATGGAGACGATCGTAGAGATGCTGGATGTAGTCCTGTGGAACGGCTTGCCATGCCATTTCCACCTGGCGCCTCAGTTGGACCAGCGTTCGTGCTGGACGTGCAGACCGCGTGAGACGACGCTTCATCCAGTCCCAAACATGCTCAATGGGGGACAGATCCGGAGATCTTGCTGGCCAGGGTAGTTGACTTACACCTTCTAGAGCACGTTGGGTGGCACGGGATACATGCGGACGTGCATTGTCCTGTTGGAACAGCAAGTTCCCTTGCCGGTCTAGGAATGGTAGAACGATGGGTTCGATGACGGTTTGGATGTACCGTGCACTATTCAGTGTCCCCTCGACGATCACCAGTGGTGTACGGCCAGTATAGGAGATCGCTCCCCACACCATGATGCCGGGTGTTGGCCCTGTGTGCCTCGGTCGTATGCAGTCCTGATTGTGGCGCTCACCTGCACGGCGCCAAACACGCATACGACCATCATTGGCACCAAGGCAGAAGCGACTCTCATCGCTGAAGACGACACGTCTCCATTCGTCCCTCCATTCACGCCTGTCGCGACACCACTGGAGGCGGGCTGCACGATGTTGGGGCGTGAGCGGAAGACGGCCTAACGGTGTGCGGGACCGTAGCCCAGCTTCATGGAGACGGTTGCGAATGGTCCTCGCCGATACCCCAGGAGCAACAGTGTCCCTAATTTGCTGGGAAGTGGCGGTGCGGTCCCCTACGGCACTGCGTAGGATCCTACGGTCTTGGCGTGCATCCGTGCGTCGCTGCGGTCCGGTCCCAGGTCGACGGGCACGTGCACCTTCCGCCGACCACTGGCGACAACATCGATGTACTGTGGAGACCTCACGCCCCACGTGTTGAGCAATTCGGCGGTACGTCCACCCGGCCTCCCGCATGCCCACTATACGCCCTCGCTCAAAGTCCGTCAACTGCACATACGGTTCACGTCCACGCTGTCGCGGCATGCTACCAGTGTTAAAGACTGCGATGGAGCTCCGTATGCCACGGCAAACTGGCTGACACTGACGGCGGCGGTGCACAAATGCTGCGCAGCTAGCGCCATTCGACGGCCAACACCGCGGGTCCTGGTGTGTCCGTTGTGCCGTGCGTGTGATCATTGCTTGTACAGCCCTCTCGCAGTGTCCGGAGCAAGTATGGTGGGTCTGACACACCGGTGTCAATGTGTTCTTTTTTCCATTTCCAGGAGTGTATGTTATTCACCTTCAGTATCGATACCGTATCACATGCTGGCTGACGATCTTGTGTTCCCTGCCGTGTGCTGTGAAAACATAATTTTCTGATATTCTCAATTTGCGTCATGAAAATGCAGAGAAACATAAATTCGAAAATGTTTGTACTTACGAAGTTTTAGGAACAAGGTTTAAGTGAGGAATCGAGGAATATACTACAAGCCCTCACGTAGAGAGCGCGAGGACAAGATTAATTACCTCTCCCTCCGAGGCCTTTAAGCATTCATTCTTCCCACGCTCAATACTCAACTGCAACGGGAAGAGGCTCTAACAACTGATACAGTAGCAAGTACCCTCTGCCATGCACTTTACAGTGATTTGCAGGATATTTATGTAGATGTAGGTCTCCGAAATTAAACTAATGCCCCGTACTAAGTTACAAATCACTCCTGAGCGAGCTATCGAGTGGCAGAATTTGGCGCTGTAAGTGGTGATCCGTCGGTCAGATAGGGACGTTGGTGGCTACCAAGGTTATTCAAGAAGATAAAAATATTAGCACGGATAATAAGTTTCATAAAAATGGTAAATAATGTTACTGCAAAGACAAAAATTAATGAAACTTCCTGGCAGATTAAAACTGTGTGCCGGACCGGGACCCGAATCCGGGTCCTTTCCCTTCCGCGGGCTTTAACATCTTGATCAATGCTTTCCAAAAAACAAAATCCCACTTTTTTTAATGTTACAGAAAATCAATTTCGCATCAGCTTCACACAATACTACATTACTAGCAACTAAAACTGCTACACCACGAAGATGACGTGCTACAGGCGCGAAATTTAACCGACAGGAAGAAGATGCTGTAATATGCAAATGATTAGCTTTTCAGAGCATTCATACAAGGTTGGCGCCGGTGGCGGCACCTACAATGTGCTGACATGAGGAAAGTTTCCAACTGATTTCTCATACACAAACAGCAGTTGACATGCGTTGCCAGGTGAAACATTGTTGTGATGCCTCGTGTAAGGAGGAGAAATGCGCACCATCACGTTTCCGACTGTGATAAAGGTCGGATTGTAGCCCGTCGCGATTGCTGTTTATCGAATCGCGGCATTGCTGCTCGCGTTGGTCGAGATCCAATGACTGTTAGCAGAATATGGAATCGGTGGGTTCAGGGGGTTAATACGGAACGCCGCGCTGGATCCCAACGGCCTCGCATCACTAGCGGTCGAGATAACAGGCATCTTATCCGCATGGCTGTAACGGGTCGTGCAGCCACGTCACGATCCCTGAGTCAACAGATGGGGACGTTTGCAAGACAACAACTATCTGCACGAACAGTTCGACGACGTTTGCAGCAGCATGGACTATCAGCTCGGAGACCATGGCTGCGGTTACCCTTGACGCTGCATCACAGACTCAACGACGAACCTGGGTGCACGAATAGCAAAACGTCATTTTTTCGGATGAATCCAGGTTCTGTTTACAGCATCATGATGGTCGCATCTGTGTTTGGCGACATCACGGTGAACGCACATTGGAAGCGTGTATTCGTCATCGCCATACTGGCGTATCACCCGGCGTGATGGTATGGGGTGCCATTGGTTACACGTCTCGGTCACCTCTTATTCGCATTGACGGCACTTTGAACAGTGGACGTTACATTTCAGATGTGTTACGACCCGTGGCTCTACCCTTCATTCGATCCCGGCGATACCCTACATTTCAGCAGGATAATGCACGACCGCATGTTGCAGGCCCTGTACAGGCCATTCTGGATACAGAAAATGTTCGACTGCTGCCCTGGCCAGCACATTCTCCAGATCTTTCACCAATTGAAAACGTCTGGTCAATGCTGGCCGAGCAACTGGCTCGTCGCAATACGCCAGTCACTACTCTTGATGAACTGTAGTATCGTGTTGAAGCTGCATGGGCAGCTGTACCTGTACACGCCATCCAAGCTCTGTTTGACTCAATGCCCAGGCGTATCAAGGCCGTTTTTACGGCCAGAGGTGGTTGTTCTGGGTACTGATATCTCAGGATCTATGCAGCCAAATTGCATGAAAATGTAATCACATGTCAGTTCTAGTATGATATATTTGTCCAATGAATACCCGTTGATGATGTCCATTACTTCGTGGTGTTGCAATTTTAATGGCCAGTAGTGTAATTTTGAAAGAAGATTATCTTGCTCCCCACCCTCAAAACTATTTTTGGGATTACGAAATAAAAAAAAAGTCATATGGAGCCAATTAGGGGAACGTGGTGGGAGTGGATGTGAACCGAATCGCAATGGACGACGTTTGACAGGGCGCATTGTCCTGCCGCAGGACCCAATTTTTGCGCTCTAATCTTGGTTGCTTCCTCTTTCTCTCACAATACAAACACCCCAACAATGTTGGTGTAAGAGGCAATTTCTGGTTTGTGGTTTCCAGATAGTCAGTCTCGATTACATATTGAATTTCTAAAACAGCCACCATCACTTTTCCCACCCACGAAAGGCAGTTGCCTTGTTCACCCATTAAGTGCAGTTTTCTCTCTGGGATTTAACGATGTATTCAAGTTTCGTTCCGCCTACAACTCATAAGACTACCATACATTATTCAGAATCAACTTAAACACCAATTAGAAGCGTCCTTCCTTGCGCGTTTTTCTTGGCACCCAGCATGAAGTCACTACATGCAATGCAGAATTTTTTTCACAATATTAACTCATTAGTCCGGTAATGACAGATTCCCAGTGCTGGTGCAGAATCCTGCTCGACATCTCTCATCACAGTTTACGCCTGGACAGCAGCCCTCTGTTATACTTTAAATGCGAATATTTTGTCTTGTACGATGTTAGTTTACAGGTATATCCTTAAGAGACACTGTTTTGAAACTTCCATCCCAGAGAGTCCAGTAATATAAGATCTCGATTGCTGGTCCAGAGTTCCAGGAAATACTCCTGATCCAAATTTGTACCTGGACTGCAGTCCTCTGCTTTAAATAGAAATGTTTTACTTTGCACGATACTAGTTTATTTCCAATTCTCCTAAACGTATAGCACAGGTCACTTGAAAAAGCTTCCAACAACCCATCACGCGTTGCATCTATTCGAGTGTTTGAAGTCTGGAGCCTGAGCCCCACTTGAATGATGTTTTTATTCATATATGATGCGGTGCTCTGTGTGTTCGTAATCACTTGCGGAAAGATTCTCTCGGGACAATATGCTAAATCCTCGGGTTCCCTGCCCCTATCCACAATGTGGCACTATGGCCGTGCGTGCAGACGGTCATAGATGGGACGGATGCGACTTGGCAGACAGTGTTTAACGCAACTTTCGCCTCCTGCCATAAAATCGTCAAGGGATCCTGCCGATAGTGCAAACCTAAACAGACGCATCCCAGGGATATTCTGATTGTTCTATTCATTCCGACTTACACGAGTAGCACCAGCTGGTAAACCGGTAGTGCTTAGATGATACTCTTCTCTCCCTTTTGGTCCAAATAAAAGATATTTATGCTCACACTAAATCACGAAACACAGTGTGTAAACTAATTAATTACAACACTTGTAATAAGACTATTAATCATCGTTTTCTTTCCTAAAACGGCCGTGGATTGTAGCTCTACGACGTCTTCTAGAGAGCGCTAAATTTGGATAATTATTATTTTTTAAATTTAATATGCTAAGATTTAAAATCGAAATAAATAGAATAAAATAATTTCTCCTAGCACCATACAGGTTCCTAACCCCAGACAAATAGTCTTCAAAATTTGGGACTATGAATTTTTGATAGCTGTGAAAACTCTTGCAAGATATATAATGAAAAATGTGAGGCGCATGCAATACGTAATTGATGCAAGAATAATGCACCTCCTTAACATTATGTTACATCCGCCCCCGTGTTTCGTTACAAATCTTACAAATTTTATCATAGCTGTTAAAAATTCAGAATCACAAATTTTCAGGATTCTCTCTATGGATTATGCAATCTGTGTGAGAAAATATTTTATACTTTTTAGTCCAATTTAAAAACACGGAACATTAAAAATTTATTTTTGTTTAAATAATTATTTTCTTCTGTTTAGTCTTGTATGTATGAAATCCTTCATTGTATTATAGAGCTATTGATGAGATTATAAGAGAGACACGTGTTAAATCTCAAGTTTATTTCAGTGTCTTTTCACCAGATAATAAGTGAAACAGAACATTGTTACACCTACTTACTAATAATATAATAACCTGTTTAGTTGTTATTTTCCTATTTCTAAAATAGAGAAGCAAGTAAAATTAATTTATACCGCTTCTGTAAGATTTTTATTTCAGCAAACACTAACTTCATGCCCGCGGCTTCGCCCTTGTACCTGTATGTCACATACACTGCACAAACCTACTCCTTCCTCCGTGCCTCTGCCCACCTCACCCTCTCCCCACTCACTGTCCATCTCCTCCCCCGCACTCCGTCTGCTCATCAGTGCGCATCCGCTCATACGCTCCCTGAAACGCATTCTGGTACAGCACAATGGTCGCGCAGGACAGTTACCAACATTTTTCACACCCCACTGCCATCGAGCTGATCGTGAAAAAACGGAGTTAACTGCATTGTCATCCGGTCGTGAACTATGTTTAAAATGTCAAGTCTCTAGCTCATCGGAAAGTTAGTTTAAAATCAGTTGCAAAATTTGTACCGAACAGACAGACAGACAAAAAACCCACATGGTAAAATGGAAAATGTTACTTCCATGGGGCGAGGTTGAGAAGAGTGATTCCGCTATCTTTGCAGACAAAGCTCCAGTAGTTACAGCTTAGTTGGTAAAATAAAAAAAGAAATCAGTGTTTTTACGTTGTCACTAAGTGATGCGGTACTGCCAGGTAAACTGATATTCACTCTGTACAGTTATCAATGATTAGCGAAGTGTACTGTCCGTCAAAAAAGTTCCGAGACTGATTTTATTCCTGGCGTATAAACGACGTCGGTGCGCTAATTACGATGACGGTTTGAAGTAACAACTGCAAACAACAGATGTTCCTTCGACCTATCTGTTGAGAGCAGGCAGTGTTAAGTAGTGGACGTGCGGCCGTACTGTGTCACTGTTGTTGTTGGTCCACAAATCACAGTGGAGCAAGGTCTCTAGATCAGGTGTTCAAGACATTCTCCAGAATGTCTTGAAGAAGAGAAAAGTGAGAGCAAAGTTCGTCCTGCACGACGTGATTGCCGAATAAAAACAACGACGCGTAGACGCCTGTCCCAACTTAATCGAAATGAAAAATGCTTCTCTGAAAAAAAAAAAAATAGTCTTGGTTGACAACACTTGGTGTTATCAATGAGAATCTATCACGAAACGACAAAGCGTAGATTTTCACATGAAGGATCAACGTTTTACGACACAACCGACATTTAAGTCAATTTTCACGAGAGTCGAACAACATACCAAAAAAGGACTTTTCTGACGGTTTCACATCGTAGTAGGGACCTTCGCTGTGCTGTACTCTATTGTGGGAGACTATGTAGAACACCTGAAGCATTAAAATCACTATCTTAACTTTCCTCTTTTTTTTATTAATACATTTTCGAAACTTTTTAACAGAGGGAGTATTTCATTTTTGTAAGCTTTAAAGCAAATTATCAATGTCACGTTAAACATATTAAAGAGATTTGGTGTTACGTCACGATTATTTGACAAGTCGTTCGTAGTATTATAGCCTAGTTCTCTTTGTTCTGTAACCCCAGTACCAGTGTGTTGCAGTTTGAATAACAGTAATCTTTATCACATAACGAAGAAAAATTACACTGAAGAGCCAAAGAAATTGGTACACCTGCCCAATACCGTGTAGGGCCCCCGCGAACAAGCAGAAGTGCCGCAACACTATGTGGCATGGACTCGACTAATATCTGAAGTACACTGCTGGCCACCGTAAATGCAACACCCTGAGGGAAGCATCCGAATCGAGTGAAATTTACACCATGAGTTTGCAGCGATGAGATATGCAACTGATTAGAATTTCAGCGCAGGCGCACATCACGCGCGCCTGTGGCGCCACCTCATAGCGCCATTTAAGGCTTGGCGATTTCGACGAGTGTACGTTCGGCACGTGTGTTTACCTTGTGGTTGTTTCACAAGACGATCAGTTATGCCTCGTAGACAACAGCGAACATCTTTTGATCAAGTATCCGAGTTCGACAGAGGAAGGATAGTGGCTTACCGAGAATGTGGATTATCATACAGAGAAATCGCTAGTCGTGTTGGACGAAACCAAACAACTGTAATGCGGATATGTGACCCTTGGATGCAGGAGGGTACGACGGACCGACGTGGTCGATCGCATTCACCTCGGTGCACCACTGCACGTGCTGATAGGCAAATTGTGCGCATGGCAGTGACGGATCGCTCAGTGACATCCCGAACCATAGCACAGCACATTGCCTCAGTAACGCATCATCCAGTGTCTGCGCGTACCATTCGACGCCGTTTACAGCAGAGTGGTCTGTCCGCAAGACGTCCATTGCTTCGTCTACCATTGACGCAGAACCACAGACGTCTCCGTCGGCAATGGTGTGATGACAGACGGATGTGGACGGCAGAATGGAATGACGTTGTCTTTACTGACGAGGCACGCTTCTGTCTGCAGCACCACGATGGTCGGATTCGAGTGTGGAGACACCGTGGAGAGAGGATGCTGGACAGCTGCATTATGCACCGCCACACTGGTCTTGCACCGGGTATTATGGTATGGGGCGGTATTGGATATTACTCTCGCACGCCTCTAGTACGCATTGCCGGTACTTTAAATAGCCGGCGCTACATATCCGAGGTGCTGGACCCAGTTGTCCTTCCTTACCTTCAGGGCTCGGCCACAGCCATATTTCAACAGGATAATGCGCGACCACACGTGGCACGCATTGTCCAAAGGTTCTTCGTCAATAACCAGATTGAATCACTTCCCTGGCCGGCTCGCTCTCCGGATCTTTCGCTGATAGAAAACATGTGGTCCATGGTTGCTCAACGAGTGACCCAGATTACATCCCCAGCTGCCACACCAGATGATCTTTGGCAACGTGTGGAAGCTGCTTGGGCTGTTGTACCCCAGGAACACATCCAACGTCTCTTTGACTCAATGCCGAGACGTGTGGCAGCGGTGATCTCCAACAATGGCGGCTACTCTGGCTACTGATTCTGGCAGGAACCACATGTCACAGACGTCTGTAAACGTAATCATTTGATACTTGGTCAACATGTTATCTACAAAATAAATTTTGTTGTGCTACCTCTTGTCTTTCTTGCTGTTGCATTTACGGTGGCCAGCAGTGTAGTTCTGGAGTGAACTGACACCGAGAATCCTGCAGGACTGTCCATAAATCCGTAACAGTACGAGGGGGTGGAGATCTCTTCTGAACAGCACGTTGCAAGGCATCCCAGATATTCTCAATAATGTTCATGCCTGGGGAGACTGGTGGCCAGCGCAAGTGTTCAAACTCACAGAAGTGTTCCCGGTGACACTCTGTAGGAATTCTGGACGTGTGGGGTGTCGCATTGTCCTGCTTGAATTGCCCAAGCCCGTCTGATTGCACAGTGGACATGAATGGATCCAGGTGATCTGGCAGGATCCTTCGTTCCTGTCACCTGTCAGGGTCGTATCTAGACGTAACAGAAGACCCTTATCACTCCAACTGCACACGCCTCACACCATTACAGCCTGCTGACATGCAGGGTCCATGGATTCATGAGGTTGTCTCCATACCCGTACACGTCCATCCGCTGGATAAAATTTGAAATGAGGCTCGTCCGACCACGTAACATGTTATCAGTCATCAATAGTCCAACGTCAATGTTGACGGGCTCAGGCGAAGTGTAAAGCTTCGTGTGGTGCAGTTATCAAGGGTACACGAGTGGGTCTTCGGCTCCGAAAGCCCATATCGTCGATGATTCGTTGACTGGTTCACACGCTGACACTTGTTGATGGCCCAGCATTGAAATCTGCAGCAATTTGCGGAAGGGTTGCACTTCTGTGATGCTGCACGATTATCTTCAGTCGTCGTTGGCCTCGTTTTTGCAGGATCTTTTTGTGGCCGCAGTGATATGGGAGATTTGATGTTTTACCGGATCCCTGATATTCACGGTATACTCGTAAATGGTCATACGGAAAAATCCCCACTTCATCGCTTCCTCAGAGCCACTGTATCCCATCGCTCGTGCGCTGACTATAACGCCACGTTCAAACTCACTTAAATCTTGATGATCAGCCATTGTAGTAGTAGTAGTAGTAGTAAGCGATCTAACAACTGCGCCAGACACTTTGTTGTCTTATATAGGCGTTGCCGACTGCAGCGCCGTATTCTGCCTATTTGCAAATCTCTGTACTTGTATAAGCATATATATACCAGTTTCTGCGGCGCTTCAGTGTATTTACCTATAATGTAGGATGTTGAGGTAATCACGCTGAATCTTTTGGTACGTTTGTGTAATCTTATGTATGTTGTAAAATGTATTCATTTACTATTTCGACGTTCTTCCTTTCGTAAGACACAACGAAATTTGGTATGTGAACCAGAACATTCGAATCATACTTGCAAATCAGAAACTGTCCCACATTGTGCCTCCTCTAATCGTCCGAATTCTGGAGAAGTAAATGGTATGGAAAAGAATTGAGTCCTCTAGAAGAAATTAAAAACTGTTACTGATCCAATCAGCCAAACCTTTATGGATAATCTGATTTGAAATTCCCGTTTACGTACTGAACGAGGTTTCCTTGTGTCCAGAGGTGTTGGTCGTGCATGTTAGCTGTACCTGCTTTGGTAAATGTTGCTTCAACAGTTCAAAGAATGTTCGTAATAAATTATTACAATGTTCTAACAGTCAGCCACAGACTTTCTGTCTCTTATGGAGATCTTCCGGGGATAAGCCTTGCCCCTAGTGTGTTGATAAAGTGAAAGGTTCTCATCTTGCAAAACGCCGTGGACAGTCCCACGTAGGATGCCATTTGATGTGCTATTTCCCTTACTAATGCACAAGCACCTTCATGAACAAAGACATGTAAACGTTCTTCTTTTGCATCTCTCCGTACTCTCTCATTACGTCCCACTCAAACGCAGCTAGCAGGCGCTAGCTGACCAGTTTCGCAAATACGTTGACCTAGTCGTAAAAAGATTCTGTGATCTGGGTGCCGCAGTCCCTTGGACTCCCGTGAAGCAAGATCAGACACCGCGAGAATTCAATAATCGTTTACATGTATGTATACTGAACTCATCTTTACATTCACAGGACGTCGTCGCCGTGCCCCGCCACGCAACGCACAGCTAAGTACCGATTGCTTTGTTGGTCAAAAACAGGGAAGCACCGCGAGAAACATATGCCTGCAGACTGCGCAGTTTAATTGACCACGAACGGCAACTGTGCAATGTCCTCAGTACGTTGCAAGTGTCATTACGTGTAGTTCAAAAATGGCTCTGAGCACTATGGGACTTAACATCTGAGGTCATCAGCCCCCTAGAACTTAGAACTACTTACACCTAAGTAATCTGAGGACATCACACACATCCATGCCCGAGGCAGGATTCGAACCTGCGACCGTCGCGGTCGCGCGGTTCCAGACTGCAGCGCCTAGAACTGCTCGGCCACACTGGCCGGCTACGTGTAGTCGTGAGAGCGTTATGTCGGAGTTAAGTGAATTCGAACGTGGGAGAATTGATGGCGCTCGTATGATGAGTGCTTCGTAACCAAGGTAGCCGGAGTGTTTGGGTTTCAAGACGCACCGTACAGATTATTTATACCACGTAGAGGAAAAGTAGGAAAACATCACCCGCTAAGTCACAATGCGGACAAAGGTGTGTGTTGAGTGTTCGCGACAGACGGCCATTGAAGAGGATTGTGACGAAAAATAACATCACGACAGCCTCAGAACTAGCTGCCGCAATCGTGAACCCTGTGAGCACTAAAACAACACGATAGGAGCTCTATAAGCTGCGATTGCAGGGTGACCTGTAATTTCAAAACCATTTATTAGTGGTACTTATGCCCATAAGAGAAACACGTGATTCTGAAGCCATAAATCTTGGACTCTGCAACAATGGAAGAAAGCCATTTGGTCGGATGAGTCTTGTTTCGCTCTGTTTCCAAATTCTGCGCTGGTTTACATCCCAAAAGTAAAATATGGCGGGGGTTCGGTAGTGATATCAGCAGCCACATCATGGTATTCCATGGGCCCCAAAGGTTCCTCTGCAAGATCGCATTATTGCCAAGGATTAGTTGACCATTTTGGCCGATCAGCACCATCCCATGGCACAATATATGTTCCTCAATTGTGAGTCTGTGTTCCAAGACAGCATGACCACAGTGCAGCACTGGTTCAGTGAGCACGGTAATGAATTGTCGCATCTCCCTTGGCGACAACAGTCACAGTGTCTCAATATTCTTGGCCTTTGTGGTTTACTTTGGAGAGAAGACTGCTTTGTTATCCACTTCCATCATCTTTAACTTAACTGGCTAGTAATTTGCAGGAAGATTCCACGCAATGCAATGGTAAAATGATATTTGGTTTACTTAATTACTTATTAATTCCTGTGACGCCGAAGAATGTGGTGCTGTGGTTCAAACGCTGGCCATACATTCGGCAAAAGCAGGCTTCAAATCGCCACCCAGATTGACGGACGTAGATTTCCCACGGTTCTTCTAAATAGAGTGGCATCGGGAGATGTCGCGCAGTACTTGTATTCGGGAGGACGTCGGTTCATATCCCAGTACGGTTATCTAGATTTAGGTCTCCAGTGATTTCCTCATATCGCTTAAGGCGAACTCCTGGATGGCTCCTATTAAAAGACATGACTAACTTCGTTCCCGGTCATTCGAAAATTAGCATTTATACTCTGGCTTCAATGATATTGTCGGTAACAGGGCGTTAACAGTGATCTCGCTTACTCCATTCTAAACAGAGAAGTGGGAGTGCAGGGTAATGGATACGACCGATTGTGGGGAATGATGCATGTCGGTTAGCTGTCGGTAGGGGCTAGTTAACACTGAGAGAGAATTGTATTACCCCTAGCCTTCCCTCGTTTTTCGTTGGTAAGCCGAACGCACGAACTACACTGCCCAACAGAATTAAAGTATCGCTGTTTCGAAAAGCCGTAATTCCCATCCATTGCAACGCTTAAGTTTGAAATTTGGCTTAAACGTGTGTACAAACTTCCTCTGTATGACGCGAAAGCGTTGCGCCCTGCGATATCACCTTAGGCTCGACGACATTTCAGGCAGCAAGGTGTCGACACATGCGAAAAAAGGCCACTGTTCAAAAGATCAAGTGACGTGCAAAGTGGGTTAATGGTGTCACATTGGCACAAAATTTCACCATAGTTCTGCCCAATGGCACAGTGGATATGTTGTTTCGTCGTATACCCTCTTATCCAAGTTTCATCCTTTCTTTTGACGCCTCTGCGATATAGGTCCGCCGGCCGTCGTGGCCGAGCGGTTCTAGGCGCTTCAGTCCGGAACCGCGCTGCTGCTATGGTCGCAGGTTCGAATCCTGCCTCAGGCAAGGATGTGTGTGATGTCCTTAGGTTAGTTAGGTACAATTAGTTCTAAGTTCTAGGCGACTGATGACCTCAGAAGTTAAGTCGCATAGTGATCAGTGCCATTTGAACCATTTGAGTCACAGTGGACGTGTCGTTTTGTCATATACCCTCTTAGCCACGTTTCATCCTTTCTTTTGACGTCTCTGCGATATAGGTCCGCCGGCCGCCGTGGCCGAGCGGTTCTAGGCGCTTCAGTCCGGAACCGCGCTGCTGCTACCGTCGCAGGTTCGTATCCTGCCTCGGGCAAGGATGTGTGTGATGTCCTTAGGTTTAAGTACTTCTAAGTCTAGGAGACTGATGACCTCAGATGTTAAGTCCCAAAGTGCTCAGAGCCATTTGATTTGATATAGGTCCGAACCGCGACGAGGAGAACATTCCAGAAGCAATGCCGCTCAGAATCGCAACGAAAAGGCCGCAGGGCGTGGCACAAAACGGCGCCAATGAAATCACCCCTTTGGCGTTTATTCCCACACATTGCGCAGTCGAAAACAACAGTTGACAGTGCGACGAGCGGCTGGTGCTCTCGTCACGGGGTCTGTACAGATACAAAGATACAAAGGCGGTGGGTGGCATCGAGTGTTCCGTCGAGCGGGGGTCTTATAAACATCCTTTGCCATTAACTCATGTGTCAATGTCGCACTCCCCCGTCCCGTGATCACGCTACAGAAGGATACAAAATAGGAGTGCTGAGAAAGCGTAAGTACAGGGTGTTTCAAAAATGACCGGTATATTTGAAACGACAATAAAAACTAAACGAGCAGCGATAGAAATACACCGTTTGTTGCAATATGCTTGGGACAACAGTACATTTTCAGGTGGACAAACTTTCGAAATTACAGTAGTTACAATTTTCAACAACAGATGGCGCTGCAAGTGATGTGAAAGATATAGAAGACAACTCAGTCTCGTGGGTGCGCCATTCTGTACGTCGTTTTTCTGCTGTAAGCATGTGCTGTTCACAACGTGCAAGTGTGCTGTAGACAACATGGTTTATTCCTTAGAACAGAGGATTTTTCTGGTGTTGGAATTCCACCGCCTAGAACACAGTGTTGTTGCAACAAGACGAAGTTTTCAACGGAGGTTTAATGTAACCAAAGGACCGAAAAGCGATACAATAAAGGATCTGTTTGAAAAATTTCAACGGACTGGGAACGTGACGGATGAACGTGCTGGAAAGGTAGGGCGACCGCGTACGGCAACCACAGAGGGCAACGCGCAGCTAGTGCAGCAGGTGATCCAACAGCGGCCTCGGGTTTCCGTTCGCCGTGTTGCAGCTGCGGTCCAAATGACGCCAACGTCCACGTATCGTCTCATGCGCCAGAGTTTACACCTCTATCCATACAAAATTCAAACGCGGCAACCCCTCAGCGCCGCTACCATTGCTGCACGAGAGACATTCGCTAACGATATAGTGCACAGGATTGATGACGGCGATATGCATGTGGGCAGCATTTGGTTTACTGACGAAGCTTATTTTTACCTGGACGGCTTCGTCAATAAACAGAACTGGCGCATATGGGGAACCGAAAAGCCCCATGTTGCAGTCCCATCGTCCCTGCATCCTCAAAAAGTACTGGTCTGGGCCGCCATTTCTTCCAAAGGAATCATTGGCCCATTTTTCAGATCCGAAACGATTACTGCATCACGCTATCTGGACATTCTTCGTGAATTTGTGGCGGTACAAACTGCCTTAGACGACTCTGCGAACACCTCGTGGTTTATGCAAGATGGTGCCCGGCCACGTCGCACGGCCGACGTCTTTAATTTCCTGAATGAATATTTCGATGATCGTGTGATTGCTTTGGGCTATCCGAAACATACAGGAGGCGGCGTGGATTGGCCTCCCTATTCGCCAGACATGAACCCCTGTGACTTCTTTCAGTGGGGACACTTGAAAGACCAGGTGTACCGCCAGAATCCAGAAACAATTGAACAGCTGAAGCAGTACATCTCATCTGCATGTGAAGCCATTCCGCCAGACACGTTGTCAAAGGTTTCGGGTAATTTCATTCAGAGACTACGCCATATTATTGCTACGCATGGTGGATATGTGGAAAATATCATACTATAGAGTTTCCCAGACCGCAGCGCCATCTGTTGTTGAAAATTGTAACTACTGTAATTTCGAAAGTTTGTCTGCCTGAAAATGTACTGTTGTCCCAAGCATATTGCAACAAACGGTGTATTTCTATCGCTGCTCGTTTAGTTTTTATTGCCGTTTCAAATATACCGGTCATTTTTGAAACACCCTGTACCTTTAGCTGCTTCGGATCACGTTCAAATATCGTCGGATGATTTTGAACGCCCCTAGTGGTTGCAACCTGCACGCAAGAGCAAAAATTGTGGTCGCGCTGTGATCCATAGGGATCAGTTCACTTTCGACTGGGATGCAGCTCCACAATGTCCTTTGAGAAGGTTTGAAACGTCCGAGGGTGTCAGCAGTATCAAGGCTGTTAAGAACATCTCCCTGTTGCTCATTGCATTGCGAACTGTCGTTTTCGACCGCGAAACTTGTGGGAATCAACGACCCAGGGGAAGAGGTGGTTTCATTGAGGTCCTTTACATCACCCCCTGAGGTCTTTTCGTGGCGATTCTGAGCGGCGGTGTGTCTGGGATGTTTTCCCCGACCACTCATAAGAAAATCACGTGATTTCATTGCTGGGCGTCGCGGTTCTAATCTCCATCGCAGAGGTGTCAAAAGAATGGGTAAAATGTGGGTAAGAGGGGTTGTGACGACCTTCCCATCTCGTGATACGTCCACTGCGGTGTTGGACAGGATTGTTGGAAGCCTGGTACCAATAACCCACATTCCACGTCACATGAACTTTTGAGCTGAAACTTCCTGACAAATTAAAACTGTGTGCCGGACCGAGACTCGAACTCGGGACC
Source organism: Schistocerca nitens (assembly GCF_023898315.1). NCBI lineage: Eukaryota > Metazoa > Arthropoda > Insecta > Orthoptera > Acrididae > Schistocerca > Schistocerca nitens. The sequence continues at coordinate 509,083,451 of NC_064615.1, forward strand.
TCTGATTTTTGCGGGCAATTGCTCTACCATCTGAGCTACCCAAGCATGACCCACGCCCCGTCCTCACAGCTTTAGTTCCGCCAGTACCTCGTCTCCTACCTTCCAAATTTCGCAGAGGCTCTCCTGCGAGACTTGCAGAACTAGCACTCTTGGAAGAAAGGATATTGCGGATACATGGCTTTGGCATAACCTGGGGGATGTTTCCAGAATGAAATTTCCACTCTGCAGCGGAATGTGCGCTGATATGAAACTTCCTGGCAGATTAAAACTGTGTGGCGAACCGAGACTCGAACTCGGGACCTATGACGTTTGAAAGGTAGGAGACGAGGTACTGGCGGAAGAAAGCTGTGAGGAGGGGTCGTGAGTCGTGTTTGGGTAGCTCAGAGGGTAGAGCACTTGCTGGCAAAAGGCAGAGGTCCCGAGTTCGAGTCTCGGTCCGGCACACAATTTTAATCTGTAAAGGAGTTTCATATCAGTGCACTCTCCACTGCAGAGTGAAAATTTCATTCTTGAAAGTTCTGAGCTCTGCCCTTTTTTCTCATGTACTGTCACCTTGGCGTTTGAAGTGTCGTAGAGTCCGAGGGTGGCGACGTGGGGCACCGCGCCTTTGTACCATTACAGAGGAAGATTGTACGCACGTTTGAGCGAAATTTCAGTCTTAAGCATCGCAATGGGCGGCAATTACAGGGTTTCGAAAAAGTCTGCAAAGTCTATTTGTCTGGGAGTGTAAACATGATCTTGAGCAACAGCCTACTGCAAAATCTTGATAGTTTAAAGTTATTTCAATTTGTTGCTGCGCTGTAATTATAAGTTTGAAATTCCTCAGTTGAATAGTTTCCACAAAAACCGATTTTTACGATATTGCAGTAGGGTAAACCTTGGTAAGTACGTGGCACTGCTTATTTCGTGATACTTTGTAGATTCCTCTTCACGTATTTATCAATCACGCTATAAGTGCAGCCGCTGACCCACATATAGCAGCACATAGGCATTTCATGTCGCGCTACCGGCCTTGGCAGCACAGCGAGTTGTTTTCTTCCGTTGGGGGTAGTTGTCTTTCGCTTTCGTGCTGCAGAATCCCACGTGTTCTCGAAGTGCTGATTACTCCTCATATTAACAAGATAACATTTTTTGATTTTTCACAGTTTTTTATGTGATATAAATAATTTTTTGTAATTGAGGTTTGTGTTTTTGCGTTCGTTAGTTTCGACGTAATAGCCTTAGCTGCGCTTGTAAAAATCTTTGCATCTTAACTGCTATCTTGCGCCACTCTAGACAGTCTTCGCAAATACTGGCTAATAAACTTATTTAAAAGCGGATATTGCCCGTGGTATAGATAGAGCATTTCATTTTAAACCAGATATTATATTAATTTACATATCACGAATTAACCAAGCTATCACGAACTTAACCAGTTTTTTCTTCTGCATGTTAGATGCCTCAAAAATATCGCAAATATGCCAACCCAAATATTATTACAGCAGAAAGGTTGGTAAAAGAGGAGAAGTACTCAATTTACAAGGCATCAAAGCAATGTGAAGTGCCATGATGTACCCTGAAAGATTATCTTAGCAGGACTGAAGGTGAATGTGTAGGCGTACCTAAATTACGGAAACCGTTTGCTTTACCTGTACAAATGGAACAAATAATATGCAATTACATACTTTCCATGCAGGAATTAGGATTCGGATTGACTGTAATTCAGATTCGAAAACTGACATATAAGCTAGCTACAGCAACTGGCAGGAAACATCCCTTCAATGAAGAAGAACAAGCTGCAGGGGACTGGTGGTGGAAAGATTTTAAAACACGTTATGGGCTTACCTTAAGAGTGCCTGAAAATATAGCTGCTTATAGGTCTTCAGTGGGAAATAGATCAATAATTACTGACTTTTATGAAAAATTAGAAGCATTAGTCACAGATCTAGGACTTCAAGATCGTCCAGATCTAGTATGGAATTGCGATGAGACAGGGCTCTCATATGTGGTGAAAGCATCCAAGATTGTTACAGCAGTTGGCAAAAAGTATGCATATAGCAGAACGTTTGCTGATCGAGGTGAAAATCACACATTGCTAGTGCCCCACCCATTTCATCCTGCCGCTTTGACTGATGAGGCAATAGCAACATCAAAACTTACAGTCAAAATGGTTCAAATGGGTCTGAGCACTATGGGACTCAACTGCTGAGGTCATTAGTCCCCTAGAACTTAGAACTAGTTAAACCTAACTAACCTAAGGACATCACAAACATCCATGCCCGAGGCAGGATTCGAACCTGCGACCGTAGCGGTCTTGCGGTTCCAGACTGCAGCGCCTTTAACCGCACGGCCACTTCAGCCGGCAAAAACTGACAGTCAGACCTGAAGAAGACAATCTGGAGCCAACATTAGATGATTCAGAAATTCATTCAGAGGTTTAATAGGTAATGAGAACAAATGCAAGCGGAGGAGAAAGACAGATAGCAAGGCAAAATGTCTGACTCCAATTCAAGAAGCAGCTCCCAAAAGAACCAGAGGTAGGCCAATGAATTTTCTAAAATATTATCTCACGTGCTTCATTAACAAAGTTGACAGTTGTTCCTTTGAGTTGTTGTTTATTTATTTTAATGAAATGTATTGATTTATACGTAGGCCACGAAAGGAAGACACATTAAATCCACAACCCAGCACCTCTGGAGTGACTAAGAAGAGGACGAAGGATGAAAATAAATGTGGATCCTGTGGCCACAGTTATTTAGAAAACGTGAGGGAAAAAATCAGGGGCACTATGGATGCAGTGTAGTTTTTGTTTAATATGGTACCATTCGAAGTGTCAACATATTTTTGAAGAGAGTGAGGACGTTTTTATTTGCAACAAGTGTCAAAACCTTTCTGATGAAGACTAAAATGAGGCTTTCATTTAGTCAATAAATTCAGTTCAGTGTTTTTGCTCATTACTTCGTCAGTACTTTGTCATTATTATCATAAATAAGCCTCAATGTCGTAAAATGTCAAAATAAAATCTCTTATAGAAATACAATGCTTTCATTATTTAATTAATGCATTATCACGAAATTACCCAAGTAATGCCACGAACTAACCAAGGGGTATCACGAAATAATGTACAAAATTCTTAGTTGATGAAATCATAAGGGAGAGAATGTAGATCAAATAATCATGACATTGTGCGTATTGCTTAATGCATTTAAGGGCAGGCTTACATATGTAATTCAGCAGCCTTTCAAAATATTTTTATGCACTTTAAATTAACTTAATACAGAAATCCTCACGAAACTACCAAGGTTTACCCTACCTGTGTTATTCAGAAATACAATGCAATGTTCCTTCGGACATGGATGCATTTTAATAAGTTTCGCGTCCGCTGAAATCTGAAGGTGTAAAGATGAAACGGCAATAGCATAAACAGTTTACTGTAAAACGATGGTATAGAAGTTTCTTAAAGTTAAGTATTTTGCAAGTTATCGACGGTTTTTCGAAATTTCAGATCCACTGGATTTTGAAACTACAGTGTTTAGATTGTAAAAGCATGTGTTTTAAAACAAAAATAGAGTATAATGTTTGTTCCTTATTTTCAAAGTTACTACAAAAGTTGTGGAGTTTGATCGATAGTTTAGTAATGTGTAACAGATTATCTACTCTTTGTACTTAAAGTATGTTACAGATATTACAGCATCATATTCTGGTTATAAAATGATACAGAGGTATCCAGTTTCAATGAAACAGAGATATTATTGAGGAAAAAAGCGACGACAGCGCAGTTCTGAGGATAGTAACTATTCAAAGTACTATTTAAAAAAACTCGTGGAAGCTATATTTATTGGAATACAGAACCTAAATTGAAATAGAATGTTCTCCGAGCCCTTTAACAGTAGTAAAAAAAAATTAGAAATTAGATACAATCCCAGCTGGGAGAGGTGTTAGAAATTTAATGCGGCAAGAAAGGTCATTTCCGGGGATGTAGCTGGGTGAAAGGACTGTCGAAAAGCGCATCGCAGCCACACACAGTGTGGTCAGAAACAGTCTGCAAGGCTTGTACGCGTGTAACGGGGTAGGTTGTGCTGAGAAATAACTGTCAGGAAAAAAATTCGATAAGTTGCGCCGTTTCCGATTTAATAAGCATTTAAGTTAGCCAACCAGGTCGATGTGCACGCGAAATCCAAGCAGCTCGCCAGAGACGGTGTTGCCAAGCGTGTTCTTCGTTTGGTTTCCTACAACCAAGAAAGAGAGTTATACAAAAATCGGGCATGGTACAGTAGTAAGAATCGAACCTCCAGTCAACAGCTGAGCTGTATAGCGCACGATTGTCTATGTTATGAGATCAACAACAATCAGCGCTGGGCGAAATCGTGTTTTCCATGGGCGTCCAAACAGAGTGGCCGCCATCCCGCGTTGTGGTGCCATTGTGCGACTCAGTATTCACTCTTGGCGTACGGCCCCCTTCTGTCGTTTGGTTCCACGCGTACGTTACCGTTGTAGCAGCAAGCCCTGAGCGAGTACAAATGCACGGCATGACAAATGTACGAGGGCTATTTGCAAAGTAAGTTCAGATCAGTTGCGAAATGGAATACACTGTGAAAATCCGATGAAGCTTTGCATAGATGTGTTCGGTAGTGTCTCCAGTATGTCCGTTGGTCGCGTCACGTCGATCTTTTCAGTTCTGAGCGCACAGTGAGCTCGTAACGATGCCTAGAAAGTAGTGTCTCCCAGACTGTACGAACGCCTGGTGAGAAATGTCGCCTGAAGCTATGCAGCCCACATAGCATAACTGTCATGCGTTTCCTTCTTCGAGACAATACTCATTCGCTCTCTGCAGGGGGAATGAAGATTCCACGGCAGCATTATCACCCACAATACAGCTTGCAATTAGCTCCCTCTGAGTTTCATCTCTGCTCACGTGAACTGCTGGCTTTGATGATAACATTTCGGCACAGGCAACGAGCACAGAGAATTGGCGGGAAGCACTGGCGGCTGCCTTCTGACGAGGGTACTGGAAAGTTGGTACAACGCTACGACAATGTCTAAGTCGAAGCGACGACTATGTAGGTAAGCAGCTGGAAGTTGTAACTAATTCTTGAAAATAAAACTTTTCTATTTTCACAGTGGTTTCCATTTCATGGTCGATCGGAACTTACTTTCCGAATACCTCTCGTATTTCCCAGAGATCGATAACACTGCCCCATTCGAACCAATTGACATTCTGATATTGTGTCCTTCGGCATCGACGAAACGTACTGGCGCTCGCTTTCATGTTTCCGCATCGATTACGACTCTTCACTAAATGAAATTTGCCTCAATCGAGTTGTGGCTATGGAAATGAGCGTTTGGCGCCATTGGCCGGGAGGCCCATTGCGGGGCAGGTTCGGCCACCTTGGTGCAGGCCTTATTACATTCGACGCCACATTGGGCGACCTGCGCGCCGGATGGGGATGAAATGATGATGAAGACAACACAACATCCAGTCCTTGAGTGGAGAAAATCTCCGACCCAGCCGGGAATCGAACCGGGGCCCGTACGACGGCAATCCGTCACGCTGACCACACGGCTATCGGGGCGGGCAGTTGTGGCTATAAAATAATGGGACTATCGCTCTAAAACATTTTATTCCTAATATATATACTTATTGCCGGCAGCTTTCCTAATTTTCCGTAAAAAGTATCAGATATTATTTTTTCTGCAAAGCATCGTCAAACATCATTCAGTTCTGGTAGCTGTAGGTCACTAGCCCACCCATATGTTTAAATAGTTTTTTTTTTCGCTGAAAGTAAACTTTACTGTCTCCATAATTCTTTCTTGTTTGCTTACGAGGTCTGCAGCACGCCTTTACCTACATGTAACGCGGCGTGCGTACATTATCTGTGTTTCAGATACCTGTAACAGAAAATGGTTGGTTAGAAACAGCCGGCCGCGGTGGTCTCGCGGTTCTAGGCGCGCTGTCCGGAACCGTGCGACCGCTACGGTCGCAGGTTCGAATCCTGCCTCGGGCATGGATGTTTGTGATGTCCTTAGGTTAGTTAGGTTTAAGTAGTTCTAAGTTCTAGGGGACTAATGACCACAGCAGTCGAGTCCCATAGTGCTCAGAGCCATTTGGTTAGAAACAACAATGCATGTGGAACCATTATGCCACTTCAACAACTGCATCGGCGCTTTGGGCTGCGAACACATGTTAATAAATAAAACACCGCGAACTGGATCGCTGTTTTATAATTGCAAAGGAAATTTCAGTGTCGTTTTATTTGCAGTCGTCACTGCCTAAATGTGCAGTGCAGAAAGAAACTGAGTTCCATCAAATGTTAGAATCGCAAACATCCAATTTATCCGTTATAGCGTTGTTCCCTGGTACTAGTGTTTCAGCTCCGTGTGTAATCCTCGGTGACAGCGCGTCTGCGATGAGTGAACATCTACTGAAACCATATCCGCAGAAGAACTTAACGCACAAGAAGATGATTTTTAACTACAGATTATCACGAGTCAGACGAATAGTTGAGGTGTTTGGAATTTTGTCATCGAGTTTCTGAATATTACAAAAATTTATTACACTGGACATTAAAAACTTAGATGAGGTTGTCTTAGGGTGCTCTTTCTTGGATAATTTGTTGAGAAAGACCTCTAGTGCGATCTTAAAAATAACTGTGTAGACTATGAAGATACCGATAATGAAACACTGCAGGAAGAAGACTGGTAAATGAAAAATTCACCACTAGATCTTGATCCTAATAGGCAAAGACAACAAACAGAGAACGGAAAATATCTTAGAAATATCTTTACCAAATACTTCAATAACGCAGACGTGTGCCATTTCAAGGGAGAATGATAAACCTTTTAGGTGAGCTTCATAATCTGGTCCGTGTACTGTGTACTTAATAACATGGCGTTTTTTCGACATTTCTTTGTTTTTTCAATTTTTTTGTGGTATCAGTGTTATTAGGTACCTTTCAAAACTCAAGTTATCACTGACTAAAACAAGTCCTTCTCGTTTTTTAAAAATTTATTAATTTTATTAACCTTGTAAGAGGTATGCGCTGCCTGCGATATGAGAATCGCTGACCAGAGAGCAGTGTTGACTGCAGTACGAACTGTGGAACTGTAGCAGTTAGTTGTTGCTAGTCGCTAGTCTGAGGTTGTCTGCGCTTGTCTGGAGTCTGCTCTGGTCGGGAGTCCGGAGCCTGAGTATTATTGTATAAGGTAAAAAGCAGCCTCGCGCATATCTAGTAATGTATCTGAACTGTCATCCAAATGTTTTTAAAAAAATGTCCTAATAATAATTTTTGTAATATAAAGTAATTTTTTAAAAAAAGCATTCATTTCAAACAAATCAGTTGCTTCCTTTCACAAATCACAAATGTATAGGCCAGCATTGCACGGAGCTGTGCCGGAAAAATATTAAGTAAGAGCAGATATATTCACCGTTTTTATTGAGGTAAGAATTTTTGCTTTTTATTCAGAATGATCTTACAGGGCCACGACGCAGCACTGCTGTCGTCCAAATTTTACCAGGTTACTGAATTTATTTTTTATTACGAGGTTTAGGAATTTTTCTGTTTCGAGCTTACATTAAATGAGAAAAGAATTTTGTGGGTACATTAAATGTGAATGCATTTGTGCACGGAGATTATAAATGGGAACCAGTTTTGTTCTGAGGTCACACAAAAATTAGAATCATTAACCAAATATTTATCTAAATTTTTTTTTAAATTTTGTGGGGAGGTTACAACCTTCAAAATAAACAAGGTGTTCCATCAAAGTTTCAAAATTCTCAAAGTGTTCTGACAGAGGAAAATTTTGGGAACTCCTGTGTTAGATTACTGAAGCACTTTCCATTCAACGAGCGGAAACTACTTGCGTGAGATCCATTTTCGAAAGTTAAAGCACTATGCACTTGTTGTGATTCGATAGGTATCGCGAAACAATTGGAATCTTGGGAATATATGGAAATTAAATCACAACTTCTTTGTTTATTCTTCAGCGAAGAGCTTCAACTGGGCGTTTTAAGAGAACCGCGTTTACAGCTGAATACAATTTTAAGAGGTACAACATACAGCAGAATTCTCAAAGCCGTGCAATTCTAAATGAATATTTGCAATCTGGCTTATGGATAATGCAGCGTAATAAGACAGTCTGGGTCCGCTATAGTCCGCCTATATTTATTTAATTTTACTGTAGGGCCTTCAACAGCTTTCAGACGATGTGCTCAGCGCCTTGCCAAAGCAATTTTGTTATCTAATTTTGAATTTAGTATTCCTCCAAGTAACCGTGTACTGAATGTTTTACAAAGAAATGCTGTAGTACAAAAGGTCAAATGCTAGTAAAAACGGAGAACAAAATTTCGTAGAAAATACAAAAGATAGTGACAACTATTATACAGAAAAGTCACGATTCTAAAGAATGTTGTCTACCAGGGGTATACCTCTATTTCTAACATACGTCAGTAGTTTATTGATATAGGCTAAATAAACTGTAAATAACAGGTTTCTTATTATGAGAAAATAGAAAACGTCTCGTATCCTATACTGTGGGCGTGCATTGTGAAGTTCTTTGAATGACCGTTGTTGACGTATACTGAATGCATTATTAAACTGTTATTGTGATTGAACGCTATAATTGCTGCTGCAATATAAAGGCTAAAGGAATTTAATGATGTCATATAAGTTTGAAGAAATGGTTCGCTGGGAAATAATCGTTGTCTATAAATAACAGAAGTCCAGTTCAAGTTCGCAGGTTCCTGTACTGGATATGACAAGGGCTCAACAGGCAGCTACTGCGGTATTAGTCATATAATTTGTGGCTTGGCGCAGGAATTTGATTGCGTGAGCTGCGGCATTAAAATCAATAGATCAGAACATTGTGTAACAGGGAGAATATTCACTCTTGAGGGGACTGATGACCGCAGATGTTAAGTACCATAATGCTTAGTGCCATTTGAGCCATTCACTCTTGTGTAGGACAGCTGAGAATCTTCTTGTGACATAAGCGATGAGCACGTCTTTGTTTCTGAAATGAAATGAGCGTATGGCATCGTTGGCCGGGAAGCCCCTATTCGGGGAAGTTCTAGCGCCAAGTGCAAGTCTTATTTCAGTCGACGCCACATTGAGTGACTTGCGCGCCGGTGGTGAGGATGAAACGATGAGGACACCACAACACCCAGTCAGTCCTCGAGCGGAGAAAATCTCCAACCCGGCCGGGAACCGAGCCTGGGCCCGCTTGCATGGGAGGCGAGCACGTGACCACCCAGCTAAGCAGGCAAGCGTCTTTTACTCTGCTACTAAAATATAATACTTCTTGTGTTTTATTACAATTTTAAATTATAAATCGTTAGTAAGACAGAAGACAATGTAAATTCACTGACCAGTCGTAACAGGAAACAAATTTACAGATACCATGCTGTAAAAATTAGCATATAACTGTCAACAATTTTTTTTATAATTATTACATTACAAAACTTTCGTAGCAACAAAGCTTTATCCAGTTGCAAAGCGGAAAGCGCAACTGGAGAAGGTATGGGGGCTTTTATAATACATAGATCTCCCGGACATATCCGTAGCTCATAGTAGGGGGCTTGTGTGCACCATTGGATATTACTGAATAAAGCTTTGTAATATTTGGGAATGTGGGTTGTCCGTATGAATTTCACTGATCAAGTCTTTGACTGAAATTGAAGAATAGGAAATCCACTGAGACGTTGCTTCAAGCTGCCGCCGTCACTCACCTGATATCCCGAGAAGATCACATGTAGACATAATCAGCCGCAAATCCAAATACTAAAATATAAATCGTTAACATGCCAAGGCACTTAAACTGAATTCAAGAGGTGCTGAATTCAAATTCCCTTGTAACTATTTACATTTATGACGAAGAAAAAATATTAGATAAAAAAGGGAAGAGTGCTTGGAGTTTAAGGTATTATTGATGAATGGGACCTTAAACTTTAATTTTCCTCCTTTCTTCTTTAAAATATTTACTTCTTCGTCACCATATGTTTCACTTTATTGGGTAAAATTATCGTCCCTTGTGGACGAAGCTGTTAACGCAAGCTAGAGTCACAGTACTCAATTTGGTGCTAGCCTGTTCGAATACTTCAACGGGAAAAAAAATTATCATCAGTATTGGACTCGAAAGGTGCGTTAACTTTGTGAACTCCAGACTATGTGCACAATCATAGTCTGATTTACAAATATCCAACCATGCTACCAAAGGTCCAACCATGCTACCGCCAAACAAAGTGTGTTTTGTATACACATACACCTTCAAATATTTAGCGCAATTGACCCTTCAGCATTCATTGACTATTAAGGGGGCGAATCCCTCATTTCTTTCGTCGCTGCTTCAGTTCACACAACAGAAGGCATATTGCGGTTCTCTTTTTAAAGCTGACTGTGCAGTATTGCTAACAGCCCTGTAAGCAACTGTCAATAAACTACAGTGCATTGTCTGACCTGAACTGTTTGTAGTGCATTAATAGGACACGTTTCACTTCTGTTTAACAACAAAAGTTAGTTTATTAACGCTATGCTTATTAACTGGTATAGCCATCTAGTGTACGATAGTTTCCTGTGAAAGAAAAATACAATGTACATTAAATGATTACATTATTTTAAATTACCGATTATTTATTTATTGCAGCCCTTTCAATCAGCACGCCTTTATCGAAATCAAGTGGTAGAAGTAAACGGAAATTTAGTGACGTAATTTCGAAATTTCCAAGAAAAGTAGGAACTGGTGTGAACTAAGAATAAAGTTATCGGCTTAGTATGTTGCAATACTATCGGTGTGCCGCAGTTACACAACGTAAATGAAGATACGAGAATTGAGGGATTGATGAGACAAGAAAAGTTTAAAGAGCTTAAGTAAGAGTCTATAGTGTCAAAAGAAAGTGAAGCAGTGCTGCAAGACAGTTACGTGCTTTCAGAAATGATAATCTTCTACTGACGCTGATTTCATAAACGGATGTCAAATTAAAACCGCAAAGATTATTTTCGCGGTAAAAGTGAACGTTTTCCTGACAGTCTCTTTGTATCTGAAACCAGTTGCGGAAAGAATTACTGATTTTTCTGAAGATTTAAGCATTTTCATCAAAGGAAGATCATTGAGCTTAGAAACTTCTTTCACTGCCTGTGAGAAGGGTATAAATGTGGGAGGCGTAGATCTTATTAGCTGTGTTTCTTCGTTTGCCGCACAAATTTCTGCATTTTTGAAGGGTTGTTGGACCTATTATGAACGTGAGACATTGATATAAGGCAAAATACATTTTACTACCTTTCTGAGTTCTGCAAGAATGCAATCTGCTTTGTCAAAATTAACTTTCATTGCTGCGCATAAAGCTCCTTTCGTAGTCAAAAAACAGTTGTTTTGTGTCACCACTGCAAAAGAAACAAAGCGAAATCTATGATGGATCTAAGATTCATCATATTCCTTGCATAATGTATCAAGAAGTATTAAGCGTCAAAGTAATAATGAAGAAAATTGGGTTGAATCTGTCAAAGAAAGAAAATTGATTAGATCTCGAGGTTTAACTCAGTGACAGTTCTCTTTCGTAAGTCTGTAACACTGTACGGAGCTATGTTAGCTGTCGTACACCAAACATAAGCATCTTTTGACAATTTTCATTTGCAATATTTGCCCTTCAGAATCAAAACACTTCCACGGTTTACCTCTAAAAGTGCAAGAAAAATGCCAGATCACGTGTGAACCCGGTAAGGCATTCAAACATGAACTAATTACTTGGGAAAAGAAGAATGAAGGTCTGACCCGCTCTCAGACATTCAGCATGAACAAATTGTAATCTCCCCCCACCTTCCTTTCTCCATCTGTTGTCCACATTAAAGTCTTTTATGAAGATTTGAGAGGAGCGAAGATTACAATAAACTTTTGAGTTTACTTAGCTAATCATGTTGAGTTGGCTCCAGTTCTTCTTGTCTAGGGGTCTGTTTCTTGAAGCTGAAAATTTCACATTTTAGATCCTCACTGTTGATTTGAACTAAATAAATCTGAAGATTGTTGTTGCAGAATTAGGTACATATATTTGCTCACATTTTAGATATCATACAGTATTTTGATTTTTCACATTAACAAATCCGACATTGCTTTGTTCGCACAAAAATACAAAAATACCTCCGATCACATCAGAGGCATGCTTACGACTCCCTTCACTCTGCGGAAATAACGCTATTCCAAAGGGATTACAATTCTTCTTGACAAATGAATTTCTACCAATTAACGTTACATTATTAATTTCGAATATTATTTCATAAATGAATCCAAACATAAATATAGTAAACAGCACAGGATTGCGTAATTAATAACATACATCTTAACTGTGCTAATAACTCGTAATTTCAAATGATTCTAAAAAAAATTAAACTGTACATTCAGAAATAGTACTTATCGATTATAACATCGAAACTAAAATATTTTATAACGTAATTCCTTTTCATAAATTTTAGCTTGAAATATAAGATACTGTGTATAAAATTATATGAAAGTTTTCAGAAAAGCAACTGAGGTTATATTGAACCTGTCCAAAATAATACTGGAGTCGACAACGACTGTTGAGGAAAAGTAATGCCTGAAGAGGATGTCCCGTTATAAAATCTAGTTCAAATGATACTTATACACAGCAGAAATGTAGGAAAATTTTTTAGCCCGACAACTGAAGGTGAAACAAACTTAGCGTATTTTAATATTTTGGAAGACTGTTCCTTTGCTTTATTCAGTTTGTTCAAGAAATGTTTAGTCAGTTCCTAATCATATCCAAACTGAGTTAATTGAGACCCAGTGCAATTCAGATTTTAAGGCAAAATCCAGTGAAGTGGGCGCGCCTGGACTTTACGAATATTTACCTGCTTCGTTTGAAAATATCAGAAAATTTGCATATCAAATTATATCTCTGCTTGGAACTATTTCTAGGTATAAACAGTTATTTACAGTCATGTAGGGAAATAAGTATCCTGTCAGATAAGGATTTACTATTTTGCACTACTGGCCATTAAAATTGCTACACCAAGAAAAATGTAGATGATAAACGGCTAGTAATTCGACAAATATATTATATTATAGCTGACATGTGATTACATTTTCACTCAATTTGGGTGCATAGATCCTGAGATATCAGTATCTAGAACAACCACCTCTGGCCGTAATAACGCCCTTGACACGCCTGGGCATTGAGTCAAACAGAGCTTGGATGGCGTGCACAGGTACAGCTGCCCATGCAGCTTCAACACGATACCACAGTTCATCAAGAGTAGTGACTGGCGTATTGTGACGAACCAGTTGCTCGGCCACCATTGACCAGACGTTTTCAGTTGGTGAGAGATCTGGAGAATGTGCTGGCCAGGGCAGCTGCCGAACATATTCTGTATCCAGAAAGGCCCGTACAGGACCTGCAACATGCGGTCGTGCATTATCCTGCTGAAGTGTAGGGTTTCGCAGGGATCGAATGAAGGGTAGAGCCACGGGTCGTAACACATCTGAAATGTAACGTTCACTGTTCAAAGTGCCGTCAATGCGAACACGAGGTGACCGAGACGTGTAACCAATGGCACCCCATACCATCACGCCGGGTGATACGCCAGTGTAGCGATGACGAATGCACGCTTCGAATGTGCGTTCACCATGATGTCACCAAACACGGATGCGACCATCATGATGCTGTATACAGAACCTGGATTCGTCCGAAAAAATGACGTTTTGCCATTCGTGCACCCAGGTTCGTCGTTGAGTACACCATCGCAGGGGCTCCTGTCTGTGATGCAGCGTGTAGGGTAACCGCAGTCATGATCTCCGAGCTGATAGTCCATGCTGCTGCAAACGTCGTCGAACTGTTCGTGCAGATGGTTGTTGTCTTGCAAACGTCCCCATCTGTTGTCTCAGGGATCGAGACGTGGCTGCACGATCCGTTACAGCCATGCTGATAAGATGCCTGTCATCTCGACTGCTACTGATACGAAGCCGTTGGGATCCAGCAAGGCGTTCCGTATTACCATCCTGAACCCACCGATTCCATATTCTGCTAACAGCCATTGGATCTCGACCAACGCGAGCAGCAATGTCGCGATACGATAAACCGCAATCGCGATAGGCTACGATCCGACCTTTATCAAAGTCGGAAACGTGATGGTACGCATTTCTCCTCCTTACACGTGGCGTCACAACAACGTGTCACCAGGCAACGCCGGTGAATTGCTGTTTGTGTGCGGGAAAACGGTTGGAAACTTTCCTCATGTCAGCACGTTGTAGGTGTCACCACCGGCGCCAACCTTGTGTGAATGCTCTGAAAAGCTAATCATTTGCATATCACAGCATCTTCTTTCTCTCGGTTAAATTTCGCGTCTTTAGCACGTCATTTTCGTGGTGTAGCAATTTTAATGGCCAGGAGTGTATCTTGGGTCATTTATAAAAGCAATCACTGTAAAAAAAATTTTCGCCGACGTAAAAAAGCTAGTATCACAAAAGAAATGTCAAATATGAGAAATAAAACAATCTTTTTTTGCTCTTCTCTTTATCTATGCTGTCCATTCAAAATAAACATACATTTCTCTGAAATGTAAGGGGCTTTCAAAATAAACCTGCATTTCTGTGATTTTGCTTTTCTCCCCAGTATATTTGGTCTGGGTTCAATACATGCTTGTGCTGCACGCAGTTATTAGGTACCTACAAGAATACTGAGCTTGCGCAGACAACAATCGCAGTGCACAACTGGAAGATACACAGTGGATGTAAAAGACGTAAATCTTTCTGTGTCAAATGGTTGAACTCTTGGGTGTGTATGTATGTATGTATTGGACTGGGGACCTAGGAACGAGGAGAGACTTCGTCCCGCTGTAGCCCTCATTGGTTCACAACCCCACAACAGGCCACAGCAGTCCACCCACACCACCGCCGCCCCACTCCGAACCCAGGATTATTGTTCGGTTCGGCCCCTAGTGGACCCCCCCTCCCCCCTCCGGGAACGTCTCATACCAAACGAGTGTAACCCTAAATGTTTGAGTGGTGGTAGATTAGTTATGGTGTACGCGGACGTGGAGACTGTTTGCGCAGCAATCGCTGACATAGCGTAACTGAGGCGGAATAATGGGAACCAGCACGCATTCGCCGAGGCAGATGGAAAACCGCCTTAAAAACCATCCACAGACTTGCCGGCACATCGGACTTCGACACCAGTCCGCCTGGCGGATTCGTACCGGGGACTGGCACGCCTTCCCGCTCGGGAAGCAGCGGGTCAGACCGCGCGGCTAGCAGGGCGGGCGAACTCTTGGGTACTTTACAGCCAAGAGTACAATTCTCTATTTACATTGGCGCTGAACAATGACATCGTTGAGATTCGGAAAGTAAGAGCACTGATGATACATCTATAGATCTGAATGAGATTTTTCACTCTGCAGCGGAGTGTGCGCTGATATGAAACTTCCTGGCAGATTAAAACTGTGTGCCCGACCGAGACTCGAACTCGGGACCTTTGCCTTTCGCGGGCAAGTGCTCTACCAACTGAGCTACCGAAGCACGACTCACGCCCGGTACTCACAGCTTTACTTCTGCCAGTACCTCGTCTCCTACCTTCCAAACTTTACAGAAGCTCTCCTGCGAACCTTGCAGAACTAGCACTCCTGAAAGAAAGGATATTGCGGAGACATGGCTTAGCCACAGCCTGGGGGATGTTTCCAGAATGAGATTTTTCACTCTGCAGCGGAGTGTGCGCTGATATGAAACTTCCTGGCAGATTAAAACTGTGTGCCCGACCGAGACTCGAACTCGGGACCTTTGCCTTTCGCGGGCAAGTGCTCTACCAACTGAGCTACCGAAGCACGACTCACGCCCGGTACTCACAGCTTTACTTCTGCCAGTACCTTTTCATCTATAGATCTGCTCTGTTAAATAACATGTAAAGAACTTTTGCCTCATAGTGTATACTGGTAACAGATTTTAAGATTACAAAATTACATCAATAAAGATATTAACACAAATATTAGCGGGAAAAACATATACCTTACTGTTCATGCGGCTGTTTCACATTCGCAGTACAGCTATAATTATTCTCCTCCGGTATGTCATCTTCAATTAATATGGGCTCTGCAATGTTATGCTACGTAATTTGCCAGCTGACATACAGGAGGACAATAATTACAGCTGTACTGCAAATGTCAGAGAGACACATAAACACTAATATGCAATACTAAGGTACATATTTTTATTGCTAATATTTCTGTTACTACTTTTATTAATGAAATGGCTTCAAATGGTTCAAATGGCTCTGAGCACTATGGGACTCAACTGCTGAGGTCATTAGTCCCCTAGAACTTAGAACTAGTTAAACCTAACTAACCTAAGGACATCACAAACATCCATGCCCGAGGCAGGATTCGAACCTTCGACCGTAGCGGTCTTGCGGTTCCAGACTGCAGCGCCTTTAACCGCACGGCCACTTCGGCCGGCTATTAATGAAATACCATAGTATCAAAAACTGTTCCTGGCATGTATTATGACGCAAAAATCCTTATAATGTTATT
Organism: Schistocerca nitens; assembly: GCF_023898315.1. Lineage (NCBI taxonomy): Eukaryota > Metazoa > Arthropoda > Insecta > Orthoptera > Acrididae > Schistocerca > Schistocerca nitens. The sequence continues at coordinate 509,099,950 of NC_064615.1, forward strand.
TAACAAAGAGTAAATTAACACGCTGACGATGGAGAAAGTTCTCCAAAACATATTTGGATACTAAAACAAGAAGAATCGTGTGTACTGAAGGCAAAACCACATATCCATATTAGATATCAGGAAGGAAACGAGGACAAGAAAAGAGGTTCGGTCACAAGATGACCAGTGTGGTATAATGTTGCCACTGTGTAACCTCCCCGTGAGAAATTTAAAAAAAAAAAGGTCAATATTAGTGAAATTGTAACCTGCCACAAAACTGCATAATTAAAAATGAGCTAAGTGTAACCTCCCCACAAAAATAAATGAAAATATTTAAATGTGAATGGTCATCGTGCTAAACGTAACCTCCCAGTAGAAATAAAAGAAACTCTATGATAATGAAAACGACCCAAATGTTTGCTCCGCACAAAAATTATAGAATAATAATGACCCAAATGTAAACTCGACATAAAAATTGAGAAATCAAGATTAATCCTTAAACCCACAATAATAGGGCAGCATCGCTGACCTTAGGCCATGTGCAATAATTAATCTGATAAATTGATTCTGGGAGGAAAAACATAGGAAATATTGTTTCAATTGGAATGATTCTTTTCTTAAAAACGATTGGTTTGAAAACAAAATTATTATTGGGGCATTTCTTGAACAAATTAATTACAATTAACAGATGTTATTGGCTGAGCGCAATGCTGCTTCATTACCTTATTTAACAATATACCTCGTCCCGAACCTTGACCAGAGACCCATGTCGACGCCCGCCGACTCCTCACACACTACTTCCGACCGAGTACAACTCGCAACTGAACTGTTCCTGCCGACTCGCTACACGCAACTATAAACAACTCTCTGGTCAGAGATTCTGTCATGCCTCGCCATCGCTGTTAATGAAAACATATGAAACGTACGCGTTTCAACTGTCGCTGTGCACATTAAGCGTCTTGATAAACTGTTTCACTTAGTGCAAAATATCCTGGTTTCATTTCTACTTTTCCAGATGCTAACTATGTTGGGGATTACTATAGTCAGTTAGTGGCAGATTCGCTGTTTCCTTGCGGCGGGAGATGTTTGGCAGGACAGTTGTTGCTGTAGAAGAGTGCGTATCAAATACGAGTGCGCTGCATATGTTTATGGAGTTCATTTTTACAATAAATTTACATTACATATGAAAAAAGGAAAAACGAAACTACTATTCTTTTTGCAAGATTTTTCCTGTCATATTCCTCATCCCATTGTGAGAAAAGCGATTCGCTTGGGAAATAAATCTGTTTTAACTGTGATACGCTAGAATCTTAGTTTCGTAAATAACTACTTACTTTGTCATTACTTATCACTGTAATTGTGAAATATCGCCATTAGCCACGTACCCATTAACGCAGTACTGAAAAATGTCATCGCTTTCTAACTGCTGCCGGCCGGTGTGGCCGAGCGGTTCTAAGCGCTACGGTCTGGAACCGCGAGACCGCTACGGTCGCAGGCTCGAAACCTCCCTCGGGCATGGATGTGTGTGATGTCCTTAGGTTAGTTAGGTTTAAGTAGTTCTAAGTTGTAGGGGACTGATAACCTCAACAGTTAAGTCACATACTGCTCAGAGCCGTTGTTTCTAATTGCTTCCCTATAAGCTTAAGATCAAACTTTGCTACATATGAAATTCAGCTGTAAGTGCGTTAAAGGTTTGGATTTGAAATGATATGTGATAATCGTCTGTGTACACGGATAAGTGGAAGAGAAGGCTATATGTTAACATCGTGCCCATCTTAACTAAGGAGCAGAACATTTCTATCTTTATGCTAGCATATTCGTGAAGTCTCCCCAGTTCTTCAAATTACTGATGCGACGTTGAGCGCTGGGGTCACATTATGAGCAGGAGGTTAGGCACGGAGTGTAGATGAGTGATTCAGTATATGTCTTGCGGCGACAGCGACACAGTAGTATCTGTAATAACATCTATTTATAGTGGTGAGTTTACGAAGTTCGAGAATGTCTTCAGGGCAGGTGACAGCCGGGCGAAAGCGCGCGAAGAAGTGCTCATGCCGTATCAGCAAGACGTGATGTCGCACTTCAGATCAGTCAGCCATGGCAGCATGTTGTGCTGGCGGCAGCGGGGGGACGAAAGGCGTCGCCTGGCCAGATGTTCTGTAATAAAGTGTGACTCCCACCTCAGTGCTCTCGAAGACAGCCTGTCACTTGCTCAGGTGAGGACAATCGACTGTGGTCCAGGATGTCGGTTGTCGTGAAGAGATCACAGCTTGAAGATTACCTATGATGACCCTTAGTGGAGGCCGACCGACAGCACACCAGTCTTCTCATACGCGATGCGCCTGTTGACAGCAACTGCAGATGACAGCTGTGATAAGCATCATGTTGGCTGCGATTCGGTAGTTAGCTAGCGGGTAGCAGGCAGACCATTATCGATCAACTTGTCGTACTTTTACGGAAACCCAACAGACTGACATTTCTCTAGTTCTAGTGACACGGACAGAATGGCAACACGACTTAATGTTTGTCTGAGCTCCGAAAGCCTCGTTATTTAAAGGGCGAGACTGCTACTATGACGCGGTGGCTGAGGCGACGTTGCGTCCTAGTGTATCGGTGTCGTCGCGTTCCTTTCCTCGGTGCGGTAATTCAATAATTGTTCTGGGATGCCAAATTCGCGCCTTTTTTGTCTACGCTTAACTCTGCAATGGCGCTCTGGTGTTGGAGTTACGAAGTGTTACTTCACACTACCTTGTTATGTGCCGGTCGGCCGGTGTGGCCGAGCGGTTCTAGGCGCTTCAGTCTGGAACGGCGCGACCGCTACGGTCGCAGGTTCGAACCCTGCCTCGGACATGGATGTGTGTGATGTTCTTAGGTTAGTTAGGTTTAAGTAGTTCTAAGTTCTAGGGGACTGATGACCTCAGATGTTAAGTCCCATAGTACTCAGAGCCATTTGAACCATTTTTTTGTTATATGCCACTGTGAAGTTCGCGTTTCTGCCTTCTTCGTTTGGAGGATCTGTGGCAATGCTCGCTTCATGCCCTAACGTCCCGTTACATCGGCTGTACGTCTTGTTGACATTCCGATTGGCACACTAGCTCAGAGGTAGCCTTCTCTGAACTTAAAGAAAATTAAACATATACAACAAAATTATTTGCTGTGCAACATTACATGAAAAAGAGCATATGACGTTCATTACGTTTTTCTCGAGAAATATAAGTATCATACGAATGATGTTGATTGTAGAATAGCTGCTACGATATGGAAAGTATGATATGAGACTGAGGCTTTTATTTAGGCTGCGAGCGTGCTCAGGTACCTCAGAGGGTGAAAGAGTTACCCGTGAATGTATTGACCCAGGTACGAGTCATAGACGACAGGTAGTTTAAATCTGTTAAGAAGTTCCTGAAAGCGTACACTTCCCCATCTCTAAATTGTTAATATGTTGTTGACAAAGCTAGGAAGGGTCTCTTCTGCTCTACTTCCATTCTCTTTTGTAATTTTCCATGGCATACGAAAGAAGGAATCAGATCATTTGCTACACTTAACGCTGAGGCCACCTCAAGCCCAATTTTGAAACCAATAAACCAACGAATTCTCTCAAAACATGTTACCAGGCGAATCAATAATTTTTTGCGTAGTAAATTCGGCCACAGTTGCACATATCGTGGTTTCTTAATACAATGAAGGAAATTACTGCACAGATACAACAGTCACTATACCTGCTTCCATGCAGGAAATATTGTTTCAACCAAATAAATCAACCAGGAAACTTTACTTAATCCCTCATGCGTTAGCGTATTGACGTATGTGACAGACGTGGAAGAGAAACATTTGTTACTAGCTCATTATGTTTTGCACACGGAAAAAGTGTATTTTTCAAATACGTTTTATGTTTATATTATAGCACCAAGTCATTTTCAGCATGAAGTGGGCGAAGATACATTGTTGGTTATTGTTAGAAACAAATTAAACGCTACTGACTGGGGAAAATGCATAATAAAAAGATTCAATTTCAGTAAACGCAATCTGAGTGCGTTTCCGTACCATGTAAAATTTCTCAACGTTTCCGCTGCTAATACAGGCGTCCGTTAATGGTGACAATACATTTATCTGTAGATCACTTGAAATAGTAACAGAAAAATTTTAACGTTTTCTTACAGCATGGAACGTTCGCATTCCCAGGAACTTTTTAATAAAATGGTGTCGTCTCCCAAGTTACAATAAAACCTTACCACAACACAATACTAATAACTAGTGTAAATTTAAAAATCATTATTGAATGTAAAGGATAAAATAGTCAAAAGACGAGACGCTAAGTGACCTACCTGCAACAGATTTGCGAGCGTCAAAGTAATAATGAATTTTGTACGAAATTTTCCATCAACGTCGGAAATCAAATCCTGAGCTCAGAAAGAATTAATCGCACGGCATTGTGAGACTCTGAGGAGTCATTGAGTTGCCTGAGTGGAAAACATTAGTTACATTGTATGCTGTCATCTCAATTGTATTTGGTGTTGTTTTTAAATTTATTTATTTTGATTGTATCGTCTTCTCATCTGGTAGGTCCTATAGCAGGCAGTTCTAGAACAATTATTATAATTTTTAGCTGATTGTACATAAATTCTAGATTCATCGGCTATGTTATGTTAATACATCACTACACTAAAACTACATATCTTATGATAAATGTTGGTTCATGTTAACTATGTTAGCATTCAGCTGCAGACTATAACGTATGTTAGTATAATTAAATTACATGTGCTTAAGATTTCGCAATAACGGTGCATCATTTGCTACGTAATATCGTACCTAACTACTCTGTTTACGAGACAATGCCTACCATATTCGAGGCGCATGTTCAGGGGTACAGACGTTGATACATCTAGCACTCAGTTTCAGCCCCCATCCAAGTAACATGGACCCTGTCTAATAAGGATCCTCCTGAGTGCAAGGTCGCAAAAGCCAATGATGTTTACGGCATTCGATGCCCTACATACTGTCTACCATGCAACCACAATAGTGGTTGCCAATGGCAACACGGCGCGGGGCCTGGAGGTGCCCAATGGTGAGCACAGCATGAGGTTACGAAGAGTAGTTGAACTGCTTAGTCGATGAGTAACTCACAACAGTGCTGCAATGCTAGTGGTGTTGATACAAAGCAGAACAATGGAACGATAAACAAAGCAAACATTGTACGAGGGTCGGTCAAAAAGTAATGCCTCCCATTTTTTTTCTACTTAAAGAAATTAAGTTAAGTGAAAAATTTGAATTTGGCGCCATTCCTCAAACCTTCTTCTGCAATCCACTGCAGTAGTAACTTTCTGTGTCAACAGGTGGCAGCAAAGCAGAAGTTTGTAAGATGGCCGACATCGATGTTCGTTTGAGACAGCGTTGTGTGATTGAATTCTTGAATGCAGAAGGTGAAACGCCAATACGCATTCATGAAAGACTGAAGAAGGTGTATGGTGTTGTGACAGTGGATGTCAGCACTGTTAGACGATGGGTTCGTCGTTGTAAGGAAGCTGAAGGGCAAACACCGTTGACTGACGAAAAGCGGAGCGGCAGGCCGGTGAGTGCAGTGACTCCACACAACATTCAGCAAGTTGATGACATCATTCGTGGTGACCGTCGGGTGACTGCAGATGAAGTGTGTCGCATTATTTCTCTTAGTAAAGGCAGTGTGATCACGATTGTTAAACAATTGGGGTACTCAAAAGTTTGTGCACGGTGGGTTCCAAGAATGTTAACCGATCAGAATAAAGAGGCAAGGAAAACAATAGCCTCCCAACACTTGCAGCGCTTCCGTTTGGAGGGAGATGAGTTTCTGAAAAAAATTGTGACCGGGGACGAAACATGGGTGCATTTTTTTGAACCCGAATCAAAGAGGCAGTCAATGGAGTGGCGTCACACAAGCTCGCCGAGGAAGAAAAAATTCAAAACTGTGCGATCGGCAGGGAAAGTTATGGCAACAGTTTTCTGGGATACAGAGGGTGTGATTCTGGTTGATTTTTTGGAGCAGGGATGCACAATAAATTCTGTTCAATACGTCACAACCCTCAAAAAACTTAAAGCACGTCTTCAGCGAGTTCGCCCAACAAAATCAATGGAAGATGTTCTTCTTTTGCATGACAATGCAAGACCACACACCAGTCGTCACACCTCTGACGAGATTGTCAAAATTGGATGGGAAGTTTTGCCTCATCCCCCATACAGCCCTGACCTGGCACCATCAGACTTCCATCTGTTCGGGCCACTAAAAGAAGCTCATCGTGGGATTCATTTTGAAGATGAGGAGGCCGTCAAAACATCCGTGCGTCAATGGCTTAGGAAGCAGAGCTGTGATTTTTACCGTGCTGGGATACATGCCCTTGTTCAAAGATGGACCAAAACTGTAGAGATGGGCGGAGATTACATTGAAAAATGACAAAATGATCCTCAATGTTGTGGTTTTCAACCTATGTAATTGCATTTAAATTTCCTGACAATTAAACGTAGAAAAAAAATAGGAGGCATTACTTTTTGACTGACCCTCGTATTACATCTACAAGAACCATTATCGAAATTAACGTTTAGTAAGAAAGGAACCCAAGGAATTTCGCACGGTGAGAAAGAAGCGGCGGATTAAATATTAACGTTACAGCAAGGTGAGTCAGTGGAATGTGTGGTGCCGTATACGCTCGGTTGTGCGGAAAATGTACATGGTAGGAAGTGATAATGAAACATATTTTGAGCCGTGTAGTTCATCATCTTTGTCGGCCAGCGAGGCACAAACCCGTCTCCAGTGAAACGTAGTGAAGGACAATCGACGTGCAAGCAGCAGATACTAAACCTAATTACGTACATGGAAGATCATCCGCAGCATTATAAAAGAAAAAAAAAGATATTATGAGCAGATTACGAATAAGTCCGCAGCAATATGACAGTGTAGGGCATAAGAAAAACTACGGATACTTACGGGAGGACAAGGCGCACTTGTTACAAAAGCTGGTGTTTGCACGTTTCAAGGAACCTCGATAAAATTTACAGAATGTGTTATGATAATGACCTACTATGTTATTATGTTATGCACATCAAATTGTGCGCAACATAGAGTACAGTGATTTCAACGGAAGCAGTGGATGACTGCATAATCTCAAAAAATGCCACAAACTTGGAAGACGTAAGTTAACGAAATTTCAAACGAAGAGTCGACTTGACGATGGACAGCAAACTGCAAAATCGGCCTGAAAATTTTTAAATGAAATAAACAAACTTATTGCATAGTTCATTAAGGAATTTGTTTTCAACTCCGACCAATCGGGATTTGAAGAGGGAATGCATATGAAACGAACTCTGGAAATTAGAGGTACCAAGAGAGCTGTATCAAGATCAACTAACATCAATGCCTTAGGCTTAACGCATTCGTATACAATTATGCCGACTGTTAATCTGGACGGTAAACTGGCTGGAAAGTTATTTATTGTGCTGCCGGAAGTTAGAGTGCTCTGCCCTCTGTGATTCTTTCTCGTGTGCTTGATCTTGCAAGGGCAGTGGGGAATATTTACGTCACAGCAAGCAAGATTAGGAAAATGGGCGTAAGTGATCTACAACTGTCGTATGAGCGCTGCTTTTGTCCAAAGACTAGTCAACTTTATTTTGCTTGATTCCCCGTCAGCGTATAAAAATCATGCTCCTTTAGAGTAAACTATGCCTCCTGGAAGGTGTGTGATAGTGCAATTCATACCACCTCAAACCACTGGACAAATTCAGGCTAAGGATGTTCGTTTTTTTCGTGTCTATAAAACATATGAGGACTATCTTACAGCCATGACCTAAAAGATAGCCAGTTTCATGATAAGCTCCACGACAGACTGTTTCACATTCGGTTGCATGCCATCACATTTCATCAGTTCTAATCACTCCATTACTCCAATATGTTTCAATATGCATTTTATAAGAATGAATACCTAGTTGAACGTCCTGCACAGTTTGTAACTCCCAAGGGGTTATCCTTCGGTCTTCATGGTGAGAACCTTTGTGATCACTGTGGCGCGCCATTTTTCATTCGGTGTTCTGAACTTGAATGCTGACGATGTCCATTTTGTGAACTATAATAAATACATCCCATAGAAGGTTGATTTCTGCACCTCCCGGACATTCATTTTCTGTCGCCCTCCTGATGCATATGGTGAGTCATAGGAGCTAATATTCTCCCTGTCGAAATTGTTAACACTAGGCTTTCAAACGAGCCTTACTCAGGTGGTTCCTTGTAAGCCTTGCAACCAGTGCATCTCGTTATATTGTTGTAGTGATCAGTGAGAAGATCAGATGGATAGCTCCGCCCACACCAGCTCTCCTGACAGTACTCCGCTTCATTACCAGCGTACTTACAGTGTTAAATGACTGATGAATGCACACTGAGTGCAGAGCTGTATTTGTTTTCCTGATTATGACAGCTCACTGGTACTGACGTCCAGCGTCAGCTCCTTGATTAGCGCCATCCGATAGATCGGGCACTACAACACCGCATACTGTCACTTCGCGTCGCTTAACGCAAATGTTTTGTTATAGTTTGCTCAGCCTTGCTCAACATCATGGACTTTATGGTCCGTACTACAATATTTAGAAACGGCTGTGGTGCAAATTTAAGGTGTTACGAGCTTCGCCACAATAAATGTGAAACATCTCCCTGTAACAAAACGACTCACACACACACACACACACACACACACACACAACACACACTCACACACACACACACACATTATCCGCTCGCAGGTACTTCTGTTGAGTAGTGGTTGTCAATCAAACTATGATTTTAGTTCTCCCTTAAAGTTATCCTCATTGTCTGTCAGCTCTTTTAATTCACTACGGTGGCTGTCCAATATCTTTCACAGCAAGGTTTGCCACTTTGTCAGCCAAGTTAAGCCGTGAATTGTAGAGGGTTTTGTATTGCGACTTTACGAATACTACCGTTGTTTTCATATAGTGAAATTTCGTTACGACGAATCTCCATAAAGGAGTAAAAATGGTGTTGCTGTTTGCGTCGCTAGACATTCATGCAATTGTCTACATGAGACACCCGGATCTACGCCACATATAATCTTTATTGCTCGTGCTTGTGGAGCGAATACCATAAATTATGTTTACTTGTATAACTACCCTACAGTATTTCTCACCTTCGACCGTTGATTCTAGTAGACTGGCCTTGCTGTGCAGAAGCTATGGGCTGGTGTGGCTCCAACATAAACCACGTGGCTGTTCGCAAAACGTGGCGGGATTTCAAATCAGCGGTCTGCCATCCTATGTTTGTATAGTATTTTACCCACATTTCACAATTGACTGACAAACGCTTCCAACAAAAATTACTTTTTTATTTGCAAAAAATTATGTCAGAACTACATTTGACCTGGATTTGTTCACAGTACAATTTATAAAATTTAACAAATACATCGAACGCCCCTCTGGTGGGCAGCGGGACGAAATTACTATAAACTATCAATTAAAGTAAAATGTCATTAAAATTCTTTTAAACAGTAAGAGTGGGCTCGTGTCAAAACTTTAAACATTGGATTCGCCGCGTTTTGAGCTCTAGTCACTTATAAAAGAAAATGGTATATGGGAATTATGCGAACTATAGGTGCCAAAATTGTCGACTTTAGGAGCAGGTCCATTTTAGAGTATCAATTTTAGGTGCACTTCAAAGGTTCAGTTCCTACTATTTTTACAAAAGTTTAAACTATCAGTTTAAAAAAAAATGATATTTTAGATGAAAGGTGAGACTTTGAAGTTTCAGAAAATAATTTTGGAGCCTAGATTTATTTAATAGTATTAGACAGTAGAAATAAATTCTCTTCATTTGTCGACTATAGGTGCTCTTACCTTATTATAATCTCACTTGTATATACAAAAAGGCGCGTATGTGCAGATGGCTTAAAGTTTTTCCGTTTCAGGGCCTGTATCCAAAGCTGCCTTCGGTTTTCATTCTTAGGGAACCTATGAGTAGGAACGAGAAACAGTTATACTTACTTCTGTAACCGAATTATCACAGATACTTTCCAAAATGTAATATGAGTCTGACTTTACATGCATCACTTTCAACACTTCAATTTACGTGATACTCTATTTCAAGTGTAACAAACATATAAAAGTCACTTCAGCAGATTTCAATTAACGCATCTGCACTATCATAGAAACACTTGCACGTGAAATGTAATGCCATTTCCCCCGACAAAACGCCGAGTACAGCCACAAGCGCAACATGAAACAACCATGTTTTGCCAACATTCACGTAACTTTAGCCCAGAGATGTTGGAGCCACGAAAATGACGTCAGGGCCAGTCTATTATATTTATGGTCGAAGTTTCTCACATTACGTTAGCGCAAACATACAAAGGAACTACGAAACACTTTAATCACGGAAGTCTGTTACTATACGCAGAGGAAAAGCTGCTGAACATAGTAAGAAGTAAAGTAATATGTGATCTCCATTTCAAATTCCGATCAGTGTAGATACACAGAAACTTTGAATTTTTTGTTTTATATCTCGCCTTTTTCCCATGTCTTACTGTTACTGTCGGAGTTGCGCCTTATACAGGAAAGCATTAACTGTGATTCTTCCAAGTTAAGTCATAGTCCATTTACAGAAAACCAGTCACTCATTTACGGAGAGCATCTGTAATGGACGTGTGGTATTTTGCATCATCTATGTATGATGTGAAGTCGTTTGCGATGTAGTGCGTCACATCGCAAAGAGAAACTTTCGCTAGATTATAATCGGCGGACATCCTATTACCATTGGCCTTCAGTGCACAATATTTTTGCTTGTTTTAGAACATTTTTCAATTTCACACTCATGGACTTAAAACGACAGAAAATCATCGGTCTGCCGTGACACAAGGTATTTACGAACGCAAGACACAGTAGATCCTGACACAGCTTGGCGTTCCCAAACAGGCGGTGTTGCTGCAACTCGGAAGCGGTTTGCGAGGTATCAGCTGTTACAACATTACGGCTATCTACTGCGATACGAGGCGGGCCAGGTTTTAAAAGATCGGAACGCAATGAGTGTAAGAATTCCTCAGCTCGATTTAAACCATTTCATTTTCTACGTTTCCCAGCATCGGGTAAGACGAACATGGAGCTGCTTCGACGTCTAATGGGGTCATGAAATTACTAGCAAACTAAATCACGAGTCAGGACATCTATACACAACTACACGTTCTTGAAATTGTTACATTATAACACGTCGACTAAGTAGGCCAGAAAAGGCGGTCACAATATGGATATTTCTGCGCTCTAACTGTTGAAACTGAATGCTACAGGTAACCACGTAACAGTATCTACATCTACATCTAACTCCGCAAATCGCTTTACGGTAATAACGGAGGGTACTCCTATTACCAATATCTTTTGCCCACTCCCTCTTCCATACGCCAATCGTATGTGAAAAGAATAATTGTCGTTAAACCTATGTATTAGGTTTGCCTTCTCTGATTTTGTCGTTATGGTCATTTCGCGAGACATGTGTGATGTGAGAGGAAGAAATGCACAGGTGTCCAGAACGTAAGGAAGGAAGTAGATTTCGTAAGATATCGTCGCTTCCAAGTAATGTAGCTCGACGAAACTTGGATTACGCGTAGACTGAACTGCTACAGTTTAGTACATCTACATCTACGTGATCAGTCCGCTATTCACAAAAAAGTACTTGGCAGACGGTTCGATGAACCACCTTCAAGCTGTCTCCCTACCGTTTCACTCTCGAACGGCACGCGGGAAAAACGAGCACTTAAATTTTTCTATGTGAGCTCTGATTTCTCTTATTTTATCGTGATGATCATTTCTCCCTATGTAGGTGCGTGGCAACAGAATGTTTTCGCAATCGGAGGAGAAAAATGCTGATTGAAATTTCATGAGAAGATCCCGTCGTAACGAAAAACGCCTTTGTTTTAATGATTGCCACTCCAATTCACGTATCATGTCTGTGACACAATGTCCCCTATTTCGCGATAGTACAAAACGAGCTGTCCTTCTTTGTACTTTTTCGATATCATCCGTCAGTCCCACCCGATGTGGATCGAACACCGCACAGCAATACTCCAGAATAGGGCGGACAAGCGTGGTGTAAGCAGTATCTTTAGTAGACCTGTTGCACCTTCTAAGTGTTCTGCCAATGAATCGTAGTCTTTGGTTTGCTCTACCCACAATATTATCTATGTGATCGTTCCAATTTAGGTTATTTGTAATTGTAATCCCTAAGTATTTAGTTGAATTTACAGCCTTCAGATTTGTGTGACTTATCGCGTAATCGAAATTTAGCTGATTTCTTTTAGTACTTATGTGAATAACTTCACACTTTTCTTTATTCAGGGTCAATTGCCACTTTTCGCACCATACGGATATCTTATGTAAATCATTTTGCAATTTGATTTGGTCATCAGATGACTTTACAAGACAGTAAATGACAGCATCATCTGCAAACAATCTAAGACGGCTACACAGATTGTCTCCTATGTCGCTAATATAAATCGGAACAATAGAGTGCCTATAACCCTTCCTTGGGGAACGCCAGATATTACTTCTGCTTTACTCGATGACTTTCCGGCTAAGGTAACTGAAAGAAATACGCAATGAGACGAACAGAAACGACATTTTTATTGAAAGGCAGTCATTACGATTCTTTACGGTCCACTGGAAAGTACAGAAGGCGGGACATTGTTGTTAATAGGCCGTGCATGCTTTGCAACGTTCTCCCGTGCCCAGCACAAAATTGTGTTAGGGCGTTCCATCCGTCCACCACCACGGATGACCACTGTTGGATGCTCGTTGGTGACTGTGGAGGTGTTGCAACGCGTTCGCAACGCATCCCACCGGTGGCCAATGGGATTTAAGTCGGGGGAACAGGCAGGCCACTCCCGTCGCCAAATGTCATCTCGTTCCAAGAATTCCTCCTCTTGCGCTGTTCGATGCGGCCACGTATTGTCATCGATAAGAACGAAGTCAGGACCAAATGAAACCCCGCAAAGGCGCACATGGGGAAGTACGGTATCGCAATTACGTTGACCAGTGAGTGTACCGTATTCAAAGATTTGGAGGTGAGCACGCCCATGCATTAGGCCTCTCCACGCCATAGCACCTGGAACATGAAAACCATCATACTCGACAATGGTGGATATAGCCTCATGTGGTGAGAGGTGTCAACACATAATGCACCCAGAAACATTGTCGACTATCGTTTTGTTGGTCCGTGTGTTATGGTGTGGAAAGGCTTAGTCCTAATTTTGCACGAGCGGACTGACCAAATCGCTACACTCACGGTCAGCGCTATTGTGACACTGTTCTCTTTCCCCATACGCGTTTTGGGGGTCGCAATCGGTCCTGACTTCCTTTTTCGAGGATGACAATGTGCGATCGCATCGATCAGTGCCGGTGAAGAACTCTTGAGACGAGAGGATATTCGACGAATGGATTAGCCTGCCCGTTCCACGAACTTAAATCCCGTTGATGGTGCGTGCGATGCGTTTGGGAGAAATACTGCAGCACGTACATATGCACCAGTGACCATCCAACAGTTGCCAACCGCGCTGCTCTACCGCAAGAACCCATTACGAACCTACCAGCATGGGAGCACCTTGCAGAACACGAACTGCCGTCCCTGGCTATCACTTCCCCTCCTAAGAACCAGTCCCACCTTTTGTAATGTCTAGGGGAACACCATGAGTCGCGCTGACTATAGTGTAGTTATCGACTTCGAATAAAACTACACTACTGGCCAGTAAAATTGCTACACTAAGAAGAAATGCAGATGACAAACGGGTATTCATTGGTAAAATATATTATACTAGAGCTGACATGTGATTGCATTTTCGTCTGGAACCGCGCGACCGCTATGGCTGCAGGTTCGAATCCTGCCTCGGGCATGGATGTGTGTGATGTCCTTAGGTTAGTTAGGTTTAAGTAGTTCTAAGTTCTAGGGGATTGATGACCTCAGAAGTTAAGTCCCACAGTGCTCAGAGCCATTTGAACCATTCTTTGATTACATTTTCACGCAATTTGGGTGCATAGATCCTGAGAAATCAGTACCCAGAACATCCACCTCTGGCCGCAATAACGGCCTTGATACGCCTCGACCATGCAGCTTCAGCACCATACAACAGTTTATCAAGAGTAGTGATTGGCGTACTGTGACCAGCCAGTTGCTCAGGCACCATTGACCAGACGTTTTCAAATGGTGAGAGATCTGGAGAATGTGCTGGCCAGGGCAGCAGTCGAACATTTTCTGTATCCAGAAAGGCCTGTACAGGGCCTGCAACATGCGGTCGTGCATTATCCTGCTGAAATGTAGGGTATCGCCGGGATCGAATGAAGGGTAGAGCCACGGGTCGTAACACATCTGAAATGTAGCGTCCAATTTTCAAAATGCCGTCAATGAAAACAACAGGTGACCGAGACGTGTAACCAATGGCACCCCATACCATCACGCCAGGTGATACGCCAGTATGGCGATGACGAATACACGCTTCCAATGTGCGTTCACCGCGATGTCGCCAAACACGGATGCGACCATCATGATGCTCTAAACAGAACCTGCATTCATCCGAAAAAATGACGTTTTGCCATTCGTGCACGCAGGGTCGTCGTTGAGTACACCATCGCAGGCAGTCCTGTCTGTAACGCAGCGTCAAGGGTAACCGCAGCCATGGTCTCCGAGCTGATAGTCCGTGCGGCTGCAAATATCGTCGAACTGTTCGTGCAGATGGTTGTTGTCTTGCAAACGTCCCCATCTGTTGACTCAGGGATCGAGACGTGGCTGCACGATCCGTTACAGCCATGCGGATAAGATGCCTGTCATCTCGACTGCTAGTGACACGAGGCCGTTGGGATCCAGCACGGCGTTCCGTATTACCCTCCTGAATTCACCGATTCCATATTGTGCTAACAGTCATTGGATCTCGACCAACGCGAGCAGCAATGTCGCGATACGATAAACTGCAATCGCGATAAGCTACAATCCGACCTTTATCAAATTCGGAAACGTGATGGTACGCATTTCTCCTCCTTACACGAGGCATCACAACAACGTTTCACCAGGGAACGCCGGTCAACTGCTGCTTGTGTATGAGAAATCGGTTGGAAACTTTCCTCATGTCAGCACGTTGTAGGTGTCGCCACCGGCGCGAACCTTGTGTGGATGCTCTGAAAAGCTAATCATTTGCATATCACAGCATCTTCTTCCTGTCGGTTAAGTTTCGCGTCTTTAGCACGTCATCTTCGTGGTGTAGCAATTGTAATGGCCAGGAGTGTATTTCTGTTCGTCTGATCGCGTATTTCTTTCAGTTACTTTCTCTACTGTACTTAAGTAGTTTTTTCTATATATGGTCCAAGTTTCATCAAGCTATCTTATTTGGCAGAAGCACATCAAGCGTAAGCTATTTTCGTCCTTAAGTTTTGTCCTCGGACACCTTGACTCTCGTTGGATAGCATCTTTGGAATTCATATTTTTTTCATTTTTGTATAAAAATATCATTTGATATTGAATTACGATACTGATGAATGCACCTTGGTACGGTTTCAACTGCTATATATTGTCTTCTTCAGGCCATGCGTAACGGTTGGAACTGATCGCCTCCTAATGATTGTAGGGAACTAACCCCATAAATAAATTTTATGCATTACACTGAAACGCGTTCACCTCAATTTAACTATCTTAAATGTCATGTAATCGTCTTAGTAATATTGAGTGACGCAGACCAACGCTTAATAGGCCTAAGTGAAATATCGCTGTCGGACACTGAATTAACTCAGTCCTCGCGGGAAAACATCAATCCGCCGTGGATAAGAACAGAACTGAGCGAGAGAAGAACAGACGCACTCTGGCAGGAGAGTATGCCGGCTGGGAGTATGCAGGTTGGAGCTGTTGAACAGTGGCTATAGGTACTGTGGAGCTCCGGTGCGCGTGTCGGGTGCTTGGGTGCGGTGCGAGACACCGTCAATAGCAAAGTTCGCGAAAGAAGTGTTTTTGACCCTGAGAGACGAACAAAACTGGAAAATAATGAAATAAGAGATATCTCAATGCAGTTGAATTGTACTGCAGTATATAATGAGTACATAGACAGAAATTTTTGGCCGTGGCGCTCAAGATATTTAGGGCGACACAGAAAAACTGAATCTGGATGACAAGACGGGAAGGAAACAAGAAAGGAAAAGAGGAAGAGTGCGGTTTATTGTCCCATCGACAAGAAGGTCTTGGATTGTAAAAGGATGGGGAAGGAAATCGGCCGTGCCAATTTCAAAGGGATCATCCCGACATTTGCCTTAAATGATTTAGGGAAATCACATATCGAGACGAAGTGACCATTTATTACTACACAGCTTTCGTTTGGTCATAAATCATAATACAGAAGCGATATGGCACGTTATTAATGAGGTCAAATTGACGCACGAGAAATAACGTACTCTCTTGCTCTTTCTCAGACGCACACACGTATGCATGCGCACACACAAACTCACATACACATACACACACACACACACACACACACACACACACACACACACACGACTAGAACGACATCTCAACTTGAATACAGAACAAGTCAAAAGTTTATATTTCATTACGAAAATTCGTCAGCTAATGTTATTTGCACCCTTTTATTTATAGGCTTCAAGTAGACACGTAGGAGCAAGAGCCAATCTTGCAGAGGGAAGCATATTAATTGGCCGGCCGGTGTGGCTGAGCGGTTGTAGGCGTTTCAGTCTGGAACCGCGCGACCGCTACGGTCGCAGGTTCGAATCCTGCCTCGGGCATTAATGTGTGTGATGTCCTTAGGTTAGTTAGGTTTAAGTAGTTCTACGTTCTAGGGGACTGATGACCTCAGATGTTAAGTCTCATAGTGCTCAGAGCCATTTGAAGCAAGCATATAAATTGAAAAATATCGCAAACCCGCCGTCTTATCATCTCTGTTTTAAAAATATCGGCTCTATTTGTCTACACTTTATTATTGAGAAAAAACTGAGAATAAGCTGCTCTCTCTCTCTCTCTCTCTCTCTCTCTCACACACACACACACACACACACACACACACACACACACGCACCTTTTTGCTATTAAAACAACAAACTAACTTAAATACAGAGTAAGCAAAAAAGTTTTTATTTCATATTTCAGTATGAGTATTCGTCAGCTAACCATACAAGCACCCTTTTATTTACAGGGATGAAGTTGTCACCTCATATCAAGAGACAGTGTTGCAAGGGGAGATACATTAATTTCAAAATATTGGAAACCTGCTATTTTAGTTTTCTGTATTGAAGAGTAATATTTTTCAGAGCCATCGCTCTAGTGTAATGGAGATATCACCATCAAACAGTTTCCCCAGGTCAAGTTTATGGTTTTCTGTGTACTATTCACTCATCCTAGAAGTGTATGTTGATGGTAAACTGGAAAGTTTTGGATATATCTTGGTACGTGACCATTACATATTACCTCAGACAGCCTAAATTAGTGTGCAATCATTCGCTTATAACGAGGGGCGATCAATAAGCAATGAAACACATTTTTTTTCGGGAAGCAGGTAGGTTTTATTTAGGATTCCAGTACACCATATTATTCCACACTCTTTTGGCTGCAAAACCCTATTTTTTAACATGATCTCCGTTCAGTGCACGGCCTTAGCCACCTGACTGGGACGGCCTGTACCCCGTATGGTACCACTCTAATGGCCGACGTCGCAGTCAGCGTCCTGCTACATCAGTAACCTCTGCATCATCCACGTGCTGCTTCCCGCGGAGTGCATCCCTCATTGGGCCAAACAGATGGAAGCCGGAAGGTGCGAGATGCGGGCTCTAGGGTGGATGACAAAGAACAGTCCGTTGAAGTTTTGTGAGATTCTCTCGGTGCGCAGAGTTGTATGATGTCTTGCGTTGTTATGGAGACGTTCGTTAGCATTTTTATAGCGGCGAACACGGTGAAGTCGTTTCTTCATTCCGTGAAAGTAACACAATACAGTTCAGAGTTGATCGTTGGACCATGAAGGAGGACATCAAACGGAACACCTCTTTAGAGTCCCAGAAGACCGGCGCCATGACATTACCGGCTGAGGATGCGGCTTTGATTTTTATCTTCTGAGGAGGGGTAGTTTGACGCCACCCCATGAGTAGAAAACAGGTACCATTTCTTTCCGATTGGAAGTGATGAACCAATGTTTCATCATCAGTGACGATGAAACTTCCTGGCAGATTAAAACTGTGTGCCCGACCGAGACTCGAACTCGGGACCTTTGCCTTTCGCGGGCAAGTGCTCTACCAACTGAGCTACCGAAGCACGACTCACGCCCGGTCCTCACAGCTTTACTTCTGCCAGTATCTCGTCTCCTACCTTCCAAACTTTACAGAAGCTCTCCTGCGAACCTTGCAGAACCAGCACTCGTGAAAGAAAGGATATTGCGGAGACACGGCTTAGCCACAGCCTAGGGGATGTTTCCAGAATGAGATTTTCACTCTGCAGCGGAGTGTGCGCTGATATGAGGACCGGGCGTGAGTCGTGCTTCGGTAGCTCAAATGGTAGAGCACTTGCCCGCGAAAGGCAAAGGTCCCGAGTTCGAGTCTCGGTCGGGCACACAGTTTTAATCTGCCAGGAAGTTTCATATCAGGAGAGCTTCTGTAAAGTTTGGAAGGTAGGAGACGAGATACTGGCAGAAGTAAAGCTGTGAGGACCGGGCGTGAGTCGTGCTTCGGTAGCTCAGTTGGTAGAGCACTTGCCCGCGAAAGGCATAGGTCCCGAGTTCGAGTCTCGGTCGGGCACACAGTTTTAATCTGCCAGGAAGTTTCATATCAGCGCACACTCCGCTGCAGAGTGAAAATCTCATTCTGGAATCAGTGACGATGTTCGACAAACAATTGTAAGGTCCTTCGTTGCTCTTCATGATCTTCTGTTAGGCAGCGAGGAGTACCCTAACTGGTGAAAGGGTGTGTCAGCCCTACGAAACGAGTCGTCCAGTTGTGCAGCGAGGTACTGGATTGCGATCTGTCGATCACCTCGAATGAGAGTGTCTGCAAGTTGCGACATTTCAGGAGTCACAGGCGTGTGCAGCCGACCGGCACGCGTTAAGATCGGAGAGGTTTGCGCGACCTACACTCATGCACATAAATTAAGGATAATGCTGATGCATGGTGAAACAACACTCTGGTGGCCGGTTTAAATCACCTCGGGGTATCACCACGCGGTGCATTTGACCTGTGGTCGTCGCACGGTGGCGCTGGCAGCAGTCCACATACGCAGAGGTGTGTTGTTGCAAGTCAGAGTACAGTGCAGCGAGTGAGTGTGCAGGCGTTTCCAGACGTGGTAATGGTGACTGTGTTGAAAATGACTCAAGGAACACATATTGATGACGTTACGGGGTGTAGAATACTAGGGCGACTGGAGGCTGGTCACACACAGCAGGTCATAGCACTGGCCCTCTGTGTGCCACAATGTGTGATCTCAAGATTATGGCAACGATTCCAGCAGACAGGAAACGTGTCCATGTGCTACAGTACGGGACGTCCACAGTGTACACCACCACAAGAGGACCGATATTTCACCATCAGTGCCCGGAGGTAGTCTCGCTCAGGACCTTAGTGCAGCCACTGGAACAGTTGTCTCCAGATACACTGTCTGCAGACGACTGAACAGACATGGTTTATTCGCCTGGAGACCTGCAAGGTGCATTCCACTGACCCCTGGTCACAAGAGAGCCCGTAAAGCCTGGTGTCACGAACACAGTACATGGTCATTGGAACAGTGGTTCCAGGTTATGTTCACGGACGGGTCCAGGTATAGTCTGAACAGTGTTTCTCGCCAGGTTTTCACCTGTCGTGAACCAGGAACCAGATACCAACCCCTTATGTCCTTGAAAGGGACCTGTATGGAGGTCGTGGTTTGATAGTGTGGGGTGGGATTATGATTGGTGCACGTACACCCCTGCAAGTCTTTGACAGAGGAACTGTAACAGGTCAGGTGTATCGGAAGGTCATTTTGCACCAGTATGTCCGCCTTTTCATGGGTGCAGTGGGTCCACCTTCCTCCAGGTGGATGATGACGCACGGCCGCACCGATCTGCCATCGTGGAGCAGTACCTTGAAACAGAAGATATCAGGTGGGTGGAGTGGCCTGCCTGTTCTCCAGACCTGGACCCCATCGAGCACGTCTGGGATGCTCTCGGTCGACGTATCGCTGCACGTGTTCAAATCCCTAGGACACTTCAGGAGCTCCGACAGGCACTGGTGCAAGAATGGGAGGCTATACCCCAGCAGCTGCTCGACCACCTGATCCAGAGTATGCTAACCCGTTGTGCGTCCTGTGTACGTGTGCATGGTGATCAGATCCCATATTGATGTCGGATTACATGCGCAGGAAACAGTGGCGTTTTGTAACACATGTGTTTCGGGACGGTTTTCTCAACTTATCACTAATACTGTGGACTTATAGATCTGTGTCGTATGTGTTCCCTATGTACCTATGCTATTAGCACCACGTTGTGTGGCACCACATTCTGCGATTATGCTTAATTTATGAGCATGAGTATAGTTACGATGATGACAGACGCCTAGTTCAAGGACTCACCGTGCTTTTCTTCACTGCCATTTCTCAGTAGACATTCTACAGGCGCCTACGAATATCTGCGATGCTCTGGCTTTCCGCTAAAGGAACGTCAATGACGCTCTGTGCTTGGAATGCCCTTCCTTACAGACGCAATTTTCTATGCTATGGACAGCGCCGCCATCTACTGGACCTTCATAGAACTATAGTGGCTGAAGTGGGAATATTCCACGATGTCCCGCAACAAATTTTCGAACTGAAACTTGCCGAGAAAAAATAGTGTTGCATCACTTGTTTAACGCCCCTCCTAAAATATATTACGACTGTACGCCACCCAGACGCCACTAGCAACAGCGATAGAGAGATTAAAATTTCATTTATATGTTAGGTACTACTAGAAAATTCTTGGGACTAATTACCAAGAAAAATCCAGTAAAAATTTTTTGTGGAACTCTAGTGGTATTTGGTTGCATGTGTTGGTGATCTATGGGGACTAGAGGGATCGGAAGTATTGTTACAGACTTGTGGATTCCATACAGCTATAGATGCGTCAGGAACGAGTAAATAAGAAACTTTAGAACTACCACAGCATCTAAATACTAGAGTTGAAAATGAAATATTCACCATCTACAACAATGCCTAACGAAGGATTTCGTTAAAGAATTTCAAATGGTTCAAATGGCTCTGAGCACTATGGGACTCAACATCTTAGGTCATAAGTCCCCTAGAACTTAGAACTACTTAAACCTAACTAACCTAAGGACATCACACACACCCATGCCCGAGGCAGGATTCGAACCTGCGACCGTAGCAGTCCCGCGGTTCCGGACTGCAGCGCCAGAACCGCACGGCCACCGCGGCCGGCGTTAAAGAATTCACTATCACTAACAGGAGGAGACTGTACAGGTGATGGATTAAATTGATGCAAGCTACTAAGTAGCTGTACAGTAGATTTTTATAAAGTTCCCTTAACGGCTTTTTCTCCAGTTGTAATAGTACTGCACCAGTTCTCAGGTAATATTTCCTAATGGCGCATATTCCATGTATAAAAACTGCATGCATCCTTTTGTTATTGCCCAACGAAGCTTACCTCAGCTGACTTGAGTCACCTACAAACACTCAACATGGCGTTTGCTGACTGGACCTTAAACAGCTCTCAAGCACACTATGACAGTATTTAGAGCAATGGCCTACTCTTGGACTATATTGTGACACCAAACAGCTGACATTGCTTTGACAACAAAACTCGCCGTTACCCTCGTTATTGTTTAGACGTTGCTGCTGTGTTGCATGCCGGCCGGAGTGGCTTTGTGGTTCTAGGCGCTACAGTCTGGAACCGAGCGACCGCTACGGTCGCAGGTTCGAATCCTGCCTCGGGCACGGTTGTGTGTGATGTCTTTAGGTTAGTTAGGTTTAAGTAGTTCTAAGTTCTAGCGGACTGATGACCTCAGAAGTTAAGTCCCACAGTGCTCAGAGCCATAGCTGTGTTGCAGCACGAAGTAATAGATTACATTCTGGATTGGCCGACCTTATTAGCTAACTGCCCGTCTAACACCATTTAATAGACTTGATTTGGGAAGAGTATGCTGCACTCGTCCTGTGTTTATCACAACTTCATTGCCTAAGAATCTAATTTTGGCATTTCACTGTGTCAACTTCTTCTGCAGGTTTGTTACGAATTTGATACCTCCTCTCGATACCATGATATTTGGTGCCTCAGTGATTACGACACTGCACGCACGTTCGGTAGAAAGAGATTTCAAATATCCTGCCAACAACACATTTTCAGCGGTTTTCGTAAGTCACATTGAATGCCGGGGTGGTTATTCTGAAGAACCGAGCTCCTTTCTATGCTAGTTCAATCGGAGCTTGTGCTAGACCTCGACATCTTCCAAAATGTTATGTATGCCGGGCAGTCAAATGAATGTGAACACCCGCCACAACGGGACCATGGAATAGTTCCATTCAAAAGTGATCACCACACAGGTTAAGAACTTATCCCACTGGGAGACGAGGCAACCAATTCCTGTTTCGTATGGCCTCGCATTCGGGAGGACGACGGTTCAATCCCGCGTCCGGCCATCCTGATTTAGGTTTTCCGTGATTTCCCTAAATCACTCCAGGCAAATGCCGGGATGGTTCCTTTGAAAGGGCGCGGCTGACTTCCTTCCCCGTCCTTCCCTAATCCGATGAGACCGATGACCTGTCTGGTCTTCTCCCCCAACAACCCCAACCCCCCATGTTTCGTAGAACGCGGTCGGCCGCATATCTTTCTTCAGATCGCCACCATTTTGAGCCCGAGGGCAAACTGCAAAGCCCACGTGGAAACATCCCACATCTCCCCAAGCAAACAAACCCAAAGCTGTCCACAGAAGTTCCGGTAAGGTCGCATAACAATCTTCTTCGGCTGCAGAGGCCCTCTGCTCGTTTAGTTCCTCAAGCGTGGAACCACAATCAATGACAGCGCTATGAAGGCACTTGTCAGAAACTGCATAATAAAGTCAAAACTCTCAGAAATGCTGAGGGACAGAATCATACTGTTGCTCGATACCGCCCGCCCCACACTGTCAATCGGACGAAGACTACTCTACGCTTTAGCGGTGTGATTGGAAAAGTCTGCGTCGTCCTCCGTGCAGACCGGATCTTTCACCGTGTAATTTTCACATCTTTGGCGACCCGAAGAAAGGCATGCACTGACATCAGTTTCAATCGGACAGAGAGGAGCAGGATTGGGTGCGGTTCTGGCTCCGTCAGCGACTGATCGTGTTCATTTGAGTGCTCCTTATACAGGGTGTAACAAAAAGGTACGGCCAAACTTTCAGGAAACATTCCTCACACACAAATAAAGAAAAGATGTTATGTGGACATGTGTCCGGAAACGCTTAATTTCCATGTTAGAGCTCATTTTAGTTTCGTCAATATGTACTGTACTTCCTCGATTCACCGCCAGTTGGCCCAATTGAAGGAAGGTAATGTTGACTTCGGTGCTTGTGTTGGCATGGGACTCATTGCTCTACACTACTAGCATCAAGCACATCAGTACGAAACATCAACAGATTAGTGTTCATCACGAACGTGGTTTTGCAGTCAGTGCAATGTTTACAAATGCGGAGTTGGCAGATGCCCATTTGATGTATGGATTAGCACGGGGCAATAGCCGTGGCGCGGTACGTTTGTATCGAGACAGATTTCCAGAACGAAGGTGTCCCGACAGGAAGACGTTCGAAGCAATTGATCGGCGTCTTAGGGAGCACGGAACATTTCAGCCTATGACTCGCGACTGGGAAGACCTAGAACGACGAGGACACCTGCAATGGACGAGGCAATTCTTCGTGCAGTTGACGATAACCCTAATGTCAGCGTCAGAGAAGTTGCTGCTGTACAAGGTAACGTTGACCACGTCACTGTATGGAGAGTGCTACGGGAGAACCAGTTGTTTCCGTACCATGTACAGCTTGTGCAGGTACTATCAGCAGCTGATTGGCCTCCTCGAGTACATCCAACAATGTGTCAATCCTCATTTCAGTGCAAATGTACTCTTTACGGATGAGACTTCATTCCAACGTGATCAAATTGTAAATTTTCACAATCAACATGTGTGGACTGACGAGAATCCGCACGCAATTGTGCAATCACGTCATCAACACAGATTTTCTGTGAACGTTTGGGCAGGCATTGTTGGTGATGTCCTGATTGGGCCCCATGTTATTCCACCTACGCTCAATGGAGCACGTTATCATGATTTCATACGGGATACTCTATCTGTGCTGCTAGAACATGTGTCTTTACAAGTACGACACAACATGTGGTTCATGCACGATGGAGCTCCTGCACATTTCAGTCGAAGTGTTCGTACGCTTCTCAACAACAGATTGGGTGACCGATGGATTGGTAGAGGCGGACCAATTCCATGGCCTCCACGCTCTCCTGACCTCAACCCTCTTGACTTTCATTTATGGGGGCGTTTGAAAGCTCTTGTCTACGCAACCCCGGTACCAAATGTAGAGACTCTTCGTGCTCGTATTGTGGACGGCTGTGATACAATACGCCATTCCCCAGGGCTGCATCAGCGCATCAGGGATTCCATGCGACGGAGGGTGGATGCATGTATCCTCGCTAACGGAGGACATTTTGAACATTTCCTGTAACAAAGTGTTTGAAGTCACGCTGGTACGTTCTATTGCTGTGTGTTTCCATTCCATGATTAATGTGATTTGAAGAGAAGTAATAAAATGAGCTCTAACATGGAAAGTAAGCGTTTCCGGACACATGTCCACATAACATATTTTCTTTCTTTGTGTGTGAGGAATGTTTCCTGAAAGTTTGGCCGTACCTTTTTGTAACACTCTGTATAACTGAGTGCAACACATGATCCAGGGATATAAAGTTTTGGTTGTATGCTTTTTGCTGCCATTATGTGCTGTTTCTTTGAAAGAAATATTCAAAATATTGGTTATCTCGCTCTCTAGAAACCGAACAGCGATGCATCATGGTGGCCATACTAGTAACAAAGGAGATTACTGCAGCGACAATGTCATATCTAGCAACCGTCAACAGATCAGTAAAGCGTTAGCCTGCAACCTCTTAAACTACGCTCTTTCCTGTCGTGTCGTGTGGCTAGGGTCTCCCATCGGGTAGAACGTTTGAGTTGACGCCACTTCGGCGACTTGGGTGTCGATGAGGGTGAGATGATGATGATCAGGACAACACAACACGCAGTCCGTGAGTGGAGATAATCTCCGACCCAGCCGGGAATCGAACCCGGGCCCCTTGGCATGACATTACGTCGCGCTGGCCATTCAGTTACCGGAGCGGACCCTTTCTATTTTTCGAGTTAATAATTAATACTTGGTAACTCCCCGTCGTATTTTCCGTGCGTGTATGTTGTAGAAACGAGTGTTGTAGGTGGAGGCCAGCAAGGGCCCTATACTCGGGAGCAAGGGGGGCCGCCCCACTCTGGCTCTGAGGATAAAGGAAAAAAAATTGTGTAGTCAGGTTTTCTTCGTTCAAGAATGATTTAAAAGTGGGTATTACGCAGGTTTTAATAGGGCCGAAACTAAAAAACTATTTTATGGCTACTTACAAGTCGCCATTCGTCTTCCAGAATACAGGTATTAAAAATACTTCAACCCCCTCGCCTATTAAACATATTTCAACCCCTCCCCCCGTGCCACACTTTGCCCCTTGCCCCCACTAATTATCGTATAGGCGCTCTTGGAGGAAAGTGTACCTAGGAACACACAAGTTTTAAAGGTCGGTGTTTCAATCTAGTGACCGATTTTCGAATTACGTGAAGGAATGCACACTAGACACCGCAATAAGCAATTTCTGGCATTTTCTGTTGTTTTTGTTGTCGTGAGACGTGAGGCTGGCCGGCCGCGGTGGTCTAGCGGTTCTAGGCGCTCAGTCCGGAACCGCGCGACTGCTACGGTCGCAGGTTCGAATCCTGCCTCGGGCATGGATGTGTGTGATGTCCTTAGGTTAGTTAGGTTTAAGTAGTTGTAAGTTCTAGGGGACTGATGACCACAGATATTAAGTCCCATAGTGCTCAGAGCCATTTGAACCATTTTGAACATGAGGCTGTGTTTTATACAACGTTTGTAAATTCTACGAATTCTACGTATTTAAGTGCTGGATGATAATTACATGAAGCTTGTTTGGAGGATATTGTTAATTCTTCAGTTACCGACTTTTACGGTCAGTAAAAATTCCATATATTTTTAAAACTAGTTACATAACATGTGGACGGCTAAGCCATACTGCGTCGGTCGTCCACCATCTCGCGCGCTGAAAGACAATAAGGTCTTCTCCCAAACAATTTTCCCTGTCTTGAAAATGGAAATTTTTATTAGTTGTCAATAGCTTCTATTTCAAAATGTTTTCAACTTGTAACTGGTTTTTGATATAACTACTTCTTAATCTGTTTTCATTTACTGATTTTTGGTCTCTAGTAGAGTAATAATGTAACACATAGACTACTACGTACGTACTGAAAAGATTTTCTTGACTGAACACTTTTAAATTTTAATAAAATCTTTGTTCCTAGGTACAAAACATATCTAACATTTTGGAAAAACGTACTTTTCCAGAGTACTAATACAATTTCAGAAAACGACTGCAGCTTTAGGGTGAATGTTATCATTTCAAAATGGAGTATGAAAATATACTGAAGATTTATTACGTGGCTGACTAGAGGCGAAGATCTGAAAAGTCATCCACAGTACAACACTCTCAACCTGTTGGACGTCTGCGTGTTTATATATGAGACCTAATATTCAATAGTTATCGATGCCACACGTGTTTATTTTTTGTTTACTAATTAATGTTTCCATTTTGTACCAAATATTGTGTGGCTGAATAGTGAAGTTGCCGAAAACCAAAATCTATACAAACAGAAATGTAAATGTTCATCTGTTCTAAATCCTAAACCTACGAAAGTTCGTTTGAAATTTTTACACAAAATTGCATTCGAATACGCGCGTGTTTTTACCGACCTACTGGAGAGCCATCTGTTGAACGTAACAGCAACACATGAAATACTACTGTGTTCATCATAACAATAAACCTTAAGTAAACATTACACCACGTATTCTTCCGCGTTTTCTGGAATCTCACTGGATTTCGTTTCACGTGAAGTGGAAGCCAAGCTGCTTCGAGTACAGTTATGTACTATAACAGGGGTACGTTTTATGCTCTGCGTTGCGTGCACATCGACTGAGCGATAATACAGGGCAACAGCTTTACCGGCGCATTTAACTTGGACAGCAGATTTCAGCCAGCTGGTCCGACTAAAGTGCAGTGATATGGGCAGTTTCAGTTCGACGTAAAAAGAGACGTGCACAAAGACAATAAAGCTTACAATGTCATTTAATTTTTAAAGAGAATGAAATAATATTTGGCAAAACTCCAATACGGCACGCTTCTTAGAAGACCAGATGGAAAGCATTAGGATGTTCTTGTTCTTAGCTGCCGGCCAGAGTGGCCGCGCGGTTCTAGGCGCTACAGTCTGGAACCGAGCGACCACTCCGGTCGCAGGTTCGAATCCTGCCTCGAGCATGGATGTGTGTGATGTTCTTAGGTTAGTTAGGTTTAATTAGTTCTAGGTGACTGATGACCTTAGAAGTTAAGTCGCATAGTGCTCAGAGCCATTCGTTCTCAGCTAACATAGTATTGTAATTAAAAACAAGATGTGATGAAAATTCCTAAATTAAACTCGGGGTAACTTTTCTGCGCACGATATGCGTCACGCAAATGCTTATTACAGGGATTTCGCCGTATAATTAAGTATTGAAGCCACTGAACGTATTATTTATAGTCAACCTTCTGTTATCTTTGAATTTCTTCCATATTCGAATCCGAGAAACATATTTCAGCAGTCATGTGCTACATTGATAACGAGTATATTGATAGCAGAATCCACGAAGCCATCCAAGCGCCACATTTTCTCCTTTTATGACGTGCCATTCTGTATCCCTCCAGCGTTCGGCGGTGACGTGTGACGAAAGCTTCGTTCCAGTACGTCTGGCAGCTTAAAATGCCTTGTTATTTCTCGCGACAGATCCCTTAACTTGGTTCCAGATCAGCTGTGTTCTGTTCAGTTCATAGTACAGTGCTAAGGTAATTTTACGTGCAGTCGGCTATGTTATTAGAAAGAAGAGGACGTGCATGTTTTCGTTAAAATGATGATTAGATACGTGTTAATTAGCGTATATCTGACGAATTTTTCGTTCTAAAGATTCGGGTATTCCAAACTGAACGAAAAATAGAAAGACCAAAGAGAAATTTGCACCATAGATCCATGAATTGTACCGAATTATTATTCGATTCAGCTGTATATTCGATTTTCAAAGCCCCCTTAACTTTAGTAAATAAACCTACTGAGAAAACTTCGAAGTTTTTTCTTTCTGGAAATCAGTGAAAAACATTACGACAGCCTGCTCCTTGTCACCTTTTAACGGTGTTCAACGCACGTGTTTCACTATGGAGCAGCTAGCAGCGGCAGCCATTTTCACAGTACGTTTTATCAGCGCGACGATCAGAGCACAATACTACAGAGACTGAGACTGTACACGATTTTTGAAATAAAACCTATATAGCTAAAGTATGGTTAAGAAAAATCTTGATAAATGTTAAAGCATTAGAATATCTTAAGTTTTATTTACTACAACATAGAAATAAGACATGTAATACGTACATACGACCTACCTGCAAGAGCGTGACAAACCCGGGGTACTTGTGCTATGGCTGCTGACCAATCATAGCGTATGTATTTGTTTACATCTGGTTTATCCTGATGATGAACAAAGTATAAACGTTGCTCATGCTGACGGCGTGCTTCTTGACAACTGCTGTCATTTAGAATATTTAGAGTTTTCGACTGCATTGTTAAGCTGAATTTTCATAGATTTATATTTATTTTCGTTTTGACTGAATTATTTCGTGTGACAAACTGTTTTTGTTACTTTTCATTGCAACTAAGCTGTTACGATTGATTTTCATTTGAACTGAATTTTTACAGGTTTTCTTTTAAATCGGACTACTAGAAAGAAAACATGCAATTTTGTTCCCTTCCTCGCAGTCAGTTTTAACCACGACACGCAGGTCATTTGACCCATTAGAGACACTGTTTGTCTGATACATATTCTTTCTCATTATACAAACTCTAAGAAGAAAAAAACGACACACCACAAATATGTACATTACCTGAGTTGGACAGAAATCGGTAGGTGTGATGTACACACAGATAAATGATTACAACTTCATAAATCGGATGATTTATTCAAGGAAAACAGCTTCACAAACTGACCAAGGCCAATAACGCTTTGGTCCACTCTGGTCCTTAAGCAAACTGTTGTTCGGCATGGCAGTGATTCATAGAGTAGCTGGATCTCCAAATTCTGTCCAATTATCGTAGTTCAAAAATGGTTCAAATGGCTCTGAGCACTATGGGACTTTACATCTGAGGTCATCAGTCCCCTAGAACTCAGAACTCAGAACTCAGAACTCAGAACTCAGAACTACTTAAACCTAACAAACCTAAGGACATCCCACATCCATGGCCGAGGCAGGATTCGAACCCGAGACCGTAGCGGTCGCGCGGTTCCAGACTGAACTGCTCTGCCACACTGACCGGCCCAATTAGCGTTTCAGATCGTGAAAATCCCTAGTTGTCTGGAGAGCCCTGGCCAAATGTTCCACGTGTTCTGAGTCAGGGAGTGATCCGACGACCTCGTGGCCAAGGTTGGTTTTGGCAAGCAAGAAGACAAGCAGCAGAAATTCTCGTCGTGTGCCGGTGGTCATTATATTAGTGAAACGTAAGGTCGAGATGGCTTGCCGGAAGACAACAAACCGAGGCATAGAATATCGTCTTCGTATCACTACGCTGTAAGGATCCCGCGGATGACAACTGAAGGAGTTCTGCTGTGAAATAAAATGGATACTAGAGCATCAATTCTGGTTGTCAGGCCCTATTGCCAGTGACATTCGGACTGATATGCCGCCGCTGCCCAGGACGTCTCCAGACGTGTCTTCGCTGGTCATTGGGGCTCAGTTTGAAGCGGCACTCATCACTGGAGACAGTTCTACTTTAGTGAGGCTCATTCTCGCCCGCCATAAGGCTCGACAACCAGGAGTGATGATCTGGGGTGCCATTTTATTTCATAGCAGGACTCCTTTTGTTGTTATCGGCACCCTTACAGTGCAGCGGTGCGTCGACGATATTCTACGCCCCGTTTTCTTGCCTTGACCGCAATCCATTCTGGGCTTTCATTTCAGCAAGATAATGCCCTCCTTCATATGGTGAGTGTTTCTAATGCTTGTCTCCAAGCTTGACAAACCTTACCTTGGCCAGAAAAGTCGCCATTTCTCTCCCCAACTGAAAACATCTGAGCAGTATAGGCGAGGTCCTCCAACCAGCTCGGGATTCTGACGGTCTAAAGCGCCAATTGGACGGAATTCGGGACGATGTCCAACAGGAGGACATTCAACAACTGTATCAATAAATGTGAAGTCGATTAACTGCTGCCGGCCGAAGTAGCCGTGCAGTTCTAGGCGCTGCAGTCTGGAACCGCGAGACCGCTACGGTCGCAGGTTCGAATCCTGCCTCGGGCATGGATGTGTGTGATGTCCTTAGGTTAGTTAGGTTTAAGTAGTTCTAAGTTCTAGCGGACTAATGACCGCAGAAGTTGAGTCCCATAGTGCTCAGAGCCATTTGAACCAATTTGATTAACTGCTTGCATAAGGGCCAGAGGTGGACGAATGCATTATTAACTTGCTCAGGTCTTGAAGGTCTTTCTCTTGAATAAATCAACCAATTTTTCTGAAATTGTAATAATTTGTTTGCCGTTACCTGTGCATCACATCTACCGATTTCCGTCCCATTCATATAATGCCTCCGTCGTGCGTCGTTTTTTTTTTTTTGTTTTTGTCTTGGAGTGTACGTTTTTTAAACAAAAATTGCGTACATAACAATGTGCTGTTTTTTTTTCTTCTTCGCAGCCGGTTTTCACAGAAAACAGGTAAGTTTTATTTATGACCTGTCGGCTTTTGATTAGAATACTACTTCGGAATCTGAATTTGCAATAGCAATAAACAAGGCTCAGGGTCAGAGAGAGAGGGAGGAGTAGGAGATGGACAAAGAGAGGGGTGAGGAGTCGATGTACAGAGAGCGGGATCAAGAGCTTAGGACGTATGTCCAGTACCCATAGATATTTAGCAACTGCGAAACAGTGCCACGTTCGCAAGTAAAGAAATAAAAATCATAATGGTTCGTCTAATATAGGACTTCCGAAGCTGGGTATTGCGGTTCACAGCTTGGCTGCGTTTCATCACATTCTGCACTCAATTTGTTACATGTTTCCCTTACAGTAGGAAGTACGAGGGGCATTGAATTAGTAATACACACAGTTTTCTTTTCTCTCGACCAATTTCGGTTGAAAAAATATGGAATTTGTTGTTGGACATCGTGGAATATTTCCGCTTCAGCCGATATAGTTTCGTGAAGTTCCAGTAAGTGGCGGCGCTATACGTAGCCTTGAATATGGCGTCTGTGATGGAGGTGTGTTCCAAGCAGAGAGCCGTCGTTGTGTTCATTTTGCCGGAAAACCACAGCATTGCAGATATTCATAGGCACTTGCAGATTGTGAAAGGACCACTGGCGGTGAAGAAAAGCATTGTATGTCGTTAGCGGACGCATCTGTCATCATCGCAACAAGGTCACACAAACCTGTATGATCTCATGCGTGCCGGCCCGTTGCACACAGCTGCTACTCCTTGAATGTGTGCAGACACAAGTAGGGGGACAAAGCATGTTCTGGTGCATTTTGTTAGTGCGGATTGCCTATCAGGGGCATACCTTATATGGGCAACCCGCACTAACAAAATGCACCAGAACATACTTTGTCCCCATACTGACACACTCATTCGAGGTGATCCACAGAGCACACCCAAACGCGTCGCTGCTCATCTGAATTCCTCTGCTGGTAGTGTCAACACAATCGTCCACCAGTTGAGGGACTCAAAGGTGTGTGCCCACTTGGTGACTCAACTGATAACAGAAGACGATAAAGAGCAAAGAAGGATCGCATGTGCGGAACTGAAATTGCGCGTTACAATGATCATGACGATTTTTTGTCGAACATCGTCAGAAGCGAGGAAGCATGGGTTCATCACTGCGAACCGGAAAGGAATCCGCAATCCATAGAGAGGCGCCAAGCTACCTCTCTCCAAAGAAAAGTTCCAAGCCAGAACCTCTGCCGGTAAAGTCATGACGAAGGTCTTCTGGGACTCTGAAGGGGTTATTCTGCTTCATGTCCTGCCTCACGATGCAACGATCAACTCTGAAGTGTATTGTGCTACCTTCAGGAAATTGAAGAAACGACTTCGCCTAGTTCGTCGCCACAAAATTGCGAACAAACTTCTTTTCCGTGTCCACCATGTGGGCATTCAGATATCGACTGGAGCCTTTCGGATCAGCCCAGTTCAGAGTATGCGTGCAGAGGCTGCTGAACTACCACTCTGGATTCAGAGACTTATCCTTTTGGCTCGACAAGCGCTGAAAATCTCAGCGTCACCTCAGTCGTTGGCATTTAGTTCAATGATCCAACCCGCCTTTGAACGACTATTCAGGAATCAGCCCCACGCGACCCAGCTATTTCGTATACGTGCTACGGCCTGCCTCAAGGATCTGGATCTCTCGGGCATGAAAATACACACCCAGCGATGGAACGCACTGCCGCCTTGGTGTCTTCGGAGGCCAAAAGTGATTTTAAGCTTGACGCACTACCCGAAAAATTGTACTCCAGATATGGTTTTTACAACTTTGTTTTCGTCTATTTTAAGTATGTACCATCGTTTTATCGTTATTTATACAGAAGGATACCAGCAGTGGAATGTTCTCGGTTGTTCTGTGGTTTTCCCTGATAGGGTTTTTAAAGTGCATCTTCCAGAACAATTTACAAATTACGATGCGGAGTTATATGGCATTCTAATGGCCCTAGAGAGGGTTCACAGACATCAGCGTACGAGTTTTCTTGTCTGTTCCGACTGTCTTAGTGCACTGCAAGCGCTTCACCAAATGTATCCGGTAGACCCACTGATTCAGCTCCTCCATGACTGCTTACAGCGGCTCCAACGCCGTGGCAAGGAGGTGATCTTTTGCTGCGTACCTGGCCACGTTGGGATACAGGGTAACGACATGGCTGATAAAGCTGCCAAGGAAGCATGTTGGGCCGAGCAGGATTAGCCGAGTGGTCTATGGCGTTGCAGTCATGGACTGTGCGGCTGGTCCGGCGGAGGTTCGAGTCCTCCCTCGGACATGGGTGTATGTGTGTTTGTCCTTATGATACTTTAGGTTAAGTAGTGTGTAAGCTTAGGGACTGATGACCTTAGCAGTTAAGTCCTATAAGATTTCACACACATTTGAACATTGTTTTTTTTTAAAGCATGTTGGGATGGTGCTGTCCATCAATGTCCCATCCCGTTGCATGCCATTATCTCATTTTCTGACAGATGCGTCATGCGTCAATGGGAGACTGAATGGTTGCAGGTGACAGACAACAAACTGTGGTCCCTCAAACCGACCACAAACTCTTGGCGGACTTCGTGTCAGCCTCGCCGCTGGAAGGAGGCTCTGCTTATCAGACTGCGCATCGGGCTTAGCCCTTTCACACGTAGCTTTCTCCTCTGGGGGGAGGATCCGCCTTTTCTGTAAAGTTTGTGGCGTGCCGCTTTCAGTTCAGCATATTGTGGCTACGTGTGTCCTGTATACTGTCCTTGGTCTCGCTAGAGATCTGACTACCGTCCTCGCAGATACCGATACCAGTGTTAACAGAGTGGTGAAATTTTGTGAACTATCAGGCCTCATCCCTAAACTGGTGGGGAAGGGCGGCAGACTTTAGTACGTTATAAATCGCTCTGCATGTGGGGACAGCCTTCGTCCCCACGCAAGAGATTTCCTATTGATTTTTCGTCAGGGCGCTGATGACCGTGATGTCGAGCGCCCCCTCAACCCAACTCATAATCATCATCATCTTCTCCGTAAATCGGCGCACCCGAGGGAAACTCACAAAACTTCATTGGATTGTCCTCTCTCATCTACCCTACAGCCCGTGTCACGTACCTTCCGACTTCCGTCTGTTTGGCCCAATAAAGGATGCACCCGTGGGTAGCAGTACGTGCATGAAGGAGAGTTTATTGATGCAGCAAGACGTTGGCTCCGTGTCGACCGGAAGAGTAGTACCACGCGAGGTACAGGCCATCCCAGTAAGGTGGCATAAGGCCGTCGCGCTGAACGGAGATTATGATAAAATATAGGTTTTTCTAGCCACAAGAGTGTGGAATATTATGGTGTACTGGAACCCTGAATAAAACGTACCTGCTTTCAGAAAAAAAAGTATTGCATTACTTGTTGAATGCCCCTCGTGTATTTGTGCGTAACTTGAAAGTGTGTTACGCGCGTAATACAGGAGCGTGTTTTGTGGCTGCAGGACTCAGCAATGGTGGACCTCCTGGGCTCTAAAGACGGTGGCGGGGGCGGCGGCGAGCTGCGGCAGACGCTTCGCTCGCGGCTGCTGTCGGTGCTGGAGGGCAGCAACGACCTGCTGTCCGGCCTGTCGTCGCGCCTCGAGTCGGCGCTCAGCCTCGGCTCCGACGACGCAGACAGCGACGCCGCCAGCCGCGCGCCCACCGAGTCGCTGCTCGGCGCCGGCGCCGCCCCAGACGGCGACGCCGCCCACGGTACGTACCCCGTCTCCGGACACCCCTCTGTAAAGCACAAGTGATTGTTAATCCTCAAGATAGGCGGACTCGCCAGTATAAAAGAAATCGGGGCCTTCCTCTTGTCAGAAAACAGGCAGTAACAACAAAATGGGTTCGTTCTGGAGACAGTGTCTTCGAACTTGGGATAGCCATCGGACGTCACATGAGTAACAAATCCATCAGTGACATTCCAACCCTCGTAAAGCTGAGACCTGAGTTTCTCCTACCGTATGCAACTTTCAAATAACTTCCGGCAATTCAGCCACGTAACACTTTAAGCGACCTCCGATATTTCGGCGGGAGAACACCCCGCCATTTTGAAAGCAGATTGCAACGGACAGTCGACGTACATGCCAATTTAAAATCTTGGTACTCGGACTGATGCAGGACAGATAACGCACACACTGAACACAAGTGCCACCAAAGATGACCAAAGTCAAAGCTATCGATAGTGAGCCTACGAACTCGCAGGTGAGGTAGCATTGACTCTGTCCCTCTGTTTTTTTGAGAAGGGAGAGAGCCGGGTTCGAAACAGAGTTTAAACAAAAACCTCCATCCCTGTTAACGAGGTTCCTCGCTAATTTAATCTCAACTGCCTCCTTAATAACACTGTCCCAGTAGCTGGACGTACATGCACATATCTCGCTGTTATTATATAACATGGGATGACCAGTATCCAAGCAATGTTCGGCAATAGCAGATCTACTTGGCTGCTGTAATCGTGTGTGCCGTTTATGCTCAGTACATCGGTCCTCCACGGTCCTGATAGTTTGACCTATATATGCCATGCCGCAGCTACAAAGAGTGGGATATACACCCGCCTTACGCAGACCAAGACCATCCTTAACAGAACTCAAAAGCACTCTAATATTAGATGGAGGTCGGAAAACACATTTCACATCGTGTTTCAGTAAAATACGACCGATCTTGTTGGAAGTGTTTCCTATGTAAGGCAAAAAGGCAGTAGACTTAGTGTCGACTCAGAATTATCATCGACCACCCGATGTACAGTTGCTCGATAGCGCAACGCACGTTGAGTCTGTCTACTACTACAACCATTTTGAAAAAATGCAACATCAAGATGAGACAGCTCAGCTGGCAAAGTCTCAGAGTCGGAAACGACATGTGTCCTGTGTAGCAAGGTACGAAGTACCCCTTCACGCTGAGCCGGATGGTGACAACTATTAGCCTGTAAGAACAGGACGGTGTGAGTTCGTTTCACGCAGACTGCATGTCCCAATGATCCATCATCCTTCCTCATAACCAACACGTCAAGAAAGGGAAGGCAACCATCCTCTTCCACCTCCACAGTAAAACGAATGTTCGGGTGGATTGAGTGCAGACGTCCTAGAAAGGCATTCAAAATCTCCCTACCATGAGGCCAAACAACAAAGTTATCGTCAACATATCTAAAGAAACAGGCTGGTTTCAAAGGCGCCGACTCCAATGCACGTTCCTCGATGTCTTCCATAAACAAATTTGCGATCACAGGAGACAACGGACTACCCATCGCAACTCCATCTGTCTGCTCGTAATACTGGTCATTGAATAAAAAGTAAATGGATGTCAACACATGGCGAAGGAGATTACTTAATTCAGCACCAAACCTAGCCTCAATTAACCGCAACGAATCAGGCAGAGGAACACGAGTGAAGAGAGAGGCCACATAGAAACTCACTAAAATGTCAGTCAACCGTAGTCCCTCCAAACGGCGTAAAAAATCAGCTGAGTTCCTGATATGATATTCACACCGACCTACTTGTGGACTTCACAGAGAAGCAAGATGCTTGGCTACACGATACGTGGGAGCGCCGATGTTACTCACTATAGCACGGAGATATTGGCTTACACGTCCAGCTGTTGGGACAGTGTTATTAAGGAGGCATTTGAGATTAAATTAGCGAGCAACCTCATTAACAGGGATGGAGGTTTTTGTTTAAACTCTGTTTCGAAGCCGGCTCTCTCCCTTGTCAAAAAACAGAGGGACAGAGTCAATGCTACCTCACCTGCGAGTTCGTAGTCTCACTATCGATAGCTCTGACTTTGATCATCTTTGGTGGCACTAGTTGTTCAGTGTGTGTGTTATCTTTCCTGCATCAGTCCGAGTACCGAGGTTTTAAATTTGCATGTACGTCGCCTGTCCGTTGCAATTTACCTTGAAAATGGCGGGGTCTTCCCCTGCCGAAATATCGGCAGTCGCTGAAGGTGTTGCCTGGCTGAACTTCCGGAAGTTATTTGAAACTCGTAAAGCTGTTGATGAAGTGATTGTAAAGTGAAAACCGAAGGAACAACCACCGCTAAACCGAGACCAGGTAGACCTCGTGTATTGACGGACAGGGTCTGTCGAGAATTTCGGACGGTGATTGTACAAAACCGCATGAAATCAGCGGATGAAATTACTCGTGAGTTTTCAAATGCTCCCAGCAGACCATCTGGCATAATGACTGTGCATAAAGAGTGTGGAGTTACCTTCAGTCTCACAAGAGATACTGAACTGAAAGTTTCTCATAGTGGTGACATTAAATAGCAGTTAATAACATACACTGAAACAGCAAATAAACTGGTATATGCATGCGTATTTCAGAGATATGTAAACAGGCAGAATACGGCGCTGCGGTCGGCAACGCCAATGTAAGACAACACGTGTGTGGCGCAGTTTTTAGATCGGTTGCTGCTGCTTCGTACAATGCTGGGTTATCAATATTTAAGTGAGTTTGAACGCGGTGTTACAGTCGGTGCACGAGCTACAGGACACAGCATCCCCGAGGTAGCGATGGCGTACGACCATTTCAGGAGTGTACCGTGAACATCCGGAATCCGGTAAAACATCAAATCTCCGACATCGCTGCGGCCGGAAAAAAGATCCTGCAAGAACGGGACCAACGACGACTGAAGAGAATCGTTCAACGTGACAGAAGTACAACCCTTCCTCAAATTGCTGCAGAGTTCAATGCTGGGCCATCAATAAGTGAAGCGTGCGAACTGTTCAACGAAATATCATCGGTATACCCTTCATAACTGCGCAACACAAAGCTCTACGCCTCGCCTGGGCTCGTCAACACCGTTACTGGACTGTTGATGACTGGAAGCGTATTGCCTGGTCGGACGAGTCTCGTTTCAAATTGAATCGAGCGGATGGATGTGTACGGGTACGGAGACAACCTCATGAATCCATGGGCCCTGCGTGTCAGCAGGGGCCTGTTCAAGCTGGTCGAGGCTCTGTGATGGTGTGAGGCGTGTGCAGTTGGAGTGATAAGGGTCCCCTGATACGTCTAGATACGACTCTGACAGGTGACACGAACGTAAGCACCCTGTACGATCACCTGCATCCATTCATGTCCGTTGTGCATTCTGACAGACTTGGGCAGTTCCAGCAAGACAGTGCGACACCTCACATGCCCAGAATTGTTACAGAGTGGCTCCGGGAACACTCTTCCGAGTTTAAACACTTCCGCTGGGCACCAAACTCGCCAGACGTGAACATTATTGAGCATATCTGGGATGCCTTGCAACGTGCTATTCAGAAGATATCTCCACTTCCTCATACTCTTATGGGTTTGTGGACAGCCCGGCAGGATTCACGGTGTCAGTTCCCTGCAGCACTACTTCAGACATTAGTCGAGTCCATGCCACGTCGTGTTGCAACACTTCTGCGCGCTCACGGATGTCGTACGCGATATTAGGCAGGTGTACCAGTTTCTTTGACTCTTCAATGTAATTGACTTTACGTAGCTTACCTGTCTACACATGGGAGAAGCCACATTGATGAGGGATAATAATTCCTTTTAAGAGTACCGTACGGTGCAGCTCACAGGAATTTCTGTAATTCTGAAGGACATTTTTTCCTTTTGTGGTCGATCAACTAATCACTTTTCTTATAACCGGTGCCGCATCAGGACAGTGAGTAGGCTGGTAGGCGTCATTGTTCGACAGCAGTAATCGATCATACCCACACAGCTCTCACGATAAAATTTTATGTACTACGAGGGAAATAATCGGACAAAATATCTCGAGCAGTGAGGTGGGGGGGAGGGGGAGAGGGGAGCAGTTCACCTCCAACTTTCCTATTTTGCCGATGAAACACAATCAAAATACAATATAAATTATTTATATGATAAGGAGACAGGATAGTAGTTCTTATTAAATAATGAACTCGAGTAATTTTAGTGAACTAGATCATTATGAAGCCAGCAATTTACGACTAGATCGACTACAAGCTCCCATTACAGAAGGGCAAATTGCTGGGCAGAAGACAAGTGAAGTAGTCCCTATCATTTCTTCTCGGGCACCATTACATTAGCATCCACCACAGATCTGGAGGTTTCTCTAGCTTTACAAAAAACTTTCGCTAGTTTATTGACAAGCATACATTTTATCAAATTTTTTGAGGAGTACATTGGCTGTTTTCTTATAACGGATCATTTCAAACTAAGAATAAAGGGAAACTCTTCAGGAGTTAAGAAGAATGACATATTATCGTGGAGCAACTTCTCATAAGCAATATATTTCTATAGTCAGAGTTAAATGACGCTTGAGTTTTTGTAAAGAAAGACGCCACTGGACAGTGAATGACTGGAAACGAGTAATGTGGAGTGATGAATCACGCTTTACCCTGTGACAATCCGATGGAACGGTTTGGGATTGGAGAATGCCTGGAGAACGTTACCTGCCATCGTCTGCAGCACTAACAGCGAAGTACGGAGGAGGTGCTGCTACGGTTTGGGGGAATCTGAAATCTGACGTGGTCAGGTATGGATCGTTTATTGCGCTTAAGAAAACACTAAAAGTGAAAGGATATGAAGAAATTTCAGAGCACTGGCTAGTGCGTACAGTAGAGGAACAGTTCGGAGGCGACGATTCCTTGTATCACCATGACAGAGCACCCTGTCACAAAGCAACATCTCTGAGACAATGGTTTGTGGACAGTGACATTTGTGAAATGGACTGTCTTGACCAGAGGTTCGTCCTGAAGCCAACGAAACACTTTTGGGATGAGTTAGAACGTCGATTTCGCCCCAGACCCCAGCGTCCTACATCAGTCTTCTCTGGTTTCAGGTCTTGAGTAAGAACGGGCTGCCATTCCGCTACAGACATTCAGGCACCTCATTGAAAAGTGTCCACAGCACAGTTCAACCATTCATAAAGGCGAAGGATGGATACGTCCCTTATTAATGTTCACTAATTGCTGTCCAGATACGTTTACTTAGATAGTGTATATTCATGACCTAGCGCACAATGCTAATAGTAGCTCAGATTTTTCGTGGGTGATGATTCACTATCTACACTCCTAGCAGTTAAAATTGCAACACTAGGAAGAAGAGCAAATTACGTCATTTTAGTTATTGTGCGTATACAGCATAGTAAGAAAAATACATGATTAAATTTGAAGATGATTTGGGGGTTTACACTGTGCGAAATTTAGCACACAGAGCAGCCACATTTGGCAGCAAAGTGCTGGAGAACGACTTGACCAGAGCAACACTCGAACACCATCTGTATCGAGGTAGCTCAGGGCAGCTTGAGTAACAAGTAGTTTTGCACTATCCTATTGAAAGATAATGTCATGAAGGCTTCAACGTCAAGCACAGCGAACGGTTTCATCGTCAGAAGTGTAACGCCAGTTGCCCAAATTAACGGCGATGCGAATCAGAAGTGGTCGTGATGTGTACTCAATTGCACCTCGTACCGTCAAGTTACGAGGGTTGCCCAGAAAGTAATGCACCACATTTTTTTTCTCAGCCGAAAACAATGTTACGAATGCGAAATGTTACGTATGTATTATTTGAAGTCTCCTGAGTGAGCACGCCAGGTTTCCGTCACTTCCGACAGATAGCGAAGATGCAGAACAGTTTGAAAATGGTGTCTGTAGGTGATGTACGTTGCAAGCAACGTGCCGTCATTGAATTTCTCACTGCAGAGGAAGAAACTGTGGGTAATATTCACAGGAGCTTGTGCGAAGTCTATGGAGCATCTGCTGTCAACAGAAGTACAGTTAGTCGCTGGGCATTGAGGATGAGGTCATCAGAAAGCGGTTCGGTGGACCTCCACGATTTGCAGCGGTCGGGGAGACCATCCACGGCTGTCACACCTGACATGTTGCAGCGAGCTGATGTAATCATTCGCTAGGACAGATTAAAGGATGACATTCGTGGACGACATTTTGAGGGCGATGAGGAGGTGATTCACACAGTGAAGCACTGGCTCCGCCACCAGCACAAGGATTGGTACCGACAGGGCATACACGCCTTGTTTGGCACTGGAGGAAGGCCATAGAACAGGATGGAGATTACGTGGAAAATTAGGGTGTGTAGATAAGACACCATTCTTTCGTATGTATACTTCTCATTATGTTCTATAAATAATTGATGAAGAAAAAAAATTGCGGTGCATTACTTTCTGAGCAACCCTCATAGGTGCAGGACTTGTATGACGACGACGACGACCGTAATCTGGCAATGTTCGTTCTCCTCGGAGCCTAAACACACGGATACGTAGATCGTGATGTAGTGCGCAGTACCGCGACTCATTTGAAAAGATGACGCGCTTGCCACTCCTTTATACAGGGTGAAACGTATTTAAGCCGACGAACTCTGGGAGGTTGTAAGGGACATCAAAACAAATATTTTTCCCCTCATTTTTTCCTATGAGGAGTATTTAAACCGGTAGCGGAAGATTTCTCTGGAGGCAGATAATTAAACCAACAAACACTTTTCCATTTTTTTACGACCAAGAGACAACAACTAGGTAGCAGATACGGCCCAATTAAACAGTCCCCAACAACACCGACCCGCACATTAACGAAGAACCGCACTTGATGAGCGCTAGTAACTGTGGCATGTGGGCTATCCTCACTCCAAACATGCGAATTGTGCATGTTGAAGACTCCATCACCCCCGACCGTTGCTTCATCGGTAAACAACACAGAGGATGGAAATGTAGGATTCATTTCACACAGTTCCAGGTACCACTGCGAAAACTGTGCTCTGGGTGGATAATCAACTGGTTCCAGGTTGTGGACACGCTGTAAGTGAAATGGACATAACAATTGCTCTCGAAGGACTGTTCTTACATTCGTCTGATTCGTCCCCATGTTTCACGAGTGCTGATTGAAGGATCCCGCTCCACATGCTGCAAGACAGCTTCCTCAACTTGCAGCGTTCTTACCGTGCGACGGCGTCCCTGTTCAGGTAATCTGCTAAATGACCCGGTCTCACGCAGATGTTGGTACACAGCAGCAAAGGTCGTATGATGCGGCATACGGCGATTAGGATATTGTTGTTGATAAACCCCAGTGTGCAGCTCGTCCGTTGTGGTGCGCTACGTAGTACGGCCTCTAACAACTGAAGAGCGTAATACGGCCTGCACCGGTTTAAATAATCCTTATAGGAAAAAATGACATTAGGGAAAAATATTTGTTTTGATGTCCCCTACAACTTCCCAGAGTTTGTCGGTTTAAATACTTTTCACCCCGTATTATGTTGCCGTTGGACCGACCTCTGTCGACGCGCATCGCTGTCTGGCCACGACACGGGATACCGACAACGATCTCCGTGCAGACAGTCTGTTTGCTCCAGACATCGGTATACTGTCTGTGTGGATACTTGTCTTGTACTGCAGAAAAATCCGATTTCCTGATGCTACGTACGTGACACGACT
Organism: Schistocerca nitens; assembly: GCF_023898315.1. Lineage (NCBI taxonomy): Eukaryota > Metazoa > Arthropoda > Insecta > Orthoptera > Acrididae > Schistocerca > Schistocerca nitens. The sequence goes on from NC_064615.1 coordinate 509,142,395, forward strand.
TTACGATCCTGTAGGGCCGAGAGAATGTTATGCACATTCTCTCAGGCGCTAACTTCCTAGGCCCTTTGAGATCTTGTAAGGTGTTGAGTATGGACCACTGTTACCCATGGACTCCATATGCGACTGACTATCGTGGCGTCCTGGCCAACACAAACAGCGATATCGCTAAACGTTGAACGTCATTCCCTTTACGCCACGACACTACCGCTGTCGAATTCCGACAAGTGCTGTTAATGTAATGCATAACACGAATTCTCACAAATAAACAACATTCGATTTCATGCGATTTCTGAATGAGAAACCCTCTTTGTGATCTTTCCTTGTCTACAGAATTTAGGTGGCGTTACTCTCACCCACTGTATGCAATTGCGATGAAATGCTAATCATCCGCATATCTAAGCCAAATTGAGGTTTGTTTCAACGCCGTCCTCTTGTTACTGCATTTCCAATGGACGCTAATTTGAAAACTCTTAAAAAATTTTCTTTAATAAAACAAACGTGATTGGCATTCTACAGATTTATTCACGTCTACATATTTGCAGCCCTCTGCCGTTACAGGCATCCGAGCATCCATGTAACATGGAGGTGTGTAACGTAACTAGGTCGTTGCGTGAAAAACAGTGTGCTGTAATCGAATTTCGAATTCGAAGAGTTCGTCCACACTTCCTCTGCTTCAGCTTACGATTGCCAGGCCACTCACGAGTGCTGCGATATCTGCAACAATCCGACGCCTTGCGTTCACTGTCATCGATCACCCTCGCTCGATACAGGCCCGACTTGGCTCATCCGATTTTCCTCTGTTTCCAAAACTTAAAGAACGCCTTCGAGGACTTCGCTTTGATAGTGATGAATCAATGCACGCAGAGGTGAAGTTGTGGCTACGTCAACAAATTCAAAAATTCTACGTATTCGTTGCCAGGGTGACTATGTTGAGAAGTAAATATGTAGACATGAAGAATAAAGATGTAAAATGTTAATAACGTTAGTTTTATTTCAAAATTTTGTTAGTTTTTCACATAAAGCTTCAAAATGGCTCTGAGCACTATGGGACTCAACTGCTGTGGTCATTAGTCCCCTAGAACTTAGAACTACTTAAACCTAACTAACCTAAGGACATCACACACATCCATGCCCGAGGCAGAATTCGAACCTGCGACCGTAGCAGTCGCACGGTTCCGGACTGCGCGCCCAGAACCGCGAGACCACCGCGGCCGGCATAAAGCTTCGGAGGCATCATTTTTCAGCAGGCCCTCCTACATTGCGTGACAAAAAAGAACGGAGCACCCAGAAGGGGAGGAGGGAAAGATATAAAATTCCACAGACTGAAGGATATGTAATGTTATTTCATGGAATACAAAATCGAGTCAAATGTACAAATAACTTGGGAGGATGAGGCAACTTATCAGTACGACGTTACACCCTCTCTGGCCTGAATGCATGTACTGTTTTTATCGAGCGTCAGAGCTGGAGAACGTGGGACCAGAGCAACAGTCGGATACCATTTGCATACAGGTGTAAGGTGTCAGGCAAATCCAACACCTTCCGTGAAAACCCTGACATGATAGCAAATCCGGCAGCATGTCACATAGCTCCGAATAAATCCTGACATTAAATTAACCAAAGTAATACGATCAACGAGTGAGCAAAAGGAATACCACAGACTAACACAAGAACGCCTAAATGCATGTCATACCTTCCTACCGTGAAACAGACGCAGTTCCGAGGGAAGAAACGAGAACAGAAGCCGAGAGCAGAGTCGTGTAGGCTAGGAGGCCCTACGATAAGGGACGGAAACCCACGTGCCAGCCGACCGCCAGGACCAGCCCCCAGTCCATGTTAAAAGATAGAGCCCTCCAGAAGAACAGTATAGATCTTACGATAACACTAAAAGGACCACACCAGCTGAAAGTTTTAGCATGAGACTATACGCGTCTCTGTTACGTTGCAAACGTTAAAAACATTGCCCCACTACGAAAAGTATAACGTTTCTCATTGGATAGACAGAATTTTTGTAGGCGGAGCTTAAGGTTAACATTGAGACCCTGATTGGTCAGTTGAAAACACAGCCAGATACCTTTTTTTAAACCAACTTCGGTAAATTGTAGTAATGAGAAGTTAGGAGTGGGTTGCTTCCGAGACGGCGAGGTGCGTGGAGCTGCGCCGCCGCCCCCTGACGCTGCCTAAACACCGACAAGGTAATGAACGCACGCGATGCCGCATAAGAGCGCATAAGGCTTCACTCAGAACTGCAGAAGTCTCATCTGTTACATCCCCTTTTTACGTAATACTAGTGTCGATAGTCAATTAAACTTCGTGGTATTCACATTTGCTACTAGAAGTTAAAATCTGAAACGCGATGATTTTTCTGTTATATAATTATTGAGAAGCCACATCAGCCACCGTAATTTATGACAAGTTAAATAAGTAATTAAAGATAATTGAGGGTCACTATAGACCATTTTGATAGTTTTCTCTTTTATGAAACTTAACTTAAATCAAGATTATAGATGTGATATAGCATAGGTCATCCTTCGATCCATTGTAGAACTTGGAAACTCATTCAGGGTATATTCGTTCACATTTTTGTTCAACGCAGTTGGTTTTTATCATCCTCTATTAAAATATTTCCTTTTATCAATAGTGCAATTTATAAACAATGTTTTGTGAGTAGAATAAAATTTCCAATGGTAAACTTAACTGATTTTTCGAAGTTATTTTACCAGCTAACTAAAAATAGGAAAGCCTTGAACCCCTTCCACTAAATTTAGTTAGTATTAGGATTCTTTTACAGGGAGTGCAGTGGAGCTGACGCTGAAATCATTAAGTATTTGGTTATATCATCGCTAGTCTCACTGAACTCTTCTGAATTCTACATGTCATGTGTGGTCTGGCGTCTCCTTACCAGCAACAGGTCCCAGGTTCAAACTAGTCAATTCCCTAAAAAACACGCTCAGAGCGTCGTTGCGCGAAAGTGGTAGGGAGACACGACTTAGAACAAACAGACACCACGCAGAATGTTAGACAGGTACGTCAGGGCAGCATAGGCACCAAATGGTTTTGCTTTGTATTGTTGAAAAATAGCGATTCAAAGGCCTCGACGATGTAGCACAGCCAACAGCGTTAACTCGTCGGAAGTGTATCGCCCGCGATACTGTCGCATGGGAGGACTCAGGATGTGCGTGACGTGCCCTTGTGCCTTCAGCGTTCCCTCAAATACTACCAGCCGTGACCTGAAGTCATGCACGATTGCTCCACACACCACGACGCCAGGAGTAACACATGTTGCAGGGATTACATTGCTTGTTCTTGGATCGCAGGTGCAGATGTCAATGAGTTACCATGTGCGGCGGTCCTTCCTTGTGATGGTCAGCTGTGATCGACGGGAACCATGACTGTGACAATGCGTGCCTCACCTTCCCATACAGTCAACAAAGAGCCAGTGTCACATCTTAATGGCCTACAAATCTGGATATTAACACGATTCGACCAGCCGCCAAATAGAAAACTACACTGAGGATCCTTTCATCTCTGGTACTGACAGCGCTGTCTCGGACATGTACATGACTTGCCCGTGTCCTTCACGTTGATCACTCTACATCTGACGCTGTTCACACCCCTTATATACGCTACCGGGCCTGGTAGCAACACTAAACAGGAACAACACTAATGGCTGTTCTACCTGGCGCAGTGAATTTCACCTGTAATCATTTACATACCTTTAGATGTTGTGTACGTGTACGCTGTTACATTGATATCCAACCATGTCTTCTGGGTGTCTCAGTTGTTTTGTCAGGCAGCGTAAAATGGACATTAATTATTCTTTATGATACCCCTGAAATAAATTGCGTTGTTCTTTACAAATATTCGTTGACAAGATGAGAAAGGTGTAATCTCTACAGAAAAGCGAGACTTCTACCGGCATTGGTCCAAAAGGTAGCCTCCACTGTTTACCTCACCTCGACAGGATCAGGCTCGACTGTCGCAAACCTATCAGGCAGTAGATCACAGCCGCCTGGCACCTTGATGGGGTCCGTACCCGCAGAGCGTGTCACTTAATCAGCCACCAAATGGGTATTAGTGAGTGATGAGGCATGCAGCCATCCAGGATAAGTGTCGAGCCGAGTAATGAGCGATATAAGACACCTAACAGTTTTGAACATGGCTGTCTTTCAGCAACCGAACAAAAGTTTCAACGGAGAAATGACACAGCCAACCAGTTGCAAATAATTTTTAATAAATTGGCGTAGGTTTCGACACAAGTAAGGATGTCAACATCAGAATAAAATTTTAACAACCGTAAAGTGACATTGCGAGAAGGCAGTAGTCAAAGTTTCGAGCAGACATGCTCAGGTCGAAAATTAAAAATTAAAAAAGGTCCCAGCCTTTGGTACGTATACCTTACAGTGAACAACATCAGTGTGACGCTTGGTACGTATACCTTGCAATGAACAATATCAGTCTGATGTTGATTACAACGTGTACGTATCAAAGACTGGAACGTTTCTAATTTTTGACTTGAGCATGTCTGCTCGAAACTTTATTGCCTTCTCGCAATGTAACTTTACGGTTCTTAACATTTCGTTCTGATGAAGACATTCTTAGAGGTGTCGAAACCTAAATCAATGTATTAAAAAATTATTGGAACCGGTTGGCTGTGTCATTTCTCCGTTGGTAAGACAGTTAATTCGCCTTATGTAGCAGCCCTTTTTCTATTTTCGCTTTTTCGTCTAATAGGTGAAAGTTTGATTTTATTTTTTACACACTGACTGTCATTGAAGGGTTTTACTTTTATTTAATATTGTCCCGGCTAAGTATCAGTTTGATTACTTTTAAAACCCAATGTTAAACGTGGGTCACTACAAGTATAGTCTTCCCAACTGTGAGAGAAAAAATCTTTAGTAGCTTGACTACCAATGTTTACAGACGACGATACTTTAACCTTTCGTTCAATTGTTTTAGTTACGAATCGCTAGTTTGTTCTTGGCATAGATCACGTAACCTTAACGTTTATTAATCTAAGCTAAATTAATGTTCAAGACTTGTATTATGTTTCAAATCAACAACGTCAGTTTATTGACAAAAATTATGAATAAATAGGTTCACTCATACGCTATCATTCAGACAAGTTCTTTAATTAGATGTCTAAGTAGGATTCCCGCTAGCATCAGAGATGTTAGATAATATCCTGTCACTTTCAGTAAATAAGTTATTTCTATTTAATATCCGCAAACTGTCATTAACTATGACCACTAGTCGCGTGAAGTTAAAGTTTCCCACTATTACAATTCAAAGTCCAAATCCGGTTAAAATTCTCAATTCAGTAAAGCATTTAAATATTCACACGAATTGACATTGAAGCCAAAGAGATTACTATTCACCTTCCCGTTTATCTAATCTGATAAATGTCCAAATTAAAGTCTTGAATTGACAATCCTCAAAAACAATCTCGTCACGATCTATTCTTGATCCCCGTTTAATAAAGTCCCAATTGTTGTTCTCTAAAGCTGTACGTCCTAAATAACTTCAGAACTAGAACAGACTAGAGACTGGAGTATCGTAATTACAACGCATGGCTATTTATACTTTAATAAACACTATCTTTGGTGTCCCAGAACTACGTGCTATGACTATAATATTGATTTTCTTACGTATTGGAATAACTAATATTTTAATATTTTCTACTGTTTTTCCCCCTTCCCATCTTTCTAAAATTTATAATTAAATTTTCCTTTTCTTTTGCGTTCTATACTAGATATTTCCCTCTATTTGTTTTTTATTTATTTTTCGTAATTACTAGTTGTGGATGGACTTGGGTCATTTTGTTAATTGATATTTTAAGAACATGGGAGCTAATTTGGGAGTTATTTTTGTTTTTTCAACACCGAGAGGCGCTGTAGGTGTTACACTTATAATGTCATGTCTGTACAGACTGTTTCAGCTGATCGGTCTGCCTTCCTCTATACCTCAAAGGCACGAGTTTTCCTTCATTTCTTCATTAAGCCACTGGCCAGAAATAGAAGGTTGTTCCATCAATGTGGAAGCTATTATTGCTCGATTCAGGGTCACACTTCCTTCCAGCTAACCGTTTGATTCTCTCTCTCCCACATTATTTATTAAAATTCAACTGGGCATCTCAGAAAGCAGCTCTGCTATCTTCTCTATTGTGGGCTCTCTTCATTGTCGTTTCAGACAGCACAACATTGCTGTGGGTGCACAGCAAACAAACCAAAGGGCTGGGCTTTAATTTACGCCACAGTATCTGGTGCCCCGATATCAGATCATAGTAAAAGCTGTTTTAAGCATAGAGCCTACAGGCGGTGTAGCGAGCACTTCCTGGTTCCAGGAAGTCGTGGGGTCCGGCATTTCTCAAGTTATCGAGGCAAGAACGTTTTGACAGACGATAATTTTAGCTAATTTGAGGGGCGGGGGGGGGGGGGGAGGCGTTATTTTCAGACCTGCTAAAGGCTTACCTTAGACAAGAAGGCTGGCATCACACACTTTATCGCCAGCCTAGTCTGATGGGCTTGTGCGTTTAGGAGGGGATGTCGCGCCGCTGTGTCCTCGTATGCCAACAATCGTTGCCATAAATTGCGTGTACATCTACATTTACTTACATGGCCAAGAAGAAACGATATTGCAGGGCACATTGTAGTTCCCATTATACCACATAATGTTTCCCATTCCAATGGAATGTGGGAAGAGTAATTGCTTTTTGGCCGGCCGCGGTGGTCTAGCGGTTCTGGCGCTGCAGTCCGGAACCGCGGGACTGCTACGGTCGCAGGTTCGAATCCTGCCTCGGGCATGGGTGTGTGTGATGTCCTTAGGTTAGTTAGGTTTAAGTAGTTCTAAGTTCTAGGGGACTTATGACCTAAGATGTTGAGTCCCATAGTGCTCAGAGCCATTTTTTGAGTAATTGCTTTTGCCTTTTCTTGCAGTATAATCAGTGTCTTGCGAGGGCGTGCTGAAATGAAATGCCCCCGAATTTTTCATGTGAAATCTGTTAAGGCTTTTCAAACATAAGAAACGTTATTAACAATTTACATCTTAATTCTTCAATTTATATTTACTTCTCAACGTAGTCACCCTGGCGACTAACACGTTTCTCCCAACGAAAGACCAGTTTGTTGATACCTTCGCTGTAGACTGTTTGACATTGTTGACAGAGCCACAACCTCATCTCTGGACACACAGATTCATCACTATCAACGTGAAGTCATCGAAGATGTTCTGTAAGTGTTGGAAACAGAAGAAAATAGGATGCGGCCAAGTCTGGACCATATGAAGCAGAGCCGGCCTTAGGAGTGGTGGGGCCCTGTACAAACAAAACATTTCGCGGGATCTTCTGGATCTGTCATTTACTCCCCCCCCCCCCCTGTCCCCACCCCGCCACGGCCACTCCCCCCAACACAGATGATATATCTTTGCCACGTTTAAAAGAATTGTAAGTTTAGTCGTTTACTTACTAACAATATATCAAAAGACTATTACTACAACAGATCTCTATTGCGATAGGAAAATAATTCGTGGGAGAAGTAAACTTAATAGGTATGGCAATTAATAAAATGTTCATAGTAAAAACTACCTTACTTATGCCTACCCGGCCAGCCGCACGGTCTGTGCCAGTCCCAGGCACGAATCCGCCCGGCGGATTAGTGTCGAGGTCCGGTGTGCCGGCCAGCCTGTGGATGGTTTTTAAGGCAGTTTTCCATCTGCCTCGGCGAATGCGGGCTGGTTCCCCTTTATTCCGCCTCAGTTACACTATGTCGGCGATTGGTCCGAAAACACTGTCTCCACGTACGCATACACCATAATTACTCTACCACGCAAACATTTGGGGCTACACTCGGCTAGTATGAGACGTTCCTGGGTGGGTGGGGGGGTGGACGGGGGGGGGGGGGGGGTGAGTCGACTGCTGTGGCCTGTTGTGGGGTTGTAAACCACTGAGGGCTACGGCGGGGACGAAGCCTCTCCGTCGTTTGTACGTCCTCAGTTCAATACACACACCTTACTTATGGGAATCCTCCGAATTTAATGAAATTCAAGTTCAAATATAGGTTTGAATTTTTTCAACTGTTGGAGGGTATCTGAATCGTTATATTACTCTTAAAAAAGCGGGTTCGCCAAGATCGCCTGTAAATCTTTTTACTCATTACTGGTTTCGACAGATCTGTGCTATCATCATCAGATCCGAAAGTTTAATAAACCAATATTCGAAGTCAAGGTGGATAATACACATTCGATTTTATGTAAACACTATATGCATTGCTAAAGCACTAGAACGTCTCTTGTAACATATTAACAGAAGTTTATGACCTTTACAAACTTTCAAACGACAGAGTGATGTGGCGTGGCGTTACAGTGAAAGAAAGCAAGGAACATCAACATGTCAAACATAAAATACCACAAATGCAAAACAAGAATCATGTTCTGCTGATGTCCTAGCGCACTCGTTCAGTTAACACCACAATAGCGACTGAGCTAGTTCGATATTTGCACAGATGAGTCTGTATACAGTTGATTGCATTGTCGTACTCGACTATCGATATGTACAAGCATAAATTTCAAAGTGCATGTACCACAATTCAAAGTCTTTCTTCACTTCAATCTCATTAGAATTACCTTTGACGGAATTACGTAACATTTTTAAATTACAAATGCACGGTACATTATATTTTGGAAACATATAGTGTCATTCTTAAAACAAGTGTTAGCGATGATTAAATTATGCTCCTTGTAAAATTCTACCAGGCCGCTTCCTCTTTCGTTGCTTCCTCCAGTTCGTGGTTTAAGAATCATAAAAGAAGGTTGCATAAGGAGAAGAGACCGGGAGACACTGGAAAGTTTCAGATTGATTGTATTATGATTAGACAGAGATTTCGGAACCATATTTTAAATAGTAAGACGTTTCCATGAACAAATGTGGATTCTGACCAAAATTTATTGCTTATGCACTATTGTTTAAAACTGAATAAATTGCAAAAAAGTAGAAAATTGAGGAGAAGAGACCCGGATAAGTTGAAACAACCAGAGGTTGTTGATGGTTTCAGAGGGAGCCTTAGACAACAGTTGAACAGAACAGGGGAAAGGAATATTTGCACAGCAAAAGACAAAAAGTTTTAAGAGATGGAATAGTGAAGCAGAAGATCAAATAGGTAAACAGATAAGGCCTAGTAGATATCCTTGGATAACATAAAAGATATTGAATTTAATTGGTGAAAAGAGAAAATTTTAAAAATGCAGTATATGAAGCAGACGAAAGGGAATTCAAATGTTTAAAAATGAGTAACAGGAAGTGCAAATTGCCGAAGCAGAAATATCTAGAGGACAAGTGTAAGGATTTAGAAGCATATTTCACTAGGGGAAAGATAGATACCGCCTACAGGAAAATTAAAGACGTCTTTGGGGAAAATAGAAACAGCTGTATGAATATCTAGACGTCAGATGGAAAACCACCCCTAACCAAAGAAGGTATAGCTGAAAGGTGGAAGGAGTATATAGAGGGTGTGTAAAAGGGAGATGAACTTGAAGGCAATATTGTAGAAAGGGAAGTGGACGTAGATTCCGTCAGAATTACTGATAGCCTTGGGAGAACCAGCCATGACAAAACTCTTCCATCTGGTGTGCAGCTTGTATGAGACAGGCGAAATTCTCCCAGACATAAAAAAGTAGTAATTGCAATTTCAAAGAAAGCAGGTGTTGACAGGTGTGAAAAATTACCGAATTATCAGCTTAGTAAGTCATGGTTGCAAAATACTAACACGAATTCTTTACAGTAGAATGGAAAAGCTGGTAGAAACCGATCAGTTTGGATTCCGGAGAAATATAGGAACACGCGAGGCAATACTGACCCTACGGCTTGGCTTAGAAGATAGGTTAAGGAAAGACAAACATACGTTTATAGTATTTGTAGACTTAGAGAAAGCTTTTAACCAAGTTGACTGGAATACTACTCTCTTTGAAATTCTGAAGGTAGCACGGGTAAAATAAAAGGAGCGAAAGGCTGTTTACAACTTGTACAGAAACCAGAAGGCAATTACTAAAGGCGAGGGGCATGAAATGGAAGCAGTGGTAGAGAAGGGAGTGAGGGGCTGTAGCCTACCCCCGATGTTATTCAATCTGTACACTGAATAAACAGTAAAGGAAGCAAAAGAAAAATTTGGAGTAGGAATTGAAGTTCAAGGAGAAGAAATAAAAACTTTAAAGTTTGCCGATGACACTGTAATTCTGTCAGAGACAGCAAAGGACTTGGAAGAGCCGTTGAACGGAATGGACACTGTCTTGAAAGGAGGATAGAAGATGAACATAAAAATAGCAAAACAAGGATAATGGAATATAGTCGAATTAAAGCAGGTGATGCTAAGGGAAAGAGATTAGGAAACGAGACACTTAAAGTAGTAGATGAGTTTTGTGTTTGGGCAGCAAAATAATTAATGATGGCCTAAGTAGAGACGATATAAAATGGAGACTGCCAATGGCAAGGAAAGCATTTAAAAAGAAAATAAATTTGTTTTTGTTAACTATAAATTTAAGTGATAAGAAGTCTTTTGTGAAGGCATCTGTCTGCAGTGTAGCCATGTATGGAAGTGAAACATGGACGATAAACAGCTTAGACAAAAAAAAAAAAAAAAAAAAGAATAGAAGCTTTCGAAATATGGTGCTACATAAGAATGTTGAAGATTAGGTGGGTCGATCACGTAGCTCATGAAGAGGTACTGAACAGAAGTGGGGACACAAGAAATTTGTGGCACAACTTGGGGAAAAGAAGGGGTCTGTTGATAGGACACCTTCTGAGACATCAATGGGTTACCAGTTTAGTATTGGACGGAAATGTGGGTGATAAAAATTGTGGAGGAGTACCAAGAGATGAATACCATAGGCAGATTCAAAAAGATATAGGTTACAGTGGTTATTCGAAGATGCAGAGGGTCGCACAGCAACGAGCTGCACCAAACCAATCTTCCGACTGAAGACCACAACAACAGCGTTGTTTTTAACACGTAAATTTACGATAAAAATATAGTTCAGTTTATCTTTCCACACAATATGTGGATTGACATCAATTGACAGAAACCTATCACTATGGTAACTGTATGCAAAATAATATAGGCCACAGCCACACAGTGGATTTCATACAAGAAATTGTAGAGATCGTGGTATACAGGCGATATGATACCTGATGTCTACTCAAGATTACATCCGTAACTAAAATCACTGAAATACATGCTCGATATGACAATGAATATTGCAACATTCTGCAGGCAATATAAATGTTGGGAAATGGGTTTGCAATTTCATTTAATTATTTCAATATTGGTCACCATTTCTCTGAACACTTTGATTTCTGTCCAAAGTTCTGATGCAATAATGTATTTTGAACATTCGCCATTTATGTTTACACTTAGCTCTATCTTAAGTTTTTTATGTAACATTTTCAGTTCTTTGTCCTGCATGTGTCTTAAACTTCCAGGAGAAAACAAAAAGCCGAATATTTCGGAATACTTAGCCAGGTGCTCAAACCTTTCTTTCAAACTTTGTAATACTGTTTTAACGACACGGTAGAAAAAATCAATGTCGTGCTTCTCCTCTGAAAGTTGTGCCCTGCAAACCATGTCGTTACTATCGTAATCGAATTGCTTTGTCTTTTTGATAGTTCTCTTTTCTTGAAATTTTGGTACAATCTATACACTGTTATCTGCCCTTTAACTATACTTTCTTCACGGAAATTCTCAACGAACTTCATAAAACTTTCGATGTATTTAGCTGCTACTTTCATGTCTGTTTTCTGTTTGAAGGGCATCTCTTACTTCTCTTGTCTGATATCTCATAGCTTTGACACTGTCCACCCTACTTTCCCATCCAGCATCTGAAAGCTTCATCACTGTTAAAGCTGGTACTTACGACAGATGACCTCGCCGTTTAGTCCGATAACCCACCCCTCCCTCAATCAGTCAATCAATCAACGTTAGAACTGTGTTCAAAAAGATTTCCCATCTCTGAGTGGATGAACCAAAAACAATGTATAGTCTTTGAATTACACCAAAAAAGTGGCTGCTTTTGTTGTAGATTTTGCTGCATCTGGTAACATAAGATTAAGACTGTGGCTAGCACATGCCATAGCAATTTCTCTCGGTTTACACTTTATAAATCGGGCTTGAACACCACTTCGATGACCTTTCATATCTGCATCATTATCGACTCCTAGTTGATCTAGTGTCGATAAAAGGATTTCAGTCAAACTTCCTCCTGTTGTTGAAGAGACGTTCAGAAAGTCGAGAAAGTGTTTCTTCTTCAGTCACTGCGTCTTCTGATAAGTTTCCAAACCTAACAATCAATGTCATTTGTTCATTGTGGCTTGTACCAGGAGTAAAATCAAGTATGACTGAAAAATATTTTATTTTCTTTTACAAAATTAACAGTAGTGTTTTCTGCTTTGTTGGCAAGCAAATTTGAGTTCATTTTGTATGCTCTTGCCAAGCTGATGGTCACGAATTTCTTGAGTTTTTACCCACCTTAAATGTTCCTGCAAAAGAGGCTCAAAATCTACTACCATTTCAATAAAACCAAGAAAATTACCATTATCATCTTGATAGAGCTTGTCGCTGGTGCCTCAGAGGCCATATTATGCTGAGCCAGGTACCTGAGTGCGAGTATAATTCTCTTTAGAATCTGATGCGAATGTTCCTTCTCTTTCTCATGGTTAATTCGATCAACATTGTTGTTTTTGTTTCAACCGTATCTCACATCCTTTCAATTTCTTTTTGCAGATATTGTGTGGTTAAATGAACGTTCGGGCTCTTGAAGCCGATTTTCTAAGTGAGCCCAGTTACAGAGTTAATCACTTGAGGGCTTGTTTGAAGAAGATCCAAAAAGTTTACAACAATAACAAAAAAAATTGTCGGTAGATTTCGAATATACAAGCCATTTTTGATTCGTTAGGTAAATTTCATACGTAAAAATGGGTTGAAAATTCTATTCTGTTCTCATTTAAAGGATAATCTAAATTTACAGTTTTAGTAGGGACTTTCTGTACAGTTTCATCTATCATGAAAGATGCCAAATGTCTGGATCCAGATTCGTGATTATTTCACGTTCGCTTCTAGTAGGCCTGCCTGAACGTGGGATAGCACCAGGTTCGCATTCCAGGACTTCATATTCATAATAAATGAGAAGCACCAGTTTGCTTTTGTTCTGCAATATTGTAGAACAAAATGTTGTTCTACCAAGAACCGACGGAGATTCTGTTAACATGACTTCATATTAATTTTATCTAAACCATCAGATGATGAAGGCTACTGTCAAGGCCATCGCCATTTAAGCATACTTCAGCTTTCTTCCTCATTTGTGAAGATACTGGTCGAAGAAACTTTTCGATGCGCCTTTTTGTGAGTTCAAAAATTGTTTATGATGTAGCTTTATCTCGTTCGTTTGTCTCTCACGAGACATTTCCCTGTCTGCAGTTTCAACTTCACATCACAGGTAAATCACTGTATCTTAATAGGGAACACAACGTGCATTGCCTCAGTTACACACAGATCAGCCAGAACAATATGACCGCCTGCTACCTAATAGCCGGTATGTCCACGTCTGTCACGGATAACAGTGGCGACGCATTGGGCATGGGGCCAATGAGGCCTTGATAGGTGGCTGGAGGGAGTTGACACCACACCTGCACACACAAGTCAACTAATTCCTGTAAATTTCGCAAAGGGGGGCGATGATTTCTGACGCCACGTTCAGTCACATCCCAGATGTGTTCGATCGGGTTGGAATCTGGGGGCCAGCACATCAGCTGGAACTCGCACTGTGTTCCTCGAACCACTCCATCACACTCCTGGCCTTGTGACACGGCGTAGTATCTTGTTGAAAAGTGCCACTGGCGTCGGGAAACATGGTCGTCATGAAGGGGTGTACGTTGTCCGCAACCAGTGTACGATGTTCCCTGGCCGCCAAGGTGGGTGCCTTGTACGAGCTCCATCGGACCCATGGATACCCACGTTCCCCAGAGAATAATGGAGTCTCCGCCAGCTTGTCTCTGTCGCACTGTGTAGATGTCAAGGAGCTGTTGCCCTGAAAGACGACGGATTCGGGTCCTCCCATAGGCATGATGAAGAATGTATCGGGAATCATCAGACTATGCAACAGTCTGCCACTGCGCCAACGTCCAGTGCCGACAGTCACGTGCCCATTTTAGTCGTAGCTGCGGATGTCATGGTGTTAACATTGCACATGCATGGGTTGTGTGCTACGGAAGACCATCGTTAGGAGTGTTCGGTTCACTGGGCACTCAAACACACTTTTTCTCTGCCCAGCATTAATGTCAGATGTTAGTTTCGCCACACTTCGCCGCCTGCCCTGTTTTACCAGTCTGCCCAGCCTGCGACGTCCGACATCTGTAACGAGTGGGGGAGTGGACTTGGTTTCATCTTGGTTTCGGCTTTTGTCGAAAGCGCTCACCACAGCACTCCTCGGGCACCCGACAAGTCGAGCAGTTTCCAAAATGCTCGTGCGGCGGCTCCAGGCAACACCGACTCAAAGGAAGGCCTCGGCGCTTGTTGGTAACGTCACGTGAGCTAGGCACGGCGAACGCCAGGTCTGTTGCAGGCATACTCATAATGGTGGTGTCTTCCTCTCTGACACAGGAAAATGTGAAACTATTGGCGCTAGTTGACCAACACACACTGTTCTGAAACTTTTCTGCAATCAATTAATTGTGCAATTCACTACACTTCTTAACAAATAGTGCACTCCTGAAATTAAATTTCCACCTGTTTTAAGGATTGACATACAAAAACAACTTCATGGTCCAGCAGCAACAGAATTCGTGCTTCTTTACCTTATTTGCAAACCTGAGGAAGTTACGTTTGTACTGGGTTGCTTTTACAAGAAACTGTGAACATATTGGTGCTCTTCTTTAGGTATCTTGGTTGACTATGGGGTGAGGAGCACTGAATGTTAATGAAATATCTTGCGATTGTACACGTTGGGAGAGGGGGTGGGGGACAGAAGAAGAGGCAAAAGAGAGATACTTGTTTTATCAAATAAATTTTTTTTTATCTTGTAAAGTTTCTCCTTTCAGTTGCAAGAGGGGAATTTTATCTTTTCTAATGTGCATGTTTAAAACAGTTTAAGCTCAGCAGTATGATGAAGCTATTTTGTATGTATGAAGCTATTTTTTTTCCTGTTTAGAATTCCTTTCGTTGAAAACGACTGTAATCTAATGACCGGCAACAGTTGGACATTCACACATGTAAATTAGTTCACATTTCCAGTGACGATGTCCAACGAAAATAAATAAATAAATAAAAGAAACGAGTTAATTGTAAGGGGGTTGGGGTAAGTTTCGATAACAAAATGGATCAAGTAAATATAGTTACCTGAATGTAAAATTTCCGAAGCTTGCAATGGGGCAAAGCATCTTCTCATATTGATCTTTCGACAGGATTCAGTAATACAGAAATATTATCTTCATTTGTAGCTTTACGATAGTAAGAAAATCTTTCATCTAAATAAAACTGCAGAATCCAAAACAATACCAAACATTTTGTCCAAAAATAAGAGATTTATAGTGATAAGCACGCCCAGGCGTTTCTGCCTACAACAGACCTGGCGTTCGCCGTGCCTAGCTGACGTGACGTCACCAACAAGCGCCGAGGCCTTCTTTCGAGTCGGTGTTGCTCCAGGCCATCACAATCTGCCGTCTTTCAAACTCACACACCGACAGCACGCTCAACGATTCTACATCCACCGTGCGTGTTTCTAGCAATTATTCCTCTCCAGGTGACGCTGTTGTCGCCTAGATGGATTTATATTGATAGCAGGACCGTGATCAGAATGCTCCCGCCGATCAATACATTACGTTCGAATTCAAATTAAAAATTGTTTCAAAAACACTTCACTTCAATTTTTTAGTTTATCTATAGTGCCAACATTCCAAGTGATAGTATTAAAATTACCATCTAATCCTTTACACGGGGCCTCTAGAAGCGCGGGAACCTATGCGGTTGCATTGTTTGCACATGTCGCAGCGCTCTGTAGGGACTGGCATTGTCATGCTGAAGGACGAACTCTTCGAATTCGAAACTCGATTACAGAACGCTGCTTCTCACGCGCACACATAGTTAAGTTAAAAACAGTCAAGCAAATATGTAGACATACAGAAAGAAGATGTGATTGGTAGTAAAGTTTTTCTATTTACAAAACTTTAGTTTACACATAAAAAATTCGGAGGCGTTACTTTCCAGCACTCCAACGTGGATTGCTTCCTTTTTACTGTTTCTCGGTAGTTTGTAACTTAATTTTCATGGGATGGTTGACATCTGTCTGTGAATGTCTGCAAGTTCAGGGTTTTCGGAATTCTTATGACTCTTTCCCGTGAATCAATCCCTTGATGCTTCATGCTACCCTTCTTCGTATACGTCAACTATTACCTGTTGTAACAGTCGAATATTTTCTGTATACAGAAAGGCCCGTACAGGACCTGCAACATGCGGTCGTGCATTATCCTGCTGAAATGTAGGGTTTCGCAGGGATCGAATGAAGGGTAGAGCCACTGGTCGTAACACATCTGAAATGTAACGTCCACTGTTCAAAGTGCCGTCAATGCGAACAAGAGGTGACCGAGACGTGTAACCAATGGCACCCCATACCATACGCCAGTACGAATACACGCTTCCAATGTGCGCTCACCGCGATGTCGCCAAACACGGATGCGACCATCATGATGCTGTAAACAGAACCTGTATTCATCCGAATGACCTTTTGCCATTCGTGCACCCAGGTGCGTCGTCGTCGAGTACACCATCGCAGGCGCTCCTGTCTGTGAAGCAGCGTCAAGGGTAACCGCAGCCATGGTCTCCGAGCTGATAGTCCATGCTGCTGCAAACGTCATCGAACTGTTCGTGCTGATGGTTGTTGTCTTGCAAACGTCCCCATCTGTTGACTCAGGGATCGAGACGTGGCTGCACGATCCGTTACAGCCATGCGGATAAGATGCTTGTCATCTCGACTGCTAGTGATATGAGGCCGTTGGGATCCAGCACGGCGTTCTCTATTACCCTCCTGAACCCACCGATTCCATATTTTGCTAACAGCCATTGGATCTCGACCAACGCGAGCAGCAATGTCGCTATACGATAAATCGCAATCGCGATAGGCTACAATCCGACCTTTATCAAAGTCGGAAACGTGATAGTACGCAATTCTCCTCCTTACACGAGGCATCACAACAACGTTTCTCCAGGCAACGCCGGTCAACTGCTGTTTGTGTATAGGAAATCGGTTGGAAACTTTCCTCATGTCAGCACATTGTAGGTGTCGCCACCGGCGCCAACCTTGTGTGAATGCTCTGAAAAGCTGATCATTCGCATATCATAGCATCTTCTTCCTGTCGGCTAACTTTCGCGTCTGTAGCACGTCATCTTCGTGGTGTAGCAATTTTAATGGCCAGTAGTGTAAGTAAATCCACTATGAACTCAACCGCAATTTTATGTCGAAGTTCCATAAGGGAAAGCACCTATATGACAAGGAAACTCTTAGGAAGAATATTATAATCATAGAAAAATCACATGAAACCGTGTGGTGTAGTCGGCGGTAAGCATAACTTGTAACGTTGTGACGCTAAGCCGTGGGAGAGGACATCAGAGCAGCGTCAGAACATACGTGAGAGTGGTGGACTAAGAGTGACGGCAGCGAAGGATTTGGGTGCATTGGAGAAAGTTCGGATAATTACTGATTTTGGACAGCATACTGACGACATAAGATACGTCTCACTATTCAATAAGAAAATTATCAAACAGTTTTTATTTTAAGAAACGGTAACCGTTGGTGCCGAAAATAAACATGAGATAATGTGTGATAACTCAAACGGAAGAATTTTAGATCTATTTATTTATTTTTTGTTCAGTCGCTACTTACGAATCAGTGTCAGGAAGACATCAGCGTCCTCAAACTGAGCTCGCTATCAACACATTAAAGGTAACACAGGGAAGATTAGGCGCATGTGTAACGCTGTTTTAAGATAAAGACCCGGGAATTTCAATAATCCAGATTAACGTTTGCATGCAGCAGAGCTTTTCGCAAACATTTCATAACAGTCACATTACATCATATGAAAGACACAAAAACCCGGTGCTCAAATAAACATTTAACACTTAAAAGTTCAATTATATTAAAAATCCATTAGCAGTCAAGTTATACTGGCTTTGCGTGCCAGGATGTAAACAGACGGAAATAGTATAAACAGTTTATAGCGAATGGCCACTTATAGTAGGTCTCCATATGGGCTGTAATTTTGTAGTTGTCATTTCGTGAGACGCAACTGGGGGGAGGTAATATGTTGCCCCACTCTACATGGAACATACCATAGTTTGACCATCGCACGGAGTCCCATATGGACGGCGTAGTAATAAGCATCCTTGGCGCAGAGAAACAACTGAAAGAAGAAAATAGGCTGGATTCACACGGTGGGCAACGTCACGTCAACGTCAACGCGGGTCACGTGACGTCAAAATATTCGTCCAATGCTTTCAAATGGCGAGGTTCATACGGTGGGCAAGTTAGCCGTTGACGGTGGGGGTCACGTGGTTGTCGAAATGCTTACGATTGGCTGTTACTTTTCTGTCTGTTCTGCGGCTGCTCGCATGGCACGAGTTTGATTCTCCTAGCAGTGTTCTCCACTTCGAAAATATCCACTGAGTTTTTAGTTATAAAATGTTTTTATATAAACATGAATGACGAGAAGTTAATCGAACTTGTTCGCCAAAATGTGGAGTTGTATGACATGAGCTGCAAAAAATACAGCGACACTTTGTTTAAAGAAGAAATATGGAAGAAAATTGGATTGGTTATCGGTCGCCCAGGTAAATAACTGTATGAATATTGTAGGTCTACTGCAGATTATATTTATTTGGTATGTAATGTATTTGGATGTATAACATCGCACCTGCATCTATTTATGTATGTATGTACTCACGATTAGGAGGTGAAAAAGCTTAGCAGAGGTTAGAGCCTTCCTGCTTTCCAAGTTCACAATTATTCGCTAGTCGTGAAAGTTTATTTCGACCATGTTTGTATGTAATACGTATCATTCCGAAACAAATACGAGTATTCTACGCCACATAGTCATTTTGGCTAGTAGTTTACTTATTTATAGTATTTATTTACATGCTTTCTGGTACTGAGTCTCACTCAACATTTCGTATGGATACAGCTTATTTAAGTACAACTGCAGTAACAAGTTCGATGTTCCACATTCATATACAGTGTGCAGTTGGTTCTTTGCAGTGCCAAGGTTTATGCAGGACGAACTGTAGCAGATTTAGATCTACATAACAAGGGGCCATAAATTGTGAATGTTTAGCCTATAGATCAATTTGTTGATAGTGTGCGGTATTACAATAAATATTATGTTCTATAAAATACGTAAAGGTACAGAACGGGGACCCTCGAAGGAATTGGTAAAGCTGAAGCATCAGACTCATCTCAAACAAACCATTAGTTTTTTTCGTGGAGAAATTGGACGGCGCATGTTTGTGTCTGCATTCTTGATGCTGCTGCTTATCAAAGACAGCAAATTAAAGAACTGCTGTCTCGACATTCGGAAATGGCTCTGAGCACTATGGGACTCAACTGCTTTGGTCATCAGTCCCCTAGAACTTAGAACTACTTAAACCTAACTAACCTAAGGACATCACACACATCCATGCCCGAGGCAGGATTCGAACCTGCGACCGTAGCAGTCGCACGGTTCCGGACTGCGCGCCTAGAACCGCGAGACCACCGCGGCCGGCCATTCGTAAATATTTATAAAATGACGTCTCCTCTTCTTCCAGCTCTCTGTACACTGTGTGATATTCGCCTTCACACATTCTCTTCAAAATCATTTTCTTCACCCACGTTCGTTTTGATTGCCTTGCCAATTTCCGCTCTCTTTCCTCATCATCTAAAGCAATTGCAATCGTAGCAAGTTCATCAAGACTAAATATAATGTCCGCCATCCTCTCTCGTGAACACTTTTGCGAGTTTCCAATAACGCGCCAAAACGTAGTTGAAGTTTTGCCGTCGCTTGACGTTCCGTCCAGTGTGAATGCAAGTGGATTTTTGACGGTGTGTGACGTCACTGGCGTTGACGTTGCGTTGCCCACCGTGTGAATCGAGCCTAAGTCGCCAGGTCGGCATGGAAGCCGAATTCGGTTTTACAAAGAGTAATCTACGACACTAGCCTCTTACTTAGCGTGCATTTATAGCGAATCTCTCGTCCAGCGCAAAGTCCCAAATGACTGGAAAAAAGCGCAGGAGACTCCTGTTCACAAGTAGAGTAAAATATCGGTACCGTAAAATTATAGAGCAATATTCTTGACATCGGTTTGCAGAATTCTTAAACATATCCTCAGTTCGAGTATAATAAATTTCCTAGAGACAGAAGACCTTACGTCCACGAATCAACGTGGTTTGAGAAAGCATCGTTCGTGAAAAACTCAGCTCGCCATTTTCTCACAAGATATCCTGCGAACCCTGGGTGCAGGACAACAGATAGATTACATAGTTCTGGATTTCTGAAAAGCCGTCGCCGTCGACGACAACGTACTGGTTTCTATTAATTAAGAAGTCTTCGACCTATTCACATATCTTGGAACCTATTCCATATGCTCGTACCTTCGTTAACAGTTGCACTGGGGCGCCGTACAAGCCGGCGGCGGGTCCATTATGCTCTGGGGAACATTCACGTGAGCATCCACGCGTCCAGTGGAGCTCGTACAGTGCCTCATTGCAAATTTTTTACGAAGGTACGAGCTTATGGAACAGGTTCCCTGATATATGAGGGATTCGAAGACTTCTTAAGTGACAGAACCAAGTACGTTGTCCTCGAAGGCGAATGTTCATCAGAGACAAGGGTATCGTCAGGAGTATCCCAGGGAACTGTGATATGACCGTTATTATCTTCTATGTATATAAATGACCTGGCGGACACGGTGGGCTGTAATCTGCGGTCGTTTGCTGAAGATGCTGTGATGTACTGTAAGGTGCCGAAGTTGAGTGATTGTAGGAATATACAGGATGACTTATACAAAATTTGTATAAGGCATGATGTGTGGAAGCTAGCACTAAATGCAGGAAGTGGGAATGACTAGGAAAAACAAATCCATAAATACAGAATGAGATTTTCACTCTGCAGCGGAGTGTACGCTGATATGAAACTTCCTGACAGATTAAAACTGTGTGCCGGACCGAGACTCGAGCTCGGGACCTTTGCTTTTTGCGGGCAAGTGCTCTACCATCCGAACTACCCAAGCACGACTCACGCCCCGTCCTCACAGCTTCAAGTCCGCCAGTACCTCGTCTCTTACCTTCCAAACTTCACAGAAGCTCTCCTGCGAACCTAGCAGAACCACCACCCCTGGAAGAAAGGATATTGCGGAGACATGGCTCAGCAGAAGAGTTTCTGTGAAATTTTGAAAGTAGGAGACGAGGTACTAGCAGAATTGAAGCTGTGAGGACGGGTCGTGTGTCGCGCTTGGGTAGCTCGGGTGGTAGAGCACTTGCCCGCGAAAGGCAAAGGTCGCGAGTTCGAGCCTCGGTCCGACACACAGCTTTAATCTGCCAGGAAGTTTCAAATCCATAATGCTTGGATACAGTGTTAGTAGTGCCCCGCTTGACACAGTCACGGCGTTTAAATATCAGGCTGTAACGTTGCATAGCGATATGAAATGGAACGAGCATGTGAGCATTGTGGTTGGGCCGGTGAATGGCCGACTTCACTTTATTTGGATAGTTTGGGAAAGTGTGGTTCATCCATAAATGAGACCACATATAGAACGCAGTGCGATCTATTCTTGAGTACCACACGGAATGGAGGACATGGAAGCAATTCAGAGGCAGTCTGCTAGATTTATCAGTAGGTTCGAACAATACGTATTAGGAGATGCTTCGGGAACTTAAGTGGGGATCCCTGGAGCCAAGGAGACGTGCTTTTGTAGGAACACCACTGAGAAAACGTAGAGAACTGGCATCTGAAGCTGACTGTAGAACGATTCTACTGCCACCAACATACGTTTCACGAACTAGACAGGAGAAATTAGGGCTCTTATGGAGGCATACAGGTAGTAATTTTTCCCTCGCTCTATGTGCTAGCGGAACAGGGGAGGAAATGAATGGTTCAAATGGCTCTAAGCACTATGGGACTTAAAATCTGAGGTCATCAGTCCCCTAGACTTAGAGCTACTTAAACCTAACTAACCTAAGGACGTCACACACATCCATGCCCGAGGCAGGATTCGAACCTGCGACCGTAGCAGCAGCGCGGATCCAGACTGAAGCGCGTAGAGCCGCTCGGCCACAACAGCCGGCAAAGGAAATGACTAGTGCTACGGGGTACCATCCGCAATGTACCGTAGCTTGCGGAGTTTGTTTGTAGATGTAGATGGAACGGTCGCTCTCAGAATTTCGGTAGGAAACCTCTCCATGATGGTCTGCTTCTCCAGTTTGTTGAACATCTCCGTAACGCTCTTGTAATTACTAAACGATCCCGGGACGAAACGCGTCCTCTCTTCCATTACTTCAGTCCAGTGGTCGTTCTAGACCGACGAGCAGTGCACAACAATCAGCCGCACGTGTCTTTTGTAAGCCATTTCTTTCGTGGGTTGATTACATTTCCGCAAGTTTCTTCCAACGACTTTAGCTTGGCATTGGTTTTACTCACAGGGTATGTGTTGAATGACCTACACTTCAGATTGGTCTTAACGGTTACTCCTAGGTAGTTGGCGGCTGTAATCTCTTTTCAGTGATTCATCGCCAATGATGTAATCGAGCAGAAACGAATGTCTTCGCATATTTGTCGTAAGTTATATTTATTGCCATCCAGAGTCAGTTACACCAATCATAGATCATCTACAGATCTTCCATTTCACTACTGTTATCTGACTTTGTTGCCCTCCTACACTCGTACTGCCTGAGCCTGTCGTGGAAACGCAAATGATGCCCCTTGCCTCCACTGTTGCTACATCCTCCAATAATTTTTAAAATGCAGGAAGATGCTCATCATCTGCTCGGTAGCGACCATCATTAGATTTGTTAACGTAGACTACTGGCCATTAAAATTGCAACACCACGAAGATGACGAGCTACAGACGCGAAATTTAACCAGCAGGAAGAAGATGCTGTGATATGCTAATGATTAGCTTTTCACAGCATTCACACAAGGCTGGCGCCGGTGGCGACACCTACAACGTGCTGACATGAGGAAAGTTTCCAACCGATTTCTCATACACAAACAGCAATTGACCGGCGTTGCCTGATGAAACGTTGTTGTGATGCCTCGTGTAAGGAGGAGAAATGCGTACTATCACGTTTCCGACTTTCGTAACGGTCGGATTGTAGCCTATCGCGATTGCGGTTTATCGTATCGCGACATTGGTGCTCGCGTTGGTCGAGATCCAATGACTGTTAGAAGAATATGGAATCGGTGGGTTCAGGAGGGTAATACGGAACGCCGTTCTGGATCCCAACGGCCTCGTATCACTAGCAGTCGAGATGACAGGCATCTTATCCGCATGGCTGTAACGGATCGTGCAGCCACGTCTCGATCCCTGAGTCAACAGATGGGGACGTTTGCAAGACAACAACCATCTGCACGAACAGTTCGACGACGTTTGCAGCAGCATGGACTATAAGCTCGGAGACCATGGCAGCGGTTACCCTTGACGCTGCATCACAGACAGGAGCGTCTGCGATAGAGTACTCAACGACGAACCTGGGTGCACGAATGGCAAAACGTCATTTTTTCGGATGAATCCAGGTTCTGTTTAGAGCATCATGATGGTCGCATCCGTGTTTGGCGGCATCGCGGTGAATGCACATTGGAAGCGTGTATTCGTCATCGCCATACTGGCGTATCACCCGGCGTGATGGTATGGGGTGCCATTGGTTACACGTCTCGGTCACCTCTTGTTCGCATTGACGGCACTTTGAACAGTGGACGTTCCATTTCAGATGTGTTACGACCAGTGGCTCTACCCTTCATTCGATCCCTGCGAAACCCTACCTTTCTGCAGGATAATGCACGACCGCATGTTGCAGGTCCTGTACGGGCCTTTCTGGATACAGAAAATGTTCGACTGCTGCCCTGGCCAGCACATTCTCCAGTTCTCTCATCAATTGAAAACGTCTGGTCAATGGTGGCCGAGCAACTGGCTCGTCACAATACGCCAGTCACTACTCTTGATGAACTGTGGTATCGTGTTGAAGCTGCATGGGCAGCTGTACCTGTACACGCCATCCAAGCTCTGTTTGACTCAATGCCCAGGCGTATCAAGGCCGTTATTACGGCCAGAGGTGGTTGTTCTGGGTACTGATTTCTCAGGATCTATGCAACCAAATTGCGAGAAAATCTAATCAAAATGGCTCTGAGCACTATGGGACTTAACTTCTGAGATCATCAGTCCCCTAGAACTCAGAATTACTTAAACCTAACTAACCTAAGGACATCACACACATCCATGCCCGAGACAGGTTTCGAACCTGCGACCGTAGTGGTCGCGCGGTTCCTGACTGTAGCGCCTAGAACCGCTCGGCCACTCTGGCCGGCGAAAATGTAATCACATGTCAGTTCCAGTATAATATATTTGTCCAATGAATACCCGTTTATCATCTGCATTTCTTCTTGGTGTAGCAATGTTAATTGCCAGTAGTGTATGTCAGAAAGTGGGTTTGGAAGTTCAGTAAACACATCGATGACCTGAAGTATTGCTTGCAGCTGCTACATAACGTGGTAGTACACCGTTCAAAAGCAGAAGAACAGCGCTTCTGCGTGACATATATTAGACAAGTAGTTGGCAGCTTTCTGGAGGTATGTGACACCAGATGCCTGCGCAATGGTCACGCTATTCCGTAAATTACAGGCCGGTGGTTTGTAGGCGTGGAACTCGCACCCAACAGTGTTTCAGGCGAGTTTGTCTCCCAAAACATCAGACTGATTCCACTATCACAAACCTCAAACCACTGTAGCACGATTCTGGCCTTATAACATGGACAGTTATTTTTCTGAAAAATGCCATCGATATATGGGCGACATCAGGCATAAAGGGGTGTAGATGGTCCAGAATAATGTCATGGTGCCTTCTATTACTACCACAGGAAATTTGGAAGCCCAAGTGAAATTTCCGGATAGCATAACATGGCCCCCCGCCTGCCTACGTCCTTGGCGCTGTGCATGTTCGAATAGCTGTTTGCCTTGATTATGGTGTATGTGACCATCTGCGGCTACGCAGTGCATTGCAAAGATGTATGAAGTTCCACTCACTTGGTGGTGAATTTCTTCTCACACGCATGCCTCCTCGCAGTTACTGAAATGCAGTTCTCAACCCAAAGAAATTGTAGAAAAAACAGCTGTACACATCGGAATTGCAAGTCGCACTAACATTGTTTTGTCGGTGGAAGGAATAGTGAAATGAAAGTATTGCTGTGCGTCAAACTTCTGTCTATTGCGGTAAGCTTGCTTACACCAGTCACTGCCAAGTCCTACTCTAAATTGTACGTAGACTGGAAGGTTCACATGCATACCTTGTTCATAACAGTAGCGGTTTATGGTAATTATGGGATATCCTTCACAGAAAGTTTGCAAATGGATTGTTGGTGCCGGCCGGTGTGGCCGAGCGGTTCTAGGCGCTTCAGTCCGGAACCGCGCGACTGCTACGGTAGCAGGTTCGAGTCCTGCCTCGGGCATGGATGTGTGTGATGTCCTTAGGTTAGTTAGGTTTAAATAGTTTTAAGTTCTAGGGGACTGATGACCTCAGATGTTAAGTCCTATAGTGCTCAGAGCCATTTGAAACATTTTTTTTTATCGTTGCTTTTAAAATTGCTTCCTCAAATGTTGCTAATATCAGCCTCACGGAACAAATTGTTCAACTTCGCGAGTAAGCTGCGCGCCACGCTGTATTTTAATGTCACCAAATGTTACGAATCTCACACTGTGCTTTAAATCGAACTCCCTTCCATATTTTACGACATTGCTCAAACATTTTGGCACCGAAATATCACAATATTAATTATTTTCAACGGGGCACATATCAATAGGCCTGATCACTAGGAGGGGATCCAAGCCGCGACTCTTCTCTCTATACAAAAGAAACTTCTAGTTCCCAAAATATGCGCGAATATGCTAATTTCTGATTGGCAGAGAAACATCACAGCCAATCGGAAAGCAGCATCCAACCTGCTCAATCTCGCTCATGTGGAAAAAACCAATCAAAACTTGTTATTGCATCCGAACAATAAATTAAGGTAAATAAATTCTGAAAACACACAAATATAAAATTAATTCGATCTTAACAAAACTACTTTACCGAAATCATTATCTCATTTCCCCAGTGCCATAAACTGCCCGGTATGAATGACCAACACACACGTCATTCTCGAACACACCTCACGTGACCTTTTACTTCAATGTATAGTACAGCTAATGTATAATGTAGATGAAGAAGAAACGCAGAGGCCACCCAAAAACGCGAACAGTAATTAATTACTTACTTATGTAAAAAACAGGACATGAACTGTTTTTTAATCTACAAATATTGCATATCAAAACATAACTGTATTATTGGCTGGCTCTGAGCACTATGGGACTCAACTGCTGTGGTCATAAGTCCCCTAGAACTTAGAACTACTTAAACCTAACTAACCTAAGGACAGCACATAACACCCAGCCATCACGAGGCAGAGAAAATCCCTGACCCCGCCGGGAATCGAACTGTATTATTCTAGATTCCACTGAAGATGCCTTAAAGCAAAAGGCGAAACGTGTCTGGAAGAAATAAAATACATTGCAGCAAGAAAAGGCAGTTTTTATTTACAAAACGAATATTTCTGTGCTTGCTGCGGATGATAGTTACGCAAACAAACCTGTTAATTTTGTAGGTTTTTGATTAATTATTATTTGTGGTTCGATCACATAATTTTTCTGTATTACGTGTTCTGGCTCCTGTTATCATCGGATTCCAATCGTGATGACTATAAGCTGTCGGGCGGCGGGTAAATAATGGTTCAAATGGCTCTGAGCACTATGGGACTTAACATCTGAGGTCATCAGTCCCTTAGAACTTAGAACTACTTAAACCGAACTAACCTAAGGACATCACACACATCCATGCTCGAGGCAGGTTCAAAAATGGCTCTGAGCACTATGGGACTTAAAATCTATGGTCATCAGTCCCCTAGAACTTAGAACTACTTAAACCTAACTAACCTAAGGACATCACACAACACCCAGTCGTCACGAGGTAGAGAAAATCCCTGACCCCGCCGGGAATCGAACCCGGGCGTGGGAAGCGAGAACGCTACCGCACGACCACGAGCTGCGGACCCCGAGGCAGGAATCGAACCTGCGACCGTAGCAGTCACGCGGTTCCGGACTGAAGCGCTTTAACCGCTCGGCGGGAAATAATGAAAAGGTCGCTACTTCTGTTATGTCGTTATGAAAAGACACTTAAGTTGTCTGTGTGAGTTTTACACCTACCTTCGCCGTTTACAAGAGCCTAAAGACTATTTTTGCGGTCAGCCAAAAAGAGATGGAGAACGTAATGATCATAATTTCCAGTCTGCAAATCCATGTTACTCATTGTGCTCAGTGAGAGAAAATGTTCCTTCTTGCTATTTACTCAGCGGGGTCAGGGACAATGAGTATAAATAAAAGTTTTGAGTTTTAACTGATTGATATATTCAGTAAAAGTTCAAACGCGCAAAGTATAATAATATTCGTAAGAATAATAATGTCCCTATCGGAAACAGCACCATTAACAGTTCAGAGACGACCTCTACTGAAAGTTCCTGGTAAAATGGTCTATCACCCTGACTTCTAATCACCAAAAGTTAATTGCTCGCCTTAAAAATGAAAAATAATCTCGTCACTCGCCACGCAGTTTTTCCAACATTATCGGTGGCAAACAAACAGTTACTTCCGTGAAATCTAAGCGATCCAGTACGAAGTGCAGTCCTCGCGAGCTCACTTCCTACTTTTACTCAAAACACTTTTGGTAGCTGCCTAGCTGTGATGTCATTCAAGGCATAGTGCATGAAGGCGTTTGACTGATGCGAACCGATTGATATCTCGATGCGAAGTGTCTCTCTAACGTATTTGTACTGTATATGGGCGCAGCGGACAGCCAAACGGAACATCTGCTATCAGCAGTCCTGGCCACAGGTAGCAGTACCTAAATGGCCCCTTTCTCGGACACGCGTTAATTAATATCTGTGTCGTTCAATAATTTACAATCTTCTTAATTTTTGTATAAATAGAGTTAAGTTTGCTTTAGTTACTGCATTTAAACTTTACCGGCGAGAATTTTTAGAACGGAACCGACAGTTGAACTTGAGGTCTGAACTGCCTCTTGAAGATTCCTTGTCATGATTGTTATTTACAATAAAGTCTTGAAACTTTGCACATCTGTATTATTTCATCAATGAAATCGAGTGCTGCAATCAGAACTTTCTATAACAAATGCAAATGATAATTATTATGAATAAGGACATTTTCGTTCCAAATTTGATTTTTAATACACAACTTGAAAACTAATAGAGGTAGCTTATTGGTGTCACAGATATAAGATTTTTAGATCAAACTGAGGCTACATACGAATTTTCATACTTCTCAGTCCAATATCTAGCGCCTTCAATTTTTCGTAAAAAAAAGCCTATTTTGACCGAAGTATTACTCTTATCAAGTTGAGACTGGTAATTTTTGATTGTGACATATATTTCTAAATTCTGAACAATTTTTAGGTTTCTAGCTTCATTATTTAGGGCCGCTTATTTTTTTCTTAAAATAATGTATTTAGCGAAACATTCATTTGATCATTCTGAGACTTCACAATGTTAACATTAATATACTGAAGCAAACACTGACAAAGTTTGGAAAAGTTATTTTAATTTTTAATTTCAATCTTAGATTATGGTACAATCCTTTGTATGCTACGCACAGGCGCGTTGTGATGAAAGGCGTCCGTAGCAGTGAGCCTCGCGCACTCTATCGCCTCTGTACCCCTTAAATGATACGGCGCTTGTTTTGCCTCAAAGAAAAAGGAGCAACATGGAAAAACTGAAAGTGAAACATTGTCACACACTCGTGTTCTAAGAGAATTTTAGTATTCTCTACGGATATTATGATTCGCCAGACCTGCCGCATGCTGCTGCTGGTAACTTTGGTAACTGAGTCAACGAAGCAAAATAAACGATATGGCGGATCGATTTCCGACTGCGTAATGGTAGTATGGCGCCTCACTAGCCTTTCTGAGACGCACGTTTCTCCGAAATATATCTGCAAAAAGTGCTACATTGTTTATGAACCACATAGGCCTAATGGCCTGTTATTTCGTTTCTTATTAAATTCTTGCGATTAATCTGCTGTCATTCTAGAAATAAATTAAAGGATCTTAGACAAAACAAAACTTAAGTTAAATTAGATCTGAAATGCATCTTATTGATCAACTAATTAAATTTACTGGTAAAATAAACATTCGTATCCACTCACACAATCAAACTTCTATAGTTACTACATGTAACACGTCGGTATTTAAATCATACGTTTGTAGGTGATGTCGCCATCGTTCTCTAGGGCGGTGGTGGAAGCCTTTTTCTTCGCCATTATTTGGCTGGAAAAACAAACTTTATAGCAAGTTCGCTTCTGCCTCCACCAGCAAAGCATTGTGAGCTTCTGATAAGTAAAACCCAAGAGCTGCGGAGTACTGATAAGTAAATCTACCCAACGGATACACTTCGATTTTTATCGGCGTTGAATATGTTGCAGTTTGGAGCAAAATGAGAGACACACACTTTTTTTTTACTTATACATGACCATGCAGCTGCTGAATGGGTGAAACAGCCTCTTAAAAACTATTGAATTCGATATTTCTGAATGTATACCGTTGAAACGAAAACACATATTTAAAAAAAAACCTCAAATAAAAATTGTAGAGTTTTACATTACAACAGTACATCCAGATTTGTTGAAAAAGTCATTTTTCGAAATCACCTGGCAATCAGCATTTT
The DNA here is from genome assembly GCF_023898315.1 of Schistocerca nitens. Taxonomy (NCBI): domain Eukaryota; kingdom Metazoa; phylum Arthropoda; class Insecta; order Orthoptera; family Acrididae; genus Schistocerca; species Schistocerca nitens. The sequence goes on from NC_064615.1 coordinate 509,172,428, forward strand.
TTTTGACCTGAACAATTCTGCAATTCCTCATTCCTGTACAGATTTACAATAATATTACAACAGTATTGTACAAATAATTTAAAATGTAACATAATTAAATCTGAAAACGCTGCAACACTTTCGGCGTGTTCCAACTTCGGCGACACTAACTGCATAAGTTTTGAGGTTATGTATGTTCGTAGAGTGTAGCCAAACTGAAATATGAAGGTCGGAACGTAGACTAATGTTCGTTTTTTGGATATCTGTGCTTTGCATAGGCGTTTGTGGAATTTCAGTGATGCTGATTACAAAAATAAGCAACATATTACTGCTGCTGAGACCGTCATGTGCGATCATAACATAGATGCTTTGACAATATCTGAGCTGCAGGGCAAAATTTATTGAGTTAGCAGCACACATACAACTGAAGAAAAATACAACCAAGTGTAATTCTAGCTATGGCAATGCTCTCGTCTACAAGATGGCCAAGTCGGCCAACTCTTTGTTAAGGAATATTGTTGACAGGAGGCAAGGCTATATCATTTCAAGAAGTTGCATTCTTTATTCAATACTCATCCATTTAAAACGTCACTGCAGTGCTCCCCATTCTCATATCTTAGAATTTTGAAATATTGCGACTGTACAGATCTATCTTCAAGAGAGTAGTTTGCAAACCATTCTCTTCTTAATGCGGCCTGCTTCGACTAATTATTGTTGCTGATGTTAATAATTATTACTGTTAATGTTAATAACAATTGGTGTTAATGAAATAGCGTCATTACCAACTAAAACCGTATCTTGTAGCATGCCTAGTGTTCTCGATTGTAATGCACGTAATGTGATATGTAATGTCAGTTCTGGCGATAATGCTTCAAGCATTACAGTACCTTTATTCTTTATCGCATAGTTAACTCTATTTAGAAGAAACTTAAACAAAAGAACTTCTTGGATCTTCCGTTACAAATTATTTCAGCAAGGATGCTGAGCAACCGAGCTGGCGTCTTTTCTTCAGCCAGTCACGAATCGAAACATGTTTCTAATTTTTTTCTTACACAGCGCTTCCACGCAACAAGCGTTAACTCCATCACATCTCGTGCGACGTGCAGCTGCCAAAACTTCCATTTCAGACACAACTCAGGGACCCACAAAACGACGAAACTGAAGTGTATACTGGTTTCGCCGCGTCTACAGTCATATTTGAAAACACTTGGAAGCAACTCATTCCACGCAACGAGTGGCGCAACCCTATGTCGTCGTGTCATCTTAGCAGGACTCAGAAAAAGAACTGAATCATTAAGTACACTTACTAGAATAAGATTCCACTCGCGCGTTTCTGTGGATTTGTTGTCACAAAGAGGGCAGCCTTTAAAGTATTTACAAAAGCAACGAAAGAAGAATAACATTTTCGATACATGTCTTTTTAACGTTTCTCAGAAGATCGACCTTTAAAATTTATGTATATTTTTTGTGCCTTCCTATCAATTCTGAAAACATTTTTTTCAGTTACCTCGAAAATGTGGTTTTTGGAGGATTTAACCGCTTCGCGAAGTGACGAAACGCCTCTCTACGCATTTTTGTTTGACATTAGCGACCAAAAAGTAGTCCTCAGGTGATAAGTGAGTACACGCAGTGACAAATTAATTAGGTTTTTCCTCCAACAAATGGGTGACTTCATCTCAGGTCATACAGGTGATGTCAACTCGTTGTCATGAATTTCTCTGGAAAAAATATTACCAGATACTATTGATGTAATTATAAACAGTACCTTCTCTGCTCCAGCTATCTGTATTAAGTAAATATTTATTTTTAAAAATGAAAAAATTGCATTTTTACGAGTTTTTACGAATAATTTATTCGAAAACCCCCATCCGAAAAATTTGAGAATTACATAGAATATTGTTTGGTTAATATGTTAGTAGTCAGTGTAAACATAGTGGGCAATATTTTTGTTTGTGAATTTTTCAACATTCTGCATATTTCGCATCACTGAATTTCTAGTGTAACACATGCATGTTGGCAACACGGTTTGCAACGCTCTTCTGTTTATAACAAACGAATGAGAACTTGCACATAAATGATTCTTCATCGAGTTTTGTGTTTGTTTTGAACTGTTTCGCTATAAGCAGTGCCACAGGAAAGAAATACACAGAGATGGACCTGATGCTTTTGTGCCTGTGTCAAAAGCCGTAAGATAAATGTTGGTTGCAGGAGACTGCAATGTGTTCTGGTGCTGGAGTGATGATGTTGAAGCATTACACCTTCAGTATACTGACAATGACGTAACCTACGCGTAGTGGGAGGGAGGAGAGTTGGTGAAGGAGACAGTAGAGCCAGAAACGTTTGTTAAAGAAGTTAGGTATTGGGTGATGAAAGGAGTAGCTCACCATCACATCCAGAGGATTCAGAGACAGGCCATAGCAGAAGTAAAATCAGCCACATCCCAGAATACTGACTCATTAGTGCTTCATTTCGACTTTGGTGAGAACTGATCTGTTGCTATGCAGAACGAAATTCAGTTACCACTGGCACACATCACAGGTATCAATATTCACATATGTTGCTCACTTCCTTGGCCCATCACACTGTTTTACTATTGCCAGTTGCGATCCCATTATTGACAGTACACATGCATGCTACGCTGTCAGCATGATAATTGATGACATAGCATCTAGAGGCCATACATTTCCTAAACATGTGTATGTGACTGATGGTGCAGCATCTCATTTTAAAAGCCGCTTTCAGCTTTGTGCGCTTGGTCAGCACTGTAGTACAGAAATCAAAAGAAAAAAAAATTGATATTTTCAAATGGCTCTGAGCACTATGGGACCCAACTTCTGAGGTCATTAGTCCCCTAGAACTTAGAACTAGTTAAACCTAACTAACCTAAGGACATCACACACATCTATGCCCGAGGCAGGATTCGAACCTGCGACCGTAGCGGTCTCGCGGTTCCAGACTGCAGCGCCTAGAACCGTACGGCCACTTCGGCCGGTGGATATTTTCAGCAACAGGTCATGGAAGAGTGAATGTGATGTGGTAGCAGGTCTCTGTAAACGTCTAGCGCAATATTTAATCTCCAGTATGAAGTTGTTGATGCTATAAGAGATGCTACTGGATTTGTATACACCAAAAATTCTAAATGAAAGTACATTAAGGGAACTCAAAGAGAGAAGAGTGGTCTGCTATGAAGCCTGTAGTAGAATCAAGTCACAACTGGGTTGCATCCCAGAGTGGCACATACATTCCAAGAACGATACTCCACAAAATTCAGCCTGTTACTGTGTGTGAAATGCAGAGACCACAATATACATTAGAAGACTTTGTAGCAAGCCACTTCATTTCTTGTGTGTATGACAATCAGTGGTGGGTGGGACAGATAATAAGTGTCTCTCACGAGCTGCAAAATATAACCTTCACAAAGACGACTGATGGTCCTGCTAATGCTTTCAAATGGCCTTCATCAAACGATCAGTGTGCAGTTCCCATTTCCCAAGTACTGCTATTGTTGGATCATCCACTTCGGCGTGTAAATTCAGCTCGGCTATGTGTCAAGATGGCGTCAGTTGCGGAAGTATTGAATATAGAAGTTCGCGAAAATAGTGTTACACAGTGTCAATCTTGCAAAAAGTGCACGAAACTTGTTAAAAGTGGCTTCGTCTGTGTCCAGTGTAACCATAAATTTCATTTTCGTTGCGGAAAGGTTGATCCTTCCCTGAGAAGCGACGATAATTGTGCGACTATGTGGAACTGTACGGATTGTAAACAAAAGGCTGCATCAAATGGTTCAAATGGCTCTGAGCACTATGGGATTTAATATCTGTGGTCATCAGTCCCCTAGAACTTAGAACTACTTAAACCTAACTAACCTAAGGACATCACACACATCCATGCCCGAGGCAGGATTCGAACCTGCGACCGTAGCGGTCACGCGGTTCCAGACTGAAGCGCCTAGAACCGCAAGGCCACACGGGCCGGCCAAGGCTGCATCCCTTAATGATCAAGAAACGTGTACGTGTGATGCAGCGAGGAAGACCGACAGTATCAAAAAGGAAAACCTATCATATATTACAATTATTGGACTCTTACAGGACGAATAAAAAAAATTGTACGAGAAATATGAATTAAATCCACACAAGTCGGAGCAATGGCGTCGTAAAACAAAAACCAAAGATATGAAAATCGGTGCTTCATCCTCCGAAAATGTTCTGTTGTTAATTATTGCTGAGCTACGAGAGGACACAAAAATTCTGATTGATGAAAACAGAAGACTCAAGCTTAAATTGGAAGAGAGTGGTCATCAGGTATGTCTTAATATCCCCAAACCTATGGAAGGATTGCCAGAAAGTGAAGCGACGACTAAAACGGCTCAACAGACCTAGCAGTAGATGGGTAACTGTAAAATCGAAGGGGAGCGCTTACAAACATATTAACAATAAACATAGGCAGGACTTTGTGTTACCATTAACTAACAAATATAATTCGCTTCAAAACACAGATGACATAGAAACTGTATCAGCACACTCATCTGATAAGGTGGTGCAGGACTCTCAAAACTTAGCTAACAGCCAAGTATGGTATAAGAAAAAACGTAAAATCAAGATTTATTCAGACAGTTACGCCAGAGGATTAGTAGCTATGTTAACGGAAAGCGGACCTCGTGTGATTAACGAGTTTGAAATAGAAGATACCGTTAAATCAGGAGCTGGTTTACGAGATGTTTCAACAGCAATCAAGAAAGAAAGCACAGCCATCGCAGACAGAAACTTTGTAGTGGTAATGGCCGGAGCAAACGACGTCAGCAGAAACGAAAGGAAGATTGCTACTTCGACACTGAAGAAGACTCTCGGAATGTTAACCCACACCAACGTGATTGTTGTTAATGTGCCACATCGACATGATTTGCCCCAGTGGTCAATTGTGAATAAGGAAGTGGAGCAGACAAACAAGGTGTACAAAGCTATCTCTAAGCACTTTAAGAATGTTTCCTTAATTAACACCAGTAGTTGTAGCAGAGAATGGCATACCAAGCATGGTCAACATTTCAGTTATCTAGGTAAACGTATTTTAAGTGATACAATTATCGGAATAGTATTGGATAAGCTAGAGAAGGAAAAAAGACCAGTAATGTGTTTGGATTATGTTTCAACTGAGATGACAAAAAACTTGTATGCATAGACCATGTTGGGTGTTCTAGTAACATAAGGACACAACCTGGTCAACTTTCATGCAGTAACAGTAGGTCTTGTCAACTAAGAGAATATGCAAAAAAAGAAATGCCTAAAGTAGAGTTTAAAATATGCTACCTCAATATTCAGGGCATGGCAGATAAAAAGTTAATTGTCAACTAATTTTCAAATGAAAACATGATAGATATTCTATGTTTAAGTGAACATTGGTGTAAAGAGGATTAGCTTGGGTACAAAGTATTGGATGATTACACACTACTTAGTTGTTATTGCAGAAAACAGCACTTACGTGGTGGCGTAGCAATATATGCAAAAACACCTCTTGCACCAAACTGTGGCAGGATAGATCTCAATACCCTTTGTGATGAAATGCATTTTGAAATGTCAGGTCTAGTAATTGAGAGCCTTAAGCTAATGGTAGTAGTAGTGTACAGGCCACCTAGTGGTGACCCCCATATCTTTCTGGAGAAACTTGAGGAACTCTTAATGTACATATGTATACCGAAATGGAAAAAAATACAATGTTGTCATTGGAGGGGATATCAATTCAAGTTTTGATGTCCTGCAGGACAGAAAAACTGTGACAGAGCTCAAAAATGTGCTTCGACAATTTAAACTGTACTATGTTAACTGCAAACCTACCAGGGGCTCATCCTGTCTAGACAATATACACTCCTGGAAATTGAAATAAGAACACCGTGAATTCATTGTCCCAGGAAGGGGAAACTTTATTGACACAGTCCTGGGGTCAGATACATCACATGATCACACTGACAGAACCACAGGCACATAGACACAGGCAACAGAGCATGCACAATGTCGGCACTAGTACAGTGTATATCCACTTTTCGCAGCAATGCAGGCTGCTATTCTCCCATGGAGACGATCGTAGAGATGCTGGATGTAGTCCTGTGGAACGGCTTGCCATGCCCTTTCCACCTGGCGCCTCAGTTGGACCAGCGTTCGTGCTGGACGTGCAGACCGCGTGAGACGACGCTTCATCCGGAGATCTTGCTGGCCAGGGTAGTTGACTTACACCTTCTAGAGCACGTTGGGTGGCACGGGATACATGCGGACGTGCATTGTCCTGTTGGAACAGCAAGTTCCCTTGCCGGTCTAGGAATGGTAGAACGATGGGTTCGATGACGGTTTGGATGTACCGTGCACTATTCAGTGTCCCCTCGACGATCACCAGTGGTGTACGGCCAGTGTAGAGGATCGCTCCCCACACCATGATGCCGGGTGTTGGCCCTGTGTGCCTCGGTCGTATGCAGTCCTGATTGTGGCGCTCACCTGCACGCATACGGCCATCATTGGCACCAAGGCAGAAGCGACTCTCATCGCTGAAGACGACACGTCTCCATTCGTCCCTCCGTTCACGCCTGTCGCGACACCACTGGAGGCGGGCTGCATGATGTTGGGGCGTGAGCGGAAGACGGCCTAACGGTGTGCGGGACCGTAGCCCAGCTTCATGGAGACAGTAGCGAATGGTCCTCGCCGATACCCCAGGAGCAACAGTGTCCCTAATTTGCTGGGAAGTGGCGGTGCGGTCCCCTACGGCACTGCGTAGGATCCTACGGTCTTGGCGTGCATCCGTGCGTCGCTGCGGTCCGGTCCCAGGTCGACGGGCACGTGCACCTTCCGCCGACCACTGGCGACAACATCGATGTACTGTGGAGACCTCACGCCCCACGTGTTGAGCAATTCGGCGGTACGTCCACCCGGCCTCCCGCATGCCCACTATACGCCCTCGCTCAAAGTCCGTCAACTGCACATACGGTTCACGTCCACGCTGTCGCGGCATGCTACCAGTGTTAAAGACTGCGATGGAGCTCCGTATGCCACGGCAAACTGGCTGACACTGACGGCGGCGGTGCACAAATGCTGCGCAGCTAGCGCCATTCGACGGCCAACACCGCGGTTCCTGGTGTGTCCGCTGTGCCGTGCGTGTGATCATTGCTTGTACAGCCCTCTCGCAGTGTCCGGAGCAAGTATGGTGGGTCTGACACACCGGTGTCAATGTGTTCTTTTTTCCATTTCCAGGAGTGTATTTACAAATATTAAGAGAACTTGTATATCCAGTGATGTAATTAGTTTCCCTTTCTCAGACCATGGCGCAGGATATCTGAGTCTTAATAATGTAACTTCAGACTGCACCAAATCATAATCTAAAACTGTGACTACTAGACCAGTGAGTAGAGAGAGGATGGATAGGTTTAAACATGCCCTCACTTATTTCAGTTGGGACACATGTTTTATTAGGCTTCAACACTGTTCAGCTGATATTGTATTCACAAAGTTTTTCTCCTTCTTTTTAAATGTATTTGAAAATAACATCCCTTTGAAAAAATGTACAGTGAATATTAGTAGTAATTACAAGAAAAGGAAAACGAAGGAATGGTATACTCCACAGTTAGGGCAACTGAAAAATACTGTTATGCTGAATTCTAGTCTGTACAAAACCAGTAAATCAGAACTGTATAAAGACCTGTATGCTAAAGCTAAATGCAAGTATAGGAAGGCAATAAATGAAGCAAAGAAACTGCATAACATAGTAAACATTGAATAATCTAACAATAAATGCAAGAAGGCCTGGAGTGTAATAAACTCCATTGCACACACTAAACACAAAGAGGAAATTGTCATTACCCCAGAAGAATTTAATAATTATTGCATTCAGTCCATTGAAGAAATTAGTAGTTCAATAATCAAACCACCTGAAAATGCACTTAGTATTATGGACAGCTGCTTTGAAAAGCTTCCCCCAAGCACCTTCACTTTCACAGAAGTGAGCCCAAATAATATCCTAAAAATAGTGAAAAATTTCAAACCTTCAGTTAGTGTTGATTACTATGATATGTCATGTAATTTGTTGAAAGATGTTATTGATTGTGTGATTTATCCTTTAACCTTTTGTGTTAACAAATGCCTAGTTGAAAGTAAGTTCCCCGACATACTAAAAATTTCTCGAGTTGTGCCCATATACAAAAAAGGGGAAAAGGACTGTCCCACTAGTTACAGACCTATATCCATAACCCCAGTTTTTTCAAAAATTTTAGAAAAGATTATGTATGAGCAATTTAGTGCCTACTTGGGTAAACTAAATATAATTAGTGATAAACAGTTTGGATTTAGGAAAGGTAAATCCACAACGGATGAAATGGACTCCCTCGTAAAATTAGTCCTAGATGTGTTCGAGGCTAGGGACTATGCCCAGGCTACATTTTGTGACCTGAGCAGAGCCTTTGACTGTGTAGAGCATGACACTGTGCTGAATAAGCTAGTTTACTATGGTTTTGATGACAACAGTATAAATATGTTCAGGTCTTTTCTAGAGAACCGTCAACAAGTTGTGTGCATTGGTAGGGAGAAATCAAATTTGGTTAATGTTAGGTACGGAGTGCCTCAAGGGTCGGTGCTTGGACCTTTACTGTTTATACTAGTGATTAATGACCTGCCCTTATTCATAAATTCTCATACAATATTGTATGCTGATCCCCACAACTTTTCTGCATAAAACCTCTGATCTAGGTACACTGAAAACACTGACCGAAAATACCCTTGCTCAGGCCTCATTATGGTTCAAAGCTAATGGCTTCTTGCTAAATGAAAAGAAAACCCAGACACTTTACTTTAGCCTCAAAGAGATTCCTAACTACCAGGTGTTAGAAACTGTTAAATTTTTAGGTGTTACTATTGACAATAAATTGACGTGGGAACCACACATTAAAAATATATTGACTAGGCTTTCAAGAGTTATTTAACTAATTAGAAATTTAAAAAGACATGTTCCCAATGACTATGTGAGATCAGCATATTTTGCCTTCTTCCAAAGCATCATCTCTTATGGAATTTTACTGTGGGGTAGTAGCTGTCATGTAAATGACATTTTACTTTTACAGAAGAAAGTAATAAGAACAATAACGGATTCTGATAAAACAGAACATTGTAAACCTCTGTTTATTAAATTGCAGTGTCTTACAGTAGTAAATTTATTCATCTACAATGTTTTAATGTACATTAGAAACAATGTGTCTAATTTTGTGTTGAGAAGTGATATAGCCATAATACTAGAAACAGAACATCTGTAGACGTACCATATCGTAGATTATCAAAATCGCATAACTCTTACCTAGTTCTTGGACTAAGGATGTTTAATAGACTAAGTGCTGACTTTAAAGAACTGCCTGTAAATATCTTTAAAGCTAAATTATACAAGCTACTAGTGAACAATCCGTTTTACACCACTGATGAATTCTTTGAAGATGAAAATACTGTATTCTAATGTGTACTATTTTATGTAAATCAATTTACATCAATATAGTAGTTTATGTAGAAATATATGCTTTTGACTTTGTCTATTGCTGTAATCAACTGAACGACAGTAAAATTATGATTATTATTATTAAAGTCATTGAGTATCAGATGAAAGAAACAAATGAACTCTTTCCAATAGTGCAGTGTTGATTGTTATATTGTAGGCAATTTTAATTCATGGAAATTCATCAAGAAGTAAAATCATGACAGAAGACAATAATTTGTGAATAGTGTCATAAATCGAAAAATGGGTATAAATATTCTGCATCTCATTTACACTAAAAAATGCTTTTGCACAAAATTATGAATTGTTTTCCCACCCACTTATAATGTTGTAAAGTAATTATTCTGATTTAGAAATACCAGTTTTGCATGACATTTATTTAAAATCAGCAATCAGTTTAAATATTTAAGTGTCCATAACTTTTTGGCCTTGAGGGTAATGCTAGGTTTATCTCAAGAAATTCTCGCATTTTGTACAGACAGGTTTTGCCCACTCTGATTGTACATTCACTAAATACAATGACTGACCAACGTGCCATGAAATTTTTAGAACATTTAGGATGGGGGTTTTGGAGAAAATAATTTCTGAATAACTGAGAAATGTCATATTCTTTGATGTTTGTGTACAAATATTTTGACAGTGTAACAATATTATGACAAGGAAATTTACCACTTACCATATAGTAGTGATGCTGAGTCGCAGATAGGCACAAATAACAAAAAGACTCTCACAATTAAAGCTTTCGGCCATTAAGGCCTTCGTCAACACACACACACGCAAACACAACTCACACACACGACTGCAGTCTCAGGCGACAAGTGAGGTTTCAGTCGCCTGAGACTACAGTCATGCGTGTGAGTTGCATTTGCGTTGAGTGTGTGTGTGTGTGCGTATGTGTGCCTAGTGCTGATGAATACCTTAATGGCTGAAAGCTTCAATTGTGAGAGTCTTTTTGTTGTGCCTATCTGCGACTCGGCATCTACACTGTATGGTGAGTGGCAACTTTCCTTCTCATAATATTGTTACGTTCCATCCTGGATTTTCCGTTATTTGATTTTTGACAGTGTAAGAATTTCACACATTAATGTCATAGCTGACAGTTAGTAGTCCTTCCACTTTATCATTCCCCAAAACAATTAACAACCTGTGGTATTCATATTTTTAAAACATAGTTTCGAACTTCGCCAAAAGTTACAAATTTTCGTAGTTCATTTTTCCAAAAATAAAAAGAAAAGAAAAAAGCTCAGAATTTTGTATGTTTTAATCATGTCGCATAGTATTGGAAACAAAGTATTTATTGAAAATAAATTCAGATTATTACTTTCGGTTTCTTTATTACAGTTTCTCAATTTTCTCTTTCGTTACGATATTTTCACTAATACTCTCATATAGAGAGGTCTGTAGCGTTTTAACAAATCATCAGAAAATCAAACTTTTGGGGAAGTAACATGCAGAACGTCAACATATATTTCAGAAAACTTTGAAGTAGTGATGTGACACGCTCACTCTTGTCCTCTATGATGTGAGATGAAATTGCCCAAACAATCATTGTTTGATACCTGCCATGATGAAGAATGAGGCAGCGTTTTCAGTAGTTTTTTCTGATTGCATTGATGACTTCTAGCGAACGATCTGTGCGCTACTCAGTGTCAACTGTTCTTCCAATGTTTCGGAGACCATTATCCTTTTGTGCAATCGGATATCAGCTACTTCTCCCCACCCCTCCCCCAACCATCTCACATTAGCGCTTAACTAAATTTTAGACCGAAAATTAATTTTCTTTGAACATTTGCATTTTAAAACTGACGAAAGAAGAATGATATTAGTTATGCAGATCTTTTACTAAACTACGAACTAGTGAGTCAATGAGACAATTGTGATGCTTATTTCTAACAACCTCGGTTTGTATAATTATAAAGCCGTTCTCAGTGCAACACGCATACCACCCACAACTCCTTCTCAGAAAAGAAAGCCAACTGTTGACATTGAGGGTAGATACTTGTTACAAAACATGTTTCCTCTACACTACTCCTCTCCCTAATGACACACACTCTCTGCACCCCTGTTTAAAACCAACCAAGTTAAAATGAGTACTAAGGCGTTCTGTTTGTAAAGGCGTTTTCCTATTTAAGACGTTCTGTTTGTAAAGCACTTATTTGTTGGACTCTTAACTTCTCCAATGCTTTGTGTCTGAACACTGACACCAATAATAATAATAATAACAAAATGACAATAATACTGTGCAGCCTACAGTAGTTGTTACATATTTACTGTTGTTCTGTGATGGCGATAAGTCAATTAGTTCGTTCATTGTTGTGAAGTTAGTAACGAGGCAATTTACGGTCTACTGTGGGAACTACATCGAACTCTGAGAAGCCAGTTTCATTAGATATTAAAGCTTGCTTGATATATGCACAGTGATTTAGGTGCCCTTGACTATGGGTTTTATGCCACCCACAATGCCTTCAAATACCACACTCATGATTTTCATAATCTCTTGCCCAATGCACACAAACTATTAGTCCTATAGGAAAAAAGAACAAACTTTTTGTAGGAAATTTAATATAGCTAAATTTTTTACTGGGATACGTTTTCGCTAGAGGGTTTAGATTTCGAATTATTCCAGAAAAACGTACAAAAGTGACCATCAAACTCGTTTTTCTTGAATAACTCGAAAACCGTGACCTCCAGCGGAAATGTATCCCATTACAAAATTTAACTGCATTATATTTCCTACAGAACGGTCCTGTTCAGTTTTTTTCTGTAGGACTAATAATTTGCGTGTAGTGAGCGAGAGAATATGAAAATCTTGCGCGTTGTTTTTGAAAGTGTCGAGTGTTGCATAAAACCAACAAGTAGGGGCAACTGTATCACGCTGTATGTCTCAATTTTACTGTCATACATGCATGATACAAAGTATGCTTCTATTGGGTGGACTATGTGAGGAAATATTCTTCTTACATTCGTTTCAAAAGCTGCAACTTCCACCATAATGTGTCACACATGCTCGTATTTATAAAAATGTATTTTTGATACATTATCTAATCAGTTTACAATATTACGAAATAGAGACAATAGTAATGCTCTTTCAAAAATATTTTAGTTTCGTGACCGAAACACAATTGAACCCTTTTATTTTTACCCTTATAAAACTAAATTTTACCCCTCAGGTGGTAATTACACGTGGATTTGGAACAGCTGCTCTAAAGCAACAGTTGAGACGTGCCTAGTGTAACCCCGAAAGTGCTTCATGAACGAACCATTTCCGATTCACTTTGGAATACTCAAACAGTTTAATGGTGCATAATTCCTGGCTCGCACGAATGAATAGAATTTTCGTTACCTGTTGTGATGTTGCGAACGGATTTTGTATTTACTTGATTGTAGTTTTTTGAAGGGTTCCTTACACCGATGGACGCAAGCCTGTTTTTGAGTTATGGTAAAGATGTGTGGAATCCATCATGAACAGATATTTTCACAGACACTTGTCCATTTACAGTCGAATGCACTGCACTCTTCAATATGCCTATAGACCGAACACACAGAAGATAAATCCCTGGCGCTTACGCCTGCCGTATCACCTTCAATCGGTCGCTCTCTTTGACCCAGCCAAACACTGACGAAATTGCAAGTAATTTCAACAAGCCTTTCGAATACCATTGTGTTGTGAAGCCCTGCTACAGAAAATGAATTTTTGTACTTAACAGCGGTGGCAGCTGGTCTATATGTATTGAGTAATATTCGTAAAAACGCCAATTAAGATTCATTAAATTTTTTGCAACGATTTCTTGGAAAGTGTTAATACCTGCATTGTCTGGTACTTACCTAACATAACTTTTCTGGGCTATCTTTGATCAGTTTATTATACAGGATGTTATAAGTGCAGATGTTGTGATCACTGGTACCTTAATATGTAAATGCTTCTGTGTTTTAGTTGTTTTCTCTCTGCGTATAATTGCCTTTCCGAAAACACATCACATAGTTTACTTTCTGATGTTTTCCGCATGGTCGTAACTGCACCACTATGTGGACTATGCCTGTCGGTATAGACTAACCGTTTTGTACTCACGTGTTCACACTTCAGCACCTGACCTGCTGCCCATGGCACAGTGAATGTTGTTAATGTTTCCCCCATGCCAGAACGAATTTTCACTCTGCAGCACAGCTGACACTGATATAGAAACTCCTGGCAGATTAAAACGTTTGCTGGATCGAGACTCGAACCTGGGTCATTCCCTTTCCTGCAGAAGGCAAAAGTAGTAGGGAAAAGAGAGCACCACTGCACTCTGCATTGTTGCCAAATTTATTCGAGATGGAGTAACCATGTTGGTGGCAGATATGGCAGTGCCACAGTGACGTCATGGCGAAAAATTCAAATTCTAGCCAGATAATAGGTCTACTGGGCTACTTGAACTAAACTAATCCAAACACTCACTCCTCCCACCACCCTCCCTCCCCCTCTATTAGCCCCCCTCCCTTCCCATCCCCTCCCTCCATACGGAAATTGATGGGAAAAGGACTCAGTCTGTGGTGGGCTGCTGGGTAGTTTGAATATTTTTGGTAAGTTCCTGTGGCACCAAACTGCTGAGGTCATCGGTCCCTAGGCTTACACACTACTTAATCTGACGTAAACTAACTTACGCTAAGGACAACACACACACCCATGCCTGAGGGAGGACTCGAACCTCTGACGGCGGGGGGGGGGGGGGGGGGGCGGGGGGAGCCGCGCAAACCGTGGCAAGGCATCTCAGACCACACAGCTACCCCATGCGGCACTAACATAGTCTACACTTCTTCACTTAAAACATGTCTCATCGTATATACAGGGTGTTTCAAAATTACTTTTACAGTCTTTGGGGACAGGTTCAAATTTGGCTGACGTCCGTCTGTATGACATTGTATGACAGTCTACACTTACTTATGGTAGTCTATGGTAGCCTACGGTTTTACAACTCTCGTTACGCATGATTGTATCCATTGTGATTGTACTGGGGCATGCTTTCGTTCTGGATTGGTTGCCACATTATTGAACAGGAACTGTTTCCTTTTGTTCTCTCTGTGCTAATACGATTGAAATGTTGCAGGTAGTACAATACTGTCCCGCAAGCTCCGGCTGCCACAGTTTGGCCCAGGACTTCCGTTCGAAGACTACGCCGCCATGGCTCGGAAGCGCCAGCAGCGCCAGCAGGCGGATGAGGCGAGTGGCGGCGCGGGTGGCGGAAGCGGGGGTGGTGGGGGCGGCGCCTCTAGCAGCGACAGCGAGCCCATCTCCAGGGGCGGCGAGCTGCGTGCCACCGGACCAGACCCTTATGAGAAGCTCAAGTACTTCACTGGTACGTGGCGACCTTTTGTTTAGCCCACTGGCAGGGGACAAAGAGTTGCTACATGCAGCAATGATGTCAGAACAGGAGAAAATCTTCTGCAGTAGGTGACTATCGCAATGGCGATAATATTCGACATGGTGTATGATGACTACAAGGCATCAGCTGAGTGTAAGCTCACCAGACAATGAATGCACCGCAGTATTAACTGCTTTGCTGTACCGTATTTATCGAGAATCTCTTGCGCAAATTACAGTCCCATGTGGTGCAGGTGGCTCATGTCTTATCATATATACAGGGTGTTTCAAAATTACTTTTACAGTCTTTGGGGACAGGTTCAAATTTGGCTGACATCCGTCTGTTGCAAGATCCTAAAGCAAATTATAATCTCAAACATTATGTCGTTCCCGGAAGCAAGAAAGCCTTTCTTAAAAAATCAGCATGGACCCAAGAAAAACCACTGATAGGAAGGACAGCTTGCTTTATTCATGCACGCCATCTCACAAACAGAAAATGCAAGTGGACAAGTAGACTCCATCTTTACCACATCGTCGTCTCATAACCAAGAAACTGTCATACGGTATGTCCTCGTAAATATGTGATTGACTAGAAGAATATCATACTAAAGGAACCCAGCACATTATACAGGACGCCGGATATTCCACAGATAAAAAGGTAACATTGGGTGTGCCTCAGTTAAGCGAATACGATTACTCATGTTTTAAAAATTTGCAGAGGATCAGCAGCATTTTAAGATTGTTTGCTGACGGTGCTGCTGTGTACAGGAAAGAATCGTCGTTGAAAATAGTAACGAATAGCGGAAATGACTTAGACACTATTGTTGCTTGGTGTAATGCATGCCAGCTCCCATTAAATATGGATACATAAGATTATGCATGTGCTTTTACATCTACATCTATACTCTTCAAGCCAATGTGAAGTGCATGGCAAAAGGTATGTCCCACTGTGCCAGGTATTAGGGCTCCATTCACGTATGAACACTAGGAAAACTAATTGTTTAAACCCCTGTATGCGGACTGTAATTAATCTTATTTTATTCTCATAATGCCTATGGGAGCGATATTCAGTGGGTTGTAGTATACTCTTAGATCCGCTATTTGAAGCTGGCTGTTAAAACTTTGTTTGCAGACTTTCTCAGGATAGTTTCCATCTATCTTCCAGGGTCTGTCAGTTCAGTTCTTTGAACTTGTTAGTGACACTCCCCTGCGTGTCGTACAAACCTGTGAGCATTCGTGCTGCCTTTCTTTGTATAAGTTCAATATCGCCTGCCAGTTCTACCTGATACTGGTCTCACACACACTTGAGCAATATTCTAGGATGAGTATCATGAGTGATTTGTAAGCAATCGTCTGCATTCCCCCAGTATTCTACCAATAAACCAAAGCCTGCTACCTGCTTTACCCACGACTCTGCCTATGTGATCGTTCCATTTCGTGTCTCTACAAAGTGTTACGTCCAAGTATGTAGTGGTATGAGTTCATAGATTCCAACGGTGACTCACTATATTGTATTCATAGGATACTATGTTCTTTTCGTTTTGTGAAGTGCACAATTTTACGTTTTTGAACATTTAAAACAAGCTGCCAGTCATTGCATCACTTTGAAATCTTATCAAAGTCTGTCTGAATATTTGTACACCGTCGTTCAGATTGTACTTCATTGCAGATAACTGCATCATCTGCCAAAATTCTGAAGTTACTATTAATATTGTCTGCAACACCATCTATATACAATATGAACAGTAAGCAATCCTACATACTTCACTGGGATATACCTGTAGTTACTTCTATGTCTGTCAGTGACTTTCAGTCAGAGATAATATGTTGTGATGTTGTGTCTTACCTACCAAAAAATGCTTAGTCCAGTCATGTATTTCGTCTGGTAGCCCATATGATCGTGTTTTTGACTATAAGCGTAGGTGTGGGACAGAGTCAAATGCTTTTTAGAAATCGAGAAATATTACATCTACCTGACTAGCTTGATCCATGGCTTTCAAGATATTACGTGAGGAAAGTGCGAGTTTGTTTTCAAAATGGCATGACTTGTATGGAGGAGGTCGTTCTGTTCGAGATACCTCATTATGTTTGAGCTCAAATACGTTATCAGATTCTAAAACAGATGAATGTCACTGATAATCGACTATAGTTTTGTGGGTCTCTTCTGTTACCCTTCTTGCAGGCTGGACCCGTGCTTTCTTCCAGCTATTGGGCACAGTTTTCTGTTCGAGGGCTCAATGATATATTACAGTTAAGATGGGCTAATTCGTCTGTGAATGGGATGTAGAATCTTATATGGATTCCATCGGATCCCGGAGCTTTGTTCAGTTTAAACGTTTTCAGCTGTTTCTCGACGCCTCTGATACCAATATCCTTTTCATTTATCTCTTCAGGGTACAAGAAGTACATTGCCTCAAAACGCCTGGGTTTTCCTTTGTAAAGGAACATTTGAAAATAGAGTTAAGCTTTTCTTCCTTTGCTTTCCTAATCTCAACTTCGTTTCCAGTCTTGTCCATTAGCGACCAGGCACTAACTTTTGGTACCACTAACAGCCTGTATATTAAACGAGAATTTCTTGTGGTTATTGTTCCCATGCTCAGTGATTGTGCACGAGAAAAGGAGCATCATGTGCACCTACCTTAGCAGTCACAATGTAGCTGTTCAACATAAAGTATTTCAAGGAAGCATATCCAAATACACGGTCCAGTCAAGTTAATGTGACCAACTGTCAAAATCATGAACAACCACCCTTTGCAGCGTGGACGCTCAGGAAAAGAGTTAGTGAGGTTCTGGAAGGTACTGACAGGGATGTGGACCCATGCCGACACTAGCGCCTTTGCCAGCAGCCTATGTTTCTCGATTGAGGCTCCATAGCACTAGCAGCCCAGTTGAGGCTGTCACACAGATTCTGAATTGGGGTTAAATCCAGGGAGTTTGGTGGACAGGAGAGTATGACAAACCCACATTGCACTCTTTGAACCATGCATGTACACTGCGCGTTGTTGTGACACGTTATTTTGTCCTGTTGGTACATGGCGGCAGTAGTAGGGCAAAGTGGGCATGGCCCCATTCTGCATATTCCATAATTTATTCAAGATGGCGGATCTAATATGGTGGCCATAGAAGTGGCATCACTGCACTGACGTCATGCCTCCTCCCTCGCTGCTACAGCTACACTTGCAGGTCTGAGTTATTGGAATAGCTCCTCTCACTCTTATCAGTTTGATTGACTGCTTAATTAAATTGATCGATTATTAACCGTTCCCCTCTGGTAAATCCCCTCCCCTCCCGCCTCCCCTCCCCTCCCCCAGAAAATAGCGCGAAGTTCAACTTACATAAGGACACTGCAACATAACACAGCTACCTCCACTTACCTAAGAAAATGGCGGGAAAAAGGACACTTGGGCTACCTCCACTAAACTAAGTCATCCGACCGCCACCTCTTCCTAGGAATGGGCTGGAAAAGGACTCTGCCTGTGTTGGAGATAAGTCTTTATTTTCAGTCTTTATTTAAACAATTAGAGGCAGTACCACCATCAAGTGTGTTCACCCCGAGGTCAGGAGTCCAACTGACCTAGTACACAGTACTGTCACCAGATGGCGCTGCCATCCCTTCCATGATGTAATCCAAGACGGCAGTCTGTTGGTGGAGAGGAAGGATCTCATAACAGGAAATTCAAGGATACATTCTTTATTTATAAAAAATCAGTTTGTGTTGTTGGATTTCCCTTGCTCATCATTCTCTGCTGTTTGGAAACATGAGGATCTTGTAAGTATTAATTACATGAGGCAAACATGTTGCATAACCTAGTGTTTGGCACTGTATTCTGGGTGTCTTAACCTAATGTTTGGCCCTTTGTCGGCACTTAACCTATTGTTCTGTTAAGTGGTTTTCCATGTCACCCCCTTTGGTTCAAATGGCTCTGAGCACTATGGGACTTAACATCTATGGTCATCAGTCCCCTAGAACTTAGAACTAGTTAAACCTAACTAACCTAAGGACATCACACAACACCCAGTCATCACGAGGCAGAGAAATCACCCCCTTCTCCTTAAACTATTGTACCACCTTTGATACCAAATTAAGTAATTAGTTATGTCCTCCAACCATTTTCTGGTACAGTTTTCGAATTTCACATGCTATTGAACGCCATTTCTGGCGCATTATTCTTTGTTACCCACCCCCTTAAACTACTGTGCTGCATTTTACATAAAAATTACATAAATTAACATAGTGTTCTGCACTTAACCTGCCATTCTGCTCTATGTCACCCACTCACACACGCCCTCCCCTAAACTATTGTACCACTAACATCACATTGATATAAAAAATTTATGCAAATTAATGAAATCGATATTCTTTACGTGTATGGGATAGTTTTTTTTTTATTTGCAGCACCCTATTGGTCGGTGAAATCGATGGAATATAGTTTAAACAAAAGATCATTAATAAAAAACACATCCTGCCACTCGATGCCCGACGCTGATGCTGCCAACTCCACACACATCCGAACACTGTTGCAGAGGCAACGGAAAAAGCATGCGAAGTTCAGAAGAACGCGAAATCCCGAAGATTGGCTAAAATTTACAGACGCGCGAAATTTGGCACAGACTTCAATGCGAGATGCTTTTAATAGGTTCCACAACGAAACATTGTCTCGGATTTGGTAGAAAATCCGAAGAAATTCTGGTCGTATGTAAAGTACACAAGCGGGAAGGCGCAGTCAATACCTTCGCTGCGCAGTGCCGATGGTACTGTTACCGACGACTGTGCCGTTAAAGCGGAGTTATTGAGCGCAGTTTTCCGAAATTCCTTCACCAGCGAAGACGAATGAAATATTCCAGAATTTGAAACACGAACAGCTGCTAGCATGAGTTTCTTAGAAGTAGATATCTTAGGGGTTGCGAAGCAACTCAAATCGCTTGATACGGGCAAGTCTTCAGGTCCAGATTGTATACCAATTAGGTTCCTTTCAGATTATGCTGATACAATAGCTCCCTACTTAGCAATCATATACAACCGCTCGCTCACCGATAGATTTGTACCTACAGATTGGAAAATTGCGCAGGTCGCACCAGTGTTTAAGAAGGGTAGTAGGAGCAATCCATCGAACGACAGACCTACATCATTGACGTGGGTATGCAGTAGAGTTTTGGAGCACATACTGTATTCAAACATTATGAATCACCTCGAAGGGAATGATCTATTGATACGTAATCAGCATGGTTTCAGAAAACATCATTCTTGTGCAACGCAGCTAGCTCTTTATTTGCACGAAGTAATGGCCGCTATCGACAGGGGATCTCAAGTTGATTCCGTATTTCTAGATTTCCAGAAAGCTTTTGGCACTGTTCTTCACAAGTGACTTCTAATCAAGCTGCGGGCCTATGGGGTATCGTCTCAGTTGTGTGACTGGATTCGTGATTTCCTGTCAGGAAGGTCGCAGTTCGTAGTAATAGACGGCAAATCATCGAGTAAAACTGAAGTGGTATCAGGTGTTCTCCAGGGAAGCGTCCTGGGACCTCTGCTGTTCCTGATCTATATACACTCCTGGAAATTGAAATAAGAACACCGTGAATTCATTGTCCCAGGAAGGGGAAACTTTATTGACACATTCCTGGGGTCAGATACATCACATGATCACACTGACAGAACCACAGGCACATAGACACAGGCAACAGAGCATGCACAATGTCGGCACTAGTACAGTGTATATCCACCTTTCGCAGCAATGCAGGCTGCTATTCTCCCATGGAGACGATCGTAGAGATGCTGGATGTAGTCCTGTGGAACGGCTTGCCATGCCCTTTCCACCTGGCGCCTCAGTTGGACCAGCGTTCGTGCTGGACGTGCAGACCGCGTGAGACGACGCTTCATCCAGTCCCAAACATGCTCAATGGGGGACAGATCCGGAGATCTTGCTGGCCAGGGTAGTTGACTTACACCTTCTAGAGCACGTTGGGTGGCACGGGATACATGCGGACGTGCATTGTCCTGTTGGAACAGCAAGTTCCCTTGCCGGTCTAGGAATGGTAGAACGATGGGTTCGATGACGGTTTGGATGTACCGTGCACTATTCAGTGTCCCCTCGACGATCACCAGTGGTGTACGGCCAGTGTAGGAGATCGCTCCCCACACCATGATGCCGGGTGTTGGCCCTGTGTGCCTCGGTCGTATGCAGTCCTGATTGTGGCGCTCACCTGCACGGCGCCAAACACGCATACGACCATCATTGGCACCAAGGCAGAAGCGACTCTCATCGCTGAAGACGACACGTCTCCATTCGTCCCTCCATTCACGCCTGACGCGACACCACTGGAGGCGGGCTGCACGATGTTGGGGCGTGAGCGGAAGACGGCCTAACGGTGTGCGGGACCGTAGCCCAGCTTCATGGAAACGGTTGCGAATGGTCCTCGCCGATACCCCAGGAGCAACAGTGTCCCTAATTTGCTGGGAAGTGGCGGTGCGGTCCCCTACGGCACTGCGTAGGATCCTACGGTCTTGGCGTGCATCCGTGCGTCGCTGCGGTCCGGTCCCAGGTCGACGGGCACGTGCACCTTCCGCCGACCACTGGCGACAACATCGATGTACTGTGGAGACCTCACGCCCCACGTGTTGAGCAATTCGGCGGTACGTCCACCCGGCCTCCCGCATGCCCACTATACGCCCTCGTTCAAAGTCCGTCAACTGCACATACGGTTCACGTCCACGCTGTCGCGGCATGCTACCAGTGTTAAAGACTGCGATGGAGCTCCGTATGCCACGGCAAACTGGCTGACACTGACGGCGGCGGTGCACAAATGCTGCGCAGCTAGCGCCATTCGACGGCCAACACCGCGGTTCCTGGTGTGTCCGCTGTGCCGTGCGTGTGATCATTGCTTGTACAGCCCTCTCGCAGTGTCCGGAGCAAGTATGGTGGGTCTGACACACCGGTGTCAATGTGTTCCTTTTTCCATTTCCAGGAGTGTAAATGACCTGGGTGACAATCTGAGCAGTTCTCTTAGGTTGTTCGCCGATGATGCTGTAATTTACCTTCTAGTAAGGTCATCCGAAGACCAGTATCAGTTGCAAAGCGATTTAGAAAAGGTTGTTGTATGGTGTGGCAGGTGGCAGTTGACGCTAAATTACGAAAAGTGTGAGGTGATTCACATGAGTTCCAAAAGAAATCCGTTGGAATTCGATTACTCGATAAATAGTACAATTCTCAAGGCTGTCAATTCAACTAAGTACCTGGGTGTTAAAATTACGAACAACTTCAGTTGGAAAGACCACATAGATAATATTGTGGGGAAGGCGAGCCAAAGGTTGCGTTTCATTGGCAGGACACTTAGAAGATGCAACAAGTCCACTAAAGAGACAGCTTACACTACACTGGTTCGTCCTCTGTTAGAATATTGCTGTGCGGTGTGGGATCCTTACCAGGTGGGATTGACGGAGGACATCGAAAGGGTGCAAAACAGGGCAGCTCGTTTTGTATTATCACGTAATAGGGGAGAGAGTGTGGCAGATATGATACGCGAGTTGGGATGGAAGTCACTAAAGCAAAGACGTTTTTCGTCGAGGCGAGATCTATTTACGAAATTTCAGTCACCAACTTTCTCTTCAGAAAGCGAAAATATTTTCTTGAGCCCAACCTACATAGGTAGGAATGATCATCAAAATAAAATAAGAGAAATCAGAGCTTGAACAGAAAGGTTTAGGTGTTCGTTTTTCCCGCGCGCTGTTCGGGAGTGGAATGGTAGAGAGATAGTATGATTGTGGTTCGATGAACCCTCTGCCAAGCACTTAAATGTGAATTGCAGAGTAGTCATGTAGATGTACATGTACATGTAGGAGCTGGGATTCCCCAGTGGTCCCCAAGAAGGGCCAACACGGCCATCAGTTGCCAAACCACACATAGGTGTCAGTTCAGATCCCGCAAGGATGAGGCGGCGCCATCTCTTTCATACATGACAGCTGAGAAATACCTGTCACAACACTTATTCACCTGGGCACCGTTGCTGGCGTGATGACGCATACCTACAGTGTGGGTCCATCGCCGAGAGAGATGCTGCAGCGCTTCCCAGAATAGCACAGGGTGCATTCTTCCTGGCAATCTTAATGGGACAGACTGTCCGTCACTGAATTTACGCATCAAACTGTTGCTGCTGCCAGTGTGGGAGCACTGTCTGCCCATTCTTTTTCTGCAGATGAGACTTTCAGCAGCAAAAAGCTGTGCCAGACCGAGACTCGAACTCGGGAACTTTGCCTTTCGGGGGCAAGTGCTCTACCATCTGAGCTACCCAAGCACGACTCACGCCCCGTCCTCACAGCTTTACTTCCGCCAGTACCTCGTCTCCCACCTTCCAAACTTTCATGTAAAAAAAAATTACGTATGTCTAGTCATAACTGAAGGATTGGACATGGGGAACTGTTATTTCAAAGCACTGAGGAGTATATCTAAGAGTAATTGCTGATAGATTCATTTCGTAAACAGCTGCAAAATATAGCAATGCAAGTGTTCAACTGGACCTGCTATAGTATACAAACAGGATGGGCAAACAGCTGTAACAATACATCCCCTCATCGGCACCCCTAAGCGTACCCTCTCTTTTTCTTGTTGTTCTATCGGTAGTGATGTTGATTACAGTACACCAACACTTGTTGGTGATGTCCTGCCAAGCATTATGTCAGCGGGTGTGGTATTCATTATCACATAGTGCCGGACTCCTGTCCTTCATAACTCTTGTTTGAGAGAGTCTTTGCAGGATGCAGCACCTTCCAGAAGCGCTGATTCGAAGATTTTGTCAGATGATTTCCTAGGAATGAGGAGACTCGAGACATATAGCCATTGTGAGTGTAGGTATACCATAACTTTTCTGGGCAGTGTATAGATATAAAAGATAACTGCTCTGCTTGTGTAAAATGAGTATATATCGCAGTGTAATGTTACTGTGGCTTATGTTGTGGCATGACCAGAGAAAATGAATGTGTGTCCTATCGTGAGGGATGTATAGATTCAGCGCATTGATAACTGCAAGGGTATGAGAGAGATTCTTAAATGGAAAAGTATGTGCACTATAGATACTGAGATTTGTTCCAGAACGACAGCTGTCAAGAGAACACATTACATGTACATTGATCAGTGTCAGACTGCAGCAGCAATCGTAATATTTAATTGTAGTTACACTGGTAAATATGTTCCTCATTCCCAATATTCTTGTGAGTCTTGTATGTACTTGACCATATGCAGACAACTTTTGCGGGGTTTAACTACCAGTGCAATATGGCGATATGTACAAAATAGTTTTTTGCTGAATGAGATTTTCACTCTGCAGCGGAGTGTGCGTTCATATGAAACTTCCTGGAAGATTAAAACTGTGTGCCGCACTTCCCACAAATGTATGTCAGAACATAAGCCACAGTACTTTTATGTTCAACCAGCAGCATGTGCACTGACAATTAAACCTTGCAAAGTGGCCTACAGATCGTCAAATACGGGAAGACTCTTACACAATTACACTGCTCTGCCACCGAGGACAGGAGCTTGAATATTAGAATGTGAAACCGATCTCCAGCCCAGCAATATATCACCGCATACTGTGTCGATGTAGTAAAACACAATTCGCATCCTGCACCATACAAAATCGCCCCTTTTACATCACACGCAGCACTAGATATTTTCCCACAGCCAAGTCACAAGTCATCCACTCCTGGGGCCCTATTCTGTATCGTTCATGTCGATCGGTGTAGTTGGTTCGTTTCGATAGTGACGTCATTTTCGGTTCTTTATCGAAATATGCTATTCAGTAAGCTTCTGAGACCTGTTTCCGAACGGTCCTCCCACCGATTTTACTGAGCGGTTTTGGATTTCGGTGTGGCCCTGTCGATCGGTGAGCTGTGGTTTATGTACACCTATAATTTGTTATTTTAAACATATTTAGCGGTTTTGGCTTCGGATTTAGTGATTGTGTTACTAAAGAATCACCAGAGGACGCACCCGGTTGGAAAGTGAGTTCATAATACACTATTTTCCTTTGTTAGAAATATGGTTAGGTTAGGTTTTACTGTGAATGATTACATCCAAAAAGAAAACGTTTTCGGTCAAAATTCTCTCAAAATACGTGTTATTTTAATGCAAATAAGAGTTTAAAGATCATTAAATAGCAAGACATCGGCTCTGCTTATGCATATTACATAAGTGTGAACTGACGTTACTAGTGACGTTGTGTACTTTTTCCCACAAATGGTTTAGTTAGTAATTCTCAAAACGTGTTTACAACTTTCAAGTAACAATGGAAAGCAATTATGTGAAGCCTGATGTTAGAAACCTTACAGACTATTACGCATTTCTGACTTACGCAGCATCGTTTGGCAATGAAGTCAGCCTACGTTCCTCCACAATAGTACAAGAATTTAGCCACATGTAGCTGTTGTTTGGCATAGCCAAGTGGTTAGCGTGTGGGATTACTACACATAAGGACACAGGTTCGCGCACAGATGGGAACAAAAATTTAAAAAGTTATGATTTTTCTCCAATATTACTTACATGTAAGAGCACACTTCCTCAGCTATGATTTTGTGATTTCTGTGTGTTTAAAATACAAAATATGAAATATGAAATTGCTGTGAGTGAAACAGCAAACGGCCTCTCAGTCATCACTTAATGGTTAAAATTTTTAGCACAGGCTACAAATACTGGTCAAAACTGTTCAATAATAAGTACCTCTACATACCCAGGGTTGCTGTTCTTGTTTAAAATAAAATACCCATAACCAACAATCACAATAGCAATCCTTAACGCTCTTTCATTGTCACTGAACTGTGAACCTACTAACCTCATTTTCGGCCGACATTTCCGCTTGTATTTTAGCAACACTTCGTACTGCGAAAACTCAAGTTCGGTATTGCGAAGAATAGCGCGCCTGTGTCGTCTGCTAGCTGCTTTGTGTCCGTGGCGCTGCGCACACTGCAGTGCGCATCCACGGATGTGCGGCCACTTGCTTTTGATTGGCTTGCGCGACGCGAACCGACAATAGCGCTTCGCTTCTCTAGACCCGAACGGTATCGCTACCGAAATGCATACTGAATAAAGATGGGACTTTAATTCGAGTACTAGACCGTTCGGTGCTCTTGAGTACCGAAACGATCGGCACAATGGCGGAAAGATACAGAATAGGCACCCTGAAATGTGACAAGAGCGCCCTCAGTAGACCGAAGTGACTCTCAGAACTGTTCTACAAATTCGGGCTCGTTTCCCCTCAGCACAAACGCGTTTATATTTCTGGTCCGGACCTGCTTGCTTGCTTTTTCGCACCCATCTCCAGACTCTGGGATTACAAGAACACATGTATTTTCGCATGATTTGCCATAATATATTCTAATTTTCGCGGTACTTCTCGATATCAAGCACACAGCAGTAGCCTACCGATCGCTTATGGAACAAAATTCTGAAGATATAGACTGTAAATTATTTCTCTAGAAACCCGAAACTTTATCGAGGTGTTGTACACCACTGAGTAACTAGAAACGTATCCTGTCTGTGAACACCTTTACGTGAGAACTAGAAAAAAATATAGGAAACTGATATTTCCACTTGCGTAACATATGTTGGTGATGTAACAGACTCAAAGCATCCCTATAATTTACAAAGTCAGCTAACGTGTTTCTCGGGTCTAGAGAACCAGCAAATGCGTCTTCCACCATCTTTCACCTGCTAGATGATCACACCACAATCGATGTTCCCTCAACTAAATGAAGGCTCGCAATGTGCAGAAGCAGTCAACCGAACAATTTACATGCGAGGGAATAACAGTCCAGTGCAAACACATGTCCATATTGAATTTTCTCAGATTTCCACGCGGTCATGAAAGCTATCCAACACATACTAAGTATTAGTTTGCTATTCGGCCGTCAAGTTAAGTCAGCTACATTCCTACACTCCAACAGGCCTCTCCATTCAGGCGGCTCCTACCGTTAATGGGAAACATGAATCATTCCAGCCACAGATCACTGGCGCTGCACGCCAAGCACACATAGGCAGAATCATCCTAGGAAAGCAACCGGCCTCATATTTTATACCTGTACTTACAACTAAATGTTACGATTGTGGTCTCAGTTGAATGACATTCGACAATGAGCGAAGTATCGGAAATACACCCTGTTGATTGCTGTGGCTCTGGAAATAGAAATATTGGTACCATTCTTATGACTTGACATACTCTTCCCTTTGTTATCACAGTACTCCACGTCAAATCCATACCTTCCTTACAACTGGACATAGTCATTTTCTTTGCACATGTCGGAATGCAAACACATACTTTATAAGCCTGATGCTCAAAGTGAACCTGGCATGCACCTCCTACTACTAAGTATAATACTTCGTCAATAACTGATTTCTGATGATATGAAATAATACTGAATGAAAATCAACGATGGGTGGACATGTCTCATAAGGTTTTCTTGCGACTGCTACCATCGTGTCTTAGAAAGAGAGGTGTAATCGTCTTACAAACCGCTATATGTTAAAAAAAAACATATTTACCATCACAAGTGGTCCTGGTTCTATGGGTGCACACAAGTATCCATGTTAAAAGCTAAACCGGCGTTATAAATCCACGTATCGCATTACCTATGAATGACGTGGTTTTTCCAGACAAATACCGTGAGACTGTAAACAGATGGTGATCACCGGAGGGGATATTATCAGACCAGAAGTGCGGTTACATACACAGACATACAGAAAACAGGGCAGACGCTCTGCAAATGTGGAATATGTGGGGTGGATGCGACTGGATACAATCTAGTACAATGCTATACTATACCTCCCGATCAGTGAATTTGCGCTAGGTGTTGGCAGCTGTAGTACACTTACAGGCAATTTTGGAACACGGAACGAGAGGATATGTCATGATCGCATGGGTAGGGCTGACATAAAAAAAATCGATAGAATTGCGGAAAATACGTATATATTGATGGAATATACACCGAAATGTGGGGAAATTGACAAAGTACTTGCGTGTCTTCTGCTTGGCGCAGAACAATTTGTACATGGGAACAAGCATGCGACAGCAAGAGGTATCCGAGAAAACATCGACATGGAAGCGAAGGGAACCAAGGACACAGTCACTTTCTTCCATCGAGGTAGCATTCTACTGCATGTCTACTGAAGTAACAGTGATACATGCAAGTTGACTACTGTATTTGACACTTTTCAGGAAGACAGAGAACCATCTACCTCTAAACTTACTTGCATCTGTGTTAAAGGATGACATAGAGTAGATGGATTGGTCGGTTGAGATGGAGTTATAATGAGATACGATTTAATGGTAGACTGATGATGCATTCTAGAGAGAGAGAGAGAGGGAGGGAGAAGTCGTTGCAGGTCATTTGACCATTTTTTTCCTGTTGTTCTGTCAGGATGCATCAGTTGTGTGACATAGCCTGTGTTCGACTCGTATACAACCGCATGTTCTGTGTGGGTCTTAGAGCAGTGTCTACTTGCGATCGTTAACAGTAAACCTCTCAGTCAACAGAGGATTTCCATCTTACGTGTGACGAAATGTGACACATTCATCTAAACGGAAGATTTATGCGATGTACCCCATTCCCCTGTCGCATCTTAAGTGTATGATCGATACTTTTTAACTAAGTTAGCGGTAGGTGTTTGTGAACACTGTAATCCCCTCTGTATAGATCTGCTTGACAGATGCGCTCTTTACAGAGTTAGTGGCAGCATAACTTGTAATTTCACATGTCGAAGGCCTCGTATATCTGTTTCCTTGTAAGAGGTATTCTCCGTTACTAATGATCATTTTACATAGGACAGATATGGGCGTAGTATAATTTCTGAACCGTGATTGGATGTGGACAGTGGACGTTAAACATCTCTGGAAAGCTATATTGTGCATGTATCACACAGATCCACTGTTTTAAGGAAGTAGTTTTCTCGTTTTATGGTTCGATATCATAGTTTATCGTAGAGAAACCTACAAGAAGGACATATCTCATGTGCTGGAAATATATTTCTTACATTTGAATATTAACAGCGCTGCATTTCACATGACTGATAGGTCGGAAACTCGAGCGATCTAACATTACAGCCTGTTTTAAGTGCAGAACTTTGTAGCCTTAAGAGTGTGTGTGTTTATGTTCTCTCTTACTTGTACCTTCCAGGTACTGGTCCTAGACTCTAGAACAATACTTTAGAGTTGATAGCGTAGTTGATTTATGTTAATTGCTTGGAACTTCATATGTCTGGAGCATCATGTATAAAAATCACCTGTTTCTTGTTCTTCTTAAACGCCTGCTATTACATGACAACACTTTCAAATCTGTTACTATGCACCGATAAGGGATGCTAACCTGCTCGACATGGATGCATCTGGAGAAATCTTGTGTACTTCGATTGGCAAGGACTCAGCTAGCTCCATTCATTCACGAGACACAAAATGTAATGGTCTACTTCTCGTCAGCTGCAGTTTAAAACGGTAATGGTGCCGCAGGGCGAGCTGGTCAAAGACAGTGGGCGGCAGTTCAGTCTCTAATTTTATCCTAAGACTGCGAGAATGCTCTGTGACTCCCACCCGCATAGAGATAGATCGTAAATTATGCTCTATGCTCCAGGTGTTAGAAATATGTAGAGCGCTGTCTGGTATATTTTGATGATGTATTTGTTCGACAATTAACAATGAATGGACATACTGCACAGTCATCTATCTACATTCGCAATGATACTCGCAAAGTAGACAGGGGGCAGTTTAGCTATGACACTGAAATTGGGAAACATGCTGTTGCATTCCCAAAATTGTTCACACTATCAACTGTGATGCTTATGATTAGACTACGTTGATGGTGTCTTTTCCACCCCATCTGTCCATTGGTATGTTGTTGTTTACCACATAATGATTGACTGACATCGCTTGTTTGAGTTGGAGAAAGAGTTTTGGTGGAGGGACAACACCTTCTGGGGATGGATAGCACCGAAACAGTAATCATGTACATGACTGCAGTATGGGGACTCAGTCGAAATGGAACACAGAGCCATCAGATATTCCGTCACTGTGACAGATGAGTTTAAAAGCAGTGGTAGTCAAGCACTTTCGGACAGCAGTTTGGAAACTCTCCACAAAACCATCAAACTCTTTCAGTTTCTTTACATTGTAACTGTCTTTTATTTAAAATCATCCAGTGTGTCTGGCTTGTTATGGTAGCTGCACTAACAACATCATTTACACTGTGCAATGTCTAGTTTTCTGTGAGAGGCACTGGATCAGAACGTGTTAATGTCAGTTTAGAAGCTGACACAGACTATGAAGTCGTGGCAGAAAAACAAAATGTATGGCAGTGTACAAAGCGTGTTACAGCAGAAAAAACAATGTTTCAAACAACAACGCAGGGTCACAGGGAGCGTTTCTTGAGACTTACAGTCATCTGTGGGATACGGTCATCCTACAGTACAGGTGATGAAACTTTTGTGCAGTGGATCAATACCTGTATATTTAATATGGTTGTCACATGTGCTTGATGCCAGCACGCATGCGGTATTTGTTTTGAATATATGGGAGGAGAGAGTTACAGTAAAAATCTTATGGAGTTCTCTATCGGATGAAGATAGTGGAGCTTTTATAGTTCGTAATTTTTCTCTGGCAGATGGAACAGAATAACGATGATAGAATGTTGGGGTGATAGACGTGAATGGATCCTGAGGGACGTGGATCTGTAGTACCTGCTTGTAGTTTGGAGAAGCACCACAATGCAGTAGCAAAGTCCATGTCCTTCCCTCAGTTCCCGTACTGTCTTTTATACTCCCTCGTGTTGCAGGAGCAGGCTTCGTTACCATCGAATGTCAAAACATAGTTCTGTCGCAGAAACTCAGCTTTGCTTGTTTCTGTATGGGTTGCAGAAGGTGGTAGATATAGCTTTCTCCGACTTCTACTCAGTTCGAACTTACATTGTAACGATCACATGTGCAAAGCTGCAGGCATAATAGCGCAGAGTCTGAGGGGCAGTTGCAAGATGCACAGGGACTACTTAAAACCATGTTGGAATTTTACTGTAGCAGGTAGGTTCGAGAAAGGTGGCTCGTTTTGAGATGTGAGAGAGCCAGAAATACGATTCACTAGTAGTTGTAATCATTAAAGGACTTTTCCGTAGGATCCAATGCAGGTATGTGGCTGAATGGAAAGACTTCGTTCCAAATCATAGACATCATTTCTACCGAAAGCGTAGCACTAGAGATCTGCCATTTCTTATGACCTCAATCATCACGTCATCTACTACTGTTGCTGCAAATTAAAAATAAACTATCCCATACATGTGAAGAATATCGATTTCATTAATTTGCATAAATTTTTTATATCAACGTCATGTTAGTGGAACAGTAGTTTAAGACAGAGTGTGCATGAGTGGGTGATATGGAGCAGCACAGCGGGTTAAGTGCAGAACACTAGGTTAATTTACGTAATTTTTATGTAAAACGCAGCACAATTGTTTAAAGGGATGGATGACAAAGAATAATGCGCCAGAAATGGCATTCAAAAGCATGTGAAATTCGAAAAGTGTACCAGAAAATGGTTGGAGGACATAACTACACTCCTGGAAATGGAAAAAAGAACACATTGACACCGGTGTGTCAGACCCACCATACTTGCTCCGGACACTGCGAGAGGGCTGTACAAGCAATGATCACACGCACGGCACAGCGGACACACCAGGAACCGCGGTGTTGGCCGTCGAATGGCGCTAGCTGCGCAGCATTTGTGCACCGCCGCCGTCAGTGTCAGCCAGTTTGCCGTGGCATACGGAGCTCCATCGCAGTCTTTAACAATGGTAGCATGCCGCGACAGCGTGGACGTGAACCGTATGTGCGGTTGACGGACTTTGAGCGAGGGCGTATAGTGGGCATGCGGGAGGCCGGGTGGACGTACCGCCGAATTGCTCAACACGTGGGGCGTGAGGTCTCCACAGTACATCGATGTTGTCGCCAGTGGTCGGCGGAAGGTGCACGTGCCCGTCGACCTGGGACCGGACCGCAGCGACGCACGGATGCACGCCAAGACCGTAGGATCCTACGCAGTGCCATAGGGGACCGCACCGCCACTTCCCAGCAAATTAGGAACACTGTTGCTCCTGGAGTATCGGCGAGGACCATTCGCAACCGTCTCCATGAAGCTGGGCTACAGTCCCGCACACCGTTAGGCCGTCTTCCGCTCACGCCCCAACATCGTGCAGCCCGCCTCCAGTGGTGTCGCGACAGGCGTGAATGGAGGGACGAATGGAGACGTGTCGTCTTCAGCGATGAGAGTCGCTTCTGCCTTGGTGCCAATGATGGTCGTATGCGTGTTTGGCGCCGTGCAGGTGATCGCCACAATCAGGACTGCATACGACCGAGGCACACAGGTCCAACACCCGGCATCATGGTGTGGGGAGCGATCTCCTACACTGGCCGTACACCACTGGTGATCGTCGAGGGGACACTGAATAGTGCACGGTACATCCAAACCGTCATCGAATCCATCGTTCTACCATTCCTAGACCGGCAAGGGAACTTGCTGTTCCAACAGGACAATGCACGTCCGCATGTATCCCGTGCCACCCAACGTGCTCTAGAAGGTGTAAGTCAACTACCCTGGCCAGCAAGATCTCCGGATCTGTCCCCCATTGAGCATGTTTGGGACTGGATGAAGCGTCGTCTCACGCGGTCTGCACGTCCAGCACGAACGCTGGTCCAGCTGAGGCGCCAGGTGGAAATGGCATGGCAAGCCGTTCCACAGGACTACATCCAGCATCTCTACGATCGTCTCCATGGGAGAATAGCAGCCTGCATTGCTGCGAAAGGTGGATATACACTGTACTAGTGCCGACATTGTGCATGCTCTGTTGCCTGTGTCTATGTGCCTGTGGTTCTGTCAGTGTGATCATGTGATGTATCTGACCCCAGGAATGTGCCAATAAAGTTTCCCCTTCCTGGGACAATGAATTCACGGTGTTCTTATTTCAATTTCCAGGAGTGTAATTACTTAATTTGGTATCAAAGGTGGTACAATAGTTTAAGGAAATGGGGGTGACATGGAAAACTACTTAACAGAACAGTAGGTTAAGTGCCAACAAAGGGCCAAACATTAGGTTAAGACACCCAGGGTACAGTTCCAAACAGTAGGTTACGCAACATGTTTGCCCCATGTAATTACTTCTTACAAGACCTACATGTTTCCAAACAGCAGAGAATGATGAGCAAGAGAAATCCAACAACACAAACTGAATTTTTTATAAATAAACAATATAGCCTTGAATTTCCTGTTATGAGATCCTTCCTCTCCACCACCAGACAGCCGAATTGGATTATGTCATGGAAGGGACGACAGCACCTTCTGGTGGCAGTACTGTGTACTAGGTCAGTTGGACTCCGGACCTCGGGGTGAACACACTTGATGGTGGTACTGCCTCTAATTGTTTAAATAAAGACTGAAAATAAAGGCTTATCTCCAACACAGGCAGAGTCCTTTTCCAGCCAATTCCTAGGAAGAGGTGGCGGTCGGATGACTTAGATTAGTGGAGGTAGCCCAAGTGTCCTTTTTCCCGCCATTTTCTTAGGTTAGTGGAGGTAGCTGTGTTATGTTGCATTGTCCTTATGTAATTTGAACTTCGCGCCATTTTCTGGGGGAGGGGAGGGAAGTGGGGAGGGAAGAGGATTTACCAGAGGGAAAAGGTTAATTACTTGATTAATTTTACAAAGCAGTCAATCAACTTGATAAGAGTGAGAGGAGCTATTCCATTAAGTCAGACCTGAAAGTGTACCTGTAGCAGCGAGGTGGGAGGTTTCCTGAGGGGGAGGGGACGGAGGAACAATAGGTTAAGTGCCTTTCAATCAAAAGGAAAGATTCTTTTAGCAGAACAATAGGTTAAGGACCTGTTAATCAAGGGAGAACAACAGGTTTGCCCCTGAGTGCATACATGCCGCTGATGTAGTCAACCCGCACTAACTAATTGCACTGATGCCTGCTTTGCTCTACTGCTACTGTTTCTGTCCCTGATCTGCTTGCTTGTTGCCCTGCTTTCTTCAGACATCTCCAGACTCTGGGGTTAGAACATATGTCCTTTCGCATGGTTTGCCCGAATATCAAACCATTAATGCAATAGTTCTCGATATCAGACACACAGCGATATGCTACCAATCACTTGCACAGTATAATTCGGAAGACAAAGAGTGCAAATTAATCACCAGAAACCCGAAAATTTAGTGAGGTCCTGTGAGGTGGGACGTGCTGCAAACCATGAAATAACTAGAAACTTATCTTGTCTGCATAAAATCGTTAAATGAAAGCTCGAAAATAGAGGATAGTGGTAGTTCTACTCGTATTTTTTAACGAATATCGATGCCCCTGGTAGATTCCAAATCATCCTTCTGCTTTACAAAGTCAACTTAAGTTTTAATTCTTACAATAGTATGTATTTCTCATGTCTAGAGAATGCGCAAATGTCTCTCCCACCCGTTTTTCATCATCTAGATGCACACAACATACATCACCATCGACTTTCTCTCAACCAAATAAAGATGGAAAATGTGTAGAATGGTAGAACAAGAAGTCAACTGATCAATTTACATGGGAGTGAACAATTGTTCAGCACAAACACTGGCCCATATCGAATCTTCTCAAATTTCCACACAGACAGTCCTCGCACCACATGTGATGACGAAGGCTATCCAACACATACTGAGTATTAGTTTGCTGTTCACCCACCTAGAGGACGACACTGTTAGGTCAGGTGCATTTCTGTACCCAGACTCTCCAGTGTGAGCGGCTCCCGCCATAAGCTGGAAATGTCAATTATTCCAGCTGCAGGGTATCTGTCCATGCGCTCCCTGAATGCCAGGCAGAATAGTCCTAGGAAAACAGCCACATATTTATCACTGTACTTACAATTAAATATTACTGTTGCAGCCTCAGTCTGATGACATTTGACAATGAGCAAAGCATAAGAAATACCTCTTCCTGACGACTATGCCTCTGGAAATGTCAAATTCTGTACCGTCCTAATGACTGGACATAATTTTCCACATAAAAAAAGTCTTTCATTCCACGTACATCTGCTGATGCGTCAAAATCGCAATTCTCCACTACAAATCTGTACCTTCCTTATGACAGACATAGTCACTTTCTTTGCACATGTTGGATCAAAGACCACAGTAACTTCACACCCCTTTACAACCCAACACGTACTTTATAAGCCTGCCAATCACAGCGAATCTATTGCACATTCCATACAAAGTATAATACTTCTGTTGCTAGATATTTCTCACGCTGTCAAACAGAATTTGTTACGCATTCTGTGTCGATGCCATCTCAGAGGTTATGCGGATATCCACTGGGTTGTGGGAGAGGGAGGATAGTGGTTGATTGAGAATGATCACATACAGTAGGTGGTGTGCCATGTGATGAATCTCTTGAAAAAGTGCAACGCTAGACTGAGGTGGTAAGAAATGTACAAAATCCTATGACTAATACACTGGCTTTTCAGATCTGTAGTGTCAAGATATGTGGTAGAAATGCTAAGTGCGATTTGGATTCATGTCTTTCCTTTCAATCACGCACTTGCATTGGATCCTATGGAGATGTCTTATAATGGGTTCCATCAAGCCCTATCTTTCCAATGTTAATAAAGCGTTCATAAATTACATGTTTTCTCAGAAAGGATTTGAGCAAGGAAGCTGAAATTTTTACGATTTATTAATTGGAGTATTGGCTACAACTCAGCACAGGGATTTTTAAACATTTGAATTCAGTTGTTAGAGATTAATTTTTTATTGAAATGAAAATTCACCACTCTTTTGTGCCATTTTTTGTTTATAAATTTGACAATATGCAGGTTTTTCGAAAAGAAGGTAGTGTTACGTTACGCAGAAAAGACTGTGTAACATGACCTGAAAATTTGAACCAAATTGGTTTGATAGATCCTGAGAAAACAAGTAATTTGTATGAAAAAATAAAACTTTTGGGAATCGAGTGACAACGTTTTGATTACTTTTTAGTGCATTCCAGGTCCATAGTGTGGATTATCTTCATCTTATGCAAACTCCTCCTTCAACTTCCTCTTTTTCCTCCTCCTGTTTACTCTGACTTGTATCTCTAGGCTATTTACAGCCCTGTCAACAGCCCAAAGGTGTTACTTATCTAAAGCAAGCATCGTACTTGTCTTCCTTTCCATATTTCGAAATACTTTGCACCTTACAACGTAGCCATCATTGAAAGTAGCAACAGCATCATACACACCAAAGTGAAGTGTTTCTATCCCAACAAACACAGTCCTGGGGATTCTTGACTATATCATACAATTTACACTTTCATTGGGGTTTTCAGTTTTTCCATGAACACACTTTTTCAACAGTTTCAGTGCTGCTAAGTCTCTCAAAATAGGTTTTATCACCTCCGTTACTACATCAGGCAGACTACGTTTATGAGTGTATGCTTCACCAGATAACAATCCCTTGTTGTACTTACACCAATAGTTTTCTCCTTGGGACACGAGTACTGATGAGGACTTTCATTTCTCGAAAAAGCATGAAAAAAGAGGCCAAAAGCCTTCTTCATTTCATCAACAATGTGTGTGTTTTGCCTAATAGCCATTCCACAATAGTTCTGTATTTCTTCAATTACACTGTCAATTAACCTTTCCTTCCCATCCAAACTTTCAAACTTATACCATCACTGAGTCTCTCTCTCTCTCTCTCTCTCTCTCTCTGTCTCTCTCTCGCTCTTTCCATCATCACCATAAGGCTTCAGTTCCTGAATAAGTTTGAAACTTTTGTAATCGCTGTCACTAAGGTAATTCACCTGCACACTTTATCACATGCAACAGAATGTTGAAATATTCTAGCAACACCAGCCACTTCCATTCCCATACTACTGCCACTATAGTTAGCAGTACAACTATTTTCACGTGTATCTTTATTTTTTTGTGGGCACCTACAATATTTAGATATTACTGCTACATCTAAAACTTCCCCTGTATACATATTTATGGCAGATACTACACCACGAAAAAACGTATGTCCCAGTTTATGCCAGGTACCATCGAATGCTGCAATCAAGTCTCTGTTACCAATGTTTTCTATTAATGCCTCTTCCACAGCTTTCTTCAAAGATTCTGTGTGGATGTCTTCTGCTTTAGACGCAGTAAATCTATTATGGTTCATAAACTTAGTTGGGGGATTTGAAAGATTCATCGTGCCACAGAAAACTGCTTGTGCAGTAGCACCCTTACCAACTGTATGCAAAGCATAAACAAATCTAATGTTGTGCTCATAGATTTTTCTACAATTTTCTTCATTTGGAATTAATGCAACACTGTTCCAAAAAGGCGTCATGTATGAACACTTAACACATTCCAGTTTCATTTCATTGACAGGTCCTGCGTGATTTTTATAAAGAGTTCAAGACTTCATTACACTGAATACATCTTACACAGTTTGCAAAAATTCCGTTGGGAGCTGACATATCAGATATTTCATCCACATCTGATTCGCCCAAAAAACATTCATACTTTTCACTAACTGAGCCAAGCTTCCTCTGCGAAGTACTTTCTTTATCAATTTCATTGCAATGGACAGGTGTACCAGCAAGGTTAGGTTCACACACACAGTTATCGTCTTTATTGTTTTCGGTAGTACCTTTGGCTTTTCAACATTTCTCCTTTCCTCAAAAGAACCTTCAGACGATTTCTAGTCGATTATCCCACAATAAAGGAGAGACTCCAACGAACATAATTTACTATGTATGTTTTCAAGACTACAAGAAAGTAAATAAACATGAAACACAACAATCGAGCGAGCAATATATATAAAATTATCACAGATTAGCCACAACACTTATTCTGTAACACTTATTATCTCTAACATCACTAAAATGTAGCCTACATGATGATCATGTAGATTCATGACTACAACATTTGACAGTAGTTTAACAGCGCCACAGTGGGTCACAACATAGTTCAAAAATATTTTTAAAATAGTTGTAGTCTTCTGAACTGAATAAATTACATAGCAATTTAAAGGGGAAAGTCTGTAGATATTTAAAATGCAAAAAAGTAAAAGTTGAACATTTCATGATTTTAAAACTTTCTAGAGTCCCTTAATGATTACACCCACTAGTGAATCATATTCATAGCACTCTTACATCTCGAAATGAGTCACCTATTTCCAACCTATCTGCTAAGGAGTCCATACAGCAAAACTCCAACATGGTTTTAGACAGCCCCTCTGCATCTTGTAACTGTTCCTCAGTCTCTGCCCCACCTTCCCTGCAACTTCACCTAGTGATAGTCCCAATTTAATTCGGAACTGAGGAAAAGTCGGAGAGGGGAACTGAGGAAAAGTCAGAGAGCGCTATATCTACCATCTTCTGCAACCCTTGGTGAAAGAGGGTGAGCTGAGATAATGCAACAGAATTGTATTTTGACAATTCGGTGGAAATAGCAACATGTTATAGCTCTGCCAGCTGTGTAGAATGTATAAAGGCAGCGCAAAACGAAGCTTTCCCCAGCAACACGAGGTAGCAGAAAAGACAGTACGAGCAGTTATGGGAATTGAAAGAAGGACGAGGATTTTGCTACTGCATTGGGATGATTCTCCAAACTACAAACAGGTTCTATAACCCAAAGGAGGTCTATGTCCCTCAGGAAGCATTCACATCTGTCACCCCAAACATTCTCTCATTCCTCGTTGTTTTGTACCATTCAACACAGAAAAACTAGGAACTATGAGAAGCTCCACTAACGTCCCCTGGTAGAAAACTCGATAAGATTTTATCACAGCTCTCTCTTCCAGTATATTGAAAACATATATCTTCTGCATATCGACTTCCACATACTACTGTAAATTTTCACTGGCTGTACTGTAGGAGGAACATATCCCATAGACTAAACAGACATACCGTAGAATATTGTTAAAACAAAAAACATACAGCAACTGTTTGTTAGTTGACATGGCAAGGTTGTTATTGGTGGAGAGTACAGAGAAGTGCACTGTAAATACTCTTTGTTAGAGTTTAGAGCACCTAAACAGTCCTGCACAGTGTCAAACACACAATCCATTCTGCAGTTGTATATTGTAGTCCCTCAGCTGGTAATACAATGCTCCTTAGATAAAGACACGTAAGTGTCCCACTATTCTATTGTATGTCTGTTGAGGTAATAATGATACATGCATACTGACTGCTGTCTTTGATGCTTTCCTGGAAAAAAGAGAACTATTTCCCTCTAAACTGTCTTGCATCTGCCTTAAATGGTGACAAAAGTGAATGGAGTGATCTGTTGAGATGGGATTATAATGACGTATGGTTTAATAATAGACTGACAATGCATTCTAGAGAGGGGGGGGGGTTGTTGCTGTAGGTCATTTATCACGCATTTAACCAATGTTTTCCATTTTCTCCTGGGTGTATCAGTTGTATCATATAACCTGCGTTTGACTCATCTACAACTGCATGTTCTGTGTTTGAGTTAGAGGACTATCTAATTGCAGTCGTTAACAGCAAACCTCTCCATACCACAGTCATCAGAGGGCTTCAACTCAAGTATGATCATGAACCATGTCCATCAATGGAAAACCTGTTTTGGCACCTTCCTCTACATGAATGAAGATTGATGCGACATACTGCATTCGCCTGCCGCATCTTGGAGCATAAAATTGCGTCTTCAGTTTTATAACTACGGTGATTGTTAGTTAGTGGTAGGTGCTTGTGAGGTACTGCAATCACCAAGTATACATCTGCTTTACAGATGTCCTGTTTATGGAGTTAGCGGCAGTATCATGTGTAATTTCACATGTCAAACACTGCTGCTATGTGTTTGCCTGTTGCCTTGTAAGAGGCATTCTCTGTTGCTGATGATCATTTTATAGGACTGATATGAGCATAGTATGACTTCTGAACCATGATCAGATGTTAGCAGTGCGCGTTGTACATCTCTGGATACCTGTATTGCGCATGTATTACAAAGACTCTAGGTTTTTTCTGTAGCGTAGTTTTAGCCTCATTAATTTTGTTAAGTAGTGAGTGGGATAGAAAACTTGGAGGGTGGATGTATGTCAAATGTTGGACATTTATGTCCTGCATTAGAGTCCATGTGTTAATGTTCTACAATCATTACTCTCTTACCAGTACCTTCTTGGTATTGAACCCAGACACTAGAACAATACCTTAGAATTGATAGCTCAGTTGATTAACGTAAAATGCTTCAAACTCTGTACTTCTGGAGTTCCATCATGCATAGGACCACATGTTCCTTCTTAACCATCTGTTATATCATCACAACACTTTCATATCTAGTACAAACCAATAAGGCGTGCTAACCTCCTCGACATGCGTGCATCTGGAGAGATTTTGTGCACTTGAGTGGGTGCTGTGAGTAAGATTGGTGCAGAACAGTCTCTGCTGAACTGCACTTATGGACTCGGCTCACTCTGTTCCTTCATGAGACATGGAATGTTATGGTCTACTTTCGGTCATTTGCAAAATAAATCAGTAACAGTGTTGCAGGCAGGGTTAGTCAAAAGCAATGTAGGGAGACCTTTAAATCTCTAACTTTATCCTAAGAATGTGAGAATGCCCTCTGACTCCCATCCACATAGGGAAGGACAGGCAATCATAATCATAAATCATGCACTATGACCGAAGTGCTAGAAATATATGAACGTAGGCTTCCACGGCCATTGTCACAGTCAATAAAATTTTTCTGGATTTGTGACCGCATTGTTGATATGTAAAATTACTGATATATTGACAATATGGTCACAAACCCAGAAAAATTTTATTGACTGCTAGAAATAAATAGATCAGTGTAGGTCGCTGGTGTACTTTGGTATATATATGTTTGACAATTAACAATGAATGGACGTACTGCACAGTCATCTATCTACATTCACAATCTAGTATATGGTACTCGCAAAGCAGTGGAGGAGTGGATTAGCGATGATACAGAAATTGGGAAGCATGCTGCTGTGTCATTGGTTGGCACTGAAATTGCGCAAAAACTGGTAAAACTGCTAAAATTGTCTGCACTATTAACTGTGGTGTTTATTACATTACATCAATAGTGTCTCTTCCAGCATATCTGTCCACTGGTATGATATTGATTACCACATAATGCTTGACTGACAGTACTTGTTTAAGATGGAAAAAGAGTCTTGGTGGAGGGTCAACAGCTTCCTGGGATGTCCAGCACTGAAACAGTGATAGTGTACATGACAGTAATATGAGGAATCAATCGAAACAAAACACTGAGACATCTGCTACCCCATCACTGTGGAAGATGTGTTTAAATGTAGAGGTCATGCATGAATCACCTTCGAGCAGCTCTTTGGAAACACACTTAAATGCCGCAAAACTCTTCCAGTTTCCATACATTGTGATGTCTTCTGCATTTTTGTTAATAAGAAAACACTGCTTCCGTCTTTTATTTCAATCATCCCCTATGTTGTGAGAGCTGTAGCAGCATAATTTACACCATGCGATGTCTAGCTTTCAGTGAAAGCCAATGGATCACAACATGTTAATGTCAGTTTAGCACCTGACAAAGACCTCGAAGTCATGGTGGAAAAACACAATGTATTGTCGTGGTGTACAAAGTTGCAGTCATACACTGCTTCAGTGTGTTATAGCAGAAAAAAACAATGTATCAGACAGCAACACAGGGACACCGTTGCGACTGATAGTGTACAGGATATGGTTCTCCTACAGTACGGGGTATGAAACTTTACACTGGTCTGTGCAACTGACTTCCATCACTGGCCACCTGTTCCAGTGGACCAGTACATGTATTTTTAATAGGAGCACCACATATGGTCAATATGAACAGTATTTGTTTTCGAAATATCACAACTAAGAGATGTGGTAAAAACTTATCGAGTTCTCTACCAGGTGCTGTTAGTGGAATTTCTTATAGTTCGTAGTTTTTCTCTGTTGGATGGTACAAAATAACGAGGATAGAGAAAATGTTTGGATGACAGATCTGAATGCAACCTGAGGGATTCAGATCTCCTTCAGACTGTAATACCTGTATGTAATAATACTTTATTCAACATCGAATAATTCATTTCATATGTATAAAAACAGGTTACAATTGTTGATACATAGCACAATAATACATTCTTCTGAAACTGTCATTGTTTAACAAAATCACTAAATGACAAATAAAGTGGTTTGCTTAACACTGTTGTTGATAATTCTTCCGGGTTATAAGGCCATGGTCCATGGAATTCTTCCATTGAAGAATATAACCTGGAAGAATTGTCAACAACTGTACCATCCGGTCGTGAAAGCCTTCATTGTTTGCTTAACACTGTTTACATATTTTTCGAAGCACTTTTTATTCTGCATATAAGTATGGTATTCTTGTTATGTGCGAAATGGATTTTGTAACAGGAATTTCTTTAACTGAAATTTAAGCTTCAACTTTAAACCTGCATATCGTGGACTCTTTTCATAGACTGCTGTTCTGTGGCTGCTGATGTAAAATTTTTCTTTATTTCTGGTATTGTACAAATCAGAACAAATCTTTGGCTGCAATCTTTTAACAAGTAATATGGCTTTTAGAATGTATATGTTTGATACCATTAGTACACCAGTTTTTGGAATTTTTTCTCCACAAATAACTCTTATAGCCCTTTTTTGAAGTATCAATAGCATATTTAGATTTGCTTTGGTTGTTGCTCCCCAAATTTGTATTCCGTCATTCAGGTGAGAGGAAAATAGAGCAGAGTATGCAGTCTTTAGGACAACAGTGTCTTTGCAGAACTTGCTAATCATATTAATTGCAAATACATTCTTAGACAGCTTTCTTGCTAGAGTGTCAACATGTGTGTCCTACTTTAGATTGCATTGAATTGTTAAACTGGGGAATTTGACACTAAACGCTTTTTTTACTAATTCATTGCTTATGCATAGTTTAATTTCAACTACTGTTTTTAAACTCCATGAGACATGTTTTGCTACTGCATACATTTAAGTGGCTTTCATTAAAGTACTGTACAGTTTCATTTGTCACTTTATTACAGTG
Source organism: Schistocerca nitens (assembly GCF_023898315.1). Taxonomy (NCBI): domain Eukaryota; kingdom Metazoa; phylum Arthropoda; class Insecta; order Orthoptera; family Acrididae; genus Schistocerca; species Schistocerca nitens. Next base: position 509,215,285 of record NC_064615.1, read on the forward strand.
GGTCTCTAGTTCATTAAATGATTCCTTTTTACACACAATGGATGTATCATCTGGATACAGAACTATTATGGATCTCTGGGTGCAATATTTTATGTCATTAACATAAATTAAAAAAAAAAAAAAAACAGAAGAGGACCCAATACTGAGCCCTGGGGCATTCCATATTTTATGTTAGTGATTTTGGATTTGTGAACACCACTTTAAGTTTTAAGTAGTACAAACTGTTTTTGATTATGCATGGAAGATTTTATTAGGACATGAGCAGTGCCTCTGATGCTAATGTTCCATAGCTTTTCCAATGGAATTGTGCCATTCAGACAGTCAAAAGCCATCTCAAGGTCGAAGTATATACCTGCAACATGTTGCTTGTTCTCAGTGCCATTCTCTACCCCATTTTAGATTCATTGCACCAAATTCTGTGATTCCTTCTACGCAGAATGTAGTTACATCAATAAGCCTGAAATTACTTCCATTAACAGTGGAGATTGCTACGCCACCCCCCAGACTTGTTTCTCCTACTAAAGGCAGAACAAAATTTCATGGAGAGTGGTTGACTAATGCTAATCAGGTCTTCAGTGTACCTGTGTTCTGTTATGACTAAAATATCAGGTTTATCAAGACAGTATTAATATCCAGATCACTGTGCTTGTTTTTAAGACTACCGAAATTCTGATGTATAACATTAAGTCTGAGTTTCTCCTGCTGGACTATACGAAATGATTTAGGACTACCAAACTGTCCAGCAGGCTTTACGAGTTTCCCAGGCTTGCCTGCAGTGGCTGTTTGTGTGGCAGTTTCTGATTTGGTGGGTTTGTGAATTCCATGGTAATGCACTTATTTACACCGCTTTTTGGAGAATTTCGTCTAATTTCCTTGGCAGTTAATTTGCTGACAGTCTTTTTGCCTCTTTTATTCATGTGCAGACCATGAGTTGCTTGCAGATCTGTTTCTAGATTGCTGACATTAACCAGGGACATACTGTCAGATTTATTACATATTGTTTTAAGCCTATCATTTTTCTTGTGTACTTCCAAGTTCACTATAAATTGTTCCATTAGATTACCGTACCGGCAGGTTTTTTGCAGTTTGGAATGTTGCTCTTTGTCTGTACAGATTTAAATTCTATATCTTTCACTATTTCGTCGAGAATTTGATACCTGTTTATAGTAACAACGGCTGGAAGCTTTCTTTTGTTTTTAATTTAGGCTTCCAGTTACTGAGCAGGCATTATTGATCTACGCCGTTCACCTCTTTATTTAGCACAGAAACCTCAGCTTTTAGACAAAGAATTTCGCTTATTAAGTCTTCAACTAACGCTGAAAATTCACACTTACAGTCACAATTATTCACTTTTATTATCTTACCTGTGTTTTTGATGCAGCATTGAATACAATTCCAGTCTGTCATGAATTCGTTGCTTTCTTTCGCTGTTGATCAATCTAGCACATCGAAAATAGAAAGACTGTTTACTACATTCCATACATCTGACGCCGGTTTTCAACAATTTTTCGCATTTTCTACACTTTTCATCGTCTAAATTATGGTTTTTACTTGAAGTTTGGAGGAACACTACAATGCAGTAGCAAAATCGTACCGCTTCTTTCAGTTCCCTTAACTGTTCGTACTGCTTTTCCCAGTATGTCATGTTGCATGAGAAGGCTTCGTTTGGTGCTGGCTTTACCCACTGTACACGGTTGACGGAGCTACGACAACTTGTTCCCATTTCCACCAAGTCGTCAAAACACAATCCTGTTGCATTAACTCAGCTAACCTTGTTTCTCCACGGGTTACATTAGGTGGTAGATATAGCACTCTCCTACTTTTGCTCAGTTCTGACTTAAATTGGGATGATCATAGAGGCGAAGCTACAAGGAGGATGGGGTTGAGACTGAGGGACAGTTACAAAATACAGAGGCACTGTCTGAAACCACGTTGGAGTTTCGATGTATGGGGTCCTTAGCAGACAGGTTCGAAAAAAGGTGAGTCACTAGTGACTGTAATCATTAAAAGACATCTCCATAGGATCGAATACAATGGTGGTTGAATGGAAAGATATGTTTCCAAATCGCAAACAGCATTTCTACCGCAAAGCATAATAGTATAGATCTGAAAACCCACTGTATAGGTCATAGGAGTTTGTAGATTTCTTACAACTTCAGTCTAACGCTGCATGTTTTTAAGTGATTCATTGTATAGCACACCATCTACTGAATGAGATCATTCTCAATCAACCATTGTCCACCCCTTGCTATAACACAGTGGGTGCATCACAGAACCTCTGACTTGGCATTGGGATAGATAGTGTTACAAATACTCCAGAAAGATCTAGTGGCAACACGAGGAAGTTGTAAATATTAGCTTCATACCAGGTTCCTTAGCCAAATCATTTTCTATATCCGGTGATTTTATTACGAGCTTACACCACTGGCGATGGGCATCCACCCTTTCAGCCTTCTAATACACACCGCGGCAATCACCATTTATATTCAGTGTTACAGCATTTGTGTGGAAGACCACTTCATTTGGAAGCAATACCATATCTCGATTTATAAAGCTTGAATAATTTTTAACATGGATATCGTTAGCGATACTTGTGTGCACCCGTAGAACCAAAACCGCTTATTATACAGGGTGACAGTAACATGGCCATTGCGATCGTGTTTTTTAATAGCTTGTCGCTCATAAGACGATTACATCTCTTTTCCTATATCACAGTGGCACCACTGGCTAGAAAATCAAACGAGACATGGCTGTCCATCGCGCATTTTTACTCATAATTGTTTGATATCACCAGAATTCAGTTATTAGCGAAGTATTATACTTAGTAGGGGATGTGCAATAGATTCGCTGTAATTGGCAGGCGTATAAAGTACGTGTTGGGTTGTAAAGAGGTGTGAAGTTACTGTGGTCATTGATCCAACATGTGTAAAGAAAGTGACTACGTCCTGTCGTAAGGAATGTACAGATTTATAGTGGAGATTGCGATTTTGATGCATCAGCAGGCGTAAGGGGAATGAAAGACTTTTTTATGTGGAAAATTATGTCCAGTCATTAGGGCGGTACAGAATTTGACATTTCCAGAGGCATAGTCGTCAGGAAGAGGTATTTCTTATGCTTTGCTCATTGTCAAATGTCATCAGACTGAGGCTGCAACAGTAATATTTAATTGTAAGTACAGTGATAAATATGTGGCTGTTTTCCTAGGACTATTCTGCCTGGCATTCAGGGAGCGCATGGACAGATACCCTGCAGCTGGAATAATTGACATTTCCAGCTTATGGCGGGAGCCGCTCACACTGGAGAGTCTGGGTACAGAAATGCACCTGACCTAACAGTGTCGTCCTCTAGGTGGGTGAACAGCAAACTAATACTCAGTATATGTTGAATAGCTTTCGTCATCGCATGTGATGCGAGGATTGTCCATGGGAATTTGAAAAGATTCAATATGGGACAATTATTCACACCCACGTAAATTGATCAGTTGACTGCTTATACCGGTACTACCATTCTACACATTTTCCGTCTTTATTTGGTTGAGAGATGCTGTGTGCATCCAGATGGTGAAAAACAGGTGGGAAAGACATTCGCCGGTTCTCTAGACATGAGAAACACATACTATTATAAGAATTAAAACTTTAGTTGACTTTGTAAATTAGAAGGATGATTTGGAATCAGTTTTGTCACTGACATCAGTATTTCTTAAAAAATACGAGCAGAGCTACCAGTATCCTCTATTTTCGAGCTTTCATTTAACGATCTTATGCAGACGAGATAAGTTTCTAGTTACTTAATGGTTTGCAGCATGTCCCACCTCGCTAAAGTTTCGGGTTTCTAGTGATTAATTTGCACTCTTTGTCTTCCGAATTATACTGTGCAAGTGATTGGTAGCATACTGCTGTGTGTCTGACATCGAGAACTACCGCGTAAATGTTATGACATTCGGGCAAACCATGCGAAAATACATATGTTCTTCTAACCCCAGAGTCTGGAGATGTCTGTAGAAAGCAGGGCAACAAGCAAGCAGGTCGGAACCAGAAACCAGTAACGTCTTTGTGTCAGGGGAGCCAGCCCAGCATTTGAACACCAGTTCAGAGACTGGCAGCTGGAGGGCACCCTGATCGCGCATCAGGCCAGTGTGTGCAGTGGCCAGTTGACATGTGACCATTGGCCACGGTGGATGACCAACCGACCTCATGGAAATATCTAGTGCTGCGACTATATATGGTGCATGTGCTTATGTTTTTTGGGATCTGTCTGTCTTCACGGTATATGCACGAGTATCTAGTGGTCGATAGCTATATGCAGGATGCAGAAGTGATGATTTTGTATGTTGGAGGATATGAGCTGTGTTTTAGTACATTGATGTTGTATGGTGGTACAATCGTTTGTGGTCATGATCTGTAAAACACTTTTGCAGGGTTTAACTGTCAGTGCAGTGTAACTGCTGTATGTTGTTTTCGATCTGTACAAGGTGGTTTGGCACTTAAAGCCTTGTAATTTGTCCATCTGCAGAAATTCGTGGACAGTGCTCCCATCTGGCAGCAGCAGCAGCTTGGCAGATAAATTCATTTAGAACTAATCAGAAAGCTCTAATCACAGGTAGTTCCGTGACATCAGAGTGTCACAAGACATCCTTTGTGCGGGCCATTGGAGCCTCTACAGACTGGTTCACGTAAGACAATGGCAAGATATCTATGGAAAGTTCTGTGACTTCTGAGAGCCATGTGATGTGTTGTTTGTTCGAGTTTTCAGAGACAAGTCCAAGCAGACCATCCTCCTCTGGTTCAGACGGATGATATGCTGTCCCTCACTCACCATTGTGGCGTTAGAGCATCTGCAGACCAGCAGTTGTAGGACGTCGAAAATTCACAGAAAATTCCAGCTATTTTTCTCGTCTGTAGGACAGTGCTTCGATTTCTGTTTGTGTTTTTTCCACAATCCATTGTGGGATTCGAAATATGTCGTAAACTTGTAATTGCTGTGATTTTCCCATCTGTGCTTAGGCCCCAGCATGTGCTTCGAGAAGTGAGGAAAATGAAGTTCCTGATTGCAGCAGCAAATATAAACTAAGCCCACTCAGCGTTTCAGAAAAGTGATGAACACCACAGCAGCTGTATGACTCTGCGAGTTCTTCTCTCTCTAGCACTGCCTTCAGACAGGCAGCTAAAAGTCGGAAAGCCCGAGCGTCCCTTTTAGAAACAGTGAGATACTTATTTCAGCTTCCAAATATCATCATTCTGGTGTGTAAAATCGGATATTGCAGCTGATATCAGTTTCGGGATCTATTTCCCTGGGCCTCCGTACAGGTGGTGGTGTGAACTAGGTCAGTGGAACTCCGGACCTCAAGCTGGACACAATAGATGGAACTACTGTCTATGACAACTCAAATTGTTTAAATAAACAATGAACCCAATGCATATAAAATAAAGACTTATATCCATCCTAGCCAGCAACCCAGAATAGACTGCGTCTTTTTCCCACCAATTTCCAGGTGGGGGGTAAAGAGGAGAAGAGTGGGGTTAGGTTAGTGGAGATAGGCGAACTGACCTATTTTCCCTCCAAAATTTGAATTTGTGGACATGACGTCAGTGCGACATTTCCACATCTATAGCCGCCATCTTGGATCTGTCATCTTGAATAAATTATGCAACAATGCTGGCTTTACCTACCACTCATGCCATCACGCTGAAGAAAAAAACAAAGGGCTTATAGGAGTGGCCATAGTTCCCACTTGTGTTGATCCAGTGCGCCTTCCAGAATGATGAGCTCATTGAGGGAATGTCACAGAAACATTCCCCAGACTGTAATGCTCCCTCCTCTGGTGTGGACTTTCCGACAAAACTGTTGCAGGGTGATACACATCAACTGCTATCTATCCGATGGAGCATTAAACATGACTCATCTGAAAAGGCCACCTTTCACCACTCAGTGGATGTCCAGTTGTGGTACTGATGTGCAAATTCCAGTCTTTGTCACCGATGAACAGCAGTCAGCATGGGTGCACGAACAAGGCACCTGCTGCAGAGGGCCATATGCATCAATGTTCACCAAACAGCTGTTGAGTATCATCTAGGTGATCAGTTGCTTAACAGTTGCATGTCTATTCACCCTTACACACCTGCAGCAATTGTTCACCCCAGTTGTCTATGGCTTGTAGTGCACCACAATTGCCTTGGTGCCAGTTCTGGATAGCACACTTTTGCCATGCATGTTATACTTTAACCATGGTGGCATGAGAACTGTTTAAAAACTTAACCACTTCAGAAATGCTTCCACCCTTGGCCTGAAAGTCCATGATCATGCACTTTTGGACATCAGATAAATCCTTCCTTTTCCACTTTACAACAATGACTGCACTGATTTTTGCATCTCTGCAATATGCTTTATATATCCTCTACTGCTATTGCTGCCATCTGCCGTCTGTGAATGGTTTTCACAAGTTGACGTCAAACATAGGTGGTGATCACATTAGTGTGGATGGACTGTGTACTTGAAAGTATGTAACTACACAAACTGAACACTGGTTCACTCATTGCTATGGTATAATGTTCATTAAAGTTTTAACACTAGGAAGGATAACAAATTACGAAATTTCTAGGTGTTTTGGAGCATACAGAGTGTAAAATTTAGGACACAGAGCTGCTATATCTGACAGCAACAGTGGATGTAGTCCTGCTGGGAATCAATAAGATCTGAGTTTGAATGACAGATACAGGTACTTCATTCTATTCTACTTCATCTTTATGCCAAAGTTCATCAATCTTAGTGGCTGGCAAAGATAGTTTGTTAGTCTGTCAGCAGCCCATGACCAGATGTTTTGAGTGGATGAGAGATCTGTTGAATGTGCAGGCCAGGATAACAAACATCTTCTGTATCAAGGTAAGTGACAGCAGCATGGGCAGCATGCAGTTTTGCATTATCTTGTTGGAAGATAACATCATAAAGACATCAAAGATAAGGTACAGCCTTAATGAGTCATGAATGCAACGGGTGCTGATGTGATCATGGTGTTTACCCAATGGCACCTCCTACCATCATGCAAGGTACTGGGTCTGTATGGGGATGATGAATGGCATCCGGTAAAGGTCGTCCACTTTGGAGAGTCTATACGGGGTTAATACTAAGGTGATGGTGTATGCAGAACTGGGACCTGTCTGGAAAGGTGACATGGTACCAATCCTGTGTCATATATTGTCATTGGGCACGCTGCTTTTGACACATCTCTTTCTGCTGAAGTATCATGGGAAGCTGTGACAATGGCTGTAGTGCTGACACTCTGTATGGATAACTGGCTTGCTGTAAACAAGCTCATTTTGTGACTCTAGATATATGATGGAGCTGTACAGTCCCGCAGGGCCATGCAAACAATATGTCCTCTCAGATACTAGTCTCATGGGATCATTGAGATCCTGCCTGGCATTGAGTATGGCCCTCCTAAAACCATTGATTCCATACTTGCATGGCAGTTGTGGGATCCTGAGCAGCAACATTATAGAGCAATGAAGCAGTCTTGATAGCTCCATATCCTGCCACTGTTGAATTCTGAATTGCTAGTAGGCATTTGCCCCTTTTATCTGAGATCTTCCACAAACAACTAGCATTCAAGTGCAATTTATGAATGAGAAACCTGCTGTGTAATGTTTTCTTAGATACTGAATGTCGATGGCATTACTTCTACCTGTTTTGTGTTTTGAGCTGAAATGCTAATTTTTGCATGTCAAGCAAAGCTTGCAGTATACTTCGTGTCAATTTTATGTTTATTGTGTGCTGCCTTTATAATGTTGCAATTTAAATTGTCAGATCATTGCCATTATCAGCTATTTGACAGCCATTGCTGGATGGAGACTTTATACTTCTCCGTGCATTGTAGACTTCAGTGACACACATTCATGCTGCCCTTGCATATTTTCTAATGCCATGTACCCACCTTCAACTAGCTCATCATGTGGATCTTTTCTTATCTGTTGACATGTTTTGTACATCTGTCAGGTATTTTGTTGACTATATTTCCCTTCATTTGATTTTCGATACAATAACAATTACATCTCATTCCCTAGTCCATTCCCTACCTCTCCTACTAATTATCGTCATCATCTCTCAGTTGTTATTAAGTTACTCCACTTTTGTTATGGTTTCTGCTGTAAGTCTAAACTGGTAATATATGCTGATAGTGAACTTTCCATTTCAGACACATTGGAAGCTTAGTTTTGGAAAACTGCTTAATTTTCCAAAATCACTCCATGCCATTTTTTCTCTTCTCATTATTTCCTCCACTTTCAAAGGAAGGAAGATGAGAGTTTAACATCCCATTGACAGCGTGGTCATTAGATGCAGAACAGAAGCTCAGATTACAAAATAATGGGGAAGGCATGGTCTTATCAAAGGAAGCATCTCAGCATTTATCTGTAGTGATTTAGTAACATAACAGAAAACCTAAATACAGATGGCTTGATGGGGACTTGAACCATTATCTTCCTGGAAGCAAATCCTGTGTGCTAGCCAGTGCACCACTTCACTCAGTCTCTTGGCTGTCAGTCCAGCTGTTGGCACTTTCCATTAATAAACTCTATTAGCAACTATTTTCCTAACACAGAAAATCAGCAAGTAAATGCTTGGTTCAAGAGACTGATTTCTTGTATTTAGCAAAGACATTTTGCTGAAAACAGACGCTGATGAAATTAAATTGGGAAAATTTTGTCTGAAGGTTGGTGGTGATTATTTGTTCTCATCAGGAAAATCTTCCAGAACACACATGCAATTCACCACAGATTTCATGTGTGAAAGTAATTTTGCTTTATGATAGTAATGAAAATAAATGCAGTGAATCAGTTGTATTTGGATCATGATTTGTAATGTGCACTGGCTGATGCCAGATGGAATATGATAAAGACAGAAAGAAGTAGTATCAACTGCCTCATTGAATCATTATTTCTTCATTGAGCAAAAAAACAAATGATAATTTTATTTATTTGAATATTAAGGGTATACGGAACGCCCTATGCTTACAATGTTAAATTGAGCTAAAAGTTAGGAACATTTTCTCATTTGTTATTTGGATGATACTCTTGATTTTTTCACAGAATGCAGAGATATGTTCTGCTTTTATGCTGAATTATTAATTTTGAAAAAAATAATGTATAGTTTTTCAGATATTTAATTTTTTGTAAATGTTAAAAAAAACTTATACATTTTAACAAGTATTTTAAAATTTACATCCATTAATACAAAATAATTCCACATATCTTTTAATTCAGATATATTAGAAGGTCTTAAGGAACAACTACAGAAAATTTCATCTTTCTACTATAAATAAGCCCTGAGAAAATGTACCTTATACACAAAGAAACTAAAGTTACGGGAAATTAGCTTCAAAGTTTTTACTTCAGTACAAGCCTGCTCCGTATTTTGTATCATCAGAATCGTCCAACAGCTTCCTCTTGATGGCTCTGCTATGCTGTCTAGCCATCTTTGAATATACTTTTATGGCATTTTCTGAAGACCTGAGCCGTTCCTTGTCCAAACAAAGCATAGCTGCGACAGTTCGTAGTCCTACACAGAGCCCCAACTTCTGCAGAACTTTGCACTTTGTTATATTGCCCTGATTGAATGATGAAACAGCATTATAAACGCCAAAGTGAAGTGTGTTTATACCCACAAACACAGTTTTAGGTAGTCTATTCCATATCACATGGTTCACACACTCATTTGGATTTTGAGTCCGGCCATGAAGACATTTCTTTAGTAGACTAATATCTGCGAGGTCTCGGAATATTGGTTTTATTTCATCCATTATGGCAGGTGGCAGGTGATGAGGGTGATTGTATTGTTTCTTAGTTACCTTGCCTCTGTTGTATTTGCACCAACTATCGTCTCCTTTTGGACATAGCCCATCTTGGGGATTCTCATTGTTTGAAGCTGTATGAAAAAACAGAGCCCAGACTGCTCTTCTCATTAATTCTGCATCTGCTGTATTCTGTCTTATTGCTAGACCATAGCACTTCTGAATATGATCTATTGTAGCATCTGTCAGTCTATTTTTCCCATCTAAAGTTTTTCCATCGCTCAAGTTCTTGCCTTGAGCCGTCAAAGTCTTGATCCCATCCTTTTCTGAACATGGGCAACACACTCCAGTTTGGAAATTTTCACATCGTTACCATAGGGTCTCAGTTCCTCAACTTCTTTGAAAGCCTTTGAGTCACCATCTCCAAGATAATTTATGTATCTAATGACGTACCATTTTACTGAGCGTTGATAAATACTTCTTACACCAGCAACTTCCATACCACCACTTGACCCATAGTAATTTGCCATGCACTCCTCTTCATGTTTATTTTTCATTTTCTCCTTGCATCTGCAATGCTTGGAAAGTATTGCCACATCAACTACCTTACCAGTGTCCACACTTGTAGCTGTTACTACACCATTCAGAGATGTGTGGCCTCTCTTCTGCCAGCTTCCATCAAAAGCTATGGACAAGTCTCTGCTATTATTATTTCCAACAACTGCTTCCTCAACAGCATCTTTCATGTTTTCCTGTGCCACATCTTCTACAGCAGAGCCTATTGCAATTATGTGTTTGTTAAATTTTGAAGGTGGAGGAGGGAGGTTCATCACACCACACAACATGGCACCTGCAGCCCTGCCCTTTCCTATACACCGTAATCCATAAACAGTCTAATGTTTATATCGTATAGTTTACCTGTATCTGCAGTAACATGTGAGGAATTGAAGAAAGTAACACTGTGTTTGCAATAACTGCACATCAACTCTAATTCACAAGCAAGTCCTACATGTAAGTTTGTTTTCAATGAAACACCACATTTTCCACATTGTTTGCAGCACACATTGTTCTCCAAAACGTCTGATAATAAAGAGACGTTAATTACCTCATATTTAGTAGTCCCAGCATTTAGTTTCTTGTATTCTTCTTCAATTCCAGCTAGTTTTCTTCTTGAAGCACTTTCCGGTGTAGTGGCAGCAGCATCACTCAATGTATCACTACCAGTGTTGAGGTTAGTCGCTACTGGGACATCAGCTACTGATGAAGATGAATCAGACGAATTTTTAGTACACTTTACTTTCTTGCGCCAATGTACACACTTTCTAAATACCTTCAGACTAGGTCTTGGCATGTTGAAGGAAAGAAAACTCAATGACTTCTCCACATACGACTTTCACAACAATGACATGGATGTACTCACTAAGGAAACAATACAAATGGTGCAGAATCTATTGTCAACTGTCTAGCAGTGTAGCCAACAGAAAAGCTAACTCTCTTGTGCTCAATTATATCTCTGGCAAGGCTGTCTATATCAGGTATATTTCGCGTCTCATATACAAGGTGCGGAACATCGTGTGTCGAAATTTTTTTAAAAAATTATTTAAAATAGTTCTATTCACGTCAGCCTAATATTTTATACATGGTATTAAATGGGAGAGTCTAAATTTTTCTAAAATTCATTTACCCAAAAATCGATTTTTTCATCGAAAAACTCATTCCGTATACCCTTAATTAAATATTAACTAAATATTATTGCTGATATTTGGTCTACCTCAGAGTTAAAGATTTCAGACATGTCGGTGACCAAGTGTTTATGAAATGTACTGCACAGATGATATCAGTTCTTGGACCGTTCCATATCTATTGCTGATACTGATGGAATTACCTATAGAACATAAGAGCAACTTCTTGAAGGAAGTGCTAAGTAGATACAGGTGCGCGCGCACGTGTGTGTGTGTGTGTGTGTGTGTGTGTGTGTGTGTGTGTGCGCGCGCTCGCTGTGAGAATGCTCTCGACTGAACAGGTGAGCACAGGCTTCCAGTGGTATTGCTAGTATTAAGAAAAAAAAATTTCCTTGTATGTGACTGCATTGTTATATTGTAGTATAGACAAATATTGGTCTTTTGTACATCTTGGTTGGGACAATTTCTGATGAAATGAAACTGTCTTCACACAGCAATATCTAAAGCCAAAGTTTATGATTTTATTATCTTTCTAGAGCTGGATTTAAGAATAGGCTAAGAAGAGTTGAGGCACTGAGAGGGAAGGGGCACTGAGAAACCTTTGCATTTTTGGTAGACGTGGTCACACACAAAAAAAAAAAGAACTGCGTATATTTTGAAAACATGGAAAGTAAGCTTGCAGCACTGTCACCAGCATGTCATTTGCTTCATTGTTAAGTTGGACAGTTGGTTGCACCACTGGTACCTATTGCTGTGGTTGTATTTTGCATTAATTTGTATCCAAGTTGATATTGTTTCACTGGTCATTGTTGTGCATGTTAGCCATCATTCTTTTTCAAAAGAATAGTCTGTCCAACATGAGGGGTAGTATGAAGAAGCTAAGTGATGCACAAAATAGGAAACAAGCCATTGAATGAAAAAATGAAGATGCTGTTCATACATTTACTACTTTTATTTCTGTGAATAAACCACATCAGTCAGATTTCATTTGTAAGTATTCTTAGGTAAAAGTGACTATTGTTTTTCCCTTCTATGTAAGCATATCCTGATCCAAATGTGACACCATGGAAATTACGCCTGTTCCTCTCTTGTTCTGATACAGTTTCTTTAACTCACAATCCTCAGAACTATTTTTAATGTCATTAATGACCACAGACAACAGCTGTAATAACAATTTGTAGTTGTTGGTTTGAAAGAAGGTTTTTTTTAGGTGAGTCAACAATGACTCCATGGGCACATGAAGTCATAAACTGCGGAAATAGGAATGATCAAAATATAACATATTTTACGCTAATCAGTGTTTGTTATTAGGAATCTGATAATCAGTATTTATTATTAAAAGTTATGAACTGTTATTAAGTAGTCATATTAGTTAGGAAAGGAAGATAAAACATGATATCATTATAGATGAATCCCTGCAGAGCATTTGTGATACAAATTCACATTACATTTGTGGCACATTTGCAGAATTTTATTTTTACAAAGTGTGCATCTTCTTCTGATCTGACCTGTGAGAATAATATGTCGAGTTAAATGTTTTCTTACAGAAAGAGGTACAGTCATCCTCATTTACCACTGTAACTCAGCCTAAGTTGTAGATTGCCATATTTCTGGTGTAAAGATCTTGCAATAAACTAGTTAAATTCCATTATGTCTACATTTGCCCCTAGTGGTCTGGCAAGCAACAAAGAATTGTTGACTGTACCATCAACTAGCCAAATCAAAATGGGATTCTATCAATTGTTGCCTCTTATGGCATAAGTATTAGCATCTACTACTGCACTCATAAATAAGCTGTACTGCTGTACAATTTTTGACTGATCAGTATCAATTTTCTGTTGAGCAACAACTGAATATCAGTATGCTTTTTGAAGGGGATGTACTCCAAATTCATTAGACAATAGTGTAACCATGCTGTTCCCCATCGTACAGTGCCTATATTCTTGGTTTCTCAACCTGAAGTAATCAAATCTTCTGGGTTGTTTTTTCAAGACTGGATCGCCATTAGTGGTCATTTGTCTGCTCTGTTTTGATGAACAGATCCAATCATTTTCACATGGCTTCCTTGCAAAGTTATTAGTAATCTGGGGACATAAAAAAATTGTCACAATAAACAGAAAACTGTGGGTCTGGATATTCATTCTTTACTGTATGTGTCAGATTGGCAGCAGCATGTTTTCCAAGGCCTGTACCTTGCCCTTCGAATCCTCCCTCATACAAGTAAACTTGCAAACAGTACCTTAAACACATTGTTGCAACCCATGCTTTGTTATCAAAATGGATCAGCTTTCCATGAATATGCTTTTTACAGCTATGACACTCATAATAGAGTATCATTGATCTATTGGTAGTAAAGTTTTTCTTAGAGCTACACGAGAAATTTTTTTTAATGATGTTAAACAATGGGTGAATTTTAACGATTTTGTCACCTGTATGTAAATTGTTGTTATCTGCAACATGAAAATACCTCAGCATCCCTTTGAACTGGTTATGTCACATCCAGTTGGCCACTAAAACATTGTGGGTATCTCCATTGGCCTCCCGGTATACACTGATCAGCCAGAATATTATGACCACCTACCTAATAGCCAGCCAGTACATCCACCTTTGGCAAGGATAACAGTGGCAGCACATTGTGGCTTGGGAGCAATGAGGCCTCGGTAGGTTGCTGGAGGGAGTTGGCACCACATCTGCACACACACATGTCACCTAATTCCCATAAATTCCATGGGGGGGGGAATGAGCTTGGACACCACATTCAATCACATCCCAGACACATTCAGTCGGGTTCAGATCTGGTGAGTTGGAGGGCCAGCACATCAATTGGAAATCGCCACTATGTTCCTCGAACCACTCTATCACACTCCTGGCTTTGTAATATGGCGCATCATCCTGCTGAAAAATGCCACTGCCTTTGGGAAACATGGTCATCATGAAGGGTTGTATCTCGTCTGTAACCAGTGTAAAATACTCCTTGGTCATCATGGTGCATTGAATTAGCTCCTCTGGGCCCATGGATACCCATATGAGTGTTCCCCAGAGCATAAAGGAGCTTGCCTCGATCCCACAGTACAGATGTCAAGGAGCTGTTCCCCTGGAAGACGACGGATTCACATCCTCCCATTGGCATGATGAGGAAGGTATCTGAATTCATCATACTGTGCAAACCTTTGCCACTGAACCACCATCCAGTGCCAATGTCCATGGACCCTTTTCAGTCGCAGTTGCTGATGTCATGGTGTTAACATTGGCACATGCATGGGTTATCAGCCATGGAGGCCATTGTTAGGAATGCTCAGTGCACTGTGTGTTCAGACACACTTGTACTCAGCCCAACATTAAAGTCTGATGTTAGTTCCACCACAGTTTGCTGTGTGTCCTGTTCTACCAGTCTTCCCAGGCTACAACCTCAAACATCTGTAATGAAGGCTGACCCCCCAACCCTATGACATCTGCATTTGGTTTCACCTTGATTTCACCATGTGTTGAAGACATTTCGACAGCGCTCCTTGGACACCCAAAAGGTCATGCAGTTTCCAAAATGCTCATGCCGAACCTCTGAGTCATCACAGTCTGCCATCTGTCAAACACAGAAACATTGCAAGCCTTCCCATCTACAAACAGGTTGCATGCTCACTGATACTACATGTAATGTGTGTGTGTGTGTGTGTGTGTGTGTGTGTGTCTGAATTATAATCATTCCTCACCAGATGACACTGCTATCACCTCAATGCACTTAAAGCAATAGTGGGTCGGTGCTCATAATGTTCTGGTTAATCAGTATAGTGCAGCATCCTGGTAAAGGCACACAATCAAACAGAATCAATATTCCTAGAAAACAGTGCATTTTGCCTCCTGAATGATAGAAACTAGTGTTAACATTTTTCAGTAGCATGCATTACTGTGGCCTTACAATGTGTCTTATGACATCTTCATTCAAAAATACATCAAAGAACTCAGTTGGTTCACTATTTTCATTGAGTACTAGTTGTTACCCATTGCTTTGCTCACTTATCAGCAGTTCTGTAATGTTGAGTGATGGTGAGCGAGTAAGCTAGTAATTTTATGGGATGTCTGTGTATATAGTGGTGTAGACACATATGTATAAAAAATTAATTCAATGCTAGTATGTAGGTACATAATGAATGTATTTCTATTAAATTTTGCTGTATGTAGAATCTGAAAGCATGTGTTATATTTATAATTATATTTTAAAATGCCTCAGTTCAACACAGTCATGCAGAAGTAGAGTTTTTTGGGGTTTCTCTGGCTCATCTAGTACTGGATGTGAGACTATGCCATCAAGCAACACATGCTATCTGTTTCTCCCTTCCATTTTAATGGTTATGGTGCCTACATTTTTGATCCATCCTCCTATGATCACTAATTTACAATTAACATAGTCAGTTAATAGACCATAATTAAATGCAGCCTCATCAAAAGCCTCACACATTCCACATGTAAAGATATGACTCTCTGTTTGTGGTACAACTTTTAAATGATGCCGCCACTGTGAGTCTTCGAGCTCTTGGATGCTGCATGAAATACTCAGTGTCTGAAATGCAATTGGCTTGTGACTGTTCTAATGCCTCTGTAGCTCTTAAGGCCTCCTGATATTCTGCATATAAGTTACGGCACACATGAAAACATGAGGTTTGCTGGTTTCGAGTAATTTTCACAAACTGAGCTCGCTTAGAACTATGTGTTGAATCAGAGTTATATTTGTGAAGCTTATAGTAATAGTTTTAAATAAGGTTCTTGGGATTACCATCCAATTTCAGTGTTGTTTCCCCACCAAAACTCTCCAACTATGTCAACTGGTATAGGAACTCAATGTCATAAACCATGTGCACAATACCACTGGATCAGCACTATCACAGAATAATCTATAGAAGCTAAGAGTCGCTGACCATCCACACCACTGTCATCTTGTAAAGTAGCCTATCAGGGTTCAAGCTATCTCACAACGAATTTCATGGAAATTGGTTCAGCACTTTAGTCATGAAAATATGACAGTCAGAGTAAGTTCCCACTAATAATATTTTCATGAAAGCATTGAATTGGCACATATTAATCATGTTGAGGATCATATAAGCATTATTTTGGTGAAAGTCTTTTTATTTGACACCACTTCAATGACTTGCACGTCGATGATGATGATGATGAGGACAACCCCTGATTGTTCATGTAAATGTGAACACAAAAAATAAGTTATAAGAAACAAATGACACTCAGTGGCTAAGATGCGATGGGTTTGTAACTGATACTAGTATGGATTAAACATATAGAGGCTTGTATAAACAACAAATAAGTTATAAGAAACAAATGACACTCAGTGGCTAAGATGTGATGGGTTTGTAACTGATACTAGTATGGATTAAACATGTAGAGGATTGTATTCCATTGTGTGGAACTGTATTATGAGAAACATAAAAGCAATTTCACAAATATGAAAAAGGAAAAAGTTCAAAAGTCAAAGAGCAAACAGCTTTTTCAAAGAGCAATTATTGTTCCTGCTTTTTGTTATATTCTTCAAATCAATAAATATGTTCTAATACACACTTTCTAAAGTAGCTTCTGTTCTTCCTAAGCTATCTCCATACCAAATTTTATCGAAATTGATTCAGTGGTTTAGTCATGAAAGCGTAACAGACACAGAGTGTCTTTCACACTTATAATATTAGTATGTATAAGCACTATTTTTGGAGGTGGCATCCTGCTGGGGAAGCTATGCATGGCCTGATGTGCTGTCTTCCATGTCATAAAGAAGGACCAGAACCATTGTCAGCCCTGTCAGACTGCCCAGCTGAGGGAGGTTGTTCATCAAGATAATGATGCCACCACCATGCCCTGCGTGAACTGGTCTCAGATGTCTTTGGAATTGGCTCACAGATTTGAGAAGAACCAGTAGAGCTGACCTCACTAATGGTGGCCTCATCACCTCTGTTTTTGCATTGCAGTACTACAATCTTGCCTGGAGAGAGTAACTGATTTCAGTTCAGCCCATTTATGCTGTCACAATCCTCTTTCCTAAAGTCACTGTCTGCTGTACCTCCATAACGTGGATCCATGTAAAACTTCATTCATAGTTAAGCATGTGTCATGACCTCAAAAAGAAAATAATAAGAACTTGAAGCAGAATATATGCCCAAGATGTCATATCAACCCACAAAAAATATTTCAGTTGATATGTAGTAGAAAAATTCTATAAGATAAATCTGTATGCATATCTCTAAACCATGTTTATAATTTACTATAACAAAAATTTGACTAAAAAATAATATAGTACATATGAAATACTCACATCTATAAGCACTCAGTTGCAAACTTTTTCCAAAAATGAATGTGTACAAACTTGTACTAATAACTACTACTTGAAATTACTCATATACATATTCACTGCAAGAATCTTTAGCTTGGGTCCATTTCCATCATTTGCCTAACATAGGAAATTAGGCAGCTTACAGCTGTGGCCCCTATATTCATTTTCCTCCTATGTTGCTGTAGGTGCCTGCCAGATGCTCAATGCTGCTCTCTGTCACATGTGTTGTGCAGCTCAGACTGCTACCCAGGAGACCTTGTCGGGTTCCAGAGGGCTGTTAGTTCACCCTGTGGGCAGATATGGGTTAAGTGTAGAGTTCCTGATACATTTCTTTTAAGTTACTCCATTATTTTAATTTTTCTTAAATGGAATCTTAATTTTGAGTTTAAAAAATATGAAGACTAAAAATGCAGGAAGTCAAAACTAAAACAAGATGGAGGGATGTAATGGGTGGAGAGGATCAAAAAGTCTCTTGCCCAGGATATTGCCATCTGTGAATCTGGCCCTGATTGTTTCAGTGCATGGGAAGGATTTCCTATCATATTTCAACAATAAAATTGAATAAATTTTCTTTTTCTCATAGTTACCCAAATTGACAAAAAAAGGAAATGAATAAATAAAAACATAAAAACACACAAAGTGTGCTGAATGCTACTTTCTCATTCATTGTCAAGCAATTTTGTTACAATTCTGTGGTTTGCATCTGGAAAAAGTTAAGAAATGTAAAAAAAAATTCTTTAAGTCATCACTAGTGCTGTGTGTAAACACTAATATTGGCTATTAACCTGATATAGTTCTTGGCTGCCTTGATCAATATATTGCATATTGCAGTAGCACTTAGCTCCCTTTTAACTAATGTCTGTTTTTTTCCTTGATGCATAAATGCTGCAGTGAAAGGACAAAAAGAGAAGCACTGACCAAAGCAAAAAGGTTGTCTTCTAGTAGGGTATGAGAACACTAATGACAGTGGAGTCTCTCTATGTTCTCAAACAAACAATGCAGATAACACCTTTAAGGCCTATGGAAACATTTATATCACTCTTAA
The DNA here is from genome assembly GCF_023898315.1 of Schistocerca nitens. Taxonomy (NCBI): domain Eukaryota; kingdom Metazoa; phylum Arthropoda; class Insecta; order Orthoptera; family Acrididae; genus Schistocerca; species Schistocerca nitens. The sequence continues at coordinate 509,234,115 of NC_064615.1, forward strand.
TTCCAAAATGCCAGCAGTATACAATCATGTGGCTATATGATTCGTAATGGATGCTGTGCCAAGCTTAACTGTTGGTGTGACCTAATTACTCATCCTTATAAAGGGTGTATCTATAATCTTGATAAAAACTTTCTTAATTGATGCAGGAGTTATAGTGTAACACTTGGAAATAAGAAATTTTGGGTTGTAACAACCAACTTGAGAGCTATAAAACCAAGTGTGTTGTGAGATAATTCTGCCACAGAATGCAAGAATTTATGAATTGTTCATTGTTTGAACAATGTAACAATTTGATTTATTATGTATATGGCTGTAACATCATGAGGTAGACAAGCCTGACCAACAAAGCCGTGTACATAATTAGGAATGAGCCCAGGAAATTTCACTAATGCACTGCATATTGAGTGTTAAGTGTACTGACGTGGTCGGTCTTGATACAGAGGTCTGTAAGACTGCAGTTTGGATTCACAACCTGAAGTCTCTCACCCCTAGCCATATGGCATTGTGTCCCATTACAGAACTAACAGACATGATTTTCATGTGGACAAGCAAACTGAAACTGTGCTGACTGTGACATATTACATCAGGCAGAGTACCCATGCAGGAAGCATCTGACACACACCATGTTTCCAAGAATGTTTCAGTGTTTGAGGGAAATGGAGCAACTGGTACCACAATACAATAACTGAGAAAGGTAACAATTTATTTTGACTTGCAACTCAGAAGAGCAAGAGCTTTCTCATGTGGAATTAGAAATCAGTCATGACAAAATAGTTCACGGGTGAACAGCTGCACATCATTTTCCAACAGGCAAAATATTTCTGCAAGCAATCAAGTTACCATCATTATGTGCATCTCTAAGTGCAAACCCCATACGGAGCATTGTTTTGATGGGAGGAGGAAGATGCTGGCCCCATGCCCTCACCTGGATGCAAACTGCAGAGAGAGAGCCAGGTCAGAGTGGAGGGAGGAGACACAAGCCCTGCACCACTTCTTATGCAAACTTTTCATCACATCCCTGACGATAGCAACATGGTTACTTGTTGAACTGTTGTTCCCTTGATCACTGACATCTGAACTATTTCATCAGGAATTATGCCAGGAGAAGTTCCAAAAATCACAGCACTCAGTCAGTTGCATGTGAAATTGGTGTTGCCCGCATTACCTTTTGGAAAACACTATGAAGACAGCAGTTACAACCTCACAAACAAAATTTTACATTTATATGTGTAATATTTTTAAAATAACTGATGCAGCCTGCATGTGTTCTAATTTATTATCTTCATTCTGAATTTCACAGAGGCACCAAGCAGTGGTTCAGCAAGTGATGGTGATGGCTATGGACCCAGTACGAGCATAGATTCTGACCATGATGGCAAAAAGTACTGGATCAGATCAGGTAAAGGATATTGAAAACATGCTAAAAGCTCTGCGTCATCAAAATTGTATCCACCAATTTATCTGAGCATATCACTGTTAGATCAATAGTTTAGCTGCGTTTTGCTTCTTGAGTCAAGAGTGAGTATGTTGTTTAAATGGGGAGTCCCTGAGATAGCAATGCATTGTTCAGGGAACTGGATTTGTTAAGAAGCAGTATTCAGGTCCTCATCCAATCAGTCTGATTTTGATTTTTAGTGGCTTTCCTAAATTATGTTCAGTGAATGCTGTGATACTTTCCCAAACATCTCAAGAAAGCTTATATCCCCTATCTTTCTCCAACTGACCTGAGGCTCTGTCTTTAATGGTGTGCTACATTTGATCATGTACATCTATTGGATGCAAGGTCCCTTTGAGATCATGATAGCCTTGAAGTAGAAACAATAAAGACTTGCCAACATCTGAAATGATGGGGGCAGCTTATAATTGGAAAAGGGAAGAGTGTACATGATTTGCCTACTTGAATGAAATATGCTTCCTATTGCATAACATCCTATTTGTGTGAAGATGTGCTGTCAGTTAGATAGAACCTGCTTAGTTAATTTAGGTCAAGTTGCATGGATGATATTAATGATATCTATGATTCTGTTCAAAGCTGTAGATCAGCAGCTGCAGAATATTTCAACAAAGATAAAAAGTCAGTTATCTGCTGCACAAAAAAAAAAAACCCTTTGTATCAGTTTGGTGGGTGGCTTTTCTCACACATACTACATACAATGTGCAGTTTTCATCACACGTATCATATACTGTTAGAGATGTCACTCCGTTTTATTGACTCTGTAGCAAAGGACACTGCCCTCCGATTCTTATATTGGCATTGGCTTACCAGTGATTTGAACCTATTTCAATTCTGAAGACAACAGTTAAAACTGTCAGAACTGGTAAAGTGTGCAGCTGATGACTAACTTTTTATCTTTGTTAATGATTTCTTATAGGAAGTGGAATGTGCCACCTGGTTTTTCAAAATCAGTACATTTGCTCATGAAAAAAGTAGTCTGTTGTTAGACTATGCCTTATTGTTTGACTAGCCATCTTTAGGGGACTTGAAATGTTTGACACATATAAACCTTACTGCTTGTTTTTGTACAACATATATCTCAAGCTAAGTATAGAATTGACATAAAACTTGCTCTATCTGTAACTGAGAGGAAGTTGGCAAAGTAAACTAACATTCCTACATTCTGATTGCTAAAATGATCAGTCACTTATAAAGTGAGAGTTACCAAACAAACTCATGTAAGATGATGATGATGATGATGATGATGTTTGGTTTGTGTGGTGCTCAACTGCATGGTCATCAGTGTCTGTACAAAGTCCCACTCTTCACACAGTCCGATCTAGCCACTTTCACGAATGATGATGAAATGACAAGGACAACACAAACACCCATTCCCTGGGCAGAGAAAATACCCAACCCAGGCGGTAATCAAACCCGGAACCCCATGATCCAGAGAATGTAATGGCTTGTGTAAGAATTACTACTAGTGATATGTCACCAATCAGTACAGAAGAGTTGATGACAGTTTTATACTGAGGGTACATATGGTTGTTACAAAAGATACCAAAAAAGGTATGGTCTATGGTAGTATTATGTGCATCTATTCATGATGTATGTTCCTCTCTAGGTGTAGTATTTAACAGAGGTACAGCACTGTGTTTCTGTGGTTCTGAAACAGGCAGTGATAAAATTGATTTGATGTTATGCCCTTCAAATTTTTCAGGTATGAAGAAAATCATGCACCTCATGGGTCAAAAGTGTGGATTTCAGTGAACACTTGCTCCCAATAAATGGGAACATTGTGACTTGTTTATAGACATCTTTAAAAACTTTTAAAATACTGCTGGACGTTGTGGCCGAGCAGTTCTAGGCGCTTCAGTCTGGAACCGCACTGCTGCTACGGTCGCAGGTTCAAATCCTGCCATGGGCACGGATGTGTATGATGTCCTTAGGTTAGATAGGTTTAAGTAGTTCTAAGTCTAGGGGACTGATGACCTCAGATGTTAAGTCCCATAGTGCTTAGAGCCATTTGAACCATTTTTTTAAAATACTTGTTTCAGTTAAAAGAAGTTGGTGTGAGTACCTAGCTGAGTAACAAACCTATTAGATGCACTGGTCGTAATATTCTTGGTGCTCAATTAAGTTTTTGAAATACATAAACATGTCTCACAAATTGGCTACTTCTCAAAAGAAGTCTTGTACTTCGTCTGAAAAGATCAGGATAATTTATTAGCTCTTTGTAAGAGCTAGTAAAGCCACAAGCAGGTCTAAGAAGAAGCTGAACACTCAGTAAGCATATTGTGACATGCATTTTTTGATGTTATCTTTGTTTTCATTTGAGCAACTCACTCCAAACGTTTATAATTCTTTCTTTTTCCCATTTCTTCATTTACATTCTCTTAACATTACATTCTTCTGTTTGAAGCTTTTTTGCTTGCTTCAATCTGATCTACACTTCCATGATTTGTGCTTGTTCTATACAGATTTATATGTTAATTTTAGGTCTTACATTTGCTTGTCTGTGAAAAACATGAATTTTCAGTTGGTTTGGTATGGTTCATGGTCTTTGCTTATTGCACATGGTAAAATGTATAGCATTTCTATAACCCTGCAATGCCATTTTTCTGGAATGTATTCAAACAAACATCTACATGCAAAAAACGGAGCAAACATGTGACAGAGCAGTAAGTTGTGAGTAAAGGTGAAGATGAAGTTGGATGCTAGACATGTAAGTGTGTCTCCTACTTGATCAGACTGTTCATTAACTACCTGTAAATTTGAAATGGCTGCACACATTTCTTCTGTCTTCCCTGGGGAAAGAAATTCCATTATCTTTTACACATGATTCTGAAGATGTTGCAGCCATTGGTGGTTATTTTTAATGCATCTATTTATTTTATTTATCTTTATATTATACTTGACACATTTCTGTATTGTGATACTCCACATCTAGGCACTTAATATTTTTTTTTCAATTCTTTTTGTCCACACACATATACATAGCTATATTTAAGTCTTTATTGTGCTGAACTGCTGAATCATTGGGCATTTCTTTCCTGTAAGTGGTATTTTAGCTGTACACAATAGGTGTTTTTTGTAATTACATGATAAATAATTACTTTGTTGGCCATTAAAATTGGAACACCAAGAAGGAACTGCAAATAATGGAAATTTTACTTGTTGTACATATACAGTATAGTAGAAATAATATATTATTAAATTTTTAGGTAATCTGGGGGTATACATGGTGAAAAATTTACAATGTAGAGCTGCTTCCTTCGATTTCAACAATGGCATGAATGTGGTTTGGCATCAAGTTGAACTGATCTCGAATGACAAATACGGGTACGTCATTTTGTGCTGCTTCAAATCTGTGCCTGAGTTTTTAATAAAGTAGCTGATGAGTGGTGGGATGCTATTCTCAGTGACCCATTTCCAGATGTTTTCAGTGGGTGCGAGATCTGGACATAGTGTTGGCCGGAGCAACAGTCAAACACCCTCTATGTTGAGGTATCTTAGAATAGCAAGGGCAGCATTCAGTCTTGCATTATCTTGTTGAAAGATAATGTCATAGAGATCTCAAAGAGATGGCACAACCAATGCCTTAACACATCAGAGCTGTAATGGCTGCCATCCAAATTACCGACTTCGCAAACCAGAGGTGATCGTGATGTGAATCCCATGACACCCCACACCATCACACTATATACTGGACCCCTATAATGATGACATATGAAGTCTCACAATGTGTGAGCCTCTAGACATAAATATTTTTACTTTGATGCTGTACACATATGTGGCATTTATACGAAAAAACGGCAAGATGTTAGACCTGTGCACAGTGTTGTAGTTGGGGTATGCCACTGTTGCTGTAGTGCTCTCTGCTGCCATGTCAAGAGAAACCACAACAATGGTCACCTTGCTGGCAGTCAGTGGTGCTCCAGACATTATCACACTTGTCTTGTAATTGGACTTCTTGAGCACTAGCCAGGCAGGGCTCCAGAGATACTGCATGACACTAAGTATGACCTCCTGAAGCCATCAGTTTCATATTCACTTGATAGTCATGGGATCTTAACACAAGCAATGATATTGCAGTACAGTAGACCCCAATAATGACACATCAATGTTATATTCCAATACATAGTACTAGATGTTTACTGTTTAGACACAAGACGTACACTATGTGATCAAAAGTATCCAGACATCCCCCAAAACATACATTTCTCATTTTAGGTGTATTATGCTGCCACCTACTGCCAGGTACTCCATACAGTGGCCTCAGTAGTCATTAGACATCGTGAGAGAGCAGAATGGGGTGCTTTGTGCAACTCATGGACTTCGAATGTGGTCAGGTGATTGGGTGTCACTTGCATCATACATCTGTACATGAGATTTCCACTCTCCTAAACATCCCTAGTCTACTGTTTTCGACATGATAGTGATGTGGAAATTTGAAGGGACATGTACAGCACAAACAGTACAGGGCGACTTCGTCTGTTGACTAATAGAGACACTGACAGTTGAAGAGGGTTGTAATGTGTAATAGGCAGACTTCTATCCAGAACATCACACAGGAATTCCAAACTGCATCAGGATCCACTGCAGTTACTATGACAGTTAGGCGGGAGGTGAGAAAACTTGGATTTCATGGTCAAGCGTATGCTCGTAAACCACACGTCACATTGGTAAATGCCAAACAATGCCTCATTTGGTGATTGATTGAACAGTGGAAAAATATTGTGTGGGTTGACAAATCATGGTACTCGATGTAGCAATCCAATGGCAGAGTGTCGGTATGGTGAATGCCTGGTGAACGTCATCTGCTAGTGTGTGTAGTGCCAACAGTAAAATTTGGAGGTGGTGGTGTTATGGTGTGGTCATGTTTTTCATGGAGGGGCTTACACCCCTTGTTGTTTTGCATGGCAATATCACAGCATAGGCCTACATTGATGTTTTAAGCACCTTCTTGCTACCCACTGTTGAAAGCTCAAGCTTTACATAAAATAATCAAGATTCAAATGCAATTTCTGAATGAGAAACCCACTGCATAATCTTTTTCTATATACCAAATATAGATGGAATTACTCCTACTTGCTTTGTGTGGCTGTGCTGAAATCTGATCATTTGAATATCCAAGCATGTAGAACACACCATTTCAATTTGGTATTTGTTACATAACATTTTCATGATGCTCCATTTTTAATGGCCAATAGTGTATTTTCAATACCATACATGAATATTAATCCATCATTTAAATTGATTCTTATCCGCGTAAGCCAGATATATAAGGTGCTGAATTGTAAAATGTGCTGATTACTGTTTTAGACAAAGAAAGGGGACAAATATTTTAATTATACATTATATCGAATACAAAGTAATTTATTCTGATAAATGAAACAGCATTTTTATCTTTCAGGGTCTGAAGGTTCAGTACAATCTTGGGCCTCCAGCCTAAGCTATGAAAGTCAGTCTGATGAAATTTTGGCTGAATCTGTTGAATTCATGCGTAAATTTGTAGCAGACTTATTCAGAGACAGCTCCTCCATATCACTAGAACAGAAATCTAAATTTGGACAACTGGCACAGGTATTTTATTGTATCATAATTATGTTCAGTTCTTACTCTCACAATAATTACCAGTACTGTAAATAATATAAGATTCTCCTTTTCTGTCAGTAATAGTATCTCCTTCATTCATTTCTCTCACAAACAAAATAACTATGCACCAACAGTGTCCAACAGAATATAGCTCTTCATCATTCTGAGCTACTAGTCTATTTTAACTTACAAAAATTGTACGGAAACCTCTGGCAGAATATTATCTGGTTATCTTATTCCTCACCTCCTACATGACCTCTCCAGCTTTCCAAAGGACCGCTCCCAAGAACACAAACCTCACAAATAAAGAACGAACAGCCATCCACAACCTCAAGACAGACCCTGATTTAGTCATCGTCCCTGCAGACAGGAGCTTCATCACCATCAAGATAGATCACAGTGATTACATAACAGAAGGCATCCACCAGCTGTCTGACTCCTTCCTTTGCAAGCCAAGCCATAATTATCCTATCCCAGAAGTCCAACATAACCTCAAATCACCATTCAAATCCTTTGGCCCATCCTAAAACCTTTCCCCCAGATCCATCTCCCTCTTCACTCCAATTACCTCTGCATGCTTCCACCCAAAACCAAAAACCCAAACAATCCTGGATGCCCCATTGTAATTGGTTGCTATGTTCCCATTGAAAGAATATCTGTTCTTATTGACAGACACTTGCAACCAATTTCCTGTACCTATCCTCTTGTATTAAAAATACAAACTATGTCCTTTACCAACTTTTGCCATCCTCACGCCATTATTACCTGGACCACTATTCATCACTGTTGATGCCACCTCCTATACACCAATAACCCTCATGCTTGTGGCCTTGTTGCTGTCAAACACTACCACTCCCAGAATCCTTTCAACTCCAAATTCACCACCTCATTCCTTAAACCTCTAACTAATTGCATCCTCACACATAACTACTTGTCCTTTGAGGGGCAGATATATGGTATATAATGGGTATAAGTGCAGATATTTTATATGTGATACCTTAATATGTACTCACATCAATGTCTTTGTTGTTTTTTCTCTGTATTAACCATCTTCCCACAAATACATGAGAAACTATATGACCTAATGTTTTCGGCATGATTGTAACTGAGCCAAAATGTGGACTGCACCTGTCAGTATAGACTATCTGTCTTGCATCCATAAGTAGACATTTCAGTACCTGACCTGCTTCCCAGAGGAAAATGATCATTAATGTCTTGCTTGTGTCACATGTACTTGGAGGTACTACTCAACCTAAAAATGTATGACTGTAATAGTTATAATTATCAGTCAGTAAATGATACAAATGCTGATGTAATGTTGTTCAGTACACCATTCTCATTCATCAGTGGATGTATCTGCACTTAAACTTGTTAAACCTTGTATAAATAAATCAGCAGCACAGCCATGGGCACTGGCATGGTACCCCCTATGCTAATCTGTTTATGGATCATCTAGAAAATCTTCTTAACTTCCTAAAACCGCCAACCCTTGTCTGATTCAGGTTCATTAATGATATCTTCATAATTTGGACCCAGGGCCAAGGAACGCTATGCTAATTCCTTCACAACCTCAAAACCTTCTTTCCCATTTGATTCACCTGGTCTTCCTCAGCTTGATGTGCCACCTTTCTAGACATTGACCTCCACCTCTCTCATGGGTCTGTCCATACTTCTGTCCATGTCAAGCCCATAAACCAACAGTACCTGCATTCTGACAGCTGTCATACCTTCCAAACCAGAAAAATCATCCCTTATAGACTGGCCACCATTCCATTGCCCAGTATGCTGAAGGTCTCACTAAGGCCTTCACAGAGAGACATTAACACCCCAAGCTAGTCCACAAATAGATTTCACCTGTCATATATTAACACATACTTAATACTCCCACCATCCCCAAGAACCAGCTGCATAGGAGCACCCCCCATCCTCCATTCCCCTGCCCATTGCCTCATTGTCCAATATTGTCCCAGACTGGTACACCAAAACTGTATCCTTCAGCAAGGCTTCAACTAGCTATCACTGACCTCGAAAATATGGGACAGCCTACCCACAATCATTCTGTTCCCTCCTAAAGCGATATTTTGCCAAGCACCCAACCTACACAGTATCCTGATCCATCCCTATTCCACAAAAACTCCCTATTCCATGTCATATGCATCATATCCCTGTGGAAGGCTCAAGTACAAGACCTGTCCTATTCACCCACACAGTAATTCTACTCCAATCCAGTCCTGTCACAGCGTTGATTCTATACCATCAGAGACAGACTTACCTGCAATAGAAGCCATCTCATACATCAGCTCTGCTGCAATTACTGCCCACCATTTGGCGTGAGGCTCAAGTGCAAGACCTGTTCTATTCACCCACATAGTACAGTCCACTTGAGTCCCATCACAGCCTGATCCTATCCCATCAGAGACAGAGCTACCTGTGAAAGTAGCCATTTCATATATCAGCTCTTGTACAATTTCTGCCCAGCATTTTAAGTGGGCTTGACCACCAAGCAACTGTCCAACTGAAGTGAATAGCCACTGCCAAACTGTGGCCAAGAGCAGAGTTGATTACCCAGTGATGGAACATACTGCTGAGCACAATACCTTCAATTTCAATAGTTGCTTCACAACCTGTGCCTTCTGGATTTTTCCTCCCACTACCAGCTGTTCTGAACTATGTAGATGGGAGTTATCCTTGCAACAAATCCCTTGTTTCTCTAATCCTCCTGGCCTCAATCTCTGCTAACCCCCACACAGCCATGCCCTCTGACTTTTCCTCCATTCTCTCACTCACTCTCAATCCACTCCCTTATGTCACCATCATTCTGCGCTACTTGAACTTACCAGTTCTGCTGTCCATATATTGCATTTCTATCTTGTACATCTGCTGGCACTCTGTGGGTCATCAGCCCTCTGTCCCTAACCCTCCCTTCTGCTTGCTGCCTCTTTTATCCCCCTCCACCCAACACAACCCCTCACTCCACTCTATCAACTGAACTTCAGTCGCAGCATTGTTGTGCATGCACACACATACCCTTACAGTAATGTATAATAGAATGATCGGTGTATAGCGGAGATACTGAGTAACATATAGGCACAAAAAAAGGACTGTCACAAATAAAAGATTTCAACCAGTAAGGTCTTTGTCAAAATTACATGATAAACACAAACATACACACTCAGGCAAATGCTGCTCACACACACGACTGCAGTCTCAGGCAATTGAATCCACCAGACTGCGGTCATGTGCGCATGAGTTGTGTTTGCGTGTGTGTATGTGTATGTTTTTTGTCTAATTTTGAGGAAGGTATTACTGGCCAAAAGCTGTTATTTGTGACAGTCCTTTTGTTGTGCCTATCTATGACTCAGCATCTCCACGATATGGTGAGTAGCAACTTTCCTTTTCACGACATTCCATCGTAGATTTTCCATTGTTTGTTAGAATGATCAGTATCTTAATCTGGAAATACATTTTTTTAAGGATTGTGTGAGTTTATTTTATGATGTATAAATTATACTACTATAACAGTAGATGTCAAATAACTCACCTGTAGCAGATCAATGCGAGGAGTACAGAAACACATAAGAGAAAACATCATTCACACTAACATCTAAGCACTACCTATTTTTTCTAGCAAAAGGACACACACACACACACACACACACACACACACACACACACACACACACACACACACAAAACACAGCCAGCCGGTGTGGCTGAGCAGTTCTAGGTGCCACAGTCTGGAACAGGATGATCACTACGGTCGCAGGTTCGAATCCTGCTTCGGGCATGGATGTGTGTGATGTCCTTAGGTTAGTTAGGTTTAAGTAGTTCTAAATTCTAGGGGACTGATGACCTCAGAAGTTAAGTCTCATAGTGCTCAGAGCCATTTGAGCCATTTTTGAGCCACAAACAAACAAATAAACAAAGCACTCTCCAGTGGCCCCACCAAGCATCTTACCAGGCCATAGGAGTGCTATGCGCCATATATTGATCTTCTGTGGTTGGAATGGGTCCTTCACACTTGAGCTATATTTTAGGATGGGTTGCATGAGTGCTTTGTTCACAGTCTCCTATGTAGATTGATTGCATTTTCCTAGTATTCTACCAGTGAACTGCTGTCTGCCGTCTGCTTTACCTATGACTGAGACTATGTGGTCCATCCCTTCAAATAATTATAGTCAGGTATATTTATGAACTGACAAATTCCAGCTGTGACTAATTGGTATTATAGTCATATACTACTATATTTTTTTGGCTTGGAAGTGTATAATTTTACATTGTTGAATGTTTAAAGCAGGCTGCTAATCTTTGTGCAACCTCCAAATCTTATAATGGTCAGAACAAATATTCGTGCATCTTATTTCAGATAGTATTTCACTATAGATAACTGCACATCTGCAGAAGCCTGAGGTTTTTTATTAGTGTTATTCACAGGGTCATTAATATACAGCATAATATACAGGTGCCAATATACTTCCCTGGGGCAGACCCAAAGTTACTTTTTCATCTATCAATGACACTCTGTGCAAAGTAACTCGCTGCTTCACCGCTACCAGAAAATCCTCAGCCCAGTCACAAATTTCTCTTACTTCCCCATAGAACTGAACTTTTGATAATAAGCATGGCTGTGATACTGAGTCAAATGCCATTCAGAAATCGAGAAATACCGCATCTACCTGACTGCCTTAATGCATGGCTTTCCCTCTGTCATGTGAGAGAACTGCAAGTTGGATTTAAAACGTGATCAGTGATTTCAAATCCAAGATAGTTGGCTTGGAGGTGGTCATCTGTTTGAGATACTTCATTATATTTGAGCTCAGGGTATGTTATTAAGACTCTACAAAAAATAAATGTCAAGGATATTCAACAGTAGTTTTGTGGATCACTTCTGCTATCTTTCTTGTAGATGGGTGTGATCTGCACCTTCTTCCATTTACTGAGTGTCATTGGAGGATGACCTTTTTGCAGACAGCATTGGTAATTCAGGTGTTTACAGAGATTGTTAACACTAGAAGTTAGCTGGAAAGAATGATCTACATGCAAAAATTTATAAGCTAAAGTACGGACAATTGTCACATCAATTCCAAAATTTTTAGGAGGGTAATGAAATTTTCTGTTATTAACTGATTCGAGATAAAAACGTGTTTGTTTATTGTGTTGAACAAAAACTTAAACAAAGGAAAACTACTTGCAAGCATGAACTACAGTGCTGTGTAACTGATTTAATTCCCTCAATAAGTGAATAGTATGTTGAAACTTGTAGATCATCATGCCTAATTACCAAATGAGTTTAACAATTTTCAGGCAACAATAACAGAATATTTTAAAAACTCATATTTCTTCACTCACTGCTTTGATGATCACAATAAAATAGATGCAAATCCAGCATCTCTGTGTCTTGCATTAAAACTGATTTTATTTTGGAAATATCATAATTATTCTACTTACAAACAAACATAGTTTTTTATTTTAAATTTATGTTTTGTTTCCACAAAAAAATCTTGAAAGGATAAGATCATACTTGGATCATTCCAGTGACTGACAGAGAGCACTGCAAAGACTAGCCTTGTTCATGGAGTTTCAATTAAATTCACAACTTGCACCATTTTTCAGAACTGATTGTGGCCCTCTGGTTCCAAAACAGGTGCAATACTTGAACCAAAGTCTTCAAAGGTTCTACGACAATCTAGGCTGTGATGTCTTGGACTTGTGCCATAGAGTTGAGAACTGTTAAGGCCTGCTAAACAGGTTAGATGTGCACTACACGTCAGAGATTGCTACCCAGATATCTAGCTATATGTGGTGTGCACACAAGGTTTTAATTAGATTAGATGATTCTCCATTCAATTCAGATGATGATAGCTGTAGGAGATTTGGAAGTATCAGTGTAATACCCAAAGAAATACCCTGTACAAGCAAGAATATTAAAATCATAGTGATTAGTGCCAAATCATTTGTAACAAGGTGCTAGGTTTGAAGCTTGAAACATTTCTGCTTACAATTAAGATATAAACTGTTTGAAAGTTTGAGTCCAACAGTAGCAATCATCTTGTTATTTTACAGTGATTCTTGTACAAGATAAAAGCTTTGGAACAGGCACGAGAAGGAAAGAATACTTAGACTTAAACATCCCATTTAGAGACAGAGCACAAGTTCAAAGTAGGAAAGGATGGGGAACAAAATCAGCTATGCCCTTTAGAAAGGAACCATCCTGGAATTTGCCTGGAGAAATTTAGGAAAATCATGGGAAACCTAAATCTGCATGGCTGGATGGGGATTTGAACTGTCCTCTCTAAAGCAAATACAGTGGGCTACTGCGCTACCTAGCTTTTTGCATTGGAGCAGAAAATAATTCACTATCTTGATGACTCAAAGGAGGCAATAATTGTTGATCAAATTAGCATGTTGTGAATTTCACTGTAGTAATTATTGAGGTGATCTCTTGGAATATGCTGCACCCTTACATCATCAGAAATAATTGTCTTGCAACCAAAATGTTTTGACATTCATGATTTACTTGTAGTCTCTTCACTTCTCCATCACAAAACTTTTCATTAACTGTCTGACTGAGCAAACATTATGCAAAATACTGTGCCAAAACTGAGACATAGCTGTGTCTTGAACTGAAGAAGTGGTTGCAGCTGTGATCACTTATATAACTCTTTAGTGTTTACTTCTCTGTTAAGACTAAGGATATAATTATGATTTTATAACCCAGATGACTTTCCTATAAGATTTATGATATAATTTTGCTGGACAATTTAGACTAACAAAATGACAATAATGATTTTTCTATCAACATTATCTTCTTTTGATAAAATCAAAAGTGTTTCCATATTTGCTTTATTTTTAATATTTTTTCTTATTTGCTTTGGGCTTTAACATTTACGTACATTAACTAGAATATTAATTAATATAATCATCTTTCCAGGAAGTAAAACTCTTGGCAGTGTTACATCATTCTACATAAATACCAAGAACTAAATGATGTTAACAATACTATGTCTCACATATCCCTGTTATTACTTGATTTAGATAGCTACTTCGTTTATAGAATAATAAATACAATAAAAAGGAAAACTTTAGAAAAATGAACACAATTGAACAGTACTAATAATATCCCATGACAAAATAAGAATTGAAAGATTAATTATAAAAAAATGAGATGTACAAGTGTAGGCCTACTGTGTTCTATAAAAATTTCATGTTTCATATTCTATGGTATGCAAATCTCTGTTTCATTACAGCATTACAAACTCTCCTAAAAAGTAGTGTAGCTCACATAATGGTAGGTACAAAAAGCTAACTAAAATATGAAATTGACAGCAGCAGATTTTTTGTGGTGAATCTAAATGTATATCAAGAAGATTGTATTGTATTGTATTTTTTATTGGTTCTGTTGTCTACATAGCAGCTTATGCATAAGACATTAGACAAGTCAAGTTATAAATATACAGGCTGAAAGTCATTACAAGGCATACATATTTAAGGTTACAATAATACACTTTACATGTAAGTATTTATATAACACATTTCATAAATTTAAATATTGTTCAATGGAGTAAAAGCAGTGATGCTGTAAATATGACTTAAGAGATTTTCCAAATGTATTGACCTCAGTGATAGCTTTTATGTTTTCAGGAAGTTTGTTATAAAGCTTAACTCCCATGTGAAAAGTACCTTTTTGGCACAGTGCTGTGCTGATTTGAGTCATATGTAAGTTTCTGTTTTGTCTGGTAAAGTGCTCATGTATATCACAGTTTTTTTGCAGTCTCCGGTCCTTGCCTATTACATTTAATTTAAAGAACAAAAGGGTTTCCATAATGTATACACATGGTAATGGAGGAATACCAGATTTCTTAAACAGGGGTTTACAAGAGTCTCTAGGCTTGCACCCAAACAAGACTCTAATGGCCCTTTTTTGTAGTTTAAAAGTGCTATTAGCTGTTTTAGAGTTTCCCCAGAAGGTGACCCCATATCTAAGACGAGAATGAAAGTACGCATGATATGCATTCAATACTGTTTTCTCACTACAGCATGATTTTAATGAACAAAGAAGGTAACATGTTTTCCTCAGTTCTGCATTGAGATATTCAATATGCTTATTCCATCTGATGTTACTCTGCAGCCACAGTCCTAAAAATTTAGTTTCAGTAATGTTACCAACTGGTTCGTCATTGATAGAGACTGATGGGATAAACATGTCCTTGTTAGGAACATTGTGGAATTTTAGAGCAATGGTTTTCTTACTGCTTATTACAAGCTGATTACTCTGTGCCCAGCTGCTAAGTTGTTTCGTGACCGTGTTTACTGTCTGCTGTAACTGTTCATTGTCGTCTCCTTTTAGTAGAATCGTGGTGTCATCTGCAAATATGATTGTTTTGTGTGCATCAAGATTTAAGCTTAGATCATTTATGTACAGAAGAAACAGAAAGGGTCCCAATACTGATCCTTGGGTTACACCACATTTAATTTGTTTATAGTCAGATAAGTGATTAGATATAGTTTTTAGTTCAATATTTGTGTGCTTGATACACACTGCCTGCATACGATTAGTCCGGAAGGAACTGATCCACTTGTTGGACAGACCTCAAATACCATATCTTTCTAGCTTTGATAGCAGAATTTTATGGTCCACCATGTCAAAAGCTTTTGACAAGACAATAAAGACTCCTATCGTTTCCTGTTTTTTGTCCATCAGGTTTAGGATGGAATTGATGCACTCATAGACAGCAATTGTCGTTGACCTCTTGTTTCTGAATCCATGTTGTTCATTACATAGGATGCTGTTTTTATTTATAAATTTCGTAAGTTTCTCATACATAACTTTTTCCAGTACTTTAGAGATGCAGCAGGAAATTGTGATGGGTCTTTAGTTATTTACATTGTCTTTATCCCCTTTTTTTATATACAGGAATAACTTTTGATGTTTTCAACACATCGGGGAAAGTGCCTGCCTGAAGTGAGCAGTCGCATAAGTGTGTGAGTACTTCAATTAGGTTTGATGCACTCTTCTTTAACATTGTTGCAGGTATACCATCAATACCTGCCAATTTGGAATTTTTTAGTCCTTTTATTGCTTTAGCTACTTCATCTTGTGAAACAGAACTGATGTACATTGATCCTCTACATGCACTTATTTTATACTCATTTGCCTGGGTGCTCTTAAAGTTTGATTGTAACATATTATCAGAAACACCTGTGAAAAAGTTGTTAAATGTATTGGCTACTTCTAAGGGGTTTGTTACTTTTTTATTTTTATGTGATAGTGTTATATTTTTGCAAGGTTGTCTGTATTCTCCACATTCTTTTTTTATAACACTCCACATAGCCTTTGATTTATTAGCTGAATTATAAATGATTTCATCATTATGCATTATTTTTGCTGCTTTTATTACTTTTCTTAATATTTTGGAGTATTTTTTATAGTATGCGCGTACTGCAGGTGAGGAATTTTTCGAGTTACATATTTCATGAAGTAGTCTTTTCTTCTGGCATGAAACCCTTATTCCCTTTGTGATCCAGCTGTTTGTTCTAGAGTTCCCCCGTATGGTTAATGTTTTCAGTGGGAATGCAAGTTCAAAGAAATGGGTTAATGTATCAATGAAACTGTTGAATTTTTCATTTATATCGTTCATTTTGTACACTCCTAGCCATTTTTCTTTCTGTAATAAGTTGTTGAAGTAGTTTACATTATGCTGATTATAACTTCGATATGCTGTTCTGAAAGACATGTTGTTAATAATACTGCCTTGTACTTTTATGCTTAATATTTGAGCAAGATGATCACTAAAACCTGCATTGAAAATTTTTGGTGAGGTGTTGTGTAAACTCTTCTTGACTAGAAACTGGTCAAGAGCTGTTTGGCAAGTTTCTGATACTCGGGTAGCAGCTTAAACTTCAGCTTTTAAGTTGTAGGACATTGCAAGGTTCAAAATGGTCTCCCTATTTCCACTATTCGTGAGGAAGTCAATATTGAAGTCACCACAGATTATCAATTCACAATCCATTTTATTTACTTTATTTAGCAATGACTCCATTTTGTTTAAGAAAAGTTCAAAATTCCCGAATGGTGATCGGTAAACTGTAGCAATAACCAGGTTGAACTGAGTAATTTTTATAGCTGCAATTTCATAATCCTTTTCGACATTTGCCCTAGTTAAGTCAGGTAGTGTAGTAAAATCTACATTATCCTTTGTGTAGATTGCTACCCCACCCTGCTTGCTGTTTTTCCTGCAGTAGTAAGCAGCCAAGACAAATTTGTTTATTTTCGTATTCTGGATTAATTCTGGGTTAAGCCAGTGCTCAGAAATGCATAACACTGAGATATCACTAAGTTCATGTGTTAATAGTATATTAATTTCATCAATCTTATTACGCAGGGATAGGTTAATGGGAAATATAGATGGTGTATTTGTCACAGTAAACAGTTCAGGTCAGATTTTTTGGGCAATACTCATTATCAAGGGTGGACATAAACTTATAACTGGATCCTTCTATCAACCATCAGTCTCACACCCCAATATAATCAAAAACTTTATAGAAAAACTCGGTTTGATAATATATAAGTTTCCCAATCATACTTTCATCATCAAAAGAGACTTTAATTTTCAACAATCAATTGGGAAATTACAACTTTGTAAGTGGTGGGCATGAGAAGGCATACTGTAAAACATTACTGAGTGTCTATGTGGAAAGCAACTAATTTGGACAGTGATTGAGAATGCTTATATTATTCTTTGGATGACTGGCTGGGTTTACCTTGTTATGTTTACTCTTAGTTCTAGTTTTACAGTTCTCTGCTTACTTTTGTTGTTGAGCTCCATTCTGATTAATCAAGTGAATAAATCTTGTTAACTCAGTTTGTGTGTGTTTCTGTATATTCATGGCTGAGATGATGGAGGCTGCCTATAAATTGGTGGCCCCAAAATTACAAGAAAAAGCAGAGACCTGATGCAATGTACAATGTGAAACAATGATTTCATGTCATAATGTTAAGAAAAATCAGGCAGAAAGACAGTTTTATGCCCACAAAAGGACTGACAGAAGCAGTTTAGGTATCTGCAGAATCCAATTGCAGTATGAGATGACATGAGTTTATACCAACAAATGTTGAATACAACAGACAATTTGCTTGCTGAGTCTAACGTGGTTTTTACTCTGAAGATGAAAACACAAATACTGAAATTCTTGCTGAAGAATCCTGAACTGTTCTTCACAATGCTGGGCTTGGCATTCATGCAAAGCAGCATTACTAGTGATTATACAAAGTGTGCTGTAGTGCTTAACAGCTTAGATGGCCAAGCAGTGAAAATGGTGTCAGATGTTATTTTGAAACCATCTTCACAAACCTGAAGGACACTTGGGTCAGAAGGATGTGTAAATCATTGGATCTACAAATGCAACAAGTGCTTCAGTTCAAGTGTATCGGTGATAGAATACCATCTGATTTCTGGTGTCATCTGAGGAGCATCATGGAAGTGGAAGCAATGTCAGGTGAAACACTATGGCATGCATGGCTAATGAAACTACTGCTTTCAGCAAAAATGGTGATGACATGTGAGAAGAGTGACATTAATTCTGTGCTTGCAGTAGAGACAAGGTGCATGCTGCAATGGGGCAGGAGAGTACCTCAGCGGTGGCACAGGTAGCTACTGACATCAACACTGAGGATACTGCAATGATTCAACTTGAGTAACAGACAAACATCAGTGAGCAGCTCTGAAGTCTGAAATACCAGATGGACACAATCCAGAAGCAATTGTTGGCACTGAGGATGCCTAATCAGACTGGTGCAAGGTAAGATAAAGAAGAAAGGTTTCCATCAGGCCAGCAGAATCAAACAGATGGCACAAGGAGGACAAAATCATGAGGTGCATTGGTACTGCAAGCATTTTGGTGATCAGGCCATGAGATGCACATCTCCTTGTGCATTACCAAATGGGCTTACTGGCCTGCAGTAGGCGTGGCAGGCTGTAAAGTTCCACAAGAATACCAAACTGTAGATGAGTAAGTTGATGCTACTTCCACAGACACCAAAGGTGACATAGTCAAAAATAGCCAAATACAGCTCTTAATATTGGCACAGGTATTCATGACAAATTGACAATATCCACACATACAGTGAAGAAAGTGTGCCTGCTCACGTTATCACATCATTTATATGTGAAAGACAGGAAGGCAGACCAGTGCTATCTTACTGATTTGGGCTCAGATGTATGTATGCTGCCATCCAGGCGAAGTATGATGACTACAGCGCTGGGTGTCACTCTCCATCTTATGGCAACTAACAATTCATCCATTGTGACTTATCGTGAGTATGAAGTGACAGTTGACTTGGGATTTACTAAAAAGTTCAAGTAGAGGTTCCTACTGGCAGATTTTAGTGAACCAATATTAGATGCAGACTTCATACACCACCAAGGACTGGAACTAAAGCCAAGTACAGCACAAATTAAGATGGACAGCGAAGGGCTAACAGGTCCTATAGGCAGAAGTCCTAACAATATCATTGCCTGACCCAGTAGTTTGTCCAGAAGCTAGACAAGAGGTTGTCAGCCAGCTGCAGAAGGTATTGCATACCATGGTGCATCCTGTTAAGACACCCAGTCATCCAGTCTCTCAACAGCCCCATCACTTCTCAGTAGTGGTAGCAGAATTTGAAAAGTTGTTACAAGTGGGCATCATACAATTGAAAAATAAAAAATGGTGAATGGAGGCTTTGCAGTGGTTACTGCACTCTAAGCAAATGAACAATCCCCAAAAACTATTGTGTACCTAACATGAGGGATTTCATGAATGTTTTAGCCACAGCCACACTCATCAGATGATGGACTGCAAGGAGGTCTATAACTAGATTTTGGACACAGAAGAAGATATTTTCAAGATTGCTGTGATAATGACTTATGGTCTGTTTGAATACCTATGCATGCCATTTGGTTTAAAGATAGCAGCTCAGTCATGGCAGAGATATTTAGACTGAATACCATGGGGCTTGGACTTCTGCTTTGCCTACCTCAATGATGTTTTGATATTTTCAAAGATGCTGAATTATATGAGGAACACTTTAGGGTTGTGTTCAAGAGGGAACATAAATATGGTTTGGTGATAAATGAGGCGAATGTGTTCTGCTTCAGAAATAGGTGACATTTCTCAGTCACAAGGTCTCAGCTGCCAGTATTCGTCCTCTCAAAGAGAAGATAGAAATCATTAAGAATATCCCTCACCCAGCAGATTGCCAGCAATTAAGAAAATTCCTGAGGTTGTCAATTTTTGCTGATGTCACCTACCTGGAGCAGCAGAAATGCAGTTGCCATTGACATACTGGCTAGTAACAACACTATGGGAAGGCATTCGCTGCCAGGAATGCCCATGATGCAGATCCATTGCAAAGCTAAGGGCTAGTTTGCAAAAAGCAATCCTCTTATCCCTCTAGTCAATAATTAACCATTAGCAACAGTGATAGATGCCAGCCAGCTAACAGGCTATCAGGGTGGCTCTCCACCAAAATGTCAAGGATAGTTGGAAACCTTTGAGGTTTTTCTCCCAGAAGCTGATGAAGGCTCAATCTGATTGGTGTGTGCGATTCAAAGCTGTTGGCCATTTATGAAGCCATACAACACTTTTGTCCTTATGATGAAGCTAGACCACTTACGGTCTACACATATCATAAGCCAATTGCTTTCATTTTTTTGCAAAATCAGACAAGATTGTTTATACTGGCAGTTCTGCCGGCTGTAGGTTACTGGGCAATTCACAACAAACATAAGACACATAAGAGGGACAGGAAATGTAGTGGCTGATTTTTTTTCTAGAGTCACTGTAATCACTGTTGCAATAAATTGCAGTCAGCTGAGAGCAGTGCAAACTACTGACGAGTAGTTGCAACAGTATTTGCAAGATGGTTCAACATCTCTTCAGTTGAAACAAGTGTGGTTGCTAGGCAAAAAGTGCCTTATTTGGTGTGATGTATCTAGCTCTCACTTACACCATTCATGCCCAAAATACTATGAAGAGTACTTTTAAATAGCATTTACAACCTCTCCCATCTCAATGCAAAATTCTTCTTCAAACTGGTGATGGAGACATTTGTGTGGCACAGTATTAAAAAAGACTGTAGCCAATGGTTAAGAGTGTGTGTAGCATGTCAACAATGCAAATTTGGTAGATATGTACACAAGACAGTGGGAGAATTTCCTAAAGCAAAAAGTCATTTCTCTCACGTTCACATAAACTTCATGGGCCCACATCCACCATCAGAGGGATGTTGCTAAACATGGTGGAGAAAAAATGCCAGCCTTGGAGGTTGGCATACAATTCCACATCCACATTCAAGACAAACGTTTATCTAGCAAAATCAGATCAGGTGGATTCTGAAAACACATGCATGAAAACGAGGAACTGGCAATGCTGTCACATCATGCAGCACATCAGAATGTACAGGGAATGTGTATCACCACACAGTACCAAACTAGCCATCGTACCTCAGTGAGTAGACTGCTCAAATATCAAATCCACATCCACTATGGAACTATGGTTTGAAACCTTGTCAGGTTCCTTTTTTATCTTTTAGACATAAGACACATAAGAGGGACAGGAAATGTAGTGGCAGGACATCACCAGCCTCTGCATACAAACTAACAAACGAGCTCGTGCAATAGGCCCCAGTAGACAGCCTAATACCCTCATGGTGAACTGCATCCAGCATTTTAAGGTATGAAGGCCTTGCTGACCCATAAATCTGGCATCCGTATTCAAGCCGGGGTCACACAAAGGCCTTATAAAGTTGGAGCAGACATGCCCTGTCAGCTCCCCAAGACCAATGACTGACACATTTCAGGATGTTTAAAGCTTTGAGACATCTCAGTTTCAGTTCTTTAAGGTGTGGCAACCATGTTAACTTCTCATCAAAGATAAGACCCAGATACTACAACTTTTCCTTAAAAGTGAGAATGGTTTCCCCCAGTTTTAAAACAGGCAAATTAAACAGACAGCGGGAACGATTAAAATCGACACAAACTGTTTTCTCAAATGACAATTTGAAACCTGTGGTGCAAGACCATTCCTCCAACTGCCTGATCATCAGCTGTAATTGCTGAGTGGCTGTGGTGAGGCTGGAGGATGTACAGAAGATGAAGAAGTCATCCACAAACAAGGAACATAGTACTGGACGTTGCACTTTGATTGTAATACTACTGATTGCAATGGCGAAAGCCATGACACTTAAAACACTAACTTGAGGGTCACCATTCTCCTGCTTAAAATGGTCTGAAAGGGCATTCCCAACCCTGTATCTAAAATATCTGTCTGAGAGAAAGGATCGGATGAAGGTTGGTAGACATCTGCGGAAGCCCCACTGATGGAGCTGCAACAAAATATTATGCCGCCAGGTAGTGTCGTAGGCCTTTTACAAATCAAAGAAAACAGTGATAAGGTATTGCTTACAAAGGAAAGCTTGTTGAATTGCACCTTCGAGCAGGGTCAGGTTATCAAGAGTGGAGCGATACCCCCTGAACCCACACTGGAAGCGACTGAGTAGGGACCTGGTTTCAAGGACCCACACGAGGCGCCGATTGATCACTCGCTCCAGTGTCTTTCTGTTGCAGCTTGTCAGGCTAATACTATGATACTACCAGGGTCTGTCTGATCCTTCCCTGGTCTTAAAATTGGGATTAGAATAGATTCTTTCCACGAGTTGGGAAAGTCGCCAGTGATCCAAATTTTATTGAAGATGTGAAGGAGGACTTCCTTCGACCATCGGTCCAATTGTTGCAACATGCTGTAAGTTATCAGGTCGTGTCCAGGGGTCATATCACAAGCAACCAACAATGCAGAATCCAGCTCCCACAGAGAGAAAGGCTGCTTGTATTCTTCCATGTTGGTGGAACGAAAATCAAGAGCAACCTTCTCCTGGACCTCCCAATATCAGTGGAAGGTGGATCCTGGCTGGAATCAGCCATAATCGATTTATATGATTCAGCCATTGTCTGACTGAGCTACGTCCCTCATCAATGTCACAAGAGACCCCTGTATTCGTACAGTTGCTATTGACGGTTGAGAGTTGTGCCTTGAGATCCTCCTGATGGCTTCCCATACTTTACTAGAGGATGTGGACTTATTGGTGGAGTTCAAGAACTCCTGCCAAGACCTCTGCTTACTCTCCTGAATGATTCTCCTCACCTTTGCATGCGCCATTCAAAAGTATGCAAGATTCGCCCTTGTAGGGCATCGATTGAACCTGTGCATAGATGCCCTCCTGTGCCTGATTGCAAAACGACACTCATCATTCCACCAAGTGACAGGTCGCCGCCTAGGCACTTTCACAGACTTTGGGATGGATGCATCAGTGGCATGGTGAATCACAACTGTAATGTGATATACCCAGTCCTGGACGCCGTCACAGTGTTCGAAAACAGCGAACTGCCTGTAAAGCATCCAGTTAGCCTTCTTAGTAACCATTGCGGTGGCTTTCTTCCAGGATCTGCTCCATCAGGCAGATGGGTTCATATAGGGAAATGGTCACTGCCATAAAGGTCATCATCCACTGACCACTGAGCAGTGTCCCCAAGAGCAAGCAAGCAGAAGAAGAGGTCTGTGGTGGTGGACAAACCTGTAGCGGTGTTAAAATGTGTGGCTTGACCCATGTTCAGCAGTATAATATCTGTGGCTTGTAGCATATCCTCAAGTGCCTGAACCTTGGGGCGTGTGGTGTTAGAACCCCATAGAGCACTGTGTGCATTGAAGTCCCCCAAAAGGAGAAAGGGAGGGGCAGTTCGTCAAGAAGGTGAGTGAGGTCCCCATCATCAAGAGGCTCATGGGGTGGTAAGTACAGACAGCACACTGTAATGTCAACATGAGCCACTATCTGAACAGCAACCACTTGTAGTGTTGTTGTTATGGGAATAGGTGAGGAGTGAAAAGTGTCCTTTATAAAGACTGCAACCCCATCTTTTGCCTTCTCACCAGTAAGGTCATCATTTCTATAAAGGTGGTAGCCTCCAACTACAGGAGTGTCAGTCTCTTTAAAATGAGTCTCTTGAAGGCAGAGGTAAAAGGGTCTGTCCTGTACAAGGAGTCTCAGTTCTGCCAGATGAGTCCTGTATCCTTTTATAATTCCACTGGAGTATGGGAGCCACTTCATCAATGTGGTCTTGATTTACCCCGTCTCTGCTCCGAGTTGGTGAGGCGCTTGTAGAGCAAGGCGAAGTTTTAGGGCTGACTGGGTTTGGTGATGAGGCATCAAAATCCATGATGTCCTCATCATCAATCAGACATGCCAGAATGACATCTGATGGTGCCCGGTCAGCTGTCAACCCGAATGTTGGGATCCTTTCCTTACTCCCCTTCCCAGCAAGGATCAGGGGGAAAGGGAGTAGTGAGAGCCACTTTTCGTTGAAGAAACTTTGCGTTGAGGGGCACTCTGCTTTTGGTGCCTTTGGGCTGTGCACTGTGGAAGCAGGACTTGTCTCTTCTGTTGTAGCTGTCTGGATCACTATGTCTTTCACTTTACTTTGGCACATACAGGTGCAAGTACACGTGTCAGAGGTGGATAAGGGAACACTGGACGTTGTCTGAGTCAAAGCGTCGACCTTAGTAACAGGTTTCTGCACCAACAAACCATAAGAAGTGGTAAAGACGGGGGGTTTCATTGCCTGATAGTCCTTTTTGGCGTTTAAATAGGGGATCAGCTTTGTTACTTTAATTTCCTAAATTTTCCATTTCTCTGCAAAAACTGGGCAAGCTCGGCTCCAGACTGGATGGCTCCCAGAGCAGTTAATGCAGACCGCTGGAGATGGACAGTCGGTCCCAGATTCATGGGCTGCCTTTCCACACTTCCCACAAGACGCTTCACCTCTGCAACTCAGTGCTGTATGGCCAAAATGCTGGCATTTGAAGCATCGCATAGGGTTAGGTACATAGGGCCAAACCCTAAGATGGAGGAAACCTGCCATGATGTGTTCAGGTAGCATTGGAGAATTGAAGGTCACGATAAAAGTGGCAGTCTTCTCAATCTCTCCATTGTTCTTGCAAGTCCTTTGTTGCACATCTATGATCCCCTGTGGTGCCCATTCTTGCTTGAGTTCAGCAACATCTATATCCATAATATCCCAGCAAGTTACCACACCTTTGCTGGAGTTAAGGGAGTTATGCAATTCAACAATGATGTCATACTCTCCCAGTTTCTGTGACTTCTTAAGGAGTTCCACCTGCTTCACCCTGTTAGTCTCAACAAGCAAGGAACCATTGCACAACCACTTAATAGACTTTAGGGTACCAGCCAGCCCTTCCAAGCCTTTATGAATAGAGAAGGGGGACACTTTCTCAAACGACCCCTCCTTCCTCTTGATCACTACAAATACATTGTTATTCATTACTCCTTAAACCCTGTTACTGACAACAAAATGATTAGCAGGAGGACTAGCCTCCCTCATTCTTTTTGATGAATGGATGTGAGAATACCCAGGCGGTACACCATTCCCGCTGGGAGAAGAAGAAGAAAAGTTCGAGGGTTCCATCTTGGTCCCATGAGCAGCTAGGGAAATAAGGGTCCACTCAGACAGAGCCCCACGTGCCTGAGTAAGCCTTATACAACTGAGGTGCGGCAGGTTCCCCAGAGGTTGCTTGCTAACAACTGTTCCACCTCAAAAGCCATGCATCTCATCAGCACGCAGCACACCTTGAGATTGACGTTTTTTTTATAGAGGTTTATTCTGTCCTCACCATCTGGGTGATCAAGCCAAGATCCCCATTCCCTGAGACACACAATGTTCCCCCGCCGCGCCACACAGTGGTCGCTGAATCATGCCCAGAGCTTACGGTGACAGAGAACTGGCAGCGCTTACCAGTCCCCCCAGCTCAGGAACCCCGGGGTCACCAAGCCTGTACTCAGCAAACAAATGCTGAGCCCCTGAGGGCCATCAGATGCAGCAAACCTCTGAAAGCAGTCATGTGTCTACAAACTAAACTGCAACCGCTGTGCTGCCTTCTATGTGGGCATGACAGCCAGCCAGCAAGCTGGCTGTCTGCATGAATGGCCACTGATTAACTGTGGCCAGGAGACAACTGGACAACCCAGTTGCTGAACGTGCTGCCCAGCACAATATGCCTCACTTCAGCGACTGCTTCACAGCCTCTACCAAGCACAGGTAGGCACTCTTCCTGCAATATATCCTACAATCCCATAAGCCCACCTGGCCTCACCCTTTGCTAGTCCCTGTCCTTCACCCACTTATCTGCTTCCCTGCTCCCACTCCAGCATGAAGCAGCCTTCTATTCCACAAACACACCCAATAGTTTCTTACTCCTCTTCTACTTCTCTCCTTTTCCACTCCCACCCTCCTCCCATAGCACCTAGCAGTCCTTCTGTGCCTCCACCACATTTCTGCATCATCTTTCCCAGTCCCCCCTCTGCTGTTCCTCCCTGTCCCTGCTCCAACCTCCTCCTTAGCCCCATCACACACAGATTGCTTCTCCCATTGGGTGCAGTTGGTTGCACACAGACCAGCCTCAGGGACCAGAGAAAGTATCATGTGTGTGGGAGTTGCAGTTGTGTGAATGTGAGTGTCTTTTCTACTTTAGAAGAAGGCCTTTTTGCCAAAAACTCAAGTGCATAGCTATCTTTTCATTATTTTGTCTGTAACTCAGGGTCTCCTCTATATGGTGAGTAGCAATCTATCCTTTTCATAATATTGTCAATATGTAGGAAAAGGTATGATTTGCTTGATTGGATAATCTCTATCATCCACTAGTTTTGTCTTTTAGCTTGCTACACAGTTGGCAGACAAAACTATAAAGCCATTAAGGTGGCACAAATGTCAAACAGGATAGAATGTACTGTATGCCTGGATATGCAAATGATTAGTATTTGAGTACAGCCACACAAATTGGGTAGCAATAATTTCATCTATATTCTCTATACAGTGTGAATATTAATAAAACTAATGAACTGCAGGGACAGATTCCTGACATTAATACCAGACCATTCTGCTTCTTAGAGTATGCCGTGACAATCACATAGCCTGCAACACACAAGGAGCACACAGTATTAGGTCAGAGGCAGTGTCATTCATCAGGGCCATCTACTGTAGCAATGATGCATTTCCGGATACATGTTCATAAGACCTTTTATCCTCCACTTCCAGTCAGGAAACCATCCCTGCAGTTTGTCACTTTTATTAATGCTCATCCTGTATAAGAAAAGATAATGCAGTGGATTTCTCATTCAGAAATTGCATCTGAATATTGGAAATTTGTGGGAAGATAACGATACGCCTTGTGGAAGTAGAAGAGACATCTACCAGCACGTCAGAATGCAACAGTAAGGGAATCATGGACTTTCAAGACTACAGCTTAACATTCCATAATAATAGTTCTTACATTGACTGGAATACCACAACTCTCATGTGAATATGAAAGTGATGGGTTCAGGAGGGCCATGTTAAGTGCTACATAGGATCTCAGTGGCCCCATTTGCCTAATGCTTGAGAGGACAAACATGTTTTTTCAGCCATGCAGTATCATACAGTCATGACATGTACTTTGAGTCATGCAATGAGCTTGCTTGCATCGCGACAAGTATCCACACGAGCAGTGCAATGACATATTGAGCACCAGAGACTGTTAGATCAGTGACCAGTGTTGGAGTTTCCCTTGGTACACGTAAAATACATTTACAATCATAAATATCGTGATGTATCCACTTCACAGATTTTCATATTTTTAATGATAATTGAGTGGCATGCTCACTACTACTGTATAAATAAAAGTTTTGTTACTTAACTGATTCTGTGGCTGGTTATGTTGTCTTCTTTTCAGGGGTATGAATTTGGTTTTCGGATTTGTCTGTACAAAGAAATATACTATTTCCAGGTTTTTCAAGTTAATGGTTTAATAACTACCAAATAAAACAATTTCTTCATTGAATCTTCTGTATTCATAAATTTGTAGATGATTGGTTCACAAAACATGTCTCAGGTTCCACAAGACTCTTCTTTCAACAACTAAACACGACTACACTTTACAGCTATCCTTGCAACACACCATCCTGGAACAACCCTCCCTACCAAGTGCAAGGAAGGAGAAAGAGAAAGATTCTGTTATACATGTAACTCAAATAATTTGGTCATTCTCACAGATATTCAATGATAATGTTTAAAATCATTATTAGATAAACTGAGATTTAAATATCATAAAATTTTGTGTAAATGTTTATTAAAATGGATTTACAAAATTAGCATATTTATGTCTTATTGATTTAATTAAACAAATGTGAAATATGTGTTCAGTGAAATAACAGTTTACATTGAACTGCGCAAGGTAGCCGTGTGCTCTGAGGCGCCTTGCCACAGTTCGACCCCCCTCCCCTCCCCGCACCCCGTCTGAGGTTCGAGTCTCCCTTGGGCATGGGTGTGTGTGGTGTTGTCCTTAGCGTAAGTTAGTTTAAGTTAGGTTAAGTAGTGTGTAAGCCTAGGGACCGATGACCTTAGCAGTTTGGTCCCATAGAACGTACCACAAATTGCCAAAATACAATGATTGATTTTTGTACAAAGATTCTGTTTAAATTTATGAGAACAGATCAATACCCACCGTTATCATAGATTTCATAATATGTATTAAACTCAATTACATCACAGCAGCAGAGAGAGGCATGTCAAAAGTGGTGTACCCAGAGAGAATGGTGGGCACAGGAGTGGCACCACATTGTTCTTTCATGTGAGTCCCATTTCTGCATACAGCATCACAATGAAAGTATTTGGGTCTGGAGGCTCCAAGGAGAATGCACATTGCTGGACTGTATATACAGGGTGTTTCAAAAATGACCAGTATATTTGAAACGGCAATAAAAACTAAATGAGCAGCGATAGAAATACACCGTTTGTTGCAATATGCTTGGGACAACAGTACATTTTCAGGCAGACAAACTTTCGAAATTACAGTAGTTACAATTTTCAACAACAGATGGCGCTGCGGTCTGGAAAACTCTATAGTACGATATTTTCCACATATCCACCATGCGTAGCAATAATATGGCGTAGTCTCTGAATGAAATTACCCGAAACCTTTGACAACGTGTCTGGCGGAATGGCTTCACATGCAGATGAGATGTACTGCTTCAGCTGTTCAATTGTTTCTGGATTCTGGCGGTACACCTGCTCTTTCACGTGTCCCCACGGAAAGAAGTCACAGGGGTTCATGTCTGGCGAATAGGGAGACCAATCCACGCCGCCTCCTGTATGTTTCGGATAGCCCAAAGCAATCACACGATCATCGAAATATTCATTCAGGAAATTAAAGACGTCGGCCGTGCGATGTGGCCGGGCACCATCTTGCATAAACCACGAGGTGTTCGCAGTGTCATCTAAGGCAGTTTGTACCGCCACAAATTCACGAAGAATGTCCAGATAGCGTGATGCAGTAATCGTTTCGGATCTGAAAAATGGGCCAATGATTCCTTTGGAAGAAATGGCGACCCAGACCAGTACTTTTTGAGGATGCAGGGACGATGGGACTGCAACATGGGGCTTTTCAGTTCCCCATATGCGCCAGTTTTGTTTATTGACGAAGCCGTCCAGGTAAAAATAAGCTTCGTCAGTAAACCAAATGCTGCCCACATGCATATCGCCGTCATCAATTCTGTGCACTATATTGTTAGCGAATGTCTCTCGTGCAGCAATGGTAGCGGCGCTGAGGGGTTGCCGCGTTTGAATTTTGTATGAATAGAGGTGTAAACTCTGGCGCATGAGACGATACGTGGACGTTGGCGTCATTTGGACCGCAGCTGCAACACGGCGAACGGAAACCCGAGGCCGCTGTTGGATCACCTGCTGCACTAGCTGCGCATTGCCCTCTGTGGTTGCCGTACGCGGTCGCCCTACCTTTCCAGCACGTTCATCCGTCATGTTCCCAGTCCATTGAAATTTTTCAAATGGATCCTTTATTGTATCGCTTTTCGGTCCTTTGGTTACATTAAACCTCCGTTGAAAACTTTGTCTTGTTGCAACAACACTGTGTTCTAGGCGGTGGAATTCCAACACCAGAAAAATCCTCTGTTCTAAGGAATAAACCATGTTGTCTACAGCACACTTGCACGTTGTGAACAGCACACGCTTACAGCAGAAAGACGATGTACAGAATGGCGCACCCACAGACTGCGTTGTCTTCTATATCTTTCACATCACTTGCAGCGCCATCTGTTGTTGAAAATTGTAACTACTGTAATTTCGAAAGTTTGTCCGCCTGAAAATGTACTGTTGTCCCAAGCATATTGCAACAAACGGTGTATTTCTATCGCTGCTCGTTTAGTTTTTATTGCCGTTTCAAATATACCGGTCATTTTTGAAACACCCTGTAACATTGTCATATGGGCACAGCACCTGCTCTGATGGTGTGGGGTGCCATTGGGTACACTGATGGATCACCTCTGGTTCTTTTAGCCAGCAACTTGGACAGCAGATGTTACATTTCTGACATGTTAAGGCCAGTGACTCTGCTCCATCTTTGTGGTCTCTGTAACATTATCTTTCAGCAGAGAATGCAAGACTACATGCTGTCCATGCTGTCCTGAAATACTTCGATATTCTCCAGATCTCTCACCCATTGAAAGCATCTGGTCATGACTTACTCACCAGCCACTACAATTGATGATCTTGAAGCAACTTGATGAAGTTAAAGGAACATGGAATGACCTACCTGCATCTGATATCTAATATCAGTTCAACATGCTGTCCAACTGAGTTAGAGCCATTGTTGCTGCTGGAGATGGCACCTCTAAGTCCTACATTTCACATTCTGTTCACCCCAAATCAAGTTTAAACTTGTATTCTTATTACTATATACCACACACACAATAAACAAAATTCATTAATTTCTATCCTACCTGGTGTTGCAGTTTTTATGTCCAGCAGTGCATGACAAGGCAAGTTTGTGGACAGGAATGAGCAGGAGTAACTCAATTGTAACCTTTGCCTGATGTCAATGTAATGGAGATTTCTATAGATTATTTAAAAATGAGTCAGGAAGGACCAGAATTCTTGTCATACAGCCTTTATGCGACACAATTTTTACACAAGTTACGAAATGTGCCAATCACCTCAATTTTTCTGCTAATGGATCTGCAGTAAAGTACAGGTGATACATCCACATCTATTTTTCCTTTAAAATATGGCCTTTGGTGCCTTCAAAAGCAACAGCTACCTTTCATCATGGTCAGTGTCCATCCAAATGTTCATTAGAGCATCATGTAGAAATTTGAAGCAAGTACATGAAATAAATCAGTCAAGTACTTTCTGAGATGTCTGGTAACAACTCTAAATCAAAACCTGTCTTTACACAGCAGTATATAAGATGAGACAGAGCATTTATAGATATTAAACAGTAGTCTGTATTCCCCAAGAACCCCCTCCAACTCTCCTGTTCTTCCCACCTCCCCCATCCTCCACTTTGCTCTTCACCATCTACATATGTCTGTAGCTCTAGCTTCATAAAAGTCAAGTGACTAGTCAAACTATGCAGAACATAAATGTAATTTTGTAAACACAATGAGAGCTATTTTAAAGGTCAAATAGCTTGAATAGCAAGAGAATAGTGTTTCTCAAGACCCTTAGTGTATAAATATGTGAGTCACATATGTGACAAGATTTAAACTTTGTTTGTTTGAAATTGAAAGTAAAAAATATTTGCAAGTAATTAACTTTTATACCATTTCTTTAGATTTTCTTTCATTATTAGACTAGTGCATCTTACTGATACCTGGATAATCTAGTACAGTAAAATTAATTTTTAAATACTGTCATAAATAACCCTAAAGAAAAGAATCATGAAAGAACATCATAATGAATTTAGAAGCCAAACCTTAAAACTGCCTGTCAATAAGATTTCATGGCGCTTCCTTTTTTATCATTTTTTCATATGAGTTAGGTTCCAGAATTTTCCTCATAATCCAACTTTCATATGTAAATGTACATATTTCATTTTTTCACTGACTTCAGGCTGTAAAACTTTTGACAAGAAATACTTCACAACCTCAAAATATATCATCGGGAATCTAAGCATTTATAATAATAACAACTGTGGAAGTTCAGTAGCAGAGGTGAATAATAATAATAAATAAATAATAATAGTAATATTAGTGAAAATGGTCACAAGAGATTAATATGAAAGAAATCGCAGTGTGTACTGGCATTATGAACAAGATTAACTGCCACTAACTCTGAACTGCAGTAATTACCAGACATAAACCTGTAGAGGTCTAATTGATTAAATTAGTTTGTTGTATGACTATCTGTTGAACAAAGAGTTGATATTTTACATGTAAATGCTGTTGGTGGTAATTATATGATCAAAAATCACAATGTGTTACTAACAAGTGTCCACACACCTGGAGGCAAGGTGGGTCCATGCCCTCCTCCAGCCCATAGCTCCCAGGGAAAGGAAAAAATACAGTGCACTCATGTGCTTCTCTTTCAAGAAAGTGATTTATACAAGTAGCCATTTGTCTTCCAAAATATTAAGAATACTTTGTATCCCCTGCCATTCAAACTATCACATGGGCGTCTTCGGTTACTAAGACATTTTTTACACAATTTAAAATGAAATAGCATTACTTAAATGAATTTCTTTTTCCAGCATGAATGTGGAAGATTGTGGTTTGCAAGGTTCGTTAATGCACAAAGAGTGTTGAACAAAAGAGTTGACGAATCAACCTTCTACAGTTTGGTACAATATTTTGCCATTGTACTCTTTGAATGTGCTGATGCAGATGATTTTTCACCAGCTAAATCTCTCATGAATATGTGTTTCACATTTTACTATGAAGGTAAAACAACCTTTACATATATTTTATCATTTTTAACATGTTTACAGTAAGCTTAAAAACATGAACATAATGTAATAGGATAAAGTATTTTTATTTTGTCTTACATGTCCTTAGTTTGAAGAAAATATTTTAAACTAAAGCAGCATGTATTACTTCAACATTGATATTATTTCATGACTGTCACACAAAGAATGGTGTTATGATGTAAGGAATGGTTCAAGTAGCATCTTTTAGAAATAAATGGAATTCACTCACATTTACATTTACAGTTTTTATTCCACAAGCCAGCAAGCTACCTCATAGTGTGTGTTAGACAGTCAATCAAGAACAGTCCACAGTCCACTATCATTCCTCCTCCTCCTGCTCTATTCAAGAATTGCGCACAGAAGTATAGACAGCTGTAAACAGAAGTCTTTTTGTAAAGGACATCATATTCACCATTGATTGTAGAAATTATTTATTTCATAACTGCAATTTTGGCATTGCAGTACCTCTTCGAAATGATCCAAAGGCTGAGACTGCAATTGTGAAATAAGTAACTTCTACAGTCAATGGCAGGTATGATGTCTTTTAAGAAATTTCTCATGACTGTGAACCTCTATCATGAGAAGTTAAGAAGTTCTTTTAACATAGTACTCCTAGAAACAGAACATAGTGTTTTGCTGAAATGTTATGTGGTCTCCTCCTGCCCAATAATCATACCTATTCATCAAATAACTATTATCAAGACTTACCTTTCTTAACAAATATTACAAATAAGATCTGATGGGCCTGGCCTGGCCTATCACTGCCAACAGGTGAATAACATGGGTCAGTGGTTGTGCCTATAGAATGCCCTGTGTGCACCATTCATGGCAGCTTGCTACACTACTCTGCCATGGGATCCACACCAGTTCATTTGTGTCCATATGTACATCAACTGGCTGGCTTACTAAAAAAGCAGTTTAGATTTCTATAAGCATTTCCCTCTGTATAAATTTTCTCACTACCTGTGAAGATATAAGGAGTACAGTGCTCACTGCTTGCAGACCTGTACTCATCATCTGCTCACAGAGTAGATTTGCTGTGTAGCACTGCTCTAGACCGAGCAAGGTGGCTCACTGGACTCACATTTCAGGAAGGCAGAGGTTCAAACTACTGTGCAACAGTCCACATTTTTGATTCTCTATACTGTCCCTAAATCACTTACCACACATGCCAGGATTATTCTTTTGAAAATGACATGACCAATGTCATTTTTGATACTCACCCCAATCTAAGCTCCACCTCTAAAGAACTTGCTACTGACAGGACATTAAAACTTAATCTTCCTTCTTTCCTTCACCTTCACCTCTGGCTGTGTTCTGTTCCCAAGTGCTTAGTTGTTCAGTTACTCTTGCAGTCTGCATTTTGTATTTTTCTCCATGCTTCTCTCTACATGCTGTTTGTATTTTCTGCTGTCCCATATATTAACTCGTACATTGAGTTTTGTTCTCTCCTTTGAGAAACAGCTCCCTGGCTTTGTATTAGATCCATTGTCAGCTAGTATAGTTTACATTGGTGCCTAAGTGGCAGTTTCCTGTCCTTTACATGCCCTATGCAGATACAAAAACTTTATATTTCCTGTGCATTACAGATCAGTTACTTCAAGCTGCATATCAATGTGAAGTGGGTACTGGAAGCTCTTTCATTTTTCCCATTTAGTTGCACTGTGAAACATGACTGACACTTTGTCTGTGGTCACATAAACTAATAAATTCATTAACAAATCTACATTTTCTACACTTTCTTTAATGCTGCTAGGAATGTCACATCCATCTCTCTGCCTGTGATATTTACACTTTCATAGAGCACTAAAGAGTATGCAATAAAATCCTTACAAAGATTTTGCAAGCTGGCTTGTGATGTTTGCCTGCTTTATTTGTTGATAGTCCTTGGTGTCAATGTACTGCACTGTTATACTGGCTGAAAAATGGGTGCGTGGACGTTCAACACTGACTACTGTAAATGACTTAGCCGACAGTTGCACAGTTGCATTTCACAGTTCTTTACTTTCACTGTTCACAACCCCCCAATATTACACAGTTGTATGGCCAGTTCACTATTGGTAAATGTTAAGCCCCATAAAAACTTGCAGGCAAACATCAGCAGACTGCTACAATAGTTTGCTGTTCAATCTATGAGCAGTAAATACGTAACCATACAGTTCTTGCTGAATAATAAGGTGCACACTATTTTTCAAATAAATTGAACAGACACTGTCATTGTTTTAACACATGGCCTATTTATGTTACACTTATCCCATTGTTCAGTTGATGCATTGTTGTTACTTGAAACAGTACATAGTTTCCCTCTGAAAATTGGCCATGGACTGACTGGCTCAGGACAAAAAATCAGGCCTTTATATATCCTCACAATAATAGGCACTGAAACTATACATTGTTCAGTGTTTAAAACATAACTCATTCGATTAACTGAATACATCGAAAAATTCTTTCTTTTTACAATTTCTTCTACCACAAAGGTTAGGCCGAATTATGTGTTTAAATAATGAAATTAACAGATATAGTTATACAAACAATACTTTTGAGAAACCTGGTAATTATTTTGTAATTAATTAAGGGCTAGCTTTGCTAATATGTTTTCAAATGGAGCGAAATAAATACTTTAAGAATCTTAGTAGTTCTTCTTCAAATGTTTATAATTATTACACAATTTACATTTGTTTATAAAGTCAACAATAGAATCTAAGTCACAAAACAATTAAACAATGGAAAATCCAGGATGGAATATAACAATATTAGAGAAGGAAAGTTGCTACTCACCATATAGCGGAGATGCTGAGTCACAATAGGCACAACAAAAAGATTCACACAAGTATAACTTTTGGCCATTAAGGCCTTTGTCAGCAAAAACACACACACACACACACACACACACACACACACACACACACACACACACACTCACGCAAACGCAACTTGCACACACGTCTGCAGTCTCAGACAACTGAAACTGCAGAGATGTGTGCAAGTTGCGTTTGCGCGCACGCTGTGTGTGTGTGTGTGTGTGTGTGTCAATTGCTGAGAGCCAACCTTTCTCTTTTATGGAAATGCAGATATACTCATGTATGTCAATGGTAATTAGGCAAAAATGAAAATAAAATGAATTTAAGGAGGCAGATTGCAAAACAGAAGAGAAATTAAAGAGATCTCAGCTTGTTTTGTGACAGGCTCTGAACAGTGTCTGCCATAAACTGTGTATGATAAATGATTGTCTTGTTTTGTAACTGTACCAAGTGAAATTTCTATTTGAAGTGGACATAAATGTTCAGCTGCAGCTATCAAGTATTCTTTTTTATTAAATCATCAGCTGTGAAGGGGTGCAAAGGCCTTACTAAAGTGAACACTACGTTGTAACTCATCTTAATGACACATGCACTTGATTTTTCCTCCTCTTCTTCCTCCATTTCAGATAGCTTCCATCTAAGTTTTTAAACCTATTGATACACAGATCTTTCACATTTTCCATTTCTGTATTCTTTAATGTGGTAAGACATGTAGTGCCTCTGGAAATTGAATTCCTGAAAGTATTCATTTTTTTATAACACACTTAAACATTTTGCAAACTCTTATCTTTGCATAAAAAGATTTCTCATACTGCAGACAGAAATGTGAAGTCATTGTCCATGTTACACAATGCAGACTTGCCACTGCTGTTATTTGATGGCACCACTGTTGAAACTGCTCCTTCCCCATTTCACAGTGGTGCCTCTCCTGTGTTGCCAGCACCACGCGATACATGTGCATTCCCCTCGCTTCCCACCATGCTGCAACTGCTCTGCTAGTGAGTGAGAGCTTGAGCAGGTGTGAGTGCTCATGCTCAGAACCAGTGAGTTTGTAAGCTCTGGTCTAGAGAAATTTAGGGAAGGAACCTACCCAGAATTACTTGTCAAATGGCTGCTGTTTCAGTGGTGGTGGTGGTAGTGGTGGTTATGATGATGATGATGATGATGACAATGACTGTGAATTGACATAGCAACTGCCTGTGCTATTGACAGTCTATTTTTAGGAAACTCAAATATAGTGGTATTAATGGATGTTACATGTAGTTGATTTTGTACCTTCATAGTATGTGTAAAATTATTTGCGTTCCTGCCAGGTAACAAGCTAAAAAATAGTCAACACACAAAGAAACTAATCAAGAAGTTCAGTTTGGCTTATTTCCACTTAAGAAACATATCTCATTGTTTGGATTTGAAGATCATTGTGGTGACTTATTTTGTGTACTATCACTTCCTGCAATCTTTAAAATATTATGTCTGGGGCAATGCAGTCAAAGGAAGTATTCCTTCAGCAAAAGCAGACCTTTTTGTTTATGATTCAGAGCAGAGTGCAAATGCCTTCAATGAACAAAACAAAACAAGAAATTGAGACTCTCTATAAATTCAAAAGAAAATTAGAAACACACTTTGCTAGCCACTCGGTTTACAAATAGTCTCATTATCTACATCCAAGATTCCTGGTAGCTTCTTGATACCCAAGTAACAGTAATGCTCATTGTATATGGATCTCTTGTGCTACAAATATAGACAGCTGTTGTTCCAGGATGAATAGCGATGTAGTCATGCAGATTTTATACTACTGTAGGACAATAACCATCTTGCATACAAACAGTCCCTCATTAGACACTACTGGCCATTAAAATTACAACACAATGAAGGATAGCAAAATGTTATGTACTCTGCTTGTACACCGTAATGAAAAGAATGCAAGACTAAATTTTTAAGAAATTTAAGGGCATACAGTGTGCAAAATATAGTACACAGCTCTAGCCTGTTTGAGATCAAGTTGAACCGAAATTGGGTGATAGATACTGTAATTTCA
This sequence comes from Schistocerca nitens, assembly GCF_023898315.1. Taxonomy (NCBI): domain Eukaryota; kingdom Metazoa; phylum Arthropoda; class Insecta; order Orthoptera; family Acrididae; genus Schistocerca; species Schistocerca nitens. The sequence continues at coordinate 509,271,829 of NC_064615.1, forward strand.
TTCCACACTGCTTCATCTCTGTGCCAGAGTTTATCAATCCTAGTGATGGTATACCAGACTGTCAGCAATCCATGAAAGATGTTTTTAATGGTTGAGATATCAGAAGAATATGCTATCCAGCACAACAATTGAACAAGGTTGGTCAGAACAGCGTAAGTAACATGCGGATTTGGGTTATCTTGTTGAAAAATATGAGGATGGTTTGAAAAGTTCTCCGAACGGAATATAAAAAAGTACTCTCATCACTGAAACTTTTTTTTATTTTCCAATGTAGTCTCCTTGTAGATTAATGTATTTGGTCCAACAATGTTCCAGTGCCTTGATCCCATCTCGAAAATGAGTTTCCTCCAGGCCTATAAAATAGTTGTCAACTCCGGCTATGAATTCTTTGTTTGAAGTGAATCTTCATCCACCAAGAAAAATTTTCAGTTTTGGGAAGAGATGGAAGTCTGACTGAGCTATATCAGGTAAATAAGGCAGGTGTGGCAACAATTCATACCTTAGTTCATATGATTTTGCCATGGTGATGGCACATGTGTGGGGGCGCACATTGTTTTGATGGAAGATGACTTTCTTCGTTGCTAAACCTGGCCATTTTTCACGTATCTTTTGTTGAAATTTGTTCAGGAGGTTAGAATAGTATTCTCCTATAATTGTCTGCCCAGTGGTAAGATAATTTGCAAACAGAATTCCCTTCACATCCCAGAACACTGATGCCATGACCTTTCCTGGAATGAATTGTCTTTGCTTTCTTTGATGGCATAGAATCAGCATGTTTCCACTGCTTTGAGTGTTGTTTTGTCTCTGGGGTATAGTAGTGCACCCAAGTTTCATCTGTGGTCACAAACCGGTGCAAAAAATCTTGTTCGTTTCTCCTAAAACAGTCCAAACATTGTTCCGATATGTCCATTCTCATGCGTTATTGATCCAGCACCAAGAGTTGTGGCACCCACATTGCAGATAATTTTTTTTTTTCATTTCTAATTCTTCAGTTAAAATGTGATATACCCTTTCAGATTACATCTGGAAAGCGTGAGCAATTTCACGCGCTTTCAGTCAGTGATCCTCCATGACCATTTTGTGCACTTTTGCATTGATTTCTTGAGTAGTGACACATCTTGGCTGACCACCACGCAGATCATCATCTAAGCTCTCCCGAACAAATTTAAATTCATTTGTCCACTTGGCAACAGTTGAATATAAGGATCAGAGTCCCACAGTGTATTCTGAAAATCAGCATGAATGTCCTTTGCTTTCATACCTTTCTTTACGAAGTACTTAACCACTGCTCGAATCTCGATTTTTTTTCCATCTTCACAAATCATTATGTGGGAACAATGGCAGAGCCAAGTCACCACCACAGCTCTCTTCCAAGAGCATTGACATGGCACATGTTTACAGGCAACTGTCCAATGAATATAGCATGAACAACTTGTTGCACTAGAGCTGATCTCTCGTGGTGATTAATGAACTTTCCAAACCACACTTGTAGTCACTGGTCTTAATATGCCAGGAATATAACACGTACTACCCAAATTACCATCTACACAAACCAGAGATGATCTAATTGTGTACCTCATGGCTCTCCAGACAATCATACCAAGGTGTAAACTGTATGATGATGAGAAATGCAACCCAGCAACATTCGTTTTCTTCAGTTCCTTGACATGCAGTTACGTCCATTGTGATGCTATATGCAGAATCTGGACTCAACTGAAATGATGACCTAGTGCAACTCCTGTGTCCATTGTTGTTGGTTACACCACTATTGGTTGCTCCAATCTTTGCTGCCATGTCATGGGAAACTGCAACAAGGGTCTCCATGCTGACAGTTCATGGTACTCTATATGTCATTGCACTGTTCATGTGGAACTCATCTAGCTCCAAACAAGCCCATTTTGTGACTCGAGGTACATGATATTGCTAAATGAACCCACATAGCCAAGTGGACAACATGTCTATCCCCTCAGCCACTATTTGTAGTGATGCTGAAGGTGGCAGTGGTGGTAGTAAGGGGGGGGGGGGGAGGCGTAAGATCCTGCATGGCATTGTCTATGGCCCTCCAAATCCATGAAATACATATTCACTTGGCAGTCATGCAATCAGAGCTGATGAGAGCAGAAGTATTGTGGAGTGAATCCCTATTCAATAGATGGATCACAATCAACTGCACCAATGTTTTCTGTCCATGAGATGCCATAGAGGTGATTTATATTCAGCCTAGGACAGAGATACAAAGTTTGGTGATGAGATACTTTGCCACCATTTTCACTCCCCTTGCTATACAAATACTGCCAGAAATTAAAATGTATACCTCCAGATATTACTTTATCTTACTGGCATTATCCCTCCTATAAAGCAACAGAATTTTGTGTGTCTAATTGTTTTGTAAGATCCCTGCAAGAAGCCTACTGGGAGATTAAGGTAATCTCTTATGTTAGAGCTAGCTTTGGCTGTGGAAACTATCTAAAATGTTGATGTTTACTCAATAAAAGGCCTAAAACATATGACAAAATTGTTTACATCTTGTTCTAAAACATTTTTTGTTTACCTGTGTGCATATGTAAAATGGTAATAAAATATACATTTTAAATGCCAATGCTTGTAAAAAGAATCATACTTTTAATGTGAAATATAATACCTGACTTCAGATTGTAGTACTTGTACTTTTTTTTGTAATATCATAATGACACTGATACTATCAACTTTGCAGTTGTTGTAATATTATAGTAACACTGCCATGTTTTATCTTGTTTGACTAGTTGATGTTCCTGGGTGTGAACCATACAAAGAATACTTATACACATATCTGAAAGACCAGCCCATATGGCACAGTTTGCGATTCTGGAATGCTGCCTTCTTTGATGCACTACAGTGTGAGCGGGTGCATCGACCTGTTGTCACTAGAGATGAAATTCACCATAATTCACTTGAGGCAATAACAGATGAGAGACAGTACCAGGAAAACATAACATTTGGACAGTTAGGGTAAGCAAATATATTTCACTGCTTAAGGCAGCCTATATTAAAGCTTTTATGAAATGTTCTAATTTGGTAATGTTCTCTTTCATAAACTACTACTGAGATCTGTATTTTTACACTCAAAAGAAACTTACAACTGTAAGATACCATCTTAAATCCATTGTAAAATGAGAAACTAACCCTGTAAGTGTACTAACCTTGTATTTATGTCTTTTAGTCTCTTCTCGTAGCATTGTGGAAGCTGCTATTGCTTCAGTGAAATGATAAATGGCAGCAACAAATGACTCATTATAGATGAATTTGAAATTGATAGTTCTCCACATCCCCTGAATTCATCAATAATTATGATGGTCAGCTATGGACATTAATTTTAAGTACTTAACTAAACACACTGTTCAGTAACTTACATCAATAGAACTTCATATTTTCAATCACTCGGCAAGTTATGGATCACTAGAAGTGCAGTACAAGTTTCATATCAATTTTGTTAATGACTGATTACCAATATACTTGTTCTGATGTGGACAATTATAAAAGGAATGGGTAGCTAACACATGGCACAACATGTCTTCTAAAAGTTGGAACACACACACATGCGTGCGCGCACACACACACACACACAGAGATATATATATATGACTTATTCTTGTTGAATAGATAGTATGAGATCACCATGCTTACATAGGTCTTAACTCAATTGCTACTGGATGTGAACTGCCCCGAAGTGGTTCATGAAACATATATACAACTTAGACTGATTCCAGTTGATTCTCTAGAAAACCTGAGACTTGTTTACAGAGTATATTACATTGACACTTTACGAAATATATTACATTGACATTTGGATGTTCACTTGTTAACTATCATGTTCTGACTGACTACCATCTAGTGCATTTGGGATATTTATACTTGAGTGAATAGAATAAACCAAAAAATATGGATTGTTGATGTATCTACATTACAATTAATAACATAAAAATAGTGAATAAAGTCTTAATGGAAATCTAATAGAGGTTGACATTTACTGATTTAAATACAGGATAAGGATATTAAAAGAAGTAAATAACAAAATTAACATAACAGTGGAGAATATAGCTATTAAAATCAGTACAGTGTATATTATCACTTACTACTAACAAAACATGATCAGTAACCAGCTAACATCAGCAGTCTATCTTACAAGGTAAACAATACATGTCACCGGACTGAGCTTGCCAACATGTGAAGCGTGAAGTGGATAATATTCAGAACTGTGTACCTACCGATCGATCATATAATGTTCAAAGTGATCTACATTCACACACGTACTTGTACTCTCAACAGGCCGCAACAACAGTTACTGTTGTGCCATGTGCAACACCACCATTTTTGCAAAACACACCCAACCACTATCAATCATGACCTATTCCGGTTTTGCCTCATTTGCAAACTAATAATGGACATTTTTGTGTGCATAATTCTCCTTGCTCACCCCCCAGACCTGCTGCTCAATTTTTCGACCACATGGGTTCGAGTACATCTTTCGGCATTTCGCCTTCCAGGGGCGTCTTACCACACCGCAGTGATCTTCTGCAAGTTTCACCGGTAATTTATAGTCGACCCCACGGGGCATGTTTTCAACATGTGTGGAGAACTCACACTTCTGTCACACGAGTTACCAACATCCCCCCCCCCCCCCACCCCACACTCGCAGGGGGCCCCAGTTCTGACTGCTCAGCTGCTTGCCTCTCCCACAGCTCCGCCTGTGTCTGCTGCACTGGCCTTCCACATTATTTCCAAGGTGGGCAAATTCAAATCAGTACCTGTAACCTACGGTCCAGTTTACGGGACTCCTACACGTATCGCACAACAGTACCGACCGTACCAGCCGTGTCGTATTTTCGTAACACATCGAGGACAACGCAACCCACTGTTGCTACAGACGTTCTTGCCAGTTACACACCCACGCCTACTGTGCTGGCCTGCTGTATGGCCTCTCCTGCCATGGACCAGTCAGTTTTCCAACGGACACCGAAGCTGCCTTCAACCCCTCCCCCTGGTCGTCTGCCGAAGCTGCCACCTTTATTCGAAGACAATACTGTATCATGGTTTGTGCTTTTCAGGCATCTTTTTGAGTAGTGTCATGTGTCCGATGACAACTCTAAATTCCTGTGTCTCGTCACGCACCTCGGTGATCACTCAGACTTAATTTGCGATGTACTCCTCTCGCCACTGCCTCCACCGAAGTATGAGTTCACAAAGTAAACAATTGTGGAACGACTCGCCTGCTCACCACAAGAATTAATCATCAAGATTTTGTATGAGGAACTCCTGGGGGACTGAACTCCATCACAACTCTGGCGCCATCTTCGGTTACTTGTGATTGAGCATACCATGACGACACTCTGTGGACAGTGTGGTCTGCCAAATTGCCTACCAACCTACAGATCCACCTGCTACCACACTCCTTCCAGTCAATTGGCTCTCGTCTCCACATTGCAGACCAACTGTATTCATTGCTACGACAACACCAACCAGCTGGCCACTCACCCCTAGTTGGCACAACTGCTCCTGCTTACCGGCTGTCCGCTGGCAGAGGCAGGGCTCACTCCACCTCCACACCTTCTACATCGCCTGACAGTATCCGCTTGCTCTCTCCACCATCCGAGCAATCCAGGATCGCCCACACACCGTACACGCCGGTATTCGTGCCAGAACAAGTCAACGAGGACAAGCCTCCCCTGCTGCCGCAGTCACCACCACCACCGCATCCAGCTCATCCGTACTGCTGGTACCACAAGATTTTCAGTGATAATGCCAAGAAGTGCCGATTACCTGGCCAGCACCCAAATGTCGACTGCAGGACCTAAAAGACGCTGAGTCCTATGGGGAACCTCACAGGCATTCTCATACATTGCACTCCATTCACTCGTCCGCCCGGCTGAGCAGTCGTTTGTACGTGACTGACTTTTCATCGTGGCTCATTTTCCTAGTCGACACTGGTGCTGATGTGTCTATCGTACCTACATCGATGGCTCCCCCAGTCTTTTCACCAAAGAAGTTACTTCTACGAGCTGTCAACGCATCAACGTTACAAGCCTCAGGCTCTGTCAAAGTTACAGTGCACCTATCTCCTTCTCTACGTTTTCCTTGGACTTTCCACATTGCTGACATTGATGAACCAATTCTCGGTATGGATTTTTTGTCTCATTACAAACTCTCTCCGAACATAGTTCAGGGCTCAGTGCTACACCATCCCACTAACACTCGAATACTGTGCTCCTGCACTAATATTCCACGTTCTGTTTGTCTTGCAACATGTGAGTTGGTACACAAGTGCTCCACCATCGCAGGTGACATTGTGACCTGCATCACTAACCTACTGTCAGAATACGACTTGGCGGCACAACTCCACTGGGAAAATGACTAGCTGAAACAACGAATAGCACACACTTACAATGAGTTCATCACAGCTCATTCCTCCCTACTGAAACTGCAGTCCACAGTCCTGCCACCTAATCATGTTTCTCCAGCAGACACCAGTTCGGACACTTATCAGGTTAGTCCAAAAACATTAATTGCATGTGATGACTCGTGTCCGGTAGACTCCACATCCCCAACACACTCACCACATTCACTGCCATATGTGTCAGACAGTGCTTCTAATAACAGTCGTGCGCACGATACGACCATGTCCACCAACACGGGCAGCCACATGATTCGGTGGCCATCACTGTTCCCCGTGTGACACCAACACCGCTCTCGCCCGTGCCGGTACCAAGTGCAAGGTTGACAGCAGACAGTCACCATGCATTCAGACCTGCTCCACACTGTGTGCGCAGCCACCTTCTCCAAACAAGCGCAAGCCGTGCTCACATACTAGACACATGACTTTCATGCTGCCTTTTCCCACTTGCACTAACGGCAACGCCTCGTCGTTCCCTATCCGTCTAAAAACTTCACATCAGGACACTGGTCAGTATCGTGTGCAGTTATCAGTTTCTTCTGTCACTGACAGAATGACACACAAGATAGTTTCCACTGCCAGCCCTCCTATTAGGCACAAGGTTAGAAGCCTCAACCCTATTAAGTTGCGCGCAGCCTGGCAGCAAATTAATAAACTTTTGGAGGCAGGTATCCTGCAACTGTCAGACAGCAACTGGTCTTTACCAATCCACCTCTTCCTCAAACATGACAGTTCTTTCCGAATGTGCAGCGACTACAGACGTTTAAACGCTCGTACTGTCATGGACAATTACCCCGTGCCTGACATAAATGATTTCACTCATATATTATCAGGCGCTACAATCTTCAGTGTTATTGACTGTAAACGTGCCTACCACCAGATTCCCGTAGTGCCGGATGACATCCCTAAAACAGCTATTACCATGCCACTTGGTTTGTTCCAATACAGCTTCATGCCATTCAGCCTAAAAAATGCAGCACAAATGTGGCAGTGTTTCATTGACTCCATCTTATGACAGTTCGAGTTTTGCTTCACATATCTGGATGACAAACTAATTTTCAGCAAGTCAGCTGAGGAACTTGAAAATCATTTATCCATGGTCCTCCAGATCTTGAACTACAATGGCGTCAAGGTCAACAAAGAAAAATTCCAGTTGTGTCAGCCTTCTGTCACATTCTTGGGTTATACCATCTCCACCGACGGAATACAGCCTCCCAAATCTTGTGTGTGCACCATCACTTCACTGCCACCCCCAGCTACTTACAAAGAACTCCGACATTTCCTGGGCACAATAAATTACTACTGTCGTCACCTGCATTGTGCTGCCGCTATGCAGGCCCTGCTGACAGACTCGCTGTCGGGTAAACAGACTTCAGGTCTTCGCTGGACTGCACCTATGCTGGAGGCTTTCAGTGCATTAAAGACTTATTTAGCTCACGCTGTGAAACTTGCCCACCCTAACCCCTCGGCTGAGTTGTTCATCACTATGGACACCAGTGACATCGCAGTGGGAGTGGTGTTACAGCAGTGCAAGGCAGGCACGGTTTCCCCTCTTCATTTCTTCTCTAAAAAAACTATCAACAGCTCAGAAGAAATATTCCACTTTCGATAGAGAACTCCTTGCAGTCTACGAGGCCGTCAAACACACAGACATGGAGGGTCGCTCGTTCTTCATCCTCACGGGTCACAAACCACTTGCAGATGCTTTCTGCAACATCCCCCCCCCAAGGATGAGGAGCCAACCCCTCGGCGTTTCTGTCATTTTCATCTAGTCTACCATTTCACAACCGACGTTCACTACATCAAAGACACAGACAACACCGCCGCAGATTTTTTTTCATGGATCAATACTATTTCACGCGTCATTGACTTATCCAAGCTGTCCACTCTACAAGCCTCTGACGAGGAATCTCAAGCTCTCCTCACAGACCCTCAAACATCCCTTGTGTTTATGAAAGGTAAATTCCCTGGCATTGTGGATGACGTGTGGTGTGACTCTTCTACCAGTACCTTACTCCTGTTACTTCCACCTCCCCTGCACCGGCAGGCCTTCGACGCTCTGCATAACCTCACTCACTCTGGCATCCACACCACTGCATGGCTCATCTCTGACAGTTTCATTTGGAAAAATATAAAATGGGGTTGTCAGACCTGGGCACGCAGCTGCGTCCCCTGCCAATTCAACTAAATTGGCTGCCACCCCACCCCACCACTGGGCAAGTTCAACATCTCTCCAGGATGATTTCGTCATTTACATATCAATCTTATAAGTTTCCAGAATGAGATTTTCACTCTGCAGCGGAGTGTGCGCTGATATGAAACTTCCTGGCAGATTAAAACTGTGTGCCCAACCGAGACTCAAACTCGGGACCTTTGCCTTTCGCGGGCAGGAGAGCTTCTGTAAAGTTTGGAAGGTAGGAGACGAGATACTGGCAGAAGTAAAGCTGTGAGGCCGGGCGTGAGTCGTGCTTCGGTAGCTCAGATGGTAGAGCACTTGCCCGCGAAAGGCAAAGGTCCCGATTTCGAGTCTCCTCATGGATTGCTAGGTTCAGTTGTCTGACCACCATCACCACCGACTAGGGTCGGCAGTTTGAGTCTTCCATGTTAACCATTTTATGTAACATCTGCAGTGTAAAGAAAATTCACACCACAGCCTACCACCCACAAAGCAATAGGGTAGTGGAACGGTGGCAACGCACTCTAAAAACAGCGCTCAGGTGCCACAACCGCCTCTGGTCTGAAGCAGTTCCATGGGTACTGCTGCCTCCGCTCAACTTTCCAGCCTGTCTTACAGGGAACTATCTCAGAATTCATTTTCGGGAAGAACCCCATCCTACCAGGGGAACTCATTCAGCCTCAAGTCCCTGAAGACTTCTCCTCCTCCCCGGATTTCATAAGTCACATGTGCACCCACTTCAAACGTGCATGCCTGCACCCACCTATCAGCCACTCCCCACCAGATACTTATGGGCCAACCGCTCTCAACACTTGCTCCCATGTAATGCTGAGAGACGATTCGGTCCGACAACCTCTGCAACGACCTTATCTCAGCCCCTTTAAAGTCCTCTGGCAGGGTGATACAACTTTCAATATCATCGTCAAAGACAGTCCGCAAACTGTTTCATTACACCGACTCAAACCAGCATTCGTGGACCCCGACGTCCCTCTGCTGGCTCAGTCTGATTCTCCTAATGACTCTACCACCAGTCTCCCTCCTGCCGTGGAATCTGACAATGTTTCTCCTCGGGCCACCACGCCATTTTGTTCGCCTGACGCCTCCCCGTCGCCTTTCGCGGGTTTCTCAGACACGTCACCCTCCACCCCCTGCTACCTCATTGACTACGGAGGCACCCTCTCCCATAGTCACCCTGCTCTGCAACGTACCCCCATACCACATTGATGACATTTCAATCGTCACTCTCGACGACCGAGTTCTCATTCTACTCACAGACCCCGCGGCACCGCCACCCAATGACCAGTTAAACTTCAGTGTTGTGCATAGTCTCACCCTCCCTCATGAGTGCGATTTGACGACAATTTGTGCCTTCATCTCGCCGGACAGCTTGATTAGCATCAGGGCTTGCCACACCTAAACCCCCTGACATCCGCCATTCAACCCGCCTGCTCTCAGACTGGCCGCCACATCGTCCGTCCTCTCTGGCTCAATGACTTTGAGGTGGACCTGCCTCCCGTCGCTCCGCCTCCGCACCCTACTCTGGTCAGTGTGGAGGTCCCAGTTGTGTGCCTACCAGCTCATACAACCATCAACAGCGTCGATGCCCACATGGTTTTCCCTCAAGACTCACATGCGGCACTCCGTGTGTGACATCGATAGGTCCTATCGACCATAGACAACTTTAATCTTTGAGACTCAGGTCGCTCATCCGAGAATCTTTGGGACTCAGGTCCCTCAATCGAGCTGTCACATTAATTCAGTCTGTTCTTATATCTTGTACTGTGTGTCGTGTATGATAATTGTCGAAATATATGTATGGCAGATGTTGGTGGGGACAGTTTATTCCGTATACCACTATTTGTATCCTGTTCCCATAAGATGAATAAACTACAATTTGCAATTTCATCAGTAGATGTTAGTGAAAGCAATGCCTATAACATCAGACATAATTATTTTATGATAAATATGCATTAGACACTACATATGTTATTCAAATTCTACACATAAGAAAAAAATCAGTTGTTAATAAAAGGGATCAAATTTTTACCGGCAAGGTTATAACTGCAGCACTCCATAGCTGTGGGAATTCAAACACTGAACAGTGGCACATACTGAAATAATTCATTACATAAATTTCAACCTCCCCCCATGAACCATGGACCTTGCCATTGGTGGGGAGGCTTGCATGCCTCAGCGATACAGATAGCCGTACCGTAGGTGCAACCACAACGGCGGGGTATCTGTTGAGAGGCCAGACAAACGTGTGGTTCCTGAAGAGGGGCAGCAGCCTTTTCAGTAGTTGCAAGGGCAACAGCCTGAATGATTGACTGATCTGGCCTTGTAACAATAACCAAAATGGCCTTGCTGTGCTGGTACTGCGAACGGCTGAAAGCAAGGGGAAACTACGGCCGTAATTTTTCCCGAGGGCATGCAGCTTTACTGTATGATTAAATGATGATGGCGTCCTCTTGGGTAAAATATTCCAGAGGTAAAATAGTCCCCCATTCAGATCTCCAGGCGGGGACTACACAAGAGGATGTCGTTATCAGGAGAAAGAAAACTGGCGTTCTACGGATCGGAGCGTGGAACGTCAGATCACTTAATCGGACAGGTAGGTTAGAAAATTTAAAAAGGGAAATGGATAGGTTAAAGTTAGATATAGTGGGAATTAGTGAAGTTCGGTGGCAGGAGGAACAAGACTTTTGGTCAGGTGATTACAGGGTTATAAATACAAAATCAAATAGGGGTAATGCAGGAGTACGTTTAATAATTAATAGGAAAATAGGAATGTGGGTAAGCTACTACAAACAGCATAGTGAACGCATTATTATGGCCAAGATAGATATGAAGCCCACACCTACTACAGTAGTACAAGTTTATATGCCAACTAGCTCTGCAGATGACGAAGAAATTGAAGAAATGTATGATGAGATAAAAGAAATTATTCAGATAGTGAAGGGTGACGAAAATTTAATAGTCATGGGTGACTGGAATTCGGTAGTAGGAAAAGGGAGAGAAGGAAATGTAGTAGGTGAATATGGATTTGGGGTTAGAAATGAAAGAGGAAGCCGCCTGGTAGAATTTTGCACAGAGCACAACTTAATCATAGCTAACACTTGGTTTAAGAACCATGAAAGAAGGTTGTATACATGGAAGAACCCTGGAGATACTAAAAGGTATCAGATAGAATATATAACGGTAAGACAGAGATTTAGGAACCAGGTTTTAAATTGTAAGACATTTCCAGGGGCAGATGTGGACTCTGACCACAATCTATTGGTTGTGACCTGTATATTAAAACTGAAGAAACTGCAAAAAGGTGGGAACTTAAGGAGATGGGACCTGGATAAACTGAAAGAACCAGAGGTTGTACAGAGTTTCAGGGAGAGCATAAGGGAACAATTGACAGGAATGGGGGAAAGAAATACAGTAGAAGAAGAATGGGTAGCTTTGAGGGATGAAGTAGTGAAGGCAGCAGAGGATCAAGTAGGTAAAAAGACGAGGGCTAGCAGAAATCCTTGGGTAACAGAAGAAATATTGAATTTAATTGATGAAAGGAGAAAATATAAAAATGCAGTAAATGAAGCAGGCAAAAAGGAATACAAACGTCTCAAAAATGAGATCGACAGGAAGTGCAAAATGGCTAAGCAGGGATGGCTAAAGGACAAATGTAAAGATGTAGAGGCTTATCTCACTAGGGGTAAGATAGATACTGCCTACAGCAAAATTAAAGAGACCTTTGGAGATAAGAGAACCACCTGTATGAATATCAAGAGCTCAGATGGAAACCCAGTTCTAAGCAAAGAAGGGAAAGCAGAAAGGTGGAAGGAGTATATAGAGGGTCTATAAAATGGCGATGTACTTGAGGACAGTATTATGGAAATGGAAGAGGATGTAGATGAAGATGAAATGGGAGATACGATACTGCGTGAAGAGTTTGACAGAGCACTGAAAGACCTGAGTCAAAAAAAGACCCCCGGAGTAGACAAATTCCATTGGAACTGCTGACGGCCTTGGGAGAGCCAGTCCTGACAAAACTCTACCATCTGGTGAGCAATATGTATGAAACAGGCGAAATACCCTCAGACTTCAAGAAGAATATAATAATTCCAATCCCAAAGAAAGCAGGTGTTGACAGATGTGAAAATTACCGAACTATCAGTTTAATAAGCCACAGCTGCAAAATACTAACACGAATTCTTTACAGACGAATGGAAAAACTGGTAGAAGCGGACCTCGGGGAACATCAGTTTGGATTCCGCAGAAATATTGGAACACGTGAGGCAATACTGACCCTACGACTTATCTTAGAAAATAGATTAAGGAAAGGCAAACCTACATTTCTAGCATTAGTAGACTTAGAGAAAGCTTTTGACAATGTTGACTGGAATACTCTCTTTCAAATTCTAAAGGTGGCCAGGGTAAAATACAGGGAGCGAAAGGCTATTTACAATTTGTACAGAAACCAGATGGCAGTTATAAGAGTCGAGGGACATGAAAGGGAAGCAGTTGTTGGGAAGGGAGTAAGACTGGGTTGTAGCATCTCCCCGATGTTATTCAATCTGTATATTGAGCAAGCAGTAAAGGAAACAAAAGAAAAATTCGGAGTAGGTATTAAAATCCATGGAGAAGAAATAAAAACTTTGAGGTTCGCCGATGACATTGTAATTCTGTCAGAGACAGCAAAGGACTTGGAAGCGCAGTTGAATGGAATGAATAGCATCTTGAAAGGAGGATATAAGATGAACATCAACAAAAGCAAAACGAGGATAATGGAATGTAGTCTAATTAAGTCGGGTGATGCTGAGGGAATTAGATTAGGAAATTAGACACTTAAAGTAGTAAAGGAGTTTTGCTATTTGGGGAGCAAACTAACTGATGATGGTCGAAGTAGAGAGGATATAAAATGTAGACTGGCAATGGCAAGGAAAGCGTTTCTGAAGAAGAGAAATTTGTTAACATCGAGTATAGATTTAAAAGTCAGGAAGTCATTTCTGAAAGTATTTGTATGGAGTGTAGCCATTTATGGAAGTGAAACATGGACGATAAATAGTTTGGACAAGAAGAGAATAGAAGCTTTCGAAATGTGGTGCTACAGAAGAATGCTGAAGATTAGATGGGTAGATCACATAACTAATGAGGAAGTATTGAATAGGATTGGGAGAAGAGGAGTTTGTGGCACAGCTTGACCAGAAGAAGGGATTGGTCGGTAGGACATGTTCTGAGGCATCAAGGGATCACCAATTTAGTATTGGAGGGCAGCGTGGTGGGTAAAAATCGTAGAGGGAGACCAAGAGATGAATACACTAAGCAGATTCATAAGGATGTAAGTTGCAGTAGGTACTGGGAGATGAAGAAGCTTGCACAGGATAGAGTAGCATGGAGAGCTGCATCAAACCAGTCTCAGGACTGAAGACCACAACAACAACAACATAAATTTCAACTGAAATACTTAAAAACAATAGTAAATAAAAATTATAAAAAGATTATTAAATATAAAACTAAAATTATGGAAGGAAGGAAGTGGGGCCCTTTATTTTAATTGAGAGGAACCACTGATATTTATGGTGGAATAGCAGACTACACTTATAACATCAAGATCATTAATCATTACAGTTATGCTGCGAAGCACTGAGATAATCTGTAAGTCGATTACATATCAATAACATCAAGGCTATACCTGCAGTGCGTGAGGCTGCTGGAATTTGAACATAGGAATGTGGCACATATGGAAATAATCAAAACATAAATTTCAAGCAAAATATATAAAACAATAGCACAAGACAAAATCAAACTTTCAAAAAATCAAAAAGTATAAAATTGTTACAATATGAAAGAAAAAGTGCAGGGACATTTATGGCCTAATAGCAGGTTACACTTATAACATTGATATCGTCAGTCAGTACAATTACATTATAAAACACTATTGGGATGCCAAATGTCCTTTTCAAACAAAATATGATGGAGCCATAGTTGGGTTGTTAAAACAAAACAAAAAAAAATTGATTTAAATGCATTGCACCAAAATTAAGTTCATCATGCAAAATGTACAAATGTTTAAGAAAAATTAAGCAGAACTACAAGTTTTTACCATTTGAAAAGAGACAATTAATGAAAAAAAATACATTCTATATCTATAACATGAAATAAAAATAAATACAGATATTGTTTAAGACATTTCACATTTTCTGTTGGAAGGCTAACGACTTGTGCCTGTCGCTTTGATCACTATTTGATTTCTGTTGTGAAATGTGGGATCCTCAAACCTCCACAGTTACAAATCAACACACAAAATAAGTCAGATTAATTTTTAAAAGATCAAAACATTTCTGAAGCATCCCTTTTCAGATCTGTATTTCACCAGCATTCGACAACAATCATGCACAATGCTCTCTTGTAGCCATGATATATATAGGCATTTTTTGCATATCTTATAAAGCAATAAAAGAGAGGAGTATTTATTTAGATAGGTAACTTTAAGAAATGTTACTCTCTGTGTGTTAGCTATTTTTCAGAGGGTCACAGCAATGGGTTATAATTTTTTAAAATGCAACGTTATGTACGTAAGAGGTACATTACATTTGTAGAATTGTGGACAGTTGGAAATGTGTCTCACGGGAAGTGTGCAAGGGATAACTCCCTGCAGTCGCGCTATTCATCTGTGTCCTAGGTGGCTCAGATGGGTAGAGTGTCTGCCATGTAAGCAGGAGATCCTGGGTTTGAGTCCCGGTCAGGGCACACATTTTCAGCTGTCCACATCGAGGTATGTCAACAACACCTGTCGGCAGCTGAGGGTTTCAGTTAGTCATCATTTATTCCAGGGAAAAGCTGCACGGTCAATAACAGTAATCTGTTCTTTCGAGAACAGTTACTGTCTTCATATATATATATATATATATATATATATATATATATATATATATATATATCAGAGGGAAACATTCCACGTGGAAAAAATATATCTAAAAAGAAAGATGATGAGACTTACCAAACAAAAGCGCTGGCAGGTCGATAGACACACAAACAAACACAAACATACACACAAAATTCTAGCTTTCACAACAAACGGTTGCTTCGTCAGGAAAGAGGGAAGGAGAGGGAAAGATGAAAGGAGGTGGGTTTTAAGGGAGAGGGTAAGGAGTCATTCCAATCCCAGGAGCGGAAAGACTTACCTTAGGGGGAAAAAAGGACGGGATTGGAATGACTCCTTACCCTCTCCCTTAAAACCCACCTCCTTTCATCTTTCCCTCTCCTTCCCTCTTTCCTGACGAAGCAACCGTTTGTTGCGAAAGCTAGAATTTTGTGTGTATGTTTGTGTTTGTTTGTGTGTCTATCGACCTGCCAGCGCTTTTATTTGGTAAGTCTCATCATCTTTCTTTTTATATATATATATATATATATATATATATATATATATATATATATATATATATATATATATACTCCTGGAAATTGAAATAAGAACACCGTGAATTCATTGTCCCAGGAAGGGGAAACTTTATTGACATATTCCTGGGGTCAGATACATCACATGATCACACTGACAGAACCACAGGCACATAGACACAGGCAACAGAGCATGCACAATGTCGGCACTAGTACAGTGTATATCCACCTTTCGCAGCAATGCAGGCTGCTATTCTCCCATGGAGACGATCGTAGAGATGCTGGATGTAGTCCTGTGGAACGGCTTGCCATGCCATTTCCACCTGGCGCCTCAGTTGGACCAGCGTTCGTGCTGGACGTGCAGACCGCGTGAGACGACGCTTCATCCAGTCCCAAACGTGCTCAATGGGGGACAGATCCAGAGATCTTGCTGGCCAGGGTAGTTGACTTACACCTTCTAGAGTACGTTGGGTGGCACGGGATACATGCGGACGTGCATTGTCCTGTTGGAACAGCAAGTTCCCTTGCCGGTCTAGGAATGGTAGAACGATGGGTTCGATGACAGTTTGGATGTACCGTGCACTATTCAGTGTCCCCTCGACGATCACCAGTGGTGTACGGCCAGTGTAGGAGATCGCTCCCCACACCATGATGCCGGGTGTTGGCCCTGTGTGCCTCGGTCGTATGCAGTCCTGATTGTGGCGCTCACCTGCACGGCGCCAAACACGCATACGACCATCATTGGCACCAAGGCAGAAGCGACTCTCATCGCTGAAGACGACACGTCTCCATTCGTCCCTCCATTCACGCCTGTCGCGACACCACTGGAGGCGGGCTGCACGATGTCGGGGCGTGAGCGGAAGATGGCCTAACGGTGTACGGGACCGTAGCCCAGCTTCATGGAGACGGTTGCGAATGGTCCTCGCCGATACCCCAGGAGCAACAGTGTCCCTAATTTGCTGGGAAGTGGCGGTGCGGTCCCCTACGGCACTGCGTAGGATCCTACGGTCTTGGCGTGCATCCGTGTGTCGCTGCGGTCCGGTCCCAGGTCGACGGGCACGTGCACCTTCCGCCGACCACTGGCGACAACATCGATGTACTGTGGAGACCTCACGCCCCACGTGTTGAGCAATTCGGCGGTATGTCCACCCGGCCTCCCGCATGCCCACTATACGCCCTCGCTCAAAGTCCGTCAACTGCACATACGGTTCACGTCCACGCTGTCGCGGCATGCTACCAGTGTTAAAGACTGCGATGGAGCTCCGTATGCCACGGCAAACTGGCTGACACTGACGGCGGCGGTGCACAAATGCTGCACAGCTAGCGCCATTCGACGGCCAACACCGCGGTTCCTGGTGTGTCCGCTGTGCCGTGCGCGTGATCATTGCTTGTACAGCCCTCTCGCAGTGTCCGGAGCAAGTATGGTGGGTCTGACACACCGGTGTCAATGTGTTCTTTTTTCCATTTCCAGGAGTGTATATATTAAAGGCTACCCAGCCATTGACCTTCATCTGTGCGAATGCGCACAGGTTGCCCAAACTCTTACGGGAATCGCCAAAGCATGCGCAAGTAATGAGTGAATGGGCAAATGTCTATAAGGTACATTACATTTGTAGAATTGTGGACAGTTGGAAATGTGAGTCTCACGGGAAGCGTGCAAGGGATAAGTCCCTGCAGTCGCGCTATTCATCTGTGTCCTCAGTGGCTCAGATGGGTAGAGCGTCTGCCATGTAAGCAGGAGATCCCGGGTTCGAGTCCCGGTCGGGGCACACATTTTCAGCTGTCCACATCGAGTTATATCAACAACGCCTGTCGGCAGCTGAGGGTTTCAGTTAGTCATCATTTATTCCAGGGAAAAGCTGCACGGTCAATAACAGTAATCTGTTCTTTCGAGAACAGTTACTGTCTTCATATATATATTTCTGTAATGTTTTCAAGGGGACAATTTGTACATAGTTATATTCCAGCTCTGCCAAATAAGGAAATGCCAAATATTCAGAGTATACACAAAACTTAGTAAGCTAGCTTGTTCAAGAAGGACAGCAATTCTCATTCACATGGCACAAAATTTCTGGGCTACTAAATAAAATTTCAAAAACAATTTCAGGAAATTAATCCTAACAATTTGAATCATATTCTTCATAATTCAGTTTTATGGACTCAGCTTTAAATGAACAGTGGAGGCTAAAAAATGACAATACATCACAACTAAAGGTGATATGAGTGCTAGTCACATATTTTGAAAAATCTTAAAATCCTGGTTCAAATAAAATGCAGTTGCGTTATAGTGTTTTTGAATAAACCTTGATATAGTCATGTCAAAAGTCTAAATATATATTCCCCCTCACATTACCTATTTCCATACATAAAAAATTCCATTTAACATGGGATGACATGAATAAAATATTTAGTTATACATTAGTGTCTAATTCTAAATGAACCCATGTAAAATATTTTATTTAACTAGAACATCTAGTCTTACAGCGAGTTGTGGCTATAATTGCATCTCTTGTGTACACATATGTAATTAAGACTGGGGAGATACTTTCAAGTAGTTCTAAGCGGCTATTAAAAATAACAAGGTGCTCAGTACAAATAACATGAAAGTTAAGGGCAGGACCAGTACTGAACAGGCCTTCTGTTAAAGAAGGGTAGCTCATGCTGAATCCTTCCATCAGTATTGGTTCTTTGTCAACTTTCTACGATTTAAAAACTGAAGCATCATGCCTCTCTTCTCAGCACACTCGATTAGAGCACTTCCTGAAGCTCTGCCATCAGGAGTAAACTTTCCTTTTTTTCTCTTTGTGCATAATCAGTAAGCATCTGATTTTCTTATCAATAACTTTATATTTTATGCCTGTTCTGTACTGGTCCTGCCCTTAACTTCTATGGTTTCATTCATGTTAATTGTACCTGAGTACTTTGTTATTTTTAATAGCTGCTTAAAACTACATGAAAGTATCTCCCCAGTCTTAATTACATATGTGTACCCAAGAGACATAATTATAGTCACAACGCGCTGTGAGACTAGATGTTCTAGTTAAATAAAGTATTTTACATAGGTTCATTGAGAATTAGACACTTAGGTATAACTAAATGTTTTATTCATGTCATCCCATGTTACATGGATTTTATTGTGTATGGAAATAAGGAATGCAAGAGGGAATATGTATTTTGACTTTTGTCATGATTGGATCAAGGTTTATTCAAGAACACTATAACAAGACATGCAATTGCATTTTATTTTAATCAGGATTTTAAGATTTCTTCAAAATATGAATTTGACTAACACTCATCTTGTTGTGACGTATTGTCATTTTTTAGCCTCCACTGTTCATTTAAATCTTAGTTCATAAAACTGTATTGTAAAGAATATGATTCAAATTGTTAGGACTAATTTCCTGAAATTGGTTTTCAAATTTTATTTAGTAGCCCAGAAATTTTGTGTCAAGTAAATGAGAGATTTTACCATAGAGGGCACCCAATTTCCAATTTCCAAGGAAATGAAAAGTAGGAATTCGGATTCTGGGGGTCTACAACATCATGCAAACAATGAGTTGGGGCATTCTGAAACCTGCTTTAAACAACAAATCCATACAGTCAAACACAGAAACTTAAATTCTCTAGCCACTTTTAATGTAAACTTTCTCTTAAAAACAGGAAAACTTAAAACTTTAATAAACTTGGTAAAGGAGAAAAAAATATAATGATGAAGCACCACAAGAAACAAGATTTACTGATGAACATCCTTCCAGTGCTGAAGGATTTTCAAAAGAAAACCAGGGAGCAGAGTTATGAAAAATGTACCCCAATTTGGAACAGGTTTCATTGTAAACAAAAGCATATTAAACTCAATAATAGAATTTAAATTGATTAATTACAGATTTTTCACATTAACATTTAAATCATCAAACAAAGTTTACACTATTTTAAAGACACATGCACCAACAGATGAGAAAAACAGAACACAGGAAGAGCAAACAGAAAATTCTTGGCAAATTATATCCAACACTCTAGATCACATTCTATCAAAAAACACAGTGTTACTACTTGGAGACTTTAATGCACAAATTGGCAAAGAACATCAGCACTAGGAAAATTCCCTGCACATAAAAGAACCAATGCAAATGGAGAAAGACTCTTAAGCATATGTGGGGTTCGCCTCTGGTAGCTGAGTGGTCTGTGCAACAGAATGTCAATCCTAAGGGTCCGGGTTCGATTCCCGGCTGGGTCAGAGATTTTCTTTGCTTAGGGATTGGGTGCTGTGTTGTCCTAATCATCATCATTTGATCCCCATCGACGTGTAAGTTGCCGAAGTGGCGTCAAATTGAAAGACTTGCATCCGGCGAACTGTCTACCCGATGGGAGGCCCTAGTCACACGACATTTCCATTTCAGCCTATATGGGCAGCATAACATCGTACTAAAATCTACATTCTTCAAAAAAACTTCCTAGAAAACAAACTACATGGGAATTACCAAATCCAATTTGTGATGAAAAATGACATGATCACATTGCTATAAATAGACACTCTGCAGTGTAGGTAATCAATGTAAAAGTAGCCAATAGCACTGGTTTAAATTCAGACCACTGCCTGTCCATCATTACATTCAAGGTAAATTTTGACATACAGAAGTTATCTAGAGAAAATGATTACAAAATGCAGTTGAAAAAAAAATAATACTTAAACATTGGAAGCAACTTAAGAAAGACATTCTTGAGACTGCGGAAGAAAATATCCATCTTAAAAAGAAATGACAACATGCTTGGAACACAAATAAAAATTATAAGAACAGGAATAATTTTATAGAAGCAAGGAAACATGCATCAAAAGGTCTCAAGAAGATCAGAGTACAACATATAAAAGATCAATTAATGTCAATTGAGACAGACTTTAAGCAGAACAACACAAGGAACTTTTATAAAACATTCAAAATGCCTCCAAGTTTACAGATTATAGAGTCAAAAATGCAAAAGACTGCATATAATAACATGGAGAACTGCACAATACTTGGGGGCTACTTCAAAGAATTACACAGTTGTGATCCACTGAAAGAAGAATTTAATTTTGGTAATGTAATCAAAATACAACCAGACTCAAAGCCACCAACAATAGAGGAAATCAAGGAAATCATAAAAAACTTAAAAATAACAAAGCATCAGGAGAAGAGAATGAAGTTCTGAATTGTGAAAACACTGTAGTGACAACATTATTCTATGTCTAACAGAAACCATTAATGAAATTTGGACAAAAGACAGCTTACCATCAGAATGGACATTAGCATTGATACATCCACTGCATAAAAAAAGAAATAAATCTAATCTTAACAATTATAGATGGATATCCTTCTTACCAGTGACGTATAAGGTCCTGTCTGTGGCGCTTTTAAAGAGAGCTGAAGGAATACTTGACCCACGACCCACAAGTAGGAGAGTATCAAACAGGATTTAGGAAGAGAAGGTCTCGTGCAGAACAAATACTAAATCTAAAGAGCATAATAGAAATGAGGAAATCAGAAACCTGAAATACGTGATAACTTTCGTAGATTTTAAAAACACATATAGCTCAATTGATAGAAAAACACTGACCAAGATGTTAAAGGAATTCATACACAACAATAAAACAACAGAAATAATTAATGAAACACAAGCACAAAATCAAAAGTAAAATTTATTGGTGAACTGTCAAAATCGTTCGAAATAAAATCAGGAGTAAGACAAGGAGATGGTTAATTGACCCTACATTTTAACTGCATGTTACAGAAGGTAGTGAGAAAATTGAGAAAATCCATCAATACTAAGGGTGTCTGACTAGGAAGAAACACATATAAAATCAGTATAGGTTGTATAGCTTTTGCAGATGACATGGCATTAATTACTGACTGATTGGATATTGCCAGAGAACAAAATGTAGAACAACAGTAGCAAGCGGACAAAATGGGACTAACAATATCATTTGAAAAAAACACATTCATAACAACACAATATCTAAAATAAACTGTTTTAAATACCTAGTAGAATGGGTAATTTCTACGGCTATCTTTTCTTTTGTGTTGCTTACACAAAAGAAAAGATAGCTGTAGAAAATAGAGTACATAAAATGGAAAGGGCATACCAAATAATAAAAAACATATATAACAAAAAGAACTTTGTTGTGTAACACAAAACTAAGACACTATCAAACAGTGGTAAGGTCTGAAAAACTATGCAGCAGTAACACTTAAAACTAACAAGATTTGGGGATCTTGAAAAACTAGAAAAAGTTGAAAGAAGAATTCTAGGAAACTTTTGGGAGCTGGAAGTAACACCAATGTTGTATACAAATTAAGATCAAACAGAGAGAACTATATGAAAATAGAAAAGCTAACTGATGTAATGAGGAAACCAAAACTACAGTTTTATGGTCACATATACCAAATAGATAATAACAGACTAACTAGGACGATCGTCAATTTATTAAAGCTCACATGGTTCACTGAAATAGACAAAGCTATTAAAAACACAGGACTTATAAGGGGCATTCAAAAACAAATGAGCTAGAGTCTGGAATGCACAAACCGGTAACAGGAAGGTAATATCGTGGTGTGTGTAATGGGGTGTGGTTCCCACCAGAGTGTGGAAGTTCATAGGCCATTGCTAGAGGTCACGCATGCACATCACGTGACTATACAGAGCTAGCAGCAGCATGCATCAATCATCCAACACTGCCAGTCACATTTCAAACAGTGACATGGAGGCGTCAATAGAAGAGCAAAGAGGTGTTGTTCGTTTTCTGACAGAGGAAGGAGTAGGTGAAACGAACATTCGTCAGCAAACACTGCTTGTCCCTTGCAAGGGTCGCATGGCACAAGTGCTTCAGGGATGGATGGGTGTCGTTAGCTGATGATACACAGTCTGGAGCACCACACTACGTTACCAATGACATCGTCCAGCTTGTGGATGCACTCATTACCCAGGACCACGAGTGACCGTGAAAGCCATAGACGCTGTGGTCGGATTGAAAGTTGGAAGTGTTCATACCATCATGAAGGAATGACTGCACATGCACAAAATGTGTGTCCAATGGGTGCCCCACAGTCTTCAACCACACCAGGAAGCATGTCGAATGGCCCACTGTCTTGGTCATCTGCAAGGCTATGCTCGAGAAGGGAATGCATTCCTGGCACAAGTGGTGTCATCACTTCAAACCAGAGTCAAAACGACAAAGTTTCAAGTGGAAGCATCCAGGGTCACCACCACAAAAATAAGCCAAGGCCATCCACATGAGTGCAGGAAAGGTTATGCTGATGTTTTTCTTTGGCCAAGATGGCCTCCTTCTGATTCACTTCCTGCAGCACGGGACAACAGTGAATGCCCAGCATTACTTGCAAACTTTGACCACCATTCACCAAGTGATCAAATAAAAATGACCAGGCAATCTCACCTGTGGGGTCATTATGCTCCACAACAATGCAAAGCCTCATATGGCCACACAGTCACAGCACTCATGCAGAAATTCAAATGGGAGGTTCTTGGCCACAATACAGTCTGAACCTCTCCCCTGTGATAACACAATTTTTGGTCCCCTTAAAAAGGTTCTAAGGGGCAAACGATTCACCTCGGATGACAATGTCCAGCTGTGCGTGCGGAACTGGTGAACTTCGCAGCCCCCGGAATTTTATGAGACAGCCATTGACCACCTTGTGTCATAGTGGGACAAGTGTCCCAACAGCCAGAGTCAATACTTCTAACATACAGGTACTGGTTTCTGCAGTTATGCATCCATTTCGTTTCTTTTTGAACACCCCTTATAGAAGGGGCATAATAGATAACAGAATACTTTTTAGAGAAGCAACACAAAAGACAGATTTCAAGAAAGAAAGATGTCTACAAAAGGAAGAAAGTAGATCCACAAAGAAAAGGAATGACACTCTTGAAGGATAAAGGAAGTCTGGGAGCAACAAAAATTAAATACAAAGAAGCAGAACCAAAATTGATTTATTGTACCTTCCACAAGGGTTATTTGAATAAATGAATAAAAATAAAGGCAATCATCGAAACATTTAGCTTCTGTGTTGATCCCATTACCCCAGATAACTTGCACACATGCACATACAGAGACATGAATCAGTAACTGAGTCAAAAGACAATAGCCTGACAAAATATGGGACTTGTGATAAAATTAGTTGACAATAGAGGCTACACAATAAAAAACCACAAATTTCTGATATCTCTGAATGGTGCACCACTAATAAAAGTAAATACAATAGCACGCACACAAAATCTTAGATATATTGATCCAAGCCAACACAAATTTAGTATCTCCAGTTGCCCTAAAATAATCCGTATGCCCAAATGTTTGAAAATCGGGTAGGTACCTCAAACAGTTCTGAACAATTGTAACACTGAAGGTCCAGTGTTACCTTAGTAACTGACTCACAGTGTTTACACCTATGATAGCTGCCTTAAAACTATAAAAGTCAGAGAACAATGTTTTACACATAAAAGATTTGCTAAGTAATTACAAAATTTGTACTCCACAAATTTCTAACACTAAAATTCCTAGACTCAGATGTGTTGATACACCTCTTGTATAGGTATTTCCAGACATCACTCCAAGCAAGTGTAGTGATGGTTCCTTTGAAAGGACATGGCTGATTTCCTTCCCTATCCTTGAAACATTTCCGAGCTTGTGCTCCGTCTCCAATAACCTCGCTGTAGAAGGGATGGTAAACCCTAATCTTCTTCCTTATTCTATAGGGAACAATCCAGAAGTCTTCCACTCAACCTAAAAGTCTTCCGCTCGCACCTTACTGTTAGATTTAACTACAGCTTATGTATTATTATAGTAAGGGCTAGACATCATATAAAGAGAAAACAGTATACCTACTTACTTTAAAATGACTTAAATTATTTCATGGGGTAACAGTCCTTCCAAACATGGCACACTGAAATACTTAGGAATGCACAATAAGAGGTACACAATTGAATCTTACATCTAGATCAAAGTTATACTATAGCTTCAGCTTGGGTGCATCATTGGAAAAATGCCAATATAGCTAAATATTAATAAAAATGTCATAATAGAAGTAGGTGATAATATGTGAAGAACAAAAGTTTAAAATCTCTTCAATACAGCTGCCACAAGCAGGGCTTAAAATTTTAACACCAATAAAGGAAAATGAAGAACATATGAAGTGTAAGAGTGGCACATCTAGAATTCAGCTTGATGAAATGCATCCATGCATTCAGCATGTAAACAAACTTCAGCTGATAGGAGCCAGTGACATGTGTGGCAGGAAAAGCAAAAAAGGCGTGTGATATCACCAAAAGCATAATGGTTGCTCCAGCAGAGACTGGTGGAGAGGAGATACTCTTCACAGTGTAATATGTAGGTTCCACTTGTGGGGCAGGATAGAGATAGAGCACTGCATGCGTAAAGAGGGGAGAGTATGCAGTACTGCATGAGTTGTGAAAGGGAAGAGGTGAGGGTAGTATGTCCAGTGCCCTCAGCCATGTGTTCATTCTCTAAAGGATGACCTCAATGATGGTAGAGTCCATGCAGGATACAGAGGCTGGGGTGCAGTGACCAGTATTCATTCAAAGTGCTGGGCGAGTTCATTCATTTGGTTTGGAAGGGGGCGTCAGCATTGTTTGCAGCTTTCAACTGGGAGCAATCACAGAATCGAGGCACGGTCACTATAATCTTTCTCAAACACTTTTATAGAAAATATTTGGTAAAAAATTACATTTTTGCACTGCTTATAGCTTTATATGTGAGCTTCATAATGAGGTGCTCAGCATTTCGTCACTATTTGTAATTATTGTGACATTTTCATTTAAGTAAGACACTGTGTGAAATTAAAAGAAGTTTGCAGTGAAAAATAGGAGTTGCTAAGATATTGCATTTTGTGCATATTACATAATACGCTTTTGCTTACAAAATTTAACCAATCTCAAGAGAACTTCCATTATGTAGCTTACTCATTTGTGATTGCAATAAAGTCAGAATGAAACATCCATAACATTCCTCATATCTCAGAAACTGTTTGAGGTATGGAAATGAGATTTTGGTAAATGATAGAATGCAAAGAGGAGAGTATTTTGCCACATGGTTAGTATGCAAAACTTCATTAACTACCATGGTATTCCATTAACTACAGAATTTTGGATGGAAGAATGTAATCTCTAAGGACCATCGACAGCTGGTCAACTGACAAATGCGGTAGGTTTTGGAACAACATAAGTAAAGACATTATACATTTATTTTTGTACCAAGGATGTGCTTTTTCATTGGTTATTGGCCTTATTTTTACTCAGTTCCCCACGTAATCAACCACTGTTTCAAAGTCCTCTCGAAACTGTGACTGCACAACATGTTAGTGAGTTGACATTGTGTAAAATCTGATCTGTTATGGCAAAACGTGGCAAATCATAAGGGAACAATTGACAGGAATTGGGGAAAGAAATACAGTAGAAGAAGAATGGGTAGCTCTGAGGAATGAAGTAGTGAAGGCAGCAGAGGATCAAGTAGGTAAAAAGACGAGGGCTAGTAGAAATCCTTGGGTAACAGAAGAAATATTGAATTTAATTGATGAAAGGAGAAAATATAAAAATGCAGTAAATGAAGCAGGCAAAAAGGAATACAAACGTCTCAAAAATGAGATCGACAGGAAGTGCAAAATGGCTAAGTAGGGATGGCTAGAGGACAAATTTAAGGATGTAGAGGCTTGTCTCACTAGGAGTAAGATAGATACTGCCTACAGGAAAATTAAAGAGACCTTTGGAGAGAAGAGAACCACTTGTATGAATATCAAGAGCTCAGATGGCAACCCAGTTCTAAGCAAAGAAGGGAAGGCAGAAAGGTGGAAGAAGTATATAGAGGGTTTATACAAGGGCGATGTACTTGAGTACAATATTATGGAAATGGAAGAGGATGTACATGAAGATGAAATGGGAGATAAGATACTGCATGAAGAGTTTGACAGAGCACTGAAAGACCTGAGTCGAAACAAGGCCCCGGGAGTAGACAACATTCCATTAGAACTACTGATGGCCTTGGGAGAGCCAGTCCTGACAAAACTCTACCATCTGGTGAGCAAGATGTATGAGACAGGCGAAATACCCACAGACTTCAAGAAGAATATAATAATTCCAATCCCAAAGAAAGCAGGTGTTGACAGATGTGAAAATTACCGAACTATCAGTTTAATAAGTCACAGCTGCAAAATACTAACACGAATTCTTTACAGACGAATGGAAAAACTGGTAGAAGCGGACCTCGGGGAAGGTCAGTTTGGATTCTGTAGAAATGTTGGAACACGTGAGGCAATACTAACCCTAAGACTTATCTTAGAAGAAAGATTAAGAAAAGGCAAACCTACCTTTCTAGCATTTGTAGACTTAGAGAAAGCTTTTGACAACGTTAACTGGAATACTCTCTTTCAAATTCTGAAGGTGGCAGGGGTAAAATACAGGGAGCGAAAGGCTATTTACAATTTGTACAGAAACCAGATGGCAGTTATAAGAGTCGAGGGGCATGAAAGGGAAGCAGTGGTTGGGAAAGGAGTGAGACAGGGTTGTAGCCTCTCCCCGATGTTATTCAATCTGTATATTGAGCAAGCAGTAAAGGAAACAAAAGAAAAATTCGGAGTAGGTATTAAAATTCATGGAGAAGAAGTAAAAACTTTGAGGTTCGCCGATGACATTGTAATTCTGTCAGAGACAGCAAAGGACTTGGAAGAGCAGTTGAACGGAATGGACAGTGTCTTGAAAGGAGGATATAAGATGAACATCAACAAAAGCAAAACGAGGATAATGGAATGTAGTCAAATTAAATTGGGTGATGCTGAGGGGATTAGATTAGGAAATGAGACACTTAAAGTAGTAAAGGAGTTTTGCTATTTAGGGAGCAAAATAACTGATGATGGTCGAAGTAGAGAGGATATAAAATGTAGACTGGCAATGGCAAGGAAAGCGTTTCTGAAGAAGAGAAATTTGTTAAAATCGAGTATAGATTTAAGTGTCAGGAAGTCGTTTCTGAAAGTATTTGTATGGAGTGTAGCCATGTATGGAAGTGAAACATGGACGATAACCAGTTTGGACAAGAAGAGAATAGAAGCTTTCGAAATGTGGTGCTACAGAAGAATGCTGAAGATAAGGTGGGTAGATCACATAACTAATGAGGAGGTATTGAATAGGATTGGGGAGAAGAGAAGTTTGTGGCACAAGTTGATAAGAAGAAGGGATCGGTTGGTAGGACATGTTTTGAGGCATCAAGGGATCACAAATTTAGCATTGGAGGGCAGCGTGGAGGGTAAAAATCGTAGAGGGAGACCAAGAGATCAATACACTAAGCAGATTCAGAAGTATGTAGGTTGCAGTAGGTACTGGGAGATGAAGAAGCTTGCACAGGATAGAGTAGCATGGAGAGCTGCATCAAACCAGTCTCAGGACTGAAGACCACAACAACAACAACAACAACATATACTTCATGCACATATCATCATATTAACATCACTTTCTCTCAGAGCTATGACAACACATCATTACTTGACCAATATTTGCTGTCCTCGGGGGTAAGAGCAAAAGTAAATCATCTTTATAATATTCAATATAAGTGTAATTAGCTCTCTCATTATTAATCTTTTTCATCTATAATCATTGTACCTCATATTACACCACTTAATACATCATAGCTCCAAGCACTACGGCACATAATCCTTGAATGTATTGGATTAACCAGTTTTATATAGGCAACTACCACTTAAGAAAAAAAGGCATAGAAAGAGAAAGAGTAATGCAGACATAGATATGGTGTGGTGAGGGGGAGGTGTGGATGGGGGGGGGGGGGACAAAATTTAATTTTTCCTTGCATGGTGGCACCTATCATATACATGAGAGCAGTGGCAGGGTGTGAAAATCATTAGACTTCGTTCACTATGACAAAGTAATATATGTACAGATGCATGAAATATTAATATGCAAGAAATAAAAAATGTAATCATCTTTTTAACATTCAGTATTAGTGTAATTAACTCTTTCATTATTAATCTTTTTCATCCTTAATTATTATACTTCATATTACATCACTTAATACATCATAGCTTCATGCACTAGGGTACATTATCCTTGTAGAAGGAGAGAAGGAGAAAAATCTAATTTTTAGTCTCACAATATGGTATGTCACACAGCATCCTAGAGGTTACAGTGACAGGTGTTAATCATGTTCTGACGACTGTGTATGCACCTGCAGACCAACAGTCACCTACTCTCAGTAGTAATCTGATAGACACAAATAAAATTGAGAAAAGTAATGGTATGTGGCTTTCCTTCCAAGGCCTTGATGCTAGTATTACATCTGTACCCAGCCCTGAAACAAAAACTCACTCCTATCACTTCCTTGGCACACAGACAATTTTGATCCCATCCCAGATGCAGTGTAATGGGAAAAGAAGGAGGGTACCAACCCTTTAAACCCCTAATGTTTGTTGAGGCAGAAAGCTATTACCGTCAGTAGTAATGTAAACTGTTGTATATAGGAAAGATGGAAGAGGACCAAAAGGATTGTGACATGAAAGCAAACTGGAAAAATGTCAAGAACAGCTCATTCACTCTGTGGGCACTAATACACATCTTGCAAGCTTCAAGGTTCTGGAGATTAGCTGATAACTCTGCCCAATATTCATCTAAATGGAATAGGATGTAGATGAAGATGAAATGGGAGATACGATACTGCGTGAAGAGTTTGACAGAGCACTGAAAGACCTGAGTCAAAACAAGGCCCCGGGAGTAGACAACATTCCATTGGAACTACTGACAGCATTGGGAGAGCCAGTCCTGACAAAACTCTACCATCTGGTGAGCAAGATGTATGAGACAGGCGAAATACCCACAGACTTCAGGAAGAATATAATAATTCCAATCCCAAAGAAAGCAGGTGTTGACAGATGTGAAACTTACTGAACTATCAGTTTAATAAGTCACAGCTGCAAAATACTAACAAATTCTTTACAGACGAATGGAAAAACTGGTAGAAGCCGATCTCGGCAAAGATCAGTTTGGATTCCGCAGAAATGTTGGAACATGTGAGGCAATACTGACCTTACGACTTATCTTAGAAAATAGATTAAGGAAAGGCAAACCTACATTTCTAGCATTAGTAGACTTAGAGAAAGCTTTTGACAATGTTGACTGGAATACTCTCTTTCAAATTCTAAAGGTGGCCAGGGTAAAATACAGGTAGCGAAAGGCTATTTACAATTTGTACAGAAACCAGATGGCAGTTATAAGAGTCGAGGGACATGAAAGGGAAGCAGTTGTTGGGAAGGGAGTAAGACTGGGTTGTAGCCTGTCCCCGATGTTATTCAATCTGTATATTGAGCAAGCAGTAAAGGAAACAAAAGAAAAATTCAGAGTAGGTATTAAAGTCCATGGAGAAGACATAAAAACGTTGAGGTTCGCCAATGACATTGTAATTCTGTCAGAGACAGCAAAGGACTTGGAAGAGCAGTTGAACGGAATGGACAGTGTCTTGAAAGGAGGATATAAGATGAACATCAACAAAAGCAAAAAGAGGATAATGGAATGTAGTCTAATCAAGCCGGGTGATGCTGAGGAAATTAGATTAGGAAATGAGACAGTTAAAGTAGTAAAGGAGTTTTGCTATTTGGGGAGCAAAATAACTGATGATGGTTGAAGTAGAGAGGATATAAAATGTAGACTGGCAATGGCAAGGAAAGCGTTTCTGAAGAAGAGAAATTTGTTAGCATCTAGTATAGATTTAAGTGTCAGGAAGTTGTTTCTGAAAGTATTTGTATGGAGTGTAGCCATGTATGGAAGTGAAACATGGACGATAAATAGTTTGGACAAGGAGAGAATAGAAGCTTTCAAAATGTGGTGCTACAAAAGAATGCTGAAGATTAGATGGTGAGGAGGTATTGAATAGAATTGGGGAGAAGAGGAGTTTGTGGCACAACTTGATAAGAAGAAGGGAACGGTTGGTAAGACATGTTCTGAGGCATCAAGGGATCACAAATTTAGCATTGGAGGGCAGCGTGGAGGGTAAAAATCATAGAGGGAGACCAAGAGATGAATACACTAAGCAGATACAGAAGGATGTAGGTTGCAGTAAGTACTGGGAGATGAAGAAGCTTGCACAGGATAGAGTAGCATGGAGAGCTGCATCAAACCAGTCTCAGAACTGAAGACAACAACAACAACAAATATTCATCTTAAAAAGTAACATTCCAAAACATGTATCTACTCATAATGCTGCCCACAGACAGTATTTTCCCTATTTTTCCTCATGTTCTGTGACTTAACCATCTCAAAATATTGCTACTATGAGTACTAGATCTTAAAAATTAACTTAATACATAGCACTTGGAAAACATACATTGATGACTAATGCCACTGGCAGGTAATATCCTTTCCACTGTTCTTCACACTAATCAACCAAAACCATATGCCTAACACAATGCAGTAAAGTTTCACAGGTACCAAATATATGCTCTACGTAGAAAATTACACCTTGTAACAGATCAGAATTAACCTCCTCCAAATGACAGTATCACAACATACTCAATGTAATGATTAATACCATAAAATAAAGTTATGTGCTAGTCTGTCCTTCATTATCTTAATCTTACTATATTTGTACTTTACTTCACATCTTGATTTTCTATAAAAATGCCGGCCGGAGTGGCCGAGCGGTTCTAGGCGCTTCAGTCTGGAACCGCGCGACTGCTACGGTCGCAGGTTCGAATCCTGCCTCAGGCATGGATGTGTGTGATGTCCTTAGGTTAGTTAGGTTTAAGTAGTTCTAAGTTCTAGGTGACTGATGACATCAGATGTTAAGTCCCATAGTGCTTAGAGCCATTTGAACCATTTTTTCTATAAAAATTACAGCTGAAGGTGGAAACAGAAAATTCTAGTTAATACTGTGTATTTGAACTATAGTTTCCTGGTCAGAGAGTCCTGTTTCTTCTCATTAATCAGAAGTTCAAGGTACTTAACCAGTCGTAGCACAGTGTGGCATGTTTTCAGTGTGATGAGAGTTGGGTGAAAGGTGATGGCAGCAATGACATACATAGTCATTGTGGACTGCTGGTAAGTGCCACCCATGAGGTGCAGTGTGGGTCAGTGGAGTTTTTTGGCAGTGCTGTGACACAACACAATGTGCTCACAGGCATTAAACCCAGACCCTTGGGGTAGACAGTACATGTAGATGCACAGCAGCTGGCTACAACATCGAATGGGTGATATGTGAACATCACTGCTGCAGGTAGTGGCATGACGGTGCTGCCAAGGTGAGGGTGGCACACTGCTGAGTGTTGTGAGCCACACAATTAGGTGGTCAACTGCTTGGCCCATGGGCAGGCAGCTTGGCAGTGAGATAGTGAGGCCAGCCACATGGTAATCAGTGAAGCAACATCTCTGGGCAGTGGCACGATTTGCACACCTTGCTTATGTGAGCAGCACTGATGACATTGCACGGTGTTGGCACGCAGTGGCAGATGAATGGCAGACCCAGCTGTGGCAGTAGTAGATGGGCAATGCTGGTGAGTAGTGACTGAGGATGATGACATGCTCTGACATCTGTCAACAGCACACACATATGCTTGGCAAGACCAGAGTGGCTGCACAACCCGACACATGATACAAACACCACATGCATGTGGATAACTTGTTGAGGGTGCCATGCTCATTGTTGACATGCAGTGACAGGAAGGTTCCAGGTGGCACTGGCCACCAGCCACAGCAGTCAAATGGGCCTACAGCTGTGCCAGCTCAGGCCAAACATGCACAGTGTTCTCTTGGCTTTGCTGACTGGCAGGATGCAGGCTGCAGTCTGGACTTTGCTCCGGGTGCAGTGGAATGCACTAATGCAGTAAGCTCCAGACAGAATGGGAGGGCATAGTCACACTGGTGTCACTTTCTGAGTGGCCACACAGTCTTGAACATGAGTGAAAATTTTGTGGCCATTCGTCAGACCCAATGATGGAGGATCCAAACTGCTGACACTAGTTCTACAGTATGTGAGCAGGTGGGTCGGTGTTAGAAGAGAGGTGGCTTGAAATAAGAGTAAAATACAGAAAATGATGACAGATTACGTAGGCCTCACCTTAGGGTAGGAGTAAAGGACAACTGCCAATGTAGGTGATTAAATAAGTTAAAGTATAAGAATTGTGAAAGGAGGCAGTTCATGTCAATGTGGATGGTGAGTGGTCTTGGGAACAAGGCCAGTGGCAAATGGTAGAAGCCATTGCCCTGGCTGAGAACTCAAATACAAGAGAGAAATGCAACTGCACCCACCCCTCCAAGAACGTCTAGCAACCACTCATGTGACACGTTTTGACAGTCACCTACAGATGAATGTATCTACTTTATTCAGCAGGCCTGAGTGAGGTGGCGCAGTGGTTAGAACACTGGACTTACATTTGAGAGGATGGTTCTTTTGAAATGGCACAGCCATTTTCCTTCCACATCCTTGACACAATCCAAGCTTGTGCTCCATATCTAATGACCTTGATCTGGGTGGGATGTTAAACCCAATCTTCCCCTCCTTCCTTTTCTTGTGTACGACACCAGCAAGGGTAGCATGATGTTGACTTCAGCAACCAACTGGAAATGTGGAATGATGCTAATGGATACAGGTTCAATCAGGCATGTGCACCACTGTAATACTTGTGCATAAGTGTGTTTCAGACACAAGGCTATTATCTTCAAAATATTTTTCTTACAGAATCCCTAAAATATGTTTAGACTGGTTGGCCATCCTGATAATATGACTGCTTTCACAGCTTGCTGGCCATCCTGTATAATATGACTACTTTCACAGGCTGCTTTGATAGGGTAAGTTCATGTACCTGCCTTTTCCACAGGGGTATGACACATGGGCCACAGTACTGGGATCAGGAGAAGCTAATGGACAATCCAGGGTCTTGGGTTGGTTGGGTGGACAGCAGAGTACTACTTTGGGAAGGATGAGAAAGTGGATACATCTCATTTCAGAGTTATGTTGATATGCTGTCAAAGCCCTGGTAGAGAAATTGATGTAATAGCTTCTGTCCTGAGGGTTACAGAGTGTTGAATAAATCCCAGGTTAGTAAAGCTAGAAGGTAGTTTCAGTCTACAAATGACTTGACAAGACTGTTGGCAAACTGCAAGAGGAATTGCATATCTCTGCATATGTGATATCCTAGTGTAGCCCAGGCTCTACTACTGAGTGAGGTGGCACGGTGGTTAGCACACTGGACTCCCATTCGGGAGGACGACGGTTCAATCCCATCTCCAGCCATCCTGATTTAGGTTTTCCGTGATTTCCCTAAATCGCTTCAGGCAAATGCCGGGATGGTACCTTTGAAAGGGCACAGCCAATTTCCTTCCCTCACCCGAGCTTTCGCTCTGTCTGTAATGACCTCGTTGTTGACGGGACGTTAAACACTAATCTCCTCCTCCCAGGCTCTAAGTTAGGCACTTCTTGGTGTGGAATGGGTGACATTTTCCAAATGTGTAAAATTTACTATACCCTTTCCTCCAGTATGCCTACATCGTCAGATATTTCAGTTTTCTGATATCATACTGCTCACTTCCTCCATATTTTTATCTGTGACGCCAGTTTTGGGACATCTCTTGATTGTATAATCCTCATAGTAAGTACAGCTGCATTTGAATATAGCTGCTCATTTCAGCAGGCTTTTTATAAACCTTCAGCAACTTTGAGTCAGCTTCAGTTGGTGATAAATTACCCAAAACAAATACTTTCATGATGGCTCAGCACTCCACAAAATATGCACAAAACATACACTCCTGGAAATGGAAAAAAGAACACATTGACACCGGTGTGTCAGACCCACCATACTTGCTCCGGACACTGCGAGAGGGCTGTACAAGCAATGATCACACGCACGGCACAGCGGACACACCAGGACCCGCGGTGTTGGCCATCGAATGGCGCTAGCTGCGCAGCATTTGTGCACCGCCGCTGTCAGTGTCAGCCAGTTTGCCGTGGCATACGGAGCTCCATCGCAGTCTTTAACACTGGTAGCATGCCGCGACAGCGTGGACGTGAACCGTATGTGCAGTTGACGGACTTTGAGCGAGGGCGTATAGTGGGCATGCGGGAGGCCGGGTGGACGTACCGCCGAATTGCTCAACACGTGGGGCGTGAGGTCTCCACAGTACATCGATGTTGTCGCCAGTGGTCGGCGGAAGGTGCACGTGCCCGTCGACCTGGGACCGGACCGCAGTGACGCACGGATGCACGCCAAGACCGTAGGATCCTACGCAGTGCCGTAGGGGACCGCACCGCCACTTCCCAGCAAATTAGGGACACTGTTGCTCCTGGGGTATCGGCGAGGACCATTCGCAACCATCTCCATGAAGCTGGGCTATGGTCCCGCACACCGTTAGGCCGTCTTCCGCTCACGCCCCAACATCGTGCAGCCCGCCTCCAGTGGTGTCGCGACAGGCGTGAATGGAGGGACGAATGGAGACATGTCGTCTTCAGCGATGAGAGTCGCTTCTGCCTTGGTGCCAATGATGGTCGTATGCGTGTTTGGCGCCGTGCAGGTGAGCGCCACAATCAGGACTGCATACGACCGAGGCACACAGGGCCAACACCCGGCATCATGGTGTGGGGAGCGATCTCCTACACTGGCCGTACACCACTGGTGATCGTCGAGGGGACACTGAATAGTGCACGGTACATCCAAACCGTCATCGAACCCATCGTTCTACCATTCCTAGACCGGCAAGGGAACTTGCTGTTCCAACAGGACAATGCACGTCCGCATGTATCCCGTGCCACCCAATGTGCTCTAGAAGGTGTAAGTCAACTACCCTGGCCAGCAAGATCTCCGGATCTGTCCCCCATTGAGCATGTTTGGGACTGGATGAAGCGTCGTCTCACGCGGTCTGCACGTCCAGCACGAACGCTGGTCCAACTGAGGCGCCAGGTGGAAATGGCATGGCAAGCCGTTCCACAGGACTACATCCAGCATCTCTACGATCGTCTCCATGGGAGAATAGCAGCCTGCATTGCTGCGAAAGGTGGATATACACTGTACTAGTGCCGACATTGTGCATGCTCTGTTGCCTGTGTCTATGTGCCTGTGGTTCTGTCAGTGTGATCATGTGATGTATCTGACCCCAGGAATGTGTCAATAAAGTTTCCCCTTCCTGGGACAATGAATTCACGGTGTTCTTATTTCAATTTCCAGGAGTGTAACTACTATGAAAAGCTGTATAAACAAAACTGCTCCATGGCTAAAATCAAAATTTAATTGATACCTTAAGAATCCCCTGACAACATGTAGAAATTGTCAGCACTGCAGCACATACAACAAGTGATAGGTAGAAGTGCCATCCCCTCGGTTCTGGAATCAGTATCAATGGATTTACCCAATTTGGAATTTCTCTCTCACATAAAAATGAAAGAACTGAAGTCTGTTGTATACACTAGTTTCTATAAATGAAGAAATGAGAACAAAAGTGATAGCTGGAAAAAATATAAAGCAATTAACAAAGAAGTTGAATAAAATATTATCCCACAGTAGTGCTGCTCAAAATTACTACATGAAAATCAACAATGCTGCAATGCAGTTGTGCCATTTGTACATAGACTACAGTGTGCTATGCAGAGAGGATCAGCAGATTCAAAATCAAATTTTGGCAACTGGATCTCCAAGAGGAAAAAGACAACCGCCATGTGTAATGAGATGCAGCATTAACGGCATATGGGTAAATCTGCAACCAAATCACATAATTTGGACAAATCACACTTTTAGTTATTTAGCCACAATTAAATATCTGGGAAAATTTGCTGCCATGAAAATACATAATGCGTGACAGTCAAAATTAATCGCAACAGCTACAAAATCCAAAAAATATTGTTTATAATAATGAAAATAATCAGTTATTAATAATATAATGCAAATGGACAGATAAAAAATCTACTCACCAAGCAGTGGCAGGGGAACACATGCACACAAAAGGATTTTAATTTCACAAGCCTTAGGAGCCAGTGGCTCGTTCTTCTGGCAGAAGAGTTGAAGGGGAAGGCAGAGGGATGAAGGGAAAGGACTGAAGAGGTTTAGGGAAGTGGGTACAGTTTTGAAAAGTCACCCAGAACCACAGGTCCAGGGAGACTTACCAGCTGGGATGAGAAGGAAAGACTGATTCAGTCTTTGTCAAGCAGACAAGCATTTACATTATTAAAAAATATTGTGTAACATATATATCTACTCTCACTTATGTAGCTATCAGAACACTAAATACCTACTATACACACAACTATTTACATTTGTATCGAATCATGCATCATTTGTTACCATGAAAACAACAGTCAAAGCTACACAGAAGACATAAAATCATACTGTAAATACAGTTCAAAGACAAGCAGGAAGAAAAGGTAAATGACTCACAAACTATTTAATTTGTGTTGTTCCATGCAAAACAAAATTATATGTAGTCAAGACACTGCAGATATATTTCAGAAGACAGGCAAAAGAAAAATATGCAAATTACACATAAAATATTCAGTGGATGTTACCAAAAGCAAAACAAGATAAATGCCTGGTTACATGTAACAAAATAAAATGACAAATAAAAAGTGAAAAAAGTTCAAATAAATCAGCAGAAACACTGTATGGCAATGAAATGCGAATAACATAAAACTATTTGTTACTAATTGACAACTTTTCAATTAATACATATCATTCCTATCTAAGACTGGTACTACTACTTCATAATACATGATTCAGGTTTCTAGATTGATGTCTGGCAAATTTTTTTATATTGCATCATGGAAAACAGCTCCACTGTTACCATCCCATCTGGTTTTGGTAGGATAAATTAAGATCAGTAGTGGTGTATCCTCCTACTAGTGCAAGTGAGTGTGAGTAGACAAAGAGTAGTGTTGCCATGCATGTGTACTTAAATTAGCCACCAGTGGTAGCAGCGCGGCCCAATTACTTGAGTCCACTTATAAGAAGCGTGCACATAACACAGTCTCTACCACACTGTCCACTGGTAGCACACACTTACATATGTCTGGAGCAGCACTAACTCACTCTCATTATGTTCTTTTAGTTTGTATCACTCAAATCAGTTGTTCTGTGTATCACTTACATTGCACCTTCTATGTGATTCTTTTGTGTCATTACATGTGAAATAACAAGAGCCTTATTTCTGTTATTGTTCATAGCTTTAATAATAAAGCCATATTTGTGTTACTTGGATTGTTTTTGTGCATTACTTGGTGACTACACAATTGGCAACAAGTTTGGAACAGTTTCCCCATGTGCAAGTACAGTTTCATCAGGTTTAGTCATTGTGGATGCCATGCTACCAGCCCCAATTGAACAGTTCACTTTGGCAGTGTTCACTTTGTTGGCTTCCACTAACAAACAGGGTACCATTCCACCAGTTTATCCTCCATATGACGATTCAGCTGAGGATTGTGAAGCTTACCAAAAAATACTCAGACAGCATTTTTGGCTTTCAGTGTGACAGATTCAAATTTGTGCAAAGATTTATTACTCTTGTGGAGCCCATCTAAGGTGTGTCAATTATTGTGCCGGCTTTCCCTTTTACAAGAACCAATGGCTCTTACTTTTGATCACACATGAAGTTTATTGTCCAACTACTATTGCACACAAATGCTTTTCATAGCAGCGTGAGTTGAATTCTACCAGTGCCACAAGAAACGAAACCAGTCATACAGGGCCTAGACAGCTGAACTTCATGGCCTTAGCCATAGTTGTCAGTTCACTGCTGATGCCCAAAATGACTCTTTCACAGACTCTGTGGTGTGCAATGCAATTATCTGTTTAGCTCTGGACAAGAAAGTGTGCCAAAGGCTTACTCTGTGAAATAGCACAATCTTTTGAAGTTTCTCAGGCAGTGGTTCACCAAATTGAAGCATGAGGCAATGTAGCAGTAGTGTCGCAAGATGTGCCCACTATGATGACAAGAGAGCTTGCTTGAGGAAGCGGCAATGGTGACCCTAACCATGCAGGTCCGGAACCAAGTGGACCAAGGCCACCACAAGCAGCCACAACCACCATAGCATCGGCATCAGTGTTCTATGTTTCCATCTTGTCCTTCCTGTTTTGTCCAGCCCATTGTGTCCTAAGCACTGGGCTTCTTATAATACTTGACAGAAGAAAGGCCACACTGCCTCCGCGTGTCATTTGCTGAAGGTTGCTCAGGATATGGACGTGGATGTAAGCTGTGTGACTCCAATGCTTGTGATTTCTCCCAAGTTGTTTATTGAGTTAAGCATTTTTCACCAAGTGCCCCAGGTACAGGCTGACACAGGTACTACTATTGAATTCTCAAACCTATGTGAGTTTAGCCTCACTGCCATTGACACTGATCATGTGGAACTTGTTCAGTTATAACAAACAGAGAATTGTGTTGTTGGGAAAATTAACAGCATCTGCCTCTTACATGTCAGATCTTTGTTGCATTACATTTTTGGTGGTTGATGATGCCTGTGTTGAGAACTTGTTCAGGATGGACGCTTTTCAGGCATTTGGAATTTTTATCACTGATGCTGTTCTCTTTGTGTCCAGACGCGTACTGTATACTCAATTGGAAAAACTGTGTGAGGAGTGTTTGGAATTGTTTTTGAAAGATGTAGTGTGTGCTACGAATGTTTATGCTCATATTTCTTTGAAATCTATGGCTCAGCCTCATTTTTGTCATACATATCCTATTCCTGTTGCCTGGAAAGATCAAATGAAAGCAGAATTGGACAGACTGAAATCTCTAGGGCTGGCAACCTGTTATGGTTAGTGAATGGTCGTCTCTGCTGGCTGTAGTCTGGAAGCCGTCAGGGAAACTTTGCGTCTGTGGTGACTTCAGTACTACTGTCAACATGCAGTTGATCATGGGTATGTATCCTCTCTCATGCCAGGGCAAACTGCTGGCAAAAATAATGGGTGGCTGTCACTTTTCTAAAATTGATATGTTTGAAGTGTATCCACAGATTCCTGTGGACGAAGAGTCTCGGCAGGCTCTGATTTTGAATACTCCTTTTGGTCTCTGTCAATATTTGCACCTTTGTTTTGGTGTGACCAGCACTCCTGCTAACTTCCAATGAGTTTTAGAGCAACTGACTATGCCTGTCCCAGGTTGCATTAATTATCTGGATGATACTGTCATCACAGGCTCCTCCTTGCATGATCACTTTAAAAATTTGTGAACTTTGTTTTTTGTCTTACATTCCACAGGCTTACGGTATAACCTCAGTTTTTTCAACTTTCTATTGTTTTTGCGGGGTTTGAGGTCCCATGGAATGGTGTTTTCACTCTGCCAGACCGCATTTCCGCTGTTACGTCTATGCCTCACCCCTCATCCACGAAGGAGTTTCCGGCCTTCCTAAGGAAGATAGCCTACTACCATAAATTCCTGCTGGGGGGGCAGCCACATTTGCCTACCTGTTACATGCCTTGTTATGCAAAAATGTACCTTTTTGCTGGAGCCCAGTTTGTGAACATGCTTTTCAAATGTTGAAATCCAATCTACTCTGAGCCCCTACATTCTCTCTGGACCAGCACATAGTTTTGGCAACTGATGCCTCATGTTACAGCCTAGTGCTCTGACATGCCAATGGCTCTGAATGAACCATTGCTCTTACCTCTAAATCTCTCAATCCGATCCAGCAGCATTATTCTCAGGTGGAAAAGGAGGCTCTTGCCATAGTTATGTTCTCCAGAAATTTCATGGCTCTTTTGTATGGCTCCAAGTTTCACCTTATTTCTGACCATAAATCCTTTGTTTCCTTGTTTAACCCTCACACTTCCTTGCCCGACAAGGCAGCACACCACCTACACTGCATGGCACTGTTCTTTTCTCACTACAATTTGAAATTCATTTTCGACCTAATCCCAAATATGCCAACGTGCACACCTTGTCCCATCTCCCTGGGGGTCCTGATCCCAACTTTGATTGAGAAGAACTGCTTTTCTTCCATCTTGATATTGAAATGCAGCTGCAGTAGACGTTCCCAAATACGAGCTTGTGCATAGCAACTGACATTGCTGCCAATCAAGTTCTCTGCCAGGTGGTTTGGTTTGTTCAACAGGGCTGCCAGGTAAGCCAGCAGGTTGGGCTTTGAACCCCACCCTGTGCAACTATTTTTCCTTATGGTATCGCCCCTCTGATTTTGATGGTGTTTTGCTGTTGTCCACAGAAGATCTCTCTCCCACAGTAGTCATTCCTGTTGCATTACAATGCAAGGTTCTATGCCTTTCCCACCAGGACCATTGGAGAGTTTCACACACTAAACTGTTAGCTAGGAGACATATTTCTTGGTCATGAATTAATGGCAAAATTGTCCATTTTTTTGTGGCTTGTGAGTAGTGTGCCTGATAACAGGCTGTTCCCAGGACAAAATAACCCACATTGTGGGTTATTGTGGATGCATTTTTCTGGTTTTCTTACATTCTCCAGTGTGCATCGACACCGGCTGAGGTCACAATTTGTATGCTTTTGAGGTTTTTTTCCCTACTGTACCTTTGTTTATGATAATGTGTCCAGTTCATTCCTCACACCTTTCAATTGTTTTGTTCCCATCACAGCATTCTTCATGTTATGGCTCTGCCATAATAATAATAATAATAATAATAATAATAATAATAATAATTTTATTGTCGTTCAGCTGATTACAGCAATAGACAAAGTCAAGAGCATATATTTCTACATAAACTACTATATCGATGTAAATTGGTTTACATAAAATAGGTACACATTAGAATACAGTATTTTCATCTTCAAAGAATTCATCAATGGTGTAAAACGGATTGTTCACTAGTAGCTTGTATAATTTAGCTTTAAAGATATTTACAGGCAGTTCTTTAAAGTCAGCACTTAGTCTATTAAACATCCTTAGTCCAAGAACTAGGTAAGAGTTATGCGATTTTGATAATCTATGATATGGTATGTCTGCAGATGTTCTGTTTCTAGTATTCCACCTTCAATCAAATGGTGAGGGGGGAATGACAAGTGAGTACATTCAAGTCCCAATTGAGAAAGATTTTTGTTGACTCTTTGCTGGACATCACTCTTCTGTGTTTCCTGAACATTTCTTGCTTCATGCCTGTGGCAGAGTGGAGCCTGCTTGTGTTTCTTCATGGCAGGCAGCCATGCATACTTCTCTATCTTCTGCAGCCTGCACTGCACCTGCCAGGGTTGGGTTTGTCCGGCCACTTCCAGCTGGGATCACCAGTACGGGCATAAGGGTTTGGTCGCTGGCCCGTGTGGATACCAGCCACTGTTGTTCACCACTGGGACACTGGCTTTGTGATATCCATACAACCAATGGGCTCGTGGTCTGCCATTTTGATCACTTATGCCTCCCTTTGCCACCAGAAGCTAATGGTTCACTGATGCAGCCCTCACCGCCACAGCCCACCTCACCAACCTCTGCCTCAAGTCTATCATCACCTGCTGTGAAGGTTGTAACGGGATACCCTCCTCTAACATTATCTTTTTTATGTATATAGAAATAACCAATACCATGTATACTATCAATTCTTGTACTGGTGAACATTCTCGGCTGTTTAACAGAATGAATTTCATATGATTCTGTATACGATGTATTATGTTTTGGGCTAAAATATGTAAAAAAAAATAATTTGTTAGTACTCTGTACATACAGTTAAAATTACTCTTCTTTTTAAAATATTTGAAATTATGAAATTTCTGGCATACTTAAAATTCATATTATTAATTGCAGAATCTAATGCTAATTATTAAATTTATTTCTGGATTCATTTACAAAATAATGATATATTTTAGCAAAGATTTTTCTTTTGTCAAGAAAGTTTGTAAACTCTTTTGACTTGTAAATTCTTTGGAATTGTGTGAGTACTGCAGAATGTAAGTAGTAGTACGCATGTAGAGGAGGCAACCAACGGGCTGCCTCCACCAGCCCCCTCTCTGTCATTGCCCCAGCCGTCATTGTCGGTGGGTGTAGCTCTGCCTCCTCCACAATGCTGCTGCTGATGATGATGATGCAGAGATGGAGATGGCACCCTTCCTCTGATGGAAAGGCACATATTTTGCTACTCTTGTCAACAACAACGTAATTGACAGTTTTTATGAGATTGTGAAGTCAGTGTGATATAGAAGAATGGGATAAAATAAAAAAAAAAAATATTCATAGCAACAGGCAAATCTTCAACAGTTATTTAGTCAACAAGAACCTACAAAATCAACATTTCAGCCACAAGAATGTACCCCTGTACATAAAAAGTGGAAACAACAACAACAAGGGAAAATGAAAGTTTTTCTTTCGTATATCTTACGCCTCTTGAAGCTTTTGAAAGTAATGAAGACACTAAGAGAATTTTAATAGTGATGAGTGGGAGGGTAAGATTACAAGGTGCACCCATCCCATTGGTTGCCTCCTCTACATGCAGCATCCTGGGGATCCAGTTTCCTGGCACCAGGCACCGGTCCATCTCTGGCCATGGGTCTGTGCTGCCTGCTGTTCCAGTTGGGCTGCCTCCACCAGCCCCCTCTCCATCATTGTCTCAGCCATCATTGCTGATGGATACTGCTCTGCCTCCTCCACACTGGGGCCTGCTTGCTGACAATGATGCAGAGATGGAGACGGCACCCTCCTGCATGGTGCCACTGTCAGGCACCTCACAGGCCTACCGTCCTCGGTCGTGCGCACATCCTCACACATTCCGGCCCTGTACTCCGGTGCCCGTCTGGCACATTGTCCTGCCCCTGCCATTGGCAACAGCTGCTGCTGCTGCTCCGGGTCTGATTAATGTCTCTCTTGTTGGGCCACCGGTCTCCTCCA
Source organism: Schistocerca nitens (assembly GCF_023898315.1). Classification (NCBI taxonomy): domain Eukaryota; kingdom Metazoa; phylum Arthropoda; class Insecta; order Orthoptera; family Acrididae; genus Schistocerca; species Schistocerca nitens. The sequence goes on from NC_064615.1 coordinate 509,315,623, forward strand.
TTGCCCGTGCGCCCTCTTCACAAAAGGGAGAGGTGTGCTGTATCCTGCTACTAGTGCATCTGCGTATGAATGTGAGTGTGCTGAGAGTGGTGTCGCTGCATGTGAGTACTTAAATTGACTTCCAACTGTGTCAGTGTGGGCCAGGCACTAGGAGGCTGCCTGTAGGAAGTGAGCACATGGCACAGTCTTCACCAAGCCATCAACCTGTAACTCATGCCTGTATATGTGTGAGGCAGTACTGACTCACTCTCACTATGTTCTTTTAGTTTGTACCACTCACCTCAGTTGTTCTGTGTATCACTTATGTTGCACCTTCTGTATGATTCTTTGGTCTTATTACATGTGAAGTCATCTCATGACTTGACATGTAACAAGACCAAAGAATCATACATTATTGTTCAGAGGCTTATAAATAAAGCCTTATTTATGCTACTTGGAGAGGTTTCATGTATTATTTGGTTACTACACAACGAGTGATAAGTTTGTAACAGTTTCTGTGTGTGTCATCTTTAAGTGCAGTTTCATCAGGTTTAACCATTACGGATGCTGTGCCACCAGCCCTTATTGAACAGCTTACTTCGACAGTGACCACTTTGTCAGCTTACATTAATAGACGGGGTACCGTTCCACTGGTCTGTCCACCCACTTTTCCTTTGTGTGAAGATTCAGCTGAGGATTGGGAAGCTTACATAAAAAAGACAGACAGCAGTTTTTGTCTTTCATTGTGACGGACTCAAATTTGTGCAGTCATATTCCTTTATTTGTACTGTATTGCACTACTAGTGCACGCGAGTGTAACTGCACTGAGAGTAGCAACATTGTGCATGTGTACTTAAATCAACCACCAACTGTATCAGCACAGGAGGTCACTGGCTACCTACAGGAAGTGTGCACATGGCACGTTCTCACCCACACTGTGTACCAGCAACTTGTGCCTTTATATGTGTGGAGCAGTGCTGACTCACTCACACTATGTTCTTTTAGTTTGTACCATTCGTTGTTCTGCATATCACTTATGTTGCACCTTCTGTATTAATTCTTTGGTCTTTTTAAGTGTAGAGTCATGAGAGTCTTATTTCTGTTATTGTTCAGAGGTTTATAAATAACGTTATATCTGTGTTACTTTGGATCCGTTTACATATAACTTGGTTACTACAGGTAGTACCGGGATCCATTCCACATAGCATGATGATACATGTTGAAGGCTTTCACCAAGCAGATAACAAGCTCATCACACACATTTGAGAAGATTACAGAGGCTTTAAAGTTATCATCTTTTGACAACTTTTACAAATTGCTCTAACTACAACATTCTTTCTCATGTTGGTGGCGAACGTCAGTCAAAGTTTACCTGACACAGGTGTTTCACACTGTTCATGCCTTACTTCTGTCAGTTATCACTTTCTACATTAGAATGTTTTATTTAGAACAAAACTGCACAAGGAAAGAATATTTATATAATTTATTGATGGAAATATATGATTATACATGCAAGTTTGAATGCAGTATAGCAGTTGGTGCCTTGAAAGTGAAAAACAACAGCTGAGATAGTTAACTTGTTCAAGTGCCATGAAAGTATCTTTAATAGATGAATTATGATGAAGAGCCATTTCTGTTGAGAATCTCTATAAGTTAATCAATTTATTTTTGCTCAATTCACAACTGGAATTTTTCACAGTATTTAGTATAGTATATTTCAGTTACTGACAGTTTGAATACTTTAAAGTTTTTTGAGCTGACAATATATTAAGTGCATAACAAAAAGGCCATTCACCACTATATTTTAAGGCTTGGTGTACTGGGTAGCCAGGTGCTTAAGAGCATAGCATTCTTACGTCAAAGGTAAGTTGTTATCACATTAATAAAATATAGTGTTTTTTTTTTAATTGTTTTCTGAATAACAAAACAGTTCATTCATAAAAGTACAGTCATATTATATTAACAAAACCAAAAGAAAAAGCACAGTCATATTAAATGTAATAAAACAGATACGCTGAAGAAGAACCTCCAACAGGTTGGACACAAACATACATAATTAGTAACCATAAGCTTAAGAATCACCGCAGATGAGTCTCTAAATAAATGAATTTTGTACACTGTTGGTCAAAGCTATGAAAATAAACTGATAATCACACTAAACAGGCAGAAAAGTGACATTTTGTCTGGTATTGAAACTTTACAGTGGAGAACCAACAAATAGAAATGTTGATATGAATATGAATTGAAAGATTTTTGGTAATTGAAAGTTCGCTGCATTGGTATTTCCCCTCCCCAACACCACACGCACCAGAAGAGGGAGGGGGGGGGGGGTCATCACATTCCTCTATCAGCACTTACTACATTAGCTCTTTTCAGTATAAATACAGGAAACAATCAGTCATATGCATACTGAAAAATTATTCTCTGATTTCACATAAGTTATTTAAGAAATCGAAAGAAAAGTCATTGTAGCAGCTAAAATACAATTTGTACCAGATTCTTCCAAGAACTGATACAGTGTCTTAACAATTGTATTGAGAGGGAGGGAAGACAGGAGGGGGAGGGGCAGGGGGAAAGGCGAGGAATGAAAAGGCTGGGAGCTGATCTTATTATGCCACACTTCATTTAAACCTTTTCTTCACAACTGGTTTTGGCCTTTTAAGTAATTATACAGAGATTATATAGGCACACTACATTACCATTATGAAACAGGAACACAATGGAGTGAATGTAAATTAACAGAAACATATAATGTGGTAAAAGATACCATAGTTTCATTTTAGGTTACAAGAAGCTCGACAACAGGAAGAATGATGTTAGAGACAAAGTAAAAGTGAAAGAGAGCTGACTGAACTAAGGAAGCACTCATTCACAATACCAGACAATGTATTTAATTGAAATTTAACTCAACAAATGAGTGTCCAATTTGAGTCAAAGCATCATAACAGACAGATAAAAGTGACTAGTTTTCAAGTACACAAAGTGAAACTACTAGATAAGGAAGATATTGTGAAATAGATCTTTATCCTTCATGTTGTAGTCAGCAAATACTTGTCTTCTTCCACATAAAATATTAAGTTATTATCACTACTGTAGCTCACTGTGTTGTTGTACAAATGACTAATTAACACTGGCTTATAAATTTCATTTTTCAGGAACAACATTCAGTTCTTTGATAATAATAACCATTATTTCTCTTTTAGGACATTCACTTGTAACATGCATGCATTTGGATTAAGTAAAGAACTATCTTATGAATTTCTAAGGAAACAGTGCATAATTGCTAATCTGCGGGAAGGTTAGTAAGAAATATCATTTATAATAATGTACTATGTGATTTTTCATAAAAAACTTGTTTTAATCACACATAAGAATTTGTCAGTTGACTTATGTGTGTGTTCTGCTACCACTTAGTGAGTAGATTTTTTATCTATCTAATTAAATTATAACCTTTTTTTTTGGGCCAGCTAGACCACAATTTTAAGGTAATAGTGAAGATATGATAGCAGTAGCTCTCCCAGTCATGAACATGAGAAAGGAATCATTAAATTATTTGTTGGGATAAAAATCTCCAAATTCGTGTAGAGGGAGGCACATCAGCTGGAAAGCTGGATTAGCAGGCATTCATTTCAATTAAACTCTCCAGAACAAAAGTTTTAAAGTTGTTCTGTTTCCTTATATTGCCAGATGTGTAATTGGAATAATAATAATAATAATAATAACAATAATAATCCCCATCACCATCAACCATTTATATCCACCACTGGGTAAAGGCCGCCTCTAGACTTTTACTTGCAATATGGTGTTCGGTGATACTCATCCAATGAAGTGTGTACATCTTCAGTGGAGTAGTATGATCAATATAAATAAGTTTCATTAACATTAACTGAATTTTCTATTGGTGCTTGGGACAATATGATAGTAATGTTAAAAAGGAAAACACTTCCTAAAGTTCTGTAAAATTATATTTATTTGGTCACAGACCAGCTTTCAGATTCTCAGGACATCTTCAGGTGACAACCGAATGTTGCAAACATAGATAAACATGATGTGTGACTTACACAGATATTATTCATACAGTTCATATATAAGATACAAAAATGACAAAGTGTTTACATAGGAAAATGTTACAATAATTACATTAACGAAAAGGGTAAACAAAGCTTTTATGTGGAGATACATATAACAAATGATGAGAAATACAATGAATTTACTGTTTGAATCTAGCATATGTAACACAAACTCAGTTTAATATGGGGAAAAGGAACCTGAGTCTGTTCATTTAATACTAGGCTGGCATTGTGTACCTGTCAGATTGGGTGCAGGTGGTTAGGCTACCCTGCCAGGAGGTCCTATTGCACTGTGTTCACTCCTCATTCTGTGTGTGAGCCACTTGAGCACCCCTACACATGAGTACTCAGCTGGGTCAGTACAGTCAAGTATGCTAGGGCCAGCTGACTGACTGCTCATCCATGTTTTCTTTTTCCTTCTCCTCTCACTCACATCAATGAGTCACCTATCTTGGTGAGCAAAGCTGTTAACACATGCTTGTGTGGTATCTCAGGATTCAATGGTAGCTGGTTCCTGATCGTGGAGACATTTTCATTACAGGTATTTGGCCAACTAGGGGAAGAGAAGTGGTGGAGTAAAGTTCCTAATTAGCAATTTGCCATTGTAGTGGGTCAAATCCTAAAACTCTCCAGTGCTTTTCAAAAAGTGAGGGCACATTTCACCATTGTGGGTAATCCATCAGTTGAGAATATTAAGCTCGGTTAGCATCCTAGTGAAGAAAGAAAATTTTTTGAACTGGCTGCTGTACCGGCCCCATAAGGTCTCCTGCCGACATTCCCAAATGACTCAACATTAACTTAATGTAATTGAAAGAATATAACTATGTCTTCTCAATTTGGGGATGGATCATTACAAAGTGCAGGAGTTTATCCTTGCAATAGTTCTCATTAATGTTAACATGGTATTAACTTATGAATAACACAGCACAAACAACAACTAAAATGTTTTATAAGATGCTAATTTTCAGCCACATCCAGTTTCCATCAAAAACCATTGTAATGGATATTCATCAATGTTGTTGACATATTAATATGAGTGGCAATATGATACATGTTTGTATGCTCAATGACAAGACAGTGCTTATCGGTACTGAGCATGTTGTCATCAATGAATATATGTCATTATCTTGTTATGGTCCACCCTCTAAAACTAGCCATTCATGGTTTGAGTTAAACATTCACAAAATCTGCAAATGACCTCCTCTGTTCTCTGTACACAGATATAGAAGTCACTGGCAAAAAGAATGAATAAGTTTACAGTGACTTGTTAAACCAAATTGTACAAAGATATAGTAATCAAATCATTACAATACTTGGGATATGAATGCACCGGAGTGTTATAGTTTTTATACCTCCAGTCATAATAGTGAAGCCCTGATTCTGGTCAGTAAAATTTGCAGTCAAGTTTTATTACTGAAGATTACTAATTACATTAATGATAATGTTACTTTTACATTTTTCACTACTTAAATTTTCAAGATATATCACTTATTCATTTCTATACAATACTTTGTATATTTGGAAAGGAGCATATTCTTTCTAGAGTGTAAAACTTAACATACTTCCTAGTTGGCCCAGAAGTCAATCATTGCTGAGTAAATACTTGAAAACTGGTGACTACATATGTCATAATACAATATGTATATTATAATTCATAAAAGATTGCATTAGAATTTCATTCCTGAAATTGTGTTTTTATTTGCTGAAATTGGTTAAATCTCATTTATCAACAGTATTACACAGATACACACATAGGGGTCAGAAAGCAAGATGATTAAAAGACAAATAATCAAAATAATTTCCTCTAAAACTGCTCAAAGAAATGACTGGCGAACACTCTTAAAACTACTTGGTTTGTTGCAGCTGAGTGCTAAGGCCTCACATTTTTCAACTGAAAGCTTTTCATAAAGTGCCTCACAAAAATGTCCAGGGGTTTTAAATTGGACTGGGAAACCGTGCTTCAGAGTTGTTGTACATAATCTAGCACAGTCTGAACACTTCAGTCCAATGTCACCCGACTGTCAACATACAATGTGGCTGAGCACCACCTTATCAATATATTTTGTGTCATATATAACAAACACACTGTTCAAGTATTACAATAGGCAGACGTACATTTGGAAAATGCTGAGATACAGGAAGATTGCAGCTGTATGACATCATGGTAAGACAATCTTAAATGAGATGTTGGATTGTAAGGTGTATCCAGCATCAGACATATAGAGTGTTAAAGAGAAAGTTTTACATCTTCCTACAGCAGGTAGCACTGTCAATGGTAGAAGAAAGTTCCTATAATTGTATGTCCACAAGACAATACCTTTTGAGAAATGGGTGAATCTTCCATCTCATTATCATCTGTCTGTCATGTAGAAGCAGAAACTATAGGCAGTGCTGCATGTGGTTACCATGCATCCTGACACATCCTACAACACGTCTTTGCAGTGGATCATTCACTCTTTCAAGTACATCTGGCTCAATTGCCTTGTGTCACATGCATTGGCCACATGCTCCTGTAATGCCTGCACACTATTGATGCCTTGGACATATGCCAATGCACTTAAATGTCTCCATAGCCAGCAATCCAACAGATTCAGGTCCAGTGAATGGGGAGGATATGATACCAGACCTTCTCACCATGAGACATTGTAGTGAGGTCCTGTTACACAATCTGTAGAAAATGGAATGGTGTCCCGTGATGCATAAACCACAGCAGTCGTCTTTCTGCAAGGTTAACATTCTCCAGTAGCACTGGTAATACATTCTACATCTACATGACTACTCTGCAATTCACATTTAAGTGCTTGGCAAAGGGTTCGTCGAACCACAATCATACTATCTCTCTACCATTCCACTCCCGAACAGCGCGCGGGAAAAACGAACACCTAAACCTTTCTGTTCGAGCTCTGATTTCTCTTATTTTATTTTGATGATCATTCCTACCTATGTAGGTTGGGCTCAACAAAATATTTTCGCATTCGGAAGAGAAAGTTGGTGACCGAAATTTCGTAAATAGATCTCGCTGCAACGAAAAACGTCTTTGCTGTAATGACTTCCATCCCAATTCGCGTATCATATCTGCCGCACTCTCTCCCCTACTACGTGATAATACAAAACGAGCTGCCCTTTCTTGCACCCTTTCGATGTCCTCCGTCAATCCCACCTGGTAAGGATCCCACACCGCGCAGCAGTATTCCAACAGAGTACGAACGAGTGTAGTGTAAGCTGTCTCTTTAGTGAACTTATTGCATCTTCTAACAAGGGAACCTCCCCATCGCACCCCCCTCAGATTTAGATATAAGTTGGAACAGTGGATAGGCCTTGAAAAACTGAACACAGATCAATCGAGAAAACAGGAAGAAGTTGTGTGGAACTATGAAAAAAATTAGCAAAATATACGAACTGAGTAGTCCACGTGCAACATATACAACTTCAAGGGCGATGTGCAGTCAGGAGCGCCGTGGTCCTGTGGTTAGCGTGAGCAGCTGCGGAATGAGAGGTCCATGGTTCAAGTCCTCCCCGGAGTGAAAAATTTATTTTCGCAAAGTTATGATCTGTCCATTCGTTCATTGACGTCTCTGTTCACTGTAATAAGTTTAGTGTCTGTGTTTTGCGACCGCACCGCAAAACCGTGCGATTAGTAGACGAAAGGACGTGCCTCTCCAATGGGAACTGAAAACATTTCATCGCAAGGTCATAGGTCAACCGATTCCTCCACGGGAAAACACGTCTGATATATTCTATACGATACTGTTGACGGCATGTGCGTCACATGACAGTAATATGTTGTCGACCCACCTAACTTGTACACTTGGCGAATGGGTAAAAAGATTCTTCTACCTTGCCCGATTTAGGTTTTCTTGTGGATGTGATTATCACTCCCAAAAAAGTGATCGCATCGGACGGACAGACAATAATTGTCTGAAAACAAAAAATTAAAATTTTCGGTCGATGGAAGACTTGAACCAAGGACCTCTCACTCCATAGTTGCTCACGCTAACCACAGGACCACGGCGCTCCTGAGTGCACATCACCCTTGAAGTTGTATATGTTGCACGTGGACTACTCAGTTCGTATATTTTGATAATTTTTTTCACAGTTCCACACAACTTCTTCCTGTTTTCTCGATTGATTTGTGTTCAGTTTTTCAAGGCCTATCCACTGTTCCAACTTATAGCTAAATCTGAGGGGGGTGCGATGGGGAGGTTCCCTTGTAAGTGTCCTGCCAATGAAACGCAACCTTTGGCTCACCTTCCCCACAATATTATCTATGTGGTCTTTCCAACTGAAGTTGTTCGTAATTTTAACACCCAGGTACTTAGTTGAATTGACAGCCTTGAGAATTGTACTATTTATCGAGTAATCGAATTCCAACGTATTTTTTTTGGAACTCATGTGGATCACCTCACACTTTTCGTAATTTAGCGTCAACTGCCACCTGCCACACCATACAGCAATCTTTTCTAAATCGCTTTGCAACTGATACTGGTCTTCGGATGACCTTACTAGATGGTAAATTACAGCATCATCTGCGAACAACCTAAGAGAACTGCTCAGATTGTCACCCAGGTCATTTATATAGATCAGTAACAGCAGAGGTCGCAGGACGCTTCGCTGGGGAACACCTGATATCACTTCAGTTTTACTCGATGTGTAGAAAATGGTGATTCACAGCCCCTATTAATCTGTTTGGTAAAGTGTATGGCCCTATGAGTCTGTTACTGACAATTCATGCCCATACACTGATACTAAAGTGGTCCTGACGTCTCACTTCCATGATTGCTTGAGGATTAGCCGTGACCTGTCTTCAACATCTCCATGATATTGTCTTTCAACAGGATAAGACAAGACTGCACATGCTTGTACTTTCCTGACCTGCTTTGATCCAAAGTGTGTTCCACTGTTGCCCTGACCAGCACATCCTCCAGATCTATTGCTCCCGTTGCTTGCCAGGCACCTCAGTTGATGAACTATGGCACAGAGTTGAAGCAGCATGGAATGATATACCCGTATCTGCCATCCAAATTTAGTTTCACTTGATGGCTAGCCCATTTAGGCTCATTGTTGTTGCCAGAGGTGGCAGTATGCCTCCTAAATTTTGCACTCTGCAATACCAAATCACATGAAAATTTCATCATCTAGATCCACATGATTACTCTGCAGTTCACACTTAACTGTTTACTACAGGGTTTGCAGAACCACCTGCAGTTTTTTTTTTTTTCTTCCACTTTTGAACAGATAGTGGGAAAAATGAAGCCCTAACTTTTTCTGTGCTTTCTCTGATTCCTCTTATTTCACTATGAGGTGATTTCTTCCTATGTAGGTGGGCATCAAATAAATATTTTGGCATTTGGAGGAGGAAGTTGGTGATTGAAATTTCATAAACAGATCTTGCTGCATTAAAAATCGCCCTTGTTTCAATTATTGCCATACCAATTCACTTATTGTATCCATGACATTATCTCCCCTATTTTCTGACAGCGTAAAGCAATGTGCCATTCTCTGAGCTTTTTTAGTGTTCTCTGACAATTGTTTTTGGTGAGTATTTCATATTGCACAGAAATACTCCAAAAAAGGACAGACAAGTGTAGTGCAGGCAGTCTCTTTAGTATTTTTGTTTCATATTATAAGTGTCCTGCCAATAAAACTGGTTCACATTTCGCAATATGTGATGGCTCCATTTTAAGTTGTTTATAATTGTAATACCTAGGTATTTAGTTGAATTAAAAGCCTTGAAACACTAACACAAATAATTTGTAAGATCTGTCAAGTAACTGAAGTTTAACAAAATTTGTTTTAGTATTCCTGTGGAGAAAATAACAGTTATTACTGTTTAGAGTCAATTGCCATTTTTCTCATCATGCAGATATCTTGTCTAAATAATTTGCAATTTGTCATCATCTTCTGATGACTTTACTAGATGCTAAATTACAGCAAAACAGTATAAGAAGCTTGCTTGCTCAGGTTGTTCCCTAACTTGGTCACAAAGATTAATAAAAGCAGAGGGCCTGCAGCACTTGCTGGGAGAAACCCAGATATCACTTTGGTTTCTCATCAATTACTATGAACTGTAACCTTTTTGACAGGAAATCACAAATCCAGTTGCACAACAGAGACTATCTCCATTTGCACAGAACTTGATTAGAAACTGCTTGGAAGTAGCAGTGTCAAAAGACTTCTGAACATCTAGAAATATGGAATCAATTTGAGAGCCCTTTGTCATTTTTTGTGTGAATGCAGAGCCAGTCATGTTTCACAAAAACAAGATTTTCTGATTATGTACTGGTTGTGTATCAATAGATCATTTACTTTGAGGTATTCCACAATTTTGGAACAATGTATATGTTCCAAAATCTTACAACAAATTGCAGTCAATGATATGGGTCTATAATTCAGCAGATTGCTCTATTTTCTTTCTTTTATTGATGGCTCCTGCACAACTTTCCAATCCTTAGACATGAATGTTTCACTGAGTGAGTGGTTCTATACGGCTGCTAAAAATGGAGCTATATCATCAGCATGCTTCAAAAGAAACCCAACTGGCAAAAAACCTGGAGAGGATGACTTGCCTTTATTAAGTTGCTTCGTTACACTGAGTGTATCTGCTTGCAAATTACCAATGTCAATTCTTAATTCAAAATCTTTAATATTTACTGCATCTTATTTGGTAACAGAATTTTGGTAAATCATGTTTAGCAAGTCCACTCTAGCAGAGCTGTCATTGGTAACATTACCATTGCTGTCACGCAGTGTAGGTATGGACTATGTCTTGTCCTGTGGTACTTTGCATACAACCAGAATCTCTTCAGCTTTTCTGCCCATTTCAAGACAGATTTTTGTTGTGGGAACTATTAAAAGCATCTCACATTGAAATCTGAATCTGCACTAAATTTTGATTGTAAATTTTTGCCAGTCTTGAAGGTCTTATGTTCTTTTCTGCTTTTTTCAAGTAAAAAGTGTTTCAGAAATTCTAGAAATGTTAAAACTGATGCATAAAGACAATGCTATAGGGGAAGCTCAAGTGTTTGAGTGGTTTTCCCATTTTAGAAATTGTGAAATGTCAGCTGATGACAAACTTCATTCTGGTCATCATTCCATGGCCCAGACACATGAAAATGTTGAAAACATTCATGCACTCATCAACAAAATCCACGACAGACCACTGAAGAAGTTGTGGAACTGTCAGGAGTGACTTACAGTTCAGTTCAGTGAATTGTGACAGAAGATTTGGAAATAAAAAGGTCAGCTACCAAATTTGTGCCACAACTGCTAACTGCTGAACAAAAATAAGGTCACATGGATGTAGGCTGTACTTTGAAAGAAGAGTCCCAAAATGATCCAAACTTTTTTCGCATTATCACAGCTGACGAAGGTTGGTGCTATGTTTATGATCCTGAATCAAAGCAGCAATCAAGCAAGTGGAAGACCCCAAGTTTGCCTCACCTCAAGAAAGCTCGTCAGGTGAAATCAAACATTAAAACAATGGTAATTTATTTTTTTCTTTTCACTGTGAGAGAGTTGTCCATTCAGAGTTTATTCCACAGGGTCAGACAGTTAACCAGGCTTTCTAACTGGACGTTTTAAAAGATTGCACAATAGGGTGCAGTGCAAGTGGCCCAACTTGTGGCAACAAGGCAACTGGTTTTTCCACCATGACAATGCCCCTCCTCACACAGCCTTCTCTGTTCAACAATTGTTGACCAAAAATGGTATGACCCCTGTTCCTCATCTCTAATACTCACTTGACCTTGCTCCATGCAATTTTCAATTGTTTCCTAGAATGAATAGAGACGTTGTTGAGGTGAAGAAAAAAACAGTGGAGGCTCTGTCAAGCATCACAAAAGATGAACAATGTTTTGAACATTTTTTAAACAATGTTTTGAAAAAAGGAATAAAATATTCGACAAGATTATATTTCAAGTGGCGAGTACTGTGCAGGGGTCTGAAGGTTTGTGCTTAAAATGCAAGTTTTTAAAAAAAGTCCACTTTTTTTTGTTACCCCCTCATATCATTCAAATCAATTCAATGTTTGACAGTGTTTATACAAAGCTGAGCCTACAAGTTTCATGTTTTCCCCCTTCTTTTAATCATTTTTTTGTTAGTATGGGGAAAGTTACTAAGTAAATCATAATAAATTACAAACTGTTGTTGGTGGTTTTAAGACTAACTTACTGTGATGAATATGAAGTGGAGCTTTGTATACTGCCTTCAAATGTACTTCACAAACCAAAAAAAAAGCATTTGGGCTGTAAAATTCTCATTAAAAAATGTTCAAATGAGTTGTGAAATGATTTGTCTAAAAGTAAGAAATAAAATACATTAGAGAAACATTTTATGTGACTTTGAATGACACTCGAAATCAGGTGCAGCAAAGGAGGCACATCATAAATCTCTCTAATCTATTTCATTTCTTGTTTTTAACAAATAGGTTCACAAAACATCCGACCTTTTTTACTTTTTCAATTTGTTGTTTTATTTTTTTTATTTTCAAGTTTTTTTGATAAAGCATGAAATATAATATATTTACATATAGATCAGTATTCTATGATTATTAAAAAGATGAACATTTTGATGCTAGCAGCAGGTGTTTATCTTTAAGTATTGCCTACTATTTTTCACACACTAATGTAAGTCACCAACTTCTCTTGTTACCACACAGACAATGACAAATGCACAGCTTTCCTTTGACAATTACGGTAAATTGAACAACAAATAAAATTTGTTGATTATCTTTTCATGTTAGATTTTTCAATGAAACAAGTAATATATTAAATATTGATATCTTTCTATGGTCACTTTTTTTTAAAATTTCAGATCAAGAGAAGATGTTACGTGACAACATTGAAAGGATGTATAAGGAAACAGATCCTTGGCGATAGCATAAGTATCAACATACACAAGTCAGTAATACGTGACTGCACAAACATATCTGCAAGAATGACTGTAACTAGATGTGTGTTAATGGACAACATTATCATCTTATGAGGAAAGAGATACAACCTGTCGGAAGGGCCTTACAATGACTAGGGCTAACTTCATTTTTGTAGATAACAATAAATTTACAAGTCTGTTCGTATGTTAGAGGTAAAGATCATGATCGATCATCAAAATATCATTAAAAAAATAATTTTATTCAAGGAAATAGTCAAATGTATTTAAATAAGATATATTCAAAGGAATGTTCGCAATAACTGAAGCAATATTACAAACAATAATAAGACTGATTCACAAATAAAGAAGTTTTATTTTTCCATTGAAGAAAGTGTTTTACAGAAAAAACAATAACTTCAAGCAAAAATACCACAAACTCATTGACTTTTAAATTTTATTACGACTTTTAAAAGCATTTCTGAAGATCTCGCTAATCTGCCACTTCTATATAAATCATTGTTATAAGGTAAAACATTTTTGTACTCTTTATCACAAAAACAATACAGTTACACTGAAAGAGTAAGTTATATATATTAAAATGACAATATTTAAGTGCTCATTAAATTCAGATCAAGTATATGTAACTTTTATTTTCTACGATCTGCATTATCATCATGTTAAACAGCAGACTTTATCAAACAGCAGAACTCAAATTTTTGTAGTGTTTTACAACAGTAATAATGATAATAATAATAGTAATAACACAGTCTTCATTAAAGTAGCTCATTTCTCTTGCAAACATTTAAACACATTTATGATCTTGTGAATTCTCAGAGAACTTTCATATTTCAAGTTCAGGTTACTGTAAAGTGGAATCACTTGCCCTTAGCTATTTTTTGTAACAAAAAATAGAAAGAGTAATTTTAATAAAATATGAATAAAATTGGTTTCTTCTGTGAAATATCGCAAAGATAATGTCAGTATTTTATGTAAACTCTCACTGCATGTGACGTATTTGTAAAAATTATAAAATAAAGCCCAACTGAACTGTTACTCTGTCCACAAGAGGTTTAACACCTTATTTTTTTAAAAAATTTACAAAACAGTGAAGGACGTTTATTAGTGCATGAAGTAACTTTATTTTAAAATCATATAGGACTTATAGACTTTAATACTCTTTCAGTTTTTTTAAGTTAATTGCACTATATTCTCAGTATTTGTATTTCACTATCAAAGATGGTGTGCTGCACATTATGCTGTAGCAAAAGGATTGGACATAAATTGGTATTCGGAAACATCACCGATAAAAGGAAAATAAAGTAGCTCAAGAATATTAACTGGTAAAGAGGCAGGTTAATTTAACCTCTTGACTTGTAAAATATCAGATTGCAGATACCACTCTCAACTGTAGGGAAATCATCTGCTTCCTCTCCTATACTTGAAGTAACGTCCTCAGTCAATGCTATCTTAAATTTATGTTAACATCAAATTCTTTGTCACTTAAGGTCTACTGTTGTGTCATGCTGACATCATAATCTGATCCTTGATGCTTTTTAGCACTGAAACCCAGCCCTTTTTCTCAACAGGAACTTCATTCACAGTCATATTTATGATGAATGGTTTGCTGTAATAAAATTTCTGTACATTTTAGGCGTTAATACGCTGAATATAACTGAGATACACTGGATTCAACTGCACAGGAACTATTTTTTTTAATCACAAAATGAAAGTACCAACAGAGATTGCTCATACCATTAACTTTTTGCATTATGTTACAGAGCTAATTGCGGTAAGAGGAAAGTAAAATTAGACGTAATTTATTAAAACTTGATGAAACCAGATTTATTCTCTATTTATCATGGATACATATGAGTAGATAAACTTTTTAAAAAGAAGAAAATAAAAGGTAAAAAGCCACTAGATGGGTATTCCCTATTTGCAACTTAGGGTGTCCCAAATATGAATCAGACAACCTGCTTCATGATAGGAAAAGAGGGTGTTTGTAAACTGAAATTATGATAAGGAATGACAGTTATGAAACTTCCACAGCAAACAGCATTTAAAATTAACCATTACTTCACTGAAATTGCAATGAAAATAATAACAGCATGATAACTGTATGCTAAAAATATATTTAAAAATTGCTGAATATTTTATTTCACTCTGAACTTCACTAAACAGATATAAAATTTGGGTGTGAAGAAAAAATTGAAGTGAAAGATGTTTAAGGGAGTAATCAAACAGCGAAATCTCAAGCAAGTGACACAGATTGGACATCTGTTTATAAAATTACTTAAACTGTTAATTAAGTTGTTACAAAATTAACTCTTTCCCACTGGCTCTCTCTCACATATTTTATGGCACCAAGTCTGTGTGTTTGAGTTTGCATTAATATTACTTATCCTTTCCTCACCTACTAATTGCCACTGACACTAATTCTCAACCCTATTCTCTTTGTCTAGATTCTATTATTTTCGCTCAACTACTTTAAATGTGACAATTTTTGCACACAGATTGTTAAATCATTTTGCCAATATCATTTTCTCCATTTCTTCTTACTTATCTCCTGCCTTAGATTTTTGAAAGATATATACAGACAGTTACCCTTCTAGCAAACTAATTTAGTTTTAGATTTTGATTGCATTTACAAAGAACTCAGTGATGTAATTAATAATTTTTATATAATAAAAAATTATTTACAAAGAACTTAGTGATGTAATTAATAATTTTTATATAATAAAAATTATCTTGGAACAGAAGGAAAAATGTTGTGCAAAATGCAGTTCTTCAATAAATATGTATAACTGCCTGATAGTTTTTTAAAATATAAAACAGTTTTCTAACAAATTCGAGACACCCATGACAATGTCAGATATGAAAGCACATTTTGCACCATCCTTCTCTTTCAAGAATTCTGTAACACTTAACCTTAGATTGCAAGATTAAATAAACACACACATTTCTGTACAGACATATATGCTATAGCAAAGAGAAGTGTGTGTAAGTGCAAAAAATTTTCTGATTCATTAATTGAGCAAACCATCAGATTTCTGATCCAATTATAATTGCTACATGAAAATACTGCAGCCTGCATTCGATATTACACACAGAAGATGAATGAAACATTATTAATATACGATGATACATAAATATTCCCTTTTGTGTTTAAATATTTTGTTTAATTTCACTGTATACTCCAAATTCAAATGGTCTTGTACTGAAGTAGGTCACAGATATTTTCAAGTTACTGAAACTCTTACACTAGCATGGAAAGAGCTACAAATGAACTTAATTATGTTTCTGTGACAATTTTTGCAGTTTCTTGTTGTGTTGATAGCTTTTCACAATGAAATAAATAAATTTTAACAGTCTTAAAATCTGATGCTGCACTAAGTAACATTTATTAGTTATTAAGTCTCCACATTTTCAAATTTGAGTGGTTTTATCTAAGATACACACCTCTTCATAGCTGCCATCCAAAACAATTCACTAAGTTCATCAGCTTTTAACTTACAATAATACTAGAAAACTAACCATCTTACTACTCGATATTATATAATAATGAATGGTCACTCACATCAATTTACAGACGCACTCCATAGCTTGGCAAACATTTTGAATATAGGTATAAACCAATGAAGCAAATCTAAGGGTCAAAATCATAGACCACAACTGTATATTCCAGTCTTTTTATGAAAGACACCATAATTTCATGACTTTTAACTGTTGTGGGAATGAGGTCTAACAGATTGCTAAAAGTACTGAATTACTGAATGTGATATATTTTCCCCTTATGCAAAACAAACAGTTAAACATAGCAACTCCCTGAGGACACATTTCATAATTGTATTACTGACAATGGAGCTTAACCACAAACCAATTCTACTTTTAACTATCATGACAATGCTTCAGACACTTTTTGGGTGCATAAAACAAGAAACTTTGTTCCATGATGACTTAAGTACATTTTCCAAAAGAGACATTAAATCCACACAGACTAACTCAATAATGACGATTTTTTTACATGAAGCTAAACATGAACAGTCAGCTTACACCACCAAATGTAGTACACTCTTGTTTACAGTACACAAAACTTAAGTTTTGATTATGCAATTATAAATTAGAAGACTAGCATTTATTCAGAATTGCTATACACATTTAACATATGGAATATCATATTTAGCATTTATTCAAGCATCATGTGTTCCATTAACACTATATCACAAATTCTTAAATTAAATACAGTGGGACTAATTAATTACACTTGAGTTCAGTAACACATTAGAAACATAAGTTTTTATCTAATCTTGTGGAAACAGCAATTGCACACAAGAGTCACAATGACATAAGTAGATTTCTTTCCTCTTTAAAAAGACATGTTATTAGTTTCCTAGTGCAAGTGTTGTATTTTACAAAACACCTAAGAAATCATATTTCTCCCTTTTACTTCCTGGATACAAACTGTGTACTATGAACTTGATCACAGGATTACAAGGCTGAGTTCCACCTATACTTATGATGACACTACAAAACAGGAAAAATAAAGCTGACATGCACACATTTGGAAACTGAGGCTCATTTCGCAACAGAGTCTTGTTTGTACTAAGTGGCGTCTAATGGGGAAAACAGGACTCATACTTTAATTTTTTTCTTGCTCCAGAAAAAAAAAAAATACCACACATGTTAGCAGGTAACTGTGTGCTTTTTTTTGGTCAGGGTAAATGGCAACTGAAGTGGGAGCGAAATGTGTAGGACTCCTGGACACCATATCTGGAAAATTCTGTGCTGCTCTCTTAATGACCCAAAGATAAATAAATACTCCAAGAAACCATGTAACTCTGCTTCTACCTTTGCAAACATTCTACACAAGGAGATAATCAAGTGAGATGTATCTCAGCTTCAAGTTCAATGAGAAAAATGTATATGGTGGTTATTAAGTGGCATGAGGAAAAAAGGGTTTGTTTTGTGATCCATATACAATACATAATTTTACACAACTTGGATGCCCAATGTAAGGATACATGCAAAACATGGAATGAGCTGTTGATACTGTAAAGATAAAGAATGGATAGTTTAAAAATATTTATAATGAAAATGATGTTTACTCTATTACCTTTCAGAAGAACTTTTCATAAGAGCCTATCTTATTAGTTACACTATGGAACAACATGTACCATTATAACATGGATTGCTAACAAAAATTGTTTACTTATGTTTTGGATGAAATAATTTTGTTCTGAGACTTTAAGGAAATTGTGTACTGTGTAGTTAATTAAAAAAGCACCGATATTAGTATGTGAATGACTCTAATACTAAGCCAAAGATAAGAAGAAGAATATTAAAGGTTGTCTGTGAAATCCCGACTGTACAGTACACTCTGAGAGAGGTATGCCTTACAAAATACTTTACATGACCATGCTGTTAGATTTTGTGCCATAAAAGTATATGGCAAATATTCCCATATCAATTAAAAGAGTATTCGTCTATTTTATTATACTTTCCTGAGAGGCATCGGTTGTGGTAGTAATACAAATGAAGTTACTGTACAGTCAGCAACATTATTAGACAAATGTAGGTCCTCCATGAGGCACTTTTAGTGAGACTGTGGAGAAAAATTACAGCTATTCATGCTTTGCTGTGTATACGTCTATGAAAAATGTTGCTGTTGGTCTGTAAATGTGTAAATAATATCCAATAATAAAAGTCCGTGTAACCTATTACGCTCATTTACTTTCTCTGGGCCCAACTTGATCTGATCACAACGAATTAAGTATTCTGTGGAAATAAATGAGCATTTTTCTTTAAAAATTAATTTCACACGAGTTACGTTGTTATGAATCACAGCTCTCCCACCCCTGCCATTTCCCCTCCCAATTATACCAGAGTCAAGTATAATGTATAGATTGCTGCCACAGAGTATTGGTTGAACCGTAATTATAACTATTACTAGGAAACTTAAAAAAATGCAATTAAAACTATGTATATTTGCACATATTAAGCTAGGAGTACTGCTCTTGTGGGAAAGCTCATCAGATACCAACGTCATCAAGGTCTTTAATCATGTAAGAGATACTTATTTTGAAAGAAATATATAATGTTTCCTGGACCAGTGAATCAGATGAGAGATAATGCATTGTTTGCAGATTACATTGACCAAAATCTTGTTATCAGGAAGACATAATAGAAATATGCAATACATAAAAACATGGATAACAATGATCAAGATCTTGATTAGTTTGAACATACACAAAGGATATATATGTAACAATGTGATAAGAGTATTCGCAAAGGTGTACAAGACACACGATAATATCCTAATTCACTAATCCTCTCATCAGAGACATAAAGTAAGCTGCATATCATGTAACACTTACATAAGCATCCCCTAATTCTGTGTTGTTTATGAAACACAGAAACTCTTCTACTGGAAATGCTCATAATACATACAATAATTTATAAACAGTCTTTAGACAGTTTCCAAGCTGAAGATAACATTTTTGTGCTGAACCTCACTTGTGCATGAGAATTCAATAGCTGCAGACCTACTGTCTAGACAAAACTACAACAACAAGCAAAAGATCTTGCTTCCACGTGACAATTTTAAACAATCACATGCATTTCAATAATGCAATTTATAAAGGTCAATACAAATGAAAAATATAAATTATGTGTTACAAAAAATATTTTTCCAAAAATAGTTAGGCTGCCTTTTCATTCTCGATAGTATAAAAAGCTGCTAAATTGAAGTATTGACAAAATATACCCACACATTCACGTACAACAAGTACTGAACATAATTTAGCAAATATTCTTAATAATCTTAATTCTGCGTTTTATGGAAGACAGTACAAAATTAAAACAAACAAACCAAACTCAATAATATGCACAAAACAAATAATGTCACTAAGATATCTTTAGGCTAAAACAGTATCCCTGCAGAACTTGTCAAAGTATCAACAATTTATTAAGATGTAGCAAGGCAGCTATGCTGAGTTAGTAAGTCTTAAAACCTGTAACAGGCATACAGATTTAGCTATTTACAATATCCTGAAATCAATGAAAAACTCTATTACTGTTGTCAAAAACATAACAGAAGCCCATTTGCCACGATGGGTCAAGAAAAAAACATGCTACTTTGTTTGTACTCTGTCAAAGAATTATGGCTTGTCCTCATTAGTCACACTAATGTAACAAAGTTTGATTTGCATGCAACTACACTTTAACTCAAACCCCCCCCCCCCCCCCCTCTCTCTCTCTCTCTCTCTCTCACACACACACACACAGAAGGAGAGGGAGGAGGGACGGGGGAGAGAGGGAGGGGGGAGAGGGGGAGGGGGAGGGAGAGAGAGAGAGAGAGAGAGAGAGAGAGAGAGAGAGAGAGAGAGAGAGAGAGAAGTAACATACTAAGTCCAAACAAGTGGAATATGCAACAATGCAGAGAAATCATTGAAAAAAATGTAGCATGTCAACATATTATAATGTGTCAACGATAAAACTATTGATAATTCTGACTCAGTATGTTGTTATCAACATTATGGATTACATACAAATATAATTCATGAAATACAAGGGAAACTAATGAGATCAAAACAATTTTCTAAAAGGTATATCCCAATTGCATTTCAAACTCCTAGGCAGAAACTCTGACTGAAGACATTTCCTACACTTCAACAGCAACATTAAGGAACTATACATCAAGTCTAATAAATAATCTACAAAATTGCACAAATTTACAGACATCAGAAAAATATTCACCTGCATTTAACCTTCTGTATTCTAATGTATCTACAACACACACATGTGGAATTGGCTCCACAAACCTGACACACACTGTTTATAACACAGACGATCTGTTAATTCACAAAGATGCGCGACTGTGTGTGTCAGGCGTCTGAGACTCACGGGATACTACAGCACGTCTCTTTAAATCCCATGGGAACTTTGGACAGTTTGTACTAGTGCCTGAAAAAGAAAGAAGACTTGTCATCTGTGTCACACGAAGAAATGTTTCATTTTTTTTTTTTAATTGAAACATGAGGATTTATAAGTGCATGTAACTAAAAGTAAATTACGGACTGCAGGAATTGCCTAATTGCAGTCCCTTGGGAGAAAAAGGCGAGGGGGTGGATGCAGAAAGCCTCAAACTCTCTCATTCAATATGTGAGATAACTTTTTTTTTTTTTCAACTGATTATGTAACAACTTATGGGAATGTAATTTCTACAAAGTGTTGTGCCTTCTTTTCTACCTATTCTTATTTTTTGATAAATTTTCCATCCCAGCAAAAGGTGAAGTAAAACAGAGGTTAAACATATAGAAAGAAGGAGAATTTCATCTCTTTTTTTGGGGGGGGGAGGGGGAGGGGGGGGGGGGAGGTAGAATACATACATTACTAAAACTTCACCACACTTGCGTGATCAGATGGGAGATTATACTGAAAAGTTTTAACATGTTTTAAAATACATTACACAGATATAAGAGGCGCTGTATATGGCCATGTCTGTTTGTATGCTGCAAAAGCACAATGTAAGCAGAACTTGTTATTTTGAAACATATGCTTATGTTCAAGAAATAGTTCGTGAAGTCTATAAATCTCTATACAAGTATGTGAATGATTTTTCTTCTTCCTCTTCTTGTGCTTCAAGTGAAGAACTTTCCTGTAAAATCACCCTTCACTTCAGAAAAACCAAGAGGATTTGCACAAACAAGCTGATGCAATGATTCACCGCTTTGTTCATAATCAATTACCAGATCCAGTACTTCAAGACTTGCTGACAAATGCTTCTTATTCATCAAAATTAACACTATACAGATGATGTTTTACATATGTGTTTTCCGATGACTACTAAGCAAAATAATTGTGTATGTGCCACAGAGACTTTTATTCAATGCACATCATGCGGAAATTATATGTATTCAGATGTTTTTATGACTTTAATCACCCAATGAGGTTCAGTGAGAGGCTGAACAATAATATAAAACAATGTGTGAAAATTTTTATCACCTCAGACTGTACATCATTATTATTTATCAGTTTTACATGATACTGACATGTAACAGTTTAAATAACAATTATCACTGACTATGATCTCCAAGAGCCTGATGAACTATTCTGCATGCAGTTTTATGTCCTGTAGGCTTGCTCAGGTTTATTAATTACTCGTGTCTGGTGTATTGCACTGGATTGTGGTAACCATTATACTGCAGTTCCAGTATACTTTGAAATTCCTGTTGTCTACTACAGTGTCACCATTTGACTTCCAAAATATTAAAAGTTCTCCATAACCCCAGGTGTAGCTCCCCACCCCCACCTTACAAGCTATTATGCAGGTGCCCTTGCTCATACCATACCTATTCAATTATTCTGTGAGCCCAGGTTTTACAGCCATACATAATGTATGATGTATAATTTTGAGTGCCACAAACCTTACAGCTATAATCCATTTCTTGCTCTTTCAGAATACGTTTCTGGTAGTAAATCATTGCAATGATCTGATCTGATCTGATCTTGTGTTGCAGTCAGAGTTTTGCCGTTTCTGCACACACACACATATACATCAACCAGTTGTTTGATGCTTACAAATTGACATTACCTTTTATGTTCATTTGCTTGTTTCTTGTGCAGTTCTTGTCTAAGCCAGTCTATTATTTTGGTGTAAATTATTTCTATCTTAGACCTTGGGACTGATCTAGATGTTTCTGCCAGATTGAGTGATATGTAATTAATGTTTGCACATACTATTGCTTTATGGACTGGAGAGTTATAAAATTACTGCTTAAGACTCCAACGCTGCTTTTTGTGCAGCTACTCAATATCTGTTACCCTCTACATGCTATCTCAAGTGGTACAGTTAGCCTATCAAAAGCTGATGTAGTATTATGGATGCCGTACTTTAAGTAAATACCACATTTTCCACTGTATTTCTTCCAGGCATGTTCCTGTCCACTTAATGAGGCCAAAAGTGTAAGTTAGCAGTGAAACTGCATTTGTGTTAATGATGCTGAAGATACTTTTTCCCATTTAGTTTAGATTTCAAAACGAGGAAATATTGTTGATGTGCTTTGTTTTACAGTTATATGCAACAATTATCATCTTCGAAAGAGACCCAAATATTCATAGGTATCGTATTTATTCATAGTTGCAATTATGATTCCACCACTCATCTGAAACCTAGTAACTAAGATGTTTTTCTTCCTTGTGTTAACTCTCCTGCATTTGCCCAGGACAAACAATAAGTTCATATTTATTGAAATGTTTCTACTTAAGCCCCATAGTGCTTAGAGCCATTTTGTTTCTACTTCTTTTAGAAGGTGGGTCAACTGTGTTTCTGTTCAGGTATATAGTTTGATGTCATTGATGTATATAAGATGATTTAACATGTAGTTGTTGCTGCTTTTTATGGCAAATCTATATCTGGTTGAATTTACTACTGATGAAAGTAGATCGAGTGCTAAACAAATTCAAAACAATCTCAAGCTGTCACCTTCAAATATGCCTCACTAGATCCTGACTTGCTCTGTTACTATTGTTTTGTTGTTGTCATCAGGGTTGGATGTATCTTCTAATGTTTCATCGCGGATGAGACTGTGCTGATGTTTGAACTGTTTATCTCATAAAGCTGCAGAATTGTAATAAGCCATGTATTTGCAACAGAATTAAATGCTTTTTTTTCTAATCAAAGTAGGCTGTATATATCTTTCATTTTTATCTGTTTCTTCACTAGTATGGCAAAATTTATGAAGTGCTGTTCTTGTTAATCTAGAGATTTCTTCACACAGTCTTTCTGTTCTTTTGCCAGTACTTTGATTTGGAACAAGTGTCTGTACAGCATTTTGCTTGTATATAATATCAGTTATACCCAGCAATGTGGTGGTGTGGTTCAACCTGGTTTTTTAGAGAGAGAGAGAGAGAGAGAGAGAGAGAGAGAGAGAGAGGAGGGGGGGGGGGGGGGAAGAGAACATGCTTCCAATTTGTATGGGAACTGGATACATATCCTGATCTCCTCTCCCCCTCCTTTCCACACTCTGTGTCCATCTCCCCCCCTTTTTTTCTCGTCCTCAGCCTTGTTTATCATTACTGCAAATTTAGATTCTGTGGCAGTATTCTAATCCACAAATACAACTTTCTTATTCTCTGTGAAATCCATCTGAGGGAGGATAAAAACAGCATAGTGTCGTGTAAGCAATGTAGGTTTAAAATATATATATATATATATATATATATATATATATATATATATATATATATATATATATATATATATAATGAGAAAGAATATAAATGGGAGAAACAATCCTTCTAATAGTTTAACTGCCCCGCTATCATAGTTAAAACTTTCTCTCACAAAGGAAACAAAACCGTACATTTTTACAGCAGAACACTTTCTTCTCGCAACCAGTTTTAACAGAAAACCTGTACATAGTTATTTTAAAAATACATAGTCTACACCCATCTGAATGTTTAATAGAATATGGTTTAAAATTTGAAGTAAATTGGTCAAGAACTTTGAGATTTTTGCTAAAAAAGTTTCACTTTACATATACAAGAGTGTGCAAATAAACTGGGACAAGAGTATTAAACTTTAGCTATGCACATTTATTATTTTATGTATAATACAGTTAGAATTTACTGAATACTAATAACTGATGTGTCCTCCTCATGTTTTTAGGAGCTTCTGAACACATTGTGGCATAGATTCAAGGTTAGACAAATGTTTTGTAATTTGACATCATGAAGCCACACTATTACTACATTTACTAATATGCATCCTTTTGTTGAAAGGTCCATTTTTCCAAGATGCCTTTTCACAATACTCCAATGATGGGATTTAATTCTGGTGAGTTACCAGGCCACTGAAGCACATTAATTTTTTTTTTTTTTTTTCCCTCTCTCTCTCTCTCTCCATGAATGTCTTCACTGCTTTAGGAGAGTCACACAGGGCCTGACGATGTTGAAATTTTCCTCCAGCATCTGCAAAGATCTGTGGGAATGGCACAATCCTGTGCCTAAGGAATTACATTTATTTCATTGAATTCATCATGCCACCAGAAATCCAAAAATTTTACAGTCTGTTCAAGATACTCAGCTCTCACTGCCTCATGGGTGCTTCACTTAACAACCCTATCTCTGTATCCATTAACAATAAAATGTGACTCATCACTGAATAAAGCAGGTTTCCAGTAATTGGAAGTCCGAGATTTATATTTGTGGCTTGTGCCAACAGTTTTTTCTTCATGGCAGGTGTGGACAAATGCTTCTTTATTGGATTTCGTGCCATTCACATACAATCAAGAAGCCTATGTAGTTCTGTTGAAGAGTCAGTTTCATCTCCTGTAGCCAATAAATCTCTCAAGGTCCTTGCTTGTCTTGTGGGAGATAATGAGGCAGTGTCAGTATATGCCTTAAAAAAGTCTTTAAACACTAGATTTTCCCACACAAACAACAGAGGCAATGTCTGTTATAGTCATAGACATGTGTTCATGAAGAGCAAATATTTTTCATCACTTCTTGGGTGAAATATCCGTTTTGACATGAACACAAAGTTTTCCTGTTGAGAACACAGAAATAACACACGCTGTTAAATATTATCAACTGAACTGGAGGGGATCTACAATTGTTGTTCACAGTCAAGGCAACAATAGGCTGCTAAGTCAAGTCAAGAACAGGCTGCTATGAGTTCAACAATTAGGCAGATCAAATTGGTTACAGCTAACCAACTTTAATTCCTTGTAAAATAATAGCTTGTCCCAATTAATTTGCACACTACTGATACAGTCAACACTTGATAATTTGAAACTCTCCATCATCTGAAATTCCAATATAATCAATGTGTTTTGGAGATGTAAGTGGTGAGAGCATCTCACCAACACCTTATAATTCAAAGTCAGGGCTCCCGCAATCTCTATAATTTGAAGTCCCCTACTTCTGAAATTCCCACTGAAGTCCTCCATAGTTATGTGATTCTCAGTACAGGCTCAGATCACCTGTCATTTGTTTCTCTGAGCCCTACCCATTCCGTCTGCAGTAATAATGTGTTGTAGTCAATCTATGTTTTTTTTGAAAGTGTAAAATGCCTTGAATGCTAGCAGGAACAAATGTGTAACAGTTAATGAAACAGCTTGTTATTGAAGCTGTGGCGAGTGGAATTTAAAAAAAAAAGAAGAAGTTGCAAAACAGTTCATTATTTTACGATCATTGTTGCTAATTTTAAAAATAAAGACTGTGTCACTGGAAGTGTCTCAGTGCAGGAAGAAAAAGGTCATGTCGAGGAAAATTTCCCCATCTTGTAGAGCAATTGCTAAAAACATGTCACCCCATCAAGCAAAGAAAAAAATGTGTGTAGAGATTCCCATTGAACTGAATGGACTGATGATAAATGTCGTCCCAAATTGCACTCTATCATTCAAAAACGAAAATTGTCATGGAAGAAAACTGAGCAAAGACAGAATAACTGTCCCTGTAGTCTGTAACACAGACAGATCTCAGAAGTTAAAACCTCTCATAGCAGGGAAAGCTATGAAACCGTACTAGCTTCTCACACAACTTACCTCTCAAACAAAAAATCACGGATCACGGCAGAATTGCGTAATGAATGGCTGACCTCAGTTAATAGTGATACAAACTCTCAATTTTACTGTTTTTGGACAACTGCATAATAAATAACGACTCAGCAACATTAGGTCACAAAAACTGATTTTTTTTCTTCCCCCCCCCCCCCCCCCCAAATTGACATCAAGACTGCAACAACTGGATCGGGACATAACACAAAATTTGAAAACTGTCTATTGCAAAGAAATTGTTTTGCTCATGCTGGATAAAGCTGAAGATGATGATAAGGCAAACTTAACAGTTATGACTGCTATAACCACGATTGATAAGGCTTGGAAAAATGTCAGCTCTACCACTCTTCATAACTGCTTTAGAAAGTGTGGGTTTGCTATGATAAGAGAAATGTGGAACAGTTGTTGCAGTTGCGAGAATTAATGAATACAACTCTGCCAGACTTGGGTTGGGTACTTCTAGCCAGCTATTCTGAGTTAACCTCTGAGGATTTCATTCACGTCCATGGCAACATCTGTGTCCATGGTGTTCTAACCAATACTGAACAGTTGAACTGTCCTGATGAGAACAAGGAAGATAATGAAGAGCAACTGCTAACTCCAGACACATTGAGCAAGGCAAGGTCAAACTCCTACATCCTCAGAATGGGTACGAGTGACAATTTCTTCTCAGTTCTCATCTCCATCGAAAAATTGATGGAAAATGCTAGATGGAAATCACTCACTCAAGAGAAAATTGCTGACTACTTTTCAAAATGACACGTAATGTTTTCACGGGTAGGTTTTTCATGTACTGATGTCTACACGTAACTATTATTTTGCACATTATTAGAATGAAGATGGGTGTGCATAAATATGTGATATGTATGTTCTACAATTTACTTTCCATCAAACTCTTGTTCATTTGAATATGCACAATAACACTATCTCCAAAAGACCCGAAGATGATAGCTAGACCTGTTGAAACTAGTCACTGGGGAAATTAAAATAATCTAACACGCGACCTTGGTTGCAACAATTCTTGTTCATTAGAGTATTGTGTAAAATTCTGAAGTAAATGTAAAGAAAGTTTCAAGATGTTTGGTGACAATGTTTCCCCTTTATATAATACATATTTATTTATATATTACATACATCTAAAAAACAGGTATACAAGAACATGAGCATATTTGAAGGCAATGTTGTGTCAAAATAAGAAAGTAATCGGTGAAGAATTTTTGAAGATTTAAGATTTTGAACAAATGAACATTTACATTTTTATTTGTATAAACAAATGAGCATTTTACACGTTCTGTATTAGCATTTGAGAGGGCAATATTTGTAGACGTTTGTTGCATTTTCTATTTTTGGTGGAAGGTATGTCATACCCAACATTTTTTATTTTAGTATAATATCTGACTGTTCAATAAAGGTATTGAAACATGTGGTGAGGCAGGCAAAAGTATATCTGAAGCATTCGAACTGAAATTTTGTATGTGGTATGGGCCCAGTGCTTTCCAATTTAATGCTATTGGCACAGTAACATTCTCTGTATTGATGATGAGGTTTTACACTTATTACACATATGTTTTCTTTTTCTTTCCTTTTCAATTTTCAACCCTTTACTTCTTGTGTCCATGTTGAAGAAAAGTTCAATGTATCAGATTTGCATCTGGGTTACGACCTGCATAATGTGTTTCACGAGTCTTACTTTTATTTTCACTGACGAACTGGTATAATCATTCAATATTTTTCAACAAATTTCCTATATTGTTAATGACATGTCTTTCCCAGGACAGTACGTAGACTGAACAAACTTGTTACTCATCTGCTGGCACTATCTTAAACCAGTTGATCTCACTAATGAAATGGCTGCTGCAGAGATAACTGCCTGAACTTCATCAAAACTATGTGTAAACTTTGGCAAAACAGTGTTGTTTAAAATATTAACATTCTCAGCAGGTGTCCCAGATGTGTTTCACTTGAAAATCTGTGGCCTCTGTGTAAGACAAATTCCACGAGTGCTGTATTAAAAATAGTAACGAGGTTTACAATACTTTTGTCATCAGATTCCCTTAGGCGTCTCTGGTATCCTAGGAGTTATTGATTGGTACTTATGATGATTTCCTGCGATGCTCAAAGTTAAAATGGTCCAAGTAAGGACTTTTGAGAATGAATTTTTTCAAACATTGTCACCTAGTATTCTAAACCAATTTACAGAAGTTAATTTTAACTGAATCCCAAACAGTGTGCTCAATCAAATAACATAACTTACTCTTAAACATGATTACTCACAATAGAAACTGTGAAAATGCTATCTTCAATGCACACAACATACTTATCCATTAGATGTATTGGGTAAATTTTTTTCAACTTCTCTCAATGATACGATACTCACTGGAAAATGAATGAACACATGCACACCAAATACATTATCACTAAATGTCAGTAAAACACAGAAAGAAAATTTCTACAATGCAGGATTCATCTAGATGACTTCTCCATACATACAATGTCTCAGGAATTTATGCACACATCTTGAGGTATAAAGTAAACTAATCCACTTGTAACCACTATTTTATATATATTTTATATTTCCTCCACTCACGTTTTACACACAATTTCTCTCATTCAGAGCATCTGTTTGCCAGTTGTTCAACATTAACTTCAATAAAAGTACGTAAAACCCATGTACTGCCGGTTGGTTGTATAACAAATGTTTTACCTGCGCTCGTGTAGCTTGATTTTCTTCTCATAATCTTCGTGTCTCTTTTACTCAAGGCCAGGTCAAGAACATATTTCCACACAAGCAACTTAGCCCTTTTCCCTCTTACACTTCAATCAGTATCAGTTTTTGCTACTCATTGTGAAACACATTGTATATAAATCTTGCACTTGGGTGTACCTGGTGCCTCTCTCAGCTTGGCACCCCAAGCAACCACAACTAATTGTGATACATCCCATGTGGAAATCTTAATAGTTGTAAGATTTAGAGTATCACAAAGTCAGTTGTTGATTGAACAGTATAGTTATGAATGCCCAAAACAAACATTACAGTTAGTGTATTTGTGAGGAAAATTTACTAGATGTTGAAGTCATTTATTGTAACTTATGTATGGTACTTAAACTCTTTGCTAAACAGGATGATTTTTTTTTTTTAAATTCCATTGCCAACTACAGCCATAGTCTAACTTAATATTATGTTAGATGCAATGACAAACTTGCATTTTCACAAAGAACACAATCGTCCAAAATAAAATACGTTATGAGACACTGTGTCTCTTCCCCCCCCCCCCCTTCCCCCCAGGAAGCATAAAAAATAAAAAAAGGGGGAGTGTGTTGGAAGAGGAATTGCATAATTGTGCAATCAGTTACAATACAAATAAAAGATAACTATGGTCCCTGTGAATACAATCAGATTTACTAGGATGGGGATTTTTAGATGTAAAAAAGGAGTACCATTTTAGGGGAAAAAAGCTGTTCAAAGGTGCCAATCTCAGATGGGAAAATTTTTTATGGGGTGCTATAAAAGCCATTAAACAGAAAGCTTCCAAAATAAGTCACTCAAGTGTGTGGAAAATCACAGATAGCATGACCTACTTTGGCCATTCATTCAGAAAACCGTCAAAACTCATAACATACAATATTTCACTGTTTCTCTAAGTAAGACAGTATCTACAATTACTTGCCAAACATCTGTAAATAGAACAGTCACAAGAGGAGCATGCTTTATTTTTAAATGCAACCAACATTACTGTTCATTTCTATGTTCTCAGAGTCATGGTTTGTGGCTACGCTTTGCTTGTGCTTCTGTTATTCAGTATCTTTTAGTGCACCCTTCACAGCTATGAAAATGGTCCATTGTGCTTCCTTCTCAGAAGCTCTCTTCTCCAGTTTTCTTACGGCTGTTGTCAGGATAGAGAGTCTGTGTATGATGAAGTTTATCTTTAAATTCTTGTTTATCTGTTAGTCCTTTGGACTTTCTTACAACTGAAGAACCATCAGGCAAAGCAACTCTGATTATGGGGCAAGGGGGTAAAAGAAATCTTGTATCTTGTATGTACTTCTGTATTCTGCCAGATGCTTTTGTAAACGTTTTCTTGATACAAGATATAAATTTATTTACGAATGAGTATTTCTTTTTTAATGCCTTGCAAACTTGAGCAATAATACACTCGATGTAGGTCATGAGTTTTCAAGTACAAACACTGACTTCAAATTGGAAAATGCAAATTACATGAATGAATCTTTATCTATAAGCATAGCTCTGCATGATCAAATTTTACTCCATCAGCCTACAATACAAATCATGCATTTTTTTGAAACTTTGCATCAACGTGCCATCATTTGTTTTCTCGAAAAGCACATTAAAAAGAGTATGTGTTTCACTTGTTCTCTATTCACGGGTGTGTATAAAATATTCAATACACATCTGCCCTGTCTGTCAGAGTTTTCACCTAGAATACAATGCAGTAAATCATAAGCTACTACTTATCTATTTTGTGACACTTTTTCTTCATTTCAAGCTAATAGTTTCTTAAAGTACTCATCAGGAAAAGACTTCCCAGTACACTTCACCAGAAGTGATTTCACAAAGGAATTATTGATTTTGTGAAAGGGAATACCACTCATTAGAAATGCCCCTAGCATATCGCAAAAAATTCATTTCTATTTTTTCCACCTCAAAGTGGTTTACCAGTAAATATGTGTCTCAAAGTAAGGTTTCCACCTCATGGTTCCTTACTCCTGGTGTGATTTTTGCCTTCCACACACTGCTGAACATGATGCTGTTCATTAACTGTGAATGGTACATTAGCAATGCTGAACTTTACTACAAATACATTACCTGGAATATCGTTACTACTAAACTAACATTGTCATATGTTACTCCGGTGTTTATTTTGGATGAAGACAAAGGGCAAAATTAATCTTGTAAAAGAGCACTAAAAGTCTCAGAATTTCAATTTGCAACTCTGTGTGTGTGTGTGTGTGTGTGTGTGAGAGAGAGAGAGAGAGAGAGAGAGAGAGAGAGAGAGAGAGAGAGAGAGATATGGAAATGTGCTATGTCCAGTAAAAACACCAAACAACATTGTGAGAAACAGTTAGAGGAGCCTTAAAGATGGTACTCTCAATTTTTCTATTTTATTATCTTCGCAGACTTTTCAGAATTCATACAACAGAGAAGACTGTTCCAGCTTCTGTGCCCCCCAGTGGGAAAATCGCTGAAGTACGAGCAATATCGCAGCCAGGCATAGCATACGTGATTGCACTTCACTGGCCAAGACCAAGCAAACAGGGGTAACCATGCAGCTTGCAAATGCTTAGTACCCATGCAATACAGCCCTCTGATGAATAGCTTTTACTTCCTCTGCCTGCCAGCAGGTGTGATGAGGGGTGGTCTCAGGTACCCTTGCCCCAGGGGGCAGCACTGGAACAGCCTGCTGTAGAGGAACACAAAGCCATTCTTACATGGAATCCACTTCAATTGCAGGTACTGCAGGTCAAATACAAAAGCAGCACCACAAAACCAGTTTTGTCCTCTAACACTTACTGCTGACTTCAGTATGCAAATCTATTTCATAAATGCTCACTCTGCCTGTCTACCTACCTACCTACATACCTAATCCATCTACCCTACTTCTCAATCTTTACGTTGCATAAGAAGTAGTACATAACAGCAAAAGTAGCAGGTACATAAACTTCTCATCTGTGTGCAAGGGTAAAATTCCTCTTTTTTCATGCCTTCAAGTAATCATTAATATTTTTTCTTCAACAAAATTAGGTTAAAGTGCTGTGTTTTCCCCAACAACAAACTTTACATGTAGCAGTAATGCACAAAGTAAATAAAGTAATGAAACCCTGGGTGGACGGCAAACTGAGGTGCACCAAAATGTGGGGTAGCACTGTGTGCGATCACTCTTTCAGAGTGAACACCTGTCTACAAGCTGTGTACACCGATTGCAATAAAACTTTATACAACAATGTCATCAAGAAATAGCAGTTCATCATTTCTGTTTCAAGTTAATAACTTTAACAGCTGCTGAAATATAGATATTTACTTGCAAATCAAAATTTTCCTTATTGCATAAAGAATGGCTTCCTGAAAAACTGGTACAACACTGTATACAATCATATTATTGTTAAATAGCCAAGACACAATAACAGTAAGATGTAATAATTATTAAATTTAGAACATTCTTTTTCATTTCTAGTTATGTTTGGTTAACAATACATAGTTTTCATATCAGAATGTGTCATGGGGTGAATGAAAAGTGTATGTGAAGAATGAATCTTTAAATTGTGTTGCTAAGGCTTTCCTGACATACTAGTTGTAGAAATAGTTCTCGGGCAAGATGTCAGGTGTCTTCATGAAATTCACACAATATTTCATCACCGTAAATGACTGACATCTTCAGGTCAGACAAACATACTGCTGGGCTGTGACTGAAGCTTTCTATTTATGCCAGTCCAAGCACGAAATTCCCAGGCATGAAAGTGACAGATCAGTGGCCAATAGTGAAGATTTCCTGATCAATAGTGAGTAGGACAGCTGCACCACCTGTTGGACGATGAACTAAGAGCTTCGATGCACGCACAAAGGCTATCATTCAAACTGTGTGCTGCCACTAGGCACTCTGCACACTATTGGGAGCTGTATACCTGTAAAAATGGCCACAATGGCATGTGACCACCACTGCCATCTGAATATCTATGTCAACACTGAAGCAGTGTCCCTTGTATGACCAATAGTTCCCCTTGTTGTCACTGAGACTTTAATATTGCCAGCCCTTGATCCCATGCTGTGCTAAGTTGGTATCCTGTGTCCCACCAAATAATATATCTGAATGCACTATGGGTCTTGCTCTGTGGACCAATGTCATAAGCATGCCATTTTGTTGCGAATAATGGTGACAGCTGGTGACCTGCAAATATAAGTCCATGCCTGTTGGATTGAAACCATCCTATTTTCTCTGCACTAACAAATCCAGGAATGATATTTCGCCACTTATCTCCATTCCCATTGTAAACCTGATGTACAAAAGAAGAGAATCTAGATTATATGTAACCCATCCAGTGATGCAATGCCATGGGGCCAGATTACAAATTTGGCATCAACATATCACCAAAAGTTAGAAGGTTTTAACTTCATTGACTGGAATGATCTGGAAAATCTCCCATAAAAAGACAGCCGAAATGGGTGACAAGGAATTACCCATTGCAACACTGTCAGTCTCTTCAAAGTATTGGTCACTGGGGGGAAAAAAAAATTCGGGGTGAGCTTGCACAAAGTAACAAGTTCCCCTTCCAGCTTCTCGCCAATGAACAGCAGCAGTTCTTGCAATGGCATTAGAGGTAAAAGTGAAACCACATCAACACTCATTAGTATATCAGATGATGCAAGTCTCAAGTTCTTACCCAGACAAATGACGTCTTCCCAGTTGCGGATGAGGCGCATACATTTTCCCATAAAAGAGCTTATTGTGCTGCTGGATGTTTTGCCAAGTTGTTTGTTGGTGCCCCAATGTTACTAACAATTGGTTGAAGTGGCAGACTATACATATGAAGTTTGGTAGTTCTTTGTCATATTTTGGGCATTGGGGTCCTTATTTAGTATGTCATGTGCAGAGTCATCCAATAGCTGATCATCTTGCTTAAGTACATCAGTCGGGATACGACGAGCGTTTCATTACCTTTATCTGCCAATAAGATCACAATATCAGGTTCCTCACTTAGGGATTGAAGTGCTGACCTCTCTGCAGCTGAGATCTTGCTCTTAAACACTGACACCTGTGTCAGAGCACGGCAAGTTTCCCCACATAATTTCCTTGGTAGATTTTTGGACTTATATTAATAGCGCCACTTGGGCTTTCTCAGACTGGAAGTAAGAACAGCAATTAAACTGAAAAGTTTCATCACTTCTGAGACTGTTTACTGCGGGAAGAAATGGCAGAAGACAAACATCATAGACAGCAGTGCACTACCTAATGGAGAAACTTATGCACAATGCA
The DNA here is from genome assembly GCF_023898315.1 of Schistocerca nitens. Classification (NCBI taxonomy): domain Eukaryota; kingdom Metazoa; phylum Arthropoda; class Insecta; order Orthoptera; family Acrididae; genus Schistocerca; species Schistocerca nitens. Next base: position 509,350,087 of record NC_064615.1, read on the forward strand.
GCAGTTTCGATCTTGGAGAAGTGACCGAACTTCACACCTACTCCAAAGAGACCACTCATTCTGGATGTAATTATCTCTGTTGAACAGGAAATCCTGAAGCTGCCCAAGGACACTACCAAGGAAACTGGGTACGAAACTTGCAATGTTCCAACATTGGTGCCAGGACCCTAGAAAGTATCTCAGCTGCAGAGAGGTCAGTACTTTGATCCCCCTGATAGGCTCCAGATATTGTGATTTTACCGGCGGCTAAAGGTAACACAACAGGCATCCTCTCCACATTGATGACTCTGCATGTAGCATACTAAATAAGGACCCCAGCTCCTCAGGCTCCACATGAACAGCATAATACCTGATGTCACTAACAGACTTCGTAAAATGGCACTCATTCTTCTAAATAGATAAATGACAATAGCAGGATGGTAACATGCCAACACAGATGCAGTTATCAGCATTTGGCTCCTGACAGTGTGTGCTGGGATAACTGATGGAAGTGCACTGTTTGAATGACAACTTTTGTGTGTGCACTGAAGCTCTTGGCTCATCGTCCACCACGTGGCATTGTAGCCCTTCCAGAAACCTGTCACGAAATCTTCACCACTGGCCACTGATTAGGCAACTTCACATCTACTACTTACGATGCCATAAATAGGAGGCTTTGGTCACAGCTCAACAGTAAGCTTATTACATCTGAAGATGTTGCACCAATGAAATATTGAGGGAATTTCACAATGAGATCCAACATCTTGATCAAGAATCATTGTTATAATCTTCCAATAGTAAGTGTTTGAGTATGTATGAACATGTACCTAACGTTGGAAAATCATGTACTGCATAATGGTCACCATATGAAAAGCATTATGTAAAAGTAGCCAGTATTTATATGAAGAAATTAACATCTTTATGTAGGCCTTCAGATACGTAAAGACGTTTGTTAAAGTTTGTCTGCCATTTCTAGAAAATATATTTTGGCACAATATGCAAATTCATTAAAGAATTATGACTGTTGTAGGTGAAGTACTTAATTATACAAGAGCAGTTAACAATGATCACTGGAGCTAGTCTGTCCTTGCCAATCAGAAAAAGTATGTCATCCTTTGTTCTGAAGCCAGTAGACTAAATGTGAGGTCTATAGATCAAGGAGGTTGGGACTAGTTCTGATAAAGTAAGGATGCACCTCCAGCGGCTCTGAAAATTGTTGCATTTTGTTGAGGTAGAGTGTGACTGTGGACAGTCATTAAACTGGCTGTAATACAGTACTTAAACTGACATGTGAAGTATAGCAGTACATGATGACATTTCATATTTGGCTTTGTCAATGTCATCATTTACTACTGTACTTTACACGTAAGTTTAAGTGCTGTAGTACAGCCAGTTTAATCTCTAGAGCTGTTAGACAACTTTAAAAGCAATCTTCAATGCTGTCAGCCAACTTTAAACTGCATATTCTGACGATGCTCTTTATCATTTGAAGAGTGAAACTGGTAAATAAAAAATACAAAGAGCAACTTGTGGCTCGTTCCAAAAACTTAATTTTAGTGTTATGTTAGTTGACCCTTTGACTGCTGTAGGGACGTGTTAACTCGTCATCCCTCACCATTCCCCTGGCGTGCCTGACATGTACAAGTGGCCCTTGGGTCTTCCCTACAGCGCTAAGGACGTGTTGACACATACCGCGCCACTGGCCTTTCCGCCACTAGGGAAGAGTTTAGGTGCGCTGAGTCACAGCTACCTGAGCACTACAGATGTGCTAACACGGAGAGCTATCTTTCCGCCCTGCTCTTCTGTAGCTGTTCAGTGGTCCGACCGTATAGATCGAGAGAGCCTATATGTTTGTTGCTGTGGTCCCTCTTTTTGCAGAATTCGACTTCGATTCCTGTGTTTTTGTCAGTTTTCTACATGAGAAATGTCACGCTGCCATGGTTGCACAGATAAAGAAATCCTGAATATGCTCACTAAGAGTGACAATGAGTGTGAATCATCTGACATCGCTAGCAGTGATGGGTCTTCAACAGACTGTCGAAGCTGTAGTCCTCAGCCCTTTACATTAGAGGAAGCAAGAATTACAGTCAGCAGTTCCTCTGAATCTGAGGAATCAGAAAGTGACAGTGAAATGGTTCGGAAAAAGTGCACTTAAGTGACACATTTGACCAGAAAGAGACTGATTTCCAGCTGTTAAAACCATTATTTCAATAACTCGAGTTCAGGACACAAATGTCAATTAGATACTGACCCGAACATTCTTTCATTTTTTGTGATATTTATGTCTCAAGAACTGTTGCAATTTATTGCAGACAAAACAAATCATTTTTTCGTTTACAACGGAGAAAATACTACAGAATCTGTGAATTCTCGACTGTCGAAGTGTAAAGACTCTGAATTTGAGGGAATGTATTGTCTTGTTGCTATTTGCCTTCTAACGGTGCAAGTTAAAAAGTTAAAATTAAGTGATTATTGGTCCAGAGATACACTTCTGAACATACTAGTTTTCAGCGAAATTATGTCCCAAGACTGTTTTTGTCTACTTCTGAGAATGTTACACTTCAGTGATAACTCTACGAGTACTGGAGGCAACAGTCTATTTAAAATTTGGACGATTGTTGACAGAGTTCATAAGATGTTTCCTAATTCATTTTGCCCACATCACAAGCTTTGTATAGATGAAAGTCTCTTGCTTTTCAAAGGATGATTACCTTATAAGCAATTTATTCCAACCAAGTGAAGTAGATTTGGAATAAAAACTTTTGTACTGTGTGACTGTCAGAGTGGGTATATTTTGGATTTTATTGCATATACAGGCACAACAACAGAAATTGGGTTCCACAATTTGGGAAAAAGTGGTGACGTAGTGGCAACTCTTATGGGACTATATTTGGAACAGGGTCATATTCTATATGTTGATAATTGGTACTCCAGCCCAGACCTGTTCCTCTGGCTTCACAACCATGGAACAGCCGCATGTGGCATTGTTTGTAAGAATAGGCGCAACATCCCAAAACTACAGAAGAAATTAAAACGAGGAGAAATTGAGTTTAAGTCCTCTGACAAGGTCCTTGCTCTCAAGTGGTGCAATAAGAGAAACGTGTGCATGTTGACCACAAGTCACACAATGAAAATCGTTGAAACGGAGAAGATGGATGGAAATACTGGCAAAAAAAAACCACAATGTATTGTAGATTACAATTTGAATATGACCGTTGTGACGTGTTACTGAGCTGAGAGGGATCAGTACATAAGACTGTCAAATGGTACAAGAAATATTTTTTTCACATTATAGATTTGTGCATTATAAATGCTCATGCTCTCCACCGGTCAGTAACAGGGCAAAAAATGACACTCGCAGAGTTTCACCTTTCTCTTGTAAAGGAGGTTATAGAAAAACATGCTACAGAATGGAAAAAAGCTGGTAGGGGAAGGCGTTACGATGACGAGAATCCTCTGCAATTCACAGTGAGACATTTTCTGGCTGATATCGTGAGTGAACATTTGAAGAAAAGTACGCTAATGTGCAGATGCATGGTTTGCACGAAACAGAAAGTGTGCCAGGAAACTAGATACCAATGCAAAACTTGCAATGTTCTATTATGTGTTGTGCCCTGCTTTGAGACTTATCATACAAAGAAGCATTACTAATCACTGGGAACTAAATCTGAGAAAATTTATTGACACTTCTGAATGAATTACTAAAAGAAAGGCAAAAACATAAAAAAAAATTATAAATCTATTTTTAACTTCCCCAGTGCCGGACCAAAGCCCAGGTTGGAAAAAAGGATCAGAAATAGATGCAACAGTGCAAAATTATTCAAACGAAGCCTAACTACTTCATATGTAGCAGTTTACTGGCAAATGAACAGACTTGGCGATTGAGATGGCGCAATATCTGTACTGTGGCAAATGAAATTACGCCGAGTACATTGCACCAGTATAACAAAACCCATATATTAATCTATGTACGATACATTTAAATTATTAACACATATCGTGGACAGTTATATTCTTTTATCCTTAGTAGTACAAATATGGATCACATTCGGTCTACTTGTACGAAATCTGTTTCCCATAACCGATTTAAATGCCTTTGATCAATGAGAAACAACATGCCATAGTTGAAACTCTGTTCTCAGTGCGATTTTCCTTGCTACTTTGCCTCTGTTGTTAGCCAATACTGGAAATTAAACTCATTGTTCTGTGGAGGGTGGGGAGCTTAAAATTTGTTGTTCGAATGATATTGGCTTTGAGGCATTAATAGAAAATGGTATTTGTAAAAGAAGTATCAAATATACCCTGCTTTCATCTTTTCATAAAAATCAACAGCTTTTCAAGTAATTTGTAGAGGAATAAAACTTTTTATACTTTATTGTGCTGTCAATCTATTGCACTCTCAATTTCATTTTCATCATGCGTTCACTATATTAGATATGCGAATGTTTTTGGGCCTGATTTTTGTGCTCAATTTTCATTCCAGTTATGCAGCTTGGTATGTTTTACAGAGAAAAGGTTTTTAGCAAAATCAGAGCGAAAATACCGCATTTGTAATATTTTTACAAAATCTTCAATTTTGCGCTTAATTCATTCAGTACTGGAAAGTGCTATGGAAATGAAACTTTATATTTAAGAACCTTGTGTTGTTAGGTTACTACATGCCAAGTTTCACGTTCGTCACAGCATTAGTTCAGGAGATGCAAGAAGCCAAACTTCGAAATTTTTTCCAGCGCCTTTTTTTCTTTAGCTGATTTACCTACAATTTTTTGGCTGAATATGGCTAGTGACATTCTTTTCATTATTATTCTTAAGAGAACGCATAAAGTTGTACAATATGGTCAAATTCGATTTCTTTACAAAAACGATTGCCTGAGATATTACAGCTCAAAGGCGCCAAAAATTCACGTTGGCCTCTGCATGAGTTGTAATCAGTCGAGAAGTATTGAGCACAGGGTGGGTTGAGCAGCACAGGCCGATCCAGTCCTGGCGGCGGCTCTGAGGGATAGGCACGCAGCGCAGGTATCTGGATTACACTGCAGGCCGCGGCGCCTCAGTACGTAGGTGATGCGCCTCCAGCAGTCAAGGGTTCAAGTGAAAATTGTCTTCCTTACTAGATGATGTAACACTGCATGGCATATTATGCAGATTTTGCTTACAAGGGGAGGCCACCAATTGTGAAATTCAGATTCCATTCATACTGCGCATAATAAAGCTTATTGCCAGAGGTGTAATGTGGCAAATACTCTCTGCGATTAATAATCTTCTACAGCGCCGTGGTGCAGCGGGCGGTAAGCGCTCGGGTTCGTAATCCTTTTTTTTTTTTTTTGTAATTCACACACACACACACACACACACACACACACACACACACACACATATATATATATATACACAAAGATTATGTGACTTACCAAATGAAAGTGCTGGCAGGTCGACAGACACACAAACGAACACAAACATACACACAAAATTCAAGCTTTCGCAACAAACTGTTGCCTCATCAGGAAAGAGGGAAGGAGAGGGAAAGACGAAAGGATGTGGGTTTTAAGGGAGAGGGTAAGGAGTCATTCCAATCCCGGGAGCGGAAAGACTTACCTTAGGGGGAAAAAGGACAGGTATACACTCGCACACACACACACATATCCATCCACACATCTACAGACACAAGCAGACATATATCCTTCTTTAAATATGTCTGCTTGTGTCTGTAGATGTGTGGATGGATATGTGTGTGTGTGCGAGTGTATACCTGTCCTTTTCCCCCCTAAGGTAAGTCTTTCCGCTCCCGGGATTGGAATGACTCCTTACCCTCTCCCTTAAAACCCACATCCTTTCGTCTTTCCCTCTCCTTCCCTCTTTCCTGATGAGGCAACAGTTTGTTGCGAAAGCTTGAATTTTGTGTGTATGTTTGTGTTTGTTTGTGTGTCTGTCGACCTGCCAGCACTTTCATTTGGTAAGTCACATCATCTTTGTTTTTAGATATATTTTTCCTACGTGGAATGTTTCCCTCTATATCAGATCAACACCTTCAACCCATTACATGCAGTCTCCCATCCTTCATCAAAGACACCAACCACTTTCTCGAACGCCTGGAATCCTTACCCAATCTGTTACCCCCCAGAAACCATCCTTGTAACCATTGATGCCACTTCCTTATACACAAATATTCCGCACGTCCAGGGCCTCGCTGCGATGGAGCATTTCCTTTCACGCCGATCACCTGCCACCCTACCTAAAATCTCTTTCCTCATCACCTTAGGCAGCTTCATCCTGACCCACAACTTCTTCACTTTCGAAGGCCAGACATACCAACAATTAAAGGGAACAGCCATGGGTACCAGGATGGCCCCCTCGTACGCCAACCTATTCATGGGTCGCTTAGAGGAAGCCTTCTTGGTTACCCAGGCCTGCCAACCCAAAGTTTGGTACACATTTATTGATGACATCTTCATGATCTGGACTCACAGTGAAGAAGAACTCCAGAATTTCCTCTCCAACCTCAACTCCTTTGGTTCCATCAGATTCACCTGGTCCTACTCCAAATCCCATGCCACTTTCCTTGATGTTGACCTCCACCTGTCCAATGGCCAGCTTCACACGTCCGTCCACATCAAACCCACCAACAAGCAACAGTACCTCCATTATGACAGCTGCCACCCATTCCACATCAAACGGTCCCTTCCCTACAGCCTAGGTCTTCGTGGCAAACGAATCTGCTCCAGTCCGGAATCCCTGAACCATTACACCAACAACCTGACAACAGCTTTCGCATCTCGCAACTACCCTCCCGACCTGGTACAGAAGCAAATAACCAGAGCCACTTTCTCATCCCCTCGAACCCAGAATCCCCTACAGAAGAACCACAAAGGTGCCCCACTTGTGACAGGATACTTTCCGGGACTGGACCAGACTCTGAATGTGGCTCTCCAGCAGGGATACGACTTCCTCAAATCCTGCCCTGAAATGAGATCCATCCTTCATGAAATCCTCCCCACTCCACCAAGAGTGTCTTTCCGCCGTCCACCTAACCTTCGTAACCTGTTAGTTCATCCCTATGAAATCCCCAAACCACCTTCCCTACCCTCTGGCTCCTATCCTTGTAACCGCCCCCGGTGTAAAACCTGTCCCATGCACCCTCCCACCACCACCTACTCCAGTCCTGTAACCCGGAAGGTGTACACAATCAAAGGCAGAGCCACATGTGAAAGCACCCACGTGATTTACCAACTGACCTGCCTACACTGTGATGCATTCTATGTGGGAATGACCAGCAACAAACTGTCCATTCGCATGAATGGACACAGGCAGACAGTGTTTGTTGGTAATGAGGATCACCCTGTGGCTAAACATGCCTTGGTGCACAGCCAGCACATCTTGGCACAGTGTTACACCGTCCGGGTTATCTGGATACTTCCCACCAACACCAAACTATCCGAACTCCGGAGATGGGAACTTGCTTCTCAATATATCCTCTCTTCCCGTTACCCACCAGACCTCAATCTCCGCTAATTTCAAGTTGCCGCCACTCATACTTCACCTGTCATTCAACATCATCTTTGCCTCTTCACTTCCGCCTCGACTGACATCTCTGCCCAAACTCTTTGTCTTTAAATATGTCTGCTTGTTTCTGTATATGTGTGGATGGATATGTGTGTGTGTGCAAGTGTATACCCGTCCTTTTTTCCCCCTAAGGTAAGTCTTTCCACTCCCAGGATTGGAATGACTCCTTACCCTCTCCCTTAAAACCCACATCCTTTCGTCTTTTCCTCTCCTTCCCTCTTTCCTGATGAGGCAACAGTTTGTTACGAAAGCTTGAATTTTTTGTGTGTGTTTGTGTGTCTATCGACCTGCCAGCGCTTTGATTTGGTAAGTCACATCATCTTTGTTTTTATATATATATAATTATGCATATAATAAGTTGTTGAAAGTCGTTTGTCGTGGAAAAACTGGCGACTTCGAACATCATTATGTTTTCCGCAAACAAAGTTGTATTTCACAAATGTTATTAATTGTCTTCATAATGTTAACCACGTATAGTTAACGGAAGACGTAGAAACGATATTCCGTAACGAATACGTATAGCGTAAGTCAAACGTTCGAATTAGAGTAGAGACCCCACGAACACAAATTTGCTGTGGCAGGTATGAAATATAAACTCCGTTACTCGCTTGTTTCACTTGAAGGACAGATGTTGAATGGGCGGAAACGAGCCGCCGCATAACAGCGTAGTTGCCTGCTAACTTCGAAAGAAGGTAGATGCGGTCCCTAGCGCAACTTACAACATCGTCGAAAATCAGTGCGGACGGGAGAGCTTTGGTACACCCTGTTAAAAAAACGGAAAAATGGAGGCGGTACAATTGGAGAGCGCTCCGCCTTCACCAACATGCATAAGCAATTCATTAATAGTATATATATGTAGTTATAATAGAGGGAAACATTCCACGTAGGAAAAATATATCTAAAAACAAAGATGATGTGACTTACCAAATGAAAGTGCTGGCAGGTCGACAGACACACAAACAAACACAAACATACACACAAAATTCAAGCTTTCGCAACAAACTGTTGCCTCATCAGGAAATAGGGAAGGAGGGAAGGAGAGGGAAAGACGAAAGGATGTGGGTTTTAAAGGAGAGGGTAAGGAGTCATTCCAATCCCGAGAGCGGAAAGACTTACCTTAGGGAGAAAAAAGGACGGGTATACACTCGCACACACACACATATCCATCCACACATATACAGACACAAGCAGACATATTTAAAGACTTTAAAAATGTCTGCTTGTGTCTGTATATGTGTGGATGGATATATGTGTGTGTGTGTGTGCGCGCGCGAGTGTATACCCGTCCTTTTTTCCCCCTAAGGTAAGTCTTTCCGCTCCCGGGATTGGAATGACTCCTTACCCTCTCCCTTAAAACCCACATCCTTTCGTCTTTCCCTCTCCTTCCCTCTTTCCTGATGAGGCAACAGTTTGTTGCGAAAGCTTGAATTTTGTGTGTATGTTTGTGTTTGTTTGTGTGTCTGTCGACCTGCCAGCACTTTCATTTGGTAAGTCACATCATCTTTGTTTTTAGATATATATATATGAATTACAAAAAAACTAATAATAAAAAAATGTTTCATGGCGTGAGATTCGACGCGGCGACTTTCGGATTACGAACCCGAGCGCTTACCGCTGCGCCACGACGCTTTAGAAAACTATTAATCGTAGAGCGTATTTCACCGCAACGGTTTCCTTTAACTGTCGATTTTCTCGACAACGGCTGAGAAGTGCATCTTGGTGCTTTGTCACATTACACCTCTGGCCATGAGCTTTTATTATGCGCAGTATGAATTGAATCTGAATTTCACAATTGGTGGCCTCCCCTTGTTAGAGATACTAAGAGCTGTGAAATATTTTGCCAAGCATAACTAATCACTGAATACAGTGTGAACACACAATTGTTAGTAAACTGACTGTGCTATGATTTTTAATTGGTAGAGTGTTGGTTTGGTATGGATACCAACTGTTAGTGATTGTGTGTTTCAAATGAAATGACTGAATAATGAAGGGGCAACGGAACATTAACTTCTGTAACATTAGCCGTGCATTGGAAATGCGTACTTGTTTAGTGGAAATGCGTACTTGTTTAGTATGGACTCTGTGGCAGTTCTTTTTCTGTTTGAAAATACAGCCGACATTTTTAAAAGTGTTTACCTCATTTGGCTAATGTACCTACTTCATGTATAGAACAAATTTTTAGCAGATTAACAGTCGAGAGAATGCAACCTATGGGCACATTCCATGCACCAATGTTTTGCACAATTTCTTAAATGAATTACATTGTTTGTAAGCTTAGTTCAGGCAGATAATTTGTGGAGCTTACTGAGGTAAATGCGCAATGAGCAGGAAGGCATTTTGACACTGCAAAGAGAACATCATCATCTCACCACTACTCAATACATAGGGGATGCCTTGCTCACATGTTACTCATATAAACATGGTGTATTAAATAAAAGTTTTGTTCTTCATTTAAAAAGAAGAAGAAGAAGAAGAAGAAGAAGAAAAATAAAGAAAGAAAGAAGGAAGGACGGAAGGAAGCAAACAAATACAGACAGACAACTGTATTCTCCCCTGAAAACACCACATTATAGTGGTTGGGAAGTGGAGAGTGGCTCAATGTGCAATAAATGTGTGCTCTAATGAAAGTAGTGCTAGGAATTAACACTGGAGCTACACAGTTCAACTTCTCATTTGCATGTATATTTGTTGCTCAATAGTTCTCCTGTGTTGTGAGACATTGTAGTTTCTCAAACTCTTTTTAATACCATGCAAAATCTCTTTCACTTATTTATGCAAGCAATGCCTAAACTACTAGTACTGAACATACAGTGAGCATTTCTTGAGTCTTTTTAATTCAGTCTTTTAAGATTACTCTCAAGACTGACTAGTATTTCAAACTGAGTCGATCAGACATCACAATGTTTATACCCCCAATCTGCAGCCTGCCACCTAAGCTTTGAGATTTAGTGACAGAGTAAATGGCAGAAAATAGAGCAAATTAACAATGTAATCTATAAGAAACCATTCATGGAAAAAAATCTGGAAGCATTATATCACTTAATTCTAAAACCATATTCAGTAGAGTGTCTTACCAATAAAAAAACCACCTCCAACAGCCAATTTACAAACATGCCCATATAACATCCAAACATGCATGTTAACATCCAAAAAAGCACCACACAAATTATGTACCAGTTTCTTTAGTTATTACAAGAAATCCATCATTTGGAGATATAAAATTAGTCTGGGAATAAACTTGTTTCTGTAGAGCACAATCAAGAAAATAGGCAGCTCAGTCTATCTTACAGAGAGCCACTAAGGGTCAATTTTTTGTATTTACACTTACAACAACAGAAATTTCTGCTGTAGTTTAAGGAAAGTTGAAAGCCATGTAACAATAAACATAATCAGCCTCAACTGTGAACGAATCAGTCATTTACACACTTTTAATTCAGTATACCAGTTCAGTCTTGTTTATGTATCTATCTACTTGCCCTGTATCCCAAATCTCAACTGTATGGTGAGTGATTATTTTTTCTCCTTCCATTGATAGTTTCATCCAGATGTCATGGTAAATTTCACAAACTGCATTGTAACAAGCAATGTTGAATATAGTATCTTCTTTGTTGAGATGGGGATCTTAGTTTTCATTTTCAAGACAAATTTTGCAACTGACTCTATACTAACATGGTTACTCATTGTACTGAGATAAGTATGATTATAGCTGGTGATGACAAAATGATGATAATCACCTTATGACACAAGTGTGCATTATATTTATTGACTATGTTAAGTACGATTTACAAAATTCACAGAGCTGGATGGTTAGAAGCCTGCATTCAGCAAGTCCGTTATTCACATCCAAGGATACTAAAATATTGTAAACTACTTTATACTATTCGATTCTCTGGTCTCCTGATGGTAGGCTTGTTTCTAGTCTCAGTTTTTGTCTGTTGAAGTTAAACCTCATAATTTTAATTCTGTAGACAATGAAGAATGAGGATTCACATCATGATCACATTTTAAACCCTTGCTGTACTTCAACGAGTCTGACTTGTGATAATTTTAGACAATAACATGAATATTTCAAATCAGACTTGTGCAACCAAATGCAGGCCAAACAAACATCACGAGTCATGCGTGGGAACGAAACACTTGTTACTTACAATAATGGTTTAGTTATTGCTTTTATGAAGTCCCCCATTCGGATCTCCACGCGGGGACTACTCAAGAGGACGTGATTATCAGGAGAAAGAAAACTGGCGTTCTAAGGATCGAAGCGTGGAATGTCAGATCCCTTAATCGGGCAGGTAGCTTAGAAAATTTAAAAAGGGAAATGGATAGGTTAAAGTTACATATGGTGGGAATTAGTGAAGTTCGGTGGCAGGACGAACAAGACTTTTGGTCAGGTGAATACAGGTTTATCAATACAAAATCAAATAGGGGTAATGTAGGAGTAGGTTTAATAAAGAATAAAAAATAGGAGTGCAGGTAAGCTACTACAAACAGCATGGTGAATGCATTATTGTGGCCAAGATAGACACAAAGCCTACGCCTACTACAGTAGTACAAGTTTATATGCCAACTAGCTTTGCAGATGCCGAAGAAACCGATGAAATTTATGATGAGATAAAAGAAATTATTCAGATAGTGAAGGGAGACAAAAATTTAATAGTCATGGGTGACTGGAATTCGATAGTAGGAAAAGTGAGAGAAGGAAACGTAGTGAATATGGCTTGGGGGAGAGAAATGAAAGAGGAAGCCGCCTGGTAGAATTTTGCACAGAGCTTAACTTAATCGTAGCTAATACTTGGTTCAAGAATCATGAAAGAAGGTTGTATACATGGAAGAAGCCTGGAGATACTAGAAGGTATCAGATAGATTATATGATGGTAAGACAGAGATTTAGGAACCAGGTTTTAAATTGTAAGGCATTTCCAGGGGCAGATGTGGACTCTGGTTATTGGTTATGAACTGTAGATTGAAACTGAAGGAACAGCAAAAAGGTGGGAATTTAAGGAGATGGGACCTGGATAAACTGAAAGAACCAGAGGTTGTACAGAGTTTCAGGGATAGCATAAGGGAACAATTGACAGGATTGGGGGAAAGAAATACAGTAGAAGAAGAATGGGTAGCTTTTAGGGATGAAGTCATGAAGGCAGCAGAGGATCAGGTAGGTAAAAAGACAAGGGCTAGTAGAAATCCTGGGGTAACCGAAGAAATATTGAATTTAATTGGTGAAAGGAGAAAATATAAATATGCAGTAAAGGAAGCAGGCAAAAAGGAATACAAACGTCTCAAAAATGAGATCGACAGGAAGTGCAAATAGGCTAAGCAGGGATGGCTGAGGACAAATGTAAGGATGTACAGGCTTATCTCACTGGGGGGGGGGGGGGGGGGCAAGATAGATGCTGCCTACAGGAAAATTAAAGAGACCTTTGGAGAAAAGAGAACCACTTGTATGAATGTCAAGAGCTCAGATAGGAACCCAATTCTAAGCAAAGAAGGGAGAGCAGAAAGGTGGAAGGAGTATATAGAGGGTCTATACAAGGGTGATGTTCTTGAGGACAATATTATAGAAATGGAAGAGAATGTAGATGAAGATGAAATGGGAGATACGACAATGTGTGAAGAGTTTGACAGAGCACTAAAAGACCTGAGTCGAAACAAGTCCCCGGGAGTAGACAACATTCCATTAGAACTACTGACGGCCTTGGGAGAGCCAGTCCTGACAAAACTCTACCATCTGGTGAGCAAGATGTATGAGACAAGCGAAATACCCTCAGACTTCAAGAAGAATATAATAATTCCAATCCCAAAGAAAGCAGGTATTGACAGATGTGAAAATTACCGAACTATCAGTTTAATAAGTCACAGCTGCAAAATACTAACGCGAATTCTTTACAGACGAATGGAAAAACTGGTATAAGTTGACCTTGGGGAAGATCAATTTGGATTCCGTAGAAATGTTGGAACACGTGAGGCAATACTGACCCTACGACTTATCATAGAAAATATAGTAAGAAAAGGCAAACCTACATTCCTAGCATTTGTAGACTTAGAGAAAGCTTTTGATAATGTTGACTGGAATGCTCTCTTTCGAATTCTAAAGGTAGCAGGGGTAAAATACAGGGAGCGAAAGGCTATTTACAATTTGTACAGAAACCAGATTGCAGCTGTAAGAGTCGAGGGACATGAAAGGGAAGCAGTGATTGGGAAGGGAGTGAGACAGGGTTGTAGCCTATCCCCGATGTTATTCAATCTGTATATTAAGCAAGGAGTAAAGGAAACAAAAGAAAAATTCAGAGTAGGTATTAAAATCCACGGAGAAAAAATAAAAACTTTGAGGTTCGCCGATGACATTGTAATTCTGCCAGAGACAGCAAAGGATTGGAAGAGCAGTTGAACGGAATGGACAGTGTCTTGAAAGGAGGATATAAGATGAACATCAACAAAAGCAAAATGAGGATAGTGGAATGTAGTAGAATTAAGTCGGGTGATGCTGAGGCAATTTGATTAGGAAATAAGATGCTTAAAGTAGTAAAGGAGTTTTGCTATTTGGGGAGCAAAATAACTGATGCTGGTCAAAGTAGAGTAGATATAAAATATAGACTGGCAATGGCGAGGAAAGTGTTTCTGAATAAGAGAAATTTGTTAACATCGAGTATAAATTTAAGTGTCAGGAAGTGGTTTCTAAAAGTATTTGTATGGAGTGTAGCCATATATGGAAGTGAAACATGGACGATAAATAGTTCGGACAGGAGGAGAATAGAAGCTTTCGAAATGTGGTGCTACAGAAGAATGCTGAAGATTAGATGGGTAGATCACATAACTAATGAGGAGGTATTGAATAGAATTGGGGAGAAGAGGAGTTTGTGGCACAACTTGACTAGAAGAAGGGATCGGTTGGTAGGACATGTTCTGAGGCATCAAGGGATCACCAATTTAGTATTGGAGGGCAGTGTGGAGGGTAAAAATCGTAGAGGGAGACCAAGAGATGAATGCACTAAGCAGATTCAGAAGGATGTAGGTTGCAGTAGGTACTGGGAGATGAAGAAGCTTGCACAGGATAGAGTAGCATGGAGAGCTGCATCAAACTAGTCTCAGGACTGAAGACCACCACCACCACCACCACCACCACCACCACCAACAACAAACAACAACATTATGAAGTGACAATTGATCACAATTTGTTGAATGTACATTACAAAGCAAGTGTGCTAGTGATTTTATACCTTTATTTTTGAAGAAAAATTTAATAAATTTTTATGTAATGTCAAGAGAGGGGTGTTTGCATGGAAGTAGTGATAGAAAAAATCCTGTGATTAGCGATGTGACTGTATAAATGAGAAATTGTGCAAAATGTTCAATTATAGATTATGATAATGAATACGAAAATGCAATACCTAAATCACATGTATTTCTGCTTCAAACCATTTACATGAACATCCAGGGTTCTTAGAATTACTTTCTATTATGTTCAATGACAAATTTTTGGAAATACTTGTTACAAAAACAAATCTCATTCTACATCAAATAAGAGACAACAAAGAAAGTGGAGGACACTTGGTATCCTGTTACTTTCAACAAAATGAAGGCCTACTATATACTGTGCATTTTGATCGTTCAAGTCAAAAAACCAAACATCCAAAAACTAAAGAAAGGAGAATGTTTATGAAAAAGCAATAATAATTTGTTGCCTCTGAGTTGGCAAGACAACATGACATGATAATGATGATTGGTTTGTGGGGCGTTCAACTGCGTTGTATTCAGCGACCGTACAAAGTCGCAATTTTTACACAATCGAATCTAGCCACTGTCACTAATGATGATGATGATGACAACACAAACACACAGTCCCCAGGCGGGGAAAACTTTCTATTGAAGTGTTGTTTATGAATAACAAATAATACTTTGATATATTGTTTGACAATATATTCACAGGGTGTAAATTTTAAATTTACAAACCGGAATAACTTGAAAAATAAGCTTCATACGAAAAAATATGTAGAATCCTAAGTTGATTATTTTCAAGGGGGACATCTGCTGGTGCTAAAAAATTAGTCTGCCACCCCAGCCACCTGGGGTTGGGCAGGGAGGCAACTTTAAATTTTCAAAGGAGAACCCCCATTTCTTATTGCAGAATCAGATTCTACATAAAAAACTGGGCAGGGGTGAAGAGCTAATTTTAGCACCACAGATGTCCCCCTCGAAAATTTACACCCTGTGTGTGTGTGTGTGTGTGTGTGTGTGACGCATCACGATGGCCTGTTTAGAACGTGTTGCCTCCAACTCCTTAGGCATGGATTTTGTCAAACTAAACGGTACAGCAAGGGCTTGCTATGATATAGTTTGTCCTATTCTTGATATGTTCCTCAAGTTACAGCTTTCCCTCACAATTACCAAGATGGATTTTGTGGAATTTTCTGAAACATTGGGACATTAAATGGGGTCATGTAACAACTGTTGTCATATCGTGGATATTCATAGTTTGTTTATAAAATGTATGTTACTGAACACAATGTTCTGTCACGTTAACATGCTACATTTGTAAACATAAGCAGGATTGTATTGTTTACTTGTAAATATAATCAAGAGAAATGTTGATACACAAACTCAAAGGAAAGGCTCTGATGGATGAAGTGACCTAGAAAAGTCTTCTTCCCTGCAGAAAACCAAGATGATCACCATGTCATCATCTTCACCTCTTGCAGAAGGCGAAAACGCCTCTGCCTTCTCCACATATATGGAGTACTGCAATATTTGGT
Organism: Schistocerca nitens; assembly: GCF_023898315.1. NCBI lineage: Eukaryota > Metazoa > Arthropoda > Insecta > Orthoptera > Acrididae > Schistocerca > Schistocerca nitens. The sequence goes on from NC_064615.1 coordinate 509,366,376, forward strand.
GTTATGACACTGATACTGTACTCCTCACTCATTGCTAGCTTCTGGAATTATCGAAGCTGAGCACTTCTTTTCATTGGTGGGGCATCATTTTGCTATTTTTAGGATGAAAAATGCTCTAGCACTACTGGACAAGTCCCAAGTTAGAGTGCACAGATTCATGTGGGTTATGTATCAAGCAGTTGAGCTCAGCTGTATCACTCACAAACAATATGATGTGCAGAATTATTTAAAGAAAGTTGTGGATGAAACTGCATTGTGGTTGTTCATTAGTAGCTTCATTATCTGAATATATTGCTATTTGAACACATATGAAAAGGCTTTTCTGATCAGTGATTACCCGTTAACTTAGGGTATAAATGCTAGGTAGCAAATGTTACTTCAGTACAAGTGTGAAATGAATTAAAAATGCTGACTCAAGAATAGAGGAGTTTAGGCACTTTTAGGGAAGTGTGTTATATACCGAATGATTAAATAAAATAATGAGATATTAATCTGTATTGTTATTCTTTCAACGTGACATATTCTATTTCATAATTAAGAAACTGACATTTGCAAATTATAAGAGAGATGTGTTCGTATTGGGCACATGGTCCAAATATTTAGTAATGATGTGTGTTCTCTCAGTAAAGCTACCAAACCAAGTCTGGTAGCTGCAAAACTTACATTAACAAACTACCATGACAAGGAACAAACTTATCACACAGTACACTGAATTCAAACAAATATTTTGGAATTCAGTCCCAAATGGGTAATAATAACGAGTTAAAGACTAATGGTCATTACAACGGTTATGTAATTTTTTTCGTTTTCCTTTTTATTTTAAAAAAGAGGAAGGATGAGAGAGAAAGAAAGAAAGAAGTCCCAATAATGACATTGTCCTGTAACGTTTAACCACAAAGTAATTATTACTGTGGATATTTACAAATACACCTGCAGGTATCAATCTCTGCGCAGATCTCTAGGTGGTCTAACCAGTACTTTACATTAGATTAGATTGGATTCAGTCAAGATGTGCAATCCCAAATACAGAGACACAAAAAAACCACACAGACAGTGGCCCTACCTCTTTGAGCCACAAAGCAATTCTTCAATGCAGTGAAGAGGAAATAGTTGACATAGGAGAAAGACAGAGCAATCAGTTTGTACTAACAAAGAGATAGAGGGGCTGGCCAATACTTGGCTCAGCTCAGTACAGCCGATAGATAACACAAAACAGAACAGAAAATTTACATTCCTAGCTTTCGGAACTTTGTTCCCTCATCAGTGAGGAGAGAGGGGAAAAAAAGGGAAGAAGGGAAAGTGGATTCAGTTACTCGCAACCCAGGTTATGAAGCAACAGGGAAAGGTAAACAGGGAGGGTAGCAAGGATGGAGGCATGGTTGTCAGAGGGAAGCCAAAGATAGTCTACTGTTAAGTACGGTGCCAGCTTCAAACCAAAGAGAATGCATACAGAAGTAAAGAGGTATATAGTATAAAGATAAACACAACTATGTAGTATGAAAAGATGCGTGAATGGCTAAAGAGGAGAGGGAAAAAGAAAAAGACTGAAGAGTAAATGGGAGTGAGATTGGTTAACGTAGGTTCAGTCCAGCGGGATGGCGGGATGAAAGGATGTGTTGGAGTGCAAGTTCCCATCTTCGCAGTTCTGAGGGACTGGTGTTGAGTGGGAGAAGCCAAATGGCACGTATGTTGTAGCAGGTTCCGAGGTCCCTAGAATTATGCTGCACGGCATGCTCTGCTACTGGGTATTGGACATCCCCTAGGCAGACAGTTCGTCTGTACCCGTTCATGCGCTCAGCCAGTTTAGTTGTCGTCATACCGATGTAAAGGGCTGTGCAGTGCAGGCACGTCAGCTGATAAATGACGTGTGTTGTTTCACATGTGACCCTGCCTTGAATTGTGTATGTTTTACCAGTAGTGGGGCTGGAGTAGGTGGTTGTGGGGGGGATGTATGGGGCAGGTTTTGCAGCGGGGTCGGTTACAGGGGTAGGAACCGCTGGGTAGAGAAGGTGGTCTGGGAATATTGTAGGATTTGACGAGGATGTTACGGAGGTTAGGGGGGCGACGAAAGGCAACTCTGGGTGGTGTGGGGAGAATATTGTCAAGGGATGATCTCATTTCAGGGCTTGACTTGAGAAAGTCATATCCCTGGCGGAGTAATTTGTTGATGTATTCGAGGCCAGGATAATATTGGGTGACAAAGGGGATGCTTCTGTGTGGTCTGGGGGTAGGAACATTGTTGTTGGACAGGGAGGAATGTATTGCTCGGGATATCTGTTTGTGGACAAGGTCTGCAGGATAGTTGCGGGAGAGGAAAGCACTGGTCAGGTTATTGGCGTAATTGTTGAGGGATTTGTCACTGGAGCAGATACGTTTGCCACGAACACCTAGGCTGTAGGGAAGGGAGCGTTTGATGTGGAATGGATGGCAGCTATCAAAGTGAGGGTACTGCTGTTTGTTTGTTTGTGGGTTTGATGTGGACAGAGGTGTGGATGTGAGCTTCAACAAGATGAAGGTCAACATCCAGGAAGGTGGCTTGGGTTTTGGAGAAGGACCAGGTGAAATTCAGACTCGAAAAGGAGTTGAGGTTATGGAGGAAATTAAGGAGTGTTTCTTCACCATGAGTCCAGACCACAAAGATGTCATCTATAAACCTATACCAGGCCAGGGGAAGCAGCTGTTGGGTCTTCAGGAAAGCCTCCTCCATGCGGCCCATGAAGAGATTGGCATAGGATGGAGCCATCCTGGTACCCATGGCCGTTCCCCTGATTTGTTTGTAGGTCTGGCCTTCAAAAGTGAAGTAATTATGGGTGAGGATAAAGTTGGTAAGTGTGATAAGGAACGAGGTTTTTGGAAGGTCTTTGGGTGGGCGTTGGGAGAGGTAGTGTTCCAGGGTAGAGAGACCATGGGTATGTGGGATGTTTGTGTAAAGGGATGTAGCGTCTATTGTGACAAGAAAGGTTTCAGTTGGGAGGGGAGTGGGAATGGATTTGAGGCGTTCTAGGAAGTGTTTTGTGTCTTTGATGTAGGATGGGAGTCTGCAGGTGATAGGTTGGAGGTGTTGGTCTACCAGAGCTGAGATACGTTCTGTTGGGGCCTTGAAGCCTGCCACAATTGGACGGCCAGGATGGTTCTCTTTGTGGATTTTGGTTAATAGGTAGAAGGCAGGGATACGTGTCTCAGGTGGAGTGAGTAGGTCTATGGAAGCTGTTGTGAGGCCTTGTGAAGGACCTTGGATTTTTAGGATTTTCTACAGCTCAGTCTGGATGGAAGGAATGGGATTCTGGGTAACAGCTTTGTAAGTTGAGGTGTCGGAGAGTTGACGCAGTCCTTCTGCCACATACTCCACACGGTCAAGTACCACAGTTGTAGAGCCTTTATCCGCTGGGAGGATGACAATAGAGCGGTCTGTTTTCAGCTCCTTAATGGCACAGGATTCAGCTAGGGGTGATGTTGGGGGTGGTCAGGATGTTCTTCAAGAAGGACTGGGAGGCAACACTGGATGTGAGGATTTCCTGACATGTCTGCAAGGGGTGGTTTTGGGGAAGGGGAGGAGGATCTCTTTGGGAAGGCGGTCGGAACTATTCTAGACAGGGTTCAACACTGGGTTTAGTATTTCCTGGATGTTGACCTTCATCTTGTTGAAGCTCACATCCACACCTCTGTCCACATCAAACCCACAAACAAACAAACAGCAGTACCCTCACTTTGATAGCTGCCATCCATTCCACATCAAACGCTCCCTTCCCTACAGCCTAGGTATTCGTGGCAAACGTATCTGCTCCAGTGACGAATCCCTCAACAATTACACCAGTGCTTTCTTCTCCCGCAACTATCCTGCGGACCTTGTCCACAAACAGATCTCTCAAGCAATACATTCCTTCCCGTCCAACAACAATGTTCGTACCCCCAGCCCACACAGAAGCATCCCCCTCGTCACCCTATATTATCCTGGCCTCGAATACATCAACAAATTACTCCGCCAGGGATATGACTTTCTCAAGTCAAGCACTGAAATGAGATCATCCCTTGACAATATTCTCCCCACACCACCCAGATTGCCTTTCGCCGCCCCCCTAACCTCCGTAACATCCTCGTCAAATCCTACAATATTCCCAGACCACCTTCTCTACCCAGCGGTTCCTACCCCTGTATCCGACCCGCTGCAAAACCTGCCCCATGCATCCCCCCCACAACCACCTACTCCAGCCCCACTACTGGTAAAACATACACAATTCAAGGCAGGACCACATGTGAAACAACACACGTCATTTATCAGCTGACGTGCTTGCACTGCACAGCCTTTTACATCGGTATGACAACAACTAAACTGGCTGAGCGCATGAACAGGTACAGACGAACTGTCTGCCTAGGAGATGTCCAATACCCAGAAGCAGAGCATGCCGTCCAGCATAATTCTAGGGACCTAGGAACCTGCTACAACGTACGTGCCATTTGGCTTCTCCCACTCAACACCAGTCCCTCGGAACTGCGGAGATGGGAACTTGCACTCCAACACATACTGTCATCCTGCCATCCCGCTGGACTGAACCTACGTTAACCAATCTCACTCCCATTTACTCTTCAGTCTTTTTCTTTTTCCCTCTCCTCTTTAGCCATTCACGCATCTTTTCATACTACATAGTTGTGTTTATCTTTATACTATATACCTCTTTACTTCTGTATGCATTCTCTTTGGTTTGAAGCTGGCACCGTACTTAACAGTAGACTATCTTTGGCTTCCCTCTGACAACCATGCCTCCATTCTTGCTACCCTCCCTGTTTACCTTTCCCTGTTGCTTCGTAACCTGGGTTGTGAGTAACTGAATCCACTTTCCCTTCTTCCCTTTTTTTTCCCCCTCCCTCCTCCCTGATGGAGGAACAAAGTTCCAAAAGCTAGGAATGTAAATTTTTGTGTTCTGTTTTGTGTTATCTATTGGCTGTACTGAGCTGACTCTGTGAATCTAATAAGTTTCTGAATGGAATTTCCCTTATGGTAAAATTTACCAATATGTCTGCAGAAGCCAAAATGCTTCCTAGATTGGAAGAAAATCTGTACATATTTCAGTCAACAAAGCAATAACTCTTGTCATCTGGCAGCCATTATTCAGATTTGTGGTCATTCCTATGCTCAACTTTAGTCAATGCTTATGGCCCTTTCATGCTTTTTATGTGTGTATTTGTGACTGTACCATACATGAAGGAAGTTTTCAAAAACATGTCCAAATGCCATGTTATTGTAGCATCAGTATTACAGAAAAAGTTTACAGCTGAAGGAAAATTATGTTAAGGTTTAATGAAAATTATTCATATCCTCTCAGTCCAAAAAATTCAAGACTGGATTGATGAGAAATAAGAAAAACCAAAGATGGTGATTTTAACGCTTCATGTGCTTTACACCGTTTCCGTCCACTGAGTACAAAACACGTAATTTTCATACAACCATGTGAAACTGTCAGAAAAGACCGTTTGGGATGCTGTTTGACTTGCATTTCACACTGGTTTGAATGACTGTTAAGTCACCAAGGTGTTGAATTTTCACATGGATTTCCACAGTGTCATTTTGTGGTAGGTCTGTACTGGTAACACCAAGTTTCATCACTAGTGATGATTTCTTTTCCAGAAAAGAATTGCCCATGTTTTACATTTCAATCAAGTCATAGCAGGATTCCATGCATCATCATTTTTGTTCACGAGTCAAGGTGCGTGGGATAAACTTTGCATACACTTTTCTCTTCATCCAAAGAGTCTGGAGCATGTCTTGAGCACCTGATTTAGAGATGTTGTTACATTGTAATTAATGACAACATTGACACACTGTGACTCCATGCCCACTACTTAATACTTCCTTCACACAACTGACAGGTTGAATGCACATCTGTTGATTACAGTTGTTACTCCAAGCTGCCAACAGACAGTGTACAATTCTATTATATTATTTATTCAACTAGAAATACTTTTAATCACTTGCATTTACAAAGTTTATAATACAGGTTACTTCACATATTACACGTGCATCGTGTCCAGGTCCAATACTAAGGAGGCAGATTCCAATTTCTGCATACACACCAGGTAGTTCCTCAGCCTTTGTCAGGTATCAGCTTTAACCAAACTAACGAAGTTAGGAGTGCCTCAGAAAGAAGTCCAAGAAAAGTACTTCACAATTTAGAACTTCATACTGGTGTCTCAATAGCGTCTGCTGCCACAGCCGTGTACACAAACTACAACACAGCAAGATAACAGTAGTGCACTGACTGATCAATTCAGACACTGTTGCTGGATTTCAGCACTGTAGTCTGTGCATAATGGAAAGGCTGATCTCATCATTAAAACTATCTCATAATACTGCCACAGAAGCATTGCGTTGCCCTCCACAAAATAACTGCATGTCTTTTCATTAGTTGTTCACTCTCTGAAAAGAGGATGTAGTATTGATCACAAAAAATCAGAAGTTATGGTTTTGTGGGAAAAGATTAGCCAATAATTCATGCTGCACTAACTGTACAACACACTTCTGCTTTCGCATAGTACAAACACACTTGATGCCACTAATAAGGATTTTCAGAACTCCAATGTTGATTGTTCTTTCGAAGTCCACTCTTAACTCGTGTAGTTTGGCTAAAGACAATAAGCCACCCCCTGCCAAAGTCCAAAGAATGGGGTGAAGGGTATGCAGCAATCAGAGCCTGCTTATCTGATATTGGTTCCCACGCAGTGCCGGACACAGTGCATGTGTCATACATGAAACACCTGTAGCTTGAAAGAATAGTAATCTGATGATGAACACCCAAATAAAAAAATGAAAATAAATGTTAAATTTGGAAGAAGATCATTTAATTACCTATAGCTGGAAAAGGGTGCTTTACACTAACACACACAGAGAGAACTACGGGGAGAGGTTGTGGGGGTGAGGGGGGAAGTGGAGGTAAAAAGTCACTTAATGGAAAACAGTAATTAAGGAAAAAAAGGAAAAACACAGCTCACACTCAAAGATCAAGAGATATAAGGAACATAAAATCTGTATCATTCTCAATTTGGAGTTCATTGTAAATTTGTTTCTACAAAACTAACTGCATGTCTTTTCTTCAAATTTAACTTTACTGTCTCCCGATGAAGGAACTGCCAATTCTGAAACATGATTTCCATTTGTTTTCCTGTGTGTCTTAATTTCAACACCTGAATGAGTAAACAAAAAACTCCTCCCTCTCATTGTATGCAATTCACATTAAGTAATATCGCTACTATGTAAATATCACAGTATTCCATGTTGACAAAAACTCAATCAATATAAACAATATTTTTAATGGTTTCACTAGACTGCGTAAACACATTAAATTTACCATGAAACATGAAGTCAACCACTGCAACAATCTCCTAGACCTACTGACAGCAAAGCTCAACAGCAGATGCATCTTCTAAAGTGATAGGGCATCAACTGCAACAAATACCATCATTCACAGCTCATCATGTTATAAGTCACAAGTTAAGCATACTGGCTATGCATCATTAATTGGGCATGCAGATTCACAGATATTACATTATCTAATCTGGCACAATAAAAACAGCTGTTGCTGCCAAACACAATCACATAATCCGAGAAGCTGATATGACAAAAACAATAAAACAATCAGAGAACAGAAAGCGAAATACGTGCAAATACCACAAAATTTTAACACATCCAGTTTACCATTATTTTGAATGACTAAGTACAAAAGTATAACTACACACAATTTACCATAAAAAATTAAAAAGATTTATGACTCTACACATCAGCAATGAGAAGCTACAGTGTAGAAAGTGACAAACAAAATATCAAAGCATATAATGCATCTACAGAAGTCAGCAGACTCTTCAACAATGTGCTAAACTGCACTGAAAATACTTGCCTACCTATTTTCTTTTAGTAGTACACACACGGAAGGAGGAGATGGTTGTCTGTATAAGTGCTTGTAGAACAATGATATGCCAGCAACAACTATTGTGGCCAAAAACAAAAGCTAGTCATTGTTTTAATTTTGATTTCAACCTTTTTTTTACCAGTTGCAACCTTTTGGTGAAATAACAAAATTACTTGCGACTCTTCAGACCTTTCCCAGCAGATCCGTTCAATATACGGTTCTCGGCTCTGCCATCTGATCACATTTTGTAAATTACAAAATGTGGCTGGGCAGCAGACCCGAGAGCAATATACTGAACAAAATTACTTATTAAAGTAAAGACCAACCACTAGAGGTTGCATATAATTTGCTTGGTTTCACTCTCCCAATGAGAGCATCTTCACATATTCGTTGACCTGACAGCAGCATGTCAAAAGTTCAGACATATGTTCAGCACTACTGTCAAACACTACTAAGAGAGATAACTGTTTCCATTCTACACTATTTTCAGTCTGGAGATTGTTTTGGGTTGCATTATTTCTCATGACAGTTACTTTATATTACAAACTAAAACTACTGGCTGATTTTCAAAGATAAATTATGTTACTGTAGACGGCACTTGAATTTTTCCAACTGTAAAAGGCCTTTTAAATAGAACTATCTTCAAGTTTTAATGTCAATAAAACACAATCATTTAAATTTTTTAAACTGGAAATGGAAAACAGAAAACAGAGATAAGCTCTGGGAGAAAAATAAATCACGATAAATCTGAAGGTAACATGCCATTTTTAGTGTATGTTTTGTAATAAAGCTGTTGCTACACATCTTAACAAATGAAAAACTGCAACAGCTGTTGAATGATCCTTTATTGTAACAACCAGTTTTGCGGCTTGTAGCTGCATCCTCAGGTATACATCTGAGTAGAAAGAATGTCGAGAAAGTATAATAAACAATATTGCATTTACTGTAAGTTAAAAAAGGATATAGTAAATAACAGATAAAAGTATTCATAATCAATTCATATAAATTCCAGACTGGGATTATTTGGATCACCCAATATTCTCAATCAAATCTAAACAAAATGTCCATTGAAAGAACGACAGTCAGGTAATAAAATCAGAAGGATGATGAAGTCCAGTAGACAAGATAGCAAGGGATCTTACAATAAAAACCGAGAGAAATGATGGCTCTTAAGTTCAAAGTATGAAAATGTGGAATTAAAATGAAGATAATTACTAAGACAGAAATATAATTAGATAAACTGACCATTGGGAGAGCAACGTAACATAAACTGAGATGGCAGTAGCACACGGCGGTATGCAGGCAGAAAAACTGATCATATAAAAAGCAAAATGGAATGGGAAACTTAAATACAAAAATAGAGCAAACAAAAATTGACAGTTACACAAAAGTACGCAATCTTACTGATACAGTTTTTAATAGCATAGAAATAGAATTATTGCAAAAAGGTTAGGTTATAATATTAATAACCTGCTGCCACAACAACATATTAGTAGACTGAAGTTACATACTGTGCCTCCTATAGATGGGGCTAAACTCACTACAGCCGAACACACGGAGGCTGTGAATAGTGTCAATAGACTCCAAGGGATTCTAGCCCACACACGGGAACTGATAAACACAAATTTGGTTTTACTCACTACTATAAATAAGAAATGGGATGAGCATCAAGCATTAATTATACATGTGGATAAAAGTACAACTTCCGTGATAATGCTATAGAGCCAGTATGTTGAAAAAGTGCCTTTACTGAAAATCATATTGTCAAACATGAAACAGACCCTACTACCAAATATTTAGCCAATATAAGAAAGGACTTATATGCTACTAAAAATTCCCCCAGTAAATATCAGAAAAAAAGACTCGTTCCAATGAACCAAACACCCCTACATTAAGGGCCGCAATTAAGTTACATAAGGACATATGCCTGTCAGGCTAATGTTAATGCACGTGGTAGGGGGGAGGGGGGGGGGAGTGGGATGAGGAGGGATATGACATCATCAAGAAGCCCCATGCCACATACGTTAATAAACATTACCAACACCATGCAAACTATAATGTTCAAAACAGAGAGCATGCAATTAAAAAACTTGTCAATTTATTCACTTCAACATGGACTCATATTATGTCATTGGGCGTAGAAATTGTGTAATCCAACTATTCTTTAGATCAAGTGAGAGACATCACTACTTACAGGGTGTTTCAAAAATGACCGGTATATTTGAAACGGCAATAAAAACTAAACGAGCAGCGATAGAAATACACCGTTTGTTGCAATATGCTTGGGACAACAGTACATTTTCAGGCAGACAAACTTTCGTAATTACGGTAGTTACAATTTTCAACAACAGATGGCGCTGCAAGTGATGTGAAAGATATAGAAAACAACGCAGTCTGTGGGTGCGCCATTCTGTACGTCGTCTTTCTGCTGTAAGCGTGTGCTGTTCACAACGTGCAAGTGTGCTGTGGACAACATGGTTTATTCCTTAGAACAGAGGATTTTTCTGGTGTTGGAATTCCACCGCCTAGAACACAGTGTTGTTGCAACAAGACGAAGTTTTCAACGGAGGTTTAATGTAACCAAAGGACCGAAAAGCGATACAATAAAGGATCTGTTTGAAAAATTTCAACAGACTGGGAACGTGACGGATGAACGTGCTGGAAAGGTAGGGCGACCGCGTACGGCAACCACAGAGGGCAATGCGCAGCTAGTGCAGCAGGTGATCCAACAGCGGCCTCGGGTTTCCGTTCGCCGTGTTGCAGCTGCGGTCCAAATGACGCCAACGTCCACGTATCGTCTCATGCGCCAGAGTTTACACCTCTATCCATACAAAATTCAAACGCGGCAACCCCTCAGCGCCGCTACCATTGCTGCACGAGAGACATTCGCTAACGATATAGTGCACAGGATTGATGACGGCGATATGCATGTGGGCAGCATTTGGTTTACTGACGAAGCTTATTTTTACCTGGACGGATTCGTCAATAAACAGAACTGGCGCATATGGGGAACCGAAAAGCCCCATGTTGCAGTCCCATCGTCCCTGCATCCTCAAAAAGTACTGGTCTGGGTCGCCATTTCTTCCAAAGGAATCATTGGCCCATTTTTCAGATCCGAAACGATTACTGCATCATGCTATCTGGACATTCTTCGTGAATTTGTGGCGGTACAAACTGCCTTAGACGACACTGCGAACACCTCGTGGTTTATGCAAGATGGTGCCCGGCCACATTGCACGGCCGACATCTTTAATTTCCTGAATGAATATTTCGATGATCGTGTGATTGCTTTGGGCTATCCGAAACATACAGGAGGCGGCGTGGATTGGCCTACCTATTCGCCAGACATGAACCCCTGTGACTTCTTTCTGTGGAGACACTTGAAAGACCAGGTGTACCGCCAGAATCCAGAAACAATTGAACAGCTGAAGCAGTACATCTCATCTGCATGTGAAGCCATTCCGCCAGACACGTTGTCAAAGGTTTCGGGTAATTTCATTCAGAGACTACGCCATATTATTGCTACGCATGGTGGATATGTGGAAAATATCGTACTATAGAGTTTCCCAGACCGCAGCGCCATCTGTTGTTGAAAATTGTAACTACTGTAATTTCGAAAGTTTGTCTGCCTGAAAATGTACTGTTGTCCCAAACATATTGCAACAAACGGTGTATTTCTATCGCTGCTCGTTTAGTTGTTATTACCGTTTCAAATATACCGGTCATTTTTGAAACACCCTGTACAATTTACAAACCCACAGTAATAGGCCCACAGATAAGATCATTACTCAACACTGTTCTGAAATATAACTATTTTAAATGTGGTGAGGACATTTACATTCAAAATCAAGGACTGGTAATGAGATCACAATTGGCATACTAGACAGTCCAATATTTTATGGACACCTTTGAATTTTATGTAATGCAAATTTCCAGCCCATGCCAACATACTTTTACAGTGGAGTAGGTACATGAACAATATTCTTGTTTTAAATGAAAGGACAAAGGATCATTGTTGTAATTTCATGGATGAGTTAAACAGTTTACACCACAAAATGCATTCCATTACACAACACATCTCTAAGCAATTCTAACCTGGAATTACATATATACAGAAAAGCAACTTCTACTGAGCACATTATTCACACCTCTCATCATACCTCAACATACAAAATGGCTGCAATTAGATCATTGCTTTATATGATGTATTACATCCCCTTGCCCAGAGAAGCCTTAGAAAGAGAATACGGACTCAGTTCAATATACAGCCTACAGCAATGACTATAGGGATAATTTTGTGAACATGCTAACAAAGGTATTTAAAAAAAGTTGAAACCATCCACCTTTTGTGGCTCAGACGAAGTTATAGAACCCTGGTGAATGTAGACCATAATATTCATGAGGAAGTTATGTATCATAGGTTCCAACACCTCGGTAAAATTTTGAGAAGTTATGCTTCAACCTCTCCATACTCAATAATATCAGTAGCAGATAGAGGCACAAATACTATGCCACAGGTGTCTATTGCATTTGGTCTGACAACTGTCATGAAGTACATTGGCCAAACAGTAAGGGGTTTCAACATCAGATTTCAAGAAAACCTAAATTTAAACAATACAAAATCAGCTTTGAATACACACCTCTGTGAACAGGAGCATTCCATTGCTAATCTGTCAAATAATCCAAAAATATTACTCCATGAAAATGAAGGTCAAACCCTAAATATTTTGACAGAAATTGACATAATGTGTTGTAAGAATCATTTTGCGCAACATATACTAAATGGTCAAACTGAATGTAGATATCACAATCATCTTGGGAATTGGACTATTAATATTCTTACTAAAACAATACCATTCTATATGTCACGTGTCTGCACTCTAATTTCTAAGCCTTTTGCCCCCCCCCCCCCCACTTACATTGGGTTTGCTCCTCTTTGCTTCCCCTACTATCTAAAAACCGTTTTATTTTCTTCCATCCTCTACCTCCTTGTGACCCCCTTTACATCTATCACCACTTTAACTATGATGTTTCCATCACTGTTTTTAGCCACTGATTACTGGCTGTATGTTATGTCTTTTACACGGTCCACTCACAAATGGCAGGCAGTACCACTAACAATACAGAGGGACATGGAAAACAGTGCAGTCACTGTTGTAATGTACAAATGGAGTGATTTATCTGACATACAAAAGTGCATCATCACTGGCTTTCGGGCCAAGGGTGGAAGCATTTCCGAAATGGCCAAGCTTGCAAATTGTTCACATAAGGCTGTGGTTAAAGTGACACACGTATGGCAAAATGGCACTATGTGAAACTGACACCAAGGTAACTGTGGTGCAACATGGGCCATTGATGACAGGTGTGAATAACAGTTGCAGAGGTGTGTACAGGCAAAAAGACATGCAGCTGGCCACCCAGATGAACCAAAGGGCTATCAACAGTGTCTACAAGATGACTGTTCAGAGAACACTGCTGCATGTGGACCTCCACAATAGGCATCTGGTTCATGCACCCATGCTGACTGCTGTTCATCAGCAACGAAGGTTGGAATTTGCATGCCAGTACTGCAACCAGACATCCACTGAGTGGTGAAAGGTGGCCTTTTAAGATTTATTTTATGTTTTACGCTCCACTGGACAGATGGCCGTTGACAGGTGTGGTGTGAACGCTGGAAAGAAAACACCATGAAACAATTGTCCAAAGGGTCCAGACTGGAAGAGGGAATGTTATGGTTTGGGAAATGTTTTCGTGGCATTCCCTGGGTGATTTCCTCATTCTGGAAGGCACAACAGATCAACGCAAGTATGCACCTATTCTTGGAGGCCATCTCCATCCAATTTGTTTTTCCTCGTCATGATGGCATCTACCAGCAGGACAATACAACATGTAAAACAGCTAGCAGTATATATGCATGGTTCAAAGAGCACCAGGCTGAGTTTACTATACTCCCTTGACTCCACACTCCCCAGATTAAAATCCAGTCGATGACCTGTGAGAGTACCTCGATCAGGCTGTATGCATAATAGATCCTCAACTGAGAAACGTGGTGAGGTGGCCACGGCACTGGAGTTGGCATGGTCCCATATCTCTGTCGATACCTTCCAGAACTTCACTGATTCTTCTGTCTCTCTTCCTGCACATTTTGCAGCAGTCTCCTTTGCAAAAGGTATTATTCAGGCATTTGACAGATGGGTCACATTAATGTGACTGGACAGCATATATTCTATCATTTTCATGTTCCAGTTTTATTATATTTTGCCAGCTTTGTATTAATCAGCTATGTAAGGACTGTCACCCAACTTTGTCTATCCCAATCTTCGTTATCGCTTGTGATATTCTTGTGTGGTGTCGTTTATTTCCTAGACTGGGCACACTGGCCTACTTGGTATGCTCCATGACTCCTCACGCTGTATTCTGCCAGCTCTCACCTATGTTTGTTTCGGTTGGTTGGTTGGTTTGTGGGATTAAAGGGACCAGACTGCAACGGTCATCGGTCCCTTTGTCCAAAAAATTAAAACCACCCAAAGAGAATAAAAACGAACAGCAGGAAAGACGTCAGACGACACGGGACAAGAAATACGCTGACAGAGATCAGACAAAACAAATTAAAATCACACAGAGTGTGATGGTGGTTGGCTGACCATAGAGAAAAAAAAAGGAAAAGCCAACCACCGAGAACACATTAAAAACTCAGTTTAAAATCCGAGGCCAAAAGCCAGAATCAACACTAAAAAACAGAAACACTCAGTTTAAATGATAAATACCCCCTGCCCGAATAAAACGTAAAACTAAGCCAGCCATAGCAGGGTCATCAGTTAAAAGGGCAGGGAGCGTGTCAGGCAGTGCGAACGTCTGCCTGAGCACAGCTAAAAGCGGACACTCCAAGAAAATGTGGACCACAAATAAAATGGAGCCGCAGCGACATATAGGTGGGTCCTCAAGGCGCAATAAGTGGCCGTGGGTCATCCATGTGTGCCCAATGCGCAGTCGGCATAGGACGACAGACTCCTTGCGAGAGACGCGCAAGGAGGAGTGCCACACAGTCGTCGTCTCCTTGACGGCACGGAGTTTGTTACGGGTGGTCAGACCGCGCCATTCAGCGTCCCAGAGCGAGATAACTTTGCGGCGTAAGACCGCCCTCAAATCAGTCTCCGGAAGGCCAATGTCTACAGTGGGTTCATTGGTGACCTGTTTGGCCAGGCGGTCAACATGTTCATTGCCCGGGATACCGACATGACCAGGGGTCCACACAAAGACCACAGAGCGGCTGCAACGGGCAAGAGTATGCAGGGACTCATGGATAGCCATCACCACACGAGAACGAGGGAAACACTGGTCGAGAGCTCGTAAACCGCTCAGGGAATCGCTACAGATAACGAAGGACTCACCTGAGCAGGAGCGGATATACTCTAGGGCACGAAAGATGGCAACCAGCTCAGCAGTGTAAACGCTGCAGCCATCCTGCAGGGGACGTTGTTCGGAATGGTCCCCTAGAGTTAGCGCATACCCGACACGACCAGCAACCATCGAACCGTCAGTGTAAACAATGCCAGAGCCCTGATACATGGCCAGGATGGAATAAAAGCGGTGGCGGAAGGCCTCTGGAGGGACGGAGTCCTTCGGGCCCAGTGCCAAGTCGAGCCGAAGGCAAGGGCGAGGAACACACCATGGGGGAGTACGCAAAGTGGCCCGGAAAGGAGGTGGAACAGTGAAAACCCTAAGCCCGGAGAGAAGCTCTTTGACGCGGACCGTGATCGTACAACCAGACCGGGGCCGACATTCTGGCAGATGGACGACCGATTGCGTGAACAGGAGACGATAGTTTGGATGCCCGGGCAAGCTAAAAACATGGGCAGCATAAGCGGCCAGCAAACGTTGGCGCCGTAACCGCAGGGGAGGAACACCTGCCTCCACTAGTACGCTGTCCACAGGGCTGGTGCAGAAGGCACCAGTGGCAAGTCGTATCCCGCTGTGTAGTATTGGGTCCAGTACCCGCAACGCAGATGGGGAAGCGAAGCCATAAGCCAGGCTCCCATAATCCAGACGGGACTGGATTAACGCCTGGTAGAGCCGTAACAAGGTAGATCGGTCGGCGCCCCAGCTGGTGTGGCTCAAGCATCGCAGAGCATTGAGATGCCACCAACTTGCCTGTTTAAGCTGCCGAATATGAGGCAGCCAAGTCAACCGGGCATCAAAAAGTACACCCAAAAACCTGTGGGTCTCCACCACAGCAAGAAGTTCGCCGTCTAGATAAAGCCGCGGCGCAGGATGGACCGTTCGGTGCCGGCAGAAATGCATAATGCGGGTCTTGGCAGCCGAAAACTGAAAACCACGCGCAACAGCCCAAGACTGCGCCTTGCGGATTGCGCCCTGTAGCTGATGTTCAGCAGCTGCAATGCCAATAGAGTTATAGTAAAGGCAGAAGTCGTCGGCATACAGGGAAGCGGAGACAGAATTGCCCACGGCCGCAGCGAGCCCGTTAATGGCTATTAAAAACAGGCAGACACTTAAAACAGAACCCTGTGGCACACCGTTCTCCTGGACGTGGGAGGAACTATATGAGGCCGCGACTTGCACGCGGAAGGTACGATACGACAGAAAATTGCGGATAAAAAGTGGCAGAGGACCCCCAAGACCCCATCCATGAAGCGTAGAAAGGATGTGATGACGCCATGTCGTATCGTACTCCTTCCGCATGTCGAAAAAGACAGCGACCAGGTGCTGACGGCGGGCAAAGGCAGTACGGATGGCCGACTCCAGGCTCACCAGATTGTCGGTGGCGGAGCGGCCTTTACGGAACCCACCCTGAGACGGAGCCAGAAGGCCCCGAGACTCTGGTACCCAATTCAAGTGCCGGCTCACCATCCGTTCAAGCAACTTGCAAAGAATGTTGGTGAGGCTAATGGGACAGTAGCCGTCCACCTCCAGAGGGCTCTTTCCAGGTTTCAAAACGGGGATGACAATGGTTTCCCGCCATTGCGACGGAAACTCCCCCTCGACCCAAAGACGGTTGTAAAGATCGAGGAGGTGCCGGTGGCAATCCACTGAAAGGTGTTTCAGCATCTGACAGTGGATGCCATCTGGCCCAGGAGCGGTATCAGGGCAAGCAGCTAGGGCAATGCGAAATTCCCACTCACTGAATGGAGCATTGTAAGATTCTGGGTGGTGGGTGCGAAACGAAAGGCTCCGACGTTCCATCCGCTCTTTAATGGAGCGGAAGGCCGGTGGGTAATTGGAAGAAGCGGAACTAAGAGCAAAATGCTCTGCCAAGCTGTTGGCAATTTCGTCGGAGTCTGTACAAACTGTTCCATTCAGTGAGAGCGCAGGGACACTGACAGGGGTCCGATAGCCATAGAGGCGTCGGATCTTGGCCCAGACCTGCGATGGAGAGACATGCAGGCCAATGGTGGACACATACCGCTCCCAGCACTCCTGCTTGCTTTGGCGGATAAGGCGGCGGGCTTGCGCACGCAGCCGTTTGAAGGTGATGAGGTGTTCAATGCAGGGATGTCGCTTGTGACGCTGTAGCGCCCGCCGGCGATCTAATCGCTGCAGTGATCTCAGGCGACCACCAAGGCACAGTCCGCCGCCGAGGGGACCCAGAGGAACGGGGAATGGCAGATTCGGCGGCAGTAACAATGCCAGTGGTGACCGATTGAACCACCGCATCAATGTCATCATTAGGGAGAGGCTCAATAGCGGCAGTGGAGGAGAACAAGTCCCAGTCAGCCTTATTCATAGCCCAACTGCTAGGGCACCCAGAAGAGTGACGCTGTGGTAGTGACAGAAAGATCGAAGTGGTCACTACCACACAGGTCGTCATGCACACTCCATTGGACAGACGGTAAGAGGCTAGGGCTACAGATTGAAAGGTCAATGGCGGAGTATGTGCCATGCGCCACACTGAAGTGTGTGAAGGCACCATCATTTAAAATCGAGAGATCGAGCTGCGCCAATAAATGCTCAACGGTGGAGCCTCGACCTGTTGCCACTGACCCACCCCACAGAGGGTTATGGGCGTTGAAGTCGCCCTATAGCAAGAAAAGTGGCGGCAATTGGGCTATCAGCGCAGCCAGGACATGCTGCGAGACATCACCATCCGGTGGAAGGTAAAGACTGCAGACGGTAACAGCCTGTGGCGTCCACACCCGAACAGTGACAGCCTCTAAAGGCTGTGCAGAGTGTGAAGGACATAGAGGCAGACGCCACCAGACACCCTTTCATATGCTGCCCGGTTCTTATAATAACCCCGATAGCCACGGAGGGCGGGGGTTCGCATTGCTGGAAACCAAGTTTCCTGAAGAACAATGCAGAAGAAAGGGTGAAGGCTGATAAGTTGGCGGAGCTCAGCTAGATGGTGGAAGAAACCGCTGCAGTTCCACTGGAGGATGGTATTGTCCACGGCGGAGAAAGGCGGGACGGGACTGGGAAGGCAGATTACGCCGCTGGGTCACCTGCTGCCTCCGATGGAGCACCCGTGCAAGTGCTGTCCATTGCGTCTGAGGGACCGGCGAGATCGAGGTCCTCAGCGGACGCAAGGATCTCCACCTCATCCTCAGACGCAGAGCTTTTAGGTAGCGGTGGAGTAGGTGCCACTGCAGGTGTCTTGGTCTTACGGGTCTTCAAAGTCGTTTTCTCTCGCTGTTCCGTTGGTTGCCGTTGTTGAGAGGGCTTATTGGAGTCAGTCTCCGGGACCGAAGAGGATCGCGAAGCCCGTCGACCAGCGACCTGTGGCTTCTTCAGCCACTGGTTGGTGTCTGCTGTGCCGCTGGTAGGAACCTGGGAAGGGAGTGACCCAAGGGATCCCTTCCGAGCGAGAGAAGCCGAAGAAGACTTACGCTTCTCCGGCTTAGAAGTGGGGACTGGTGTCCCCAGTGGTTTAGTGGGTGCTGCTTCCGAGGTAGATGGTGTGGGAGCAACAGCGAGAGAAGGGGCCCCCTTTGTCAAGGGGGCAGGTGAGGTCCTCTGACTCTGAGAGCTGACTGTATGTCTTGCAGCTGAAGGAGCTGGAGCAGGAGTGACAGTGGAGGCATAAGATGACATAATGCGCAGGGGATGTAGCCGTTCAAATTTCCGCTTAGCCTCAGTGTAGGTCAGTTGGTCCAGGGTCTTATATTCCATGATTTTGCGTTCTTTCTGTAAGATACTGCAGTCCGGCAAGCAAGGGGAATGAGGCTCTCCACGGTTGACACTGACGGGAGGCGGAGCACACGGAGTATCGGGATGAGATGGGCGTCCACAATCTTGACATGTGAGGCTAGAAGTACAGCGAGAGGACATGTGACCGAACTTCCAGCACTTAAAGCACCGCATTGGGGGAGGGATATAGGGTTTGACGTCACATTGGTAGACCATCACCTTGACCTTCTCTGGTAATGTATCACCTTCGAAGGCCAAGATGAAGGCACCGGTAGCTACCTGATTGTCCCTCGGACCCCCATGAACGCGCCGGACGAAATGTACACCTCGGCGCTCTAAATTGGCGCGCAGCTTGTCATCAGACTGCAAAAGTAGGTCCCGATGGAAAATAATACCCTGGACCATATTTAAACTCTTGTGTGGGTGATGGTAACGTTAACATCCCCCAACTTGTCACAAGCAAGTAACCTGCGTGACTGGGCAGAGGATGCCGTTTTTATCAAAACTGACCCAGAGCGCATTTTGGACAAGCCCTCCACCTCCCCAAACTTGTCCTCTAAATGCTCTACAAAGAACTGAGGCTTCACGGATAGAAACGAGTCACCATCAGCTCTGGTACAGACAAGATACCTGGGCGAATACACGTCACTGTCATTCATTGCCTTTCGTTCCTCCATGGTGTGGCCAGGGATGAGAACGATTTGGAGTCATAAACGTTAGCTTTAAAATGAGCCCTCGAATGCTTAGAGACTGCTGGTGGCTGGCCGCCAGCGAGAGATGATGTACCACGCTTCATTGCGGGTCATCCGCCCTGATGCCACCTACTCCGACCAAGGGCCCTCCCCACGGGCGCCACCCAGCCGCAGCAATAGCCACCTGGCAGGATGGCCATTGCCGGGAGTCCTGATGCCCTAGGGAGATGGGCATCTACTCCTTGGCATACGTGGGGAGTTAACGGCGCAGGCATCAGTAGAGCGATCCCTGTGTTGTCAGGTGGCTACAACTAACAGGGTACATGGCGGCCCCACCACAACGGACTGGCTACCGTGCTGGATCTTAGGTGCAAAAATGTCCAAGGTCGTCGTCGCAGTTAAAAGCAACACTGCAGAGTGCAGCGTGGTAATTGCACCGAGGGATGTATCCTCGCCCAACAGATGGAAAACGAGCGGGACACCTATTGCAACGACGAAAAAGCCGGCTAAAGGTCTCAATGCACGACGGATACAGTGCACAATGTAAGGCGCCCTTCCCCAATTGGCTCGCTTTTCGGAATAATTTAGAAAGATGGAGGTCAAACCCGAGAGAGGACCATCACATAAGGCCGAAACATTTGAGACTCCTTTTAGTCACCTCTTACGACAGGCAGGAATACCGCGGGCCTATTCTAACCCCCGAACCCACAGGGGGGGTTTGTTTCGGCTGCATGACTCTCTCGGTTTTACGTTCTGGTAAGTTCTTCAACACCACCCTACTTCAGTTTTCAGTCTCTTTTGGTTAGTCTGTTTCTCTATATCTACCCCTCCCCCCCCCCCCAAACCAGTCTTTACTGACTAATAACACATTATTTCACATTACATTGCTCCAAATGGTTGTTGTTGTTGTGGTCTTCAGTCCTGAGACTGGTTTGATGCAGCTCTCCATGCTACTCTATCCTGTGCAAGCTTCTTCATCTCCCAGTACCTACTGCAACCTACATCCTTCTCAATCTGTATAGTGTATCTCTTGATCTCCCTCTACGATTTTTACCCTCCACGCTGCCCTTCAATCTCTTGATGCCTCAGAATATGCCCTACCAACCGATCCCTATTTCTAGTCAAGTTGTGCCACAAACTTCTCTTCTCCCCAATCCTATTCAATACCTCCTCATTAGTTACGTGATCTACCCACCTTATCTTCAGCATTCTTCTGTAACACCACATTTCGAAAGCTTCTATTCTCTTCTTGTCCAAACTGGTTATCGTCCATGTTTCACTTCCATACATGGCTACACTCCATACAAATACTTTCAGAAACGACTTCCTGACACTTAAATCTATACTCGATGTTAACAAATTTCTCTTCTTCAGAAATGATTTCCTTGCCATTGCCAGTCTACATTTTATATCCTCTCTACTTCGAACATCATCTGTTATTTTACTCCCTAAATAGCAAAACTCCTTAACTACTGTAAGTGTCTCATTTCCTAATCTAATCCCCTCAGCATCACCGGATTTAATTTGACTACATTCCATTATCCTCGTTTTGCTTTTGTTGATGTTCATCTTTTATCCTCCATTCAAGACACTGTCCATTCCGTTCAACTGCTCTTCCAAGCCCTTTGCTGTCTCTGACAGAATTACAATGTCATCGGCGAACCTCAGAGTTTTTACTTCTTCTCCATGAATTTTAATACCTACTCCGAATTTTTCTTTTGTTTCCTTTACTGCCTGCTCAATATACAGATTGAATAACATCGGGGAGAGGCTACAACCCTGTCTCACTCCTTTCCCAACCACTGCTTCCCTTTCATGTCCCTTGACTCTTATAACTGCCTTCTAGTTTCTGTACAAATTGTAAATAGCCTTTCGCTCCCTGTATTTTACCCCTGCCACCTTCAGAATTTGAAAGAGAGTATTCCAGTTAACGTTGTCAAAAGCTTTCTCTAAGTCTACAAATGCTAGAAACGTAGGTTTGCCTTTTCTTAATATTTCTTCTAAGATAAGTCGTAAGGTTAGTATTGCCTCAAGTGTTTCAACATTTCTACGGAATCCAAACTGATCTTCCCCGAGGTCCGCTTCTGCCAGTTTTTCCATTCGTCTGTAAAGTATTTTGCAGCTGTGACTTATTAAACTGATAGTTCGGTGATTTTCACATCTGTCAACACCTGCTTTCTTTGGGATTGGAATTATTATATTATTCTTGAAGTCTGAGGGTATTTCGCCTCTTTCATACATCTTGCTCACCAGATGGTAGAGTTTTGTCAGGACTAGCTCTCCCAAGGCCATCAGTAGTTCTAATGGAATGTTGTCTACTCCCGGGGCCTTGTTTCGACTCAGGTCTTTCAGTGCTCTATCAAACTCTTCACGCAGTATCGTATCTCCCATTTCATCTTCATCCTCTTCCATTTCCATAATATTGTCCTCAAGTACATCGCCCTTGTATAAACCCTCTATATACTCCTTCCACCTTTCTGCCTTCCCTTCTTTGCTTAGAACTGGGTTGCCATTTGAGCTCTTGATATTCATACAAGTGGTTCTCTTCTCTCCAAAGGTCTCTTTAATTTTGCTGTAGGCAGTATCTATCTTACCCCTAGTGTGACAAGCCTCTACATCCTTACATTTGTCCCCTAGCCATCCCTGCTTAGCCATTTTGCACTTCCTGTCGATCTCATTTTTGAGACGTTTGTATTCCTTTTTGCCTGCTTCATTTACTGCATTTTTATATTTTCTCCTTTCATCAATTAAATTCAATATTTCTTCTGTTACCCAAGGATTTCTATTAGCCCTCGTCTTTTTACCTACTTGATCCTCTGCTGCCTTCACTACTTCATCCCTCAGAGCTACCCATTCTTCTTCTACTGTATTTCTTTCGCCCATTCCTGTCAATTGTTCCCTTATGCTCTCCCTGAAACTCTGTACAACCTCTGGTTCTTTCAGTTTATCCAGGTCCCATCTCCTTAAATTCCCACCTTTTTGCAGTTTCTTCAGTTTCAATCTGCAGTTCATAACCAATAGATTGTGGTCAGAATCCACATCTGCCCCTGGAAATGTCTTACAATTTAAAATCTGGTTCCTAAATCTCTGTCTTACCATTATATAATCTATCTGATACCTTTTAGTATCTCCAGGATTCTTCCAGGTATACAACCTTCTTTTACGATTCTTGAACCAAGTGTTAGCTATGATTAAGTTATGCTCTGTGCAAAATTCTACAAGGCGGCTTCCTCTTTCATTTCTTCCCCCCAATCCATGTTCACCTACTATGTTTCCTTCTCTCCCTTTTCCTACTGACGAATTCCAGTCACCCATGACTATTAAATTTTCGTCTCCCTTCACTACCTGAATAATTTCTTTTATCTCGTCATAAATTTCATCAATTTCTTCACCATCTGCAGAGCTAGTTGGCATATAAACTTGTACTACTGTAGTAGGCATGGGCTTTGTGTCTATCTTGGCCACAATAATGCGTTCACTATGCTGTTTGTAGTAGCTAACCCGCACTCCTATTTTTTTATTCATTATTAAACCTACTCCTGCATTACCCCTATTTGATTTTGTATTTATAACCCTGTATTCACCTGACCAAAAGTCTTGTTCTTCCTGCCACCGAAATTCACTAATTCCCACTATATCTAACTTTAACCTATCCATTTCTCTTTTTAAATTTTCTAACCTACCTGCCCGATTAAGGGATCTGACATTCCACACTCCGATCCGTAGAATGCCAGTTTTCTTTCTCCTGATAACGACGTCCTCTTGAGTAGTCCCCGCCCGGAGATCCGAATGGGGGACTATTTTACCTCCGGAATATTTTACCCAAGAGGACGCCATCATCATTTAATCATACAGTAAAGCTGCATGTCCTCGGGAAAAATTACGGCTGTAGTTTCTCCTTGCTTTCAGCCATTCGTAGTACCAGCACAGCAAGGCCGTTTTGGTTAATGTTACAAGGCCAGATCAGTCAATCATCCAGACTGTTGCCCCTGCAACTACTGAAAAGGCTGCTGCCCCTCTTCAGGAACCACATGTTTGTCTGGCCTCTCAACAGATACCCCTCCGTTGTGGTTGCACCTACGGTACGGCCATCTGTATCGCTGAGGCACGCAAGCCTCCCCACCAACGGCAAGTTTTTCCTGTAGGACCCCTTGCTATTTTGGATGGTTGACTCTTCATTCTGTCGATTTTATTACCTGAGTACTGTTCTTTCGACAGACATTTTATTTTGATTTGACTAAGAACATTGACTCATCCATTTAGCTCCAGTTTGGATTTTATATGAAGTAACTGTGAGTACTTATATCCATTATTTACCACATCCTTTTTTAACTCAGGGTGAATATAATATTGTTTATCATATTTTTCCCCATTTTTCTACTTAGATGTATACCTGAAAATGCCACTACAAGCTGTGAAACTGGTCATTACAATAAAGGAACAACAAAGGATCGCTTAACAGCTGTTGCAGTTCTTTGTTTGTTGTTGTCTTGTTGTTGTTGTTGTTATTGTTGTTGTGGTCTTCAGTCAAGAGACGGGTTTGATGCAGCTCTCCATGCTACTCTAGCCTGTGCAAGCTTCTTCATCTCTCAGTAACTACTGCAACCTACATCCTTCTGAATCTGCTTAGTGTATTCATCTCTTGGTCTACCTCTACGATTTTTACCCTCCACGATTCGCTCCAATACTAGATTGGTGAACCCTTGGTGCCTCAGAATGTTTCCTACCAACTTGTCCCTTCTCTTAGTCAGGCTGTGCCACAATTTCCTCTTCTCCCCAATTCTATTCAGTATCTCCTCATTAGTTATGTGATCTACCCATCTAATCTTCAACATTCTTCTGTAGCTCCACATTTTGAAAGTTTCTATTTTCTTCTTGTCTAAACTATTTATCGTCCATGTTTCACTTCCGTACATGGCTACACTCCATACAAATACCTTCAGAAAAGACTTTCTGACACTTAAATCTATACTCTATATGAACAAATTTCTCTTCTTCACAAACGTTTTTCTTGCCATTACCAGTCCACATTTTATATTGTCTCTAATTCGGACATTAGCAGTTTTTTTACTGCCCAAATAACAAAACCCATCCACTACTTAGTGTCGTATTTCCTAATCTAATTCCCTCAGCATCACTTGATTTAATTTGACTACATTCCATTATCCTCCAAGGCCATTTTGGTTAATGTTACAAGGCCAGATCAGTCAATCATCCAGACTGTTGCCCCTGCAACTACTGAAAAGGCTGTTGCCCCTCTTCAGGAACCACACGTTTGTCTGGCCTCTCAACAGATACTCCTCCATTGAAGTTGCACCTATGGCACAGCTATCTGTATCGCTGAGGCACGCAAGCCTCCCCACCAAAGGTCCATGGTTCATGGGAGGGTAGGGGGGGGAGGGGGGGGTGACATTCTTCATTTATCAAGATCTATTTCCATAGTTGTGGCTGCCCAGAGTAGAAAAGATTTTGTTACAACACGCGTCAAGTGTATGCCAACACACACTAATTATAACTAGGTGGTGTCACTAGTACTTTTAATTGAAAATATGTATTTCAACTTAATCTGATGTTATAATCATATAACTCCCATGCCTAAATTACGACATTTCATAAAAAATATCATAGGATCCACCACTTATTATTAGTCAATAGAGGGATTTTCTACTAGATCCCACTAATACTTCCATACTGCCTGATGTTCTTTAGCAGGGTCTGCAGTAGGAGCAGGAGCAGCATCTGCAGCAGCAGCACCATGTTCTCAGAATGAACAGCTCTCTACTGAGTTGTTTATTCTGAGAACAGGGTGCTACTGCTGCTGCAGATCCGAAAAAGTGTTGGTCCCCATTAGTTCTACAGAAAATCTCCTTCCAAACACATACTTCATTTTCTAATTAGAATGTTCTGATAGTCTATTATGCCCATCGATGAACACACAAGTTTTGCAAAAGTGAAGTCTATATCTAATGTAAGTAATCCAGTTTTAGGTATATCCAAGTTGCACATGTGTGTTTCTTTCAACTAAAGTGGCCTGCTGGCAGCTACCAATATAAAACAGACAATTTTCAAGAAGCACTTGATGCAGTGGCTCATGGGTGTAGCAGAACTGAGAAAAACACAAGACAGTGTACAATTATAGAATGATACGTGTTTCATGTCACTATCAAACTAAGCTCAGCATATAATTCATTGCACATTTGTCATTGTTGTTGTCATCACTTAGAGGTGTTTTCACAGTGCTGAATCTTATTTCAGGAAAACCCACATGTCAGGTATAAAAGCAGATGATATACTGAAGTCAATGCTGTCTGCTAATTGTCAAGCTGGGTTGGCAATTAGGGAATGCTGTCAGTGCTGGTCCAGTACTTTTGATTTATGTTGATTCCACTAGGCCCCCCCCCCTCCCCCTCCCCCACTGCACTCAAGAGTCTTCAAGAAGTGTGAAAATAATACTACACCATTCACCATACATATTTTATTAGCAAGAATATATTATGTCTTACAAAATAGTTTTCTGGTCATGTGCTACATTCAAATAGTTGTATCACACTGTCAGATCCTATATTTGGGTTGATTTCTTTTTGTGAGTTCCTGCACCCATTTGCAATACCTTTTGTGTTAATGTAATAATGCAAAATTGGCA
This sequence comes from Schistocerca nitens, assembly GCF_023898315.1. Classification (NCBI taxonomy): domain Eukaryota; kingdom Metazoa; phylum Arthropoda; class Insecta; order Orthoptera; family Acrididae; genus Schistocerca; species Schistocerca nitens. Next base: position 509,392,751 of record NC_064615.1, read on the forward strand.
CAGGAAAAGCACTTGTTCAATGAGTTACTGTAAAACAAGTACTTTTATTTCTGGACACAAAGATTGGAACTACGTAGAACTCATGTGTAATTCTCTTACCATTTAGTTCAAAGTTCAACAATCCATACATACATTTAAAATCACTCTACACTACAGTAGTGTAAATGCATTTCTTTGTGCAAGTTTTTAGTTGCCAATTGAAATGATTACCAGATACTTTGTAGATGTAAACTGGTTATTGTTCTGCAGCAAAAAGCAGAAATGTTCACCGAGACCATGAAATTAATTTTCTACTCAAAAGTATTTCTCTACTGATGTGGGATATGTTGTAGATATAATCAAGAGCTGATTAGCAGTTAAGTGTAGCTGTTTAAAGCAAAAAGTGTTTTGCCATAAAAAAAGCCTCATACATTACACAAATTGTAGAAAACCTGGACCGAAGCACTAAAACTCAAGTTCAAATTTCTAACGATTATCTGTACTACAGAAGTTGATTTCCATGGCTTATTCCATGTTTTACCTAGTACTACATAAGTGAGACCCTAGCAAAATGTTCCACTTACCTGAAATACACAATTCTTACCTGGTGCAGGGATAATGCACAAAGGTAGCAGCAAAAATAAGGACATTAATATTTTAGGGGCAAAGCACTGATATGGCAGACAGAGCAACACATAACTTAAGTTTCGCAAAGTATTACCTATTAATTCTGATGTCATACCATCTGTGTGAGGCTTCTGATCAACAAACCCAGAATCTGGTGTTTTGCAAGGAGATGATTCTCTTGACATTTCATCTTCCTTCTGAAAATAAATTAAATATCTCCTTTTTAAACAAGTGAATATCCAGAATGGAACAACAACAATTGGCACAGGACAGAATTCAACGTATCACAAAGAGGTGTTGAGTGGCAGAAAGACACATTACATCTGATGATAAACTAAGTCCAATAACTGAATAATACCTAGCTGTCTTTTTTAATGTGCCTCTCTGTCAATCAATGCCCTCTCTTTGTGGCGAGTACCAATTTATACTTTTCAGCTGTTGATATTTCTTTTTTGAGAAATAATGTAACTCTATCACAACTACAAATTAACTTCTAAATACTATGATACATTAGTTTCCAATATATACACATTTTCAATGAACAACTGGACTTGCAGAAAAAAAATCTGTGTCTTTGATTTGAAAAAGTCAAAGCTTACAACTTTGTTCTGAATTATAAATCAAGTAAAAGTTTTTTTGTAGTATTAAGAATTAGTTTAAACGTGTTTTTATTTTGTGAATTTACATTACTATAGAGCGACATTCAAAAGCACCCCCCCCCCCTCACACACATACTTGTTGGTCAAAAAAGTAAAGATTTCGATGCTATTGGCACCTTTGGTATATTACTCATTATCGTAAGACTGAATCTATGCACACATTCAGGTAAGTTAAAAAAATTGAAAATCAAATTTAACAAGTAACATTTTGCCAAGACTTTGTTTACTAAAATTACAATTTGAAAAATTTAAACTATTTTCTATGATCTTGACACTTTACACACACAGAAGAAAAATCCCGTCCTATTTATTTCAAAACTGCTTGTTCAAAAGTGGCTGAGCAACCACTAATTTTATTACTTTCAACTTCATTATTAACACTTCCAAATGAACTTCAACACAGTCTAAAAGCTACAGTGTACAAAGTTTGTTGGGCAAATGTGAGGAGAAAATCATATTTTCTTTTAAAAATTCTTATTCCTTGATGAAATTATGCTCTTGAAACACACAGCAATATTCAGATACAACTTGAAGCATATCCTGTTTCCAGTGTGTGTATTTTGACAATATCTTACTGTATATCTCCATGCATTTGGCACCTCTCTCAGATGGATCATTTACAATCTTCTATTTAATAACCAGTGTTGATGAAAATCTTCATTTTTGTGCCACTGCAAAGTATCGGTCTTAGGTACCTGACACTCAAATTACTGATAATTTGCTAGATTTCTACTCGATTCTCTTAATATTTCTGTCTGATGGTCCTGCCTTGTGACTCAACAAGTGCTGACAATTTTCATTTCTTAATCAGAGGACTAATTATGACCAGAGATGGCCACAGCGACACAACTGAAAACAGATGGCAGAAATGATTTTTCTGTGTCTATAAATTGACACTGAAGCCCAATATATGTAAAGTTTTGAAAGAATACACTTGCATAAATCATTTGACTTCAGCAGGGGCACAGAAGCATGTGAAATGGAAAATACACAGAGAAAAATTACATTCTCTTCTTATGGGCATAAGATAAATATGTCATGAAGTATAAATATTTTTACGAAACAAACTGCTATCGCCATCCATCGTGCATCATGGATTGTCACTGGGACAAGGACAGATACTCTGCAAGATGTTGCTTCAAAAATAAAAATTGATTTTAAATCTAATTCCTGCAGTCTCAATTTATCTCGAACAAAATCAAGTATTCAAGATTTATTTATATGTTCCAAATGTTCTTTAATCTTTTAGTGTCGAGTTCTAACTAGGGATTCATTGACATCAATTCCAGACCAAGTGTTTAGAATTGTGTAAAGCTTGGGATAGAGGAACCTATGTCTCTACATCTCATCTTTTCCTCAAAAATGGTTGTACTGATTGCCTGCAAGGCAAGTAAAAGTACTCTTTCACACTGTAAATGGCCCTTATTTGCTGTTGGCGTGGGAAAGATTCAGTGAAAGATTACATTACTGTGTAAAATTTACATCACAAATAAATGATGATGTTTTTGTTGCTGCTGCTGATGCAGCCGTCATCATCTTCAGTCTGAAGTCTGCTAAGATGCAGCAACTCTCCATGTTAGTCTCTCCGGGGCATGGCTCTTTATTTCTGAGTAACTATTGAAACCTACATGCATTTAAACCTATTTAATTGTATTCAAGCCTTGATCTCCCCCTACACATTTACCCCCCCCCCCCCCTCACACACCCATTACTGAACTGATGATTCCTTGATACTTCAGGATGTGTACTATTAACCAATCTATTGTTTAGTCAAGTTTTGCCATAAGGTTAATTTTTCCTTAGTTCAAATCAGTATCTTCTCATCAGTTACTCGATCTACCAATCCAATTTTCAGCATTCATCTGCACCACTATATTTCAAAAGCTTCTAGTCTCTTATAGCCTTAATTATTTATCTTTCACATTTCACTCCTGTACAAGACTGCAAGCCAGATAAGTACCTTCACAAAAGTATTACTAACACTTATATGTATGTTAGATGTTAACATTCCTCTTTTCAGAAATGTTTTTTTTATATATTGACAGATTGCATTTTATATCCTCACTACATTGGACATCATCAGTTATTTTGCTGCTCAAATAGCAGAACTCATTAACTACTTTAAGTTTTTGTTTCCTAATCTAATTCCCCTCTGCACATCTGACTTAATTTGTCTACATTTCACTATCCTTGTTTTACTTTTGTTGATATTCATCTTATAATTTCTATTCAACATACTATCCATTCCATTCAAGAGCTCTCTTAAGTCTTCTTCCATTTCTGATTACAATGTCATTGGCAAACCTCTAAGTTTGTATTTCTTCTCCCTGAGCTTTAATTGCCTTTACTGCTTGCTAAATGTACAGACTGAATAACATTAGGGGACACTAGAACTCTGACTCACTCCCCTTTCAACCAATTCCTCCCTTTCATGCATTTAATTCTTGTAACTGTACTCTGGTTTCCGTACAAGTTGTACATAACCTTTTGTTTCCTGTATTAGCTACCTTTACAATTTAATCAAGTGTGGTCCAGTCTAAACTGTCAAAAGTTTTCTCTAAATCTAAAAATGCAACAAATGTACATTTGCCTTTCTTCAGTTTTTCTTCTAAGGTAAGTTAAAGGTTCAGTATTGTCTGGTGTGATATTACATTTCTCCACAACACTAACCGATCTTCCGCAACATTAACTTATATCAGTTTCTTTATTCGTCTGTAAGTAATTCAGAACAGTACCTTGCAACCATGACTTATTACGTGGATGTTTCAGTAGCATTCACGCCTGTGAACACTTGCCGTCTATCACATTCTTCTTGATGACAGAGTATTCTGCCTTTCTCAGTATCTTCCACATCAGGTGAAACAGTTTTGTCATTTTCCTTGCATAACTCTCCAATATATTCCTTTCATCTTTCAGCTTCCCCATCTTTGCTTAGTACTGGCTATCCATCAGAACTCTTGACATTTATATAGCTGCTTCTCTTTTCTCCAAAGATCTTTCTAATTTTCCTATAGGTGTCACCTATCTTTCCCATAGTTATGCACATTCTTATAGCCTTGCATTTATCCTCTAGCAATTCCTGCTTAGCCATTCTGCATCTTCTGTTAATCTCATTTCTTTGACATATATATAGCTTTTGCCTGCTTCATGTGCTGTATTTTTTATTTTCTCTCCTTTCGTCAGTTGCAGTCAATATCTTCTGGACTGTGCAAGGATTTCTACTGGGCCTTATAATTTTACCTATTTGATCCTCAGCTACCTTCACTATTTTATCGCTCAAAGCTACCCATTCATCTTCTATCAAACAATGGAAACTCTGGGTTGGAATATTACCAATATTATGAAAAGAATGGAGTGTCTACCACCATAAAGATGACATGCTGAGCTGCAGACAGCCACAATGAAAAGACTTTTATACATTTAGTGCCCCCCCCTCCCCCCCCCCCTCCATGCACACTACTGCCATCTCCAGCAGTGTGAAACAGATTGCAACTGTCATGTTGAGCAGCAATCTGGAGTGGGGCAGGGAAAAGGGAGGGATAGGAGGATACAGGTGATGGGGAGAGAAGAGTGCTGTCTGGCAGAGTATGCAGAGACTAAATTGAGGTGAGAGAACACTCATCAGGTGCAGCATCAGGAGACCAGGTGGTGGGGAGATAGGTGGGAGGGAGGCAAGGGGGGTGTAAAAGGAGGAGGGAGGGGAAAGACAGGTGTGTGCATTGGTAGAGGGTGGCACACAACAAGGGTGGGGGACGTGAATAGGGAGGAGGTGATAGGAAAGAGGTGGCGGAAACGATTGGGTGGAAGTTATGGGGCAGAAAGTTACCATAGGTTGAGGCCGGGATAATTTTGGGAAAGGAGAATGTGTTGCAAGAATAATCTACACCTGTGCAATTCAGAAAAGCTGTTGGCATAAGGAAGGATCCGGATGGCCCGAGTTGTGAAGCAGCCACTGAAATCAAGCATGTTATGTACAGCTGTATGCTGTGCCAAAGGGTGGTCTACTTTGCTCTTGGCCACAGTTTGACAGTGGGCGTTCATCATGGTGGACTGCTGGTTGGTGGTCATACAAATATAAAAAGCTGTGCAATGATTGCAGCAGAGATGTTATATGGCTGCTTTCACAGGTGGTCCTGCCTCTGATGGAGTAGGATAAGTCTGTGATAGGACTGAAATAGGAAGTGCTGGGTGCATGAATTGGGCACGTCTTGCATCCCCTGTGGTAAGGGGTTGGGATTGGGAGGAGCATAGGGACGGCCAAGGATGTTGTGGAGGTTGTGTGGGTGACTGAACACCACTTTAGGAGGGGTGGGAAGGAGCCTGTGTATGATGTCCCTCATTTCAGGGCATGATGATAGGTAATCAAAGGCTGACAAACAATGTGATTCAGTTGTTCGAGTCCAGGGTTGATGTTTGATGATGAAGGGGACACTCCTTTGTAGTTGGTTCTTGGGGTTGGTGGAAGGCTTGGTGGTTTGAGAGGAAATGGCATGAGAGATCTGGTAGCGGACTACATCTGTGGTATAGTGCCTGGCTGTGAAAGCATTGGTGACACCTTCAGCATGTTGGGCAATGGAGTTCCTGTTGCTGCAGATACACTATCCCCAGGTGGTCAGGCTGTATGGGATCGATTTTTAGGAGTGGACGGAATGGCAGCTGTCAAAGTGCAGGTAATGTTGGTGGTTTTAATGTGGGCAGATGGAACCATCAGAGAGGACAAGGTCAACGTCCAGGAAGGTGACACACTGGTTTGAGGAGGACCAGTGGAACAGTTATGAATCACAGAAATACTTCCACCAGTTACCTCACTTGTTGATCTACAATCCCTGCCAAAGTGATCCCATCCCAGAAATCCAACATAGCCTCCAATCTCTCCTTAAAGCCTTAGGTCCTTCCCAGAACCTCTCCCTTGAATCTAGTTCCCTTCTAACCCCTATGACACCCACCTTCTACATCCTACCCACAATTCACAAACCCACTGCGGCTGGTTATTGTGCCTCCACTGAATGTATTTTGGCCCTCATTGATCAAAATCTCCAAACTACTGCTAAAAATCTAGCCTCCCACAACAAAGACACCAACCGCTTCCTTCAATGACTCTCCACCATCCCCACTCCTTTACCTCCTGAATCCGTACTCGTCACTGGCGATACTATTTCTCTATACACCTAGTGTCTTGCCACTATTAAATAATATCTTTCCCAACTTCCTTCAAACTCCAAACCCACTACCTCATTCCTCATACACCTTACTGAATTTATACTAACACACAACTTTTATCCTCTGAAAGGAAAGTATACAAACAAATCCATGGCACAGACATGGGCATCCGCATGGCACCCTCCTGTGCCAAACTGTTTATGGGCCATGTGGAGGAAACATTCCTAGCCTGCCAAAGCTCCAAACCCATGGTCTACTTCAGTTTCACTGACAATATCTTCATGATCTGGACTCAGGGCTAAGACACCCTATCCTCATTCCTTCACAACTTAAACACCTTCTCTCCCATCTACTTCACCTGGTCCTTCTAAGCTCAGTGTGCCATCTTCCTGAATGTTTACCTCCTCCTCTCAGATACCTCGAGTCGCACATCAGTCAATGTTACACCCTTCAACCACCAACAGTAGCTGCATTTGAACAGCTGCTACCCCCTCCACACCAAAAAATCCCTCCCATACAGACTGGCCACCTGGGGATAGCACAATGGCAGCAAGAAGAACTCCCTTTCTCAGTATGCAAAGGTTCTGACTAAGGTGTTCATAGACTGGCACTATCTTCCAGACCTAGTCCTCAAACAGATCTCACGTGTCATTTCCCCACAAACCACCAAACCTTCCAACACCCCAAAGAACCAGCTACAAAGGAGAGCCCCCCTCCCCTGTACGGGAATAACTGAACCACATCTTTCAGGGCTAGAAATCTGTTGTTATGCTATGAAATGAGGGAAATCCTACACAAAATTCTAGTCCATCTCAGTGCCACTCCCAATCCCAACCCCCCCCCCCCCCACCACAGGAATCATATCTCTGTTGAATATCCAAGTGCAAAACCTGCCCAATCCACTCATCCAGCATTTTCTATTCCAGTTCTACTACAAACTTGTCTAACCCATCAGAGTCCAGGCCACTTGTGAAAGTAGCCATGTCATATACCAGCTTTGCTGCAATCATTGTACATCTACATCTATATGGATGCACTGCAAATCACTCTTAAGCGCATGGCAGAGGGTCCATCGAACCACCCTCATAATAATTCTCTTTTATTCAAATCTCGAACAGTGCACAGAAAAAACAAACACCTCTATCTTTGCGTGTACGCCCTGACCTCCGTTATCTTATTATGATGATTATTTCTCCTTATGTACATTGGTGTCAACAAAATACTTCCTCATCTGGAGAAGAAGAGTGGTGATTGAAATTTCATGAGAAGATTCTGCTGCAATGAAAAATGCCTTTGTTATAATGATGTCCACCCAAAATCCAGTATCGTGTCTGTGACACTCTCGCCTCTATTTTGCAATAATACAAAATGTGCTGCTCTTTCTGAACTTTCTCGATGTAGTCTGTTAATACTATCTGGTAAGGATCCCAGACCGCACAGTAGTGCTGCAAAACAGGATGGACAAGTGTACCACAGTCAGTCTTTCTACTACATCTGTTACATTTTCTAAGTGTTCTGCCAATAAAATGCAGTCTTTGGTTTGTCTTCACCACAACATTTTCTGTTTGTTCCTTCCAATATAAGTTGTCTGTAATTGTAATTCCTAGGTACTTAGTTGAATTTACGGCCTTTAGATTTGACCGATTTATCGTGTAACTGAAGTTTAAAGGATTCATTTTAGCACTCATGTGGATGACCTCACACTTTTCATTATTTAGGGTCAATTTCCAATTTTCGCTCCTTACAGATATCTTTTCTAAATCGTTTCACAATTTGTTTTGATCTTCTGATGACTTTACTACACGATAAATGACAGCATCATCTGCAAACAACTTAAGACAGGTGCTCAGATTGTCTCCTAAATTGTTTCTATCAATAAGGAACAGCGTAAGGTCTATAACTCTACCGGTGGGGAACACCAGAAATCACTTCTGTTTTACATGATAACTTTCCACCAATTACTACAAACTGTGACCTCTCTGACAGGAAATCACGAATCCAATCACATAACTGAGATGATTTTCCATAAGACGCAATTTCACAACAAGCCACTTGTGTGGTACAGTGTCAAAAGCCTTCTGCAAATCTAGAAATATGAAATCAATTTGAAATCCCTTGTCAATAGCACTCAACACTTCGTGTGTGTAAAGAGTTAGTCGTGTTTCACAAGAATGGTGTTTTTTCAATCTGTGTTGACTGTGTATCAGTAGACCGTCCTTTTCGAGGTAATTAATAATGTTTGAAAAGAATATATGTTCCAAAATCCTGCTGCACGTCGACAATAATGATATGGGCCTGTAATTTAGTGGATTACTCCTACTACCTTTCTTGAATATTGGTGACACCTGCGCAACTTTCAGTCTTATATTGCATCAGCATACTCTGAAAGGAACGTAACTGGTATACAGTCTGGACTGGAAGACTTGCTTTTATTGAGTGATTTAAGTTGCTTCACTACTCTGAGGATTCCTACTTCTAAGTTACGCATGTTGGCAGCTGTGTTCGATTCGAATTCTGGAATATTTACTTCGTCTTCTTTGGTTAAGGAATTTTGGAAGGCTGTGTTCAGTAACTCTGCTTTGGTAGCACTGTCATTGATAGTATTTCCATTACTATCATTCAGAGAAGGCATTGATTGTATCTTGCCGCTAGCATACTTTACATATTACTAGAATCTCTTTGGATTTTTTGGCAGGTTTCGAGACAAAGTTTCGTTGTCGAAACTTTTAGCGATCATTTAAATTTGGCATGCTTTTTTCATTGTTCCTTCAACAGTGTTCTGACCTGTTGTGTGTCCCAAGGAGGATCAGCTCCATCATTTGTTAATTTATTTAGTATAAATCTTTCAATTACTGTTGATCCAGTTTCTTTGAATTCACGCCAAATCTGGTCTATGCTTACATTGTTAATTTGGAAGGAGTGGAGACTGTCTCTCAGGAAGGTGTCTGATTTTTTAACAGCTTTTTTGAATAGGCCTAGATATATTTTTCGTTTATTTTTGGAGGATTTGGAGGTTACAATATTCAATATCATTACGACGACCCTGTGTTCACTAATCACTGTATCTATTTTGATTCCTGTTACTAACTCAAGATTACTTGTTGCTAAGAGTTCAAGTGCGTTTTCACAACCTTTTATTATTCGCGTAGGCTCATGAGCTAACTGCTCGAAATAATTTTCAGAGAATGCATTTAGCACAATTTCAGATGATGTTTTATGCGTAACTATTGATTTAAACATGTATTTTTGCCAACACATCAAGAGTAAATTAAAGCTATAATTGTATGAGTCAGGTATTTGTTTGAAACTAAACTCAAGTTTTCTTTGAACCTTTCAACAATTTTATAACCTGAATAGGGAGGTTGAACAAGAATGACCTCTGCCCACACTAACTCACAGGAACTATCTACTACAATTTCGCTATGAGATAAACAACTTCTTACAGCAATAAACACACCACCACCAACTGTGTTTAGCCTATACTTTTGTAACACCATTAGGTAATTCGCAAAAATTTTGGCCGAACTTACCTCCAGCTTTAGCCAGCTTTCAGTGCCTGTAACAACTTTAGCATCTAAGCTTTCTATTACTTCTTGGAGCTCTGGTACTTTCTCAGTTATGACAATTTACAACTGATGTACCAATGGTTCCTGTACCTATATTCCTCCTGTGTTCGACCTGCACCCTTTGAGACTGAAGCCCTTTTTGTGTTGCCATGAGAGCCTTTAACCTAAAAAACTGCCCAATCCACATCATACAGCCCCTGCTACCTGTGTAGCTGCCTCCTGAGTATAGTGGACCCCAGACCTATTCAATGAAACCTGAAACCCAACCACCCTATGGCGCAAGCCTACATGGTCACAGAACTGTCAGAGCCTCTGTTTTGTACCCTCCACTCGGCTCTGTACCAGAGGTCCACAATAGGTCCTGTCGACTATGCTTCAAATGGTTAGCTCTGCTTTTATCTTGCAAGCAAGGCTTGGAGCCTTTACCACTTCTGTTAGCCTCTCAAAACCAGAAATAATCTCTTACGATCCAAAGCAACATACATCATTGGTACTAATGTGAGCCACCACCTGCAGTAGGCTGTGCCCTGTGCTTTTCATGGCATCTGGAAGGACCCATTCCATGTCTGGAATGATTCCACACGACGTGCACACAGAGTGCAGATTGCTTTCTTTCCCTCCTCGGCAGCCAAGTGGGCCCATAACATGCCTAACACTGGAGCTTGCAACTACCAATAATCCCATGTCTTGATTGCCTGGATCTTGAAATCTGAGGGGTTTTGACTGAAACATGACAAGCGTCTGCAGTTGGCTGAGGGACAATGTCAGCCACAGGCAGCACCTGGAATCTGTTTGTCAGACTAACTGCAGAGGCCTTACATGTGGCCCCCTGGGAAGTCTTTCACCATCTGCCATGCCCCGAGGCAACCTCACACTTGACCACGGGTGAGAGGTCAACCTCAGTATGAGCAGTAATGGGCTGGGCACTGGTGGGGACAACTGGCGAACTCATGTGTGCTGGAAAATCTGCTGGATTTGCATGGATGGACCACAACTTCCCTGTATCAACCACAGCAGCTTCAGGCTGTGTAACCATAGCCATCACAGCCTGCAGCTGAGAGCGAAGTATCACCAAATTGGCGTGCACCCACACACAGTAATCACAGTCCCAGCAATCACAGCTTTTATATTGGTAAGACTACCAACAGTCTGTTTACCAGGATAATGGCCACTGCCAAATTGTGGCCAAGAGCATGGTAGATCACCCTGCAGCATAACATGCAGCTGAACAGAATACATTTGCTTTCAATGGCTGCTGCACAACCAGGGCCATCTGGATCCTTCCCTACAGTAACACCTTTTCTGAACTGCACACGTGCAAGTAATTCTTTCAACACATTCTCTGCTCCCAAAATTATCCTGACCTCAACCTATGATAACTTACTGTCCCCATACATTTGACCCAATAGTTCATACCCCCTCCGGCCTATCATCTCCTCTCTATACATGTCCCCTCACCCTCATTGTGTACTGCCCTCTGAAAGCTCACACTCCTGTCTTTCCCCTTCCCTCTTCCTCTCCATTTACACCACCAACCCCCTACCCCTCAGCCTCCTGACACTGCGCCTGCCAGTGTTCTCCGCCTCGGTCTAGTCCCTGCACACTCCACCAAACAGTGCTCTTCTCCCGCCCTGCCTGTATCCTGCTATCTCTCCCCCTCCCCTGTCCCACTCCAGGTTGCTGCTCAACATGACAGTTGTATTCATCTTCTCTTGTATTCATTCCCCAAGTATCAGTCAATCGTTGCCTAATGCTTGCTCTGAAACTCTCACAATCTCTGTTTCAACTTATTCAGCGCCCACTTTCCGATTTATTACCTTTTGCAATCTCTTTAGTTTTAATCTGCATTTCGTAAACAATAAATTAGGGGGGAATGTGGGTTGACTGAGATGTCCACACAATTACTATAAACACTGTGTCTACATGGTACGGTGGTTAACGCAACTGCCTAGCAAGCAGGAGATCCTCGGTTCGAATCCTGTCCCACACATATCTTTCCTCCTCAACACTGATTCTGCAAAAATTGTCAATGCAGCTGACATCAATTGTCCCATCCCATTCCTCCCCTTCCCTCCCCCCCCCCCACTCCACCTTCAATTTTCATAATAAATAAATTATTGTCAGAGTCCACATCTGCCTGTGGAAATCATTTTCAAAATTTTTGACTCACTATAACTTGATAAATCTCTAGGTTTCTTCCATATAGGGTGTCTCAAATCTGTTGGGTCAAACTGAAACAGGTGATAGTGGGTCCACAACCGATCATATTCACATAAGGAGCCAGTGGTTGGAAGTGCATATTTATCTGTTACAGACATACACAGTGTACTTTGCATAACAACAGTGTTAGCTCATAACAACTGTTCAAAGTGACAACCGCCACTCTCGATACATGTATGGCAACAGTGTATAAAGTTCTGCTGCACCCTCTCTCAAGGATCCCTGGTGTCTGTTGTACCAGGAGACAGGCAGCTTCGACCCTAGCAAGCAGGCATTCATCTGTTTCTATGGAGGTTTCGTACACCAATGTCTTGACGTTACCCAGAGAAAAGTTTAGAGGTGTAAGATCTGGCAGTTTCATTGGCCATGGGACAGGACCTCCTCATCCAATCCAACAACGTTGGTGTGTGTTGTTTGGATGCTTGCCACATTTACATCAAAGTGAAGACCTCCTCATCAAATCCAACAATGTTGGTGTGTGTGTTTGGGTGCTTGTCACATTTACATCACGTGCATGATCGTGTTGAAACCACATCCTTTTGCAGACAACCAGAGGTACAGTGTCCAAGAACTATGGCAGCACATATTGCAGTAACACCACCAGTCAAATGGCAAGACAGCAAGTAAGGAATTATTAGATGATCATGAATAATGCCTGCCACTACACTGACAGAGAATCATTGCTGGTGGCCATTGATGTGGATGGCATGGGAATTGTCCTCACTCCAGGCATGGCTGTCGCAGCTGTTGAAAACACTATCACGAGTGAATGAGATCTCACCTGTGAACAATACAAACTGCACTAAGTCCAGCACTACAGCACTGCAGTGGATAATCCACTGGCAGAAGTGAATGCAGGGCTCAAAACTCCAGTGGTCCCTGCACTTGCACATGGTCTTTATGACAGGGGTGTAAAACATGTTCCACCAGTCATTTCCACACTGTATCCTTTGAAGTGGGCGTTTCATGGGCAAGTTGCTAGGTGGTCAGTCACATGATTCAACACTATCTCCTCAAAGTCTGGTGTTCTGACATGTCTTTGGTCGGAACCTTGGCCAGCTGTAAGGCGTGAACTACCCCATTTCTTGTATGCTGGTATCCCCAGGAATAATTTTTTTCCAATGAGGATGAAGTCTGTCGGAACGTGTTCTGCTTAAATGTATGTCTGCCAGCTCTCATGGTGAATAATGTTCCATCTTTGATTAGATTCACGTACTCCACACAGTAACACACCTTAACATGGCGGCATCACAAGCTGTCTGATACAATGGACAACTGAAACCAGGGATAGTGGTGTGCGTGCTGCAAGATTAATGTGCTGATGCGATGCCTGCGGTGATTACATGATGCACGTGCTATGAGCTAAATCGTGTACAATATGCCTGCTTGGTGGTCAGGTGTGCACACTGTTTTATCATCCACTGCCTGTTCCAGTGTACAACAGAACCCCTGGATCTTTGTGAGAGTGCAGAAGAATTACATGCACTGTTTGCAATACATGCATTGAGACTGGCAGTTGTCACCATGAACAATTACTATGAACTATGTTGTTTTTATGCAGTGTATACTGTGTGAGTCCAAAACACAATAAATATGGATTTCTGACGACTGGTCGCTATCGCAATATACACTGAGATGACTAAAGCCATGGGACGCTATGAATATATACAGATGGCAGCAGTATTGCGTACACAAGGTATAAAATGGCAGAGCATTGGTGGAGCTGTCATTTGTACACAGGTGATTCATCTGAAAAGGTTTGCAACATGATTACTGGCACACAATGGAAATTAACATATTTTGAACATGGAATGGTAGTTGGAGCTAGACGCAGGGCACATCCCATTTCAGAAATTGTTATGGAACTCAATATTCTGAAATCCACATGTCACAAGTGTCAAGAATACAAAATTTCATGAATTATCTCCCACCACAGACAATGCAGCGGCTGTTGGCGCTCATTTAACGACTACAGTGTTTGTGTAGAGTTGTCAGTGCTAACAGACATGCAACACAGCACGAAATAACCCCAGAAACCAATGTGGGATGTACAATGAACATATCCATTATGACAGTGTGGCAAAATTTGGCGTTAATTGCCTGTGGTAGCAGACAACCGACGCTAGTGCCTTTGCTAACAGCACAACATCACCTGTAGTGCCTCTCCTGGGCTCGTGACAATACTGTTTGAGCCCTAGATGACTGAAAAACCATGACCGGTCAGATGTGTCCCAATTTCATTTGGTAAGAGCTGATGGTAGTGTTTGCGTGTGGCGCAGAACCCATGAAGCCAAGGAGCCAAGCTGTCAACAAGGCACTGTGCAAGATGATGATGGTTCCACAATGGTGCATTTAAATGGAATGGACTGGGTCCTCTGGTCCATCTAAATTGATCACTGACAGGAAATGGTTGTGTTCGGCGACTTTGGGACCATTTGCAGCCATGTTCTCAAACAAAGATGAAATTTTTATGGATGACAACACGCCATGTTCACAGGGCGACAATTGTTTGCGATTGGTTTAGAGAACGTTCTGGACAATTCGAGCAAATGATTTGGCCACCCAGCTTGTTCGACATCCCATCAAACATTTATAGAACATAACTGAGAGGTCAGTTTATGCACAAATCCAGCACTGGCAAAACTGTCACAATTGTGGACAGCTACAGAGGCAGCATGGCTCAATATTTTTGCAGTGGACCTCCAATGACTTGTTGAGTTCATGCCACGTCGAGTTGCTGATCTATACCTGGCAAAAGGAGGTGTTCTGACACGATATTAGGAGATACGTCATGAATTTTCACTTCAGTGTTGTAGGTTGTTGTATCTCTAACACCTGTTTCAATTTGACAGAAAAGGTTTGAGACACCTTTTACATATAAAAGTTCTTACATGTTTTTTAAACCAAGTGCTATTGATAATTAAATAATTATTTTTGCAAAATTCTACCAGGCAGCTCCCTCCTCTACTCCTTTCTCGCAGTCCACGTTCTCCTAGCATTTTTCCTTCTCCTATGTTTCCTGCTATGGAATTACGGTCCCCCACAGCACTACTACATAATCCTCTCCTTTAACTACCTGAATAATTTCTTTTATCTCACCATACATTCTTTCAATCTCTTCATTCATCTGCATAATAAATAGGCATGTAAACTTGTACCACAGACATGGGTGTTTGCTTCAAGTCTGTCTTGGCTACGATAATGTTTTCACTATCCTGTTCTTAATAGATTAGGTGCATTCCCATTTTTGTAGTCTTTATTGCACGTATTCCTGCATTACCTCTATTTGATCTTATATTTATAACCCCTTCCTTCCTGCCACCACACTTCACTTATTTCCTCTATTCTTCCATATAACTTCATTTTATCTTCTTTGATTTTTAAACTCTGTTACCTTTGTACTCAATCAAGGGATCCAACATTGATGCTCTGACCTGTAGAATGCCACTTGTTTTTCCTGATGACAACATCCTCCTAAATAGTACCTGCTCAGAGATCAGAATGGAGGACTGTTTTACTTCTGGAATATCTTACCCAAGAGGATACACCATTATCAACTGCCCACATAGCAGAGCATAGAAAAGCAAAGGCTGCAGTCTCTCCTTGCTTTCAGCTGTTCACAGTAACAGCACAACTAGGCCATGTTGGCCAATGTTTTAAGGACACGTCAGCCAGTCACCCAGATTGTTGCAGACTGAAAAGGTTGCAGCCCCTTTCGGGGACTATAAGTTGGTCTGGCCTCTCCATAGCTACCCTTCCATTATGGTTGAATCTGTGGTGCAGCTACCTGTATCGCTGAGGCATACAAGCCACCCCACCTCACCAAGAGCCATGGTTTCTTGGGGGACTTTGAACATAGACTCTCAGAATTTTAGGAGTACAGCTGTTAATATCACAACATACATTAAAATTCTAGAATATACAGCATTAATACTATAGCACTGAAAACTCACTACTCACCATTTCATTCATATAGTCACATTTATCTTTAGAATTATTTTCTTGAAAATTGACAAACAAATATTACATTCACTAATGACATATTATATAGTATTTCATACCTGTATGTAGCGATGCCACAGAACACAGCCATATACGCAAAGTATAGAAGTTAGCAGCTGCAGTAGAAGCCACAAGACAATATTGAATGCCTGTGTGCGTTCAAACAGCTCTTTGCCATTCTTTATGCACAAAATGGCCTCAGTTACCATTATAGCACCATATACCCAACACTGTGTTCCCACACGTTTGCACAATGGATTTGTAACGTAACTATAATACTGTCTGCAAAACAAACAAACAAACAAAAATTCAGTAAAGATGCAAAGAGTGGAATACCTCACTAGCTTGCACATCTGAAAGCAATAAATTGTGCAATAGATTTGCACAAATTATTTCTTGATATCCAACACAGGACAGATACACACAGGACAGATACACACACACACTATATGGCCAAAAGTATCTGGTTAACCCTTAAATAATGTGGAATTAACCACTAGAGCTCACGAGACGTGGACAAGTCAGTATAAAAGAAGGTGAAGTGAAAACTATTGTTAGTAGAAGCAACTAACAGCACAATGGACTGGTCACAGGAGCTGAGCGACTTTGAACATGGACCAGTCATTGGATGTCACCTGCGTAACAAAGCCACCTAATGCCTTCTTAGGCTGCCCAAGGCGAATGTTGACAATGAGACTGAAGAGAAAATCTGATATCTAAAACATCCCTTAACAATGATCGCACCTGTCCATTAAATTTCACACACAAGGTGATTTCGGAATGGACATTTTGCTAACTCTGCATTCACCCAGTTACTGAGAATGGTTGACACTGTGTACAGCACCAAATGTACACAGTGCACCATGGTTTTTATGGCACAGCTCAGTTGCTTGGGAGACTTATCACATTCATCTACCTAACCCAACATATGAGAACACTTGCAGGTATCTGCAACCCACAGGGCAGAATTGGGACAACTTATCTCTTACTAACTTCACCTTTAGGCAAAAATACTTATTACATGATATGACATCTCAGCACGTTAGTTTTATAGTGTGTACATGGTGGTGTTATTCACGAAAAATATAATCACTTGCGAGTAGTTAAAACTGTTTAACTGTTTGTTCAAACAGAACACGGACCCAAGTTACAGGGTAGAGCATTATAACTGAGATTAAATTGTTTCATTCTCTAGCCAAAAAATGTATGAGCTGATTACATATTTAAAGCAAACTAGAGCATCTGCAATGCAAATGGGCAGGAAATAATTACATGATGGCTGTAGAATATATGACTTCAAACTGGATCTGCCCAATTTCTCTAAAC
Source organism: Schistocerca nitens (assembly GCF_023898315.1). Lineage (NCBI taxonomy): Eukaryota > Metazoa > Arthropoda > Insecta > Orthoptera > Acrididae > Schistocerca > Schistocerca nitens. The sequence continues at coordinate 509,410,290 of NC_064615.1, forward strand.
CAGGTACCAAGCACCTGAGTGGGTATTCATCTTGTTACTTGCCAACAGAAATAATTATGAAAGTAATCCAAAATCAGAGATAGAGGCAACACTGCAATACCTTAAATACTTCTAGAACAGATGGAGAGGATTAGTAATTCAGAATTTTAAAAAAATTATTAATCTCAGTTTCAATCGAGATGATGGATGTGAACTCAGTACAATACAACATGAAACAACATACCTGAAATCATCAGTCTGTCAGTTCTCATGAAGAACCAAAATCCCATAATGTACTGAAAATAAATCTGTACTTACAGTGTCACACATTCAATGTATGAACTGTCAAACATCTGCTCACGAAATTGTAAAACAACTGAGCCCTGTTGAAAAGTAACCTGCTAATCTACTGACTGGTACTGAAGCACAGATTAACCAGTTTTTGAAATCATGACATTATATAACTGGTTTTGGAAAACACTAGATGAATGAACAGGTGCGACAGGTGCAACAGGACGCCCCTCGTTTGCCTGCCTATCCATCACTCAACTCCCCCACTGACCGACTTATCCTCTGAAGATACTGAAAATTACACTTAAAGACTCAGCATAAATACCAAAATTGCTATGCACCTCAGAAATTAAATAAATTGCAGCAGCAATTCTCATTACTTTCATTGGCTACAAATTGATGTGAAGTAAGTTGTAATAGCAAATTTCCTATCTGACCCAATTACCGGGAAAAAGCCCTAGATCATTTATTACTGCCATGTTAATCATTGCGCTTGCAAGCTTGTTGAGTCGGATGGATAAAACATTTACACTGACTGTCACTAATAATTTTTGTTGAGTTGTGCTGAGTGTTTATTACTGCACTGGGTGATTACTTATAGAGGTAATTTAGATTTTAATGGACACAGTCTTTCACTGGTTTGGCTAATTCAAGTGTGGATGAAGCCCTCCTGAAGAAAATACTGTACATTTCTTGTTCAGCACATGATTCAATAGGGTGCCTACTATACCCACCAACAGTTTCAGCTGCAGTCTGCCAACTGAAATCTAGAACGAGCTTCATCGCTAGGACTTAACTACTGGAGGGAATATCGTAGTCTAACCGCATCACCAGATGGAAGAGTAAGCTGCTGCCAGATATCCCTGCAGAGTAAGAGCTAGCCCCAGGAAACGACTGCCCCAACTTGTTTGGAGATCACTCCCTCATTGCTAGACCAACACAAAAAATGGGACACACCTCCAACCAATGGAGAAACACCTCTGCCACTTGCTCACATGCCCTGTATTGGAACAAACTCGCACACCACAGTACTTGATCCAGGCAAATAAGGTCATCAAAGTTACAGCATTTTGTAAATGCAGAGTGGTTAAGGCAATGAATGAAATCATTAAGAGTATTCTTGAGATTTGATTGATGACCATTTTTGAAATTTTAACACAACAGTTTTCAGTCAATGGCTACCATGTTCAAAACGTTAATTTAAAGAAGTTAGAAGAGACAGACAAATTTTATAAGAAGATTATCGAAAGTACAATATTATTGCCATGTACTGAAGGACGAAATCAAAGTAGTATTGTTGAAGCAGAACATGTCTGCGTAAAAACTGTAATACATAATTACATGACAAGCAGTGATATAATTCAGAGAACTCAAAACAACACTGAATCCAAGAAAAATTAGTATATATCAGTTTACCACAAGGACAAATGCAATTACAGTACAAGCTTTCATTACAAATGTTCCACTTCATTTAGTTTCCAAGAGCAAAAAATTCTTAAATTAAACCAATAATTAAATGACTACTTACCTAACAGATGGTGCAACAAAGACACCAATAAGAACAAGTCGAACAACCACAATCGGGTGGGATGGTGGCATTTCAAAAATGTGTTTAAGGAAAAATGTGTTTAGCTCTGAGACTTGCCAAAAAATGACAAGCTGGCAAAGAGCAAAAAAGCGCATGTAAGTACAAGACGGATCCAACCATCTAACTTGCATCCAACTCCCAGGTGTGAACTGTAAAACTGCACGCTTTATTTTCCCTGAAGTTGTTCGAATATCCCTGTCAAAAAGTAAGTAGTTAAACAGCTTTTATACACAATATTTATTTTGAAAAATTATTTTAGTTAATGAACAACAGGCTCACGCAAACAGGAAGCAGGCTGCCCTGACAAGCAGACACACTGTTGTCCACTGCAACGTTTTGATTTTATTCTGCTAAAATATTCCTGAGATTACAGTTTTTCCCAAGTTGAAATTCCAAATTTCCATGGACCAAATTTCACTGGATGTGAGACTGCTCATGGTCATATGCCAAGTAATTTATTAGTAAATATATGCAGTTAAGATATATTTGTAAATGTGATATACAACAAATGACACAATCATTGTGGATAATTTAATATGTTTTACTATAAATACATTTTCATTGAGAAATACACAAACCAGACTGAAATTCTGCATTATTTTACTGATCAATTTACATTAAACTCAGATAATGCCGCAGAATACACAACACTGTAATCCTGACTAGGGTAACTGCATTAAAAAATAAAAATAATAAAAAACTACTCTGACACATACCATGGTCAATAATTACGTCTTCCACACACCATGAAATAATCATGACAGCAGCGATACGCAAAACTGGCACAGACAACTTACAGTCCTCGACACACCAACACATTCTTGAGCAATTGCTTTCCATTTTTCTGCACTCTTTAGATTATTACACTGTTTAAAATGGCACCACTATTCTTTTGGATTGTCACTATAATAGTCTACCTTCACTTATGGGGATCGTTACTACATTATATTCCTTTTTTTCACACTGATATGTGCAGATTTAACATCCAACATTTTAACTTTCTAAAGCTTCAAAACTTTAATTTTTCTTGAAATGATTCTGCCCCTTTGTGAGGATTTGCCAAAATTTCTTGGTATCGGTCTTCAGAGATGACATATCACTTCAAATATCATGACCCACCCACAGTCAGAACCCATACACTTCTTTGATGTGTAGTGTGCAACACAAATTGTGATTTATACAGGGTGTTAGGAAATTCCCTTTACTAACTTCTAGGACTTGTACTGGGATGTCAGTAGATAATATTTTGAATTGGAACCCATGTCCAGAAATGCTACGTTCACATGCTACAACCATTTGAAAGCTGTTGATAAAGCGCCCACCTTTAAAAGTAATTGACTGTGTGTGGCACAATACATCACTTGTTTTACAATTCCATTCATTAACAGACACAGAAATTGCTCATGTAATCGACAGGTTCTCTTCAACATAATGCAGTCTGACTTCCAATTTGGGTGTGCAGCATCTCCTTGGAGCACCGCAGTCACATCTGCTGATAGTGCAGCTACCCTTTCTCAAAGCCGTTGCATTAATTGTGGTGAAAAGGGCATGCAATGGAGTCTGATCTTGTAGAGGATGCTCTCAATAAAGGTAACAAGCAGCTCTTCCATTACTGTGAGCTTTGCCATTCAGAGGAATCATGTCAGTGTGTTCTGCAAACGTGTACGCAACAATGTTGCTCAACACTCACAGACATGTGAATGAGGCTTTGAGCCAGATCAGACAGGTAAAACAGATGTCACATGACTTCAGCCGATCAAACGTAACTAGCCCCCACCATGACTACCCCGTTGCATACTTACCTAGCAAATATGTTCTCAAATAGCTGTAGCATGGAAACGGTACCTTTCCGGACATGGGGTCTTATTCAGGATGTTATTTACTGACTCCCATCTCCAAGACCTATAAGTTTAAATCAAGCAATGGAAAATACAGGATGGAATAATAACACTATTATGAAAAGGAAAATTGCTGCTCACCATATAGCAAAGATGCCAAGTCACAGGTAGGCATAACAAAAAGACCGTCACACAAAGCTTTCTGCCAAGCAGGGCCTTCATCAGAACAGACAAAACACACACACACACACACACACACACACACACACACACAATGCAACTCACACAGGCCGTCAAGGCCAGACTCTTGACAAAAGCTTTATGTGACAGTTTTTCTGTTGTGCCTATCTGTGACTCAGCCTCTCTGCTGTATGGTGAGTAGCACCTTTCCTTTTCATAATATTGTCATTATTCAGTTTTCTAAGTTTGTAATGGTAATTCCCAAACACCCTGAATTATAACACTGATTAGCAAAAGATGCCTATCAAAAGATTTGGATCAGTTCTCAACATTGCTACACTTGTAAAACAGTCTGAAGATGGGTCACCAACCCCACATTGACTCGCAAGGCACATTTAAGATAATCACAACAGTAACACTAATGACAAATGGTCTGTAACATTCTAACTAAACTCAGAAAAGATTAGAAGACCAACCTTTGGACATCAGAACTGAACTCTGTTAACAGCCCATGTAACTTCCACAAAAATTTCCCCAAAGACAAAGCAGGATATCAGTTCAAAAAGATGCTGTGCTCTATTGTGGAAAGGCAGAAAATCAGATTCATGATGGTAGATGGTATGTGTAATTTTTTCTTCCAAGCTGTTTCTCCTGAAATAATCTAACTTTTTCTATAATAATCTAACTTTTTCTATGTGGCATTTGGTTCTCAATGCATAAATTATTTGTGGGTGAGCTGTAAGTTCATAGAACTCATGTACAAGTGTTATTCAGAAAATAAGATCTGAATTGCCGAAGGTAATCGAATGTCGCATGAACATTGAAACACACATACACACCAAATCCTGGCACATCTTGCTCGTTAAACAAAACCATTTTCATTGGTACTGTTGCAGTGTGCTGTTTAGTGTGTTAGTCCACAAAGTTTAAACCAATTGATTAGCTTGCTGATTGTGAAATACAGTAGTGTTTCAGTATTTGACAGCAGCGGATAATGCAGCAGTTGAAAATTATCAAGTAATAAGTGAGGTGTATAGCCCCAAATGTGATGAGTGACAGCAAAGTGCATAAGTGAGTGAGAGCGTTCAAGGATGGAAGAGAAAATTTCCATGATGAACTGCTACCAGGTCGACCATCACTGATCTCCGATGATTTGATCAAAGCCGTGGATGAAATTTCAACTTAAGCATTGCAATTTCCAAATGTGGGTAGAACAACTTAGCACAAAATTGTCTCTGAAAAGTTATAATTTTGCAAATTGTGCGCATGCTGGGTTCCCAGTCTGTATACTGAGAAACACAAAAGGAAAAGAATGTCTTATACTCTTGATTTTTTTGGCCCAATACCATAAGGAAGGCAATCTATTTTTGGAGAACACTGTCACAGGGTACACGACATGGCTTTTTCACATGACCCCAAAGTCTAACTAAATGTCAGCCAATGGAATGGTGTCACATGACATTATCAGTCAAGGTCCGTACCAAGCACATAATCTTAATACCCAAGGTTATGGCAACCATATATTGGGAAACATATGGAGTCTTGTCATAGACTCTTCTGGAAGGGAACAGACTGTCCATCCACCATACAGGCCAAACTTGGCCCAGAACAATTTTCACTTGTTTCGCTACCTAAAAGAGTTTCCTGATGGCAGCACTTTGCAACAGATAATGAGGCGAAATAAGCAGTTAAAGACTAGTTATCTTCACAGCCGGTAGATGTTTATGACGTAGGATAGCTTGTTTAAACAGGTATGGAAACATGTAGAAAGAGAGAAAAATATGTAAAGCAGGCGTATCCAATCCACAGCCAGCATGCAGCCCAAAGCAAGTATCAATATGTGACTGGCAAAGAACTCAGAAGGCACATATGGTGAAACAGACACCAAGGACATGATTGCCATGTGTCAGAGTGCTTTGGTACCTGTGGGAAGAATCTACAAAGAACACGTGGTGAAACAGGCAGTGAGGTCATGGCTGTCATGTTGTAAAGCACACACTGTGACAAGATAGCGTGCCAGTATACACCCTCTACTGCTTTTCTGGTGCTCCCACTGTCTCTAACACTCCAAACCCTCCTCTCTTAGGATGAATGTGCATAGGCAGAGGGTATATACTGGCAACACACTATCTTGTTAGAGAGCATGCTTTACAACACGACAGCCATGACCTCAGTGCCTGTTTCACCATGTTCCATCTAGATTCTTCCCCCAGACACCAGTTACTCACAACAGTGCAAATGTAAACTGACATTACATCATCTCTTTCAACCTTGCTGGCCTACATTTACATTAATTTCTTCGGTCTCAGCATTTCTTCTCAGTAACTATGCCTTCCTTCACTCCCTTTTAGTTTTCTATACCTTTTATTTTTCAATCTGCGTTTTTCTCTGCCCATCACCTCTACCACACACAATGCACATCACTTCCTACTCTTATTTACTCATGCACGATGTTTTGTCAGCAATCTATATCTCACCTATTACCTTATCTTCCACCTAAAGCTCTCAAGTTTTCAAATCTCATCCAGTGAAGCCCCAACAATCAGACTTTCCTTCTCATCCCATCTAGTAATTCTTGCCTAACACAGGGTTCTGGGCGGGTTTTCTGAAATCTCCCCATTTCCTATACTTCACCAGGCCTTTTCCTTCACCCCTCTTCCTTCCCCTTCAACCCTTCTGCCATAAGAAAGAGCCACTGGCTCCAGAAGTTTGCAAGTTTCAGTACCTTTACATGTTAAGTTCTCCTGGAATCACTTGGTAAGTAGATTTTGTTTCATCTATCTAACTGATTGTACTTTCAAAAACTGATTATTTCTGTTACCATATTTAACAGACACACTTTAAACTTAAAATGTGTTACAACAACAAACAACATCAAAAATAATAATGAGAATCTCTTCTGTAGCAAGAGGCACAATGGTATCAGCATAACCATGATCAAGAATGTCACGAATAGCTTATTACCAATCTTGACAGACATTTAATTTCCCTCTGAAGAACAGGATACATCCAATACAACAGAAAAGACACATTGTGCAACCTATCCCTGACAAGGAAAACCTCACAATGACCTTACCTGCCAATCAGCACTAGCACTTTACTCACTGTCTCACAAGCCTAGGAATACACTGATTGTGATCAGCTGTGTGAATATTTATGTAAGTTCAATCTGGTTTTCATGAACACTGCACTAATTATGGTAACTGACGACCTGAAATATACCACAGAAATTTACTGACACTGACATTACTAGACTTCCACAAAGTATCTGATACTGTAAACTTTGATATGCTGCCCAAAAGAAAAATGTGACATCTAAAATCTTCGGATAGTAGACAAAAGCGTTTGGAAAGCTAACTGATAAACAAAAAGCATGATACTGTCTAAGGGAATGAGAAATCATTCTGAAAGCAAGTTCTCTCTGAAGTGCTGAAGGAGTCATCCTCAGTTGTCTGTGGTTCTCCTTGAATGTCACAACATCTCATCGGTTCTGCCCTGTCATAAATAACACTTCCAGGGCAGTGTCCTCCAGCTTTACTTAAGCGCTAGCCCTGTAGAAAACAAAACTGCTGTCGAGATAAATGACGATCTGTCTTCAGTGTTCTAACAAATGCAAAACTTGGGACTTAAACCAAATGTGAAAATCTCCTAAGTAATTATATAACCTGTTATCAAAAATAGTCCTGAAGTCTACAAACAACTGCCTCCTTTTTTTCTCTTCCAGTAAGGTGATATAATCCAGCACAGTATGTTCAAAGAAAACTCTACATTGGCAGAACTAACCCTGAATGTTTGTGTGCATTACATCCGCAACATCTGGCTATTTGATTATATCAGTGTTTCACATATCCTGCCGAGTTAGGAAAATTGCAGCCAGACAAGTTACACACCTACTATGTGCTGAGTTTTCTTCATCTATTCCTCAGTAAACATGCACCCCAGTGAGATCAAGTACCAGTCTCATCATAATCAGAGTACTAGTTCTCACCTAGTATCCTAACTGCACCCAGCCATAAAGCAAAACATTCAGAAACCTCTTCTCTGTTGTTTCTATTTACCTCACCTTAGCTACCAACCATTCGACATACAATATAATTCCTTTCTGCATTCATATTTGGTCATCTCACTCTGTCGAATGGTAAAGCAAATACTCACATTTTCTTTTAGATACAATTATTTTGCTTTGGTTTTTCAGTTTATCATGCTCCCCCCCCCCCCCCCCCCCTCCTCGTTATTTGTGTTTGTCGTCCTTCTGCCGCCACTTGTATCTGTCAATCCTATCCTACTGGCAATGCACAATAATGACAAGTTATGAAACTCTGAGAGCCAAGACTGCCAACTATGTGCAAGACCTGTGGGCAAAACTTCCTCCCACGCAAGACTTCTCAGCTGCGTCTTGGAGGATGAGTTTAGCAACAATCCCAGTAGGTGTGAGTAGACCGAGAGGGTCGTAACACTGAGCAGCTGCTCAAAGAATGTTTCTCTTCGTTTCCAGTATGTTGGTCATGTCTTTTACTGTCCTTTGGTAATCAAAAGAGACAGAGTCATCATCTGTATTCCAACTGGTTCCCAAGACATGTGCTGAGGGCTTGATTTCGAAGCCTTTGACATGCCGTATCGCCTTCAGTTCATTTGAATTAGTCGTCTATTTTGAATGTCAATGGCTTATTTGCAGGAAGAGTGTTGTCAGTTGATTATAAACAATTGCAGTGTCATCACTATTTCCACACTAGCTACAAAATTGAACATGAATACAGAATTATCAACAAGTGCTGACACTCATGGATATCTGTCACTATATAGTGCTGCTAACTCCCTTATAATAGCTGACAACAGGAGTGGGCTTAGCAGAAAATGAAAATGGCAAATTTTGAAGCAGTATATTATTACATAATTTTTTGTGGTGTATGCACCATTCTTGGCTTTTTGAACAAGATACCAGAAGAACCTAGTGAGATCTCTGTCCTCTTCATTCAAAGTCAACTGTACTGGCCCACATCACACACTAATCCCACCGGAAGTTTGCGGAATTGTAGCAACGTTATGAGGATATATGGCAGTAAATTTGATCCTGTTTCGAGGGCCTCATTCAGAGATGGAAAGTCTTGTCTGTGTGATGATGCATCGAACAAGGTCCAGTATTTGATGCTTCTACTGCTGCATTTCTTCACTACATAGTGCGGCATGCAAAACACGTTTCCAACTGTGTATCCTCAGGTGCAACGTCTACCTGACACCTCCTAATGTAATGTGATATGATCACATGATACATATGCTTCAGTTCTTCATTCTCTTGTAACTTGTTTAGTAATGGGGGAAGACATGCTTCCACTGCAGTGTGGCTGCTGGAGAGAAGAAAACCCTTCTTTCCAGAGGGACATACAAGTCTGTAGCCATTCTCTATGCAGTATGACTCTCAGAACACTTTCCAGACTTAGTGCATGGGTGACAATGTTCACTGCTGATGCTCTTTTATGCTGATTGTCTGCAAGTCCCAAAAACAGCACACTGACTCATCAGATACCTCACTGAAACTAACCTGAAAGAAGTTGACAGTTACCTTATGAACCGCAGTACCAGTTCTGTTTCCACTGAGAACATAACCGAAGATTGTCAGAAAGGGAACCAATGAAGGTCATACTTTAATTGGTTGTCCCAAACTCACAATTTTCCAATAATAATCTGCCCCAATTAGAACTTCAATAGGTACATCTTCAGTATCTCCTCTTGGTTATGCCGGCTGTGTACCCTCTCTCAAGGCCATATCTCCCACATCTTGTGGTACCGTCGGTTGACGAGAGAATTTGTCGCTGCTTTCAAGGACTGTAACTGATATGTGGGCACCGGTGGAGTATCCCATCATATCAAAATGAACCTTTCTCATTGAGAAGGATGATGTGCAGAACGGCTTAAATGTTGTTATCTCTAGAGCTCTGGTTCCAGTGACATTGAGTTGAAGAGATTATATCAGTGAATGGTGTATAAAACTAGACACTCTACAATGTCACATGTCAGTTTACTACCCCCAGCTGGCCCTCTGATAGTCAATGAGCAGTATGTTAAGTGTACAAAGTTGGACACCTTCGTTTCAATCTTGTTCACTGTCGTGAGGTGGCTATCACACAATGGAAATGTAGTTCACACTTTTACATTCTATGTGGGATACATTTCCTCATTTAAAGACACGTCTAAGGTATAGCAAGCAGCAGTCCATTTTCTTCAGGCTATTTATTCTAGCCTGTAAGCTTGCAACCTTTCAGCAATCTTGGCCTAGTGCTAAGTTACACACGAAAAGGGTCTGAATTTTGTTGTTTCTTCTTCTTGTCAATTTTCATTTTAACTTTCATATGAAAAGTTGATGCTGTGGGTACATGATTGTCTTACATAACAGGTTCTCCACTTATTTTAAATGTACTGAAGGGCTCCCTCCACTTCTTTGTTGAGCAGCTCCATAAGCTGTGCAAGATTCCCTTCTTGGATCTTTTGCCTTCATGATGCACGAATAAACTTGTTTCTGCAAATTTCTTCTGGGAATGCACGTACAAGTGTCCACATGCTCTCCTAGTGTTCGTAGCGCTTGAATCCACTTATGGCTCTCAATGGAGGAGGTGTTGCGAGCCTCTGGACTGCTTGAAGTTGAAGTGTTCAGGTTCTCAAGAAGTCAAGGTGGCTTTGGATAATCCGTTCTTGTCCCCATACGTGGATTCCAAAATTTGCTTTGTCTGCTCATATATGCCAGCTGTAACAGCAAACCCATCCACCAAATCCTTGGGGTCCCCATCTAAATATACACAGAGGAACAGGTGCTTGTTCATAAGTGACACAACTGGAGTTTCATCTACGGAAACTGTGAAGGTGCTACCAGAATCGTGTTCACACTTCTATGTCACCTGAGGAAGAATGCAGTTATGCTTTTATGTCACGAGAGAAAGGATGTAGTTTGATAGTAGGCAACTTGATGTCCACGTGGGCATGTTTGTGAGTTGCTGATGTTGGCTAATGCACATCAGCTGTGTTTCTATCCCTTGAACACGCTCCTCCTAAAAGCCTTTTTGCCTTTCGAATGGCCCATTTGCATTTGTCAGAGCAGCCTTCACAAGATTGTGTGTCGGCCTCGTATTCTGTGAAATCTGGCAAGCCCTGTATTGGGCCACTGAGTGAGATCAGCTCTCCTATGGTTTCCTGCAGGTGCTCCTGACAGTGTCTGACTTTCTCTGATGGTGCAGAAACATGAAATGCGTTTATCTGGCTCATGAAATTGGTGGCATTTGAGTGTAGAGTTGTCCTCTTGCATCACAATTTGGGCAGAATTGTTCTGCATCCATCATGGTGTGTGATGCTTGGTTGCTGCGAGGGTGTGTGTGTGCGCCAGTCACCCGATAACGGGATGTCCGCCGTCACTACGAGATGGCAATGCTCTGCAGTAATCGTCATCAGCAACCCTTAGGAACGCTCTTTCTTACTGCACTGCTGTCCAACAATACTTTAGTAGTCCCCTTTGTACATCATAAATGACATACCAAATGCTGAATATTGCTCTGCGATCAACACGGATGCACCAAGTCAAATTATACACAAACAGAATCAATCAATAATGGCTGCGAGTGGAGTACAGCAAATGCTGTGACTTATCTGTCCAAGCTGAACACGGCATGATGTTATGGTTTTTCAATGCTCGAAATCTTCTTCAATGATGTTGAAACCTCTTGAATGTGTGGCAGTACTTAATCTTGCCACACACTCCTGTGTTTCGGCACCAAAATGTTGCTGTTACTAGTAATTTGAAGGAATTCAACATAGCAACTTCAGCACACACATTTATTCACAGCATCCATTACAGTTTCTGTCACAATTATATACACATAGTGCAATTTCATACATGATCACCTAATCAACTTTGTCTCTTTTCCATTTCATTTCCTCGGATATTCAATGCTATCATTCTTATAAAATTTCCACCTGTTTTTCTGCACCATATATATATTTACAAGTCATAATTTTTTCCATCCAAATAAAAATTCATCCTGAGATTTTCACTGGTTTAACTCTCTCAGGCTTTGAGGTAGCAGTTGATGTGTTGGGAGTGAGTCTTAAGAGTGCAAAGTGTAACTGCCTGACAAATTAAAAAAAAGTTGATCAAGTTGAATGGCTGAATCAGGCTGAGATTCGGTGCCAGTGGCTGGAGGAGTTTGACATGAGCATATAAGATACTACAGGCAGCAAAAAGTTCGTAGAAGCCACTGAAAATGTTCCAGCCACTAGGATGTTAAAAATGTTTCTCTCATGTCATGTGTCTGATAAGATGTTCTCCTCCTCAACACCAAAGCTGTGGAACCAAACAATTGTTTGTTTACAGTTCAATTGGTAAGTCAGTTGAGTAAGTTGGCTTACCCACCAGCCTTGGAAAGCATAGTGCTACTTTCTATCACCTTTTATTCTTCTGTACCATGCCAATTCAGAATGGAGCAACCCTACACAGATATAACTTTAACTGCCCTAATTAAATATAATATTAATAGATCGTTACGAATAATCTACTATATTTCAAAACAGGAGCTTGTTGTGGTATGGTAACTTTTCACTTGAAGCACAACAATGCAAGAAAGTCAGCAAAGTACACATTTGGATTAGAACCATGGAAACACACACACACACACACACACACACACACACACACACACACACAAAATAACCTGTGCATCCTCACCAACACATGTTCTCACTCGTGTACACACTCTTGGGCACCTATGCAGGCAGTCACCAAAGCACACTCATTCATTCACTCACTCATACATTCACACTTATCTTCGTCACAATGCACACACATACTCACTACACCTCACTCAACCGTTCATGCTCTTACCTATGCACACGAGCAAATGCACACGAGAGAGCACGCATAAGTAGGTAGGTAGGAAGGGGTGTGTGTGTGTGTGTGTGTGTGTGTGTGTGTGTGTGTGTGTGTGTGTGTGTGTACAAGTGAAATTCCTTGCAGATTATTTCAGAATTTCCTGCATTTTCTAGAGCTGTCTGAGATGTATCTGACTTTTCTGAGTTAAAATCAATTTCCATACAAAATACACATTTTGGTGATTACTTTTCCACCCTGATGATAAATATATGAGTGAAATGAAAAGCGACAAAGCAATCCACAAATAATTAAAAATGACACTGACTGAAAATTCAGTATGGTATAAAGCCAACACTTCCTGTGATGAATCACTTAATGATCCCACAAAGCACTAATTTTTGCTGGTGGAATAACATGGAACAAAAAGTCAACAACTAACCAGATCCCAGACATGTACAATAAGTGACAGATTTAGTGAATGTCCAAAGCTAAACAATTAATAGTCTCTGTCACTCTCCGAAGGAGGTTCACACATACATTGCCATTTGTATCAATGCAGCCTTGTCCTGTCAAGATCTACATGTTAATTCGCCTGAAAGAGAGCGAGTATTTCAAATATTATAACCTCCGTGATGTAATGGTTGCCACTGAGACTTCAACAAGCAGGAGTCAAGATCATTTGTTATAAGCTGTGGTGCACAAAACTGTTATACTTGGAGTGTGCCCATTTAGATGTTCAATAGTGCCAGCTTTTCGACTGAACACCTTAGTAACACTTAACACACATGCAGCCACCTCTGATGGATTAGTAAATTTTGTGTTCAGCATGCCAGTGTCGGTCACAATTTGCCCATTCCAGCTTGCGGTATGTTTGGTTTATTAATAATGGAAATTAATGCAATAGAGTTTGTGTAAAACCAATCCCACTGAGTGTATACAGCATCAAACTGTAGAGAGATAGGTAAGTTACATGCATTGTGATACTTTATTAACAAACCAGCAGTGGATCAAACTACACTGTCTGTTACCCGAACATGCAGAACAATTATAGTCATTTCATGCTGTGGTTATAATGTGTGCTCCAATAACTGCACCTTTTTGTACACAACACTCCTATCTACTGACTCCACACATTTATCATTGTCATAGCCATGTAGCAGCATGCTGAATAAGGAGTGAATTGGCATACTACGATAAATCCATTTCCAAGAAACCACGTATTCTGTTGTGTTTGAATTATTGCTGAGAAGGTATACTGATATTTGCTTTCATCTTTCTATGTTTTATGCAACTGCTTGACTAAATGAGCTTGGCTTTACATTGATCTTTTAATAAACAGAAAAGCCCACTGCAGAGCCTACATGTTGTTGCCATTTTTAATTCATTTTCACACTCAACATGACCTATTATATAAAAATGTATCTGAATGTACTATTTAAGTGGCTTTATTATTTTATTCTGAATTTTCTATGGTTGCCCACTGCAATACTAGTGACGCACCGCAAATTAGATCAGCCTAATGCAATCACCATCATACTGCTTTACTAAAAATCAAGAAATCTGAAACTACATGGCGTCCATGGCAGACCTGTTTCACCTTAAAGGGTATTCCACTTCCTGTTTCATTGAGCCTAGAAACAGAGTAATTAAATTACCTTATGCTAACCCATTTATACTCTCTCATCTCCAGATACTTGCAAATCTTCAAGCCACACCAAATTCCCAATCCATTGCACACAAGTACATCTAATATTAGAGCATCCCACCAGCATTCAATAAAGTTTGGTAGAAGATGAGCAAATGCTATCTGAAACATAAAATGATATTTCAAAATGATTAACTGAACAATGCATATACAGATCAATACCTCCACCAATGCGAAATAGAATTTATTCTTGTTAATGCATGCTATCATTGCACAGAAAAACACAATACAGATTATTACAACCACTAATGCGAAATGGAATTTATTCTGGTTGATTCACTCAGCCACTGCACCGAATAACAGCCCACTGGACAAAACTCATTTCAGGGTATTTTCAGCTCTTCAAAAGTATAATTAGAGGAGATTCAGTACTTCATGGGCTTTTTATTTAGAAAGCTTTTTGAGTGGACCTGCTTTCCATCATTCTTTTTTTTTTCTAAAAAAAGGTCTGAAGTTGTGAAGTTCAAGAATGAACACACGATTTCCTTTTCGGCTTCTCTCTGCCCAAAATTTGATTCTTTTGGCTTTTTCATGAAAGGAAATGTTTCCCGTCTTCAGATATTGGTCTACTTGCGATACAATTCCTGACAGAATGGCTATGACAGACTGAACTAAACTGCCCATATAATCTCATTATTATCTTTTTTCCGATGTCAAACAAGTAATTTTCAATTGCTAATACAAATTTATACCACACAAAGTACAATTAAACTTAATGCTGGCGAACATCATATTCCAGGTTACCAATGTCACTCAACACTATTAATTGTAAAAATAGCAAATTTTTCTACAAAGTATGAGGGAACTTCAAACAGTAAGTTACAAATTATCACGGCAGGCCAAGTAATTTTCACTGAATACTGTATTACTCTTCAGTGTAACACAGCTACAAGGCACTTCTTTTCAACACAGTCACCAGTCTCTGTAAACAATGGTTGGAACATTCTGTCAGTCATTAAATTCCCCAAATTAGAAACCCCCTTGTCATAAAGCCATTTGAGAACAGCTGTGTGAATGTTCCCATCATTGGAAATCCCTCCCCCCCTCCCAGAGATATTCTTCCTTCACTGCCTGGACATTGTCCTCTATGGTAGATGTTGATAGCCTTCCTAATTAGAACCATCCATGTTTATGTGACCTTGGTCACACTTTAACATTGGTATGTTTCCAGCTGGCACACCATTCGATTCCCATACTATGATGCACCTGTTCTCTGGACTGCAGAAGAATTGTGCCTTCGGGAAACCTGGAACATGTAGTCTCTTTTGACAATGTGCTCACAATGGTGTTAGCATGTGACAACATGTGTAACTTAGTTTCTTAAGTCCTTATGTAAAAAACTCAGGTTTACATTCAACTTCTATCACCAACACTAATTACAATAAAGGTATCATCAATCACAGAGCCTGTAGTCAGTAAACTGTACAAAATCTCAAAAATAAATAAAAATCAGCAGGCTTAGAGAACATACCAATCTGTGTGCTGAAATGATGCACACAGGGCACACAAGCTCTTGTCACAAACATAATTAATGAGTCATTTGCATCAGGATACTCTGCAGAGTATTCAAAACAGGGAAGAGTTGTGACTCTCCTAAAGAAAAGCAATGCTGATGAAACAGGAAACTACAATCCCATTCACCTGTTGTCATACTTCTCTAAAATAATAAAATAATCATGAAAGATAGATTAATAAATTACTAGAACAAATATAATCTTCTACGTGAATCACAGATTGTGTTCTGAAGTGGTAGAAGTGCTGCTAAGAAAGTAAATGAAACACCGAACGAAATTTACAATTGGTAAATTTACAATAAAGAGCTCATTGTAAAGATCTGTTTAAAGTATTTGGGGATTTTAACTACACCATTTGAATACACTCACCAATCAGTTTTGCACATGAAAAATAATATTGATTATTACTGAACAAACAGCTCTGTCCATCACCAAAATACAGACTTAACTTACATCTACTAAGAACAAATTAAACTCATGAAATCAAACATATTACTAAAACAAACTTACTTAAAATGACAGTTAAAAAGTACCTGTTAAATTAAATGCCTTACTATAGTGAAGAATTAGTCAGAATACACAGTGCGAGTTTGGTAACAAAAAGTAACACAATTATATAACAACAACAACAATTATAATAATAAATCACTGTCATCCCATGTGACACTTTTGCATTTTTCTGTAAAAATATTACACCCAAAGCTCTTCGATATGGTGTTTCAGATAAGTGGTTCACCTCATATTTCTGAAAGTGCTTAAGATATTGTAACTTTGTTTTTGCCTACATGAATCGTGAGAAAGTCCTCACTAACACTGTCTTTTTATAGTTACATTAATTACAGATACTGATTTCAGCTGGATCCATAATAATTATTGCTGTTGATAATGCAGTGTTGGCCACTATTCAGTCAGCCACACTTTCAAATACGTGCACCACCAGTATGCCATCGCATTTCCCATAGCTGTCATTGCAGCACGAGGTTGCTGCCACAAACGATTATGCAGCTGCCACTGATATGCAAGCATCCCCACTCCGGAGCTCCAGCAGCAGGTGTACTTAAGTTCGAACATTCACGCATGGAGCCCATTTTGCGTGTTTGCCAGTTGACTAACATTTACAAATTTTCACAGTGGCCTGGGCTCAAAATCTTCTGAATAGACATTGCATTGAAGAGTGACAGATTTATGAATCTTTTGTATCTGTTAGTATAGTGGAACCTCCCACAGCAGGCACAATTCATTCCAGAATCTTACTCGCAGTGTGAAACAATTGTTAATAGAAACAATCTATTCCACATAAATTAATGTAAAACGCAGAAAAGTAGTAAAAATTTTATCTTACTCATGTCATTTATTCAAAGAGAACTATACCTACATTATTATGTACCTTATTACTCACAATACATAACTAATTGTTTTTTACTAGGAAACTATCCAATACTTCAACACTTGGTGAAAATGTGACACAGCATTATTGTCAAATAAATTTGTAGCATTCATAGCCACTGCTTTACAGGGGTGGTGATTTTCAATGTATGACGCAACCAATTCCAATGTTTCCAGCATTTCTCTTATTGCGCCAGAAGACAGCTGCTTTGCTGTTATTGCCACAGCCTTCGACTCCTCCGAAGAACTCCTCTCCACAACTTCTTGCTGTGAAACACATTGCAACTGCATAATTTCTTCAGTGGTCATTTATTAGCTGTGATCTTCCACAAGCTTATTGATATTTTTATCCACTTCTAGTCCCATGCTCTTGAGCAGAAATACAATCTTTTTGACTACAGGCTCCACAGGTACTAACTCAAATGCCTTCAAGTCACATTCGACAATGCACTTTGGCCAAAGCTTTTTCCAAGCAGAAGTGATATTTGTCTTGGTAACCCCTTTCCATGTCATTTCAACCATCTTAATTCAGGCAACAATGTTGAAGTGATAGTTCCAAAAGTCTCAGAGTGAGATTGGTAGCTTCAGTCAACTTAAAGCAATGCTCGTAGAGTGCTTAGCGTAGAGCTTCATAAAGTTAGGACTAACATGCTGGTCCATCACATTTAAACCGCTCTTCTGGACTTTATACTTCCTGAAAGTTCATGGAGTTTCTGAATGGTGAACAAGCAGTGGTTTAATTTTCAAATTGTCACTTGCATTGGCACATAATAGCAGTGTGATATGGTCTTTCACTGGCTTGTGGCCAGGCAATGCATTCTCCTCTGCTGTTATAAAGGCACGCTTGGGCATTTTTTTTCCTAGAATAGACGCATCTCATCACAATTAAAAACGTGTTGCAGCAGATAACCCTCAGAATCTGTGAGCATCTTGAAGTTGCTGATGAGGTTCACTGCTGCCTTTGTGTTGGAGCTGGTTGCTTTCCCATGCCTCACAATGCTATGGATGCCAGTTCTCTTAAACTTCTTGAATCACCCACGGCTTCCCTTAAACATTTCTTCGGCCGCTGATGATCCTGGCGTCTTGTTAACAAGGTCGGTGAAAATCATTCTAGCCTTCTCACAATTGATGTTCTCGGTAATACGGTCAACTTGCAATTGCTTTTCATTTAGCCATTCAAGGAGCAGCCTTTCATCATCAAGAATACGAAATCATTGTTTAGACATTCTTGTCATTCCATTTGAAGCCTCTATCTCCTTAATCTTATCGAATAATGAAAAATCCAGGATGGACTGAAACAATATTGTGAAAAGGAAAGTTGCTACTCACCATATAGTGGAGATGCTGAGTCGCAGATGGGCACAACAGAAAGACTGTCACAAATATAGCTTTCCACCAGTAAGGCCTTCGTCAAAATTAGATGACAAATACACAGAAACACACTCACAAACTCTGCTATATGGTGAGTAGCAACTTTCCTTTACTTAATCTTATCCTTGTTCTTGAGGATAGTGCATATAGTTGATGTAAACCAACTGTATGTGCATGCTAAATCAGCAACGGTCACACAATGTTCGCGTTTTTCAGTTATTTTATGTTTCATTTCTAACATCATTTTCTTTCTCTTATGGCCATCTTCTTGTGGCTTTATCTTCAGGGAAATTTCTACGAAGGTTATTAAACCTTGCACACAGAAAAACATGGTGTGGACCCAAGTTTAGAAAAATGTGTGATCACAAGCAGCACTAAGATGCTAGCAGAAAGAGTGCTAAACCGAGAATGGAGTAGGCACTAAAGACATTGTTCATATGCCGCTGCCGGCAATGAATGTTTAACATTTCCCCGGCTGCACACGAATGGCTGGTGAAATCACACTAAATCATTGTCACTCATTATGCAAAACATTCCTCGTTAAGTTATTTATTTTGCTCATTATGCAAATTGTGCATTTTGGGAGGTGCTTGTTAAGTGAGGTTCCACTGTATTTCTACAGTCAAATCTACTGTTAATAACTGACACTGCAAGTACAGCAACAAAGTTATGTATTACTTTTGCTATTTTATATTTGTATCAGCTAAAGAGCAACTTAGTGTGAAAAGGAATATATAGCAAGCAACATAGCTCTAGAAGAGAGAAATTCAACAGCATTTCATTCTTCAAAATCCAATCACTAGTTTTGGAGTAAGTCAATATTTAGAACTTACAATTTATTTGTTTTGAGCATGAATGTGACTGCTGTATTAGGCAGAAGTTATGGATTTCAAATCCAAATAATGAAATACATCACTTTGGATGAGGAAACAGTTTCACGATATCACAATACCACAGAGCACAGGGGAAATTAAACTTTAATTCAGACAGTGTCATTTAAGTGTGTTGGGTACTGATTAGTTTGAAAAAAGTCTTTCACAAACCAGGAAAACTAGATATGCTTCTTATTTACAGAACATGCAGAGGAGCATGAAGAGAACATTTGACTTGTATACACAAACTAACCCTGATAGAAGGTGTCTAAGAAGAATGACACTCTAGCGAATGTGCAATAAATTGTTATTGGAAGAACATTGGAATACTGTGCAGAGTGTAAGAGCAAATTTGCAACAAACAAATCGAATGAAATAGAAATTCTGGAAGCTGTTGCTCATAACCCATATATTAACAACAGTGATATTGTGAGTGCCTCTGGAATAAGTTGGCCCAGCATTATTTGCATTTTGTGCGCGAACGACCTCCATCCATAACATGTCTCACTTCACCTGTAGGGTTGCTGAAGACGTGTGGAATTCTGTCTCACTTCTGATGTGACATTAAGACAACCAATTTTTTCTTCAAAGAATTCTCTTCATCAATGAAGCCACCTGTACAAAGTATGGAAAACTGAATCTAAGAAGTGTGGATTATTGGGCAGCAGAGAATCAGTACTGGCTGAGGCAGGCTGAATGTCAGAGACAGTTGAGTGTGACAGTTTGGTGCAATAGTGTTTGAGTCTAAGTGATTGGTTGTTACTTCATTGAAGAAATACGAACAGGTAAAAGAAACGCACAATATCTTACTGAAGTACTACCAGCGCTCGTAGAGAAAGTACCACTTGAAATTACATAGGTGTACATGGAACCAGCACAATGGAGGCTTGGCTCACAACTGCTTGTGGCTGGGAAAGTGCTCACCCAGCTCTTTCATGGTCACTGAATAGGATGTGATGATGTTATCAATTGGCCTGCACTTTCACCTTATTTGACACCACAGAAACTTTCTCATCCAGGTGAACACAAAGATGAAGCCCACACATAAGTTACAGCAACCCAAGAGTATGCAAAACTTTGGATTGTTGTGGCATGTGCAACAATATTCAAGGAATTCACTAGTCTATCAAGAAGTCCTTCCACCAGCAATTCAAGCATGTACTGCAGTAGAAGCTGGACGTTTTTAAAGCTTGATGACATAAATGAATTTTTAAACAAGCATTTACGACAATATTCTTCTGCTATTTCAGTTTTGTTAGTTTTGCTGAGGTAATTTTGCAATATAAGTGAGTATCCTGACAAACTCATGATCCGAGGTTATTATTTAACAATCTTTATACCTTGTTTTCCTGTTTTACAAACCCAGGCAATTCCTGATGTTCACCTTTCTTTCAATGCTTTGGCAGAATGCAGGACAGGACTGATATGACAGTTAACTGGAGAATCATCCTTAGATGCCATGTCCTTTGTCTTCCAATTGGTATGGCAGTCCAATGACGTGTAGCTAAGTTTTCTTAGTATAAGTATTAATTCTATCCACTATTCCACTTTAGTAGGTAGACTCTCTTACCTCTATCAAGCTGGAGCCCCAATTAACCTGATGTGACTGTCTCATACAATAACATGTGTTGCATAAGACAATAACTGATTACAAAACAGGCCTAAATCCTAAGTTTTAAATATTGTAATTTCTGAAAAGCTACTAATCAGATTTTGAAGACTGACACATTGTATAATTAAATCTCTTTTAGATGTACAATACTAATGGCAGAAATTATAATAGTTCCATTTGAAAAAGCAAAGTTGACTCTGATATCTTTGTAATTAATACAGCTATGTAAAGAGACTATACATAATTTCCTGGAGACTTTTTCATAATTCACTTGGGTGAAAAGAGAATTAAAATTTCTTAAACAGTTCTGGAGATATCCAAGGTTAACAGTTTAGCTGAGTCACTCTGTACAATACTAACACTTTATCCTCTTTCTGGGCTCAACATCTCATTTACTGTGAGAGGTCCAGGATGGCATAGCAACAATAAGGAAAAGACAGATTACTCGCCACATGGAAGAGACACAGGCACAATGAAAAAGAATGCTCAAAATGTTTCAGCTTTTGGGCAAACTCCTTCTTCAGAAGTGGAAAAACACACACACAATCACACAGGAACAACGAATATACAAATTCCATTGTCTCCAGGAGCTAGGGATCTCAGTGCCTGGAGACAGTGGGCATGTGTGTGGGAGTTTTTCATGTGTAAATGTCTGAGTCCGCTTCTGAAGGAGGACTATTTCTAGTATTCTTTTTCACTGTGCCTGTCTGTGACTCAGTGCCACCTCTAGGCAGTGCGTAGCAACCTATTCTTTTCATATTGTCGATATAGAGGGATATGGAGTCAAAATTTTCAGGCTTGCAAATCGGGAAGTTGCTGTACACAGAATGGAAATCAAACATTGCACCCTGGTCTTTATCTTAGCCGACAATGTGTATGTATTACATTATGAAATAATGTGTGTACAGTGTGTGCAGTCACTGGTATCAGATACAAGAAAGACAAAGCACTAGCTTTTTACATCACTAAATAACTTCTTTTCAAAACAGTATTTTACATTACACAGAAATAAGTGAGGTTGCAATGTTTTAAACACACTGGCCTTGTATGGATGGAGGTTCCAATCTCTATCTGGTCATTCTGATTTACATCCTGCATGGTCTACCCTAAATCACTTGAGGCGAATGCTAGGAAGATTCTTATCATAAGCCCATAGCCAACTGCACAGCCCAGCCTAATCAAATTGCACTTTTAAGGATCTAAATATTTATTACATTTTTTCCTTGTTCTCAAACTGTAATACCAAATGTTCAACATCCTTGGATAAGTGATCCACAGACAAAACTGAAATACGACAGCCATTTCAAGCATCAAAATAAAAAGCAGTGTTTCTTTGCCTATTGAATTCAATCTGTTTGTTCTCACAGGACTTTGTCGTCTTCAGCAAGCATTTCTCTCTGACTATTTCATAAACAAATACAATTCATAATGAATGATTATCAACAATAACCTTAAATTTACTTTACTTTTTGAATAAAGTACTACCATCTAGGAATCAAGCACGTTATACTTTCTCTTCAAACTGGGAATGAAAATTTAATTTACAGCAAGAAAGCAGAGATAACTGAAACAGAATTCCAATTAGATAAAGAAAGTTAAAAGGAAGTCTACAGTAACTGGAATAAATAGATGAACAAAATTACCTCAGTAAATTCCCACATAACACTAATAGCCCACAAAATGCCAAGGTGTCTAACAAGAATAGCCTTGAACATCCATCCGAAATAATGACCCACTGCAAAAACATCAATGTGACTCCATATTCTCTCAACTGTTACATCCGTGCAATTAACACCATATTCCTGAAAATTAAAATATCAGAAATGGTATTCAAGAAATTTACAGTATAAAATAAGTCAAAATATAAAAACTGACGAAATGTAAGCATAAACATATAAAATCAATCATTTACAGGTATGCTTGCATACTTGATTTTGTTCTAATCAAGTATAACCTCCAAAGAATAAAATTACACCTCTTCAAACATTTATGAAATGCTAACAAGATTTGTAGTTCCATAAAATTGTAATTAGTACTTCTAAAATAACTTTTACGACATCCAACTGGAATTACATCTTATTCAGAAAACGGTAAAAGTAATTATAAGAGGCCATCAAAAAGTTTCCATTTCAGAGTTTTGCTGCAACTCAGATGCAGGTATAGAAGCACCAACATGCAGACACCAATGGTCCCTTAAAAAAGACCTTGGAGGGTCGATTATTCCTGCTGGACAAGGATGTGCAGCAGGCAGTTATTGACTTCTTAATGCAACAGGACAGTGGGCTAATGGTGATTTCGTCTAATAGACTTACTGATTCTGAACAGTCAGGCCTTCGAACGAAAACTTTTTGATCGCTCCTTTAAGCTTGAAGTTGGATAACGATTGACAAAAGAAATACTTTTTTTATATCAACAAAAATAATCAATTTTTGTAAATATAATGTAATTGGATAGATAAAAAAAGTCTACTCACCAAGTGGCAGCTTTCACCTCTCTTCCTTGTCCTTCAACCCTTCTGCCAGAAGAAGGAGCCACTGGATCCAACAGCTTACATAATTTCAATACCTTTATAAGCATGTTCATCTGTCACCGCTGATTTTTTTTATCTATCCAATTATTAAATAATTTTTTGTGTGATATAATTACAAATTAACAATTTTCAGATGTTTCTTTCCTTTACTTCTACAGTGAACCCTTGCTTCTTGCCAAATTTCATGATTATAGGTTAACTGGAAGTATCCTATAGGTTTTAATGAGTGAGTTTGCAAGTATCAAAATATGCGACATAAATGACCGTATCTTTTGATTGGATTGACTATTAGAGACAACTTCCATTAATTGGGACTTTAATTTGTAGACATGAAATATTTTATAACAATTTCTGTAGCGAAGTTGTTATAGTAATTTTTAAATAATGTATATTTTACTAACAATGAAACAGTTCCTTGTTTATTGCCTGCAGTCATCAGAAAAATAAGAAGCATCTATTGGATGATGAAAACACCAGGCACAACTGGGCAAACTTAATGCCTCGGGCACTTCAAAGCAATTACTAGATTTATTTAGACAAAATTACGATGGCTATGGCCCTTTTTCTGTACGTTATGCTGCATACCAAGCATACTTGATCTAATCCATAAAACATGGTGATGAAAACTGACAAAACATCAACGTCTCACATTCAACAATACCTATCCAATGATAAACCTGAAACGAGAAATACTTATTGAAAATTATACTGTCTGACAATTTCCTAAAAAATGCTTTGGACTGTAGAAAAATTTCTTTATAGAGTGTGTGAATCCCACTATCAGCTCTGAGTGAAATCCAAATTGTATTAATAGTCTTCTCGTCCTCCTCCTGTTGACAGAGGTGGTATTATGTCCAGGCCATGAGTCCAACAAAATCAATGAACTATTTTCTGCGACTGGTAAGAAGATGTATTAGGTGTAATACTGACTCCTCTTCTTTCCCATTTTTCCAGATTCTGCTATGTTGATTACAAGATGTTTGCAATTATACAGTCTCTACTTAAATTTCTGGTCCGAATTTCCCCTGAGATTCGAATTAATGTCTCAGAAATTAACTACTAAATAAAATATATGTAAGTCTTCAGGAAAATAAGAGTATTTCAACTGTATACCACATTCTTCACTTTTCACCTTTGCAAATATGAAAACATTAACTCGGTTCCACATTACTGTGAAACTCTGGAACACACACAAAGACAGAGGCTATTAGCAAGTGTATACAAAGAAAACATAAGGAAAATTAATTTAGTTTGATCTCCAAGTGAATAGCAACCTAACAACTGTGTCAGAGAAACTATCAACGGAAACTGAACTTCGCTGTACAAAGTACGTTTGCATTGTGCCGTTTTATCCGTTTACCAAAGAGCCACCAACCAGAGCCATGCACACGCTCAGTTGCACGTGCGGTGTCTGCTGCAGCTACAGCAAGGGTACACAATTCTACAGCCACTACGTGAGCTACAAATTTGGCAATTTTCAACATTTTATAAAAAACACCTCTCTTTTAGTGTGTCTTGGCAACTAAAATTTTGCCAATGTTTCTTTTGATGTATTCTTCAACTATAAAAAATTTCAGGGCACATTTCAAGATGTCAATTGGACCAATCACTTGGACTGCCAAGCGCTGTAGAGGGTGGTAGTAAAAAGCTACACATCACAAAAAAAAAATCACTCTTGAGATACAAAGTGCCACCAGCAGACCAGCTAGCACAATAACTGCATGTACAGAATTAAAAAGATTGTGGTACAATGGTCAAGCAGCTGCTAAAAGCCAAACAGCTCTGTAGTCAAAACTAAGCAACACTCGAGGTGGTGTAAGGAGTGAAGCCCTGGATAATAAATGACTGGAAGTAAGTGACTTGGAGAAAATCTTATGGCAATCCAATGGGAAAGTTTCGGATTTGACACTGCCTAGCATCACATGTAGTGGCAAAAGTGAAATACCGAGAAGGTAGTGTTACTTAAAGGGGCAATCAGGAAAAAAGTAAGTAAGTGTTTATATCACAAAAGGATAGACTGCAACTCACCATACAGAGGAAACACCGAGTTGCAACCAGGCACAACAACAAGACTGCTACACCTTTAAGCTATTGGCCAAAAGGCCTTCTAAAGTAGAACCCTCCCCCCACAACACACACACACACACACACACACACACAAAATCACTGGCTGTTGAGGCCAGACTGCATACAGATTGCTCATCACCACAGATGCAATATTGCCATGGATGGCTAAGCTGTACTACGGACTTCTTGGTATGGAATGGGTGGCTGCTGTCTAAGTGGAAGTACTGCTGGTGGTTGGTAGGTTTGATATGGACTGAGGTATCGATGTGGTTGTCTTTGAAGTGGGGGTCGATATCGAGGAAGGTAGCTTGTTGGTTTGAGGAGGAACAGGCGAAGTGAATGGGGGAGAAAGTGTCCTCACCCCTAGTCCAGATCACAAAGGTGTCATCAATGAATTTGTATCCCATTAAAGGCAGGGCTACCTATGAAAGCAGTCGTGTGATCTACAAACTATGCTGCAACCACTGCGCTGCTTCTTCATGGGCTTAACAACCAACAAACTGTCTGCTCACATGATTGGCCACCGATACACTGTGGCCAACATACATCTGCACCACTCACCTGCTGAACATGTTGCCAGAAACTACGTGCTTCACGTCAGTGCCTACCAACACCACCTTTTCTTAACTGTGCCGGTGGGAACTCCCCCTGTGATATCTCCCACATTCCCATAAACGCCTGGCCTCAACTTATTAAGTTCCTGTCCTTCACCCACCTGTGCCCTTCTCTGCTCCCACTCCAGCACTACACACTCGTCTATTCCAATGCAACCACTAGCCATTTTCCTCTCCTCTAGTTCTCTCCACCCCCACTCCTCCTCCTCCCTTCCCCCATAAAATCTCCCAACTGCATCTAGCGGCACTACACATCACCACTATGACCCTGCATGCACCCACAAAGAGTACTAAATCTTCCCCACACCTACTCAACTATCCCTCTACCACCCCGCACGTGCCACCTCTTACCCCCATGAACCTCCAATTACTTCTCCTGTCAGGTGCAGTTGCTGTGTGCAGTCCCATCTCAGTGGCCTTGTGTGTGCAAGTTTTGAAGGGGTGTGTGTGTGTGTGTGTGTGTGTGTGTGTGTGTGTGTTTCTACTTTATAAGAAGACATTTTGGCCAAAAGCTTAAATGTATAGCAGTCTATTTATTTTGTCTATCTGCAACTCAACATCTCCTCCATGTGGTGTGTAGTAATCCATCCTTTTCATAAAATTATCATTATTCCATCCAGTATTTTTTATTGTTTGTTTAAGTAAAGTGTTTATTATTTCAAAAGTAACCCCATATCTATCAATACTTTTATCCCATTGTGAGACAAGACAGTCACTGCCTCCATGGAAAAATAGTTGCAGCTGCCTACAGAACCATCACAACAGCCATCCACACCTCTTCATTTGAAGCAAATTGACAGCCATGATCATCATCTTCGTGGCTCTAAAAATATGTAACTTGTATGGGAGAGATCTGGACTGTATGAAATGTAAGAGCTTCGCAGAAAAACTTCTATTGCCTCACCGAAACAACCTTGGCAACATGTAGGTCTGCCCGTACGTTTTGAGTTGCTGCAGAAGTTTCGCTAGGAAGCCCTTACGCATCCTCCCGATCCCTCTCCGCGCAATTTCCACATTGTTAGACCCTGAAGAAAGATATTTGTGGCCACCAACATGCTTCGTAGAAATAGCTGCACACACAAGTACAATCATGGGTCTGCAGGCAACCGCAAACATTTTTCCATGAAGGCACTGACTGCCTTGTCTCTCATTGGCATAATGTAAGGCGATTACTTTTCAAATAATAAACAGTTTACGTCCATTTTTTACATCTGTCTTATATACATTTGACTGTCCTTTATAGTATGGGGGTGTTTTTTGTAACGAGGGTGTCGTCCCCTTATTCTGCTTTAAAAAAACCAAAGGCAGAAGGATATGAACAAATTTTAAACAAAATGTGTACTGTGCACAGTAGAAGAACAGTTTGGAGATGACAAGTTTTTATATTAGCATGACAATGCACCCTATCATCAAGCAGCATGGTCCTGAAATGGATTAGCCTGCCCAGAGTCCCAACCTGGACCAAACAGAAAAATCTTTGGGATGAGTTAGAATGAAGACTTTGATACAGGTGGTAGTGCCCAACAACACTACCTTTGGTGGTTTCAGCTCTCAAGGAAGAATAAGCTGCCATTCCTCCAGAGAGATTCGGACATCTCATTGAAAATGTCTCCACCATAGTTCAAGATGTCATAAAGGTGAAGGGTGGAAACATCCCATATTTAATGTTCACTAATAGATGTCCTATACTTTTGATTAGATGGTGCAAGTATTCTTGTAGTTTTAGAAAGAGAAATTCTAGTCTCTGTAAATAGGATGCAATTTCTTGACTGCCTCTGAATGCCTCACCTTCATGTTCTTTTGTAGGTCTTTTTTTGGTATTTTTTCACATGAAATTCTGTTGTCAGTGAAGTTCATCACATCGCTGACAAGTAATTGGGTGACGGAAATGTGGACTGAACAGTGCATTAAAAATATGCCAAAATACATACGCTGATACAGGAGCAATTTTCTAAAATTTGTGAAGATCATGCATAGTGGAAATATTCAGGTGCAACGCAAGGTACTTCCAAAATATATATTTATGACAATGAAGTGTCTCGTGCGTAAGAACTTTTATTTTTTTTTTTTTAAATTACCAACACGAACTTCTTGTTGATGACATGACTTATTATGGGGTACATGTTTACCTTGTTTTTCAACAGGATGGACAATTTTTCATTTTAATTTCAACAACAACTCTTCAGCACTCTGACATTTCTGTTTCCTCACTCACTCGCATTCTTTCTTTATTTGGGCAATATAAAAAATTATTTCTGTCTCTGTAGTAATGTATTTTTATTAATGTATGATTGGTTTCAAAGTGTTAATCATCATCAGATCTGAGATGAGAGATTAAACAGTGGGTGCTCAAAAAAAAAAAAGAAAAAGAGGAATATTTAGCATTTAAAACACAATTTAACAACTGACATTGCAAGAACACACATCTTGTTACTTACATAAACTGCTTGGCTTAGAATCACACGTCAATGTGAACTGCAGTATCTTAAGCAACAGATTAAGGGGTACAAGAGTTTCTGAGACATGAAGAAAGCTCAAAGAGATACCACTTGACAGCACTTACACTCTCTCATTTACAAAATGAATACCAAATATAAGACAAGTGTAAGCATTTATATGTGTAGTACATATTCCTAGAGTTAGAAGTTGTGAACACTTTAAAATCTTATCTCTATGGGCCATTCTTTTCCAGGTTTAAAGAATGAAAATGTAAGATTTTTAGGCTCGATGAATACATACTATGATACAGAAATATAAAAGTACTGGTCATCATTATGAGTGTATAAAATACTGCAACCATTACACAAGGAACATCCTAACTGCAATACAATGTGATACCAAAACTCAGGGGGGCCACACCATCTTCTGGAGATAAGAGGCATTGCCTGCACCATGATAAGCTATCACATCAGATGACCACAGGTTGGGATTGTAGGTACTAAACTATAACCAAGTCATACTTATTCAAAATACAACCTTTCAAAAACCACGAAATAGGGTAAACAGGTCGTAGCATAAGTAGGTAAACACATGCTAATAGCAGTTCATAGTTCACATAAGTAGAAGCAGAACACAGACCTACCATACAGATTTACAATGTACTTCACAAAAGCACAAGAAGCAATACAGACTGAAGATGAATACAAAGAAAATGACTATAAGAACAAGTCCATCTGTTTTGCAAGGTAAGTAATGTACAAAACAAGTGAAAAGATTATGTATAACCACAATGTTATGAAGAAAGGCGAGAAACTGTAAAATAGGTGCCCTTAAGCAGCTACCACATGTTTGCACTGATTATAGTAACCTCATGTGAGAAACTTTTAATCACTTCACAAGTCTTCAAAGAGTTAGAAAAAAAGCATTTATATTGAACTCTTATTCTGAATGGTTGTGACAAAAGTTTCCTGCATTTAAAAATTTCTAATTCCTCCATTATAGTAAACATTTGTGTGCAGCATGCAAAACCTCAAAGCATTTCTGCATTACAGAATGTGTGTGATTAGATCCTCTCAGGCGTATACCAAAACTGACCTTATTATGTACCTACATGTGTTCACAAAATCTGACATCGAAAGTATAGCCTGTTCACACTATATAGATGTTGTTGCAGTCTTCACACACAATACACTACACACATGTCTTACCAAATTTATTATTGTGCTCACCAATTTTGTGTCTAATCTTAGTGCCCACAGAGTTGTTAGTACAGAAGTTTATCTTGATATTTGCTCTCTGAAGCAAGCATTTAATCTTTTGTGAAACATTACTGAAATATGTTATGCTGACATTGGGCAACATTTCCACCACCATGATTAGCACTTTTCCATGCAGTTTTATCTTTTTCTTTCCTCTTAATTTTCCAAATCATGTGATTGTCTATGTCATGTGAATACACATTTCCAACTGTCATGTGTTCCAAGATTTTGGTTTCTGTAATTACTTTGCTTGCATCTACAGGGAGCTGCATTAGGTACCACTCCACGTAACTGAAAAAAATTCTTTTATGAGAGTGGGTGGCATGAATATAATTGGTCTTGATGTGAGTTGGTTGAAAATTCTTGTCATTGTTCGAAAATTGTCCTGGATCCCATTGAACAGCATTAGAATGTTGTCTACATAGCGTCACTAGCAGATGAGCCTACATTGTGTTGGGGAAATTTTTTTGAGGCACGTATATTCCAAAGAGTTAAGAAATTATCTGCTAAGAATCCTGTCAAGCTGTTGCCCATAGTCAAGACATACTGCTGGTGGTACACATTCCCATTAAACATAAAATAACCATAAGACAATGGGAGATGTGAAAGTTCAACTAAATCTACTGCCTCTGTCATTATAATATTTTTATGTTATAACAGTTTATAGTTAATGATGCCTACGATTTCAAGGACAAGAACATTAGTACACAGATATTTAGTTTCTAAAGATGCCAGGAAAGTGCCATCTGGAATTTGTATATTCTTAATTTGGTTAGTGAGGTGCAAGCTGCTTTTATCCTATAAGTTTTTTTGAACGCAGCTCCTTTACTCTATTATGCAGTTCGGAGTTGAAATAATAATTGAGGTAAGAGAGATTGTTAAGAGCAAGTCTAATGGATTTTTAGGTCTTGTGCATTTTAATCTGTGAGCTGCTGCTTGGGATGGAATAATTTGTCTTGTAACAGGTTTTCTTTCCGTATTTACACTGACACACCAAAGAAACTAGTATAGGCATATGCATTCAAGTACAGAGATATGTAAACAGGAAGAATACGGCACTGCGGTCAGCAACACCTACATAAGACGACAAGTGTCTGGTGCAGTTGTTATATCGGTTACTGCTGCTACAATGGCAGGTTATAAAGATTTAAGTGAGTTTGAACGTGGTGTTATAGTCGGCGCAGGAGCGATGGGACACAGCATCTTCGAGGTACTGATGAAGTGGGGATTTACCCGTAAGATAATTTCACGAGTGTTCTGTGAATATCAGGAATCCGGTAAAACATCAAATCTCTGACATTGCTGTGCCCAGAAAAAGATCCTGCAAGAACGGGACAAACAAAGACTGAAGGGAATCATTCAACGTGACAAAAGTACAACCCTTCTGCAAATTGCTGCAGATTTCAACGCTGGGCCATCAACAAGTGTCAAGATGTGAACCATTCAACAAAACATCATCGATATGGCCTTTTGGAGCTGAAAGCCCACTCGTGTACCCTCGATGACTGCACGACACAAAACTTTACGCCTCGCCTGAATCCGTCAACACCAACATTGGACTTTTGATGACTGGAAACATGCTGCCTGGTCGTTTCAAATTGTATTGAGTGGACGGATGTGTACAGGTATGGAGACAACCTCATGAATCCATGGACCTGCATGTCATCAGGGGGCTGTTCAAGCTGGTGGAGGTTCTGTAATGGTGTGGAGCATGTGCAGTTGGAGTGATATGGGACTCCTTATATGTATAGATATGACTCTGAGAGGCGATACGTTAGCATCCTGTCTAATCACCTGCATCAATTCATGTCCACTGTGCATTCTGACAGACTTGGGCAATTCCAGCAGGACAATGCGACACTCCAAACAAACAGAATTGCTACAAAATGGCTCAAGGAACACACTTCTGAGTTTCAACACTTCTGCTGGCCACCAAACTCCCCCAACATGAACATCACTGATCATATCTGGGATGTTTTGCAACATGCTGTTCAAAAGAGATCTCCACCCCATCATACTCTTATGGATTTATGGACAGCCCTGCAGGATTCATGGTGTCATTTCCCTCCAGCAATACTTCCGACATTATTCGATTCCGTGCCACATCATGTTGTGGCACTTCTGCATGCTCACAGGGGCTCTGTACAATATTAGGCAGGTGCACCAGTTTCTTTGGCTCTTCTGTGTATTACACGGGAAGACTGTTTTATTGATGGTTTCCCAATAGCACATTATAAAATTTTCATGGGATCTTTATTGATCCCTACTTCTTTGCTGCCTTCAAAAAACTCAAGATTACTACTAATGTAGTCTCTATTATACAAAATTAAGAAGTCATTCCTTTGACATCCTTCAGAACAATTGCCTTCTCATTTGAAAGTCCTCTACGATCTGAAACTCCACATTTGCAGTGGAATGTAACTGCATAGCTATGGTCTGACAGCTTAGTTAGTTCATTCTTGATTTTTTTCCGTTTTGGAGATTCGATGTGTGTCATCACAGTTTTAACATTTTGTTTCTGCTCTTTCCCAACATTACATTTCATCCCTGCTAATGACACTGTCCAGAAAACAAGGTTAAATTTCCATGCATTTGAGGCATTCAGTCATGAGTGTCACCTGGTGATTCTTCTGATCACTGGTCAAAAGTATGCGAATCAGCTTGGCACACACCTTCCTCATGTGCAATTTATTGGTCAACAGTTCAAGTACATTTGTGTTGGAAATGCTGAGAGTTTCTGTAATCATCTGGATACTCAACTGACAGTCAGATTTTAACACATCGTGCACACAGTCTAAATTGTCATTGGTTGTGTTAGTTGACAGCCATCCAGTGTAGGTTTCATTGAACACCTCTTCTTGGCTTTCCTCAAATGCTTTGAACAATTGTGAAACTTTAAAAATACAATACAGCACTGTCCCCGTAAGCTTGCACAATCAATTGGTGGGTCTCTGCAAGAGATTTATTTAGTTTTAAATGACACTTTATTGCAGAATGTTGTTTGGGTGCCAGTTACATCGCATTTCGTGAAACAGGGTCTAAATGGGGTGGGCGGAGACAGCAATCCTGACACCTCAACTCCTCGCTCTGCGTCCACTTTAAGTATCAGCACAAAAAAATTGCATTATTTTCTGGACACACTTCATATTTTACATTTTGGTTACCTTTATTTCATAGTCTTTGAATGGATGCATTACAAATGAAGTCTGGCTTATTGGTATTTTTGTGTATTCCAGCCCAACCCAAGGCCTTCCAATGTAGTGGCTTGTGCTGTTGGGAGTGCATCCACTTCTGAGAAAATGGTGTTACCTCCTAGTTTTTGTACTGAAATTATATTGGATGTGCCTTGTGTGATGACTGTACTATTTTGTACGACCATAGTGATACCCAGCACCTTTATATCTCTGTTATCATAGCATGTATTCATCAAGCCTGAAAATTTTGTCTCTTCAGTCTTTGTACCTGAAAGTAATACACTGCACAGAGGCATGATCTCACAGTTCTCATGATTTATAACTCTACAAATGTGTACTACAAAATATAGATATAAATGCTAAGACTTTCGCTTATATTTAGCATTAATTTTCTGAATGCAAGAACATACATGACGTCGAGTGGCATCTCTGAGCCGTCATGTCGGGTGACTCTTGCAGCCCTAACTCTGTTGCTTATGACACTGTTTCAACAGAGTTGCCACTTCAAGCCAAGCATTTTATGTAAATAATATTATGTACACATATATTCTCATAATGTTAGACATTAAATGTGTTTCATATGTTAAAATATTCTTCATGGTAAATGATGACAGCCAAAACAGTTGCAGGATAAAGATTTATTAAAATTCTTGACCAAGATTTCGGTATATATAAATATACCTTCATCAGAAGTAAAATATCTAAAATTACATCCTGCAACGGAGATTAATAAAACAATTGTGCCAAAGGCGTCGTCAGTAGTTAAGACATCATCTCCATTTATACAACATGATTATGGACACAGGGTCAATGCAAACACAGTTTAGCATCAGTACTTCGCCTATGAACTGACATGTTTCAGCCATGTTTAAAATCTTAAAATATTCTTTGTTGTTCTCACATTCTAGATCTGATGATGGTGCACAGGGTATTGAAATGTGTCACATGTCATTACAAAATTACTTTGTGACCAAGGTTGAAGTAAATTTTTATGTTAGTAAGAGTACTGTTTCACTCTTTTTCTTTCTTTTTTTAAAGATTAATTACTTTTCCTGTAATGAACTGCTCCTCTCCGATGGTGTATGATCCCTGACTACAAATGCCTTTCTCACTCAAAGCTTTTTACAGTATTTTTTGCAGATTTTGGACTCTGCCTCTCTTGAGTTTTGCCACCTCTTTGGTGGAACATTCAACCAGCATTCTGTTGCACAGCATCTACCATTTTTCACTGAGAGTTATTCACTTGTGGTACTACTGTTCTAGTACTTCTTCACAATAACAGCACTCCAAAATACCACACCCCCCCTAAAAGGTTCTTAATACAACTGATTTATCACAGCTTATAAAAAAAATAACATACCGATCTCAAAAACCTTAATTTTGTCCCCTATGGCTCAAAGCTATCCATATATTCCCTAGATTCTCGTACACTAGGGGAACGTGACGATGGGAACTTATTGATGCAAAATGCGTAAACACACAAAGTGAGTAACATGTTCAACTGTGTCGCTGAATGTTAACAATAATTACACATAACATATAAAACTGACAACCTCAGACCCAATATAACTGATAACAGCAAAATGACATTTCCCAACAGTGAACGGAGTTTTGTAATCAATAATCCACTAATCAATAGTCTAACCAATGGACCAACACCTGAAGAGCAGCAAAAGATACTTATGTATTACATGTGGAACCACAAAAACTTTTATATCTTCATGTATATACAGGGCTATTACAAATGATTGAAGCGATTTCATAAATTCACTGTAGCTCCATTCATTGACATATGGTCACACCACACTACAGATACATAAAAAAACTCAAAGTTTTGTTCGGCTGAAGCCGCACTTCAGGTTTCTGCCGCCAGAGCGCTCAAGAGCGCAGTGAGACAAAATGGCGACAGGAGCCGAGAAAGCGTATGTCGTGCTTGAAATGCACTCACATCAGTCAGTCATAACAGTGCAACGACACTTCAGGACGAAGTTCAACAAAGATCCACCAACTGCTAACTCCATTCGGCGATGGTATGCGCAGTTTAAAGCTTTTGGATGCCTCTGTAAGGGGAAATCAACGGGTTGGCCTGCAGTGAGCGAAGAAACGGTTGAACGCGTGCGGGTAAGTTTCACGCGTAGCTCGCGGAAGTCGAAGAATAAAGCAAGCAGGGAGCTAAACGTACCACAGCCGACGGTTTGGAAAATCTTACGGAAAAGGCTAAAGCAGATGCCTTACCGTTTACAATTGCTACGAGCCCTGACACCCGATGACAAAGTCAAACGCTTTGAATTTTCGGCGCGGTTGCAACAGCTCATGGAAGAGGATGCGTTCAGTGCGAAACTTGTTTTCAGTAATGAAGCAACATTTTTTCTTAATGGTGAAGTGAACAGACACAATGTGCGAATCTGGGCGGTAGAGAATCCTCACGCATTCGTGCAGCAAATTCGCAATTCACCAAAAGTTAACGTGTTTTGTGCAATCTCACGGTTTAAAGTTTATGGCCACTTTTTCTTCTGCGAAAAAAATGTTACAGGACACGTGTATCTGGACATGCTGGAAAATTGGCTCATGCCACAACTGGAGACTGACAGCGCCGACTTCATCTTTCAACAGGATGGTGCTCCACCGCACTTCCATCATGATGTTCGGCATTTCTTAAACAGGAGATTGGAAAACCGATGGATCGGTCGTGGTGGAGATCATGATCAGAAATTCATGTCATGGCCTCCACGCTCTCCCGACTTAATACCATGTGATTTCTTTCTGTGGGATTATGTGAAAGATTCAGTGTTTAAACCTCCTCTACCAAGAAACGTACCAGAACTGCGAGCTCGCATCAACGATGCTTTCGAACTCATTGATGGGGACATGCTGCGCCGAGTGTGGGAGGAACTTGATTATCGGCTTGATGTCTGCCGAATCACTAAAGGGGCACATATCGAACATTTGTGAATGCCTAAAAAAACTTTTGAGCTCATGAAAAATATCTCAAATAAAATATCTCAAATAATAAAGTTATTGTAGAGCTGTGAAATCGCTTCAATCATTTGTAATAACCCTGTATTTATGGCTCCTACCCATGTGACTGTCCCTGCTGCAAGACCTGCCTATGCACCCTCCTACCACCACCTATTCCGGCCCTATAATTAGCAAAACATACACTATTAAAGGGAGATCCAACTGTGAAATGACACACATTATATACCAGCTGTTACACAAAAACTGTTCGACCTTTAATACAGCATGACTACCACCCAGTTATTAGGCAGAGGGTGTATACAGGCAACACACAATATCCTGCTGCAGAGCATACTGTACAACATGACAGTCAAAACATCTGTGCCTGTTTCACCAGACACACCATCTGGATTCTTCCTCCAGCAACTAGTTTCTCAAAACTCAGCAGGTGGGAACTAGCACTACAACATGTCCTTGTTCTCATCACCCACCTCGCCTTAATTTACTTAATTCCTTCCATCTCAGCATTTCTTTGCAGTAAATACTCCTTTCTTCACTCCATTTTAGTTCTCTGCATCTTTCATTTTCTGACCTGTCTATTTTTCTCCCCCTCCCACCTCTGTTACATACTATGCACTTAGCTTTTCACTCTTATTAACTCATGGACGATGTTTTAGTAGTAATCTCTGTCTTGCATATTATCCTGTCTTGCACCTTTTAAGTTCTCAGGTTTTCTAATCTAACCCAGGGCAGTCCCCAACAATCAGTCTTTCCATTTCATCCCGTCAGGTAAGTCTCCCCTGACCCAGGGTTCTGGGTGACTTTTCTGAACTGCACCCCTCTCCCTAAACATCTCCAGCCCTTTTCCTTCACCCTTCTTCCCCTTCAATTCTTCTGCCAGAAGAAGGAGCCACTGGCTCTGAAAGCTCATAAAATTTAAACCCTTTTGTGTGTGTGTTCCCATGCCGCCGCTTAGTGAGTAAATTTTTTATCCATCCAGTTGCATTATATTATCAATAATTGATTATTTTTGTTGTATATATTTATAGATCTTTCAAAATCACTGTAGTCACTACATCAACAATATGTAAAAGAAAAGAAAACCCAATCTAAGTTATTCCATAATATACCATTAGTTGACTATTCAAATGCAAAAAGAGATATTTAATTATCAATAACATTCAAAATAGCACAGCAGACAACCACATTTTCGGCACTTTTACAATTGCTGAAGTCAAAATTCAATAGCCTTTTGCAATTTTTGTGTACATCAGACCTGCTCCAGTTTTGCCAACTAGCAAACACAAGTTCCTCTGCTGTATAAAATATTGACCTTATTAGCAAGTAGGGTGGAATATGTGCATGACCTAGTTGTAATTATGGACATGACAGAGCAATTTAAAGAATGTTATGCATGGGCCTTACTCCAAAGGGTCTACTTCACTTTTACTGCCAACCAAATATGAACTTACGTTAATCTCTCCCACAGATATTATTTGTCGCTTTCCTCAAGTGTTCCTTATGACAATATTGCCTCTCTTTCTGTTCTTTGATGTAGAGTTCTAAACAGTTATCCTTTCCACTACTTCGAGCAAGTTCCTCTTATCCTATATTCTCCTTCACTCCATATCATTTCACTTCAGAAATTAGTATAACACCCAACTCTTAAAATTTAAAAATTCCACTCACCTATTAGTTAATAAGACTTCATAAGGTTTCACTTAGGATTATTATTTACTGTAAAGCATAGCTGTTAGAATAATATGTACAAAACTTCTTGTGCAAGTAGGTAAAAAGGTAATTACACAGCAAAAATTTATGCTTTTTCTTCTGAAACTTCTGTTTTTTCCCCCTCTTTCAATTTATGGTTGATATTCCAAGTATTTGATCTCTTGATCAGCTTTCTGTAGTTCATCGTCACCAGAAATCTCCCTACCTTGTCAGCAATTTTCTCTTTCTTGCATTTGTCACTTCTTCAACTTTAAGATAGTCAAAGTTCTTATTTATAACAATTAAGTGCATTTAATTTTATTATTTGTTTATTGTCACACATAAAGCTATTATAAATATTAATTTTTCCTTCATTTAAATCCCTATGACATTATAGTTTCTTGAATCACATCCATTTTCTACTGCTTACTGACTATTTCAGTACTTTAGCTAACCAAGTGTGGGAGCTGCAAAATATCTGATTAATCCAAATCATAAAGAAAGAAAGAAAAACAAAATATTGATCTTACCTTGTCCATGTCTATGTGAAAATCTTTTAAGGAAGGGTCAATCCATAAAATTATTGATTTTACAGTCTTGTAACTCTGAAATAATATAAACAGTAGAGCAAGGAGATAGAGCACACTCATTCCAAATACCATCCGCCACACAGCTGGATGAGGTCTTGTAAATGGTCCATTTGGGAAGGCCAAAACAGAAATTATCAGGAAAAAGAATATAACACACAAGATCCCTGCTCTTATGTTATTCTGCATGTCTTGTTCATCTCTGAAAAAGAAAATTAGATGTAATAGCACCTGTTCACTCAGTATAATACAAATCTGCACTTTCAAAAAAATGACAATCATCACACCAAACTTTTTCAAAGTTACTTACAGTGTTCAGAATGTAGTATTACGTTAATCACAAAAAGAAGGTACTGCCTTACACGATAAGCAGATAAGACAAGTAAATTTGTTTCTTTAATAAACAACACACAAAAAATGTTACCTAAGCATTAATAATTACACAACACAGCAATAAATGTTCTCGTTAATATGAGAGTGGTTTGATAAGTCTGGTAAATTTCCATGAAATAATGGAACATTTTTATTGTGCCTTCATGGTTGGTAAGTTCAATTATGCCAAGGATTGTACACGGAATTTCAACAACATATAATGTACATTTTATTTCGACAGATGCCTGAATTGGTCAGTGTGTTGTCTGCGATTGAAAATGGAGAAACCGAGTTTCTTGCTGTTATTATACATTTTCATCTTAAGGGCTGAACTGCGGCACAAATCAAAACAGAATTCAATGAAGTTTACACAGACTCTGGACAATCACTGAAGATCATTTACTTTTGGATTAATGAATTTAAATGTGATTGGACAAGCACCAAAGATGAAGGACACTCCGGCCATCCAACTGATGTCACCATAAAGGAAACCACTGCCAAAATTGATGATATATGTGGTAATGCAAGATAGCCGAATAAAAATTCTTGAGATTGCTGAGACTGTAGGCACTGCAACTGAGCAAGTGCATAATATCCTGCACAGAGAATAGTGTATAAAAAAGGAAGGTGAATGCCAGAATTGCTCACAGTCAATCAAAACCACATCCAGTACAACATTCCAACACAATGTCTGACATGTTTAACCACAGTCTAGAAGATTTTTTGTGACCACTGATGAAACATGGAGCCACCATAGCACACCAGTCAAAAAGGTAGTGAAAACAATGGACAAAGGCTGATTAAAATGCACCAAAGAAGTGAAAGACCATTTTGTCAGCTGGTAGGTAATGTCCACTGCTTTTTTTTTTGGGGGGGGGGGGGGGATTCCCAGGGAATAATCCTCATAGATTACTTGGGAGGAAAAAAGGCAGAACCATAACTGGATCCTATCATGCTTCATTGTTGGACCATTTGAAACTCATGTTGGCTGTAAAAAGACTAAGATTGGCACACAAAAATTTGCTCTTTCACCAAGACAATACAATATCCAACACATCAGTCATAAAAATTCACCACACTTAGCCCCAAGTGACTTCTTCTTGTTCCCTGATGTGAAACTTCGGCTTGCTGAGAAGAAATGTTGATCAAAGGAGAAAGTGACAGTTGCATTTAACGAATATTTTACAGAGCCTGATAGAACCTTTTTTCCAGGAGGATGTAAAAGCTGGAGGATTGCTGGACCCTCAAAGAAGACTTCATCGAGAATTAATGTGATTTATTTATAAACCAAACATTTTTTTCTCTTCCTTTTTTATGACTTATCAAACCACCCTCATACAACTATATGGGCCACACAAAGCTTTAATTATCACCTTGCAAAAATTAAGTTACAAAATTAAGTTTCTGGCTGTTTGCAGCTACATGTCTGCAGTCATGGTACACATTGAAATCATCAAGCTGCAGTGCTGTAGTATGCTGCTAGGAGCCAAACAAAATGCCACAGTCCATCTGCACTTTCACAAGGGGCTGCACCAGTTTGTTTGGCTGCTCTAGCAGCATACTACAGCATTTCAGTGTGGGGATGTTTGTACCATGACTGCAGACATGTACCTTCAAACAACCAAAAAATTAATTATGTAACTATTTTTTCGAGTTGAGAATTAAAACTTTATGAATACACTGATGCCAGGTGCATGGTGTTTTTGAACTACATACAAGACTTGCACAATACAGTCTTATCTATGCATACTAATGTGTCAGCATTATTTGAGCTCATACAACAAGTTTCAAATAAAATCATGTGATCCCTTACAAATGTGCTGTAACTAAGAGTGGGAATATATATATATATATATATATATATATATATGTGTGTGTGTGTGTGTGTGTGTGTGTGTGTGTGTGTGTGTGCGTGTAAATATGTTTACACATGCTGTCCTTAAAGAGTATGTGACAACTACTGAAAACAGTATGTAATTCTTTTCTTTGTCACAGTTTTGTAAAGAAAGAGTGAGAGAAAAAAATAAATAAATAAAAAAAATGGAGCTGCATTACAGCATGTTATGTCACCCTGTAACAAGCCCTTGTGCACTTTAACAGGGCCAGTGGTAATGAAAAATTAATTCCAAGAATTTGAAGAAGAGCACCCACGTCTCAAAATGCGTCGTGCAATGTAATAAAATCACGATCAATGACCGAAGGCAGTTTGTTTTCTTACCATTTTTATGAAAGGAAAAACAGTCATGATGACAACATTGTTAACAATGGATAAAAGTAAATCCCGAGAATGCTTATGCTGAAACTTCCTGGCAGATTAAAACTGTGTGCCGGACCGAGACTTGGGACCTTTGCCTTTCGCGGGCAAGTGCTCTACCATCTGAGCTACCCAAGCACAGCTCACACCCTGTCCTTACAATTTTATTTCCGCCATGATAGAGCACTTGCCCACAAAAGGCAAAGGTCCCGAGTTCAAGACTCGGTACGGCACACAGTTTTAATCTGCCACGAAGTTTAATATCAGCGCACACTCCACTGCAGAGTGAAAATCTCATTCTGGAAACATCACCCAGGCTGTGGCTAAGCCATGTCTCCGCAATATCCTTTCTTCGAGGAGTGCTAGTTCTGTAAGGTTCACATGAGAGCTTCTGTGAAGTTTGGGAAGTAGGAGATGAGGTACTGGCGGAAGTAAAGCTGTGAGGACGGGGCTGAGTCGTGCTTGGGTAGCTCAGATGGTAGAGCACTTGCCTGCGAAAGGGAAAGGTCCCGAGTTCGAGTCTCGGTCCGGCACAAAGTTTTAAGCTGCCAGAAAGTTTCATATCAGCGCACACTCTGCTGCAGGGTGAAAATCTCATTCTGGATATGTCTATACTGATACATTTGTTGTTAGGTAAAAGGATCTGTTTACCTGGAAGAATAGGTAAGTATAGGATTTTGGGACGAGGTTGGCAATACTCTTGAAAGACTACATGCTATGAAAAGCGCACTGAGGTGCCACTATTGTAAACAACTGACATGGAATATGGACCACCAATGAATATTGTATGCTGTAAATTTAAGATGTAATGGGTATACTATCCCCATATCAAAACACAAGAGGGATGATGGAGGTTTTCTTTATAAAGAAATCTTGTCACATACGGGGCTTCAACACAAGTAAATGGGCAGCAGTATATCTCAGGTAACAAAAATGTATTTCCACAAAATGCTTCAATTTTAATGCAACTGAACCTCCACTCATTGAAAAAGTGTTGTGCTCTCCAGCCTGACTCAGAGGTCAATATCACATACACTTAAAAATACTAGTAGTTCAATTGTCAGTTCTTCTCTCTGTCCACATAGGCCATGGAAGGCCTAACGGTACTGACTGCCTGCCATGCCATGTCATCCTCAGCCACTAGGATTCTCTAGATGCGGATATGGAGGGGGCATGTGGTCGGCACACCACTCTCCTGGCCATTGTCAGTTTTCATGACCAGAAACGCTACTTCTCAGTCATGTAGCTCCTCAATTGAGCTCACAAGGGCTGAATCAATCCGTTTGCCAGCAGCACTCGGCAGACCCCCAACAATCACCCATCCAAGTACTAGCCCAGCCCAACAGTGCTTAATTTCGGTTATCTGATGGGAACCAGTATTACCACTACAACAAGGCTGTTGGCTCAATTGTCAGTTGGTCTTAGGATTTTTTCCCTGTCATTTAACACTTCTTTCATGTCTGGCAATGATTTGTAGATGTGAAATGACATTTCACCACAATTTAATATTGTAGAATCAGCAAAAAGATCTCCAGTGGTTGAAGTGGACTTGGTACAGCTGCTTTGCATGTCTAGCTCATCAGTCAGGTAATACAATTTTGTATACTTCTCTATGGCAAAGCCTCAGTGTTGACACAGCTCTGAAAATGATTTGGTTTCACCTGAAACTCTTTGCACTTTACAGCTGAAGGTTGGCAACAGGGCTGCCAGCTATCAGAAATGTTCCCTCATGGGTATGATGTTATTGGAGATTGCACAGACATCCTCTCTACATTCACTGAAATCACATAGTCTACTCATACAGTTATTGGAGTACCTAAAGTTTAACATGAAAGCCAAACTACAGAAAACACGGCATTTTCTTTACACACAAATCTTCACCAGAGATGAAAGTAGAGACTACAATAACATATATCAAACATAAATCCACACCAAACAATGGAAATTCCAGGATGGAACAATGACAATGTTATGAAAAGGATAGTTGCTACTCATCATTTAGAGGAGATGCTTTGCTTCAAATACACACAACAAAAAGACTGCCAAACAAAGTGTTTGATGAAGGCCTGTTTGGCTGAAAGCTTCATTTGACAGTCTTTTTGTTGTGCCTATCTGCGACTCAACATCTCCACCATATGGTGAGGAGCAACTACACTTTTCATATACTGGTGGAGATAATGGCAGTACCTCAACCTTCAGTATGATGGTCTAAGTCAAGAGGATATAAAATGTAGACTGGCAATGGCAAGGAAAGCGTTTCTGAAGAAGAGAAATTTGTTAACATCGAGTATAGATTTAAGTGTCAGGAAGTCATTTCTGAAAGTATTTGTATGGAGTGTAGCCATGTATGGAAGTGAAACATGGACGATAAATAGTTTGGACAAGAAGAGAATAGAAGCTTTCGAAATGTGGTGCTACAGAAGAATGCTGAAGATTAGATGGGTAGATCACATAACTAATGAGGAAGTATTGAATAGGATTGGGGAGAAGAGAAGTTTGTGGCACAACTTGACCAGAAGAAGGGATCGGTTGGTAGGACATGTTCTGAGGCATCAAGGGATCACCAATTTAGTATTGGAGGGCAGCGTGGAGGGTAAAACTCGTAGAGGGAGACCAAGAGATGAATACACTAAGCAGATTCAGAAGGATGTAGGTTGCAGTAGGTACTGAGAGATGAAAAAGCTTGCACAGGATAGAGTAGCATGGAGAGCTGCATCAAACCAGTCTCAGGACTGAAGACCACAACAACAACAGGCTCATTTCCAGAGGGAGGGTGAGGAGGGGCGATGGGATTTTGCGAATTCCAACAAAACCTGGTTGTTGAAATAGTCCAATAATTCTGAGCATTTCCTCACCATTCTTTTCAGTCATTGTTGTCTTTATATTTCTCCAACATATACACAGCTTATGCCCTATATTTAAATTCATCAATTTCTTTATATGTAAGGTACAATAATAATTGAAATTCTTGGATGAAGCAATATGTAAAATAAGGGAAAGGCAACCACTCACCTACGGCGAATCAATGAACAGAGCACAGAAACACATAACGAAAAAACAGTAAACACACT
The DNA here is from genome assembly GCF_023898315.1 of Schistocerca nitens. NCBI lineage: Eukaryota > Metazoa > Arthropoda > Insecta > Orthoptera > Acrididae > Schistocerca > Schistocerca nitens. The sequence continues at coordinate 509,454,532 of NC_064615.1, forward strand.
AGCTTTCAAGCACTAGATCTTTTTTCAGCAACAGTACACAAATTCACACATACAACCACGCAGACACCAAAACAAGCACTTCTGTGACCACAGCAGCTAATTTCATTATGTTAAATTTAACCAGTGTAAGCATAAAATATTACAGAGCACTGTAGTGATTATTATTAATGCAGTGTACAAAATTTGTTTCCAGCAGTCGTCCCTCTACATTCATGTACATCTTAAACCATTCAACATTCTGTAGTTTCTCCTTCATGGTGGTGACTACAGAGCATGATATGTAAATAAATGAATGAACAAATTTTTACAATGTTTTAATTGTTTAAATGCTGATGCTGACGTGAAGTATTTCCAATACACAGCCATGATTGGAGTACACCTTGATTTTTTTTTTCAAGATAGCAGCTGTGTACAGTTAGTGTAAATAGCTCCATGCAAGACTGTGGAATTAAAATGTGAAAGTAGACGCAGTGTAAAATGAGTTTGTCAAAATTGAGCATCTGAAAAAACATGTCTGAAAAATGCAAACAGTTCTAATATGTTAAGTGGTGATGAGACTAAACTGCAAATCAAAAATTCTCTGCTTTTAGATAACCTGTAATCATGTGCAACCTGCCAAAACAAAGTGAGACACTATTAGCCAAGGGAAATAAACACACACCAAAACCAAAAAGTGAAAATTCCTCTTCTCACCAACACCTAAAGTCACCACTGTGCTATTATAATGTTGTTAATATCACTGTGTTTCTAAGCTCCAGATTACAGTTGAACAGTGCCACAGAGCAGCACAAAGCACTGGGCAGCCATTCTAAAGTTGCTTTGCAAACAAGTACAATGTGGTGACGACCAACAAAGTGCATGTGTCCAAACATCACCAAAATTGCCCAATGAGCAGGAAGAGTTGTTCAGCAATGTTACTTCATGTGTTGCAAGTTGTCGCTGTCAAAAGCTGAAATGGTTGTACTTTCGTAATAGAGCTGTAAGATTGTATTACTAACATTGATATATACCAAAGACAAAACTAATAAGATGGTCTATCCATCTAACCAACACTGACAACAAAATGGAGAGTCTCATCTTTTGTACTCGCAGTTACATACATGTCCTCGTGAATTTCAATAATACTCTCCAGCGGAACAGAACTGCTGGTGTTACCAGGCTTAACAGTACTGACCGACTGCCATGTCATCCCCAGACAATAGGCAGCACTCTATGCAGATATGGAGGGGCACGTGGTTAGCACACCGCTCTCCCTGCCATTGTCAGTTTTTGTGACCAGATCCAGTTTTCATGACCAGAGCCACTACTTTTCCATCAAGAAGCTCCTCAAATAGCCTCACAAGGGCTAAGTGCACCCCACTTGGCAATAGTGCTCAGGAGACCTAAACAGTCACTCATCCAAGTGCTAGCCAAGCCCAAGATTGCTGAACTTCAGTGATCAGATGGTAACTTGTGTTCCCACTGCGGCAAGGCTTCAATAATACTGCAGGATGTAAATTCCCACATCTGACTCCATCTTACAACATTTCAGGTGAAAAACTACAACCTGCTTGGACTAATGTCATTCATAATGTGATTAGCCCTGCATATTCTGTTGCTATGTTTTACAACTACAAACATTTTTTCTTCAGTCTTACAACAAACAGAATTAATGGCAGAATCATTACAAGCAGCAGATTAGTGTTTAACATCCCATTGACAACAAGGTCATTAGAGACAGACGAGCTTGGATTAGGGAAGGACTGAGAAGGAAATTGGCCATACCCTTTTAAAGGAACAATCCTGACATTTGCCTTAAGTTATTTTGGGAAATCACGGAAAACCTGAATCTGAATTGTTGGACACAGGTTTGAACAGTTGTCCTGCCACATGATGGTAAATTTCGACCCTGAAATGTATTTTGCTTGATGCAGGCCGAGTAACTAATATACTGGCATACTCTACTGCCACACATCATCATCTGCACTGCCTTACTGGAAAGACATATAGCCATTGTTAAGGCATTGTTAAGGTGTTTCCACTGTCGGCTTTGCCTTTGGTCCTTGGGCTTGAAATGGTGAGACCATATAAGGTCATGATGCATCTTTTTTGGTTGCAGGACCCCTCAGCTCATCATGGTCCTCAAGTGTGGAACCACAATCAATGCACAGTGCTGAGAAGACATTTTGCTGAGACTGTAATGTTCCATAAAATCAAAATACCCAGGAATGCTGTTGGACAGAATCTTCCTGTTGCATGATAATACCTGTCCCCAATGCCAATCAAAGGCTACGCTTCAATGACTTGGTCAGGGAACACCGCAGCATCCTCTGTACAGCCCATCTTTGGCAAACTGAACAAAAACTTGTGAATGTCTGTTTCAGTTGGACGTGGGAGTGCAAGAAAGGGTGCGGTTGTTGATCTGTCAGTGGCTGACCACAATCTATAAAACACTAATTGATCGTCTTGTCTCCCAGTGGGAAACATATCTTAACACATGTGGCGATTACTTTTGAACTGAACTTTTCCATGGTCCTATTGTGGTAAGTGTTAGGGTTTCATTTGACTGCACTTCACTTCATAATATTGCCAGAAAATTGCGGCAAAGTTTTTGCCACGTGCTGTACAATGCCCATGATGCTATCACTATTAAAGTCACTGGTTGGCAAAGAGTGGGTCACCAGATAGATTTCCACCTCCTGCAATTATTTGTCTTCTGAAAGGTTCTGGGACTAACTTATGAAATACCGGAATTTACTAAAACATTCTATGCGCACATAAATAGAAGCATACTCTGGTAACACGGACAGTTCTGTTCCATCTGTATTTTCAGTGTGGAATATTAGTTCCTGTTGTTTAACATGCTAACACAGCTGGTACTTGATTCCACATTCTATATGACATACTGTATTTATGTGAATATAATGTGCCAACAAATGTAATGCGCACTCCACTTTAAAAAGTTTGTTGGCTCATCATTGGTATGCTAAATTTATTTTACACAAAACTTGTATACAAAAACTATAAAAGCAACAATTTTCAAGTGATCCATTGTTATGTAACACAGTCATTATTAGAAAAGAATGCCTAACTTCATTATACGTAAACAAGCATACCGCAAATTGCAGGTGATACTTATCATTATTCCCTAATGTCATCATTACTGCTATCCTTGGAGAGAAGTCTAAATCAGAACATGTTCATTTCCTCTTTCCCGCTGAGTTACCCCCAGGCTGCAGCTAAGGCATTTCTACACATCTTCCTTGAAAGAGTGTTAGTCCCACATGGTGTGCAGGAGAAGTTCTGTGAAGTTTGGAAAACAGGAGAGAAGTACTGACAGAAGTAAAGCTTTGAGGGTGGATCTTGAATTTTGCCTAGATAGTTCAACAAACTGTGAGTAGTGCATTGGTAATTGTTGGAATCAATTAACTTGCAGTTATTGTTTTCAGTAAGACTGGTTTGATGCAGTTCTCCATGCTAGATTATCCTGGGCAAATCTCTTAATATACAGGTTGTACATAGAGTCCGGGAACACTTTCAATGATTTATTGCACAAGAACCAAACATTGCACAGATATCATACATATGCCCATTTTGAAGAGAAACCCTAAAAGCTATTTTTTTTCTTTTCTTCCCATGTATACCGCCACAGCGTAGTTTGGTAATTTGCTGATAGTCAGGCTAGTCGTCAACATGGCAAGTTCAGGTGAACAGCGAGCTTTCTGTGTGTTGGACTTCGACAAAAACAAGTGTGGTACGGCTGTTCAACGGCCTTTTTTTCTGTGAGGACACATTAGATCTGGTGTATGTACTACCTCTAACGCGTGATGTAGTAGAGCTCCAGGAGAGAATATGAGACTGCCACAGTCGACGATGCCATGCTGGGACGGGTATGGCAAGAATTCGATTACTGTATTGACGTCTGCCGGGTCACTCATGGTTCGCATATCGAATGTTTGTAAAAAAAAACTTTCATAGTTTCTCCTCAAAATGCAATATGTATGGTGCCTGTACAATGTTTAGTTCTTGTGCAATAAAAAACTGAAAGTGTTCCTGGACTTTATGTACATCCTGTATGTATAACTTCTTGGTTTAGTTATGGACAGGATAGTGACACATGTATTCAGGTAATTAAAATTCCTGAATAGTGCTAGGAATAAACTGGAGCTATTGCTAACTCACTACTTCCAAACTCATTTTACTGTAAATGGCATGTATTTGTTGTTATAGTATTGTATAATGGATGACTCCCACATCAAATGATCTAATTTACAGATGTTACCAACTTGACTACCTCAGATTTTGTTCAAAATTTTTGTGCAGGTTTTATAAACAAACAAGGAAGATATAAATTTCCAGCCTCATAATTTTAATACTTTGTAAGCTGATGCAACTTAAGTAAAAATGTTATAAAAAAAAAAAGAAGACGACATGTTTCAAATACTGGGAGTGCACAGCTGTGGTAAAGCTGCAAAATTTGGGAAATTAGTTGAACAGTTTGAATTGTGAGTAATCGAAGTTGTATGTCCTCTTAAGTGTTTCCACTCCAAACAATGTTCAAAGTCTTCAGTAATTTTTGTTGCAATAGATCTTCTTGCAATTTCTCATACTTTGTTTACAAGTCTCCTTTCGTGATCGTGCTGTCCAATAGGCTATCTTATTTATGACACTTGCAAATATTGTCACACTGATTGTTTTTGAGACAGATGAGGGTGAGACTCAATGACGAAAAAATTATGTACAAAAAATAAGTTTCTTTTGAATTGAATCTTTCTATCTCATTGAGCACCTGATCGATTCTTGTAATGATCGATTCTTGTAACTATTATTCAGTAAAGAAAGCTTCATTTTCTCTACAAATTTTGTCATACGGATCACTATTTTCCAAAGTTTTTAAATATCAGATAATGTTTTGGAAAGCAGTAATTCATATATATGCAATTTCAGTATGCCATGAATAGAAAATAAAACACTAGAGGCATTCTGTAATATTTCAACTTTTTAGAACAGTATTATGCAAGAAAAAAGTAGCTGACCGTTACAGATATAATAAAATTGTATTTTTGCTAGTGACTTTTCATAATAATGCTTTGAAAACCAGATGGATTCATCATGCAAAGACAGCCCGCTTAAGTGTACTTTTGGTAATTTGGATGCTTCAAGTCACCAAAGTGCTAACCCATAATCACAGAAAAAGGCTGCAAAATATTTGAGACTTTTCTCCCTAACAAAGCAAACTACTGTTGAGTGATTCTGGCCTGAAGTTCCATGCTGAATATACAATTTGTCTCTATTTTAAATACATTCTGCTGACAAAATTTGAGCCTCTACAAAGATATTGTTTAACCTTCTTCCAATTATCGTAACAAATGAAAAAAGTTCAGATCGATTAATGAGACTCTGGAAAATAAACAAAAAATTTCAGCAAGTATGGTTGAACCCTGCAACGAATTCTGGCTTCTGTTACAGCTTCAGCTTCATTTGAAGATGATGTACCTCAAACTTCAGATCGACGTAAAAGTAATTTAAAATCCTATATGAACTGCAAAGTTAATACAGCATAAAACTTAATAACCAGTAAAGTGGTGTATGCTTGTGGACTTGATCTGGATATGTTATAGCAGCCGGGAGGTTCAGGTGAACAATACTGCATAAACTGCTCTGATTACACTCGGTTGTAGCATGACTTGAAAGAAAAAGTTTTCATCTCTACTCATGTTGACAAAATTCAGATTCTTACACTGGCATCAAGAACTTGTTCTATTTAAAAAAATATTCAGGAGAGTTTTATCTCAAAATATGATCAAAGCCGACAGAAAACAAACAAGGTGTGCTAGTAGTATTACGCAAAAACCACAGCAAAGATCTTTCTAATGACACAATGGACTGAGCACTTGAACTTTTTGAGTGTGATGAGCTCAGGGGAGTCTACTCATGCATGAAACACTTTCAGTCAGAATTGATAGAATAAATGTACGGAAACAAAAATAACTGCTGCTAAGTAGATTGAAATATATATAAAAACAAAGATGCTGTAACTTACCAAACGAAAGTGTTGGTATGTTGATAGAGACAATAAAAACAATAAAAAACACACACACAAATTTCAAGCTTTTGCAACCCAAGGTTGCTTCATCAGGAAAGAGGGAAGGAGAGCGAAAGACGAAAGGATGTGGGTTTTAAGTGAAAGCGTAAGGAGTCATTCCAATCCTGGGAGCGGAAAGACATACCTTAGGGAGAAAAAGGTACAGGTATACACTCTCGTGCGCACATGCACGCACGCACACACACACACACACACGCACGCACGCACGCACACGCACACACACACACACACACACACACACACACACACACACACATCCATCCGCACATATACAGACACAAGCTGACATATGTAATTACTTATCAAAATTAACATTGTCACACATATTTTCTAAATTCTGTGAACTCACTCATTCCTCAGCAGTCTGTGTGTGTGTGTGTGTGTGTGTGTGTGTGTGTGTGTGTGTGTACATGCGCGCACAGTGCAATTCAAAATGTCTTCAGTAAGGACAACATATTTTTGGATTTTTTGTTGCTTATTGGAGTTACCCGCAGGCATTAATAAAGTCAATGAACATATCACCGAACATAAATACTTTAAGCTCTGTGTGATGTCACTATAACCATCAAAACTACATTGATCACTACATCAGTCCCCCACTAGTGTCAGCAATACTTTGCATTGAGATGAACGTGGTGTCCTCTTCACCCAATCACTTGCTTCATGGAGTCCATTGGGGTATTTTATGGACTACAATTCACTGCCCTCTCCTATGAACCATGGACCTTGCCATTGGTGGGGAGGCTTGCGTGCCTAAATGATACAGATGGCCGTACCGTAGGTGCAACCACAACGGAGGGGTATCTGTTGAGAGGCCAGACAAACGTGTGGTTCCTGAAGAGGGGCAGCAGCCTTTTCAGTAGTTGCAGGGGCAACAGTCTAGATGATTGACTTATCTGGCCTTGTAACACTAACCAAAACAGCCTTGCTGTGCTGGTACTGCGAATGGCTGAAAGCAAGGCGAAACTACAGCCGTAACTTTTCCCAAGGGCATGCAGCTTTACTGTATGGTTAAATGATGATGGCATCCTCTTGGGTAAAATATTCCGGAGGTAAAGTAGTCCCCAATTTGGATCTCCGGGCGGGGACTACTCAGGTGGACGTTGTTATCATGAGAAAGAAAACTGGCATTCTAAGGATCGAAGCATGGAATGTCAGATCCCTTAATCAGGCAGGTAGGTTAGAAAATTTAAAAAGGGAAATGGATAGGTTAAAGTTCAATATAGTGGGAATTAGTGAAGTTCGGTGGCAGGAGGAACAAGACTTTTGGTCAGGTGAATACAGGGTTATAAATACAAAATCAAATAGGGGTATTGCAGGAGTGGGTTTAATAATGAATAAAAAAATAGGAGTGCGGGTAAGCTACTACAAACAGCATAGTGAACGCATTATTGTGGCCAAGATAGACACGAAGCCCATGCCTACTACAGTAGTACAAGTTTATATGCCAACTAGCTCTGCAGATGATGAAGAAATTGATGAAATGTATGATGAAATAAAAGAAATTATTCAGGTAGTGAAGGGAGATGAAAGTTTAATAGTCATGGGTGACTGGAATTCGAGAGTAGGAAAAGGGAAAGAAGGAAACATAGTAGATGAATATGGATTGGGGGTAAGAAATGAAAGAGGAAGCCGTCTGGTAGAATTTTGCACAGAGCATAACTTAATCATAGCTAACACTTGGTTCAAGAATAATAAAAGAAGGCTGTATACATGAAAGAATCCTGGAGATACTAAAAGGTATCAGATAGATTATATAATGGTAAGACAGAGATTTAGGAACCAGGTTTTAAATTGTAAGACATTTCCAGGCGCAGTTGTGGACTCTGACCATAATCTATTGGTTATGAACTGTAGATTAAAACTGAAGAAACTGCAAGCTGGTGGGAATTTGAGGAGATGGGACCTGGATAAACTGACTAAACCAGAGGTTGTACAGAGTTTTAGGTAGAGCATAAGGAAACAATTGACAGGAATGGGGGAAAGAAATACAGTAGAAGAAGAATGGGTAGCTCTGAGGGATGAAGTAGTGAAGGCAGCAGAGGATGAAGTAGGTAAAAAAATGAGGGCTAGTAGAAATCCTTGGGTAACAGAAGAAATATTGAATTTAATCGATGAAAGGAGAAAATATAAAAACGCAACAAATGAAGCAGGCAAAAAGGAATACAAACGTCTCAAAAATGAGATCGACAGGAAGTGCAAAATGGCTAAGCAGGGATGGCTAGAGGACAAATGTAAGGATGTAGAGGCTTGTCTCACTAGGGGTAAGATAGATACTGCCTACAAGAAAATTAAAGAGACCTTTGGAGAAAAGAGAGCCACTTGTATGAATATCAAGAGCTCAGATGGAAACCCAGTTCTAAGCAAAGAAGGGAAAGCAGAAAGGTGGAAGGAGTATGTAGAGGGTCTATACAAGGGTGATGTACTTCAGGACAATATTATGGAAATGGAAGAGGATGTAGATGAAGATGAAAAGGGAGATATGATATTGCGTGAAGAGTTTGACAGAGCACAAAGACCTGAGTCAAAGAAGGCCCCAGGAGTAGACAAATTCCATTGGAACTACTGACAGCCTTAGGAGAGCCAACTTTGGTTGGTATGAATGTTTTTATTCTTTTTATTATAATGGTCACACATCTTATCTTGGCCCTTCTGTGATTGGTGGGCATCCGCTGACTGTGTGCCTCTGGACTGTTTATGGTCTTTGCCAACCGTAGCTACATTGTAGTACCCTGCGCCTTAGCCATTGTGAATCTGGTGTTGATTCATATGTGGTGTTGTCGACTGTGAGTGACAATATTATTTACAAAACTGAGAGAAGAGGTTGTTCAACATCAAATCCACATACTCTGATGACTCCTTTGCAAAAAAGAACTATTATCCAAATTGTACTTCAAATGTACGCTGACTGCCCTGAGAGCAGTTGATGGCAGGGCTTGTCCCAACATCCAATGCGCTACAAACCACATGCAAGCCTCAGCTCTCAGCACCTAAGTAAAAGTGTGTGATGAGTAGTAGTATAGTATATGCATTTATTACCATAACTGTGTGTTTCTTGTATATCGAAATCGGTGCTGATGCAAATTTTTATGAATTTTTGTGTTGCATAATTAGTTGTTGGTAATTATGTTGGTCTGTGATAAGTAAGTATGGCAGAATTAGTTTTATCTACATTGGTGAGGTTTGTTATATTAGTTACATGAGCAATTTTTGGTTTTTTGGTAGTGCAGGCTTCATCTTAGAAACATAGGTCAACTGAAGTTTCAGATAATGGATTTGTTGTGTGTGGTTTTGTGGTATCATAGATTTCATATGAACTAATAAGTCCCCTCTTTGGGGAATATGGTCTTGTAGAAGCACTGTCTGTGTGACAGAGAGACTTGTGTGTTTGCCAAAAGCTTAGGACTAGGCCAGTGGAAGCACAGCTACTGACAGGGTCTCCTATGCCGGACAGGTCTCAGTGGATGAACCAGATTAAGTATCACACAACACCCATCTCTCCTCTATCCACATCCACAGTCCTCCCCCAAATTCCAAGATATCCAACCCAAAGTGTGATGTGATCCAAGCCAAGGGGTGTATGGTACCTGGGAAGATTTATCATTAACATAGCCTCAGTGATATGAGGTGACATCCCTGAGTAAATGGCCTTGTACCACACACACACACACACACACACACACACACACACACACAGTTGGGTTCTCTTCTAACTTACAAAAAGAAAACACAAAAATTTTAATTTTTTTCTACTTATTTTTTTTTTCCTAATTTGGAGTCACAGAATGCTAACTTCCTTGTTATATTACTAGATACAACTGATATTATAAACAGTAACTTCGCTTCTATCAGTATTATGTAAATATTTACTACTAAAAATTGCATTTTTATGAATTATTTACTTGAAAGTCCCCATCACAAAACCTTAAGAAAACTGCACAATATATTGTCTGGTTAATGTGTCGTCGTCGTCAACCTCTTCATCTCAGATTTACTGCAACCCACATCCTTCTAAATTTGCTTAGTGTATTCATCTCTTGGTCCTCCTCTACAATTTTTACCCTCCATGTTCCCCTCCAATACTAAATTGGTGATCCCTTGATGCTTCAGAATGTGTCCTACCATCCGGTCCCTTCTTCTATTCAAGTTGTGCCACAAATTCCTCTTCTCCTCAATTCTATTCAGTACCACCTCATTAGTTAAGCAGTCCATCCACCTAATTTTCAGCATTCTTCTGTAGCACCACATTCGAAAGCTTCTATTCTCTTATTGTCACAGTGTTTATTGTCCACATTTCACTTCCATACATGACTACACTCCATACAAATACTTACACTTAAATTTATTCTCAATGTTAACAAATTTCTCTTCTTCAGAAACGCTTTCCTTGCCATAGCCAGTCTACATTTTACTAGTGTTACTAGTTACTGCACTCAATGTGGGGAACATTTTTCTGTGTAATGAGCTAGAATTTTTTCTACATTCTGCATATTTCACATCACTGAATTTCTAATCTGTCTGTTTATAACAAACGAGTGGAGAACTTGCTGTGAATCATTCTACATAGAGTTTTGCATTTAATTTCAACTTTTTGTTAGATACAAATGTTAGTGAGAAAATTCAGTTGTGAAAGGGTGAGGTGTGTGGACTATGGAGGAAGACACAAGAAGCTGGTGTTAAAGAAAAGTGAAAAACACTTCATAATTGTTGGAAATCTGACACAGGTGTTGTAGGAATGTCTTGGTCTTCAAGTAACCATTTCCATCACATCCAAAGTGTGAAAATTGTTGTACTTGCTACAACAAGAAATTTAATGATAACCCACCTGAATGATTACAGTCACCGGAATGTGAAACTGAAGAAGAAGGTAGTGCTGATGTTTACATTCCAGCATGTGAAGTAGCTGATGTGTTGCGGGTAATGTAGATGCATTTGGTGCAGAACCTGAAGATAGTGACATGTGCATCAACTGTGACATGTGATTTCAAAACCTACTATCTCGGCAGTCACCTTTACCAAGAAGGCACAATTACTGACACTGTTATCAGATGGCTACTCCCAGCAGCAGATACAGAAGAACATACCACATTCTCACATTATTTCATTTCAGAAGCTCGTAAACTAGAGAATGAAAAAGGTATCTGGGCATGCCCAGATTCATACTGGGGGCATCCATTGCAAGATGATACACTTAATGTTGGTCTGAAATATTACCTAAGTGATGACAAAGATTGAAGCAGGCAAAGACCTAAATCAGAGTGACGTTATCTGTTAATAAAAATGGTGAAAAAGTTAAAAAGGTAAAAAGATGAATGACAAGATCAGTAAGAGAAGCATATCTCCTAATGACATAGGAGAAGCCAAATTTAATGACTGGTCTCTCAAAATTACTCCTCACAACCAAAATGAGTAAAATTCCAGCCAGTGAAGGAAGTATGCACATGTATTTACTACACTAATTTGAAACTTATTTGTTTCACAATAAGTAGTGCCACAGGGAAGAACTACACACAGATGGATCTGATGCTTTTGTGTCTATGCCAAGAGCTGAAAGATAAATGTTGGTTGTAGAAGTGTGCAGTGTGTCCTGGTAGTGAAGGAATGACCGTTGAAGCATTACACCTATTGACAATGACATAAGGGAGGAAGGAGAGTTAGTGTAGATGACAATAGAGCTACGGAAATTTGAAACAGAAGTTAGTCATTAGATCATGAAAGGAGTAGATCATCATATCCACAGGATTCAGAGACAGGCAATAGCAGAAGTAAAATCAGATACATCTCAGAATACAGACACATCAGTTCTTCATTTTGGTTTTGCTGAGGTCTGGTCTGTTGCTTTGCAGAATGTATTTCAGAGGAACCGCTGAAACACATCACTACTGTCAATATTTACATGTGTTGCTCAATACCTTGGAACATCACATCACAGTTTTGCTATTGCCAGTAATGATCTCATTTGCAACAGTGCACATGCATGCTATGTGGTCAGCACAATAATTGATGACATAGTATCTAGAGGCCATACATTTCCTATACATGTGTATATGGCTGATGGTGCAGCATCTCATTTTAAAAACCACTTTTAGCTTTCTAAGCTTGGAAAATGCTGTGCCAGATTTATGACAAAAATGGGTATTTTCAGTGTATGTGATGGGGAAAGAGGTCTCTGTAAACATCTTGCAACAAGATTTAATCCTGATTATGAAGCTAGAGATGCTGTAAGAGATGCTACTGGATTTGTACAAGCTGTATGAAAACTATTACAAAACAAAATTCTTACTTCTAAATGGAAGTACATTAGGGGAATTCCATAAAAAAAGGGCACAAGAGAGGTCTGCTATGAAGCCAGTGGTAGAAATTCAGTCAAGTCACAGCTGGGTTGCATCCTGCAGTGGCACATACATTGCAAGAACAGTTCTCTAGTTATGCAGTCAGTTACTGTGTGTGAAATGCAAATACCTCGGTATACTTTAGGAGACTTTGTTATTAGCAACTTCATTTCTTGTTTCTATGACAATCAGTGGTGGGTGGCACAAATTATTTGTGTCTCTCATGAGTTGCAAAATGTAACCCTCTCCTTTACATCTTATGCTCCTGCAAATTCTTTCAAATGGCCATCATCAACAGATCAGTGTGCAGTTCCTATTTCCCAAGTACTGCTCTTGTTGGATCATCCTTGTCCATGTGCAAATTCAGCTTGGCTATACATGTTCAATGGTGAGCAGATGAAAAAAAATTGGACTCATTTCAACAGTGCAAAGTTGAGTGTTACAGTGTAGGCAATTTTAATTCATGAAATGTCATAAAGAAGTAAAATCATATCAGAAGACAAAAAGATATCAGAAACAGGAAATTGTATATATAAAGCTATTTCTATACCCAATTTTTTTTATAAAATGCTTGAACAAAATGAAAAACTGTTTTCCAACTCACTTACAAAGATGTAAAATAATTATTTCAACTACGATATACCTGTTTTGCATTACATTTAGTCAATATTAGCACTCAATTTACATTTTTATGTGTCCAGGATTTTTTGACCATGAGAACAGCTAGGTCTAAAATTTTGCACCGCAAAATATTGCCCGCTCTGTACCTCCCGTAACTACAATGACCAACATACCATGCAACATTTAACATATTCAGGATGGGGATTTCAGAGAAAATAATTTATATGGAATCTAAAAATTTCAGATTCTCTCATCTTTATGTACAAATATTTTGATAGTTTAAAACTTTCAGGCATTAATGTTATAGCTGACAGTTAGCAGTCTTTCCAGTTTATCACTTCCCAAGGCAGTTAACATCCTATGACTAGTCATATTTTCAAAACATAATTTTGAAGTTTGCTAAAAGTAACAAATTTGCATAGTTTATTTTTCCAAATTGAAGATGAAAAAAGCTCAGAAGTGTGTACGTCTCAATAATGAGTGATGGTACTGTCAACAAGGTTTTTATTTAAAAAGGAACAGATCTCTACCACTTGTACTTTTTTATTACAATTTTTTTATTCTCCCTTTTGTTACCATGTTTTCAAAAACACACTCATTTAGAGAAGTCTTTAACATTTTAACAAATCATGAGAAAATCAAAATATTTTAGTTCTTGAGGTGCATCTCATGGAATTTCAATATATATATTTTTTTCAGAAAACTTTGAAGTAATGGTGTGACACATTCACTCATGACCTGTACGATTTGAGATGAAATTGCCCAGAGTTGGACAGTGTGACAAAAGTTCAAGAAATGGAATCAGTTACTGACAAGTACACCTACCCAAGGCATACACTTCAGTTTTGATCAACTTTGAATTTGCTGTAGTGTACAGCATAATAAGAGAGACGTACATCTTTTCTTTGTGCCCATACGGTTGTTCAGCGGGCGGAACAGCCCCTAGAAAACAGTTGAGTTTAATGTTTCTGGATGAATATAGTGGTGGTGGTGATGATGATGATGTGTTTAAAACATCTAAACTACTGGGTCATCAGTACCTCCATTTCGTTGCAGAAACACACAAAAATGTAAAAAGCGGAAAAGTGGGGACTTGATGCACCAACTATATAGTCAAGTCAAAGAGTTTGAAAAACACAACAGGTAAAAGAAAATAGAGATAACACATGCAGTATCTTGCACAAGAGGCTCTAAAGGCACAAGGTGAGGGGGTAACAAAAGTAACCTGAAGTCACATGGGGGATATCTGCCACAGGGGCAGGCTCTCCCTTCCACAACCACGCCTAACACTGAAAATGGAGCAGTATCACAGTTTAGTGTAAAATCTGCTCTCACTCAGGAAAGGCAACACTTTGGTTGTGGCTGTCTCACCATCTGCAAGCATCTGAGGTAGTGAGATAGGCAAGCTGAGGGTATTCTGCAGACAGGCCAACAGGACCACTCAACAAGAACATGCACTACTGTCGGTCAACAACTGCAGCTGAAGAGAGGGGGATCCTCCCAACGCAGAAGGAACTTGTGGGCGAGTCTTGTGTGGCCAATGCGTATGCGGAACATCAAAACGGCATCTTTCCAAGAGGCCTGGAAAGATGTATTCCACACCTTAGTGGACCCTTTAATCATGCTCAACTTGTTTTGGGCCACAGTAGCCTGTCATTCCAATTCCCTGAGCCTCAAAATATTGAGTTGCAGTAATAATTGTAAGTCAGTGTCCGGTATTCCAATGTCAAGTTGATCTCCTGTAGTTGCATCTTGAATCAGACAGCCCGCGATTTCATTTCCTGGAATGTCAATGTGTTTCAGTGTCCAGATGAAGGTCACTGTCTTTCCAGAGCTGTAGAGGTCAACCAGTACGCCCTGGATGTTGCTGACCAAAATATTGTTGGGACAACACTGGGATATATCTTTTAAGCAACTCATAAAATCGCTACAGATCAGAAAGTTCATCGTGGCCAGGAATTTGGTGTACCACGAAGCCTGAGATATGCCAACCAACTCTGCTACGTATACACTGCAGGCACTTGGCAGAGAGAGCTTTTGTGCCCTTGCACGTGCAAAAGTGTAACCAACCATGATGTTGACTTTTGATCTGTCTGTGTAGATGCATACCAAATTAGAATGATCATGTAGGATCCGATGAAACAGATATTATCAGAAAAGGGTGGGATCAACATCCTTCTTGGGGCCACAAAAGAGGTCCAACCATATCACAGGACAAGGTACAGCCCACAGGAGGGGGAGTGGGAGTAGAGAGAGAGCTCTAGGAAAACAGACTTAAAGAGGCCGTCGGAGGTCCTTCAGTAGAGTACCGAGTCTGATACTAGCTGGTCAGTTTAGGGTGCTGCGCACACAGTCTGAACTGTTGGTTGTGGGACAGAGTTGAGTGACATGGGTGAATAGGCATCCAACAGATCTAAACCGCAGCAGTAGAGATGATGCTGCCGACCCATAGGCCACACATCCATGGTCCAAACAGGAAAAAATCAGCGCTTTGTAAAATCTCAGAACTACGCAGTCTGCGCCACACGAGGAGTTACTAAGAAAACAGAGCACATTTAGCTTCATCACGCAAGTTACCTTGAGCCAGCCATGTGGCAGCCAAGTAGCTTGTTGTTCAATAAAATACCCAAGAATTGGAAAGTTTCAACAGCTTCAAGTTTCATCAAGACAAATCTCCGGGTGTGGGTGCACAGAGTGGTGTCGGCAAAAATGTGGAACTTGTGATTTTGCAAGTGAAAATTGATAGCTGTGACTCAGGGGCCCAGTTATACACACTCCAGACAGCCACCTGAAGTTGGCACTCAGTGGTGTGCAGTGATGAAAAGGCAGAGTACAGGCAGATATCATCCACATACAGTGATGGAGAAGCTGTGGGACCCACTGCATTTACAATACTATTGACAGCGATAGCGAATAGTTTTACACTTGGAACCAATCCCTGAGGGACTCGTTTCCTGTACATATTGGTTGCTGAGAGTCAAACCTATCCTGACCCAAAAAAGTTAGACAGATAGGAAATTCTGGATAAAAATGGCGAAGCTGCGCTGAAAAACTCCACTCGTGCAAGGCTGATAGCATGTGATGTTGCCAGGTCGTATCCTATTGCTTCTGTTGGTGATGCACAAAAGCACTGCTCACAGGTGATTCCATATGAACCAAATGATCTGTTGTGGACCAGAAAGCCTGAAAACAACCTCGAAATAGTGATATATGCCCTACAGCTTCAAGGTACCAACAAAGATGGCGGTTCACCATTTTGTTCCAATAGCTTACACAGTTCATTCATCAGAGAGATTGGCCAGTAGATATTTAAATGTGTGTGTCCTTTCCCAGTTTCACAACAGGAATAATAATACCTTCCCGCCATTGAGAGGGAAATTCTCCTTACAATTAAAAAGCCCACGGTATGTTTCATACTGTCAGCACAAATATGTCTGAGCATTTGGTTGTGGATTTTGATGGGTCATGTGGCCATATCTCGACACACTACCAAAGCACTGTAAAGTTCCCATTAACTAAAAGGGGCATGCATGGAAGCATAGCAGGCAGTGCTCAATAAGGTGTTTCCAGGTCAGGAAATGAAGATGGTAGTTACTACATGTGGAAACTTCAGTGAAGTGTGTCACAAAACAGTCAGCAAGTACAAGAGGTTCAGTGCGGATGTTACCTTTTACAAGGATGCCAGGAACCACAATCTGTGGTGGATGCCGCAAATGAGGCGAAGTTTAGTCCATACTTCGGATGATGGGGTGTAGGACTACATAGATGATACATATTGCTCTCAACACTTCTGCTTCCTTTTCTCCGTCAACAACCACGCTTTCCCCCGGGGTCTCTTGAATGCTATTAAATTATCAATAGAAGGATGGCGCTTGTCTCGAAGTGCCCTGCAGCATTCGCTGATAACTGTGGCTATATCTTCAGACTACCATAGTACCGGTGGTCGCCCAGATGAGCCGGAGAAGTTAGGTATCACTGCTGCTGCAGCATGAATAATAGTATCAATAATATCCTTTACCACTTTGTTGATATCCATCACATGCCTGGCTGCAAAAGTGACTGTAGAGGACAAAGCCTGCCAGTCAGCTTTCGATGTGATGAACGTAGAGCATGTTCCAGATGTCTGCAAGTGGAGAGGGAGAGAATGATAGGAAGATGGTCACTGTCACAAAGATTGTCATGGGCATGCCACTGAATCAGGGGTAAGATACTCGGGCTGCAAACTGTGTGATCAATGGCTGAGTATGTTGCGTGGGTTGCACTGAAATGTGTTGCAGCTCTAGTATTGAGTAGGCAGATGTCCAATTCTGCAAGGAGGTGTTCTAGCACTCTGCCACTGTGAGGGAGGCTGTCGCCGCCCCCATAGAGAATTATGGGCATTAATTTCCCTCAATAAGAGGAAGACGGGTGGTAGCTTTCCATTAACTCTAATAGCTCATGATACTGAAAAGATCCATCAGGGGGTTGATAAATATAACACATTATCATCTGACCTGACAAGCAGACAATGTCCACAGCCTCTAGTGCATTGGTTAGGGGCACCTGCTCACTGGGTGTATCAGAGTGGAGGGCAATCTCATGGCATTAATGCAATTGGTACAGTAAGGTTTATAGTTTTTCAGAGCAGGGAGATGTGTTGCCGTTAACTGCATTTCCGAAATGCTATGCCACTTACAGAATAAGTAGCCATTAAATGACAGAGTTTGGACAGATGGTGATAGCAGCCATTATAGTTCTACGAGAAGATAGTTGGAACCAGGTCTAGAAAGTGGTGAATGGAAAAGATGGTGTGTGTACTTTGCTTCCAGGTTGTAGTCCAACTAACTGTATGATCTGTCATCAGTGTGCATAGGCTTGACCTCTGCATGGAAGGTAAGCGGAACATCCCAGAGGACCATATTTTTCTTCAGCCTGGATGCTGGAGGATGATGAGGCATCTCTGGCCAAACCAATGGTGTGGGAACCACCAGCACTACAGGTGCTGGGGGCGAGGGAGCTAACACTCCATCCCCCAACTGTAGGGCAGGCCCTGGAATACAACCAGGGCCAGGTGTCTTGCGAGACCTCATCACTGCATGAGGTATGGACTGTGACGTAACAGTAGCAAAATTTGAGATCATATCAGTCGGATAATGTCTTTCAAACTTTTTCTTTGCTTCTTGTGACGAAGCTAGCTGGGATATTTTTATTTCCCCTCTTGTTTTGCCATTTGCCTCATTAAAATTCTTTTTACTTTTAACTATTTACCATTAACATACATGAGTATAATCTGCATGTTCATAAAGGAGATAGGTTGCCCCTCAGTTTTAAAGAGTATAACACCAGATCTAATTTTGTGCTTAGTTTTAAGTATGTAAATGATTTTCTAATTTATTTGGACTATTCCTAGTTAGGATCTTTTGTTATAGGGTGAAATCAGTAATTGTTTTGTAACTTAAATTCTATTGTTGACTTATAAACAAATATAAATTCTATAATAACTGTAAACATTTGGAAGACAAAAACTAGCAGTCTTAAAGTACCTATTTGGCTCTATTCGAAAACATGTTAGCAAAGCCAGCCCTTAATTAATTCCCAGGTAATTAACAGTTTTGTCAAAAGTATTGTTTGTGTAATGATATCTGTTAATTTCATCATTTAAACAAATAATTTGGCTTAACCCCTGTAGTAGAAGAAACTGTTAAAAAGAACCTATGTCTTGATGACTTCAGTTAACTTAATGAGTTAAGTCTTAATTGTAATTTCTGTAAATTGAACAATGTATAGTTTCAGTACCTATTATTGTGATGATATATAAGGGCTCGATTTTTGGTCACGACACAGTCAGTCCACGGCTGAGTTTTAGACGAGGAACCTGTGTTGGTTAGAACAACAACAATGTATCAACTTAACAGTGAAATAAGTGTTACACCAATAGGCCGTGTGTTAAAACCAATGACAGTGTCTGCTCCATACATACCTGATTATTCCGAAAGAACTGTGAATGTGAATTATGTGGTTATGTTTTTAATGCTCGTTGTTGTTCAACAGGAAACTCTTGTAGCAATATGTGGATATTCGCCTGCTAACTATTAATGAGGCTTATGGGACGTTAGAACAATGGTCCACTGGCCACATATAACTGTGTATTATTGGGAAGGTGTTGTTAAAAGTGAAAGTAAAAGACTGGACTGCAACTGTGCATTTGTCGGCTACATAATTGTAGTAGTTGCACTTCCAAAACCTATTTTCAGCCAGTGTAGCAATGCAGTATGTCGACACCGAGGACGATCAACGAAGAAATAAATCAAAGAAGGCGAACCACTACAATCTCGGTAAGACAGTCAGTTAAGCATTTTACACTCTTGAATTTTCTTCTTCCTTTTGAACACACAACTGCAGTGAACAAGGAGGGTATGGTTCTGGACAGTTGACACATTGAGGGGGTTGGTCTCAAGGGTTGCCCTCACGGGGGTACCCGTCCACATGCCCTGCAGATAGCCTCACTAGAACAGTGGGAGGACATGTATCTGAACCTTTGGCATCTAAAATCTCTCATTGGAGGAGGAGGCAAAACATTGCATCCAATGGCCAGGGTACAAGCCCCAATGTCCACTATTATCCTTGGTTCTCCTATGTATGCAACAAACAAAATGGTCTCCACGTCACCCACATTATCTCACAGTGCTTCATCAAACTGTAGCATTACGTCCCAATAGAAGATAATGCCTTGGATTCTATTGAGTGCATTATGAGGAGAAATGGTGACTGGTATATCTTCTATCTGTGACACAGGCCTGAAGCACCCATGATTGGTTGGCATTCGATGTTTTGATTGGCAAAGATCCATTTCTCATCTTCCCTATAGCAGCAAACACCCCCCCACCCCCAAAACCGATTTTTAATATATTCAACGAAAACAGTGGCTTTGTTTTAGCGAAAGATTTACTGTCAGTTCTGCAACAAACCCAGGACTCGGCAATCTGGTCACTTCCATTTCCCCTTACCTGGCTCTTGTCTTGAGGTGTGCTCAAAGACGGAAATACCATAGGATTGTATACCTTTGCATTAAAATCACTGTTCCTGACTGATGAGCCAGCTGTGTTGGCGTGGTCACCGTTAAATCTGATCCGTTTCATTGAACACCATCCACCCCTATGCCACTCACTCTCGTTGGAGGCTCTCTCAGTGGGCACCACACTGCCAAGGCAAAGACCAGCTGGCACGGTAGCCGTTTGCCAGAGTGCCAGTACCCTGAAATGTATAGATACCTACTCCTTGGCTGACACGGGGAGGTTACTTAGGCATCAGCAGTGCGAGCCCTGTGTTGTCAGGGGGCTACCACCAGAAGGGTACATGACAATACTACCACAATGGACTAGCTACCGTGCTGGATCTTGGGAACAAAGATAGATCCACTTGAGTGGTAGGTGCAAAAGATAACAGTGCACAGTGGAGATTTAATGCACCACAGTAAGGTGTCCTCCCCCAAATGGCCCACACTTCACTAAAATTTGGAAAGTGGAGGTCAAACCAAGAAATAGAGACCAGAATTTAAATAGCCGAAAAATGTGACAGATATATATATATATATATATATATATATATATATATATATATATATGTCTGTCTGCTTGTGTCTGTGTATGTGTGGGTGGATGTGTGTAAGTGTGCAAATGTGTACCCGTGATGGATATGTGTGTGTGTGCGCGCGCGCGCGAGTGTATACCCGTCCTTTTTTCCCCCTAAGGTAAGTCTTTCCGCTCCCGGGATTGGAAAAACCCACATCCTTTCGTCTTTCCCTCTCCTTCCCTCTTTCCTGATGAGGCAACAGTTTGTTGCGAAAGCTTGAATTGTGTGTGTGTGTGTGTGTGTGTGTGTGTGTGTGTGTGTGTGTCTATTGACCTGCCAGCGCTTTCGTTCGGTAAGTCACATCATCTTTGTTTTTAGATATAAAAACAAAGATGATGTGACTTACCGAACGAAAGCGCTGGCAGGTCGATAGACACACAAACAAACACAAACACAAACACACACACACAAAACTCAAGCTTTCACAACAAACTGTTGCCTCATCAGGAAAGAGGGAAGGAGAGGGAAAGACGAGAGGATGTGGGTTTTAAGGGAGAGGGTAAGGAGTCAGTCCAATCCCGGGAGTGGAAAGACTTACCTTAGGGGGAAAAAAGGACGGGTATACACTCGCACACACACACACACATATCCATCCACACATATACAGACACAAGCAGACATATTTGAAGACCAATTTGTCTTTAAATATGTCTGCTTGTGAGATGTCTGCTTGTGTCTGTATATGTGTGGATGGATGTGTGTGTGTGTGTGTGTGTGTGTGTGTGTGTGTGTGTGTGTGTGTGTGTGCGCGCGCGAGTGTATACCCGTCCTTTTTTCCCCCTAAGGTAAGTCTTTCCGCTCCCGGGATTGGAATGACTCCTTACCCTCTCCCTTAAAACCCACATCCTTTCGTCTTTCCCTCTCCTTCCCTCTTTCCTGATGAGGCAACAGTTTGTTGCGAAGGCTTGAATTTTGTGTGTGTGTTTGTGTGTCTATCGACCTGTCAGCGCTTTCGTTCGGTAAGTCACATCATCTTTGTTTTTAGATATATTTTTCCCACGTGGAATGTTTCCCTCTGTTATATATATATATATATATATATATATATATATATATATATATATAAAAAGAAAGATGATGAGACTTACCAAACAAAAGCGCTGGCAGGTCGATAGACACACAAACAAACACAAATATACACACAAAATTCTAGCTTTCGCTGTGTGCGAGTGTATACCTGTCCTTTTTTCCCCTTAAGGTAAGTCTTTCCGCTCCCGGGATTGGAATGACTCCTTACCCTCTCCCTTAAAACCCACATCCTTTCATCTTTCCCTCTCCTTCCCTCTTTCCTGATGAGGCAACCGTTGGTTGCGAAAGCTAGAATTTTGTGTGTATATTTGTGTTTGTTTGTGTGTCTATCGACCCGCCAGCGCTTTTGTTTGGTAAGTCTCATCATCTTTCTTTTTAGATATATTTTTCCACGTGGAATGTTTCCCTCTGTTATATATATATATATATATATATATATATATATATATATATATATATATATATGTGTGTGTGTGTGTGTGTGTGTGTGTATTTATCACAAATGGGCTAGAAGTATCTCTATATCACTGTATGCATGCCCCATGTGTGTCTTCTTCAATGCCAGTTTGTCTTGTTGGGTTGTTTAATACGCTTTTCCCAGGAAAAATATACATATTTTTAATGTTAAAAATATATCAGCTCAACCACTTGTTTATAGTGTAAAACACTAAGATTGACGCTTTTCGGAAGTCATGCTTCCATCATCAGAATAATAAAAAGTAAAAGAACCTGTTAAAACTCGCTAAAATGGAACATGCACCAGGCACAAGAAGAGAAAAATTGTGAACTGCAATTTCTCGACGTAAGTATTAGGAAACAAAATGGTAGGCATGTTTTTAAAATATTTAGGAAACCAACCACAACTGATGTGTTTATACAAAATAATTCCTGCCATCCTAATAGCCAGAAACTTCCTGCTTCTAGATCTTTGATAGATAGAGCCTTTAGAGTCCCTATGAATGAAGAAGACAGAATGACTGAGCTGAACATCGTGAAACAACAAGCCAGAGCTAACGGATATCACCAAAACTTTGTCAATAAATTAATATGACAGAAACAGCACGCGAATGCAAGGAAGAATAACGCAAATAATATTACGAGAGTCACAATACCATACTTTGGTGATATTTCGCAAAAAGTGGCTAACATTTTCAAACCTTTTAAAGTTGATACCACTTTTCAGACCAATAATACGTTGCGGTTTTAACTAAGAAATAATTTACAGCATGAAAGCGATAAATATGAGAGAGCTGCGGTCTATAAAATTCAGTGTAACGTGTGCAAGGTAAGCTATGTAGGCCAAACTGGTAGGTCCTTTAAAGTACATTACAAAGAAACTAGCGATGCTTTCCGGCTTAATAATTTCGAAAAGTCAGCTGTAGCCACGCATATTTGGGAAACGGGACACCCCATGTTGGGAATAGATCAGGATCTCGTTATTTTACATAGACAGGACAAAGGCAAAAAGCTTGATCTACTAGAACACCTGGAAATTACGATACATAGCGTGGATAATCAGAACACACTGAATGAACAGCTAACTGGTGATACAAATAACTTTTTCAAATACTTCACTGGTTTCTTTTAGTAACTACATTTTTAGCAATTGGTAGGATACCATCATTTCATGAGGTCCTTGGAACATGTATACATTATCTGTTTGTATAGACATCTCTGTGACTTCCTTGTTTACTTGCGCTTGAGCTCACTTGCATTTCAGTGCCGTGTTTGGCTACGTGATGTGTGGTATCAATGAAGACGCATGGGCGTTTTACAATGATAGAGGAGAGAACCATGTGGTTAAATGTTTAACACCATAGGCAATACCATTTTAGAGTTTTTTTTATATTTTGACGACTATGTGGAGATGCACCTTGGAAGATACAGCTGCAACAAGGGAAGTAGCCATGATGTTTTAATTTTATTATCAATTTTATTGTGCCTGGCACATGTTCCATTTTAGCGAGTTTTAACAGGTTCTTTTACTTTTTATTATTCCGATGATGGAAGCTTGACTTCCAAAACGCGTCAATCTTAGTGTTTTACACTATTAACAAGTGGTTGAGCCGATATATTTTTTAACATTGACATTCACAACCACGACTTCTCATCCAATATGGATAAAATCAAAATACATATCTTTTCCTGGGAAACTTCATGGAATACAAAATATATTTAGTTGTATTTATGTTTTCTCTACATCTGGTTCTTTTTCTTCTTTTCAAGTTGTAACCTTTTCAGATTTAATTATGATATTTTAGATTGTTGGTATGCTACTGTTGTAACATTACTGTAAATCTGTACAATAACGAGCAAACGCAGAATTGTTCAGATCAAAAATACGCTGACTGCACTTTGATTTTTCACACCAAGCACATTGGGCAAATGCAATTTCATGACAGGAGCGGGAAGGAAGAGAGAATTTCTCCTCACTTTCCCGTGGATGATTTTATTGTACACACACACACACACACACACACACACACACACACACACACACACACAATTACTACACAGGGACACAGGGAACACGTCAATGAATCTAAAAAAATATTTTGCATTTTCCATGTGCAAAGTTTGATCAGCCACAATACAATACGATCACTAGCGAAGAAATTACTCTTGCATCTCAGATAGAAGACTTGATTAAAGATGCTACTGGTAATGACATATCTATGAAAAGTCACCACTTTCAGGTTAGAGGAGGAAAGTGCAACACCATATTCTTTTCTAACTGAAGAACATTATTAACAAGATTATGAGGAAATGGTAGAAGACTATAAAAAGCAAAATGTGGTACAGACCTTCAATATAAACAAAAAGCTGTTACATTTTGGTGCTCTGTTAAAAACAAATTTGAAACTGTACAACAAAAGAGCGAGGATGTGTATACACGGGAAGCACAGATGCTGCAGGAGGAGTGACAAATGAAAAGTTATTAGGTATTTCTAAGTATGTATTGAATAAATTTCATATTTCCATGGACAAATCAGTACCACTTCATGATCTGGATATGAAGAGGTGGGCTTTGAAAGCAGGGGATGGTGGTAATTTATCACAACATTTGTTCAACACTTCATCAAAATGGGTTCATAATTTAAAAATAAGATATTGGATTGTTTCTAAGAAAAAACAATAAATTCATCACTCAAGTGCAAATACCAAACAAAGAAGAATTGAGGGGAAAAAGCTTACGAATTTGTGGAGACTGTGAAACCAAAAATTGTGTGGATAGGAGAGACCAAGGTGTATAATTCTGACCAGTCTTTGGAAATGTATCAAGATGAGAATTATCCTTCACATAGACCAAATCTCTGCAAAATCCACGAATGCCTTAACACATAGTTATATGTGCCAGCTGAAATTTAAGCCCCCCCCCCCCCCCCCCAAGCTCATTGTTTTGAAAGAAAAGCCGATAAAGATTTATACAAAGCAGAAAATATCCTTGCTTTGTTGGGTAAGGTAAGCCTTTGACAGGACTTGAATATGAAGTGCTGGGTGGGTGGATTGGGCAGGTCCTGCACCTGGTCTTCCACAGGGATATGATCCCTGTGGCAGAGGGATGGACATGGACATTGTGGAGGTTGGGTGAGAAATGGGAATGATACTGGTTAGGATGTCCCTCATTTCAGGGCATGATGGTATATAAAGACCTGACAAAGGCTGTGGTTCAGTTGTTCCAGTTCGGGGTTGCACTGGGTGGCAAAGAGTTTTCTTTTGTAGCTGGTTCTTGCGGGGTGCATGGAGAAATTGTACACGAAATCTGTTTGCAGACTAGGTCCACGGCATAATGCCTGTCCTGAAGACCTTGGTGAGACTTTTCAGCATACTTGGAAAGGGAATTCTTGATATTGCAGGTACTCTGTCCTCGGGTAGCCAGGATATATGGGACAGAGTTTTTGGTGTGGAAGGGATGGCAGCGGTCAACATGTAGTTACTGTTGGCAGCTGATGGTTTAATGTCGACAAGGAAGCGGATGGAGCCACAAGAGAGGACAACGTGAATGTCCAGGAATGTGGCATGATGGGTTGAGGAGTAGAAGGTGAAGGGGATTGGAGAGAAGGTGTTGAGGTTGTGAAGGAATGAGAATAGGGTGTCTTGGCCCTGAGTCCAGATTCTGAAAATATCATCAATGAAACCAGAATAGGGGTTTGGGGTTTTGGGAGGCTAGGAAGTTTTCCTATATATTGACCATGAACAGGTCTGCTTACAAGAGTGCCATGCACGTGTCCAAGACTGCGCCAAAGATTTGTTTGTATACCTTCCCTTGAAAAGAAAAGTAACTTAATTTCATTCATCAAATTAAACGTTCTGGGAATGAATGCAACTGTGTCATTCATTATTTAAATCATAAAAGAGAAGTAGCTATGAGTTAGGATAAAGTAAGTTAGGTGTACGA
Organism: Schistocerca nitens; assembly: GCF_023898315.1. Taxonomy (NCBI): domain Eukaryota; kingdom Metazoa; phylum Arthropoda; class Insecta; order Orthoptera; family Acrididae; genus Schistocerca; species Schistocerca nitens. The sequence continues at coordinate 509,480,609 of NC_064615.1, forward strand.
CGGATGAGGTAGTCGGTTTGGAGTCTGAAGGACATTTGTGAAAGCTACTCGCATTGGGCTGTGATCTAGTCCCTGTACACCCTCTCCTCTCCTACCACCTGTACCGTGTTATCCCTCAGTATTCTCTGTGCCACTCTAAATTGCTATTTACGTGACAGTTGCATTCATGTCAGAGCTGCTGCTGGTAGCAGTCATGGGTATGAGGTGTGCTTGCTCGTGTGAATGTAGGTGTGGTTTCAGGATGAACAGCCACTGCCAAATGGTTGCCAAGAGCAAATTAGGCCCACCCCTGTAGCACAACATGCAGCGGAACATGACATGCTTGATTTCAATGGCTGCTTCACTACAAACAGGGACATTTGAATGCCCCCCCCCCCCCTCCCCATCATCAGCTTTTCTAAATTGCATAAATGAGAGTTAACCTTACAACACATTCTCTGCTCCCAAAATTGTCCCAACCTCAACCTATGGTAACCTACTGTAACCACAACCCCCACCCAACAGTTCCCACCACCTCTGTCCTATCATCTCCTCCCTTTTTATGTCCCCATCCTCATTGTGTGCCACCCTCTGCTGAAGTACCTTCCTGTTCTTTCCCCTTCCCTGCTCCTCTACATTTCTGCTCCCCGTTGTGTCCTCCACAGTCCACCTCTGGCAGTTTCATGAGGCCACAATCTAGTTCCAGCAAGCTGCGTCAAACACTACTCTTCTAACCCACCCCACCCACCCCCACTCGTACCTTGCTATCCCTTCCCCTTCCCCTTCTCACTCCAGATTTCTATTAAAGGCACAGCTGCATTCTCATGGTCAGAGCTGCTGGTGTAGCAGTCGTGTGTGTGTGTGTGTGTGTGTGTGTGTTTTCTAAGAAGGCTCTGGCCAAAAGCTGGAATGTGTAAAAGTTTTCATTTTGCGTGTCTGCAACTCAGTGGCTGACCATTGTTACAGTGACTAGCAATCTTCCCTTTCCCTAATGATGTTGATATTTCAACCTGGAGTTTCCTTCGTTTAAACTTTTATTTTACAGGTTTTTATATCTGTTACAATTTCAATGGTATGCATTTAGAAATATTAAACTCAATTTTTCACCTCTTAGTGCACATATGGGAACATATAAAAAACTGTGCGTTTCTTATTTTGCTCTACACAACAACACATTCAAAGCCAATCAAAACTATCCCTTGGGTAGGGTAGGGTTACCCATGAGAAGTTTGACAAGATCAACAGCAAATCCTTGTCTAGGTCCCTGAGGAGGAAACAGAAAGAAAAGGAAGGTAAAGAATGTATTCCTAAACATAAATTGTGGGAACTACAAGGCCTTAAACCTGTTGTTGTTGTGGTCCTCAGTCCAGAGACTGATTTGATGCAGCTCTCCATGCTACTCTTTCCTGTGAAGGTTCTTCATATTCAAGTAACCACTGCAACCTACACCCTTCTGAATCTGCTTTGTGAATTCATCCCTTGGTCTCCCTCTACGATTTTTACCCTCCACACTGCCCTCCAATACTAAATTGGTGATCCCTTGATGCCTCAGAATATGTCCTACCAACCGATCCCTTCTTCTTGTCTAGTTGTGCCACAAATTTCTCTTCTCTCCAATTCTGTTCATTGCCTCTTCATTAGTTATGTGATCTACCCATCTAATCTTCAGCATTCTTCTGTAGCACCACATTTCGAAAGCTTCTAGTCTCTTCTTGTCACACTGTTTATCCTCCATGTTTCACTTCCATACATGGCTACACTCCATACAAATGTTTTCAGAAAGGACTTCCCAACACTTAAATCTATTCTTGATGTTAACAAATTTCCCTTCTTCAGAAACACTTTCCTTGCCATTGCCAGTCTACATTTTATATCCTCTCTACTTCAACCATCATCAGTTATTTTGCTTCCCGAATAGCAAAACTCATTTACCACTTTAAGTGTCTCATTTCCTAATCTAGGTTGGTTGGTTGGTTGGTTGGTTGGTTTAAAGAGGGGAGAGAACCAATTTGCTACGTCATCGGTCCCTCGTTCTGATTAAACTAATTCCACAAGCGTGGGAGTGAAACCAACGAGACACACAAAACAAAGCTGGAAGAAAGGAAAAACCATAAGAACGACAGAAGAGCAACAAGCACTACAAAGGAAAAAAAAGAGGACATGAAAAATACAGAGAGACACAGGAAAGTGGTAGAAGAGATTGAAACAAGAAAGCAGATTACCATGGCTGGCTGACCATGAGAATAAAAAGGAGAAGCTAGCCACTCTGCAACACATTAAAACCTCCACCCTAAAAAGCATTAAGGTGGAGGACACACAGGGACAAAGGACATGTGCTAAAATTTAGATCAAATGATAAAACCCACCCTCGCGAATAAAACGTAAAACTAAAGTGGCTGTTGAGGCATTGTCACCCAACACCGAAAGTAGAGTGCTGGGAAAGTTGAAAGTCCAATGCAGAGCAGCTAAAAGTGGGCAGTCCAGCAAAAGGTGGATGACCGTCATTGATGAGCCATAGCGAAACTGAGGTGGGACCTCGCGATGGACGAGGTAACCATGTATCTGGCCAATACAGAGCCGACAAAGGACAACTGATTCCCTGCGAGAAGCCTGCAGGGTAGAGTTCCACACATTCATAGTCTCCTTAATGACACACAGTCCGCTGTGCGTACTGTTATGCCATTCTGCCTCCCAAAGCCAAAAAACCTTGGGGCATAAGACAGAACGCAGGTCAGTTTCAGAGACGACTGTCTCCAGAAGCGGTTTCTGGGTAGCCTGTTTGGCCAGCCTGTCAGCAAGTTTGTTGCCTGAGATTCCGACCTGTCCTGCAGGTCCACACAAACACCACTGAACGATTGGACTGTCCCAGGACTCCTGGATGGTCGCTACCAAAGGATAGTGTGGGCAGCACTGGTCGATAGCTTGTAAGCTGCTCAGGGAATCAGAACAAAGAAGAAACGACTCACAAGAACAGGAATGGATGTACTGAAGTGCACAAGATATGGCCACAAGCTCTTCAGTGAATATACTGCAGCCAGCGGGCGAAGAATGCTGTTCACTATGGCCTCTGAGGACATAGGCGAAGGCAACGTTACTATCAGCAATCGAGCTGTCAGTATAAACAACTTCAGAGCCGTGGAACATATCATGAATCAAGAGGAAGTGATAGCGGAGAGCTGCGGGGTTAACAGACTCCTTAGGGCCATGCAAAAGGTCCACACAAAGCTTTGGCCGAGGTGTACACCGTGGAGGTGTATGTGAATGGACCTCACGTAGAGGTTGTAAAGGGAAGAACTCCAGTTCAGACAGAAGAGATCGCATTTGAGCAGCAATCGTTACACCTGACCTGGGCCACCAATGCGGGAGATGGACTGCCACAGGTGGGAAAAGGAGATGGTAATTCAGATGCTCAGGAGAACTACACGTGTGTGCAACATAACTGGCGAGCAGTTGTGCATGTCAGATCTGCAATTGAGGGACTCTGGCCTCCACCAGGACACTGGTCACTGGACTCGTCCTAAAAGCTCCCGTCGCTGGGCGAACACCACAGCGCTGCACTGGGTTGAGTAAACTCAACACTGAGGGTGCCGCCGAACCATAAACTACACTTCCATAGTCAAGGCAGGATTGAACAAGGGCTCTGTAGAGCTGCAGCAGCGTAGAGCAATCTGCACCCAAGTCAGTGTTGCTCAGGCAGCGGAGAGCATTGAGTTCCTTCCAGCACTTCCACTTAAACTGACGAAGGTGAGGAACCCAACTCAATCGGACATCAAAAACCAGTCCTAAGAATCGATATGTCTCCACTACAGTGAGTTGACAGTCAGTCAGGTGAAGTTCTGGTTCCTCATGAACAGTACGACCCTGACGGAAGTGCATTACACACGATTTTGTGGTTGAAAAATGGAAACCGTGGGCTAGAGCCCATGACTGCGCCTTGTAGATGGCTCCCTGTAGATGTCACTCTGCAACACCAGTACTGGTGAAGCAATACGAAATGCAGAAGTTGTCTGCATACAGAGAGGGTGAGACAGATGGCCCTACAGCTGCTGCTCGACCGTTAACGGCCGCTGAAAATTGAGATACACTTAATACAGAGCACTGCAGGACCCCATTCTCCTGGATATGGGGAGAGAGATGGGGGGGGGACTATGGAAGGCACCAACTTGGACACAGAAAATACGAAGCGACAGGAAACTTTGGATAAACATCGGGAGCGAGCCTCTGAGACCCCACTCGTATAATGTGGCAAGGATCTGATGTCGTCAGGTGGTGTCACATGCTTCTTGTAAATCAAAAAAGATGGCAACAAGATCATCAGTAGGAGAGCGACCCTGGCAGAAACCGCCCCGGCACGGAGCCAGTAGGCCACATGACTCCAGGACCCAACCCAACTGCAGACACACCATACATTCCAGCAGCTTACAAAGAAAGTTGGTGAGGCTGATGGACTGATAGCTATCCATGTCAAGCGGAATTTTATCGGGTTTGAACACTGGAATGATGGTGCTTTCCCATCATTGCGATGGAAAGATGCCATCGAACCAGATCCAGTTGAAGAGGACGAGGAGATGTCACTTGTAGCGGACAAGAGATGTTTAATCATCTGGCTATGGATCTGATCTGGCCCAAGAGCCGTGTCGGGGCACTGTACAAGGGCGCTGAGGAGCTCCCACTCTGTAAATGGGGCATTTAGGGATCACTAAGGCATATAGTGAACGAGAGGACTTTCCTTTCTATCCACCGTTTAATGGTGCAAAAGGCTGGGGGCTAATTCCCTGATGCAGAGGCTCGAGCATAGTGCTCAGCAAAGAGCTCAGCAATTGCGTCAGTAGATAACACGCCATTGATGTTAACGCGAGGGACACCTATTGGGGTCTGGTGCCCAAAAAGACGTCTGATCTTCGTCCAGACTTGGAAAGGTGACATATGGCACCCAATAGTCAAGACGTACCTCTCCCAACACTCCTGTTTCCGTCTTTTTATACGCTGGAGGATGCAGGCACGGAGCCGTTTATAGGGTATGAGGTGCTCTAGGGAAGGTTGCTACTTATGTCGCTGAAGACCTTACTGATGCTCTTTAATTGCCTCAGCGACCCCCAAGATACTGACTTTCAATGGGGGCACCCTAAAGAATGAGGGATTGTGTTTTCTGCCACAGAAACGACATTGTAATGGCCTGCTCAACGACAGAGTTTCCCAGTCTGCCTTGTTGAAAGCCCATCTGGGTAGGCGTCCGTGGGCATGATGCCGGGGTAGTGACAGGAAGATGGGGAAGTGGTTACTACCACACAGGTCATCGTCATGTGTCTCCAGTGGATAGATGGCAGAAGGCTAGGACTGTAAACCGAGAGATCAATGGCCGAATATGTGCCGTGTGACACACTGATATGTGTGGGGGTACCTGTATTTAAGAGGCAGAGGTTTAGTTATGACAGTAAATTTTCGACATATCTGCCTCAGCCAGTGAGCACGGTGCCACCCCACAAGGGATTATAAGTGTTAAAATCTCCCAAAAGTAGGTAAGGTTAGGGAGTTGATCAATCAGTGCCAATGCGTTCAGGGGTACTGCACATCTGGAGGAAGATATACGTTGCAGACAGTTATTTCCTGCATCATCCTTATACTGACAGCCACAGCTTCAAGAAAGTTTTGAAGGGGGCAAAGGTTCACTGCATACTGAGATCAGGACATAGACACAAACTCCACCTGACACTCGATTATGGTCGCTACGGTTCCTGTAGTATCCCTTACAGCCGCAAAGGGCAGGGGTCTGCATTTCCGGGAACCAGGTGTTTCCTGCAGAAAGCAGGTGTAAAGCTTAAGAGTTGCTGTAGCTCAGGCAAGTGGTGGAAAAAACCGCCACAATTCCACTGGAGGACGACGTTATCGTGAGGTGGGAAGGCATGAAGTGCGCAAGGAGGCAGGTTATGCCTCAGGGTCACCTGCTGCCACCGATTTGAGTATTTTTAGCCATTCAGTGAGATCCAGGTCCGCATGGGGCGCTAAGATCTCCACTACATCCTCAGATGCAGAACTGATAGTGAGTGGTGGTGCTGGGCCCACCAGACGGTTCTGTTTCTTAGCAGACTACTACTTAGTTTGCTTGCTCTCTCACTTCTCTTTAGGGCCTTACTGGGACGATTTCGCAAAGCAGCTTCAGGCACAGAGGAAGACCGTGAAGCTCTTCGCCCAGCATCGTTTGGCTCCTTGAGCCACTGGTGAGTTTCTGCTGTGGCATTAATGGAGGCCTTGGGAGAGAGGGACCCAAGGGACCCCTTCCACGCGAGAGGAGCCGGAGGAGGCTGTTGCTTCTCAGGCAGGTTGGTTTGGGTAAGGAGACCAGACAGTGAGGTCATCGGTCTCATCGGATTAGGGAAGGATGGGGAAGGAAGTCGGCCGTGCCCTTTCAAAGGAACCATCCCGGCATTTGCCTGGAGCGATTTAGGGAAATCACGGAAAACCTAAATCAGGATGGCCGGACGCGGGATTGAACCGTCATCCTCCCGAATGCGAGTCCAGTGTCTAACCACTGCGCCACCTCGCTCGGTCTCAGGCAGGGGAGAAGGGACTGATGTCCCCTACATTTGGGGGGCCTTGCTCTCAAAGTAGAAGCTTTGGAAGCAATGGAGGAAGATTTGTCCCCTACCACCAAGGGGGCAGATGTACTCTGGTGGCCCAGAGGGCCCACTGTTCGTGGCACAGAGGGAGGAACCTCTGGCACTTGAGACGGCAATGGTGACGTAGCTGCAGCATATGTCGACATCAACCGAATGGGTTGTAATCTTTCAAATTTATGTTTAGCCTCTGTGTAAGTCAACTAGTCCATGATTTTCCACTCCTTTTGGAGTACTGGGCAGTCTGGCAAACAAGGGGAGTGGTACTCTCCACAGATGATGGAAGTGGGAGGAGGTGCACATGGAGTATCTCGGTGCAGTACACTTCCGCAGTCTCGGCATGTGGTGCTGGAAGTGCAGTGGGAAGACATTTGCCCAAAATTCCAGCACTTAAAGCACCGCATAGGGGGAGGGACGTACGGTTTAATGTCACAGCGGTAAACCATCACCTTGACCTTTTCAGGCAATTAATCACCTTCAAAGGCCAAGATGAAGGCACCGGTAGCAACCCTGTTGTCTTTGGATCCCTTGTAAATGCGCCAGATGAAATGAACACCCCACCGTTCTAAATCGACGCGGAGTTTATCGTAAGACTGCAAGAGGAGATAGCGATGGAAAATGATCCCCTGGACGATGTTGAGGCTTTTATGGAGAGTGACGGAAAGAAGAATATCACCCAGCTTGTCACAGGCGAGTAACGCTCAGGATTGAGCTGGGGATGCTCTCTGAATCAAGAATGCGCTGTTTCGCATCTTGGACGGTGCTGTCACTTCTCCAAACTTATCCTCAAGGTGTTCAACAAAAAACTGAAGCTTCATAGGTAGAAATGTGCTGTAAAGTCACCAGCAAGAGATGATTTAGTCCACTTCATTGCAGGTCATCCACCCTGATGCCACCCACTCCGATCAGGGGCTCTCCCCACAGGCACCACACAGCAACAGCAAAGGCTAACTGCCCTGATTGGCGGGAGTCCTGATGCCTCAGAAAGACAGGCATCTACTCCTTGGCTTATGTGGGGAGTTTACTGCTCAGTCATCATCAGTGTGATCCCTGTGTTGACAAGGGGCTACCACCAAATGGGTACAAGACGGCCCGACCACAACGGACTAGCTACTGTGCTGGATGTTGGGTACAAAGAAATCCAATATTGTCACAGGGGCAAAAGGGGACAGGAGGCAACGGAAGAAGATGACATATCCCGGAAAGAATCCTCGCCCAAATAGTTGAATCGCAGGTGGAGATGCAAAGCCATGACAAGAGATTCAGGAGATCAAATCTAAGGGCACTATGGATAAGGCATCCTTCCCCATATGACCCACACTTCCGTAGAATTTTGAAAGAGGCAGTTCAAACCATATAATGGGACCTGAACTCATAGGGCCAACAAGTATGAGACTCCTTTTAGTCGCCTCTTATGACAAGCAGGAATATCTCGGGCCTATTCTAAGCCCCGGACCCGCACGGGGGAACTGGGTCAGAAGAACAGGATCTAAGAGTTAGTCACGTAACTGTTATTGTACCATTTATAGGGATATTGAAATCTCAAGCTCCTTGATGAAACTCTTCTCAGTAGAGGCAGTAGTGCAGTATGTACGGATAATCCTTTTCAAAATCTCAGACCAATATACAGAGTGTGGTAGAAATGGGATCTGTCAGGAAAATGCCAGTTGACCATACAATAACTTCCAGCTGCTTCAATTAACCTTTCAAGGTAACAGTTGGAAGAAGGAAACGTAGAAGAATGAACCACGATTTCATTCAGGAGACATAATCTGATTTACTGACAGGACAAAAACAGATGAAGGTGCTGGGGCAGGAATATATGGTGTACAGTCTAGACTAGATTGTTTTGTTTTGTTTTAAGGCACAAAAAAAATTGAGGTCGTAAGCGCCATGTCATAACTTTATAACACCAATAAGTAAAAGAAGTTTAAAGAGACTATACATTAAGTCAAATTGACAGAAGAAAAGAGCTAGAAAGAAGGACTTCTCGATGAAGAAAGGTCCACAAAATACACCATAAAGACAGCAGAGGCCCCTAACCAAAGATTAGATGTCCTTCACCTTATTGCTATGGTGGATAAAAATTAAAATGCAGTTGACAGCCCATACCTCATTCCCTACAACAGCTGATAACTCAGACAGCAAACATACACTGGAACATAAGCAGTTAAAAATTGGGCACTGGATCAGGAAATGGCGATCAATGATCGACGACACTGAGCACAAAGTGGTGGGGGGAACACAACATAACAAACGGTGATGGCTTAAAAAAAAAAAGTGCCCAATAAGCAACATAGCTTAAATCATCTCCTTCCGATAAGGGGGCCAAATGGAGGTAGCCCAAGCTATTGGGAGAGGTTCAATTCCCCAGAGCTTGTCCCTGTGAAGATTAGGCCAGTGGTGGTGCCAGAGTGACACCATCTGCCGACAGCAGATGGCAACACGAAGATCATCTGAAGGAATGAAAAAGCTAGGAGGCCAATGTAGCAGGATTGCACTCTTGGTAGCAGCACCAGCAGCCTCATTTCCTGTCAGACCGACATGACCAGGAGCCACCAAGAAACAGCACAGTGGCTCCCTCGACAACGAGCAAGTAGAAGGTTACTTGGAACCCTTGCACTAAGGGATGGACTCTGTACAGCAGAGAGAGGCTCTGAAGGGCACTGAGATAATTGCAGCAGATGACAATTAAAAAGCCTGTGTCATCAGATGCATTGGGTGGCCTGATAGAGAGCGAAGAGCTCTGTTGTAAAAATCAAGCACTGTTCTGGAAGCCGATACAGAAAATGGTCGGTGCCAATGACGAAGGCACACCCGACACCGCCGCCAATCTTCAAGACATCAGTGTGCAAATAGTACTATTGCTAAGTTGTGTGTCAAGGTCAAGAAACTTGCAAAAACAGATAAAATCCAAAGTAGTGTCCCTGGGAAGCGAACGGGGTCCAAGATGAACATGGGCAATGGAGAAAGGTGCACATCCATTAGGAGCAAGACAGGTAGCATGAAGTTAAGCTGTTGTAGCAGTAGGAGAAAGCGAAGTCCAGGAGGTAATAGAGAAGAAGGGTGCATCCCACACTGGCAGTGAAGGGAGTCACGGAACCTTGAGGCACCCTATTCTCTGGAATAAAGATGTCCGACAAGGGCAAACCCACATATAGCTTGAAAACTCTGTCTTTTAAGAATTCCTGGTGGAAATGGGGCAGGTGGTCTCAGAAGCCCCAACATGTATGGAGGATACCAGTCCTCTAGCAGGTGGCGTGGGCTTTCTCCAAATCAAAAAATGTAGCCACAGTCTGGTATTCCTGACAACCATTCATGGCATGGGTTGACAAAGTGACAAGATGGGTCAACTGCAGAACGGCACACATGAAATCCACATTGTGCAGCGGTTAGTCAATTGTGAGACTCGAACCACCATGCCAGCCGGCTACAAACCATATGTTCCATCACCTTGCAAAAAAAGCTGGTGGGAGAAATGAGGCGGTAGCTAGAAAGAAGGTGTTTGTCCTTACTGTGCTTAGGTCTGGGCATGACAATGGCTTCACACTAGTGTCTAGGAAATGTGTCATCTGCTCAAATGTGATTGTACCTACAAAGAACAAAGTGCTTGCCCGAAAGAGAAAGGTGCTGCAACATCTGAATGTGCACATCGTTCGGCCCTGGGGCAGAAGATCCGCATGAGGTGAGATCACGGTCACGATCCCTCCTAGTAACGGCGGTATTGTAGTATTCATAATTCAGGGACGAGAAGAATTTCATCCAAGCTTCCTCCACCCGTATTTGAGGGAGAAAGGTGGGGTGATAGTGAGTGGAGCTCAAAATCTCTGCATAATAATGGCCCAAGGTGTTGGAACATAGTAACAGGGTCCACAATTACATCATCTGCTATGGCCAGATCAGAAATCTTTGAATGAACCTTGATCCCAAAGAGCCAATGGAGGTTGCCTCACATGAAGGGAGAAGGGCAGAGAGAGAGAGAGAGAGAGAGAGAGAGAGAGAGAGAGAGAGAGAGAGAGAGAGAGGAACTACTAAAACAAGTAGTAAAGAAATCCAGCTAGCTTCTTTTGCTAACCTGAAGAATATGACAACACCGTGCACACAACTGTTTATAACAAATATAGTCTGCCATCGTAGGATAATGGTTAAAAACAGGGAGAGCACATCTCAGCGCACGAATCACATTAACAGCAAGCTTCAGTCCACCAGGAGACTGGAACAGTAAAGAAAAAATGTGAATTATGCAACATCCTGCGGCGGTAAGGATAACGTTCCTAAGGCGCTCTACTTGATCATCACAACTGGAGAAATATTGTTCCGTCGAATGTCACCAGGGAGGAGTAAAGCCTCCAGTTGGTCTTAGAAAGATGCCAATTGGGTTTACAGACAGGTGGGGTGGGAGTCTGCAAATGGATAGCGCACAGGAAGTGGTCGCTCAAGTATGTGTCTGTCAGAACAGATCACTCGAGATGACAGAGCAACTGGCAGTGCAGAACGAGAAGTACAAATGGAAATGCATGGAGTCTTAAAGGAACATGGATCGCCAGTCTTTAGACAGATGAGGTTGAGTTGATGATTGAAAAGGTCAGCCATGAGGGAACCTCTCCGACAAGTTCTCGAAGAGCATCCACGGGAATGGTGGACATTAAAGAAACCAAGCAGCAAAAAGACGTGAGGGACCAGACCAATAAGTTGGAACAGGTCTATCCTGGTGACAGTGATGAGGAAGGGATGAAGACACTATAAACAGAAAAGGTGGAATGAATAAGGAAACTGCAGACTGCAACAGCCTGCAGCTGCAACTTCAGTGAGATGGATTGGCTATTGGCATTATCCCAAATAATCAGCATGACTCCCCCCATGAGATGGAATGCAGTCCTCAGAGGGAAGGTCAAAGTGAACCAGAAGGAAACATGGTCAAAGAGCTCGCAAAGACACAATTTCATTTCTTGGAGACAGAAAACAACCAGATGCTGCGATTCCAAGAACAGCCTTAATTCCTTCTTGTTGGACATAATGCAATGAATGTTTCACTGGAGACGAGTCATAACACAGAATGAGGAAGGGAGAACAAATGAAGGGCAATCACCTCAGCAGATGCCGAGTGCCAGCTTTCGAAGACACTCTGCTATATGGTGCAGAGGCTGGAGGATCTTGCTCCATGAAACCTATTGAGGCATTAGCATTGTCCCTGGGTTGAGCTGCGGACTCCACAGCAGAAAAACGGCAGGTGGTGCCCACCGGTGAAATGGAGGTGGCCCGGGCGAGGGTATCATGCCATGACACTGTTGAAGTGGATCTCTCAGTCAGGGAAGGAGAAGACTGTTTGTTCTTGTTTGATTTATTAGAGCTTTTACGGTTGGCAGTCAAGGACTCAGTTGTTTGTTGGCTGGAGGGACGTAGAAAGCCTTCACAGGAGTGTTCCCTTCTGGCCTGCCAAGTGTGTAGCAGGTAATTTTGCCACGTGGGGGGGAGGCGAAGATTTCATGGCTTACTGTTCTGCTGTAGGAATAGGAGGCAGGCATGCTACTGTAACACTGGGCAATTTCACAACTGCAGTACCGAATTGGAGATCCAAAGTTTGTGTGGGCATATCCTCCATAGAGTGAGGTGTAGCAAAAACAGTACCGTAAGTGTCAGATGGTAAAATGTTGGATTTTCAAGTGGCCAACAACTTGCAAGTGACAGGATAGGGTACTTTTTACTTCATTAAGATCTCCCGGATGGACTGCTCACCAAGAAACATGGGACTCTCATGGGATGAGGCATCATGGTCACCATTACGATTGACAGAGCGGGAAGGAGCTGAGCAATCGCCACCATGAGTACCTCTACTAGAAGTAACACATTTGGCCATGCTTTGTCAGGACATTTAAGTGTAGTTATAACATTAGCACTGGTAGCAATGCATCACGTTTGGAATGTACGGTTGGACCTTAGCCTGCCTTATTCTTCAATGGAAGCACTACTCGATTAACTGTGAGAAAAAGAGTGCATGTAGGCACTAAGTTTGCACCAACCTCTTTCACACAGTGCCACCATGATCAGAGAGATAATTTTGGATTTCCCCTCGGTGAGACCATCAAGCAGCCAAGTAAGAATAACACTATGTGAAGAATTCAGTGTGCTATGGGCCTAGACACGAACAGGATAGCTGTGGAGGAGCGAATCTGTAAGCAGTTGCTGGACTTGAAAATTTCAATTGGTCTCCAGAAGCAAAGTCCTATTATGTAAGCGAGAACAGGATTTCACAGGGCCTGCAATTACATCAACACATTCTGAATAATAAATGGCTTAACGATTGCAAAAGTCTGACCTCCTTCAGTGAGTGACACCATGAGAAACCACGGTGCACCTGGGAGAATTGTCGAATCTTTGGCTTCATTTCATTTAGACACAAACAGATATGCAGATGATTGGCTCATTGCAAGAAAATCTTCTATGATTACCAGTATCTCAGATGGGACACTCCTTCCAATGGGTGCCCCCTCAGAGGAGGGCTCATCCATCTTGCTGATTGTTCACACCTACAAAACTCCAGACAGAGGGACCAATTGGCAATTGGGAAGGTAACAGCTCAGTCAATCATCCCTTCTTGGGCCTGCTCTGTACCAAGGAGTACATGCAAACCCTATCTGTCGACCAGGGGCTGGGAATTGTGTGTTAACCAGTCACCTGTTAGGCGTCAAACACAAAGACCAGCCTCAAACATCAAAGTGGACAAAGGGGAGGAGGTGGAGAGTGAAGAAAGAGGGAAAAAAAAGACTAGGGACTGTTCCGATGCTGTGTTACTGAAACTTTAGAATATCCACATGTTCCCAAGGGAGGGAAAACAGAATAGCAGGACATACATGCAGTACAGAAAGGGAAGAGGTGCTACAAAGGCTGGGGCCTCTCTTGGTGGAGGGGTCTAGACTAAAGAGAGCTGTCTCTTTAGGGAAGTTGGCCACAGTTTTCCAGTCAGAAATATCTGCAATCAGATTGTGCACGAAGGAGAATTGGCATAGATAGTACAAGGGTCACAGAAATCTTTCTTAGCAGCTGCGAGATCAAAGATGGTTGCATAATATCATGAAGTCCTTGGGAGATGAGTAGAAAGGAACACGGTAAACCTGCTGCAGGTCCTTGGTCACTCAGGAATTATTGGCAATGAACAAGCTGACAGACTGGCTAGGGCTGGCAAATGACTCCATTTATTGGACCAGAACTTGTCCTAATCGTCACTAAGATGAAAGTAAAATGAAAACTATGTAGCTGGATCAGGAGGCAGTACATAGAATATTGGGCTATGGTCAAAAACAAAAACATGGCAAGCTACTGATGCTGAAGCCATATTTCAGGAGAAGTTCTGTGATCCTGAACCCAAACAAGAAACAGATTAAACTCATGGTAGGACTGATGACTGAGCATGGGAACTTTAAGAAACACCTACACTTTATGGATGAGGAGGAGGAAGCCCCTAAGTGTAGACCATGTGGTGAGGAAGATGAAACCATACCCCATCAAATCTTCCAACGCGAACCTCTGGAGGGCAAAAGACACAATATTCAGGTTGGTAGAACCTGAAGAAATTGTAACTAACACGCAACTAGTAAAGTGTTTCCTACTTCTTAAGGTTGGCTTTACTAGAATCACAGAGGGCAAAACAGCACAATAAACTACGATTTGGTGGGGGTAACAGTGGGCTAGACCACTGTTGTTTGTGTTAAATTTCCACTACAAGGTTATTGAGTTGTGTGTGGGTTAATGGTACCATGGACTTCATTTGAGCTATATAGGTCAAACAAAATTTCTGAAACCAGTTTTTTTATTAGAATTGTCTGATATTTAGTTTGTCCCCACCCAAACCCCCAATTCCTGTGGTGGACCTGTTAGTTTCATGTTATTTTTGCAATTAAATATTTTTCACATTTTTTTTTTTTTTTTTTTTTTGGTTTGCATATGTAGTGTCATCATAGTCGCCATATTGTACAAACTTGAAACAGGGATGTGCGCCATCTCAATGATGTCATAGGTCAAAACTGACAGTGCTACCACAATCATCAGTTTTGCCTTTCATCTCAGTACTCATTTGTTAAGTTTTCTGTCACTGTATTCATACTCTTCCATTGCGAATCTAAAAGTGCTGCTTGCTCCTTTATTATTTCACCTTTTCGTTGCTCTTTCTATTTCTTTCTTTTCAATTCGCCACTTGCAGGATCTCCTCTTATGTTTTGGCATCCTGTTGAATGGTAATATTACTTAACACACTAAAATTCCACTTAATGCACTGTTTATTACCTTAAGCAATTCTTTTCAGTTAATTCTATTTCACTTCCTATCACATTCACTGTTCTTTGATCTGCTCTAATCAATTTCCAAAAGTGTACTGACATACACAGGCAACCAAATCTTCATTTGTGATTTCCTTTTCTCTGTTGTTTCAAGAGTTTAAACCTTGTGGTTATTCCTCTGATATTTGTTGCTTCTTCTTCTTCTTCTTCCACCACCACCACCTAGGCAATCTCTTTACACTGTCTTCCAGTGCATGTTGTGACTCTCCAACAGCCCCATCTCATGGGCACTCTTAAGTGTATCTTTTGTGCAAGCCTCTGGATCTACTGAATTTGTGCACCACAATTTTTTCCTGTAAAATGATCATACAGTATAGTGGAAGCATTCACCAAAGATGTTGAACATCAGCAAATTGATGTGCGAACTCTGAAGGAAAATTGTGATCCACAAGTAGTGCTATCCAGAGCATTCGGTTTTATGGAGTTTGGAGCCTCTCAACACCCTTGTCAACAGCACCATCACATTTTAACGCAGACTACTCGAGCTCATGGTGGAGCAGCACTTTGCACAGAATCACGTCGAGATATGGAGGAAGTGCCGAGTTTCTACTCAGCACCAGGTACACAGTGTGATCTTTATTTGGGCCCTCCTCCTGATGTTGGCAATGTCTTGTTCTGTCAGATGCTCATTAAACATGACACCAAGGTGACATACTGTATCATCCCACGGGAATTGCACTACCAACAATGCTGTTGCTGAAGGTCTATGGAACTTGTCACTGGGTGATGATGTTGGATTGGATTTTAGCTGCATTGAAATTAAGCATGTACACAGGCACTCCCACTGAACTAGATTGTGTCCCCACCACAACAGGATAATAGAATAGCCATGAACATTCCAGAAAATTCTACAACATTCTGGCCACTCTTGGTCACTCTGGCACTGGATTCCCAGCTGCTTCACTGACTTCCTATATGTAGTCCGTTGGTGCAATGCCCTCTTGTGATACCCAAAGCTTCAAATGCAACCCCTGCAGTTATAAACCAAGACCTTCATGGATGAGAGATGGAGTGCTAACATACAATATAACCCCACATGACAGTGGAGTGGGCTGTGGAGTTAAAGCAGCATGCACTGGCAAAATACGCTTGTATTTACTACATTACTTTAAATGTGCCCAAGAATTTTTAAATTTGTCATCTTTCACTTAATAGATTCATAACCACAAAATAGCAAAATGATGAGGGTACCAGTTTGTACATCTTCCTTTAATGACCTAACAAATCTGTATATCAATTTTTAACAAAAATTGGGCCCATCAAAATCTTAGCTGTGGTGACACATTTGTAGTGTAGCCAGAGGTCTATGTTGGGTTGAAAGGTGATACGTTGAACAAGTTAGAAAAGTAAATGACTGTGAATGCCAAATAAAAGTTGTGCTAAATGTTCTGCCCTGTAATGCATCCTAATGCTGTGTGCTGTATTCATGTCATATCTAAATGCACACTGCCACGTTAACTTAACGCACTATTTTTTCTGTGTATGACAACAATAGTTTTCTTTTTATCACAGTCCCAATAAAGGCTCTTCCTTCACAATAAAATTTACAAATGAACTTTAGTAATTTACCACAGCTCAATGTTTTATTATTGCACATTTCAGTATCATGCTAGAACAAAATATACCAACCATGTTAAACAGGCAACTTAAGTTCCTTACTGTATACATGTTGGGTTAAATTCCAAAAATTCGTAACATTTCTGACTACCTGCAACTGTGTGTTGAAACGCTCCTTCCTCCTCTCTTAATTTTATCAACAGTTTCATACAACCACACTAAAAGAATCTTTGGAAAGTATTCTTATAAAGCTCCACATGGTTTAGTACCTTAAGAGATAGGACTGGTGGAAACTACATTATTTAACCACAGCTTCAGGATTCAACTGTGAAAGTATGTCACTATTTTGTGATTAATGGCTGGATCTAATTACACAAGAATGTAAAACTAATAACCAGACTGTAACATGACAACGTATCACAAGTGGAGCCAGTCGGATTATTAGCTACATGAATGTGAGGTTAGAAAATAACACCAATGCCTTATTGCCTTGTTATGAAGCTGAGAAATTTTCCACTTGCCTACGAAATACCTACTAACAGGTCCAGGGGACACACACAAACACAATATTAATTACACTTCCTACAGAAAAACGAATAATTTGTATACTGCCTATTCGGTATGGTTTAATGGAACCGATGGGGTAGTCAGTGCAACAATGGTGGGTACCCTTTGCATTTCGTATCCACACGTGTAAACTGCAAAATTCACATCGGCAAAATTCTTCATGAATGCGCACCTGCACATTGTGGGATTGGCGCGCGAACAAACGCTATTTATCGGTTGACATCTATAGCAAATTATCATTTTTACAATTTAATTCTCAAATTTAAAGTACCTCATTAGTAAAGTTACCATCATGTTGAGCACTGTATGAACAGTTTATAAACGTCTTATGTTTTACGGCGAAACGTTCAGTACGCAAACGAAAAATAGTTCAAAATCCTACCAACTCACTAAGTGATAACACTGCACAATGCAGCATACGTTCATTTCTGTATAAGGAACGTCGGTTTTAATCGATGAGCACCAATACTTAAAACTAAAACACACACATACAAAGATCTGCAAGGCTGCAAGTTATATACTAACCGTGTAAATGCAGAATATATTACAGCAGCGATTGACACAGTAAGCAACGTTATGGTGTGAGGTTTATAGAAAAATTCAAGGGAAATATCATCTACAGGACGTTCATTAATATTCGAAAATACTTCATTAGAGTTATCGCCATTCCTCGCCATTTTCTTAATTCCTATACCTACAAGGTATCCTTAAAGCACCTCCACCCACCAGGCCCTACACCATACCACCCACCTACATTTACACTGTTTTGAAACCGAATACTACCATAGAAGTAACGAAAGTACGCCATCGTTCAGAGATATAAATCTGGTCGCCCTTCACAATTGAATTGGAATATTAGCTCCTCGCATCTGTAATTTAATATAAAATACATATTCACCCAAACTGTAGCAAATGCGAATTGTCTTTTTTACAACATAAGGGTTCGTGCATCTAAATTTCGTTTCGATATTCGTTGAACTACCGCCATCAGTTTAAACAATGAACCGCCGACTGTGGGTGTTACGAGAATCGACCAATCAAGTAGCGGCATGCAACTGCAGCGAAGATTTGAACGGGAGTGTGTATTGTATGTATTCTCGTTCTCAATTTATGTGATTATTCAGTAGTATTGCTTTACAGTGAGTGTATGCAAGGAGGTGGAAAATGACATACTTCCAAAGGTAATTATGCGAACAAACGGGTAAGCGTTCTCTTTATTATGTGGACTATTCGGTGCAGTGTACCCCGTATCTGGACAACACCTTTATGACAGTATATCAATTACAGTGACTTGTTAATGTAACTGTAACTAGGGGCGACGTCACGACAGCACGAAAACCACTCACAACAACTACAATCCAAACTTGTAATGAAGATTGAAATTTCTCCCAGAAATGTATAAATCATTGCCGACATGGAAAGTTACTAGTGCTCGACGTATTTTGTGTGACCTAAGTGCTCGTTTTGTTGCTGCAAAGACATGACAACCAGATCACAATATCTTAGTTCAAAATATATGGGTTCCAGTAATGTATTGTCTAATTCTAATAGCAATTTATAGGGATGCAAACTTACCCATTTCCGTCAAAGAACGGAGCCCACGAGTGGTGTTTCAATGTTCACAATTTGTACGTATAAGATCACGTAATAAGTGTATAAAGTAGAGCATCCGTTGTGAGCCCTTTATAAGTAGCCACGAAAAGTTAGACTTGCACGTATTTGCAATGTCAAGAATGGAACTTTGCACAGAAATGTTCGAACTCTCTCTCTCTCTCTCTCTCTCTCTCTCTCTCTCTCTCTCTCTCTCTCTCTGTGGTGTGTGTGTGTGTGTGTGTGTGTGTGTGTGTGTGTGTGTGTGTGTGTGTGTGTGTCCTCCCCCCCCTCTCATTTACAAACTACTTCTGTGAGGTAGTACAGTATTTTTTAGACATGTGGTTTTAGTTGAAGTTAATCTTATTAATTATCAGTTGAATTCTTAAGCCACTGGCAAGGAGGTTGAAGATTTCTGTGGCTGAAAAACTCATGTACTTCTGTATCACACTTTGTTTTAAATTGCCATTACTATTTCTGCAAACAACATTTTGATCTGACATCTGTGTCTTGAGGGAGGAAGAGTGCACATATCAATACTAGGCAATGAAAATCTCGTAACTTCATCTTTCTGTGAATATTTCAGTAACCGGTAACTTCATTACCAAAGAGAGATTTGAAAGTGCTTGAATTTCTCTATCTGTCTAGGCCTATATAACTAGGCATATACTATATAGATACGCATATAGTAACATTATCTGTACCACATTACATATTTTTAAGATACCATTTTCGCTTTCCCTGTAAATTTAACAAAATGGAGTTATGCGTACTAGGTTTTCATTGCCTACCATCAATCTGTATCCTTACAAATACTCTAATTAGAATTTTTGCCCAACACATCGGACACCGTTGTCCCAGAAATGAATTAAAATGGTTCCAATCCACCAGTTCCAAACAAGTTTTTTGGGAGGTTTCTAGTGATTTTCAAGAGAACGCCATAACTAGAAGTGCACTACTAAATATTCCCAATTTAGGATTTCCACTTTCATCGTCTTGCAGTATTTGGCTGAGCCAGATCTTGAACTGTCTAGTCTGTAGAACAGAAAAAAAAATTAAGTGTTATACTGTGAAATTTCAGGAAAAAGCTGATAATTTATCGTCTAGTAGCAAAACGTTAACAACTGTCATTTTTTACTCTCACAGTGTAAACTGTAGGGTTCTTCTGATTTGTATACTATGAAAGCAGGTTGTTCTTTTCTCAAAATAACTGCAACTATAGCTGGGTGCACATAAAAAGGCAGCAGCACGGCTCATTCCCCATAGAGAGACAATACCTTGTGATGGTGCCAGTGAGCGCCCTCTCTGCCCCATGCCTCATGCTCCAGCCGTCACCTACCCTGGTAACTGGCAACACAGGGGTTAACATTGTACTCACTGTTTCTGCTTCCAACTCCCTCTAGCAAAATTTATACGCTGTCGCTACTTAACATAATACCTGTTTGCTTCATATCACACATAAAGAACACCGTAGTGGCTAAGTAACCTCACTATGCCTAAATTAAAATGACAACTAACGCTAAATGTTGGGAACACACCCTGATGAGCATACTTCAGAATGATGCTATTGGCTGGAGTGTGAAATGGTACATTGCTCATTGCCACAGTGCATCGCCCCACTACATCCCTTCATAAGTGCACACTGCTATAACAGCACAAAAGGCCTTAAAAACTTTGTTTTCATGTGAAACAGGCAGATGTGATAGTTTTGCACATACCATACTTAACATCGTTAGCATAGTAGAGACGCTGCCACTGTAATACAGATATTTCATAGATTCTGTTTTGACATATACTTCAAACCACATAACGGAAACTCCAGGTAGGAATTTCAGCAGTATGTAGATTGCTGCTTACAGTAAAGAAGACACATTAACTTGCAGACAGGCACAATTAAGACTTACATAAAGCTTTCGGCCGCAGCCTTCATCAGAAAAAGAGAAACACACACGCCACTCATTCACACAAGCAAGCACTGTCATGCACACATGACTGCCAGCTCCAGCATCTTGGAATGCCATTCTTTTGTCGATGAAGGCTGTGGCCAAAAGCTTTGTTTCTTGTAATTGTGCGTGTCGGCAACTTAACATGTCTTCTTTATTGTAAGTAGCAATATGTCTTTTCCTATGTTGTTAACATCATGTAATTTATTTATCTATTTATTCATTCTTGTGCCATTTAGTATAAAAGTTGCGACAATGTCAGATGCATTATAGAAATAATAAATACATACAGTATGATTCTTATTAATGTTTAAAAACTCTTGAAATGATGTAGATGTTGCCGAGACAAGTAATTTAAATACGCCACAAGAGGCTGTGCAGTTATTGGGAAATACCCCAAAAGTGAGTGATAATTGTTAAGTATGTGAAGTCACCAGATGACATCTCGCCATACATTCAGCAATTGGGCTAGTTGACTCTACCCTCGCTGGTAGAGTGCAGTGCTACACATCCCTTCAGTAAGGTGCTCTGTTTTCATTCTTACATTATCCGAGGTGATAGAGTAATGCTCGTGGTACGGTAATACAAGACTACAATGAATTGGTTTACATTTGCGAAAACAGAGTAGGTTAGTGGAGCAGTGTGTAGCACTGCCTTCCTACCAGCGACAGTATGATTGACAAGCCCATCTTCTGCACTTGCGGCAATGTACGTCAACTGGTGACATCACATGTTCAACAGTTGTTATCCACTTTTGGAGTATTTCCTGACACTTGCCGCCGTATATCTCTTAAATTAAATTATATAATTGAAGGTAGAGTGAAGTGGAGAAAGGGAAGGGAAGTGAAGGAACTAATGATATTGGTTATTAACCTGTTGCATTAACCACTGCGCTACAGTTTATCACAGATGCGTGGACTGTCTCCGTGCTCTCCCTGGCTGCCCCACACTCCCACCTAACGCCACCCATCTGCAGTCCTCATTCGTGTCCTCCATACTCTCTAATTTTAGATTCCCGCTGGAGGTCGAATGTAAATGTGCATCTGTACTGAAGGTTGTGAATTAATTGCCTATTGAGGCAAATCATTGTGTCTGTTCTTTCGGAGATGGACACTACCCATTCATGTAAGTGATTCACCTCAATGGGCAATTAATCCACAACCTTCGTGCAGGTGCACATTTACATTCAACCTCCAGTGGGAATCTAAAATTAGCAGGCATGTAGGCCATGGATGGGGACTGCTGACAGGTGGTGCTATGTGGGTCGGTTGGGGAGCGTATTGTAATAGTCCGCACATTTGCGATAAACACTGTGTCCAGGTGGCGCAGTGGTTAATGCAACCACCTGGCGAGTAGGAGGTCAGAGTCCTAGTGCGGCATGTATTTTCACTCATTGCCGCTGATTGCGCATAAAGTCTGAATGCAGCTGATATCATTGGTTTCTTCCCTTTCCTTCCCTTCCTTCACCTCCGGTTACATTATACGTACCACAGCTGTGGATTCTGCATGGTGTCTATTCTTTCAGATAAGTCTGAAAGAATGGACACCATGCCTTCATATTATATTGAACTACTTGTCTTAGCAAGATTTATGTCACTTGAGGATTTTTAAATGTTAATATGAATCACACTGAATATAAAACATAAACAAAGTAGGACAGAATTAGGGGAGAATATACGGGAACTCTGCCATGACTTATTCAGTGGAACCATCCTGGCATTCACTTTAACAACTTGGAGAAACCATGGACTCTCCTCCAGAATACGGGACCAGTGCATTCAATGGTTTAGCCACCTCGTTTGTTACATGATTAGAAAATGAAACCACTATGTGTGCAAGGAGAATAATCAGTGATATAACTAGAACATGGTACTAAGTTAAATTACATTCCTGAAGAAATGTAAACACATCATATTACATCACTGAAAAGTATAAAACACGAACACTGGCTGACACTATATTCACTACAATTAGTCTTGTCACAGATACCATCTCTAGGAGATGTATTGCATTGCATCTGCAACAGAAAACCAACAGCAGGAACATTCTTTTGCATAGACAAGTACAGCATTGCTATTACTTCAATTAGATTAAAAAGTACTCAGTCATCCCTCTTTGCATCAGATACTAGTCTCGTTTTACTATTAGAATGAGCTGAAGCAAGTTCAACAATCTGTGACCTAGTTTGCAAATGTGATTGAAACCACTTTGTTTCTGGCCATTTTATTCCCATTGCATCCAACTTATCTAAAAAAAATTCATGACTAACTGTGATTGTTTAAGTATTTGATGATTTGTTATTTCATTAATCTCTCAGTTACTTTAGAGAACGCTGAGGCATTGATCTCGTGTATGCTCTCTTGTTTTATTATTAATTAGTTCAGAAGTGACTTCTGTACTATTTATCTATCACTGGTGGAAAACTGGTCTATAGACTAATCATAAGTTTGCTTACTATGTGGAATGGCATGCCTTATGCAGTGTACTTTTTAACAGAAGTCCAGTACAAGTGACACTCACTTCAGCAGCCGCATATTTTACGTCTGAAATTAAAGTCCTCCCATGCAAAATGGCAAATAGAGAATTGCCCCCTTTATGTAATGATTTCATTCTGCACTAATTGAGTGCTGTCAGTGGATGCACAAAACAATGGCCCTGCCTTTTGTTACAACTAACTGATAACAACTGACATTAAATGAAAGAATTGTTTCCCTTTATAATTATTGTGAAATTTAGATATTGCTGTCTTACATTTTCCTGGTGATTATTAGTTTCACAACCTTGTTCTTGTGGATTGCTTGTAACATTGCCATTATTTATTGTGTGTTCAAACTACCATCACCCACTTGGCCTTTAGAAAATTAAATATAAGTAATACTAAATGCAGTAGCAAATTTCACACCCA
The DNA here is from genome assembly GCF_023898315.1 of Schistocerca nitens. Lineage (NCBI taxonomy): Eukaryota > Metazoa > Arthropoda > Insecta > Orthoptera > Acrididae > Schistocerca > Schistocerca nitens. The sequence continues at coordinate 509,504,097 of NC_064615.1, forward strand.
TTATCATGTAAATAGTGTGTGTTGCTGGTATAAGATCAGTCATACTTAGCTATTCTCATAATTTACTTGTGGGTCTTTGAGTACATAATGCTAAAAAATTTCGTTGTGGTCATTGACTTAATGGTTACAAAGGTGCAAAAAAAAAAAGTTTTGTTTAAGTTAAAGGGTAATGTTGGAGTCCTAGTATAGGCTGCCAACAAATTTTGTCAGTCAGCTCATTTAATTGTATATTCTGTTACAAGGCCTGGAATGTAATAAGAATAACACATACTGCTAAAAAGTTAGGAATAGTCATCAAAAATAAGTTTCTACAAAGGTTTTTTTAAGATCGTTACATTATGAGTAAGTTTCTTAAATGTTAAGAGTTTTTCTGCCTCCTGGATGAAATACGCTGCAGTGTTTCTCAATAAGCTACGTACACCATGTATGAATGCATGGTCATGCAACGATAAGATGGAATAAAATCTTCTCATTCTTCTAGCTGCTGCAAGTGGTCACTGACTGCTGTATTGTCATGGCCTTGTCCTTATACAGCCGCAGTACTAATTGTGCTTGTCTTATGTCGTTTAAGGCTGCCCCTCCCCAATCCTGCATCTGCTGCACCCAATCAACCGTCACAATGTCTGTGTTCCACACTGTACACAACTGTAAATTACTTTATTTATTCAGGACTTTATTAGATGTTTTGATCTCTTTAGCTTACATTATTACACTATCCCAGAAGCCATTAGCCCTTGTGACAATAGAGGTACTGTAGACTGTAATTTTTTGTTTCAAATAATGAAAACTGCACCAGGTACTTGTTTTGATGCTTAGCATAATGCTTTTCCAGAATATATTCTCATTTTCGGGCGCATATGTCCATTCATTTATATGACGAATGCACTTCAAAATGAGAATAAATTCTTAAAATGCGTTGCGTTAAGCATCAAACCATAACTGGTGCAGTTTTAATTATTTAAATCATGATTGCCACATTTGCAGTCTTTAATGAAACATCTAACATGATGAACGGAAATATGAAATTTTTTATCTGTTTTCCAGTGCCTGTTTAGACATCGCTTTCTCTCTCTGACGTTGTTGCAGACCTCTCTCGTGTTCAGTTTGATAATATTGTCCACACTCACTTCTGAGGTGTACATTATCTTCCACAGTCCTCATTTCATTTCATTAATACGTGTTCCATGGATCATCAATACAACATTTCATAATGATGTGGAACATGTCACTTTAACGTAAGTTCTCTTTATACCATTTTTGAGTAGGAGTAGTTGTCATTCAGAAATTCTTTTACTTTGTTTTTTAAATGGTGGTTGGCTATTTGACAGACGTGTAATACTATTTGGCAAATGAGCTTAAGATTTTATCCGGAGCTTAAGATTGTTTTGATGTTATGTCACTTCACAAGTTGATTAATCTTCCATGTCGCAGGATGGAAAAAAATACAAGGCTTTTCTCTCTCCCCATAAGCAGATTTCTGTAAGTGGGTAAATCCTGATATTGCTTGTAATATTTATTTGCTGCGTCGTTCTCATGGAATTCTTTTCATGGGTGGTTCGTTTCTTGTGGCAAGTTGTTATCAGAGGCGACTTCTGCTCAGTGAGTCCATGTCTTTAGAATAGTATATGCTATTTGGCTGGATGGTGATTTAAAGTGTGCAGATATGGGTACAAATGAGTGGTTTTTTTTTCAGTATACACAGTGGCAGAAGAGGCAGATGTCGGGTAAGAGTAAACTACCTTTTTTATGTCTGCCTTGAACTTGTTGTCACGGATGCTATTGAGATGTTTCAGAGGAATTGGCAGGAACAAAACTTGCATTAACAATGGACATAAAATTGAATTCAACCAGACCTCTATCACCATGAGGACTAATGCCCATTTCATTTAAAATTGCCGAAAATAAAGAAATTTTGTCCTCGTGTCACAGATGTTTGTGAAAAATCTGTGTAAGGAAGTACCTAATGTAAGAGGGTTAAAATAATTTTTCTAGATGTGTTTGATCACAACTACAATTGAAAGAACATATTGAAATACAGGTCATTTCACAAACTGGTGTCAATAGGAAAGGTTCATTAAAAGTTTGCCCTTTGCATCTATATGTTCTTCACTTGTCTCCACGGTTCAATCCCGCGTCCGGCCATCCTGATTTAGGTTTTCCGTGATTTCCCTAAATCGCTCCAGGCAAATGCCGGGATGGTTCCTTTCAAAGGGCACGGCCGACTTCCTTCCCCGTCCTTCCCTAATCCGATGAGACCGATGACCTCGCTGTCTGGTCTCCTTCCCCAAACAACCAACCAACCAACCACTTGTCTCCAGAATTTTTCCAGGCCACCATTGATATGAATTTAGTAGATGATGAAATACACTTTATCAGCAGTCTGCCTTCATTCATTGGTATTAAAAAAAAAAAAAAATGATTGCGTATTGTCCCAAGAATGGTAAAACCAATTTAATATCATTTCGGTAACATTTTTGTGAATTTTGTTATCTACTGTGTTGTAACATAAAATGTTTGTATTCCTGGAAACAGAGTTTGGGCAAATGTAAACTAATGCTTTGTACTTAAAATTTGCTTGTCATGTGAACACTGTAAACTTTCTCTTGTGGCTAAACTCTGTCATGTGCATTTTTGTCTTGACTAGTGGTTAAAAAATCCATTCTGAAATTACATATGATCTTGCTTGTGATGTCGCACATTTACAAAGTTCTTAAAGTTTTGTATTGTGCATAATTGTCATTACTGAAGTAAATGTCATGTTGACTGTTTGGTATTTGTTCCTTTACATAGGTCAGAACAATTTTTTGGAAAACAGAATGTGTTTGTATATTGTGCTACAGTCAGTCACTTGCAACAAAAGGACACTGGCTTAATGAAGACTACTGTTTTATATTACACAGAAATTATAAAGAGTAATTGAATGTTCTGTCAGTGAAACTCTTGTGCAACTTCCAGGAACAGATGTATAGTTTCCAGCAAAATCCACTACAGCTATACATAAAGTGTAATGGAGTGTTTCCATGCTTGATTTTAAATAGCAACTGTGAGATTTCAGTATGTAATATTGTATCAAGTTTTTTGATGAGATATTCAACAAATTCATTGACTGTCTTCATTAATGTGTCCAGTGTGTAGATCTATGAATTTGGATCAATTGCTTGAAAAATAACACTTTCAGAATGGTGTAATGATTCCAGCTCCATTCTTATTCTTGAGGATACATGAACACAGTGATGCAGCATGAATTCATTTTCTAGATTGCAGAATAACTTAAGTACACACATCTTTTACGTTACACAAAATTAGTCTTTTTCCCTTGTATCCTCTTCTGACATTTCCTGAAGGGACAGGTAGACACTTTCTTTATTAGCAGAAATTCAGCTTATATCATTGTAGTAAAAAGTCTGGACAAGTGTTTCCAAATCCTTACCTATTCTGCTTCCAACTTTATAGCTTTTTTTTAATAATACCCTTGATTTCTTCACTACGTATTCAGTAGTGCTAAAGTTTGGATTTTTCTTCACCCCATGAAGTTGGTTCTAAGGTAGCAGTTTTTTCTTTAACAGAACTTCTGTTAAATTTCTCTTGAAGTTTTGTATTAAACTACTAGACTATTATAGTCTTATTTTCCACTGGAACATGTAGCACTTCTGATGCTGTTTGCTGGAATATTAATGCTAAATGATGATACTTGGATTGAATATATTCTGGACACCTGTCTTGTGTTCTTTTGGTAATCTTAATGTTGAAATTTCATGTAATTCATAACTTTCATTAAGTTTTTAAGGGGTGTAAATGGATTCGGTCTATATTCTGAATCTTCAATTTGACACCCATCTATCCCTGCCAAGCTATGTAATGTAAGAGATAGGATGACATTATGCCATGTTACAAAAAGTTTAGTAACTGGGATAAAACAAAGGCTTCTATATTTCCTTGCCATGGTTAAGACTTTCAAAGATTTGTTAGTCTTTTTATTGTGCTCCTTAAGGGGTTACAACAATAAAGTCCTTCAGAGATTAAAAAGCACACACACACGACACTTTGTTTCTGCGAATGCTGCTACTAGTCGCAATTATTCGTTGTTGTTTAGCCATTTTAAGCAACACTCATTACAGCTTTATTTAAAAGGTGCCAGATCTGGCAAGTAAAGAAAAACACACTGCTGACTGTATGTTGAAAAGTATGGCGATAGGTGTTAAGTGAACCAAAAATTAGTATGGAGAGAAAAAAAAATCCTAAAATTAGAAAAAGAGGCTTTCATTACAGATTTGGAAACATTTGTACACATTTTAATAATTTTATTTTATGGTCGATTCTTTTCTTTCCAGTGACACCAAATTAAAGAACACTGATTTGTAAACAAAAAAAGTCTTGATCAAAAAATTATTTTGACCCTTTTTCAATAGGTATGTACATTATTACACCAAATGTTCACAGAGATATGTCATGCGAGGGTATCGACCATTGAATGACTTCTGGAATCGCATAATGAAATATGATATAATTGTGATTTGGAAGAATGGCACTTTGACAGTGATGACGATGCAAAACATAGTGTTTAGCAATGACTAGCAGCAGCTTTCTATGATGAAGGCATCAAAAAGTTGATTTCCCCCTATGACAGAGTTCAGGACAATGGTAGCAACTTTGGAGAAAAATAGTTTAAGAAATGCTCTTCCTTGTAAAAACATTTCTTTTCAAGCCAAACTTTATTTTTACAAGTCCCCCCCCCCGAACAATACTTACTTTGTGGGCATGCTTCATGTGTCATCTCCTTTCACAGCAGTTGTCATCATGGAGTGGAGTAGGGACACATTAGAACCAGTTGGGCACTTGATACCATACATCAAAGCATTGCAATCAGTGAGCTGAGTAACTGGAATTACCTACTGAAGCAGCAACAGCAAGTTTGTTCAGCAGAACTGCTTTGTTTCCTTATCACTTATTATTGGATTCATCAAATAATGACAACGGAACTGCAGACTTTCTATTTAAGAATGTCTAACAAGTTTATCTACCTTTTTCTGTTTATAGTGCTTTTATCCATTATAGCCCTGGTTCATACTTTTTTATGAATTGTCATAATAACCAGTGGGTAATTTGTCTTCGAAAGCAGTGGCCATCCTGTCACCAGTCACTAGCGCGTCAAGCAGATCTACTCTTTTATCAGCTTTCTGACCAGTGACAATGTTGACTATATGTTGTTAAACTAACAAAGGAAACATGTTTTGTGAGAGAGTGAGTTGTAAATTCTTGCTGTCATGGGCAACTAACATTTGTCTAACATTTCTTGTCTAGGAGATGTGGCTACTGTTCTTTTTGATGAGTCACATTAGGTGCTTTGACATGGTTACTTCATTACACATGTGATGTGAAAGTACCCATCCAGCTATTTGATGAGGAGACATCATCGTCTCTACAAGACCCCCCTTTCACTTTCCCATAGGGGATGTAGTATGTTCATGAAACTGACCAAGAGGTACAGAATTCCAAAAACTAGGTTTGTCTTCACATAAGTGTGTCCCTTTTCTTAGAAGAATGTCGGAGCCTGCTACTCAAATAACTGAGTGTGGGGTTGTTTTTTTTAAAAAACCCTTAACGCTAATTATTAACTTCCAAAGAATTCACAATGAAGTGCCAGAGTTTGGAGTGCTCTCGAGAAGCAGTGAAGCTCACATAATACTTGGTTCATAAAGCTGGTCGAAACCTGAAACTGATAGCAGTGATATTTTGGTGCAAAATTTAAGTGTATATCAAAAGGGAGGCAAATGAGAAATGGAGGTGGTGTATTTATCACAGTAGAAAAGAAACTCGAATCCACAGTGAGAGAAATTGAAGCTGCATATGAGACTGTTGGGGCAACACTCCGTATCAGGGGTGGGCATAAAATAACTGGATCCATCTATCAGTCACCAAACTCTTCTCCTAATGTAACTGAAAACTTCAGAGAAAACCTCAGTTCACTTGTACATAAGTTTCGCAATCATACTGTAATCACTGATGGAGACTTCAATCATCCGACAATAAATTGGGAAAATTACAGGTTTGTTTGTGGTGGACGTGATAAATACATCCTGTGAAACATTACTAAATACCTTCTGTGAAAACTACCTAGACCAGATAGTTAGGAACCCTACTTTAATCTGCCAGGAAGTTTCAACCCTACTCATGATGGACAGATATTGGATATAATGGAAACAAATAGATACAGTCACTTTCAGGATATCCACGTCGAAACTGTTATCACTGACCATGGCACGGTAATGGCAACAGTGATCATTAAAGTACAAAGAACAACAAAACCAAACTGAGAGATATAAATTATCTGTAAACTAGCTAAAAACCTGTAGTGTCATATCTCAGTGAGGAACCTGAAACATACAGCACAGGGCAGGAGCATGTAGAGGAACTGTGGCTCCAGCTTAACAGGATAGTTGATCATCCACTGGACAGATAAGTACCCAGTAGAACAGGTCATAATGGGAGGTAACCTCCTCAATATACAGTCGCTGTAAAGAGACAGAGATTAATGCATAATATATCTAAAACAAAGTGTAGCCCTATAGACAGATGCTTTGTGAAATGTGTGTGGATCTGAAGAGATATGAGTGATGCCTTCAATAACTATTATAGTAGAATATTGTCAACTTATATTTCACAAAACACACAGAAATTCTGGTCATATGCAATGGCTGTTAGTGACACCAAAGTTAGTGTCCAGTCCCTACAAAATGAGACAGGAACTAATGTTGACAGTAACAAAGCAAAAGCTGAAATGCTTAACTCCATTTTCAAATGTTACTTACAAACGAAAATACAGGAGAATTGCCCCAATTTAATCCGTGTATCACTGAAAAGATGAATGAAATAAGAGCTAGTGTCAATGGTGCTGAAAACCTGTTAAAATTGAACAAAGCCCCGGGACCCAATGGCATCCCTATCAGATTCTGTACTGAATTTGTGGCTGAGTTAGCCCCTCTTCTAACTGAATGTATTGTCAATCCCTTGAACAAAAAACTGTGCCCAGTTCTTTAGAAAAAAAGCACAGGTCACACCTGTCTATAAGAAGGGTAGTAGAAGGGATCCACAAAACTGCTGTCCAATGTACTTGAAAGCAATTTGTTGTAGAATCTTGGAACATATTCTGAGCTAAAACATAATGAGGTATCTTGAACAGAAGGACCTCCTGAATGCCAACAATCACATATTCCAAAAAATGTCGATTCCGTGAATCCCAACTCTCACTTTCCTCACACGATGTACTGAAAGCTTTGGATTAAGGTAGATGCAGTATTTTTTAATTTCCAAACAGCGTGTGATTCAGTACCACACTTATGTTTGTTGTAAAAATTATGATTCTATGTGGTGACAAATGAAATTTGTGACTAGATAGAGGACTTCTTGATAGGATGCAGCATGTTATTGGATGGAGAGTCATTGTCAGATGTAGAAGGAATTTCAGGTGTGCGCCAAGGAAGTGTGTTGGGACCCTTGCTGTTCATGTTGCATATCAATGACCTCGCAGGCAATGTTAATAGTAAACTCAGGCTTTTTACAGAGGATGCAGCTGTCTCTTATGAAGTCCTGACTGAAAGGAGCTGCATACATATTCAGTTAAATCTTGATAAGATTTCAAAATGGTGCAAAGATTGGCAACTTGCTTTAAATATGCAGAAATGTAAAATGTGCACTTCACAAAACAGAAAAACGCAGTATCCTATGACTGTAATATCAATGAGTCACTGTTGGAATCGGCCAACTTGTTCAAATACGTGGGTGTAACTCTCTGTAGGGATATGAAATGGAATCGTCGTATAGGCTCAATAGCGGGTAAAGCAGATGGTAGACTTCAGTTTATTGGTAGAATATTGGGGAAGTGTAAACTGTCTACAGAGGAGATTGCTTATAAATCACTGGTATGACCAGTTCCAGAATATTGTTAAAGTGTGTGGGTCCCATACCAAGTAGGACTAAAGGGTTATTGAACGTATACAGAGAAGGGCAGCACTAGTGGTGACAGGTTTGTTTGATCTGTGGGAAAGTGTCACAGAGACACTGAACTGGAAAACTCTTGACACATGTAAACTATCCTAAGAAACTTGCTTAGCTAAGTTTTAAGAGCCGGCTGTGAATGCCGATTCTAGGATTATACAATAACCCTGTACATATTGCTCTCATAGGGATTGTGAGGATAAGATTAGAATAATTACTGCACGCACAGAGGCATTCAATCAATCATTTTTCTCATGCTCCATATGTGAATGAAATGGGAAGAAACCCTAAGAACTGGTACAATGGGACATACCCTCTGCTGTGCACCTCACAGTGGTTTGTAGATAGAGATTTAGATGTAGATACTCTGACAATATATATTCCAGTAGCCTCCTACAAAAGTATGGAAGCATATGTCCCCTTCTCTTTGCAATCTATGAAGAGATGGATGATTATTACAGGATAACTAAGATTAACTACTGACAACCTACTGGTAGAATTATCTGTAATTTTCTCCACAGTTCTCTGAAATTAATCCATATTAGAAAGATCAGTAGTAAAAAAATTGGAAAGGAGAGCTGTGACTACCACGCGTAAACTTCTGACTGCTTTTGACCATGCTTTGCCTGACAACATGTTAGTAACATTACCAAAGGCTATCTGTAGCAATTATTTTAAGCCTGTCCCATACATAGGATTCCTGTGCAGCCAGTGAAAGACATTAGCATACTAATCATGCCTGGTCTTGTAATAACAAGTTTTCATCTATTCATATCAGACTATATAATCTGAATGATAAATAAGTATAGCTGCATATCTGCTGACCTGTGTATAAAAGTCATTCCGTAGGTCATTATACTGGATTCTGCATACCATAGAGTTAAGCGTACTATAAGTGGGTAACAGAAGGGGAGGGGGTTAGTTAGAGGACCAAAAGCTTGGCTTGTTGCACTCGTGCATTTTTATGATGAGCAATTTTTCTCCTATAACCAGACAATTCCGCTGTCTTCTCATCATTAAAAATGAACTGTATCTGTTTAAAATCCCATTAAAGAGCTCTGTCAATAATGGAAGGAAGTTGAATCAAATCTTTAAAGTTTTGCCCTTGACGTGTAGATAAATTAGGAATCTTGAGTCTTTGATAATACGAAAGCGGAACTGAACACTAATTGCTGAGTTTAAGGCTGTGCAAAATATTATTACTTAACATTGGAATTACAGGTTTGTAATTCTTTTACTGGTTTAATATACCACTCACTTGCACAAACTCGACCACCGTCACATGAGGGTCTTAGTGTATTACAGACTTGCATGGTCACTATTACTTTAGAGTTCCAGACAAGAATAATTTGTTGCATTTGTTTTTGCACTGTATTTTGCAGAGGACTTTCTGAACCTTAAAATTTCATCCATAGTTATGCAATGTGCAAAGTAAATCCTTGGATCAATGTTGGTGGTGGAGTTCACAGTTACATCTAGAACTGTTTGATTATAAACATTAGTGATATTATGCTGAATGGACTGAAACTAAGTTACAAATTTCTCTGTAATCTCTCCGTGTCGCTTACAGTCTTTAGTATTGAGGTGTCCAACTGATAGTCTCTATTGTGATCCATTAGACTTTCTGCTTCTTGTTATGTCTGTTAAGCAGCCTTTTTCGTGTCAGTATTACCTTCATTTTCAGGAAGTCTTACAAAACAGCTGTATTATGACAAATTTTTATTAAAACAAATTAGACTAGCACAACCATAGATCTTCATCGCAACTGCTTCATCTTCCAAAATGTTAACATTTCATTTACAATTATGTTTCTTTCATGTGTCATCACTTTTTCGGATTTAATCTTTTACAGTTATAAAGGTCATGCAGCTATACAGGTGTCCAGATATGTATTGGATTGTTCATTATTTCATTTACCAGTGTCTTCTCCTGGTATAACTTTTTTATTTGTCAAGTAGCTACAGTTGTATTTCTTTTACTGAATAAGTGAATGTCAGTCTACATGATACACAGCATTTACTGCATGTAGATCAGTGGTTGCACCCTGCAGCAGTATACAGACTCATCCGCTTGTTCATCATTTCTTTTGTCATATATTTTAAGCACTTCATCCTTCATGGCTTTCTGCTTATGTGTAAAGTTGAACAGAACTGATAGAATGTAAGCCATCTCGTAGGATTCTTACTGACATGTTCCCTGCAGTTTTCACCCAAAATAGTTCTTTATTCTGAAATTTTGTACCATCAGATCTTCTTTTTCTTGGTATAGATGTTGAACACAGTTCAGTTGACACTGTGTAACTATGTCCTTTCAAGAATCGTTGAATATGTTCCTTTGACATGTACGAGAAAATACAACTTTAATGACAAGTTACATTTAAATTTTGTTGAACTTCCAAGGAGTTTTTCTAGTCTTGTGTGGTAACTGTCACCTCTCTGCCTACTCGATTAGATCACCGATAATATTCAAAGGATACTAGCAGTTACAAGCAAGCCAGATTTACCACAGTCAAAAAAACATTAATCCATTACTTTCTGTGCTTACACCTGAAACAAAGAAAGTAATTGGTATCCAAGTAATTGCCAGTACAGAAGAGCATAACTGTGAAGGAAAAAAAGTTATGTCAGGCCATAGGCCAGTTCCTTAAAGTTTTCCTGGGGAATCTAAAACTGCAACAAAAATAAGTTTATGAAAAGGATAGATTGCTATTCACCATATAATGGAGATGCTGAGTCGCAGATAGGCACAACAAAAGACTGTCAAATAAGTAAGCTTGCAGCCAGAAAGGCCTTCATCGGAATTAAACGTTTGTGTGTTTGCGTAATTCTGAAGAAGGCAGTCTTTTTGTTGTGCCTATCTGTGATTCAGCAACACCACTACATGGTGAGCAGTAATCTATTGTTTTCATTATGTTGTCATTATTCCATCCTGGATTTTCCGTTGTTTAAAAAATAATTGGTGTAATTTAAGATTTTGAAGTTGGAGGAGATGAGAAAATGTTTTGCTTCATTCTCTTTCCCACTGTGAGTCTGAAACATTTTATGTCTCATTTTCTGTGATCCATTGTGTAGTTTTAAAGATATTTCAATGTCTTCAGTAAAACTGACCACCTTATATATTATGTAATAATACAAAATATATGACGTAAAAATTTATGCTGACAAGTGCCAAAGTGGTACCTGACAGAATATGAATTATTTCGTGTCAGATTGTTGTCTGAAAAAGAAAAAAACTTTAAACCAAATGTTTCAGTTTCACTAATTATTACATTGATCACTGCCAGACTAAAGACCCACACCCACACGGCACTTAGTTAACACTTCACAGTGAACTAGGAGCACTCAACCAAAAGCTCATGGATGTATAACAACTTGACACAGCTGAAAGTGTGATATAATTTTATAGTGACACATACATTTTGCTAACTCGAAGATGTTTCATGGGGGACTGTTGTTGAGAAGTGTAATGTTTTAGATGTCATGGTATTCAAACGGCAGTAACTTAACCAGAATCCGTGTCTTTCATTGTATCGCCTTCCCATTTTATCGATAACATATGGGGCTTTTTAATCCCACCAAGCAAGTTGGCGCATTGTTTAGCACTCAGGACACGCATTCGGGAGGATTATGGTTCAATCCCACATCCGGCCATCCTGATTCAGGTTTTCCTTGATTTCCCTAAATCATTCCAGGCAGATGCCGGGATGGTTCCTTTGAAAGGGCACGGCCGACGTCCTTCCCTGATCCGATGAGACTGATGACCTCGTTGTTTGGTCTCCTCCCCCAAACAACCCAACCCAACCCCTTTGTAATCCCATAATTGTCTGTTGTGCCAAGGCTTAACGTACATGGAAGCTATCAGCCGACAAATTCAATGCCATATCTTTTTAGATTTGTGGGTAATTTCTTCAACATAGGGTATGGATGGGAAGAAAACTTAGCGAATGTTGCTTGTGAAAGCATCCAGAAACATTAATCTAAGTGCGAGATTTCAAAATTAAATACCAGAAACAGGTATCTGAGATCCAGTGATGTAAAAAAAGAAAGAGAGAGAGAGAAAGAGAGAGTGCAGTAAGGACTTTGCACAGGTCAGTGATAAGAGGAGGGAACACTAAAAAAATGGCCTGATGCAGACAAAAATGCTAATAGTAATATATAACAGCAAAGATGAGCAAAATTAGGAAACTTAAATTGCTGCAAAGGAGCCAAAAAATGAAAGGGATACCGGTGATGCGGAAAGAGATTATAAAATATTAAGTATAAGTTTAATATTGAAGTTTAGGGGAAAGGGAGGTAAAATTCCCAAGAAGAGAAGAGGTGGTGGTACAAAAAATTAAAAATTTTAAAAACAGTGAACTGTGCATTCAGCCATGCTATTGTTTCCTTTTTGTCCACAATATTTCGACGACCAAAATAGCAGTCTTCTTCATGTCTGTTACTTTCGCTGTTGTGTGTACTCGCTGCCTGCCAGCAGGATTCCACACAATGAGTACACTCAATAGCTAATCCCGCAGCACGCGAAGAAGATAGCTCCTTTGGTCATTGAAAATGGACACAAGAACTTGACTGAACATCCAGAAGCTCACCATTGCTCATACATGCTGAGAAAACTTGACAGACCACAAAACTGTAAAAAACAAAAACCTTGCTGAATTGTTGCATATCGTCTCGTATGTATGGTTCATATGAAATAAGTCTGTGATCAACAGATATTGGTGCCAGGCTGCTGGCTAGTGCAGCAACTTGGCGTGTGCTCATGTGTTACATATCTATCACTCCATGTTTGGAGCCTTGCCATGTGTACCTTGCTTCATCTGGAAAGGTTTTGCATGTACCCACAAAATAAGCAACACATTGTGCTCATGAAATCTGGAAAACGCCAATGGTTGGTTGATACCAGGTCCCTACCTCTCAACTGAAACATAAATCATGAAGTCATTTTAATTAAAGTATAGTGTGGGTTACTTCACAAGTGACATTGATAAATTGAATCATAGTTGTAGTTATGCTAGAATAGATAGCTGTAAGACAAAATTTACATTTTTTGGAAACGGTAACTATAAGAATGTGCATAAAATAGAATTATGAAGCTTATTATGAAGTTTTGAAGGCAGTTTGATATAGACAATTATTGGTATATGCCATAAGACGACTGGGAAACATAATGATACGGGGTGAGTTTGGGTTGGGTAGGCTTCATTTCATTTTAGAATATCGGTTTTTAAGATGAGTAACTCTGAGCACTTTCCACTGGAATACCCATAATACATGCTTCATAGTATTCTATAAAACTAAATAAACTGTTTCCTTGAGTTTTTTTATCAGCTCTTCAGGAAAATAATCTGTCATCTACTATGGCAAGCACAGAAAACCAGTGTCTGCTGGATTATTTGCTGCACTGTGTGATGAAAGTATGTTTCTTAGCTTTCTAAGTGTAACAGTATGGTGTTGCAGAAAATAGTCGTAAGGGGAGTAAAGCAACTACGAGCATGTAACCAGTGCATGTAACCAGCCTTGTGTGTTACATTTATTAATGCCAAGGAAATAATAGCTGTGCCGACTATTGATTTTCCATGTCATTATTATTTACAAATCAAGCCTTGTTTGCACTGGAGCAAATGGAAGCAAACACAAGCAAATGAGCAGTCATAGATAATTTGTTGGTGTTCATTACCACTGACTTGTATCTGTGAATCAACATTACTTGTATCTGTGAATCAACATTTCCACAGGAGAGAATACGACAGAACAAGCATAGCCTACGAGTATTGCATTATTGTTTTTTGGCCCCCTCTCCACGGGGCTCATAGTTTTTTGCCAGTTCGTGCATGGCACACACAGGAGCCCAAGCTATTGCGGCTCATTCTTCCTTCCCAAGCTGCATTTTCTCCCCCATGCCCCTTCTCTGACCTCACTCCTTCCCCTCTGCCCCTTCTCTGTGTTCTTACTTATGTTGAACTGGTTCTCCACTTGGTTTCTTGTATTCCTTCCGGTTATTGTTCCTGGTGCCTTTTCCCTTTCATACTTCCTTTTTGGAGTTTTTGGTCCACCTTTGTAGTTGATCTCCTCTTCTATATTTACTCTGTTTAGTGCAAGCCATTTGGGGACGGCCCATGCTATAGCTGGCTGGTGCCCTTGGGAAGAGCCTCTTATCAGAGTGGGTGGTATCAAGGTTGATGCTTTCTGTATGAAACACATTTAGCTCCGAAAAAACTGGACGTTCTTCTACGGCTGTTTTTCAGTTGGTAATGGATCATTTAATGCTGCTTCTTATGATCCTGTGGCCTTCCTTTCCCTGGCTACAGACTGGGAGGAGGGCCAGGCTCTTTCCCCACTACCTAGTCTGCACTAAGACGGATGGAGACACATTCACCATCACAAAGCTGTTATTTTTTGGGGAAAATATCGAAGACAAGTTTGGCCAAGTGGAGTCCCTCAGTAACATGTAGTCAGGTTCCCTGTTGATCAAAACTATTTCTTCTGCCCAGTCTGCAGCTCTTTGTGCTTGTGATCATCTTGGTGACATACCAGTGTCCATTTCTGCTCACCAGTCTTTGGATATGTTTCAGGGAATCATTTTTCATAGGAACCTCGTCATTCAAATTGATGATGAACTCCAGTCCAATCTGGAACAATGGGGTGTTCATTTTGGTCGGTATGTCCAAAAAGGTCATAAGGACAACCACACCAGTACATCTACACTCTTCAAACCACAGTGAGGTGCATGGCAGAGGGTACACCCTGCTGTACCAGTTACTAGGGTTTCTTTCTATTCCATTAAGTGTTGAGCACAGGAGGAATGATAGTTTGAATGCCTCTGTGTGTGCAATAATTATTCTAGTCTTATTCTCATGATCACTATGTGAGTGATACGTAGGGGATTTTAGTATATTCCTAGAGTCACCATTTAAAGCAATTCTTGAAACTTCTTTAATCATCTTTCTCGGGGGAGTTATTTATAAGCGATCTTAGTTGTACCCTGTTTACACTTCCCCCAGTATTCTACCAATAAACTGAAGTGTACCACCTGCTTTGCCATGACTAAACATATGTGATCTCACCATTTCACACCCCTACAGAGTGTTACACCCAGGTATTTGTATGAGTTTGCAGATTCCAACAGTAACTCATTAGTATTGCAATCATAAGACACTAAGTTTTTTGTTTTGTGAAGTGCACAATTTTACATTTCTGTTTATTTAAAGCACGTTGCCAATCTTTGCACCCCCTTTGAAATCTTATCAAGATCATCATCAGGATTTCCTTCCAGCGAGCCGGGTAGGAACTTTGTGAACGATATGCCTCCATTGGTTTCTGTCCTGGTATAGCTTTTCCCTCTCAACTACATCCCATGTTACTCCTCTCCTCTTGAGATGTTCCTTAACATGGTCTGTCCATCTCTTTCTAGGCCACCCAATTTGTCTTCTTCCTGGTACTCCATTTCCAAATACTGGCATGGAGCTAGCATCTGGTGCATTCGCTTCACATGCCTGACTCACTTCAATTTCAAAGCACTCATTCTCTCCTCTGTAGTCAATATCACCTGCAGGTCTCTCCTTACATAATCATTCCCTACTCTCTCTCCTAGTTTTTTATAGAGTTGACCCAAGGAACTTCATTTCAAATGCTTATATTTGACTCTCTTCTCTCTTATTTATGACAGAGGTCTCTAGACTATACATCATGATTGGCAGAAGATAAGTTTTATACATGGTCTGTTTGGCTCTTTGAGGGACTTCCTTGTCCCAGATTAGATTTCGTACTTGGTGGAAGAAGCTAGGTCCTTTTGTTATTCTGTTTAAGACTTTCAGTTGGGAACCTCCAGCGCATGATATGATGCTACCCAGAAAATTGAAGTTTTCACACATTCAACGTTCTCCCCCTCCAGTATGATGTGACAAAGTGTGGGTGTCCTACTCATCTTCATTGCCACTGCCTTATTCCTACGTACAGTACTTGAATATTTTAAATTTTGTGTTCCAGTAATCTAGTCTCCTCTGAACCTCCATTTCCGTCTCTCCCCAAATGGCGATGTCATCAGCAAAAACAAAAGCGGTGAGATCTTAATTTTCCTCTTCCTTGATTTCTTTCATGATTGTGTCCATAAGTGTAATAAAGAGTAAAGGAGAGAGCAAACTGCCTTGCTGAACACCTCTTTCTCCTAAACCATTTTCATCTTCCATCTCCTACTTGTACACTGCTCTCACAACCATCGTACAGCATCTGGACTTTTTAAATTAATGAATCAGGAACATTATGTTTTCTCAAGCATTCCCATATTTTATCCCTTGGTACACTGTCATATGCTTTTTCCAAATCCACAAATACTACTATCAAGTCCTTTCCTTTTTCCCAATATTTCTCTGTTAACTGACTGAGGAAGAAAATGAGATCTATCGTTCCCCTATTACTTCTTTTACCCCTTGCTGTTGTTCCTCTAATTAGCAGTTTTTGGTTCACTTTGCTATCTGTTCTAGTTCTTGGGTGAATATTTCCCAACTCTTCTCCTTTTCTTCTTTCACAATTCTCTTTGCTTGGAGTTTCTTTTGTCAGTATTCTTTCTCCAGTGTCACCACCTTGTGTTCATCTTTTACTACCAGCCCCTGGTTCTGATTTCTTTTTCCAAAATCCATGTTTTTCTTTGCCAAATTGTTTTTTAATTGCATCTTTTACTCTATCGTTCCACTAACTGTTTGTCTTTCACTTTACCCTTTGTTTTGCCTCATATCTGCACAGCACAGTTAACTATTGATGTTTTAAATAGGTTCCACTCTTCCTCTACACTAACCTCTTTCAGTTTTTGGCAATTTTTGTGCTGCTAGATTTTGGAAACTTTTTCTTATTTTCTTCTTCTTTCAACTTCCACTCTTTAATTTTTGGCATTCTTTGTACAGCATTCAAACTTTCCGTGTTATTTATCTCAGCTACTAGTAACCTGTGGTCGCTATCCAAGTGCTCACTTGGTATGACTTCATTGTCCCGTACTTTTCCTCCAATTAATTTGTTCGTTAATATATAGTCTATGACTGTCTTAGATTTGCCATCCCTAGTAATCTTATGGTTATCTTGTTTCTTGAAGAATGTATTCTTCACTAAAATATTATTCATTATGCACAGATTTAGAATTTCTTTACCCTTAACATTTTGTCTTACGTATCCAAAAGGGCCCATCGCCGCCTCATATCCATTTCTATCCATGCCGATCTGAGCAATCGGATCCCCAATTATCATAATGTTATCTTTTCTTACTTGATCTTCCAGTTCTTCAGGGAATTTCATTTTTTCTTCCTCACTGCACACTTGCTGAGGTGCGTACACTTGGAGTATAATAAAACTATATTCTTTCCCAAGTTCACTTCTGCTCTAATTACCCTTTCACTTACAAAGTTCTCATCTGTAACTGGGTCAATGTCTTTGTGAAACACACAGCCCACACAATTTTTTTCCTCTTTATTGTGACCCTACCAGTATAATTTGTACCCACCTCTCAGCAATTTAGAGTTTTTTTCCTTCCACTTGGTCTCTTTCAATCCAAGGATATGAATCTTTCTCCTCTCCATGTCTACAATCTCTTTAGTCTTTCATGTCAAGGTTATTACATTTAATGTTTCCACTCTCAACTTGTTTCTGTTCTTGTTTAGTGTATCTTCTTGCATTCCTTGGTTTTTCTTCAGGCTGTGAAGATTTTGTGCAGATTGTTTCAGATAGTACTTCTTATAGATAACTGCATCATCTGCAAAAAGTTTGCTATTACTACTAATATTGCCTGCATGAACAGCAAGTGTCTCAACACACTTCCTTGGGGCACATCTGAAATTCCTTCTACATCTGACGATAACTCTCCATCCAAGATAATGTGCTGTGTCCTTCCTACCAAAAATTCCTCAATGTAGTCACAAATTTCACTTGATACCTCATATGGTCGTACTTTTGACAATAAATGTAGGTGCGGTACTGAGTCAAACGCTTTTCGGAAATCAAGAAACACTGCATCTACCTGGTTGCCTTGATCCAATGCTTTCGGTATGTCATGTGGATGAAGTGCGAGTTGGGTTTCACATTACCGATGTTTTCGAAATCCATGCTGGGTGACATTGAGGAACATTGAACATTCTGTTCAAGATAGCTCATTATGTTTGAGCTCAGAAAATGTTATAAGATTCTACAACAAATCAGTGTCAGAGATATTGGACAGTAGTTTCGCGGGTCACGTCTAGCACACTACTTCTAGACTGGTGTGACCTGTGCCTTCTTTGAAGAACTAGGCACGGTTTTCTGTTTGAGGGATCTAAGATTACTTTTAGTTAGAGGAGGGCTAACTCGCCGCAAATTCAGTATAGAATCAAAGACTGGGATTCCATTGGGCCCTGGAGCTTTGTTCAATTTTAACAGTTTCAGCTGTTGCTCATCACCACTGACACTGATACTTATTTTATTCATCTTTTCAGTTATATGAGGATTAAATTTGGAGAATTCAACTGGATTTTCTTTTGTAAAAGAACATTTGAAAATGAAGTGAAGCATTTCAACTTTTGCTTTGCTACTCTGTTTCTCATTCCCTAGGGTTTGGACACTAACTTTGGCCCCCCAGGGGGCTCACGGTTCTTTCGCGAGTATGTGTGTGGCGAGCGCAGGGCCCTGAGCTATTGCAGCCTTCCTTTCCAGGGCTGCATTTCCTTTCCCTTCCCCTCCTTTCCTCTCCTTGCTCCTTCTCCTTTGCCCTCTCCTCTCCCTCTTGGTGTCCTTGCTTATGTTGGCCCCACTATCCTCCTGGTTACGTTGGTTTTGCAATTTAGTTCTGTTGAGTAATCACCTCATCCTTTTGGAACTCCCTGGTCCCCCTCTGGGATTTGTCTCTATTACTAAATTTCTCTTCCGTAGTGTGAGCCATTTGGGGAAGAGCATCTTACCTGGTGTCTCCGACATGTGCCCTCCTAGTTCATTCCACCTTTTCTTTCACGTCGTTGTCTGATGCTAGGGTGCATAGCCAGCACGGTAGCCAGCCCTTGTGGTGTGGTCACTATGTACACTTTTGGTTGAGCCCCCTGAACACACAGGGATCACACTTCTGATACCTGAGCTGTGACCACCTCATTTAAGCCTAGGAGTGGTTGCTTGTCATCCTGGAGCATTAGAACTCCTGGCAATGGCCACTGTGCCAGACGGCCCTTGCTGTGGCTGGGTGGCGCCCGTGAGGAGAGCCCCACACCGGAGTGGGTGGTATCAGGGCGGACACTATGCAAATGAAACGCATACGGGTCCAGAACTCTGGCCATTCTTCTGCGGCTGTCTCTCTGCATGGAACTGATTCTTCTAGTGCTGCTTCTCCTGCCCCTTCAGCCTTTCCTTCCGTGGCTACCCCCTGGGAAGAGGGTCAGCCCCGTTGGCTAAGGGCGAAACCTTTGCCCCGCTATCTGGTTTGCACCAGGACTGATGAGGATACTTTCACCAATACCAAACCTTTATTCTTTGTGGAACACATTGAAGATAAGTTTGGCGAATTGGACTCTCTGAGCAAGATGCGGTTGGGTTCATTGTTGATCAAAACTGCTTCAGCTGCCCAGTCCATTACCCCCCCCCCCCTTCCCCACACCAGTCTTTAATTATGGCTCAAGGTGTGATTTTTCACAGGGACCTCATCCTTCAAACTGATGAGGAACTTAGGGACAATCTCAGACAGTGGGGTGTTCACTTTGTTCAGCGTGTTCAGAAGGGTCCGAAGGACAATCGCATTGATACTGGTGCCTTTGTCCTGGCCTTTGAAGGGGATACCCTCGCTGAGAAAGTAAAGATTATGGTTTATCGATGTGATGTGAAGCCATACATCCCACCTCCTATGAGGTGTTTTAAGTGCTTGTGTTTTGGACACGTCTTCCCGCTGGTCGCAGACCCTTCTCTGTGTGGATGTCCACTCCATGAGGGGAGTTCCTGTGTTCCCCCTCCTGTGTGTGTAACTTGTCATGGCAATCATTCTCCACGTTCACCAGATTGCCCAGTATATAAGAAAGAAAAGAAGATACAGGAGTATAAGTCCCTTGATCGTCTAACCTACACCGAGGCTCGTAAGAAGTATGCACATCTTCACCCCTTCCTTACCCCAGTCCCGGACCCCTTTCCTCCTCCCCTCCCCTGCGGCTCCCACACCTTCTCCTCCGGGCACTGCTCCCCGTCCCCAGCTGGAGAAGTGTCCCACTTCTTTGGCGTCTGCCGGACAAGGGTGTGCATCCCGGGATACCCCTTCCCGGCTCCTTTCAGGGCAAAGGTCTGCTGTCACGCGACGACCGCGGGAACGACGGTCTGTTGGCCCCCTAGGTCACCCAATCTCCTTCTGTTCCCGATCCTGCTGCAGCTGGCTCCTTTATGCCACACAGCCCTCCTCGATCTCAAACAGAAATGAAGAAGAAACGTTAAGTCCCGGGACAAGGAGCCTCTGGTGTCACCAGAGGTCCCATCCCCGGCTTCACAACCAGATTCTGCCCTGTTGTTTATGAATGTCGCCCCCTCCTTGTCGGTGACGGGTGGTGACCCGGCGGTATGACTGGCTTTAGCATGTTCATCCCCCATTTGAATCATCGTACTGTGGTTATCCAATGGAATTGTAACGGATATTACCGTCACCTTCCGGAACTGAAATCCCTTATTTCGTCTTACTCTGGAGCTTATGTGGTTCTACAGGAATCTCATTTTACTGATGATCACTCACTGACCCTCTGTGGGTTCCGTGTTTTTTGTAGAAATCAGGTTGCTCCCTGCAGGCTTCTGTTGGCGTTTGTATGTTGGTCCGTACAGACATTGCTAGCACACGGATTCCTCTTCAAACTACATTGGAAGCGGTTGCTGTTAGGGTCCACCTGGACTCTGAGGTCATGGTTTGCAATCTTTATATCCCTCCTGACAGTACTCTTCCACCTGCTGCCTTAACTGCCCTTCTTCAGCAACTTCCTCCCTTCCTCCTTCTCGGGAATTTTAATGCTCATCATCCCTTGAGGGGCAGTGCATTTCCATGTAGACGAGGTCTTCTCATAGACCAGTTTATTATAGACCATGACTTGTGCCTTCTTAATCATGGCTCCCCTACTCATTTCAGTGCCGGTCATGGTACCTCTTCTGCCATTGATCTTTCTTTTTCTTCTCCCTCCCTCCTTCCTTCATTACACTGGTCGCCACACGACAACTTTTGTGATAGTGACCATTTCCCGTTGATTCTCTCGCTCCCTTCCCACTCCCCGATGGACAGGTTACCTTGTTGGTCTATCCAACGCGCTGATTGGCATCTGTACACTGCACAGTCGTGTTTTCTCCCTGTTTGTCAGGTTGTATTGATGGCGTCCTACATGACATGTCTTACGCGATTGTTCGCGCTGCTAGTCTTGCTGTATCACGCTCATCTGGACCATTTCGCCACCGGCAAGTCCCGTGGTGGAGTACGGCCATTGCCATCGCCATCCGTGATCGCCGTCGATCTTCGCAACACCTTAAGAGGCACCCATCCGTTGCCAACCTTATTACCTTTAAACGCCTTCGCGCTAAAGCCTGTTATTTGATCAAACAGAGCAAATGGATGTGTTGGGAACACTTTGTTTCTTCCCTCAGTTCTACTGTCCCTATGTCACAGGTATGGGCTACACTTCTCTCTCTCTCTCTCTCTCTCTCTCTCTCTCTCTCTCTCCAGGGTTGCCATTGGCAGTCCACCCTCCCAGGCCTTCACCTCCCAGATGGATTTTGTACGGACCCGTTGATTCTTGCGGAACATCTTGCAACCCATTTTGCAATGGCATCAGCATCAGCCTCCTATCTGGCTGCTTTCCTTCACCAGAAACAGTGGGCTGAAGCTTCCGCCTTATGTTTTACCTCTTGTCAGTCAGAATCTTACAATGAACCTTTTACTGAATGGGAATTTCTTTCTGCCCTTTCTTCTTCTCCTGTTACGGCCCTTGCCCAGACTCCATTCATAACCAACTGCTTCAACATCTCAGTGCTCCACAACGGCAACATCTTCTCCGGGTTTTTAATTGTATTTGGCTACAGGGTGACTTCTCTTCTTAGTGGAGGGATAGCATCATGGTTCCTGTCCTTAAGCCTGGTAAGAACCACCTATTTGTTGAAAGCTATCGGCCAATTAGTCTGACAAATGTTGTTTGCAAGTTACTTGAACGGATGGTAGCCCTTTGGCTCAATTGGGTTCTCTAATCTCGGGATCTATTGTCCCCTTACCAGTGTGGCTTCAGAGAGGGACGGTGTACTTCTTTTCCTCATTGCTATAGATGGACTTGTGACCTCTGTCAGTCCTTTGGTCGCCTCTGCTCTGTATGTGGATGATTCCTGCATTTGGGTTACTTCCTCTTCGATGGCCTCTACAGAGCGGCAGCTCCAGGGAGATATACGGTGTCCCTCTGCGTGGACCCTCTCACACGGGTTTCAACTCTCTCCTTTAAAATCGTGGGTGGTCCACTTCTGTCGCCGTACTACAATCCACACTGATCCAGAGCTCTATCTTGATGCACAACGATTGCCTGTGGTCCCACAGTTTCGTTTCCTGGGTCTTCTTTTCGACAACATGCTCACTTGGCTGCCCCATATCAGACTTCTGAAGGTAGAATGTTTCCGTAAATTTAATGTTCTTCGCTTCCTTGCCCACACCTCTTGGGGTGCAGACCGCTCCGTCCTTCTACACCTTTATCGTGCTTTAGTTCTGTCTCGCTTGGACTATGGTTGTCAAGTTTATGGTTCAGCTGCTCCTTCCACACTTCACCTGCTGCATCCAGTCCACCATCGTGGTATCCGTTTGGCCTCCGGTGCCTTCCCTACTAGCCCTGTTGATAGTCTCCTGGTTGAAGCTGGGATCCCCCCCTTTCTGTTCAGCGGTCCCAGCTTCTGGTGTCTTATGCAATCGCTGTCCGTTCCTTTCCCACTCATCCTTCCTATTCTATCCTGTTCCAAGACCATGGACGTCACTCACCTGATTCCCGCCCTCGGGCGGGTTTACCGGTTAGGCTCCGCCTTGCGTCTTTCGCCGTGATTTTCAGCTTCCTCCTTTGTCCTGTCTTCCATGCTCCCTCCTCTCCACCCCCCGTTGGTTAGTTCCATGGCCCCAAATTCAGATGGATCTCTGCCGAGGTCTGAAAGATTCCATCCCCCCAGTGGTGTTCCGTTCCTTTTCCCGCCGAATTTTATGGGAGTTTCGGGATGCTGTCGTTTTTTACACCGATGGCTCTAAATCTGCTGATCATGTGGGATATGCCTTCACGTCCTCTGTTGGAACGGAAAAT
Organism: Schistocerca nitens; assembly: GCF_023898315.1. NCBI lineage: Eukaryota > Metazoa > Arthropoda > Insecta > Orthoptera > Acrididae > Schistocerca > Schistocerca nitens. Next base: position 509,527,360 of record NC_064615.1, read on the forward strand.
AATGTGCTGCCACCTACATGTGGGGTGTTTACTGCAGAATTGATGACAATTTCCCAGGCACTTACCTTTATTAAACAGTCCCAACACAACCGCGTTTTGTTATGTACGGACTCAATGAGTGGCCTTCTGGCTATTGACCGGTGCTTTTCGCGCCATCCCTTGGTCTCTGCCATCCATGACCATCTCGCTGATCTTCACCATGCTGCTTGTTCCGTTGACTTCCTTCGGGTTCCTGGCCTTGTGGGTATCCCAGGTAATGAGCTTGCTGATCGTTTGTCTGGGGGAACAGTCACTTACCCCCCCTCCCGTTTCCTCTAACCCCCTCTTGCAGCGGATTTACGGCTTCACATCAAATCCCACTTCACACAATCATGGCCAACTCTTGGGAGGCTACCTCCCTGTCTAATAAACTTCGTGCAATTAAGGTGACGCCAGGCCCGTGGCGTTCTTCCTTTCGCCTCTCCTGGAAGGACTTGACCACACTGTCGTCGTCTCTGCATTGGCCATACCAGGCTGACCTTTGGTTTTCTTTTGCGTGATGAGCCACCCCTACATTGTGGTTGTGGAGCCTTCGTCAGTAGCCCACAGTTTGGTTGAATGCCACGTTCTTTTGGCTCTGCGTATAAAGTACAGACTCCCCCACACTTTACCATTGATGTTGATTGATGTTTTCTGGGTGGTCGAACTGGTTCTCGGTTTCCTCTGGGAAAGTGGTTTTTATTCTGTTTTAAGGTTTTTAATCTCACTCCGGTGTTAGGGCAGGGTGGTGAGCCTTGGGATATCTCCCACTGTAAGCTGTGTTCGGAGATTCCCGACTCCCCTCCCTGGCCAAGATCCTCTTTTCATCCACTTTTACTCTGTTTTTATCACTTTTCAGGATTGGTTAGTCTCCTTTTCCCATACGCACTTCTGCATTCTAGCGGTTGCACGCTTTTAAGTCGTGGGTGGTCTTGCCTCTACTGCTTCAGAGGTGGGATATTTCGTGCCTCTTAGCATAGCGTTGGGGTCGCTCTCTTGCTGACTTACCTCATTCTGTTTTTACCATTGATGACATGGCTGCAATTTTACGTTTTTTAGCATTTTCCCCTTTCATCGTTCTAACTTTTCTGAGTTGTCGCACTATCTGAATGGACCACATTTGAAACAAGGGACTGATGACCTTGCTGTTTGGTTCCTTTAACCCCAAGCAAGCAAGCAACCAACCAACCAACTAACTTTGGTGACACTAACAGCCTTTACATATGACCAAATTTCTTTGCGTTTTATGAAATATCATTTGACAGTATTTTGCTATGATAGTCATTGAAGGCATCACACATTCTCTTTTGAGACTCAAACGCATCTCAATCGGCATTTGTCTATAGCTCTACACTTTGTTTTAGATGTATTATGCATTAGCCTCTGCTTCTTTATATATTCCCTCCCATTATGACCTTTCATATTGTGTACTTATCTATCTAGTGGATGGTCGACTACTCTGTTAAGCTGGAGCCATAGTTCCTCTACGTGCTCCTGCCCTGTACTGTATGATTCAGGTTCCTCATTGAGATATGACACTAATGATTTTTTTATCTAATTTACTGAACATTTATATTTTTCTGCTTGGTTCTGTTGTTCTTTGTACTTGAATTATCATTGTTGCCATAACCACCACATCATGGTCACTGAAAACGCTTTCGATGTGGACATCCTCAAAGAGGTCATATCTATTTGTTGCTGTTATATTCGATATCTTTTCATCATGAGTGAGTTCCTAACTATCTGTTCTAGGTAGTTTTCAGAGAAGGCTTTTAGTAATGTTTGACAGGATGTCTGAGGTCTCCACTGATAATTATCGTATGTTTGGAGAATTTACATACAAATGAACTGAGATTTTCTGTGAAGTTTTCAGTCGTATCAGGAGAAGAGTCTGGAGGGTGATAGAAGGAGCCAATTATCATTTAATGCCCACCCCTGATACTGAGTCTTGCCCAAATAGTCTCGCATGCAGCTTCAATTTCTTTCCCTGTGGATGTGTGTTTCTTTTCTACTGCGACAAATACACGACCTCCATTTCTCATTTGCCTATCCTTTCGATATTTTGCCCAAAAATACCACTGCTGTCAATTTCAGGTTTCAACCAGTTTTTCTGAACCCATTATTATGTGAGCTTCATTGCTTTTCAAGAGCGCTTCAAACTACGGCTCATTGTTGCGAATGCTTTGGCAATTATCCATTAGGATTTTAATACCCTCATCTGTGGGAGGCATTTCTTTCAGTCTTACACTGATACTTCTGGGTTTCTTGCAGCCATTGTTATCTGGATGGGATGGAGATACAGGTGCCTTTATTTTGGCACTTGAGGGGAAACACCCTCCTGAAGAACGTCAAGGTTGTGTGTTTTCGTTGTGATGTGAATCTGCACGTCCACCATCGATGAGGTGTTTCCAGAGCTTTTGTTTTGGGCACATGTCTTTACACTTTATGGCAGACCCTCTATGCGGTGAATGTGGACAGCCATTTCACGAGAGGAGCCCGTGTCCTACTACCCATGTTTGTTGTCACGACCGTCACTCTCCAAGCTCACCAGATTGCTTGATTTATAAAAAGGAAAAGAAGATGCACGAGTATGAGTCCGCTGATCATTTATCCTACACTGATGCTTATTAGAAAAATTACTCAATTCACCCTGTGTCTATGATATATAACTTTGCCCTGTTACATCCTTTCGCCCTCTGCCTTACCCCAGTCGTACTTCCATCTCCTCTCTGCCTCCTGTGCAGTTCACACACCCTCCCCCTACCCAGCTGGAGATGTCGCCTTCCTTCTTCAGCACCCCCTGTTGATGGGGTTCCCTCCCAGAATCCTTCCCCCCTGCATCTCCCAGGCCGAAGGCCTGTTGCCACAACAACAGTAGTCCGTGTGCTCCAGGGCTGCACGCGCTGTTTCAATTCTGGATCTTGCAGAAGCCTGCTTTCGCCCTGTGCGCTCTGCCCTTCTTGACCTATGAAAGAGGAGGAGGAGGAGGAGAAGAAACAACAAAAGTCTTAGGACAAGGCCCTTTCATGCCCCCGGAGGTGCCGTGTGGCGTGATTGGCTCCAGCCTATTCACCTCCCATTTGGATCCCCCAAGCCATGTTTCTTAGGTGGAACTGTAATGTATACTACTGTTAGCTCTTGGTGTTGCAATCCCATATTTTCTTTTACATGGTATCTTGTATCATTCTCCAGGAATCTCATTTTACTAATGCTCACCACCACCACCCCTTTTTGGGTCCGTGCTTTGTTGGAACTGGGTTGGTCCTTTGAGGGCTTCTGGTGGCTTTTGCACATTGGTCCGTATGGTCGTTGTTAGTACTTCTCCTTAGGGGATTTTAATGCTAGTCATCCTTTGTGGGGCAGTACTTTACTGTCTAGTCAGGGGCTCCTCATGGATCAATTTCTTGCAAACTATGATCTGTGTCTTTTTAATGATGGTTCCCTTATTCATTTTAGAGCCACATATAGCACTTTCTCTTCCATTGATGTATCACTCACCACACCACCCCTCTCCTTGTTTTTTCCTTACACTAGTCACAATACAATGGCCTCTGTGATAGTGACCACTTCCCATTTGGGTTTTTTCATTCTCTTCCCACCTCCCAGTGGCCGGGTTATCCCGCTGGTCTTTCCATTGTGCTGATTGGCCTCTCCATACCTCCCAGGTAGCTTTTAAACCTCCTTTGTGAAGTTGTATTTCTGAAGTAATTCATGATCAGTCCAGTAAGGAAAATTCCACTGTAAGCATTGTCGTTCGCCACTTGGTGGGCTCAGTTCACCACTGGCCAGTTCCATGGTTGAGCACAGCCATTGCCACTGTCATGTGTGAAGGTTGTCACGCCATTCAACATGTTAAGCAGAACCCGTCCTCCGCCGGTCTTATTACCTTTAAATATTTTCATGCCAAGGCTGTTAACGTAATAAAATGGAGCAAGTGGATATATTGGAAATGATTTGTCTCCTCCCTATTTTCTACTGTCCCTTCCCACCTGTGCTTTACCTCTAGTCAGGCGGAATCCTACAATGAATCTTTTACTGAATGGGAACTTCTTCTGGCTGTCTCATCTTCCCACGATTCAGCCCCTGGTCCTGTTTCCATCCAAAACTTTCTTCAACACCTCAAACCTCCACAACGATAATATCTCCTCCAACTATTTAACCGTATTTTGCTCAAAATCATTTTCGCCTCTCAGTGGAAAAACTACGTTGTGGTTCCTGTCCTTAAGCCTGGCAAGGATCTGTCTTCTCTTGATAGTTACTATTCAATCAGTCTGACCAAAGTCTCATGCAAGTTACTCGACTGATGGATGGTGGCTCGTCAGCTCTGTTGGGTCCTTTGAATCTCTGGCGCTTTTATATCCGTACCAGTGCAGCTTTTGGGACAATGTCAGTGATCATCTGATTCTATTGGAACCCACAGTTCAGCAGGTCTTTTCTCAATGCCGCCATCTTGTCACAGTTTTCTTTGATCTTTGTAAGGCCTACAACATGGCTTGGCGCCAGCCCATCCTACCTGCTCTCCGTGAGTGGGGTCTTTGGGGTGCCCTTCAGATGTTTATTCAACAGTTTCTGTCCCACTGTTTGTTCAGAGTTCGGGTTGCAACCGTTCTTGGCTCTCCACAGACCCAGGAGAATGGCACTCCTCAGGGGCCTGTATTAAGTGTCCTTCTTTTCCTCATCACTATTAATGGACATGTGGCCTCCGCCGGTCACCCCTTCTCTGTTTGTGGATGATTGCTGTATTTGCACTAGCTCCCATTCAGTGGCCTCCACAGAGTGATAGCTCCAGGGTGCCATTTGACATGCATCTGTTTGGACAAGGTTTTAGATTCTCTCATTTCTGTCGCCATTCTATGGTCCATCCTGATCTGGAGCTCTACCTCGACACCCAACACCTGACTGTGGTCCTCCCAGTTCCGTTTATTGGGTGTTCTTTTTAGCAACAAGCTTGCTTGCTTGCACCATACCCATATTCTGAAGGTTGGCTCTTTTCACAAATTCAGTGTCTTTCACTTCCTTGCCCACTTAGTTCCCCTCCTCAGATCAGCCAACCAACCGACTATTATTTTTTGGTGTCAATAATCAGCGCACAGAATACAACACTACAGAGTTAGACGTGATTCAAAACTTTGATATTAAGGAAGCATGTTTTGCATGGCATACACCCTGTTTTTGACCGAGCAAGCAAAATGGCTTAGTAAAAGAGGAATTTTGGTATCTGAATGTGTGTGTATTTGTGGAGGTGTTTTCACTTAACACTGAATTGCAGCTCCAGCTTTCCTTAGAATTATTCCAAAACTTTACACATGTCAATTGACTCACTTTTTGCCTGCTCCCCATTACAACTGAGGAGTAAATTTAAAAGCAATACATTGATTACTTATAACCAATATAATTTAATTTACACTATTATTAGCAAATGGAGAAATTCACATAAGTGATAGTTCCAGCAGCAGTCATATTTCAGGTAGTTCATAATATCTGCAGTGACATGTGATGCACTTAAAGGTTTTATTAAACTACATATAATGAATATAATGCTTACAAAATGCGATTAATGAAATGTCAAATATATTACAAATGGCCTGTCATATAGGCTGTCTGATAAAATCTGCTATATAGTTTGAGAACAGATAGTGTAGTCCCAACTAACCATTTTTATCTATCATCAAAAATCTTTAACATGACAGTGATATATCAGTCCTGTAATTACACTACCGGAAATGTAAACAATGGAAATGATCAGGCATTTTGTTTGTTTTGAATATTGATAGCAGAATAGATGGATATTCATTTATCTTTCTTCTCCTTCGCCCTTTGTAATGTTTATCTTTTATGTTCTAAAAGCATATTTGATGACTGTATTCTTCTATCGGCAATGTTACGTTGTCTTCACATATCTCCATTGCTCTTGCAACTGATGTCAACAACAGAAGTAGACAAGGTACCAGACCAAAGCTTTCTGTGCTGCTAGTGTCGATCCAGAGGATGCGAACTTCCTTCGCTCTGGTCTAAACCAGGCTAGGGCCACATACAGATCATAAGAGGTGCTCTTGTAATGTGGTGTGACAGTTGTCACAGATCTGAGTTTTAGTATTGAGTGATTTGTGAATGCATACTTGTGTGTAAATTCTAATTAGTTTATATCCTCGTATGAATGTTTTCGTAAACAGTATGTCTAATTTTTGGCAACAGATCAACGAAGCTATGAACTTTACAGGCTTGACTGTGCAGAACAACTCGAAGAACAGCTCCAGAAGTTACACCAAATATGGGATGAAATAGGTTATGGCGAGGAAGATAAAGTGTCCAGGGAAAAACAAGTAAAGAAACATCTTCTGGTGAGAAACTGTCTTAATTTCCTTTTAGATGAGTGTCTTTCGTGTCTGTCGACTACTTGTGTGTGTGTGTGTGTGTGTGTGTGTGTGTGTGTGTGTGTGTGTGTGTGTGTGTGTACTGCAGTACCCTTGGCATATTATTAAGTAACTAGCAAAGATTATATCTGATGAATGATCAAAGCAAATCATAGGGAATGTTTATGTCGAAGGTTGCGTTATGACTTCTCGACACACATTAATATTCATTTGCTCAAGAAAACACACACTCACACACATTGAACAATATTTATAAATCAGTACATAGCAGCTTTTTTTGCCCTTGTCCTTTGTATCTTGGTTTCTTTGTAGTTGTTAAATAAAACTCAAAATTATTTTTTACTTCAGTAGAGCTTAGTTATTGCAAAACCTAAAAACTATATATTTTTCGTATCTCTTGTGGGAGAACACTAAGGGGGAAAATATTAAGTATGTGAAAGATGTAACAAAATCAAATCAATCAATAGAATGAATATTAAGAAGACACAAAATCACATTGTAACAATGTGAATGATTGAGCTGAAAATTAGTTAACTTGTGATGTTAACAGGTGATACCACCATCCCTTATTTCAGAGATGCATATTCTTCACCTCCCTCCACATGTTTCAGAATTCAAAGCTCTGTGTAATCAAATGCTCATTGATGTCACTAACCCAGTCGTGACGTGCTTGGCAGCTGATCCATGCCAAAGGACAATAAGGTTGATAGTGGGACCTTCATCTTCGCCTCTGAAGGCGACCCATCGTCTGAAAAGGTCAATGTGATGATGTATCAATGTCTCCTTTCCATGTCGTGTTCCAAATGCATAAGATTTGGGCTTGTATTCATATTGTAGCATCAGTACCATTTGTAGAGATTGTGGACAAAAAGAAGTTGCACACAAACCTTCTTGTAGTCATCATATCCCCCCCTCCCCTCCTCCTCCTCCTCCTCCTCCTCAACTGTTCAGCTGTGGAGAGCACCATTGTCCCTGTTCATGGACTGCACAGTCTTCCAAAAAGAAAAGAAAATCCAAGAACGCAAGACTCTTGACCAACTCATATATCAAGAGACCAAGAAGAAATATGATGATTTTGTATTCTACAGGTCTGACGATGTATGCTACGGCTATGCCATCATCCTCTCTACTGATTGCCTGTACCAGTCACCCTTTGTGATTGGACCCTTGAGACTAATCAACTACACCATTTCCCCTGATGGTTGGAGTTCCTCCTCCTATTGCTTTGGGAGTGTCAGCTCCTTACCTGCCTGGGAAGTCAGTACCAAACCCCCACCCCCAACCAGAGAAGCAACACCCTCCTCCAGCATCTCTTAGCAGGAAAGGCTCCCTCGGGATGCTCCGTGCCCAGGAATCTGCTTATCTCCAACTAGATGTCAGCCACTGGCTGAAAGAGCCACAGGTTGTGGATTGTAGGGCTTTGCATTCCTCCTCTGTCCCATAAACTGAGGCAAACAAGGCCTTGCAGGATACTGAAAGCATGTTCTTCTAGTGGAAATACAGTAATTCTTTCTGCCACATGGCTGAGCTATGACATCTCTTATGTTGTTCCTCCGCTTTTCGCATTGCCCTACAGGAAACTTAGTTCCCAGCAATATGGATTCATATCTTCTGTGGCTGTCAAGGCTATTTTAAGAATCTTGGTGACAGTGAAAGGGCAACGGACGGCATTTGCATGTACGTTCTGGACTCTGCCTACAGCCAACACGTGTCACTCGATGCAACTTTGGAGGCTCTGCTGTTGGTATGAGAACATAGCTGGGATGTGTAAATCCCTCCTGACATGAAGTGTCTCATAATGCATTGTCTGCACTGTTTTCTCAGCATCCTTCTCCCCCCCCCCCCCTTTTCCCCCGTTGTTTCTAATATTGCCACAACCCTTTGTGGGGTTGCACTGTGTCTACTTTCTGCAATAAAGCTGTCGAAAACTTGCTCGCAGAGCTCAATTATTCCCTCTTGAATACTTGTATTCCTACACACTTCCATGTGCCGTATAGACCTTATTCGGCCATTGATCTTTCCATTTACAACACTGGTCTTCTCTTCTACATCCATTGGAGTGTCTACAATGACCTGTGCGACAGTGATCATTTTCCAATTGTCTTTAATGTCCCTCGGCCTCACTCACCTGAGCTTCATCCAGATGGACTTTCAACAAAACTGTTGGGGATGTGTTCATCTCTGCTGTCTCCTTTAGCACCCCACCACATGGAGGTATTGCTGCAGCTGTTCAGAACACAACTGCAGCCATTCTATCAGCAGCTGACGTAACAATTCCCTATTCCTTCCGAAAACACACACCCCTCCCACAATTGGAAGACAGTATCTTGGTGGACACTCGAAATGTCCATGGCCATTAGGGATTGTTAACAGGTTCTCCAATGCCATAAGTGACGTCCATCAATGGAGCACCTCATTGCCTTTAAGCCGTTCTGTGCCTGGGTCCACCACCTCTTAAAACAACAGAAATGAGAATTCTAGGAATCGTACATTGCTGTCATTGGACTGCATACCCCTCGTTTGCAGGTTTGGGCAAATGTTAAACACCTCAGTGTACCTGGTATCTATCTGAATGATATTGTCTACATTGGCCCAGATGCTTTGCATTATGCTCTGGCCCCAGCCTCTGAGAATTATAACCCTGCATTTTGTGTCCTCTGAGGTGTAGTGATTCAGTTACTTTTCACAAGTCACCTGGAGCCATATAATGTTCCATTCAGTGAGTGGGAGTTCCTCATTGTCGTGATATGGCAGGACCTGACTACATCCTCAGCCAAATGCTCAAACACGTACTAATGGATTGCAAAAATGTTATCATTTTCAGCTGTATCTGGAGTGAGAAACATGTTCATCCCAGTATTGAAACTGGGTAAACGCACCTTTGAGACAGACAGCTATTGCCCATTTAGTCTCATTAATGTTCTCAGAAAGTTGCCCAAACGTGGTGAGCTGGCAGCTGTGTTGATACATTGAGTCTTTGGGAGGGGGTGTGTCTTTTGGCACCATCCCAGGGTAGTTTTTGCCAAGGCCATTATAGTGCTGCCAGTTTGCTCTGCCTGGAGATTGCTATCCATTCAGCTTTTTCCCAGCATCAACAACTTATTGCTGCCAGAATGAGATTTTCACTCTGCAGCGGTGTGAAAATCTCATTCTGGAAACATCACCTAGGCTTTGGCTAAGCCATGTCTCCGCATTATACTTTCTTCCAGGAGTGCTAGTTCAGCAGGTTTAGCAGAAGAGCTTCTGTGAAGTTTGGAATGTAGGAGACGAGGTACTGACAGAACTGAAGCTGTGAGGACAGGTCTGAGTCTTGCTTGGGTAGCTCAGTTGGTAGAGCACTTGCCCAGAAAGGCAAAGGTCCCGAGTTCCAGTCTCGGTCCGTCACACAGTTTTAATCTGTCAGGAAGTTTAAACTTGTTGCTGTTTTCTTTGACTTGCAGGATGTTTATGACATCATCAAATCCTCGTTACACTACGCAAGTGGGGTCTCCAGGGCCTGCTCCCGTTTTTTGGCAGAATTTCTTATCACACAGTACTTTCTGGATTCAAGCTGATGTTTCCCAAAGTACACCACATGTTCAAAAGATTTGGGCTCTGCAGGGCTCCGTATCGAGCATGCCCCTTTTTCTACTGGCAATCATTGGTCTAGCTGCAGCTGTATAGTCTACAATGCCACCCTCTGTGTGTGCTAATGATTTTTGAATTTACTACTGCACCTCCATTGTAGATGTTGCTGAACACTGACTGTTGGGTGCTATATGAAAGCCACAGTCCTGGGCTTTGATCCATGGCTTCCAGTTTTCGGCCGCCAAAGCATGCATCATGCACTTCTGTCACCATTCACAACCAGAACTCTGCTTTGATGATCACTTGCTCAATGTGGAGTCGTATGACTTTTTGGGACTGCTCTTTGAAGCCTGATTCAAATGGCTTCCCTATATTTGCCATGTTAAATGAAATATTCTCAGAGGCTGAGGTCCCTCTACTATGCAACAGGCACTAACAACTGCTGCTCAACTACGCAATACACATTCACTGCTCACTGGAACATCCAAACTCCCATGTCCTTGTTCCTGGTAGGGAGATCCGCGTCCCATAATGGAAGCCCAGGATTATAATCCAGATCACATTTCGCATACAGTATCTCTGCTCTGAACTACCATCTTCCATCACTGTTGCCTCCTATTAGGGAGCAATTGTTTACGCCCCCATGGACCTATATCTCTGACGTCGATCTGTTGTAGAATTTTAGAACATGTTTTTTGCTCGAGTATCATGTTGTTTTTGTAAACCCAGAATCTACTATGTAGGAATCAACACGGATTCCGGAAACAGCGATCATGTGAGACCCAACTCGCTTTATTTGTTCATGAGACCCAGAAAATATTAGATACAGGCTCCCGGGTAGATGCTATTTTTCTTGACTTCCGGAAGGCGTTCGATACAGTTCCGCACTGTCGCCTGATAAACAAAGTAAGAGCCTACGGAATATCAGACCAGCTGTGTGGCTGGATTGAAGAGTTTTTAGCAAACAGAACACAGCATGTTGTTATCAATGGAGAGACATCTACAGACGTTAAAGTAACCTCTGGCGTGCCACAGGGGAGTGTTATGGGACCATTGCTTTTCACAATATATATAAATGACCTAGTAGATAGTGTCGGAAGTTTCATGCGGCTTTTCGCGGATGATGCTGTAGTATACAGAGAAGTTGCAGCATTAGAAAATTGTAGTGAAATGCAGGAAGATCTGCAGCGGATAGGCACTTGGTGCAGGGTGTGGCAACTGACCCTTAACATAGACAAATGTAATGTATTGCGAATACATAGAAAGAAGGATCCTTTATTGTATGATTATATGATAGTGGACCAAACACTGGTAGCAGTTACTTCAGTAAAATATCTGGGAGTATGCGTGCAGAACGATTTGAAGTGGAATGATCATATAAAATTAATTGTTGGTAAGGCGGGTACCAGGTTGAGATTCGTTGGGAGAGTCCTTAGAAAATGTAGTCCATCAACAAAGGAGATGGCTTACAAAACACTCGTTCAACCTATACTTGAGTATTGCTCATCAGTGTGGGATCCGTACCAGATCGGGTTGACGGAGGAGATAGAGAAGATCCAAAGAAGAGCGGCGCGTTTCGTCACAGGGTTATTTGGTAACCGTGATAGCGTTACAGAGCTGTTTAGCAAACTCAAGTGGCAGACTCTGCAAGAGAGGCGCTCTGCATCGCAGTGTAGCTTGCTGTCCAGGTTTCGAGAGGGTGCGTTTCTGGATGAGGTATCGAACATATTGCTTCCCCCTACTTATACCTCCCGAGGAGATCACGAATGTAAAATTAGAGAGATTCGAGCACGCATGGAGGCTTTCAGGCAGTCGTTCTTCCCGCGAACCATACGCAACTGGAACAAGAAAGGGAGGTAATGACAGTGGCACGTAAAGTGCCCTCCGCCACACACCGTTGGGTGGCTTGCGGAGTATAAATGTAGATGTAGATGGTACGTACCCCATCCTTGGAACTGTCTTGATCTATCCTTTGGACAGAAAGACTGTTGAGTCAGTGGTTTCTCACTGTCTGTTCATTGCCATCCATGATGTATTTCTGGGTTCAGAAGTGGTCTACGCAGATAGCTCAACAGTCAAAGGAAAACATGAAATAAATTGGTCAAGAACATTTTGAGATTTCTGTTAACATTTTCTCTTTATGTGGTGTTTTTGTTGATGATGATATACAAAGGAATTCCTAAATTGATACAGTCCCTAAACATAGTAATGAAAAATTGGAAAACCACACTTAATATCCAAACAAATTCAAATAATATCACATCACAGCCAATACAGATTAAGCGTGGAATATAGCAAGGAGACTCATTAAGTCCCTTCTGGTTCTGCCTTGCTCTGAACCCACTATCCAACATGCTAAATAATACAAATTATGGATATAATATTACTGGAACATTCCAACACAAAATCACACATTTGCTATACATGCAACTCAACCAATTACTAAAGATAACAGAAGTATTCAGCAATGATATAAATATGGCTTTTGGAATGGACAAATGTAAGAAAAATAGCATAGTCAAGGGAAAACACACTAAACAAGAAGATTACATATTGGATAACCACAGCGACTGCATAGAAGCAATAGAAAAAACAGGTGCCTATAAATATCTAGGATACAGACAAAAAATAGGAATAGATAATACAAATATTAAAGAAGAACTAAAAGAAAAATATAGACAAAGACTAACAAAAATACTGAATACAGAATTGACAGCAAGAAACAAGACAAAAGCTATAAATACTTATGCTATACCAATATTGACCTACTCATTTGGAGTAGTGAAATGGAGTAACACAGACCTAGAAGCACTCGATACAGTTGCACGATCACAATGCCACAAATATAGGGGATTTATCGACATAAAAAACCTACATTATGGACATGATTATAATAGAGGGAAACATTCCACGTAGGAAAAATATATCTAAAAACATATCTAGAAACATTATGGACAGGTAGACAACTTAAGAAAATTCTTTATAGAATGAGCAGAAACTAGCAAAATACACAAAGCAATCACTCATATAAATACATTGGCTACACCATCGCAATTTCATAACCACTTCTACAACCCTTTAGATCACATAACATCAACAGTACGAAGAAAGTAAATTGGAAAAAGAAAACGCTACATGGCAGGCGCCCGTATCGTCTAACACAGCCGCACATCGATCAAGATGCATCCAACACATGGCTAAGAAAAGGCAATATATACAGTGAGATGGAAGGATTCATGATTGCAATACAGGATCAAGCAATAAACACCAGATATTACAGCAAGCATATTATTAAAGATCCCAATACCACAACAGATAAATGCAGACTTTGCAAAAAACAAATAGAAACAGATCATGACATCACAAGCGGATGTACAATACTAGCAATTACAGAATACCCCAGAAGACATGACAATGTAGCAAAAATAATACGTCAACAACTTGCCATACAACATAAACTAATAAAACAACACATTCCCACATATAAGTATGCACCACAAAATGTACTGGAGAATGATGAATACAAATTATACTGGAACAGAACCATTATAACAGATAAAACACCACCACATAACAAACCTGACATCATACTCGCCAATAAAAAGAAGAAATTAACACAACTTATCAAAAATATCCATACTCAATACAACAAATATACAGAAGATAACAGGAGAAAAAATTGAAAAATACATCCAACTGGCTGAGGAAGTCAAGGACATGTGGCATCGGAATAAAGTTGACATTATACCAATTATACTATCAACTACAGAAGTCATATCACACAATATCCACCAGTACATAAACGCGATACAGCTACATCTAAACATATATATATATACAACTACAGAATTCTGTAATTATTGATACATGTTCAATTACCCGAAAGTTCCTAAATGCAATGTAACACATACTGTACAGTTAAAAGGAAGTCTCGCTTGATCAAGGTCCGCATCACTTTCCATTTTTAACCAGACATAATGTCTGAGAAAGGAAAGAATAATAATAATAATAATAATAATAACGTATGTACAGGGTAACACTTACTGAACTATATGAAATAAAATCATCATAACTTCTGAACGGTTTGCCGCAATGCTTGATGGGAATTGGTATGCGCTGTAGAGTTTGGTTTAGTGACAAAGCCCACTTTCATTTGGATGGGTTCATCAATAAGCAAAACTGGCACATTTGGAAGACTGAGAATCCACATTTTGTGATCGAGAAGTCTCTTCACCCTCACTCAACAGGTGACTGGGTGCTGTACAGTATCCAGTCACGGAATAATCGGTGCGATATTCCTTGATGGCACGGTGACTACCAAACAGTATGTGAAGGTTTTGGAAGATGATTTCATCTCCATTATCCAAAGTGACCCTCATTTCAACAAGATGTGGTTAATGCAAGATGGACATTGATCCCATCAAAGCAGAAGAGTGTTTGATCTCTTGGAGGCACACTTTGGAGACCTCATTCCGCTTCGGGGCCACCCAGAGGCCACTGGCATGGGCGTCGATTGGCAGCCATATTCTCTGGATCTGAACACATGCGACTCCTTTATGTGGGGCTATATTAAAGACAAGGTGTACAGCAATAATCCCAAAATGATTGCTGAGCAGAATACAGCCATTCAGGAAGTCGTCGACAGCATTGATGTTCAGACACTTAAGTGAGTTGTGTAGAATTTTGCTATTCGTCTGCACCATGTCATTGCCAATGACGTCAGGCATATCGAACATATCATAACCTAAATCCGAATATCTGTAGTGACGTTTTCATATTGAGTACAGTGTGTACATGCTGTAGGTTGTAACTAGTGTACGTTTCCCCCCACCCCCATCCCACAAATAGTTCAATAATTATCTCCCTGTATATTCCATAGATAATAAGAAAGTATGTCACCTATGTCTGTTTGAACATTTATTAGAGTATTGTGTCAAAATTTGAAATAACTCAATCAAACACTTTTCAAGACTTTGTTCACAATGTTTCCTCTGTCTTTATTATATTCATATTTGTATGCCATATATATTAAAAATATGTAGCTTATGTCCATCCAAGCGTTTATTAGAGTATCATTTAAAACTTTGAAGTGAATTTTTCAATAACTTGTATAGTTTTTTGCTGACAACATACCCATTTATATAGTATATATATATTTACATGCAGTATATACTTAAAAAATATGTAGCTTGTGCCCATCCACACGTTTATTGGAGTATCGTGAAAAATTTTGGAGTAAATTGGTAACAGTATTAATCGATAATTTGTCATTATATAATAGTATAGATTATTATTACAGTAGTTGATCTGCTCAATCGATCACAACATTCTCCCTGAAGAGAGCGATTCTCCTAACACCATCCGGCCCAACCCCCTTCCCCGCCACCAAAAATAAAAAATCCCTTTTTTAGTAAATATGTAAGTCTGGTGTCCACATTTTCTAGTCAAATGCTCAGTCTTAAAAATACGTTGTTCGCTCAAATTAATGTGACCACATGTCAAAAGCCTGGATAACTACCTTTTGCAGTCCAAACTGTTGCAAGATGTGCAGGAAGTTTGTCAATGAGGTTTTGGAGATACCAACAGGGATGCAAAGCCATGCCAGTTCCAGTGCCATGTTCAGCTGCACTATGTTTCTCGATTGAGGGTCAATGGCATTAACAGCTGGGTCGAGATGGTTCCAAAGAGTCTCGAATGGGTTTGAATCCAGATAGTTTGGTGGCCATTGGAGTATAGTAAACTCGTCCTGGTGCTCTTTGAAATATCCATGTACACTGTCAGCTGTGTGACACATTGCTGGCACTGGATTCCCTGGACTATAATGCTCCCTCCTCTTACCTGGACTCTTCAGAAAATTGTTACAGAGCCATATACACCAGTAGCCATCAATCTGATAGAGCATAAAACAAGGTTCATCTGAAAAGGCCTCCTCATGCCACTTAGCGGACGTTCCATTGTGGTGTTGATGTGCAGATCCAGCCTTTGTCACCAATGAACAGCAGTCAGCATGGGTGCATGAACCAAGTGCTTGGTGCAGAGGCCCGTATGGAGCAATGGTAGTTGAGGATACACTATTGGTAGCCCTTTGGTTCATCTGGGCATTCATTTACCCAACAGTTGCACATTTGTTCACCTGTATATACCTCTGCAGCCATCATTCACCTCTGTCATGTATGGCCTGTGGTGCACCAGTTGCCTAAGCACTGGTTTTGGATAGCGCCATTTTGCCTTGCACAGTATATTTCAACCATAGTGGCATGCAAACATTTTACAAACTCAGCTGTTTTGGAAATGCTTCCACCCTTGGCCTAAAAGCCAGTGATAATGCCCTTCTGACTCCTGGTAAGTCACTCAGTTACCACATCATGGTGATGACTGCACTGTTTTCAGCATACCCACAACACGCTTTTTACAGCCTCCACTGTCAGTGCTGGCACCTCGGAATGGTTACTGTCTGTTGACGTCAGGCATAGACAGTGGTCATATTAATATGACTGGACCGTGTAGCTGCCAGTGTATTTTGAAATATTAGAAGTGATATTTTCGTTGTTGAATAATATCTGCAAAACTGTAGAGAGCTGATATTCATTTTAAAAAATCTCGTTATCAATTGTAGCACATGTTTGAAGATATGGTTTTAGAAGAAGATAATGCCAAGGAGCAAATTATCAAGTCCATTGAAGATCTTTTAAAAGAGGCAGAACAGTTGGGTTCAGTAAGTATTTGCTTTTGTGTTTATACAATGGAAATTGCCATTAATTGTTCACCTGTTAGAACTTTTCCATTTCAGGAAATTGGAGTAAAAATTCCTGTTGATAACAATGAATATGAAATGCTTCCACTGTGTCAAGTTGAGGAAGATCTAACAAAAAAAGTCTCTGAATACAGGGAATTGAAGCAAGAGAGGTTGTCATATTATGCCAAGCTCAGGGCAAAGGTATGTCCTTACATGTAAACAACACAATTAACCAATTTTATATCTAATTTCAAAGAAAGGCAATATAGCTTAGTGATATGTGGTGCTTTTGAGCTCTTGCTCCTTCTCTAGCAAAAGTACACACAC
This sequence comes from Schistocerca nitens, assembly GCF_023898315.1. Classification (NCBI taxonomy): domain Eukaryota; kingdom Metazoa; phylum Arthropoda; class Insecta; order Orthoptera; family Acrididae; genus Schistocerca; species Schistocerca nitens. The sequence continues at coordinate 509,544,382 of NC_064615.1, forward strand.
ACACTGGCACAGGTACTCAAACACATATACCCACAGTGAGACTGACTATCTATTCAATTTTAATAAACATTTTTTGAAACAGTGATCAAAAATTTTTAAATTTTTCTTTTTAAAATTCAGTCTTGATCACACCACATGTGCTACAAGAACGTATGTTCTTGTAGCATATGTGGTGTGATCAAGACTGAATTTAAAAAAAGAAAAATTGCCTATTTATTGATTACTGAGAGCAATAGTTGCTAGGGCAGATGGAGGGGGGGGGGGAGGACGCGAGGCAAGGAGAGGGTAGTGGGATAGTGTGAGGCAGTTCTTTTAACAGATGACTCGGTGGTTTCACAGTGAAATGAATGCCATTAAGATAGTAGAGCATATATGAAATAGGGAGGGGTGATAGGAGCATGTGAGGGAACACAGAAGAGGGGCAGAGATGAAGTAGGCAACAGGGAGTGGGAAGAGAGAAAATAAATTATTCTGTTCAGAAATTTCTCCTTCGTTTCTACGTAGCCTTTGTATTTTTGTGACAGAAAGAGATGTCTTAAATTTTTTACAGAAAAATGTGTTACACTAAATTTGCAGATCCAAATGTATCTAAATATGGTAAGCATTGTCTTACTAACAGCATCAAGATGACAACTGGGTTGTATCTAACCAGCCTTACACCTAGCCACAATGTTGAGATCGATGAACCACCACTCTCAACTCTGCAGCATCTCTCCTTGGCAGACATGCTCTCAATGTTCTGTCACTACCACGGGCATATATATAACTTCTGCACCATTTCAGTGCATTAATGTGTTCATTGTAATTAATTATTATAGTAGTTCTATTACATGTTTATTACCTTATAGATAAAAAACCTTTTTTATTTTGAATCCAGTACATTAGCGTTTGTAAAATGATTCTTTCATATGGCGTTCATTAAAAAAAAAAAAAAAAAAAAATCATCATTCCACTTGGGACCTGTGGAGTGGTACCTTAAAAGCTTATTTGTTTGAGTAGTAAATATTTGTCATGTATTATTGTTTTTCTGGCATGTTCTGCATCCTGGAGGACCTCCTCACTACAGATCCATTGGAATGAAAGTAAATCTAGTCTAATCAGGCAGCATATAACAAAACCATTTGGTATCTAAGCAGAAAAATGCCTTGAGGAATTAGAAATGTCGTGTTAATACTATGTAATGAGGTAGGAGCAAATAGACACTACGCCTAATTAAAAGGTCAATCTGATATTACAAATCACAAGAAGCAATGTACCTCTCTTAAAGTTTTAAACTGTATTTTAAATGAACATCATGATCTGCATTGTTATTTGACCAAGATAGCAAATACCCGCAGTTGCTGTTATTCTTCCACACAGTCTTAAAATTCTGTGCCCCTAACATATATAGTGTATACTACGTGGAGCCAAAGGTTGAAAAGTCCTCCCCAGTCGATAATAGAAATGTACCAAATAGTGAGAATAATTCATAAAATTTAAAGGCCTCTTCTGAGATCCAAGGGAAGAAAAGTATTTTTTATCAGGTACGAGTGCTGAGAAGAAGGGACAAGATTTAGGGGAGGTAATAGGCAAAGGTCACCAGAGGGATAGCATAGGAAAAGACAGTCATTATGAAACATAATCTTTTACATGTACATTCATATTTTTGAAGGGAGATAATGATTCTCATATTGGGCTAGAAATATTTAGCAATAAATAGGCCATGTGCATTGAATATATGGATGCAGGTGATATAGGTGATCGGAGTCGTGAACAATAGCAGTCAGGTTTAGGTTTGTTCTGCACACTTACATCAAGCATTCTCCGACAGCCAATGAGCGTTGTGCGAGCATAAAACATGATCGTAATGAGTTATTTGGTGAATTTTTATTCCATTTGATGCTTGTCGTCACTTGTGGTGGTAAGCAACAAATTCTACAGAAGCAAACAGGAGACATAATTTGAAGGATACACACTCTCTTAAAGTGTGAAGTGTGGGCATGCCGGTACAACAACTATCACTTGGAACTAACAACAATAATAGCCCCATCCGTGACTCGGCCTGCACGAATTGCCATTATTCATGTATAGGAGTATAGCATGTCAATCTGTATTAGGCGAGGGGTAAGTTTTATATGTATAAAGAAGCGGTAAGTGCTGTTAATATATGACAATAGCTTGTGGGTTATGCTTGATCTAAAGTGTAGAGAAGTTAGTCGGTTTGTTGAAATTGCAAATGATAGTGGACTGGATGATGATCAAGTTTTTGTATGTTTGGCAGAAGATTAGTGACAGTACATGGGTGGTGTGCTGTCTGATAACTGTTTAATGATGCATAAATAGTGTGTGTGTGTGTGTGTGTGTGTGTGTGTGTGTGTGTGTGTGTGTGTGTGTGTGTGTGTGTGTGTGTATGTGTGTGTCGAAAGAATTTGTGGAAAAATTTAAGCTGACAGTGATATATTGTTCACTGGTACTAAGCCAATTACCTTAATGCAGTAATTACTCATTTCTTTCCAGGAAAAAGAATTGTGTGAGCGTTTGGGTCTAGAAGATGTTTACGAAATACCAAATGCTGTACCTTCAGAGGAGCAGCTATCTCAGTTTGAAGTGTACATTAAATTTAAAGCTGATGAAAAGGTAAATAAATGTTGTCCCTCCCTGAAGAAGTTGGTGACACTTTAATAATTCTATGTTTGCAAATATTATTAGTGCGTTTATCAATTTACTTCTTTTTTACAAAAAAAATTTACCTTTTCTCCCTGTTAAGGATCGACTCACCAATTTTTTCTACCAAACAAGGTCAAGCATAATGGAAATAATGAGGGAGCTGGAAATGACTCCTTTATTGGATTTTGAGAAGAAAGTAGTATGTGAAGATGAAGATTCATTTAAGCTATCAAAAGAGAATATAGCTAAACTAAAAGTGAGTGTGATCGTCAGTTTTCACTCAAGTTACTGGTTGTAATTAATTAAAATTCTGTAATTTAGTAGTACTGGTTTTTGATATTTCCAGAGATTATCTAATAACTTTTTTCTAATTTATTAAAGAAATAAGTCAGAATTTTAAAGTGTTATCGTAATTCGCTGCAGTGGTTAGGACAGACGTAATATTCCCATGTGACAATTGCATTATTCAGATATTAAGTTTTATTTCAAAATTATTAAATGGAAAATTAATACAGGTACTACATTAATATTATTAGTTTAGCCTAAGAATAATGTTTGTGTTGTTTAACACAGAGTGCTAGTTGGTAACTCCTCCCCATGTAGGCAAGGTGTTTGTCTGTGAGCTACTTACCATAGTTTCTTAGACCTTTTCCTGGAATAAAAAGTAGACTAGTCATGCTGTATTATAAATCCCACAACATATTCTCAGCTGATGTCTTAATGCATCACATAATCACTTCCTGCTCACTTTTTATTGCTTTCAGAAATGAAGTTAGTGCACAGTTGACAGCTAATGATTTTTCTTTCTTGTTCACGATAGATCTTGAATGCACATTGTGCTGTTTATACCGTAATCCTTAAACCTCTCACCAATCCTTCTCCCTCGTTGTTTACAGTAATCTAGCAGTCGAGTACAAACCAAAATTATTTGTGGTAATCACAATTTGTTTAAGTAAGTAAAGTTACGGCACCCAAGTTGTGTAGTGTCCATTGACCTCCAGAACATATTCAATATAGTTGCATACTGTTCACCTAGTAAACTAGATACTAGCTTGCAGAGTATCAGATCTACTTTGTAATTGGCTTTTGGATGCCTTAACAGATGGAACTCAACACATTGTTGTTAACATATGTAAAACCAAATTATGATGTACCACAAGGGGGTATTATAGTCACTGCCATTCACAGTACATATATATAGTTCTGGCGAATGAAGTCATAATATTTGTGAAGCTCTTCAAGCATGATGTATATTGGAAAGTAGCGTAATTTATTGCGCATGAATAAGCAGAAATGCCTATTATTTTTTTTGTTTTTTTTTTTTGTATACACTTTTGGCAATAAATTGTAAAGATAGTAACCGTAAAATATTGGGGAATATGTGACCAGTGGCCTAAACTGAAATGACCACATGAAACTAACTGTAGAGATCAGGTGCTCAGTTAAGATTCATTGGAAGAATCTTGATATACTGTAATTACCCCATGAAACTAACAGCTTACAATGCCTCATTCATTCAGTTTATTATTGCACAAATGCCTGTAACATATACCAGGTTAGGATTAATTAAAGATATCCAGAGAACCATTTCTTCATGGGTTCATTTAGTGAGTGCAAGTGTATGACTGAGATGCTCATCAGACTCCAATAGATGGCTGTACAAGAGCACTATATGTCACAGAAAGCTTTACTGTTAAAATTCCAGGTGAGTGTTTTTCCAAGAAGAGGCAGGCAACATACTATTTTGTGTTACATACGTCTCACGAAATGACAATGACATGAAACTCAAAAGAAATTAAAATTCATTTTGAGGCTTTCTGACAGTTGCTGTTGCTGTGCACTCTTTACGAATGGGGCAGTAAATAAGGAAAGTGATAGTGGTACATGAAGTACCTTCTACCACACACACCATACGATGTATTTTGGTGTATTGATGAAAATTTGTAGTATAATTGGTGCTGGATTGGTCTTAGAACTGGAAGCCATGCCAATCTTGTTCTCCACATTCCTCCTTGTTCTGATGCAGAGTGTAACTGAGTTAGCACAATAGTGGGCAAACACAGTTGCCATTATCATGAGTAGTATTCTGATGTTGAGCTGCCTGTCTGTATGTGGGTTTCATAAGATTTGCCTGAATAACTCCAAATAAAAGCTGCATGTAAACACTTTTTGATATTAATGTGGATTCAGTGGCATCTGATTCCACTTATAAGATGCTTTTGTTGTGAAGCTTGAACGTTAGTTTTAACTAGGTGCTACCAAATTTGAAAGATTATTCAAAAATAGAGAGAAATTAAACAAGCACATGGTTGTACCAGACTGCCTCCTGCTGCCATTAACCATAAGGGTTGTCATTTACCACAGTGTTTTAAATGATCAGCAACGCATTGTGTAGATTATGTATTCAGTAATTTGTTTTATTATGAAAGCACATTGGAAAATATTTTAAACAATATTTTGACCAAAGCTTACATTTCGAACATAAATTAGGAAAAATAGCTGACTTGCAAATGACTGATATGTGGTGCATGAAAACAAATTAATTAACACACACATACTGGGTCTGATACAGCCAGCAGAATATAGTCACATTGTGCATCTTCCTGCTCCTTATTTAGGGTTGACTTTAGAATCATATTGTCTCAGCATCACATCCTTCCCTTCATACTCCTCACACTATTGTCTTTTTTAAACTTTTTGCATTCTAATTCAGACTGTACTGTCAACTCTTTCTCCGACTCATCATTGAGAAATTCTGTGACAATAGTAAACTGACATACTTGGCCTCAGTCATTAGCCACAATTATTTTCAAATTTTGCAGTACAAAAGTTCATCTAGAAACTAAAACATGCTTGTGACATGCTACGAGACCAATTAATTTTTACTTGGGCCAGGGTCCCAGCTGGCTTTGCTGTATATTATTTCTCACGTGAAACCCCATATGTTGTGAATGCCTGTATTTCCTCATTCCTTTTTTTAACTCGTCTAATTTTTATTTGTGTTTAGGAATTGCATAACGCCCTGGTTCAGAAGCTAGAAGACACAAAGGCCTTGTCAATGGAACTTCGGGAGAAACTCTGCAAATTGTGGGACCGGCTTCATGAGAGCTTTGATGCACGGACTGCATTTCTCGATGCACATAGTGGCTATTCAGTCAAAACTATAGAAGCTGTATGTATAAGATTATTTACTTAATACTGAATCCTGTGCTGTTAAATATGTTGTTTTGCTATCAGATGTATTTTATACGGTGTGGACAAAAATAAAATTCCATGTAATTGGCAATGTAGTATCAGGTGAATATACATAACTTTTTCTTTAACTTGTGTTTCCATAAAGGCACATTTCACCAAACTTGATTTTGGTTCTACACTGACAACTCGATTTTCACTGTGAAATACGGACCAACTGCAAACATCTTCAGGAACTACATAATAAACAGAATGTTTAAGAGTGCACAGAGTATAAAGTTATCTGGAATAGATACATAGATTGCCCTTTGCGTAGACTCCCAAATCATTATATAACATGCTAGTTAACACTTGGTGGGTAAGAGAAATCATCTTGAAAATGTAACCTCCTTGTTAATTACAGAATGATAACATCTAGAGACCAACAGAGGTACGCAGATAAAATAAGTGGTAGCCTAGATCCACCAAACCTAGAAGAAATAATAACTACCATGAGCAAACTGAAAAACATGGCCGCAGGAACAGACTGTATTCTAGCAGAGCTATTTAAGCAAGGAGGTTGCAAATTGGAACAGATCATTTTAAAGATGGCTATTTTAGTATGAGAAAAAGAGAAAATGGCCCAACAATGGAAGGAAGGAATAATATACAAGTAGGAGATCAGTTAGAATGTGGTAACTATAGAGGGATCATGTTACTTAACTTGGCATATAAAGTATTTTGCAATATACTATTTGACTGTCTCCTTCCAATAATTCTGAGAGAGATGGGGGCACATCAGTGTGGGTTTCCCCCAGGAAAGTCCACTCAAGATCAGACCTTTGCTCTAAGGCAGTAGTATTCAACCTGTGTGCTGCAGCACTCTGTGTACAACAAATGACTGGCTATGGTGTCGTGGATTTGTTTCGTAGTTGGTGGCAAAGAAGACAGTTGTCGGAAATTCCATTTGTGGTGTCAACTTGTGTGACCTCGGAGAAATTCCACTTTCGATGTTGGTCAGCTTGTGTAAGCAGTCATAACCTCGAAGCGGAACTGTTATGTGTTACGCTTAGCACCAGCAGTGATTGTTGCATTTTCATCTAGTTTTTGTTATATTGTGACTTTGTTATAAAGTTAATAAAGAAGATAAACTGTGGGAAAGGTCTTAAAGTTGTTAAGTGGAAGTAAAAAGCGAGACCTTCCTAATGGCAACAAGGAAATTGGTAATGAGGATAGGAAACAAAGGTAGATAAAATACAATAATAGCTACAAAAAATTTGGTTTGATGTGCACTGTTGTGAATAGTGACGGGTGTCAGCAGCGTGTTTTGTGTTTAAAAGTACTTTCTGTTGAATGTATGCTAAGTAAAGAATTAAAGTAATGTTTAGAAAGTGTTCACAAGACTGACATGGTCAAACGAAGAGAATATTTTTGTAGAAAACTGAGTAAAATAAAAGAACAAAAATTGAGGTGAGAATGAGAAGCAGAAAGGAAAAGATAGGAGAGGAGCAGAGAAAGGGAACAGACTGGTGGAAGCAGTGAGGGGAGGGGAGGTGAATTGTGAAAGGACAGGGGGTGGAAAAGTTGGGTAGATGGCGTGGAGACAGTAGGTTACCCTGTTGTTATCCGTGCCCCACTCTGGACTGTTGCTTCCATTCAACGTGTTTGTTGCAATGTGGCCAGAGTAGCGGTCAAGTGCTTGTGTGAATGGATGCATATTTCTCTTTTCTGATTACACTAGACTTGCATTCGAGAGGGCGATGGTTCAAACCCACGTCCGGTCATCCTAATTTAGGTTTTTCATGATCTCCCTAAATTGCTTCAGGCAAATGCCGGGATAGTTCCTTTGAAAGGGCACGGCTGATACCCTTCTCTAATCCGATAGGACCCATGACCTCGCTGTTTGGTCCCTTCCAGAAATCAACCAATCTCTCTTCTTAAGAAGACTGTGGCCAAAAGCTATTATGTAAAAGTCATTTCATTGTGCCTGCATGCAACTCAGCATGCCATTTTTATAGTGCTCTGTCCTAGCAAATTACAAAATAGACAGCTGAAGGCCAAACAGTTCTAATTGCACAAATATTAATACAAATATATTTTTGCGTGACAAAATCTGATGATGTAACATGACTTGAAATTGTAAAACACTGAAGTCTTTGTTCTCCACTTCCTGCCTTTCATATGCTGTGATCTAAAATTATAAAAAATGGTTCCATGTAAAACCATGCCATTGTTTTGATATCTTATTTTCAGGAAGTTGATATCCGAAGTGGTCACTAGCAAATCAGTTGTGCACAGCAAGGAGAGAGAGAGAGTAAATTGAAAGAAATTGTCAAGCTGAAAGTCGTGTAACAGCAGTGGAAAGCGTTCACGCCTGGGGAAAAATTATTTATGGAGCCCTGCAGTAAGCACAAAATATTCAGAGGGTCCCCTAAGGGAAACTGACACAAAGTGGTGTCACTATGAACCCAAAACCAGATTACAGTTTCCAATTTTATTGGTTCCTTGTTATGTCACTCATAAATATGAAACTGAACTGGGGCAATATGAAGAAAATGTAGAATTCGTTTAAGGTGAATTGAGTTTGGCAATCCTGAACTCAACGAATATTTCCTAGACACTGAACCCCACCTCTTTGCTCAATAACAACGAGCGTTCGTCAACCAGGCTAGCAGGACTTCCATTTTGACAGTTATCACTTCTCCCACATAACAAAGTTACTCCACTACAGCCTTGACATGCATGGAAGTTACATTTACAACAGAAGCAGGAGTTAATTGATAACATTCCAGAGCCTTAACAGACAGAAACTCTTGTGCCCAACTAATTCAGAAATAAATTTCGTACACTGTTTCTTCTTGTGACACCACTGAACCCCCTTACATAGTGAATCATTTATCGTTGGTACTCCCTTGGTGTCAAACACCGCCCACATCTTGAAAAACTCAATTCTGTATAGTTTGCTAGCCTTAAACTATCCCATATGCTCCCAGAGGAGGGATATTTGACCTAAAACTTTACATTATCCTTCCCTCTTCCTCAAACCATCAAGCAAAGTTGTATTCCAGTACTTACCCATTCAGTTTACACAATACCGGAGTTCATTCCTGTGTGTCTGGCCTAAAATTGCACCCCTTCTCTACCCTGCCCTCCCTCCCATCTGTACTCCAATGAGTCATACTCCTTTAGCTGAACCATATTTAGAAGCATGTCCCATATTCTCACTCACCACCATCTATTGCAGTCATGCCATAGGCATTTCCAGTCTGATCTGTGGTAGAGCTTTTTGTGAGAGCAGCTCCATCTCGCATCAGCTGTGTTACCACCACAGCACTGTTTTATATAGGAATGACAACAAGCTGTCATTTTCACATAAATGACCATCACTCTGCTTTTGCTCATCTTCCAGTGCTGGGATTTCCCTGGCCTAAACCTTTGCTAGTCCACATCGTCAGTCGCTTCTTTTCCACTCCTTTTTTTTTCTTTCCTTTTTCTCTTGTATTATTCCATTCATCCAGTCACAAGTAAATTTACCACAACTGTTGATAGCTGATTGTTTCCCTCTCATGTGCCTACTACTTTGTAAGAATTGCCTATTGTTTCTTATTTTAAATATATCAGAGATGTGCATTTTTTTTATGTTAATGGCTCATTTGTTAATTATACCTCATGAACATTAGATGCCATCAGGGAATGTTCATTTATTGAAGCCACAAAACTGCAAACTCTGTATGAGAAATATATTCTCTTTTTAATTCTTGTGCAAAACATTTAACTTTGACATTATTTTTTCAGCTCAAAACTGAAATAACACGTTGCGAAGAAAAAAAGCGACAGAACATAAAGATTTTCGTGGAGAATATTAGGCAAGAAATTCATAACCTCTGGGACAAATGTTGCTTTGGTGAAACTCAAAGGCGCAAGTTCATACCTTATTTTTCTGACTGTTATACAGAGGATTTACTTGGATTGCATGAACTTGAAATAGAAAGATTAAAAAAGTTTTATGATACAAACAAGTAAGTGTGTGTTAATTAAGTTCATTCATTAAATATGTTGATTTCACAAAACTGTTGGTCAATACGAAACATGGCTATAAAAGATGAATGGCCAGTAGCTGTGAAACATGAAGCCTTCTGTCAAATGCAGCATTTCTATATTGTAATAATAGAGCAATAAATTGTCATGAATTTTCACGTGTAACTTGGTAAAACTGCTACTAAAATAAGTGTGTGTCAAAGACTGTTTATCACATACGTGAGGTTTTGAGTGGTCCAAATGTTTCCAAGATGGCTGAGAAAATGTTGAAGATGGCTCATGCCCAGAACACCCTTAAATATCAAAAACACGTGAAAATATATATATAAAAAAAAGGTAGGTAATCTGACTCCCATCTGACCGCCAGTATTCGATCATATGCTGAAACTGTAGAAATTGCTCTTTAAATATGTCTGCTTGTGTCTGTATATGTGTGGATGGATGTGTGTGTGTGTGTGTGTGTGTGTGTGTGTGTGTGTGTGTGTGTGTGCGCATATGATCGAATACTGGCGGTCAGATGGGAGTCAGATTACCTACCTTTTTTTTATATATATTTTCACACACAGTGTTGCACCGTCCGGGTTATCTGGATACTTCCCACCAACACCAACCTACCCGAACTCCGGAGATGGGAACTTGCTCTTCAATATATCCTCTCTTCCCGTTACCCACCAGGCCTCAATCTCCGCTAATTTCAAGTTGCCGCCACTCATACCTCACCTGTCATTCAACATCATCTTTGCCTCTTCACTTCCGCCTCGCGCGCGCGCGAGTGTATACCTGTCCTTTTTTCCCCCCTAAGTCACATCATCTTTGTTTATATATATAAAGATGATGTGACTTACCAAATGAAAGTGCTGGCAGGTCGACAGACACACAAACATACACACAAAATTCAAGCTTTCGCAACAAACTGTTGCCTCATCAGGAAAGAGGGAAGGTGAGGGAAAGACGAAAGGATGTGGGTTTTAAGGGAGAGGGTAAGGAGTCATTCCAATCCCGGGAGCGGAAAGACTTACCTTAGGGGGAAAAAAGGACGGGTAAACGCGCGCGCTAATACAACTTACAACTTTGCTAATACAACTTACAACGTTTAGCTTCGCTGCTCTGTGATGATGGGTCAAGTACGTTTCACAATACTTTTTGCAAGAACAGACCTAATCGTGAATGGTGGCGCTGTGTAGGCAACCAGGAATGAGCCTATCAATTTGTCGATCGCTATAGTGTCAAGTTTACATTTATTACATATCTGTTAGTGATAGGAGAATCTCTGTTGTGGCGAGAACTCTTTAGATGGATATGTGGTGGTTGTACAACATGTGAAATATTTGTGACAAGGAAGAATATCAATGTTATTGCTCCTTGTTTCACTTGAAGCAATTTAAGCTGTCATCATAGGTTCTTGTGTAACCACATAGTAGGAAATCGCCACATATTCGGGAATAACCCGCAAGGTATTTGTGACAATGAAGAATATGAATTTTATTGCTGCTCATTTCACTCGCATAAATGTAAACTGTCCTTGTAGGTTTCTGTCTAACTACGCACTCAGAAATGACCATAATTCCCTAAACAAATAGTCATATATTTATCTCGTCCTTCTTTCTCTAATCAGACAGATCTTTAGCAGCATCAAATGTTGCAGAACATACTGTATTACAAATATAGTTGGCATGCATTGGGTTGCTAAAATCTAACTCAGCTAACTGTGATGCCATCCACGACACTACAGTTTGCTCCTCTGATTCATGTATTGTGCATTAGTTATAAAATCTGTAGCAACCTTATGTCGTTGATGCTTTATTAATTGATATTTAATGACAGTGTGAGGTATTTGTGATCTGATACTTTCAATGCACCATTGCTTTGAAACGGCATACCGTGCACGTAAGTCACACAGTATGAAGGAAATGAATAATCAGAATGCACAGAGTTCACACAGTTGTTGTTCACAAGTGCTCACAAAAGTAAATAGTTGAAAACCCACTAGTGACATCACTACTGCAAAAAGTAGGGGGGAGCTGCATGAACACTGCCACTAAAAACATGTTTCTGTTGGAAACATTAATTCCTATGGTGTTTTGCATCTGTTTACGACTTAGTGTCTTGTCTCTGTTTCTGTCCACACTGGCAGCAAACATTTCTGTGTATTGGAGTTGTTCGCAACACTAAATACTAGAAGGTACAAGCAAACAAAATGAAAGACTTTGTCATCGTTTATAACCTGAAGGCCATAAGCATAAGGTTGTGTTTATTAAAGAATTTTGTAATTGGTATAAAAACTAAAATACTATTTTGTTGGAGAGTTGTATAGTAGTTGATAAAATTGAGTTAGTTATTGTATGAGATAGATTTGTTGGTTTGCAAACAGTTGTCTTTGGTGAGCGAAAACATACTTTAGAACAAATGGTGGGAAAAACGTGGTTCATATAGGAACTGAATATGGAAGACGCTCTAGTTTCCATAATTTCACTTGGATAACATTTAATGATTTTGAATTTCTGGCAAATATGGTATCGCTGTTTTTTTTTTGGGGGGGTGGGGGGGGGGGGTAGGAAAGCAATTAGAACAGACAGGCTGTTAGTCTTAGTTTCTTGTCAATGGAGATACATTTCAAACACTTGAGTATTAATTACACCTTTCAAAGCAAGCTAAGACAAATGATCTTACTCTCATTTCTACACAGTCTTTCTCAGTATTTCGCCAAATGTAACAGCAGTTTTCTGGAGAGCGTCTTGTTTTATTTGCTGTTCTGGTACTGCTTGCTTCATATATTCCACAAGCAGCCGTCTGCCTGGTACAGAGATAACAACTCGACAGTATGCTGTCTTGTCCACTGCATTGTATGTACTGTTGCAGCTATTTTTCTGCAGTTTTTATGGCCTCCTCCCTCATTTCTTAGGAGCCTTCTGTGAATTATGTAGTATCTCTCGGGTTCCAGTTCTGTGTTTATATCATTAGACATGCTGAGTTTTTCACAGAAATAAATATGCTACCACCATGAGCATCCATTGTATTTTTCTGGAGTATTTCCATTCACTATAGAAAATTTTGTTGCTGTTTGTGATTTCAAGCCCACTTTCAGTTCCAAGAATTAAGTATTTGTACTACCCACACCAACTCAACCTGTGTTTTTGTTCTAAACATATTTGGAATTGGCTAATACTAAGTTCATCGTATCAAATGGAAAAAATTCACTTTAGAAAGAAATGGAGACTGGCTGGCCAGTACATAAATTCAGGGGGTAAAATTTCCAGGAATGTTGATGTACACATGCAAGTACAAGAAACTATCCAATCTTTCAGAAGTTTTAGTTTCTTCCTTGAGGAAGAAACGAGGAGAGGTTGGGAATGATTAAAAAGAAAGGGCAAGTCACTGATACCCCAAGATGTTGAGTAGTCAGTTCTTCTGAAAGGAACTGTGACACATGTTGAACTGAGCAAATGTAATGTTAAAACTCGTGTGTGTATGAAGTGTTATTATGAAAGAGATAAATAGATAAATAAATAAATAAAGAGATAAATATATTCTGATGCTCTGCCTCATAGTAAAAAATTAGAAGTAGATTAGACTTTCCCCAGTACAGAAGAAGTTGCCATGTTAAAGTCCACATTACATGATGAATTATACAGCTGTTTTTGACACTGTATTTAAATTACTTAGTCAGAATTACTGATTAATGGAGGCCAAAGAAAACTTATTCACAAGTTAACTCACTAGAAGTGGGAACGTTTTTTTCCGGCTTAGTCCCTTGACAGGACTGAGTAATCATTGCTGATGTCGGTGATTAGGGACCAGAAACATTTGTATCGTGCATTAGATGCAAAATATGCGGGAGTTCTGCCTTAAATTGTGAACTTACTTAATAGACACTATTTCATAGTGAGTCAAATCCAAATGAACTATTTTATCAGAGGTAGCTGAAATAGCAGTGTTTACTGCATATAAATATTGAAAATTAACCAGTTTTCAGTTACTGTTAGTGTTCATCATCTGGTGAAGACCAATTTGGAAAGATAACGTGTGCAAAAATCTGTTTGCAAAATAGAAAGTGCGTGAATGCAAAGACATATCAGTGCGCACAATGTTCCAGCTCCATGTCATTTGTGGGTGGCTGAATGGTCTGTTTTAACATAAAAGCCTAATGCTACCTAATACTCATGCGACCTATTGATTATAACACACACGTTTGTTTCTTAGCTAAAGATCAAAAGTTGGAATAGTACAGAAACTTTTTAACATGGAAAATTAGCTAGCAGATGTTTAGAACTGTCACTCCATCAAGTACCACTAGAGGTTGTGCCTGAACTACAGTGTTAACTATACAATACTAGCCTTAACAAGCAATTGTGCAGTAACCATCCCAAATGCTTTGTGTTATGCATTGCTCATTGTTTTCTTATTTTGAAATAAGTGAAGTGAATAATTCTGGGCCATCACAGATTTCAGTTATGATCCTTAAAACACTAGAAGAGATCGGCGATCCCAGTGGCGATGTGTCACTTCTGCTTTTGCAGAACATGAGTGTAGGCTGTAGCCCTGCGAAAGGGAGGTGGGGCTTGTTTCCCCACACTGCTCTTCACCCCTATGGCACTCAGAACAATAGTTTGTTTATGCTAGTGGCTATATAGTGCCCACATTCTGTGCTGTAGCAATTGGAAAAAAAATCTGTCGTGATTTTCAACCGCACCAAAATTTTTTCCCTATCGTTATAATAGTCACTTTCTGTCCCACTGCTATGCCAAGTGCCTCATCAAGGGTCACACAGCTATGAATGCCCACAAAAGATTAAAATTGATGTTCTGCAGATTTTGTAATCATCTAAACAGGCAGGAAAAGATAAGTAATGCCCAGAAATACCTTAAATTGGAGACTCGTTCGGTTCACTGTCAGGAGGAGGTTGCTGCTTTTTCACCGAACAATCATTTTTTGAAAGCTTAAGTACAACCAAACAAAGAAAATAAAGGCCATTTCGAAGAAAACAGTTGAAATTTTTGGAAAAGCAAACATTCCATCTAATCATTTACAGACAAGAAAACAGATGCAAATTTCGATACAAATAGAAGCTAATTTTGCCAGAAATAGATGCTAAAATTTCTGGTCCCTGCAATTGATCAATTGACTGTGCCTGGTGTAAAGTTCTAAAATCTTGAGTTTGCTGCGGACCACATGTGCAGACATTGGGGACTGCAGCATTGTCAACTAACATTGGTAGTTATTCTCACCAAACTAACTTACTACAGTAATGGATTGTGTGCCTTGATAATCTCTGCTTTTTGTAGCTTTGTTTTCGTGGCACACTGTAAAGGTTGCAGAAGGGCCTAATATTTTTCTTGTTAGTGTTCTCCCACAGGAGAGACAAAATATCTAAAAGGAAAAAGGCTATTTACTTTTTACAATACCTGCACTAGTAAAAAGCTTACACTATACAGAAATAAGTATGTAAATAGATTAACATTTTTAATTAAAAGTATTTCAACAGGGAACAAGTCAGAATTACGTTGAGGAAAATAATTTTCTAAGATACAAAGGAAGTGTTTATATACAGGATGATTTTGGTAAAAAAACTGCAACAAAAAATCCCTGAGAGGCTGAAGAGCTGGAAAGGTCATATGGAAATATATTCCAGGAGAGGTGCTTGAAGGTGGAGATAGGATCTTTGACAGCGTAGGTTTCAGTGTCTAAGACACATATGAGAACACGCAAGGCAAGTGGGAAAGTTCTATCTGTTCTAATCGTACGGTGGCACAAACCATCAGCCCTGGTCACAATGCCTCCCTCCACATGGAAATGCAGAAATGTGCTGGAGCCATCAGGTAGTAGTCACATTCCCCTTTGTACCACCAAAGGCGTGTCTTTCATCACCAGAGGAGGCAGAGTCACCTGCAGGAAGTGCAGATATGCTGCATCTCTTGGGGGCATTGTGGAAATATGCCTGGTTCTGGTAGGTGGTCATTAATAATCACCGGCCACACATTGAGGCTGAACCAGTGTTGATTTTTGCGGCCAACCTATCAGTAAAACACTAGTATAGACAGAACCTTTCCATTTGCGTGGTGTGTTCTCACTTGTGCTTTCAATCTCTGAAACCTACATTGTCAAAGATCATTTATCTCCATCTTCAAGTGGGTTTACTCTTTTGGGGTGCATCACACACACACACACACACACACACACACACACACACACACACACACACACACCACCACCACCACCACCACCATTCAGGTGTGAAGCTCCTCACTAGACAGCTCTAACTACACATGCAATTTTTATGCTATCATGTAAGCAAAAACAACGTCCTCACAATAGGTGAAACTCAGTTCCCAAATAAATCATCAAGGGCTCTGCGGTAGATTAATTTACCATTAGCATTAGAATGAATCCAGAGAGTCGCTCATGTAAAAGGGCATAAGGACACACTACATCTCTTGTCAAGATCAAGAAACTTGCTTCAAGAATCTAAAATGAATGCAAATTTGATAGCCATTTATGGAAAAACATCAAACTAAAATATTGATAGTAATCACTCGAAACTTCATGAAAACTTTATAAATGGGGTCACAATTAGACAGATTCGAGGTGGAAAATACTCCCTCAAATGAATGCCAGACTTTATAAAAAAAAGGTCAGTGTGTGTCCTGTAGAGCATGAAAAACAAAATAAATTAAAAATGATACATATGTATATTTTGCTGAACATCAAGCATAATACATTATTTGCGTGAGGACAGGTCTTTTCGTACCAGCTCCTGTGACTTTTGGTTTTTATACTGTAATTTTTAAATTAATATGAAAAGTTAAAGCAGATATATTATTAGGTTAAATGTTATTAGCAAGTAAAATAATAGAACATCTGTGTGATATATCCAGGTAGAGTTTTCTAATGAAGTATCTTTATTTTCAGGCCTTTGTTTCAGTTAATGGAGAAGCGTCAAAAACTTTGGGAGAAAATGATTGCCTTGGAAAGTAAAGCTAATGATAGAGATCGTTTGTTTAACAACCGTGGAGGTCAGTTACTTCGGGAAGAGAAGGAAAGAAAAGTTATACAGAAGGTACATGTTCTGTTAATATATGTATGTATCAAACAATAAGATTTAAACCACATGGCAGATCCCCAATGGTAACTCAAAGATGATTTGTAAGACTTTGCAGCACCCGATGTTCGCTGCCTCCTTTGTGTCAGTTGTTAAACAGCCAGTACAGAAAACTGATGCTGCTATACAAACGAAGATAGCTTGTGTTAGTGCTAGTATCTGTATTTACGAGTGTACTTGCGCTGCTGCAGTTATTCACAGCCTATACTTCCTCCCAAAACATCACCTAAGTCTGTGGTTGCTAATGTTGCGGAGCTCCTTGCTCCCCCTAAGGTTCAGTCTGGTCCAACATCCAGTGCTGCCATTACCACTGTTGCAGTTGTGGCTCCAAAGCCTACCCTGGTCAAAAAAAACGAAGGTCAGGCATCCATCGCTAACAGAGTTGGGAGATAAACAGTCTGACGATGTCAATGTCATCCTATCTGATGTCTCTCTTGACTCTTTGGTAGAGTTAATGGACGTTGATATCGGATGGGGGCAGTCATCTCACCCCAAGATTGAGCCTCCAGCCATTGAGGGCTCTCCTTCCTGGCAGAAAGACATTGTGAAAGTACAACCCCTGTGATAGGTGGCTCCCATATTACAGTGGAATGTTAATGGGTTCAGGACATATGTGGAGGAACCAAAACTGCCAGCCTTTGCTTGCGAGAAACACATTATAAAGCCCCTGACACCCCTTGCTTTGGGGTCGGGTTTTAGTGTGTCTCATTACATCTCACAAGCTGTGCATCCTCAACATGGGTACTCGCACTCATTTCCGTGCTGCTAGTGGGTCATTCTCAGCCACTGACATCTTTCTGCTCTCCAGGCCTTGCAGACTGTTCAGTGGGAGGTCATTGACGACCTTCATTCTAGTGACCATTTCCCAGTCCTCATTCAACTGCTGAGTGGAGCATTCCCTGAAGAGAAAGTCAGCATGTTTGAACACTTTCTCAGCATCCATGAACAGGTGGACAACATCATATGAGTAATCCATCATGCCAATGACCTATTGATTCCTCAGGTCATCTTAGGAAGTGACCAGTACATTGGTGGACAGATAAATACTGTTCAGTAATTTGAGACAGGTGTGCGGCTCTTAGACTGTTTAAATGCCCCCCGATAGCAGACAACCTCATAGCCTTTATAGTTGCAAGAGCCAAGACTCAACATGTAATTGAGGAGAGCAAGAAAAGGTAATGGCAAGCACTCCTGGACTCTATTACTAATTCCACTTGTTCTCCAAAAGTACAGGAAGCCATCTGGAGGATTTTCAATAAACACAGTGGTTCACTTATTTATAGCAGTAGTGCTAAAACAGAGGCGTCTCCAAACAATGCCTGGAGAGATTGCTCAGATGCTGGCAGAGCATTTTGTGAAAACCACTGCCAATACAAGCAAAGATCGGGCATTTTACCACTACCATGTGACTGTGGAGAGGAGCAAATTGGATTTCAGATCCCACAATTGTGAGTCTTACAATTGCCCTTTCTGCATGTGGGAGCTGGAATCTGCACTGTCTGAGACGTGTGATACTGCACCTGGTCACGATCAAATCCAATACTGCATGCTTCGATACTTGCCAGCAGTGTCAAAGGAAATCCTTCCTTGAATGTTATAATTTAATATTGCAGTCAGATCAATTCCCTGACTTGTGGAGTGAGACAATTTTGATACCTCTCCACAAACCACGAAAGGACTATACATGTCACAGTAGTTATCAGAGAATCACCTTAACAAGCTATGTAGGAAAGACCCTGAAGTGAATGGTTAACTGTTGTCTTGTCTGTTTGTTCGAGACAATGCAACTCCTTAACCATTCTCAGTGTGGATCGAGAGATTTCAGTTCACTGTCGACAGCCTGACCTCTGCTAGAGGCGGCTGTTCAGCAGGCTTTCCTACATAAACATAACTGTTTCAGCATATTCTTAAATATAAGTGAGATGTAATACTCTATTTGGAGACACTATTATTGCACAGTTGTATCAGTGGGGCTTTTTAGGCCACCTCCCCATCTTCATACAGTCTTCCCTGCTTAGCGGTTTTCTAGAACCCGAGTTGGTGACACAGTCAGATCATTTTGAGCAGGTGAATGGTCACCCTTAGGTTAGTGTTTTAAGTGTTGCCCTGTTTGCTGTAGCCCTCAACGATATTACATATACATACAGCTCCATATTTGTGGAGGATTTTGCTTTTTTTCTGTTCTTCCTCGACTGTTGCAGCTGAGATCCATCAGTTGCAACTATCACTGCGGAGGTTAGAGGACTGGGCTGCAAAGATGGGTTTTCAATTTTCTGCAGATAATTGTGCATGCGTGCACATTTTAATTGTTCTCACTGTATTTTTAATTTATCTGATTTGCAAGTGAGGGACACCTCTCTACATTTTAGAGTGTGAGGTTTCTGGGCCCTGTTTTTCACTCCACATTGTCGTGGTTGCCATACCTGAGAAACCTGAAAGCCAGAACCCTCAAGGCACTGAAACATCATAAAGTGCCTTAGCCACAGTTATGGGGAGTGGACAGGGCATCTCTGCTCCAGTCTTAGAGCTTTCGTTGTTGCGGGACTGTGGGTGCACAGTATGTGGACTGGTGAGGCCTTCTTATTTGAATATAGTTGACGCTGTCCACCATGGGGGATTCAGATGGCCACAGGTGCTTATAGGACCAGTCCCATACCCAGTGTCTGTGCTGAGACTGGGGAACTGCCATTCACCATCAGGCAGCAGCTACTCGTGCTACATCAGGCATGTAAGTTCGTTGCAGCACCGACTTCACCCGGAGACCATACTGTTGCTCGTCTGCCTCTGGTACACCTCCAACTGTCCATCAGCCATAATGCCAATTGGGTTCCATGTTTAGCATGTGCTGGAGTCAGTTAATGTGGAGCAAATCCAGGGTTTTAACAGTTTGCCACCATAGTTACTGCAAAGGCCTGGGGTGAATTTTGATTCAATGCAGTACAGAAGGGATTGCATTCATCCTCCTGTTTTTAATGCAAAATTTTCTAACCTTTTATATGAGCGCAACAACTGTGTATCTGTCTTTGTGAATGGTTCTAAACAGGGGGACTCCGTAGGTTGCTCTGTTGTTTTCCCAGATAATGTCCTCAAGGTCCAACTACCTCAAGAATTTACTGTCTTCAACACAAAATTGTATGTGATCTTGCGGGCAATGGAGTATACGATACATTCTTGCAGTGCTAAATTTATCTTCTGTCCTGATTCTCTGAGTGCCCTTCACTCACTCTAACATTTGTACCAAGCATATAAAGTTATCCAGAATGCCCTCCTCCAACTACGACAACTGTGGAAGGAAGTGTCTTTTCTGCTGCGTAAGGGCACATGGGTATTTTGGGGAATGAAAGGGTGGATCTATCCGTGAAGGAGGTGTGTTGTGATACTCAGTTATTTCTTGTGCCATCCCCCTGCATACTAACACATCACTGTTGAGGTGCAAAGTAATGTGTAGTTGGGAAGACGAGTGGCTGGAACTGACAGACTATAAGCTCTGTCTAGTAAAGCCAACAACACAGCCATAGCTACCTCTTTCCACCCACTTTGATGGGATGAGGTCCTCCTTGCTTATTTTCGCATGGCTTGTTGCTCTGGCAAGAGGATCCTGAAGTGTGTGGGCTTGTGGCATACAAGTCACTGTGCGCCACATTTTATTGGACTGTTTTGTTTTAAGACCAGCGGGCCGTGGCGGATTTGCCAAAAGATATCCCTTCTATTTTAAATAACCTTCAAATGGATGTGGTTCAAGTTTTGTGAATTGTCCAACATCTTTTCCAAGATTTTAGGGTGGTGATTTTTGTGTGTTAACAGGGTCATTGGCTCATCCACATTTTTTGTAAGTAGTCAGCCAGTGACATTTGTTTGTGCCTTTCTTTTAGCTGCTTTCTCATTTTATTTGTGTTGTAATCTCATGTATAGCTTCTACTTTTTCTCCGCTGTTTTGGTACATGTGAGATAGGATGATTTTGTGGTCAATTGAGTGCATGAGTGTGGAACAATTTTTGAGGTTTTAGCCACATTCATTTGTTTTAATGAATGTAAGGGTGCTGATAAGCTCACCATTGAGCACCCATAACCTACGCGCACGCGTTTATTGCCAACAGAAGTCCAAAAATTGTAAGAGTGGTAGAACTTGGTCAATGAAAGATTTTCTCATATTTGGCGCATGCCACCAATACTGTTCTAGAGCACTACTTGAGGAGATATCAGTTTTAAGAAGAGTGATGTATAGCAACTAATAAATTCTCGCTGAGCTGTCAGAACTTTTTAAGAGGTCTGGCATTCAGAAATGTCTGCAGAAGCCATTGAAAAAGAGATGTGATCTCACGATGGGACAAAAATATTTTTGAGCCAATTAAGTTGTAGTGGTTCAAAGGTCTAAAAATTTTTGTGCGAGAAGAATCAAGACAATTTAATTGATTCTGTTGATGAAAAACTGGAAGTTATAATAATCTTTGATAGCATTTAAAAATTGCTCACCAAGATATTTTATAATTTTTACTGTTAATGTCAATAACACTTAATTTCAAAACACAGTTGTGAAATATTATTGAAACTAAATAAAGATCTGTTATGTGCCCACCTAAACTTTTAATGCGCATGACAGTAATATTCTAGAACAGCTGTTCCAGCTCATTGAGCATTGTTGCTCTCTGGGAACAATCAAATGTACCAGCACAGCAGAGCCTTGTGATCTGTCTGCCATGCCTTACCTCATAGTGCCCACATCTCGTCTCTGACACTCCGAAGAGCTGCTGCACCACAACTCATTATACCACATCAGTAAGGAACTTTTTTGTCTCAGAAAATCTACTTTCACACACAACTTCAAAAAGTAAAATTATGTTGCTCACAGGATTGTGCCTTCCAACAAGGAACCTGCAGATGCTGATACCATTTTTCGTATCCATGGAGACCTCTATTTATAAGAAAGTGGGAATGTGGTAAAATAGTAAATGCATCCCACATTTTGTATTGAAGA
Source organism: Schistocerca nitens (assembly GCF_023898315.1). NCBI lineage: Eukaryota > Metazoa > Arthropoda > Insecta > Orthoptera > Acrididae > Schistocerca > Schistocerca nitens. The sequence continues at coordinate 509,566,308 of NC_064615.1, forward strand.
CTAAAATAGAGGACAAATCCTGTCCTAAATTGTGGACTATTCTGTCTTGTGCAAACAGAGTGTCTACCAAAAAAGTAGTGTACAGGTAGTCATGCTGCAAGCAGCACACACTGGAGAGTTCTTTCTCTCGAATCCTCACCCACCCTCATACTCAGAAAAGGTCATCTCTTTTCATCTGTCTTGTAATTGAAAGTAAGTTTGCCACATGGGCTACATGGATTTCACTGCTGATTACATGCACTGAATACCTGGGATTACACTCAGAGAATCAGACTACATGAGACATCCACTGAGGAGGAAGGAGTTAAGAGTCTCACAATAACTCTTGCCTTTCCTCAGAGATGACTAAAAGAACATCCATATGTGCCTTTGCATTTACAACATTGGTATTATTAGTGTGACCTTTAGAATTAGCTTTGCTTATGAAACCATCCCCAATTTATCGGGCCTAATTACTTTCGATCTCCTTCGGGTTTTGGATCCACAACCTTTCAAAATTTTATAGAAGTGGAAATCATTTTGGTCCAGACACGTTATGTGGGTCATAACATGTACACTGCTTGAAACATTTCCATCTGGATTTTAGCAGCCAATCTCTCATGCAAGTCATCGTGTACTGTCACGGTCATAGCCCCCCCCCCCCCCCCCTCCACACACACACACACACACACACACACACACACACACACACACGTGGGATTTGCAGTATTGGTGCCTCACTGGAACTTCCTCATGTATGTTGGGGAGTGTATGTCTGTCCAGTGCTGGGTGCTGTGACTCCAGACAGTAATATGCTAGATAGTCAGATGTATTGTGAAAGTAGCTATCATCCCACTAGTGTACAAGCAGACACTTCGGTTTATTCCAATGTCACCAGAAAGAGGTGCACCTGACAAAGCACCCCCTACCAATATAAAACCTAAAAACAGCCTCCCACTAACCAGTGGTAGAAAACAAAACAGACCACATGCTGCAAAGCAGCACAGGCATCATTGTAGAAACCAAGAAAGAAAATTTCACAGAGGAATCAAAGCTATATACGGTTGAAAGGAAAACTCATTCCAGTGGCACCTGACAACCTGGGGAAGAACCTATTAACACTGACAGAGTACCACAGTTTTAATACAAGCTACTCCTTTTTGTGGCCCAAATCTGACATAACTTCAGTGGAATTGTGTTGGCAACCTTTGCCCCTATAGCCGAACTTGCAGGGCACAACTACTGTCGCAGGAGATTTGTTTTTTAGAAAATATTATGCCTATTGCAAAAACCTTACTTATAGTGGTATTTGGAGGTATCTGCATACTAATGCAATTGGCCATTATCAGCAGAGAAGTGCCTCTAAACGCCATACTCGAAGCGGTCCATTTTCATTTGTCCATCAGGATGATGCCATGTAACTACGGACTGCAGTGTCCACAGGCTGCTTGGTTCAGCTTAAAAATCTTCAAGTAGCAACAAAACAGTAGACCAAATTATTTTAGTCAGAATTCTGCTTAACCCTCAAGCGGGCACACGGCGCACTTCATACACTTGTACAAAGTAATGTTACCATGGTAGAAAGTATAAGCAGACTTTGCAGTTTAATCTTAGTTTGATTAAACAACGTTAAAATAAACTTACATTAAATGAATTAAAGCACTGTTTCAATTAAGCAATCATGAAATAAAATTTTCATTACGCTTGTAGTTCAGGCTTTTGGTCGATAAGGCCCTTGCCACTTGTGAATAATAAAATAACAATTATATCACTTTGCTGCTGCCCACAGGTGTTATCCTTCAGTAATGACCCAGTCGAAGCATTAAACAGTGCAATTACATCAGATGCCAATTGTTCATTTGATATCTGAATACCTCATAGATAACTGCCTCATTGTGGTATAGTGCTGCTGGCTCAGAATATAAGTAAGTTTGTTGCACAGATCTTAGATTTTCTCACGTACCTCGCTGTTTATTTTATGTTACTGCTGCTCACTTGGACATTGGCAACATACATTATTACAGTATTAACCGAGATGATACTGAAGCAACATGCACAGTCCCTTAATTTAAAAACAATGGAATGATCCACGACAACATTATTTGTGATAGCCACACTTTATACGTAAGCGTGCCCGGTCAACGGCTAATAATGGAGATTCAATTCACTTTAATGCAGTGCACAACAAATATACTCTGCTACGATAATCGAATCTGTACCCTAAAACATACGCCTCTTGTCTCAGTAGAATGACGAGCTCTGTCTCACAAGCCTCCTCCAATCCTCCATGTCTCACATCCACACACTGAGCCTCCCACATTGATCCTCCCCCTTCCTAATCATCCTTCCAACCCTCCCCTTCCCTAATCATCCCTCTGACCCTCCCCCTCCCTAATCATCCCTCCAACCCTCCCCCCCTCTGACCCTCCCCCTCCCTAATCATCCCTCCAACCCTCCCCCCCTCTGACCCTCCCCCTCCCTAATCATCCCTCCAACCCTCCCCCCTCTGACCCTCCCCCTCCCTAATCATCACTCCAACCCTCCCCCCTCTGACCACCCCCCTTCTACTGCCCCTCTGACCACCCCCCTTCTACTGCCCCTCTGACCACCCCCCTTCTACTGCCCCTCTGACCACCCCCCTTCTACTGCCCCTCTGACCACCCCCCTTCTACTGCCCCTCTGACCACCCCCCTTCTACTGCCCCTCTGACCACCCCCCTTCTACTGCCCCTCTGACCACCCCCCTTCTACTGCCCCTCTGACCACCCCCCTTCTACTGCCCCTCTGACCACCCCCCTTCTACTGCCCCTCTGACCACCCCCCTTCTACTGCCCCTCTGACCACCCCCCTTCTACTGCCCCTCTGACCACCCCCCTTCTACTGCCCCTCTGACCACCCCCCTTCTACTGCCCCTCTGACCACCCCCCTTCTACTGCCCCTCTGACCACCCCCCTTCTACTGCCCCTCTGACCACCCCCCTTCTACTGCCCCTCTGACCACCCCCCTTCTACTGCCCCTCTGACCACCCCCCTTCTACTGCCCCTCTGACCACCCCCCTTCTACTGCCCCCTCTGACCACCCCCCTTCTACTGCCCCCTCTGACTACCCCCCTTCTACTGCCCCCTCTGGCCCACACACTTCTACTGCCCCTCCCCCTCCTACTCTGACCCTCTTCTTCCTACTCCCCACATCAGACCTCCCCACTCCCCCTCCAACACTAATCCCCTCCAACAAACCCCTTCCATCCCTACTCCCCACACACATCTGTCCTTCCTCTTTCCCCCACCACCACCCCCCCCCCCCCTCACCATTCACTTCTCTCCTTCCTCCACCACCCACCGTCCCTATTCACCATTCACTTCTGTCCTTCCTCCACCACCCACCGTCCCCCTTCACCATTCACTTCTGTCCTTCCTCCACCACCCACCGTCCCCCTTCACCATTCACTTCCGTCCTCCGACATCCCCCCCCCCTCCCCCCCGCCTCGCATTCCTACGCCGCTATCTCACCACCTTCAGCTGCAATGCCTTCTTGACTGGACCAAAAAAGTGCCGACCAGTGAGGAATTTCCTCAGTTTTGATAAGTCCAAGGGAGGCAAATCTGTGGAATAGGGTGGTTGTTTCAGCACTTTGTAGTGTAAATCCCCCAATTTCCCCACTGCCAAGACAGTTTTATGGGCAGGTGCATTTTTCCTCATTCTTTAAGCTGGCCCTGCTTTTGCGAATGCTTGTGTTTAGTTTCTTAATAAGTGTAGTATCCTCAATTATATTTTAACTTTTTTCAAAATAGTCAAGCAACAAAATTCCTTTCGCATCCCAAAATGTGGCCGCTGTGATCTTTCTCGTCAAAGGCACTATCCTTGCCTTCTTTGGGGCTGAAGAGTGCTGTTTGGATTTGAGTGTGTAGTGGAGGATCCATGTTTCATCCACTGTCATCTATCAATGCAAAGGTTCACTTCTGTTTTTCTTAAACTGTATGAAGCATTTTTTGGAAAATGTTGTGCGAATGCATTTGTGATCTGTAGTGAGCACACGGGGCACTGGTCTTGTGCAAATCTTTCTCATGTTCAATTCCTGACACAAGACTCGACCAACGCATTCCTTTGATGTGCTAAAGCATTTTGCAATTTCATACACATTTGTATGCTGATCGCCCAAAGCACTTTATGGATTATTTCTGGTGTGCTTGCACTTTATAGACATCCTTTATGTGGATCATCTTTGATGCTTTCATGATTCTGTTTAAACTCTGCCACCCATTTCTTCATGGTGGAACATGCTGAAGAACCGTCATACACATTTAAAATCTGCAAATGACTTTGTCAGTGTTACATCTTCTTATACACAGAACTTAAGTCACAGCAAAATACTTGATTTTTTTCCCATTTTCTACGCCATGTGCATCACAACTGCTTAAAACGACTGTGTACAGTTAACTGCTACCAGGAATGACTTGCAATTTTACCTGGCATTTACTAACATGTGTACTAATATAAGGGGGAAAACCACACAAGTAGTGCTGCAATCTCTGGGTGAGGCCGCGAACTTACCAGACAGCACTTGTACTATAAAGTTGTCAAACAGCATGCAAGAATCTCAACCACAAAACTGAGATGGGTAGGAGACTTCTAATAATACTCAGAAGAAAATGAAGCTTTCGCTGACTTTTATTATGCAGCTCCCCAGCCATCTCTCCAGTACAGGGACGTAAGATGTGCACGATGGGTTTTATGTTCCTACAACTATGTGCTGTTGTGGTTAAAGTGTGGAGTCTTACATCTTCTGAATATAGGAAAGGGGACATACTTCATTACTCTCACTGGGTCATTCTGTGCCACAAATTACTTTTAGTTTCCCTCCCTTGAAAACACTGTTCAGTGGAGGTTTTGCCTGTATGTGTGCCGCACGTGCTTTAACAAGTGTGAGCCATTACACTTGTTGGGACTGAACCTGCCCTTTGTGATTCTTCTACAGTCTAAGGTACAAATTTCTTGACCTAAGAAACTGGGTGTATCGTTGTAGGTTAACTGTTAATAAGTGAGGTGGACACTACCCTGTGGAAATGCTTACTATGACAGTAGTGTAATGTAGTGTGCACAAGACAGTACTTGGGTTAGAGAATCCCTTCGGTATACTGGGTAAGCAATTAGATGTAGCACACCATAAAACTGGAAATTGATCCTCTGCAATTGCTATGGATAAAAACACACTTCATTAGAAGTCAATAATGAAAATTTTAAAGTAATGTCTCTCAATTATACTAACTCAATAGTGCTAATGGTGTGCACAAAGTAATTGGAATAGAGTTGTCTGAAGCCAAGTATATTAACAGGGAACACTGAATTTTGAATGGGATAAAAAGTGCATCTGGCAGTGTGTTTATGGCCCTGTATATTTGATTAAAGGAAGAGGATGATGATGATGAGGCAGTAAACCAATGGCAGATGTAAAAACAATAAGAAGAATTCTAAAAAAGGTGTATAGGGCAGAAGAAGACTGGACCACTGACGAGGACAGCCATGGGCCTGAGGAGATGACGAGGCACCCGTCAAATCCCCCTAGTGGCCAACGAAGCTAATACATCTAATGTCACAGAAGAGTAGAAACCATTATCACAAGTAAACCATAAAACCACATCAGTCAAGTTGGCATCATCTGTTAGTATCAGAGATAGTGTATCAGGAAGTTTAAGTTTTTGCTGTAAGATGGCCAAATTAGCACAGTCCAATAGTGTGCGGGCTGTGATCATACTGGCACTACATTGATAGTTGGGTCGATCTGCACATCGTAGGGTGTGGCCATGGGTCAGCCAACAGAACAGTAGATTCCCTGCAAGAAGCTTGAAGGGAGGACTGGCACATGGTTGTGGTCCTCTTTGCTGCTCATAATTTGTTCAAAGAAACCAGAGCACACCAACCTGTGTTCCAAGCCTCCAACAACTGACAGTGTAGAGCCAACCAAAAGTCTGGTTTCGACACCCAATCTGATAAAAATTAAACTCCACGTGAACAAACCTCATAAAGACCAACAGTAACAATTGATCACCGTGTCATGCTGAGCCAATAGGTGTCACTGGATGCAGCTATGGAGTAGCAGCATACGATCAGCACACCGTCCTCCCAATCATTTTCATGACTTGAGCTACTACTTCTCTATAAAGTAGCTCCTCAATTGGACTCACAGGGACTGAGCATACCCTGCTAGCCTAAAGCAATTGGCAGACCCAAATGATGACACATCAAAGTGTTAGTCAAGCCCAACAGCATTTAGCTTCAGTGCTCTGGCAGGAACCAGTGTCACCACTGATGCGCAAGGCCTTTGGCATCTAATAGAAGGTTGTGGATATTAAAGACAAAAATATTTCTGGGGCAGTGCTCAGCAATTATTTGCAGGCACTTCACAGAGCTCATGCACAACAGGATATTCGTGGTTGTTAGGGGTCTGGTGTATTTCAAAGCTCCAGGTATAGCTATAAACTTTGCTGTGAACACGCTGCACACAATTAGAAGTGTATGAAAAAATGTAACCAGTATTGTCATTCAATTATTATTTCAGAACTGAGTGAAACAGGTATAAGAGTTAAAATCCACAGAGGAACAGAGTCAATTATATGCGGTCAGAGGTGGTGAATTGGGAGTTTCTAACCACACCACACCACAACTGACCTACCTGTTATGTGGTGAATCATAAGAAGTCTGAATTGTTGATTGCAAGACAAATTTTCAATGATTTGGGTGGTTTGAGGCCTAGGAATTTGTGATAGCTTGAGCAGAAGGGTCCAGTTGCTAATTAAACAGCTTGGTGGTGGACATATCAGCAAGAGGAGAGAGAGAGAGAGAGAGAGAGAGAGAGAGAGAGAGAGAGAGAGGAGGGGGGGTTGTGAGTGGCAGAGGAGGACCAGCACTGCTGGTTGAAATGTGTTCATATTAGGGGAGATCATGTTGAAAAACAAAACTTCTTTGAAAGCATAAATTGTCGTTTTCATCATCAGGACAATAACTTTTCAGACCACCCTCATAATGGACAGATTTGCTTTGCCCTCCAGTGTTAGTGATAGAAATTTCATCACTTGAAGCATTCAAATATTTTTTAATTTGTTCTGCCTGTCATACCATTGGTATCTTTGTAACAATAGGTAACAGCTCGTAGCCGTTGTTTCTTGTAATACTGTCAAACCATCTGAAATTATACATACACTTTTTTGTATAGCTGGTAATATAGATGCATAAGAGATCTATGGTTATGTTCCTCCTTGAAACTTAGCTTGCCCTTAGTAATTTGCCTCTCTCTCTTGAGTTTTTGTATCTTTTGTTCACTTAAATTACAGGACACTCTCAGTTCCACTCAGGATAATTGAGAACAATTAAGACACACTTAGAACAATGAACAGAGTAATAATTGTGGGCTCCTTAACTGCATTTGCAGCAAGTTGCCTCACCATTATGAGCCAGTTGATTGGCTGAATGATTGAATTTGTGAAAGTGTGTCAGATTAGAAATGTGTTGTCTGACTTACCGGTAGCAGTGGATATATCTTGCCATTGCATGTTTTGGTAGTATTTTTCTGTTAATTATAATGATATTCACCACTGTTTTTACTAGCTCACCAAGTACCCTTTTCATTATTGGTCAGGTATCAGTGAACCATTCCTATGCGCTCTCCTTTCAGTATCTCAGTAATGCTGCCACATTATCCCGTATCGTTACTTAAATTAAAAGTTTTTTGTAGCTCTTTTTCTGTAGGATTTTCTGCAAGTGATTTAGCTGCTGTGAGTGTTGTCACTACCTGGAAATAATCAAGCTTATGGGTTCCAGAGTAGAAGCAATCTTCTGGATGAAGAAGGGGCTTTTAATCTTAGTATCCTTCTCATTTCTTAACTATCAAATCAAATTGTAGCAACCACTTTTTGTTCTGCTGCCGTTACTTCTACATTTCTCAGGAGGACTATTAATTCAAGCTCACTTTCTTAACTCTGTGTTGATACCCAGCACCAGCTCTGAGAGTTGAAGTAGAAGAGTTTGAACAGTCATCCAGACAGCTACACTTCATCTTGGAAAGGCCTCATGCAGCTGGGATGTCAGATTTCATGGAGGATGCTCACCGATTGTTTCATCTAAATAGCCATTGTCCACATTTGCACACAGGGCACCTTGAAGTTATTGCTCTGGAACGCCAGGTTAGCTAAGAGGGCTGATCAACAAAGGCTGAGACAGATTTTTTTTTCCTGTAGCTTCCTTGATAGTTTTTTAGCTGTACAATGAAAATTTGAAGAGTGGGTTTTTATTTATAATGTTCATAGGTAGCAGAACTCTTGTATCAGTAGGTTGGTAGTAATCCTCTATTTTGTAGAAGTTCTTTGCAGTTTGAGTACCAGACAATGGAAGCAATGCAAGAGGAGCAGTACTTCACAATAAGTGTCTGTTTCAACCATAGAGCCACTGAAACTTACAAAAAGCTGCAGCAAGCATACGGCAAAGATGCCCTACGTCGTATAACATTGTTTAGGTGGTTCAAGGACTTCAAAGAAGACCAACTTGTCTGTGTTAAGCAAGGTGGACCTGGTACTTCGGTTTCTGTTGTGAGTGAAGCCAACATTTACACAGCTGCTGTGATTGTCTGGATAACGTCAAGTAACCTCAGCAAAGTGTTCAAAATTTCATATGGCAGTGTCTCCAAGTATGCCTGATCCTCTCTGTATGACTCCAGTTTGTCCCCATGGGGTGCCATGTCTGTTGACTCCCGAACAGAAGGCTGTGCAGTTGGAGAGAAGCCATGAGGTGCTGCCTCTCTTTGTTGATGAGAGGGCGCATTTCTGGAATCGATCATCACTGATGATGAGTCATGGCTGCATCATTATGATTCTGAAGGAAAACGAGCCAACGTGTGGAAATTACCAGATTCTCTAACACCAAAAACGGCGGAATTTGTTACCCTGTGCAGGGAAAGTTATGGTGATCACATTTTTTACTGTTGTTAATGAGTTACCAGCATGCAGTTCCCCCTCACACTATTTTTACAGCAGCATACTAAACTTCATTACTGGCTAAACTGAGGACACTGCAAGGAAACGACTAGAACTTTCTCGGATTGGTTGGCAACTTCATCATGACAGTGTTCGGCCTCACATCCCAAATAAAGTTGTGCAGTTTCTGGCTCAATTTAGCATTATGTGTGTACCACATCTGCCTTAAAGCCTTGATCTTGCACCCTTTGATCCTTTTTCATTTCTGTCACTAAAGACAAAGTTTCGGGCCAGTCAGTTCGAGAACTCTGTAGCAATGCTCAAGAAAAGTGAGGCAATTCTTAAGGACCTGCCGAAGAATGGCCTGTACCATGTGTTAAAGGACTGGCAGAGGGACTATAAAAAAGTGCATTCAAGTAGGAGGGCAGTACTTTGAAAAAGATCATGTAAACATTGAAATGAAGTAATAAACGTGTAAGGGGAACAAATCAGTCTGTCTTACCTATAGCCAGCCAGGACTGGCACAGATCCTTCAGATGTCACTGGTTAAGGGGCACAGTTGGCTTTACCAGCATATTTAGCACATGATAAACACATTTTTAGCCTGACTGAGGTTAATTTATTGTTGTTACAGAGCAATGTTGCCAACCTGTGAGGCAATTTATTGGGTTCTGTTAGTTGATGAAACATGTATTGTACTTTTATTATTACTGCTCATCTCACTTTGAGTAACTGTGTTATCCCATACTAAATTATATATGATTTACATTAACTTGGATGCAGTGCTTTTTGAATTTGATTGTTGTGCTTGCAATGTTTGTGTTGTCTTTGTGTAACTTATAAACTTTTCATCAGGAATTACCAAAAATAGAAGAGGAAATTTCACACCTGGTGAAGAGTTATGAAGAAACAAACCATGAACCATTTTTATTCTATGATCAGAAGCTGTCCTCTCTCATTGAAGACCAATGGAATAAACATCAAGAGGAGAAGAAAATTGCAAGAGTCAGTACAGTACATATGTATATGTTTTGTAACATTTTTGATAAATATTTTGGATATAGAAGTCTCAGGATGATTCAGAAGTGCAGGGTTTCTGTAAATTATCTTTACAACTTTAGACTTCAAAAACTCTATACTAGATATTAAAACATGGTTTGCAACCTGTGTATGAATGAGGAAACAAAACTTTGTGTTTTAGTTTATCACATCAGTGTGTGCACTCTCTGTGGTGCAGATGTCTAGTCGGAATTCTGTTTCTCTCCCCATGTGGTTCAAGATCTGCATGGTGACATGTTTAAATGCATTGTGAATGCATGCCATCATGTCCTGCAGGTCTCTAACCTCAGTTCGGTACATCAGATCCTGTACAAAACTCCACAGGAAGAAGTCTAGTGGTGGGAGGTCAGAGGATTGTATGGCAGCCAACACTCCTGTGGTGTCCACGTATTAACTTTGAGTTATCTTATTACATGCTGAAAACCATTCATTAATATCTAGTTAATTTTAAAGTTATTGAAGTCTTTAAGTTTTAAAGATAATTTATGGACACTTTAACAACTTTTATATTATCTAAATACTGTAGTTGGAACCAAATTGTTTTGAAGCTAGTCAAGCCTGTTATGATATAGAAAAACCCTCTATAACACTGTCAGTGTGACAATCCAAAGACCTGATGGAGTAGGGGTCTTGAAATGTCAAAAAGCACATCAACAAGGCTGTACACTTCGGACCTGTATCTCGACTGGGCTGAGGGCTTATGTCAGGTGGAGGGAGTAGGGCTGTCTAGCAGCTGGAAGGGAGAGTGAGCATGCAGGCAGGATAGGAATGTGGTACAGGCTCCACCGCCAACAAGCTCATGCAGCGTACAATGATGATGATGTGGAGTGGATTGGTTTATGGATACTGCAGGAAAGGTGTGGGTGCATGATGGGGGAAGTTAGTGTCCTGGGGCAGAGGTCTAGCAGAGATTGAAGCCGGGAGGGTTGCAGTATGTGTAGGGAGAAGACCTTTCACCTATTTAACTCGGAATAACTGGTGCTGAAGGGGGGAGGGGGGGGGGTGTCAAATACAGACAGCACAAATTGTGAAGCAGAATTGAAACAAAGCATGTCGTGCTCTGTAGTGTGTTCCGCCACTGAGTGGTTAACTCTGCTCGTAGCCACGTTTTGGCTGGGTCCATAAATTTGGGTGGCAACTTCTTTGATGTTGTGCTCTCATAAAATGCTGTTCAGAAATTGCACAAGAGCTGAAACTTATTGGAAGATTAAAACTGTGCACCAGACCAAGACTCAAACTTAGGACCTCTTCCTTTTGCGGGGAAGTGCTCTGCAAACAGAGCTACCCAAGTGCAACTCATGACCTATCCTCACAGAATTACTTCTGCCAGCATCTCATCTCCTACCTTCCAAACTTCACAGGAGCTCTCCTGCAGAAATAGCACTCCTGGAAGAAAGGATGCCTCTGAGAGGCAAAGGTCTCGAGTTCATCTAGTTCCAGCACACAGTTTTAATCTGCCAGGAAGTTTCATATCAGCACATATTCTGCTGCAGAGTGAAAATTTCATTCTGCTGCAGAGTGAAAATTTCATTCTGCTGCAGAGTGAAAATTTCATTCTGCACCAGAGTGAAAATTTCATTCTGCACCAGAGTGAAAATTTCATTCTGCACCAGAGTGAAAATTTCATTCTGCACCAGAGTGAAAATTTCATTCTGCACCAGAGTGAAAATTTCATTCTGCACCAGAGTGAAAATTTCATTCTGCACCAGAGTGAAAATTTCATTCTGCACCAGAGTTGGTATGTGCCATAACTGTTTCCATAGGCAGCCCTACAAGGGATTTGAGGTGGTTGTGAAATAGGGATGGACTAGGTTATTGGGTAGATTGGGTGGATGGTACCTCCCAAAGTGATAACTGCTTTTTTGTAGAACAATTCAATTGGAACAAAATTATGCAGAGGAGTTGTTACTCTATTTCTGTAACTTTCTTGCAAAGGAGCCTGTCAAAAGTATGCGGTACTTCATGAAGTACTTCCACTGCTAAGGGCTACAAAATGTAATGTGCAGTAAATCAATGAAGCTTCTCAAGTGCCAGCTTTTCAGCATGGACTCCAAATATTGCACACTTTGTTACATATTTATATCAAGGTGTTGCAGCTTCAGTACATGATGATACTACCAAAAATCCTTCCAGCCGTTGTTGATTAAATGGGGTTAAAGGACAGGTACTTTACTTTCACATTGCTATCAGCAACAAAACAAACAGCACAATCATATGGTGTGATATGTTTACTTGAAGGGCAGGGATCTTTTGCGTAACGTCAGTTGTTTACACAAATCTTTAGAGAGGTTGAGATTCTTCTGCAAACTCTTCATAGAGTGGAGTCCTATTTAAATGTTCAGCATAAGGTACATAAAACAATGTTGAAATCATATCATACCTACTTTATCAATAACACTAAGACCATATTGTTCCCTATACATGGATATTTCTGCTCTGTGAAGGAGAATTATATTGTTGGTTCATTTTCCACACATGCTCCGTGTGTGACCAGCTTCTTCTTTCACATACCTTGGTACAACATGGCACAGTGTTGCTCTCATCATCCTGTGCGTACTTTGCTTAGCTGTGCTGTATATTTGTTGAACCTTGTACTTATTTATAGATCACAAAATGTTATTTCCATTTCTGTTTTCTCTGTATCTTAGCCATTCACTTGTCCCATGTCTCAAATTTAGAATTATTTCTGTAGCTGAATGGCTCTCTTGTCAGCGCATTGCATCCAGTGGTTCACTGTTTCCCTCTGTGAGATCTTTCAACCAATCTAGTTAGTCCCATGTCTATAAAAGACATTTTTGTCTCACTGTGGTGGTCTTTGTGTAGTAATCATGATTGATATGACCTGAAATTTAAGGATATAATTTAGTAGGTGAGCACAAAAGTTCTTTATTGTTGTCCAATATTCAGTAAACTATTGTTACATGGAAATTGCAAGTAATCAGAATGTCTAACTGTTAATAAATATCCTTGTATTATGTTTCAGAAAACACGGGGTGCAGAGACAGAATTCAGGCCACCAATCAAAAGGAAAGCTGGTGTGGCAGCTTGCTCTTCAAGTTCAAAAGTGACTCCAATAATAAACAGAAGCAAAAACATGAAGGTAGCCAAAATTCATAGTCATCTGAAAAATTAATTGTTGATGGAAAGACATTTTTATAAATTACACTGTACCTTGTGTGGTTGTATTTATCTCATTCTAGTTGATATAATGCCACTGGCAAATAAGTTGTCAGTTGTAGAGAAGGTGGTTATCCCAAAATTAGCAATAAAATTGTAGTAAAAAATCCAGTGTTGCCTGCACTGCTTACCTGAATTCATTAGGCACCTGCTGTGACAGGGTTGTGGTTAGAAAGTGAGTTCAGAATGACAGGGATGTTCCCGAATCTATTAAATAAAAGATTCATGCAATAATTAGTTTTCCAACATATGAAAGAGAGATAAAAGCTGACAAAAATATCCCTCTCTTTTCTGTCTATTTTATTAAATAGTCAATTAACTGTACAACATGGCTGTATATCTACATAATTTTCTGCAGATCCGCATACGATGCATAACAGAGGGTGCCATTCGGACAGAGTATGGGAAAAACCACTATCTATATGCCTCTATACGAGCAATGGATGGGATAAACCAACCGGTTAAAACAGATACCAGTATTTTAGTGCCAAATAACTAGTATTTTTCAGTATTTGTTTGGTGTCTGTTATAGTAGGTGTTTCTTACATTTTACTAATAACCGAGTAAAAAAATTGAAATAGCAACAGTGCTAGAATTTGGATTATTTTGAAATATTGTGTTATTACAGGAAAAGAGAAAAGTGATCTGTGTTATTTTAATAATAATGCGTACAGAAAGAAGCAACAAACATAGGAGATAAGAATTAGTACAGCATTGCTGAGCCAATAATGTCCCTATTGCCATGTGTCATGGCTTAAGTGTCTACGTGCAGTGTGCTGGACTTGCTCCCACCTGGCCTATATGGTAGTTTCTCACTGTGGTTGCAGGACATCTGTTGTACTGCAGAATGACACCAACTCTAATCTGGAAATATTTTTACAGAGTGCTGTAACAGTTAAGTGCAATGCTTCATTTGCTTTAAAAGATTAAAGATTTGACTGTCTTTTCTATGAAATAATAAAAGAGGAAGCAGATTATGATAACAGTAATAGATTAAAAACTTAACAACTATTCATTCATAATGTAAAGTAAAAATAAAGTAGCTGATCTACATTTGTGCACCTATCTGCTTGTAGCCCTTGAAAACGGACAAATTAACATTAACAACTGACTCCTTAACCTCAGTTCCCACTATTTAGTGCAGACTATTCACAATGCCCAAATACTGACATGACCTCTAATTACAACGTGATTTCTAACAAGGGAACCTCCCCATCGCACCCCCCTCAGATTTAGTTATAAGTTGGCACAGTGGATAGGCCTTGAAAAACTGAACACAGATCAATCGAGAAAACAGGAAGAAGTTGTGTGGAACTATGACAAAATAAGCAAAATATACCAACTGAGTAGTCCATGCAAATGATAGGCAATATCTAGGCTAACGTGAGCCAAGGAGTGCCGTGGTTAGCGTGAGCAACTGCGGAACGAGAGGTCCTTGGTTCAAGCCTACCCTCGGGTGAAAAGTTTAACTTTTTATTTTCAGTTTATGTAACAAACGCTTATATTTTCATCAATTTTTGGGAGTGATTATCACATCCACAAGAAAACCTAAATCGGGCAAGGTAGAAGAATTTTTTTACCCATTCGCCAAGTCTACAAGTTAGGTGGGTAGACAACATATTCCTGTCATCTGACGCACATGCCGTCACCAGTGTTGTATAGAATATATCAGACGTGTTTTCCTGTGGAGGAAGCGGTTGACCTATGACCTTGCGATCAAATGTTTTCGGTTCCCATTGGAGAGGCACGACCTTTCGTCTACTAAACACACGGTTTTGCGGTACGGTCGCAAAACACAGACACTAAACTTATTACAGTGAACAGAGACGTCAATGATCGAACGGACAGATCATAACTTTGCGAAAATAAAGAAATCAAACATTTCACCCAAGGGAAGACTTGAACCAAGGACCTCTCATTCCGCAGCTGCTCACGCTAACCACGAGACCACGGCGCTCCTGAGCGCACATTATCCTTGATGTTGCCTATCTTGCACATGGACTACTCAGTTTGTATATTTTGCTTATTTTTTCGTAGTTCCACACAACTTCTTCCTGTTTTCTCGATTGATCTGTGTTTAGTTTTTCAAGGCCTATCCACTGTGGCAACTTATAACTAAATCTGAGGGGGGTGCGATGGGGAGGTTCCCTTGTAAGCAGTGTGTTTCAAAAAATTAGATCAATATTAGAATACTGGTGTATTTTTATAGTATTCAACCACTTACCACTTTTCAGGAATAGCAGTGCATGGTAGACAGATTGAGTTTTATTTACCTATTTAATATTGTGGTTCTATGTATCTTGAAACTGAGAGAGTAAAAAATATTCGATCTTTATTTGATTACTACATTTATTCCAGGAAATAATAGGAACAAAAAATTGAGAAAGTTGCTTATTTCAGAAGCCAGTTATTTAGTTATTGGGAGCAATTCTAACAGTCGGGCTAAATTAGCATTGTGGAAAGGGGGGGGGGGTGATATCATCGAAAACTGGTTGTTTCAATGATAACTGCCATCCCTAGTACAAGCCCTAATTTCTCTTACATTACCTTCACTGTCCTTAAGCGAAATGTGCATTGGTGGCATTAGAATGGTTTTGCAGTCAACCATAAATGTCGGTTCTCTAAATTTCCTCAGTAGTGGTTAGTGAAAAGAATGTTTTTGCCCCCCCCCCCCCCCCCCCCCCCCCCCCAAGAAGTCTTACTTGAGTTCACGATCTTACTTGAGTTCACGAAGCATCTCCATAATACTTGCATGTTGATTCAGTGTACTGGCATCAAATCTTGCAGCACACCTTTGAATTTCTGATATAACGAAACTTTGTTGCAGTACTCAAAATTGTGTTGCATTTATGTTGTACATGCAATCTCCTTTATGAATGAGCAGCACTTTTTAAAAATTCTTCCAATAAACCCAATTCAATCATTTGCCTTCCTACTACGAACATTACATGCTCTTACTCTTTCGTATCACTTAGCAGTCTTATGTCTAGATATTTAATGAACATAACTGTGTCAGCAGCACACCACTAACACTGTTCTCAAACATTATAGTACTGTTTTTCCTACTCCTCTGCATGAATTTACATTCTTCTATATCCATAGCAAGCCGCAATTCATTACACCAAACATAAATTCTGTCAGTCATCCTGTATTCTCCTACAATCACTCAGCGACACCGCTTTTAGTAGACAGTCGCAGATTGTTGCTCACCTCATCAATCAGATCCTTCATACATACAGAAAACAAGATCAGTCGTATCATGTTTCTCTAGGTGCTGCTGATGACAGCCTTGTCTCTGAAGAAGATTCTCTGTCCAGGGCAGCATATTGGGCTCTACTGCTTAAAATGTCTTTGAGCCACTCATACACATGGGGACTTAGTCTGTATGTGCAGACCATTGCTAACTGTTTACAGCAGGACACCATGTCAAACACACACTTGGTGAAAATCTAGGAATATGGAATGTGCCTGTTGCCTTTCATCCATGGCTCATTGTATACTGTTCGAGAAAAGTGCAAGCAGAGTTTTGCACGAGCAATGCTTGCTAAATCAGTGTTGGCCTATGGACAGAAGCTTATCTGTCTTGGGGAAATTTATTATAATTAAACTTAGAATATGCTCAAAAATTCTGCTGGAGCAAACCAGTGGTTCCCTCCCCCCAGTCTCTTGGGACTTTGCCCTGGGCAAGAGATTCATGATAAATGGACACTAATTAAGGGGACAGTAACAAAGAGTACTCGTTGTAAAATCAAATTGAGATGCCATCTGGAACGTAGACTTATTTGATTTCAATTCTCCCTGTTGCTTTTCATAACTTTAAAAAGTTATTATATATAAATTTATCAAAGACCTGGATGACTGCGTCTGTTTTGCGAATGATACTGTTAAGTTTTCACATTTTATATGAAAAACATACCTAAAAGGCCATATGGCAGTAAGGTGATGTTAATTCTGGACAATGTACCCATCTACCCTACAGAAAGCTTTCTTGGTAGAGTAGAGGGACATTTCAAAACACTCTTTCTGCCACCAAATGTATCAAATTTGGTAAAGACTGTGGACCAAAAGGTTAGTGAAACTATGAAAAGACGTTACAGAAGACAATTGCTGAGGAAGCTTTTGAAAGATCAAAATGAAGAAGGCGTTGTGGCTCCTCACTGAAAATTCAATTTAAAATACTGCTTTTACATTATGGCCCACAGAAGTATGGAATCTGGTGAAGACAACCACACTAAAAAGGACTTGGAATAAATTAATTTCAACCAAAGATTAGGCACAGAAAGGTGAAGATGAAAAGAAGCAGCATGAAAGGGATGAGGAAGAAAGAGAATTGGCAGAAGGCGAAATATCCCTTGAGGTCATAAGGAAGGCCCTTTTGAAAACTCCTGGACATTCTGATTGCACTGCAGAGGATGCAGGTGAGTGGCTCATATGTGATTCTTAGGATCTGGATTCCAAATTCTCAGCAATTATGAAATCATTCAAACAAAGTGTGAGAGAAAAAGCTTATAGCCAGGATTCTTACATTATCGCTGAACCAGATGCAGGGCTGTCAGCTGGTGAGGCATTTGAATGTCTTGACACTGCACCAATATGGGTGGAGTGGTATCCTGACTGTGACCATACACAGCTGCTCACTATCAAGCAAATGCACAAAAAGTATTGTAGGAAGCAAAACAACTGACTCCGATCGATATGTTTGAGGACTGACACTGCATAAAATCTAAACATAGTATCGTAGTCACTAAATTAATGTTGCAGTAGTATGTATAACAAATAATTTTTTTTTAGAGAAATGACCTGTTTCATGATTTATCCAATTATGCGGATTGGGTCTGGTCCCAAGTCATCTGGATAATTGAAGTTGTACTGTATTTGCTTCAATAAGCTTTTTTCTGACTCTTGCAAAGTCTTGCAGAGGCTTCTGGTGGAAGACTATGTTTCACTTGAGTTGATTCTCAGTGGCAAAACCACATTTCATGTGTCTGAAAAGGTAACTGTCATAACATGCAAGTTTGGGGCACAGAACATCCACTCTAGTTTGTGGAATACATTCGTGAATCACCTTAAGTTAAGATCTTTTGTTCCATGTCCTCTTCAGAAGCTTGTGAACCATTTTTCTTTGCCTTTAACTGTAACTTGGTCTCATAAACTGACATACAGCCAGGAGAGAGGCGTGCTGACCACATACCTCTCCATATCCGCATCCAGTGACGCCTCTCAGCTGAGGACGACATGGACCTTCATGGCCTGTTCGGGCGGAGTACAGTTTTCTTTTAAACTGTAACTGGTTTTGTTTACCTGCATATGCTGCAACAATAGCTTATGCCACAATTACAGCAAAACAGTGGAGACTTAATATTTCAAGAAGACGGTGCTCCACCACACTTTCTTTCAGACATTTCGGATTACCTCTGTGCCAAACTGCCTGGATTGGATTGAACATGCTTCTCATTTTTTTTGTTCAGTGGTCACCACAGTCACCTAATTTAATTCTGCGTGATTTTTTCCTTATGGGCTTATGTCAAAGGACATTTCTTCCTGTCTCCACTGGCACTTTACTTGTAAGGAAGAATGACTGATGTGGCCACTGATATGTACTATGATGTGTTGGGACAGGTACGGCAATAATGTCTACCCTACTGACATTTGCTGCATTACAAACAATGCCCATATAGAATACCTGTAGTGTGATTTATAATCTTGGAGAGATGCTCTACCTACTGAAGTGTCATTTTTCTGTACATCTTGTATTTTTTGCACAGCTGTCCTCTGGGACCGTGGAGGTACTTAGGCTAAAACATACTGACTACAACTTGTAGCAGTCCTGAAAAACTTAATTTCAACAGCTGATGTTTCCCCTGCAGGCAATGCCCACTCTCACTGAATTGCTAAATGTTTTTCTTTGCAGGTGACTCGAACTCTGTTTCCTCTTGTGGAGAATGGTCATCTACAGAATACTGGTACTACTCACACCCTGAAAAGCCAACCAAGTGTCATGCACGTGCATGACGAGAGCATTGCTTCTACAACATACGCTGACTTTGAGGTATAAAACATTACTATGAATTAATTTTGATTGAAGTTAAAATATTCATTGTAGCTGGCGATCTGTCACAGCGGAAGTCCTGGAAAACAGCGAATGTAGGTTTTAAACTATAAAGTAAAAATAATATTTAATCCAGTATAATGTTTCAGCTGAATTTTTATTATGATCACAAAGTAAATAAAAGCATCTTGACAGATCTGAAATAACTTGGAGCATATAATATTGAAATGAATTATGCTCAGCAAGCTACATGCTTTCTGGCCAAATACACACAAAGTATTGACCCCCTATGCCAATATGGCTGTAATTATTTATACTTTATTAACAATCCTCGGCATTGTTTAAAGTGATTTTTTAACTAAGTAAAAATTAAAATTAACATATAAAAACTGAAAATATATATATAAACTTATGTTTGCTCCAGAACAGCAAGTACAATTCCATATTAGTTTATGTCAGTTATTTTATTCAAGTATAACTTCTCGAATACAAAATTACAATAATAGATTTTCGTATTTTATTAATTACTAGAGGTTCCCTTCATGGAAAATGTTCCCTTCATTTACAGAGCTTCTATACTTTAAGGTTATTGGGGTATAATAATTAGTTTAGTAACTTTTTTTAGACAAATTACCTATTTTGTTTACATGTGCAATCTTGAATTAGACTGGAAAATGTTCTTTTTATGTGGGTCTTAATGGACTGTTACATTTCAAGTAAGTATTGGAAAATATGGAGAAATACTTACGAAATGCACCTTTCTACCCCTTGTACAGCTATAATGTTTGTGAAGATCAATGACACTTCTGATTATTTTTCAGAGGGCACTTATTGAGAAGAACTCTGTGCAAGACATATGATTATTTATAACTGGATGTAGTGTAATGTGTTGTACTGTTTTAAGTGTTGATTTTAATTTGTATTTTGGCTTTAACAAAGAAAATGTATGTAAGATATGTAAATATTTAAAGGCTGCAGACCAGTTTAGCAGATTTTATTATAACTTCTATGTGTAAACTATAGTAATAAGGTAAACTACTAGCCTAAAGAGACCACAGCTTATTAGGTAGTGTATGTACATTTTGCTTTATGCAGTGGAATGATATTTTATAAGTACTTTTATTTTAAAATTTCTATTTCATATTTCTAATTTCTGTTTTATAGATATTTATATTTTAAACTTCTCGAGTACAAACCTTGTTTTGTCAAGACGTTCACTTTATTGCATCACACTTTTGGAAAATGTTTACCCTGGATAATACTATTTCCCTCCTAATTTCCACCCCCTTCTTTTTCTTCTTTCACTCCCACCAAATGGCTCATATCATTGAGTTAGTTTGTTTATTATTTATTCATCCAAGGATCATCTCACAATGATACAGCATTTGTCATCTCTTTGTAAGGAAAATAAATAGTTGAAAATATATATACACACAGAATTATAAGTCTGCTTCTATGCAGATAGGAGCGGTGACTGGCTACTTGTGGTTGTAGAGTGACAAAGAAACCATCCTAGCGTTTACCTGAAATCATTGAGGAAAATCTAAATCATTATCGCCAGGCAGAGCAAACTCCATCCTCCCGAATATTAGGCCAGTGTGTTAACAAGTGCACTGCCTCATTCAGTTGGTCCTTATTTTACAATGTCCTTCGATTTACACACACAGTTTTTCACCTTCATTGCTGCACACACTAAGTACAACCATTTATTACTTGTAGACAACAAACCTGCTGCTATCCCCCTTGCCCTAACTGCAGCCCATCTGGGAAACAGACTTCAGGCCTGAAAAATGTGCAACTATGCCCCATACACTTCTCAGTGTCCTCCCCTCATTCTACCTGAAAAACTGAGTCACCATCTCCCATCACGAGTGAGATGTTGAGCTCAGGAGAATGACAAGACATTGCTATCACGCACTATAGATATTGATAATTTTCTTGTAAAAGCGTTACATTGTAACCATGTTTTGTAATGTCAGGCTGTTGTGGTTATCCCCTGTTATTATTGACCACTATGTGAATTTTGCCTTCTTTATTTCTTCGTTGATAGTCCTCAGTGTTGACACTGCATTGTTACACTGGCTGGAAAAATGGGGAGTGTAAGTTCAACGCTGACTACTGTAAATGATATAGCAGACAGTTGCACAGCTCTTCACTTTCACAGCTCTTCACTTTCACAGCTCTTCACTTTCACAGCTCTTCACTTTCACAGCTCTTCACTTTCACAGCTCTTCACTTTCACTGTTCTTCACTTTCACTGTTCACAACCTCCCAATTTTACACAGTTATATGGCCAGTTCACTATTGGTAAACGTTAATAAGAAATGGTTCAAATGGCTCTGAGCACTATGGGACTCAACTGCTGAGGTCATAAGTCCCCTAGAACTTAGAACTACTTAAACCTAACTAACCTAAGGACAACACACACATCCATGCCCGAGGCAGGATTCGAACCTGCGACCGTAGCAGTCGCGCGGTTCCAGACTAGCGCCAGAACCGCTCGGCCACCAGCGGCCGGCAAACGTTAATAAGCCTCATGAGTAGTTTGCAGGCAAATGTCAGCATACTATTACGATAGTTTGCTGTTGAACACCTGTGAGCAGTAAAAACATAACCACACAGTTCACAGTTCTTGCAGAATAATATAGTACATGTGACACAATTTCTCAAATAAATTTGAACAGACATTGTCATTGTTTTAACACATGGCCTATTTGTGTTGCACTTATACTACTGTTACGTTAATGCATTGTTGTTATTTTATCCAATACATAATTCCTGTCTAAAAAACAGCCATGGACTGACGGTCTCGGGACGAAAAATCCGTCCTGTATATATATCTTCACAATAATACACACTGAAACTATACACTGTTCGATGTTTGTTATAGAAATTACAATTAAAACATAACTCATTCAGTTAACTGAATACATCAAAATTCCTCCTTTTTTAATAGTTCCTTCTACTAAAAAGGTCATGCCAAATTATTTTTTTGAATAATGAAATTAACAGATGTAGTTATACAAACCATACTTTTGACAAATCTGGTAATTGTTTTGGAATTGATTAATTTCTAGCTTTGCTAATATGTTTCCGAATAGAGCCAAATAAATACTTTAAGAATCCTAGTAGTTCGTCTTCCTAATTCTTATAATTAGTACAGAATTTGTATTTGTTTATAAGTCTACAATAAATGTAAGTCATGAAACAATTATTGATTTCGCCCTATAACAAAGGTATTAACTAGGAATGATCAAAATAAATTAGAAAATTAATTACATTCAAAAAATTAAGAACAAAATTAGACCCGGCGCTATATTCCTTAAGACTGAGGGCCAACCTTTCTCTTCTGTGGAAATGCAGATTACAGTCATGCGTGTTAAAGGTAATTAGGCAAAAAATGAAAATAAAATGAATTTAAAGAGGCAGATGGCAAGACGAGAGGAAGTAAAGAGATCCCAGATTGCTTCGTCACAGCTAATTGTTGAGTCCTCTGAGTAATGTTTAATTGTTTAGTATGCACTAGTTGCTTTTTTTGAACAAATGTATTTTAGTAATTTTTATTCATCACATTGGGCAGTTTATTATATGGTTTTATTTCCTGTTAAAAATGCTGTTTTGAAGTTTTTTGTTTTTTCTTGATAATTGTAGGTCCAAACTGGCTCTTGTTCCATGATCCTGTATAGAACTATTAGTGAAATACGTAGTAATGTTTTCCAGGATATGCACAAATGATTGATAGATGTACTACCAAAGTGCCGTAAGGATACCCAGTTTTTCAATAGTTTTTAATACTAAGCCCAACTACTACATCTAGTTATTATTCTTACTGCTTTTCTGTGTTTGGAAATTGCGTCCATTTTTTGGACCTGTGATGCTGAGATAGGAATCCCATAGCTAGGAACTGAGTGTAAGTAGCAATAGTATGTCAGCACGAGATGTTGTGGGAAGATATTTCTTCATAAAATATTAAAAAAATTTTACAGGTTTTCTGATATCTCATGAGAATTCATCTTCATTCCTCAAAGGATTTCAGTTATTTTTTAACAGAAGAGTTTATAGGTTTGGATATACAGGACATCCGAAAAGTTTTTCCCTGATTACGTAAATTGATAACTCAGGCTAGAAGTAAGATACAAATATGAAACTGGTGTCTAATTGTTTACGAACTATCAAAGTTTTTTTTTCACACATCAGTAAACTTCCACATGAGCACGCTTGGTAGCACGTAGTACATCTAGGCGATATTCAGTTTCCGTCACGCATTAGCCAACATCACTGGAGGGATCGATTCAACGACTTTGGTTATCCGTTGCCGCAGGGTTTCAAGATCTGGTACACTTGTTAGGTAGACCTCGTCCTTGATGTAACCCCATAAAAAGAAGTCTAATGGGGTTATGTCAGGAGTGCGTGGAGGCCAAACCGTTGGCCCATCACGACCAATCCATCGCCCAGGAAAGGTCACACAGAGATAGGCACGGACGTCCAAACCCCAATGAGGTGGTGCACCGTCTTGCTGAAACAAGACATCAGAGTGATACTGAAGCAGCTGAGGAACAGCATACAGTTGCAACATGTCCAGATACACTGCAGATGTGATGGTAGCCTCAGCGAAGAAGAATGGCCTGATAATTCAATTATGCAATAGCGCGCACCAAACATTCACCTTTGGACTGCCTCTGGTACACTCCATGACCTCGCCAGGGGGTTGTGAACCCCAAATGCACACATTATGGCGATTCACTACTCCACTGACAAAAAAGGTAGCTTCGTCGGAAAAGGCAATTCGTCTGAGATAACCATCATCGTCCTCAATACGTGATAGCATTTCGACCGCCAAGTCATATCGACGTGTACTGTCATTGGGCAACAAGGCCTGAACGTTTTGCACTTTGTTTGCACGAAACAATAAATGTTTGTGTAAAATGTCATGGAGAGAGCTTTTTGGCATCTGTAATTCACGTGACGCCCTGCGCACCGATTTCTTCGGACTTCGCAGAAAAGACTGCCTTACAGCTTCCACCCTGTCTGCTGAGGTTCTTGGTCGACCAGACCTCGGAAGGTCAGCAACCTACCCTGTGTTCTTGAACTTCTCATACCAGGCTTTAATGCTCTTGACATAAGGTGGAGTCCTTCCAAATGTTGTCTGGAAGTGTGTCTGCACTGTGGTTGGTGATCGTGTCTCATGGTACCACAAGACACACTGTGCCTTCTCCTGATTGGTTAACATGGTTTCTTGGGCACTGCACCTCGTCCACTACTTACATACTGCGAACCTAAAACAGAAAAAAAAACTTTGATAGTTGTAAACAATTCGACACAAGTTTCATATTTGTATCTTAATTCTAGCCTGAGCTATCAATGTATGTAATCAGGGAAAGTCTTTTCGGACACCCTGTATTTTAAACTATATGTCTGTACTTAATACATAATTTGGGATTTTTTCACAACGTTGTAGGGTCTTGTCATCATTGTTGCTGGTTTTGCCTGTTCTTGCAATTTTTATAGCAACTTGTGTACATGTAGTCCTTTGTGTCTCACAGCATTTGGTCAGAAATTGCCTTATTGCAATGTGTAATATTTCAGATGAGACATGTTTTTGGCTCTTCATTGCCATATAATTACATTCCAAACTGCCAGGCAGACACTTAAAACATGTTTATGAAATTGTGCTATGTGTCAGCTTTGTTTCTCTCTGAAGCCTGAAGTGTCTTGATACAGGACATCTATAAACTATGACCTTGTAGGAATATCAAAATGTAGGAAAAGACAGTTTGCTACTTACCACCAAAAAAACATGTTTAACTGCAGACAGGTACATTTAAGACACACTTACATAAAGCTTTCCGCTACAGCCTTCGTCAGTAGAAGAGAGGTGCATAGAATTCATACACACAAGCAAGCACAGATCATGCACACATGACCTCCAACACCAGCATCTCGAGCATGTCTTTAAATGTGTTTCTAAAGTAATTAGCAATCTGTTTTTTCCTAGATTGGTGATATTGCTACCTGGACTTTCCAAATTTGATTTTGCCAAACGACTTTATGACCCTGTTGTTTGTTGTCCTTCAGTATCCTCCTAGAGCTTCCTTACCATTTTCTAACCAGGTCCTTGAGCTACCAGCTATGACTTTTGTCAGTTTTTTGCTGTGTGTAGTGTATCTTCTTGGCCTGGGATGGTGAAATTATACCTGCCAAGTTTTCCAGATGAGCTTAGTTTTTAGTTTTGACTTTCAATAATAGCTGCTATTCTGAGATAAGAGTGTTTGAAATTCGACTGAAAATTGACCGATAATATTATGGATAGTCCCTTCTTGCAGAATATTGCTGCGCTTTTGTCATTAACTCTGTGTGTTTGAAACACCGTCAGCGAAAGTCGATCAAACATTCTATCAATAATCACATCTCGCAGATTATCGCTGCGTACTCTTTGTGGTTCGACTGCTTGTTTGTGGGGAAAGCTTTGTTTATGCTTGGTTTTATTCTGTGTTCACTGTAAGTTTTGGTATTTGTGCAATTGTGTGATGAATAGGTGTCCAATTTAGTATTTGTGTATTGTGATTCGACTGTGTGTTAGGAGGAAAGATTTGTTTCTGCTTGGTTATATGCAGTGCTTGCTGCGCTTCTGGTATTCATGCAATTGTGTGATGAATTTTTGTGTGATTTCATGTTTTTCTGATGGGTTCAACTAAGCAACAATATCATCAATCTTTCAGGGATGCATATTCTACTGAATTTTCGTGTATTATGCGATTGCGGAAAGGTTAGCGTTCTGTTGCATGTGTTGGTGTGATATAAACATTGCTCGCGGAGGAAGAACTGAATTAATAAATCATATTAAATGTGTTAAACATGTCTCCAATACAAAAATGAAGGATAGCAGTAGGAAAATTTATTTCTTTTTTACCATTCCTGGAGCTGACCTTGATGTAATAGGAACAGAATTTTTGTTCACTTTATTTTTAATTGAACATAATATTCCATTTGCTGCTGCCCTTTTTAAGAAAATGTTCCCTGGTTCAGAAATCGCAAAAAGTTAAGGTTTTGGTCGACAAAGACTTCACGTATTTTGAAAGAAATTGCTACAGATTCAATAAATGAACTCAATAGTTGCATGCAGCATGAACCATCTACTTTGGCTACAGATGGGTGCAATGACAGTGTTGCTATGTTTCATGCCTTAGTCATCACCTGTTTCGAGAAAAGGCAGGAAAAAATGGTTTCTTCAGTGCTGTCTGTCCCAGCCTTGGTGGATGATTCAATGGGACATAATATTGGGAATTTGTTAATTTCACAGTTGGAGTATTACAAAATACCAATTGAAAATTGTGGAGCATCCTGTTCAGACAATGCTCCAGGCATGATTGGAAAGAAAAATGGGATTGGTGCTGTTTTAAGGGAAGCACAGCCATGTGTCTTTGTGCTAGGTTGCTCATGTCATTTGATTAACATGGCTGCTGAGAAAGATGCAAGCAGTTTGCCTGTTAAGATTGATGAACTTTTAGTCGACATTTTTTATTATTTAGAAAAGAGTTGAGAAAGGAAGGAACGCATTAAGAAGTTCCAAGAGCTTCACAACAAGGAAACTAAGAAGATATTAAAACATGTCTGCACAAGACGATTATCCTTAGGAAAGTGTCTGTAGAGACTGTTGGAGCAGTGGGATCCATTAGTTGGGTTCTTTAAAGATGAGGTACATTTTAGTGCTCAGTGTGCATCAAGTAGCTTAACACTGTTTACAATCCCAAAAGCCGAGCTTGATGGTTCTGAAAACCATGGAAAGAGGAAGGCTATCGAGTCATCAGAAATGGGTTGCCCTCCAAGAGATTTGCATCTGCCACAAAATCTGACGCTCCTGTGCTGATGAACAACAACATTATTCAAACCAGCGAAGAAAAACTGTATGTTTCTCTCCTCAGGCTTAAACAATGTATACTGTGCTTTCCTGTGTGCTGTCATTCGTGTGTTTGAGAATCTCAATTCTGCATTTCAGAGTGCTTCCTCTCAAATTCATAAGTCCCCCCAGGGGGTCCACAACTCTTTTGTGGATACGTGCGTAGCGAGCACGGGACCCCGAGCTAATGTGGCCCTCCTTCCTTTCCGGGCTGCATACCCTCCCTTTCCGCATCCTTCCCCGTCCCCCATCTTCGCCCCCCTCACCCCTGGCTCTTTCCTTCCCTTTCTCCCCCTCTGGGAGTATTGTCTGTGCCTACGTCCGGAGACGGACGCTCGAAACTGTTACAAATTCCTTGCTTTCTACACTTGCAAGTCTTCGTCCTTCCTCTGTCCTTCTCTTTTCCTTCCCTCTTCTCTTTGCCCTTTTCTCCGTTGCGGCGTTTGAGACCCCTCTTCTTTCCTTTCCCTTTCTCTTTTTTCCTCCCTGTGCGTGTCTGAAGGCCGACCCACGCACTTCCATGCGTAGCCGGTGACGGGGTAACGCGTAATTCCCCGCCCCGGGTAGACAGGTAGGACACGTACATACCCCCTGGTAACGGCCAGGCCCAGAGAGGGGTGATTACCCGAGCTGATACCTTCCGAAAGTGCCGATTGGTCCCTCCGTCCGTTTGTCGGGAGGTGTGACCTGAGGTGTGAACAATCACCTAAGGCGGGAGTGCCCTCCGAGAGGGCCCCCACAAGGGAGGAGCGCGCCATCGGAGACGGCGGTAATCATGGGGGATTCTTCCGCAATGGTTTCCTCACCTTCCACTATGTCTGCTCACAAGCGTAAGTTCACTGAGTCTCAGCCACAGACAGTTCTTCCATCGTTGCCACAGTTCCTTGTTGTTTCTCGGTCTGACGAAGGTCACGACTTCTCCACGGTCAACCCTTTCATTATTCAGAAAGGTGTCGACGCAATTGCAGGTCCTGTAGAGTCTTGTTCCAGATTACGGAATGGCACCCTGTTGTTAGAAACAGTCAGTGCCCTCCAGGCACAAAAATTGCTGCGTACCTCACTACTACACACCTTCCCTGTCCGGGTGGAACCGCACCATACTCTAAATTCCTTGCGTGGAGTCGTTTATACGTGCTCCCTCGATGGATTGTCTGACGAAGAAATTCAGCACTACCTGTCTGACCAGGGCGTAACGGCTGTTCATAGGGTTATGAAAAGGGTTGACACGAACATCATTCCAACCCGCACTGTCTTCTTGACATTTGACAAAGTTCAACTCCCATCGAAAATCAAAGCAGGCTATGAGATAATTTCCGTTCGCCCTTACGTCCCAAACCCTACGCGTTGCTATCGGTGTCAGCAGTTCAATCACACCAGCCAGTCCTGTTCCAATCCGGCCAAATGTGTTACGTGTGGCAAGGATGCCCATGAGGGTGCTTGTCCACCTGCATCCCCTCGCTGCATCAACTGTATGGGTGACCACGCTGCTTCCTCTCGAGATTGTCCCGTTTTTAAAGACGAAAAACTCATCCAGGAAATTAGAGTAAAGGAAAAGGTGTCGACCTTTGCTGCTCGAAAATTATTCGCCAGTCGACAGCCCCCCCGTGCCTCAGACAGGAAAATACAGCACTGTCCTTGCTTCTCTTCGGCCAACAAAGGAGGTGGCCACGCAGACTTGCGACCTCACCTTTAGTGCCACGGTCGTCAGATCGGCCAGCACAAAGATCGCCCGTTCCACCTCGCCACTTTCGCCTGCCCACTCTCTGGCTCACCCTTCGTCGAGTTCTGCTAAATCTCGAGCCCAAAAGTCCGACACCAAGACTTTGAAAAAAGAGCATACTCGTGAAGAGTTTTTACGTACTGCAACTTCCCAACCATCGGTTCCTCCTTCCTCTAAACATCATACTTCCAAGAAGGCTACAAAGAAACCCAGTTCCTCTCCTTCTCCGCCAAGGCGTGTCCCATCTACAGCACCACCTGGCGGAAATCGCCCTCGGCCGTCTTCTGTGTCGCCGAGGCGCACTGCTGGCGGCCGATCGCTGGTGGCAGGAGCTGCTCCTGACCAACCTATGGATCAGGATCTTCTGCCTTCGGCTGAATGCCATTCCATGCTGTCGGTCGCAAGCTCTGAGCAGTCGTTGAGTTGACAACCACCTTGGTCACATTCCTCCATTTTCTGTTCACCCTATGTCCATTATCCACTGGAATATCCGCGGTATTCGAGCCAATCGGGATGAATTGTCGATCCTCTTACGATCCTACTCGCCGGTCATCTTCTGTCTTCAGGAAACAAAGCTGCGTCCCCATGACCGCTTTGTTCTCCCTCATTTTTAATCCGTCCGATATGATCTCCCCTCTGTTGAAGGCACTCCTGCACATGGAGGACTCATGATTCTTCTCCATGAAACTCTTCATTATCACCCAATCCATTTAAACACTTCCTTCCAAGCTGCCACCTTCCGTCTTTCCCTTTCCGGATACACGTTCTCGCTTTGTACTGTATACATTCCATCATCCACACCAATGGCACGAGCTGATCTCCTTCATCTTCTTGGTCAGCTTCCACCCCCGTATTTGCTGGTTGGGGACTTCAATGCCCACCACCCGCTTTGGGGATCTCCACATCCTTGTCCACGTGGCTCACTATTGCTAGACGTCTTCCACCAAGCAGATCTAGTTTGCCTCAACACTGGGGTCCCTACATTTTTGTCTGCCTCCACGACAAATTTCTCTCATTTGGACCTTGCGGTCGGTACTGTTCTGCTAACTCGGCGCTTCGAATGGTTCGCCCTTGATGATACACACTCGAGTGACCACTTTCCATGTGTCCTTAGACTGCAGCCTCAACTGCCCTACATGCGCCCGCGACGCTGGAAGTTTGCCCAAGCTGATTGGACACTTTTTTCGTCTGTAGCGACATTCGATGACCGTCACTTTCCCAGCGTCGACGATGAGGTCACACGTATTACCGACGTTATTCTTACAGCTGCGGAACATTCAATACCACGCACCTCCGAATTGCCCCGGCGCCCCCCAGTTCCTTGGTGGAACGAGGCATGCCGTGATGCAATACGTGAGCGGCGACGTGGTCTCCGCGTTTTCCGCCACCATCCTACTTTGGCCAACTGTATCCGCTATAAGCAGTTCCGAGCGCGATGCCGTCGTGTCATCCGCGATAGCAAGAAGGCAAACTGGAAATTCTTTATTAGCTCATTTAACACCTTCACTCCCTCCTCGGAAGTTTGGAGTTGGCTTCGACGGTTCTCAGGCGCGCCTAGTTTCTCCCCGGTCTCTGGGCTCACTGTCGCGCATGACACATTAGTGGACCCCGTCGCAATTTCTAACTCGTTGGGTCAGCACTTTGCTGAGATTTCGAGCTCTTCAAATTACCCGCCAGCGTTTCTCCCGAAGAAACATGCAGTGGAAGTGCGACCTCTTGCTTTCTCCTCTCAAAATCGCGAAAGCTACAATACTGTTTTCTCCATGCGGGAACTCCAACATGCACTCTCTTCTTCTCGCTCCTCCGCCCCAGGACCGGATGGTATCCACGTCCAAATGTTGCTGCATTTATCAACCCATAGTCTGCGTTACCTCCTTCTCCTTTATAATCGAATTTGGACCGACAGTACTTTTCCCAGACGATGGCGGGAAGCTATCGTCGTTCCTGTTCCGAAACCTGGAAAGGACAAACATCTCCCCTCTAGCTATCGCCCCATTTCCCTCACGAGTAGTGTCTGTAAGGTTTTGGAGCGTATGGTGAATTATCGTTTAGCGTGGTGGCTGGAATCCCGCAGTCTTTTAACACCTGCCTATTGCGGATTCCGAAAGCATCGTTCTGCAGTTGACCATCTTGTTGCTCTCTCCACTACAATTTTCTCCGGAAACGCCAAACAGTAGCAATATTTTTTTATCTGGAGAGAGCATACGATACCTGTTGGAGGACAGGCATCCTCCGCACACTGTTCTCTTGGGGCTTTCAAGGTCGGCTGTCCCTTTTTCTTCGCGAATTTATGGCAGAGCGCACATTTAGGGTGCGGGTGAGCACTACTCTCTCCCGTACTTTCTCCCAAGAAAACGGGGTACCCCAGGGCTCCGTGCTGAGTGTTGTACTGTTTGCCATTGCCATCAATCCAATTATGGATTGTCTCCTTCCTGATGTCTCGGGCTCCCTCTTTGTGCACGATTTTGCGATCTACTACAGCTCTCAACGGACCAGCCTTCTCGAACGACGTCTTCAAGGATGTCTCGATCGCCTCCACTCTTGGAGCATCAAAACCGGCTTCCGTTTTCCTCCCAGTAAGACCATTTGTGTTAATTTTTGGCGACGTAAGGAGTTTCTTCCGCTCTCCTTACATCTAGGTCCTGTCAACCTTCCGTTTTCCAACGTCGCTAAATTCTTGGGTCTTATGTTTGACAGAAAACTGTGCTGGTCCTCCCACGTTTCCTATCTTTCGGCTCGCTGTCTGCGATCCCTTAACACCCTCCGTGTCCTGAATGGTACCTCCTGGGGAGCGGACAGAGTGGTCCTTCTCCGCCTCTATCGCGCCTTAGTGCGCTCGAAATTGGACTATGGAAGCATAGTCTACTCCTCTGCTCGGCCGTCTATTCTTCGGCGTCTCGACTCTATCCACCACCGTGGATTACGTTTAGTGTCTGGAGCTTTTTACACCAGCCCTGTGGAAAGCCTTTATGCTGAGACTGCTGAACCTCCTCTGTCCAATCGGCGAGCAGTCCTTCTGAGTCGTTATGCTAGCCATCTGTCTTCCATGCCTGCTAATCCAGCCCATGACCTTTTTTACGACGCCTCCTTTGATGTGGGGTATGCAGGCCGCCCCTCCTCCCTACTACCACCGGGAGTCCGCTTCCGTCAACTGCTCCATTCTCTTTCCTTCCGCTTTCCTAAAACCTTCTTGACAACTTGGGGTACAGCACCGCCTTGGCTCCGTCCCCGGATCTGCCTGCTCCGTGACCTTTGTCGATTTCCCAGGGATAGTACCCCTTCACTTGGTTATCGTCGGGCATTTGCTGCTCTATGTGTACAAATGACGGATGCCACATTTATTTACACCGACGGCTCGAAAACATCGTTAGGAGTAGGGAGTGCCTATATTGTTGGCGACACCACAAATCACTTTCGGCTTCCCGACCAGTGTTCGGTTTATACTGCGGAGCTTTACGCTGTTCTCCAGGCTGTCCACTACATCCGCCGCCATCAGCGGATACAGTACGTTATCTGCTCAGATTCTCTCAGCTCTCTCATCAGTCTCCAAGCTCTTTATCCTGTGCACCCTCTGGTCCACCGGATTCAGGACTGTCTGCGCTTGCTCCACCTGGGGGGCGTCTCCGTGGCATTCCTCTGGCTCCCGGGACACGTTGGTATCTGTGGAAATGAGGCGGCCAATCTTGCAGCCAAGGCTGCAGTCTCTCTTCCTCGGCCAGCTATTCAATCGATTCCCTTCGCCGATCTACGGAGCGTTTTATGTCAACGTGTTGTTCATTTATGGCACACGCATTGGTCGACACTTACCCATAATAAATTGCAGGACGTGAAAGCTCTTCCTTGTGCTTGGACCTCTTCCTCCCGAACGCGTCGTCGGGAGGAGGTAATTTTAACTAGACTCCGGATTGGGCACTGTCTTTTTAGCCATCGACATCTTTTAAGCGGCGATCCTCCCCCACTCTGTCCCCACTGCTCTCAGCTGTGGACGGTAAGACACCTTTTAATTGAGTGCCCCTATTTTAATCCGTTACGCTCCCGTCTACAGCTATCGCCTGATATATCATCGATTTTAGCAGATGACACGCGCTCCGCCGACCGCGTTCTCAAGTTTATTAGTGCCAGTGAAATGACGTCAGTCATTTGAAGCTTTTTTTGGGGACAACCAATCCCTTTCTGTAGTGGATTTTTAAGCTTTCCTTCTGCTTTTAGTTTCTCCAATTTTGTGACTTTCGTTCCCATTGCTGCTGGTTTTCAATTTCGGTTTTTCACTGTTTCCTAAGTCACGGACCGGGCGCTAATGACCATAGCAGTTTTGCGCCCTAAAAACAAAACAAAACAAAAAAAATTCATAAGCTGTTAGTTCTAATGACGAACCTATTACAGCAGCTTCGTTCCATGTTTGTTAAACCTGAAATTGTAAAGAGTTCCCTGTTACAGAAAGTTCTGTACCATCTTGTTGAGAATCAGAGAGACTGATGATCTAGTTATGGCATTCAGACAATGAATTTGGTGTAGAAACTTAATGATAAAGACAAATCGACATAATTTTCATATGTCAGGCGTACTTCTGCTCTGCATGTGATTATATCATAAAGTTTTCCCTTAGTGATGACGTACTGAAGCATGCAAAGGTTGCAGAAGTTTCCAGAATTGAGGATATAAAGTTTTCTTCAGTAGAATTTCTTGTAGAAAGGTTTCCATCATTGCTGCCGAGGAAGGGAAGTGAGCTAGCTGGGAATGCAATGAATGTGCTTCAGAGCCAATTTGTGGCCCTGCAGAATAATGACTTTGCTACTGTTGAGAGCGAGAGCTTGACATATAATACCAAATGGGCTCACTTGATTACCGTATTTACTCGAATCTAAGCCGCACTCAAATCTAAGCCGCGCCTGAAAAATGAGACTCGAAATCACAAAAAAAAAATCCCGAATCTAAGCCGCACCTGAAATTTGAGACTCGAAATTCAAGGGGAGAGAAAAGTTTCAGGCCGCACCTCCAAATCGAAACAAAGTTGGTCCATTGTAATATGAGACACAATTTATGTCGAATGAATGACGATACAGCTACAGTAGTTTGGTTCGAGTCGTAAGCTTAGCAGTTAAGCTTTACCAGGTAGCCATTGCTATGCGTCAGGCGCTCCGTCGGTATTCGGGTACCCTTCCTTTTTCACGTGCCTCGTCTGATTTGTTTATTTTTCTTTGATCTGATAAGCGCCGTTTTCTTTGTTATAGGTGTTTGTCACTCTAAGCTGAAAATGCATTACTGTACTGCGTCATGCAATGTTTGTCGCATTTTGATAGTGCGTGTTTACGGCCTGTCTCCGCTCACGGCATGGCTTGCTTTTGTGCGCGCTACCGCCGCTTACAATTTATATAAAAAAATAAAAATAAAAAAAAAGAGAGAGAGAGAGAGGAATCATCTCATTAGTGAAACAATGGCAAGAGACTGCTATTTGTTGTTACTTACACTGCTGCTTTCTTTGATAATGATCAACAAGAAACAAATAATAGACTGCGTATGATAGAAGATGTTCTGAATGAGAGTTTAGCGAAAAATTTTCTCCGCTTGGAAATCTTCGCAGGCGCCTCTTTAGTACATTACATTCTGCACAGAAATTAGTCATCTTAGATTTAAAAATCTAGTCAATCGCCGTGCTTCATTTCTGACTGTATCACTATTAGGCATAAGAATAATACGAATATAAACAGGACATGATATGTATATTCTTCCACGTTTGCTGTTGTCTCACTCTAGTTTCGTAGTTTATTTGGCAGACGGGATTTAAATGAGATAGCAGCAAACACGAAACAATACATGGCAAAATGTTTATATTCGTATTATTCTTATGGTAAAGAGAATACTGCATGTGATTCACAATTCATAAAAGTTCCTATTAGCAACCATCTCTTCTCACAGGCAGGAAAAAATTCAGAACGTAGAGTTGGCCATATTGACAAACATACCAAACAGTCTTGCCAGTCGGATTTTCATAGTACATTGAAATGCTGCTACATTCGAAGATGAAAAATACAGAATTTGCATTTACTTCGTTGAATAATGTATGAAAATGCAGTGGTCAAAACTCGGGGCGGAGAAAAAAGCTCATCTTCCACCTTTTTTTTTTTTTTAATTTATTTACTGACACAGAGGTTTTGGTGCCAGTATTTATCTTTGTGCCTACAAAGAATGCCTGTGTAGCGCTGCATATATTCGACGGCAGAAGTTAGTTGTGGCGGCACCCACCAACATGTTTCAGAACTTCCACTTTCTTTGCACTCGATTCTAAGCCGGAGGCGGTTTTTTGGATTACAAAGACCGGAAAAAAAGTGCGGCTTGGATTCGAGTAAATACGGTAGCATTTGTGGAGCTGATGGTGTTCCTAAGTAAGACAGGTTATCCAGACTAATGCTTTTTGTTTTGACTCTACCACACAGCAGTGCTGAGTGTGAGTGTGTGTTCAGCTTGGTGAAGAAGAATCACAATTAGTTTAGGTCCTCCATGTCAAATGAAACTCTGGGATCCATTTCTGTTTTGAAAACAAGAAGCAGTGGTCCTTGCTTCATTAATAGTTTTCCTTCCGAATTTTTGAAGACAGCTACTAGTCTTCAACTCTCCTCTTCAACCTGTGATGGAATGTAGCCAGTGTTCTGTGAACTTGAGAGAATTTTGTAAATAAGTGTAAATAGATATTCAATTTAGTAGTTTTAACAAGTTTCATTCATATTGTGGCTTGCAAGATCAAGTGCAGAAAAGATCATTTTTGTGTAGAGTGTGAACTGTTCCCAATGTTACGTGACAACAAATGAACACTCATCAGCAAGAAACTTGTGTAAGTACCTAAATTCAGAGTTTGAAAATAGTGATCTTAAAATGTAGCCCACATTATATATGTTAACATTATTTGTAATCTCTTTCTGTGTAGTCTTTTTCTTGGTATGTTTGAACACCTTCCAACACATGCACACGTTAAATTTTTGCTATCTGGGATCTCCTGGATTTCGGTTTTTGAAAGTTAGCAGGTATGTGAAATATTGCAACTAAAAACATTCTTCCTGGTACATGTCAGTTATCTATATTTCACAATCTCTTATCACATAAATGAAATTATGCTTAAAGCCTCTTTAGTAGTTTTGGTGACTTAAATAGATAAATTTTGGTTATTCTATTTGCCTCTTGGTAGAGAATATCAGAAGTGCTGGCTGTATTTGTCATTACACCCATTTGGTGGTTGCCTCCTCTGTGTGTGGCCTGTGTATTACATCTTTGGTATCTTCTGTAGATTTACTTTTCTGATTACAAACTGGAAACAGTTTACACCAGCTAGGTTCCATGCCCTTACAAACTGTCTCAAAATAGCATCCGTATTTTATTACTTTAGATATCTGGACCAAACAAAGGATAATTTCTTCCGTACCAGTACAAGCACTGATTTAAGACTGCCATGAGCTAAATAATGATCTACATTTCATTGCTGTTAGGATATCTGCAGTAATTCCATCCACAACTGACATTTTTCATTCTTCATGTTTGGTTATAGTAATACAAATAAACTTTTTTCATTTTAATAAGTGGCCTTCACTAACGTGTGTGATTAAAAAAAAAAAGTGAAGCCTTTATTCTGTATATGTTGAGCATCTCATTTAGTTATCGATGGTTAGTCCTCTTTTTTGGGGGGGGGGGGGGGGGGATTTATTCTGTTAACACTTTATGAAATATCTTTTGAAACAGTAATTTTAAAATAAGTTTCTCAGTTATTCATTTTTGTTGCCCAGTTGCTTGGTCATTCTTTTCATTTTCTTCCACTTCCTCCTATTCCATCTACTAGCTGTGTT
This sequence comes from Schistocerca nitens, assembly GCF_023898315.1. Lineage (NCBI taxonomy): Eukaryota > Metazoa > Arthropoda > Insecta > Orthoptera > Acrididae > Schistocerca > Schistocerca nitens. Next base: position 509,602,982 of record NC_064615.1, read on the forward strand.
TCTGCATTCTAAATTCAAACTGCAGGAAATCCTAGTTTTTATATGTATGTTCTTACTTCACTTCACAATTGGCTTATGACTCTTATGAAACAGTATGTGTGTGATATTTTGTCCACCCGTTTATCTATTTTGGTCTCAATTATGTCAAGATGGTTGATTGTTAGGACTCATGTCAGTATTTATGAAGTCCCCAATTTGGCTATTGGCTTAATGCTCACACTGACGCAATACAATATGCTATATGATTTGTTGTAATAAAGGTTGCACAATGCAACAATTATCAATGCGACACAGGCATACCCAGTGAGGTGATACAAAATGCAATAAAATATGTGATGCGACCTGAGTTATGACAAATAACGAGACAGCCTGAACCATGCTTCTAGCTTGGTTACAATGATGAGCTCATCTGAAGAGGAAGTCTTCTTGGCTTATCAATATTTAAAGAACAAACTAGAGGAAGCACTGGGTGCACTCATACAGTACTCAAAATATCAGACAGTTCGGCTGTGGTTTCTTGTGAGCTCTGTCAACATGAACACGTATTCCACAAATTCTGCAGACTGAATCCAGACATCAGTTTCCACATTTTGGAGCAACTAGTATCGGCTACTTTGACAAAGCAGGACACAAATTTTCAACTTGCTATTTCTCCTGCTGAGAAGCTACTCATAACAATGAAGTAAGTTGGTGAAAGTGTGTGAATTATGTTAAAAGTGCCACCATGACAAGTTCATTTGTAATAAAATCACATAGTGTGATACTTCATTAAGTGAAGTATGTGTGTAAAAAATGAATACAGTTTGAAAAGCTGCAACTCTTCAGTATGTTATGGTAGAATGTGATTCAGATTCACACAGCTTTATAAGGAACATTACCATATCTGAAGTTAGATGTTCACCATCAGTGTTTCAGCTTAAGATAGTGAGTTCTGTGTAAAGGTAGACAGTGTCTTAGAAATGGAAAAGCCCATGACAATGAGGAAAATTCAGAAATCTCCTCCTTGGTTTTGTACAGCTGATTCAGTAGCAACATGAACTTTGCCTTTAGAGCTCTTCTATGCCTGGCACTAAGTTTCTTGAAGTCTGGGAGCATGGACTCAAGAAACATAAAGCCAACGTCATCAGCTGATGACACGTGGTATCTATTCATCTAATTGAGTTTTTTTTTAATTTCCCAACGGTTGGCAAATGCTTTTGTAGCATTACTCTTGCTGGCTCCAGCTTTTCTTTTTGGGGGAGGTGGTTGTGGTACCATGCCATATTCAATCACATTACTGGTCTCTTCTGAAGTCTGACAATTTTCCACTTCCTGGGGGTCTGAGCAGACAGTGCTGCACTTGAAATTGGCATGCAGTCTTCATTTTCAGAAGAGGAAGCTCCCAATATGTATGGAAAAGAGATGAGGTGGGGGGCCAAATAATACAGTTTCTTGACTTTTTCCAGTCATGATTTTGGAAGTTTCAATGACGTTCCAAAAGTAGTGCCTATGTTTTTCCAGTGTTTGTGGCAAATGTATTCAGGAAGTGAAGGCAATACATGCCTGACAATTTTATAGACTTTGGGTTATACTATGAAAGTTTACAACAATTTTTATGCCGTTGTGGCATCCAGTTATTAAATCTGAACTGTAGCGTCATCTTTTCGTCATGGCAGATGTAGACAACTTTTATTCGAAGCTGTATGTTTAAAGGTACTGAAACTAGGGTTGCTCAATTTGTATACCTGCTATTAACATGTCCACAACCTTAATTAGGGGCTCCTCTATTTCAGTTTTGAATGCTGTAATTTTTAGAATACAGTTATCATTTTACAATCACTCACATGTCTAAGAAACTACAACTGCAAACATTATGAGTTAAAAACGCTGAACAGAAGGTACCATCTTTGAACAGTCCTCATGTGTGAATGACACATTGACTATAAGCACCATCGAAAGAAAGGCACAGGTCAAGACATCTTCCCAACTTGAAAGCACATATGCAAGTGACTGCTTCTGCCTGTATCGGCAACAACACACAGGGTGGTGCGTGGTCATAGCATTGAGTGTGGCGCATCATGGCTTATCGGACCCGAACGCCAGAAAGTATAATGTATTTACTCAAAACGGAAAGAGGTAAAGCTTTCCTTCCAGCATTAAAAACAATTTAAACATGTTCGCTACATTTCTCACACAGTAATATAAGCCGTAAAATGCACCAAACATGAACTGGCCATTGACTACATTTTTCAGTGCAAACTTCTCAAAATATGCACAGTGCTGTTCTTCACTTTGAAGTATCACAGTAACTACGGGTAACAACAAAAAACATACCAGTTCATTCTCAAGCTGTAATGTGTGACTACAAGAATATTTTCCTCAAAATCAAATGAGTGAGGCTATGTAGTGGAGAACATGCATGACTCCCAAAGCATCATTGTTTTTGTTGTTGTAGTTGTAGTTGCTCCCCAAATCGGATGACTTAAAATTTCACTTCCCACGTATCATACAATACAAGTTGCTCGGCGCGACCAGCATTCCTTGTTGCGTTAGGTGATTTGATAGAGATAGGGATCAGTGTCGTGTCACTGTCATCCCAGTGTGAACCAGTTAAGTTGCTTCCATTATGTTTCTATATGCTCTGCTGATGCGGGTTGCTTCTGCATCGTATCATATATCCTATCACTTCATTGTGAACTGTGTCTAATTGTTTATGTAATATACATATGTATATATGCTTTCAAATCGCATCTTCAGGTGTAAATCTACAAGCCTGTACAGTCGTCATTATGATTTAAAAAAAAAAAAAAAATACCTATCCTAATAAACTCTGCTGATGACAGCTAATATAATATGAAATGCTCGCACTTCAGTAAAACATTTAAGCCCTGATTGTGAAACCAGTTGTGTTCCTGTAAAAATTCATATACAGTTGAAAGCAGTTTATTTCAATAACGTGCTACCTTTCTTTTTCCATTCTTCTCTTCTTTGAGATATGTGACAGTAATTTCTAGATCGAGAGATGCTAAGAAAAGTTGCAATAAAAATGTAACATTGTGATCATTTATAATAAAATATAAGTAATAAATAGAAAATAAAAAAAACTGTGAACTCCTCATAAATAGCCAATGCACTGTAAGGCAGGGTGCTCCAAATGGAAATGTAATAAAATCTCATTCATCAGTCATGGATGTAGTAAGCATACTTGCAGAGTCCAGTGGAGGCAATTGTGTTTTTTATATTTCCAGCTAATGACAAAGTGGGGAAAGAATATACATTACTGATGAAACTAGATGATTTTTTACTTTTGCACTTATTCCTAAACTATACTTTCTAGAACATTTACTAAATTTTCCATCAGTGCTTGGCAGAACATGGTGATAATATTAAAGAGGAGAACACTACCTAATGTTCTGCAAAATTTTGCAGAGCAGTAGGAAGTGTTTTCCTCTATAATATTACGCTTTCTATTTTGTATTTGGAATATCCAATTCTTGAATTAACAAAAGACAGGAGCTTGTTATGTAACAACCTGAAAAGCACTAAAACCTTCATTGCAATCATATCTCTATAGGATATGTTATAATGTGTTCATGAAGCATGATATGGAAAATTCGTTTTTGTGAATCATTGTGACAAACAATTACAGAACTCTGAAATTTTACTGCAATCATTTGTGAATTTCTTCCTTATAACTGTACTGGGTTCGGTTTGCTATAAAACTCGAAACCTTCTGGAACTGCACAGTGCTGGTTTTGTGAGACTTTTGCCAAAATTTCTAATTATTTATGTAGGTTTACTGCAGTAAAGTTATAAATGTTATCTAAATTTTATTTGTTATTTATCATTTGCTATTGAAAGATTCATAATTGTTAGATGATGATATTTTACATTTTATCATGTACAATTCTTCAAAACTTCAAAGCACTACTTAAATCACAATATGTACTGCTTGTACAGCTGTAAAATCCTTCATTGTTATAGATCATAAGACCGTTCAAAAACTACTTTTGGTTGTTACTTTTTATGTAGAATATTTTGAGTACTAAGCTGATTGTGTAGGATTTGTCATTTTGCTTTTCATTTCTTAGTATTGTCGTTAAATTTGTTATCTAGTACATAGTCCAAACACAAACATTATAATGTGCTTTATTTATAATGCTCTTGACAGATATCATTGTTGAACTTTATCACAGAAACTGCTTAGTAAATAAAAATTACAGCTCTCAAAGATTGATACAGGAACAACAAAAGCAGCAATAAATCCAGTAATTGAAGCCATTTAACCCAAAACAACTTTAATCACCCAACACGTGGGCTGTTGTTTCAAGCACCTCACTGAATTAATGAATATCTGAGGTATTCTAAAGATTTGCCTAACACTTGAAGAGTTAGCTGTGTATCATTATTGTTGTTAGTGGTTCAAGAAACATACATGTGCCATTTGATTCTGGATAGCAACACTATGCAGATTGAAACTGAGATTGTCACATCGTGGGCGTAGTCATCACTGATCACAATTCTAACTGCAGCACAGTGCAGGAATCTCTTCACAATGCAGTACCCGTGCATTTGCTTCTTACAGTACACATTGCATTCTCCTAGATGTTTATAAGCTCCCTGTCTTCCACAGTCACCAGGTCTGTCTTCCATTGAGCATGGTGATAGAGCTATGATCTGGTTTACTGGAAAAATAGCTCTGACCAGCTGTGCCAATAGTGGACTTAGCATGAAAACAGTATCTTCAAAGCAGACATCTGACCCTTGCGTGATGCTCATACTGTCAGAGGGAGCCTATCAGTAAATGCTCACCGTAAATAACTAATCACATAGTCATACAACTTGTATAAAATACAAAATTAATATTTTCAGTGTGTTAATTTTCAACTAGTGCATGATGATACAAACACTTCTTTATCTCTGAAACTGAAAATTTATGAAATTTAATTTATTTCTCAAAACTTTTTGAATGCTTCAAACAATACATACAAAATGACTGGAGCAGTTCACAAACCATTGAAGTACTGTATATTTTGTAGCACCAAATGTGCATGTAGACTGTAATTAATGGTGCTTCATGTTTTTGCCAGCACTGCCCCTCTTGGTATCTCCCAGCTCTCTTGTCATGTGTTTTGTAGAATGGAATATCTTTGGAGTTGTTGTTTCTTCCAACTGTAATAACAAATCAATCATTCATTTATTATGAATAATGTACTAATAAACTAAATTTCATTTTTATTTTCTGCTCCCAAAATGGTGTAGCAGGTCATCTCTCTCTCTCTCTCTCTCTCTCTCTCTCTCTCTCTCTCTCTCTCTCTCTCTCTCTCTAAAGAAGCAGTATTTATTTGCCATTATTGTTTTTACATAAAGTATCCTTGAGGCAGTTACAGTTTGCGTGAAAGTCTGTTGATTATGCTATCACACTGTGCAGTCAGTACTTGAATGCAAATCAATTTCTTTCCGTATTTTTAGTGGCAGTATTAAGGGTTGCACCCCCTGTACAGCCACCTTGTTTGTGTCTTATACATTTCATTATGTTTAATTCCTTGCTTTGAGATTCTCGTATAGTTTCCTCACATGATGAGAATTGGTGTGGCACATTTTTAGAATCATAGAAGTGTCTTGTATAATTTCAAATGAATATCACAATTTAGTTGAAAAGTGGGTAGCTTGTGTGCAAAAGATTGTCTGACAAGATCACTGATTTAATTGCACATAATTTCCCATTTCAAAAATTAGAGCTCAAGTGTTATAAGCTGATAATCAGGGAAACTAATTGCACAACAAATAAGGGAGAATAATTCTTCCAGAAAACAAATTTCTGTGTAATACTACATAAATTATTTATTGTAGGGTCGTTTCACATAAAGTGGATCGATTTTGGAGGCACGTTCTCAACAGAGTAAAATTAGTTGTGCAAATTTGGAGCACAACATATAAAACAATTCAAGGTTTTAGAAGGCTTTCAATGGATCTGTGCAAAATGTCATGCAAGCCCTATGACAGGTTTTTCCAAATTGCAGACAGCTTAAAATTGCAACTAGGTAACATAAACAAGATATCTGGATTAGACACAACTTCTTGTGCTTTTTACACCATTAAAAGTTTAAGGCTATGTTATTCACTGCATATCGCGCTATATATGGTCAAAGTTGGGAATAAGTACCACAGTTTTTTTCAACTGCAGTAGGGCTCTGATAATCTGGCATGGTTAGGAATCTGTCAATACTGGATTGTCAAGGTCATTTGTAGAAGCCTGTTTAAAAAGGGAAGAAAAAGTAAGTAAAATGAATGCTTTTAACATACAGAAATAAGTCGCCCTTGTTTATTAACTGCAACTAGTGATATTACTGTATAAAAATTAAACACATTTGTTATTTTTCTGTAAAAACAAAATTGAACTAAAAGTGAACCATTGCAATGTGTTGTTAGGTCAGTTTAAGGCTCAAAATTTTACGGAAGTTCAATATACATAGGAAAATTTTTTTTACAGCAGATGCGAAATAAAATAACCTTCATTGATTTGAAAAACCAAGAACAAGGAAATCCGTTAATGCTGTTTACCAAGAATTTAGTGCAATTTAACTGGAATCACTGTCTTCAGGAATAGCACAGATAACTGAAGTTGCAAGGGCATGGAATATGTTGTGCTAATATCAGTCAGTCATGGTTTCGCTGAAATTTTCTTTAGAGTCATCTGGAACATTGCAGAAATGCCAATTTGTTTTTTGTATTAAGCTGGTGTTTTTTTTAAAAAACAAACAGTATTGTGTATGATGTGCAGTTCCATAACTTCAGAAGTGTTGTATTGTTGCCTACTCTCAGCAAATTCCAACAAACATTTGAAGCTTCTGAAGACTCCACAAAAGAGATAAGAGATGTAGTTGTTTCTTCTTTGTCACTCTAAAGTTTCTGGTAGTGGGGGTTGAAAACCTTTCTTAATATCCCATTGTCAGTCAGCCCTTCTTATATAGTCAACTTTCTGTCAGTGTAGAACTGCTCGCCAAATTATTCTGCTGAAAATGCACTCAATTTATTGGTGGCTGCAAAAGATATCACTTGTATAATTTCAGTGTGATCAGTTTTTGACTCCTCATCATTTACATTGCTTTCCATCGTGGCTAAGTGAGACGGAAAATGGTTACTGATGAGGCACTGGGCAGAATGGTGTTGATGTTTCTTGAAGTCATCCGACTGTGCTTCCAACTGCTCTGAGCTAAAAGTATGGGAAAATTCCTGATGCATTACGGACTGTCGGGTCTGCTGGATTATTGAGTGCTGGAGTATTTAGTAACTTCACAGAGAATTTGTCTGTCATGAATTCTGTTAAGCTGCAGCAATTATTTGAGCGTATTTTAAAAGATATTTTTATGTGAACATGCCATAAATTTTTTTAATCAAATTTGTATGTACAGTATATAATATCGCTAAGTATTATCCCCACCTATTTATTTATCTTCATTTCATTATAAATAGTAAGGTTTTCCCTACTAACAAGGATGCCCCTTGAGTGCTAGGTCACAAATTCAATCTTTATTAAGCCTCATTTGAAAGTGTTGTGCTAAAAATTGTGACAGGAAAATATTAAATGCTAATGGCTCACAAAGTGCATCTGGAGGGTGACAAGAAAATGAGTGTCTAGGAGGTGCAGAGATAAACAGTGTATGGGATGTATGTATTACACTCAACAAAATGGACATCGTTGATGTTCAAGAAATGTTCAAAACAAACCATTAACATGCACCATTAACACCGAATGAAAAATGACTTGCCACATTGGTCACAGAGGTTCACAAGGCGAACTCCTTGGGAGTTACAAACTGTCACGATGTTCAGCAAGGTATCCACTCTTAAAGAATACATATAAGAGTCCAGTTAATGTAATTGGGTGATGAGAACTGATAGGGTGTGATGACATGCAGCCGAATGTGAAACAGTCTGTCATGAAGCTTATGAAACTGACCACCCTTTAATGTAATTGAATAGATAAAAAATCCATTCATGAAGTGGCGGCAGGAGAACACGCATATAAAAAAAGGTTTTACTTCTGCAAGCTTTCAGATCCAGTGGCTCCTTCCTGCAGAAGGGTTGAAGGTGAAGGAAGAGGGTGAAGGGAAAGAAACTAGAGAGGTTTAGGAAAGGGGGTAGAGTTAGGAAAAATCGCCCAGAACTCTGGGTCAGGGGAGACTTACTGGACAGGATGAGAAGGAAAGACTGACTGTTGGGGACAACAGTTGGAAGTTGGGGTAATATTAAAGACAGAGATTATTGTTAAAACATCATGCATGAGTTAATAAAAGTGAAAAGCTAAGTGAAATGTATGTAACAGAGGTGGGAGGGGGACAATGAAAAATATATGGGTCAGAAAATGAAAGATATAGAAAACTAAATGGAATGAAGAAGGGAGTAGTTGCTGTGAAGAAATGCTGAGCAAGAAGAAATTAAAGTAAATTAAGGCCAGGTGGGTGGTGAGAACCAGAGACTTATTGTAACCCTAGTTCCAACCTGTGAATATCTGAGAAACTGATGTCTGGGGAAGAATCCAAATGGCACATGTGGGGAAACAGGCACTGAGGTTATGACTGTCATGTTGTAGAGCATGCTCTACAACAGGCTATTGTGTGTTGCCAGAATACACCCTCAGCCTATGCCCATTCATCCTAACTGATAACTTGGTGGTAGTCATGCCGATGTAAAAGACCGAACAATGTTTACATAACAGCTGGTACATGAAGTGTCATTTCACAGGTAGCTATCTCTTTGATAGTATATGTTTTGCCAGTTGCAGAGCTGGTATAGATAGTGGTAGGAGGGCGCATAGGGCAAGTAACTGTAGCTTCCAAAACATATACCATCATGTGAAACAACACATCATATACCAGCTGTTATGTAAAAACTGTTTGGCATTTACATTGGCATGACTACAACAAAGTTACCAGTAAGGATGAATGGGCATAAGCAGAAGGTATATACCGGCACTACACCATATCCTGTTGCAGAACATGCTCTACAACATTACAGTCGTGACCTCGGTGCCTGTTTCACCACATGTGCCGTGTGGATTCTTCCCTCAGACAACAGTTTCTCAGAACTCCACAGGTGGGAACTAGCGCTACAACGTGTCTTTGGTTCTCGCCGCCCACCTGACCTTAATTTACGTTAATTTCTTCCCTCTCAGCATTTCTTCACAGCAAATACTCCTTTCTTCAGTCCACTTAGTTTCCTACGTCTTCATTTTTCATTGTCCCCCTCTCACCTCTGTTACATAAATTGCCCGTATTTAATTGGATAGATAAAAAAAATCGACTCGCCAAGCTGCAACTGAATACACACATAAGACTGTTGTGATTGGGAAGCTTTTGGTGCCAATGGCTCTTTCTTCAGGCAGAAGGGTTGTAGGGGAAGGAAGAAGTGTGAAGGAAAAGGCCTGGAGAGGTCTAGGAAATGGGGTAGATTTTGGGAAAGTCTCCCCTGACCCAGAGTTCTGGGCGATTTTTCCTAACTCTACCCCTTCACCTAAACATATCCAGTTCCTTCCACTTCACCCCTCTTCCTTCCTCTTCTGCCAGAAGAAGGAGCCCTGGGCTCCAAAAGCTTACATAAGTAAAACATTGTCTTATATGTGTGTTCTTCTGCCACCCCTTGATGAATAAATTTTTTGTCTATCTAGTTGCATTATATTGTCAGAAATTGATTATTTTCATTACTATCCTTTAATATGTAGCTGCAGATAGTGTGATATTGCTTTGTAGGCATGGCAAAAACAAACACCCAGAGACTGACTTTGTGCAGTGGTTCCAGTTGGTATCAACTGCTGTGTCGCCCACTTTTCAGGAGGATTAGTTTGCTGTAAAGGAGTCTGATTTTTATATGCAGACCACAAATCAAGCAAAGACAAGTTATTTTGATCAGCTGTTGGCCAAAAGCAGTGCTTGTACTACAGTTGTAGTTCTCTTATACCCATTTTTGCACTTCTTGTTTGTCATAAATATTATCTGCTATCGTTACAAGGTCACACACACTAGGACTCATTGGGGGTGAGTACCTCCAACTCCTCACAGCACAAGAAATAATTTCCCACCCAAATTACCATCCAAATAAACATTCGGCATAATTGTATATGAACGCGTTAAGGCATTGATATTAGCTGATCTTGATACAATTCTCTTGGTATCTCGTTTCTAAGCCCCCCAGGGGCTCAGCATTCATTTGCTGAGTACGGGCTTGGCGACCCCGGGGTCCTGAGCTGGGGACTGGTCAGCGCCGCCAGTCTCCTGTCACCGTAAACCCCGGACATGCTTCAGCGACCACCGCATGGCGCGGCAGTGGAATGTTGTGTGCTGCGGGGAATGGTAATCTTGGCTTGACCGCCTGGATTGCGAGGAAGGTAAACCTCTATAAAAACCCCTCAATCTTACGGTGTGCTGCGCGCCTATAAGATGCATGGCTGTTGGGGTGGAACAGTCGCAAGCGGGCAACCTCTGGGGCACCTGCCGCACCCCAGTTGTATAAGGCTTACCTAGGCACGCGGGGCTCTGTCTAGGTGGACTTCTAGTTCCCTAGCTGCTCGTGGGACCGAGATGGAACCCTCGAACTTTTATTCTTCTCCTGCCAGCGGAAAGGGTGGACCGCTGGTGGGTTCTAAAACCCAATCCAACAAGAGGGCTCGTGTAGCCAGTCCTCCTGATTCAGGTAGTAGTAACAGAACGCATGCTGCTTCGCGAAATGTGTTTTTCATAATTAAAAGAAAAGATGGGAGTTTTGAAAAAGTTTCGCCATTTTATATACAGAAGGGCTTGGAAGGTATTGCTGGCACATTAAAATCTGTAAAGCGCTTGCGAAATGGCATCTTGTTGGTCGAAACATCTAGCTTCCAGCAAGTCCAGAACCTTCAGAAGGCACAATTTCTTGGAGGAGTTTGCGATAGAGACTGAATTTCACAACACCTTGAACTACAGCAAGGGTGTTGTGACTTGCAGAGATCTCGTTGACATTCACCAAGACGAACTGAAGACTGAATGGTCCCGGGAAGGAATTGTCGACGTGCAACACATTATGAAACGGGTGGATGGTACTCTCATAAAGACTGACTCATTTATCCTTACATTTAACAGCACCAAATTGCCAGAGCATGTGAAGGCAGGTTTCCTACGTCTCAGTGTACGGCCTTATTACCCCCAACCCCATGCGGTGTTTTAAATGCCAACACTTTGGACACACTACTCTCGGCTGTAGAGGGGAAGCCACTTGCGGGAATTGTGGTAAAGCCGCCCATGAGGGAGTTGGTTGCTCCTCTCCTCCCAAGTGTGTCAACTGCTCTGGGGATCACCCTGTGTGGAGTAGGGAATGCAGAGTTTTCCTTGAGGAACAGAAGATCCAGGGACTAAAAACTACAAAACGCATCCCGTATGGTGAGGTGAAGAAAATCTAAAAGTCCATGCAGCCACCCACGTTCGCTGCTTCATTTTCTTCTGTTCTCAAACAACCAGTCTTGAAAACCAATGCCGCTACACGAACGGAGGTTGCTACTGTCAACACTAGCACCTGCACTTGTCAATGTAAGTGTGCTGCTGCCGTTCCTGTGAAGCCTGCTGGCCCCCCCCCCGGTCCCCCCCCCCCCCCCCCCCCCCCCCCCCGGCCTTCTGACCAGGCCGTGGTAGCTGACATCATGGAACTTCCTGCCCCTTCCTGGGTCCAGTCTTGTGCACTGCCCAGCGCTGCTACACCCCCTACTGCTTCTGAGGTTTTGGCTCCAATGCCACCTCAGGCCAGAACATCGAAGCCAGCCAAAGACAAAGGTGAAGACTCGCCCACTAAAGGAGACTGCAGTTATACAGTCTCCTGATGTGGATGTCACTCTCTCTGACGTCTCTCTCGACTCCTCTTCTGAGGCGATGGAGGTTGATGTCAGACTGGGGCAATCATCTCGCCCCAAAACTGAGCCTCCACCTGTTGTGGGCTCTCCTCCCCGACAGAAAGTGAGAATGAAGGTACTCCCACCCTGATAGATGGCTCCCATTATACAGTGGAACATGAATGGATTCCGGGCACGTGTGGAGGAACTGAACCTCCTAGCACGGCAACGCCCCCTGTGCTTGTGTTTCCTGTAAACGCATTTAAAACCATCTGACGCTCCTGTACTAAGGGGCTATACGTCATATTACAAAGATGACTTGGCTGGAGAAAGGGCCAAAGGCGGAGTCGCTGTGTTTGTCAATAATGACCACCACTCCTCTGCTCTCCCCCTGGATACTGACCTGCAAGCAGTTGCAGTTGAAATTCATTCACCTCGGAGGCTTACCGTTTTCTCCCTTTATTTACCCCCTCTGGATGCAATGACCTTAGACGCTCTCACAGATCTTATCAACCAACTCCCCCGCCCATTTCTCCTCCTGGGAGACTTCAATGCCCATCATGTCCTGTGGGGCTCCACTTCTCTTTGCGCTCGAGGTCGAATTTTGGAGAGCCTCCTAACATCTCAAGTGTTGTGCATCCTCAACACAGGTACTCACTCATTTCTCTACTGCTACAGGGTCATTCTCAGCCATTGACCTATCTTTCTGCTCTCCAACCCTCACCGACTCTGTTCACTGGGAGGTCATTGACGACCTTCATTCCAGCAATCACTTCCCCATCCGCATTCATCTCCTGGATGGTGTATTGCTGGAGCAGCGGCCACCATCGTGGATGATTGGCAGGGCTAACTGGCCACTGTTAACTCGGTTGGCTGTCTTTGACCGCCACAATAACGTACAGGAATGGGTGGATCACATCACGCTTGTGGTCCATCATGCTGCTGACCTGTCCATACCACAGTCTTCTGGCACTCTTTAGCGGCGCCTTGTGCCTTGGTGGACAGAAGAGTGCCGTTCAGCCATCCGGGACAGGCGTGCGGCTCTTCGCCGATTTAAATGCCGCCCAACAGCGGTCAATCTTACCGCCTTTCGAATCGCGAGAGCCAGGGCACGCCGTGTCATTAAAGAGAGCAAGAAAAGGTCATGGCAGGAGTTCCTGGACTCCATCAACCGTTCCACTTGTTCCACAAGAGTATGGGAAGCCATCCGGAGGATTTCCGGTAAACAGCCGTTTACCAATAGCTGCTGTCCTGAACCAGGGATGCCTCCAAACGACACCCAGAGCCATTGCTCAGACGCTGGCAGAGCATTTTGCACAAAGTACTGCCACTGCAAATCAGGATCCAGCGTTTCGTCGCTACCGTGCGACTGTCGAAAGACTGACCTTGGACTTTTGGTCAAACAGTTCTGAGGCCTACAATTCCCCTTTCTCCATGTGGGAACTTGAATCGGCAGTTACTGAGACTTCTGACACTGCACCAGGTTACGACCGCATCCGGTACTCCATGCTTCGACATCTGCCAGCGGCGTCAAAGGAAATCCTCCTCGAATGTTTTAATCTCATATGGCAGACACGAGTGTTCCCCACCTCGTGGAGCGAGGCAATTCTCATCCCTCTCCTCAAACCAGGAAAGGACCGCACATGTCCCGGTAGTTACTGTAGTATCGCCTTGTCAAGCTGTGTCGGAAAGACCCTGGAACGGATGGTTAACCAGCGTCTGGTCTGGCTGTTAGAGACCAGACAGCTCCTTAGCTGCTTTCAGTGTGGATTCCGAAAATTTCGGTCCACGGTCGACAACCTGACCCTCCTAGAGGCGGCTATTCAGCAGGCTTTTCTCCGTCAGCATCACTGTATCGGTATCTTCTTTGATATCAATAAGGCATATGATACTACTTGAAGACACTGTATTCTTGCACAAATGCATCAATGGGGCTTTCGTGGCCGCCTCCCGATTTTCATTCGGTCTTTCCTGTCTCAGCGGTTTTTTCGGACCCGCGTTGGTAACACACTGTCTGATCGCTTTGAGCAAGAGAACGGTGTCCCCCAGGGCAGTGTTTTAAGCGTTACCCTCTTTGCCATAGCCATCAACAGTATAACGTCTACAGTGAGGAGTCCAGTACAGTGCTCCTTATTTGTGGACGACTTTGCTGTTTTCTGTTCCTCCTCCAGTGTTGCAACCGTGAGCAGTCAGTTGCAGCTAACAGTGCGGCGGTTAGAGGAGTGGGCTGCAAAGACGGGTTTTCGGTTTTCTGCCGATAAGTGTGTTTGTGTTCATTTTAATCGTTCTCGTCATCTTTTTACTTTGCCTGCCTTGCATATGGGGGATACTGTCCTACATTTTAGAGACACAGTGCAGTTTCTGGGCCTAATTTTTTACTCCAGGTTGTCATGGCTGCCACTCCTACGTGACTTGAAAGCCAGAATGCTGAAGGCACTGAACATCCTCAAGTGCCTCAGCCACAGGTCTTGGGGTGCGGACAGGGCGCGTCTCCTACAGTTTTATGGAGCTTTTGTGCGTTCACGGCTGGACTATGGGTGCACAGTATATGGGTCAGCGAGGCCATCTTATTTGCGGATCCTTGACGCTGTTCACCATGCTGGGATCCGACTGGCCATGGGTGCTTATCGGACCAGTCCCGTACCCAACCTCTGGGCTGAGTCTGGCGAACCGCCACTTACCATCCGGCGGCAGCTCCTGCTGGTGCGCCAGGCTTGTAAGTTTCTTGCAGCTCCCAGATCGCCTGCTCACCATCTTGTTGCCCATCCACCTCTGGACCGCCTTTTTTCCCGCCGTCCCCGGGCTACGTTGCCGTTTGGGATCCGTGTGCAACGTGTACTAGAGTCCCTCGGTGTGGAGTCTATACAACCCCAAATCCAAGGTTTTAACCGCCTGCCACCCTGGTTACTGAAGAGGCCCGGAGTGATTTTAGATTTATTGCAGTACAAGAGAGATTGCACTCCTGCCACCGTTTTTAATGCAGCATTTTCTGCCATTTTATCTGGGCACCACAACTATGTAGCTGTTTTTACGGATGGGTCGAAACAAGGGGATTCTGTTGGTTGCTCCGTTGTTTTTCCATATCGTGTCCTCAAGGTCTGACTGCCTCAGACTTTTACTGTCTTTGATGCAGAATTGTTTGCGATCTTGCGGGCACTGGAGCACATGAGACATTCTTCCTCTCCTACATTTCTTGTCTGTTCCGATTCACTCAGTGCCCTTCACTCATTGCAACATTTGTATCCGGCAGACAAAATTGTCCAGACCATCCAGGATGCCCTCCTCAGACTACAGCGACTGGGGAAGGTTGTAGCTTTCTGCTGGGTTCCGGGGCATGTTGGCATTGCTGGGAATGAAAGGGCAGATCTCGCAGCCAAGGAGGCGTGTCTCGCCCCACAAGTATCTCAGTGTGCTATCCCCTTGCACGTACTCACCTCGCTGTTGAGCTCACGGGTCATGCGTCGGTGGGAGGATGAGTGGCTGGAAGTGCCTGACAATAAGCTCCGTATAGTCAAGCCCACAACGCGTGTGTAGTGTACTTCCTTTCAGCCCCATCGACGGGACGAGGTTCTCCTCACTCGGCTTCGAATAGGCCACAGCCCTATGACGCACGGCTTCCTGCTCCGGTGAGAGGACCCTCCAATTTGTGGTGCTTGCGGCGTCCAGGTCACTGTGCGCCACGTTTTATTGGATTGCGTTTTATTTTCTGACCAGCAGGTCACGGCTGACTTGCCAGCGGACCTGCAATCTCTTTTAGGCAACACTCGGACAAATGTGGTTAAAGTTTTAAAGTTCTGTGCCCTGTCAAATGTTTTTACAAAGATTTTAGGGAGAGGATTTTAATTTGCCCACTGTGTGACAAGCTCGCCCATATTTTATGTAAGTGGCCAGCCAATAACAATTTCCTGTGACATTCTTGTTGCTATGTTTCCCCTTTCCTTAGGTTTTACTTTCTTATGTAGCATTTTCCTTCTTTTCCTGCTTTCTTTGAGTGTGTGCTTTAGTTTTCTTAGGTCTGTCCACATTCGTTCCTTTTAATGTGTGTCAGGGCGCTGATGACCTCGATGTTGAGTGCCCATAAGCCCCAACACACCACCACCACCGTTTTTAAGGTTTCTTTCATATGCATTTCCTCTTCAAATCCCAATTGGCTGGAGTTGAAAACAAATCCCTTACTGAACAATGGGATAAGTTTATCTCAGATACAAATTTTTGTGCCAGTCCCACAGTTTGCTGTGCATTATCAAGTTGGCGCTTTGTTTGAAATTTCGTTATCTTACGTCTTCCAATTCTGTAGTACTTTTTGAAGTTACGCAACCATACATTGCTTCCCTGGAAATCATTGAAATGTCGTGCGCAATTTATTGTGCATAACATGGTGGGGCACTATCGTGCATATCCTGTTAATTGTATCAAGCATCCCTGAAACGTGCAAACACCAGTTTTTGTAACAAGTGCACCTTGTCCTCCCTTGATTATCCAGTTTTTTGTATGCACTACATAATAATATTCCTGCAGACTTATTTAAAATATGTTTTTATGCTGCAGATGACTTCCATTTATGTCATATGTGTAGTTGCATTTAGTACCCGTTCCTTGGAAAACCATTGTTCTTTAATACATTTCACTGGAGACGGGATTTATGGCTCCCTGTCAGACAAGGATGATGAACTACATGGCTTGTCACCTGTTTCAGTATCACTTTCACTTGCTAAGCTCGTATCATCGTCATTGTGTTCCTCATGTACATTGTCTTCACAGTCAAAAATATATGACACCACACATTCCACTGACTCATCTTGCAGAAACTCCAGTATTTCATCTGCCGCTTCTTCTCATTCTGCAAAATTTCTTGGGTTTCTTACTACAAAGTGTCAACTTCAGCAACTGTTGTTGTAGATATAATTCAGTGTCAGCTTTGTTTATTGTTGCCATTGCTTTGCTGTGTGTCCACACCACTAGCAGTTTAGCACTGTTGAAAGTTACTCATCAACTAAGCATTTCATCTATGCTCCGTAGCCTCTTGCTGTGTTCATCATTGGATACCTCCAGTCCCACCACCTGTTGCCATTAGCGGCCAGTATTGTCATTGCATGGTAGACAACTAGTCGGATTGTCAAATGCCGTAAACAACCATTGGTCTTTTGCAACCTCGGACTCAGAGGGTTCATTGTAAGAAGGTTGTCATTTATTTTGAAGATTCTCAAGATAAGGTTTAAAAGCTGAGCTTGAAAATACTATTGTCTATTGTTGGCAAACTATTGTTTTATTTTATGTTAATTAGACTTTTTTTAAAAAATTCTAGGTGTAATCTCTCTCTCATTTTTTATCTATTAACGCTTTTACTGCTACAGACGTGTTCTTTGCATTACATGCTGAGTGCAACTTTGTTGTGGCTTTGCTTTTCCCCAAATACTGAAGCTTGTGCTGCGAAACAGCATTCCAGCAGCTGTGAATTATGTATCATCTGGCTTTCAGAGATCTATTTGCTCAAAAATTTTGGTTTTTGCACATCTTACAGTCTGATATCTTTGCTCAATAAGGGACAGAATTTCTTTTCGTTATTCATCATAGTTACTGGGCTGCATCAAATTAAATAAAACACTGCACCGATTTTAAAGTGTTTACAGAGGTCTAATTGTATTGCGTAAATTTTGCATATTTTTGATTGTAGCTTATGCATTGCAGTATATGAAGGGTAGATAAGATATGAAAATTTTATTTAAAATTGGGAGCTGAACATTATCTTATTTCGCTCATGAGTTCTTTATTTTTATATTTGATGGACAGTCGTGCTCGACGTGCTCTTTTCCATCCCTGCGAATTGAGAATTGTGGTCATAACAAATTTCATATTTCATAAATAGTTCAAGATATTGAAACAAGGCTTTTTGCAAATGATATCTCACAATGAGGCACATACGTTGTATGACAAATACTTCAAACTATTACTTACAAATAGGTGATTGTACAAATGTACTTCATGGCCTACTAGACTGACTCTCTCTCTCTCTCTCTCTCTCTCTCTCTCTCTCTGTCTCTCTCTCTCTCTCTCTCTCTCTCACTCACACACACGCACACACTGATTACTTTGTTTTACATTTTAATATTTGGTCGCAGTCACCAACAAGTAGACATTGTATGTATTGGTGAATGCAAACATGTTTTTCTTTTTGGAATTATAAGCCAGAACTTAATTATTTTTTGAGTTCCATGGCACGCTGAGCGATTTGTAGTGAACTTAATTTCCAAATCTGCAATAAAAAATGGAATTGTTTGCTAGGCTGGTTCAGGGTGTTATAGCACAAGAATGTCTGATTTAAACTATTTTGTGTAGAACAGGTGGATTCAGGTGGTGACCCAGACATATCGATGTTGGACAATTGCACTGCCATTGGGCCTTACTTAGTGTCTATTAAAAATGCTTGAGTCTCTGAACAAATTCCAACATGATCAACAAAGCCTGCTGAATCTGTGCTCAGATTATGACCTCAAAACAGATTATATTATCTACTTTTATCCTGAACTCTTGTTGACCGGACAGTTTTAGTTCTTGTACAAGCAGTGCTGCAATGCTTTTGTCTGTGTGCTTTTGATAAAGCAAGAGCAACCGAGTTAAAAAAATCTGGCAAAATGTTTTTTTAAGAAGCCATAAATTATACCTGATACACCAGAATGACAATGACAATATACTTACTACTATTTTATCCTCCTCGAAGGCTTCATATGAGACATTCAAAATACGTGTGGTGCAAATCAGGAGCAAATATTTCTTTGATGTTGGAGGTTATTAAAGATATATATGGGAATAAAAAATTTGCATGAGCCTTACAAACTTGAATTTTATTTATTTGCAAACAGATTAAGCTATGTGAACACAAAATAAGCAGTCTTGCATATGCGGAGGACTTAGTTGATGGCAGATTCGATTGAAAGTTTGCAAAGTAATATTTCAGAGCTAGATCAGAAATGTAAGGACTATGGTATGAAGATTAGCATCTCCAAAACGAAAGTAATGTCAGTGGGAAAGAAATATAAACGGATTGAGTGCCAAATAGGAGGAACAAAGTTAGAACAGGTGGACGGTTTCAAGTACTTACAAGGGAACCCCACATCGCACCCCCCTCAGATTTAGTTAAAAGTTGGCACAGTGGATAGGCCTTGAAAAACTGAACACAGATCAATTGAGAAAACAGGAAGAAGTTGTGTGGAACTACGAAAAAATAAGCAAAATATACAAACTGAGTAGTCCATGGACCACATAGGCAACATCATGGAGAACATGAGCTCAGGAACTGCTGAACGAGAGGTCCTTGGTTCAAGTCTTCTCTCGAGTGAAAATTTTACTTTCTTTATTTTTGCATAGTTATTATATGTCCGTTTGTTCATTGACGTCTCTGTTCACTGTAATAAGTTTAGTGTCTGTGTTTTGCGACCGCATCGCAAAA
Organism: Schistocerca nitens; assembly: GCF_023898315.1. Classification (NCBI taxonomy): domain Eukaryota; kingdom Metazoa; phylum Arthropoda; class Insecta; order Orthoptera; family Acrididae; genus Schistocerca; species Schistocerca nitens. The sequence goes on from NC_064615.1 coordinate 509,622,262, forward strand.
CCGTGCGATTAGTAGACGAAAGGACGTGCCTCTGCAATGGGAACCGAAAACATTTGATCGCAAGGTCATAGGTCAACCGATTCCTCCACAGGAAAACACATCTGATATATTCTATACGACACTGGTGACGGCATGTGCGTCACATGACAAGAATATGTTGTTGAGCCACCTAACTTGTACACTTGGCGAATGGGTAAAAAGATTCTTCTACCTTGCCCGATTTAGGTTTTCTTGTGGATGTGATAACCACTCCCAAAAAAGTGATGAAAACATAAGAGTTTGTCACATAAACTGAAAATAAAAAGTTAAAATTTTTCACTCGACGGAAGATTTGAACCAGGGACCTTTCATTCTGCAGCTGCCCACGTTACCACGAGACCACGGAGCTCCTGCGTTCCTAGTGTCCTTGATGTTGCATATCTTCCCATGAACTACTCAGTTTGTATATTTTGCTTATTTTTTCACAGTTCCACACAACTTCTTCCTGTTTTCTCAATTGATCTGTGTTCAGTTTTTCAAGGCCTATCCACTGTGCCAACTTATAACTAAATCTGAGGGGGATGCGATGGGGAGGTTCCCTTGTTAGGATGCATATTTTCACAGGATGGCAACATAGTGAAAGAACTGGAAGCGAGGTGTAGCAAAGCTAATGTAGTGAGCGCTCAGCTACGATCTACTCTCTTCTGCAAGAAGGAAGTCAGTACCAAGACTAAGTTATCTGTGCACCGTTTAATCTTTCGACCAACTTTGTTGTATGGGAGCGAAAGCTAGGTGGATTCAGGTTATCTTATCAACAAGGTTGAGGTTACGGATATGAAAGTAGCTAGGATGATTGCAGGTACTAGTAGATGGGAACAATGGGAGGAGGGTGTCCACTATGAGGAAATCAAAGAAAAACTGGGAATGAACTGTATAGATGTAGCAATCAGGGCGAACAGGCTTAGATGGTGGGGTCATGTTACACGCATGGGAGAAGCAAGGTTACCCAAGAGACTCATGGGTTCAGCAGTAGAGGGTAGGAGGAGTCGGGGCAGACCAAGGAGAAGGTACCTGGATTCGGTTAAGAATGATTTTGAAGTAAACTCAGACTAAACATTTAAGGCTGCAATAAGTTTTTAAACAAATTATGGACTCCCTTCGATAATCAATTTAAAATTATTGCAAAAAATATTAATACACAATATAACATTTCCATTTCATATGTTTCCCTCTCAATTCTTGTCTTGATTACATTCAATTACATATCCATACATAGAACAATTGATCATTGTCTTCAGCATCAGTGTCATTTCGAGAAATCTTTGTTTGATAGGTATTTCAACTCTGAGGAATGTTGGCACTCTTCTCTTAAGTTTTAAGTTGGCTGATACTTCCAAAACTTGCAATTGAAAGTGTAACGTTATAAGAAGTTGCTTTTACGTAAGTTTGGGAAGTGCTCTGTGGCTTGTAGCCATCTTCAGGATGAGTGCTGGTCAATAGACAGTGCTAACAGAACACCATTTTGCCATTATTCGTATCATTGTACTTTATATTGTGAAGAGAGTAAGATTAGACGTGCTATAAATTTGACTTATGTTTTAGGCAATAAAGAAGCAAGTGTTCACACTACTTTATAACCTCCTGTGTTCATTCAGGAGCTGATTAGATTTAAAATTCTGGAGTTTATTTTACATTTTTGTAATATTCTGTAGTATTCCTTTTTAAGATATCATAATTTTTAATTATTCTCTTCAGACTTGGGGAATTATATCTTTTTCTTTACACTAGCATGGGCACTAATGACTGTCACATACCTTTACATAATCAACAACAACGCTGCAGTCTCATTTTGTCTGAATACAAGCAGATCAGATTATGCTGTCAGAGAAAACTTAGATATTTGGTTAGGTGCTTCAATGCATACAATATGGGGATAGAAATTATCATAAAGGCTGTACTGACTAATTTTTGTGCGTAAACAACTGAAGTTTTGGTGTCTTGTGTGATTTTAACACTGTACATAATTAATGCCCAGATAAATTACACAGTGAGATCTCTTGCATTGCACTCATCTGTTCACCTCCAGCTGAAGTAGTGCTCCATCTCTTACAATATCGCTAAACTCGAACCTTCCTTCCCTCTGGTTGAGAGTTCAGAAACCAGCATGTGACCCAGTTACTCACATACCACACAAAAGACTGTTATCATTTGTACAAGACAAGTCTGGAGGAAAGGGACATGCTGTGAGGGGTGATAGTATTAGTGATTCTGAACAAAAAAGCCATCTGAGTATATGTCCTGTTGTAAAGTTTTTGAGGAAATTAATAAAAACAGTGGGGAAACAGAACAAATATAGCTGACAGTAAATGAAACATGATCTGATGTTTTGTTTAGTTGTGTACAAATCCTCCCAAAAATGTTCAAAGTCCACCATCATCTGCAATGTATTTTGCAGCTCTTGTAGACAGCTGCTGTGTTGCTGATCAGAGCTCATTTGCATGGTTCTTTACCTGAGTGAGCGCGTGTAAAATAAGAGTGGAAATTCCTCCATTGAAGTGGCTGGTAATGATGACGCTACATAGCCTAATGCCACTTTGTTTGTATTTGCAGTTGAGAGTTGGTGAAGGACATGCAACTGGCTCCCGTAATTTTCATGTTGCATATTGTTAAAAAAGAGCATTTGTTTATTTGTAGTTTTTTGTTCAGAATCACCAGTACTATCAGCCGTCAAAGAAAGTAGCTTTCCTCCTGACTCACCCTGTATAAGTACTCAGGAAAGTCTCGATGTGCCTCCTTTCCTTGTAAAACTGTGTAGAACAGTGAAGTTTCATTTACATGCAGATAGGCTTCATTTCTCCAGATATCACACTCCTTAACTCATACAAAGAAGTGGGATATGAGGCTTAGAAAAACAAACCCACATTTGACACTCACCCACTTGAAGAATGTTCTCTTTTACAGGCAGCTATCAAATAGGGCACACTGTAGTTTGATAGAGTTGCTCAGATTTATCTTTATGATGCAAATTTCCACATTTACTATCTATTACATATTTTGTTTCCACTCATCTGTACATTAATGTGCTTCTATAACAGCTAATACTCAAAATGACACAATTTTTAACTTCAGTGAAAAATAAGTGGATATTATCTCGTTATCACAGAAATATTGATAAATATCTGCATGCTCAAAAACCTATATACCAGGTTGTCATTCTTTTTACTCAGCATTTTTATAACTTCATTAGTCCCCAGGTGTTGTTTGGTTTTGCCCTCCAGCTAAACTGTGCAGTGATGGAAGACCACTGTATGACAGAAAGCAGAAATTCAGTCTTCTGATAAATAAATCTAGGTAAGAAATAGTCAGCAATGCAGTTGCCACTCTAACAGAGATGCATCTGATAGATGAAACACTGAATGAATGTGCTGCACAAACAACTAAACATCGTGCCCACTACAAAACCACCTCTCCCTCTAAAGCAGATTTTATTAGTGGTGAGGAACAAATTGTGGCTTCTCCCTGAATAAGCAGCAGAAGAGATCCACCATGAGACCAGTAGGGTGCTTACAAAACCATCTTACTGGGAGATCTACAAGAAGACCAAGGCAAAGTAACTGTACCCTCCAGTGAAGGCATATGTTGTGCGGGTACTGTAAAAGGCAAGTATATGGCTTGTATAATGAATCATGCTATTGGGAGATCCATGCTGATTCCACCAATAAAACTCGTCAGACTTGGGACGCAACCTGATTAAGAAACGTAGACCTCATGTGGCTGTTGCACCACGGTTGTGTGAGGTACACAGATTATATAATGATGGCCCTTCTTTGACACGGATAGTAACATTGATGCTCCCATGTGCTTGTTATATCGAAGAAGCCATGTAGAGGGGAGACGGTGAACACCACCTTTGCCAGTTTTGTATGCCTTCTTGGTGAAGTGCTGCTCAGGGAGAGCGACATCTTGGTTAGTTTTGACATGGTATATCTATGTCTCCCTTGACCCCTTTTCACTACCTGCCCCACACCCTTTCCCTCAGAGTGAGAGATATTAGTGTATGGTTATTTAGATTTCTATTGTAGTTACTAATCATAAATAACAAGGTGAGGAAATATGTCCTGCTTTTTTGAATGCTTGAAGTTGTGGAACATACACAATCATTCGTAAATACCTCCAGGAGATAGCTTAGCAAAAACTAAGACATACATAAAACTGGCACACATAAGGCTAGGCGCAAATTGAGAAGCGTATAGCACGTGTGACTTGACACGACACTACAGCGCGACACGCATGTTCCGCACTGGTCGCGCGGGTGCAGCGCATATTGCGACGCGTACACCATACTTCGCACGCGCCGACTGGCGACGCTCTGCGCTGACTGAACCGAAGCGCGCGCAACCTCTTATCTTTCTCAAACGATTTTACAGAAACTATTCTCTGGAAATATATGATTTTTACCTTACTTGTAACGTTATATGTCAGCTTCGTGACGAAGTGCCCATCACCTCGCTAATGACCATTCTTATTGTAATGTACACATTTTAGTAAGACACTACGCAAAACTCAAAAAGTTTGCAACGAAAATTAGAGGTCGCTATGATTTTGCATTTGGTGCGTATTACACCATATGTTGCTGCGTATGAAATTTAGCCAACATGCTGAATTTTTGTTTAGACTTGGGAGGAGGTCTCTATCTGCCTCCGATCTCGAGAAAATGGATCCCATGTAGCACGCACACTTCCAATCTCACGCACGTGAGAATGAATGTGGCAGCATTGCTTTCTGGGCAACCATCGTACATCAGTCAGCATAGCCTACGAAACAGACACCAATGGAAAAGCAACCAGACTCACATATCTGTCACACACAGGCAGCATTTCAGATACAATTAAGAGAATACTTCGAAAAAACAGTTTCTGTCGTATATAGAGTCCTCAACAAAATTAGTTCAATTGTATTACGTGAAAGGTATTCTAAGACTCTGAAAACGGAGTGTATTGCACATACTGTGTGAATGTGTTCACTGTTGAATGTATGTGTAAAAAAACACAAATGTTACACCTGACTCAAGAAACCATCTAAAGCAGTTGCCAGCGAACATTACTTCACCAGTGAGTATGAAATTAACTACAAAGATACGAGTGCTTTGTTATTAGTGTCAAACATCTGAGACAGTGTAATAAAGAAGACAGTAAAGATTAGAGTGATGAATGATTTAGTTAATGAATGACAGTCTTTAGTGTAATTACTGGGTGGGATCTGACACTTAGTTTGGTTAAATCACATCTGATAACAAAAAAAAAATGGCTCTGAGCACTATAGGACTTAACTTCTGAGGTCATCAGTCCCCTAGAACTTAGAACTACTTAAACCTAACTAACCTAAGGACATCAAACACATCCATGCAGGATTCGAACCTGCGACTGTAGCGGTCGCGCGGTTCCAGACTGTAGCGCCTACAACCACTCGGCCACTCCGGCCGGCACATCTGATAACATATCGTTGCTCTCCCTCTCTGCGTGTTGAGACCTTTTTCAGTGAAAGGTACTGTGTTACTCTGTCTTCCATGCTTATAATTTTTTCCCTAGCCTTTTGAATTGTCTTAAATTTTTGAAAGACAGTTTTGGGTGCTGTAAAACGTGAGGAAGATGGAAGAAAGTAACTTACTTGCAAACTGCAAATTTGTAAAACATAAATTTTGCCAAGAAAGCTCACACCAACAACTGTTTTCAGTAATTTAAAGTTCAAATAATTGTTATATGAATATAACTTTCTCAGCAGCTTAAGATATTTTACATCTCAAGTTGCTGTAATATTGTTCTACATATCTTATGTTACATGGTGTGGAGTTTGTTTCTAAGGTTGGAATAAGTCACAGACTGCAAGCAGTTACAGATAGAAACGGCAACTGGATGTACCTTAGCAGAATCAAAAGTGTAATAGTCCATTTAAGGCATCAGTGTTATCCTGGTATAATAAAACTTCTGGAAAGATAAATTTGAAAAAGTGTTGTTGTTCAGAAAAGTATTTAAAGTGAAACTGTAATATGTTATTGCTCTGCAGTAGAATAAACCACAAACAAGTATTTTATTTCAAGCCTGTTTAAACCAGGAGAAAGCAGAAAGTTGTCAATATAGAGACAAAACTTTTTATGGTACGATTCTCATCTGTTATGCAGGCAGGTCACCATAATCATTTCATGCTAGCAAAATGATACAAATGAAAATACATGCTTATTTGTCAATTCATCCATTTTCAGCAACATGGAACATTCACCATTATAAACAACTACTCACAATTTCAGTCAGTAAAGTGTAAGGTTGTAGCAATCTAATGTGTTTATGGGGACAGAATACTAGAAAATGTGCTGATAATTATCATGTATCTTCAGCCATTTTTGTTGCTCAAAACATCACTACATCACTTTATTTCAGCTTCTATGACACTTTCTGCACTGCATTGTTCTCAGATGATCACATTGCCTCTAACGTCTGCTAATCTTTGCACACCTACCCCGTAACACAATAGAAAATTGACTACTGCCCAGCTAGTGTCTTTGTGTCCAGAACCCCTGCAGCCAGGCAAGAGTTTCTCGTAAAGATAAGTCATTTTAGATTATAACAACATATAGTTTAGTACTGATTACATGGTAAATAGGTGTATTAATGTGCTTTTTAAGCGTACCATAAGAGGTTTCATTTTTCTTTATGTAATATAGCAGAAAATTCGAAAAGATCGTACAGTCGTATTTTCTGTTTACGTTTTGCCGCAGCAAATCTATAGAATTTCGTTTAATTGTTCTTTGCTCTCTCCAGCAATTTAACTGTAGTGTACCTCTTCGTTATTTAATTCACATTTCTGGAAAGTAGTGTAAAGTTGTTGTTTCAGAAACTTTGCACTGTTGTTCTTGATTACATATAGTTGTGTATAGGCCAAATTTGTGGCATCATATTTTTTTGTTTATCTGTAATTTAACTGACTTGACATAGAATTGTTAGGTTGGGGCTTTGGTGTGACAGGTGCTGTGGGTGACTGTAGTGACGTGGGAATAGGGGAAGTAAATGAGACTCATCAGTGGTTTTGTAGGGTAGGTAGTAGAGATAGGAAGATACAAGAACAGGAGGGGAAAAGTGCTGTCCTTCAGGCTGAGTTAGACAAGGCCAAGGGAGATCTTGACAGGTTAAGGAGGGAGAAGGGTAAAGAGAGATGGGAAGTGGCAGCAGGCAACAGGAGGAGCAGGCCTAGGACTTTGTCTGAGACCTTTGTGGTGTATGTGGAAAATAGATTTGACCTGTTGCTTCAGTTAGAAGCTGGTGAGCCTTAAGAAGTTGCAGGTGTAGACAGGGCACAACAGACTTTCAGCAGCAAATTGAAAAGTAAGAATGTAGGGAAATCAGTAAAGAGAAGGAAAGTGTTGTTAGGTACTTCCCATGGAAGAGGTGTTGGCCAACTTTTTCAGGATGCACTAGGATCAGAATACTAGGTCACCAATTTTTTTAAACCTAGTGCTGGTCTGGAGCAGGTGACAGAGGATTTAGGATGACTTTGCAAAGATTTCACTAAGGAAGACACTGTGGTTATAGAGGGTGGGCCAGGTAATAGTACTGACGGAGGTCCTGGGTAGAGTATAGAATGTGACCTGGCAAAGATTGCATCAGCGTCAAAGCATACTGGTGTTGAGTTTGTAATGTTCTTGGGCACCATGACCGATCTCATTTGAACTCTTCTGTAAAGTGAGTTAATTTGGAGCTGGAAAGGCTGCTTATGTCGGGTGCAGGGTCACACATTGGTGTGGTTCCTGTTGATTCTCTCAATATATTGGATCATACTAGGCATGGCCTTCACCTCAACAGGAAAGGGAAGGGTAAACTGGCTGGGAAAATAGCAGGAAAGTTAAAGGGGGGAGGCACTGTCATGAGTGATAAAATACCAGTGGTCTTAGGGTTCAGAAAAGACCCTTTTTTAGGGTAGGGAAGACAGAAAGAAACCAAGTTTTAAGAGGGGTTAGGATTGAGACAAACCTTCAGTTTGAGAAAGAAACCAAAAACCATAATTCTAGCTTATTACGTTAGCATAAACAGGTGTTAGTTAAGAATTTTCAACAATCAGCAGAAATTTCAACTCTACCCAATTTCAACTCAGTCAATGTGAAATGTCAGCTATCTTTATTACATCAAAATATTCGAGGACTGAGAAACAAAATTAATCAATTAATTATCTGCTTGGATGATGAATTAGAGTCCTCAAATCCAGCTGACATAATCTGCCTCTGTGAACATCATGTGACCACTGGTATAGAACTTTGAAGTGTTACAGGATTTAGGTTAGCATCTCACTTTTGTGGAGCAGAAATGGAGAAAGGAGGAGTTGCCACATTCATCGGGAACTGTCATAAATTTAAGAACATAGACATTCATAAATTTTGTCCAGAACAGCATATGGTAGCATGTGCAACAGAGGTAGAGTTTCACAAAAAATCCTTCATAATGTCAAGTGTGTGTATCGAGCACCTGGAGGTAACTTTAATCTGTTGATAAACTACCTGGCCCATTTAACAGCCAAAAACAAAGAAATAGTGGTTGCTGGTGACTTCAATGTAGATTTCCTTAAAGACTCGCCCAATAAGAACTTATTTGAATTATTAACACTATCATTCAGCTTAATTCCCACTGTTAAGTTCCCCACTAGGGTAACCAGTTGCTCACAAACAGCCATTGATAATATCTTTATAGAAAAGTCCAATGAACAGACTTATATTACAAAACCAACAGTCAATGGCCTCTCAGACCATGATATGCAGTTCCTTATGTTAATACTGAACAGGGAATAAATTCTGTTAAATCTGAGCTCAAGAGGGTAATCAATAAGCCAAAAATTGATTTTTTAGTACACTCCTCACAGACATTCACTGGAGTGATGTTTACAGTGCTCATGGCATGAATAAAAAATATAACACTTTTCTTAATAGAGTGCTTACCTTATTTGAACACTGTTTTCCCCCAAAACTAACCAAGGTTAGAGCAAAGTCTACAAAGAAGCATTGGATTACTCAAGGAATAGAGGTATCTTGTAAAACAAAAAGAAAACTGTATCTTTCAATGCGAAACAGTTCTGATGTTGATGCTGTAGCACATTACAAGAAATACTGCAAAATATTAAAGACTGTAATACGGGCATCAAAGCAAATATATTACAAGGAAAAGATAGTCATATCAGATAATAAAATAAAGGCAATATGGGATATAGTGAAGGAGGAGACCAGTAGAACCATACATAAAGAGGGACAGATAGCATTAGCAGTAAATGATACATTGGTGACGTGTGTGTATAGTGTTGCAGAACTTTTTAACAAACATTTCATAACTCTTACTGAAAAGATGGGGTTGTCAAGTTCTGTAGATGCTGCTATGGAATACCTCAGACCAGACATTTCAAGTAACTTCCATAATATGAATTTGACCCTCACTACCCCAGCAGAAGTAATGTCCCTCATAAAATCTTTAAATTCGAAAACATCTAATGGGTATGATGAATATCAACAAAGTTAATTAAAGAATGTGATTCTGAGTTAAGTAACATGTTAAGCTATCTGTATAACCAGTCATTTATCAGTGGAATATTTCCTGAATGGTTGAAATATACTGAAGTGAAGACACTCTTTAAGAATGGAGATAACGTAATAGCATCAAATTTCCGTACAATTTCACTTTTGCCAGCAGTCTCAAAAATTTTAGAAAAGGTAATATTCAGTTGGCTTTATAACCATTTTATCACAAATAACATACTGTCAGAGTCGCAGTTCGGATTTCTAAAGGGTTCTGATATTGAGAAGACTATCTACACTTACAGTGCAAATGTACTTAATTCATTAGACAAAAAATTTCAGGCAACTTGTATATTTTGTGATCTGTCAAAGGCATTTGATTGTGTAAATCACAGTATCCTTATAAGTAAATTAGAATATTATGGTGTAACAGGAAATGCTGCAAAAAAAAAAAAAACCACGGTTCAAAACCTATATCTATGGCAGGAAACAAAGGGTGTTATTAAGAAATAGACATGTATTAAGCTATCAGGTGTCATCCAGCTGGGAACTAATTACATGTGTGGTCCCACAAGGTTCCATCTTACGGCCATTACTTTTTATTGTGTATATCGATGACCTTTCATCAGTAGCATTACCAAATGCCAAGTTTGTTTTGTTTGCTGATGATACAAACATTGCAATAAATAGCAAATCAAGTGTAGTCTTAGAAAGATCAGCTAATATAATATTTGTGGATATTAATCACTGGTTCCTAGCCAATTCTTTGTCACTAAACTTTGAAAAAACACACTACATGCAGTTCAGAACTTGTAAGGGGGGTCCCACGAGTATATGCCTAACATATGATGACAAGCAGATAGAGGTAGTGGACAGTGTTAAATTCTTGGGATTACAGCTTGATAATAAATTCAGCTGGGAGGAGCACACCACAGAACTGCTGAAGTATCCTAACAAATCTCTGTTCGCAATGCAAATTGTATCAGACATAGGGCATATAAAAATGAAGAAGCTGGCATACTATGCTTACTTTCATTCCATAATGTCATATGGCATTAGCTTGGCTTGATGAATTACCCCAAAAAATAAAGTTTTCTGGGCACAAAAACATGCAATAAGAGTTATATGAGGTGTAAACTCGAGAACATCCTGCAGAAGCCTTTTAGGGAACTAGGGATAAACATATGGAAGTTTGGCAGAAAAAAATTTTATTTACTGCACCCAACAAAACATGTCAAAAACAACAATAAGAGCAGCAGCAGCTTCCAGGGAATGTGTGTTAAGAGTAGAGAATACTTTTATTTTTATGTGGTTTGTTGTGTAAGACAAGTTTATGTATACCTTAAGAAGGAAGATGATTTAATTATTTTGGGAGGCTAATAGATTGCAGCGTTATTTAAATTGTGGTATTAAATTAAATATCTACTGAAATTGTTGATCATTAAAATTTTTAAAAAATTGCTAGTCATAATGTAAAACTATTGAATGACATATGGGGCTCAATGAGAAGTAATTATTATCTGCCATTTACTAATACTGAAAAAGTCAAAGGAACTGCTTCAAATTAAGTGCATATTTGAACAAACTTAATGCAGTTACTGATTCAAAACTTTTTATCTTGCGAAGTAAGAGAACCCATGACATTTCTTCTGTCTCTTTATTGTCCTGTAAATTCGAGTAGTGCACAAATATTGGCAATTATAGATTGAAATAAAGTGAAATAGTTTTACAACATATAATCAAGGGTTTCTACACTTGGTAAAATTTCAGTTCTTAAGGTGGGAAGTAAAAACTGACACATGTCTCTGAGGTGGTGGTTAACGAGATACCTGCATGGAAATTAGGTGTTGTGTAGTGACATCAAAACATTGTTGCACGTGTTTAATGCATTAAAGGTAATTAGCCGTATTGCTGACAAAAATTGGGACATAAAAAAAGACACTTTTAAATGAAAATTCTTTTGTATGGTGCATGCAAAGGTATTGCTATAAAAACAAAAATCCATTAATTTGTAGATAACAAGTTACAGTTCTTTTTCTATAATGCATCGCTGCCAACATAATCACTTTTTTATTGTAATACCTCAATAAGCTTGTGTAGTCAGGCCATAACTCACATTCCTATTAATATTTGCAAGCTGTACTCAAATATTGATTCCCCCTATCTGTGTATAATGAATGGGTATGTGTCAACTTTTCAGTATCTCCACAGGAACTAGTTTTCTGCCTCAAGGTTTATGTGAGAGGACCTTGAGATATACTTCTGCCCATTATGTGAGTAATTCTGTAAGAAGGAAACACACTGCCACTTCTTTGTTGTGCAGATACTGTTCTTTTGACCTGCATATTTTTTTCTCACACCACAATCAAAAGTTCTTTTTGTTATTGTCATACATCAGTGCTGTTGTAGTCTTCAGCCCAAAGACTGGTTTGTGGGTGCTCTCAGCCCTAGTCTGTCCTGTACAAACTTCATCTCTGCATAAATACTGTAATCTACATCCATTTGAACCTACGTACTGTATTTAAACCTTGGTCTCCCTCTACCGATTTTACCCCCACCCACACAATTAATTCTATTAGAAAAAGTAACAATTTATTGGCATCTCTAGACGTTTCGTATCAACTGAACCTTTCTTTTAATCAGTTTGGCCATAAATTTCTCTTATTTCCAATTTGATTTAGTACCTTTTGATTATTCAATCTACTTATGTTCAGCCTTTTTTTCTGTAGTACACCATTTCAAATGTTTCTCTTGTGTTAACTGTGTATCATCTATGTTTCACGTACAAGACTACACTCCAGGCAAGTACAAGGGTCATTCAAATATAGACCTAACATTGTTCATTTGCCTCACACAGTGTTGTGAGCAGTGCAGCACAGGAAATTGCTTGTGTGTGGGGGGGGGGGGGGGGGGGGGAATGGAGAAAGTGCACAAAAGGTATTGGTATCTGTTCCGTAATATGTTATTATTTGCTTTTTCATCTGCAAAAGTGTGAAATTGAGTGACATTTAGAGACACTAAAAGCACAATTAGTTGATGTTATTCTGGGAAAAATCTAAGTGTTCAGTTGGGCTCAGAAGTTTTAAAATGGTCATGATAAAGTTGAAAATAAAAGCCAAACACAGTGACCGATGACCAGCATCAGTGAAGGACATATTAAAGCTGTGCATTAGCCCAGCAAGATAGTTTCCATCTCTTCTCACAAAGGCAGAAAAGACTAAGGGAAGACATCTGTCAGTGACTTCTGAATCATTTAGGAAGAAGAGGAGAGGCCTTCTTGGACTCTTATCGTGACGTGCTGTGAAACATGGAGCCATCACTATACTGCGGAGAACAAGAGGTCTAGTACAGGGTGGAGAAAAGTTGGAGAGGGTGCACCGGGCAAGGCCAAGACTTGTCAGGCTGAAATGACTGGGCATCTATGCTCTGGTATTGACTATCTGCATAGGCAATGGATGATGAATGTTGGCAAGCTGCTGGATGATGCCAAGACTGCTTATCGCAACAGACAGTGCCTGCAACCAGTTTGCAATTTCTTCCTTTTACATGACAGTACTTGACCTCATTAGTCAGTTCTCGCTTATAAAAACTCTAGCAACCTCTTGAAATTCCACCATTTTGAAGATAAAACTGTGTTCAAACAATATATGTACAATTTGTTACTGGGGCAGCCAACTTCTTCCTTCCTTAGAGAGATCGGGAAACTTCCTACCTGATGGAGCAGAGGTTTCAGCTGACAGAAGCTGTGTCGGAAAATGTGGCACTCAATTTCTATTGTACGTATTACCAGTCAAACTGTGTTGCGATATTCTGGTTTATATTTGAATGACCCTCGTGCCTTAAGAAAATAGTCCTAATCTAATTCCCTCAGCATCGCCTGTTTTAATTCGATTTCATTTCATTACCCTTGTTTTACTTCAGTTGATGTTCATCTTTTAGCCTCTTTTGAAGACAATATTAATTATTTTCAGCTGCTCTTTGACGTCCGTTGCTGCCTCTGACAGAATATGTGTCATTGGAAAACCTCAGTGTTGTTGTTGTTGTTGTTGTTTTCATGTCTCAGACCCTTATAATGGCAATAGGGTTTCTGCAAGTTGTAAATAAGCTTTTTCTCCCTGTATGGTATCCCTACTATTTTCAGAATTTCAAATAGTGTATTCCAGTCATTATTGTCAAAAGCTTTCACAAAAACTCACAAATGCCATAAACTTAGATTTACCTTTTTTCACCTTATCTTCTTACATAAGTTGTAGGATCAATATTGTCTCATGTGTTCCTACATTTCTCCAGAATCCAAACTGATTTTGTCTGAGATTATCATCTACATCTACACTCCACAAACGAGATTTTGGCATATGGTACCTGTGTACCATTGCCAGTTCCCCTTTTCCTGTTTGTCGTGAATCTTTCAAGGGAAAAACAATTGCCAGTAAGCCTCTGCGTCCTGTTGAATCTCTGTAATTTTACCATCATGGTCTTTTCTTGGGACATTCTTAGGAGACCAGTTTCACTGTGGTCACGTTACTTTCCATGTTGCGCATAATGCAATTTTGTCACGTACATAACCTGCTACTTGCCATCGGCAGTGAGATCAATACCTCCAGCAACAACTGGACGTTTTGTAGCTCTCGTATATGTACAACAAAGCAGTGCCACAAGCAAATTCAACCTCAGACCAAGTGTAATAATATTTGTCAGGTATCCCTGCAACTGTGCACCCATGTTAAGACTTTCCACCTGCCAGCTCACATGGTTCATCTGTGCTACACTTACAGTTGTGGACTCTGTCATTTGCATGAAATATGGCTCAATATTCTGGAGAACATTTTTGCACATCAACAGGTCACTGAAGATGCGGTTTACATTGGCAGTCGGCAACCTGGACCAGTGGGCGACCATTTTAGTTTTGAACATTATTTTGCACCCAAAAATTCTCAAAATGCCTTTAGTTGCTAGTTACACTAAACTACCTGATCAAAAGTACTGGACCATGAAAAACTTGGTGACAAAAGCCTATCATAGTATTGGTGACAATTTCATGCTAAGATTGACACTAGTGTGGTTTCTGATATTGATTATTTCATATCTGGCAACAACAGCCACCTTCACAGACACGGTTAGCTTTGATAGGGCAAAAGGGGTAGTCTTTACATAATGTTCCTAAAATTGCCTATAGAGTGTATGCAACATGAGATTCGACTTCTATGGTGCTCGTGACACCAACAGCTACCAACGTTCCAGCTGATTACAAATGACAACCGCCAAGCTCACTCAAAGACATGAGTCTCACTAATTAGCCAACTTGTTCCGATACTCACCAAGCATATTTCATGGTTGAAATGATGGTCAAGCAGTTTCAGGTGTTACAGCTATTGACTGTCCCTAATAAAAGGTCACATTCGCAACATTCTTCTGCCCTTCAAAATCAAGATCGCAGCCAGTTCCAAGCTCATGCTGCTAACATTTGCTGTTGTCATTTTGGATCACAAGCTGCAAAGTGCACAAAGCCGTGTGGCTACTTAAACAGCAAGGGCAATCTGGATTGAGTGTGACAGATCACAGCACCTAGAGATAGCACCACCAACAAAATGGACATTGTCTCGTACTGTTCAGTCAGCAGCACAGTGGTGAGTAGGCCATTTATAGCAGTACAGCACCTCCTCAGACAACTCAGTCACTACCAAGTCCAGTGTACTGTTCTGCGTCAATGTGGTTACATATACCTGTCAAAATTTCAGGTCTAATTTCTATTCTCACTCATGGCTGCAAAAAATCTGACATCCGAAATAGGTTTTGCATCCCATTTCAAGTGGACTTTTGTGTTTGCTGACATTGCTCAGCTTATCTTAGTTGCTGATTTTTCTTTGGCTTTTTGTACTAACTGTGGACTTAGTGAACAAATGTCTAATAAACGTGATTGACAGTCGTAAAGTGACTGGAACTCAGGGTCATTCTGTTGTTGGTATGATGAGAAATTCTTTCAGAACTCTAGTATTGTGCATACTGTGGATTTTTCATCAGTGCCACATAGGTTGAAACAAAAGTGGAGTTAAGCACAATACCATGCACTATACATAAATGACACAGGACCCACTTGCTTCACAAAGTGTTCTCAGGTTTATATTAGAACACCTAAGAGAAACTAAAGACTGGGGAAATGGTTGTCAGGAATTGTACTTTGTTCCAGTGGTCCATGGGCACCTCTTCTAGACCTGGCCCTTAAAGAGGAATGATTTGTGTCATCTTCAGGGTGATTACTGCAGATGGAATGTTAGAACTGTCCCAGATACGTATCCCATACCTAATATCCAAGAATTCATGTGTACCTTTAGCAGGTGCAGATGTTTTCACTATTTTGGAGTGCCACAAGGCTTATTATCCAATTCTAATGATGCCTAGTGACAGCAATGATTACACCTTTCAATTTAAAAAAAAAAAAATTCTTATTCACGTCATTTGGACCTGAAAATGGCACAAATTTGACACTGTTTCATTGATAAATTTTTGCAATGACTGCCATTTTATTTTGCATCTTTGAATGACGTCGTGGTATTCTCATCTAATGCTTATATGTGTGACAGGCATGTTCATGAAGCACGACAGAGACTATATAACGTGGCATTGTGTTGAACAAAGATGAGTGTGTTACTGGCAAAAATGAAGTAACCTTCCTTGGCCATCAGATCTCAACAAATGGTATCTGCCCATTACCAGAGAAATTATCTATTTAACTTGAGCTTCTGGAGCCAGTGGTTTATAAACAATTGAGACATTTTCTGGCATGGTGTATTTTTATTGCCATCACCTTAAAGGCAACAGCTTCCATTCCAGTCCGGCCACAACACTAAGGGCAAACAAGTACTCAAGCGGACTTTCTGTGATCTGCTGGTGAGCATAGCAGAGGCAGTACTGCTTGCCCACCCTGTACCGTAATACAGCTAAGGCAAAGGAAATGCAGTGATAGTAGGAAGCTGTTGGTGATACACGAGAGGGCAACACAATTTTGTCCTCAAATCGAAGTACAGCCAGTGACAATCTATACAGACCAGGCCCTTTCAGGATGTCAATGAGAAGTGTTCCTTTTTGCAACTCAGGCATATTGAATGTATCAGTCAGTTTACCCCAGACGTATGTCATATTAAAGGTGCAGAGAACATTGGTGTTGACTACTTTTCTCACATTTCTAGTTGGGTAAACATTTTGAACTACAACAATCTTGTGACAGGTCAATAATTGCAACTTTTATAGGTTGTGTGCTTAGTCCTTATACTCCTTAAAATACCTAGGTTGAGAAAAAAATTTTGTATGCATGCTTGGAACTCATTATATGAACAAAATACTCCTTAGAAACTCCATATATATTGCCGGGATAAAAATTAGTACACCTGGAAAGTTGACACCAATTGTGATCCAATGACAACATACGCCACCTGGGAGATAGCAGATATACTCATAACAGTTTCAATGTCATATTTCTCATAGTCAGAAGGTTCAGTGTGGTGCAAGCATGTGAAGAAAACAGGCAACCATGCCACGGAGACGCACTCGTGCTTCCTACAACCAGCTGAACAAGTTTGAAAGAGGTCAAATTGTGGCCTTCTGATTGGTGACATGGTCCTGTCAGAGAAATGCCACACAAGTTGGAGATGCAGCATCAGTTGTGCACTGATGCTGGTATCGGTGGTCACAAGAACATTCTCACACCCATATACAAAGCTCTAGACATCCATGCAGCATAGACGCCTGCCAGGATCACCGTATTGTAAAGACAACAGTGGCAGATCATGCAGCTGCCATAGCGCAGATAGGGCTTGTGAGCCCAGACGTGTCAACACAATTGTTGCAAACCGTTTATTAACAGTGGGCTACAGATACACACACCTCTGGGCTGTCTTACATTCTTACCACAGCATCAACATGTGCGGCTTGACTGGTGTTGTCAGAGGATCACTTGGAAGATGGAATGGGTTGCCCTGGTCTTCAGCAATGAAAGCATATTCTGCCCATACTCAAAGTGATGGTTGTTCAAATGTACAATGTTGATGTGAGTGCTACCTTGTAGAGTGCATTCGTCCCATACACACTGGCCCCATCTCAGGCCTTATCGTCTGGAGTGCAATAAACTGTAACTGTCTTTCACCTTTGGTGTTTCTAGAGGGTATGCTAACCAGTACTCAGTAGATGTGGAATGTTGTTACACCAGTTCTTTCGCTTTTCTTGAAACAGGAAGGCGATGTATTGTTGCAACAACGCTTGTAGATATTTTTAAAAATATCAGGAATCCGATATCTCAATATTTTAAAAAATGTCATTATTGGCGTTCGATATATTGACAGAAAGCATCAATATATCGAAGGAAAAAATATCAACATATTGGCCTATTAAAATATTGGCTGCACATTGTAAATATACTGCCGGTTTTAGAGTTGTATGTTTAAGTATTGACTTAATATTAGATATTCTGTATATCAAAAAGCTAGCAGCCTGCATGTCCCCCTTAGAGCAAGAACTGAAAGAAGAACATTTAATTTGAAAATTGATGAGTTAATACTGGGACTTCATGCAGATGAAAAGCTGGTATTACAGTACTTTCTTGGTCGACTGTTGTGTTGTTAATTAACAACTGTGTACAAGGTGCACTGTAATGTAATTTTCACTCCAGTTAACCTCTCATACCTTATTTTCTTAATTAGTCATTGTCTACATGTTGAAAAAACCACTTTTCATGCTGATGTAGGAAAATTGTGTGAAGAAGCTAAATAGTACAGTTTCTGTTGGTAACTCCAGTTAGATCAACATTTCCCCTCACACATTTCAACCCACCACAAAAACCAATCTTGTCATTTAGATTTTTGTTAGTGATTTGCAGCAACTGTTTTTTAACAACGCCGATGTGAGGAAATAGCACACTGGTTGGGCTAAAAATTATTTTTTACCACAACTGGTGTGCTGTTTCTTCACATCTGAAATCTTGTTATTCCATTCAAACAGCCACCTCCCAGTGCCATCAGACCTCTTCTTTTGGGCTACCTATACTTGCTTCACATTGGACATGATGAAAGCTCAAAAAGTAGTAAGGCTCATTCACACAGTGAAAGTAAAATTAAGTTCTACTATGAATTCAAAATAACAGTTCCAGATATCTACCGAAAATTGTGAAAAAATATAACATAAAATGAAAATATCTGCACTTGACATTACCATTTTGATATCGACATTTCGATATAACGTTGAAAGAAATGTCACCTTTATATATTGATATTTTCTGGGGAAATATTGATATTTTATCAACAGGCCTAATTCCAACAGGATAATGCCCCCTCCTGAAACTCAGCATACTCTGCAAGATGTGTAGCAACTTCCCTGACCAGCACAATCTCTGGACATGTCCCCAATCGAGCACATGTGGGATATGATGAGACTAGAACAGACTCGTCAACTGACAACTCTTACAGAAATACATGAACAGGTCAAGCAGGCATGGCGTAATGTATCCAGGGACAGCATTCACCATCTGTGTGATCGACTGAATGCCAGAGTCAGCATTTGCATTGATGCCTGCAGAGGCTACACCATGTACTAATATCAGTGTTTCAGCATGGGCTGATACCTCAGAACTGCTTGTGCTGTTGATCTGTAAATGTAATCATTTCATGTGCTCCGTATGGACTATTGCAACAATAAATCTTGAGTGAATTTGAAAGCTCTTGAAGGCTATAATTTTTATCCCTGGCAGTGTATTATCACGATACAAAGACTACATGGCTTCAGATATGTGTGTTGTTGCTACAGAAATTTTTTTATTTTTTTTAACCTATCACGATTGCAAAACAAGCAAAAATTATCTTAGCGTGTCATTCGGCTCGAGCACAGTTGTGAATGGCTCGGAGCACCCTAATAACACCACCTACTCTTTTACAGCCAGAAGAGATAGTTCTTTGAGAGACTTCTTTCCTCCTGCACCCTCTCTTGTAAAGTTGTGAAAAGTGGTTAGCAGCAGTGTTGCCAGATTGTGGATAGTTATCAATAAGCAATATGTAAATACTGTGCCTTTTCAACAGTAACTATTGAATTTTAGTAGAATAAAATATTCTTTGAAATCTTTCCCCCACCACTTCCAAATGAGGCACTAAAAATTACTGTGCACGTGATCATGCTGCATACATAAAAAAAAATATGGGTTTGGGACTCCTTGGATTTTTTCTTATCAACTCTGTGCATACCCTGCTTTTACGAAAAGGTTATTCTACAGGACTGGGAGTGAAGCAAGGTGAGATGCCAGGTGACAATTTTAAAATACACTGTGATCTCTCATGATAGAAGCCACAGCCATACATTTCACCAGAGTTCCGGAAGGTGGCATTTGACCGTGTCCACAACCTGGCACATCCAGAGTTAAATGCCATGACTAAATTGTTAACAGACTGTTTTGTGTGGGATCTGGGCTCATACATACCTTCAAGGCCAGTAATGCAAGGTTTGATGCCACATACATGCAGACATTGGATATTTCCTTATGTCTCCAGGGAGGTTCAGTGACATAACGTGTACATGCCTGCCACCTTCAGATGGTTACAAGTGTGTATTCACAGCAGTTAACAGATGCACAAGACAGGCAGTAGCTATACCAGTCAGGCATATCCACCAAGGTGAATGCAAAAACATTTCTCATAAATTGCTTAGCGTGCTTTGGCTGTTATCTCCACATTACAACATACTAGTGCAGCTAATTTGAGTCCAGTCACTTCAATGAACTGTCTAAACTGTGCAGTTTCCAAGCCTACCACACTACAAATTATCATCCTGCGAGCTGTGGAATAGTCGAGAGGTCACTTTCACATGTCACCAAGAGAATTGGATGGAAGTGACTCCTCTGGTCCTCTTAGGACTATGGACTGCATGTAAATCCGGCATTGGTGCACCGTTGACTGCAGTAGTGTATGGGCAGCTCATGAGCATCATGGCAGACTATCTTACACCAGCACCACTGCCATGCTGCATGGAACTACCAATTTAGTATGGCAGATTTGAGAATGTGTTACATGCATCTTATGGCCACTTGCTGCACACTATGAAGAATGCTCTATTTTCGCACGCAATGAATTGATGGACTCTTCCCACATTGTGCTTCACATTTCTATAGTTCTGGCCCTTCTTCAGCCCCCATACACTGTACCTTTCCAAGCATTGTGACATGAAGACCACGAGGTAAAAGTTTTGCAAAATGGCATATGCAGCAAGGTGTCTATAGAAAGAGTTAAACCAACATGCATCATATCGCCATCATTGGACAGCGTGTTGACTACCACGGTCACGTAACACCCTGGCACACTCGTGCAGACCTCAATTACAGGGTCAACGCCTAGCAACCAATCACAGATCACACTTTTGATTGCGCTGGTGCCACTGTCTGCACAAAAGCTAGATGACAAGTTAGTGTCAGGTATCCCTATATTCTGCATGCTCCACACTTTTTTTTTTTTTGGGGGGGGGGGGGGGTGCGATGTCTGTGTGGGAATAAAAGATCAGTTACTTGTGTTTGATATGTTCTGTGAAAGAGTTGATTGCTCCCTGATTGATTTATTGTTCAAACCATAATACATTCATTTTTTTCCTCAATAAAGTAATTAGTGTTGTATATTAAATCAGCATTGGTCATTGTATGTGGGTATTAATTTTGCCTATACCCTAAACAGCCTGTGTGTACTTTTTTCCTCCATTCTTGTCCAATTAACCAAGTGCTCAATTTCTAATGATGTCAATCTCTGAAGACACACAACTCCAGCTTTCCTTTCTCTTAATGCAATATTAATGCTTTGTTCTTGTATTTAGGATTGTAATTGTTATCGAAATTTGGTAGTCCAGGTATATTTGTAACTGAAGGGAGTGCACACTTATCATCCACCATAACAGAAACACCTGGAAAAGCCAGACACCAGTATTTAAAGTAACGAATATTACTGTATTAATGTTGATTACATTTATGGTTTCCATCGTACCCATAAATCGTTTAGTGAAGACAGAAGTCTATTTCCTTATTTGCAAGATGTATATGTTAGATGTATAGTGTGGCTCAGTGGGGGGTCACTCTGCAGATCCAAAGGTGTGTGGATCGATCGCTAGCTGATCCTTGGATTATTTCTGTCACTTATAATATCTTTACATCTGCCAATGATTTGTGCGTACTGGAAACGCTGAGTTGCACTCTGCTTCAGAGTCAATGTTAAACAATAGTTCTTTGTATAACTGTCTGTGCAAGTCAGTTTGAAGATCAGAGGAAAGCAAGAGGATACCACCTCTAAACCAGTCCATTCCCAGGACACCTCAGTGGTGTTTTAACACAAACTTAGTGTTGAGGACAGTTTTACCCTTACATGTTTAGCCTGAATAACATACTTAGGTTTGTTGTTTTGTGAAGACCCAGTTGTACAGGGATAGTCTGTGAACATACTACCATGAGAATCTGGAGCAATAGTAGCTATGCATGTGGGGGCCATTTTCACTTGCAGTACTGAACTGCTTTGAAAGCTTCTCCATCTCTGGTATTTTGTAATGTATTCAAATACAATTTCTTGCAAAATATCGGAAAAATATCACTGGAATTATGTTTAAAAAGAGTAAACACACTTCAGCAAAATTCATACAATTATATTTTGGTCAAAGGTCAATAGATGTGACACTCCTCAAGATGAATGCTTTGCCATGCAAAAAATTTATGTAAAATGTTCCGTGCATGACTTCGGAGATCATTGCTACATCAATCTCACTTACATTCCAATAATAAGCATTGAATAGGGCACTGTAAAT
The DNA here is from genome assembly GCF_023898315.1 of Schistocerca nitens. NCBI lineage: Eukaryota > Metazoa > Arthropoda > Insecta > Orthoptera > Acrididae > Schistocerca > Schistocerca nitens. The sequence continues at coordinate 509,644,592 of NC_064615.1, forward strand.
ATTTTCCACAGTCTCGTTGGTTATATTCATTTTTGGACATCCGATGTGCTCGTCTTCAGTGCATGCAGGGGGGAAAGGAGAGGAGTGGAGGTTAGGATTCTTCAGTGTTTATCAATTTCTATAACTGTTTGACCTAAACCTTTTTTAAGATGTACTGCACCACAGTTTGTCATACACACCCAAAATTGTTAAAACTTCTTTTTTTATGAGTTCACTGCAAACTAACTTTCTTGAACTTCACAGCACACCACATGAAAGTTGCACTTTTTGAAGATAATGGCATTTAGCCAATATTCGCTATGTTAGGCTGAACAGTTGTAGAATGTACCTTCTATAACTAATATCTAATTCTGTTTATATTGATACTGAAGCATTCCACACAAACACACACACCCCTTCTCTCTCTCTCTCTCTCTCTCTCTCTCTCTCTCTCTCTCTCTCTCTCTCTCTGAGAGTTTCCCAGGTATCTGGAAGTCTTGTTATGTCTGCGAATAGCACTATTAAGAAGAATGTAGACAGGAGCAGATTTATATTGTCAGCATTATTTCAGTTTCATTCTACACATTATTACAAAGTAGTAACATCATAGGAAATCAATAATTAAATATTCTGCAATAATAAATAGTTATGTAATGTTGTAAATGGAAATATATACACAAACAACAACAAATCACTTTAGGAAGCAGATGAGGGAAGTGTGAACACAAAGAACCAAAGAAATTTGCCTCCTTATGTGTATTTCAAGAACTATCCCACAGCTGGATATTTTGCTATGTGGGTCTTTGCCACTGTAATGGGCTTAGACTTATTAATTGTGAGGTCTTTTTATGCAATTAGAATTTGTTGTGTCTCAGGTTATTTGTGACTTCCTTTTTATTACTGTTGCAATCCTGTTAATGTATCCTGTCGTTTTTAGTTATGTTTGCTTGTGCAGTAGCATAATCATTCCTTAAGAATTCTTACTTTCTTATAACTTTGTGAAAGCAAAGCTAAGATTTCAAATTCACATAGATCATGGACCATAATTTATTGCTCAGTTGATTCTTTCTCCCCAGCAGAATGGAAGCATAGATAGTACAAGACAGCATAATCTGAGAGTCCATAGATACTTTCTTTTCCATTTATTTTGGCATTTAGAACCTTATGTATGGCAATTCTCTCTGGGGAATAGTTAGCACTTCAGTGCCTTTTAGCACATGTTTTTCAATTAATACTGATTTGTTGTTGCTCAATGTAGTGTATGAGATTGTAATGAACACTATGGTGTGATGATTCTATGATTTTATGTTGAACATTGCTGCATCGTAAAGTCTTGTTTGTTTATTTTCTTTAATACTAATTTTCTTAGAACCTGTGTGCAAAGACTTCCAGCATTTCTTAAGAATATCATTCTTTCTTTTGCAGTCTCATCTGGATACTGCTGATGCAAGGACACTCCGCAGTTCTCTAAAGAGGCGATGTCTAAGAGATCGTAATGATGCATCTTCACGTCCACATACACCTGCATCAACTTGCAAAAGTACTTCTTCTGTTTCACGGTCGAAAATGGGCTTCCATCAGCAAAGAACAAATGGTACAATAACACCTTCGTTACGACGTGTACGAACTCCTGTGCGTACTCCTCTGCGGACACCACCTTCTTCAGCCAGTCGATCGTGTCGACTTACATCAGCCCAGAGGGGGAAATTACCAATTATAATTTGATAAAATACGTAAAACAATTGTACGAATTTGTAATCTTTTGTCTGTGTCCATACATTTAAATAAGTGTTTTTCTAATTTAGTTTTGTAACATATTTTTATATTTTCTTGCACAGAAAAATATTAGAAGAAAATTCACACATAATTACAGCTGATAAACGTGTTTGTTGCAGTATTTTATCAGCAAAACTCGGAGATGGGTTATGTTGATACACACATACCATCATTTGTGAAACTAACTGGCATATACTGTAGTTCACTGTTGAAATTGTCTGTTGGAAATTATCAGTGCAAATATCATCTCCATCATACAGTGAAATACAAATTTTACATTCATTTCAAGGCCTGTCATATTTTACTGTGATCTCTTTTTAAAAATTTTACTAGCTTCATTGTTTACTATTGTAATTAGCATTTTTATATTGTTTACATACAATTTTGGTAGTATTTTGATGTGCCATAAATTTGCCATAACATTTTATTGGGATGAATGTATCAGTATCATCTGCGCTTACGGAACTCTAACATTATATCATACACATGTCTCCCACAATGTAGTATCAGTTGTTCTACTTAATTCTGAACTATTTTCAGTCTCGCGTCTAATGTAAAATCTCAGTTTCACTGTACATACAGAAAATCATACGACACTGTTGTATTTATGTTTTTTGTCTCTGGCTTTTTTATGCAAACCTATCAACATGTGTGTAGTCTCGGAGGATTATTAGCGTCATGTTAATGTCTTTCAGCATGCTGTTGGCACGGCAGCAGTAATGGCAATAACTTCAATACATGGTTGATGCCGTTATCAATAATATTGTGTAAATATCTCTAGATCTCTTATACTAGGTATATATTCTATGTAATGTTAAATTTCTATATTCATTATGTAATATGTCTTCCATTCTGATCTTTATGATATGATGTAAAGGATATGAAGAATTAAAATTTTTCTGGGACATTGCTTTATTTTCTTTAAATAATTTTTTTTTTCTTTAAATAGTGCAATAATGTAATTTACTGGAAGTTAACCTGTATTTGATGGAAACATTGGTAGAAGTGTCATTGAATAGAAAGTGCATGGACTTTACTTTTTTTGCTATTAGTTGTGGCTGTGATGAGTTGCAGGTCGTTGAAATACTATTAGCATTGTTGTGAAGTAAACGTGAATAAATGATTGCCTGTGATCTAATTTTGCAGTGCACTGAAACAGTGATTGACTAACTTCTTTTGGGATTTTTGTTTTCTAGTATCTTAGGTTATTCTAAAAATTTAGTATTTACTTTCATATTTAATATCTGTGACACTCTGTTTTTGTTCAGTAAAAGCAGTATTAAAATTTTTATTACTTTTTTTGCTCAGTTTTAGTGTTTATAACAATAAATTGGCAACTACTTACATAAATGTAGCATGCCTCATTTGTCATTAACAGTAAAATAAAATTATTAATTCTTTATGTGAAAATAATGCATTTTTCATTGACTCTAGTTTAGATATTCTAACGTTTTTCGAGCGACAAGAGACAGTGTGGTATTTGGTTGCAAGGCACATTCATTTCTCAATTCAGTTAACTTGCACGTTGTGTGTAGCCGATCCTCTTCTCTGGGTAATCCGCTACATTGATCTCCCACAAGCTTCTTTTCCGAAGACTATAGCTGGTTAAAGGAATTTATTAAAATACTTTTCTATCCTTGAAATAATTTTTGTACTCATATAATACTTTTCAGTTCAATCACTTTATATTTTCAGTTTTCACAGAGAATAATTTCTGCAAGCTAACTTATTCCTTACACGTTGGACTCATTTACACATATTCAAATAGTATACATGTGTCTTTCTTCATTCACAGCCGAGACATGAAAAAATTCAAAAGTCTCTAGTCTCAAGCAAGTCCAATACATGAATGTGCTTAAAAATCTATATTCGATTGTTCATTAGGCTTTTTTTCTCAATCACCACAGACACTAACACCTCAAAGAATATGACATAATTACTCATCGAGTGCTCCTCGTGCCTTCTGTGGCGCTGGCGGCAAACACTTTTCATCATTGACTTGCCCCTCTTACAGTCTTCTAATAACAAATTTCCAACCTGCACATAGAAGCAGATAGATCGGTAGAAACGTTCTCGCTCTCCTGCATTCCAACCTAAAATATCGGGTGTTCGTGACGGTTGAAGGCTGAGTGTTTCTAGAATTTACACCGAAATTCTTGAGGCACTACAATATTTGTTCTTTATATAATTATGAAACTGTATTACTCATTTTGCATTACATCTGCTTGTAGTGTTATTGCTACTGGGCAGACAGCAGTAGTACCTTGGAGAAATACTGACAGTATTGCTTCATGTGTTTGCCTGTGCAGCTGGACACTGTGTGTCTAACTCCTTCACAAAGAGAGACAGTACAGTTGAGTACTGTTTTGTGATGGAGGACTGAAACCAAACCCATTGTGAAATATGACTGAGAAGATACAGGTTGTCCAGAATTAAAGTTCCAATTTCAAAGTGCTGCAAAAAGAGAACCACTGATCTGAAGGACATCAGATTTGAATAGCGTATTATTGTCGCAGGGGGAAACATCACTGGGGTGGGGGGATAACTTACTGAAAATTGTACAAATAGATGATGTCATTAGTGTCAGAATATGCACACTAGCAGACACGTAGCACACAGCTGTTCCCTCCAAGACACCCAACATGCCTGTCTTCATGAAGGAATGCATGCTGCTGGTAAAGATCTTTTAGAAGAACAGTGACTGTACGCCAGTAGCCCTGCAGAAGTCCCAGATGTTCAAGAGTATTAAAATAGGCATTGGTCCAATGTCTGCCAAGTGCTGGAGGAAATGATTATAAAATTCAAAAAGACAGATTCTTTTGAAATGCAAGGAGGAAAGTTGTTGATCCGATGCCTGATGAAGATATGGCCACAACAGTGCAGGAGGGACTGAGCAATGGTGTGCAGATATGCAGTGCAGGGAGAATTGCCCAAATGTTGGACGAGCCTCCATGTACAGTGCGTAAAATCCTACAAAACATTGTGCATTGCTGTCCATACGAAATCACCCATGTTCGAGTTGCTTCCTGTTGACCTCCCAGGGAGACAAATGCTCACTCTGGTATTTTTTCTCACGTGGATGTGGACAGTGAATGGCTATGGAAAATTCTGTTGACAGATGAAGCCCTTTCCTTCTCCAAGAACATGTCAATACACAATTTCTGGATGTAGGCAGCAGAAAATCTGCACCCACATCAACTGATAGCACTTCATTCTGCAAAGATGACTCTGTTGAGCAGGTTGACAGCATTGTTCATTGTAAGGCGATATTTTTTTCAATGAAATGAGTCCTGTGGATCCTGCTATGTGTACCATCACTGATAAATGCTATGAGAGAGTTATGTGCACCAATGTCATTCTAATCTTTCAACAGCATGGATGTGTGGGTAGGATTATTTGCAAGACGGTGCTCCTCCACACATTGCACGGCCAGTGAAGCAGGCACCGCAGAAGTGCTTCGGAAATGTTAGAATTATCAGCTGTTATTTCCCTATAGCCTCACCATCCAAATCACATCATCTTAATCCGTGTGACTTCTGGCTGTGGGGTTATGTGAAAGATGTGTTCAGCTCTCCATTTACGAATGTAACTGAACTGAAGGCATGTATTGCACAACACATGGTGAACTTGACCCCTGAGACACTCCGATCTGCTGTGGACCATGCTGTTTTTCAAATTTAGCTTGTGTTGGAAAACTGTGGACAGCATGTTGAACATGTCAGTTTGCTTTTTATACGGTCTTTGGCCCCAGGACAATTAAGAACCTGTGTCACTTTGCTTTTTGTGCCTTTTTGGTCCGAGGACAACTAAAAGCCAATTTTTTCCACCTGGTGTAGTACAAACTTGCCATGGTGGATGGGTTTACCCACTTAACGGTGCCACAACTGTTGACTAGCAAACTTGTGCAGTCATGCCGCATTGAACAGTATGGGTAGTGTAATGTGCAACTCAAACCATAGCCGTCGTATTGCAAGTCATTTGTAACTGACACCATTTCCATTAAGATGCTTACAGCACCATGTATTGGTAAAATTTTCGTCCCCCCCTCCCCTTGACGTTTTCTCCTGCATCAATAATATACTGTTCAAATTTTGTGTTATTATGAGCAGTGGTTTTCTGTCTACAGCATTTTGGAATTGGAACTTCAATTAATGACATATTGTGTTTGTTGAAGAAGTTGCATAGACATTTTTACAATCCATCATTAACAAGTACAAGAGTAGAGTGTGCCCTTTCAACACTGTTATCCAACGACAACTCAGGCAGAGGGTGGAGAGAGCACATTTTTCAATCGACAGTCCTGTGGACTTCATAGTTATTAGTTAGTTCCCTTACATTAAGTAACAACACACAATCTGCATTCAATGTGTCTGTATTGTTCAAAATTGGTTTTCATTCGTTGACTTCTGAAAACGTTAGTTTCGCACTTTATGATGTGAAAATCTGCTCTCTGTGGAGTATACATTGTTTTGATCGCATGTGAGATCTTAAAAGTGTATGTGGCACTCAGATCCTAAACCAAAAACCTGTCTTTTACAAGCAAAGTGCTACCAATTGCACATGGGTGTAACTCACAGACGTCAACTTGATGAATTTGTTAGGAGTAAGGAAAAGCATGCTGCAAATTATAGCTATGAATTGTTTCATGAGCTGTGCTCTGATGGCAAAATTGATGCTAGCACATTATCTAAAATTGGTAAGTGTCCACATGTCCAACTCCCGTTTTGTCACATTGTGTTTTGTGATGACTCTCGTGCAGTTCATTCAGTATTGGTGGAACTGAATAATATTAGAAAATTTTCCCCTTAAAACTGTGCTTATGCACCTATGTAATACCAAAACTTAACTTGCAGACTACCCTGACCATATGTAGTATCAGCCACTGTGAGTGAGTTTTGTCACATTCTGAGATACCACATTGGTTGTACACTCAGGACACTTGAGGTGTGAGGTAAGTGCTTAACAATACCTCGATCCAAAATATGCTAATGTGGGTAGACAAATTATTTATTTGAAAACTGTATAGTCATTTGTACCGTACTTTATTAATTGCAAAAAAAAAAATCAGATAATTAGAAACGGGAAAGAATAGTTATATATTTCACCACAAAAAACCAATAACTTCTTGTAAAACTGAGGAAATACATTCAAAAGTTAGTACAATTCGCAGCCAAAAAACTGCTATTTAGAAATGATAATGTTCAGTATTTAAAAAACTGCACACCATAAGAATTTTCATCAAAAGCAGCACTACAAGGATCAAAATTACTCACTTAACCACCTTACAGATGTTTTGCTTAAGAGCTTTCATTAATTTCAGTGACTATTTTGTGTAATATGATGACTTATACACTCAAACAAGCTGTATGTCTCTTATCTTACATTCTTTTCCATTGAAGGCTCTCTCTTTTTCATAGTGAGATTTATGCGCCTCATGGTAACCCATGTGTAGGAAAATTTGTGACCATACCAATGTATTTTCATTGACTTGTAGCAAATTAAGGTTGCTGCTTATATCGTGTATGTTTCTTTGTACTGAGCGAGGTGGCGCAGTGGTTAGCACACTGGACTCGCATTCGGAAGGACGACGATTCAATCCCGCATCCGGCCATCCTGATTTAGGGTTTCCGTGATTTCCCTAAAGCACTCCAGGCAAATGCCGGGATGGTTCCTTTGAAAGGGCACGGCCGACTTCCTTCCCCATCCTTCCCTAATCCTATGAGACCAATAACCTCGCTGTTTGGTCTCTTCCCCCAAACAACCAACCAACCAACGTTTCTTTGTAATAAACAAATTATCTTTTCTACATACAACGATTTAGTAATTTTTCATTAATCTAACAAGAGGAGGCCATGGCATTGGGATGACAGATTTGCTTCAAACTTTGTACACCTTTAGTAGGCCATTAAAACAACATAATGTGCAAGTAATAAGGTGCACTACTCTGGCAATTCCGAGAAAATCGGAAGAGAAGTGTTACTTGTTTATTATGTGTCTGTGTGAAGGTGCCGATCATAAGTCATCGTTATGGTCAGGTGGATAGAATCCGCACATGACAAGAAAATCGTGGCTGCGGCGACAGTCCGAATGCCACTAATACTTATTTTTTAATTCATGTTTTTTCATCACTGGTCATATTATTTAATGTATATGACATTTGAGAGGTAATATAATGAAAAAGAGAGACACGTGTATTTACATAGTATTTGCTTCAAGTTCCAGTTTATGTTTTCCATGTCTGTATGACAAATACCATCCCACAATGCATGGGGTCAGGAGCACATCCAACGCGTAGTTGTACATTACTCTTGTGGTCTGGCACAGTGTGATTTACTATATTACTCGTTGTGAATGTCATTCGCATAATTATTTATGGAGATTTGACTAGGGCTTTCCAGGCCTGTCCCTCATCGTTGAAAATTTAATTACAAATAGTAAATAATCAAATAACATGTGAAATTCACTACAACTTAATGGAAATGCAAGTGGTTCGTTTCTTTTTTTTTTTCCCCTCCCTGTTATATTACAGGTCAAATGTCATATAAATTAAATTATTTGACCAGTGATGAAAAAAATATAGATCAAAAAATAAGTGTTTGCGGGATTCAGGCTATCGCCTCACTTACGATTCTCTTGCAAAGTGCAAACGCTGACTACTTGTTGGCAATGACTTTATACAATATATACCTTTGCATGTCTACATCAGTTACATAACAGATGCGAAAAAATTTTCTTGCGATTTTCTCGGAATTGCCAGAGTAGTGCACCTCACTAATTGCACATTATGTTGTTTTAATGGCCTACTAAAGGTGTACAAAGTTTGAGGTAAATCTGTAAACATCGAGGCCTCACCTTGTAAATATATTTCACTTCTATTTCTTTGTGTATCTTTCGAAAGGAAAGGTTTAACTTACAAAAATGTGTCATCAGTGTACTTGAACAATCTAACACAGCAAATTGAAAAAAGGGCACTTTTCATGTGTTAGCGGCAACTTTCAAAGGGCGTGTCATGTCTGTCATTTGCCAAAAGTTTTATTTTTGGGTGTGCATTGTGACATGCTCCAGAGGAGAGTAAGAGTCACAGTTCTAAAAACATTTTCATTAAATCAGTTGCATTAATACTGTAATTGTGGCAGACTGAAGGTTGTAGATATTAAATGTCTTAACTATATCGTATTTTTTATGTATTGATACTTGTGGAAGTATATAGTTCACTTTCAAAATGTGGTTGGCCATGGTATTAACAGCTGCTGTAAAAGTAGATTCTTGATAAAGTTAACGTGAATGCAGCTAATGAAGCAATGCGTGTTTCATTTTAACCACTTAAAACATCATCAAAGGCAGGTTTTTCTCATATACATAAACATGTAATACAGTACCTGATATTAAAAACTCACTCAGTTTAATGTGGATTACACTTACAGTTATTGACGTTTACAGAAAATCGTTTAGCGCACAGTTGCCCACAGCGTGCTAAATCTCATGCGTGCAGCCCAGGACTAGGTCTGCCTCGTCACCACTGGATACATACCAGCTTCATTAATTCCATCCCAGCCTCTCTTGGAACTACTCGGTATGATATGATATTTCATTTAGCAGTGCAATGTACCACTTTTTTTTTTTTTTTTTTCTCAATTGTATTTCATTCGTCACAACTTAATTCAGTTCAGCCGAACTTTAGTGGCAGTGCTGTTTCTTCTTCATTGTCTGCTCATGGTACAAATTAAGTTCATAAGAAAAGTTGCTGTTGCAATAGAACATAACTCTCAAAAAGAGGAGTCTAGCCACTTTTTGTCACAAGGCTTTAGAAATGAATGGCAGTCACATTTCTTTTTGAAAAAGAAGGATGAGAATTTTCAATGTATTATGCAGTTGCCTAGTTGCTGGACTCCATATATTGTCTATAGAGTGGCATATTGCAACACAATACAGAGAGGATTTAAAGATTTAGTTGGTGATGAATTAACAAACAAGTTCACAGATCTAAAAAGATGCAGTGCTGTAAACCAAACCAATCCCAACGTGAGTACCCCACGCAAAACATTGTGTTTCTGCTGTTTGTATTTGTATGTATTTACTTGTATAAATGCACCGTATTTATAATTCATTGCTTGTTTCTAATTTTTAGGTGCTAACCATCAGTAAAGGCCCATCTTTAAAAGCAAACTACAAAATAACACTTCACATTATGAGATCAAATTTGCCTTTCAGCAATGGTGAGCTCATCAAAGTGTGTATTATTGAGATATCGGAACTAGTTACACCTTTGAAGATACAGAAATTTTGCGAAATTAATTTTTTGTCACAGTCACTCAAAACGTAGCTGTCATGTTAGTGGATGTCTACAGGCAGTTAACTGATAATGCCAGCAAGTTCATTGTATTTCCAGTTGCTTTGGGTGAGGCGACAAGTGCCATGGGCTCGACACAACTTGCGATTTATGTTCACAGAGTCGACACCAATTTGCACAGGACAGAGGAAGCTTTGAGATAATTAAAGGCATAACAATGGGCATCAACTTGCTGAAAACTGCTGAAGAGGCAACTGAATCCAATGACATGAATTGGGAAGTGTTGGTCTCAGATACAACCTACAGAGCACTATTGAATCTAGGGCCATCACATAGGCTTTTAGCACTGTTGGGCAAAATATTACTTCTACACCTACATGACTAATCTGCAGTTCACACTTAAATGTTTGGGAGCAGGTGTATGGAACCACCTTGTGACTATTTATCTGCCATTCCATTCCCGAACAGTGTGTGGGAAAAACAAACATTTAAATCTTTATGTGCAAGCTTTGATGTCTTTTGTTTCATTGTGATGCTCATTTCTCCCTAATTAGATGGGCACCAATAAAATATTTTTGCATTTGGAGAGGAAAGTTGGTGGCTGAAATTTCATGAAAAGATCTCGCCATGAGGAAAATACCCGTCTTTTAATGATAGCCACCCTAACTCACATATAATATCTGTTGTGCTCTTTCTCCTGTTTCATGATAATACAAAATGAGCTGCCCTTCTTTGAAATTTTTCAGTGTCCTCCATTAATCCTATCTGGTAATGACCTAATATTGCAATGCCTGTGTCATTACGAAGTAATGTTCCTTTGGACATGCACGCATGCAAATTTTCATTGTTGTCACTCCGTTATGCATCTGTTGGTTGCTCATATTCACAACTGCAAATAAGTTCCATGCACAGCAATATGCCAGGAGAGGATGGAGAAGTGTAGTGCAGGCATCTCTTTAGTAAATATGTGACATCCTCTAAGTACACTGTAAATAAAACAGTCTTTGGTTCACATTCCACACATTCTATGTGTGATGATTCCAATATAATTGTTAATTTGTTCGTATTTGTAATCCCTTGGTATTTAGTTGAATTTAGAGCCTTTAGATTTGTATGTGTTATCATGTACTTTTGTGGATGACGTCACAACTTTTGGTATTTAAAATCAATTGGCATTTTCACAACATGCAGATATCTAAATTACTTTGCAATTGGTTTTGATCTTCTGATGACTTTACTAGGTGGTAAATGACAGCGTTATCTGCAAACAATCTAAGAAGGGCTGCTCATATTGGCTTCTAAAACATTTTATAGATTAGCAAAGCAGAAGGCCTAATGTATGTTGGATGGTACCAGGAACTGGACATCTGAGTTGTCTGGATAATTTGACAAATTCAGAACCAGACGGTTTGCGATTCAAAAGTGGCGTTTATTGCTCCAAACCTATTCACTAAGGGGCGAAGAAGTTTTGCATTCTGCAGCAACAGAGAGCTAGCACAGCCAGACTGACGGCATATCCGCTGGGAAACACATCTGGTCAGGAGGAGAGCTAGCAGGCAAAAGACCGACCTGGTGGTACCATGGCACTCTCGCCAGTCCGTTTTACGTCCTGACATGACTGGTACTTCCATTACCTGGTCAAGGGGCACTTTGCATGTCCCTTGATCAGCAATACTGTCATAGTAGCATCCCAGGCTTAGCAGCTCTTGTTGTGGGAACACTGCCCACATGAACTGACCATGGGTAGCTGCAGATCTGGCAGCATCCGGTATCGCACCAGACCACACCTGCTGCTCAAACACAAGACACGGTTACAGATGAGTCAAATGTAATAATGTAAAATTTGAAAAAAAAGGAAAGAAAAAAAATATCTCAATCCTTTCTCTAACCCTCAGTCTCAATGCTAAACGCGCACACTCCCTCCCTCTTCCACAGGAGCCCAATTACAGGTGTTAAGTTTAATTTTAGCAAGTATATAAGATGGCAAAAGTTAAGGGCTCCCTGGAGAGTTGGCCAACGTTTAGTAAAGCGACTTAATCTAGAGAAGGGACTAATGAGTTTGAACAACCTCTTGAGAGACTGGCAAAAGGGACATAGGTTACAATAGTTTTCAGTGTTGTCTTCATGTAATAGCATTAAGTGAATTTCACATAAGAGTTGTTCGACCACTCAGTTTCAACAATTAAGGAGACAGTGTCTCTGGGTTTTGCCTGATGTGTTGCTGTTAGAGTGGGAGCAGGACCAGGATGGGGTGGTGCGAGGGCAGGCAGCAGGCGTAGCTGGGCAACGGCTGGCTGGTGTGCAGCAATGCCCAGGCACAGCAATGCTGAACTGTGGTTAAGATCAACAGTGCTGGTGGTGCCACAGAAGGTTCGGCAGATGTGACGAACAGGCCTGGCAGGAGACTGCAACACTCAGTGACACGGGCACGTCAGTGGGGTGCATAGAAGGACGCCAGTATAAAGGGGGAGAAAGTTTACAAATAATAGTGCCACAAACTATTGTTAGTCTACAGTAAGTTACTGAATAGTGGCTGTATCATAATTCAGTGACAAGAAGTTGCAAAACTCGCTTTTTAGATGATATAGATTATGCATTATTTTGTATTTTGACCACATAAATTACTAAAACATCGTTAACTTGTTTGCTACTCAGCATTACTAGGTTCCCTTTCTGCAAAGTTACATGTTCACATAACATAAGACGTGAGGCTTTTTGGCATTCAAATTATAAAACTATCTAATTTCTAAATCTTAACCTAACAGGGAAGAGGGGGTCATACCTGATAGATATCATACCCAAAAATGTATTACCCATGGTACTCTCCAGGTGGCTGCTGTTCAAATATTACCGGAGGCTAATCTTTACAACATCTGTGGTATCCTCACGTATACACAACCCAGATAACAAAGCAGACTAGCTCAGAGTTAAAGGAGCAGGCAGATGGGGCACTAGGGATAACCACTTGGTGTACAAAATCCTTAGAGCTCTATCCAGCAGTATGTACAGACGAATGGTCTAGAGTGACATGACGTCATTCATGAACTAATAAATCATTGATAGATTTTAAAAGACCGACTTTGGTATAATTTGGCGAAACTTGGAGGTTGTCAGGGTGGGGCAACACGATGGAAAGCTCAGGCAAGCAAAGTGGGGATAATTAGATATTAGCGTCATGTACTTAGGTCAGTTGGACAGATAGCTTGCTAGTAGTTATGCCTGTGTCACAGGAGGAGCTGTTGAAGAGTAATATTCTGCCAGTCAGTGGGTCCATGACAAAAATGCACGATCATAACAAAGCAGGGCTACTATAGTGGGTTATGCACAGTATGTAGTGAGCCATTGCCAGCAGCGGCTAACCGAGGTTCACGTATCATGATGACAGTGCGAGGACAAGGGGGTATCCACTACAAACAGTGTGGTCTCACAGTCTTTCATCCCTGTGCTAAGGGATAAGGTAGAACATACACTATGTGATCAAAAGTATCCGAACATCTGGCTGAAAATGACTTACAAGCTCATGGCGCTCTCCATTGGTAATGCTGGAGTTAAATACGGTGTTGGCCCACCCTTAGCCTTGATGACAGCTTCCACTCTCACAGGCCTACTTTCAGTCAGGTGCTGGAAGATTTCTTGGAGAATGGCAGCCCATTCTTCATGGAGTGCTGCACTGAGGAGAGGTATCAACGTCAGTCAGTGAGGCCTGGCACGAAGTCAGCGTTCCAAAACATCCCAAAGGTGGGGATGTTTGTCATGTAACAATTCCGCCACAGGCTGTGCATTATGAACAGGTGCTTGATCATGTTGAAAGATGCAATCACCATCGCCAAATTGCTCTTCAACAGTGGGAAGCAAAAAGGTGCTTAAAACATCAATGTAGGCCTGATCTGTGATAGTGCCATGCAAAACAACAAGGAGTTCAAGCCCCCTCCATGAAAAACTTGACCACACTATAACACCACCGCCTCCAAATTTTACTGTTGGTACTACACACACTGGCAGATGATGATCACCGGGCATTCGCCATACCCACACCCTGCTATCGGATCGCCACATTGGGTACCGTGATTCGCGTCACTCCACACAATGTTTTTCCACTGTCCAATCGTCCAACGTTTATGCTCCTTACACCAAGTGAGGCATCATTTGCCATTTATCGGCATGATGTGTGACTTATGAGCAGCCACTCAACCATGAAATCCAAGTTTTCTCACCTCCTGCCTAACTGTCATAGTACTTTCAGTGGATTCTGATGCAGTTTGGAATTCCTGTTTGATGGTCTGGAAAGATGTCTGCAAATTACACGTTATGACCCTCTTCAACTGTCAGTGGTCTCTTGTCAGTCAACAGACAAGGTCAACCTGTACTCTTTTGTGCTGCATGTGTCCCTTCACGTTTCTACTTCACTATTACATAGGAAAAAGTGGACCTAGGGATGTTTAGGAATGTGGAAATCTCGCGTACAGATGTATGAGACACCCAACTGCCTGACCACGTTCGAAGTCTGTGAGTTCCGCAGAGCATTCCATTCTGCTCTCTCACAATATCTAATGACTACTGAGATTGCTGATATGGAGTACCTGCCAGTAGGTGGCAGCACATTGCACCTAATATTAAAAACATATGTTTTGGGGGTGTCCAGATACTTTTGATCACATAGTGTAAGTAATAACTGGTGTGAAAATAAGACTGAAGAACATAGTGTGGTTGGCAGTCTTTGTCATGTCTAAAATATCTTTGGTTTGCCCGACGAATGTTTCTGAGCAGCCTTGCAGCCAACCAGGGTGGAGTGAAGGCAGTAACGTTCCGATTTGCAATTTGCTCAAGAGACAGGTAATGATATCTGCACATCTAGCATGTATAAAGACCGCAACAGTTATACCTTGGCAGCTGTGTTGTAGTATGAGTTGACTCCCATATGGGGTAAATCATCTGCAACAGTTGGAAAGAGATTCTGTAGAAAAGTTGAGGCAGGCACTAGGCTAGGACTGGGCCTCTGTTGTAACACTAATTGAATGACAACATGTCATTGGGTTGCAAGCGTATTGTGCAACAGGATTTGTAACGCTTTGGTTACTTCTGAAGTGGTGGTCAAGTTCAACAACTTGTACACAGTGACTGTTTCATGCTGGATCAAGTTCTTAAGTTCTTCTTATTGTTGTACCATCTCAGTAGCAACACCTTATATTTGTCTGGCAGTGGCCAAGAGGTTATCATCAGTGTGGGAGAGTTGTATGTGCTGGTATACAAGAGTCTCATGATTTTGAGCAGCCAGATACGTAAGCTGATGGAGGGCTTTGTTCTGTCGATTGGCATCATCCTGACCAGCGGCACAAAATATTGTTTTTAAGTATATCTCTGGCTGCATTGAACCAGGCTCACTTGACTGATGGAGCAGCACTGCATCCAAAATACTTCGCAGTTGGTATTGGGTAGTGAGAAGCATTTGTGTCACATCCCATAGCAGTTCACGTGCGAAGCTGGCTGGTGACTTGCTGCGAGGTTACCTTTTCTTCCTATAGTGCAGTCAAGTCTATGTCAGCCATTATTTCTACTCGATGGGGAGTGTACAACAAATTATCATACTATTGAATGTTATACCCAATTATCAGGGGAGTTCCTGGAAGTTTGGCAAACCCGTAACACCAACAACAAAGCAAACACAATGTAGCATATCACTGTAAACACTGATGATGGCAGATGAAGGTGCAAACAGCTCAGGATGCCTCGGCAAGTGTAATTTCACCAATTCACATTGTTCTAGTGGTGGCTGTGGCTAGCACATGTCCAGCACCTAAAAGGTAATACATGATGTCAGTGATGCAGACAAATTCTGTCGCTTCTTTCATGCCCAATGATTAACAGAAACCTGTAGATATATATTCAACACAAGAAACCTGACAGTTAAAAATTAGTACTTACCTGTGCATTGCTAAATGAACTGCTAGAAGTGGTAATGGTTGTGTTGCACTGATGTGGTATCACTACATATGGTGACTGTATGTTCACAAGTTGAACCACATCCATAGGTACAGTGGGAGTAACCTGAGTCATCCAAAGGAGTGGATGGAGGTGATCAGTCAGCAAAATTGATCAGAAATCGATTAAGCACAAATTGGCAAATTAGCATGGGGCTCTGGTTTGATGGTTAGTATTAGCCAAGTACAAGATCGGATAATAGTGCTGTCAGTGTCAATGGGCAAAATAGCGGGGCCTACAACTGTATATAAAATATTTTCAGACAGTCATCAAGAGCCCCATCAATTCACAGAGAAAAGAAGGCGATCAGAAATGTAATTACATATGTGAGCATGAGTGTAAAGTGTGCCACATTAAACCATGTGAATAATAACTTTTGGGCAGTGTTGTATAGTGTAGAACCTTGTGTTCATTAGAGCAGGCATAGTTGGTGGAATTGCGTGGTAATGTGGTTAGAAACGTAATATTTTGTGGTTCTGGGGATTCAGTGAGCCTGTAAAGGATTATAATTTTTACAATTAATGAGTAGTTTAAAGAACTGTGTATAAAGTGTGCTGTGCATTACCTAGGAACATTCTGATATTGCGCCATAGCATTGTATTTTTTGTAAATACATGTAGGTACTGACATAATTACAGGGAATTTCATGGTACTCACTTGGAGTCCTTTGGAAAGAATACATTAAGTTTACTTCAGAAGCCTGTATATTGAAGTGGTCAGCTTCCTAAGTGACTGTTAGGAAACTGAGCACACAAGTTGAGTGGGACAAGTTCAGTGCAAAGGGATCGGAAAGTCAATGATATGAGGCTAGTGGAACTTGTTTTAACCCTTGTTACTAGTGCGGGTTGAATCTGACAATCAGTACTTAATAGGAAGGAAGCATATTGTGCGTCATTTCAGAGAAATCTGACAAAAACCGGGCTACAGGTCTGAAATGTTCTTAGAAGATTATGCATAACAGTGTGTGACATAAGAAGACGTGAGATGGATGTGTGGCTGCATACTACACCATGCACTCTTATGGTGATATGAGGCATGGTGCACTGCGACTCTGTCACTAGTGCATTACTCATATGCATCGTTGTGACTAGTATACACAGCAAACTAACCAGGAAAGTACTTGGGCTCGAACAAACACAAATACACCAAAATCATGTGAGAAATAATGTAAAACTCTCTTATTGCACTAGTGATACTCCCGCATCTGCAAAACTCTGCAGTCGTCCGTTAGAGGCCTCTGCGTATGCCACGCCGCATTACACACTGACCTGCCAGTATGCCAGTCGGGACCAGTAGGGATGGTGCAGTGTGCCTCTGAAGTTGCGTTTTGTGACATTATTTGTTTAGTGAAGCGTCAAGATGGCTCGGCGATTGGTAATCAATCCTGCTAATGTATTGCGATTGGTTGAGATGAAGTTACGAAGAACCCTTCTTTTTGAAGATGGTATTGGTGTAGAAGACAAATCATTCACATGTTTTCTGGTATCTGTTATAGTGCAGAAATATGAGCATAAGTTAGAAACAGTTACTGTTGTAACACTAACGCATAATGATGATGATAGGGATGATAATGACGAACAACTCATTACAAACAGTAGTGCTACGCCAAGTGCGGGAAGAGGTGATGGAAGCAGTGACAGTGAATACCAACCGTCTCCCAAGAAGAAGGTTAAAGTTGCAAGTATCATCACGACGTTTGATGACAACACACTGGAGAACATGTACAATGATTATTATGTAAGAGGTTTCGACACATACGACAAGCTTCTGAAAAGATACACTAAACTGAAGTCTGAAAGCAATATTAAAAACATACTGGATTACGTGGCAAAGAAAAGAGAAGCAAATACAGTTTTCAAAGGAAATCGTACACTGCTGTTCAAGACTATCAAGGAGCGTGTAATGGCGAAATTCAATGAAGCGCGAGAATGCGGTTCCACCGTTCATTATTGGCATTTACAACATTGGGCATTGGACATAGCCAGAAATCTCGGGTGTACAAACTTTACAGCTTCACTAGGATTTATTACTAATTTGAAAAAGAAGTTTAGGATAACATCATGCCGTTTCACTATGCTCCAAGCACGAAAAGATAAGGATGACAAAGAAGAGCTGATTGGAAGAGCTCATACGTTTGTTGCTGGCGTCAATGAGCATATCACGAGAGAAAACATCGATATTAGTTCTGTATGGAACTGTGATCAGAGTCAGTTCAACTATGAACTTTCTTGTGACAGAACACTATTCATGAAAGGGGGGAGAAATACTGTCGCGATGTTGCAATCAATTAACTGTGCAACACATAGTTACAAGACTGTCGTTACTATATCAATGGATGGACGATTGGCAGACAAACTCTATATTTGCTTCCAAGAATCCAGTGGAAAGTTTGGACCCCACGTGTCAAGGGAAATAGAAACACGATGCCCTCCAAATGTCATCGTTGATGCAAGTATGAGTGGGAAGATGACGAAACAACATCTGAAGACGTTTTTTCTGTCAGTTTTGAATCCACATTTGTCGAGAAAGTCATTACTACTTTGTGACTCCTGGTCTGGACATAAGGATGAACGAGTACTACTGGAAGCATCTGGCAGAAAACATGTAAATTTAAAAATCATTCCGCCTAAAACTACAAAATATGCACAACCTCTGGATGTATATTTCTTCAGGCAATATAAAATATATGCCAAGAGAATAACAGACTTCATTTAACTATGTTCCAGTAATATGCAGCCGAAATTGCACGACAGATTCTTTATCATGAATATGCATTCTGTCATTTACAATTAGTTATCTGTGGGAGTATACAGACCAATGCTTCATTATGCGTGGCAGAATGCTGGCTACGATATTGGCGAATCAGTGAACAACTTCAAAAGTGTCATTGACGTGGTGTTCAACACTGATATTATAGAAAGTGCAAATACACCATGCGATCAACTTTCATTTCTTCACTGTGCGTTTTGCAGTCATTCGTATTGCTCAGAGCATTTTATTGACATTCCGCATTTACATTTATAGTTAAGATTGCTGCATTGCGTGTGGCGTCTACAATTACATCTACAGTGATATCTAGAGCATGACTGCAGAGTTTTGCAGAAAAACGACACCCACCAGCACATTCAGAGGTACATAATGGTCCTGTAACCAAACGTTCATACAGATCTGTTTGTTCGAGCCCAAGTACTTTCCTGGTAGGACACCAAAAGAAAATCTATTAAAAGGGCTGGGTAACCACTTAGGATTCATAGGTTCTCAAACACAATAGTGGTAGTAACGATGCATATGATGACATAATTAAACAATAGTCAAATAATATGGGAGACAGGTACTCTGGTACATGAAAGAATGTAATGTAGTCACAAGGTTAGCTAGTATGATTTGTGATGAACATCTGGTTGGACTCACAGCATCCCAAGCAAACCAAAACGTTGTATCCCACACTGGCTCACTCACTATGTGGCAAACCAGATTCATGTGCTCACACTTGTCATAAGATATACTGTAGTTGATGGAGGCAGGTTGGGTTCAGTGAAGTGAACAGCAGGTTGTCCTTTCTGAGGAACATACGCCAGGAGTAAGTAAATAGAATAAAAAGAACAATGGATAGGGCATGACAATATTGTCAGTCCAGCAAATGCAAAAGATGTTATTAGACACTGCAGGGTATTGTAATTAGAGGAGAAGTTAACCAAAGTGTTAGAGATAAACAAGGTTTTAACCTCCCAAAATTGGAAGCTCCAGATATGAGTAAATCTGTGGGGTGAATGAGAAGCTGAATGCCTGGGGCTTAGAAGAAGGAATCAGTAAATTGTTAGATACAAATAAAATCTTCCAAGACAACAACAACAGTGTGCAACATGACAATAGAACTCATTCTGTGTATTCCATGAGTCTGCTTTGCTGAAAATGTGATAACCTATTAGTGTAGTTGTGTTATGGTATGTGTGTACACAACCATAATTGTCATAGTAAGACACAGGTAATGACTCCAAAATTACACATGTAGCATTGTAGTAGTGGCTGATGCCTAATAAAGGCAAATCTGAATGGCATCTTAGTTTCACACTGACAGTTCAGAAGGAATTTTTTTTTTAATGTCGTGTGACTAGGACCTCCCATCGGGTTGACAGTTCACCGGGTGCAAGTCTTTCGATTTGACGCCACTTCGGCGACTTGCGCATTGATGGGGATGAAATGATGATGATTGGGACAACACAAAACCCAGTCCTTGAGCAGAGAAAATCTCCGACTCAGCCGGGAATTGAACCTGGGCCCTTAGGATTGACATACATGACGACATCGATTGCATGTAAATGCTTAAAGATGGATAAATAAATAAATAAATAAAAATTAAAAATTCTGTCGCGCTGACCACTCAGCTACTGGGGGCAGACAGAAGGAAATGTTTTACTCATATTTAAGTAAAACAGCAGACCATGGAGCCCGTGTATAACTAAATGGTTGAAAAGTTCTTGAGGACCATGTGTATTGGTGACATGTGAGGCAGCACTTGCTCTGAGATTTTTAAGTTATGGTTGAGTACAGTACAACGTATTGCAAGTAGCGCTGCTACAGGAAGCAGCCTATTGGTTTGTATCCATTCCGATGCAAGCAACGATAATAAAGAGGTGCATAAGACTAAGGGAAGTGTAATACCTTTACTGCTGAATGCATAATCAGGCAGGAAGGTGGTTATCGGTCTCCATATGTGCTGCATGT
The DNA here is from genome assembly GCF_023898315.1 of Schistocerca nitens. Taxonomy (NCBI): domain Eukaryota; kingdom Metazoa; phylum Arthropoda; class Insecta; order Orthoptera; family Acrididae; genus Schistocerca; species Schistocerca nitens. The sequence continues at coordinate 509,665,341 of NC_064615.1, forward strand.
AGCAAGTTTCTCCCCAAAAAGTAGTCTCCGTTTGTAACACTGTCATTGTGCTACATTACATATCATCCTATTGGTACATACTAAATTTTTACTGGGAAGTCATGCAGTATGAGATGTGTCCTTCATATAAAAGTGTCAGGGAAAGAAATCAAACACAATGAAGCATTAATGAAAGAAGTAGTACATAAGGGCAAGTAAATAAACAAGTAAAAAGAGAGGTCACAGTAAACCCTGTATAAGTAAATAAGAATGTGTATTACGTGAATGATTAGCTTGGGGCTTGTGAGAGGTCCACTTTGGACAACACCTCCACAGATCCAGGGGTTTTTAAGTCAGGAACCATTTCAGTACAACATAAGAGCAATAAAGGAATTTCTACAAGGCATTAGCAGTTGTGTTGCAGTTATGTGTGTCCACATTCAATATTCAGGCAAAGGAATTAGTAACCATCAGGACAGATGTGTAGGACCATTAGGAGTGGCTGTAAATCTAGTTTTTATTATGGTCTTACTGCTTTCTGCAACGATTTGCTGGGTGCATTAGAAATACAATATTTGGAATATGCTTTTGCTCTACTGTGAGCACGTAAAGTTTCAAATACACTATCATACGTCACACTAAGAGTAGTTTGAGTGAGTGTAATGAGTCTGCAAGGCAGACATGGCAAACTAGGTAGCCCATTGGGGTTACCTCGATAATGTAGGACACACTGCTTGATAAGGTGTCTTACCTCTGGGGAATGATGATGTACACTCCTGGAAATGGAAAAAAGAACGCATTGACACCGGTGTGTCAGACCCACCATACTTGCTCCGGACACTGCGAGAGGGCTGTACAAGCAATGATCACACGCACGGCACAGCGGACACACCAGGAACCGCGGTGTTGGCCATCGAATGGCGCTAGCTGCGCAGCATTTGTGCACCGCCGCCGTCAGTGTCAGCCAGTTTGCCGTGGCATACGCAGCTCCATCGCAGTCTTTAACACTGGTAGCATGCCGCGACAGCGTGGACGTGAACCGTATGTGCAGTTGACTGACTTTGAGCGAGGGCGTATAGTGGGCATGCGGGAGGCCGGGTGGACGTACCGCCAAATTGCTCAACACGTGGGGCGTGAGGTCTCCACAGTACATCGATGTTGTCGCCAGTGGTCGGCGGAAGGTGCACGTGCCCGTCGACCTGGGACCGGACCGCAGCGACGCACGGATGCACGCCAAGACCGTAGGATCCTACGCAGTGCCGTAGGGGACCGCACCGCCACTTCCCAGCAAATTAGGGACACTGTTGCTCCTGGGGTATCGGCGAGGACCATTCGCAACCGTCTCCATGAAGCTGGGCTACGGTCCCGCACACCGTTAGGCCGTCTTCCGCTCACGCCCCAACATCGTGCAGCCCGCCTCCAGTGGTGTCGCGACAGGCGTGAATGGAGGGACGAATGGAGACGTGTCGTCTTCAGCGATGAGAGTCGCTTCTGCCTTGGTGCCAATGATGGTCGTATGCGTGTTTGGCGCCGTGCAGGTGAGCGCCACAATCAGGACTGCATACGACCGAGGCACACAGGGCCAACACCCGGCATCATGGTGTGGGGAGCGATCTCCTACACTGGCCGTACACCACTGGTGATCGTCGAGGGGACACTGAATAGTGCACGGTACATCCAAACCGTCATCGAACCCATCGTTCTACCATTCCTAGACCGGCAAGGGAACTTGCTGTTCCAACAGGACAATGCACGTCCGCATGTATCCCGTGCCACCAAACGTGCTCTAGAAGGTGTAAGTCAACTACCCTGGCCAGCAAGATCTCCGGATCTGTCCCCCATTGAGCATGTTTGGGACTGGATGAAGCGTCGTCTCACGCGGTCTGCACGTCCAGCACGAACGCTGGTCCAACTGAGGCGCCAGGTGGAAATGGCATGGCAAGCCGTTCCACAGGACTACATCCAGCATCTCTACGATCGTCTCCATGGGAGAATAGCAGCCTGCATTGCTGCGAAAGGTGGATATACACTGTACTAGTGCCGACATTGTGCATGCTCTGTTGCCTGTGTCTATGTGCCTGTGGTTCTGTCAGTGTGATCATGTGATGTATCTGACCCCAGGAATGTGTCAATAAAGTTTCCCCTTCCTGGGACAATGAATTCACGGTGTTCTCATTTCAATTTCCAGGAGTGTATTTTCCAAAGAACATAGCTGTTTAGGTGCAATGCACAACTACAGGGGAAACAGCTATGAGGTTGCAGTCTGTCTCCTATAAATGCTCGTTGTAGGCTAAAATATGGCATAAATACTTGAAGGTCAGTTATTGCATACCTATTATGGTAGCAACAAAATAAGTCATTTAACAGAACAGAGCAAGTTGTGACCAAAGAGCCCTAGTTCTGTATTTGCAAGCTGACTGCTAAGAATAGAGGGTCAATAGACAGTTCATATCAGCCATAGTGTACAGTTGCACTGTCAAGAACCAGTGGAAGAGCTAAGAAAATTATCGGTAGTCAGGAACAATCATCACTAGTGATGTGGACAAATGTGTGTGATAGTGACTTTGTTTGTTGTGTCTCCAGCTTCGGACACAGGAAGAACTGACCAGCTGGTAGTTCCTTCTAAGTTTCAATGCCTGGCCATTCTTTATGAAGCAGGATTGGTGGTGGCTTTTTACAATGGATGTTGGTTGCCTGATGGTACACAGAACCATACTGACTGCCTGGAGCCTTATGTCTGCCTAGTACATGGTTTGTGCATTGACTCACTCACAGTCAGATAAGTGAATTAAGATACACTGGTGGACAGGTGGTATCAGAATCTAACTGTAACCCAAGGGGTGCTGACTCATTAGGAAGACTGAAAACGAAAGCAGGAGAAGTTGGTATTCCTTTCAGAGCCCTCTGAATTGTGTCCCAGAGCAGGTATGTATGATATGTGTTCTGTTCTGTATGACTGGAGTCACTATGATCACTTGGACCAGTGTAGTACCCAGTGTACAGTGTACACGTGAACTAAATGCTGTGTGATAGCAAGACAACAGAAGGTAGGTGGATCACAGTATGAAAACGATTCAGAAGGAAACAGTGTGTGCATATGTATATGTGTGTGTGAGAGAGAGAGTGTGTGTTGTGTGGGCGTGCACGCACATGTGTGTGTTTTGACTTGACAGGCAGTAAACAGCAAAGTTATCAGCACACTGGCACATTTTAAAAGAAAAAAAATGTGCATAAATTGCTAAAAGTGTTGTATGCTATGTGCATGAAACCTACTAAACGACACCCAGTAAGGAAATACTATGAGCAGCTTGGGGTCTCTGTGATCGCCAGGCACACCATGCTAGGTGCGCACTCCTGGAGGATAGAAAACCAACCAACAATCTCAGAACTGCTTAATGTGAATGAATCTCAAAAATCGTACCAAATTGTATCAACTAGTCCCATTCACAGATGTTGCACATGAATGGAGTATCAACCTTCTTGTTATTGTGTGTGCTTTTTTTTTTTCTTTTTTTTTTTTTTTTTTCTTTTTTTTTTTTTTTTTTTTTGAGCTGTAGTGAACTAAATGCAAAACTGGGTGATTTATTGTGGGCGCAAATGAAGGTGTTAACAGTATCCATAGTGTTTTGTGGTTGTTCAAACACTTACTGATTGATTATTGATACAGTGTTTCACTTCTCACAGAAATATCAGCATTAGTTACGTGCCTGATTAATCAGTCAGGTTGCCATTCTTTCCATGCAATAAACGTTCAGTGAATGATTAATGGTACTGCAACAAGGGAGGAGTGATACCTTGACATTAATTGGCTGGAAAAGGAGGATGGAATCAGTACTGTCCAGATTAAACCGGGTTAGCAGGTAAAACACGCACATCTACGCATGTTGATCAACAGATTCCATGTTAATAGAAGTTGACGTAGCTCTCAAATCTAGTGGTGTGTTGTAAAGCAACTCTATGAGAAATTGGCATTTTCCAATATCCTTTCTGTTGGTATCTGTGTCTCCCGGGGATCTGTGTCTAGAACCTCATGCATGATCACTTGTTAGTGAAGCCCTTTATTGCTGTCATTCTGACTGACTAATGTTTCTACAGTTACATCCAACCTTCATTTGTAAAACTGTTCCACCAGATATGGTCAGTGATAACTACAGACAATGCTTCTGCAAGCAACCCATTTCTGACACATTTCGTATTCAGATGACTGCCTTACAGTTGCAACTGTTGTTATGAGAATAGCGCCAAAGTTCAACAAGACAGCAATGTAAATGACTGTAGGATGCATGAGGTGCACTTCCTAAAGGGGGTGAGTTAGTAGTAACTAAAGTATTTGGAACAGGAGGGTAAAACTTCAATTAAAAGAAATGAAATTCCCTTAAAAACATTTAAGCATAGGTTTCACACTCAATTCAAGTGAATCATCAGTTATGCTTCGCTACACCTACCAATACCTAACTGGGCTCAAATATTTCATTGCTATTATCATTTAGTTCATTACACATTGCAAAACGATAACTAATAATTCTGACCAAGTGCAGAGGGGAGGAGGGCTCTCAGTCTTTGCAGAACAAAACATATAGAATACATTGCACAAAAATATGCTCATAGAAGAACATAAAAATAGCATGGCGGAGTTCAACAACTTTAAGCTAAACACATTAAACATAGTATCTAGGGCAGCAATGAGAGCAGTTATCTCAGTTATTAGGTTCATAACAAACTCCTGTCCACCTCTTGTCTTTCAGAGTGAAGATACTAGGAGCATCTGACACACAGATCTGGGAAGATTCATATTTCACCTTATATAAACTATTGCAGAAGTCAACATGATCCTCCATGTCCTATTATTAACAACTATGTTTAATTGGCTCTCTCAAGTGCTTCTTTCCAATAACAAGTAATGTTATTACTGTGTCAATTTCCTGTACAAGAGTTCATTTTCGTACCTCAACATTAGCTATGTCATTTTCTGTTCATATTTCTCTGGCTTACCTGCAAATTTCCTAACTTTTGCTACTCTGGATCAGTATCTTCTTCAACAGTGATGGAATTCCATGGACAGCAAACTTACCTTTGTTGCTCAGGGACTCAGTTATAATGCCATAATCATTAACTATGTTACCATAACTTTGAAGTGTGTTGTACTTTGCTTGAAGTGGTGTTTCATGAAATTTCTCATTATGTATGTGGCTTAAGCTGAAATTGTTCCTCCTATGAACAATGATATTTGTGTGCAACTAGGTAGTGCATATGTGCTGACCTTCATGGTTATCATGATAGCATAACTTCTGAATACTCTCTTGTACTTTACATCAAGGGAAAGATGCATAAAAATCATTGAATCATATCTTGCCTTTTGGATTGCAGTTATAACCTAAGTTTTATCATTCTTGTACTGAATTGACAAGTACAAATATATTTTCTGACACTGTATAACTTATTAAAAATTAGCATGATACATTTTGAACAGTTTCCACTCATAAATTTCTTGGTTTTTCCTTTTTTGAAGATGGGGTTTCTAACCAAAACAATATCTCCTGGTTTGTGCTGGGGAAGTGTAGCCACTGTTTATGAGTAGCTTTAGAACTGTTCTGCTTTACCTGCTTCCATATCACTTTAAGGTGGCAGGCTAACTGCTTTACTTCACCTATATCGACACTAGTCACTAGTTCAAATGGAGAATTCTTGAATCTTCCACAAACTGCCTCATAGGGCATAAATCCGGTTGGTTCGTGTATACAAATAATTTGCATGGAAATTATGTAGACATCTCAGCATAAATGTGATTTGCTGACAGTATGACAGCATCTCAAAGATAATTTTTACGCATGGACTGTTTGCTTTCGGATGAAAATGCATTTTACGCCACTTTTTGATTCGCATCAATTTACTTCCTTGCCACTGCCTGTTGAAGAAACATAACATTACTTTCTCACAGATATTTAACCTTGTAGAACAGGAAATAAATTGTCTATGACAGTTCAAAGTGTGTATACATTTTTTTGACGCACCCTGTATTTTCAAACATCAGTTTGCCTACCTCTCTACCAAAAGTTGGAGACTATCCTAGCATTTGTGGCTTGTCCCCCATTATGGCAGGCTTGCTAACTGTCATGACATTGCACTATAATGTGCTGTTGCAATTCTTTTGGTATTATTACCCAATTACCTGAGGGGGGGTTAATGTACAAGATATCTTCTTCTGTAGTGAAATCTGAGTGGGAGGCATACCAGTGGCATTTTACTTCTCTTTCCTGTGCTTCTTTTTATTCTTGTATTGAAACATCATCTATCTGAACAACTCTGACTTTTCAGCTGAGTCCATTTACATTCTGGTGTAGGCGACCCAGCTTGTAGCATACATTATAATTGCACTCCAATAATTTCTATGTCCAGCAAGATAAATGACTATAGGGGCCCTTTAAGCTTAGAATATACACAAGGGTAGCATGATTAATGACCACAGTGAACTTCCGTTCGTACAGGTAACATTTAAAATAAATTGCTCAAAACCGAGGGCTAGCGGCTCTTTCTCAGTAGTACTGTAATTCTGACTGACAATATGTTCCCACATTGCAGGAGTAACAGCTGTATACATACAACTGGCCAGCACATGCAAGATAAGAAAAGTTTATGCAGCCTCGTTGCGATGATGACAAATGCCTCACCCAATGACTTGTGGTGAATCAGTGATGCTCTCGTTTTCTGCCAAAAGAAACTCAATGACAGCTCTCTGCTTGAAATGCACCTCCACTACATTTTGAAGGATATACACAGTACTGCTACCTATCAGAACTTCATAAAACTGTAGTGACTGAAGCAAGAATGTCCCACAATAAATTCCACATTTTTTCAACTGAAGCTGGCTGAGTAAAAGAAATCTGTTATGTTACTTATTGATCTCTGCTCATATATCATAATGTGGCAGTTTGTATGGATGTTTCTCGTTTTGTGAAACAACTAAAAGAATAATTTGAGGTCCAGTATCTGTCAGCACTTTAACAGTCCTTCCTCTGAACTTACCTTCTAAAACTAAGTTTACCACCTCATTAACTTCTCCTTTCTTTACTGGATTTACTATTACAGTTGGGGGATGAGGGTGGGTGGCAGAGCCTGCTCCATACTTGTTTCTCCACTGTGCATTTGCATTTCCCCATTATGACCTCTCATCTGCATATTACTAGGCAGCACATTTTGCTGTGGAAAGCTCCTCCTCTGGTTTTGCAAACAGCCATTGCTTGTGAATCCTGTCATACGGCATTTTGTACAACAGGGAGCATGGCAGCACTCAAGTATCATTTTCGGTTTCTCACACTGCTGACGATTAGTGGCAAGTACAAAATCACAACATGGCTCATTGCTGCATGCTTGAGCTGAGACAAACTGCCCTGCTTCTTCATGCAACAGAGCTAATCTTACTGCCTCCTGCAAGGAGCCAGTGAAGACTACCATAACCCATTAGTGCCTGATATATTTTTAGTTAACATATCTTCTGTATTTTTGGGGAACTGTGTCCTGGCAACCCAATTTATGGAAATATCGAGAAAATCTGTTCACTTGTTGCCTAGATGTGAAATTTTTTTCCAGCCTCATCTGAGGATGTTGGGCGCTTGGCAGTTGTTTTTTCATTACACTGCATATTAGGAAAAATGGCAAGGGATAAAGAAATTGGTAATAATAAACCCCAAATAACACTTCAGAACTATTATTTATTTTACAATAAGTAACATTTATAGAAGTTTTAACCAAAAAATTCTCCAAAACTGAAATTTTGTTAAGGCCTGATACAATATTTGGGAAAGCATTCCTTACAGAGCATAACGTTACACTTCCTGCAATATGTTATCAGCTTTCCTTTGTAGTTCTCATGCTGTCATCTACTTTTCATGCTTCTGGGTGTTGTGCAGCTGCTGGTCATACTGTATATCTGGCACAGTATTTCTGGAATGTGAGATAAGTTTTGTTGGTCTGCCCATAGCTGCCCTTATTTCAAGACATTTCTTCAGGTATGTTCTCATAATCTCTTTTCTACATTCTTTCACTGAAGAGATGTTCCTTCATTGCATCTCTTGAAAGCCAGGTATGCATACACAACAGTATTATTTACCATCATCGTAAAATGGCGCCGGTTTCACTTATCACCACACACTGCAATGGTATGTCTCTCTGTTAGCCAGTTGTGAAGATTGATGCCTGCCATGAAAGTCTTGTATATAATCAATGCATGTAGTTGTGGAACACTGACCTTTTCTTTTTGGGATGAATTCCAATGTTGGACTTTGACGGTACGAAGCACAGTGTCAAAATTAGTTGCTAGTGTAATACACTTGTTGTCATTCCATTTTATGATCAAACTTCCTTCTCTATGTCAAATCTGAACTCAAAATATCCCCTTTCATTCTTTTTCATAACATTATCTGGTGATAGGGGACACTTCCTTGTTCTGCTTTATCTTATAGTTCCAGTTGCATGGAATCCCAGTTCATTCAGTTGGACGAGCAGGTAATGACTAGTAAAGTAACTGTCAAAAAATACCTTGTAAATTTTAGGCTCATCAATAATGGACAATATTTTCAAAACTACTTTAGAACGCAGTGGTAGGTTTGCATTGTCATCATTCTGGTCCTTCCTGCAATACAGTAAGAAATTGTAACAGTAGCCATTAGTACCACATAAGGCCCAAAGTTTATATCCAAAACATTTGTGCTTCATTCTGATAACCTGCTTTATAGGGTGATGTCCATAGTATCTTACAATCATTTCACCAACTGCCAGATTTTCCTGAAAGACTCTCCATTTTTGATAATTTTTTACCAGAGCCTCTGCTAATGGTTTTATTTTGAAATATTTGTCGCTCTTGTTTTCATTGGTCTTTTCATTTTCATCGAAATGTATTACAGATTTCAGTTCAAGATACCTGTTGTGACCAGTCGCACTTTTCGCTATTTGAGCACTGAGATCATCATCCTCAGACCAATAAACTCTTTCACTGGACAATTTGTGATAGTCAGTAAAGATCAAGAACCCAACAAATACACGAATTCCATCAGGTAAAATTAAAACATTGATTTGATTTTTACACTCCCTAGCATGAAATTTCCTGGCAGATTAAAACTGTGTGCCAGACTGAAACTCAAACTCGGGACCTTTGCCTTTCGCGGGCAAGTGCTCTACCCTCTGAGCTACCCAAGCATGAATCATGACCCATCCTCACAGCTTCAATTCTGCCAGTACCTCATCTCCTGCCTTCCAAGCACTTGCCCGCAAAAGGCAAAGGTCCTGAGTTTGAGTCTCAGTCTGGCACATGGTTTTAATCTGCCAGGAAGTTTCATATCAGTGCACACTCCACTGCAGAGTGAAAATCTCATTCTGGATACTCCCTAGCATGTTTTTCAGTTTCCTCTACAATCATGTTTACAACTTCTACTGAAAAGAGCATGTAAAATTTCATTTGTCCTGCAATATCACTTCCATACGTATTTCCTAACACGTCATCTGCAGTATTTTCCTCATTGGTCTGCTCGTCTACATCTGGAGGTAGAACTACTACATCTGCTTCTGTTTCTTCAGAAAATAAGTATTCTACTGCCTCTTCAACAGTTTTAGAAACATGGTGAGCCTTGGCAAACAATCTGAAGAGATCAAAAATGTAACACTTACCACAGACACGCCCAATGTCCTCAAACAAGGACAGGAAGTTTCATGCATCTGGACACAAAATGTAATAAACTATTTTTGCCTTCATAAGTACCAAGCAGGCAGCCAGAAAATAACAGTGAGCTTCACCTTAATTGCACCAACAAAAATAATAGAAGTAACCAGTAGGCTCTGCAGAAATGCTCCATTTCTGTAAATGGTCTTCAACTAAATAACTGTAGCACAGAGATAACAATGGTACCCATTGTTAACAGAAAACTTGCTTTCCAACAAAAGCCCATTTTTGGTCTGAAGCAGCACACATTATAATAATGACAGAAAAATGGACTGTCCTCAATTGAGGACAATGGACGCTAAGTGGTTAACTGCACACCCAATTTGTGAGTTGATCCCACGTATCACGCTTGCCTCGGCTTCCTCAATTAGTACCTTATTTTGGATATTATCCTTACCCAGGGTATAGGTCCAGCAGAATAACGCTCATATCCTATTGGCAAATGCTTCAAAATCTTCCTCATTTTTCTAGCATCTAGTCAACAACTGAACACAGTAATAACTGACACCCTGCTTGTCAGAGTAGTACTCTGCTAACCCCTTTGCAAGAATGTCAAATTTAGTTGTATCACTAGCACATCTACTGATTCTATGTAAGTACAGATGTCACCCAAGAGTTTTTATTTAGTCACATTTAAGACGGAACTGTTTGGCCATGAACATTTTGAAAGAATCAGTCACAGTCTCGTTGGGTCTTCCAGAGAAAGAAGGCACAACTGAGACTGCTGGAAGGGTGCTAGCAACACCTGGCATGTACTTTACTGTACCTGCTGCGACGGCCCTTGAAGAGTTTATAACTGCCTGTTTCGAGGCTTGCTTAATGGTACAAACTTGTTCATACGTCACAGTGTTAAGTGCGTAGTTACATGACGACGGACCCGCAGGATACCATAAAGTTAAAATTTATTTAAAACAAAAAATGAAACACCAATCGACCATAAGCATTGGCAAAGACGTTAATTATGAATGCGCGAAAAGGCATTGACAAATGAAAAAACCATCATTCATTTTTTTGTACATGATTTTGCTATTCACACTCTCTTGTATGTAGAAGTTCTGTTAAGAAGTGCCATTTGGAGGATGACAGGCTACGAGTGTTTTGTACCACACGTGTTTTGAAAATAAGAAAAAAATTTGATACCAGTATTAAATATTTTTTATTCACATGAAGTGAAACCAGGTAAGGAGGATTTTCTCATGTATGACACACACTGGTGTACTTGGAGTCCACTGCCTGCGTCTGTAACTGAAATGTAAGAGAAGAAGTCCGATAGCCTAAAAATTCATACAAGCTTCGAATATTTCTAATAATGCAATTGTATTATCCCCTTTAAATATATGTATATATATTATTTATTTATTTTATTTTTTTATTGACAGTTCAACTGTTGACCTGTGTGCCAGGACGTCAGGGCTCCAGTTGTGAGTAGGGTTTGTTAACTATTGTTATAGTAAGAAATTTCTATGACATTGTTATGAATCATAAAAACAAATTGTCTGTATTTTCTGTTTGAATGAATCTTGACGGGGAGCAAGTAAAGCAAAAAGTCAAAAAATTGAGGAGAAATTTTGGAAAGTAATAAGAATTGGACACAGGTTACATAAAATTTTCCATAGTAAGATGCTTTGTTTGGTGCAGCAAAGGTAGGACGGCTACGCAATTTGCTCACTTGGTTGCACTTGGTAGTGCCTCTTTTGATGTAGAAAGAAACCTTTTCCTCATTATTCGCTTCCTTGAATTTTATTTGAGAAAAATTTACAGGAATTTTTCAGTGTGATACATATTGTCACTAAAACATAAAGAATTGCAATACAATAGTTTGAACATCATAATAGGTGTAAAACAGGCTTTGACATTGCTTAAATTACAATTGTCAAGTGTAATAATTAGCACATGAAATTTTTAACATTTTTGTGAAATTTTATTTTTTGCATATTCATATAACATGACCAAAAAATATGTGCCCATTGTTGATAGCAATAGCGAAAACACAATCACCCAAGATGGCATAGAACTGAGTGATTGGACAATTGAAGTTCAGGCGCCATGCATGCCTACTGCAGAAGGTTTAAGTATGTCAGAGATGAGTGTTGCAGGTGTGACAAACGAAAGCAAAGCTCCACAGCAAAAGAACCTTGATGACACAATGTTTACAATTGACGAGACAAAGTCACGCATCTCCCAGAGCAACATACCACTCATGAATGAAACATTGGAGAGCGATTCCAATATGAATTTTGACAACAGGTTACAAATACCACTTGGTCACAACAATAACATTAACTTGGAAAGTACAGCAGACAGCAACCACAGTAGTACAACTAATGCACTGCTATGACAGTTACTATCTAACATAATCATGAAATTAGATAGTATCACTACAAATTTCAGTGATATGAAACAAGATATGAACATGGTAAAACAGCAACAAAACACTGTTACACAAGATCTAAATACAATGAAACAAGAACAAAAACAAGGGTTCAAGGATTTGCAAGGCAAGGTCTCACAGAAGTTTGATGACAGCCAAAAATTTTTGCACTGAAATTGACAAAAAATTGAATGATATGAAAAAACAAGTAAAGCATGAAGTACTTTCTGAAGTTAACAGTAATATTATGGAGTTAAGACAGAAGGTAGATTCTTTTAATGACCATCATGATCTAGTAGAGCAACAGCTAAAGGAAATCACAGGCGCAAACACAAACATTGAAGCCACACAAAACAATTTGTGTTTGACAGCAAAAAAGGTAACCACTGTAGTTAACAAACTAAACAAAGACTATGAAGGTGTACCTCTCGCTGTAGAAGAGTTTGCTTTCAGAGTAGCAACATTAGAAGTTGACTCAGCATGCGCTAAGAAGGAGAGAGAGAAGACCAATGAAAATCTGAGTGATATCATTAGTCAGTCTGAAGCAGGTACATTAGATAAGGGTAATACCATTGCAGAGAAGTTAGTAACCGATTGTAAGCTATACACAGATGTAGTAGAAAAGGCTATTCAGAAAAAAGAAAATGAAATAGTCAACAAGGTAAACATCAATCTACAAGCCACGGAAGATAGGATCTGCAATCTTTTAGAAGAAAATATTACTGGATCTCGAAATATGCATGTAAATAATACACAGGCTACCGTGAACAAACCACAACTTGTTGGTATTTATCCACAAATTATCACAAGTCCCACAGTAGGTACCAGTGACAGTTGTAGAGTGCAAAATGTAAACATACCCACAACTCCAACACCTGAACAATTACCTATCGGAATTACAGGTAACTACAATAACAACATAAATATGACCAAAAATGCCACATGTCTATCCATTATTTTTGCAGATGAAGGTTTGCTGAGACATCAACAGTTTCCTACATTCACTACCAAACATAAAAGAATGAATCCAGTAGTATTTATCAGTGCTTTTCATCATGTAGTTCCACACAACTGAACGGAAGCACAGAAAATCAGCTTTGTCGTGGGATATATGCAAGGTGGCATTCTTTTATGGGCAACTGAGGTGGCTGAACATTGCATCACTTATATCAAATTTGAGCTTTCCTTGACAAATACTGGTCTGAGGCAGTGTAAGAAAGACTCAGACACGAGGTTTTCAACCCCGAACCATTCAATGGTACTTAGAAAAATACCTGAGCAAGACACGCTACTGGATGAACCCAACATCACAAGTAGGCATGTTAAAAATTTTGAAAAGTCGTTTACCATCACACATTAGTCACAATGCGAGAGCACAACACTGAATATTTTCTGTCAGTGATTGATTCTATTGACTTAATCTATTAGGAAAAAACTGTAGCCAATAGAGCAACAGAAAATCAGGCACAACGACAACATAGTTGTGTAAATCAGTAAATAAAACATGATCTAAACACACAGCAAGAATGGCACACACAACAGCAAGGTTACATACCCAGAGGTAATGAGTACGGTAATGGGAATAGAAAAAACAAGTTATTTAAAAGAAATTTTCAAAACAGCAAGAGTAATTTCAATGCATGAGCAAATTACAATCCACCATCAAAAGGCCCTATGCCGAAAATGAACAGAAACAGTCAGCCGCAGCATTGGCCAATGCGCAGCAACAATGCCATGCCTTATGCTGTACCGCAGCTGACCTTTGGGCAGCCAAATAATGACACAGCAGCTAACGACACAAATTGGTGAAGTACCCACACAGTGCATCTAACTGAAATTACTCCAGGTAATGGATTAAGTCACATTACACCGTCAGAAAACACTAACCGATTGTAGGTAAGCCCCAACTATTGACCTCATCTCAGGGGCTGGGCCATGCTTGTTCCAGATGTGAGAAGAAGGAGGTAAAGAAGTAGGGGTGAGTGGTGCACTCTGAACTACGGGGCACAATGAATCAGGTTGCATAATTTCAGTATAAGGTGATAAATTATTTTTTCCTCTGTGCATATGTTGTAAGTACTGCTCTACCAACTGCCACTTGTTTTCTGCAGGGCCTAGTTCCCGCCATTAGTGTTGTACTGGTGATATGTTAGTTTCGCGACAGTGAAGTAATTTTTGGGGACATAGATAGATTGAATTTTGTTCAATCCTTTGTCACCAAATTTTAGAGAAAGTAAGTCATTGTAACAATATCAATACTGTATTTTAATGGTATAGATCTTCAAATATTAACAATGTTCATACATAACCTCACATGAGCTTTGTTTGAAATATGTACTGTTGGGGCACATTGAACCAAGCTCTCCCGGGGCACAATGAGCCATGGTTCATTGTGCCCCAGGAATCTTTTAATTGTCCAATACAAGCACTCTGTACTTTGTTTCCTTAGCATGGGTAAATCATATGTGTAGGAATTTAAGGCTTTTAAATCACAGACGTTCAGCAGTCCTGTTTTATATTATCAGGTTTGAAGATGGTTCTTTCATACTGCAGGAAGATGGACAGAGTATAAAATAAATAAAAATAAAATTTTGGAATAAAATATTAATGATTAATTATTCTGTATGTATGATGATTGGTTGTAATTGGTATTTGCTTATCTGGAACGTGGACGTTTAATCATTCGGTATCAGACGCTTGACAATGGCTATTTGGAAAAGGCAATGTAACTCGTAGTTGACCGTGAAAGAAAACTGAAATAATCGGACTTCGTAATTAAATCGTTTCCAAAGACTGCTGCGGTAGGTACGGACTCATGATCTAATCTCAATATTACAATGATTTGCCAGCTATGCCAATATGTCGTACATAGGTGATTGTCTACTAAACATAAAAAAGTTACACAGTTAGTTAAATCAGATATATTCAATGAAATACCCTACAGTTCATAATCCTACTTACTTTTATAAATATAGATTCATTACAGAATCGAGTGCCTAGTGTGGTTGCAACTCGCAGTATTCTTCTATAACATGAAAATATGGCGGTGTGCCAGACAATAAAATAAAATACGTGCTTCTCGCACCACTTCTACCAGAGCTCTCTCCTCTCTTAAACAGACATAAGAGTAACGTAATTATTCTTTTGTCTTTATCAGCGACACAGCGCTGCAGTTGTGTGCCATTGGCTTTATTTATTAGTCACTGATTATTTATTTAATTAATATTTCGCGTTTCCGCGGAAACTCACGCTCGGCATGCAAATGTGCCTTTATATTGCCCCCTGAATTGCGAGGCGAAGGGACACACCTGCAGGCGAGCAATTCACCTAAAGGCACAAGAAAATCTAAGTTATCTACAACTATTCACATGACTTACATTACACACATTATATACAAAATTTGAATGACGCGGGTGCGTCGTAAAAGTTGTTGGCAGATAGAGTGCGCGCATGCGCAGAAGCGTCTGTGTGACTCCGGCAGTGCCGTTATATCATAGAGTTAGATCACGCGGCACAGTAATGCAGTTCATATTGTTCGTGTGCGCGCGTATCTTAGTCGTTGCACAAAGAAAATATTCAACCAAGATTACATATGAAGACTACATTCTATGACAGGTAACTTAGTTTTAAATTTACAATATTTGTTATATCACAATACAACTCAGATTGTTGATTGTTCTTAGTTACATAGTATTGTTTTGAAATACTTCAAAGAAAAATGTCCGTATGTTTCAGGTGCGTCGACCTATTCACATCGTGTCGTTATTACAGTTCATATTCATCTGCTGCACAATAATTTTTTCACAGGTTAGTATCATCGTTGTATAACAACGTGATTAAAACATAAGCGTGTCCATTTCCATTATAGTCGTTGTGATGCAGTTCGTTGTGACAAAAAAACATTGTTTATTACAGATTTGACGTGACCCGTTAGTAATTGGTCCACGTGCAGTTCGTTTTTTACATTCCGTGGAAGCTTGGTTGCAGAACCTCGGACGGCACATAGCTGGCGTGGATCCTTGGACAGTCCAGGTAAAAGTGTCCGTCACATTTCGAGAACATTTCATTCCCTGAAGTTCCAACCAAAATTCTTCCACCCGTCGTGTTGTTTTCTGGACAGGCACTTTGTGTCCGTTTAATCCAGTTAACATCTTGAAGTTAGGTACTGTAGTATTGTCACTAGACGATGCACGAATTATGCACTTCACATTTTCAGATTTTTGCTGAATATAGCTCACCTAAATGTTCGTAGTTATTAATCAAAGAAATGGTTCATCGCGTTTACATAGGTACGATGCATAATGAATGTCATTAACAGTTTCTTTCACATAGGTTTCTGCGTAGTTGCAGAGTTAGTAATGTTCATTAATGTCCGTGAACAATGGTTCACTATGCAATGTCCTTTTGGCACTCGTTTTGTTCAAATTTCTTTTACATAGTAACAGTTACATTATACATCATTGAAAGAGAAGCAAAAAAAATATAAGTAATCATACATACACACGTCACATATTTTCTTAGCATAAACATAATACAGTTGCACATAAACATGTTTACATCATTATTACATAGCTATGGGTTATTACATTGTGTCACATTTGATTACATGAATTGCAGATATTTACGTCCTCTTTATCAGTTTTGCTGGGATTTATCGATGTTTATTTTGTGATGTCATCTGAAATTAAGATAGGTTAGACACAACATTCATTACATCAGTAGGCAAGACCAGGCATTTTCACTACTCAATAAATATTCAAAATAGTAAGAGAGAAAATGTTTGATTCCTCGCGTTTTGTGCGTGCGTGTATAGTGTCTGTGTGGCCTTGACTACTGATAGATGCTTTTCGTGTTGAGAGATGTGCGTCTAATCTATTTCTCAAAGTAAAAGTTCGCTTCACAGATGACGTCTGTCGGTTCGTCAGGTGTCACACCAAATCAGTGATACCCACAGTCACAAATGTTCCGTGAAAAAATTAATATATCATTCACTGCTACGTAAACATAAATTTTATTTTAATATTCCGTCTTCCAGGTGGTGGCGCGCGCTGAAAGAAGAGTTCTTCTGCCTTCAACTGCATCACTGGAACCGCTGAAATGAAAATTTCTATACTACTTACTATCTGTGTTGTAGCAACAGAGTTTTTTGGAGTTGCTTAGCAATGTTTTGATGGATGTGACTTTGACATTATTCCGCATGAAATGCTCTAAGATCTCGGTGTGCGTATAGCCCAATAATTTTGTTAGTTCTACGATGTTGTAACAAATACGCACCAGGATGCGGTATGTTAACAATTATATAAGGTCCTTCATATAGCAGACGCCACTTAGCGTTGCGTCGTTTGAGTGCTACAGATTTATGTTGGGTACGAAGTAGTACAAGCATTCCTACCTCGAATTTTTGTTTTCTTTTTATTATGTTTCTGTGATGTTTGTTTCGTATCTGTGCGTGATGTGTCAGCGTAGTCAAAACTTCTTTTATTTTCTGTTCAGGTGTGATTTCCTTGTCTGACAACTTAGGTAATGGTTCTATCCACTGATCGTTCTGTTTGCAATTGAACATGATCTCGTTAGGTGTGTGATTTGTATCGTAAATATTTAAGTTATTGTGTACGTCTTCGAAAAGACTTAGGTAGGACACCCAATTAGTATGTTTTGATGAAATATAGGTCCTCATGAATCGGTTTAATTCTCGGAAAAGTCTCTCAGTCGCGTTACATTGTGGACTAAACTTTGAAATAGATATACTTTTAATGTTATTGTCCTTCAAGAAATTTCTCCATTTGTACCCAGAGTAGTATGCTGCATTATCTGACAGAATTGCTTTAGGTTTTCCCACGTGCGTCAGGTAATCACTTGAGAATCTTCGTATTATAGCACTTGCAGTGGCAGATTTTAAAGCATAAAGTTTTACATGTTTAGAAAATATATCGTAAAAAGCCAAGATATATTTGACGCCTCCAGAGCTTGCTGGATGCGGTCCACTGATGTCAGTACACAGAATTTCCAGGGGTTTACTGGGTAAAATAGAATGCAAATCTGTCTTTGTGGATAAATTCTGAGGTTTTGATTTTTGACATATGACACATGTTTTCAGTTCCCTGTAAATTTTCCTTCTCATATTGCTAAAATAACAGTATGTGCTGAGCTTTGCTAAACACTTCTTCGTCCCATAATGACCCCAAACTAAGTGTGTGTGCCAAATTAGATTACGTTCAGACTCTTTGGGAATGCATACACACCAGTTAGTAGCATTTGGATGTCGGTGATAAAATAACACATCATTGTGTAACTTGTAATACTTAGTCAAAGGATGATTGTGTTTTTCTACCAGTAATGTTATCTTATACCAGTGAGGATCAGATTTTTGTAATTTAGCCATGTTTCTACACATATCAATATAATATTGGTGATACTGCTTGTCTTGCATTAAGAGAATCCTGTAGTCATTTATATTTTCTAAGTCACTGTTGGTTTCATTCATACCTTGTGGAAGTCTAGACAAAGCGTCGGCAATGGTGTTGTCCTTACCTTTTATGTACTTAATTTCAAAAGAGTAGTTCTGAAGTGTAACTGCCCATCGTGATAGTCTAGGATGTACAAGTTTACAAGTTAACAAAAATGTCAGGGCCTGGTGGTCGGTATAAATTACTGTATGTTTTCCAAATAAATAATAATTGAATTTCTTGAATGCCCATACTATGGAAAGTGTTTCTAACTCAGTAGTGGAGTATGTACGCTCACATTCAGATAGAGTACGACTCGCAAACCCAATAATTCTTATCTGTTCCTTATCTTTATTCTTTACAACTTGAAATAAGCAACATCCCAAACCAGTACGTGAAGCGTCACAAGTCATACAAAAATCTAAATTGAAATCTGGATGGCTCAATAAGTTTGCATTCACTAAAGCATGTTTAATTGTATTAAAGTCATTCTGGCACTGTTCCGACCAGATCCAAACTTGATTCTTTCTGAGTAGATTTAGCAGATGTTTACTGTTCAAAAGTGGTTGTGGCAAAAAACGTCTGAAAAATGAACATAGCCCAAGGAATGATTTTAACTGCTTTTTAGTTCGAGGACTAGGAAAGTTTCTGATAGCATCTAATTTACTGGGATCAGGACGTATGCCCTGTGAATTAATGATATGTCCTAAATATTTTATCTCATTGCAACCAAACTTTGATTTTCTAAGATTGGCTGTGACTCCAGCTTGTGCAAATTTTTCTAAAATTCTTTGAAGTGTGTCAAGGTGTTCATTCCAAGACTGTGTAGCTATCAGTATATCATCAACATAGTGTGTGACTGTCTCAACTAAATCATCGCCAAGCACGGTATCCAGGGCTGTAATGAATACCCCAGAACTGACATTCAGTCCGAAAGGTAGAACACAAAACTGATAGGTTCGCCCCCCGAACATAAATGCAGTATATTTCCGAGAATCAGGAGTGATACTCACCTGCCAAAATGAATTAGCGAGATCTATTGTGGAAAAATACTTTGCATCTAGAAATTTCTGTAATTGCTCTTCTAAATTTTCGGGTTTTGTGTGAACTGGTAAAATTATTTCATTAATTGCTCGTGCGTCTAACACTAACCTGATGCTTCCATTTGATCTTTTGACAACAAGTAGAGGACTACAGTAAGGTGAGGTGGATGGTTCAATGACCTTCCAGTCTAACATTTGTTTTAATTCTTGCCACACAGCAGGTCGTTGAGATAACGGTACGTTATATGTCTTGTGGTAGAAGATCTTGTGAGGCTTAACTTCAATCTTGTACGCATACGTGTTGATAACACCTATTCGTTTGGCAAAAACTTGTAAATATTTGGATAACACTTCCTGTAGTTTTATACGTTCATGTGCACTGAGAGCTGTAGCTTCATTTATCTTATGATCAAGCAATGTTTTCAAGTCCATTAGCTCTGTGTCAAATGAGTGTGTGTGCGTGTCTTGAATGTCATTGTCAAGTACTAACTGAACCTTGTACCCTGTACAGTGTTTGTCATGCTTTAGAGTTCTCCTGTCCAAATCAATAATAATTACACTGCCTCTATCATTTAAAATACATTTACCTTTGGAGAAGTCTATAATGCAGTCCTTCTCGCTCATAATATCTATTCCTAATATGCAATTTGTCACAAGGTTTTGTACAACCAGGAATGGCCATTGTACGGTTCCATTACCTATTTTAATGTTTACAAAAACTTGCTTCGTAACCCTACATGACTTATTACCTAGTGCGGTAGTTATTTTACAGTTTTGGGCAGGAAACTCAGGCACAGGTTCCAATTCACACATCTTTTTATAGAAATTAAAAGACAAAACGCTCACAGCTGCACCTGTATCTAGAATAATAGTAGTTGGAATCCCACCTACTACACCAGTGGTAGATGCTAAAAAATTTCATTTGTGTTTGAACGACATTGTGTACTGTCTTGTAAAAGTTCATCTGATATATTGTTATTGTGGTTGTATCTTATAAATAAAACAGGTAATTTTTGTTTAGAATTATTCGGCATATCATTATTCTGATGTTCAACTGTGGTGCCAAATAACTGATTAACATTGAAGTCGCCCCCCAAGAATTCCTCAGCCACGACCTGGGGCATAGAAGTGACTGTTTCTAGTTTGTTGGATTAGCATTTGTACTAGGTACTGACACAGATTGAGGTTGTGTGTCAGGTGTCATTTCTATTATATTCACATTCGGATATTGCCTATTGTGATCTCCAAACTTTTGCGGTTGTTGTTGCTGTTGCGCATTATAACTTACCTGTCGGTCATAAGGTATGCTCCAATTTTGTCCTGGTGGCTGCTGTGGTAAAGCAGTGTTTGAATGAAAGTACTGATAGTTACGAATCCAGCCTTGACGCTGTCTTGGCTCGTAGTTATTATTATTTCTGTTTCTGTTTGTGTTTTTGTTGTTGCCTATGTATCCGTTGTTACCGTTGTAGTTATTACCGCGGTGCCTTTTGTATGGATTGCCGCATGAAGTGTTATTACTGTTGTAACTATTGTTTGTATTGGAATACGCGTGTTGATTTTGATTTCCGTATTGAGACGGCATGTGAGTTTGCTGTTTTTGTTGTACCGCGTATCCAACTGTGTGCGCGCCAGAATTGAGTTGGCAAGCCTGCATGTTTTGCATTCCACTAGTGTAAACATTGTGGCTGCTGTTTTGCCGCGCGAAGCGCTGATCTTCAAGTAACATGTCAACCGAATCTAAAGCTGTTAAAAAATAATCTGAATCGTCATCCGGGATATGTAGGAGTTTTTCTTTAATGTTGAAAGGCAATTTGGCCTTCAACGCACGGAGTATATCGCGTGTTGCGACTGGTTCGTCTAAAAAGTGTCCCATGTTCAAGTATTTTTCAAAATATCGGCGTAAGTTGCCATTTTTACTGTTAAAAGTTTCAGGTTCTAGAATTTGTCTTCTGAGTCGCTCCTGGACGGATTGCGACCAGAATTTGTTCAGAAAAGCACGCTCAAACTCACTGTACGTGGTACATACGTCAGCTTGACTGTATGCCCAGACAGCTGCATCGCCTTGGATGTAACCGACAATATATGAAATCTTTTTCCGGTCACTCCAAGTGCGTGGAAATGCGTTACTAAAAGATTTAAGAAAAATCACCGGATGAATGGTTCGTTTTTCTGGGATAAAAATCTGAAATTGCCTGTGTTTCATTAAGCTTTCTTCTTCCTTCGCATTGTGATATGGATTTGTTCCACTGTAATTACTGCAATGTTCAGCTGGCGAGTAATTACAATAATATTGCTGTGGTTTACCATGATAATAGCTTGTGTTTGTGTTTGTACATCGTGGTATGTGTTGTAGTCGTGGTATGTTTTGTTCTTGTGTGTTTGTCGTGTGCGGTATGTGTGTGTCATACTCGAATGTATATTGGTTCCTGAACTGTACATTTTGACTGATATTTTCGTTACATTCAGACTGTGGTCGATCGGTGAATTGTGTCATTGGTCCAGTGACGGATTGTACTGCGTCACTGATCAGCTGTTTGTTATTAGTAATGTATTGCGCTACGGAGTCGTGCACAATTGTTGGTAAATTTTCACGTAGGCATCTATCAAAATGTTTGTCTTTGTTCACTACCCAATCATGAAATTCTTTATTAATGTTTTGAAAATGAGCTGTAGCATCAGATTGTAAGATGTCAGTCAGGTGTTGTTCAACATTGTCAAATTTATTCTGTACGTCAGTAATTCGTTTTTCAAGATTGTCGTGTACTGAAGGATATGTTTGAATTTGTTCAGTAAGAACTTCACACGTGACATTAAGATTTTTTACTTGTGTCTGTAAAAGTACTACGTCAGTTGTAGTCTTTTCTTGTGTCATATTAAGCTGGGAAAATTTAGTACTGAGTTCAGTCATCTGTTTGGTCAGTGTGGCGTCTATAAGTTCCACACGTTTACATAAAGTGTCATTACTCGTCTTGAGTGCTATGAGGTCAGATTTAATTTCGTCATTTTGTGTCTGTAAGGTTGCCATGTTTTCGGCGTTCTGTTTCATTATCATTTGTAACATGTCGGCAATGTTTACCGTTTGCAACGTCTGTGCCCGCGCCGCGTCATTAGACGTGACGTCATGCATTAACATGGGCTCTGACTGAGACTTTGAAATTTTTGTGGTGGACGGCCTATTGTCAAAATTTCCGTCAACACTTGCGTCAATGTTTGATAAATCGTCACTACCGGTTGCTGTCGTAAAGTCATTTTCTAACATTTGTCTCTCGTCCGAGTCGGATTGTGTCTGAATAGTACGTCTTTGCTGTTCCATTTTTGCGTATTGATTTCTAGTCATTACCATGCCACACGTGATTTATGTTTCAAGAAAATATTTGACACTGATTTTAAAATGAAATGCAGTTGAGCATGAATCGCTCGTAGCAACAATGGCTGTCCCGTTAATTTAAAAATATAAACTGAATTTGAGATTATTGGTAATGGCTGCTGGCCATGTTACATCATATCGTACAGAAGTCGGCCATATTGTACACTCGTGTATTGGTATTGTTGGATACGTTATTGTTTAGGAAAAAGTGCTAAGAATGAAATTTGTTACTGAAAACTGTTATGCGCGAAAGAAACACTACAGAATTTACTGAAAAGCTAATACACTGAATTATACGTCTGGTCAAGCCTGCTAATGCAAAGATGCTGCGTCTTACCTTATTTTGCTGGAAGCTTCATTGCGTCTTCCGGCAAAACTTTAGAATTGGAAAATATCTTCAGATTTTCATTATCTCTCATACATTCACGTCCAGGTCCAGAAAGTTGATTTTTGACATGAAACAAAAAGAACAATGTAACAAATGACAAAATAACAAATCCGACACGCAGTCGCCAATATAAAATAAATAAAAATAAAATTTTGAATAAAATATTAATGATTAATTATTCTGTATGTATGATGATTGGTTGTAATTGGTATTTGCTTATCTGGAACGTGGACGTTTAATTATTCGGTATCAGACGCTTGACAATGGCTATTTGGAAAAGGCAATGTAACTCGTAGTTGACCGTGAAAGAAAACTGAAATAATCGGACTTCGTAATTAAATCGTTTCCAAAGACTGCTGCGGTAGGTACGGACTCATGAGCTAATCTCAATATTACAATGATTTGCCAGCCATGCCAATACGTCGTACATAGGTGATTGTCTACTAAACATAAAAAAGTTACACAGTTAGTTAAATCAGATATATTCAATGAAATAGCCTACAGTTCATAATCCTACTTACTTTTATAAATATAGATTCATTACAGAATCGAGTGCCTAGTGTGGTTGCAACTCGCAGTATTCTTCTATAACATGAAAATATGGCGGTGTGCCAGACAATAAAATAAAATACGTGCTTCTCGCACCACTTCTACCAGAGCTCTCTCCTCTCTTAAACAGACATAAGAGTAACGTAATTATTCTTTTGTCTTTATCAGCGACACAGCGCTGCAGTTGTGTGCCATTGGCTTTATTTATTAGTCACTGATTATTTATTTAATTAATATTTCGCGTTTCCGCGGAAACTCACGCTCGGCATGCAAATGTGCCTTTATAAGAGGTAAAACTGACCATTACATTATGCAAGAAGCTGTACAGAATGTTCTTAATAATGGCATGGCAGTTCACCAAGCAGCTAAATCTCATTTAATACCTTACCCAACTTTTCATTGATATGTTCAAGACATTAAATGTGGTTCCAGAGAAAAATGGACACCAAACTATGACAATCGTAAGGTATTTTCTGTGGAGCAGGAGAAAGAATTAGGTAAAGGATGAAGCTTTTGTTCCAGATAGCAACATACTTTATGTGCTCCCACGGCCTGCTACTGATGGTATGACAAAGAGACAAAAATCATATTTCAAATTTGGAATCAGCTTCGAGTCCATTGATGTTTGGTAATTCCAAAATAAGTAACATGATTGTGTGCCTACAGATTTAATTATATGATTCACACATGGAATATATGTACACATTACGTTTAAAGTATATTTACACTTACTTTGTATGCTAAATAGATTCTTTCAATGACCCTGTTTAAAGCAGTTCATTGTACCCCACATGTGGGACACAATGAACCATTTACCAAATTTTCTACAAAGGCCTGCAGCTAAAAAACAATTAATGACAATGCAATCATATAAGGTTATTTGATACTTGAATGATTAAACTGTAACATCTGTAAATCACAACTCTGTAATAAAATTATTGGATGAGTAACACGGAGAAATATTTTTTATGGTTCAATGTGCCCCACTCTCCCCTACCCTAAGTCATCAGTTTTGCTAGTCACACATTATCAGAAGCAGAAAGATCTTACTCTGAGTCAGAATTGGAAAGTTTAGCTGTAATATAGGCATTTAAAAAGTTTGAATATTTTTTGTGGGGCAAGAATACCAAAGTTTTCTGTGACCATCAGTCACAGTCATTTCTTTTAAAATGTGAACTATTGCACTGTACATTAGCTAGGTGGTGTCTATATTTACAAGAATTCAGTTTTGAGATCATTTATATTAAAGGAAGTCAGAATGTTATTGCAGATGCCTTGTCTAGGTTACCACAATGTTTAGAGGAATTTGGTGAATTAACAGAGCAGGATGCAGAAATCAAAAAAATATTTATGCGAGGTACAATGCAGCAGTCTGATTTCCATAAGTTTTGTAAGCAAATGAAAATTGTACAACAGCAAGATCACAGATGGAGTAAAGTGAGGCAAAACCTTAAGCAATATGAAGGTGAAAAGGTAAGTAAATGGTTTCAGGAGTACAAGGACCTTTTGTTTCATAGGACACATGAAATATCTGATTAATGGTGTGTGTGTGTATTCCTGAACATTATGTCGATGAATTTATAAGACACACATATGAAGTATCGGGCCATTATGGAATAGGCAAATGTACTGAAAAAATTGCAACACTTTGTTATTTTACAGATCTGAGAAGGTGAGTTCTACAGGTATTAAGAAAATGTGCAATATGTCAGAAATCAAAACAGTCCAATGTGTCAAAATACAGCATGTTTCAAAATGAACATAATGGTTTTAAGGCATTGTAGCATTTATTACGTTCAACCTAAAATTGTAAATAATACACCAAATGAAAGATCAACTCAAACAGTTTTGTTTATATACATGTGTGCAATGTGAAGAGAATGGATTGACAAATAGTGACTGAAAAACGTGTTGAATGAGTGTGAGTCTTTCACACTTAGCCCCAAGAAATATCCCCACGGAAAGTTTATGGGCCTTTCTTTTTCAGTGAACCAGCTGTAACTGACATTTCTTATCTTGATGTGCTACAGCTATGGCCCGTGCCTCAATGGGAAGAAACTGAACAACACATTTTTATTTGGGAGCAAGATAGTGCGCCGCCTCACAGGCATAACTCAGTACGCGGCTTGTATCCGACCAGTGGATTGGACGCAAGGGGCCGGTTGACACAGCAATTTGTGTATGTGCCTCCGATACCAGCTGATCTATCTGACTTTAGAAACAGTGTTATTGCAACAGTTACTGATGCACATTGATCAAGCTTTCGAAACAACTCCCCTGCCAACTCAATGTGTGATCGGTGTTCACACTGAATAATTGTAAGAAAAACATTGTGTTTATCTTTCATTTGGTGTATTATTTATAACTGTAAGGTGAATTTAATATGTGCCACAAAGCCTTAAAACCCTTATATTCATTTTGAAACACACTGAGCTACACCCAATACCCACAAAAAAACCCTCTAGATATAGTATCCCTGGACATAGCTGGTCCATATCTAAGAAGTAAAGGAGGAGTAAGATATGCAGTAGCACTATATGATATTTTCTCAAAACATATCAAAATACATGCCATTAAAAACGTAACAGCCACAAATATCAGAAAAACAATTGAGGGAGACTATTTGAGAAGAGTGGCAAAACCAAAGGTACTACTAACTGATAATGCTTCATATATCGTTTGGAAAAAGTGGAAACAATTTATGACCTCACAGGGCATAAAGCACATATTAGTAAGCTTTTTTCAGCCAGAAGCAAGACAAGTACAATGAGTCTTTAAAGAATTTAACAGTTTATTAGGACATACATCCCTCACAAACACACCCAACGGGTAGAATACGTAACTCCTTTCATGCGAGTTGTTAATAACCTTCCACATTCTTCAACAGAATCACATCTAATGAATTGATGTTCCAGACAAAATAAATGAATGAGTGGGACTCGCCCATACCAAAGGTACCCACTACAGAAATGACACAAGACAAAATCAAACAAGCCATGGTTACATTAGAAAACAGGGCCGAGTATAGAAAGAAAATTTATAATAAGAAACTGAAATGTGTTACACAATTTTTTGAAGGGCAACGAGTCCTCTTATGGATGCACACTAAATCGACAAAATTTGGCAAACTGAATAAGAAGTGGCTATTACTCTATTCAGGACCATTTGTAATTTCCAAAATACCATACCCTGGGACATACAGATTAGTATATGAGAAAACAGGAAGAGCTAAGCATCTCCACCCTCACAAAGATATAAAAGCTTTTATACACTCCTGGAAATTGAAATAAGAACACCGTGAATTCATTGTCCCAGGAAGGGGAAACTTTATTGACACATTCCTGGGGTCAGATACATCACATGATCACACTGACAGAACCACAGGCACATAGACACAGGCAACAGAGCATGCACAATGTCGGCACTAGTACAGTGTATATCCACCTTTTGCAGCAATGCAGACTGCTATTCTCCCATGGAGACGATCGTAGAGATGCTGGACGTAGTCCTGTGGAACGGCTTGCCTTGCCATTTCCACCTGGCGCCTCAGTTGGACCAGCGTTCGTGCTGGACGTGCAGACCGTGTGAGACGACGCTTCATCCAGTCCCAAACATGCTCAATGGGGGACAGATCCGGAGATCTTGCTGGCCAGGGTAGTTGACGTACACCTTCTAGAGCACGTTGGGTGGCACGGGATACATACGGACGTGCATTGTCCTGTTGGAACAGCAAGTTCCCTTGCCGGTCTAGGAATGGTAGAACGATGGGTTCGATGACGGTTTGGATGTACCGTACACTATTCAGTGTCCCCTCGACGATCACCAGTGGTGTACGGCCAGTGTAGGAGATCGCTCCCCACACCATGATGCCGGGTGTTGGCCCTGTGTGCCTCGGTCGTATGCAGTCCTGATTGTGGTGCTCACCTGCACGGTGCCAAACACGCATACGACCATCATTGGCACCAAGGCAGAAGCGACTCTCATCGCTGAAGACGACACGTCTCCATTCGTCCCTCCATTCATGCCTGTCGCGACACCACTGGAGGCGGGCTGCACGATGTTGGGGCGTGAGCGGAAGACGGCCTAACGGTGTGCGGGACCGTAGCCCAGCTTCATGGAGACGGTTGCGAATGGTCCTCGCCGATACCCCAGGAGCAACAGTGTCCCTAATTTGCTGGGAAGTGGCAGTGCGGTCCCCTACGGCACTGCGTAGGATCCTACGGTCTTGGCGTGCATCCGTGCGTCGCTGCGGTCCGGTCCCAGGTCGACGGGCACGTGCACCTTCCGCCGACCACTGGCGACAACATCGATGTACTGTGGAGACCTCACGCCCCACATGTTGAGCAATTCGGCGGTACGTCCACCCGGCCTCCCGCATGCCCACTATACGCCCTCGCTCAAAGTCCGTCAACTGCACATACGGTTCACGTCCACGCTGTCGCGGCATGCTACCAGTGTTAAAGACTGCGATGGAGCTCCGTATGCCACGGCAAACTGGCTGACACTGACGGCGGCGGTGCACAAATGCTGTGCAGCTAGCGCCATTCGACGGCCAACACCGCGGTTCCTGGTGTGTCCGCTGTGCCGTGCGTGTGATCATTGCTTGTACAGCCCTCTCGCAGTGTCCGGAGCAAGTATGGTGGGTCTGACACACCGGTGTCAATGTGTTCTTTTTTCCATTTCCAGGAGTGTGTGTGTGTGTGTGTGTGTGTATATATATATATATATATATATATATATATATATATATATATATATATATATATGTGGTTATAATAGAGGGAAACATTCCACACGTAGGAAAAATATATCTAAAAACAAAGATGATGTGACTTACCAAATGAAAGTGCTGGCAGGTCGACAGACACACAAACAAACACAAACATACACACAGAATTCAAGCTTTCGAAACAAACTGTTGCCTCATCAGGAAAGAGGGAAGGAGGGGGAAAGACGAAAGAATGTGGGTTTTAAGGGAGAGGGTAAGGAGTCATTCCAATCCCGGGAGCGGAAAGACTTACCTTAGGGGGAAAAAAGGACGGGTATACACTCGCACACACACACATATCCATCCACACATATACAGACACAATCAGACAAAACCTTTCACCTGACTCCATCAACCTCCTGACCCCACCGACACCCCGCACCCCTACCTTCTACCTTCTTCCTAAAATTCACAAACCCAATCATCCCGGCCGCCCCATTGTAGCTGGTTACCAAGCCCCCACAGAACGTGTCTGTGCCTACGTAGATCAACACCTTCAACCCATTACGTGCAGTCTCCAATCCTTCATCAAAGACACCAACCACTTTCTCAAACGCCTGGAATCCTTACCCAATCCGTTACCCCCAGAAACCATCCTTGTAACCATTGATGCCACTTCCTTATACACAAATATCCTGCACGTCCAGGGCCTCGCTGCGATGGAGCACTTCCTTTCACGCCGATCACCTGCCCCCCTACCTAAAACCTCTTTCCTCATTACCTTAGCCAGCTTCATCCTGACCCACAACTTCTTCACTTTTGAAGGCCAGACATACCAACAATTAAAGGGAACAGCCATGGGTACCAGGATGGCCCCTTCGTACGCCAACCTATTCATGGGTCGCTTAGAGGAAGCCTTCTTGGTTACCCAGGCCTGCCAACCCAAAGTTTGGTACAGATTTATTGATGACATCTTCATGGTCTGGACTCACAGTGAAGAAGAACTCCAGAATTTCCTCTCCAACCTCAACTCCTTTGGTTCCATCAGATTCACCTGGTCCTACTCCAAATCCCATGCCACTTTCCTTGATGTTGACCTCCACCTGTCCAATGGCCAGCTTCACATGTCCGTCCACATCAAACCCACCAACAAGCAACAGTACCTCCATTATGACAGCTGCCACCCATTCCACATCAAACTGTCCCTTCCCTACAGCCTACGTCTTCGTGGCAAACGAATCTGCTCCAATCCAGAATCCCTGAACCATTACACCAACAACCTGACAACAGCTTTCGCATCCCGCAACTACCCTCCCGACCTGGTAGAGAAACAAATAACCAGAGCCACTTCCTCATCCTCTCAAACCCAGAACCTCCCACAGGAGAACCACAAAAGTGCCCCACTTGTGACAGGATACTTTCCGGGACTGGGTCAGATTCTGAATGTGGCTCTCCAGCAGGGATACGACTTCCTCAAATCCTGCCCTGAAATGGATCCATCCTTCATGAAATCCTCCCCACTCCATCAAGAGTGTCTTTCCGCCGTCCACCTAACCTTCGTAACCTCTTAGTTCATCCCTATGAAATCCCCAAACCACCTTCCCTACCCTCTGGCTCCTACCCTTGTAACACACTGGACTCGCATTCGGGAGGATGACGGTTCAATCCCGTCTCCAGCCATCCTGATTTAGGTTTTCCGTGATTTCCCTAAATCGTTTCAGGCAAATGCCGGGATGGTTCCTTTGAAAGGGCACGGCCGATTTCCTTCCCAATCCTTCCCTAACCCGAGCTTGCGCTCCGTCTCTAATGACCTCGTTGTCGACGGGACGTTAAACACTAACCACCACCACCACCTCCTACCCTTGTAACCGCCCCCGGTGTAAAACCTGTCCCATGCACCCTCCCACCACCACCTACTCCAGTCCTGTAACCCGGAAGGTGTACACGATCAAAGGCAGAGCCACGTGTGAAAGTACCCACGTGATCTACCAACTGACCTGCCTACACTGTGATGCATTCTATGTGGGAATGACCAGCAACAAACTGTCCATTCGCATGAATGGACACAGGCAGACAGTGTTTGTTGGTAATAAGGATCACCCTGTGGCTAAACATGCCTTGGTGCACGGCCAGCACATCTTGGCACAGTGTTACACCGTCCGGGTTATCTGGATACTTCCTACTAACACCAACCTATCCGAACTCCGGAGATGGGAACTTGCTCTTCAATATATCCTCTCTTCCCGTTATCCACCAGGCCTCAATCTCCGCTAATTTCAAGTTGCCGCCACTCACACCTCACCTGTCATTCAACAACATCTTTGCCTCTGCACTTCTGCCTCGACTGACGTCTCTGCCCAAACTCTTTGTCTTTAAATATGTCTGCTTGTGTCTGTATATGTGTGGATGGATATGTGTGTGTGTGCGAGTGTATACCCGTCCTTTTTTCCCCCTAAGGTAAGTCTTTCCGCTCCCGGGATTGGTATGACTCCTTACCCTCTCCCTTAAAACCCACATCCTTTTGTCTTTCCCTCTCCTTCCCTCTTTCCTGATGAGGCAACAGTTTGTTGCGAAAGCTTGAATTTTGTGTGTATGTTTGTGTTTGTAGCAGGGTATTAATTTGCCCTTGGAGTAAAGCAAAATCGCCTGGCTCCAAGTTTGCCGCAGCATCAGCATCAAGAGCCTGTTCTGACCATACTCATAATGGACAAGAATGCAAATCAGTCATTGTCACAACTTTAGGATTACAAGTTGTATAGACCAATGATGCCACAAGAAAGAGGGATCTCATGAGCACACAGAAAACACTATACCTATCCGTGACAGATACCCACAGTGATAGCTCACAGAAGGGAAGAACGTGACAAGGATATAAGCATAGCTGCAAGACTTACATCAGTTTCCAGTGTCAGTTGTGGTGGCACAAAGGTGGCTGTGTCGATGAATCACCAACATGGCGTGCAACATCATGACAATGATGTTGGTGGCATCAAGAGCAGTAGTGTTGACGGCAGCAATGGTGACAACAGGACCCTCAGCGAGGTGGATGGAGGACTAGGCAATGGGTGCGGCATGATGTAGCTGACAGCATGAACTGAACTGACACACACTCGGAATGCAGCAGCTGAACAGCACAGCTGGGTCAGGGAGCACACAATGACAAGGATAGCTACAGCCTAACCAGGCAACTGTATGCCCTGCACATGCTTGCTTATGGCAAAACACATTATATGTGCATCCAAGAGCAAAAGGAAAGTCGGACTTTCATGCAGTGCAGACCACTGTAGTAAACTATAAGCTAGCAGGACATTACCAGCTCTCATTCACCAGGATATGTGCAGCAACTATCTGCAAAAGCAATTCATGCCAGTTGGTGGACTTAATGGTAGGTCAGATCCTACTGTACTGACACCAGTTTTGTACATGGTATGGCCATGGTTACAGTAGGCAGTGGGCGTCCTGGTTATCAGAATAATTTGGCAGAAATTCAGAACCAAGTGGTTTTCATATTCAAAAGTGGAGTCTATTTCTCGAAACCTATTCCCTAAGGGGCACAGAAGTGGCATTCTGTAGTGACAGAGGGCTGCTGTAGCCAGACTGAGGTGCATAACACCGCCAAAAATAGAGCTGGGAAACACCTCTAGTCAGTAAGAGAGGTGGCAGGCAAAAGACCAACCCAATGGTACTGGGGCACTCTAACCAATCCACTTTGTGTCCATATGTGACCATTTCCAGTCCTTCCGCTGGCTTTCCTTGGTCAGCAATACTCACATAGTAGCATCCCATTGTCAGCATCACTTGCTCTGCAAACACTGCCCCCATGACCTGAGCGGTGTAGCCGTGTATCTGGCAGCGTCCAGTATTGCACCAGCCCAAAGCTACAGCTCTAATACAAGACATGGTTCCAGCTGAATAAAATGTAATAAAGTAAATATGAAAAAAATGATTTCTCAATCCTTTCATTAATCCTCAGTTGAACTGCTCACCATGTACGCTATAATACTTCCTTGGATAATGCCAGATATCAGCTCTGTTTTACTCAACAAATTACTATGGACTGTGACCTTTCTAACAGGACTCATGCAACAGGTTTGCTTTCCATTTACTGAACACTGGTGTTAGTCAAAGCTGAGCATACACAATGCAGCCAGCTGACTGTTCTTTTGTTCTCCCCAAGCGTGTTGGGGGCATGGTCTCTGCTCCACACCAAAAAATGTACGAATAAAGAAAAGTATTAATTTTGATGCCAAGTCTCTCTGGGCCTCACCAGACGCCTATCCTGCCTCAACCCTCTGCTGCCTGCCATCCTGCATCGTAGGCACATCTCCACCTCCAGGATCACCTATAGCCCATTTTCTTTGAGGTAATTCCTAATATTTGAATAGTGCATGTTCCAAAATCATACTGCAAATCAACATCAGTGATGTGGTTCTGTAGTTCAGTGGATTACTCCCATTTCCTTTCTCGAGTATTGGTGTGATGTACATAACTTTCCAGTCTTTAGATATGTATCTTTCACAGATTGAGTGGTTGTATAAAATTGCTATGTATGGAGCTGTTATACCAGCATACACTGAAAGGAATCTAATTGGTATGCAGTCTAGAGCTGAAGACTTGTGTTTATTAAGTGATGTAAGTTACTTCGCTACACTGAGAATATCTATTCCTAAGTTAGTCATGTCTGGTCTCAATTAAAACTCCAGAATATTTACTTCATCTTCTTTGATGAAGGAATTTTGAAGAACTTTATATAGTAACTCCATTTTATGACACTGTCATTGATAACCTTACCATTGCTATCGTGTAGTGAATGTAGTGATTGTCTTGCCACTGCTGTACTTAACATACAACCAGAATCTCTCTGGATTTTCTGCCAGATTTTGAAACAGAGTTTTGTTGTGGAAGATATTAAAAGCATCTCACATTGAAGTCCACACTAAAGTTCAAGCATCTGTAAAATATCATCAATCTTGGAGATTTTGCATTGTTTTAAATTTTACATGCTATTTCATTGCTTCTGCAACTGTGTGATGACCTGTTTTGTGTACCATGAGGAATCAGCTACATCTCTCACTAATTTATTTGGTTTAAATTTCACAGCTGCAGTCAGTAGTATTTCTTCAAATTCAAGCCATGTCAGGTCTACACTTACATAGTTAAATCGAAAGGAATGGAGACTGTCTCCTAGTTTTTTTAGCTGGGTTTTTAATGATACAGTATTCAGTCTTGCTATGAAAACCTTGTGGTCACTAATCCCTGTATCTAGCATGATGCTCCCTATTTGCTCAGGATGATTTGTTGCAAAGAGGCCAAGTAACTTGTCACAATCATTTATGCCTCGAGTGGATTCCTGAACTAATTACTCAAAACTATTTTCAGAGAAAAAGTTTAGTTTAGTACAGTTTTGGACGATGATTTTTGCCTACCACTGACTTTAAACATGTACTTTTGTCAACATATCAAAGGTAGAGTGAAGTGACCACAAGTTGAAACTGTATGAGTGGGGCACCTATTTGAAATACGACTCAAGTTTTCTTTAAACCTTTCAGCAACTGTATTGTCTGAGACAGCGCATCAGTAAATGGAACCAATTATTAATTTATTCTGATTGTCAAGTATACCCATACTTATTCACATGAACTACCTACTTTAATTTCACTACAAGAGAAATTACTTCTAATGGCAATATACACTCCACCACCAGCTGTGTTTAATATATCCTTCTGAACACCATTAGATCCTTTGTAAAAATTTCAGCTGAACTTATCTCTGCCTTTATCAAGCTTTCAGTACCTTTGACAATTTGAGCTTCAGGGCTTTCATTTAGCACTTACAGGTCTGATTCTTTCCCAATATAGCTATGATAATTCACAGTTATAATACTGATGGTTCTTATGTCTACCCTTTCCCTGTGTTTGTGTGTTTGACCTGCACCCTTTGAGACAGAAGCCCTTTTGTATTTCCCTGAGACCCTCTAAAATAAAAAACCACCCAGTCCACTACACACAGCCCTTGATACCCATGTAGTCACCTCCTGTGTATAATGAACCCCTGTCCTATTAAGCAGAACCTGATAACCCACCACCCCATAGCACAAGTCAAGGTATCTGCAGTCAACACAGTTGTGGCACTGTCTGAGCCTCTGATTCACAACCTCCACTTAGCTCTGTACCAAAGGCATACAATTAACCCTGTTGATGATGCTATAGATAGTGAGCTCTGCCTTCATCTCGCAGCCCTTAGGGGCTCGGCATTTGTTTGCTGGGTACAGACTTGGCAACCCCTGGGTTCCAGAGCTGGTAACTGGTAAGCGCCGCTAGTCTCCTGCCACCATAAGCTGTGGGCATGCTTCAGCAACTACTGTACTGCTTGGCAGTGGAACATTGTGTGTCACAGGGATTTTGGTTTGATCACCCAGATCGCGAAGGTGGTAAAAACCTCCAGAAAAAACTCCTCAGTCTCAAAATGTATTGCACAATGGTAAGATACAAAGCTGTTTATGTGGAACAGTTGTTAGTGAGCAATCTCTGGGGAACCAGCCACACCTCAGTTGTATAAGGCTTACCTAGGCATCCTTGTCTCTGTCTAGGTGGACTGTTATTTTCCTAACTGCTAGTGGGACCAAGATGGGCTCCCCGAAATCTTTTTCTCTTCCTCCCAGCCAAATAGGTGGGCCACTGCTAGGTGCCAATACCCCGTTGCTCAAGAGGCCTCATGTGACAAGCCCTCCAAATTCTGGAGTTGTTAAGAGTGTTTCAATATTTAGTAACAGAATCCCTGCTGCAGGTCATAATCTCTTTTTGATAGTTAAAAGAAGACAGGGGATCTTTGAGAAAGTCTCTCATTTTTATGTTCAGAAGGGTTTAGAGGGCATTGCAGGGACATTAAAATCAGTCAAGTGATTATGCAGTGAAACCCTAATTCCCAGCAGACAGCAAACCTGCAGAAAGCAAAATGCCTATGGAATGTGCCATTGAAATACAGCAAAAGTGTTGTTATGAGCAAGGATCTGGTGGACATTCCCAAAGAACTGAAGTTGAGTGGGCCCAAGAAAGAATAGTTGATGTGCTGAATATCATAAAAAGGGTGGATGGCGATATTATCAAATCCAAATCATTTATACTGACTTTCAGCAGCATGAAACTTCCAGAGCTTGTTAAGGCAGGTTTCCTTCTCCTCACCATGCAGCCGAATTTTCCCAACCCTATGTGCTGTTTTACATGGAGCATTACACAAAGAGAAGCCACAAAAATGGATAGTTAGCAGGACTAACTGGATGCTGTTCAGCCAGCTGGACGTGTTTGGACAGCAGCACTGTGTCCATGAATGGGTGGTCCACACTACACAAGTGATCCATCATGCTGCAGATGTACCCATTGCAGAGTTCTCAGGTCATCTCAGGAGGCAACTTGTGCTTTGGTGGACCAGTGAATGCCACTCAGCAATATGGGGTAGGCATGCAGCTCTTCAACAGTCTAAGTACTGCCCAACACTTTAGAACTTCTGTTTGGAGCTCACTGGGTGGGTAAGAAGAAACAGCATAAACACACCAAAGAGGGTGGCCCTGCACAATGCATGCACCCCAAATAGAAGATGTGCAGTCTGTGGTAATTTCTCTTTTTCATATCTCACTGTTGGTACTGCTCTGGGATTTATTAAGACTGGGTGCACGCCATAATTATTGTCATGCATCTGTGGTTTTCCTTTGATCTGTGTAGTGAGGTGTTTAGCACAGTTCTTGGAATATTCTTCAGCAGCTTGCCCATTTGCCCTGTTGTGGTGCATCACTTTCCTCTTTATTTTGGTACATGCCCAAATTGCTTATTTAGTGTGCCTTTGGTGTAATCATATCTATCTAGCAATGCTACGCTCAGTCTCCCTCTTGGATGTAATTTGTTTTTGCTTTTGGCTTTTAATGCCAAGTGTTCCTGTTTTACCATGTTCACCTGTTGACTGGGTTTTATATGTTATCATGTTTGGGCTAGTGTACCCACGGTACATTTTTTCTGAAGCACGTTTGGCTATTTGAGCCACCTTTTGGTGCTTTGTGTTTGAACTAGTTGAAGGGTACAGCTTCTCTCGAGGCACTATTTTTTTTTTTTTTTTTGTAATTATGTCAAACATGGAGGTCGAAATATTCATTTTCTGACTTGTCTTGAAGAGTTTTCATGTGTTACAGAAGTCAGTTGTAATCTGGTCCCTCATGTCAACCTTGGCATGTGCCTGTGCAGTCCCCAGGTCATCTCAGGAGGCATCTTGTACCTTGGTGGACAAGTGAGTGCCACTCAGCAGTCCAGGACAGATGTGCAACTCTTTAACAGTTTAAGTACTGCCCGACAGCAGAGAACCTTAACATTTTGGGTCACATGAGCCAAGACTTGATGCTTAATTAAGGAAAGCAGGAAAAGCTCAGGCCAAGCATTCCTGGCTCCATCAACCATTCCACGTGTTCTACAAATGTGTGGGAGCCATCAGGAGCATTTCTGGTAAACACAATCCTTTACCAATAGCAATAGTGCTGAGACATGAGTGTTTCCAAACAATGCCTGGAGGCATCACCCAGACAATGGCAGAGCATTTTGCAAAAATTCCTGCCACTGTCAGCCAGGGTCCGGTGTTTTGCCACTGTGTGACTGTATAGAGGGGCACACTGGACTTCAGAACTAACAATTCTGAGTCTTACAACTATCATTTCTCCATGTGAGAGCTGTAACCACCACTGACAGCCTCATGATATGACCCCCAGTTATGACCAAATCTAATACTGCATGCTTCGACATTTGCTAGCAGTGTCAAAGGAAATGCTCCTCGAATGTTTTAATTTGAAATGGCAGACAGATCATTTCCCCAACTCATGGTGAGAGGGAATTTAGATCTCTTTCCCCAGACCAGGAAAGAACAGTACATGTCCCAGTAGTTAGTGGAGTACTGCCTTAAAGAGCTGTGTAGGAAAGACCATGGAGCATATGGTTAACCAACATCCACTCCGGTTGTTGGAGTTTAGGCAAGTCCTTAGCCACTCTCAGTGTTGATTCTGGAGATCTTGGTCCACTGTCAACAACTTGACCCTGCTCAAGGCAGATATTCACCATGCTTTCCTATGTAAAATCACTGTCTCAGCATATTTTTTGATATCTGCTTGGAGACACAGTATTCACACACAACTCCATAAATGGGGCTTTTGTGGCTACCTTCCATCTTCATATGGTCTGCACTGTTTCAGTGGTTTTTTAACTCCTGGGTTGGTGACACACTGTCAGATCATTTGGAGCGCAAGAATGGTGTCCCTCAGAGCAATGTTTTAAGTGTTACCCTCTTAGCTATAGCCATAAACAGTACCATGTCTACCACAAGGAGTCCCATACAGTGCTCCTTATTTGTGGAGGATTTTGCTTTTTTCTGTTCCTCCTCCAGGGTTGCAACAGTGATTCGTCAGTTGCAGCTTACAGTGTACTGATTAGAGGAGTGGACTACAAAGACAGAGAGACAGGTTTCAGTTTTCTGGAGATAAGAGTGTGTGTGTGTGTGTGTGTGTGTGTGTGTGTGTGTGTGTGTGTGTGTGTGTGTGTGTGTGTGTGTTCATTCTAATCATTCTTGTTGTCTTTTTAAATCAGCTGACTTGCATGTGAGGGATACAGTTCTATTTTTTAAAGACTCAATGAGGTTTCTGGGCGCAATTTTTTACTCCCCCCTGTCATGGTTACCACATCTGAGAAACATGAAAACCAGAACCCAGAAGGCACTGAATATCTTAAAGTGCCTTAGCCACAGGTCTTGGGGATCAGGCAGGAGGCAGCTGCTCCAGTTTTATAGGGCTCCAATGAGTTCACGGCTAGACTATGGGTGCACAGCGTAAGGGTCAGTGAGCCCTTTCTACCTGAAGATTATTGACGCT
The DNA here is from genome assembly GCF_023898315.1 of Schistocerca nitens. Classification (NCBI taxonomy): domain Eukaryota; kingdom Metazoa; phylum Arthropoda; class Insecta; order Orthoptera; family Acrididae; genus Schistocerca; species Schistocerca nitens. The sequence goes on from NC_064615.1 coordinate 509,703,799, forward strand.
ATCTATCCTGAAAGGGTTAGGCTGACCTTGTGAATTAGGCTGGCCATGGGTGCTCACAGGACCAGCCCCATACCCAGCCTCTGTGCTCAGACTGAGGAACCACCACTCACCATCCGGCAGCAGCTCCTCATGGTGCATCAGGCATGTAATTTCCTCACAGCTCTGACTTCACACACATGCTATACTATTGCTCATACACCTCTGGAAGCCTTTTCTCTAATTGTCCATGATCAGTAATGTCATTTGGGATCTGTGTGCAGCATGTGTTTTAGTTACTTCATGTGGAGCATGTACGAGGTCTCTTCAAAAAATTCTGGAACTTTATCGACAACATTTTTCTATGTTTACCTTTTACATACTGTGCTTGGTATCCTTTAAAAAACTCTCCTCCACAATTGATACACCAACCTCAATCCCATTTCCACTTCCAGAAGCAGTCTTGGTAGGCCTCTTGCTGGATCACGTGAAGAGCCATCTGCGAATTTTCTTTTATCTCATTTATCTTCATCCTTTCAAATGGATTTTCAACTTTGCAAATAAAAAAAGTTTGCAGGAGTCAGGTCTGGAGGGTATAGAGGATGAGGCAGCATTCTGACTCCATTTCCTGTCCAACACGGATGAAGGTGCAGGTGCGTTATCATGATGCAAGAGCCATGAATTGTCTCGCCACATTTCAGGCCATTTGTGTCTCACATGATCCAACTGAAATGTTACATTCTTCTGCAATCTTTCAGATAGTCAGTCTTTGATTGGCATGCACAATTTTGTTCACATTCCTGACATGGACATTGTCGGTAGACGTCAAAGTGCATCTTTAACTTCTGTTCTGCCATTTTTAAACCATGTGATACAATCATAACACCGATTATGGCTTAAGCACTTATCACCGTAGGCTTTCTGCATCATTTGTTGTGTCTCTGTAAAGGCTTTCTTGAGTTTCACGCAAAATTTAATGCAGATTTGTTGTTCCTCTATGTCATCTCAAAATTCACAAACTGTGCAACACAATGTTCTACTCAATACAGCACTGAACAATAACTAACAGACACACAACAATGAAACTTCTAGTAGTTACATATTAAACACGGACATATGCAGACATGCCAATCACATTTTGCTCCAACGCGCTGTTGGTGCAAAATTAAAAATGTTGCAGAATTTTTTGACCAGAACTCGTACAACTCCAAATCCTGGGTTTTAACTGTCTACCTCCATGGTTACTGCAGAGGTCCAGAGTAATTTTATATTTGATACAGTACAGGAGACTCACACTCCTGCATATGTTTTAACACATTATTTTATGATGTTTTAACTGAGTACCACTACTCTACAGCTGTCTTTACAGGTAGGTTGAAACAGGGGGACTCTGTTGGTTGCTCTATTGTTTTCTCTGATCATGTCCTCAAGGTCCAACGATGGTGACTTTACTGTCTTCAGCGCAGAATTATATGTGGTCTTAAGGGCACTGGAGCAGATAAGATGTACTTCAGTGCAGTGGTGGATACAGGAAAACCACAAGAGGGAGGCACCAAAGATATCTTGAGCTACCTTTACTTTACCATAATAAAAAATAATCAAGTCATATGCAAAGTTTAAGAAAGTTTTATTTAAACTGATTATACACATATACAGGACAATGCCATCTTGTGATATAAAAAAGTTACAATTGTGGTTCTCTTCCTTAAATTATGAATTCCATGTGCCTATTCTTCCTGGCAAATTGGGTAATTGCATCATCAACAGGACAATCAATGTCAGGGTGAGTGTTCAACAGAGCTAAGCCATTAAGTCAATCTCTATGTGCCAGACAGAAATGTATAAAATATGATGACATGGACGTGCATTCTACATAGGAAAGTACAGCTACTCGATAACTCAATTCAGTCGAGTCGTCTGATGAAAGAAATAAATGAATGGTGTCAGGCGGGGGCGTTGGGGTTGGCAATGCAGGTGGCCCTGCAAGGGGGGAGGGGGGGGGGAGGGTGTGCCCCCCGTATGTATCTGCCACTGCTTCAGTGCTAAATTCCTTGTCTGTTCTGATTCTCAGAATGTCCTTCCCTCTCTACAATGCTTGTATCCAGCAGATAAAAGTAGTCCAGAATATCCAGGACATCATCCTTCAACTTCAATGGTTGGGAAAGGACATGTCTTTCTGCTGTGTACCAAGGAACATGGATATTGCAGGGAACAAAAGAGCAGATGTAGCAGCCAAGGATGTATGTTGTGATCCTAAATTACTTCAGTGTGCCATCCCCCAGCGTGTTATCTCCTCACTGTTGAGGTACAGTCAAGCATTGATGGGGAGATGAGTGACAGATAATAAGCTGCATTTAGTAAAGCCCACAACGCACCCCTGGTGTACCTCCTTCCAGCCACATAGACAGGATGAGGTCCTCCTTATTCGTCTTCGCAAAGGCTACAGTCCTCTGCTGCATGGATTCTTGTTCTGGGGCAATGACCCTCCTGTGTGTGATGCTTGTGGTGTACAGATCACTGTGCACCACACTTTACTAGATCATGTTTTATTTTTAGACCAGAGAGCAGCAGCAGATTTGCCAGCAGATCTGCCCTATATTTTAAGTGACATTCCAATGAATGTGGTTGGAGTTTTAAGGTTTTGTGAGCTGTGTGTTTATATATATATATATATATATATATATATATACACAGGGTGAGTCACCTAACGTTACCGCTGGATATATTTCGTGAACCACATCAAATACTGACGAATCGATTCCACAGACCGAACGTGAGGAGAGGGGCTAGTGTAATTGGTTAATACAAACCATAAAAAAATGCACGGAAGTATGTTTTTTAACACAAACCTAAGTTTTTTTTAAATGGAACCCCGTTAGTTTTGTTAGCACATCTTAACATATAAACAAATACGTAATCAGTGCCGTTTGTTGCATTGTAAAATGTTAATTACATCCGGAGATATTGTAACCTAAAGTTGACGCTTGAGTACCACTCCTCCGCTGTTCGATCGTGTGTATCGGAGAGCACCGAATTACGTAGGGACCCAAAGGGAACGGTGATGGACCTTAGCTACAGAAGAGACTGGAACAGCACATTACGTCCACATGCTAACACCTTTTTATTGGTCTTTTTCACTGACGCACATGTACATTACCATGAGGGGTGAGGTACACGTACACATGTGGTTTCCGTTTTCAATTACGGAGTGGAATAAAGTGTGTCCCGACATGTCAGGCCAATAGATGTTCAATGTGGTGGCCATCATTTGTTGCACACAATTGCAATCTCTGGCGTAATGAATGTCGTACACGCCGCAGTACATCTGGTGTAATGTCGCCGCAGGCTGCCACAATACGTTGTTTCATATCCTCTGGGGCTGTAGGCACATCACGGTACACATTCTCCTTTAACGTACCCCACAGAAAGAAGTCCAGAGGTGTAAGAACAGGAGAACGGGCTGGCCAATTTATGCGTCCTCCACGTCCTATGAAACGCCCGTCGAACGTACACCTCACCCCTCATGGTAATGTACATGTGCGTCACCGAAAAAGACCAATAAAAAGGTGTTAGCATGAGGACGTAATGTGCTGTTCCAGTCTCTTCTGTACCCTGTACCTAAGGTCCATCACCGTTCCCTTTGGATCCCTACATAATTCGGTGCTCTCCGATACACACGATCGAACAGCGGAGGAGTGGTACTCAAGAGTCAACTTTAGGTTACAACATCTCCGGATGTAATTAACATTTTACAATGCAGCAAACGGCACTGATTATGTATTTGTTTATATGTTAAGATGTGCTAACAAAACTAACGGGGTTCCATTTAAAAAAACGTAGGTTTGTGTTAAAAAACATACTTCCGTGCATTTTTTTTATGGTTTGTATTAACCAATTACACTAGCCCCTCTACTCACGTTCGGTCTGTGGAATCGATTCGTCAGTATTTGATGTGGTTTACGAAATATATCCAGCGGTAATGTTAGGTGACTCACCCTATATATATATATATATATATATATATATATATATATATATATATATATATATATATATATATATATATATATATATATAAAACAATGATGATGTGACTTACCAAACGAAAGCACTGGCAGGTCGATAAACACACAAACAAACACAAACATACACACAAAATTCAAGCTTTCACAACAAACTGTTGCCTCATCAGAAAATCGCCTTGCAGACGTACACATTTTTCACAACACTGACGCCATGATTCCATGGCAGCGGCGAAGGCTTCTTTAGGAGTCTGTTTTGACCACTGGAAAATCGCTGAGGCAATAGCAGCATGGCTGGTGAAAGTGCGGCCACGGAGAGTTTCTTTCATTGTTGGAAAAAGCCAAAAGTCACTAGGAGCCAGGTCAGGCGAGTAGGGAACATGAGGAATCACTTGAAACTTGTTATCACGAAGAAACTGTTGCGTAACGTTAGCTCGATGTGTGGGTGCGTTGTCTTGGTGAAACAGCACACGCGCAGCTCTTCCCGGACGTTTTTGTTGCAGTGCAGGAAGGAATTTGTTCTTCAAAACATTTTCGTAGGATGCACCTGTTACTGTAGTGCCCTTTGGAATGCAATGGGTAAGGATTACACCCTCGCTGTCCCAGAACATGGACACCATCATTTTTTCAGCACTGGCGGTTACCCGAAATTTTTTTGGTGGCGGTGAATCTGTGTGCTTCCATTGGGCTGACTGGCGCTTTGTTTCTGGATTGAAAAATGGTATCCACGTCTCATCCATTGTCACAACCGATGAAAAGAAAGTCCCATTCATGCTGTCGTTGCGCGTCAACATTGCTTGGCAACATGCCACACGGGCAGCCATGTGGTCGTCTGTCAGCATTCATGGCACCCACCTGGATGACACTTTTCGCATTTTCAGGTCGTCATGCAGGATTGTGTGCACAGAACCCACAGAAATACCAACTCTGGAGGCGATCAGTTCAACAGTCATTTGGCGATCCCCCAAAACAATTCTCTCCACTTTCTCGATCATGTCGTCAGACCGGCTTGTGCGAGCCCGAGGTTGTTTCGGTTTGTTGTCCCACGATGTTCTGCCTTCATTAAACTTTCGCACCCACGAACGCACTTTTGACACATCCATAACTCCATCACCACATGTCTCCTTCAACTGTCAATGAATTTCAATTGGTTTCACACCACGCAAATTCAGAAAACGAATGATTGCACGCTGTTCAAATAAGGAAAACGTCGCCATTTTAAGTATTTAAAACAGTTCTCATTCTCGCCGCTAGTGGTAAAATTCCATCTGTCGTACGGTGCTGCCATCTCTGGGACGTATTGACAATGAACGCGGCCTCATTTTAAAACAATGCGCATGTTTCTATCTCTTTCCAGTCCGGAGAAAAAAAATCAGAGGCCTTAGAACTTGAATGCACCTTGTACAGACACTAGGTACGTGTGGATGGATATGTGTGTGTGTGCGAGTGTATACCTGTCCTTTTTTCCCCCTAAGGTAAGTCTTTCCGCTCCCGGGATTGGAATGACTCCTCACCCTCTCCCTTAAAACCCACATCCTTTCATCTTTCCCTCTCCTTCCCTCTTTCCTGATGAGGCAACAGTTTGTTGCAAAAGCTTGAATTTCGTGTGTATGTTTGTGTGTCTATCGACCTGCCAGCACTTTCGTTCGGTAAGTCACAACACCTGTGTTTTTAGATATATTTTTCCCACGTGGAATGTTTCCCTCATACATTTCCTGTGCCTTTCTTTTAAACCTTCTGTGGTTTTATTTCTATTTTTATCCCATGTCTAACACCTTTCACTCTTCTCCGTTGCATTAAGGTATGTGATGAAGTGACTGTGTGAGTCATTGTGTGTGAGGGGGGAGTGAGTGAATGAGTGGCATTCTATAGGTTTCCTCCTCACTGTGTGACAACAATTTTAGTTATTTTACCCACATTCATTTCCTTTAATATTTGTAAGGGCACTGATAACCTCAACGTTGTGTACCCCTAAGCTCCACACACACACACACACACACACACACACACACATGGAGAGTCAATTTTGGTAGCTCTTCTCAACAGGGAAAGGACTGAACATGTCCTGGTAGTTTATCGAGCATTGCCTTAATGAACCATGTAGGAAAAACCTTGTAGCGAATGGTTAACCATCGTCTGGTCTGGATGTTCGAGACCAGGCATCTCCTAAGTCACCCTCAGTGTGGATCCAGGAGATTTCAATCCACTACTGACAACTTGACCTTACAAGAGATGGCTATTCAGCAGGCCTTCCTATGTAAACAGTATTGTGTAGGTATTTTTTTATATAGCTGTAAGGTGTATGACACTACTTAGAGACCCCGTATTCTGGGGCAGCTCTACCAACGGAGCTCTGTGGCCTACTGCCTATCTTTATTCAGATCAAAGTGCTTTTTTCAGTACTGAGTTGGGACTTGCTACCAAATAGTTTTGAGCAGGGGAATGGGTTCCTTGGAGTAGTGTTTTAACTGTTACCCTCTATGTGAGAGCCATGAACAGTGTCATGTCTATGACACGGATTCCCACTCAGTGCTCCTTATTTGTGGAAGATTTTGCAGTTTTCTGTTCCCCATCCAGTATTACAACAGCAGTTCATCAGTTGTGACTTACCGTTAAAAGAGGCTGGAGGAGTGGCTGTGAAGACTGGTTGTACATTTTCTGTGGAGAAGTTTGTGTGGGTCTTCATTTTAATTGTTGTTATTATATTTTTAATTTACCCAAATTGTGTATGTGGAACACCATTCTCCCTTTTAAAACTCTGTGTGGTTTTTGGGCCTCATTTTTTACTCCAAACTGTCTTGATTGTCACACCTGATAGATCCAACGGCAAGGTCCCAGAAAGCACAGCACATTTTGAAGTGTCTTAGCCAAAGGTCTTGGACAGGGTGCATCTGCTACAGTTTTACAGGGCTTTTGTGTGAATACAGTTGGACTATGGGTATACAGTGCATGGGTCAGTGAGGCCTTCATACCTGAAGGTCACTGATGCTGGGCACCATGAGGGGATCAGGCTGGCCATGGATACTTTCTGGAGCAGCCCCATACCCAGTCTCTGTGCTGAGGCTGGGGAACCACCACTTACCATCCAGTGGCTTCTCATGGTGGATCAGACATGTCAGTTTCTAACTACTCCCACTTCCACAGCATACCAAACTGTTGCTCATCCAGCCATGGAACACCTCTTAGAACATGATCTGTGGTCAACAAGGCCAATGGGATCCAAGCAGTGGCGTAGCGTGAGGGGAGACTTTGAGACTTAGTCTCCCCTGTATTCCTGCTTAAAAAAGAGGCAATAGTAATTCGTAACAAAAATATAGATAACTTTCTACTAAGAGCTCTAAATGTGTGAAGAGATCAGTTTTGTAGCCTGCGCTGCACCCTGAGTATTGGTGTATCTGCCTGCTTGAGACTCGACTGCTCCCAGTCTCTGCCTCCCTTCCCTTACCTGGCTGTGTGGGCCTGCGCACTTTAGTGGCATTCTCGGCTCCCCTCCACTTTCCCTCTTCCATGAAGGCTGGTGCACTGCACTTGCTAGCAGGTATCGAGACTAGTCTCTGGTGCTTCTATGCTGGCTTTTAACACGGAAGTGAACAGTCGCGCGGTTTGTGTTCATAGTCATTCTTGCGTGATTTTAGCGCATATTTTCGTTGTGTCGCCAACATGAGTGAGCCAGCAACTGAACACCTTATAGAATTTTTATTAAAAATGCCTTTTTCTACGTTAACGAACGAAAAAAGTGCGAATTGAAGGATAAACGACCTATTCCTGTTCTCAGTTTAGTTTTAAGTGAAGCCAAACAAAAACGTACTTTTCAGACAGCCTGATACAAAAAGTATACTTGGCTGACTGCGAATGCAGTTAATAACAGATTATATTGTTATATATGTCTTCTGTTCGGTGATGAAAAGGAATGGTGCAGTGAGGGCATTTGTGCAATAAAGAAGTTTGACAGGAAAGCACAAAAGCATCAGATATCAAAACGTCACCTGCAGAACAAAGAATCATTTCAGTTATTGGGCAAAAGTAGAATTGAGTATACCCTTTCTGAAGCTGCTCGTCTGACGGCAACAAGATAAAATGAACAAGTTCCATCCAACAGGAGAGTATTGGCTCGTCTTATTCAGGTATTTGTATTTATTTGTACGTGATGACTGGGTGTTGTGTGCTGTCCTTAGGTTACTTAGGTTTAAGTAGTTCTAAGTTCTAGGGGACTGATGACCATAGATGTTAAGTCCCATAGTGCTCAGAGCCATTTGAACCATTATTTATTTGTAAACAAGAACTAGCCTTTTGCGGCCATTGAGAAGACAAATCCTCTAGCAACTACGGTAACTATCTGGAATTGTTGGATTTACTAGCTCAAGGAGAGCAGTTAATCTGAGACCATCTGTCATCATCTTCAACCTTTAAAGGAACTTCTCCAGATATACAGAATGATGTAATACAAATGATAACTTTGGCAGTTAATGAGAAAATAAAATCTGAAATTCAGAACTGCAATTTCATTTCGATTCAGGCTGATGAAACATTAGACACGTCATCCAAGAGTCAAATGATTATAATATTCAGGTACGGTATTGCAGACAAAATTGTGGAAAGATTCGTTGGATTTTACGATGTTTCTGGAGATAAAACTGCTGAAGGTTTGTCAAACATTATTCATGCAGTATTGAAAGAATGGAATGTGGAAGGAAAAGTGGTTAGTCAAACAGCTGATGGCACTTCAGTAATGGAGGGCAGAGAAAGAGGACTACAACAATTGGTGAAGCAGTTCTGTCTCCATGCGCTGTTTATTCATTGTTACGCGCACTACCTGAATTTGGTACTGTTACTTGCCTCCAAAATCATATGACAAGTACGCATGTTTGTAAGTGATAGTACTACATTCCATTAGTTTTTCAGCAAATCATCAAAACGAACTGTATTACTAACTGAGAAAGGATTTAAACTGCCATACGTGAGCAACACTCACTGAAACTTTCATTCCAGAGCAGTTTCAACAATATCTAGTCATTTCTCAGAGTTATATGGTGCTTTTAATTATATAATTGATGATACAGACTCTCAATGGGACCCAGAATCTTTGATCTGTGCTGCGGGAATGAAACGACGAATGGATGATCCTACTTGCTTTGCTTCTACCGAGGGTGCTTTGTTTATGTCGATCATCTCTTTAATGTTCTTCAGTCAAAATCTGTCAGTATAATTGCTTGCCATGATTAAATAAGAATTGTTTTGAGAAACTTATGACAATTAAGAATGGAAACATTCGTTGATGAATGGCAACTTATCATCTTGTGACAGTCAAAAGACACCTCTCAGGGCATTAACTTACGAGATAATGGATTTGCAAATTGTTCAGATGGAAAGAAGATTTAAAGACTTTATCCCAAATTCAGTTTGTTGAACTTCTGAACGAAAAGCGTTTCCCAAACTATCAAAAAGAATTCCCAAAGTTGAAACTGCTTCAGTTATTAGAACAGTATCCTTTTTACGAACAAGAACAATTTGAGCATGAACTGTGTAACATATACACTGGTGAGAAAAGACACTTATCTCCAAAAATCCTCATAAGTACATTGTCAACAATGATTTAAACTCTGTTTATGAAGAAACAACGAAGTTCCTGCTTTTGGTTTTGACCCTGCCCGCAATTATAGCAAGCATGATTACTCTTAAACAAGTGAAGAATTATTTAAGGAATTCAATTTCCAACACTCGGCTGTCGTGTTTGAGCACGTTAGCAATAGAAAAGACACTACTTGGAGAGCTATCCAGTGATCAGATCTTTGTAGACCGAGTTATAGACTTATTTGTGTAAAGAAAAGACAGGAGCATTGCACTTGTGTACAAGAAAATATAAGTGCTTCTTCTCTTGCTGCTGGAGTTCTACAAATTTGCCATCCTTTCTTGAACAAGTTAGTTATTATTATTATTATTATTATTATTATTATTATTATTATTTGTGGCGGTGGTAGTGGTAGTAGTAGTAGTACTAGTAGTCGTAGTAGTAGTAGTAATTGTTGTTGTTTTATTTGATGTGTTTTGTTGCATTTGTTTAAATTATTGTTTGTTGTACTATTTTCTCTCCCTATAATAACTGCAGAGTCTCCCCAACCTTTACAACTACGCTACGCCACTGGATCCAAGTGACGTGTGTTGAAGTCTCTTGGTGTGAGGCACTTTTGTACTCAAATCTGGGGTTTTGACCGACTTCCACCCTGGTTACTGCAGGCACCCTGAGTAATTTTAGATTTAGTGCAATGCTGGAGAAATTGCCCTCCAGTGTATGTTTTTAATATGATGTTTTCCACTATTTTAAATGATCACACTGACAATGTCATTGCTTTCATGGATGGGTCTAAACAGTGTGATTCTGTTGGTTGCTCTGTTATTTTCCTGGATCAAGTTCTCAAGATTCGGTTCCTCTGGTGTTCACAGTATTTGATACCAAACTATCCATAATCTTGAGGACACTGAAGCAGATGGGAAGAAATTACATGTGGTGTCCCACAAGGATCCATCTTAGGGCCATTGCTTTTTCTTGTGTACATTAATGATCTCTCATCAGTTACACTGCCAGAAGCAGAGTTCGTTTTGTTTGCAGATGACACAAGTATTGCAATAAATAGTATGTCAAGTGTAGCTCTAGAAAGATCTGCTAATGACATTTTCATGGATATTAATAAATGGTTTAAAGCCAACTCACTGACATTAAACTTCGATAAGACTCACTATATGCAATTCAGAACCTGTAAGAGGTTTCCACCCAGCATATGCATAAAATACAAAGAAGAGCAGATAGAAGAGGTTGACAGTCTTAAATTCCTGGGATTACAACTTGATAATAAATTCAGTTGGGAAGAGCACACCACAGAACTGCAGAAACGCCTTAACAAATCTGTATTTGCAATTCGAGTGTTAGCAGACATAGGCGACATAAAAATGAAAAAGCTTGCATACTTTGCCTACTTGCATTCCATAATGTCATATGGTATAATATTTTGGGGTAACTCTTCAAGTCAAACAAAAGTTTTCAGAGTCCAAAAGCGTGTAATACGTATTATTTGTGGAGTAAATTCACGGACGTCCTGTAGAAACCTCTTCAAAGAACTGGGTATACTAACTACTGCCTCTCAGTATATTTACTCATTAATGAAATTTGTCCTAAATAATATATGTCTTTTTCCAACAAACAGCTCAGTTCATACATACAATACCAGGAACAAAAATGATCTTCACAAGGACTTAAAATCACTTACTTTAGTTCAAAAAGGGGTCCACTACTCAGGAACACTCATCTTCAATAATTTGCCAGTAAACATGAAAAATTTAGTTACAAATAAAGATCAGTTTAAAAGGAGCCTGAAAGACTTACTAGTGGCCAACTCCTTCTACTCCATTGACGAATTTTTTAATAGAGACAAATGATGTATTGTATATATTCATACTATTAGTATTGTTATTTCACCTTTAAAAAATAAAGATTTGTTCCACATCCACGAGGATCTCCTCAGCACGGATCTATGGAACGAAAAACTAATCTAATCTAATCGTGAGATGTGCCATGCCTGCTAAATTTGTCCTTCAGATTCTGAGTCTCTGCAATACTTCTATCCAGTTGATAAAGTAGTCCAGGATAGCCAGGACACACTCTTCTTGCTACAAAGGATGGGGAAGGAAGTGACCTTCTGCTGGGTGCTGGGGTGCTTGGACACATGGGTATTGCAGATGTAGTAGCCAAGGAGGCATGTCAGTTCATTGTGCCATCCTCCTTCATGCTGTCATCACATTGTTGGCATTCAGAGTCATGCATCAATGGGAAGGTGAGTGACTGGTAGTGACAGCCAATAAGATCCATCTCGTAAATTTCACAAATCAGCTTTGGCATACCTTCTTCCAGCCACACAGATACGCTCCACACCTCCACATAGACCATAGCCCTATGACGCTTGGCTTCTTGCGCTGGCAAGAGTAGCCCCCAGTGTGTGGTGCTTGTTGCATACATATCACTGTGCAACACATTTTATTAGACTGTTTATTTTCTGACCAGAGGGCAGTGGCAGTTTCGTCAACAGATCTGTCCTTTATTTTAAGTAACATTCAAATGAATGTGGTGAGAGTTTTAAGGTTTTGTGATTTGTCCCACTTCATTCCTCACGTTTTAGGGAGATGTTCTTAATGTGTTAACAGGATGACTGGCTCATCCATGTTATTTGCACATTTCCTTGTGTCTTTCTTTTAGCTACTCTGTTATTTTAATTCTGTTTTAATCCCAGATATAGAACCTTTCACACTTTCTCCATTGTCTTAAGGCATGTGAGATGAGTGATTGCATGAGTCAACATGAGTGAGGTGGGAGTGAGTGTATGAGTGTCATTTTATAAGTTTCCTCCTCACTGTGTGACAATGAGTTTAATAATCACCTCCACATTAATTTCTTTTCATGTGTGTAAGGGTCTTATAACTTTGACATTGAGGACTCGTAAGATCTAAACACAACACTTCATCTTGCAACCAAGACTGGCAATCTTTACCATTTCAGATAGCCACCAGAAACCAGAGAGGATCTCTTTCAGTCAAAATCAGCACACATGGTTAGTACTTGTATGAGCCACTACCTGCAGATGGTTATATCCTGTGCTCTTTTTCCACCCAGAAGGACCATTCCACATCTGACTACCCATCAAAGCATACAATAGGAGGGCACTCATAACTACAGTACAAAATGAGAAGGTATAGTTGTAAATGCTGTAACAGGATAATGTACCCTAACTGTATGCATGTATAAACAAACAATGGAAAATTCAATATGGAATGTAACAATATTATGAAAAGGATAGCTGCTACTCACCATATAGCAGAGATGCCGAGTCACAGATATGCACAGCAAAAAGACTGTCACAAAATGACCTTTTAGCCAATAAGGCCTTTGTCAAAATTAGACAACAGATACACAAACAAACACACACACTCACAGAAATGCAACTCAGACACACATGACTAGACTAACTCTGGCTTCAGCTGCAAGAGACTGTGGTCATATGTGTGTGTGTGTGTGTGTGTGTGTGTGTGTGTGTGTGTGTGTGTGTGTGTGTGTGTGTGTGTGTGTGTGTGTGCACCTGTGTGTCTATTGTCTATTTTTGACAAAGGCTTTGTTGGCTGGAAGCTCAGTTTGTGAGTCTTTTTGTTGTGCCTATCTGTAACTCAGCATCTCTGATATATGGTGAGTAGCGACTACCCTTTTCATAATATTGTAAGTATGAATGAAATGATGGAAAGGATAAGTGGACCTAGAGGAAAAGGATTACCTGTTCCTGATTGAAAAGGGAGGATACATAAACAGGGACAATACTGCTGTGGGTAATTAAGCGATTATGTAGAGATCATATTTCTGTGAAAAGATATTTATATTGATGGAAACTAGGTAAGTTGGTACTACCAGTTACAAGATTCCTCCAAAGTAGCAAAGTAGATGTATCCGCTTGAGTTATTAATCTGTTCTGTACACTAATTTAAATATGGCACAATAAAGGGACAAGTGTCTGAATTCTGTACATTATTCTCCAGGTTTGGAAAGATAGGTAACTGATTACAGAATGCCTGACAACAAATATTTGTTAATTATTCAAAACATGTAACTCCTCTGGTTTGGTAGCGGTTTGTGGGTGTTTGATGAGGAAACTGGCCTCATAAGAATAAATGTGGTGTTCGCCGTAAAAACTACACACCTAGTATAGCTCTGTGATTTTTGAGGAGTCCGATACACTCATTCTAGAGGATTTTCAATTTCCTTTTTTATTTTTATTGCAGATGCTAAGTAAAAATTGTTGGTTGTATAAAAATTTTTATGGGAGGTTTGGATAATTTAATCCATGGAATTTGAAGTAACCCGGTTCACATTGTCCGTCGCACTTCACCTAGCGTAGACCGGGAACTGTCTCGTGGGCATGCCCGATGTGAACTGACTGGGCACGGCCTGTGCTGCCTGAGTTGTTGTTGTTGTTCCGCCGGCAGAGGTCGTGGCCGAATTCTCACATGCCCTCTGGTGGACGGGACTCTACTTGCGGGAACTACCGTCCGTGACACGCCATGTCGATGTGCGTCTCCCGCGATCTTTCTGGTGGCTACTGCACTCCTCCTCCTTCGGGGGGTGAGGCCACTGTGATCCACTGCGTCGGAAGGTGGAGCGTCGTGCAGCAGCGATGACCTCCACATCCATCAGAAGGCTGGAGTCGAGAGGATCTGCCAAACCTCGAGCCGGAACCTTCGAATACGGCTGGAAGTGACCCACACGAAGATGCCCCCGTTGTCCCACCACCGGAGTCCGGGACAGAACGGGAGACAAGCTGTCAAACTCTGGATCCTGGTCCACCTCAGGAGAGGCAAGACCCAGTGGCGGGGACAATGGGGAAGGGATGACCACAGGTAAACCAGCCCCCTGAGAAACCGGGCCTGCGAGGGGGGCCGGCTCTCGCTGGGGCATCTCTAACAATTGTGATGCCGGTGCTGGAGCTACTGGAGGCTGCCAAGGCTGAGACCATTGCAGTGCGGCGGAGTCACAGGGGGGAGGGGCGGTAGCGTCCCCTGAGAAACCAACACGGGTGCCGGCAATGGGGAAGCCGGTGCCCGAGGGGTCAGAGGGTGTGTGCCCAAACGAGCTGATTTTGGTGACAATGTACCTCCCGGTCCCCCGCCTGCAAGGTAGAGAGCTGGCGGCCATTTCGGCACAGGACCACCGCCGGTATCCAACGTGGATTGCGAATAAACCCACGTGCCCAGACCGACATACCCGGTGGAAAGCCGGGTACTCCATATTGCGAAGACTGGCGAGGACCAGGCTGGAGGAGGTGCAGCATGTAACCTCCCCGTCACTTATCGACCTTAATGACAGTGAAAAATTAAACCGTGTGTACCTAATGGAAATTTGGGAAAAGCAATCATCACCGAGGTTAATTTGTCGGTAAAGAGGGAGGAAAGGGTTACATCTTAATGAAAGGAAAAATGCTAATGAAACTGGTGGAAATTAATTTTGAAATCGGGGTAAAGTTAATAAAGAAAGTAAATGTGCGGCCGTTACGTTAACAATTAACTAGCGGTAATTAGATATTTGAGATTTGGGGGAAATTACAGTCGCCAGTCCTAAGGACAATTACTATAGTAACTGAAAAAGAAAGGTTATTACACATATAATTAGCACTAGAAGCGTGGCAACTCGAGGTTGACACGTGTAGTGTGAAAACTGAAAGTTTGTCAGAAGTAATAAATTTCGCTACACTCTGACTTAATTTAGCAAAAGAATTAACAAAACTGGAAAATCGAAAGTTAATTTAGTGACTGAAGTTAATAGTGAGCTTTCTTTCTGAAGCACATCGAAATTCAGTAAAATACTACCTCAACAATCATTTCAAAAGCTACTTGAATCTACGCAATTTAGAAATAAGAGATTTAACTTTGAACTTGAATTAAATGATTCTGAACAATTAACAATAGTAAAATTTAGTACGTACCAAGCTGAGCTGCAGTCACAGGTAAGCTAAAATATGCTAACAAAACTCGCACTCTTAATTTGTGCTCGTGTAATCTAAGTATTGTAGCCAGCTATGAATACTTTAACTGAACTTTGAAATTAAAGTAGTGAAATGGAATGATTGTATTTTAATGCTGGCGTCTGAATTTGAACGACACTTGGGTTCATTCCGGAAAAGGAAGGGACCCTGCTTGGTAATGCAATTGGGACAATGAGCAACAAAGGTTCATGCTAAGTAGCTGTAATTTTGTGATGCAACAATTTTAAAAGTTTGAAAAGCTGAGGTCTGCCATATAGTTCTAAAACTTTACGTGCTTCCAGTCTTCCTTGTTGGTTGATTGAAGGTTTGAAGCCGTCGATCGAGGATGTGGCGACAGTCACTCATTGTCGGCCGTCGCAGTTGCAGAAGCTGGATGTTGGCGCGCCTTCTTCTCGACACGGTCACCAGACGAAACGGGCTCTTGATGTGCGCCAGCTAATGCTTCCCGTCCGCGACACCATGTCAGAAACTATCATCACAAGTCGAGCGCAATTACATGCTGCCAAACCCTGAAAGCGCGGCAACTCGCGGGAGCTTCACACCACATACCTGCTCCACTCGCTACTCCAGCCAGACTCCGGACTCCCCCACGGCTCTGCCCGCACTCCACGCGGAAGAGTTAACACTACCAAAGATCCTACACACTTTCGTTCTCCACACGACCTATCGAAGTATTCGTTCGATAGTATACTTTTCCCTAGGCCAGACCCAGCGTATAAATACAAATAATCTTTACACAACAAATCAATTATACATCGACATAAATGCATATATATATACAAATAGTAAAACAATTACAATACACAAAGGCACAGAAATGTCATATATTCAGGTAACAAAATAAGGAAAAATATTACAGTACAATAGATGGAAAAAGGAGGATATGCATTTCCGGCATTACACGTGCCCCACATTGTCTGAGGATGTTCGTGTAACCTAAACAGACTCAGAAAATGTCCCAAAAAAGAAACTGCAGAAATGCATATGCTCAAAACATCGAGTAAATTTAGCATTCATTTAATTAAGCAAAAATCAATTTTTAGACCATAATAATTGAGTGGAGACACTCCTAATCTTATTCCACTCTGTCATCTTACACAAAAGAAAACAGGTTGACAACATATTAAAATTCATAGAAAACATAGAAAATGGTTTAGCTATTCTAAAATCGTCAAAATTCCTAACAGTATCAAGAAATGGAATACTTTTTACAAAATTAATCAGAGTACATGGTCATAAAAACAGGTAGATCAAAATACGCAAATTAATAATTAATTACATAGAATACACATTTTTATGTAACCTTTTCATTATTAATATTCTTGTCATGAGAGTCCATTAAACGCTAAACAAGAAAATAATACACATCAGATCGAAAAAACGTAAATATTGACAGCAGAATTCTTTCACATCAGCTGTCCGGGAAGAAAAACAACTCCGCCTTCCGTACTCGCAAGTACAAAGAATGCCGAGAGCGGCACAAGAGCCGACAGCGGCACAAGAGCAGACAGCGACTCCGCCTCGCCAGTATTGTTGCGCCCGCCTGTGCGGCACACTTGATCTCACTCGCCTGTGCAACAGCATTCCCAGAACGTCCGTTTCACTGAATTCTTTCGGAAAAACTCACTCCCGAGTAATCTCAAGGAGTCCATTAATACTATCACAGTGGATAACTCAACACTGTCCATCATCACACGCATGTACTAGCCTGAAACTCAAAACAGCGTCTAAGTACATCGGCAATGACTAGTAAATTACACATTCATTAAATCTTACAGCTAGTTACAAAATCATATTTACATTCCTTAATCTACTGTGACTCAGCTGAAAGCTTAAACAAGCAGCTTGGATTTTTCAATTGATTTATAATGACTCTCTCTTAAATCATTTAGTAAAAATTAATTACTTATTAATTACAACTTCTTTAATGTCCTCTTGGTCAGGCAAAAGCATGGCAATCTAGCAAATCGTTAAATATTACACTCTATATTTACATACTGCACAAATTACCCATAGTGTGGTATTAATCGATCCTAGGTTGGTACAATTTCAAGTCTACAATATTCCGTACACCTAATCGTTTTCCAGAGCTTGGATACTCTAAGCAATAAACATTTGTGTGAGGTATACCAATGACTTTATATGGTCCATTATAAACAAACTTAAATTTAGAGATTTCATTGTCTATCTCGCTCGATTTCTCATGAGCTTTTACAAGTACTAAGTCTCCAATTGCAAATTTAGCAAAACGTGCTTTAGCGTCATGACGACGTATGCGAGCATCGGCTTTTAGCTTCATTACTTCTCGCAAACGATCTTTTTTCACACCAACCCTAATGTCAATCCATGGAGGGAATTTGATTATCTCTTCCACTAGTCCCGGTTTGTCTGAAAACATACTCTTATTCCTCATTATCACTTCATACAGGCCTCGTCTTTGTTCGTGTGTTACGTTTGACACACCGTCTACAATACTTTCCAATTCACTTTCTACACTATTGTCAATGCCGAGATTCCTCACATTACAGTAGTTCAAATTCATACCTACATCAATACCATCCGGCCAGTTAACAATGTGTATAGGTTGGTATTGCCTACGCACACCGTCTCCTGCCTCGTCAAAGCTAACTACTATTGTTTTATCTTGTGATGTACATGTCAAAGTTTTGCTTTCGCAATTAATCACTGCACGGTACTTTAATAGCCAATCTAACCCGATAATTACTTCCGTAGTTAAGTCTGGCACGACGACAAACCCTTGTTCAAATCGTGCCCCACATATCTTGAAGTTGACAAAAATCTGTTTTGTGACCGGTTTACTGGCCTTCCCAGTAGCACCGATAATTTTCACTCCTGTTACTGGCATAACTACGATGCTAGGTCTGTCTTTCAGTAACTCAAATATTTTCCCAGATACAGCACTCAATTCTGCACCGGTGTCAATCAACACGTTTAGTTGTAGGTCGTGCATATTAACAGACACTACTACCTATCTACACTTGTCCTCGACTGTTTCTTTATTTTCCCACAGTAAATCCTCGTCTATATCCAGGTCATTCAAGAAAAAACCATCCGGCTTTGATCCTAAATCCGGCTTATCTGGCGGCTTTTTCAGCCTCTGTTCACATACAGTTTTAATTTCAACACGTTTGTCCTGAGGCTTAGTCTGTAGCTTCGCCTCCAATACCGAAACCTTTTCCTGTAACTCGTCAATTAGTGAGTGTTGCTTTGCTATCAGTTCACTAATTGTCACCTTCGTTGATTCCTCTTTAGTCAGATTGATCTCATCTGCCAATCTACCTGGAGAAATGTGCCCAGTAGTATCTGCAATTACTTCCTCTAGATCTGCGCAACCCACACTGTTATCGTCTGACCGTATAATGTCAGCTCTAACCTCATACACACTGTAATCTATGTGCTTTTCTACCAATCGTGTCCGGCTATCACTAAAATTTTCGTAATCTTTCTCCTTAATACTCTCGCAATGTTTAAACTGGAGGTTTGCGTCGGATGGGTCGGCTACTTCTACCACTACGACTTTCGGTAAGGTCTGCCGGTTAGGGCCAGAACTTTCCGTTACTACTTCAACATCCAACTCTTGTGGGACGAGACACGACGAATCTTGGTCGTGCTCCCCATTAACATCAACTATTTCTGGTAAAGTTTGCCGGTTAGGGCCAGAACTTTCTATCATTTCACAAACACTATCTTCCTGCGGGACGAGACGCGGAAAATCCTGCACGCGCTCCCCATAAACACTTCTCCCATACAGGCCCCTATAATCTCTTAGTTCGTCGTATAAGCGACCGAACTGCCTTAACCAGACCTCATCCCTCTCTGCATCCCCTCGCTCGATGACGGACGTTTTATCCGACATCTGATCTTCTCTCAACACTTGCGAATCATTCTTAAACTCAATCTCCAGTTCCGCTGTGGGTATTACAGCTGCCACTTTATAATCAATTTCCGGAACACTACTTAAATTGTTCTCACTGACAGTGAATGTATTTTCTACTGCCGTGTATACAGCTGATCTACTACTTGTGGGCGCACTCCTTTCTCCTAACACTGGCACACTCTCCCGCCGTTGATTATTCCACACAGAATTTTCATAATGACGACACCTGGGTTTTCTCCTGTTATTGGGCTGCCAAAATTTCTCCACGCCCGGTCGGCCCCTCACCGGCGCGGCTAATGGTTTCCCTGTCTCGTCCCAGCAGATACGCTCCCCGGATGCTGCTGAGGCGGCTCATCACACCCTCTGGCGTTATTACTATTCTGCGAAGCCCGTATCACGCTAGTATGACACTGGTTTCCGTCATTCCTGTTATTATTTGCATTGTACCGATTGTCATTACGGCCCGAACCACTATTGTTATTGCTGCAAAGATGGCGGTATGCATTATTCCCATAGTTATCGTTGTTGTGGTTGCTGTGGTACCCATTGTTGTTACCACGGCCTCCACCACTGTCGCGATTATTGCGCCAATAGTCCTCGTCCTCAACTCTTCCCAGGAAATCATTGATTGTCCTGTGATTGCTTCCTACATAGCGTTTTGTATCATCTGGAAGCTTCTTGTAGAGTTCCCAGACTATTTCGGATTCCGTGCGGCGATCACGCAAATATTCCAACTTGCGGATCCAGCCCTCACAAAACTCCTTCATCGAGCCGCGCGAATTCGCATCGAAAGGCCTCGATACGACAAATTCGCGCCAGACACTTTGCTGTTTTTGCTCTGACCAGTATTCAGCCAGAAACAAATTTTTAAACTCGTCAAAAGTCCGGTTCGTAATGTTGAGGTTTAAGCCCCAACGCTTGGCATCACCAGCAAACACATCAATAACCGCATTAATTTTTCTCTCATCAGTCCATGATCTGGGTAAAACTCTTTCACAATTCTTAATGAAATCCGTCGCGTGTATACCGCCTTTTTTCGTCAAGTTTCTTTTCTAATTCCGACACTCTCGTAATTACTTGGCAAGTGGTTGTCGCAAGCGTTTCTACTTCCCTTTTTTTTTCCTCGCAGGTATTAGCCTGCTTCGTCACTTTGGTATCTACTTCGGATACTAAAGCCTTTAAAGTTTCCACCTTCTTTTGATCCTCTTTTTTCACTAATTGAATTTGTTCCGTCACCTTATTCTCGATGATCGGAGCAACTGATTCTCCTACACTTTTCTCGATTCTGCTAATTTCGGAATAAAAATGAGTATTTATGCTCGCAATTTCCGACTGAACGCCTATCATTTCCTGTTTAAGATAACCGATTTCGGTATTAATTACAACAATATCTTCTTTGATTTTATCAACTTTTGTGTTAACAACTCCAACATTGTTGTTAACAACGTTAATAGCTTTGTTCTGATTGTCTAGCATCCGTTCAATTTTTTCAGACTGAGCTTCTTGCTTGGCAGCCTGAGCTTCTTGCTTGGCAGCCTGAGCTTCTTGCTTGGCAGCCTGATCTTCTTGCTTGGCCTATTGACTCTTGATTTCGTTAATCAAAACATTCAATAAATCAGTTAAATTCCCGGAAACTACCGGTTTTACTTCCGTAGCGGCTTCCTCTTTAATTGTCCCCCTGCATTCGTCATCAAGGGATTCAGATTTGATTTTCACTTCCGATTCCGAAACATTTTCTAAAGTTTGGAATTCCATTTCTGCTCTTTGTTGCGTTTCGGCGGTCGCGTCTTTCATGCTCGCCGCCTGCCCCTGAACAATGGGTACCGCGGTGCGCGTTTCCCACTGTTCGACCGATTGTTCCGTATCCAAGTCTACCAAATTTTGGTAATTGTTGCCTTCACTCATTTTAATAATTTTCAATATAAATGCCAAATCTCAAATATAATTAGGATTACTCCCACTACTTATTCTCGCTGACGTAACGGCCTGTACGTAACCAGTACTTTGTTACGAGATCTGCACCATACAAAATTCGTGTCCAGAACAACCTCAAATCCGAAGATGGTCCTGTCACCAGGTCGCCACGTGTAACCTCCCCCTCACTTATCGACCTTAATGACAGTGAAAAATTAAACCGCGTGTACCTAATGGAAATTTGGGAAAAGCAATCGTCACCGAGGTTAATTTGTCGGTAAAGAGGGAGGAAAGGGTTACATCTTAATGAAAGGAAAAATGCTAATGAAACTGGTGGAAATTAATTTTGAAATCGGGGTAAAGTTAATAAAGAAAGTAAATGTGCGGCCGTTACGTTAACAATTAACTAGCGGTAATTAGATATTTGAGATTTGCGGGAAATTACGGTCGCCAGTCCTAAGGACAATTACTATAGTAACTGAAAAAGAAAGGTTATTACACATATAATTAGCACTAGAAGCGTGGCAACTCGAGGTTGACACGTGTAGTGTGAAAACTGAAAGTTTGTCAGAAGTAATAAATTTCGCTACACTCTGACTTAATTTAGCAAAAGAATTAACAAAACCGGAAAATCGAAAGTTAATTTAGTGACTGAAGTTAATAGTGAGCTTCTTTTCTGAGGCACATCGAAATTCAGTAAAATACTACCTCAACAATCATTTCAAAAGCTACTTGAATCTACGCAATTTAGAAATAAGAGATTTAACTTTGAACTTGAATTAAATGATTCTGAACAATTAACAATAGTAAAATTTAGTACGTACCAAGCTGAGCTGCAGTCACAGGTAAGCTAAAATATGCTAACAAAACTCGCACTCTTAATTTGTGCTCGTGTAATCTAAGTATTGTAGCCAGCTATGAATACTTTAACTGAACTTTGAAATTAAAGTAGTGAAATGGAATGATTGTATTTTAATGCTGGCGTCTGAATTTGAACGACACTCGGGTTCATTCCGGAAAAGGAAGGGACCCTGCTTGGTAATGCAATTGGGACAATGAGCAACAAAGGTTCATGCTAAGTAGCTGTAATTTTGTGATGCAACAATTTTAAAAGTTTGAAAAGCTGAGGTCTGCCATACAGTTCTAAAACTTTACGTGCTTCCAGTCTTCCTTGTTGGTTGATTGAAGGTTTGAAGCCGTCGATCGAGGATGTGGCGACAGTCACTCATTGTCGGCCGTCGCAGTTGCAGAAGCTGGATGTTGGCGCGCCTTCTTCTCGACACGGTCACCAGACGAAACGGGCTCTTGATGTGCGCCAGCTAATGCTTCCCGTCCGCGACACCATGTCAGAAACTATCATCGCAAGTCGAGCGCAATTACATGCTGCCAAACCCTGAAAGCGCGGCAACTCGCGGGAGCTTCACACCACATACCTGCTCCACTCACTACTCCATCCAGACTCCCCCTCGGCTCTGCCCGTGCTCCACGCGGAAGAGTTAACACTACCAAAGATCCTACACACTTTCGTTCTCCACACGACCTATCGAAGTATTCGTTCGATAGTATAGTTTTCCCTAGGCCAGACCCAGCGTATAAATACAAATAATCTTTACACAACAAATCAATTATACATCGACATAAATGCATATATATACAAATAGTAAAACAATTACAATACACAAAGGCACAGAAATGTCATATATTCAGGTAACAAAATAAGGAAAAATATTACAGTACAATAGATGGAAATAGGAGGATATGCATTTCCGGCGTTACAAGCAGAGTCCTAGGTTGGCGCCTGTGGACGAGCTCTGCAGGGCTGCGTTCTCCCATTGGTGTGGTCTGGAATGCCGTCAGAAAAAATGTCAACGCTTCCTCCGCAGGAAATTCGTGCACATACTTTTTTATTTGCGTCTTAAATGTGCGCACCATGTGCTCGGCTTCCCCATTCGATTGTGGATGAAAGGGGGGAGAGCAAAGGTGCCGAATACCGAAGCGCCTACAAAAATCCTGGAAGGTCTGCGAAATAAATTGAGGTCCTTTGTCCAAGACCTTCCACAGAAAAGATTTTTGCTAGTGCCTGGATTGCAACTTCTGAAGTGATTAAGGAGCAGCGAACCACATATGGGAATCAGGAATAAGCATCAATGACAATGAGCCAAACGCCATTGAGAAACGGGCCCACAAAATCGATGTGAACACGTTCCCATGCCTGGGTTGCAGGCAGCCATGAAGAAAACGCTGACCTGGGAGATGCCTGTTGGCTCACACACTGGGAACAGGCGGTCACCAAGTGCTCAATTTCTCTGTCAATACTGGACCAGTACACATGTCTGCGAGCCAAGGTTTTAGTACGGGAAACACCCCAGTGCCCCTCATGTAATAACGTGAGGACTTCCCTTCGCAAACTTGCAGGAACAACCATGCGAGGAGCTGTATCATCGGTAGACAGAAGGAGAACTCCTTCCAAGATGGAGAGGCAGTCTTGTAGAACAAAATAATTATGAAGAGGGTTCGAGGCCCGCCCTGGAGGTCGGCTTGACCACCCCTGTTGAATGAGGCGAACTACTTGCCGGAGAACCGGGTCAGCTGCCGTTTCCCTGGCGACTCTATAACTAGTGACCGGGAAGCCATCAACCGCATGGGGAGACACCACATCCAAATGAAAACACATAATCTCCTCTCGATCGAACTTAGGATCTGGGTACACCGGAAGACAAGAAAGAGCGTCTGCATTGGCATGCTGTCCAGTAGGGTGAAAATGAATGTCATATTGGTACTTAGATAGGAACAAGGCCCAGCGCTGTAGTCTGTGGGCTGCCCTGTCCGGAATCTGAGAGGCGGTGCCAAATAACGATATTAACGGCTTATGGTCAGTGATTA
This sequence comes from Schistocerca nitens, assembly GCF_023898315.1. Classification (NCBI taxonomy): domain Eukaryota; kingdom Metazoa; phylum Arthropoda; class Insecta; order Orthoptera; family Acrididae; genus Schistocerca; species Schistocerca nitens. Next base: position 509,728,062 of record NC_064615.1, read on the forward strand.
ACTGAAACTTTGTGCCATACAAGAAAGGATGAAACTTGGTAACAGTGTAGACAATGGCCAAAGCCTCTTCTTCCACTTGCATGGGACTAAGAGGTTTAGACGCAAATGCCAGTGGCTGCTCGGAACCATCCGCATTGCGATGGGCTAGGATCGCCCCCACCCCATACTGTGAAGCATCTGTAGCCAGGACCAACGGCTTATGGGGGTCAAAAGTAGCCAAACAAGGCGGTGACATGAGGACGCCTTTCAACGAGGTGAACACTCGCTCGCATGCAGGCGACCAATCAGAAGGAACACCCTTGCACAGAAGGCAGTACAGGGGGTGGGCTATGGTGGAAGCCCTGGGAATGAACCGGTGGTAATAGGCAATATTGCCTAAAAAAGCTTGTAACTCCTTCAGTGAAGCGGGCCGCAGAAGTTCGACAATACCTTGGACCAAACTTCCTAGCGGCTGGACACCGTGCCGAGTGATGGTGTAGCCCACATACTCAATGGACGGTTGGAAGAAGTTTGACTTACGCAGGTTGCAACGCAAGCCCACAGACCTGAATTTGAGAAAGAGGGTGCGAAGGTTGTGCAAGTGTTCCTTCGTGCTGCGGCCTGTGACAATTATGTCGTCCAGGTAATTAATACAATGAGGGATAGACGACATGACGTGCTCAAGATAATGCTGAAATATCGCCAGGGCACTTGATATTCTGAAGGCCAATCAGTGGTATTGGTAAAGGCCAAATGGGGTGTTGACGATCGCCAGCCATTTGGAGTTCTCATCAAGTAGTATCTGATGATAAGCCTCCGAAAGATCGATTTTCGAAAAATATTGGCCTCCCGCCATGGCGGAGAACAATTCATCAGCACGAGGCAAAGGATAGGTGTCCACCACCAATTGGGAATTAATGGTGGCTTTGAAATCGCCACAAAGACGTAATTTTCCCGAGGGTTTCCTGACAATAACGAGGGGCGAAGCCCACTCACTAGAAGAAATGGGAAGAACGACCCCGAGGGCTGTCAGCCGGTCTAGCTCTTCTTTTACCGGAGGGTGTAGAGCCAAGGGGATCTGCCTCGCGCGTAGAAAATGCGGGCGAGCCGACGCCTTCAACGTTAAGTAAGCTTCAAAGTCTGAAACACACCCCAGGCCCTCCTCAAAGATATCCGGAAAGTCAGAGATCAAAGATTCCAACGACTGATAGGGAACGTCTTCGGAGACCAACTGTATGGTGTCAGCGATAGAAAAACCGAAAGCTTGAAAGGCATCCAAGCCAAAAAGGTTAGCGGAGCTCGCATCACTGACAACAATAAAAGTAATAGGCCGAGTGACTGATTTGTAAGTCACGTCAGTAGTGAATTGACCCAGTAGGGGAATGAACTGTTTACCATAACCGCGTAGACGCCGGTAAACTGGCGCCAACGGGGGCGACTCAAGGTCGGAGTAAGTTTGTGCATTCAACAAAGAAACTGCCGCACCCGTATCTACTTGCAGTTGTAATTGGCGCAACTGAACCGACACCTCAATAAGGAGTTTGTGTGCCGATGCGTCGGGAGCCTGGCCCGATGAAACTTCCTGAATGTCAACGTCCATGTCCTATGTACATGCTTCCTTCGATTCTTTTGAGGCTGAGCGGCAAACTTTAGCAATGTGTCCTTTTTTATTACATTTGCGACAAACGGCCCAACGGTGGGGGCACTCCGACCGATCATGATATATATAGCACGACGCACATGACGGTAACAGGAGCCGGCGGCCGGAACTCTGTTTACGCGCCGTGCGGGAGCGGCTGTAACGGCCGGATTGTACCGCTCGCATGTTGTCCACCCCGGACGCAGTGGACGCGGCCGCGCTGTCCTGAACCGCCGCGACGTCGCACCACGCTTCTAACTGTTGACCTGCAGCGTGAGAGACTTCATACGATTGAGCAATGGACAGGACTTCCTCAAGGGAAGGGTCTTCTAACTGCACAGCCCGTTGCTAGACCTCCCGATCAGGGGCCGAATGAACAATGACGTCACGCACCATAACGTGGGCGTACGACTCTTGCGACTGCTCCGCGACAAAATGACACTTGCGGCTAAGACTGTGCAGAGTAGCGGCCCACGCCCGGCGAGACTGATGGGGCTGCTTCTTGCATTGATAGAACTCGACCCTAGCCGCCACAACATGCGTGCAGCGGCGATAATATGAAGACAGCAATGAACACAATGTGTCAAAAGACAAGGACGAGGGTTCCTGCAACGGTGCTAGCTGCCGCAAAACTTGATACAGCGAGGGAGATATCCAAGACAAGAAAAGAGCACGACATAACTCCGCATCGGCAACATGAAACGCCTGAAAATGCTGCTGAAGGCGATGTTCATATGCATCCCAATCCTCGCCCGTCTCGTCATACGGGGGAAAGGGAGGAGGGAACGGCGCCGGAGCAGACGGCGTGGAGAGCAACGCCGGATGCACTTGTTTCATGGTGGCCATGAGCTCCGTCTGCTGCTCAACCAAAACCCGCACTAAATCCTCCATGCTGTGGATAAGCTGCGAAACCAGAACAATGACGCAACACGCGAAAGAACGACCCTACTCGTCGCCAATTGTGAAGTAACCCGGTTCTCGTTTTCCGTTGCACTTCACCTAGCGTAGACCAGGAACTGTCTCGTAGGCATGCCCGATGTGAACTGACTGGGCACGGCCCATGCTGCCTGAGTTGTTGTTGTTGTTCTGCTGGCAGAGGTCGCGGCCGAATTCTCGCGTGCCCTCTGGTGGACGGGACTCTACTTGCGGGAACTACCGACCGTGACGCGACGTGCCGATGTGCACCTCCCACGATCTTTCTGGTGGCTACTGCAGAATTGGTTTAATTTGAATGTGTAATTTACATGTCCAGTGATTACCAAATATAGGCCCACTTCATTAGATGAAATCTGGACAATTTGACTGGATGGTAATTGGACTGTTGGTCCTAGTAATGAGGAGTGCTGGAGAGAAAACATCAAAATATTGTAAAAAACTGTTTAATGATCCACACAGGTAATAAATATTTGTTATCTCAGATCCCATATCCATAGTAAAAGAATGGTCACCTCGTAGAAAGCTTATGAAACTTAATCAAACAGTAGCTGAGGCAAATACATGCCTATTATTGATGGTTTACAATCTAATGTGGAGCATCCCACAGTTAATAAACAGGAATCAGTATATTTATTGAAAATGAGGTACAATTATATCTGTGATTGTTTGTCAAAGAGACAAATTATATTAATGCTTGTAGTGAGAAGGTTAAAACTAATTTTGAACTTTAAATATTTATCGTTTTGTTAACATACATAGCACAAGCATTTTTCAACCAGCAAATGTTGATTGCCACTATACAAATTTATTTTCATAATACTAATAATCTACCATTTGGATGTATTTTATTTATGGGCTTGTATCATAAGGTGGATGGACACAGCGTATCTCCAAGCTGGGATGACAATAAACGTCGTACCATGTTTGCGGTGCTGCTGGTCAAGTGGTTTATTCCATGTCATTGGTTCCTGCCTTGGAGATATGGTGAACGTCATAGAGGAAGAGAGGCTGTCACAATGCCTATGAGATCATGGCAACAAGAGAAAACGTGTTACATGGGTATACTCAACTGGAATCTGTTAATTAAAACAGAATGGTTTTGCAATTTGTCCTTATCAAAGTTTTTGTGGTATTCTGAGTAATGTGACAAACTTTATAACACCCAGTTATCATAAACAAGAGTACAGTATATAAGACATTGTTAATGAGGAGCCTCACATTTGGCTATTGGATTTATACTCTTAACTTGCAGCAGTAACTGGAGCACTTTGGGTTGTTTTTGGGGGAGGAGACCAGACAGCGAGGTCATCGGTCTCATCGGATTAGGGAAGGAAGAGGAAGGAAGTCGGCTGTGCCCCTTCAAAGGAACCATCCTGGCATTTGCTTGGAGTGATTTAGGGAAATCACGGAAAACCTAAATCAGGATGGCCAGATGCGGGATTGAACCGTCGTTCTCCTGAATGCGAGTCCAGTGTGCTAGCCACTGCGCCACCTCGCTCGGTAACTGGAGCACTCTGAGGAAAGAAGTTCAATCAGAAAAGGTGGGCTAGTGTGCTGAAATAATAAAGTGAGCAAGATTAAGTAACAGGTGGTCTTAGCTCCCAAACAGGTTTTACTTCACCACCCAATATCACAGTAAAGAACCGCATCACACTTGCTCTTTCTGTGCATTGGTGTGCAGAAGTGTGAACTGACCCGTAGGAGGAAGTATTGATAGTAAGCCTTTTTTGAATGATGTAAATATGGAGGAGTTACAGCAGCAAATGGCAACTCATGTTGGAGAACCAAAGTCAAAGATTAAAGGAAAACTAGAATCAGGCAGTTAGTTAGTTAGTTATGTGTTCCATTGATCAATAGCACAGAAAACCGTTATGATCTGGAACGTGTCAAATGGACAAGAAATGCGCACAGGTATTTTTTTTTTTTTTTTTTTTTTTTTTTTACATTATAGTTATACCTAAATATTTCTATTATCTACCCCACTCCCTTAAATGGCACAAAATGCATATATTATATCTCCAGATTTATTTACTCATATTCAAGAACTCATCTATGATATAGAAGGAGTTGTCAAGGAGGTATGATTTCAATTTGTTTTTGAAACTATTACTGCTGTCTGTCAGACATTTTATTTCATCTGGTAATTTATCAAAAAGTTTTATAGCAGCATATTTTACCCCTTTCTGTGCCAAAGATAGGTTAAGTAAAGGGTAGTGTAGGTCTTTCTTTTTTCTGGTATTGTAATCATGAATGTCGCTGTTGATTTTAAACTGGTCCATGTTGTTGAGAAAAAATTTCATTACCGAGTAAATGTACTATAAAGCAGTTGTAAGAATTCCTAACCTTTTAAACAGATGCCTACAAGATGTGCGACTATGAACCCCACACATTATTATAACTACTTTCTTTTGAGCAGTGAATACCTTTTGACTAAGTGTTGAATTGCCCCAGAATATTATTCCGTATGACTTCAGAGAGTGGAAGTATGCAAAGTATGTTAGCTTACTAATTTCTACATCCTCAAAATTTGCAATTATTCTGATTGCAAAAGTTGCTGAACCTAATCGCTTTAGGAGATCCAAAATATGAATTTTCCAATTAAGATTCTCATCTATAGGTACACCCAGAAACTTAGTATAATCTACCCTGGCTACTGACTTCATTTGATGTGTTATGTTAATTGAAGGAATTATACTTTTTGCAGCAGAAAATTGGATGTACTGTGTTTTTTCAAAGTTCAGAGCAAGCCCATTCACAGAAAACCAATTAATAACTTTTCCAAAGACCTTATTTGTATCATTTTCTATCAGACTTTCTTTTACTGGATTAATAATTATGGTCGTATCATCAGCAAACAGTGTCAGTTCAACAAATGAAGCAGTGTCTTGTGGGGATGGAAAGGTATAAACAAATTCCTCTGTATCAACTGCTCCAACTTCACGAACACCTGTAGTTTTGCACCTGTAACAATGGCAGTTAACCTAGTAATAGACATTTCTTTGACCAATTTTATACAGTAAGTTGTGGGGAGGTTAAATCAAAATATGAACACATTCCCACAGAATATTAGAGATGTCAGTCATATGTGTACATGGTAGGGTGAGTTCCAATTGAGTATTACTCAACTTAAATTATCTGGTGATGCCAGGAGCTATATTGAGTCAGTAGATTCACTTAGCAATTTTTCCTCACTTGAGATGCTTCTATATGGGTCTGTGGAAAGCTTTGCAGACAAAAAAGTGTTTGCTTTTATCAGGATAAATGATCTACCTTGATGGAAAAACCTGTTGAAAATTTTGAGTAATTTGCTGATAGAATCTGAGTTGGTTGTTGCTACTCATATGTTTTGACAGTGCTGAGATCATAACATTTTGACAGAGCTCTGAGAACATAATGACATCTTGCTTCATGAGGCCTAGGCTCGTGCTGTAGACATCTTTGTTTGAGGAATTGAGTGTAGAATACAAGACAAGATGAAGTTCCCATCCCCTAGTACCATTCAAGAAACAGTAAAATTTGCTTTTTTGAGGGAAGAGGCAAACCAAATATTAACAGCTGTGAGCCATGTGGCTGATGTGCACCACATATTCATAACCACAGCCAGTTGTGGTCGTTACCATTGACTGGGACACCACGCACACAAGTGCCAAGCACCACATTGTTGATATTGTATAGAAATAGGCCATAAGCAAAAGGCATGCCCTAGGCTATGGCATCAGCAGAACAGAGATTTACTAAGGGTTAGAGGTGTCTACAGTGGAAATAGTAGAAGTGTAGGCAGAGGCAGAAATTGGGAAATGCACTAGGAGCTGGAGTAGCCCATTTCCCAAACTGCCACTGACCAGGGTTAATGCAGTGAGAAGCCCAGCAATAGAAAAGGTGGAAAATATGGTGTTGATTGGGGAATTAAACAAGAAAAAAGTGACAATACTTTTTGATAACAGAACACAGGTGTGTTTAATATTCATACTCCATAACAACAGGCGTGCCCTGCAGCAACCTTGCTGTTGTCAGAGAGGCATATTATGTGAGCTAGAACACCCTGTAGGTTCACAGGAAATTACTTTGGAGGTTCTTAAGGAGTATTTGCCTCTGCAGCAGAAATACTACCATGGGAAAACCTAGATTTTTACGAGCTCCTAGGGTGTGATTTCCTGTGCTGTATTCGTGGTGCAGTTGACTTTCAGTTATGTATTGCCTAAATAGGTGCCAAGACTTCCTATTTGGTAACAATGCTACAATACAGGCATCTGAGGGGGCTTGGAAAGGATGCATCCTACCATTCTCAGAAGACTGACACTGATCTTAGCCATTTGTGAAACTATACGTGGTGGAATGGGAAGAATTCTGTGAGTGGAGGTCAAATTTAAATTCCCAAAACACTAAATTATTCTGGCGGACTGTTTCCCCAGGAAACAATTGATGAATGAGTTAAATTGCACGTGAAAAGAAATATAAGTCAGCCAGTTGTATGGAATCAAGTAATGTTTTTGCCAGTTAGCACTGATAATTTTGGCAGGACAGATGCCACAATGCCAAGGGAACCGTTTTAGTGAGCATACAGACTTGCTGGTAAGTGAACCGCAATTGCTACAACACCGGTAGGGGTGTACATTTCTACCGCCGCCTTTGCACGCTACGAATTTGGCAATTTTCAGCTATTTTCTTTTAATACTTGCAATTCCTCTTAGGAGCTAAAATTTTGACAATGCATTTCTTTTGTTGTCTTCTTCATGTGTAAAAAATTTGAGGATAGGTTTCAAAATGTCTTTTGGATCATTCCCTTGTTAGTGGATTGGTTTTCAATAGTTATAAACATGATACTGTTGGCCTCAGCTTCAACTTCTCTGCCCAGCTGGGTCATTCTTTGAATAGTACTCTGCAGCCACTTAAAAGAACATCATGATCTGTTGCCAGAACTGCCTAATTCTTCTGATGATGAATTAACTTCTTGCATGAAGCAATTATACTCAATTAACTAAGACCAAGAAAGACTCCTGGTCCTGATAACATCTCTCTGGAATTTATACCAAAAGGAGGTATACCCATGAAGTCTAGACTTTTTACATTCATCCTCTTAATGTGGGAAACTTGAGAAGTTAGACAGGTGAGTGTAAGAGCAGACACGGGGCAAGAATAGACAAGTTTTCAAGTCCCTAATGCAGAAGTTCACAATTCTCCCACCAGGCAGTGCATACATCATCATCTAAGTTCTATTGTGGAACCTTTTGGTAATCAGATGCTTACAACTGGAGAGAATAAAGTCACTTTTGTATGTTTTCTATGTAAAATTTGTATAGTTTTTATTGAGTATTAGGTAAACATGAATCTACTTAAAAAGTACATAAACTCAGTACCAGAATTGGTGGATAAAAGCTTCCACTATCTGCCTTGATCTCCACGATTTTATTTTTATTTATTTATTTATTTATCCATCTGTAGACAACCAGGACTGTATGGATGTTGTCAACATAAGTATATACAATAGGTACACAACTTTATAATTTTCACAATCAGAATTCATGAATATTGTAACATAAGGAGACATTGTTAAACCACTTAATAACACAGTTGATAATTTTTACATTTATCTATATATTTACATCATTCCGAGTAATTATTGACAGCATAAAAACACTTTTCCAAGAGATGTTTTTTAGCGATTTCCAGATGTTACCTATTTCACTTACGTCTTTGGTCCCTTGTGGAAGATTGTTGTACAATTTAACTCCATTATATAAAATGCTATTTTGAGTTTTTGATTTGTTTATCCTATAGAGGTGTAAGTGTTGTCTGTTTCTGGTTTCATGTGCATGTATGGAACTGTTTATTGGGAACTGGTCAATGTGTTTTCTTATGTATATTACGGTCTGCAAAATGTATTCACATGGAACTGTCAATATACCCGAAGATTTGAATAATTCCGTGCAATGGGATCTATTGCTACTTTTCGTTATGATTCATATGGCCCTTTTTTGCAACTTACATATTGTTTGTCTGTTCTGCTCTGTTGATCCCCAGAAGGATATGCCATAACTAATTATAGAGTGGACATACGCAAAATATGCGGTTCTAGTATATGAGCTACTACACACTGAATTTATTATCCTAACGGCATAGCATGCTGCAGCTATTTGCTTTCCAACTACCGCAGTGTGCTCGGTCCAATTTAGTTCAGAGTCGACATGCATGCCTAAAAATTTTGTTCATTGCACACATTCTATGTGATCGTCATTAACTTTTAGCTTGGTACTGTTCAGTTTTCTGTTTAAGTGGAAACTAATACTGTTGGTTTTTTTACATTTAGGGTTAATTTATTGGTCTCTATCCACTGGCATACATGCTTAAGCTTTTCCTCAGCTTTTCCATTGAGTACACTTGGCGACAGCTTTGATTAAGATGTTACTGTCATCAGCAAACAGTACTGATTCACCATGTTTGACACTTTGTGGAAACTTGCTGATGTATATTAAAAAGATGATTGGGCCCGGCACACTTCCTTGGGGGCTCCCATATTGGTGTAGTCTGGGTTTGAAAGGTATGAAAAGGTATGATTGGAGTTAGTTTGAGTGATCTCCACCTGTTGTACCCTGTTTTTCAGGTATGAATGAAACCACATGTTTGTTACTCCTCTTACTCCTAGTGCATTTAGTTTGTTTAGCAATATTGTGTGGTCTTCTGTGCCAAACGCTTGGGTCAAATCAAGGAAGATCCCTGTTATGTGGTCTCCCTTGTCTAGTGCTTCGAGGATAACATTTGAAAAATGAGCTACAGCTGAATTTGTGCTTTTGCCAGCCTGGAAACCAAATTGCTCTTTGCTCAGAAGATTGAAGTTTGTTAAGTACCCCATGAGCCTGTTTCTCATTATGGTCTCTATGACTTTTGAAGAAGATGACAGTAATGAGATTGATCTGTAATTTTCTATGATTTCTGGGCCACCTTTCTTATATAAAGGTAGTATTTTTGCATGCTTTAGTATGTATGGGAAGCAACCTGTGGAGAAGGATTCATTGATGATGTGCACTGAAGGGTCTTTTATGTTGTCTATGCACTTCTTCAGTAAGCACACAGGTACTTCATCTATGTCTGCTGAATTTTTACATTTTAGCTTACTCAGAACAATGCATACTTCTTCTGCTGTGGTTGGTCATCACATCATTATGAGTGGTATTTTGTTCAGCATTTGTAAATGCTTTGTTTTGTTGAACTTCTGTTGTAGTTTGGTTGCAATGTTGCTGAAATACTGATTGGCAAAGTTTGCTAGTTTGTTGGGGTCATTTATTTTGGTATAATTGTGTTGAAACTGCATGTTTACTGGCTTTAATTTTTTCCTATTAGTTTCCTGTTTGTTAGTTATGAGTATCATCGGTAGACTGCTGAAGAAGAAAACAGCAGGATGAGGTAAAAGTATGCAAATTTAATGAGGTAGAAGTTTGAAAAGTGTACTTTTACCCTACCAAGAAACTAATGTAAACTTTTACTCCATAACCTGTACTTTGACTTGTATACTCACTTCTGGTGCATTCACGTATTTTTTGCTGTTGTTTATTTTCCTTAGATGCCTTATTATTCACCTAAGGGAATTTAAATTAATGTTTCTTTTTCATAGTTTTTCTTTCATTGGGTAGTGGTCTTTTCAAACATAGCTACCTCTCAAACACACTTAGAATATAATCACATCTTCTGTAATAGCATTTTCTTTTCCAGAAACAGACCAAGGACATCAACTCAACTGCCATTAACACAGCTGCTCTACCATCAAGCCCTCAGCCTTATTGAAAATGGTAGCTCAATATGACAAGCATTAAAAGCTACCAGGTTTTCAGAGTCAGCCTCAAGGAAATGTCTCAAAACTGGCACCTCAGCCAATTTCACAACTTTTTCATTGGAGGACAAGCAAGCAATAGTGCAGCACGATATTTCCCTTAAAAAACATATTTTCAGCCTTAGTCTCAGATCATTACATCATTTACTTTTTCACATCAAATGAATTCACAACTGCGAATAGGAACTACCATCAGCTCTGGAATGGAATGACGACAATGAAAATTTGTGCCGGCCCACAACACGAATCCAGATTTCCTGCTTGTCGTGAGCGGTTGCCTTACCATTTGGCTATCCGCGCACAGCTCACAGCCAGACCCAAACTTCAATATGTTGTCAACCAAGTACTCCTACATCCATTATGTATATTCCCATACAGGTCAGACGTTGTAGTTGAAAGTCTCTTGCCCGGTATCGACAGATAAATACAATATTGCAGTGCCTGTGTTATTCTGATTACGATGCTTTGAACATGCATGCATGTCCAAAGGAACTTTGCATCACAGTCGGAATAACACAGGCACTGCAATATTGTATTTACTTTTTCAGTTCACCAAAAAATAAATGAGTTCCTAATTTAACAATACAAGATGTGTCAAAATATGTATACACACTTTGAACTGTCATAGAAAATTTATTTCTACAAGGATCAGTTTCTGGGAGAAAGTAATGTCATATTACTTCAATAGAGGGCAGCAGAATTGTTGCTCTCACTAATCAACCCAGTTAGTGGCAAGGAAATAACTTCAACATGGCAGACAAATGTTTGAGCTTTGAAAGACAGAAGCAGCTGCTTGAGTGGTACTGGAAGTTTCAGAATGTTGCTGAGGTTCAAAGATAGTAGAGAACTGATTAAGGTACAGAACCACCTTGAAGGTTCAAAATTCAATGCCTACAACACAAATTTGAAGTTTATGCAACAGTGTGTGACATGTATTAAAGTCAATCAGAACAACTTCATTAGCTACAACTGATGAATCCTCTTTTGTGGTCTTGGAATTATTTCAGTGTTCACCCCAAAAAATTTTCAAGGCAAGGGGCACATGAGAGAAATGTAGGTGCCAGTAGTGTGCTACACATTCTGAAGGAAGACGTTTCATGTGCACATCTCAAGGCAGGTGCAACATCTAAGTGACTGTGGTCCAGATTGAAGGTTACAATTTTGTTAATTGATTCAGGAGATGGTGAGACATGAAATAGGATTTATGGGTAGCATAATTTGGTTGGATGAAGTCCAGTTAAAACTCAATGGAACTGTCAATAGATGCAATTGTGTCTACTGGGTTGAAGATAATCTTCACATTACAATTGAAAAGACTGTGAATGTGCCTAGTGTAAATGTGTGGCGTGGTTAGTCTGCAATGAGACTCATTGGGCCTTCCCATTTTGAAGGTAATGTAACTAGAGAAAAGTGCCTAACAACGCTTGATGGTTCCATATTCCCAGCCATTTGTGCATTATATGATAATGAAAAGTTTTGTTATCAACAAGATGACACACCACTACTCTGTCATAGGGATGTATGAGCATACCAAGATCAAAAATTGCCATGTCACTGGATAGGACTTTGGGGTCAAGTCAAGTTTCCTTGATGCACTCCAGTCCTTACGCCGCTCAATTTCTTCTTATTGGGCACAGTACAAGATGAGGTGGACAAACATAAACCACATAACGTGGACAAACTTTGGAATGGGATTCAAGTGGTGTGTGCAGAGATTCCATGTAAAATGTACAGAATCAGTAGTCACTTGTACTCAGAAATGTGCTGATGCTGAAGGCCACCATTTTGAGCATTAATCAGAAGGTGTAGTGTAATTTGGGTTATTCACAAGAATGACCTATACTCCTGGAAATTGAAATAAGAACACCGTGAATTCATTGTCCCAGGAAGGGGAAACTTTATTGACACATTCCTGGGGTCAGATACATCACATGATCACACTGACAGAACCACAGGCACATAGACACAGGCAACAGAGCATGCACAATGTCAGCACTAGTACAGTGTATATCCACCTTTCGCAGCAATGCAGGCTGCTATTCTCCCATGGAGACGATCGTAGAGATGCTGGATGTAGTCCTGTGGAACGGCTTGCCATGCCATTTCCACCTGGCGCCTCAGTTGGACCAGCGTTCGTGCTGGACGTGCAGACCGCGTGAGACGACGCTTCATCCAGTCCCAAACATGCTCAATGGGGGACAGATCCGGAGATCTTGCTGGCCAGGGTAGTTGACTTACACCTTCTAGAGCACGTTGGGTGGCACGGGATAAATGCGGACGTGCATTATCCTGTTGGAACAGCAAGTTCTCTTGCCGGTCTAGGAATGGTAGAACGATGGGTTCGATGACGGTTTGGATGTACCGTGCACTATTCAGTGTCCCCTCGACGATCACCAGTGGTGTACGGCCAGTGTAGGAGATCGCTCCTCACACCATGATGCCGGGTGTTGGCCCTGTGTGCCTCGGTCGTATGCAGTCCTGATTGTGGCGCTCACCTGCACGGTGCCAAACACGCATACGACCATCATTGGCACCAAGGCAGAAGCGACTCTCATCGCCGAAGACGACACGTCTCCATTCGTCCCTCCATTCACGCCTGTTGCGACACCACTGGAGGCAGGCTGCACGATGTTGGGGCGTGAGCGGAAGACAGCCTAACGGTGTGCGGGACCGTAGCCCAGCTTCATGGAGACGGTTGCGAATGGTCCTCGCCGATACCCCAGGAGCAACAGTGTCCCTAATTTGCTGGGAAGTGGCAGTGCGGTCCCCTACGGCACTGCGTAGGATCCTACGGTCTTGGCGTGCATCCATGCGTCGCTGCGGTCCGGTCCCAGGTCGACGGGCACGTGCACCTTCCGCCGACCACTGGCGACAACATCGATGTACTGTGGAGACCTCACGCCCCACGTGTTGAGCAATTCGGCGGTACGTCCACCTGGCCTCCCGCATGCCCACTATACGCCCTCGCTCAAAGTCCGTCAACTGCACATACGGTTCACGTCCACGCTGTCGCGGCATGCTACCAGTGTTAAAGACTGCGATGGAGTTCCGTATGCCACGGCAAACTGGCTGACACTGACGGCGGCGGTGCACAAATGCTGCGCAGCTAGCGCCATTCGACGGCCAACACCGCGGGTCCTGGTGTGTCCGCTGTGCCGTGCGTGTGATCATTGCTTGTACAGCCCTCTCGCAGTGTCCGGAGCAAGTATGGTGGGTCTGACACACTGGTGTCAATGTGTTCTTTTTTCCATTTCCAGGAGTGTACGTTCCACTGAGGACGATCATGCTGGGGAAAAATGGTATTGTCTTTTATAAACATTTTATGTAGTGGAAAAAATCCATTGTGCACACCCTGATCTGTGCAGATGGTTTGCATGCAGCAACATAACACAGCAGCAGCAGCAAGGTGTAATGTAGCAAGTGCAGTAGCACTTGTTGGATGTGGTTGTTTACGCCTTGGTGACACCTCTTGAAGGTGTGATGAATACCTCTGAGAAAATGGACATACTACAATGGAAATACTCAAGACAAATGACTGTAAATCTTAGTTCTTAAGTCGAATTTGATGTGATCAGACGTATTGATCAATGTGTTTCAGTTTATGCATTACTTATATTTATATCAGTCTTCATAAGTGATGTAAATAGCTGAAACAATAAGAAAGATTATTGTTGAAAATGTGTTTGTTATTCGGTCATGGGAAGTAGTGAGACACACTCTTACAGCATCACCCTACCTGGATACGAAGTCAAGAAGAATAGGTTCACACAAGGCAATGGTATGGAGTAAATAGACCATGAGGACAAAAGCTAACAGGTGACCATATTAGAAGAAGAACAATCAAAAGTAATTTACACCACCTCACACTGACAGACCTGCCATACAGCATTCCCTGCTCATGGTGTTATAGGCAAGTTGCCGTAAACACACAAGAGGAGATGCAGCATTTTGCAACCTTAATGAAGGACAAAAAACTGTGGTGCTGGAAAGTAGAGTTTTGGTCAAAGTTTTAGGAATTATTTTGAAGAAATACTTGGTTACCTGGGGCAGCTCAAGAATCAACATTGGAACTTATACGAGTGAGCATACACTGTGTTGTACCCCAAAATACCATCCAATGAAAACAGATTAATAATATTCTGGGTAACAAGAAGAAAGAAGAAATTTTTACAATCAGCAGACAAATAATTGTGGTTGTCTACACTAACTGAGACAACCATTACCAATGCAGGAAACGACATATTGCTGTCCATAAAGAAGACACATCAAGTTGCAGACGGGCACAATTAAATGACTCTTACATAAAGATTTTGGCCACAGCCTTCAGCAGTAAAAGAGAGACAGTCACCATACATAGACACAAGCAAGCACACCTCATGCACACAAGACCGTCAACTCCAGCATCTCACGTTGGAATGCAACTATCGTGTGGGATGCAAGCAGCAATCTGGAGGGGGTGGAGAAGGGGAAAGGACAGTAATGTACAGGTGAGGAGAGAGACAAACGCTGTCTGGTGGAGAGTGCAGAGAGTAGATTGCCAACAGGTGCAGCATCAGGGGGCTGTGGGACAGAGAGGTGGGGGAAAAAGGAGCAAAATAGAGGAGTAGGGAAAGATGGGTGGAAGCACTGGCAGAGGGCTGCAAATAAACAAGGTAGGAGATGAGAATGGGGAAGAGATGATAAAATGGAGGGGGTGGAAACTGTTGGGTGGAGGGTGTGAGTACAGTATGTTACTACAGGTGAGGCCAGGATAATTACAGGAGTGAAGAATGTGTTGTGAGGATAACTCCCATCTGCACAGTTCAGAAAATCTGATGGTGTAGGAAAGGATCCAGATGGCTTGGGAAGTGAAGCAATCACTGAAATGAAGTGTGTTATGTTCAGCTGCATGTTGTGCTCCAGGGTGACCTACTTTGCTCTTGGCCACAGCTTTGCGGTTCACCAGTGAACAGCTGGTTGGTAGTCATACCGATATAAAAAAAAAAAAAACCAGTGCAATGATTGCAACAGAGCTAATAAATGACATTTCTGTTTTCACAGGTGGCCTGGGCCATGATGGGGGAGGATAAACCTGTAACAGGACTGGACTAGGAAGTGCTGGACGCATGGTTTGGGCAGGTTTCGCACCTGGGCCTTCCAGAAGGATATGATCCTTATGGAAGGGACTAGGATGTTGTGGAGGTTGGGTGGGTGGTGGAACACCACTTTAAGAGGGATGGAAAGTATCTCGTGTAGGATGTCCCTTGTTTCAGGGCATGATGATAGGTAATCAAAGCCCTGGAGAAGGATGTGGTTCAGTTGTTCCAGTCCAGGGTGGTACTGGGTGATGAAGGGGACACTCCTTTGTGGCTGGTTCTTGGGATTGGTGGGAGAATTGGGGGTGTGTGGAGAAATGGCATGGGAGGTCTTTTGCGGACTAGGTCTGGGGTATAGTGCCTGTCTGTAAGGCCTTGGTGAGATCGTCAGCATACTGAGCAAGGGAGTTTTTGTCATTGCAGATATGCTGTTTCCAGGAGGCCACGCTGTACGGGAGGGATTTTTTGGCTGTGGCCAAAAGCTTTATGTAAGTGTCATTTAATTGTACCTGTCTGCAACTTGACATGTCTTCTTTATGGTAAGTAGCAATCTGACTTTTCCTACATTGTTAATGGTTGTCTCAGTTAGTGCAGACAACCACGATTATTTGTCTGCTGGTTGTGAAAGGGATGACAACTGTCAAAATGCAGGTACTATTGGTGACAAGTTGGTTTAATGTGGACAGACATGTGGATGTAGCCATCACAGGGAAGGAAGTCAACATCAAAGAAGGTGGCATGCTGGGTTAAGGAGGACCACACGAAGTGGATGGGAGAGAAGGTGTTGAAATGGTTCAAATGGCTCTGAGCACTATGGGACTTAACATCTGACATCATCAGTCCCCTAGAACTTAGAACTACTTAAACCTAACTAACCTAAGGACATCACATACATCCATGCCCGAGGCAGGATTTGAACCTGTGACCATAGCGGTCGCGTGGTTCCAGACTGAAGCACCTAGAACTGCTCAGCCACAGAAGGTGTTGAGATTGTGAAGGAACTAAGATAGGGTGCCTTGGCCCTGTGTCCAGATCTTGAAGATATCATCAGTAAACATGAACCAGGCTAGGGGTCTGATGTTTTGGGAGACTAGGAAGGTCTCCTCTGGATGTCCCATAAAAAGGTTGGCATAGGTGGGTGCCATGCTGGTGCCCATGACTGTGCTGCAGATTTATTTATATAACTTTCTTTCAAATGAGAAATAGTTGTGGGTTAGGATGAAGTTAGTAAGGTGCACGAGGGATGATGTAGCAGGTTTAGAGTCTGAGGGACACTGGCAAAAACAGTGTTCAACAGCGGTAAGACCATAGACATGAGGGATGTTGGTGTATAGGGAGGTGGCATCAACAGTGACGAGTAGGGATCCAGGAGGTAAAGGGGGTGGGGATGGTGAAGAGTCGGTGAAGGAAGTGGTTGGTGTTATTGACATAGGAGGCTAGATTATGGGCAATTGGTTGGAGTTGTTGGTCAATGAGGGCTGAATTCTTTCAGTGGGGGCACAATAACCAGCCACAATCGAGCATCCAGGAGTGTTTGGTTGGTGTATTTTGGGAGCATGTAGAAAATGCATTGTGGGATGGCATAGGGGTGCGGAGGGAAATGGATTCAGGGGAGATCTTCTGGAAAGGGCCTAAGGGTTTAGGCAGAGACTGGAGTCTGTGTTTGACTTTTGGGATGGGATCATTCTGGCAGAGTTTATAGGTGGAGGAGTCATAATTGGCTGAGGCCTTCTGCAAGATAGTCACTGTGGCTCATAGCAACAGTGGTGAAATCTTTGTCTGCAGGTAGGATTATTAGGTCAGGATTTGTTTTGAGGTTGTGTATGGCTGTCCTTTCTTCTACTGAAAGGTTGATGTTCTGAGGAAGGGACCTGGGAAAGGATGGTGAGGCTAAGCTGGAGATAAGGAGTTTCTGGAAGGTGACCAGCATGGAATTATGGTGGTTTTAGTTGGAGGGACTGGCAGCAAAGAATTACTTCCATTGCAGGGATCGGGAGAAGGAGAGTAGGTCTTTGACAAGTCCAGCATGGTTAAATTTGGGTGTAGGGCTAAAGACGAGCTCTTTGGATAGGACTGAAACTTCTATGGAGCTGAGGATTTTGGTGGGAAGGTTAACAACAGTGTTATGGGAATGTTTTTGGTCTGGAGGGGAGTTTTTGGGGATGTGGCAAGTTGAAAAGGTCAGCTTGGCAGGGTTTAGCTGCTATGAGGGATGGACGAAGAGGAACACTGTTGGTACAATAGGTGTTGGATAGTGGTGCCCGAGGCATTAGTAGGATGTTAGCAGGTTGGATAACTTATGGAGGAGGTGTCTGGGATGCTCCTCCAGGTGCTGGAGAGCAAGGGATTCAATCTCAGAGATGTGATGTATGGAGTAGGGATTTCAGACTAGTAATATACTGTGGAGGGAGCAGAGATGGTTCTGGGATGCCTGTGCCATGGAGATGTGTTTTTGCAGTACCAGGTTTCTGAGGGCCAGGGATTAACCGAATCTGGAAAGGTGTAGATCATTATGAAAGGAGGGGCAGGATCCAGAGAAATGAATCTTTATAGTTAGGTCATTTGGAAGGATTCCATGGTCTAGACACCATTTAAGAAACAGGATGTGGGACTGGGTTTTAGCAAGGGAAAGGGATACTTTTCTGAACTAGTGCAGAAAGATGGAGCAAGAGTCCATTGTGGCAGGAATGATAATGGAAACAGTAATGAACAGAAATGGGAAAAATAGGTGTTGATGGTTGTGAGAGGAGTTGGATAAGCAAAAAAGACACGTAACAATGCGTAAAACATCCAGCTCCTCTCACAACCATCAACACCTATTTTTCACATTTCTGCTCATTCCTGTTTCCTTCACACCATTCCTGCCACAATGGACTCTTGCTCCATCTTTCTGCATTAGTTCAGAAAAGTATCCCTTTCCCTGGCTTAAACCCAGTCCAGTCCCACATCCTAATTCTTAAATGGTGCCTAGACCATGGAATCCCACCAAATGACCTAACTGTGAAGATTCCTTTCTCTGGATCCTGCCTCTCCTTTCATAATGACCTACACAAAAATATGCTCAGAAATGTAAAAATACACACAAAAATGTACAAATTTGCAAAAATACAATATAGCTCCAAAAGTCTCTTTGTGGATTACTAGAATTGTCAATTCTTTGAAGTATTAACATTATATAACGTATGGATGTATATGTTATCTATGGATGGATTTGAGGTTCGCCGATGACATTGTAATTCTGTCAGAGACAGCAAAGGACTTGGAAGAGCAGTTGAACAGAATGGATAGTGTCTTGGAAGGAGGATATAAGATGAACATCAACAAAAGCAAAACGAGGATAATGGAATGTAGTCGAATTAAGTCGAGTGATGCTGAGGGAATTAGATTAGGAAATGAGACACTTAAAGTAGTAAAGGAGTTTTGCTATTTGGGGAGCAAAATAACTGATGATGGTTGAAGTAGAGAGGATATAAAATGTAGACTGGCAATGGCAAGGAAATCATTTCTGAAGAAGAGAAATTTGTTAACATCGAGTATAGATTTAAGTGTCAGGAAGTCATTTCTGAAAGTATTTGTATGGAGTGTAGCCATGTATGGAAGTGAAACATGGACGATAAATAGTTTGGACAAGAAGAGAATAGAAGCTTTCAAAATGTGGTGCTACAGAAGTAAGCTGAAGATTAGATGGGTAGATCTATGAGGAAGTATTGGATAGGATTGGGGAGAAGAGAAGTTTGTGGCACAACTTGACTAGAAGAAGGGATCAGTTGGTAGGACATGTTCTGAGGCATCAAGGGATCACCAATTTAGTATTGGAGGGCAGCGTGGAGGGTAAAAATCGTAGAGGGAGACCAAGAGATGAATACACTAAGCAGATTCAGAAGGATGTAGGTTGCAGTAGGTACTGGGTGATGAAGAAGCTTGCACAGGATAGAGTAGCATGGAGAGCTGCATCAAACCAGTCTCAGGACTGAAGACCACAACAACAACAACAACAACATGTTATCTATGTGTATTGTAACGTATAAATGGGATAATATAGTTTTTTAAGAGGAACAATGAAAAATGGTAGGGTTTCTATTGGTTTTACATGGGGGGGGGGGGGGGGGGGTTCTTTATGGGCAGTTGATAGAGATGACAAATGACAGATCTACTTGTGATGATATAACACGGACAAATGGAAATAATTTTGATGCTATACGCATATTGTGCATTCAAGAAAACGGTGGTCTGTATTGCATGCTGTGTAAAGGAACCTGGGGAGAGGTCCTTCAGTTAGATAAATCCACAGAGGGATAACCTAAACCATTTTTGGTAGAGAATGAGTAGGGGACACTATCATCTGAAAGGAAGAATAGTTGTACAGTATCTAACAATAGAAAGGATTGAACTCAGTTATTAAGGTTGGAGAAGACGTGTTGAGTGACAATTGGTCACTTTGTTGAAGGGGTATCCAAACAAAGAACAGGGAGCACAAAAGGAAGGAGAAAAGACTGGTGGGTAAGCTGGCAGGGAGAGGATGACATGATGAGGGTGAGGTGACATAAACTGGATGGAGGTGATAGGACAGATTGGATGGAAACTGTTGGGTGGAGGCTGTGTGGATACTCGGTTACCATAGGTTGAGGTGGGGATGATTTTGGGAGTGCAGATTGTGTTGTAAGAATAACTCCCTTCTCTGCAGTTCAGAAAAGCTGTTGGGGGATGGGAGGATCCAGATGGCCTGTGTTGTGAAGCAGCCTTTAAAATCAAGTATGTTATATTCAGTTACACGTTGTCCACAGGGTGGTCCACATTGCTCTTAGCCACAGTTTAGTGGTGGCCATTCACTCTGGTGGACAGCTGATAGGTAGTCATACCAATATAAAGAGCTGTGCAATGATTGAGTGTGACAGAGCTTCTTTCACAGGTGGCCCAGCCTCTGATGGTGCGGGATAAGCCTGTGACAGGACTGGAGTAGGAGGTGCTGGGTGAGTGGACTGGGCAGGTCTTGCACCTGGGTCTTCGGCAGGGATATGATCCCTTTCTCTAGGGGTTGGAATTGAGAGTGCTTACGTATGGACTAGGATGTTATGGAGATGAGTGGGTGATGGAACACCATTTTAGGAGGGATAGGAAGGATCCTGGGTAGGCTTTCCCTCATTTCAGGCCGTGATGACATATAAAGTTCTGATGAATTGTGTGGTCCAGTTGTTACAGTCCAGGATGGTATTGGATAATGAGATGGGCACTCCTTTGTAGCTGGTTCTTGAGGATGGTGGGAGGGGAGGAGTATGTGTGTGTGTGTGTGTGTGTGTGTGTGTGTGTGTGTGTGGATATGGCAAGTAAAATCTGTTAAAAGACTGGGCCTAGGGGATAGTGCCTCTCTGTTAGGCCTTTGTGAGATCTTCAGCATACTGAGCAAGGCAGTTCTCATCACTGAAGATACACCATCCGTGGATGGCTACGCTGCTTGGGAGCAATTGTTTTGGTGTGGAAAGAATGGCAACTGTTGAAATGCAGGTACTGTTGGTGCTTGATGGGTTCAGTGTGGACAGAGATGTAGATGAAGCCATCAGAGAGAAGGAGGTCAATGTCCAAGAAGGTGGCACACTTGGTTGAGGAAGACCAGGTGAAATGGATGAGTAGGAGATGTTGAGTTGTGAAGGAATGAGGATAAGGTGTCTTGGCCCTTGAGTCCAGATCATGAATATATCATCAATAAACCTGAACCAGACCATGGGTTTTGGGTTTTAAGAGGATATGAAGGTTTCCTCTAAATGGCCCAAAGACAGGTTAGCATAGGACGGTTATGCGGGTGCCCACTGGCTGTGCTGTGGATTTGGTCCTAACTTGTTTTTCCAAGTATTTATTTATAATCCTTTCATTTTCTTCAGTTGGTCATAAAAGTACACACTGTGTAATGATACCCCAGGCCCACATACTGTTACCTCTCAGTGTGGGGTAAAAATATGCAAAATTATTTTTTAATGAAACTTTTACTGCTCGTCTAATAATAATTGGATGAGAGTGCAACTTTTTCACAATGTTACCAAGGTGTTGCAGGCATAACTGATATAATATTGCTGCAAGTTCTTTTTTTTTTAATTTAGTAAAAGAAAAAATACATACTTTTACCCTTACCTACCCTACTTGATGATATGAAGAATTATCATTATCTTCAAGAAAGGTGATCACAGTGCATGTGAGGACTACCATGGTATATTATTATTGTCAACTGCAGGCAGAATTCTTGCAAAAATCTATTAAATCACCTCCAAATTTGTTCAGAGAGGGTTTTTCCTGAATCTCAGTGTGGTTTCCAAACCTCTAAAGCCACAACACATATGACCTTCTGTGCTAGAGAACTCAAGGAAAAATGCAGAGAGCAAAAGAAACCTCTATATTTAGTTTTCTATGGCCCGGAAGAAACCTTAGATTCAATACCTAGATCTTCCATGTGGACTGTACTGAAAACACTTTGGATGTCCTTAACGCTGTGTGGAATAGATACAAGCTCTTCATAATGAAGTGTCTGGGCAGACTCTTCACAGTATCTCTGCAATGGATTTTTTCTTTGCATTGTACATGGCTGCCACACAGTATGAACCATCTGCAAGCAACCAAGGCATGGAGATTAAATTAAGTTTTGACAGAGGTCCCTTCAGTCTGGCAAGACTGACTCATAAAGATGTGCCCAGTTTACCTGGGCTACAGAATACTGATGACACCACCACATCATCTTACCTAACACCTGCAGAGTTACAGCATTCAATCAACTGCTATAAAACTGCATGTGATCGCTTTGGTCTTACCATCAATGCAGAAAAAAAAGAAAAAAAGAATTCACTCACACGTAATGCACCAGGATTAACTCTTCCTGAATTCAGTATCTCCATTTCAGACACGACACTGGAGCAGGTTGATCACTTTTCATATTTTAGAAGCATCTTGTCTAAATGGTGTACCTGTAAATTCAATGGGTGGTTCACTACCTGAGTCATCTGCATGGGAGTTATCCTTACAACACATTCTCCACTCCCATAAGTTTCCCAGCCTCAAACTACAGTAACAACTGTAATTATCCTGGCATCAACCTATGGTAACATACTGTCCCCACCCACTCTGCCCTATCATCTCCTCCCCATTGTTGTCTCCCATCCTCTGTCAATGCGCTCATATATCTTTCCCCGCTCCTCTCCTTTTTTCCCCACTTACCTGCTCTAGAACTTCCTGACACTTTGCCTGTTGGCATTCTAGCAAACACTGTCAGACAGTTTTTGTCTCTTCCGCCACCCTAAACTACTATCTCTTCCCATTCCCCGTCCTCCTCCAGACTGCCGCTTGCATCCAAAGTGATAGCTGCATTCCAGCCCGAGCTGCTGGTGTTGGCGATCATCTGTGCATGACGTGTGCTTAATTGTGTGTATAAGTGGTGTGTGTGTTTCTCCTTTACTGATGAAGGCTGTGACCGAAAGCTCTGTGTAAGTGTCTTTTAATTGTGCCTCTCTGCAACTTAATTGTCTTCTTTACGGTAAGTAGCAATCCATCTTTTCCTACATTGTTGTACATACGGTATAACAGTCTGATGTAGTGCATTTGTTAAAACACTAATTTGAGATTTGAAAGAATGTACGCTCATGCTCTGTCCAGCCACCCTGGAATACGAAGTGTGATTGGAACGTTTTAAGAATGGATCCACTACTGCTTACTGGTTTGGCGGCAGGTACATGGAGGGTAGGGAGTGAGTCATTGCCTTGTCCTTGAACACCCGCTGACAGGAAAGTGCGTTTCCTTTATTCAGTTTGTTGTGGCAGCAGGTTGAGTGCGGGTCTGTTAGGGCTTGTTGCCAGATTCTGTCTGCGTGAAAATGGACGTAAAAACGAGGTAACGAGTTAGTGCGAAATTTTGTTTTAAAACCAGGAAATCAGCTTCTGAGACTTACAAATTATTAAAAACAGCTTTTGGAGATAACTGTATGAGCCAGTCAAATGTTTTTGTCTGGTTCAACAGATTTAAAAATGCCCACAAGTCATTTGAAGAAGAACCATCGTACAGGTGTCCTTCCACCTCAAAAATGAATGAAAATGTTGTGAAAGTTCGTGACTTAGTGCACTCTGATTGTAGACTTACAATTAGGGAGATAGCTGATGAACTTAATTTAAGTTTCTATGCAGTTCAGTCAATTTTAACTGAAGATCTGAACATACAGCATGTGTCCGCAAAATTCATTCCAAAAGTGTTGTCAAGCAACCAGAGACAATACCGACTTCAAGTGTGCCAAGAACTGATTAATCAGACTAAAAATGACCCAGATTTGTTTAATAGGATAATTACAGGCGACAAATCGTGGGTATATGGATATGATCCTGAAACCAAAGTGCAGTCTTCGCAGTGGAAGACTCCAGGTTCACCACGACCGATAAAAACCAGGGCAAAGTCAGTCGAAGGTAAAGACAATGTTGGTGATTTTTTCTGATTCTACCAGTATCGTGCATCATGAATTTACCCCTGGAGGACAGACAGTTAACCAGGAATACTACAAATGTGTCCTTGAGCGTTTGCGCGAAAAGGTGCGCAAGAAAAGGCCTGCATTGTGGAACAAGAGTTGGGTGCTACATCATAACAATGCTCCGGCTCATCTGATTTGGCCCCTGTAGACTTCTACCTGTTTCCTAAACTGAAATTTTCACTGAAAGGGAAGCAATTTGACACATCCAGGCAAATATGGAAAGTATCCTTAACACACTTCAGGAAAAAAATTTCCAGGACTGTTTCCAAAAGTGGAAACACCGTTGGAGTCGGTGTGTTCAGTCAGAAGGGGACTATTTTGAAGGTGATACATCACAGTAGCATTAAGTATCACCATTGCACAATTACAAGCCCATTCTTAAAACTTTTCAATCACACTTCGTAGATTTTCCTAAATAACTTCTGGAAATGACAGAGTGATTGTTTTAAGGAGACTATTACCAACATCCTGTTCTGTCCTCACTTCATTAAATGTGTGCACGCTTATATGTCTGCATATATACTAATGTTTTCCTTGTGTTGACAGATACATTGGACATATAAATTCCTGATAATGATATGATGCATCTGCACACAATTGAAAATGGCCATCTCCCTTCATCATTACTCAAGCCATCTACCTTACTTTCTCACTGCATAACAGCAGAACAATGCAAGGTCAGTGCCACTTCCTGTTTTGTGAACTACCAGCAATTTTTGAAGGAAAAAAAAAAAAAAAAAGAAGAGGAAATTTATAAACTGGACAGTTTTCTAAATGAGTTTCAATGAAACATATAGGCCCAAATTTTGTTTCCATCCTCCCATATGTTAAGCCCTTTGGACAACATTCCCAACCAGTTTTATTGGATTAGCGGAAAGGACTTAGGAATCCAAAAAACCTTTATCCACAGAGGATATTTGGTTTTGTCTTTTGATGGATATTTTTGGGTTATAACAGGTACAATTTTTACTTCAAGTACAAGATGTCATAGTGCAGTTTCAGAGTCCATGTTTGGTTAGTGACCAAGGCCATTTTGGCTGTACCAAACACTGAATACATGATTTTTATGCACAGACTTGAGACCCATGTTGTGTGACAACACCCCATGGTCTCTTGTGGAGGAAAACCTAGCCAAAAGCTCTTCCTCAATTTCCTGATCTCTGGATGAATGGTCACACGTCCTGTGAACATTTGCTCCTTCATCGCCATATGGAAAAGGACTTTCAGACACCTATGGGGCAGCACTAACCTTATTAATCTTCAGGTATGATACCTAAAATCGCTCATTGTTCTTCTGTTACTTTCTTTCACTTCTTCTGCTCCTCAGAGATTGGTTACTGACTTCAGTTTCTTAATTCTTGCTCAACAGTTGCTACTCAGTGTTGCACCCTCTCACAAATAAATCAAAATCACTTTTTTAAATTTCTTCTTAGCTTATTTACCCTAAGGTAACTGTCTGATCCTAGTCAAAATCTTAACTGCTCCTCTGCCCATGCACTTGTCTTTTATCTTCAGGATGGTTCATCAATAGTGGGACTATTAATATCACTATGTCACAGTTATTTTGGTAACGTAAGGCTATTACAAAATCTGCATGGATAACATAACAGCAACTGATCAATGTACTGTTCTAAGTAAAGCAAGAGTGTGTTTTGAAATTTTGTAGTAGTGCTTGCCTTTCCTCTCTTGAATCTTAGAGCATGTTGAATAAGTGTTTCACCATTGGATAATATAAGTGACAGGAGAGTTCAGCTTCATCTCACTCTTGAGATAAGCCAGTGAATATATGTGCCATGCAGAAGCATGCACCTTCACTCGTGCTATGACTTTGTACCAACACAAAGATTCATTTAATATTGGTATTGTGAAGCTTATGCAGTAGGTGCTAGATTTGTGATACCAGGAAATTACAAGGATAGCACTAGACCAATGCCTCTCGTAATAAAATATTTTAAAAATTGTTAGGTTGTAATTTTTTACACTTTATTGTTTAGAAAGTAATTTTCATGTGGTTCGTGATTACACACTTATTCCCTGTAGAAATACTTTTTTAAAGATATATTCAAAATTGAAAACTTATGAAACCCACATCACTTTACATGTGGCAAGGGCCTTATCACCAATACACATGCTCTATGAACAGCTTCTATTCCTTTCTGTCAACTGCACTGTTTGTCCATTTGGTTTCAATGTTCCTCCTAGCTGTGTCCTCTCAAATGTTTTCTTGCCACCTACTACTGGGTCTCTTGTTTTATCTACTGTTGTGCACAATGCTAGTTACGTAGTCTATTTTCCGCCATTCTTGTTACATGGGATACCCATGTCATTCTTCCCTTCTTCGGCACTTTGATGATGTAACAGTGTTTGTACAGCTCTCTTAATTCTTCATTTTTTTTCTTCTTATCCTCCAGTCCATATTATTTTCATTATATACTGGTCCAAAAACTTTCCTTAGCATTTTTCTTTCAAATTTAACTCTTTTTCTTGATATTTCTTTTGATATATTAATGATTCACATCCATATAATGCTACTGGTTGACTGATACAAACATGTTTTGAAGTTAGCACTAAGTACTCTTTTCTTTAGGTTTTCACTAAAATTAAAAAGTGTTTTGTTTACTGTTGCTAGACAGGCATCCTCCCCATGAACCATGGACCTTGCTGTTGGTGGGGAGGCTTGCGTGCCTCAGCGATACAGATGGCCGTACCGTAGGTGCAACCACAATGGAGGGGTATCTGTTGAGAGGCCAGACAAACGTGTGGTTGCTGAAGAGGGGCAGCAGCCTTTTCAGTAGTTGCAGGGGCAACAGTCTGGATGATTGACTGATCTGGCCTTGTAACAATAACCAAAACGGCCTTGCTGTGCTGGTACTGCAAACGGCTGAAAGCAAGGGGAAACTACAGCCGTAATTCTTCCCGAAGGCATGCAGCTTTACTGTATGATTAAATGATGATGGCGTCCTCTTGGGTAAAATATTCCGGAGGTAAAATAGTCCCCCATTCGGATCTCCGGGCGGGGACTACTCAAGAGGACGTCGTTATCAGGAGAAAGAAAACTGGCATTCTACGGATCGGAGCATGGAATGTCAGATCCCTTAATCGAGCAGGTAGGTTAGAAAATTTAAAAAGGGAAATGGATAGGTTAAAGTTAGATATAGTGGCAATTAGTGAAGTTCGGTGGCAGGAGGAACAAGACTTTTGGTCAGGTGAATACAGGGTTATAAATACAAAATCAAATAGAGGTAATGCAGGAGTAGGTTTAATAATGAATAAAAAAATAGGAATGCGGGTAAGCTACTACAAACAGCATAGTGAACGCATTTTGTGGCCAAGATAGACACGAAGCCCACGCCTACTACAGTAGTACAAGTTTATATGCCGACTAGCTCTGCAGATGACGAAGAAATTGAAGAATCATAAAAGAAGGTTGTATACATGGAAGAATACCAGAGATACTAAAAGGTATCAGATAGATTATATAATGGTAAGACAGCGATTTAGGAACCAGGTTTTAAATTGTAAGACATTTCCAGGGGCAGATGTGGACTCTGACCACAATCTATTGGTTATGAACTACAGATTAAAATTGAAGAAACTGCTAAAAGGTGGGAATTTAAGGAGATGGCACCCGGATAAACTGAAAGAACCAGAGGTTGTACAGAGTTTCAGGAAGAGCATAAGGGAACAATTGACAGGAATGAGGGAAAGAAATACAGTAGAAGAAGAATGGGTAGTTTTGACGAATGAAATAGTGAAGGCAGCAGTGGATCAAGTAGGTAAAAAGACGAGGGCTAGTAGAAATCCTTGGGTAACACAAGAAATATTGAATTTAATTGATGAAAGGAGAAAATATAAAAATGCAGTAAATGAAGCAGGCAAAAAGGAATACAAATGTCTCAAAAATGAGATCGACAGGAAGTGCAAAATGGCTAAGCAGGGATGGCTAGAGGACAAATGCAAGGATGTAGAAGCTTATCTCACTAGGGGTAAGATAGATACTGCCTACAGGAAAATTAAAGAGACCTTTGGAGAGAAGAGAACCACTTGTATGAATATCAAGAGCTCAGATGGAAACCCAGTTCTAAACAAAGAAGGGAAAGCAGAAAGATGGGAGTATATAGAGGGTCTATACAAGGGCGAGGTACTTGAGGACAATATTATAGAAATGGAAGAGAATGTAGATGAAGACGAAATGGGAGATACGATACTGCGTGAAGAGTTTGACAGAGCACTGAAAGACCTGAGCCGAAACAAGGCCCCGGGAGTAGACAACATTCCATTAGAACTACTGACGGCCTTGGGAGAGCCAGTCCTGACAAAACTCTACCATCTGGTGAGGAAGATGTATGAGACAGGTGAAGTACCCTCAGACTTCAAGAAGAATATAATAATTCCAATCCCAAAGAAAGCAGGTGTTGACAGATGTGAAAATTACCGAACTATCAGTTTAATAAGTCACAGCTGCAAAATACTAATGCGAATTCTTTACAGACGAATGGAAAAACTGGTAGAAGCCGACATCGAGGGAGATTAGTTTGGATTCCGTAGAAATATTGGAACACGTGAGGCAATACTGACCTTACGACTTATCTTAGAAGAAAGATTAAGGAAAGGCAAACCTACGTTTCTAGCATTTGTAGACTTAGAGAAAGCTTTTGACAATGTTAACTGGAATACTCTCTTCCAAATTCTAAAGGTGGCAGGGGTAAAATACAGGGAGCGAAAGACTATTTACAATTTGTACGGAAACCAGATGGCAGTTATAAGAGTTGAGGGGCATGAAAGGGAAGCAGTGGTTGGGAAGGGAGTGAGACAGGGTTGTAGCCTGTCCCCGATGTTATTCAATCTGTATATTGAGAAGCAGTAAAGGAAACAAAAGAAAAATTCAGAGTAGGTATTAAAATCCATGGAAAAGAAATAAAAACTTTGAGGTTCGCCGATGACATTGTAATTCTGTCAGAGACAGCAAGGGACTTGGAAGAGCAGTTGAACGGAATGGACAGTGTCTTGAAAGGAGGATATAAGATGAACATCAACAAAAGCAAAACGAGGATAATGGAATGTAGTCTAATTAAGTCGGGTGATGCTGAGGGAATTAGATTAGGAAATGAGACACTTAAAGTAGTAAAGGAGTTTTGCTATTTGGGGAGCAAAATAACTGATGATGGTCGAAGTAGAGTAGATATAAAATGTAGACTGGCAATGGCAAGGAAAACGTTTCTGAAGAAGAGAAATTTGTTAACATCGAGTATAAATTTAAGTGTCAGGAAGTCGTTTCTAAAAGTATTTGTATGGAGTGTAGCCATGTATGGAAGTGAAACATGGACGATAAATAGTTCGGACAGAAGGAGAATAGAAGCTTTCAAAATGTTGTGCTACAGAAGAATGCTGAAGATTAGATGGGTAGATCACATAACTAATGAGGAGGTATTGAATAGAATTGGGGAGAAGAGGAGTTTGTGACACAACTTGACGAGAAGAAGGGACCGGTTGGTAGGACATGTTCTGAGGCATCAAGGGATCACAAATTTAGCATTGGAGGGCAGTGTGGAGGGTAAAAATCGTAGAGGGAGACCAAGAGATGAATGCACTAAGCAGATTCAGAAGGATGTAGGTTGCAGTAGGTACTGGGACATGAAGAAACTTGCACAGGATAGGGTAGCATGGAGAGCTGCATCAGACCAATCTCAGGACTGAAGACCACAACAACAACAACAACAACAACAGACAGGCATATATTTCTAACCATTTTATTATTGTTACTAAAAAGACTCCCTAAGTACTTGACGCAGTCAAGTGTCTTGAAAGTGAATCCACCAACAGCCATAGGTGCATCACTTTGGATTTTCGTATATGACCAGATATTCTGTCTTTTCTTTGTTAATATGTAGTCATGTTTTTTCAATGATTTTGAATCATTCTCATTAATTCTGTTTTGGAACTATTTAAAAATGCTGTATCGTCTGCATAGGCAAGTTTAGTAATGTTCACCTCCTGCAGTTGGATCCCTTGTGGATTAGTTTTAGTAAGTTCTCTATTGATCTTATCTGCAACGAGGTTAAATAAAATGGGTGAAATGGCGCTCCTTGTCTCAATCCAGTGAACACCTTAAAATTTTCAGTTCCTCCCACAGTTATCTTTGTCCACGTAAGGTTTCATCTACTCACATTTTAACTATTTTGATTAACTCTGGCAGTATATCAAATTCCTTCATTGTATTTAAGAGTGCCTGTTTGTGTATGCTGAAATAGGCTTTTTGAAATCTAGAAATAATATGTGGACATCTACAATGAACTGCCATCCTTTCTCAGTTATTTGTCTTAAGAGACAATAAATGATGTAATGTAAATCTATTTCTGTAGAAACTGCGTTGGTTGTCCACAATTTGTTCTTCATTTATTGGGATCAGCTCGTTTAAAAGGCAGATTGATAGGATTTTGTAAGGCATATAGTAAAGCAGTTCCTCTATAGTTATTACACACAAGGGGATTATTCTTCTTAAATATGGGGCATATAATTGCATTTTTCCAGCTGTGGGTATAGATTCTGTCTTTAAAATTATAAGTAAAAAATATTAGTAATTCTTTTAGGATTGACCTGCCTCATCTGAAATCCCTTTTTCTTTACTGTGCAAACATCTATCTTCTTTCTTTAAATTTTATAATTCAGCAAATGCAGGATCCATCACAGGAATCACATAGTTCTCAAATAAGATGTATTTAGTTTTGCTTAAAAAATATTTTTATTTATAAGAATACATAGCGCATGTTGGATATTTGTTTTGTTTATGGTTTGAAAATCACACCACTCAGATGTTGGCCACTTTATGTTTATCAAAGATTGTAGCCAGCCCCAAAAACTTCGAGTAGCGTCAGTTAACATCTCACATGGAATACATTTCCGTCTTTAGACCTTCAAGGCAGTGTGGCTTGTTAACACACATCGGAACTTGAGGTATTCACACAAAAATAAATTACATAAGCTTATATCTTGGGAGCGAGGTGGCCAGTGAAGACTGCCATACCTAGAGGTAAGGTGGCTTGGAAACCGATCCTGTACAGAAAGCCTTTGAATTAGCTGTGTGTGCTGCTGCACAATCTTGAAGAAACCATACTCTCGCCATTGTTCATCTGCGAGGTAGAAGTTCTGGGGAGAAATAGTTTTGGATCTTCATAATGCAGCCTTGTGAGTTAACAGTCATAGTGTTGTTGTTTTCCAAAACAAAGTACAAACCATACTGCAGATAAGGTCTTAGGTTCAATCCCTGGTCATTCCTAGGATTTATATCTTTCTTGCCATTTCTCTCGTCTCTGGCAATGTTTGTTAATCTGAAAAAGGAAAAATTCACTGTGGTTCAGAATCCAAGTTAAATAGTAGGTCCCCTATAATGGCCTGGATAGCACAGAGGAAAGCACCAGCATACCAACTTGAATAGGACTAAGCATAGTAACGCACTTCATTGCTGAAGTCACCTTTTGGTTTGAGGACAACGTAACTGTACTTTACATAACAAGATATTATAAATATGAAACTTGAATTTCTAGATAAATCTCGGAGGGTTTTACTAGAACACAGAGAGGAATGTGTGCATTTTAAAATCTGCTCCACATAATAGAGCTTGATACTACTACCATTTTCCGGATAGTCAGTAGTTAAGTGAAAGAGTCATCGTCTAAAGAGTATGTATTTCCTATCATTTCTGCTTTCTATGTCATATTTTAACATTTTGTAAGAGCTTTCCTATGCGCAACTCTAAATATGAATAATGACCATGCCACAGTCAGTCCACATTAAGTACTCCATGATATAAGTTCCCGTTACACAGTCACTGAGTAAGGTTCCTGTAGTCACTTGCCACTCATACGCTTTAAGTTAGACTTCTTGAAGTCTCTATGCATTCTTGACCTGTTTGTGGTAATAGTGGAACATTCTTATGACAAGCAGATTATCAAGAATTTGTTCTGTGACAATAAAAGTGCTTTAATGGAAATTAACTTTGATGGTGTCACCTTGATAATTCAACAACTATTTAAGCATCTAGCAGTTCATCTAATGGACACTAAATGAAGACTATGATTGCGGTTAGTAATGTCCCAAATCAACATGTCTTCCCTGGTCTGAATATATTTCAAGGTTCTAGTGAGAGCCACCAACATGTCAGTAAAAATGCTACATGTGCAAGGCAAATATTGCTGTCCATTCCACGTTCATTGTTGTGCACAAATGCTAAACCATCTCTTTCACTGTCACTTAATTGGTTTATTTTTTACATCTACCGCTTGCAAGTTGTGGTGCTTCATCAACTACTGTACAGAGAAACTGTGAATGAGAGTGTGAGTTTCCCTCATAACCGTGGAATAGGTAGAAACTTGTCAAGAACCAAACTCCTATGCCTTATCTCCAACCCATCCACCACTCCTCTCACACTTGCTGACCAACCATAAAGGAATTCTCCCCCATCACTCAGGACTGGACCAAGTAAATCACATTCTCCAACCGGCCTTTGACTACCTATCATAGTGTTGTGAAATGAGTAACACCTTCCTACTAATCCTTCCCATCCCTTCCAAACTGGTATTCCATTACCCATCCAATATACGTAACATACTTGTCCAGCTCTTTGCCCAATAAGTCAAATTAATGTGGAAGATTCAGATGCAAAACCTGTCCCACTGATCCATGTATTACCTATTCCAGACCCATAACTGCCATTTCCTATTCCACTAGAGGCAGGGGTACAGTGAAAATAGCAAATGGTCAAATTCACAACAACCATTGCAAAGCCTTTTATGTCGTTATGGCCACAACTAAACTACCCACCTGGATGAATGACTACCATCAAACTATACCCAAAAGCTTTACAGATCAATCAGTTTTAATGCAACAGTGACTGACTTCAACACCTGTTTCACAACCCTTGACATTGGGATCCTCCAATACCACCTTTCCTAAACTGTGCAGATGTGATCTTCTGCAACATCTCTCCTGTCCCAGCAACCCTCTCTGACCAGTCACCACTAGATTCTGTAATCCATTCCATGCACTTCCTCTGATTACTATACCCTAGCTCAGTGGCCGACAAACCATGGCTTGCAATTCACTTACAGCCCTTTGCCCTCTTGAGTGTGGCTCGTCCACAAAATACCACATGCGGATGTGCACATACAGTGTGATGAACTTCATAACCCAAGCATGAAAGACCGTAACTGTAGTTAAAATCCACATACAGATCTTCTGCTGCATACAAGGTAAGTTGGTCATCAAGAAGAACCATCTTGAAATGTCTCTCTTCCTTATTTATAGAAATTAAAATAATTCTCTCTGAGAAGCATATTCACTATCCAGAACTAATGATCAATGCATCCAAAAATTGTAGATGTTATGTCTCACCTAAATAAGCTTAATTGTAAACTACAAGGGAAAGTAAACATGATCTTTTTGATGTTAGAAGAAGACATTCTATTTCAAAAACAAATTCTCTCTTTTATGCTCAAGATTTTGAAAGAGACATTCTGATTCACTCTCCAAGGAAAGAAGGGAGACCATTGTGTTTAATGTCCTGCCGACAGCGCAGTCATAAGACAGAGCCTTGGATTACAAAAATATAGGGAAGGAAACCGACTGTATTTCTAGGGAACCATTCTGGAATTTGAATGGAAGGATTAAGGGTATTACAGAAAACCTAAATGTAATTGGTCAGATAGAGATTTCAACCATCGTCCTCTCAAATCCAAGTCCAATGTGCTAAGCACTGTGCCACTTCACTTTCCAAGCATGTTGAATCATTACCATGAAAATAATTGTGATATTGATATCTATTATTTCAAAAACAAGCTTGTATATATTTGGGGAGCTTCTCAACCGGTTTCAGAAATTCACAAGCAGAAAACACATGTTAGATGTAGTTAAACATCTTAATGCTACTCTCACAGAATTAAACTTTTCTCCCTTGGCTTTGGCTCACACTCTGGCCTCAGCAGATAGAGATTGTGGTCATACTTTCTGAGAGTCTTTTTGTTGTGCCTATCTGTGACTCAGCATCTCCGCTACATGGTGAGTAGCAACCAGCTTTCTCATAATACTGTCCACAGCCTATCCTGGATTTTCCGTTGTTTGTTTTTCCCCCCTTGGTATTATTGAGAATTTTGAATAATAATTTCTGGATTTTTTTAAAAAAAGAACTGTGATGCTTGAAATTTGAACATATTTGTGCTGATATAGAAATATCAAGAAAAAGAAATGTGAACTTAGTTCACAGCACAAGTAGTCTGTTTTCAAATGCCACAAATAGCAAGATCTGTTGATTTTTAACACCTAGAACAGTATTCCTGATTCACATAATCAGCTAGGAAAATTAGTGTTTGCATGAACATGTAGACACCAAGAAGGAATGGGTAGCAAACAAGCATGAACCTTAAGGCATAAGTGAGAAATGGTCGTATTGATAAGAACCTGCAATCGTAATTATTAAAAACCACAACATACAAACTTCACTTAGCCAAATTTTCCAAGGAGCTGCAAGGTCATTGTTCACATTAGTTTTTGCCAGTCATTGTCATGATTTAATCTTATGGATACTACACAATTTAAATTTTATCAATATATCATATCGTTATTAAGTATGATATCACATTTCATTCAACATACCTACGATTTAAGACTTAAAAATTTACTTACCATCTGTCAAGTTAATTTTCGGGATCATTTTCGAGCATTGCGACTGGTATGTTGAATGGTTTGAACAATGAGAAAGGATGAATGGAAGGTGACAGATGAAACAAATTTATGAGTGTGGGTGGGATAATTGGAAGCAGTTGACCTTGGTGAATGTGCCTTATTCATATGGAGGAAGTTTTAGCATAGACCAACCTAGGAGTACCCTAATTAAGTTATGGTAATAACAATGCAGTTACCTACACAATACAAGTTGAAAAAATTTGGCTCTCCTGAGAAATTTTAAATGCTGTAATGTTGATATTTGGCTTTGTTGAACAATGAGATTCTTGAGCACTGCCCTAGCTCATCCACTGAAATCTTCCATTATCCTTTATGGATGTACAACTTTCAACCGATACTTTGTTTATTGCTTGCAATATTTATCAAGACATCCCCTGCCTATGCACTTTTTGCAGCCCCTGT
This sequence comes from Schistocerca nitens, assembly GCF_023898315.1. Lineage (NCBI taxonomy): Eukaryota > Metazoa > Arthropoda > Insecta > Orthoptera > Acrididae > Schistocerca > Schistocerca nitens. The sequence goes on from NC_064615.1 coordinate 509,763,146, forward strand.
ATGTGTACTTTCATGTTCACCCTTATCAAGGCATCTCCTGTATGTAATTATATGTTTATCCAGGCACCATTTCTCTCTCTCTGTCTTACAATTTCAGCATTTGAACATGGCTCATTTTAGCAAACTGCTTTCTATAATTCAATAGTTTGCTTAAGTCAGTTAATTTACTACAAGTGACTTGACATAAGGTAAATAAACCATTATTTTTTTCTCACTACCTCTCCATTTTTGTTACTCATTTTCTTCTCCAGCAGAAAAAGAATTTGTGTATATTGTTGGCTGAAATAATTACCAGAATTTTCCTACTGTTCTCATTTGAACACTTGTTTACTGTATCTGGTAAATAAAAGGCTTTTATCTGTATTTAGAGCAGCTTATAATAAACTACTACTTTTTACTGTTGCATATACATAAATTTTGTGGCTATATTTTGGTTGATCTAAAATATCAACAATGACTCACATGCAACTGAATGGTATTTTGTCATAATGGGAATAAAAACAGGAACTGTTTTTGACAGAATTTCAATTCTTAAGACAAATAACAAAATTAAGGTGATGAGATTCTAGAACTTTAAAGAAGTAAACATGAAAGACACGCATTTACTGTGTATTTACACATTTGGTTCATCAAAACATCTCATATAATTTTTAATCATTTTGTGTGTTGTATAAAATGTCCATAACAATGAGACAGAATGGAAAAATTTCATCATTTTTTATTCAAAAATAATTTGTCGTTCCAGATAAAAATAATATCACAGAAATATACACTTGAAAAACCTTACTTTTTTAATGTGCTATGTCATATCTTTTTTAACAAGTAATAAAAAGCCTACTGCTGTCTCCATATAGAAACATTGTCAGTACCTATTATCAAAAAGAAACCACAACACAAAATCTTATGTTCATGTTTTTTAGATCTAGCCTAAAGCTTTAAGTCTTGTGGCAAAACTACTGACAAACATACAACATAACTGCATACAATATTTGTTATTACATCATACAGTAAGAGTCAGATTTCAAAGTACAGTTTATCTCGTATAAATGTATGAAACAGCAGCAGACCTTTAAAACAAAGTCATGTCTGTACTCACAAGCTGTTTTACAAACAAGGCAAAATGTTACAGTATTATCAGTCAGATTTAAACTGATTTTCAGTCAACAGTGAGTAATATGCCTCACTGGCATGCAAAAAGAATTGGCCTTGATACATATCAAACTTAACAATCAATACTGAATAATTCTGTTCCCTTACAATCTAAATAACCGAATATGTTTATCGATCCCTAGCATTAGCAACAATTTCACAGGGAGTCTTAATAATGAAACAGGTAAAGAAAAGAAATGAAGATCATATCAACTGCATGTGTCAACTGATGTAAAATGGGATGTTATGCCAAGTAAAACAGACCCAACTTTAAAATACAATAAACACTGTCGAATATAAAATATCACAGAATGTATCTTTTACTTTTTTCTATCCAAGGCCCTAGGAATAAAAACCATTCAATGACAAAGAATTCAGTATTTATGTCTTGCAAGTTACTGAATATTTCATATCACACAGCAAAAAGATAAGATAAAATTAACAAAAATTTATACAATGAAGTTGCACATAATACAATTTTGGTTAAGAACTAGTAACCAACATGACCTATCAGACTTCTGTTAAGCAATTTATCACTCTAATGGTAGTAAATGGTCATTCAGACAACAGGATGCAGAGTCTATCACGGGCTTCAATAAATTTTTGAAGAAATAAATGGAAAACTTTAATATCATCTCTTATTGTTATCATGAACATGAATGTAAACAATGTAACAAAGTTATTAAATACAGTGGTAACTGTAGAAGAGTCAAGAACCAAACCATGTACGTGACTCCTTGGGGAGGTGGTTGTGGGAAACGGTAGAATGAGACATGCTTACTAGTGCCTTAATGCCTTGTTCAGAAACACTTTTGATTCTGGATATTTATTCCAAACGGGTCTTACATGAGGGATTGCATATTTACCAAAATCTGAAACCCACAGTGCTCAAGACTGATTCATAGTGCCAAAAGAGATAGGCATACATACAATGTATAGCTTCTATCCATCATCATTGCAAACATAAAAATTACATAAAGAGGTTCTAAATTAGATGTGAAACTTCACTACTACTCCAAGCAATTAACTGATATTTATTTATTTGTTTTTTTGTTTTTGTTTTTTTAGCTCACTATCCCAGAACAGTTGTTAAACTTCTATTGCTATTTCAAAAGAAATGTTTCTAAAAACAAAATCAATTATAATTTCCAAGCACATACAGTTAACGAAATTTCTTTCTGAGCAGATAGCAGTTAAAAGCACTTACACAATACTCCAGTACCATATTAGACATCAAGCAATTAAGTGTCACATAAGCAACTACACTGATTTTTTGAATGTATATGGCCTTTGCAGTACCCCTGAATCACATTTTGGATGGCAGTTAAATATTACACAAGTATTTATACCTATGTGCTTTAAGTCATTGACCCCAGCAACTACCAACAACAAATAAATTGTGCACAAAGACGAAAAAAATTCCAATAAGCACGTAAATACGTGCAAGATGTGCTCAATACTAACAGTATTATATTCCAGTAAATTTGTAATAAACAATTTGTGCAGCAATTGTGAAAGTTTGGTCATGATCTCTCTCTCTCTCTCTCTCTCTCTCTCTCTCTCTCTCTCTCTCTCTCTCTCACACACACACACACACACACACACACACTCACACAGAGACACAGACACACAGACAGACAGACAGACAGACAGAGAGAGAGAGAGAGAGAGAGAGAGAGATATTGATGTTAGAATATGAGATAAAACAGTGATAAGAAATTAAGTTCATGGAATGAGAATATCCACTTCAAACTAAAGACTTTCTTCTAACTTCAAGCTACATGCAGCAAAAATGTGTCAAATATTCATCACAACTGTCTTGCAGAAAGGTGTATCTAATGGAAACAGTGTGAGAAATACCATAAACATAGCATACTGTGCTGAACAAATCCATGTCACAAATTCTTTTAGTGCATATTTCAGATTTACACTAGAATATAAAATAAAACTCTCACCAACACAACATCTGAATGTGAGAGATCCAGTTTTGTGTGTGTGTGTGTGTGTGTGTGTGTGTGTGTGTGTGTGTGTGTGTGTGTGTGTGTGTGTGCGCACGCGCACGCGCCTTACACTATCCATCCTTGAATACGGACTGAGTAAATAACAATTCCTCCAACATTTGGTTTACATATTTTACTAACACAGTGCAACAACATACATAAAATAAATAGTTAATTTATAAACTCTATAAATTACAAGTAAAGTGTTTGTACAAAACACACATTAATATTTAAAAATATCTGGTCTGAAAATTAATGCAAATACTAACATTTGCAGCTATATTACATGTAACGTCATTTTGTATTTTCATATAAATCTGTTGTCAACTTTAGCAGTTATACTTGCGTCAGATCTTGGTCTGTAAGTCAAGACTACAATTAAAAAAACTAAAAGCGCTCTCTAAGAGCCAAGTCCCTCGCATATCTAACAATTAGTATTTCATTACACTGTAAGCACAGCTCACTGCACACACAAACAAATAATTATTTTCTGGTAAACTGAAAGTGATGCATATTTGTAAATAAATTCACATATGTTGCCTTTTACAAATATAGTTAGAAAATTGTTATACAATAAATTCAGTTCTTCATAGAAAAGGATTGCTGGAATGGCCAGCAGGCGTTGGACTAGTTCCAAGCTGTAAAAAGAAGGAATACATAATGCCAATGATAATAATAAAACAAAAAACAAGTACAGAAAAAATTACAAAAGAATGAAAAATTTGTGGCTCATATTATGACCTAGACAGCACCAAAGAAAGTCAGTGTCATTATGCGTTATAAGAGCTTCTTGGTCCAGTATTATGCCAGTGTCTTCTTGCTGAATTCATTATTATGAAATTAATATTTAAAACTTCACAACATGTAACCATTATTAATTTTGTCAACTGAATGTAAAAGAAAAAAACCAATGTCACAGATATATTATGACACTAATATGAAATTAAGTACTCATCACACTACCCCCTATCACCATATGGTGATAGGGGGGAATAATAATAATATTTTTATTTAATGTGTGCATGTCCATGTGCATCATGTGCATTTTACCTGGACCACCTCCTCGCAACCCCCCCCCCCCCCCCCCCACACACACAAATTACAATGCGCAACTACTACTTTGTGCGTTTAATATCAGTATCAGTTTAGAAGAAGACAACCATATACCTAGGAGGAGAAAATAAAAAAGAAAGAATGAGTGGATAAATAAAGGGAAAAGTACAAACACACAAATAAATGGAAAGATAAAAATATCTCTCTAAGTAAGGAAATTTCATTCCAGAGGCAGTGATATATTTGACTGCAGCTTTGGATTTCTTTTGCTCGTTATTAATACAAGATTAAATGAGGTTTTTATTGCAAATTATAAGACTGTTTAGCTTTATAGTTGCCCAGAGGAAATTACAGCAATTGGAAACCAGAAAGCTGAAATCTTACCCCTTATTTAAAAAATCTTTGCAAGACTCTTGGAAGGGACAAATGCCCAGGCATTGATGAAATATCAGCAGAGCTCTTACAAGCATCAAGTGGAAATGTAGAGCAAGAACTACACAACCTCATTGATGTAATTTATGAAAACAGAGAAATTCAATCAAATTTCAAAAAGAACGTAATTATTATGTCTCTGAAAGATTTCTGAGACAGTATAGATGAAAATTAATATGCACTAAGTCTACTATCCCAGATGATGTAAATATTCACACGAGTATTTTACTGAATAATACAAGACAAAACTAAGCGGAGCGTAGGGGGGGACCAATTTGGTATTAGGAGGAGGAGGAGGATGAGATTAGTGTTTAACGTCCCGTCGACAACGAGGTCATTAGAGACGGAGCGCAAGCTCGGGTTAGGGAAGGATGGGGAAGGAAATCGGCCGTGCCCTTTCAAAGGAACCATCCCGGCATTTGCCTGCAGCGATTTAGGGAAATCACGGAAAACCTAAATCAGGATGGCCGGAGACGGGATTGAACCGTCGTCCTCCCGAATGCGAGTCCAGTGTGCTAACCACTGCGCCACCTCGCTCGGTTGGTATTAGGAAAAGTAGGGTCACTCGAGGAGCAATGTTAGCACTACTGCTAATAATGGCAGATTTTTGGGTCAGCTATAGGTATAGAAGGGTAACCTATCCTCTTCATAGGAAGCACAATGAAGTAGTCAGAACTATCTTTAACAATCCAACAGCCCACAAACACACACAAATGTTTTTCATTCTTGGCTACAAGCATCCCAAATCTTTACAATAATGCCACTGAAAAGACTTCAATGCTTTGAGACAATTGACTTGTCACTGAAGATAAAAAGTTCAGCAACAACATTAGAAAGAATATTCATATTTTGCAGAACAGGCAGTTACTCCCCAGCATCCTACTAAAAAAAGATGACATGAGAACTTTTGTTCAAATCCAACATATGAAGATGAGCTGTGGTCAAGGCTCAAACATACTATAAAGAGTGTTCTATGAGAATGAAACTGTTAGGGGCCCAACAGAGTTGTCCAAATATTTCATTTTTCCTATTTACATTTGACAAGTCAATTATAGTTACATTGGGATAGTTATACAGCTGATGTTCCAGACACTAATGTCACATTATATACGAAATATAACAATATTATCTACCCAATTAAATAATTTTATAGGAAATGTTTTATTCAGAACCAGAGTCCAGAAAAGTAGCGTAGTGTAGCATATATGCAATTTATTCTTTTGTGTTTGAAATTCATACAAGTAGAAAAGTAGGTATTTCTCTATTTACAAGAGTTGGAATGGAATGTGAATGACCAGCAAATAGGGTAGTGAATAGTGTCCATTCCTGACTTACAGAGAACATATTGTCACCTAACTGCAACAAAACAGCGCATACAGTAGCTGACAAGAAGTTCTCATGAAAGTGCAATATTACCACGACAGGGTGATCAAATAATTGGCAAAGACACTTTAAATTATTAGAAATGACTTAGATGAAAACAGTTATTACACAGAAACTATAAAAACAACTATTGTCCTTGACACAGAAAAGCAAAAGCATGTCTACTTTATTTTCACAGTACTATCTCCCAAAGTAGCATTTTTGGAGTAACTCTATGCAATCACAAAGGTATTTTTAGCAAAGGAAAGATCAGAGATAATAATTTGTGGCATTAATTTACACATTGAATTTAACTTTATTGTACAGGTATCTATAAAACACAAAAAGGAATTGTACCACTCACTCAGTGAACACTCTGAAGACAAATAATCTGCACTTGAATAACGGCAGTACAGAAAGCTGTGCACTTTTTTGAAGGTTCCATGTTCAGCAAATTTCCTGCAGAACTGAAGAATGTGAGAGAAACCCTAGAATTTCAAATTGAAATTGAAAGCATTCCTTGTGGTACACTGATTTTATTCTGTCCAGAAATTCCTACCGATAACTAGAGCTCTTCACTGCAATGTGTCACTCAGTTGTACATGCTACTTCAAGTCCTTTTTTTCCACTCTCAATTTATTTTTAATCTTTTATTCTCATTTTGTGATTACATAGTTCCTACTTCCATAACTACATAGCTCTGGCTCACACTGATCCACAGAACTTGTAAAAATAAACAAACACTGATTGTGTATTATTTCTTACTGAAAAATGGTGATAAAGTACACTAACATATTATACAGATATAGTTCCTCTAAGAATTGAATGAAATCTCTCAGTACGGTACTCCCATGACCATCTTCAATCCTACATATATAATAAATAACTGTAAAAAGAAAATTGGGTCCCGAGTAAACTGGATGTAACACAGGCCTTACAACAATTTTTATTAAAATATTTTTTCCCTTTCAAAGATGATCTGGGGGTGGGGAGATTACTTTTCCTATCTCAAAAAATGGCTCTAAGCACTATGGGACTTAACATCTGAGGTCATCAGTCCCCTAGAACTTAGAACTACTTAAACCTAACTAACCTAAGGACATCACACACATCTATGCCCGAGGCAGGATTCAAACCTGCAATCTTAGCAGCTGCATGGTTCCAGACTGAAGTGCCTAGAACCGCTCGGCCACAGTGGTCGACTCTATCTCAACACACAGAACACAAGATCTCAATTACTCTGTATGCTGAAAATAATATGGCTTTTCACTGGTATACATTTGGTCCCATTTTGACTCTGAAAGTCAGATTTAATGCTGAATGAAAGAAAAATAAATAGTTAAACTGAAGCAGATAGGAATGAAGGAAGCATAGTGATTATTGATCCATCAATATCAAGATCATTAGACAGAGCACAAGCTCAGAATGATCCAAGGATGGGGAAAGAAATCTGCTGTGTCCTTTCAAAGTGATGTCGGGAAATCCTAAATCTGGATGGTTGGACGCAGGTTTGAATCACCATCCTTCCAAACGCCAAGTCCAGTGTGCTAACCACTGTGCCACCTTGCTCGGTTTACACTGAAGAGTCAATTAACTATTACATCTGGAGGCAGAAGCTTTAGTCCGTGATTAAATGCTATCAGAATTTAAGCTAGCATAATGAATTTTATATGGAAGTTCTATAAATTCTTGTCTGATATAATTCTATGAAAAATAAGAAACGAATTAAATATGTTCTCCTTCCAGAGCTGAAGTCATTAGTCCTCACTTTATTTATTTACTCAGTTTCATGAACAAGGATTATGTAAAGTCAATTCAGAAAAATTACACATTATCAATGTGGACTATAGCAGTCATGTTTAAATCTTTTTCACTGGAGTGGTCATACAGTACTAAATAGCATACAAAATGTCAGAAACTAAAGTTTGTCTAGCGCAGACGTGTTTCTCATCTGGACATTAAATATCAACTGAAAGATTCCATATACACTTCTTTTCCTGCACTGTAGTGAGAGCTGTTCTCCTGCACTTGTCATTCAAACATGAGAGCAAGCTGAAAAGTAATGCCTCCAAATTTTTTACATGAAAATTCAAAAGCATTTTAAATAAAATAAACATTATTAACATTCTACATATTTATTTTTCATGTCTACACATTTGCAGTTCTCTGCTGCTAGAGGGCTCCGAATTGCAGTGTCTAACATGGTGGTGTGTGACTGAAAATCGAACACTCTACAGTGATGATATTAATTAACAGGTCTCTCATTGGGAGAAATGTGTGTTATCACGGTAACTATGCTGAACAGACATACAGATCAATTCTGTTTGTAGAAAGCAGAACATGCAATAGATATTAACTAGTAGCAAGAGCACCCAAATTGTTTGTCATGAAATTTCTCAAGTATTTTGTCAGTCACAATGAACCTAAGATGAGTTGCACCCATATTGTGCAAACTGTTTTCTTAAACAATTCTTCTAGTAAAGTGTATCACACTTTGTATTCTAGTATGTCTAGACCTAATTGCCAATCATATAATTCAATAATCTGCCCTTTTTCTCTGTTTTTATTTGTAGTTGCAGGTTTTTGAGGGCCTTCACATGAATCATCTTTCAATGGTCCGTATGTTTACTGCTGAAAATGTGGATGCAGACCCCTCAAAAATCTTCACCAACCATGTTGATGAACTTACATTTGAGATACACTGCTTACAATAAATAATTTTATGGCAGTGGAGTATTCCAGTTAATCCATTTGCATTATACACGGACAATACGACTATTTAAAAAGTCGTATTACAAAGGTATCCTACATATCAAATTGATTTTTAACTTGCATTACTGTGAAAAAACAACAAAGACAAAATTTTATACCTATCAAAGCCAGCTCTCTCTACCAGTGTGAGAAATTTTCACTTTGCCCTCGTAGAATTTGTACAGAAACACAAAAATGTATTAAGCAAGAGAACAGTGTGTAATTTTTTATGGAAATAAAACTATACTGCTGAAGTTAGAACAATGATGACTGCTACACCTCTTGAAATGTTCGTAGCAAAAAGTTAATAATACTTACCACAAATGGGTTTCCACTTGGTGGAATAGGCTGCCAGGCCTTCGCTGGAAAATTCATAGACTGACTAGTGGGAAAAGCCACAGCAGCTACAGGTACTTGAGAATGGAAGCTAGCAATACCACCATTTGGAACCTGTCCATTTGGCATGCTGTTTGCCCCTGCACTCCAATTTAAAGTATCTGAAAAGTATAAATACAAACTATACATTGGCTACTGATTTGGGATTCAAATAGCTAGCTTTCATACCACTGACTACCTTCAGGATAAGCAGCATCCTATGTCTGACACGCATATGAATTATGCTGAGTCAGAGATAGGTACAACGAAAAGATTTTCACACTTAACGCTTTTGGCCAATGGCCTTGTTCAAAACACACACACACACACACACACACACACACACACACACACACACACACACACGACTGCAGTCTCAGGCAACTGAAACCACACTGTGAGCAGTAGCACCAGTGCATGATGGGAATGGCGACTGGATGGGGGAAAGGAGGAGGCTAGGATAGTATGGTGGGGATGGCAGACAGTGAAGTGCTGTGGATTCAGTTTCAGTATTCAGTTCATTCACCATTGACCACTTACAGCGGAATAGGTCTGAACATTTAATATACAATTAACAATAACTTTACAGTAAAGTTTTTACAATTTAATTCCTTTTCTTTTAGGAATATTCTTATATACTAATGTCAATGATTACTTCAAAATATTCTGTTATCTTATAAAATGGGTGTTTGAGTAACCAGTCATAAACCTTACGTTTGAAAATATTAATGGTCAGTGACCGAGCAGATGCTGGAAGTTTGTTGAAGAGTTTCAAACTCATTATTTTGTGTGAGTTTGCAGTCTATGTGAGTCTGTGTCTTAGTATGTCGAAGTCCAGTTTGCCTCTGGTGTTTTGGGGATGTATGTTCTCTCTTGTCTCGAACTCATTTAAGTTGCTTTTGACATAAAGTAGTGCTGTGTAGATGTATAGATTCACCACAGTTAATATCATGTGCTTGATAAAGAGGGGGCGGCAGTGTTCCTTGGGCTTAACTTTGCTCATTATTCTGATTACTTTTTTTTTAATTTTCAGAATTTCACTGACAAAGCAAGAATGTCCCCATAACAATATGCCGTAGGAAATGTGTGACTGAAAGAGGCCAAAATATACCACCTTTAGATACTCATCAGTAACTACATCTGTCAGTCTCCAGATGAGATAACACACTCTTGCTATTCTCTTGCAGATATAGCTAATGTGTTCCTCCCAGTTTAATTTTGAATCAATGTGGAATCCTAACAATTTTATTGATTTGCTTTCAACAGCTGTAGTTAAACCCAGAATTAGTTCTTGTGTTTTATCAGGATTACACAGGAGTTCATTAGAAGAAAACCAACCCATTACTAGTTCTAGTTTTTCCTGTGTTGGCTGATGCAGTTCTGTTGTGTCATGGTGTGTATTGAGCAATGCTGTATCATCTGCATAACACACAATTGAATTTGCTCCTACATGGTAAGGTTTTTTTTTTTATTGTCTTGTTTCTTGGATTCTTCTTGTCTGTGTTCTTTCTTCACTCTTCTCGGTTCCTCAGTTGGTGCTTACTATTGTTGGTTCCTAATGATTGATAGAGGTACCTTGACTTTGTGCCAGGCGGTTGGTTCCACCGTGGCAATCTCTTCAAGCCTGTTGTTCGTAGGTCTGAGTCTCTTTATCTTTGTCACCAGTTTCCTGGTGGCTTCTTCGATTTGTTCAGCTATTCCAGCCATCTCGAGCTCCCTGTGGATTGCCTCTGTGCTGGTCCATGGAGGCGCATGTAGGGTGAGTTTTAGGCATCTGTTCTGCAGTGTCTGGAGTTTCTTAATGTTCATTTTACACGTGATGCCCCATGAGGAGCACCCGTACAGGATGGCAGGCTGTATTATTGCCTTGTATATCCGCATCTTTGTGCGGGTTGTCATCTCTTTGCTTGTCAGAAGTGGGTAGATCGCGTGGATTGCCTTTGTAATTCTCGTCTTCTTTTCCTTGATGTGATCTGTGAATAACATTTTCTTATCTAATGTGACTCCTAGATATTTTACTTTATTTGTCCAGTTGCCCCCCCATGAACCATGGACCTTGCCGATGGTGGGGAGGCTTGCGTGCCTCAGCGATACAGATGGCCGTACCGTAGGTGCAACCACAATGGAGTGGTATCTGTTAAGAGGCCAGACAAACATGTGGTTCCTGAAGAGGGGCAGCAGCCTTTTCAGTAGTTGCAGGGGCAACAGTCTGGATGATTGATTGATCTGGCCTTGTAACATTCACCAAAACGGCCTTGCTGTGCTGGTACTGCGAACGGCTGAAAGCAAGGGGAAACTACAGCCGTAATTTTTCCCGAGGACATGCAGCTTTACTGTATGATTAAATGATGATGGTGTCCTCTTGAGTAAAATATTCCGGAGGTAAAATAGTCCCCCATTCGGATCTCCGGGCGGGGACTACAAAAGGGGACGTCGTTATCAGGAGAAAGAAAACTGGCGTTCTACGGATCGGAGCGTGGAATGTCAGATCCCTTAATCGGGCAGGTAGGTTAGAAAATTTAAAAAGGGAAATTGATAGGTTAAAGTTAGATATAGTGGGAATTAGTGAAGTTCGGTGGCAGGAGGAACAAGACTTTTGGTCAGGTGATTACAGGGTTATAAATACAAAATCAAATAGGGGTAATGCAGGAGTAGGTTTAATAATGAATAAAAAAATAGGAGTGCGGGTTGGCTACTACAAACAGCATAGTGAACGCATTATTGTGGCCAAGATAGACACAAAGCCCATGTCTACTACAGTAGTACAAGTTTATATGCCAACTAGCTCTGCAGATGATGAAGAAATTGATGAAATGTATGACGAGATAAAAGAAATTATTCAGGTAGTGAAGGGAGACGAAAATTTAATAGTCATGGGTGACTGGAATTCGTCAGTAGGAAAAGGGAGAGAAGGAAACATAGTAGGTGAATATGGATTGGGGGGAAGAAATGAAAGAGGAAGCCGCCTTGTAGAATTTTGCACAGAGCATAACTTAATCATAGCTAACACTTGGTTCAAGAATTATAAAAGAAGGTTGTACACCGTATTTACTTGAATCTAAGCCGCACTCGAATCTAAGCCGCATCTGAAAAATGAGACTCGAAATCAAGGGGAAAAAAAATCCAGAATCTAAGCCGCACCTGAAATTTGAGACTCGAAATTCAAGGGGAGAGAAAAGCTTTACGCCGCACCTTCAAATCGAAACAAAGTTGGTCCATTGTAATATGAGACACAATTTAGGTCGAATGACAGACGATACAGCTACAATAGTTTGGTTCGAGTCGTAAGCTTAGCAGTTAAGCTTTACCAGGGAGCCATTGCTATGCGTCAGGCGCTCCGTCCGTATTTATACGGGTACCCTTCCTTTTTCACGTGCTTCGTCTGGTTTGAATCGATTGCTTATTTTGCTTTGACCTGGAAAGTGCCGTTTTCTTTGTTATAGGTGTTTACGTCACTCTAAGCTGAAAATGCATTACTGTACTGCGTCATGCATTGTTTGTCGCATTCTGATAGTGCGTGTTTACGGCCTGTCGCCGCCCGCGGCATGGCTTGCTTTTGTGCGCGCTACCGCCGCTTACAATTAAAAAAAGAGAGGAATTGTCTCATTAGCGAAACAATGGCAAGTGACTGCTACTTGTTGTTACTTACACTGTTGCTTTCTTTGATAATGATCAACAAGAACCAAATAATAGACTGCGTATGATAGAACATGTTCTGAACGAGAGTTAGGCGAAAATTTTTCTCCGTTTGAAAATCTTTGCGGCCGCTTCTTTAGTACATCAAATTCTGCACAGAAATTAGTCAGTTTAGATTTAAAAATCTAGTCAGTTGCCGTGCTTCATTTCTGACTGTATCACTATTAGGCATAAGAATAATACGAATATAAACATGACACGATACATATATTCTTCCGCGTTTGCTGTTGTCTCACTTTAGTTTCGTAGTTTATTAGCCAGACAGGATTTAAATGAGATAGCAGCAAACACGAAAGAGTACATGGCAAAATGTTTATATTCGTATTATTCTTATGGTGAAGAGAATACTGCATGTGATTCACATTTCATCAGGTTCCTATTAGCAACAGTCTTGCCAGTCGGATTTTCGTAGTACATTGAAATTCTGCTACTTTCGAAGATGAACAATACGGAATTTGTATTTACTTCGTTGGATAATGTATGAAAATGCATTGGTCGCAACTGGGGGCGGAGAAAAAAAAAAGCTCGTCCTCCACCTTTTTTTTTTTTAATTTATTTACTAACGCAGAGGTTTTGGCGCCAGTATTTATCTCTCTGCCTACAAAGCATGCCTGTGTAGCGCTACATATATTCGACGGCAGAAGTTAGTTGTGGCGGCACCTACCAACATTTTTCAGAACTTTCGCTTGCTTTGCACTCGATTCTAAGCCGCAGGCGGTTTTTTGGATTACAAAATCCGGAAAAAAAGTGCGGCTTAAATTCGAGTAAATACGGTACCTGGAAGAATCCTGGAGATACTAAAAGGTATCAGATAGATTATATAATGGTAAGACAGAGATTTAGGAACCAGGTTTTAAATTGTAAGACATTTCCAGGGGCAGATGTGGATTCTGACCACAATCTATTGGTTATGAACTGCAGATTGAAACTGAAGAAACTGCAAAAAGGTGGGAATTTAAGAAGATGGGACCTGGATAAACTGAAAGAACCAGAGGTTGTAGAGAGTTTCAGGGAGAGCATAAGGGAACAATTGACAGGAATGGGGGAAAGAAATACAGTAGAAGAAGAATGGGTAGCTCTTAGGGATGAAGTAGTGAAGGCAGCAGACGATCAAGTACGTAAAAAGGCGAGGGCTAATAGAAATCCTTGGGTAACACAAGAAATATTGAATTTAATTGATGAAAGGAGAAAATATAAAAATGCAGTAAATGAAGCAGGCAAAAAGGAATACAAACGTCTCAAAAATGAGATCGACAGGAAGTGCAAAATGGCTAAGCAGGGATGGCTAGAGGACAAATGTAAGGATGTAGAGGCCTGTCTCACTAGGGGTAAGATAGATACTGCCTACAGGAAAATTAAAGAGACCTTTGGAGAGAAGAGAACCACTTGTATGAATATCAAGAGCTCAGTTGGCAACCCAGTTCTAAGCAAAGAAGGGAAGGCAGAAAGGTGGAAGGAGTATATAGAGGGTCTATACAGGGGCGATGTTCTTGAGGACAATATTATGGAAATGGAAGAGGATGTAGATGAAGACGAAAAGGGAGATAAGATACTGCGTGAAGAGTTTGACAGAGCACTGAAAGACCTGAGTTGAAACAAGGCCCCGGGAGTAGACAACATTCCATTAGAACTACTGATGGCCTTGGGAGAGCCAGTCATGACAAAACTCTACCATCTGGTGAGCAAGATGTATGAGACAGGCGAAATACCCTCAGACTTCAAGAATAATATAATAATTCCAATCCCAAAGAAAGCAGGTGTTGACAGATGTGAAAATTACCGAACTATCAGTTTAATAAGTCACAGCTGCAAAATACTAACGCGAATTCTTTACAGACGAATGGAAAAACTGGTAGAAGCAGACCTTGGGGAAGATCAGTTTGGATTCCGTAGATATGTTGGAACAAGTGAGGCAGTACTAACCTTACGACTTATCTTAAAAGAAAGATTAAGAAAAGGCAAACCTACGTTTCTAGCATTTGTAGACTTAGAAAAAGCTTTTGACAATGTTAAATGGAATACTCTCTTTCAAATTCTGAAGGTGGCAGGGGTAGAATACAGGGAGCGAAAGGCTATTTACAATTTGTACAAAAACCAGATGGCAGTTATAAGAGTCGAGGGGCATGAAAGGGAAGCAGTGGTTGGGAAAGGAGTGAGACAGGGTTGTAGCCTGTCCCCGATGTTATTCAATCTGTATATTGAGCAAGCAGTAAAGGAAACAAAAGAAAAATTCGGAGTAGGTATTAAAATCATGGAGAAGAAGTAAAAACTTTGAGGTTCCCCGATGACATTGTAATTCTGTCAGAGACAGCAAAGGACTTGGAAGAGCAGTTGAACGGAATGGACAGTGTCTTGAAAGGAGGATATAAGATGAACACCAACAAAAGCAAAACGAGGATAAGGGAATGTAGTCAAATTAAATCGGGTGATGCTGAGGGAATTAGATTAGGAAATGAGACACTTAAAGTAGTAAAGGAGGTTCGCTATTTAGGGAGTAAAATAACAGATGATGGTCGAAGTAGAGAGGATATAAAATGTAGACTGGCAATGGCAAGGAAATCGTTTCTGAAGAAGAGAAATTTGTTAACATCGAGTATAGATTTAAGTGTCAGGAAGTCGTTTCTGAAAGTATTTGTATGGAGTGTAGCCATGTGTGGAAGTGAAACATGGACGATAACTAGTTTGGACAAGAAGAGAATAGAAGCTTTCGAAATGTGGTGCTACAGAAGAATGCTGAAGATAAGGAAGGTAGATCACGTAACTAATGAGGAGGTATTGAATAGGATTGTGGAGAAGAGAAGTTTGTGGCACAACTTGACTAGAAGAAGGGATCGGTTGGTAGGACATGTTTTGAGGCATCAAGGGATCACAAATTTAGCATTGGAGGGCAGCGTGGAGGGTAAAAATCGTAGAGGGAGACCAAGAGATGAATACACTAAGCAGATTCAGAAGGATGTAGGTTGCAGTAGGTACTGGGAGATGAAGAAGTTTGTACAGGATAGAGTAGCATGGAGAGCTGCATCAAACCAGTCTCAGGACTGAAGACCACAACAACATTGTCCAGTTGATTCTGTGTCCAATGAGTTCTATTCTGTCTTGGATGTCTGGTCTGTGTCTTGTGAACAGGACGGCTTTGGTCTTTTCTGCATTTATTTTTATTTTATTTAGCTTTGCCCATTTTTCAGTTAGGTTAGTTTGCTCTTGTAGTCGTCTAATTGTGGTGTCTAATCTTCTGTGGCTTGTCAGTATTGCTGTATCATGAGCGAACTGGGCCAGTACTGTGTCCTCTGTTTTTGGAATGTCATTCACATACACTGTGAAGAGGGTGGGAGACAGTACCGACCCCTGTGGAATTCCTTCCTCCAAGGTCTTAGTTGTATGTCGGTGTCTTCTTTTAATTTCACCAGCAGGTTGTTCCTCCACACCTTGTCGTACGCTTTTTCGACGTCCAGCATTAGTGCTGCCGTGTACTTTGCCAGGGTCATTGCTTTCGTGATCTCCTCTGTGATTCTCAGGAGTTGGAGCTCTGCTGATAATGTTTGTTGGTACGCGAATTGTTCTCGCCTGATGGCGTTCCCATCCAGGAGCGGTTGCCTTATTCGTGGGAGCAGGACGCGCTCCAGTATCTTCGACATGGTGCAGAGTAAGCTAATTGGGCGGTGGTTCTCGGGTTTCCTCAGGTCTTTCTCTGCCTTGGGGATCGGTATAATCTTGCTGATTTTCCACGCAACTGGGAAGTAGTTTAGTATCATACATGCATTTATGATGAGTGTTAGTAGCACCAGCAGTTTTCGTGGGATTTGTTTTAGCTCTTCATTTGTGATGTTGTCTGGTCCAGGTGCTGAGCGTGTTCCTAGTCTTGCTATTATTCTTCGGACCTCTGTTGGTGTCGTCAGTTCTGGCCTATCATCTGGTGGCGTATTTTTGATTGCATCAGCCTCCTGGTTGATGTGTGTGGCGAATTCTATCTCTTCTTGTGTTGGGTTACCCTCCTCTTCTATCTCGTTCTGCTCCTCATAGGTCTGGGCGAAGAGCTCTGCTTGTTGTAGTGCGTCAAATACTAGGGTGTTTCCGTCCACTAGTGCTGACTTCCTTGGTTTTGGGTTCTTCAAGCTTTTGATCAGCTTCCAGTCCTCTCTTCCTCTGAGTGTTAGCTCACTCATGCGGTCCTCCCACTTTTCCGCCTTCCATTCTAGCACTCTTTTGTGTATTTCCCGCGTGAGTCTATTCACCTCTCTTCTGTCTTGTGGGTTTCTGTATCGAATCCATCGCTTTCTCGCTCTGTTTTTGAGGTACTTGAGGTCTTGAATCAATGGTGGGAGCTCGTTGTTCTTTTCTTCCGCGAATGCCGTTTTGATTGTGGCCTTTCTTTGAGCGTTTTTGATTTTGTCCGAGAGGGTACCAATAGCCTCCTCAATTTGATGTTCACTGTTGAGTGGGGTTGACATTGTTATTCAGCCAGCAGCTGAATTGGTTCAAGTCTGTTGTTATTTTTTGTCTTTGTGGTGGGGGTTCTATTGTCTCCCCTATTTGTGTAATTACTGGGAGATGGTCTGATGTTAGTCTGTTTCTAACCTGCATATCCATATCTGGGTCCATGTTCTTGACGATGAATATGTCCAGGACGTCTGGTTGATGTCTGCTATTGAAGGGTACATATGTCGCTTCTAGGGGGTCTGTGACGACGGCTTGGAACCTTTCTTCTAGGTTTTGTAGTGCTTCTCCACGAGCGTTGCTCCTGCGTGCGTTCCATGCTTCGTTCTTCGCATTTAGGTCGCCTGCCAGTAGTATGCGGTTGTGATTATCGAATATCTGTGTTAGGTCGTCTTCTTCCAGGTTCGCTCTTGGGCTGAGGTACGCTGCTACTAGTAGCAGTTTGCCATTGGACGCCTCTATGTTAACCAGTGTTGCCTCAAGTGCTGTCATTGGCGGGGTTGGCTCTGGGTGGTGCATTATGTTTTGCCTGAGGTATATGGCAGTTCCTCCACCCATCCTGTTTACTCTATCTGTGCGGTGGCATATCATGTTCCTAAGTTTGCAGCTTTGGGATGGTCGTAGGTGGGTCTCTGTGACCATTAGTACATCTATTTTTTTCTGCTCAATAAATTCGTTTAGGAGGTCCCTTTTGTTTTTGATTCCACATGCGTTAAAATTGCAGATGCGTAGTAGTTTTTGCCCTCTTCTGTTAATTTCCATTAAAGATTTCAAATATTTTCATCGCTCCTCCAGCGATGGCCATCAATTTTGACAAGGCGTCAGGTGCTGAGTTGACTTCTTGTAGTGTTGTTCGTGCTGTGTTCAGGACTTGCCTCCAGTTGAAGGATGCCCAGATGGATTTTACTTCGTCAATGAAGCCCTTGACTCCTTCCATCATTCCTTGTTGTTGGTCGCCTGCTGTAGGTTCTGTTCCTTGTGTGTTTATGTTGCCCCATGCTCTTCTTCTCCCTCTTTGTTGTGCCTCTGCTGGTGTTGGCATCGCTGTTGGTCTTATCTGTTGTTGTTCTCTTGCTTGTCTTTGCTGGTGTTGTTGGTTTTCTCTTCCATAAGCTTCTGCTGCTTCCTGGTAAGCCCTGCAGCCTCTGTGGGACACTGCATGCTCGTCTTCTCCACAGTTGATGCAGTGTGGGATGGCATTTGTTGGTAGTTGGCAATCTTTTGCTCTGTGATCACCTCCACATCTTGCACATCTGGTGGGCACGCCACAGTTTCCCGCTGTGTGAAAAAATCCTTGGCACTTCTTACACTGTGGCGGTCCATCTCTGTTCTTGTAAGTCTCGATTGTTACTTTTGTGTCAAGTAGGTATCTCAAGTTGTAAATGTTCTGATTTTCGGGTTTTTTATCTATTGATATGCAGAACACGTCCATGGGTTTAAGTTCCCTTGTTTCAGGAATCCTTTTCTTGTACTGGTGTACATTATTTGGGTGGAAGTTGTTGTATCTTAAGCCTGTGTTGAGTTCGTCTTCCGTGACTGTGTCCGGCAGACCTTTGATGACTACTTTGAGCTGTCTGTCTTCTTGAAGCTGGTGGGTGTAATTTCCGATTTGGTGGCGTCTGAAGAAGGCCAGTGCTGTTCTTTGGTCTCTGACCAACTCAAAGTGATACTTTATTGACTTTCCTTTGTGTATCACCCTAATGGGTCCTTCCATTTCTTTTTTCAGTGCTGCGTTTAATGTCAGGTAGTGGCCTGCATACTGTATGGTTATGGGGGGTACCATGGGCTTTTTCGGCGTTATTCTCTGCGATGTTGTCGTGTTTTGGCTCTGTTGAGGCGTCTCTTGTGGTGTGCCATTCCCTGTTTGCAGGTTTTGTATGTTCTGCAAGGTGTCAAATCTATTCCTCATTTTGATTGTAAACTGCTTGTTTTGGATGTCGGTTTCAGTGGAGTTTTTCCTCTTGATTGTTTTTCTTGGCACTCTGAAGCCCTCGTTATCTTCGTATAGCTCCATTTGTTGCATTCGGTGCATGTTTTGATCAATTTGTGGTGTGTCTTGGTCCATTTCTTCGTCCTCGCTCGATGACACGTAATGTTCCATTTCTCCTCCTTTCGCTCCCACTAGGTGGTTTCTTTCTTGCTGGATTTGCTGGTTGGTGCTATTTATGTCTCTGATGTCAATTTGGTATCGTTCGGTTGGTGTTATAGCGCCGGCGGCCATCTTGGTTTCTTCCGCAGCGGCGGCAGCTGCAGCGGCCATCTTGCGTTTTTCCGCTTCAATGGCAGCGGCTACGGCTTCAGTGGTAGCCGTGGTGGTTTTTCCCCTGTTGGGGGCAGTTGGCTTGGCTGTTTCCAGGGTTTTCGGGTGTTCCGAGCTTTCCCTTCGTAGTTTTTCGATGGTTTGGAGCATTGCCTGCTCCATGTTGGGCGTTGTTCCTGTTGTCAGTTCCCTCTCGGCGCTCGTGTGGTAGTGTCTTTCGACGTTGCGATGGAGAGACTCAGACCTACTCTTGGAATTAGGCCTTGCCCTACTTCTTGATCTGTGCCTGAAGGCGCGCGGACGTACCCCGCCCAGGGAGTCGGCCACCTGTCGGTCGACTGCCTGGTGAGGAGGCCCTGGTGCCTCTTCATTCCCTATGCTAAACATTCCTAGCCCATCCGGCTATCCCGGAGGATCTCGCTATCACTAGTAAGACGGCCCTATCAGGACAATTGCTTTTTAACACGCAGTGGGAGCACTTCAAACTTAAAAGTTCGCAGCGCACCCCCCGCGTGTGCACACAGCTCGGAGACCGATGACATGGTAAGGTAAGTCATTAATTGCAATGATGAACAGAAAAGGACCTAGGACCGAGCCCTGAGGCACTCCAGTCTGGACTTCCTTCAGTGACGAGCATCTATTTTTAATTGATACAAACTGTCTCCTGTTACTTAAGTATGATTCGATTACATCAAAGATGGTTTTTGTATGCCATAAAATTCCAGTTTTGCAAGTAGGGTGTTAGATGGTATGCAGTCGAAGGCTTTGCTAAGATCACAAAGTACGACTAATACTAGATCCTTATTTTCGAATGCAGTTAACACCTGGTTAACAAATGGTTCAAATGGCTCTGAGCACTATGGGACTCAACTGCTGTGGTTATCAGTCCCCTAGAACTTAGAACTACTTAAATCTAACTAACCTAAGGACATCACACACATCCATGCCCGAGGCAGGATTCGAACCTGCGACCGTAGCAGTCGCACGGCTCCGGACTGCGCGCCTAGAACCGCGAGACCACCGCGGCCGGCTCCTGGTTAACAACTTCAGTGACAGCAGTAGTGGTATTTTTACCATGTTGATATGCACACTGTCTGCTGGAGAGGAGATCACGCTTATCAAAATAGTTATTTAGTTGATTGTACATTACATATTCAAAAACTTTAGAGAAAATTGGGACAATAGAAACTGGTCGATAGTTTTGGGGCAGATGCTTATCTCCCTTTTTAAAGACTGGTATCACTTTACAGTTTTGAGCGCATCTGGGAAAACTCCAGATTCTAAACACACATTAAAAATGAAAGAAAGAGGTTGACAGATAAGGTGTATTATTTTTTTCATTACATAGTTAGAAAACCAATAACAGTCCATACTTTTGGAGTTGGTGAACCTTGCCACAGCTTTTACAATATCCTCTGGGGTGACAACATTCCAGTGGAAAGTATACATCCTATGGGGCACAGCACCAAGATGATCTAGTGCACAAGTGCCATTTTGCTTGATTTTGTTTTTCAGCTCGCTCACTGAGGTTAGGAAGTAATTATTTACTTCTTCTGGGACCAGCATTGCATCTTGTGTATGGGTTTGTGAATTATATTGGTTGATGATATCCCATGTTGCTTTACATTTGTTGGGAGCACTTTCAATGTAATGTTCACATGCTTGTTTTTTGGCCAAGGACAGTTTGTCTTTGTAGATTTTTTTACATTTTAGATAAGCTCTATAAGAAGTATTATCTAACTCAGGTCCTTATTTACAAGAATTTTTATATATTCTGTACAGTCTGAGCATCTCCTTCCTAGTGAGAGCTAGCTCATCAGTATACCATTTTAGCTGTTTGTTTTTCTGTTTATGCTTAGGGCTACTTTTGATTAATGGTGAGCAGGAGTACCATAACTCTATGAGTATTTCCAGGAAGTTGTTAAACACCGTTTCACCAGCACCCTCCTCAGGTTGTGTGTTGTATACAAAGTCCCAGTTAACATCAGATATTCTGTCAATAAATAAATTAATATATTCATCTTTCTGCCCTCTTACCCATGTGGCATTAGACTTGATTCTGACTGATTTGTCTGATTTCGGTAACTGATCACAGGAGAATGTTAAAATCAATGGTTCATGATCAGCTAGGGCTCCACTGGCAAGTCTGACGTTATACATATCTCTAGAAAAATTTACTATAATATTGTCTAAGCACGCCTTATCCCGTGTTGGTGTGTAATTTGTACATTGTAAATTTAGTGATCTTAAGATATTAAAAAACGTTCTAGTAACATGTTCATCACTGTTGGCCATTTCAATGTTGAAATCGCCACAGATAATTAGTTTTATGTTAGATTTTAGTGTTTTCCTCATAAGCAGCTCAAATCTTTCGAAAAATGTATTTACATCTCCTCCTGGTGATCTATATAAGCTAATGATTATGGTATTCTCTAGGTTTAGTCTTATACAGCTAAATTCTCCATCTAGTTCTGCACAGTAAGAGCTAACATCTATTTTAGTAAACATTATACTATCTTTAACAAATATTAGGGCACCTCCATTCTTTCTTTCACTTCTACACATAATGTCTCCAACAGCATACCCTTGAGGAACAAAATATTGTACTTGATCTTCTGTCAGCCAATGTTCTGAGATACAAACAACATCAACGTTTTCAATACTGCAAAAATGTTCTAATTGTAATACTTTGTTCCTAATGCAGCGAATGTTCGTTTGCATCACAGTAACAGATTTATATTTATTGTTTATTGTCTGTGAACACTCTCTCATTCGAATGTCGCTTTTAGCACCTAGTTCAAGTACAGGAGGTTTATTACCCGCCGATTCACAGACTTTTATACTAAAAAATGACGTGCATTCCAGGTATTACTCACACCGCTACTTTCGTAGATTGTTTTATTCCGTGTCAGTCTTTCTTTAATTATTTCATTGACACGTTCGCACACAAACTTTTTCCCTTCATAGTTTAGGTGGTGCCCATGTCTGGTGTGCAGGTTACGCTGCAGTTTACTTATATTGACCACGGCACAATTTGCGTATTCAGAGCACAGTTTCTTTATTTTAATATTCGTTCTTCGAATTTCTTTATTAACGCACGAACTATAGATTAGATCGTGCCTATGAGACACTGTAGCAACAACTGTATTCCTTGATTTATTTTTTTCGAGAAAGTTCTGAAGCACTTTTACGCAGACATCTGCTTCATTTTTCGCAACATCATTTGATCCCGTTATGCATACGACAAAGTCATTTTCTTGCGTGGATTTTGTTTGAATGCAAGGGTCTAAAACGTGTTTAGTTCCCACTCCAGGTTTAACAACACTGGTCACTGCTAAGTCTCTATTTATTTCTCGAAACGTACTTGATAAATTCCTACCATGGCTGACTGTTAGAAAAAGCACACTGTTATTTTTACCTGTTGTTCCCCCTTTATCAACATTTTTCCCAGAGTGATTATTTGTTTTCAGCGCATTGTCTTTTGAATGGTCTGGATCATTTACACTGGCTTTAACACCGTCACTGGACTGCAGAACACCGTATTTGTTTTTATCCGTAAATGTAACTGCTGTTGCAAAGTTCGTTTTTATTTTTCCAGCTAAAGTCCTACCTTTGTCTCTCACTTCTGTCCACTCGGACGATTTGTGCCTTTCGTCAGGTGCCACTTCGCTTGATTTGTTCTTCGACCGTAGTTCCCGATTTTCATTCTTGAGTGTGGTGATTTCGCTTCTTAAAGTGTTGACTAAGAATTGTAGACCTGAAACTCGTTCTCTTAAATTTGTTATTTCGACGTTACAATTCTCGCTAACTCCCTTTTTTAGCACATAACTGTAACTTTTTCTCGTATTAGAGTTACACACTTCTACACTCGCGGCCATCTTTGGTATATTTTGGGGAGAGGTGGGGAGGGGCGGAAAAGGAGAGAAAGAGAGAGAAATAGATAAAAAAATTAAATTAAATTAAAGAAAAATGATTCAGTGTAGTGATGGAACAATGGCTGTGTAGTGCTGGAATGGGAGCAGAGAAGTGGCTGTCCTCACCCATTCGGCCCCTTCCCCGCTCCTATTCCAACATTACACAGCCATCGTTCCACCACACCCAGTCTTTTTTATTTATTTATATTCTCTCCTTTTCCGCTACTCCCCCCCCCCCCCCCCCACCTCTCCCCTGCCCTCTGCCCCACCTGCAGCACTTCACTTCACTGTCCGCCATCCTCCCCACCCCAGCCTCCTCCTTTCCCCCACCCAGTCACCATTCCCATCATGGACTGGTGCTGCTGCTCGTAGTGTGGTTTCAGTTGCCTTAGACTGCAGTTGTGGGTGTGAGTTGCGTTTGTGAGAGAGAGTGTGTGTGCGCATGCGTTTGTGTGTCTCTTGTTTACAAAGGCCATTGGCCAAAAGCTTTAAGTGTGAAAATCTTTTTGTTGTGCCTATCTGTGACTCAGCATCTCCCCTATATGTAGTAACTTTCCTTCTCATAATGTTGTTACATTCCATCCTGGATTTCCCAACATTTGAAGATTATGAATGAGGTACATCTTAGTACGTACAGTGAGCATTAACAAGTCAGAAATACCTCAGTACCACATTTAGTGTTAATCATGCATTGTGAATGCTGAACATATCAGTTATCTGCTGTCTGATAAGATATATAGTGGTTGAATTTATGATATATTCTATTTCACAGTTTAGATCTCTCTTTTTTACATCAGTACTGAACCTCTCACACTGAAAGTTTTTCCAAAATAATGTTTATTATCTGCTCCTATTACACTGTCTAATATTACATACAGTAAACACTTTTCAAAGAAGTTGAGCTGTTCTTGTTAAATATCTTACAGTACCAAATCATGAAATAATTTTAGCACTCTGAATCCTTTAATGGATTCTTCATATAACAGAAAAGCAGCAGCAATAAAAATGATGAGTGATGTATGCCAATATTACCACCTCTAGAAGTCCGATAGGAAGAGACAGGTTAACGATTTGAACTTACGAATATTTATAGTATACAGCTGAGTTATATAACCTAAGACGTGTATGAATTTGAAGTAGGATGTAATTTATGGAATTCTGGTCACACAAAGTAAGTGTGATCATTTTCTTTACAAGGAAGTCTTAAATAAAATAAATTTCTGCCTTTCATTTTAAATGCTTCAATATCTGTAGATTCATTAACTAAAAAATGGGGCAGAAGACTAGAGTACACAGTAGTCAACAAATAATGGAAAGGCACGTTATCAACAGCAAAGTGTATTCAGGCAAAAACTTTCATCTCCATTAAAAAAATTCATCCAATTTAAGAATGAAGAGAGGAGGGGTGTGTGGGGAGGGAGAGTTGGAGAGGTGGAGTGGATTAGAGAGAGAGAGAGAGAGAGAGAGAGAGAGAGAGAGAACCATTGTTACATAAAACTGCAGGTTAAATATGTAGTATTTCAGTGCTGCTGTAAAATAATTCTACTATTACATGGTGAATTCAAAGAGTACGGGCCGTTTGCTTATATAGTAAAACCCCTGTTTTGCCGTTTTCAGTGGACTGACCCAAGAAACTGTAAGATGTAGGAAACTGTAAAATACAGGAAAGCACAGGAAACACAACACATGAAAAGGAATAAATCACTTTTATTGTCGTTGTCTCTATATTGTTCAGAATATGAAATTAAAACAACTTAAATTATGCCTATTTAAAAAAAAAAATAATCTGATACAAATAATGTTTTTGTTTCTTTCTAACAGCAATCAGCTGTACTTGTCTTCCACAGTACACAAAGTATCAATCACAAAAGCAGTGGCTGACACACAAACATGTGTGTGTGTTTCCCCCTTTGTTCCAATAATGTTCAATGGTGTAAATCAAACACAGTAGCAAAAGTCTTTCATGAAACCACATTGAAAAAAATATTCGTGTTCTAATGATAATTACCAAAAATTATAGTAAATGAAAATTGTAACACATTATTGGTTAAAACACAGAAGTTCGTAGTCTTCGTAAACAGAGAACAATTGGCACGAAATCGACAACTTGTTGCCAACAAGGTGGTCACTCGGTTCACAGTTGTCCTAAGTGAGAAAGAGAGCAAAATTGTCGTCGTGTCACAGTGCATCTTCAGGAGGAAAGTTTACGTCTGACATCAGGTTGTACCACCCTAATAAAGTGCACCTAGTATGGATTAATGTGTTTCACATGGAAGTAACAACGATTTGTGAAAGCCCATTATAGAGATGGCCATCTTCACAGGCAATGTGTATTTGTATAAATGACTAAAATTGAATTAAAGCTGTTGCTATACTACACAATGAGCAGAAGGAATGTTGCTACTACAGCCATTAGCGTCAGATCATGATTACCATTAAGGCAGTGGCTCACCACACATTCCCACCCTTCCAAATACTGCAAATCTGTATACTTGAATTGAATTGAATTTTATTTGATCCTGTAAGATTACATTGTGTACAGTAAATGTACGTGTAATATAGGACATGTCAAAGTATTAAAATTCTTTATCACTTATTTTTCTACACCTTTAGCTTACATTTTTACATCACTGATAACGAGTAACAACAGATGGCTGTGACCCAACACACCGACAATGAAAATATTGCTTTCCGCACTAACGCTATATTACACAATCAATAAATTCGTGTATAGTCTGCGTTTTCTGCTTTGTTCCACGGCTCACGGAGCAGGAATATGATGCACTTTCTGCAGAAATCTGTATGAAAATCAATATTCAAGGTTGTGATAATGTCAAAGAAAACTTAAAATGTGGGAAATGTTGCAACCACAATCACTAATGATAGGAAAGCACTGTAATGAAAGAAGAGGAGTTCTGTTGGGAGCAAGAAAAATAAACATAAAAAGCAGGGACAATGTAAAATGTGGGAACATAAAAAAGGGGTTTTATTGAATATAAATGTTGGCACCTCCAACCAAAGATGTAGAAATGCAGTTTGATCTACTGATTGTTTAGAAATCATTGTTCTGAGTCAGTAGTTGCTTGACTATGGGTGAACGCAAACAACAATGGCTACAAAAATCATAGTTCTCGCATTTGCAATGTGCATGCTACGGTTTGATTATTGTGAGCAAAAAGATCTACAGCTGTTCACATTCATCAGGAGTTGTGCCTATTATGTGTGCCTGCTGTTAGTGAAGGAATTGTTGGAAAAAGGCGTCAAGATTTTAAAGGTGACCGTACAAATATTTACGATGAGCTACAGTGTGTCAGATCCAGCATCCAGACCAATGAAATCATGCAACAAATGGACTAAAAATTGCAATCCAATTCCCAACTGGCACTCTACTGATGAATTTCTTCAATTTTGCTAGATCATTATTAACGCGAATGGCACAAAAAAGTAAGGTAAAGTCAAATATATGGACAAAGTTCAGTCCAAACATACTGCTGTGTCTGCACATGTATATACACACAAGAAATTGCCACAAATCGCATGTATACACATGACAGTTGCAACCCACTGCTTATATATCCTCTACCAGCATAAGGAAAGCAATTTCACCACATGAGAGGCTGACAGCAGCTTTACAGTTGCTGGCAATAGAAAGAAGTTACAAAGATATAGAATTCTGGGCTGTTATGTCCCAGCAAGCAATGAGTGAAATATACCCACCTCCCAAACCACTCCTCCATTTCATCATTGTGTGGTGCACTAAATCTTTGGCTTTAGTGCCTGTGTGTAGTGTACCTACCTAATGTACCTGCTGCCTCTCTCTTCTGCATCCCTATCTTGTATACCTACCTGCTGCCTCCCTCTCAGAAGTCAGCCACCCTTCCCCAACTTTTCTTCCCACTCCCCACCTCTTTTCTGCCCTAACCCACCCCACCGGACATAACACCTCACCTTAGTCTACTTGAGGAACTACAGTCCTGTGTATTCAGCGGGCACACTGTAACTGTATAGAGCCGTGTGTGTGTGTGTGTGTGTGTGTGTGTGTGTGTGTGTGTGTGTGGTGGGGGTCACGGGCTGTGGGAGGTGGCACACACGAGCTAGCTCAAAAACGAATTTGCCCAAAGCTAGTGGTAATTTCAGTTTTCATTGTCTTTGGTTGCCTGTCGACAGTTCAATGTGTTTACTATTCTGTGCATTGTTTCCTTTCCTCCTAAATTACTTATATTGTGCCAGAATTTTCCATACCCTATTTAGATAATATTTTTACTTTTTATTTGTTTTTGAGCTCCATATATCCCAATAAATTATGGGACTGGTCAATGAGGAATCTTTTATTTTGTGTATGAGTATCTGTGAATTTTCAGTCATATGCCTGAAGTTTACCAGCAGCTTCTTACAGATTCTAAGTACAATAAGCTGCTGCAATCTTATGAAGATCATTGTATTCTCTGCTCTTAACTTTCCACTAACATGTTATTCTCATATATTTCTATAAATTCAGCTACGAATGCTTTAGAGCACTGACACATATGTAAAATTTTAGAATTCAGTGTGCATGCAAAGATGAAATACTAGACTGAACGAACAGCTGACTCAAAACACTTTTTGCTGCTAGATTTGTGGCAGTTTCCGGTACATAAAATACAATTTGTCTGTGCATGTTGGCCAGGCTTAACACAGGGGCCAAGGAAATCATCAGAAATTCTTAAACTTAATATGGCAGCAAAACAAAATGCTACTTTGAAACCCTATGTAAGAAGCTAGAGAGAGATATGCAACAAAGGTACAATAATAGCAAAGTTAGCAAATGACTCAACTATCAAACAAGCAACAAAACAAATGAAAGTTTTCAATAGTAATGTGGGCAGAAATGAAGGAGGTCATGATATATTTATCAAAAAAACTGAAGGAAGAACTGTGAAGATCCCATAGAGATTGCTAACCTATTTAATGAACAACACATATATAACAAAATTTAATTGAAAATCAGTGAAATAAAATCTCAATTTTGATGGTAAGTTTCTCATTAATCTCATCTCTCTATAGCTCATTACTTTTATTTTTCTTCAGTTCTCTCTCACTCCATATTCATTCCTTCCAGGATGGCCATTAAGTCTTTTTTCACTTTCACTGAAGATAAAACCTCAACCAAACTGTAGTAAAGCCACATCAAAGAAAGGATGATACAAAAGACATATAATCTATAGATCAGTCTCACTATCATCTAGCTTTTGCAGAATAACTGGAAGAGTCCTGCATGAAAGTTTATCCACTTCTTTGAATAAAAATCAACATTCTAGTTAATGCTCCAAATAGTTTTAGGAAAAACAACTCTACTAGAACAGCAGCCTTGGACTCCCTGAAGCAAGTCTTGAATGCTACAGACTAACAAAGGGATGGTCCAATCCAACAGTGGAACCCATTCACAAATTTTTCACACGGGAAGAATACACTGAAAGAAATGCACTGTCAAAATTTTAGATGCTCTGATACACTAAATTTTTTTAAAATAATGAAGTTACTTATTTATGCAGCAAAAAGAATGCTTAAAATAGTGTTTTATAAAGCTTTCCCTGCCTACTGCACAAATAAGCTAACGAGCAGAAGGAGCAACAACAAGGGAGTGTAATGCTGCATAGTGCAAAAATCCAAGATGCACACACAAATTTTAAGCACCTACACTATACTAAAATTGTTACGTATCATTATTTCTTTGGATAACTTCCATTTCAAATCAACAGCTGTTGCAGATGTAATTCTTACAAACCTGATTAGCAGAGGATAACAAATCATGGTGGTATTTGATTTTACATTACAGACAACTTCCATTAATCAGGACATTAATTTGTTGAAAAGACAAGAATATGGAAGGGTAGGTGTGGGGGAAGATGGTAGTGCTGCCTGTAGGAGCGTGCAGGGATGTGGTGGGGACAGTATAAGACGCGTCCACACTGGATGCATCATGCTGTGCAAAGCCAAGGAAAGGGATTTCACACAGTGTGGAATGTGGATGGCAGACAGCACCAGTCTGCAGAACAATGAACAAGTCCTGGGCAAGGTCGATACATCAAGATAAGCGGCTTGTTCATATGTGCTATGTTTGGACACTTTCTCAAAAGCACAGTGTTTTGACATTCTCTCTTGCAATCGTACTGCATCCCCTTCCCCCCTCTCCCTCTACTGTTTCAATCACACTGGCCAAGCATTCAAAGTCTCCTGACAACATACGATAAAGATGTTCAAATTTTCCATCACTTTTTTGGGGATCAACAGACTTTTGAGCATATCTCAGAAAACCACTTTTACTCAACATCCTAAATTATATGTTGGACATATTCCAATCACTGTCTTCCAATACAATTCCTTGATATGTTGACCAATGTCCTGTCATTTTGTCCCTGCTTCTTGTCAATTTTTCCCAATGTTCCTCTCCTTGCAGATTCTTTTTTCCTCTTTCCTTATCTTATCAGTCCACCCAATTTCGATATCCTTATGTAGCACAGATTACAAACACTTGGGTTATCTTTTTTTCTGGTTTTCCTGCAGCCCATGACTCATTTCCATCCAATACTGTGCTATAAAAATACACCCTTAGAAATTTCTTCCTGAAGTTAAGACTTATGTTTGATGATAGTAGTCTTCCTTTGGCCAGGAATGCCTTTATTGCCTCTGAAAGTCTGCTTTTACGTGCTCCTTCCTATGTCTGTCACATTTCTTTTGCTTCCAAAGTAGAAGAATTTCTTAACTTCATCTACTTCGCAATCCCAAATTCAGATGGTAAGTTTCTCACTTATCTCATTCCTCTACTACTCACTAGTTTAGTTTTTCTTCAGTTTTCTCTCACTCCATATTCTGTGCTCAGCAGACTATTCATACCCTTCAGAATTTGCGGTAAGCCTTTCTCACCTTCACTGAAGATAATCATGTCATTTGGAACGCTTATAACTGATATCACACTGATCACTATCAATTCATACACAACTTAAAGGCTTAATTCCCCCCACATACCTTTTGACTTTTCAGTTCCGATGTCACCCACTAATAACTTTTTCTTTGTTTCCTCCCTTCAGATGATGATAAAAACTATGAAAGCAACACTTGCAGTTTTCAGTTGTGTCATCAATATTTTTTTTTCCCCAAACTAGATCTGTAAGTATGGGTGTTGTTCTTAAATTGCAATACCCAGCCATGTCTAATATCCTCATAAAGGGAGGGGGGGGGGGGTGATGCTGAGAAGGGGGAAGGAATTATGTGCACTGCCAGGATAGAAGGCATGTATAGTACTGGAGTGGAAGCAGGGTAGGGGTATGTAGGTGGGGGACACATGTTACAGGCGAAAAAGGATATTTCGCAGGGAGAGTTCCCACCTGTACAATTCAGGAAACCTCATGTTGGTGGGAAGAATCCAGATGGCACAGGCTATGAAATGATCAAAATGTAGCACATCGTGTTGGAGAGTACGTTCAGCAGCTGCCTGGTCCAACTGCCCCTTGACCATAGTTTGGCTGCGACTATTCATGCGGACAGTTTGTTAGTTGTCATGACCATGTAGAATGTGGCACAGTGGTTGTAACTGAACTAGTAGATCACAGGACTACTTTCACAGCTTGTCCAGCCTTTCATCACATAGGAGGTGCCAGTGACAGGAAAGGAGTGGGTGTTAGTGGAAGGATGTATGGGGCATGCATACGAGCCATGAGGCAAGGGGTTGGGAGCAGGGGTGGAGTAAGGACATACAAGAATGAGTAGCCTGGGTGGGCAGGGAATGCCACTGTGGAAGAGGAGAGAAGTTCCCTCACAGAGGGCATGAATAGATGTAGTCAAAACCCTGGTGGAGAGTGCAGTTCAATTGTTCCAGTCCTGGGAGGTGCTGAGTTATGAGAGGGATGCTCCTTTGTGGTTAGAGAGTGAGTATGTGGGAGTTGGTAGCTGACTACACGGACAAGGCATGGGAGATCTGTGAACAAGGTTGGGAAGGTAGCCTCAGTCTGTGAAGACCCTCAATGAGACCCTTGGTATATTTGGAGAGAAACTGCTTGTCACTACAGACACATTCGCCATGGGTGGCTGGGCTGTATGGAAGGGACTTCTTGGTATGGAATGGGCAGCAGCTTTCAAAGTGGAGGTACTGGTAGGTTTGATGTGGACGGAGGTTATGATGTAACCATCACTGAGATGGATATCAACTTTGAGGAAGATGGAGGAGGACCAGGTAAAGTCAATGAGGGAGAAAGTGTTGAGGTTCTGGAGGAGTATGGATAGGGTGTCCCCACTCCCGAGCCAGATTGCAAAGATGCTATCAATGAATCTGAACTGGGTGAGGAGTTTGGGATTCTGGGGGAGTGGAAAGGATTCCTGTAGGAGGGCTAAGAATACGTTGGCATAACCACAGTGGTGGAGCCTCTGTTGGAAGGTATGATTTTTATGAGCCTCAGGGGTTACCTGGCAGAGAGACTCTGCCAGTGATCAGGTAAGACCAACTGCAAAACTTGCCACAGTGACCCCATAGCAGAAATCCAGCAGAATTTCCAGTCCCTCCTCAAATCCTTTGGTCAGTCCCAGAACCCCTTCCCTGAGTCCAGCTATCTGCATATTGCCCCCACTCCACACACTCGTACCTTCTAATGCTTCCTAAAATTCATAAACTCAACCACCTAGAACTTCCCAAGCTGGCTGGTGACTGCCCCCACGGAGAGAATCTCTGCTCTAGTGGACCAACACTTTCAGTTACATTACTATGAAACTCTGGAATTGTACATTGACAGGTGCTATTAGCAGACACATATGAAGAAAGCACAATGAATATTAAGAAATTGATATATGGCTAACACTTCTTCAGCTTCAGGCTGGACCAGACGTGTGTGTGTGTGTGTGTGTGTGTGTGTGAGAGAGAGAGAGAGAGAGAGAGAGAGAGAGTAAGTAAAAATATAGATTTGTACCAATCAAATACAAAAATGCACATAAATGTAAGTTTTTGCAAACCACCTGAATTTAGTGCTCTCTCTGTGAGTGGAAGAGTTCAGATTAAATTATTGCACATATCTATCATTCAGGCTAATAACAGTTGCCATCCGCCAATTTAGCCAACAATGGCCCCATATTCCTTAAAAAAAATTCCACCAGGAACATAGGTACAGACAGCCTCATAGCAACTGTTAAACAGCCAGCCATTGGAAAGAACTTTTGGCAGAAATTAAACAACACACTAACTACTGGGTTTATGACTAGGTAACAATTTTCATTTTTTTTAAATGTAATACTTTGACGGGTATACTAATTATGTGCAACATATGCTATGAGTGACATGGTCTAACTAGAGGCCACAGAACAAGCACAATGGAGAACGCTACATACAAAATTGTCCTCTACAATTATCATGGATTCCAAAAGTTGGCCTATGATAAATTAGCTTGGGAAAACTATTGGTTTAGTTCATCAGAGGCTGCCGCAAGACCAACATGGTACATGTGAATTAATTGAAACTTAAATGTTCAGTACCTCCCTCCCCCCACCCTCTCCCCCTAAAAAAGAACTCCGAAGTTTAACACAGTTCCTCCTATCTGTTTCATCCAGTTTTACATCTAACTGACACTACTCCGCTTCAATCAATTTGTTTTGGTAGGTTATCACTGATCTATCATTCTATCATATTATTTCTCTTACATAATTTATGCTACTCACAACATACCAGTCACAATGCCAAATCCATGTTGTGGTTGTCTTCCATTTCCAAATGGATTTGCTTGAAAAGTGGCAGGCTGGCTGGATAAACCATTTTCCCTTGATGCTGGCACCCAAGGATTCTGGTTCATGCCAGCAACTGGTGATTTGACAAAAGACTATATCAGTAATTAACTATAAGATAAAATGAAATTTTATTGAAAGACAGAGTAGCAGATAATAAAATATTTGTATGTTATTTGGTACTGCACTTGTTATAAAATATAATAATAATAATAACAAGAACAACAACAACAACAACAACAACACATTCCATCATCGCCTCACCTTCTACGGAAATAACTTAACACAGGTACTAGCTTAACTCTGCATTAAACATGAAGGGAGTGTGAATTCAAAATAATAAAACCTACAAAGTGTCCGCCGTTGCTCATCAGAAAGTTTTGTTCCAGTTTTCTCAAAGTTGTATGCATCTGTACTGTTACTATTCAGAATAAACAGATGTATAACTGCATAAAAATGACAGTATGTTTATTACATTAATGGAAAATCCAGCATGGACTAAAATGTATTTACCAGGATAGTACTTATTCACCAAACAGAAAAGGCAATAAGCAGCAGACACAAATTTTGGACAAACTCCTCTTTAGCGTTGTGCAAATTTGTGCAGGGAGCACTTCACATAGGAATTTGACCAGGTCTAACTGGGTATAATAGAGGGAAACATTCCACGTGGGAAAAATATATCTAAAAACAAAGATGATGTGACTTACCGAACGAAAGCGCTGGCAGGTCGATAGACACACAAACAAACACAAACACAAACACACACACAAATTTCAAGCTTTCGCAACAAACTGTTGCCTCATCAGGAAAGAGGGGAAGGAGAGGGAAGGACGAAAGGATGTGGGTTTTAAGGGAGAGGGTAAGGAGTCATTCCAATCCCGGGAGCGGAAAGACTTACCTTAGGGGGAAAAAAGGACAGGTATACACTCGCACACACGCACACACACACACACACACACACACACACACATATCCATCCACACATATACAGACACATGCAGACTTATTTAAAGACAGAGAGTTTGGGCAGAGATGTCAGTCGAGGCGGAAGTGAAGAGGCAAAGATGATGTTGAATGACAGGTGAGGTATGAGTGGCGGCAACTTGAAATTAGCAGAGATTGAGGCCTGGTGGGTAACAGGAAGAGAGGATATACTGAAGAGCAAGTTCCCATCTCCGGAGTTCGGATAGGTTGGTGTTGGTGGGAAGTATCCAGATAACCCGGACGGTGTAACACTGTGCCAAGATGTGCTGGCCGTGCACCAAGGCATGTTTAGCCACAGGGTGATCCTCATTACCAACAAACACTGTCTGCCTGTGTCCATTCATGCGAATGGACAGTTTGTTGCTGGTCATTCCCACATAGAATGCATCACAGTGTAGGCAGGTCAGTTGGTAAATCACGTGGGGGCTTTCACATGTGGCTCTGCCTTTGATACTGTACACCTTCCGGTTTACAGGACTGGAGTAGGTGGTGGTGGGAGCGTGCATGGGACAGGTTTTACACCAGGGGCGGTTACAAGGATAGGAGCCAGAAGGTAGGGAAGGTGGTTTGGGGATTTCATAGGGATGAACTAACAGGTTACGAAGGTTAGGTGGACGGCGGAAAGACACTCTTGGTGGAGTGGGGAGGTTTCATGAAGGATGGATCTCATTTCAGGGCAGGATTTGAGGAAGTCGTATCCCTGCTGGAGAGCCACATTCAGAGTCTGGTCCAGTCCCGGAAAGTATCCTGTCACAAGTGGGGCACTTTTGTGGTTCTTCTGTGGGAGGTTCTGGGTTTGAGAGGATGAGGAAGTGGCTCTGGTTATTTGTTTCTCTACCAGGTCGGGAGGGTAGTTGCGGGATGCGAAAGCTGTTGTCAGGTTGTTGGTGTAATGGTTCAGGGATTCTGGACTGGAGCAGATTCGTTTGCCACGAAGACGTAGGCTGTAGGGAAGGGACAGTTTGATGTGGAATGGGTGGCAGCTGTCATAATGGAGGTACTGTTGCTTGTTGGTGGGTTTGATGTGGACGGACGTGTGAAGCTGGCCATTGGACAGGTGGAGGTCAACGTCAAGGAAAGTGGCATGGGATTTGGAGTAGGACCAGGTGAATCTGATGGAACCAAAGGAGTTGAGGTTGGAGAGGAAATTCTGAAGTTCTTCTTCACTGTGAGTCCAGATCATGAAGATGTCATCAATAAATCTGTACCAAACTTTGGGTTGGCAGGCCTGGGTAACCAAGAAGGCTTCCTCTAAGCGACCCATGAATAGGTTGGCGTATGAGGGGGCCATCCTGTGACCCATGGCTGTTCCCTTTAATTGTTGGTATGTCTGGCCTTCAAAAGTGAAGAAGTTGTGGGTCAGGATGAAGCTGGCTAAGGTGATGAGGAAAGAGGTTTTAGGTAGGGTGGCAGGTGATCGGCGTGTAAGGAAGTGCTCCATCGCAGCGAGGCCCTGGACGTGCGGAATATTTGTGTACAAGGAAGTGGCATCAATGGTTACAAGGATGGTTTCCGGGGGTAACAGATCGGGTAAGGATTCCAGGCGTTCGAGAAAGTGGCTGGTGTCTTTGATGAAGGATGGGAGACTGCATGTAATGGGTTGAAGGTGTTGATCTACGTAGGCAGAGATCCGTTCTGTGGGGGCTTGGTAACCAGCTACAATGGGGCGGCCGGGATGATTGGGTTTGTGGATTTTAGGAAGAAGGTAGAAGGTAGGTGTGCGGGGTGTCGGTGGGGTCAGGAGGTTGATGGAGTCAGGTGAAAGGTTTTGCAGGGGGCCTTTTGTGTGTGTGTGTGTGTGTGTGTTTGTGTTCGTCTGTGTGTGTATCGACCTGCCAGCGCTTTCGTTCGGTAAGTCACATCATCTTTGTTTTTGGGTATAAATTAGTGTACACAGGGTTTCCAAGCTGAAGATTGGTCAAGACTGCCAGCCTTTTTATGACTGTGAACACTGAGCAAGCTTCCACAATGAGTTATGCCTGATGATGGCATACTGCATGTCTCTTGGAGCACACATCTTGATTTAAGCACTTGTCTTGAAAGGACTACACAAATATTTCAAAAAATGAATTTCCTAAAAGTGAACTCCAAATTGATGGGACGGATGGTGTTTGTAGCAAAACAGTCACTAAGCCCATACCACATTCCACGGCAACGAAGCAGAACTACCAGTCTATGCAAGTACCAATTGTTACAAAACCTTGTGTGTCTGTGCTGAATAAGTCTCAAGCAAAAGCATACGTTATTCGGGGGGGGGGGGGGGGGGACACTGAACCAGATTAAAGGTTTTCTCTCATAAATTTGAAAAAGATACTGAATTACAATAAGACAAATTGGAAGTGTGCCAGAAGAGATCCGAACTAAACCTAGTAAAATAGCTCACATGTGGAAGAAGCGGAACTCTTTAACACAGAGAAAACCTCCTGTGCTGAGGGGTTACTGCATCCACAAAAAGGATGATCTGAGTATCAAGAGGGTTTGGGTGGTGTAGTAAATTTTTGTAAATGATGAATACACTTTCTCACATCTCCCTATCAACACTGTATTAGAAGCAGTATCTGTTATGGTGTGCATGCCATGCAGGGGACATTTTCTTTTATTTGCAACTGAATAATATGTTAAACAGCGGGCTGGTTAATGACCTCTTCACAGAAATTCCTTTAACCACATGTTCTCTTTGGGGATTTTTATGCACACAAGGAGGTAGGTAGGTAAGGCTGAAAGTTGGAAGAAGGTTCACAGACAAATGGGGGAAGAGGTAGAGCTGAAGAATGTTTACATGACAAACAGATAAATATGAGGAAAGGACTCGTGGACTCTGCCAAGTAAGATCTGTACATTTGTGTGTTCATCAGTATCAATAAAGGACAGAAAAATGCAAAAATGTATGAAATGAAGAAAGCAATAAGAGCTTACAGGAAACCGAATAAAGAATTAAGAAGAGAAACAGAAGAAGCAAGATAAAGACGGAAGACAGAAA
Organism: Schistocerca nitens; assembly: GCF_023898315.1. Taxonomy (NCBI): domain Eukaryota; kingdom Metazoa; phylum Arthropoda; class Insecta; order Orthoptera; family Acrididae; genus Schistocerca; species Schistocerca nitens. Next base: position 509,800,280 of record NC_064615.1, read on the forward strand.
AATATGAGGAAATAGAGAAAACAGAGAGAATGTATGAAATGGTGTACAGATAGGCTAATGAGAAAGTGGTATTACAGTCCATTTAGAATCTTGGCCTCCCTTCTCACCTGTCTCCATACATCTATGTCCATTACTTTCCTTATCCAATACTTCTCCACTTCCTGATTCCCATTGCTTTGAGTCCTCTTCCATATCTTTACACCACCTTTTCCTAGGTCTTCCTCTTTTCCTTCTCCCCTAGAGCTTTAATATAAACACTTCCTTAACACTCTGAGCTTCTAACATTCTCTGTACATGATGAGCCTTTTTTATTCTTCCTTGCTCGATTTTCGCTATAATATCAGTCTGTTCAAAAAGTGTTTGCAGTTCTTTGTCTGTTCTACTTCTCCAGCTTTCTTCCTCTCTCACAGCTCCAAATAACTTTCACGAAATCTTCCTTTCTCATTTCAGTAACCAGCCTTCTTCCTGTGAAGTCATCTTCCAGCTTTCCGATCCATTCAGTACTATAGGTCTTGCTACCATTTCTTGAATTTCTGCTGCTGCCCTTCACTTTCTACTGTTATCAAGCCTACATATTCAGATGCTTCAACTCTTTGATATTCTTTCCCATTTATTTTTATTGAAGCCTCTTCTCTATTCCTACCATGATTTCCCATCATATACTTTGCTTTGGCTGTATAAATATCGAGTCATAATTTTCACGTAATCCTAACACAGCATTATACACCTTTAAATCACTTACATTCCTTTGCAATTAATGCTACAGAATTGGTGTAAGCCACTACTTGGACCTGCCAATATAAATATTGTTCCCCCTGGCTTTGTTGGCATCTGCCAAATCACCTCCTCTGGTGATAAGTTAGAGGGCATCACAGAGATCACATCTCCCTGTTGCAACCCCTCCCTCTATGGAATTCTCCTGACAACTCCTGTTCTACACTTACCTTACATACTTGCTTTTATTGTCTCACTAATTATAGTAGAATTCTAAAATTTTTCATAGTTTGGTGAACCTTACACCTGTCTATATTGTCATATGAACATTTAAGATCAATGTACAACTGATGAAGTTGCTTTTCATAATCATAAAATTTCTCTGTCACTCATCTCAATAAAAGAATGTGGTCCATTGCAGATCTATATCTCCTACATCCTATCTGATAATCTCCCAATATCCTTTCCACCCAGCATTTTACACAAGAAGCTAAAATCTTACCAAGCACTTTATATTTTGTATCCAAGAGAGTAATCCCATGGCAAAGGCTGCACTCTGATTTATCACCTTTCTTATGTAATAGGCAGTTCTTAGATATTTCTTTATCTATATTACCTTTATTAATTAACAACTGTCTGCATATTTTCCCCAAACACTAATAATTAGGCCTCTATGCCGTCTGCTATTGCTACTTTATTCTTTTTTAAGTTTCTAATTGCATTCTCAATTCCTCCGAGTCTGGTGGTTCGACTTTCTGTTCCTCTGCTTCTAATTCTAATTCTGGTTTTTCCTCTTCCCTATTCAAAGCTTCCTCTCTGTTACCTCCCCCCTTCCCATTGAGTAATCCAATAAAATACTCTTTCCATCTTCCTAAAGATCCATATTTATCATTATGGAAGAATGCCCTCAGTTGGAATCCTCTCTTCACTTCCCTAGATCTTTCAGGTCTCATTTTTGTCCCTCAGCTCATCTATCTGCTGTGTCTTCCTCCTATCTACAGCTTTTCTTCGCCCTGCTCTTCTCTCTATATTCTTCCACTGCTAGTCTTGTTTTCAATTGCAGCATTCTCTGCCTCATTAAATTTCTCTTTGGTTATCAGTGAATACTTCTTGTTGAACCATGTAAGTGTACTACACTACACTGTAGCTGTTTTCAGTATCTTCCATTTAGTTTTCACACCCCCTTCCTTCTCTACATTGTTTGCCTTGAAAACCTCTTCTAATTTCTTCTTATATTCCTCCCGCTTTTATTTCATTTAAAGACTTCCTATAGTGTGTTTCAATTTTCTCCCTATTCTTTTTGGTTCTTGCTAGATCTACCTTCTTCTGTCTATATCTAATCCGCACTACGTAATGCTCTGTGTCTTTATGCACTCCTATATAGCTACTAACTTCCACCCGTCTGCATTGCACCTTTTATCTATAATTAAATGGCATATTTGGTTTCTTGAAACTCCATCTGGTGATGCCCAACTGTACTTCTAATATCTTTCCTTGGATGCCAAGTGCTTTTATCATCACCTCCTTCCCACTGGTGAATTCTATCAGACTTAGTCGATTATCATTGCTGACTTCATGCAGGCTTTCTTTTCCTATAATGTTTCTATACACTTGTTTTTATGGTAATTACTTGCCAACTATTGTGTTTCTCCTTATAATTTCACAGTCTTCTTAAGTGAATTCTCCTCCTGCACAACACAGCTAAGGCTATTTGGTAGTTCCAAAATGTACTTACAAGGGAACCTCCCCATCGCACCCCCCTCAGATTTAGTTATAAGTTGGCACAGTGGATAGGCCTTGAAAAACTGAACACAGGTCAATTGAGAAAACAGGAAGAAGTTGTGTGGAACTGTGAAAAAATAAGCAAAATATACAAACTGAGTAGTTCGTGGGAAGATAGGCAACATCAAGGACACTGGAAACGCAGGAGCGTTGTGGTCTCGTGGTAACGTGAGCAGCTGCGGAACGAAAGGTCCTTGGTTCGAATCTTCCATCGAGTGAAAAGTTTAATTTTTTATTTTCAGTTTATGTGACAAACTCTTATGTTTTCATCACTTTTTTGGGAGTGATTATCACATCCACAAGAAAACCTAAATCGGGCAAGGTAGAAGAATCTTTTTACCCATTCGCCAAGTGTACAAGTTAGGTGGGTCGACAACATATTCCTGTCATGTGACGCACATGCCGTCACCAGTGTCGTATAGAATATATCAGATGTGTTTTCCTGTGGAGGAATCGGTTGACCTATGACCTTGCGATCAAATGTTTTCGGTTCCCATTGGAGAGGCACGTCCTTTCGTCTTACTAATCGCACTGTTTTGCGATGCGGTCGCAAAACACAGACACTAAACTTATTACAGTGAACAGAGACGTCAATGAACGAACGGACAGATAATAACTATGCAAAAATAAAGTAAGTAAAATTTCCACTCGAGGGAAGACTTGAACCAAGGACCTCTTGTTCTGCAGCTGCTCACGCTACCACGGGACCACGGCGCTACTGAGCTCGCATAGTCCATGATGTTGCCTATGTGGCCCATGGACTGCTCAGTTTGTATATTTTGCTTATTTTTTCACAGTTCCACACAACTTCTTCCTGTTTTCTCAATTGATCTGTGTTCAGTTTTTCAAGGCCTATCCACTGTGGCAACTTGTAACTAAATCTGAGGGGGGTGCGATGGGGAGGTTCCCTTGTTAGAGCCATAATCTATGTCATGTAGCAAAACACTGAAGCATGGACAGAATGGTTTCCTCCTCCTGTTGAGGAGAAAATGAAGAAATAAGAATCACAGCAAGGAACACAAGCCAGACATTTGTGTCCCATGCAGAAGCAGGAACAAGCAATGCAGCATCAGAAAGTGCACAAGCTGAGCTTTAGATATTGTTGGTCACGCAAGTGAAGTGAACCAACAGTGGCAAAAGGCTGAATTGTTGCTTCTCAGAGATGATCGCATTTGGCTTGCGCCGAAATGTCAACACAACATTCTTCAATAGGCAGAATTAGCACAATATAAAGGGTAGCACAAGTAAATGTCACGAGAAGTGCACTGGTGGTGATAAAGCTGTGTACAATAATTGATGAGAGGAATATTTTTCTTTTGAGTATGCAAGACCCATACACAAGATTTGGTAAAATTCCTCAAAATGCCACTAACATCACAGGTGATAAAACCGCACATCAGTGAAAATGCAAACTGCATGAAACATGAAGATTGCCAGTTCCACTGTGCTGATAATAAATACCAAGAAGAAAATTGAAACTTAGCTCTAGTGTAAGTCCATAAATGAAGACAGAAGAAATTTACTACCAGCAAACACATACCTTTCAGACCCTATGGCTAAAGTTGTGTACATTAACTATTACTGTGTCTTTGTTGCAACAGAAGTATTTTTTCCCAGTGGTATTTTTTCCCAGTGGAAACATGAAGTATACATTTGTGTATGTTCAACCTTTTCATAATGCACAGTTGCTGCCAACTGTTGGGCATCACTATGGAAATATTAGCAAGCTGATGTCGCAGTGCACAGCAGCTTGTGACCAGCACGATACACAGATGTGGTTGGTTCACTACACTCCACTGTGTAACTGAATATTGTTATTTTGCATGTTAATAACTGAATGATAATTTTACTACTTATTACAGTATAGAATATTTAATAGTTAGTTATTTTAGTCTGTAAAGTGAAGCCAAGTGCACAAAGTTTTTTTTGAAAATGGGTACACACTTCTGTATAAATCTTTATTACATTACCACATAAAAAATTTCCTTCTTTCAGGAAAAATTCAGGTCTGAAAGGGATATAACTGTTGCATATGAAAAGGATAAAACAATACAGTAATAATATTATTCAATACTTAGGTCATACAAGTTCAATACCTTACTTGGGGTAATGTTATAGGTGGTAGTGATTGTAATTTGACATTATGTTTTTCTCAAAGGAATTCTGACATAGCTTTTATTAAGGAAATAAACCAAGCCTATAAGAACTTGCAGAAAAAAATCCCACAGTCAAAAAAGTCAAATAGGGTATCTTTGTAGGCTCATAGATTCAAATGCTTTTCATAGACAAGTAATTTGATAAAATGTTTCATGGTGATGAGAGGGCTACCTCGGAAAGTTTTAAAAATATGTTCAGTTTCTTATGAAATAAGAGAGCACAAATTTACTAGGAGATTGCATGTGAACTGAAACTTCCTGGCAGATTAAAACTGTGTGCCGTACCGGGACCTTCACCTTTCGCGGGCAAGTTCTCTACCATCTGATCTACCCAAGCATGACTCATGCCCCGTCCTCACAGCTTTACTTCTTCCACAGTTTTAATCTGCCAGGAAGTTTCATATCAGCACACACACCACTGCAAAGTGACAATTTCATTCTGCATGTGAACTGTTGTCATGTTATGAAAAACTGGGTTGCAATATGGCTTTTGGGGGGGGGGGGGGGGGGAAACTTTCTTCATGTCCACGTCAACTTCCTCCCTAAAAATTTGGAGCTGTTTCTGATGAACCTGGCAAGTGATTTCATCTGGCTACAGCAGCCACGAAGAAGAGGTAGCCAAGTAAGTGGACTTCTGCTATTTTGGTGGGCTACAGCTGGATTATTGCTAGAGATGCTCCAGATGTAACTTTTAAGCGACAAGCCAAGTGAAAAAGTGAAGCCAATTTATAGTTTGATAAAAAATTATTCAAAATGTGAGATAAGAACCCCGATGACTGGAAAGCGTTTGTTTTACTGAATATTATGTGCTCTAGCAGAACTAACATGTTTTTATTCGTTATAAAGCAATGGACTATTTATGTATGTTCAACAATTTCTATTAGAAACCGCGCTTTTGTGATTTGATGTTTATTGAATTTTATCACTGGAAGTTATTTCATGTTATTCGAGTGACTTTTAATCTTGGGAATTCAGAATTATTTACAAACCTCTTACATTAAATGTTCCACCTTGAATACATAAAACAGTTTATTTCTGTGGTCATTATCCACAGTGAGTAGACAAACCTTCGTTTTGTACAACTGAATTCCTTTTTCTTGCTGCAATCTGTATTTATTTATGGTCCAGATTCATTCCGTCTTTTGCATAAAGGCATCTTCAAGTTGATTTAATCTAGGGTAATACAGAGTTGTTTTTGTGTGTGATACTTGCAGTTTAAAAACCAGTTCACATCATAATTTTTACATTCATTTATTACTACTAACAGTTACTCATTTTTCAGGCCGAAATAAGCACCTCACAATTTTCGTATGAAAATCGGCAGTTAAGTGCCAGACCAGAAGTGGTGTACAACAACAGTTAGCTTACAAAATATGAAAACTACAAAACAAAGTGACTTTGACATGAAAATTTGTGTATGTTTTATAAATGAAGTGATAGTGCAGCCGGGTACCTATGACTGGATGGGAGGAAATGGAGGTTTTGGCTAGAAAAACAAATAACTGTAAACAGTACTTTATTAAGGAAAAAATTATAATAAACTAGTTTTTTGGCAAGTATTGCATACAAAACAAAACTGTATTATTCCAGATTAAATCCACCGAAGGTGCTTTAATATTGAAAGTTGAAAAGCATCTCTAACACAAATAAATATAGAAAAATGTGTTTCAATTTATAAAACCTATATTTGAATAAAAATGTTAGTGTATTTCTGAAGCTGGAGCTAAGTATTTATTTGAAGGAATGTTTTGTAGAAACACAAAATTTAAGTATTTTATATATTTTCAATGAAAATTTGTAGCATAGTGTAATGTAGGGAAAGCTTCCCAATGTGGAAATTATACTTCTGATGAACAATAATAGTTATTGTTGAAACAGAGCAGCTATGTGATGCTCATGGTGTATTCACAGAAATATACGGTATGGTGTAATCAGGCATATAATCACAAAAATCCATTTTCAATAGTGTCTTGGCATTCAGCCGTACCCTATGAAATATTCACCAAGGCTGCAACTGGCAGATTCTACCCTATGATGCAACAAGGAAATAGATGTTAGAAGGTTGGAAGATACTATTCACAGACTTCATCTGCAAATAATAAAATACAGCTGGAAATACTTTCACCTTCTGTAGTATTACTGGATGGCGGAGTAACAATGCCAGTATACAGACGCGTGGCTACAAAAACCAAATCATAGGTGTCAAATTATTGGACAAAATCACTACAATAGCTACTGAAAAAACACCATACATATGGTGTCAAAAGAGGAAAATGGAGGGCACTATGAGCAGCACTAAGGTTATCAACTTTACAAGAAACTGTATATGATGTGGATGGACAAAGTCTTGAACTTATGAAAGGGATTGCTGCAGGCTCAAAGAAAAGCAAAGGCAATAACAAAGCAATTCTTGGAAACAAGAATTGGATTAGTGCATTAATTAACTTAAAAAGCAAGGCACGGATAACAAACAATTCAGGTACTTGCACAAGTACAGAGGTAAAAATCAATATAAAGGGAAGACAACAAAAAATTTAACACTGGAAAAATTTACACAAAAAACAACATGGAGCAAACATTTAGGTACTACATACACAGTAATAATGATGTAAATTAAGTCACCCATTGTCGTGTCCACTCTCAGAACAGTAGATGGGCCCGTAGCACCGGACTGGCAGAACACTGCAGATTTTCCTAATGAAAACAGTGCTTCCCGATGACTCAGAGTAAAAATGGGAGAAAAATAAAACATTAATGAAGTGAAGATTGTTTAAAAAGGTGACAGTAGTTTTGTCCTTTGTGTACGAGGAAGCAAGAATGGCTATCATGTACTTATAAAAGTGAAAGTACCCGGACTAAATGAGATAAAAGTAGTACTTTTACACAACAAAGCAAGAAATCACTCTTATCTGACAAAGCTATTAAATAAGTGTGTACTGCAATGTCAAATCCAGCAAATGTGGAAGAAATGACAGAAGCAGCGATTCTAAAGGAAGAGGACAGTGAAGAACTACTGTAGCCAAAGATACACCTTCCTATACATATTGCAAAATGTGGTGAGCATAACATAATAAAAACTGGATCTAGTGAACAACAACACAACACAGTACACTCATATGGAGATAGCATTTGTGACCATATTTCAGCTATAGCTGTCATTCATTCTTTACTACTAGACCTATAAAAGTAAACTACCATTTCTTTACAGAATCTATGGAAAACAGGTTCAAACTTCTGATTACTTTACAAGTGAATTAATGTGAGAAACATTGATATTAAGCACATAAGTGAGAAAAAATTTAGCAAACATTTAATTTTAAAAAGTTTCCAGAGTGAGATTTTCACTCTGCAGCGGAGTGTGCACTGATATGAAACTTCCTGGCAGATTTTAAAGAGTTTCTTGGAAGTCGCTCGTTGCTCTCATTAGGAAACACAGGATGAATAAAATCTCGGTAATTTAACTCCATTTTAAGCAAATGCTAGTTTTTCATGCATTTAAGTGCTATAACTTCGTATCTCCTGATTGGATAATGATAATTTTGAAGTGTATTCAGTGATATATGTGGATACTGTCTGCAAACTGTGTTGCAAATAAGAGGTGGTAATAATAAAGTAATACATTTTAATGTCATGCCTAATGCTGAGTTTTCACTACATGAACAGCAAAAATGTAATAGGTGATAAACTTTTTTTTTTTTGATCATTTTGTGGGGGTCAATGAGAAAAAGTTTTGTGAAGATTTGAAATTGTGTGTAAACTTTATTGCAAGTGACTAAATACTCTCATTCCTAGAGACTGGATGAATGCAGTCAGTTATGCCACCTCATACACACAGTTTCTAATTGGAATAGTTGTCTAATCATGTTAAACTTTTAACATATGATTATCTCCCCTAATGAGTACATTATGACAGTATTTTATATTTGGTCAGTAATTACACAAAATATCGAATTTTTGTTGTCCTACGCAACAGGTACCTGGTTCCAGGATAATGTTTTAGTAATCCAGACGTAGATGGATATGGCTAGTGTAGTGAAGATCATGAGACTGCTGTTCCAAAGTTTCTTAGGTGCCTTATGAGTATAAAATGTTAGTCCACTGCCGAGCCGCCGCCTGGCCTACATGGTTAGCGCTCGGACCCTTACGCCAAAGGTCTCGGGTTCGATTCCTCTTCCAGCACTTTTTTTTCTTCTTCTGTTGCTTGCAAAATTGCAGTGCATTGTTACAGGAGAATTGTGAAATTAATTCCCGGGAAGATTGTATAAAAATTCATTGTATAATTCACCATCAATTATTGTCACCAATATTCCGAGACATGATTCAATATGCCTGGTTTGCCTCAGAATTGTCAGAAACTCTAAACATTTTCATAAATGTTAATGGGGCATGTTTTTGTACAGATTTATTGCAAACGCCCTGTGATTGTAAAAAATCCGCTTTTATATGTTGCGCTAGATGTCTCAAAAATTATTGCTTTGTTTGTTTTTACGATAATTACCACTGCGGTTCTTGTTTATAATTATTATATGTATAAAAATTGAATGTTTTCCAATTGACTTTGTTATTCTGATTAAAAAGGCAATGTTTCTCCTCATATACTTGACAATGAAAAATGGAAAACCCACCGCCATGAATTGTGTTGTTGGACAAAAAGAAAATAATTTTTATTCAATAATGAAACTAATTTGTTAAAGATAATGTAGGTTTGGGAAACTTTCTGAATAATTGGTGGAATAACCAAAGAAAATGAAACAAGGAAAAAAAAGTGCCAGAGGGGGAATCGAACATGAGACCTCTGGTGTAAGAATCCGAGCCCTAAACACGTAGGCCAGACGGCGGCTCGGCAGTGTACTAACATTTTATACTCATAAGGCACCTAAGAAAATTTGGATCGATTTTTCCCGGGATTTTCCGGGTAGTGCGTCCTAATATTTTAACCACGTGAGGTGTTAGAGGTCCTCTTTAACCACACAAAATTGCGGACAAATCCCCAACCCCATGGTCGTGCTGTCTCCTTGTAAGTCATGTTGACAGGGGATAGTTTGTTGTGTCTTGGTAAACCAATAGATAAGACATAAGACATCATCATCATCATCATCATCATCATCATTATACCTAAACTGACCATATCCAAGTACATTTGCATGTGTGAAAGTTGTAATGCAAATGTGGCAAAATGCAGGTAGCTAACTAGATCAAATCAAATTTGTTTGGTTTCAGAAAGGGGAGGAAAAAAAAATAATTTTTTTTACAAGATGCTATAAATAATATTCTGCGTGCCATAAATGACACAATCAAAAGTATGTAGTGGATTAAATTATAGATATTGTAGGGACAACCTCTGGTGCTCATAGCTCGTTGTGCAGTAAATAGACTTGGACACACTAAAGTGTCTGCATTATAGATTCATGGACTAATACACAGCTTAAAAAATGAAGTAGTCAATTCATAAACACCATTTACAGAAGCAAACACTGAAATGTTCTATTATAAGGAGCAACTATTTCGAATATCAGTATGAAGTTGCTGCTGGAAAGATTTAAACCGAACAGTTAAGGTAAAAGGTATCGTAGTCTGAGCATATGGCCTACTGTTACCATAGAACACCCAAGAACCAAATTAGAAAATAGTAGTAATATGGGATTACAACAAAGAATAGAATAGAATCATTTTATTTCCTCTAATTATTTTTCATACAACTGGCTTCTTCATAGGTGTCAAGATTTATACAATAATAAATTACACACACAGAAAATAACTAACTTATTCGAAAACGAAAAGATTTTCTTTATCACTAAGAGTAAAAATATATTATAATGATTAGTTTCTAATAACTCTTCAACCGAAAAGAATTCATTGTATTTTAGCCAAGTTTTTAATAAGCTCTTATATTTATTTAAACAATGGAAAATCCAATATAGAAAAAACAATATTATGAAATGGATAGTTGCTACTCACCATATAATGGAGATGCTGAATCGCAGATAGGCACAACAAAAAGACTTCCAGAAAATGAGTTTTCGGCCAACAAGGCCTTCGTTGAAACACACACACACACACACACACACACACACACAGAGAGAGAGAGAGAGAGAGAGAGAGAGAGAGACTGGCTTCAGTTGTGAGACACCGAGGTCGTGTGTGTGTGTGTGTGTGTGTGTGTGTGTGTGTGTGTGTGTGTGTGTGTGTGTCGATGAAGCCCTTGTTGGCCAAAAACTCCCTTTCCGATAGTCTTTGTTGTGCCTATCTGCGACTCAGCATCTCTGCTGCATGGTGAATAGCAACTGTCCTATTCATAATATCCTTACTTTTAGTTAGTGGCACTACTGGTTGGTTTATTGGAGAGTAAAAGGATCAAACTAGAGGGAGTGGTAATGTATGAGCTAAATATGGTAGCTTACTGAAAAATTTTATAATCAAGTATTTATAGTCATTATGGACTATAGCAAGTCTTGAGGAAGGGAAATCCAATAAATGACCATTTCTTGTGTTGTGTACACACACATCAGACCTCATGTTGAATTTTTTCCAGATTTTCTCTGGTACATATCAAACAGTTATATATATACTGGTTAGGTAATGTCATTACACCAAGACATTTAAAGTTGTTTCTGCAGGACTCTGAGTGGTAATCCTATCAAACATCCAATTGTTTTCTTCTGCAATCTGGAAATACATTTAGCTCCTGAGGAACTGCCACAGAGCAATATGTAGTGCTGCAGATAAGAATGAAAGAAAGCAAAATATGTGTGTGTGTGTGTGTGTGTGTGTGTGGGGGGGGGGGGGGGGGGGGGGGGAAGAGTACACGAGCTAGTTCACTGCACAGATAATTTGCATTTTCTTTCCAAGAGAGCTTTCGGTCTACGAACAGTCCAAGTAGTTTCACTGTTTTATTTTCATTTTTGATCACATTTAGATTAAAAATTATTTCTTCTGTTTTTGTTTGGTTTATGCACAGCTGATTGGTACGACACCAGTGATTCGTTATTTGCGTTATTTCTCTGTTGTTGACTAATACACTTTGTAAATTCTCACCCGTGGTTATTAATGTCATGTAATGTCATCAGCATACAGTATATTCTGATGTGGCATATAATTTGAAAGGTCATTAATGTAGACAATAAACAGGAAGGGTCCAAGAACACAGCAATGGGGTATTTCTCTTTTTATTCGGAGTATTGCTGATCTCTGCTTATTTGCATACACAAGCTATAACCTATCGCTTAAATAAGATTTGAATAAACTGAGTGATTTACATTCTATGCCATAATATTTTAACTTTTGATGATTGTGTTATAGGACATTGAGTTAGATGTTGTTGTTGTTGTGGTCTTCAGTCCTGAGACTGGTTCGATGCAGCTCTCCATGCTACTCTATCCTGTGCAAGCTTCATATCCCAGTACTTACTGCAACCTACATCCTTCTGAATCTGCTTAGTGTATTCATCTCTTGGTCTCCCTCTACGATTTTTACCCTCCACACTGCCCTCCAATGCTAAATTTGTGATCCCTTGATGCCTCAGAACATGTCCTACCAACCGGTCCCTTCTTCTTGTCAAGTTGTGCCACAAAGTCCTCTTCTCCCCAATTCTATTCAATACCTCCTCATTAGTTATGTGATCTACCCATCTAATCTTCAGCATTGTTCTGTAGCACAACATTTAGATACTCTGCTTGAATCAATAAGTGTTCCAGATATAGATAGCCTTTTTTTCATACCCTTCATACATTATTCGCCGAAGCTTCAACTGCTTTTACAGTAGATAGATGAGACCTGATATCGAACTGTTGCTCATTTAAAATGATGTTGCTTTCAAAATAGTTTTGTTTTGGTTTTAGGGCTTCAAAATAGTTGTACAGATGTTTATGCATAAAATTTTCTATTATCTTGGATATGATTGGTACTATTGAATGGGTCTGAAGTTATTTGGGAGGTTTTTATCACCTTATTTTTATACATAGGTAAAGTAACTGAGCTTAAGACATTCTGGGAAAATTCCGTCATCTATTACTGTGTTAGATAGTGAAAGAAGTTTCATTTTGAATTTCTTTACTATTCACTTTATGATGAAACTACAGAGTCCAAAGCAATATTTTGTTTTGGGATTGCTTTGTTTATGTACTAATTTAATTTATGGATGTCATTTAAAGTGATTAGGGTCCGGTTAACAGGGCTTCTGCACTTAATGTAGAATTATAGATTGTAATGGTAGTGTTGGCAAAATTTACAAAATATTCATTGAGTGTATCAAAGTCAACAGGGATACAGTTTTACTTTTTAATTTTTACGAGACTTCTCTTTCAGAATTAATAGTAGCATCCTGAGTTTGTTAAGTTGTGGAGTAAACCACTTGTCGGTATGTATGATACTGCTTATGTGTAATATCAGTACGACATCTTTTGGCTACAGTGGGGCACATCTTTTCTACTATGCACTTAATCTCTGTCAGGGAACTGGAAAAGAATTTGTCAATACTTTTGCTATAATACATTATACAAGACCAATCTATTTCCTTTAACTGGTCTGTCATATTGTTTACGCTGGATTCTCCGAGTAGTCTATGTCAATTTTCAATTTGAAGCCATAGCCCTGCATGGTCTGATATTCCTAATTCTGTGACATTACAGTCAAGGAAGTCTTTGTGCGTATTACTAATTATACGTTATCAAGACACGAAAACAGTCTGGTGGGCTTTTGATTGAGACAATAGTGGTTTAATGACTCCAAAGAATTAACCATATGAATCACATTTTTTCTCTTTGTCCTTATATCTGTGTTAGTCAGTCTTGCCTACAATTATAACTTTATACTGTTTATATTTGGACAATTGCAATATTAAAGTATTAATTTTTTCTATATATACTATCTTATTAGAGCTTGGAGTTTGGCAAACTGAGACAATTACAACTTTTTAAAGTGCATTATAATTAGAGCTACTTCAAATATGCCTTCAAGGCATATTCTTCTAAGGTCAATGATTGAGAATGTAAATCACTATTGCTTTTCATGTAGATTGAGACCCTGCCATGTGACATGCTCTTTCTGCAGTAGCTTGTTTCTAGCAAGTACCCAAGTGGAAAACAACTGTCTATTATGAACTCTTTCAAACAGTGTTCACTAATGCATGAGACCCTATAGTTAGCTTTATCAAACCAGTTTTGCAGTTCATTGACTGTACCTCTAAGTGATTGTACATTTATATGAAGGAGAATACTGTTTTAGTACAGAATGGTATTTTAGTTTCACTGGGTCTTGCAAGTTCATTTATTTTCACTGAGTGATTTAAAGCAGTCAAATTAACTGCATGAACTAGTCTGCTGCAGTTTCCTCTTAATGTGGTTTCTACCTTTCCTTCGCTCGTATGTCATTTTCCCTAAAAAAAAAACGTGGTACTATAAAATGCATGGAAAGACTATCTTTTAAAATGAGATTGTTTCATTTGCGAATTTATTTATAATCCTGTTTATCTTTCAACACACAAATCTCTTTCCTTAGTAATTCAGATGCTCACCATGTTCAGTATACAGAGTTTTCTCTAGTTAACTAATATCTGCTACCTTGCATTTTGTGTATGTGGGGCACAGTTGTCTGATTTTAAAGTTGGTTTTACGGATCGCTCTGTTAACACACAAACTAAAGATAAGGTCACGAGTTTTTCATTTTATGTAAATCTAAAAAATTCTTCAAACCTTTTGTACAATTTATGACTTCATTATGTGCCACACCATTTGCACCAGTCACACAAACAACAAAATCGTTGTTGTTCAGTACACTCTTATGTTCAAAGATACCTTCAATAACATTTTTTTGTTCTTGTGTCAGGTTTTACAGTGCCAGTTGCATAAAAGTCCATATTCACAACTTCCGCAGTTGTCTGCTTGAAACAGCACATTGCACTTCTTTGTCTGCTGTTTGTTTCCTGCTGACTTTCCTTTTACAACTTACCATTTTGTAACCTTCACACTGACTGGAATATTTGTTTTCAATGTTTAAAAAGTCACTGCTGCTTTCTGATAACACGCTTAACCTTTTTGTGCACATGAGATTTGTTATATAAAACTAATTTTGTTGAGAGTGTGGCACTTTCTTAGCCACTTTGTTACTCATTTCTTGAGAAATAGGAAGAGAGTTTCGAGTTGTTTACACATTTTTGGCAGTTATTTACAACGGGAAGAATGTTTTGATTATTTACGCACTAAAGGCCATTTTTCTCCACTAGCGCACTGTAACCACTTGAGTTTCATAGCCTCTGTTGTTTTCTGTATCACTTTTGCACCTGGTAACCTGATTGGAATACTGCTTGAAGCTGATGTTTGTAACTCTCAGTTTTCAATTCTAAGATTAGTGATTTCTCATCTCAGAATAACAGCAACTGGTCGAATGCTATTCAAATATTCATTTAACTTCTCAATTTCACCTTTACACTAATTGCAATCACCATTTTTTACTATATAACTATAACTTCTAGTCATATTAATATTACTTGCATCTACATTTGCCAATATTAATATTACTTGCATCTACATTTGCCACCATCTTGCTGTCTTTCTACATGTATAATTAAGTCAGTGAAGGTTTGAGGATGCAACTAAAAATAATGTCTGGCAAGACTGTATGCATTTTTTCAAACAAAGTTGTAAAATACACATAAGCCCATAGTAAACCTGAATGGAAAAATCATCACTAGGAACAAAGTGTACTGATACCTTGGCAGTGAGCCGTACAAAAAACAAAACTTTCTTGACAATATATCTAAAACATGTTAGAAATAGGTCAGATCTCATGAACAAAATTGTTAATATCAGTGCCGATAACTTCTGGTTACCATTACATTAGTTTAGAAAATGCAAGGTCTGTTCAAAAAAATTCCAGAACTTTGTCCACAAAATTTTTTCTATTCTTCTCTTTTATTTACTGTACACGGTCTCCTTTGAAACACACTCCTCCGCAACTGATACGCCACTCCAAATGCCTTTTCCATTTCTAGAAGTAGTCTTGGTATGTGCGAAGCACCGTCTGAGAACTTACTTTCATCTCACTGATTGTTACAAATCTTTGTCCTTTCAACGGGGTTTTCAACTTTGGAAAAAACTGCCTGCAGCGGCCAGGTCTGGAGAGTAAAGAGGATGAGGCAGCACAGTGATTTCATTTTTTGTGCAATAGTCACACACCAACGTGGACAAATATGCGGGTGCATTATCGTGATGCAAATCATAAATTGTCTCGCCATATTTCAGGCCGTTTCTTTCTCACATTTCCTCACAGGTGTCACAACATGTTCTGACAGTAACCTTTAATTAACAGTTTGGCCCCGTGGCACAAATTCATGATGAACTAATCCTTCAAGGTCAGAGAAAACTATCAGCATGGTTTTGACATTTGACCTGACCTGATGAGTGTTTTTTGGTCTTTGAGAACCTTTCCCAACACATTGTGGAGACAACCTTGGTCTCAACATCATAACAGTAGAACAATGTCTCACCACCAGTTAAGATTCTCTTGAGGAACATCTCATTGTCATTTGCGCGATCCAAAAATTCTTTGCAGAGAGCCATGTGAAGTGGCACTGGGGCAGTAGGAACAGTGGCAAGAACATAAACATGGACACCGCCAGACACCCTGTCGTATTCTACGCGGTTCTTATAGTAACCCCGGTAGCCACAGAGGGAGGGTGTTCGCCGAACAGGAAACCAGGTTTCCTGTAGGGCCAGACAAGTGGAAGGGAAGCGGCACAAAAGCTGTTTCAACTCAGCAAGGTGGTGGAAAAAACCACGGGAATTCCATTGTAGGATAATGGTATCCGACTGTGAAGGCATGAAAGAACCAGGGGGAGGGGGGATAGGTCACGTCTTAGAAGCGCTCACCACCACCAATTTCGAAGTACCCTGATCAACTTCCATAGGAGCTGCAGGTCGAGCAACATCCAGCTCCTGAGTGGACGCTAGATGCTCCACATCATCTTCAGGTGCAGTGGTGAACTCCTTTTCTGTCTCTATGTCTTTCTCCTTTTGCTTTTTCTTCTTTTTGGTAGGATCCCGTTTGTCCTTCGGTTTATCAGGCTGAGTGGGTTTTTCTGACCCAGTCTCATGCACCGAGGAAGACCTGGAAGCCCTACAGCCCTCAGGTGGTGGCTTTTTCAGCCACTGGCTGACATCTGGAGGGGCAGTAACCATGGAAGGGAGGGCACCAAGCGATCCCTTCTGTGCGAGGGGAGCCAGAGGAATCGGGCACTTCTCCAGCGCAGAGGTGGGGACTGAAGTCCCCAAAGAAGGAGGGGTTGTTACTCCCGAAACAGGGGGCAGAGAACATGGGACATTGAGGTGAGAGGCACGTCCACAATCCCGACAGGTAGGGTTGGCGTCACATCTCAATGACATGTCCAAACCTCCAGCACTTAAAGCAGCGCATGGGAGGAGGGATGTAAGGCTTAACATCACATCGATATATCATCACCTTGACCTTTTCAGGCAGGGTGTCACCCTCGAAAGCCAAGATGAAGGCACCGGTGGAGACCCTACTATCGTTAAGACACATTGTACAAGTGGACACCGCGGCATTCCAGATTTGCACGGAGCTCGTCGTCGGACTGCAACAACAGGTCACGATCAAAAATAAGTCCCTGAACCATATTGAGGCTCTTATGAGGCGTAATGGAGACTGCAACATCACCAAGCTTGTCACAAGCAAGCAATGCCCATGACTGTGCTGGGGATGGTGTCTGTATGAGGACTGCTCTAGATCTCATTTTAGACATACCCTCAACTTCTCCAAACTTGTCCTCTAAATGTTCCACAAAAACTTAGGCTTTGTGGTCAGAAATGAGTCCCCATCTGTTCGGCTGCAAACCAGAAATCAAGGAGAATGTCTCTGCAGTATCCTTTCTTTCAGGAGTGCTAGTTCTGCAAGGTTCACAGGAGAGCTTTTGTAAATTTTGGAAGGTAGGAGATGAGATACTGGCAGAAGTAAAGCTGTGAGGGCAGGGCGTGGGTCGTGCTTGGGTAGCTCAGTTGGTAGAGCACTTGCCTGCGAAAGGCAAAGGTCCCGAGTTCGGGTCTCGGTCCGGCACACAGTTTTAATCTGCCAGGAAGATTTAATCCTAATGCTGGTTTGGTGCAGTCCTTCCTTGTCGCTTCCTAGCTAACCTCTTCATTTCAACTTAAGTGCTGATCATAACTGACAATCTGCCTTGTTCGACACATCTAGGCCTGCACCGCAGGTCTTACCCTCTAGCATCGTCCCAATTGTGGTTTTAAGCAATGACTCGTGTTGTTATATGTGCTCAAATATTCTTTTCATTTTATTATGTTCCTTGCTAGACTTTTTCTCACAGAGTCGTTGGAGAATATTTTTATTCCTTACTTGATCAAACCACCTGATCTTCAACATTCCTCTGTTACATCACAAATTTAACATAGCAGTGAGTGGTGCTCTCTTAAAAGGGTGGCGAGTGAGACTGACCACAAATTATACCATCTTCTGGCAATAACTGAACAATAATCCCTGGTGGAGGAGTTGTATTATCCTTTTTTGCTGCCCTTTAGCATTTTCAAGACAGATGTTTTCAGTAATCCAAACAGCCAAAACTATAAAAGGAAAATGAATAAAATATTACACTAAACTATGAGGTATATTTGTCAAAATTTCATGGAATATAGATTTACGTAGGAGTATCTATATGAGAACACAAACGTAAATATATTTTAGCTATCAATTCAATTATACTAATATCAATACATATGTGAGTACTTTAATTCACAAGACCATGTGCTTATTATTTCCATATTTCTTTGCTCACTGTTCGCGTGCTGGTGTTAGGAGGGGAGACAGGTCTACTAAAGCTTCAGTCCTTGCACCCACGTCAGTGTTCATTCGATGTACGGTTACCTCACAGGCCTAGTGAGTACAATGCACATTCCACACAATTACTTCATTTCTTTCTTTCTATCAGCATTTTTTTTTTCTTGTCAGAGATATGTTCCATACATGAGGTAATATATCATGTATTTCTTCAACGATGAACGTAGCTGGTGGTCACATTAATACGGCTTAACTGTGTAGACGCAAATGTAACTTTTTAATAAAAGCCCATAGAATGGCTTCAACAGAACAGGGTCAGCAAAAATACTATATGCGTGCAGCTGTAATTGAAAGAGTGAGACAAATGAATCTTGCAAATTTGCAACAAGGAAAAAAATCAACTACATTTAGCTGTAAATTTTGACATTTCAACCTGATGACAGTGACAACACATAGTACAGGCTTCAGAAGACACGAAGGTGTTGGAAGATTATACCAATATACGACATCGCATAGCTTACAGAGATTTGTCAGACCTGTGTAAAATGCGCACATATCTTGCTCAAGGGCGTCCCCGATGTGCTCAATACCATTTTTGTCAGCTCACGTATGGGAAGCAAACTAAAAGCTGTGCATAGACTGCAGGTTAATGTTTCATTCACCAATGAGAGACTATGGCCAACATTTAAGAGGTTTAAGTTCACTTCCTGCAAATATTACCTCCACGTAAAAATACTTCCAGCAATTGTCTGAACAATAGTCTTTTGGCTATTAAACCAATAGCCACAGAAATGTGCCTTTGAAGTCTTTCAACACAGGAGTAGCACATAAAAGAAGTGGGCTTAATTAAATTACAATGTCTGCCACAGTAACATAAAAAAGACAGACCCACAGACTAGCGCTAACTGTATAATAATAAAATCTTATGGGTATAATGGGATTAAAAATGGCCTACATTTTCTACATCCAGCCTGAGAAAAGAAGTTATTGATAAACTATAAGCTCCATACTTTTTTCAGTATATTACTAAATATTTCTATGTGGTGTCCTCTTACCTGAAAATGGGTTTTGCATCGCTGCTGGTTCAGGCAATGAAGAAACTCCACTGGCTGATGTGAGAAACTGAGAATTTTGAGATGGTGAACCAAATACTGAGACTGGGACAGTTGACGTATTTGGAGATGACCATGCACCTAAAATAAAGCAGATCTTATTAAATTAATGATCAAACAGAACATCTACTGATATTCATCAGCACAAAGCTAAAAAGTAAAATGTAAGAGACAGATACATGTTTGTGTCAAATGTATGAAACTTTCTTGGAAATTAAAACTGTGTGTCCGAGATCCTGGAAGCTTGCCTGTCATGAACAATACTCTTACCAACTGAATTATCTACGCAATACTCATGACCCACCCTCACAGTTTTATTTCCTCCTGTACATTTCTCCTGCATACCTAGCGGAGTAGTACTCCTAAAAGAAAGGATATTGCATTGTAAACTCCCACAGGCAGAGATTAGGGTTTAATGACCACCTGATGGTGAGGTCAATAGAGAGACAGCACGAGCTCATACTGGAGAAGGAATTCAGCAGTGCCCTTTTAAAGGAATGATTCCAGCATTCACTATAAGTAATAAGTAAGTATAAGTAAGTAAGTAAGTAAGTAAGTAAGTAAGTATAAGTAATAAGCATTCACTATAAGTAATTTGGATAGTTGGATGAAAAATTCATCCACAACCCTCCCAAAAACAAGTCCAGTGGCTTACCACCGTGCCATCTCACCTGGTTAGAGGCAGAGAAGGAAGAATATGATAAGATGAAGAAGAGAAGGAGGAGGAGATGCTTATGACTAGAAGTTATCCAAACAGACCTGGGTAGACCACAATAGAGGGGGGGCAATTGAGAGTAGTGGGGGAGAGGGTGTGGAAAACGACAGTCGCATGTACGCATTGTGTCAATAACACTTTTGCTCATAATGTACAAGCAGAATTCTGGCTACAAACAATAAATTTAAATCGTGAGGCTTTGAGGCTATTTCCATACACGGAATTCTGGAATGATACATAACAGCCAATTTTCTTATTCGGTTTCTCCACTTTTAGTGTGTTTGTGTTTTCTATTCTTCTAGCATTTTCCACCTGAGCATCTGGCAGATGATTTAGGAAAACCACAGCCCTTCAGTCACAATCTATTATGAGACTTCTCCATTTACAAATGCTGTAACTGCAGGGCTCTCTGTAGGTTTCAATTACTGGACAATGAATGAGAGTAAAAATACTTGCAAATCCGATGTGTTCTCTTGCTGGCACAAGGTAGTTGTAAAAAGGTGGGAGAGGAGGGAAGGGGTGTACATGCATTTTTGTGAGTGCTTTAGCTTGAAAAATTATTTGTCAAAAAATAACAAAATTTTCCATGTTGTTGAGCATGTTGATGAATAAACACTCCAACTATTTAGTGAGTTGTTGCCTTTACTCCTAAATTATTAACAATCTGTAAGAACTTTCCACAGCATATTTTAAAACCTTTTTATCAACATAGAATAAAAGCACTGCTGAAGCCAGAAAAAACTGAAACTGCTCAATGATGCAATAGGCCAACTGAGAATTCTTATTCAGCCACTCCACTTCAAGGAATTAAATAATTTAACAATGGAATGAGGTTACTGCAAAACCTAAAAGGTAATGTGGGCACAAGAGGAATGTGAACAAAAAAGATTTTAAGCTTATTTATAGACTTCTATCCCCTAAACAAAAGACTTGCACTTTTAACAACCAAACACATAACAAAATTATATATTATGATCAATGTGCTCACTTCCTTGCTCCAACAACAATGAGACTCAAACTAATCCCCTATAAAGGTGAAGAGATTTTGGAAAGATTTGAGATGGAAGAAAGAAGCAGAAAGCAAAATAATGAAGGTATATGGCACCAAAGAAAACTGAAATCATTGAGATTTATTCACATGATACATTGTAAGCCAAAGTAAAGTAGGAAAAAATAGATGTAATTTAAGTAAAAATCTAAAAGAAGAAAATCCTAATAAAAAAAAAAAAAACAAAGACCTCAAAACTGAAAAATATCAGATGTCTGACTTTTTGAGTTTGCCATGTGAATGAAACTGAATTACTATACAATGTAGGTGAGCATTTCCAATTCTGGCATTTCCCTTATAACCAAGAATATACTCCCAATCTGAAATATGTCAATCTTTTATTTATACCTGTAGATCCCTCTGTGTACAAAAGGGTGGAAGTGATAATGTGCTTCATATATCTCTAATAGGTTTATCAGTCAAAATCAAGTGCAAGCCTTTAACCAAACAACAGACTGCCAGTTCATTAAACACATGATGCACTTTTCCAAAGCAAAGCACACAGAAAACAGAGGATAACACAAAGAAATACTGAATTTTGCCTTCAAAATAATTTTTTACTGAGGTAAAATCATACAACCTTGACTGGATGTCATAAGAAACCATATCAATCCTGTAAGGACAATGTCTTAGGAGCAGCACTGTTGCGATAACAAGCACATCATACCGCCTCTAGTTAATAAAAGTTTGGCTGAGCTCCAAAAAATGAAAAATTAATATCCACAATTGACACAGATGACTGCCTCTACAGCCAAATGGTTAGCATCACTGCGTTCAGTGCAGAAGGACTCAGGTTCAATTCCTGGAAAATGCTCAGATTTTTCTGAAATAGGGAGGTCTGGAACGGGGTCCACTCAACATTATGAGACCAAATAATGAGTTGCTTGAATAAAGAAACAGCAGTAGCATCACTTGGATTCATTTACTGGCAATAATGGTTGGCACAACTGGCAACATGCTGACCTCATGTCCCAAGATCATAGACCACTCCTCAGATAGCCCTGCAGGCAGCAGTCAAGCCAGCCTGAACAGGCTTAAGGCCTAAACTCTGAGTGGGGTTAATGTTCTGTTAACACACCAAAGGTGGACAGTTAGAAAAGTTGTTAAAATATCAGCAGGAGGGGAGAGGGGGGGGGGGGGGACATCCGTTTGAGTAAAAACTTGGAAATCCAGGAATTACACAATTTTGCTGAAAATGCTTTTAACTTTCCATCCACATCTTGCTCCTTTGTTTTCAGCATTTCAACTTTTCCCTTGCTGGAAAGAACAAGATAACTTAAAGAGTTGGTGACTATTCCCCTCTGCACCACAATTTTTCAATTTGACCAGGAAAAAAAGAAAGAATCTACTGAATTTATAGCTGATTATTAGCAAAAACAAGAAGAAGAAGATGTTTGTTTACTCACCTGTGGCCCAGTCACCCCCCTGTGCATCCGAAGCTTGTGATTTCATCAGACTGTCTAGGTCTTTAAGGGCAGCATATCGATCCTCCGACGGTGGCTGGGACTGCATTGTTCCAGCAACACCCACAGAACTTGCCGATTTGCGCGCAGGACTTCCGAAAACATTATTACTCATTGTTGACAAAGCTGCTGCAGTAGGCATACCTGTAACATGTCATTATTGCTAAGCAATTGACTGAGTGTTCAATCCATTTGCCCCATTGAACATAAGTCACTGATTTCAAATGGCACATCTACACATCTACTAACCAAGCACTGCAAGTAAAGGTAGCAGGGCTGGCACAGTCATAACGAGCTAATGCATATACTGAATCTCAAGCTTTCGCAAGTTTGAAACTAGTCTCTCCATTTGGACAAATGAGCAGTAAGAAATGGGAAAGACAGGCATATGAATCTACATGTTCTCATGGCGTATTAATTGCTCCATAAAATTATGGGAATTCAGCTGTAACCATACTTAAGTCTGATGCAAATATTTCAGTTTCAAACTGTCCAGCCATCTTTGGAGCAAGGCTGACAGATGTTGAAGCACTCCAATCCATCTTATATATTGTGAGGGTGAGCCATGTGCATAAAAGTAGATGGCAGATCATGGTGGAAGGAATGGAAAGTAAGTCAGCAGAGATATATGCTAGCATGACCCCTCTGTGCAAAAGTACTGTTTCACAAATTCTGGTCAACAGAGGACAGTACCATTGTCTAACTGCTAGTGCTGGATTCCACTGCACTGGCAAGAATTAACTCACACAGACAACCGAACTGTCTCACTCTCAAATAGAATTTGTGAAACTTCTTTCATAGAGGGGTCTCTGTTGACTGTGTAGTATTTCTTGCTTCATGATCTTCCGAGTACTGATTAGCACTCATGTATGAAAGCAGATAGGAGTGCTTTGCAGTCACTCCATCTCACTTGGTCAGTAGATTGCAGATAGTTTGCAGCCAAAACATTAGTAGCAGATGAAGTACGGTTAAGGTTAAATTCCTGTGATTTTATGTATCATGTGCAGATGTAGTCTCCAAAACAAGTGATCACAACTGAGAGGCCTATTATTAATTAGCTCTTAATAAATTATATGAAACACATGAGCGTAAAAGAGGAGGGTCCATCTGGATAAGGGTGCTCTGATCTTTGTCTGTGAGGGGATGAGGACAATGGATTCACTGACTGAGATGGTGCCCAACGAGACAACTAAAATATCAATATGGGTAACATAACCACTTAAGAATGTTCCAGTAGATGTCCTGTTAGAGAAAATAAGGGTTCAGAACAAGAAAGTCTCAACAGAGAAGGATCATTAGCTGTAACACTGGAACTGATGGCCATATCCTTGTGGTAGAAGTTGGACAGAAGATCCTGAAGGCAATGTAAGAGCAAGACTTAAAACTGTATTTAGGATTCTCACAGGAGACTGACAGGGTGATCAAAGACATCAAAGGTGACAATGGCAGCAGTTTGGCAGCTGGAAGTGTTACAGATAAATCTGCAATACAGTAAGGGGACACCTTCTGTAAAGACAGGGGGTGGACATGGTCTTAATCCAAAAACCTTGCTCATATAAAAGGAGGTGGGGGGGGGGGGTCGGAAGGGTATGTAGATGTGGTACCTACTGTCACCAGAGCCAGACTTCATAATATCCTCACTAGGATACCAAAAAAAGCATGAGGCAGGTAAAAAGGGAGGATGGTGAGAACACTATGTCAGCACATGAGACACTGGAAGTGCCCCTCAAGACTCACTTCCTCAAATGTACTCTGGCAGGTGATTTGGACAGGAATGCAGTCCCTGTGAGTTATTGGTTTATAAGACATAATAACCACTGGGAGAACTGGGTATCTGCCTTGAAGTGTCTTGGTAGTGGGAACTTCAACTGCTCAAGTCGCCGAGTCCAGCAGGTATCTTTCAGGGTCTGCTGCAACAAGCAGTAAAGGGATTAATTAGACTCCCATCCACACTGTTCAGTTAGTTTGGCTGCTGTTGTCATTCTGAATCCTTGGCAGACAGTAAAGGTTGATTTCATTCCAAAACCAGGGAGAATTTATCACACAAAGAGTATGTGACCAATCAGTCTGTCCTCCTTTCTTTTAAAAAAGTTAAAAAAAAGCTGGTTAACATGCACATTCAGAAAAGATGGTTATTTCAGGTTCTGCTACATAAAAAACGTGCACAGCAACCACGCAAATCGTGTGAAACAACACTTCACCAACTTGTTTGGAAGGCAGAAAAAGCACTGCACTTTCAGGAAATGGCACTCTGTATCTTCCTGGATAATGAGGAGGGGAGAGGAGGGGGGGGGGGAGGGGGTGAGGAGGGTGGCTTTTAGTAACACTACCTTCGAATCCATGGTTAAAGCTGCACAAGTAAACAGCATCAAGATCACTGTACTTGGATGGGTAAAAAACAATACTGAGTAAACAAAAGGTAAAACCCACCATTAATAATGTGGAAACATGTCTAGAGGGTGTCTAGCCAGGTAGGGTCTTGTCCCTGCTCCTGTGGAAATTAGTGACTAATAAGCTCATTAACCTGCTAAATACTATTTTTGCCAAGGACACACTGATGAAGTCATAACATTTGGCAAATTTGCAAGTACTGTAAACAGACTGATACAATGCACTGAGCAAAATTGTTGTAGGAAACAGGATTTAAGCGTTACTTCCAAGAAAATTAGAGTTCACAAGGAAGCACACCTAAGACACATACTGCAATTTTAAGCTCTGAAATGAAAGTCTACCAATAGAGAAGGTAGTGAAGTACCTAGTAACCCTGGATGCGAAACTAACAAGTCGCCCCCCCCCCCCCCCCCTCACATAAAGAATGTATGTTCCAAGGCAAAAAGTGCTCTTATATGTAATAGAAGGGCCTGTTGAAAACACTGGGGTCTTTGCCCCAAGAGCAAAGACTAGAACTACACCTCTGCAATAGCCCTATGATATTTATGGGGCTACAGTGTGGTGGAATAAAGTACAACAGAAGGCAGCTAATGGGCTTGAGAAGGTGCAAAGGCTGGCCTGCCTATCCATAAGGGCTGGAATCAGCAGCATGCTCACTGCTGGGTTGAAAAGCATGGTGGACATGTCCCCATTACATCTTTCGGTTACAAAGGAGGCTGCTGCAGGAGAATAGAGGTTAAAACCAATATTCCCTGCATCTGACACTAATATAATGAATCACGTAAACAAAGGATTGGTCAGGGAAATGCCATTGATTTAAAATAACTTCTAGCTTCTTCAATAAATCTTCTTATGTAACTATAGGAAATATGGAGCAGTGGAGGAAAGAACCATGATACCATTCCAGAGACAATCTAGTTTACTGATGGGTCAAAAGCAGCCGTGTGTGCTGTGGTCGAGGTATACAGGCCTGGCCTAGGCGCGTGAGAGGACACTCTCCAGAGAAGCTGGCCCGGGCATTCCAGATAGAGGTATTTGCCATCAGAATATGCACAGATGAGATTAGTGAGAGCAGTCTCTCTGTGGAAGCTGGCCCGAGTATCTCAGGTGGATATATTCACTATCAGAATATACACAAAGGAAAATCTACAGAGGTATTACAGGGATTGTAGCATCTACATTCATTCAGATAGCATCTACCTTCATTTAGACAGCCAAGCAGCTCTGAAATCTCCATCATCCCATGCAACATTATCAAATGTCATTGCAGAATTCCATGAAAGCCTTTTGAGGCTAGCGGTAAGTAACAGCGTAGCCCTGCTGTGGGTCCCTGGTCACTCAGAAATCAGTATTAATGAACAAGCTGAGAGGCTGGCCAGGGCAGGTGTGATGAATCCATCTGTTGGACCTAAATCAGTTTTAACTATCACTAAGGTGATAGTAAAATTTAAACTACATATCCAGATCAGGAGGTAGCACGTAACAAAATTGGACTAAAATCCAAGACAATGATGTCAAAACCATGTTTCAGGAAAAGTTTTACAATCTTTGGCTTTAACAGGAGGCAGATTAAACTCACTGTAGGTTTAATGACTGGCTCTGGGAACTTTAGGAGACAGCTGCACACAATGGGTATAGAGAAAGAAGCCTCTGAGTGAAGGCTATGGTACTGAGGATGAAACTGCATTATATTTAATCTTCCAATGCGAAGCACTGGAGGCCAAAAAGACACAATATTTGGGTCATTAATTTCTGAAGAAACTGATTACCAGAGATCTCATAAAGCGACTCCTATTCTTAAAGCATATCGGATGGCTTTCATAGAATGACAAAGAGCAATAACACACAATAAACTCAGTTGCGTTGTAGCCAACCACAGATGTTTTGTCCACCCCGTTTAAATAAAATCAACTCAAAGAGAAATAATAAAGATAACAGCAAACTAGATACATTGTAAAGGCAAATTTATGTGACAAAGAGGAAGAAGAGAGAGAAAGGATGCTAGATCAGAATTATTAAACAAGCATCCACATCCATATTACAGAGTTCCAAAAAATCATAACCAAATGGGTCTCTTCCGATTTTAGAAACTCCTATGTAAGAGGGGCGTTTGAAAAGTCTGTGCAAAGTCCGAGAGATGGCACCACCAGCGAGTATCGAGGTCATGTTTAGTTAGTAGCATCTTTGGAAAGAATGCACACCAAGTTTCAGCCATATTTGTCTATTCCTTTGTGTTTGGCATTCATGTGAATCAAGGAAGTCAAGTGATTGTCAAAAAATGGATGAAAAATAATTTCATGCGATGATTAAACATTACTTTATGAAAGGCAAAACGTCTCCATATTCAATATCAACAAATTTCACTGTTTCAGGACTTTTTCTTGCTGTTGTCGGACTAATGATGGTTGAAGTAAAGAGAACATAAAACATCCGCTACCAGTTTAACAAAGCTCTTTTACTATCTTTAGTGTATCAATTCCTAATCTAGTTCCCTAGCATTACCTGTTTTAACTACAATCCAGTACTTTTAATTGATATTCATATTATAATCTCCACTCAAGGCACTGCCCTTTCTGTTCAACTGCTCTTCAAAGGCCTTTTGTGTGCCTGGCTGAACTATTTCTTTTCTCTGAAATTAAATTTCCTTTCGAAATTTCTTCTTTGTTTCCTTTCCCTGCTTGCTCAATGTACAGAATGCATACAGGCTATGATCGAATCACATTCTCTTCTTAACTACTGCTTCCCCTCCATGCTCTCCAGCTCTTGCAGCTACAGTCTGGTTTCTGTGCAAGTTGTAAATAGCCTTCTAACGATTCTATAAAAAAATGTTTACTAAGGCATGACATGAATAAATATCTTCCATTTCACATTAGACTGCCACAGTTACAACTTTGTCTACAACTACATGAAGCAAAACACTCTTCAGTTTACAGGTCATATTACTAGTTGTCAGCACATGTGATCACCCTTCCAGGAAAACTGCCAGAGGAAACCTTTGATTTCAACAGTCTCTCTGTGCTTCCTGGCACCACTTTATCCTCTGAGACTACATATGATACAAATTATGCTCCAAAAGCTTGAGATACAATGTTCTCAGAAACTTCAGCATCTAATGTTGTCTTATTTTCCATTTGTTTGATGAGAATTCTGATGCTACTTTGATTATTGATTTGGAAGAAAAATGGAAATGATAGTATTCTTTTTAACACTAATTGCTAGAGTTAAAAAAATGTGATAACACATGGAAGCAACAGCTGCAAACTACCAGCTACAAGCTTTGAACTTGCTAATTTTTATATTCTGGTAACAAATTTGCAAATGTTTATCACAGTGATTCTTTCCGAAACATTAATTGCAAAACGGAAAGAGAATAACGATCAAAGCTGACAAAAGAGAAGGTTACTCAGCTGACACTAATTAATAACTGAAGATTAACAACACAACCCCAACAGCATAACTAGTAGTTGTAAAGTACAATATTTTCAAGACTGTCATCTAGCAATCATCATTGTATAACCAGCACTGACTCACTATCAACTTAGCGTACATCTTCATGATTACTCAACAATTCACAATCAAGTGCCTGGCAGAGGGTTCACTGAACAACCTTTCAGCTATTTCTCTATTGTTCCACTCTTGAATATTACATGGGAAAATGAAAACTTGAATCTTTCCGTGAAAGCTCTAATTCCTCTTATTTTATTATGATGATCATTTCTCCCTATGTAGGTGGAAACAAAAAAAAAATATTCTTTGTTTTAATGATTGCAACCTCAATCTGCATGTCATATCCATGGCATGCTCTCCCAGTTTATGTTCATTTCTTAGAGCACTACCTAAAGACATGACATTTTCTTTCCCTAGGTGGTAATAATGAAATCTGGATTAGGTTTACATACCTTTGACTGTCCCCTGGACGCAATTAAGTTGTTCAGTTATTGTCTGGCCACATATCACAGACATGCACTACTTTTGAAGCATTGCTTTCAAATACACTATTTTTATACATATTGGAATACATAATTGCCAGGAACTTAGGCAACTTCTCAATCTATGAGAATTGAAAGATCATTTTTGCTTTTTTCAACACTAATCTAGTTGTTCACGTATTGTAACAAATGTTGTCAATGAGTTTACAATGATTTACTATTGAAAGATTAGTTATGGTGTCAGAAATAATGCAATTTAAATTTAGTATCAATATTTCCATATTCAGAGACACTTAACAATAACACATGAGATATTCAAAAAATGTACATAATTTTTTTGTAAGTCATTAATGAAATACCAAAACGCAACAACAAAAAATAACATCAACCAAAAATAGATGACTACCACATGCGCTTCACTTCATACTGTTATTTTAAATATAGCAAGTTCAGAAATGTCTTAGAATTTACTTAAGATAGGTGATTAGTAATATTAAAAGAAAATTCCCTTGAGAAAACGAAAATTACGAGGAGACAGAATGGCTGGCCAGTATTTTACCCTCAGGAGGTAAAATTCCATTACTGTCAATAGGCACATTTAAAAGTGGGAATAACTAACTATTGCTAGCTTTTGAACTTGTTACTTTCTCCTAACCTAGAAAAGAGGGATAGGTTAGTGAAAGTTGGGAAGGAGAGGTATGTCACTCAGTCTACAGCTTGGAGGGATCCATCTACATTGAAAACTCCTCCACTTTCCCTAACTATCTCTTTCAGCACTGAGGAAAGAACTAACATTTTCAAAAGTTAAGAATTGCTTTTTTTCACTTTTACATGTACAGTACAAAAATTTTGCCTCCTAAAGGCAAGTATGGATCTGAAATTTTGTATTCTTACAATTTTAAAGGCAATTAATAAATGGAAGCAAGTGGCATCCCAAAGAGCACAGAGTGATCAGAGGCACTCACCCCGTCTTCAGGCCACGAAACCAAAATATTTTGAGCACTTAATCACACAATTTTAATGTTGATAAGCAAGAATTTCCAATGTGCATAAAACAATCAAATTATTTTTTAAATTTTGATTCCTGGTAGCTGTAACTGATTCTAAGACATCAAACTGTTTGTTGCAGCCTGATCTTCAGAAACAAAAACATTCCAAGGGCTATTGCAGCAGATTTATTTATAAAGTTCCAAACAAACACACCAAAATTTGTGAAATGGATAAAGAACCTAGTTATAAAAAAACACTGTTTAGGGAAGATGAGAAGATTCATTTTCTCTCCAACACCTGCATGTGAATTTTTAATAATATGCAAGCTGTGCATCTTCAGTAATTTTACACCTTATTACAAGACCAGTATTCCTGATGTGACTGCAGATTAACAAAAATAGTTTTCTTATTTGCATATTTATTATTTGTTAGGTGTTAAACAGGCAATTGTTTACAGCAAACAAAACATACAAGACTTGTCATCTAGAAATTTCAATAAAACTACAAGCCAATTGAACTTTATAGTTATATTAAACAATTTATAACACTGTATGGCTATGTTTGCAAATAAAGCACTACAGTGCTGTGTCAAGCAAAATCTTTAATAAATAAATCTATCCACTACATACAGCAACTAATAAACACTGCTGGTGCAGACACAACATGCTTCACAAGTTAAGACAGTTCCACAAAATTTGTTTTGAATCAAACTCACTCCATCTGTTGGTGTTAAATCGGGGAGGAACATTATCACTGCTAGCTGTACTGCCAAAAAAGTGAATGTCTGCAATAAATAACAAGACCTTTGAAAATCTACTCCAAGTAAAATGGTTATCAGATGTAATTGTCACTAAAAGGAAGTGTTTTGGTACTTATGTCAACAATATTGTACATTTATTTAACAATTTATTAGGGCACTGAATAAAAATATACTTTTGTTATAAATAAGTGGTTATGACACTCACTCTACTACTTTCCTCCAAAATGAAATACATTATGTTCCTTTCATCTACAAGGTGTTCCATTTATCCGATGACTACACGCGTGGGATCTCGTTTGTCAGCTGCTGGAGACACGCAGGCTGATCTCCACGTTAATGTTGCACTACACATCTTTTTGGCCAGTGTCATTTGAACATTGAAACAAACATCACAATTGTAACAGTGAAGTATCTGAATGCAACAATGGCAAGACTGAATTATTCCATTCCACAAAGAGAATTTATTTACAATCTGTATGTGTGTGCTGAGTCCATCTGTAATGTCTGGAGATGGCTTTAACAGAAGTTCTCAGGTGTTTGAATTACGAGTCATGACGCAGTTCAGAAAATAGTGAATAAATTTCACACAAATGGGAAGTGTTCAGGATAAGGAGCACAAAAAATGAAGTACAGTGTTCACAGAAGCTCATGTCAATGACACTGCATACCACCTCAAAATTCCTCTATAAAGTTTCTTTAAAGTCTTTCACAGATATCACAAATTTCTCGCACCTCTGCTAACTTACTTGGGCTAAGGCCCTATAAAGTAACAGTAGCACAAGAATTAAAGCCCAGTGATCCTGCATACAGCATTAGGTTTTGCACATGGGTTTTGAAACCTATGCATGACAGTGAAATGGATGTTTACCTCATTGTGTTTTCGCTTACATGGATATGCCAATTCCCATAATTGTAAACACTGAAGTGTCAACAGACCTTTTCTGCTTCATGGGGAACCCCTTCACAATCAGAAAATAGGCGTTTGGTGCATAGTCAGTTGTGACAGAATAACAGGCACAATTTTTTTTAATAACACTGTTAAAAGTGAAAGATTTGAGAGAAACATTTTGCAACCGTGTTTTAATGAATTAAGTGAAAGAGAACAAAAATCCAAATTTTTTCAACAAGGTTCGGTAAAGGCTCATATTGTCAATGTTTCTTTGCATGAAATTCAAGATGTATTCCACGTTAGTCAATAGCAACAATATCTGGCCCACTCGAACTCCCAATTTAACAGCATCTGATTCAATTTGTGGCGAGCACTAAAGGATAAAATGTACACAACAAATCTGCACATGTCACAGAAACTCAAGGATTATATCCATGACTCAGTTAACTCAATTTCTCAAACAGAATTACATTGTGTGATGAATAAATTCTTGAGGTGTCAGAAAAGTGTGAAAAACAATGGCACACAGTTCTAGCATCTCCTTGTATGACATGACTGTGTACAAAATTTATTTGCATGTACTTTCAATTCAGTACTGCAGTAGTACACGGGCGACATCACATCAGATTTGCTGTGCAACGGAGCGCTCGTTGTCCGCCACCTACTGCATCGTGCATGCAGACTTCAGATAAATAGAACATCCTGTACACACTGCACAATACAAATAAATGTAATGATGGCTTCATTTTTGATGTTTAGACTTTGGTAATGGGTTTATTCTTATAGTACTTTACAGCATGATATAAATTATATTTTATTTTCATTTCTGAAACACAGGATACCTAGGTCTTTAATGACTGAGATAATAATTTCACTCTACAAAACTGTTGGTTGAGTAGAAAATAGGCAACACTGTTTAATAACAGAACTAAATCTGGATATTTCATCCTGGGCAAAAAATGAGAAGCAAAAACAATTAAAAAAATAGTGAACTACAGTGGTTGGTGCACCCATGGCAGCACCAAGGGGCGCTGGAATTTGAAACTAAAGGATATAAATGATGAATAAGGCTAGCAAAAGGTCACACATTCACACACAATACAGTTTTCTCCTCTATAAAACAGTTCTGTAACATATTAGTTTCTTCTAGCATATTGAATGTCAACATACACGGAGGATTCGTATTCTGCCATACTACTTTTTGTACTTTCTTTGGTAGCTTCCCTTATGACAATTAATTCATTTTTGTTCTCTAACAAAAGAATTTACCATTTTCAAGTGGTTCTTGGAGACCAACTAACCCCAATTGCACACTTATGGCAAGTAACCATCTCTTTAAATATGTCTTTGGTTGAATGCGACACTTGACAAGCATTCATGCATGACTGGAATGTGATCAGTACTTCTCAGTTTAAATATTGCAGTCACATTGTTTGATATGCTGGGGATAAATACTGTGTGTCCATCTTTATATTTCCCTTAATTTCCTTTTTCATCTTTCTTATGCACACACATATTTCCCATCCTCACTAGTGCAATGGTGCTGTACTTTTGTGGTACCCTGTTATCACCTTTTGTAGCTGCTTCAATTGCACCACATCCTCTCTCTCTACCCTTTTCCCCATTATTCCACAAGATATGCAATATTGCCTATGAGCCAATGTTTTTCTGGTGCACAAGGATCACAGATATACAATGAATTATTCTCTTCCCTCAGTGCCTTTCTACTGCCTGCTGTGTGAATCCTTTTTTGACTCTAAACAACAAGTCCTTCATGTTTATGTAATATGTTTCCTCTTGCTATGCATCCTTCAGTTTTACACCCAAGATTCTCCTTATCGCTCCCAGATATCATCTGCATACCTTTTTCACTCCTTATAGATAAATCCCATTGCACATGTATCTTTGCTCTACCTGTCTAGATCAATTCAGAGAAACATCCTTATCCCTAGCTAAAACCCAGTTCCACATCATGCTCCTGAAATTATGCCTAACCCATGGCCTTAATCTCTCACTTCCCCCTCACTTTTTTGCCACGAACTCCTCTGACAAGTATCCACTAAAATCTTGCCTCTCCTAATTTTCAACTCACCCTCCCCCTTCCCCCCAAACTCCCATCCAAACAGTCCCTGGTTACCTTTCAGGAGTTCCTTACCTCTGACATTGTTTCACCTTTTTTCCTAGTTCCTTTCACAACACAAAACCCTCATTAGAAGATAGGACAGCCACCCACAACCACAAAACAGGACCTTATCTGGTCATCCTACTTAGGGACTGAGGTTCCACCACTGTCTTGACAAACTACAGAGGTTGCATGAAAAAGTATCTGCCAACTGTTTGACTTCTCCACCTGAGAGGGCCATTCAGTAAGAAATGCAACACTTTTTTCTCAAAGACGGTTTTATTCATGATTTGAATACACCACATTGTTTCCAATTATTTGGCTATAAAACCCTATCTTTCAAATGATCTCCGTTCAATACTACAGTCTTAGCCACCTTAATGTGAGAGCTTGCGTGTTCTCCACGTAGTACTCCAATGGTCTGTGACTAAACCAAGTACTGGCTGTACTAATTCATTTCCCTTCATTAGCACTTTCCATAGAGTTCAACTTTCAGAGGGCCAAGGAGATGGAAGTCACAAGTTGCAAGATCCGGACTATGGGATAGATGAGGAAGAGCAGAGAATCTTTTACCCTAAACTCGCAGCCTAGTTTCCCACATCGAAGATGGAAATCGTTACTTTTACTGCCTCTTGCCTTGCCTTTACACCCGGATGGCTGCCACCTTCCTATTAACATCCACATGCCCATGGGCTTGTTAATGTCTAACACTAATACTCCTAATATCCTCCCATCTTCAAATGTGCTACCTCACTTCTTATGCATCAGTCCAACACAATCCTTATGCATTACTACTTCTCTGAAGGGAATATATTCAAACAATTCATAGTACAGCCATGGGCACCGACTTAGCCAACTTGTTTATGGGCCACCTAGGGGAACATTACAAACAAGCCAGATCTTAAACTACTCATCTTGTTCAGAGGCATTGATGGTATCTTGATGATCAGGATCCAGGACTGCCACATTCTATATTATTCCAAAATCTCAACACTTTATCCCAATACCGCCATTATGATAGCTGCCATCCCTTTCACACTAAAAAGTTCTCTCAAATACAGTCCGGCAACCATATATATATATATACACACACACACGAGGGCAGTTCAACAAGTAATGCAACACATTTTTTTTCTGAAACAGGGGTTGTTTTATTCAGCATTGAAATACACCAGGTTATTCCCCAATCTTTTAGCTACACAACACTATTTTTCAACGTAATCTCCATTCAATGCTACGGCCTTACGCCACCTTGAAATGAGGGCCTGTATGCCTGCACGGTACCATTCCACTGGTCGATGTCGGAGCCAACGTCGTACTGCATCAATAACTTCTTCATCATCCGCGTAGTGCGTCCCACGGATTGCGTCCTTCATTGGGCCAAACATATGGAAATCCGACGGTGCGAGATCGGGGCTGTAGGGTGCATGAGGAAGAACGGTCCACTGAAGTTTTGTGAGCTCCTCTCGGGTGCGAAGACTTGTGTGAGGTCTTGCGTTGTCATGAAGAAGGAGAAGTTCGTTCTGATTTTTGTGCCTACGAACATGCTGAAGTCGTTTCTTCAATTTCTGAAGAGTAGCACAATACACTTCAGAGTTGATCGTTTGACCATGGGGAAGGACATCGAACAGAATAACCCCTTCAGCGTCCCAGAAGACTGTAACCATGACTTTACCGGCTGAGGGTATGGCTTTAAACTTTTTCTTGGTAGGGGAGTGGGTGTGGCGCCACTCCATTGATTGCCGTTTTGTTTCAGGTTCGAAGTGATGAACCCATGTTTCATCGCCTGTAACAATCTTTGACAAGAAATTGTCACCTTCAGCCACATGACGAGCAAGCAATTCCGCACAGATGGTTCTCCTTTGCTCTTTATGGTGTTCGGTTAGACAACGAGGGACCCAGCGAGAACAAACCTTTGAATATCCCAACTGGTGAACAATTGTGACAGCACTAACAACAGAGATGTCAAGTTGAGCACTGACTTGTTTGATGGTGATCCGTCGATCATCTCGAACGAGTGTGTTCGCACGCTCCGCCATTGCAGGAGTCACAGCTGTGCACGGCCGGCCCGCACGCGGGAGATCAGACAGTCTTGCTTGACCTTGCGGCAATGATGACACATGCTTTGCCCAACGACTCACCGTGCTTTTGTCCACTGCCAGATCACCGTAGACATTCTGCAAGCGCCTATGAATATCTGAGATGCCCTGGTTTTCCGCCAAAAGAAACTCGATCACTGCCCGTTGTTTGCAACGCACATCCGTTACAGACGCCATTTTAACAGCCCCGTACAGGGCTGCCACCTGTCGGAAGCCAATGAGACTATACGAGACAAAGCGGGAATGTTTGAAAATATTCCACAAGAAATTTCCGGTTTTTTCAACCAAAATTGGCCGAGAAAAAAAATGTGTTGCATTACTTATTGAAAGCGCTGGCTGGTCGATAGATACACAAACAAACACAAACACACACACAAAATTCAAGCTTTCGCAACAAACTGTTGCCTCATCAGGAAAGAGGGGAAGGAGAGGGAAAGACGAAAGGATGTGGGTTTTTGGGAGAGGGTAAGGAGTCATTCCAATCCCGGGAGCGGAAAGACTTACCTTAGGGGGGAAAAAAGGACAGGTATACACTCGCGCACACACACACATATCCATCCACACATATACAGACACAAGCAGTGTGTGCGAGGGTATACCTGTCCTTTTTTCCCCCTAAGGTAAATCTTTCCGCTCCCGGGATTGGAATGACTCCTTACCCTCTCCCAAAAACCCACATCCTTTCGTCTTTCCCTCTCCTTCCCCTCTTTCCTGATGAGGCAACAGTTTGTTGCGAAAGCTTGAATTTTGTGTGTGTGTGTGTTTGTTTGTGTATCTATCGACCTGCCAGCGCTTTCGTTCGGTAAGTCACATCATCTTAGTTTTAGATATATTTTTCCCACGTGGAATGTTTCCTTATATATATATTTTCTGCTTGTGTCTGTGTATTTGCGGATGTGTGTGTGTGTGTGCGCGCGCGCGCGCGCGCGCGCGAGTGTATACCTGTCCTTTTTTCCCCCTAAGGTAAGTCTTTCCGCTCCCGGGATTGGAATGACTCCTTACCCTCTCCCTTAAAACCCACATCCTTTCGTCTTTCCCTCTTTCATGACGAAGCAACCGTTGGTTGCGAAAGCTTGAATTTTGTATGTGTGTTTGTGTGTATCAACATGCCAACACTTTCGTTTGGTAGATGATGTGACTTACCAAACGAAAGCGCTAGCACGTCGATAGACACACAAACAAACACAAACATACACACAAAATTCAAGCTTTCGCAACAAACTGTTGCCTCATCAGGAAAGAGGGGAAGGAGAGGGAAAGACGAAAGGATGTGGGTTTTTGGGAGAGGGTAAGGAGTCATTCCAATCCCGGGAGCGGAAAGACTTACCTTAGGGGGAAAAAAGGACAGGTATACACTCGCACACACACACACACACACACACACACACACACACACACACACACACACACACACACACACACACACACACACACATATTCATCCACACATATACAGACACAAGCAGACATATTTAAAGACAAAGAGTTTGGGCAGAGATGTCAGTCGAGGCGGAAGTGCAGTGGCAAAGATGTTGTTGAATGACAGGTGAGGTATGAGTGGCGGCAACTTGAAATTAGCGGAGACTGAGGCCTGGTGGGAAACGGGAAGAGTGGATATATTGAAGAGCAAGTTCCCATCTCCGGAGTTCGGATAGGTTGGTGTTGGTGGGAAGTATCCAGATAACCCGGACGGTGTAACACTGTGCCAAGATGTGCTGGCCGTGCACCAAGGCATGTTTAGCCACAGGGTGATCCTTATTACCAACAAACACTGTCTGCCTGTGTCCATTCATGCGAATGGACAGTTTGTTGCTGGTCATTCCCACATAGAATGCATCACAGTGTAGGCAGGTCAGTTGGTAAATCACGTGGGTGCTTTCACACGTGGCTCTGCCTTTGATCGTGTACAACTTCCGGGTTACAGGACTGGAGTAGGTGGTGGTGGGAGGGTGCATGGGACAGGTTTCACACCGGGGGCGGTTACAAGGGTAGGAGCCAGAGGGTAGGGAAGGTGGTTTGGGGATTTCATAGGGATGAACCAAGAGATTACGAAGGTTAGGTGGACGGCGGAAAGACACTCTTGGTGGAGTGGGGAGGATATCATGAAGGATGGATCTCATTTCAGGGCAGGATTTGAGGAAGTCGTATCCCTGCTGGAGAGCCACATTCAGAGTCTGATCCAGTCCCGGGAAGTATCCTGTCACAAGTGGGGCACTTTTGGGGTTCTTCTGTGAGAGGTTCTGGGTTGGAGGGGATGAGGAAGTGGCTCTCGTTATTTGCTTCTGTACCAGGTCGGGAGGGTAGTTGCGGGATGCGAAAGCTGTTTGCAGGTTGTTGGTGTAATGGTTCAGGGATTCAGGACTGGAGCAGATTCGTTTGCCACGAAGGCCTAGGCTGTAGGGAATGGACCGTTTGATATGGAATGGGTGGCAGCTGTCATAATGGAGGTACTGTTGCTTGTTGGTGGGTTTGATGTGGACGGATGTGTGAAGCTGGCCATTGGACAGATGGAGGTCAACGTCAAGGAAAGTGGCATGGGATTTGGAGTAGGACCAGGTGAATCTGATGGAACCAAAGGAGTTGAGGTTGGAGAGGAAATTCTGGAGTTCTTCTTCACTGTGAGTCCAGATCATGAAGATGTCATCAATAAATCTGTACCAAACTTTGGGTTGGCAGGCTTGGGTAACCAAGAAGGCTTCCTCTAAGCGACCCATAAATAGGTTGGCATACGAGGGGGCCATCCTGGTACCCATGGCTGTTCCCTTTAATTGTTGGTATGTCTGGCCTTCAAAAGTGAAGAAGTTGTGAGTCAGGATGAAGCTGGCTAAGGTGATGAGGAAAGAGGTTTTAGGTAGGGTGGCAGGTGATCGGCGTGAAAGGAAGTGCTCCATTGCAGCGAGGCCCTGGACGTGCGGGATATTTGTGTATTAGGAAGTGGCATCAATGGTTACAAGGATGGTTTCCGGGGGTAACAGACTGGGTAAGAATTCCAGGCATTCAAGAAAGTGGTTGGTGTCTTTGATGAAGGATGGGAGACTGCATGTAATGGGTTGAAGGTGTTGATCTTCGTAGGCAGAGGTACGTTCTGTGGGGGCTTGGTAACCAGCTACAATGGGGCAGCCGGGATGTTTGGGTTTGTGAATTTTAGGAAGTAGGTAGAAGGTAGGAGTGCGAGGTGTCTGTGGGGTCAGGAGGTTGATGGAGTCAGGTGAAAGATTTTGTACGGGGCCTAAGGTTCTGAGGATTCCTTGAAGCTCCGCCTGGATGTCAGGAATGGGATTACCTTGGCAAACTTTGTATGTAGTGTTGTCTGAAAGCTGACGCAGTCCCTCAGCCACATTCTCCCGACGATCAAGTACCACGGTCGTGGAACCCTTGTCAGCCGGAAGAATGATGATGGATCGGTCAGCTTTCAGATCACGGATAGCCTGGGCTTCGGCTGTGGTGATGTTGGGAGTAGGATTAAGGTTTTTCAAGAAAGATTGAGAGGCAAGACTGGAAGTGAGGAATTCCTGGAAGGTTTGGAGGGGGTGATTTTGAGGAAGAGGAGGTGGGTCCCGCTGTGATGGAGGACGGAACTGTTCCAGGCAGGGTTCAATTTGGATAGTGTCTTGGGAGTTGGATTATTAGGAGTGGGATCAGGATTATTTTTCTTCGTGGCAAAGTGATATTTCCAGCAGAGACTATGAGTGTAGGACAGTAAATCTTTGACAAGGGCAGTTTGGTTGAATCTGGGAGTGGGGCTGAAGGTGAGGCCTTTGGATAGGACAGAGGTTTCGGATTGGGAGAGAGGTTTGGAGGAAAGGTTAACTACTGAATTGGGGTGTTGTGGTTCCACATTGTGTTGGCTAGAATTTTGAGGTGTTGAGGGGGAGTGGAGCTGAAAGTGGGAGATTGAGTAGATGGGAGAGACTGGGTCTGTGTGCAATGAGAGGAGATTGAGGTTTGTTGGAAAGGTTGTGGAGGGTGAGTGAGTTGCCTTTCCGGAGGTGGGAAACCAGGAGATTGGATAGTTTTTTGAGGTGGAGGGTGGCATGCTGTTCTAATTTGCGGTTGGCCTGTAGGAGGATGCTATGAACAGCCGGTGTGGATGTGGGAGAGGAAAGACTGAGGACTTTGATTAGGGATAGGAGTTGACGGATGTGTTCATTGGCTGAGTCGATGTATAGCTGAAGGATTAGGAGGGTGAGGGCTATGGATTGTGCAGTTTGGAACTGGTATAGGGACTGATGGAAAGAAGGATTACAGCCAGAGATGGGAACTTTGAGTGTGAGGCCTTTGGGGGTAATGCCAAATGTCAGACAAGCCTGAGTAAATAAAATATGGGAGCATAATCTGGCTAGGATGAAGGCATGTTTGCGGAGGGAATGTAAATAAAATTTAATGGGGTCGTTGTAGGGATG
The DNA here is from genome assembly GCF_023898315.1 of Schistocerca nitens. Taxonomy (NCBI): domain Eukaryota; kingdom Metazoa; phylum Arthropoda; class Insecta; order Orthoptera; family Acrididae; genus Schistocerca; species Schistocerca nitens. The sequence continues at coordinate 509,840,650 of NC_064615.1, forward strand.
GTGTGAGGTTGACATGGTATTAGAAGGGGGAAAGGGTAACATGAGACTAAAGTGAAAATAAAAAAAATAAAAGAATAAAAAATAAAAAAAATAAAAGTGTATAGGGAGAGATAAAGGTGTGAAAAAAGTCGAAAAAGTGTTGGTTTGAGATGAGCTATGTTGATCCTGTGCTGAACTTAGGTTGGGGAACAATGATGGGTACAAAGGTGTCTGTATATGTGTGGATGAATATGTGTGTGTGTGTGCGCGCGCGAGTGTATACCCATCCTTTTTCCCCCCTAAGGTAAGTCTTTCCGCTCCCGGGATTGGAATGACTCCTTACCCTCTCCCTTAAAACCCACATCCTTTCGTCTTTCCCTCTCCTTCCCTCTTTCCTGATGAGGCAACAGTTTGTTGCGAAAGCTTGAATTTTGTGTGTATGTTTGTGTGTCTGTCGACCTGCCAGCACTTTCATTTGGTAAGTCACATAATCTTTGTTTTTAGATATATATTTCCTACGTGGAATGTCTCTCTCTCTCTCTCTCTCTCTCTCTCTCTCTCTCTCTCTCTCTCTCTCTATATATATATATATATATATATATATATATATATATATAGAGGGAAACATTCCACGTGGGAAAAATATATCTAAAAACAAAGATGATGTAACTTACCAAACGAAAGCGCTGGCACGTCGATAGACACACAAACAAACACAAACATACACACAAACAAACACAAACATACACACAAAATTCAAGCTTTCGCAACAAACTGTTGCCTCATCAGGAAAGAGGGAAGGAGAGGGAAAGACGAAAGGATGTGGGTTTTAAGGGAGAGGGGAAGGAGTCATTCCAATCCCGGGAGCGGAAAGACTTACCTTAGGGGGAAAAAAGGACAGGTATACACTCGCACACACACACATATCCATCCACACATTACAGACACAAGCAGACATATTTCAAATATGTCTGCTTGTGTCTGTAATGTGTGGATGGATATGTGTGTGTGTGCGCGAGTGTATACCTGTCCTTTTTTCCCCCTAAGGTAAGTCTTTCCGCTCCCGGGATTGGAATGACTCCTTCCCCTCTCCCTTAAAACCCACATCCTTTCGTCTTTCCCTCTCCTTCCCTCTTTCCTGATGAGGCAACAGTTTGTTGCGAAAGCTTGAATTTTGTGTGTATGTTTGTGTTTGTTTGTGTGTATGTTTGTGTTTGTTTGTGTGTCTATCGACGTGCCAGCGCTTTCGTTTGGTAAGTTACATCATCTTTGTTTTTATATATATATATATATATATATATATATATATATATATATATATATATATATATATATATATATACACACACACCACCAACGGTGTGTGGCAGAGGGTAGGTTGCACCACTACTAATCATTTACCTTCCTGTTCCACCCGCAAACAGAATGAGGGAAAAATAACAATACATATACCTCCACACAAACCGTAATTTCTACCTTACATTCATGCCCTTTACGCAAAATGTTTGTTGGCAGCAGCGGAATTGTTCTTCAGTCAGCTTCAAATGATGGTTCTCAAAATTTTCTCAATTGCATTCATCGAAAAACACATGCCTTTCCTGGAGGGATTCGCATTTGAGTTCCCAAACCATCTCCGTAAAGCTCACATGTTGACAGATAACACACAGTCTAATAAAATGCAGTACTCAGTCACCTGTACAATAAGTGCCACACATTGGAAGGAAGGAATATTGGCTTTAACGTCCCATTAACAATGAGGTCATTACAGATGGAGCACAAGCTCAGACTCTCTCAAGGATGGGAAAGGAAATAACCAGTGCCCTTTCAGAACCATCCCAGCATTTGCCTTGACCAATTTAGGGAAATCACAAAACCTAAATTTGGATGGCTGGACGCAGGTTTGAACTGTCATCCTTCCGAATGAGAGTCCAGTGTGCTAACTACTGTGCCACCTTGCTCGGTAAACACATTGAAAGGTTTAATCATCAGATCAAGCAGCCACGCTTTGGAGGACTGTGGCGTATGCAAAGATAAGTAAGAAGAACCTCAACCCATCAACATGGCTGTGTTGAGGGCTTTACTACTTACTGTATGTCACTTCCAGCCACTCATCCTCCAGTGATGCAAGAAATTTTATCTGAACAGCAAAGTGATTGCAACTAACTGAGGATCGTGACACACCTCCTTGGCTGCTACATCTCCCCTTTCATTCCACACAATACCCATGTGCCCTGGCACACCCCCAACCACTGTATTTGGAGGAGGGCGTCCTGGATATTATGAACTGCTTTATCCATTTGGTACAAGCATTGTAGAAAATGAAGGGCACTCAGAGAATCAGAACAGACAAGAAATTTAGTACTCTAATGACATCTCGCATGCTCCAGTGCCCAGATCAAGTATAAATCCACATGGAAGACAGACAAATCTTGAGGCTGTCTGACCCTGAGGATACGATCAGGGAAAACCACAGCAACCAATAGAGTCCTCCTGTTTCGATCCACTTGTAAAGACAGCTGTAGAGTTGTGATGCTCAGTTAAAATGTCCTTACATAATGTGTTAAAAACATGTGCAGGAGTGCAACCTCTTCTGTACTGCACTAAACACAAAATTACTCTGGGTGGATCCCGAACAGCCTTGTTGCTTGCAGATGATTGGAGAAACGCCGTTCCAGAGGCAGACGAGCAACAATATGGTATGCAAGTGAATTCAGAGCTGCGAGGAACTTGCATACCTGAGGCAACAAGAGGAGTTGCTATCAGATTGTAAGAGGTGGCTTAACAGCCTCAAGACAGAGATTGGGCATGGGTGCACGCGCACACGCACATATACCCGCAGAAAACTGAAAATCCATCATGCCACCCACTCCTCTAATCTTTACACTGTAAAATGCAAGTGGCGAGTCAGTGTTGCAACACTGGAGGAGGAACAAAAAACAGCAAAATCACCAACAAATAAGGAGCATTGTACAGGACTCCTCCCCACACATGTGATACTGTTTATGGCTTTGGCAAAGTGGGTAACACAAAGCAGTGCCCTGAGGGACACCATTCCCCTGCTTGAAACGATCTGACAAGAGTGTTAGCAACAGTGGACCTAAAAGATTATTTAGACAGGAAAAACTGTATGAAAATGGAGAGGTAGCCACGAAAGCCCCACTAATGAAGTTACTCCATTACTAAGATAGTGATGTTTACACAGAAAATCCTGCTTAATAGCCACCTCTGCAGAATCAGGTCGTCGACAGTGAATCTAAATCTCTGAACCACAATGAGAGTGGCTAAGGAATTGTTTAGTCTCTAGCAACCAGACCAGATGAGAGTTAAACATCCACTCCTAAGGTAGGTGTTAGACTCAGAATTGTTGGATCTGTCTCTCTCTACAATCACATGGTAGAGGTGAAACACCACATCATGGCTGACATTAGCAGTAGTCTTTGCAAAATAATCTGCCACCATCTGAGCGATGTCTCTGGGCATTGTTTGGAGACAACCCTATTCCTGCTCTGCTGCTATTAGTACATGACTGTGGTTGTTGGAAATCCTCCTGATGGCTTCCCATACTTTTGTAGAATGTGTGGAACGGTTGATGGAGTCCAGGAACACTTTCCATGACCTTTGCTTGCTCTCCTTCATTACATGTTGAGCCTTGGCTCTTGTGACCCAAAAGGCCATAAGGTTGTCTGCTGCTGTGTGATATTTAAATCCATGGAGAGCAGCACACCTGTCCCGGATTACTGAGTAGCACTCACCGGTCCATCAAGATACAGGTTGCCTTCTATGATGACTTTGGGGTGGATGAGCCAGCAGCATGATGGATCACTCGTGTAATGTGGTGCACCCATTCCTGGAAACTGTTGCGGTGTCCAGACACAACCAGCTAGCTGAACAGGGTCCAATTAGCCCTGCTGACCATCCCTTTTGGTGGCTTCTGTTCTGGCAAAGCTTCACCCAGTAGATGGATCCACAGTGAGATGTGGTCACTGGAATGGAGGTCATCAGCTGCTTCCCACTGAGTGGTGTCTGCAAGGGCGGGAGAGCAGAATGTAAGGTGTCAGGAGTTTCAGCTCCTCCATATGTGTCCTGATATGTTCTATTGTAATATGGGAGTCATCTTATCACTGGGGTAGCAATTTTATCCTGTGTTTCTGCCGGGGAGAGGAGCAGACACTAGGTGGAGGCTCAGTCTTGGGGCACGACAGTGGCTCCAGTCTGACATCAAGGTCCATTGGCTCTACAGAAGAATCCTGAGGAACATCAGAGAGAATGACGTCGACATCGTCAGATTGCTTAATTCTTGACTCCGTCAAAGACGGAAGCTTTGCCTTTGATTTTTTGCACTGGGTAGGCGGTAGTAGTGGCAGCACCGGACAGTGTACCCGACTGAATCTTTGAAGGGGAAGGAAGCTCTGCAACTTTGGCAACATACCCTCTTCTGAAGTTCTGAGGAGAGTTACAGGTGTAAGTAACTGCAACAGCACAAGCACATTGACAAATGGAGGTACTAGAGCTAACACTAGCAACTTCTATTTATGGAGCAGCACTGGCTTTCTGCACTGGCTCTTTAAGAACCGAAGCAAAGGAGGTAGCGAATGATGGGGTCAGCAAGGCTTCATGCATCTTTTTGGCCTCAACACACAGGATACACTTTGTTGCCTTATGCTCTTGTTCTTCCATTTTTTTAAGATATATGCTACAGTCTCAACTCCATGCAGGATGAGCCCCAGAGCAATTCAAATACATCAAAGGAGAGGAGCAAGTGACTCCTTCATGGGCCACCTTATCACAGTTGCTGCAAGTAGCTTCACCAAGTAGCTTCACTATGACACCCAAGTGTAGTATGCCCAAACTGCTGGCATTTAAAACAGAACATTGGGTTGGGGGGCATAAGCCCGCTCACTTATGTGAAGGAACCTGCCTGAACATGCTCAGGAAGTTTCATGCTACTGAATGTCACGATAAGGGAGGCAGATTTTACAGGATCCTCATCCACATTCTTCATGCTATTTTGCACGTTGACCATACCTTCCGGAGCAAACTCCTTTTTCAGTTCCTCCTTGGGAATGTCCACCAGGTCCCTGCACATCATAACTCCTTTGCTGTAACTAAAGGTGATGTGTAGCTCAGTTGCTATGGCATATCCCCAAGGCACTGAGCTTTCTTGAGGTTCTTAAGTTGGTGGGAAATGGAAGTTTCCACCTACAGTGTCCCATTATGCAATTGCCTGCCTGATTTTAGAGTGTCCTTTAAGCCTTTTTGAATATAGAAAGGTGAAACTTCCTCGAAGCTGCCCTCTTTCCTTTTCAGTATTAAAAACATTCCGATTACCAGCATGGATTCTGTTACTAGAGACAAAATAACTCCCAATTCAGGATGACCGACCACAATAGCCCTCTTGTTTGATGGAGTGTCGGTACCTACCAGCAGCCCATCCTTTCCGCCGAGAGAAAGAGAGAATTTTAAAAAGTCCCACAATATAGGGAAATAAAGACAGAGCCCCACATGCCTAGGTAAGCCTCATACAACTGAGGTGCAGCAGGTTCCTCAGAGGATGCCCGCTAATGACTGTTCCACCTGAACAGCCATGCATCTTATCAGCGCACAGCACGTGAGACCCTTTCTATTTATTTTTTTAAAATATATGCAGCTTTTTATCATTGTCATGATCCGTGTGGTAAAGCCGATCTCCATTCCCTGTGACACACAATGTTCCGCCATTGTGCTGCACAGTGGTCACTGAAGCATGGCCTGAGCTTATGGTAACAGAGGAGTGCTGGCGCATACGAGTCCCAGCTCAGGAACCACAAGGTGTCAGGCCTGTACCCAGAAAATGAATACTGAGCCCAGAGGGCCACTGAAAGTTCACAAGATATCATTTGAGAAAAGGGCAAGCTGAGTTACACCTGAGTGATGCTTTCTAAAACTGAGATGATCTGTGGACAGAAGCTTTTCTGTTAAGGAAATTTATGATATTCGTACTGAGAATGTGTCCAAGAATTCTGCTGTAAATCAATGTTTATGATATTGGTTTGTAATTTTGTGGGTCAGTTCTTTTATCCTTCTTATATACAAGAGTGACCTGCACTTTTTTTCCAGACATTTGAGACACTGCACTGGGCGAGAGATTTGTGACAAATACAAGCTAAGTAAGGGGGTTAATGCCATAGAGTACTTTTTGTAAAAGCGAACTGGGATTCCATTGGGAGCTGGTGACGTATTTGTTTTCAACTCTTTCAGTTGATTCTCTACACCAGAAATTCCTATTACTATGTCCTCTGTACGGGAATCTGTACGATGCTCCAATGACAGTACATTGGTACAATCCTCCTGCGTGAACAACTTCTTAAATGGGAAATTTAAAACGTCAGCGTTCCTTTTGCTATTATTTATTGCCACATCATATTAGTCAATGATGTTACTGGATAGAAGCCTTTGACCTGCCTAGCTATTTTACATAGAACCAGAATTTTCTCGGCAAGATCTTTTGCTATGGTACGACAGAGGTATTAGTTTATGCTTCGCACATCAAACTTGACAGTTGCACAAATCTCTGCTGAATTTCGCCTGTCATCACTTATGTATTCACTTTTGAAACAAGAGTGCAAACAGCCTTTGCTTCCTCAGCATTTTCTGATTCTGTTATCAAACTATAGTGGGTCTTTCCCATCCTTAATTCACCTACTCAGCACATACTTTCCCAGAGCGCAACTTACAATTTGTTTAAACTTTGGTTGTAATTCCTCTACTTCAATCATATTGGCACTAAATTATGTCCATTCACTGCCCAAGTGGGATGCTGGCAACTGCTTATCTGCTCCTACTAACAAAATTACTCTCCTAGCCCTTTCCATTAGTTTGCCAACTTTAGCAAGTAGTGTCACTATGATGACATCATGCTCGCTAATCCCTGTCTCCATATTGAGACCACTGATGCAGTCAGGTCTGTTTGTAACTAAAAGGTCTCAAATACTTCCACTGCACATGGACTGTCTAATTAGCCACTCAAGACAGTGTTCGAAAGTAATTCACACAATTGCTTGTCCGTTCCTCCTGCAATGAATCCATTGATTCAGTAGATTAAAGTCACCTCCTACCAATATTGGATGAACTGGGTATTTCCACACCAATGAGCTTGGAGTTTTCTTGAGTGACTCAAACTATCATGACAGAATTGGGTGGCTGGCAAAAACACCCAACAATTAACCTGAATTCATTTAAGACCCGTTATACATGTCCAAATAACTTTGCAGTTTCACTAAAAATGTACCTCATTAGAGGTATTTTTGCAGACTGCAAAGAACACAGCCTCTCCTATGGGATACAACCTGTCTTTTCAATGTACTTTCCATGGCTTGCTAAATATTTCAGAGCTTTATTATGAACTGCCTATTTACGGATAAAACTTTGACAGTCTAAGTGTGTTTAGTCCGAACAATGTCCAATTTTGCTATTTGCATGTCACTGGTGATTGTCCAACAGAGTACCTCAAACTCCCATGCTCAATCAACAAGTACTCTTGCTACTCAAGTAGCCGATTCCGTTGTGTAGTGCCCCCTTATCAAGGGGAGTCCTTCAGCTCTCCAGCCAATAATGCAAAACCAGAATTCTGCAGCCAAGACTGTCACAGAGTCAACAAAACCCTTTGGCTGAGACCCTCTATTTGGCTTCAATCAAAGGACCCCAATCAACTCTGGGAACAATGCTATAAATTATGAGCCCTGCTTGCAACTGCACATGAGGCCAGTGGTCTTTACCACTTCTGCCAGCCAGCCAACCAGCCATGTGAACTGAAGATGGCCTTAGAACCCAGCAACAGGCGTTATTGGTACTGACGTGAGCCGCAACTTGCAAATGACTGACTGCACCCTGCACACTCGATAGCTGCAGGCAAGGCCTTCACCATATCTCGGATGATGAACCCTGGAAGACATACCAAGTGCACATGGTTTTCTTTCCGCCCCTGAATGCTACTTCCCTAAGAGGCTCCTTAACACCCCCAACATCTGAACTTGTGAAACTAGTAAAACACCTCCCCAGTGTGCCTGCTTGGATCCTGCTGAAGGAGTGGCTACATTTCCACTCTCACAGTAACTGGTGGGGCCAAATGGCCAGCCTCCACATTGGCCTTCTGTCTAAAATGAAGTGACTGTGTTACCAGCCACTACTCTGCCTGCAGTGAGGGCAGATCCCCCAAGACAGGTCGACTGGAATGTGCCACAGCAGCAGAGCCCATACGCGAAATAAAAGTCATCTGAGGTGTTCTACGTGATGAATCAGATGTGCCATCACTGCTACAACCCAAGGCAGCACCCTGAGGATGGCTGACCTAAGCCAAAAGCACCTTCATCTGTTTGCAAATTGAAGCCAACTACTCCTGTATAGGCACACAACACGGACACATCCTGTCCACCTCAGCACTACTGATGAACACACAAAAAGCTAAATATGTAACTTGCTGATCTGCAAGTGCCCAGCAGGCAACTGTTCGAAGCAGAACAACAAACAAACAGATGCTGGCTCTTCAAAACAAACAACTGAATAACAGCTGTACCACAAACTACCTGCATTTACACCTTTAAGTTACAAAATATGAGATTACACCTCTCAAATAGAAAAACACACACAGAATTTAAGATATATACTACTAAGATTACATAGAAAAAGCTAAATATGTAACTTGCTGCTCTGCAAGTGTGTGGCAGGTGACAGCTGAATCTGCACAGAAGCAATGATGAGCAATTCCTTACCCAGGTCTAAGACCTAAGACCTTCACAGACAGGCATTCTCCTCCAATCCCAGTCCATAAACAGAACCATTGTTAATTTTTTATTTTAAGGGTGGTTAGTCTCATTAAAAGAAGCCTCACGACTAAGAACAGCTCTGCTGCCACACACCTCATAAGCTACAGAGGTAATTAAAATGCCAGTGTTTCCGACTCATCACACTGAAAATGTGATTCAACACATTGAAAATGAAGTTCTAAATTCTGTTGTCTTTAAAAAGTATCGTGAAATATACATCACATTGCAGACACCAGACAGCATACTTTTCGAGTTGTTGTTTCATAAATTTTGTCAGGTACCTGCCATCATATAGAATGTAAAACAACTCAGATTATTTCTTCTTTTTTATTTGTTGAGATTGTTATCTTCAGAAGGAAAAGTATCAGTTTTCAAGTAACTGTGTTTGTTCTTGTTGAAAGGAAGACAATGAGGTAACACGCTCTTGCTCATTGTGGGAGCAATTCATTTACTGCAGGAACCTTTATATCTTTGTCCCAATCATGCAGTTGCATAATAAACTGGAACAGATGTGCTATTATTGATGATAGTTCATTCCACTGCCTCCTCAGCTGCTTGCTCATATCGCCTCCTCATCTGCTTGCTCATATCGCTACTCACCAAACAGGAAATAGTTCATATTGTTGGATTCTCAAAAAATGATTCAAATGGCTCTGAGCATTATGGGACTTAACTTCTGAGGTCATCAGTCCCCTAGAACTTAGAACTACTTAAAACTAACTAACCTAAGGACATCATACACATCCATGTCCGAGGCAGGATTTGAACCTGCGACCACAGCGGTCACGCGGTTCCAGACTGTAGCACCTAGAACCACTCGGCCACCCCGGCCGGCTGTTGGATACTCCCATCGCTGCTTGGGTCATACTCATACTGTCCATTTAAAAAGCTACATTACTGTAAAACACCCATACTTCACTGATAGTTTCTATGATTCTAAGAGTGTTTCTGCAACTCAGTTTTAATTCCCTGTTTTATTGTTCCCAACCAAATCAATAAAAATTTACTTTATATTGTAGCAGAAGAAAAGATTTCATAAATTTTTGATGTTCTAAAAAGGCTGTATAATTCACATTGTTTACACGATCCCATTAAGTTGAGGACTATAATTGAAACACTGGCTTTTTTTACAAAATAAAACACTCATTTTGCATTTAAATTTTAATGCATACGTAAACACCACAGTCACAGTGAAAAAGTGGAAAACCACAGTGTGTACTTACTAGGAGAAGTGAAAACTGGATTGTTTTCAAAATTTGCAAATGAAGGTATGGTGGTAGTACTGGTTGGTGTAAACTGCGAAGAAGAACTGAACGGATCTGAGGGTCCAAAGTCAGCCAGAAATCCAGATGTTTTGTCAGGAGTGAACATGTTGTCTGACGAGGTTACATTTGATGTCTGTAAGATTATAATATAAACTAAATTTTTAGATTTCAGATAAATTAATATTACATGTAAAATGAACAGGTGCATTACTCCTAACTTGAAAAATCACTACTTACATTTATATTAAGAGACGCTGGTTTGGCTTGGGAAGAAATGACATTAGTAAGTGGCTTAGTTTCAGGTATGGAAGTCATTGGGGTTGGAGTTGATGTTCGTGAGTGATTTTGTGTTCCTGGTGGTGAAAAAGTGATGGGACCATTTTTTGATGATACTGATGGCTCCAAATAATATCTGAAATGAATCAACACAATTTTGATTAACTCAGATTTGAAAAATGGAAAACACACCTGTTCCTCTAAGGTGGAAAAATGAAATAATATTCTTACCTCTTCTTTTCATACTTAGCTATCATAAACTCTTTGACCTGCTGCTCATCTTTGGTATCTTGCGAGTGGTTTGGATCAAATAAACCCAACCATACTCGCCGACAGTACTAAAACACAAACAATTTACATCAGTGACATGTATTCAACATTTGCAGCATAACTGCATGCAAGATAATGAAAGCTAAAAGTAAACATTAATTTTTCATAACATATACACATTTTAACACTAATGTAAACGTATGTACAAGTTGTTTTTGCAATGAACAACAATAAAGCAGAATTGACTCATTAATCTTCAAATTGCATGTAACATAACTTTAACAAAGGGAATCATCAGTCAGGTACTGGAGCCAATGAATGAACAAGTTACTTACTGTATTGAGGGGAAATACCAACAGGTTAAAAAAAGTAAATAAATTTGATAGAAACAGTGTGTTCTTCATTCAACTTAATGAATATCAAAATCAATATTTGTTTTTATGTTAACAGGGTAAGATAAGCATTATTGCTTTACATTAACATCAGAACATTTAAAGGAAATTACAATCTTCGCACAATCAATGGCATTGGTAATTATTATTTACATACAATTAGTCACAACTTTTCTTTTATAAATGACTGGTGTTGCCAAGTGGTCATTCCAGTGACGCATCTACAGCAGTACTCTTCAAGCCAAAGTTCCAATTCATGATTTTTATAAAACAGTTCCCTGTCAAAGGGCTTTATTTATCATTTGCTTTGATTTTCCGAGGGTTTGTACGTTCACCTTCTCAAACTTTGCAAACCCCACTAACCGTATTTCTCTGCCACGGCATTTGTGTTGCTACAGACCACAATGAAGGCACCATGAGCTCACGAGATTACCAAATCTGTAGTTGGTCTACAGATCTCTCCCACATAATGGCCACACAGTGTCCTAGATAACAGGAGTACGTCTTGAGCCGTATATGGGCTTAGGCAGAACAACTGCCTGTATATTTCTATTCAGGTTCAAATTTTCCTAACGTTACAGTCGTTATCATTATATGCAATATACAAGGGAGGACGTAATATGGTTGTCATGGAATTGTGCTCAGAGTTTTCAGAAGTCTGTGATGTATCTCTTACCTGTATCATTTAGAAGATAAAGGATTCAAATCCCTGCCCAGCCAATCATATTTACATTTCCTGTAGTTGAAAGAAATGGGAAAATTGTTCATCTGAGAAGGACATGGCCTAATCCTTGGCAATTTTTGTTATACCTGAGCATGTGCTCCATCTCTAATAACCTCATTATTGATGGGCCACTGAACCTCAGTTTTCCTTCCTTCCTCTTGTACCATCTTCCAGCGAAGATTGTTGAGCATTTCTGTGAAATTTTCACACTGACCAAACAAAGGATGCAATCACACAATATCAGGTCTTTTTGCCTATTTATATGCAAGACATTACACTGGCCTGCCAATGAAAAACTGGCTGCCATTTTTTGCACAGTGTGTTGATCATCCACAAGTTGAGCAAGTATATGAAGTCTGAAAGACTTGTGGGGCAAGTTACAAAGTGTTTTACCACCTGCTCTCAATTGGGTATGTACAGGGACAAGCAACACAGCCCACCACTTGTGACACCAGGGATGGCCAAGTGCAAGATCTGTATACAGTGCATATCACAGTTAGTAACTAAAGCTGACAAGGGTGAAAGTGAACAGGGGAAAAGAGGGGAGGGCGGGGGGAGGTGGTGCACCAAATTGTAAATCACTTCTGTGTATTAATGTTGTCAAACTGGCCCTCGCTCATATGACTGAAAAAAAGTCCAATTTGCATGACTGGGTAGACAAATGGCTTGTCAGTAATCCCATTCCTTCAGTTCCTTTCATCATGTCCTGAACTTCATATCTCAGTGTCACTTACCATTTATTATCAGTTGCAGCTGCAGTTCACCTATAACATTCCTCAAGTCAAATCATAAAGCAGATTGGACACAGCCATGACCACATTAGCCCACATAATGTCATATTTGGAAATATCTGCATTGCAGCATTATTTGCCCATTAACAGAGGAACTGAAACAAAACCTCACAAGGGTACAGTCCCTTGTTACTTTGCAAACACCAGATTCATCAGCTTGCAACCCAAATGCATAGGCTCACGACAGCTGGTTCCGGTTGAGTTTAGTATTGTCTGGAAGAGAGTTTATTCTCATGGCCTCTGCAGCAGAGGACCCCAATTATGAGGTAGCTGCTCCCAAGACCTTTCTGGACAGGCAAGGAGATAGTGTTGCAGCTAACCAAGTAAATCTACAATTTTGTAATACAGTGATCATGGGCTGGGATGTTACACCTGCCGGTATATGGTTCCGACTTTATAATTAGACTGTTATCATTAATAAAAGAAAAAAAAATTATCTACATCAGAAGAATCAAAACTATAAGGTTATCAAATGAAGCAGATAAGGGAGACACAGGAATAATGGATCAACAAATCATTGGAAGCTGGGTTCTCAGATAGCATCTCGAGTGTCTAAGTGTCTGTGTGTAATAAGACTCATTTCTGACTCAATTGGGTATCTGCGGGATTAACTGTAGACCAACCCACAGCAAGTAATTAATTATACGAGTTTAACCAAATGGCCAACAGCTTGAAACAAAAACAAAAGTGTGAGCAAGGTAAAGTACCGATGAAATGAGAGATTGAATGAAAAGAAGAGGAATTTAAATATGAGAAAGAAGAAGATTCATAATTAAGGTGAAGGTAGATGACCATAAAAGCTTTTGCAACAAATTATTAGATGAATGTAAGAGAAGGGTAATTGAGCATAGATAACAGTGTGAATAAATATATGGTAAACATACATACAAAAAACAAAGATGCTGTGACTTACCAAACGAGAAAGCACTGGTAGATAGACAATAAAAAACACACAAACACTCACGCAAATTTCAAGCTTTCGCAACCCAAGGTTGCTTCATCAGGAAAGAGGGAAGGAGAGGGAAAGACGAAAGGATGTGGGTTTTAAGGGAGAGGGTAAGGAGTCATTCCAATCCCAGGAGCGGAAAGACCTCCTGGGATTGGAATGACTCCTTACCCTCTCCCTTAAAACCCACATCCTTTCGTCTTTCCCTCTCCTTCCCTCTTTCCTGATGAAGCAACCTTGGGTTGCGAAAGCTTGAAATTTGTGTGTGTGTGTTTTTTTTATTGTGTCTATCTACCTGCACTTTCTCGTTTGGTAAGTCACAGCATTTTTGTTTTTTTATATATATTTTTCCCACGTGGAATGTTTCCCTCTATTATATAAATATATGGTAAGATACAATAAAAATGTTCTTGGTTTACAAGCATCATCACTTTGAATAAAACACTTGAGCTTTTGACACCTGTTTCTGGTATCATTATCAGTAGTTCAAACCAATGGCTGCTAAGATATACTGCTTATATAGATGCAATGGCAGCATCTGGAACCTTCCAGAGAGGGATGGAGCGATGCATGCACAGAAGACAAGTTAAGCAGCTCCACAGAGCTTCGTGACCAAGTGACACCAGATGATGCGAGGGGCCACCACCACGTTTGAAACTGCCATTCCATCATCCCTACAAGTGCCAAGCCTCCATCTCTGGTTTCACTCAAAGTCCAAAGCACACCCCCATGCCCTACTAATTGGGTATCCCTGGTCTCTTAAAATTATTGTGTTTAACCCAATTTCAGCCAATTCTTTTGTAACAGAATCCCAATATCATGATGTTTAGTTCAAATCTTTCATCTTCTCAAATCTTACTTCGTGTCAATTTCCTAGACAATGTTCAACTCATGGCCGACTTCTGAAGTTCCCTTTGTTTAATATGTTGTTAATGCTCCGCACAATGCTCAGCAACAGTTCTAATAGTTTGATCTATATAAGTGCTACCTTCGAAGGGGCCACCATACACACCACGAACTCTAAGACTTATGTTGCTTTTAAAGGAGTGTAACAATATCTTATCTTGGAGGTAGAATGAAACACTGGTCTCAGTCCATGTCTCTTCAGCACTCATCCTATCTTGCCTGCAGTTACTTCACAGTACAGAAGGAATGCAGTCAGCTTGGCTTCTTCCACCAATTCAGGAGTCAACTTGTCGGTGGCACCTTGTAGCTTTTTCAGTTTCTTCTTTGCTATAAAAATTTGCTCTAAATGTGTGCTTCAAGTGCTGAAATTCAGATTTCAGCTGGTTGTCATCAGAAATAACTGTTGCCTTGTATACTAACATGTTCAAACCTGCTTTATTGTGTGCAGGGTGGTGAAAACTGTTGGGCTTTCCAGTACCAGTCAGTGTGTGCACATTTCTTGTACAGCAAATGACCAAGCCTGCCTCCTGCCCTCCCTGGAATAAAACATCCATGAATGGAAGCTTGCCACCCCTCTCCAACACTACAGTAAATTTAATATTGGGATGGACACCAGACACATGGTCAATGAACTACCACATTGCACTGCCTAGAAAACTGGCATAAAATAAAATTTGAGAACATCAGAGTTTTGGCTCAAACACCATCATATTTGGATTCTGGTATAAAAGAAGCAACTGAAATTAGAATAAACAGCAACAATTTTAACAAAGACCAGTGGTACACACTTAGTTGGGCATGAGTGCAGGGTTTTCGTCATTGAACGAAAACAGAGATGGAGGCTTGATGTTTGGAGGGATGCAGGAGCAGCAGTTACAAACGAGGTGCTGGTCCCTCGCGCCATCTGATGTCACTCAGTCCCGCAGTGGGAAAGAGCAGCTACGAGCTGCCCAGTGAACCTTCTGCACATTGATTACTCCAGCCTTCTCTGGAAGGTTACAGACGCAGCCATTAGGTTGGTTGGGTGATTGATATGGAGGAGGGGACCAAACAGTATTGTCATCGGTCCTATGAGCTAAGATGACAGAAACCAAGGGAGGAACACCACAAACAGCACAGTCGAGCCACAGGGAAGGGATAATGTGCAAACAAAGAGGGAAAAGGGATTTCAGGGCAGCAGGAAGGGAAAGAACAGAATCACAATACAATGGGGACAACACCAGGGGAAGAAGACATATGAAAACAGGTAACAAAGCAGCACAACATACCAGACAAAATGTAGGGAAATGGTGGGGATAACCTGGCTGGTGTGGAGGCAAGGTCAAGGCCTCCATAATCAATGCCTACATTAACTGAGGGACTCAAATTCCAGACGAAAATTCGAGGACTTATAGCTGAGAGTACATACTACGTTAGTGAAGGAAATCAGGATACACATAACTATGTGAGGTTCGTCCGCAAACACCACAGACAAGGAAGGTGAGAAAGCATATTGAGTGCAAAGAGCCAAAATGCGGCAGCAGTCCAGCTAAATATGGGTCACTGTGAACAGAGCCCGCAATTACAAAGGGGGCAGTGGGGGGGGGGGGTAGATTGGGGAGGTGGTGGGAGAGCTCAATACTGAGTAAAAACCCATGGGTCAACCTAGTATGGCCAAAATGAAGATGGCAGAGGATGGTAGATTCCTGTTGGGAGAGGCATAGGGGAGACTGCCACATAGTGGTAGTTTCCTTGATGGTGCAAAGTCTATTAGACAGGGGGGCTGCCTACCAAGTCAGCTGACAATTTGAAGTAAAGCCACAAATCCCCCATCGGTGTGTCAGGAGAATGGGGGGTAGTTGGCCAATGTTCCAGCCAGATGATCAGCAAGTTCATTACCTGGGATACCTATGTGACCAGGAAGACACAGGAAATCGACCAAACAAGCTGCATCACCAAAATCAGTGAGAAGGTCGTGGAAAGCAGATACCAAGGGATGGCGGGAAAAACGTCGAGTGATAGCCTTGAAGGCCACTCATTGAGTCCGTACATAACAAAACTCGGGTGACGGACCGTTTAATAAAACAGAGGGCCCGACAGATGGCCATAAATTCTGCAGTAAATACTCCACACATGGGAGGCCACAGATGGTGTTGGTGCCAACAGAAGATGTGAAGGTATACCCAACATGAGCAATGGATTTAGAGCTGCCTGTGTAAAAAACAATGGCATTCTGAAACTTCTGTAAGAGCATTCGGACAAACAACAGGACACCATTGGAGGCTTTCGGACCTCAAAAAAGATCCATCTGAATGTGTGGCCAAGGAACTAATCAATGGGTTGGCTGGGAGAGAACATGGGGAAAAGGACAAGGTGGGGATATAGAACTCACGGCGGAGAGAAGCGTGGCAGAGCCCAACAAGTAACCCGAGGGTGGGCAGCGGGTGGGCGACAGCCCGAAGCCGTGAAAAGAATAGAACAGGAGGGGGTGAGCAGAGGAAGAGCAGATAGTGATGGCACAGGAGAAAGGAGCCGGGACCGCTGAATCTAAAGGAATTCCAGTGTCAACCAGAAGACTATCAACAAAGCTAGTGTGAAACACACCAGTGGCTAAACAGATACCACGATGGTGCACCAGGTCCATGAGCAGCAGCATGGAAGCAGCAGCTGATCCATTAAGTTGACAACCATAATACAGACGAGATGGCATTAATGACCGGTAAAGGCAAAGATGGGTCGAACGACACATGCCCCAAGAGCTGTAGAAAAGGAAGCGAAGAACATTGAGTTTATGCAAACAGATGTCGGATATGGGGCAACTAAGTAAGCTTGTTGTAAAAAAAGAAGAAAGGCCACAAGTCCATAGATAATATAGAACTGTGTGGAACGCCATTCTCCTGGGTCGGCGGAGAGCTAAGGACAGTGCCAACCCGGACTCTGAATGACCATTGGGAAAGGAACTGGAGAATAAAAATCAGGAGGGGCCCAGGGATCCTACTTAGGGAATGTGAGGATGATGTGATGGTACCAAACTGTGTCATAGGCCTTACGAAGAGTGCAGAAACTGCAACAATATGGCTTGTTTGTATTGTTTTGTTTCAGGGTGCAAAAACAATTAAGGTGGTATGTGCCCATGTCAGAACTGTAGAAACGAAGACAAAGAGAGGAGTTAAGAACAACTACATATTAATCCCAACAGACGGAAGAGAAGACAGCTAAAAACAGGGATGTGGGAATGTCTGTAAAATATGCCACAGAGAAACAGAGGTCCAGAACAAAAAATTAAATGGCCTTCGCCATATTGCTAAAACAGATAAAAAGTAAAAAACGGTCAACATTCTGCGCATCATTCGCTAAAATGGCTGATAACTCAGATGGCAAACACAAATGAGAATGTAAGTGCTTAAAAACAAGGGCATTCCATCAGGAAATGGCGGACCGTCAAAGGTTGAGGGCAATGAGCATAAAGTGGTGGTGGTGCACCACTTAACAAATGACGATGGATAAAAAGACAGTGCTCGATATGCAACCTAGCTAAATGATCCCCTCACAGCAAGAGGGCCGAGAGTTGGTCATCCAAGCCACAGGGAGAAACTTAATAACCTGGAGCTTCTTCCCATGAAGGGAGGGCAAATGGTGATGCCAATGTGACACCAGACAGATGGCAATGTGGAGATCATGGGAGGGAGTGTAAGAGCTAGATGGCTGAGGTATGAGGACTTCACTCCTGCACCCTTGGCAGCAGGGTCTTTTCCTGTGAGACCGACGTGACCAAGAACCCACATAAACATCACAGTAGCTCCATCAAGAGTGAGCAAGTGACAGCTTTCCTGGACATGTTGCACTAAGAGATGAACAGTGTACAGCATGCTGAGACTCTGAAGGGCACTGAAAGAGTCGGAGCAGACGACTGTGTGCACGCCTAAGCTTCAACAGAGGGACACCGGCCTCCACCAGGACACGGGTCACCGGACTCGTTCTAAAAGCTCCCATTGCTAGGTGAATGCCACAGTGCTGCACTGGGTCGAGTAAACACAACACTGAGGGCGCCACTGAACCATAAACCACATTCCCACACTCAGGACGGGATTCAACGAGGGCTCTGTAGAGCTGCAGCAGCGTAGAGCAATCTACACCCTCAGGCAGCGGAGGGCACTGAGGTGCTGCCACCACTTCCGCTTAAGCTGACAAAGGTGAGGTAGCGAGGTCAATCACATGTCGAAAACCAGTTCTAAGAATCGATATACCTCCACTACAGTGAGTGGATTTTCAGTAAGGTAAAGTTCTGGTTCTGGATGAACGGTGTGATGCCGACAGAAATGCATGACACACGACTTCATGGCTGAAAACTGGAAGCCTTGGGCTACAGCCCATGACTGCGCCTTGTGAATGGCTCCCTGTAGATGCCGCTCAGCAACACCAGTACTGTTGGTGCAGTACGAAATCCAGAAGTCATCCGCACACAGAGAAGGTGAGACCGACGGCCCTACAGCCGCTTCTAGACCATTAATGGCCACTAAAAATAGAGAGACACTCAATACGGAGCCCTGCGGAATGCCATTCTCTTGAATACGGGGGGACTATGGGAGGCACCGACTTGGACACAGAAAGTAAGGAGCAGCAGGAAGTTTTGGATGAAAATCAGGAGAGGGCCCCCAGAGACCCCACTCACACAATGTGGCAAGGATATGGCGTCACCAGGTCATGTCATATGCTTTACGTAAGTAAAAAAAGACGGCAACCAGATGTTGGCGTCTGGAAAAGGCTGTTCGGATGGCAGACCCGAGGGACACAAAATTATCAGTGGTAGAGCGACCCTGGGGGAAGCCACCCTGACATGGAGCCAGTAGGCCACATAACTCCAGGACCCAACCCAACCGCCAACACACCATTCCTTCCAGCAGCTTACAAAGAAAGTTGGTGAGGCTGATGGGCCGGTAGTTATCCACATCAAACGGGTTTTGACAGAGTTTGAACACCGGAATGATTGTGCCCTCCCGCTACTGCGATGGTTGGATGGTTTAAAAGAAGGGGGGGGAAGGGACCAAACTACGATGACATGGGTCTCTTGTTCCTAATAAAACAATGCCATAAGTGTGAGAATAAAACGGATGAGACATATACCACAAAACGGAAAGAAAGGAAAAACCACAAGAACGAAGAAAAGGCAACGAACACTAAAAGGCACAAAATAGGACAAGAAAACAACAGAGAGACGCTAGAAACAGAAGACAGTAAAACAAGAAAGCAGATTACAGTGGCTGACTGACCATGAGAATAAAAAGGAAAAGCCAGCCACTCTGCAACATATTAAAACCTCCACCCTAAAAGCACTAGGGTGGAGGAAACAGAGGGATAAAGGACATGCGCTAAAACCTACATAGAAGTATAAAACCCACTCTCATGGATAAAACATAAAACTAAAGCTGCTGTTGAGGCATTGTCACACAACACGGAAGGCAAGGTGCTGGGAAAGTTAAAAGTCCGCCGCAGAGCGGCTAAAGTGGATAGTCGACCAAGAGGTGGACGATTGTCATTTGGGAGCCACAGCGACACAGAGGTGGGTCCTCATGACGGAGTAGGTAACCATGCGTTAGTCATGTAAGGCCAATGCGGAGCCAGAAGAGGACAACTGATTCTCTGAGGACCGCATGGAAGACTTCCACACATTCGTAGTCTCCTTAATGACACACAGTTTGTTGTGCATACTGTTATGCCATTCCGTCTCTCAAAGTCGAAAAACCCTGCGGCGGAAGACGGAACGCAGGTCAGCTTCAGAGATGCCCATCTCCAGAAGCGGTTTCCATGTTGCCGGGGATTCCGACATGTCCTGGGGTCAACACAAACACCACTGAACGGCAAGACCATTCCAGGGCATAGATGGACTCCTGGATGGATGCTACCTGAGGATGGCAAAGGTAGCACTGGTTGTAGGTTGCTCAATGAGTCAGTGCACAGGAGAAATTACGCGCCAGGGCATGAGCGGATGTGCTCAAGAGCATGAAATATGGCCAAGGCTCTGCAGTGAAAACACTGCAGCCATCTGGCAAGGAGTGCGTTCAATATGTCCTCCACGAACATATGCAAAGCCTACAGGACCATCAGCCATCGAGCCATCGGTGTAAACCACATCAGAGCCCCGGAACACATCACGAATCATGAGGAAGTGATAGCGGAGAGTGGCGGGGTTAACGGAGTCCTTAGGGCCATGCAAAAGGTCTAGATGAAGGTGCTGCTGAGGCGTACACCATGGAGGCGTAAGTGAAAGGACTGCAAGTAGAGGTGGTACAGGGAAGGACTCTAGTTTGGAGAGAAGGGATTGCACGCGGACCACAATCGTTAGCCCTGACCTGGGCTGCCAATGCAGGAGATGGACTGCCACGGGTGGGAAAAGAAGACGGTAATTCCGATGTTCAGGAGAGCTATGAATGTGTGCAATGTAACTGGAAAGAAGTTGTGCACATCTGATCTTCAATGGAGGGACTCTAGCCTCCACCAGTACGCATGTCACCGGACTCGTTCTAAAAGCTCCTGTCGCTAGTCGAACTCAGCGATGGTGCAATCGGTCGAGCAATCGCAATGCTGCGGGTGCCTCGAACCATAAATCACACTCCCATAGTCAAGACGGTATTGAACAAGGGCTCTGTAGAGCTGCAGCAGCGTGAAGCAATCTGCGCCCCAGTTGGTGTTGCTCAGGCAGCGGAGGGCATTGAGGTGCTGCCACCACATCTGTTTAAGCTGATGAAGATGAGGAAGCCAAGTCAAACGAGCGTCGAAAACCAGACCTAAGAATCGATATGCCTCCACTACAGTGAGTGGATCATCATTAAGGTAAAGTGCTGGTTCCGGATGAACGGTACAACGCCCACAGAAATGCATGACACTTCTTCATGGCGGAAAACTGTAAGCCATGACTGCACCTTGCGGATGGCTCCCTGTAGGCGACACTCAGCAACACCAGCACTGAAGCAGCAGTACAGAAGTGCAGAAGTCGTCTGCATACAGAGAAGGCAAGACGGAGGGCCCGACAGCTGCTGCTAGACCATTAATGGCCACTAAAACCAGAGACACACTCAATACAGAGCCCTGTGGGACTCCATTCTCCTGGATATGGATGGAACTATGGGAGGCACCAACTTGGTCATTGAAAGTATGGAACAACAGAAAGTTTTGCATAAAAATCTGGAGTGGGCCCAGGAGACCCCACTCATACAATGTGGCAAGGATATGATGCCGCCAGGTCATGTCATATGCTATATGTATGTCAAAAAATAGACAGAAACATTGTGTTGGCGTCTGGAAAAGGCTGTTCAGATGGCAGACTCGGGAGACACATGATTATCAGTGGTAGAGCGACCCTGGCGGAAGCCACCCTGATGTGGAGACAGTAGGCCACGTGACTCCACGACCCAACCCAACTGCCAACACACCATATGTTCCAGTAGCTTGCAAAGAATGTTGGTGAGGCTGATGGTCCGGTAGCTCTCCACATCAAGCAGGTTATTACTGGGTTTGAGCACTGGAATGATGGTGCTCTCCCGCCACTGCGATGGAAAGATGCCATCGCACCAGATCCGGTCGAAGATGATGAGGATATGTCGCTTGTAGTCAATGAGAGATGTTTAATCATCTGGCTGTGGAACCGATCAGGCCCAGGAGCTGTGTTGGGGTGATGTGCAAGGGCACTGAGGAGCTCCCACTCTGTACATGGGGTGTTATAGGATTCACTGTGGCATGTAGAGGACTTTCCCTTCCAGCCGCAGTTTAGGAGTGCGATAGGCTGGGGGGTAATTCTCCAATGCAGAGACTCGAGCAAAGTGCTCGCCAATCACGTTTGTGCCGGTAGATAACATTCCATTTATTGTAACACCGGGAACACCTATTGGGGTCTGGTACCCAAAAACACGTTTGATCTTTGCCCAGACTCGGGAAGGTGACGTAGGGCACCCAATGGTTGAATCTTATCTCTCCCAACACTCCTGCTTCCATTGTTTGATAAGTTTGCAAACGTGGGCATATACCCATTTAAAGGCTATAGGGTGCTCCAGGGAAGGGTGACATTTATGCTGCTGTAGAGATCGCTGATGCTCCTTAATTGCTTCAGCGACTTCCAGCAACCACCAAGGGACTGCCTTACACTGGGGGCAACGTAAAGAGCGAGGGATCGCGTTTTCTGCCGCAGAAACAATTGTTGTCACCTGCTCAACCCTCATATTGATGATACCGTGTGGGGCAGATTCAACGGTGACAGCAGATGTGAAAGTTTCCCAGTCCGACTTACTTAAAGCCCATATGAGCAGACGTCCGTGGGCCTGAGGCCGGGGCAGTGACAGGAAGATGGGGAAGTGGTCACTAACACAAAGGTCGTCATGTGCTCTCCAGTGGATAGAAGGGAGAAGTCCTGGCCTGCAAATTGATAAATCAATGGCCAAGTAACTACCATGAGCCACACTGAAATGTGTGGCGACCCCAGTATTTAAGAGGTAGAGGTCGAACTGAGACAGTAAAGTTTTGACATCTCTGCCTCGGCCAGTAAGCAAGGTACCACCCCACAAGGGGTTATGGGTGTTAAAATCTCCCAAAAGTAAGAAAGGTTTAGGGAGTTGATCAATCAGTGCAGCTAATACATCCATGAGTGCTGCACCATCTGGAGGAAGATATACATTGCAGACAGTTATTTCCTGTGTCATCCTTATTCTGACAGCCATAGCTTCAAGAGGTGTTTGAAGGGGCACAGTGTCACTACGGACCAAGTTCAGGACATAAACGCAAACTCCACCTGACACTCGATTATAGCCACTACGGTTCCTGTAATATCCCTTATAGCCACACAGGGCAGGGGGCCGCATTGCCAGGAACCAGGTTTCCTGGAGGGCAATGCAGATAGCAGATGTTAAGCTTAACAGTTGCCGTAGCTCAAACAGGCGGTGGAAAAAACCACTGCAATTCCACTGGAGGATGACATCATCATGAGACTGGGAACATATGGAACATTCAGTGAGGCAATTTATGCTTCTGTCACCTGCTGCCACCGACTGATTGCCTGAGCAGTCTATATCCATTGTGTCCGAGGGTCTGGCGAGATCTAGGGCCTCAACTGATGCCAGAATCTCCACTCCATCTTCAGATGCAGAGCTTGTAGGTAGTGGTGGTGTGGGTGCCACCTCAATTCCTTGGTCTTAGGGGTCTTCTTTTTGGATTTCCCTCGCTGCTCCTTGGGTTTCCCTGGCTGTGACATGTTCACTGGCTCAGTCTCCGGGACTGAGGATGAGCGTGAAGCCCTACGACCAGCCGACCAGCTGCTTTTGAGCTCTTCAGCCACTGGCAGGTGTCATCTTTCCAACTAACAGAAACCTGGGAAAGGAGGGACCCAAGGGATCTCTTCCTAGTGAGAGAAGCCAAAGAAAGTTTACGCTTCTCCCGGCTTAGAAGTGGGGACGGACGTCCCTGATGGTTGTAGGAGGGGGGGGGGGATGTTGCTCCTGAAGTAGGTGGTGCGGGTGCGGGAGCAACAGGGAGGGAAATGCCCCCACGATCAAGGGGGCAGGTGTAGTCTTCCGGCTGTGAGAGGTGACGGGGTTGGCTGATGGTGCCAGAACTGTTGTAGCGGTGGCGAAAGACGATGTCATACGTACAGGATTCAAGCGTTCAAATTTGCTCTTAGCCTCAGTGTAGGTCAGTCAGTCCAGGGTCTTGTACTCCAGGATTTTCCTTTCTTTCTGGAGAATCCAGCAGTCTGGCGAGCAAGGCGAATGGCGCTCTCTGCAGTTGACACAGATGGGAGGCAGGGCACGTGGAGTATTGGGATGTTATGGGCGCCCGCAATCTTGACAAGTGCGCTGAAACCTTCTTGAGTAATGTGTCACCCTCGAAGGCCAAGATGAAGGCACTGGTGGCAACCTGATTATCCCTCGGACCCCGGAGGACACGCTGGATAAAATGGACACCTTGCCGCTCTAAATTGGCACACAGCTCATAGCCAGACTGCAAAACAAGGTCCCTGTGAAATATGATACCCTGGACCATATTTAAGCTCTTATGGGGCATGATGGAAACAAACATCCCCCAGCTTGTCATAGGCTAGTAGTGCCTGTGACTGGGCAGAGGATGCTATTTTGATCATGACCGACCCTGACCGCATTTTGGACAAGCCCTTCACCTCCCCATACTTGTCCTCTAAATGCTCCACAAAAAACTGAGGTTTACTGACAAGAAAGATTCCCCATCAACTCTCGTATATATGAGGTACTGGGGTGAATAAGCTTCCTTGCCATCCTTGGCCTGACGTTCCTCCCGTGGTGTGGCTAGAGTTGTGTGTGTGTGTGTGGGGGGGGGGGGGGGGGAACGATTTATGGTTATATTTCTTAGCATTGCAGTTAGACCTTGACTGCTTAGAGACTGCTGGTGTTTGGCCACCAGCAAGAGATGATGTACTATGCTTCATGGCATGTCATACACACACACACACACACACACACACACACACACACACACACACACACACACACACACACTTTTTTTTTTTTTTTGTGTTTAAGGGCGCTCAACTACTGAGGTCATTAGCGCCCAGTCACAATTGTTAGAGCACATAGAATCTAGTAAAACTCAAGGAGGGGGGGGGGGGGAGACACCAGAAAGTTCTTACAAAGATGCAGATAAAATAAGTGAAGGAGTTAGATGTCTTTGGACAAGCCAGTCAAAGTAATGAAACGAAGAACACGAGCAGCTGCTCGAGCGTCATCAGCTAAAATATCCTGTAAAGTAGATGGCAGAGACAGGACAACACGAGATTGACTAAAACGGGGACACGACAATAAAACATGGCGCAGTGTTAATGCATGACCACAAGGGCACTGCGGGGCTGGGTCACCGGAGAGCAGGTAGCGGTGGCTAAACCGGCAATGCCCAATCCGCAACCTGGTCAGAAGGATCTCTTCTCGCCGAGATGGTCGGGAGGAGGTTGTCCAAGCAGCTGGGAACGGTTTTACTGCCCGGAGCTTGTTTCCTTGAAGTGATGACCAAGTATCCCACCACAAAGACACAAGCCTCTTACAAACAACCCCACTAATGTCAGATGACGGGACACAATGGGAGGCTGGCCGAGGCAGGAGGACTGCAGCCTTGGCTGCAGCATCAGCAGCCTCATTCCCAGGCACTCCTACATGGCCGGGAACCCACAGAAAGCTGACAGGAGAGCCATCAGCAGCAGAAGAATGGAGGGACTGCTGGATCCGTTGCACCAAGGGATGGACCGGATATGGAGCTCCAAGGCTCTGAAGAGCACTGAGTGAATCAGAGCAGAGTACATATGATGAATGGCGGTGGCGGCGGGCATACTGAACAGCCTGATGGAGAGCAAAAAGCTTGGCCGTAAAGCTGGAACACTGGTCAAGGAGCCGGTATTTAAAGGTGCCGGCCCCGACGACAAAGGCACAGCCGACACCATCGTCAGTTTTGGAGCCATCAGTGTAAATAAAGGTGTGACTGGCAAGTTGCGCACGAAGTTCGACAAACCGTGAGCAATACACTGCAGCTGGAGTACCCTCCTTCGGGAGCGAGCTGAGTTCGAGATAAATATGAACCGGAGCCTGGAGCCACGGTGGTGTCGAAGCAGGCGACGAAAGCGGACTCCAGGGGGCAGCAGGGCAGACACATACAACCCATACTGACGGTCGAGAGAATCGGCGAAGAAGGACTGATAAGATGGGTGGTCGGGCATTGACAACAGCCGGCAGGCATACCGACAAAGCAGTACGTCGCACCAGTAGGTCAATGGTAATTCGGCAGCTTCAGCATAAAGACTCTCGGCGGGACTAGTGTAGTATGCTCCTGTCGCAAGACGTAACCCCCAATGGTCCAATGGTGGATGGAGTCGAGACGGCGTAAGAGGCATGGCCGAGCAGACGAGTAGACGAGGCTCCCATAATCCAGCTTTGATCGGACTATGGACCGATAAAAGCGAAGCAGGACAGTGCGATCCGCTCCCCAAGATGAACCACTAAGAACTCTGAGGACATTAAGGGAATGTGTACAACGGGCAGCCAAATAAGAGACGTGCGGAGACCAACAAAGTTTCCTGTCCAGTGTGAGCCCTAGAAACTTAGATGTTTCCACGAATGGGAGAACAACGGGACCGAGATGTAAGGATGGCTGAAGGAACGCTTTATATCGCCAAAAGTTGATGCAAACCGTCTTCTCTTCAGAGAACCGGAAGGCATTTGCCACACTCCATGAGTATAGGCTGACTAGACAACACTGAAGGCAGCGCTCCAGGAGGCATGTTCTCTGGGCACTGCAGTAGATGGCGAAGTCATCGACAAAAAGAGAGCCTGAGACAGGTGGAATGCAATCCATAATTGGATTGATCGCTATGGCAAAAAGGGCTACGCTCAAGACGGAGCCCTGAGGCACTCTGTTCTCCTGGAGGAAGACGTCGGACAATACGGAACCCACACGTACCCTAAACTTTCGATCTGTTAAAAAGGAATCAATAAAAAGGGGCAGGCGACTGCGTAGACCCCACCTGTGCATAGTGCGGAGGATACCTCCTCTCCAACAGGTATCATAAGCCTTCTCCAAATCGAAGAACACGGCTACCGTTTGGCGCTTTCGCAAAAAGTTGTTCATGATGAATGTCGACAAGGTCACAAGGTGGTCAACAGCGGAGCGGCGGCGACGAAAGCCGCATTGAACATTCGTAAGTAGCCGTCGAGATTCAAGAATCCAAACTAACCGAGCGTTAACCATGCGCTCCATCACCTTACAGACACAGCTTGTAAGAGAAATGGGGCGGTAACTAGAAGGAAGGTGTCTATCCTTCCCGGGTTTGGGTATAGGAACAACGACGGCGTCACGCCAACGCATGGGGACTTGACCTTCGGTCCAGACGCGATTGTAGGTACGAAGAAGGAAGCTTTTGCCTGCCGGAGAAAGGTGGGCCAGCATCTGAACGTGAATGGCATCTGGCCCCGGAGCAGAGGACCGGGACAGTACAAGTGCACGTTCGAGTTCCCGCATAGTAAAGGGGGCATTATAATTTTCCAGATTCAGCGAGTGCAAGGAAGGTCGCCGAGCCTCTTCTGCCTCTTTCCTGGGAAGGAAGGCAGGGTGGTAATGGGCGGAGCTTGAAACCTCCGCGAAAAAGCAGCCGAAGGCGTTGGAGACATCCACAGGATCAACAAGAACCTCATTACCTGAAGTCAGGCCAGGTACCGAGGAGTGGGCCTTAATGCCCGACAGCCGGCACAGGCCACCCCAGACGACAGAAGAGGGAGTAAAACTGTTAAAAGGAGCTGGTGAAAGAGGCCCAACAATCTTTTTTGCTGTCTTTGATGACTCTACGGCATTGTGCTCGGAGTCGTTTGTATCAAATACAATTCGCCAACGTAGGATGGCGGCAAAAGGTGCGTAAAGCACGTCGTCAAGCACGGATAGCGTCTCTACAAGCCTCATTCCACCAGGGGACGGAAACGCGACGTGAAGAAGAGGTAATACGAGGAATGGAACGTTCGGCAGCATTGATGATAACAGCCGTGAGGTATTTGACCTGACTGTCACAACTGAGAAAATTGTGGTCCGGAAAGGTCGCCAGGGAGGAGTAAAGTCCCCAGTCAGCTTTCGGTATGTTCCAGCTTGAAGGACGTGGGAATGGGGTGTGGTGCAGGAGACGAATGACACAGGGGAAGTGGTCGCTTGAATAGGTGTCAGAAAGGACATACCACTTGAACCGACGGGCAAGAGTGGTAGAACAGATCGAGAGGTCCAAGTGGGAGTAGGTATGAGTAGAGTCTGAGAGGAAAGTCGGGGCGCCAGTATTGAGGCAGACAAGATTGAGATGGTTGAAGACATCCGCCAAGCGGGAGCCTCTCTGACAGGATGCAGGAGAGCCCCAAAGGGGATGATGGGCACTGAAGTCGCCAAACAATAAAAACGGCGGAGGAAGCTGAACAATCAGGTGCATCACGTCAGCCCGACTAACTGTGGATGACGATGGAGTGTAGACGGTACAAACGGAAAAAGTAAAGGCAGAAAGAGTAATACGGACAGCTATTTCTTGGAGTGGGGTGGTCAATGGGATGGGATGGTAATAGACATCATCCCGAACGAGCAACATGACCCCACCATGAGCTGGAATACCGTCCACAGGGGTGAGGTCAGACCGCTCCGAGGTATAGTGGGTAAAAGCAATACGGTCAGTTGGGCGCAACTTGGTTTCCTGGAGACCAAGGACGAGCGGACAGTGCAGGCGGAGGAGCAGTTGTAATTCCTCCCGATTAGATCGAATACCTCTTATGTTCCAATGTAACAAAGCCATCACTAGTCAGAAAAAAGGGGGAGCGAAACGGGTGAAGAGCTGGTCACCTCGACGGCCGTGGAGGGCCAGGTTTCGAGGGAACAACGCTACAACCGGCGGGAGGCGGATCCTGTTCCATTGAGTCGTCGCCAGCTGCGGCCGCTTTCCCGGGTTGCGTAGGAGGGGCAGCATCATTCGCCGACGAGAGGCCAGCTGAGCGCCTGGCAGCAGAGCGTCCCGGCGAAACTGAGGACGGCCGGGAGCAGCGACTCACGGATGGAGCGTCAGACGAAACGCGCTGGGGTGGAGAGGGGGATAAAGACTTCTTCTTGGAGGCCTTCTGGGAAGTCCAATGAGGCTGGACCCGAAGAAGGTCCTCACGCGCGGGGTCCGTTTTGGAACGCCGGACCTCGGAAGCCGGGGTCTGTAACGTTTCCCCGATGGACGCCTGAGAAGAGGATCGCTTCTCAGGCGGCGGAGGGGGAGGAGGAGGAAGGGTGGCCCCTGGGGCAGAGGAGGCAGGGGCCGCAAGGGAGGAGGATTTGGAAGGGAGGGATTTGGGAGGCGGAGGCATAGACCCCGGATGGGGTGAGGAGGTGGAGGGGGGGACAGGATACGGGTGAGGATACTGTGGAAGGAGTGGACACGACTGAGGCAAACGAAGTTGTCAACGTCACGGGATGGAGGCGGTCATACTTCTTCCTGGCCTCAGAATAAGAGAGGCGATCCAAAGTTTTTAATTCGTGAATCATCTTCTCCATCTGATAGGCGGGGCAGTCTAAAGATCTAGGCGAGTGGATGCCAGGACAATTGACGCACCGAGGTGGTGGGGTGCATGTATGTTCCTCACGAAGAGGACGTCCACAATCGCCACAAAGGGGCTCAGCCTCACACCGTGACGACATGTGCCCAAAGCGCAAACACCGAAAGCAGCGCATAGGAGGCGGGACGTAAGGTCGCACGTCGCACATCACCTTTACCTTCTCCGGGAGAACGTCCCCCTCGAAGGCGAGGATAAAGGCCCCGGTGTCGATGCGACGGTCTTTGGGGCCGCGTTGGACTCGCTGGACGAAATGCACGCCTCGGCACTCCAGGTTGGCCCTGAGCTCCTCATCAGATTGCAGCAGGAGGTCCCGATGAAAAATAACCCCCTGCGTCCTATTCAGTGCCAGATGCAGGACAATGGACATTGGGATGTCCCCTAGTCGGTCGCACGCCTGGAGCGCCGCCGACTGAGTGGCGGAGGTGGTCTTTATAAGAACGGACCCCGAACGCATTTTACTAAGAGCCTCGATTTCCCCGAAGATGTCCTCGATGTGCTGGACAAAGAACATGGGCTTGGAGGTGGCGAACGTCCCCCCGTCGGTCCGAGAACAGACTAAATAGCGGGGGAAGTACTTCGCCCCAAGCCGGCGGGCCTGTCCTTCCTCCCAGGGAGTGGCCAAGGGGGAAGGGTAGGAGAACCAGAACCAGTGACAGTACCTTTCTTTTTAAAAGACTCTGCCGCAGAGCGACCCGATACATGTTGACGTTTCATCTGCGAAACGTCCGCCCCGATACCACCCACTCCGACCAGGGGCTCTCCCCACGGGCACCACCCAGCCTCAGCCAGGGCCACCTGGCAGGATGACCGTTGCCGGGAGTCCTGATGTCCCAACGAGATGGGCATCTACTCCTTGGCCGACGTGGGGAGGGTGCAGCTCAGGTATCGGCAGTACGATCCCTGTGTTGTCAGGGGGCTACAACCCAGAGGGTACATGACGACCCCACCACAACGGGCTGGCTACCGTGCTGGATTTCGGGTGCCATGGAAAGTCCATCATGATCGTAGGTGCAGATGGGGACACACTATGGGCGTAACTTGTGCAACCCATCAGGCGTTTAGGCCCAATTTGAGGAATAGTGGGTGTGGTTACAACGCCGTTACAATGCTGAGTGCCAAGGTCTTAGTGCACTGAGGACCAGTGAGACACCACATAAGGTGTCCTTCCCCAAAAGGCTCGTACTTCTGTAGAATTTTGAAAAATGGAGGTAAAACTCCAAGGGGGACCATCACATGGAAGGTCGAAACGATTGAAACTCCTTTTAGTCGCCTCTTATGACAGGCAGGAATACCTCGGGCCTATTCTTACCCCGGACCCGCAGGGGGGGTCATCCACCCTGATGCCACCCACTCCGACCTGGGGCCCTCCCCATGGGCACCACCCAGCCGCAGCAAAGGCCACCTGGCAGGATGGCCATTTCCGGGATTCCTGATGCCCCAGGGTGATGGGCATCTACTCTTTGGCATACGTGGGGAGTTAATGGTGCAGGCGTCAGCAGAGAGATCCCTGTGTGGTCAGGGGGCTACAACCAACAGGGTACATGGCAGCCCCACCACAACAAACTTGCTGCCGTGCTGGATATCAGGTCCAAATGAGCTAAGAAGTCCATCATTGTCAACAGTGCAGAAAACAGTGAGGATGAAGTAAAACGCACCCAGGAGGGTGACCTTGCCCAAGAGCAGGAGAATCAGCGGAAGTGCAAATCCACATCGATGAAGGATTTAAGAGGTCTCAGCGCATGATGGACACTATGCACCATGTAAGGTGCCCTTCCCAAATTGGCTCACTTTTTTGGAAAATTTTGGAAAATGCCAGTCAAACCTTACAGGGCACCATCACATAAAGGCTGAAATGTGAGAGACTCTTTTAGTTGTCTCTTATGACAGGCAGGAATACCTTGGGCCTATTTTAATTCCCGGGCCCACAGGGGCATGGCAGTTGTGACTGTAACCAAAGGGCACATTGAAAATGGTCACTCGAGTGTGTATCAGATAGAGCAAACCATTCAAAGCGCCGAGCTAGCCAAACAGGACAAACCGAAAGGTCCAAATGAGAGTAGGTTGATGTGGAGGCAGACAAAAATATAGGTTCCCCAGGGTTGAGGCAAACATGATCTATTTGGTGGAAAAGGTCAATCAACAGGGAGTCTCTTCGACAAGGATGCGGAAATCCCCAAAGCGGATGGTGGGTGCTGAATTCCCAACCAGCAAACAGGGGGGTTGCACCTGACCACGGAGATGAAAGAGATTGGCTTTTGCCGTTGGGGTGGATGATGGAATGTATATGGCATAAAGAGAGAAGGTGAATCCAGAAACGGAAAGACGTACAGTGACAGCTTGGAAGGAACTGTGTAAGTGGTTGGGTGACAAAGGATAGTATCGTGGAGAAGAATCTTATGCCCCCTGTGTGCCGTAACACCAACAACAGAGGGGGGATCCACACCATAGACTCTAGGCAGGGCATCTTTCCCCAAATGGCTCACACTACGGAGAGAAATTTAGAAGTGAAGGTCAAACTTCAAAGAGGGACCAAAAACGCTAAAAAGGAAGGATGACCCAAAAAAAAAAAAAAAAAGGCAAAGGGCACAAAACTGCATGGAATACAGGAAACCAGTGGGACAGACAGGTCAATGTAAGTAAGAACACAGAGAGAGGAAGGAGGGGGCAGAGAGGGAGGAGGAAGGACAGGGAGGATGGGGCAAAGGGAAGGAAGTACAGCCTAGGAATGAAGACTAGGCTGCAATACCTCAGGGTCACACGAGTGTCATGCACGAACTCTCAAAAGAAACATGAGTCCCCTGGGGAGGATGCTGCCATTACACCCTACATAAACGCAACACATTGCCAGTCCCCGCAGTAACTGGTTTTAACTGCTGATGACGAAGGCACAGATAGCTCTTGAAACCTCCAATGTTTTATTCTAAGTGATGTGGCTTGAAAACCAAGAAGATTTTATTAAAGCAAGTCACTGTGAAAGACTAAGGACACACGGTAAGGTATAGCAAGAACTAGTGGAAGTATATTTTGAGGCTGAGAGGGCATGTACATGTGACGAAAGACACAGAGAATTGGAAACCCGTGTTAATGTTGTTGAGGGTAAATAGAAAGAAACAAAGTGTAACTGGAGAGATTTAAGGAAACGGCATTTGTAAAAAATGATGTCGTGGCCACCACAGTCTTAGTATGACCATGAGATATTTTGATTAGAACACATCAAATATTTAATACAAAATCACAGGCATAACCATGAAAAATTCAGCTCTTTTCAAACTATTATGAGAGTGGAGCTGCAAGCTAGAACATGCACATATGCCATGGAATAAGAATTACCAGTACTTTAGGAAGGACTGGCACTAAATTCACACATTATTATGCCTACCTACCACAGAAACAACAGAAGGCTTAAGCACTTTGTAGAAATGGAAGTCCTAGAATCTAAATTTATATTAGCCCCCGATAGAAGAGAATTTTGTTACTAGCAATTACATAGTAGTTACACACAATACTGGAGACACTTGTGGATCGTGTAATAATCAAATGGGAAAAATTTAAAAAAGCTCACAGATCTGGTACAACAAACGTACAAGGAGGACAGAGGGATCACTGAGTTAGCCACAAAGGAGAGACTACAAATATAACCTTTGATATGAAAATCAAAAGACGGCTTGGATGTCAAGCCATCTTTGTACTCCTTACCATGCAAGAGTACAAGGAACTGTCAAGTCCAATATGAACAACAACGAGATCTGTGAGTACTGCAACATTTGAATGATGTTGACCCTGAATTCAGTCTACTTTACAATAAATCCTCGGCATCACAAGGGATATCGTGTAAAGACTGAATATATCAGGTTATGGAATGGCCAGTCGTGAGCTCATGTTTCAGTCCACTGAGCACACTGTGGATATGTCTGAAAGACATGTATGCTAGGATCTTGTTGCATCGCAGACTTTCCATGAACTTTTACAGTTTTTCATTATGAATGGTAGCATTTACCACAGAATAACCTCTGAAGACTTAAGCCCACATTCATATCAGGTCATAATACACGTTCATGGAGAACATACATCATTCTGAAACATTCACTCTCTTTTGAAAACCATTCAGGATAAATGGGTAAGTGACTGTTTTTGACAATTAGTGCATTTCTGATGCTGTTCACGCAATGAATAAGGAGCCAATGATGGCACATTGCACATGTTATCTGTAAATAATGAACCTGTATGTGATAGCAACAAATGTTGTCAGTTACTGTTCTATGCAGAGCACCATATTTTCAAAGCATGTTCCATCAGTACGTTTGATCTCTGTCACACTGATTACTGGAAGCACATTATCAAAAATTTGGAAACCGAATCTCTAACATTAGTTTGAAAGCAATGCTCTTAAGTCACTCAGCCACACCTCGTACACTGTTAATTCATAGCTTCCACCTACCACAAATTGTCTTCCACTCATTTCAAGTTGCAGTGTGTCTGCAGAATCATAATGTGTGGAACAGATAGACTGGTTTTCAAGAGTATCAGAATTATTATTGGAGCAAAATCTCTTCCTTTGGAAAAGTATTCCCTATGCTGAATTTTACTGCCTGGTTAAAGGTGTGTGCCTCAGCAAACCTTTAATCAGGAAACAGGATTCATTAGCTGTGACTAATACTCTGTGTGTGTATGTGTGTGTGTGTG
The DNA here is from genome assembly GCF_023898315.1 of Schistocerca nitens. Lineage (NCBI taxonomy): Eukaryota > Metazoa > Arthropoda > Insecta > Orthoptera > Acrididae > Schistocerca > Schistocerca nitens. Next base: position 509,874,778 of record NC_064615.1, read on the forward strand.
TGTGTGTTAGAAAGAGAAAATAACTTACTGAATATAAACACACTAGTTAGCTCACAATGAGTTATAAAAAAGGCAAATATGAACCATATTTTGTTACCTCATTTCCTCTCGATTTCACCATATCAATTTCCTCAGGCGTAAAACTGGCCATGGACATTGATTTTACCCTGTGAGGTGGTGTCAGTCCGCGGCTGTGAGCAGTAAATTGTAATAAATAAGCTGATAATTGCAGAAATATTAATGAAAATATTTATTTCAAATTAATGTTAAAGAAGACAGCAAGCAACAATATTCATTATTTTCTGATATATAACAGTGCTGGAACAATATTATACAGACCACACATACAGAAGATTTATATTGACACACAGCCAGACACAGAGGAGGGGGGGAAGAGAGAGAGGGAGAGAGGGAGGGGGAGGGAGAGAGGGAGGGGGTGGGAGAGAGGGAGGGGGGGGGAGAGAGAGAGAGAGGGGGGGGGGGATGGATATCTTGGGATGGGTGCACATCGAGGTCTTCAGCACACACGTGAAAACAGTTTGAGACAAGAGAATACATTTAACAGGAGTATACAACAGCACAGAAACTGAAAGTAACAAAATGTGGGAAACTATATAGGTGTGCCCACAAACTGAAGCATGAAATGCCAATATTAAAACATCAACTAAACAGGAAGAAAGTGGTAGAAGGAGGTAAAACAAAGCAGCATATGGATGTGGCTGACTGCAAGAATAAAAAAAAAGGTTAAGCCAGCCACCCTGCAACACACTAAAACCTCAAGCCTAAAAGCTTAGGCCGGAGTCCAGACACATCAGAAAATTTTAAAACTTTAGTCACACTCATCTCATCATCAGCTAAAATACAATTAGAGGGCGTATCTCAACCAATATTGGCTTCAGCCTTTGCATCGCAGTAGAAACATATGGCGCACAGGGATATGCACATCACAAGCATCACAAAATTGGGGGGGGGGGGGGGTCCTCTTGCTGTAGTAAAAAGCTGTATTAAGAGGGTAGTGCCCAATTTGAAGACGGGCGAGGTTCACTTCATCCCACTTGAGCGAACCGGCAGGAGGAGTGCCACAGGTGGATAGTTGAATTCACCAACAGCAGCTTATTGTCTGTTATGGTCAGCCATCCATTCCTCATCCTGCAATTGTGCAAACTTCCTATGTAGTACATAAATGAGAGCCTGTATGGGAATAGGACATTGTGCCACATTCTGTTCTCTGTAGGCCTCCTTGGCAGCCCGATCTGCCTGTTCATTTCCCACCCCACATGTCCTGCACCCATCAGAACGACACCTGCTCTCCCTGCCATTGAAGCAAGTATAGCAGAGATGCTGAGTCGCAGATAGGCACAACAACAAAAAATTTGTGACAGTCTTTTTGTTGTGCCTATGTGCGACTCAGCATCTCGACTACATGGTGAGTAGCAACTTTCCATTTCATAATATTGTTGCCTTCTCTGTATCATATCCCATTTCCATAATACAATTGCAATACGGTATTTGTACCAGTTGCAGTTACCCTTTTGTATCCTGTATATTGTCAGATACCTTCAGAATTTCATAAATTATATTAACTTTGTCAAAAACTTTTTCTAATGAAAGATATGTTAGAAATATCTTCTAAAATTAATCACAGCGTTTGTAATGTCTTGCATGTTCTTACATTTCTCCAGAAACCAACTTTATCTAGCTACAGGTTGGCTTCTACCAGATGTTCCATTTTTTGTAAACAGATGGCAGATGGTTTAGCCTTTGGGAACCATGCCTTATTACATAAATATGCTGTGACAACAGAAAATTTGTGCCAGACCGAGACTAGAATCTGGATTTCCTGCATATCAGGAGCAACTGCCAAATCATTACCATACTTGACCACACCTACAACCTTGACTCAATACTTTCATCGTCACCAACAACACCATTTCACATTATTGCACTTTCATCGATTTAATTCCCAGCAAATCATTAATTTCATTTCAGTGCATATAATTTATTTCATATGTATCTCTTGCGGCACAGTACGACACAGTTCTTGATGGACGCAGTTTCCCGCAGTGGCACTGATCCCACACATTCCATGCAAGAACTGCAAGTAGTAGTGTTCAGAAATCAATGGCGGAAACATCACTGACTGTAGGTCTGAGTCAGAAATGGAGCTGCACTGAGATAGCCTAACAGTTAAGACTGTTTGCAAAACGCAGAAAATCCAGGTTTGATCCTGATGTGGCACAAATTTTTCAGTTGTCCCTACAATTCATTACACTGTAGTTTAAACATACAGTGGAACCTGGTTATGACAACATTCAAAGGACCTTCAAAATTATTTTGTTATAAAGGATCATTGCTGTAACAAATATTTGTTACTTTCAGTCTTTTGTGGTGGCAAATGGAACAGGACAAATTTATTTAGCCTTTTTTATTTTCATACAGTTTTCACTATTAAACTTACATGGATACAGTATATACAGCAGTGTGTCTAATACTCACCAAACTTCTTTACTCGGGAATGAAATCATCAGTCATTTTACTCTGCTGTTTATCTGCCCAATACACACTTGCTAAATTACATTCCATATTCATTATTTCATTTGCAATTTCACTGCTTCCTCCCCAGCTTCATAGAACATATTCCTGGCTTCTAATGTATCACTAATGGTAGGGACACTCTCTCCTCCTCCTCCCCCCCCCTTCTTCTTCTTCTTCTTCTTCACCTCCCTCACTCACTCACGGCACTATGACCCCGATTCTTCACTTCATTTCCAATTTCGTCTCCAGTTTTCACTTTGGATGTAAGAAGCTCATGCAATTTCGTCTCCAGTTTGCACTTTGGATGTAACAAACTCATCACCTACTGTTGCATATATTTCATAGTCGCGCTGATTGAGAATTTCACAGTTGATTTCTGGCAAAGATGCACACAATGGCAGATCATCAGTGTCACTGAACGTGTCTTTAGTTTCAGCAGCATGAACGAAACTGTTCTTGATGGCTTGGGCTGTGACCCAGCTCCAAGCTTTAGTAATGCATTAGTCACTGACTAATGTTTCATCTGAAACTCTCAAAAAATCAATATTCCTTACTTTCTTACCCCTCCTCCACCTGCCCCCCCCCCCTTCTTCTTCAACTTAGTTCGCATTATATATTCGATAAATTATGATGTGAATCTATGTCCGCTCTTGGAAATGGTTGCTTGGTTGATTCAAGTGAGGGGACCAAACAGTAAGGTCATTAGCCCCATGATCTAGGATGGCAGAAATCAAGGCAGAACCAACACAAACAGCACAGTCCACTCAAGGGAAAGGGATAACGGTACACAGAGGGAAAAGACTCTTGAAAATATTTCTAAATTTGTTTCACTATTATATAACCCATTTGAAACCTTCCAGTGTGCCCCAGTCTCTTCCGTGTATTCAACTTCCTTCACTGTTCTTAAACGAAGTGTCTGCAATTAATAAATTGTGGGCTGTTCAAAAAGTATACCAGGAAGTTTCCCCCCTTTCAGTCCTCTCCATCTGTGGTATATTGTGGCATTGTATCTATCTTGGCTATGATAATATATTGATTATATTGTTCACACCCATTCCCATTTTTTTGGGTCATTATTAGACCAACTTCTGCACTAACCAATTTTCTTTTGACCACCCTATATTCTCCTTATCATAAGGCCCATTCTTCCTGCCAATGCATTTCACTTCTTATCATTTTATCTAACTCCAATCTATTCATCTCTCTTTAGTTTGTCTAGCCTATCAGTATTATTAATGTATCTGACAGTTCATGCTCTGACCTGTAAAACATCAGATTATCAGATCTACTTTTTATTCTGGCAATAACCACTACTGATCCCTGCCCAAATATGAATGGAGGACTATTTTACTTCTTGAATATTTTACCCCAGAGTACTCCTTCACTAAACCACACAGCAGAGTTCCATGCCCTCAGAGTATATAACTGCTGTACTTTTTCCCTCACTTTCACAGATTCCACAGAACCAGCATAGTAAGACCATATCAGCTCAGGTCAAAGGAACATTCAATTCAGAAAGCCAATAAATTGGAGGCACAATTGCTAGCTAGTACATACCTTCAGAGACAAAATGTGTACTGCCACCTATGGACACACACCTACGTGTTTATCACATCACATGGGCTATTTGGATTCTCTTACCTGATACCAGTTTTCCTGAAGTATGAATATGGGAACTTGCCCTTGAACACATCTTCAAATATTGATTCCCCCCCCCCCCCCGACTCAATTTTCATTAACAACACATTTCTTTTTTTATTATGCAGGGTGCTTCTGAGGTTTTTCACTCAACTTACAGACCTAGTCTTGACACAGTTTGTAGGGAAGTAGATCAAGCTTCGACTCATATAGGACACTAGTACCAAATCGCCACCATCACAAGTGCTAATGACAGTTGTAGGAAACATGGCTGTCTTCACTGATGGCATGCATGTTCACTGTGTGTTTTGCTTTGAAGAATCAAAGTCTGCAACAACTGTGCAACATAATTTTCATTAAGAGTATGGTAAAGGACCTCAAAGTGTGGCTACAATTTATGAGTGGTATAAGAGCATTGTTAAAATCCTGGTGTTTGGTTTGGTAAGGTATAAAAAGTACTTAGTTGGGTTAAGTGTTCTACACGACACCACTATGATTGATTTTTATTTGTCCCATTACTTATCTTTTGTACTCATATGTATATTTACATTTAAATGTATATTCTGCAAACTACCGTGAGGTGCATGGAAGAGGGTATGTCCCACTGTACCAGTTATTGGGGTTTCTTCCTGATCCATACATGTATGAAGCGTGGGAAAAATGGTTGTTTGAATGCCTCTGTGCGTGCAGTAATTATTTTTATCTTATCATCACGATCACTACGTGTGCAATAAGTTGGGGTTTGTAGTATATTACTGGAGTAATCATTTAAAGCTGGTTCTTTAAACTTTGTCAGTAGACTTTCTCGGGGTAGTTCATGTCTATCTTCAAGAGTCTTCCAGTTCAATTCCTTCAGTACCTCTGTTAAACTATCCCACTGTTAAACAAACCTGTGACCAATTGAGTTGCCCTTCTCTGTAGATGTTCAATTACCCCTGTTAGTCCTACCCGGTACAGGTCCCACACACTTGAGAAATATTCTAGAAATGGTCACATGAGTGACTTGTAAGCACCACTGTTTTCCCCAAGACTGAACCTATGTGATCATTCCATTTCATATCCTTACAATGTTTTAACCCAGGTATTTCTACGAGTTGATCAATTCCAACAGTGACTCATTGGTAGTCATAGGATATTACATTTTTTTGTTTTCACTTTGTGCAGTGCAAAATTATACACTTCTGAAGACTTAAGTTGCCAATCACTGCACCACTTTGAAATCTTATGAAGATATAACTGAATATTTATGCAGCTTCTTTCAGATAGGGCTTCATTATAGATAACTCCGTCATCTGCAAAAATCCTGAGTTCCAACATACTTCCCTTTGGCACACCTGAAGCTACTTCTACATCTGACCATGACTCTCCATCCAAGATAACATGCTGCATCCTCCCTACCAAAAAGTCCTCAGTCCAGTCATAAATTTCACAATACCCCATATGATCATAGTTTTGACAATAAATGTAGATATGGTATTGAGTCAAATGCTTTTCGAAAATCAAGAAATACAGCACCTACTTGATTGCCTTGATCCAAAATTTCAGTATGTTGTGTGAGAAAGGGACAATTTGGGTCTCACATGATCAATGTTTTAAAAATCCATGCTGGTTGGCACTGACGAGATCATTCTGTTCAAGACACGTCATTATGTTCAAGTTCAGAATATATTCTAAGATTCTACAATAAATCTATGTTAAGGGGGGACATTGATAAAAAACACATACTATTTCAAAAAATCACCAAATCCACAGTTTTGGAGATATGGCAACAAAGCTTTGTACCACGCTTTATATGAAAGTAACAAATTTACATATAAAATCCTTTGATTACATAAAGAGGCATAAAGTACATGGAACTGCTGGTTGATGCAAATGTGAAGGATTTTATCTATTTCGTCACTTGAATATTCTCTGCAAGACTTGTCTAGTTACAGTACATATCCAAACTTTTTATTTTTGCAATTAACTGTTCAACGTTAACAAATTTCTTAAGGTATCCCCAAACACCACAACAGTAAGTGAATGAATTGCTGTAGGCTACATGACAACTAAACTACTGTGGACAATATACAGTACTTTGCTTCAAAAAGAAATGAACAAAATTCACAACTATTTCTGACAATGTCCTTTACACTTCAATAAAACTACATCTATATATATACTCCGCAAACCACCATGAGATCCATGGCAGCAAGTACATCACATTGTACTAGTTATCAGGGTTTCTTCCTGATCCATTCACATATGGAGTGTGGGAAGAACAATTGTTTGAAGGCCTCTGTGCATACAGTAATTAATCTTATCTTTACAATCCCTGTGTGACCGATACATAGGTGGTTGCAGTATATCCCTAAGAGTACGTCATCAGTTTTTTAATACAATGGACTGGTGTTAATAGAAAACAAGTATATGTAACAGTACATGAAAGAACAGTTATACCTAACACAATGTGACAGTGCATTTACCAAATAGATTTCATACGTTGCTGTCATTCTTTATTAATAAAACAGGTAAGCTGTCCCGTAACTATTTCCAACTATATGCCTCCATGCTTTGTGGTGCATCAATGTGTCATATTCTTATGTGCTGCCAATGAACACTAAAACCCAGTTCTCTTAATGCCAATGTTTATATAAACAACAGCGCTACTTAAACGGCTTCTGGAGAGGACCGACAACAAGGATGATAACTAACTCTGAATTAATAGTTTGGTAACATTAATAGGTACGTCGTAAAACAGGGTACGTTTGCGTAAACAAGGTACAAAATCAAAATTTCAACGCTTTTGAGATCAGAATTCTTGATTTAAGAGAGAGCTATTTGTTTTTTTAGTCAGCGAGAATGAGAGTATAACAAAAATTGAAGTAGCCATGTAATGAAACAGCCTTGTAAACACCCAGTAATTCACAGCGGAATGGGGGCTACTGTGCCTTCCCGCAAAAGATTGTTTTTCTGATAGGCGTTTAGATTACGTTCGCCCCTTTTTCACACTAGCACATGCAAAAAAATAATTCAGCACTAATAATGAAATATTCATATGTCGTTAAAATGCAACCGCACCACGATGAGAGGCAACAGCAATGTTACAAACAGGCTGTCAGAACCCGCTGTCAGTGGTGCATTTGCTGTATAATGAAGTCTTTTAACAATTAAGTGATAGCAGTTATACACTTACAGCATCCCCGAGCATGATGTGCAAACAAATGATCCAATTGTCATGTTCACGTAAGTCGGCCCTCTCTGATGACAATCAAAACACTCTTTGTTTGCTGGTAACGACACTAATTCCCGTAATATTTTTAAATGCTTCTCATCTTGCTTCTTCCGTGCGGAGGCCATGTTGCATTTCTCTTCTTTATTCACCAGCGCACGTCTCTCAACTACAACGATTTGATGGGCTGCAACACAGATATTCAGGGGCAAAGGTCGTGGAACTGTGCCCTGTCGTCGGTTAGACAGTAGAACGCTTAACACGTTATAGTTACATCAATAGACTTTTTTGCCTCATATGTATTACTCAAATCGCCGTTGTCAGCCGCCCAACTCGAGGTACTACCCATATTCCAGTACACAGCCAATATTCGAGGCACAATGAAAGCCAGTTACCTATGCTGTTTAAGCAAAAATAAAGATACTAAGTTAAATTCTTTGTAGATTCGTGTGCTGCGTGAAAGCATTGGAAGAACTGCTCATTTTCTATCTGGCATTATCATTGTAAGGCCGAGTATTTTGTTTTAACTTTCACCAAGTAATCAGAAACTGAGCTACGACTGATGTTAGACGAATGTTAGGCGTCTTTTTGAAATAACTTGAAAATGTGAACAAATGATATTGCCTGACAATGTCTTGTCTCCCTGTGGGTCTACTTATGCATCTTCCTTGCATCTCGACATTTTATCAAAAATATTAATTGAAAATAAGCATTAAATGTGTGAAAGGACGCCCACAAGTTGCCAAACAACGAGTAGTGGAAATGCAGAACTTTAATGTTTCTGAAAACGAAGATCCTTTAGAGAGAATTACACCGTCGCTGTGCGCGCATATTTTGAAACTGATTCACTATTTTCGTTATTCTGAAAAAAATCCCACACAGGTACGAAAAATCAGCATAAGCAAGGCTTACGCTTATGAAACCTATGACAACGTCCCAAAAAAATCTTTTTTTGCCTGGCCCCAGGCTACAACAGTGAATATCTGCAAACAATGAAGTCAATTTATTTCCAGCATTGTCATGTTTACTTCAACTTATTTCCGTGACTAACAGAGCTTCGCAGATTTTAATTTTTTTTCTTTCGGTTTTCAAAGGAAGTATGCAGTATATCTCTTTTTTTTTTTAACATTCATAGGCAGCAGTCGAATTGTGGGATTACTCGCACGCCGAAAGAATCACCATTTTTGAGCGAACAGTTTCTTGTTGTTTCACCTGTACAGCAGTTGTGTGAGACCATAAAACTGTTGAAAAAATAAAATCTGGTTAGTGTTTCGAAAAATACTACCTTGATTAAAGAGTGGACAGCCTTCTCCACTTAGCAAGACATAGTACTAAGTGGCAGAAACTCTCTATAGGCACTGAAAATTACTGTTTGTTCCATGCTCTCCATTTGAGTTACGAATTTAATTGTTTTTATTCAGTCAAGAATTCTTTACTCATTATGGGACACGTAGTTGTCCATAACACACACACATCACTTTGGATAATACATAGACAATACGTTATAGATACTGCAGTAACAGAATAACTGAATGTCAATGTTAATACACAGGATCCCAAGCTCGAATTTGGAGCAGCAATTTTTTTTGTTGCTTTCAAGTTTTTGGTATTTGCATGTCGCAAAAAGTTTCTAAGTGAATAGGAGCAGTGAACTTATACTAAATATACACTGAGAATTCTTAACCAAAGAGAAGGAATAAATAACGTAGTTTATCACTGTAAGTCGACATAGCAGGATTTGTACAGTAAGTTTCAAAAGCTTATGTTCTTATTGACCAGACATACAAGTTGTCTTTCGCCCTTTTATTATGTTCATCAATATTCAAGTTTTTCTTTTAATCTCTTATACGCGCTCTCGTTTCTTTCCAGCTTTCTGGAACAAAAAATTAGGTAAATGTTGAGACTGAAGGCTTTAGAGAGAGTGACAGTCAGTTGAGCGTGTTGTATACCTCTTAAAGCTCAATTTTTAGTCAATAAGGTGTGTGAGCTAAGTGATGTGGTGTCTGTAATGTTATTCCACAGTAAATAAAGCGGCGGAATTCGGGAAAGTAACCAATTGTCGCAGCCTAGAAATTGGTTTTATAGCTAGGAAAACATAAGCTAAAACATATTATATTCTGTATTGCATTTTATTCCTTTACGCTTCTGCTACCTGAAATCATATCAAAGCACATGTCTAATAATGTTGTTTCTCCTGAAGTCACAGAGCTCTTTGAGTTTATTGACACATATATGTTACAGGCTTATTTGAGTTCAGCAGTGTTTTTTTCTGTGTTTGTTAATAATTTATTTCCTTCAAACCAACCAATTTGTTGTCTGTTAGCCTACGTATAGCTGATTGTAGTTGCATATGGGTTTTTCTCTTAGGAAAGATTGTCATCTGCAAAGAGGGAATTTATTAGTGACTCAGTATTGAGATCTAGGATATTTCTGTAGCTTGGTTCTAAAAGGGCCAATGTCAAGAATCTTGGTTTTAAGTTATAAGCTTCTGAATATTTTTTTTCATTTTCTGACAACTATTAACAATATATTTGGGGCTATTTGTTACTATCATTATAGTAAATCAACCTTACTGAAGCTTATTTTTAATAATAGATTTCTAAAATTTTCAACTTTAAAATTGAAGGACTTAGAGGACATTGGCCCTTTTTAACATAATGAACTCTCTTAAATTATTTGACATTGCCTTTTTGGACATCAGGGTCAGGTACACTGAATAACCAAAAACAGGTAATTTTAAGGTAAATATTTCCTTGTACTCATTAATTAAATCACTTTATTCATTCCTCAAGAATTTAATAACTGATAGCAATTGTTAAAAACTATAAAACTCCTCCTGAACAGGCCATGAAGGCCCATTGGTACCAACTGGCCGCCATTTCATCCTCAGCCCACAGGCATCACTGAATGTGGATATGGTCATCACACCACTCTCCCTGCCATATGTCAGTTTCTGAGACCAATATCAACTGTTACATGTTCCAAAAATCATATTTTATCACCGAAAATCATGAAAACACTGTTTGGTCTCATAATCAGGGGGAAACTGTTTATTCACATTTCTCAATATCAGACAAATAATTTGCATACACTATGGTTGATACTGTAAAAGGGGAGAGAAAAAATAATCATTCATTTCCATCATAATCAGCATCCTCATCCTCCCCTTCATAAGATATCTGTTTATCTTTTCATCTGACTGTGTATTGGCTCTCAGATGCTTCATGAACTGTATGTAGAATGGACGACTGCTTACATTGATGTATGAAAGGAGATTCCTTAATTCCTTTAATTCCTTTTCTGAAATGGGTATGATGGCATCAGAAATAGGTGCAAGTTTTGGCATAGACGAGTGTCGAGTTTTCTTTCTGTTCAGATTTATCATCTTGAATGCTTCTTCTCAGGAGTAACTTTGTTTGTGGGAGACAATTCCTGGCATGCCTGAGTGATACTTCTTCCATTTTATCTTGTTCCAAACAACAGGATTCCCTTCTGTGTTAATTTTGTTATGCAGATAATGACTTCTCATCAAGTCTTTAAAGTTGTAGAAGTCCTTTTGTTCCACCTCTATTGCAGTTATGGGTGGCTTTTGGGGAAACATGCGTATTAATTTGGTCTAGTCTCTTGGCAGTTCTACTTCAACGGTTGTTGTTTTCTTTGTCTTCTCAATGGCTGCATGGACAGAGTCAACTTCCAAGTGAGTATGTCCAACTTCAAGAAATTTGTGGTTGATTTCCAAACGTCTTTCCTGAATCATGAATTCTTACACTGCTCACAGAAACATGATGGCAATAAAAATATTTCTGTTTTGTTTGGCACACTAACTGCTGTACAGGTGTACCTCAACAATTTCGTTGGCCAGTTTCATCAAATATTCATATAGGCAAGAAGCTATTTCTTGGCCACCTCTTCCTGCAACTGTTTCATTCCAAATTTAAGATACTGGAGAACATTCTTCATGTCTCCTTATGTAGATGGTCAAGTTGAAGGTCCAAAGTTGTCTTTTGCCACACCACAGCATAGGAAAAGTGTGGGTAGACATTTCTGCAAATCAAAGGCCAGGGTTACTACACTGGAATTCTGCTCAGCTTTCCTTTTATCATTGTCTTTCTGATCGTAAGCAGCCTGGGCAAAATCCAAATGTTGCTGTCGTTCCACCTCAACTTTACAGCAATCAGCATCATCAGAACAATTCTTGAGTAAAATGGCGTATTTGTCACATTTTGCACAAGTGTCAGTCTTCAGTTGGTGGAAGATAATATGCTTCACTTCTTCGCTTCATACCATTGGTTTAGCAAAATTCTTGATAGAGCCAATACATTGCTGAAATACTCAAGTTTGAAGATAAACATTTTTTAGAAGAATGAGATCGAGAATAATGGCTTTCGTAGGAAGGAAACATGTTAATGTGTTCCTTTATTAAATCAATGTCGTCAGATGGAATTTTCGGACGATTAGACTGTTTACCACATTCATCTTCACAACACTCCTCCTGCATAGCCCCGTCTTTTCTCCACAATTATTCTTACCTTCATTTGTGTGAAAGAAAATGTACTAAGGAACATATTCTCACATACTTCTATCTTAGGTTGCAAGGGACTGCAAAGAAAGTACTTCCTGGAATATTTTCGTCTGCTTGCAGTTCCTTCTACATCTACATCTACATTCATACTCCGCAAGCCACCCAACGGTGTGTGGCGGAGGGCACTTTACGTGCCACTATCATTACCTCCCTTTCCTGTTCCAGTCGCGTATGGTTCGCGGGAAGAATGACTGTCTGAAAGCCTCCGTGCGCGCTCTAATCTCTCTAATTTTACATTCGTGATCTCCTCGGGAGGTATAAGTAGGGGGAAGCAATATACTCGATACCTCATCCAGAAACGCACCCTCTCGAAACCTGGCGAGCAAGCTACACCGCGATGCAGAGCGCCTCTCTTGCAGAGTCTGCCACTTGAGTTTTCTAAACATCTCCGTAACGCTATCACGGTTACCAAATAATCCTGTGACGAAACGCGCCGCTCTTCTTTGGATCTTCTCTATCTCCTCCGTCAACCCGATCTGGTACGGATCCCACACTGATGAGCAATACTCAAGTATAGGTCGAACGAGTGTTTTGTAAGCCACCTCCTTTGTTGATGGACTACATTTTCTAAGCACTCTCCCAATGAATCTCAACCTGGCACCTGCCTTACCAACAATTAATTTTATATGACCATTCCACTTCAAATCGTTCCGCACGCATACTCCCAGATATTTTACAGAAGTAACTGCTACCAGTGTTTGTTCCGCTATCATATAATCATACAATAAAGGATCCTTCTTTCTATGTATTCGCAATACATTACATTTGTCTATGTTAAGGGACAGTTGCCACTCCCTGCACCAAGTGCCTATCCGCTGCAGATCTTCCTGCATTTCGCTACAATTTTCTAATGCTGCAACTTCTCTGTATACTACAGCATCATCCGCGAAAAGCCGCATGGAACTTCCGACACTATCTACTAGGTCATTTATATATATTGTGAAAAGCAATGGTCCCATAACACTCCCCTGTGGCACGCCAGAGGTTACCTTAGCGTCTGTAGATGTCTCTCCATTGATAACAACATGCTGTGTTCTGTTTGCTAAAAACTCTTCAATCCAGCCACACAGCTGGTCTGATATTCCGTAGGCTCTTACTTTGTTTATCAGGCGACAGTGCGGAACTGTATCGAACGCCTTCCGGAAGTCAAGAAAAATAGCATCTACCTGGGAGCCTGTATCTAATATTTTCTGGGTCTCATGAACAAATAACGCGAGTTGGGTCTCACACGATCGCTGTTTCCGGAATCCATGTTGATTCCTACATAGTAGATTCTGGGTTTCCAAAAACGACATGATACTCGAGCAAAAAACATGTTCTAAAATTCTACAACAGATCGACGTCAGAGATATAGGTCTATAGTTTTGCGCATCTGCTCGACGACCCTTCTTGAAGACTGGGACTACCTGTGCTCTTTTCCAATCGTTTGGAACCCTCCGTTCCTCTAGAGACTTGCGGTACACGGCTGTTAGAAGGGGGGCAAGTTCTTTCGCGTACTCTGTGTAGAATCGAATTGGTATCCCGTCAGGTCCAGTGGACTTTCCTCTGTTGAGTGATTTCAGTTGCTTTTCTATTCCTTCATGTTTGTTCCTCAAATGCTCCACGTGTTTCTTTTCCTCAGACACATGATTAGCTATGAACTAATTTTGAGCTTCTGGGGAGAATTTGTAATATTCTATGAACATCTCCTCTCTCTCATCGTCATTTACTTTTCCTCCGCAATTTTTCCTGCAGTTGCACGATGATTTCAGAACTTTAGCAGGTATAACTTTTCCTTTCGACATCACATATTCATTTCCTGCATTCTCAGTTCTTTCCTCCGATTTTTCTCCCACAATTTTTCGTTTCGCTTTCTTTTTCTGGATGAATCCTATGGATCACATTTCTTCATCCCCCTTCCACTGAACATTGCTGTTTCATTATCATGCTGCTGTTGAATTAGATCAATGCCTTCAATCTTTGAAGACCTTTTAACAGTCTTTTGTACAGCTATATTCCCTCCATCATTGCTTTCATCACTACTTTCGCCACCACTTGGAACATATTCATCGGAATCTTCAAATACATTTTCATCAGAACTTGAAATCACGTCTGCCAATAATGAGGAACATGCATTTCCGTCTGTACTGGTGCTGGGATGGCTTTCAATAAAATAAAAATGAAATAAATTTAATAGGTGGTTGATAATATTTTAGATTGGCATCAAGTACAGATACCAGTCAATTTATGGTCTTGTGTTGGAAAAAATGCTCCTGATAGCAGTTTATTTTAGTAAACGTACCTTCAACACAAAGTGAAGACTTCAGCAGTTATATTTCAGGTGCAGTTTGCTCCTCAAGCTCTTGCTTATCACCTCTGTGAAACATGATCTTTGTGCCCACCAAGACTGTCTAGACCCCTCACTAACAATGCGCCGAATGGTTAGGGGAATTGTTAAAGGAACAACTCCTATTATTGTTTATTCCCACCAGATTTAAGTCCAATGTCACAGCACTGTTTGGATTGCTGAAACCATGTGTCAGCAATAAAGGACAATATCGACATTGGCCCTTCTTATAAGAAAAGTAAAATAAGAGGGAGAACCAATGTCAAAATTGGCCCTTTTATGATGATTGGAAATTCGATAAAATACTTTGGGGCTTACATCTTAAACCCCCAGTATCTCTCATCCTATGTGGCTTAGACACTGGTCGTTTTTCATTAGGAATAGCACATGAAACTATATGGCCTACACCAATAAAACCAGTTTTGACCTATATTGACATTGGCGCTTTTAGAACCTAGCCACAGATTTATGTAAAGGAAGGAAAGATTTGGCCCAAAATTAGATACATGACAGACTGTACTTTTTTCCCAAAATATAAATTAGTATTTTGATTTAGCTTTTGCTACTTCATATTTTTGATTTATCAAATGTGAGATGTGTTAAAGTAAATAAATCACAACTGTGTGTTTCCTCACCTCTCCTATGATGGTGCTTGGTTTTGTTTTATATGAATTTATGTGTTCCTAAGAGTTATTTTATATTCCATGCTTTTACTCTATGAAGTTTTTTGTTGCTATGTGTTACCTTTTAGATATTAACAGAAGAAGATCACTGTTCCTAAAGGTGTTGTGTTCTTGCTATAAAATTATATCGTTAGTTCACCACAACAGGTTATAGGCCCAGGTTTGAACGCTTCAGGTAGTGAAAATTATAATATCCTTTCGCCAGACTATTTTTCCATTTACTAGGATATTCGTGAGGCTGCAAGATCTGTGGAATGGTAGTTGAGTGATGACAAGTCGTACAAACATTCGCAAGTCGTCAAGTGAACATCAGTGGGAAACATGGAAAAGGCAGATTCAAATTCGTTTAAAGGGACATTCTCTTTATTCGATTATAGACGGTACACGCCGGTGTCCGTCAGTGGCAGAAGGAAGACGAACCGATAGGCGCTGGCAATGGGACAATGCTCAGGCAGCTCGTATCATTGGCATGGCGCACAATGAGGAACCTGCTATTCAAGTAAGAAAGAAGACTCAAGCAAAAGAAATTTGGGACACCCTTGCATCAGTATTTGAAGAATATTCATTGCAGCGAATATATACGTTGTTCGATTGTTTCTTTGAAACGTCAAAAGATGACGTCACATGTATAACAAAACACACATCGCTATTTCGAACATTTTCCATCACATGCGCAGTGAAATGAACAAAATTAATCCAAATGCGACTTTGCCCCCTTCGCTGCTCCACCATCGTATTTTCAAAACATTTGGACCCGAATATCTGTTTTACAGGTCGACCTGGTATCGTGTTCCTGAATGTGAGCAGAAGACAAAGATTTTTATTGAGAATTTGCGTTGGATTGAGCATTCGCTAGTTACACAGGCAGCTGGTGTTTTTTCATGAAAATCAGAATCGGGCGAGCAACACCAAAAACCGAAGAAATTTGCAACATAGGGGAGTAAGTCAAAGAAGAAGGAAAACCGTACAGGTTTGTATTGCAAGAAAGCTGGACATATTATGGCAAATAGTCGAAGGCACATGGTCTCAGAAGAAACAAAAGCGACAACAAACAAAAATAATAATTCGAGTTCCAGTTTAAAAGTGAGCAGCAAACCAAATACATTTCTAGGCACTAGCTTGCTGTTTCATGTTAATTTTGATAGTGTAGATTCATGGATTTCCGACCCTAGCACGACACATCATATTTTACCAAATAAACGGCATTTCGCTACTTTCGAAAAGTTTCTGATTCCACAGTGTGTACAGACATCTGGTAAAGAAATTATTTTGCATATGAGACTGTCAGTAGTCGTATCGAAATATTCATAAACAAAAGGTGAGCACCAGCTTTGCTTGAAAATGTGTGGTATGTACCCAATGTCAGACACCAACTTTTCTCTGTCCGACAACCTGCACAACATGGATATAATGTGACTTATGATAACAAAGGTGCTATCATTGGGCAACATAGCGAAATAGTTGCAACGAGGAGACCAGTTGGTTCAGTATACATTATGAATATGCGAGTTTGTCCTCCGGATTCACAAGTAATGATTAACTTAGCGGCTTCAGAAGACAACTACAATGTTGGCATGAGAGACTCAGTCATCAAGATAAACATCATGTTCAAGATGTGCTCTCTCGTTTCGGTACATCAGTTAAGTGCACTGACACCACATCGTTTTGCAATGCTTGTGTTCTTGGCAAATCCTACCGCAAACTATTTAGCCATCGCAGAGATCGACCACAAATTGTCAGTGAGTTGATCAATGCATATGTTAAAGGACCAATGTCTGTTGACTCTATAAATAGCTTTCGGTACTATGTGATTTTCAAAGATGATTATTCTCATTTCGTTCAGATATTTTTCATGCGAAATATATCAGAAGTGGCAAACAGTTTGAAAACATTTTTGAAGGAGTGTGATGCTTTTGGTCATAAGTTAAAAGTATTTCGGTCTGAAGGCGGAGGAGAGTTTAACCTTCTGTCGGGCGCGGTGTTTGTCGCAGCGAGATCGGGCGCGGTGTATCAAATTGATCACACTGTTTATTCACGTGATCATTTATTAAATTCTGTTCACAAAACATATTATAAGTGCCAAATATATTTAAAGAAAGACAAAGATGACATACGAGCACAACTGCAGTAGAAATATTCATCATTCAGATTTATTATCGTCAATGTTGGGCTTTAGTAACAAATGATAAAAACGTCGCTTTTTCATTTGCTTCTTTATCATTTTTCACTAATAAAACACATTGAAAATGACAATTATCTTTACAGGAAGGCTGTTATGACACTGGAGCAGAACAACAATGATATTACAACTCATTCATTTGTTTCATCGTGATTTTTTGACTGTGGTAACAAATGCGGAATTTTTCCGCATTCAGAGCAAAAAGGTTCAATGTGTAACAAACAGATAGGCTTCTGACACATTTTGCAACAATATTTTGTCAGTCTTTTTTTTCTGTGCAGGTATTACACCTTTTCCTCTTGATCCCAGTCTCTTGTTCTTCGCTTCTGCTTGTGTCTTCTGTTTCTTCTTCACACATTGGCCTATATTGTTGTAGCCGCAGTTGAAGATCTCTGTGAATTCCTGAGGTGTCCAAGCATCTACGAACCAAGTGAGGTAGAACTAACGCATGTGAGAGTTGCTTCATGAATCCTTTTCTTTGGATAAAATTCTCGTTGTTGCCATAGTAAATTACTTGTGAACTGATTCCACTCATATTGATCATTGCAAAAAATATGACCATGGGCCAACGGCACACATTTCTTGCTACATTGTATGAAGCGGTCAACTTATCTGTAGTGTCGACTCCACCTCTGGTGCTATTGTAAAATGTTACAATGGATGGCTTCTGTTTATCAGCATCTACTGAATTATCTTCATGCAAACTTGATGCCAAGATAACACACTTCCCCTTTTTAGGAACGTAGGAAACTAGAGTACAGCCTTTCTTGAAGCCAAAAAGTGAACTATGGACAGCCCTGTCTTTACTGGTAGCAAACTCCAGAGGAATCTCACGCTTGTTTCTCTTCATCGTCCCAACAAAAGAAAGATTTTTTCTTCTTAGCTCTTCTATCAAACCAATACTAGTAAACCAATTTTCTGCTGTCACATTTCGACCTGACTGATAAAGTGGTTCACATAGTCGCAGAACAACATCTGAAGGTTTATTGCTAACGTGGTACAATCCTTCTGGCTGCAGCCCAGCTTATATTTCCAGATTATAGAGATATTTGGTTTGCTAGGTATGTATTGGCGAAAACTGCACTTTCCACGGAATCCTTCAAGTTTCTCATCTGCTGTAACGTTTTCTCCGAGTGTGTAGGATTTCTGGCAATTCTGTACAAACACAGAAAATATTTCCCGAATCGCTGTTATCTTGTCTAGTTTTCTCCCTTCATCATGATCACACGATTGTCAAATCTAAGGCTCCGCATTATTAATTTGAAACGTTTTATGTTCATAACGAGACGAAATTTTTCAATTCCATCCCCATCACTTCCCCACAGATGTTCTAAGCTTTATCTGTTACTTTTGTTAACACCAGCCAAAAACAGAAGACCAATGAAAGCTTTTAATTCAATAATATCTATAGGTTTTACGTCTCTCTCTCGCTGAAAAGAAGCTTTGATGCTCTCAATATACTGACTGGTATACAGAACTATAATCGCCAAAATGTCGTCATCTATGAGGCAATACCAACATTCCAAAAGCGAGAGAGAGACGTAAAACCTATAGATATTATTGAATTAAAAGCTTTCATTGGTCTTCTGTTTTTGGCTGGTGTTAACAAAAGTAACAGACAAAGCTTAGAAGATCTGTGGGGAAGTGATGGGGATGGAATTGAAAAATTTCGTCTCGTTATGAACATAAAACGTTTCAAATTCATCATGCGGTGCCTTAGATTTGACAGTCGCGTGACTCGTGATGAAAGGAGAAAATTAGACAAGATAACAGCGATTCGGGAAATATTTTCTGTGTTTGTGCAGAATTGCCAGAAATCCTACACTCTCGGAGAAAACGTTACAGCAGATGAGAAACTTGAAGGATTCCGTGGAAAGTGCAGTTTTCGCCAATACATACCTAGCAAACCAAATATCTCTATAATCTCGAAATATACGCTGGGCTGCAGCCAGAAGGATTGTACCACTTTAGCAATAAACCTTCAGATGTTGTTCTGCGACTATGTGAACCAATTTATCAGTCAGGTCGAAATGTAACTGCAGACAATTGGTTTACTAGTACTGGTTCGCCGCATCTATAGGACCAGGTAACTTTCGAATAATATTGTGGGCTCTGAAACGTACTCTCTGCGATGGTGGAACTTTATTCCATTTTGTCTCTTTGTCCCTTCCAGTATAATAATGCTGGCTTTCTTCAAGTACTTCCTCGTCGTTTTCACTGTCATTTTTCTTCTGTTTTTGAATCTTCCTGCCGAACTTCAACTGCGTCATCACAATCTGTGTCTACTTCATCTTCAAAATCCTCTTGAATTTCATCATTATCTTATTCGAACAACATTTTTTGTGTTCGTGCAACATGATTTGGGTCAAGGAGGTTGTACGTCTTACTGTAGCCTGCCATGATCAAGTGTCTCACACTTAAAATGATAAAATTCCTATAAAATAACGCAGTCAGGCACAGTGTATCAATTTGATACCTGATACTCAAACATTCTTAACTGACGATTAAACGGTCCAAAAATAAAATAAGTGCATTATACATTGTATATTAACATTGTACTACTTACTAAGTTATGTTGATAACAAAAGAAATGAATTGTTGAAATGCAACACGAACGGGCGCAGTGTATCAAACTGATCAATCAGCACATATATCGGCAACAGAGCAGTCGTATCGACACTGAAGCACACAACAATGACAAGCGTTCGGAAAAGGCTAGCTACTCGCGAGTAGGCGTCAGTGCTGCCACTCATTGACAAATAATTTACAGTAAACTTCGAGGTGTATCAATTTGAACAGCCGCGCCCGACGGAAGGTTAATTGTAACGTGGTAGCTGCTGTGCTACGAAACTGTGGTATTGAGTTTCGTCTTATGTCTCCAGACACATGTGAGCAAAATGGTATTGTTGAACAAGCAAATCGACACATTGTTGAATTAGCTCGCTCAGCATTAACGTCTAGCAAGTTATCTAAATCATTTTGGGCTCAAGCATGTTGCACAGCCGTTTTTCTACTCAATCGTACTGGGAAGCCAAGTGTTGAATGTAAAACACCTTTCGAATCGTAGACTAGGAAAGTGTTAAACAGTTTTAGCTATCTACGCATTTTTGGATCAAAATGCATTGTTTATTTGCCAAAGAAATTTCGTTCTAAGTTCGATGACAAGGCTGTACCTGGCCATTTTATTGGCTACATGAATGACAAGGATGGTTATAAAATGTTGATTCCTTAAAAACATCGTGTAAAGAAATCATGCAATATTGATTTTCAACCAGAAAAACTATGTGCAACTGGAAATTCCATTGGATTGGAATTTAATTCCGTACCTGAAGAAACAGGAAAGGAAAGTGAATCTACTATTGATCTGATTGAAACTAGTGACTAAGAATATTCGAATGAGTTACCTAATCGATGTCCATATTGAGAAATATGTCCCACAGTAAAATTTAGTGACTACTAATTAGGATACCAGCCACACCATGCCCAATAAGCAAATGCATTAGTTTGCCTAACATAAGTAATTCATGAAGAGCTTGCACCATGACACTTCAACGAAGCTATGTGAAGTAGTAATTCCAATAAATGGTTTAATACGATGAAAGAAGAAATTAAGGCGTTTAACGAAAATGATACCTGGTACTTGATAGAACTACCTACAGGAAAACGTTTTATCGATAATCAACGGGTACTTCATATTAAATACACACATCAAAAAATGTTTTGCATCACTCTGGTTCCCACAACTCCTGAAGATAGACGTTGACTGTGGACATTGTATTACACACACAGTCCCTTTGACTCTTCAGAGATGTCACTAAACGAGCCCAAAGATGGAAACAACCACGCATAGACCGATGATCTCAGCAGTTTGGTCCCTTAGAAATTCACACAACCATGCATGAGCAGCGCCTATTAGACGGATTGGGTACGACAGCCGATCAGTTCCAGTCATTCCACCAGGAAGGAGGTACACAGGTCGTGTTATCTGTGCAACCATGCCTATACGGTCAATACCGCAGTTCGATCGCGTCCGCATTGTTACTTTGTGGTGGTGGTGGTGGTGGTGGTTAGTGTTTAACGTCCCGTCGACAACGAGGTCATTAGAGACGGAGCGCAAGCTCGGGTTGGGGAAGGCTTGGGAAGGAAATCGGCCGTGCCCTTTCAAAGGAACCATCCCGGCATTTGCCTGAAACGATTTAGAGAAATCACGGAAAACCTAAATCAGGATGGCCGGAGACGGGATTGAACCGTCGTCCTCCCGAATGCGAGTCCAGTGTGCTAACCACTGCGCCACCTCGCTCGGTACTTTGTGCCAGGAAGGGCTCACAACAAGGGAAGTGTCCAGGAGTCTCGGAGCGAACCAAAGCGATGTTGTTCGGACATGGAGGATACACAGAGAGACAGGAACTGTCGATAACATGCCTCGCTCAGGCCACCCAAAGGCTAACACTGCAGTGGATGACCGCTACCTACGGATTATGGCTTGGAGGAACCCTGACAGCAACGCCACCATGTTGAATAATGCTTTTTGTGCAGCGACAGGGCGTCATGTTACGACTCAAACTGTATGCAATAGGCTGCATGATGCGCAACTTCACTCCCGACGTCCATGGCGAGTCCATCTTGGCAACCACAACAACATGCAGCACAGTACAGATGGCAACATGTCAAATGTAGCGATCAGGATTGGCGTCACGTTCTCTTGACCGATGAGTGTCGCATATGCCTTCAACCAGACAATCGTCGGAGACGTGTTTTGAGGCAACCCGGTCAGGCTGAACGCCTGAGACACACTGTCCAGCGAGTGCAGCTAGGTGGAGGTTCCCTGCTGTTTTGGGGTGTCATTATGTGGCGTCGACGGACGCTGCTGGTGGTCATGGAAGGCGCCATAACGGCTGTACGATATGTGAATGCCATCCTACCGATAGTGCAACCATATCAGCAGCACACTGGCCAGACATTCGTCCTCATGGATGGCAATTCGTGCCCCCATCGTGCACATCTTGTGAATGACCTCCTTCAGGATAACGACATCGCTCGACTAGAGTGGTCAGCATGTTCTCCAGACATGGATCCTATCGAACATGCCTGGAATAGATGGGAAAGGGCTGTTTATGGACGACGTGATCCACCAACCACTCTGAGGGATCTACACCGAATCACCGTTGAGGAATGTGACACTCTGGACCAACAGTGCCTTGATGTACTTGTGGATAGTATTCCATGACGAGTAGAGGCATACATCAATGCAGGAGGACGTGCTGCTGGGTGTTAGAGGTAGCGATTTGTACAGCAGTCTGGACCACCACCTCTGACGGTCTCACTGTACGGTGGTACAACATGCAATGTGTGATTTTCATGAGCAATAAAAAGCGCGGAAATGATGTTTATATTGCTCGCTATTTCAATTTTCTCTACAAGTTCCGGAACTCTCGGAACCGAGGTGATGCAAAAATTTTTTGATGTGTGTATAAACCTGATGGATCGATTGACTATACCGTGCTCGTTTGGTTGTGTGCGGTATATTTCAACATCCTGGGTTTGATTATGATGAAGCTTTCTCAAAGTGCAGCGAATTCGTTTTTAGATATTTTAAAGACAGAATTCAAAATAACAGTGGGTCTGTAGGCTCATTTTTATGCATTCAAATAGAGCAACGAGAGTCTGGCTTGTTTATTTCACAGCGAGCAATCACAGAGAAGATTGTTTGAACATGGCTGATTCGAAACCATTAGGAAATCCCTGTGATAATAAACAATTAGACAATGAATACAATGTTCCTTATTCTTCAGCTGTGGGGTCATTAATGTACCTGACGTGCTCTACACGTCCATATGTCGCTCATGCTGTTTCAAAAGTTGCTCGATCTATGGCTAAACCCACTTCTTCTGATCGGAATGCAGTAAAACGTATTTTCAGATATCTTTGCGGTACTTCAGACTTAGGTGTCTTCTGTACTTCACCTAGCGGTTAACTTTGTGCCTATGCTGATGCTGACTTTACTTGCAACACTAAAACATGACGATCAACAAATTGTTTTGTTCAATGATTGACAACATGGTTGTATCGTGGACATCTCAACTACAGAAGTCAGTTGCTCGATCCACCACTGAAGCAGAGTTCGTTGCTGCAAGTGAAGGAGCCAGGCATTTAGTATGGCTTAACAGATTGCTGTTGGACATCAGTGGAAAAAGAAACATGCCCATATTGTTAATTGACAATGCGAGTGCCATGAAATTAGTGAAAAATTCAGAGTTCCACAAACGCTCTAAGCACATCGAAGTACCACATTATTTTGTGTGGGAACTCTATCAAAATGGGGATATCAATGTATAATATGTGTTTTCTGAAAATCAACTCGGTGACATGTTTACAAAGCCTTTAAAATCAAACGAATTTAAAGCAATGTGTACCAAGATAGGACTTTGTAATTAATGTGTTTTGACCTCTAACTTTTTATTTGAAAGTTCTTCAATGCACCACAGTTTGATTTGGGGGGAAGTGTTAAATTAAATAAATCAGAACTGCGCGTTTCTGCTCCTGTTCTATGGTGGTGCATGGTTTTGTGTTGTGTGAATTTCTTTGTACCTAAGAGTTTCTTTTATTTTCCATGCTTTTACTCTATGAAGTTTTTTGTTGCTATGTGTCATCTTTTGGATATTAAAGGAAGAAGATCACTGTTTCTAAATGTGTTGTGTTCTTGCTGTAAAATTATATCCTAAGTTCACCACCTTAGTGATGAGACAGTACTGTCATACATTTGAAGTGGTCTAAACAGAATTTTGCAGTCCAAAATTCTGAGTACACTTCAGTTCCATTTACTAGTTTTCAACATAATGACATAGTATTCATCACAATATGTAAGTTAGTGAATAGAATGTTCTTATGTATGACACAATGCACCTCACTTAACAATCATCACAATATAAATTAGTGGGGAAAACAAATTTTTTAATGTTTATTCAAGTATAATTATTTTTTAAAGTATGTACTTCACTATAATGAAGAAAATGGACCGGGAAACTTTTATGCTGATGATTCATATATTCTTCAATACCACAAAACTGTTATGATACTGATTTACATTTTTATTTTTCAGATATACTGTGTTTTTATATACTTTTTATTTCATTTTTAAACACAATTTTTGCTGATAAAAAGCACTTCTGGACACATAGATTTCTATGAAGGTTACCTCTGTTTCTTTTTTTATAGCTATGCAATTGACTGTTTAATACAAAGAATTTCTGGTTCGTCAAAAGGATCATTCAGCTCTAAGAAAGTAGAAGCAAAATTTTGTTTCATGTATAGGAATTTTTCAGATTATTGGTGATTGCACTGAAACATAGTTTATTTTTTCTAAACCATAATAGGCATTAATAAGAATTACGGTTGACCTAAGAATTTCTTTAAGCTGTCATACACATTTTTTCTACAATTTTGGTAATCTGATGTTAAAAACATTCCAAAATTTGCTTTTTTTTCCTGATGAATATGGATAATTTCCCTAATTTACAGATGATTAGCAATTGAAAATTTAAAAAATACAATTTGGTTGTATAAGCAAGGGCAGTGTAAATTTCGAATTAATTTGTATATCATGAAATTATGAAAACCATCATATTCTCAAAAATGAAGCTTTGGGTTACCTCTATTATTGTCAGTTACTAAATCGTATGTAATGCCTCACTGTGCAGGCATAATCCTGCTAGATGGCTGCTCTCTGAGTTTGAAAAAGTTGCATGGGAAGTTGATCTCGTTTATCAGGAGAACATTCCTATGACCAACATGCTGCAGAAGCTTTCAGAACCTTTTTTGTTGCCAATTATTAAAGTGTTTGCAATGTCTCACTGCACTGTCTGAAGAAATTTGGAATCTGCTTATGGCACAATTCATGGTGATACTTTACTCATTATGAAACATGTGATTCATTACCTTTTTTATTATTTGGTCCAAAACTTTCTCACAATCACAATCAGTATATTATGCTGAGCCTTAAATTCTCCAACAAACTGCCAAAAACTGCTCACTTGACTCCCCCTTTCCCAAGTTCAGGGTTTCGCTTCAAAATGACATATGTATGATATCTGCACAATGTTTGGTTCTTGTGCAACAAATAATTGAAACTGTTCCCAGATTTTATGTACACACTGTATTCTAGTAAGTATACATAGGTGTTAATAAGTGTATTAGCAACTGGTTGCACTCTCACTAACATGTACTTTTATTTACTTACAAATCTGATGTATTAATTGCATTGGCTGTACCTTATGTGGTGTCACCGCCAGACACCACACTTGCTAGGTGGTAGCCTTTAAATCGGCCGCGGTCCATTAGTATACGTCGGACCTGCGTGTCGCCACTGTCAGTGATCGCAGACCGAGCGCCGCCACACGGCAGGTCTAGAGAGACTTACTAGCACTCGCCCCAGTTGTACAGCCGACTTTGCTAGCGAAGCTACACTGACCAATACGCTCTCATTTGCAGAGACGATAGTTAGCATAGCCTTCAGCTACGTCATTTGCTACGACCTAGCAAGGCGCCATTACCAGTTATATTGAGCTTATTATAAAACCTGTACCGTCAAGAGCGATGTACGCCAATTATGGATTACAGTTAAGTATTACATCATCTACGTACTTTATTTGCAATTCTCAAGACATTGTCCTGTTCGAGACCTCACGCCAGTCTGCGTGTAATTAAACGCGTGCATTTCGGCCTCCTCTAGCAACACGGTGTTGGCTCTTCTGCCAACACTTCACCTTACATGCTAATAAGGCCAGTTGTATCAAAATATACTGAACGGCTAATAATAAACATTATAAACATATTGCTGCAATCTGTATTGCATGTATCATGGTGTAGTGTTTAGCATTGTAGGTTGGCATGCTCTGGGTCACCAGATTTCTGTGATTTTTCTTGTGAAAGCAAAACGTGCACCGAAACAAATGAAATCCAGCCAACTTTATAACTTAGCACTGTAATCAGTTGGTGTTTACATATATAAATATGCTCTACTTTTCACTCTTATTCTGTCCCACTGTCTCCACTCTCGCTCTCCAACCACCTTTAATAAAGTTAAATTTTCTCTTTTCCTTTTTGTATGTCTAAATGCAAAATTTTTGCTTTTTTGTATATATGTAACGTATAAACAGGTAAAACAGCATACCCTTGTAGTTCCTCAAAACTAATGCTAACATTTAGTGTCATATGGAAATATGTTGCCTTCTGTGTTATCATGTCTCATGATACCAATGCTCATAACATTAATTGGTCGCTACCCTATTAGAATATTTGCACACTCATTCATATAAGTATGCTTCTTTTTCTAATAGTAAACAAACAAATTGAATAAAATGTACATCCCATAAAAAGTTGTTTTATTCAACCTAATTACGAGTGACGAGAAATGAATGATTTTAGGCACCTATCTTTCAAAAAATAAAATTCTTACTTTTCAAAAGAGAGAAGGAATTGCATTACATTCTATAAGCACGTGTAAATGAACTCTGATCAATGACCATATAAGAAGAGAACAGTTGCAAAACAAAGGCTCTGATCAGTACAATGGAAAACTAGCCAAAATCGCAAATTTCATTTTTTTATTCATTTGATGATTGTTTTGGGTGAGAACACATTTTCAAATTATCATAACACATAGTCAAAATGATATTGATAATGGTAATGGTATAACTATCTGTAATTGTTCGTTTGCACATTTTTGAAATGGTTTTTGCATTTTCAGAAAGATCAGTTTCACTATCTGTTACAATGACTTGTAAATGGGTCCTGATGTGAGACAAGTCATCCAGTGAAAAAAATTCCATAATTGTAGGTCAGCCTCTTCTATTAATCAGTACAACGAAAAAGCAGACAAAGTTGCAAATTTCAACTTTTTCTATTTTTAATGGCATTCGAGACAAGCTCTACTGAGAATGGCCAAGAAAATCTCTGCATCATCCTCTCTGCCACTGCACCAGGAATTCTGTCATCTGCCACAGCAATGACTGCGATCGAGAAGACCAGCAAGTGTTACTGCAGGACAATTCATTGCAGATGGTTTTGATCTAAACGAAAGCTGGAAGCATGAATGGTCAACAAAAACATTGGAAACAAGAGCCCATCACCTTGATCCCACAAAGAAGCCAAAAGGTTTTGACCTACCGAGGAACCTCTGGTGCAGCCTCAACAGGTTAAGGACTGGACATGGTTGTTGTAGCTACTTCAGGTACAAATGGGGCTGGATCGGTTCACCAATGTGTGAATGTAATCAAGAAGAGTAGACAATTGAACATTTAGTCCAATGCTGTCCACTTCATTCATACTCTGGAATTCCTGACGACTTGTTCACTCTCACACCCAGCTTAATTAATTGGTTGAAAATCATAGACTATAAGGTTTAATCTTGTCTTATTCATATGTATATTGTGTAAAATAACTTGCCTTGTATCCGCTGTATATTGTATAAAATCACTATATGATTAAATAAAATCAAGTGAAAAAAATAAAAAAGTGAAATTTGCAACTTTTCTGGTTTTTCATTGTAACGATTAACAGAAGTGGCTGACCTACAATAATGGAATTTGTTAAGGTTGTGATAACAAAAGATCTGGCTCTAACACATAAAAAGATACATTTGTTTTGTGAAACATGATAGATGTAGTTCTTTGTAGAAATTTAATTATTAATTTGT
The DNA here is from genome assembly GCF_023898315.1 of Schistocerca nitens. Classification (NCBI taxonomy): domain Eukaryota; kingdom Metazoa; phylum Arthropoda; class Insecta; order Orthoptera; family Acrididae; genus Schistocerca; species Schistocerca nitens. Next base: position 509,902,625 of record NC_064615.1, read on the forward strand.
GAATAAATGTTTGTATACATTAAAAAAGTTCAAACCTGACCACCAGCAATTATTTATTAGTTAGTGTTTATCAATTATGAATGGTCTTCGGCAATTCTCAGATTTGCAGTGTTTTCATATTCTGGATTATTCGATGTTTTTATAAATACACTCCTGGAAATTGAAATAAGAACACCGTGAATTCATTGTCCCAGGAAGGGGAAACTTTATTGACACATTCCTGGGGTCAGATACATCACATGATCACACTGACAGAACCACAGGCACATAGACACAGGCAACAGAGCATGCACAATGTCGGCACTAGTACAGTGTATATCCACCTTTCGCAGCAATGCAGGCTGCTATTCTCCCATGGAGACGATCGTAGAGATGCTGGATGTAGTCCTGTGGAACGGCTTGCCATGCCATTTCCACCTGGCGCCTCAGTTGGACCAGCGTTCGTGCTGGACGTGCTGACCACGTGAGACGACGCTTCATCCAGTCCCAAACATGCTCAATGGGGGACAGATCCGGAGATCTTGCTGGCCAGGGTAGTTGACTTACACCTTCTAGAGCACGTTGGGTGGCACGGGATACATGCGGACGTGCATTGTCCTGTTGGAACAGCAAGTTCCCTTGCCGGTCTAGGAATGGTAGAGCGATGGGTTCGATGACGGTTTGGATGTACCGTGCACTATTCAGTGTCCCCTCGACGATCACCAGTGGTGTACGGCCAGTGTAGGAGATCGCTCCCCACACCATGATGCCGGGTGTTGGCCCTGTGTGCCTCGGTCGTATGCAGTCCTGATTGTGGCGCTCACCTGCACGGCGCCAAACACGCATACGACCATCATTGGCACCAAGGCAGAAGCGACTCTCATCGCCGAAGACGACACGTCTCCATTCGTCCCTCCATTCACGCCTGTCGCGACACCACTGGAGGCGGGCTGCACGATGTTGGGGCGTGAGCGGAAGACGGCCTAACGGTGTGCGGGACCGTAGCCCAGCTTCATGGAGACGGTTGCGAATGGTCCTCGCCGATACCCCAGGAGCAACAGTGTCCCTAATTTGCTGGGAAGTGGCGGTGCGGTCCCCTACGGCACTGCGTAGGATCCTACGGTCTTGGCGTGCATCCGTGCGTCGCTGTGGTCCGGTCCCAGGTCGACGGGCACGTGCACCTTCCGCCGACCACTGGCGACAACATCGATGTACTGTGGAGACCTCACGCCCCACGTGTTGAGCAATTCGGCGGTACGTCCACCCGGCCTCCCGCATGCCCACTATACGCCCTCGCTCAAAGTCCGTCAACTGCACATACGGTTCACGTCCACGCTGTCGCGGCATGCTACCAGTGTTAAAGACTGCGATGGAGCTCCGTATGCCACGGCAAACTGGCTGACACTGACGGCGGCGGTGCACAAATGCTGCGCAGCTAGCGCCATTCGACGGCCAACACCGCGGTTCCTGGTGTGTCCGCTGTGCCGTGCGTGTGATCATTGCTTGTACAGCCCTCTCGCAGTGTCCGGAGCAAGTATGGTGGGTCTGACAAACCGGTGTCAATGTGTTCTTTTTTCCATTTCCAGGAGTGTAGTAGCACTTTCCATCCAGGAATTCAGTTTATATCTGTCTGTACTATGAAGTTTGTAATAAACATACTTTCAGTACCTGTACTTTATTGATGACCCTGCTTTCAGATTAGAACTTCATTGTAGTTACTACATGACACTATTTGGTGGAAGCGCCAGATACCTCAAAGCAACATTGTGGCTTCAATTTGGCAACATAAAAGCTATCGCCTACATGGATAGGAATCAGAATACAGACAGTACATTTTTCCCAAGACCTGTACATTCAGAAAACCAGTTGATTCCAAAACAGCAACAATTCAGGTGAGTATCCTGCATCCATCATTGTTTTCCACAGAAAATGGTCAAAACCTGTGAAATGGCTGAAAGGATTTAAGTGAGCCGCCAGATGACACGATGTGTTTAACAAATATGAAAGTCAGACGTTAACACTTCATTTGAAACCAATGAAACTGCTGGGAATGTGCACACACAAACTCTGAGCCTGAGGTATTATTATTATGAGTAATAGAGAGTTAACAGTTGTTGAGAGGAGTTGGAAGTGTTGTTCCTTGCTTGCACATTGGAGAGATTTTGTCAGATTTGTGTATGCATACATTGAGAGTGATATTTGTATCTTTGTTGTGGACAGAAATGTGTTTATCAAGTATAGACATTGTGGAATATTTAAAAGTCAGTGTTAAGTTTCTCTGTGTTCAAATAATATGTATTGCAGATATAGCATACCATAGTTTTTATAGGCTTCTTTAATTTTTTACACCGTTTAAAGCTAGTTGACCTCTTTTTGTTCTCAGTCAGAATTCTGTTATTGTGAGAAATGGAAGTCATACATTTCCATATGTCTTTTGAAATATTACGAATCCCTTTCAAATGTATACTTTTACCTGGAATGCACAGCCCAGCAGTGGTTTGAGAACAATAAAGAGAAGTTCAATAGCTGTGACAAATTCTAGGCTAAACTGAAGAAAACATTTGGTGACAGTCAACATCAAGCCCTCTGAAGAACAACTGAAGAACAGGGCCCAGTGGCATGAGTAAACAGCATAGTTTTATATATTGAATGTTATGGCTCTCAAACACATTGTGAATTTGCATATGACATAAGCCAGCAAAATCTCATACTCAGTGAAAGGAGTTGCAGGAAACGTGTCAGGTTCTTCAGGTGTCACAACAACATTCATTATTTTATGCACCCACATTGAGGAAATGCAACAGAAAAGAAGTGGAACGAAAGAAGTATGACCATCTCCTGGATGTGGTCCCTATGGCAATTGTGAAAGACCGCCACGAGCCGGCCGGTGTTGCCGATCGGTTCTAGGCGCTACAGTCCGGAACCGCGCTACCGCTACAGTCGCAGGTTCGAATCCTGCCTCGGGCATGGATGTGTGTGATGTCCTTAGGTTAGTTAGGTTTAAGTAGTTCTAAGTTCTAGAGGACTGATGACCTGAGATGTTAAGTCCCATAGTGCTCACAGGCATTTGAACCATTTTGAACCACTATGACGTTACTTCCATCAACACCAGATACTATGAGAAGAGATACATTAGTTCATGAAGCCACAAATTTTGGTCCATGTACACTAGAGATAACAGCCATGAATGTCGACCCCATACATCAGATGGTAGTAGAGAATGTAGAAGAAGTATATCAATCCTTAGCACCTATTTCCATTCTCAGTCAAATGTACTAGGAAGAAAGGACTCAATCCGTTCGGAATTACACTGCAGCTATCAAACGACAACCTGGCGTCTGACCAATGGAGGTACAACCAATTTCTTCTATAAGCGTAACACCCCACAGAGGAACAGACATTTAGAGAGCAGAAGACAACAAGCATGTGTGTTAATATTGTGGATGCCCTGGACATGTAAGATACTGCAGAGAAAGAAGGTGAGCTTTTGATGACTACTATGACACCAGAGATTATCATTCATAATAGTTCTAGTCACCTCAGTCAACTGCAGACGCTTATCGACCTATGAGGCAAAGCCCACACCTGTTTGCTGGACGAGTTCGCCCCACAACACATCATAGCCCTACTCTGTCGCTGCGCAGTGGTACCAGCTGCTCACCCAGCCACTAAATTTAAGAAAACGAAGCAAGGCAACAAATTATTGAGGTAAGGCTGCCAAATATAAAAATCCTCCATGGATGTAAATCAGAAAATCGTCATCAATGGCCTACCTGTCCATGTGCTAGCCGTCTCAGAGGCTTTCTTATTTGTAACGTTGAATGCTTGTTGTCATCAGCTGAAGAAGAATATGTTCCATGTTATGCAACCGATTGTGCTGAAAGTTGTAAATGTGACATTTGTCCAGCTGACAGAACATATATTCCAAGAATAACTATCAATGGCAGAACACAGCCCTTCGAGTTTGTCGATTTAAGAGAAAGGAGTCATAACATTTGATACTTAGTGAGTCAGTAGAAGGGCAATGAGAACACCATCCAGGTAAACAATACAGAACAAATTTATTCAGTATTCAAGAACACAAATCTTCTTCATAGAGTTTTAAGTTACATACAGATAAAAAGTTCGTTTGGTCCACCAGATTCACTTGGAATGTTTTAGAGTGCGTAACACAAGTATTCATGATCTTGGCCAAGGGAGACTACACGAATGTAGTATAAGGCTAGTCTGAAGAAGTAAAGTCACTGTCCTAAACTTGGTAGGGAATTGAAGTTAAGCACAAGTTATTACTTACAGACACGTACTTTCTGTTCCTCTACTGCTTTATGAGGTTAAGATCACTTTACCCTATGGCTACTTCAACTTCCTTGACCACTTACAGCCATTTGCTCACAGGTACTAACTACAGCCTTTATTTTATTAGTATTATTATTTTCGTTTCTGTTGCAAATAAACATTTTGTCATTATTTTAGTATTGACTGCTATATACTTATATATGTAGCCCATATTATAAAACAATATACTTATGTCGTTTTGGTTGAGTTCTCGTACTGATTGGTATGGTCTGCTATGGGTACATGTATTTCTCATACACTTATACACTAAACGTACACATTTATATTGAAATTATACATAAAATATTCATGCGAATAAAATGTTTCTTACACTATAACAAACTACATACAAATACGTTAGTATCAGTTCGTTAAATAACTGTCCTTATTCACTGCTCATTTTTACTATTGCTTGCTTTTTACTGTACCACAGACTTATTACAAGTTGGCATTGCACACCTTCTTAATACTTTCACCTCTGTTCACACTTTAAGAAATCATTACATAACATACTTCAGATATTAGAAGAATTGCATGTCCACTATTACTACTGTTATTTTTTAAATTCTTTATTCACAACTTTATAATTATACAACCTTACCCCACTTCCTTATGTGATTATTGGGTCTTATATTTAATACAGAACATTAATTGCAGCTAATTACAAATTTAATAAGTGAGCTACAGCCATAACTAGATTAACAATTGGCAACTAATTTATTATTAATATTTTCTTTATAATACCTATACATAACTAATCTCTACTGCCTGTAGCGTCACAGGTGTGTCAGTAGTTTACAAACCTACTTATAGAGCCTTGCTCATCGAGCTAATCCTGATGAGCGTGCTCTTGACACTGGGCAGGCCAAGGTGTTAATCGCTGCAGGTTCCTAACTAAATTTCCTAATTCTAAGTCCTACTAACTAGTTGTTCTTTATGTCATATCCGGTGCTTGTCCTATATTGGTGGTGTTGTACCCCACTCTCCCTAGCCTTGTACACGGCGGATTCCAGACTGAAGAAAAGTTGGCCTGTCCATGCACAGGCGGTATGGGAATAGGGCACTGGACTCAGCTGGTATTAGGTATGTGTCAGGTTGTTAGTTAATCATCGTCCCTCAGGTATTCTTTTAACACTTTTCTTGATACCTCGTTAGCCAGTTTGTTGAGAGTTTGAAAAACGTCTTCTCGTCTTAGAAAGTGGTAGGTGTCATGGTCGTGTAGTTGGTCACGTAATGTAGATGCTAAATCATTGAAAAGGGGGCACTCATACACCACATGATTGGGAGTACCCTCTGATACACCACATTCACACAAGGGTGTAGCCCTCTTCCCAAACCAACATAAAAGTGTCGGGTAGGGCCCATGACCAGTGAGAAAGTGGAATAATCATCGGGTTGGTTCAAAGTACTTCATGCCCAGTCGTTCCCTGACATTCGGTAGAAATTCGAATGTTCTACCACCTGTTTCTTCTGCTTCCCACGATTCCTGCCATAACTGCTCGCCTCTTCGCCTTACCTCACCCTTATCCTCGACCCCAATGCCTAATACGTCTTCTATTTTCCCGGTATTCTCTTCATTAGCCCAGAACCACGCAACCTGTTCTCTAATTTTGATGCCCATTATGACTAATAGTGCTCCCCCTGGAGATGTCCTATAGGCCCCCACAGATCTCAGTATCATGTTTCTCTGAACTCTTCTCACTGTCATGGTGGGCACTACCCTCGGGAGCAGATTCCCGTGCTGTAACTCATTATTGATGTTAGGATGCTATTGTGATATAGTTTTATGAGGTGAGGGGGCAGATGAAATCTTTTATGTCCAATGGAAATTGCTTTCTGGGTTATGGTATCAATGTGTTTCCCGAAGTTCCACCTTTCATCAATGATGATTCCCAGGTACCATGTCTTGCGTCATCTAAGAACCGGTGATCCCTCGATTCTCACAGTTGGATTTCTGATCAGCTGCCCTTTTAGAAGAAGGTACGTCGATTTACCTGGTGATATTTTCATCTTTTTTCCTGGCACCACAGCTGCAGTTCATCTATAGCCCTTTCTATTTTGTGCTCTATGTCTTCACGGCTAGGGCCCCAAATCAACAGGAGGAGGCCATCTGTGTAGGCTCTAGCACTTCTTCACTTTGTTGCAAATTATCCAGTAATGGCTCCATGTGGATGTCTGAGAACAGGGGACCTAAGACAGAACCCTAGGGGCATCCCTTTGTTATCGATTTTCCCACTCTCCCAACTAGGGGATGATAGCCAGACCTCCTGATCCTCATAATATCTCCTCAGGCAACTATATAGCGGCCCTGGACAATCTTTCTCCCACAAGCAGGAGAAGAGCGAAGACCACCACAGGTTGTCGAAGGAGCCACAGATATCTACCATGATGCCAACTATGTACTTGTGAGGGGTAGAGCCACAGACCTCAGCCGCCAGGGCGATTGCATCAGATGCCGATCGCCCAGGCATGAAGACGAACTGCCTGCTGCTCATCCCACACAGCACTCGGTGTGAACCAGTAATTTCTCTAGTACCTTCCCAAGTAGGTCCAACAAACATATAGGTCTACATGATTTCGTTTCTGTAGGGTCTTTGTCAGGTCCTTTTTTGATAATCACAACATTCACGATCTTCCAGATCTTTGGGAACTTCCTCTGTGTAAGGCACTCGTTATATAGGTGAGTAAGTGGTGTAATTAGCTGGGGAGCTAAGAATTGCACCACCTGCGCCACAGTACCGTCTGGCCCAGGAGCTTTACCTCTCTTTAGCGATCTTATGTGGGCAGCCACCTCCTCTTCAGATCCGGCCCTGGTGGCCGAGCGGTTTTAGGCGCTTCAGTCCGGAACCGCGCGACTGCTACGGTCGCAGATTCGAATCCTGCCTTGGGCATGGATGTGTGTGATGTCTCTAGGTTAGTTAGGTTTAAGTAGTTCTAAGTTCTAGGGGACTGATGACCTCAGATGTTAAGTCCCATAGTGCTCAGAGCCGAGGTCCTCTTCAGAAATGGGGTAGACTGCCGTGTCATTGTTATATTCGCCAAGGTCATCATTTCATGGCTGCCGCTGTCCTTCAGTTTCCCCATCCGCGCTATCGTCATGCAACAGGGACTGGAGGAGGATCTCTGCAGTCTCCTGCCAGGATTCCGTCATCCCGTCCCCATGCCTGACTGTTGTCAACTCCATAGGAGTAAGGTGTGCCCCATGGGTCTAAAGCTAATTGATTTAGTACATAGCTCTCCCAGTTTCTTGTTCTAACTGCTCTTAGTTCCTTTTGGAACTTTAGCTTGGCCTCCCGATACTGCAGCAACCATCTTTGGCGTTCCAGCCAGACGACACTGCCCTGGTAGTGCCTCCTCAGTGTTCTGACAGACCGGCACATGTCCTCGAATTCGGTAGATCATAGTGATGGAGAGGCCGCCATGGCCTTCCTCCTAGTTGGTACAGCTGCTTTCACCACTCTAGTTATCGCACTCACCAGTTCCTCAGATCTCTCATTCACGTCTATGTCCTGGTGTATGTCACCCTCTGGCGTCACCCTCTGGTAAAGCAGGAATGTCGCACTCCCTCGCTAGGCGCTCCCAGTCAGCTCTTTTATAATTCATTTGCACCTCCCACCCTATGGCCCAGCAGCACTCTCTATGAGATTATGAGATTATGGTCGCTAGTGGTGGCATTTTTTTCAACCTTCCACTGTTGGATGATGTTGACTGCATTTGGTGTGACTAAGGTCACGTCAATGTTTGTGCCTTTTCCTCCTCCCACAGCGTAGGTAGTAGGGTTACCGGGCCTGTTGGCCACCACTAGTTGTGAGGCCATGATGAATTCTTCTACCTTTTCTCCGTTTGTGTCTGTTGTACTGCTGTACCATAGTGGGGATTTTACATTGATGTCAGCAGTTATTATCATCTTTCGTCCCTGCAACGCCGTGATTACTCTAGTTAGGTGGTCAAATGTCTCTTGATGTTATCACCGTATTGGAAATACATATTAACTAGTGTGAATACTCCCTAGGGAGATCACAACTCTACGACTCTGCACTGATTAATTGTGTACTGTGAGAGTATCGCGGCCCTCAGGACTTTGTTTGTTATTATTATCGAGGCTTTCGGGTCTTCCCCTCTGCTGACAACTTGCCATGTCGTAGCTGCAAATACTATTTTTCCAGCTTGGGAGTACGGCTCCTGCAGGCAGAGCACATGCAGTCTCTTCTCTTCCACCTCCTTGCACAGCTCCTGCATCACTAGTCTGCTGTTGTGAGTATTAAGTCACACGAACCACATATTGTAAGGCAGTGGTCAGGGTAGCGGCTGCTCTAACCTCGCTAATTGCATGGTGTACTCAATGTTGGGACGTACCCTAATTGGGTCAACAGGCGGTAGCCTGACTACAGGGGTGTCTTGTGTGGTTACATGTGCACTTGAGCTGGTTACTGTGCTTTCTTGGATTGGTTTCTGCTCCTCTTTACTGATTTCGTCTTTTGGGATTGCCACTACCACAGGGTGCCCTTGCTGCTGCTGGTCTTTGATCTGCCTCGTTCCCCAGCTGTGGAAGAAGGGAGTTGTGACCATAAGGGGAGCTCAGTTTGAATGCCTTTATCCATAGTGGAGAACTCTGAACACCTTTGTCAACTGATTCAGTTTTGGTGACGCTCGAAAGTCACCTCAGGAATTATTTAAATTGATTTGCCCTTATGACATCCCTACTCCTTTTGCTCTGGGATTTCCGCTTTGGCATCCTGTTCTCTTTAACATACTCAACAATAATCCTCGAAATTAGTCTTTGTTATAGCATTCGATAAGTAGGGCAATTCCGTTCTGTGGCTCCACAAGATTTCTTGCCACGTCTTTTGCATGGGATACAGAGTCCCGCCGCCATGCAATCTTTTCAGGTGTGACCATCTTCACCACACTTGGAGCACGCCGACCCCCTGGTGCAGTGCCTCAGAATGTGGCCAAGTCACAACAGTTGTGGTGACGAGGTACCACGAGATAATCCCTAGCGTTGACCATAGCTCCGAATGACGCAGCATTGTTATATGGGCGGCCTCTCTAACTGAAATTACGGTCCTGTGTTTTTAATGTTCTCGCTCTAGTGGTATGTGATACGAAAAATCTGTTTACGTACTGCACCTGTGTGTTGTATTATACACCTTGTTTTCTCATTTTAAATTTACCACCTTCGTTTATATTTTACTTCGTCAAAATTTTAGGATAAGTTATGCACAGGTGTTGCTCCTAGTAATTCCATCTTATCAATGTTTTATGTGTATTACATTTATAAAATTTTAGTGGGTATGTATACACAGTTTACGATCTCGTATTTTTATCACTGCTGCGTTACAGCGCCACCTCTTGAGGTGATTCTGTATTAGTCATCAGTACTGGCACATGAGGCTGTGCCGCATTATGCTTACTACCTGAGCCCCCATCTTACTCTGTTATTCGCTCATGTGAATGGGAAGTGTTATGCAGATCTTGGTGCCTCTCGCGTCCACCTAGAAAAGGTAATGATTTTATTATTTTATATTTCTAGTTTTTACTGAGTTTAACGAAGGCGATGTTGGCCTGATATATTCGACGATGCCCTTTGACTACACTGACTAAAGGATTCTTCTAAGAAATACCAAATTAAGGTATTTGCTCTTTCAATAGTTGATCTGTTTATACACACTTATAGGATATCCAAGTCTGCACAACACGATCGTGATTCTTAAATAGATGTATTTGTTCTCTGCTTTCTATGTAGATAACCTGAAGATGCCTAAATAAGGCGAAATGCGTCGTTGAAAACCAAAGAACTAAAAATGCAATCAATACTGTTTTTAACCAATACTGTTAAGCACTGGTTTACTGTATGCCACATATGGATTGGAAGAAAAACACAAGAAACAGAGAAATAGATGCACTATTACCTCATGTTGTTCCTCAAACAAACAACGAAAATATAAGACCAGCTTTTGTTGTTTTAAGATTGTATAATTTTAATTATGGATACTATGTCATCTGAGCACAATTAAAAAATGTACAAAGGCAAATCGATATAACCAGAAATGTGCACCAAAACAGCGAACAAATTTTAAGAATTGATCATGAGCCAAATTCAGTAACTTTATGTCAACAAATGAGAGAAAACTTGAGAATTGTTTGGCATGGAAATTATGTCAATACTTTCGATAATTATACAAAAGAAGAATTGATTAATGATTTAATGAATCTTCATCAAATTGAATTAATGTAAGAACTGTCGAAAATAAATGGAGACTGCCAGTCCCCCTTTCCCGATTGCCAATTTTCCAGGAATTAGATGTTTAATCCCTGCCAATTTCTTGACGAAACACAGCGTCCAAATTTTATGGTCGCTGAATTTTAAAGTATTCATAAACAATACAAATTTCATCTCCATTGAGATCAAATAGATAATTCACATTTCATCCATTAATTGATTTATGAATGTAGAGATTATATCTTCTTCTTCATCATCAGGATAATATACAGATAGAAAGAATGAAAGTGTCAGTTTCCTCATTCATACTATTTGGTATATTTATACAGAAAATTTTTTAATAGATTTGCAAGTAGGTAGGGTGTAACTTGTGGTCCACCGAGTATTACTTTATCTTTATTTACCCAACTGTTGTGCGAATTTATAAAGCCCAAACATTTAACATAAATGTTATCTCCTTTCTTTCTTAGAACTTTTTCAACAAGATACACATCTGGATATTTGGTCTTCTGTAGCTCTTGCTCATAAAAATTACCTTTGATATCTTTCAGTTTATACATGATTGGATTTGAATGAATGACAGATTCAATTTCGAAAATTTCTGTTAACCAGTTGGCAGTACATCCTTTTTCAAAAAGTCCTTTAAGTTTACTGGTCCTAATTTTATTTCCTTTTTTTTAAATTTCTTCTTATAGTTCTTTTCATTAACGTCTGTTGACTTCATTTTTATAGTTCGATGAACTGTGTAATTGTATTGACCAACTAATTTCGAGACTAGATCGATCCATTTATAATTTCTTTAAAGAGCAAATTTCTTCCACATCTATTCCTTAAGTGTTCAGTTGAATCGTGCAGCAACAGATGCTTTTAATTCTGTAAAAGTCAAATAATGATTAATGCTGTATTTCTTCATCAGCTCATGAAATTCTTTGTTATAGAATTCTTTCCCATTATCTGTCTGCAGATTTTTTGGTCTCTGGAGCTGAATATTTGTTCGAGAGCATCAGCCACATTCTTGCCTGTTTTGTCTGTAACTGGAACAGCCCAGGCAAATTTAGAGAAGTCATCGATGATGATCAATAAATATTTGTATCCTCGATTTATCTTCGAAATTTCTTTCTGCTTGCCCGAATCCATTTCGACTAAGTCGGCTTGCCATAAATCATCTATACCAAGAGAAATTACATTTCTTCATGTAAAATGTTTTCTAATTGGTTTATGCAGCTCATTCATAATTTCTTCACGAATAAAAGGGGTGGTAAATTGCAACCTTCTGTTTCACCTACAAAATTTTTTTAACGAATTTACTTTTCTTCTTTTTACAGACTGTGCACAGACCTTCAATCCTCTGCCATCCTTTTTTTGTTGTTACTCTGTGAGGATTATGTGTTTCAGTAAACTTTTTTCACTTCAAACAGTAGATGTGATCACTCTGAAGAGCCGAGTGCCAAGCACAATCGCTCTGAAGAGCTGAGTGCAAAAGCAGGATCGTGATTATCCATGGACAGAGATAAAATTTATTATATTTTAAATTATTTCACCAGCTATAATTAACTTTACATATACAGGAAAGGTTTTAACCGTATCTTTCAATCTTACAGTTAGAAAATTTGATTTGGGTACCATGATTGATTGATTGTCAATGTTTACTTCATATAGCTTATCAGCCACGCTTACAGTGATGTCAGAGTCGTCAAAGTTCAAGTCTCTGTTTGCATTCTTACCAAGAATAATAATTCGTTTAAGCTTGAAATCGTATTCGAAATTGTGCATTTTTTGCTTACCTCTAGTCATAAAAGTAAATTCAATTATTTGTCCATCGTATACTTTATCTTTAAGATTACTTAACTCTATCAAGTATGGGGTTACATATTTCACGTAATCTGTAAAATGTATTTCTACTTCGTTTTTGGTAAAGTAATTGGCAAATAGTGTCAAAATGCTTGATAAATTTTGTTTAAAAATTGTTGAAACATCTTTATTATTCTGCTTTATTCTTTCATCAAAGTATTTTGTAGTGACATAGTTACTGAATTGTGTCAGAATATTTGCGTTACAACATTTGATAACTCATTATCGAAATAATGTTTGTTCACTGCAGCCTTTGCATCAATTGGGTTGTTTACATTCGCAAGTCTTCTACCTTCAAAGCTGATATAACCTTCAGTTACTTTAAAAATAGCGTTAAATTCTTTCTTAAATTGCTTAATTACATTGGCTATCTTTGAGTCTATTGATGATTGAAACTGCTTCATCATATTTTCAATTTTTGGATCAATTTCGCTTTTGATTTCTTCTAGATCGAAGGCAGGCATGCTAAGCCCTCCAGTTTGTCCTATCTTATTTCCAAAAAAGTCCATTTATTAAATCCAAAATATCATTAAATTTATAATTCCCGCATAACAATTTTCAAACAAATAGACACAAATGACCACATATTACTCCATCGAAATTTTGGATTCTCTCAGTATTGTAGTATAGTCCATTTTTCCCAAATAGTTAACTAGTTGTTTGGTATATTACCGCCAAATGAATCAGAAATTCGGTAATTCATCAATCATGTATACACCACGAAAGTGTTTAATTTTCAATTGTTTAGCAAGTTTTTCTATGTCAAAATTAGATAAAGGACTGTTAAATTTTTCGATCAGTAACGAAATCGCCGTAATGTCGAATTCGTTAAAGAATGATGAATAATAAATTTTATCTTTTTGCTTTTAAGTTAATTTTCTTTCATGCGAACTTTGTTGTAGAACCGTTCTCTTATTTTCGTGTGGTAATAAAAAATTTTACTTTCTTAAGAATTACGTACATTTAAAGAAAAATATTACGTGCACTCATATTAACTGGATAATAATATTTAGTTGAGAATTGAGTCCTTTAGATCATTCGGCCTTGGCATACACTTTCCTGATGCAGTGGGTTTTTTGTTAAATATTTTTACTGAATTTTATCCCGGCAATAGCCATAGAACACAAGATTATCTCTATCAGCAGAAAATGTTGTAATTATTGCCAAGCCGACATTTATCACTGATCAAACCTACTTCACTATGCATTTGAGTTATTTTAAAGAACCAAACTGTTTAAATTTCAGTGTTAACTAACATTAACTATCCGCCTACGAATGCACAAACGTATAATTAATTCAAATTTTATCAGCCACAGGATCACTGAAAAAAAAGAACAATTTCTTAATTCACGATTGATTTTTATGCATCTGTTCCCGATTTACGGGTTTGATAATTTTTTAAGTGTGCCGCCTCTTCAGATCTGCGATTGTTGATCGCGGCACAGCCCAGCAACACCGCTAAAAAATGCTGAAAAATTCTTAAAGAAATTTTATAGATGACGTGGGCAAGCTAATTTACATAAATAATTCACACTTTTGATAAATACTGATATATTTAGCTCAAACAACAATTCAACTCACATTAATTCGTAACACATCGTCTAATGGCGGCTAAGTCCAGACGGAGACAAAAGACTTCTACACATTCGTTAAAAGCTTCTTCACAGCGTCCAACCTCAATCGCGTCTCATCAGACAAGACCAAAGAATACATAATGTTTAGTCCTTATATAGCATTTCCCGACTATTAACATTTCTTTGTAAATTGATTTCTGGCAAAATGCGATATCTCTGATACAGCAAATACTGACACATTTTACATTCACAAAATAAATACAGAAAAATTCCTATCCTAAATACAGAGAAATATTACAATAAAAATATAAGGAGAATAATTAATACCACATTAAGTAATATTTTTGTTCAATAATTACGATATATACAACTTGCCCAGAGCGGCGTATATGGTACAAATAAACTGTGAAAATGCCAGGGAACGTTACATTGCCCCCTGGCAGCATTTGGCAAAGAGTTTTTACACTTTGACACAATGGTGCCAGTAACGTTCTTTACACTTCTGTATGTTTTACGGAATGGCTCTTTTATTTAGTCCCAGGGTTATATAAGTTCATGGCTCCCCCATTTGGGCGTAGGCAAACAGGAAACCTGGGCAAAACTGTGCCGGAGCCCAGCCATCCCAGTTGGTTCATAGTCAATGTAGTCTTTTTAACAGTTATTCATTTGAATTAAATTAGCAGTTTGTCATAAACGGGTTACACAATTACACAATATCACAGTCACATATAGTTCAATGGAAGGTTTTTTTGTGTGTGATACTATTATTCTTGTGATACACTGCAAGGTCACTTGTCCTAGGATATATCACTCACGGACATACATAGTAAATGTTCAATGTTTATCGAAATGAAGTCATTAACATGTTATTCAGTTTATGTGAACATTTCAAAAAAAGTCAATAATATTGTGTTTGGTGAACGGTGCGGAGTGATTGTTGGGCGGCGCTCGGCGCGGCGCGGTTGAGTGGCGCTCGGCGCGGCGCGCTGACTCCGTGTAGGTCACCGCCCCCGGCGTTGACAGCTACGGCGCGGAGGGGCGTGGCTGTCTGTCTGCTACGGGCTGCTGCGACCGCTGCATAGCTGATGTAGCCGGATGCGCGTTGGATATCAGCTCGCCCGTGCGACGTCTTCTTGCGGTGCTCCAGGAAACATGCAACAAGTTCACAAACAGTGTACTATCCTTATAGGCATTTTTCCTGCTGTGGGAAAGAACGCACACAGTTAGTGGTAGTTATTACTCAGTAGGCCTTCACTAGTCTGGTTTGCACAATGTTTCGTTGTCACAGTAACACTTTTATGGGCACACAATATTCTTCACCATGTCATGACTTGTCATTAGTCACACGCAAGTTTTCACCTTAGGACAAAATCAAAATGTATTTCTGTAGTCAATGCGCTTTCCTAGCGTCCCTTGACACACAAAGAGTTAAAGTTTGACACTAACTTGATCACCTTCCGTTATCGGTTCACTGTTCGTGTCGTGCTAGTTCCTTGTCCACTTGCACACACGGTGATGATACAGTTTTTTATTACTTATACACAACTACTCCGTGACGTATTGCTGCAGGTTTAACAGTCACTGTCTGTCTCTGCCGCACAATACTGCACTTTTGTTAAAGTTCCTTTATTTCTATTTACAATTTCCGCTGCTCAATTTTGTTTGTAACAGCACATTCGTAACTCTTTACCAAGGTGTGAGATTTGCGTACATGGTAACAATTACTCAAAATTCGTATTAGTTTGCCCATAGTCATCTATATTCGTGTTCGATTAGATTTTATTTGTGCATTCCAGCCGGATTCAGGCATATTGTTCAATAACTCCTTTGTACTCATGTCACACTTTACTATTAACGTCCTACGTAACTACAGTGTAGTCTCTGTAGGCAAAAATTTACTTGGACTGTATCTGGCTAGCTCCTTTTAATTGATTGAATATGCACATGCTTCAATTGAAGCTTCTTTGTGCGTAACTTTGCGTTACATTAATTTACAACAAGGTTGCCTCCCGTGGTGCCCTCGGGTCACTACTGGGTGCATTATTTTCTCTGATAATATTGGTGAGATAATAAAGTTCTCAGGGCCTCATATTACTGATATTATTCTGGGTTCGGATCTGTCAATCTGACAGCTACACATATATACATACATACACATAATAGAAAAGATTGTGCCAAGAAATATTTCAAATTTGACACACATATTGGAAATTATGTAATACACTAACTAATCCTTACTAAAATGTTCTTCTTGACTGAACTTTGTCACAGCTTAACACTACAAATAATTGCACTAATCAGATTATCTGTGCAAACATTTAGAGCATGGTTTAGATAACACAAATTAAAAGAGTACATAACATAAATATCCATACACATGAGAAAGTCAATCATATTCTTATAGTACATACACTATTAATGTTCATTAATTACAAAAGAACGGTGTCCACATAGGACTATTAGTCTTTTATTGTAGGAATGCTTTTACATCCTTACGCGGATACAGTCCCCGTACTCTCCCTGAGTGGGGATCTGCTAAGAGATAGCTACACTCATGTGGCACACTTACTACTCTAAAAGGTCCATTGTACACCAATTGCCACTTGCTATTCTGTTTCAAGGATGCCGAGGACTTAGGATGATTGCGTAAGAGTACCAAGTCCCCAACACTAAATTTTTGGTTATTCGTCACATGTCGGTTATATTTTTCTTTCCTTTTCTGAGCGCACCTGGTAAGGTTGCACCCTGCTTTTCTTATCTTCTCTTCCTTAGGCTCAGGAATGACTGGGACCTTAGGCAAAGGTGCCAGCCACTCGTTCAGAACTCTATTATTATTCATTAATATCTCGTTTGGTGGATACCCCGTAGAAGCATGCGGGGTTGCGTTGTGAATTTCTACAAACTTAGGTATCAGATCTGGCCATCTTGTGTGTTTATATGCAATGTATAACCTGAAAAATTTATTTAACTCTCCAAATGTTCTCTCTACTAAACTTGCTTGTGGGTGAAAGCGGGAAATTAGTATATGCTTTATATTTTGTTCATGTAAATAGTTTTTCCAGGTATGGCCTGTAAAATAGGAAGCATTATCCGATATTATCGCTTCTGGCTTACCCACTTGTGTAAAATATTCTTTCCCTAACCATTTAACTATTCCACAAGCAGTGGCTGATTTAAGGCAGTATATTTTTAAATATTTAGAGAAAAGGTCATACACCGCTAAAATGTACTTCAATCCACCCCTGGCTCGTGGGTAGGGTCCTGCTATGTCTATAGATACTAACTGAAGTGGTCGATGAGGCACTATAGGATGCAGCTCAAACCTTGTGGACTTATTTTGAAACTTAGCTTTTTGGCACAGAGGACAAGTCCTGATAATGGTGCGAGTCTGCTGGCTTATCCCCTTAAAATAACAGAATTTGGATAAAATCCTTATTGTTTTGCCTATCCCAGGGTGACCCCATGCCAAATGCGTGTGCCACACTACAGCTGGGATAGCCTGTTGTGGTATACACACGACTCCATGGTCATTTGACAGACCTGTTTTATAATATAGGATATTATCTACTAATTTGAAATTCTGAACACTTTTAAGATTGGTTCCTTCTTTAATTTTGTTAATGATATCTCGCCAAGTCGGATCAGTTTCCTACAATATAGACATATTCTTACACATATGTAAAAAGTCCCTCCTATGTACCTTATCTTGTACTAAGAGTATTCGATATTCCTCCGATTGTTCCAAAATATTTGATATTGAGGATTGCCCTAATGGGAGCCTCGACAAGGCGTCTGCTACAACGTTATCTTGTCCTTTTAGGTACATGATTTTAATTTTATATTCCTGTAATGCTAACCTCCATCTTAGCAAGCGGGTATGGTATAATTTGCAAGTCATAAGATAGCTCAAAGCCTGGTGGTCACTGAATACTTTGACTTCTTTACCATAGATGTAATAATTAAATTTCTTTACCGCCCAAACCACTGCAAGAGCCTCTAATTCAGTAGCGGAATATGCTCTCTCGCAGCTGTTTAGTGTGCGGCTGGCAAATCCGATTACATTGATTGTTGTGGGGTCGTTGCTCCTGTCCCACTGAAATAAACACGCCCCCAGACCGTATGAACACGAATCTGTCGCTATACAAAAATCTTTTGTCATGTCTGGGTGTCGCAGTATGTTTGCATTCACCAAGGCATTTTTGATAGCGTCAAATGCGCGCTGACATTCTTCTGTCCACACCCAGTGCGCATTTTTACGCAACAGGCTCAATAAAGATTCGTTATTCATTAATTGGTTTGGGACAAACCGTCTAAAAAAAGATGCTAGACCTATAAATGCTTTGAGCTGTTTCTTAGTTCTCGGACTAGGAAACCCACGATTGCATCAAGTTTTTTGCTGTCAGGTTTGATGCCTTGTGGTGTTATTATGTGACCTAGAAATTTAATCTGATTACGTCCAAATTTGGATTTATCAAGATTTGCTGTTACCCCCGCTTGCTTAAACCTTTCTAAGACTTTACTCAGTAGTTCTACGTGCTCCTCCCAGGTGGCAGTGGCAATCACTAGATCGTCTACATACACTGTTACCCTTTGCAGCAAATCCGGACCCAAAACCGCGTCAAGGGCTGTTATGAAAACTCCTGCACTTACATTTAGGCCGAAGGGTAGTACCCTAAATTGGTAGCTCCTTCCTCCAAATATAAATGCAGTATATTTCCTCGACTCGGGTGTGAGCAGGATTTGCCAGAAAGAACTTCTCATATCAATAGATGTCAAATATTGCACTCCATGGAATTTTTGAATTTGCTCATCAAGGTTTTCCGGATGAGTCCTGACAGGTACAATAATTTCATTTATATCTCTTGCATCTAGTACTAACCGTACCTGTCCGTCAGCTTTTGCTACCGCCACCAAAGGACTACTATAAGGGGACAAAGACGGTTCTATTATTCCCCACTTGATCAGTTTTCTTATTTCTTTAGCTACTATTTCCTTCTTGGACCAAGGAATGGAGTATGAGGCTCGACAGTAAGTTTTGTGAGGCTTTACCTCGATCTTGTACTGATATCCCTTAACAATTCCTGGTCGTTCTGAAAATACCTCTGCATAATTAAATAATAACTGTACCAAATCCTGCTGTTGCATAGAATTCAAATTTTCGGACTGTGACACTTTGTTCACTAATGCGTCCATATTCGCTTTTGATTGATCACCTTGTACATCAGGATAATAGAGATTCTGTCCTAGACAATGATTGTCTAAATGTAGTATCGACTGATTCCTACATTTTATATTAATAGCATTACAATTAGGTACAGGTACCTCTTCAGATCTGAGCATGGACAATTCTATTCTCCTACCAGCATTCATCAAACTTAATTTTCCCCGAGAAAGGTCGATTATTGCGTCCCTTTCTCTTAAAAAATCTACCCCCAAAATGCAGGCTACCTTTAAACCCTTTACTACCAGGAATGAGCTCGCTATGGCTTCTTCCCCTATATACATCTCTACCTGCACTTGGAGTTTAATTATTTGTCGCTGTGCACTTATGGCTCCAGTGACTTTACAATTATTCACGGGAAAAGTCAGCATACGCCTTTCCTTCCCCAGTACTTTGAATAAGTCCATACTCATAACACTGACAGTAGCACCTGTATCTACAACCGCTTGCACATCAATATTATTAATTTTGATCTCTATTATCGCTTGTACTTTGTCTTTGTGTTCCTTTATGCACGTGGATGGTTCAGTTATTAGTTCGTCTCCCATCTGTACCCCGTCATTATATCTAAGGATACAGATTTTGTTCGGTGTTTTGTTCTGTGTCGGGCTGCTCTCACTCCAAACCTCAGCCGACGATGGAGAGCGTATCTCGGCTGCATCTAGTTTGTTGAATTATTGCTAGTGGATGGGCGTGGCTGCTCTGTGTCACTGACCTCCACTATGTGCACGTTGTGTTGCGTCGGCCGCCACGGTTGCGCAATTGGCGCATTTTGTGGTGGCGGTCGGTTATTTTCATATCTATCACTGTTTTGCCGGTCCGGACTGGGCCTCTGGTTCTGTGGCCAAGTTCGGTTTGCATCATTATAAGTATTAGTGTTGTACGGCCCCCTGGCATTTTTCCATCTATGATTGCTTGGTGGGCTTGTTTCATACCGGTCATCGAACCTCCTCTTTCGGTCATTATTCACCGGCGGACTATTGCCATTCCGGTCTCTACCCCTATTTCCGTTTTGTGCATACTCTTGTCTCCTATTATTACCTCCGCCGTTTCCATTACTTGGTGGAGGCGTGTTATTTCTACCATTTCTATAACCGTTTCCGTTATTTCTAGCCTGTTCAGAGGCTGCCTTAACGTCCTCCTGAATCAGGTCAATTGAGTCCAGAACAGACAAGAAATGTTCCATATCATTTTCAGGCACGTGTATAAGCTTTTCCTTTACATGTATCGGCAAGTGTGATTTCAAAAGTCTGATCAAATCCCGGGATGAAATCTGTTCGTCCCAGTAACGGGTCTTGTTAATGTACTTCTCAAAATATTTTCGCAAATTTCCTAGTCGTGGAGAATACGGCTCTGGATTATATACCTCCTTCCGTAATCTCTCTTGAATACATGTTGACCAATATTTGGCCAAGAATGCCCTTTCGAATTGCTCATATGTATCACAACTGTCAGCTGCTTCGGTTGCCCATAATGCAGCATCTCCTTGTATGTATGACATAACAAACTGTATTTTCTGGGTATGACTCCAAACGCTAGGCAAAATGTTTCTAAATCCCTTGATAAACACTACAGGGTGAACAGATTTCTTCTCCGTTGTAAAGATCTGAAACTGTCGGTTCCTAATCAGACTTTCTTCAATCACTACTTTGGAATGACATTTATTTGTTCCACTTACATTGGTTGCCTGTTCTGTCTCGCAGTCGCAATTTTTTACTGCAGTATTTATATGTCTATCATTGTTGGACCTGCCTGGCGTGACATACGCCTGTGCCTCGTCCTGCCGCAAGCTAAGTTCCATTTCGGCAAGACGACGGTCCACACTCCGCTGCCACAGCGGAATGTCTTTTTGCACAATCTTTTTTACATTCTGCACATCCGCTTTTGAGTCCACTTCTCTGGCCTCAATTGCGGCGTGCACTTTCTGATCTATTTCTTTTATGACTTCACGTTCTACTTTGTGCACTTGTTCGGTCACTTTGTCCTCAATTACTTGAGTTGTGTCAAGTTCTAGTTGTTCGACCCTATTAGTCAAGACACTGATCTCCTCTACGATATTGGCATTAGCCACTTGAATACTGTCTACTCTTTCGCTTAATTCTTGCACCGTTTTGGGTATGGTTTCATATTTTTGTTTCAAACTAACAATCTCACTTTGCATAACTTCTAAAGTTTGCATCAACTGTAAGTCCCTCTCATGCAGGCGTCGGTCACGCTCTGCTTGTTTAGCTTCACGTTCTCTATCGCGCTCTGCTTCTTTGGCATCACGTTCTTTATCGCGCTCTGCTTCTTTGGCATCACGTTCTTTATCGCGCTCTGCTTGTTTACTTGCAAATTCAACTTGGAAATTGAGCATACGCTCGAACATAACTCTTAATGATTGCACTTCTGACATCACACCACTCTCTGGTCCGTGTCCAGTGCTTGCTGATTGCACAGAATTTCCGCTCTCAACTGAATCACTGGGTGGCAGTGGCAACATTTCTTGCCCTTCTGCCCCCAGATTTTCACATAGTACTTCCTGAACTACGTCACTAACATTACTTTGTGTCCCACTTTCCAACTCGGTATCACTACTTACTGACTGTTGCTCATTATCCATATTGATATCTTTCTGACTACGCAGTCTAACCATAGTAAACACCAGAAATAAAATCTGAACTAAATATCCTAACACTCAGGTTTCACTGACATAACCACACAAGAAATGAACATTAACTAATACACACTTACTATATACTACAATGACTAACTACCTAAATGTCCTGTTATTTTAAAACAAAGTACTAACAACAAGCACACCACTAATGATCCGAGAACACTGCACTGAGGCTACTTTACTACCCACAGGACAACTACACTGTAGCTTTACCTTTTGGTGATCTATCTTGGGTGCAGCTGCCCCCTGATATTGTGGTAGGTAATTAATTTTTCGAAATAATGAGCTCTCTTCTTCAGCTTGCCTCTGGATACATAGTGTTCTCATGCAAAAAATCATACACAGGTATTACCACACAATATTGGTTATGAAATACATACAATACATAGAAAAATTATTAAATGTTCTCCAACAAAGTTCGACTATATTAATTCCCTAGTTATCTCACGGGTATTTAGTGGCCACTGCATATTCGAGCCCCACGTTGGGCGCCAATTGAAACGAAATCGCCGTAATGTCGAATTCGTTAAAGAATGATGAATAATAAATTTTATCTTTTTGCTTTTAAGTTAATTTTCTTTCGTGCGAACTTTGTTGTAGAACCGTTCTCTTATTTTCGTGTGGTAATAAAAAATTTTACTTTCTTAAGAATTACGTACATTTAAAGAAAAATATTACGTGCACTCATATTAACTGGATAATAATATTTAGTTGAGAATTGAGTCCTTTAGATCATTCGGCCTTGGCATACACTTTCCTGATGCAGTGGGTTTTTTGTTAAATATTTTTACTGAATTTTATCCCGGCAATAGCCATAGAACACAAGATTATCTCTATCAGCAGAAAATGTTGTAATTATTGCCAAGCCGACATTTATCACTGATCAAACCTACTTCACTATGCATTTGAGTTATTTTAAAGAACCAAACTGTTTAAATTTCAGTGTTAACTAACATTAACTATCCGCCTACGAATGCACAAACGTATAATTAATTCAAATTTTATCAGCCACAGGATCACTGAAAAAAAAGAACAATTTCTTAATTCACGATTGATTTTTATGCATCTGTTCCCGATTTACGGGTTTGATAATTTTTTAAATGTGCCGCCTCTTCAGATCTGCGATTGTTGATCGCGGCACAGCCCAGCAACACCGCTAAAAATGCTGAAAAATTCTTAAAGAAATTTTATAGATGACGTGGGCAAGCTAATTTACATAAATAATTCACACTTTTGATAAATACTGATATATTTAGCTCAAACAACAATTCAACTCACATTAATTCGTAACACATCGTCTAATGGCGGCTAAGTCCAGACGGAGACAAAAGACTTCTACACATTCGTTAAAAGCTTCTTCACAGCGTCCAACCTCAATCGCGTCTCATCAGACAAGACCAAAGAATACATAATGTTTAGTCCTTATATAGCATTTCCCGACTATTAACATTTCTTTGTAAATTGATTTCTGGCAAAATGCGATATCTCTGATACAGCAAATACTGACACATTTTACATTCACAAAATAAATACAGAAAAATTCCTATCCTAAATACAGAGAAATATTACAATAAAAATATAAGGAGAATAATTAATACCACATTAAGTAATATTTTTGTTCAATAATTACGATATATACAACTTGCCCAGAGCGGCGTATATGGTACAAATAAACTGTGAAAATGCCAGGGAACGTTACAAGCTCTTCGAATTTTTTTTTTTTTGCTTTCTTCAGTCCAGTACCGGCTTCCTTTTCAGCTGTTAGATTATGTCTTTTCTGTTCTTTTAATTCTTTATTGTCTTCTTTCTTGTTGAATACTGCATTTGCAATTGCTGCAGATCCTCCACCAAGTGAACCAATAGTTGCTAGATATGGTAATGCAGCCAAAAGTAATGGTAGAAATCCACCTTCATGTTGTGTTAGTCCATTTACTTCTGTCTTTTTAGTTAGATATTCAATATTTTTCTCACAACAGGAATATCTAATGTAACAAGTAAATTTCCTCCAGTTTTCTCTTTCTTGCATTTTTGTGGTTCAGTCAAAAATGGTTCAATTGCATTTAATTGTTCATTTTTCAACTTTAATATAATTGATTTGTGCTTGGTTCTGCCACTAGGTAGCAAAGTATAATCGATCGTAAAAAATCTAATCAAGTATGGGATTTCTTTTGTGTTGTTATAAAGAAGTCACAAAATTTGTTCATCAGCATCTGTGTTATGCCAACTTTTTCATTGTGAAAATTTTTATTCCCCACTAGTTCTTCACCATGGTTTACTGCTAACCTATAGATTGATTGCCGTATGTCATCCATCCAAACATACTCAACTGGTTTTTCTGTATATTTTTAACTAAACCTTCTCCTTTTTTCTCAGATGAACTAGAATCTATAGTTGGTCTTCTTAAGTTTGGAAAATAGTCATCAACAATTGGTTTTATGAAATGTTTATATTTATTATCTCTACTTGATCTTATTTTATTTGGATTATTATCAGAATCCAATGCTCCTGAATTTTATAATATATCTGCATAATTTGATAAATCTATGCCATCAAACTTTTCACCCATATCATCCATAGTAATCTGTTTTCAGTTAAAAGACTCATTAATCCATCAGTTCCTTTTCACCAGTTTCTAATTTATCTCCTTCAAATGTTACTGGTAATCTTCCTATATTTAAAGGTACCAACAGGCCTTAATCCAAAAGTAGTATCTTCACTATGGTTTACATATTTTAGCATTTTTACTTATATTTATTTTCTTAACATCACTATTCTTTTTTTTGACATCTCTGCTCTGTTCTTCATTGTATTTCTCTAGCAAATTCGTTATGTCCGACTAGCTTACTGTATAATCTCTTTCATGGCTTTCATAATGTTTGATTGTTGGAATATCATTAAATTCATCACAATAATAAGGAATCATTTGTTTTTCAACTTCTCTATTTTCTTCAATACCTTTCTGAACATTATCACCTAATCGTTCAGTTCCTTGTTTGACTTGTTCAATGGCATCGATAACTGGTTGATCTTCTTTTTTAAATTTTTCGTACTCTGTTCCTGGTTTTTTTCCATTTTTGAAACTCTTCTTTTAACCGTTCTTTTACTCTCCTATTCTGGCTTTTTTTAAAAT
Organism: Schistocerca nitens; assembly: GCF_023898315.1. NCBI lineage: Eukaryota > Metazoa > Arthropoda > Insecta > Orthoptera > Acrididae > Schistocerca > Schistocerca nitens. The sequence goes on from NC_064615.1 coordinate 509,927,597, forward strand.
GATTTCTGGGTCATATTCTGCAAACATTTATTAAGAATAAAAAACATTAATTAAAAATTTTTAGATTTAATGTTTATGTTTATGTTGTTATGAAATGTTGTATTTTATTTCTGAACTTACCATTATTCGGTTTTCTAGTCATGTCTATTTTGAAAAATCCAAACTGGTCATTCCAACATTTACTATAAATTTATTTAAAACCATCATACTTTAAATCTCCTCCAACAAACAAATGGTAAATGTGATTTAAATTTGTGCCATCTTGTCTAAAGATATTTAAAAAATTTAGACTGTCTCTGATAACTGTTTCAGTATTTTTGAGTACATATGAGCTAAGTAAAACAAATCTGTTCCTTTATGTCTACCTCTAGTAAAATATTCTCTAAAGATATCTTGATTTTCGAGAATGAAGTCATCAAATACAACAACAGAATTTTCTTCACATTCATCTAATGGAATGATTTCTTCGTTATTTTCAATAGAACTACCAATTTTTTCATTAATTTTATCTTCGATTTCTTCACAAAAAATGGCTCTGAGCACTATGGGACTTAACATCTATGGTCATCAGTCCCATTGTTTCACATTTTTTAATATTTTCTTGACTTTTGGTTGATATAAACTTTTTGAATAAACATACAATTAGTTAGTATTATTCCAGTTTAACCAGCCGTATGCTAGAATATAACTGTCGAACATTAATTTAGACTTTCCACATCCTCTCTGCCCAATTATTGCACTTCGAAGAGAATTTGGTGGAAGCTTACCATGTATGTTTTTCAACTTCTTTTCTGGAAGTTTTATTTTTGGGTCTCAATCAGTTTCACTCATTTACTAATAAAAAATTTTAGTAGTAAATGAGTAGATTATTTCAACTGAGTGGTATGTCATCAGTTATCAAAAAAAGATTGACTATACCTATATGAGATAGCTATACTAATGTTTCACTAGTCAGTGTTTATTCAAGTTTCTTAACTCCAAATACTACATCGAAAAATAATAAACTTTACTGCAATGGAGAGACAACAGGTCAGTATAGTTTGAAAAACTTGGAAAAATTTATTAATTCGAAAAATCCTAATATTCACATTAAAGTGGATGAAATTTTAAACAGAGTTATTATTCAGAGTAATGTTAAGTTGTATATGGATATAATACGTAGTATTGGAAGTGTGATTGGACTGAGTAGTCAAATTGTTGTGGCTAAAGAAAAGGCTATTGCTAAAGATGTTCCTAAAATTATTCCATTTGAATTAATAAATATTAATTTTAATTTGGCTGATGGGATGTTTGTAAGGCAAACTGAGCATTTTCATAAAGGAACTAATATTATCACCTCATTCAAACCTAATGCAGAATTTGGTGGACCAATAATTCACAAACCACATTATCCTGTAAATATTCCTGTTTTTGACCCAAATTAGGACTCAGAAATTACAATAACTGAAGAAAATGGTAATTTGATCGACTTTAGTGGTGCTTGTGTAACAGTTATTTTAGAAATTTCTTAATATTTTTTATCCTTAAATAAATCACGAACAAAGTCGAGAGTTATCAGTTTTATTCATTCCCTGTGAATGAGAAGACTAAAAATAATTTTAATCTCCCCAACAACTTCACAGAGATTAATATAAATATTGAAGATGGTTGGTTCATCCTAATCATGCCCCATTATACATGAACTTCAATATTATGGGAACCGATTGTACAGATTATCCAACATATAATGGAAAATCCAATAACAAATAATCGATAATTATGTACAAAAACTGTTTGATGATATCGCCATAAAGAAAGGTAACAATATTTTGTCTAGAAAGGAATTTGCATTTATTTCTACATCGGCTCTTATTCGTTCGACTCTAGCCAATGAGTTAATCATAGAAGGCCATATTCTTAATAATGGAAAGATAAAAAGTAAGATAGATGAAGTACTTTATCCATTCGAATTATTCAGCAGATTTTTTAAAAGATTATAAAGAAACAATGCGGGAAGGAGATTTAACAGTAATTTTTACATGGTCATCAAATCCTGGAGATTCTATTCTTCGTTGGTCAGGTCGTATGCAAGCTGCTGTTGAAGAAGTGACCACACTTCCAAAACAGGGCAAAATTGTTGTAGAAACAATGGAAATTCGTGTTCCTGTTGTTAAATTTGAATATTCGCTTGAATTAGAACAAGATAGACTTAAAAATCCAAAAATTGCCATATCTTTCTTTGAGCTACAACCTGTAGAGAGTGCTAGACTGGATGAAAAGAGAAATTCTGAGTTAGTTATTAAAAATTTCTACAACTCTGTAGAATTTGATATGCCTTATTTTGTCTTCATTGTTTTCCAGACAAATACGAAAAACAATCAGTTAGTTGATTCTTACTTATTCGATAATTTGAAATTACAGAATATATACTTGAAAAATGGGAGAAATGAATTTTTCCTCAAGAAATGTGGAATCTAGGTCCGCCAAATAATTATCTAAAACCTTATGATGCTTTCCTAGATTTTAAGAGAACTACACAATTGAATGGTGATGTCCATTCAATTTTATTCAAAATTATCCTATCTATGTTATAAATATGTCTAGAAGAATGAATGTGTTAGCTATTCAGAAAACAACAATGAAGTTGTGTGCAATTTTTAAAGAAAAATTCTGAAAGATACATTTGTGTATTTAGTAATGTACAACAAAAAGAATTTGACATAATGATTCACAGCATAGAATTTTGGTTGAAAATTTTTGAAGAGTAGTTTTTTTATTTTTGTGGATGTGTTGGTTTGCACACTCAAGTGATCCATTTATAAAAAAAATGTTAGTAAGTAAGTGTCTAGTGTGCTCAACCTATCCATTTATAACAAAATGAAAAGTGTCATTAAATTATCTGCAAGTGCACTCAATGTACCAACTTACCACTACAAATCTACTCATGCCCTGCACGTTATCATGTTGAATAAAATCTGCATTTGATTTCGCATCCATAATTCTTCTCACTTTGCCCATAACTTCATTTTGCTATTGTAACAAGTCTGCACATGCTTAGACAAAGTACATAAACATATACACTTATAATCACATACGTTAAATGTAAGTACTATTACAAATGCACAATGCTAACCTTGGTTGTTTTGGCAAAGTGAAAGTTAAACTCAATAGCATTACACTGTCTTTATATAAGTAGTTGTTCTGAAATTGTAGCTTGAAATGAATTTTTGCCTTACCATGAGTCATCAGTTTAGTAGTTCATGTCAAACCTTAATGCAACAACGGGATAGTATGCATCATAGTCCTTACCTTTATTACTGTATTCGGTACTGGTTTATTTGTCTTTATTTTCAGCTTGGCAGCTCTCTCTTTCATATATCTCAGTTTTCATCAGATCCATATAACATTCCTTAGATGCTTGTCCTTTTCATGTAAAAGAAGTTTGGGTTCTGGTTAGTATACAAATTATGGATACATATATACACATAAAATCACAAAACTACAAATATTACTAAGAAATTCTATTTTCTATTATTCTGGCCCCACAGGGAAAGGGTGTCAGTTGTATACAGGGCGTAAATTTTAATTTAACAAGCCAGAATTAGTCGAAAAATAAGCTTCATGCGAAAAAATTTGTAGAATCCAAAGTTGATTATTTTCGAGGGGGACATCTGCTGGTGCTAAAATTAGCCCACCACCCCAGCCCCCTGGTGGTGGGGCAGGAGGCAACAACAAAAATTTCAAATGGGAACCTCCATTTTTTATTGCAGAATCGGATTCTACATAAAAAACTACGTACATTTGTTTTGATTCTTGGTAGTTGGCACTGTAATTCAAGAAAATCCATGTTCTCATTTTTGCATAGAAAATGGTTACAGACAAATAAAAAATACTTATTTAATTTGTAAATTTTGATTCACTAAAACTAAAACTCTCCCTCTCTCCCTATATACTGGGGTTTGAGAGACAGGAATTAGAGTTTTACAAATGTTGACCCAATCCGAATCTGCAGAAAAAATTTATATTATATATATATATATATATATATATATATATATATATATATATATATATATATATATATATATATGTGTGTGTGTGTGTGTGTGTGTTTTATTATTTAATTTAATTTACATTTTCTTTTCATTTTTAATTTTATTTTGGGTTACACTGCAAAGATATGAGAATGTGCGGGTCGTTCTTTGATTTATTAACACAGAAATGTAGCATGGAATCCTCAATAATTATTGAAATTACTTAGACGAATCCATGCCCCAAAATAGTTAATCATTATAGGCTATATACACATACAAGTAAAGTATTTCACCATTTTGAATACATAAGGACATACGTGTGATTCAATTACGTCTTAGTGCAGGCCAAGACTGTGTCCTATTGCGCGTTACATAAATCGTCTGAATAAATAATTCAGTAGTTTGAAAATGTCAGTTTCCTACAGATCATGGCTGAAAGAAATAATATCGCCGATCTCTAGCGTCGTCTGTGGAAAGAACGGGATAATAATTATGATAATCTGAAATTGCCGCTTAATGGCGGCCAATTGTCGCCGTTCAGCGATATTCAGCTCGCTACCGACGCGGCGTCTGAAATTCTTTTAAAAATGATGGAACAAGTAAACGGGATATGTGGTGCAGGTTACAGTTAAAATTAACAACAGCGATACTTTATACATCTACTGGAGCTCACTGCTCAAATAATAAAACATGTACACACCTTATTATGTAGATTGCGCTCAATGTCGTCCTATCTGAACAATAACAAGCAAGAGAGTGTCTGGTGCTTTTTGTTTCAAGCTGATACCAAAAAGAACAAAGATAATAATAATACTTATGCAACAGATAATAGTTTTTCTTTGTAATTGCATTATTCCTTGACTTTCAGTAGAGTGTCTTTTACATATGACAAATATAATTGCTCAGTATCGTGGAAAAATACATAAGAATTTAGTTTGTCTGATCTGGGCTATGGGACGTCATAATTGGTACTGTTATATTTACATGATTACGGTTCATACATGCAGTGGGACCATATTTTGTTAACATACAGTAATTTCCTTTGTAATAACTTTACCCTTTTCCTTTGACAGTTTCTGCCATGTTGAGCTTTCGTCCTTAATAGTTTTAACAAGATTTCTTTGCCATCAAGAAATAAAATGCACACGCCACGAGAAAGGTAAATTATACTTTTCGTTTGTGTCAAAAATCTTAGTTATGCAGCTCGTAGTTAGGCCCTTTACTATTAGGAACATGCAACTTAAGGCACCATTACCTATCATTAACAGATATCCATAATGTTCGTCATAGGTCCAGTATCAGTTATTACGTCAGTGGAATGTCCTTCTATGTTTGCACTCACAGTTGCTAGTGCTAGATCTGCCTGTGCCTGCTTCATTACACAGTTCATCTCGAATACCCAGGTTAACGTTACACCGCAGTTGTGTACTGCACTCACAGCATTCCTCGACATGTACAGGAGGGCTAAGTCGTGCGGCCTTTAGTTTGTCGATTCGCCTTCGTTTAGTGGAGTCTGCTCGTTTGTCACCGCCACAGTTCTTACTGAATGGTTTTATTGTGATACCCTATCCAGATTATTTTGCTGTGACCAGTTTGGGTTATAAGGTAGTGATCAGTTTGGGTTGCTGTTTTGCCTACCTCTATAGTTATTTGTTTCTTTCGCGTAGGGCGAAGCGTTACCTATTTGTCTGTTCCGCCCCCAGGCGCCCCCTCGATGATTTTGCCACTTTTAATTACTCTTTCCCCTTGGATTGCCATTACCAGTGTAGCCATGCTTCCACCTGTTATCATCCCTCCTTCTTTTATTTAAACACGGAGACTTGTTACTATGTGGAGTTTGTTGTTGTTTACAGGTTCGATGTAGTATTGCTCGCTGCTACCGCGGCAGCCCTCGCTTCGGTCGTGGTTACCGTTGCCGTTAGTAGCTGTCGCTAGTGCGCCACCGCTGCTGCCAGAACTGCCCTCCGCGTCCTCATGTATAAAGTCTAACCAATCCAGAAATGACATACCGGTAGATTGTTTCACGTTATCGTCCTGTACGCATATGAGTTTCCTCTTTATGTGCGTTGGCAACTTGGACTTGAACAACTTAATGACATCTTCGTTTGCCATCGGCTATCCCATTATCGAGTTTTATTTAAATAGCGCTCAAAATATTTTCTGAAGTAGTCTTGTTTTGGATTGTAGGGCTCCGAATTATAGACTTGTTTCCGTAATCTTTCCTGAATTTACGCGGACCATTACTGATTTAGGGTAGGCTATCCGAACTCAGCTACATCCGTTGCTGAAAGTTGTAAAGTTATGGTCAAGATTATATGCCATAAGCTCGTTATTGTTTTCTATCATATTCTCTAATTTTTTAAATAATGATGTCAAAGGACCTGGCGGTACAGATGGTTGTTGCGAAACTGTTATTACAGGTCGTACATGAATTTCTGGCTCGATCTCAATGGTAGCCACACCTACAGTTTCGGCGTCTGGCACCTCCATATGTCGTTTTCTAGGGGCTGAACTTTATTTATAGGTTCCATGATTTCTCTTTTACCAGTTTTAGTCATCCCACAAATTATATTTTAGGATTAAATTCACTCGCTTTGCCTGCACTAGCGTACTTCTAAATACTACAGTTAGCAATATTAAATTAACTCGCTCAGCTTGTGAGAAGAAGCACACTGGAATGCCAAAAAGACTAGCTTCACATCGACATCTTAATTACACTATGCCAGTATGCACGACAACAGCAGTCTCGTTGTCACAAATTCTGAACTAAAAATGCTTATAATTAAATTTCTTGCGATCTCCAAACTGATGGCATATGACAATTTTCCTAAACAAACTTCAAGATTCGTGACATCCGACGTTAAGAAGCAAACCAAAAATGTCCTTATATATATATATATATATATATATATATATATGTATATTGAATCTATGAAATACAAATTTATAGCTTCTTCTTTTTCTTTCTCTACCTTTTATATTAATTTTCTCTCATCAGGCGTCGCATCGATGTGTTACATGCAACATAGAAGTAATTTTTCATACATGTACATACAGTAATTACAATTCATGAAACATGTAGCAACATCTGAAATAGTCTGTTACTGTCGCCAGTGTAATGTATTCTTCGTTGGGCAACAGTGAGCATATACGAAAATTATGAAGTTAAACGAATCTGCCCAAACACGTGAAGTGCATAAATTAAAGGTTGGCTGTCAGAAGGACATATAACAGAAGTGGTAGCAGGCTGTATTGAATTTACATCCAGAAATCTGAAAATATTAATTATCTCTTGAGTGTTAATGTGAATTCCTGTAAGGAATACGAAATCGCTGTCACTTCCTTATTAGTGAGTGTATCAGGCTGTAGGTGCTGATGAATGTGCCATTGTTTGATAAACAGATTGGCCGTGAAAAGTCTTACTTTAACTCCTATCGTGAACAGCAGTAGCAAAACTGAATCGGCCTTTGAATTTAAAGATGCAGATTCTATTCAGAATACAATGATCAAACAGCAAGACGCAATCCACGATGAGTCAGACTGCTACTGAACAATGTGTGTTGCCCTTTCTGACACACCGTCTCTTAAACATAAAATGTATAACATAAAAATGTACGTGAGGGATCTATAGGTAAGTAGTAGGGCAAGGAGAGCATGGGTGCATTTTGTTAGTGCAAGTTGCCTACATCAGGGGCAAACATACATTCAGGGGAAAACCTATTGTTCTCTTTTGATTTACAGTTTATCTCCACCTAGTAATAATCCTTCCTTTTGATTGACAGGTCCTTAATATATTGTTACCAACACCCCCTCCCCCTCCTCTCCCAACATCTAAAGAAACCTCCAACCCTCCACCTCTCTGATACAGATATACCTTCAGGCCTGAGTTATTCGAATAGGCCCCTCTCACTCTTATCAGTTTGATTGACTACTTAATTAAACTGATGAGTTAATTAACCTCTCGCCCTCTGATAAACGCCCAACCCTCCCCTCCCTATTGTAAATGCGACCGGGACGGTCGTAGGGTAGCAATGACGGAAAGCGCGGCGGGACCCGCAGAGAGGCCCCCGAACAACACAACAGAAGAGGACGGACACGACCAACGAAGGACAGAACGAATACAACGAGATCAAACAACGGAGTCAAAGGGAAACAAACACGTCCACTCATACACAGAACAACGAAGTAAACTGTCTAATGTGAGGCGAGGTGTCAACCGATATTCGCGAGATTAGATTGGCTGGCTGAGCTTTTTTTTTCCTTTATTGTTATTTTAATACCTGAACAAACAGGTAGGCTGTCAGCGGCATGCTACGCCGCTCTTCAGCCATAGTGGTAACAATAGCAGTACACAGAATGGAGAATTAGAAAAGACAAACTGATGGGCAAAAAATAGTGGTCACAGATACACACAAAACACGGAGCCGTTCACACTCGACGATAACGACACTGAAAACACGTTGACACGGCGCACATAACACTGATGAAACCGACGGCAGAAGTGAACATAGAAGTGTGACGGCGGACACTAAAAACACAAAATGACATCACACACACGAGACACTGATGGCGATGATCTCTGGCGTGCAAAAGTCCACATAGCGTGTGCGAGTCCGGAGACCTGCCAAGAAAGGAGGAGGGGGGGTGGGAGAGGGAGAGGGGAGAGCAGAGATGCCATCGGCAGAGGAGATAGGAGGAAAGGAGGAAGGGGGAGGGGGAGCCCGGGGGAAGAGGGATGGAGGAAGACGGATGGGGGGAATAGGAGAGAGAAGGGAGGGAGGGTGCCTAAAGGAAAGGACACAGGAAGTGGGGGGGGAGGATCAAAGTTGATAGGAGGGGTAGATGGAGGGGAGGAGGACATCATCAGGGAGGTGGAGCTGGCGGAAGCCACATTGGGAGAGTGTAAGGAGGGTGGAGAGATGGAGACCGGGTGGGACGTGGGAATACAGGTGCGGCAGCGGGCGGGGGTGGGAGAGTTTAACACTGTTAAACACTGTATTCAGTCGGGAGAATCAATCGTGTGGACACTTTGTTCCTTTTACTAAAGATTGCGAATTCCAGATGTGTACGAAGCCTTTTTGGACGATTTAACACAGACTCAGAGATTGCAGGCTCTCTTCTGCACAGCTGAAACCTCCCCTACTAATTACAGGGCCAACGTGATCATCAAATGGTTCAGAAAAAAACTCATTCGTTCATTCACTCCGGAACAAAAAGTCACAAACCTTATTTACGAAGGAAATTGTGTATTAAATCCATCTTCATTACATGTCCAGATCTCCGGTGATTCCACGTCTTAATTATTTTCCGTTTACACTCTCTTTCTATTCAGACAAACCGCTAGTGGCACAAAAGTTAATTCGCTCGATTTAGCGAGAAGAAAATCAGAATATGTATCTCTCAGAAACACGTCAATCCCTCAATCCCTACTCCAGAAGCTGTCCTAGTTACCCCTCTCTAACAACCATGGAGAATGCACATATGCATCTCTGTTATTTCAAAGAATAAACGCGCTAGAAAATACTTTGGCGTCGTCTAGCTGTCGCCTCATATGTTGCGAGAAAAATCAGATCAGATACTTTTCCAAAGTGAATGTATGTGGATGGTTTGATTGACAATGATTAATTGGTGCGTGGTAGAGGGTATTTTCTGTGGGGACGTTACAATTCCCCTCACAGCGAGCGAAGTTTGTGAGCCTAATTTTGATTTACCGAACACACTTCACGAGCTATCTATTAGTCTGGGTAACCCGGAAGTGATGAGTGTCAGTCCTCTGACTGAAAAAGATTAATTATGTTTAAGACAGACGAAGAAAATAAACATTGGAAACAGAAGAAATGAAGAGACAGGTACCGCAGCTGTATTGCTTTTACGTGCATCAAGGTGTTATGTTTGCTGTGCACAACCAAAGAAGATGATCTTTCACGAGACTGTTATCAGGGTCTACCCATTCGGGAACTTTATTAAGCAGAGAAACCTTGGAAAACCTCTTAAGCCTAGACCCCCAGCCTACGGTACATAGAAGATAGGAAAGCCTACAGAAGAGAAAAAATAATTTTGAAATTTATCTCTAAAGGAAAGATAGGGAATGATTTATATAACGATTCGGAGAAGAGTGGTTTGTGCCTCTAGCAAAAAAAAAAAATTACAATAAATAATTCGAGTTTCTTTTTTTACAATCTTGTTCCCAGGACAATATCTTGCGATGCTGAAACTCCCCCGGATCTTGCATGTCCCCGACGTCCACATTTGTAGTCGGTCTTCTACGCGGCCCACAATGGGAAGAGTAGAAGGGACAGGGATACCAGATTTCAGATGCAACATTCATTCCAAAAGAATTAGCAAGGGCCGAAAGGGAAACTCTTCCTGTAAAAGAACTGGTTAGGTTGTACCGTCCAAGATTCTCCTTTTTGAAAACAAAATCCCTATGGCTTCATGCATCCCTTTTCTTACGATGTACTGCAAGGAATTTAGCCATTGACTTAAAGTTTCCATTTATCCATTGACTAATGCTATTGCCAAAAACATCATAATAACTACTCTAGTTTGAATTTTCTTTTGGACTTCACATCACCATTTGTGCTTGTAAGTCCAAAAATCCTGACACATTTTCTGTCAATGATTTGTTCTTCGTAATTTAAAGGATTCATGAAACTTGCAGTAGATTTTGGATTTCAATCATCGAATAATGGAAAGTGTGGTTCATTTTATACAAAGACATAATCCATCATTTCATTGAGAAGTCATATCATTTAGCTATACTCATAAAAATTTTATCCTAAATACATATATTTCTCCGCTTGATTGCTGTAATGTAAAAGTTATTAGTAGTGAGGAATGTGGATTCTCTTCTTTCATTTATTCTCTGATTCATCCGGCATTCATACATGCACATATATGGAAATGGATTTTCAAACCAAATTCCAAAGTGAACAAGACCCATTAAATAACTACTAATTCTATGAATATTACTTTCTTTTGACATTCAACAATAAATCAAGAACTCTTAACGTCTAATTATGACACTTTTTTTTTTTTTTGAAGTTCAACATCAATCAGTTTCCCCTCGCGTTTGATGCGAGTCTCTTACAAAGCATATCTGTGTCATCTATATCGATTCTAACTCTCGCGCCGACGTCAATTGTTTTGCGCGGGAAATTATCTTTGCGGCGTTAACCGTCACTCATGATTCACTGCCTAAACGCATCACTTCACACGTTTACACATCTAAGCGTGCACTTGAAATTATATATGAACATTCAATGGGAACCTCTTTTGATTATACAGCATCATTTTCGGGAAACATTTCTTTCTTCTTGAAGGTCATTCAGACCCTTTATAATTCTTGATGACATTAGCAATGCTAAAGTTCCATGTTTACCCAAACACAGGTGAAGCCTATCTCCACTGTCTTCTTTGCAGCACTCGATAGTAATAGTTAGTCACTATTTCTACAATCTGTGTCACTGATTAATTATTTCAGTTTAAAGTTTTCTAACACTAAACACACACAGTTTATTGTTATGTTTATACGAGTGTTCATCTCTGTCACTCGCAATGGGGAGCAGTATGGGCTTGTAGAGGGTTCGATCAAACCCCATTTCAACATGCGATCTATTTCCTGTTGAACTTGAGCCTTTAACCTCCAGGGAACAGGATAGAAAGTTCTACAATACGTTTCGTGCGGCTTAACGTAGAGATGGCATATGTATCCCTTAATAACTCCTGGCCTTTCATCAAAAACGTTTTCATACGTGAATAATAATTCATTGAGCTGCTTCTTCTGATCTTCGATAATGCAGTCGGATTCATTTAACTTTTCAAACATTAATTGACCGAAATCTTCTTTGACTTGGAACTCATTAATTACGTGCTCTTTCGAATTTTGGGCCGTCCTGATTACTTGCACACTGATCCCACGATTATATTTTCTCGTAAGGCCTTTTTTTTTTACATCTCCAACTCAATTTCTTGTTTATTAACATTCAACCAAATTTTTCCTGTTTTAAAATCTATTCTGCATCCGTATTGACGTAGGCTGTCGACTCCGATAATGCAATCTACCACCAAATTTTTCACAACCAGGAATGTGCTTAATATTGCTACATTTTCGAATTCCACACCAAGTAGTGACTGCACCTTTACATTAGCCGATCGAGCCCCAACGGCGCCTATTATTCTGCAATTTTGAACTGGAGAAATTGGTACTCGTCTTATACAGGGTGATTCAAAAAGAATACCACAACTTTAAAAATGTGTATTTAATGAAAGAAACATAATATAACCTTCTGTTATACATCATTACAAAGAGTATTTAAAAAGGTTTTTTTTCACTCAAAAACAAGTTCAGAGATGTTCAATATGGCCCCCTCCAGACACTCGAGCAATATCAACCCGATACTCCAACTCGTTCCACACTCTCTGTAGCATATCAGGCGTAACAGTTTGGATAGCTGCTGTTATTTCTCGTTTCAAATCATCAATGGTGGCTGGGAGAGGTGGCCGAAACACCATATCCTTAACATACCCCCATAAGAAAAAATCGCAGGGGGTAAGATCAGGGCTTCTTGGAGGCCAGTGATGAAGTGCTCTGTCACGGGCTGCCTGGCGGCCGATCCATCGCCTCGGGTAGTTGACGTTCAGGTAGTTACGGACAGATAAGTGCCAATGTGGTGGCGCTCCATCCTGCTGAAATATGAATTTGCAGCTCTCTGCTTGCTCTGCGAGTCGATTTTCCTGGGCTGCGAACAAATGCTTGCTGGATGCGTGCTACATTTTCATCACTCGTTCTCGGCCATCCAGAACTTTTCCCTTTGCACAAACACCCATTCTCTGTTAACTGTTTATACCAACGTTTAATACACCACCTATCAGGAGGTTTAACACCATACTTCGTTCGAAATGCACGCTGAACAACTGTCGTCGATTCACTTCTGCCGTACTCAATAACACAAAAAGCTTTCTGTTGAGCGGTCGCCATCTTAGCATCAACTGACGCTGACGCCTAGTCAACAGCGCCTCAAGCGAACAAATGTACAACTAAATGAAACTTTATAGCTCCCTTAATTCGCCGACAGATAGTTCTTAGCTCTGCCTTTTGTAGTTGCAGAGTTTTAAATTCCTAAAGTTGTGGTATTCTTTTTGAATCACCCTGTATTTCTGATCCTGTTGAATAGTGCCTCCGAAATAACATTTGTGGTTGCAGCTGTGTCTAAAACCACCACTATAGGTACGGTCTCCATAATGACTTGCACTTCGGCTACTGCCACCTGCTCCTTATCCTCATCTTGTGGTTCTAAGTCCTCGGTCAGTTCATCTGCCAGTAATCGTCCATCATTATACGTTAGCATGGGTACACATATCCTGTTGTCCCTCAACCAATTGTTGACCGCTCCTCCGGGGCACGAGTGGGTCCTTACAAGTTTGTTGGATTTTGATTTGTCTGCTGGTTGACATCATCCGTCACTTCGGTAATTACCGGTTGATTCGTAGATGTCCGTCCCCACTGATGTTGGCTATTTGAATTCATTCCTCCCGGTTGATTCCACTTCCTATTATCGTTATTATTCCAGGCTTGGGGTCTGAAATTTCTTTCGTTCCCCCACACGGTATTACATCTTTTCCCGTTCCTGTTGTTCCTTGAATAGCCCCTCGCAAGACCATTGCCGGGATTACTATTGAGATTTTGAGGGGTTTCTCCATTACTTAACGATCTCTGTTCATTCCTTCTAAGTGTCGATTGATCGCCATTGGCATAACACATACTTCCACCTTGCCTACCGTTTGGCGGAGGTTCTATCTCCCTATATTGGAATCTGTTATTACGGGCTTTCTGGTTGTTCTCTTCGATAATATCTATATGGTCTAACGTCGTGAGGAACGACTCCAAGTCTTTGTCGTTGCCGTAAATCAATTGATCCCGGATGCTAGTTGGTTGTCTTGCCTTAAGTATGTTTATTATGTCTGGCAAAGGCATAGGTCTGTCCCAGTATCTCGTTTTATTTATATATTTTTCGAAATACTTTCTAAGGCTTCCTTTCGAAAAGGAGAAAGGCTCTGGGTAGAGCACCTCCTGCCTTAGGCGTTCCTGTACCCATTCTGACCAGAACTTTGCTAAAAACGCCTTCTCAAAATCGTCATATGTCGAGCAAACAGAAGTCATGTCCGAGGCCCAGATCGCCCCCGAACCTTGTATATATCCTGTAACAAAACTGATCTTCTGCCACTCCGACCAATTTCTGGGTAGCACTCCTCTGAAACTTCGAATAAAAACAATTGGATGGACCCCCAATTCAGGAAGTTGCGCAATTGCACATGACATGGCGTCTTGCTTTTGATTAATTGCGGAACCATTTCCACTTGTTCCCGTACAGTATCTATCTTAATAGCCACATACTCACGTACGCGGTGAGTAGATTCCTCACATTGTGCTTTCACCAATTCTATTTGTGCAGTTAATTTTCGTTCCGTCTCTTCGACCTGATCTTTGAGTTCCTTGGTCTTCGCCTCTATCCGCTGCTCTAATTCGGAAAAACTGTCTTGTAACTGCTGCTTAATCTCAGTCTGGACTAATTTCATTTCTTCTTGAGTGACTGTCACTAATTGTGCTTTAATATCGGTTTTCAGATTTTCCTGCCCTTCAGTAACTGAGGCTAATTTCGTATTCAAATCATTTTGCCCTTCAGTAACTGAGGCCAATTTCGCGTTAATGTCGGTTTTCAGATTTTCCTGCCCTTCAGTAACTGAGGCTAATTTCGTATTCAAATCATTTTGCCCTTCAGTAACTGAGGCCAATTTCGCGTTAATATCGGTTTTCAGATTTTCCTGCCCTTCAGTAACTGAGGCTAATTTCGTATTCAAATCATTTTGCCCTTCAGTAACTGAGGCTAATTTCGCGTTAATATCGGTTTTCAAAGTATTCATGCTCTCGGTTATCATCTGCATCTGTCTCATGATAATTACCAATGGATCTAATCCCTGCTGTGTACTTGCTGTTACACCTCCAGCCGTGTCTACAGGGCGTTCTACTGCGCTATCTGTAGCCATCGGTCCTACAACACTTCTTACTACGTCATTATTATCAGTGCTAACAGCTGAAGGCTGTTGCGTGCTGCTTTGCTCTGCTTGACTCATCCTAAACATTGCCCTAGTTAAAACCATTACACAAGAGTACTTCTGTGTCCACCTTCTTAAAGAAAATATACAGACAAATGCAACTGGGACAGGTCAATGAAAATACATCTAACATGAACACAGTTGATCAATGTTCGAACATCAAATAACAATAAATAGAAAAGCGTATACTTCAACTATACTTGCAAGCTTTAATAATAAAAATATACATCTGGTCTTTTCTCTGCGCCCAGGGTGCTGTCTTTCGGCTTTATTTATAGATCCAATTATATCACCTGCGAGTCTTTCCTCTCTTTTCCAAGCGTCAATTAGGTTAGCTCGTCGTAGTTGACATGAAACAGAGAACAAAATTATTTTAGCAACGTCCAAAAACGTTTTCTGTAACGGATTGGCCATTTTAACACTGTTAAACACTGTATTCAGTCGGGAGAACCAATCGTGTGGACACTTTGTTCCTTTTACGAAAGATTGCGAATTCCAGATGTGTACGAAGCCTTTTTGGACGATTTAACACAGACTCAGTGATTGCAGGCTCTCTTCTACACAGCTGAAACTTCCCCACTAATTACAGGGCCAACGTGATCATCAAATGGTTCAGAAAAAAACTCATTCGTTCATTCACTCCGGTACAAAAAGTCACAAACCTTATTTATGAAGGAAATTGTGTATTAAATCCATCTCCATTACATGCCCAGATCTCCGGTGATTCCACGTCTTAATTATTTTCCGTTTACACTCTCTTTCTATTCAAACAAACCGCTAGTGGCACAAAAGTTAATTCGCTCGATTTAGCGAGAAGAAAATCAGAATATGTATCTCTCAGAAACACGTCAATCCCTCAATCCCTACTCCAGAAGCTGTCCTAGTTACCCCTCTCTAACAACCATGGAGAATGCATATATGCATCTCTGTTATTTCAAAGAATAAACGCGCTAGAAAATACTTTGGCGTCGTCTAGCTGTCGCCGCATATGTTGCGAGAAAATCAGATCAGATACTTTTCCAAAGTGAATGAATGTGGATGGTTTGATTGACAATGATTAATTGGTGCGTGGTGGAGGGTATTTTCTGTGGGGTCGTTACAAGAGGATGGGTGAGACAAGCGGATGAGGAGGATCGAGTTTGCGGCAAGTGTACAGGATCCGTACCCTTTCAAGGAAAAGGAGGAGATGGGGGAAGGGGATGACATCATACAGGATCCGCGTGGGGGAGGGGAGACGGATGTGATAGGCGAGGTGGAGAGCATGGCGTTCAAGGATTTGGAGGGATTTATAAAAGGTAGGGGGGGGGGGGCGGAGATCTAGGCCGGATGGGAGTAACAAAGGATAGGGCGGATGAGGGATTTATAGGTGTGGAGGATGGTGGAGGGGTCCAGACCCCACGTACGGCCGGAAAGGAGCTTGAGGAGACGGAGTCGGGAGTGTGCCTTGGCTTGGATTGTCCGGAGATGGGGAGTCCAGGAGAGGCGACGGTCGAGGGTGACGCCAAGGTACTTAAGGGTGGGAGTGAGGGCGATAGGACGGCCATAGATGGTGAGATAGAAATCAAGGAGGCAGAAGGAAGGGGTGGTTTTGCCTACAATGATCGCCTGGGTTTTGGAGGGATTGACCTTGAGCAACCACTGGTTGCACCAAGCGGTGAACAGGTCAAGATGGGATTGGAGAAGGTGTTGGGAGCGCTGCAGGGAGGGGGCAAGGGCAAGGAAGGCGGTGTCATCGGCAAATTGGAGAAGGTGGACGGAGGGTGACGGCGGCGGCATGTCCGCCGTATACAAAAGGTACAGAAGGGGGGAGAGGACGGAGCCTTGGGGCACACCGGCGGAGGGGAAAAAGGTGTAGGAGTCGGTGTTATGGATGGTGACGTAGGAAGGACGGTGGGAGAGAAAGGAGCTGATCAGACGCACGTAGTTAATGCGAAGGGCAAAGGTTTGGAGCTTGAAGAGGAGACTGGAATGCCATACGCGGTCATAAGCTCGTGCGAGGTCCAGGGAGAGGAAGATTGCGGAGCGACGGGAATTAAGCTGGTCGGAAAGGAGATGAGTGAGGTGAAGGAGAAGATTGTCGGAAGAGAAGGACGGCTGAAAGCCACACTGGGTAACGGGAAGGAGGCGGTGCTGGCGGAGATGTTGGTGGATGCAGCGGGTGAGGATAGATTCCAGGACCTTACTGAAGACGGAGGTAAGGCTGATGGGACGGTAGGAGGAGACGGCGGATGGCGGTTTGCCAGGTTTAAGGAACATCAGGATACGGGAGGTTTTCCACAGGTCGGGGTAGTAACCGGTGGACAGAACTACATTGTAGAGCCTGGCCAGGGTGGAGAGGAAAGAGACAGGAGCTTCACGAAGGTGACGGTAGGTGACACTATCATGACCAGGAGCGGTGTCGCGTTTCGTGTGGAGTGTAGCAATGAGATCCTGTGTAGTGATAGGAGCATTGAGTTCCGTGTGTGCAGTGTTGTCCACGTACTGGAAACCAGGAGCGAGGGGAGGGACAGAGGTGTCAGTTCGATCGTGGACATCCGGGAAGAGGGAGTAATCGAACGGGGATCATCGGGGATGGAAAAGACATCGGAGAGGTAAGAGGCAAAGTGATTGGCCTTACTATGGGAGTCAGGGAAGGGGTGATCATCATGGAGAAGAGGATAGTAGGGGGAGGGTTTAGTTCCAGTAAGGCGACGGAAGGCTGACCAGAACTTGGACGAGTTGATACGTAGGGTAGCATTTAAATGGGTGCATGTCTGTCGCCAGTCCCGGCGTTTCTTAGCCGCGAGCAAATTACGAATGTGTCGCTGGAGTTGCCGGTGGTGTCGTAGTGTGTCCAGGTCCCACGTGCAGAGGAAGGCACGGTAGAGACGGCGGGATTCACGGAGGAGGAGGACGGCCTGTGGGGGTAAGGTAGGAAGGTGGGGGTGGATGGCAACAGTAGGGACGTGGGCCTCCACGGCCTCAGACAAGGTCTGCTGGAGAAAGGAGGCGGCATGGGTGACATCATCAGGGTGGCGGTAGGTGAAGGGGTGGCTATCGACCTGGGTGGAGAGGGTATCCCGGTAGGCATTCCAGTTGGCACGGGAATAGTCATGGACGTACTTAGGGGGAGGGTCATTACGAGGGTCGGGGCGGGGGCGATGACCATCTGAAATGGTGAGGAGGACAGGGAGATGGTCGCTACCAATAGGCTCCAGGACATCCACCGTGATGTGGCCAAGGAGGTTGGGGGAGGAAAGGATAACATCGGGAGTGGAGTTGGATTCGGGACGGATGTGCTGGGGGATGGGGATGAGGTCGCCTTGAAGGGAGGAGAGGAACCAATGCCACCGCCGTAACTGGGCGGCGGAACGACTATGGATGTTGAGGTCGGCAGCGATCACGTAGGAGGAGAAGGTACAGTCGACGTGGGAGAGGAAGTCGAAGGGAATAGGGGCGTTAGGGCGGACATAGATGGTGGCGCAGGTAACGGTAAGGCTGGGGAAGAAGAGACTAAGGATCAGGTGTTCGGTGGGGTCGGGAAGGAGAGGTTGGAGCTGAACGGGGATCTGGCGGTGGTGACCAATGGCAACTCCGCCACGCGCAATCGGGAGGGGATTATCAGAGCGGTGGAGGAGATAGGGCAAAGTGTGGATGGTGTGGTGGGGTTGGAGGAAGGTTTCATTGAGGAGAAAGGCATCCACGTGGTTGGTGGTGAGGGTGTGCAGGAAGAGGTTCTTGTTGGTGGGAAGGGAGCGGATATTGTTGAAAAGGATATGGTGCTGTCGCGCCATGATAAGGATTTAGACGAGGGTGTCAAGACGGGAGAAGGTGAAATGGGCCTGGTTGTTGGAGTAGGTGGCGTACAGTTTGAGTTGGAAAATGGAACGGGCGGTGAGGGATATCTGTTGGAGGGTGTGGGTGCGCTGGAAAGGATGAACATTCTGAAGGACGATCGTGAGGAATCTGATGATGTCCTCAGCGGTAGGGGGCGGGCGAAGGAAATTACCGGGCGGGGTGGGGGTGTCCAGAGGACGGACGGGGACGGTGAGTTCAGGAGTGGTCGGAGGGGGTCGGGCTTTACACTTTTGGGAGTAGGTGGGATGGGGGAGATTGCAGGTATTGCAGGAGGGAGGGGATTGAAGGTTAGGGCACTGCCGGAGGAAGTGCGCTTGCCTACAATGCGGGCAGGTGGGGGCCTCGCGGCACTCGGCTGTGGGGTGTGCGTTATAGCGCAGACACCTCTTGCAGCGCAGGGATTGAGGATGGGAACGGGAGGGGTCGACCTTGTGGCGCTGGTTGAAGAGGAGGGCACCCTCCTTCAGGAGACGGTCAATGGAGGGGGCGTCCTCGGAGAAAACCCGCATAAGGCGGGGCTGGCTGAGCGAGAGGCAGGCGCTTAAGTACGCTATTGGGGGCGCCGCTATTGGCCGCTGGTACCACGTGTTCCGTTGTGGCGCCCTCACACTAAAAGCAGGCCAGGAGGCGCGCGCCGCCACAGTTTACGGCGCGATGGTGCAGAGACCTCTATGGGTCTTCGACATCCATGACGTCTGGCGCGGATTCAAATTCCGCGGCGTGCGGGACCAGACTCCCCTCTTCCCCTCCCATACCTGGAAATTGGCGGCTCTTTGCCGGAAAGGATGGATCTCACGACAGGAAGCTCAATTACTTAGCAGAGGGTATACTGTTTATTTACAGAAAATTAAGGTTGCAGGGGGTGGATCTCTCTTGCTCATCATTCTCGGCTATTTGGGAAGAAGCAGGTCTTGTAAAACAGATCTAAAAGAAGTAATTAAATTGATCGCTTTTTTTATTCTGATCGCACGAGGAATACTATTATGAAACACCCTTCACAAGTAATTACGCTGTTAAAAATCGTTCGATCGCAAAGCACGTAATCATCCCATCTCGCCACCCACGCAGGCTGCCCCACCCGTGCATCCCAGGGCCCATGTCAACTGCTGGGCCGCGCCAGACCGGCGAGAGCCCGAGAAGCAGCACTGCGCTCGGGCCTCGCGACTGACAAACTGGGTGTCATGCTAACGCTGGAACAAAAGTACTCGAGAATTTCCTGTCGAAACACGTGGTCTTTCTCTATTTCTCCTACTGTAACATGCCACTGTGGAGCCTGCATGTGCCGTCACTCGTGGTTGGACCGAACTGCAAACAAAGCAGCATTCACCTTGTAAATCCCTGCAGAATACCAACGTACGTGAGATGCCTTCCTTCCAAGGCAAATGGCTGATTGACAATCGTTCTAGAAATACTTGCTGAACTCAACAAATAATTAATTTCCGGTTAAAATTGGAAATTTGTGGTAAGGACTATGGGACCAAACTGCTGAGCTCATCGGTCCCTAGGCTTCTTACTACTTAATCTAACTTAAACTAACTTACGCTAAGGACAACACACACACTCGTGCCCGAGGGAGGACTCGAACCTCCGACAGGGGAAGCCGCATGGGCCGTGACAAGGCGCCTCAGACCGCACGGCTACACCACGTGGCAATTTTTCAGTTACGTGATCGTGATGTAGGGAATATAAGGCGACCACAATAGCTCGCCACTCCCAGTCGCAGTCAGTCTCCGGAAGAAGAAGAACTGTGAAGCGTCACCAAAAGTCGAGATCCTCATCTGCCTCTCCATCACAGAAGATACATACAAGTAAGTAGTCATTACATGTTGCTGCTACTACTACTGCATGCAGCAGTTCCCTTTATTTGTTCAACTCTATGCCAGTGTCTGTGGTTTCTTATTGTTTCTTCTTGTTGTTTGTTGAGTGGCCTCTACGGTGGCTGGAGCAGCAGCAACCACCATTGCCTTGTCAGGACTTCCAGCGCACTCTGGCCTGTCAGGATCAGCAGCAGTAGCAGCACCGTGGCATCCTGTAGCGCACCTGACCAGCATGCTGGAGGAGGGCAACAAGCTGCTATTATCCACCCCACTCATTGATTTAAATGCTCAGCAAGTCCCCAACTCTCAGAAAAACTGTGCTGGGGGTCCAAGATCACACAGTGCACATCAGTACTGGTCTCCGATGTACCATCTCAGAACATTCCGATATTACTGCAAGGACAGAGTGTTACTGTGGTGAATGAGAAGCTGCCGTTTCCCCCAGTGCTCTACTGCTTTTCACTTCAACTTGTAATTTAACAGCTAGAGGTTCAAAGAGCTTAAATATTTGTATAGAAGCTTCAGTGGACATTGACTGGTGCATAAGGTTACAGATTGAAATTGCATCGAGAACTGTTAAAGCGTGGTTTATGAAGCCAGCATGGGATAAAATGTGTCGTGTAGAATATTACATCAATGAACAGATGACCTCTGAGTATTCTCTATCTCCAGACATTTACTGTGAGGATCTGATGCTTTCTACAGTATGACTGTATGTTTGCGCGACACTCATGTGCAATCTGGATATCAATCCATTCATCTCCAACACCCTCCTTCCCTCCCACCGTTACGATCTTGTATGGTTCAGGGACCAATTAGAATCGATGGACCATAATTTCTTTGACATATTTGATGCGGTGCTCTAGAGATCCTGTGCAGTCTATTCACAAACTATGATGGGTGTTGTGTACCTGTTATGCTCGGAAAACCACCTATAGAGTACTGCTAAAAACTTTTTTGACCTGGCCTTCCTTAATTTCATGTGTCTATGCAGGTTTTCATAGTCGGTCCGTACTACGTTCATAATGAGTGTATAGGTGGTGAAAGCCTTTTATATCACTATCGTACTTACTTGTGTTTACAATACCTAAGACCATAGTGCCCAGACAGGTAAAGCCCAGCATATTGGTTTTAAACACTCGTCACAATGTATCTAAGTCGTGTTATGAACAGCTTACTATGTGTAAATTCCTGACTTCCGTATATGAATTTCTTTCTTTTGCTTGTGCCGTTTTTCCCGCGGATACGCAGGGCTGGCATGGTTAATCGGATGTGGCAATGTTAGTTGAAGGGGTGGCCGGATGCCCTCCTTGCCGCCACCCCGTACCCCCTGGGCAGGAATTAGTGGACTCCAACTGCCTGCGACTAGTGTAATCCATGGAATAGTGCGAAAGTGTTCAGATGTCTGCGAGCCGTGAAACTGAGGCGGGACGTGGGGACGAGACCGGTATTTACCTAGGGGGATGTGGAAAACCCCCTAAAAACCACATCCAGGCTGACCAGCACACCGGCCCTCGTCGTTAATCCGCTGGGCGGATTCGATCCGGGGCCGGCGCCCTACCCGAGTCCAGGAAGCAGCGCGTTAGCACGCTCGGCTAACCTGGCAGGTTGACTTCCATATAGGAATAAGGGTAAATTATAATATGTAGTTTCGTATGGCGCTAATATGGATGACGCTTTTGCTACAGATGTTTTTATTCTGTAATTTATCGTAGATCTCTGGAAGAACGTAAAGTACCTAGCGACTGGAAGAAAGCGCAGGTCGTTCCCATTTTCAAGAAGGGTCATAAATCAGATGCGAATAATTATAGGCCTATTTCGCTTACGTCAATCTGTTGTAGAATAATGGAACATGTTTTATGTTCTCGTATTATGACGTTCTTAGATAATACAAATCTCCTTCATCATAACCAACATGGATTCCGCAAACAGAGATCATGTGAAACTCAGCTCGCCCTATTTGTCCAAGAAATTCACAGTGCCGTAGACACTGGCGAGCAGATTGATGCCGTATTCCTGGACTTCAGGAAGGCATTTGATACGGTTCCGCACTTACGTTTAGTGAAAAAAATACGAGCTTACGGAATATCGGACCAGGTTTGTGATTGGATTCAGGATTTCCTAGAAGAAAGAACACAACATGTCATTCTTAACGGTTCAAAATCTGCAGATGTAGAGGTAATTTCGGGAGTACCGCAAGGAAGCGTGATAGGACCTTTATTGTTTACAATATACATAAATGACTTAGTTGACAACATCGGTAGCTCCGTGAGGCTATTTGCAGATGACACGGTTGTCTACAAGAAAGTAGCAACATCAGAAGACTCGTACGTACTCCAGGAAGACCTGCAGAGGATTAATGAATGGTGCGACAGCTGGCAGCTTTCCCTAAACGTAGATAAATGTAATATAATGCGCATACATAGGGGCAGAAATCCATTCCAGTACGATTATGCCATAGGTGGTAAATCATTGGAAGCGGTAACGACCGTAAAATACTTAGGAGTTACTATCCGGAGCGATTTGAAGTGGAATGATCACATAAAACAAATAGTGGGAAAAGCAGGCGCCAGGTTGAGATTCATAGGAAGAATTCTAAGAAAATGTGACTCATCGACGAAAGAAGTAGCTTACAAAACGCTTGTTCGTCCGATTCTTGAGTATTGCTCATCAGTATGGGACCCTTACCAGGTTGGATTAATAGAAGAGATAGACATGATCCAGCGAAAAGCAGCGCGATTCGTCATGGGGACATTTAGTCAGCGCGAGAGCGTTACGGAGATGCTGAACAAGCTCCAGTGGCGGACACTTCAAGAAAGGCGTTACGCAATACGGAGAGGTTTATTATCGAAATTACGAGAGAGCACATTCCGGGAAGAGATGGGCAACATATTACTACCGCCCACATATATCTCGCGTAATGATCACAACGAAAAGATCCGAGAAATTAGAGCAAATACGGAGACTTACAAGCAGTCGTTCTTCCCACGCACAATTCGTGAATGGAACAGGGAAGGGGGGATCAGATAGTGGTACAATAAGTACCCTCCGCCACACACCGTAAGGTGGCTCGCGGAGTATAGATGTAGATGTAGATGTAGATGTAATTGACGTACTTCATAGTATGTATAGTATGCATAGCATGTATAGTATGTACAGTAAGTGTAGGCGAAAGTGTTCTTTGCATGAGTATTTGATTAGCAGTTATAGTAAAGTTGTATTGTAGTAGTAATAAGTGGTTATACCCTGGGACTGTATGTGCACTGCTGGGATAGTGCTATTTAGTGGCCTGTTGTGAACCACTAGAATCGCAGCAGGTAAACCGGTGAAGAATAGGGCAGTGTGACGCCGACCGTTGTTAGTCGAGCAGCGGTCATGTACCAAATAGTTTTATCTTGTGACTTCGGTTTTACATATCTGATGGAAAAGAATGACCATGAGAGCAGTTGTTTCTTATTTTTGTGACAATGATTTTATATCAGCTGGTCTGCCTCACGTATCGTTATGTCCAAATGGTTTATAAATGTTAAGCTACATTCAGGTATGTGGTACTGTACTAATAGTAATGTATATAGTGTAAGCCCTCCCTCAAACCTGTCATGTTATATCTTCACAGATCCGATGATGGCACGTATAGCGTGTTGAAACCGGTTATCCAGTAAACAGTATTTAAGCGATCTTGGCTTTTGAATTATTTTTACAAACTCCCTTCAGTTTGAGAGAAAGTCGGCCGATGTGGCCGAGCGGTTCTAGACACTTCAGTCCGGAACTGCGCTGTATAGTTGGTTCAAATGGCTCTGAGCACTATGCGACTTAACTTCTGAGGTCATCAGTCACCTAGAACTTAGAACTAATTAAACCTAACTAACCTAAGGACATCACACACATCCATGCCCGAGGCAGGATTCGAACCTGCGACTGTAGCGGTCGCTCTGTTCCAGACTGTAGCCCCTAGAACCGCACGGCCACTCAGGCCAGCTAAGTTCCATAGTGCTTAGAGCCATTGAGCCATTGAGTTTGAGAGAAATACATGCTGAATTTACTGCATGCAAGAAATAGTTATTTGGAAATACTGTAAAAAATAATTCAGTTGTTTTTTTTTTGTTGTTCTTGATGTAATGCAGGCTATGTATCTTTACTGAAGCATAAATGAAATAAATGTAATAGCAAATCTTTATTGTTTACCTTATTTAACTACCCTGTCTTTGAATAATGTAAGATGTAGTCATTGTAGCTCACGTTATAAGATGGTTGCGCTATAGTGGCTACATGTTCTTGTTTTTGTGGTCTTAAGTCCTGAGACTGGTTTGATGCTGCTCTCCAAGCTACTCTATCCTGTGCAAGCTTCTTCATCTCCCAGTACCTATTACAACCTACATCCTTCTGAATCTGCTTAGTGTATTTATCTCTTGGTCTCCCCCTACGATTTTTAACCTCCACGCTGCCCTCCAATACTAAATTGGTGATCCCTTGATGCCTCAGAACATGTCCTACCAACCGATCCCTTCTTCTGGTCCAGTTCTGCCACAAACTCCTCTTCTCCCCAATCCTATTCAGTACCTCCTCATTAGTTATGTGATCTACCCATCTAATCTTCAACATTCTTCTGTAGCACCACATTTCGAAAGCTTCTATTCTCTTCTTGTCCAAACTATTTACCGTCCATGTTTCACTTCCATACATGGCTACACTCCATACAAATACTTTCAGAAGTGACTTCCTGACACTTAAATCTATACTCGATGTTAACAAATTTCTCTTCTTCAGAAACGCATTCCTTGCCATTGCCAGTCTACTTTTTATATCCTATCTACTTCGACCACCATCAGTTATTTTGCTCCCCAAATAGCAAAACTCCTTCACTACTTTAAGTGTCTCATTTCCTAATCCAATACCCTCAACATCACCCGACTTAATTCGACTACATTCCATTATCCTCGTTTTGCTTTTGTTGATGTTCATCTTATATCCTCCCTTCAAGACACCATCCATTCCGTTCAACTGCTCTTCCAAGTCCTTTGCTGTCTCTGACAGAATTACAATGTCATCGGCGAACCTCAAAGTTTTTATTTCTTCTCCATGGATTTTAATACCTACTCCGAATTTTTCTTTTGTTTCCTTTACTGCTTGCTCAATATACAGATTGAATAACATCGGGGAGAGGCTACAACCCTGTCTTACTCCCTTCCCAACCACTGCTTCCCTTTCATGTCCATCGACTCTTATAACTGCCATCTCGTTTCTGTACAAATTGTAAATAGCCTTTCGCTCCCTGTATTTTACCCCTGGCACCTTTAGAATTTGAAAGAGAGTATTCCAGTCAACATTGTCAAAAGCTTTCTCTAAGTCTACAAATGCTAGAAACGTAGGTTTGCCTTTCCTTAATCTTTCTTCTAAGATAAGTCGTAAGGTCAGTATTGCCTCACGAGTTCCAGTATTTCTACGGAATCCAAACTGATCTTCCCCGAGGTCGGCTTCTACTAGTTTTTCCATTCGTCTGTAAATAATTCGTGTTAGTATTTTGCAGCTGTGGCTTATTAAACTGATTGTTCGGTAATTCTCACATCTGTCAACACCTGCTTTCTTTGGGATTGGAATTTTTATATTCTTCTTGAAGTCTGTCTCATACATCTTGCTCACCAGATGGTAGAGTTTTGTCAGGACTGGCTCTCCCAAGGCCGTCAGTAGTTCCAATGGAATGTTGTCTACTCCGGGGGCCTTGTTTCGACTCAGGTCTTTCAGTGCTCTGTCAAACTCTTCACGCAGTATCGTATCTCCCATTTCATCTTCATCTACATCCTCTTACATTTCCATAATATTGTCCTCAAGAACATCGCCCTTGTATAGACCCTCTATATACTCCTTCCACCTTTCTGCTTTCCCTTCTTTGCTTAGAACTGGGTTTCCATCTGAGCTCTTGATATTCATACAAGTGGTTCTCTTATCTCCAAAGGTCTCTTTAATTTTCCTGTAGGCAGTATCTATCTTACCCCTAGTGAGATAAGCGTCTACATCCTTACATTTGTCCTCTAGCCATCCCTGCTTAGCCATTTTGCACTTCCTGTCGATCTCATTTTTGAGACGTTTGTATTCCTTTTTGCCTGCTTCATTTACTGCATGTTTATATTTTCTCCTTTCATCAATTAAATTCAATATTTCTTCTGTTACCCAAGGATTTCTACTAGCCCTCGTCTTTTTACCTACTTGATCCTCTGCTGCCTTCACTACTTCATCCCTCAAAGCTACCCATTCTTCTTCTACTGTATTTCTTTCCCCCATTCCTGTCAATTGTTTCTTTATGCTCTCCCTGAAACTCTGTACAACCTCTGGTTCTTTCAGTTTATCCAGGTCCCATCTCCTTAAATTCCCACCTTTTTGCAGTTTCTTTAGTTTTAATCTACAGGTCATAACCAATAGATTGTGGTCAGAGCCCACATCTGCCCATGTAGACCGCTACGGTCGCAGGTTCGAATCCTGCCTCGGGCATGGATGTGTGTGATGTCCTTAGGGTAGTTAGGTTTAACTAGTTCTAAGTTCTAGGGGACTAATGACCTCAGCAGTTGAGTCCCATAGTGCTCAGAGCCATTTGAATCTGCCCCTGTAAATGTCTTACAATTTAAAACCTGATTCCTAAATCTGTCTTACCATTATAAATCTATCTGATACCTTTTAGTATCTCCAGGGTTCTTCCATGTATACAACCTTCTATCATGATTCTTAAACCAAGTGTTAGCTATGATTAAGTTGTGCTCTGTGCAAAATTCTACCAGACGGCTTCCTTTTTCATTTCTTAGCCCCAATCCATATTCACCTACTACGTTTCCTTCTTTCCCTTTTCCTACACTCGAATTCCAGTCACCCATGACTATTAAATTTTCGTCTCCCTCCACTATCTGAATAATTTCTTTTATTTCATCATACATTTCTTCAATTTCTTCGTCATCTGCAGAGCTAGTTGGCATATAAACTTGTACTACTGTAGTAGGTGTGGGCTTCATATCTATCTTGGCCACAATAATGCGTTCACTATGCTGTTTGTAGTAGCTTACCCGCGTTCCTGTTTTCCTATTCATTATTAAACCTACTCCTGCATTACCCCTATTTGACTTTGTGTTTATAACCCTGTAGTCACCTGACCAGAAGTCTTGTTCCTCCTGCCACCGAACGTCACTAATTCCCACTATATCTAACTTTAACCTATACATTTCCCTTTTCAAATTTTCTAACCTACCTGCCCGAATAAGGGATTTGACATTCCACGCTCCGATCCGTAGAACACCAGTTTTCTTTCTCCTGATAACGACATCCCTTTGAGTAGTCCCCGTCCGGAGATCCGAATGGGGGACTATTTTACCTCCGGAATATTTTACCCAAGAGGACGCCATCATCGTTTAATCATACAGTAAAGCTGCATGCCCTCGGGAAAAATTACGGCCGTAGTTTCCCCTTGCTTTCAGCCGTTCGCAGTACCAGCGCAGCAAGGCCGTTTTGGTTATTATTACAAGGCCAGATCAGTCAATCATCCAGACTGTTGCCCTTGCAACTACTGAAACTTGTGGCTACATATGTTGTTATTATATTACTATTATTATAAGCTTTCATTTTTTCTATAAAGGAACATTGCATATGTAAAACTGACGTAGTCGGTATCATGGCCGGGTAGGTGAAGGATCAGCACTTCGTTGTTGGTGACTGGTTCTTTGAAGATGGAAAAGAAGACCTGAAGAAGAAGAAGAATGGAATACTCCTTGCTGATAATATACCAGCAATTATTGTAGGTCCATCGAACTGTGGCAGGACTAATATCCTCATGATGGTGGGAACACAAGTAGATGGAGTCCGATTTGAACATGTTTAGGTATTTTCAAAAACACTGTTTCAGCCCAAGTATCAGCTGTTACAGGAGATTTTGCGCGGTGAAAGCGTTGATATCTCCAACCTGAAAAAGTAAAGGCAAACACTGTGTTCATGTTTGACGATGTTGCTGTGAAAAACGAAAACCAAATTCAAAAATATTTCTGTATCGGTCGCCATATGCGTGCTGGTGTATTTCATCTAAGCCAGACGTATTCCAGAATCCCAAAACAATTGGTTAGCGATAATGCAAACCTTATTACAGTCTTCAAACAAGACAATCTGAATTTAAAACACATTTACCCATCACTTGCAGGAACTGACAATGTCGTTCAATGATTTTGTAAAGATATGTGCCGATTGCTGAAATCATTAACAGTATGGGTTGCTTGTTATTGATAAAACAAGAAAACTGAATGGTGGTAGGTACAGGCGAAACCTCTAAGAGTTTCTGTATACAGAGTGGAGAAAACTGTGTCACGAAATTTTGGCCCTCGATAGCTGATGCCAGTAGGAACCAAAATTACTAATGTTGTGGAAGTCGACAAGGCAAAATTTTTAAACTACGGAAACTTGGCGCCACATGCTCCGATTGGCCGCGGGATTGCCCTGTTGGCAGATGCTCTGGACAACGCATGACCGCGAATGCTCTGCCTGCCAGAGATCACGACGTATCCAAGTCGGCCCGCACACTCGGTGGTAGGCACCAGCCTTTCTCTCTGAGGGCCTGGGGCGAAATCGCCGGGGTCCCGACACATCCATTGTAGTTTCATGATAAGACATACTGGGAACAAACCCGTCAACAGCTGTTAGTTCGCGTACAGTAAGTCTTTTATAAATTGTGTCAGCCCTGAAAACGGCCTTTTTTGTTGCTAGGACATTGTTTACTTAAAGCACATGCTCCAGGACTGATGACCACAGCAGTTGAGTCCCAT
Source organism: Schistocerca nitens (assembly GCF_023898315.1). NCBI lineage: Eukaryota > Metazoa > Arthropoda > Insecta > Orthoptera > Acrididae > Schistocerca > Schistocerca nitens. The sequence goes on from NC_064615.1 coordinate 509,957,168, forward strand.
AGTGCTCAGAGCACATGCTCCAACTAGCGACCCTCTGACGCGAAACAAGCTTGGTAACGTCGGACAGTGTTTTGCCGAACTCTTTCAAAGGTTCCTGGCATTGCCCTGATGTGATTGGAGGCATGTTGAATGCGATCCATTAATCCCTCTTCGTTTCTAGGTGGTTCGTGTCCAGATGGGTGAACTAGAACCTTGAAGAATCCCCAGAGGAAAAAGTCCGGTGGCGTCAGGCCTGGCGATCGCGGCGACCATGTCCTACGAGTACCTCTGCTAATTACACGGCCGCCGAACAGTTCATCAGTTCATTTAAACATCCTCGCACAGCACCGTTGTTATGTGCAGGCGTCCCATCATGCTGCAACCACATGCGTTGCCGTACATCCAGGGGAACATCTTCAGCAGGCCAGGCAGAGTTTCTTGCAAAACGTCAAGGTAATTTGCCCTGGTAAGTCGAGGAGGTAGACGGGCCGGCCCAATCAGACGGTCACCCACAATGCCTAACCAAATGTCGAGGGAAAATCGTTCCTGGTGTCCATGGACGTATGTGACGTGAGATTTCCTCTTGCCCAGTAATGAACGTTTCCAGTGTTGTAAAGACCATCCTGATGGAAGGTGCACTCGTTGGTAAACGACACAATCCCGGGGAAGTCGGGATCTCGTGCAACACATCGCAGAAACCACCGGCAAAACCCTAGTCTGTGTTCATAATCCGTCACAACATTTAAGTCTTAGACAGGGTAGAACCTAAATGGATGCTGGTTGTCATCCCTCAAAACATCCCTGTCTAACCAATGTCATGTCCAGCCACTCGAGAACTTGTAGCTGCTTCCTCGAAGCGCTCAGGAACAGTCTCTTCAAACGCAGCATCCCGTCGTGTTCCAAGTCTTCCGGCATCACCGTGATATCCCGCTAACGAGCCTGTTTCGCTAAGCCACGGGTGAATTGCCGTAAACCTTTGTGGGTGTGGGCGGCGTCTTGCTGGGTACGTTCCTCATACAACCGTCGAGCTTCACGCGCATTATCGTCGGGGAGTCTATAAACAAAAACCGTATCTCGTTCTTCAAACGAATACTGGGCCACCATACTTACTGTATGACTACATGGCAGGTGACGTGTGTGTGCTCCGAAGTGAAGCTTACGTGTGAATGCCTCTGAAGTGAGGTGGACACTAACAGCAAGACCTATTCGACACGTTTGCGTATCACGTTGGGGCAGTGACAGGGCGAGGAACGTTAGTATGTGTGAACCGAAAACCATAGTGCTGCCCGTCAACCGCCGAATGGCAACAGAGCAAGGCCACGGCCAATCGGAGCGCGTGGCGCCGTTTCCGTAGCTTGAAAATGTTGCCTTGTCGACCTCCTCAAAATTAGTAATTTTGGTTTCTACTGGCATTAGCTATCAAGGGTTAAAATTTCGTGACACAATTATTCTCCACCCTGTATATAGCCCAGTAAGAAAGGTGAGTACATCAGTATATGCTGCACCACGGACAAATTCGCGCGCATGTCTAGCTCCCAACCAGAGGAAACTGGTGTACATAGACAGAGCATGCGCTTGTACATGGACGCGAAAATTCAAGCTATCGTGCTTAAAGATGGAGATATGCGCAGGGAGCTTCTGAAAATGATCAACGCATTAAATAAGTTAGTTAATGAAGCAGGTAAGAAAGTAACTGACTGAACCGAAAAAGTCAAGGCTGTTGAGGCGAAAATAGACACAGACGCCCTTGTTGTTGAGAAGGGGGACCAGGCACATGAGAAGAGGAAGAAGAGCGGATGTACACTAAAGCGCCAAACAAACCGATATAGGAATGCGTATTCAAATACAGAGATACACTCCTGGAAATGGAAAAAAGAACACATTGACACCGGTGTGTCAGACCCACCATACTTGCTCCGGACACTGCGAGAGGGCTGTACAAGCAATGATCACACGCACGGCACAGCGGACACACCAGGACCCGCGGTGTTGGCCGTCGAATGGCGCTAGCTGCGCAGCATTTGTGCACCGCCGCCGTCAGTGTCAGCCAGTTTGCCGTGGCATACGGAGCTCCATCGCAGTCTTTAACACTGGTAGCATGCCGCGACAGCGTGGACGTGAACCGTATGTGCAGTTGACGGACTTTGAGCGAGGGCGTATAGTGGGCATGCGGGAGGCCGGGTGGACGTACCGCCGAATTGCTCAACACGTGGGGCGTGAGGTCTCCACAGTACATCGATGTTGTCGCCAGTGGTCGGCGGAAGGTGCACGTGCCCGTCGACCTGGGACCGGACCGCAGCGACGCACGGATGCACGCCAAGACCGTAGGATCCTACGCAGTGCCGTAGGGGACCGCACCGCCACTTCCCAGCAAATTAGGGACACTGTTGCTCCTGGGGTATCGGCGAGGACCATTCGCAACCGTCTCCATGAAGCTGGGCTACGGTCCCGCACACCGTTAGGCCGTCTTCCGCTCACGCCCCAACATCGTGCAGCCCGCCTCCAGTGGTGTCGCGACAGGCGTGAATGGAGGGACGAATGGAGACGTGTCGTCTTCAGCGATGAGAGTCGCTTCTGCCTTGGTGCCAATGATGGTCGTATGCGTGTTTGGCGCCGTGCAGGTGAGCGCCACAATCAGGACTGCATACGACCGAGGCACACAGGGCCAACACCCGGCATCATGGTGTGGGGAGCGATCTCCTACACTGGCCGTACACCACTGGTGATCGTCGAGGGGACACTGAATAGTGCACGGTACATCCAAACCGTCATCGAACCCATCGTTCTACCATTCCTAGACCGGCAAGGGAACTTGCTGTTCCAACAGGACAATGCACGTCCGCATGTATCCCGTGCCACCCAACGTGCTCTAGAAGGTGTAAGCAATGCCTGGCCAGCATCCCTGGCCAGCAAGATCTCCGGATCTGTCCCCCATTGAGCATGTTTGGGACTGGATGAAGCGTCGTCTCACGCGGTCTGCACGTCCAGCACGAACGCTGGTCCAACTGAGGCGCCAGGTGGAAATGACATGGCAAGCCGTTCCACAGGACTACATCCAGCATCTCTACGATCGTCTCCATGGGAGAATAGCAGCCTGCATTGCTGCGAAAGGTGGATATACACTGTACTAGTGCCGACATTGTGCAGGCTCTGTTGCCTGTGTCTATGTGCCTGTGGTTCTGTCAGTGTGATCATGTGATGTATCTGACCCCAGGAATGTGTCAATAAAGTTTCCCCTTCCTGGGACAATGAATTCACGGTGTTCTTATTTCAATTTCCAGGAGTGTATGTTAACAGGCAGAATACGGCGCAGTGGTCGGCAACGCCTATATAAGACAAGTGTCTGGCGAAAGTGTCAGATCGGTTACTGATACTACAATGGGAGGTATCAAAATTTAAGTGAGTTTCAACGCGGTGTTATAGTCGGCACACGAGCGACGGTACACAACATCTCTGAGGTAGCGATGAAACGGGGATTTTTCCGTACGATAATTTCACGAGAGTACCGTCAATATCAAGAATCGGGTAAAACATCAAATCTCTGACATCGCTGCGGCCAGAAAAAATCCTGCAAGAACGGGGCCAGCGACGACTAAAGAGAATCGTTCAACGTGACAGAAGTGCAACCCTTCCTCAAACTGCTGCAGATTTCAATGCTGGGCCATCAACAAGAGTCAGTGTGCGAACCATTCAATGGAACATCATCGATATGGGCTTTCGGAGCCAAAGGCCCACTCGTGTTTTCTTGATTACTGCATGACACGAAGCTTTATGCCTCGCCTTGGCCCGTCAACACCGACATTGGACTGTTAATGACTGGAAACATGTTGTCTGGTAGGACGAGTCTCGTTTCAAATTGTATCGAGCTGATGCACGTGTAGAGGTACATAGACAACCTCATGAATCCATGGACCCTGCATGTCAGCAGGGTACTGTTCAAGCTCGTGGAGGCCCTGTAATGGTGTGGGGAGTGTGAAGTTGGAGTGATAAGGGACGCCTGATACGTGGTGACACATATGTAAGCATCTTGTCTGATCACTTGCATCCATTCATGTCCATTGTTCATCCCGACGGACTTAGGCAATTCCAGCAGGACAATGCGACATCTCACACGTCCGGAATTGTTACAAAGTGGCTCCAGGAACCTCTTCCGTGTTTAAACACTTCCGCTGGCCACCAAACTTCCCAGACATGAACATTATCGAGCATATCTGGGATGCCTTGCAACATGCTGTTCAGAAGAGATCTCCACCCCCTCGTACTCTTATAGATTTATGGACAGCCCTGCAGGATTCGTGTTGTCAATTCCCTCCAGCACTACTTCAGACATTAGCCGACTGCATGCCACGCTGTGTTGCGGCACTTCTGCGTGCTCGTGGGGGTCCTACACAAGATTAGGCAGATGTACCAGTTCCTTTGGCTCTTCAGTGTATAAATCCTCACGCCGCAGAGACGTCTGATTAGTATATACCGAGATGTCAACGGAGCAGAAAGTCATTCAGGCACGGAAAGCCGTTAGAGAGAAATTGTAGTTGCTAAGGTTAGGGCATATGGATCGACAGCAAACACAGAGAGACCTTTAAGCCGATTACTGAATCTCTCAGGCATCTCTCAGCAAAAACAAAACCACACATTACGATGGTGTTGCCATTGACGAATTCATTATGCGTCACGTCCTTGGCCAGACAGGTAGGACATTCGGCGTCAGCAGATGAAGACCGTACTTGCTGGGTATGCAGTGTAACTGATGACGCAGTACAGATTGGTGGTAGATGGTTTGAGAGAACACCTGGCTTAATGAGTCTTATTTTCCTAACAACCACGAAAAACCCATAAATTATTCAGTTAATGATGGGGAAATGTACCGTGAAATACTGCATTTGACTGATTTAGGATCATAAGAAGCCTGAGCAGCAATAAATATGAAACCATTATAAAACCAGTGCTTGATGGTGAAAACAACAGCACCAGCGGCGATGGAACTGATTGGGTATAAAGCGTGAACAATCGAATCCCACAGCATATATATTATGACTAACAGATCGACTACATCTGCCCATGGCATCAGCTGCTGCAGGTAATACTGCTCACTCGAATGAGTATGTTTCAATAATCTCTGACCTTAGAGAGAGAGAGGTATCATCGAATAAGTATGGAGACAGTAGTTCGAGAACTCACAAACCAGCATGCAAAACATACACTTGTAGGCATGTTACGATTAAAGATTTGGATGACTTATGGCAGGCTGATCTTGTAGATATGAGGGAATATTCCCATGAGGATAATGGATTCAAATATATTTTGATGGTTATTGACACATACTCTAAATTTACCTGGGTATTACCTGTTAAAACAAAAAAGGGGAGAAACGTCGTGGATGTGTTTGACTGTTTGCTGCAGACATGGACGAATCGATGCCCAGACAACCTCCAAACCGACCACGTTGGAGAGATTTACAAGAGATATTTCAAGACCGTGATGCAACGGTATGGAATACATCACCGCTCAACATTCAGCCACTTGGAGACGAGTATCGTGGACTGTCTGTATAGAATAATAAAGGCCAAATGGCGATTCGTTTTAATCTTCGCGGCTCATGGACAGATATCTTCCCAGAAATAACTGTTCAGTATAATCGAACCAAAAATAGCACAATAAAAATGAGATCAATCTATGTTCGTGATAATGGACTAACGGGTACGGTGTACTATTGCATTAAAATCCTGGATCCACGTAAACAGAAATTTGATGTAGGTGATTTGATATGTATCTCAAAACACAAGACGACACTTGAGAAATCATATCTACGGAACTGGTCAACAGAGATAATTACGGTTTCAAAGGGACAAACAACGAATCGTACAACTTATATCTTGAAGAATAGTAAATATGAAGAAATTGCAGGTTGCTGCAGCACTGAGGAAATGCAGAGGAGCTCTGAACTATATGTGTTTACCGCGGTGAGAGTCAAAAGACATCGGGGAAGTAGAGCACTAGTTAAAAGGCTTGGTTTTCCTGCAGTGCAAAACAACTGGATTGACGCTGATTATTTGCTATATTATAGGATGCATAGAGCATAACCGTATCAGTAGTATAACATGTGTGCTAGGAAATGCATTAGAGGAGGCGGTGGTATTCTAGACAAACTGCCATTGGAATTACCCATTCCGGGATATAACTACTGTGGACCTGGAAAAAAGCTTCAGAAACACTTGGCACGAGTTGATAAGGGGTTAATCCGCTAGACGAAGCGTGTTTGGAACACGCATTTCATACGTTGCAAATAAAAATCTCCTAAGTCATCACATTGCAGATAAGATATTAGCTGATAAGGGTTCAAATGGTTCAAATGGTTCTGAGCACTATGGGACTTAACATCTGTGGTCATCAGTCCCCTAGCCGATAAGGCTAAGGCAATACGCAGAAGAAATGATATTGGTATAAGTGAACGCATTGTAGCAGTTGTAGTTGATAAACCATGCTTAGAAAAATTAAGTTGGGTTTAGGAATGATGAATTTCAAGCGAGTGCACGTTGTGCACTAAACAAGAAGAAGACAACGATGAAGAAGAAGAAAAAGTAGAAGGGGTGTTTAAAAAACTATAACCTGAAAGCGACGTCTGCAGCTAAAAGTGCTCTGAAGCACAAATGTGCAGGAAGAAGAAGAAGAGGACTGGTTAAAGCACCTCATGTTCTACCAATACCCAAGAGGTCTGGTGGGTTTCTTCCACTAATCATCCCAGCCCTCTCCGCGCTCTCAGCGGCAGGGTGCCTCGCTGGTGGTGCTGCAATTATTGCTCGAATGGTCAAGAACGTGCAAAACTCCCAAGCGCAGTTAGAAGAGGCAAGAAGACATAACCGCATGATGGAAGCCGCAGCCATCGGGAAAGGACTGTACTTGAAACTGTACATGAAAGGGCTTGGTCTATTCATTAATTTAAAAAAAGCCCATTAGCAGTCATACAAGACCGGCCACTCAGAAATACTGATCTTCTTAAGTTTGTTAGAAAAAAACTCAACATTCCAAGATTCCTTGGTATGTTTATGGGGAATACATTACCGAAGACTATGTGGAAAACTGGTGAATGTGGTATTGTGAATTAAGATGCTGGAGGTCCCAGCACCCACTGGGTGTCATATGTTTTGAAAAATGCTTATACCCTCTACTACTTCGACTCATTTGGTGACCTGAAACCGCCAGAAAAATTACAATGATACTGCACTCACAGAAGATGTGTGTTCTATAATTTTCAGCGCTATCAGGACTTTAATACACACCTCTTTGGACATCTGTGTGTCATGTTTCTCTTGATGTCTACAAAGAAGAAGAAGATGCTGAACGTAAAGAAGGAGCTTTAAACATTCCTACATCAATTGAGGTTCAGATGCAATGTCGTACACTTGACAAAGTGCTCTTAAAAGAAGGGTCATCTGCCAATGGATTTGAGCATTAGTGAATGGAGTGTGGAATTGACTGGACTGGAGATGAACAAAAGCATCCCAAATATCACCGAGACTAACAACAAACTGCATCTGGATATTAATGATGAAAAAGACATTGTGAAATTGGAACCTGGTGCATCGACTATTTAAACGAAGTCTTTAAACAATCTGGAAAAGGCATTGAGCTACGTGCAAACATTAACACACTTAAATCTGGAATAAGGACTGTAAATACAACGATTGACTTTAACCAGGAAGATTCAATAGGACGCATACTGGGTTTCACAAAAGGACAAGTTTTGAAGCAGGATCCTAGTAAATTTTACAAGTAAGATTAGATTGTGGACAGAAAATTTGCAAGTTCTTTCGCAATGTTACACATTTCGTCGTCTTTCCCTCAATTTTACTTATTTTCTACCAATTTGTCGTAATTGTACCAGGTTTTCCTCAATTTTTACCGATTTTATGTCACTATTTCATATTTTTTCGATATTTTTCCATATCTGTATGAACCATGGACCTTGCCGTTGGTGGGGAGGCTTGCGTGCCTCAACGATACAGATAGCCGTACCGTAGGTGTAACCACAACGGAGGGGTATCTGTTGAGAGGCCTGACAAACATGTGGTTCCTGAAGAGGGGCAGCAGCCTTTTCAGTAGTTGCAGGGGCAATAGTCTGGATGATTGACTGACCTGGCCTTGTAACACTAACCGAAACGGCCTTGCTGTGCTGGTACTGCGAACGGCTGAAAGCAAGGGGAAACTACAAAAAAATGGTTCAAATGGCTCTGAGCACTACGCGACTAAACTTCTGAGGTCATCAGTCGCCTAGAACTTAGAACTAATTAAACCTAACTAACCTAAGGACATCACACACATCCATGCCCGAGGCAGGATTCGAACCTGCGACCGTAGCGGTCGCTCGGCTCCAGACTGTAGCGCCTAGAACCGCAAGGCCACTCCGGCCGGCGGGAAACTACAGCCGTAATTTTTCCCGAGGGCATGCAGCTCTACTGTATGATTAAATGATGATGGCGTCCTCTTGGGTAAAATATTCCGGAGGTAAAATAGTCCCCCATTCGGATCTCCGGGCGGGGACGACTCAAAAGGACGTCGTTATAAGGAGAAAGAAAACTGGCGTTCTACGGATCGGAGTGTGGAATGTAAGATACCTTAATTGGGCAGGTAGGTTAGAAAATTTAAAAAGGGAAATGGATAGGTTAAAGTTAGATATAGTGGGAATTAGTGAAGTTCGGTGGTAGGAGGAACAAGACTTTTGGTCAGGTGAATACAGGGTTATAAATACAAAATCAAATACGGGTAATGCAGGAGTAGGTTTAATAATGAATAAAAAATAGGAGTGAGGGTAAGTTACTACAAACAGCATAGTGAACGCATTATTGTGGGCAAGATAGACACGAAGCCCACGCCTACTGCAGTAGTACAAGTTTATATGCAACTAGCTCTGCAGATGATGAAGAAATTGATGAAATGTATGACGAGATAAAAGAAATTATTCAGGTAGTGAAGGGAGACGAAAATTTAATAGTCATGGGTGACTGGAATTCGACAGTAGGAAATGGAAGAGAAGGAAACATAGTAGGTGAATATGGATTGGAGCTAACAAATGCAAGAGGAAGCCGCCTGGTAGAATTTTGCACAGAGCATAACTTAATCATAGCTAACACTTGGTTCAAGAATCATGAAAGAAGGTTGTATACATGGAAGGACCCTGGAGATACTAAAAGGTTTCAGACAGATTATATAATGGTAAGACAGAGATTTAGGAACCAATCTATTGGTTATGAACTGTAGATTAAAACTGAAGAAACTACAAAAAGGTGGCAATTTAAGGAGATGGGACCTGGATAAGCTGAAAGAACCAGAGGTCGTACCGAGTTTCAGGGAGAGCATAAGGGAACAATTGACAGGAATGGGGGAAATAAATACAGTAGAAGAAGAATGGGTAGCTTTGAGGAATGAAATAGTGAAGGCAGCAGAGGATAAAGTAGGTAAAAAGACGAGGGCTAGCAGAAATCCTTGGGTAACAGAAGAGATACTGAATTTAATTGATGAAAGGAGAAAATACAAAAATGCAGTAAGTGAAGCAGGCAAAAAGGAATACAAACGTCTCAAAAATGAGGTCGACAGGAAGTGCAAAATAGCTAAGCAGGGATGGCTAGAGGACAAATGTAAGGATGTAGAGGCTTATCTCACGAGGGGTGGGATAGACACCGCCTACAGGAAAATTAAAGAGACCTTTGGAGAAAAGAGAACCACTTGCATGAATATCAAGAGCTCAGATGGAAACCCAGTTCTAAGCAAAGAAGGGAAAGCAGAAAGGTGGAAGGAGTATATAAAGGGTCTATACAAGGGCGATGTTCTTGAGGACAATATTATGGAAATGGAAGAGGAGGTAGATGAAGATGAAATGGGAGATACGATATTGCGTGAAGAGTTTGACAGAGCACTGAAAGACCTGAGTCGAAACAAGGCCCCGGGAGTAGATAACATTCCATTAGAACTACTGACAGCCTTGGGAGAGCCAGTCATGACAAAACTCTACCATCTGGTGAGCAAGATGTATGAGACAGGCGAAATACCCTCAGACTTCAAGAAGAATATAATAATTCCAATCCCAAAGAAAGCAGGTGTTGACAGATGTGAAAATTACCGAACTATCAGTTTAATAAGTCACAGCTGCAAAATACTAACGCGAATTCTTTACAGACGAATGGAAAAACTGGTAGAAGCCCACCTCGGAGAAGATCAGTTTGGATTCCGTAGAAATGTTGGAACACGTGAGGCAATACTGACCCTACGACTTATCTTAGAAGGAAAGGCAAACCTACATTTCTAGCATTTGTAAACTTAGAGAAAGCTTTTGACAATGTTGACTGGAATATTCTCTTTCAAATTCTGAAGGTGGCAGGGGTAAAATACAAGTAGCGAAAGGCTATTTACAATGTACAGAAACCAGATGGCAGAATGAAATAGTGAAGGCAGCAGAGGATAAAGTAGGTAAAAAGACGAGGGCTAGCAGAAATCCTTGGGTAACAGAAGAGATACTGAATTTAATTGATGAAAGGAGAATTAAGTCGAAGGGCATGAAAGGGAAGCAGTGGTTGGGAAGGGAGTGAGACAGGTTTGTAGCCTATCCCCGATGTTATTCAATCTGTATATTGAGCAAGCAGTAAAGGAAACAAAAGAAAAATTTGGAGTAGGAATTAAAATCCATGGAGAAGAAATAAAAACTTTGAGGTTCGCCGGTGACACTGTAATTCTGTCAGAGACAGCAAAGGACTTGGAAGAGCAGTTGAACGGAGTGGTCCAAATGGTTCAAATGGCTCTGAGCACTATGCGACTTAACTTCTGAGGTCATCAGTCGCCTAGAACTTAGAACTAATTAAACCTAACTAACCTAAGAACATCACACACATCCATGCCCGAGACAGGATTCGAACCTGCGACCGTAGCGGTCGCTCGGTTCCAGACTGTACGCCCAGAACCGCACGGCCACTCTAGCCGGCCAGCTGAACGGAATGGACAGTGTCTTGAAAGGAGGGTATAAGATGAACATCAACAAAAGCAAAACAAGGATAATGGAATATAGTCGAATTAAGTCGGGTGATGCTGAGGGAATTAGATTAGTAAATGAGACACTTAAAGTAGTAAAAGAGTTTTGCTATTTGGGGAGCAAAATAACATGATGGTCGAAGTAGAGAGGATATAAAATGTAGACTGGCAATGGCAAGGAATGAGTTTCTGAAGAAGAGAAATTTGTTAACATCGAGTATAGATTTAAGTGTCAGTAAGTCGTTTCTGAAAGTATTTGTATGGAGTGTAGCCATGTTGTAAGAGGTGAGGTATGCGCTGTATGCGCTGCCTGCAATAGGCAAGGCATAGGAGAGTCTCTGATCAGAGAGCAGTATGTCGTTAGTTGTTGCTTGTCTCTAGTCTGCGCTTGTCTGCGCGTGTCGACAGTAGTCTTTAGTAGAACGCGTGAGTCGGCGGTAGTCGGCGCGTGTCGGCTGTCTGGTCTGCACGGGACTCTGGTCAGACACTGTCCTATGCCTTGCCTATTGCAGGCAGCGCATACCTCATCTCTTACAATGTATGGAAGTGAAACATGGACGATAAATAGTTTAGACAAGAAGAGAATAGAAGCTTTCGAAATGTGGTGCTACAGAAGAATGCTGAAGATTAGATGGGTAGATCACATAACTAATGAGGAGGTATTGAATAGAATTGGAGAGAAGAGGAATTTGTGGCACAACTTGACCAGAAGAAGGGATCGGTTGGTAGGATATGTTCTGAGGCATCAAGGGATCACCAATTTAGTACTGGAGGGCAGCGTGGAGGGTAAAAATCGTAGAGGGAGACGAAGAGATGAATACACTAAGCAGATTCAGAAGGATGTAGGCTGCAGTAGGTACAGGGAGATGAAGAAGCTTGCACAGGATAGAGTAGCATGGAGAGCTGCATCAAACCAGTCTCAGGACTGAAGTTCACAACAACAACAACAACATATGGTCATATTGCCAGCATACCCAGGCCTTGTTTGATTTTATACGAGGATATTTGCGTGTCCTCTACACCAGCCTACAAAAAAAAACCCTAAGAATACCCCTCTTCCCTATGAACTACATTCAAGCATTTTGGATAGGAAGATCCTGAAAAGTATAGTAACACTCGCCTCGTAACTAGATGAGACTTAACAAGTGGTGCAGATTGGAAGCTCATAGTCTGGAAACAAGTCCGTGTACTGCTACGACACATCAGAGAGCTTGTCTGCAGACTCATCTAGCGATGCTCTTGATGGGAACTCAAAGTGTGGCACAGTTCTACACATTCATCTGACTTCCCATATACGGTGTAGGGATCTGCAACAGGGAGTTGATTTCTGCTGCTACTCCGATATTTCTTGTCCATAAATATATGCTCTTTTTGCTAACCAACTTTGCTTCGCTACTTCTTTTTACATCTTCCAACTCTGATACGTCCCCACAGCAACGTAAGGACGTCTAATAACTGTAGATTTCATTTAGTAAGAAGTTATTCGTTAGTTTACAGTGTGTCGACTCCACTTAGCATTCCGGAACGTGAGAGGTTCCCTTCCCCGTACCTACAGAGTGTACACCCCCGGAAAAGTAATTTATAGATGATCGGTAGTTTTCGCAGAAAAATAGCAGAAACTTTTTTCCTGATTTCGCGCAGGGTGGACACGTATAGGGGGCATATAGCCCGACCTCTGAATTTTCATTATCTTTTTTTGATCGACGATGGTGCACATCGTTGGGTGTCGCAAAATAATGAGATGCAAATTGTGTCCTACAGACGAACGTAAAAACTATACCGACTTTGCTCATAAGACTATTAAAAAAAAAAAAAAGTCGACTGCGCCTATTTTCGTGGAAAGAGGACATTTATTATCATTGTGATTGTGTTTTCCTTTTTAATAGATGCTCGATTATGAGAGAAGCGTTGATGTTGAATACAATTGTTACAGTGAATTGTTTTCCCCTTCAGAACGGCGGGCACTTGCGGGGGCAGTGTGGGGACTGTCCATTGTGTGTGTGTGGGGGGGGGGGGGGGGCTCGTCCTAGGCAGCCGTGCCCCGACAAGGGCGTGGCAACATTTTACATTTTTTACATTTTAGCCTCATTCATCTCATTTTGTTCTACATGAAACCGGTGTTATGGCCTTTTATGTCAGTGAAGCACAGCCAAATGGAGCATCCGACCACATGTCCTGCCCTAGTGGCTGCTCTGACCACAGCTGGGCGAAGACTCTGCTCACAGATATGGCAGTGGCTGTGGCCAGCATAGGCAGTGAGCTGTCTGTTTACCAAACAGTGGCCGATTGAAAATGCAATCTGGAGACTTCTCTGGAATTTCATTGTTGTTCCATGGGGTGGTGGGGGTCCAGTTTTTGCGAGAAACGCGTTTAACAGGTTGCATGAAGCGTCTTGTCCTATTTATAACTGATTTCCACAGACAGAAGACAGTATATCAATGCCACCAGTAGGATTTCTTTGTGGGCCATCAGCGACAAGACAGAACAGGCCTCTATCCCTACCTGCGGTGAGGAGAGGGAGGGATGAGGGGTGGTAGGGTGGGGGTGGGTAAGACTACCTCAAAATTGGTTAGTTCATGAGTGCCCATTGAGGAGCGCACAGCTCCAACTGCCGCCCCCTCTGCAATGTTTTGGGGCGATGATTTTCCCCAGTAAATGTGTTGCATCTTGTTTAGAGTCTTGTACCGTAGGAAGCAAAGGAGAGGATGTTATGGGTGGCCTGTATCCTCTTTCTACAACAGAAATGCACTTGTGGATTAAAACGTTCTTTATTTATATGAAATGTAAGTTTTTACTTAGCTTTAAAAGAGTCCATGTGTTGTGGTACAAGCTCTTCCATAATAGTCCTCTTGCAGACAATATAGGTGATCCTGCTATAATCTGATGTATATATTGTCGTAGTCGAAGCCAACTCTGCAAATGAATGACAGACTCCAAACTGAAGTGTGAGTTAGTCCGTCAGTAACTGAGTGACTGAGCTGGTGACTGAGCCCTCCAGGCAGTGGCGGCGATCTAAATACTTGCTGTCGAGAGGCTGTAGGCGGCGTGTTGCTTGCCAGTGTATCTTCGGCCTCTCTCCTATAGGCATGCTTGATCAATGCCTACTATCGATCTTCGCGCTATATATTTGCTGACTGGTGTGCTGGCGACAGCTTATGCCAACACATTATGATCTGTTGATTACGAGTGTAAGTTAGCTACTTTCATTTGCTATGATGAAAGCGGTACTGATGGACAATGAAAGCGGGTTAAAAGCTGTGAGCTGTCTGGGGAAGTTAACCTTGCATTACTGCGCAACTGTTTCATCAGGTATCTAGTCTAAGTTTACCAAATTCCCAAACAGACTAACATTAATGATAATCTTTTAATAGTCATACAACAACCGGTAATATATATATAAAAAGGAGAATTTAAATAAAAAGAAAGAAATCAGTTTATATTTGGAAATTTATTTTAAGATTGATCATGAAATTTCAGCATATTAAATTCTATTCGTAACTAAGCTGGTGCCTTATTTAGGATTGCGAAAATCTTACGGAACACATCAAATATAGAGCCAAGATTGGGAGTCTGCATACAACACTGCATTCATAAAACAACACACAAAGAACGTTGAAACGCATGCAAGAGAAAGTTAACCACTACAAACAGATTCAAATTTTTACCCAAAGAAATTACGTTCGTAGCACAATACTGTCCGTCATGTAATTACCACACACTGGTATACTAAATTCATATTAACTCTTTGTGAAATCTTCGCGAAAAGAATAGCTGAGGGCTACTTTGATGATTACACCACATGCTTCACGTGGTCAACTTGGTTTACACAAAGCGTATAACTCCACAATAATTTTGATAATTAAAATAAATTAGATCGAAAAGCAAATTACAAAAGAAAAACCTCGAACTGGTTACTAACGTCTTACTGTTAACCTGACGGGTCAAACAGTTATATAAGCACGTGGCACTGGTCTCGCAAAGTACACCCCACGTGGGTTGAACATAAAGAAAAGTTGCTATATTGAAAATATTGTTAAGACAAGACGTTATAATCACACAAGCATTCGCATTTAAGATTGATCTTAGTTAGAGTTACTGATCAACACGTGGTTCCACTTTACTCATAAAGTAGTAACAAAGCAACTACCGAAAAATAATCTGAACTTCACACGAGAATTATACTGCGCTGCAATTTAAGATAACATTACATATTTTAGAGCTAAACCTGAAACAAAGGTGATTAAATTTTCAGTTAGGCTGAACTTAAGGAATCCATTGTCCTACGGACTTAGCAGACACATGCTTAGCCGGAGATCTTACCACTTCAGACGCTCGCCACGGACCAACTGCAACTGCGCTACTGCCGAGCGTGCTTCCTGAGGGTGGCTCACAAAGACAAACGGAAGTGGCCAGAGGGGCAGCTTCCTATACCAACATGACAACGGACGGACAGGACCATACAAGGATAGAAACCTCTTTGCTTTTAGGAAGCGTAGCTACCTGTTCCGACGTTGGTCCTACTGTTCTCTAGCAGACAGCCTTGTCTGCTACCCTCAAGCATGCAACTAGAAATACATTTGCTCATTCATCCTCTCACACAGAAGGGAAGGGAGATGACAGTATCTTATCATATACAGTATATAAAAGAAAGCGGATGTAGGTTCTGCATGAGACTGTGTGACATGAATTACATATAAACTGTGTTTTAAAGTGTAGTAGTGTGACAGATCGTTCTTGTTTACATGTAAAAGTAACACGTTCCACTACTCAGTCTCCTCCCAGATAGTCAGAAACGCCACAGTAAATTTAGAAGAGGAATTTATTCCATAAATGACAACAGATTTAAGAAATCAAACATGAAAGGAATCCAACAGAGACCTTTCATAACCCCAACGCTCCGGGAAAAGACTGTGCAGGGAATTTTCTGGCCATGCTAGGACATTCCCAAGCAGGCTTCTCACACCCTACTTAAACCAAAAGTGTAAAGAAAAGGCAAAAGGTCACCAGCTACTTGCTAAAACACAATAATTTTCAACAAATCTTTAAAATCTACTAATTTCAAACAGAAAAAAACACAATCTGTGACACCTATTTAAAAGATAGCATGGACCTAATTCGGTCAGCAAGTAAAAACAATGGTTCCTGTGTCATTAATATGAAAACAATTTCTGGTTGTTACCCTTATGGAGTTCACCAGTATTTGCTCATTGCAAGAGCCAACTGATCACAGGAAAATTTATGACTGTTTATTAACAAGGAAAATTTATGAAAATAGCAAAGGTGCCACAGCAATTAAAAAAGAACATGAAATAACATCAGTATTATAAAGCAGAACATTACAATGCACAATCCGCAAAAGCAAAAAAAATATAAGAGAAAAAACATGTTTTTCAAAGTGGTTATCGCAAAAAAAAATTCTATATCTTATAAAACTAATAATTTGTAGAATTAAAATAACTATGTGGCATTAATTTAATCACTCTACTATATTTCAATTAGTTAGCAAACAATGAGCACTGTGTCATTATACTGAAACTACAATAATTATGTGATTGTTACCCTAAAGGGGTTCCTCACAATAAATATGCCCCATGCAAAGGCTAATCGATCATAGTCCAATGAGAATGAATAGCACTCTGACTGATAAACGAAGCAATGCCACTTGAATGAATTTACGAAACAAAATAACACAAATCTAATACATCACACAAGAACAAACATTGATCAATAAAACAGTACAATAGTCAACATCTAAAAAAAACACCAATAAATAAAACACCTGCAAAATACAAGAGTCAAAGTCTAAAAAAATAAATAGGACACCTGCAAAATACAAGAGTCAGTCTAATAAACACCAATAAATCGAATCCCTGCAAAACACACGAGTGAAAGTTTCTGTGACAGAAACACACGTATATGCATTGAACTAAGAACCGTATAATCACTGTTCACTGATACACTCACTAGTTCCACTGTTCCGAGGCACAATATAAGGGGTGGGGGAGGGGGGTTCGTCGCCGCAGCTGTCAGTAGGGATTTTTGTCCATCTGTTGCGTGCGATCCCGCCGTCTCTGCCCTCTCTTGAAGTTTCTCTTGGTGGCCCGTGTCACGTACATCTCGATTTGGTTCCATGTTTGTGTTGTCAAATTCGTGCAGTATCCTCGATTGACACGCCAGGTTGATATTCCTGGGCAAGGATGACACTTAATGGCTCTTCTTTTGTGCCACCCTTAGCGACCAGAGAACATCGAACCATGATTTACTGTCGCTTGACAGTGGGCATCCGTCAGGAGATGTTGATAGGCGTCGTTGAAGTCTGCCAGTTTCTCTGGACAGTATCTGTCAAAAGGCTCCACGCCCCTTGTGTTGTTTCTCCGCTGCCGTCTCGTCACGGTCGCGTGCGTGTGGTGCGTTGCCAGCAGATGGATTTCCGCGAGGTGGACCGCTCGCCCATCCCATGTCATCGCCTTCAGGGAGGGTCGCACGGGGCGGCCGCCCATTAGCTCCAGGTGCAAGGGAAAGTGTTTGCCGCATGCCCTTCTTTTGTGGTCGACCACGCTCCCGAAGTGGCCGGTTGACAGCGTCCCCCGCTGGGAAACCCGCCAGTTTACAACTAGTCCGGCTGCTCCCGCTGTCTCGTAAGAGTTTAGCCAGTTCGCTTTTACGTTCCCAACTGCATTCACAGAAATTTTTTTTATCATAGTTATGTGATTACACAATGTCATACATAATACCACTTAGTATTGTCTTTCACAATTTTTTAAGAACAAACGTGAGACTTTATATATATATATATATATATATATATATATATATATATATTTTTTTAATAAAAAATTAGTTGAATCGACAATATAAAATAAAAGTTAAATGACTTGACAATGTAAAAAAAATATAAGTGAAATGACTTGACAATAAAAAAAAAATTAAATGAACTGACAATATAATATTTAAATCCACATCTCTAATGTGGTTCACTTACGTTTAAATAAATCAAATGCTACTTATTAATTCACTAAAAATGAATAGGATTATGCCTTGTGCAAGTATAGGTCAGGACAGCATAGGGTTCACATGTTATTTACACATACACACACATGCACACCTGTTGTCTATTCTACAAACTAATTACCCATAAACATGCATTAGTCAAAATTCTACTTCTATCCACTACTAGTTAATCCAACAAGCTACTTCAGTGCTACTTCAACAAAGTGTTTACACCACTACAACATTGTTCTAATTCGTCCTCTTCCTGACGCTCGCCGCATATGTCTTGTCATATAATGAATGTGGAGAACTTTCCTTAAACATACACATTAAAAAGAACAATGGTTATTTACACGCCAAAACATTTATACCAGTTCACACACCTGAAAAGAGACTCGCAATTATACATTTATCATACTCATATATTCACACATAAAACAGTAAGAAAACTTCATCTAAAATTACGTTATCACAAGAGTTAATAACGCAGATGACTCTGAGAAGGTTAAAAATATCTGCATCATACAGGTTATACTACATTTTCTTACCCATTTTGCTTCGATTTCGTTCTTTCTTTACGTTACCTTTCGCTTCCAAATCAGTTATTTCGCCTGTGGTGGTTATTCTAGATTCATTTCTCATGAATGGCAAATTTGTGGTCACCTCTATTCTGTAAAACAGTATCATCTTAACATATTGAACTTACAACAGACACAAAAGATCCGAATCCTCCTGTAGTTTAAATGACAAATGTTTTGCTTCATCCTTATTACCTTAAACCAAGCTTTCCTTCGTTCCCACAATCAAAATTATTTAATCTTCCTCTACCTTCAAGAGGGAAATTTCCTCAGTACAAATCATATAGGCTGCAGTGCATCCCGCACCAGTGAAAACAGTAAGCTGTAATGCTCACAGCATCAGCAAAACACATAAACGTCGTTTTTCTGGGACAAGTATTAACGCAGAGTAAGTTTTCCAGGCTTTGGCTCAACATCAATCAAGACCACAGAAAGGATCCATATTTCTGTACCATTCTCCATTTGCTGAAAAACTGCTCGTATTTGACTACCACAATAATATTTCAGGGCCACGTAAATTACACAAACCACAATTCTTCTTTCACCTTGAAGGGAATCAATATATTTACGAAATCCACAGGCAGCGCTTTACGTACTCAGCTATAAAGAACAAAAAAGACATATATCATCAATATTAACATATCATCGCATATTGGGAAGCCAATGGTTAAACAATCGTATTATCGCATCCTGTTTTCAAGATTCCAACTTACTCATTCCTTTCTCAGAGTTCTCCTATCTTAAAATTATTCATACAGCACGCATACTATAGTGAGAGATCCTCATTTATACCGACAGATATAGAATAGTAATAGATAGATAGTAGCACTGAAAGCAGAAAATCAGAAACAAGGCTACTAACAGCTGGGGACCTGGGTTTGCCAGACCCATAATACCCACAGATCGGATATTCCCCTGAGTTTTGCATTAATTCAACACAGATCTTGCTTCCCTCAGGAGCGACTCTTTTCAATTGACACAAAAAAAAACATAAACAGCATTTTACTCGTTCACAAAGAAACCTTTTATCTTCACGTTTGAATCAAACTAAATCCTAATTGCACAAGGAGAGAAAAAAATAAAACATCACTTCAATCAATCACATAGAAACATCTTTATCATTATTTTTACCAACATATTATTCAAAATGCATGTGTCACAACTGTAAACTAATCAATTCATTCTCCTCTCTATAAACCCTATGTACTCATTTGCCATGTCACACATTTGTTCCGATTGGGCGCCTTCTGCGCTAATCGTTTGTCATTGCCGGTTTCGTTCATTTCCATTTACTGGATTATGTCTAGGGTTGGCCGGCCGAATTTCAACATCATGAGGTGCTCCGCCTACAGTCCTATTCCCACCATATTCATCGTAGTATTGATTCTGGTTGCCGTACCTGTAGCGTTCACGATCTTGTCTACGTCCTCGATCATTTCTGTTGTTCCACCTGTGTTGGCGACTGTTACCCCAGTTTCTATACGGCCGGTCCCGATTATTGTTCCGTTCGCGTCGCGACGACCAGTCACGCCGTTGATTAGTAATACGGCCACGACTGCGGTCGCGCTGCTGTGCCCCGTAATAACTTTGTGCCTGATTAGGTGGGCATTCTGCTGTATTGTATTCCAACTCTTGGAGAAGTGTTTTAAATGTTTCCACGTCCTCTTTGCATCGTCCCGCAAGAATGACGTGCCGCAAGTGCATCGGCAATTTGGTGATGCATATCCTAATTAGTTCCACAGGCCCGTATGGGTCGTATAAAAATTGATTTGCCTGCAGCATGTGGTCGAATAGGCGTGCAGGGCTGCCGAAACCAGACTGGTTCAAATTTGGCAGCATAATTATGCCATGTTTGACCCTATCTTGTGCCGCTTCCGACCAATAGGCGGAGAGAAAGGCTTGTCGAAACTCCCGAGTGGAGTTGCAGTGACGCGCTGCCGACCTCATGCGACTCGCCGGTTCGCCTTCCAAATAGCCACACATATATTCTATTTTACGTGAACTTGCCCAATCGGGGGGAAGACAAAACTCAAATTGCTCGAGCCATGCTCGTGGATGTATTCCTTTTTGCGAATTTCGGAATATCTCAAACTTTCTCACTGTAAGGAAATGTTTGAAATCAAATCCCCGCATTTCCTCCTGGCGAGGCCCTTGAATGTTTCTATTTTTCTCATGTCTGCCCCTCAAATTACATTCTTCCCTGTCGTCAAAATCTCCCTCGTGGCCGGAGTCCCTCTCTGCGCTGTTCGTATGGCTATTTTTAGTGCTATTGGCGAGTTCGGAATCACACGCCATGCGGTTTTCCAGATGCGCCACGCGTTCTTGTAATTCGCCTGTTACAGCTTTGTTTTGCCTGTTCACTTCGAACTGTCCCTTCTGAAATCTCAGAAGCGAACGCACTTCTTCGGTCTCTGCGGCCGCTACCGGTGTAGTATTGTTCTCGCTTTCCGTCAGCTTCATCGTGCCTACAATGTCCGCTAATGCCGCAATTTTATCATCTATTTGTCTCTTGTCCTCCGCCCCAGTCTGCTTCAATTGTTCTACTTGCTGTTCCAACACGTGGATCGCTAAACTGTTGTCCGCTATTGTGTTGCTAACGGACGTGGGACAATGCGTTTCCGCCTCTTGGACCCTCGAGAGTACCTGCTGGTGCTCCCTTTGGCATTCTTCTCTCAGCGCTTGGAAATTCCTAAGTAGCTGTTCTTCGCTCTCTTTCGATTCTGCATCGTGACTCCGCTTGCTCTGTTCTAAGGCTTGCAGACGGTCATCGATTTGTTCAAATGTAGGGCCTAATTCTTTCATAATATCACTTTTTATTTCACTTGCCAGATTGTTTATTCTTTGTGAGATATCATCGGACACTCTCTGCATCGACTTGTCGACTTTATTTGTCTGCTGGATTAGTTTTTCGTCTATTTGTTCGCCTAGCTCTCGGATCGATTTTTCGGATGATTCTTTTTGTTTTCGGAACGATTTTTCTGATTTCTGCGTCATTTGTTCGCCTAGCTCGCGGATCGATTTTTCAGATTTCTCTGCGTTTTCTTTATTTTGTTGCAATAAGGCTTTCATGAATTTTGCCAAATCAATTTGGTTAGTTGGGGGCAAACTAATTTCTGGCTCTAATGTGAGCCCGTTCGTCCTGTTTTGCATTTCCTCTGAAGTATTCCCCATTGCACTTTCGGAACCGTCCGGCGTGTTAATATTCGACATCAAATTATCCCCATGGTCCATGTTGCTTAAGTTGTCGGACCGCTTACTTTTAGCTTGGTTACGTGTTTGCATTAGTGCAATTTATACCCAGTATGCAACACACTAATCACAATAAATGTGTCCCCCAAAAATTACGACAGTCACACGAAAGATACCCAACCTAGTACACACTTTTTCACACGCAAAACAAATTTTTATCTTTGATCGAAACAGTGGAATTTACAAGCGAGAAAAAAAAACACACACACACATATAAAACACACAAATATAGAAAACAAAACAAGACAAACAACTCAACGCCGCTCAACAACGCCGTGAATCTTTTGAAAGTCTGCTCAGAAACAACGCAGAAATTGTTTGAGCGCTGTAGGGAAAAAAAATTAAGATTATAACACGCTCGCAATCTAACGTTTCAGAGATTCCAGAGTCTAGCGGAATCACAGAACAGGGTCGCCATGTGTAAGTTAGCTACTTTCATTTGCTATGATGAAAGCGGTACTGATGGACAACGAAAGCGGGTTAAAAGCTGTGAGCTGTCTGGGGAAGTTAACCGTGCATTACTGCGCAACTGTTTCATCAGGTATCTAGTCTAAGTTTACCAAATTCCCAAACAGACTAACATTAATGATAATCTTTTAATAGTCATACAACAACCGGTAATATACACTCCTGGAAATGGAAAAAAGAACACATTGACACCGGTGTGTCAGACCCACCATACTTGCTCCGGACACTGCGAGAGGGCTGTACAAGCAATGATCACACGCACGGCACAGCGGACACACCAGGACCCGCGGTGTTGGCCGTCGAATGGCGCTAGCTGCGCAGCATTTGTGCACCGCCGCCGTCAGTGTCAGCCAGTTTGCCGTGGCATACGGAGCTCCATCGCAGTCTTTAACACTGGTAGCATGCCGCGACAGCGTGGACGTGAACCGTATGTGCAGTTGACGGACTTTGAGCAAGGGCGTATAGTGGGCATGCGGGAGACCGGGTGGACGTACCGCCGAATTGCTCAACACGTGGGGCGTGAGGTCTCCACAGTACATCGATGTTGTCGCCAGTGGTCGGCGGAAGGTGCACGTGCCCGTCGACCTGGGACCGGACCGCAGCGACGCACGGATGCACACCAAGACCGTAGGATCCTACGCAGTGCCGTAGGGGACCGCACCGCCACTTCCCAGCAAATTAGGGACACTGTTGCTCCTGGGGTATCGGCGAGGACCATTCGCAACCGTCTCCATGAAGCTGGGCTACGGTCCCGCACACCGTTAGGCCGTCTTCCGCTCACGCCCCAACATCGTGCAGCCCGCCGCCAGTGGTGTCGCGACAGGCGTGAATGGAGGGACGAATGGAGACGTGTCGTCTTCAGCGATGAGAGTCGCTTCTGCCTTGATGCCAATGATGGTCGTATGCGTGTTTGGCGCCGTGCGGGTGAGCGCCACAATCAGGACTGCATACGACCGAGGCACACAGGGCCAACACCCGGTATCATGGTGTGGGGAGCTATCTCCTACACTGGCCGTACACCACTGGTGATCGTCGAGGGGACACTGATTAGTGCACGGTACATCCAAACCGTCATCGAACCCATCGTTCTACCATTCCTAGACCGGCAAGGGAACTTGCTGTTCCAACAGGACAATGCACGTCCGCATGTATCCCGTGCCACCCAACGTGCTCTAGAAGGTGTAAGTCAACTACCCTGGCCAGCAAGATCTCCGGATCTGTCCCCCATTGAGCATGTTTGGGACTGGATGAAGCGTCGTCTCACGCGGTCTGCACGTCCAGCACGAACGCTGGTCCAACTGAGGCGCCAGGTGGAAATGGCATGGCAAGCCGTTCCACAGGACTACATCCAGCATCTCTACGATCCCTTCTTTTGTGGTCGACCATGCTCCCGAAGTGGCCGGTTGACAGCGTCCCCCGCTGGGAAACCCGCCAGTTTACAACTAGTCCGGCTGCTCCCGCTGTCTCGTAAGAGTTTAGCCAGTTCGCTTTTACGTTCCCAACTGCATTCACAGAAATTTTTTTTATCATAGTTATGTGATTACACAATGTCATACATAATACCACTTAGTATTGTCTTTCACAATTTTTTAAGAACAAACGTGAGACTTAATATATATATATATATATATATATATATATATATTAATATATATATATTTTTTTTAATAAAAAATTAGTTGAATCGACAATATAAAATAAAAGTTAAATGACTTGACAATGTAAAAAAAATATAAGTGAAATGACTTGACAATAAAAAAAAAATTAAATGAACTGACAATATAATATTTAAATCCACATCTCTAATGTGGTTCACTTACGTTTAAATAAATCAAATGCTACTTATTAATTCACTAAAAATGAATAGGATTATGCCTTGTGCAAGTATAGGTCAGGACAGCATAGGGTTCACATGTTATTTACACATACACACACATGCACACCTGTTGTCTATTCTACAAACTAATTACCCATAAACATGCATTAGTCAAAATTCTACTTCTATCCACTACTAGTTAATCCAACAAGCTACTTCAGTGCTACTTCAACAAAGTGTTTACACCACTACAACATTGTTCTAATTCGTCCTCTTCCTGACGCTCGCCGCATATGTCTTGTCATATAATGAATGTGGAGAACTTTCCTTAAACATACACATTAAAAAGAACAATGGTTATTTACACGCCAAAACATTTATACCAGTTCACACACCTGAAAAGAGACTCGCAATTATACATTTATTATACTCATATATTCACACATAAAACAGTAAGAAAACTTCATCTAAAATTACGTTATCACAAGAGTTAATAACGCAGATGACTCTGAGAAGGTTAAAAATATCTGCATCATACAGGTTATACTACATTTTCTTACCCATTTTGCTTCGATTTCGTTCTTTCTTTACGTTACCTTTCGCTTCCAAATCAGTTATTTCGCCTGTGGTGGTTATTCTAGATTCATTTCTCATGAATGGCAAATTTGTGGTCACCTCTATTCTGTAAAACAGTATCATCTTAACATATTGAACTTACAACAGACACAAAAGATCCGAATCCTCCTGTAGTTTAAATGACAAATGTTTTGCTTCATCCTTATTACCTTAAACCAAGCTTTCCTTCGTTCCCACAATCAAAATTATTTAATCTTCCTCTACCTTCAAGAGGGAAATTTCCTCAGTACAAATCATATAGGCTGCAGTGCATCCCGCACCAGTGAAAACAGTAAGCTGTAATGCTCACAGCATCAGCAAAACACATAAACGTCGTTTTTCTGGGACAAGTATTAACGCAGAGTAAGTTTTCCAGGCTTTGGCTCAACATCAATCAAGACCACAGAAAGGATCCATATTTCTGTACCATTCTCCATTTGCTGAAAAACTGCTCGTATTTGACTACCACAATAATATTTCAGGGCCACGTAAATTACACAAACCACAATTCTTCTTTCACCTTGAAGGGAATCAATATATTTACGAAATCCACAGGCAGCGCTTTACGTACTCAGCTATAAAGAACAAAAAAGACATATATCATCAATATTAACATATCATCGCATATTGGGAAGCCAATGGTTAAACAATCGTATTATCGCATCCTGTTTTCAAGATTCCAACTTACTCATTCCTTTCTCAGAGTTCTCCTATCTTAAAATTATTCATACAGCACGCATACTATAGTGAGAGATCCTCATTTATACCGACAGATATAGAATAGTAATAGATAGATAGTAGCACTGAAAGCAGAAAATCAGAAACAAGGCTACTAACAGCTGGGGACCTGGGTTTGCCAGACCCATAATACCCACAGATCGGATATTCCCCTGAGTTTTGCATTAATTCAACACAGATCTTGCTTCCCTCAGGAGCGACTCTTTTCAATTGACACAAAAAAAAAACATAAACAGCATTTTACTCGTTCACAAAGAAACCTTTTATCTTCACGTTTGAATCAAACTAAATCCTAATTGCACAAGGAGAGAAAAAAATAAAACATCACTTCAATCAATCACATAGAAACATCTTTATCATTATTTTTACCAACATATTATTCAAAATGCATGTGTCACAACTGTAAACTAATCAATTCATTCTCCTCTCTATAAACCCTATGTACTCATTTGCCATGTCACACATTTGTTCCGATTGGGCGCCTTCTGCGCTAATCGTTTGTCATTGCCGGTTTCGTTCATTTCCATTTACTGGATTATGTCTAGGGTTGGCCGGCCGAATTTCAACATCATGAGGTGCTCCGCCTACAGTCCTATTCCCACCATATTCATCGTAGTATTGATTCTGGTTGCCGTACCTGTAGCGTTCACGATCTTGTCTACGTCCTCGATCATTTCTGTTGTTCCACCTGTGTTGGCGACTGTTACCCCAGTTTCTATACGGCCGGTCCCGATTATTGTTCCGTTCGCGTCGCGACGACCAGTCACGCCGTTGATTAGTAATACGGCCACGACTGCGGTCGCGCTGCTGTGCCCCGTAATAACTTTGTGCCTGATTAGGTGGGCATTCTGCTGTATTGTATTCCAACTCTTGGAGAAGTGTTTTAAATGTTTCCACGTCCTCTTTGCATCGTCCCGCAAGAATGACGTGCCGCAAGTGCATCGGCAATTTGGTGATGCATATCCTAATTAGTTCCACAGGCCCGTATGGGTCGTATAAAAATTGATTTGCCTGCAGCATGTGGTCGAATAGGCGTGCAGGGCTGCCGAAACCAGACTGGTTCAAATTTGGCAGCATAATTATGCCATGTTTGACCCTATCTTGTGCCGCTTCCGACCAATAGGCGGAGAGAAAGGCTTGTCGAAACTCCCGAGTGGAGTTGCAGTGACGCGCTGCCGACCTCATGCGACTCGCCGGTTCGCCTTCCAAATAGCCACACATATATTCTATTTTATGTGAACTTGCCCAATCGGGGGGAAGACAAAACTCAAATTGCTCGAGCCATGCTCGTGGATGTATTCCTTTTTGCGAATTTCGGAATATCTCAAACTTTCTCACTGTAAGGAAATGTTTGAAATCAAATCCCCGCATTTCCTCCTGGCGAGGCCCTTGAATGTTTCTATTTTTCTCATGTCTGCCCCTCAAATTACATTCTTCCCTGTCGTCAAAATCTCCCTCGTGGCCGGAGTCCCTCTCTGCGCTGTTCGTATGGCTATTTTTAGTGCTATTGGCGAGTTCGGAATCACACGCCATGCGGTTTTCCAGATGCGCCACGCGTTCTTGTAATTCGCCTGTTACAGCTTTGTTTTGCCTGTTCACTTCGAACTGTCCCTTCTGAAATCTCAGAAGCGAACGCACTTCTTCGGTCTCTGCGGCCGCTACCGGTGTAGTATTGTTCTCGCTTTCCGTCAGCTTCATCGTGCCTACAATGTCCGCTAATGCCGCAATTTTATCATCTATTTGTCTCTTGTCCTCCGCCCCAGTCTGCTTCAATTGTTCTACTTGCTGTTCCAACACGTGGATCGCTAAACTGTTGTCCGCTATTGTGTTGCTAACGGACGTGGGACAATGCGTTTCCGCCTCTTGGACCCTCGAGAGTACCTGCTGGTGCTCCCTTTGGCATTCTTCTCTCAGCGCTTGGAAATTCCTAAGTAGCTGTTCTTCGCTCTCTTTCGATTCTGCATCGTGACTCCGCTTGCTCTGTTCTAAGGCTTGCAGACGGTCATCGATTTGTTCAAATGTAGGGCCTAATTCTTTCATAATATCACTTTTTATTTCACTTGCCAGATTGTTTATTCTTTGTGAGATATCATCGGACACTCTCTGCATCGACTTGTCGACTTTATTTGTCTGCTGGATTAGTTTTTCGTCTATTTGTTCGCCTAGCTCTCGGATCGATTTTTCGGATGATTCTTTTTGTTTTCGGAACGATTTTTCTGATTTCTGCGTCATTTGTTCGCCTAGCTCGCGGATCGATTTTTCAGATTTCTCTGCGTTTTCTTTATTTTGTTGCAATAAGGCTTTCATGAATTTTGCCAAATCAATTTGGTTAGTTGGGGGCAAACTAATTTCTGGCTCTAATGTGAGCCCGTTCGTCCTGTTTTGCATTTCCTCTGAAGTATTCCCCATTGCACTTTCGGAACCGTCCGGCGTGTTAATATTCGACATCAAATTATCCCCATGGTCCATGTTGCTTAAGTTGTCGGACCGCTTACTTTTAGCTTGGTTACGTGTTTGCATTAGTGCAATTTATACCCAGTATGCAACACACTAATCACAATAAATGTGTCCCCCAAAAATTACGACAGTCACACGAAAGATACCCAACCTAGTACACACTTTTTCACACGCAAAACAAATTTTTATCTTTGATCGAAACAGTGGAATTTACAAGCGAGAAAAAAAAACACACACACACATATAAAACACACAAATATAGAAAACAAAACAAGACAAACAACTCAACGCCGCTCAACAACGCCGTGAATCTTTTGAAAGTCTGCTCAGAAACAACGCAGAAATTGTTTGAGCGCTGTAGGGAAAAAAAATTAAGATTATAACACGCTCGCAATCTAACGTTTCAGAGATTCCAGAGTCTAGCGGAATCACAGAACAGGGTCGCCATGTGTAAGTTAGCTACTTTCATTTGCTATGATGAAAGTGGTACTGATGGACAACGAAAGCGGGTTAAAAGCTGTGAGCTGTCTGGGGAAGTTAACCGTGCATTACTGCGCAACTGTTTCATCAGGTATCTAGTCTAAGTTTACCAAATTCCCAAACAGACTAACATTAATGATAATCTTTTAATAGTCATACAACAACCGGTAATATACACTCCTGGAAATGGAAAAAAGAACACATTGACACCGGTGTGTCAGACCCACCATACTTGCTCCGGACACTGCGAGAGGGCTGTACAAGCAATGATCACACGCACGGCACAGCGGACACACCAGGACCCGCGGTGTTGGCCGTCGAATGGCGCTAGCTGCGCAGCATTTGTGCACCGCCGCCGTCAGTGTCAGCCAGTTTGCCGTGGCATATGGAGCTCCATCGCAGTCTTTAACACTGGTAGCATGCCGCGACAGCGTGGACGTGAACCGTATGTGCAGTTGACGGACTTTGAGCGAGGGCGTATAGTGGGCATGCGGGAGGCCGGGTGGACGTACCGCCGAATTGCTCAACACGTGGGGCGTGAGGTCTCCACAGTACATCGATGTTGTCGCCAGTGGTCGGCGGAAGGTGCACGTGCCCGTCGACCTGGGACCGGACCGCAGCGACGCACGGATGCACACCAAGACCGTAGGATCCTACGCAGTGCCGTAGGGGACCGCACCGCCACTTCCCAGCAAATTAGGGACACTGTTGCTCCTGGGGTATCGGCGAGGACCATTCGCAACCGTCTCCATGAAGCTCGGCTACGGTCCCGCACACCGTTAGGCCGTCTTCCGCTCACGCCCCAACATCGTGCAGCCCGCCGCCAGTGGTGTCGCGACAGGCGTGAATGGAGGGACGAATGGAGACGTGTCGTCTTCAGCGATGAGAGTCGCTTCTGCCTTGATGCCAATGATGGTCGTATGCGTGTTTGGCGCCGTGCAGGTGAGCGCCACAATCAGGACTGCATACGACCGAGGCACACAGGGCCAACACCCGGTATCATGGTGTGGGGAGCGATCTCCTACACTGGCCGTACACCACTGGTGATCGTCGAGGGGACACTGAATAGTGCACGGTACATCCAAACCGTCATCGAACCCATCGTTCTACCATTCCTAGACCGGCAAGGGAACTTGCTGTTCCAACAGGACAATGCACGTCCGCATGTATCCCGTGCCACCCAACGTGCTCTAGAAGGTGTAAGTCAACTACCCTGGCCAGCAAGATCTCCGGATCTGTCCCCCATTGAGCATGTTTGGGACTGGATGAAGCGTCGTCTCACGCGGTCTGCACGTCCAGCACGAACGCTGGTCCAACTGAGGCGCCAGGTGGAAATGGCATGGCAAGCCGTTCCACAGGACTACATCCAGCATCTCTACGATCGTCTCCATGGGAGAATAGCAGCCTGCATTGCTGCGAAATTGTGGGTACACACTGTACTAGTGCCGACATTGTGCATGCTCTGTTGCCTGTGTCTATGAGCCTGTGGTTCTGTCAGTGTGATCATGTGATGTATCTGACCCCAGGAATGTGTCAATAAAGTTTCCCCTTCCTTGGACAATGAATTCTCGGTGTTCTTATTTCAATTTCCAGGAGTGTATATATAAAAAGGAGAATTTAAATAAAAAGAAAGAAATCAGTTTATATTTGGAAATTTATTTTAAGATTGATCATGAAATTTCAGCATATTAAATTCTATTCGTAACTAAGCTGGTGCCTTATTTAGGATTGTGAAAATCTTACGGAACACATCAAATATAGAGCCAAGATTGGGAGTCTGCATACAACACTGCATTCATAAAACAACACACAAAGAACGTTGAAACGCATGCAAGAGAAAGTTAACCACTACAAACAGATTCAAATTTTTACCCAAAGAAATTACGTTCGTAGCACAATACTGTCCGTCATGTAATTACCACACACTGGTATACTAAATTCATATTAACTCTTTGTGAAATCTTCGCGAAAAGAATAGCTGAGGGCTACTTTGATGATTACACCACATGCTTCACGTGGTCAACTTGGTTTACACAAAGCGTATAACTCCACAATAATTTTGATAATTAAAATAAATTAGATCGAAAAGCAAATTACAAAAGAAAAACCTCGAACTGGTTACTAACGTCTTACTGTTAACCTGACGGGTCAAACAGTTATATAAGCACGTGGCACTGGTCTCGCAAAGTACACCCCACGTGGGTTGAACATAAAGAAAAGTTGCTATATTGAAAATATTGTTAAGACGAGACGTTATAATCACACAAGCATTCGCATTTAAGATTGATCTTAGTTAGAGTTACTGATCAACACGTGGTTCCACTTTACTCATAAAGTAGTAACAAAGCAACTACCGAAAAATAATCTGAACTTCACACGAGAATTATACTGCGCTGCAATTTAAGATAACATTACATATTTTAGAGCTAAACCTGAAACAAAGGTGATTAAATTTTCAGTTAGGCTGAACTTAAGGAATCCATTGTCCTACGGACTTAGCAGACACGTGCTTAGCCGGAGATCTTACCACTTCAGACGCTCGCCACGGACCAACTGCAACTGCGCTACTGCCGAGCGTGCTTCCTGAGGGTGGCTCACAAAGACAAACGGAAGTGGCCAGAGGGGCAGCTTCCTATACCAACATGACAACGGACGGACAGGACCATACAAGGATAGAAACCTCTTTGCTTTTAGGAAGTGTAGCTACCTGTTCCGACGTTGGTCCTACTGTTCTCTAGCAGACAGCCTTGTCTGCTACCCTCAAGCATGCAACTAGAAATACATTTGCTCATTCATCCTCTCACACAGAAGGGAAGGGAGATAACAGTATCTTATCATATACAGTATATAAAAGAAAGCGGATGTAGGTTCTGTATGAGACTGTGTGACATGAATTACATATAAACTGTGTTTTAAAGTGTAGTAGTGTGACAGATCGTTCTTGTTTACGTGTAAAAGTAACACGTTCGACTACTCAGTCTCCTCCCAGATAGTCAGAAACGCCACAGTAAATTTAGAAGAGGAATTTATTCCATAAATGACAACAGGTTTAAGAAATCAAACATGAAAGGAATCCAACAGAGACCTTTCACGAGTGCTGTTTTTCCATGATAATTTCCATGTATAATTAGAAAAGGAAATCATTTTCCATCAGTTGTGGTATTGGGTATTAGCCTCAATTACCTGGGCTGCAGGGTGATTGTCAAGAAGGCGTCTGTAGCGACCTCTGGCGTCAAATATCGGTAGATACAGTCCTCAGATGCATGCTTACGGGTAACACACTTATTAAAGCCCTATCTGTCCAACACCAGCATCTTGTCAGTTGAACACAATTCTCACCAAAAATAAAGGTAATACCTTTCACTCCAGCCGTTTTTCGGCCAGCTTGTAGGTGAAGGGTAGAGTTTGAGTACGTCTGCCACTAGTTGCAGATGTTATTGTGAAATATTTTTCCAGCAGGATGACACCAGTTATATGACATCGTCAATTTTTGAGCTATATTGCGATTTTAGACACTCCTTGGGTAGCGCTATGCAAATAGTAATGTAATTAGGACCAATCTTTATGATTAATTAAGTAATTAGGACCGATCTTTACTTCACTTTCCCAATTAAAATAAATAAAGTACAATAACCTAACCTTCCTCTCCCGTATCTGGACAGTCTCCATGTGTTGGTGGGTGCAGCTGGGCTTTCCATTCAGAAGGACTAAGGTTCGAGTCCCGGAAACGACACTGTCGTTTTTAATTTCCCGTCACTTCCCGCGTGGAGGATGGGGTGGGACGTTAGCACAGCCCTGAGACAAAGAAATTCCCACCATTTTTGAAATTCCCACCAAAATTCGAAATCCCTACCAAAATTCGAAATGTTATAGCATCACGTATCATGAGACCACTGTAAATGTTGCCACAACTACACAAAGAAATTCCCATCATTTTGGAAATTCTCACCAAAATTCGAAATTCCCGCCAAAATTCTAAATTTCGCCAAAATGGTAGATGGGGTTGAGGAAGGGGGAGGGAAGGGAAGGGTTTCGGACGAGGTCCCTAGTTCTGCCTGAGGAAAACACATGACGTCATCTGGGGGACAGGTAATTAATTGAGCAATTTAATTAGTTTGCATATTTATTGGTATAAAGATTGGGGGTGGTGCCCCCATTACCCTACTACTTTCATGTGTCTCTACATTTCTCTGGAATACGAACTGCTCTTCCTCCAGGTCAGCTTCTACCAGTTTTCCCATTCTTCTGTGAATAACTCACGTTAGTATTTTCCATCTATGATTTTTATGGTTCAATAGTAATCAAATCTGTCAGCATCTGCCTTCTTTGGAATTGAAATTATTACCATCTTCCTAACATATGAGGCCATTTGACCTGTCACATATATCTTGTACACCAGGTGGAATGATTTTCTCACTGCTGGCTGTCCCAACGTTCCCAATAATTCTGAGGGAAAGCTGTCTATTCCAGGGCCTTACTTCCACTTAGTTCTTTCAGTGCTCTGTCAAATTCTTCTTGCCGTATCATATTTGCCATCTCACCTTCATTTACTTACTCTCTCCTTTTTATAATACTGCCTTCAAGTTCATTTACCTTTTATAGCCCTCTTACATCTACATCTTACTCCACAAGCCAACATACGGTTCGTAGCTGAGAGTACCCTATACGCAGCCTCGTATTTGGTCTACGTTACATCCATGGGCCCAATAACTTTTTTCGTCTGCTCAACAGGAGACTTACGCAGTTCTGAAAAACACGTAGCAGCAAAACTGTGAACTGGTTATTCGAAATAGTTATGTGGTATTGAAAGGAGAAATCTTCGAAAAAGGAAAATATTGAGTGCAGAGTAGATAGACAGGTTGCAGCGTGTCTAAAATTAAGGACAGAGACGCCAGACATATACTATTATTAACTACACACATACACACGAATAATAATTCAATAGAAACAAAAAATCTAGTAATATATCAGCAAAGAGTGCTGATAACAAGGCAAGAAGAGAGACACTGAACTACTGACAAACACAATTATCACATTCTCGAAGTACAGTTTCTGTGTCAGATCATTTTCTATATCATAGAGAGCTTCCAAAACACTACACCACATTGTAGTCGTGAATGCAATATCTTCAGGGCTAAGCTTTTTCAGTATCCCTGTTGCTCTGATTTAATCGTAGCTTTCTTGCTTTTCTCTTCAGAAACGCAATTAAGAGCTTAATGGATCGCATTCCAATTAGCATTTACGCGTTTGCAGGCATCTTCTCGAGCTGATGCGTCGCTGCCTAGCCAAACAAAAATATCGTAGAGGCAGTGTTCCAGTTGTATGATGCAGACATCTCCATCCGTCTACCTACTATTTACATCTCACTAATAAGAATTCCAGTAACCGTCACTGCCTTTTCTTTCTTTCTTTAGCAATTTCTTTCTTAAGAATTTGCTAACATGGGCCTGGACTCATGTGGCTCATGCGTAAATACAGGGGCTGTCTGTACCACTACTAGTCATTTCCTTTCCTATTCCGCTCGCAAATAGAGCGAGGGAAAAACGACTATCTATGTACCTCCGTATGAGTCTTAATTTCTCGTATTTTGTCTTCGTGGCCCTTATGCGAAATTTATGTTGGCGCCAGTAGAATCGTTCTACAGTCAGCTTCAAATGACGGGTCTCTAAATTTTCTCAGTAGTGTTCGTCTAAAAGAACGCCGCCCTTCCTCCAGGGATTTTCATTTGACTTCACGAAGCATCTCAGTAACACTTGGTTGCTGTTCGAACCTACAGTAACAAAGTTAGCAGCCTGCATTTGAATTGCTTCGACGTCTTCCTTTAATCGGATCTGGTACGGATCCCAAAACTCGAGCAGTACTCAAGAATAGGTTGCACTAGCGTCCTTTATGCGGCCACCTTTACAGATGAACCACACTTTCCCTAAATTCTCCCAATAAACCGAATCAACCATTGCCTTCTCTACCACAATCCTCACGTATTCGTTTCATTTCATGCAGCTTTGAAACGTTACGGCCAGATATTTAAACAATGTTACTGTGCCAAGCAAAATACTACTACCGATGTATCAGAACATTACGGGTTTGTTTTTCCAACTCCTCTGCATTAACTTATATTTTCCTACTTTCATCACACCAACCAGAAATTTTGTGAAAGTCATCTTGTATCCTCCTACAGTCATTCAACTTCGCCTTCTTACCCTACACCACAGCATATCAGCAAATAACCGCAGATTGCTGACCACCCTGTCCGCCAGATCATTTATGTATATGGAAAATAATAACGGTCCTATCATACTTCCCTTGGGCACACTGGAAGCTGCCCTTGTCTCTGATAAACACTCGCTGTCGAGGACAACATACAGGATGTTGTATCTCCTACGGGGGGATGCTTGATAAGAAATAATAAGACACAGCTAAACAAGGTCAAGGTTTTCACAGCAGAAGGATTTAATAACAAAGGAAAATTATTCTCAGTAAAAGATAATACAACTTCTCAGACACTAACAGGCGCACGCCTAAAACACACAGTGAATAGACGTAGTGAAGACTGTTCCACCGCTAACCCCTAACGACGGAGTTTGAGCGTAGTTGGCTGACAGTTACGTCTTAGGATATCGGTAAGATTTCCTACGACCCTCTGGTATTTTTTGGGAACCTGTACTCTCTTTTGCCAGCTTCATTAGCTGCTTTTTTATATTTTCTCCTTTCATTAAATAAATTCAGTATCTTCCGTGTTGTCCAGGGACTTCTATTAGGCCTTGCCCTTCTACGAATGTGATATGCTGCCTTCATTACTTCATCTGTCAAAGGTACCCATTCGCCTTTTATTGTATTCTTTTCCCCTGTTCAGTCCACCCTTGCCTAATGCTCCAACTAAAATTCTCAACAGCCGCTGGTTTCTTCAGTTTGTCCAGGTCTGATCTCCCTAATTTCCTATCATTTCGCAATATCTTCAGTTTCAATCAGCAGTTCATAACTAATTAATTATTCTCAGAGTCCATAACTGCCCCCAATATAACTTATAGTTTAAAATATGGTTCAGGAATCAGCTATTGGTGGCTGAATGCTGTGCGTAGACTCGAAGGCCCAAAGCAATAAAAAGTTTCAAACCAAGGATGTGTGTGGCCCCTTCGTTGATAACCACCAGGATGCATATCATAAAGACAATAGATGCGGGCTGTGAATTGTCCTTTCACTTCAACAGTATTGTTGCTGTATCTGCAGAGATCTCTGTAAAATTATTGTAGTAGAGGGAAGCCAAGACAACAGCAAATGCCCCCTATCACGATGGTCACAGAAAAACTTGTATCAAGTGGAATTCCACTGGGACACGCATTGACTTCCACTGTGAGTGTTAAGGATATATGGAGTACATCGTGGACATGTAAAACATCTGGTGCATAGGCATGAGATATGTCATCAGCCACTGGGGAGGAGGGTCCATGGGGGCATAATCGACATTCATCTTGAACGAAGACTGACAGACTTATGCCTTATGTCCTTTTTGCTGCAGCGATAATAGCACGGTTGCCGTGGATGAGTGACAAAACAGCTGTTGCTTGAGCGCGGCCACTGGCCGAGGCTTTGCATGAGGTTGATGACGGAAGTTTATGTGACAGTCGTTGGGACCTATGAAGTGGATGGACCATAAACACTAGGGAGGTGTCCTGCAATGTCCTGTAGAGATTGTTCAAAAGCCGTAATGATGGGAAGCAAGTCTCCAAAGCAGGATCCTTTAGTTTTAGGAGGCCATTTCAGATTCTTTCATCAAGTGAGTGGACGATCTCTAACGAGGCAAGTTGTGTATGACGTTTTACATTGTGTGCTGGCACTCCGGAACCTACGTTCTCAGGACAAACTCCACAACTAGGCAATCCACCCCCGATAGGACTGTCAACAGAGCTTGTGGCAGCTAAAAGACTTATGGTGGGCAGCCACAAAATCCACTTGGAAATTTAAATATTCCAGGAGACATGATTTCAATCGATCGTTTAGAGGGCATGAAGTTCCACTTCTGGGTTGAGCTACAGCAACAAAATGGTAATTCTGGGCCTGCATAGGCCAAAAAGAACACGCATTGCTAAGCATGAGCTCTGATAAAATGTACCCTGAAATGATGCTCTGTTCTGGCCACGTAGTTCGGCCATGGCTCGATCTTATTGTCGCACACTTAGAGTGGTGGAGGCGTCCCTCAGAATCTTTCACCAGTGAGTCGGTGCGGGATTGCCATTTGGACAGTTCTGCATTGAATGTGTTGATGGCAGCTTTCTTGTCCACCATCGCTTGCATGGCCTGTTGCATATTCTGGAACAGCAGCAAAAACTGCATAGTAATGTCTGAAGTGCTAGACACGTTGAAGCAGAAAGTCATCACCTAAGTCATCGTGATGAAGGTATCACACACACGCTGACACTGCCTACCTGTGGCATATAATACATGTGGAAGTGTTACCAAAAAATTTCTCGTCGTCATTGGGTTAGTCTTGCACTACTTGAGA
This sequence comes from Schistocerca nitens, assembly GCF_023898315.1. NCBI lineage: Eukaryota > Metazoa > Arthropoda > Insecta > Orthoptera > Acrididae > Schistocerca > Schistocerca nitens. The sequence goes on from NC_064615.1 coordinate 509,994,054, forward strand.
TGCAGTAATATCGCAGCCCAGGTAAACAATGTAGAACAGTTTTATTAAGAAATACTTAAACCAAACAACTGCTCTTGCAGAATAAGTTAATCATAAGAACTGTTTGTGAAGTGTCGTAATATGCACTGAATTTACACTAGTCTGAACTTGGTTTGATGACCCCAGTGATGGATAAGTGAAGCTTGAGATTCACTTGATACCGAAACAATATAATCTGAGGTAAAGCTGACGGCCGATAACCAAAAGTCCCTGCTGCCCCGATGTAGAGGCAAAATCCCGGTGATGGCGATGATAGATATTGGCGTCTCCCTTGGTCGGCGGTGGCTATAGAAGTCTGATCGGAGCGGCTCTGCGCCGGTGTAAATACCTAGGCAGCACTGCAGTACTCAAGGAACTATTTGCGCAGAAGCAAACAGGTCTGTGGAGCCAGTGGCCTCTGGCGGCACTCGCGCTGCCTCCTGCTGGGCTAGTCAGCGTGCTTGATCGTGGTCTGCTGCATGCCGATGTAGTCCCTTCCAGGTTACGGCGCTTGAGCACCACTGATGTGAGAGTGATTACTGATCTGTAGGGCAATTGGACACTATACAGTAATTGGCATTAATAATAATAATAATAATAGTAAACGTATTAAGAATAACAGTAATATTGATTAGTTTGGTACGTTTGAAACTGTTTTTAGTATATTCAGAAACAGAAATGATAACGAAAAGAAGACTGAAATGATAATTATAATGACTGTTGAGAAAGAACAGACTTTCAAAACTTCTGTTGTTCTTTTTCATATTTCCCTTCTCTGTACGCAGCCTCTTTCTTCTTCTGCATTTACTTCCCACAAAGTTTAAAGTAGGTTCTTCGTATAATCTCTCATCGAATTATTACGACATTTTTCTCTACTTCTCTTGTTTCTGTATCACCGTATGCTTTCATTCTATAACCATGAAATTTTACGATCTCCAAGAAAGTGCTTCACAGTCCCATAAGATGAATTCAGTTCATTTTGTTTCATTTGTTCTTCGACGTCTTGACACTTTCCTTGCCTGTATGATTCCTTAGCTTTTATGATTTCTCTATTTATTTTATTTCCGAGGGCCCTGTACTGCAGCTGTCTTCTCATTGCCGTTTATTAATCTTCTTAGTTCAATTTTTTGACTGAAGTCGGTCATTATCCTTTGTTTCCTGTTAACCACCCAAATAATACTTCTCCTGCTGTTGTCTGCACTGTTTTTATCATTACCTGTTTATCGTTAACGGTTTTGTATCTTGTCAGTTCTTAGCTTATGTATTCAGTCTTCTACTATGAGGCCACTATCATCTCCTTTAGCTTTCCTATGTTGTGATTATCTGTAGATTTTGTTTTAAGAATTTTAATCTTTTAAGTTGCTTTCCCACACTAAAACAAGAAAAAGTCCAACCAACATATGTCTATAGTATTTAAATTAAGTGACATGGCTCTGAGCACTATAGGACTTAACATCTATGGTCTTCAGTCCCCTAGAACGTAGAATTACTTAAACCTAACTAACCTAAGGACAGCACACAACACCCAGTCATCACGAGGCAGAGAAAATCCCTGACCCCGCCGAAATTAACTGACATCTGACATTTAATGTCCAAAGCTGCATGAGCTGATGTCTGCAGGCACACACCTCAGTGGTCCACTCTCAGCGGCCATGGGAAATTCCTTAAAGAATCTATTTCCCACAAAAATCATGTAAAAAATAGGAAATTCAGATATTTTATAGACATATGACACTAAGCGAGTCAAATAGATGTGCTTAATATCAATTAGGGGCAGAGTTATGTTAATTTAATTGGAGTGGGTGTAATTTTCTAGTTCAGCACCAGCTTCAAATCTACTGCATCACATATCGACAGTACTGAAATTACTGAAGTAATTTTTTTTTTGATTGAGTACCAAAATGCCTCGCTCAGTAAAAAATCTTTCTAATGTTGCATTTGCTAAGCAAAAGCTTCGGAAAATGACGTTTTTCTGTAGATTTGAAAATACTGAACTCAAGTAGTAAACGATACAATAATCAGTGGCAAATAATATTTATTGCAAATCGAGATTTCGTCCACTGTGTGCCCATCTTCAGTGCAGGAAAAGAAAGTTAAAACATTAAATCCACTTATATAGAGGGTTCAGAAAATGTCTGAAACGGTTATAGAAAAGTTGCAGGCCAGGTTGTATTGCGACTAGGCCCCGATGTAGGTGGGGTGGGGGTGGCGAGAGCAGACCGGGGTATCTGCTGGCCCGAACGGCAATTTCACGGGGCGTCAAATTCATATTCTTGAAGAAAAAGAAACTTGTTTCACAAAGCGGCTTAGCATCCAGCGCATGTTGGTCTATATATCATTTATATGATTTTGAAACGTATCATATTTGTTTTTTGAACATTTTTGGACACATGCTAAGTTGATCTCTGAACGAATCATAAGCTGTCTTTGCATGCGTGCATAGAGTAAGTGACGGCTCTGCCAGGAAAACATTCGTCGCGTCTAGAAATAAAAAGCTTTCCCGCAGACAAAAGGGAATGGCGTTATATGAGCTGAGCCGAATAAACCAGAATGGCTGAATGCCAATCGCTGTTTGTTTTTGAGGTTGACTGGATGTGCGAATGATCAGCGTTGTTATAATTACTAGCGAAATCCATGGACTCAGGCTATCAGAGTGGAAGTAAACGAGTAACAGGAATAAGAGGTAAGAAAGATTACATATTATCTTCTTGGTGTAGCCAAGAAAATGAAATTGTGACAGAAAATGTTTGCCAGGTCGGTACGCTACCAGTTGTACACTCCCCAGTTAGCAGCCACATTAAGTTCTGTTCTCGGTACAGTGCGGAAAACGCATTGTACGAACATGTAATAACGTTTAACCGGAGAATAAACGCGGGATAACGGAACCTGTGGTTCTGCCATGATTAGTGAAGTTAACCGGAGAATAAGTTTTGACAATGATAGGAGTAGTTACGGAATTAGTGATGACAAGATTGTTTGTTAGAACGAGGAAGAAGAAGAAACGGTGACATCACACAAATTATATGGAAGAACATGATGTTTCCACATTTATATAAAAATTTCGTACTACTACTTTTGGATCTCATGCTTGAGAAAGTGGAGTGTATGAATGAAATGTGAAACTATTTCCTAATATAAAACTTTTTGCTTTGTAGTATTCCTAGTAGGCATTTGATAGTGGTACTGCGTGACTTATGTTCTGCCGTGTTATTTATGTAAATGAAGTACATAAAAATGACCAATTGTGCCAAAACAGTCTCACCTATTTGGTCTATGGTACAATTGCTGCAATATTAGAAAGGCCTATTTCGTTTTATCTAACAAACAGTGGCAAAATAGACGTAATCAAATCGAGAAACCACACCAGTCTGGGGTACTATTCGTATTAAGTATTTTCAGTACCATTTTGATTTTTCATGTAGCAAAACGTTTCACGAACTTTGACGAGGTAATAGATTCTTTCACAGAAAGGAAAGCACGCTGTGTAAAGCTGTAGGAAGATTAGAGAGGAAAAAATGTTGGGACCTAAGGATTGAAGAAATGTGTACTGTCTTGCTTTCTCTTATCTTTATTGATTTTGTGCTTTCTATATTTAACTTCATGTCTCACAAAAAAACAAAGTTATTAACTAATAGGTAATAAAGAGTGCAAATTTTCTGAAGAGCTCTTATTCTCCCGGTCACAAATAATCCCACCCAGTATTAACTTCATGTTTTTTTTTTTTTTTTTTTTTTTTTAAGGGGGATGTGAAGAGGAGTGGCACTGCAGTTTGTCACACTTAAGACCGAATAACATGTCTTATAGTTCCTGGAACACAGTTGTTCATACGTCTTATATATCAAACTCTTTACAAAAATGTGAGCTACAGAATGAACGTGTTTTTGAAAAATCATTTTTTAAAAAAATTTTTGACGTTCTATCTGGGGGAGGCGGGGGGAGGCGGGGGGGGGGGGGAGGCGCCACTATCAAGTTTTTGTGCCGGTTCGGAAATATCGTGGATCCGGGACTGACTGAGACATAATAAATGTTCAATGCTAATTAACTCCGAAACGCCACAAAGTATCAAATTTTTTTATGCCTCAGAACAACCTGCCCTGTAACATCCCTAAAAGGGTTTCAGATATTTTCTGACCAACGTGTATATGCATATAGTTCGAACTGAAGAGTGTCATATATATTATAGTAATATCTACACTCCTGGAAATTGAAATAAGAACACCGTGAATTCATTGTCCCAGGAAGGGGAAACTTTATTGACACATTCCTGGGGTCAGATACATCACATGATCACACTGACAGAACCACAGGCACATAGACACAGGCAACAGAGCATGCACAATGTCGGCACTAGTACAGTGTATATCCACCTTTCGCAGCAATGCAGGCTGCTATTCTCCCATGGAGACGATCGTAGAGATGCTGGATGTAGTCCTGTGGAACGGCTTGCCATGCCATTTCCACCTGGCGCCTCAGTTGGACCAGCGTTCGTGCTGGACGTGCAGACCGCGTGAGACGACGCTTCATCCAGTCCCAAACATGCTCAATGGGGGACAGATCCGGAGATCTTGCTGGCCAGGGTAGTTGACTTACACCTTCTAGAGCACGTTGGGTAGCACGGGATACATGCGGACGTGCATTGTCCTGTTGGAACAGCAAGTTCCCTTGCCGGTCTAGGAATGGTAGAACGATGGGTTCGATGACGGTTTGGATGTACCGTGCACTATTCAGTGTCCCCTCGACGATCACCAGTGGTGTACGGCCAGTGTAGGAGATCGCTCCCCACACCATGATGCCGGGTGTTGGCCCTGTGTGCCTCGGTCGTATGCAGTCCTGATTGTGGCGCTCACCTGCACGGCGCCAAACACGCATACGACCATCATTGGCACCAAGGCAGAAGCGACTCTCATCGCTGAAGACGACACGTCTCCATTCGTCCCTCCATTCACGCCTGTCGCGACACCACTGGAGGCGGGCTGCACGATGTTGGGGCGTGAGCGGAAGACGGCCTAACGGTGTGCGGGACCGTAGCCCAGCTTCATGGAGACGGTTGCGAATGGTCCTCGCCGATACCCCAGGAGCAACAGTGTCCCTAATTTGCTGGGAAGTGGCGGTGCGGTCCCCTACGGCACTGCGTAGGATCCTACGGTCTTGGCGTGCATCCGTGCGTCGCTGCGGTCCGGTCCCAGGTCGACGGGCACGTGCACCTTCCGCCGACCACTGGCGACAATATCGATGTACTGTGGAGACCTCACGCCCCACGTGTTGAGCAATTCGGCGGTACGTCCACCCGGCCTCCCGCATGCCCACTATACGCCCTCGCTCAAAGTCCGTCAACTGCACAGACGGTTCACGTCCACGCTGTCGCGGCATGCTACCAGTGTTAAAGACTGCGATGGAGCTCCGTATGCCACGGCAAACTGGCTGACACTGACGGCGGCGGTGCACAAATGCTGCGCAGCTAGCGCCATTCGACGGCCAACACCGCGGTTCCTGGTGTGTCCGCTGTGCCGTGCGTGTGATCATTGCTTGTACAGCCCTCTCGCAGTGTCCGGAGCAAGTATGGTGGGTCTGACACACCGGTGTCAATGTGTTCTTTTTTCCATTTCCAGGAGTGTAATTATCAAGAACTGGTTCAGCTGGACATGGCACAACTTAAGGAAGGTGTGCACTTTCTTACCTGAGGAACTTAGACCATTACACAGAGGTTACAAAAATAATGGGACACCTCCTAATATCGTATCGGATCACCTTTTGCCCGACCTAGTGTAGCAAGTCGACGTGCCATGGGCTCAACAAGTCGTTGCAAGTCCCTTGCACAAATATTGAGCCATGCTGCCTCTATACCTGCTCATAATTGCGAAAGTGTTGCCGGTACAGGATTTTGTGAACGAACTGACCTCTCGATTATGCTCCATAAATGTTTTATGGGATTCATGTTGTGTAATCTGGGTGGCCTTATAATTCGCTCGAACTATCCAGAGTGTTCTTCAACTCAGTCGCGAACAATTATGGCCCGAAGACATGATGCATTGTAATCCATAAAAAATCCATAGTTGTTTGGAAACATAAAGTCCATGAATGGCTGCATATCGTCTCAGCTGGATCAGTTGGACCAGAGGACCCAGTTCATTCCATGTAAACACAGCCCACACCATTATGGAGCCACGACCAGCTTGCACAGTGCTTTGTTGACAACTTAGGTCTACGGCTTCGTGAGGTCTGCGTCACACTCGAACCTTAACGTATGTTTTCCAGTCGTCTACGGTCCAATCGATATGCTGACGAGGCCAGGAGAGGGGCTACAGATGACGTGCTGTTAGGAAAGTAGCAAAGGCACTCGCCTCGGTCGTTTGCTGCCATAGCCCATTAACGCCAAATTTCGCCGCACTATCCGAAAAAATACGTTCGTCGTAGGACTCACATAGATTTCTGCGATTATTTAACGCAATGTTGCTTGTCTGTTAGCACTGACAACTCTACGCAAATGTCGATGCTCACAGTCGTTAATTGAAGGCTGTCTGCCACTGCGTTGTCCGCTGTCCGTGCCTGAAATCTGGTATTCTCGGCACACTCTTGACATTTTGAACCTCGGAGTACTGAATTTCCTAACGATTTCCGAAATGAAATATCTAGCTCCGACTGCCATTCCTCGTTCAAAGTCTGTTAATTCCCGTCGTGAGGCCTTAATCACTCGGAAACCCTTTCACATGAATCACCCGAGTCCAGATCTGTATATGCGCATATAGCTATCCCATGACTTCGTCACTTCAGCATAGTTTCATGAGAAGGCATCGCACGGAAGTAGAACTTATGAACACTAGTATAACCTAACTCAGTGAATGGTGGCTAACAAACCTAATTGGTGAGATTTTCACTATGCAGCGGAGTGTGCGCTCATATAAAACTTACTGGCAGAGTTGGAGTCTCGGTCCAGCACACAGTTTTAATCTACCTGAAAGTTTCAAATATAATAGGTGATTAGTGCTGTTTGCTGTCAGTGACAGTTCCTTGGTCAGGCTATCTATCTATCTATCGCTTGTGCCCTATCCTGCGGTTGCGCAGGGTCAGCCATGGTTAATCGGATTTGGCATGTTAATTTTAAGGGGTGGCCAGATGCCCTACCTGCCGCCACCTCATACCCCCCTGGGACGGAAGTAGTGTACCCCAACTGTCTGCGTCTAATGTAATCCATGGAATAGTGCGAATGTGTTCAGATGTCTGCGAGCTGTGTAACTGAGGCGGAACGTGGGGACCAGCCCGGTATTCACCTAGAGGGATGTGGAAAACCGCCTAAAAACCACATCCAGGCTGGGCGGCACATCGGTCCCTCGTCGTTAATCCGCTGGGCAGATTCCATCCGGGGCCGGCGCGCCTACCCGAATCCAGGAAGCAGCGCGTTAGCGCTCTCGGCTACCCTGGCGGGTACTTCCTTGGTCAGGCTCAATTAATGGTAAACACATCTCCGCGATCACTCGCCGATAGCTGCTAGACGATGACTGTGCCAACTGTGCCAGTTGCAACTGGAACTGCTGCAATGACTGTGGCAACTGGTAGAGAGAAGTCGTTTGGCCACTAAGAATGTTCATCTGCGAACTATCTTGTGGATGAAGGGAATAGTCACTGGTGTCAGCGCACTCTGGGGCAGCAGAAATAGCTATCGGCGGATAGATAGGACTATTTGTAAGTCTTGTGGTGGAGGCATAATGTGGTTCCTGACATATGCGCCATCTGTATGGCAACCGACCATAGCTACAGGGGTTGGACACAAATATGGGAACACTGCAAGAAATGCCTGCTTGAACGTAAACGCAGGTCCTATCCAAGCCACGCACAGGTTGCGCTGTTGTGTTTCACCACCCGCAGCACCTGTCCAGTGGCCTCAATACGTTGCAAGTGTCAGTCATGGTCAGAGCAGTGTTCTGTGTAGTGAGTGCATTTCGTTGGAGCTGGGTGAATTCGAAAGTGGGAAAATTGTAGGTTCTCGCATCGTCAGTGCTTCTGTAGCCATGTGAGCCAAAGCGTTTGGTGTTATACCGCATACAGGGAAAGCACAACACGGACGAAAACGATTGTGACAGACAGTCATCAATGAGGATTGTGATGGCTAATAAGAGGACCACAGCTGCAAAAGTCACTGCAAAAATAAATGTCACATTCGAGAACCTGTCAGCACCACGAAGGGAGCTTCATAAGAAGAGAATTGCAGGCCGAGCTGGAATTCCAAAACTGCTCATCAGTGATGGAAATGCCCGTAACAGTAAAACGTGGTGCCAAAGCCATGAAACCTAGACTACAGAGCAATGGAAGGAAGTCATTGAGTCGGGTTCAAATGGCTCTGAGCACTATGGGACTTAACATCAATGGTCATCAGTCCCCTAGAATTTAGAACTACTCAAACCTAACTAACCTAAGGACATCACACAATACCCAGTCATCACGAGGCAGAGAAAATCCCTGACCCCGCCGGGAATCGAACCCGGGAACCCGGGTGCGGGAAGCGAGAACGCTACCGCACGACCACGAGCTGCGGACCATTGAGTCGGATGAGCGTTTCCAACTTCTGGCCGAGTTTACGACGTTAGAGAAGGTTGAGTGATGACACGGGCAGCCATATCGTGTTATTCCATGGACCCCATGTTTACTCTGCAAGAGCACATTACTGCCAAGGCTTATGTGACCATTTTGGCTGATCAGGTCCCTCTCATGGTAAAACGGTTGTTCCCCAATGGTGATGTTATATTCCAAGACGATAGGGCCCCTGTTCACACAGCTCGCACCTTCCAGGACTAGTTTCGTGACCATGAAGATCAATTGTCGCATCTTGCCTGGCCACCACAGCCGAGATATCTCAATATTATTGAGCCTTGGTGGTCTACTTTGGAGAGAAGGATGTGTGATCGCTTTCCATAGTCGTTTCTATTATCGTTACCTGAACTTGACTCTATTTTGCAGGAATAATGGTAAAATATTCCATTGAAAAGTATACAGAACCTTTATTTATCCGTTCTGAGACGAACGGCGCACTGGCATAAGCTGTCGCCAGCACTCCGATCGGCAAAGAGGCTGTGAGAAGGTCGATAATAGGCATAGGAGCAAGCGAGCCTATCAGGAGAGAGGCCAGAGACGAACTCGTAAGAAACGTGCCGCCAACCCCCTCCCGACCGCCAGTATTTAGATCGCCGCCGTGGACCAGAGGGCCCAGTCAGTCATCCAGTGAGTCAACGAGTCGAGTTATCAGTCGCAGCTCAGTGGGAGTCTCAGTCGCAGTTAGCTCAGCCTGTAGCTCAGATTCAGTCAGTAACTAGCGACCAGAGTAGTGTACATAGCGGACTTGTACTTCACCAGCAGTGAGGCTAACGTGGACTGTTACAGAGAGCTTTACCACAACTTCTGGGCTATCTTAAGTACTTTCTTGTTGAAGTTAATAAAGGACCCTGTTAATACATGAAAGAGGATACTGACCACCAAACAACCACGGTACAAGCCTACTTGGACAACGAAACGACACAAAAAATGGAATCTGTTTCGAATCCTACACTGTATCAGGCATGGTACTATGTTGTGTATTTGGCGTTTCCATTTTTGTCTAACCCCTGTCTGTGGCACCACACTGTCGACTGCCGGGCGCGTGGTGCCCTCTGTGGGTATAGCAGTGTACCGTATCTGTCGGTGGACACAGCAGCACTGCTGTAACATTTCTCCCTTTTTGAACTGTCTCTTTCAAAAAATGGTTCAAATGGCTCTGAGCACTATGGGACTTAACATCTATGGTCATCAGTCCCCTAGAACTTATAACTTAGGACATCACACAACACCCAGTCATCACGAGGCAGAGAAAATCCCTGACCCCGCCGGGAATCGAACCCGGGAACCCGTGCGCGGGAAGCGAGAACGCTACCGCACGACCACGAGCTGCGGACAACTGTCTCTTTTGTCTAGTTTTTAGTATTATGGGGAGTGACCGTCCGCCAACGCCTGCTGTGTAACAAGGAGTACGCTGAGAGCAAGCGTCGATATGCAGTACACTTAGAAGTGCATTTTTTTCGAACCAATTGACTAGCAGCACCAGGTACCTAAGGCTTACCAGATACCAGTAAGCGGGGAAATACATGAATGTTGTTGCTCGAGAACATTGGAAAAAAGTTACTTTTAATTAGAAAAATCAGGTGAAATAGGATCACTACACACGAATTATACCATGAGAGGCGTCATCTCGGAAGATCTGGCCGTTTACCAGTATCCACAGTTATGGTCACATAACAATTCTTCGACTACACAAGGATCATTACAATTACAAAAAACTATCTGCTGAATCATTTACTAAGTCGTGTTTCTTATGCGACCAGAAACTTTCAGTGTAAATAAACTTGGAAGAAGGGCAGATTATGCGTCAATGCTACTCTTGTTCTTTGTTTGTTTGTCTGAAATGGACGGTCTGGTATCGAAAGCTAACTGTAATAGAATACTTACATCAAATAGCACAAACAACTCTGACGAACTGTTCATATAAGACAGTTCACATTTTACTTTATATATTATATTACAAGAGCGGAAAAACCAACACCACTAAATATGGTAAAAGAAATTTCAAGTGCTATGTGGACATGTTTTCAATCGAAACACGTGCCAGATCCGACGAGAAAATACTTTCCGAAGTTGTTAGAGGCTATCAGGAGAAATAGTAATTGCCAACGGTCTCGTGAGCCCAATTGAGGAGCTACTTTGCAGTAGCGGTGCCAGGCCACACCGTATCCAATGACGTCATTGGCAGAGGATGAAACGGCGGTCGGTCATTACCGATGAACCCGCCAGTGTCTGTAGACGGAGTTCAGTTTAGTTTGCTCGCACTATTGATGGAAGAAATGTAATTTGAAATCAGATGACAATTATAGAAATTACTTTACTGTATCATTATTTTAGAACAAATGCTAGACATATTTGCATTGGTGAATGGTGTAAAACACCCGTGTTGCAGCGTCTGTTGCCAGAATTGGATAAATATTCCAATAATCCTCGCATCCGTTGTGAAGCACTCAACTCTTATTTCAACGTTCTGTATCTTGTCCATCAATCGTAGTTAGTAAGAGACTCAGATCGACGGCATATATGCAGTTTGTAAGCTATTTCCTTCGTGGATGAATTACATTTCCTTAGCATACTTCTAATGAATCTCCGTCTTATCCCTGCTTTGCAGCCGGCCGCGGTGGTCTCGCGGTTCTAGGCGCGCAGTCCGGAACCGCGCGACTGCTAGGGTCGCAGGTTCGAATCCTGCCTCGGGCATGGATGTGTGTGATGTCCTTAGGTTAGTTAGGTTTAAGTAGTTCTAAGTTCTAGGGGACTGATGACCACAGCTGTTAAGTCCCATAGTGCTCAGAGCCATTTGAACAATTTTTTGAACCTGCTTTGCATCTCAAATCAGTTAGGACACACACATCTAATATATTTATCGATTATGCCTGTGTGTAGCAAAAAATCGATAGTTATGTAATCGATCGCTAATACGTCATTCGTTCATGTTGAGCATCAAAAGTCAGTTTCTGTAACAATAATCTATTCCAGTGATTTATATCGTGGCGTTAAATTATGATTCAGTCACTAATGTACACTATTTCTAAAATGCATATCTATTATCACCATTTTTTTTAAATGAGTGAGCAGATGACTTTACAGAAATAGTGATGGTGCCAACACCGAAGAGAATAAATGGCACGAAATTTACGGATTATACCACAATAAGTTTGATATGTCATTCGACAAAAGTTTTACTAAGCGTATTGGCTAGACGATTGTAATCAAAATGTGATTGAGAATTGGACGAAGAATTTTTAGTCTTCAGAATGGGTAAAGATACGGGAGATGCAGATCGACCGTTACAAACAACTGGAGAAAAATGGTAGGGAAGTTTGTGCAGTTTTTCTTGATTTGGAAAAAGCCTTTAATAGAGTAAGTGCACAAGAAATCGGAATTAACTGGAAGGAAAGAAGACCAATAAGCAATTTATACATCGCACAAGGTGTAAAATTAAGACTAAGAGATGAAACAACAAAAGGAACCAAAACTGGGAGGCATGGCTACTGTCTTTCACCTATGCTTTTTAAAGTTAGTTCAGATGATTTAGTTAAAAACTGCTCCCAAAAGAAGTGCGGTGTGACATTAGAAGGAAGGATGGCAAATATATGGTGGTGGTTAGTGTTTAACGTCCCGTCGAGGCAAAATATATGAAGTTTGCTGATGACATGCGACAATGAACAAACAATTAACAATACACAGAATGATTTTTTTCACTCTGCAGCGGAGTGTGTGCTGATATAAAACATCCTGGCATATTAAAACTGCATGCCGGGCCAGGACTCGAACCTAGGACCTGAACTTTTCGCTGGTAAGTCCTCTACCAGCTGAGCTGTCCGAGCACGACTCGCGATTCGTCCTCATAGTTTTACTTATTTATTTATTTATTTAGATTTGAAAGCGCGTGGATTACTGCTAAGATTTCTGAATTACTGTGGTAGCGTATTGAAAATGGGTGCAGCAGTATACTGCACACCTTTCTGCACAAGAGTTACGGAAGTCCGATCCAAATGCAGGTTGGATTTTTGCCGAGTGTTAACTGAGCGAAAGCTGCTTATTCTTGGGAACAAGCCGATATTGTTAACAAAAAACGACAGTAGAGAATATATACACTGAGAGACCAATGTCAAAATCTCCCTGACTAGTGAACAAAGGTCGACAAGAGGTTCACGAAGTTACACCACTTGATTATTACCCAAACCGCCCGTTTCTGAGCCAAAAATATCCTTTTAGAAAGGGAAGAGTTACCGCAGAATATAGTACCATACGACATAAGCCAATGAAAATAAGCAAAGTAGACTAATTTTCGTGTCGATCGATTATTTACTTTAGATACCGTTCGAATAGTAAAAATGTCAGCATTAAGTCTTTGAACAAGATCCTGAACGTGGGCTTTCAACGCCAGTTTACTATCTATCTGACCACCTAGAAACTTGAAATGTTCAGTTTCACTAATCATATACCCATTTTGTAAAATTGAAACGTCGGATTTTGTTGAATTATGTGTTAGGAAGTGTAAACATTGAGTCTTACTGTGATTTAGCGTTAGTTTATTTTCTACAAGCCATGAACTTATGTCATGAACTGCACTGTTTGAAACCGAGCCAATATTGCACACAGCATCCTTTACTACCAAGCTAGTGTTATCAGCAAACAGAAATATTTTAGAGTTACGTGTAATACTAGGGGGCATATCACTTACGTAAATAAGGAATAAGACTCGCCCCAACAAAAAAATGGTTCAAATGGCTCTGAGCACTATGGGACTCAACTGCTGAGGTCATTAGTCGCCTAGAACTTAGAACTAGTTAAACCTAACTAACCTAAGGACATTACAAACATCCATGCCCGAGGCAGGATTCGAACCTGCGACCGTAGCGGTCTTACGGTTCCAGACTGCAGCGCCTTTAACCGCACGGCCACTTCGGCCGGCTCGCCCCAACACTCATCCCTCGGGCACCCCCCCATTTGACCATACCCCACTCAGACCCCAACACCACAGCCATTCTCCACACAGTGAATAATGACCTTTTGGTGTATGTTGTTAAAGTAAGAGGTGAACCAATTGTGAGCTGCTCCCCGTATTCCGTAATGGTCCAAGTTCCTCGTGTGCCTCATCTCCTATCTTCCAAACTTCACAAAGTTCTCCTGTACACCTTGAAGGACTAGCGCTCCTGGTAAAAAGGATATTACGGAGACATGACTAAGCCACAGCCTGTGCGATTCTTTCCAGAACGATTTTTTTTTCACTCTACAGAGGTGTGTGTTCTGATATGAAACTTCCTGGCAGATTAAAACTGTATCTCGGACCGGGCCTCGAAACCAGGATCTTTGCCTTTCGCCTTGGAAAGCAAAGGTCCTGAGCTCGAATCCCAAACCGGCACACAGTTTTAATCTGTCAGGTAGTTTCAATTAATAGTAAGTTGACAGAACTGAACATCAGCTGTGAGGAATATAGAATGAAGATAAATGAAAATGAGACTAAGGCAGTGGTTTTGCAAGTCAATCAAGGAAGATAAAAGTGAAAAATTGTGATGAGTTAGTGGAACAAGTTAAGAACTTCAGGTATCCAGGATGAAAAATTACCAGTAACATGACGTGCAATCAAGGGCAGCTACTGCAAAAGAAGTGTTTACTAGGTGAAGTACTTTCTGTGGCCAATTAGATAACTAATTGAGGAAAGGTTAGTGATGTGTTTTGTATGGAACGTTGTCCCGTGTGTTGCCAAAAAATGGACATTTCGATAGAGGGAGGATAAATGCTTAGAGGCTTTTGAAATGTGGATCTGGAGCAGAATGGGAGTTGTGAAATGGGCAGATAAGATAAGAAATGAGGCTATTTTACAGAAGACAAATAGTGGGAAAAGACAAATAATGGGATCAAATAAGAGGAGGAAAATAAATTGGCTAGCGCCCTGGGTGAGAAGAATAACAAAGGATGCACTAGATGGCGACTGGAAAGAGAACCAGACGTAGAAGAAGGTACTGGTTAACTGATGACATCAAGATAAATACATCATACGACAGTGTTAGCGGAAATCCGATGAGGATTGGAAAATGTTGAACTTGGAGTGATAGACCTGCCTAATAGGCAGGACACATCATAATGATCAGCATTAGATCTTCTAAATACATAACTAGTAATTATTAAAAATTGCCAGATGTGAGCAGCATCACCGAACGGCGTGATGTGAGAAGCCACAGCTTGTGTTTCTTGTCAAAATGGCATACCTTGGAGATTATATATGTTTAACCTCGTTTTACAAGGAAACATGATGGACGTCTTAATATGACAACAGAAAGTTGTTAGTTTTCTGCTCATATCAGAACTGTACCAACGCTGGCCTGAAGTTGACGACGTTTCAGTGTCCCCAGGGGGTGACAATAATGTTCGACGCAATTAAAAAAAAATCATTCGCAAATGAAATACATCAACACTTGTCATCGTTAATAAATTCTATTAGCTGTTTTTTCTGAGTTGGAGCAATTACAAGAAAAAGCCAGGGCTGAACAGCAATTTTCAGTGAATGAAGGAATGTTACGAAATAGTGAAATTCGAGACAAAGTACTATTTATTGGACATTGCGAAGTCAACACAACGAATAATATTTTTTGATAAAAAATAACTGACATCTTGGTGAAATGTTCGTTGCAAGTGTCTAATTATCGGAAAAATGTTTGTGTATACTGACTCCATTCGCCACATATTACGAGATGGAGACAAAGTATTAATTACCACTTCGGAAACTGAAGTTACATTTTTATTTGCTTGCAGGTACATGTCTGCAGTACGGGTACAGGTTGAAATCCCCACACCACGGTATCGTAGCACTGCGCTGTAGGAGCCAAAGCAAAATGGCACAGTAGAGTATCGTGCGGAAATTCGTTTTCTGCACTTAAAACTTAAAGACGCTGCAGCGATCAATGATGAGTTGGCAGACGTGTACAGCAACAATACATTATATACAAAGAGCGATAAAAAAGCAACGGTAATTTTTTAATATCGGGAGCTTTATACATCCGATTTTCAAAATTTCTTTATCTCGTTGATACACATTTTCCTGGTGTATGTTTGCATTTTCAGCTGTTTTGAATATTTAGTTTATTGTTGACTGTCGAAAAGATTATATGTGTTTGCGAGTGCTCGACGAATTTTTACTTTCGAAAAAGATGGATCAAGGAATTTGCATTAAATTTTCCTTGAAAAAATGGAATAAATTGAGCATCTCATTCGAAACGTTGCCTGTGGGGTTTGGCGAACATACTATAGTTCAAATGGCTCTAAGCACTATGGGACTTAACTGCTGAGGTCATCAGTCCCCTAGAACTTAGAACTATTTATTTATTTATTGTTTCATGCTACCAAATTAAGGAGAAGTCTCCACGGTTATGGAACGAGTCAATACATGAAATTATAACACGATAGTAGAAACAGATAAAATGAAATATAAGAAACATATTCAGGCGACAAGTCGTAAGTTTAAATAAAGAAAATCAACAATGTAACACTGGAATTTGCTTAATTTTTCAGCTCTTCCATAAGCTCCTCGACAGAATAGACTTAAACCTAACTAACCTAAGGACATCAGACACATCCATGCCCGAGGCAGGATTCGAACCTGCGACCGTAGCGGTCGCGCGGTTCCAGACTGTAGCGCCTAGAACCGCTCGGCCACTAGGGCCGGCAACATACTATGAATAAGACAAGAGTTTACGAGTGGTGTAAACGTTTGAAAGAGAGCCGAGAAGACACTGAAGACGACGACCGCCCTGGATTCGCTAGCGCATCAATTACTGACGACAAAGTGGAAGACTTAAGAGAATTGTTCTGGAAAATCGACGAATCACCATAAGAGAGGTTTCTGATGATGTCGCTATATCCTTTGGCTCATGCGATGCAATTTTTTTCTGTTTCGAACATGAAACGTGCAACAGCAAAGTTTGTTCCGAAACTGTTGAATTTCGGCCAAAATCGACTTCACGTAGACATCGCTCAGTATTTGCTGAATGATGTCGACAACGATTCAGAACTTCTAAAGAAGGTTACTATAGGTGATGAAAATGGTAAACGGGTATGACGTCGAAACCGAGGCCATCTTTCTATTCTCAGGGTTGAGTTGAAGAAGGTCTTCCAAAATTGGAAAAAGCGATGGCACAAACGTATTATATCTGAGGGGTATTACTTTGAAGGGGACGAAGTTGATGTTGATGAATAAATAAAAATTCTTTAAGATAAGAAAAAATTTCCGTAACTTTTTGATCGTACCTCGTGTGACACAATGGTTAGGTGTCGCTCGCGCCTCCAGTGTAGTAAAACGAGTCTGAATGATGCAGGACAAGTAGATCATCTCTCTGTGAAGAATAGGGAATCGCAAGAGGAGATGACGCCATGCTGCTCGTTGACCGGCGCATTAAAATCGAAGCTATAGTGAAAAAAGTGGTCAGTCAGTCACAGATCAGTTTCAGCATCTCGGACGACATTTTGATAGTGGCTAAGGTCGGCGATCGCTCGGGTCTGCGATTGCTCAATCGCTATCGAAAAAACCGCGCGAAGTGAGGACGCAGCGGATATATTGCAGTTGCGTCAGGACAATCCAGGTGACTTCCTTAACCGCCTAATCGCCACCGGAAGAGTACCATATGTTTCACTGTGTCGCTAAGGCAAAGGAGAAAGGGAAGTAGTGAAAACATGTGGGTTCCTCACCACCAGCAAAGGCTAAGTCCTAACAGTTAGCAGGCAAAGTGATAGTGTTTTTTAGGTCTTTCATGGTGCGGTTCTAACAGAGTTTACTTGTAAGGGGCAGACTGCCACAGGAGTACAGTAGCGAAACCAGACGAGGCTGCCAGAGGCTGTCAAATCGAAGCGTCGCGGGAAGCTGTCCAAGCTGTATTTTTACTCCAGCCCATTCTGCACAGGTCAGTCACACATGAAGCTTGTTTGGTCCATTAAATTTTGCCTCATCCACGTTTTTACACGACATGGCGCACGGTGGGTTCTTCCTCTTTCCTTCATCGATGAAAACGTTGCGTGGCTTGCAATGCTAGAAAAACGACGAGGTGATTTTCGACCAGGAACGTATCCTGAACACCCCAAAAACAACTCTCAGAACCAAGTATGCCATCATGTCATCCAGCGTTGGGGCAAGTGTGTCGCTTTGAAGGGTGATTATGTAGAGAAGGACTAACACTCTGTTTCGCAGTGACATCTTGATTTTTTCAATTAAATGATAATGAAATGAAGACCCTAAGCTGCCGACAGGCGTTGATATACATCAACGGGGACTGTTGAAAACGTGCGCCCCGAACGGGACTCGAACCCAGGATCTCCTGCTTACATGGCAGACGCTCTACCCATCTGAGCCACCGAGGGCACAGAGAATAGTGCGACTGCAGGGATTTATCCCTTGCACGCTCCCCATGAGACCCACATTCCCAACTTAAATGTCCACACACTAGTGCTCCTGCCCATTACACTCATTACTCGCGGCAGACAATCTTACCGAGTCCCATAAGAATTCGGGCAATACGCGTGCATCCAGCACGGAAGAAGAAGGTCAATGGCCGCTTATCTTTAACTATATGAAGAGCAGATCCCATCGGTGACCATGCAGCTTTCTTAGAGTGCAACGATAATGAAATCAAGACCCTAAGCTGTCGACGGGCGTTGATACACATCAACGGGGGCAGTTGAAAATGTGTGCCCCGACCGGGACTCGAACCCAGGATATCCCGCTTACATGGCAGACGCTCTATTCATCTGAGCCACCGAGGGCACAGAGGATAGTGCGACTGCAGGGATTTATCCCTTGCACGCTCCCCGTGAGACTCGTATTTCCAACTTAATGTCCACACACTACATTCGTAGTGCCCCTGCCCATTACACTCATTACTCGCTGCAGACAATCTCACCGAGTCTCGTAAGAGTTCGGGCAATACGTGTGCATCCAGCACAGAAGAAGCAGGTCAACGGCCGGTTAGCCTTAACTATATGAAGATGGTATCTGTTCTTTCGGACATGTCCGAAAGACATGATTTTTTCAAGGTGACAGTTAAAAGTTTAGTCTTTCCCTCGTTTATACGTGAGTGTGGATTTCTGGCTATGAAAGAGATGCAAACAAAAGTGAGAAACTGAATGAACTTCGTGCTAGGCTTACGATTTATTATTCATCGGTTTAATAAAACATTTTTTAAATAAACAGACTTTATTAACATTATGCATCTTTCTTCTTCATGCCTACATATTTGCAATCCTCTGCCTCCAGATGGCTCAGATTTGCAGTGTCTAATATGGCGTTACTATGTCGGCGTGTGAGGAACAGCGTTCTGTGATCAAAAGTATCCGGACACCTAGCTGAAAATGACTTACAAGTTCTTGGCGCCTCCATCGGTAATGATGGAATTCAGTATGGTGTTGGCCCACCCTTAGCCTTGATGACAGCTTCCACTCTCGCAGGCGTACGTTCAGTCAGGTGCTGGAAGGTTTCTTGGGGAATGGCAGCCCATTCTTCACGGAGTGCTGCAGTGAGGAGAGATGCCGATGTCGGTCGGTGAGGCCTGGCACGAAGTCGGCGTTCCAAAACATCCCAAAGGTGTCCTATAGGATTCAGGTCAGGACTCTGTGCAGCCCAGTCCATTACAGAGACGTTATTGTCGTGTAACCACTCCGCCACAGGCCATGCATTATGAACAGGTACTCGATCGTGTTGAAAGATGCAGTCGCCATCCCCGAATTGCTCTTCAACAGTGGGAACCAATAATATGCTTAAAACATCAATGTAGGCCTGTGCTGTGATAGTGCCACGCGAAACAACCAGGGGTGCAAGCTCCCTCCATGTAAAACACGACCCCACCATAACACCACCGCCTCCGAAATTTACTGTTGGCGCTACACACTCTGGCAGATGACGTTCACCGAGCATTCGCCATACCCACACCCTGCCATCGGATCGCCACATTGTGTACCCTGATTCTTCACTCCACACAACGTTTTCCCACTGTTCAATAGTCTAATGTTTACGCCCCTTACACCAAGCGAGGCGTCGTGTGGCATTTACCGGCATGATGTTTATGAGCAGCCGGTCGACCATGAAATCAAAGTTTTCTCATTCCCGCCTGGCACAGTACTTGCAATGGATCCTGATGCAGTTTGGAATTCCTGTGTGATGGTATGGATAGATGTCTGCCTGTTACACATTACGACCCTCTTCAACTGTCGGCGGTCTCTGTCCGTCAACAGACCAGGTCAGCCTGTACGCGTTTGTGCTGTACGTGTCTCTTCACGTTTTTACTTCACTATCACATCTGAATGGAAATATCGCGTAGAGATGTATGACGCAAGTGACACCCAAGCACCTGACCACGTTCGAAGTCCGTGAGTCCCGCGGAGCGCCCCATTCTGCTCTCTCACGATGTCTAATGACTACTGAGGTCGCTGATATGGAGTAACTGGCAGTAGGTGGTAGTACAAGGCACCTAATATGAAAAATGTATGTTTTTGAAGGTTTCCAGGTACTTTTGATTACATAGTGTACGAGTGCTGCGACATCTGCAACGATCCAACGCCTTGTGTCCACTATCATCAATCATTCTCCATACAGTCCCGACTTGGCCGATCTGATTTTCATCTATTTCCTCAGTTTAAATAACACCTTCGAGGACTTCACTTTGATAGTGACGAGGTGAGGTTGTGGCTCCTGCAACAAGTTCAGACGTTCTACAGTGACGTTATCAACAAACTGGTCTCTCATGGGAGAAGTGTGTTCGTCGCCAGGGTGACTATGTTGAGATATAAACATGTGGACACGAAGAGTAAAAATGTAGAATATTAATAACGTTTGTTTTATTTAAAAAACTTTCAAGAGCTCACAGAAAAAATTCAGAGGCATCACTTTTCAGAATTTCCTTGGTTACTATTTACGTTTCATCATTTTAAAAGGTGTGTTAATTTTTGTTCAGTCTAAAGTTTAGTTAGATGCTAAACTTTGTGGAGGAGAGAGGGTGGCGGGTACATGTGTATTGGCTGACGTCTAACAGGCTCAGACTGGTTCGAGACCACTGGTCTATTCTTTGCAGGCGTTACCGTATTTGCGTCTGGGGTTTATACGAAAGTATCAACACCAAACAGTCACTAAGCACTAAATATAAATTATTGTTACTTTATTTTTGTTCTATGCCAGCGGCCACAATTCCTTCAGCCAGCTTATAATACTTAAAAATCGAGAATAGCGAAATTCAAATTCTGTGTCAGTTGAACAAATGACGAGCTTTACTTCTCTAGGGACTGTTATCACCAGCTATGAAGTTTTAACAATGGAATTGAAAAACCAAGTTACAAAGGCAGTAAGGGAAGCCAGATGCATCCAAAATATTGTATGGAGAATCAAATTGATCACAACTTAGGGGAAAATAAAACTGTTAAGATATATGGAGCAGAAACCAGGACGGAATAGAAATAGATACAACAAAAGTTAATGGTAGTGGAAATGAAGCTACTAAGACAGATATTAGGATTGACCATATGTGGGACAAGGGAAAAATTAAATAAATGGACGAAGAAAAGAAAACGGAACTGGAAGGATCATGTGGAAAGGATGGACCTCACAACGTGTTAAATTTGTAAACATGCATGACCGCGAGGAAAACCACCGCCTGGACGATCATCCAAGAGATGGGACAACAGTTGGTTCAGGACATCCACAGAATGGGGCCGACAAACATGGAGCCTCTGCTCAGCAGCGGAAGAAGAAATTAAATTCTAACGTAAGTTTCACATTTGCTCAAACGTGTTCTCTCACTGTCTATCTCTGTCTAACAGAAACACACACACACACACACACACACACACGCGCGCCGGCCGATGTGGCCGAGCGGTTCTAGGCGCTTCAGTTCGGAGCCGCGCTGCTGCTACGGTCGCAGGTTAGAATCCTGCCCCGGGCATGGCTGTGTGTGATGTCCTTAGGTTAGTTAGGTTTACGTAGCTCTAAGTCTAGGGGACTGATGACCTCAGTCCCATAGTGCTTAGAGCCATTTGAACCACACACACCCACACACACACACACACACACACACAACATAAAACATATGCTTTAGAATCTTCAATGCGGACTGTACTTCTTTATCCCATTCAGCTCTTGCTCCTTGGTAAGAGTGTCGGCGACTTCACTTTTTCTTACGCTGCAGTGTCCCTTCAACACCAAATGGTCTTTTTACCACGACGAAATAATTCTGCCGCTTGTTTCACTATTTGATATACCAAGTAGTTGCTGGTGTTATTGACTACATGCTTCTTTAACACCATCAACGAAGAACGCGAGTGTACCGTCATCTACGTTTACAACGTATTTAAGCCCTTCTAGCACGCCCGTAACTTCTGCTGCTAATGCAGAAGCTTCTGTGAAAACTCTCAATCGTCAAACCTGGAGATCTTTTCATTGTAGTGTACACAACTGACGCCTTCGGTCACTCCGGCTAGAGGCGCCGTGCAATTTCCCACCCCGTAACAAATTCTTTCAGAAGTTGGGTACTTACGTACGAATCCATGTAGAGTGTAGTGTTCGTGTGACGAAATCCATTATTGCGTTTCAGTGATCCGTAACAAAACAATGGCGGTCAGATGATGCTGCAATTCTGGGACACAATGGTAAGATATCGTAAAAAAACCATATGTCAGTAATGGAAGTTTCTCTAAAAAGCAGTCTCTCCTAGTAAAACATTTCGCCATTAGCTTACAGATCCTCAAAATAGTTGAATTATGTTAGATTTAGGAAGTATTTTGAACCAATATACACTGATGGAAAAAGTCACAACAACAAGGAGTTGTGCGACGTAAACGAAAGTTGATAGACGTGTTTCTACATCTGAAAGATTATGTTTATTCAGATTTCGCGCCAGTCGCACAAGAATGGCGGTAGTGGCGCCATTATGAGGATGAAAATTAGGTTTGCTTTAAATATTCGCTGTAACGCTCGTGAGTTTTAGTTACCTTTGAGATTGGACGTGGTGAGTTGGTATTAGTCAAGACGCGGCTATTTCATTGAATTTGTGCGAGGTCATGTAATAGGACTACAAGAAGCTGGATGTTCCATTTGCGATACTGAAGAAAGACTTGGCAGAAATGTAGCCACTGCACATGACTGTTGGCAGTGATGGTCACGGTAATGTACGGTCACAAGAAGATCTGGCTTCGCTGGTCACGTGGCACTACCGAGATGGAAGACCATCGTGTTCGGTGTAGGGCTCTGGCGCATTTTGCTGCATCTGCAGCAGCATTTTTAGCAGCAGCTGAAACCACAATGATACAACCTATTACTTTAAGGAAAGCTCCAAGACTGACGCCCTGCAACGTGCATTGCACTGACCCCAAACCACCGCCATTTGCGACTTCGGTGGTGTCAAGTGAGAGCTCATGGGAGGACAGGGTGGAGGTCTGTTGTGTTTTCTGATGAAAGCTATTTCTGCCTTGGGGCGAGTGTTGGCCGTGTGTTGCTTAGGAGGCAACCAACCTCTCTTCCTGCTAGACATAGTGGACCCACACCTGGAGTTATAAACTGCGGGGCGATTTCGTATGACAGCAGGAGCACTCTCGTGGTTATTCCACGCACCCTGACTGCAATTCTAAGTCGTCTGGTGACTCGACCTGTTGTGCTGCCATTCATGAGCAGGATTCCTAGAGATGTTTTCCAACAGGATAACGCTAACCCACATACCGCTGCTGTAACCCAACATGTTCTACAGAGTGTCGACATATTACTTGGCCCTCCAGAACACCATAACTCTTTCCAATCGAGCACATTTGGGATATCATCCGACGACGACTCCAGTGTCATCCACAAACAGCGTCAAAAATCCATGTACTGACCTACCAAGTGCAACAGGCATGGAATTCCTTCCCACAAACTGATATCCAGCACCTGTACAATACAGTGAATGCTCGTTTCCATGCTTGTATTTAACTTTCTGGCGGTTACAATAGTTATTAATGCTCCAGCATTTCACATTTCAACGGCTTGTATCGCACTTCATTAAACTGTGATCTTGTAATGTTAATGACTTACATATGTTACCTACACAAACGTATTCCCGAAATTTCATTACGCTACATTAATTATGCTAGAAGGTATCAGATAGATTATATAATGGTAAGACAGAGATTTAGGAACCAGGTTTTAAATTGTGAGACATTTCCAGGGGCAGATGTGGACTCTGAGCACAATCTATTGGTTACTGAAGAAACTGCAAAAAGATGAGAATTTAAGGAGATGGGACCTCGATAAACTGACTAAACCAGAGGTTGTACAGAGTGGCAGGGAGAGCATAAGGAAACAATTGACAGGAATGGGGGAAAGAACTACAGTAGAAGAAGAATGGGTAGCTCTGAGGGATGAAGTAGTGAAGGCAGCAGAGGATCAAGTAGGTAAAACGACGAGGGCTAGTAGGAATCCTTGGGTAACTGAAGAAATATTGAATTTAACTGATGAAAGGAGAAAATATAAAACTGCAGTAAATGAAGCAGGCAAAAAGGAATACAAACGCCTCATAAATGAGATCGTCAGGAAGTGCAAAACTGCTAATCAGGGATGGCTAGAGGACAAATGTAAGGATGTAGAGGCTTATCTCACTAGGGATAAGATAGATACTGCCTACAGGAAAATTAAAGACACCTTTGGAGAAAGGAGAGCCACTTGTATGAATATCAAGAGCTCAGATGGAAACCCAGTTCTAAGCAAAGAAGGGAAAGCAGAAAGGTGGAAGGAGCATATAGAGGGTCTATACAAGGGCGATGTACTTGAGGACAATATTATGGAAATGGAAGAGGATGTAGATGAAGATGAAATGGGAGATACGATACTGCGTGAAGAGTCTGACAGAGCACTGAAAGACCTGAGTCGAAACAAGGCCCCGGGAGTAGGTAACATTCCATTAGAACTACTGACAGCCTTGGGAGAGCTAGTCATGACAAAACGCTACCATCTGGTGAGCAAGATGTATGAGACAGGCGAAATACCCTCAGACTTCAAGAAGAATATAATAATTCCAATCCCAAAGAAAGCAGGTGTTGACAGATGTGAAAATTACCGAACTATCAGTTTAATAAGTCACAGCTGCAAAATACTAACGAGAATTCTTTACAGGCGAATGGAAAAACTGGTAGAAGCCCACCTCTGAGAAGATCAGTTTGGATACCGTAGAAGTACTGGAACACGTGAGGCAATACTGACCTTACGACTTATCTTAGAAGAAAGATTAAGGAAAGGCAAACCTACAGTTCTAGCATTTGTAGACTTAGAGAAAGCTTTTGACAATGTTGACTGGAATATTCTCTTTCAAATTCTGAAGGTGGCAGGGAGCGAAAGGCTATTTACAATTTGTACAGAAACCAGATGGCAGTTATTAGAGTCGAGGCATATGAAAGGGAAGCAGTGGTTGGGAAGGGAGTGAGACAAGGTTGTAGCCTCTCCCCGATGTTATTCAATCTGTATATTAAGCAAGGAGTAAAGGAAACAAAAGAAAAATTCGGAGTAGGTATTAAAATCCATGGAGAAGAAATAAAAACGTTGAGGTTCGCTGATGACATTGTAATTCTGTCAGAGACAGCAAAGGACTTGGAAGAGCAGTTGAACGGAATGGACAGTGTCTTGAAAGGAGGATATAAAATGAACATCAACAAAAGCAAAACGAGGATAATGGAATGTAGTCGATTTAAATCGGGTGATGCTGAGGGAATTAGATTAGGAAATGAGACACTTAAAGTAGTAAAGGAGTTTTGCTATTTGGCGAACAAAATAACTGATGATGGTCGAAGTAGAGAAGATATAAAATGTAGATTGGCAATGACAAGGAAAGCGTTTGTGAAGAAGAGAAATTTGTTAACATCGAGTATAGATTTAAGTGTCAGGAAGTCGTTTCTGAAAGTATTTGTATGGAGTGTAGCCATCTATGGAAGTGAAACATGAACGATAACTATTTTGGACAAAAAGAGAATAGAAGCTTTCGAAATGTGGTGCTACAGAAGAATGTTGAAGATTAGATGGGTAGATCACATAACTAATGAGGAGGTATTGAATAGGATTGGGGAGAAGAGGAGTTTGTGGCACAACTTGACTAGAAGAAGGGATTGGTTGGTAGGACATGTTCTGAGGCATCAAGGGATCACAAATTTAGTATTGGAGGGCAGCGTGGAGGGTAAAAATCGTAGAGGGAGACCAAGAGATGAATACACTAAGCAGATTCAGAAGGATGTAGGTTGCAGTAAGTACTGGGAGATGAAGAAGCTTGCACAGGATAGGGCAGCATGGAGAGCTGCATCTAACCAGTCTCAGGACTGAAGACCACAACAACAACAACATTAATTATCTTTCAGTGCTGCGATATTTTTTGCGTCAGTGTATTATTAATATATTTTGCGAAGGTGGTGTTCCACAGCTCCTAAGTTCTTAAAAAAAAGTCAAAATTCACCGATAAGAGCTGATAATAAGCAGTTCTTTATTACAATCGATTCCAGCCCTCAGATCATCATAAGGTATGTTAAGACATTCAAAATACACTCCTGGAAATGGAAAAAAGAACACATTGACACCGGTGTGTCAGACCCACCATACTTGCTCCGGACACTGCGAGAGGGCTGTACAAGCAATGATCACACGCACGGCACAGCGGACACACCAGGAACCGCGGTGTTGGCCGTCGAATGGCGCTAGCTGCGCAGAATTTGTGCACCGCCGCCATCAGTGTCAGCCAGTTTGCCGTGGCATACGGAGCTCCATCGCAGTCTTTAACACTGGTAGCATGCCGCGACAGCGTGGACGTGAACCGTCTGTGCAGTTGACGGACTTTGAGCGAGGGCGTATAGTGGGCATGCGGGAGGCCGGGTGGACATACCGCCGAATTGCTCAACACGTGGGGCGTGAGGTCTCCACAGTAAATCGATGTTGTCGCCAGTGGTCGGCGGAAGGTGCACGTGCCCGTCGACCTGGGACCGGACCGCAGCGACGCACGGATGCACGCCAAGACCGTAGGATCCTACGCAGTGCCGTAGGGGACCGCACCGCCACTTCCCAGCAAATAAGGGACACTGTTGCTCCTGGGGTATCGGCGAGGACCATTCGCAACCGTCTCCATGAAGCTGGGCTACGGTCCCGCACACCGTTAGGCCGTCTTCCGCTCACGCCCCAACATCGTGCAGCCCGCCTCCAGTGGCGTCGCGACAGGCGTGAATGGAGGGACGAATGGAGACGTGTCGTCTTCAGCGATGAGAGTCGCTTCTGCCTTGGTGCCAATGATGGTCGTATGCGTGTTTGGCGCCGTGCAGGTGAGCGCCACAATCAGGACTGCATACGACCGATGCACACAGGGCCAACACCCGGCATCATGGTGTGGGGAGCGATCTCCTACACTGGCCGTACACCACTGGTGATCGTCGAGGGGACACTGAATAGTGCACGGTACATCCAAACCTTCATCGAACCCATCGTTCTACCATTCCTAGACCGGCAAGGGAACTTGCTGTTCCAACAGGACAATGCACGTCCGCATGTATCCCGTGCCACCCAACGCGCTCTAGAAGGTGTAAGTCAACTACCCTGGCCAGCAAGATCTCCGGATCTGTCCCCCATTGAGCATGTTTGGAACTGGATGAAGCGTCGTCTCACGCGGTCTGCACGTCCAGCACGAACGCTGGTCCAACTGAGGCGCCAGGTGGAAATGGCATGGCAAGCCATTCCACAGGACTACATCCAGCATCTCTACGATCGTCTCCATGGGAGAATAGCAGCCTGCATTGCTGCGAAAGGTGGATATACACTGTACTAGTGCCGACATTGTGCATGCTCTGTTGCCTGTGTCTATGTGCCTGTGGTCCTGTCAGTGTGATCATGTGATGTATCTGACCCCAGGAATGTGTCAATAAAGTTTCCCCTTCCTGGGACAATGAATTCACGGTGTTCTTATTTCAATTTCCAGGAGTGTAGCTTACATTACAATACAAAACCTGTGGGGTCCTGCCCACTCGTCTCGTACAGGGTGCGTTCTCGGAATGTTATACAACAATTCAAGCAAACCACATCAATTGTTTTTATTACAATAAAGAAGATTAACAACACTTAACTTTGTATTACAAAAACGTGTCGCAAGCGGTGGGCGACATGCAAAGAAGTTAAACTGCTATCGTAGTACTCAATTCTAGTGCCGGGTCTACTAACTGTGCCCCTCTAGTTCTGGCTGGCAGGGATGGCGCTTGTTTTCTCTTCTTGTAGAGGCCGCTCCTGTCGTGGTGACGTCCTGGTCAGCGCGCTATTGGCTGATGTCGTCTCACAGCCTTCTCTCCTCTTGCGTTCTTCATCTTCGTGCCGGCGCTTTTCGTCACGCTGGAACAAAACCTGTGGCACCAAATAGCGTAATATCCACCACGACTCGCTGCTATTAAGTAGTGAAATACAGACAATGGAATATATTTTATTACTTGAACACAGTGGCTCAATGGTGTCTTTTATGCTGACACCACAGGTTTAATATCCCCATGCAAGCTGTTTTAAATGTCGTAAGGTACCTGATAACACTTTGAGGAATGAAACCAGTTGTAGTAAAGAAGTATTTACTAACAATGTGTATTGTCTTCTGGGAAAGGGGAGGGGGGAGTCTCGCTTCCACGAAGAACGTATTTTTTGGAGTTGATCACAGTGCCTTCATGAAGCTAATTTCTATTTATATGTGCTGACCTCTATCAAGGGTTTGTAGTACACGTTCTGTGGGTGGCCGAACCAAAACACATGCATCCATAATCCAGTAATGGACGTATTAGCGTGTTACACACACTCTCGGGCGTGCACCCCACCAATGGACAGTGACTGTGAGGATCGTATTGCCTACACTCCTGGTCTTTTTTTATTTTTTATTTATTTTTTAATGTGTAGTCCATGTAAGTTTGCGGTTAATGTACAGTCCCCAATATCCGCAAGATATCGGGTGACTCATTCCATCGGGATACGAAGTCGACCTAGTAATATCTTTGTGGTTTCCTGTCAGCCAGGTCGCGTATATACACAAACAATGGACTTCGCTGAAGATATTTCTAAGGAATTCCGCTCCAGCCAGTCATAAACGTCGCCAAGAGTAGACACTTGAATCTGGCATCCCATTAACCTATCATACTTGGCAAAAGAGGTAAGGCTGTCATCAGCTCGAATGTTGGCTTGAGCTCCACCAGTGCTTTACTAGACATGACTCTATTACAAGTGATATGCAGTTCCTGAGACTTTTGAGCTCACTTACCCGGCAAGTGATCTACAGGTTTAACGTAGACTTCAAACGCTGGCACTGACCGGAGACGGATCCAGATTTGCAGACTGGGGCGCCATAGGACAGAGACTCCTTTTCCCCTTCCCCCTCCCTGAACTCATGACTGGTTTTGTTCTTAAACATCGCTGCGGAGTCATCCATTCAGAGTTGTGGGTAGGATCTTAGAACGGTACGGTGCTTGTCTCATAAAAAACCCCTTACAAGACGTTAGTGCGACATGGTGGAGCTGAGTAATAGCAGAACTGGTTCAAATGGCTCTGAACACTATGGGACTTAACATCTGAGGTCATCAGTCCCCTAGACTTAGAACTACTTAAACCTAACGAACCTAAGAACATCACACACATCCATGCCCGAGGAAGGATTCGAACCTGCGACCGTAGCAGCCGCGTGGTTCCGGACTGAAGCGCCTAGAACCGCAGTTGTATCTCACCGTACACTGTTGCACTTGCATCCAAATGCTCTGTTTGTTCATTTTCCTTCACACACTCTTTGAGACCTTTGTTCTCACCGGCTCTGTTACCATTTTCCCGTCTTCAAATAATGGAAACTCCGTACTACCATAACAAGCCCACGTCTTCAACGTCAACAAAAACGAAAATGCTTATTCCATTCCTGGTTCTATTACCACTTTCGCTATAAATTTCACTGTCATAAGTGCATTAATTAAATGGTGTTAAAATTTCATCTTGAATTTAACTCTTGCTGAGAGTGTTGAATAGAAGGCTATATGACAAGCTGGATAGAGGGATTGCAGAGGAGCAGTTCGGATTTAGAAGAGGAAAAGGAACAAGAGATCATATTGGCCTGTTAAGAACTGTAGGGGAAAGATATATATGGAAAAAGGTAGAGAAATCTTTGATGTTTTTATAAATTTAGAAAAGGCTTTTGACAGAGTTCAGTGGAACAAGCTGATGGATATTTTGAAGAAGAAAGGAGTTGATTGGAAAGAGAGAGGACTGATACAGAATCTATATTTACACCAGAAACTAAGGATAAGGATAGGAAATGAAATGTCAGAAGGAAGCATCATTTGACGAGGTGTTAGACAAGGTTGTTGCCTTTCCCCACTGTTGTTTAACGTATACCTTGAAGATATTATTACGAAAGCCTTACATGGCAAAAGAGGAAAGTGTATTGGTGGAAAGAGAATAGGATGTATAAGATTTTATGGTGACTTCGTATTAGCGGCAGATAGTGAGTGGACAGTGAACAACATACTGAAAGATCTGAATGAAGCTTGTGTGGAATATGGGATGCAAATAAACATAGCAAAAACAAAGAGTATGGTCATCAGTACAAGACGAAGACTGTCCAATATTAAAATAGGACAATCTACCATTAGCCAAGTTGTTGTTGTTGTTGTGGTCTTCAGTCCTGAGACTGGTTTGATGCAGCTCTCCATGCTACTCTATCCTGTGCAAGCTTCTACAGCTCCCAGTACCTACTGCAACTTACATCCTTCTGAATCTGCTTAGTGTATTCATCTCTTGGTCTGCCTCTACGATTTTTACCCTCCACGCTGCCCTCCAATACTAAATTTGTGATCCCTTGATGCCTCAGAACATGTCCTACCAACCAATCCCTTCTTCTAGTCAAGTTGTGCCACAAACTCCTCTTCTCCCCAATACTATTCAATACCTCCTCATTAGTTATGTGATCTACCCATCTAATCTTCAACATTCTTCTGTAGCACCACATTTCGAAAGCTTCTATTCTCTTTTTGTCCAAAATAGTTATCGTTCATGTTTCACTTCCATAGATGGCTACACTCCATACAAATACTTTCAGAAACGACTTTCTGACACTTAAATCTATATTTGATGTTAACAAATTTCTCTTCTTCAGAAACGATTTTCTTGCCATTGCCAGTCTACATTTTATATCCTCTCTACTTCGACCATCATCAGTTATTTTACTCCCTAAATAGCAAAACTCCTTTACTACTTTAAGTGTCTCATTTCCTAATCTAATTCCCTCAGCATCACCCGATTTAATTTGACTACATTCCATTATCCTCGTTTTGCTTTTGTTGATGTTCATCTTATATCCTCCTTTCAAGATGTTATCCATTCCGTTCAACTGCTCTTCCAAGTCCTTTGCTGTCTCTGACAGAATTACAATGTCATCGGCGAACCTCAAGGTTTTTATTTCTTCTCCATGGATTTTAACACCTACTCCGAGTTTTTCTTTCGTTTCCTTCACTGCTTGCTCAATATACAGATTGAATAACAACCCTGTCTCACTCCCTTCCCAACCACTGCTTCCCTTTCATGCCCCTCAACTCTTATAACTGCCATCTGGTTTCTGTACAAATTGTAAATAGTCTTTCGCTCCCTGTATTTTACCCCTGCCACCTTTAGAATGTGAAAGAGAGTATTCCAGTCAACATTGTCAAAAGCTTTCTCTAAGTCTACAAATGCTAGAAACGTAGGTTTGCCTTTCCTTAATCTAGCTTCCAAGATAAGTCGAAGGGTCAGTATTGCCTCACGTGTTCCAATATTTCTACGTAATCCAAACTGATCATCCCCGAGGTCAGCTTCTACTAGTTTTTCCATTCGTCTGTAAAGAATTCGCGTTAGTATTTTGCAACTGTGACTTATTAAACTGATAGTTCGGTAATTTTCACATCTATCAACACCTGCTTTCTTTGGGATTGGAATTATTATATTCTTCTTGAAGTCTGAGGGTATTTCGCCTGTCTCATACATCTTGCTCACCAGATGGTAGCGTTTTGTCATGACTGGCTCTCCCAAGGCCATCAGTAGTTCTAATGGAATGTTATCTACTCCCGGGGCCTTGTTTCGACACAGGTCTTTCAGTGCTCTGTCAAACTCTTCAAGCAGTATCATATCTCCCATTTCATCTCCATCTACCTCCTCTTCCATTTCCATAATATAGTCCTCAAGTACATCGCCCTTGTACAGACCCTCTATATACTCCTTCCACCTTTCTGCTTTCCCTTCTTTGCTTAGAACTGGGTTTCGATCTGAGCTCTTGATATTCATACAAGTGGTTGTCTTTTCTCCAAAGGTCTCTTTAATTTTGCTGTAGGCAGTATCTATCGTACCCCTAGTGAGATAAGCCTCTACATCCTTACATTTGTCCTCTAGCCATTCCTGCTTAGCCATTTTGCACTTCCCATCGATCTCATTTTTGAGACGTTTGTATTCCTTTTTGCCTGCTTCATTTACTGCATTTTTATATTTTCTCCTTTCATCAATTAAATTCAATATTTCTTCTGTTGCCCAAGGAGTTCTACTAGCCCTCATCTTTTTACCTACTTGATCCTCAGCTGCAGCCCGCATCTCGTGGTCGTGCGGTAGTGTTCTCGCTTCCCACGCCCGGGTTCCCGGGTTCGATCCCCGGCGGGGTCAGGGATTTTCTCTGCCTCGTGATGGCTGGGTGTTGTGTGATGTCCTTAGGTTAGTTAGGTTTAAGTAGTTCTAAGTTCCAGGGGACTGATTACCATAGATGTTAAGTCCCATAGTGCTCAGAGCCATTTGAACCATTTGAACCTCTGCTGCCTTCACTACTTCATCCCTCAAAGCTACCCATTCTTCTTCTACTGTATTTCTTTCCCCCATTCCTGTCAATTGTTCCCTTATGCTCTCCCTGAAACTCTGTACAATTTCTGGTTCTTTCAGTTTATCCAGGTCCCATCTCCTTAAATTCCCACCTTTTTGCAGTTTCTTCAGTTTTAATCTACAGTTAATAACCAATAGATTGTGGTCAGAGTCCACATCTGCCCCTGTAAATGTCTTACAATTTAAAACCTGGTTCCTAAATCTCTGTCTTACCGTTATATAATCTATCTGAAACCTGTCAGTATCTCCAGGCTTCTTCCATGTATACAACCTTCTTTTATGATTCTTGAACCAAGTGTTAGCTATGATTAAGTTGTGCTCTGTGCAAAATTCTACCAACCGGCTTCCTCTTTCATTTCTTACCCCCAATCCATATTTACCTACTACGTTTCCTTCTCTCCCTTTTCCTACTACTGAATTCCAGTCACCCATGACTATTAAATTTTCGTCTCTCTTCACTATCTGAATAATTTCTTTTATTTCATCATACATTTCTTCAATTTCTTCGTCATCTGCAGAGCTTGTTGGCATATAAACTTGTACTACTGTAGTAGGCGTGGGCTTCGTGTCTATCTTGGCCACAATAATGCGTTCACTATGCTGTTTGTAGTAGCTTACCCGCATTCCTATTTTTTTATTCATTATTAAACCTACTCCATGTATCACCCCTATTTGACTTTGTATTTATAACCCTGTATTCGCCCAACCAAAAGTCTTGTTCCTGCTGCCACCGAACGTCACTAATTCCCACTATATCTAACTTTAACCTATCCATTTCCCTTTTTAAATTTTCTAACCTACCTGCTCTATTAAGGGATCTGACATTCCGCGCTCCGATCCGTAATCCGTAGAACGCCAGTTTTCTTTCTCCTGATATCAACATCCTCTTGAGTAGTCCCCGCCCGGAGATCCGAAAGGGGGACTATTTTTCCTCCGGAATATTTTACCCAAGAGGACGCCATCATCATTAACCATACAGCAAAGCTGAATGCCCTCGGGAAAAATTACGGCTGTAGTTTCCCCTTGCTTTCAGCCGTTTGCAGTACCAGCATCAAGGCCGTTGTGGTTAGCGTTACAAGGCCAGATCAGTCAATCATCCAGACTGTTGCCCCTGCAACTACTGAAAAGGCTGCTGCCCCTCTTCAGGAACCACACATTTGTCTGGCCTCTCAACAGATACCCCTCCATTGTGGTTACACCTACGGTACGGCTATCTGTATCGCTGAGGCACGCAAGCCTCTCCACCAACGGCAAGGTCCATGGTTCATGGGGGGAGGATTAGCCAAGTAAGTGCATTTAAATATCTTGGAAACACAGTAACTGAAGGCTTGAGGTATCACCAAGAGGAGAAAACTCGAATTGCCATAGCGGAGGAAGCATTCAACAGAAAGAGGAGACTCTTATGTGGCTAATTAGATAAAGGACTAAGGAAAAGGCTTGGCAAATGTTTTATCTGGAGTGTGGCACTATATGGGGCAGAAACATGGACGCTGAGACGAGAGGATGAAAAAAGATTAGAAGCGTTTGAGATGTGGAT
Source organism: Schistocerca nitens (assembly GCF_023898315.1). Lineage (NCBI taxonomy): Eukaryota > Metazoa > Arthropoda > Insecta > Orthoptera > Acrididae > Schistocerca > Schistocerca nitens. Next base: position 510,028,055 of record NC_064615.1, read on the forward strand.
GTGGAGTAGAATGGAGAGAATAAGCTGGATGGAAAGATTGAGTAATGAAAGAGTATTGGAGAGATTTGGTGAGAGAAGATGTCCGCTGAAGGTTGTAAGATAAAGGAAAAAGAACTGGTTGGGGGCATTCATTGAAAAGGGGAGCTTGCTAGCAGATGCTTTGGAAGGATTGGTTTGTGGGAGAAGACTGAGAGGATGGAGATACAAGATGATAGATGACATAAAGGGAAGAGGAAATTATGCAGACCTGAAGAGGATGGCAGAAGACCGGACAGCCTGGAGAACCACCATGTGAAAACCTGCCTTTTGGCAGAACACTGATGATGATGATGAATTTAACTACTATCAATCAGCTGACTCAAATCTGTATTTTCACGCTTATAAAAATACCAGTAACTCTCTATCAACTGCCGTGTGAAATACAACGATTTCACGCATGTATATGTTTATGAAGTCGTATCTCCTGAACTATGTGCCGTACAATGATCAAATTTTGCTGTTACATTCAGTGGAATGCATGGATAGTGACTGCAAAGTGCATTGAGAATAGAATTAATAGTAAAGAAGTAAGAAGTTCAAACGTCATGCTTGACTGTGAAGTTTGACTGAATGAACAGTAAAGTTGGGAGTTGTTAAGTGTCCTCATTCTCAAATACTGTGTGAATGGTCTGGGTAATTTGCGTGCAGTGAGTTACGCTGCCTCAAGGCATAAACACAGTTTCTACCTATAATATCTGTCTTAGTGTGTTAAACCTTTGACACAGGATTATACCTCTTATTTAGTAGATTATATCAGCATTTTCATTTTTTAAAGTCAGCAGTAATTACGAGGACATTGAAAATCAAACTTTTGTTGCCCCTGGAAGCCCCTGCAACCGGGACCGTTCTCCAGGTTAGTCGTTCAGTAATATTGACTTGGCAGTTGCTTAAGCATGAACGGCACCTTCCTGATTTCGTTCACTAATTCGTTTCTCACTTTCTACACCACCTAGATGACAACTGATAACCGAACTAAGCAATATCAACCCTATACTGCAATTGTGACCAACGAAATTTACAATTGCCCTCGGACTGAACTCAACAATGCACCAAATACTACGCCAGTGAAGGTGTGGCTGACTACTGGCTTACTATATCTCTGTTGCTGTGGCGGTTGGTTAGTATGTGCTAATGAGCTATAGCACACTGTAAATATTGCACTAAAATTATGCATTTCTCTTCTAAAGCGAGCTAAAATTATGCAATTTTTCTTCGAATGCGAGCCGGAAACGACACTAAAATTACGACGTTTCTCTTCGAATGCATCCTTGTATTCAAATAAAACAAACGAAAACATGTTTTGTAGTGCTCTCTCTGTAATAGCTAGAAAGCAGTGTCGATTGCTCAAATGATGGTCAGCCGCACCACAGTCAACTCAGAGAAGGGATGCAGCTGTTTATTCTTGGCTGTGCATTCTCTGATATGACGCCATTCCTTCAGGCACTATGAGTGCTACGATACTACAGAACCAGGTCAGAATTTTTTTTTTGCAAGTGCGTGTAACGTATTGTGCAAATGTAGAGTATGACAGATTCTTGAGCAGCTGTTGACATAACGGAGCCGTGATCAAGTGGTCATGCACACTGACTGCTAATTTGCCAGCTTGCTTTTCATTCCCACTGCTATCATTTTTTATCTTGTTCCTCACAATATCAAAAGATTAGCTATAAAATTTAAATGAACACTCTAAGGAAAAAAAGACTCACCGTGAAGGAATTATCCAAATGGGACGGAAATTGGTAGATGTGATGTGCATGTACATACACACAGATGAATACATTTTCAGAAAAATTGGATGATTTATTCAAGAGAAAGAGCTTCACAAATTGAGCAAATCAATAACGTATTTGTGAACCTCTGGCCATTATGCAAGCACTTATTCGGCTTGGCATTGATTGACAGAGTTGTTCAATGTCCGTCTGAAAGATGCCGTGCCACATTCTCTTCAGTTGGCGCTTTAGATCGTCAAAATCCCGAGCTGGTCGGAGGGCCCTGCCAAACGCTCCGAAAGTGCTCAACTAGGGAGAGATCCGACGATCTTTCTGGCCAAGGTAGGGTTTCGTAAGCAAGAAGACAAGCATCAGAAATTCTCGCTGTGTGCTGGTGGGCATTCTCTTGTTGTATTATAGGCACGTAATGGCTTGCCATGAAGGGCAACGAAACGGGGCGTAGAACGTCGTTGACGTACTGTTTTGCTGTGAGGGTCCGGTGGATAACAACGAAAGGGGTCCTACTATGAAATGTAATGGCAGCACAGGCCATCATTCCCAGTTGTCGGGCCGTATGGCGGGCGGCAATCGGATTGACATCGCACCGTTGTCTGGGGCGCCTCCAGGCAAGTTTTCGCTTCTCATCGGGTCAGTCCGAAGCGAGACTCGCTACTGAAGACAATTCTACTCCAATCAAAGAGTTTCCAGGCCGAAGACGTGTCTAGAGACGCCCAGCACAGCGCCCAAATACCGGCCTGATTGCCGCCTGCCGTACTGTCGACAATCAGGAATAGTGATCTCGCGGCCATTAAATTTCATAGCAGGATACCTTACTTTGTCATCCGCAGCACCCTTACAGCACAGCGGTACGTCGGCGATATTCAACGCCCCGTTTCGTTGCCCTTCATGTCAAACCATTCCAGGGTGGTTCAAATGGCTCTGAGCACTATGGGACTTAACTGCTAAGGTCATCAGTCCCCCAGAACTACTTAAACCAAACTAACCTAAGGACATCACACACATCCATGCCCGAGGCAGGATTCGAACCTGCGACCATAGCGGACGCGCGGTTCCAGACTGTAGCGCCTACAACCGCTCGTCCACCAAGGCCGGCCAAACCATTCCAGGCTTGCAATTCAACAAGAGAACGGCTACCCGCATATGGTGAGAGTTTCACACTGTTGGTCTTCCTGCTTGTCGAACCCTACCCTGCCAGCAACATCGCCGGATCTCTCCCCAGTTCATAAAATCGGAGCATTACGGTCAGGGCCCTCCAACCATTTCCGGATTTCGACGTCGAACACACCAATTGGACTGAAATTTGCACGATGTCCCTCAGGACAGCCAACAAATCTATCAGCCAATGTCAAGCCGAATAAGTGCTTGCATAAGGGCAGAGAAGGACCAATGCGTTATTGACTTGCTCAATTTGTGAAGTTCTTTCTCTTGAATAAATCATCCATCTTTTTCTGAAATTATAATCATTTGTTTGTATGTGCATGTACATAACATCTACTAATTTCCATCCCACTCGGATGATTCCTTCTTGGTGCCAGTTTTCTTGTCTTAGAGTGTATTTAAACAATTCAGTTTATATACATAAAATAAATACCCTCAATTTAGTTACGATTACTATCCAGTAAATCATATTATAGCACAAAATTTTGCATGAGCCCTCACTGCCATATTGTCAAATTGCATGCTTTCTTTCGTGACCAGGACTATAGAAAATACAAACACCGATTGAGGTCTCTCGGCGCCGCATTACATTTAGGTGTCTTAAGCCCAGGAGTAGCTGGCTTCTGTGTAAATCCGGCTCTGACTGTACATCCAACCCGAGGCATTTGGATCTACAAGCTGGCACTTGAACGCAGAGCCACCGAACCACATTCACATCAACATCTACACCTACATTGATACTCTGCAAACCACTGTGAAATGCTAGTACATTGATTGTTTAAGGAAGGACACTCATGAAATTTACCGAAAATGTCAATTTTCCTTTTATTTTTTATTTATTAGTAGAACCCACGGACTTAAAGTTCCCAAAGTTTCACTGATGAAATCGAATCCGAGGTGCCAGAAAAATAATTAAATGTGTGACGCAACCTTCCTGCTACGCCCACTTTTTGAAGTGACGCTTCAATATTAGTTCGGTGAACAACGATTTCGTCGATTACTTTCACGCAAACTTACACGGGGTACATGTAGGAGGCTGTGATACACACATCCAAAAAAGTTTTCCATCACCCCGGTTCCCAGAACTCCTGATGATACACGGTGACTATGGATATTGTATCACAGACACAGTCTCTTTGTTCAGAGATGTCACTAAACCTGCCGGTCGGTGTGGCCGAGCGATTCTAGGCGCTTCAGTCTGGAACTGCGCGACCGCTACGGTCGCAGGTTCGAATCCTGCCTCGGGCCTGGATGTGTGTGATGTCCTTAGGTTAGTTAGGTTTAAGTAGTTGTAAGTTCTAGGGGACTGATGACCTCAGATGTTAGGTCCCATAGTGCTCAGAGCCATTTGAACCATTTTTTTTGGTCACTAAACCCACCCACAGACGTAAACAACCATGCATGAGCAGCGCCTTTTTGACGGAGGGGGTTCGACAGCAGATCAGTTCCAGTCATTCCACCATGAAGGAGGTACACAGCTCGTGTTGTGTTGTCTGTAGTTCAGCCATGCCTGGACAGTCAATATCACGGTTCGATCGCGTCCGCATTGTTACTTTGTGCCAGGAAGTTCTCTCAACAATGGCAATGTCCAGGCGTCTCGGACATGGAGGAGAGACAGAGAGAGAGAGGAACTGTCGATGACATGCCTCGCTCAGGACGCCCAAGGGCTACTACTGCAGTGCATGACCGCTAACTACGGATTATGGCTCGGAGGAACCCTGACAGCAACGTCACCATGTTGAATAATGCTTTTCATGCAGCCACACGACGTCGTGTTGCGACTCAAACTGTGTGCAATAGGCTGCATGATGCGTACCTTCACTCCCGACGTCCATGGCGAGGTCCATCTTTGCAACCACGACACCATGCAGTGCGCTACAGAAGGGCCCAACATGCCGAATGGACCGCTCAGGATTGGCATCATGTTCTCTTCACCGATGAGGTAGCACATGCCTTCAACCAGACAATGGTCGGATACGTGTTTGGAGGCAACCCGGTCAGGCTGAACGTCTTAGACACACTGTCCAGCGAGTGCAACAAGATGGAGGTTCCTTGCTGTTTTGGGGTGTCATTATGTGGGGCCGACGTACGCTTCTGGTGGTCATGGAAGCCGGCGAAACGGCTGTACGATACGGGAATGCCATCCTCCAACCGTGCACGTCTTGTGAATGACTTCCTTCAGAATAAATATATCGCTCGAACAGAGTGGCCAGCCTCTTCTCCAGACATGAACCCTCTCGAACATGCCTGGGATAGATTTAAAAGGGCTGTTTATGGACGACTTAACCCACCAACAACTGTGAGGGATCTACGCCGAATCGTCGTTGAGGAGTGGGACAATCTGGACCAACAGTGCCTTGATGAACTTGTGGGCAGTATGCCACGACGAATACAGGCATGCCTGGCAAGAGGACGTGCTAGTGGGTATTAGAGGTACTGGTGTGCACAGCAATCTGGACCATCACTTCTGAAGGTCTCGTTGTATGGTGGTACAACATGCGATGTGTGGTTTTCAAGAGCAATAAAAAGGGCAGAAATGATGTTTATGTTGATCTCTATTCCAATTTTCTGTGCAGGTTCCGGAACTCTCGGAACCGAGGTGATGCAAAACTTTTTCTGATGTATGTATATACACTTTGGTTTTATATATCAACTGTGATTCTATTCCGTATCAGGAACAATAACGAACCAGCTGCTATGTTTATGAGGAAGCAATCCTTGTTTTGTCACATTTTCGTCTGCAACAGTTGTCAGAATTGGAACATATGATGCGTTTCTTGTACGTAGGGGCTACGAAAGAGAGAAGGGGCTTTAAGTTTGTAAATTTTACTCAAGACATCTTGAGAAAAATAAATTTAGAGCACCTCTCTGCAGCTGAAAAGACCTGGTAAGGAAAAGACGGCAGGAAAAAGAAACCATAAGAGAAGCCTTCCCCCCATGAACCATGGACCTTGCCGTTGGTGGGGAGGCTTGCGTGCCTCAGCGATACAGATGGCCGTACCGTAGGTGCAACCACAACGGAGGGGTATCTGTTGAGAGGCCAGACAAATATGTGGTTCCTGAAGAGGGGCAGCAGCCTTTTCAGTAGTTGCAGGGGCAACAGTCTGGATGATTGACTGATCTGGCCTTGTAACATTAACCAAAACGGCCTTGCTGTGCTGGTACTGCGAACGGCTGAAAGCAAGGGGAAACTACAGCCGTAATTTTTCCCGAGGACATGCAGCTTTACTGTATGATTAAATGATGATGGCGTCCTCTTGGGTAAAATATTCAGGAGGTAAAATAGTCCCCCATTCGGATCTCCGGGAGGGGAGACAACTCAAGAGGATGTCGTTATCAGGAGAAACAAAACTGGCGTTCTACGGATCGGAGCGTGGAATGTCAGATCCCTTAATCGGGCAGGTAGGTTAGAAAATTTAAAAATGGAGATGGATAGGTTAAAGTTACATATAGTGGGAATTAGTGAAGTTCGGTGGCAGGAGGAACAAGACTTTTGGTCAGGTGATTACAGGGTTATAAATACAAAATCAAATAGAGGTAATGCAGGAGTAGGTTTAATAATGAATAAAAAAATAGGAGTGCGGGTTAGCTACTACAAACAGCATAGTGAACGCATTATTGTGGCCAAGATAGACACAAAGCCCACGCCTACTACAGTAGTACAAGTTTATATGCCAACTAGCACTGCAGATGATGAAGAAATTGATGAAATGTATGACGAGATAAAAGAAATTATTCAGGTAGTGAAGGGAGACGAAAATTTAATAGTCATGGGTGACTGGAATTCGTCAGTAGGAAAAGGGAGAGAAGGAAACATAGTAGATGAATATGGATTGGGGGTAAGAAATGAAAGAGGAAGCCGCCTTGTAGAATTTTGCACAGAGCATAACTTAATCATAGCTAACACTTGGTTCAAGAATCATAAAAGAAGGTTGTATACCTGGAAGAATCCTGGAGATACTAAAAGGTTTCAGATAGATTATATAATGGTAAGACAGAGATTTAGGAACCAGGTTTTAAATTGTAAGACATTTCGAGAGGCAGATATGAAATCTGACTACAATCTCTTGGTTATGAACTGCAGATTGAAACTGAAGAAACTGCAAAAAGTTGGGAATTTAAGGAGATGGGACCTGGATAAACTGAAGGAACGAGAAGTTGTAGAGAGTTTCAGGGAGAGCATAAGGGAACAACTGACAGGAAAGGGGGAAAGAAATACAGTAGAAGGAGAATGGGTAGCTCTGAGGGATGAAGTAGTGAAAGCAGCAGACGATCAAGTAGGTAAAAAGACGAGGACTAATAGAAATCCTTGGGTAACAGAAGAAATATTGAATTTAATTGATGAAAGGAGAAAATATAAAAATGCAGTAAATGAAGCAGGCAAAAAGGAATACAAACGTCTCAAAAATGAGATCGACAGGAAGTGCAAAATGGCTAAGCAGGGATGGCTAGAGGAGAAATGTAAGGATGTAGAGGCTTATCTCTCTAGGGGTAAGAAAGATACTGCCTACAGCAAAATTAAAGAGACCTTTGGAGATAAGAGAACCACTTGTATGAATATCAAGAGCTCAGATGGCAACCCAGTTCTAAGCAAAGAAGGGAAGGCAGAAAGGTGGAAGGAGTATATAGAGGGTTTATACAAGGGCGATGTACTTGAGGACAATATTATGGAAATGGAAGAGGATGTAGATGAAGATGAAATGGGAGATACGATACTGCGTGAAGAGTTTGACAGAGCACTGAAAGACCTCAGTCGAAACAAGGCCCCGGGAGTAGACAACATTCCATTAGAACTACTGATGGCCTTGGGAGAGCCAGTCCTGACAAAACTCTACCATCTGGTGAGCAAGATGTATGAGACAGGTGAAATACCCTCAGACTTCAAGAAGAATATAATAATTCCAATCCCAAAGAAAGGAGGTGTTGACAGATGTGAAAATTACCGAACTATCAGTTTAATAAGTCACAGCTGCAAAATACTAACGCGAATTCTTTACAGGCGAATGGAAAAACTGGTAGAAGCGGACCTCGGGGAAGATCAGTTTGGATTCCGTAGAAATGTTGAAACACGTGAGGCAATACTAACCTTACGACTTATCTTAGAAGAAAGATTAAGAAAAGGCAAACCTACGTTTCTAGCATTTGTAGACTTAGAGAAAGCTTTTGACAATGTTGACTGGAATACTCTCTTTCACATTCTGAAGGTGGCAGGGGTAAAATACAGGGAGCGAAAGGCTATTTACAATTTGTACAGAAACCAGATGGCAGTTATAAGAGTCGAGGGGCATGAAAGGGAAGTAGTGGTTGGGAAAGGAGTGAGACAGTGTTGTAGCCTCTCCCCGACGTTATTCAATCTGTATATTGAGCAAGCAGTAAAGGAAACAAAAGAAAAATTCGGTGTAGGTATTAAAATTCATGGAGAAGAAGTAAAAACTTTGAGGTTCGCCGATGACATTGTAATTCTGTCAGAGACAGCAAAGGACTTGGAACAGCAGTTGAACGGAATGGACAGTGTCTTGAAAGGAGGACATAAGATGAACATCAACAAAAGCAAAACGAGGATAATGGAATGTAGTCATATTAAATCGGGTGATGCTGAGGGAATTAGATTAGGAAATGAGACACTTAAAGTAGTAAAGGAGTTTTGCTATTTAGGGGTAAAATAACTGATGATGGTCGAAGTAGAGAGGATATAAAATGTAGATTGGCAATGGCAAGGAAAGCGTTTTTGATGAAGAGAAATTTGTTAACATCGAATATAGATTTAAGATTCAGGAAGTCATTTCTGAAAGTATTTGTATGGAGTGTAGCCATGTATGGAAGTGAAACATGGACGATAACTAGTACGGACAAGAAGAGAATAGGAGCTTTCGAAATGTGGTGCTACAGAAGAACGCTGAAGATAAGGTGGGTAGATCACGTATCTAATGAGGAGGTATTGAATAGGATTGGGGAGAGGAGAAGTTTGTGGCACAACTTGACTAGAAGAAGGGATCGGTTGGTAGGACATGTTGTGAGGCATCAAGGGATCACAAATTTAGCATTGGAGGGCAGCGTGGAGGGTAAAAATCGTAGAGGGAGACCAAGAGATGAATACACTAAGCAGATTCAGAAGGATGTAGGTTGCAGTAGGTACTGGGAGCTGTAGAAGCTTGCACAGGATAGAGTAGCATGGAGAGCTGCATCAAACCAGTCTCAGGACTGAAGACCACAACAACAACAACAACAGGAGAAGCCTTGAAGGGAAATGGGACCCTGTGTACAATTCTGTGGCCTTCTGAATAGGTGACATAAGAAAAGCGTTAGATTGAAGTTCGATTGCATGTCCGGAAAACTAGGTTTTTTTGAAGTTTACGTACATTTTTCTCAGAATCTATGGAGGCTATAATTATGAAATTTTGTATACACTCCTGGAAATTGAAATAAGAACACCGTGAATTCATTGTCCCAGGAAGGGGAAACTTTATTGACACATTCCTGGGGTCAGATACATCACATGATCACACTGACAGAACCACAGGCACATAGACACAGGCAACAGAGCATGCACAATGTCGGCACTAGTACAGTGTATATCCACCTTTCGCAGCAATGCAGGCTGCTGTTCTCCCATGGAGACGATCGTAGAGATGCTGGATGTAGTCCTGTGGAATGGCTTGCCATGCCATTTCCACCTGGCGCCTCAGTTGGACCAGCGTTCGTGCTGGACGTGCAGACCGCGTGAGACGACGCTTCATCCAGTCCCAAACATGCTCAATGGGGGACAGATCCGGAGATCTTGCTGGCCAGGGTAGTTGACTTACACCTTCTAGAGCACGTTGGGTGGCACGGGATACATGCGGACGTGCATTGTCCTGTTGGAACAGCAAGTTCCCTTGCCGGTCTAGGAATGGTAGAACGATGGGTTCGATGACGGTTTGGATGTACCGTGCACTATTCAGTGTCCCCTCGACGATCACCAGTGGTGTACGGCCAGTGTAGGAGATCGCTCCCCACACCATGATGCCGGGTGTTGGCCCTGTGTGCCTCGGTCGTATGCAGTCCTGATTGTGGCGCTCACCTGCTCGGCGCCAAACACGCATACGACCATCATTGGCACCAAGGCAGAAGCGACTCTCATCGCTGATGACGACACGTCTCCATTCGTCCCTCCATTCACGCCTGTCGCGACACTACTAGAGGCGGGCTGCACGATGTTGGGGCGTGAGCGGAAGACGGCCTAACGGTGTGCGGGACCGTAGCCCAGCTTCATGGAGACGGTTGCGAATGGTCCTCGCCGATACCTCAGGAGCAACAGTGTCCCTAATTTGCTGGGAAGTGGCGGTGCGGTCCCCTACGGCACTGCGTAGGATCCTACGGTCTTGGCGTGCATCCGTGCGTCGCTGCGGTCCGGTCCCATGTCGACGGGCACGTGCACCTTCCGCCGACCACTGGCGACAACATCGATGTACTGTGGAGACCTCACGCCCCACGTGTTGAGCAATTCGGCGGTACGTCCACCCGGCCTCCCGCATGCCCACTATACGCCCTCGCTCAAAGTCCGTCAACTGCACATACGGTTCACTTCCACGCTGTCGGGGCATGCTACCAGTGTTAAAGACTGCGATGGAGCTCCGTAAGCCACGGCAAACTGGCTGACACTGACGGCGGCGGTGTACAAATGCTGCGCAGCTAGCGCCATTCGACGGCCAACACCGCGGTTCCTGGTGTGTCCGCTGTGCCGTGCGTGTGATCATTGCTTGTACAGCCCTCTCGCAGTGTCCGGAGCAAGTATGGTGTGTCTGACACACCGGTGTCAATGTGTTCTTTTTTCCATTTCCAGGAGTGTATTTATTTCTATAAACACACTAAATGTCATCGCAAGGGAAAATTTGAAATTCTGTATGTAAGCTGAGATAAGGGGTGAAGTGCTTGGAATTTTGCATGAATTTTATATGATACTTATAGAACCATAATTAAAAATTATTAAAATTCTCCTTTTCGGTATGTTGAAAAAAATCTCATTCGAGAAACTTACTATGAGCAAAGAAAGTAAGAAGAGATAATTTTGTAGAAATCTCTTGAATAGTTTCTGAGGAAAGGGTACATATATTATTTTTTGAAAATAAAATTTTTAAATTCCATAAAAAGTTATGTATATATAATCCAAGGAAGTTAATAGCAAGCTTGGTACCAAATGTCATTGATAAATCGTCAAAATTGTGGATTGGGCGTTTTTTAAATAGTTGTAGTTTTCGTGAACATCTCCCTTTAAACGCCGCTATGTGTGCTGTAATTTATCTTATCTTGTCTTCACGATCCCTATGTGAGCGATACGTAGGGGCTTGTAGTGTATTCCTCGAGTCGTCATTTAAATACTGATCTTCAAGCTTTGTGAGCAAGCTTTCTTGGGAGAGTTTACGTTTCTCTTCAGGAGTCTGCCAGTTCACTTTCTTCAGCATTTTGTGACAGTGTCCCACGGATCTAACAAACCTGGGTCCATTGGTGTTGCCCTTCTCTGTATATGCGTTCAATATCCCCTGTTAGTCCTGTTTGGTCCGGGTAGCACACACTTGAGTAGTATTATAGGATGGGTCACACGAGTGATTTTTAAGCAGTATCCTTTGTAGACTGATTGCATTTCGCCAGTATTCTACCAATAAACTGAAGTCTATCACCTGCTTTACCCAAGACTGAGTTTACATGATCATTCCATGTCACATCCCTGCAAAGTGTTACAGCCAGGTGTATGAATCAACCGTTTCCAGCCGTGACTCACTGATACTATAGTCATAGGATCTTACGTTTTTTCGTTTTGTGAAGTGCACTGTTTTACTTTTCTGAACATTTAAAGCGGGCTGACAATCTTTGCACCACATTGAATCCTATAGAGATGTGACTGAATATTTATGCAGCTTCTTCTAGACAGTATTTCATTGTAGACAAATACATCATCTGCAGAAAAGTCTGAGGTTAGTATTCATGTTCTCCTCAAGCTCATTAATATACAATATCAACATCAAGCGTCTCGACACGCTTCTCTAGGGCACACATGATGTTACTTCTACATCTGTGAGTGACTCTCCGTCCAAGATAACTTACTGTGCATTCCCGCCAAAAAATCCACAGTCTAGTCACAAACTGCGCTTGGTGCCCCATACGACCGTACTTTTGATAGTTGGCTCAGACGTTATATGAAAAAATTGAGAAATACAATAATTCACATATTGGGATAACCTTTGTAGTGTTTTACAGAATGATATGTAATACTACAATATTCAGACTAAAGAGCAACGACGATAGAACGGAATGCTGCGGCAATCCTTCACCCGGATCCGTCTCCTTGGGTAAGTTTGCCAGTTTCGTTACTGGAATTGACGGTACAGCTCGGCGTGAATAGCGCACACTGACGTACGGCGATTGGAGTGCGGACAGAAAGCGACCGTTATCTCTTGCGTCCGCTGTTGCTGGCGTCACGGAGGGTTGACAGGCTACGGGAGGGGAACGGAGCGGATATGTACGTAGCCTAGCCGCCGACCGGCGCTGTGTACAGGGCGTGAGGGCACGGAATTACGCAAGGAAAGGACTAATAAAAGTAACCATTCATTTTCATGGAAGCACTGACGCAATCAATACTGCTTTTACACGTCTTTGAGATGCTCTCTCAGGCGCACCTTGCAGTTACAGGCTCTAAGGCGGAGCCTTACCAAAATACACACTGAAATATATTTTCAGTAATGTTTAAAAGAATGTAAACCATCGGATGCATTTCGCATATTCCCCACACAGATTTATGCACTGACAGTCAAACCTTTTGGAACTCTTGATGTTTTTTCTAACAAGTAGTAGCTAGCCTTAAGGTTGGGCCTTGGAATACCGCTTATTCTGTGTTACACTATCATATTTCTTTGACAGAGAAATGTGATATGCTAAATCTCATGTTAGTAAACTGTCGAAGTGTCTGCAGCAAGTAGTAATGCCAATATTCTATTAGGGACCGAAAGCTGGTTGAAACCAGACATATGTAGTAGTGAAATTTTCAAATCGGATTGGACAATGTTTAGGAAGGATAGGACTGATGCTACGGGAGGTGGTGTGTTCATTGCAGTTAAAAGCTCTTTAAACGCAGTTGAGATCGAGACTGGGTTGGACTGTGAAATAGTCTGGATAAAGCTGTCAATCAGACAAGGAGTGACCAGCATCCGCAACAAACGTCGCAGAACGTTTCAGGGAAAGTCTTGAGTATATAAGAAACAAATATCCAAATTATTCATTAGTTACAGGTGAAGACTTTAATCTGGCGTCCATTGACTGGGGAAATTACACGTTTATCACAGGGGACAGAAGCAAAGACTCGTGTGAATTTATTCTAGGGAGCGCTCTCAACATGCAACCTTGAGCAATTGGTTGGAAAAGCAACTCGAGAAGGGAACATATTAGATATCTTGGTGACAAACAGACCTGATCTTCTTGAGGAAGTTAATCTAGAAGAAGGTATTAGCGACCATAATGTCGTTGTGGCTTCTATGTCAGAGGTGGAAATTGCAAAAAACAAAAAAAAAAAACAAAAAAAAAACAATCAGCGTAGAGTTTTCTTGTTCGGGAAAGCAAATAAAAGTGTCATTAATGAATATCTTCATAGTCAGCTCCAAGTATTCACCGCGGGACACAAAGATATTGAGCATCTTTGGTCGGAATTTAAAGGTATTGTCCACCAAGTGCTAGAGAAACATGTGCCTAGTAAAAATGTAGGAGATGGAAAGGATCCACCTTGGTTCAACAAACATATTAGGAAGTTCGTTGCACAGTCGTTTTAAACGTAATCACTGCCCCGCTGACAAACAGAAATTATGCGAAATGAAAGCAGCTGTCAAAAGGTCAAGGAGAGATTCTTTTAACGAATTTGAAAGCAATACTTTATCTGCAGATTCTAAAAATACCCCCAAAAACTTTTGGTCGTAAGTAAAATCTATGAACGCTATACATAATTCAATACCTTCTCTTGCTGACAATACGGCTAATGTAAGGGACGATGATAAACAGAAGGCCGAAATTCTAAATCTAGCTTTCAAAAACCGGTTTACGGTAGAGGACTGCAGCACCATTCCCCCTTTCAATCATCGAACAAACGCAAGAATGGCTGACATAGTGTTTAGTGTATCTGGGATTGTAAAACAGTTAAGATCCTTAGACGCCAGGAAGGCATCTGGCCCAGTCGGTATCCCCGTAAGATTTGATGTTGACTTTGCTACAAATATAACACCATTATCATCCATCATCTTCTCACAGACCACTGGAACAGCGGAAAGTTCCACGGGACTGGAAGAAGGTTCAGGTCATAGCAATCTATAAAAATGGTAGAAAATCGGATGCCCATAATTACCGGCCAATCTCACTTGCATCACTTGAATCATGGAACATATTTTATGTTCAGACATAATGACCTTTCTAGACTCTGAGAAGCTCATCTGCAGAAACCAGCACGGTTTTAGGAAACAGCGGTCATGCGAGATACAGCTGGCCTTCTTTGTTCATGATGTACAACAGGCTCTAGATAATGGCTCCCAGGTTGATGCAGTATTCCTTGATTTCAGAAGGCGTTCGGCTCTGTTCCGCACTGTCGCTTGCTCCAAAAAGTGCGCCCTTACGGTCTATTCGATGATATATGCGGTTGGATAGAAAGTTTTCTAACAGACAGTGAGCAGTATGTCGTCCTGAATGGGGAGACTTCAACAGAAACAAGCGTAACATCAAGTGTGCTCCAGGGCAGCGTAATAGGTACGCTGCTTTTTACGATTTACATAAACGAAACGGTTGATGGTATTGACAGCGGCATTAGACTATTTGCCGATGATGATGTAGTCTACAGGAAAGTAGTATCACACGAAAGTTGTGAACAAATCAATGAGGATTTGTAGAAAATAAATGCATGTTGTAATGACTGGCAGTTATCTCTCAATATTAGTAAGTGTAACCTCCTGCGTATAACAAAGAAAAAAATCCCCATTAATGTATGACTACAAAATAAATGCCCAGTCGTTGGAAACGGTAACATCCGTCAAGTATCTGGGTGTGACTATTCGAAGTGACCTCAAATGGCACGATCAGATTACACAAGTAACTGGTACGGCGAACTCTAGATTGCGGTTTATTGGTAGAATCCTGAAGCGATGCAGTCATCCAACAAAGGAGATTGCTTACAATACTTTAGTTCGTCCAGTCAGAGTATTGTTAGTCTGTGTGGGACCTTACCAGTTGGGTCTGATTCAAGAGATTGAGAAGGTCCAAAGAAGAGCGGTAAGATTCGTGACTGGTACATTTAGCCATCGCGAGAGCGTTACAAATCTCATAGAAAGTTTGAAGTGGGACACACTTGTAGATAGACAACGCGCTAAACGGAAAGGGCTGCTCACTAAATTCCAAAATCCGACCTTCGCCGAGGATGTAGAGCATATATTATTATCACCAGCTTCCAAATCGCGCAATGATCACCATTCAAAGGTAAGGGAAGTTAGAGCTCGTACTCAGGCGTTCAGACAGTCGTTTTTCCCTCGCGCAATCCGCGAGTGGAACAGAGGGGGGAGGGGGGGGATGACTTTGGCACGAATAGTGCCCTCCGCCACATACCGCTTGGTGGCTAGCGGAGTATATAAGTATGCAGATGTAGATGTAGAACGTACCAGCACATTATAAGGATCTCTCGGAAACGACTTGTAGGAAATAGGGAAACGTCATATGGTGATTACAGAATATTCTTATTTCGTTCGTTATGACATCGTGTTATGAAAGTACACCGTTTTAAGGCAATCGTGCATTGACAATATATCAAAATGCGTCCTTCTCCATACAATTAGGTATTATTAAAAGTTGATGAATGACATATCGGTGATTAGTGCGTGTAAAATTTAGAAATTTGTGGTAATGTCTTATGGGACCAAACTGTTGAGATCATCAGTCCCTAAGCTACTTAATCGAACTTAAACTAACTTACGCTAAGGAAACACACACACCCATGCCCGAGGGAGGACTCGAACCTCCGGCGGGGGGAGCCGCTCGGACCGGGACAAGGCGCCCTAGATCGCTCGACTACCCCGCGCGGCTAAGTGCTTTTAAAGGATAGCACAATATAATATAACAGACGTAAGTGCGGAAGCGTATGGTACTCTAATGGATAAAGACGCAGATTGATGATGTGAAAAACAGGTAGTTCGCGTCCTGTTTTCCTCATAATTTTTGATTGACATACACAAAAGAGGTCCCCCTATTTCAGGAGTGAGTTTGTTCCATTGTGTAAATATGCCAAGGAATACAGGTTGAAGTAAAAGATGCCGCATTTGGAGATCGGTATGTGATTCCTCATCCAGATACAAGACAAAGGTTTATGTAATAAAATCAGATCCGGTGCACTTAGAAAACACAGATTAGATTAGATTAGATTAGTTTTTCGTTCCATAGATCCGTGCTGAGGAGATCCTCGTGGATGTGGAACATGTAAATTTATTTTTTTAAGCTGAAATAACAATACTAATAGTATGGATATATACAATACATCATTTGTTTCTATTAAAAAATTCGTCAATGGAGTAGAAGGAGTTGGCCACTAGTAAGTCTTTCAGGCTCCTTTTAAACTGATCTTTATTTGTAACTAAATTTTTTATGTTTACTGGCAAATTATTGAAGATGTGTGTTCCTGAGTAGTGGACCCCTTTTTGAACTAAAGTAAGTGCTTTTAAGTCCTTGTGCAGATCATTTTTGTTCCTGGTATTGTATGTATGAACTGAGCTGTTTGTTGGAAAAAGAGATATATTATTTAGGACAAATTTCATTAATGAGTAAATATACTGAGAGGCAGTAGTTAGTATACCCAGTTCTTTGAAGAGGTTTCTACAGGACGTCCGTGAATTTACTCCACAAATAATACGTATTACACGCTTTAGACTCTGAAAACTTTTGTTTGACTTGAAGAGTTACCCCAAAATATTATACCATATGACATTATGGAATGAAAGTAGGCAAAGTATGCAAGCTTTTTCATTTTTATGTCGCCTATGTCTGCTAACACTCGAATTGCAAATACAGATTTGTTAAGGCGTTTCTGCAGTTCTGTGGTGTGCTCTTCCCAACTGAATTTATTATCAAGTTGTAATCCCAGGAATTTAAGACTGTCAACCTCTTCTATCTGCTCTTCTTCGTATTTTATGCATATGCTGGGTGGAAACCTCTTACAGGTTCTGAATTGCATATAGTGAGTCTTTTCGAAGTTTAATGTCAGTGAGTTGGCTTTAAACCATTTATTAATATCCATGAAAATATCATTAGCAGATCTTTCTAGAACTACACTTGACATACTATTTATTGCAATTCTTGTGTCATCTGCAAACAAAACGAACTCTGCTTCTGGCAGTGTAACTGATGAGAGATCTTTAATGTACACAAGAAAAAGCAATGGCCCTAAGATGGATCCTTGTGGGACACCACATGTAATTTCTTCCCATTCTGATGATGACTGATGACTTAATTCACTAGTCCCTTGCACTGACACCCTTTTTTTCCTGTTAGTGAGGTATGACTTGAACCATTTTGCAGCACTGCCTGTGACACCATAGAATTCTAATTTACTTAAAAGGATGTTGTGGTTCACACAATCAAATGCCTTTGACAAATCACAGAAAATACCTGCTGCTTGTAATTTGTTATTTAATGAATTAAGTACATATTCACTGTAGGTGTAAATAGCCTTCTCGATATCACATCCCTTCAGAAATCCAAACTGTGTTCTTGATAATTTGTTATTTGTGGCCAGATGGTTGAGCAGCTGCCTGTACATTACTTTTTCTAAAATTTTTGAGAATGCTGGCAAAAGTGAAATCGGTCTGTAGTTTGATGGTATCTCTTTATCCCCTTTCTTGAATAGAGGCTTAACATCTGCATATTTTAGCCAGTCAGGAAATATCCCAGTTATAATTGACTGGTTACACAAGTAACTTAGAATTGTACTAAACTCACAAGAACATGCCTTAATTAACTTTGTTGATATTTCATTGTACCCACTAGAATGCTTTGTTTTTAAAGATTTTATTATGGAAGTTATTTCATTTGGTGAAGTGAGTGATATATTCATGTACTTGAAGCTGTTTGTGAAGGCTAATTTCAGATATTCAAGGGCATTATTTACTGATCCTGAAAGTCCCATTCTATCAGTAACGGATATAAAGTACTTGTTAAATAGATTTGCCACACTATGCCCATCAGTTACTAATGTGTCATCTACTCTTAGTGCTATTTGCTCCTGTTCCTTCCTGGTTCTACCAGTCTGCTCTTTCACTATATCCCATATTGTTTTTATTTTGTTCCCTGACATTGCTATCTTCTTCTCGTAGTGCATTTGTTTAGACGTCTGAATTACTTTTTTTAATGTTTTACAGTATTCCTTGTATTTAGCTAAATCATCAGCATTGGAGCTATTCTTGGTCGACAGATACATTTTCCTTTTTGTCTTACAGGAAATCTTTATTCCTTGTGTAATCCATGGTTTTATTATAGACTTCGTGTTTAATTTGAGTAACTTTTAGAGGAAAAGAGTTTTCAAACATGGTACTGACATTGTTCATGAATGTGTTATATTTTTCATTCATGTCATGAGCACTATAAACATCTTTCCAGTTCATATCTTTGAGCAGTTTTCTAAAACACTCAATTTTTGGTTGATTGACTACTCTCCTGTACTCAGATTTAGCAGTCTTGATAATCTGCTTAGAATTTACATCTAAAACAAGGAGCTGCATGTCATGATCTGATAGTCCATTTATAACAGGTTTTATGATATGATTTTGTTCCTTTGATTTGTCTATAAAAATGTTATCAATGGCTGTCCTTGAGGATTTAGTGATCCTAGTTGGAAAGTTTACAGTGTGAGCTAGATTGAAAGACAATATTACTAACTGCAGTGAATGTTTACTGGAAGATTGCATTAGAAAATCTGTATTAAAGTCACCAGCAATCAAAATTTCTTTGTTTCTTCCTGTTAAATAACCCAAAAGAGCTTCTAGATGATCTAAGAATAGATTATAATTTTCTGCAGGTGCTCGGTAAATAGTTATTATTATATAGGATCTGTCATGGAACTCTACTTCTGTTGCACATGCTTCTAGATGCTGCTCTAAACAGAATTTATTAATGTCAGTGTTCTTGAATTTATGGCTGTTTTTGATCAATGTGGCAACTCCTCCTCCATCCATATCTACTCTGCAGAAGTAGGAAGCTAGCTTAAATCCTGAAATGTCTAACATATCTATATCAGTGGTCACTTGATGTTCAGAGAGGCAGATTATGTCAATTTGGTTAGATGAATTCATTTCATCGATACAAATGAGTAGTTCATCAACTTTATTTCTAAGTCCCGGAATGTTCTGGTGTAATAAAGATAACCGATACTGCATACTAATGGGATTGTAACTGCTTTGGTGAAGATGAACTGGCAGTTTCTGATTACTTTCTGTTAAACACTGTTTAAATGGAGGCTCTATGATAAAATCTGACTCCTGTTCATTTGTTTTCTCACCTTCCCTTTCCTATTGAGGTGAAGGAAAACAGACGAGCTGGCAACACTGCCACATCCTGTAGCGTGTCGGAATACAGAGGAACGTCTATCAACCTGCTCTATTATATTAGCCGTCGTACGTCACTCCATGCACTGCTGGAACGTCAAATCCACACCCACCATAGAGGTGTGGTTCGAATCCGCATCAGATTCCTTCATTATTTTTTAGAATTCCATTACCTAGCTCTCGTCGTTTATGAGCAGGACTTCATTTTGTCACATGACAACAGCCTGTCACATGACAGTGAGCTACGTCAAAAATGTCGTGTGACTAGGGGCCTCCCGACGGGTAGACCGTTCGCCGGGTGCAGGTCTTTCGATTTGACGTCACTTCGGCGACTTGCGCGTCGATGGGGACGAAATGATGGTGATTAGGACAACACAACATCCAGTCCCTGAGCGGAGAAAATCTCCGACCGAGCTGGGAATCGAACCCAGGCCCTTAGTATTGATATTTTGTCGCGCTGACCACTCAGCTACCGGGGGCGGACAGTTAGTTACCTTAAATTGCATACATGTGGCTACTAAACGCGCAGTGCAGAACCATAGCTCGTCCTCTCGAGTTCATGTAGAGCGGCTTCCAGATGGAGTACACAAACGATGAATACGTCGTTACGCTTTTGGCGCTGAGTGAATCCGATAGTTAAGTTGCTGCTGCTGCTCGTGCGTATGCTGCACGGTACCCTCAAAGGCGCCGTGCCAATAACAATATTTTTCGTGGCCTGGAGCAACGCCTTCGGGAAACTGGCAGTCTTAATCTTCAATAATGGACATAGCTCGTCCAAGGATTCTGCAAACAGAGGACGCGATTCTTGGAACCGTTCACCAATCACCTCGGCGAAGTGCTCGTGATATTGCAAGGCAGTTCCAGATATCTCAAAGACTGGTTGTTAAAGTATTGCGCGGTGAAGAACTGCATCGATATCATTATATGTTAACTCAACACCAATGGCTAGAAGACTTCATTCGATGAGTACAGTTTTGTGAAAGGCTTTGGCACCCACTGGAAGATAACGAATATTTTATAAATCACGTGATACAGACTGACGACTCTAGCTTCACTCGTAAACGTATTTTCAACCGCCACAACATCCATTATTGGTCAGAACACAACCCGCACGTCACCCAAACACGTGGCTCTCAGGCACGCTTTGGCATAAACGTATGGCCGACAATCGCGGGCTCGGCCGTTGTGACCGAGCGGCTCTAGGCGCTTCAGTCCGGTACCGCGCTGCTGTTACGGTAGCAGGTTCGAATCCTACCTCGGGCATGGATGTGTGTTAGGTTTAAGTAGTTCTAAGTCTAGGGGACTGATGACCTCAGATGTTAAGTGCCATAGTGCTCAGAGCCATTTGAACCATTTTTGGAATAGTGGGAGGAGTGCTTTCGGTTCCTTATCTATTGCCGGACAACTGAATGCGCCTTTGTATCATACGTTTCTTTGCAATACTTTGACGCATCGGAAAACATTCCATTTGGTGTTTGGTGAACAGCAGTGCTTTCAACATGTTGGTGCAGGGCCACACTTCAGAATGAATGTGCTTAACTATTTATCCATGGCGTGCCAAACTTCACACGTGCAGCGTGTGCGGACCATGTGTGGGCCAAGGCCCTGTTGTAAGTAGGCTGTTTATGTTTTCTTATTGGCAACGTTACGTAGCGCTCTGTATGAAAATCACTGGCTGTGCTGTGTGCAGTCTGTGGCTAGCTTGCATTGTTGTCTGCCATTGTAGTGTTGGGCAGCGGCAGCTGGATGTGAACAGCGCGTAGCGTTGCTCAGTTGGAGGTGAGCCGCCAGCAGTGGTGGATGTGGGGAGAGAGATGGCGGAGTTTTGAAATTTGTCATGAACTGCTATATATATTATGACTATTAAGGTAAATACATTGTTTGTTCTCTATCAAAATCTTTCATTTGCTAACTATGCCTATCTGTAGTTAGTGCCTTCCGTAGTTTGAATCTTTTATGTAGCTGGCAGTAGTGGCGCTCGCTGTATTGCAGTAGTTCCAGTAACGAAGATTTTTCTGAGGTAAGTGATTTGTGAAAGGTATAGGTTAATGTTAGTCAGGGCCATTCTTTCGTAGGGATTTTTTTGAAAGTCAGATTGCGTTGCGCTAAAAAAATATTGTGTCTCAGTATAAGCACAGTCATGTATAATTGTTCAAAGGGGACGTTTCATATGTCGACCCTTAGCCGAGGATACCTCACTGGAATCTTCTGATTTTTTCTTGTAGTCTGTGTAATTAGTGTAGATTTTGTTTATTGCTAGCGCGTAATTGTAGAGAGAATCTCCTTTGTAGTTGCAGTCTTTCATTGTTGTACAGTAAAACAGTTGTGGCCTGCATGTAGATTTGACCAAGTATTTCGCAGCTGCAATTAACTAGATATTATTTTCAGTGTTATGTTAATGTGTTCTCTTATTTTTGCTCTTCAAATTGTGCTTGTCTGTGTTATCGTGTGAAATATTGTGACAATAATGGCGTGTGAAAAATGTAACACTAGGCTCCAAAGTAAACTGAGAAATAATAGTGACGACGAGCGTAGCTTAGCAGCACCACTGTGTAATGAAGTAACAGACATTCAAAGTAGTAATTTGGTAATTGTGCATAGGGAAATGGAGCGGGCGGCAAATAATGTTGTAGACAGTGAAAGAAGTAGTGAACAGGGAAGCATTATCGATCGATCGGTCGGCAACAACTCGCCTCAGGAATCCTAAATGACAGAACACAATATTGCAACTACTGTAGACTCAGGTTTTGGGTCCTCACCGTTTTCTCAAATAAGTCAAGACACATTTTCTGCTTGTCAAAATGTGAATGTTGCCGGTGCAAATGCACTGCCGAAAAGCGTAGAGGAACAGATTCCAGACACTAATGCATTGTTATTACAGTTAATGCAACAAATGGGACAAAGGCTACAAAAGTTAGACACAACGCTCGAACAAAATCAGAAACAAATGGGACAAAATCTTCAAAAGTTAGACACAATGGAACAAAATCTTCAAAAGTTAGACACAATGGAACAACACCAGAGACAAACACAGCAACAGTTAGACACAATGGAACAAAATCTTCAAAAGTTAGACACAATGGAACAAAATCTTCAAAAGTTAGACACGACGCTTGAACAAACACGTGAAGATTTAACTACTGAGTTACATAACATCGAATCGAAATGTCAAAAAGTCGGTAATGACGTAAAAACACAAATTTGTGAGCATTTCCAACCTATTTTTTCGCGTCATGAAAATGCATTACAGAATCACGAAGCAGCCATAAAAGAACTACAAACTATTGTTCATGAAAATCACGACACCTTGCAAGCTAAAATTGACTCAGTTGCATCTACCGATTCGGTTACGCAACTTGCAAAAACTTAAGAAAACTTAAAGGACACAGTAGACACGATTTCAACACAAATGGACACTTTGAAACTTGGTTCAGAAAAACACACTGAGGAAATAGGTACACTATCGGAGAAAGTAGCCGAACTTTCGGATCAGTTCACTAACTTATCTGCAAAGGTAGATGATGATCTGAATGACACAAGACCTGTAGCCATCACTGACACAGAAGAGTATGAACAAATTAAGAAATTCAAACAAAATCAGAATCAAATTAATACGCAATACAAAAGAGAAATCCGGGAAGTACAAGATCAGTTGGCACAAGTAATATAAAAATTTCATATTTCAGAGGACACTCGCGCTCCAACACGGGAAGAGGAACTTAGAAATATGTAAAAGCCACAAAATAATAACACAGGGCATTTCGGAAATTATGAAAGAAATTGGCAAGGTGCACCGAATTTTGAGATGGAACCGCCGACACGACGTAACAATGACCGATATGTTACTCGCCGACACGATGATTTTGACTATAAGCTGTTCATTACTACACGTAAATTCAAAACGTTTAAGAATTCTGCCAACGACATTCATCCACAAGCGTGGCTCCATCAATTCTCTCATTGTTTTCCTCCCAACTGGTCATTAGAGCACAGATTAGAATTTATGTGTGGCTATTTAGAGAATGAACCAGCTGTAAGAGTGCGATCGGTCATTCACGATTGTCACAGTGAAGGAGAATTTTATCATGCCTTCCTCTCAGCATATTGGTCTCAAGCTACACAAGACCGAGTAAAACATAGCATCATAATGATGAAACATTTCGAACAATCTGAATTTTCCAGTCTTGTGAAATATTTTGAAGACATGTTGCACAAGAATCAGTACCTGTCAAACCCATACAGCCCCTCAGAACTCATCCGCATTTGCTTAATCAAATTGCCAGAACATTTACGACATATTATTTTGGCAGGACGTTGCAAAGACGACATTGAAGCTTTTCAGGGACTCTTACAAGAATTAGAAATTGACACTGACAATCGCGGAAAGCGGAAACAGGAACACAACAATTACAGGTCATATCCGTCGCAATTCCACGATGAAAGAAATAATAACTGGACACGACAAGGCTATTCTTACAACGTAAATCGTGACCAAAACAGACACCACCCGTATGCCAACCGTTGGCAGAATAGTAGTTACAGAGAAAGATCGCATTTCCGTAGTAACGAATATGACAGAGATTACCATAGAAACAGACAATATGGGAACCAAAAGAATTATTATCAAGGGAGACAGAATAACTTCAGACGCAACAGTTCGGCGCACAGTTACGATTCAGGGAGAAATTCTCCACCACGTGACGGACAAGGAAGAAACTACGGAAGCTACCGACATGACGACAGACGATATATTCGTAACGACAGACCTGAATTGCATCAGAACTGGCGGGATTTAAACAGGGCAGGGCCTTCTCGGCAAGGTGAATTTGTAGAAGTTAGGTCTCCTAATCCCAATAACGACGCGCGCCAACAAAGGGACAGACAATGACTCGCACCGCAGGCAGCCGCATGCGCCGGCTGGTTCAGAGAAAAATAACATAAACGCTAACCTTGAGAAAAATTCCAGTATTCTTTACCAACGTATACCGCATGATAATTGCGTTGAAGTTGAAACTCTGCCTACTAGGAAGAGTAAAGGTTTACACCACATTTCACATATAAAACCGTTTATTGAAAGATAATCTGTTTTTTAACTTAGTCTTTGCCATAAAACTTTCACTTCACACATTAGAATAATTTGTCACACTGAGAAACTGTTAACATGCAACAATGTTTTGAAGTTAACTATCCAGTCTAGAACCTAGGGAACATTTTTAAACAGAAATTACGAATGCATTGTTATAGTGAACAGACGACATAGTGTTGTTATTTGTACATTCTTGCATGTTAGTTGCACGATTATGTAACGACTATAAGGCTTACATACTTAGAACATATACTGGTACTGCTAAAGAGATTTTAATGCAACATTTTGGTTTACTTGAAAATACATTCTGGATTTAAAGTACTTTCTGTGAGATACCAGATGACACAGTGGTTAGTTTATGTGACAGCTACACGATTTTATCACGACGCTACTAATGAGTGACAATTTACAATGCTGCTTTTGCGGTGTATCTGTTTTATATCTGCACAGTTTTTCTGAATTATTCTGGAAAGTAGAACATGTTTTAGTAGGACCTTTTGTGGTATAGCTACAATGAGACAGCCTTTTTCGTATCACAACAATACGTTACATTATAGTACTTTCTTGATCACGGTAAGGTACGTAATAACTACGATATCTATACGCAAAGCATTTCACTTTCGTTTATGATGACGCAAATACATTGACTTCTGCAGAACTTAGCTTTCGGAGGACGATAACTACGACACTTCCACAGAGAATATCTTACAACATGACGCACAGTTTAGCGCTACAGTACACGTATTTGAGTGATTAATTTCGCACTTAAAACATTTATTTTTTTAAGATACTTGAAGTACAATGATACAATGGTTTTCCGTGATATATTTCATTCCATTGCTGTAATCTGTAACACCTGAGGGTATAATTACATTAATCCTTAGGGGGGGTACACGCTTACTTTGTGTACCATGTGTTTGGCAAGCACAAGGAGCCCTAGCTAATATGGTATTTGCTTATACAACTTTACACATCGGTACCATATTTCTTTAACACATAAATTACACAGCTATCTGATTATTTAACAGAGAAAGAAATATTTTTTTTACTACGTCAGTGACAGATGTTTACGCAATTACACATTTGGATAACTTCACACTTATGAAATTGTATTTCGTCTGTACTTTGTGAACTGTGCATATTTTTTCGGAACCATTGTGATACTATGAGAGCTCTGAATGATGTATTTGGTATGGGATCATGATTATAAAGTACGTTTGAGGTAGATGACACTACTGAAATGAGCAGAGAATATTTTTTTAGGTTTTGAAATTATTGGAGGAAGCTACGACGATTTTGAAAATTGACTGAGATGTTATGATATTATTACGATGACAATGTGTATTATGCTGTTGAGGTATGTTTATGATCAATAAGATGATGCTACCGTAAATGAGGAATTTGATTATGCTACATATTTCTTATGATGAAATATTGAAGAAGTGTCGACGAATATGTATATGTATAATAAGGTAAGAAATAATGAGTAGTGGTTAGGGACTCTGATTTGTGGAGAAGGATGTTGGAAACCAAGAATCGTATTTTAAAAATTATGAAATGTATGTAAATGCGTGAATGTATCACAATGCCGGCGAAAATTTTTTGGACACTGTTATATTTACAGGATTTTGTTTCTACATTTGTAACGCAAATTCTCGACCTATGAAATTTTTATATGAGACTGTCACTATAGCGGAAACTGCGGTCGTAAATATTTCGTTAAGAAAGGTAAGTGAGCTTGACGTAATGCGTTTTTGGCGCCCAGCTGAGAGGTAGTCGTCTGACAAAAGAAAGCCATTAGGTGGAGAAAAAAAGAGGCCATTATCCTCGCCATTGACATTCCTTTAGAGAAAGCATCGCAAAAAGGACACGCTCATTACTTGGAAAGATACATCTGCACACCTGATTATGACAAGCGTCTTTCTACGAGAGTTGAGAGAATTTCTACTAACTTATGAAATGTCACATGACTATTGAATGATATTTTTATGCTTTGCTTTTCATAGTTGCTTATTTCATTTGATATCTAGTTTCCAGCTGTGTTGGAGCATTGGTTTTATAAAATAAAATAAAATGCATTTGCTAATGTGAACACTTTCTGTCAACAGATCTATTAAATAATAATTTTGTAATCCACATTCTTAAAAAAAAGGAGCACTTGGAAAGGAAAGAACAATAAGGAGGGACTAATAACAGTAACTGCATACATAATTTACTTTTCAAGTACTTGGTAATTTTTATGGTAGAGTAAGTTGTGGTGCACCACTTTAATTACATAGACATTAAGATGTGAATATACATTTCCCTTGTCTGCATTTTTGTCTTTAATGTAATATTTTTTCTGCTTGAGCTTTGTCATGTTTAGATAGAATTTATTGCTTTTGCTTCTGCTGTTTGCCAGGCATAGTGCTACTAAATTTCACTTTACATTACTCTGTTAAGACAGTTTTACTACTGATTTATTTGTCTTGTTTGCTGCTCATTGCGTTATATTAGTTGTAATATTGCTGCTTGCTTGGCCAATTTGAATATTTTGTCATTGCTATTTGTATTAATTGTTTTGTGCTGCTGCATTGCCTCGTCCCTTAGTTTAGCATCTGAGCTCAATAGATTTAAGTTAGCTTAAGAGGGGGTAGACTATATAAGAGAATGAGTTGTGATGAATTGGAAGAAATACATTAAGAAGCTATAAGAATATTGTTTGGCCAAAAAAAGGTATTTTGAAAGAGGAGATGAACAAAAAAGTAGGGTTTAGAGACAACAAGTTTAGGTAGGATTTTCTTGGAAATAAATGATGTAAGACAATGGAAAATAATTAATGAGGTAAGAAATATGTGAACATATAAATACAGAAAGCATGCTTGGATAGGATGTTTTGGTGGAAACAGATGCTGAAATAAGACGAAAGAGCTATGGAATGAAGTTTTTAGGTTGGACTGCAGTACCAAATGTTACACTGAAAACAAACCCTGCCCTTTCCTCTTGTGTTATTTTGCTACGTGTTTATGTACCATTGTGTATCTGTCTTTTTCCTGTCTTTAAGTGTTTAGCTAATAAGATTTATGTTGTAGAATTTTTCTAATACTATGTTATTTACTTTGTAAAGATGTTTAGACATTATTTATCTGTTCTGTTTTGTTGCTCATATGTGAAGTTGATGTTTCAAAAGTTATTCTGATCTTTATGTATGTACTTATGTCATAATTCTTGTAACACTGATGTGCATGTTTATTTCTATTCTTTTGTAAAGTCTGTTTTACTACAAATGTTATCTGTACTATTATGTTCTTTAATGATGTATTTTGTATCTTTGTTATTGTATTCTTATGTTATAAAATTGTAATTGACACCAGTTCATCAACTTAAGTAACTTGTAAGTTACATTTCACTGCACACATTTCTGTTGGTCATAGTATATGGACAATATGTGAGAAGTAGGGACTGTTAGTGATTGCACGTGTGTTAATAATTCAGCAAGGGACTGGATAACAGCATTGCTGGTTCTAAGGACAATTTCAAAAACTTTGTGAGTGCACAAATGGTGGTTATGGACTTGCTATATCCTCCGCAAGACTCTTCGATGGTGATTGTGCATGTGCACAGTTGCAACAGATGGCTGCTGGCCGTCTCTACAAGGACTACAGTGGGCCTGCATCTTTGATGGCCCACCATTACCATTATTTCTACAAGGACTGCAGTGGGTCTGCACCTCTGGTGGCCCACCAATACCGTAATCTCTACCAGGACTACAGTGGGTCTACTTTGTGATGACCTACCTACCAGTATTCTTCAAAACTTCGGCTGACTCTGCGGTGGGTTTGCTCTGTTGTGGCCCATTACCTGTCTGCATGTCGAGAGTCAGCACTGTCTTTCCATTGGAAGGACAACACTACTTCTTTAAGACAGCATGGAAATCCACTACTTCTGTGTGCATTTTCTTTTACTGCTCAGACTTTGAGAAAAACACTGCAATGTTACTGTGATGAATGATCAGGACTGTCTTTATGGACTGTGAGAAAATTTTAGCTTTTGACCAACATTGTATCAAGAAGTGTGTGCATTTGATATCTTTCTTACTGTAATTATGAAAAATTTTTTCAAATCTGTATTGGCCAGTGCCCAAAACAATTTGTAAAATTTTTTGTGGGGAGCATGGGGGCTATGTAAGTAGGCTGTTTTTGTTTTCTTATTGGCAACGTTACGTAGCGCTCTGTATGAAAATCACTGGCTGTGCTGTGTGCAGTCTGTGGCTAGCTTGCATTGTTGTCTGCCATTGTAGTGTTGGGCAGCGGCAGCTGGATGTGAACAGCGCGTGAGCCGCCAGCAGTGGTGGATGTGGGGAGAGAGATGGCGGAGTTTTGAAATTTGTCATGAACTGCTATATATATTATGACTATTAAGGTAAATACATTGTTTGTTCTCTATCAAAATCTTTCATTTGCTAACTATGCCTATCTGTAGTTAGTGCCTTCCGTAGTTTGAATCTTTTATGTAGCTGGCAGTAGTGGCGCTCGCTGTATTGCAGTAGTTCCAGTAACGAAGATTTTTCTGAGGTAAGTGATTTGTGAAAGGTATAGGTTAATGTTAGTCAGGGCCATTCTTTCGTAGGGATTTTTTTGAAAGTCAGATTGCGTTGCGCTAAAAAAATATTGTGTGTCAGTACAAGCACAGTCATGTATAATTGTTCAGAGGGGACGTTTCACTGTGTGTCACTCGGCTTTGCTCGGTCCTTCTCGGAAGTACCCGCAACAACGCGACATTTCATTTCGCACTGCGGTGCAGCATTCTTCGGTCGGCACTATTCTTCGAGTTCGGGAGAATCGTGCTGTTGGCGCCGTTTAACATTCGGTATTTGTTCGTGTCACGTAGGAAGTTCACTGGTCCAGTGGCTGTTTTAGGCAAAAAGAGGCAGTCAAGCGATCTATCGTCACAATCCTTTAAAATGAATGGAAGTGACAGAGGAGAGGGATGAGAATTCTCAGTTCATATATGCGACTGAAACTGCGTATTTGCTATGGAACGACATTACGTTACCATGCAGCAGAAGGAATTTAAAGATTTAGTTGACAATGAAAGATCAAAAAATCACAGCAATCAGCAGACATGATTTATTATTCTGTAAATCAAAAACCCCTTTGTGCTGAATTTGCAGGCCTGGAGAACGTGATGAAATTGATGGTATGAATAGTCGCACACGTTATTCTATTGACAGTTGCAACAGTTTTCAGTGTAATTGCACGAAGAGTATGGAGACTTCATATATTATTGCGAAGAACGTTCGTTAAGTCAAGGGGCATGTCTGGGACGAGTTTTCAATTTAAAGCTCGCTGTTGTTGAATTTATTAAGATCCGGACTAGAACGCAGACTTCACATTTTAAGTGGACTTGACTACACATCACCCACAAAAAAGACGTTGCAAGGTAACTTCTTTTTGACTTGATGGAGATGCATTTAAAAAGAAAATCGCGTTGGAGAAGGGACACATTCCGACAGGCAATCCAGTTCCATAAGATCACTGCCGTTGAAGGAAATCCAAGATTAGAATAATTCATTATGGCCTTTAAACAATTATAAGGATGGTTCTATAAAGACATTGAGGCACTGTCACCTTTACATCTGTTCCCGAGCTTCCCTGGACATCGTCTGCCGTTTCAGTTGAAAGCGCTCCTGTGCACCTGCAGATGTAACTGACTGGTTTGCAAGGTAATCCCAGTTTTAATGACAAGTATTTTTACGTTAAAACTGTCCAGGGCATTGCATTCCTCAGGTAGAGTTTCCAAGTCTCCACAATGAGGTTGCCAAAGTGCTACAGTATTTCGATCGACACATTTGTATGAACCACCTTTTTTCGATTATGAAACTAGATGATTCACAATTACATGAGAACTTGAGTGCAAAACTCTGAAATTGTCTGATATGTCCGTATGGTGGCAGTTTGTACCAGATAAAAATTATATGTTTTCGGCGCGCCAGAAATAATTAAATAATACTGAAAATTTGTTTAGTTTGTGATCTATGTTGTTGAGAAATGTGAAATACAAAATCAAGGAGTATTCAGTGCACCTGTGCTTCCAATTAAATGCGGCGCGTTCGTCGTTTCCCCCTGTTCATACTCAGACCCTTATGGGACCAACGCATTTTTCGTAACACGCAGTCCCAAGGGGACGGGTGGCTATTCTGTACCCACCACAAAAAGGTTATTAGAATTCAAATTTCTTCAGTTCTGTTGACATTTATTTACAAAATATTGATGTGTAATAAAGATCCAAAGGCTGCAAAGTTCTTTTAGCACTCTCTACAAAAAAGCATTTAGTATTTTTCACTTTTTTCATTATTTAACTTTATTTAATCTTATTACTTGAGCAGTATCTCTTTACATTGTAGTAAAAGTCATCAGAGTGTTATTGAAGAACACTTCATTATAATTAAAACATAAACAAATGTTTTAGGTTAAATACAGCAGTTTATATTACATAGTTTCTGGAATTACGTATTCATCAATTTGTTCGGAAACACCTTCTCACTTGGAACATGCAACAGCGTTCTTGCTGTGTTTACTGCATGTGTATCTCTTACAGTTGTTACAGAGATTGTTGCTTTGTTCACTTTATTGTATTTCACTTTGTTTGACTGGCTTTCACAACACAAATAACATCTTCCCCTTCCTCCTTCAGCTTCCTTTGTAGCGAGCTCCTGCTGGATGTTCCGTCTGAGAAGTCATCCCATGGCTGAAACCACATACTTCTGGAATCCTCTAATATTCGTAGCCATTTCTTTAGTGTTTATTTTCGTGAACTGCAGTCCCAGTTCTTGAAGAAAGAGCAGTCGCTTATTAGATTTTATCTTATTACACTCAGGGAAGTTGAGCAGAAACAATGTATAACCATTTAAACACTGCTGTGTCCACAAGAGTATAGAAAATTCATAGCAGCCACCTTCTTGTAGCCCTTTTAGTTGAAAATTTCCTCACCATCTGATTAACTGTTCAACGTTATCTCCCGCCTCACTATAATGTAAACTTATGATTGTTTTCTTCTTAGTGTTAGTAGGTGAGCCAATTGCAGTGTCATAATGTTGAGTCAACAGCAACAGAAGGTTTTTTTTGAGCGGGGGTTCAGGGGGTATAAGAAACAATTGTAATTGGGATATTTCCAATACTAGAATCACCGGAAGCAAATTTACTAGAATATAATTCTCTTCTTGAGATGTCTTTTAGTTCTTGAGGTATATGTTTCCCACGAGCGTTAGCTTGTGATTCCTTCACAAATCTTCAGCCAAATCAACTCAAGTGTTATAATTGTCTGCGGTGACATTGCTCCCTCAATTATGTATAAGAACAACCAGGCGTGTCACTTCAGCTGCAGCTGAATTTGATTGTTGTGGAATATCATTTACCTTTCTTGAATACGGCTCCATGCTGAGAATATATCTGGTTTAAGATATGTAGGCTTTCGTACAAGTATACCAGATTTTCCAGGTTTTACCTTCATGAAAACCTTGAAACGACCAGCCACTGAATAATGATAACATTTCATCCATAACTGTGTGCATCCTATCAGAATAATGTCTTGTCAGTAATTCATTCATTTTATCGAATACTTCTCGTATTGCAGCAAACTTTTCATGTTCCCTGCACTCATTTCACATCCTGTGCCATCAAATCTTACTGTTTTAGTAAGTTGACGGACTCTAGCTCTGCTCATAGTAGCAGTATAAACAACCTTCCTGAATCGTCGGACCATAAATTGGGAATAGGTGACTTACTATTGTCGTCCTCCCCATAATAATAAATAACCCTACATATGCCATGAATTCAAGTCTGTGTATTTTGGGTAAATTCTGCCTCAGTGCATCTTCATTGGTATGCTTTATTATGATGTTAACAATTTCTGGAGAAATTTACGTACATTTATTATGCTTTCTTTCAGTATATTTTGTGCTATTTGGCTTGTGATATGAGTATGTTCAGACGTAAAGCTTTATCCAGTGACTGTAAAATATTTCTCACTGACGTCACCAGCTGCATCATCACTTGCAGGAGGTGCCCAGAATTCGTCTTCAGAGTCTGTTTGTATTCCATCACTTCCACATACCCAGGCACAACATGCTATTCTTCAGTTTCACTCACCACTTCAACACTGTCACCAAATTCAGTTTCTGAATCTGTAGGTTCTCTTAAAATGCCTAATACTTTTCTCTCAGCAATAGAGCGATCGTACATTTTCAATCACAGTTGCCTCTATCACTGGACAAAACGGCACTGAATAAGAAGGAACAAGAAACAATCAGAAACCAAAGAGAAACAAATCATCGTTGAGAGTATTTTAGTTACCCAGACAGAGAAATTCAATGCCCAGAGGGTCTACACTGCCGAAATGTTATAATTTTTGGAATAAGAAATTCGGTGTCAAGTCACAACTGCTACTAAAGAGGTAGGCTTTATGATGACCGCCGTTAGACTGGAATTAACGGATTAGCCACAGCTGAAAAATTTATATGTTTGTAAAATCTGGTAGAGGAAATAATGAAAAAACCAATCTAAATTACAACATTTACAAAAGCTGGGCATTAAGTACCGCCCCTCCCCCCCCTCTTTTGGTACTGTGCAGGTTAATGTTTAAATAAAGATAACAGTAACAGAAAGATATACAGAAGATACCGCATTGCGGAGGTGTAAATTGGACACAATTTGATGCTTTAACTGGAAAAAAACGCGACTCGAACATCGCCGACCTGTAAATCGTTCATCACGACATTGTCTCGTTTCACTGAGCTACTGGCACAGCTCAAGCACAGTGCAGAGATCATGCTACCTGTTCTTGGGTACAACGCAAGCAGTTACAGGATTGCCAAAGCCTCGTTTTTTTTTTTTTTTTTTTTTTAAATCGCTCCTCTATTAAACCTATTGCCGGCGCTAAGTTTTGTTAGATCTACGAGGTGGGGCAAAGTGGACTCCCTAGTTTCAAACAATCACTGAACAGTGCGCAGGTGCAGTAGCAGAGTGGGAGTAGCGGCGTTAGATGTGGGAAACAACTCCATTTTCAGTAGTCACCATGCCGTGGTCTGGTTAACATCGAGGCTTTGTCGTAGAAACGTTCTTTGAAAGCAATGATAGTGTGGTGGTGACACAGAGAGCTTTTCGTAGTCGGTTGGTTTGAATCGTCGTGACAGGGTTCCTGATGCTGAAACCATTAGGAAATGCATAATTAATGCTAGTGTGACAGGATGTGCACTTCCTAGAAAACGAGCTGGCCTTCCGAAAACTGTGAGGACACCTGAAAACATAGTGGTAGAGAGAATGTCCGTTGAACAGTCTCCATCCTTCTCTGCGCGAAAATGTGCAGCTGCTCTTGGAATATCGTCCAGAGTTTTACACTCTGACTTTCACTTACACCCCTACAAGTTAGTGGTTGTTCAAGAAATTAGTGTAGAAGAGTGGGCGAAACGTGCAGATGTCTGCAATGCCTCTGTGCAGCCCAACACTGTTCTGTGGTCTAGTGTTTTCGCCTATCTGGCTCAGGAAATTTTCGTTACTGGGTGACTGAAAACCCCCGTGCACTTCACCAGAGACCTCTGCACAGCCCCAAAGTGGTTTGATGCGTTGTGTCCTCCATAGGCATTATTGGGCCTTACTCTTTTGAATCTCGAGGTATAACTGTTATTATGAACTCTTTGTGCTATTTTGAGATATTTTTACCCCCCAAAATAGAGGAGGGTGGTGAGGTATATGATACAGAAGCCTTTTGGTTTCAACAGGATGGTGCCAAGGCTCATACTGCCCGTCGTTCACGCCAAATTCTAGAAGAACAGTTTCCCGGCCGCCTGATCTCCTTACAAGTGGATGTACCATGGTCCCCTCGCTCCCCGGATTTGAGCCTCTGTGATTTTTTTTCTTTGGGGATATCCCAAAACAGAGGTTTACAAAGTTTGACCAGGGACCCTGGAAGCTCTTAAGAGGGAAATTACGGATGTCATCGCTGAAATTACTCAAGATAAGCTGAGAAGAGTTTTCGAAAACATTTTTGAATGACTCGTTATGTGCATCACTCGCCAAGATCGTCACCAGGATGATATAAATTAAAACCTAATGAAAATAAAATGGCACTGAATGTAATTCTCAGAATAAAAACCTTTTTTAATCATCTTTTTTTTTTTTTTTTTTTTTTTTTTTTTTACAATCCATCTTTCAAATCAGGGCGTCTATTCGGTCCCACCTTGTACGTTCGTCTTGAACTGGGACGAGGAATCGCATGCCAAACGCCAAGGGTGGCATTTTTTTCTTCACCCTGTATAGACTAACTAATTGCAAGGCGTCCAAAGCGGTTTTCTGCACCACTACCTGCTTCGATCGGAGTTCATTATTCCTTTGTTCGTCCAAAAATTATAGTCATAGCACAAGATCCCTGACGTCACAGGGACGTCACTGTTTCGTAGAGCGAAGTCAAAAATGCAGCGGACTACACGTGTAAAAAACATTAAACGTCCCGGGTTTAAAACTGAAAACACGAAAACATTAAACACACAGTGCAGCTAACATGCAAAGTGTTATATATCTCTCCAAAAAGCGTCTTTTAGAACTATTGGTCGTGATAACGTGTGGGGAAATGTGACGTTGGTGGATAATTATGCTACCTACACATTTTATCTTGGAGTTTGCTTTTGGTGTTATTTAATGGCTGATTATGAAACAGAAAGAAGGTACAATATGTGAACTTTTGGCTAGATTCTCACCTTGCCCCCCTCCCCCGAAATCTCGGTTGTGGTGACAGACTGATCTGCAACGTAGAGCGAGGTCTAGGTTAGTTCCGATCGATAAATGTCACAGCCTTCCCCAGTATGGAATCCAAGGGCCACACCTGCTATCTGTAAAAGAAAGAACAGCTATTGTTTCCTGGAAGAGAAAAGAGACATCAGCAAGGACCAATATCAGGCTTCTAGTCAACAAATTCAGGCGAGGAGGAAGTGAGCTTAATGATGAACGTCCTGGAGGAGCACCAACACATGACGACGTAGTCCGGAATAGTGAGGACGCCAGTGAAAGGAGTCCACGCGCTTCCGTTCGTCGGCTGAGTCGTGAGTTCAACATTCCGCGATCCAATGTCTGGCACATTCTTCGTTTTACGCTGAAGAAGACGGCGTACCCCATCCAGGTAATTCATTACCTGGAAGAGAAAGATTACGCCGTCCGCACGCAAATGTGCGCTGACCTTTTGGAGCTTGCTGACAAGGTAAACCTGTTAGATAACCTCGTCTGCTCAGAAGAGACCTCACTTCACACATGTGGCTTTGTGAACCGACACAAAAATCCTCAGGGGGTGCGTGAATGGGAGAGATACACCTCGAAACGGGACTTATGGCTAGGAATGACCGAGACTGAAATTTATTGGACTATTCTTTTTTGCAGAGCAAACGATAATAGCTTACAGTTCCCTCGATATGCCTCAACTTTTCCTGGAACGTATGAGCCACCTCCACTATTTTATTGCTTTTATTTGTGAATATTCTTAATTAATACTTGCTATAGTCTGGCTGGTAGCAAGTTAGGCATCGGACATTAACAAAAAATGTTCAGATGTGTGTGAATTTCTAAAGGACCAAACTGCTGAGGTCATCGGTTCCTAGACTTACACACTACTTAGACTAGCTTAAACTACGTTACGCTAAGAACAACACACTCCCATGCCCGAGGGAGGACTCGAAGCTCCGGCGGGAGGGGCAGCGCACTCCGTGACATGACGCGTTTTTTTTTTTTTAATATTTTGTTCGTTGTTGATGATTGTGTTTGGTCGTTGCGGACGTCACATGACATCCGCTCAAGTTCGTTTGATGTTCCTTCCACTCAGTTTTTTTATTACAGAGGCCAACCAGCTCTCTGACCGAACACGCTGAACTGCCGTGCCGGCGTGATGAAGACGACATAACAGCACCCAGTCATCTCGAGGCAGGAAAAATCCTGACCCCGGCGGGAATCGAACCCGGGACCCCGTACGCGGGAAGCGAGAAGGCTTCTACAAGACCACGAGCTGCGGACGCGCGGTAGACCGCGCGGCCACTCCGCATGGCGGAAATTAATAAGCAGCCAGTTACAGAGGCCGAACTTACTCTCAAGGTACCTTCGCCGATAACTGAATTTCTGACAGTGAGTCTACGGCGCATGCCTATCTATTCTCTCACACTGTTCTACGATTATGTTCCATCCAAAATAGTCTATTAATAATGAAGAGGTTGTAGCAAGTGAGCACTTTCGTACGACACAGTTAATTTTATTCCAGTTTAAATTCATACAACGCGCCTCTATTCATTCTAATTGCACTCACTCTACAGTTCCACTCATTCACTTAAAACGAGCTGGCATGAGTTTACTACTGCCGGTCATTACTCAACAATTCCCCTGGATACGAAATTTAAGTATAAGCTTTAAAATCCTCATTTGGCTCACGTATCTGCGCTTTTTATTGGCGTTTTAACTCTGGTATGACTATCACAATAAACTTTTACAATTTACTTCACTTTTACGCGTGATCGCGAGAAGAGCAAGCACTTGGAATCTGTCATGCAAGCATGCGCCGGCTCGACTGGCGATATTCCGCAATTCGAGATTACCTCAGTCACATGTTCCCTGGACGGTGGATCGGTTGAGGTTCACTGCGTATGTGGGCTCCGATGTCACTTGACCTTACCCGATACACTTCTTCAGTGAGCTTACATCAAGTCCCGCGTTTACAATGCTACAGTCGGTCACCTGCGTCGTGTGTGATCGGATATTGGAGGCGGTTAACATCATCACACCTGATCAACCACGGAACGTGTTCTGCTACAGCGGAA
Organism: Schistocerca nitens; assembly: GCF_023898315.1. Taxonomy (NCBI): domain Eukaryota; kingdom Metazoa; phylum Arthropoda; class Insecta; order Orthoptera; family Acrididae; genus Schistocerca; species Schistocerca nitens. Next base: position 510,065,480 of record NC_064615.1, read on the forward strand.
AGGTGGTCTCTTTGAGTTGACGTTCAGGGTAGCCACGTTGAACTTTAATCATTTCTAATGCCTCATATGTGCCCTTGTTGTTAGGATATATGTTTCGTATAGTGAAAATGTGTTTCGCGAAAATGAATCGTTACTTTTGGGACAGCCTGTATACAGCCTGTGCACTACTCTTCAGTAGAAATCTGGAAGTGTATTGGAGTTGCGAGCATAGACTTAAGTTCGAATTACATTGCATTACATTAGTCATTCTCTACGGATCCAACAGAGAGCGGTCTCTGGAATGTGAAAAGAAGTAAAAGATTTCATTTTAATCTAATTTAAAAGAAAAACAATGAAATCTTATTAAATTAATGTATTACAGTGTTCATTCTAACTATATATTAACCCAAAACATTAAGTTTGAGAGAATCTGTGAAAACAGTCTTCATTGAGTAGAGTTACCAAATAGAGAGTTCTTAATTCAGTCTTAAAGTCCACGACAATTTCTAAAAGACATTTGATTTTCTTTGATTGGTTGTTGAATACATCGGTACTCATGTATCTGGCTCCTGTCTGTACTAATGTTACTCCCTTGAGGTCTCTGTAGGGGCTTTTTTTGGTCCTACTGTTATATTCATGCTTATCACTATTTTGTAACAAAAAAGGACATTAATGAATATATGTATTGTGAAGTAGTTGTCAAAATACCAACCTTTAAAAGGAAGTCTCTGCAGAATAATGCAGAAATAACAACAGATACAATTCTTACAACACGCTTCTGTATTCTGAAAAAAGAATCCCCTTAACTTGAATTTCCCCTGTAAAAGGATTCAATTACTCATTAGTAATGGAAATGTACAGGATAAACTAGTTTATTTTTAAATATCTTGCATAGCTGGAATTATGCGAACTACAAACATAGCTAAACCAAGCGGCTTCATAAATATTGGGCAGCGTGTATTTCAAATGATGTTGTGAACTATCTATAGTCCCAAAAAATTAACACTTACTACTTCTTGTGCATCCGACTGGGCGCCAAAGCTGTAAGCACTCGATTATCAGACACTGCACGGATGACCGAAAAGTACGGATAGTTCAAAATACATGTGACTATTTTACCAGAAACTGGTTATATATCACATTCCAAAACCCACTGTATTACTTATATGTTAAATGCAGAAACTGAACTATTTTATAAAATTACTCACAAAACATGTTGTATTTCTTGCACTTCCCACCAATACACATTTGGGAGCCTACATTGCTTACAAAACATGTTGTATTTCTTGCACTTGCTACCAATACACTTTCGGGAGCCTACGGTTCTTTCTGTTTCCGTTTTTCATTCACTTTTGTCCTGACGACGGTTCTGATTTTACAGAGAATAAAAATATCAGTACTGTCAAACGAATTTTGAGTCGCATACTGTACTAACACATGAACTAATTTCAGTGCCTATAATAGATCATTAAAAAAATCCGTATGGAATAAATATGCAGAGTAGCGGCAAAGAATTAATTTATATACGAGGTACATGAGACAGGCGTAGGGGATAGTATCTCAGGTGACTTTTGTTTCCAAAACAAAAGATAAAATCTTCTGTAATTATTATTCTTCTGTTAAAGTTTGGAGAGGAAGTTATTACTGTAATCTAGCAGACGGTGTACATTTATTTTAGATGATAAAGTAATTCACCAAAAAACATTGCATTTTATTTAAAATGACAGTATCCCGACTCCATTTGCTTGTGTTATGACGAGTTTGTATTTGTATATTAACATTTCGGAGTAATCAGTCAAGATCATTGATGCAGCATTACGGCGCTTAACTAACATTTTATCTGCGGTCTCGTCTTGTAGTACGTGTCCTTTCAGACCAGCAACCTTTATCTTCCAAATATCGAAGTCTGATGTTTCGTTCGCTGACTGTAGAAATAATAATTTGTGAGACCGTGACTCAAATATGTAATAAGTGTAATTATGTCATTTCATCATTAAGCCAAACTTTATGCCTCAGTGTGCGTAATAACGAATTGCTCGATCTTCCTGTGCCGAACTCACTTTGATCACTACACCTGCATCAATTGCCGGCCGGGGTGGCCGAGCGGTTCTAGGCGCTACAGTATGGAACCGCGCGACCGCTACGGTCACAGGTTCGAATCCTGCTTCGGACATGGATGTGTGTGATGTCCTTGGTTAGTTAGGTTTAAGTAATTCTAAGTTCTAGGGGACTGATGACCTTAGAAGTTAAGTCCCATAGTGCTCAGAGCCATTTTTTAGCCTGCATCAATTAACTGTTTCAATCGCGCTTCACTGGCGTCGCTATTTTGCCACTCGAGGATGTTTTTGTCAGCTATGTCTTCACATAAATAAATTTGCATTTCTAATTGTAATTGAATACTTTGGTACAGTAGAACCCACCTCTTCAGAAACAGCGCGTCAGGAGGACATGCACACCATTAGAGCAGCACATCCCGATGACGCAAAGTTTCAGGTTGTGACACAGAACGGGGTCTCTCCTTACGGACACCTGGATTCGAAGGAGAGACTTGACAAAACAACATCGTCCAGCATAACTGCATTCATCCGTAAACTGCCATAACGGATGTGGAGTGTGGGCATGTCGTGAATGTTTGACTGAAGTTCGGCATCCCTACTTTAGATGAATACGCCCGGCTGTACATGGACACCGATGTGCACTTACTCCCGTATATTTTCAAGAAATTCCAGAGTGTTTGAATGGACACAAACACTCTTGATCCTTCTTTTTCGTTACACCACGTCGGAGTTTTCGGGGGACGTAATGTTAAAAAAGACACCTGTCGATATCGAACTGTTGACCGATGTTGACACGTTGCTTTTTTTCGAATGAGGGATGAGCGATGGTCTTTCTCATTGTCTGCGTAGGTTTGCCAAAGCGAATAACTCGCGAATGAGCCAGGAGGAGAACAAACCTTCTGACGACTTAGGTTACTTCCTATACCAGAAGGTAAACAACCTATTTGGACACGCCATGCAACAATCTCTGCCGACTAAAGGATTCCAGTGGCTGCTCGGAAAGGAAATAACGAGATTCGGTAAGCTCAAAGATGTGGCCGCGGATTCTTGTGAGGGGTATGTAGTGGAGACATGGCACATCCCACCTATCCGTATGACGCGCACGGCCACTTTCCGTGTCCGCTGCAACTAGTCCTGTGCAATGCCTCTGTCCTCAAGCTGATGACGAAGTTGGAGAATAAACAGCGATACATCATAGACTGTGGAAACCTCCAGCAGTGCCTCAGTTTGGGAATGGAATTTATTAAAGTCACCTGCGCCATATTCTTCAAACAGTCGCGCTGGTTGAAAGCGTACATAGATGTCAATCCCGAATAGAAGGCTCTCACAGTGTGCGATTTCGAACCGGATTTTTTAAAAAGTTGATGAACGATGCAGCTATCGGGAAAACTACGGAAGTTTTGAGAAAGCATTGTGAAATTAATTTAGTTTACAGCTGGATGAGTGTTATGGTGCTAAGGATTACATCAGTAGGCCAGATTTTTAGTGGGCCACTATCTCCCATCGAGGATTTGTCGCTCTGGAGATTGGGAGTTCACGAAGCATGTCTGTGTTAGTATGTGTGTACTGGGTCTTTCCAAACTTCTCATGTACCACACACTTTGCTGATCCAGAGTTACTTTATGTGGATACAGGCAGTTTTATCTATTAGGTGAAACGCTGAAATCATATCAAGCATTCGACTCGCCCGAATATGCGACTGATAATCTTTACCCTGTTACATCTCAAAACAAGATTTTCGGCCTGATGAAGGACGAGGCGAATGGTTCACAGATTGTGGAGTTTTTGGAGTTCAGACCAAAAAATTACGCATACCGTACAGGGACAGCCATCACCCAGAGACGAGCTAAGAGTGTGCATCGTGCAGTGTCAAAGGCTCTCTCGATCGAAGATTACAAGAGATGCCTGCCCAAGTACGTTGACGTGCTCCGCACTTGGTGAGCCAAGTAGTCTTTCGATCACGAGGCCATGAGGTACATACTGCACTGCAGCTGAAAGTCGGGGTATTGCGCCATGATGACAAATGTTTCATCTATGAGGATAGGATAAGAACTCTCCTCTGTGCTCTCACTATTCACTTGTAGGATAGTGAGAGAGAGAGAGAGAGAGAGAGAGAGAGAGAGGGAGAGGGAGAGGATGTATTTATACTCTATGTATGCTACATATGAGGGCTATTCGGAAAGTACGGTTCAATCGCAAAATGGAAACCACTGTGAAAATCAAAAATGTTTTATTTGTTATCTACACCTTCCAGTTACTTCTCTCCAGCTTAGATATTTGTCGTAGCATAGTAGCAGCTTTCCAGTGTCCTTATCATAGAAGGCACCCTACTGTGCTTTCCGCCAGTTATCTACGCTGGTGTATAGCTCGTTCTCTGTGCGAAAATGCTGTCTTCATAGGCAGCGATTCATGCGAGCAGAGATGAAACTCAAGGGTGCCAGGGGCAGTTATGGGCTGTATTGTGGGTGATCAAACAATTCCCATTGAAAACGCTCCAGCATCTTCATTACCGCTGCAGAATGCGACCGAGAATTTTCATCAAGAAGAAAGGCATGACAGTTATGTTATGTGAGCTGCATGACATAACGCAAAATCTGTCATCCAACCCTCATACCTGGCGGGATAAACTATTTCCTAGGCATCTTTACGTCCTCACTGTGAGCTCAGAACTGAAAAGAGCGATGTGACGCGATCGACGTGGATGCTATAAACACCACCCAACACATCAAAGCTGCATCGGATTTTCACTGTGGTTTACATTTCGGGCCCAATCGAACCTTAGGTTCAGAATAGCCCTCGTATTATATATGCCGATGTGATCGTTGTTTTTTCTTCACGTGCTACAAGCTGTACAATTTTCTCTCATTTTTCCCATGTATTGCGTATATGGTATAAAAACACGTAAATACCTAATGGGAAATGTAGTGATATATTTCTGATGTATCTCTATTTGTATACATTTCTAATCGTAATTACAATTGTAAAAATAATTACTTCTAATAAACAAGAATTTTGTTAGATGCTGGTTATTATTTACAAGGCGATCCTGTCACTAGGGTACAGACTTAAAAAAATGAAGTGGTCACCCAACTCGGATAATAAAAAGAGGGTAGGGGGAGCTTGATACTTATTGGTCCAGAAGGTCCAGTGAGCTCGGCATACGAGGAGAATAGCCTCTTTGTTCTCGTACCGGTCCTTTGGTTCGATGATCTCGACTCTTGCCTTCGGGAGAGGATGAGGGTTATCTTATCTTGAGGTAAGGAGGAAAATAGGCCATTGAAGTTGAACTGTTACTGATACACTACTGATGCTAACTACTGCTTGCCTGCACTATCTAGCAAAAATACCATCCTGGCCTTCTTGATGGTTTTTTAACTTTAATAACCCCCATGAACCATGGACCTTGCCGTTGGTGGGGAGGCTTGCGTGCCTCAGCGATACAGATGGCCGTACCGTAGGTGCAACCACAACGTAGGGGTATCTGTTGAGAGGCCAGACAAACATGTGGTTCCTGAAGAGGGGCAGCAGCCTTTTCAGTAGTTGCAGGGGCAACAGTCTGGATGATTGACTGATCTGGCCTTGTAACATTAACCAAAACGGCCTTGCTGTGCTGGTACTGCGAACGGCTGAAAGCAAGGGGAAACTACAGCCGTAATTTTTCCCGAGGACATGCAGCTTTACTGTATGATTAAATGATGATGGCGTCCTCTTGGGTAAAATATTCCGGAGGTAAAATAGTCCCCCATTCGGATCTCCGGGCGGGGACTACTCAAGAGGACGTCGTTATCAGGAGAAAGAAAACTGGCATTCTACGGATCGGAGCGTGGAATGTCAGATCCCTTAATCGGGCAGTTAGGTTAGAAAATTTAAAAAGGGAAATGGATAGGTTAAAGTTAGATATAGTGGGAATTAGTGAAGTTCGGTGGCAGGAGGAACAAGATTTTTGGTCAGGTGAATACAGGGTTATAAATACAAAATCAAATAGGGGTAATGCAGGAGTAGGTTTAATAATGAATAAAAAAATAGGAGTGCGGGTTAGCTACTACAAACAGCATAGTGAACGCATTATTGTGGCCAAGATAGACACAAAGCCCATGCCTACTACAGTAGTACAAGTTTATATGCCAACTAGCTCTGCAGATGATGAAGAAATTGATGAAATGTATGACGAGATAAAAGAAATTATTCAGGTAGTGAAGGGAGACGAAAATTTAATAGTCATGGGTGACTGGAATTCGTCAGTAGGAAAAGGGAGAGAAGGAAACATAGTAGGTGAATATGGATTGGGGGTAAGAAATGAAAGAGGAAGCAGCCTTGTAGAATTTTGCACAGAGCATAACTTAATCATAGCTAACACTTGGTTCAAGAATCATAAAAGAAGGTTGTATACCTGGAAGAATCCTGGAGATACTAATAGGTATCAGATAGATTATATAATGGTAAGACAGAGATTTAGGAACCAGGTTTTAAATTGTAAGACATTTCCAGGGGCAGATGTGGATTCTAACCACAATCTGTTGGTTATGAACTGCAGATTGAAACTGAAGAAACTGCAGAAAGGTGGGAATTTAAGGAGATGGGACCTGGATAAACTGAAAGAACCAGAGGTTGTAGAGAGTTTCAGGGAGAACATGAGGGAACAATTGACAGGAATGGGGGAAAGAAATACAGTAGAAGAAGAATGGGTAGCTCTGAGGGATGAAGTAGTGAAGGCAGCAGAGGATCAAGTAGGTAAAAAGACGAGGGCTAATAGAAATCCTTGGGTAACAGAAGAAATATTGAATTTAATTGATGAAAGGAGAAAATATAAAAATGCAGTAAATGAAGCAGGCAAAAGGGAATACAAACGTCTCAAAAATGAGATCGACAGAAAGTGCAAAATGGCTAAGCAGCGATGGCTAGAGGACAAATGTAAGGATGTAGAGGCTTGTCTCACTAGGGGTAAGATAGATACTGCCTACAGGAAAATTAAAGAGACCTTTGGAGAGAAGAGAACCACTTGTATGAATATCAAGAGCTCAGATGGCAACCCAGTTCTAAGCAAAGAAGGGAAGGCAGAAAGGTGGAAGGAGTATATAGAGGGTTTATACAAGGACGATGTACTTGAGGACAGTATTATGGAAATGGAAGAGGATGTAGATGAAGATGAAATGGGAGATAGGATACTGCGTGAAGAGTTTGACAGAGCACTTAAAGACCTGAGTCGAAACAAGGCCCCGGGAGTAGACAACATTCCATTAGAACTATTGATGGCCTTGGGAGAGCCAGCCATGACAAAACTCTACCATCTGGTGAGCAAGATGTATGAGACAGGCGAAATACCCACAGACTTCAAGAAGAATATAATAATTCCAATACCAAAGAAAGCAGGTGTTGACAGATGTGAAAATTACCGAACTATCAGTATAATAAGCCACAGCTGCAAAATACTAACACGAATTCTTTACAGACGAATGGAAAAACTGGTAGAAGCGGACCTCGGGGAAGATCAGTTTGGATTCCGTAGAAATGTTGGAACACGTGAGGCAATACTAACCTTACGACTTATCTTAGAAGAAAGATTAAGAAAAGGCAAACCTACGTTTCTAGCATTTGTAGACTTAGAGAAAGCTTTTGACAACGTTAACTGGAATACTCTCTTTCAAATTCTAAAGAGTATGGAGTAAAATACAGGGAGCGAAAGGCTATTTACAATTTGTACAGAAACCAGATGGCAGTTATAAGAGTCGAGGGGCATGAAAGGGAAGCAGTGGTTGGGAAAGGAGTGAGACAGGGTTGTAGCCTCTCCCCGATGTTATTCAATCTGTATATTGAGCAAGCAGTAAAGGAAACAAAAGAAAAATTCGGAGTAGGTATTAAAATTCATGGAGAAGAATTAAAAACTTTGAGGTTCGCCGATGACATTGTAATTCTGTCAGAGACAGCAAAGGACTTGGAACAGCAGTTGAACGGAATGGACAGTGTCTTGAAAGGAGGATATAAGATGAACATCAACAAAAGCAAAACGAGGATAATGGAATGTAGTCAAATTAAATCGGGTGATGCTGAGGGAATTAGATTAGGAAATGAGACACTTAAAGTAGTAAAAGAGTTTTGCTATTTAGGGAGTAAAATAACTGATGATGGTCGAAGTAGAGAGGATATAAAATGTAGACTGGCAATGGCAAGAAAATCGTTTCTGAAGAAGAGAAATTTGTTAACATCAAATATAGATTTAAGTGTCAGAAAGTCGTTTCTGAAAGTATTTGTATGGAGTGTAGCCATGTATGGAAGTGAAACATGGACGATAACCAGTTTGGACAAGAAGAGAATAGAAGCTTTCGAAATGTGGTGCTACAGAAGAATGCTGAAGATAAGGTGGGTAGATCACGTAACTAATGAGGAGGTATTGAATAGGATTGGGGAGAAGAGAAGTTTGTGGCACAACTTGACTAGAAGAAGGGATCGGTTGGTAGGACATGTTTTGAGGCATCAAGGGATCACAAATTTAGCATTGGAGGGCAGCGTGGAGGGTAAAAATCGTAGAGGGAGACCAAGATATGAATACACTAAGCAGATTCAGAAGGATGTAGGTTGCAGTAGGTACTGGGAGATGAAGAAGCTTGCACAGGATAGAGTAGCATGGAGAGCTGCATCAAACCAGTCTCAGGACTGAAGACCACAACAACACAACAACCATCGTTGCTATGATGAAATGATCACTAATCCCTGTCTCTATACTGACACTGTTGACAAAGTCAGGCCTGTTTGAAGCTACAAGGTCTAAAATGTTTCGACTGCATTTGCGTTGTCGAACTAGCTACACAAGGTAGTTTACGAAAACACATTCAGAAGTACTTCACAAGACGGCCTATCCCGTAATGCAGTGAATCCATAGACATCCCAGTCTATATTCGGTAGGTTAAAGTCGCCAGCAACTAATACTGCATGATTGGGGTATTACCGTGCTACTGTGAGTAGACTTTCTTCCAATGTTTCTGAAACTGCTACTGTGGAATCCGGTGGCCAGTAGAAACATCCAATAAACAACATGAGTTCACTTAGATCTGTTACATGCATTCAGATTATTTCACAGTCAGACTCAATTTCGACCTTGATAGACGCAATGTTTTTGTTAACAATAATGAACACCCCGTCTCCTATGGCGTTTTGTTTTCGATATAAACTCCATGCCCAGCTATATATTTCAGTTTTATTTTATAGGTTTCAGGGTAACTTTCAGTTCCAAGAATAATTTGAGTGCGAAAACTTTCCTGGAAGGCAATAAATGCAGTAGCTTTGTTATGAATACTTCAACAAACTAATGTTAAAATTCTGACTGTTGATGTGTCTTTACTTTGTACGTGGTCTGATTTCGCTTTCTGCGTACTGACTAGCGATTGTTCATCAGATGACCTCAAACCACTGGCTAGCCTAAATGAAACAATGTGCACTCCACAGATACTTTTCTATCCGAATAGCTGCTTCCTTTGTGTAGTGCACCCCTGATCTATCAACGGGAGTCTATGACTCTCCAATCCACAATGGAGCTCAGGAAATCTGCAAGCAAGACCATTACAGAATTGACAGAGTCTTAGGTTGAGGCCATCCACTCATCTCCAAACCAAAAGACCCTTGTCAGCTTTTTGAACGATACTGCAAATTGTGAGATCTGCTTGCATCCCCCAGACGAGGTTTGCAGTCTTCACCACTTCCGCCAGCCCCCATAGGAACTGAGGACGGCCTAGAACCCAGGGGACAGACGTCGTCGATGCTGAAGAGAGCCGCAGCTTGCAGACGACTGCACCTTGCACGCTCAATAACGGCAGGCAGGGCCTTCTCCACATCTCGGATGACACAGCCCAATAATCATACCGAGTGCACATTGGATTTCTTTCCGGCCCTAGGTGTCGGTTGTTTCTCCCATGGGCTCTGTGCCAAGGCACCATGCAGTGTACCCATGCGGTGAATCCACCCTCACCACAGGGCGAGTGGTGTGAATGCGTAGACATTCACAAATCATAATTACAAATGAGCACATTACATCTGCAAACTAATCGGATAACAGAACGTGTGCACAGAAATTCTAGAGGAAATGTTATTATGTGAATAGTCAGTATAGTGTTTGGGATGTTCTACAACGACATTATAGTTCGCTTATGTTTGACGCTAAACTTTTTTCGTGCATACAGCAGGTACAATAACTACCAGCGTACTGCATGGACGGGTACTTGCTCCTAATATTTCATCATAGAGTTGTTGGCTTAAAAATTCCTCAGTCTTGGCTGGAGGTGATATGGAACCCAGTATGGCGTCCAATACACTAGCAGTTCATTCCGAGGGGAAATCCTATGCCGTGTTGTTGGCATTTCTGGGTATGGTCACAATTTTTCCATTACCTCCCTGTCATTTTCTGTTTCCCGCAGTGCGGCTAAATTGGCCGACCGACCCGACTCAGAATACTTTACATTTAAATCTCTGTTCAAATTTTCTTCCATGACCAGTTATAGGTTGGCTATCAGTACATTCGTGATAGCTCTACTTCAGCTGATCCAAAATTATCTAATTGGCTGGGCGCTATCCAGCTACCTCCAACCTCTTGTTCATACGACAAACTTTGGCGCACAAAGGACAGTGCGCTGTCCTGATTATTGTTTCCTGCCAAGGGTTCAAACTGTACGTAACCTATTAACTGGTAAATTCGCTACTACATCCAGTCAGACTAGCTTTTCTGTACCTTCCGATATTATACTCAGCATCGCGTCTAATCGGCCACGCACGTAGTTTAGTTTTCTTCTCAATGTCTGAAGCATACTTTACATCATTACGTTTTTTCCAGCAATAAAACATGTTATGTATTGAGGACTTCTTGAGTAATCCAATGTTAACCTTGAAGTTTTGGAAGTCAGCTAGAGGACTCAGAGACAGGAAACCAGAAACAAAATGCAAGTGCCAGGTGCAAATGGTTGCGTTTACATTACGCGAATAAACACTAACTAAAGAAGCTTGCGAATTGCAGACACGTGGGACAGATGTCCCAGTGTAGATGTTTCAGTTTAGAGAACTAACTGGTAACTCTCTACACCATCTAGACGCTGTTGTTAGGTGCCACATCAGACAGTAGTCGCAAACAGGCGTTCTTAACATATGCAGCAAGTATGATCCTTGTTCCTGAGAAACTGCTGAAGTAGCGGTCACCACACCCAAGTGAGAATTCTCCACCCTCAGGGAGGAAAAAAGTTTACGGAAAAATTGGATATTTGTGGTAGGTTCCTATGGGACCAAACTGTTGACGTCATCGGTCCCTAGGCTTACACAGTACTTAACCTACTTACGCTAGAGACAACACACACAACCGGCCGATGTGGCCGAGCGGTTCTAGGCGCTTCGGTCTGGAACCGCGCTGCTGCTACGGTCGCAGGTTCGAATCCTGCCTCGGGAATGGATGTGTGTGATGTCCTTAGGTTAGTTAGGTTTAAGTAGTTCTAAGTCTAGGGGACTGATGACCTCAGATGTTAAGCCCCATAGTGCTCAGAGCCATTTGAACAATTTTGAGTCGGCCGAGGTGGCCGATCGGTTCTAGGCGCTACAGTCTGGAACCGCGCGACCGCTACGGTCGCAGGTTCGAATACTGCCTCGGACATGGATGTGTGTGATGTCCTTAGGATAGTTAGGTTTAAGTAGTTCTAAGTTCTAGGGGACTGATGCCCTTAGAAGTTAAGTCCCATAGTGCTCAGAGCCATTTGAACCATTTTTGAAAAATTTTGAACAACACACACACCCATGCCCAAGGGAGGACTCGAACCTCCGACGGGGGGAGTCGCGCGAACCGTGGCAAGGCGCCCAAGACCGCGCGGCTACCCCTTGCGGCTAAAGTTTACTTGAAACACCTTTGTTGCTAGCCATAACAGGAAGGGCAAAGACGTTTAGCTTTTATCTGAACTGTGTTGCTACCAAATATGCAGTATGTTAGTGTAAAACCTAGGAACATCCTTGCCTACAGAGTAGCAGGGGAAGGACCTGAACGTGGTTGGTCAGAGCTAACATGGAGCTGCAAAGACTCACGCAGATTGACCGATGCCTATAAACTGCAGGTTGTGTTGACGGCCCGACTACAGATAAGGAGAAACAGTGTGCCTCCACAATCCGTTAATACCCCATACTTTAGTATTCGTAAAAATTCTCAGTAAGAACTTTTGGACGCTGACTCCGTGTCGCACAATACTAACCTCGCGAAAACTTCGATTGAAGTCTGTTTTCTCACTTGGAGTGCTACTCAAATGTTTGTACTTTACGACGCTGCTAGTGATTGCTTCTTTTAGGTCTCACCCGAGAGATTTAGACGCTGTCTTCTGTTGTGCCAGTCGTCGAATCCTTTGCTTTTCCTAATGCTAAAAATAGCCCTCAACGTAGTACGTGGGCGTGTTAAAAAGTAATGCATCCGAATTTTTTTATTCCGTCCTCATCGTCGGCTGAGATATTACTTATCATGCAAACTGGTCAGCCGACATTGCCCTCCACTGATGCAAATTGCAGTCTTCTGCAGCTAGAGGGCTCCGAATTGTTGCATGTAACGTGGCGGTGTGTAACGTAACTATGACTGTCTGTGAGAGACCATTAGAAAACTGAAAGCACGAGTCTGAAGACTTCATCCACTCGCCCACACATGGAGCACCCACTCCTTCAGCACAACACTGCAAGATCACACACGAACATCTGCAACAATCCGACGTCTTGGGTTCACTGTCATCGATCATCGTCCATAAAAGGCTCTCTTGGTCCCATCCGACTTTTACCTGTTTCCAAAACTTAAAGAACACCTTCGAGGACTTCACCTTTATGGTGATGTAACGGAGCAAGCAAAGATGAGGTTGTGGCTCCGTCAACGAAATCAGACATTCTACAGCAACGGTTTCAACAAACTGGTCTCTCATTGAGAAAAATATGTTCGTCCCTAGGGTGACTAATTTGAGAAATAAATATGAAGTGTTATTTAGACCCCTGAATTCCTTGAGTCTCCTACAAGTATTCTGACCCAAAATCCGCAGTTCTCGTAGGTGTTCTGTGACAGTGTTTCACGCGGATCCAAGCAGTCACTAGCCATCACTCGAACTTCGTGTTTCTGCAATTGCTCCTACCGCTCGGAAAATGCAGACCGATCTGACGGCCCCTCACCCTCTCCCCTTCAATACTTTCATACCTTTCCTCTATCCTACGCCAGGACATGACAATCCTGAAAACAACTGTGTCCCGTCCAGCTCTACTACGCGCCCTTCTAGACCGACTTTGGCGTGACATTTACTCAGAAAATCTAGTCTAAGTACGATATGATAGCCTTAGCCACCTCGAGGAAGTATTTCCACGCAAGTCCAAAGGTTTTCCCTCCCACTCATAAGTTCATCTATTCTGAAGCGAGCGAATGAATACTACTCCAGCCTATTGATGCCACCTCCCTGTACACTAGCATTCCTAATGCCTATGGCCTTACTGCTATCGAACACTACCTTTCCAGACGCCCTATGGATTCCAAACCAACAATCTCCTTCCTAGTCTCCATGACCATCTATATCCTCACCCACAATTACTTATCCTTTGAAGGCATTACCTACAAACAAATCCGCAGCATAGCTATGGGCACCCGCATGGCACCATCCTATACTAACCTATTCATGGGCCATCTAGAGGAATCCTTCCTAAAAACCCAGAATCCTAAACCCCTCACCTGGTTCAGATTCATTGATGACATCTTTGCTATCTGGATTGAAGGTGAGGGCACCTTATTCACATTCCTCCAGAACCTCAACAACTTCTCCCCCATTTGTTTCACCTGGTCCTACTCAACCCAACAAGCCACCTTCCTAGATGTTGACCTTCACCTCAGAGATGGCTACATCAGTACCTCCGTCCATATCAAACCCACTAACCACCAGCAATACCTGCACTTCGACAGCTGCCACCCATTCCATACCGAGAAGTCCCTTCCGTACAGCCTAGCCACCCGCAGTCGTCGCATCTGCAGTAATGAGCAGTCCCTGTCAAAATATACCAAGAGTCTCACTGAAGCCTTCACTGACCGTAATTATCCTCCCATCCTTGTACAAAACCAAATCTCCCATCCCTTATCTTTCCAGTCTCCCACCACCTCCCAAAGTCCCACAGTCTGGCCACAGAGGAGCATTCTCCTAGTAACTCAGTACCATCCGGGACTGGAGCAACTGAATTACATTCGCCACCAGGGTTTTGATTACCTCTTGTCGTGCCCTGAAATGAAAAATGTCCTGCCCATTATCCTTCCCACTCCTTCTACCGTAGTATTCCGCCATCCACCCAACCTACACAATATACTCATTCATCTTTACGCAACCCCTGCTCCCAATCCCTTACCTCATGGCTCATACTCCTGTAATAGTCTTAGATGCAAGACCTGTCCCACACATCCTCCTACCACCACCTACTCCAGTCGGGTCACTAACATCCCCTATCCCATCAAAGGCAGGGCTACCTGTGAAACCAGCCAGGTGATTTACAAGCTAAGCTGCAACCATTGTGCTGCATTCTATGTAGGAATGACAACCAACAAGCTGTCTGTCCGCATGAATGGCCACCGACAATCTGTGGCAAAAAAAAAAACCAAGTGGACCACCCTGTTGCTGAACACGCTGCCAAATATGATATCCCTCATCTCAATGACTGCTTCACAGCCTGTGCCATTTGGATCCTTCCCACCAACACCAGCTTTTCTGAATTGTGCAGGTGGGAACTTTCCCTGCAATACATCCTATGTTCCCGTAACCCTCCTGGCCTCAACCTTCGTTAGTCACTGTCCACACCCATCTAGCCCCCTCCCTGTTCCCATTCCAGCACTACACAGCCGTCATTTCACCGTCACACTCAGTCTTTTAATTTCTTTTTATTCATTTATTTACATTTCTCTCCTTTCCGCTACTTACCCCCTCCACCCTCTGCACCTTCTCTCCTGCCCTCCGTCTAAATTGCAACACTTCACTGTCTGCGACTCCCACCATACTATCCCTCCCCCTCCCCACTCCAGCCTCCTCCTTACCCCCACCCAGTCACCACTCCCATCATGCACTAGTGCTGCTGCTCGCAGTGTGGTTTCAGCTCTCTGAGACTGCAGATGTGTGTGCAAGTTGCGTTTGCTTGAATGAGTGTGTGTGTGTGTGTATGTTTGTCTACTGCTGACAAAGGCCTTAATGGCCTAAAGCTATAACTGTATGAATCTTTTTGTTGTGCCTATCGCGACTCAGCAACTGGGCTATGTGGTGAGTAGCAACTTTCCTTCTCAGGTATTGCTACTCCGACCTATGCCATTTAATCTACAATGAGGCTGGTTCATCTCCATCACACCAAGTATACCTTGATTTACCATGGATATATGCGATGCCGTATACAATAAAAATTACATTTCCATGCACATTCAAAGCCCATTAAACAATAGTCTGCCACTGACTCAGTGCACGTGTATCCTGCGCTCGCATTTACTGGGAACGCTGCACAGTAGCGGCGTGATTCCTTTTTGTGTTTAACGCCGGAGTATGAGCCCTAATGTGCGACCATCTTCCCTGTGCCTGCGAAAGCCTGTAAGAACTTTTGTGTTCAGAATATCCAACTTCCTTACACTTCCCATACTGAGGTTTTCCCCAATTCCGCTGCACGTGGCACACGATTTCTGCGTCTTTTTCCTCGTCTTGATCACTGCATCTATTTTTCGCAAACGCTAACACAGCTTTGTTTAACGATTTTGAGAATTCGACTGACAAACCCAGAAAGAATGTGTCTAGCACCCTCTGCTCTGAATCCTACAGAGTGGCTCTGTTAGCTTGGCATCATCTGTTAAGTTGTAAGCGATCAACAAACCTTTCTACAGACAACATCGAGCCCTCTTGCCTAGATTTGTGTCGTTTCACCCCACAGGCGATCCATGCCTCTTAACTGATCATGATTTTCCAGAATAAGATTTTCACTCTGCAGCGGAGTGTGCGCTGATATGAAACTTCCTGGCAGATTAAAACGTGTGCCGGACCGAGACTCGAACTCGGGACCTTTGCCTTTCGCGGGTAAGTGCTCTACAGTCTGAGCTACCCAAGCACGACTCACGACCCGTCCTCACAGCTTCAATTCTGCCAGTACCTCGTCTCCTTCCTTCCAACCTCCACAGAAGCTCTTCTGCGCACGTTGCAGGACTAGCACTCCTGGAAGAAAGGATATTGCGGAGACATGGCTTAGCCACAGCCTGGGGGAATGTTTCCAGAATGAGATTTTTGCAAGGTTCATGATTATGTTCAGCAGGTCTCCCCCTTCTGCATCATAATGTCCTGAGTAGCGTTCACTTGCTGAGGGAGATCCTCCATTTCAGTCACATTTACGAGTTCTTTCACGAGACTCCAAAAGAAAAAAAAGACTCTGCTGGGTAACGTCTTACTGATATGGCGGCGGACAGAGAAAGGATCTCTCATGTCTTGCCAGTAATTGGGAAATTGTCAACATAAAAACTAAGGATAGGCTCAAGTCCAAATTGGATGAGCATTAGCCTGCTGAAATGTTAAGCTGCAAATCATTTACGTGGGAATATAAATAGTGCTTCAGTTGGTCAGAGTACACACAACCAATGATTGCTTTCCACAAAGAAGAAAGGACTGATGATCCTACCTTTCATTAATCATTGTTACACATTCAGATCTGGGCTATTCCAAACATACAAAATAACAATGTTTAGATATAGTTCCAATTTTGAGATTGTGTCCATCAAATATGCTTGAAACATCGAAAGTAGTCCCATCTGGAAATGAAATGTTTCAGGACAGTCAGAGCGCGTGGCGAAACATATACTGCAAACACAAAAAGAAGTATATAAGCTGGGATACTTCAGCCGCCTAATCGGTAATTTTAACAGAAAGGAATGGGTAGTTAAATGAAGCATGATATAGATGCTGACTTTGTACCAAGGGCGTAAATTTTAACAGCTGATTACTTTTAATCAAGAATAATGTCTCCTCTCAGAGATAAATATATGCATTCACCCTCGCGCAACGAACGGTTGCACATTCTATGCAGCTCATAATACAATTAAAAATTCGCAGACTATTGAGCTTTAGACCTCCTCCGGGAGTAAATCTGGTCTTGCCACGACCCACTGCGATAATTTTGTTGGATAAATGTCAGTTTTAATCCACAGATGGGGATGCAACGTTAGTAAACAACTTTGTGCACCAACAACATGCTCTGAGCCTGGAAGTTTTAGCCCAGGTGGTAGCGATTGTTATTCCAAGTCGACTCACACGTTATTCGTATTAAAAATGTAATAAATCTGCAAGTAGTCACAAATCCATCAGTACATGTGGTCAGGCATTGCCATTTTGAACCACGGCATGCAGAGGTGCGAGTCTATTGCCAGCGCACCTCGGCTTCAAAAAGACTATCGTACTTAATGAACTAGTAGACTATGGCAATGCAGTTATTAAGGGTACCTGGACGTGAACAGGTAGCATTTTCATCCCATATTTGCAGAGTGCATTATTATTGATCTTTAACGCAGGAGTCTGAAAGGGGGAGAGGGAGGGGGGGGGCACAAGAGGGCACTTACCCCCTTGTCCCCTCTCCCCTCCCTCCTCCCCCGCCCCCCTTGGAAGCTGGAATACATAATCCACTGCTATATTTTCTAGCTTTTTTACATTTGTGGTGTTGTCCGGAGCCTGAGGTTCCAGGTTACAGTTAGTACCTCACAACCACAAGCTAAAGACAGTCGCTGCCAGACGCAGCAAGAAACGAGAGACGTCAGCCTAGACACGCGCTGCCGGAAGCTTGTTTACGTCAGAGCGCAGAGCCGCCCAGTCCACTCTGTAATCGTTGTCTATGACGACAGCGTCGTCTTAGCTCAGATCAGGCTGCGACCTAACAGAACTATTTATCAGAACTGTGCATAAAAATTTATAGTCAATTGTACATTGAGGCGTGACTATCATTCTGTAATGTATCAAGTGATAACAGTTATTTATAGTTTTTAGCGACAGTAACAATTACAAAGTGACACTCATGTGGGCATGAATAGTTTCCTACTTTTAGACTGTTCAAATTTTAATAAAGTGATCCAAGATTTTATGCTTGCTGTATGTAGTAACTGCTCGACCTCCTCCGGGAGTAAATCTGGTCTTGCCACGACCCACTGCGATAATTTTGTTGGATAAATGTCAGTTTTAATTATATAATAATATCAACTTCAAAAATCTCTCCCAAATATTGAGGGGATAAGCATAAATTCCCTGGACTGTAGTAAGTTTTTGTGTCACATATAAAATTCAGTTCTTGCAGTATGACATGACTCAAAAGAGATCAACATGTTTAAATAAAAAATGTCAATTTTAAAGTCTTTTTGTTATTTTCTCTGGTATACTCCAAATTATAAGAGGTGAAAGTGATATATCACTGGTAATACTAATTCTGAGAGAAGCCCAGCCCAGTCTGAGTGACACTGGGAGCATGTTGGCCCAGACAATAGCAACGAAAACTAAGCGCCGATTCAAAATTCATTTCGTAGGGAAATTGTAACAGCAATTACACTTTCACAGATAAAAAAATACTATTTCTAATATTGCCTTACCCAAAGTCATTTAGTGTTGCCATAAAACTGCAACGTCCTTAGCGTTCTAGAGTAGGAGTAATGCACTCTGAGAGTATGGGGTGGAAATGCTAGCTGGTCACGTCCAGATCCCCTTAACGCAAGTTGTAATCTGTAATAGTTTTGTAATCAAGAGTTGTAACTACATTAGACAAAAAGAACAAGTAAAACCTGCACCAGCTGGCTAACTGTAAGAACAAGACGATAGTTGCCTCAGAAAACAATGACGTGAGAGTAAGGAACAGAAATTAGCATTGGGATGCGAAAAGGAAGATCCGCTGCCTGAGAAGTTAGCGTAGCAGAGAGAGAGCAGGAGATAGGAACCTGTAAGAGGTGTGTGATGCTAGCCGCAACAGTAGACGGGAAGAGAGAAGGCTGTACCAGCAGGCAGTCGAATGAAATACCGTTACAGAAACTCATATTTTAAAAACGAAAGGATTAGGAACTAAAAAACCATTTATTATTGATGTTTCAGTCTTAAGTTTAATGCAAATAATTAAAGAGTATTTTTCAATACACGCATTTGGCTTTTATTTATAAAGCATCTTCTGTGCTCATCTTGAAAAGAGGATACATAATATCTCTATATATTCTTGTATTCATAGAGTAGAAATAGTATTTCCGTATATAATTGGCAAACAATTGGCTCATGGTGTTTTTGCTTCTTGTTTACATATCCTGCAAATTACTGCTTTTTTCTTTCGTTGTTAGTGGAGGTTAAGACAGAAAGAAGATTGATTCCACATTCACTTATGGCAATTTTTCGCCTATTTTGAGCCAAATTTTTCTTACCTTGCATTGGTGTCTCTTTTCACGTCACCTCACATTTGTAAAATTTCATAAGACAAATAGAGCACTAATCTTACATGTTCAGAACTAAGCTTAATGTTTAAATTTATTCATTTGTTACCTGTATAGGTTGTGAGTGTTGCCAACCAGTGAAGACAGTTTTTTGTTTCTGAAGTCGTGTGTATGATACAGAGCGATAAATACACTGAAGAGCCAAAGAAACTGGTATAGGGATGCGTCTTCAAATACAGAGATATGTAAACAGACAGAATACGGCGCTGTGGTCGGCAACGCCTATATAAGGCAACAACTGCCTGGAGCAGTTGTTAGATCGGTTGTTGTTGTTGTTGTTGTGGTCTTCAATCCTGAGACTGGTTTGATGCAGCTCTCCATGCTACTCTATCCTGTGCAAGCTTCTTCATCTCCCAGTACCTACTGCAACCTACATCCTTCTGAATCTGCTTAATGTATTCATCTCTTGGTCTCCCTCTACGATTTTTACCCTCCACGCTGCCCTCCAATGCTAAATTTGTGATCCCTTGATGCCTCAAAACATGTCCTACCAACCGATCCCTTCTTCTAGTCAAGTTGTGCCACAAACTTCTCTTCTCCCCAATCCTATTCAATACCTCCTCATTAGTTACGTGATCTACCCACCTTATCTTCAGCATTCTTCTGTAGCACCACATTTCGAAAGCTTCTATTCTCTTCTTGTCCAAACTATTTATCGTCCATGTTTCACTTCCATACATGGCTACACTCCATACAAATACTTTCAGAAATGGCTTCCTGACACTTAAATCTATACCCGATGTTAACAAATTTCTCTTCTTCAGAAACGCTTTCCTTGCCATTGCCAGTCAACATTTTATATCCTCTCTACTTCGACCATCATCAGTTATTTTGCTCCCCAAATAGCAAAACTCCTTTACTACTTTAAGTGTCTCATTTCCTAATCTAATTCCCTCGGCATCACCCGACTTAATTCGACTACATTCCATTATCCTCGTTTTACTTTTGTTGATGTTCATCTTATATCCTCCTTTCAAGACACTGTCCATTCCGTTCAACTGCTCTTCCAAGTCCTTTGCTGTCTCTGACAGAATTACAATGTCATCGGCGAACCTCAAAGTTTTTACTTCTTCTCCATGAATTTTAATACCTACTCCGAATTTTTCTTTTGTTTCCTTTACTGCTTGCTCAATATACAGATTGAATAACATCGGGGAGAGGCTACAACCCTGTCTCACTCCTTTCCCAACCACTGCTTCCCTTTCATGCCCCTCGACTCTTATAACTGCCATCTGGTTCCTGTACAAATTGTAAATAGCCTTTCGCTCCCTGTATTTTACCCCTGCCACCTTCAGAATTTGAAAGAGAGTATTCCAGTTAACGTTGTCAAAAGTTTTCTCTAAGTCTACAAATGCTAGAAACGTAGGTTTGCCTTTTCTTAATCTTTCTTCTAAGATAAGTCGTAAGGTTAGTATTGCCTCACGTGTTCCAACATTTCTACGGAATCCAAACTGATCTTCCCCGAGGTCCGCTTCTACTAGTTTTTCCATTCGTCTGTAAAGAATTCGCGTTAGTATTTTGCAGCTGTGACTTATTAAACTGATAGTTCGGTAATTTTCACATCTGTCAACACCTGCTTTCTTTGGGATTGGAATTATTATATTCTTCTTGAAGTCTGTGGGTATTTCGCCTGTCTCATACATCTTGCTCACCAGATGGTAGAGTTTTGTCATGACTGGTTCTCCCAAGGCCATCAGTAGTTCTAATGGAATATTGTCTACTCCCGGGGCCTTGTTTCGACTCAGCTCTGTCAAACTCTTCACGCAGTATCTTATCTCCCATTTCATCTTCATCTACCTCCTCTTCCATTTCCATAATATTGTCCTCAAGTACATCGTCCTTGTATAAACCTTCTATATACTCCTTCCACCTTTCTCCCTTCCCTTCTTTGCTTAGAACTGGGTTTCAATCTGAGCTCTTGATATTCATACAAGTGGTTCTCTTCTCTCCAAAGGTCTCTTTAATTTTCCTGTAGGCAGTATCTATCTTACCCCTAGTGAGACAAGCCTCTACATCCTTACATTTGTCCTCTAGCCATCCCTGCTCAGCCACTTTGCACTTCCTGTCGATCTCATTTTTGAGACGTTTGTATTCCTTTTTGCCTGCCTCATTTACTGCATTTTTATATTTTCTCCTTTCATCAATTAAATTCAATATTTCTTCTGTTACCCAAGGATTTCTATTAGCCCTCGTCTTTTTACCTACTTGATCGTCTGCTGCCTTCACTACTTCATCCCTCAGAGCTACCCATTCTTCTTCCACTGTACTTCTTTCCCCCATTCCTGTCAATAGTTTCCTTATGCTCTCCCTGAAACTCTGTACAACCTCTGGTTTAGTCAGTTTATCCAGGTCCCATCTCCTTAAATTCCCACCTTTTTGCAGTTTCTTCAGTTTCAATCTGCAGTTCATAACCAATAGATTGTGGTCAGAATCCACATCTGCCCCTGGAAATGTCTTACAATTTAAAATCTCTGTCTTACCATTATATAATCTATCTGATACCTTTTAGTATCTCCAGGATTCTTCCAGGTATACAACCTTCTTTTATGATTCTTGAACCAAGTGTTAGCTATGATTAAGTTATGCTCTGTGCAAAATTCTACAAGGCGGCTTCCTCTTTCGTTTCTTCCCCCCAATCCATATTCACCTACTATGTTTCCTTCTCTCCCTTTTCCTACTGACGAATTACAGTTACCCATGACTATTAAATTTTCGTCTCCCTTCACTACCTGAATAATTTCTTTTGTCTCGTCATACATTTCATCAATTTCTTCATCATCTGCAGAGCTAGTTGGCATATAAACTTGTACTACTGTAGTAGGCATGGGCTTTGTGTCTATCTTGGCCACAATAATGCGTTCACTATGCTGTTTGTAGTAGCTAACCCGTACTCCTATTTTTTTTATTCATTATTAAACCTACTCCTGCGTTACCCCTATTTGATTTTGTATTTATAACCCTGTAATCACCTGACCAAAAGTCTTGTTCCTCCTGCCACCGAACTTCACTAATTCCCGCTATATCTAACTTTAACCTATCCATTTCCATTTTTAAATTTTCTAACCTACCTGCCCGATTAAGGGATCTGACATTCCACGCTCCGATCCGTAGAACGCCAGTTTTCTTTCTCCTGATAACGACGTCCTCTTGAGTAGTCCCCGCCCGGAGATCCAAATGGGGGACTATTTTACCTCCGGAATGTTTTACCCAAGAGGACGCCATCATCATTTAATCATACAGTAAAGCTGCCTGCTGCTATAATGGCAGGTTATCAAGATTTAACTTAGTCTGAACGTGGCGTTATAGTCGGCGCACGAGAGATGGCACACAGCATTTCTGAGGTAGCGATGAAGCGGGGATTCTCCCGTACGACCATTTCACGAGAGTACCGTGAAAGTCAGGAAACCGGCAAAACATCAAATCTCCGATATTGCTGCGGCCGGAAAAAGATCCTGTAAGAACGGGACCAACGATAACTTAGGAGAGTCGTTCAGCATGGCAGAAGCACAACACTTCCGCAAACTGCTGCAGATTCCAGCGCTGGGTCACCAACAAGTGTCAGCGTGCGAACCATTCAACGAAACATCACCGATATGGGCTTTTGGAGCCGAAGGCCCACTCGTGTACCCTTAATGACTGCACGACACAAAGCTTTATGCCTCGTCTGGGGTCGTCAACACCGACTTTGGAGTGTTGATGACTGGAAACATGTTGCCTGGTCGGACGAGTCTAGTTTCCAATTGTATCGAGTGCATGGACTTGTACGGGTATGCAGACAACCTCATGAATCCTTGCATGTCAACACGTGACTGTTCAAGCTGGTGGAGGCTCTGTAATGGAATGGGGCATGCGTAGCTGGAGTGAGATGGGACCCCTGATACGTCTAGATACGACTATGACAGCTGACACGTATGTAAGCATCTTGTCTGGTCACCTGCATCCATTCATGTTCATTGTGCATCCCGTAGGACTTGGGCAATTCCAGCAGGACAATGCGACACCTCACACGTCCAGAATTGCTACAGAGTGGCTCCAGGAACACTCTTCTGAGTTTAAACACCTCCACTGGCCACCAAACTCCCCAGACATGAACAATATTGAGTGTCTCTGGGATGCCTTGCAACGTGCTGTTCAGAAGAGATGTCCACACCCTCGTACTTTTGCGGATTTATGGACAGCCCTGCAGCATTCATGATGTCAGTTCCCTCCAGCTGTACTTCAGACATTAGTTGAGTCCATGCCATTTCGCGTTGTGGCACTTCTGCGTGACGCGGGGATCCTACACGGTATTAGGCAGGTGTACCAGTTTCTTTGGTTCTTCAGTTAGTATGATTTTATGTGTGTTGGGGGTTTTGGGGGTGGGGGGTCAAGAGAGAAAAATGTGTGTGTGAGGGGCGGAGAGAGTGGTGGTTCGAGTTCGTCCTGCTCTTCCATGCTCTTTGCATCTGGTGTTAAATGTTCTTCTGGTTTTCACCTATGTATCTCCCATCACATACATTACATTTTAGCTGGTAAATTCCTGATTTCGGATATAGAACGGTTTTATCATGTTGGTTTTGGAAAGTATTTTTGAACTGAATTATTGTTTGGTGAATTATTTTTGTGACTTGCTCTTTGAAAAGATGAGATATTCTGTGTGTATATTTGTGATTGTACGTCATGTTATACCATCTTTTGTTTTCTTTTTCTTTCTCATTCTGTGTTCTTCTTCTTGTGTTCCGTATGTTCGTTTGTATGTGAGTCTGCCTTTGTGTTGATGATAGCTGGGATTTTGCTGTTTTGTGTTTCTTGATTTTTATTATTTGGCTGTGTTACTAAGTTTTCATTGTATTCATTGTTCGTGGTTATTTGAAAGAAAGCTGGTTGAACCTCAATTGTTAGGAGTGAGATTAAGTGTATATCGAAAGGATAGGTTAATGGGAAATAAAGGTGGTGTATTTGTCGCAGTAGGCAAGAAACTATAATAGAAATTGAAGCTACATGAGACGAGATTGTTTGGGCAGTACTCAGTATCAGGGTTGGACATAAAATCGCAATTGGGTCCTTCTATCGACCACTAGAATCACCTCTTAATGTAACCGAAAACTTTAGAGAGTATCTTAATTCACTCGTATGTAAGTTCCCCAGTCATAGTGCAATAATAGGTGGAGACTTGAGTCACCCAATAATCATCTGGGAAAATTAGAGTTTTCTTGGTGGTGGGCTTGACAAGACACCCTGTGAAACATTACTAAATGCCTTCTCTGAAACCTACCTAGAAAAAATGGTTCAGAATCCCACTCATGATGGAATACACCTGATCTAATGGCAACAAACAGACTTGATCTCTTTGAGGATGTTCACATCGCAACTAGTATCAGTGACCAAGAGATGGTTGTAGCAAGAATAATTACCAATCTATAAAATCTAAATAAATAGAAGGATATATGTTTTCAGTAAACAATGGAAGAAAGCAGTAGTCACAAGTCATTGAGGAACTTGAAACTTTCAGCACAGAACAGGAAGATGTGGAGGAACTATGGCTCGAGTTTAAAAGAATAGCTGAATACACTAGATAGGTATGTATCCCGTATATCAATTCATAATGAGTGTGACGCTCCATGGTATGCAGTCACTGTAAAGAAACTTCAAAAGGAAGAGAGACTACTGCATAATAGTTGTAAAACGAAGCAGATAGAAAAAAGATGTTGAATGAAAAGTGTTTGGCTGTCAATAAAACAACGCGTTAAGCCTCCAGTGACTACAGCAACAGAATATTGTCAAATGATTTTTTACAAACCCCAAAGAATTTCTGGACGTATATAAAGGCTGTTAGTGGCACAAATATTTGCTTCCAGACACTCGCGAATAAGACAGATACGAAATTGAGAGTAGCAAAGCAAAAGGTGAATTTATTCATGTATTTAACTTTTTTTTTGCAAGCAGCTGAAAGCCAGGATGTTTCTTGTAAGTTTCAAATGAGTACTTTCTCAAGTTTTGTACACAAGAAAATCCCGTGCAAAGATTTACTGGCTTTCACTATGTTTCTGGTGACAAAACTGCTCAGGGTTTATCAGAAATTGTACTCAATGCACTTGATGTTCTCAGTAATGGCAGGTAGGCACGGAAGTATCCAAAATTTTGTTAAACAAAAATGTCCACGAGCTATATTTTTCCACTGTTATCTCATAAACTTAATCTAACGCTGTTACATTGTTCTAAAAATACCAAAGGAGTTACCTTCACGTAGCATTGTATTACTTTTCAGGAAGTCCTTAAAGTCAACACAATTCTTAGAAAACAGAGAATTCAGATTTCCTCAGACGTGTACTACACGCTGGAATTTCAATTCACGAACTGTTCAGACAACGTATCTTAAATACAAAGCGTTGAAATACATTTTTCAGAATATCACCACAGATGATGAAGATTGGGACGCAGGCTCGTTCAATAATGCTTCTGGCTTGCTTAGAATTGTAAATAAAACTCAATTTATTTTCCTGCTTTGCATTAACAAAGAAACATTTGTACTTGTTTACCATCTCTATGCACTTCTTCAACACAAAATTGCATGTGATGTTAGCTTGTGTAGTGCTGAAATCAAGAAGACCATCAGTTTGTTAAAACTGTGATCTCATATACTGATATCTGCAACAAGAAATTTCACTTTGAAATAAGTGTTAATAAGCTTGACGTTCACTCACTCATGATGCCATCTTATGAGATCTTAGATAACATGATAGAACAACTGGAAAAGCTTATTGGAGGTATTTAGAATACTCAGTTTATAAAGTTGAAGAAGTAAGAAACAGTCTGGAAGTTACAAATTAAATTTTCCAACAGTGAAACTGAATGGCCTTCTCACAATTTTCCCATTCTTCAAAGGGTGACTGGAAAATGAGTCAGGAATTATTTATATTGGCAAACATGAATATTTACCACCTGCAGACTTTCTTAAATTCATAATTTACGATGATCTTGAAAATATTGATAACTAAATAACAAAGCTTATCAAGCTTCTCAAGCTGATCCTTACATTCCTTGTCACTACAGCTTCTTCTGAAAGAAGTGGGAGCACTTACAAGAATTAAAAACTGGCTTCAGATGATAGATTCAGTTCTTTCTCAACAGATGTCACAAAAAAATCTGGTTGAACAACTTAAAAGTACCCAGAAATTTAAAGGAAACGTGACTGACAACTTTGCTACCAAGAAGAATCGACATGTGTTGTTCCTGTATAAAAAGATATAAGGTAAGCCTCCCCACAATTAACCGATTTGCTTCGCCACTGGAAGTATCTTCATGTGTGCCCCAGGAAAGTGTGAGTAGGTATGTGAGGAGAGTTCTGGCCAAAAATGTGTTACTGATAATGTCATCGATGAGTCATGGGATTTCCCTCCTCCACCCCATCTATCCCTGACAAGGACCAGTTTCCCTATATAAAATTGTGGGAAATTCAAAATTTTGTTGGAAAATTCAAAAAAATAACCCAACTGTACTCTTTTGTTTCCTATGGAAGGAGGGTTCTTGTTCTAAGCATAAACTGCCAGGAAATCCAAGATGAAGCATTGTCGTGCTGGGACAAGCTGTATGACGACACAATCTGAGAGTTTGAACATGAGTACCAACCTAACTATGATGTCATAATCCAAGATGGCTGACTTGGAACATACTGATGCAGCTCTATGACGTCGCAGTCCATCTCGCATAACAATGTAGACATTTCTGGCATACTGGCCCAGACTTGAGATAATGGGACTACAGCGTCAGAATCAGATATGGGTGACCTGGAATACAGTATGGCGATCGAACTTGGCGACCAGGGCATGCTGTGACACTCTCAATGTCATTAGAATCTGAGTTCTGGAATACTGGTCCAGGCTCTATGATATTAGGGACAAGGGATGTTTGTGCAGGTCCAGGCCTGTCTGCTGCCCTACATGATTTTTTTGCCCTCAGCGGTGTATGGTTACTGCATACTGCTTCTCCTTATCATCGATCTCTCTATTTGCATTTTTATTTAAAGAAACATAGTCCGCAGCTCGTGGTCGTGCGGTAGCGTTCTCGCATCCCACGCCCGGGTTCCGGGGTTCGATTTCCGGCGGGGTCAGGGATTTTCTCTGCCTCGTGATGACTGGGTGTTGTGTGATGTCCTTAGGTTAGTTAGGTTTAAGTAGTTCTAAGTTCTAGGGGACTGATGACCATATATGTTAAGTCCCATAGTGTTCAGAGCCATTTGAAAGAAATGCATGGAGGGTCAGGGCCTTCCGGCGGACCCCCCCGCCCCCCCCCCCTCTTGAGCCTCTCTGCACCACCACCCTGACTTACTCTCCTAAGTGTAGGGCCAAACTGTATGCTGTGTAGCAGGAACACTTGTGCCATTATATAAACAAATATTTTGCCAGGGAAATCTCCCTATTCCTGATCATGATCAACAGACCATTCGAGAAGTGCATAGCCACCCCATCTGTTGGACCCCTGCTAAGAGCCAAGTCATCCTGGAGTCATGCTACCATGATCAGATTACAGCTCCGTTCAGAGGGACACCACAGGCATACTACTGATTTGATAACCTAACTTGAAACGGAGTATAGAAGTTCTGCTCCCCAATGTTAGTATGCTGTTGTGGTAGGACTGCAGCCACAACTGCATGACTTGTGTTAAAATTACGGGTAATGTGAAAAATGCAGGAACCACACTTATACTTTAATGTGACGGAGAGCGAGTAAAAATTCACCGACGTTACAAGTAATCTATACCTGTATCACACACACACTGTACACAGAAATTGAAAAATTTAGAGATGCATATTCGACTTCGTGGTGGCAGACACTTGTACAATGGTTCTAAGAAAAAAAAGTAAGGGAATATCCTTGTAAAATTCTCCATGAGAAAAGTGTGAGGAATGGGTGCTGGCTATTTACTGATAGTAACACAAACAATCATCACAGAGCTGGTAAACACACAAACTAGGCATGTAGCAGCAACATTTCAGAATGAAACACGGTTATGGTTATTTACAACTCGAATCGTAGTCATCAAAAACGTATCAAATACGTGTGACGGGAAAATATGATATTTTCTATGAGAATAGAGGTCAATAACTTACTTCTATACCACATTTGAAGACGAAAAACTGAATAACCTTTGCAACAGAGTGCAGCGCCAACTGATAGCAGATGACTGTAGCTATGCCAGCGAGACAATAGAGGCCACTTCACCCATCTACTGGAAGTAATATGAATGTTATACCCCAAGAGTACAGCCAGAGGGCTAATGAGAATGACGTTTGAAAGCTCTAACTGCCACATAGCGGCATTGACGCCTTGTGTGATTCACCTGTTCAATACGTAACACGTTTGCGATTCGTCATGTATGCTTCAAATTCTTGGTAGGAGGACGAGTCCAACAAACAGACACTTTAAGAATGTATGTGGTACTTGTAACTCTCTCTCAAGGCTTAAAAACCATGTCTACTACCTACTAATGGGGATGACAATGTGATAGCAGGAGGAATACTGGGTAGAACCACCAAGAAAACATCTAAAAGACATCTGAACAAACCATATAAGTTGGGGTTGGCTGACGTTAAAATTAGTGATCTGATCGCACAGCTGTCTGGAGAATCACAGTAGCAGCCAGTTCTTCTCCAGTGTACAAGATTGACTGTAAGTTTGTCTTACCTAGTGTCAATCCAGCGAACTCGCTTTTGAACTTACATTCCAATATGTTATTCTACATGTTGTTTTATTCCAATTATTTTTGCTATGCTCATTTAGTTCGAATTTCAAACATCTATTCACCACCTCATCAGATCTCTACATTCCTGACAGTTGAATGTGTCACAGAGTCTTCCCACTGTCATAGAAATGTGACAAGAAGGTGTTTGATAATGGTCATATGTTGGAAAAAAACTTTGGGGACCTGTACCAGAAAATATAACTCTTTGGCTTTTCAGTGTAAAAACCTAATCTCATGTAAAATGTGTTAAGTCCTTTGGCCACAGCAGCAGCAACTGAACTGGAAAGTCTAGAGAAACTGCAAATGTATGAACTACTATGGCTCTCTTTCCAACATCTGTACTGTTAAGTCTGAGTCATGTATATGATGGTATAAAACATCATGTGACTTGTAAAAATATTATTTATTACAAACAGCTTTCATATAGTGTTAACATACATTTTGTGTTACGTGAACTGTGTAAAATAGACAGCTATCGTTAAAAAACACTATCATTCTCTTTTTTCTACACCTCTATTCATCACTCTGCAATATTTTCCAAATAACTGTTTTATATGCTTTAAATTAAGCACATATTTCACACAAACCAATTGGAACACTTGTAGGCTTAGGAATATCGTTTGTTAACTCCACTTCGATATTTCGGTTTATGGGAATAATACCAGTAGAGTTAGATAAAGCACATATACATGCACCTATATACAAACTTAACTCCTCAGCCTCATTGAGCAGTTTACGTTCCAATAAATACTTGGCAACATCATCGAAGAGCAATTTAACATACCTTCGACAAAAACTGAGTCTCTCCCTGGTGATACGTATTGCATTGTAAAGACCACACAGGTTAGTTATACTTGGACCCTTTAAATACACTTTTGTGTTGCGTTATGAGTTGTAAATTTCATCATAAAACCCCCAGACATGATGATGTTAGATGCACTGTTGCTGCCGAAGACACTGATGTGTCGAGTGAATGGTTTGTACTTGGTTCTCATGCAATCCTCGACGTGTTTCAGATCCCACTCGATAATGCTGGACTGCACCTTAGTACCACAGTGGATGTCCTTATTCCTACTAGAAATTTGAAGTCATGTCAGGTGCTAAACTGACATTAAAAACCTTTGATATGTTGGTAGTTAATTTGTAAGTAATGTTGAACAATAGCTGTCTGATACAACTTAGCTGAGGCTCGATTGTTGGTGCAGGCATTGGATACTGTGGGAACTCAAAGTCTGGAAACAATTCTGTCCTGCTCCGATATATCAGGGGCTGCATCAGAGAGCTTGTCTGCATGCTGACTTAGTGGTACTGGTGATGAATATAGTGGAAACTCAAAATCTGGAAACAGTTCTTCATGCTAACTTCATTTCCACTCCAGCATGTTGGAATCTGCGTCAGGAAGCTTGTATGCATACTAACTTGATTTCTGCTTCTGCTGCTGCTCCAGTGTACTTGATTTCCACTCCAGTATGTTGGGAGCTGTGTCAGGGAGCATATCTGCATCCTGGCTTGATATCTTCTGTTGCTGCTGCTGCTCCTCAGATGTACCAGACACTGCATCGTGTACATCAGGTAAACCACATCAAATACTGACGAACCGATTACACAGACCGAACGTGAGGAGAGGGGCTAGTGTAATTGTTTAATACAAACCATACAAAAATGCACGGAAGTATGTTTTTAACACAAACCTACGTTTTTTTTAAATGGAACCACGTTAGTTTTGTTAGCACATCTGAACATATAAACAAATACGTAATCAGTGCCGTTTGTTGCATTGTAAAATGTTAATTACATCCGGAGATATTGTAACCTAAAGTTGACGCTTGAAACCTCCGACGTTCAGTTACGTGTTGTAACAAACACGGGCCACGGTCGGCGAGCAGCATCTGCAGGGACATGTTTACGATGAAGACCGTGTTTACGAGTGTGGCTGTAGTGCACTGCTGTGGTTTGGTCTAGCTGTCGCAGTGTCCGCATGTAGCGCTTGCTGCTATTGTTATTCTGCATTCGTCTCCGCACGCAGACCAACTGTAGTACACCGTGTTACCAGACGTCTGTGATAGTGTAGTGCTGTAGGAACTGTGACCATGGT
The DNA here is from genome assembly GCF_023898315.1 of Schistocerca nitens. Classification (NCBI taxonomy): domain Eukaryota; kingdom Metazoa; phylum Arthropoda; class Insecta; order Orthoptera; family Acrididae; genus Schistocerca; species Schistocerca nitens. Next base: position 510,096,807 of record NC_064615.1, read on the forward strand.
GTATACGAACTCTGAAAAGGCGGAGATGATACTCATCTATGGCGAGTGTCGACGAAATGCAGCTGAAGCCTGCAGGGTGTATGCAGAACGGTACCCGGACAGAGAGCATCCAACGTGCCGCACATTGCAAAACATCTACCGCCAACTGTATGCAACAGGTATGGTCGTAGCACGCAAACGGGTCCGTAACAGGCCCGTCACAGGAGAAGCGGATGCAGTTGGTGTGTTAGCTGCTGTTGCCATGAACCCACACATGAGTACACGGGACATTGCGAGAGCCGGTGGACTGAGTCAAAGTAGTGTCATGCGCATACTGCATCGTCACCGCTTTCACCCGTTTCATGTGTCGCTACATCAACAATTACATGGTGATGACTTTAATCATCGAGTGAAATTCTGTCAATGGGCATTAACAGAGAATGCGTTGCAGTTCTACCTGTTTACCGATGAAGCGGGTTTCACAAACCACGGGGCAGTGAATCCACGGAACATGCATTACTGGTCCGTGGACAATCCTCGCTGGCTCAGACAGGTAGAGCGACAGCGACCGTGGACTGCAAATGTATGGTGCGGAATCATTGGCGACCACCTCATTGGTCCTCACTTCATTGCAGGGGCCCAAACAGCTGCAACATACATCGCGTTTCTACAGAATGATCTGCCAACGTTGCTCGAAAATGTCCCACTGGAAACGCGTCGACGTATGTGGTATCAGCATTATGGTGCACCTGCACATTCCTCAATTAACACTAGGCTGACCCTTGACAGGATGTTCGACGGGCGTTTCATAGGACGTGGAGGACGCATAAATTGGCCAGCCCGTTCTCCTGATCTTACACCTCTGGACTTCTTTCTGTGGGGTACGTTAAAGGAGAATGTGTACCGCCCGCATCTCGTGGTCGTGCGGTAGCGTTCTCGCTTCCCACGCCCGGGTTCCCGGGTTCGATTCCCGGCGGGGTCAGGGATTTTCTCTGCCTCGTGATGGCTGGGTGTTGTGTGCTGTCCTTAGGTTAGTTAGGTTTAAGTAGTTCTAAGTTCTAGGGGACTGATGACCATAGATGTTAAGTCCCATAGTGCTCAGAGCCATTTGAACCATTTTTTTGAGAATGTGTACCGTGATGTGCCTACATCCCCAGAGGATATGAAACAACGTATTGTGGCAGCCTGCGGCGACATTATACCAAATGTACTGCGGCGTGAACGACATTCATTACGCCAGAGATTGCAATTGTGTGCAGCAAATGATGGCCACCACATTGAACATCTATTGGCCTGACATGTCGGGACACACTCTATTCCACTCCGTAATTGAAAACGGAAACCACGTGTGTACGTGTACCTCACCCCTCATGGTAATGTACATGTGCGTCAGTGAAAAAGACCAATAAAAAGGTGTTAGCATGTGGACGTAATGTGCTGTTCCAGTCTCTTTTGTACCTAAGGTCCATCACCGTTCTCTTTGGATCCCTATGTAATACGGTGCTCTCCGATACACACGATCCAACAGCGGAGGAGTGGTACTCAAGCGTCAATTTTAGGCTACAATATCTCCGGATGTAATTAACATTTTACAATGCAAAAAACGGCACTGATTACGTATTTGTTTATATGTTCAAATGTGCTAACAAAACTAACGGGGTTCCATTTAAAAAAACGTAGGTTTGTGTTAAAAAACATACTTCCGTGCATTTTGTTATGGTTTGTATTAACCAATTACACTAGCCCCTCTCCTCACGTTCGGTCTGTGGAATCGATTCGTCAGTATTTGATGTGGTTTAAGAAATATATCCAGCGGTAATGTTAGGTGACTCACCATATATATATATATATATATATATATATATATATATATATATATATATATATATATACTCCTGGAAATGGAAAAAAGAACACATTGACACCGGTGTGTTAGACCCACCATACTTGCTCCGGACACTGCGAGAGGGCTGTACAAGCAATGATCACACGCACGGCACAGCGGACACACCAGGAACCGCGGTGTTGGCCGTCGAATGGCGCTAGCTGCGCAGCATTTGTGCACCGCCGCCGTCAGTGTCAGCCAGTTTGCCGTGGCATACGGAGCTCCATCGCAGTCTTTAACACTGGTAGCATGCCGCGACAGCGTGGACGTGAACCGTATGTGCAGTTGACGGACTTTGAGCGAAGGCGTATAGTGGGCATGCGGGAGGCCGGGTGGACGACCGCCGAATTGCTCAACACGTGGGGCGTGAGGTCTCCACAGTACATCGATGTTGTCGCCAGTGGTCGGCGGAAGGTGCACGTGCCCGTCGACCTGGGACCGGACCGCAGCGACGCACGGATGCACGCCAAGACCGTAGGATCCTACGCAGTGCCGTAGGGGACCGCACCGCCACTTCCCAGCAAATTAGGGACACTGTTGCTCCTGGGGTATCGGCGAGGACCATTCTCAACCGTCTCCATGAAGCTGGGCTACGGTCCCGCACACCGTTAGGCCGTCTTCCGCCCACGCCCCAACATCGTGCAGCCCGCCTCCAGTGGTGTCGCGACAGGCGTGAATGGAGGGACGAATGGAGACGTGTCGTCTTCAGCGATGAGAGTCGCTTCTGCCTTGGTGCCAATGATGGTCGTATGCGTGTTTGGCGCCGTGCAGGTGAGCGCCACAATCAGGACTGCATACGACCGAGGCACACAGGGCCAACATCCGGCATCATGGTGTGGGGAGCGATCTCCTACACTGGCCGTACACCACTGGTGATCGTCGAGGGGACACTGAATAGTGCACGGTACATCCAAACCGTCATCGAACCCATCGTTATACCATTCCTAGACCGGCAAGGGAACTTGCTGTTCCAACAGGACAATGCACGTCCGCATGTATCCCGTGTCACCCAACGTGCTCTAGAAGGTGTACGTCAACTACCCTGGCCAGCAAGATCTCCGGATCTGTCCCCCATTGAGCATGTTTGGGACTGGATGAAGCGTCGTCTCACGCGGTCTGCACGTCCAGCACGAACGCTGGTCCAACTGAGGCGCCAGGTGGAAATGGCATGGCAAGCCGTTCCACAGGACTACATCCAGCATCTCTACGATCGTCTCCATGGGAGAATAGCAGCCTGCATTGCTGCGAAAGGTGGATATACACTGTACTAGTGCCGACATTGTGCATGCTCTGTTGCCTGTGTCTATGTGCCTGTGGTTCTGTCAGTGTGATCATGTGATGTATCTGACCCCAGGAATGTGTCAATAAAGTTTTCCCTTCCTGGGACAATGAATTCACGGTGTTCTTATTTCAATTTCCAGGAGTATATATATATATATATATATATATATATATATATATATATATATATATATATATATATATATTCGCCGTGTAGTACAGAGTACAAGTGGTGGATTCACTTGATGGCTAGTAAGCCTGCGCTGAGGATAAGTGGTGGGGGTGGTCGACCTCAGTGCCACATGAACTGGAGCAACTTTTTGTACTCTGTTCGTATCCACAGGTCAGCAAGCTTGGATTCTGATGTTAGCAAAGACATCATGGATCGTCATCTTATTCTAAAATTAGAAACATGCAGGTTAGTACGTGTAGCGTGATGCCACAGAGATAGTGTTACTGTGCTTGGAATGGCAGAGCTGAATAACATACTACAAATTCACTGTAGAGACTTCATTATTGGTGGGTAGTAAGAATGGACGCTACAGGTAAGTAATGGATAGAACTCTGCTAGAACACTTGGATGTCCTATGTACAACGAGAAGCACTTAAAAACGCTGTGCTAAGCTGAATATTAGATCACATTCTGTTTATAGGAAGGATGGCTGGAATTTAACCTGTCGTCTACAACGAAAACTGATGTTAGTTGGTAGAGCACTTGCCCGCAAAAGGCAAAGGTCCCGAGTTCGAGTCTCGGTCCGGTACACAGTTTTAATCTGCCAGGAAGTTTCATATCAGCGCACACTCCGCTGCAGAGTGACAATCTCATTCTGGAAACATCCCCCAGGATGTGGCTAAGCCGTATCTCCGCAATATCCTTTGTTTCAGGAGTGCTAGTTCTGCAAGATTCGCAGGAGAGCTTCTGTAAAGTTTGGGAGGTAGGAGACGAAGTACTGGCAGAAGTAAAGCTGTGAGGACAGGGCGTGAGTCGTGCTTGGGTAGCTCAGTTGGTAGATCACTTGCCCGCGAAAGGCAAAGGTCCCGAGTTCGAGTCTCGGTCCGGCACACAGTTTTAATCTGCCAGGAAGTTTCATATCAGCGCACACTCCGCTGCAGAGTGACAATCTCATTCTGGAAACATCCCCCAGGCTGTGGCTGAGGCATGTCTCCGCAATATCCTTTCTTTCAGGAGTGCTAGTTCTGCAAGGTTCGCAGGAGAGCTTCTGTAAAGTTTGGAAGGTAGAAGACGAGGTACTGGCAGAAGTAAAGCTGTGAGGACGGGGCGTGAGTCGTTCTTGGGTAGCTCAGTTGGTAGAGCACTTGCCCGCGAAAGGCAGAGGTCCCGAGTTCGAGTCTCGGTCCGGTACACAGTTTTAATCTGCCAGGAAGTTTCATATCAGCGCACACTCCGCTGCAGAGTGAAAATCTCATTCTATAAATGGTTTGTTTCAAAAAGACTATATATTATATTTAGTATAAATGGTAGTAATTTCACCCTGTATAGAAATGATGTGAACATACTGTAATTTACGAACCGCAAGTGGACGTGAATTTCGTAAACAGTTGACCTTGTACATCTCCAGAAACCTAAAAATGGTTTGTGTCACACAGAATCGATGTTGTACTTGATGTACAAAGTGGTAGCTTAATTATTTTACAGTTTGCGACCATCTTGTTTGGAGGTCAGTAAACACATGTAAGAGAAGTGGTTTGAAGTCTTGACACTGTCTCTCACACTCGCACTTCAAGGCAAGACACATTTTTGTCAGTACAATGTTGGTTGAAGCAAGCATAAGGCCACACAAGCAGCGTTCCAAGGTGAGCAAAATACAGAATGCTTATGCGGCAAACCATGAATTAATTAATGAGTTCCTAGAAAATAGCATGTTGTTCTTAGCAGTTGTGGCCTTCACTCTCTTCGTTCACGAATCTGGATAGCGTAAAGTTTTGTCAACATCAGTATCAAATTACCACCACACCAAGACATATCTACAGCGAAAATCAGTGTGTCTAAGGAACATGTGAAATTATAATGTCATTCCAAGCTACAGACTTTCACACTCCTGATAAGCTACAAGCCTTAGAAAGGCAGTTATGTGTGTGTATTGTGTATTTAAACCAGGGACCTAGAAACGACGGAGATGCCTCGTTCTGCCGTAGTCCTCATAGGTTGACAACCCCACAACAGGCCACAGCAGTATATCCACCCTACCGCCGCCCCAGACCGAACCCAGGGTTACTGTGCGGTTTGGCTCCCAGTGGACCCCCCTCCAGAAACGTCTCATACCAGACGAATGTAACCCCAAATGTTTGCGTGGTAGAGTAATTATGGTGTACGCATACGTGGAGACAGTGTTTGTGCAGTAATTGCCGACATAGTGTAACTGAGGCGGAATGAGGAGGACCAGCCCCCATTCGCCGAGGCAGATGGAAACCGCCTTAAAAATCATCCACAGGCTCGCTGGCACACCGGACCTCGACATTAATCCACCAGGCGGATTCGTGCTGGGGACCGGCACGCCTTCCCGCTCGGGAAGCAGCGTGTTAGACCGCATGGCTAGCCAGGTGTGCTCAGTTATGTGTACTCTGCAAACCTTCATCCAGCGGCGACTCATGACAGGATCCGGCAGGCACACCCCAACATTGGCAGCTCTCCACTCAGTGTGCTGGAGTGCTACCTGTAGGGCCGTGTGCATGAATCATACATGACACTGTGCAGTGGCTGGAGTTTTCGCACATTATTCGGGTGTTAGCCCTCTGGCTCCACTCAAGAGGCATAGCATTCAGATGGATGAGGTGGCCTCTGCTGTGTCACTGACATAGCTACTGTCAATTGGAGCTGCGCTCTGTTGAGAAAACAGTTCAACTTTTCGTCTTCAGATGTAGTGTTGAAGTAAGGTACTGACCTCTGTTCTCATAGAAAATATTTTACTTTCCCATCATAAATATTTTTTTGACTTTTTGATGGTTACGATTCGAGAGTATAAGTATGTTTCATTCAAAATGTCGCTGCAACACGTCTAGTACATTTAAGTTTGCATGTTTCCCAGCAGTTCGATGGTTGTTTATGTTACTATAAGTAAACAGTTATGTGTGTGCATTGTGTATTTAAACCAGGGACCATTATTGTGGCGAATTTTGCATACACAGTACCTCACTTTCTCTTCTTTGAGCCATCACACAAGTGTCCACCATCACAACGAATGAGCCCCTCTAGATTTTTCAATTTCATGCAAGATATATGTGTGGGATATAAGTTATTTGCAACTTACGCGAATTTTGACTCCCTCTCATTTGGGTAATGTACAAGTACGGTTCCTGCATTTCTCATGTTTCCCATCATTTTAACTCGAGTCATGCAGCTGTGGCAACAACGAAAATCGGAGTTTCTATACTGCATTTTGAATGAGGTTATCGAATCAGTAATATGTGTGTGGTTTCTCTCTGAAAGGTGCTATCACCTGTGCAAAGTGGCATGAGTCCAAGGCAGCTGTTCTGGTAGTGGAGGTACTGTGGATGGAGTGGTGGTGGTGGACTTTTCAATCGATCTGGTAATCATGAACTTTGCGACTAACAGACAGCTTTCGCTGGTAGGGTGTTTGTTTAAATAAAAACTCAAATGGAGAGATTTAAACTTAGAGATAGGAGAAGCAGTTTGCAGTGACCATACACTTCTGAGTGAAAAAATCATGTCAACCAGTTCAGCACACAGGCCTGGACCTGCAGAAACATCGCTAGTCTCTAATATCATAGAGCCAGGTCCAGTATTCCAGAAATCGATTCTGATAACAAAGAAACTAACCCAGTATGCCCTGGTCGCCATATTCGATCGCCATCTTGTATTCCAGGTCACTCACCTCTGATTCTGATGTCGAAGAACCTGTCCCAGTATCTCAAGTCTGGGCCAGTATGCCAGAATTCTACACTGACACTGTGTGATGGTTTGTGACGTCATAGGGCTGCACCAGTAATCTCCATTTGACATGTTCGATCCCCATATTGTATTCCAGGCCAGCCATCTTGTATTCTGACTTCATAGTTAGGCTGGTGTTAATATTCCAAGACTCGGATTGTGTTGTCATACAGGCTGTCCCAGTATTCCAAGTCAGCCAGCATGACAATGCGATATCTTGAATTTCTTGCCAATTGATACTTACGTCAACAACCCTCCTTCCATAGAAACATACAAGTGCAGCTGGGCTCTTTTTTGAATTTCCCACCAAAATTTTGAATTTACCGCCAAAATATTGTAAGTTGGACGTTTATGTCCCTTTCTTGGAAGGTTGGCTACTGGTTCTGCTGTTGCGCGCATACATAAACTTTGAGTCTGAGATATTATTGGAAGTGGTAGTGAGCGAACAGTTGTTCGTAGTAGTTGGATGCAGAGTGGCATGGAGAGAAGCTGCATCAGGAGAGATCACAGTCTGTCCTGATCGTGTTAGTAACGCCGGAGGAGATGTTGGTATTAGGCAAGGATTTTTGGTAATTTAACTTTTTGCTGCACATAGCTGTTGCCTCCTTTCGCACTGCAGGGATTTTGTCAGATTTCTGTGTGCTTCCATTGAAAGTAATACTGTTGTGACCAGATATGTGATGACTGGTTATAGGCATTGCGGAATAATCGAAGCTTTTTTCCTAATGTGGCTGTTCGAGGAAGAGAAAGGTCTGAGTAAAATTTGTCAGAGTATGAATCTTCAGTTTTCAGAGTACAGTAAATTAAAAGTTTTATTTTTACACTGCTTTGGCTTATTGACTAAACCACTCCTCATAATTTAATTTCTACTAAAGTCAGACAAAGGAACAGTTGTATCAGTAGTTGCGACCATGCATTGCACTCTGAATGGATCGCAATATTTCTTTTGAATGATTTTAGCACGTTCCTGGATATAATATATTTATGCAATTGCAGCGACAAGACGAGGTAAGTTGTTTGTTGCAGGCAGGAGCATTGCAGTATAGTTGTTTGGAGACGTTAGAAAATATTTTTAAAAATCGCAGTTAGATACTAGAGAATTCATTTTTCACGATTTATAGGAAGAGTAACTAATTTCTGTTTCTGTTCTCTATCAGAATACTGTCATGTCCGATAGGAGGAGGTTCCAGAAAATGTGTGAATACTGACAAGTCGGAATAAGGGTTTTCATAATACAAGTTGTACAGCTACTTATCAGATTTTATGATCATGATAATAAAGTTTCACTAGATTGCCTTGAATTTTTAGAGAAAAAGTATAGATAATGATTCTACTGTCAGAGATAAAAAAAATGGTTCAAATGGCTATGAGCACTATGGGACTTAACTTCTGAGGTCATCAGTCCCCTAGAAATTAGAACTACTTAAACCTGACTAACCTTAGGACGGCATATATATCCATACCCGAGGCAGGATTCGAACCTGCGACCATAGCGGTCGCGCGGTTCCAGATTGTAGTGCATAGAACCGCTCGGCCACTGCGGCCGGCCGTCAGAGATAAAGCTTTACACATTTCTGTATGTCTTTCTCCAGGTTAATTATAATTACAGTTTTGATAAGAAAACTTCCAATTTTAATTTACTGCCATTTTATACATAGGGCAATTGGCCTTTGTCAGGGTGGGCCAGGTGGAAGGAGGGGGAGGGGGAAATCCCATGACTCATCTCTGACGTTATTGATGAAGTCATTCAAGACACACTTTGGGCCTGAACTCTCCTTACGGACCTACTAGAGTGTTGGGACTCTCGGTGTTCATGTTGTATATTAATGACCTTGGAGACAATATTAATAGTAACCTCATACTTTCTGCAGATAATGCAGTTATCTATAATGAAATGCTGTGTGAAAGAAGCTGCATAAAAATTCAGTCAGAACTTCATAAGATCTCAAATTGGTGCACTTAACGAAACTAAAAAGCGTAGTACCCTATTACTATAATATCAATGACTTATATAAATGGCTTGGCGTAAGATCTGTAGGGATATGAAAAATGGAATGATCAAATAGGCTCAATCATGGATAAAGCGGGCTCTGGACTTCCATTTTATTGATAGAATACTGGAAACATGCCAACGGTCTACAATGAAGGTTACTTACAAATCACTCATGTGACCGATTCTAGAATATTGCTCAAGTGTGTGGGTCCCGTACCAGTGTGTACAGAGAAGCTTATTTGCAGAGTTGCAAGAATCGGCCTTGAATGATGTCTCTAGAACACCCTATGTATCGCTTCCATAGGGGTTATAGGGACAAGATTAAATTAATTACAGCACGCGCATAGGCATTCAAACAATCTTCTCATGCTCCATATGTGAATGGGACAGGAAAAAGCCCTAATGACTGATATAATGTGACGTATAGTAACCAGCAAACTGCAGGGACGGATTCCTGACTGAAATTGTAAGGAAAAAGGTTCTATGAACATGTGCCCGGAAATGCATCATTGCCACGGTAGATGACGCTGACGAATGACAGTTCCTCTGTCCACGTGCCGTGTGTGCCTTGTGTGTTGCAGGCTGTGCGACTGACGCAGCGTACTGTGAGCAGCAGAGTGGTCCGGTGTTTATGTCGGGAACGAGCTGAGATGATGTTTGTGTACGGCCAAGCAGATGGAAACGGTCGAGACGCAGTACAGCTGTACCATAACAAATAGCCTCACAGACGTGGATACCAGCCATATCACACAAAATTTCAAGCCCTTTTTGGGTGTTTGTGTGATCGTGGATCCTTTCAGACAGACGGATGTGCAGGGAGGCGGCCACTGTGCGTACATAACTTTTAGAGGACCATGTTCTACAGGGTATTGAAATGAACCTAGTACAAGCTACAGGCAAGTGGTCCGCCAACATGGTGTAAGGCAAAGTGCGGTTATGTGTACCCTGCATGACAACAGCTATTGTCCATATCACCTTCAGTTCCTTGGGGTCACTTTGAACATTTGTTGTGACGTGGAAGCGATGCAACTCTGTGCTGTGTTCCGGAATGATTTCTTGTCATTGCATAAAAATACCGTCTATTTCCGAATACATGTACAAAGATCATTTTCCTCCACTTCCAATCAGAAGTCCGTCCCTGCAGCTTGCCAGTTTTACTAATGTTCGCCTGGAGATGTAGATATACACACACACAAAAAAAAGTTTTGCATCATCTCAGTTCCGAGAGCTCCAGAACCTGTACAGAAGCCGGCCGCGGTGGCCGAGCGGCTCTAGGCGCATCAGTCCTGACTGTCGGTCGGAGGATGGCATTCACGTATCGTGCAGCAGTTACGCCGCCTTCCATGACCACCAACGGCGTACGTCGGCCCCACATAATGCCACACCAACACAGCAGGAAACCTTCATCTTGCTGCGCTCGTTGGACAGTGTGTCTAAGGCGTTCAGCCTGATCGGGTTGCCTCCAAACACATCTCCGACGATTGTCTGTTTGAAGGCATTTGCGACACTCATCCGCGAAGAGAACGTGATGCCAATCCTGAGCGGTCCATTCGGCATGTTGTTGGGCCTATCTGTACCGCCCTGCATGGTGTCGTGGTTGCAAAGATGGACCTCGCGTTGGACGTCGGGAGTGAAGTTGCATCATACAGCCTGTTGCGCACTGGTTTGAGTCGTAACACAACGTCCTGTAGCTGCACGAAAAGCATTATCCAACATGGTGGCATTGCTGTCAGGCTTCCTCCGAGCCATAATCCATAGGTAGCGGTCATCCACTGCAGTAGTAGGCCTTGGGTGGCCTGAGCAAGGCATGTCATCGACAGTTCCTGTCTCTCTGTGTCTCCTCAATGTTCGAACAACATCGCTTTGGTTCACTCCGAGACGCTCTTCCTGGCACAAAGTAACAATGCGGACGCGATCGAACCGCGGTGTTGACTGTCTAGGCATGGTTGTACTACAGACAACACGAGCCATGTACCTCCTTCCTGGTGGAATGACTGGAACTGTCGGTGTCTAATATGCGCTGGTTGTGCACGGTTGTTTACATCTTTCGGCGGGTTTAGTGACATCTCTGAAAGGGACTGTGTTTGTGATACAATATCCACAGTCAACGTCTATCTTGAGGCGTTCTGGGAACTGAGGTGATGCAAAGCTTTTTTATGTGTGTTGATTTGCACTCTGGTATTTATTTCTTTTTGATTGTTGTCTGTGTACCATTAGCCACGGACTACGCAACGTAGTAAGATCAAGAAGTTGCGACACGTAGTAAGAACAAGAAGTTGTGACAAGGATTGGGAAAGCGTGATTTATGTTGTTTTAAGCGGTGGAAGCTAGAAACCTAACACTGTCATTCGACAGGTGAAAATTAGCATACTGGAAATCTGAAACGGTTAAACATCAAGGCATGCAAGAAAATGTTACATAAATGCACTGAAAAATGCTAGACAAACATACCGTTAAGGCACAATGACAGAAAAATTTCCGAAAGGAACGTGAAATAGAATCACAGAAACAGCACGGACTCAGATAATGGCTGACCTTAATAGAAATTAAGAGTTGTTAGACGTAGTACTCTGGTTGTGACTTACCAATGTACACCTTTCGATATGAGCAGTGCAGGTTTAAATTCCCTTGGTAACGATCAAACTTGTAGGTTAAATTCGCTGTTTTCTGTCTATGGGTTTGATGAACAAACACGCAGCCATACCAACAAAGTTTTTCAAATTTAACCTCACTTTTGAAGCAGCTGTCACGCTGTGTGTACATGTCGTAAAGTTTTTTTAAGTCTAGTGAGAATGGTTGCCAATTCATAAAACCATTTCTTGCACTGACTTTGGCACTGCATATATAGGAAAGAAGAACAAAACGCTGGTCCACGGAACGGTTTAAATTGAGAGATAGGAATTACATCAACTTCCATTTTTTTTATTTTATTGCTCTACCGCCTTTAATTTGTACATAGAATACTGATTTTCTTCTTAACGTCTTCCTGCGTGATATACGGTTGGGAAAGACATGTCATCTTTACCATTTTGGTAATTACCAGTGCTCCTTTGTTTTTACTTTTGCTCGGTGTTTCTGTACGTGTGTAAACTCAAGATACGGTGAGACAAATCGCAATAAAACATGCTTGGCGATACATCAAACAAACAACATCGGCTATCTAGTCAAATAGGCCACCAGTCAGTATTTCTCTCACAGGGGAATGGCACAGTCCGACATGTTGGAACACACCCTGAAATTTTTTATTTCTGAAGAAGACACCAAAAGAAACACAATGTCAAAATTTTTGCTGCTAAGACACACTGCAAGAACTGTCTAAAAGTGTGAAAAACTGCCAAATTCAGGTGGCTGGAGAAATTTACAGGCGATATGCCAAATAATGTGAACAGTGGTAGTAATGGGATGGTTGTGTTTGACGGTCAACAACGCAGGTAAGGCACGTATCGCGCTGGACTGTGCGTGTTCAGTACGGACTAGGCATCAGTGCAGCTTGCTTATGAGTAGTGCGCACTTCATATTTGCATTCAGAGGCCGAGATCGACGTGCAGTGGAAGACCTAACAGAGTTCGAAAGAGGGCAGATTGTGGGAGCTCGATTAGCTGGAGCATCAGTAACCAAGACAGCCAACTTACTAAATGTTTCAAGAGCAACTATTTCAGAATTCATGACAGCCTACACGAAACATGGAAAGACATCATCGCGTAAACGTAATAGTGAACGCAAATCAAAACTAAATGAAAGAAATCGTTGCACACTAGCACGAATCGTGTGAAAACAACCCAAAACTACGTCTGCTAAAGAGAGTGCAGAGCTCAATAGCCATCTTCGAGACACCGTATCTATCGACACTGTCCGCCGAGAACTCCATAAAGCGAATATTCATGGACGAGCTGCTATATCGAAACCATTAGTGACGACAACCAACTCAAAGAAGCGTGTAACATGGAGCCAGGAGCATAAATCCTGTACGGTGAGACGTGGTGCACACGCTCAAGGATACTTCAACTCAATAAAGACAAGGCAATAATCACTAATCAAACACAAACTCTGGCTTGTAATTCACGACAGATTTTATTTAACAGTTGCTTGACAATATTACCCCACACTAATATACATAATTGCCTTAGAATTTGAAACATTACTTAACAGACAAAATGTCTACGGGCGTCAAAGCCCAACCCCAAACAATAAATAATTTTAAAACCCTCTTTACATAAATCTTAAAAATCATACAACAATAAATGGTTTACTGAGAAAACTCCCACAGAAACGGAATACCTTTTAAGACATAAAAGCAGAAACAACTCGTAATTCCTCTTCTGAATAAGATATTAAAAACCCAGTACAATGAAAGGTATCTTTCAGGTATTACCAAATTTCAGTGACAAGTAATGGCACATCGAAGGTGCGCGGAAACTACAACTGAGGTTGAGCCTGAATGAAAGCTGAAAGGAACGGTGAAGAAGGGAAGACGGACGCCTCGGCGTCACCGGAAACAAATAATAAAATACTCAAATTCGTCAGCCGGCCGCGGTGGTCTAGCGGTTCTGGCGCTGCAGTCCGGAACCGCGGGACTGCTACGGTCGCAGGTTCGAATCCTGCCTCGGGCATGGGTGTGTGTGATGTCCTTAGGTTAGTTAGGTTTAAGTAGTTCTAAGTTCTAGGGGACTTATGACCTAAGATGTTGAGTCCCATAGTGCTCAGAGCCATTTGAACCAATCAAATTCGTCGAAGAACTGCAGTCTACTGATGAACACAGCGACCGCGCTCTCGGTTACAACTCGCTGGCTACCGCCAAGGCGTCGTCCCCCAGTTAAACCGACCAGCTGCAACGGATGAGGCGCACCGCTGATTACACCACTGAAAAAACAACATAAAACCACACAGCAACTGGGCTGCATCCAGAGCAACACAATCCTTAAAACATTAGAAAATTTTCAAGGCAGGAATACAACTACTCTTTGCAGCCAAATTAAATCTCTTGCAATCACTGTCTCCAACAACAGTTCACACGGTCTTTGCACAGGAACAACGATACATAAACATTCACATGAGAACACTGCAGAATGTGTAGGAATCAGAATACATACTCTGTCTTATAATCCTAAATAATAACTACATACAAGAAGGAAAACAGTGTTCAAATGGCTCTGAGCACTATGGGACTTAACATCTGAGGTCATCAGTCCCCTAGAACTTAGAAGTACTTAAACCTAACTAGCCTAAGGACATCACACACATCCATGCCCGAGGCAGGATTCGAAACTGCGACCGTAGTAGTCGCGCGGTTCCGGACTGAAGCGCCTAGAACCACACGGCCACCACCTAAGGACATCACACACATCCATGCCTGAGGCAGGATTCGAAACTGCGACCGTATTAGTCGCGCGGTTCCGGACTGAAGCGCCTAGAACCACACGGCCACCACGGCCGGCGAAAACAGTGTCATAAAGCTCTTAATTTTACAAAGAACGCCACTTTAGTGTGGGTTACACTCAATAGCAAAAGGCAGAAAGAATTGCCACAAAATCAAACCTGTGGTTCTTTCTGAGTGCGCAGGTCCCCACTTAGATATACACTCCCTGCCATATCTCAAGTGCGTCCAAAACAGGCAAACCGCTGTTCAATAAGTTGTGCACCAGTGGTCAACACGACGTAACATGGGCGTCCAAACACTGGAAGAGCCGTTAACTGCAAACAGCACGAAATACAACATACATATACACAGCAGGACTTTAAGAACGTGAATAATTTCCACCGTTTGATTCTGTAGCGTATCCGGTTGCAGGCTGTTACATTCCAAAGGCACTTTCACAGGTTCATATCATTTAGCAGCACAGACGAGACCATCGCCCTCTCACTAGTCGCAGTACACACTCCCAACCGCACGCACGTCTCCGTCACAGCCCCACTGCCCACGTGACAGAAAGAGGCAGAGCATGCGCAAAGAGCGACCGCCGACAACCAGACTGCACACCGGAGCCCCAACCAACCGACTAAAACCAGCCCTCTCCCCACAGCGTCGTGCGCTTAAATAGCCGAAAGGCGACCAAAGAGGAAACCGCGGCTTCGCGATGCAGAGTCGATCGCAGAGATCTTACATCATTACAGAGAAGCGACTGGCGCCACGTATCAGATGGCTGATCAGTGGAAACACGTCATATGGTCCGACGAGTCAACGTTTTCGTTATTTCCAACATCGGGCCGGGCTTGCATCTGGAGAACGCCAAAAGAAGCCTACAATCCTGACTGCTTGATTCCAACGGTTAAGCAACGAGGTGGAAGTTTGATGGTGTGGGCAGCCATATCATGGAATTCTACTGAACCTATCATTACTCTCAAAGACCATGTTACAGCCAACGATTATGTAGACATTTTAGGTGATTAGGTGCACTCCAAGATTCAAATGTTGTTCCCTAACAATGATGCCATATTTCAGGACTATAATGCACCCATTCACACAGCAGGACAGTACGATCGTGGTATGAGGATCATGCAACTGAACTGCAGTGTCTTTCCTGTCCAGCACAGTCCCCGGACTTGAACATTATCGAACCCTTGTGGGCGGTATTGGAGCGCAGACTCCGGAACAGATTTCAGCATCCCACGTCACAACAGGAGTTATTTCTGATCTAAGAGTGGCATAACATTCTATTGGTGACTATACAATCGTTATATGCCAGTATTCCAAGAAGAATCGTAGCTGTTTTACGGGCAAATGGTGATCCAACCCCTTATTAATAACCCATTCCCAAGTAAGTACAGGTGTTCACATTATTTTGCCTATCCCCTATACATCCCTACCGTAGATGTAGCAGTCAGCATATGCGTAACACGACGAGCACATATTCTTCGTTGATGGCACATTGGTAAACAGATAACACGGCACACTTCGTCGTAAAGCGAATTTCAGTTTCCACTGATAGTTTCGCTGGCACAGTTGTCCACAGTCACTATTTCCTCGAATCTGCAACTCATTTAATTTCGGTAATAATTAGCAATTGCCTGCCTTTGCGGTACCACTAAGTGTTGACAGTGGAGATGAAACTGAATTAACTTTTTTGCGTTTTCGTTGTATATGCTTGGTAATAGCATCTGTCCTGCAGGTTTCAGAGTATCCTGTAATGTGGTATCCAACCACTGATTACAACCTGTCAAAGATAAAATAAGAATAATGTGGTATGCAGTCGAAATCACACTCTTCTCCTAAAGAATTAAATGCCAAGGACACCCTTAGTCGAAGGCAAGGGAGGAGCGCCGGCCTACCTTGGCTCTCAGGAAAAGAAAAAGATATAGGGTAGTCTGGTGGTATTCTCTCAAGATAATTATTTAAAAGTCGGTATTATGCAGTTTATAACAGGGACGGAAATGCAACTTTTTTATGGCTTCTTACAGTTTGCTATTGGTCTTCCAAAATATTAAAAATACTTTTTCATACCAGGTCTAGACCCCCTACAAACCATGGTATGGGCACCCTTGCTATATACACTATTGGCCATTAAAATTGCTACACCACGAAGATGACGTGCTACAGACGTGAAATTTAACGGACAGGAAGAAGATGCTGTGATATGCAACTGATTAGCCTTTCAGAGCATTCACACAAGGTTGACGCCGGTGGCGACACCTATAACGTGCTGACATGAGGAAAGTTTCCAACCGATTTCTCATACACAAACAGCAGTTGACCGGCGTTGCCTGGTGAAACGTTATTGTGATGCCTCGTGTAAGAAGGAGAAATGCGTACCATCACGTTTCCGACTTTGATAAAGGTCGGATTATAGTCTATCGAGATTGCGGTTTATCGTATCGCGACATTGCTGCTCGCGTTGGTCCAGATCCAATGACTGTAAGCAGAATATGGAATCGTTGAGTTCAGGAGGCTAATACGGAACGCCGTGCTGGATCCCAACGGCCTCGTATCGCTAGCAGTAGAGATGACAGGCATCTTATCCGCATGGCTGTAACGGATCGTGCAGCCACGTCTCGAGCCCTGAGTCAACAGATGGGGACGTTTGCAAGACAACAACCATCTGCACGAACGGTTCGACGACGTTTGCAGCAACATGGACTATCAGCTCGGAGACCATGGCTGCGGTTACCCTTGACGCTGCATCACAGACAGGAGCGCCTGCGATGGTGTACTCAACGACGAACCTGGGTGCACGAATGGCAAAACGTCATTTTTTCGGATGAATCCAGGTTCTGTTTACAGCATCATGATGGTCGCATCCGTGCTTGGCGACATCGCGATGAACGCACATTGGAAGCGTGTATTCGTCCTCGCCATACTGGCGTATCCCCGGCGTGATGGTATGGGGTGCCATTGGTTACACGTCTCGGTCACCTCTAGTTCACATTGACGGCACTTTGAACAGTGGACATTACATTTCAGATGTGTTACGACCCAGGGCTCTACCCTTCATTCCATCCCTGCGAAACCCTACATTTCAGCAGGATAATACACGACCGCATGTTGCAGGTCCTGTACGGGCCTTTCTCGATAACGTCTGGTCAATGGTGGTCGAGAAACTGGCTCGTCACAATACGCTAGTCACTACTCTTGATGAACTGTGGTATCGTGTAAAAGCTGCATGGGCAGCAGCTGTCCTTGTACACGCGATCCAAGTTCTGTTTGACTCAATGCCCAGGCGTATCAAGGCCGTTATTACGGCCAGAGGTGGTTCTTCTGGGTACTGATTTCTCAGGATCTATGCACCCAGATTGCGTGAAAATGTAATCACATGTCAGTTCTAGTATAACATATTTGTCGAATGAATACCCGTTTATCATCTGCATTTCTTCTTCATGAAGCAATTTTAATGGCCAGTAGTGTACGTGTTTATTATTTAATTTATTTGAGATTAATTTGAATGATGTCAGTATTTCATTAGCAATTGTGGACACATTCGAAAAACATAGATAGCAATAGCTTTCCGTAACAAAGAAAAGGCTATACGTTTTTTGGTTAAACAAACGCAAAAAAGTTAAGCTATTTGCAAAGGTGGTTTTGTTTTGTAAAATCTAATTGAATTATATAAATGGAAGAAAGATTTACATGCAGTACGAAATATGGGCCAAAATGAAACTTACAAGCCGGCCGAAGTGGCCGTGCGGTTCTAGGCGCTGCAGTCTGGAACCGCGAGACCGCTACGGTCGCAGGTTCGAATACTGACTCGGGCATGGATGTGTGTGATGTCCTTAGGTTAGTTAGGTTTAACTAGTTCTAAGTTCTAGGGGACTAATGACCTCAGAAGTTGAGTCCCATAGTGCTCAGAGCCATTTGAACCATTTTGAACCCATAGTGCTCAGAGCCATTTGAACCATTTTGAAACTTACAAAAGTTTGAACGAAAAGCTATTCAAAAGATGCCGGTGAGAGTCAGTGCACCATTACCGAGGGAGATCTACGAGTCTGGGCCTTCTGAATTGCTAGTGAGATGACATTACTGATTTTCAGGCCTCTTCGTCCCGGTTAAACAAATTCAGAAAATTATACGGAAAGGGAAGTAGCCAAATTACGAAGTTTACTTCGAGTAAACGTATAGAGGAGATTTTCACGTAGGATTTCCATCACTTCCTCACAACCGAACACCAGGATTCTTTTGTCAGGATCAACGGTCAGTTTAAAAAAAATTATTATAAATGAAAAATGCACTGTTGTGCATGTTCTAGCCGGCCGGGGTGGCCGAGCGGTTCTAGGCGCTACAGTTTGGAACCACGCGACCGCTACGGTCGCAGGTTAGAATCCTGCCTCGGGCATGGATGTGTGTGATGTCCTTAGGTTAGTTAGGTTTAAGTAGTTCTAAGTTCTAGGGGACTGATGACCTCAGAAGTTAAGTCCCATAGTGCTCAGAGCCATTTGAACCATTTTTTTTTTGCATGTTCTACAGGATTAACTTATTTAGTTAATCGGTTTTGGGCTTACAAGGTCATCATCAGATTTTAACTTCTTTGATCGTGATAGTCAGTTACATTCTGATCATGTAAACCAAACACTGGTTAACCAAATAAATGCCGGCCGCTGTGCCCGAGCGGTTCGAGGCGCTTCAGTCTGGAACTGCGCGAATGCTACGGTCACAGGTTCGAATCCTGCCTCGGGCATGGATGTGTGTGATGTTCTTAGGTTAGTTAGGTTTAAGTAGTTCGAAGTTCTAGGGGACTGATGACCTCAGATGTTAAGTCCCATAGTGCTCAGAGCCATTTGAACCATTTTGAACTATTTTCAAAAAATAATCCATTGCTTTCATTGGACTCTTGACCTGGACATACCAACACCTCTGTTTTTATGAGGAAGACAAAAACACTGTAAATATATTTCGGATTCCTTGCGGAACTGATAACATGATCCAGCCTCTCAAAGAAATTTCTCGACAGTGTAAAGTGTTTTTCAGAAAATTGTCGGGCAGCACAATTTCCGATAGTTCTTTATCATTTCAGGTTTATCAGCGTAACAGCATTTGTGCATTGTCAGTTGGCATCATCGGGTTTTACGAGTTTGGTGAATTACGTCTGCTACGCAGCACAATAAGCCGGAAACGGCCACGACAGTTTCTTACTCCATCCCAGTTCTCTTTAAATAAACTAGTAATTACAAAAAAAATGATGCATTATTTTTTTCTTTTATTAGTTGTGTTTTGTTTAAGGAAAATGTTTGTTTTCGTCATCGAGTACATACTTCTTCCACAGTCAATAAAATATAAATTATCCAAAACTTTTTATAAGAACTGTGCTACAGGAACTTATATAAACCATTTTTTGTCACCAAATTAAAGACCTGATTGATAGAAGTCGTGTGTTACGAAACATAATACACTGCCTTGATTTTTTTCCCCTGCCAGTCACTTGTATTACAATTACATCTGCAACAATTTAGGTGCCAATATGAACTGCAATTTATGTGAATGTGGAATAATGGTGGAGCAGCACACATTTCTGTAATCAGCGCTAAGCGACGATTGAGATGGTGTGAAGAGCTACACCACTGGATAGTGGATAACTACATATTAGTGATTATGCTGTCTGGAAATGAGTGATCACGCTGTACTCTGTGGCAATCCGATGGTAGAGTTTGGGTTTGGCAAATGCCTGTTGAACGTCTCCCAGTGTCATGTGTGACAGTGTACGCAGGAGGTGGTGTTATGGTACAGGGGTGTTTTTCGTGGTTAGGGTGTCGGCCCCTTATTCCGCTTAAGAAAATGCTAAACGCGGAAGGATGTGAACACAATGTACAGAATTGTGTACTGCATGCATTAGAGGAATAGTTCGGAGACGATGAGTGTTTGCCTGAGCATGACAATGCACTCTGTCATGAAGCTCCACCTGTGAGGCAGTAGTTTGCGCACAGTAACATTCCTAAAACGGGCTGGCCTACCCAGGGTCCCCATCTGAACCTAGTGGAACACATTTTGAGTTCGAGCGTCGACTTCGTTCTAGACCCCAGCGTCCAGCATATCTACCTTCAGCAAAAAAATGGCTCTGAGCACTATGGGACTCAACATCTTAGGTCATAAGTCCCCTAGAACTTAGAACTACTTAAACCTAACTAACGTAAGGACACCACACACACCCATGCCCGAAGCAGGATTCGAACCTGCGACCGTAGCAGTCCCGCGGTTCCGGACTGCAGCGCCAGAACCGCTAGACCACCGCGGCCGGCTACCTTCAGCAGTTTCGGCTCTTGAGGAAGAATGCGCTGCCATTTCCTTAAAGACATTCAGACACCTCATTGAAAATGTTCCCGGCAGAGTTCAAGGTGGCATCTACTAACATGTGATCAGATAATGTAATTTAACTTATACAAGGTGATTCACGAAGATATGCAAATATCATATAAACATAGGTCCGCAAATGTTTAGTTACAGCTAATAAAAGATTTTGCCTGAAATTTAGCAACTTCGCTAATATGAAGCCATTGCAAAACTGTACGAGGTTAAAGTAAAGGACCATTTCCATTTATTTCTTTGAACAGCATCCATAATATCTTCATCATCATCTTCAGGTATCGAGCGCTCGTACTGACTGTGAACGCTAGGTAAAGAACCTCTCTCCCGTAACATCGAAATACCCCACTAATGGCTCGTGCATTCGGAATCCTCCGAGTTGGATAACGTACGCGATATTCGTTAACTGCAGCCGTAGCATTACGATCACATTTGCCATAAATAAACACCATATCGGCGTATTCCTCTGTCGTTAATTTGAAAGTCATCCATATTTCATAAATAATCTACAAACTACAAAAGTTATTATGTGGTTTCACTGAACACTAAAAACTAAGGTTAGGAAACGACTGAAACAACTCACTAACAGTTGCCAATATGACATAAACGTTTCTACATTCTTAATGGAAAGTAAACAAATTTACTTGTATAATAATCTTTGCTTTCCGGATGTTCTGGAAAACTACTTCAGATGCACGTCTGGGACATGTTTTATTAGATTACCAGACCAATAACAAGAAAACAAATGGAAATCGTGCTTTATTTTAAGCTTGTACAGTTTTGAGATGGCTTCATATTAGCGAAGTTGCTAATTTCAGGCAAAATCTTTCATTAGCCGTAACTCCGTAACTAAACATTTACGGACCTATGTTTATATGAACTTTTTTCTTTAGTTTTTCTTGTAGAATAACATATTAAAATATTTGCATATCTTCGTGAACCACCCTCTAGACTACGCTAACATCTTTGAAACTATTGCTTTTGTTATAGACGTGAAACTGGGCTGCTATAAGCATAAATGATGTACATTGAAGCAGTTTCCAGGGACTTAACCAGCACTCACATAGTGCACGTGCAAGAATGTGTTAACTTCAAAATGCATAACGCAAATGCAGGATGAATTCGTCGCACGAAAACTTACACCACGGAAATTTTCACCACATTTAATGTTCAATTAATTTTAAGGTCATTTGATTAATTTTTCTATATAGGTCAAAATTTTAAAAAAGGTCTATCGTAAGTTTATAGAATTGTGAAAGAAATAATTCTTCGTTTATCTTAGTGCACCAGACCAGTAGCGAGTACAAAACGAGACCCCAGCATGAAAACAAGAAGTCTGCTACAGCCACCTGAAGGTGGACTTGTAGCTACGCCTGTTCACCAATTTTTTAAAGAGGAATTTCTTGATTTGAAAGATAAAGGTTTACATTTTGTCGCAGATACGGAAAGTTATGAGAATTCCAAGACTAGATTGTATAGAGCAAGATGTGCTGTTGGGTCGACCAAGAAGTCTGTAGTTCGAAGATTCATCTGAGCGAAGACATCTTAAAATTAACAGAAAGTAATTGTTTTTATGTTAACAGATTCTTCCGTCGCTTCTAGGTAGAACAAAATAATTATAAATGGGAAAACGCAATTTGTGTATGTTCTACAGAATTAATTTATTTGGTTAACCGGTGTTTGGTTTACAAGACCATGATCAGACTGTAACTGACCATCACTATCAAAGAAGTTAAAATCTGATGATGGCCTTGTAAGCCGAAAACCGATTAACTAAATAAGTTAATCCTGTAGAACATACACAACAGTGCATTTTTAATTTATAATAGTTTTTGAAAACTGACCATGGATCCTGACGAAAGGATCCTGGTGTTCGATTGTGAGGAAGTGATGGAAATCCTAAGTGAGAATGGAACTGTTCTTACGGACGGGACATTTAACAGTTGTTAGAAACAATTCAAATACATGTACACAATACACACGACATCGGAAGCAGAGAAGAGGAGATGAAGGTGTTTCCTGTTTTATTTGCTTTGCTTCCAGACAAAATTCAGTCTCAGATCTTTTTAGAATTTTGTTCTTATGGGGGCCCACAGCCTCAACACTTTTTAAGAAGGAAAACATTGTCCAAGCATGCTGTAATCTATTTCTTGTCTGTGCTGTTAGCTAATTTCGACCGTCGGTCATTTTCATTACATGACGGCACACATCGTTTTCATGTGCGTGTGTAGCACAAATACAATCCAGTAGGCGCCGATTTTTAAACAGAGTAGGTGTATGTGACGAATGCCTGGTTTTGCTAATGGCGATGGGAGGAGAGAAGGAGCTGAATGAGACCCACGCTGACAAGTTGCCTGCTTCTCCAGGGTACGTAGCACCATCCAGCTTAATGTCAGCGTCAACACTGTCGGGTGCCCTCTCTCCATGATCCACTGCGGCAAGATTTGGAGTTTACGTCAGAACACTGTCGCATACTCTAATGACTAGAAACTGCGCTACCAAATCTCTTCCTTGCATCCATATAGTGCTAAAACCTCGTCCATTGTAGGATTCCATCGGAGCACGTGTGTATCGATTACCATTAACTGGTGAGAGTTAGTGACTTCATTCACAATAGCAGTATCTCTTTATTAGTTGGCTGTACCCACCGAGAGGGAAGGGAGGACTTGTATAATCTGATCAAAAGTATCCGGACAGTCCTATGTAATGCGGAATCGACCTCTAAATGTCACGAAAGATGGTCCCGCGACTATAAAAGGATGCGTGGGGGAGGTGGGGGGCGCGTTGCCGATACGGAAACAGTAAACAGCAGAATGAGCCGGTCAGGAGACGTCAGTGACTTCGAAATGAACTAGTCAGTGGACGTCATCTTACTAACAAGTCTATCAGAGACATTTCAACGCCTCTAAACGTGCCAAGTCCGCTGTTGGTGTCGTTATGGTGATGTGGATACATGGAGGAACAACCATAGCTAAACCGAGACCAGGCAGACATCATGTACAGAAGAACAGGGATTGTTAAGCTTTGCGGAGGGTGGCCGGCCGTTGTGGCCGAGCGGTTTTAGGCGCTTCGGTCCGGAACCGCGCGACCGCTACGGTCGCAGGTTCGAATCCTGCCTGGGGCATGGATGTTTGTGATGTCCTTAGGTTAGTTAGGTTTAAGTAGTTCTAAGTTCTAGGGGACAGATGACCTCAGATGTTAAGTCCCATAGTGCTCAGAGCAATTTGAACCTTTCTTTATGCGGAGGGTGGTTGTGAAATATCGCTTGAAATCGGAGAAGGAATGGCTCGTGAGTTCCAAACTACTACCACCAGTGTGTAACACCATAGCTCTAATGACCTACTGATTTATTTTGCTTTTATTTAATTAATGTTACTTCTGTAAATGTGTGTGATTGAATGGGTAACACATAACTGTATATTTCTTTATTTGTTAGTATGTGTAAATGTTCTGTGTTATCCAATGCGTTTGTTTGTTGTTATGTAAACTGCTGATCCTCACTTAGGAATCTTAGCAATTATTGCACCATAAGGTGTAGTGGTTCCCCACGGGAACAGTATTGCATCAGAATGCGCAAATTGTGTTTGGCCTTGCGGAAAAAGGTGGGACTGGTAGCCACCGGTCGGAGACGGACACGGAAGTAGACGAGGAAGTCAGTCGGAAAGCACACGGAGACGGAGACGGAAGCCGTCGGAGACGAGCCACCAGACGGACACGAGTTACGAGTCCGTGCTATTCCATGGGAAAGACGCATATTGTGCTGATTTCCAAGAGAGGTTTTTCATGCTTCTCTCCAAGGGCTCGAATAGTTGGAAATATTCTGGAATTTGTCTCTATCATCGCCATCAAGAAATCGGCCTGCAATTCCACCTACCTGCATGCAGTTGCCACCACATTGCGCAATCATTGCTTCATAGTGACATTATGATGTACGGTGAAGGATCAGCTTAAAGGATGTGCTAATGTGCTGAAATATAAGGTAATTTAAATCTGAATTTGTGTATCTACCTTGACTTTTCTCCTCATCATAACCTCTTAGGATCCTCACCGTTTGGACTATACTGATTACCGAGTGTCCTTACTGAAAGTACATTGGAGCCTAGAGTGATTTTATTAATTAAAGCCTCTTGAACTGAAAAATAATTTTCCTAGTGAAAACTGCTTATTAACGTGTTGTTGCCAACTTCAAGTAAAAGTTCTTAAGACTGAGGCTTATAATGTTTCTTGCTTAGTAAATGATTACATTACTGCTTATTATTGCAAATCGCAGAAGGTGAGTCAGTGTCTTGCATATATGTTAATTTTGTGTCTCACTGCAGTAAAAGTGGAAAACTGCAATAGTAGGAAATTATATATTCAGGTTTACTCTCTCTCTCTCTCTCGTGTATTAGAAGTGCATATTAATAATAACGTTATAAAGACAAGTCACTTTGTGTAAAGTAATAGTGTGTTTTGGTAGCTGTTATAATTTTGCAAATTGCTTCTGCTGCTCTAGTTGTTGGTTTCAACCTTATCATATGTATATATATGTATCAGAGTTAATTGCACTCGCTTGTGGTCAAGTATAGGTTGTGTTTATCTGTTAAAATTATTAATTACTATTTTCTTCAACGAGAATGTTGATCATTCTTTTGCCTAGTTAGGCTGGCGGCCGTTTTACCATTATCAGTTTAACAGTGCAGGAAGGCAATTTCTTCGTTAGTCACTGTTTAATTAGTTACGTAATTCTGACTTTCATTTCCGATAAGCCACTTCCGTTAGGTACAACATGGTCAAACAACAAAATTCCTCTCAGAGGGTAACACTGTTCTGATTGCGTAATACCATATTTATTATAACAAAATAATTTTGTTTTGTAAACTGACTCCTACTTTGGGGTTATGGTGTAATAGTAGCAGAGTGTAGTGTTATATGTGGCTTTTCTTTGACAGGATTACTTGTTCTGTTGGGACATAATAAGTAATATACCAAACTTGGTATTTGATTACGCAAGCTACGTAAACATTGCGCCACCACGCAGTCCTAGTAGTGTTATATGTGGCGCCGCGTGACAGGACGTTGTTCAGTCTGCACCTACAGACGAAAAAAAAAAAAAAAAAAAATTATAAGTAGTTAGCCTTTTACAAACATAGAGTGAACATAAAACGTCCAGCGGCACGAACCTGTGCATTATTTGAGAGACCGGATAGTGAAAGTTCAGTTTAAATCGAAAATAAAAGGTATCAGTACTGAACAGTAATTAAAATGGACAGGAAACTAGAAATGAATCTAGATACGCGAGATCAGAATGTAACCGAAAGCAGTTCAGGCAGCACACCAACAGATGCCACTACACGCGAGTTAAATTACGTACGTTCTCACGCAGACGTCAATAAACAGATCGAAGCTATGTGTGTCGCGCGTTCTAAGCAAGACAGTATGAGCGACGTTGTGGAAGACAGTGGCTATGCTAATGAATCGCGGGATATGTTTGAATCACCAAAAGCTGAAAGGAAAGTAGATCTTGAACACGAAAATGTAGCAGAACCTAAAAGTGAAAAGAATTCAGATATGATAGAATTGTTAAAAATGTTGTCTGCACAAATGGCAGAACAAAGACAACTAATGGCAACACAGGGACAGCTAATTGCAGCACAGGGACAGCAAAATGCTGCGCAAAATGACAATATTAGTAAACAAATGCAAGAGCAAGGAAAGAATCTTAGTAAACAGATTGAGAAGGTTGATGTAAAAGTAGACATTGTGAGTAATGAAATTAAAAACCTTAAAAGCGAAATTACTGTCATCAATGGCAATATTGCCAATGTACAAGGACAAATTGATGACATTAACGAAAGATTTGACACTGAAGTAATTAAAATACAAGATCAAATAGAACCCTTAGTCATCACTAAAGTGGACGAAAAGGTATTCGGTATTAAATCCGAAATACAAACTGAATGTAACGTGGAATTTGCGCAGATTAAACAGTCTGTAACAGAAACAAGTAGAGAATTAACCAAACAGGTTGTTACTTGCGAAAAGAAGTGTGAACATAACACTTCACAAATCCAAGGCAAAATGCATGACTTGGAAATAAAAATACAAACAGGACCTACACATTTTACTGAAAAAATGCCTTTCAGTAAAATATTAGAGGGCGAGGAAAAATTCGACCCTGCAAAGAGATATATCGGTTGGCACCCTCTTGATTTTGTAAAGAATTGCGAAAGAAATTTTCCTGAATATTTGACTGACCAGGAAAAAATTAATGTTGTAATCAGTGCATTAACAGGAGAAGCAAAAAGGTGGGGGTTGAATCTGGATACAAACCAGATGTCTTTTGAAAGCTTTAAACAAAAATTTATTGACGAGTACTGGTCAGAACGAAAACAAGACCAGTTGTGGCGTGAGTTCCTAATGGCCAGGGTGTATGATACCAGGGGTAGACAAACTATGAAAGAGTTTTGCGAATCGTGGTACAGAAAACTGATACATTTGAAAGCAAGAAGGACTGAAGCCGAGATCGTTTGGGTTCTCTGGCAGAAACTACCTGAGGATTCTAAACGGTATGTTGGGAGTACCCACAGTAGTTTTTCTGTATTTCTGGAAAGGGTAGAAGATGAAGATCACTGGCGAAGAAATCGCGATTCCCGTCCACGTAATAACAACAATTATTCGCGAGAAAGTAATGACCAAGCTGAACGACACGAAAATGATAAATTTCGTGTAAATACGGTTCAAAGAGGTCGCGCGAGAGGTAGAGGAAATTATACGATGCGTGGCAGAGGGTACATGACGCGGAATTTCCAAACTAGAGACGAAATGGAAAACTGAAAACCGCGTGTGTTACGGGTCGGATTCACGCGGAAACCGGTTTTGGACCCAAAGAAAAGATGTCAAATATTAGATTCGAGAAGGAAAGATGTAAACTACGGGGCAGGAAGTTTAAGGGCGCGCCTATAGCAGACGGGCGCGGAGTGTTACGTAGTGGCATTCCCAGTGCGCAGTTGCGTGACCGTTCGTCCTCGGGCCAGCGGTTGCCGGAGCAGCGTACATTGTATTTGGCAGCAGACACAAACAGCAGAGGTCAGAACAAGATGCCTGCCGTAGAGAGAAACAGGAGAGGCGGGATCGGACACTTCCGATGGCCGGTTTCAGTAGTAGATGAGTGTAAAAATGAAAATAAAGTTAATATGTCATATAATAAGGATAACTTAGTATCGGAATCGTGCGAAAAGACTTTATTAAAGAATGAAAGGGAGGTAGAAAAGGCGAGTAAAAAGGGAAATATTGGCACTGCTATTGATGTGTGTGAGGTAAAAGACGTAGATATGAGGGAAGTTATGATGAATAAAGAGGCAAGGGAGGTAGAATATGCCACGCAAAAGACGTGTGCACAACGAAAAATAGGTGAAAATGATGTAAAGGAGGACGTTAGTGAACATGACATTATAAGCAGTGCAGACGAAATTGTTGTTGATGGAAAGGTATTTTGTGATTCTGAGGTAGAAGGGTGTGGTAATTTCGCACGATTGCCTGAAACTGATAGCATGGAAGAAAATGAAATGAAAGTTATCGAAATATATGACGATTATACTAAATATGAAGTTAAGGCTGAAATCGTTCAAAGTGATATAACCGAAGTGTCTGACTGTCCAAATGATGTCCATTATGTAGAAAATGAGTCGAAAAACGAAGTGGTTGAAACATCTAGTGATAATCTGCCTCACTGTTTAAAAGTTGCTTTCCTACTAGAATCTGATAACGAAAATGAAATCAGTGATAGTTCAGATGATGAAGGGTATATGAATATAGATCAAAATGAATATACTAACTTTCTCTATTGTTCAAAAGTTGGGTACTTAAGTGAATCTGATGGTGAGGAAGGGAGTAGTGATGACTCCAGTGAAGATGAATTTTCAGGTGTAAATGAAAGTGAATATACTTTTACTGAAAGAGGGTATGAGAAAATAAGTGACATTTTTCCAAAGCAAGATATAGAAAGTAGAACTGGGCAAAAACCGAATGAATTATTCAATAATGTAACACAGGGGCATAATTTACAGGAACCTCCAGATGATACTATACTGGGGCAAGCCTTAATAAATGTTTTAACTGAGTGTGAATTACAGGAACAAAAAGGACCACCTGATAAAATAATAGCAGAGCAGGAGATGTTGTACCTTGCTAAAGATTTTAAAATTCCAAAACCTAAAAAGCCACCTGATGAAACAAAACGTTGGCAAGATCTGGATAGCTTAGTGAAAGATGTAGCAAGTAGGAGGCCTAAAAAGCCACCAGATTTAAGTGACTGTTTTAACGAACCATAAGACTGCCGGGTTAATAAAGAGACAGGGGGCAGGATACTGTATGTATATATATTTTTAATATAATGCATGACTTTATTATTATTGTATCTGAGTGTTACCTGAAGGTGGATTATTGTTTTGTTGATCCTGCGACCTGTGGGAGGTTGCTTATTATTTACTGTACTGTACTGTATGACTCTGCTTAGGAACTGCTTCAGTTTTAAATGGATACTTACTGTTGCCAGTCTAATTATGAAATAGGGCAATATAGTGTGACAAACCTGAAAACTTTATGAATAATGATGCTTATAGTAACTTAATGAGAGTGCAAAGAACTCCAAAAGGATAATAATTTATTTATAATGTATTTAAAAAGTTAGAAAGGACTTATGTTTGCACCATGTTGTGTATTTAAAAGTACGTGTCCTCAGATGAGGTTTGTTAAGCCTCAGGGGACATGCACTCTTTGCATTGTCAGGTGCCTGACGAGCACCAGGGACCCAAGTTGTTGCCAGCACTACTTCCGTTTCTTTTCGTGCTGCCAATCTTCCTCTTCATCATTCAGAACTTTTACTATCTTCTTTCCTTCTTCTCTATCAGAGTAAAATGAAAAGTGTAGAAATAATGTAACATACTGTGTATTGTTTGTGAACAAATAGAAATGGATAAATAATATGGGTACACTAGAAAATGACCAAGAATAATGAAAGTATAGTGAGTATTGTAAAAAAAAAAAAAAATGTAATGGAAAAGTAATTAAAAGGAAAAATATGGATGAGAAATGGTAAGAATACTGAAAACAAGGTAAATAAATGCCACAATATGACTAAATGTAAATGTTTTGAAAAATGTTCTGTGTCAAAATTGAGGAGAGAAACCTGATTAATATGTGTAAAGTAGATATGAGATATATGTGTCTAGTGCCACAAAGAGTAGGCAGAAGTCACTTACAGAAGGACGTAAAGTTACTGTTCTGATTTTGACATATTTGATAACCTAAATGTGTAATTATACTGAATACTGACTTTAGAAGAAATATTGATGAGTAAGAAAGAGGGGAGAAAAACTATAAATCAGGGACTTAAATAACCCCTGAACATTGTCATTATGCCAAAAATGTCATTTAAAATTTTCTTGACCAATGTATATATTTTCTGAAGTTGTCATTTGAAAAGAAATGGTTTTGTTGCCAGTGTCTAATAACTGTTTCAAAGTTGCAGGTATCATGTTTTATACCATTAATGCAATTTGTACCAAAAGTGTGACAGAATGATGAAAAACATGAAGATGATGATAATGAACTGCTCAAAAATATGTTGTTGGGCATGAAACAAGATAAATGAATAAAAATGCTGTGGTCCTGAAATTAAGGACTACCAAATATGCTGTGTTGAGCAGTAGCCAAAGGACTTGCCATTGTGGGGCAAGGAGCTGATACGTGGGCATGAACTGCCAAACCTAAAGTGTGTTTTTGTGCCTAAATGTTTATAAAGACTGCCAAAACAATAATGGGCAGAATGTGTATAACTTGGACTGCTAGTGCTGAGGCAAGCAGTGAAGTAAGTTAGGTTTTTTGCTCAATGAGCTATGAACTGACTATTCTTTCTGCAGTCAGTGAGAACTTATTATAAAATAAAAATGGATTATAATTCAAATGGATGTAGATGTTTGTTTTGGACTGTCTGTTTTAAATCACAGCAGTGATGATTAAAGATAGGATCTGAATAGGTTAATGTGTTTATGTGCAACAAACATTTTGGACTGCTATTAATGAAGAGCAGCTTTAAAGTTAACTATTTTGAGAAAACCTCGAAAAAGTACTATAATCATTAACATGCTTGTGTGTTTGAATATTTACATTCCTTTAAAAATATTGAATGATAAATTTCTGCTTTGTTAGGTTAAAAATGTTCTGTGCTATTGTATGTGTGTTTATTTTTTTTGAAAGCTATACCTATTCTACTAATGTATAGATTATTTTGTGTACTGTTTGTCTTTTATTTAAACTATATGTGTGTGAAATGAACATGCTTAAAGGTATCCTATGTAATGATGAAAATTAATTTCTTTAAACCAGTCTGTGGATGAAAATTGGTGTAAATGTCTCAATTTTAAAATGTTTTCTTAAAAAAAAAAAAGTATAAAATTTCTTAATGTATATGCTGTATGTCTGTAATATGTATTTTTTTTCTTCCCAACTGAAGTTGGATGGTATAATTTTTTTTCTGTAGCCACCACCACTTAGGTGTTATGGATGTTTCCTTGAAGTGTCCCTTACAGGAAACTTCAACGAAACATGGGGCATGTGTAACACCATAGCTCTAATGACCTACTGATTTATTTTGCTTTTATTTAATTAATGTTACTTCTGTAAATGTGTGTGATTGAATGGGTAACACATAACTGTATATTTCTTTATTTGTTAGTATGTGTAAATGTTCTGTGTTATCCAATGCGTTTGTTTGTTGTTATGTAAACTGCTGATCCTCACTTAGGAATCTTAGCAATTATTGCACCATAAGGTGTAGTGGTTCCCCACGGGAACAGTATTGCATCAGAATGCGCAAATTGTGTTTGGCCTTGCGGAAAAAGGTGGGACTGGTAGCCACCGGTCGGAGACGGACACGGAAGTAGACGAGGAAGTCAGTCGGAAAGCACACGGAGACGGAGACGGAAGCCGTCGGAGACGAGCCACCAGACGGACACGAGTTACGAGTCCGTGCTATTCCATGGGAAAGACGCATATTGTGCTGATTTCCAAGAGAGGTTTTTCATGCTTCTCTCCAAGGGCTCGAATAGTTGGAAATATTCTGGAATTTGTCTCTATCATCGCCATCAAGAAATCGGCCTGCAATTCCACCTACCTGCATGCAGTTGCCACCACATTGCGCAATCATTGCTTCATAGTGACATTATGATGTACGGTGAAGGATCAGCTTAAAGGATGTGCTAATGTGCTGAAATATAAGGTAATTTAAATCTGAATTTGTGTATCTACCTTGACTTTTCTCCTCATCATAACCTCTTAGGATCCTCACCGTTTGGACTATACTGATTACCGAGTGTCCTTACTGAAAGTACATTGGAGCCTAGAGTGATTTTATTAATTAAAGCCTCTTGAACTGAAAAATAATTTTCCTAGTGAAAACTGCTTATTAACGTGTTGTTGCCAACTTCAAGTAAAAGTTCTTAAGACTGAGGCTTATAATGTTTCTTGCTTAGTAAATGATTACATTACTGCTTATTATTGCAAATCGCAGAAGGTGAGTCAGTGTCTTGCATATATGTTAATTTTGTGTCTCACTGCAGTAAAAGTGGAAAACTGCAATAGTAGGAAATTATATATTCAGGTTTACTCTCTCTCTCTCTCTCGTGTATTAGAAGTGCATATTAATAATAACGTTATAAAGACAAGTCACTTTGTGTAAAGTAATAGTGTGTTTTGGTAGCTGTTATAATTTTGCAAATTGCTTCTGCTGCTCTAGTTGTTGGTTTCAACCTTATCATATGTATATATATGTATCAGAGTTAATTGCACTCGCTTGTGGTCAAGTATAGGTTGTGTTTATCTGTTAAAATTATTAATTACTATTTTCTTCAACGAGAATGTTGATCATTCTTTTGCCTAGTTAGGCTGGCGGCCGTTTTACCATTATCAGTTTAACAGTGCAGGAAGGCAATTTCTTCGTTAGTCACTGTTTAATTAGTTACGTAATTCTGACTTTCATTTCCGATAAGCCACTTCCGTTAGGTACAACATGGTCAAACAACAAAATTCCTCTCAGAGGGTAACACTGTTCTGATTGCGTAATACCATATTTATTATAACAAAATAATTTTGTTTTGTAAACTGACTCCTACTTTGGGGTTATGGTGTAATAGTAGCAGAGTGTAGTGTTATATGTGGCTTTTCTTTGACAGGATTACTTGTTCTGTTGGGACATAATAAGTAATATACCAAACTTGGTATTTGATTACGCAAGCTACGTAAACATTGCGCCACCACGCAGTCCTAGTAGTGTTATAAGTGCAGCTAGCTCAATTCCTGTGCGTAGGAATTAAAAACATTGGGCTACAATGGTCGAATAGTTGCTCATAAGCCACACGTTTCCATATTCAGTGCTAAGCGAAGCATGAGATAGTGTGTAGAGGGAAGTCATTGGAAAGTGGATGACTGGAAACGAATGATTTGAAGTGATGAATCACGCTGTAACCTGTGGCAGTCGGATGGCAGAGCTTGGGTTTGATGAACGCCTGAGAACGTTACCCGCGATCATGTGTAGTGCCAACAGCGTACGGAGGAGACGGTGTTACGGTATGGGAATGATTTTCGTGGTCAGGGTGTGATCGCCTTATTGCGCTTAAGAAAACGCTAAATGTGGAAGGATACGAACACATTTTACAACATTGTGTATCCCGTACAGTAGAGGAACAATTTAGAGACGATGACTGTATCAGAATCACAATGCACCTAATCAAAAACTATCGTATGTGGAACGACAGTAACCGTGAAAGGGACTGACTGGCCTTACCAATCTTCGCTCCAGACGCTGGTGTCGAACATCGCTGTCTTCACTGGTATCGCCTCTTGAGGAAGAACGGGCTGCGGTCCTTTACAGACACTTACGACACCTCGTTGAAAGTGTCTCCAGCAGAGGCCAAGCTGTCATTAACGCGAACGGTGGACACCCCATATTATTGTCCACTAATAGGTGTCTGGGTACTTTTGATCAGACTGTGTGTGTTCCGGCCCCATACTCATGGGAAAAATTATCTTCGCAGACTGAATTCACATCCCGCTAGCCAAACAGACAGACAAACATACCAGTTTAGTATCAGTTCGAAGAAAGCGAGATGACATAATAGATATTGACTACTAGTGAGTGAACCCAGAGTCATTTTATGTGAAATCTGTCATACACCGCGAACCTAACATGTGTTTCCCCTTCCTCCCCGTGTCCCGTCCCCCATTCTAGTTCATGTCCTGCGTACACTCTTCAGTCGGGCACCTGAAGATACGGCAATAAAATATTAGAAATGATTTTTAGCAACTGAAGATGATTTTTACGGAAATGAATAGAAATTTCTCAGAGAGAACTTTTTGCTTAATGGCATACATAAAGAGAGCGAGTGCGAAGATTCTTTAAGCGGTGTTAACGAAATGAAATCGAAGACAGATTGATTTAAATATCTTTAAGAAGAATTCCTAGAAGAATTTTTTCTTGCACAAATATGTGCTTACTTTTCTATTACTATCAACTACTTGCAGTCAGCTGCGTCAAATAAACCTGAATTTGACATGATTGTACTATTAGCAGTGAACGTGTATTTTCAGCTACCCACACTAATTTTTCTCCCTCACTAGTTGTGTGAAGGTACTCGAATCATATCTGTGTATCGCACACAGAGGAACAGAGTCACACTTTTCTGTGTTCTACTTATCCTTAAAATTTTTGTTACTGAGATTTCAGTGACATTTTATTGTTTCTGACATCAGAACAAATTTCCGACTGTTTTTTTATGTAAAGAACTAGTTTGTACCATAAACGAATTACTAGCTACAAGTATTTAGGATTTGTATTGGACTTCCCACAAACTGCAAACTGATGCTCCCTCCACAACAGTTTACGCCTAATAACAGGCAGTCCAGTTACTTAGCGCTTCCGTTCTGTTTACTACGACTTCGGCATTACCCGTTGCCCGCAACCGCAGAGAAACTGCAGCAGCGGTTGCGGCACTGTCATATTCTTAGCGGGGCCTTGACCCACATCGCCGTTTGGCTCAGCCTAAGAGGGTCGAAGTAAACACATGTGCGATATTGGCCGTTTCCAGAAATGGCTCTGAGCACTATGGGACTTAACATCTGTGGTCATCAGTCCCCTAGAACTTAGAACTACTTAAACCTAACTAACCTAAGGACATCACACACATCCATGCCCGAGGTAGGATTCGAACCTGCGACCGTAGCAGTCGCGCACTTGGCCGTTTCCCGAGGCGGTTATTTTTGTTGCTATAATTAACGATTGCGATTATGATAACAGAACTATCAGCACAAGGCATGAATAAGAATAAATCCGATAACAAATATTAGATGCTGATTAATCGATCAACGGCTGACAAGTTCATTGTGAAAGCAGAGTGATGGTCTTATTTAAAAACTGGTTGGGGCGCTATGTTATAACTTAGACAGAAAGAAACTTTACTCCCACGTAAATGCCGCGCTTATGGAGGGGATGGTACCGCGCGATACTTGCATTGGATAGCAGTATGATGAATTCAGGGGCAACCATGGGAAGAACAGCTCCCCCCCCCCACCCGTCCCCGTCCCCGTCCCCGTCCCCGGAAATTAAAAATCCCCCTCTCCCGAGAATCTGATATCTATTTGCTAATTGTATACAACTTTAAAAGTCAAATTAATGTATGAAGTTAAATTAATTCCTGAACTGGTGTAAAGGTAATAATTTTGTATTGTTTTGAAAATTTCAACTGCGCCAGCAGCCGCTGTTTTCAAAGTTAGGAATCAACAATAGATAAGGCGTGATAACCCTGGATGCGCAAAAAGAATCTAGCTAAATACAAAGCCCGCCGCGTGCCACACACTATGACTGTAATAAGTTTCTATTGTTGTAACAAATTTCAACTTCTTGCATAAAACAGTGTTGCCAACATAGCCATTTTATGACTAAATCTAGCATATTCACAGCAGCGTTTAGCCATCAAAATCACAAAATACTTATAGCCTGAAATCTAGCCTTTTTATCAAATTCGCTGTGACAAAATCCAGCCCAAATAGCATAATTTTAATAGCGCTTTGACTGTGAAACATGAACCTGATGACAACGGATATTCACTGCGGTGGTTCCCCAGCCAGCGTTGCAAACTGTCAGGGTTTTTCTTAGACCGTCTCGACAATATTTGTGTTGTGGATGCATGTGTACGTACACGAACTTAGAAGCAAGGATTGTCTTCCCTTCAGTGGAGAAGTATATTCTGAACAAAGTGTAATACTCTGAGGATACCTCCAAATATATCGTGTCGGACTGTAAGTAGGCTGTTTAGGTTTTTTATTGGTAACGCCACCTCTGTATGAAAATCACTGGCTGTGCTGTGTGCAGTCTGTGGCTGCTTTGCATTGTTGTAATACTCGCCATTGTAGTGTTAGGCAGCTGGCTGTGAACAGCGCGTAGCGTTGCGCAGTTGGAGGTGAGCCGCCAGCAGTGGTGGATTTGGGGAGAGAGATGGCGGAGTTTTGAAATTTGTCATGAACTGCTATATTTATATATGATGATATCAAGGTAAATACATTGTTTGTTCTCTATTAATATCTTTCATTTGCTAACTATCCCTATCAGTAGTTAGTGCCTTCCATAGTTTGAATCTTTTATTTAGCTGGCAGTAGTGGCGCTAGCTCTATTGCAGTAGTGGGAGTAACAAAGATTTTTGTGAGCTAAGTGATTTGTGAAAAGTACAGGTTAATGTTAGTCAGGGCCATTCTCTTGTAGAGATTATTGAAAGTCAGATTGCGTTGCGCTAAAAATATTGTGCGTCAGTTTAAGCACAGTCCTGTAAAAATTGTTCAAAAGGGGACGTTTCATATGTCGACCCTTAGCCTAGGATACCTCACTGGAATCTTCTGATTTTTTTCTTGTAGTTTGTGTAATTAGTGTAGATTTTGTTTATTGCTAGCGCGTAATTGTAGAGAGAATCTCCTTTGTAGTTGCAGTCTTTCATTGTTGTACAGTAAAACAGGTGTGGCACGCATGTAGATTTGCACCAAGTATTTCGCAGCTGCAATTAACTAGATATTATTTTCAGTGCTATGTTAATGTGTTCCCCTATTTTTGCTCTTCAAATTGTGTTTTTCTGTGTTGTCGTGTGAAATATTGTGACAATAATGGCGTGTGAAAAACGTAACACTAGGCTCCAAAGTAAATTGAGAAATGACAGCGAAGACGAAAGCAGTGTGTTAGCGCCACCGAGTAATAAATTAACTGATGTTCAAATTAGTAATTTGGTAATTGTGCATAGGGAAATGGAGTGGGTGGCAAACAATGGCGTGGACAGTGAAACAATTAGTGAAGAGGGATGCATTATCGATCGATCGGTCGGCAACAGCTCACCTCAGGAATCGGGAATGACGGGACACAATTTTGCAAATACTGTAGATTCAGGTTTTGGGTCCCCACCGTTTTCTCAAATAAGTCAAGACACAATTTCTGCTTGTCAAAATGTGAATGTTGCCGGTGCAAATGCACTGCCGAAAAGCATAGAGGAACAGATTCCAGACACTAATACATTATTATTGCAATTAATGCAACAAATGAAACAAAATCAGAGACAAACACAGCAACAGCTAGACACAATGGGACAAAATCTTCGAAAGTTAGACACAGTGGAACAAAATCAGAGACAAACACAGCAAAAGCTTCAAAAGTTAGACGCAATGGAACAAAATCTTCAAAAGTTAGATTCATTGGAGCAAACTCTTGAACAAACACGTGAGGATTTAACTAATGAGTTACATCACATTGAATCGAAATGTCAAAAAGTCTGTAATGACGTAAAAACACAAATTTGTGAGCATTTCCAACCTATTTTTTCGCGGCATGAAAATGCACTACAGAATCACGAAGCAGCCATAAAAGAACTGCAAACTACTGTTCACGAAAATCATGAGACCTTGCACGCTAAATTTGACTCAGTTGCATCTACCGATTCGGTTACGCAACTTGCAAAAACCCAGGAAAACTTAAAGGACACAGTAGAAAGACACATGGAGGAAATTAGTACAATATCAGAGAAAGTTGTTGAACTTTCGGATCAGCTAAATAATTTATCTACGAAGGTAGATGATAATCTGAATGACACAAAACCGGTAGTCTTTAATGACACAGAAGAGAGCGAACAAATTAGGAAACTGAAACAAAATCTGAATCAAATTAATACGCAACACCAAGTAGAAATCCGGGAAGTACAAGATCAGCTGACACAGGTAATACAAGAATTACGTATTTCAGAGGACACTCGCGCTCCAACACGGGAAGAGGGACATAGAAATACGGAACAACCACAAAATAATAACACAGGACACTTCGGAAATTATGAAAGAAATTGGCAAGGCGCATTGGATTTTGAGATGGAACCGCCGACACGACGTAACAATGACCGATATGCGACTCGCCGACATGATGATTTTGACTATAAGCTGTTCATTACTACACGTAAATTCAAAACATTTAAGAATTCTGCCAACGACATTCATCCACAAGCGTGGCTCCATCAATTCTCTCATTGTTTTCCTCCCAACTGGTCATTAGAACACAGATTAGAATTTATGTGTGGCTACTTAGAGAATGAACCAGCTGTAAGAATGCGATCGGTCATTCACGATTGCCACAGTGAAGGAGAATTTTACCATGCCTTCCTCTCAGCATATTGGTCTCAAGCTACACAAGACCGAGTAAAACATAGCATCATAATGATGAAACATTTCGAACAATCTGAATTTTCCAGTCTTGTGAAATATTTTGAAGACATGTTGCACAAGAATCAGTACCTTTCAAACCCATACAGCCCCTCAGAACTCATCCGCGTTTGCTTAATCAAATTACCTGAACATTTACGACATATTATTTTGGCAGGACGTTGCAAAGACGACATTGAAGCGTTTCAGGGACTCTTACAAGAATTAGAAATTGACACTGACAATCGCGAAACGCGAAAACATGAAAACAACAATTACAGGTCACATCCGCCACATTTCCGTGATGACAGAAATAATAACTGGACACGACAAGGCTATTCTCACAACACAAATCGTGACCAAAACAGACACCACGCTTATGACAACCGCTGGCACAATAATAGATACAGAGAAAGATCGCATTTCCGTAGTAATGAATATGACAGAAATAACCATAGAAACAGACAATATGGGAATCAGAACTATTATTATCAAGGGAGACAGTATAATTTCAGACGCAACAGTTCAGCGCGCAGTTATGATTCAGGGAGAAATTCTCCACCACGTGACGGACAAGGAAGAAACTACGGAACCTACCGACATGACGACAGACGATATATTCGTAACGACAGACCTGAATTGCATCAGAACTGGTGGGATTTAAACAGGGCAGGGCCTTCTCGTCAGAGTGAATTTGTGGAAGTTAGGTCTCCTAATCCCAATAACGGCGTGCGCCAACAAAGAGACAGACAATGACTCACACAGCAGGCAGCCGCATGCGCCCGCTGGCTCCGAGAAAAATAACATAAGACGCTAGCCTTGAGAAAAATTTTAGCATTCTTTACCGATGTATAAAACATGACAATTGCTTTTCAGTTGAAAGTCTGAGTACTAGGAAGAGTAAAGGTTTACACCACATTTCACATGTAAAACCGTTTATTGAAAGATAATCTGCTTTTTAACTTTGTCTCTGCCATAAAACTTTTCACTTCACATTTCTAGTATGCTTTGTCAGACTTAAGAAACTGTTAACATGCAACAATGTTTGAAGTCAAATATCCAGTCTAGAACCTAAGGAACATTTTTAAACAGAAATTACGAATGCATTGTTATTGTGAACAGACGACACAGTGTTGTATTTGTACATTCTTGCTTGTTAGTTGCACGATTACGTAACGACTATCAGGCTTACATACTTAGGACACATACTGGTACTGCTAATGAGATTTTAATGCAACATTTTGGTTTACTTGAAAATACATTCTGGATTTAAAGTACTTTATGTGAGATACCAGGGGACACAGTGGTTAGTTTATGTGACAGCTACACGATGTTATCACGACGCTACTAATGAGTGACAATGTACAATGTTGCTTTTGCAGTGTATCTGTTTTATATCTGCACAATTTTTCTGAATTCTTCTGGAAAGTAAAACATGTTTTAGTATTTAACTTTTGTGGTATAGCTACAATGAGACAGCCTTTTCCGTGGCACAACAATACGTCGCAGCACAGTACTTTCTTCATCACAACAATAAGCGTAATAACTAAGATATCTATACGCAAAGCATTTCACTTTTGTTTATCATGAGGTAAGTACATTGACTTCTGCAGAACTTAGCTTTCGGAGGACGATAACTACGAGACTTCCACAGAGATTATCTTACAACATGACGCACAGTTTAGCGCTACAGTACCCCATTGCTGTAATCTGTAACACCTGAAGGTATAATTACATTAATCCTCAGGAGGGTACACGCCTACTTTGTGTACCATGTGTTTGGCAAGCACAAGGAGCCCTAGCTAATGTGGTATTTGCTTATACAACTTTACACATCAGTACCATATTTCTCCAACACAAAATCACAAAGCTATCTGATTATTTAACAGAGAAACAAACATATTTTTATTACGTCAGTGACACATGTTTACGCAAGTACACAGTTGGATAACTTCACACTTATGAAATTGTATTTTGTCTGTACTTTGTGAAATGCTCGTATTTTTTCGGAACCATTGTGATACTATGAGAGCTTTGAATGATATATTTGGTATGGGATCATGATTTTTAAAGTATGTTTGAGGTAGATGACACTATTGAAATGAGCAGAGAATTTTTTTTTTGTTTTGAAAATATTGTAGGAAGCTACGACAATTTTGAGAATTGACTGAGATGTTATTGTATTACTACGACAACGATGTGTACTATGCTGTTGAGATACGTTTATGATCAATAAGCTGATGCTATATAAGGAATGTGATTACGTGTTTATATGTATATGAATAATGAATAGAAGTTAGGGACTATGGTTTGTGAAGAAGGTTGTTGGAAACCAAGAATCGTACTTTAAGAGTTATGAAATGTGTGTATATGCGTGAATGTATCACAATGCTGGCGAAAATTTTTTGGACGCTGTTATATTTATAGGATTTTGTTTCTACAGATTTGTAACCCAAATTCTTGACCTGTGAAATATATTTATATGAGACTGTCACTGTAGCGGAAACAGGTGTCGTAAATATTTCGGTAAGAAAGTTCAGTGACCACCTGCACATAATGCGTCGTGGGCACCCAGCTGAGCGGCCAGGTGTGCCAGACGCCTGGAGAAAAAGCCATTATTGCGAGCCCTTTTCAGCGGCACAGGTAGAAAAAAACAAAGGGAGGCCATTATCCTCGCTATTGACGTTTCTTTGTAGAGAGCATCGCAAAAACGACACGGTCGAACTTGAAAACATATGTTGACACTGTGGAGCTTTTAATTTACGATATTTACTGAAATGCCTAATGAAATGACGATAAATATTTTACATCTGCACACCTGATTATGACAAGCATCTTTCTACGAGAATTGAGAGAATTTCTACTAACTTATGAAATGTCACATGACTATTGAATGATATTTTTATGCTTCGCTTTTCATAGTTGCTTATTTCATTTGATATCTAGTTTCGAGCTGTGTTGCAGCATTGCTTTTATAAAATAAAATGCATTTGCTAATGTGAACACTTTCTGTCAACAGATCTATTAAATAATAATTTTGTAATCCACATTCTTAAAAAAAAGGAGCACTTGGAAAGGAAAGAACAATAAGAAAGGACTAGTAACAGTAACTGCACACATAATTTTCTTTTCAAGTATATGGTAATATTTTTTTACAATAAGTTGTTGTGGTGCACCACTTTAATTACATAGTCATTAAGATGTGAATAGACAT
The DNA here is from genome assembly GCF_023898315.1 of Schistocerca nitens. NCBI lineage: Eukaryota > Metazoa > Arthropoda > Insecta > Orthoptera > Acrididae > Schistocerca > Schistocerca nitens. The sequence goes on from NC_064615.1 coordinate 510,138,545, forward strand.
TTCCCTTATATGCATTGTTGTCTTTAGTGTAATATTTTTTTCTGCTTGAGCTATGTCATGTTTAGAGATAAGTTTTTTTTTTTTTGCTGCTGCTGTTTGCCAGGCATAGTGCCACTGAATTTTAATTTGTGTTACTCTGTAAGCCAGATTTATTTTTCTTGTTTGCTGCTCATTGCCTTATGTTAGTTGTAATTTATGTTGCTTGCTTCGCCATTTGTATTTTTGATCATTGCTGTTTGTGTTAATTGTTTTGTGCTACTGCATTGCCTCGTCCCTTAGTTTAGCATCTGAGCTCAGTAGATTTAAGTTAGCTTAAGAGGGGGTAGACTATATAAGAAACTAACTATGATGAATTGGAAGCAATGCATTGACAAGGTATATAAAAAAAGATTTGGGCCAAAATGAGTATTGTACAATGACCCATAATTATTTTGAAAGAAATATGGTTAGAATACAGAAAACAGGTATAGATAGGACTTTTTGGAAATAGTGAGGAACGAAGGGAGATCTCCGAGAAGTAAAGAAAGTTTTGTTTGCAAAATACTGCAGTAAAAGAAACCCTGTCCTTTCCTTGTGTTATCCCACTATGTGTTTGTGTTCCCTTGTGTATTTATGTTTTTCCTGTATTTATATGTTTATCTGATAAGACTTATGTTGTAGAATTTTTCTAATACTAAGCTACATTCACTATGATGAGGAATACTGTTATCCTCAAATATAATTGGCATTAATAATATGTTATTTACCTTGTAAATATGCTTAGACATTATTTATTCTGTTTTGTTTTAATGCTCATGTGTGAAGTTGATATTCCAAAAGTTATTCTGATCTTTCATGTATGTACTTATGTCATAATTCCTGTGACACTGATGTATATGTTATTTCGATTCTTTTGTAAAGCCTGTATTACAAATGTTCTCTGTATTGTTATGTTCTTTAATGATGTATTTTGTACCTTTGTAATTGTATTCTCATGTTATAAAATTGTAATTGTCACCAGTTCATCATATTATTAACTTGTAAGTTACATTTCACTGCACACGTTTCTGTTGGTCATAGTATATGGACAATATGTGAGAAGTAGGGACTGTTAGTATTTGCACGTGTGTTAATAATTCAGCAAGGGACTGGTTAACAGCATTGCTGGTTCTAAGGACAATTCCAAAAACTTTGTGAGTGCATAAGTGGTGGTTATGGACTTGCTATATTATCCGAAAGACTCTTCAATGGTGATTGTGCACCTGCACAGTCACAACAGATGGCTGCTGGCCATCTCTACAAGGACTGCAGTGGGTCTGCACCTCTGGTGGCCCACCAGTACCATTATCTCTACAAGGACTACAGTGGGTCTGCGTCTTTGCTGACTCACCAGTACCATTATCTCTACAAGGACTACAGTGGGTCTGCGTCTTTGCTGACTCACCAGTACCATTATTTCTACAAGGACTGCAGTGGGTCTGCACCTCTGGTGGCCCACCAATACCGTAATCTCTACCAGGACTACAGTGGGTCTGCTCTGTGATGACCTACCCACCAATACTCTTCAAAACTTCAACTGACTCCGCTGTGGGTTTGCTCTGTTGTGGCCCATGACCTGTCTGCATGTCGAGAGTCAGCACTGTCTTTCCGTTGGAAGGACAACGATACTTCTTCAAGACTGCATGGAAATCCACTACTTCCGTGTGCATTTTCTTTTACTGCTCAGACTTTGAGAAAAACACTGATATTTTACTGTGATGAACGATTAGGACTGTCTTTATGGACTGTGAGAAAGTTTAGCTTTTGACCAACATTGTATCAATAAGTGTGTGCATTTGATTTCTTTGTTATTGTAATTATGAAAAATTTTTTCAAATATGTATTGCCCACTGCCCAAAACCATTTGTAAAATTTTTTGTGGGGAGCATGGGGGCTATGTAAGTAGGCTGTTTAGTTTTTTTTATTGGTAACGCCACCTCTGTATGAAAATCACTGGCTGTGCTGTGTGCAGTCTGTGGCTGCTTTGCATTGTTGTAATACTCGCCATTGTAGTGTTAGGCAGCTGGCTGTGAACAGCGCGTAGCGTTGTGCAGTTGGAGGTGAGCCGCCAGCAGTGGTGGATGTGGGGAGAGAGATGGCGGAGTTTTGAAATTTGTCATGAACTGCTATATTTATATACGATGATATCAAGGTAAATACATTGTTTGTTCTCTATTAATATCTTTCATTTGCTAACTATCCCTATCAGTAGTTAGTGCCTTCCATAGTTTGAATCTTTTATTTAGCTGGCAGTAGTGGCGCTAGCTCTATTGCAGTAGTGGGAGTAACCAAGATTTTTGTGAGGTAAGTGATTTGTGAAAAGTACAGGTTAATGTTAGTCAGGGCCATTCTCTTGTAGAGATTATTGAAAGTCAGATTGCGTTGCGCTAAAAATATTGTGCGTCAGTTTAAGCACAGTCCTGTAAAAATTGTTCAAAAGGGGACGTTTCAGGACCTCCTTTGGCCCGACATAGTCCAGCAGCTCGACGTTCCATGGACACAAGAAGTCGTTGGAATTCCCCTGCAGAAATATTGAGCCGAGCTGCCTCTGTAGGCGTCCATAATTACGAAAGTGTGGCAGTGCAGAATTTTGTGCACGAACTGACCTATCGATAGAATTCATGTCGGGTGGTCTGGGTGACCAAATAGTTTGCTCGAACTGTCCAGAATGTTCTTCAAATCAATCACGAAGAACTGTGGCCCGTAAACACGGGGCACTGTCATCCATAAAAATCCCATCGTTGTTTGGGAACAAGAAGTGGTCTCCAAGCAGCCGAACATAACCGTTTCCAGTCAATGACCAAAAGACCCAGTCCATTCGATGTAAGCAATGCCCTCACCGTAATGGAGCAACCACCAGCTTGACTAGTGCTTTGCTGACAGCCTGGGTCGATGGTTTCGTGAGATCTACGTCGCACTAGAACGCTACCATCAGTTCTTACCAACAGAAATCGGGACTCATCCGACAAGGCCACGGTTTCTCAGTCGTCTAGTGTCCAACTGATAGGGTTACGAGCTCAGGAGAGGCGCTGCAGACGATGTGGTGCTACTACAAAAGGTACTCGCCTCGGTCAGCTGCTGCCATAGCCCATTGACAAGAAATTTCGCCCCACTAAACCAACAGATACGTTCGTCGTACGTCCCACATTAACTTCTGCAGCTATTTCACGCAGTGTTGCTTGTCTGTTAGCAATGACAACTCTACCCCAATTCCGATGCTCTCGGTCGTTAAGTGAAGGCCGTCGGTACAGCGCAGCCCGTGCTGAGAGGCAATGCCTGAAATTTTATATTCTCGGTACGCTTTTGACACTGTGGATCTCGGAATACTGAATTCCCTAGCGATTTTCGAAATGGAATGTCTAGCTCCAACTATTATTCCGCGTTCAGAGTCTGAAAGTCCCGTCGGCGGCCATAATCACGTCGGATATCTTTTCACATGAATAACTTGAGTACAAATGGCAGCTCATGAATGCGATACTACCACCATCTGTATATGTGCTTATCGCTATCCTATGACTTGTCACCTCAGCGTATTTTTATAGCGCAGTAAGCGGTGCTTAAATGTAGCGGTTTCTTTTTTTCTGATTTGGAGACAGTTAAAAATTAGCAAAGTTTTAATCATTAGTATGGCGCCTCAACACCAACAGCGGTTTCAAAAACAGTGGCTTTCGGAAAATGAGTACAAGGACTGAATTTTGGAAGTTCGATCGGATGACTCAAAAGCGCTGTGTAGGTTTTGTATGTGTGATATTAAAGGCTGAGAGATATGACTAACCTCAGCATGGCGTTAGTAAAATACAGTCGTTCTCAGCATCGCGCTCGCTACCTTCTTTTATGGTGTAGAACGTAAATGAGGCGGCCTTTAATGAGGGAGCTCTGTGGTGTCACCGCCAGACACCACACTTGCTAGGTGGTAGCCTTTAAATCGGCCGCGGTCCGTTAGTATACGTCGGACCCGCGTGTCGCCACTATCAGTGATTGCAGACCGAGCGCCGCCACACGGCAGGTCTAGAGAGACTTCCTAGCACTCGCCCCAGTTGTACAACCGACTTTGCTAGCGATGGTTCACTGACAAAATACGCTCTCATTTGCCGAGACGATAGTTTAACATAGCCTTAAGCTACGTCATTTGCTACGACCTAGCAAGGCGCCATTATCAGTTACTAATGATATTATGAATCATGTACCGTCAAGACCGACGTTCTTCATTAACGGATTAAAGTTAAGTATTCCACCAGCTACGTCCGTTTTTCTAAATTCTAATTTCCTTGTCCTGTTCCAGACCTCACGCCAGCCTGCGTGAGCTAAAACGCGTGCCTTTCGGCTTTCTCTAGTAACACGGTGTTGGCTCTCCTGCCAACCCACAACAAGCTCTTAGTTTATTTGTGGCAGCTTGTACTTCAATAATGTCGTTTGATCATCTATCTGTATTCTGCTAATGTCATTTTGTTGAACGTAGCGCAACAGTCGACATGAGATTACGTAGGTCAAAATGCATAAATATCATTCCATATTTGTTAACACCACATTTTCAAAATGATCTGCTGTGAGACGTTAATAGTGTTTATAACAGTCTGATAACTGACGAATCAACAGATGTGTGCGACATAAAACTTTTGGGATCTGCTATCAGTTACTTCAATAAGCAGTGTGGGGAAATAATTTCTACTTATTTCATAACCGTGGAACTAGCATCTTCGAATGGTGACGGAATTGTTTCTGTAGTTAAGGATAGTGTTGCAAATGGGGGACTTATTTGTTATATTGGGCGTACATAATGGAAAATTAAAAGAAAATACTTCTTCTTTGGTACTCATACCTTGCAAGAGTGCCCATACCCAGGGGCAAAGGGCAAAGGGAGGGGGGATAATATGAATGCCGATGAAACTTTACACATGTATTTATTATTTCTGAAAATAGTTCTGCGTGAAGTTAAGGCTGTAAATAAATCTTTTGAGTCGAATAGTGCAGATCCCGTAAAGCACTTAAATGATTTAACTAATGTTTCTCACTCAGATGCTAGAAATCTGGTTTTATCAACCTGTCGCTTTAACCCTCTTGAAGAGAATGTTGATACCTATATTGATGTAATGCCTATCTGTGCTATGAATTTGAATCCAAGATGAGAATGTTGAAATTGTCTTCAGAGCAGAATCAACAGTTCTGAGGTAGTTGTTTGATCTTTCTTCCAAAACTATTGAAAGAGCTGCGACAGAGGCTTCCTCAGAATCTCCAAACGCTCAAAATGATTGCATCCATATCAGTAGAAAATATTTTAGAAGTAATAAAGGATCCTTTAATTTTACTTGCAGAAAATTTCTTATTGCCAGCAAATGAAATTTCAAAAATTCAAACACAGTGGGTAAACCTGATACCAGTCAAACAGTCCGAGACTGACTATACAGTCTCGTTTTGAAGTGAAGTGTCAAAATAGAAAGACACAAGTAGGCTGAACCCTTTTGCAGAGTTATCTAAATTTGCCATTATGTCTCTTTCACTGCTTTGGTCCAGAGCTGAAGATGAGCGATTATTTAGCCAAATGAATGAGGCCAAAACTAAGAAAGGAAAAAAAAAGAACGTAAAGGCACTTGATTTAATCCCAATAGTGTATTTAACGCAGAAGAACATGGCCAGTAGATGTGCAGTCGGCAGGGCAAGTAATGGGAGAGTCGTGGTGGTGGGGGTTGCGAGCAGGCGCTTTAGGGAAATACCAAGCACCGGAGGGGAAGTGCCATTCTGAACTGAAGCCTACACTTATAATTTTGTAAATATTTAGTGGAAACCCTGCAAGCCCACACTTACTTGGTGATCATCAAAAAGGGCTATTGTCACCTCTCCTTTTGTTAGTATCTAAAAAGAATTCCACTCACAATGCAATAAAAGTAGCAATTTGTTTTCACCTGACATATTAACCATGAGTGGTGAATTTTGATTAACATCTATATTTCTCTTGTTGCCATATTAAAATATGCTCCTTTTGCCAAAACACGGTGGAGTTTGCACAGGTCAACTCCCTTACATGTTGCGCAGACGCGGGGTCGAGAGAATTCTGAAACAGTTTATTAAGTGAGGAACTGAGGACAAGTAAGGTCAATAACTTATGGAAAAGCAAGACCTCAGTACAAAAATAAACTTCTAATGTCTTCACTTTTGTTGTTCCAAAAGCTACAGTATTTTTCGTTTCACCAGCTATCAATGGGCTTTAAAAATTACATTCTTATATTGAAAAAGTATGTAGCTGGTGGAATAACACAGTAGATAATAAAGTTTTGCATAAAAACCATACGGCAAAATACTCTCCACTTTGGGTGCTATCATTTGCCAAAATCTCATTTCGATGCCTCAAACAGCTTATGAAATACGAGGAATGTTGTGGATATTTCATTCAGGTCCTATCGCGATCGCGAATGAATGAGTTATGTATCGTCAGTTTTCTTGAGATTGGTGAGAAATGGAGAACGTCACCCAAGTCTAAATGAAAAATGCAATATGTTAGCAAAATTTCGCAAGCAGCAATATATTGTGTAATATGTACCAAATGCAAACTCATAGCGATCCTTATTTCTCATATATCACAATAACTACGACCATTGCCGGCCGGAGTGGCAGAGCGGTTGTAGGTGCTTCGGTCTGGAACCGCGTGACAGCTATGGTCGCAGGTTCGAATCCTGCCTCGGGCATGGGTGTGTGTGATGTCCTTAGGTTACTTAGGTTTATGTAGTTCTAAGTTCTAGGGGACTGATGACCTACGCTGCTAAGTCCCATAGTGCTCAGAGCCATTTTTGAACTACGATCATTAACGAAATGATGAGTATGTCATTCTGAAGCTGACACATAAAGCTATAGCACTAGCAGCACTCCGTCTTCAGGCCACAAGTGGCCCATCGGGACCATCCGACCGCCGTGTCATCCGCAGTTGAGGATGCGGATAGGAGGGGCGTGTGATCAGCACACCGCTCTCCCGGTCGTTATGATGGTTTTCTTTGAGCGGAGCCGCTACTATTCGGTCGAGTAGCTCCTCAATTGGCATCACGAGGCTGAGTGCACCCCGAAAAATGGCAACAGCGCATAGCGGCTGGATGGTCACCCATCCAAGTGCCGGCCACGCCCGACAGCGCTTAACTTCGGTGATCGCACGGGAACCGGTGTATCCACTGCGGCAAGGCAGTGCCCGTAAAGCTATAAGTAACGCAAAAATAGTTTCTGTAAAATCACTTGAGAAAGACAGCAGGGCGTGTCCTCCATTCTGTCATCGCTGCGAATAACCAACCGGCCGATAGCAGGCAAAGTCAGCCTCCCCTTTCGAATAAATGAATGAACTGGCCCAGCGCTTTGGACGAAAACAGGTCACTGCCCACCGGCCACCGTATCCTGCGCTGGATCTACTGTGACTTTACGAAGGAACGAAAGATGTCGCAAGGACTGCAACCCTCCAGAAGAACTGTGGCAAAAAATCGGTACAAAGGAAGCTTACGCTGCAGATCTAGCATTCATCTCTGGACCATTAACTTCTACTGGCACAGTGACCTGCAACGTCGACTTTCTGGAGTACACACCCAAACACTATTGTAGTTATCACACAGAATCACTGGCGAGTTTTTACATATTTTACGCAATGAATTTCTATACGTACCTGTTATTGTACCATGTTGATGTACAGCATTGCAATTTCCATTAACATTATACATTGTATAAATGAGTGGCGCAGTTAGATAGTTTTTGAGGTAAAAAAACTTCTAGAGGCCCACAGAAAATGTGTAATTATATTTACTAGGTGGTTTTAGAAGGGATCGGTTGTTAGGACATGTTCTGAGGCATCAAGGGATCACCAATTTAGTATTGGAGGGCAGCGTGGAGGGTAAAAATCGTAGAGGGAGACCAAGAGATGAATACACTAAGCAGATTCAGAGGGATGTAGGCTGCAGTACGTACTGGGAGATGAAGAAGCTTGCACGGGATAGAGTAGCGTGGAGAGTTGCATCAAACCAGTCTCAGGACTGAAGACCACAACAACAACAGGTGGTTTTAATAAGTTTTTATTTCATTATTTGATAGGATTGTGACACCGACGTGCTTCTAACGTTTCTGATAATGGGATAGAAGAACTGGTGCCAATAAATTAAGCAAGCTTTAAAAAAAATGAAGAACTACACCACAACAAAATCTTGACAGTTTTATAAAAGAAATTATTAACATTGCAGTATTTCAGTATTGAAGAATGGTTATCTTGCGGTATTTACGTCTTGATTCGACACGCAAATCGCCGAAGTGGCGTCAACTCGAAAGACTTGCACCAGGCGACCGGTCTATCCGATGGGAGGCCTTAGATACACGACATTTCCATTTATGTCTTGATGAGCTTCAGCTTCTACCAACAAAACGTGAATAGTTTTACGAGTACGGGCGACAATTGTACCTAGCCTTTTTTCGCTACAAGTAATGCCTTTTTTAAGAGGCCATCGAGCCATTATTTGAGATAAGAGTTGGCAACACTGGTATGTAGCTACACTCATGCTCATAAATTAAGGATAATGCTGATACATGGTGAAACTACGCTCTGGTGGGCGGTTTCGTGGGTTTAAATTACCTCGGGGTATGACCATGCAGTGCATTTGACCTGCGGTCGTCGCATGGTGGCGCTGGCAGCAGTCCACATACGCAGAGGTGTGTTGGTGCATGTCAGAGTACGGTGCAGCGTGTAAGTGTGGAGACGTTTTCAGACGTGCTAATGGTGACTTTGCGTTGAAAATGGCTCGAAGAACACATATTGATGACTATATGAGAGGTAGAATACTAGGGCGACTGGAGGCTGGTCAAACACAGCAGATCATAGCACGGTCGCTACGTGTGACACAAAGTGTGTATGATCTCAAGATTATGGCAACGATTCCAGCAGACAGAAAACGTGTCCAGGCGCCGCAGTACGGGACGTCCACAGTGGACAACACCACAAGAAAACCGATATCTCACCATCAGTGCCCGCAGACGGCCACGGAGTACTGCAGGTAGCCTTGCTCGGGACATTACCGCAGCCACTGGAACAGTTGCCTCCAGACACACAGTCTACAGACGACTGAACAGACTTGGTTTATTCGCCTGGAGACCTGCAAGGTGCATTCCTCTGACCCCTGGTCACAGGAGAGCCCGTAAAGCTTGGTGTCAAGGACGCAGTAGATGGTCATTGGAAAAGTGGTCCCAGGGTATCTTCACGGACGAGTCCAGGTATAGTCTGAACAATGATTCTCACCGGGTTTTCATCTGGCGTGAACCAGGAACCAGATACCAACCCCTTAATATCCTTGAAAGGGACCTGTATGGAGATCGTGGTTTGATGGTGTGGGGTGGGACTATGATTGGTGCACTTATACCCCATCATTTCTTTGACAGAGGAACTGTAACAGGTCAGGTGTATCGGGACGTCATTTTGCACCAGTATGTCCGCCTTTTCAGGGGTGCAGTGGGTCCCACCTCCTTCCTGATGGATGATAACGCATGGCTCCACCGAGCTGCCATCGTGGAGGAGTACTTTGAAACAGAAAATATCAGGCGAATGGAGTGGCCTGCCAGTTCTCCAGACCTAAACCATATCGAGCACGTTTGGGATGCTCTCAGTCGACGTATCGCTGCACGTCATCAAACCCCTAGAACACTTCAGGAGCTCCGACAGGCACTGGTGCAAGAATGGGAGACTATACCCCAGCAGCTGCTCGACCACCTGATCCAGAGTATGCCAACCCGTTGTGCAGCCTGTGTACGTGTGCTTGATGATCATATCCCATATTGATGTGGGGGTACATGCGCAGAAAACAGTGGCGTTTTGTAGCACATGTATTTCAGGACGGTTTTCTCAACTTATCACCAATACCGTGGACTTACAGATCTGTGTCGTGTGTGTTCCCTACATGCCTGTGCTATTAGCGCCAGTTTTGTGTAGTGCCACATTGTGTGGCACCACATTCTGCAATTATCCTTAATTTATGAACATTATTGAATTTTAACGGTTAGTGAACGGCTTATAATGGAAGAGTGATGTGATTACGCAATGTGCATACCGTCTTTGTCAATTCGTCGTTTAAAAAGACGTGTTAGTGCCGAAATACAATGTCTGTCTATTAAAAGACAGAGTGTTGCAGAAGACAAAGATGAGTAGAGTCTAATGAAAGAAATACTTGCGAATGTGATGATGAATTGCTTACTGAATCTTCAGCTGATTTTCCTCAGTCTTCGAAGGAAAAATTTACTGTTTCTGACCCATCCTTAAATCGTCATCCTAAACAAGGCACTGAACACGAGTTTAAATACCAACAAACATGGGAGTAAGTACAATTGGTTGTACTTAAAAAGCTATCGAGGTGGGGAGTTTTGCAAATTGTGTGAAACTTGTTTAAAAATGACATCGAAGCTCTACAAAAATACCAGGGGTGAGTGTTAATTTCTGTATCTTTGACTAAATTTAGAAAAGCTACTGGAAGCACAGGAAAACTATAAAATCGTGCCAAGTCAAAAAATAAAAAAACATGCAAAAGCCATTGCACTTGAAAATTGTAAATTACAGGAATTAAACGGTTGAATTCATTTCTGCTACCATTGTTCATATGTATCAGGTACTGCTTTGTCTACATCAGAGAGCTGTTGAACTGAGGCGTAAATAAAAGCAAATCACAAAAACACACATGATGCATAAAGCTGAGAGAGAGGAATGGGTTGGAACATACATCTAACTGTGCAAACCATTTTTCTGTCTAGAGGTGGTAGATCTCTGATAGCACACTAATGATCAGTATTTCACTATAATGTACAGAGCACAGGTGGCATATAAAACGAAACTGAAAAAGTGTTAAATCGCTAAATTGTGTTTTTCTTTAATTGGAAGTGTGTACTTCCTTAGTAAGGATGAAATCTTCCACACAGCAAAATATGAATCTCTAAATCGTAAGATATGTTAGCAAATATATAGCTTCAGGATTAATAAATTGCTTTGGTAAAGTTCTAGACAGCAAAGATGAAACAATTCTCCCTGATAATTACTTTTCCTTAATAACAGAGGAATCTACAAGTATTTGTAACCGAAGTGAACTGTCTTCGCTTGTTCGTCACATTGCACCGCTTCTGTCTTTTGAAGTGCAGGAAGAGTTTTCGTGCCTGTTTGAACTGAAGAGGACTACAGCTGAATCTATATTGAATTTTGGACTAAAGGAACGAAAACTTTCTTACAGCAAATTAGTAACATGCTCTTTCGATGGTACTGCTAATTTTAGCAGGCTCACACTTCATTATCAGAGAAAAGGGAGCGTGAGTTGCAATAATCCACTGTCAACTGTCATTGCTGAGTCAAACTGTTTTCATATGATACTTGTAGCCCATATAGAATGGGATGTAGTTGTGCAGATCAGTGTACAATGTGCAACACATCATCATCTGCATTGGGGCAGCTCAACATAAAACATCTTGAATTGACACATACATTGCCGTGTTATAGCAACAAATTGCCTTATACACAGTGGTGTGACAGCAAAATTGTAACAAAGTGCTTCATGTTACAGTAAAAATGTAGCAAAATGCCCTATGTTGCTGTGATATTGTAATAAAGTACCTCACGTTGCACTAAAATCGTAACAAAATTGTCTTCATTACATATCAACAACAAATGAAAATGTATGAAATGTTAACTCTCTCTCTCTCTGACATTGCAACAGCTGAACTGTTAAGTTTCGTCCCACGTAAAATTTTAAAACTCTTAGTACAGACTTTCATACTTTATGAGTTGTGCAAATAAATCGTTACTGTGATTCTCTTGTTTCTACATCAGCTGCATTCATCACTCTGAAATATTTTCAAAATAACTGTTTTTTATGCGCTTTAAATTCAGCGTATATTTCACACAAACCGACAGAAGCAGTAATGGACTTAGAAATGCCATCTGTAAATGCCGTCTGTGTGTAATTCTGTTTGTAAGAGTAATACTCTCAGACTTAGATATAGCACACATAGGAGTACACACACCTAAATACGCACCTAAATCCTCCTCCTCATTTCGAACTTTCCAGTGTATTATTGACAATATCATCAAAGAGCAGTTTAACATACCCCAGACTGTCTCTCTCCATGGTGATCGGTTTTGCAAGGTACAAGCAACATAGGTTTATGACATTGTTACACATTATATATATACACACTGTGTTAGGTCTGAGATGTTAGCTTCATTATGTCATCTCCAAACATGTTGAAGAGGAATATGGTTACTGCCGAAGATACAAATGTTTCAAGGGAATGAATTGTACTAAATTGTCATGTAATCCTCGATGTATTTCAGCTTATAACACAGATGATCCTACTCCATGTCACTGAAATGCACCCTTCGTAGTCCACTGGACATTCTTATTCCTGCTATAACTTTGAAGTCTATATCAGGTTCCAAACTGACATTAAAGTTGTAACCTCCCCACAGAACAAAATAATTTAAATAATATGAGTATGTTTCTGATTTACTGTAACCTACCTACAAAATTCTTTTCGCATTAACCTCCACACAAAATTCTTTCTGATTTAATCTAAGCTCAAAATTCATTCACATTTAGCGTAACCTCAAAACAGAAAAATTCCTAAACCTCTCAACAGTAAAAATTATAATTATGTCGTTCACTTTCAGTGTAATGTCCCAATAAAAAAATAAATTCAGTAACCTGGTAATAAAACAATGTAACTAACCTCTCAATTAAATTGTCACTCACTTATGACATTTCAATAATTCACTGTGAATTTAACCTGGTAAATTTTGGACGACAGCAGTGCTGCGTCATGGCCCTGAAAGATCATTCTGAATAAAAAAAGAAAAAAATTCTTATCTCCATGAAGTCGCCGGATGTATCTGCTCTTACAATAAATTTTTCCGGCACAGCTCTGTGCAATGCTGGCCGACCTATATGTCATTTATGAAAGGAAGCAACTGATTTTTCTATTGCAATAATCGGGATGATCATGGATGGGAGAAATTAGTAAATTCTTTAAATTGAAATGAATGGTTGTTAAAAGTTACTTTTTATGAGAAAGATTATTATTACGAGATTTTTAAAACATTTACATGGGACTTACATTAATACTCAGGCTCCGACATCGCTGCACCGCGACAGGGCCAGCCAACACGATACACCATACCAGACCAGAGCAGACTCCAGACTAGCAGTAACTTACTGCTACGGCTACACAGTTCCTACTGCAGTCAACACTGCTCTCTGGTCAGAGATTTTCTTATTCCTTGCATATTGCAGGAGCAATACACCTCTTACATAACCTTCCACTCGGGGGGACAAAAATTTGACAGCAATGGTGAGTCAATTGGACTTGCCATGAGCAACAAATTTTTCTAAAATCTACTTAATTAACTAAGTTGACAGTCACAGAGTATATACATATATATATAAGTGCAGAACATTAAATGAAATAGAGTGCACATGTACTGAGTACATAACATATCAAGAAATGACAAAATGTATACGCAATGAGTACAAAACATATTAACAAATGAGAAAAAGTGCACACACACTGTATATATCTCTACCATTTTACAAGAACTAGGATACGCAATGAGTACAAAACATATTAACAAATGACATAAAGTGCACACGCACTGTATATATCTCTACCATTTTACAAGAACTAGGAAAGGAAAGGGAAGGATTGCATCATGGTTGTAGCACAGTAGGTTGCACGTAGCTGCACTGAAAGTCCATATCTTCTACAGAAGCACATCACCAAGTGAGACAATCTGAAGTTCTCTTCCCTGAAGTATTAATCAGTGTAGCCAAGACACTGAAATGTCGTATTAATATTCAATGTTATCATTTTGGTAGTACATTAGGTACACCAAACAGTGGGACCATAATAACATCTCCATCGTTCAAGGTGGTGGACAGCATGATGTGTCAACACCACACTCCTGCAGAATTGATACTTTTTCACCAACGTAGAATTAGTGCAAAATCCAAATATAGTGCTCCATGATCATGAGGATGGACAGGACAAACGGATATTGCATTTAGGTCAGAGGTTGAAGGACATTAAGTCTTATACTAGTCATCATAGAGAATTACCCTAGTCTATCAACCGATTTGAGTAATTGTTGGCACTCATTGCCTAGTTACTAAACATTTCTGTACTATGTATGGAGTATTACAGAACAGTATTCATAAGTCATCTGATTACACTAAATATTGGCACTCATTCGCCAGTTACAAATCATATTTATGCATTGTTCAGAAGTCATCATTCAAAGCAAGAGTTAATTGATGGCATACCATTTACATAATTCATCTAGTTATAGTAATCATTGGCACTCATTGGCCAGTTACAAACCATTTTTATGCATTGTTCAGAAGTCATCATTCAAAACAAAATTAATGGCATAGTATTTACATAATTCATCTAATTATAGCAATCATTGGCACTCATTGGCCAGTTACAAACCATTTTTATGCATAATTCAGAAGTCATCATTCAAAACAGAAGTTAATTAATGGCATAGTATTTACATAATTCATCTAATTATAGCAATCATTGACACTCATTGGCCAGTTACAAACCATTTTTATGCATAATTCAGAAGTCATCATTCAAAACAGGAGTTAATGAGTGCAGCAGTAAGCAACTGGTATTCATATATGATAGCATGTAAGTGATAAGACAAATTTAAAAATATAAAAAAAAACAGTGGCATTCATTGGCCAGTTACAAAGTATTCATATAGTTTTATAAAACATTATTCAGTATTATTCAGAAGTCATCATTCAAAGTGAAAGTTAATTATTGGCATAGCATTTATAGAGTATAACAAAAATATTATTTACAGAAATTATTGGCATAGCATTTACGCATTATTACAAAACATCAATCAGTATTACTCAGAACTCATCATTCAAGTGACATAGGACATATTTAAAATGCAACACAGTATAACTATTACTCAAGATCTGTGGTTAGAAAACATCACTCAGTATTACTCAGAATTCATCATTCCAGTGACATAAGACATATTTAAAATGTAACACACTGTAACTATTATTCAAGGTCTATATTTTTTGTGTGCTAGCAATGCATTGCGTTGGGATCGATAATTAATTACTGGGGCATGAAAATATTTGCTTTTGACTTATTGCTGCAAATAAGGATTAGTAACGTCATTCGTCATGAGTCAGCTGTAGCAAGGTTATGAAACAAGTAGAGTATATGTGATCACATTCATGAATGACACACACAAATGGGTAAAAAAAAATGCAAGTACTACAACAGGTTTAATAACTAACTGCTTATAGCACATTAATTTCATGACTAGCTTCTCCTGTAAAAAATACAAAATGGATTATTCAGCTGAAAGAAGAATCGCATATTATGCTGAAAAGTAGTGAACTTCGAATTAACAGGTAATGAAACGTGTTCTCAATATGTATGTACTCTAGCTGTCCTTTCCAAAACATTCAGTCATTATACCTTGTGACATAAGACATACTGTCAAAACAAACTGCAACAAATACTTAAATAACTACATAGCACCTCTTAATTAACATATAAACTTCATCATTATTCTCATCTGCAAAGAAAAACTTAAAATTGGTGCGTTAAGTGGCCATATAAAATTCATCACTATCATCACCTGCAAAGAAAAACTTCATTATTCATACTAGCATATTCTTCATATAACTATTCATCATCATTCATTATCATCTGCAAAAAGACACTTCATTATTCATATTACCATTTACTTCATATAACTATTCATAGTATAGAGTTTCTTATTTCTAGCATATTTCATCACTAAAACTAAGATGTGTAGTTCTTGTCTGACAGCCTGCATCAATCGCCTCGTATTCTGAAAGAAAAAAAAATTAGTTAAGACTGCTATCATACGATGTGTATAGTATATTCTTGTTAATGCTTGTTAATTCTGATCCATTTACTCTTCACCACTAGGTATTCCATTTTCTTTCGTTCATTCCGAAGGTCAAATTCCCATTTCATAGTAATCCACTGTGGTTTGTTTAATTTATTTCTTTTACACGTTATTGCTCTCTGAAATTGATGAATAGGGATTAATATCTTGCATTTAAATCATATACCCATTAAACAAAAACTTGTTTCTAGTGATATAATTAAGCATACAGCATAGCATGACAGAAAACTTATTATGACAAAAAACATAGACAGTTTTCAAGTGCAAAAAATGTACACAGAGTATCATAATGTAGTAGTAAAAAATGTGAAATAGTCACGATGTTGAGATATCATAAGGCAAAATGTCAAAGTCAACTGGTGTTTGTTTTATCTTAAAGATTTCGTAGGGCATACAAACAAAACAGGAAAACAATCATACATACACGAAAAATGGAAAATGTGCACGGTCTGATATATAACGACAAGAAAAGACTTTCTTTGTGTTCAGCTTGTATGTTGTGTAGTTGATAGAGGCGAGAGTTGAAGACTTTAATGGAGAAAGCATTTGATTAAATTAATATGTCACTAGATAGAATTGCATAAATTGGTCATAAAATATGTAACTTTATCTGGAAAAATGTGCACGGTCTGATGTGTAACGACAAGAAAAGCGACCTGCTAACCTTACCTTGCTGGGCACTTGCCAAGAAAAAATATGATAATCATCAGTAAGTGTTCATATAAATATAATTGCATAAGTGGTCATAAAATATGTAAGTTTATCTGGAAAAATGTGCATAGTCTGATGTGTAACGACAAGAAAAGCGACCTGCTAACCTTACCTTGCCGGGCACTTGCCAAGAAAAAATATGTTAATCATCAGTAAATAGTCACATAGATAGAATTGCATAAGTGGTCATATAAAAATCAGTAAATGGCATTACAGTGTGATAAATCATAAATTATGTTCATTCAATAAAGGGTTTAATATTGGAGACATGGTGATTGCCCTTGCTTTTTCTGGTTCTCAAAGTTTCGACGTGTACTACATTAGGGTGAGGAATGCTGCGAATTCGATATGGACCTGCGTATAAAAGCTCAAATGTACTACATCTACTCTTTCCTCTGTTGGATAAATAATGTGTGCGTACTAATATCTTCTGTCCGATGTGAAAGTCACGGCGTGTACAAACCTGTTTTTGCTGTCTTCTCCGGCGCTCTGCGGCACGTTTGATGTTGTTGAGTGAAATGCCAATTATTTCATGGTGTCGTAGTCGACGAGAGGTAGGAAAGGATACGAATTCTTTAATTTTGTTAGGTGGTTCATCATTTTTCAGTATAACAGTCGGAGATAGCATAGTGGATTCATTTGGTATGGAGTTAATTACGTCCTGGAATGACAGTATGTGTGTATCCCAATCAATATGTTTTTTATGGCAGTATATTCTACATAGTTTACCAATTTCTTTCATTAGTCGTTCACAAGGGTTCGAAGAAGCGTGATACCTGGATATATAGATCGGAGAAATGTTTCTTGTTCGTAACATACGTGTCCATATAGCAGATCGAAACTGTGGTCCATTGTCAGAAATTACTTTCAATACATGCCCTACATGAAATAGAAAATGTTTTACAAATGATTTCGAAACAGATTTAGCAATAGCTTTGCGTAACGGAGTGAAGGTTACAAATTTTGAAGTGAGTTCAACAGCGACAAAGATGTAGCAAAAACCTCTATTAGTTCTGGGAATCGAACCAAAAATGTCTACAGCGGCCATGTGTCTCAATTTAACAGGTACAATGGGATGTAACGGAGGAATATTTGAAGTCGTGTCTGACTTAGCTTTCTGGCAGATTTTACATGACGCTAAAACTCGTCGAATACGTTTCTCCATGTTGGCAAAATAACAGTTCTGTCTCAGTATAAGAAAACATTTTCTGGCTCCGTAATGTGCGTAACTTAAATGAGTATACCAAATTAATTTGTTAACCAGTTCGTCAGGAATGCATAGTAACCAGTTGTTGCTGTCAGGTTGAGAGCGGCGAAACAGAATATTATTGCGTACAGTGTAATGGTTTCTGATGGTAACATTATTCCTATCTTGCCAAAGGTGTTTAATTTCTTTCCATAGGTTGTCTTTACTCTGCTCTTGTGCTATATCTCGTAATGACGCTGAAATGGAATTTTCAAATTCAACGTGTTGAATATACATGACGCTAAAATTTGCTTGGCAGAAGTTGCTTGCGATGTCTTGCTGATTGTTGCTGAGAGAACGGGATAGTGCGTCTGCTACAACATTTTGTGTACCGGGAATGTGAGCAATTGTTAAATTAAATTCCTGTAAATAAAGTTTCCATCTGCTTAACCTGTCATGTGTAAATTTTGCTGAAAGTAAAAACTGTATAGCTCTATGATCTGTGTAAACGGTCGTATGTCTTCCATAAAGAAAATGTCGAAATCTCGTAAATGCCCATACAACACATAATGTTTCAAGTTCTGTAACAGAATAATTGCGTTCAGCAGGTGACAGAATGCGACTCGCGAAGGCGATGTTTTTAATTACTGTAGAAACATCTTCTTCAATTTCCTGAAAAATGTGTACGCCTAAAGCGGTGTTAGAACTGTCGGTGGCAATGGAAAAATTTCTAGTAAGATCTGGATGTGATAAAAGTGGTGCATTCAACAAAGCTTGTTTCAGATTGACAAATTCAGAATGTGCTTGGCTATCCCAGGACCAAATAGTGTTTTTACCCGTCAATTGACATAATCTAGGGGTGTCTTAAGCAGAGTAATGAATAAATTTACGAAAAAAGTTAATTAAACCCAAAAAGCTGCGTAGTTGTTTCTTCGTCGTAGGTACAGTAATGTCACGTAAGGCTTGAAGTTTTTCCGGATCAGGCGCAATGCCTTCTGCTGAAATTACATGTCCAAGAAATTTTATAGAAGTTTCGCCAAAGTGTGATTTGCTAAGATTAACTGTGAGTCCTTGTGCACGAAAAGTTTGTAACAGTTGTTCAAGAATCAAATTGTGTTCAGACCAGTTAGCTTCTGCAATAAGAACGTCGTCTACATACGTTGTGATTCTGTTTTTTAATTCTGTCGGAAGTATAGTATTCAAACCGCGAATAAATGCTGCTGAAGAAATAGTTAAACCGAACGGTAATTTGCAAAATTGATAACAGTCAATAAAACAGAGAAAAGCCGTGTACTTTCTGCAGTTCGGATGGAGCTGAATTTGCCAAAATCCCGATTTCAAATCTAATGTGGAATAAATAGCAGTAGCATGAAATTTCTGTAGAAGTTCTTCTAGTGTTTGAGGGCGATCTGTTTCATTAATAATAATGTCATTGATGTGACGCGAATCAAGTACGAGGCGAAGTGAACCATCCTTTTTCTTAAAAATATGGAGCGGGTTTATGTACGGACTAACTGCCGGTTCAATAATTCCTTGGTCAAGCATAGCTTGCAATTCTTTCTTAACTTGTTCTGTGTGAATATACGGAATGGGATAATGTTTGGCTTTAAACGTGTCGTGCTGTTTAACTTGAAATTCATACATAAATCCGGACATAGTACCAGGGACGTTGTCAAAAACTGGAGCTTGCTGTAAAAGAATTTTGCGTAGTTGAGTACGTTCGTCGTCTGTATTTGCACTGCTCTGTTTAATTTTATCAGTAATCATCTGTATAACGTCATAGTCGGCTTAGTCTGGAGTATTATAGTTGTGTACGTACGTATCTGTGAACAATGTGGAATGACAGTCTATGTTACGTGATGCAGAAATGACCTCTGTCCGATTAATTGTTTGTTCTTCTGCAGATAAAGAGTGCTGAAATTCTAAAGCCAGTTGTACATTTTCATCCTTTAACATTAAATAGGAATTTTGAAAGTCAATAATTGCGTCGTGTTGTACTAGAAAATTCGTACCTAAAATAACGTCTGTTGTCAATAAGGGAACAATCCAAAAATTTGAGTGAAACGTATGACCTGCAATACAAAATGATAAGTGTGTCTGTAATTTTACATCTACTCCTTTACCAGATACTGCACCTTTTACTTTAGTTTTGCCTAATGGTAATGTAGGATAGGTATTCTCTCCGTTACATTCGTTGAAAGTTTCCTCATTTATAACTGACATAGGTGATCCAGAATCGATTACTGCTGAAAATTTGGATGATCCAATCTTTACTTCAATGACAGGGTGTGAAATGGTTTTTTGAATAACTGGTTTTTCATGCAAAAGTGTGCCTCGGGTGTCGTCCAAAGCAATAACATTTTCGTGAACAAGATTCTGTGTGTCAAAAGTATTGCTTGCGTTGCTGGAAGATGCAACCTGTACTGTATCTAGTCAAATTCTATCTGACGTGCTATTATTTGCGGGAGGATGCTGTGGCATTTCGACTATTTGTACTGTTCTGTTATTTCGTCCTGACGCATTAGGTTCGGGATGATACCGACTGTCTGGTTCATTCATGATAATCTGTTGTTGCGGATAATTCTGTTGCTGATAAGACCGACTGTTATTAAACGTACGCTGAAAATTGTGCTCATTACTTTTACGTCTGTCATGATAGTCATTTCTATATGGTGCATTGCGATATGAGTTGAAATGGTGTGTTTTTTGTACGTACTGATTTCCTTGTTGCTGTGCGTTACTATTTGGTGGAGCTGACGCTATACGTGTAGGCGGCGAAACATTAAAGCTTGGTTGACCTTGCACATTACATTGTTGGATAGGTATGCTAACCGGCTGGCTTTGATGCTGTTGCGGAGAAAAACTTGCATTGTTACCAAAATGTGTTTGCGACTGCTGAAAATTTTGTGTGTACTGATGATTACACTTCTGTCTTTCATTAAAATTACGCTGGTAGTTCTGGAGCGTCTAATGAAAATTGTCACTTTCGGTAAAACTTGTCATATTAGGTTTTCTTTACACGTCCTTAATCCTAGATAGATCGATAGTTGAAGAGCTGTTTTGACAGATATAAAGGATAGTAGAAGAGAAGGCAGCAGTGCAGAAAACTAAAGATGAAATAGCACTACTACGGCTCGGGGCCCTGTGCACGCTACGGCACATATTCATCGAAGTGTAATGAATCCCCTGAGGTGAATTACGCACTGCAAATAAATTTTATTTTCTGCGTTACAGGCAATGCCGGTGAAAATTCAAAAACAAATTGTCGTATCCAGTCTAAAGCGTGAATCTGTGTTCTGTCATTTTTAAATACTTTGAATTTCCTCACGGATAGAAAGTGCTTGTAATCAAAATTATCGTCTCTGTATGTTTGAACAGGTTCAGGATTGTATGATAATCTGTTTGTTTGTGACTGTTCGGAATCTAACTCACGTACTCTCTGTAAATTACCTAAATTATACTGGCTGTGTGAGTCTGACAAAAGTTCGGAAAGTGGTGTATGCTGTGATGTGTTAAGGGGCTCCGGAACGCCCTATACTTGCAATGTTAAAATAACGCTTATAAATTACATCTTTCCTCACAAAGTAATTGAGGTAGGAAGTTGAACTTTTTACAGATTATTTATTGGAATATGGGCTACAACTTAGCACAGGGATTTTACAAAATTTTAGTTCAGTTATTAAAGATGATTTTTTTTCAATTGTAATGAAAATTCACAACATTTTTTTGCAATTTTGTATTTATATATTCAAAAATATACAGTTTTTTTGGAAAAAGGCTGTGTTAAATTATGCAGAAGGTACTGTGTAACATTTACTGAAAGTTTGAAACAAATATGTTTGGAAGATCCTTAGAAAACATGTAATTAGTATGAGAAAATAAAAGTTTTGGGAATCGAGCGACAAAGATTGGATTAACTTTTTAGTGCATTCCAGGTCCATAGGATGGATTATCTTCATCCTCTGCAAACTCCTCCTCCAGCTTCCTCTTGTTCCTCCTCCTGTTTACTCTTGCTTGTATTTCTAGACTCTTTACAGCCCTGTCTGCAGCCCGAAGGCATTCCTTGTCTAAAGCAAGCATCGCTCGTACCATGTTAGAGCCTATCTTCATTCCCATATTTCTAAATACCTTTGGCTTTCCAACATTTCTCCTTTTCTTAAAAGCCTTCAGAGGATTTCTAATAACTTTACTTTTACTCATTGTTATACTTCAACAAAACAGATACTCAAGAAACAGAATTAATTACGAATATTTTCGAGATAACGACAGAGTAAATAAACATGAAACAATCGACAATCACACCAGCGATATATATTGAACCATCACAGGTTAGCCACAACACATACTTTATCTCACATCACTAAAATGTACCTGATGAACACGGACGTTAATAATAACACCATTTGACAGCAGTTTAACAGCGCCACAGTGGGTCACTCCCATGTAGAACACATTTCAAAAAAAATTTAAAAATAGTTGTAGTCTTCGGAATTGAATAAATTATGTATCTATTAAAAGGTAATAGTCTGCAGATTCAGAAAACGCAAAAAAGTAAAAATAGAACTTTTCATGATTTTGAGCCTTTCCGGAGCCCCTTAAAGGCTGAAATATTTTTCATCTCCGTCACTTCTTGTTGTAAGGATGACAATTTTCTACGTAATGTATTATTGGACGAACCTATCTCACTGATCGTCTGCTGTAAATTTTGGAATTCGGGTGTTTGATTAAGCGAAACTGGTGACGTATCGTCTGATTTGGTGTCATTATTATTTTCGATAACATCAATACGACTGGCCAATTCATCATATTTTTCAGTCAGTGCTTTTACCTGATCATCTGTTTTAGTATCACAAGCATTAATTTGTTTTTGTATTTTACGTGTTGTTTTGTTCAGTTTCTTAACGTCTGCTTTGATGGCATCGGGATCCTGTATTAGTTCCAACTTTTCAAGTCTGTTGGTCATTGTCTGAAAGTCTAATGTGTGTGTGTCTGTTTTTGTTTTAAGATCGGAGATTTCATCATGCAATTCGGTGTTCAACTGTTTGATTTCGTCCGATACTGTAGCAATATTGTTGTCTACGTATGTTTTTGCTTTCGTAAACAATTTACGCTTATCTTCCTGTCTCTGTGCAGTAATTGTTTCCATGACTTGTTGCTTTACTTTATTCCGGCGGCTATCTGATTTGGTGAAGACTGCCAGTCTCGCTAGCGGGATGAAAGCAGAGCTCGCCATCTGCAGCATCGTCGACAGGACTGACTGCGGACCTTTGGTACAGAGCCGAGTGGAGGGTCTGAATCAGAGGCTGAGACGGTTCTGCGACCATGTGGGCTGCAGATTCCTCGACTTGCGCCATAGGGTGGTGGGGTTTCGGGTTCCGCTGGATAGGTCAGGAGTCCACTACACGCAACAAGCGGCTACACGGGTAGCAGGGGTTGTGTGGCGTGGGCTGGGCGGTTTTTTAGGTTAGATATCCTTGGGCAAGTACAGAAAGGGCAACAGCCTCAACGGGTGCGGGGCAAAGTCAGGACATGCGGGGACCAAGCAGCAATCGGTATTGTAATTGTCAACTGTCGAAGCTGCGTTGATAAAGTACCGGAACTTCAGCGCTGATAGAAAGCACCGAAGCTGAAATCGTTATAGGTACAGAAAGCTGGCTGAAGCCAGAGATAAATTCTGCCGAAATTTTTACAAAGGTACAGACGGTGTTTAGAAAGGATAGATTGCATGCAACCGGTGGTGGAGTGTTCATCGCTGTTAGTAGTAGTTTATCCTGTCGTGAAGTAGAAGTGGATAGTTCCTGTGAATTATTATGGGCGGAGGTTACACTCAACAACCGAGCAAGGTTAATAATTGGCTCCTTTTACCGACCTCCTGACTCAGCAGCATTAGTGGCAGAACAACTGAGAGAAAATTTGGAATACATTTCACATAAATTTTCTCAGCATGTTATAGTCTTAGGTGGAGATTTCAATTTACCAGATATAGACTGGGACACTCAGATGTTTAGGACGGGTGGTAGGGACAGAGCATCGAGTGACATTATACTGAGTGCACTATCCGAAAATTACCTCGAGCAATTAAACAGAGAACCGACTCGTGGAGATAACATCTTGGACCTACTGATAACAAACAGACCCGAACTTTTCGACTCTGTATGTGCAGAACAGGGAATCAGTGATCATAAGGCCGTTGCAGCATCCCTGAATATGGAAGTTAATAGGAATATAAAAAAAGGAAGGAAGGTTTATCTGTTTAGCAAGAGTAATAGAAGGCAGATTTCAGACTACCTAACAGATCAAAACGAAAATTTCTGTTCCGACACTGACAATGTTGAGTGTTTATGGAAAAAGTTCAAGGCAATCGTAAAATGCGTTTTAGACAGGTACGTGCCGAGTAAAACTGTGAGGGACGGGAAAAACCCACCGTGGTACAACAACAAAGTTAGGACACTACTGCGAAAGCAAAGAGAGCTTCACTCCAAGTTTAAACGCAGCCAATACCTCTCAGACAAACAGAAGCTAAACGATGTCAAAGTTAGCGTAAGAAGGGCTATGCGTGAATCGTTCAGTGAATTCGAAAGTAAAATTCTATGTACCGACTTGACAGAAAATCCTAGGAAGTTCTGGTCTTACGTTAAATCAGTAAGTGGCTCGAAACAGCATATCCAGACACTCCGGGATGATGATGGCATTGAAACAGAGGATGATGTGGTGTCACCGCCAGACACCACACTTGCTAGGTGGTAGCTTTAAATCGGCCGCGGTCCATTAGTACATGTCGGACCCGCGTGTCGCCACTGTCAGTGATCGCAGACCGAGCGCCACCACACGGCAGGTCTCGAGAGACTTACTAGCACTCGCCCCAGTTGTACAGCCGACGTTGCTAGGAAAGGTTCACTGAGAATTACGCTCTCATTTGCCGAGACGATAGTTAGCATAGCCTTCAGCTAAGTCAATTGCTACGACCTAGCAAGGCGCCATTTCTGCTTTGCTATGTATCTAATGAAGCATACCTCACGCCAGCCTGCGTGAGTTTATAGCGTGCATTTCGGCTTCCTCAAACAACACGGTGTTGGCACTTCTGCCGACACTTCAGATGACACGCGTAAAGCTGAAATACTAAACACCTTTTTCCAAAGCTGTTTCACAGAGGAAGACCGCACTGCAGTTCCTTCTCTAAATCCTCGCACAAACGAAAAAATGGCTGACATCGAAATAAGTGTCCAAGGAATAGAAAAGCAACTGGAATCACTCAACAGAGGAAAGTCCACTGGACCTGACGGGATACCAATTCGATTCTACACAGAGTACGCGAAAGAACTTGCCCCCCTTCTAAACAGCCGTGTACCGCAAGTCTCTAGAGGAACGGAGGGTTCCAAATGATTGGAAAAGAGCACAGGTAGTCCCAGTCTTCAAGAAGGGTCGTCGAGCAGATGCGCAAAACTATAGACCTATATCTCTGACGTCGATCTGTTGTAGAATTTTAGAACATGTTTTTTGCTCGAGTATCATGTCGTTTTTGGAAACCCAGAATCTACTATGTAGGAATCAACATGGATTCCGGAAACAGCGATCGTGTGAGACCCAACTCGCTTTATTTGTTCATGAGACCCAGAAAATATTAGATACAGGCTCCCAGGTAGATGCTATTTTTCTTGACTTCCGGAAGGCGTTCGATACAGTTCCGCACTGTCGCCTGATAAAGTAAGAGCCTACGGAATATCAGACCAGCTGTGTGGCTGGATTGAAGAGTTTTTAGCAAACAGAACACAGCATGTTGTTATCAATGGAGAGACGTCTACTGACGTTAAAGTAACCTCTGGCGTGCCACAAGGGAGTGTTATGGGACCATTGCTTTTCACAATATATATAAATGACCTAGTAGATAGTGTCGGAAGTTCCATGCGGCTTTTTGCGGATGATGCTGTAGTATACAGAGAAGTTGCAGCATTAGAAAATTGTAGCGAAATGCAGGAAGATCTGCAGCGGATAGGCACTTGGTGCAGGGAGTGGCAACTGTCCCTTAACATAGACAAATGTAATGTATTGCGAATACATAGAAAGAAGGATCCTTTATTGTATGATTATATGATAGCGGAACAAACACTGGTAGCAGTTACTTCTGTATGCGTGTATGCGTGCGGAACGATTTGAAGTGGAATGATCATATAAAATTAATTGTTGGTAAGGCGGGTATCAGGTTGAGATTCATTGGGAGAGTGCTTAGAAAATGTAGTCCATCAACAAAGGAGGTGGCTTACAAAACACTCGTTCGACCTATACTTGAGTATTGCTCATGAAAGGTGGCTACACTGAGCCACAGCGCCAGAGATCGCGCTAGAGAGTATTGTTCTGCCGCCTCCACTGGCAGTGATTATTGAGAACTCGTAGTAGTCAGTGCTTGGGGTGAGCTCGTAGTAGTCAGTGCTTGTTAAGAACTCGTAGCAGAGAGTGTTTTTTGAGATGTGCTAGTAGGGAGTGCTTGCTGAGATGTGATACTGAAAAGTTCTTGTTGAGATGTGGTAATAGCGAGTCGGTGTGGAGATATATTGTAATGATTAGAGTGATTTTGGTCAATATATGAAGGTAACGAAACTTGATTTATTTTTCATTATTTAATGTCGGAAATAATGCTTCATTACAGGTTCAGTCAACAAAGCATCTGGCTTGTGTTCTGGGATTAGAGTGTAATTCTGGTTTTCTTGAGTAATTATGGTATTTCTATTTCCTTTAATTAATTCAGTATAAATGATATTTAAAATTTCTTGTGTTGTTGAAGAAGAACCGTGCCAGATGCGTACGTTGAGTCATACTTCCACACACAGAACAGTTATACTTGTGCTTTGGTTTCGTAGGTTTTATAGTTGCTGGGGACTTAATTAATTAATTGTGTAAATGAAAATTTCCATTTCATTCTTTGTTATTGTTCTATGCAGTCAGATAGCGTAATAATACTAGTCAGGGCCAACCGTTTACGAGACTTCGTAATCGGACAGACAGATACTAAAAATTAAAATTATTTGCATTCTATTTTAATTAAGCCCCCATGCACGTGGCGACCGCTGCTTCGGATCGTCCCTTGGAATCTTCTGATTGTAAAAATAGTAGACAGTAGTATTGTTGTAGTAATTTGTAGTTTAGTAATTGTAGTCTATTTGCATGAGTAGATTTGGTAATTGTCATTCTTTTAATGGTATATTGGCAGAATTTAATTTTCATTGTCTTGTCTACGGGTTTGACAATTAGTGCAATTATTTCAATTGTTCGATTAATCGTGTTTGAGGGAAACATTTCGTGTGAATGGTATTGTTGGAGATAAAGTGTCATTGTGTGTAATTTTCATATAGTGACGAGTTTTGTATGTTTTGTAAATGATTACGCGATCGATGAAAAAGGCAAAAATGATGGATAGTGAGAATGACGAAATTGTTGACATGGCGAACTCGCCAACACAGGACAACAGTATGATGGATAATGAAGTTGAAAACAATTTAAGAAGTCGGGAAAATAGTCCGGAACCATTTCAAAATTTTTCTCAATCAGGAAATTCACAGAATACGAGATTAACGATAGAAGATTCTGAAATAGTATCGAACACAGATAGCTTTACAGCTATGACGAAGGAAACTGGTTTTGCGGGAAATGTTAGGGGCGAAAGGAGTTTCGAATCAGTTACTATGGAGCAGTTGATGAGTGCTATATTAAAAATGGAAACACGGTTTGGATCTGAATTAAAAACACAGATGGGAACAATGGAATCACTGGGATCACAAATAGGAACAATTAAAACAGAGATGGGAACTTTGAGATCTGAATTAAAAACAGATAGGGGAACAATGGAGCAGTTTCGATCTGAATTTAAAACAGAGATGGGAACTTTGGAAACACGGTTAGATTCACGAATAGGGACATGTTTCAAAAATATGAAAGATGAGTTAAAGAAAGAAATCAGAGAAGAAGTACAACCGATTTTGAATTCTCACAATAATAGATTAATTGCAGTAGAGATTAGACAAAGGGAACAAGATAGAGAACAGGAAGAAAGAGATCGCATGATAGTACAAAAATTTTCAGAGTTAAATTTACAACGTGCACACGATAAGGAAGAAATATTTGAGAGAATCCAGGAATCCGTACCAAATGACAGAATAAATAATCTAACACAACAATATGAACAGTTAACTACCAAATGTGTCAACACTGAAACCCGAGTCGCGACACTTACGGAAGACGTAAATAAACAGAAAGAAAAAATAGGTGACTTATCGGAAAGAGTTGAGGAGATTTCAGATAAATTGACAAATCTTAGTTTACATGGGGGCAGAGATTCAGATGATACAGCTCCATTACCATTTGCAGAAACCGAAGAGTACCAGAACATAAATAAGCATGTTGAAAATCAGGGAAAATTTAATGAACGCGTTAAAAGGGAAGTTGAGGCATTACGAAAGCAAGTCAAACAAATTGAAGGCGAAATCGTAGGAAAAGACAGCAGAAGAAATTTAGAATCACAGATAGCAGAGGGCTTTGAAGAAGATAATTTGTTTCATTTACGGGACGCAACAAGAGAGCGCCAGGCGCGCAAACTTGACAATAATCGACATTCGGACTGGGACAGACGCGGTAGGTCTTTGTCGCCACGAGGCGAAAACTTTGACTATAAACACTTTTTGACTGTTCGGAAATTTAAGATCTTCCGCAATTCTAAGAATGACATACATCCATGTTCATGGTTAGATCAATTTATGTATGCACTCCCACCAAATTGGCCACTAAGTCACAAACTGGAATTTATGTGTGGATATTTAGAAAACGAACCGGCGACGCGGATGCGTGCACTCATTAGAGATTGTAATAATCTGAATGATTTTTATCATGCATTTCTATCGGCATATTGGTCCGAAAACACACAAGACAGAGTCAAACACAGTCTTATTATGCAGCGTAATTTCAAACAGTCTGAGTTCCGCACGCCAGCGGAATATTTTGAAGACATGATTCGAAAGAATCAGTTCCTTTCTAACCCTTATAGCCCGACTGAATTAATTCGCATTTGTTTAACTAAGCTGCCACAATCCATAAGACAAATTGCTTTAGCTGGAAGATGTAAAGACAACATTGAGACTTTTAAGACTTTGTTACAAGAACTTGAGTATGACAACGACGACGGGACTTCTTGTAACTTTTTCAGTAACAGTAATTACGATAGATTTTCAGAGAAAAGGGATAGTGATCGGAACGGGCGTTATATGGGTAATTTTGAGAATGACAGACGTAACAGACAGGACAATAGATACCAGCCTTATGACAATAACAGACGTTCTAACAGAAATTACACAGACAATTATAATAACGGTAATTCTTACCGGAATGATCAATCATACGGAAACAGTAATCGGTATCATCAAGACAGAAATTATTCATACAATAATAGAAACTCTTACTACAGAAACAACCAGGGTAGTAGGTCTAACAATAATTTCAGAAGTGACAGTCGAAATTATACAAGAAGTAGTTATGCAGACAGACAGGAAAACAGAAATTTTAATAACAGACACAACCAAGAATTTGCATCTAACAGACAGGAAGGACCTAATTGGCATCCTCCGCGTGACAGAAATTCAGAGAGACAAGTGGAAATAGTAGAAATTGATCCGCGAAATGACGGGAATAATCAAAGACGTGACGCAAACAATCGACCATGACTTAGCAGCTTCGGCTTCTGGCAGCAATATAGACGGTTCAGAAAGTAATGACACTACAACTTTACACTACGTACGCCTGGAAGATATGAGAGACATTTTGCTAGGCGAAAAGGAAAATAATGTAGACGCATTTTTACATCCTGTTATTGAAGTATGTGTGGGTAAGAATAAGTTCACTGCAGTTTTAGATTCTGGGAGCCCATTGAACGTCATTAGTGAATCAGTTTTTCGTATATGTGAAAGAACTATTGCCTGTCCTCTGTTACCTATTTCTAAAACTACAATTCGAGGAGCGATTTCTGGAAAGGGTGTGGAAGTTAAACAACAGACCAACCTAAATTTCATTTGTCAAGGATATGAATTGTCTGCTAAATTTTATTATTGTTCCATTACTCAGTACACAGATTATATTAGGTATGGAGTTTCTTAACACACATAAGGCAATTTTGAACTTTAAAGAAGGAAGGGTGAATTTGACTGTTGCCGGAATGCCGAAATGTTTGAAATTTTTCGAGTGTTTAGCAAGATCCGAATCAGATACAAAATGTTTAAGGTTTCTTACTTCTGATGTTTTCGTTGAGCATTATGACGACAGTGTGTTTATTCATGACAATGACAATAGATACAGGGACGCGATGGAGGATATAATTCATAGCGAAGAATTAATTAATGAAAAGGTTAAAACAGCTGAAGTGCCAGATGACGTTGCAAGAGAAGAGCTGCACCATATTTTGACTTCACATGCTACAGTGTTTAGTCATCACACAGGAACTATACAAGGCTTACAATATTTATTTAAAGTAAAAGAACACACACCATTTCGCGGAAAAACGTACGCTATTCCTTTGGCTTACAGAGACAAGGTTAAGAATGAACTTCAATACATGTTAGATCAGGGCATTATTGAGCCAGCAGTCAGCCCTTATACCAGCCCATTACACGTTGTTCTTAAAAAGGATGGGTCAATTCGTTTGGTTCTGGACTCCAGACAGATAAATAATATTATTATTCCTGAAACTGACCGTCCACAAAATTTAGATGAACTTCTTCAACATTTCCATGGAATTAAAGTTTTATCCACGATTGATATGCGCGCAAGTTTTTGGCAAATAGAACTCCACCCTGATTGTAGAAAATATACTGCCTTTTTAGCCTTTGGTAACTGTTACCAGTTTCGGAAATTACCGTTTGGACTTACTGTATCTTCAGCAGCATTCATTCGTAGCTTAAACGAAATTTTACCTGTTTATCTTCGTGACAATATTACTTCATATGTTGACGATATTCTTATTGCTAAACGTTCTTGGAGTGAGCACAACAAAATTTTGGATTCATTATTACGTACTTTTGCAAGAGTTGGCATTACTGTGAACTTGGAAAAATCTGAATTTGGTCGTTCTCAGATGAAATTTCTCGGTCACATTATTTCTACAGAAGGTATTCTTCCTGATCCAGAGAAACTAGATGCTATTCGTAATTATGCTGTTCCTTCCACAAAACGTGATGTTCGTAGTTTCCTTGGTGTCTGTAATTTTCTTAGTCGCTTTGTTAGATTGGATGATTTGGCCACACCTCGTTTACACATTTCAGTTATGCACACTTTGGTCTCAGAAAATGCTTTCATAAATTACGAGAAAATTGCTACTTCAGTAATATGGAAAAACGTATTCGATCTGTTCTTGCCAAATGCAAATTATGTCAAAAGGCTAAGCCTCCAACGATTTCTCACAGAGCACCGTTGTTTCCTATCATTCCAGCGAAATTAAAGGACATGGCTGCAGTCGATTTGTTCGGTCCAGTGGTTCGTTCTACTAATGGTTTTGCGTACATTTTCGTAGCAGTGGAATTGACATCAAAATATGTGTGTTTTACACCTATACGCAAAGCAACAGCTCGTTCAGTATCTAACGCTTTCATCAAACATTTTCTTAAAGAAGTTGGTCATGTTGATAATGGATCACAGTTTCGCTCTAAAATTTGGCTTCGTACTCTACGGCGTTGTAAGATTAAACCAATTTTTATTTCACTTTTTCACCCTCAGTCTAACGCTTCAGAAAGATGGATGAAAGAAATCACTAAATTGTGCCGTCTTTATTGTCATCAGAATCACAGAACTTGGGATCAGTATCTTCATATTTTTCAAAACATTCTGAATGAACTTCCAAATGACTCAACTTCTTTACCGCCTCTATTGATATTAAAAAATAAAGTACCAACAAATCGCATTTCTGAAATCGTTCCTTTTCCGCCTTCACGGAAACTGCGGCATTCTGAAGTTGTCAACCTGGCTCTGCAAAATATTGCATCTGCGGCTGCTAGAAGAGAGAAATCAGCTAAACGTCCTGGTCGTTTAAAAATTTTGTCACTTGGTCAAAAGGTGTTAATTAAGTCTCATCGTTTGTCTCACAAAGGAAAAGGCTTATGTCGCAAATTTTTTCTGCTTTATAACGGTCCATATAGGATTCGCAAAATTATACATGATAATACTGTTGAAGTAGAAACTCTTAAATCTCGGCGCTCTAAGGGAATACATCATATATCGAACGTAAAAATTTTTGTGGAATGACATACTTTTGAGAAACCAACAGTTATACGTAAACAGGTGGAGAATGCAAGGATACCGCACCGTGTTCCGGCGGCGGCATATACTCAAAGCAACAGTGAAGTCTGCGCGCCGCAAAAGGCAGTCGTTGACCGCAAACAATTACTTCATACGTCACGCGCCTACAGCTGATCGAGCGCACAGTGTGAATGCACTGACAGCCGTAAACAAATACACAGTCTAATTTTTCCGACTAAATTCTATATAAAGCTATGGTGACTTTATAAATTATGTTATTAACGTTCAGTATTTTTCAGGATACGGTTGTGTAAAATATTTAAGACCTTTAGGTAAATTCTGTGCGTGTCCGAGGTTAAGACGACTTGCTATGGAGAAAATTTCAGGAAGAATGTAATTTCGAAGAAAAAAGTAATAAACTAAAAAGGGTAACTATTAATTGAGTTTCTTTTTCAGGTAACATATTTCCATTCAGGTACGTATTTTAGATGTAATTTGCTGCTCGCGATTACGTGACTCATACTTTGTGCTACATCTACATCTACATCTACAGCTATACTCCGCGAGCCACCTTACGGTGTGTGGCGGAGGGTACTTATTGTACCACTA
Organism: Schistocerca nitens; assembly: GCF_023898315.1. Taxonomy (NCBI): domain Eukaryota; kingdom Metazoa; phylum Arthropoda; class Insecta; order Orthoptera; family Acrididae; genus Schistocerca; species Schistocerca nitens. The sequence goes on from NC_064615.1 coordinate 510,171,277, forward strand.
TCTGATCCCCCCTTCCCTGTTCCATTCACGAATTGTGCGTGGGAAGAACGACTGCTTGTAAGTCTCCGTATTTGCTCTAATTTCTCGGATCTTTTCGTTGTGATCATTACGCGAGATATATGTGGGCGGTAGTAATATGTTGCCCATCTCTTCCCGGAATGTGCTCTCTCGTAATTTCGATAATAAACCTCTCCGTATTGCGTAACGCCTTTCTTGAAGTGTCCGCCACTGGAGCTTGTTCAGCATCTCCGTTACGCTCTCGCGCTGACTAAATGTCCCCATGACGAATCGCGCTGCTTTTCGCTGGATCATGTCTATCTCTTCTATTAATCCAACCTGGTAAGGGTCCCATACTGATGAGCAATACTCAAGAATCGGACGAACAAGCGTTTTGTAAGCTACTTCTTTCGTCGATGAGTCACATTTTCTTAGAATTCTTCCTATGAATCTCAACCTGGCGCCTGCTTTTCCCACTATTTGTTTTATGTGATCATTCCACTTCAGATCGCTCCGGATAGTAACTCCTAAGTATTTTACGGTCGTTACCGCTTCCAATGATTTACCACCTATGGCATAATCGTACTGGAATGGATTTCTGCCCCTATGTATGCGCATTATATTACATTTATCTACGTTTAGGGAAAGCTGCCAGCTGTCGCACCATTCATTAATCCTCTGCAGGTCTTCCTGGAGTACGTACGAGTCTTCTGATGTTGCTACTTTCTTGTAGACAACCGTGTCATCTGCAAATAGCCTCACGGAGCTACCGATGTTGTCAACTAAGTCATTTATGTATATTGTAAACAATAAAGGTCCTATCACGCTTCCTTGCGGTACTCCCGAAATTACCTCTACATCTGCAGATTTTGAACCGTTAAGAATGACATGTTGTGTTCTTTCTTCTAGGAAATCCTGAATCCAATCACAAACCTGGTCCGATATTCTGTAAGCTCGTATTTTTTTTACTAAACGTAAGTGCGGAACCGTATCAAATGCCTTCCTGAAGTCCAGGAATACGGCATCAATCTGCTCGCCAGTGTCTACGGCACTGTGAATTTCTTGGACGAATAGGGCGAGCTGAGTTTCACATGATCTCTGTTTGCGGAATCCATGTTGGTTATGATGAAGGAGATTTGTATTATCTAAGAACGTCATAATACGAGAACATAAAACATGTTCCATTATTCTACAACAGATTGACGTAAGCGAAATAGGCCTATAATTATTCGCATCTGATTTATGACCCTTCTTGAAAATGGGAACGACCTGCGCTTTCTTCCAGTCGCTAGGTACTTTACGTTCTTCCAGAGATCTACGATAAATTGCTGATAGAAAGGGGGCAAGTTCTTTAGCATAATCACTGTAGAATCTTACGGGTATCTCGTCTGGTCCGGATGCTTTTCCGCTACTAAGTGATAGCAGTTGTTTTTCAATTCCGATATCGTTTATTTCAATATTTTCCATTTTGGCGTCCGTGCGATGGCTGAAGTCAGGGACCGTGTTACGATTTTCCGCAGTGAAACAGTTTCGGAACACTGAATTCAGTATTTCTGCCTTTCTTCGGTCGTCCTCTGTTTCGGTGCCATCGTGGTCAACGAGTGACTGAATAGGGGATTTAGATCCGCTTACCGATTTTACATATGACCAAAACTTTTTAGGGTTCTTGTTTAGATTGTTTGCCAATGTTTTATGTTCGAATTCGTTGAATGCTTCTCTCATTGCTCTCTTTACGCTCTTTTTCGCTTCGTTCAGCTTTTCCTTATCAGCTATGATTCGACTACTCTTAAACCTAAATTTCATGTTTTGTGAATTTACTTATGAAACGACGTGCTTGCGCACGTTAACTGATTTTGACAATGAGTGATTAATGAACAGGGTTGTTACTTGTTTATATTATGCATCGCTTGGCTGCTATGCTTTTTCACTGATGTTATATTTTTTTATTATGTGCCTGCTGTGCTTATTTATTTAAATTGTAATTGTCAACTGATTAATTGTGCTGACTGTGGTTATGTATGTAGGTTACACTTTGTGATTTATCTGCTTGCGTCTTCATGTTTACTTATTAAGATTACGTATGAACATTTATTTGCTTATGCTGATATGATGCTAATGACTTGTTTATTACGTAAGATATATGTTTGCTGCTGTGCGTATGGATTGCATATTTACACATTTCTGTTTTGTTGTCATAACTACTCTTCAATTTAGAATATAGAAATGCTGATATACTGTGTACGAACATAGAGTTTAGGTCACACCATGGTGTTAATTCTAGATTGTTCGCTTGACGGGGACTCGTTATAGGGATTGTGCTGCATCCACTTGTTGACATTCTGTTCTCTACTGGTATATTGTCGCGCTATTGCATGTTTTGCTTACGCTCAGTGCCTTATATTTTTAAGATAAGAAAATGAACTGCTATAATTCTACGAACGACATTAGTACGAGAAACTTCATAGAAGTCACATGAGCCGGAGGTTTTATGGAAGCTGTATAAATTTATGCTAATAGGAAGGAAGCTAACGACATGACATACCAAAACTAGGTTTAGACCATTGAGAGTTATTACACTGCATTCTTCGTGAGCAATTGAAATAGGAAGTGACACTTGACACAAAAAATACTCCACATGTTTGCTTCTGCCATGATTCTTGAAGTGGTGTACACACTGTGAAATATTATGATCATTAACACTTCGTAATCGTACTTAATTACTGAGAGTTATTCGAACTAAGTCTGTTAGAGGTCATGTACGCATTTCTTTTATTTAATGATGGACAAGGTAAACAAAATGTATCTTATAATTTATAATGAGTAGCAGATTTGGATCAGATGGATTACACGAGAGGTTGTGTGTTGACATTGTGTCTTCGGATTGTATGAGATGATGAATTGAGGTTTGCATTAGGATTTTGTCTGCACTTGTTCGAGGAGACTGACTAGAGGAAAGAGTTGTTATGGAAGTGAAATGATATTGGCAATGAGGTTTATATATATCGACGTATTGAAGAGGTATGATTGAGGTATTGAGATTATGTGAAGTTGATGATTATTGGAGTTTTCGTGGACAAGAGGTAAGGTAAATGATATTGATGATCGACGTATTGAAGAGGTATTATTGAAGTATTGAGATTATGTGATGCTGATGATTATTGGAGTTTTGGTGGATAAGAGGTGTAGTAAGTGAGGAGCATTTTTTTTTTGTTGGTCTATATGGAACAAGGAGGATAAAGATGGCAGACTAGAACACTCAAGTAGAAGGAAGATTGTCTACACACACACTTTGTTAAATTACTAAGCAGTATATACTTTTTTTGAAGAGAGGAAGTATTTGCATATCTTGGCTCACTGACAGTTGTTCAGCAACCGTACATTTTGATCTGGCTTGGCAAACATTGGTCTTGACATGATGACTATGACGTTGACTAACTATTATTGACTGTTATACATTGCTGCCACTACTACTTGATACACATGATGAACATAAAATTTTGACAGAATTGCATTTACACAGTTAACACTATTCAATTACACAGTAGCACTAATGTGGATGAAAGATGAGTGAGTGTGTTTTGTGTGTTTTCCTTTTATAATCCCAGAGAAGTGATCCCAACCTATCTCCTAAATATTATTTTACTTGTTTGTTGTGGCTTGCACTGACACCCATAAATATTATAGGTTTACTGCTATTTGTGTATTGTAATAGTTAATATGACAATTATCTGATATCATTTGTGTGTTTATTATTATTTGTATGATGAACTGTCTAATTAGTGATAGGGAATATTTTGGACTGTTATTTGCACTTTTTCTACATGATTGGTGCCACTAGGACATGTTTAATTTCTGCTGATGAACTGTGTGATTAGTGATAGGGAATATTATGGACTGTTATTTGCACTTTTTCTACGTGATTGGTGCCACTAGAACATGTTTAATTTCTGCTGATGAACAGTGTGATTAGTGAAAGTGAATTTTATGGACTGCGGTCAGCACCTGGTCAACATTACTGGGTGCCACTGATGGACTGCTTCTACTGAAAAGATGTCACCTGTTGATGTCTGCACCTGCTCAACATTGCTGGGTGCCACTGATGGACTGCTTCTACTGAAATGGTGTAACTTGTTGATATCTGCACCTGTTCAACATTGCTGGTGCCACTAATGGAACTGCTTATACTGAAATGGTGTTACTTGTTGATGTCTGCACCTGCTCAAGATTGCTGGGTGCCACTGATGGACTGTTTCTACTGAAAAGATGTCACCTGTTGCTGTCTGCACCTGCTCAACATTGCTGGTACCGCTAATGGAACTGCTTATACTGAAATAGTGTTACTTGTTGGTGTCTGCACCTGTTTAACATTGCTGGGTGCCACTGATGGACTGCTTCTACTGAAAAGATGTCACCTGTTGCTGTCTGCACCTGCTCAACATTGCTGGGTGCCACTGATGGACTGCTTCTACTGAAAAGATGTCACCTGTTGATGTCTGCACTTGCTCAACAATGCTGGGTGCCACTGATGGACTGTTTCTACTGAAAAAATGTCACTTGTTGGTTTTTGCACCTGTTGACGATTGCTGAGTGCTACTGCTGGAACTGTCAACTGCTTATTCTTGAACTATGGAAAGCGTTTATGTGAATATTTGTATAAACTGATTTTTTGTGTATTACTGTTGTCAAAAGTTATGAGACTCTTACCTGCACATATTCGTCATTGCTGACGCTATTGATTGAACTGTTTAACCACATAATACTTGTGTAAACTATTATGTAAAGTCACATGTATGAAAGAATTTGTATTGCTTACTGTATTTTATATATTAGGTTATTGAAAGTTCAGTGCAAAGCCAAAATTTTATCTAGTTATATGATATTTACGCATTAATATTACCTTTTATTTTTGTCTGTATTTTTTTGACGAATTTGGTGGTATTTTCACCACCAATGCTGGCAAAAATACCATCAAATTCTAGCCCGTGGAGGAAGGGCATATGAAAGGTGGCTACACTGAGCCACAGCGCCAGAGATCGCGCTAGAGAGTATTGTTCCGCCGCCTCCACTGGCAGTGATTATTGAGAACTCGTAGTGGGCAGTGCTTTGGGAGAACTCGTGGTAGTCAGTGCTGAGATGTCGTAGTGAGGAGTATTTGTTGAGATGAGCTAGTAGGCAGTGCTTGCTGAGATGTGATACTGAAAAGTTCTTGTTGAGATGTGATAGTAGCGAGTCGGTGTGGAGAGATTGTAATGTCTAGAGTGCTTTTCATCAATATAAATTAAGGTAACAAACTACTTTTCTTTTCTTTCTCATTATTTCAATGTCCTGAATAATGCGTCATTACAGGTTCAGTCAACAAAGCATCTGGCTTGTGTTCTTGTATTAGAGTGTAATTCTGGTTTTCTTGAGTAATTATGGTATTTCTATTTCCTTTAATTAATTCAGTATAAATGATATTTAAAATTTCTTGTGTTGTTGAAGAAGAACCGTGCCAGATGCGTACGTTGAGTCATACTTCCACACACAGAACAGTTATACTTGTGCTTTTGTTTCGTAGGTTTTATAGTTGCTGGGGACTTAATTAATTAATTGTGTTAATGAAAATTTCCATTTCATTCTTTGTTATTGTTCTATGCAGTCAGATAGCGTAATAATACTAGTCAGGGCCAACCGTTTACGAGAGTTCGTAATCGGACAGACAGATACTAAAAATTAAAATTATTTGCATTCTATTTTAATTAAGCCCCCATGCACTCATCAGTGTGGGATCCGTACCAGATCGGGTTGACGGAGGAGGTAGAGAAGATCCAAAGAAGAGCGGCGCGTTTCGTCACAGGGTTATTTGGTAACCGTGATAGCGTTACGGAGATGTTTAATAAACTCAAGTGGCAGACTCTGCAAGAGAGGCGCTCTGCATCGCGGTGTAGCTTGCTCGCCAGGTTTCGAGAGGGTGCGTTTCTGGATGAGGTATCGAATATATTGCTTCCCCCTACTTATACCTCCCGAGGAGATCACGAATGTAAAATTAGAGAGATTAGAGCGCGCACGGAGGCTTTCAGACAGTCGTTCTTCCCGCGAACCATACGCGACTGGAACAGGAAAGGGAGGTAATGACAGTGGCACGTAAAGTGCCCTCCGCCACACACCGTTGGGTGGCTTGCGGAGTATAAATGTAGATGTAGATGTAGATTCTGTTCCTGTATAAATTTACGGTAACGCGATTCACTGTTTTGTAGGTGGTGATTAAAACGTTCGTCAATTTGGCTATACTGTTGGTAAAATATCGCATCTACTTTTGCATCCAGTGTGCGTGAAAGTTCTGATGACATTAATTTAAACTCGTCGCGTAACAGTGTTGCGTTTTCAGTACATTGTTTAGCGACTGCACTAATTTCATCTCTAAGTAATTTCGTTGTTGCTGCATGTGTATTACTTAATTCTTGCGCAACAGATCTAATTTCTTTACTGCTGTTCCTAGCACAAGCCTTAATTTCCTCACGTAATTGTTCTTTAGTATCGTGACATTGCACGGCAACGGCTGTAATCTGTTCACTAAGTTGTTTGTTCTGTTCATTTAGGTTGTCGTGTTTATCATTCAACTGTTTGAAATTTTCATTAAGGTTGTCTTGTTTTTTATTAAGTTGTTTGAAATTGGCGTCTTGTTTTTCATTAAGTTGTTTGTACGATTGATTAATTTGTAGCAATAATGCCATAACTTGATCCATGCCAATATTACCTACTCTATTCTCTGTGCTGTGTGATGATGTATCTGCATTTGTCGCGTTTTGTGTAACCATTTGGTCATTTTCTTATTCTTGAAAACGTTCGCCAATTGGATGTGCACTGTTGGTCACTACATCGGAATCAAATAAATCTGACGTATTCTGACTACATTGTTCATCTTCGTGAGAAAAATTTATCTGTTCACAATTCAAATTTTGCAAACCGGGTGTGTCAAACTGGGCAGCGTTCATTGTATCGGAACGTCCCGCGTCATCAATTGTTACATTTACTGTGGACATAATTGAGTTTGTTTGTTCATCATTAGGATCAAAATCATTACTAGTGATCGGTACGCACTGATTATCAATAATTAGAGGATTATCGCTATTACACTGAGTGTCGCAAGTATTATCGGTCAAATTATTTGAGTCGGCTATTTCACTCATTGCACATCGCGATGTACTGTTAACAGTTTTTCGCAGCATTTTTCACAAATCAAAATTAAGCACAAAATGAAACAAAGACAAAGCAAAACTGGAACAAATACAATTACAACAAGGAGCAATAAATTGCCGATGATCTGTGAAAGAAAGAGTGACAAATTAGTAAATGCGTTGCGCCAGATGCAAACTACATTTAAGTAAATAAGAGCAGATATATGACTACTTCTCAGAAATTCACAAAGAAAATACGATGCTGGCCGGTTGTCGCCAAGTGTAACCTCCCAACAGAAAATTTAATAAATAATATGAAATAATATTCTCATTTAACCTCCCCACAAAAATTCTTTCTGATTTAATCTAAGCTCAAAATTCATTCACATTTAGCGTAACCTCAAAACAGAAAAATTCCTAAACCTCTCAACAGTAAAAATTATAATTATGTCGTTCACATTCAGTGTAACGTCCCGATAAAAAATAAATTCAGTAACCTGGTAATAAAACAATGTAACTAACCTCTCAATTAAATTGTCACTCACTTATGACATTTCAATAATTCACTGTGAATTTAACCTGGTAAATTTTGGACGACAGCAGTGCTGCGTCATGGCCCTGAAAGATCATTCTGAATAAAAAAAGAAAAAAATTCTTACCTCCATGAAGTCGCCGGATATATCTGCTCTTACAATAAATTTTTCCGGCACAGCTCTGTGCAATGCTGGCCGACCTATCTGTCATTTATGAAAGGAAGCAACTGATTTTTCTATTGCAATAATCGGGATGATCATGGATGGGAGAAATTAGTAAATTCTTTAAATTGAAATGAATGGTTGTTAAAAGTTACTTTTTATGAGAAAGATTATTATTACGAGATTTTTAAAACATTTACATGGGACTTACATTAATACTCAGGCTCCGACATCGCTGCACCGCGACCGGGCCAGCCAACACGATACACCATACCAGACCAGAGCAGACTCCAGACTAGCAATAACTTACTGCTACGGCTACACAGTTCCTACTGCAGTCAAAACTGCTCTCTGGTCAGAGATTTTCTTATACCTTGCATATTGCAGGAGCAATACGCCTCTTACAAAGTGCTTTGACCCATTGATGGTCAATTTATGACTAATGTTGAACTATAGCATTCTGAAGCGGTTTAGCTGAGGCTCGATGACTGGTGCAACATACTTGATACAGTACCATCAGAGAGCTTGTCTGTGAGCTGACTTACCGATGCCTGTGGAGGATATAGAGGAAACTCAAAGTCTGGAAACTGTTCTGCATGTGATCTGATTTCCACACTTGTATGTAGGGAGTTGCATCAGGGTGTGTGCCCACATGCAACTTGATTTTTGAGTGTGCCCACATGCAGCTTGATTTCTGCTGCCATTGCTCATTATGTATCAGGTACTGGTTTGTCTACATCAGGGAGCTGTTGAGCTGAGGGGGAAATAAAAGCAAATCACAAAACACACATAATGAATAAAATAATAAACGCTGAGAGAGAGGAATCATATATACATTTACAGGCTGGTCCATATGAAGTTTCGGGTGAGAATATCTCGAAAACTATACATCAGATAAAATTAGTGCGTAAGATAAGTTCGTAAGCTCAAAGGGGGACATCAAATGACATGACACGTGACCACCAGCTCCTGCCCCCTTGGGTGGGGCGAGGGGCAACTTTTAAATCTTTAATGGAAACCCCCATTTTTTATTGCAGATTTGGATTCTCTATATAAAAGTAATCAAGTTTCGTCTGAAACATTTTTTTAAACCATTGACAGATGACGCTGAAATCGAGAAAAATTAAGATTAGGAAGGAACTCCGATTTATTTAGAATGATCCGAGAAGGACGCATCAAACCGTTACAAAATGTGTACCAATTCTTTCATTACGCCAAATTAAGCTATTTTTTAACAAAATGTGTCCTACCCGCCACAGTGCTTGATGGAGGGAGGCGGAATGGTATTAAAATTTCCTTAGGGAACTCTTCACAATCACCTGACTGTGGCGCTACTATGGCCAAACTGCGAACTATGGCTCAGTATAAAGGTCGGTGCAAATCAACTGACGCAAGTAAATTATTCTTTAGCGAAACATGGCTCACTAACCTCCTACAGAGATTGTTGATATGATGTTAATTTTAGGTGAATGCCATAACAATTACGCTGCAGCTGCGCAACTGTATGCGGATCGTTTCCCAAATAGACAACATTCAAGCGAAAACACTATTCGAAATTGCACTCAACGAGCTCAAAGTGGATATATCTTCTGGCAAACCTTCCGGGACGTAAGGTCGTGGTCCATGAAACTCTTCAGCTCCTAACGTTTCGCCCAGAGCTGCGCTGGACATCTTCAGAGGGGTGTTTCTCCTCCGGTGAGTCTTAGCGACTGACGGGTCGGACGTCTGAGAGCGAATTATATATCGGTAAGACTCACCGGAGGAGAAACACCCCTCTGAAGATGTCCAGCGCAGCTCTGGACGAAACGTTAGGAGCTGAAGAGTTTCATGGACCACGACCTTACATCCCGGAAGGTTTACCAGAAGATATGTCATCCGGTCGTGAATGCCTTCATACTATGATCAAAGTGGATACTTGCACCGTCTGCCTCGTCATCGCGAATACAATGAAAATGACGTTCGTACCCTTACCGTTCTCGCCTGTGTTCAACTAGATCTTGAAATGAGTAGTCGTGCAATTCAGAGACAAACTGGAATACCGAAATCAACTGTTTTGAGGATTTTGAAGGGACATAAGTATCATGTGTATCATATCACACTGACACAGGCATTAACGCCGAAAGATATGCAAATACGCGTGCATTTCTGCCACTGGACCTTCGAAATCATAAGAAGTGACAATGAATTTTTTAGATACGTTAAGTTCACCAATGAAACCACATTCAAAAACAATGGCGAATTAAATCGTCATGATTGTCATTATTGGTCCCCTGTCAATCCACACAGGTACAGACCGATTGACAATCAACACAAATGGTCGTTAATGGTCTGGTGTGGAATTTTAAATCGTTCCTTGTTAGGACCGTATTTTTTTGACCGAAATGTTACTGGGGAATTTTATTTACAACTTCTTCATCATGATTTGTTGGAGCTAATGGAAGATGTTGATTTAGAAACTAGGCAACGAATGTGGTTCCAACAGGACGCATCAGCTCCCCATTATCCTAAAAATGTGAAGAACGTTTTAAATTTACGGTACCCTGGTCTGTGGATAGGACACAGCGGACAAATTCAGTGGCCTCCACGTTCACCATACCTAACATCTCCTGATTTTTTCTTGTTATTAAAAAAATATTGTTTATGGCAGACAGCCCACAACCTGAAACAATATGGAGCAAAGTATTCAAAGAGCATGTGCAACCATACCATGGGATGTGCTGCTCAAAACTCTGGACAGCTTTCGCAGACGATTGGCTTTATGCATTGAAGCAAATGGGGATACTTTGGAACAATTTCTTCGTGGCTAATTTCATTAATTAAGCACTGCAAATTGTGAGAGGCTTAGGGCCTCACACTAACTAATGAAGCACCCCAAAATGTGAGAGGCAAAGGGACTCACACTAATGAAGCACCCCAACATGTGAGAGGCAAGGGGACTCACACTAATGAAGCACCCCAACATGTGAGAGGCAAGGGGACTCACACTAATGAAGCAACCCATGGGAACATCATTCTACTATGTCCATGTCGTTGTTCCTGGGTAACGCTAAAAATAGTATACAGTATATTTTGTACAAAAATAGCTTAATTTGGCGTAACTAAAGAAATGGTGCATACTTTTTATCGATTTGATACGTCTTTCTCGGATAATTCTAAATAAATCAAAGTTCTTCCCCAATTTTAATTTTTTCTCGATTTCAGCGCCATCTGTCAATGGTTTAAAAAATGTTTCAGACAAAACTTGATTACTTTTTTATGGAGAATCCGAATCTGCAATAAAAAATTGGTGTTTTCATTTAAGATTTAAAAGTTGCCCCCCGCCCCATCCAAGGGGGCGGGGGCTGGAGGTCACGTGTAGCATCATTTGATGTCCCCGTTTGAGCTTACGAACTTGTCTTACCCACTATTTTTACCCGATGTATAGTTTTCGAGATATTCTCATCCGAAACTTCAGATGGACTACCGTGTATGTAACTGTGCAAATCATTTTTCCTGTCTTAAGGTGGTAGATCTCTGATAGCAATTTGTGATAATGATCAATATTTCACTATGATGTACAGAGCACAGGTAGCAGGTCGATTTGATGTCTAGTAAACCTCGACGCTCAAGATATTGGTGGGGTAGATGAGTGTAGGGTCACAGAAATTGGAACAACCCTTTTGGACTGGCAATGTTTCAGGCTGCACCTGTATCCCCAGGTCCAATGTCTTGTATCGTCGTCTTGGATACTGATGTAAGCTGTAACATCATGGATCGCCATCTTGTATTCTAAACTTATAACCATGTAGACTGTACCAGTACCATCAGAATCATTATCATGGATTAGTTATCATGCAGACTGCACTAAGGTCACTCATCCTGTTCACTGCTTTGGGACAACTGATTGCAGTTTCGAGACATTTTGTTACAGTGGGACAGGGGTATTTTGTTACAGTGTGAGGGAAATTTGTTACAATTTGAAGGCATTTTTTACAGTTTGGAAGCAATTTATTGCAGTTTCGTTGTAACATGTAGTCGTATGAGTGAAGTATTATGTATTCTGCACTGTGCAGCACACACATTGTTCACTTCCCTGCCCTATTCCCACCTCATATAAAATTACTCAAGGTCTGGACTTCATATAAAATATTTCAAGTCCGCAGCTCGTGTTCGTGCGGTAGCGTTCTCGCTTCCCACGCCCGGGTTCCCGGGTTCGATTCCCGGCGGGGTCAGGGATTTTCTCTGCCTCTTGATGCCTGGGTGTTGTGTGCTGTCCTTAGGTTAGTTATGTTTAAGTAGTTCTAAGTTCTAGGGGACTGATGACCATAGATGTTAAGTCCCATAGTGCTCAGAGCCAAAATATTTCAGGATTGCCTTCATAGACTCAAACTCCTCTGAAATGACGAATAACTCTGAGTTTGACGATTGTTCGAAATATTTCAAAGTTTAACTAAAGTCGAACATATTTTAATGTCCTACAAACTAGCAGGCTTGTAGAATTTCTCCAAGACTACATGTACTATCATGACCAGCAGAAAGACATCCTGCACAAGCACTTCAGTGGAGGAATCATAGAGGCATTCATCGAAAAATTATTTAGAAATTCTGTGTAAGCATTAAAATTGAAATCCCACTACCTTACCATCCTGTTGCGAGAATGAAAATATTTCATATATTGCTCACAACTTCAGATTTCACAACTGTCGCCACTTAAAAATCTGCTGGAAATGTTAGAGCCAAATGTCTAATGTAAAACACTAACAATTTATGTGAGTAATCTCTTAAACATCACATGAAACGGTAATGCCAGCCTGTACATTAGAGCACACCAAGGCATTCCTACAGCGAAAAATTTGAGTTAGTTAAAGAATATTAGTGTCATCTATCAAAGTGTGTGGTCATTTCGGTACATCTTGTTGAGAAACTATGGTATGAATCCAGAATGAGATTTTCACTCTGAAGCGGAGTGTGCGCTGATATGAAACTTCCTGGCAGATTAAAACTGTGTGCGCCCGCCCGAGACTCGAACTCGGGACCTTTGCCTTTCGCGGGCAAGTGCTCTACCAACTGAGCTACCGAAGCACGACTGACGACCGGTACTCACAGCTTTACTTCTGCCAGTAACTCGTCTCCTACCTTCCAAACTTTACAGAAGTTCTCCTGCGAAACTAGCAGAACTAGCACTCCTGAAAGAAAGAATATTGCGGAGACATGGCTTAGCCATAGCCTGGGGGATGTTTCCAGAATGAGATTTTCACTCTGCAGCGGAGTGTGCGCTGATATGAAACTTGCTGGCAGATTAAAACTATGTGCCAGGCTGAGACTCTAACTCGGGACCTTTGCCTTTCGCGGGCAGTACTCTACCATTTTTTTTTTTTTTCGCCGTGTTTGGTCATTGCGAACGTCATATGACATCTGTTCAAGTTCGTTTGTTGCTCCTTCTACTCAGTTTCTTACTACAGAGACTAAGCGGCTCTCTGACCGAACACGCTGAGCTACCGTGCCGGCATTTTTTAAAATGGTTCAAATGGCTCTGAGCACTATGGGACTTAACATCTGAGGTCATCAGTCCCCTAGAACTTAGAACTACTTAAACCTAACTAACCTAAGGACATCACACACATCCATGACCGAGGCAGGATTCGAACCTGCGATCATAGCAGTCGCGCGGTTCCGGACTGAGCGTCTAGAACCGCTCGGCCACAGATGCCGGCACCATCTGAGCTACCCAAGCACGTCTCACGAGCCGTCCTCACAGCTTTTCTTCCGCCACAGCACTTGCTCACAAAAGGCAGAGGTCCCGAGTTCGAGTCTCTGCCCGGCACACAGTTTTAATCTGCCAGGAAATTTCAACCAGAATGTGTTTACCTCCTTCCTAACTGATGACGGAATATAGTGACACAAACATTCTACAAGCTCCGACATGCTGGAACAAGCAGTGCGATGGACTGCTAATGAGATGCAAGTGCCTGTGGTGGATAGTCAGTGGTACCACGCTGAACTATCTATATTTAGTTCTCAATACAGTAGTGCTGAGGAAGGACATTGTGCATGCACTGTAATCTGTCTGAGCAGGCATCTGGTTGCGAGACACTGATAACAGCTGGCTGCACTCTGGGTTAGTGGCGTTCTTGCATGTTTCATAGTGGTTGTTGACTGGCTAACACAATCTCATCAGCGTTCAGGAGTTGTCGACCTGCACCTTTCCAATACAGGGAGGAATATGCTTAAATAAAAGTGTGATTGTGCTCTGTCCTACTACACACACATAGCAGTGGCAAGTATTTGACTGCCATAAAGGTTGCACAAGTGAGCTATTAAGTTTTAAAATTTAGAATATGTGCTCTAGTTCTGACAACCAGAGAGGGCTTCGCATCATTTTGAACTTAGGGTAAGTGGATATTAGAATTCCATACCATTTTAAAGCTAAGGACTTGTGTAATTTTTAATATCCTGCCACGTTAGGAAAAACTGTTTAAACTATGTTGTCGAGGGGTGAAGGAAAAATTAAGTAAACTTTAACATTAGAGTGGCTGTTGTTTAATCTTTGGACAGCTACGTTACGAACATTTTTAAGCTTAGGGGAAGGGGCCTCCTGAGTTTTGAACTGAAATGAATTTAATTGCATTTGAATTGAAATGAACTGAATACGACAAGCACAATGTGTGGTGTCAGGGGAAAACTCAGTAACTATATTGAATACTGTACTTAGAAGAAGTGACCTTGCAACTGTGGCTGCTGTATATAAATGTCTCTGCAGGTCTCTACACATCTGAGTGAATAACAGCTTTCTACATGTATAGGGAAAACATGTTAAATGCTTTTTTCATCTTGGTGAAAGTAGTTCGTCTACAAATAGCAGACAAGTTCAGACTGATTACTTCCCATTTGTCCTAGTACACAAAAGTCGCCATTATGGATACTGACTTCACAGGGCTGTATCAGTATCCCTGGTCAGCCATTTTGAATGTTTTGAATTTCACACCAACAGGACAATAACCCATTTTGGACTTTCGAATCTTCCACCATTTTATGGTTATGGCAACTGGCCTATGTCAGAGGGAGTGGAGGAGAGAGAATCTGGCAACTCATGATGTCATCGATGATGTCATAAGAAGTCTGCCAACAACGCAGAATGTGCTCTAACTTTCACTGACACACTACTACTGCAAGACACGCTTTGAAACTGTGAAGATGTCACGAGTCAGACGCAGAGAACGAAAGATTATTGTACAGAAATCTTACAGCAATTATAAAAGAGGCACCAATTGAGAAGGGTTGCAGCCCATCCCCTACGCTATTCAATATATACACTGTGCAAGCAGTAAATGAAATTAAAGAGAAATATGTAAATATATAAAAGTAATCTGCCGGAAGAAGATATAAAAATTCAAAATTTGTCCACGGCATTAAAATTTTGTCCGGGACAGCAAAAGACTTGGAATATAATTTGAACGGGATGGATGGTGTCGTGAAAAGAGATTATAAGGTAGGTAAAATGAGGGTAATGGAATGAGTCAAATTAAGTCACTGGCGATAGCAGACGTAACGAGGATATAAAATGCACACTAGCAATATCAAGAACCGATTTTCTGCCAAAGGGAAATACATTAATGTAAAACATAAATTTTATTCTTAGGAAGTCGCTTTCGAAAGTTTTATTTGAAGTGTAGGCCTGAATGGAGATGGTGTGAAGACGATAATTAGTACATGCAAGTAGGGAACAGAAGCTTTTGAAAGTTATTGTTACAGATTAATGTTGAAGTTTAGAAGGGCAGAGAGGGTAACTATTGAAGAGATTCATTTCCTAAACACCAGATTAAATAACGCACGTGCGAGGCAAAGACGAATGCCATTAAATTTTTTCTGGAAGATGTGAGAAACACTGTTTATGTGTAAAGAAATGTTGCAGAGTGTTATAGATAACGGCTGAGGACCTCTAATGTCGAGGGATAACTTATAGTCTTACCCACATGAGACCGTAGTTTCATTTTTGCAGCATCATATTTCACAGTTTCTAGTATAGGGAATGTAGAGAACAAAGGGAAGCTTTTTGTATGAAGTTGTTACGTTGGTGACACTGAGCCAGAGTATGCTATTTCTCCGTTGAATATGAGAACTAAACGAATTGTTGTCGAACGTTATTTCAGTGTGACATGATATTCTCAAAGAGCTGAGAAAATATAAAAACATATTTTGGACTACTTTTCAATATATGTGACGTTTAATAAATTTTGTGAGCAAATCTTCATATACGAAGCACAGTAATCTCATTATCTTAGGATCTGCGCTCACAGATCTTCAATAAAAATCTGTTTTGCCTTTTTGAAATAGCGGCCTTATTATTTTTACTGGGTTTGGGTATACGTTAGATGAACTACTGAACACAACAGCAGAAGAGATTTCTTGCCTGATCAGAGGAGATCATTTCATAACGCTTTCACTAAATGGAGATGACTCAGATAATAACAGCGGTAATAAGGAAGGAGAAAACATTGAACAGATCACTGGGAAACAATTTATAACAAAATCAGAAGGTAAAATCACCACTATAGTTGGGACTAAAGTGACAACTGTATCTGTAAATCATTTCCTTGAGTAGGGTGGAGATGATGCAGATGAAGAAGAACGCTTTGTACAAAATAATGATGTGGAATAAACTGGTAATTCTCCCACAAGGCTCTCTTACCAGCAACACAAAACGAACACAAAAAAGAAGTGCTGTTTCCCGAGGAAACTGTTCTGCCTGACCTGTCCACTGACGAACGGGAGTGGCTCCTGAACCGTTAACTTCAGAATCGCGGTACAGTCGTGTTGAACTGTTTAAGCTTTTCTTTCGCGAAAGATTAACCGTGATTGCAACTTATATCGTTTAATATACTATAAAAAACTAATAATATGTAGTAATACGTAGCTGTCAATGAATTTAAAGTTTTATTCTCAGTTTTACTTGTATCTGGTTATTCTCAGCTTCCTAGGCCGAAGACGTATTGAAACAAGAGTGACGATTGTCAGGACATCAATATTTCTACTTCTAAGGCCCGAAACAGATTTATGCGGATTATGAGAAACAGTCACGTTTGAGAATACGGTATCTTGGACCCAGATAGTAAAATAATCTAAAGTTTGGTCTTTGTAGCAATCTCTAAATGAAAAATTGAAGACGTTTTCTCATGGATACGTATAGTTGTCGATGCATGCGGCAATGATACCATGTTGTGAAACATATGGAACAAAACAACACATGCATGGTAAGCTAATGAGATTCCGTTATAAAGCCTTGTGCCTCTGTTGTCGTCTTGGACATTTAGCGCAATCTGTTTCACATCAAGGCTCAAGAAATAGTAATAGTGTATATAGGCCTGGTGTCGGATGATTTGTTGTCAACGCTCTGGAAAGAAAAGTCACCGAAGCTCTTTTTTGACAATTTTTTTACTCGTGTTATTGGCGAAGCTGAAGTATTCAGGATGTGATGGCACCAGTACCAGAGGGTCAAAAAGAGTCTAAATGCCCCACAGGAAGACAGAAAAGCAACACGAGGGGGTGCTGAAAAGTTATGCCTCTTGAAGCTAATTAAATAAATAAACATTACTAACATTCTGCATCTTTAATACTTCATGTCTACATATTTGCAACCCTCTGCCGCTATAGGACTCCGAATTGTAGGTTGTATCATGGAGCTGCGTGATGTAACTATGTCTGTGCATGAGAAACAGCGCGCTCTCCCTCAACGCTGCGAAATCTGCGACAGTCGACGGCTTGGGTTCACTGTCATTGATCATCCTCCATACCATCCCGACTTGGCACCATCCAATTTTCATCTGTTTCCAAAACTTAAAGAACATCTTCGAGGACTTCACTTTGACAGTGATGAAGCGGTGCAAGCAGATGTGAAGTCGTGGATCCGTCAACGAAGTCAACCATCTACAGTGAGGGTATCACCAAGCAGGTATCTCGTTGGGAGAAATGTGTTCGTCGCCAGAGTGACTATATTGAGAAATACATATGTAGACATGAAGAACAGAGATGTAGAATGTTAATATTGCCTGTTTTATTTAATAAGCTTTAATAGCAGCACATCCTCGTATAGCTGCTAGATGACTGACCCCAACCGAAGAACTTCTTTGATGAGATACAATGATAATGGTGACGTAACTGTTGCATCAACACAAGGAGGTGTAAAGCCGCAAGATGGAGGAAACAGCTAAGGAGAAAAATAAAAATTGATCAACCGTCCTGTTTCTCTTTACAACGAATACATGGGTGAAGTGGATTCCTGCATAAAAATATAGCAGAACATAAACAGAAATTTGAAGCAAAAAGTGGTACTGACTTCTCATTTTATACCCACTAAATGTGTGAGTAGCTATGACATACTAATGTATCATCAAAAAAGGTTTTGTGGGAAGACCTCTTGCTAATTGTGTCAGATCTGTTGAAAACAGAGTCACACGGAAAGTGAGGTATAACAGCGAACACTGTGTAACAAAAGAATACAAGCAGACGCGATGTGGGCAGTGTAGAAAAATCTCAACTATGAAATGCTTTGAAGTGTTATTTTGCCTTCCATGGACAATCTTTGGTACGTTTTCATGAAAAGTAACTGTATTTCGATTTTGTTAAATTGTTTCAGTGTTATTATAATAAAACTGTACACAGTTTCATATGTGGAAGAATAGATATCTGATTGAAAGGTAATGTTGTGATTATTTTTACAGTAATCTATCAGGGTCGCTGTTCCGAAAATGGAACAACCAAGAAAATGCACATATGTACTGTCCTGATACCATTGTTCAAAACACTGAACACACAAAAAAAACAAGGACAAATTTTTTTTTAATGCAGACATTTCTCTATAAGTTCTGTGTTTAGGTTGGAATTCATAAACACATTACTTCCTTAAGGAAAAAAAGTTGGTCCCAAATGGGATGAGGAAAACTAGAATTACACCCAAAACACTGTTATTAGATTCAGCAAGCCTTTTGACTGATTCCTTCATAAGCCCTATAGAAACCATCTTTCAGTAGTCGATAGTGGCAAAATATGTAATAAAACGGTCAAACCGATCACGAAATCAAAATAAGCTATATGTTCAAAGTGACTGTAAGCTATACAAAGGGATATATCGGAGATTTAATTGAGACTAATCCTTGTTCTACAAGATAAGACATATTCACGAAGATTAATGGAATACACGCATGATAGAAATTATTAGCGCACATGACAGGAATTGCGACATCGTTTTCACAACGATAGACGGTAGCTACACGAAATAGTTTCGCATCCTACGACTATGAATTTCCCACTTATGGCGAACGATCTCCTTAACCATTTTGGCTGTTCGTGCATGCCTGCAGAAGCAATCCAAACTTCCAGATGTCAAGTAGTCACAAACCTTATACTCGCACAATTCATGATTCCTGCATAGGGAGACAAATATTATACTGTCATTTTGAGTCCGTCGAGGTATGGCCACATAATTGATAGTTACAATGTCTGTGTTTATACAGTGTCTGTATCCTCACAATACAAACTTCTTCAGACGTGCAGCGATGTCTGTATTTAAATAGCGTCTGTATAAATACGAACATTGTAACCAACAAAGAGGCCAACTCGCCAGTAAGTTCTTCCGCCTGCCCTGTACGTGACTCAGTGCGAAAGAATCACAATAACAGATGACTGGCCTGTGTTTGACTTACAGAGTAATTTGTGTTGTCCACGTAGGCCAGCGTCTAGACGAGTCTTCAGCATATGGAAGTAATCATCACTTCTGCAGAGCCACGCAGGCGAGCCTACCTCACACTAGCCCACAGTTTACGTCTGCAAGCTTGACAAGGAATCTGCGACAAGTTGCAAAGAATGGAAAGAACAGTCGCATCCAATGTTGACAACGTAAACTTGAAGGATATGAAAACTTAAATTTTGTGTGTAAGAAACATCTGATAAAGTACTGTAGCCGTCAGATTTACAAGGGCATATTGAATGGGCACAATTCCGATGGCATTGCTTTCGACTCGCTGGTTCTGAATGTAATAAAAATAAAAAAGTGATCAGCTTTGGTGTGATATCTTTGTTCACGGGGTTCCTTTAGAAGATACGTTAACGTTATTAGCAAATAATTTCCCTCTTGAGATTATAAAACTGTTTGTATAGTGGTCACTTGGGGTCACGGGCTGTGGCTGATGTCTTCAGGGAGAAGTTTCGAAGAACACGCCTTAAATTCAGGTCCCCTTCATCTGTCTTGCTTATTTAGTTATATTGACAACATTTTTATGAGCCGTCCACAAGGGATCGAAGTTCTTCACGTGTTCATTGATGACGCTGTGAAATATATATGTATCTCACTGTATTACACGGTCCAGTCACATTAATGTGACCACGGCGTATGTTCAACATCAACGTGCAGGCTCCACTCACAGACGGCAGGTGGCAGCACTAGCAGTGGAGGGTGTATAAAGCGTGTCAGGGGCCGCGGGGAGGGGGTTGGGAGGGACGCCGACAACATTGCGGCAGTTGTCGTAATGCGGAAACGAAGCGATTGATCTGACGTCCAAAAGGACATAATCATTGACTTCCAGGCCATGGGTGGAAGCATTTCCGAAACGGCTAAGTTTGTATATTGTTTCCGCTCCGCCGTGGCTACCGTACACTTTGAAGGGCAAAATGGTGCTGTCCAAAACTGGCGCCAGAGCAACTGTGGTGCACCACAGGCAATAGATCACGGCTATGAACGACGGATGTGTGCGGGCATTCATTCATGCAATTGTTCAGCAACTGACCTCCCACACGAACCAAGGGGCTACCAATAGTGTCTCTTCAACGACCATTCAGTGAACTTTGCTGGGTATGGGTCCCTGCAGTAGGTGCCCGGTTCATGCACCCATGTTGACATATTCATCGCCGTTGAAGACTCGAATTCGCACGCCACTACAGCAAATGGCCGTCCACTGAGTGGCGATAGATGACCTTTACAGGTGAATCACGTTTTTGCTCCATCATACAGATGGCGTGTACGGCGTGAAACGTCTGGAAGTAAACACTCTGCAACAAAGTTGTGGTCTGGGGAATGTTTTCGTGGCATTCCATGTGTGATCTCGTCATTCTGGAAGGCACAGTGGATGAACAGAAATATTCATCTGTCCTTGGGGACCACGTCCAGCCCTACATGCAGTTTGCTTTTCCTCGGTACGATGCTATTTACAAGCAGAACACTGCAACGTGTCACGCAGCTTGCAGTACACATGTGTAATTCGAAGAGAACCAGGATGAATTTACCGTACTCTCCTTGGCTCCAAACTCCCCGGATTAAAACCCAATCAAGAATAGTGGGAACACATCGATCGGGGTGTTCTCGCCATAGATCCTCAACCTTGAAAACTAGCACAGCTGGCCATTGCACTGGAGACAGCATGGCTCCACATTCCCGTCGGTACCTTCCAGAACCTCACTGAGTCCCTTCTTGCGCGTCTCGCAGCGGTCTGCCCTTCAGAAGATGGGTAACCAGGCTTTTTGACAAGTGGTCATATTAATGTACGCATACACGTAAAATTTTGATCAGTTTTCTAAATTATATCTTGTGAACTAACATTTTAATGTACCTTACTGTTTACTCCTGGCCTCAGCAGTAGGTCTGATTTGCCGCACACAAACGAGCGGCGATTATTCTGTTGGTGTATCAACGAGAGAGAATCGCTGTGTGGACGAGTATCTGACAAAGAAACGTTGTTCGCGCTTGGTAGCACGCTGTAATGACCGGCGAGTCTATCGTGTAGAATGTTCTAGTATAAAAAGCATTATATGTAGGGCTGTCAGTATATTAATCTACTTCTATATACGTGTACTTGTTTCGTAAATAAAACTGCCTTTTCTTGCTGCTGGTTACTTTATTTATCCCATACGCGTTCCTCCTTCTCCTGTTGTAGGGCACCCTCAGTGGGATCTATAACGATACAGTTCTGTTAGTTTTAGATTATTAAACAGTTAGAGCCGACGAGTTTTTTTATTTACAAGAAGATGGATTACCAATGGGTCCCCAGTTTCAGGAGCCTTAGCAAATAGTTTTGTAAACCACAATGAACAGATCATTTTCACAAAAGTAGTAGCAAAAGAATAGAACATATTATATTGGTTCAGGTATATGGATGACATCCTTTGCTTAATAGATGAACCACAAACAACAATTGAAAAACTACATACTGACATCAACAAGATACATAAAAATATAAAATTCAAAATTGAAAGAGAACAGAACAACCAATTTATCTTTCTGGATACAACAATCAAAAAAACAAAACAATAAGCATATGTTTGAAATTTACCGTAAACCCACAGCAACAGACATTATCAACCCCAATCCTCGAACCACCCACATGCACAAAAGCAAAGAGCACTTCGACACATGCTCTATAGACCCAACACAGTACCACTCACCAAAGAAAGCTATCAAAAAGAACTGCACATAACAATGCAGGTAGCACAAAATAATGGTTACAATAACGTCTTGATGGGAAGTTCAAATTTTGGCCGGAAAGTAGATCAGTTGGGCTACCTTCACTAACCTAACCCCACCCCACCTATCCTTCCCTCCCCTCCCTTATCTGGAAAGTGGTGGGAAAAGGACTCAGTCTGTGCTGGGATGCTGGACAGAATGGACATAAGTCTTTATTTTGTATGCATTGTTTATTTAAACAGTTTGAGTTGTTGTAGGTAGTAGCTCCATCCAATATGTTCACCATGAGGTCCAGAGTCCAACTGACCTAGTTCACAACACCGCCACCAGAGGGTGCTGTCGGCTCTCCCTCTCTCCTCTCCCATGAAATGGCTGTCTGGGGAAAACATGGCAGGCAATTCACACTGTCTGCATCTAGCTCCTGGACTGGTAGGATGGACATAATCGTTTACTGTGTGTACTATGTGTTCAATGGATGCAATGTCTGTGCTGAGGAAGCAGGAGTTTATGGGTGTATTAACTGTAATCATGCAACTGAAGACTGTGTTGATAGCCACCTGCATGATGTTTAGAAAGCAATGATATTTGGTGAATGTATGATGAAGACGAATATGCTTCACCAAATAATGAAGATGCAGCAGGATGGGGCTAAGCTATACTTCGCAACTCATGCTGTAATTATAGATCACAAGACAGAAGTCCAGTTAGACTTCCAAAGTGCAAGAGCCAAGACATACACTCCAGGGTCTCCATGTCCACTGGAAAAGAGGCCATGAACTGGGCTCACGGCACCCTCATGTGGTATCCGCATGGGTGACCGTGCACTAAGCACTCCCTGTCACGTAGGAAATAGACGCAGCCTTCCTCCTTCCCATCCCCGGCGCACGGATATCCTTTGTCATTGAACACGATCTGCGTCGGAAGTTATTAAATCTTGTGTCCAAGCAACGTACGGAATATTGTCACGTACATAACACGAAGATGACCCAGGAACTACCGAACAAAGGGAGAGAGAGCTCTGCAGATGACACAAGAATATTTAAACAAGTTGTGATGTCAATAGACGTTTTATTCTGAGGAATGCCATTACCACCACACTGGAACAGGACTCTAAAAAAAGATCGTGGCACACTTGTGAAACCACCCCTGAGACACTTCACGCTTTTGTGGAAAATATCCTTGTCTTTGAGCACCAGCTACTGTAAGAGTTATTAAATCCAATTGAATATGTCTCTAAATACACTTTCAAAGATTGCTGAACACTTGTGAAACCTTCCTGAGACACTTCACACGCTTTTGTGGCAAATTGATCCCCAAGCCGATATCGATTGTAATATCGGATTCTACGCAACAGAATGACGATATTTGGAAGTCGAAATAAACATCTCTGTAACTCTAAACATGATTCTCACCACTTTTCGAGCTTTAGCTGCTTGCTTGAAAGCACTGCCAGAGAGAGAGAGGGAAATTTCTGACTTCTACAGCTGCTGTGGTGTTCATCACTTTACTGAAATGGTGAGTGAGCTTAGTTTATATCTGCTGTTGCTGCTGCTGCTGCTGCTGCTGGAGGTACGGACGCTATTTTCCTCATTTCTGGAAGCACACGCCGGTGTTTAATCACACACGGGGAAATCAGAACAATTACACAAACAGAATTCGAAGTGCTGTTCTACAAATGAGAAAAATGGCTGGAATTTTCGGTGAATTTTCGACGTTCTACAGTTGCTGATCTGGAGATCCTCTAAAGACACAATAGCAGGCGAGGGGCAGTAGTCTGCCTGTCCAAATCAGAGGAGGATGGTCTGTTTGGACTACAACGATCTACGTATTTCTAGCACTTCGCCCTTCGTTCATAAGACGTGATTTCGATTAGGATTGCCCATCTTTCCCTATGCAGATCACAGAGCATTCTCACGTTCTTAGGATAAAGTTAGAGATTGAAACATCTCATCGCATTGTCTTTGACCTACCCTCCCTGCAATACTATCACCAATTTAATCTACAGCTGACCAGAAGTAGGCCGCTACATTCCACATCTCATGAAGGAGCAGAGCGAGCTGAGTCCGTAGCATATATATATATATATATATATATATATATATATATATATATATATATATATGAGAGAGTTAACAGTGAGTGGATATATTGCACAGCCATCTACCTAAATTCGCAATGGTACTCGTACGGTAGGGGAGGGGTGGTTTGGCGATGATACAGAAACTGGGAATCATGCTGCCATGTCACTGGTTAGTGTTGAAATTACGGAAAAAAACTGGTGAGATTGCCAAAATTGATCGCACTGTCAGTTATGATGCTTATTACAGTACATCAACAGTGTCTTTTCCATCCCATCCATCCACTGGTAATCTGTTGATTACCACATAATGATTGACTGACATCACTTGTTCGAGATCTAGAAAGAGTCTTGGCAGTTGGACAACACCTTCATAGGGGGTCTGGCACTGAAACAGTGATCGCATACATGATCGAAATATGAGGAGTCAATCAAAATGGGCATAGAGCCATCTGTTACCCTGGCACTATGAAAGACAAGTTTAAATATAGAGTCATCAATCACATTTGGGCAGCTGTTTGGAAACGTTCCACAATGCCACAAATTCTTCCAATTTCCTTACGTTGTGGCTGTCTTTTATTTCAGTCATCCTGTGTGTGTGTTGTGAGTATAGCAGCATAATTTAGACTGTGCAATGTCCAGTTTTCTGTGTGAGCCAATGGATCAAAACGTATTAATGTCAGTTTAGAACCTGTCACAGACCTCAAAGTCATGGTGGAAAAAATAACGTTCGTTGTAGTGTACAAAGCTGTGGTCATACACTCCTTGGACGTGATACAGCAGAAAAAACAATGTATCAGACAACAAAACAGGGAACCTCTCTAGCCGGCCGCGGTGACCGTGCGGTTCTAGGAGCTGCAGTCCGGAACCGCGCGACCGCTACGTTCGCAGGTTCGAATCCTGCCTCGGGCATGGATGTGTGTGATGTCCTTAGGTTAGTTAGGTTTAAGTAGTTCTAAGTTCTAGGGGACTGATGACCTAAGATGTTAAGTCCCATAGTGCTCAGAGCCATTTGAACCATTTGGAACCTCTCTTGCGACTGATAATCTATGGGATATGGTCCTCCTACAGTACAGGCCATGAAACCTTAGACTGGTTTGTGCAGGTGACTGAGTGGATCAATACCTGTATATTTAATAGTATCGCCACATGTACTCGATGCCAGCTCACAGAGGGTATCTATTTTCAATATATATAAGAGAAGGGAGGAAGGAGGTAAAAATCTTAAGAATTCTCTACCGGGTGAAATTAGCGGAACTTTTTTATAGCTTTCTCCTCCAATGGATGGTACAAAATAACGTTAATAGAGAGAGAATGTTTGGGTGACAGACGTGAATGCACCCTGAGGAATGCAGATCTCCTCCGGATTGCAGTACCTGTATGTATTTTGAAAATGCAACCCACTCCAGTAGCAAAATCCTCGTACCTCTTCCAGTTCCCATAACTTCTCCTACTACCTTTTTCTACTACCCCATGTCACAGAAGCAAGCTTCATTTGGCGTTGGCCTTGCGCTTCATACATGTTCCCATTTTCCACCAAGTAGTCAAAACACGGTCCTGTTGTATTAACTCAGCTCACCCCATTTCTCCACAGGTTGCAGGAGGTATACATAGTACTCTCAAACTTCTGCTCAGCTCCGACTTAAATTGAGACGATCACATGCACAAAGCTGCAGGGAGGGCGGGGCAGAGACTCAGGAACAGTAACAACATGTAGAGGGACTTTCTAAAACCACACCACATAAGTTCGAAAAAGGTGACTCGTTTCGAGATATGAGAATGCCACGAATATGATTCACTAGTGGCTATAATCATTAAAAGACATCTCCACAGGATCCAACGCAGGTATGTGTTTGTCTGGAAAGAATTGATTCCAAATCGCAGGCAGCATTTGTACCAAATAGCATAACACTATAGATCTAGATTAGATTAGATTAATACTAGTTCCATGGATCATGAATAAGATATTTCGTAATGATGTGGAACGAGTCAAATTTTCCAGTACATGACATAATTAAGTTAATTTAACAACATAAGTAAGTTAATATAACATCTTTTTTATTTTTTTTGTTTTTTTATTTTTTTATAATTTTTTTGTTTGGTTTTTCCTTTTTTTCTTAATTTATATCTTAAAATTCCTCTATGGAGTAGAAGCAGTTGTCATTCAGAAATTCTTTTAATTTCTTCTTAAATACTTGTTGGTCATCTGTCAGACGTTTGATACTATTTGGTAAGTGACCAAAGACTTTAGTGGCAGTATAATTCACCCCTTTCTGTGCCAAAGTTAGATTTAATCTTGAATAGTGAAGATCATTCTTTCTCCTAGTATTGTAGTTATGGGCACTGCTATTACTTTTTAATTGGGTTTGGTTGTTAATAACAAATTTCATAAGAGATTATATTTACTGAGAAGCTACTGTGAATATCCCTAGATCCTTAAATAAATGTCTGCAGGATGATCTTGGGTGGACTCCAGCTATTATTCTGATTACACGCTTTTGTGCAATAAATACTTTATTCCTCAGTGATGAATTGCCCCAAAATACGATGCCATATGCAAGCAATGAGTGAAAATAGGCGTAGTAAGCTAATTTACTAAGATGTTTATCCCCAAAATTTGCAATGACCCTGATTGCATAAGTAGCTGAACTCAAACGTTTCAGCAGATCATCAATGTGTTTCTACCAATTTAATCTCTCATCAATGGACACACCTAAAAATTTTGAATATTCTACCTTAGCTATATGCTTCTGATTAAGGTCTATATTTATTAATGGCGTCATACCATTTACTGTACAGAACTGTATGTACTATGTCTTTGTAAGGTGTCAGGCAAATCCAACACCTTCCATGAAAACCCTGACATGATAAGCAAATCCAGTGGTATGTCACATAGCTCCGAATAAATCGTGACATTAAATTAACCAAAGTAATACGAGTAACGAGTGAGCAAATGGAATACTACAGACTAACACAAGAATGCCTAAATGCATGTCATACCTTCCCACTGTGAGACAGACGCAGTTCCGAGGGGAGAAACGAGAACAGAAGCCGAGAGCAGAACCGTGTTAAGCTAAAAGGCCCTACGATAAGGGACGGACACCCACGTCGCCAGCTAACCGCTAAGACCACCCCCGAGCCCATGTTAAAAGATAGAGCTCTCCAGAAGAGCAATATAGATCTTACGATAACACTAAAAGGACCACCCCAGCCGCAAGTTTTAGCGTGAGACTTTTTCGCGTCTCTGTTAGGTCAGGACCACCCCCAAGCCCATGTTAAAAGATAGAGCCCTCCAGAAGAACAGTATAGATCTTACGATAACACTAAAAGGACCACACCAGCTGCAAGTTTTAGCGTGAGACTTTTTCGCGTCTCTGTTACATTGCAAACTTTAAAAACATTGCCCCACCACGAAAAGTATAACGTTTCTCATTGGATAGACAGAATTTTTGTTGGCAGAGCTTAAGGTTAACATTGAGACCCTGACTGGTCAGATGAAAACACAGCCAGATAGTTTTTTTAAACCAACTTCGGTAAAGGAGAAGTTAGGAGAGAGTTGCTTCCGAGACAGCGAGGTGAGCGGAGCTGTGCTGCCCACCGCCCCCTGACGAACACCGACTAGGTAATGAACGCACGCGATGCCACATAACAGCGCATAAAGCTTCACTCAGAACTGCAGAAGTCTCATCTGTTACACCCCCTTTTTGCGTAATACTAGTGTCGATCGTCAATTAAAGCTCATGGTGTTCACATTTGCCACTTGAAGTAAAAATCTGAAAGGCGATGATTTTTCTGTTATATAGTTATTGAGAAGCCATATCAGCCACTGTAATTTACGACAAGTTAGATAAGTAATTAAGATAATTGAGGGTCACTGTAGACCATTTTGATAGTTTTCTTCCTTGTGAAACTTAATTTAAACCTAGATTATAGATGTGATATGGCATAGGTCATCCTTCGATCCATTGTAGAACTTGGAAACTCACTCAGGGAATATTCGTTCACATTTTTGTTGAACGCAATTGGTTTTTATCATCCTGTATTAAAACATTTACTTTTATCAATAGTGCAATTTATAAACAATGTTTTGTGAGTAGAATAAAACTTAACTGCTTTTTCGACGTTATTTTACCAGCTAACTAAAAATAGGAAAGCCTTGAACCCCTTCCACTAAATTTAGTTAGTATTAAGATTCTTTTACAGGGAGTGCAGTGGAGCTGAGGCTGAAATCATTAAGCATTTGGTTATATCATCGCTAGTCTCACTGAACTCTTCTGAACTCTACATGTCATGTGTGGTCTGGCGTCTCCTTACCAGCAACAGGTCCCAGGTTCAAACTAGTCAATTCCCTAAAAAACACGCTCAGAGCGTCGTTGCGCGAAAGTGGTAGGGAGACACGATATAGAACAAACAGACACCATGCAGAATGTTAGATCTTACCAAAATTCAGTGAGAGTCCGTTTACAAGGAACCACTTAGTAATTTTCTGAAAGATGTTATTGACAATTACATCAGTTAATTCTTGTTTGTCAGGTGTGATTACTATACTTGTATCATCAGCAAAGACAACTAAGTTTGCCTCTTCATGAATATAGAATGGCAAGTCATTAATATACACTCCTGGAAATGGAAAAAAGAACACATTGACACCGGTGTGTCAGACCCACCATACTTGCTCCGGACACTGCGAGAGGGCTGTACAAGCAATGATCACACGCACGGCACAGCGGACACACCAGGAACCGCGGTGTTGGCCGTCGAATGGCGCTAGCTGCGCAGCATTTGTGCACCGCCGCCGTCAGTGTCAGCCAGTTTGCCGTGGCATACGGAGCTCCATCGCAGTCTTTAACACTGGTAGCATGCCGCGACAGCGTGGACGTGAACCGTATGTGCAGTTGACGGACTTTGAGCGAGGGCGTATAGTGGGCATGCGGGAGGCCGGGTGGACGTACCGCCGAATTCCTCAACACGTGGGGCGTGAGGTCTCCACAGTACATCGATGTTGTCGCCAGTGGTCGGCGGAAGGTGCACGTGCCCGTCGACCTGGGACCGGACCGCAGCGACGCACGGATGCACGCCAAGACCGTAGGATCCTACGCAGTGCCGTAGGGGACCGCACCGCCACTTCCCAGCAAATTAGGGACACTGTTGCTCCTGGGGTATCGGCGAGGACCATTCGCAACCGTCTCCATGAAGCTGGGCTACGGTCCCGCACACCGTTAGGCCGTCTTCCGCTCACGCCCCAACATCGTGCAGCCCGCCTCCAGTGGTGTCGCGACAGGCGTGAATGGAGGGACGAATGGAGACGTGTCGTCTTCAGCGATGAGAGTCGCTTCTGCCTTGGTGCCAATGATGGTCGTATGCGTGTTTGGCGCCGTGCAGGTGAGCGCCACAATCAGGACTGCATACGACCGAGGCACACAGGGCCAACACCCGGCATCATGGTGTGGGGGGCGATCTCCTACACTGGCCGTACACCACTGGTGATCGTCGAGGGGACACTGAATAGTGCACGGTACATCCAAACCGTCATCGAACCCATCGTTCTACCATTCCTAGACCGGCAAGGGAACTTGCTGTTCCAACAGGAAAATGCACGTCCGCATGTATCCCGTGCCACCCAACGTGCTCTAGAAGGTGTAAGTCAACTACCCTGGCCAGCAAGATCTCCGGATCTGTCCCCCATTGAGCATGTTTGGGACTGGATGAAGCGTCGTCTCACGCGGTCTGCACGTCCAGCACGAACGCTGGTCCAACTGAGGCGCCAGGTGGAAATGGCATGGCAAGCCGTTCCACAGGACTACATCCAGCATTTCTACGATCGTCTCCATGGGAGAATAGCAGCCTGCATTGCTGCGAAAGGTGGATATACACTGTACTAGTGCCGACATTGTGCATGCTCTGTTGCCTGTGTCTATGTGCCTGTGGTTCTGTCAGTGTGATCATGTGATGTATCTGACCCCAGGAATGTGTCAATAAAGTTTCCCCTTCCTGGGACAATGAATTCACGGTGTTCTTATTTCAATTTCCAGGAGTGTATATTAAGAACAACAAAGGACCCAAGACCGACCCTTGTGGAACCCCGTTCTTCGTAGTTCCCTAGTTTGAGGAATGTGATGATCTTTGCATATTATGAGAACTGCTCATTTCAACTTTCTGCACTCTTCCAGTTAGGTACGAATTAAGCCATTTGTGCACTGTCCCACTCATACCACAATACTTGAGCTTGTCTAGCAGAATTTCATGATTTACACAATCAAAAGCCTTTGAGAGATCACAAAAAATCCCAATGGGTGGTGTTCGGTTATTCAGATCATTCAAAATTTGATTGGTGAAAGTATATATGGTATTTTCTGTTGAAAAACCTTTCTGGAAACCAAACTGACATTTTGTTAGTACTTCATTTTTACAGATATGTGAAGCTACTCTTGAATACATTACTTTCTCAAAAATTTTGGATAAAGCTGTTAGAAGGGAGATTGGACGGTAATTGTTGACATCAGATCCATCCCCTTTTTTATGCAAAGGTATGACGACCTCATAAACCGTGACTGTGGCTATAATCTTAGTAAGGCTTGGGAACCAGCGATTGGGTTAATCAAGAGTAAATCGAGCAAACGTATAGTTGTGACGACCACGGCGGACAGAGCCATCACACCGACGTCATCTCAGACGCCGTCGCAACCTGTTCCACCGCGCGACCGTGGCGCGGGGCGCGGACGGCGGAGGGAGCGCGCCGCGGGCGGAGGGTATTTAAATCGGCCGCCGCCGCGACCGAACCCAGTTCCCTCTGAGCAGCCATAGCGTACGGATCTCCGTGCCGACACGTTCACAGGAGCTCAGTCCGTCAGTTCACCTGATGATGGCGACGTGTATGATCGCCGAAATATTGTGCCCGTTGGACACTATAGACCGGCACCACACCCGTGGATATTTTGATTAAGCTATTAGTATTTTGCTGGAAATGCCATCAATTCCATGTGAGTTTTTGCTTTTAAGCAAGTTTATTATTTTCCTAATTTCAGAGGGAGAAGTGGGTGAGATTTCAATTGTATCAAGTTGCATAGGTGTGGCCACTTCCATTAACTGCCTAGCATCTTCTAATGAACACCTGGATCCTACTATATCCACAACATTTAGAAAATGATTATGAAAAATATTTTCAACTTCTGACTTTTTGTTCGCAAAGTTTTCAGCCAGTGTACATTTCTCATGACCTCAATTAGCGTTGCATTTTTAAGTGTTTAAGTGTTTAACCTCATCCTCCGTCGCTTATAACCCAGGGGATATATGACAGAACTTCAGACATGGCATCGAGATAGAATGCATTGCAAATTCTGTTTGTTAGCCTGAGAAATGTCTAGTAACTGCATGAGTGAGTTGCAAATATCGGCTTAATCACATGTTCCTTAGCTGAATCACTTTCTAAATTCGTTGATTTTATTACGAGCTTACACGACCGGCGACGTGTACCTGCATTTTAGATGTGTTAATACATATCCCGGCGATCATAGAATATATTCGGTATTGCAGTATTTGTGTGGAAGATCACTTCATTTAGAGGCATACCATACCACGATTCATAAAGCTTATATAGTTTCTAATATGGATATCGTTAGTGATACTTGCGTGTGCCAGTCAAACCAAGACTGCTTTTTATGCAGGATGACAGTAACATAGTCATTGTAATCGTGTTTTTAATAGTTGGTCGCTTATAAGATGATTACATCTCTCTTCCTAAGACACACTGGTACCACTTGCAAGAAAAACAAATGAGACATGTTCATCCATCGCGGATTTTTGCTCAGTATTGTTTGGTATCACAAGCATTCAACTACTGGCGAAGTATAATACTTAGTAGGGGATGTCCGATAGATTCGCTATGGTCATCAGAATTATAAAGTATGTGTACTGCGGTCAGTGTTCCGACATGTGCCCTGTTGTAAGGGAATGTATGGATTTGACGTAGAAAATTGCTATAGCCATAAGGGGGGTGAAAGATTTTACTTGGAATATTATGTCCAGTCATAAGAATGGTACACTTTTTCATATTTCCAGATCCACAGCCGTCAGGAGGGGGTATTTCTGCTACTTTGCTCGTTGAATGACGTCAGATTAAGACTGCAGTCGTAATATTTAATTGTCAAATGTGTGAATTCCTAAGGGACCAAACGACTGAGGTCATCGGTCCCTAGACTTAAACACTATTTAAACTAAATTAAACTAACTTGTGCTAGGAACAGCACACACACCCATACCCGAAGGACTCGAACCTCTGGCGGGAGGAGCCGCGTAGTCCGTGACATGGCGCCTCAAACCGCGTTGTCACTCAGTGCGGCCTATTTAATTGTAATTACAGTGACACAATATATGCGGCTGGTTTCCTAGGACGATTTTGCCTGGGGTGCGAGGCACATGGCGGCGTTAGCCTGTGACTGGAACTATTGACATTTCCAGCTTACAGCGGGAGTCGTCCGAACTGGAGAAACTGGCTGGGGTACAGGAATGTAGCTGACCTAACCGTGTCGCCATCTAGACAGCTGAACAGCGAACTAATACTCAGTATGTGTTGGCAGCCTTTGTGATCGCGTGTACTCTCTGAGGAAATGTGAGAAGATTCAATATGGGTGTGTGTTTGAACTGGACAATTATTCCTTCCCATGTAAACTGAACGGTTGACTGCTTCTACACATTTCCCATCTTTATTTGGTTGGGAGAACATGGATTGTAGTGTATGTTGTGTTCATCTAGATGGTGAAAGACAGCTGGAGGAGGCGTTTTCTCGTTCTCTAGATGGGAGAAACACCATACTGACTTTATAAAGTACAAGGTTGATTTGGAATCTGTTATATCATTGACATAGGTATTCCTTAAGAAATATAAGTGATGTACTAGTTTCCTCTATTTTTCGAGTTTTAGTAAAGATCTTCAGAGATGAGATAAGTTTTGTAGTTACTCATTGGTTTGCAGCATGTTCCACCTCGCTGTACCTCGCTAAAGTTTCAGGCTTCTAGAGATATACTTTCCACTCTTTATCTTCGGAATTATCCTGTGCACGAGGTCATTAGCATACTGCTATGTGCCTGATATCGAGAACTATCGCGTAAATGGTATGATATTCTGGTAGACAATGTGAAAATACATATGCTCTTATAATCCCAGATTCTGGAGATGGCTGGGAAAGCATGGCAGCAAGCAAGCAGCTCAGGACCAGAAACAGTAATGCCTTTGTGCCAGGGAGAAACAGTCCAGCCTTTGTACGCCAGTTTGGAGTGCGACCACGGCCGACTGAGGGCGCTCTCATTGCATATCAGGCAAGCATGTGCGGTGGGCAGTTGAGTCGTGACCATTGGGCACAGCGGATGACTGACCGATCTTGTGGGAAATATCTAGTGGTGCGAGGACTATATACAGTGCATGTGCTTATATCTTTTTGGCGATCTGTCTCTTCGCTGTATATGCACGAGTGTATAGTGATCGACAGCTGTATGCAGGGTGCAGAAGTGCTTCAGGATACGAATTGAGTTTACTACATTGATATTGTATGTGGTGATATATCCCACTTGAATATCGGTTTCATGCTGAAAAATTCAAGCTTTCCTCGACAGTAGCAGAGCGGTGTAATTGAGGAATTGTCTTTGCTTATAGTTTCCATATTTCATGATCTGTAGACCACTTTTGCAAGCTTTAACTGTCAATGCAATATGGCTGCTGTATGTTTTTTTTTTTTTTCGATCTGTACAAAATAGTTTTGCCACTGAAAGTCTCGTAATTTGTCTGTCATCAGAAAATGGTGGACAGTGCTCCCACACTGGCAGCAGCAGGGAGTTTGGCATGTAAATTCAGTAAGAACCAATCAGAATGCTGCATTCACAAGAAGTTCCATGACGTCAGAGAGTCACAGGACATCCTTTGTGCGGGGAATAGGAACCTCTACAGACTGGTTCGAACAATATGGGGGCAAGGTATCTACAAAGAGTTCTCTGACGTCTGAGAGTCACATGATGCCTTCTTTGATCGAGTGTTCAGAGTCAAGTCCAAGCAGATCATCCTCTTCTGATTCAGACAGGCAGGATGCCATTGTGGCCTTAGAGGACCCCCAGACCAGCAGCTGCAGGACATCGAAAATTCGTCGAAAATGCCACTCATTTTTCTCGCCTGCAGGATAGTGCTTCGAAACCTGTTTGTGTAATTGCTCTAATCTTCCCATCTATGCTCAGACATTAGCGTGTGCTTCGAGAAGTGAGGAAAATAACGTCCCTGACTCCATCAGCAGCAGATATAAACGAAGCCCACTCACAATTTCAGAAAAGTAATGAACACCGCAGCAGCTGTAGGACTCAGAAATTTTCCTTGCTCTCTCTCTCTCTCTCTCTCTCTCTGACAGTGCCTTCAAGCAAGCCGCTAAAACTCGAAAAGTGGTGAGCGTCATGTTTAGAGTTACAGAGATGTTTATTTCGACTTCGAAATATTGTCGTTTTTGCGTGTAAAATTGGATATTGCAACTGATTTCTATTTGAGGACCTATTTCCCACCAAAGCTTATGAAGCGTCTCGGGAAGGTTTCACAAGTGTGCAGCTATCTTTTTAGAGTCTGTGTTCAAGAGTGGCGGTATACATCGCAAAACTGAACCAAACTATTTGGCAGTGATCTTTTTTGTAACTGTATTTAGAGATGTATTCAGTTGGATGTAGTAACTCCTGAAGCAGCCCGTGCTCAAAGACAAGGGTATTTCCCACAGAAGTGTGAAGTGTCTCAGGGGCGGTTTCACAAGTGTACCTTGATCTCTTTTTAGAGTCCATGTTCAAGTGTGGTGGTGATGGTATTCCTTGGAATAAAACGTGTATTTACATCGAAAATTGTTTAAATATTCTTGCGTCATCTGCGACGGTGTCGCTCTCTCTTTCTGTGCAGTGGTACTTTTAGTGACGCTGATATCTTCAAGTTACGTATGTGACAGTATTCTGCACATTGCTTATACACCAGATTGAATAACTCCCGAAGCAGTTCATATTCGATGACAAATGATATCCATGCGCCAAGGATGGGAAGAAGGAAGCCTGCGGGTATTTCCAACGCGACAGGAAGTGATTATTGCGCGGCCGCCCCTGCCGCTTCCATGTAATGGCGCCGTGACCCCGACGTGTGGCCCCTCTTCCAGCAGATGCGGAGACTATGGGGTGAACGTCTTGCCTCTTGCACTTTGGAAGAGTGACTGGACTTTTATCGAATGGTCTACAGCTACAGCACAAGCATTTATCTGCATGAGTTGCGAGCAGTAACATAGCCCCATCCTGCTTCATCTTCATTATTTGATGAAACTTATTCATCTTCTTCATACATTCACCAAATATCGTTGCCTTCCAAACATCATGCAGATGGCTATCGACCCAGTCCTCACTACATTACAGCTAATACACCCATTAAATTCCACGTTCTCCAGCTCAGAAATATCATTCACAGAACACATATTGCACACAGTAAACTATTATGTCCGTTCTCCCAGTTCAGCAGCTAGAAACTGACTGAGCGAATTTCCCGCCATTTTTCCCCAGACCGCCATTTTGGATTTTGTCTTGGGAGAGGAGGGGGGGAGGCCGACAGCGCTCGCAGGTGGCAGTGTTGTGTGCTAGGTCAGTTGGACTTAGGGACCCTTGGTGAATACACTGAATGGAGTTACTGTCTATAACTACTCAAATTGGTTAAATAAACAATGTATACAAGACAAAGACTTATGTCCATCCTATCCAGCAGCCCAGCACTGACTGAGTCCTTTTCCCATATTTTCCAGATGGGGAGGGGAGAGGAGGGGAGGGGTTGTGAAGGGGGAGGAGGGATGTTAGAGGGAGGGGAAGGGAGGTGGTTGGGTTAGTGGAGGTAGCCCAATTGATCCGTTTTCTCGCCAAAATTTGAACTTCCTGCCATGATGTCACTGCAATGTTGACATCTTGCATCTGTCATCTTGAGTAAATTTGTAACAATGCAGAGTGGGGTGATGCTGTCTTTGTGCTGCTACTGCAGTACACTTGAGCAATATTCTAGAATGGGTAGCTCGGCTGTTTTGTAAGCGATGTCCATCAATGAACCCGAGTATACAGCCTGTTTTACCTAATACTGAGCCTATGCGATGATTACATTTCATATCCCCACAAATTGTTACAGCCAGGTAATTGTCAGTTGATTTATTACAAGTCTAGCTCATTGATATGTACTCATTGGATACTTTATGTCTGGTAAAGTGAACAGTTTTATATTTGTGAACATTTAAACCAAACTGCCAATCTTCGAAACACTTTGAAATCTTATCATTATCTAGCTGGATAATTGTGCAGCTTTTCTCTGACAAAATTTCGTTACAGATAACTACATCATCTATAAAAAGGCTGAGATCCCTAGTAGTATAGTTTATCAAATCAATATCATACAACTCAAATGGCAAGATCTCAACACACACCTTTTTTATACAACATAGGGGTCAGGGGTAGGATTTGTTCTCTTTTAGACAATGGAAAACGGGGTCATAGACGGCTCTGTCAGCCACGCGTGAACCGTTTTGCATTTGATCGAGTCTGTCACTGGACAAAGGAGTGTTAACGCATGGTACTTCAGAGCCAAATATCTATTAAAGGCATTATTCTGTTTTTCACTGCAATATTGCTTTTGCTCTGCTAAATACTTTAACCGAAGTCGTTGCTGTTTTGCAAGGTGACTAATACAGTGGTGTAAATCAGGTAGAAATATGATGCCCACATGATACCGGTTTAAAGCGGGTTTCCAGCAACGAGGAAGGCCACTACAAGTTTAGACGTTACAGTGGAAATTATTCTTCAATTTGAGGAAAGCATGAACGTTTGAAGGCATTTTTCCAAAGGAGGGAACAATACTCAAAATTGCCATTTTTTATATAAACGAGTTGATCTGTTTCGAGAAGTGCTATGTCACCTTGACGTCCATAGATAATTAAAAGAAAGAAATTAGATACATGCAGTGAAAGTATAATGAAATTCACAAAGTGTGTTAAGTATTTCAATTAAGCGTAATGTAATGGTATATCATTGTGACGATCAGCGAGGTAAAAGATATTTACCTTACAGTACTCTCACTCCCTCGATAATGCAAAACGGAACGCCAAACCAAAACTGAGTCTGCACTATCTTAAACACGTTTAGAGCAGAGTACAAGATGAAAAAACATGGAGAGCGCAGGTATAACAAAGTGAAATAAAGAATTCAGAGAAGTCTTTACGTTATTGTATATAACTGAATGTAAATTTCTTCCACAAAAACATTACATTAATCGCATACAGCTGAGCCCATATGCACATGTCAAAATGATGCTAAGTACTGATGAAAATGAGATTTATGTGGAATAATTATCTGAGGAGTGGCACTTGCGTCCTAACTCTGAAAATGCTCGTACCCAACAAACAGAAGAACACGGAGCTAGTCCGTATTCTCTTATCTTAAATAAATGAAAGACAGAATTACATCCAACGACGTGATTCGGTGTCTTAAGCAGTTATCGTGGCTGCAGGGATTAATGAATTCTAGAGGACGTATAGTAACAGTAAAAATAAGTTTGGAACAGTAGTTACACCACAAGAACAAAATTTTATAGGTGACAAGAGAAATTTTTATATCACAGAGAACTGATGATTATTCACTGACTTTTAGAAGTGTATGAGAATAAAGTAATGAATAAAAACTCTGTACTCCTTATAGAGGAGGGGGGATTGTCGGTGACCCCCTCTTTCCTGGCCTTGCGGACGGCTATGGAAGCTGTGTGGTTGTGGCAGAGTAGCGGCAATTATTCAAAAATTGGCTTCTGATGTGTGAAGATGCTGTCTGATACCTTGTTATTCGTTGTGGAAAAACACTTCGAAAATATTATTTTCCCTAAATATTATCCTGTCAGCTCTTACTGTATTTTACTATCTGTTTTTTTCTTTGTAGAGTGTGCTATCAGAAAGTAAAAGTCAAATGAATTGCTATGATTCCATCGACTGGAGGACCGCGAGGAACAGATTCGCCCACAAGGCAAAAAATTTTCCTTACATAGCGAACACTGACTTTTCCTTCATGTAAAATAAACTGAAGGGCATGAAAGTAGTTGAGAAGCGACTGAGACAGGGTTGTAGCCTTATCTTGATGTTACTCAAGCTGTGCGCTGAGCAAACAGTAAAGGAAAAGAGAAAGAATATTGCAAAGGGAACAAAATAAAAACTTGGTTTGCTGATGGCATTGTCATTATGTCAGAGACGGTACAGGACCTGGAAGAGCAGATGAACTGACAGGATAATGTCTTGGAACAAAGTTATAAGATGAATGTCAAAAGAAGTAAAACTAGGTTAATGGAAAGTAGTTGAATTAAATCAGTCGATGCTGAGGGAATTATGAGGACGCACTGAAAAGTAAAACTCCAAATTTATGTGAAAACTCTTAAGACTTTTTAAATAAAACAAACACTATTTACATTCTACATCTTTTTTTCATATATAGGTATTTGCAGATCTTTGCCTTTAGAAGGCTCCGAATAGCAGCGTGTAACATGGCGCTATGTAACGTAACTACGTCGGTGTGTGGGAAAAAGCATTGTTGTTGTTGTTGTGGTCTTCAGTCCTGAGACTGGTTTGATGCAGCTCTCCATGCTACTCTATCCTGTGCAAGCTTCTTCATCTCCCAGTACCTACTGCAACCTACATCCTTCTGAACCTGCTTACTGTATTCATCTCTTGGTCTCCCTCTACGATTTTTACCCTCCACGCTGCGCTCCAATGCTAAATTTGTGATCCCTTGATGCCTCAGAACATGTCCTACCAACCGATCCCTTCTTCTAGTCAAGTTGTACCACAAACTCCTCTTCTCCCCAACCCTATTCAGTACTTCCTCATTAGTTATGTGATCTACCCATCTAATCTTCAGCATTCTTCTGTAGCACCACATTTCGAAAGCTTCTATTCTCTTCTTGTCCAAACTATTTATCGTCCATGTTTCACTACCATACATGGCTACACTCCATACAAATACTTTAAGAAATGACTTCCTGACACTTAAATCAATACTCGATGTTAACAAATTTCTCTTCTTCAGAAACGCTTTCCTTGCCATTGCCAGTCTACATTTTATATCCTCTCTACTTCGACCATCATCAGTTATTTTGCTCCCCAAATAGCAAAACTCCTCTACTACTTTAAGTGTCTCATTTCCTAATCTAATTCCCTCAGCATCACCCGACTTAATTCGACTCCATTCCATTATCCTCGTTTTGCTTTTGTTGATGTTCATCTTATATCCTCCTTTCAAGACACTGTCCATTCCATTCAACTGCTCTTCCAAGTCCTTTGCTGTCTCTGACAGAATTACAATGTCATCGGCGAACCTCAAAGTTTTTATTTCTTCTCCATGGATTTTAATACCTACTCCGAATTTTTCTTTTGTTTCCTTTACTGCTTCTCAATATACAGATTGAATGACATCGGGGAGAGGCTACAACCCTGTCTCACTCCCTTCCCAACCACTGCTTCCCTTTCATACCCCTCGACTCTTATAACTGCCATCTGGTTTCTGTACAAATTGTAAATAGCCTTTCGCTCCCTGTATTTTATCCCTGCCACCTTTAGAATTTGAAAGAGAGTATTCCAGTCAACATTGTCAAAAGTTTTCTCTAAGTCTACAAATGCTAGAAACGTCGGTTTGCCTTTCCTTAATCTTTCTTCTAAGATAAGTCGTAAGGTCAGTATTGCCTCACATGTTCCAGTGTTTCTACGGAATCCAAACTGATCTTCCCCGAGGTTGGCTTCTACTAGTTTTTCCATTCGTCTGTAAAGAATTCGTGTTAGTATTTTGCAGCTGTGACTTATTAAACTGATAGTTCGGTAATTTTCACATCTGTCAACATCTGCTTTCTTTGGGATTGGAATTATTATATTCTTCTTGAAGTCTGAAGGTATTTCGCCTGTTTCATACATCTTGCTCACCAGATGGTAGAGTTTTGTCAGGACTGGCTCTCCCAAGGCCGTCAGTAGTTCTAATGGAATGTTGTCTACTCCGAGGGGCCTTGTTTCGACTCAGGTCTTTCAGTGCTCTGTCAAACTCTTCACGCAATATCGTATCTCCCATTTCATCTTCATCTACATCCTCTTCCATTTCCATAATATTGTCCTGAAGTACATCACCCTTGTATAGACCCTCTATATAATCCTTCCACCTTTCCGCTTTCCCTTCTTTGCTTAGAACTGGGTTTCCATCTGAGCTCTTGATATTCATACAAGTCGTTCTCTTATCCCCAAAGGTCTCTTTAATTTTCCTGTAGGCAGTATCTATCTTACCCCTAGTGAGATAAGCCTCTACAGCCTTACATTTGTCCTCTAGCCATACCTGCTTAGCCATCTTGCAATTCCTGTCGATCTCATTTTTGAGACGTTTGTATTCCTTTTTGCCTGCTTCATTTACTGCATTTTTATATTTTCTCCTTTCATCAATTAAATTCAATATTTCTTCTGTTACCCAAGGATTTCTACTAGCCCTCGTCTTTTTACCTACTTGATCCGCTGCTGCCTTCACTGCTTCATCCCTCAAAGCTACCCATTCTTCTTCTACTGTATTTCTTTCCCCCATTCCCGTCAATTGTTCCCTTATGCTCTCCCTGAAACTCTGTACAACCTCTGGTTGTTTCAGTTCATCCAGGTCCCATCTCCTTAAATTCCCACCTTTTTGCAGTTTCTTCAGTTTTAATCTACAGGTCATAACCAATAGATTGTGGTCAGAGTCCACATCTGCCCCTGGAAATGTCTTACAATTTAAAACCTGGTTCCTAAATCTCTGTCTTACCATTACATAATCTATCTGATACCTTTTAGTGTCTCCAGGGTTCTTCCATGTATACAACCTTCTTTCATGATTCTTAAACCAAGCATGCTGTAATGTAACTATGTCAATGCGTGGGAGAAAATGTACTGTAATCGAGTAGAGCACTCTCTTCTTCAGCAAGACACATTGCTGCGACATGTACCGCAATCCGACGCCTTGGGTTCAGTGTCATCGCTCATCCGTCCGATTTTCATCCGTTTCCAAAACTTAAGAATACCTTCGAGGACTGCACTTTGATAGTCATAAAGCAGTGCAAGCAGAGCTTAGGTTGCGGCTCAGCCAACAAAGTCAAACATTCTTCAGTGACAGTACCAACAAGCTGGTCTCTTGTTGGGATAAATGTGTTCGTTACCAGGGAGACTATGTTGAGAAACACGTACGTAGACGTGAAGAATAAAGATGTAGGCTGTTAACAACATTTGTTTTATTTAAAAAGCTGTAAGAGTCTTCACATAAAAAAGTCGGAAGCATTTCTTTTCAGCGCGCCATCGTGGAATAGAAATGAGATGCTAGAAGTAGAGTCCACACAGGATATGGAGCCGACGCGCAGTGACCAGTTTTTGTCCGAAGTGCTGCGCGAGTTCATCCCTTCGTTCCGAAGGGGAGGCCAACAATCGCTTTCGGTCAGTCAGCGACACTCTGGGTTGAGAGAATCGAGGCGCATGCCCTGCACTCTTTCTCAATAGATTTTACAGAAACCATTCGTTAAAAAAATCCTTTTTGCGTTACTTATGGCTTTATATGTCAGCTTTTTGATGACATGCTCATCAAGTCACTAATTGTTATAGTTTTTGTGATATTTGCACTGAAGTAAGACACTATGTGAAATTCGAAAAGGTTTTCAATGAAAAATAGGAGTCGCTATGATTTTGCGTTGGGTGCATATTACAGGATATGGTGCTGCATGTGGAATTTAGCTAACATATTGAATTTTTCTTTAGGCATGGGTGGAGGTATCTGTCTGTCACCAGTCTAGAGAAAATTTATCCAATGTAGCACATTCATTTGCGACCACGCCCACCAGTGGTAAAACCAGAACGAAACATCCACAACATTCTTTTTATTTCATAAACGGATTGAAATATCGAAATGAGATTTTGGCAACTGATAGCTAACAAACTTAAACTTAAACTTCGTGTTCTGATTTACAGCAGGTCTTGTCATGGGGGAAGCCTCGTCAGAGAGGTCCACCACATGAGCGTCCAGCGAAATGATTCCAGTGGTTGTTTCCCATTGCCTGCCACTGATGATGATGAAATGATAATGAGGACAACATAACACCCCAGTCCCTGAGCGGAGAAAATTTATGACCCAGCCGGGAATCGAACCCGGGCCCTTGCCATGGCAGACCGCAGTGCTGACCACTCAGCTCTCGGGGCGGATGATAGCTAA
Source organism: Schistocerca nitens (assembly GCF_023898315.1). Classification (NCBI taxonomy): domain Eukaryota; kingdom Metazoa; phylum Arthropoda; class Insecta; order Orthoptera; family Acrididae; genus Schistocerca; species Schistocerca nitens. Next base: position 510,213,891 of record NC_064615.1, read on the forward strand.
CAAAGATATGAGTATTTTGCCGTGTTGTTATTATGTAAAAATTCATTATCTACCGTGTGCTGCTGCAAGCTGTTGCCAGCACATCAGTCGGCAAAGAGGAAGAGCGAATATCGATTAGTAGGCGCTGGATCAAGTGCTCCTATCACAAGAGAGGCCTGAGACACACCCACAAGCAACATGCCACCAATAGCCTCTCGACAGCAAGTGTTTAGGCCACCGCCACTGACCGGAGGGCCTCACTCAATTGCTCGGCCTCGACTTACTGACTCACTCTTCCAGTCTAGCATCTACCAGTACATTCACAGAGCGGGCTCAGTTCATCAGAGGCTATGACAGAACATAGCTACCAGATTAGTGACTGTATTGGGACTTGTACGTTACCAGCAGTGAGACTTAAGTTTGTAATAGCAAGATTACCGATATTGTCTGCAAGGAGACTATCACAGATGAGCTTGTACCACAACACATGGAATTTACTCAAATTAAGTAAATGTTCTCGTAAATAAAGAACCATATTAATCCATTTGTGCATTTGTGTTGTAGAGAGGATACTGGCCGACCATAACAACATCCTCTCCCTTGCTTCCTTGCAGTACAAGACTCTGTATACCATATTATTCCACTAACTACAGACTCTTTAGATGAAAGAATGTAATTTTTAAGGGCCATCAATAGCTGGTGAAGTGAGAAATCCAATGGGTTTTGGACAACACAATAGAAGACATTACACGTTTATTTTGTACCAAGAATGTGCTTTTTCATAAACTTTATTTCTCCTCAGTTCCTCACGTAGTAAAATTAATGAACCACTGTTTCACAATTCTCTCGCAACTGTGTCTGCACCAAATGTATGTGAAGTGACATTGTGTAAACCCAACTGTGTTTTGGCAAAAGAAGCAAATTTTAACATGGCGTCAAGAGAAATATAGGTTTAACTCAAAATTCGACACTCATGACGTTTCTCTATTAAGTTGCAAATGGTTAACAGGCCAGGCAAGCAAAGCAAAATAAAATCTCTATTTTTTTGCATTTTGAACAGAATTCTTTTTAGATGTTAACCAAAGCAATGGTGACAGTGGATCTATTTGAATGGTCACCATGCAAGTGTGGGTGTGTAGGTCCTCCACTTAACGTATACAAAAAAATGTGAGCATAGCCTTCAGTTTAGAATGGCACTTTCCCTCCAGCGCTCGGTATTTCCCCTACAGCGCCTGCCCACAACCCCCACCACTACCGTTCTCCCCACATCCCCTTGCCCTGTTGACTGCACATCTACCGGCCACAGTATTCTGTATGCACTGTAGTCGATGAGTTTTGCTGTTTGGGCAGTAAAATCATGGATGACGTCCAGAGCAGAGAAGCTGTAAAATCCAGACAGGCAACAGCAAGAAAAAAGTTTATCAAAAAGAGAAATCTTTTAAGATCATATACATACACTACTGGTCATTAAAATTGCCACACCACGAAGATGACGTGCTACAGACGCGAAATTTAACCGACAGAAAGAAGATGCTGAGATACGCAAATGATTAGCTTTTCAGAGCATTCACACAAGGTTGGCGCCGGTGGTGACACCTACAACATGCTAGCATGAAGAAAGTTTCCAACCGATTACTCATACACAAACAGCAGTTGACCGGCGTTGCCTGGTGAAACGTCGTTGTGATGCCTCGTGTAAGGAGGAGAAATGCGTACCATCACGTTTCCGACTTTGATAAAGGTCGGATTGTAGCCTATAGCGATTGCGGTTTATCGTATCGCGACACTGCTGCTCGCGTTGGTCGAGATCCAATGACTGTTAGCAGAATATGGAATCGGTGGGTTCAGGAGGGTAATACGGAACGCCGTGCTGGATCCCAACGACCTCGTATCACTATCAGTCGAGATGACAGGCATCTTATCCGCATAGCTGTAACGGATCGTGCAGCCACGTCTCGATCCCTGACTCAACAGATGGGGACGTTTACAAGACAACAACCATCTGCACGAACAGTTCGACGACGTTTTCAGCAGCATGGACTATCAGCTCGGAGACCACGGCTGCGGTTACCCTTGACGCTGCATCACAGACAGGAGCGCCTGCGATGGTGTACTCAACGACGAACCTGGGTGCACGAATGGCAAAACGTCATTTTTTCGGATAAATCGAGGTTCTGTTTACAGCATCATGATGGTCGCATCCGTGTTTGGCGACATTGCGGTGAACGCACATTGGAAGCGTGTATTCGTCATCGCTATACTGGCGTATCACCCGGCGTGATGGTATGCGGTGCCATTTTTGTTACACGTCTCGATTACCTCTCGTTCGCATTGACGGCACTTTGAACAGTGGACGTTACATTTCAGATGTGTTACGACCCGTGATTCTACCTTCATTCGATCCCTGCGAAACCCTACATTTCAGCAGGATAATGCACGACCGCTTATTGCAGGTCCTGTATGGGCCGTTCTGGATACAGAAAATGTGAACATTCGCCAGATCTCTCACCAATTGAAAACGACTGGTCAATGTTGGCCGAGCAACTGGTCCGTCACAATACGCCAGTCACTACTCTTGCTGAACTGTGGTATCGTGTTGCTGCATGGGCAGCTGTACCTGTACAAGCCATCCAAGCTCTGTTTGACTCAATGCCCAGGCGTATCAAGGCCGTTATCACGGCCAGAGGTGGTTGTTCTGGGTACTGATTTCTCAGGATCTATGCACCCAAGCTGCGTGAAAATGTAATCACATGTCAGTTCTAGTATAATATATTTGTCCAATGAATACCCGTTTATCATCTGCATTTCTTCTTGGTGTAGCAATTTTAATGGCCACTAGTGTATTATATCTTGTGGTTTTGTTGTTTCGATTATAAGAAACTATCGACCGGACCCTGCTTCGCACGGGTAGCTAAGCATCTATAGCTATACGGTTTGACTGGCGTAGCGTGTTGTGCTTACGGGCCACAACGTTAAGTGAGTGAATATCACTTTCATGTAGCTTACGTGATCCAAGCAGCATATGGCAGGAAAATTGTCTGGAGACATGAATGTTACATGTTCCATATAGAACTGACGTTTGGAGTGACATTTCTTGGGAATGATGGGACCACATCGTGATGTTAGTAATATGTTTACAACCAATGTAAATATTGTATGCGAATCATGAGTGTATGTGTATGAGAGTGTTAATATGTGCCCGAGGCGGGCTGGGGTGGCACAAATAACAGAAAAAATAAAAAAAGAAGCACATTTAGGTTGTTTTGCAGCACAGTTCTTGTGAAGCTGTGATGCATTGTTGAGACTCGTTGCAATACTCGTGGACTCTTTGTGGCAGACTTCTTCGGCATGTCACGCAAAGAGTACTGTCGAAATCTAGGCTTGATTCAAAGAAAGCAGAAAGTGAAAACTGAGTCATCTGCTGTGTTGCTGAACAACGTACTGCATGTAAACGAAGTGAAGTTGCTCAAGTAGTTTCTCGGAAAACGTTTTACTTAAAGCATAAAAACTAAAACAGATATTTTTGATTCGTATGTTTTCTTCATGCAACTGCTTTCAAACGAATACCGAGAATCTAGTGGTTAAAATATTTGTTTTTTCAAATTATAAATCACACATCATATGATGAGATGGCTATCTTTTCTTTGTTGGTCACATTCATTGGAATACTTGAAGTTGGGTACCTCGTTGCCCGTTGTTCGAAGGATTTGCAGTGAATTAAGAGCGCGAACTGCGATTACTAATGTGAGGGAAGCAGAAATTGACTGTCTGGAACTGTCATATTTCGAAATGCGTCGCCAGTGAAGGTTCGCACACCAGTCTTCTGCACAATTTGAAAGTTCCAAACAAACAATATCTTTCGCCCCACGACGAAGAGAAACGTGTTCGCATTTATGTCTGACTCAAGAAAATCAGAGACCTGAACGATGAGTCATATGCTGGACCGTTGTTAAAATAGTTGAAAACCAGAGGTTTTGAATTCACGTGCTATTTTCGCTGTGCAATTGTACCGAAACGATAACAATCAAATTGGATGCACTTACGCGACTTGCTTCTGCCTAAACAGTTGCTGTCTTGGAAAAGGGGAGCTACAGTGTAACGTGGAATCTGAGCCACGTTTCGTTTCTGGCGAATCTCCACATGATCAGTAGGTGAATGCCAGGTTAAAAGGCAAAGGAAGAGTGAAAAAATTGACCTAGGTAAGATTCGATCCCATAAATTGTTTGGCCAGACACTTTACCATTAGACCACTACACCATACAGGAATTGGGTAACATTTTCCTCTCTCTTAAGTGGCTCTGAGCACTATGGGACTTAACTTCTAAGGTCATCAGTCCCCTAGAACTTAGAACTACTTAAACCTAACTAACCTAAGGACATCACACACATCCATGCTCGAGGCAGGATTCGAACCTGCGACCGTAGCGGTCGTGCGGCTCCAGATTGTAGCGCCTAGAACCGCTCGGTCACCCCGGTCGGCTTATCTCTTAAGTAACTGTTCCTCTCTCGAGTTTGAGCGGCTGCTCTCTAGGTGGCAATGGCTTTCCATTTCACAACTGAACTTTAATTCATAGCAGTCCAGACAATTTGTACAAAATATTTAGAAATTATATACAAGAACCTTCCTCGTGAACCAGTGTTTCCACTAGACAAAACCAGGTCAAAATCCTACAGCTTTTCCTGAGATTAGCCTGCACGTACAGATGGATGCGAGGAAGCAACTTCAATTTATGTAATACGGAGATTATGTTTTAAAAAACCTGATTCTAATTCTGAGTTTAATCACAAGTTTTACAAGTTTTCAAAAATTGAAGCTTGTGATTTTTATAGTTGGGGGGGGGGGGGGCGGGAGGGAGCAGTGGGGAGGGTGTTGTATGGTTGAATAGGTCTGTTCCGGCAACTAACATTTCAAAAATTAAGCCCTGTGACCTACACTGTCCGCCTCCATTGCTCAGTGGTTAGCGTGTCTGGCTACTTACTATGCGGAGGGCCCGGAATCGACTGACGGTACTACCAGGGACTTTTCCTTGATGGGAGGAATGGAACACAGTGCCCTCATCCTCGTGATACAACTGAGGAGCTACTTGTGTGAGAAGTAGCGGCGCCAAGGTCAAGAGCTGTGTACTGACCACATGACCATCCATATACTAGCATCCAAATGGAACCATTCGAATAGGATGACGCGGCGTTCGGTCGGTCCCGACAGACCCGTCTGGGCCAGAATGCGGAGCTTATAGTTATTCCTTTCCATAGTAGTGCAAGCTGTTTCTCCAGCCGTAAATGGGATAATGTACACTCCACAGCCTGTCAATGTTCCTCAAACGGTTTTCAGGCAAGTCCTTGATCCCATCTTTTACCCGACATTTCGGCAACCGACCCAGTCGTCTTCTTCAGGTGCTGCAAGCTGTATAACTATGTGTACCCGCTGCCTTGGTGATCATTTCTTCCCGATTTGTTTCTAGTATCCCGCACTCTTACCCCACAAAACGTTCATTCTCTGCGTTTTCCAGCTCTGATGGATGAGATGGCTGGTGGAGTGTTTCATACATTCCGCACCAGATTCCAAGCCTTGCTTGGACTGAAACCTTAGTCCTGGTTTATGAGTTTCCTAGATCTTTATTTCGACTCGCAGTCCCAGAAAATTGGCGCCTGTGCCACGATACCGGTCTCTTCGTATTTCATTTCACGATTAGCTCGAGACATTGTTGCACGACAATTGATTTGCTTGGATGAGTTAGATGGATGTGTCCCTGATGTTCCTTGCACGTCTCGTCGATTGTTCTCATAGTCTCCCTACATGAGACATGCTGCGTTCACATGGAACAATTTACTGTCTGCCTTAAGTCAAGGCAACGAATACTCAAAACAACAAAGCATGCAGTATCTGAAGCAGATGATTGGGTCAGTCGTCGAATTATAGTGAAAAAAAAGTTATTAGCAACCAGATTGAACACTTTAAAGCACATCGTTACACCTGGAAGGGTAATCGTCACTTCATGGCAGCACAGGAAGCAGCCCGCCAAATTCGTGTACACAACCTGAGACATAAAATATCTAAGATTTACTTCGTAGTGGTCATTTACGTTCAACAGTAATATCTAGTGACCGCTACATTCAAATTACGGCTCATCGGTACCCGGACGAGAATGTAATAGAAATGTGCACTGCCTTTTGTTTCTGCAACGAGTTCGCTTTTCAAGACGATAGTGCACGGTTGCACTGCGCTCATCTCGTGAATAAACCCTTGTAACAACAACTGTACATATAATAATTTTTTCCTTCTGATTTTCGATAAATTAGTGTAAGCAATATTTTGATTTCATTTCTTTTTCTTTTAGTGTCATTATGTTAAAGAAACTGTAAGCAACTTCCGATGTGAATATTAATATTTATGTCAAATTTCAAGCAATGCTATAACAGAATTGAAGTGTAACCCATGTTGAATCTACTGTAACAAGTTTGAAATTGTAATTGTGCGCCTGGTCCATACGTAGGCAATGTATTAGGATATGTGGAATGTAAAACCTTTGGTGAATACCCTGTCTGTAGGGGAGCGGTAAAAGGTGGATGGCAGGCGAGCGCGGGAAAATGCACACGGGCGCGGCACGGCATAACGGGCTCAGCAATATAGTCGGAGCTGGACATCGGTCTGAGAAACACGCTCTGGATCGAGGAGGCTCTCCTGGGAAACGTGATTTCCTTGAGCCTCGGATGTGCCGTGTCCGACGACTATACAGCATGGCTATATCCCATAGGCACTAAATGGAAAAGGATTGCGACGCTAAGAAGAAGCAAAGTGCCGATACACCAAGAGCCATAGCTGTGATTGTATGTGTGCTGTGCGCCTCGCCATCTCGCCGCTCGCCAACCGCCGCATCGACACGAACAGGTTGAATCTTTAGAATTGTATTCGTGTGGACCAGTGTTAATTTTGTTCCTGACTGTTCAATAACAACTTAACTTTTACCAGAATTGTCCTAGCAATTAATTATCCTTATCACTAACCTAGACAGAGTCCTTTCCACATGTTGTGCAATCCCAGTGTCCCGAAATGAAGATTTAAAGTTATGTTAATAAGAATTACCTGCAGACCTATCTATGCTAGAAAGATGTTTAAGGAGCTTTATTGTTAATGAAAAATATAAGCAAAGAACAAAGGTCTGACAAAGTTGGAAGATAATTTTGGAATTGGTTTAGTAATGAAGCTTAATTAATTTGAGACAAAAATAATGGTAGTTAAATGAGGAAGTAATAAGACAAAAAGAGTAGTAATTCATATATTGGAAACCTTGAGTGCTAATGAATTCAATAGTCAAAGAATTTCAATACAGTGACAATTACAGTTTCAGGGTCCCCCCTCCACTCTTTTCTTTTCTATTCATTTAAATTCTGAAGTGTACTGAACTGATTTGACCAGCAAAGTTAAAGTCAATATAAAACCTAAATTTATCAGTGTTTTACCCTTATTAAAATTGACATTGTATGTGTGTTTCAAAAGTGCTATTTCTAGGGTAACCTATGCCCGATTTCAGTCGGATCAATTGACAAAACGCAGTTTGTAGTAATCATTATAGTGTAATGTTGTGTATTTATAGCTTGTCCAAATTAGTACAGAAAGGGAAAATATTAGTTCAGTAGATTTTTCTGGTTCTAAAATTTACCATATAACGCAGTATTACTACGTGTTGTTATGCTTGTACGTACATCCACTTGTACAAGGAAAAAACTCACTTAATGCCTAATTAGGCTGGCGACCGTATTATTAACAATTGGTAGTATCTGCTGTGTATGTTTCTAGCCCGTCCTAACGTGTAGTGGCACTTTATACTTGCTTGACGTATCATTGTTGTTACTGAGTAGGTGTAAGTCTGATTGTGCCTCCATTCAGGTACACGCGGTCAACGTATTTACTAAAATCCTTTCTTATAAGGTGAAGCCCGTCAACTTACCATAGTACAGGCTTTAAAGAGTTAACGTACGCCAGAACGGGGACGTTACACCCTCTGATCAAAAAAATCCGGACACCTATCAGTGGTCATTAATAAGTGGTGCCTTTGTGTCGGTTTGAGCTCTGATAAGAATGTTGATGTTGTTGTCTTCAGTCCTGAGACTGGTTTGAAGCAGCTCTCCATGCTACTCTATCCTGTGCAAGCTTCTTCATCTCCCAGTACCTACTGCAACCTACATCCTTCTGAATCTGCTTACTGTATTCATCTCTTGGTCTCCCTCTACGATTTTTACCCTCCACGCTGCCCTCCAATGCTAAATTTGTGATCCCTTGATGCCTCAGAACATGTCCTACCAACCGCTCCCTTCTTCTTGTCAAGTTGTGCCACCATCTCCTCTTCTCCCAAATTCTATTCAATACCTCCTCATTAGTTATGTGATCCTATTCAATACCTCCTCATTAGTTATGTGATCTACCCATCTAATCTTCAGCATTCTTCTGTAGCACCACATTTCGAAAGCTTCTATTCTCTTCTTGTCCAAACTATTTATCGTCCATGTTCCACATCCATACATGGCTACACTCCATACAAATACTTTCAGAAACGACTTCCTGACACTTAAATCTATACTCGATGTTAACAAATTTCTCTTCTTCAGAAACGCTTTCCTTGCCATTGCCAGTCTACATTTTATATCCTCTCTACTTCAACCATTATCAGTTATTTTGCTCCCCAAATAGCAAAACTCCTTTACTACTTTAAGTGTCACATTTCCTAACCTAATTCCCTCAGCATCACCCGACTTAATTCGACTCCATTCCATTATCCTCGTTTTGCTTTTGTTGATGTTCATCTTATATCCTCCTTTCAAGGCACTGTCCATTCCGTTCAACTGCTCTTCCAAGTCCTTTGCTGTCTCTGACAGAATTACAATGTCATCGGCGAACCTCAACGTTTTTATTTCTTCTCCATGGACTTTAATACCTACTCCGAATTTTTCTTTTGTTTCCTTTACTGCTTGCTCAATATACATATTGAATAACATCGGGGACAGGCTACAACCCTGTCTCACTCCCTTCCCAACCGCTGCTTCCCTTTCATGCCCCTCGACTCTTATAACTGCCATCTGGTTTCTGTACAAATTGTAAATAGCCTTTCGCTCCCTGTATTTTACCCCTGCCGCCTTTAGAATTTGAAAGAGAGTATTCCAGTCAACATTGTCAAAAGCTTTCTCGAAGTCCACAAACGCTAGAAATGTAGGTTTGCCTTTCCTTAATCTATTTTCTAAGATAAGTCGTAGGGTCAGTATTGCCTCACGTGTTCCAACATTTCTGCGGAATCCAAACTGATCTTCGCCGAGGTCGGCTTCTACCAGTTTTTCCATTCGTCTGTAAAGAATTCGCATTAATATTTTGCAGCTGTGACTTATTAAACTGATAGTTCGGTAATTTTCACATCTGTCAACACCTGCTTCCTTTGGGATTGCAATCATTATATTCTTCTTGAAGTATGAGGGTGTTTCGCCTGTTTCATACATCTTGCTCACTAGATGGTAGAGTTTTGTCAGGACTGGCTCCCCCAAGGCCGTCAGTAGTTCCAATGGAATGTTGTCTACTCCCGGGGCCTTGTTTCGACTCAGGTCTTTCAGTGCTCTGTCAAACTCTTCACGCAGTATCATATCTCCCATTTCATCTTCCTCTACATCCTCTTCCATTTCCATAATATTGTCCTCAAGTACATCGCCCTTGTATAGACACTCTATATACTCCTTCCACACCGAGCGAGGTGGTGCAGTGAGTAGCACACTGGACTCGCATTCGGGAGGACGACGGTTCAATCCCGTCTCCAGCCATCTTGATTTAGGTTTTCCGTGATTTCCCTAAATCGTTTCAGGCAAATGCCGGGATGGTTCCTTTGAAAGGGCACAGCTGATTTCCTTCCGAATCCTTCCCTAACCCGAGCTTGCGCTCCGTCTCTAATGACCTCGTTGTCGACGGGACCTTAAACACTAACCACCACCACCACTCCTTCCACCTTTCCGCTTTCCCTTCTCTTGAACAGGGTTTCCATCTGAGCTCTTGATATTCATACAAGTGGTTCTCTTTTTTCCAAAGGTCTCTTTAATTTTCCTGTAGGCAGTATCTATCTTGCCTCTAGTGAGATAAGCCTCTACATCCTTACATTTGTCCTCTAGCCATCCCTGCTTAGCCATTTTGCACTTCCTGTCGATCTCATTTTTGAGACGTTTGTATTCCCTTTTGCCTGCTTCATTTACTGCGTTTTTTATATTTTCTCCTTTCATCAATTAAATTCAATATTTCTTCTGTTACCCAAGGATTTCTACTAGCCCCCGTCTTTTTACCTACTTGATCCTCTGCTGCCTTCACTACTTCATCCCTCAGAGCTACTCATTCTTCTTCTACTGTATTTCTTTCCCCTATTCCTGTCAATTGTTCCCTTATGCTCTCCCTGAAACTCTGTACAACCTCTGGTTTAGTCAGTTTATCGAGGTCCCATCTCCTTAAATTCTTACCTTTTTGCAGTTTCTTCAGTTTTAATCTACAGTTCATGACAAATAGATTGTGGTCAGAGTCCACATCTGCCCCTGGAAATGTCTTACAATTTAAAACCTGGTTCCTAAATCTCTGTCTTACCATTATATAATCTATCTGATACCTTCTAGTATCTCCAGGATTCTTCCATGTATACAACCTTCTTTTATTATTCTTGAACCAAGTGTTAGCAATGATTAAGTTACGCTCTGTGCAAAATTCTAGCAGACGGCTTCCTCTTTCATTTCTCTCCCCCCATCCATATTCACCCACTATGTTTCCTTCTCTCCCTTTTCCTACTCTCGAATTCCAGTCACCCATGACTATTAAATTTTCGTCTCCCTTCACTACCTGAATAATTTCTTTTATCTCGTCATACATTTCATCAATTTCTTCATCATCTGCAGAGCTAGTTGGCATATAAACTTGTACTACTGTAGTGGGCATGGGCTTCGTGTCTATCTTGGCCACAATAATGCGTTCACTATGCTGTTGGTAGTAGCTTACCCGCACTCCTATTTTGTTTATTCATTATTAAAGCTACTCCTGCATTACCCCTATTTGATTTTGTATTTATAACCCTGTATTCACCTGACCAAAAATCTTGTTCCTCCTGCCACCGAACTTCACTAATTTCCGCTATATCTAACTTCAACCTATCCATTTCCCTTTTTAAATTTTCTAACCTACCTGCCCGATCAAGGGATCTGACATTCCACGCTCCGATCCATAGAACGCCAGTTTCAATTAAATGTCCTAATGACAATAGGGGAACGACAGCCTATTCTTCCTCAACAGCCATAACCAGATAAGGTTATGTCGACGTTCTAATGCATTCCAAAAGTGTCCAAATGAGTTCAGATCGGGACTCTGGGTAGTACATTTCAAGAATGTTACTGTCCGCAAACAACTATCTCAAAGATTCTGCTTTGTGACAGGATACGTTGTCACGCTGATATAAACACTTGTCGTCCATGAAACATTCATCTACAGCACGCAGCATTTAGCATTTTCTTAAGCACAATAAGGGAACCACACGCTACCCACGTCCTCCGTATTTCACTGATGACGCAACTCATGACGGAAAGTTCTCTTGCTATTCACCAAATCCAAACCATTCCATCGGATTGCCGCAGGGAATATCGTGATTCATTACTACAAATCATTCGTTTCCAGTCATCCAATGCCTAATGGTGTTACCCTTTACACCACATTAAGCGCCGCTCTGCATTGCCTACAAAAACGTTCGGTTTGAGAGGAGCTGTTCGAGCATTTTATCCCCTCCTTTCTAACTCCCTACTCACTGTCATTGTGCTAGCTGGACTGTTGATAGCACTTTGGAACTCACTGCTTCAGGTTTCACACGATCTTTTTACGATCAGTCTCCGAAATGTTCGATGGTCCCTGACTGTCAGTACGTGAGGTCTGCTTGCTCTTCATTTAGCTGTGGTTGTTCCTTTGCTTTTCCACTTATCAGTCTCATCACCAACACTCGACATGGGCAGCTTGAGAGGAGTTGAAAGTTTCCTGGTTGATTTGTTATCCATGTTCGAAGTCACTCTCCTCTCCTCCGACTCAGGCTGCTGCTACTGCATCTCTGCTAACAACAGATCTCACGGTCTCACTAGGTCACGGACTGGTCATCGAGTCCGGTGTCGAAGGAGGCTAAGCAGAGAAGCTGCTGTTCCTCCGTTGGCCTCTTTGGTGGTAGTGTTGCCTCTCTTTGGAACTGTCATCATGCTACTTCCGTAGATTTTGGGAGTAGGCTACTGCTGCGAGGTCCTCAGTGGCAGGCTGTCTTCTGCTGGAACGCCACTCCTTCACCCATTTCTCCGCGACTTGGTATACATGCTCCCAGTCGCGGGGGTCGAAGATGTGATGGGCGTTAATCAGTCGCAGCTCCTTCCTCGTGCAACAGGCGACGGGTGTGGCGGAGGTCGCACGGGTGGTGGGGAAGGGGGGGCTTGGGGATGTCTGGTGGCGTGAAGGGATAAGGGTTGTCCCAGTGTGGGTACGACCCATCCCTTACGGAGACGCAATCTTCTTGAGGAAGGGCTGCACACTGCACTCATCTGGGAGCGGCAGGCACAGGGGCAGCTCTTCCCCCTCCGATGCATCTTCCTCGTCGAGGGAGGAAGCAGACGGCGTCCCTTCCCCGGCTGTTGTGGCTGTCTCCACAGCGGGAGGCAGAGCAGGCGTCTCGACGTCCATCTCCAGGTGCACGGCCTCCTGCATTTCTGCAGGGGGCGGGGCGATGGCCGTCTTCGTGGCGGCGTCCTCGCGCAGCTGCTGCAGCTGGCGATGGACAGCTGCTAGCTCGTCCTTGAGTGCAGCCCTTTCGGCTGCAAAGGCGGCTTGGAAGCCGGCCGTGGTGTCATCAGTGGCGGCTTCGAGCAGCACCCCCTTTAAAAGAAAGCCTGTCGAAGTAGTGCGTGACGTCACAAGATGGCTACACATATGGTCCCTTCTTCAACAGTTTCACGGAACAGTGCTTGTGAATAGTCGTGCGGCGAGTTTCGCGACAGTTTACTATCATAGTTAATGGTGTTCCTGCGGTAGTGTACGTGATTTGGTTGTTTAGTTTCTATGCACTAACTGGTGATCTGTTTTTCTTGCCTGTGAAAATTTCGTTGCCTGCAAAATGCCGTATCGTTGCTCTGTGTCGAATTGTAGAGGAAATTACGACGGTGGAGCAAAAGTAACCGTTTTTAAATTTCCGGAGGATGAAGCAACGAGGAAGAAATGGTTGTCAAGTATTCGCAGAGATAACTTTACTCCTGCTTCAAGTTCAAGAGTGAGTATTTGTTTTGTTTATTTCTTAAAAGATGTTAAGTGTGCTAACAAAGAATCGGCACTTATGCGGTAAGGTAGATCAGCGACGTTTTGACTAATATATCAGATCTTAACTGCATAAGTGCCGAAGAAAATAGTGTTTCGTTTCCTTGCCCTGGCAATTCTACAGTTTAGCTGGTTTAGGTTATATGAATTCTGTATTCTGCAAGTTCAACCAGTATAGCCTAAGCACAGTTAAGTAGTTAAATATCTCAGTATATCTTTATACTTACTGTTCTTGCTGTTTGTTGTTAGGGATAAAAGTCGGTTTATGATAAAGTACATGCACTTAAGATACAGACGACTTTCGATGTATTCCAGTTCTAGTATTTAGTTCTGTTTCTTTCTGCTGTAAAAGTCTTTAGGAAGTTGCCTGTTCAAAAACAAGGAATGTGGTGTGCCCGGAAATTGAAAATGAAGTAAAAACAGTGTCTCAGTCACTTGTTTTTAATAAATTATTGGTGGAAATTTGAAGTCAACGCAAGGAATGTTACTATTAATATATGTAGTAGACTTTCAACTTTGCAATGAACCATAGACCCCTCTATAGGGGGTGCTGCTTCGAGGCGCGGCTTGCATCCCTCGCCAGAGCAGGGGGTCGGGGCGACCGTCTTGGCTCCAGACATCGCCGCAGAGCGTGTCGCAGCTTGCTGGCGGCGGAAATCCATGAGGTAGCCGCAGCTACGCGAGTTTGCGCCGTGTGAGCCACGTAGTTCGCGCGTCTGAAAGACATCCCTCGTGGCTTGGGGCGATTTCGAGTGCCATGCGCTGCCGCGAACTTCAAGCACGCGACGGCGTTCTTGCAAACACTCTCAGTGTGCCGCATTTTCTGGCACTTGTAGCACTTCACCTTCTTCTGAGTACGCTTCGGCTGTCGTTTGCGGCCACGGTTGCTCCCTATCGCGTCGATGAGGAGCTCCAGCGCGGCTGCCAGCTTGCTTCCCTTGCGTCCAGCCGTATCTTGCGGCTAGTGGCGTAGACGAGCGACGGTAACGAAGTGCTGACAACAGAGTACTCCCCGGTTCCTTTTATACTGGCGAGCCAGCCTCTAGTGACATCTAGTGGTCAGTTCCGCTTTACATAGGGGTGTCCGTATACTTTTGATCAGATACTGTTCCTTCCTCCAGGGGCCCTACTCTGTATCTTTCGGTCGCTCTGCCGATCTGATCGGTAGGCGAGCGCACCGATCGGAGTTGTTTTCGAAGGGAAAGCAATATGCCTCAGATCCGCGCATGTGCATGCTGCGCCACAGCGGCACGAACCCGAGGCGGCTAGCTGCCAACCTAGGTACACTATTATTCACAGTACCGAAAAGTGTGGTTACAGTACGTAGCACTGTTCAAATTTCACTGACCACGTGCTTCCACGAATGCATGATAACGATAGGATATTGACTGTGTTCTGGAAACTGTCGTAAATGTCACATTATGTCACTTTATTCTCATTCACATCGACGTCCTGTTTTGCATTTTACGTTTTGGAATATGTGTTAGGAATCGAGTGTAGTGCCACGTTGTAAAAATACATCCATAGAAACACCCGAAAAATTCGTCATTTTTTCTGTTTTCCGTCGTTACTTAGTTGCTTTAGAATTCACGGAGGTACGTTCCGTCTAAGCAACTAATTGAAGGCAGTTTGTTTATTGTCATACGCGTTTCACTTCTTTTATTTGTGGTGATGCTATACAAATAAAAGAAGGGAAACGCGTATTGCAATAAACAAACTGCCTTCAATTTATTGTATAGATGGAACATACCTCCATGAACCCGAAAAGTCGTTTAAGAGAGTGTCAAAGAATAAGAAGATGCATAGAATGTGGTTGTAACTCGCTCCTAGAAATCAAAATGATGAAATAGCCTACTTCCCTTTAAGATACATCAATGATTTGATTCTCAAAAACAAAATTTAAAAAACGCTTTTCGAGGGCGTGTGGCGAGTGCAGCTATTGAAGTTCGTTGTAGTTTATAACATGCATCTCATGAATAAAAATGTTTCTTATATAGTGGTATAGTCTAAAAATATTATGGTGGGTATCTTTCATCTCTGTCTGCTGTTCTTAAGGATTCGATCGCAGATAAATATTTGTAACAAGGAGGCGTATAAAGACGATTACTGTTAGTTTCATTCGCAGTAATTTAAGTTGTGCTCTTAGAGTCCTTTCTGATCACACGTTCGGAAACCGCTACGTATTCAGAAAAAAAGTGAATTATTTGTAACAAGGAATAATATAGATATCTTTGTCAGTTGTTTCACGCATGACAATTTCATCTCTAATTTCTTACACATATGGAAGTCATGAAATCGAAGACATTCATTACTGAGAAAGCGCGCTCTTACGTGTAAGTTACAACGAATATTTCAGAAAAGTACTTAACTTTGACGATTAACGAAGTCTCAGAATGTGTTACAAACACAAAGAGGAAAAAAAGTATGTTTGTAGCCAGCGGTTTGCGAACCCACGACCTCTGACGCTGCAGTTCGTTGCCTTACCCGCCTTTTTTCCCTTCTTTTTAATTTTGTTCGTTCTTGTTCGTTGAATTAGGTCACTCAGTTTTTTTTTTTTTTATTATTATTACAGAGACCAGGCAGCTCTCTGACCGAACACGCTGAGCTACCGTGCCGGCCGCTTGGATACTACAACTCGGATGCCTCAGCGCTTTGGATATTTGATGATAGCACATTCTACAGCTCGTTCGTTTCTAAAAGATTTTTTTCAGTGGGTTGCTTGAATTCGTCCGAGCCGACTGTGCTCTGCATCCCCACCCTCGCTCCCCCGCTCCCCTTTCGTTCATAAAATGTTTACACTCTGAAGCGTTTTCAGCTGTTCTATGATTACCTTCCAACTGTAACCTTTTTAAATTCTGGAAACAATTATATAACGATTGATTTGTTGGTTGATTTTGTAACAGTAGTTATCTTAATTTGGGGAATAGTTACGTGCTTCTCAGGCAGACAGTATTTACTTATAATGATGGTTTGCATAATGTTTCAACAATATGCGTAATTCAGAGGTAATCACATTGGAATGCAGCTAGCATTCGTGATTTTGTACTATGAATCTGTACACAAAGATGGCTCACTTGTGGAACGGCGACATATCATGTCTTCAAATTCTACAGCAAGGAAGATGTTCATTTATTTCCCTCTCTTCTGTTGTCATTTGTTTCCTTCTGTCACGTTGTCCAGGTGTCACACTACTACTTCCACGACACTGGTTGAAGCCGTTGATAAATAAGTACCGAGATGGTTGACGTCTATTGGGATATCTTGCCCCAGAAACCGTACAAGCACGAACTTTATTTTTCCTACACTTTCCATACACCATGAGCATGTCGTCTTTTTCTGAGTTGGTAAATCCCATCGTCCACTCACGACCTACTGCTCAGACAGTCACACCGTAACTGACTAGCAAGTCACAATGCGCTCAAGGAACGCACGAGCACACTGTAAGCAAACGTAACAGCATCGTACCTAGCAACTACGCAGGTTGAATGGCACAAACAAGTGTCTGTGTGAAAAATTTCAAAATATGATACCTCTTAAACGACTCGCACTAGAAACCTGCAAAAAACACCACTGACATTCTACTTTATCCTCCTTTTATTTGTTAATGTCAATAGGCACTGTTCCATTTAAAAAAGTGTATGTTTGCACAAAAATAGTACACTGGACTCGTGTTCGGGAGGACGATGGTTGAAACCCGCGTCCGGCCGTGCTCATTTACCTTTTTCGTGATTTCCATAAATCGCTAAAGGCAATTGTCCGGATGTTTCCTTTGAAAGGGCACCGCCGATTTTCTTCCCCATTCTTTCCTAATCCGAACTTATGCTCCGTCTCCAATGACCTCGTTGTTGACGGGGCATTAAACACTAATATCCCCCTCCCCCTCCTCCTCCTCAATATGAGCTCCTGATTAGCAATCCATTCTGTGAAAACTGCACATCTATAGCACTTTCCATTTCCGCAATATCTGGCGTGCACGTTTTAGGTTATTCACCCTAAACACACACACACACACACACACACACACACACACACACACAAACACACACATACACACAGTTGAGAATGTATGAAGGGCTTATTTCAATAGTGCTACAAGTCCATTTTTGTTCATTCTGAGATACAGAGTCCTAAAGTTAAATGAGCGATGAAAAATCTGCAGTTGAGATACCAGAAATATTCAAGTATATATACTTAACTTTAGGACTCTGTATCTCAGAAGGAACAAAAATGGACTTGTACCACTATTGAAATAAGCCCTCATATGTCGTACTTATTTACTAAAAGTTTTTCGTGATTAATTTCATAGACGCAATACTATTTGTAAGAAGGCCTCCCAAAAGCAAATATGTACATAAAATTAAAAATAAATAAATTTATTTTCATAATAAATAAAAACATGACCCTTCTTAAGGTCCTCTTGAACAAGTGGACCCCCAACCCCCCCACCCCCACCCACCCCCTCGTTCGACAAAATCCTTGCCAGACCATTTTGACTGAAAGTCGCTGTAACAAAGGCACTGCAGTGTAGTATTCATACGCCGATACCAGGCAGTGACTTTCAATTAAAATGCCCTTCCTTGTACAGGTATTACATAATGTTTGTAAGAGTACAGGTTGTGACGCAGGAACAACGACATATGACAGTTTGGGTCGGGCCCTCAGTCTTGCAGGTGTGGCCAAAGCAGTAAAAGCTACTGCTCCCGTAAAGCAGGAAATGCGGGTCCGACTACCGGTCTGGCACACATTATCAGTGTCGTTATTCCCTTATACAGTTGATGGTTGTCCGAAGGAACACTGTATAGTTCTTAACAACACAGGCACTGGAATAGCGTATACTACCGATCTTGTCGCCGATTTTCTTTCTTTTTTCTTCCTTTTTTTTTCGATTTAGAAGAAATCAGTAAACTCCCGTTTCTTTAAAGAGCCGAAGTCTCATGTACAAAAAAGCTTCAAACGTCTGATTATTTTACAACTGAATTAATGTTTGAAATATTTGACTTCAAGCAAGTAAGCAGAAAAAGTTTAGAAAACGTTTGAAATTATGTTAAAAGTTTATTGGAAGTCGCTAAATGCTCTCATTATCAAATACTGGATGAATACACTCTGGATAATTTGCCCTCCATTTCTTAGCAAAAGCTAGTTATTCTCGCATCTAAATGTTTATGACGTCACAGCGCCTAAACTATGCGTCGTACTATGATATAATTTTGCATAGTATGTGTGGATATTGACTGTAAGCTATGTTTCAATTAGAGACGGTAGTAAAGTAGTGATAAATTAAAACGCCACGCCTAATACTGAAATCTGACTGCATGAACAGCGAAAATATAGTAAGCGATAAACTTTTTTCCTTTCATCATTTTGTGCAGGAGTGTCAGCGAGAAAAAGTTTTTATGGGTAAAAGTTGTTGGCACTCGCTATGTGCTCTCATTCTCAAATACTTGACAGATGTAGTACGGGTACTTGCGTGCTGTCAGTTACACTGTCTAAAACACACACACTAATGAAATGTTGCTTTTTGAATAATTAATAGGATATGCCCCAATCGTTACAAAAAAAAAAAAAAATGGATCTGAGCACTATGGGACTTAACTGCTGAGGTCATCAGTCTCCTAGAACTTAGAACTAATTAAACCTAACTAACCTAAGGACGCCACACACATCCATGCCCGAGGCAGGATTCGAACCTGAGAGCGTAGCGGTCGTGCGCTTCCAGACTGTAGCGCCTAGAACCGCTAGGCCACCCCGGCAGGCCCAATCGTTACATTAAGGCCAAAGTACATTTAGAGTAAATTTTCTCTGTGTAAATAAATTTGTAAAGTAAGGAGAAAAGGGCACGAATTAAAGTAAGCAACGCATTTTTTTTTTTTTTTTTTTGCTGTTCTAATAAAGAATGTTTCAGAGAAATGTTTATATATCGAAACTGTAAGCCGTAATTTGTTTTTGGATAATATAAAAGCACGAGTTGTGAGCTCTCTCTCTCTCTCTCTCTCTCTCTCTCTCTCTCTCTCTTTTCAATGGCTCCTTCACAAAAGTGTGTCGCTCTCGTATCTGTAACTTTTGGTTAAATAATTATGCTAGCCGGCCGCGGTGGTCTAGCGGTTCTAGGCGCGCAGTCCGGAACCGCGCGACTGCTACGGTCGCAGGTTCGAATCCTGCCTCGGGCATGGATGTGTGTGATGTCCTTAGGTTAGTTAGGTTTAAGTAGTTCTAAGTTCTAGGGGACTGATGACCACAGCAGTTGAGTCCCATAGTGCTCAGAGCCATTTGAACCATAATTATGCTATTTTAATTACAATAGCCGCGGTTGAATTAAGAATCTACCTTCCTTTTCCATTAATTCCACATCACAAATTATTATGTTGCATTTTAAAACTTTTTCAAGCTGCGGCGAAGGACAGTTGCCGACGAATTGTTTGGTGGCCACAGCCGAACGCTACGAGTTCAGTCGACGTTTACTTTATCAAACTTTTATTTCGGCGTCCTTGAGATCTCTTTTAACGGTCTTTTCTATCAGTGTCCTGGCAATGTAATAACGCAAACTGCGTAATTTTGAGATCGGTCACTGGCCTCTAAACAATGCCGTCGGTTAACGTTTCCTTCAGTCTGAGTGAAATCTGGTGCTGGTTGGCGGAATATAATTTCATTATCAACAAGTAAAACTTTCTATGCACCATTTTACCATTTCAGAAACTTTGCCTCCAGCAAAGGCGGTAAATATAATATTACAATATTTTTTAAATACCAGTAATATTTTACACAGTTGCTAATACTTGTCTTATCGTGTTAAACTTTTAACATTAGGTTATACTTCTTAATGAGTACATTATGACAGCATTCATAACTTTTAAATTCTGTCAATAATTACGCCAAAATTGAAAATCAAATTTTTGTTGTCTGTGGAAGCCATTGGATAAGCAGTGTTCAACAGGTCCTGGTTTAGTAATGTAGATACCAGTTATTTCAGAAGGTATATGTTCGAGTCTTCAACCCAGAAGATTACATTTTAGCATCTAGTATTTCGACACTTTGACTTATCTTCACGAGTTTGCTTCTTACACTGCAACCAGAGATGAAATTGTGACAAAAGCTTCAGGAAACTGTCATTTAGTAAGTTTCACAGACTCACAGACAGGAAAGTAATAAGAAAGTACTCGTTATCAATAGCACACACCACTTTTCTTTATGACATTTCGGCAATAAAGAGCGCCTTCGTCTCTACAAGCAGACTGCTGGACTGCCATTTGCTTATAACAATGTCGACAGATTATCTCGTGTTTATAGGAGAAGTGTCAATACACGACTTCCTGGTCACGACCCTCCTCGAGGTCTTTCGAAGACTTTCCTGAGAAACAATTCCCTGAAGACCAATGGCACCGGCGCCAGTTTGTTGTTCTGTGCCTCTCGTCGATAACGTTTCGGCCACCCCGCCAGTCCTCAACAGCCACAAACAACCAATTCAAAATTAATGACTAATCTGAGACTGTGCTGTTCATGTACGCACTCACGCTGTGTAAACACTCTGTTGGTTCTTTCTGCTCCATAGCTACAACAACACATTTTACCCGTTATCCTACGTGTTGCTTGCCTGGCTTCTTTATAACGTATCACGCGAAGGCGTGGTTGCACACTTATGTTATTGCTATTTCCGTGTTTGTCACATGTCACTGTCATTTTCGCTTTCGACACGGTGAGAATACAGGAACTGCGGCGACGGTTTGGAAAGTCTGATTAAGAAAACAGAAGTTTTTGTCCAAGACGGAAAAGTGTTTCTCATTTTGTGGGTCAAGTGATTTCATTTATGTATCTTTGGCATTTATATTTATTCTTCAGGTAGAACTCATTGAGCCTTCCTGTCTCTTGTGGCGGTGCTGGCCATTGTGACTTGTGCGAGGCAGGCGACAGGAGCGAGCGACAGTGAAGGGCAGCTTGTGTTGACTCGCTGGTTCATGTTATAGTCGCCAGTGTGACGGTTTGACTCCAGCATTCCTTCCCGTGTCTTGGCCAGTTTTCCGCCGAGGTATCGGAGTTCCTTGCCTTATTCCAGTGTAAATTGGTGATCGTTAAATTATTTTGGGGTGCGACTATTTTTCAGTTAATTCGGGGTCGGGGAGTGTCTCTCCTTCACTGAGCAATTCTGTAACTCAAGCCTGGGTTTTAAGGGAGATTGTTTTATGCTTATGTTTTTAAAAGTTTCTTATTTTATTTACAATGTAATTGTTTTTCTATTGTCTCTCGTGTTAACCTAGTTGCTTATTGTAATTGATTGTGCTTCCTTGTCAATCATTTCCCTGTTAGGATAAACTGAGTTATTCACTTAAGTTCTTGTAATTGCTCTTTTGATATTAAACAGTAAAACCATGAGCAAAATGGTTCAAATGGCTCTAAGCACTATGGGACTTAACATCTGAGGTCATCAGTCCCCTAGACTTAGAACTACTTAAACCTAACTGACTTAAGGACATCACACACATCAATGCCGAGGTAGGATTCGAACCTGCGACCGTAGCAGCAGCGCAGTTCCGGACTGAAGCGCCTAGAACCGCTCAGCTACAGTGGCCGGCAAAACCATTGAGCACTTGAACTACTGTTAACCTAGAACTTTTCTTAAATCTCTTTGCTAGACCGATCCACCTGTTCTGGAAGTTCTACATGTGGAACTATATCACCATGTAACAAGTTTTATTCATTGTGTTTACTGGTTGTTTAAAAGTTGCTTCTTTGCCTTAAAGCAGACTTGCAGTTATACTGGGGAAGAAAAATTGTGTCACGAAATTTTAAGCCTGGATAGTTGATGCCAGTAGGAACCAAAATTACTCATGTTGTGTAGGTCGACAACGCACAATATTTAAACTACGGAAACTTGGCGCGGCGCACTCCGATTGGCTGCGGGATTGCCCTGTTGCCATATGCTCTGGACAACGCATAACCGCGAATACTATGCATGCCGGAGACCGCGATGTATCCAAGGCGGTCCGCACGCTCGGTGGTAGCGCGCCAGCGTTCCACTCTAGGGGCCTGGGCGTGAATCCGCTGGGGTCCCGACACAGCCATTTTAGTTTCATGATAAGACATACCTGGAACAAACTCGTCAACAGCTGTTAGGTCGCGTACAGCAAGTCTTTTACAAATTGTGTCGGCCCTGAAAAGGACCTTTTCTGTAGCTAGGACATTGTTTATTTAAGGATACAGGGTACTTACAAATGGTGGAAAAATCGAAATTTTCTTATGACTTTGTTAAATTTTATGGTCTTTCCTGATTACATTGATATATACGTTATGGGGTTTCAAATGATAAATGACCTATTTTTAAAGTTACGGTCATGTATGCCACCACACCCCCTTTATTTCTGTTACAGAAACCAGTATTATTTCGAAAAGAACTGTGAACTTTCTGTTTCCAGCGATTATACGTATGATACATTGTATATGTTGGTAACAGTGCAGGTTTCTAGTGTCTGTAAATGATTATCTTTACTAGTATTTACTTTTGTTTTGCTGAAGCAGTTTGCTCACATGTTACTGAATGTTTGTTGCCTAAGAAATATCAATATTCATTCGTATATTGAACATATGCAGGGACCTTTAGAGATTTGCATGTACTATATGTAACTGGAATACGTATGTTCTCACTTAGACCTAGTGACTCGTGCACTGATTTAGCAGTCAAGTAGCTCTTGAACAGACACCCTTTCACGTACACCTCAAGCACAACATCAGTTGTATACATATCAATTTCATTCTGCATACTATGAATGTCATTAAATAAAAAAAGAAGTTATGAACTGTAACTCGTCTGTCTATGCTGCTTTTACTGGTGGGCCTACTTGAACTAAATCTAATGTTCTGTAATAAGCAAAGACATCGAACTCCATATCTGTTACATATAGATTTCTCATTCAGAGATTAAAATATCATGTGTGAAATATTGTCACTGATACTATAGCATGTGATCGTTAATTTTTCATGGTCACGCTTCTGCCTACGATGATATATTTGTTAAATCTACTCCAACAACAGGTAGAGTACTGTAATGAACATAAACATAGAGCGCCGCATCATTTACATATATTAAGCTATCGTGCAAAAGATGTCAGCATTTGCTACCATATTCACATCTGTTTTCTGAATGTACTTTGTGCCTGCTTGAACTAGAGAATAAGCTACACCATAAGCACTTCACATAGATAAGCTTTGAATTCCCAAATACACATCAAATTTTGTAATGGGATGCATGTGTTCTCATGAAAATCTCAGAAACTATACCATGAGCTCCACAATATTTTTCAATAATGTGCTGTTGGGTTACGCTAACAAGTCAACTCATAATTCTTTAATGAATGTGCTGTACTTAGACCACAGGCACTGCATCATTGACTCATAAAATTAGTGTACTTCATTTTTATGGTGTGAAGAATACAATTATATGAACCCAGTAGTATTTCATGGAGTGATTTTGCATAATCCATAGCTATGACCCATAATTGTCTTGTCATTGTCAGGACTTTTGAAATGGATCTGTGTTGATAAATAATCTGAACAATGTTAATGTAAACTTATTTTTAAAAATGAGTTTATTTTAAATTTACATGTAATGGATGACGAATATTTCATTGTAAATTTTGCTTTTAAAAATTATTGTATATTTTCAAAATATTATGTTAAATTTGCAATTTTAAATATTACATAAATTGTCTTAAAAATAATTTTGAGATTGTAGAGAAGACATAATTGCAGTTCGGCACATGTTGTATTTT
The DNA here is from genome assembly GCF_023898315.1 of Schistocerca nitens. Lineage (NCBI taxonomy): Eukaryota > Metazoa > Arthropoda > Insecta > Orthoptera > Acrididae > Schistocerca > Schistocerca nitens. The sequence goes on from NC_064615.1 coordinate 510,237,966, forward strand.
TATCGATTATTGGACACCACTATGTAGACAACTGTGTACTTGGTGAACTGTGAAAATATTGTACTAGGTAATATTCCACTGTGGCGCCAATCGATTAGTGTATGCTGGCACATCGCACACCATTTTGTATGTGTTAATTGTCTGTTTTGTTTGTGACATGGCTGTTCCTTGCCATTTTTTTGACACATCACTATGTGACTTTCAGTGCTACAACAAGCATGTGTATGTAATAGTCGTACAGGGTATGTTCTGACACTGAAGTAGGTACACATGGTTGCATGAAATCGTATATTTTCAAGCCCCCTTGACTTTGGATGTTTGTTTTCGTAAGTTTCAGATTCGATGACAGCCATAATCTGTAGAAAACTGACATAGTAATAAAAAGAATTGCTAACGATCTTGGCAAACTTGATTCAAAAATGTTTCAAATCTCAAAACTGCAGATATAGAGGTGTACATAGTTTATATTTATCTATGATCTTAGGTTGCTGCAGCCAGGTCAGGTTGGGACACTAACTATAATTCTCACCGTCAGTCACATGTGACCTCTCAGCAGTCGTTTTAAGTGCCTCACATAGTAATGAAGCGTGTCTCATGAAGCCTCGCAGCAAGTTTTCCACTCTAGGAAGAGCACTCCCAGCACTCTGAAAAACTTGCTATGGGCTTGTCCTAATATGTGACTGGACAGTTCTGATTTTTCTTCCGACAAGTAGAATAAGATAACATTTTCATAGCTGTTCCACATTGCCCTCTTTCCCATACAAAAGGATTCACATATTCACTATGAAAGTTCCTCATGGATGGTGGTGGTGGTGGTGTGCTGGGGCTTATGGGCGCTCAACATCGAGGTCATCAGCGCCCTGACACACATTAAAAGAAACGAATGTGGACAGACCTAAGAAAACTAAAGCACACACTCAAACAAAGCAGGAAAAGAAGGAAAATGCTACCTAAGAAAGTAAAACCTAAGGAAAGGGGAAACATAACAACAAGAATGTCACAGGAAATTGTTATTGGCTGGCCACTTACATAAAATATGGGCGAGCTTGTCACACAGTGAGCAAATTAAAATCCTCTCCCTAAAATCTTTGTAAAAACATTTGACAGGGCACAGAACTTTAAAACTTTAGCCACATTCGTCCGAGTGTTGCCTAAAAGAGATGGCAGGTCCGCTGGCAAGTCAGCCGCGACCCGCTGGTCAGAAAATAAAACGCAATCCAATAAAACGTGGCGCACAGTGACCTGGACGCCGCAAGCACCACACATTGGAGGGTCCTCTCGCCGGAGAAGGAAGCCATGCGTCATAGGGCTGTGGCCTATTCGAAGCCGAGTGAGGAGAACCTCGTCCCGTCGATGGGGCTGAAAGGAAGTACACCACACACGCGTTGTGGTCTTGACTATACGGAGCTTATTGTCAGTCACTTCCAGCCACTCATCCTCCCACCGACGCATGGCCCGTGAGATCAACAGCGAGGTGAGTGCGTGCAAGGGGATAGCACACTGAGATACTAAGCATTCCAGGGTTATCTAGACTTACGTTTAGCATCCCACACATCTTCAGGCTCCATGTCTTTGTCGATTTATGTTGTCTTTGAATAGCACCAGTATTGTGCAAATGCAATGTGTTTTTTCACTCGACGTTTTCCAATGGACTATTTGGATAAAGATAAATTAATTAGTGCTAAGTTCTTATTATGCAAAGTTACTGTACTATTTGCATAGCGAGTTAAAGCGGAAATAAACTAGATTATCCTTTTTAAAAAAAAAGGCTCCCTTACACCAGAACAATGGGCTCGCTTACACTTCAGCTATTGTGATGATAAAAATTTATGGTCTGATTGTCGATATAGTTCTCCCACCAATCCTCATTGGCTCCATGTTGCTTCATAAAAACAACTACCCCAGCCCGGCCCTGGCCCCAGCCCCGGCCCCAGTCCCGGCCCTGCTATCGGTCACCTAAAGCATATCCCCATTTGGCCTCAACCCCTGCTCGATGATCCTACTGAGCCTCTTATCCTCAGTGTCTTTTTCCCCACCCTCACTATCACGTGTGCCAACATATATGCCTGTCCTGCTGTTCCCATCTCCTATGACTTCCTCTCCCATACTGACTGCACCTTCTCCATCTACATGATTGCCACAGACCTTAACATTCATAGCCATGACCCTGTTATCCTCTGGTGATGGCATCAGTTCCTTTCCACCCTCCAAGGCGACCTTGGTCCCTCCCTCAGCATACCCGTACTGACAGTAACACCACCCCTAATGATGTCCTCACTTCCCCTAACATCCTTGGGCGTATCACCTGGGAAGTCCTTGATACCATTGGCAGTGACCACCTCCCTGTCCTCACGAACTCTTTTGCCCCCCCCCCTCTCCCCCAGGTCCCCGCTCCATCGCCCCTCCTATAGTCTTTCATGACTACTGCCATACGCAACTGGAATGCCTACTGGGAATCCATCGATACCCAGGTTAGAAGCACCCCCTTCCCTTCCACCACCCTGATTACCTCGGTCACGTGTCGTCCTTCCTCCAGAAAACCATCTCTGACTGTGGCAGCCCACGTTTCGACCGAACCTACCCACCTCACCATCCCACCCTTCCTCCACATCCCGTACTCCTCCATGAATCCTGTCAGCTCTACTGTTCCTCCCTCCGCTCTCGTGACTGGGACACAATCCTCTGCCACCGGCAATTACGAAGTCACAGTCACAACCTTCTGACAGCAAAGAAACGCTGGGAAATCCTAAGAAATATTGGTCCTACGTCAAAGTGGTAGGATCAAAACAAAATCTCCAGACACTCTGCGACCATAATGGTACTGAAACAGAGGATGACAGACTAAAGGCCGAAATACTAAATGTCTTTTTCCAAAGCTGTTTCACAGAGGAAAACTGCACTGTAATTCCTTCTATAGATTGTCGCACATATGAAAAATGGTAGAAATCGAAATAGATAACAGAGTGATAGAAAAACAATTAAAATCGCTCAAAAGAGGAAAGGCCGCTGGACCTGATAGGATACCAGTTCGATTTTACACAGAGTAGGCGCGAAGGAACTTGCCCCCTTCTTGCAGCAGTGTACTATAGGTCTCTAGAAGAGCGTAGCTTTCCAAAAGATTGGAAAAGGGCACAGGTCATCCCCGTTTTCAAGAAGGGACGTCGAACAGATGTGCAGAACTATAGACCTAAATCTCAACTCCTCCACCTACTGGTCCATCTTCCACAGCCTTACTGGTAGCCATCCTGCCCCGCATTACCCACTCCTCCATGATAGTCGCCCCTTCCTTGACAACCTCAGTAAAACAAAATTGTTAAGGCTTTCGTGGCCACTTGTTGACAAACTGCCTATTGGCTTCTGTCTCGGGTTCTTCGGCCGACGTTCATCTAATGATTTTTCTGACGTTTCGCCAGCACGAGTGGCTGGCATTGTCAAAGCTTCACCCTCCATTGCCGACCGGCAATGGAGGGTGAAGCTTTGACAATGCCAGCCACTCGTGCTGGCGAAACGTCAGAAAAATCATTAGATGAACGTCGGCCGAAGAACCCGAGACAGAAGCCAATAGGCAGTTTGTCAACCTCAGTAAAGCTAACCATTTTGCTTCACGCCCCTCCAAATGCTTCTCCATACCTGATAACCCCCACTTTCATTACTTCCTCTTCCTCAATGTTCTTGATGACACTGATACCGCTGTCCCACCACTTGCTCCCAGCTTCGAGTACCTGGACCATTTACCACCCTCAGAATTGAACACTCCTATCACAGCACAGGCCATTAAACTCATCCTCCGTTCCAAACGCAACATCGCCCCTGGTCATGATTGTATCACCTACTGCCACCTCAAGGAATACCCTCTCTCCTTCCTGGCTGACCTTGCCACCCTGTACAACACCACCCTCTTCATTGGCTTTACCTCAACTTGTGAAAGACCTCCCATATCCCGTTGTTCCTTAAACCCAACAAAGCCCCCTTCTGACACCTCCGCCTATCGCCCCATATATCTCACCTATGAGTTCAGGAATGTCTTCAAGTCCATCCTCTCCTGCCATATACATCACCACCTAACTCAATGCCACTTCCTCCCTCTTGCCCAGTGTGGTTTCTGGTCCTGCTTCTATGCTGATCACCAGATCCTTAACCTTACCCATCTTCTCTCTCTCCAGCTTAATTCCCGTGGCTCTACTATTTTTGTTTCCTTCGACCTCTAGAACGCCTATGACCATGTATGGCATTCCAGGCTCCTTTTCGAGCTCCAGACCTATGCCCTTTCTATCAACTTCATCCATCTCATTGCTACCTTCCTCTGACACCGTCCTTCCTACGGTTCATACGATCAAACATGTTTTGAATGACATATCTACTAATTTGTATCAAAAGGTAGAGTGCCGCAATCAGGCTTACGGAATGGTTTTGAAAATGAGTAAGTTGGAAACGGCAATAATGTGTTTCGCATGGAACAGAATCCTAGAACGCTTGCAAGCGACTAGCATTTCGCTGCAGTCGTCTGATCAAGATCTGAGCACCGGATATTCACTTTACAAATCCTTACATGAATGTATCCAAGCAGTGAGGTTCATATTTTCAGAAATTGAGACAAAAGCCAAATCCCTGACTAGCTGTGAAGAATATCAACAACAAACTTCAAGACGACATGAGCGAAATACTAAGTACGACCATTTTAGTTGGTCAGCTACACTCGATGAAGTTGTAGAAAATCAAACACCTGGAGAACTGGTACAGTTTGCTGAGCTGCTGAAAAGGGATATCGCGGCTGTCATTGACAGAAAAATTTTGCAATTACAAATTTACAAATTTTTAATGGAAAATTCGTTAGGATCGTGTTTTCCAAATGTAGAAATAGCCTTACTTATTTACTTATCTTTAATGATCACCAACGGGAGTGAAGAACGTTCTTTTTCAACGTTAAAGCGCAGTAAAAATGAATTAAGAAATATGATGAGAGAGGAACGTCTAAATGATCTCAATATAATGAACATTGAATACGATTTGCTCAGAGACATTGATCTAACTTGTATTATCTCTAAATTTGCCGAAATTAAATTGAGAAAAGTTTATTTGTAACAATCTTGTTTTATTTTATATCCTAAACCATACGACCTAACAAACCAAGGACCCTTTGTCAGAATTTGCTTAATCCGACACTGTCCAGAGTATTGGTTTCGTAGCACGTTCGTTCTCAGAATTCATATGCTGGTATGCAAAGTTCTGTGAGCTGTCCTGTGGGTAAGTCAGGTAAGTTTCACAGGTGTGAATGGATTTCCAGGTCGTACAACCAAGATACGTCTGCTAAGCACTATATCCACGCACCACTGTTAGACTAGTGTCCTGATCCACGCACTTTGCATTTTGTACATTGTTGGTCAGAGTTTGTGCGTGCTGTCGAGACTATCTCTCGTAGCATACCAATGTGTTTTATCTTGTTTGACACGAAGAAAGTAACAAGTCAAAATCACATAAAATATGGGTGGGAAAACTGAATAACTTACAAGCTCGTCGTACACTAAACAAACAGAAGAAGAATAAGAAACCTGTAGGATCTTTAAAAAACTGCATCCAGTCAGTTGTGGCAACGGCGAAAAGTGCCTTGAAGCAGAAGCAGTAAGTGGCTCGAAACAGCATATCCAGACACTCCAGGATGATGATGGCATTGAAACAGAGGATGACACGCGTAAAGCTGAAATACTAAACACCTTTTTCCAAAGCTGTTTCACAGAGGAAGACCGCACTGCAGTTCCTTCTCTAAATCCTCGCACAAACGAAAAAATGGCTGACATCGAAATAAGTGTCCAAGGAATAGAAAAGCAACTGGAATCACTCAACAGAGGAAAGTCCACTGGACCTGACGGGATACCAATTCGACTCTACACAGAGTACGCGAAAGAACTTGCCCCCCTTCTAACAGCCGTGTACCGCAAGTCTCTAGAGGAACAGAGGGTTCCAAATGATTGGAAAAGAGCACAGGTAGTCCCAGTCTTCAAGAAGGGTCGTCGAGCAGATGCGCAAAACTATAGACCTATATCTCTGACGTCGATCTGTTGTAGAATTTTAGAACATGTTTTTTGCTCGAGTATCATGTCGTTTTTGGAAACCCAGAATCTACTCTGTAGGAATCAACATGGATTCCGTAAACAGCGATCGTGTGAGACCCAACTCGCTTTATTTGTTCACGAGACCCAGAAAATATTAGATACCGGCTCCCAGGTAGATGCTATTTTTCTTGACTTCCGGAAGGCGTTCGATACAGTTCCGCATTGTCGCCTGATAAACAAAGTAAGAGCCTACGGAATATCAGACCAGCTGTGTGGCTGGATTGAAGAGTTTTTAGCAAACAGAACACAGCATGTTGTTATCAATGGAGAGACGTCTACAAACGTTCAAGTAACCTCTGGCGTGCCACAGGGGAGTGTTATGGGACCATTGCTTTTCACAATATATATAAATGACCTAGTAGATAGTGTCGGAAGTTCCATGCGGCTTTTTGCGGATGATGCTGTAGTATACAGAGAAGTTGCAGCGTTAGAAAATTGCAGCGAAATGCAGGAAGATCTGCAGCGGATAGGCACTTGGTGCAGGGAGTGGCAACTGTCCCTTAACATAGACAAATGTAATGTGTTGCGAATACATAGAAAGAAGGATCCTTTATTGTATGATTATATGATAGCGGAACAAACACTGGTAGCAGTTACTTCTGTAAAATATCTGGGAGTATGCGTGCGGAACGATTTGAAGTGGAATGATCATATAAAATTAATTGTTGGTAAGGCGGGTACCAGGTTGAGATTCATTGGGAGAGTGCTTAGAAAATGTAGTCCATCAACAAAGGAGGTGGCTTACAAAACACTCGTTCGACCTATACTTGAGTATTGCTCATCAGTGTGGGATCCGTACCAGAACGGGTTGACGGAGGAGATAGAGAAGATCCAAAGAAGAGCGGCACGTTTCGTCACAGGGTTATTTGGTAACCGTGATAGCGTTACGGAGATGTTTAATACACTCAAGTGGCAGACTCTGCAAGAGAGGCGCTCTGCATCGCGGTGTAGCTTGCTCGCCAGGTTTCGAGAGGGTGCGTTTCTGGATGAGGTACCGAATATATTGCTTCCCCCTACTTATACCTCCCGAGGAGATCACGAATGTAAAATTAGAGAGATTAGAGCGCGCACGGAGGCTTTCAGACAGTCGTTCTTCCCGCGAACCATACGCGACTGGAACAGGAAAGGGTGGTAATGACAGTGGCACGTAAAGTGCCCTCCGCCACACACCGTTGGGTGGCTTGCGGAGTATAAATGTAGATTTAGATGTAGATGTAGAAAGGCGTACGAAGATGTGTTAAATGCCTAGGATTCTCCTAATACCTAAGACATCTGGGAGAACTATCCCGTTTCTGTTTCCAGTCCTCCAAAAGTTTTAGGAGGTAGGACACATCACAGTAAACACAGAAGGAACACATTAAAAACATCGATTACCAGAATTTTAATGTTGACTTGTATTAAGACTCCTATTAGACCGCGCCCATAACACCATATCCATCCATCCATCCATCCTATTAGACCAAATATGGCAACATTACCTGCTATTTTATGATTTCTTTTAGAGTCAGATGCAGGACTGTCACTGGGAATGGAATGGAAAAGACTGGTGATGGCAGCCCTTGATAATATGAAGTACAAGGCAACAAACGATTTGCGATACACAGAAATAGTAATCGGACTTTGTAATAAGAATGTGAGATTTTGAGGTTCGGCTTGCTGAAGCGCGACTGTGTATACAGATGTGTGCTGACAGTGCGCAGTCGACATGTCACCAAACCAAACACCTCCCAACATAGTTAAACAGCTGAAAGATAAACAAACTCTGTTTTCATGATTAAGTTAAGGAATATGGATCAACTGACTCCAAATAAAAACATAAATGTACTTGGATAACCTTATTTTATAACCAAAATTACAGAGAACAAGGAAATACTTCCTTACACGAAGATAGTCACAAGACAAAATGTAATAAGAAGAAGACTCTACATGCGTCAGTTACTTTGAAAAACATGAAATTACAAAAGCAATGCTAATCATTGCAACAATACAGATTACAATTTGATCTCTGTTATAGCAAGCTGTACTAATTTGTTGCAAAACATACAACGGCATTTCCAAAATCACTGAGAGGAACAATAAACTTCATCTAGGAGGTGGCCAGTCTGTGGAAATAGCTCCCGGCTTATGTGATATTGACGATTAAATGCAATTATAAAATGATCTGTAAAAGGATTTGTATTGCGTTCACACGTCAGTTCATTTAAAACCCAGATGAAAGCGACAAAATAGACAATATACATTAGCCAGGAAGGCTCAGTAGCGTCAATAATGGGTTTCTCAACGAGTCAAGTTTTGGTTAAGGACACCAAGAAAATTTTCGAGTTGGATCAATCAGTGGATATTTTACCTGTTAGTGTCATGTTTACCTGTTAGCATGATCAATGAATTTGTATCCCAATGATTGATTAATACAAACTATTTACATATTCGTGCCTACAGCAGGACCAGGATACAAATCAGTTGAGGTGCTGAGTGGCCCAGTATACCTCCTAGTGACTGTTCAGACATTTTAGACCACCTCAAGTTAACATGTTGAGCAGGGTGGGAATCTAGTCGAATTGCAGTGAAAGGAAATCGTGGTACACCTTCATTTGTAGCAGCGGCATGGCTGTGAAGTATAAAACCCATCCACACATCAGTCAGTACTCCACTCTGCAATGGAAGGACTATATGTAACACATCACAATTACAAGTTCCTTAAACTGATAGGATTGAAATCTTACAATGAGATCACTTGATACAATAATTCCACTTCAATATGAAAAACGAATCACTTGTCAGGAATATATCTCTCGCAAACCTTTTACTTTGTAATGTTTAATAATAACGACGAAATAAGGATTCTCATTCAACATCAAAATAATTTTAACAATTCCCAGCAGAAGTTCCCTATACTTGTGATAGAAGCGCTCCAGCAGAAACATCGCCACTTACACATATTGCCCTCACCTTCCTGTTTCAAGAAATACAGTACTAACTTAATGCCACTGAGGTTGACCGAACACGTCACTTTGGAATCACATCAACAATTAAAACTTACGAGTCTGCATAAATGTAGACCTGAATGCTTTATAAAATGCAGGAAGGTTCACAGACAGATCGCTAAGTTATCACCTTATAATGTGTATAATTCTGAAAATGTTTACAGGGTTCTTTGCGGATGTTAACCGCATTGATTATAAACGACAGACACGAAATGATTTTCGTCAAAGTGCTACAAATAATAATGCGTACATTCAAGAAGTGCAAGCAGCAAAAGAAAAAATTGTTTTAGATAAGTTGGTGTGGAAAGTACCCCACATAACCGTATCAAATGAGAAACATCTGAAACTTTAATGTGGACTGAATTCTAGAGTTCAGCTGTCATTAAATTTCCGATAACTTTACGAGTAGCCAGTTCTAAAGACAACATCCACACTGAGTTTGGCAACAAAGACAGCAGTTCAACTAGAGACACCTTGATTCGTTATTCTGGTGCTGCAGACAGACAGAAGAGAGATTGTGAATAAGGATTCCAGCGTATCCGAAAACTGTAAACCAACCAATGGAAAAATGTTCCTGAATTCTTTATATTACCTATACGATAATCTACAGCTTGAATGGAACAATGACAATATCGGTCTACTGTATGATATACACTCAAGATTTTGCTTTTCTTGCTTTGAGAGCAATGAATTTCGATGCATGTTTAGCCCGCAGAAGTTTAAAGAATTGTTGTCAGGTGTCGTGATCGATTGCTTGAAGCAAAGTGGTAGGTTTTTGTATTGAAGTTGAATCATCAGACAATTTCCCTCTAAGCACCGCCCCATTCTGATTATTGTTGCATATCATGTCATAAATTACTCAATGGGATTGCACAGCGATCGGTCTAAATAAAGATGTGCTGCTTGATACCCAAGGCACTCTATGATGGCCTATCAAAGTGCGATCATTATCATGGATGTGTAGGGATTCTACGAGAAGTGTGGACAATTTGTGTTTAAATATGTTGCATTTTCCAACAATGGACGAGTACTGACGACGTTCTCCACTACTGTCACTTCTTCCAGACCATTTAGAGCAGTACAGAGTGCCAAGACTCAACGCACAGCTGCTTTTGTCGATTCGCTTCCACCACAGAAAGCGATGGGATGATGACGAAGTGTAGGGTGAAGAAATGGTGACATTGATTTGAATCTATGGTCGTAAAGAGAGTATAGTTTATGTGAAAGGCCATGAAAAAATGTTGTGGTTGCATGACATTTTCAAAAGTGCATCAATAAGGAACCCTGAAGATCATAAATACACACCTATTCAAAGATCAGGAAAATGTATGATGGAGACATGAGTGGTTACATATGTTCTTCAGAAAATTTACAAAGGCTTTTAAGCTGCTTCACAAGTCCTTTTTTTTATATACATTCAGTTGTAACTGCACCATAGTGCACCACAGCAAATACCTGCTCTGAGCCACTATGCTTCCCACTATGACAGCATGCCATGGCTAATTCCTGTGTTGAGCTGCTACTGCAGCCAAAAGCGAGCACGGCTAATTCATGGATAGAGCTCTGAAGGTAATAGATGTGGAGTGCTGGACAGTAGCAGCCATATCTGTCTCATTATGGTCTATTCAGGCAGTCACAGGGCACTGGAGAAAGGACTTTTGTTTGATTAAGGGATGTGTCACATTCCATCACAGCCCACATTATGGACTAGCACACACACCTGCACTGAAACATAATAACAGCAAATGATAGTGCCCCTGTTAACGGTCAGCCACAAAGTGACCAAAAAAAATACTTTTCTTTGATTGACAGATGTTTTCCTTCTGACCACTGCCCGTGTGATGGCACAGTGCTTACTTCTGCACCCATATATATGACCGCTGGCTGATACAATTGCCATGGACAAGCTCTGACTCACTTGCAGTTGCTCATACAGGTTCCATACTGACTGTATGGAGATACACATACTCAATTCCTGATGACTGAAACAAGCAACGGTGTGTGGCTTGCTCCTATAAAGAAGGGCTGCTTTGGTGCAAAAGCTCATGCCTGTCTGAGTACTGACAGGAGTCACTTCTCCTCTTGGTTACTGAGTAGACTGGCCTGCACGAGCCTGGTGCTTCTCTATCATCCCCTTCCTGTCTGTGTACCTACTGAGTAGAATGGGCGGAGTGAGTACACTCTAGAGCTTCTCAACACGACGTGCTGATGTCCTGTCTTTCTGTATCCCGTACCTTGTCAGCATACTATGTGTGTGCATGAAACATGAACCGCCATACTGGAAGTGATGATTCCAGTAATAAGCGTCCCAGATTGGGATCCACTGATATGACAGATATGCAATAATTTCTGTCCATGTTGTTGTTGTTGTTGCTGTGTACATTTTACTTGCAACCTGATGATTCATTTCTCCTTCTGCCTCTTCTTCTGTTGCAGATGGGAGTGCACCATCAATCCAAATGAATGATAGTACACTGGAGTGTCTCATGGATCTTATTGCCACTCAGAGGATGTCACGTGGTCAGCTGGTGAACCTAGCAACAATACGTATTCATGTTCTCTCTCTCTCTCTCTCTCTCTCTCTCTCTCTGTGTGTGTGTGTGTGTGTGCGTGTTTTCCTGCGTGTGAATAATGCAGTTATCTAACGTAATGCTTTTCTTGTTTCTGCATGTGAATAATGCAATTAACTAATGTAATACTTTTTTCTGTTTCTGGAATTCTTCAATACCATTACCGCAATGGTGGTTGATGAGGTGCACCAAGCCCAATTCTTATTGTCTCCAAGCCTCAGTCTGTTCTTGAAACTGGAGGAGGAGAGCTAACACCCAGTACCTCTATATCAGATGTCCCAGTATTTGACCTGATGCCTTTCTCTAGTGTGAACTCATGGGAATGACTCTGGTCATCAAGGAATAAATATGTGAGTAGTGGCTCTTTCCACTCTTCCATCCTTCTACAATAATATGTTTGATACCCACTTGCATGCATTACTTATGTGAGAGTTTGCTTGTTTCTAGGTGCACTCGAGGATAATGATAAAGATGAATGGATTGATGTGGTAGCTGCTGAGTTGGAAGTACATGAGCGAATGCAGGCCATGACTCCATTCCCCAGTATTAGCTGGCGTAGGTTGATACAATCGTTAAAGTACAAATACATATGTTTCATTTCTTTCTATTCTACAATAATATTATTACTGACACATTTGCACACATATGTAACGTAAGTGAGATTTTGTTTGTTTCTAGGTGCTCACAATGGTAATATTGTGCTGGATGTTGGTCTGAAGGGTGAACTGAATAATATCTCACAATACATGACAGCCAATAATTATTTGTTTTTGCACATGAAACTTATCAATATTTTTTCTCTCTACACAGGTGTGATGGAGGACATATGCAGATGCAAGCTTGCAGCTGCAACTACAGCACCACCTTACCCAATGATGATGACGAAAATGTTGCTCCAGTCTGATCCATCAACAACGCTGCATTTGCCTCAGCCTGGTCCATCACCCTCAGTGTGGCAGGGACGTACAACTCCAGCACGTCTGTAATGGACTGGGCCATGCTCCTTGTGCCCTGGACCATCTCGCAGTCATTGCCATTGGACGTCACCACACCCTGCCTAGAAGGAGCAGTACCCTGATCGCTCTGTTACTCATCACCAGGTTAATTCTGTACCTGCATTGGATATCTCTGTGGTTGGTGGCACTTTTTGCATTATCAGCGTGTGACATAATCGCATAAGCTTGTGTTAACGATGTGAATGCTGGCTGCCAAGATCCTGAGACATTCCTTAACACTTTCGAAGGCATTTTGGAGAGCAAGCTATCCAGATTCATCAATGACCCACAGTGCCCTGCCGTTAAGTGTAAGACAGTTCTGTACTGTGAACTCAGGCACACACCCTCTCCCCCTGAAAGAGAGCAGTCACACTGTTAAGGAAAAGATAATCATCCACATTTGGGAGGCCAATGGCGTGATATCACAGGGTGAGTCAATAGCAGAGTGGTTCAGAACTTTTGCCAAGAGCATCATACTCGGCCATTTTTCTGAACTGAAGAGGACTACACTTCACCTTGTTGTATATATGCATGTATTTGCTCCACCTAATTTGGGGGGGGGGGGGGGGCTCCAGTTTCATTCCTCTTCTGAAAAATATTGTGCTAAAAAGCATGCCTTAATGTCCAGAATACTGCTGAGGTGGATGAATTTTTGCTTTGCTTGGTCGCTTCTGGCCTGGGATAGAAATTATTCTAATACTGCAGTGCTCAGAGAAACATACCATTCATCTGATGTCTGTGGTCATGATGACTTCAAAGGCATCTCATTCCCTGTAAAACTACAGGACTTACCAAAATTCCAGAGACAGAATTCAGACTATTCATCTCATGTTTATGACCTGGATACAGATGATAGCATGCCAGTAGATAACACTGTGCAGAAGGAAGTAAAGCATAAAGTAGTTGAACCCCCCTGCTTTTCAAAATTAGCTGGTCAACACCCAAAACATGTAGATTTGTTTCTATTCCCCAAACATGAAAAGCAACACTATGTGTGGATCAAGAGCATGTCCAGCCTACTTTCTGCCCAAATGAGAAAAACACTCTCTACGAGACTTTTTTTTATAGATGCCTTAACTGTTTTACCAAGAGAGAGTATTCTGAAAGGAACCTCAGTGACTGATCAAATCAGAAACCAGTACATGTGGAAATGCCTTCTGAGGATAAAAAGTCCTTAAAGTTTAAGAATGCCCACCAGCGATGTCCCTTCATTGTATATGCTGACTTCAAGTGTCACCTCTCTCTCCCAGTGCATTGCAAATGTGCCCTTGATATCTCTCATACTATCTTCACAGAACAGCACGTACCACATGCGGCAGCACATCAAATTGTGTGCTTATGTAACTCCAACTGCAACAAATTGAAATCATACATTGGGGATAATCCTACAAGACAGCTGCTCTCTCAGCTCGAAAAAGCTGCTTGGGAAGCGAATGGGATTTACTGCAACAATATTCCTGTGACCAGCCCGCTAGAGAATGTTGCCTGCTACAAGCAAGTAGTTAATTGTTATATCTGTGAGCTTCCGTAGATTAGATAAACGGAAACTCCATATGGAGTCCACTGTCATATAATGTGAAAGTTCTGCAGTGCAGTTCACAATGCATGCAACTTGAAATTCCAACTGCCATGAACATACCCATCTTTTTCCATACTTTGAGTGGATACGATGCACACTCTCTTGTTGAGGACTTGGGTGATTTAGCTTGAAAGATGATAAGGTCATTGTCGAGCTTGACAGTGTTGAAAAGTACATTTCATTTCCCAAGCGAATCTCGCCAAATATAACTCTCTGGTTCCTGGATATGCTACATTTCATGCAAATGGCTCTTCAGAAACTTACTGAGACAATGTATCAAGAGAATATGCACATCACCAGAGTCACATATCCCAATGATGCTAAGTTTCACCTTGTGATGAAGACAGGGATCTTTCCATATAATAGCTGGACTTGATGGAGAGACTTCACAAACCACATTGCCCAACTTAACCATATTCTCCAGAAAACTAACAGGCACTCCCATAATGGATGTGTAGTATGGGCATGTGGTGAATGTTTGGCAGGAATTGGGCATCCCTGATTTAGGGGAATATACTATATTATTCATGAACACCGATGTATATCTGCTTACAGACGTTTCTGAGAATTCCAGAGTGTATGCCTGGGCAAGGATCTTATCTTCTGTTAAATCATGCTATGGCTTTCATGTAATCTAATTTTACGAACACGTGTCAGCTTCATACTATTTACTGATTATGACACATTGTTTTTCTTCACACAGGGGATTCACAGGGGACTCTGACAGTATGTGTACAGGTACTCCAAGATGAATAACCAGTGAATGAGCAAGGACGATTAAAGGCCGTCTGATGATTTACACTGAGGTGATAAAGTTACGGGAAAGTGACATGCACATGTATAGATGGCAGTAGTATCATGTACACAAGGTATAAAAGGGCACTTCATTGCTGGTGCTGTCACTTGTTCTCAGGTGATTGATATGAAAAGGTGTCCAACGTGATTATGGCTGTATGACGGGAATTAACAGACTGAACATGGAATGGTAGTTGGAGGACACATAGGACATTCCATTTCCGAAATCGTTAGGGAATTCAATATTCTGAGATCCACAGTGTCAAGAGTATGTCGAGAATACCAAATTTCAGGCATTACCTCTCACCATGGACAACGCAGTGGCTGACAGCCGTTACTTAACGACTGAGAGCAGTAGCGTTTGCATAGAATTGTCAGTGCTAACAGACAAGCAACACTGCGTGAAATAACCACAGAAATCAATATCAACTGTGTGAGGAGCGAGGACGATTAAAGATCGTCCACTAGGACAGTGTGGCGAAATATCGCGCTAACGTGCTATGGCAGTAGACGACTGATGCGAGTGCCTCTGCTAACAGCACAACATTGCCTGCAGTGCCTCCCCTAGGCTCATGGCCATATCAGTTGGAATCTAGACAACTGGAAAACTGTGGCCTGATCAGATGAGTATCGATTTCAGTTAATAAGAGCTGATGCTAGTATTGAAATGTGGCACAGACTCGTGAAGCCATAGGCCCAAGCTGTCAATAAGGCACTGTTAAGCTGAGGTGTGACCTAATTTACATGGAGTATACTGGGTCCTCTGGTCCACATGAACCAAACATTGACTGGAAAGGGTTATATTTGGCTACTTGGAGACCATTTAGACCATTTGCAGTCATTCATGTGTTTCATGTTCTCAATCAACAATGTGCCATGTCACTGTGCCACAACCATTCCGCCGGCCGGAGTGGCCGTGCGGTTCTAGGCGCTACAGTCTGGAACCGAGCAACCGCTACGGTCGCAGGTTCGAATCCTGCCTCGGGCATGGATGTGTGTGATGTCCTTAGGTTAGTTAGGTTTAAGTAGTTCTAAGTTCTAGGCGACTGATGACCTCAGACGTTAAGTCGCATAGTGCTCAGAGCCATTTCAACCATTTTCAACAACCATTCATGACTGGTTTGAATTACACAAAATCCTGCACAGAAACACTTCCACAACTACAGATGGCTGCAGAGGCAGCATGGCTCAATATTTCTGCAGGGCACTTCCAGTGACTTGTTGAGTCCATGCCACGTCAAGCTGCTGCACTACACTGGGCGAAAGGAGATCCGACATGATATTAGGAGGTATCCCACGACTTTTTTCACCTCAGTGTAAGCTACATACTTTATCTGGATGTAAATTGGCACACCATGCAACAGACTCTGCAATTTGGAGGAATACAACGGATTTACAAAGAGGAAATCGTGATTGAAAGATGAGATCCAAAATGTGGCTGCTGATTATGGTAAGGTGTATATCTTGGAGGCTGAACTGACATAGCCCACTCATTTGCATGACGTGCACAGGAACGTGCCACTGTGTCTGTCGCATCTAATTTTGCAAACTGGTTCTGTCCCAAAGCTGATGACAATGCTAGGAAGGAAGCTGAGATATATTCTGCACTTCAGAAACCTCCAGTTTGGGGATGAAACTTGCTAGAATCACCTGGTGCATCTACTTAAACCAGCATCACTGGTTGGAGGAGTAAATATATGTAAACACTGAACAAAGGGCTCTTGTGACTTTGAAAACGACTTTTATAAATTATTGAGCAATTCAGTTTTCGAAAAGCAATGAAAAATGCTAAAGGATTCCCTGAAATTCATTTATTTTACCGGTGGGGAGGGGGAGGGGGTCCGTTATGGCGCAAGAGATCATATCGTGAGGCAAAATTTCAAATGGGCCACGGTCTTAAAAAAGGACTAAACACTGTGAAGATGGCCAAGGCTCTTGTGCAGTTGACAAATCCTGTCTATATCAGTATGTGTGTTTTGGCCCTCTCCAAACTACACTTGTACTGATTCCACTATCAATCTGCAAAGCCGAACTTCATCGATCTCAAATTACTTTATATGGAGCAGAAAATTCCTTCTACTGGGTGAAAGGCTGCAATCTATATGAAGTAATTAGATACAATCCCAAAGCGTTCCGCCTGTGTGAATACGTGGCCAATAATCCTTACAGTAAAATACCACAAAACAAGCAGGTTATCGGCCTGATGAAGGACGAGGCGAGTGGTTCGTAGACTGGTGGATTTTGTAGGGCTCAGGTTGAAAATAACGCATATCTTATAGCTGTAGGTACCACCCACAGACGGTCGAAGGATGTACATTTTGCAGCCTCAAAGGCTCTCAGGATCGAGGATTACAATGGCTGCCTGCTTGAAGGCTTTGATATAATTCCATATATGGTCTGCCAGGTAGTCTTTTGATCGCAAGGCCATGAGGTACTTACTTTTCTGCAGCTGAAATTCTGGCTGTTGAGTCACGACAACAAATGATTCATCTGCTTGGACAGGACTGGGACCTCCACATACTCGCACTATTCATTGAATGATTGTGTGGGTGGTTGTGTATTTATTTGTAAATAGTGGTTGTGTGTGTAGAAGAGTTGGATGAACAGCTCATGTATGTATGAATATATGTGAATGACGACACACTATGTGTGCATTCAAATTATATGCACACTATGTGTGCATGTTTGTTATTGTGAGTAGGTGTGGTTTTTCTTCACCTGTTACTCCTAGTCCTCGTTTCCCGTATACAGTATACTGTTTATAGTAAAATGATTAAAATATATGCTCCATATATATTCTGAACAAACCAATCAGCTGTTAAATTTAAATGCTGTACGCATAATGAGCAAACTATTGATTAAAAATGTGTAAACTCTTATAGAATGAAAAACAACAAAGTTCAAATTCAGTGGGAAATATATAGTGTTCCAATTATACTAGTTTTAGTGTACCTGACAGTATTAGCAATGTATACAGTTTTCAGAAAAATGTATGTGTGTCACCAGAAAAATAGTTGTGCAAACCATTCTTCATCAGAAAATATTGCTTTGTAAATAAACCAACAAAAGATTTGAAAACTGTAAAAAATAGCTTTGCAAATTATTCTTCAACAGAAAAAATAGCTTTGTAAGTAAACCAATAAACAGATTAAAAAATTGTAAAAAAAATAGCTTCGCATAATATTGTTCATCAGAAACAATTGCTTTGTAAATGAACCAACAACAGGATTAAAAATTTGTAAAAAAATTGCTTTGAAAATATTGTATGTAAGTCATCAAACACAAATAGCTTTGTAAATAAACCAACAAAAGGTTTGTCAATAAAAAATCAAACTTGCTAGTATTTAATTGTATTGACAAAAAAATTGTTAATAACAAAACACAAATTCATTTGTTATATCACTCTTCTTATTTCCTAACTCTTTCACAACAGAACTATAGGGAGAACATTTTTGTTAATAATAATTTGTTGATAACAAACCTGTATTTATAATAACCTAAACCTCTCCTTACAGTGCACGACCCCGAATGAAGAGGCCTGCACAACTAAACCAGTTATTAAGGAGTAGGAGAGGTTTCCTCTAGTTTTAATGTTTTCCCATTGACCAAGAGGGATAGGGGGATAGGAAGGGTGACCTGCCAATTTTATATCACCCAAATGCCTGATTACCCCATGACCACTATCAGGTTAGATCATGATCTTGAATATACCCTACGCTATTGCCTCTGTGCGCTGGACAGTGATTCCCTGCGGGGAGGGAAGTGGGGGATGACCTTGAATATAACTAGTCCAGTTGTATATGTATGTAACCGGATATTCCTGACCTTGGGAAAAGAAACTGGTTATAACTGGTTCAGCCCAGAATGTTTCCTGCTTATCTACTTGTATTTAGAGCATATGTCATGTTTGCGTTGTATGATGGTCATAACAGAAGGGACAGGTTGAAACCTGGTGTTGACACATGGTCTACTCCTGTCAAATGCCGCAAGGAGTGGCCGTGCAGTTTGATGCGCCATATCATGGATTGCGTGGCCCCTCCCACCGGAGGTTCGAAACCTCTCTTGGGCATGGGTGTGTGTGTTGTTCTTAGTGTAAGTTAGTTTATGTTCATTTAAGTAGTGTGTAAGTGTAGGGACCCATGACCTCAGCACTTTGGTCCCTTAGGAATTCACACACATTTGAACATTTTCCCTGTCAAATAGCACCAAGGAGGCCACCAAGCTTAACAGCGCCATCCAATGGATGGATCATAACCAACAGTATCGTATTATCTCACTTCATGAAACACTGTTGTAGAGGTTTGGGTCTTAATCCAGGACATTGGCACAAAGACTGATGATCAGCAAGTCTACACCACAATCTCTTCGCCCCTTGCTGCCCAAATACTGACAGTGCAAATTTCATTCACCACCAGTATTCGAACCAACTCACCTCTGAATAGAGTGCCGTTGCACAGGTATGTGTTAGTGACCTCATCTACAGAGAAAGGTAATTATAAAACTATTGGTAAGAAATTATACCTATTTCATTCTCTCACAGTAATTGCAGTAACGTAGTAACGTAATAATTATTAGAGAATCACAAGGAGCAGAGGCAATGGAAGTAGCACTCTTTAAAATTGAAAAAAAATTCTGAAAGCAAAAGACGAAAATGTGAAGCTAAGTAGAAGCTAATGACAACAGTGGAATTTGTATGTTTGCTATTGCCAAAGATTTCTGTTTAATTCATAATAAGAAGTTCGATTTTTTTTTCAATATCTTTAACACTACCAGGTATTTTTATGTGACATTCTTCTTTATGTCCACATACACTATTTGATATACTTTGTTACATCCATCCGATACAAAAGTAGAACAAATTACAGTTAACAATGATAGTCGGCTTATAATGTAAATACACTCCTGGAAATGGAAAAAAGAACACATTGACACCGGTGTGTCAGACCCACCATACTTGCTCCGGACACTGCGAGAGGGCTGTACAAGCAATGATCACACGAACGGTACAGCGGACACACCAGGAACCGCGGTGTTGGCCGTTGAATGCGCTAGCTGCGCAGCATTTGTGCACCGCCGCCGTCAGTGTCAGCCAGTTTGCCGTGGCATACAGAGCTCCATCGCAGTCTTTAACACTGGTAGCATGCCGCGACAGCGTGGACGTGAACCGTATGTGCAGTTGACGGACTTTGAGCGAGGGCGTATAGTGGGCATGCGGGAGGCCGGGTGGACGTACCGCCGAATTGCTCAACACGTGGGGCGTGAGGCCTCCACAGTACATCGATGTTGTCGCCAGTGGTCGGCGGAAGGTGCACGTGCCCGTCGACCTGGGACCGGACCGCAGCGACGCACGGATGCACGCCAAGACCGTAGGATCCTACGCAGTGCCGTAGGGGACCGCACCGCCACTTCCCAGCAAATTAGGGACACTGTTGCTCCTGGGGTATCGGCGAGGACCATTCGCAACCGTCTCCATGAAGCTGGGCTACGGTCCCGCACACCGTTAGGCCGTCTTCCGCTCACGCCCCAACATCGTGCAGCCCGCCTCCAGTGGTGTCGCGACAGGCGTGAATGGAGGGACGAATGGAGACGTGTCGTCTTCAGCGATGAGAATCGCTTCTGCCTTGGTGCCAATGATGGTCGTATGCGTGTTTGGCGCCGTGCAGGTGAGCGCCACAATCAGGACTGCATACGACTGAGGCACACAGGGCCAACACCCGGCATCATGGTGTGGGGAGCGATCTCCTACACTGGCCGTACACCTCTGGTGATCGTCGAGGGGACACTGAATAGTGCACGGTACATCCAAACCGTCATCGAACCCATCGTTCTACCATTCCTAGACCGGCAAGGGAACTTGCTGTTCCAACAGGACAATGCACGTCAGCATGTATCCCGTGCCACCCAACGTGCTCTAGAAGGTGTAAGTCAACTACCCTGGCCAGCAAGATCTCC
Organism: Schistocerca nitens; assembly: GCF_023898315.1. Lineage (NCBI taxonomy): Eukaryota > Metazoa > Arthropoda > Insecta > Orthoptera > Acrididae > Schistocerca > Schistocerca nitens. The sequence goes on from NC_064615.1 coordinate 510,258,951, forward strand.
GGATCTGTCCCCCATTGAGCATGTTTGGGACTGGATGAAGCGTCGTCTCACGCGGTCTGCACGTCCAGCACGAACGCTGGTCCAACTGAGGCGCCAGGTGGAAATGGCGTGGCAAGCCGTTCCACAGGACTACATCCAGCATCTCTACGATCGTCTCCATGGGAGAATAGCAGCCTGCATTGCTGCGAAAGGTGGATATACACTGTACTAGTGCCGACATTGTGCATGCTCTGTTGCCTGTGTCTATGTGCCTGTGGTTCTGTCAGTGTGATCATGTGATGTATCTGACCCCAGGAATGTGTCAATAAAGTTTCCCCTTCCTGGGACAATGAATTCACGGTGTTCTTATTTCAACTTCCAGGAGTGTATTACGTCTTGCATCGCAGGACTAGAATATTAAACTCATTTTTGGACCATGACAGAGTGCTCTGTCATTGGACTGCTCCTCACTTTCGAACTCTCTTGAAGTAAGCAAATGCGTCACCACGTACGAAGCCTGTTAAGGTAACAGCACAGAGAAGTTGTAAATATCAGTTTTATACTACATATCACTTTATAAATTCGCTAATACATCTTTTTTATAACGATGTGTAGTTAAGAGATTGAAATATTGCTAAAAGATATCACTGCAAAAAAAATTTATGGCAAGTAATTTTTCTTTTTCAGTACTCGGATTACACTCACCAGGTAGTTCAAAATGGGAATCTATAAAGGGAAAACGATGTTCTTTTCAAGGAACACTATTGAGAACCAACATTGGAAGCTGACCACAGAAGGACTTTATCGTCACCAGCACATATTTCACATAAGACACCGCTATTAAAAACACGATCAGAAAGATTATGTTACCGTCCCTCTGCATAAAAAGCGGTCCTGGTTCTACAGGCACCAACAAGAGTCGTTGATAGCGCTATGCTTTCTGGTAGAAATGTCTACGATTTGGAAGCAAGTCTCTCCATTCAACGACATACTTAGGTTTGATCCTATGCAAAGGTCTTTTACTGATTACAGACACTGGTGAATCATGTTCATGACACTCTCATATCTCGAAACGAGTCACATTTTTCGAACATATCTGCTACAGCAAAACTCCAACATGGTTGTAGACAGTCCTTCTGCAATTTGTAACTGTTTCTCTGTCTCTGCCCTCCCTGCCTGCAGCTTCATCCATGTGATCGTCCCAATTTAAGTCAGAACTGAGCTGAAGTCAGAGAGTGCTATATTTGCCACCTTCTGCATCCTGTGAAGAAACAGGTTGAGCTGAGTTAATGTGACAGAAGTCTTTTTTGACCACTCTGTGGAAATGGGGACATTTTGTCATAGCTCCGCCAATGGTTTATGAGGTGTAAGGTCAGCACCCAAAACGAAGCCTTTTTCCTGCAACATGAGGTAGGATAAAAGACAGTACAGGAACTGGAAGGAGAATGAGGGTTTTGCTGCTGCATTGCTGTGTGCCTCCAAACTATGTACAGGTACTGCCGTCCGAAGGAGATTGCATCCCTCAGTGTGCATCATGTCTGCCACCCAAAGATTCTACCATCGTTATTTTGTACCATCCAACAGCGAAATACTACAAACTATAAAAGCTCTACTAACTTCATCCAACAGAGAACTCGATGAGATTTTACCGGATCTTTCTCTTCCAAAATTTGGAAAACAAATACTGTCTGTGTGCTTGCATCGAGCATATGTGATGATCCTCTTAAATTTACAGCAAGAGCTGATCAGTGTAAAGTTTTGTTGCCTGAACTGTAGGAGGACCATATCCAACAGACACTTTGTACACTGCCACACATTTTGTTTTTCCATCACGACTTCGAGGTCTGTGTCTGGTTCTAAACTGACATTAACATGTTTTGATCCATTGGCTCTCACAGAAAAGTGGGCATCGCACAGTGTAAATCATGTTGCCACTGCTACTACAACATACACACACTGGATTACTGAAATAAAAGAGAGTCACAACATAAGGAAACTGGAAGAGTTTTCCGACATTGTAGAGCGTTTCCAAACAGCTATCCAAAGGTAATTGATGACCACTATATTTAAGCTCATCTTTCACAGTGACGTGGTAGCAGATGTGTTGATGTTCTATTTTGATTGATTCCTCATATTGCAGTCACATACGCAATCACTGTTTCGGTTATGGCCATCCTCGGATGGTGTTGCCCCTCCATCAAGACTGTTTCTTGGCCTGAAACAAGTGACGATAGTCAGTCATTTTGTGGTAATCAGCAGCATACCAGTGGACCAATGGGATCGAAAAGACACTGTCGATGTACTATAATAAATACCACAGTTGATAGTGCGATCAATTTTAGTAATTTTTACTAGTTTTTTTGTAATATCTGTGATTTCTGACCATTGACACAGCTGCATGCTTCCCAATTTCTGTATCATTGCTATACTGCCCCCCCCCCCCCCCCACTACTTTGCGACTACCATACACTAGATTGCGAATGTGGATAGATGATTGTGCAGTACAACCATTCATTGTTAATTCTCGAACATACACACCAAAGTGTATGAGACAATAATATATATATTTCTAGCACTTCGATCATAGGGCATAATTTACGATTACGATTGCCCATCTTTCCCTATGTGGATGGGAGTCACAGAGCATTCTTGCATTCTTAGGATAAAGTTAGAGATTGAAAGATCTCCTCGCATTGTCTTTGACCAACACTCGCTGCAACACTGTGGCCAAATTAATATGCAGCTGACCAGCAATAGACCACTACGTTCCACATCTCATGAAGGAACAGAGCGAGCTGAGTCCATAACTGTCATTCAGCAAACACTGTTCCACACCAATCTTACTCATGGCACCCATACAATTGCACAGGACCTCTCCAGGTGCGCACATGTTGTGGAGGTTAGCACCCCTTATCGGTGTATAGTAGGTATGACAATGTTGTGATATAACAGATCGATATAAAGAAGAAATGTGTGGTTTATGCATGATGGAGCTCCAGACAGAGATAGTGTGAAGCATTTTACGTAAATAAACTGCACTATCAATTCAAAAGTATTGTTCTAGTGTCTGAGGTCTGTACCAACAAGGTATTGGTAAGAGACACATGACTGTGGAACATTCCAGAAGCTATACGGTTCTGCACTTAAAATACGCTATAACGCAGGAGCGGTGTGGCTTCCGACCTATTAGACATGTGGAATGCAACACTGTTAATATTCCAATATCAAAAATATATCCCTAGTGCTTAACTTACATTATCTGTGCAAGTTTCTCTATGATAAACTGTGATGAGAATTTGTAAAGTGATAAATCCACTACGTTGCACACCAAAGAAAACATCAACTCTTTGTAACACAAACGCTACATAGGTTTCCAGTGATGTATGACACCTGCTGTTTATGAAGTTCGGAAATTATGATATGTTCACAGCAGCCCAATAAAATAATCGTCGACAGCCGAAAATGCATAGGAAGAAACAGTGACATCTTATGAGAAAATAAGCACTACGATCAGCGGAATCTTACCACAGTTTACCACTCCGCTCCTGCTAACCTTCCTCTTGCACACAGAAGTCATAGTCCTATGTTAGGCGGTACTGCTCATGTGCGGGATAATATTGCCGTTTTGCGTTGACGCCACGTCTCTAGAATGCCTCCTCTATCTACTATTAAGGTGTGTGTATATGTAGCATCAGTCTACCCTCATCCTCCAAAACATGCAATTTTATTGATTTTGCTCAGTATTTTTTTCATAGTATTTGTCTCTAATTTTATGTATTCTCAGGCAATTTCCGTAATTTTACTAGGTTTTTGCGATTTTACATACTTCATGGTATTCCGTCATTTTTCAAATATCTCACATCAATTATAATTAATGATTATACCAAGTTTTCCTCGTATTTTTCCGATTTTATGTCGTATTCCATATTTTTCCACAGTTTTCCATTTTTGTATGGTCATGTTGCTGACATACGCATGTGCCATTTTATTTTCTATGAGAATAGCTGCGCTTCTTATACATCAACCTACTAAAAAATCCTACCACTTATCCTCACCCCGATGATCCAGTCGCATGCATTTTGGATAAGACGAACAAGGAAAGTATAGTAACAGTCGTTTCGTACCTATGTGAAACTCGAGACTCTACTTGCTTCCTAGATGTGGCAAAGAAATGAACTACTTCGTATACATCTTCGTTCATCTAGAGGAGAGCACCAAAACAGGTTTTTCCGTCAATGGACATGTTTCATTAGACATGAGTTGGGAGTCCTCTGACGATTGTGGTTTGAAGAGGTTTGCTGTTAACGATATCAGGTAGATAGTGCTTTAAGTCGCACAAAGAACACACAATTGTGTACCATACAACTGATGCGCCCCGAGAGAACAACAAAAAAAACTGGTTAACTGCATTATAGACGGCCTGCAGCAGCATCTTCCTCTCCCCCTCTCAACCAATCACTCCATCTACTTCTTATCGTCCTTTAACGCAGATCCATGTAAGTTTAGAGGCAGATGACTCACTTTTTCCAGGCATCAAAGACAGCAGTCAACTTGCATGTATCGCTATTACCTCAATAGACATGCAGTAGAATGTTGCTATACAGCAATTGTTTGTTAGCTGACACGACAAGGTTGTGATTGGTGGAGAGTACAGAGAAGCACATTGTAAATACTTCAGAATGAGATTTTCACTCTGCAGCGTAGTGTGCGCTGATATGAAACTTCCTGGCAGATTAAAACTGTGTGCCCGACCGAGACGCGAATTCGGGACCTTAGCCTTTAGCGGGCAAGTGCTCTACCAACTGAGCTACCGAAGCACGACTCACGGCCGGTACTCACAGCTTTACTTCTGCCAGGAGTGCTTCTTTCAGGAGTGCTTGTTCTGCAAGGTTCGCAGGAAAGCTTTTCTGTAAAGTTTGGAAGGTAGGAGACGAGGTACTGGCAGAAGTAAAGCTGTGAGTACCGGCCGTGAGTCGTGCTTCGGTAGCTCAGTTGGTAGAGCACTTGCCCGCTAAAGGCTAAGGTCCCGAATTCGAGTCTCGGTCGGGCACACAGTTTTAATCTGCCAGGAAGTTTCATATCAGCGCACACTCCGCTGCAGAGTGACAATCTCATTCTGGAAACATCCCCCCAGGCTGTGGCTAAGCCATGTCTCCGCAATATCCTTTCTTTCAGGAGTGCTAGTTCTGCAAGGTTCGCAGGAGAGCTTCTGTAAAGTTTGGAAGGTAGGAGACGAAGTACTGGCAGAAGTAAAGCTGTGAGTACCGGCCGTGAGTCGTGCTTCGGTAGCTCAGTTGGTAGAGCACTTGCCCGCTAAAGGCTAAGGTCCCGAATTCGAGTCTCGGTCGGGCACACAGTTTTAATCTGCCAGGAAGTTTCATATCAGCGCACACTCCGCTGCAGAGTGACAATCTCATTCTGGAAACATCCCCCCAGGCTGTGGCTAAGCCATGTCTCCGCAATATCCTTTCTTTCAGGAGTGCTAGTTCTGCAAGGTTCGCAGGAGAGCTTCTGTAAAGTTTGGAAGGTAGGAGACGAAGTACTGGCAGAAGTAAAGCTGTGAGTAGCGGCCGTGAGTCGTGCTTCGGTAGCTCAGTTGGTAGAGCACTTGCCCGCGAAAGGCAAAGGTCCCGAGTTCGAGTCTCGGTCGGGCACACAGTTTTAATCTGCCAGGAATTTTCATATCAGCGCACACTCCGCTGCAGAGTGAAAATCTCATTCTGGAAACATCCCCCCAGGCTGTGGCTAAGCCATGTCTCCGCAATATCCTTTCTTTCAGGAGTGCTAGTTCTGCAAGGTTCGCAGGAGAGCTTCTGTAAAGTTTGGAAGGTAGGAGACGAAGTACTGGCAGAAGTAAAGCTGTGAGTACCGGCCGTGAGTCGTGCTTCGGTAGCTCAGTTGGTAGAGCACTTGCCCGCGAAAGGCAAAGGTCCCGAGTTCGAGTCTCGGTCGGTCACACAGTTTTAATCTGCCAGGAAGTTTCATTGTAAATACTGCTTGTTAGAGCTTGAAACACCTAAACAGTCCTTCACAGGGTCTAGCACGTGCCCATTCTGTAGTTGTATACTGCAGTCACCCCAGCCAGCAATACAATGCTCTTTCGCTAAGGACATTTTATAAAAAATTATAAGTTGATTGCCAATATCTTTGGAGTCACACCTGGGCTTGTGATTCGACACATATAAATTTATTACTCCACACTTGGTGGTCATTCACGTTAAAAATCTATTCCAACCATCTCATCGCTGTCGACGAAAAATGACTGTTTCCCTGGCACATGGTCATACCATGTCAACGTTTTCTCGTATTCCTCTTGCTGTCGCATACTCGTTCCCATGTATAGGTATTGTCCTGAACCAAGCAGGAGACGTGCAAGTACTCTCTCAATTCGAAGTATTTTTCCTCAATTTATACGTACTTTCTGTCATTTTTCGTAATTTTATCGATTTTATGTCACTTCTAGCCATGCGACCATGACATCACTTCTCGTTACGTATTCTAAAATTGCTTGTAAATATAATACAGTTGCAACCACGTAGCGCAGATGCGCTGTTTTTCTGATCGGACAGCACAGTATAGCACTGTGCTCGAACGCATCCAGTCGCCTCCAACCACATATTCTACAGTTGCAGTGTGTTCGCTCTGTATGTTTGCCCACGTCAGTGCATGCGCCGTGGACAACTAAAAAATGGTTCAAATGGCTCTGAGCACTATGGGACTTAACTTCTCAGGTCATCAGTCCCCTAGAACTTAGAACTACTAAAACCTAACTAACCTAAGGACATCACACACAACCATGCCCGAGGCAGGATTCGAACCTGCGACCGTGGCGGTCGCGCGGATCCAGACTGTAGCGCTTAGAACCACTCGGCCACTCCGGCCGGCGTGGACAACTCCCATGATCTAGTGCTCCTGCTGGACGAACAAAGGTGCATGCGAAATGGCCCATTTCCATGCCACATCTTGGACCTAAATTGAGCCTCCAGTTTCGTAAAGGGCGACTGCTACTATACTTGTCATGTTCGTCCTATCCTAAATACAGTGCGGTAGCGTTCTCGCTTCCCGCGCCCGGGTTCCTGGGTTCGATTCCCGGCGGGGTCAGAGATTTTCTCTGCCTCGTGATGACTGGGTGTTGTGTGATGTCCTTAGGTTAGTTAGGTTTAAGTAGTTCTAAGTTCTAGGGGACTGATGACCATAGATGTTAAGTCCCATAGTGCTCGGAGCCATTTGAACCAAATCCTAAATACATGCAAGTGGGTCATTGGGGTGAGGATAAGTAGTAGGATTTTTTAGTAGGTTGATGTATAAGAAGCGCAGATATTCTCATAGGAAAATCAAACAGCACATGCGTATGTCAGCAACATGACCATACACATGTGGAAAACCGCGAAAAAAATATGGAAGATGACATAAAATCTGTAAAATGCGGGGAAAAACTGGTATAATCACGAAAAATTGATGTGAGATACGTGAAAATTGGGAGAAATACCATAAATATGTAAAATCGCAAAAACCTAGTAAAATTACGGAAATTGACTGAGAATACATAAAATTGGAGACAAATATCATGAAAAAAGTAGTGAGCAAATCAATAAAATTGCGTGTTTTGGAGGACGAGGGTAGACTGATGCTACATATACACACCTTAATAGTAGATAGAGGAGGCATTCTAGAGACGTGGCGTCAACGCAAAACGGCAATATTATCCCGCACATGAGCAGTACAGCCTAACATCGGACTATGACTCCTGTGTGCAAGAGGAAGGTTAGCAGGAGCGGAGTGGTAAACTGCGATAAGACTGTTACATCTATGCTGATCTTAGTGTTTATTTTCTCATAATATGTCATTGTTTCTTCCTGTGCATTTTCGGCTGTCGCCGATCATTTTATAGGGCTGTTGTGAACATATCATAATTTCCGAACCGTAATCGGACATGAACTTCATACACAGCAGGTGTCATACACCTCTAGTAACCTATGTAGTGTTTGTGTTACAAAGAATCGTCGTTTTCTTCGGGGTACAAGGTAGTAGATTTATCAATTTACAGTTTCTCATCATAGTTTATCGTAGAGAATCTTGCATGGATAATATATTTCATGCACTAGGGATATATTTCTTACATTGGAATATTAATAGCGTTGCATTCTACATGACTAATAGGTCGGAACCCACACCGTTCCTGCGTTATCGCGTATTTTAAGTTCACAACCGCGTAGCCTTAGGAATGCAAATGTTAATGTTCCACAGTCATGTCTCTCTTACCAATACTGACCTCAGACACTAGGACCATACTTTTGAATTGATAGTGCAGTTGATTTATGTAAAACGTTTCACACTACATCTGTCTGGAACTCCATCATGCATAGACCACACATTTCTTCTTCATAATCATCTGTTGTACCACCACAACATTCTCATATCTACTATACACCGATAAGCGGTGCTAACCTCCACGACATGCGCGCATCTGGAGAGATCTTGTGCGCTTGTATGGGTGCTGTGATTAAGGTTGGTGCCGAACAGTGTTTGCTGAATGGCAGTTACGGACTCAGCTCGCTCTGTTCCTTCACGAGACTTTGAATGTAGCGATCTACTTCCCGCGAGCTGCAAATTAGGCGACAGTGTTGCAGCGAGTGTTGGTGAAACACAATGCGAGGAGATCAAAAAATGGTTCAGATGGCTCTGAACACTATGGGACTTAACATATGAGGTCATCAGTCCCCTAGAACTTAGAACTACCTAAACCTAACTAACCTAAGGACATCACACACATCCATGCCCGAGGCAGGATTCGAGCCTGCGATCGTAGCGGTCGCGCAGTACCTGACTGAAGCGCCTAGAACCGCTCGGCCACACCGGGGGGCGCGAGGAGATCTTTCATTCTCTAACTTCATCCTAAGAGTGCAAGAATGCTCTGTGACTACTATCCGCGAAGGGAAAGATGGGCAATCGTAATCGTAAATTACGCCCTATGATCGGAGTGCTAGAAATACACAAGGTGATTATAATTAAAATAAAACTTTCAAAACGCTGTAGAAATAACTCCACAGGTCAGAATGATGTCTAATTGCAACAGAATATTATCGGAAAAGGGGGGAAACGTATGGCAGATGAAAAAAAATAGTGTGAACATTGATCAATAGGTGGCACTGTACGTGTGAGAATACGCAAATGAAAGCAACTGTCATTCGCACGACCCATTGAAGTTGGTATAAACTCGCCGGGTACACAGCTTTTCCTTCTTTCACTTCTACAACGTTCGCCAATGCGGGATCACACTCGGCTTGTAAAGCTGTATTACAAGAAGGATGACTGTACACACGTAGCTCTGTAGACGTTCCGGACACTGAAGGGTTTGAAAAAAGGCGTTGCTCCGATGACTGCTGTTTCTCTGCTACGCCCACTCTCCATGGATCTCAGCCCCTCCTACCTTTTACAAATCCCTTCAAATCCTAGAACGTCATGCACTCCGCCTCGCCTATCGCATACGTCTCCCCTCCCCCACATGGATCCTATATGACCTTATTCCGTTCCCGCACCTCCTCCTTTTCCTCGAACAGATACGGATCCTCTACACCTCCCGTAAGCTTGATCCCCCTCACTCGCCTGTCTCTCCCATCCTCTCCCACCCCCGTCCGCTGCTGCACCTGTATTCCCATGTTCCGCCCGCTCTCCATCTCTCCACTCTCCATACCCTCACCCATGGTGGCTTCCACCAACTCCCCCTCCCTGATGATGCCCTCATCCCCTCCATCTACCCCTCCTACCAACTTTGAACCTCCCCTTCCACACCCTGTGTTTTTTCTTGGGGCACCCTCTTTCCAATCTCTCCCTCCTCCCTTCCTCCCCCAAGGCTTCCCCTCCCCTCCCCCGTACCTTCTTTCCTCCCCCTACCATCTCCTCTGCCACTGGCATCTCCACCCTCCCCTCTCCCTCCTCCCCCACCTTTTCCCCTTTTGGCAGGTCCCCGGACTCATACACGTCAAGTGAACATTCGCGCGCCGGAGATCATCGCCATCAGTTCTTTGTGTGTGCCGTCATGTTAGTGCTTCAGTGTTTTCACTGCACACGCTCCATCGTTCACGTGTGTCATTTCAGTCATCAGTGTTCGTGCACAAGTGCTGAACGTTTTTTATTTTCCTAGACCTGTGAACGGCTCCGTGTTTTTTGCTCATGTGTCTACTGTTTTTTTCACCACCATTATGTTTTGTTTTTCTGTGTCTTCAAAATGGTTCAAATGGCTCTGAGCACTATAGGACTTAACATCTGACATCATCAGTCACCTAGAACTTAGAACTACTTAAACCTAACTAACCTAAGAACATCACACACATCCATGCCCGAGGCAGGATTTGAACCTGCAACCGTAGCGGTCACGCGGTTCCACACTGTAGCGCCTAGAACCGCTCGGTCACCCAGGCCCGCTCTGTGTCTTCCTTGTTTCTATTTGTACTATCTGTGGCCGAAGAGCGGCGTAATATTGCCGCTGCCACCCCACCTTTTCTATAAGGTGTTAAAATAACAATAAAAAATAGATGACTGCTGTGGGTCTGGAGAAAATGATTCGGAAATTCTAAAAGACAGGTTCTTTTGGTGTGCAACCTGGTAGAGGGAGGAAACGAATTGATTCGATGTCAATGGAAGCAGTGGCCACAGCAATGCAGGAGGAGCGAGTGGTGATGTGCAAACGTGTAGTGCATGGAGAATTGGAAATACCCATGAGCACAATGCGTACAATCCTTCGATCACTGGCCACCTTCTCCTGCTGTAAATTTAATAGGATCATCACATATTCTCAATGCGAGCACACAGACAGTATTTGTTTTCAATATATTGGAAGAGAAAGATGCGGTAAAATCTTATCGAGTTCTCTGTTGGATGATGTTAGCAGAGCTTTTATACTTTGCAGTTTTTCTCTGTTGCATGGTACAAAATAATGATGACAGAATGTTTGGATGACAGACGTGAATGATCTTCGCCGGCCGCAGTGGTCGAGCGGTTCTAGGCGCTTCAGTCTGGAAACGCGCGACCGCTACGGTAGCAGGTTCGCATCCTGCCTCGAGCATGGATGTGTGTGATGTCCTTGGTTACTTAGGTTTAAGTAGTTCGAATTTCTAAGGGACCGATGACCTCTAATCTTAAGTCCCATAGTGCTCAGAGCCATTTGGACCATTTTTTGAATGATCTTCTTCAGATTGCAGTACCTGTTTGTAGTTTGGAGGCACACAGCAGTGCAGCAACAAAACCCTCATCCTCCTTCCAGTTCCCATACTGTCTTTTGCACTACCTCGTGTTGCAGGAGAAGGCTTCGTTTTGGGTGCCGGCCTTACACCTTATACACCATTGCCGGAGCTATGACAAAATTTCCCCATTTCCACGGAGTGGTAATTCTGTCGCATTAATTCAGCTCAACCTGCTTCTCCACGGAACGCAGAAGGTGGCAAATATAGCGTTCTCTGACTTCAGCTCAGTTCCGACTTGAACTGGGATGATCACTTGGATGAAGCTGCAGGGAGGGTGGGACGGAGATTGAGGAACGGTTACAAAATGCAGAGGGACTGCCTAAAGCCATGTTGGAGTTTTGCTGTATCAGATATGTTCGAAAAAGGTGACTCGTTTCGAGATATGAAAGTGGCACAAATATGATTCACCAGTGGCTGTAATCATTAAAAGGCATCTGCATAGGATCCAACGCAAGTATGTGGATGAATGAAGAGACTTGATTCCAAATCGCCAGACAGCATTACTACCACAAAGCATAACGCTATCAACGAATCTGCAGAACCAGGGCCGCTTTTTATGCAGCGGGACTGTAACATAATCGTTCTGATCGTGTTTTTAATAGCGCGGTCTTTACGCGAAATGTATGTTGGCGGCAGTAGAATCCTTCTGTGGTCAGCTTCAAAATATGTCGGTTATCAATAGTGTTCCTCTAAAAGAACAGCGTCTTCCCTTTAAAGATTCCCCTTTGAACTACCTGGTGAGTGTAATCCGAGTACTGGAAAAGAAAAATTAGTCGCCATCTTTTTTTAAATTGTTTTTTATTTACTTATTTATTTATTTTTTGCTGTGATATCTTTTAGTAATATTTCAATCTCTCACCTACACAGGGAGAGGCGATCATCGTTATAAAATAATTTGTATTAGCGAATTTATAAAGTGATATGTAGTATAAAACTGATATTTACAAGTTCTCTGTGTTGTTACCTTAACAGACTTCGTATGTGGCAATCCATTTAGTTACTTTAAGAGAGAGCTCGAAAGTGAGGAGACATCCTGTGATAGAGGTAGGTCTTAGCACTCCATCATGAGCCAAATGTGAGTTTAATATTCTAGTCACGTGATGCATGATGTAACATATAAGATGAGATTTTTTTCAACCTGATGACAAAATACTTAGAGGAAATGTAGCCTATGTCATACTGCCACCGGATTTTCATAACATGTAACGATAATTTAGCAATGTGAGAATGCATGCGTGCCACGACTTCTTCTGTCTTCGAATATAACTCGTATAAACGGAAGAAATACATGTTTCACGTAAGAAATTCGAGGTGTGTGGTCAACAACATCGCTGCCCCGGATTGGGTGAAATACATGTTCTAAACTGATGGGTCCTTGTCGGGGTGTAATTGTTTAGAACTTCTGTATACGCCCAACCTGCAGCTGCTTGTTTCGCAGTGCACTGCAGCTAGCTATAAAGGCGGTCATGAGGCTTCAGCGACCAGAAGTAATGGATTAGTTCAGCCTGTGATGGGTACAAAGAATACGCCAATCTTTCTTATCTGGTCCATGGCAGCGAGGTCTGGCGAAGTGACCAGTGTGCTGTGTGAGCGTAACAAAGCAGTCTTGTGTGTGTCGTGTGATAGAAGTTTCAAAATGATGGATGTTTGCACTGGATGTATTGATAACATCCGAATTCTTTCAACTCGTCATCTCTGGATGCCATCCATGGCCAGGGGCGGTGCACTCTGGCATACATACGCATCCACAACTGCTGATGCGATCGTGGCGGTAATTTTAACCGACCTCCGAACGTCGGCGCTGGCGGCGTATGAGGAGTTTGGCATGCTGGGTATAGACATCTGGGAGGTGAGTGCGAGGTATGTGTGAGCGTTTCAGCGATCTCCGACTGCTACCCATGGCAACTACTGCTACAGACTGGATCATGATTTAAGTGGTTCAAATGGCTCTGAGCACTATGGGACATAACATCTGTGGTCATCAGTCCCCTAGAACTTAGAACTACTTAAACCTAACTAACCTAAGGACATCACACACATCCATGCCCGAGGCAGGATTCGAACCTACGACCGCAGCAGTCGCGCGGTTCCGGACTGAGCGCCTAGAACCGCGAGACCACCGCGGCCGGCTGATTTAAGTCTGTCGTGTTTAGTGCTTCTCAAAACGTCGCAGTGGACTCTGTATAGCAGCGGTATTTGCTGTTGTCTCTATCCTATCACGCAGTAGGCCTTCCTCCTTCCGAATGTAATGGAGAGTACCAATTTAGGAATCCTATAGTGGTTTAAAAACCCACTCGAGACGTCAAATTCCAGATTGATAGTGATCTCTGACATCTTGCCATGACAACTTATTACTAAGGGTTGGATCACAGTTTAGGTGTGTCGTGTTTAGTGCTTCTCAATACATCCCATTGGTCTCTGTCTTGCAGCGTCTCTAACCTATCACCTGGTAGACGCATCCTCCAGCTTCAGAATGTAGCGAAGAGGACTAATTTAGGAATTCTATAGTGCTTTAAAAACGCAGTCGCAACGTCAAATTCCTGGTTGATCAATTTATTGTTTCCAGTACTTACGAGTATATTGTGACCATGCAAGTGTCCAGCTCCTCTCGCAAATTGTTTAAGGACATAGTGTGCAACTGAGCTGAAATTTGAATGTGTTGGACTTCCTACCAAATGACCTAACTGTACCAATAGGTGGCAAGGGAGAAAAAATCCAGTTGGGTTTGGAAACCAGGTCGTTGCCAGGATTCCAATCCTGGTATCCATCAAGAGGAAGCAAGGAAAAATTGTCCCACACAAAGGATATCGATTTAATTAATTAGTCAATCAATCTGATAGAGTGAAGGAATATTTCCAAGACATCCAAAGCTGGGGGATTACCATGTAAATGCTGCTACGTCTGCAGCTCTATCTGACTAGCATTGGTTCGCTACAGGACAAGAGAGAGAGAGAGAGAGAGAGAGAGAGAGAGAGCAGTCATGAAGTTCTCGGTTTTCAAATATCAAAGGGTTGCCGCCACCTGACGCTTTTGTTTGGGCATTAGTGCAACATGCAGTTTGTCAGTCATGGGACCCGAACGAACACCTCTTGGACACTGGTGCGTGGTGCGGCCTCTGATGGACATGTCGCTTTGTGGGGCCCCAAGTGGCCTGTGTGTGCAGTGGCGTGAGCTGGCGCTTTGCCCGGGCCAGCAGATGGGGGACGGTGGATGGTCCGTACTTCTCGATTGAAAGAGTTTGAATAGTGTAATTACGTGTGATGAATGTTTCATGGTGGTATTCCTTGTTTGATCGGAATGTACCATTATGTCTAATAAATTTGTTTCGATTCGATGTTCCCGTCTTGGTGTGCTATTTTCAATGTTCCTGAGTGTATATGAACTTCCCTGACGACGTCTACAGTCATGCTTAAAACTGGCACTCAGCTTTCACATGGTCGGCTCGACACATGCGTAATTGCGGTTTGGCACCTCCGAAGACCACTTTCCAGTTACCGAGTTCGTTAGCGAGGGCTGGAGAAGGGAGTGGCGGCAGCAGGTGACTCCTATTCTGAGTATTGGAGCAACGCTCCAGGCTGTACCTGTCAGAGCCTCCGTTTCCTCTCTCGTTGTTGAACCTTACCAAAGCGCAGTTCCTCTTCCTCCCCAATATGTGCACCAACATTACACATAAATAGCAGATTCTCGATCTAATTTGTAGCTACACTATTCTGTAACTTACGTGTCATTGATCCCTAGGAGCAGTTATATTTCTAAACTGGAGTCTAGTCAGCCACTACAGGCAGGCGTTTGCTCTTGTTTGTTGCAGATAAGTCACCAACACTGTGACCAGCTATTAGCCTTTTATTGTTTGTCACGCAGCACAGTGGACCAGCTCGCTTCAAAACCTGGTCGTAATAGAAAAATGAATATAAAATGCGAAAAAAAACTCTGTTTCTTGGGTTTTTTGCGTCGTTGCTTTGAAATTCGATGTCAGAATCACAAAATTCAAAATGGCGGAGCCAATTTGACGGATCGAAATTTATAAATTTACCAGATTCGAGATAACCTTCAGTATAAAGTATTGTGAGGTCGCTGATAATGAATTAGAAGTTCGAAAAGCAGATCTTTCATCTCAGGCGGCGTTTGCTTATATTCTTCAATTGTCATTTACTAGACTCTCGAGATGAATGGATCCAAAGATGCCAGAAGCCAATGGAATACGACATGCATCGTTTTCTCACGGGAATATTTGCATGTAAGATCACCTCAGTAACGCCGAGTATCCTTATTCTGAGCTTCCTGCGAATCCTTAAATAGCCGACCAATCGGCAAAGGAGAAGCTTCGGTTATAGCATATCAACTATGCGGACTAATGTCATCACTGGGCATTATTGCAGAATATTGGGAATCCTGTGAAGATGGCACCCAGCTTTTGAGAAACAGGGTTCTTGTTAGATATATTTTAGTTCTTGAGTTAGATACATTATTTGAATAGTTCTACAGTGTTCCATGGAAAAAAAAAAATACTACTCCGAGAAATTTCGATCCTCTAAAAACATTTTTTGCCAATTTGAGAAAAAAATTATGATCAAAATTCTGAATAGCTTCCCAACAATTCTAACGACGTTTTGGATCCATTTTTACTGTGTGGCGCTGGCGCACGGAAGAAAAATGACCGTCCACTAAAAACTTGCATATATGCACATGCAAATATATTTGAACTCGTTAACTGTACTATTAATGTAGTAGGTGAACAATTTACAAAAGTGGAGCCAGTCAGAAGAAATTTTGTAGTCATCGATTTCGGATAACATCGGTATTAGTTTAGTTTTAAGTCAATATACGTCATTACAACGGTTAAAAAGTCATAAACATACCTCTGGTGTGCTACCCACCTTATTTTATCCTAACAGCTGGATAGGATAGTTTTAGTATGTTACACTGGCCAGACGAACAATATCTTAAAAAAAAATGTTTCGTTGTCCGATACACTCTTTATCACCAACTGTCACAACGGGTATCATATCTACTTGAGACTTGAATCACACTGCAGCTTTGGGCAAGTATGCACCAGTGCAATCTGCACAAGATTTCGTGGGACTAAGGTTTTGAAACGACTTGACCTACAGCGTGCAGGAAGACTCAATATACAGTCGTGAGTGTTGAAGACTTGAGTTCTCAGATGTGCAGGTCTACAATAAGAAGACAATATGAGTGTATGGTTAAATGATGATGGCATCCTCTTGGGTAAAATATTCCGGAGGTAAAATAGTCCCCCATTCGGATCTCCGGGTGGGGACTACTCAAGAGGATGTTGTTATCAGGAAAAAGAAAAGGCGTTCTACGGATCGGAGCATGGAATGTCAGTTCCCTTAATCGGGCAGGTAGGTTAGAAAATTTAAAAAGGGAAATGGATAGGTTAAAGTTACATATAGTGGGAATTAGTGAAGTTCGGTGGCAGGACGAACAAGACTTCTGGTCAGGTGAATACAGGGCTATAAATACAAAATCAAATAGCGGTAATTCAGGAGTAGGTTTAATAATGAATAGGAAAATAGGAATGCGTGTAAGCTACTACAAACAGCATAGTGAACGCATTATTGTGGCCAAGATAGATACAACGGCCATGCCTACCACAGTAGCACAAGTTTATATGCCAACTAGCTCCGCAGATGACGAAGAGATTGGTGAATTGTATGATGAGATAAAAGAAATTATTCAGGTAGTGAAGGGAGACGAAAATTTAATTGTAATGGGTGACTGGAATTCGATAGTAGGAAAAGGGAGAGAAGGAAACGTAGTAGGTGGATATGGATTGGGGGAAGAAATGAAAGAGGAAGCCGCCTGGTAGAATTTTGCACAAAGCATAAATAACTTAATCATAGCTAACACTTGGTTCAAGAATCATGAAAGAAGGTTGTATACGTGGAAGAAGCCTGGAGATACTAGAAGGTATCACATAGATTATATAATGGCAAGACAGAGATTAAGGAATCAGGTTTTAAATTGTCAGACATTTCCAGCGGCAGATGTGGACTCTGACCACAATCTATTGGTTATGAACTGTAGATTAAAACTGAAGAAACTGCAAAAAGGTGGGAATTTGAGGAGATGGGACCTGGATAAACTGAAAGAACCAGAGGTTGTAGAGAGCTTCAGTGAGAGCATTAGGGAACGATTGACAAAAATGGGGGAAAGAAATACAGTAGGAGAAGAATGGGTAGCTTTGAGAGACGAAATAGAGAAGGTAGCAGAGGATTAAGTAGGTAAAAAGACGAGGGCTAATAGAAATCCTTGGGTAACAGAAGAGATATTGAATTTAATTGATGAAAGGAGAAAATATAAAAATGCAGTAAATGGGGCAGGCAAAAAGGAATACAAACGTCTCACAAATGAGATCGACAGGAAATGCAAAATGGCTAAGCAGCGATGACTAGATGACAAATGTAAGGATATAGAGGCACATATCACAAGAGGTAAGATAGATACTGCCTAAAGGAAAATTAGAGAGACCTTAGGAGAAAAGAGAACCACATGTATGAATATCAAGAGCTCAGATGGAAACCCAGTTGTAAGCAAAGAAGGGAAAGCAGATAGGTGGAAAGAGTATATAGAGGGTCTATGCAAGGGCGATGATCTTGAGGACAATATTATGGAAATAGAAGAGGATTTGGATGAAGATGAAATGGGAGATATGATACTACGTGAAGAGTTTAACAGAGCACTGCAAGACCTAAGTAGAAACAAGGCCCTGGGAGTAGACAACATTCCATTAGAACTACTGACAGCCTTGGGAGAGCCAGGCCTAACAAAACTCTACCATCTGGTGAGCAAGATGTATGAGACAGGCGAAATTCCCTCAGACTTCAAGAAGAATATAATAATTCCAATCCCAAAGAAAGCAGGTGTTGACAGATGTGAAAATTACAGAACTATCAGTTTAATAAGCCACGGCTGCAAAATACTAACACTGAATTCTTTACAGACAAATGGAAAAACTGGTAGAAGCCGACCTTGGGGAAGATCAGTTTGGATTCCGTAGAAATGTTGGAACATGTGAGGCAATACTGACCCTACAACTTAGAAAATAGATTAAGGAAAGGCAAACCTGCGTTTCTAGAATTTGTGGACTTAGAGAAAGCTTTTGATAATGTTGACTGGAATACTCTCTTTCAAATTCTGAAGGTGTCAGGGGTAAAATACAAGGACAGAAAGGCTATTTACAATTTGTACAGAAACCAGATGGCAGTTATAAGAATAGAGGGGCATGAAAGGGAAGCAGTGGTTGGGAAGGGAGTGAGACAGGTTTGTAGCCTCTCCCCGACATTATTCAATGTGTATATAGAGCAAGCAGTAAAGGATACAAAAGAAAAATTCACAGTAGGAATTAAAATCCATGGAGAAGAAATAAAAACTTTGAGGTTCGCCGATGACATTGTAATTCTGACAGAGGCAGCAAAGGACCTGGAAGAGCAGTTGAACAGAATGGATAGTGTCTTGAAAGGAGGATATAAGATGAACATCAACAAAAGCAAAACGAGAATAATGGAATGTAATCGAATCAAATCGGGTGATGCTGAGGGAATTAGATTAGGAAAGGAGATGCTTAAAGTAGTAAATGAGATTTGCTATTTGGGGAGCAAAATAACTGATGATGGTCGAAGTAAAGAGGATATAAAATGTAGACTGACAATGGCAGGGAAAGCGTTTCTGAAGAAGAGAAATTAACGTCGAGTATAGATTTAAGTGTCAGGAAGTCTTTTCTGAAAATATTTGTATGGAGTGTAGTCATGTATGGAAGTGAAACGTGGACAATAAATAGTTTAGACAAGAGGAGAATAGAAGCTTTCGAAATGTGGTGCTACAGAAGAATCCTGAAGATTAGATGGGTAGATCACATAACTAATGAGGAGGTATTGAATAGAGTTGGAGAGAAGAGAAATTTGTGGCACAACTTGACTAGAAGAAGGGATCGGTTGGTAGGGTATATTCTGAGGCATCAAGGGATCACCAATTTAGTACTGGAGGGCAGTGTGGAGAGTAAAAATCGTAGAGGGAGACCAAGATATGAATACACTAAACAGATTCAGAAGAATGTAGGTTGCAGTAGGTACTTGGAGATGAAGAAGCTTGCACAGTATAGAGTAGCACGAAGAGCTGCATCAAACCAGTCTCTGGACTGAAGACCACAACAACAACATGAGTGATATTTTAGTGCAGAGGTGCAAGGAAATTGATTTGCTTTTTCTGTCACTTGAACATAAGCTCCATATCAAAGGCTTAAGGAAACTGATGCTGGAAATCAAGTTACTCAAGAAAATTAAAAATAAAAGCAAGAAAATTGTATGCCCTGGATGAGAATGTAGATTGGATATGTGTTTGTGATATCACAAATTATTCTGTTTCCGATTTTTATTGTTTGCAAAAGAAAATGCAAATTGGATAACGATTTGGATGCCATGAGGTGTTGACAATCACAGAAGATAAAAAACGTGTGTTCCAGATTATACTGTATGTAATTGCACAGCTAGAACACAGTATTTTAGAGAAGCACGATATTAGACAACAATTGGATTATGCTTATAGGTAGTCACTTGAAAAACACAATGATCAGATTCCCAAATATCGATACATACCCTCTAAAATAGTGTATTAAGGTTTGTGGTGGTTCTGAGTTCGCACTTTGTGGACATTACGAATACAGTGACTCATCAAATCCAGGAATTTTCTGTGGCAGTCAAGATTTCACTGCTTGATTTGATGCTACTCTTAAACTGGGTTCACACAAGCAATAGAAATGTCGCCACAGCTAGTGACATACTGCAGTTGCATGTATGAACTCCCAGTTTTTAGTGGTGCAACTTAAGAGATACAACTGCCATAAAAAGTTCAACTTTGTTGCACCACTTTCCTTCCACCATTGCTCCCTGTCGTTCTGTTGCAATGATCGTGGACTAATTGCTGCTGTACTCCATTCAGTTTTCAGTGTTTTTTTTTTTTTCATTTTACTACTGAAAAGGGCAAAAACAGTGGTCGCCAGTCACACTTTTGCAGCTTCTGGAACTACGAGAACAGCAACTTACATTTGAGTTTATGCAGCGGTGTGCATGTGTGTGGGGGCAATATTTTCTATCCAATGACGTACTCCACAATCTTAATAGATTTTTGGATGAATGAATAAATAAACTTGATATATATAAGCAAAAAAGTGAGTCATATAAACTTCGTAATTTGTAATACCAACCATTGTATATGTTGTGTATTACATGCAGGAAATAGCCTCCGAGTGTGATGTGGCAGCTGTTAAAACTAAAAATTAGTTATTCGAAATGCCTATATCAACAAATACAATAACATTCTAAAATCTCGGAAGAGAGGCGTGTTTGCAGATGGTACTTACATGACAGCTATTGGTTAGTCTGCTGTTGCAGACAGCATTTTCGTCGTCGTGTGTTATTTCTTTCATAAATGTGTTTGTGTCCCCTGCTTTATTCTTGTGTGAAATCTTTTTTCGGAACCAATATTTGAGTTTTATGTTCCTTGTCACAGCTCTACTGTCATAGCCTGCACTACAACATTCACACCCTCCAATTTGATTTCAGTTGACGCCATATTGAAAGCTGTGCAACTACGTAGAATTTGTGGTGTATTGTGTGAATGGTAGCCCAAGGTGCCACTACCGGAAGACGCAAGCTGTGCGCCATATAGCTGCGTGTGTGAACCCACCTACAAAAGATAATGAATCAAAACAGAACACTTTTTCATCCACATATGGACGTTTTACTTGCAGTCATTTTTCATTATTACGCTACACGCATTTAATACAAAGTTATTTTCGCCATTCATTTACCATATTGTTCTGAGCACACAGGGTATTACATGTTTGCAAGGATTTCGAAAGTCGCCATTGTTGCTACTATGAGTAAACTTGCGAGATGTGGAATTTATTACTGCAAAGTTTGTAATACATTGCCATTGAAAGTGTATTGGTATATCAATATAAACGTTCTCCTATTAAGAAAAACAAAATAATGTAGTACAAAGTTTAATCATAAATTGTGCTTTGCGAGAGAGACGTTTAATTTCCGATTTATTTGCATTACAAGTTGTTTCTAGTTCGCGTACATCAATTATTTGTAATGTTACAGATCATGAGGAATGAAACTGATTGTACCTTTACCTTAGAAAAAGAAAATTGAAAGAGTTTGTACGTATCTCCAGACAAATTGCTTCTCCTTCAAATGCTACAATTTCTGTACCGAGAAACGCATCTCCAAGAACAGCTGATAGTTTATTTCCTTTAGTACATCCCACTGAACACAGAAAAGATTCCGCAGTTACATTATGCAAGATCTACGTCTGTGTACAATATGTGATGTCAGAATTAAAAATCTATTAGCTTCACTTCGTAATAGGATTATAACCAGAATCCCGTTTTTGGAGTGTAACTATACGCCATAAGTAAACGAAAAAAATTTCAGAATGTACTACACGCGCAAACAAAGTTTACACTCGGCGCAGTGGCTGATGGGAGTGACCGTAAAGGCATTTCCCATTTACAGTCGCTCCCATCAGCCACCTCGCCGAGTGTCAACTTTGTTTGCGCGAACAATACTTTTAGTTACAGTAGCTATAGCATTATGAGTTGTAGCTCCATTCCTGGAGAATTAGAGCAGAGGACTAAACCTAAATATAGTGGCTAGCAGAACCCAAGATCTGTTTTTTTTAAAGACAGGCTCTATAAGAAATTACAGTTCATCAGCACAGAACCAGAAAATTTGGTTGTTTATATTTGCCTTGCTTGCAGTTAAGCTCCGCAGTACGACATAGGAAAGTGCTTTAACCCTTGAGCTGGGTTCACACAAACAACAAAAGTGTCGCCACAGCTGGTAGAACACAAAAATTGCATTGCAGTTGCATGTGCAAACTGCCATTCTTCGTGACGTAACTTAGGGTACGTAACTTTTAGAAATCTACTTTCGGGTCCTGCATTTGGGTTTCGTCTTCCTTGTATTTAACTCTTGTCACAGCTCTAAGTCCATAATCTGACTGTAACATTAATATCCTCCCAAATGATTTCAATTAACGCCATATTGGAAGCTGTGCAACTATGTAGAATTTGTGGCGTCCTGTGTGAACGGTAGCTCACTAGCCCACGATGCCACTACAGCAAGCCACAAACTGTGGCGCCACATTAGATGCTTGAGTGAACCGGGCTTTACAGTACCAACGTACTTTTCAATGCGCTATACCAAGGTGGGCGGGGTCGGTACTTTGTGCCGTCACAAAAATCTTTATAATTCAAAGTTCTGTAAGCTATTGCTGTTTAATAGAGACCCAGAAACTAAATTTCTTTTAGCACTCTCTACAAAAACGCATAAGGTATTTTTCAAGTTTTTCATCATTTATTTAGTCATATTTTCTTGAGCATCTACATCTATACTCTGCAAACCACCATGAGGTGCATGGCAGAGGGTACGTCCCATTGTACTAGTTATTGTGGTTTCTTCCTATTCTGTTCACATATGAAACGTGGGAAGCATGATTGTTTGAAAGCCTCTGTGCATGCAGTAATTATTCTGATCTTATCTTCATGGTCCCTGTGTGAGTGATACATAGGTGGCTGTAGTGTATCCCTAGAGTAATCACTTAAAGCCAGTCTTGAAACTTTGTTAATAGACTTTCTCGCAATAGTTTACATCTGTCTTCAAGAGTCTGCCATTTCAGTTTGTTCTGTATCTCTGTGACTCTCTCCCATGGATTAAACAAACCAGTGACCATTCATGCCGCCCTTCTTTGTATATGTTCAATGTCCTCTGTTAGTCCTGTCTAGTATGGGTCCCACACACTTGAGCAATATTCTAGGATGGGTTGCACAAGTGATTTGTAAGCAATCTCTTTTAAAGACTGACTGCACTTCCCCAGTATTCTACCAATAAACCTGCTTTACCCACAACTGAACCTATGTGATCATTCCATTTCATATCCCTACAGGCTGTTACGTCCAGGTATTTGTATGAGTTTGCTGATTCCAACAATGACTCATTGATATTATAGTCATAACATGCTAAGCTTTTTGTTTTTGTGAAGGGCAAAATTTTACATTTCTGAGCATTTAGAGCAAGTTTCCAATCTCCGCACCACACCATTAATATTGTTTGCAAGGACATTAATATACAACATGAACAGCAAGGGTCCCAACACACTTCTCCTGGGGCACATCCAAACATACCTCTACATCTGACGATGACTCCCCATCCAAGATACTGTGTCCTCCCTACCAAAAAGCCTTCAAGCCAGTCACAAATTTCTCTTGTTACCCCATATGATCATACTTTTGACAATAAGTGTAGGTGCAGTACTGAGTTAGATACTTTTCAGAAATTAAGAAACACTGCATCTACCTAAGTTGCCTTCATCCAAAGCTTTCAGTATGTCATGTGAGAGAAGTGCGGTTTGTGTTTCACATGATGGATGTTTTCGAAAACCATGTTGGTTGGCATTGAGGAGGTCATCCTGTTCGAGATACTTCAGTATGTTTGAACTCATAATATGTTCTAACATTCTACAACAAATTGATGTCAAGGACACTGGACGGTAGTTTTGTGAATCACTTCTGCTAATCTTCTTGTAGATAGGTGTAACTTGTGCCTTTTTCCAAGAACTGGGCATGGTTTTTTGTTTCAGGGATTTACGATAGACTATAGTTAGAAGAGGGGGCTAACTCAACTAAAATTTAGTATGGAATGTGACAGGGATTCCATCAGGGCCTGGAGCTTCATTCAGTTTTAATAATTTCAGCTGTTGCTCAGCACCACTGACACTGATACTTATTTTATTCATCTTTTCACTGGTGCGAGGATTAAAGTGGTGCAATTCTCCTGGATTTTCCTTTGTAAAAGAGCATTTGTAAACAGTGTTCGCTTTTCTACCTAAATTTCAGTTCCTGTTTCATTCGCTAGGGACTGGACACTAACTTTGATGCCAGTAACAGCGTTCAAATACAATGAGAATTTCTTTGGATTCTGTGAAAGATCACTTGGCAACATTCTGCCACAATAGTCATTGAAGGCATCACTCACTGGTCTCTTGACAGCCAAAAGAGTTTCATTCAGCATCTCTCTGTCTATAGATCCAATAAATTTCCATCAAGTGTAGGGTTCCTAACTATCTATTCAAGTTAGTTTTCAGAGAAGGCTCTTAGTAAAGCTTCACAGGATGTCTCATGCCCACCACTAACAAAACTGTAATTTTCCCAATTAATTGTTGGATGATTAAAGTCTCCATTGATGATTACTGTACGAATGGGGAACTTACGTACAAGTGAACTGAGGTTTTCTCTAAAGTTTTCAGTTACATTAGGTGATGAGTTTTGTGGGCAATAGAAGGATCCAATTATCATTTTATGTCCACCCTTCATACTGAGTCTTGCCCAAACAATCCCACATCCAGCTTCAATTTCTATCTCGGTGGATCTGAGTTTTTTGTCTACTGCGACAAATCACCATCTCCAATTCCCATTTGCCTATCCTTTCAATACACACTTACATTTTTCCCAAAAATCTCACTGCTATCAAAAATTTCAGGTTTCCACCAGATTTCTGTAACTAGTATTATGTGAGCTTCACTGCTTTTCATGAAAACTTCAAACTGTAGCACTTTCTTGCATATGCTTTAGCAGTTTGCCATTAGGATTTTAATACTCTCACCTGTGGGAGGCATTTCTTTTGATGCTACACTGATACTTCTGGGTTTCCTACCACTATTATTATCTGGAGAGTCGCCTAATCTAGAAAACCCTTGTGTGCACCCCACACACAGTCAGCTACCTGAGTAGCAGCCTCTAATGTGTAGTGCGCACTTGACCTCTTTAGGGGGACCATACAGTTCTCAAACCTGTGGCGTATGTCCAGGAAGTCGCAGCCTAGCTTGCCACAGAACTTTCAAAGTTTCTGGTTCAGTCCTTCCACTCAACTCAGAACCAAAGGGCCACAATCGATTCTGGGGAAATGCTGCAAATTGTGAGCTTCATTGAAACTCCATGCACAATGCTGGTCTTCTCAACCTTCTCTGCCAATCATTGGAATGACCCAAGAATGATTTCAGAGCCTAGATGGCAGGCATCACTTGGTCCAACTTGTGCCACAATCTGCAGTTGGTTGCACTCTGTTCCCTCAATGGCTGCTGGAATAGTCTCTTCAACATACTGAATGAGGGCCCCAGGCATGCACATTGAGCGCACCTGGTATCATTTCCTGACCCTTGCTGCCATTTCCCTACGGGGTACCATCATTCATCATACGTTTGAACTGCCAACGATTAATAAACTCCTACCGTTTTGCATTTACCTCCTCCTGACACCGGGCAGAACAGGTTTCCCCATAACAGGTGAACTGAGTCCCACTGGATCAGTTTCAGTTTTAGTGAGAGACTGCACTTCAAACCTGTTGGCTATGGGGATCAGTACAACACCCTGAGTCCTTCCCGGTCCCCATCCACCCTATACAGGATACCCAGATCTACCACTGACAAGCCATTCGCAGTCCTGTACTTTCTGTGCAGGAGACAGCATCCACAGGAGAGGACAGAACTTGAGGTATCTCTGGTACAGATCCCACAGTACATTGGTATTGAAAGTCATTACAGAGTTACTGAAGAACATTTCATTATAATTCAAAAATATTACAGACATTTAAGTCAAATACAGAAGTTTACATCACATAGTTTCTGGGATCAATTTCCTCAGAAACATCTTTACACTTAGAACATACACTATGTGATCAAAAGTATCCAGACACCTGGTTAAAAATGACTTACAATTTTGTGGCGCCCTCAATTGGTAATGCTGGAATTCAGTATGGTGTTGGCCCACCCTTAGCCTTGATGATAGCTTCCACTCTTGCAGGCATATGTCCAGTCAGGTGCTAGAAGGTTTAAGGTTTCTTGGCAAATGGCAGCCCATTCTTCACAGAGTGCTGCACTGAGGAGAGGTATCAAATGAAGTCGGCGTTCCAAAACATCCCAAAGGTGTTCTATAGGATTCAGGTCAGGACTCTGTGCAGGCCAGTCCATTACAGGCAGGTGCTCAATCATGGTGAAAGATGCAATCGCCATCCCTGAATCGCTCTGCAACTGTGGGATGCAAGAAGGTGCTTAAAACATCAATGTGGGCCTGTGCTGTGATAGTGCCATGCAAAACAACAAGGGGTGCAAGCCCCCTCCATGAAAAACATGACCACACCATAACACCACCACCTCCAAATTTTACTGTTGACACTACACACACTGGCAGATGACATTCACAGGGCATTCATCATACCCACACCCTGACAGCGGATCGCCGCATTATGTACAGTGATTCGTCACTCCACACAACGTTTTTCCACTGTTCAATCGTCCAATGTTTACGTTCCTTACACCAAGCGAGGCGTCATTTGGCATTTACTGCCATGATTTGTGCCTTATGAGCAGCCGCTCAACCATGAAATCCAAGTTTTCTCACTACCCACCTAACTGTCATAGTACTTGCAGTGGATCGTGTTGCAGTTTGGAATTCCTGTGTGATGGTCTGGATAGATGTGTGCCTATTACACATTATGTCCCACTTTAACAGTTGGCGGTCTCTGTCAGTCAACAGACGAGGTCGGCCTGTATTCTTTTGTGCTTTACATGTACCTTCACGTTTCCACTTCACTATCACATCAGAAACAGTGGACCTAGGGTTGTTTAGGAGTGTGGAAATCTCACGTACAGATATATGAAACCATTGACACCCAATCACTTGACCATATTCGAAGTCCGTGAGTTCCGCGGAGCACCCCTTTCTGCTCTCACAATGTCTTATAACTACTGAGGTTGCTGATATGGAGTACCTGGCAGTAGATGGCAGCACAATGCAGCTAATATGAAAAACTAATGTTTTTGGGGGTGTCTGGATACTTTTGATCACATAGTTTATAAACAGTTTTCTTGCTGTGATTACTGCATGTGTACCTATTATCGTTGCTACAGGTCACTGTTTTTTTATTCACTTTATTGTACTTCACTGCTTTTGAATGGCTTTCATGACAACACAAATGACATCTTTTCCTTCCTCCTTCAGCTTCCTTTGCAGCTGCCTTCTGCTTGATATTCCATCCAAGAATACAACCCATAGCTGAAACCACACACATCTGGAGTCCTCTAATACTCATAGCCTTTTCTTCAATTTATTGTTTCGAGAGCTGTACTCCCAATTCTTGAAGAAAAAGCTGCTGCTTATTTGATTTTGTCTTATTCCACTCTAGGTAGTTGAGATGGGACAATGTACAACCATTTAATGCTGGTATGTCTACAATAATATGGAAAATACATAGTGGTCACCATCTTGTAGTTCTCTTAGTTGAAAATTTCCTTGCCATTTGATTGATTGTGTCAACACCACCTTTTACCTCATTATAATGTAAATTTATGACTGTTTATTCTTAGTGTCATTAGGTGAACCAATTGCAGCAGTATAATGTAGAGTCGACAGCAACATAAGGTTTTTTTTTTTATGTTTTTCCCAGGGGATATGAGAAACAGTTGTTATTGGCAGATTTCCAGTACTAGAATCACTGAAAGCAAATACAGTGAAATATAATTCTCTTCTTGAGATGTCTTTCTGTTCTTGAGGAATATGCTTCCTATTAGATCGTAAGTTCCCACAAGAGTTAGCTTGCGATTCTTCCACAAATCTTTGGCTCATATTTTGCACTTCAATCAATTCACAGCCATTGTTCATGCATCATTTTTGTTCCGAAGTCAAGGTGCGCAGAACAAACTCTGCACAATTTTCTCTTCTTCAAAGCATTCCAGAGAATGTCTAACATCTGATTTAGAGATGATGTCCCATTACAATTTGTGTTAATGTAGACACACCAGGACTATACATCCAAGGCTTAACACTGCCTGCTCACAACTGATTTGCTGAATGTACACCTGTTGTTTACAGTTGTTTGTTCAAGCTGTCACCATAGTTACTAATATGCCAAGAATAAAATCAGTCTGGCCTTTTTGAATGGATGGTTTAGATAGGAAATATCCGTGCAACACATCCTTCTTTTCCGTAGTTGTCCTGCCCTCAATCTCTACTAATGCCTTGCACCCACACCTTCTTCCCAAGTCCCCCCTCCCCTTTTCTTGTTCTGTCACTCCTTCCCAATCCACTCCTCCCACATTGTTGTTGCCGTCGTCATCATCATCAGCCTGTGCTGCATGAACTCATTGGTTCTGGTGCCCGTGTGTAACATTTCTATCCCATGCATCTGAAGCCTCACCCTTAAAAGTTCCTATCTTGTACACCTGATGCCCCCTACCCCCGTCAAGCCATCAGCCACCCTTCCCCAACCCTTCTTTCCACCCCTGCCTCTTTTTGCTCCTCACCCCAGCCTACCTTTCGAACTGCAGTCCCAGCACTGTATATTCAGCAGACACAATGTAGCTGTACAGGTGTGGAGGCATATGTGTATGTAGGTGTACTCTAGCTCAAAGAAAGGATTCATCCAAAAGCTAGCAGAATTTCAGTTTTTGTTTGTATACCTGTCAACAGCTCAACATCTCAAATGTTGAATGAGTTATCACCGTTACTTCTGAATTATTTACCTTCAACCAGAACTTTCCACATCTTATCTAATTATAGTAATCCAGAGTTAATGTCCATTAATTATCAGTATGAATAGGTTAGCACTAGTCAATTTGTTGTTAGTACATTTTACAGAAAGCAGGTGCTTCTGCCTATCGATCGATAACTCTTCATATCCCTGAAAGCTCCCTTTCACTATTTGATTTATTGGGCATACAATGAATAAATCCCTCACACTTATGAATGAGCTCTGCTGTTCTCGCAAGTGCAGTAGCACTGCAGATAGTTGTGACAACTGTCAACTGAGTACTTAGCACATTTTACAACTTGGGTTCAGTGCCATGCTGTACAGTTATTACTGTACAGCTCTACCATGTAGATGAATTTTACCACAAGGGATCAGCTAGAAGATGTCACCACTGTTCTGCTAAGAACTTTTACAATGGAAAGACTAGGGGCCTTTCTGACATACATGTAAAAAAGTTATCATCTTTGAGGAAAAGCTGTATTATAATAGTGCTGGCTAAAGCAACATTACCTTACACAAAACTTATCACCCTGTCCCCTTTAAGCAAGTGTGTATCTTGTGGGGCTTAGGGGGTGCAAAGATGAATGAGTGACGGGGTAAGAGGGAAGTGAGGGGTGATGGAAAAAAGAGGAAGGGGAGTGAGGGGGAAAAAGAAGGAAGGGAGAGAGGGAAGGTTGGAGGGGAGGGGGAGAACAGGAGCAGGAGGGGGGAGAGGGGGTTATGGGAAGGTGGTGTCAGGAGAGATGGAGAGATCTGAATATTGACTTTTTTTCAGACCAACAGAATGAATAATTCCATACCATTCAAAGATAAAAAAATAATTCTCGTGCTTGAATATGCTCTTCTCCACATCTCAGTCTTTACACCCAACTTAATATATTGTTAAAAGAACTTATCCATATAAAAACAGCAGACTCTACAAGATTTCTGGATCATGTCAAAAGTGCTTTAACAAAATTATACAGCACTGTAAGAGAATAATGAGCTGTCTGAGTGTCATAAATCCCACTATTCCAATGAGATCAGGGAATCAAGGATATATATCTACATATATACTCTGCAAGCCACCGTACGATGCATGGCTGAGGGTATCATGTACCACTACTTGTCATTTCCTTTCCTGTTCCACTCGCACATACAGCAGGGGAAAAATGACTATCAGCCTCCATATGCGCCCTAGTTTCTTGTGTCACATGTTTGTGGTTCTTAAGCGCAAAGTATGTTGGCAGCAGTAGAATCATTCAGCCGTCAGCTTCAAATGCCGGTTCTCTAAATTTTATTATTTAATTACTTATTAAATATTTTCTAACAATCTCAATATGTAGCACAATTAATTTTTACTTTTTAAGTGCCACACTTTTCAATGTGTAATATTATTTTGATGCAGTTCTGGGCCAGATTGATTAACATAATTGGAAAATTGAAGTCAGGGGGGACAGTTGGAAAATTTCTTCCATAATTTATACTAGAGATGTAGACACTCATGACGATTTGCAAAGCTGAAAACTTATTTTGTGGCGCCAATAATTTCCAGATCAAACTACATTACAGCAGTTTTCTAAATATGGTCACACACACACACACACACACACACACACACACACACACACACACACACACAGTATAAATTGTATAAAACATACTTTTACTGAAAGATAAATCACAATATAAGAAGCAAAGTTATTTTCTCCTTAAAAGTTCTGTATATTATGCAACTATTCTACACTGTATTTTACATATTTATATACGACACTGCCATATTTACAATGTTTGGGCACTACAGAATATATGGCACAATAAATGCTGAACATGGCACATAAGATTCGAGATTTTTTTTTACATCTCAGGATGTAAAATAACATGTTGCAGTCTAACACTTTGACATGCTAAATTCTCTATTTCTGACTTGTTAATCATTCTAGTACTGCAGCAAAATACAGTCAATAAGTATTGGTTCCAAATATCAACCAAGAACAATGTGTTGGGTACTTTTATTCTCTGGCATACTAACATATATTTGTTTCATCTTTTTGTGATATTGCTAAAACAGGACATACTGCATTCTCACAACATAAGAACAAACAGAACTGAAAGTAGACAAACGTTACCAAGTCAGTTTAGTTCTACTAGGCCACACAGATGAATGAAAAGCGGATTTGCAGAAAATAAATTACATGTATTTAATGGAGCCAAACATATTTTTTTTTGTAAATGAATACTGGTGCCTACCAGTGATACATAATCCTTTCCAGCCCATAAATAAAATTTCAGTTTCAATATAACCAAACACAGTACACATATACAAACTTTTTTAATTCCAAAAGACACAAAAATAAATGGATGTTCTTGCACCTGGTGATATTCACATGACATTGCAGATTCAGAACTCACAAGATATCCCACAGAATGTCGCATAGTAGACTAATTTAACAAGAATTTCATGATTTTCCTTTTGCTACTTTGGTAATTGTGTGTCAAAAAATTAAGAACTCTGAGAACTGTATATTAGATAGATTAAAATATTATGTTCATGCACACAATGAAGATTTTTTTGGAAATATTTGCACACAGTGTAACAAAATTCAGTTTGCTAAACAGAGACTGGAAGCCTTGAGTTATCTGTGTTTATAAACTGCAGAAACCAATGGAAGGATGAACACAGTTGATGGGCAGTATTTAATAAGTACTTACATGCAGTAAGTATTTACTAAATACAGAGAGAGAGAGAGAGAGAGAGAGAGAGAGAGAGAGAGCATACTTAAATGGGGTACAAGTCAATTTCCTAGATTCAGGTTCAGTCATCATGTTCACAACTGCAAATATACAGATCTCAAGCAACATGGATGTACAGAATAGGAAAGAGCCAAAGTATAATACCTTTAAAAGAATAAATGAAACACAAATAGTTAAGTGTCTGAGAAGAGTGTGATGTATTAAATGCTGTATGCTGCATCACAAGTGGCCAAGTTATGTTTGGTATTACTGACGTTACTGGATCAAACATAATAGCTAACATAAAAATTTTATAAATATATATTTTTAAATACAGTTGCCTAGTTTTCAAAACAATGAGAAACTGTTTTAACACTTCTTGACATCTTTGAAACTGCACACAGGTCCTTTTAAGGGGGCAAAAAAGAATGGATCAGCAGTTGTAAGTGTGCAGAAATTTTTCTTTTACTGTTACATAAAAAAAGTTTGTGTACAAACTTTCACAGACAGACATTAAATCTAAACTCAATTCATCAAAACTGACTATAACGCCAGCATAAAAAGCGTCACTGAAAAAGACTTACATTAAAGAGTACACTGAACTACACAATGATAAATACTAATTACATATTTAAAGATACTTAAAAACACAAGTCATACGAAATATTTTAATACATAGGAGAAATGAGGTATTTCCACTTTTTGAAGAGGATTATTACAAATAATACAGCAACTGCTACCAGGAAAGCTACAGTTTTTAATCTGTTTGCACAGAAAACAACAAAAATTAATCTCTGAAGCTTTCCTGGTATAGCAGATACCCCTCTCATTGGCAAGATACATAGAAAAATCTTTCAGTCAAAAAATGCACTACAGAACTTTTAATTCCTATAGTGAAACACGAAACCCCAATGAACTGGTTTTTGTGTCTTCAGCATATTCGTCTGACACAGTTCAAGTGACAGACAAAAAGCTTTCAACGAACTGAAGTGCTGGGAAGCTGTGCAGACTAGAAAATGGGAAAAGAAATGCAGTTTAAGGCAAGTTTGGATTAGCTAGGGTTCTTTTCCCCAACTTGAGTCATGATCTGGTCACTTTTGCTTGGGTCAGGTGTTCTCTCCTCTTGCATTGGTTCATCATTAATGGAGGCTGCAGGACGTCCTGGTGATGGGCTGTCAACAGGCCGGAATGAGAAGCCAGGAGAGTCAGCACTAGATAATGATTCTGGAGTGCCCACTGAACTCAAAGAACCTGGTAATGGACTTGAGGAAGCATCCATTCTGCAAAATAAAGTTTACTTGAGAAAAATGCCCCACTAAAATTATATGCTGGGGTTATTAAGATTGTTGTACTCATTGCCATGCACTAAAGTTACACAATCATCTAACATAATTATTGTCAATAGCAAACAAGCTAAAAGTGTTATGATAAGAGCACTTAATTTGGTTACAACATAAGAATGGTACTGGGGACTGCCTAACTAAAGAAATTATTAATGAAAGAAGTAAGTAAACATTTAAGTTGAACAGGAAGTGGAATATGAACGACTTTCACTACTGGGACAAGAATAGCAGAAACAGCACTGGTATTGATCAGCAATTATTGCAAAAACTTAGAAAACCTGGTTTCACAACCACTATACCAGATGTTTCACATTATAAGTATGTGTGATACCTCTATCCTAACTGTGGTGGTAGGAAGGAAAAAAGTGTAGTGGCAGGCAATAGGGAACTATAATCCAAACAATTAAAGGAATAATACAATTACAGATGATAATAACTGCACGAGATTTGTTTTATATCTTACTTTTGTATAATATCCACCTGCAGTTGAGTGTGGGTTAGGAGGAACTCAAACTTTTAGTCAGTCAGCATCTTTATCATAGACCTTGTGCTTTCAGATTCTTGTATTCTTCGAATGTGCAATGCATTTTTACCATTTACTTCAATTTCATGAAATTTCTGATATGAGAAGTATCTTTTTCTGCAATGTGTTGTCTTAATGTTCAAAACTCTCCTGAGAACGACCAAGTTTACTGCTCAAGTATTAAATTTATTCTCCACAAGCCAATATATTTGGCGTATAGGGTACATATTGCATCAGTATAATTTTACCACATTTCTTTTTCATTTCCTGAGCCCAAACTCATAAGTTTACTGTCATTTGTTTGAACATATCCACTCAAATTACATGATGCTTTATTTTTGAATAAGCTATCCCAAATCAGAGACTACCAATGAAAATGACAACAACTAGTGTGGTAGCTAAGGATTTCACATTTGGCAATGATGTAGTGTTGTCACAATCTATACTCACCACAGGAACAACAAACTTAATTTTTAAAGTTCATTTCACTAATTCATAATTATTTAATTTAAAATTTATTACTGTCACTTAATCAGTTCTTCTCACAATAAGCAGATCACATACTGTCCTAGAATAACAGTTTGTTGATGTGTGAGAAATGAAATACTTGAAAGCATAATTAGAAACCAAAAAAATTAAAAATTATTTAATGTCAAAATATGTATTTTCATAAACATAAACTTACTAATGTTACTAGAACTTTGGTAAGACTAAAATGAGTAAGGAAGAATTTTTGCATCAAAGCTAACACACAAATTGTACACTATCTGCTGCAGATGGAGACCAATCAAGAGGAGCAAAAGATGTATAAAATTTTATTTACTCAATAGTACTATGAAAAGGACAGACTGCTGTTCATCACATAGAGAAGGTGCCGAGACACAGACAAATACAATGAACAGACTGCTACTATTAAACATGTAAGGTTTCGAACAAACAGTCCTCCTTTGGAAATAGATGAGTTGGGCAACAACTGCTGGAGACTCTGGACTGTGTGTGTGTGTGTGTGTGTGTGTGTGTGTGTGTGTGTGTGTGTGTGTGTGTGTGTGTATATATACAGACGCATGTGCACGTTTTCCATTTCCAAAGGACTTTTTGTCTGAAAGCTTAAATATTTGGCAGTCCTTTCTTTGTACTTGTCTATGACTCAATGCCTCCTCCGCGCAGTGAGTAGTAATACATCCTTTTCACAATATTGTTGTTATTCCAGCCTGGACTTCCCATCGTTTGATTTTATTTACTCATATTTTAAATCTCAATTTATTTTTAAATTGTAAACAAGTCCATTTGTATACATTTTTTTTTAAACTCTTCAGAACTACTGCATTATTACTGCAGCTGTAATAACTTCTAGGCAGAAATCAGAAATAATGAACAGTCACAAAAAATGAAGCAATTAATAAAGAAATACATATTACACAACAAGTACCTGTATATGTTATAAATTCTTTGTCTAGCATTAAAATTAATCAATAAATTCACTGAAATACAGAGGTGACAAAAAACCAAAAGTTTTCACTCCAGCAATGCTTAACTGTTGGAATTATTACCTGTTATTCTGAGTCATTAGAAGACCAGCTCTCTCAGTTCCATAGTAACTGGGCCTTTTGGCTGGTGGAGGAACATAGGGATCAACCTTTTCATCCTCTAATTCACATTTGCGTTTCACAGGGCCCAGTGAACTAGCTCGAACAGTATTAGGACTTAAGCTTCTCCTGCAAAAAAATACTCTTATTTTAGAGTCTCATAGCATGGTATATTGACACACAAACTAAGAAATAATTCAGGAGCAAATAATACATGGCTGATGAGAAAATCTAATAAAACACAACAGATGAACAAGACAGACAAAATGAAATAGCACAAACAACTGAGTGGAGATGCAGTCTTGTCGAACTATGTCATTGTCCCTCAGGTTACTTACAGTATTTACTCGAGTCTAAGCCGCACTCGAATCTAATCCGCACCTGAAAAATGAGACTCGAAATCATGGAAAAAAAAAAAATGTTCCCGAATCTAAGCCGCACCTGAAATTTGAGACTCTAAATTCAAGGGTACAGAAAAGTTTTAGACCACACCTCCAAATCGAAGCAAAGTTGGTCCACTGTAGCATGAGACACAATTTAGATCGAAAGGATGAAGATACAGCTACAGTAGTTTGGTTCGAGTCTTAAGCTTAACAGTTAAGATTTACCAAGTAGCCATTGCTATGTGTCAGGCACTCTATCCGTATTTATATGGGTACCCTTCCTTTTTCACGTGCTTCGTCTGGTTTGAATAGATTGCCTATTTTGCTTTGATCTGATAAGTGCCGTTCTCTTTGTTATAGGTGTTTACACCACTCTAAGCTCAAAATGCATTATTGTACTGTGTCATGCATTGTTTGTCGCATTCTGATAATGAGTGTTTATGACCTGCAGCCGCTCGCGGCATGGCTTGCTTTTGTGCGCGCTACTGCCGCTTACAATTAAAAAAAAAAAAAAAAAAGGGAGAGGAATGTTCTCATAAGCGAAACAAAAGCAATAGACTGCTATTTGTTGTTACTTACACTGCTGCTTTCTTCGATAATGATCAACAAGAACCGAATAATAGACTGCGTATGATAGAAGATGTTCTGAACGAGAGTTTAGCGAACATTTTTCTCCGTTTGAAAATCTTTGCAGATGCCTCTTTAGCACATTACATTCTGCACAGAAATTAGAGACATTTTAGATTTAAAAATCTAGTCAGTTGCTGTGCTTCATTTCTGACTGTATCACTATTCAGCATAAGAATAATATGAATTTAAACATGACATGATATGTATATTCTTCCATGTTTGCTGTTGTCTTACTCTAGTTTTGTAGTTTATTAGGCAGA
Organism: Schistocerca nitens; assembly: GCF_023898315.1. Lineage (NCBI taxonomy): Eukaryota > Metazoa > Arthropoda > Insecta > Orthoptera > Acrididae > Schistocerca > Schistocerca nitens. The sequence goes on from NC_064615.1 coordinate 510,295,222, forward strand.
CAGGATTTAAATGAGATAGCAGCAAACACGAAAGAATAAACAGCGTAATGTTTACATTTTTCTATCTTCTCTTTTAACTTATTTGCTAACGCAGAGGTTTTGGTGCCAGTATTTATCTTTGTGCCTGCAAAGCATGCCTGTGTAGCGCTACATATATTCGATGTAATCACATAACTACAGTGTTAGACAGGAGAGAGATTTGGTAAATTTTTTTGTAAATATTTCGAAGAAATACTTGGTTGCCAGGGGCAACTCAAGAATCAACATTGGAACTTACAAGTGAGTACACATTGCGTAGTGCCCAAAAAGCCATCTAACGAAAACAATTTAATAATATTCTAGATAACAAAAAAGATAATAAGAAATTTTCACAACCACAAGACAAATAATCACGGTTGTCTACACTGAGACAAGCACTGTGGTCATTATTCGAAAACCACACATGTGCATATCAATTATGAAATCGAGGAGTTTGTGGAGGGTTTGGCATGGAAAACTAATGACAGGATAGTAGCAGGCAGACCAAATGACATCAGTCAGCTTAATGTGATGATTATGGGGGCATAAGTTTTCATGGCACATCACTTCAGCAGCACATCGCCAGAGCAGCAGCCGCCTGCCACAGTTGCTCAACATGATGCACCAGCTTTGCCTGTGCAGTAAACAGCAGTGTTCACAGTTCACATTCTACACATTGAGTGAGCTGCGATTTTGTCAGTTTAGCACTTTTTATTTTATTTTATTGTTGTGCATGCGGGAACTTACAGGATTAGTAACCAACATTTGTGAGTGAAGAAACTCAGTGAACATCGAGTTTAAATAATGAATTTGGAGTTATTAGTGTATGTCTGCGTGGACTAGTAAAATGGTAGCAGGTAGGTTATTTGTGGAACAGAACAGTGAGGTTATGTAGGAAAACAATAAATCATTTAACAAGAAATTAGAAGAAATGCTAAGAAATTTAAAGGGAGCCCTTCAAGCCAAATTAAACTTTAATATAAATACAGCCCTTAAAGTACATGGGAATGATATTAAAGTAGAACTGAATTTAAGTATTGAGGAAAAAATTAAAGGAAGCTATTAAAACACAAGATGAAAGTAGTAAGAAATTTGAAGATAACCTTAATGGAAAATTAGAAGAAGAGCTTACTCCAAAATTGGAAGGTACAATCATGGTTGAAGAGGATGCTACTTTTAAAAAAGCTAGAAGAAAGTATCAACCAAAAGTCAGAAGCTACCACTACCGAGTTGGAAGCAATTACATTGCAGGCAGAAGTATTTAAAGAAGAGTCAATATCGATTGTCAACATACATGAAAATAAAATTACTGCTATGGAGAAATAATTAAATTATTTGCCCAAAAAAGTACAAATGGATATTAATGCACAGTGTGATTTAGTGAGGAATGAATTACATAATGAAGTCATAATAAAGTACAAACCGTAGACAACCAAATCTTAGGTTCACAGGAGCAGGTCGAAATGTTAGAGCAGAGAAAATTATTAAATGAAATTCTGAGTACCCAAGCAATATCAACTGGTTTGGAAGCGACATTACAGAAGCTTGTAAAACAAGAAGTACTTGATACAGTTGAATCTATTAGTACTAAAACCAATTATTTGGGACATGCTGTAGATCACAGAAAGGAAACGAAGAAATTGTGGGACGCCTTAGAAATTGTAAAAACGGAATTTAGAACTAATGAGACTAATGATAATGTTTGTGTCTCTTGTGAGTTTTTTGAGGGTATTCAAATGGGAAACAGAATAAATTTTTCCAAACAGTTTAAAAAGTTCACACCAGATGGGGACGTGGATCCGGTACATTTTTAAGGATGTTCTCTAGATCACCATCAAAAAGATGGGAGGGCTCCAGGAAGACAGATTTTACACTTAGTTATTTAGTTGGTGATTCAGCAGAATTGGCGAATGCCCATTCTGAAGATTTCAAGTCCTGGGAGGATTTTCAGGAAAGTTTTAAGAGGAAATATTGGTCTCCCAGCAAACAAGGCATGTTACTACTGGATTTAGTTGACCCAAAGCATTAAAATAGTTCTTGGAGTAGCTATAAAAGGTACCTGGAGCGGTATCTGATGAGACTGAAATATTTAGATAACCCATTAGAGGAACCACACTTGGTAAGGGTGTTAATAAGTCAACTGCCACATTGTTGTTGTTGTTGTAGTCTTCAGTCCTGAGACTGGTTTGATGCAGCTCTCCATGCTACTCTATCCTGTGCAAGGTTCTTCATCTCCCAGTACCTACTGCAACCTACATCCTTCTGAATCTGCTTAGTGTATTGATCTCTTGGTCTCCCTCTACGATTTTTACCCTCCACGCTGCCCTCCAATGCTAAATTTGTGATCCCTTGATGCCTCAAAACATGTCCTACCAACCGATCCCTTCTTCTAGTCAAGTTGTGCCACAAACTTCTCTTCTCCCCAATCCTATTCAATACCTCCTCATTAGTTACGTGATCTACCCACCTTATCTTCAGCATTCTTCTGTAGCACCACATTTCGAAAGCTTCTATTCTCTTCTTGTCCAAACTGGTTATCGTCCATGTTTCACTTCCATACATGGCTACACTCCATACAAATACTTTCAGAAACGACTTCCTAACACTTAAATCTATACTCGATGTTAACACGCGTAAAAAAATTTGGGATAGAGGCTGGACAACTGTGGATGATTTACTCAGGGATTAGATACCCTCAACAAGGAACACAATGAAATCAAAACAAGGGCGACATAGATGACAGATGGTTTTCAAATTCATTTGCAAAGAACAGAGAAATGACTGTTGCATCATCGACAGATGTAATAATCCGAGTACAACTATCAATAATAATATACAGTCAGAGGTATTACTACCCACTCCTAATAATAATGTGGATAATAATGCAGGTCATATGTCGGAGTTAATAAAGATGTAATACTAGGCAGTTATCTGGTAATTATAACGGAAAACATAAAATTCCTGGGTTGAGGGCCAAAATCCAGAATGTGACCAATCCATAGTTGGCCCTAAAATACATAACTTAGTGGCCAGTGCAAAACACAATTCCAATAATGAATGGTTACTAGAGGAGGAGGAAGGGGAAACCATGAGTATCCTCACAAAACCTATTGTGCTAGGAGAAGGCAGATATATACATTGATTCAGGTACTGAAGTATCACTGATATCAGAAGAATTATTACACAATATAAAACAGAAACAATTTATATCCTACACTATCAGTTACTGGAGTGTGTACTACTGTAGGTATTACCAAAATAAAAAATAAATCAATTAAGTCTGAGATAAGAGTCTCATAAAATTGGTATGGTTTCAATGTATTCAGTCTTTATTGGATGTCTCAAATATTAATTTAGGCGTATACTCTTGGGAATAGAGTGGCTGCTAGAATACAAAGGGATTTTAGATTTTCATACAGCTAGTCTGTCATATGAAGTTGGTGCTATGTGTATATTAAACTCCTCCAAAATAAGCCATGAAGTAGTTACATGTAATATGGTCATACAGATGTTAGTCACAAAAGCAAAAGTACTAAGCGAGGAAGAATCAAATACACTGGCAAAAAACCTGATTGATGATATATATATATATTAAAGCTTACAAATCTAAGATGTTAATGGACGATCAGAAAGTGGCAGTGTATCATACTCTATCAAATTACAAATCTGTGTTCTCCAATAAGTCAAAAGTTATAGGAGATTACATTTCTCCCTTTGATATCAAGACTAATAACCCATTCTTTTGCAAACCTTATCCTGTGCCTTTAAGATTTGTAGTACAGGATGACATTAACAAACTGGTTGATAATCAGGTGGCTGCACGAACTACAGGCATGTACAACCCATTAAAAGTGGTTAAAAAGCCACAGGAGGTGACTGTTGTTTCAGACACCCATACACTTAATAAACACACAGTAATGGAAGGGGATAAACCTGCAAGTATCAGTGAACTGTTAGCCAAATTAGAGCAGACCCAGTATTGTAGTTCAATGGATTTACTGACTGTAAGGAAGCTCCAAGAAAAAAGAAACAGCTTTCTCATTTGATGGAAAATCTTACCAATTTGGCATCTTATCTTTTGATTTGAATATCTCTGTGCCAGTCTTTATTCACGCTCTGGATCAAGTGTTAGGATGAGGATTACAATAAGAGCTACTCATAGAAGTTAATGATACTCTGCTGGTGTCAAAAACATGGGAAGAATATTGTACACTATTAACTAAAACCATAAGAAAGTTTTATGAAAAAGGTATTACAATCAAGCTAGGGAAAAACTTAAGTTTTGGGACATTTTTTTTTTGGGGGGGGGGGGGGGGGGTAAATGGTATAAAGCCAGACTTCGATAGGGTAAGAGTTGTAAAAGATTGTCTAGAACCACAGAATGCTAGGCAATTACATTCATTCCTAGGATTAGAAGGGTTTTATCATAGTTATAGACATGGACAAATTATGAATGACCCCCACTTAATAAGTTTGTTGAAACAGAAAGCAAAATGGATATGGAATGATGGCACAGCAGAAGCATTTGGTAATATCAAGCAGACACTTGTGAAACCACCTATTTTGAAGCATCCTGTGATACATGAACCTTTCAAATTAGACACAGATGCCTGAGAATATGGTACAGTCATGGAATTATCCCAAGGAAAAAGGGACCTGGAAATAGGGGAGCACAGAACAATTGCTTTCACAAGTAATAGTTTAAGTAAACATGAGATGAATTACACAGCTACAGAGAAGAAACTGCTTGCTATCGTTTGGAGCATAAAGAAATTGCAGGCTTTGATTTGGGGCTCAAAAGTAGTTAAACATACTGATCATCAAGCATTAGCCTTTCTCATGGAGAGCATACTACTATATTATCACATGATGAGGTGGGTTGTCTTTTTACAGCAATTTCCACTAGAGATAAACTATATAAAAGTATTGGAGAACCAAGTTTCCGATGTATTACCTAGGCTACCATTAGGTAAGAACAATATGAAATGTACAACGGGTCCTGGGATGATATTCGAAATTAATTTCTTAGGTATTAGCTTTGCCAATAATGAGGTATGCAATTTAGCTCTCAAGATGATGACTACTTCAGTGAGAAATAATGATGAGGTCCCATACTCCGAGGAGCATAGAGGACGATGCGGGAGACCCGCACTGCCATACCAGGCAAGGTCCTAGTGGAGCCGGTTTGCCATTGCCTTCCTCGGACCATAATGGGGATGAATGATGATGATGATCATCATCATCATCATCATCATCATCATCATCATCATCATCAAGATGACACAACAACACCCAGTCATCACGAGGCAGGAAAACTCCCTGACCCCGCCGGGAATCGAACACAGGACTCCATGCGTGGGAAGCGAGAACGCTACTGCAAGACCACGAGCTGCGGACTCGGTGAGAAATATCAAAAGTGTAAAAATGGTTCCCTGGTGCCATCAGAACAACTTTCATGGACAATATAAAAAATGATATTTTATTTTGGGAATTTACTTGCTCCATGTTGGATATTATGCATGTCTCAGTATGCCGAGGACAAATTAATATGAATCATACACAAATGTTATGGACATTTTGGAACATGTAACTGCATACAACATGTGAATAAATTTTATTATTTTAAAATTGTAGTCAAAAAGTAATTAAACTATTGCAGAGTTGTATTATATGTCAAAAGGTCAAAGAATATAACAGTGGTATAAAATACATGCCGTATCCCATGGTATCTAAAAGATTACAGGATCTTATTGCAGCAGATTTTTGGCCAGTTACCTACGGGTAGAGGGTATGTGACTTTATTTTTGTGCTGGTAGTGTACGGGTGGAAATATATAATGCTTTATCCAATCAAGCAAGCTAATACAACCACAGTAATCTATTGTTTAAATAACTATTGATGATGGACCACAGCTTACCAGCTACAATTTTAAAGTTTTTGGCAAGGAAAGGAGTATATAACGCAACCATATCAAAATATCACTTGCACTCTAATGCATGAGAGACAGTAATGAAAGAGTTTGGCTGATTATGTACAACATACTGATCCCACAAACATACCACATGGACACAGACGATACCAGAATTCCATGTCACATTGAATGAGTTAACCCGCATCTGCACTGAGTTATCACCGATAGAGATAATGAATAAGAGATTTATAGGAGAACCATTATTAAAATTGTTTAGATACCCCCCTTCAGAGGAAGAAGAGGCAGCAGTAATAGACAAGTGCATACTTTGCAAGTTCAACAGTACAACAGATGTACCTATATTCAGTGTACATAGCTTTGTTTTTGTAAAAGATGTTCATCATAGTTCAAACATAAAGAAAGAGACTAGAAAGTTCTTTCCACAGTATTGCAGACCTTTTAAGGTGGTGGGATTATTATATCTGAAGGCACTGTTCCTGGTAGATCCAGATACAGGCCACGGAAAGGGTCTATACAATGTTAATATAATTAAGAAATGTGAACCACCAGGAGAATTTGCACACTTCACAAATTTAGCAGAATAACACCCATTGGAAATCAGAGTTAATGGCTTTTGTATTTCTTCTTTAATTTCTCTAAAAGCATTCCTTACCCCTACACTATTCTATATCATGTACCTCTTACTATTCTACCTTATTAAATAACTAAACTGCATCCTTGTTTGTGAGAGCAAGAAAGCATTAAAAGTTGCTATGCGGATAACCGTAAGTACCATAATTTTGAAAGTCTTAATAGCAGGTAGTATGTTTCTTACAGAAAGAGATACATTCTTTAGCAAAAGAGGAAATTCCTTGGGGTGGGGTGTGGTAAGGGACTCTGCCTTTCGGGGCTATATTCTTTCTTTATTTCTTTCTTCGACCTTAACAAATTAATTCTTCTCTTTCCTTTCTTCCTTCTCTGACTGTCCATATCCATGTGTGTCTATCAGTGAATCCCTTCTCTTTTACCCATGTTTCTATCACAACCTGTTGCCACAGGATGGCTGAGGAGCACACCACATGTGTGACGATATGACTTGGACAAATGGGCATAGTTTTGTGCCATACACGTATTGTGTATGGGGTCAGTACACTGCTTTAAGGCATGTCACACACTGTGGGGGAAGATAACGGAGGAAAGCCCGTGTCTGCAGCCCAACATTCTAAAATACAACGTGCTAATGCGAGTGTAATGAGAACAAGATAGAAGTGCCATCTAGAGAGAAATTGATCAGTTTATAGCGCAGATGCATAATCAATAAAACTAGATTGTTTTATCAGTTTTAAATAGAGAGTAGGACTTACACAAGGAACGGTAGTAGTGGACGTGAAAATTAGGCAGTATTCAAGTAACATAATGTTCAATCAGTGTGAGAAGACAAATGATAGTTAATCACCTGGATACATATTGTGATATAGGTGTTTTATAAAATAAGTGACAATGGAGAAAAGAAAATAGTTATGTTGACTACCCTGGCAGGTTTTGTCGTCAATATAAAATCCAGAAATGGCAATTTCAGTCATTGCTTTATTATTTCTTGAGGTATTTTTAGTGATAAATTGAGCTGTATGTGTTGGCTTGGATAATTTTAAATACATACATAGTAGCAGACCTAAAGTATCCTGAGAAAAGGAAATGAACATGGGATTATCGTAACCCAAAGTAATATGCTAACACCGATGTGTTTCCGCAAAGCACGAAACGTAGGTAAAAGCATTTTTGTATGTGGAGTATGGTGCAGTATGCTTTAAAATTGGGGTAAAGACAAGCCATACCTGAAGGAAATCTTTCCTGTCATGGTGAAAAATGATACTGAGATACCGTGTAGACAGATTTTATATGGTGAAGTGTACCCTGCTTTAGGTTAGTTGGAGTAGAAATGAGCAGGCAGACCTATAGAGAGGCTGTCCTACGCCTGTGGACAGGGGCATTCAAGAAAGAAACGTCCTGTGCTGCATCTTGTGAGGAGAAGTCTGGGGACAGGTAAACCAAGTAGGGGGGCTTAGTCATTTGGTTAGCTGAATCCACCTACTAGAGACATTTTCCATGCTAACTCTTCGAGACCAAAGAAAATAATCATGCATAAACTTATAAAGAAAACACTATTTTCATTAAGGATAAATTAAATGGATAACAAATTGTAATATGATATCAGATATGTTATACTGAATTGTAAAGAGTGCATTACAGGAGTTTTGCATGGCATCAAAGAGTGCATTACAGGAGTTTTGCATGGCATCTTCTGTCTCTGTGAGTGAATATGTAGTGTTGTAATATGGCTTATTCATGAGAATGACCTATGTTCCACTGAAGACACTCATGCTGGTGAAAGATGGCCATATCTCTCATATACATTTTATGTAGTGGGAACAATCCACAGTGCACTCCTCGATCGATATGCAGATGACGTGTATGCAGTGATATAAAATAACAAGGGCAAGGTGCGGCATGGTGAGTGCAGTAGCACTTGATGGATGTGGACATGTATACCTTGGTGATACCCCTTGAAGGTGTCCTGGACACCTTCAAAGACAACGGATATACACTCAAGACAAATGAAGATTGTAATTCTTAGACCTCAAGTCAAAATATTGATCAATGCGTTTGAACAACACAGAAGATTATTGTTGAAGATGTGTTCATCATTCGGTAGTTGGACATAGTAAGACATACTCTTACAGCATCACCCTGCCTGGATATGATGGCAACAGGAATAAGTTCACACATGGCTGCAGTACGGAATAGCCGAACCATGAGAACAAATCTAAAAGGTGGAAGAGCAACAACAACAACAACAACAACAACAAAGGTAACTTTGACAACATCGCACTGACAAATCTGCCATGCAGTACTCCCTATTCATTGTGTTATAGCTAAGTCGCCAAACACACATGAGAGCAACTTTTCTCCGAGATGGGTCTGGAGTCACTGGAGTTAACCTATCTTGTCCCATTGGTAATCCCAATGAGCAAATAAACTGATGTGGTTTCTTATTTTAAACCTGAGCCTCATATATTAATTACAAGCCTACACTGCTTTCCAGTACTGAATACACCCCCTAGGGCATATACAAACTAGTGTCAGGAATATGATACTGAATTCACCCTGTTTTTACATTTAAGGTGTCACGTACAAATTACTAAGTCATGAATGGATGCATGAAACAGTTGTGGAGGGCTTCATGCTGCAACACAACAGATGAGTGTTTGGCGCACACAGTCTGGCCTGCCGGCCAGCAGGTATGATGACCCAGCACCACCCTGATGGGGAGTGCAACTGTTGTGTCAATGCCCAACACCGTCACACCATTCATCTAGCAACAAATGTAAGTTGCGAGCTTCACTTTTAGGGAAAAGATGCCGCCGAGCTACTATGCTGCAAGAAATGTCACTGAGAGCAAGCAAGACTGGATCAATTCTGGGTAGAGAATGAAGACCTGCAAAGGCACCTAAATGAAGCATTAGTAAATTTAACACTGCAAAGCAGCACTGTGCTTGTAGCTAACATTTCTTCTCCATTTCCGGAGTTCCTACAGCCAGTTACATCTAAGCCTGTAACTGATACTGCAAACGGTTTGCTGGTTCCTACCTTCAAAGGTAAACCAGGTGAAAATGTTCACATTTTCATATAAAATTTAATAGATGCAGGGAAACTGTCCATACGTAGTGATGAAGTTCTGAGAAGAGTTGCTAACCTTAAGTTGCAAGGGGAGGCATGTGGTTATGCAAATTCCATGGAAGGGCTCAGAAATACCACAGCATTTCATGTCCTTGCTAAAGGACTAGGGGGTGGCCATAGATGTAAGCACAGTGAAAACTACAGAGAAAGTTCCACCCTATGCCAAAATTCTGGAGAAAATTTAGAGCACTTTGCTGACACAATAACAGCGGTGTCATGTTGTACATTTGTATTAATGGTCAGTAATGAAAGAAAAGAGATACTACTCAGTGAATCAGGAGCTTGCTGTGTAGACCTACTTGTTTGCAGGACTAATCTGCAGGTAGGTGCTGAGGTGAGAGTGCTTCACCAGGCACACTAAGGGAGGCCATATGACTTTTGTTTCTACATGAGGAGTCCCAGTAATTCATACAATCTTCCACCAGAGTAAGCCCTGCTAGATGTGCATTCACTGGCAGTGCACTGCATTTTTTGCAAATTTGCTTGTCTCTGCCATCACTCAGCTAGCGAAACAGGTTACCAAAGTGCTCAAAGGAATAGCAATACGTGAAATGCAAAATGGAACAGTTCTGCCACTGCTCCTCACTTTCCTTCCAAAAGCACATCCAATAAGAGAGGTAGGACTTGCCCAGGTGGCAAACGTAACTTTGCAGGGTAAAATCTACAGCAGACAGTCTACCTTTATCACTGATACAGATGCACAGTAAGTGTTTTGTTTGTTACATCTACTTGCGGTCGTGAATTAAAATCACTGCATTGTAGACTAACTGGATTGGGCAAAAAGGTAATCTACTCCGTAGTTTCAGAAATTGTGGGACTGGAAATTGACAGAAGGAAGTACGAGTCCACATTTGAAGTGGTCTGGAAGCATCACTACAATCTGTGTAGATATGAGAGCGTTCAAGGACCCTTCCAAGGATCACCTTAGAAAATGCAAATTTTTCGCCACCTTAGATATGCACTCTGGCTACTATCAAATTTCTATAGCTCCGTAAGATCAGGAAAAGATAGCTTTTGTTTGCCATTTGGGCATTATGAATAACTAAGGATGGCCTTTGGCCTCCAAAATGGTCCTGCTACATTTCAGTTTTTTGCGGATTTATTCTTACAGGGTTTATCTGCATGGCGTAATTATTTTTCCAAGTATGATGAGAGAACATGCATAATGACTGAGAAATGTGCTAACTCATTTTAGTGATGCTAATTTAAATTTGAAATTAGAAAAGCGCAGTTCCATGATACCACAAGTGCACTATCTAGACCAAATAATTCTGGCAGAAGTGTAAGATCAGATCCGTGGTTAATGGATTCAGTGACCAATTTTCCAGCACCGAGAAAAATTGCAATCATTTCTCGGTTTAACAAATTACTACCATCATATGTGGGAAAACTGTGCAGCCACCAAGAAACCACTCATCACAAAATTTCTAAAGAAATAAACTCCTTTTGTCTAGACAACAAACAGAGAGTGCCATCTTAAAACTGAAAGGAATTCTTCATGTTCACCTTTCTTATCTTATCCGGATATTGCACTACCTTTTATCTTGTTGTGAGATGCTGGCAACATAGCTATTGGCTGCATTTTCAGTCAATTGCAAGATGGCAAAGAAAAACCAACTGGTTATGCGTCACATCAGCTGAATCAAGCTGAACAAAACTACAGCATGACAGAAGGAAACTTTTATCACCTATTACTTTCAGTGTTACCTATATGGGTGACAGTTCACAGTAATTACAGACCACACGGCTTTTGAATTTAACAGATCAGGGCAGCAGATTTTTAATATGGGCTTTGAAACTTAGTGAATATAACTACATAATCAAACACAAGAGCCTGGCAAGGTTAAACTATAATGCAGATGCTCTGAGTATGAAAATTAAGATCCTGGTAGTAGATTATGTTATTATTGAGGAATTAAAAATGGCACAAGAATCCATTCCTGACTGTAAGAAACTGGCTACCTCACTGCATTTTATTACAAGACACTTTATGAAATAAAATGGGGAAAGCACTATGCAAGTGTGCATCACGTGCCATTATTGGCATCCCCAATGAATGAAAGATGTCGAAGATATCTGTGCACTAAGAGAGCACAAGGCCAAAGATCAAATATCTCTCTTCAAATGTTGAGACTGTAGCACCCAATATTGTTGAATTGTTCCGCATAACAGCCTGAAATAACCGATACATTTTATGTACCTTAGGCATTTATCTTGCTACCTTATTATGATCCCTACTGAAGACATGACAGTTGTGAAAGAATTTGGCAATCATTTAGAACGAGTTTTTGGAAATCCAAAGGCTACTGTAACAGATCAACATTATACCAAGTATTGGCAAAACTAAGAAATTTATGGGCCACTGGGATGAATCATTTCAGATATTACATTTCATGTTGTCTGTCAATGTCGAATTACATCTGCCAGATCAGAAGATTGTAGTTCATTCTGATCACTTAACAAAGTATAAAACTAGTGATACATTCTTTCCTGCAGTGGACTCAGCAAAATTCGGAAAGAATCATTTGGCAAAAAAGCCAATATGCATTTAGCTGTTACACAGCAACCGACAAGCTCACATCAATGTAATTTATGTTCCGCCCCTCCGTATGATTTACAGTTTATGAATTAAGAACATACTTTATCTTAAGTCTTAAATGGGAGATGATGTCAGTATTTTCAATGTCACTTTATTGTTTAGCCATACTGATGATTCTGCTGCGCGTTTTTTCTCAATCAGGCCCTGATTAGCTACAATATTTTGCTTAAGTGTTGCATTTGTGCCATTCTTGTACAACTGCCTCTGTGCCTTACATGTTTTTAAACATGTTAATTCAATATCACTACTGGCATCGCAATGGGTCATCAGCATACATGGTAATAAAGCAATTAATGCCTAGAAAGCTTGGGAAGTCATTCACATTGCATATAAACAGAAATGGATGATTTCATTCACTAATGACCAATGAAGGGTTGATTAATTCATCCAAATAATAAATGAACAGAATACCTGATAGGTAATATTCTTATGTAACAACCTAGTAAATATTTAATGACTCTGTGCTAACCATCACCAACATATTAATGAAGCAGTTGGTATATAGAGACTTTTGGTTATCTTCATTACAAGATTTGGCACTCCTCTGCTCTCTCTTGCAATATATTCCATAGCTGGAGAGAGACAACTTTTTCAAAGATCTTTAAACAGTTTGTAACAGCTACATATATTTACAGATCATATTCCTATAATTTTTTGCAATATGCTGTGAAGTATAAACTGTCGATACATGACCTACCTTTGAAGAAACAATCCTTTTCAACTATTGCCTGAAAACCTAAGATTTTCATCTTAGCACAGAGTGAATATGCTTATGTTCCTTTCAATATTAGTATCATCCTTTATCCTTTCTCCAACATATATTTATAATAATGAGTTCTATCGGAATTAGGAGTTTTTTTTTTTTTTTTTTTTTTTTCTCTCCTCGATGTGTCGTCCAGTTCTTTCACACCCCTGGAGTCAGCAGTACAGTTTTCAATCTCTTCTCCCAGTGTTGATTAACACTAGTTTACTTTTTACTATACATTTCTGTAGTGGTTTCCTCAATCAGTTTGTGTTGCAGCATTCAGCCACATAACTTCCTATCCTTCTCTGTTAAGACATTTCAGGAACCTTTTACCACATTCAGAGGCCATAATACATTCAAATGTGTGAGACAATCAAGTGCTCAAGTCCTGCAGCAGATTGTGATAGATATGAATTAAATATATGATTTTTTGAAACAATTTTTAAGAAATTCTCCAAGATTTAGCTCAGACTGCATGTTATAGGTAACTTGCTGGGAATACAATGAGCCTGTTGTGGCTAATTTTCTGCAATTCTAAAACTTTCCATTTTAATCTCCAAACTTCACAGCAATGCAGACACATCAGAAGCAAGACATATTTTCCATTTGGCATAATGAATTGGGAATAAAAGAAAGAAACCCAAACACAAACTGAAAGCTTACATAATTTGAGAACTGTAAACAGAATATGTGAAGCCTTTTTTTAATTTTTTGGTAGAGAAAAATAATCAAATATAAGTGATATTGCTGGGCTAATTGGGGATGGGGAAAGGATGGTGAAGGGAAGGGATATAGAAAAATGCAAATGTACACACCAAATCTCATATACAGCAGGTAACGTGTTGACAGTACATAACTGTTGTAGCAGTAACAACCACAGACCAAACTTCGCAACCCACCGAGAGGCGTGTCGGCAATCCGTCTACGAAATCCTGTCAATGGGTGCCAGACTACTGCTGATGTAGCATTCTGCAATACAGCAGTCTGCCATAGTGGTAGGCTGGATTTTCACACGCCACGGACAATGTTGCACTTCCGTAGCCACTTACATGACAGGCGGGCTCCTGTTACAACACAGCTAGTCAGAGCAACTACAACTGCTCACCCACCCAGCTATTAGTGGCATTTGTACTTTTACTTTGGCTGGTTCATTGACTTCCAACTACAGCCCCTGCTGCAACAGTCTCCACACTAGCCATCAGTCCATTGTCAGGCCGAGCAGCTTCAACCTTGCTAAGCAGCATCATCAGGTAGCCACTGGGCTATGAGCCACCACTAGACCTGATCGTTCTGGGTTTTGAGCCACTGCCACTGAGTAGAGGCCATATCTAGGATGACTCCATTCAGAACTCTGGGTGACTCCCAGGTTCCTGGAGTCAGTGCAAGATGTCTGTGTGCTTCTCTTGCTGCTCAAAGGTGCACATTGTAAGCTTGTCGGGTGATACCTCCCTCGTGTCAGCACGGCTGCTCCCCTTCCGCTGAGGCAGCAGCCAACTGTCTAACATACACATCTGCTGGTGAAGGGCCATGAACACCAAGGAGTCATGATGAGGTAGCACACTGCTGCCTGGATGACCAAACAAGCAATCAAGATGCTGACAATGACCTCTTGTACAGAAGTCATGCTGAATAAAGAATGTTTATACTGAATGAGATCTTCTGACTCTGCACTCGCTATGGCACTGATAGAATACAACCCACAGTTCCTGCACACACTGTTCTGGGGCAAAAGTGACCTTCCTGGCTAATAGTGGTGTCTGCATCACAAATACCATTACACTGAGCTAAAAAGTTTAACAATGCAGCATTTGGAACTCTTTAACATACCTGGTGGCAAAGGCCTTTCTTGTTGGGCTTGGTGATAAGCTGTTCTTGAAAAAGCCTGGTGAAAAGCATTGTCTTCCAAGACCTTGTCTTGTTGGTGATGGTGATGAACACACAGGTGGTCCTCCAGTATTTGGAAGTGACAGTTGCAAGGGATGATCAATGTAACGTTGCAACATACGTCGATTTGCTTCATTCTGCTCCTGCTGCTGTAAAATAATAAAGATACAGTTACATTTTCATTACATTTTATAGATGTAACTTTTTTAGCCTATACTGCCGGTACACATTTGTTAGGAAAACCAAGAAGGAATGCAGGCAGTAAATAATTTCAAATCAAGATGAATGCTGGGAACTGAAAATCAACAATATTTGAGACAAGAGTTCCTATTAACCAACAGTCAAAACAGGAAGACCTGAAGCTGAATTGTCAAGCACACAAATTAGAAAATCCAGTTGAACCTCTTGGTTTTCAAGTTTTTAATGGTTCTATCACTGAGAGAAGAAGGTAAACAGGTATTAAAAAATTAAAAAGGATAGTGAGATTTTGAAGTGCTAGAGGTAATGGGAGATTCATCATACCAGATCCAGAAGAAGGAAAGGACCTAAAAGTCTAGATTCTAATTCCAGAACTAACAGGTTAAATATAACAGCTTCAATGGAAAATGAGGCTAGAGAAGAGTGGCGAATCAAGCATTATTACTGACACATGAGGTACAATGACTAATCTCAAGATTATAAAAGTAGACTTCATGTGTTCACGAGGAACCATCAATATGAACACAAATATAACACTGGAGATTAACCAAAAAAAAAATGGTTCAAATGGCTCTGAGCACTATGGGACTCAACTGCTGAGGTCATTAGTCCCCTAGAACTTAGAACTAGTTAAACCTAACTAACCTAAGGACGTCACAAACATCCATGCCAGAGGCAGGATTCGAACCTGCGACCGTAGCGGTCTTGCGGTTCCAGACTGCAGCGCCTTTAACCGCACGGCCACTTCGGCCGGCCGGAGATTAACCATTTCATAACATTCTGGTTACTACAAACTCCTTCATCCTTTCGTAACATCAATCATCACAATATTCAGTAGGTTTTTGGAAGTTACAACAGGCATATTGAGGTTTAGAGTGACATGCTATTTTACTACAATTTAGTACGCCATCAGTTTATTACTTTTTAAGAGGTTGTTTGTCTCAATAGAAATGGTTCCCAAAACTACTTGACAACCAATCTAAATCCTTTAGAATAGTTTTGCAAGTATTTTGAGCAATACATAAAATAAAGGTAAGGCAACAATTCACCTAAAGCAGATCGCTGCATGGAGCACAGCACTCGCACTAGCTTTCGAGCACTAGCTCTTTTTCCAGCAATGGTACACACATACCAACACACAACCAGACAGACACCCAAACACACACTCCTGTGGTCACGACAAATTTAATTATTGATACTTGACTGCTGAAAGCAGCTGCCTCAGCTGATGACTGATGGAGGTTGGGAGGGGATAGGGAAGAATGCAAGAGGAGGCAGTGGGAAAGATGCAGGTGACTTTGTGGGCTCACAACAAGGTGAAAAAAATACAGAGGGTACAACAAAAGAGATGTAGGAAGAGGGAAGAAACTGAAGGGAGAAAAAGGGGAGGGAGAAAAAGGAGGGAGGCAAAGATGAAGAGGCAGAAGAGAGAGAAGGGAGAAGGGTTGAAAAGAGGGGAAAAGGGGGGGAGAGGAAGGGAGAGAAGGTGAGGGAGAATATGCCTACATGGGGGGGAGGAGGAGGAGGAGGAGGAGGAGGAGGAGGAGTTGTGGGGGAAGATAGTGCATTACTGGACTGAGAAGGAGTGGTATTGACAGAAGAGAGAAGGGAAAAAGCAATGAGAGCCAATGGGAACAGGTATGCAGAGGTTTAAGACAGGGGAATTGTGAGAGCACAAGATGTGTTAGAGAGTGAATTTCCATCTCCGTAGTTCAGAGAAACTTACACTGGAAGGGAGTATCCAAATGGCCTGCATATTGATGCAGCTGTTGAAGACATTTGTGAAGTGGGGTGCTGCATGTTCAGCAGCAGGATGGTCAAGTTTGCACTTCACCACAGTTTGGCAGTGGCCATTCATGCGAGGAGGCAGTTGGTTACTTGTCATGCCCACACAGAATGCTGTACAATAATTTCAGCTTAGCTGATATATATCATGGCTGCTTTCACATGGGACCCTTCATTTTATTGGGTATGAAATGCCTTTGACTGGACTGCGGGAGGACATTGTGGGTGGGTGGGTGGGTGTGTGGGACAGGTATTGCACCTGGGCCAACCACAAGAGAACGACCCATAGGATGTAGGATTCGGAGTAGGATTGGTATAAGGATGGGCAAGGATATTCTGTAGGTTGCTCTGGTGGCAGAACACTACTTTGGGGGATGTAAGTAGGATTTTGGGTAGAATACCCTTCATCCCAGGGCATAACTTGAGGTAGTTGAAACCCTGGTGAAGGATGTGGTTGAGCTTTTCAAGGCCAGAGTGACACTCTGTGATCAAAGGAGAGTTGGTCAGTGGCCGGTTAACAGGTTTACTGGTGTCAGAAGAGCAGATGGCACAGGAGACTTATTTATGGATGAGCTGAATAGGATATTGTCTGTCAGTAAAGGCTATGGTACGGTTATCTGTATATTTTGAGAAATCCTGCTTTCCACTGCAGATGTGGTGTCCACAGATGGTGAGGCTGTAAGGAAGAGACTTTCAGACATGGATTAGGTGACGGCTGTCAAAGTGGAGGTACTGCTGGTGTTTGGCGTGCCTGATGGGACAGGCATATTTATGGAGCCATCTGAGACATGGAGATTGACATCCAGGAAGTTGGCTCAATGATTTGTGAAGGACCAGATGAAACAGATTTGGGAATAAGTGTTGAAGTTACAGAGGAAACAGCAAATGTTATCCTTCAAAATTTCATCAATGAGCCTGAGCCATGCAAGAGGTTTCAGTTGTTGACTAGATAGGAAGGATTCCTCCAGGTGGTCCATCAATAAGTTGGCATAGGATGGCGCCAAGCGAGTACCCACGGCAGTACGACAGATTTGTTTGTACATTTGGCCTTCAAAAGTGAAATAATTGTGCATCGGGATGTGGTTGGCTATGAGGATTAGGAATGCAGTGATGGGTCTGGTATCAGGACAATGTTGGGAAAGGTTGTGTTCCACGGGCACAAGGCAATGGGCATGGGGGATGTTGGTATACAAGGATGTCACAGTCCAGTGACACACAAGGAGGCAGGTGATAATGGGACAGGAACAATGGAGAGGTGGTGAAGGAAATGAGCAGTATCTTGAATGTAAAAGATTACGCACAATAGTTTGGAGGCATTCAACAACAATGGCAGAGATTTGTTCTGTTGGAGCATTGCACCCAGCCACAATGGGACAACCAGTTCAGAGAGCTGTGGGGTTGAGTTTGTGGGCTTTGGAGAGTAAGTAAAGCATAGGATTGTGTGGGGTTACTGGTGTGAGGAGGCAAAAGTATTCACGTGCCAGTAGAAGTAGCTTCAGTTCCCACATAATGTCCATTAAAATCAGAAGTTTAAAGAGAGCTTTCCATGTCTGGGCATGCTTAACATAATTGAGTTGCAACAATTTTTGCACAGTCTGCTCGTGAATGAGTATAACTTCATCACTCACTTGCCTTTTCAATGCATAGACCTCAGGCTGCAGATTCTTTTAATTTTTAATACATTTTACAGGTATTAACTAGAATCATACAGTAATGATCTCACTCAGTATGATTACAATTAGAAATATTTAAGAATGTGTCAGAAATCAATTAGATACTTAATGAGACTTGTATTAAAGAACTGAAACTTTTTGCTCAACAATGATATGGCGGATGATGCAAGCATCATGAATCTGCCGGCACCTGGAAACCAGATAATACACAGATCACAAATTCTGAACTAACATTTTATTTCTTTGGTAGCTGTAGATACTTTGTATCATAACACAGCAGAAAACTTGAATAAAATAGGAAAGGAAATGTGTTTCTTGTACAATAGTTACAAAGTTTCACCAAAAACCCCAGTCAAGTCAGTTAAAATATTGTAGTTTTGTTTTAAATAGGGAACTCTGTTTCTTCAACATTTAAGTTCAGTGGGAAGTAGATGAAAATTTAGGCATGAAATGTACTTGGCACTTTTTTGTACCATGTCATTCTTATGTCTTGTCTTCTGTGTGAAGTTCTACAATACTCTGGTGTTTTCTTATAACAATGCACATTAGGGAAAATATGTAATGTGAAACAGTGGTAGGCATTCCAAACAGCCTTAACAATTTGTGGATACAGCTTCTTGGATTTACACAATAAATTATTCAAATCACTCTTTCCTAAGGGATTTAATACTTTGTGAAAAAGACTACTTCCAGAAGGTATAATGGAAAGAGCAGGCCTAAGTGGCTGCATGTGTGACCTCGTCAAAAATGTGAGAAATGGTTCTTAATTCAGAAGCAGCCAAGCTCAATCTCTACACAATACGAAGTATGTGATGTTCCTAGTATGGTTTGTACTCTAAGTGAAGACCCATGAACTTATAGCTACTCCCTGTAATAGCTGGTTACAGAATATGCTTTGGAACTTCATGGTAATTGTGAAACTGGATGGAGATGGTCTTGTTTAGGTTTGCTGAGAGAGTTAGCAGTGGACCTGTTGAGGATTTTTTGTAGGAAAGGAAGTTACTGGTGTTTATGGTTGACACAGTTTCAGGCACTTTATGTGTAGTCATTTGCAGACCTAGGAAATTTATACCCTATGCTCCTGGTAGTGGACAGGTAATTAGCATAAATCTTCAGCAATAGTTAGTACTGAATTGCATTACATAGTTTCAAAAATTATTTTCAGTTTCTTGTTCATGAAATGTCACTTCAGCAGAATATTTAATGTCCCCCTGCCATCACAGTGTTGAACTTTTCTTCTAATAGTAGTTTGTGATCAAGACAATAAAAGATCCCCTCAAATAAAGAAAAATACAAAGTGGCATTTCCTGGTTGGTCATGAGGACTACTATTTCTTCTTCTTTTAACAATAACTGCACTGTAATGGTGGATAGTTAGTTATATGCATGCAAAAGGTTACCACCATGGTTAATGAGTACTGTGCACTGCAAAATGGTGCTATCCGAAACCGGTGCCAAGGCAAGTGTGGTGCACCATGGGCCATAGAAAACAGGGACGAACGACAGCTGCAGAGATGTGTATGGGCAAATAGACTTGTAACTATTACGCAATTGACCACCCAAATCAACCAAGGGCTACCAACAGTGCCTCCTCAATGACTGTTCAGTGAACACTGCTGCATATGGACCACCAGAGCAGGCACCTGGTCCGTTCACCCATGCTGTCTGTTGTTCATCACCAACCACGGATTTAATTTTCACACCAATACTGAAGCTGGACCTCCACTGAGTGACGACAGGTGGCATTTTCAAATGATAGATGGACATTGGTGTGTATGGCACGAAACATCTGAAAGCAAACCACCTGCAATGATCATCTGAAGAGTCCATGCCAGAGAAGGGAGCATTATGGACTGGGGAAAGTTTTTGTGGCATTCGCTGGGTGATTATCATTCTGGAAGGCACTATGGATCAACACAAGTATGCATCTATCCCTGGGGACTATGTCCACCCCTACATGCAGTGTGTTTCCTCTGTACGATGGCATCCACTAGCAAGACAATGCAACATGTGACACAGCTCGCAGTGTATGTGCATTGCTCAGAGGGACAGGATCAGTTTACTATATTCCCCTAGCCAACAAACTTCTGGATTTAAATCTAATCAAAATTCTGTGAGACCACATCAATTGATCTGTACGTGCCATAGATTCTCAAGCAAGAAACCGATTGCAGGCCACAGAAAAGGACTTGGAATGGCTCCACATCACTGTTGGTACTTTCGAGCACCTCACTGACAATCTTCCTACATATCTCGCAGTTGTTCGCACTGTGAAAGTTGGTTATTCAGGTCTTTGACAGGTGGTCACATTAACATGACTGGACAGCATACCTCTAGTATCATTAAGACTATAAATCTTGCTGCGGCTGAATTCCTTTAAGTTCATACTGTGTTATGGTCTTCAAAAATAAGGTGAGGAAAGAAACTAAAATTTTATGAAACTATGATAGTGTCTACACTTGTCTACAGCAGCGAGACCTGGACACTATCAAATGACAGAGAAATAAGATTCAACCATATAGTTGGTTGGTTCGTTTAAGGAGCCAAACCAAGAGGTCATCAATCCCTCTACCTGGAACAGGCAAGTCAGCAAAACTTCACACCAAAGAAGGGCCTAGTGCACAAAACCCAGGAAAAGAAAACCCCAGGGTCTATTGAAGGTCAACAAAGCCTAGAGAAATGAACAAGTAAGAAGAAAAGGGGAAAAAAGGGAGAAAGGCGGGCAAGGTGTCCCATCCAGGGAGCAGCTGGAGGCTGCCAAAGACAGAAAGTGTAATGGGGCACACACCACTTGCCATGTAATTGAGACACCCCACCCAACAATACCCACAAAAGACTAGCAACATGGACAGGAGAGACATTCACAGGAAAACAGAGAAAGAACACACAAGGGGAAAGAACAGCAAAAGAGTGGGTAGGGCGAAGGCTGGGGCGTACCACGAAGCCCAGACAGCTGCCACCTATTCAGGGCAGAGGAGGCAAGAGTCAGCCACAGTACAGCTGGGTAAGTAAAGTCAAGCAAAATGTGGAACACTGTCAAACACTCACCACAATGACAGTAGGGTGGGTACTCATGACAGAGGAGATGATCCTGAACCAGTCCAATGTCTGATACAGAGGCGGCAAAGGATGATGGAGTCCTTTGCAAGAGGCCGGCAGGGAGGACCTCTGTGAATTCATGATTTCCTTTATCTTCCACAGTTTGTTAGGAAAATTCAGAGTACACAGTTCCGTATTCCAAACCCTTATCCCTAACTTCAAGGTTTAATACTGATCAGAGGTGCAATTCCGAAATACCGATCTGACAAGGCAGCTTGCTGGTAGCCAATTAGGCCAGCTTGTCACCAAGTTCATTCCCCAGGATCCAGACAAAGGTCACTGAACATCCACACTGTTTAAGGGCAAAAAGGGAATCCTGGATAGTCAAGACCAGAGTTTGTAGACTGCTCAAATAGTCGCTACATATGAGGAAGGATTCACCGGTGTGGGAAAGGAAATGCTCAAGAACACGAGAGATGGCTACCAACTTTGCACTACAGCCATCTGGTGAGGAGCCAATCATTGAGACATCAGTATACACAACTTCTGAACCCCAAAATGTGCCAAGAATGGAGAAGAATTGGCAGTGGAGCACCACAGGATAAGCAGAATCTTTTGGAGCTTGTGACAGGTCAAGACAGAGTTTTAGACGAGGTATACACCATAGAGGTTTATGTGTGCCGGCCCAGGAATGAGGTGGTAGAGGGGAAGGCTGGATATGGATGGCGATCGTAAGCCCAGACCTGGGCCGCCATTGTGGAAGGTGGATTTCCATATCTGGAAAGAGGAGATGGTAGTTCAGGTGCTATACGGAGCAGTGGATGCAGAACACTAAGTAACCAACCATTGTGGCACAGAAACCACAATGATCGAACCCCAGTCTCCACTAGGAGGCTGGTCATGTGGCTAGTCTGAAAGGCAGCAGCTTCCAGTCATACCACACAATGATGTACAAGGTCCAGCATCTGTAACGTCACAGGTAATACCAAGCTGTATGCAAGACTTACGTAATCTAGACAAAACTTGACCAATGCTGTATAGACCCCATATCAGAGTAGAGCGGCCCTTGTCCCAGCTGGTGTTGCTGAGACATCAGGGAGTACTGAGGTGGTACCCACATGTCTGCTTTAGTTGACGAAAATGTTGAAGCAATGTCAACCAGGCGTCAAAAACCAGACCCAAAAAATGATGAGAGTCCACCACACTGAGGGACTGGCTATAAAGGTACAGATCTGGATGGGGATGCACTGTACGGCGATGGCAGAAACACATAACACAGGTCTCAGCAGCTGACAACTGAAAGCCATGAGTGATAGCCCAAGATTGTGTTCGGTGAATTGCTCCCTGCACTCAGCATTCAGCAATGCCCATCACGGACAAACAAAAATGAATGCAAATGTCTCAGCATACAAAGAGGGAGACACCGTAGGTCCCACAGCCCCAGCAGGCCACTGAAAAAAGAGAGAGACAGTCAAAACAGAACCCCGCAGAACCCCATTCATCTGCAGATGGGAGGTGCTATGAGACATGCAAACATCTACCTGAAAGTGCAACATGAAAGAAAGTTCCAGATAAAACATGGGAGTGGGTCACAGAGAGCCCACTTGTGCAAGGTGAAAAGGATGTGGTGGCATTATGTGTTATCATAAGCTTTATGCAGATCATAGAAGACTACTACAAGATGTTGACATCCAGCAAAAGTCAGATAGATAGCACAATCCAGGTGCACTTAATTATCTGCAGTACTGCAGCCTCGGTGGAAACTACCCTGGGTCAAAGCCAAAAGATCCAAGATTGAAGAATCCAATACAGCCTCCAACTCGCCACACATTCAAGTAACTTTCAGAGGACATTGGTTAAACTGATCGGACGATAACTGTCCATCTGAAGAGGCAATTTACCCAGTTTCCAAACTGGAATAACAACACTTTCTCCCATTGGGAAGGGAATTTCTCCTCACCTCTGAAATGGTTCAAAAGGGCAAGTATATTATGTAGGCTAGCCATCAATAAGTGCTGAAGCATTTGGTTGTGCACTTGATCCAGTCCAGGAGTCGTGTCAGGGCAGAGAGTGAGTATGCTGGCAAACTCCCACCACCAAACGAGGCATTATAAGGCTCCAGGTAACAGGGAACAAAAGGTAAAGGGAGTCATTACAGATGGTGTTTGAGAAGATACAATGCAGGCAGGTAGTGGACCAACGCTGAGGCCTATGCAAAATGCTGAGTAAAATGCTTAGCAATAGAGTCCAGGCTGGGAATAACACTATTCTGGGAAATTCCCAAGGACACCTGCAGAAGGAAGCAAAAATGCACCCGATATTTGCCCATTCCTGAGAAAAAGGGAGTATGGCAGTGACATGGTTTCCAACTAACCCATTTCTGGTGTTTAAAAAGATAATGGGCCCAGGCACGAAGCCCTTTAGAGGCCAGGAGATGGAAGCTGTTTGTAGCATTGGAGGGCCCAACAGCAATCGTTAATAGCCACAGCAATTTCAAGGGTCCACTAAGGGGCAGTCTTCCATCGGGGAGAACCCAAGGAAAAAGGAATCGTCGAAGCAACTGGCGAAAGGGTGGTGTCAGTCAAACACTGTACAGACTCACCAATGCTTTCACGAGGTAAAGCGGTTTGGTTGGCAGCCTAATAAAGGCATCTCAATCCACATTAGTGGAGCAGGGCGACCAAGCGAGTGATGCTGGAGAAAATAAAGACGACTGGAAAATGATCACCGCTGTAAAAATTGTCATGAACTCTCCATTGAATGAATGGGAGGATTCCAGGGCTACAGAGGGAAAGATCAATGGCTGAGAACATGCCATGTGCCACACTAAAGTGTGAGGGGGCTCCACTGTTGAGGAGACCTGTCAGCAGGTCTTCAACAATCCTGCTCCAGTCAGTGGTCACAGTACCATCTCACAGAGGGTTACTGGTATTAAAATCCCCATGGGGAAGAAATGGGGTGGGAGCTACCAAAGAAGGGCAAGAATAGTGAGAAGTGTATAGGGCCATCTGGGAGGATATAAAATTGCATATTTTTACCTCAATCTAAATGGATCCAAACAGCCACTGCTTCCAGTGCTGTATGAGGAGGAACCCAGGAACTAACAACACTAACATCTGTGCACAGCGACATACCCTGGTTGTGGCAGAAGGCTTGGAAACCAGGAAGAGTCAACAAAAGAGTATTCACAAAATGACATCCCTCCATCACAACACAAGCTTCATAATATAGAGAAAGAAGATGCTGCAATTCCATAAGGTGACAATTATAACCATTACAGTTCCACTGGAGGAGAGTAGTACAAGAGGCTGGATGGATGTCAAACAGGCCAGAATCAGTCATTGTGCTGAGTCAGTATCCATCACCGAAAAGGACGGATTGTCATCCACGAATGTAAGATCACACCCTGATTGAAAGTGAGGAGTGACACCCATAGGAATGTCACAGATTTTCTCATCCCAGGACTTACATATCTCCTCCTCCTCCTCCTCCTCCTCCTCCTCCTCAGGAAGTCAAGAGGAAATTTGGTTGGAAAGACAGCAAGTCCCAGCAACATCAGAATCCGAAAGAGAATGCACATCCTTGAAGCCCACAGAGTGTAGATCGTGCTTGTATCGAAGTAACAGGCTTCTTGTCGTGGAGATTCTGGGGAGAGAGGCTCCTAGCAGGAGCCTCAATGCTGGTAGATGCCATAGAAGACACTCTCTTCTCCAGTTGAGGAGAAGAAATTGTTTCCGATGGGGTGGGGGGGGGGGGTGGAGGAATGGGAACTGGAGGTAAGGGGGGGGGGAGGAGGAGGAGGAGGAGGAGGAGGAGGAGGAGGAGGAAAGATAGACAGTAGGGTAGATAGTCAAGAATTTTGAATTCCTGAATCATCCTTTCCTTTTTATAGATCAGGCTATCTGATGAGCGAGGAGAATGTGGGCAAGAATAGTTCATGCATTTGGGTGGTAAGGTGCAAGGACTCCCCAGATGGAGAGGGGAGATGCAGACACCACAAATATGATTTGCCTTACGTCACAGAGATATGTGACCGAAACGGAGAAACTGGAAACAGTGCACGAGAGGTGGGATACAAGGCTTAACATTGCAATCATAAACCATTACTGTGACGTTCTCTGGGACAGTATCCCACTCAAAAGCTGGGATAAAGCACCAGTATCAACATGATTGTCCTTTGGACCTCTCTGGTCTTGCCAGATGAAATGAACACTGTGCCACGCCAGATCAGTCCCAAGTTCCTCGTCAGATTGAAGGCTGAGGCCCATGTGGAAGATAATGCCCTGGGTCATATTTAAGTACTGATGTGGAGTAATGCTCCCAAGGACGTCTCACAAGAATGTCTGCCACTCGCAAGCACACAGGGAAGCCAACTGACTGGCAGAAGAGTGTTAATCAGTACAGAACCAGATCACATGTTACTAAGTGAGTCAATTTCACCAAACTTGTCTGTTATATTCAACAAAAAGGAAAGGTTTGGAAGTGGCAAAAGTCTCCCCGTCTGTCCTGTAACAAACAAAGTAACAAGAAAAGGGTTTCATTCCAAGCCATTGGGTCTGGACCTCCTCCCAAGTGGTGTCTAGGGAGGTGAAGGCCAAGAAATCAGAAGTAGGAGCAGAGAGAGAACCATTCCTTGAGACAACTGCGGGAGAGTGGCCAGAAGTGTCAGCTTAGCACATTTCATGTGCAGGGCATTTGCTTGATACCACTCAATCTGATCAGGGGCTCACCATGTTGGCACCACCCAGCTGCGGCAAGGGCTGCCTGGCACAGTGGTCATTGATGGAAGTTCCGTTGCTCCAAAAAGATGACAAACCACTCCAAGAAATCCACGAGATGGTGACAGCTCAGGTACCAGAAGTGCAATCCTTGTGTTGTCAGGGGGCTCAGCCAGACAAGTATGTAACAGCCCGTGTTCTTCCTCAAATGGCTAACACTATGGAAACAATTTAGAAAGGGAGGTCAAATCCCAAGGGGAACCAGAAAAAGCTGAAAAAAGAAAATAAAGTGGAAACACGAGACACACCCAACAGAAAAGAAATAGCAGAACTGAGGGATTAGTGGGACTGTCATAAAGGGAAACATAGAGTACGGGGGGGGGGGGGGGGGGGGGGGAAGAAGCTAGGATGGGAAGGGGAGTGGATATGGGGAAGGAAATGTAGCATGAGAGAGAAGAAAGCTGCAATAGCTTGGGGCCCCATGCGCACCACCCTGCGAAAGAGCTGTGAGCCCCATGGTCGGTTCAATCATATGAAATGGGATTTCTAAGAGCCGTGAAAGGATGTATAAAATTAGATAAATAAAAAATGTAGCTATTAGGTGAGAAAAGTTGAACCAATAAATGATGTAATAATGAATAGTTAAATGGGAGGAACATGTCAGAGTAGAAACTACAATGAAAAGCAATCAAATATGTACAACATGGAAAAACGTATTGGAACTCCCAAAAAGATACGGTGGTGGTGGTGGTGGTGGTGGCCGCCATAATATAGAATGCGTGTGTGCGTGTCTCATAATCTATGCTTCTGAACAACTCCTTCTCCTCCTCCTCACCGAGTTTCATAAACACAGCGCAGACTTTATATTTTGTAACTTTCTATTCACTGTCATGTAAGTTTACTTTTATATACACGGTTTTTACATTTTTAAGCTTCAAAAGTTTTCAGTATATGTTAGGATGGTACAGGACCTACATAGTGCTGCAGCCAAGTATTAAACATTCTCCTGACAAAACTTGCAACCTACAGTAATACACTCAGTCCAGAGCTGTGTAGATAAATTATGATCTTCACCAATTTCCACAAAATTGGGATGGAATGGAACCAGACTTTGACAATGGTGAGGCGTACTGGATCACAGAAAGTGATCAATAGAACATAACAATCGTCATTGTCACCACCACCACCACCACCACCACCACCACCACCACAATCATCATAATCACCATCACCATTATCATCATCATCATCATCATCATCATCATCATCATCATCAGAATCACCACCATCGCCACAGCACTGCAATGAAGCAACATAAAGCTTTGTTCATTGACTTGGCCCAACACTGGAACTCTAAAATAAGTGTCGATCTATCTGTCTTGCTTATTCAACATTGCTGCAGGTTGGACTGATGGCATGCGTGCCATTTTTTGGCTCCTGTTGCCAAAAAACAACAAATGTTGTGAACTGCAGTGGCCATGCTGATATGCTGAGAGGCAAAATATTGATACAAGATACAATACTGATTTCCACATAATGAGGAAATATGAAGAGCAACTACTCTAGTAAGAGATTTTAAAATCTGGGTAGAGCTCCAACAGGCAATGTCGCATCTCATATTTCTACAAGACAATTTCTGAGCACACTGGACTCTCATTCGGGAGGATGACGGTTCAATCCCGCGTCCGGCCATCCTGATTTAGGTTTTCCGTGATTTCCCTAAATCGCTCCAGGCAAATGCCGGGATGGTTCCTTTCAAAGGGCACGGCCGACTTCCTTCCCCATCCTTCCCTAATCCGACGAGACCGATGACCTCACTGTCTGGTCTCCATCCCCAAACCAACCAATTTCTGAGCACAGATGGCAAGGAATGTGCAAGATGCCTTGTAAAAACAACAGGTTAGCAGGTTCACTAGATATACCATCCATCAGTTATCTCATAGAACGGCTGGTCCACAACGTTCTTTATATATATAACCAGATTCCCACAGTACAGAGAGACAAAATGTGTAAAAATTTTACAATTAACGGTGGTTACATGGAACTTGATTTCACTACCTGCCTCTCTGATGAATATGACTTATGCTGAAGAAAGGGATGTGGACAAATGCAGACAATTGTCTGCCATCAGATTGCGGAAAGTGTTGGATCTGTGTAGACACACGAGACTTTCGTAAAAAGACAGGCAGCCATAATGTGATGTTAAACCACACTGGATCCAGGTAGCATTCACACAGATAAGATTAGTTTTTGATATGTCAAATGTGCAGTTATAAAATTGGAACCAAGAAAGATTAAAATTACTAAGGATTTTCAGGCTACTAAAGATTTTCAGACAACCAGTGTTACTACCTAATAACATAGAGGAAGCCAGAAAGCAAATAATAAGACCAAAACACAGAACTACAGGTATCATCCGGAAACACTGGGATGACTGTAGCAGACCCACTAGAAGTAAACAACATAATAGTAAGCAACAAAAAATAAAAGTAAATAAACAATTTAAATGCCTAGGAGAAACTACACAATTTTAACAAAAAATATGTCTTGCAATGAAAAAAACTAATAAAATGATAAAGGCTCGGAAACTAACATGGTCCACATACAATAAAAAATGTCTATCAATCAACAAAAAAAAAATTAAAAACACAAGACAATGGTTCAGCCAGAGATAACACACATGTGAAAATCTTTTTAAAGTCATTTAGAAAAACAAAATCAACAAAAGCATAGAAGTACAGATAAGAATAGCTAGAATATGCATAAATAAAAAATTAGCTATGAAACATAGTAAGATGAATTCTTTCTTTGGCTTCATCAAGATGACACCTTAAACTAGATTAACAAGAAAAAAATATGGAGGAACTCTGGAATTTGAAACAAGTAGGATGAATCAAAGAAATCAGAGAGGATATGGAAGAACCAGAAATAAGCCTGGATGATTTGCAAAACAAAACAGAAAATTTTAAGAACATGAAAATAAGATATAAAGCAAAAATAAACACAGTAAAAGGGTTCTGACGGCTGAAGAAAGATAGAAAAGGTCAGAATGAATCAAAAGATACTGGGAAATTTGGGAGGAATGAAACATACAGGGTTATTACAAATGATTGAAGCGATTTCACAGCTCTACAATAACTTTATCATTTGAGATATTTTCACAATGTTTTGCATACACATACAAAAACTCAAAAAGTTTTTTTAGGCATTCACAAATGTTTGATATGTGCCCCTTTAGTGATTCGGCAGATATCAAGCCGATAATCAAGTTCCTCCCACACTCGGCACAGCATGTCCCCATCAACGAGTTCGAAAGCATCGTTGATGCGAGCTCGCAGTTCTGGCAAGTTTCTTGGTAGAGGAGGTTTAAACACTGAATCTTTCACATAACCCCACAGAAAGAAATCACATGGGGTTAAGCCGGGAGAGCGTGGAGGCCATGACATGAATTGCTGATCATGATCGCCACCACGACCGATCCATCGGTTTTCCAATCTCCTGTTTAAGAAATGCCGAACATCATGATGGAAGTGTGGTGGAGCACCATCCTGTTGAAAGATGAAGTCGGCACTGTCAGTCTCCAGTTGTGGCATGAGCCAATTTTCCAGCATGTCCAATACATGTGTCCTGTAATGTTTTTTTCGCAGAAGAAAAAGGGGCCGTAAACTTTAAACCGTGAGATTGCACAAAACACGTTAACTTTTGGTGAATTGCGAATTTGCTGCACGAATGCGTGAGGATTCTCTGCCGCCCAGATTCGCACATTGTGTCTGTTCACTTCACCATTAAGAAAAAATGCTGCTTCATCACTGAAAACAAGTTTCGCACTGAATGCATCCTCTTTCATGAGCTGTTGCAAATGCGCCGAAAATTCAAAGCGTTTGACTTTGTCATCGGGTGTCAGGGCTTGTAGCAATTGTAAATGGTAAGGCTTCTGCTTTAGCCTTTTCCGTAAGATTTTCCAAACCGTCGGCTGTGGTACGTTTAGCTCCCTGCTTGCTTTATTCGTCGACTTCCGCGGGCTACGCGTGAAACTTGCCCACACGCATTCAAACGTTTCTTCGCTCACTGCAGGCCGACCCGTTGATTTCCCCTTACAGAGGCAGCCAGAAGCTTTAAACTGCGCATACCATCGCCGAATGGAGTTAGTAGTTGGTGGATCTTTGTTGAACTTCATCCTGAAGTGTCGTTGCACTGTTATGACTGACTGATGTGAGTGCATTTCAAGCACGACATACGCTTTCTCGGCTCCTGTCGCCATTTTGTCTCACTGCGCTCTCGAGCGCTCTGGCGGCAGAAACCTGAAGTGCGGCTTCAGCCGAACAAAACTTTATGAGTTTTTCTACGTATCTGTAGTGTGTCGTGACCATATGTCAATGAATGGAGCTACAGTGATTTTATGAAATCGCTTCAATCATTTGTAATAGCCCTGTACACTTACTGAACAACATGACTAGCAAATGACTGACGAAAATGCTCCAACAAGGCCATAAAAATATATAATCATAAAGTCAAGAGATTTTTTAAAGAACTCTTAATGGCTTAGTGATTATCTTCTTGTATACCTGCATGAACATTCCTGACAACTTCAGTATACAATATTTAGGATATAGGCCATTCCCTCTCACAACAATTGAAGTTCACTATTATTTGCGAATTTTGTCTACCCACTGATGGTTCTTTGTTCAGGGAAGAAAGATTAAGTCAGAACAGATGACCGAAGAAATGGTCACTGACGTTCATTATGATGAGGTCAGTGATGTACATTACAATGATTTGTGATTTTGGATGCTAAATGGTGAGTCACTAGCTCCCTCATTTTGAGTCAGTGAACTTGGAGATTGTTCTGCAGAAGATGAGGTACGCGAGCATACTACACACTGTATCACAGACACAGTCCCTTTGACTGTTCAGAGATGTCATTAAACCCATCCAAAGATGTAAATAACCATGCATGAGCAGCACCTATTAGACAGAGCGGGTCCAACAGCCGATCAGTTCCAGTCATTCCACCACGAAGGAGGTACACAGCTCGCATTGTGTCTAGTTCAGCCATGTCTAGATGGTGAATACTGTGGTTCAATCACGTCCCCTTTCTTACTTTGTGCCAGGAAGGGTTCTCAAGGAAGTGTCCAGGCGTGTCGGAGTGAACCAAAGCGATGCTGTTCAGACACGGAGGAAATACAGAGAGACAGGAACTGACGATGATATCCCTCGCTCAGGCTTCCCAAGGGCTACACTCTGCAGTGGATGGCTGCTACCTACAGATTATGGCTCGGAGCTACCCTGACAGTAACGCCACTATGTTGAATAATGCTTTTCGTGCAGCTACAGGACGTCGCATTATGACTCAAACTGTGAGCAATAGGCTGCATGATGCGCAGCTTCACTCCCGACATCCATGGCGAGGTCCATCTTTGCAACCACGACACCATGCAGGGCGGTACAGATGGGCCCAACAACATGCCAAATGGACCACTCAGGATTGGCATCACGTTCTCTTCACCGATGAGTGTCACATATGCCTTCAACCAGACAATCGTCGGAGACATGTTTGGAGGCAACCCGGTCAGGCTGAACACGTTAGACACACTGTCCACCGAGTGCAGCAAGGTGGAGGTTCCCTGCTGTTTTGGGGTGGCATTATGTGGGGCCGACATGCGCCACTGGTGGTCATGGAAGGCGCCGTAACAGCTGTACGATACGTGAATGCCATCCTCCGACCTATAGTGCAACCGTATCAGCAGCACACTGGCGAGGCATTCGTCTCCATGAACAACAATTCGCACCCCCATCATGCACATCTTGTGAATGACTTTCTTCAGGATAAGGACATTGTTCGACTAGAGCGGCCAGCATGTCCTCCAGAAATGAACCCTACCGAACATAACTGGGATGGATGGAAAAGGGCGCTTAAGGGCGACGTGATACACCAACCGCTCTGAGGGATCTATACCGAATCACCATTGAGGAGTGGGACACTCTGGACCAACAGTGCCTTGATGAACTTGTGGATGATACACCACGACGAATACAGGCATGCATCAATGCAAGATGAGGTGCTACTAGGTATTAGAGGTATGGTGTGTACAGCAGTCTGGACCACCACCTTTGAAGGTCTCGCTGTATAGTGGTACAACATGCAATGTGTGGTTTTCATGAGCAATGAAAAGGGCGGAAATGATGATTATGTTGATCTCTATTCCAATTTTCTGTACAGGTTCTGCAACTCTCAGAACCGAGGTGATGTAAAACTTTTTTTAATGTGTGTAGTTACAGCCACAACACTGGTCACTGTGATGGGAAACCACTGAGGATGGTAGCAAAGGAAGTAGAGAAGAGGCAACTAATCTTGCAAACTTGAATATGACTCTTCAGAAACGTGGTTACAGAAGAAATGAATATTCTTACAGATGTGGAGAAACAAATTTATGAGAATGGATGGAAGGAAGATTAAGATGAACCATCCTGTGAACAGCACGGTCATTAGGGATGGAGCATAAGTGCTGATTACAAAATTATGGGACGGGGGGAGGGGGGGGGGGGGGGGAGAATTGGCTCAGGAAGTATCCTGGTATTTCCCTGGAGCAATTTAGGGAAATTGTGGAAAACCTAAATCTGGGTGTCTGGATGTGGATTTGAACTGTCATGCTCACTAATGTGAATTCAATGTGCTGCAAGGTATCCTGTTATAGTTCAAATAATACAGTGAACAGTACTTTTCTTTCCTTTAAGTCCTAACATCTCATTTTCCTGTTTACCAAACAAAACGGGTAATCTGCTATTAATTTTGAGGACAAGGGTCGAACAAAGAAGATTTGAAGCCTCTCGAGCCATACCTTACACATTGATGATGATGTTGACGACGATGGGGATCCGGGAACAAGTGTGAGATCTTCCCATGACTGTGACATCTGCATTGCTGAATGTATTTCACGCTCATGGGCTGCCTCACGGTCAAGACATTCTTCTTGTCGTAACTGGCTGACACGTGGAGTCAAGCGAGGACCTTGTAAGGCGCCGCTCTGCAATTCAATAAACAATTAGTAGTAGTTGTCCATTCAAGTTCTGTTGGCACACAAAATTTTCAGAGATACTGACATGAAATTATACACCGATTAATTCAATGAACATGGTTTTGCATCTCTACTTTCAAGTTATCCATGAAAATTGGATAGGGTTAAATGTTTGCCTATTCATTTAAAAATCATTTAACTATTTGCAAAAGCAGTGTGTTTTACTCATACTGTTGAGTTCCTGTATAACTATGACTGAACACTTTCCATTCTGCAAAAATGAAGTAAATTATTTACAGATTTCTCTGTGGTTTTTGTTGAGGTTTACAATTTTTGAAGCATTTTTCTACAGCAGTTAGAAAAGTTAATAGCAGCAATTTCTTTACTTGATTTTTATACAATTTACAGCATAAAAAACACTATTCCATCCAATAAGAAGTATTCACTAATGACTTACTGTATCAGTCGTAACTTATACAATGTAAATATGAGGTTCCACATAAGCACTGTATTATTTATTCCCTTCTCTAAGAAAAATTCAAACACTAGTTTCTGCACATACATAAATTTCCTTAGGAAAAAACTACTTACATCTCTGCAACATCTGGCACTATTGATACTGTAACCATGAAACAGATCTGTAAGGCACACTATGTAGACATGAATGTCCCACTAATGTTGAAAGCAATATACTAACCAATGATTCAGTTTGACAGCAGCAGTCCAAAATCGGTAAACAATGGCAGTTTGAGGAAATAGGTAGCAATACAGCCATAACAGGTGCCAGTAACTGATTAGTTAGCAAGTAATAATCAACCAGATGCAGTACTCATGAAAGATTGACCTACACAAAATATACTCTTGTAAACAAACAAGAAACAGCACCTGCACTCAACTAAAAGGCAACTAAAGTGATGTTTTTGCTTTGTATATGCATCTGACAGATCATAAGAGATTTGTAAATAGCCTGATGTCCGGCTACTGCCACTGAGGCTCCAGGTACTCTCCCATTTATAAAGTGCATAGAGAGCACCACCATTTGTCACGTGATGACGACGGTATGCCTATCTTTAGAAGGTGTCATCATTCTCGATTAAGAGTAATTGACTGTCATTTTGCTGGCGCAACGTCGACATCCATATTTTGTCAAACTTTGAAACTTCCTCTTTTCTATTAAAATTATTATGGTGTTTGTGAATCTCTATTGCTCCTCTCTACATGCACACACGATAATGGGATGTTTGTGCTAGAGTGCTTGTCTCGTTTATACATCGACCATGGCCTCTCAGCCCGGAAGTTTCAACTGAAGACAACATCGGCCATGAAAGCTTACATTGTATGATTAAACGCCTCTATAGGGAGGAAATGTCAGTTTTGGTCGGCAACTGGAGGGACTGCGCAAGAAAAAGCACAGCAACTGTGTACGCTTACTTTCCTGCTACACTGCCGGGACACTGCGACAGTGCCGAAGTTTCTGAAGGCGAGGAGAATGTTTCACTCGGCGCAAGCGAACCTTATTTACAACCGCATGCTACAGGAACGAATTCACCAGATGCGGCGAGAACTAGCAGCAACTAGCAGTAAGCTGTTATATCTCCATTTATATATCAGTAACATAATGCAGTGTTATGAATGGAATAAGGTGGACCGTCTAACGTTTAGGACCATGGAGCTCAGTGCAGAAATGGCAACTAATAGGCAGAAGAGGAAATTTGATGGTCTACAGAA
This sequence comes from Schistocerca nitens, assembly GCF_023898315.1. Classification (NCBI taxonomy): domain Eukaryota; kingdom Metazoa; phylum Arthropoda; class Insecta; order Orthoptera; family Acrididae; genus Schistocerca; species Schistocerca nitens. The sequence continues at coordinate 510,330,273 of NC_064615.1, forward strand.
TGGTAGAAGTGAAACATCAGTTGTTGGCAAATCACGAACTGTGGTTAACATGTCTGGGAGAGAATTAACAAAAGAGGAAAATTCAGTTCTATCAAAAGGAAGCAACTTTGCAGTCACGCCACTACAGGTTCCCACAGAGGACATTATAGCGAATGTGGAGGCAGGAATCCATTTGTTATCATAGCATTCCGTGGATGAAATCAGGACTGAAACAGCCAGGATATTACGCCAAGTGAAACCACCTACCAGCAATTTGTCTCAAGTGGAAAGGAGGTCACTGAGGGAGATCAATGCGGATAAGAGCATTATTGTACTTGCAGCTGATAAAGGAAATGCTACAGTTTTGCTGAACACTGAAGATTATCACAAGAAGATTAGTGACCTTTTGGATCCCACTATGTATAAAAAGCTTCATATGGATCCTACAACCAAAATTTTGAGAAATACCAATCAACTGATAAAACAATCTTCTCTTTCTTCGGATGATAAAAAACAACTCCACAAAATGGAATCTTATCCACCCAGACTATATGGACTTCCAAAGGTACATAAACCACAGGTCCCAATGAGACCGATTGTGAGTGCTATAGGATCTCCAACACAAGAGGTGGCCAGATATCTCGCCTGCTTACTGCAACCATACAATGGGAGAACGGACAGTTACATTAAAAACTCTGTGCATTTTATTGAAAAACTGAGGGAGATTAACGTCAGCCCAAGTGATATTCTTGTGAGCTTCAATGTAGTGTCATTGTTTACCATGGTGCCTGTAAACGAAGCTATTTCATACATAGCAGATATTTTTCCAACTGACATAGTGGCTTTATTTAAACACGGCCTGATGACAACTTATTTCCAGTACAACAACGAGTTTTACGAACAGATAGATGGGGTGGCGATGGGAAGCCCTCTCATTCCAGCTGTTGCTAATTTATTTATGGAGATCTTCTAACAGCGAGCACTGCAGACTGCTAGTAAATAGCCAGCTAAATGGTACCGCTATGTTGATGAGACATTTGTAGTGTGGACTCATGGTGAAGAAGAGCTGCGCGTCTTCTTGGTGCATCTGAACAGTATTGACCCGAAGGTACAGTTTACGATGGAGAAAGAGAGCAATGTTCAACTCAGTTTCCTGGATGTGTCGGTAATTAAACAGGTGGATGGGACGCTGGGCCACAAGGTATATAGAAAGAACACTCACACGGATGAATACCTCCACAGGGAATCAAACCATCATCCTAGGCAAAAAAGAGGTGTCACGAAAACCTTGGTGGACAGAGCCAACAAAATCTGCGAGACGGCTTACTTGCAAGATGAATTAAATCACTTACAGTCAGCTTTCATGAAAAACGGATATACCAGCAAGGAAATTGATCGAGCCCTCCATCAATGAAGAAAAGAAGCCAGAAGTGAAGAGCAACAATGATCACCTACTGGAAAAGTTTACCTACCATTCATTAATAAAGTCACAGACCGTATCAACAAAGGTCTGGCCAGGTATGGGATCAAAACAATCTTCAGACCCACCAAGAAGATTAAGAATATTTAAGAACTGCAAAAGATGCCCGACACCCCCTAGCAACACATGGGGTATACAAAATTCCATGCAGTTGTGGACAAGTACATATTGGAACAACGAAAAGAAGTGTAAACACCCGCTTAGCCAAACATAAAAGAAACTGTGGCTTAGGACACATCAAAAATCGGCCATAGCTGAGCATGTTTTTCGAGATGGGAACCATGAAATTAAACTTAATGAGACAAGCATTCTAGCATGAACATCCCATTATCATGCACGCATGTATAGAGAAGCAACAGAGATTCACAAACACCATAATAATTTTAATAGAAAAGAGGAAGTTTTATTAAAGTTGGACAAAATATGGATGTCGACGTTGCGCCAGCAGAATGACAATCTATTACTCTTAATTGAGAATGATGACGCCTTCCAAGGATAGGCATATTGTCAGCATCACGTGACGAATGGTGGTGCCCTCTATAAATGCAAGAGTACCTGGAGCCTCAGTGGCATTAGCCGGACGACCTCAGAAGATGTCTGCCGCAGATGGAAATTTTATACATTGCCACGGCCTCTGAGCCTGGAAGTTTCAACTGAAGAGAACTCTTGTGTAGTTTTTTTTCCCTGTACTTCTGAAGACGACAATATGTCATGTACAGGCAACTCATTTAGGTGTAAAATGTAATGGTTAATTACAATGAGTAAATATAATCAGGCTGCTGAGAATGTCTATACCTATACTTTGTTTTTTGCTCAAAGGCAGCTCGCAGAATCACACATGAAACATTTAGCATATGATTCACTGTCCACATCCCCCCCCCCCTCCCCCTTTTGTCAATGGTATACTGGGTTTAAATATATGCGTTGTGCTGCCCAAAATAAATCGTGTGGCATGGTCACTGGCAGTGAAGAATAGTTGGGTCCGGCGTTCTTGTAGAACTACACATATGTAGGCCTAGCGCCTCAGTGTTAACTCGATCTGAAGGCTGGCTTTAGTCTGTCAATGGATATTGTGACTAAAGATCCATTGTTATCAAATGTTTTGTCATGGTGTACCAATACTGTGTATGCATAATTGTATGGAGGTTGGACAGGTTTTCTAATAATACCATGCCCAACAAAAATGTGTTTGCATGACAATCACAGGAAACAAATGGTTGTTGAGCAGAATTTTCTTTGGAAATCACAGGACAACACTTATGGATCAGTGAAGATTTTACACAAAATCCAAGTCTTCAATAATACTGTTTGACATGTCTGTAACAAAGTCTCCTGAAAATCAACTTGTCTGGCCATACATTGTTGCACTGAGATCTTCTTCGAAGGCTGTTGAGAGGCTTAGTAGGCAACAATTAGGCTGTCAGTCCAATGCTCTGTAGCATGGGATCTAAATGAAGCCTTTAACTGCCGATGAAGTTGTTCCATAAGACCATTAGGAGTGGCGTAGTTGGCACAGGTTCAAACATGACTTATACCTAGCAGTGCAGATAGTGCTTTAAACAGAGACGACTAACTGGTTGCCCTGATCAGTAGCGAAATGACGAGGAACACTGATTATCGATAGTAAATTGTGCAATGAAGTCCAGACACTGTAAATGGCATGTTGATGCCTTGTCTGGCTTCTGACAGGAAGCAAACAAGTGACTTAGTGTCTGTGAGAAGTGTAAAATGTCTACCTTCAATCATGCACTTAAACTTTCTGACAGAGGTATTTGCTGCATAGAGCTCCTAACATACATTGATCAATTTGCTTGTGAAAGTGAAAATTTCTGTTTTGCACACATTGTTGTAACATGGCTCCGACTGCAGCTGATGGAAAGTCTACCATAACCGCCAGATGTTATTCAGGAAGAGGATGAGCTAATAATGCAGTTGCAGCTTCCACTTTGGCCAAGGATATATTAATTTCTTTTTATTAGTCTATTGTAGCATACCTCCAGGTTTAGGCAGACATTTTAGCATTTTACTGAGAGTGCTAGCAACACGGCAAGATTGCACACAAAAGTCTCCAAAGTTTGTTAAAGCCAAGAAATGATGTAATTCTTGCATTGCACTGGGTTGGGAATACTGAGAAATAGCTTCCACTCTGTCTTGACATAGCAGGGGTCCTTGTGTACAGGAAGGGTACCACTACATTTTTTTTTTTTTTTTTTTTTTTTTGCAGATTTATCACTAAATCATGTTCTTGTAGCATAATGAATATTTGCTGCACATGTGCTAGATGCTCTGTCTCACAAAGTGTCATTAAAAGCAGATCATCAAAGTAGATTTAACAGAACTCCAAGTCTCTGTATACTTCATCCATGAAGTGCTGGAAAGTCTGAGTGGCACTGCACTGTCTGAATGAAATCGCACAAATTCATAAAATTCGAATTGAGTGCAAGCAGCAGTTTTGGGTATATCCTCCCACACTACTGGTATCTGATAAAAAGCATGGATGAGGTCAATTGTAGAGAAGACAGTCTTATGATGAATGTACATAACAAAGTCTTCGACATGTGGCACAAGATAACAATTAGGTACTATTCTGACTTTAAGCTGATGACAGTCCCCACCTGAGTGCCAGCCGTTATTCTTCTCACTAATTATTTGGAGTGCAGAGGCCCAGCTAATATTTGAAGAGTGACAGATCCCTTGTGTTAAAATAAAAGAGAACTCTTGCTTTGAGGTCTTTAGTTTCTCTGGATGCAGACAACAAGCCAATGTGTGAATATCACTGGAGGATGACTCACCTGTAATCAGTTTCATGCCAGCATTTTTGGCATGGCATAGATGCCTGTGACTAAACAACTATGTTGTAGACTCAACTAGGAATTGAATTTGAAGATGCAGGAGGAGACTGTAGACTGTAAAAAGATAAGGGATTCGCTCCAACATCAGGTACAGCACATCAACAACAATGAATTTCCATATGAATTCAAGCAAAAATTTGAAATTTAGTTGTAAGTCGATGCAGCCATTAAGTCTCGACGGTAACCCATTTGCAGTATACAGGTGATTGCCATCAGTATTCTGCCATGGAAGAAGGGTAAACCAAGAGATCAGCACTTGTGTCAATGAGAAATTACCGTTTATTAGAGCCTTCAGTTGATCACTGTCCTCTCTGAAATCAGTCGCGTCACTCATGATTCCAGAGGCACTTCCCTTGTCAACTCTGCTGAGCTTCAGCTCAAAATTTTTTGTGATACCAGGAGAAATTCTCCTTGGTGGATAAATGATTGTCCCTGCTGGAACAGAATTGCTGCTGCAATGCACATGTGGAGCACCATGTTTATAGGACGACAACTTGCTCTGACACTTCAGATACTGTTTGCAGTGCTTCCAAAGAAGTCTGTTTTGACAGAGACAGTTGCACCACTTGTTGAGGGATACATATCTCCTACTCAGTCAGCAATTTGAGTGAGAGTGCCATTTCCGTAGCCATTTGCTCATTACGTGAAGCCACCAAGCACTTATTATTAGTAAGTATTTTTTGCGCATTTGCAGCTAACCACAATAGCCAAATACTCTGCGGAATATCATTGTTAACTGAATTGCCTGCCAACATGTGAAGATGATGAAGTAGTTGAGTTTGTGTGCAGTTGCAGAGTTCTTCAGTGCAAAGCAATTTTTCAAGTCACTTAGCTTTGAGTAGGACAAACACGTGTTTCATAGAGGTGTATTTTTATTTTTCAGCGCTTGGCGGCAAAGCTAGGAATCTAATATTTCCGTAGCCATTTGCTCATTACGTGAAGCCACCAAGCACTTATTATTGGTTTCCAGCAATGGTGATGTGAGCCAAAACAAATTGGCTCTCAAGTTGGGCAAATCACAGTACTCGATCATCTGACAACAACGGCAGAAGTTTCACCGAAATGATTACGGATCACATCTGCCACTGTTAAGTCAGCACTTTTCATGGTAAGCACTGATTAAAAAAATGCAGTTGCTTACAAGTGATTCTGCACGGGAAGATTGACGCAAAAATTTACATGAGATGCATTTTATCGTTCTGGCGCACAGTTAAATTTTTCCAGCCTGTGATGTGATCGTTCTGGCGCAATTTAGATACTCGGGGTCACCTTACATTGTGTCAAAGTGCAATTCACCTAAACACACAACATAACAGTTAATTACAATGAGTAATCTTAAGTGTTCTTACCTCAGAGGTAGCACAGAGAATCAAAGTGGTTACATTGCACGCATGAAATATTTAGCAGACAATTCATGGTTCATGTGATTTCCAATACATGGATTGCTAGTTGGTTCTTGGAATACATGTAAAATGCCATGTCTCATGAACTGTTATGAAACTCTAAGAAAACTGGGCTATTCATCAATACAGTCCAAAGATAAGAATAAACTTACTTTCTCCATTCCTTTCACTCACCAGACAAATCTTTTGGCATCATTTTTTGTAGTCAAGTTCCTTATGTTCAATTCTTCAGTTAAAGTGTTTTGAGCACTTTCTCTACTGAAACGCAAAATTTCAGCAGCACCACAGACACTAAATCTTCTTTCTTTCTTCTCAGACTTTTGCAACATTCTCCTAGATAGTGTATAAGGCTAACCGTCTGTTAAATTCCACACAGTCCTTGTCCTCAGAATATCTTTCATGCCATTCAGAGACATGAGTGATTATTTTTAGCAGCATCTGACAGTTAAAAAAGTCTCTGTTTCACAGAAGGGTTTGTATTTATTCACTTTTGTACATAACACTTTATGGTAGAGTGTAAGGACATATCTAAAGTCAACTGCTCAGCCATTATCACTGGACTCCACTCTTATATTCCTCTTCTCAGATTTATCATCACAGGTTGCAGTCCTATCTTTGAGCCTGATGCAAGAATTTCCCAATAAACTCTGCCACCACTTCCTACTGCAGTTGTGGTAAGAGTGTTATAGACAAAAATGAATGCCAAACTAGTTGTTTACAAACTGACTGCAAAATGGTGCTGGGCCATTTAGTTGTGGAACATGTAGCTGGTACAGCATTGCTCCTCTTACCATGTAGTTACATGATCTATGTCAACTGGATCCCTCTTTCTTACATCAGTTCCTCTGAAATGTGTGGCTGGAAGTTGTTCTTCCATAACATCCTCTAACTTCCCCTATTACTTGTTCCCTCAAACCTCTCCCAATCTAATGACTTCCATTTTTGTCTGCCCTGTTTCCACTTTCCAGCTCACTTCTCTACAACCTTTGTTATTTATGTTTTTTCTGTTTTATTCTATTTTTCACTTTTGTCATTTATCACTTCCACTTTTCTTACCCCATTACTTGCTCTTTTTTCATCCCCCCCCCCCTCTCGTGTTCCCAGTCTCATCACTTCCTCCCAAATTAGCTTAAAACCACTATGTCAATGTTTCTGATGTCCCCCATCATCATCCATATCACTTCCTCCCTGAAACAGTCCACAAATAAAACACGAATGCCCCCATGTTCGGTTCTGTGAGGTGAAAATTGTTTCTTCATATCATTGTGTTAGTTTTTTAGTGTCCGTAACTGTGAACATTCCTCTAATAGTTATGTAAATTTATATGCAAAATGTGATTATCTCTGTAATTTCTATTACACTAAATAATTCCCAAACAGTTGGGCATTTAAGTCTAGCACGAGAGAGAAAATGGCACAATTATTTGGTGTACGGCAAATGAAACCAAAATATATGAAATGTTCACTCTAGGTGTGTGCATTACGCAAAATGAATCTTCCTAATACTAAATATCTCAGTACCAAATCCAGAAAACAAAAATAATCTCCATCAGACACAAAACAATTACTTCAGCAATCCGATATATTTTCCAAATATTTATTTTTTGTATCACCAAATAGTCTGCATTGCTGGTGCACCCATAAAATACTTACACTCATGTTATGTACTGGACTGAAACTTGCGCTGAAACGACGTGTCCTGGGCTGGCCCGCTGAAAATATGCTGCCAAATGGGCCAGAATCCCTATTAAACACAAAGAGAGAAAAGTTTGATTAATGCTCACAAAATGGTCCAATTTACTTTTTTGAAGCAACAAGAAATAGTTAACCTGGAAGCTGTAGAACACGAGCAGTGGAAGAAAGTAATCATTAAAGACCCCTTTATTGTGTGAAAGAGTATTAAGTATTTACAGCTCTTCTGTCCTAACATATTTAGTGAGTTTGCAATTTGTTAACTTGTCCTCATTTCTAACTACATGCAAAGCACCCAGCAACCTTACCAGAGCTCTGTAAAACTGTTGTTGCATAATTTCTAATTAGTTGGTATAAGTATCAGACTTAGCCAGTTTTAAATATGCTGATAGAAGAAACTTTCATTACCAGTACTAGCAAGGGGGAAGGAGGAGAAATTTTGTATGCGTTGACTGACAAAGTGTCTTGGGGAATCAGGGCATGTGACTATTGGTGAACTGCCCGATGGTGGGCGTATTAAACTCGTTAACTCTCTAGGATGCCTTATTTTCTGGTTAATGAGATAAGTAGCTGTTTGGTTTGACTTTAAAAAATGTTAAGTTTTCGTGGCTTTGTCTTGAAGTAATTTCATGTTTGTTAGTTCTATCAATAATGAAATGATCAGTCCCTTAAGTTGACTCTGCATTTACTTTCCAATGATCACAAACTAAATAATGAAGTATATTACTGATTTTTCATATCAGTGTGTAGGCTACTGTTATTTCCACAGGATAATAGGAAAATGAAAAGATATAAAGTGATAGATAAATATAAATACAGTAGATTATGTAAGAGGGGTAAATAATAAAACGTGTCACAACCGAACAAATCAATAAGGAATTCCAACTGGTAGAAAAGCGTAGGATAGCAAAAACATGAATGGACAGGTTAGAAATGTATGTCACCTAAGAGGGACTCATTATCAATATGCTAGTGATTTCTGTGTTCAAGTAAAAAGTACATCCTGAAAATAAGAATTACATAATGGAAAAGAAAAATTTTTTCTCATGAGCATGATAAGGCCATCAGAGACTGTGTGTAACCTCAAGACAGAAATGAAAATCTGCCATATCCTCTTCAAAGGAACCACCCCTGGCACTTGCCTTAAGTAGTTACAGAAACCACAGAAAATCTGAATCTGAACTGGCAATGGTTGTACAGCTTTGCTTCGTGGCTTCTAGGCATGACTGGACAAGTGGGGAGGGAGTAAGAGATGTATAGATGCATATATTCTTTTAATCTAGTATGCTTACCACTATCTGCTGGCAGCATTAAAAAGAGTCTCTAGAACAGAAACTAATCAGCAGTTGGAGATAAATGTGATTAAAAGATGTGTTGTTGTAGCCTTCTTCACTTGCTTTCCATCATTTGTTATGTTAACATTACCTTGTGCTCTTTCAGTCAAATTGCAATCCATTTGCTTATGGCTCATTATTTACCACAGAAGCAGCAATCAAATGACATGAATAAAAACTATTCTAGTTATCAATACATAAAACTACATCTGGATTATGTTAATAGACTAATACAACAGAGAAACTGTACTTCATAAAGGTGTATTAATTATAGTAACAAAAACTAGTGCGCAAAACCGAAAGTCATTTGATATAGAGCCAATGAAGTTCACAGATTGTCTCGTAGATTAAGAGTTCTAGAAACAACCTTATTTAACTGGGTGAGCAGAGGGAGAGTGGTTGGAAGACGCTGAAATAGTCATTTAAAAACTACTTCTAAAATAAAAGCACAAAGATGTTGGACCTAATTGGGTTTCATAAAATATAATTTAACAATTGAAAAGTGTACATTCTAATAATCAAATGCCTGCACAAATTACATGAAAATGGCACAACAAATGTATCTGTAGCAGAAATTAGACAAAATAAGCACTATACAGCTCAAGAGAAATATTCAATACTAGTTATCGGCTTTGATCTGTGACATACTATTAATGACTAATGTGTATGTATCTTCACAGTTTAGTCATTAGTTAATGAAGCCAAGGAATATGAAAACTAAAAACTGGGTTGCTGTGACAAACTGATCTTTAACTTAGCCCAGAGTCTAGGTAATGTTAGAAGGTAACTGTCATTACGGAAGCCAACAAATGTGAAAGCAAAAAAACTTGGTTATGGTGACAGACTGATCTGTAGTCCGTTTGAAAAAACGATGCCACTAATATCACGTTATAATTGCCACACTGTTTATGATATTTGTTGGATGTTTCCTGCGTCACTGGACAAAGATCACAACTAGGAACGAATAAATCTCATTATCCAAGCCATACTACGCAGTGAACTTTGAATTATAAATACTTAAAAATACACAGGGTGACAAAAATAAAAAAAAAAATAAATAAATAAAATAAAATAAAAAACACGTGGCTGAAACCCTGGCATTTAGTAATAACAATTACTTGTTTGCGAAAAACACAGTTCAAGAACTCACATTTTCAACATCAGAGCTCACATTACCATTCTATATTAGATCAAATTGTACACAGAACACAAAGTATATGACCACTAATGTAACATCAAATCAAAACAACTGTGTTAGGAGACTTACTTCTGCCCTTTCATAACTTCTGATGAGAACCAGGGAAATACGGAAGCGTCCGATCCCGCCCGTTTGCTTTGACCCATGACGTCACAAATATGGCGGAAACAAAAACACACACACACACACACACACACACACACACACACACACACACACACACACTTTCCACAAGAAGCCTAATGACACTAATGGGACAAACGCGGGAAACGGGGTGTTTTGGGTGGGGGGCAAACTAAATATAAACAAATTTAGACGCCTTGCGTAGCTACAACGTGTAAGTGAAGACAGCCATGCATGAATACCCACCCACCTCCCCAGGGGTCATAACCCCTGCAACCCGTAGAAGATGAAGATGCTTCAGTAGCTGATTAGTGTTTTTTGTCTTTTTTTAAAAAAAAATCTCACGGGATAGAACGAACAGATCAGAAAGATAAATATAATAAACTAAAACAGAAATTGGAGGAAACAGATAATTAAAATAAGTAATAAGTGTTTTTAAATTTAAAAAAAAAATCTCACGAGATAGAACGAACAGATCAGAAAAGTAAATAAAATAAGATAAAACAGAACTGGAGACAGCCACACTCAAACCAAACTCCGCGCCATCATGACGTCACACACGACAACACCCTTACGTCACGGGTCAAAGCCGACGCGTGGGATCGGACGCTTCTGTCGACCCAGAACCAGTTCGAAATTAAGCAATTATAGGCTTCAGTCTTCTGAGAAAATAGTGAGCAATGGTAGTTTTATTTTACTGCGAGTAATCATTTCAATACTATTTGGTCCAAATAAAATTATAGGAAGCAATATACTATAAAGAAAGTCTGAAAATAAAATGAGTCTATCAAAGTTTGCGTTCACAAAGCTTGATGGGTAGTAGCTGTCTGACTGTCTAAAGACTTGGACAATAACCATGAAACACTGAATTTGCATACAAATATACAAATCTATTTTAGGTTTGTGAAAATGCAGGTAATGTCATGATTTAGAGTTCTTTACGCGATTGAAGGCAACAGAATACCACCTGCAACTATGCTGTACCTAATATGACACAATTTTCTTCGAACAAATGTTCGTGGTTAATGACCACTTAATTTTTCAATCTTTTCAGCAAGCTCATTCTGTCATGAAAGATGCCTTGTTGTTCGCATCACATTCTGAGGAGTAAAATATTTTACCAGTCACTAATACATTTGTAAGGCTAAACCAACACTTAAAGACTGAAACTTCCTGAAAAATTAAAATATTGTGTCACAGTAGAAAATGGAATATAGCACCTTGCCTTCTGCAAGCAATACCCAAACCGAATGAATTATCCATGTATGAAGAGACACTCGCGCTCAGATCGAGTCCTGGTCCACTATACAGTTTTAATGTTGCAAATTCTAAAAACAGTTCACATTCTTTGTACTGAGAAAGCTGGAATGGAGGATAGATTTTCTTACTATTTATTTCATAAATTATTATGGTTATTTTCAATTTTACTAATATTGTTCACACTGTAAGGACTAATTTCTTTTGGTGCCATCAGTGACAACTTTTCCACTCATAAGCAAATTAAGATCACCACCATCACCTCTTGCTACAGTTTTCAATCACTGCATCACTGGCAGGATCTGCTTGGAATACAAGTCACTCAATCTTCTCTAGTTTTCCATCACTTTCCTGTCACACTCTGGCCCATTCCTCTAGACTCTGTGGAAGGCTTTGTTCCACTCCTTTCAGCCACTTGTCCCCTGGCCCTCCCCTTGGTCTCTTGTTCTCCTCCAGTTCATGCAACTTTCTACGCATCCTCATCTCATGCATTCTCTTCACATAACCTTCCAATTTTAATTTTTCCTCTTCAGTCTTCTCTTGTTGGGATTTTTCATATGTTATCTCCCTAATATTTCATCTTTTCCATTTCTGTTAAACCTATCCAACGTCTCAAAAACTTCATTTCACTTGTTTGTACATATCATGAAGTTATCAGCTTGACTTACATTCATTTACCTCTGTTGGTCTTCTACTTTCCCACAAATTATACTCCCGAGGTACTTTATACTTTCCACATTTTCAGTTGTCCGTCCCCCCCCGCCCCCCCCAGTGTCATGTTTAGTACTGGTCTATCCTCATTTCTAGTTACGAAGTTCGCCCTTCTTTGCGTTAATTTTTGTTATACTCTTATACAAATTTTTGCTCTGTGGGAAAAGGTATTTACATATTATTCACTAACAAAATGAACATATTTTCTGTATAATCCATAAAGGTTTCTTTCTTGGCAAATAATATATAGTGGCCCCTTTTTGCATTTCTCAAGTTGATGTAGAAAATAGAAGCATAAATGCACCAAAATATTTATTAGAGATTTTTCAAATAACGGAAGTTAGAGATTTTTCTATTATCTAACATAAGTGTACCTTGTAATTTTTTATTTGTAATGAATGAACAATGAAAGACTGTAATAATCCCAATTCTAAAGAAAACAAGTACTGAAAGCTCTGAATGTTATTGTACTATCAGTTTAATAGGTAAGCCATGGTTGCAAAGTACTAACTTGAATTATTTACAGAAGAATGAAAAACCTGTAGAAGCCGATCTTGACAAAAACCCGTTTCAGTTCAGGAGAAATGTAGGTGTTAAGTCCCATAGTGCTCAGAGCCATTTGAACCAAGAAATGTAGGAATGAGCAAAGCAATAGTGACCTAGCACCTTATCTTAGGAGATAGACTGAAGAAGGTAACCCAATTTATCTCCCATAATGGATTCTAAGAATGCTGACTGGAATACACAATTTGAAATTCTGAAGGTTAAATGGATGAAGTACAGGGAGCAACATGTAACAGTCTCAGAGAGAGCAAAGGACTGAAGAGCAGTTGAAGGGAGTGGATAATGCCTTGAAAAGATGTTATGAGATAAACATCCACAAAAATAAAATAGGCCTAAGTATAGCTGAATGTAGTCAAATTAAATTAAACAATGCTAAAAGAATTACACTGGGAAAGGATACATCAAAAGCAGTATATGAATCCTGCTATTTGAGCTTCAAAATAGCTGACAATGGATGGAGTACAGAGAATATCAAACACCGACTGGCAATATCGAGAAAAAATTTTCTGAATAACATAAATCTGTTAGCACCACTTTTTCTGAAAGTATTTCTTTGGAGTGTAGCCTGGTGTAGAAGTGAAATGGAACAATAAATTGCTCAGACAAGAAGAGAACAGCAGCAGTGGTGCTATAGAAGAATGACAAATATTGGCTGGGCATATCAGTAACTAATGATGAAGTACGGAATCAAACTGGAAAGAAAAGAAATCCAGTGAACAACTTTACTAAAAGTAGGGATCATTTGAAGTAGCAAGCTATTGTCTGTTCGTCTGTTTCGCAACGGTGGGGTGTTTGATAGCTCAAATTGTAGAGGGAGACCGAAGATTGATTACAGTATGTAGGTTCAAGAGGATGTAGCCTGCAGTAATAATGCACAGATGAAGAGGCTCGCACAGAATATCTTACCATGAAGAGCTGTGTCAAAACGAACCTTCTCACTTAAGAAGGAAGGAAAGAAAGAGAAAGAGAGAGTGTTTCTGTAATGCTAGTTAAAAATGTGTTTTAATACAATAATTTGTGACACATTGCCTATGCCTTGTACATAATTTGCTTAATCTAAATTTCAATGTATTTTATCCCTTTAAAGTTTGCAGTCATGTAAGATCATTAGCTGATGATCAGAACCAGGCTAAAAACCAGTGATTAGGATTAAATTGTATATCAACAGGTGACTGCTGACAGTATGTCATTTGATATGAGCCTGGGAACTCTTTAACTCTACATATAGTTAATTATTTGCATGTCTCATGGATCACAATTTCAACCTTGTGTTCGTAGTTAATTTTATTATTCAGTAAATTCTTAATATTAATGGGTGAGTACTCACAGATATTAATGATTGAATACCTCACTCCTTTCTGTGCTACATAAGGCTGGGTAGTGGACAATATAAATCATTTCTCCTTCTAGCATTATATTTAGAAATGTTACTGGCAATGTGATCATGTAATGTAAAAACTACAGAACTCCTGAAAGATATTCTTCTGTATATCTACTTGTTCAGTAAATTACACTTACTGGCATGCAGGGCAGCAGATAGCTTTCTCTTACTCAAAATAATGTGTGCTAGAAGTCTGTCCATAAAATGCATAATTTGCCCTCTTAATGTACATCCCATATGAAGAATGACCACTCCACAAACTCCTAATGAGATGTTAAATAGTAGTGCACAATACGTGTCCCTAGTAAAATGAAACATTATTCTGAATGTGAGCGTTGTGCAAGATCACTTTTAGTATAAATCTAGATAATAAAATAAGTTATGACATAAGTTGTGTATTTGATTACAGAAATGTCAGGCTCATATAACACATGAATTCAAGATGTGACTGTTTATTTTGTGCACCAGACTAATTACAGAAATCCTTTACAGTTACTTATAGCTATTAATTTATAAACACACCATTACAAAAACCTTTATCATTACACCTGACAAAAGTAAGTAAGTAATTAATTATATTTCTTGGTAGTACAACTTTTCTGTTAAAACCATGGCAAAAATGTTTACCTGTAATCCGTTTACACTAGCATTATCTGTCTAATGTGTATAATTTTTACGTTAATTAATTTCTTAATCTGTTGATGCAGTCAATTTCTAAACAAATATCTTGGGGAGCATTGTGATATAAGTATCTACATTATACGTGATACTGACTATTCTTTTCAACCAGGGCAACATTTGGGTACGAAATATCATGAGAGGAGTGAACGGTACTCACCTTGCAGACGATGTTGTGGATGCTGCCGACATTGTGGTGTTCAATTCATTTATCATGGGAGCGCTGCTAGATCTTTTTAAACTAACTGGTGAATCAACATCCATGTTTTTATAATATCACAAAACATAGCCCATCGACACCTAGAACTTCTAGCATTTGTTCACAGCATTAGGCCGACCTCCGTCAAGTACAGAATTAACTAATAATTTTACTTATTTACCAGAGTTAAGCACACAGGTACTACAAAAACAGCCTCTTTAAGGTGAAACTAACTCGACAAACTAATTTGCATTAGGTATCACCATTCATTAACACGTAAAACACAATCTAACTCTATCACGTCGCAACCCAAGTGATCGGCTTCTCTTCAGTAACCACATTTTACTGATGTATTGTAAATATTATACTCGCTGCTAATGGTTTAAGCGATCGTTTTCATGTAAGTATCTACGAATTATTTTTTTATCGCCAGACTTCAACTATAAAAGCAAAACTATTCATCCTATTGCCCCCTTCCTGATACTATCCAGTCTGTAAAAACACTAGATCTTTCGTCGTAGGTGAGTTTGCTCCGTCACGAACATCAAGCCCTTTCGATCACAAATGATATCCGAAAATTGTAAGAAAACTCAATTTTTATTTCGTGTGACGAAAAAACCAATAGATCTTTGCTAGCAGGTGATCACAAAGCGTGGCACTAAATTTGGGTTGATTCAACTCTAAATATGTCGGTTACGACTCAACGCCAGTTTATGTATCTGTATAACTAATGTCAAATTTAACATTCTGGAAAATGTAGATTTGTGTACGCTTCGTTGCAAAATCTAAGTTTGTTATTCAAGTAAAATTTAGAAAAATGCAATGGTAGAACGGAACGCCTGACTGCGACAATTATACTGACGGCGCCCTTAACAGCCGGTCTGTTAACAATTCTCTGGAGGACCACAAAGAGCTATGAAACGCTTCCTCGCCAGAAAAAAAATTATGAAACATGCCTATCGTTTCAAATTGAATATTTTAGAAAACCAAATCCAGTATAATATTTTGCTACTCTGACTTCCTGTCTAATGGGAATTATTTTTAGTCCATGAAGATTATGAAAACGAGCCTTACATTAACGCACTGTAAACTTTTTTCGGTTGCCTTAAGTTTCAATGCAGATACGTTCCCTGAATTTCGGAACAGTAGACTGGGAAAGTGCGTACCGTTTTTACCTATCAGGATGTCCCACTGGGCTTTTCTTTTCAATTAACTCGATTAGACAAACGGACCTATTTCATACATCTTAGTCTTCTTCAAAATAGTGGTTTATGACCTATTTTTACACAATGACACTATTTGGGATCTCTAAAGGCTAAAGTACAGACAAAGCCACGTTCGACGTACTGAGTAAAGATCTGCCACAGCTAAAAACTAAAAATCTGAACTTTTCATTGTGGCGGTTGTAGGCTTTATGGAGGAGTATCGTGTTTTAAACAGGTGCAGCCCTTGTCAGTTATGCAAAGTGTGCACCATACATAAGCGCCGACTCCAGTGGATGCTGAAGGCTGACCACACGATCCATCAGTAAGACAATTGTTAATTTGTACTCAGAACTAATATATTACTATATTTATTTTATATGTAGACATGGATAACAGATCCTTTTATTGGACTGCCTTGACTCCACAAGCATATCTAAGTGAGCTCTCCTTTCAATAATTCTGACACTGGAAATTATAGTATACTGTGATGAATATAGTCTCCAATTTTGTGTGGAGAGGATAGGATTGTCATACCTAGCTGGGATCTCGTCAGGACACTCTGAGATCAGAGTATAGGAATGAAGGAAAAAATGTGTTTAATATAATCACTTTTTATTTAGAACACATGGAGTTTGTTGCAGCAGAAGTAGTTGGTAAAACATATTTTTCGGAAAATTTCCCATTCTTCAGCAATTTTTAGGTATTAATAAAATTTCACGTATTACTTATTTATAAAATTCCAAGCAAGTCAGCTCGTACATAGTCAAACTAGCACTGTAAAACTAATTCCACAGTCCCTGGCAGCAGTCGATTTTTTTCACCAGTCCTCTGGACCGACAACAGCGAAACTGCTCTTTCTACAGTGGTGTTGTGTGCGGGAATAGAAAACAAATACTCGCATATCTTAGCAGTTGCCATTTATGTTCAGGATTTTCGGTTTCGTTAGGAAAGTAAATCCACCTTTCTTCCACAGAGTGCTTAGACTTCCATTCTTCCCAGTCCCACTTACTTTCTAAAAAGCTCTTCAGATACATACATTCCTGAAAACAATTGTCGCCCGAAATCTTCACTACTTATTTATCCAGGCATATAATAGTGTTTCCAATCATCAAATAATTTGGAGTTTTAGATAGCGTCATCCAATCAGATACTTGATATTTATTAAAAGAAATAGTCCGTTTCTCTAAGTAATCAAATGTTATGGTATAGAAAGCCATTGTCTCTCCCTCAATTTTCGAAATCAAATTAATTATTTCTTGGTTAGGGTTCTCTTTCTTTAATTTGTTCAGATTCATCTTAGTCTTCACGCCAATAAAATTGGCAGTCTTCCTTTCATTCAGGCATCTTTGAGTGTCAATTAATACATTTCTGATTTCAGTTATCGAGACTTTATTCTTCTCCAAGCTTTTATATTTTTTTCAAACAGAGCCAGGTGTGAATGCAGAAACATGAAGTAAATTTCACCAATTTGACTACTGAAAAAATCTGAATTTATTTTAGGTGGCCTGTCTTCAGCGAAAAAAAAATTTTTTTAATGGAATGCAAAGCTTAAGAACTCTCTCAGCTGTGGGAATTAACAACAGCCATATTCTTTTTGAGTGAGATAGAAGAGTCTCATGACAGACATCAATGTGTAAGCAGAACTCTTTCAGCTTCTCTGTCCTCACTGCGTACATCGAAAAATAATTAAATATTTTCATGATGATTACTTCAATGTGTTCTGTTAAGACTCTAGCGGCTCTTGATATAGTATTGTGGAGAATATGGGCACTGCCTCCAATTCCA
Source organism: Schistocerca nitens (assembly GCF_023898315.1). NCBI lineage: Eukaryota > Metazoa > Arthropoda > Insecta > Orthoptera > Acrididae > Schistocerca > Schistocerca nitens. Next base: position 510,348,113 of record NC_064615.1, read on the forward strand.
CTACATTTATTCCTAGTTCTTCTTTAATTTGGCGAAACACATTCCACTGGCCACATTGATGGAGCCCTTTGAAGTTGGTACTGTCTCCACAAAAAGCGATTAATTTATATAATCGAATTCGCAGTTGTCTTAAATTGTCTAGCCAAAGTTTGCAATTGTCTCTGATGTTTCGATATTCAGTGAATCAAACTTCAACAGCTTCTGTTGGATTCTGTCAGTTTCAGTAAAGTATGGACCAACTAAAGGAAACATTGTTTGAGCTTTGTGTTTCAATTTGTCGGCACCTATGCCGCAAAATGAAACTGTTTTATGCATTTGGACTTGGAGAGCGGACAAGGATATTTTAGAGAATCATTGTAGCTTTGGTCTTGGCTGTAGCAGACTGCTTTTTAGCGACTTTGGAGTCAGAATACAATGTGGCATTCTATTTTATGCTACAGTCAAGAGAATTGAAGGATTGATGATGCTCGACAATTTTATAAGCTGTTCTTGATTCTCCAGTAGCAACCAGCAGTTCTTCCTTGGCGTCTTTTTTTAACCATGAATTATGAAATAGGATTTGATGTTGATGCTATCGCGAATCTATTTGTATGATCCTTAGTAGAAATGTGACGTCCCACATCTGCCTTAGCCCCATGGGTTAATGAGACGCAACATCTATAAATCTCACATAACACTTCCTGGTCTGCACATCCTTTTTTAACAAGAGACCAATCTTTCATGTAACCATCCAAAAATGACACTCTTTCCATTCTTAGGCATTTTCGTAAACTATGATAAGACAAGTTTATTAGATGGTAAACAGTCGACAATAACAATTTAGTCATCGAAGTAAACGCGACTGTATGCTTCACGCCCTCTATGCCCGCAGTATACACTTCAAAAATTACTAACTTGCACTGCTTGTTCGTAATACGTTTAGAAAGAATCGTCTTATCAGAGCGCTATTCAAATGAGAAGTGCCCGATTCTTCCACATTGTGCTGCTTAAGTAGTTCCAGAACCATACTATGGAGAAGTCTGATATTTTCTCGAATGATGGCGCAGGATCTAGAAGGTCCTTGCATCGTCGATACAGGATACGCAACTTGCTACGCCATCTGTGACACAACCTTGTCAACATAAACTTGTTGACATAAACATAACTAACGGGTGCTGCATTTACATGTTGCTCTTCTAGATGGCATTACTTCAGTACTTGAGCCAAGAACGTAATATTTTGCAAAAGCGGAACAAAATTGGGTCTTGTCAGGATGTTCGGACAAGAAGGTCCATAAAGATGACGGTCCCAATATATTGGGACAGATGGCAGCCCTAGGAGAAGATAGGCAGTGCTGTTTCATGTGAGCCAGTCCAACCTGGCTAAGGATAAGAATCCGACACACCCCTTTGCAAACAGACACAGTGTCAAAAATTTGGCGAATAATACAGTTTGGATAGCAGATTCTCTGTAAATATTTGTTATTTTTAAGGTTTAATGTTTGTATTAAACGTGTGATAGTGGATGAAGAGTCTACAAAACGTATCTTTGCATGAATTTTAAAACAAAAGTAAAATCACAACAAATTTTTGAATACTGGGGATGTATAGTTAAGCAGCCCAACTTTTAACTGCAGCTGAGGGTAACAGCATAGAGCTCACAGAATATCAATGTATAGCCTAGGGCCATCACTGTTGTTGATGGAATCTACTTGTAAAGCAGATGCGTTAGTAAATCACATCAAGAAATATGACCAACTTAAGGAAACATATGAGTCTAGCATGGCACCCTCAAGACTGAATATTAGAGCTACATATACTTTCAAAGAGCCCTTCAAAAAATGAAATAGTAGAAATATTAGGATTTAGCGCCGACAATGCCATTCCAGTATCTGCCTTAATCTATTTAGGGAAACTACAGGTAGCTGAAGTCTGAATTCACAGTCAGGGATTCCAACCTGTTCCTCCATTATGTGAGTCTGTAGTCCTCAAGAATGTGCCACTTAGCTTATTAAGGTTATAGAGAGCTAGGACTGTGGTTTCTGCAGTCATTAGGATAGCATTGTGGGAAATGTGGTGGTGAGGATCTATCAAGCGTCCAAAGGCGCTAATGAGGCATACACATTTATTGAGAATTCACATTTATTGATCAGAGGTTCACTGTTATCTTGCTTTGTGGCTGCCAGCAGTGCAGCGGGCAGAAGGGTGCCAGCCACACCAATATGCCCTGACACCAGTGTGTCTCACAGTCTCAGCTGCCACAGTGAGGGAGCTGCACACTTGGCTCCCTGCAACGTCACAGCGAACTAGCCCCAGCATGGATTGTGTTACCTGTGCTGCCTCAGCAGCAAGCAGCATGGCCAATACACTACCAAAGCACTCTCACTGACATCGTAGGGATTCCAAGTTGCTCCTTGACAATGTGAGTCTTTTGTCCTGAAGAATGTACCACTTTCCTCCATAAGACTACAGCGAGCAATTACCACTTAACTGAAAAGGTGCGTAACTGCAAAAATTTATATTGGGCGTTCATGCATGCCACTGGAAGTCGAATTAACAGCTCTAATCATACTAAATCAGTACTAATTTCCACGGTTGACGTATGACAGAATAGTGTGAAGCTTTTCTCGGTTGATTGCACTATCTGCTGTAACTATGCTGTGAATTCCTTCTGTGTTCTGCATAGTCCGGCTACGATTTTCTGTGGAAGCATCTACACAGAACTCAGTTCTCTGTGCATGGCATGATATACTGCTCCTTGTAACGTAGTCATTCCCATCCTTGCATAGTTCAGATTATCTGTCAATGTGCACAATAATCTAGCTACATCCAGTCTCCCTCTACTGTATTCAGTCGTTTTTATATCTTTTTAAATCGCTATTTATGGTTTCCACAGCGTTTCTTGAGTGTTGTTATTACTGTTGCAAAGCGTCGATGGTCGAACCCAGGACTCCAGATGGCCGAGCTGAAACCAGGACCCACCGCGCCGTATTTTGTCACGAGGTCGAACAAGTTCAATAGCGTCAAGGGGCAGTGCAGAATGATACAGCGGTATTCAGAAGTATTCCTTTATTCACATAATTTACATTACTATGATGGGTGCAGCATAGTGTCGGCATGCCGCCCGCAGCGTTTCCCGCGAGTCCAGCCGGCTCAGCAACTCCTGGTATGCCGACATTTCTGCTCCATCATGAAGGCAGCTCAGCTGGAAGTCAGCTGCTCTCGCCGACCGCCGCTCGCCGAGGAGTCGTGTCTTGCACCGTGTAGCTGCCTGCGATTCTGGAGACTTTTGCAGTCCCTGGTCCCCGCTGACATCAGTACCATTTGGCCTGCTCTGTCTGATCATGGGACAAAGGTGGGTGTACTGGTCACCCATGGCCCTTGGCCGCTGCTGCTCCCAGGACAGGACTGGACTCAAACCCACATCCTTCTGGATGCGGTGCCGCAACTTGCCGTTAGTGGAGCTTGCCGGATGGCAACACCTGCCGCCATCTCTGGCGCTGTTGCAGCGCGGCTGCGCCTCCCGCCGCATAAGCGGATGTGGCCCGTCCTGGACCCGCTGCAGATTGCTGTCACTGCCCTCCTTCAGGCAGACCGTGCAATCTCCAAGTACCCGGCTGCCGTGCCGTCCTGCCCCGATGTGTGTCCCCAGAGGTGGAATACAGCCCGAACAAGTACACAGAAACAAAGTACAGATTTACACAGAATATTTACAACATCGCTGCCAGACTGGCCCCTATAAGAATAGACCAGCACAGGTCCGACCCGACTCTCGACTGAGCAGGCCCACCCCCTCAAGCTAAAAGTGCCTTACTACTTATACTGCTATTCCCCTCGCTTCTGACGTAGTGTCAGAGAGAGACAGAAACTATGGCAGGGGTAAATTCCCATAGATTAGATTAGATTAGTACTTGTTCCATAGATCATGAATACGACACTTCATAACGATGTGGAATGTGTTAGGTTAATAACAAGCGTCAATACAAGATATTACAACACACAGAATATTACATGACACTTAATATTGTTTTTTTTGGGTGGAGGGTGGGGAAATTACCCACTTACTATATCCAAAAATTCATCTAATGAGTAGAAGGAGTTGCCATTCAGAAATTCTTTTAACTACTTTTAAATACTATATGGCTATGCGTCAGAATTTTGATGCTATTAGGTAAGCGACCAAAGACTTTTGTGGCAGAATAATTTACCCCTTTCTGAGCCAAAGTTAGATTTAACCTTGAGTAGTGAAGATCATCCTTTTTCCCAGTGTTGTAGCCATGTACACTGCTATTACTTTTGAATTCGTTCAGATTGTTAATAACAAATTTCATAAGTATATATATATATATATATATATATATATATATATATATATATATATATATATAGTGAGGCTACAGTGAAGATTCCTAGCTCTTTAAATAAGTGTCTACATGATGATCTTGGATGAGCTCCAGAAATTATTCTGATTATATGCTTTTGTGCATGAACATTTTTTACTCAATGATGAGTTACCCCAGAATATGATGCCATACGAAAGCATAGAATGAAAATAGGCGTGGTAAGCTAATTCACTGGGATGTATAGCGCCAAAATTTGCAATGACCCTAATAGCATACGTCAGCCAGTTACACATCGCCACTCTCGGCTCTGGCCTACTGCCTCGGCTCATACATCACAATAACTTAATGCAATGCTCCAGTTCCCTGCCAAACTGTTTCACCACTTCAAACAGTCGTACGTGCAATACGCTGCTACAGCTCCGTGCCAGCTCTGCCTGGCCTACTGGCTGCCGACTAGTACATTGCCAGAGGCCCCAGACTTCACCGCCCAACCGCGCCTTTACTGAATTTTTAACGAAATTCCCCTTTCCTACGACTAAGAGTAATACCAGCGCAGCATACTTCCCTCCTTTCAACAAGATTCGTCCCGAATCGAAATATAACAGACGTGGTCTGTGGCTGTGTAAACATACCTTGTTCACAAAACTTATATGCTACAGACTAAAACTAACGAGAACGTAAAAACATTAATACTACCCCTATATACTGTTTACACTTGTTACCCATGCCGTAGGCAACTGATGTGTTGGCACCTCCTCTACTGGTGCACGTTCCACACTCTCCACAAAGCTATACTCAAGAAAAATGGAAAAACGGCACACCCTGCCGCTAAAATGCTCACTGTATTTAGTCTGTCGGTGCGATGCTGTTGTAACGTTTGAACATGTTCCAGTACTTTATTAATCGTGATAGATCCTTCCTGTGCATTAATAAAGGAATTCAATGTTTCCAAAAACTAACGTGGAGTTTAAATATGCCAGATCCTGCATTAATAATATCTCCAGAACCCTTCCCACTACAAGTCACTACAACATTGTATGACATCCTCAAAAATTCCCGATAGTTCACTCTGCCCCTATCGAATTCTCTGAAAATAGTCTCCCCCATACAATGACAAAACTAAAACAACAAACAATTTGCTACATATTGTTCCAAATCCCTTCTCCGAGTGTGCCACCAAAATCGTTCTGTTACTCGTCTTTCTGTTGCTCGACGACCCCCATGCCCTGAAAGCACATGATCATGGTCCTGCTTTAAGACTTCCTCTCTCAAACTCTTTGGTACCACTACCTGTGGTCCAAACCTGGTAACTCTACACAATAAATTTCCCTCCACAATGAAATGCGGCTGAGTTCTAAAACACTGGCACTCTGCTTGTGCCCTTTGCCATTCCGTGACACTGTTACCCATTACTTCTAATGCGTCTACCTTTCAACTTAATGCGTCTGCATTCCCGTGTTTCTTCCCTGGCTTATGAATTACTTCAAAGTCAAACACACTTAATTTAGAGCCCACCATGTTAACCGACTAGAAGGATCCTTGACCCAGTAACCATCTCAATGCTGCATGATCTGTCATGACCTTAAACTTCCTAACATGAAGGTAACAACGAAAATACGTTACTCCATATACTACAGCCAACATCTACTTTTCTGTTGTGGAATAATTCCGTTCTGCCCTATTTAACTGTCTGGAAGCATACGCCACCGGATGCTCCTCTCCCATTACCATTTGCCCCAGAGCACATCCTACTGTTCCATTTGAAGCATCACATGATAAGATGAAGTCTTCTTCAAATTTCGGAAACACCAACACCGGATCATAAACTAATCTCATTTTTAACTCATCGAAAGCTTGCTGGCATTCCTCCGTCCATTGAAATTTAACCCCTTTCTTTAAAAGCTTTGTTAACGGCTCGGCTATTTTAGCAAAATCCTTTACAAATTTACGATATGAACATAACCGATATACGATTGTAATTGCTTTGTTGTTCGTGATGTCGGAAAATTTTGAACTGCATCTGTTAAGCGAGGATCGGTTTGAACCCCTCATTCACTGATTACATGACCTAAATATTTGACCTGCATCAGCGCAAAATTACATTTTTCCAAACTTAATGTTAACCGTCCCGACCGCAATCTTCTATGGACTTCTCTTAAACGCAATACACGTTGTGGTATATCCTTCGAAAATACTATAATGTCATCTAGATAAACCATACGTGTCTTTGGTTTCAATCCCCCTAAAATCCCATCTAATAATCGCTGAAAAGCTGCCAGTGCATTCTTCAACTGGAACGGCTTACGTATAATACTGATAGTGTCCCCCAGGAAGAGTAAAAGCTGTCTTTGCCCTATCCTCTGGCGCTACTTCCAACTGATGGTATCCAAATCCATCGTCGTAAAATACTTATGTTGCCTCAGATTATTCAATGTGTCCATGATATTCGGAATCGGATATGCATCCCAAATGGTTTTCGCATTCAGAAACCCATAATCACAACAAAACCTATATTTTCTTCTACCATCCACGAACTTCTTAGGTACGTGAATTACATTGCTTGAATACGGACTATTGATATGCTCTACGATTCCATCCCATAGTTGTTGTTCTATAAACTCCTCTAGTAGCGGTTGCATATGATGTGCTACCCTATATGGTTTCCTAAACATTGGTGTATTATCCTCTGTTGGTATGTGATGCTTCGTAATCGGTGTTGCCGGTAACATACCCTCCGTTCCGAATAAATCGCTAAATGTCAATAACAATTCCTCCAATGCAACCCCGACGTCTCCCTGCAAATGCTGTAATTTTCCCCTCAATTTCGCTGCATCGACGTTTTGCTTATGGCTCGCCTCTAAATCCTCCCTGTCGAGGTCTTCTTCATCAACAACCCCCCATGTGGCCAATAACAGCCCTTTCGACAAGCTAAAATCCGCTCTGCCGAAGTTATCTATACTACAGGAACCCTATAATCTCCTTCCACATAACTTGCGTGAGCTAAAGTCCTCTGCACAAAACAGTGCACATTATCCAACTCCTCCTTACTCGAGAGTGGCTCCACCATGCACAACGTCTCCTTTGGTAAGTCCGGATTTATCGAAATCCAGACTACCTTCCCTGTACCTGCCGGTATGTTGTCCTGCTGATCAACCTTTAATGAATCCGTACACAGTTTAGTTGGCGTCACCTTCGCGATAAGTGTGCTTTGCGACATTCGTCATTTTGCAACCGTTTCCCCCACGCAAAACATTGTTCCACTGAGTTCCACTGTTTGTTGCCAAAGATCTATCTTCGCACGATGTATGTCAAGGAAGTCCAGACGAGAATCACGGAATACCCCTCACCCACACATGGTAACACCTCTACCTGCTCACTAAACTTAGTTCCAGCGATCACAAATTGAAGTACCGTCGTACCCAATGACCCCACTTTATTATCCCCCACCCCCCGTAACCTATAACGTGGTGGCTCAAGCTTTCTCCTTCTAACCAGGTCTAGACTAATAACAGATACGTGTGCCCCCATGTCAACCAGAAACCTTCCATTCATCAAACCTAATAAGCAGCATTCCATTGGTGCAATTACAAGCGCATTACCTAATTTCACTGGGACCGCCCTCCGACGGTTGAAGCAGACCCGTTCTCGTTTTACGGCTGCTGTCGCCGAGGTTCCCCCCTACTTTTACTCCCGCAGTTCACTGCCCAGTGACCCATTTTCCCACATGAGTACCACCGCAACTGACGGTGACACTGCCTCTTAATATACCCTACCTGGCCACAATCAAAACACTTACTTTTTGCTGCCAGAACTTTATGCTCCACCCTTTGCTTCGTCGCATAATCCACCTCCTCTAAGTATGTGCTAATCCTTAGAGCTTCCGCAAGATCACTGGGATTCTTCATTCTCACCCGACGTGACATCTCTGGCGGTACTCCCCGCAAAAACACATCTAACGCCCTGTTCTTGGCCTCCTGTAACATCACTCTATTAGTCTCCCCACTCGGTGACAGTTCGAACGTTTGTGCATTCAGCTTTCGAATCCTGGCTGAGAAAACCTCCACAGTCTCATTTCTTCTCGTAACTAATGCACTCAATTTTTCCTGAAAAAACCTGGTACTATTCTGTTTTTGGTACCTCTGGCATAACCCAGCCTCAAGCTCTGCAAACGTCCCCACATTGTTCAACGTTTCATGGTACAGTACATACGACTTGGCATCGCCTATCAGGCGTAACTTCGCCACTCTCAACATTACAACATCTGACCACCCATTAGCCTCAGCCATTGTGATGATGTCATTAAGGAATACCGACACATTCTCCGTTGTTTGACCCAAAAATGGGTTAATGAGTTGCCATGATTGCCAGGTCAAACGGTCTACAACACTCCCTGCCTGACTTGCAATTTTCTTTCACCCGACATCCCTTCCCCTTCTTGCAATGCCTCAAATCTCCCCTCTAATTCTTCACATTTCTCTTTGTCCCTTATCCTCGCCTCCGACAATACCCGAATTTGCATAGTTACAGCGGCTACAGCTTCTGCTGTAGTCACTGCTGCAGCCTCCACTGTTTGCCATGTTTCCACCATTCTTGTTATATAGCTCTACTGCGAATCATTGCTTATCTACATTCCGAACAATTGCTCGTCAAATGTCCAAATCTGTTACAAATAAAACAACTCTTTGGCACCCACTTTGTGCATGGTAATCTGTGACCTGATAGGTTACAAAAATTACATCGCTTAGGCGCTATGTCGTCATGTCCCCCATTTCCCCTGAATTCAGAAAAATCTACAGGCTCCTCTGGCCTTACAAAAGACACCTTCAAAATGTACTCCTAATTGACACTTAACCCCTTAAAACACAAAAGAATGACACATAACCAATAAATCAAACGTCACTCGCCCATCCCCATCATACTCGTGTGCAGGTGACAGTCCTGCTTTCCTCCCTATACTGGACGAACACTTCCTGAACGACAAGATGTAACAAGAAGTATATGACCATCCGCCACCAATGCAACAAAATACCTCAACTACCCCTCTACACAGGCACACTTCAACGCTATTTGCTCCACATAAGATGTGGGAGTCGAAATCTGGTACCAGCGTTGTAACCAGCACTACTTCTGACACCACTGTTGTGGGGCATCGATGGTCGAAACTGGGACTCCAGATGGCTGAGCTGAAGTCAGGACCCACTGCGCTGTATTTCGTCAGGAGGCCGACCAAGTTCAATAGCATCAAGGGGCAGTGCAGAGTGATTCAGCGGTATTCGGAAGTATTCCTTTATTCACATAGTTTACAGTACTACGATGGGTGCAACATAGTGTCGGCGTACCGCCCGCAGTGTTGTCCCCGCAAGTCCAGCCGGCTCAGCAACTCCTGGTATGCCGACGTTGCTGCTCCGTCATCAAGGCTGCTCAGCTGGAAGTCAGCCACGCTCGCCCGGTTGCCGCGTAGTTGCCCGCGATTCCGGAGACTGTTACAGTCCCTGGCCCCCGCCGCCGTCCACCTCATTTGGCCTGCTCTGTCTGACAATGGGACGACGGTGGATGTACTGGTCACCCTTGACCCTCGGCCGCTGCTGCTCCCAGGACAGGACTGGACACGAACCCGTGCCCTCCTGGATGTGGTGCCGCAACTTGCCGCTAGTGGTGCTTGCCAGATGGTAACACCCACCTTCGTCTCTGGTGCTGCCGCAGCGAGGCTGCGCCTCCCGCCGCGTAAGCCTCGCCCGGACCCCGGTACACCAGGTGGGAAGCGAACATGGCCCGTCCTGGACCCGATGCAGACCGCTGTCACTGCTCTCCTTCAGGCAGGATATGCAATCTCCAAGTGCCCATCTGCCATTCCGTCCTGCCCTGGTGTTGTGTCCCCAGAGGCGGAATACATCCCGAACAAGTACACAGAAACAAAGTGCAGATTTACACAGAGTATTTACAACATCGATGCCAGACTGGCCCCTATAAGCATAGACCAGCACAGGTCCGACCCGACTCTGGACTGAGCTGGCCCACTCCCTCAAGCTAAAAGTGCCTTACTATTTATACTGCTATTCCCCTCGCTTCTGACATAGTGTCAGAGAGAGACAGAAACTATGGCAGGGGTAAGTACCATACGTCAGCCATTTACACATCGCCACTCTGGGCTCTGGCCTACTGCGTCGCCTCATACATCATAATGACTTAAAGCAATGCTGCAGTTCCCTGCCTCGCTGTTTCACCACTCCAAACAATCGTACGTGCAATACGCCGCTACAGCTCCGCGTCATGTTTACTCTGCCTGGCCTACTGGCTGCTGACTATTACCACACACTGCCAGCGGCCCCAGACTTCATCGCCCAACCGTGCCTTTACTGAATTTTTAACAAAATTCCTCTTTCCTACGACTAAGACTAATACTAGTGCAGCATTACTCAGTGGTTAATTTTCACACTATTTTCGTGTTGTTCAGCACCTGTAACTCTCAGCTTGACAATTTCATGGTATGCCATGCTGCAGTGCATGTGTCTGTCTTACTGTGTCATTAAAGTTATGGCTGGCCTCATTGTCAGCTGCGCCAAACTTTGTTTGCAGCAGTTTTCCACCTGCATCTAACCGTCCTTCCTTTGATGTTGTAACAGTACAAGTACGCGAGAGACTTATTCTTCCACCTAGGGCTGAAACTGAAGAGAGATTAAATTGCTTGTTTGATTGTGTGTGAGTCGGCAGGATGAGGATGTCAAGCGGCTGCCCCAGGTGAGCTCTGATACAGAGACAATGAGCGCCTAGAGAGAAACAGGTAATTCCCAACGTTGGGAATTTGGAAAGCTGATGCTCGCGTTGCTGTTCTGCAAAATGAGCTCCAGCAAATGGCGGAGTGTCAGACACTCCCAAAGATAGCCAAGTTACAGCTCTTTGAGATTCGACAATAACTCACATCAAATATTAATGCAAATCAGAATACATTTGCGATACCAGGAAAATGAGGAGCATTCAGTGACACAACAATATCTCATTATCATTAAAACTAGAGAAGTTAATATCTCTCAGCAAATAAAGAATTTTGCAATGACCCTCTGAATTAACAACTTATAATCACTTTATGTGAGTGCAACAAACGTTATCTCAGGTGATAGATTGCACTGTAGCCATCATCCCTGAAAGCTTTCTATCTGTATCTATTTTATTTATTGACTCATGATGTCATTTATAACTTTTTGCTATGGAAAAGTTTGTTAGAACATCATATTTTCCACATTTACACAGCCAGCGAACAGAGCACGAATACCTCACTAATTTTCATACTTTGTAATTATTTAATGAGCAGTGTAGTATTTTGCGAAGTAACATTATTTCACTGTGGACTGCAAGTGCTATTAAAAAACTGTGCTAATTTAATAGTGGCCGATCGCATGTGATAGTGGACACCACAACTGAAAAGAGAACCAAAAGATTCTTTTGTCAAGAAGGCAAAATAATTGTTTAAATAATATTTAAAGACAATTCGTTTTCATTTAAGAACAGTAGCTTATTTATTTATGAGCAATCGTTTATTTGTAATTGTTGTGAATGATCTGAGTGTGACCAAATATTTACAAATTTGTTTTATTTAAATATTGTTGTAATATACTAGTTTGGTTCATGAATTGATCTAGATGAGTCAAATCATGTCTGTAGCACGTAAGTTCGATGTATTTTCGATGGGGACGGCATTTAGCCAAGGGAGGAGCAGACAGACAGTAGCAGAACCACTACGGGAGTCAAGAGGAGACTGGGACTTCTTGAGTGAAGAGCTTAAGGGAGCGATTATGGGCACTTTTACGAAAGTTCTGAAAGGATGCAGGCCTGCCTACGGCACCACGTGCTATTCCATTGTGGAGGTGATTGACCAGAGTCAAAGATAGTGAATGGTCGTTACCAAACTTCATCTTCTGAAGGGACTTATATAACGAGATGTTTGAATGTGCTCCAGAGAAGGACTCTAATGCGTTATTATTCTTTGCATCAGATGTGGTAATCTGTGAATCATCATGTTGAATTCAGAACTGTTTTGAGATGGTGAATATTTCGTGTATGATGATTACGAAATGGACTTAGGTTTCATGTATCTTTGATGACTATTTAGTCTGAGGATTTTGCCACCATTCTCGAAACGCTCTCAATGTACTGTAACTTTCCTGTATTTCAACTGAATATTGGAGGATCACTTCCCATTTATTTGAGAAGTCCTTTCTTGAATAAACGTTATTCATCATAAATTCCCTGTCGTCTAAAACAATTACAGACCGTAAAATGGAAACCTTGTAATTAAATTTATCATTTATCTTTTATTTTAAGTCTGTGTGTAATTTATTAATTCACAATTCTAGCCTATTCATAGGCTATTTGAGAGCAGGATCACAGCTACAGGTTATTTATTACTTGTGGCGAATTATCTGTCGGGCCTGAAAGCAGCTGTGCACAGCTCGACTCTATGACTACACTGAGATGCACATAGTCCAATTATGAGCGATATCAGACAAAGTAGCTACAGGTTTACTCATATGGACTGATTTTTAGAGGAGCAGCTATCTAGTAGTAACCGTTAGGGACCTTTGCAGCGTACCATGATTTATGATACTAAGTCCATTACTGCCTTAAGCCTTTGTTTTCCTAGTTTTTTGTACAAGAGTTGTAACACATGGTATTCCCCTTGCACTTCTATCAGGACTCCCTCTTTCTGCTCCTCTTCATGCAACTCCACAAATGTATTCTGCAATCTTTGCACCTCGTTCCTTACTTCGCATGCATTGAAAATGTATTTAAGTGTCTGCTGATGGTTAGTCAGTAAAATGTTCTGTTGCCTGGAAAATAAAACTCCAAACTTGAGAGGCTGCATCAGCAATGTGGTCATTACTTCCGTCTGGTGAAGTGCAGGGTTACATTTCTTCAGGATGCCCATGTTGGTACATCACCTGAGAGAAAGCAACATCCACCTCTTCCCCTTTCTCCTTCGAAAGGTGAAGCTATATGAGATGAACAACACCAACCCTACATACAACAGTTCTACCCCTGACACAACTTACCAACAAAGAGTGAGGAAGAAAACAATTCCCTTAAACCAAATGATACATAGTCCAAAAAACTCGTATTACGCCATAATAAAATAGATAAGGACAATTAGTGTGCAACATAACCACCAAAAATAATCTAAAAATTTCGTTTTAAGCCTATTTCTTACAGGCTAAGTGGACCAAATGGCTCTGAGCACTATAGGACTTAACATCTGAGGTCATCAGTCCCCTAGAACTTAGAACTACTTAAACCTAACTAACCAAAGGACATCACACACATCCATGCCCAAGGCAGGATTCGAACCTGCGACCATAGCGGTCGCGCGGTTCCACACTGAAGCGCCTAGAACCGCTCGGCCACAATGGCCAGCCAGACTAAGTGGATAAGCCGTCCTGTGTACTTTGATTATTATTGGATGACTCCTTTTTTTACATTTTTAGACTTGATATTTTGCACTGCAGATGATGATGGCACTTGTGGTAAAGCATCCACAATTCCCTTAAATGGCTTAACATGTTCCATGTGAATTACAGAAGTTTTTGTCAACATCTGTATCTTAATGTTGAATGGCGATGTCATTTCCACCAAATGAAAGGTTCCTGCTGTCGGATTAGGAATTTCTTCATTTTACCATTAGGTTGGCATTGACCAGTCTTGTATTGTGGCAACTTCTCCACACATTGTTCTATCCACCCCTAACGCTGTAAAGCATTCATATGTGTAAATTGCACTTTTTGCCAAATGTCTCACAACCTTTTTGCGAACTGTTTTACTGATTAACCATCAGTAAGCTTTAGTTCTACCACTTCAAAAGCAAGGGCAGTTTCCTGACATATACACTGAAGCACCAAAGAAACTATTATAGCACCTATATAAGACAACAAGTGTCTGGCGCAGTTGTTAGATTGGTTACTGCTGCTACAATGGCAGACTATCAAGATTTAAATGGGTTTGAATCTGGTTTTGTAGTCGAGCGATGGGACACAGCACCTCTGAGGTCGCGATGAAGCGGGGATTTTCCTATACGACCATTTCCCAAGTGTACTGCAAATATCAGGAATCCAGTAAAACATCAAATGCTTGACATCGCTGTGGCTGGAAAAGATGCTGCAAGAAAGGGACCAATGACAACTGAAGAGAATCGTTCAATGTGACTGATGTAAAAGCCTTCCACCAATTGCTGCAGATTTCAGTGCTGGGCCATCAACAAGTGTCAGAGTGCGATCCATTCAATGAAACATCATCGATATGGGCTTTCGGATCCAAAGGCCCATTCATGTACCCTTGATGACTGCATGCCACTAAGCTTTATGCCTTGCTTGGGTCCATCAACACCAAAATTGGATTGTTGATGGCTGGAAACACGTTGTCTGGTTGGACAAGTCTCGTTTCAAATTGTATCAAGCAGATGGATGTGTACAGTTATGGAGACAAACTCATGAATCCATGGACCCTGCATCTCGATAGAAGACTGTTCAAGCTGGTGGAGTTTCTGTAATATTGTGGGGCATATTTAGTTGGAGTGATATGGGACCTCTGATATGTCTAGACACGACTCTGACAAGTGACACATACATAAGCATCCTCTCTGATCAGCAGCATCCATTCATGTCCATTGTGCATTCCAACGGACTTGGGCAATTCCAGCAGGACAATGTGACACTCCACACGTCCAGGATTGCTTCAGAGTGGCTCCAGGAACACTCTTCTGAGATTAAACACTTCCGCTTGCAACCAAACGCCCCAGACATGGACATTGTTGAGCATATTTGGGATGCCTCGTACTCTGATGGATTTATAAACAGCCCTGCAGGATTCATTTTGTCAGTTCCCTCCAGTACTATTTCAGATGTTAGTTGAGTCCATGCCACGTCGTGTTGTGACACTTCTGTGTGCTTGCAGGGGCCCTAAACGATCTTAGGTAAATGTATCAGTTTCTTTGGCTCTTCAGTATATTACTTTGTACAGCAAAATGTCAATAGCTGTGTGCATTTTGGAATTTTACATAGGGTTATGAAGTGAAGATACACATTCTCATGATCACTATTCACATAATATCTTAACATCTTAGCAATTAGGCAATGAACTCTTTCGTTTTCCCATTAGCTTGATGGTGGAAAGGCTTGTCCTAAACCTGCAAATGTAAAGCAATTGGCACAGTTGTTCATTACATAAGACATAAAATTAGTGGTTTGATCATTGACTAAAATATCTTGAATGCCAAATGTGAGCAACCATTGCTTGTGCTACTGTACTTGCTTGCTGGTGAGGAATTGCAGTCATCTCTATGAACTGTGAGAAACGATCTGTTATGGTCTATATGTGCCAATTACCCATTGGTGTTCTATTAAATGGTCCTGAAATGTCCAGTCCTATCATTTTGAATGGTTTCAATGCTTCTGGTAGACTTTGTAATAGAATTGATTTGTGATAAACTCAGCCTATTGCACACTGGGTATGCAGTTCCTTACAAAGGGAGTCAGGATATAATGGCATACCCAGGTAAAATGGCACAGCAAGGCTATGGATAAGACTAGCTGATTGGCGGCAGCTGCACTAAGCTGTATTTTAAATCCTGTTCTTACATACATGGTGAGGAGCTGTCAGTTTTCCATCCTGGTGCTGTGAATGAAAAGCTTATGAGTAAGACTCAAACTTCTTACTTTTATTCACATGTGTACATTTATTAGTATTGTAGGTAATTACATGTTTGAGAAAAGTATAAATTATCTTTTAAAGCATACTTTTAGCGATGTTTTGAAAGACAGAAGGTTCTTCTAGAGCACACAGTCATTGATTGTTTCTTGAATGACTCAAAGAAGGCGTCTCAGACTACAATGACACACCATGTGTCAGAGTAAAATGACACACTATATCATTTTACATTTACATCTACATGGTTACTCTGCAATTCACACTTAAATGCCTGGCAGAGGGTTCATCGAACATTTTCATGCTACTTCTCTACCATTCCACTCTTGAATGGTGCGTGGGAAAAAGGAACACCTAAATCTTTCCGTTCAAGCCCAGATTTCTCTCATTTTGCTATGTTGCTCATTTCTTCCTACATAGGTGGGTGTCAACAAAATATTTACACATTCGAAAGAGAAAGTTGGTGATTGAAATTTCGTAAATAGATCTCGTCGCAAAGAAAACTGCCTTTGTTTCAGTGACTGCCATCCCAACTCACGTATCATATCAGTGACACTCTCACCATTATTGCATGATAACACGAAACGAGTTGCCCTTCTTTGCGCTCTTTCGATGTCCTCCGTCAATCGTACCTGGTAAGGATCCCATACCATGCAGCAGTATTCCAGCAGAGGACGGACAAGTATAATGTAGTTTGTCTCTTTAGTGGGTTTGTCACATCTTCTAAGTGTTCAGCCAACAAAGCACAGTCTTTGTTTCGCCTTCCCCACAATATTACCTATGTGGTCTTTTCAATTTAAGTTGCTCGTAATTGTAATTCCTAGGTATTTAGTTGAATTGACAGCCCTTAGATTTGTGCGTTTTATCGTATACCCTAAATTTATCGGATTTCTTTTAGTATCCACGTGTATGACCTCGCACTTTTCTTTGTTTAGTGCTAATTGCCACTTTTCACACCACACAGAAATTCTCTCTAGATCATTTTGTAATTGGAATTGATCATCTGATGATTTTACTAGACAGTATATTACAGCGTCATCTGCAAACAATCTAAGGGGGCTGCTCAGATTATCACCTAGATCATTTATATAAATCAGGAACAGCAGAGGGCCTATGACACTACCACGCAGAACGCCAGATATCACTTCTGTTCTACTCGATGATTTACTACGAACTGTGACCTCACTGAGAGGAAATCACGAATCCAGTCACACAACTGAGACGTTACTCCATATGCACGCATTTGATTAATAGTCGCTTGTGAGGAACGGTATCAAAAGCCTTCTGGAAATCTAAGAATATGGAATCGATCTGAGATCAATTGTCGACAGCACTCATTACTTCATGGGAATAAAGAGCTAGCTGTGTTGCACAAGAACGATATTTTCTGAATCCATGTTGCTTATGTATCAGTAAGTCATATTCTTCAAGGTGATTCATAATGTTCAGGTACAGTATATGCTCAAAAATCCTACTGCAAATTCAGGTCAGTGATATGGGTCTGTAATTCAATGGGTTACTCCTATTTCCTTTCTTGAATATTGGTGTGACTTGTACTACTTTCCAGTCTTTAGGGACAGACTTTTCGTCAAGTGAGCGGTTGTATATGATTGCTAAGAAAGACGCTATTGTGTCTGCATAGAGGAACCTGATTGGTATACCATCTCGACCGGAAGACTTGCCTTTCTTAAGTGACTTGAGTTGTTTCGCAACACCTAAGATATCTACTTTTATGTCACTCATGCTAACATCTGTTCTGGTTTCGAATTCTGGAATATTTACTTTGTCTTCTTTCGTGAAGGAATTACGGAAAACTGTATTTAGTAACTCCACTTTAGTGGGACAATCATCGGTAACATTTCCATCGCTGCAGCGCATTTTACCTCAATGTGTATTCTAGTTTTATTGTGTGTGGTCTTTGATATTAATTAAGCTATTTGTTTTATGCAACTGTTTAAATTTAACAATATTGGCAATACGTCACTCTGTAATAAAATAAATTAAACAAAACATTAAACATGAATTGATAAATGTACAATAATACACAAATGCAACAAATTTACGTAGGCCAAATATAAGTACGTGAATTTCCCTTTTCCGATGGCAGGGAATAAGTAAGGAAATCGTCAAGACAGTCTTGGGATGCAGTGCAGATGGAGCACACTGTAGGCGCCGTTACCAGAGGCGAGAAGGAATGTCTGCAGGCGTCGAAAGCATTTGGAGTTCCCCAGGATACACTTAGAAGATGAACTAGATTTAGGAACAAAATCTTCAATGGTGTTCAGAAAGGATTAGGTGGAGTCCCGCCAACTTTCAACATTGCACTGGAGCATAAGCTGGTACACCACCTGAAACTGTTAGAGCCGCACATATTTGATGAGACAACTTGCATTCCAAATAGCCAAGAAAAATTTTACAGAGCACAGATGCTCAAGGAAAAGAAGAAGGATGGGTGGGACTGGGTTGCTGGCTTCTTAAAGTGAAATCTTGACATTAACCTAAGTAAACCTGAGGCAAAATCAGCATTTCGGGCAGCAGGTTTTACCAAACCTGTTGTCCAAAAATTCTTTTCCATTTTTGAAGAAGTAATGGACAGTGACGGTATATCTTGTAATATTGATGAATCTGGTCTGAGTAGTGTTCAGAAACCTTTGAAAGTATTTTTGTAGAGGGTACAAAAGCCGGTAGGCGCAATAACAGTGCAGAAAGAGGTGTTCATGTTACTGTTGTATGCTGCATGAGTTCCTCTGGGTTTGTCCTACCCATGCTGATTTACTGTGGAAAACACCGGAAAAAATAATTAACTGACAGGGCTCTGTTGGGAGTTGCCGAGGAATTGTGCTGGATGGTAGGAGACTTTCTGTTGCAGTGGCTCAAGCGTTTTTGTTCTCTTGTGAAGCCCTCTCTACACAATAAAGTAATCCTCCTGCTACATGGACGTCCAAGTCGTAAGAATTCAAAACAATTTTTTTCTGGGTTTGTGATCGCATTGTCAATTACCTACCGACGTTTCAGTCTCTGTTGCAAGTAACCTTCTTCAGGGTGTTTTCGTTTAATGCTGAACGAGATAACTTAGCTTCTTAAATACCTGCAGACCTGGCTGTTATATAATTCTGATAGGCTGTTAAGGATGAAGGGGATGGATGTTAGAAGTCTTATTTGGTGTTATTATTATTTCATTTCGTTGGTGGAAACCCGACGTTTTGATTGATGTTCGCGTTACTGCTTGTGAGTGGTGGGAATTGGCGAATGGAAAACCAGGTGGCAGATGTGACATGGCGTTGTTTCCGGCCGAGGCGCGCCAGTACTGTATGTACCTGCGGCCGCTGCGGTCTCCCGCGCGCCTGTGTGTGTTGCTTCACGTGAGCTGTCGTCCCATAACGCGGTTACTCCTGGCAGCCAGGACGTCGGAAGTCGGTACCCGTCTTCTCTGTTCATGTTGGTGGGTTGCTTTGTTATTTCTATTGGCTCTCTAATCTTCCTCCTGAAAGTAAGAGGCTGTTTCGCCAGTACGCGAGATTCACCAAAATCAGTCTACCAGGTGATCAAAAAGTCCGTATAAATTTGAAAACTGAATAGATCACATAATAATGTAGATAGAGGTGTACAAATTGACACACATGCTTGGAATGACATGGGGTTTTATTAGAACCAAAATAATACAAAAGTTCAAAACATGTCCTACAGATGGCGCTTCATCTGATCAGAATAGCAATAATTAGCATAACAAAGTAAGACAAAGAAAAGATGATGTTCTTTACAGGAAATGCTCAATATGTCCACCATCATTCCTCAACAATAGCTGTAGTCGAGGAATAATATTGTGAACAGCACTGTAAAGCATGTCCGGAGTTATGGTGAGGCATTGCCGTCGGATGTTGTCTTTCAGCATCCCTAGAGATGTCGGTCGATCACGATACACTTGCGACTTCAGGTAACTCCAAAGCCAATAATCGCACGGACTGAGGTCGGGGAGGCCAAGCATGACGAAAGTGGCGGCTGAGCACACGATCATCACAAAACGACGCGCGCAAGAGATCTTTCACGCGTCTAGCAATATGGGGTGGAGCGCCATCCTGCGTAAACATCGTACGTTCCAGCAGGTGTTTATCAGCCACGCTGGGGATGATGCGATTCTGTAACATATCGGCGTATCACGCATTTCCTCGAAGAAAAAAGGCCCGATAACGGTAGATGTGATAAATCGAACCCATACCATGACTTTCTCGTCGTGCAATGGAGTTTCCACGACAGTTCTAGGATTTTCGGTAGCCCAAATTCCGCAGTTGTGGGCGTTGACAGACCCTCGGAGCGTGAAATGAGCTTCGTCGGTCCACAACACGTTACTCAACCAATCGTCATCTTCCGCCATCTTTTGAAACACCCACACCACATATACCCTCCGCTTCACAAAATCGCCAGGTAACAGTTCATAATGCCGATGGATTTTGTATGGATAGCAACGGAGGGTACGCCTAAGTGCCTACCAAACAGTAGTGTATGGAACGCCGGTGCGACGTGCGACTGCACGAGCGCTGACTTCCCCGTGCATAGACGAACCCGCCACAGTCTTCATTTCTTCCTGAACTGTCTCAGCAGCATTACGCCTTGTGCTCGGTCGGCCACTACGGGGTCTATCGTCTAAACAACTCGTGGCCTCGAACTTTGAAATCATTCTCGCCGCAGCTGCATTTGTCAACGGACTTTTACCCGTTCGAATCCCCTTCCTATGGCGATAGGAACGTAACGCTGAACTAGCACATTCCCCATTCTGATAATACAGCTTCACTAAAAGCGCCTTTTCAGGTAACGTCAACATGCTGCGACTGCTGGCGCATCTGATTCTCTCTCTTTTTTTTTTTTTCCTTTATTGTAATTTTAATCACCTATACAGGCGGGCTGGCAGCAGCATAGTACGCTGCTCTTCAGCCTTAAGTGGAACAATAACATGACATAGAGGCGATACAAACAATACAAAAAACGGCGGGCAAAAAATGGAGATACAAAAAACAATAAACAAGAAGCCGTTCACGTTGGACGATAAAAACACTAAAACTTGTTGACACGGCGCACAAAACACGGAGAAAGGCGACAGCACATGTGAACAGTCGAGTTGTAACTGCACGAAACACAAAACGAAGCACACACACTAGACACTGACGGCGATGATCTCCGGCGCGCGAATGTTCACTATAGGTGTGCGAGTCCGGGGACCTGCCAAGAGAGGAGGAGGAGGAAGGGGAGTGGGAGAGGGGAGAGCAGAGATGCCACGGGCAGAGGAGAAAAGGGGAGAGGGAGGAAGGGGGAGGGGAAGCCCGGGGGAAGAGGGGTGGAGGGAGGTGACGGGGAAAAAGGAAAGAGAAGGGAAGGGAAGGGAAGGGAAGAGAAGGGAGGGAGGGTGCCTAAAGGAAAGGACACAGGAAGTGGGGGGGGGCAGGGTCAAAGTTGATAGGAGGGGTAGATTCTCTCTCTCATTACAGCTCCTTTTATACACGATCGTCATGCGCAGTCACTGACGTTATGCTGTCCAGCGCCATCTGTCGGACATTTTGTGAACTTTATTTTTGTTCTAATAAAACCTCATGTCATTCCAAGCATGTGTGTCAATTTTTACCTCTCTGTCTACATTATTTCGTGGTTTATTACGTTTTCAAATTTATACTGACTTTTTGATCACCCGGTATTTGCCGCATTCATCCTGGTGTTTTGCCACCCCTGACTTGGTGTGTTGTCTTAGTCGGATATATTTTTTGTGTTCAGATATCCGTGTGCTGATGGGCCACCCCGTCTCGCCTACATACTCTAATCCACATTCGCACCTGATATCGTAAACTCCAGCAGCATGTAGTTTGTCAGCTGCATCTTTTGTTGTATGAAGAACATCTCTTATTCTGCTGCTGCTTCGGAAAATCGGCTTGATGCCTGCTCGGCGGAGAATTTGCCACCCGTCAGTGACACTTCGAATATATGGTAATAGAACGATGTTTTGTGCTTCCTTCTGCTCTCCTCTATTGCCTTCATTCTTTGTTGTCATAGTTTTATCTATTAGTTTCATTTCATAACCATTGGCACCAAAAGTGGACTTGAGGTGTTATTGTTCACTCTTTAGATGTTTCTTATCGCTGATCCTGTGAACCCTCTTGGTTAAAGTGTACATGGCGGATTTCTTCCCCGTAGGGTGGTGATGAGAGGAGGCATGTAAGTACCTGTCAGTACTATGGTCAAGTTCACTATCAGACTTTCTGTAAACTTCCACGTCGATGAAAGGCAGCACCTCATTCTTTTCTATCTCCATACTGAACTGGGTTCTGCTGTGCTGTTGGTTGAGGTGTTGGTGAAAATTTCGTAGTTGTTCTTCTCCATGTGGCCAGATAGCGAAGGTATCAACAACATATCGGAGCCAACATTCTGGGCATAATGGTGCGGACTGGAACGCTGTTTCTTCAAATGCTTCCACGAAGATGTCTGCTGCAATAGGCCAGAGAGGGGAGCCCATAGCTACACCAACTGTCTGTTCATAGAATTCCCCTTTGCACCTGAAATAGGTGGTGGTTAAACCGTGGCGCACTAGATCGCAGATATCGGGTGCCATGCGTTGTTCAAAGATGTTCATGGTGTCTTGTACTGGTACATTCGTGAATAAAGACTTCACCTCAATGTTAACCTCAGGTTCTGTGATCAATATACACTTTTCTTTCAAAAGTTCTACAAAATGTGAAGAGTCCTTACTGTACGAATTTGTGTGGCTCACCATATATCGGAGCTTTGGAGCCAGTTGCTTTGCTAGACTGTACGTCGGTAAATCAACTGTACTCACACTCAGTCGTAAAGGAAAGAGCTCTTTATGGACCTTCGGTACACTGTATATTCTTTGTGCCTGTGGAACTTTTGGAATGAGTCTTCTGGCCGTGTCGAAATTCATTCTAGTTTGCTTTAGTAGTGCTTGTGTCGATTTATCTTGGCTGTCGGATCTCTCTTAAGCTTCTTATAAATGGGTCCAGTCCGAAGATCCTCCATCCATTTCATATAATCTTCCGTGTCCAACACAACGGTCGCATTTCCCGTGTCTGCTCATGTTATTACTAAATGAGAGCTGTTCTTCAGTTCGGCTATAGCATGACGTTCCTCCTTACTGATATTTTGTTTTGGTGTCTTTGCTTGAGTGAGGACCTGTACCGTTTCTTGTCTAATCTTCTCGGCCTCAACTTGTGGTAGATGACGGATCGAAGCCTCGACAGATTCGATTATGTCTTATTTCAGGACTCGTTTTGGTGCGACTGCGAAATTCATTCCTTTATCCAGAATTTGTGTGGCTGCATCACTTGAGATGTGGCTGGAAAGGTTAACCGCCTTCCGTCGAGTGTCCAGCACCAGTCCTTCCTCGGTGATTTTCTGCTGCATTTCGTCGAACTTCCTCATCTGATAGATGGCGGTACTATCGCTCGACCTTGTAGCATGTTGAAAGGTTAACATGTCGACCTTCTCCCAGTCATCCATATGCAGCCTTCCAGCAAGGAAGAGGTGCAGCTGACAAAGCTTCCTGTTGTTTGTGTCGAGCCTTACTCGAACAAGGCGTATCCTTTCCCGTAACAGCAGTAAACAGAAACATCCTGAAGAAGGTCACTTGCGACAGGGACCGAAACCTTGGTAGTTTTATATATTGACAATGCGGTTATAAACGCAGAAAATTTTACTGAATGTGACAATGTCAGTGGAAGCCTACATTTATAAATCATAAGAATGTTGAAGGTGTTTTGCTAAGAATAAGGCTATCATGATGCTCTGTTTTTCTGCACACTGCACCCATAGGCTCCAGCCACTAGCTGACTAATTTTTTGACCCACTGAAAACTTATTTTGATCAAGAGGTAACAAAGTGGCTAAAGTATAATTCAGGAAGAAGAGTTTCCTAGTATCAAATGTGCCCTCTACTTACTACATCTTATCAGAACGCAACAACACTTGCTAATGCTGCTAGTAGCTTTCAACACATTGGACTCTGGCCTCATAAGTTTGATGTATTTCCAGAACACCTCTATGCTCCAGCTGCAAGTACAGATATTCCAGATTGTGAACCTCCAAAGACACCTGAAGTGTTTGATGAGTCGACCACCTCTCATTGTGAAACCAAAGACAAAGAACCAAACAAATATATTGAAGCTGAGGAATGGAATGTGACTCCCACTCAAGTGGCAGTTGCAGACATCAGTCATATTCCTTCCAGCTCATTTGGAGATGGATTCCAAAGAAAGCAACAACAAAAAAATAAGACACCTACTGTGCTAACCAACTGTTCTTACGTAAAACAGTTTCAGCAAAGACATGAAGAGAAACACGAGAAATCAGAATGTACTGCAAAAAAAAAAAAAAAAAAAAAAAAAAAAGCATGAGGAAAATTAGTTTTAGAAAAGAAATATTGTATGTAAAAGAACTTTTTGCTGACTTGGTGCTTCCGAAGACTGTCACCGTTTGTACTGCTTGGAACTAAACTCGCATGCAAAACCAGGAGAACACTGGTTAAGGTGTCAGTAGTGTAATTTGTGGACACACACTGAATGTGCTGTGGTAAGCCACAGAACAAAAAACTTTATTTGTGATGTCTGCAGGTAGATAGGATCGGTGAGAATATTTATTTCAAAAACAGAACTAGTTTTGTTGTTTCATGAATTAACATTTGTAATTCTACTTCCAGTCTTCACTTTTTGTACAAGTGGACTGAGAAACAGCGTTTTATTTGTTCTTAAGTACAACTACATCAAATATCTAATGTTTATCAGAACTTCTTACTTTTTCTTACTCCTATGTAATTTTGCCCTGATGTTGGTCTAAAATGACATTTATACAGCTTTATAGGAATGTCAAAAACGTATGATTTATATTAATTTAAAAACATGACACCAAGATAGCGTAACTTACAAGTGAATGAGGGAAGGTCCTGATAAAAATTTTATTTAACATCAGCGTTTATGAAGCAATAATAACCCAAACACAAATTGGTATGTTATTTTAGCTGGTCTTCTTCTAGATTGTTCGTCATTCTGTTTCCTAGTCTTCCACCAAAACTTTCTGTCATTCATCAGTCAGTTGCTCTATGACCTTCATGACCTAGTTGCTCCAGAATTTCGTCTCGGAGTGCTGTGATGCTTGGCAGTGTTTGGCTGGCACTCCGATGCTACTTCTAGTTCATGATATCCTTTCTTCAAATCCATTGTTGAAAAACATTTGCACTGACCCAAGTTATGCAGAGTTTCTGTTATGTTTGGTATGGGATACATATTCTTGATAGCTCTTGTTTTGCGGTACTGGTAATCAGAGTACTTGTCTTTGTACTATCTAATGATTTCTGCAGGACCAGGATGCCTCGCTGTCACTATGTTCAATAATCCCATCAGGCAGTTGTTGGACGATATATTCTTCCATTAATGGTTGCATATTTCTCAGGACCCTGCATGGTTTCCTATATATTGGATCATTGTTCTCTGTTGTTATTGTCTGCTGTGTGACTGGCATCACTGGTAATGGACCACTTGGATAAAACGAATCTGTGAACTACAGTAACAAGTCTTCCATCACTTTCATGTCATTTCTATGCATATTCTTTACTTCCTCCTGTAATGCAAATGCATCAACAGTTTGTTTGTGGCAAAGGACCTTACTTGATCTAGCTATGTCATCCTCCTCTAGGACATCTAAATTGGCAATCAGTAAACCCTTTGGCATGTGGCAACACTTCCATGTGTCTCTAAAACTGTTACTTCATACGCTAAAGCTGAGCAGTGCTATCCACAATGATGTCACGTCATTCACACCTATCCCACATAACTTACATCATAGAGACTCAGTCTCTAGATATTGAGAAAGACGAATAAATTATACATTTACAATGCTAATTTATTAAAAGTAATATGATGCAAGCATTATTATACAAGAATGTCGATGCATCCTTTAAAATTCAATGTAGGTGCCTGTGATGTCGACCAATCGTCTCAAATGGCCGCATATGGAATCCACAGTTCTCTGGAGGAAGCCACATGGGATACTACTGACAACATCCCGAACCTGTGCTTCCAATTCTTCCAGTGTGCAAGGTTTCGTCTGGTTCACCTCATGATGTCTAGCCCTGTAAAAAGAAGTCACATGGTGTCAGGTTTAGGTTTCTTGCAGGCCGCTCATGAGCTCTGCTTTTTCCCAGCCAACAGCCTGGAAACGTCTTATCCAACATTTGCAAAGTGAGGTGGATGCATCATCTTGCATGAAAATAATATTTTCGGTGTGATGCCAAGCAGATACTGTGGGCCAAATACAATTTTCAGGCCTCTGCATGTAGCATTCTGTGTTCGTTGTGTCATACAGAATAAATGGCCTGATAACATTAGTGGCAGTCATTCCACACCATAGGGTCACTTTTGGGCGAGTCTGCGTATTCTTGACCGCATCACCAGGATCCTGCCCCACCTAGTAACGGCATCAGTGTCGATTGATAAAACCTCCTACGTGGAATACGGCTTTGTCACTCCCAAGCATATTATTAAACAACTGACATCGACGCCTGTACTCCATTCTGCGATCACAGTCTTCCAGTGTCAGTTGTTGCACATGATGAGGTTTTCACTTACGATAATTCTATTCTTTATGCAAGATCTTACATGTGGTGTAACTTGTGGTCCATTTTTACGTGCTGCTCGGTTTGTTGATTTCGAAGGGCTGTGTACAGGCATTTCCTGCACAGTCTCCACTTCATCATCAGATCGAGACTAAGATGGACAACCAGTTACCTAGCATCTTTTATGGAGCTTGTGGTCCTCAGTGTGAAATTCTTTATTGTCTCAAGACGAATTGATTGTGGCATTTACTCCAGTCCCAGCACGCTACCATCCCTGCACTGGGACGACGGAATTCCACAGTTCATAAAGTGTAGCAATCTGTGCTCGCTATTGAACAGTCAGGTGCGCAGTTCCTCTCACGACAAGCGTCTGTGTTGCAGAAAATGTAAAAACAAGATCTTACCGAGGGGAAAAAAGAGGAAGGGGAGGGAGCATGAAGAGACGGAAACAAATTCCGATTGTGACGTGCAAGTCCAGCTTGGCTGCCATATATCTGCTGCTTTATCGGGGCCAGTATGTTCTCAGAGCCAGCTGAGTCATACCCTCACAGTGAGTATAGAAATCCAAACCTTATTTAATGGCCTGCACATGCGCAATATTTCCATTATGATTGTATCGATATCAAAACTTCTACAGCCGTTTTATAATACCTAGTTACTTTCTAGGCACCCTGTATTTGGTTGCCCTGGTGCCAGATCGAATAGATTACGTTACCTTGTTAATTCTTTTTGGTAATTAGTTCAAAAAGATTTTTATTACTATTTCTTTGTTTGGTGCAAGGTCAACTGTTTTAATTTTCCCCCTTAAAGAATTCGAAGCAACTGCGGTCTTACCCAAGTCAACTCCAAACTCTTAACTTTCCATAAATAGCACCATGCAAGTTGACATACGCGAGTTTTGTGCCCTCATAGTTTAGTGCTGATTATTTGGTAAATACGTGTGTCAGTTAGCGTTTAAACTTATTATTAAAGGTATCAATTGTCTTTAGATATTATTCCATAAAGTAGCAAAAAATCTTGGAGCCAGGTTGAAGTATTTTTGTTTACATTTAGTCACAATAGAGTTAAAGAATCTTATGTAACAGTTTTTTTTTTTTTGCCAGAATTTAAGCGAACCACATCCCTTCGTTACGTAGTTCGTATTTCCAAATGGTAATGTAAATTTTAAATTCTTTGGTTCTGAAACTTTGCAAACATACAGGTAACTTTAGGCCCACTTTTTGTGAACCTGTTTTCTTGTTTATCTGTAATTTAATTGACTTTATTATTTTACCACGAGTGAAAAGTGTGCAACTTGCCACAGAATTGTTACTTCCATGGTACTGTGTGATACATGCCGTACATTTTCCAATGAGGTGACTGTGTTGGCATGGAAATTGGGGAAGTAAACGGGGCCCTTCAGAGGATTTGTAGGCTGCAACAGAAATAGGAAGACAGTAGATCAGGAGGAAAAAATTCTGCTCTTCAGCTCAATTAGATAATCTGGACAGATTAAAGGAGGAGAAGGGTAAAGAAAGGTAGGAAGTGGCAACAGGTAATAGAAGAACCAGGCATAGAGCTTCATTTGGCAGCTTTGTGGTGAACATGAAAAATAAGTTTGATCTGTTACTTCAGTTAGAAACGGATGAGTCTCAGGCAGAGGTAGGTACAGACAGGACATTGGAAAATTTCAACAGTAAACTGAAGATAAGAATGTAGGGAAGTCAGTAAAGAGAAACAATGTTTTGTTTTTGGGTACCTCATCACACAATAGGTGGTTACCAATTTTCCACAGAAAACTAGGATCAGATTACCATATCAACATCTTTTTATACCTAGTTCTGGTCTGGGTCAGGTGAAGAAGGATTTAGGATCACTCTGCAAAGACTTCACCAAGGAAGACGCCATGATTATGGTGTGTTGGCTGGCAAGGTGTCGACAGAGATCGTGTCACAATACAGAGTGGGACTTGGTAAAGAATACATCAGCATCAAAACTTTCAGGTGTTGAGTTTGTATCCATGCTAAGACCCCATTTGAACTCTTCTGTCAGGACAGTTAATTTGGGGTTGCAACAGCTACTTTTTTAGGGTTCATGGTCACATACCGACGTGGATCCTGTCGGTACTGTCAGTTTATGGGATTATACTATGCATGACTTTCACCTTAGCAGTAAAGAGCAGGGTAAACTGGCTTGGGTAACAGCAGAAAACCTAGGGGAGGGGACACACTGTCATCAATAGTAAGATACCAGTGGTTACAGGTGTCAGAGCAGCACCTTTTTTAGGATAAGGAGGACAGAAAGAAACAGATTTTTAAGAGAGGTTAGGGCAGAAACAGATCTTCAGTCTGAGATATGAGCTAAACAACACAGTTCTCACGTACTACATCAATACAAAAAGCTGTTGGCTGCATATTTTTAGCCATTGCCATATTTTTTATTTCCACCCAGTTGTATCTTTGTCTTGTTAAACGCCAGCTGTCTTTATTGTATCGAAATATTCGAGGACTGAGAAATGAACTGTTTATCAGCACTGATGAATTAGAATCATCAAGACCAGTTGATGTAATGTGCCTCTCTTAACATTATGTGGCCATTGATACAGATGTGTTAAGGGTTACGGGATTTAGATTACGATCCCGCTTTAGTAGAGCAGAAATGAAGAAAGAAGGAGATGGCACATTCAGCAGGAATTTTCATAAATTTTAGGATGTACATATTCACAAATATTGCTTAGAGCATCGTATGGAAGCCCATGGGACAGAAGTAGAACTTCATAAGAATTTTTTATGGCAGTAAGTGTATAATGAGCAACTGCAAGTAGTTATAAGCTGTTCATAAATCACCATAAAACCCTCTTTAACAGTAAGAAACCAAGAAATCTTGATTGTTGGTGATCTTAATGTGGATTTGGTTAATAAATATTTCAGTAACAATTTATTGCAGTTAGTAACATTATTATTCAGCTTATTTTGCTCAGAGCTTTCTACTTTGGTTTTTTTGCCAGCTCTCAGTGCCAAGAATAATTTCAGTGCGAGAACTTTTCTAGAGGACTGTGAATTTGGGAATTTTGTTATAAATACTTCGATAATTTCTGATAAAATTTTGACAGTCGAAATGTCTTTACTCTGACCGCTGTCTGATTTCGCTATCTGCATATCGTCTGGCGAGTGTTCATCAGAATACCTCAAACTACCACCTAGCCTAAAAAAAAGCATGTGCACTCCACAAATGTCCTATAAACTTAATTCCCTGTGTAAATTGGGTACAAGCAGAGCTTGGAATTTGCAGCATTGTTCCCAGCGTTGATCAGAGTCCTTTGGTTTGGAGCGAGTGGAAGGTGTCAGTCAAAGGCTTCATCGACTCTGTGACGGTCTTGGCTGCTGACTTCTGGACCTGCGTTATCAGGTGGGGAATTTTAGACATCGCCTTGATAGGCCTGGGCTGTATTATACAAAGGAAGCAGCTGCTCGGGTAGCAGAGTATTTGTGGGGGCACATGGCTCTTTTTTTAGGTTAACTGATAGTTTGAGGTACTCTGGTGAACACTCACCAGACGATACGCAGGTAGCGAAACCAGACAGCGATCAGAGTAAAGACTTTCGACTGTCAACATTTTATCAGAAATTGTCGAAGTATTCGTAAAAATATTCCCAAATTTTCAGCCTTCCAGGAAAATTCAAGCACTGAAATTATTCTTGGGACTGAGAGCTGGCGGAAACCCAAAGTCGAAAGCTGTGAGATATTTAGTGAGTCATAGAACGTATATCTGAAAGACAGATTAGATGCCTTAGGAGCGGGAGTGTTCAATGCAGTTGTCAAAAATATTGTCTCTGTTGTGGTCCAAATCGAATGTGACACTGAAGTTATCTAGTCCTGTATAACAGGTCTAGGTGAAATCAACATAATTGTGGAATGCTTTCAAAAAATGGTTCAAATGGCTCTGAGCACTATGGGACTCAACTTCTGAGGTCATCAGTCCCCTAGAACGTAGAACTACTTAAACCTAGCTAACCTAAGGACATCACACACATCCATGCCCGAGGCACGATTCGAACCTGCGACCGTAGCGGTTGCGCGGTTCCAGACTGTAGCGCCTAGAACCGCTCAGACACCATGGCCGGCGGAATGCTTTCACCAACCACTCAGTTGTGCTGTGACAGTTTAGAGTCATTCAAAGAAGGTCTGTGGACAGTAACGCGTAAATACCGAGATCATGCAATACTAGTTGGAGGCGACTTTAAGCTATAGAGTATAGACTGGGATGTCTATGGATTCACTGTGGGGGATACAGACAGACAGTCTTGTGAAATACTTTTAAACACGTTTTCTGAAAACTGTCTTGAACGGCTACTTCGGCAGTCCATACAGAATAGAAATATCTTAGACCTTGTAGCTGCAAAAATACAGACATTATCTATGACGTCAGTATAGAGACAGGGATTAGTGACCATGATGGCATCATAGCGGCTATTGTTACTAAAATTAATAAATCAGTCCAGAAGGCTAGGAGAGCGTCTCCACCAGAAAGAGCAGATAGCAGTTGTTAGCATCTCAATAAGACAATGAATTGACATCATTTAGTTCCAGTACGATGGACATAGAGGAATTATTGACGAAGTTTAAACAGACTGTAAATCATGCTCTGGAGAAGTATGTGCCTAGTAAGCAGATTAAGGACGGAAAAAACCATCGTCGTTTAACAACGAAATTGGTAAAATGTTGAGGAAGCAAAGGCTGTTGCACTGACTGTGCAAAAGAGAACGCACAAATGAAGACAGGCAAAAGTTAGTAGATATTCACGTGTCTGTAAAAAGGTCATTGGGCGAATGGTACAACGACTACCACCGTCGTACCTTGGCAAAAGGTCTGGAAGAGAACCAGAGAATATTATGGTCCTATGCAAAGTCGCAAAGTGGGTCTAAGGCTTCCATCCAGTCACTCGTTGACCAGTCTGGTATGGCAGCACAAGATAATGAAGGCAAAGCCGAAGTTTTAAATTTCGCCTTTAAGAAGTCGTTCAAACATACTGTCGTTTTACCATCACACAGACTCCATTATAGATAACATAGTAAGCGGCATCCCCAGCGTAGAGAAACAACTGAAAGGATTGAGGGCGAATAAGCCGCCAGTTTCGGACGGAATCCCAATTCCATTTTACGAAGGGTACTCTTGAACTTATTCTGAATTCGATTGCAATAAATTTCTTTGAGACGGTAAAGCTTCTGTCCACGAATTAGCATGGTTTTAGAAAGCATTATTCGTGTGTAACTCAGCTTGCCCTTCTCTCACACGATATGTTGAAAACTATGGATGAAGGGCAAAAGGCAGATTCAATATTTTTAGATTTCCAAAAAACATTTGACACAGTGGTTCTCGGCAGACTGTTAACGAAGGTATGTACATATGGAATAGGTTTCTCAAATATGTGCGTGGTTTGAAGTCTTCTTGACTAATAGAACCCAACACATTGTCCACAATAGTGAGTGTTCATCAGAGATGAGGGTATCATCAGGAATGCTTCAGAGAAATGTGATAGGAACACTGTTATATATATATATATATATATATATACACTCCTGGAAATTGAAATAAGAACACCGTGAATTCATTGTCCCAGGAAGGGGAAACTTTATTGACACATTCCTGGGGTCAGATACATCACATGATCACACTGACAGAACCACAGGCACATAGACACAAGCAACGGAGCATGCACAATGTCGGCACTAGTACAGTGTATATCCACCTTTCGCAGCAATGCAGGCTGCTATTCTCCCATGGAGACGATCGTAGAGATGCTGGATGTAGTCCTGTGGAACGGCTTGCCATGCCATTTCCACCTGGCGCCTCAGTTGGACCAGCGTTCGTGCTGGACGTGCAGACCGCGTGAGACGACGCTTCATCCAGTCCCAAACATGCTCAATGGGGGACAGATCCGGAGATCTTGCTGGCCAGGGTAGTTGACTTACACCTTCTAGAGCACGTTGGGTGGCACGGGATACATGCGGACGTGCATTGTCCTGTTGGAACAGCAAGTTCCCTTGCCGGTCTAGGAATGGTAGAACGATGGGTTCGATGACGGTTTGGATGTACCGTGCACTATTCAGTGTCCCCTCGACGATCACCAGTGGTGTACGGCCAGTGTAGGAGATCGCTCCCCACACCATGATGCCGGGTGTTGGCCCTGTGTGCCTCGGTCGTATGCAGTCCTGATTGTGGCGCTCACCTGCACGGCGCCAAACACGCATACGACCATCATTGGCACCAAGGCAGAAGCGACTCTCATCGCTGAAGACGACACGTCTCCATTCGTCCCTCCATTCACGCCTGTCGCGACACCACTGGAGGCGGGCTGCACGATGTTGGGGCGTGAGCGGAAGACGGCCTAACGGTGTGCGGGACCATAGCCCAGCTTCATGAAGACGGTTGCGAATGGTCCTCGCCGATACCCCAGGAGCAACAGTGTCCCTAATTTGCTGGGAAGTGGCGGTGCGGTCCCCTACGGCACTGCGTAGGATCCTACGGTCTTGGCGTGCATCCGTGCGTCGCTGCGGTCCGGTCCCAGGTCGACGGGCACGTGCACCTTCCGCCGACCACTGGCGACAACATCGATGTACTGTGGAGACCTCACGCCCCACGTGTTGAGCAATTCGGCGGTACGTCCACCCGGCCTCCCGCATGCCCACTATACGCCCTCGCTCAAAGTCCGTCAACTGCACATACGGTTCACGTCCACGCTGTCGCGGCATGCTACCAGTGTTAAAGACTGCGATGGAGCTCCGTATGCCACGGCAAACTGGCTGACACTGACGGCGGCGGTGCACAAATGCTGCGCAGCTAGCGCCATTCGACGGCCAACACCGCGGTTCCTGGTGTGTCCGCTGTGCCGTGCGTGTGATCATTGCTTGTACAGCCCTCTCGCAGTGTCCGGAGCAAGTATGGTGGGTCTGACACACCGGTGTCAATGTGTTCTTTTTTCCATTTCCAGGAGTGTATATATACTGTAGGAGGATATAAGGTGACTTAGACAAAATTTCTAGTTGGTGTGATGAATGGTAGAAAAGTGTTTAGTTAACGTAGGTTAGTAGGAAAAACAAACCTGTAATATTTGAATAGAGCATTAGCAGTGTCCTGCTTGAGAACCTGAATGGTCTACTTCATTTTATTGGGAGAATTTGGGGAAAGTGTGATTCATCTGTAAAGGACACCACATAACAGAAAGCTAGTGTGACGTATTCTTAAGTACTGCTCGAGTGTTTGACATCCACATCAGGTTGGATTAAATGAAGACATCAAAGCAATTCAGAGGCAGGCTGCTAGGTTTGTTATCGGTAGGTTTGAGCAACACGCAAGTATTATGGAGATACTTCAGAAACACAAATGGGATTACCTGGAGGGAAGGCAACGTTCTTTTCGAGGAACCCTATTCAGAAAATTTAGAGAACTGGCTTTTGAAGCTAACTGGAGAACGATTCTACTACCACTAACATACATTTCGCGTAAGGACCACGAAGATAAGATAAGAGAAATTGGGATCCATATGGGGGCATATAGATAGTCATTTTTCCTCGCTCTATTTACAAGTGGAACAGGAAAGGAAATGACTGTTAGTGGTTCAGAGTACACTCCGCCATGCACCATATGATAACTTGTGGAGTATGTATGTAGACGTAAATACAGATGAAACTTTCCAACTAGGATAGCAAATTTCTCAAAAACAGCCATTGACAATATATTTACAGAAAAGTACAATGAAGAAAATAGTACTATAAAACCAACAGTCAATGACCTC
The DNA here is from genome assembly GCF_023898315.1 of Schistocerca nitens. Taxonomy (NCBI): domain Eukaryota; kingdom Metazoa; phylum Arthropoda; class Insecta; order Orthoptera; family Acrididae; genus Schistocerca; species Schistocerca nitens. The sequence goes on from NC_064615.1 coordinate 510,382,497, forward strand.
TCAGCCATGACATGCAGTTCCTTTTCTTAAATGTTAATACTATTCAGGATATAAAATCCACTAAACCAGAGTCCAAGAGGGTAGTCAGTAAGCCAAAAATTGATTATTTTAAGACACTCCTCAGAGATAAGATCAGGAGTGACATATTCAGTGCTTGTAATGTGAATGAAAGTTGCAACACTTTCATTAAAATACGTCCTTATCTTACTTTGAAGCTGTTTTCCCACAAAATTAAACCAGATCAGACTAAGGTTTATGAAAAAGCCATGGTTACCCAAGAATTAAAGTATTTTATATGATATTCATACTGCATTCAAGGAAGTCCTATGTAATCTTGCATGGTGAATCATTCACACTCCCAGCCAAGCTCATTCTACCGACCCACCAACTCGAAACAGCAGACTGACCAGCATTGGTCCAGCAGGTGAAGAGGACATCAACCATGCATGGGTGCAACTGCCTACCTCACATACCAGTCCAAAAGTTCTTTTTTGCGAAACATACTGAGAACTGTGAATTTGTAATATTACAAGACGGTATGATCTTGCCAGCATTACAGCCACCCTACTCATTCTTGTATAAAGTTTGTTGAATGGAAGATCAACAAAGTCTCATTAAACTACCTAAAACAAGTGTGAAGTCTGCTTAAACAGACAGTTATGCAGGATGCAGACCCAGAAGAAATGGATAATGCCCCATGTGGTCATTTACATCTCAACGTGCAGTCAGCTAATTCGGACTCCAAGAAGCCAGTCATCATCAAATTTGACATGAGATACCTTGATCCAGAGAATATTTGAGTGAAAGTTGTAGACAATGATCTGTGCATGGACGCCTGCTATGATAGTTACAGGGCAGTAATGGACCAACACCTTGAAGAGTCACATACACGTATCAGTTACATATGAATGCTATATCCTCGCTTTTTTCAGCATATGTGGCGTGCTCACTATTACAATGCTGAGGGAACCACTTCACAGACAGCTTCAGATCTTCCTATCTACGTATGTGCCATCACAGCTGCCCCAGCCTCCATTACGCCTGTACCAAGTGAATCTAGGTCTGGTCACTTCCGTACTCTCTCAACATTTGGCACAGTGTTGTGGGCCGGCCGAGCAGTTCTAGGCGCTACAGTCTGGAACCGCGCGACCGCTACGGTCGCAGGTACGAATCCTACCTCAGGCATGGATGTGTGTAATGTCCTTAGGTTAGTTAGGTTTAAGTAGTTATAATTTCTAGGGGACTGATGACCACAGTCATTAAGTCCCATAGTGCTCAGAGCCATTTTGAACAGTGCTGTCGGCTACTCCACAATGAGAAATGGTCCAACTATATCTTGCTTTGCATCTGGCCACAGGATGGTTGTCGGACCGACACCAAGAAATGGTCCAATCATATCCTGCTCAGCAGCTGGTCACAACAGAGCTGGTGAAGCACATCTATGTGCAACCCAACTACTAGAGGGTGCCCACTGATCACCACTCCCCCCAGTGCCCCACACTAGGTGGAAGGGGGGACGTCTGAAGGACACTAGCGCAAGTAACGTCTCTGACTAGAGAACACACGTGGCTGACTCAGTGCAGAACCTTGTATCATGTCAATGTATTGTATGTCCTGTAATGAGCAGCAAAGCAATATCGTCATATCAACATGTCATCTGCATTACTGGTACGATCGCTGCACCTAACAGAGAAAGCTACCTCAGACCAATATATGCTGTCCTTATAAATGGTTTTCGTCACAATGTGATTTTCAAAGATGATCTTTCTTGTTTCGCTCGAATATACGTCATACGAAATAAATCTGAAGTAGCTGACAATGTTAAAACATTTTTCAAGGAGTGTAATGCTGCTGATTGTATGGTAAAAGTGTTCTAGCCTGACAATGATGGAGAGTTTAGTTATAACATGGTAGCTATACTGTATGACATTGCAGTGACATGTCATGATGCGGTGTTTAACTTTTTATTTTCTCAATTTTAATTATGTATTTGGAAGACTGGCTAACTATGGAGAAAGATATGTTTGCCTTGGTGGAAAGCGAGTGAACTGAGTGGCCACATAGTGGTTCTGGTGTGACTACAGGGGATCCGTCACAAAGGTTCTGGTGGAAGGACGCTGAACTCATGAGTGCTGCTTTTCGCAGAACCGTCCGTAGTAAGTACCTGGCCGTCCATTTCGGCTATGAATGCGTTTTCTCCTTTGAAAGTAATCGCACCCAGAGAACAGCTATGTGTGACGAATTCACCTTCCAGTACACAGAACGCAAAAGAGATCGATATGGTACTGCTAGCCTACTGTGGGAAAATTCGTTGTCTTCTCTCCAATCATTTGAGTCTTGTTTGACACCATGCTTTGTCGCGAAGGACTCAACCAATGAGTGGAACCTGCCCAGAAATCAGTTGCAACCTTCTGCATACTAAAATCCCTTCAACGAGCCTCCCCACCAGACTGAATTTTTCGAGAGGTAGAGAGATAAAAGGAATCCGTTTTGAGACTTGCCATCGAGTGAACCTGTCCTGACATTGGTAACAGCTATTCTCGGATGCTCTCTAAGCCATTTTGCAATTGGTGCTGACTTGTGCGCTGGGGCACATGTTTTCTGAGCTTTAAGTTTCACATTGTGCTTGCTATGTTTCTTATTTCGCGAGTCTTGCAAATCGATTACTTTGATTTTCCAGCTGTGAAGATTACAAAAGCTTGCTGTGCTTCCCAGGCAGTGTTCCCCTCTAATGTATTAAGCATACATTAACATACAGATAAGCGTCTAGTGATTCACTGTTTGCCTTTAATGTTCAGAGAACTGATTATCTCATGATAGTAACTACTTAGTAATGATTTTCCTTGGTTTAAGTAGCACTTTTGCATTCGTGCTTTGCAGTTATAAATCCAACTATCTTGCAACTAATCTTAAAACCTGTAAATAATAAACATTGTTAGTTATTTGCATACCGATATCTAATTTGTTGTCTTACTGTGATGGAGTTTCCATTGCAGTACAGGTGCCCACACTTTGGAGATTCTGATTAATTTGTTTAAATTAATGTGTAATGAGAACTGCAGTTACTCGTCTAGCATTTCAGTGTTGAAGTCTTAAGTGAGGTAGGCAGGCAGCACCCACAACTGCCAAACCCCAGTACCATTCAGACACAATGTCTCAGTGGGACGGTAACAGTTTAACACCTTAAAATGTTTAAATTTCAGATGTTATGAGACTGTGGTATTTAGTTTTCCGTAATTGTCCAGGTACTTCTGCGCAAAATGGTGCTGCGGAACAAGCAACTCTGTCTGTAAAATCACCTCATTCCATGTTATCATCTAGCAACTTATCAAATCATTTTGCTCTCATGATTGTAATACATTCAGTTTTCTACTCAGCTGTACTGGGGAATGAAGAACCCAAGGTAGCACACTTTTCGAGTTGTGAACTGCCAAAGTGTTTGACACTTTTAACTATTTACACATTTTTGAGTCAAAATTCTGTGTCTATTTTCTAAAGAAAATTCGTTCCAAGTTCGATGAGAAAGCTATATCTGGCCAAGTTGTTGGCTATACAAATGACAAAGAGGTTCACAAACTATGTACCCCAATAAAACATCATGAAATGAAATCACACAATGCTGATTATTGAGAAGAGAAATAATGTACAACTGTAAATTCGATTCAGCTGGAAATTAATTCTGCACCTGAAGAAATAGCAGAGGAAAGTGACTTGATTAATAGGCCTAATTCTCTTTCAAATGAGAATGTTAAATCTAGTGTTATTCATCAAATAAAGACTAGTGACCAAGTATGTTTGGCTAAATTACCATTTGCTGTCCAGTTTGTTAAATACGTCCACCAGCTAGATTTAATGATTGCAAATTAGGTTACCAGGCACTTCAGTCTCTAGAAACAAATGCATTAGATTGCCAGACACAAGCACTCTCTGAAGAGCTTACACCAATAGGTTTCAGTGAATGTACAGAAAGTCGTGATTCCAAATAGTTCAACTTAATGAACAAAGAAATGAAGGCGTTGAAGAAAATTATACCTGGGATTTGGCTAGAAATGTCTAAACTTAAACATGTTATCTATAATCTATGGGTACTTCAGATGAAAAATAAACCTGGTGGATCGATTGATCGATATCATGCTCAGTTGTTTGTGGTATGTTTCAACATGCAGGATTTGACTGTGGCGAAACTTTTAGTCCAGTTGCTCGTTGTGATGCAGTTTGTACCTTAGTGGAGTCCACTAGAAATTGGTCACACAACGAACTTGTGATGTCACACAAGTCGCCTTGCCCATCACACATCACGAACACTAAGCTCTGTGTGGGGCCAATGGGAAACAATAGGTCAGTGACAAGGTGGCCACTAAAGGTCTTAACATTGTCATGTGTTATAGAGAGTTACTGCATGTGTTATTGTATGTATTTAAACACAGCGTTAATAATTATTAAACTCATCTGAAATAATAACTCACTGCCTGCTGCAGATGGTCGCTGGCATTTGTAAGACCTGTAGTGTCTCGTTCTGTGATGCATGCCACAGGACCTGTACGTTAATAATGATTGCAGCTGAAGAAAACCTTTGGCTTGAGCAATTCGACGTCAGAAGTGCATTTTTGTATGGCCACTTTGGCACAGAAGTACATATGACTCACTTAGAAGATTTCGACGAAGGGTCAGGTTGTGTTCGTCGCCTCAAGAAATCATTATATGGACTTCAGCAGTCACCTCATTGCTGGAATAATAAGTTTGACTCTTCATGAGAAAAAATAGATTGATTCATTCAACAGCAGAGTCTTCCATTTACATTCAACATGGCAAAACAGAAAATTTGCTGATGACTCGATAATGAAGCTATTTCAGGATCAAATCCAAGTGTAGTGAATTCATTTGTAGATCTGCTGAAATCAGGATTCAGAATAACAGTGGGCTCTTTAGACTCATTTTTAGGCATGCCAATAGATCAATGAGAGTCTGACTTGTTTTTCCACAGCAACCACACAGAGAGAAGATTCTACATAGTTCTAACATGCCTGATTCAAGACTATAAGAAACTGCATGTGTTAATGAATAATTAGGCCACAAATCTAACAAAAGTCTCCAAAGCTCAGATCCTTATTGTTCAGCTGTGGGATCATTAATGTATCTGACATGTTCTACATGTCCAGATCTCACTTACACTGTTTCAAAAGTTGTCTAATCAATGGTTAAACCCACTTCTTCTGACTGGAACACTGTAAAACGCATTTCCAGAAATCTTTGTGCTACCTCAGATTTGTGTCTCTTTTACACTTCACACAGCAGCAAACTTTGTGCCTATGCTGATGCTGACTCTGCAGGCAACATCTATACAAGACGATCAACTAATGGTTTCATCTTAACAATGAGCTATATAGCTGTATTCTGCATGTCTCATCTGCAGAACTCAATCACACTATACAACATTGAAGCAGGTTTGTTGCTGCCAGTGATGGAGGCAAAGAATTGGTATAGCTTAACAGACTATTGTTGGAGATTAGTGGAAAAAAGGGACACACCTGTTTTATTCATTGATAATGTGTGCACCATTAAATTAGTCAAAAATCCAAAATTCCATAAACATTTTAAGTATGTTGAAGTACATTACTACTTCTTGTGCGAACTCTACTGAAATGGGGATATCAGTGTGGAATATGGGTGTTCTAAAAATCAATTTGGGGATGTGTTTACAAAGTCTCAATATCAAACAAATTTAGTGCAATGTGTCCTAAGGTAGGACATTGTAACTAATGTATTTTGTTCCCTTATTATTAAGTTTTTTGTATTAATAGTAGTTTGTGGACCAAATTTCTATTTAGGGGAAGTATTCAAGTAAATAAATTTTGTGTTTTCTGTATTCTATTTTTGGATTCTGTGAAACCTCTGCTCTAAGCGTTTCATGTTCTGCCCTTAGTACAAAATACACTGGAGCGCCAAAGAAACTGGTATAGGCATATATGTTTAAATGTAGAGATATGCAAACTGGAAGAATATGGCGCTGCAGTCGCAATGCCTATATAAGACAACAAGTGTCTGGTGCAGATGTTGGATCAGCTACTGCTGCTACAATGGCAGGTTATCAAGATTTAAATGAGTTTGGATGTGATGTTACAGTCGGCGCAAGAGCAATGAGACACAGCACCTCCAAGGTAGTGATGAAGTGGGGATATTCCCATATGACCATTCCATAAATGTACTGTGAACATCAGGAGTCTGGTAAAAACCAAATCTCCAACATCACTGCAGCCAGAAAAAGATCTTACAATAACAAGACCAATGACGACTGAAGATAATTGGTCAACATTACAGAAGTGCAAGCCTTCCATAAATTGTTGCAGATTTCAATTCTCACCATCAACAAGTGTCAACATGTGAACCATTCAACGAAACATCATTAGTGTGGACTTTCCGAGCCGAAGGCTCACTGGTGGTGACTGTATGACACAAAACTTTATGCCTTGTCTGGGCCCATAAACACCAACATTGACTGTTGACAACTGGAAACATTTTGCCTGCCCAGACGAGTCTCGTTTCAAATTGTATCGAGGGGATGGACGTGCACTAATATGGAGACAACCTCATGAATCCATTTACTATGCATGTCAGCAGGGGACTGTTGAAGCTGGTGGGGGCTCTGTAATGGTGTGGGGCATGTGCATTTGGTGTGATATGGGACTCCTGATACGTCTAGATATGACTCTGAAGTGACACATACATAAGCATCCTGTCTGATCAGCTGCATCCATTCATGTCCATTGTGCATTCCGTCGGACTTGGGCAATTACAGCAGGACAATGCGATACTCCACACGTCCATCATTGCTACAGAGTGGCTCCAAGAATACTATTCCGAGTTTAAACTCTTCCGCTGGCCATGAAACTCCCCAGACATGAACATTATTGAGCATATCTGTGATGCCTTGCAATGTGCTGTTCAGAAGAGATCTTCACCACCTCATACGTTTTAAGATTCACGGTGTCAGTTGACTGCAGCACTACTTCAGACATTAGTCAAGTCAATGCCACGTGATGTTGTGGCACTTCTGAGTGCTCACAGTGGTCCTACACGATTTTAGGCAGTTTCTTTGGCTCTTCAGTGTATATTCTTTGTTCACCACAACATGGAATTCCTTCTATGAACCTTATATCATGCTATGAATTGTTGTACTGTTATTTCGACTGTTCTCAAGAACGTCTAGTGCCGTGTGCCACCCACTGTTCTCAAGAAGAGTATAACAGAAACAGTGAACAGCAGCATTATAACCTCCACCGTCATGTGCCTGAGTCACTGCCATTATTTATCAGTCAGGTGGTATTGGAAACAGACACTCAAAATTATATCATAACTGAATGGTGCCAATACAGAAGTTCTGCATTATTGGCTGTAAAGGCAAATACTTGTCAGGACTAAAATTTGTTCAGTTTCTGAATTGGCTGAATGTTAGGCAAGAAGTGGACACTTTTGGTCCACAGAGAAAATTTCATTCCAGTAAAACAGCTCATAGTAATGTTGTAATGGGTAATGGGTAATTTTATTGTACTTACTTAATTTTTTGTAAGTGTCCACCAGGAGAGCTCAGAACAGAGAAGGTTAGGTACGGCCCAGTCTGGCAAATATTATTTCAACAAGACACACCATCAACTGGTAAGAACCGAATATTGCCACATAACCTCAGAGTGAGAAATGCACTGCCTTGTTACATAACAATGGCTATGAGACAGTACAATGCAACTTCAGCACCCAAGCACCACTGCAAAGTCAAATGTAGGAACAAAGAACCGAGTTCAGTGACAGAGAATAATTATTGAATTACGATAGCAAGAGAAGGGCCGCTGATAGATGTGATAAACTAGGGCAAATGTGTTCAGATACACAATGCCATCACATCATATGTGCAGGGTCAGGCCTTTAAATAACGAGCTTTTGGAGCTCAAAGACACTTTCAATCATACTGCCATTCTGTCTGTGACACCAGAACGAGAAAAAATGATAGTTTGTCGAATTTAAATGAAACGACAACATGCTGATCGATGATGGTCTGTCTGCTATCTGCTTGTTAATTTCAACACTGAGAGGCAGCCAATCTGATGCATAACACAGTGGTTTCGATTACATCAGGAGGTGAGTGGGGTGGTAGATGGAAGGATTCAATCATAATTCTAAGCTCACACCTGATACTGACAAGGGAACTTCCCCATCGCACCCCCCTCAGATTTAGTTATAAGTTTATACAGTGGATAGGCCTTGAAAAACTGAACACAGATCAATCGAGAAAACAGGAAGAAGTTGCGTGGAACTATGAAAAAAAATAGGCAAAATATACAAACTGAGTAGTCCATACGAAAGATAGGCAACATAAAGGAGGCTGTGAGCTCGGGAGCGCCGTGGTCCCGTGGTTAGTGTGAACAGCTGCGGAATGAAAGGTCATTTGTGCAAGTCTTTCCTTGAGTGAAAATTTTAATTTTTTATTTTCAGACAATTATCAGGCACTCATACATAATCAACTTCGCTCTCCAAAATTCCAGGACATGTTCAGCTTTACTTGGACATATGCAGGATTTGACGGGCTACACTCGGAAAAATTTGAAGACGTTAAAAACATGCTTTAAGACAGAGCACAGGGAAAACTGTGCGACTGTGAAACTGTTGCATTCATTTGGTGCAGTTTATGTGACAAACTCTTATGTTTTCGCACTTTTTTGGGAGTGATTATCACATCCACAAGAAAACCTAACTCGGGCGAGGTAGAAGAATCCTTTACCGATTCGCCAAGTGTACAAGTTAGGTGGGTCGACAACATATTCCTGTCATGTGACGCACATGCCGTCACCAGTGTCGTATAGAATATATCAGACATGTTTTCCTGTGGAGGAATCTGTTGACCTATGACCTTGTGATCAAATGTTTTCGGTTCCCATTGGAGAGGCACGTCCTTTCGTCTACTAATCGCACGGTTTTGCGGTGCGGTCGTAAAACACAGACACTAAACTTATTACAGTGGACAGAGATGTCAATGAAGAATGGACAGAAAACAAAGAAAGAAAATTTTTCACTCGAGGGAAGACTTGAACCAAGGACCTCTTCTTCCGCAGCTGCTCACGCTAACCATTTTTTTTTGTAACCATATATATTTATTTAAATATATTAACAATGATACATTTAAAAAAAGACATTTTATCCTATTAATCTATTATATTCCTAGTGTTGGTTAATATTACTGTCATTTTATATGTTTTCATTTTTATATTTTCCTTTTTCATTTTTCTCCTATTGTTGTTCCTTAAACCCTTTTTTGGCCATTTGTCACCTTTTTTTGAGGGGGTAGACATTGCAGGACAGGCATAACAGTTTATATTTGGCATCGATGCATTGATTTTGAGTTTATGTTTCTGTATGTGATGCACTTGTGATGCCACAGGCACATTGTGTATTCTGGTTTGATCTCTTCCTCTAGTTACACTGTTAAGTGGGACAGTATGAGGGAAACGTCACCATGATAGGTGGAGCAGAAGTGGAAGAAACTTTTTTTACATATTCTACAGAATATATCTAAATTGAAGAAGAGAGAAAATTTTGTCATATTACATAAGAGTAGCAGAAAGGATAGTGTGAGTAATCAATAGAATTTTATAGGCACAAAGTAAAGGAAATTATTTTAAAAAAATATGTAATAATAATAATGAGTAGTTGGCACTTTCCACTAAGTAATGCTTGTTTCCTATTCAGTATAGTACAAATAATGGAAGAAAAGTTAATTAAAAAGACTGGTAGTACTACTGTGCATACTTTTGACACTGTTTTGGCTGCGAGCATGACAGTTGTTTGGTGAGAAGCACTTTGTATCACTGATTTCTCTAAGAAGAAACAGTTTATACTACTATACTTCACTATTTGATGTGAGAAGAGAAAGCACTTTATCTTTTGTGTTGCACTTGTTCACTATCACTGCACACGTTATTCTTGTGGTGAGTGTGGTGAGGTGGCTGGTGCCAGTGTTGAGGGTCACAGGCTGGGAAGGACTCTGGTCCATCAGGAAGGTCAGCTGGTCGGTCTGCCTCCGCGCTACGATGGCGTGTGCTGTCATGGCGAGGATCCAGAGAGTCGCCAGTCGCTTGGGTTGTGGAAATGGGTTGCAGTCTGGGGCGGTGATTGCTTCCACGGTGATGCTTCCCGGCGCCGTTCTGTTGATGTGGGCCACCATCTGCTGGCACGCTTCCCAGATGTTGATGTCATTCCCGCACGTGAATCGGTGCTCGAGGGTGTCGGTCATACCACATACGTCACACTTGTCACTTGCGACGAGTTTTATCTCCGCCAGTCTTTGGTTGGTTGGTACCGTTCTGTTAATTATTTTGTACCATGTCTCCTTCGCATGTTTAGGCAACACGTTTTCCGAGACGTTCCCCCATATTTGTTTCCAATTGTATTGCGGGAGTTTGTGTTCAATTTTGTTTTTTTTCCAGCTTCCCCCTGAGGGCCCAGTATATTCTCTTGGCTGTTCTGTGGCTGGGGTTCGCCACGGTGTCCAGAACGTAACTTTTGTTGGCGTAGTGCAGCCTGACGTGTCGCTTTCTGAAGGGAATGTGCCTCATGTCGACCGGCGCTTCTTGTGATGCGAGCTTGTATCTTCCAATTATCTTGGCTGTGACGCTGTCAGGGTTTTTGTCCTGGATGGCGAGCGTTCGTTTCAGTAGAAGGGCTGCACATTTGGTCTTTATATCAACGAGACATAGTCCCCCTTCTTTCGTTGGCAGCGAGCACGTTGCTTGCGCCACTTTGAATATATTTCGACGCCACAACCATGGGACCAGGGCGCTCCTGCGCTTAAACTCCTCTTGATGTTGCCTATCTTGCCCATGGACTACTCAGTTTGTATATTTTCCTTATTTTTTTCATAGTTCCACATAACTTCTTCCTGTTTTCTCGATTAATCTGAGTTCAGTTTTTCAAGGCCTATCCACTGTGCCAACTTATAACTAAATCTGACGGGGGTGCGATAGGGACGTTCCCTTGTGAGTATTGCCCAAACAATTGCGCACATTGCTTATGTTCCTATGTCAGTGGATTTGAGTTTCTTGCCTAAAAATACATCACCTCAATTTGCCATTAGCCTATCCTTTTGATACACGCTTATATTTTCCCAAAAATATTATTGCTATCATTTCCAGGTATCAACCAGCTTTCTGTAACTGGTATCATGTGGTCTCCACTGATTTCAGGAGCACTTCAAACTCTGGTACTTTGTTGTGGATGCTTCGGCACTTAACTATTAGGATTTCAGTACTCTCACATGGAGGCATTCTTTTGGATCTTCTGTGTCTCCTAAAGCTGTCGTTATCTGGACTAGGTGGAGAGTCACCTAATCTCATTTTCTACTCGGTACGGAGTGTCAGCCTATGATAGGAACAGCCTAACTATACATTCAGATGATAGTGGCTGTTTATGTTACCGCACAACTGATGTTATATGTTGTATGATATCCACTCACCCCACCGCCGCCCCACACCGGACCCAGGGTTATTGTGCAGTTCGGTCCCGAGTGGTCTCCACCACCCCAGGAACGTCTCACATGAGACGAGTGTAACCCCAATTATGGTGGAAGAGTAAGCATACATGGAGAAAGTGTTTGTGCAGCAATCACCGACATAGTGTAACTGAGGCGGAAATAGGGGAACCAGCCTGAATTCGCCGAGGCAGATGGAAAACCGCCTTAAAAACCATCCACAGACTGGCCAGCACTACAGACCTTGACACTAATACACCGGGTGGATTCGTGAAGTGGACCGGCACGCTTTCCCACCTGGAAAGCAGTGCATTAGACCGCACAGCTAACTGGGTGGGCGATATTATATGTTACATGTAGCTTAAACTTTTGTTTTTAAAAAAACTGCTCACAGAAATAGACAGATTATTTCTGCAACCAAAGGGACATTTTACTGTACGAATATATGCTAAATGATTTGCTGGTGGGTCACCAAAGTGTCAATAACAATAGTGTAAGATCTACACTCAAGCATGATGTGTGCAGCTCTACATCTACATTTGCATGTATATTCTACAAGCCACCATACAGTGCATGCCGGATGGTACCCTGTACCATTAGCTGTCATTTCCTTTCTTTTTCCACTAGCAAACAAAGCGAGGGGAAAACGATTACGTATTTGCCTCCTTATGGGCCCTAATTTCTCATATATAATCTTCGTGGTCCTTACTCATATGTATATTGGGGCAGCAGAGTCGTTCAGCAGCCGGCTTGAAATGCCAATTCTCTAAATCTACTCGATAGCTTTTCTTGAAAAGAATGTCGCCTTCCTCTAGGGATTCCCATTTGAGTTCCCGAAGCATCTCTGTAACACTTACGTGTTGCTTAAACCTACTGGTAACAAATCTAGCAGCCTGCCTCTGAATTGCTTCGATGTCTTTCTTCAGTCTGGCCTGGTGTCAACATACAACTGAACATTAGAGAAATTAAGTGAATGATGCCTTGAAAAGGAAAATCACCGTAAAATTTTCAGGACATAAATTTACATGACATACATACTAAAATAAAAACGAAAAATTCCTTTTTATTCATATTGTAAACAGTATCTAGTGCTTCCTTGGTAATAGTTTCATCGAAAGTAGAGAGATTCGAGCGCGCACGGAAGCTTTCCGGCAGTCGTTCTTCCCGTGAACCATACGCGAGTGGAACAGGAAAGGGAGGTAATGACAGTGGCACGTAAAGTGCCCTCCGCCACACACCGTTGGGTGGCTTGCGGAGTATAAATGTAGATGTAGATGTAAAGTCCTTTAAAGAATTTTTTCGCCTATAAACATCAAAATTTCTTTCCCACTTTGCATGTCTAACAGTTATGGCGTAAAAATACAATTTCATGAAGTAGGCTCGCCTTGAAAACTTTGGTACATTATGTCACCTACTTTTGAATTTGTTCATGGAAAACTTTCTTCAATTAAGCACACTAAACCTCAACAGAATGGGACGTTGCGTCACTTTCGGTGTGTATTTATACTGGACGTCACACAGTGTCACGTCAGTTTGTTTAGCCCAGTACCGATCGGTGAAAGTCAAGTTGTGAGATATCATTCGCGATACAAAAAGTCGGAGTATAATATCGGAATTGAAGAACAACCTTTAGTTTATTAAGGGCCAAAGCAAACTTCAAACAATATACTTGATGAATTTTGCATGGTAAATTGTTGAGAAATGAAACATTTCAAAACAACGACATTTATTCACTAGCGAAAATATATAGCCTTCAGACAAATACATCAGACAATATTTATAAGGAAATACAAGGAGCATGTTTATCTCATCAGTTATGTTTTTTTCGTATATAGCAAATAAAGTCATAAACAACTGCATATTTCTTCTTCAATAGAGCTGACCTTTTTTACCTAATAAAATGTAATTTAGTGAAAATTTCTTCATCAATTTATAGTGTTATTTATACACATCATAGGCGTCTGCACTGTTCTGCTATTGTAAGACGTAAATCATTTTTCGCGTTTAGAGATGCTTTCTAAAGTCTTTGAGAAATACCTTACGAGATTCCGATAAAATGTGGCATTTGGTGTTAACTGTTCTCGAGGACTGTCTAACTCTCACATACTGTAACTTTTGATTATTATGTAACAACTGAGGAAGAATAGTTGCCAAGTAACAATATAAGCTCTTGTAAATTTTATTCAGTTGGGTGGCCGAATATCAGTGTCAGGTGCTGAAAATTAATAGCCTTCACGGGAAAGAATATGTCACTGTTCACCAGACGTATACCAATTACCACACATATATGCCAGAGCCTCTTGATTGTTACGTATTACTAATCACAGTATGACATCTACGGTGATAAACAGCAGCGAGACAATTCAACGTTGGTGGAGTCTGGAGGGATATAGGTTGCGGATTTGTAAAATGTTATTTTATACTGTGACGCATCATAGCCAAAAATAGCACTTACTGAAAAGATTAACATCGTTATCTGTGATGAGAAGGTAACAGTTTAGCTCATTCCTACCTCCATAGTTCCATTATTCGATGAGGTCTTCCTCCGACCTGTCCTTTCCGAAGACGTTCAGTACGAATCGAATCGACCTTACCCATAATTTTCGATTTGTGTTGTTTACAAAGTGGTTTACTGTCAAAATCTTTGGCAGATGCGAAGCCATTTTTCTTTAAGCGAGAATATCTTTGTTAGTTCGGTTTGTGTTTGTTGTGAGAGTCGTAGTTTACGTGTGATGGTGCTTCAGTGTATGCAGAGTTTGATTACGTAACCTGTATGTACTTGTGAATTTGTTCAAAATATTTGGCTTCAATCGCATTATTCGGCTTTAGAAGAGATGACGAACACCATGGATTCGAAATACCGTTTATCAAAAGCAGTGCTTGAAATGAAGGTAAATAATCTAATCATATGCGACATTTATTGAAAAAAGAGCATTAATTTACTAGCAAATATGGGGCACTGTTGTTAGTTATGGATTCGTTGTGGTAAAATACTGTCACTACACGTAAGATGTAAACTGTAGGCAAATAACAACAATTCCACTTAACCCATGGACAAACGTTGTGGTGGAAGGGGGGTGGGGGGAATGTTACATTGCTATTAAACCAAATGGATTCCAAAAGTCGTGTTTTATACCCTACTACAATCGTAAATTTCGCGATGGTTTAGTAATCTAGAGTTAGTACTTGTTTTGTGGGTACTCACCATAGTGATGTTGTATTATGAAATTGATTTGTGGTCTCTATTTGCAAAGAGATATGAACTGTGCGATCCAAGCTTAAGATTAAATAATTTCTGTGGTATTAGAAGTTCCGTAGCTGCTATTTCAATATTCTTATATTTATCCTCAGTAACTGAGTGAAGATTCTATGTTTTGGCATGGCCAATTGAGTGTAGCATTTGAGAATGAGACTGACCTTGAAATTAGTCACAAACAATGAAATATGAACAATTAAAATAAAAGCAATAAACGGTATCTGTGGAACTACTCTGTCTGAAACAATTACTTTATAATCTAAGGACCATCAAATTAAATTCTCCTCGGTAACAGTGTAAAAGATCATGAAATATGACAATATCTCCACTGCACTCGAGTGTGTCTCATTGGCTTCCCATAGTAATTATATGTCATCTTTTTGTGTGTGAATCTAAATAATTATATGTAGGAAATACAGAAGCGTCCGATCTTACCCGTCGGCTTTGACCCATGACGTCAGAAATAGTATTAATGTGTGTAAGTAGCCAAAATATTAAGAGATTTTTATTTATTTTTCCTTAAGTTCATGAAGAAAAGCAAGGAAAGATTTGAGAGAGAAAAGGAAGTTGAAGATAGCAGAGCATTATTCTCTGATGTAATTACTGAAGACATGAAGCATGGCAAGTACGTATCTGTGGTATTAAGTCTTATGAATTTCATACTATTGTTAGCTAACATGATATTATTGTAGTTTATAATGTGCCATTCGTATGACAAAGAAGTGCATCATCATGTAAAATTGCCTTCTAGTGTTCTGCAACCTCACTAGATTAACCCGTTAGTACCCGAATTATTATTTTTTTGTTAATTTTTTACGTTTATTAGTTTTTGCTTGTTCTTTACAATAAAAAAGAAGCATTTACTGCGAATGCCGTTTTTGTCTTTCTAATTTAGGGTAATTCCATGTCAACACAGAAAAGATAGTGTGTCTGCCAGGAAAAAAGAAAAAAAATGAGGAAAAGACTTATTTCAATTAATCTGAAAGAGTTGTGCACAAAATACACCATGAAATACAGGGCATTAGTATGTTCTTTGTTTCTTAGCAGCAGGTCAAATCGTTTGAAGGTTTCTTTAAGCACAGGTACAGTACAATTAGAACAATTCAGAAACATGATCGATCCACGCATTGCTAGTTGTTGCTACTAAAACCATTCTAGTGAAGAGACTTCAGACAGATGCAAATGGGAGCATTGTTGCTGTAGAAGCTCATGAAAATGCTTTGTGGGAACAGCTGCTTTGAAATACAGTGAAATCTAGTACAGTGGCACATTTCATAAGCATCACATGAATTTAAAGACATTGAGATTAACTGCATGCTTACTGCCTAGTCACAATTCCTTTCATGGACCAGTAGGAATAATATTGTGTCGGTCCTTTTTTCCAATGTGGTATGTAAGGTGGATGTCCCAGAATTACAATGATGCAGTGCACGCTTGTATAAACTTGGCAACAAGTGCTATGAAAAACTCATACCTCTCACCTCTAAGTGACATCATTTCATTTTTCTATCAAGATGTCAAGGAAAACGAAGTTATATGCGAGGTGGAAGAATTTTAAAAATACAGTGTCCTTCTTTATATTTGAATTTGTTTAGGAAAGTGTTCTCTGCAGAATTTTTATGTCGGCATATATTTAAAAAGTTATTTATGTCTCTCAGTATTACTTTTCCCTTTTCTTGTGTTTCACTGAAATATCTTTTTAATTTAGAGTAACAGGTTAAGGATATATCACCTCATTTGTGCCCCAGGCTGCCTCTTGTAATCATTTGCACTGAAAGGACATTGAGAAAAATAATTGCTAACTGTTTTTAGCTTTCTCCAGTTTATAGTTCTAGTCTACAGGCCAGCAACAGGTATTTTAGGAAACAATTTTTCAAGGAATACTCATTGTGTTTATTTGCCAATGCCCCGTAGTGTTTAACGTGGATGGCATGTGTACGTGGAAATTTTATTTTATTCTTTTCCAATGAATAAAGTTAGTTAGGATATTCTTTTTTGCACCTACAATTGCTACTAGATGTGTAAACATTTCAGCAAAAAATCAAGTTGAGATTAAGCTGTGTACTTGCCCCCCCCCCCCTCCTTCTTCCAAGGACTTTGAAATTCATCAGATTTGATGTTTTTTGCACTAGAGTTGTGTAACTGAAATGCTAAATGCTTTTCATTGTTATGTGTACCTAATCCTAGGACTAAAGAGATACAACGCTCAAGATGAGGCCTCTACCATTTCGCTACGCAAAGTTATGATGTTCTAAAAATCACAGATTTAAAGCATAACATGGAAAAAGTGTTTTTTCTTTTTACATTTTTCATAAAAAATTGTGATGATTTATCATGCTTTTTATACATTATATGAACTTACTGGCCTAAATACTAAGTGTATAAAAAAATTTAGCTCCTTAGGTCAACACATTACTGCGTAGGTCTCTGAAAATTGGGGAATTGGTCACTGACTTATGATTGGGTACACACCCTTGAGTCTTCAAACCTGAATTTATCAAAAATGGTTAGATTTAGGACAGTCTTATGTGGCAATTTTAATATTAAGACATGTAGGTGTCCATCCACTAGATATGACTAAATTCTGAAATAGTCATCATAGGACCCACCAAAATAGCTGTGATTTAACACAGAATGATCTGCAAGTTAACCTGCCTCGCAACATAGTGTTGACCTTATTGAATTATTAACTTGACAACATCCCACACTTGTGTGCCGCCAGTGGTGCTGCAATACACCATAGACATACACTCCATGTATGGTCGGTACGCTACACTTATCAAGAGTAATAGCTTATAACAAAGCTGATGTTACAATTTTTTGTTGACAGTTATAAACGAGTTATTTATTCAGATGATTTTGCAAGATACTGAATGTAAAACCTGAATCCTTTAGTTGGGGTTTTCTGGTGCTGAAATGACCTGCACAATTTAAAGTGAGCCTAACACAATCAATCAAAATGCATCTGTTTTGAGCTCGAGGGTAAGGGTGGGGACAAGTGAATGAAGTCTTTGGACACCTGACGCTGTCCGACATTTTCCAAAGGCAGCAGCCAAATGTAAAATTTTGTGGAAGAGAAAGCAGAGTTGAACAGGAAACCTATAAAAATTTGCAAAAAGCCATGTGTAGGTTTGAAAAATTAAATCTGGGAAAATAGACAAAAAATGAAATGCAGAGGTACAAGACATACAAGGCACTTGTGATTGTGAAGTTCTTTTGCAAGGTGGGTCTGATGGTAAAGAGCTAGGTCAATTACTTACTTTTTGTCCTACAACAGCAGAGTTTGAAGGAAATTTTACATTAGAAAATTATTTTAGGAATACAAATAAATTATTTTTTACTTGTTGAGTTTGGAGGAAAGAAAAACTGAGTCTTGATTGCAAGACAAGTAAAAGAAACAGAAGACAGTGATTTGGAAGGAAGATTCCTGGAAATTCTTCCCTCTGAATGCACCAGCAGTGCTACGAAATGGTTCGAGTCTTACCTAACTGAAAGGAAACAAAGGGTGTTGTTGTGAAATACTTGTGCTGTAAGCAGTCAGCCTTCATCTGACTGGGAATTCATAACATGTGGTATTCCTCAATGTTCCATCTTGGGTCATTGCTTTTTCTGTGTGTATTAATGATCTCTTGTGTGTTACATTGCCAGATGCTAAGATTGTTTTGTTTGCAGACGATACAAACATTGCAATAAGAAGCAAGTCAAGTACAGATGTAGAAATGGCTGCTAACCAAATTTCCACTGACATAAAGCTAATTCAGTGTCATTAAACTTTGAAAAGACCCACTTTATGCAGTTCAAAACCTGTCAGGGATTTCCTTCCAGCATGTATATAACATATGAAGACATGCAGATTGAAGAGGTTGACAGTGTTAAACTTCTGGGATTACAATTCAGTAATAAATTCAGTTGGGAAGGGCATACCACAGAATTGCTGAAGCACCTAAACAGGTCTGCATTTGCGAGGTGAATGTTATCATATGTAGAAGCTAAAAATAAAAGAAACTTGCATACTTTGCTTACTTTCATTCTATTACGTCATAAAGGATCATGAGGTAACTCTTCAAACCAAGCAAAAGTTTTAGGAGTGCAAAAGCATGTAATAAGACTCATTTGTGGTGTAAATTCAGGAACATCGGAACATCATGTATAAACATGTTCAAGGAACTGAGTATTCTAAACATTGCTTTTCAGTATATTTATTCCATAGTGAAATTTGTTGCAAGTAATATGTCTCTATTTGCAAACAATAGCTCAGTACATAGTGTCAATACTAGGAGTAAGAGCAGTGTACGTATATACCTAAAATTATCTACCTTGGTCCAAAAAGGAGTCCAATATTCAAGAACGCACATTTTAAATAAATTGCCAGCAACCATTAAAAACTTGGTTTTAGATAATACACATTTTAAACAGAGGTTGAAAGACTTTTTGATAGGCAACTCCTTCTACTCTATAGATGAATATGTTAATATGGACTGTTACATCAACTTCATTAAATATAACTGTTAGATTTCAGTCCTGACAGCACTTGGGTATAACAGTCAGGATTAAGTAGTTTGTAAAATGATAATTCTATTAAAAGTACATAACTGTGTTTTAGTCTGACAGTGTATTAGTTCTGAAAATATTAGCAGTTCCAGTTTACTGTAAAGCATTCATCTATTTTGACCATCTCCTGACAAATGACTGTTATATTCAAATATTTTATGTTATACTCTGACTTGTTCCACGCCCACGAGGCTCATCTCATGTTTGTGTCTATGGAACGAAAACTGACTCTTAACACCCCCCCCCCCCCCCCCTCCTGCGGGTCCGGGGGTAAGAATAGGCTCGAGGTATTCGTGCCTGTCGTAAGAGGCAACTTAAAGGAGTCTCTCAGGTTTCGGCCTTCATGTAATGGTCCTCTGTAGGGTTTGACCTCCATTCTTCAAAATTTTTCTGAAGAGCGAGCCAATTGGGAAAGGGCGCCTTACATGGTGCATCGTGCTTTCAGCTCATTCTCCATCTCTTGGGTGAGGACACCTTCCTGGGTGCGTTTTCCACCATGCACTATGCAGTGTCACTTTCTGTGCTAACGAAGACCATGGACTTGTTTGCACCTGATATCCAGCACGGTAGCCAGTCCGTTGTGGTGGGGCCGCCATGTACCCTGTTGGTTGTAGCCCCCTGACAACACAGGGATCACTCTGCTGATGCCTACGCCATTTTACTCCCCATGTATGCCAGGATTAGATGCCTGTCACCTTGAGGCATCGGGACTCCTGGTAATGGCCATCCTGCCAGGTGGCCTTCGCTGCGGCTGTGTCGCGCCCGTGTGGAGGGCCCCTGGTCGGAGTGGGATGCATCAGGGAGGATGACGCGTGATGAAGCATACCACGTCATCACTTGCTGGTGATCAAACATCAGAAGTCTCTAAGCGTTCTAAGTCTCAGTAAAAAGCAAGGAAGTACGATGCTAAATCATTCCCCTCCCTGGCCACACCATGTGAGGAATGCCAGGCTAAGGATGGCAGCGAACCTAATTCACCCCGGTACCTCGTATGTACGAGAACTGATGGGGACTCATTTGTTTCGATGCAGTTTTTTGTAGGCCATTTAGAGGACAAGTTTGGGGAGGTGGAGAGCTTGTCCAAAATGCGGTCAGGGTCAGTCTTGATAAAAACAGCATCCTCTTCCCAGTCACGGGCAGTACTCACTTGTGACAAGCTGGGGAATGTTTCCGTTACCATCACACCCCATAAGAGCTTAAATATGATCCAAGGTATTATATTCCACAGGGACCTTCTTTTGCAGCCTGACAACGAGCTGCGAGCCAACTTAGAGCGACGAGGCATTCATTTTGTCCTGTGCGTCCATCAGGGTGCGAGGGATAATCAGGTTGCCACCAGTGCCTTTATGTTGGCCTTTGAGGGTGACACATTGCCTGAGAAGAACAAGGTGATGGTCTACCACTGTGATGTAAAGCCATATATCCCTCCCCTTTTGCAGTGCTTTAAGTGCTAGAAGTTTGGTCATATGTCTTCCCGCTGTACTTCCAGCGTCACATGTGTAGATTGTGGATGTCCATCACATCCCAATACTTCATGTGCCCCGACTCCCATCTATGTCAAATGTGGATAGCATCATTCCCCTTGCTCACCTGACTGCAGGATTTTACAGCGCGAAAGGGAACTCGTGAAATACAATACCCTGTGCTGACTGACCTACACTGAGGCCAAGAGAAAATTTGAGCGTCTGCATCCTGTGGCTATGATCTCCTCTTACGCTGCTACTACGAGAAGAGTTGTAGCTCCATCCGTTCCGCGAATTCTGGTCAGCTCTCCGAGCTGGAAGACTACTCATGCCCCCTTGATGGTGGGGGGCACTTCCCTCCCTGTTGCTCCCACACCACCTACCTTGGGAGCACTGCCCCCCCCCCCCCCCCAAATCATTGGGGACACCAGTCCCCACTTCTCAGCTGGAGAAGTGTAAGTCTTCTTCGGCACCTCTCGCTAGGAAGGGGACCCTTGGGTCACTCCTTTCCCAGATTTCTGCTAGTGGGAAAGATGACTCCTGCCAGTGGCTGAAGTTCCCAAACTTAGCTGGTCATAGGGCTTCATGATCATCCTCAGTCCCAGAGACTGAATCAGTCAAGCCCTCCCAGCCAGAGACACCCAAGGAGTAGCAAGAGGAATCCAAAATGAAGACCCCCCAAGACCAAGGGACTTGTGGTGACACCCACACCACCGATACCTACAAGCTTTGCTTCTGAGGATGAGGTGGAGATTCTGGCATCTGCTGAGGACCTAGATCTCACCGGACCCTCAAATACAATGGATACAGACTGTTCAGGAAATAAATCGGTGGCAGCAGGTGACCCTGAGGTATAAACTGCCTCATTGAATGTTCCATGCCTTCCCAGCGTCACGATCACGTCGTCCTCCAGTGGAGTTTGCGGCGGTTTTTTCCACCGCCTGGCTGAGCTACAGAAACTGTTAAGCTTTACACCTTCTTTCTGCATTGCCCTCCAGGAAACCTGACTCCCAGCAATGCGGAACCATGTCCTCCAAGGCTATAAGGGATAATACAGGAACTGTAGCAACTATAATCGAATGTCAGATGGAGTTTGCATCTATATGCTGAGCTCAGTATGCAGTGAACATGTGACATTTCAAACCCCTCTTGAAACTGCAGCTGTCATGATAAGGACGAAGCAGGAAATAACCGTCTGCAACATATATCTTCCTCCAGATGGTGCAGCACCCCTGAACGCTTTGGCTGCACTGATTGATCA
This sequence comes from Schistocerca nitens, assembly GCF_023898315.1. Classification (NCBI taxonomy): domain Eukaryota; kingdom Metazoa; phylum Arthropoda; class Insecta; order Orthoptera; family Acrididae; genus Schistocerca; species Schistocerca nitens. Next base: position 510,404,540 of record NC_064615.1, read on the forward strand.
ACTATCTAAACCTTTCCTAATTTTGGGAGATTTTAAAGCTCATAACTCCTTGTGGTGTGGCACCGTGCTTACTGCCCGAGGCAGAGATGTCGAAAATTTACTGTCACATATGGCACATATTAGGCCATAGATCTCTCAGTTTGCAGTCCTGGCCTTCTCCCTTTTATCCACAGGAGAGCACATGACGACATGTGTGGTAGTGACCAGTTCCCCATCTTCTTGTCACTGCCCCGGTGTCAGGCCCATGGATGCCTGCCCAGATGGGCTTTGAACAAGGCTGACTAGGAAACTTTCAACCCTGGTGTCAGCGTGGAATCTTCCCCACACGATAACATCGATATGATGGTTGAGCATGTGACTACACCTATTGTTTCTGCTGCAGAAAACGCGATCCCTTGCTTGTTAGGATTCCTGCAGTGGAAAGCAGTCCCTTGGTGGTTGCTGGAAGTCACTGAAGCAATTAAGGTGTGTCAGTGAGATGTACAGTGGCATAAGGGGCACCCTTACCTGGAGCACCTCACATCCTTTAAATGCCTCTGTGCCTGCATTTGTCATCTTATCGAACAACGGAAGCAGGAGTGTCGGGAGAGATACGTCTCGACCATTGGGTGCCACCTTCTCAAGTCTGGAAAAAGATCAAACATGTTTTCAGGTACCAGAACCCAACTGGTGGTCCCGATGTTACCATAAATGGCGTGTTATCTACTGATGAAAACGTGATTGCCGAGCACTATGCTCGAGTTTCTGCATTGGAGAATTACCCCCCAGCCTTTCGCACTCTCAAACGGCGGCTGGAAAGGAAAGTGATTTCATTCACTACACACCACAGTGAATCCTATAATGCCCCATTTACAGAGTGGGAGCTCCTCAGTGCTCTTGCACATTGCCCCGACACAGCTCCTGGGCCAGATCAGATACACAGTCAGGTGATTAAACATCTCTCATCTGACAAGCGACATCTCCTCGTCATCTTCAACCGGATCTGGTGCAATGGCGTTTCCATCGCAGTGGTGGGAGAGCACCATCATTCCAGTGCTCAAACCTGGTAAGAACCTGCTTGATGTGGATAGCTATCGGCCCATCAGCCTCACCAACGTTCTTTGTAAGCTGCTGGAACATATGGTGCGTTGGGGTTGGGTCCTGGAGTCACGTGGCCTACTGGCTCCAAGTCAGGGCCGCTTCTGCCAGGGTCACTCTACCTCTGATAATATTGTGTCCCTCGAGTCTGCCATCCATACAGCCTTTTCCAGACACCAGCACCTGGTTGCCATCTTTTTTGATTTATGAAAAGCGAATGGCATGACCTGGCGACATCATATCCTTGCCACATTATATGAGTGGAGTCTCCGAGGCCTGCTCCCGATTTTTATCCAAAATTTCCAATCACTTTGTTCTTTCCGTGTCCAAGTTGGTGCCTCCCATAGTTCTGACAATATCCAGGAGAATGGAGTCCCGCAGGGCTCCATATTGAGCTCTCTCTATTTTTAGTGGCCAGTAATGGTCTAACAGTAGCTGTAGGGCTATCCGTCTCACCTTTTCTGTATGCAGATGACTTCTTCATTTCTTACTGTACCTCCAAGTACTGGTGTTGCTGAGTGGCGCATGCAGGGAACCATTCACAAGTCAGAGTCATGGGCTGTAGCCCACGGCTCCCAGGTCATGCCGGAATCCCAGGCAACGAACTTGCTGACAGTCTGGCCAAACAGGCTACGTGGAAACTGTTTCTGGAGATGGACATCTCTGAACCTGACCTGCGTTCTGACTTAGCTACAGGGTTTTTCGGCTTTGGGAGATGGAATGGCATAACAGTACACACAACAAACTACGTGTCATCAAGGAGACCTTTCGCAGGGAATCAGTTGTCTTCCGCCGGCTCCACATTTGCCACACTTGGGTGACCCACGATTACCTCCTGCACCAGTGTCAGTGCTGTGCCCGGTTGACAGTGGCCCATCTTCTGGTGCATTGTCCCACTTTGACTGCCCAGTGTCAGAATCTTGGGTTACCGGACTCGTTGCCACTAATTTTATCTGACAACGCCTCATTGGCTGATGTAGTTTTATGTTTTATTCGTGAGGGTGGGTTTTATCATTTGATCTAAGTTTTAGCTCATGTCCTTTGTCCCTCTGTGTCCACCACCCTAGTGCTTTTAGGGTGGAAGTTTTAATGTGTTGCAGAGTGGCTGGCTTCTCCTTTTGATTCTCATGGTCAGCCAGCCATGGTTATCTGCTTTGTTGTTTTACTCTCTTCATCCTGTTTCATGCGTTTCTGTGGTTTTCTTGTCCCCCTTTTGTCCATTTACACGTTTGTTGCCCTTCATCATTCTTGTGATTTTTCCTTTCATTCCGTTTTGTGTTGTCAGTCTCGTTTGTTTTATTCTCACGCTTGTGGCATTGTTTTATTCAGACCAAGGGACTGATGACCTCGTAGTTTGGTCCCTTCCCCCCTCTTTTAAGCCAACCAACCAACCTGAATCTAATCTAATGTAAGATTTTATTTGCTATGTTGACAGAAGAACTTCCTAAGACAAACATAAATGGTGGAACATCTCAATCCATATAGTCAATGATTTTTTTGTAAATTTTATTTAGTTACTTCTTACTTACTTACTTACTTACTCACTCACTTACTGTCTGTGTTGGCCACACAAACCGCAGTCGGTCTTTGGCCTCACCAATCAGCCTTCTCCAGTATCCTCGGTCCATGTGTTCTTCTTCAGACAGCCCCACATGCTCATATCTTCTCTGACCTGATCAATCTATTGGAGTCGTGGTCTTCCCTGTGTTCTATTGCCTCCAATATCTTTAGCCACTACCTGCCTGATGATCTGGCCTTCCCGATGCATTGTGTGTCCATACCACTTCAGTCTTCCTTCTTTGATAACTGCCACGATGTCCATCAACTTGTATAGCTCCTGTGATTCACAATTCTTTCTCTTCCTCTGTTCATCTCCGTCCCTCACTGGCCCAAAAATCTGTATGAGGATTGCATTCTCAAATGTCAGGAGTTTTCTTTCCATCTTTTGGGTGATAGTCCAGATCTCTGCTCCATATGAGACTACAGATTGTATTATTGTCTTGTAGATCTTGGTCTTTGAGGATCTCGATAGAAGCTGGGACTTCAACAGCATTCCCAGAGCAAACCTTGACCTGTTTCCTGCCTGTATTCATGCGGTAATTTCCTGGTCTATCTAGTTCCTTTCATGGAGTATAGCCCCAAGATATTTAAAGTCTTTTACCCTTTCAAAGACTTTGTCCTCCACTTTCAGGGGTCTGTCATAATTTTCTCTGCTAACTACGAGGTATTTTGTCTTATCTGTATTCAACTTCAGGTCTGCTCTCATTGCCTCTTCTATAAATGTTCTTGTCATCTGAACCAGGTCTTGCTCTTTCTCTGCTGTTAAAACTACATCATCCGCATAGGCCAGGGTGCTGATTCTTCTTCCCAGTTATATTCCTGTCTCTAGGCTTGCTACCTTTCTCAGGGCTCTCTCCAGTACCAAGTTAAACAGAAGAGGGGAGAGGCAGTCTCCTTGTCGCACTCCGGTCCTCACCTTGAACTTCTTTGATATGTTTCCATTTACTTTCACCAAGCATGTTGTCTCTGGGGTGCATATCTGTGTCAGTTTTATAAGTTTTCTGGGAACTTGAGCCCTTTCTAGGTCTTGCCATATTGCTTGTCTATTCACACTATCATATACTTTTTGGAAGTCCACAAAAAGACAGTGAACATTGTTGCGGAATTTCCAGCTCTTTGCTGTATTGCATCTAAATGGTCTACAGTGGGCTTTCCTTTCTGAAACCTGCTTGTTGGAATCCCAGTACCTTCTTGACATGTGGCGTTAGTCGCTTCAGTAACAACATGCTTAAGATCTTATAAACTGTACATAGTAGTGTGATTGTGTTTAGTTAAGGAGAAAATAATCTAAAATGGAAGCCAGAACAGCAGACATCATTCAAGAAATGATTTTTTTGCTCGTAGTGAGTAGACCTAACTTAAATAAGCCAATATGCTCTCCGTTTTGTAAAAATTTGTTGTCTTGCTATCTGTGCCCATATTATAAGCCTAGTGCACAATAAAATACAGATTTAGTTGATTTAAGACTAAAAAACTGTTGTCTTTAGTTGTTGAAAGGTGTCCCATCCTCTGCTGAAAAGTGCCCCATGGTAGAGGTACATTACAAGAGAAGTGTGCTTCCCTAGAAATATAAAATTTGACCCTTTGTTTATTACCAGAAGCTGTGGTAAAAATGTAAAAGTGGCCCAACATGCTACAGTAATTAATAAACAGAGAGTCATTAAGTCTGAAATTTGTTGAAATGTACCCCATTCTTCCCTATTATGTACAGAGTTCACTGGTACTTTATGGTCTTAGTAAATTATCTCACCAGTAAGATTTAGAATTTGACACACTGCTCTGTGTTTTACTTAGATAAATTTTTCCGTGTCTTGGTATTGGATGCAGTACCAGAATTTCCTGTTTTAGAAATTTATCTATCTGTATTCTGATTACTGTGCACTTGATCTGATGTTGGTAGCATCTGTTTTCTCCAGCTAATCTTTTTATTAATGTAGTGCCTGAGGCTGTTTTATCTGTCTGCTTGTATCAAAGTTGTGTAAATAATTACAACAAAAACTACAAAGCATTTCTTTGTGTGCAATAAAATGTCAAATACTTGTATTAACCCAATGCAGGATATATTCCATAAGTCTTTGCCATTTATATTTTTTGTCCAGTTTCCAGGGTCCATCTTTCATACGATGCATAGTAGTCAGGTGATATGGTTAGGTGTATCCTGGATGTGTCATCAGGTTCTTACCTCAGAGTGCAAACCACATTTTGTGTCAAAAGCACCTCAAACACTATTAAAACAAACTAATGTTAAAAACCTGTAATAAAAATTACAGTTTTTATTTGACGTTTCAGCTTTAGGTCACACAAAGAAGTGTCATTACCAGTTTGATTTCTTAGGAAGTCATTATCAATTTATCGTCATCATCATCTTGTTCTTGTGCCTTGGTCCCACATCTGTGCAGGGTTGGCGTGGTTATCAAACAGATTTTGTGTCTCTTAGTTCAAGGGGTGGCCAGATGCTCTTCCTGTTGCCAGCCCTTTAGCTCTAGGATGGAATGCGTGTACCACAACTGTCTGTGTGTAGTGTTATTCATGTGAAGGTGAGCACAAATTTTTTAAATGTTTACAAATTGTGTAACAAGTAGGACTTGGGAACAACCTGGTATTCACCTAGTGAAATGTGGTAAATCACCTATAAACCACACCCAAGGTGGATCTGATTCAGGGTCAGCACACCTCTTTGTCCCGGAACAGGACTTAAACAGGCACAGCTATCTGGGTGGGTCAAGTCATTATCAGATGATCTTTTTAAAAAGAAACAAAAAGTGGGACAGTAAAATACTAGATAATATTTTCTTTCTTTTTTTAAATAGGCCCTCTAATGATGGCTTCCTAAGAAGTTGAAATTGCTAACGATACATGTTTATATGACTTCAACCTGAAATATATAATTAAAAAAAAAATCATTTATGAGGTAGTCATTGCATTCACCTATTGCTATATGCCTAGTCTGTGTAAAAATTACAAACTTACTTGACTTAATAATTGCCTACTCATTAATAAAAAAATCCCAGAAAGGAATTAATCCCTGCACCTTATATGTGTGTATGTGTTTAGCTCTAAATTTAAACATTTGCCGGTTTTATAATCTCACATTGCTTGCAGTCTTTGCATTTGTATGCCACACAGCTACTCACAAGGTTGCTACTCAAGCTTGCATATAGCTACTTAATTGTAAACAGTACTCTGATATGATGGTCTAGTGATAAATTGTGAGACTGGTCTGACAGTGGAATCTTTCAGTCTGGCATTAACACTAGCCTTCACCTCTCACTTGTGGGAAGATATGTCAAGAAAGACATGTGGTTTGGATTCCACGTTAAACTGCAGGTCTCCTTTCCTCAGTAGAACTACTAGGATAAGTGCAAATTGCTCAAGTAGTGTCCAATCGAGAGAACTTGGAAACAGGTGGCTGACCATCACTCTTGATAGCCTCCCAGCCAATCATGTCATATGAATTTACTTTGTGTCACACCGTTTCCATAAGAATCCAAAACCTTGATTTGTCATACTTCATTATTGAAAAAGTATATCTCAGTTTGTTGAAATACTGGCAGAAATGATAGTACTCTTCCCACTTATTCCCTCCCCATAGAAAGGGTGTGCACAAAAAATATTTCCTACATAGTGGAGGCCAGTCTGAGGTTGCTTGAAGTTGCCCAAATCACATCCCCTTGTTATGTAAAGGGGCAGCACACAGAGGCAGGTAGATGGCAGCATCAATCTCAGCAGACAGGTGTCACCTGCCCAGTCGCAATGAACAAAACATTGTTTGCTCCTTTTAGTGCAGCAGGTCACCGATGAACTACACGACAGTGGGAGTGGCAGCACATGTATGCTGACTGCTCCACAGTTAGTCTCTAATTAATTTCAAGGCACTGTTTTGATAAATGTGTGCGTGCGTGCGTGTGTGTGCGCATACTCAAGCTCAAAAAAGTATTTTTCAAAAAGCGGGTGAAATTTCAGTCTTGTTGATGTGCCTATTGATCACTGGATGTCTGTTGTTTGATAAATTTTTACCTTTACTCCTAACATTTTTTACATTTTATCAGGGCTTTCCATATAATATTTATAACTCCAAGTTACATAGCCAAACATGATATATTTACCGGTTAATGGCTTATACAAGTAAGAGAAGAAATCAGTTTCAGGTGAACAGTGATACAAATGAGAAAGATCTAAGAACAGTTTTCACATAGATTTTGCAGCCTTGTATAATGTTCAGTGTAGAGTTCTGTATTTTGATACATAACTTTTGAAAAAGTTGCCTTTATGCCAGTAAAGTTGAAAACCTGCTAAATTAATAAAAAGGGGGCACTTCTCAGAAAATACTTGTGTGTCTGTAGTGTTAACACGTTAAGGAATAATGTTCCTAGTAGGATAAGTCTACATTGTTTTGGTACATAGATAATTTTTTTCCCTCTGATGTATATGGATGTACTCACATAAGAAGTTGAATGTGTTGTGGCAGGAAAAAAATTAGAACTGTGCAATGTAACTGAAAAATGGCAACTTTTTCATGAATATGAATAAATGTTTCAAAAGTGAATGTTTAGCAAAGCAACTGTTCTTTATGAATATCTTTAATCTGAAACTTCTTGGCAGATTTAAACTGTGTGCCGGACCGAGACTTGAACTCGGTACATTTGCCTTTCATGGGCAGTTGGTCTACCGACTGAGCTACTCAAGCACTACTCTTGACCTGTCCTCACAGCTCCATATGGTGGGAGACGGGGTATTGGCAGAAGTAGAGCTGTGAGGACAGGTTGTGAGTCATGCTTGGGTAGCTCAGTTGGTAGACCACTTCCCCTTGATAGGCAAAGATACCGAGCTCAAGTCTTGGTTCGACTCACAGTTTTGATCTATCAGGAAGTTTCACATCAACCAACACCCTACTGCAGAGTGAAAATTTCATCTTTTAATCTCTTTGTTGTTAGTGCTACTTAATTGTAAGTGTAGTGTATTGCAGATGTACATAAAATATCAGCTTCTCTGTAATAATGTGTTACTTGACTCATTCCACATAGCTTTCCCTTCACGTTCAACCTGTCATTGTGGAGTATTGCACTGTATTTTATGAAATTGTTGAGTTTACATTTTGACAGCCAACAAAATCTTATTTACATATATAAATCTTCAAGTTTTACATTATTGATAATTAATGTTTCTCTTTCAGGAGCAAATATATTATTGAATCAAGTTATGTGCCATGTGAGGATCTCATAGTAGGGCGTTTATCTTTTCATGGGATGAACCCTGAAATTGAAGAAATAATGAAAGAAGAAGAAGCTGCTGCACAAAAAGAAATAGATGTGAAAAATGAAGTTGATGTGTCTGACCTAGAAATGGCACAGCACTTTGGTACAGTTGTACAATCCATACATAAAAAGTTTATGACTAAACGAGAAAAGAGGAAAGTTGATGATGAAGAGCCAGTGCCACCTAAAAAACCAAAATTTTTGAAACCAAGTGATTAAAGATTAAATTTAATCAGGCTAAGGCTTCAAAGCCAAAACACTTCAACATTGATTGTTATTGTTATTGTTATGTTTCACTGTGCCATACTGAAAGAATGTGAAACATGAAACCTGTTTATTTTGTTGTTGTTACCATTTGAGGATTGTATGCAAGTTTCTGTGTGAACATTTCAGCCATATTTTTGGCCACGTATGGTCTTCATGAGCTGAATGTTCCTTTCCCATCTTTTCCTGACATGTCAGGTTCAATAACATTGTGAGTGGGTTAGTGTTTATGCTTCCATTCATCCTAAAACTCAAAACATCTTCAGTCTGTGTCACATCATAAAAGATACATATATCTGCTCATATAAAAAGAAATGAGAATTTATAAACCTTAATGACTGATAAACATCTCACTTCTGTTGAGAGTGAACAGAGAATCCTGTCTCATCCCTGAGACACATGGTGAGAAAAGAAGAGAGCAAAAGAAACAACTGATTTGTTGAGACTGCCCTGTTTTTATTATATAGATACATGGAGGATAACATGTATCTTTAATGTACTGTATATTTTTTAAAAGATGATCCAATTTATGTTCAGGATCAATCCTATCCTTATCACTGTGACCATGCTGCAGTCTACATGGCATCTGTTTGTTACGAGTCCCCATTTTTTCACCTCCTCAGTTGCCATCACTGACCTAGTGATGTTATGGAATTATATTTGTTAACTATTTTTATTAGTAAGTCATATCCACCAGAATAACATTACTGTGACAAAAACTATGTATTTAAGCAGTAATATTATCTCTTGCCTAGATGTCTTTTCTTGTAACATTATATTGACATGGTTTCATGACCCTTGAGCATTTGTGCTTGTAACATGAGTCAAGGGAGTTTTTGGTTGTGAAGTATTTGTAATGTAGAAGAGAATGTAAGATGTTAGTTACAGTCTACATTACTCCTTATTTTTCACAATCTGTTCTGTGAATTATTTCAGATGTTTCAAGTTTGAAGTAGGAAAATGTTGTCATGTACATTGTGACTTTCTTTCACTAATTTGTGACTTTTTGTCAAATGAAAGATACTTTTTATAAACAACTTTTTGTGGTCTTGTATTTTGTATAATGCTATTGTTTACTCTCTGAAGGCTTGTATATAAAAATTTGTCAGACAGTGTTGTACTGCTGGTAAGAAGCTTGCACTCGATAAATACAGAATAAAAACTATATGCACATATATTTCACAAAAGTGACAACACTGACTCTTGGTAAGTAGATGTCAGGGCTGATGAGTGAGCAGGAGATGAGTGGAGTGTTATTACAATGCAGGGGTAGGGTTGTTTTAGAAAGCAGGGGAGAGGGAGACAGGTGGGTCTTGGTAGCATTGCATAAATGTGGATTAATACCAGCAGTGTCACCATGGCCTAGGGGTAGTGTCTGCAACCAGTAACCAAAATTTCCTTGATCAGGAGTGACAGCCAAACATTCCAGTATAAGGAATCACCCTAATTCTTCCCTTAAATGACAATAACCAGCAATAATCAATGGCATGCAGATGCAGAAGGCAATGTAAACCTCTACATTAAAGACACATCATGTGTATCTTTAGGGCAGATGGCCTGTGATTTAAAAATATGACATAAGATTTCAGATGAGTCCATTCAATTCTCAATGGGAATACTGCCAAGGGAGAGATGACCACATGAAAAAGCTAGAATAAGCAGTGAAAGGTAATGTATTAAGAGCTGTACCATGGAATGAAAGAAGTCTGAATCTGGTGGGGCAACTAGAAAATCTGAAAAGAGAGAGCTGCAAATGCTGAGTATACATGTAGTGGTAGTAAGTAAAGTGATATGGGAAGAAAATAATGATTTATGGTCTGACAAATATGATATTAACAGGATGGGAGTCATGAACAGGAAGCTCGGATAGACTGAGTTATTCTGAACAGTACAGAGATAGGTTTATTCTCATCAGAATCGACATCAAACCACAGCCAATAACAATTCTTCAGGTATACATGATATCACAGCCAGAAGATGAAGAGATAAATACATGAGGATGTGGAATGCGTAATTCAGTATGTAAAATGTTGAGAAAAATCTCATAATCATGGATGATTGGAATGCCCTACTGTGGTAGGATTAAAAGACAGTTACAGGAGAATATGGACTCTAGCAGGAATGAGAGAGAAGGAAGACTAATTGAGTTTTGCACTAAATTTCATCAAATAATAGCAATAAAAATCTTAAGCAGTGATGGTATACTTGTAGAAGGCCTTGAAGACTTGGGAAAATTCCAGCTCGCTTAAATTGTAGTCAGAAAGAGATTTCAAAATTAAATATTGGATTGTACAGTGTACCCGGGATCAGATTTAGTAATGATACAGAATGTGTGTGTTGTGGTCTTCAGTCCAGAGACTAGTTTGATGCAGCTCTCCATGCTACTCTATCCTATGTAAGCTGCTTCATCTCCAAGTAACTACTGCACCCTACATCCTTCTGAATCTGCTTAGTGTATTCATCTATTGGTCTCCCTCTACGATTTTTACCCTCCACAGTGCCCTCCACTACTAAATTGATGATCCCTTGAGGTCTCAGAACATGTCCTACCAACTAATCCCTTCTTCTAGTCAAGTTGTGCCACAAATTCCTCTTCTCCCCTATACTGAAGTTTAAGGAAATCATCCGGAAGAATCAGTGTGGATACAGAGGAATGATGAGTTGTGCTTGAAGTTCTCTACAGCTGTAACTACTGTGATAATGTATGCCACAATAGATGTTCATTTTCAGGATACCTCAAAAACTGGCAGTCGTAGAAGTGAGAGAGGAAAATACAGGTAAGAGGAAGGTAACTAAAGAAACTGTGTCTTCACAGAAAAAGGCTGTGAAAAGGACTGATTCAGTATGCAGAAAAGTCAAAATAATAACGATAAAAAATCCATCAGGCATACATGATGTAACTTCCAAATCAGATTTCGTGAACATGCAGAAGTTACAGCTAGCAGCAAATTGTTACAGAAGTTACAGCTAGCAGCAAATCATTATTTGGCTAACAGAGAGAAGAAACATACTTATGGATCTTTTGAAGATAACATTAAAAGTTTATACAAAGCCTTTAATGGCTTGCTGCTAAATACAATAAAAGAAACTGAAAATTCGCACAGCAAAAAAAAAAAAAGGAAAAAAAATCAGTCAGTCATTACTCAAGGAACAAATAGATTTCACAGAAAGATATTTTTTCAATCTGTTTGAGGACATACTGTAAAAAAATGCTTCCTCGTCCCATATTTTACAATCTATTGACAGACATGTATTTCATGAAACATTTTTTACTGTAGCTACTTCCTATGTACTGGGTGATCAAAAAATCAGTATAAATTTGAAAACTTAATAAACCACGGATTAATGTAGATAGAGAGGTAAAAATTGACACACATGCTTGGAATGACATGAGGTTTTATTAGAACAAGAAAACAAAGTTCACAAAATGTCCAACAGATGGCGCTGGACAGCGAAACGTCAGTGACTGCGCATGACAAAAGTATATAAAACAAGCTGTAATGAGAGAGAGAATCAGATGCGACAGCAGTCGCAGCATGTTGACATTACCTGAAAAGGCGCTTTTAGTGAAGCTGTATTATCAGAATGGGGAATGTGCTAGTTAAGCGTTATGATCCTATCGCCATAGGAAGGGGATTCGAACAGGTAAAGGTCCGTTGACAAATGCAGCTGTGGCGAGAATGATTTCGAAGTTCGAAGCCACGGGTTGTTTAGACGATAGACGCCATAGTGGCCAACCGAGCACAAGGCGTAATGCTGCTGAGACAGTTCAGGACTAGCGGGTTCGTCTATGCACGGGGAAGTCAGTGCTCGTGCAGTCACACGACGCACTGGCATTCCATACACTACTGTTTGGTTGGCACTAAGACGTACTCTCCGATGCTATCCGTACAAAATCCATCGGTATCATGAACTGTTACCTGGCGATTTTGTGAAGTGGAGGGTATTTGCGGTGTGGGCGTTTCAAAAGATGACGATTGCTTGAGTAACGTGTTGTGGACCGACAAAGCTCATTTCACGCTCCGAGGGTCTGTCAACACCCACAACTGCGGAATTTGGGCTGCCGAAAATCCTAGAACTGTCATGGAAACAACATTGCCCGACGAGAAAGTCACAGTATGGGTTAGATTTACCACATCTACCGCTATTGGGCCTTTTTTCTTCGAGGATATGCGTGATTCTGGTTTTGTAGCTGCTATCGTGACGGGTGAGTGGTACGCCGATATGTTACAGAATAGCATCATCCCCAGCCTGGCTGATAAACACCTACAGGAACGTACGATGTTTATGCAGGATGGCACTCCGCCCCATATTGCTACACGCGCGAAAGATCTCTTGCGAGCGTTGTTTGGTGGTGATCGTGTCCTCAGCCACCACTTTCGTTATGCTTGGCCTCCCAGTTCCCCAGACCTCAGTCCGTATGATTATTGGCTTTGGAGTTACCTGAAGTTGCAGGTGTATCGTGATCGACTGACATCTCTAGGGATGCTGAAAGAAAACATCTGACGCCAATGCCTCACCATAACTCCGGACATGCTTTACAGTGCTGTACACAACATTATTCCTCGACTACAGCTATTGTTGAGGAATGATGGTGCACATATTGAGCATTTCCTGCAAAGAACATCATCTTTGCTTTGTCTTACTTTGTTATGCTAGTTATTGCTATTCTGATCAGTTGAAGCACCATCTGTCGAACATTTTTTGAACTTTTGTTTTTTTTTGTTCTAATAAAACCCCATGTCATTCCAAGCATGTGTCAATTTTTACCCCTCTATCTACATTATTCCGTGATTTATTAAGTTTTCAAATTTATACTGACTTTTTGATCACCCAGTATAATACAAGATGTTGAAGAAACTGGAAAAATTTAGTCTGAACTTGAAGAAATGAAACCACTTACACCTGAAGAAAATAAAATACATAATAATTCTAAAGTTTGTATATTGTGTAAATGTAATTATACGAAAAGTAATAAAAAGGTTCGTTATCATGACCATCTAACTGGATTATATATTGCTCCATTGTGCAATAATTGTAATTTAAAACTAAAACAACAGTATTTAGTACCTGTTTACTTACATAATTTATCTGGTTATGATTCTCATCTTTTTGTAAAAGAACTAGGTTTTGGTAATAAAGAAATAGAACTAATACCTAACAATGAAAATAAATACATTAGTTTTGTAAACATACAAAAATTTAAAAATGATATTTGTTAATACATTTAAATTTATGGCATCTACACTTGATAAACTTTCAACAAATTTTGAGAAAAATTAATTAAATATATTAAAAAGTATTTTTCTCAAGAATTATTTAATTTAGTAGTTACCAAAGGTGTTTATCCATATGATTGCATGGATGCTTCGAAAAAATTTGAAGAAACAAAAGAACCAACAGAAGAAAACTTTTAAAATAAATAAATTATTGTAATATAACTGATGGAGGTCATGAACATACAAAATTAGTTTGGGAAAAATTCAGTATAAAATTGTTGGAGAATATCATTATTAATATCTTAAAAAATGAACTATTATTAAGTGATATATTTGAAAATTTTAGAAAAACATGTATACAAACAATCTCGATGCAATGTTAAAAATTACTGAACAAAAACTTGAATTATTATATGATTATGATATGCCTTTAATGGTTGAAAAAGAAATGGGAGGAGGAATTTCACAATGTTGTAAAATAAATGGAAGAGCAAATAAAGAATATTTAAAAGATTTTAAGAGTAAAGAAATGTCACATTAAATAATTTATCTATATGCAAATAATTTATATGGCTATGCTATGATCCAATATTGACCATATGGTGGATTTAAATAGGATGTAACAAATAATTTTAATTGTACAAAAAAATTCAAACAATTGTGAAAATGGTTACATATGTGAAGTTGATTTAGAATATCCAAAAGAATTACATCATTTACATAAAGATTTACCATAGGCTCCTGAATGAAAAATTGTTCCGGGTACAAAAGAAAGTAAATTGATATCTACATTAGATAAAAAATATAATTGTGTTGTACATAACAGATATCTTAAACAATATTTATCTTTAGGAATGGCACTTACAAAAATACATAAAGTTTTAAAAGTTAAATATACTGAATGTTTAAAAAAGTATATATATTTAAACATGTAGTAAAGAACTAATACTACACATCATTTTGAAAAAGATTTCTATAAATTAATGAATAATTCTGGATTTGGAAAAACAATGGAGAATATAAGAAATAGCTAACGTACAAAATTAGTTTCAAATAGTAAAATTTGTGATTAACTTGTAACTAAACCAAAGTTTAAATGTAGAACTATCTATAATGAAAATCTTGTTGCTATTCATGTGAATAAAACTAAAATAACATATGATAAACCTATCTATGTTGGATTAAGTGTACTTGATTTATCAAGAGAATTAATGTATGATATTCACTATAGTGTTTTGAAACCTAAATATGGAGAAAATATTTACATTTATAATATTAAAACTGAAGCTTTCCATGAACATATGAAATCAATGATTGATTATTTTAATACAGGAGATTATCCAATAGATAATATATCTAATATTACACAAAAAACTAAATAGTTGGAAAAATGAAACATGAATATAGTGGAAAAGTGATTGAATAATTTTGTGGTTTAAAAGCAAAAGTATATGCTTATAAAGTTGGTGAAAAAATAGAGAAAAATCTAAAGAAATAAAGGCATGTGTTGTTGGAAAAATAAATAAGTTTAGAAAATTTTAAGGGTTGTTTGTTTAACATAATAGAACATATAATTTAATTAAAAGTGAAAAACATGAAATATATACAATTCAAGTAAACAAAATCGCACTAAGTCCTCATGATAATAAAAGATATGTACTGGAAAATAAAATAGATACCTTACCATATGATCTAAAAATGTAATAAGATTAATAAAAAATTTTCTGAGTAAACGGAAACTTTTTACAAAGATGAAATTAAATTTTACAAAGATCAAATAAGATACAAAGATTACTGTATACAAAAACTACAAATACTAAATAAATTTATCAATGAAATAATAAAAATGAAAAATGAAATAATTCAATTAAAAGCAAAAATTATTCAATTAAAAGATGAAGTATTTAGTCTGAATGTCCTAATTCAAAATCTGATGGTAAAAGTTGATTTAAAACGTAATTGATTGTTAAACTAAATAGTAAATTACTTCTTCTAAAAAAATAGCTTAAAAACTAGTTTATTGTTAAACTAAATAGTAAACTAGTTTTTTATAAAATTACTTTATCCTTAATTATATGTCTTATGTGAATTATCAAAAACTAATCATTTAGCATAAACTTGATTATCTTTCTTTTTTAAAACTTTTTCAGCTAAGCATACATCTGGAAAATTTGTTTTCTGTAATTCTTCTACATAAAATTTTCCTTTTCAATCTTTTAATTTCTATGTAATTGGATAAGAAAAAATAACATCTTTTATTTCAAATAATTTTGTTTACCAATTAGCAGTATAACCTTTTTCAAAAAGATTTTTAATTTCACTAATTCTAATTTATTCACATTTTTAAATATAGGTTTTTCATTATATACAATATTACTTATTTTAAAAAATTTATTTACTTCTATTAGTTTGATTTTTATTTTAGATTTGTTATGTATTATTGTATTCATCAATTAGATTTCTAATTAATATTAACCATCTATAATGTCCTTGTAAAGCATTTTTTCGACATTTTTTCTTTAAGTGTTCTCTTAAAATGTTCAACAATATAAATTTTATATATATATATATAAGTGGAATAAAATAATTCCCATTTAGTTCTTTAAGACGATCATATTTATTGTTTAGTGTAAAAAATTTACAAACACAGAAACCACAAAAATTCTGAAAGAGTTGAATAACGATTAATGTTATATTTCACCATTAATTCCTGAAAATATTTGTTATAGAATTCAGTACCATTATCTGTTTGAAAATTATTTAGTTTTCTAACTACTAAAATTTTTTGAAAATCATCAAATTTATTTTTAGATTTTTTATCTTTAATAGGAGCAGCAAATGCATGTTTTGAAAAAACATGAATTATTGTTAATAAATATTTATAACTTTTATTTATTTTTGAATATCCTTTTAACTTACCAGAATACATTTGAACTAGAACAGCTTGCCATGAATCACCTATACCAAAAGAAACAACATTTCTTCTTTTATAATTCTTTCTAATTGGTTTATGTAATTCATTAATAAAATTTTCAAGAACATTATTTAAACATTCATCATTTACAAATTTTTTTAATGAATTTTTCATTTTTTAGATTTACAACTGTATAAACACCTTCATTTCCTTGTCTTCATTTTTAGTTATTATTTTTGTGGTTTATGTGTTTGTAAATTTTTTACACTAAACAATAAATATGATCGTCTTAAAGAACTAAATGGGAATTATTTTATTCCACTTATATATATATAAAATTTATATACATTTAAAAATTTAATAAGGTTCAAGTTAATCTAACAACTTTATTTCTTCTATATTTTCACCTTTTTATGTAATCCATTATTTATTTGTGATTCTAATGTTTTAAATTTACTTTCTAGTGAATTAATTATAGTTAATGTATTAATTAGATTTGTTTGCATTTCGATTATTTTATTATTTTGTTCTTCCAAGTTACTAACGTTAATACCATTTATTCGCTTCAAATCTAAGCAAATCTTTTTATAATCTTTACTAACATAGTTATTAAATTGTGTTTAAATGCTTGTACATTCTGGTTTAATGACATATTCTTTTTCTTAGTATATTTGTTAATTACATCTTATGCATCAATTGGATCATTTACATTAACAAGTCTTCTATTTTTAATTCTAATATACACTCCTGGAAATTGAAATAAGAACACCGTGAATTCATTGTCCCAGGAAGGGGAAACTTTATTGACACATTCCTGGGGTCAGATACATCACATGATCACACTGACAGAACCACAGGCACATAGACACAGGCAACAGAGCATGCACAATGTCGGCACTAGTACAGTGTATATCCACCTTTCGCAGCAATGCAGGCTGCTATTCTCCCATGGAGACGATCGTAGAGATGCTGGATGTAGTCCTGTGGAATGGCTTGCCATGCCATTTCCACCTGGCGCCTCAGTTGGACCAGCGTTCGTGCTGGACGTGCAGACCGCGTGAGACGACGCTTCATCCAGTCCCAAACATGCTCAATGAGGGACAGATCCGGAGATCTTGCTGGCCAGGGTAGTTGACTTACACCTTCTAGAGCACGTTGGGTGGCACGGGATACATGCGGACGTGCATTGTCCTGTTGGAACAGCAAGTTCCCTTGCCGGTCTAGGAATGGTAGAACGATGGGTTCGATGACGGTTTGGATGTACTGTGCACTATTCAGTGCCCCCTCGACGATCACCAGTGGTGTACGGCCAGTGTAGGAGATCGCTCCCCACACCATGATGCCGGGTGTTGGCCCTGTGTGCCTCG
The DNA here is from genome assembly GCF_023898315.1 of Schistocerca nitens. Lineage (NCBI taxonomy): Eukaryota > Metazoa > Arthropoda > Insecta > Orthoptera > Acrididae > Schistocerca > Schistocerca nitens. The sequence goes on from NC_064615.1 coordinate 510,422,196, forward strand.
GTCGTATGCAGTCCTGATTGTGGCGCTCACCTGCACGGCGCCAAACACGCATACGACCATCATTGGCACCAAGGCAGAAGCGACTCTCATCGCTGAAGACGACACGTCTCCATTCGTCCCTCCATTCACGCCTGTCGCGACACCACTGGAGGCGGGCTGCACGATGTTGGGGCGTGAGCGGAAGACGGCCTAACGGTGTGCGGGACCGTAGCCCAGCTTCATGGAGACGGTTGCGAATGGTCCTCGCCGATACCCCAGGAGCAACAGTGTCCCTAATTTGCTGGGAAGTGGCGGTGCGGTCCCCTACGGCACTGTGTAGGATCCTACGGTCTTGGCGTGCATCCGTGCGTCGCTGCGGTCCGGTCCCAGGTCGACGGGCACGTGCACCTTCCGCCGACCACTGGCGACAACATCGATGTACTGTGGAGACCTCACGCCCCACGTGTTGAGCAATTCGGCGGTACGTCCACCCGGCCTCCCGCATGCCCACTATACGCCCTCGCTCAAAGTCCGTCAACTGCACATACGGTTCACGTCCACGCTGTCGCGGCATGCTACCAGTGTTAAAGACTGCGATGGAGCTCCGTATGCCACGGCAAACTGGCTGACACTGACGGCGGCGGTGCACAAATGCTGCGCAGCTAGCGCCATTCGACGGCCAACACCGCGGTTCCTGGTGTGTCCGCTGTGCCGTGCGTGTGATCATTGCTTGTACAGCCCTCTCGCAGTGTCCGGAGCAAGTATGGTGGGTCTGACACACCGGTGTCAATGTGTTCTTTTTCCCATTTCCAGGAGTGTAACTTTTGATTATTTTAAACATAGCATTACAGTCTTTTTGAAGTTGTTAATTGCATTGGATATCTTTGGATCTATTCCAATTTCAAGTTGTTGAATAATATTTTGAAATTGAATAATTGCAATAGTTATCTTTGGATCTATTGATGATTTTAGTCGTTTAATACTTTATTCAGTTTTTTCAAATTTTTCTAAATTGGATGTTGGTGTATTAAGTACCTGTTCTGTTTGTTTAGTTAAATGTACCTTATTTCCAAAAATGTCCATATATTTAATATCATTGAAATTATTTTTTCGCACATAGCTCTATTAAAACAAATAAACATAAATGACTGCATATTACTTCATCAAAAATTTGTATTATTTCTGTATTGCAGTATAGTTCATTATTTCCTAAATAGTTATCTAATTGTTTTGGTATATTACCACCAAATGAATAAAAACAAATTTTTATCAGTATTTTATAATAACAAATCCAATGAGTACCAGGATTATGAGAAGTCCCTAAATTTACAATACCATATTAAATTTTTACTGGTTTATTTAGTAATTCATCAATCATGTATACACCATGAAAATGTTAAATTTTTCATTCTTTAGTAAGTTATTCTATATAAAAATTATTTAATGCAGAAGGATATTTATCGATTACTTTTTGAAACATTTTTGTTTTCTTTATTTATTACGAACTTTTTTTGCATTTATAAGTTATGTCTTTTATTCTTGTAATTCTTTATCATTTTTTTTCAATTGCAGCAGATCCATCAGCTAATGAACCAATTGCTGCTAAATATGGTTATGCAGAAAACAATAATGGAAAAAATCCACCTTCATGTTGTGTTAATCCTTTACCATCTTTATTTTTTGCTAAATATTCAATAATTTTTTAACAACAGGAATAGGAAATTAACAAGTAAATTTCCATCAACATTCTTTTCTTTTTTCGTTTTTTGATCATCTGCTGAAAATTGTTCAACTGCATTAAATTGCTCATTATTAAATTTAATTTAATTGACTTGAGTTTAACTACTAGGTAGCAAAATACAGGTAATTGTAAAGTTATTCACTTACATAAATAAAAATTTAATAAAGATTTCTATATATAGTTTAAAATTTAATAAAGCTTTTTTATTCTGTTAAAAATTTAATGACGATTTTTAATGTAGCGTAATGTGTATAAATTCTTTATGTAGTTTAAAGTTTATTAAGATTTTTATGTAGTTTAAAATTTATAAAATTTTTTATGTAGTTTAGAAATGTATAAAGATTTTTTGTGTAGTTTAAAAATTCATAATAATTTTTTAAATCCATTAAAATTTATAATAATTTTATTAATCCCAAACCATTTTCATCAATATTAACATTAATTCTTATACCTAATTTTTTTTCAAATATATAAATCCTCTAACAGCTCTTGCTGCAACTTTTTCACCAAATGTAACATGTTTTGCATACAGTCTTTCTTTTGCACTTAGTTGAAGTTCTTTATTACCTATAAGTCTTTTATCTAAATCTTTATTATCTCTATAAGCATTATCATGGTTTTACAACCTTCATCTAATTTACACCTTTAGTTAATCTTTCTTCTAATTATGATCCTGGTCCACAATAATTATAACCTGGAAGATGTATTTCAAATGGCAATTTGTTAATTAAAGTATTTACCAATCCTTTTCCATATTTATCACTTTTCCAAAATGTATGTGAAATATTATTTAAAAATCTAGTTAAATATGGAATTCCTGTTGGATTATCAACTAAACTTTAAATCTCCACCAACAAATTCATGACAAATATGATTGAAATTTGTATCATCTTGTCTAAAAGTATTTATATTGTCTCTAACTGAGTGTTTTGGTATTTTTGAATAAGATTGCGCTAAATAAAAGCAATCTATATCTTTATGTCTACATCTAGCAAAATATTGTCTTGCAATATCTTGATTTTCTAAAATAGAATCATCAAATACCACAACTGAATTATCTTCACATTCATCTAAAGGAATAAATTCTTCTTTATTTTCAATAAAACTAATGATTTTTTCCTTAATTTTATCTACAATTTTTTACATTGTTTTATAAATTCTTGATATTTTTGTTGTTCTATACTTTTTGAATAAACATAGAAATGGTTAATTTTATGCCAGTTTGACTATCCTGGAGTTAAAATATAATTATCAACCATTATGTTGTTTTTCCACAGCAACTTTGTCCAATTGTTGCACATCTTATAAATGCTTTTTGCTTTTTAAATTATTTTCTGGAATTCTTACTTTAGTTTCCCAATCTGTTTTGTTCATTTATTAATAATTTTTTAATTTATTTAAATTTTTCGTATATTAATCATATTTACATTTATTAATAATTTTTCAGTAGTAAATGAGTAGATTATTTCAACTTTGTGATAAATCTTCTATACTTAGAAAAATATTAACTGTTCCAATATATGATAATTATAGTGAATATTACAACAAAAATCATAAACTTTATTGTGATGGAGAAACAATAGAAATTCCTTCAGGTCAATAGATTTTTAAAAATAAAAAAGTTACACATTTGAAAAAAACAATATACACATTAAAGCAGATGAATTTTTTTAAACAGATAAATTATCGAAGGTGATGTAAAATTGTATATGGATATATCAGATAGTATTGGAAGTTTACCTGATTTTAATAATCAAATTGTTCAAACGAATGGAAAAGCTGTAGCTAGAGATGTTCCTAATATAATTCCTTTTGAATAATGAAGATAAATTTTTATCTTGGTGATGGAATGTATATAAAACTTAATGATCACTTTCATAAAGAAATTAATATTGTTGCTTCATTTAAACGTAATGCAGAATTTTGTGGACCAATAATTTATGACCAAATTACCCTGTAAATGATCCTATTTTTAATACAATTCAAGATTTAGAAGTTTCTATAACTGATAAAGTGATAATTTAATTGACTTTAATGGTGCTACTGTAACAGTTATTTTAAATATATCGTAATAAATTTTTTCCTTAATAAATCAAGAATAAAATTGAAAGTTATCAGTTTTGTTCATTTCCTGTAAATGAAAGAACTAAAAATAATTTAAGTTTTCCTAACAAAGATACAAAAATTGAAATAAATATTGGTGATGATTGACTACATCCAAATCATGCACAATTATACAAGTATTGTAGTATTATTGGAAATGATGGTACAGATTATCCAACTTACAATGGAAAATCAAAGAAAAAATTAATTGATAATTATGTAACTAATTTGTTTGTCCTTATAACAAGAAAAGGAAATAATATATTATACAGAATGGAACAGCCTTTTATTTCATCAACAGTTTCTCTACATTTAACTTCAATTGCTACCAACAAAATAAGTTTACAAGGACATATTCATAATACAGGAAAAATAAATAGTAAAAGAAATGAAGTACTTTATCCATCATTACTTGGTGTATTTTTAAAAGATTATAACGAAATTATAATTTGAAGGAAATTTAACAGTAGTTTTTAACGTAGTTCATCTTCTGGAGATGTAACTTTACGTTGGTTTGATAAAAATTATGCATGTGTTGAAATAAAAGGTACTCTTCCTAAATAAGGTAAAATTAATATAGAATCTAGGGAAATTCGTGTACCAATTGTGAAATATGAACATAACTATGAACTTGAATACTGTGAAAATATTTTAAAAAATCGTAAAATTCATATTACTTTTTATGAACTTGAAACAGAAGAAATTGCTGGATTACCTGGTTAAAATAATTTTGGGCTAGCTGTTACAATTTACTGTAATTCTATAGAGTTTGATATGCCATATTTTGTTTTTGTTGTATTTCATACAAATCGTATAAATAATCAATTAGTTGATTCATCATTATTTTATCATGTTAAACTACAGAATATATATTTAAAAAATAGTAAAAATGAAGTTTTTCCTGAACAACTGTGAAATATTAATCCACCAAATACTTTTCTAACAGCATATGATGGATTTTTAGATTTTTTAAAGGATTACTTTACTAAAATCAGATATTTATATTAATCCATTTAGTTTTATATCTAATTATCCAATTTATGTAACCTGTATGACACATAGAAAAAATGTTATAACTACACAAAAAACAAATATGAAACTTTCTGCAACTTTTAATGATTAAATTGCAAATGATACACTTGCTTATGTAGTTATGTACGGTAGAAAGAATCTTACACATGATGCACAACATAGATTACGTACTGAAAATTATAATTATTAACATTTCTTGTATATAAATGAATGAAAAACTAAAAAATATATAAAAGTGTTAACCTCATGCTTATATACCTTCCTGAAGCATATCAGGAAAGATAAAAAAATGAAAACAAAAAATTTTAATATAATTTACTTTTCTTAACTAATACATATTAATTAATCTACTTTTGTTCATAATGTGATTTTTTAAAATAATGTAACTTTGTTAACTGATACATTTTAATTAATTTACTTACATTCACAATGTGATTCTTTTTAAAATAACTTACTTTTATTAACTAATAGACGTTATTGTGCTACAATCATGTAGTAAATTAAATACTGAAATTAGAAATCATGTTGTGTTTTGCATTTAGTTATCTTATGGTAAAAATAGCTATATAGTTGACGTTAATAAGATCAGTTGATTTAATTAAATATACTGAATTTTTAAATCAATTTTTAAAAATCGGTTGTTTTATATATAAAATACAGAACTTATTTTAACATACATGAAAGGGAAACAGTGGTTGGGAAGGGAGTAAGACAGGGTTGTAGCCTCTCCCCGATGTTATTCAATCTGTATATTGAGCAAGCAGTAAAGGAACCAAAAGAAAAATTTGGAGTAGGTATTAAAATCCATGGAGAAGAAATAAAAACTTTAAGGTTCGCCGATGACATTGTAGTTCTGTCAGAGACAGCAAAGGACTTGGAAGAGCAGTTGAACGGAATGGATGGTGTCTTGAAGGGAGGATATAAGATGAACATCAACAAAAGCAAAACGAGGATAATGGAATGTAGTCGAATTAAGTCGGGTGATGTTGAGGGTATTAAATTAGGAAATGAGACACTTAAAGTAGTAAAGGAGTTTTGCTATTTGGGGAGCAAAATAACTGATGATGGTCGAAGTAGAGAGGATGTAAAATGTAGACTGGCAATGGCAAGGAAAGCGTTTCTGAAGAAGAGAAATTTGTTAAAATCGAGTATAGATTTGAGTGTCAGGAAGTCATTTCTGAAAGTATTTGTATGGAGTGTAGCCATGTATGAAAGTGAAACGTGGACGATATATAGTTTGGACAAGAAGAGAATAGAAGCTTTCGAAATGTGGTGCTACAGAAGAATGCTGAAGATGAGATGGGTAGATCACATAACTAATGAGGAGGTACTGAATAGGATTGGGGAGAAGAGGAGTTTGTGGCACAACTTGACCAGAAGAAGGGATCGGTTGGTAGGACATGTTCTGAGGTATCAAGGGATCACCAATTTAGTATTGGAGGGCAGCGTGTAGGGTAAAAGTCGTAGGGGGAGACCAAGAGATGAATACCCTAAGCAGATTCAGAAGGATGTAGGTTGCAGTAGGTACTGGGAGAAGAAGACGCTTGCACAGGATAGAGTAGCATGGAGAGCTGCATCAAACCAGTCTCAGGACTGAAGACCACGACAACAACAACATTTTAACATTGAGTTAGTGAGCCAGAACTTACAAATATATTCTACTGCAATAATAAGGGACAACAGCTTCGCTGCCACATTTCACTTGGACATCGTAGACCTGTCAGCTGGTACAGCTAGCCTGCACTGACATGGCCAGCTGCAGTTCACACATAAAAAGAGACAAACAGAAGAGCAATACAGCTTAGAATGTCATTTAATTTTTAAACAGAACGAAAATCTTCCACAATCTGAAAGTCTCCAACAATATGCACCTTAGATGACTAGACGAAAACCGCAGCACGTTATCGTTTTTAGCTAACACAGTATTGTAATTAAAAATAAGAATTCCTGACTTAACCACAGGGTAATTTTTCTGCATAAACTATGTGTAACGTAAGAGAGTGTTGAAGGATTTCACCATTTAGTTAAATATTGAAGCCACTGAAGGTATTACTGACAGTCTGGTAATCTCTTAGCTCCTTCCTTATCCGAATCCGAGCAATACATTTCAGATCTGGAAGTGTCACCTGCTACTTTGATAACTAAACTATCAACAACAGAATCCACTAAGCCAACCAGGTGTAGTATTTTCTCCTCTTCTTTTACGACGAGCCATTCTATATTCCAGCAGCGTTTGGCAGTGACGTGTGAAAAAGCTGCATGCGTTAGTTCCACTATATCTGGCACTTAACAGTCTTGTTACTTCTCGGGCCAAATCTCGCAGCTTGGCTCCAAATCAGTTCTGTTGGGTTCATATTGTAAGGGTACAGTAGCAAACGTAAAAATGCAGCATTTGTATGATGTGCTCGAGGCTGAGAAAATGATTTTTTTAAATGTTTCTACGATACTTATCTATCTCTGTGGTATAAAACTATGGACATAGTTCAAATAAAGAGAATCTGGTTTTTCATTTTTGACTTGAAAATGAAATTGTTATGTTTTCTTAATTTAAACAACCTTTATGAACAGTTTTTGTAATAGAACATCGACAATTAAGAATTTGTATTTGAAATGGAAACAGAATTTCGCCTCCAATACGTAATTAGAAATACGAAGATGGCAAACTTCAAAGCTGATTAGCTCCATAAATTTATGAAAAACGTTGAGAACAGCCTACCTCTCAGCACTTTTTAACCGTGTTCCACATGCATGTTTCACTACGGAACAAAAGCAGCCTCAGCCTTTATCATACTGCAAATTAACAGCGTAACAATCAGAGCAGAATGCAGGCAGAGGCTGTGACTGTACACGATTTTTTAAATAAAACCTACTATTTGGGAGACAATCTTAACAGTCGTCTTCGTTTGCTTGCAGATGACGCTGTCGTTTATCGACTAATAAAGTCATTAGAAAATCAAAACAAACTGCAGAACGATTTAGAAAAGATATCTGAATGGTGAGAAAAGTGGCAGTTGACCCTAAATAACGAAAAGTGTGAGTTCATCCACAAGAGTGTGAAAAGGAACTCGTTAAACTGGCAGTTGACCCTAAATAACGAAAAGTGTGAGGTCATCCACATGAGTGCAAAAAAGGAACTCGTTAACCTTCGCTTACACGATAAATCAGTCTAGTCTAAAAGCCATAAATTCAACTAAATACCTAGGTATTACAATCATGAACAACTTAAATTAGAAGGAACACGGAAAATGTTGTGGGGAAGGCTAACCAAATACTGCGTTTTATTGGCAGGACACTTAGAAAATGTAACAGACCTGCTAAGGAGACGGCCTACACTACGCTTGTCCGTCCTCTTTTAGAATACTGCTGCGTGGTGTGGTGTCCTTACCAGATAGGACTGATGGGCTACACCGAAAAAGTTCAAAGAAAGGCAGCACGTTTTCTATTATCGTGAAGTATGAGAGAGAGTGTCACAAAAATGATACGGGATTTGGGCTGGACATCATTAAAAGAAAAGCGTTTTTCGTTGCGATGGAATCTTCTCACAAAATTCCAATCACCAACTTTCTCCTCCGATTGCGCAAATATTTTGTTGACACCGACCTGCATAGGGAGGAACTATCACCACGATAAAATAAGGGAAATCAGAGGTCGTATGGGAAGATATAGGTGTTCATTCTTTCCATGCGCTATACGAGATTGGAATAATAGAGAATTGTGAAGGTGGTTTGATGAAGCCTGTGCCAGGCACTTAAATGTGATTTGCACAGTATCCATGTAGATGTAGCTGAAGTGTGATTAAGAAAGATGTTGATGGCTGTTAATACATTTGAATATCTTAAAATTTCATGTAACGTAACTTAGTAATGATATATCTGATATATAAGTAGGACCTACTACCAAGAGCGTAACAACACCAGTGAATGTGTGCTACGGCTACCGACCAATCATCGCGTTTGTGTTCGTTTACACCACGTTTTTTCTTATGATGAATGGATTAAAGGAATTTGAATTCTAACTCCCAGCGCCACCTCTCGTCATATTGAATCTTCTCAAATTTCTATGGAGTATATTTGCAACACTGGGTATTAGTGCACTATTCACTCATCCAGGGGGAGCCACGAGCCAAATTGTCATAAGCTGCGGCAGACTGGTAGCTCTCTCAGACTCGCCAAACTGGTGTTTGGCGAGCCCCAGCCCCAAACAAAAGCGTTTGCTGAGACACTGTTTCCGGTCGCGACCTGCTTGCTTGTTGCTATGCTTTCTGCTGTATTCTCCAGACTCACAAGAATATTGGGAACCAGGCTCATATTTATCAGTGTAACTACAGTTAAATATACCACTTCTGCTGCAGTCTGACACTGAGGGGTGTACTGGAAATGTCTGCTCTTGATGGCTGTGGTTCTGGAACGAATCTCTCGTTAAATTTTAATATTTATAGCACATATAACTTTCCACGTCAAATCTCTCTCATGCCCTTACAGCTATCCATGTGTGGAATCTATACCTCCCTCACCATAGATGTACAGTAATTTTCTCTGCATGTGGCTGCACATAAGCCACAGTAACTTTACACTGCAACACATACACATTTCAAACAAGCAGAGAAATTGTCGTTTATATGCGTACAGCAAGCAAAAAAATTCTAGGAAATTATTTGACGTTTAAGTCTTCCAGTCAGTACTTCTGGAAGGTGCTGTCTCCTGCCAAGACTCTCTTAAAGAAGTGTTGTGAAGCACAGGCGTCCGGCACTATGTTATAATCAACAACGCTCCCGCGGACGAAAGGGTAGGAAAGTCATCATCGATATGGGTTGCTGATCTGTAATCAACATCGCAGTCGATAGTGCAACAAGGAAAACGAGAGGGTATGCTTAGTGGAGCCGATGAGGAGACGTTCCATGTATTCATTGTTACAGCCATATTGCTCGTCCTGTTTGTACACTATAGCAGATCCAGTTGAACCCTTGCATTGCAATATGGTGCAGCTGTTTGCATTATGAATCTATCACCCTTACGTTCAGATATACTCCTCAATGCGTTGAAATCACAATTCACCACGTTAAATCTAGCCTAGACACAAGTAATTTTTTCACATGAATAGTAGTTTGATTATTCCCATAAACGTCTGGTGATATGCCGGAACATAATCCACAGTACCTTTACGCTGAAGCAGCATAACATTTCTGACTATCGTTTATAGGTGTATAAAAATTATGATACGTCCCCATTCGCACCAGCTGGGTGTCGTTTTCGCACTGCCCAGTAGCAAAAAGCCACCTGCTAACACATATTTGTCGATGAATAAAGGATATAATCACAATTTTAAAAAGCCCTAGCTTCTTTATTTTATTTTGTCGATTTCACCACTTCCACGAAACCTTTTCGTATTTTTGATACTTATAAATCCAGCAAACACACAGGGGCATATATATTCAGACCGCCAAGTTGGGGTAGTGTCAGTACATTCCTTGCATAGATCTCGTAGACTTACCTACCACCCAGACCATACAAATTTCCACTAACTAAGAAATCAATGCGACTGCAATATACAAGGTGTAAATTTTAAGTTGACAAACCAGAATAACTCGAAAAACAAGCTTTACACAAAAAGTGTGTAGAATCCAGAGTTAATTATTTTCGAGGGGGACATCTGCTGGTGCTAAAAATAGCCCGCCATCCCAGCCCCCTGGGGTTGGAGTGGGAGGCTACTTTAAAATTTCAAATGGGAACTCCCATTTTTTATGGCAGAATCCGATTCTACATGAAAAACTACATATATTTTTTAAGAAACAAAACAAATGTTTAAGACAAAATGTACAAAATGTAAGAAACAAAACAAATGTTTAAGACAAAATGTACGTAGCTTTTCATATAGATTCGGATTCTGCAATAAAAAATTGTAAGTTTTAAAGTTGCCTCCCAGTCCACCCCCAGGGGGCTGAGGTGGTGGGCTAATTTTAGCAGCAGCAGATGTCCCCCTCGAAAATAATCAATTTGCGTTCTTCACATTTTTTCATGTAAAGCTCATTTCCGAGTTATTCTGATTGATCAACGGGGCCAATCAAATGGGTGGAGAAACCGCAAAACTGTTCTGTATCGAGTCTAAGCACATTTTAGGTTCCTGTTGTGAACCATCGTACTTCTTTAACACTTTGGAGCAGGAAGAGGATCACCACGAGACGGATCTGTTTTTGCAGCTGGCAAAACTGAGTTTGTTAAGAAAAAACAGAAGAGCCTATTAGAGCGTCACACAAAGATTTTGTTTGTTATAATCTATTCATCATAAGAATAAATCTGGTGTAAACAAACACAAACGGGATGATCAGTCATTAGCTGTAGCACACGTACACTGTTGATGTTACGCTCTTGGAAGTAGGTCCTACTTGTGTATTAGGTATAATATTACTAAGTTATGTTACATGAAACTTTAAGATATTCAAATGTATCAACAGCCATCAACGTTTCTCTTAATCACACTTCAGCTACGTAGTTTTTATTTCAAAAATCGTGTACAGTCACAGCATCTGCAACCTTCTGCTCTGATTGTCGCGCTGTTAATGCGTAGTATGAAAATGGCTGAGACTGCTTTCTGTTCCGTGGTAAAACCCGCGCGTGGAACATGATGAAAAAGTGCTGAGAAGTAGGCTGTTCTCAACCGTTTTCATAAATTTATGGAGATAATCCACTTTGAAGTTTGAACGGAGTAGTATATAATGCAACAGACAAACAAAGCAAGTGTAGTGCAAATGGTAGTGTAATGGAACATGAACATTCTGCAGTCATTTGCACCTTGGTTGATCTCCACAGCATAATTTTTTTTTCTCGTTCAACTTGAATACCTACATCTCGTAATTACAAAACTCATCGTTATTTTTATAAATGACGCAAATGTTCTTGTTTGTAATTACATATTGGACGCGAAATTCCTATTTCCATTTCAAATATAAATTCTTCATTATCGATGTTTTATAAAAACTGTTCATAAAGGTTGTTTAAATTAAGAAAACATAACAATTTAATTTTCAAGGCAAAAATGAAAAACCGAATTCTATTTATTTGAACTATGTCCATAGTTTTATACCACAGAGGTAGGTAAGTATCGTAGAAACATGAAAAACAATAATTTTCTCAGCATCGAGCACATCATACAAATGTTGCATTTTTACATTTGCTACTGTACCATTGCAATAAGAAGCCAACAGAACTGATTTGGAGCCAAGCCGCGAGATTTGGCCCGAGAAGTAACAAGACTTAAGTGCCAGATGTACTAGAACTAACGCACGCAGCTTTTTCACACGTCACTGCCGAACGCTGATGGAATATAGAACGGCTCATCATAAAATAATAAGAGAAAATGCTGCGCCTGGTTGGCTTCGTGGGTTCTGTTTTTGATAGGCTAGTTATCGGCGTTGCAGCTGACACTTCCCAGAACTGAAGTGTATTTATCGGATTCGGATAAGTGAGGTGCTAAGAGATTAGCAGACTGTAAGTAATACCTTCAGTGGCTTCAATATTTAATTACACGGTGAAATCCTTCAATACTCTCTTATGTTACACACAGCTCATGTGGAAAAATTACCCTGTGGTTAAGTCAGGAATTCTTATTTTTAATTACAATACTGCGTTAGCTAAAAACGATAACGTGTTGCGGTTTTCGTCTTGTCATCTAAGGTGCGTATTGTCGGAGATTTGCAGATTGTGTTAGATTTTCATTCTGCTTCAAAATTAGATGACATTCAATGCTGTATTGCTCTTCTGCTCGTCTCTTTTCACGTGTGAACTGCAGCTGGCCACGTCACTGCAGGCTAGCTGTACCTGCAGACCGGCCAGTTCTGTCCAAGTTAAATGCGCCGGTAAAGCTATTGTCCCTTATTATCGCTAAGTCGATGTGCGAGTATTACACAGCACAAAACGTACCATTTTTATCGTACTTGACAGTACTCGAGACAGCTTGGCTGCAGTCCCACTTGGAATGGAAATCCAATGAGGTTCCAGCTAACGCAGAAGAATACATAGTGCAATGTTTACACCAGATTTATTCTTATGATGAACGGATTATACCCTCAGGTCCTTCTGGGGAGGCCCACTCACAGCTGGTGGGCCTCTCTGGCTGACACGTGCTTCCATGGCTGCAGCCACGGGCTGCGTTTATGGCGGTAGTTCTCTCCTGTCTCTGAGCGTTGGTTCTGTACTGCGGCATGGTCCACTGAGTGTTGACGTCTGGGCGGTGAGAACGTGGGATGTTAGACTGTTTGCAGGGATCTCAGACATCTAGCCATGAATGGATCGTCTTTCTCAATACATTGCAGTGGTAGTTGTTGTTTCTGTGCTATCACGTGGAAGACCCTTTCCTCCCTCCTTCTGAATGTACGAGGGTGGTCAAATGAAAACCTTAATTTTGTAATAACAAATCGAAATTTCGCGCTGTTATCCTGTAAGTTGGTAAGCGAGCTACAAACAGCGTGCAGAATGGTCTGTAGGTGGCAGCATAGAGCAGATACACACATACTGTCGCAGTATCAGTATAAAGATGGCCGCCCCATTTGCGACTTGCACCAGGAAAGAACGGCGTTTTGTTATTCGGTTTTTGCGTAGTGAAGGTGTGAAACATATTGAAATTCAACGACGAATGAACGTTCAGTACGGTGATGCATGTTTGTCACAGTAGCAAGTCTACGAATGGAGTAGGAAGTTCGCAAATGGTGTGACTTCAGTGGAAGATGCTGCTCGTCCAGGTCAGGCACAACGAGTTGTGACTCCACAGAACATTGCAGCAGTTGAAGCCATAGTGAAGGAAACCCGCCGAGTGACACTGAATGACATTGCAGCATGTTTACAGATCAGTCATGCGTCAGCACACCACATTGTGCATGATGTGCTCCAGTTTCACAATGTGTCTGCAAGATGGGTGCCACGGCAGCTGACTCCTGAAATGAGAGAACGACGTGTTGATGTTTGTGAAGAACTTCTTCGGCGCTTTGAACGAGAAGGTGACTGATGGCTTCCTTTCAAGAATCGTCACTGGGGACAAAACCTGGGTTCACTTCCACCAACCGGAAACGAAGAGAGCGAGCAAGGAATGGCGCCATTCCTCATCACCAAAACCAAAGAAGTTTCGAACAGAACCATCAGCAGGGAAGATTAGCTGACTCTCTTCTGGGACGAAAAAGACATCATTTTGGAGCATTACTTGCCTAGAGGGACCACTGTCACCAGTGCATCGTACACAGATCTCCTAAAAAATCATCTGCAGCCTGCAATCAAATCAAAGCGGCATGGGTTGCTGTGTGTCCTTTTGCTACATGACAATGCAAGGCCCCACACTGCCCCTACAACAGTTGCAACAATGTCTTCCTCATCCACCATACTCACCAGACCTTGCCCGAAGTGATTTCCATATGTTTGGACCACTCAAAGACGCAATGGGAGGAAAGAAGTTCCGTTCTGATGAAGAGGTACGCCACGCGGTGGATGAGTGGTTGTGCGGACTACCAAAAGAATTTTTTTCTAAGGGAATTTAAGCACTTTGTAAGCGCTGGAGGACTTCCATTGAGCCTGGGGAAGATTATGTTGAAAAGTGATACAGCTTTGTACCACTTCTGCACAGTAAATAATATTTAAAAAATATTTAAGGTTTTAATTTGACTCACCCTCGTAGCACAGAGTACCAATTTAGGAATTATATAGTGGTTTAAAAACCTAATCGCAATTTCAGATTCCCGACTGATCAATTTATTGTTACCGATAGTTGTATTGCTAGGACACAAACATTCAGTACGGACAGGCATGCCCTGTGTGGGTGTGGGTCTACCTCCCAGCCAGTGAGGATGGGGCTAACCTGTAGCTGGCAGATGGCGCCCGCCTCACGATCTCTAGTTTCAGCGATTGGTGTGACTTTTTTTTCACCAAATATGTTTAATGGAAATGTTGTGGTGGAGAAGGGTGTTTGTGCTCTCAAACGTCGATGTGTACATGACATCGGACATATTTAGTACTACTATCTATTTGTGGTGGAAATTTGATTACTTGATTTTCCTAATGTTTGCGTGCGATACTCAAATGTATAAATATGTTTAATTACAAAGGAGGATCATTGTAAAGTGTAGATGAGTGTTTTAAGTGATCTATTTGTTAAATGATTAATTTGATAGGGTGGTGCAAATGAATTATTTCACTCTATTTCTGGTATCGAAATTGTGTCAGTTCTTCCTTTGTTTCCAGCATTAGCCAATAGGAACACTGTATTCTGAGGAAAGATGAAAAACTCTATCGGCATGTTTCAGACATTGGTTCACACCGACAAACAGGGAGTTGTCTCTTGATAAAGACAGAGACAAGAAGCAAGTCCAGAATTTCCCGATCAATAAAATGCTGCCACTTGATGCTTTGTTTGGGACCCACAAGATCAAAGGAGGCCGATATGCGGTCTGTGGTTGGTGGGACTTGGTAATGTGATCTGTAATTAGTACATTTGGCAGTTTCGAACATTGTGGCGGCTCCCTGACTATAGACACATGCATGGGAGACCACAAACAGGGAACGCACTTCATTCCATTCATGATCTGTGGATCACTTTTGCAGAGGGACAGGAGTTAATTAATTGATCTATTTAATTAATTAGTCAATCAAACTGATATCAAAGAGTGCTTGTATTGGCGAGGGCAGTTTCCAGAGGGATGGGGGAGGAAGTAGCACAGGGGAGAGGGAGGGGGGATGGGAGGAGGTGGGGGACATGGAGATGTGGGGGTTTTTGGAAAACCACTTAACCGAACAACAGATTAAGAACCTGTCAATCAAAAGGATGGATTATCTCCAGGGTATCATAATCCTCTTAGGAGAACAATAGGTTATGAACCTGTCAGTCAAAAGAGAACAATAGGTTGGTCCTGGTGTATACTTGCCCCTCATGTAGGCAACCTGCACTGACAAATTTTGCTCGTGTTCTTGTTGCCCTAATACTATGCGTAACGATGAACTGCAGTAGGGAGAGAATGAGGCAGGGCGGCTTCTGAGGTATTGCCACTGTGCCGTGGCACCACTTGTATAAAAAAGAAAGAGAAATCTATGCAAACTGCACTTAAAACATTGTTTTGGAGTATGTACTTTCTGATTTGAAGAGGCTCGTTTCGCCGCGCGCGCTCTCGCGGTATTTTTCTCAAGCTTGAAGCCAACTGCAGATTGGCACCGCCTGTCCTCATAAGCACTGTGTGAAAGGCTTGGCCGTTGGTTTCTATACACCTGTTATGGCCGAGGTGGTGCCACAGCTAGTCTGACTCAGAGCTTTATGTTCCTTTCGCCAGAGAGCAGTAAAGTACAGGACCTATAGAAGCACTATCTGTCATCTAATGATCATGTTAGAACACATCAGGGGTCAGATTTCTTGAAATACAGTTTTACAGTCTTTTTGCAAGTTAATGCTAATGTTTCCCTAAACGTTAATTAGTGTTTAATTAAGTCGAAGACAGAAATAATACACTTAAATATCGTTACAAATAGCTATATCTAATCTGAATATAATTATGGCCTCAGATTTTATAACTAAGAGGCATTATTTCAATATGGTATATTTCACAACAGCAGGACTATTGCTACAGAACAAAAAAATTAACATACACACCACCTGCTGAGCATCTGTTTTCCAAACAAAGGTGTACTATTTCTGTTTATATCCATTACCTTCGTGTAATACAGTTCTGTACAAACACGTTGCAGTTATTGTGAGGTTGGGTAATTGACTGTAGATAGCTGTCTGAACAGTGTTATCTGCAAGGGAAAATTCAGCTGACTGTGAAAATAGAAAATATGAACTAAGTAAATGAGTTATTAAAAATGGTATTTAGTAACAGGACTCTCAGACAGAAACGCTAGGTAGGCCACTCCCCAATCTGAATCTGCAATAGCGAACAAAAAATCGATGCTGTAAGTTCAATCCAGAAATTTACCAAAAGAAGAAATGGATTTGTGGTTATGAATAAAGCAATGGTGTTTTTTGTTTTGCTTGTGTGTTATTTGGGGGAGATGTTCAATGGTGTAAGGCCAGAGCATATATTGGGCATATATGGTATAAAATGAAAGTACATGAAATATCAAGGCAACACATGAATAATGTGCTTAGTCTTTCATTTCTAGGCAAATCCAGCATTCAGCAGAAATTAGATCCGTAATATAGACAAAAAAATTGACAGTCACAACAAATGTGTAGAACAGAATAGATATATATTGAATTTAATTGTAAACTGTATTCGGTTCTGTGGTGCTTTGGAACTGACTCTCAGGGTCCATGATGAATCTAATGCCTCTCAAAATAAGGAGGTTTTTCTCGAGCTAATTCAGTTCAGCATGGAACTGGATAAAGATCTTCAAGTTCATCTAATTCAAGCATCAGTGTTCAAAGGCATTTCTAAGACCATTCAGAACGAACTACTACAATGAACGCTGGAAGTATGATGAAGTTCGTAAAGAAACAAAACGTGCCGATTATGTTGCAATAACCGCGGATGAAAGCACATATGTGCCTTGCGAATTTCAATTGCTTATTGTTTTGCGTTATGTTGTTGAGGGTAAACCTGTTGACACTGGCTGGTGTGGTCAAGCAGTTCTAGGCGCTTCAGTCTGGAACCGCGCGACCGCTACATTCACAGGTTTGAATCCTGCCTTGGGCATGGATGTGTGTGATGTTCTTCAGTTAGTTAGGTTTAAGTAGTTCTAAGTTCTATGGGACTGATGACCTCAGATATTGAGTCCCATAGTGCTTGGAGCCATTTGAACCATTTGAAAACCTGTTGAAAGATTTTGGAACTTATGTCTACAGCAGCCTCTGTTAATCGCAAAGCCCACGTCTTTTCTGCACACCTTTCAGGAAATTCTTCTTTCTTTTCTAACTCGCCACAGAGATCAAAAGTGTTGCATAGCATTATTCAAAAAAGGTTGCCCATGTGTGTGACGAGATGGAATTACCATTCGCAAGTAGTAATAGATGTTTTTGAAAACAGAGAAAAATCTTATTACTGTTATGGAATTCACTGAAACAAGTGAGAGCATAAAACTATCTTTTACTACTGAAAAAGCTGGTTCATACAAACAAAGACTGCAAGATAACGAATTAATTTTTTGGCTATTATTTTTCTATAAGACAATGCCTCATGCAGACGTACTTTTTAATCAGCTTCAGAAGAAGATAACCGATCCGACCACAACAACGCAAGACAATGAGAACTTATGAAGCGGTAATGCAAAACATCAGAGGTGACATTGACTCCATCCTTAACGAGATTAGTTTCGAAAATGACGAAACGATGCCTGCCAAGATGCAACGGATTCTTGATGGGCATAAAGAAAGAGATGCTTTGGAAGTGTGCGATGCCATTCTTTCTGAAATAAAATTACGTTTTCGGTTCACTGGACACCTCATTGCAACCAACTTATTTGATGTAAATTAGTTTGACAAATACATCATAGATTTACCAGGCAAATATTGTGAAATTGTGCATTTAAAATTATTTGCGACTTTGACATTTGGCTCACCGCTGGGGACATGACGCTGTTGCCCAGGTAACACCAAAGGCGCGCCGGCTTTCAAGCGCACCTGTTGCCGCGCCGTGGATAAACAGTAGTATGTGGTGTCGCGCTTTAGAAGCATCTACGTCCATTAGCTCTCGTTGTAAAGTGATATTTTCTGATGTTGAAGTGTTCTACAGTCTTGAGATGTGAACGAGTGTTTCGTGGTGGCGCTGCATTAATAATAACAGTGCAGCACGTATGAACAGGAGATTCGCAATAAAAGTGGTCGTCCAAGAAGACGGTCATCGGCTGTGAAGATAGTGTTCTGCTACAAAATATTCCTCAGAATTCGACAAAGCAATGGACAATGCGCAATACCACTCGTTTGTGATTGATAAAGCACCAACAATGCAGTGGAGGAAAGCAGCTGTTTTTCTCTGGGTACAAATAAATGTTAGATTGGATAAAGTTGAACCTAGTTTGTGTAAGGCGAAGTTAATGGAACTTGTAGTAATGAACAAACCAAAATCTCCACGCTACGAGGTCGACGAACAGGCTAACGCTAAAGGGCACGATTTAAACAAGCTTCCTCCGTATCATCCTCATTTAAATCCGACTGAAAATATATGGACCCAGGTGGAAAGTAATATGGCAAAAACAAAAAATTTATGCACATTGAGGTTGAAATGCTGACAAAAAAAGTCATTGCAAATGTTACATTACAGGACTGGTCTCATGTTGTCAGCCATACCAAGAATGTGTTTAAGGAGACATGGATTCATGAAGGACTGTGGCGAGGTTTGAGTAATACGTCAGTTCTCTTGTTGCTGTATTAGCAACTGCTTCCTTTGCCTAAACACAGCAGAATTTACAGATATACTTCTCATTAACATTCTACTGCAGAGGGCTAGACATATCATTAGTTATGAGAACGGCCATCCTCAGTGTGAAAATAAATGTGCAGCTTCTTCATTTATATTGCAAAACCCACAGCAGTTTTCTTTTTACAGGCTACTGGTGCTCTCTCACAATGACATTTCACTTAAAGACATATGTAGTTGCTTGAATACCACAGTAGATATGGAAGTTTCGTATGTTAATCATATGGCAAAATACTGTGCTCTTTGTTTGCTCTCATTTTCCAAAATCTTGTTTCGGTATCTCAGACCGTTTATGAGACACAAGGGATTTATGAATATTTCATTCTGGCTTTTTCACTGGCATGTGCGTTCGTGACGGAAACCTTTACACACATTCCATTTTCTGGGCATTGGAGACAGATAGCGATATCCTTCGAGGTTTAATGAATAATTCAATATGTTATCTAAATTTGATATGGTGCAACATATGACCTAACACACACCAAATGCAAATTCGTAGCGATCCGTATTTTTCACTACAAACTTCAAGAATTTCTCGCAGCAGTTTAGCTAATGCCGAAAATCACTATAACTACGACCATTAACGAAATAATAAGAAATTGATCATGAAGATTACGGATGAAGCTTTAATATGTGCAAGATTCACAGTTTATTACCGTATAATTTATCTAAAATCGTTTGAGAAAGACAGCAGAATGGGCCAGCTTGCGCGCCCGACTGGTTACGCGCCGACCAGGCCCCACGTTGAACGTCGCACGCTGACACGTTCAACACGAGCTGGCAACTGAACTTCCCTCTTCTCGATCCTTACTGACTTGTCTGTCAAAAGTCGCAACTAATTTTAAACGCATTATAAATACACATACATATTTCTGAAAAAAAGGTAGTTGAAGTCTTCTATGCTAGACCTGTATTGAGAGCAGTTGCTGACGCAGTTCCGTTTCTTTCGCTGACTCCTGAGGATGAACTTCGTGACACATTGGACGAGACTGTTAAAGTTCACGACACCTATCTCGACATCAGAAGCTGAGGGGTGCTTTTCAATGCTCAAGAGAATTAAAACGTTCCTACGAAACACCATGAAACAAGAATGACTGAGTGCCTTAGGGATGCTATCCTGTGAAAAGTCATTCGTGTGTAAAATTGCACATTTCAATCTGAGATGGCAGATTTATTTGCCAATAAGAAGGAGCGACGAATCGATTTACAATATCGTTTCTACTGGGTGCCGAGGGGAGAAGAGCAGAGTCTCCCTCTCACAGAGCTGGCAATCTCAGTCCATGTTCTGTGCTCCTGGAAAGGCAGAATTTATGTAATAATGTACATATGGATCGCTGATTCCATCTGGTGTGAAAGTCATATTCGAACCCTGTGACAGAGCAATACTGCTCTCTGCACTCATTTCGAAATAAGAAAAGGAAACAACCAGCAAGCACAACTCAAAGCAAAGCGGAGCACGTAAATCATTTGGTAACGGCTACAGCGCAGTTACCTGAGGTTGGCGGTGTCGTTACTTGGTAGTTCAGGCCCGATCTCCACCGGTATCTATATACATCCAAACACCCCCTACTTACGACTGCCACTTAAAAGTAACCGAACATACCCTGTGAGGAGTGAATAATTGTGCTGTTGATATGTGCGCGCGTGTGTGCATTTGTGTGTTGCGAGAGAGCTTTTCGGAGTTGTGTTACGTTTTATATCTTTTGCATACATGCAAAAAAGATAGCTAAAGCAACCTCTCTCTCTCTCTTATACAAACACTTGCTATCCTGTTCTCCAGGAATATATCAATCTCTTACTGTGCATAAGAAGGGCGCTGTTGTAATAAGTGTTTATTTCTGCTTCTCTGTAAGTTTTGTTTGATGTAGTATCTTACGAAATATATGAATTATCGACAAAATTCCGTAATACTTTCGATGCTACGAAACTAAGTTTTTATTAGCATCACCAATGGAATGCCTCAACGGTCGCCACTGGAATGACGTCTCAGTAATGTCCCATGCGAGCATCTTGCGCAATTCTTGTTTCACCACCTCCCTCCTGGCCCATGGGATGGCATAGGTTTGATTACAACAAGTGTCATGGGGAGCAACATTCATGTGATAGACATATCCTTTCACAATACCAGGTCTCTTAGAGAAAACACATACACATGTCTTCAATAGGTGCATAGGTTCATTCTTCTGCTGCATGTCAAGGCATTCAGATTCCTGAGCCTTGGTGCAAATATTGTTTACACCCATTAGATCATCTTCCGTACTGACTGACACTGGGTCTGCTTTGGTGTTGGTAAAATGACTGTCCACCCCAAGTACGTTTACACTAACTAATTTGATTGACTGCCGATGGTATAATCTGCCCTGATTTTCCTTGGTACAAATTAATTGTAATTTCAGCTCCTTCTCATTAACAAGTAGGATGCATGTTCCGTGTTGGAGACTGACATACGCATTCCTCGATATTAGGAACGCCATCCCCACCAAGCAAAGTATGGTTACACCCTTAACCACTAAGAACATGCACTCAGTGGCTCTGCTCTCAAATTCTAATAAAACCAATACCTGCCTCTCTATGTGCGCAGGCGCCAGTAGCTCCTGCCACAACACAATTCTGTCACAGCACAGTCAGAACCTTAGTTCTTTACAAAATAATTTTTAAGAAATGAGTGGCCATCACACTCTTACTAGCTCCGATGTCAATCACTATAATGACCGGAATACCGCCAATTACACCATTCACTGCAGCTTGTACCTGACCTATCCAGACTTCCCTACATGACATCAAATCATTATTATTAAATCAAGCTTCTTTATGAATGGATTACTGAATCACCGCCAAGTTCAGATTTTTATTCCTGAAAAGATATTTCCACACCCCATTGCCTTTATAAGAAGGACTGTTGCCTACATCATGGACAGATCACCAGAAATTACAATTCAAGCAGCTTATATGCAAGGCGAATCGGTCATCAGGCAGAACCATGGTAACCAAACGAGACAAAACTGTCCACAGAATAATAATCCACCGAACTAAAATCATGGTTGGAATCATTCTGTTTCCAATTCGAGACCACAAACCCTACAAAACGAGACAATACAGACTGTGGAATGCGTGGATGACCGACCTCCACAAACGAACAATGCGCCAAATTCAATGGGAATTAATGGGGCCAGTAGTTCTTGTAATCTGATGAACATGCTTCGTCATAATGATAATCACGATGGTAGTAGGGCAACAAGGGCGTCACCCCAGGGCGGGCGTCACCCCAAAGTAGGTCACCCCAGGGACAGTGTCACCTCAAATAGAAGAAGGCGGCCGTGACGCAAGTACGTGACGTCAGCTGATGATGCAATTGACGTCAGCTGATGATACAAGAACCGTTATCCAAAAATGGCAGGAAAATAGGTCAATTGGGCTACCTCCACTAACCTAAGTCACTCCATTCTACGAACTTATGACAAGTTTTAATTTTGGCGGGAAGATAGGTCCATTGAGCTACCTATACTAACCTAAGAAAATGGTGGGAAAGAAATGGCAGTTGGACTACCTCCACAACCTAAGTCATATCGTCCTAAGAACTGACTGGAAGTTTGAATTTTGGTGGGGAGATCGGTCAATTGGGACCTAGAGAATGGAGGCAAAGAAACGGTACTCAGCCTACCTCCACTAACCTAAGCCACCTCTTCCTAGGAACTGGACATAAGTCTTTATTTAAACAATTACAAGCAGTACCACTATCAATTATATTAGCCATCCTCTTGGAAAATTTAGTTGAGCAGAAATGGTATGGTGTCGCTCCACTAGATACTGCTCATTTAATTCGAATATAATTTCTATAAATTTGTTTAAATTTGTAAAAAGTTTTTTAAATTTCTTTAAATGTCTATAAATTTATTTAAATATGTTTAAATTTATTATCTACCAGAGCATTAGTGTTGTGTTACCACCACAAGAGGTCGAGACATAAGTTTCTCATTATTTTAATATCTTTATTACATATACTGGACATAAGTCTTTATTTAAACAATTTCAAACAGTACAGCCATCAAGTGTGTTCGCCATCCTCCTCGAATTTCGAGTTTTTTGCTCTAATAGCTTACATTCAATTCGAATATAATTTTTATAAATTCCTTTAACTTCGTTTAAATTTCTTTAAATGTCTGTAAATCTGTTTAAATTTATTATCTACCTACAGCATTAGTTTCGTGTTACGACCAAAAGAGGCTGAGATATCGATAGCTGTATTACATACACTCATTCAGCTTTGTTCATAAGTCTTTATTCAACAACTGAAGCCACTACCACCATCAAGTGTGTTTGTTGTCCAAGACTGCGGCTTTTGGCGGAAAGATAGGTCAATTGGGCTACATCTACTAACCTACGAAAATGCGGGAAATAAAGGGCACTTAAGGTACCTCCACTAACCTAAGTCAACTCCTCCTACGAACAGGACATAAGTCTTTATTTAAACAATTAGATGCAGTACTACCATCAAGTGTGTTGGCCATCCTCTTGGAATTTCGAATTTTGCTCTAAGACCTTACATTCAGTTCCAATATAATTTCTACAATTTTTTTTGTTACCACCACAAGAGGCTGAGGTATCGATAGCTGTATTACATGCACTGGATATAATTCCTTATTTAAACAATTACATGCAGAACCACCATCAAGTGTGCTCGCCATCATCTTAGAAAATGTTCACCAATTTGTTCTTAGAAAATGTTCACCAATCTTACTCTAAGAGCTTACATTCAATTCGAATATAATTTTTTTTAAATTTACTATCTACAGCATTAGTGTCAAGTTACCACCACTAGAGGCTGCACTTCACGATATGTCACGTTGTCATCAGGCTCTATGTGCGTGTCGCTAGCTAATAATACGATCGACAGCGCACTAGCCTACTTTCATACCCGCTGACATCGGCCGAACACAAACATTATCACTTTCTCTAAGAAAACTCAGGTCCACCTGGGCCAGCCTTACGTGAGGCCGAAGTACCACAAAGCTTTACATAGGTAAGAAAAGGGGTTCGCTATACTTTCAGCTACCTAGTTTCAACTACTTTTCAACTACTTTTCAAGGTCATCCAACCACATTTCCCACATACATCGAGGGACATATGTCACCTAGTTTATTACGCTGATACAAAACACTCACCACACTCTGGAGGGAGGGAAAATAGGTCTGAAAAACGAAGCGACCTATTCTGAGATGCTGGAGAGAGGAAGGAGTGCACTTTATTTATTGTTTGGACAATTTATTTAGCTACAGATTTCACCTAATTTATTTATTACACTGATGCAAAACACTCACCCTAACGTGGTTGGAGTCAAAGTACACAGTTTACAGATCTCGAAAGTACTCCTAAATAATGCATTACGCTGTACCATATCTGTACCATTCTTATCAATTGACATACTCTCCCCTTTGGTATCACAGTATTCCATGTCAAATCCAAGCCTTCCTTACTACTGGACATAGTCATATCCTTTACACTCATCTCAGAACATAAGCACAGACTTTATAAATCAGATGCACCCAATTTAGAAAATTATTCTGCCAAGGAACGTGTTATGAAACCGGTATTTTCAACCCCCTGAAGCCACCGCCGCTAGATATTTATCTAGTATTTGTAAAGCATTCTCTCTCTCTATACCATGTCAGAGGTTCCGAGATATATTGTCTGGGCTTGATTGAGAAGGATCACAAACAGTGGATGATGTCGTAAGAATTGTACACTAACTTTTCAGATCTCTAGTGCTACACTATCCGCTAGAAATGCAGTATCCGATTTTGAATCAAGTCCTTACATTCAAGCATATACCTGTGTTGGATCCTATGGAGAAGTCCTTTATTACAGCCGCTAATGAATCATATTTCTAACAGTCTCGTATCTCGAAACAACTCACCTTTCTCGAGCCGATCTGCTACAGTAAAAACCTAAGCTCGTTTTAGTTAGCCCCCATGCAAGTGCTGCCATTTCTCCAGCTTTACGAATCGATCGCTCCAACTTAAATCGAAACTGAGTAGGAGTTGGGGGAAAATGTCTCTACCATCTTCTGCAACCCATGTAGAAACAGGCTAAGGTGCGTTACTGCGACAGGACAGTGTTTTAACCATTCGATTGAAACCGGAACTGCTAGAAGGACAATGATTCTTTCTACCAAATGCGGTGCCCCCCCCCCCCCCCCTCCCAACCACATACACTCCTGGAAATGGAAAAAAGAACACATTGACACCGGTGTGTCAGACCCACCATACTTGCTCCGGACACTGCGAGAGGGCTGTACAAGCAATGATCACACGCACGGCACAGCGGACACACCAGGAACCGCGGTGTTGGCCGTCGAATGGCGCTAGCTGCGCAGCATTTGTGCACCGCCGCCGTCAGTGTCAGCCAGTTTGCCGTGGCATACGGAGCTCCATCGCAGTCTTTAACACTGGTAGCATGCCGCGACAGCGTGGACGTGAACCGTATGTGCAGTTGACGGACTTTGAGCGAGGGCGTATAGTGGGCATGCGGGAGGCCGGGTGGACGTACCGCCGAATTGCTCAACACGTGGGGCGTGAGGTCTCCACAGTACATCGATGTTGTCGCCAGTGGTCGGCGGAAGGTGCATGTGCCCGTCGACCTGGGACCGGACCGCAGCGACGCACGGATGCACGCCAAGACCGTAAGATCCTACGCAGTGCCGTAGGGGACCGCACCGCCACTTCCCAGCAAATTAGGGACACTGTTGCTCCTGGGGTATCGGCGAGGACCATTCGCAACCGTCTCCATGAAGCTGGGCTACGGTCCCGCACACCGTTAGGCCGTCTTCCGCTCACGCCCCAACATCGTGCAGCCCGCCTCCAGTGGTGTCGCGACAGGCGTGAATGGAGGGACGAATGGAGACGTGTCGTCTTCAGCGATGAGAGTCGCTTCTGCCTTGGTGCCAATGATGGTCGTATGCGTGTTTGGCGCCGTGCAGGTGAGCGCCACAATCAGGACTGCATACGACCGAGGCACACAGGGCCAACACCCGGCATCATGGTGTGGGGAGCGATCTCCTACACTGGCCGTACACCACTGGTGATCGTCGAGGGGACACTGAATAGTGCACGGTACATCCAAACCGTCATCGAACCCATCGTTCTACCATTCCTAGACCGGCAAGGGAACTTGCTGTTCCAACAGGACAATGCACGTCCGCATGTATCCCGTGCCACCCAACGTGCTCTAGAAGATGTAAGTCAACTACCCTGGCCAGCAAGATCTCCGGATCTGTCCCCCATTGAGCATGTTTGGGACTGGATGAAGTGTCGTCTCACGCGGTCTGCACGTCCAGCAGCGAACGCTGGTCCAACTGAGGCGCCAGGTGGAAATGGCATGGCAAGCCGTTCCACAGGACTACATCCAGCATCTCTACGATCGTCTCCATGGGAGAATAGCAGCCTGCATTGCTGCGAAAGGTGGATATACACTGTACTAGTGCCGACATTGTGCATGCTCTGTTGCCTGTGTCTATGTGCCTGTGGTTCTGTCAGTGTGATCATGTGATGTATCTGACCCCAGGAATGTGTCAATAAAGTTTCCCCTTCCTGGGACAATGAATTCACGGTGTTCTTATTTCAATTTCCAGGAGTGTATAAGTACTACAGGTGTGCGTCCATTCACATCTATCATCGTTATTCTGTACCATCCAACAGAGAAATATTACCAACTATAAAAGCTCCAGTAACTTCATCCAATAGGCAACTCAATAAGATTTTCACCGCATCCCTCTCCTACCATATATCAAAAACAAAATACCGCATGCCTGCAGGCATCGAGCACATGTGACGATCCTATTAAATATACACGTTTTGATCAACTGCACACCTCAGTTTAAAGTTTCACCACCTGTACTGTAGGACAATGATCGTATCCCGATGACTATACTGTAAGTCGCCAGAGATGCACCCTGTGACCCTGTCTCGTTGTTTGAAACATTAATTTTTCTGCTCTAACATGCTTTGTACACTGTCAAATATTTTCTTTATTTTTCCCCACCATGACTTCGACGTCTGTGTCAAGTTCTAAACCGACATTAACACAGCCTCTCGTAGGAAACTAGACCTCGCACAATGACATGATTGACATCAGCTGACGACGTGAGTACTGCTACCCAAGATAACGGGAGAGTGCTGTGCCACCCTGCCAAATCCCCCTTTGCGGGAAGTTTGAATTTTGGAGGTGAGATAGGTCAATTGCGACACCTCTAGACTTTGCACGGTGTAAATAAATTTTTTACTGTTGTTACTATAACACACACTCGATGATTTTAAATAAAATTCACTTACAAGATAACGAAATTGGAATAGCTTTACCACGTTTGCGTGGATTTCCAAACTACAGTCTGAATATGATTGCTATGTGTTCCATTTGGACTGATTCCTCATATTGCAGTCATGTACATGATCACTGTTTCGGTGCTAACATTCCTCAGAAGGTGTCGCCCCTCAACAAAACTGTTTCTCCAACTATAACAAGAGTTGTCAGTCAATCATTATGTGGTAACCGACAACGTGCCAGTGGACGGAAAAGACACCGCCGATCTACTGAAATAATAAGCATTACAATTGATTATATGAACAATTTTACCAATTCTAAATTAATTTCAACTCTGACCAGTAATGTGAGAGCATGTAACACGTGGCGGGTCCACACTCGAACGCTAACTCTGCTCTATTGCAGGTTCTGGAGGTCTTCTGCGACACACGCATGTTTACAGTCATACAGAAAACAGGGCAAACGCTCTTCAAATGTGTGGGTGACTGGATACAATCGAGTACTGTGCTATATTATGACTCCCGATCAGTGCATTTGGGCTAGGTGTTAGCGCCTGTACTAAATTTAAAACCAAGTCTAGAAAATAGAACGAGAGGTTATTACACAATCACATGGATAGAACTGCCATAAAATAGATAGAATTGCGAAAAGTGAGGGGGTAATAGGTATAAATTGACTGAATGTAAATGCTGCGAAATTGAGCAAGTACTTGCGCATCTTCTGGTTGGTGCAGAATAACTTGTATATGGGATCAAGTATGCTGCAGCAAGACGAATCCGAGAAAAAGTCGCCATGGAAGTGACGGGAAGCAGTCAATTTTGTCTGTTGAGGCAGTATTATAATGTATGTCTATTGAGGTCTCAGTGATACACACGAGTTGACTACTGTATTTGACAATCTTCAGGAAGACAGAGAACCATCTATCTATAAACTTAAATGCACCTGTGGTCACATGACATAGCCCGCATTCGACTCTCATACAGCCGCGTGCTTTGTATATGATTTAATGAACTATCTACTTGCAATCGTTCACTGTAAACCTATCCTGCATCAGATGACTCCCACCTCATGTGTGATAAAACGTGACACCTTCCTCTAAACGAGTTATGATTTATGTGATGTACTTCACCCCTCCCCTGTCGCATCTTGGGTTTAAAATCGAGACTTCAGCTTCATAACTAAGTTAGCGATAGGTGCTTGTGAGGTACTGCAACCCCCTGTTTATACGAGGGTCAGTCAAAAAGTAATGCCTCCTATTTTTTTTCTACGTTTAATTGTCAGGAAATTTAAATGCAATTACATAGGTTGAAAACCACAACATTGAGGATCATTTTGTCATTTTTCAATGTAATCTCCGCCCATCTCTACAGTTTTGGTCCATCTTTGAACAAGGGCATGTATCCCAGCACGGTAAAAATCACAGCTCTGCTTCCTAAGCCATTGACGCACGGATGTTTTGACGGCCTCCTCATCTTCAAAATGAATCCCACGATGAGCTTCTTTTAGTGGCCCGAACAGATGGAAGTCTGATGGTGCCAGGTCAGGGCTGTATGGGGGATGAGGCAAAACTTCCCATCCAATTTTGACAATCTCGTCAGAGGTGTGACGACTGGTGTGTGGTCTTGCATTGTCATGCAAAAGAAGAACATCTGCCATTGATTTTGTTGGGCGAACTCGCTGAAGACGTGCTTTAAGTTTTTTGAGGGTTGTGACGTATTGAACAGAATTTATTGTGCATCCCTGCTCCAAAAAATCAACCAGAATCACACCCTCTGTATCCCAGAAAACTGTTGCCATAACTTTCCCTGCCGATCGCACTGTTTTGAATTTTTTCTTCCTCGGCGAGCTTGTGTGACGCCACTCCATTGACTGCCTCTTTGATTCGGGTTCGAAAAAATGCACCCATGTTTCGTCCCCAGTCACAATTTTTTTCAGAAACTCATCTCCCTCCAAACGGAAGCGCTGCAAGTGTTGGGAGGCTATTGTTTTCCTTGCCTCTTTATTCTGATCGGTTAACATTCTTGGAACCCACCGTGCACAAACTTTTGAGTACCCCAATTGTTCAATAATCGTGATCACACTGCCTTTACTAAGAGAAATAATGCGACACACTTCATCTGCAGTCACCCGACGGTCACCACGAATGATGTCATCAACTTTCTGAATGTTGTGTGGAGTCACTGCACTCACCGGCCTGCCGCTCCGCTTTTCGTCAGTCAACGGTGTTTGCCCTTCAGCTTCCTTACAACGACGAACCCATCGTCTAACAGTGCTGACATCCACTGTCACAACACCATACACCTTCTTCAGTCTTTCATGAATGCGTATGGGCGTTTCACCTTCTGCATTCAAGAATTCAATCACACAACGCTGTCTCAAACGAACATCGATGTCGGCCATCTTACAAACTTCTGCTGTGCTGCCACCTGTTGACACAGAAAGTTACTACTGCAGTGGATTGCAGAAGAAGGTTTGAGGAATGGCGCCAAATTCAAAATTTTCACTTAACTTAATTTCTTTAAGTAGAAAAAAAATGGGAGGCATTACTTTTTGACCGACCCTCGTACATTTGCCTGACAGATGTGCTGTTTACAGAGTTAGTGGTAGAATGACTTGTTATTCGTGAGTGGAAATATTGGTTTAGAGGTAAATGTGTTCGGAAAGGTGATGAGTTTGTAACTATTTTTGCTCATAAAACTGGACTTTGTCTATTTTCGTGAAAAATAGGACATTTATTGTGATCGGAAATGTTTTGCTTTATTATAGGAGCGAAGTTGATGTTAAATAAATAATAATCGAACGGTGAACGGTGACTACCGTCCGGTCCTGCTCGAGCATACTACGCGACGTAAAAACAAAGTCTGTGAGCACAAGGCGTTGTGGGGCTGTACCAGCGATGATTTGTAGGTATTAGGGACGAACAGGATGCACTTGAAGGAGAAAGCGGGGCTTTCGCGGCGAGGCATTTCGGTGAGGCAGGTGCTGTGAGACTGTTAGCGTAGTAGCTCGATCGCATAGTTTGTGATTGTATATGGATGAGAAGGCAATCTTTTCAGACGAGGATCTCCCACCGGCTTTGGTTAGGGTGATATTTTAGTAGGCGTATGTAGTGAATTCTGACGTCAAACAGCGATAGATGGTATATGCTTGGAGCTAAAAGACTTTTTTGAACTCATCTTAGTCGAATAGCAGGATCTAGTGAGTTGAACGTTTTTCCCTTAGCTTGTAGGTGTAGTGTAGACATTGAGAGTTTTTATCGCTGATTTCAAGTGGTATATTGTTTTTCCCAAACAGGATAACACGATTAGTCAGTTTTTTGCGCAGTATTGCGGTTCTTGTGCAGTGCTACGCATATACTGTCTAACATTCTGCGTGGTGTCTGTTTGTTCTATATCGTGTCTCCCTACAACTTTCGCGCAACGACGGTCTGAGCGTGTTTTTTAGGGAATTGACCTGTTTGAACCTGGGACCTGTTGCTGGTAAGGAGACGCCAGACCACACATGACATATAGGGTTCAGAAGAGTTCAGTGAGACTGGCGATGATATAACCAAATACTTAATGATTTCAGCGTCAGCTCCACTGCACTCCCTGTAAAAGAATCTTAATACTAACTAAATTTAGTGGAAGGGGTTCAAGGCTTTCCTATTTTTTAGTTAGCTGGTAAAATAACGTCGAAAAAGCAGTTAAGTTTACCATTGAAAATTTTATTCTACTCACAAAACATTGTTTATAAATTGCACTGTTGATAAAAGGAAATGTTTTAATACAGGATTGTAAAAACCAACTGCATTCAACATAAATGTGAACGAATATTCCCTGAATGGGTTTCCAAGTTCTACAATGGATCGAAGGATGACCTATGCCATCTCACATCTATAATCTAGGTTTAAATTAAGTTTCACAAAAGAGAAAACTATCAAAATGGTCTACAGTGACCCTCAATTATCTTTAATTACTTATCTAACTTGTCGTAAATTACAGTGGCTGATGTGGCTTCTCAATAACTATATAACAGAAAAATCATCGCGTTTCAGATTTTTACTTCAAGTGGCAAATGTGAACACCATGAGCTTTAATTCACGATCGACACTAGTATCACGCAAAAAGGGGGTGTAACAGATGAGACTTCTGCAGTTCTGAGTGAAGCTTTATGCGCTGTTATGCGGCATCACGTGCGTTCATTACCTTGTCAGCGTTCGTCAGGGGGCGGCGGGCAGCACAGCTCCGCTCACCTCGCCGTCTCGGAAGCAACTCTCTCCTAACTTCTCCTTACTACAATTTACCAAAGTTGGTTTAAAAAAACTATCTGGCTGTGTTTTCAGCTGACCAATCAGGGTCTCAATGTTAACCTT
This sequence comes from Schistocerca nitens, assembly GCF_023898315.1. Lineage (NCBI taxonomy): Eukaryota > Metazoa > Arthropoda > Insecta > Orthoptera > Acrididae > Schistocerca > Schistocerca nitens. The sequence goes on from NC_064615.1 coordinate 510,454,101, forward strand.
AAGCTCCGCCTACAAAAATTCTGTCTATCCAATGGAGACGCAAAAAAGTCTCACGCTAAAACTTGCAGCTGGTGTGGTCCTTTTAGTGTTATCGTAAGATCTCTACTGTTCTTCTGGAGGGCTCTATCTTTTAACATGGGCTGGGGGTGATCCTGACGTAACAGAGACGCGAAAAAGTCTCACACTTAAACTTGCGGCTGGGGTGGTCCTAGCGGTTAGCTGGCGACGTGGGTGTCCGTCCCTTATCGTAGGGCCTTCCAGCGTAACACGGTTCTGCTCTCAGCTTCTGTTCTCGTTTCTCCCTCGGAACTGCATCTGTCTCACAGTGGGAAGGTATGACATGCATTTAGGCATTCTTGTGTTAGTCTGTGGCACTCCATTTGCTCACTCGTTACTCGTATTACTTTGGTTAATTTAATGTCACGATTTATTCGGAGCTATGTGACATACTACTGGATTTGCTTATCATGTCAGGGTTTTCATGGAAGGTGTTGGATTTGCCTGACACCTTACATATCACCACCCTTCGAACTTAATTAAAGGGAAAACATCCAACAAGATAATTTTTTATTCTTTGTTTTAATAAGGAGCAAATAAGTAAAATATAGTTATTCTTTTATTTTTATGAGGAGAAAATAAGTGGCATATAGTTTTAGTGTTTATTATGCCTAACTTTTGTTCTTTATATACTGTCCATTTCAGAACTAATGACTTATTTTTATCGATAGTGTATTTTTTACTTAAGTCCATAGTCAATGTCTGTTATTTTGTAGTTTACTAGCTGTCTGGTGTGCTCAACTTATTTAGTTTTTCACACGTTTCTTTTTCACAATTCCTACATCACATAATTTGATTTCACACAATCCTATGAATGTTTAAGCATGAGGTTGGCGAATGTTTTTTGCACAAAGGTGATGGACTTGAGCGAGATGGATGTGGGCAAGTATTTGATGTACAGCTTCGTTCGTCATTCCTTGTTGGCTTTGCAAGTGTGTGTTGCTGTTGTGGAGGTCCCATAATGGAATGGAGTTGTGAGTGCAGAATCTCGTGGTTTACTGGCTTTGAACGCGTGAAAGTCATCGTTATGTGTCGCTGAAAGCGGTCGTTTTTCGTTGTAATACTTCGCAGACGACTAGTTTACAATAGGATAGGGATTTGGGAAGGTATGTTGTCTACTCTTCACCCATCTTCTTTCTTGGTCTCAATCTTGCGAATCTTCAACTTCTGTTCTTCCTGCTTTTTCTCTGCTTCTTACTTGCTTCTTGGTTCTTCTCTGGGTGGGATATGGAAATATTTATTGATAACTAGTCGCTTTGAAGTTCTCATCTTAGTAACAGTTTGATAAATTGTTGGGCGTGTCATTTTTACTTTGTGGAAGTTTTCTTCAGTTTCGTGCATCAGCGTGCTGTTTAATAGCAGTAGTGTGACTTTTACACATATTTTTTTGCCAGTGGTGGCTTGCCTAAGCAGTCTTCTCGTCGGGCCGTTTTTTGCTCACTCCGCTGAGTCGGGGCATTCGGAGACTCTTTTGGCATTCGGTGTCCTGTCGTGTCTATGCAGGGTTCCGCCACTGTGAGGTTCCGTGTTCTGTCCCAGCAGGGTTCCGCCACCCTGTGGTTCAGCTTGGCAGCAGATTTATTTACTGGCCACTTCGGCTACAAGGGCCTTCTGTTTGCCTCGCTGTCCTTTCCCTTCTCTCGACGCTTCTGCCTTGTAGAAATCGTGTCTTGCTAATTACGTCCTTTCCTTTCTTGATACTTCTCGTGTTGCAACTTGTGGGTCGTTGCATCTCGTCCTTGCTGGAGTTTTTACAATGGTTCTTACAAAAAGTTTTACTTATAATCATCTAACATATGTCTACTACCTACATTATTTTACGCCTTCTTAAAAAGCTTTACAAATTTCGGCGCCCTTTCCATGTTACAATTCTAAGATATTTTGAGTCTTAACGTCTACAAGAAACCTCAAATTCGTTTTTTATTTTTTGTGTAGTGTCATGGTGTATAGCATTTTAGTATTTCATGCTGTTAGACTATCTACACTTTATCCCTTCACTTTAATCTATGGTACTATTCGTGTTATTTTTGTTTCTGTTTTTATTGAAACTACTTTCTTTTTCCCACCTTCCTCTCTCTTCATTCTTCTTTCTCCTGACGATCTTATCTGCAACATAATCTTGAAATATTGTGCTGATTATTTACCAGTAATAAAATTAATCTTCAAACTTTTTGATATGGCTCACATGGTGAAGTCCTAAGGTTTTGCCTGTTTTTGGGGTCATTAGTTCCACAGCATTATCATGAGCAATTCGGCTAATTATGACAGGTCCTTTGTATGCAGCATAAAACTTATGTATTTTGTGTTTCTGTTTGCTGAAGAGATGGTGTGTTTTTACAAATACTTTCTGGCCTACTGAGAATGTTCTTTTAATTGCTGTTCTATCTCCTCTTTCTTTTCTTTTAATGGCTGCCTTTCTGATGTTGGAGAGTGCTATTGCTATGACTTGTTTGTGCTGTCTACGTGGTACAATAGGAAATCTAACATTTTCTCTGGTTATGTTTGGGGGTTCAATGTTTTTAAGTACAGTAACTGGAGGTAGTAGTGTAGTGCTATGTGGCATTTCATTTATTACTTCTTGAAAATCTTTAAGGTATATATCCCAAGTGTTGTGTCTTTTGCCTGCATACAATCGGCATAAAGTGCCTATATCCTTCATAGATCATGCTGCTGGATTTACGCTAGGTTTGTACTTAGACATGTAGATGGGTTTTATTTTGTGTAGTTTTAACGTGTTCTGCCATTGCACTGATTTGTATTGTGGGCCATTATCCGAAATTATTCGTTCCACTCGACCTACTTGTCTGAGAAAATCTTGTCTAAATGCTTTACTTATAGTAAGACCTGTTGCCCCTTTTAATGGTGTCAAGGTAACATATTTAGGAGTAAGTTCCAAAACGACAAATATGAAGATATATCCATTTTTTGTGCGTGGGAGGGGCCCCATTAAATCTGTTGCAGCTATTTATTTTAATCTTTTAGGGATTATTGGAAACATAGGTGGTTTGGTTTGGAAAGTGACGTGTTTAGCCCTCATACATTTTTTGCATTTGACTAATACTGTTCTAATTCGTCTTTCCATATTAGGAAAATGGCTTGTTTGTTTTATTTTTAAAAAGCATTTCTTTGGTCCAAAGTGGCCATTACTTGGATGTGTATACCATATGTACTTATTAATTAGTTCATCTGGGATATAAATTAACCATTCATTCGTTGCAACATTTCGTCCAAAAAATAAAACATTGTTTTTTACGAGATCGTGCTGTCGAATGTCTGGAAAATCCTTACTTCTCCACTTGTGTTTGATTCCTAGTATTTCGGGATCCTTGTCCTGTTCTTTGCCTATGTTTTTCAATGCTGTCGTAATGTAGTTTTGGAAAGGTACTTGTTTCATATAGTACATTGTAAACTGGTCTTCTACTGCTTACATACCTATGTTATTGGATGCACCCTGTGGACAACGTGATAAAGCATCTGCTAATACATTCGCTGGTCCTGGTATGTGTGTAATACTGAAGTCAAATTCTTGTAGTATTAACAGCCATCTGGCTAACCTCCCATGAGTTAGTTTGGCGGATAACAGAAATTCTAATGCTTTGTGGTCAGTGTATACTTTTGTTTTTCTCCCAAATAGGAAGTATCGAAATCGTTGGAAGCCCCATACAATGGCCAATGCTTCCAGCTCCGTGACTGAATAGTTATTCTCGCTTTTTGTGAGTACCCGACTGGCAAATGCAATTGTTCTATATGATCTTAGCCCTGCCTGTTCGTATTCTTGGAATAAAACAACTCCTAAACCTGTTTTCGCGCTATCAGTGGCCATACAAAAATTTTGTGTTAGGTCAGGATATGCTAAAATTGGTGCTGTTGTTAGTGCGTTTTTCACTTTTAAAAATTCTTCATTGGCTTGTTGATCCCATACCCATGGCGTGTTTTTTCCAGTCAATGCACATAGGCGTGGTGTTGCGAGAGAGTTGATCCAAATAAATTTTTTATAGAATCCGGTGAGACCTAGAAATCCTCTGAGAGTTTTCTTATTATTTGGAGTACAGAATTCTTTGGTTGCCGTTAGTTTTTCTGGGTCGGGCATTACCCCTTTCTCGGAAATTATGTGTCCTAGAAATTTGACCTCTCGCCTTCCAAATTTGGATTTTGTTATATTTACTGTGACCCCATGCCCTTTCATGATCTGTGAAAACTGATTTAATGTGTCGTTGTGATGTTCCCAAGGGGGTTCTGCTATAATCACATCATCAACATAACAAGTAATTTTTTGTAAAATTTCAGGACTGAGTATAGTATTAAATCCCCTAATAAACGCTGCTGATGGTATGTTTAAACCAAATGGCAATCGTGTAAACTGGTAACATCTACCGAATACGATAAATGCTGTAAATTTTCTACATTCTGGGGCCAATTCTATTTGCCAGAAACTACTCCGTAAATCAATTGATGAAAATATCTTAGCACCGTGGAAGTTTTGTATCAATTCCTCTAATTTTTCTGGGCGATCTGTCTCAGTGATTATGATTGTGTTGATCTGTCTGGAATCAAGCACTAACCTGATGCTCCCATCTCGTTTTTGTACAATATGGAGCGGGCTGTTATATGTGGAGGTAGCTGTTTCAATAATATCGTCATCTAACATTTTAGTTATCTCCTGGAATACTTTATTCCTGTAGCTTAATGGGATTGTATAGGGTGGCACTCTAAATGGTTAGTGCTGTTTTACTTCAAACTTGTACTGAAAGTGTTTAATAATGCCAGTCTTAGGTAAAAATACCTCTGATTTATCTCGTAAAATACCCTCTAATTCTCTTTTACTGTGTTCCGAAATACCTTGAACTTCTTGCAATTTTTCGTCGATTTCTTTATGGACTTCTAACATGAGTTGAGGCGATTCCCCCTTTTGTGCATACCATTCTAATTCTTCATCCTCTTTATCTCTCGTCATTCTTAATTGTTTGTTTATAACTGGTATTTCTTCTAATTTTTGCTTTTGCTCAAAGAGAAGTGTGACATTCCCGAATGTTACGCTACCTTTCCCCATATCTATTATCGCTCGTCTCTCATTTAAAAAATCTGCACCTATAATCAAATCTACAGTTAGTTTAGGTATAATCACGAAGTTGGCTTCGATCTTTTGACCTTGACACGAAATAGTTAACCTTGTTTGTCTCGTAACTTCCACAGCATTGTTTCTAATAGGACCTCTTACTTTAATCTTACGTGTTTTTAGAACTGGCAATTCCTCATTGACATTACACTGCATGAATAAATTTTCTGAGATCACAGTCAGTTCACTTCCGCTATCAATTACAATATTGACTGGGATATGCTTTACCATGGTCTTCACAATTGGTTGAATTTGAAAGGGTTGGTTCTGTTCTTCTTCTTCTTGCATCAACGAATCCTCCACTGAATCATACATGAGTCTTTTTAGGAATTTCCGTTTTGAATTCGAACTTTCTGTAGGATAAGCTTCGACTGCTACTTCTCTCTCTTTTATTTCCTCTTCTCTTTTTCTTCCTTCATTTACGCTTTCTTCAACATCCTCTACTTTTTCCTCATCCTCGTCTATCTTCTCCTTCTTCGTCGCTACTACCACATAATCGCATCTAAATGCTCTAATTATCGCTTCATAACTTCCTTCATTATATACGTTGGGTTGTGTGCCCACTCGTAACTTATTTTCAACTTCTGTCGACTGCGCATTATCCTCACTGAATTCGCTTTCCCTGGTTTCCATCTCAAATAGCTCTGCAATACTCATTACTTCGTCCTTTCCTCCTACATTCGTTGTGCATGCCTCTGGTAATTCATCTTCCTCGTCAGTATTCTCCCAATTAATTTCGTCCCAACACGATATTGTTATTTTCTTGTCTTCGTTTTCATCTGGTCCCTGCGGATTTGTTTCTTCCCTCTTCTCTTCTCGTGATAAGATTTTTACTTCTCTTTTCAAGGTGCTGCAATTGTCCTGGGTCGGTGCGTCATTCTCTTTGGCATGGGCGCTTAGCTGTCAATTCGAACGTTTATCGGGGTTTGGTGGTCTTACCTCCACCTCTTCTATCTGTATTCTCTTTTCTTGTTCAGCTTGTTGATAGTGGTTTCTTTGTTGATAATTTGTCGGTCTATTGGTTCTCCAGTACCCGTTCCGGTTGTCGTTATTCCCTCTGTAATAGTTGTTGCCGTTCCTGGGTGAATTATAGTTATTGCCATATTCTCTTCTGAATCCATAACCGGTTCTTTGTTGAAATCTATTGTCGTTTCTTGGTGCGAAGTTATCACATAGTTCGTATTTATTGTTTCTTCGTACTGTGTCTTGTGGATTCCACTGCTTTTTGCTTTCGTTTTCACGTGCGCTTCGTCTTTTTCTTGCGTCATCTTCCGAAAATATGAACTCTAGTTCCCTTAGAATACCTTTAAATGCTTCGACGTCATTGCCTCCGCGACCTACTAATGATTGCTGGTATTTCAATGGTAGCTTCATCGCGCATAATTTAATCAACTCTCCGTCACTGTATGGTACATCTAAACATTCATTTTTCTTTGCCATTAATTCGAAAAATTTCACGGGGCTCTTCTCTCCTGAATTTTCAAAATATGGGTTCTGTAATAATTCGTACTTCACTCTGTTCTGTGCTTCGCTGGACCAATATCGTGAGAGAAACTTCTCTCTGAAATCTTCGTACGATCGGCATGTCGCTGCAACATTCTGCATGGTTTCTGCGACTATTCCTGACATGTGTGCACATATAAAGTCTAATTTGTGTGCTAGCGTCCAGTGTTCTGGTAATCCTACTCGGAATTGATCAATAAAAGTTCGTGGATGTAATGAGTTTGCTTCTCGAAAGTGTTGAAATTTTCTGACTGTGAGGAAATGATCGTTGTCGTACTTCGTCATAGTTCCATATGAAATTCGCGATTCTTCGCCACTTTTGTTTCTGATCATTTCTCCCGTCGTTCTTTCCGGTTGTGGTAGATCCATTGGATATTGTCCACTGTAACTTTCGCCTACCCTTGCGTAGTATCGTTGGAGTGGTACGCAATAATTTTCTTCCATCGGTTGTGAACGTGTAGCTGAATGCATTGCACTGTACTCTTCGCGACCTGGCTTTCCATTGTCAGGTATTGGTTCTGTATCTAGTCTGGCTAACCTTGCTGTTCATTGCACGATCCAAACTGTCTTGAAACATACATTTGTGGTTCCTCGTGTGTTTGTGATGACGTTTGTTCATCAAGAATTTCGAAACGTGTTTGTTGCTGTGCAGGCTGTCTGATTTCACGGATGTTACTTTCCGCCTGTGATTGGAATCGCAAATACGTAATATCTACATCTACATCTACATCTACATCCATACTCCGCAAGCCACCTGACGGTGTGTGGCGGAGGGTACCCTGAGTACCTCTATCGGTTCTCCCTTCTATTCCAGTCTCGTATTGTTCGTGGAAAGAAGGATTGTCTGTATGCTTCTGTGTGGGCTCTAATCTCTCTGATTTTATCCTCATGGTCTCTTCGCGAGATATATGTAGGAGGGAGCAATATACTGCTGGACTCTTCGGTGAAGGTATGTTCTCGAAACTTTAACAAAAGCCCGTACCGAGCTACTGAGCGTCTCTCCTGCAGAGTCTTCCACTGGAGTTTATCTATCATCTCCGTAACGCTTTCGCGATTACTAAATGATCCTGTAACGAAGCGCGCTGCTCTCCGTTGGATCTTCTCTATCTCTTCAATCAATCTGGTACGGATCCCACACCGCTGAGCAGTATTCAAGCAGTGGGCGAACAAGCGTACTGTAACGTACTTCCTTTGTTTTCGGATTGCATTTCCTTAGGATTCTTCCAATGAATCTCAGTCTGGCATCTGCTTTACCGACGATCAACTTTATATGATCATTCCATTTTAAATCACTCCTAATGCGTACTCCCAGATAATTTATGGAATTAACTGCTTCCAGTTGCTGACCTGCTATTTTGTAGCTAAATGATAAGGGATCTATCTTTCTATGTATTCGCAACACATTACACTTGTCTACATTGAGATTCAATTGCCATGCCCTGCACCATGCGTCAATTCACTGCAGATCCTCCTGCATTTCAGTACAATTTTCCATTGTTACAACCTCTCGATACACCACAGCATCATCTGCAAAAAGCCTCAGTGAACTTCCGATGTCATCCACCAGGTCATTTATGTATATTGTGAACAGCAACGGTCCCATGACACTCCCCTGTGGCATACCTGAAATCACTCTTACTTCGGAAGACTTCTCTCCATTGAGTATGACATGCTGCGTTCTCTCTCCATTGAGTATGACATGCTGCGTTCCGTTATCTAGGAACTCCTCAATCCAATCACACAATTGGTCTGATAGTCCATATGCTCTTACTTTGTTCATTAAACGACTATGGGGAACTGTATCGAACGCCTTGCGGAAGTCAAGAAACACGGCATCTACCTGTGAACCCGTGTCTATGGCCCTCTGAGTCTCGTGGACGAATAGCGCGAGCTGGGTTTCACACGACCGTCGTCGTTAATTGCTTGTTTTTCCGGTGCTGTTACAGATACGGATGTGGTTGCAGACTCTGTGCTTGTTCGATCCTGTTCACTACGCTCTTCAATGGTTTGCAACAACTCTGTTCGCAATTTCTGAAATTGTTGCTTCGTTTGCGCTTCTATTTTAACTATGCGGTTATCATATCTTTTCAGCGCTGCTTTTGTGATACGTTTGTGTAACACACTGTTTTCAACAACTTCACGCGCTGTACCTGCTGCTTGTCTAGTAATTTCGTTTATCTGTTTCTCTAGTTTCTTGACTTCTCCCTGGGTGTTGTTACATCATGTTTTGATCTCGTCCTGAATGTCACTACGCAATGTTTGTACGTCCGCTTGTACCTTGTCAGTGTCTGTTCTCAATTGATTGTGACCTGTTATTAACTTTTCCTATCACTTCTCGAGATTCTTTTGCCTCGTCTTCAATATGACTTAGGTGTACCTGAATGTTTTTGTTTTGTTCTTTAATCGCACGCATTTGTCTCGTGGTTTCTGCATTCTGAATTTGAATTTGGTTCGCTACGTCTTTATTTTGCCTTGTCATGGTTTGTTGTAATAATTCTGCCAGATTGGTGGGTCCTATTGCGTTTTCTTCCGACGTCCTATGCTCTGTGTTTTCGCCCAAGTGTTGGTTCGCAACCGATTGCATTGAACTGTGCTGTGACACGTTTCTGCTCGCATTCCTTGTACTCTGTGGTGAGGGAGCTCTGATTACTTGTACTATGTGTTCTACGTATTCAAGACGCAAGCTAGAATCCTCATCGACTGTCTCCCTACTTTCCTGCTCCTCTGTCGTATGCCGACTTACGTTTTCTATGCCTTGACGTGTATTATCCTCGTTATGGTGCGTTATATGTCCTATTTCTCGCGATACTGCATCGTCTGTTGTACTGTCCTCTATTCTCTGTCCATTTTTATGCTGGGTCTCTACCTCAATTCGGTCAAGGTCTCTATTTGCCATTGCTAATCTTTCCGAATCCCTTATTTTCTGTTTTAAAAGCAATTCACGCGCCCTACTTCGAGTCAACATGCGCTCATACGATCTCACGCGTTTCATAAACTTTTTGTTCACGCGTCTTGACACTTATTATACCCAAGACTGACAATCCATTCACTTACTTGTTGGGTCAGAACCAACTTGTCAACGATGTATACGCCACCTGTGCGCTTGCATTAAGGAGAAAACTTAATTCTAACAATTTTTAAAATTCATAACTTAATTATGCTATTGTCTCTGCTAGAATGTCTCACTATCTATCGCTGCAGCTACTGTTTACAACTATTTATGCCATTCAAAAAAATTTTTTTTATTACGAAAATTTTTAACAGGATATTTTTCTGACCTAGTTAGGCATGTGGTCGACCTTCAATCATGGTATTTTACCATCCTGGCAGGGTCGCCATTTTCTAACATTCTGTGTGGTGTCTGTTTGTTCTATATCGTGTCTCCCTACCACTTTCGCGCAACGGCACTCTGAGCATGTTTTTTAGGGAACTGACTAGTTTGAACCTGGGACCTGTTGCTGGTAAGGAGACGCCAGACCACACATGACATGTAGAGTTCAGAAGAGTTCAATGAGACTAGCGATGATATAACCAAGTACTTAATGATTTCAGCGTCAGCTCCACTGCACTCCCTGTAAAAGAATCTTAATACTAACTAAATTTAGTGGAAGGGGTTCAAGGCTTTCCTATTTTTAGTTAGCTGGTAAAATAACGTCGAAAAAGCAGTTAAGTTTACCATTGAAAATTTTATTCTACTCACAAAACATTGTTTGTGAATTGCCCTATTGATAAAAGGAAATGTTTTTATACAAGATGGTAAAAACCAACTGCATTCAACAAAAATGTGAACGAATATTCCCTGAATGGGTTTCCAAGTTCTACAGTGGATCGAAGGATGACCTATGCCATCTCACATCTATAATCTAGGTTTAAATTAAGTTTCACAAAAGAGAAAACTACCAAAATGGTCTACAGTGACCCTCAATTATCTTTAATTACTTATCTAACTTGTCGTAAATTACAGTGGCTGATGTGGCTTCTCAATAACTATATAACAGAAAAATCATCACGTTTCAGATTTTTGCTTCAAGTGGCAAATGTGAACACCATGAGCTTTAATTCACGATCGACACTAGTATTACGCAAAAAGGGGGTGTAACAGATGAGACTTCTGCAGTTCTGAGTGAAGCTTTATGCGCTGTTATGCGGCATCGCGTGCGTTCATTACCTTGTCGGTGTTCGTCAGGGGGCGACGGGCAGCACAGCTCCGCTCACCTCGCCGTCTCGGAAGCAACTCTCTCCTAACTTCTCCTTACTACAATTTACCGAAGTTGTTTTAAAAAAACTATCTAGCTGTGTTTTCATCTGACCAATCAGGGTCTCAATGTTAACCTTAAGCTCCGCCTACAAAAATTCTGTCTATCCAATGAGAAACGTTATACTTTTCGAAGTGGGGCAATGTTTTTAAAGTTTGCAACGTAACAGAGACGCGAAAAAGTCTCACGCTAAAGCTTGCAGCTGGTGTGGTCCTTTTAGTGTTATCGTAAGATCTATACTGTTCTTCTGGAGGGCTCTATCTTTTAACAAGGGCTGGGGGCGTGGTCCTGATGTAACAGACACGCGAAAAAGTCTCACACTAAAACTTGTGGCTGGGGTGGTCCTAGAGGTTAGCTGGCGACGTGGGTGTCCATCCCTTATCGTAGGGCCTTCCAGCTTAACACGGTTCTGCTCTCGGCTTCTGTTCTCGTTTCTCCCCTCGGAACTGCGTCTGTCTCACGGTGGGAAGGTATGACATGCATTTAGGCATTCTTGTGTTAGTCTGTGGTATTCCATTTGCTCACTCGTTACTCGTATTACTTTGGTTAATTTAATGTCACGATTTATTCGGAGCTATGTGACATACTACTGGATTTGCTAATCATGTCAGGGTTTTCATGGAAGGTGTTGGATTTGCCTGACACCTTACAACTGGTGTAATTAAAGCATGATAAGGTGAGTTGTATTGTTAGTTTTTGTGATTTTAAGCCGTCCTTATGCAGCGATATGCACATAGTTGTGTAATTAGGACCTATCTTTGTGATTAATTATGTAATTAGGATGGATATTTAGGTCAGTTTCCCGCATCTGGAAAGTTCCCACATGTTACGCTTTCTATCCAGTCGAATGGGGGTTCGAGTGGTTGATAAGTTTTACTTGCACTGAGTGTTTGTACATTGAATTATTTTCAGGTGTTTAAACGTTGTGAGCGTGTTTCCATGCATTATTTCAGTGATGTTCATGGTGTGTACTGGATTATTTCGGTTGGGTTGTTTGTGGGAGGAGACCGGACAGTGAGATCATCGGTCTCATCGGATTAGGGAAGGGCAGGGAAGGAAGTCGGCCGTGTCCTTTCAAAGGAACCCGCCCAGCATTTGCCTGGAGCGATGTAGGGAAATCACGGAAAACCTCAATCAGCATGGGGGTTGAACGCTGGTTTGAACCGTCATCCTCCCGAATGCGAGTCTAGTGTGCTAGCCACTGCGTGACGTCGTAGTTTACGAGTTGTTTGCGTCTCTACACATCAGTGTAATGCATTATTTAGGGGTACTTTCGAGATCTGTAAACTGTATATTGTGAGTCCAAGAACGTTAGGGTGAGTGTTTTGCATCAGCTAATAAATAAATTAGGTGATATCCGTAGCTAAATGAATGGTCCAAAAAATAAATAAAGCACACTCCTACCTCTATCCAGCGTCCCAGAACACGCTGATTCGTTATTCACACCTATTTTCCCTCCCTCCAGGCCATCGTAGGGTGAGAATTTTGTATCAGCGTAATAAACTAGGTGACATATGTCCCTCGATGTGTGTGGGAAATGTGGTTGGATAATCTTGAAACGTAGTTGAAAATACACTCCTGGAAATTGAAATAAGAACACCGTGAATTCATTGTCCCAGGAAGGGGAAACTTTATTGACACATTCCTGGGGTCAGATACATCACATGATCACACTGACAGAACCACAGGCACATAGACACAGGCAACAGAGCATGCACAATGTCGGCACTAGTACAGTGTATATCCACCTTTCGCAGCAATGCAGGCTGCTATTCTCCCATGGAGACGATCGTAGAGATGCTGGATGTAGTCCTGTGGAACGGCGTGCCATGCCATTTCCACCTGGCGCCTCAGTTGGACCAGCGTTCGTGCTGGACGTACAGACCGCGTGAGACGACGCTTCATCCAGTCCCAAACATGCTCAATGGGGGACAGATCCGGAGATCTTGCTGGCCAGGGTAGTTGACTTACACCTTCTAGAGCACGTTGGGTGGCACGGGATACATGCGGACGTGCATTGTCCTGTTGGAACAGCAAGTTCCCTTGCCGGTCTAGGAATGGTAGAATGATGGGTTCGATGATGGTTTGGATGTACCGTGCACTATTCAGTGTCCCCTCGACGATCACCAGTGGTGTACGGCCAGTGTAGGAGATCGCTCCCCACACCATGATGCCGGGTGTTGGCCCTGTGTGCCTCGGTCGTATGCAGTCCTGATTGTGGCGCTCACCTGCACGGCGCCAAACACGCATACGACCATCATTGGCACCAAGGCAGAAGCGACTCTCATCGCTGAAGACGACACGTCTCCATTCGTCCCTCCATTCACGCCTGTCGCGACACCACTGGAGGCGGGCTGCACGATGTGGGGGCGTGAGCGGAAGACGGCCTAACGGTGTGCGGGACCGTAGCCCAGCTTCATGGAGACGGTTGCGAATGGTCCTCGCCGATACCTCAGGAGCAACAGTGTCCCTAATTTGCTGGGAAGTGGCGGTGCGGTCCCCTACGGCACTGCGTAGGATCCTACGGTCTTGGCGTGCATCCGTGCGTCGCTGCGGTCCGGTCCCAGGTCGACGGGCACGTGCACCTTCCGCCGACCACTGGCGACAACATCGATGTACTGTGGAGACCTCACGCTCCACGTGTTGAGCAATTCGGCGGTACGTCCACCCGGCCTCCCGCATGCCCACTATACGCCCTCGCTCAAAGTCCGTCAACTGCACATACGGTTCACGTCCACGCTGTCGCGGCATGCTACCAGTGTTAAAGACTGCGATGGAGCTCCATTTGCCACGGCAAACTGGCTGACACTGACGGCGGCGGTGCACAAATGCTGCGCAGCTAGCGCCATTCGACGGCCAACACCGCGGTTCCTGGTGTGTCCGCTGTGCCGTGCGTGTGATCATTGCTTGTACAGCCCTCTCGCAGTGTCCGGAGCAAGTATGGTGGGTCTGACACACCGGTGTCAATGTGTTCTTTTTTCCATTTCCAGGAGTGTATGTTGTCAAAAGCGTAGCGAACCTCTTTTATTACCTATGTAAAGCTTTGTGGTACTTCGGCCTCACGTAACGCTAGCCCAGGTGGACCTGAGTTTTCTTAGAGATAGCTAGAATGTTTGCGTTCGGCTGACGTCAGTGAGTGTGAAAGTAGGCTAGTCGGCTGTCGATCGTATTATCAGCGCGTGACACACACATAGAGCCTGATGATAACGTGACATATCGCGAGGTGCAGCCTCTTGTGGTGGTAACATGACATTAATGCTGTAGATAAGAAATTTAAATAAATTATATTCAAATTGAATGTAAGCTCTTAGAATAAAATTGGTGAACATTTTCTAAGATGATGGCGAGCACACTTAATGGTGGTTCTGCATACAATTGTTTAAATAAAGATTTATGCCCATTGCATGTAATAAAGATATTAAAATACTAAGAAACTGATATCTCAACCTCTTGTTGTGGTAACACAACACTAATGCTGTAAGTAGATAATAAATTTAAACAAATTTAAATAAATTTAAACAAATTTATATATGTTTAAAGAAATTTATACAAATTTAAACCTATTTATATAAACTGCATTCGAATTAAATCAGCAGCCCCTAGTGGAGGTGACAGCATACCAACTCTGATCAACAAAATTTTCCAAGAAGATGGCTAACAAAATGGATGGAAAAGGTGGCTTAGGTTAGTGGAGGTAGCCTGAGTACCGTTTCTTTGCCGCCATTTTCTTAGGTTAGTAGAGGTAGCCCAACTGACCTATCTCCCCACCAAAATTCGAACTTCTGGTCACTTCCTAGGACGATATGACTTAACGTTAGTGGAGGTAGTCCAACTGCCATTTCTTTCCCACCATTTTCTTAGGTTAGTATAGGTAGCTCAATGGATCTATCTTCCCACCAAAATTAAAACTTCTCGTAAGTTCGTAGGATGGGGTGACTTAGGTTATTGGAGGTAGCCCAATTGACCTATCTTCCTGCCATTTTTGGATAACGGCACTCCCATCATCAGCTGAGGTCAATTGCGTCATCAGCTGACGTCACGTTTATGTGTCACGGCCGCCATCTTGGATTTGGGGTGACGCCGCTTCTAGGGTGACCTATTTGTGGTGATGCCCGCCCTGGGTTGACACCCTTGTTGCCCTACTACTGTCGTGATTATCATTATGACGAACATTGATTCAAATGGCTCTAAGCACTATGGGACTTAACATCTGAGGTCATCAGTCCCCTAGAGTTAGAACTACTTAAACCTAACTAACCTAAGGACATCACACACATCCATGCCCGAGGCAGGATTCGAACCTGCGACCGTAGCAGCAGTGCGGTTCCGGACTGAATCGCCTAGAACCGCTCGGCCACAGTGGCCGGCGACGAACATTGAGTTTCCGGCATTGTTCGTCTGTGGAGGTTGGTCATCCACGCCTTCCACAGTCTGTATTGTCTCGTTTTGTAGCCTTTGTGGTCTCGACTCGGAAACAGATTGATTCCAACCCTGATTTCCGTTCGGTGGATTATTATTCTGTGGACAGTTTTGTCTCGATTGGTACGGTACCATGGTCCTGCGTGATGACCACTGTGCGCATGTTACCCATTCCTACCATTCTGGTAACGAGGGGGAGCCTATTATTTTGGTTTCTACGCTGGAATCCATCGCCGTTATGAGCTTGTTGATTTCTGTTTACGTTTTGCTGTTTGTCTTGTGCGGGAGATGTCGCACTGTTGCGTGTAGCGCCATTCGGGCCATTGTTGTTATGGCTGCAGGAATGCACTGTTGACGCGCATCGTTCCCTTTCGTGTATCCCGTGTCGTCACGGATTAATTCTAACGCATCTACAACAGGCAGAAGACACTCAATGTCATCTTCCAGCACGTGGATTGACTTTTCACTTATGTTCACAGGTAATTTGCATTTTAGTATTCTGATCTTATCCCTGGGTGCGAAGGGATTATCCCAGTATCGCGTCTTATTAATTTACCGCTCGAATTATTTTCGAAGTCTCCGTTGCTTAGTGTGGCACATTTCAGGATTGAAAACTTTCCATCATAGGTGGGCCTGTTTCTGCGGTGAACGTACTTGACCAAGAACGCTTGCTCGAACCGCTCGTATGTAGTATATTGTTCATCTGTTACTTTGGCTCACAGTGCATATTCGCCTTGCATGTAAGCTGCCTGAATAAATATTCAGATTTTGCATTTAACTCAATAGTTATGTTTTCTGAGATCTTTGCAGCCAAGTCGGCACTTTGCTCTGTAGTAATCTCAATCAACACATTTGCTAACTTTTGGTATAAGTCGTGATGCAATCGGTTGCTCAATTTGGGCAGTTGCTTCACTCGTTTCTGGTTGCATACTCCCCGACACAAATATGTTGGAAACATTTGTGACTCTCGTTTCCGAACCGTCCGTTTTGCAATCCGTGCACCCTATTATTGGATCGGCAGCATTGTCGCCATCGACATGCGTTTGTCTTTGTGTTTCATCTTCAGTATTAATGTTGGAAAATTTCCGTATTTCGGCATTTACAATAGAAATGACATTAAAACTGATATTAAAAATGGTGATGAAATTAAACTGCGTAATGACAAAGTACAGATGTCTAAATATTATGCGCAGCTGCAATAATGTTAAACTGCAAAGACAAAATGGATATCTGAAGGGCAGAGCGAAACATTAGAAAAATAAGTATGCCACCTTGTCACGGTGTAGTGAAAAGGCAGATATGTGTGTCAGCTTTTGGCAACAATGAAAATTGACTTTATGAAGAAAAGTAACACTTATTACACAATTTCTTCAAAAATATACCAAAACATGAGGTACTGAGCAACTGCTTAAAGCCATGAAACATGTAAAACAGGCAAAGTGCGTTGATGTCCCTCACCTTTTTCACAGATGTGTAATTTTGAAAGTCCAGAATTTTACAGTACTCGTTTTTCCTTTATTGTCGGCCAAGCAGCTTCTAATAAACGGTCCGGTTTCTTCCAATTATAAAAATTTTTCACCATTTCGGCTCTCGAAATTTGGTACATGAAACATAGAACACAGTACAGATTAGTACAATAGAAATTTTGTCAGGCCTCACACTGAGTGTCAGAATGACACGTTGCAACCCTTAAATTCAAAACCTTAGATTCAAAAACACTAATTTCAAGATGAACATAAACAAAAGCAAAACGAGGATAATGGAATGTAGTCGAATTAAATCGAATGATCCTGAGGAAATTAGATTAGGAAATGAGACACTTTAAGTAGTAGATGAGTTTTGCTATTTCGGGAGCAAAATAACTGACGATGGCCGAAGTAGAGAGGATATAAAATGTAGACTGCAATGGCAAGGAAAGCGTTTCTGAAGAAGAGAAATTTGTTAAAATCGAGTATAGATTTAAGTGTCACGAAGTCTTCTCTGAAAGTATTTGCATGGAGTATAGCCATGTACGAAGTGAAACACGGACGATAAATAGTTTAGACAAGAAGAGAATAGAAGCTTTCGAAATGTGGTGCTACAGAAAAATGCTGAAATTAGATGGGTAGCTAATGGGTAACTAATGAGGAGGTACTGAATAGAATTGGTGAGAAGAATAATTTATGGCACAATTTGACTATGAGAAGGGATCAGTAGGTAGGACAAAAAAGGGATCACCAATTTAGTATTGGAGGGTAGCGTGGAGGGTAAAAATCGTAGGGGGAGACCAAGAGGTGAATACGCAGATTCAGAAGGCTGTAGGCTTCAGTAGTTACTCAGACATGAAGAAGCTTGCACAGGATACAGTAGCATGGAGAGCTAGATTTAACCACTGGACTGAAGACCACAACAACACATATAAAGAAAGGGGTAGGTGTCACCAGATGGTGGTTGGGCATATTGTCGTCCACAGTATGTATGGCACATCGTGGTAATACAGCCAAGCTTCGTACCGAGTTTGGCATGAAGCTGGGAACGCAACATATACGGAAAATCAACCACCACCAAAAACTTTTAACTCTCCATCGGGTCTTGTGCGACTGGTGCAGGCCGCTCAACGACGTCATTTTTACAAGACAAATGACCGAATCGTTCTCTACACAGCTTGGATGAAAATCTTGCAAGATACAAATAAAATGACAGGTCCAAGTATATCAGGGACGTGTAACGTAAGATGCAATGAAGAGTAATTACTGGACACGAAAAGTGTTCGGTCATTAATGTTCATCAACAATGCGCTGTTGACGCCTCTGTTCTAGCCGCATTCCTCTGAAAACACATCATACAAATTAAAAATCATACAAAAGTGACATGGTTTTTGTTATAAATTAAAGGCAGAGTAACTTTAACTTCATACTATATTAAGAAAACCTAAGAGTCATTTACATAATAATCTTTACAATCAGCACAGCAGACTCCAACGATTAGATGTGAAGTTTTAGGAGTCTACACATTCACGTAAATGCGCAAATTTAAAGAGTACAGGTACAACATCGTTTACAGAATTATTTCACAAACGGTTCATACATACAAAAGAGGATGAAATAAAAAGTAATAATACAAAGTTCACAGTACTGGAACCCCTTTTTTTACGAATCAAGCACTGAAGAAACTGATAAGTATAGTCCAAAAAAGAGTGTCTTTGTGGTATCCTGAGGATAATAATAACATAATCAGGATGTAATTTGGAATCTGTGGACTGAAATCGCAGATGTATTGGAAACCACAAAAAGGCAAAACCTTTACTGGAAATTTTAGTCATAGATTATAGCCTCAAAAAAATAGTTTGTTAAATGAGAGGGGTGGTGTATCTTGCGTACTTGGAGGATTTGGGTAACGAGCACGATGTTCGTGATGTGTAATGACTTGACCGTTACCGATTTACATAAACAATATTTATTTATACACATTATACGGACAGATACAACTTAAACACTTGGTGTCGCAGAACACACTGCCCATGGTCCAGAGATACTGTTTTTTGCAATGATATTCAAGTCACGGAGTGCTGTAGTTGTGTTGCAGTGTGGTACTGGTCGTCTCTGGAGTTTCTGTCTGGTTCGAACTCATATAGATGTCTTGGTCGGTGCAGCGGTCTGTCTGTTCGTGACGTCAGTACTGGCTAAGTAGGTGGTACTGGAGGTGCCATCGTTAGATCACCTGCTCGTGGTTCTATGTGATCGTGTGGTGTGGCTGTAGGCTGATTCTGGTCCGGTTTTCCATGTTGTGGTCTGGGGCTGACACATGTAGGATGCCATCCCTGGATAGCGTAGATAACAGTTCAACTGTGTCGACTGACTGTGGTATCAGTGTGCAATGGTACAAAGATCGCAACATCGTTCTGTTGTCGACCTGTCGATCTTCGTACGTGGCAGATACCAGGATCATCGTGTCATGTAGAGACACTGTGATATCTTCTGGAAGGAAGTGCTTGACATCGACTGTGGCGGAAAATGGGATTGTGTCGTGGCGTGAGGTCAAAAAGTCGGTATTGTTCCGCGGAATCTCCACTGAAGTCCATGCTGGCTTCAGTCTATTGACGAACACAGTAGTGGGTTCGCCGGCTAGCATGATTTCGAATGTATTGAGTCCCGATCTTAGTACTTTAAATGGTACACTGTACGCTGGGTGCAGCACTGGCTTGACAGCATCTGTGCATAGCATCATATGAGTGAAAATCTGTAGATTTTTGTGCACAAATACACTGGGTGTTGTGTGGTGCGATGGCGGTGGGACTCTGATGCTGCGTATCCATTCTCTGACCCGTCGTACGAGGTCTGGGAGTCCTCGTTCCCTTCGTCCGTTGTCTGTGTGACAAATCCTGCCAGGAGGCTAATTGCTTTGCCATAGGGGATCTCTGCCAGCGAGGTGTCGAGGTCCTCTCTGTGGGCCGCTCTGATACCCAGCTGCACCCAGAGTAGGGCCTCTGACCATTCTTGGCATATCAATGATGCTGTCAGTGTTTGGTGCCAATGTCCCACTAGGCCATTTAACTGTAGATGGCAGGCTGTGGTATGGAATCAGTGGCAGCCGCAGAGGCGGCACAGTTCCGTAAACAGTGTCGATTCGAATTGTCTGCCCTGATCGGTTGTTAGCGATTCAGGGCAGCAAAATCTCGCTATCCATAGGTCGATGAACGATTTCGTCGCTGTCTCCACTGATATGTCCCTGAGAGGAGCCGCCTGCACCCACCAAGTCGTGCTGTCGATGACAGAGGATATAACGAAATCCTTTAGATTCGGGTAGTGGCCCACTAAATCTACATGTGCGTGGCAAAAACGGCCCCTTGGGACGGGAAAGCTCCCTAACGGCGGCTGGTTGCGTCGCCCTGTCTTCGCCCTCTGGCAAAGAATGCACACTCGTGTCCAAGTGGCACAATCCCTCTTCATATTAAGCCACACATAATGCTCCGAAACTAGTTTCATGGTGGGGCGCACTCCGAGGTAAGCTAAGTTATGGAGCTCGTCTAATATTGTTCAGTGATAGTTGACAAGGACGGAAGTTTGGTGCCTCCCCATTGACATGTCGCACCAAAATAGATTGTTAGTTCCGAGCACTGTGAATTGTCATAGTTGTAATCCTGTGTCGCTGCCTGACAAGAGTCATTCCAGGTCCATATCTGGTGCCTGTGCGTCCGCGAGATTATCGATATCCACTTGAGTGGTCACGGCCGCTAGACAGGACAGGTAGTTTGCAACCATATTGTCTGCTCCGCACACGTGGTGAACGTCTGTGTGGTCTTGGCAGACGGATTCTTTACTGAGTCAGCTAATGGTTGATGGTCTGTATAGATAGTAAGTGGTCTGCGTTCAATATTGTCGTGGAAGTAGCATACCGCTTCGTATATGGCCAGTGGTTTGCAGTCAAAGGTCGACCACCTCCTTTGAGAGTTTGTCAGTTTCCTTGAGGAAAAACAGAGAGGTTGTGTCATCCCTGGCACTTCCTGCTGTAAATACAGCGGCTTATCGCTCAATCGCTCACGTCTGATGTAATAAGATAAGATGAGCATCCAGTGAAGGTAGTGTGTGACAATGTCGGATAATTGAGCTTTAATGTTGTCAAATGCCGTGTGCATCTTGGCTGTCCATGTTAGCTTCCTCTTCCCCTCTGTATTTTTCCCCTGTAGAGCTTCTGTGATGGGAAGTAGAGTTTAAGCTGCATGTGGTAGGTGTAATCGGTAGAAATTGACAACGCAGATAAATTTACATAGTTATTCGTACTTTGTGGGAGGGGACCAGTTAGTAATCTGCTCAATTTTGCCCTGTGTGGTCCGTATGCCTGTTGCGTCGATTAGGTGGCCGACGAACGTGATGCAAGGCTGTCGCAGTTGGTATTTGTCAGTAATAATTTCCACCCTGTGTTGTGACAGCTTGTCGTTACTCAATGCAGGTGTCGTTCCTGTTCCTCTGTGGGTTTTGACAATATAATTAAATCGTCTAAATAGTAGTAACAGTGTTGCACATTGAAAAGCAACCCATCAATGAATATTTGCCACGTCTGTGCGGCATTTTTCAACCCAAACGCCATGAATAAGAATTCATATAAACCGAATGGAGTGATAATGGCCGTTTTGTGAACGTCCTCCAGGGCCATAGATACACTCCTGGAAATTGAAATAAGAACACCGTGAATTCATTGTCCCAGGAAGGGGAAACTTTATTGACACACTCCTGGGGTCAGATACATCACATGATCACACTGACAGAACCACACGAATAGACACAGGCAACAGAGCATGCACAATGTCGGCACTAGTACAGTGTATATCCACCTTTCGCAGCAATGCAGGCTGCTATTCTCCCATGGAGACGATCGTAGAGATGCTGGATGTAGTCCTGTGGAATGGCTTGCCATGCCATTTCCACCTGGCGCCTCAGTTGGACCAGCGTTCGTGCTGGACGTGCAGACCGCGTGAGACGACGCTTCATCCAGTCCCAAACATGCTCAATGGGGGACAGATCCGGAGATCTTGCTGGCCAGGGTAGTTGACTTACACCTTCTAGAGCACGTTGGGTGGCACAGGATACATGCGGACGTGCATTGTCCTGTTGGAACAGCAAGTTCCCTTGCCGGTCTAGGAATGGTAGAACGATGGGTTCGATGACGGTTTGGATGTACCGTGCACTATTCAGTGTCCCCTCGACGATCACCAGTGGTGTACGGCCAGTGTAGGAGATCGCTCCCCACACCATGATGCCGGGTGTTGGCCCTGTGTGCCTCGGTCGTATGCAGTCCTGATTGTGGCGCTCACCTGCACGGCGCCAAACACGCATACGACCATCATTGGCACCAAGGCAGAACCGACTCTCATCGCTGAAGACGACACGTCTCCATTCGTCCCTCCATTCACGCCTGTCGCGACACCACTGGAGGCGGGCTGCACGATGTTGGGGCGTGAGCGGAAGACGGCCTAACGGTGTGCGGGACCGTAGCCCAGCTTCATGGAGACGGTTGCGAATGGTCCTCGCCGATACCCCAGGAGCAACAGTGTCCCTAATTTGCTGGGAAGTGGCGGTGCGGTCCCCTACGGCACTGCGTAGGATCCTACGGTCTTGGCGTGCATCCGTGCGTCGCTGCGGTCCGGTCCCAGGTCGACGGGCACGTGCACCTTCCGCCGACCACTGGCGACAACATCGATGTACTGTGGAGACCTCACGCCCCACGTGTTGAGCAATTCGGCGGTACGTCCACCCGGCCTCCCGCATGCCCACTATACGCCCTCGCTCAAAGTCCGTCAACTGCACATACGGTTCACGTCTACGCTGTCGCGGCATGCTACCAGTGTTAAAGACTGCGATGGAGCTCCGTATGCCATGGCAAACTGGCTGACGCTGACGGCGGTGGTGCACAAATGCTGCGCAGCTAGCGCCATTCGACGGCCAACACCGCGGTTCCTGGTGTGTCCACTGTGCCGTGCGTGTGATCATTGCTTGTACAGCCCTCTCGCAGTGTCCGGAGCAAGTGTGTGGGTCTGACACACCGGTGTCAATGTGTTCTTTTTTCCATTTCCAGGAGTGTATTTGGGAGTACGCTCTTTTACAGTCTAGTACGCTAAAGATGGTTGCCCCTGCCAACTCGTGTGTGAAATCTTGAGTATTTGGGACCGGGTAGCTATCTATAAACGTTATGGCGTTGAGTTACCGGTAGTCGCTGCAGAGGCGCCATGTACCATCTTTCTTTGGCCTTGTAGTGATAGATGATGCCCATTCACTGTGCAAAGGTCTGATTATTCTGTCCTGGTGAAATTTTTCAATGACTGCCTTGGCCATCTTGAGATTCTGAGGGGCTAGGCGCTGGAGGCGGTGGCATAGTGGTTGTACAGTTATCCTGTGGCTCCCGAATGCGCCAGACCATGTAGTTGCTGCCAGATTCGTTGCAGTTGGCTGTCCAGTTCGTGATGGTGGCTGAGTAGCTGGTCGTTCTCTGTACATGTTTTGTTGTTCTCCTTGTAGTTGTTCTCATAGGCCATGGTCTTTTCATGGAGTTTGTCACACAGTGTTTCACACTGTAATGCAAGATCTGCTGTGGTCTCCATGTCTAGAGGTGGGGAGGGAGGGTTGGTGGTGGATGGCAGACTGTGACTGTAGATGCCCCCTACAGTGTGTAGTCCGTCACCTTATAATAACAGAGCTCTGGTGAGATGAGGCTGTAATGACAGAGGAAGTCTGTTCTGAGTACTGGTTCCACCATTTTGGCCACAAAGGACGTCCATGGACGTGGTGTGTGGCCATCTAGCCAGAGCATTCCAGAGGTTGTCCCCATTATCGATATTATTGAATCATTTGCCGCTCAGAGTTGTATGATTGAGGGCTTGCAATCTTCTGTGGTGAGATGTGGGGGTACCGTGCTGATGTCTGTGCCCCTATCGACTAGCAGGTACTGGTGTAGCCAGCAGTCATAAACAAACAGTCTTGCGCCGTCTGCCTGTTGTGTGGCATGTTATGTGCTTTGGTATCTCTAGTAGGAAGGCAGATTGTTGTAGGGAGCGGGTTGGTGTGCCTAGGCCAGTCCGCCGGTGTAGTTTGGGTAGCCACATGGCTGTCGCCAGCAGCATGCATCAATGCTGAATCGCGCGTGAAACCAGCAGTCGTTTATCGTTTTGTTTTGGCTGGGCTGTGTTGTGGTTCAAATGGTTCAAATGGCTCTAAGCCCTATGGGACTTCACAGTGGAGGTCATCAGTCCCCTAGAACTTAGAACTACTTAAACCTTACTAACCTAAGGACATCACACATGTCCATGCCCGAGGCAGGATTCTAACCTGCGACCGTAGCGGTTGCGCGGTTCCAGACTGAAGCGCCTGGAACCCCTCGGCCACCACGGCCGGTGGTGTTGTGGTGGCCCAGATGTTGACCGTCTCCCTTGTTTGTTTTTTTTTCCTGCAGGAGCTGGGTCTGAGCGCCGTGATTGTTGCGGCGATGCAGCGGTCGCGGCCTGCAAGGCGGCTGGGGTCCAGTTGTGGGGGAGGAGGACGTTGCCCAGGGACTGTGCATAGTGTTTTGTGCTGTGTCTGCCGCTCTTGCCGTCCTTGTCTGTTATGCCCCATATCCATCACTGGCATGACAGTTGTAGATACGTGTCCTGGCACTGATCAGTGTCCGGTGGCATGCGAGCACCAGCATCGGCCAGTTGTAGGCACGTTTCCAATGGTGTGTCCGCATGTACTAGAAGTGATGACTGTATTTGCTCTGGGAGCTTCAGTAACCACAATGATGATATTTTCATACGCAGTTTGCACCATAATGCTGATGGTGTGTCATTGCCCAGCATCGTCTCATTTATGGCGAAGTGCAGTTGTTGCTCTGGCGTGCGTGATAATCGTTGCAATATTGGTGACTTCACTGTCTGATACTTGTGCGCAGCTGGAGTGTTTAGCAGTAGATCACTGCCGAGATCTGCTTATTCACCTAGACAGTTGAGAAGTATTAACTGCTTGCTCTAGTCGTGTTCAATCCCAGCTGTCCTCATCATAAATTTGCATAAAGCAAACCACACTTCTGGTGAGTCTGGGTGAATGGGCAGCAGGTGGAGTTTGATAGATGGTGGGTAGTTCCTGTTGTGTTCATTTTGTGTTTGTTCCAGTGTATTGTCGCTGTGCAGTAGTTGCATGGCGTTGTTCAGACCAACTGTAGTGGCCTGATGAGGTATGGCCACTGTTTGTTGCACTTGTCAGAACGATGTAGTGCAATATTCTCGTTGGAGCTGTGGTCTGGCGTGTGGCGCAGCTAGCCAGGCGGCGACGTCACGCCCATGGAGTGGTGAGTGTCATGGCAAGGCTGATATCTCTGTGCCATCACCCGTGAGATGTATAGAGGCATCTGCAGACTGCGGAGAAAAATAGTTCTGTTGGATATCACAGTTTTCTGGTGATGTTAGTCCGTGTGTCCACTGTGACCCTGTTCCGTTAGTTGCGTCATGGACATTCCAGTTGCTGATGTGGTGTTGGTGTAACAAAATAGCACATGGTGGGTGTTGTAGCAAGTACGTCCGTGTTAATACTATCACACCCATTGGTTGTAACGCGTGTCGCGGTAGATGGGATTAAGTCACGTTCGTTCAGAGGCCATCATGCCACTGGAGGTCTGTGCAGCGTGCCCATAGGATTGGCGGCGTGACGTGTAATCATCATCAGCTGGATAAATTCGTGGTAGATCGTCGGCCCACTTGGTATGGGGTTCACTGTAGGCATGGTGGTGTATCTGGCTCGAACTTGACGCCCTTCATTGTCAGTGTGGATGGTATAGCAGTCAGGCTGTAATTCTGATATCCATCTTACGGTCGAACTGCTGCTGATGCATCTGTTGTTGCATCCTGGTAGCTATTGATGTGTGGTCGTTGTAAAATGGTCATGTTGCATCCATACCAGCACACAGCAGGCATCAGCGTATCCCAGTTCGAGCTGGGATGTGGTGAGTGGTGCATCTGGCGAGCCCGTGACGTCACGCCCGAGATGTACCGTGGTATGTGGCGCGGCTGCCATGATGGCACCCACCTGATATGTGACAGCAAAAGCCGTTTGCAGAAATTTTCCATTCTGTTCAAAATCACTGTTAACCAGCATTATCTAACTGTGAGAGCACCAAATACACTGACCTGCATGTTGGTTTGTTGTCACTGATTGTTTGGCCTTTGTTATGTCACTGAGGTTGGTGTCTTAATTAGCCTGTCAATGCCTGACATCTCAATAATGGCAGAGTCACTCGGCTGATAGGGAGACTTATGAGTAGCATTAATACTAGCTGGATGTATATCAATTGGAATACTGCACTCGTGAATGGCGCGGGCGGCAGGGTAACGCCATTGTTCATTACCGCCGATCGTCGTTGTCCCTTCGTTATGTAGTCTAACAATGTTAGCGTCCACATAAGCACTCTTAGTACTATTTTCAGTGTTCGTTAAAGACACTGTGGCTGATGCAATTTCAATATCATAGTCCTTATGTGTGTGCTGATGACACAATGGTTGCATTGTTGTGTGGGTATTAAACACAAAAATATTGCAATTTCCGTCTTGTAGCCGCGAGAAGTCGTTAGATAAACACTCACAACACTTGCTATCGTTGACTGTAGCTGGCTGACCATCGACGTGTGTAGGATCCACGTTGGCAAGGTGTTGGATTCTCACGTAGGGTGCAGGTGTAGCAACGTGTCACACGAAAATGTCGCGACGCGATTGTCAAAAATTTGGGGTTACTAATGTAGGATTTGGGTAATGAACACGATGGTTGGTTGGTTGGTTGGTTTTGGGGAAGGAGACCAGACAACGTGGTCATCGGTCTCATCGGATTAGGGAAGGATGGGGAAGGAAGTCGGCCGTGCCCTTTCAGAGGAACCATCCCGGCATTTGCCTGGAGTGATGTAGGGAAATCACGGAAAACCTAAATCAGGATGGCCGGACGCGGGATTGAACCGTCGTCCTCCCGAATGCGAGTCCAGTGAACACGATGTTCATGATCTGTAATGACTGTCAACGTTACTGATTCACATACACAATATTTATTTATACACATTATATGGACAGACACAACCTAAACACTTGACGTCTCAGAACATACTGCCCAATGTCCAGAGATACTATTTTTTGCAGAGATATTCTTGGGGACGGAAGTCCATAGAGCTTGTATCCCCACATATTTGTTGCTACTGTACTGAGCCTTTTTTGTGGTAGGTTGGTATTTGTTGTCTACAAATTATTTTTACTGCTTACTGGTGTTTTAATGCCAATAGAGTAGCGATTTCATTAATATAAGGTAGTATGCAAATGTGATTGTATGATATTTTTGGGAACTGATGACCTCAGATGTTAAGTCCTATAGTGCTTCGAGCCATTTGAACCATTTTGAATGATATTTTTTTTTTTGCACTTTTTAGTGCTTTAGGTGTTCAGAGTAAGTTATGCTAAACTTCGTGCTTGTCTTTTACAGGAGTGATGAATAACAGTAATTGAAGGTTAATTGACCTACGTATGCACAACTTTAAATAAATACAGCGAAACAAAGTATTTATAGCTTGCTTTTCAAGGTCACTACGAGTTATTTCGAGTACATAACTGAAATTTTTCTCCTGCCCACTGTTATATTTGTAAAAGTTGCCTGGTTATTCCAATAAATGAGGACAGAATGTACAGTACCCACCACGTTGTTTTCGAGAGAGAAACCCTCATTCATATGCATGCAGCGTGTTTTTAATAGCAAAACCCACTATGTAGCACTTGTCTCCAAGCACAGAGGCCTCGTGGTATCCATCCCACCCTAACCTACGACACAATAACAGATTCTAACCTAACCTAACCTTCACCCCCTGCAAAAAACTGATGAATGAGATCGGACGCTATGTGGTCATGATGTGGCTGTCCGCCCCAATAACTGAATGGTCAGCGTGACGGATTGCCGTCCTACAGGCCAGGGTTCGATTGCCGACTGGGTTGGAGATGTTTTTTTTCGTTCGGGGACTGGGTGTTGTGTTGTCTTCATCATCATTTCATCCCCATCCGGCGCGCAGGTCACCCAATGTGGCGTCGAATGTAATGAGACCTGCCCAAGGCGGCCGGACCTGCCCTACAAGGGGCCTCCGGGCCAATGACGGCAAACGCACATTTCCATGATGTGGCCGATGTCATCGGACGACCTCTGGCGGTGGTGTCTGACGACCTTTGTCGGTGCCTCTGTGAAAGCAGTCTGAGCTGTTGAAAGAACTGAACTGGTATACTGTTGAAAATAAATGAAAACTATCCCGAGAAAGTCTGTTAACACATTTTCAAGTACTGGCTTTAAATGATGACACTAGGTATATGCTACAACCCCTTATGTATCACTCCCATAGGGATCATGAGGATAATATGAGATTAATTACAGTATGCACAGAGGCATTTCCCTTGCTCTATACATGAACAAAACGGGACAAAGCCCTAATGACTGGTACAGTCGTACATACCCTCTGCGACGAATTTCACAGTAATTCGTAGAGTAAAGATGTAGATGTAGATTACTTCCAGAATAAGAAAAATATTGTGATCCGAAGTGAAGTGATTACAGTGTAATTTATTTTCTTAAAAACAACAGTGTAATTTATTTTCTTAAAAACAAAACATTTCTTTTAACAGCACTTGCTGTTTGCATTACCAATAATCTGCTGGATCACAAAGTGAACGTTTCTCGTATGTGGTGCGGTCAGCTGCAAACTCACTCTTAACTCTTACCTGTTTCAGACTCCCGTTTCTGAATGCTTTAATGGTAATCTAGTTCTGAATGTGTATTATCTTACTTTTTAAAAATTATCAGTTTTTTTGTAATTGTTAATGGCTGAAGGCTGAAGGCAAAACAGAATAATTATTTATGGCGAAATAGCGTATCCACACTGAAGGCCAAATAAATGAATAAAAGTAGCCAGGTCAACTGAAGAACGGGATACAATTATGTCGTAGATTACTCATTGTTATTAATGTCTTAACTGTCGAGCCATAGATAATAAATCGGTTGTCTGCTGTGGATAAGCGCCATAATTGTAAATTGAAATAAATGAATGTGTTTTTAAAAGACAGCAGTAGACATTGTGTGATATTTCTTCCTTTGCATTGATTTAAATAATCGGTTCTTTCCAATACATTCCGGTACTTAATTTCATTCTTAGTGAGTTTGAGGCAATTTGGAAGAATAGTTTTTCATTTAGAACAATTTTTAGTCTTTGATTTTCTTTTGCAGTTATGGATTTTTCTATTCCCATGAATGTGGAAGACTTAAAGCAGGCTTTGGGCGTAGGCATGATGGCAACCATTCGATTTTTGCAAATTCATGGTCTTTTTGCTGATTACGTTTGATGTCGCGAGTGCGGTGAACTTATGCGCCTGTTAAGCGTGTCTGCTTGTCGTACAATTTTTTCATGTGGAGGTGCGCTTAATTAGACGAGGAACATAGAGGTCAACTGAAGTACAGGATGTCGTTATTTTCCCATTCAATAGTACTGGTATCCTATTCTTCAGTTGACCTATATAACTCAACTGAGGAATGGGACTGAAATTTTATTGTTGTCGGTTTTGCTGTCGTCGCTAGCAAGACTACAATAATTTTCAGTCGATACTACTAGTATCGAAGGCAAAAAAAAGTATCCCATACTTCACTTTACCTATATAGCTCAACTGGAGCATGGGATACAAATTTTGTGTGTGTCCTTTGTTTTCGCCTTTGCGTAGTTCAACTGAGGTAGAAGATGCCAATGTTACGTACGTCGATTTCTTCGTTTTAGTTAGCACTGTTATCCTATTCTTCAGTTGACCTACACAGGTCAGCCAAAGTATGGGATATAAATTTTACGTATGGCGGTCTTTTCGCCTTCGCTAATAATATTGTCTACCTAAGAACAGAATGCTAGTAGTAGCGGAGGCCAAAAAACAAACACCTGTAATTTTGTGTCCTGTACTTTAATTGATATATGTACAGGTCAGCTGAAGAATAGAATACTATTGCTAACGAAAACGAAGAAATCGACGTACGTTAAATTTGTATCCAATACTGCAGTTAACCTATACAGATCGACTGAAGTTCGAGATACAACTCATATATATGTCAACTGAGATATTTCGTGCTAAAGTTACTTGTACCCCCTTTTTTTCTTTACTTTTTCCAGAAGTACTAGGACTCAAACAAGCGATATCCTTAACATTATGTTCGAAATATTAACGCACGTGATATATGTCTACTATCCGTTTTCTCTCTACTGCATTCCATTCTTTATGAACACTCGTCTTTGCTGTTAAATATGTGTAATAAATCATCTCTGGCAAAGTCTGACGTTATTGCTCAATGCCGACGGATTGTATCCCGGTCTTCAGTAGTCCCAAGTAGCCAGTATATATTTATGGTCTATGTCAGTACACAATATAGAGAAACAGTTGGTAGTTCCTGAGATATATTTTTTTCTGACAGTACAGTAAAGGTCCTTGGTTGCCGGCTGTATGTGATGTGTTGTAGGCATGCAAAATCTTTCCCTGAGATTTATTATATTTTTGAGTCTGTAGAATTTGTAATTCGAAGAAGTTAAAATGGAGAATGATATTTTAGACTCTTTAGAAGATCTAGGGTAACACTTTTTATTGTCAACGTGTAACTTAAAAATGCTAATGTGACATTGATGACCCAACCCAATATTATGAATTGTTATGCAATTTATAGGTACACCGGTCCACTGCTTGACGATTCCTGCTTGGAAAAAGCTTTAGATGGTGGCCCAAAATCCGTCGAGTACACGGCCCTTGTGGAATGGATATCAAAAGAACTCCAGACACTTTACCATTTGGAAGAACATGTTAACGCTATCACAACTGCAGAGGATTCTAGTTCGTTCATGCTAGAACTCAGTAGTTTCTTGAAGGAGTTGGGTAAGCTCCTTTCATTTGGAACATTTATCACACGAAGTATCCAAAAGACTGCACTGATACCTTATAGTAAGATTGGCGATATCAGTTGGTTTGGAGGCACCTATCTCATCACATTGTTTTCCGTTAGAAAGTTAAAACAAATACTAGCATAGAGAAGCTGTTATATGCCAGACAACTTGTACAAAATGTATACTTTACATATTGTTAATGGCTTAAATACGGAGAGCAAGTTTTGTTGTGCACATTACAGTGGTCAGTGTCAGCAGCAAGAAAAATTACTACCATGAATGACCCTTCTAAAGTGGGAGTCCTCCATATTTCCTTCAGTATTCAGTTCAAAGCAATCGTTCCTTTATTTCTTGTCCTCCTGTGTTTCTACCTTGAGGGAGCTTATGTGTATTGCAGTAAATTACCAGAAACTCTTATTTCTGATTCACAGTTGTTGGAATTGCAGACTCCAAATCAAATTGCCACTGCCCAACTCAACCTAGACCTTGGACTGTGCCACAAATTTGTCACCACTACCATGGTTTTGGGGCCCTATATTGTTATATGAAACCTATTTTGATTATCTTATTTTTGCCTTTTCTGTCATTCTTCATGATAGAAAATACAGTGTACTTTCTCATCAGTGTCGTATAAGTATTATGATGTGTTTACTGGGAAATTGTCAGAAAGATTTAGAGATTATGAGTAAAATATTCACAACAAGAAATGCAAAATATTCACATCAAGATATGTAACTAATTGCAGGACATCTTTATAACAAAAATAACTTTTTGGCATGTATAAATGTTTGGTTAAGGTGTTGATGGCTCTCACACTGCATGCCATAGTAATTCATTTCTGTTGATCGTAGCTGATTAGGTGATGATAGGCTGTATGATAGCCAGTGAGAATCGCTGCATCTAATGACTTATTTCAAAACCTATGCCTTGCATTAACCGTAATGCCCTGGTTTCTGAGGTTGTGATTCAGGAACCTAAGAGAACAGTATAAATTTTAAGAAATATTTGTTTTCTGCCATTTTGTTTACTCTTTAAATTCAGGATTACTTGTCATCACTTCCCATAATTAGCTGAGCAGCAATGTGAAAGCTGCTGCCACAGTAAATGCACTTTTACTAAATTTTCAATGTTCTTAAAAAATTATAGGCCCAATGTTTTTGTTTGGGGAATCGGAGGACTTGATTTTGAACTCAGCTGTATCATATTGTGTAGAGCATTGGTAGTCAAACTGGTCCCTACCACCCACGAGTAGAACTTACAAATTTCATCATGGGTGGCAAGGTGTTAGTGTTTAAAAGTATTTTGTTTAGATTTTAATCAAATTTTGACAAAGTATTTGGTATGTTATTTTTGTTATATGTATTAACTTTGAGGAACTCTGCTTTATAAATTTTATTAAGTAGAGTTACTATGCTAGTTTATAAATAATCATTATTGTGGAGCCAGTGGTCATTTAGAAAATTTCACTAGTTAACAGAGATACAAAAGTGGGCAGTTGGTAAAAAAGGTTGACTACCCCTGGTGTAGAGTGTTAGTGTTCCCTTACTTGTGCTGACATCTTCCCTGTGTTGACAGACTGAGCCATAGTTCAGCCAGAGTATTAAGTTCTTCATTTCAAGAGTGAAATAGAGGGAAGTGGGGTCATTATAAGCTTCGAATTCTATCCATCTGCTTTGACCTATGACATGATGGTGTCATGGTGTGTGACGTCACTGTGGTGCAGTGTTTTAGAGTTGGTTTGTGTTTGTGGATGTCGTGTTGTATTTGATGGCACCTTCTGGTGGTGGATGTTGACGTGTTGAGTTTAATGTGTGGTATCATGTTCATTTGTGTCTCGGTTAGCATTGTCAAATGTTAGTTCATTTGAGCCTTGGTTAGCATTGTCATAATGTTAGTTCATTTGAGTCTTGGTAGTCATAATATGGATTTGGAAGTGTCTGCTTTGTTTTGAGAGTTATGGTTTCTTCCCTTTTGTTTATGTGTGTGGCGTTTTTGCTAGGTGTGATCAGTTTGGTGTGTGTGTGTGTGTGTGTGTGTGTGTGTGTGTGTGTGTGTGTGTGTGTGTGTGTGTGTTTGTTTGTTTGTTTGTTTGTTGTTGGCAGCCAGCCCAAGTGATTTTGTTGGTAAGTAATTTTTGTTTTGATTTCATGTGTGGTAATTCTGATATTTTATGTTTTATATTTATGGTGTTTCAGTTGAACTAGTGACTATGAGGGTTTTAAGGTTTTGGTTTTGGTGGTGTTTTGTGGGTTATGTAGGTGTGTGAAGTTTGTGGTTGTAATTTTTTTTATTTATGGTTTGCCAGTAGGTATCAAGAACTGCATTTGAGCTCCGTAGGTCAAGCGAAGTGTCCATTTCCTGTTTTTGAAATTTTAGGTGTTGGTTTTTTGGTATCGAGAGCATCATTTGAGCTGTATAGATCAAGAGAAACGAGACATTCTTGTGTCATTTGTATTTTTGTTCGCGTTTGTTGGCATGTGTATGCAGTGACGATATCATTACCACTTTGTATACAGTGGAAGTAGGCATTTCCACCATATTGATGACATGGGTCAAAGCAGACAGGTGGAATTGGATGCTTCCCTAATGCCGGGAAGTGACTTCGCATTTCTTGGCTGTCAAGCTACAGTTTAATAATTAAGTTTTGTATAATTTTCATTGCTTTCACACATTTTTCTCCCCATTTGATGGTGGTTCTGTATTTGTACCGCAACCATGATTGCGAAGTAACTGTAATTACCAATAGAGTGTTACTTTTTGTGGTATCGTGGTTCTTAACTAGAAAATACTTGTAGAAATGTAGGCCTGTAGTTATAACAAAAATTTGAAATTAGGGTAGGAAGTCAAAATAGTTTTTACCAGAAAAGGTTAGAAAATACGTACTACTCAGCTTACATAAAGCAGTTACAAATGAATAGTGTATTTTTAGCTTCATAATTTTCTTTGAAGTGTTAACTGCTCTTGTCGATAGGATTTGTCAGATTCAATATGTATTACATAAATAAGAATTTCATAAAAATGCTGTATCTGCATTCTGTAATAGGATGCGCATATAGCCAACTTACTGGGGGACATATGAGTGAAAGACTGGGATCGAGGAAGAATCGGATGTTACTTCTGGACTTTCTTCTGACTGAGCTAGAGGCAGCACGGATGATCCAAGTCAATAAACCAGATGACTCTAAAACAATGCAAGTTGAGTTGGTAAGTTTGATTTTGAGATGATGCATTCACACATCATGCAAAAGTAATTTTCATTATGTCATGGCTGTGTAGTAGTTGATGTAGGGGGTTTCAGAATATAACAGTTCTTCTAGCTAAACGGAACTCACTTGAATGTATCAGTGCTTTCGTTTATATCGAATATCACACACCCCTTACTGTTCAGTGCAAGATACGACATAGCGTAATTAATCTTAAAATTCTTTTAGTGACTTTTGAAATCATTGTACATATGAGTTGTAGTATTAAAATGATCTAAGTTCACAGCAAACAACTATAATTTTTGTAAAAGTTTTTTTATCCAAAAAAATGTTTGAAACATGTTTAGCTTACATTTATATTGTTACAATACACCAGTGGGTACTTGGTATTTCACACTTTAAAATTCTTTATTAGCTCATTTAACACCTTCACTCCCTCCTCGGAAGTTTGGAGTCGGCTTCGACGGTTCTCAGGCGCGCCTAGTTTCTCCCCGGTCTCTAGGCTCACTGTCACGAATGATACATTAGTGGACCCCGTCACAATTTCTAACTCGTTGGGTCAGCACTTTGCTGAGATTTTGTGCTCTTCAAATTACCCGCCAGTGTTTCTCCCGAAGAAACGTGCAGCAGAAGTGCGACCTCTTGCTTTCTCCTCTCAAAATCGCGAAAGCTACAATACTTTTTTCTCCATGCGGGAACTCCAACATGCACTCTCTTCTTCTCGCTCCTCCGCCCCAGGACCGGATGGTATCCACATCCAAATGTTGCTGCATTTATCAACCCATAGTCTGCGTTACCTCCTTCGCCTTTATAATCGAATTTGGACCGGCAGTACTTTTCCCAGATGATGGCGGGAAGCTATCGTCGTTCCTGTTCCGAAACCTGGAAAGGACAAACATCTCCCCTCTAGCTATCGCCCCATTTCTCTCACGAGTAGTGTCTGTGAGGTTTTGGAGCGTATGGTGAATTACCGTTTAGCGTGGTGGCTGGAATCCCGCAGTCTTTTAACACCTGCCCAATGCGGATTCCGAAAGCATCGTTCAGCAGTTGACCGTCTTGTTGCTCTCTCCACTTATATCATGAACAATTTTCTCCGGAAACGCCAAACAGTAGCAATATTTTTTGATCTGGAGAGAGCATACGATACCTGTTGGAGGACAGGCATCCTCCGCACACTGTTCTCTTGGGGCTTTCGAGGTCGGCTGCCCCTTTTTCTTCGCAAATTTATGGCAGAGCGCACATGTAGGGTGCGGGTGAACACTACTCCCTCCCGTACTTTCTCCCAAGAAAACGGGTACCCCAGGGCTCCGTGCTGAGTGTTGTACTGTTTGCCATTGCCATAAATCCAATTATGGATTGTCTCCTTCCTGATGTCTCGGGCTCCCTCTTTGTGGACGATTTTGCAATCTACTACAGCTCTCAACGGACCAGCCTTCTTGAACGACGTCTTCAAGGATGTCTCAATCGCCTCCACTCTTGGAGCATCGAAACCGGCTTCCGTTTTTCTCCCAGTAAGACCGTTTGTGTTAATTTTTGGCAACGTAGTGAGTTTCTTCCGCCCTCCTTACATCTAGGTCCTGTGAACCTTCCGTTTTCAGACGTCACGAAATTCTTGGGTCTCATGTTTGACAGAAAACTGTGCTGGTCCTCCCACGTTTCCTATCTTTCGGCTCGCTGTCTGCGATCCCTCAACACCCTCCGTGTCCTGAATGGTACCTCCTGGGGAGCGGACCGAGTGGTCCTTCTCTGCCTCTATCGCGCGTTAGTGCGCTCGAAATTGGACTATGGAAGTATAGTCTACTCCTCTGCTCGGCCGTCTATTCTTCGGTGTCTCGACTCTATCCATCACCGTGGATTACGTTTAGTGTCTGGAGCTTTTTACACCAGCCCTGTGGAAACCCTTTATGCTGAGACTGCTGAACCTCCGCTGTCCAATCGGCGAGCAGTCCTTCTGAGCCGTTATGCTAGCCATCTGTCTTCCATGCCAGCTAATCCAGCCAATGACATTTTTTTCGACACCTCCTTTGATGTAGGGTATGCAGGCCGCCCCTCCTCCCTACTACCACCGGGAGTCCGCTTCCGTCAACTGCTCCATTCTCTTTCCTTCCGCTTTCCTAAAACCTTCTTGACAACTTGGGGTACAGCACCGCCTTGGCTCCGTCCCCGGATCTGCCTGCTCCGTGACCTTTGTCGATTTCCCAAGAATGGTGCCCCTTCACTTGTTTATCGTCGGGCATTTGCAGCTCTATGTGCACAAATGACGGACGCCACATTTATTTACACCGACGGCTCGAAAACATTGTTAGGTGTAGGGAGTGCCTATATCGTTGGCGACACCCCAAATCACTTTCGGCTTCCCGACCAGTGTTCGGTTTATACTGCGGAGCTTTACGCTGTTCTCCAGGCTGTCCACTACATCCGCTGCCATCAGCGGATACAGTACGTTATCTGCTCAGATTCTCTCAGCTCTCTCCTCAGTCTCCAAGCTCTTTATCCTGTACACCCTCTGGTCCACCGGATTCAGGACTGTCTGCGCTTGCTCCACCTCAGTGGCGTTCCTCTGGCTCCCAGGACACGTTGGTATCTGTGGAAATGAGGCGGCAGATATTGCAGCCAAGGCTGCAGTCTCTCTTCTTCGGCCAGCTATTCAATCGATTCCCTTCGCCGATCTACAGAGCGTTTTATGTCGTCGTGTTGTTCATTTATGGCACGCGCATCGGTCGACACTTCCCCATAATAAATTGCGGGACGTGAAAGCTCTTCCTTGTGCTTGGACCTCTTCCTCCCGAACGCGTCGTCGGGAGGAGGTAATTTTAACTAGACTCCGGATAGGGCACTGTCTTTTTAGCCATCGACATCTTTTAAGCGGCGATCCTCCCCCACTCTGTCCCCACTGCTCTCAGCTGTGGACGGTAAGACACCTTTTAATTGAGTGCCCCTATTTTAATCCGTTACGCTCCTGTCTACAGCTATCGCCTGATATATCGTCGATTTTAGCAGATGACACGCGCTCAGCCGACCGTGTTCTCAAGTTTATTAGTGCCAGTGAAATGACGTCAGTCATTTGAAGCTTTTTTTGGGGACAACCAACCCCTTTCTGTAGTGGATTTTTAAGCCTTCCTTCTGCTTTTAGTTTCTCCAATTTTATGACTTTCGTTCCCATTGCTGCTGGTTTTCAATTTCGTTTTTTTACTGTTTCCTAAGCCACGGACCGGGCGCTACTGACCATAGCAGTTTTGCGCCCTAAAAAAAAAAAAAAAAAGCTTTAAAATTATTCAATCAGATGAAGTCATTTTACAACTAAAAAAAGTTTTTTAGCTTTGATTTAGACAGTCACATGTTACCTGTTATCTAAGAGACTGGCAACTTTTTACACCATATGAGCCTATTAATGTGTGGACTCTTGTCAGTAGTTTGTGTTTTTTCTTCTTAGCATGAGGTAGTTATATTTGGACCTGATGTGATCATATACATACTACATTTAGCCTACTTACTTAAAAGTTCCCTGATGAATAAAAAATGTAGTAGGACCTGGCTTTGTTGTCATGTATCTCTTATTTTAGTTTTCTGATGGACAAAGAAAGTGATAAATTTATGCAGGTACAGCAAATGGAGTGAAGTACCTGCATTGCATGAAACCTTCGTGACAAAATTCTCTTGACCCTAAGGTTTGTGTAATCCTTATCACTCTCTTGTAGCTGCAGTACTTCTAATTATGTAAGTCTGCAGCACAACCTCATATTTCAAAATAGGCATAAAATGTCCCACGGTCCCGTTTTCAGCATGCGTATGGACACTAGTTTTGACAGCTGGGTAAAGAGATACCATCTGTTACCTCAACATTAATGTGGTTTAGAGTTTTCTTTATTTTGAATCAAAATTGACATTATTGTTATGGCATGAAACAAGAGAGAGAGCGGCCAGTCACACAACAGTATAACATCACTATTGAAGGGCTACAAATGAGTCACAGGCAGCAAATATGTGGAATAATTATTTCGTAA
Organism: Schistocerca nitens; assembly: GCF_023898315.1. Taxonomy (NCBI): domain Eukaryota; kingdom Metazoa; phylum Arthropoda; class Insecta; order Orthoptera; family Acrididae; genus Schistocerca; species Schistocerca nitens. Next base: position 510,492,076 of record NC_064615.1, read on the forward strand.
ATGTAGTAAAAAATATAAGGACAAATGTTTCGAGAGAGAAATAATGGCAGTACATTGAAAGACAAATCTCGGTAAAATCCAGTGTACGAACATATCATCAACTTCTCCTTCCAAAATTAATAAAATTATATATTCTCTCCACCCCATGAACCATGGACCTTGCCGTTGGTGGGGAGGCTTGCGTGCCTCAGCGATACAGATGGCCGTGCCGTAGGTGCAACCACAACGGAGGGGTATCTGTTGAGAGGCCAGACAAACATGTGGTTCCTGAAGAGGGGCAGCAGCCTTTTCAGTAGTTGCAGGGGCAACAGTCTGGATGATGGACAGATCTGGCCTTGTAACATTAACCGAAACGGCCTTGCTGTGCTGGTACTGCGAACGGCTGAAAGCAAGGGGAAACTACAGCCGTAATTTTTCCCGAGGACATGCAGCTTTACTGTATGATGAAATGATGATGGCGTCCTCTTGGGTAAAATATTCCGGAGGTAAAATAGTCCCCCATTCGGATCTCCGGGCGGGGACTACTCAAGAGGACGTCGTTATCAGGAGAAAGAAAACTGGCGTTCTACGGATCGGAGCGTGGAATGTCAGATCCCTTAATCGGGCAGGTAGGTTAGAAAATTTAAAAAGGGAAATGGATAGGTTAAAGTTAGATATAGTGGGAATTAGTGAAGTTCGGTGGCAGGAGGAACAAGACTTTTGGTCAGGTGAATACAGGGTTATAAATACAAAATCAAATAGGGGTAATGCAGGAGTAGGTTTAATAATGAATAAAAAAATAGGAGTGCGGGTTAGCTACTACAAAAAACATAGTGAACGCATTATTGTGGCCAAGATAGACACAAAGCCCATGCCTACTACAGTAGTACAAGTTTATATGCCAACTAGCTCTGCAGATGATGAAGAAATAGATGAAATGTACGACGAGATAAAAGAAATTATTCAGGTAGTGAAGGGAGACAAAAATTTAATAGTCATGGGTGACTGGAATACGTCAGTAGGAAAAGGGAGAGAAGGAAACATAGTAGGAGAATATGGATTGGGGGGAAGAAATGAAAGAGGAAGCCGCCTTGTAGAATTTTGCACAGAGCATGACTTAATCATAGCTAACACTTGGTTCAAGAATCATAAAAGAAGGTTGTATACCTGGAAGAATCCTGGAGATACTAAAAGGTATCAGATAGATTATATAATGGTAAGACAGAGATTTAGGAACCAGGTTTTAAATTGTAAGACATTTCCAGGGGCAGATGTGGATTCTGACCACAATCTATTGGTTATGAACTGCAGATTGAAACTGAAGAAACTGCAAAAAGGTGGGAATTTAAGGAGATGGGACCTGGATAAACTGAAAGAACCAGAGGTTGTAGAGGGTTTCAGGGAGAGCATAAGGGAACAATTGACAGGAATGGGGGAAAGAAATACAGTAGAAGAAGAATGGGTAGCTTTGAGGGATGAAGTAGTGAAGGCAGCAGATGATCAAGTAGGTAAGAAGACGAGGGCTAATAGAAATCCTTGGGTAACAGAAGAAATATTGAATTTAATTGATGAAAGGAGAAAATATAAAAATGCAGTAAATGAAGCAGGCAAAAGGGAATACAAACGTCCCAAAAATGAGATTGACAGGAAGTGCAAAATGGCTAAGCAGGGATGGCTAGAGGACAAATGTAAGGATGTAGAGGCTTGTCTCACTAGGGGTAAGATAGTTACTGCCTACAGGAAGATTAAAGAGACCGTTGGAGAGAAGAGAACCACTTGTATGAATATCAAGAGCTCAGATGGAAACCCAGTTCTAAGCAAAGAAGGGAAAGCAGAAAGGTGGAAGGAGTATATAGAGGGTCTATACAAGGGCGATGTACTTGAGGACAATATTATGGAAATGGAAGAGGATGTAGATGAAGATGAAATGGGAGATATGATACTGCGTGAAGAGTTTGACAGAGCACTGAAAGACCTGAGTCGAAACAAGGCCCCGGGAGTAGACAACATTCCATTAGAACTACTGACGGCCTTGGGAGAGCCAGTCATGACAAAACTCTACCATCTGGTGAGCAAGATGTATGAGACAGGCGAAATACCTTCAGACTTCAAGAAGAATATAGTAATTCCAATCCCAAAGAAAGCAGGTGTTGACAGAAAATTACCGAACTATCAGTTAAATAAGTCACAGCTGCAAAATACTAACACGAATTCTTTACAGACGAATGGAAAAACTGGTAGAAGCTGACCTCGGGGAAGATCAGTTTGGATTCCGTAGAAATGTTGGAACACTTGAGGCAATACTAACCTTACGAATTATCTTAGAAGAAAGATTAAGAAAAGGCAGACCTACGTTTCTAGCATTTGTAGACTTAGAGAAAGCTTTTGACAATGTTAACTGGAATACTCTCTTTCAAATTCTGAAAGTGGCATGGGTAAAATACAGGGAGCGAAAGGCTATTTACAATTTGTACAGAAACCAGATAGCAGTTATAAGAGTCGAGGGGCATGAAAGGGAAGCAGTGGTTGGGAAAGGAGTGAGACAGGGTTGTAGCGTCTCCCCGATGTTATTCAATCTGTATATTGAGCAAGCAGTAAAGGAAGCAAAAGAAAAATTCGGAGTAGGTATTAAAATTCATGGAGAAGAAGTAAAAACTTTGAGGTTCGCCGATGACATTGTAATTCTGTCAGAGACAGCAAAGGACTTGGAAGAGCAGTTGAACGGAATGGACAGTGTCTTGAAAGGAGGATATAAGATGAACGTCAACAAAAGCAAAACGAGGATAATGGAATGTAGTCAAATTAAATCGGGTGATGCTGAGGGAATTAGATTAGGAAATGAGACACTTAAAGTAGTAAAGGAGTTTCGCTATTTAGGGAGTAAAATAACTGATGATGGTCGAAGTAGAGAGGATATAAAATGTAGACTGGCAATGGCAAGGAAATCGTTTGTGAAGAAGAGAAATTTGTTAACGTCGAGTATAAATTTAAGTGTCAGGAAGTCGTTTCTGAAAGTATTTGTATGGAGTGTAGCCATGTATGGAAGTGAAACATGGACGATAAATAGTTTGGACAACAAGAGAATAGAAGCTTTCGAAATGTGGTGCTACAGAAGAATGCTGAATATTAGATGGGTAGATCACATAACTAATGAGGAGGTGTTGAATAGGATTGGGGAGAAGAGAAGTTTGTGGCACAACTTGACTAAAAGAAGGGATCGGTTGGTAGGACATGTTTTGAGGCATCAAGGGATCACAAATTTAGCATTGGAGGGCAGCGTGGAGGGTAAAAATCGTAGAGGGAGACCAAGAGATGAATACACTAAGCAGATTCAGAAGGATGTTGGTTGCAGTAGGTACTGGGAGATGAAGAAGCTTGCACAGGATAGAGTAGCATGGAGAGCTGCAGCAAACCAGTCTCAGGACTGAAGACCACAACAACAACAACATATATTCTCTCAAAAATTAATTCTCCTGAGGTATGTAAACTGCTTTAACATACACATCTTAAGTGCTGAGCTTTGTGTGCATCAATGGTGCTGAAGGCTATACTGTTTGCACTATAGTTACAGTCAGGGTCACCCAAGCTGGACAGGCCTCATTGGAGGGGCCTTATGAAGTCTGTCCCATAACTTAGGGAATGAAGGACTCTATTTTTCCCATGGAACTCCACCACCAGTGGTTGGGTATGGTTGTGGCGACCCAAGATTTCCCAAGCTGGGAACTGGCTTGTGCTGCTATATCTCTTCTAACATAAACTCTGAGCATTATTCTTCACAGTGTGGACCACAAGGAAGGTACACTCCTCTTAAAAGAAAACAAACCCTCAACCTAAAGGTGTGCTATGTGCCAATGAGTTGAGTGGATGTTTAGGTAAAACAGTCTTTAGTGGGCAATGACTAGTTGTGTAAGGTTTGCTCAGACATGCAGGTATCTGTCTGGGTCGAAATTTGTTTCCCTTGCGGTTCATGGGATCCCTGTGGAGCGATCTCAATTCGGTCTACTCCATATGAGACAAGTGTACCATCAGGTAGTGCCTGCACTCACCCAGCAAAGACTGCTGAGTTGGTCAGTCTTCTCCTTGTGTAATGAGCTGGTCTTCCATTCTGCATGTGGGATTGGAATAGTCTCTGTCCACAGCCGGAGACACTGCTCCAGGAATGGATCAGATTCATTATGCCATTCTCTGTCATCTGTGTCATAGAGTCAAAGGAAAGCTCCTATCTTGGTCCATCAGATCTCGTTTGATGGAAAGTGTCACCAAGTTGGATATTCCATTGTGGAAACCAGGCAAGGACCCTAACAGTTACCCCAAGTGTATCCCTTATCAGTTGTTGGGTAAGACTCTCAAGCGTATGGTCAGCCACCGCTTCGTGTGGATCCACAAGTCCCGAAGTCACCTGTGCCACTCCTGGTACGGTTGCAGCTGCTACTGTTCTGTCCTTGACAATTTATTTCTGTTGGAGATTGTGATATAGGATTCTTTCGTACTCGAAAACAGTATGGTTGGTGTATTTTTTGACCTCAAAAAAGCATATGGCACCACTAAGAGGTGCATCATCCTTCACCAGTCGTGAATGGGGACTACATGGACATCTGCTAGTTTTTACCCAATCCTTTGTTGAGGAGAATGCGTTAGATATCATGTTGGTGATGCCTTGTCTTATTGCTATATTCAGGAGAACGGGGTCCTCCCAAGGCAGTGTACTCAGTGTCACACTGTTTGCAGTTGCTATCAGTGGCATCTCCTCCACATTCAGAAACCCTATTAAATGCTCTCTGTTAGTGGATGACTTTGTAATCTTCTGCTCTTCCTCCGACCTTAAGGCGACAATGAGACTACTACAGCTGACAACCAGGAGGCTGGAAACTTGGGAAACTAAAACTGCTTTTATGTTCTCACCAGAGAGGACTGCAAGTCAATGTTTACCATGCTTGTCACAGTTTCAACCAACCAGAGCTCACAAGGGGGACAATATTGTACATTTCAAGGAAAATGTGCAGGTTTTGGGCCTACTATTTGACTCAAAATTATCCTGGCTCCTTCATCTGAGAGACCTATGAACAAAGGGCTTCAATTCATTGAATATTTTGAAATGCCTCTGCAGAAAGGCTTGGGGAGCCATCAAGTCCCACCTGTCAAATGCAGTTAGATTGTGGTAGTGTGGTTTATGGACCAGCCTGTATTTCGTACTTCAGGACTTTAGTTGCTGTCCACCACGAGGGCATTCATATTTTGATCGGAGCATTTTCAGCTATGTCTGCAAACTCATGTGCAGAGGCTGGTGAACCACTGCTCTATATTCAGTGGTACCTTCTTCTGGTTTGACACCCTGGAAATCTCAGTGTTGTCTGTCATTGGCATCTAGTGTGGTGGTCCACCACAACTTTGAGCAGCTGTTCGGGAATTGTCCCCATACAAGCATGCCGTTCGGGATACGTGCTACTGATTGAATCGAGACCCTAAATATATCAGACATCTGAATATATGGCTAGAGATTGAACAAATTTATACCTTGGCGTATTGATAAACCCAAGAGCTTGACACAGTACAAGAAAACTTGGACTCCAGATTATGTTTTTACAACTGTGTTTTCATTTTTAAGTACATACTGTTACCACAGTTTTATGTTTGTTTATACGGATGGATCCCAGCAAGAGAATGCCCTCAGTTGTTCAGCTGTTCTCCCTGATGCGGTTTTCCGGGATAACTTACAATCATAATGCTGCGTTATATAGTGTTATGATGGCACTGGAGTGGATTCATAGGCATCATAGACAGAGGTATCTCTTCTGTTCTGACTCGCTTATTGCATTAAAAGTGGTCCACAAAATCCATCTGGTAGACCAGTTGATTCAGCTCATGTTTGACTACTTACTGTGGCTCCAAAGCTATGGGAAGGAGGTGGTCTTTTGCTGGGTACCAGGACACTTGTCTATACAGGGAAATGACATAGCTGACAAGCAGCCAGCGAAGCATTTTGGGATGGTACTGCATGTCTGTGTGCTTTCCCCTTGCTTGCCGTCCTCTCATAATCTGACAGACAAATTTTGCAACAGTGGAAAACTGAATATTTGGAGGTGTTGGAAAACAAACTGTAATCACGCAATTCGACCACACAGGCATGATGGACTTTGTGCCAACCTCGCTGATGATGTGTGTATGACATGGCCCATTAACACACGGTTTCCTCCTCTGACAGGAGAATCGACCACTGTGTGAAGTTTGTGGTATGCTACTTTTGGTTCAGCATATTTTGGCTGTGTGTGTCTTGTGTGTTGACATCAGAGCTATGCTATGTTTGGGGCTGGAAATCTGCCAACCATCCTTGCCGACACTGACAGCAGTGTTACACGGGTTCTGAAATTTTGTAGACTGTCAGTCCACATCGTTCAAGTGCTGGGTTGGAAATAAATGGATAAAAACTACTCTTCATGTGAGGAGTCTTTACCACCGAACCCCACAAGAATGACGTGCTGAGTTTTCGTCAGGGCAGTGATGACCATGATGTTGAATGTCTTGCTTCCAAAATAATCATCATGATAAAAAATTAAAACATCTGGATTTCGTTGTATTAAACATTTTTTTCCCAAATAGTAAGCCCTGTCTTATCGGAAATATGTAATGCATCATTAGCTCTGGGAATTTATCCACAGAAATTGAAGTATGCTGTTCTTAAACCCCTATTTAAAAAGGGTGATAGGAGTGATATCGACAACTACAAACCTGTTTCACTGCTGACATCACTTTCCTGAAGTTTTGAAGAGGTGATGTGTTCTAGAACAGTACCTCATTTGAGCAGTTGTCAAGGGTTCCTTCTTGCAGTTAACGACAACTCTGCACTTCGTCTCCATGTCAACAGCGGAGGAATTACTGGTTTGCTGATGTCTTTGAAACAGTTTACCATACTATAAAAATAAAAAACAATTCCACTCTGGACTTATTGTTTTTGTTTCATTACACTACAAGACCACTGATGTTCCAACTAAAAGGGTTCAGAAATTACCCCACCAGTTGCTGAAGATTCCAGTTCTTTTGAAGAGAAAGAATCTAATAGAAGCAGTGATTGTACTTAGAGCTTTCATGTTATGACTCCAGAAGCATTTTTCTTCAAGACAGGAAGATTAGTTATAGTGGTCTATAATTTCCAACTTCTTCTAAACTCCTTTTTTATCAGTGCTGAAGAAACAATACTGCATAACAGACACTGTCAATTTGCTGCTTAATTCAAAACTATGCACGGCTACAGCAAATTTGTTGCAGCTAGTTAACATATCTCTTCGCATTGTACAGCAGCTCAAGTCAAGACTTCATTTGATGGAAATGGACAGTGTTTCAAAGGAAAATCTTTCCACTAAGAAAGAAATCATCTCTCATTTGAAAGCAGTATATGAAAGTGGAGATTCGTTCTTGAGTGTGATTTACAGCATCAGTCGTCAATCCTGTGCTGATCTCCCTGCGGCATTTTTCTACAGTTCTGGCATTGAACACCTTTTCCACCTACATGCAGCAGTTTTGCCTTTAGCCTCAGTATTTCCAGTGCCTCAGCTATGCAGTATTTCATTCTTTTACAGTTACGTGAAATTCAGTCTTTTTTTCCTTCTTTTATTGCTGTATTCTTTCAACTTCATTTTCGTTGTACAGAATTGGAATTTCATTATTACCATGGTAACAGCAGATGCGCCAAGTCAAGTGTGCCAGCTGACTGAAATGCAGAAAATGGAAGAATCAGTAACGTAGTACTGCTTCTTCAATGTCACTATACACAGGGTGAAGCATTTAATACTGTTTTTTGGAAATATCTGGAAAAATACAAATCATATTAAAAAAAACTTGTAAGAAAAATTATTCATCTCTAACGAGGACACCAAACTCGAGCTCTTGTACCACTCCCAGGGGGTGGAAAGGGGCTCAACTTTGAAATCTTAAGTAGGGCACCACATTCAGAATCTCCGGGAAAACATTTAACATTTTTCGTTGGGTGATACGTGGTGGTCTAATGAACAGAAATCAAAATGGGTTAAAAACTGTTGAAAAATATCTCTAGAAATACACATCAGATTAGAATCTCAGGAGGTTAGAAAGGCAGTTATTCCAAAACTTGACCAGAAACTGGTGTTTATAACAAAAATCTCGAGTCTTACAACATAATAGGAATGAATCGGCCTTATTCAGCATACTTTGAGAAGTGTTACATATATTTGATCAAATTATTAGATTTTGGAGAACACAAGAAAACTGTTAGTGCACTAGGTAATTTGACACTTGAATGTTGTCATGGCGGTAGAATGGAAACTGCAGTGTTCCATCCACAATCAAAATAACTATCCTGTAGAATGCTTTCGTAACATTTCATTTCCCATATTTTCCAGACTGTGATGTAGCTACCTCAAGATTATCTGTATAGAATAAGCTGTCCCAACTTTTGTGCCCACTGACAGGCAGCCGGGCAGATATGGGTACTGTTGTGGATTTGTGGCAAATGGCCGGTGTGGTCAGGCAACTTGTGCATGTGCAGAATGCGTGCAATATGGTTTTCTCGTTGATAGCCTACACTATTGTGCCTGTCAGTGAGCACAGTGAGAGGAGGGCACGGCCGCTGTTGCCCCAGGGGGGCAATATTGGAATAGCCTGGTGAAGAAGATTGATCTTCTTACAAAATTCGATTCTTGAATACAAACGTGTACCATAGGTAACAGTAAACCGTCCAGAGTGATTATTGTGTATAAAGCTGATAATGCAGGAGTGGAGTGCTCATGCCTCTGTATCCATTTCCATTTTGAATGGCCGTGTCATTTTAGTGCACATTTCGTTTTCAAAACGTGGTGTTCTGCATTGTAAATTCAAAATTCACTAAAACTATCAAATTTGTGCCTTCATTTGTCCTTAAGAGCTTCAATTGTTTCAGCTTGAATCACTTCATTTTCTTGAAAAAAGTTATTTTTCTTGTGAAATTTTATGCTAATTTTTTGAAGCTTTTAATCCAACTCTGACAAGCTGTTAATTCTTCTTCACATCTGTTGTTAGTAAAGCCCAGCCACACAAGATGCTATCACTGACACCAAATGACTTTAATCTACCTTCAGAAAAAAAATGAAGGCACACATTTAATGTCATCATAATTTCTAATTGGTCTTACAACTGCAACTTCATTTTTCCATCTTTACAGTTCACATTCAGAACAAAGTTAAATTCCTTTTGAACAGTACTCTGATGTTGGTGTTTTGTACTGCTCTTACCTTTTGTTCAGTACACCACTGCTTTTTCCTTGTCCGGTAAGGTTATTGGCATTTCTTTCAAGGTTGTCAGTTCATTAAATGGGGTACTATCATGTAAAGATTCTGTACAAATGTAACTGTATTCAGTTTTATCAACATAAATGAATCCACAACTTGCAGTGTCTAGTGTTTGTTGGTTCTAACTGTTCCTACACTACTTAAATGTGTGTCCAAAACTTAGACCACCATTTTGAAAATCACATAATCTTCACACATATTTTTTTGTTGACTTAAGTTGCCAATTTCAGCATGATGCGCTCTCTCTCTCTCTCTCTCTCTCTCTCTCTCTCTCTCTCTCTCTGTGTGTGTGTGTGTGTGTGTGTGTGTGTGTGTGTGTGTGTGTGTGTGTGTGTGTGTGTGTGTTTTTTTTTTTTTGGGGGGGGGGGGAGGCACACTTACTTAACTCTGTGTGTTCTTTCCAGCATGATTTCATCAGTTTCTTAAAATGACACTTTCCAACTCCAAAGCACATATATTGCTGTTCAGACGGATGTGTTGTCAAATACAAAAACAAAAAGGATTTAGTGAATTGTCTCACCACCAGGAAGATTTCGATGTTACACAGAATGCCATTTATTTGCTACAGCACATTGTTAAGGACTTCATTATTGGGATGCAGGGACTGTAAAGAGATTAGCAGCACTAACCAGCCTCAAGTGACGTCAGAAAAAGCGTATCTTGACACCATGACAACTGTTTCAGTGGTGCGGAGAAAATACTGCTTCAGTGTTTTCCTCCATACATCAGCTTCCCACGATGAAGACGACATTGTGTGACATTCCAAGCAGCTAGCCCATTAAGTTGCGGCTGTCTGTGACTGGCAAGGTGCCATGAAGTGATTGTACAATATGAGTCGGACATGGCTTGGGCAGAGTGGCCGGGTGGTTGCAGCAAGCCTTAAGTGCAGGGGGGGGGGGGGGGTGGTGGTGGCAGTAGCAGCAAGCCAGCAGTGGGAAATCCCCGTAGTGATGGAACTTAGCCGGCCGGGGTGGCCGAGCGGCTCTAGGCGCTACAGTCTGGAACCGCGTGACTGCTATAGCGGTCACAGATTCGAATCCTGCCTCGGGCATGGATGTGTGTGCTGCGCTTAGGATAGTTAGGTTTAAGTAGTTCTAAGTTCTAGGGGACTGATGACCTTAGAAGTTGAGTCCCATGGTGCTCAGAGCCATCTTTTTGATGGAACTTGGGTGGTGTGCCCACTGAGTGAGTTAAGATGGCCCCAGTGAATTGTAATATTTACTGAAAATATTTTAACATGTCCTACAGACGTACTATGAGAAAACTAGACACCTTATGATTTGTTGTGGTGAGACAAGCTCATTGCAAAAGTCATAAAAAATGGTTACAGTCATGCAAAGTACTTGTATGAGGCACTGTTTAAAAGCTCTTGATACCAGCAATGAAGATAAGAAGTTGTGTTTATTGCCAAACAAGTTAGTAAATATTTATAAACAATTTATTTAATAATATGCAGAAATGTGCCTCAATTAAGATTAATCCACATAAACACACTTAATTAAAGCTAGTATGGAAATCTCAGTTTGACTCCATTGATTTCTATGTTATTCAACTATAGTTTGACATTACATTGTATTTAAAACTGTTTTGATTAGCATCAAACTGCACTGCCTTAGTATGTAAAAGTTGGTGTTCTGACTGGTTGGGTTTCAATGGTAGGTGTGGCGAGTAAATACCTTAATGTTTTATTAGTATAAAATCTGGATTTAAATATTTTCTTACAGAGTCTCAAACTGACCGAGAATATTTATCATGTATTGTAAAATGTGTGTATGTAAAGGTTAAGTACAGCTTTCTTGAAAGGGGGTCATGTTATAAGACAATGTATTGATTAACATTGTAGTCAAGTGACCGAGGTTTTAAATAAGCATGCTGAGCAGAGTTATGGGTCTTTTGTGAAGTTGTTATTATCTGTAAATGCTCTGCTTGCACAATGTAATTACATTTTACTTTGCTACTTTAAATTATAATTCAGTTAACTTATCATTTTGATGTGAGACCACCATTCACATACAATTGTGTTGTTATTGTGAATAAACTTTCGATGAAAAGTCTAAACAACTCATTGTACACATTGTCATCCTATGTTCTCGTATATATACCTTCAGTTTTAATTATTTATTGACTATTTGGTGTTTCATATAGCTACTGCTGATACTTGTAAAATGGCTTCATGGTTATGTAGTGCTCCAATTTGGGCTTAAAAGCTACAGTGTAAGACCAGCTCCTATTTCTACAGCTAGCTACACTGTAATATCAGGTTGTACAGTGCCCACAGCGAGCTATTTGTCTGATCAAGTGTCTAATAGTACCAAACAGCCAGTCAGGTTTACAATTAGCAAGCTGAAGCAAAATTCCAACCATAGGTGGGCAACTCCAGGTACCCATAAGCTGTAATAATGCCAACGAATGTATAGTGAAGAAGGGCATATTCTATTTCGTTAATGAGTAGAGCTGAGCCAGTGATTACTATGGTAACAAAAGGCTTTTAACCGTCATGCATGGATTTGTTGCTTGTATGTATGACAATCATTGGTGGGTTGCACATGTCTTACAAACTTACAAAGGAACAAATGGACAGGCCAGCATCTCCATCTGCAAGGACCATCACCATCATTTGTGTTACGCACTAAACCAGACATTTGTGTTATCATTAGATATGACATTCTCACAAGATTCGATACAATGGCACCAACTGGAAAGATACTTAACCACCTTGCACCAGATATGGCGAACATTAAACATTTAATGTGTGATGTTTTGTAGCCACTTTTTATTGCATCTTCATGGAAGCTGCACTGTAGATGGTTTATAATACATTGCAGTGAAATAAACCATATTTTTATACAACATTACTTACAATTTATACTTTTCAATAATTTGGTTCATACTTATGAGCTAATTACCAATTTTTGAAAGGGTAGTGATATAGATAAAATAAATTTTTGGGCATGGTGACTGTGGTGTGCCATCTAGATATTTACTATTTTTATAGTGACACCCTTGAGGAATACAATAAAATTTTTTTGGGAAATTGAAGGTGGGTTGTTTTGAGATATTCAAGATCAAATGTCAATGATTGACCTTGCATATGAAAATTCTTAGAAACCTACCATACCACATTTCAATATAAAGCTCAACTCATTAGCTTTTCAGTGATATAAGTTTCATTGCTATATCTGGATTAGACACACAAATTGTAGGCATTTGTATTGAGACACATGTGCACATTTCACAAAAGTTCCAAACAGAGCTGGACAATAACTTTATTCGCAGTTGTCATATACCTCTGCAAAGTTTTTGTCTTTTATCTGATTATTGAATACACCGAATTTGGAAGAAATCCAGGATAGTCAGGTTGAAAATGTTAGTTTTCTGTATTGAACTGGCATTGAATTACTCTGTTGTGACATTTTTTAGGTAACTCCCAGTTCATATCAGTACTGAAATTTAGTATGTGGCAATGGCAACTACAAATGGAAAAAAAATCACAGCAAATTTTGAAATGACAAGTCTGACCACTCCATTATGAGTCAGGAGGCATAGAGGTAAGACACTGGACTCGTATTCAGAACAACAATGGTTCAAATCCGTAACTGGCCAACTGGATTTATGTTTACATTGGTTTACCTAAATTCTAAGATGGTTCATCCTTACCCAATCCAAGTCTGCGCTTCCTCTATGACCTAGTCATTGGCAGGACGTTAAACCCTAATCAGTCTTAAGTCTGTTGGTTGTTCCCTCCTTCCTTATCTAGGTTTCAGAGGACAATAGGGTTTATGCAAAAATAAAAATAAAACCGAAGAAAATTAAAATCATACCATATTTGTCACTTAGCTTCAAATTCTCTTTACCTAGATTAAAGGATTGAAATTTGCTTTTAGCTGCATTGTTTGTTGTAAACAGGTCTCATACGGAAACATCACCAACTTATACTCATATTTTGAGGAAAAAGAGTTCTCTGCTCCAGCAATCTATTCCATGTGAAAATTATTCCAACCTCAATATTTTAATAACATTCTCATTTTGATATTCTGTAGCTATACGAGATGTAATTGAAAAGAAACAGGAATTGTTTTTAATTTTGCAGGTTTTATATGTCAGATTTACTTTTTTTCTATCTTATTGGTACACATGTTTCTGATGACTGTTTGCATTTACAGCTGTTTTAAATGTTTGGTTTATTGCTGACAGTCAAAAAGGTTGTGTGTGTTTTGAGTGCTCAGTGAATTTTTAGTTTAGGAAAAGAAGGATCAAAGAATCTGCATTAAATTTTACTTGAAATATGGAATAAGTGCAGCACCACATTCAAAATGTTGACTGTGGCATTTGCTGAATCTACTGTCAGTAAGACAAGAGTTAATAAGTGGTACAAACTTTTCAAAGAGGTCAAGAAGAGGATGACCGCCCTGGACACCCTAGCACATCATTTACTAAAGACAATGTGGAAGAAGTAAAAATGTTTCCAGAAAATCACCACCAGAGAGGTTGCTGATGATGTCGGTATATCCTTTGACTTGTGCCAATCAATTTTTTCTGCTTTTTGGGCATGAAACATGTAACGGAAAAGTTTGTTCCTAAATTGTTGAATTTTGACCAAAAATGACATTGTGTAGAAATCACTCAGGAATTTCTGCATGAGGTTGACAGTGATTGATAATTTCTAAAGAAGATTATAACAGGTGATGAAACATGGGTATACAGGTATGACGTCGAAACCAATCCCCAATCATCCCAGTGGAAACTGCCTGGAGAGCCAAGACAAAAAGAAATTCAACAAGTTCGATCACATGTGAAGGTTCTTATCGCTGTTTTCTGTGATTGCAATAGGATAGCACACCACGAGTTCCCGCCTTATGGATGTCTAATCAATAAGGAATACAACCTGGAAGTTATGCACCATTTACATGAAGCTATTATAAGAAAACAACCAAAATTGTGGCAAAACTACTCATGGAAATTGCATCACGATTGTGTTCCAGCTTAACCTCAGTGCTTGTTCGTGATTTTTTGGTAACAAACAAAACCATTATGTTCCCCTCGCCACCATTTTCACCAGGTATGGTGCTCTGCAACTTCTTTCTATTCCCAATGCTGAAGAGAACGACAAAAGGACGTCGTTTTGCCACCATTGATGAGATAAAAACAGAATTGCCGAAGATGAACACCATAACAAAAATGTGGTTCCAGAAGTGCTTCCAAGATAGGAAAAAGTGCTGACACAAGTGTTTTATATCTGAGCGGTGTTACTTTGAAGGGGGAAAAGTTGATGTTGATTAATAAAGATTTTTTAAGAAAAATAATAATTTCTGTTACTTTTTTATCAGACCTCAAATATATGCCTCAAAATCAAAATGAATAAACTTAACCAACTGAATTATTATGAAACAAATTTAATGATTTTGGATGTATGATCATGTTGAAGAATAGCACATCTCCTTCAAATGTGCTTCAGTTCAAAAGCACCAGCTTTAAAATCCAATGAAAATAATATACAACAGTGATGTTAGTAATACTTCGACACCACATCTTTAGTGACACTTGTTCATTTAATTTACTTACACTGCATTTGTAGATTCTAACATAACATTCAGTGCAGAGAGATCTCTGGAAACAGCTACACTTAGAAACCATGTGCTTGGATGCAATGGACAAGACATACTAAAAGTGTGAAAACATATTTCACATACCTCTTACTCAATCCACTGTATAGTACTTCAAGCTTCGATATTAAGTGGGTGCATTGGAGTGGAACGAATGACAACCAATGCATGGGCATGTTTAAAAGCAGTTCTTTCAGAAGGCATAACTGTGTACTATCAGAGTTAAGGCCTAAATTTTCATGCAATATCGATTTCTATGGCTAATACCTTGCAAGTGTTACTTTCTTCTCCTCAAAATGTGAGGTCTTGTTGGGATCTTTCCTTGTCAATTCTTGTCATGGATAGGTAACTACTGTGATTAATGATGGTATTAGAATGCAAGCAATAGGAGATAAACCTCAGCAATTTAATGTAACTGAGGATGGAGCAGGTTTTCCTACACAGTCATTCCTCCTATTTTATTATGTTAAACATGGCTAATATAAAACAGACGCGCATGCACACGTGCACACACACAGTTTTAACATATGCTTTAGTCAGTCAATGTATACTTTGACTTATTCCCATCCCTGAAGAAGGGAGCCATAGAAAATAATGGATATGTGAGAGAGTGTATGAATGAATTAATTAATCTATGTACTTGTAAGAAAGTTGCCTGCATGTACTTGTATATGGCGAAACATGGTTGCTGTAAAAAGTTGTTGCATACATGACCAATGGATTAATGAACCAAATACTTTTTGTTTCAGAGTGAAAGCTCCACTGCAAGTGACCTGAAAAACATGCTGATAGCATTAAAATTTCCGAAACCTCCAGCAAATATTACTCCAGCCCTTTTATTTGGAAAAGTTGAAACAAAGGTATTTCTTTGAAATGGAACCTTTAGTTCTTATATAATTTTTGTTTGCACATTACTTGAGTGGATGTTGCAAGATGGTTGTATATCAGTTACTTTTTGAACAGTTATGACAGGCATGTCAGTATTGTTCAGTTGGTATTAATACACCCTATGTCAGTTTTCCATTAGTTTAATATGATGATTTTGTGCAGTGACCAGCTATCATTATTACTGTTTCACCAGTCAGTTTTCAGCTGTTCAATTCTCCATTAAACTGAAAGGGATTTATCCTGGTGAAAATGTTATTTCATAAATACGATCACTGTTACCAGGCAAAGTGAAAAACAGAAAGTTGATTAGCTAGCTGTGATTCAATTGGAAGAGGTATACCATTACTTAGCTCCAAGCATAATCAATCATCCAGTTCCAGGGGAAACTACAGTTCAGTGGACTTGGAACCACAAAGTGCCTTGTCTATTTTCACTATACACGTCATTGCCAGAGGTGGGGGAAAAAAAAAATGTTGTGCCAACCAGGGATTGAATCCCAAGTGTATAGATTTGTAGCCTGGCACCCTTTGATCTACCAAGCCATGCATTTAATATAGGCCTAAACAAAATAAAAATTGAATTAGATCAATGGAAATGATATTAATACCCCCTACACAGGTGGCCATATAAATCAGGGATATTAATGCCTACATGACTAAGTTTTTTATTTTATTTTTATTTTTTTAATTTTTTTATTTTATTTTATTTTATTTTTGGGGGGGGGGGGGGGGAGCAGAAGAGATTAGCATATCTCCAGTCTAATGTATAAATCTTGCAATGGAAAGTAAGTAGTAGACGAGGTTGCCAATGAGCTACCAAAGCCTAGATTGAGATTAATTAGTTTGCTTACAGGATGCATCCATTAATATAGGTTGTTTCCAATCACCAATGTATGCTTAATGTTATCATACGGAGAGAATCTCAGACTTAATGAGACTTAACATCATCATTTTAAATTTCATGGATAAAACTTCTTAGTAGAATAGTTATTTATTGTTTGAAAATAAGTCTTATACAGTTCCAGAAAAGAGCAAGGCACAGCAGGAAATTACAACTCAGAAATTTTCTTTCCAGCACACCTTGTTTGTCTTTTCGACACACAGCTCACTGATCTCAGTTTCTGTAACTGTGGAGTAGCTTATTAGTCAATGTCTCTGTTTACTATCCGGTGTTGATAATCAGTAGCAAAGTCCTCATGTTTTCTAATAATGTATGAAAAAGCAGTGACCCTTATTAGACAATTAGTTTCATCACTGAAGTTTATTGTAAGCTAGTACACGAGGTTGTCCCACAACAAAATACTGAAGTTCAGACTGAACCATCTAGAATATATGGTAAAAAAGTTTCACACTTTGTCACAACATTGGGGGAAATTGTAGGTAAATACTTGTGAACAGAAATTATTATTCTTAACCAGGAATTTATCATGCATGTATATGACATACATTCAACTGTAATTCTTTTTGTGCTAAGTTACCAAAATAAGATACAGATTACTTTCCTTGCTCTATAAATTTTGTAAGAGTTAAATTCAGTAATAGTTCGATTTGCAGCTAAGTATACTGATAAAGTAATCCACCTTCTAGGGTGGAGGTTTTAATGTGTTGCAGAGTGGCTGGCTTTTCCATTTTTATTTTCATGGTGAGCCAGCCATGGTAACCTGCTTTGTTGTTTTAATCTCTTCATCCCGTTTCTTGTGTTTCTGTGGTTTCCTTGTCCCCTTTTGTCCATTTACAAGTTTGCGAGAACGAAAGGATTACTCCTTACCCTCTCCCTTAAAACCCACATCCTTTCGTCTTTCCCTCTCCTTCCCTCTTTCCTGATGAGGCAACAGTTTGTTGCGAAAGCTTGAATTTTGTGTGTATGTTTGTGTTTGTTTGTGTGTCTGTCGACCTGCCAGCACTTTCATTTGGTAAGTCACATCATCTTTGTTTTTAGATAAATTTTAAGATATTATTTCTAGAACTAGGAGTTCATGAAGAGAGCCATTTTTCCTGTGCCCTCCAGTGTCAACAGCAGTAAAGCAGTAATTATAATCACAAGCAGGTTCAGGTTTTGACAGGTCAGTCACACTTCTAATTATGAAACAATGATCACACTTGTAATTATAAAACAATGAGCTGGTTTGTTTTGGATGAATAATTCACTTGCTTTCTATTAACTGAGCCTACACAATTAAGGAAATTAGCTACTTGGGTAAGCCAACAGCTGTTGTTTCTCACTTTTCTTGTTAAGCACTTATTTCATAAAGTGTCTCATGTTATCTTTTAGGTATTTGCATACAGTTCGAATTATTCTAGGTCAGGTCAAAATTCCTATCCAGGACATGTATTCCAAATCAGTAAGAGTTGCCTCCATTCACATGTCAGCAGTTTTACATAAATTTTGAAAATTGACATAACATTCTTGGAGAACAGATCTGCAATTACTAATTTTAAATGGAATATTATTATCCATCTCGAGTGCATTAATTTTTAAAAGGCCTGATCTTGGTCCAACATGAACCATCCTCTGTGATCTGTAGGCAACAGTAAGATAAGTTGTATTGATTAATTACGGTCTTTTGCAACTGTAATGAAAATCTTAATAAGACCAAACCCATTTTGCGTTATTCTAAAGCACCTTCAGTGGTCACTTTAACATCATGGTTTTTTCTCTTACAATTTGTTTGCTAGGATCGTGAACAGTTTACACGTTTTCCTACTATTATAAACAGTGTTAATTTGTTTTCTTACTCACTGTTTTTTGTTGTTTCTTTCATTCTTCCTGTTCTTCCTTGTGTCTGTGTTGGGTCTTAGCACACAGCAGTTTCAACTGCACTAAATATATTCACGTTTTTGTGTTGTGAAGAAAACTGTGCTTGCTATTATGTGTGTTTTGTTGTGCTGCTGTGGGGTGCGTTCATCTTTTGTTTGTTTTGGTAGTTGCAGGAGTGTCTGCTATTGTTTTGCGAGTGTTTTTATTTTCCAACTACAGCAATAGCAAAACAAAACACATGAAACGGCGAGATGACAGTAGTTCTACACAGCGGAGAAATGTGTGTTAAAATCCAACACATACATGTGGAAGTAAACAACAAAAAACCATGAGTAATGATGAGAATTAACACTGTTTATAGTAGTAAGTAAAGCATGTGAACTGTTCACAACCCTAGAAAACCGAATTGTAGGAGAAGAAAAAAACATTATTATAGTAACCACCGAAGGTACTTTAGAATAAAGCAAAACACGCTGGTCTTAAGACTTTCCTTACAGTTACAGAAGACTAAACAACATATACAACTTGTGTATTTGCAAGTGCAAAAAGGAGGCTAAAAACAAAGAAGACAGCACATACTGTAAAATTACTCTATGAAATGCAAAAATGTTGCCATGGCATGCCAACATCAAACATCATGTGCACCAGAATGTACCGTACTGTATCAATTACAAGAGCAACCCATCCTTCTGTCAATCAATTCACACATACATCAGGTAATAAAATAGTGGTTTTGTAGAATCCATGTTGTTGAAATATTCCATAAGGCTACTGCTTACAGGTGGAATCTGATATATTTGTCACATTTAGATAAAACACACACACACACACACACACACACACACACACACACACACACACACACACACACACACACACTGAGTCAATAATAAGTTTTGTTTGTTTGATAAGAATGGAGATAATTAAATTATGAAATACTTCCACATCCTTGGCATTGCTGTAAGCCTGACATCATGGCTTGCTTCCTCATGTGATGGCCAATTTGGTGTTGTGCTGCAAGGTGACCAGTTGTTTGCTGACCATCCCTATTGTCAAAGGGCTGCACAGGAGGGCCCCTTCACCAATGTCAGGCACTGCACATGTCCAGTTGTTCCACTACACACTTTCTCTCACCAGTTGACTTACACATGTAAGCAATAATCATAACATTAGTAAGTAATAAATATTTAAATAAACATGTGATATAATTCAGTGTGCTTATTCAGGATTACATTCAGATCTTGCTTTTATGAATGCCAATCTCAAGTTCCTTCAAACCGTCAAGGAATAATCCCTTTTGAGCCATATGTAGGATGTCCATATTTTGCTCAATGTTCCAACTGTAAGTGTGCTATCTGAATATTGTTTTAAAGTTCTATCTCGTTTGCCCTACATACTGTTTACTGCAGTCATTGCATTTGATCCTGTACGCACCTGAATCCTGAAACTCATTCCTAATATTACAGATTATCTAACAGAGCTCGAATGTTAACATGTTATTTGTATGAAGACCAATTTTGATATTTGTGTTATGGAAACATCTCTCTGTGTTGTTAGAAATAAGTTAATGCCATATACCCTTTGTCTTTGTTCTTATCTGCAATGTGACTTATGCTTACTTGTTTTAGGTGCTCTTCTTCATTTTATTATAAATTTTCACCACGTCCTTGCTCCTTTACCCATTCTCTATGGCCACTTGCTTTAGAGCTCTCAGTTTTTTCCTGCTTCCTGCTGGTGTAATGGTAATCTTGATAAAGGATCTTCATCATAGAATTTCTTTTCCAAGGAAAAATAGTTAAAGGAGATATGTGGATGATTAGATTTTATTACACAAAGGAGAAAATGTAGCACATAGAATGAGTCCTCAGCACCCAAAAATTAAATTCTCTGTGGACTTTGAAGAGGATAACGGCATAAAGTACTTAAATTTAACCCTAACAAAGAATGACAGAAAACATGAATTTAACCTAGTCAGGATATGTACATGTGTAGATGTTGTTATTAATGGGCACTCATGCCACCCTCCATGATGCTAGTGGGTGTACTTCAATGCAGTGATGTACAGGTTATTAAGATTGCTGCTAGGCCAGCAGGATGTAAAATAAGAACTGAATGTTTTAAAGCAAGTGACTGTGGCGAATGAGAACAGGAGCAAGGACATGGTGAAAAGTTATGCATAATAAAATAAAGAAGCAACTAAAAAGAGTAGGTTTAAGTCGTTTCACAGTTAAGAATAACAACAAAGGAAGGTATTTGGCTTTAATTTACAATGGAAGGACTTCTGACAAAATTGTGATATGTTCTTGTAAAGCAAATTTTAAAATTAGTTTCCATACAAGTGACATGTTAAAATTCAAGCTCTGCCCTGAAATCTGTAATTGTAAGAACAAATTTCAGGATTCAGATGTGTACAGGATCAAATGCAATAACTGCAACAATAGTACATAGGGCAAATGGAGAGGAGCTTTGGAACAAGGTTCAGGGAGCACATAAACTCTTGGACCAAAGCAGTATTTGGGGCACATAGTGCAACATGAAAGCACTCTGTGATGAATGTTGAGCAAAATTTCGACATCCTACACAGGGCTCAAAAGGGATGGTTCTTTAATGTCTTGGAGGAATTGGTGATTTATTCTCACAAAAAGGAAGAACTGAATCTAATACTGAATGATCAGAGAGAATTCAGTCCCTATACTTATTTCAACATTTATACTGATTTACTAATGTGATGATTGTTACACACGAATCTCCAAGGCTGTTGCACATGAATGTCCAGGGCAACTAGTGAGAGAAAGTGTGCGGTGAAAAAAGTGTGCTGTGCCCAAGATGTGTGAAGACACTTCTACACGGGCCTCTGCCCCACAGTGGTGATAGCAGATGACTGGTTGGCTCGCAGTACAACACAAAATGAGCCATCACATGAGGAAGCAAGCCACAATGAAGATAGGCCTACAGTAACACCATGGATACGGACACTGTCAACAAAGATGCTGTGACTTACTAAACAAGAAAGTGCTAGTAGATAGACACAATAAAAAACACACACACACACACACACACACACACACACACACACACACACACACACACACACACATTTCAAGCTTTCGCAGCCCACGGTTGCTTCATCAGGAAAGAGGGAAAGACGAAAGGATGTGGGTTTTAAGGGAGTGGGTAAGGAGTCATTCCAATCCAGGGAGCAGAAAGACTTACCTTAGGGGGGAAAAGGGACAGGTATACACTCTCGCACGTGCGCAAAGATCCTCTCTTGCCGTTACCCACCAGGCCTCAACCTCCGCAGATTTCAAGTTGCCGCCCCTCGTACATCACTTGTCGCTCAACAACTTCTTTGCCTCTGTACTTCCGCCTCGACTGACATCTCTGCCCAAATTCTTTGCCTTTACATATGTCTGCTTGTCTCTGTATATGTGTGGATGGATATGTGTGTGTGTGTGTGTGTGTGTGTGTGTGTGTGTGTGTGTGTGTGTGTGTGTGTGAGTGTATACCTGTCCTTTTTTCCCCCTAAGGTAAGTCTTTCCGCTCCCGGGATTGGAATGACTCCTTACCCTCTCCCTTAAAACCCACATCCTTTCGTCTTTCCCTCTCCTTCCCTCTTTCCTGATGAAGCAACCGTGGGTTGTGAAAGCTTGAAATTTGTGTGTGTGTTTGTGTTTTTTATTGTGTCTATCTACCAGTGCTTTCTCGTTTGGTAAGTCACAGCATCTTTGTTTTTTAATATATTTTTCCCATGTGGAATGTTTCTTTCTGTTATATTCATATATTTTTAATAATGTCATTCCTTCTAACCAAATGAACAAAATTATTTTTAATTCAGTGTTGGTGTTTGTTTTATCCAAATGTGACAATTGTACCAGATGCGATCTGGTAGCAATAGCCTTATGGAATATTTTAATAACGTAGATTCTACAAAGCCATTATTTTGTGATGGACATATAAATTTGTTGATAGTTGGATGGGTTATTCTTTCACCTACACAGTTGTGTATGATTCTGGTACATTTGATGTTTTATGTTGGCACAGTATGATAACATTTTCTATTTCAGAGTATTTGCTATTTAGTTATTTTACGATTGCCACAGATCTGAAGATGGTTCATGTAAAGTCTAAACTGGTCATTTAAAAAATAGTGCACTCAAGACAGATAGTGAATCTGTTTGCTTTACATAAAGATGTTTATCATAAACATCATATCTTTTAAGAAAGATATGCCATTGTAATCAGTGGGAGAACATATTCATTAAAAGCAGAGGGGAAAGACAACATTATAAAGCTGTCCGAATTGAGTACAAACAGTTGTCTCAAGACAGCAAAGTGAGGAGCAGCTTTGGGGTTCTCTCGGCAGCAGTAGTTATCAGTACACTCAAATCACAGGCAGTACAGATGCACTCATCTCAGCTATGCCCAGTCCTGGATTTTGAATGGTTATTCCTCTTAAAGTTTTTACTGCCCCTTCTGTTTCTTGATTGTTTATCTTTCATGTCAACTTTTTCCAAATTAACATTTAAAAAAAAAACTAAATATACCTTATGTGGTCAGCAGTGCACTTAAGACAGAAGACTTTACATTCCTGAACATTCTGCTGTCACAGGACCCACAATATGCTTGCTGTCATCCAATCTCCTATGAACACAGTATTAGAATTGTGTTTGTTAATGATTCCAAACTGAGAAACTTGTTCCTGTGATAGAACTGAAGAGTTACAGTGAGGAGGATATTTTGTTTTGAAGTAGCTGTTGCTGTTTGAATAGAATCAAACTAAGCTCATTGTTTAGCTTCTAATGCCCACAGGTGGCATCTATTTCAAATCCTCTTGTTTTCCTTATTCGCTAACCATTTTATAACACTGTGATTACTTATGTAGTCATCTATCAAGGTGGGATCAGATAAGCAAAGCTATCTTACTGATAACTACAAGTAGCTATTTAACAACTTCATAAGAGATTAAAATAATCTACTCACCAAGTGTCAGCAGGGGAACACACATAGAAACGGATTTGACATTTACAAGAATCGGAGCCAGTGGCTCCTTCTGGCAGAAGATTTGAAGGGAAAGGAAAGGGGCAGAGGAAAAGGACTGGAGAGGTTTAGGGGAAGGGGTACAGTTCAGAAGTCACCCAGAACCCTGAGACAAAGGAGACTTACCAGATGGGATGAGAAGGAAAGATTGAGTGTTGGGGACTGCACAGGTTGAGATTTGAAAACCTGGGACAGGTTAATATGCAAGACAGAGATTACTACTAAAACATCATGCATGAGTTAATAAGAGTGAAAAGCTAAGTGCATTGTATGTAACAGAGATGGGAGGGAGACAGTGAAAAATAGACTAGTCAAAAATGAAAGATTTAGGAAACTAAAATGGGGTGAAGAAAGGAGAGTTATTCTGAATAAATGCTGACACGGAAGAAATTAAATTAAGGCCAGGTGGGTGGCGAGAACCAAGGTCATGTTGTAGTGCTATTTCCCACCTGCTGAGTTCTGAGAAGCTAGTGTCTGGGGCAAGAATCCAGATGGCGTTATGATGACACTGGCACCAAAGTCATGGCTGTCATGTTGTACAATATGCTCTGTAACAGGATATTGTGTGTTGCCTGTATGCACCCTCTGCCTATATCCGTTCATCCTGACTGATAAATGGGTGGTAGTCACACCAATGTAAAAGGCCAAACAGTGTCCACATAACAGCTGGTATATGACTTATTTCACAGGTGGCTCTCCCTTTGATAGTATATGTTTTGCCAGTTACAGGGCTGGAATAGGTGGTGAAGGAGGGTGCATAAGGCAAGTCTTGCAGTGTGGACTATCACAGACGTAGGAACCATAGGGTAGGGAGATGGGTGCAGGAGGAGCATATCTATCCATTTAATTATATTATTTTATTATATTATTAAATTACATTAATGTATTTGTGTTAGCTACACAGAATCAGTTCAGGAATTTTATTGTATGATTGATGAGAAAGCACACAATGAAAAAAGATCTTAGTTTTAGCTTTATTAGTTTGTTGCATAGCCTATTCTTCTTTCATATCTGAGCTGCTTGGCTCAGGAAAACTAACTCCATTATTGTATGAATCAGGCAGTAAATTAATGAACATCTTCACAGTCGTTTGTTTTAGTTATGTCATGTTTCGTGGATCATTTTCCCGATAATTTTATCAATATGATGTGGAACAAGTCAGATTACAAGAGATATAAAGTACTAATATTAATATTCCTGAAATTTTTAGTTGTACACATGCAACTACATTTAGAGGTACTTTTTTTACCAGTTCTGAAACAGAAACTCGTCCATGGAATAGGAGTTGCTTGTAGGAAATGTTTTTAAGCTAGATTTAAAACTTGATCTGCTACCTGCCAGACACTTTAGGTACTGAAGTATGGAAATCATTCAAATTACAAGTTATTCATAAATGAGCTTCATATTGCCAATAACTTACTGCATCATGCCTACCAGTAATGAATTTATAAACTTCTGATACCTCAAATCACTTCACAATGTAGTGTATATTGTGAAAACATGATTGCAACCCCTCTGTCTACTAAACTTTGTGCATTCAAGACTTCCCCCATGCGGTTGTCTTTGGTTTTTAAGTACACAACGAGCTGCCCCCTTTGTAGTTGCAGGTCCCCCATCACAAGTGATTCATATTTTGCTGCACTACCCCACCTTTTGGCCTTTCACACTAAATATGCCCTCCTACCTTTTTTGTCCCAGATGTTAGCAGATGACCCTCACAAAGTTATGTCTGTCCTCAGTTTCCTTCATGAAAGTGCTTGTTATCCCAGGTTTGAGTACCTAAATTTCCCTCTGGAATTGGAGACCCTCCGTTTAGTGCTGGCATTGGTGTTGGTTATGGAGACCTTGACCTTGTCTCCATACTGGCCATCATCTCCACCCGCCCCCCCCCCCTTTTTCCTACCTTGCACCTGTCCCCCCCCTCCCCCCCCCCCACACACACTTTTCATGTGTCCCCTGTTGTTTTCCCCATTGTTTCTCACTTCACTGCCTGAATATCTGTGTGCACCGCAACTGTCACTCAGCTGACTGCTCCCGGCAGAATGCAAGGAAAGCTGAAGCAACTCCTCACTTTACTGTCAAGATGATGATTGGTTTGTGGGACGCTCAACTGCGCGGTTATCAGCGCCCGTACAAATTCCCAACCTTTGCTCAGTCCAATATCTCCACTTACATGAATGATGATGAAATGATGAGAACAAGACTAACACCCAGTCATCTCAAGGCAGGTGAAAATCCCTGACCCTGCCAGGAATCGAACCTGGGACTCTGTGCTCAGGAAGCAAGAACGTGACTGCGAGACCACGAGCTACGTACTATTGTCAAGAGATACAAGTGCAATAGACAAGGTGTGTAATGTGTTTGACCAGAGAAGTGAACATAATGAGAAAAGTGACCATGCCCTTCGATGAGGATACTTTGTTATTTTTGATGGAGGACAGGAACACCATTCCTGAGGGGATCAAACTTCAGGCAGAATGTTGAAATCAATCAGGTGCTTACTAAATATAAGCCTTAGTACATTACTGTGGATCAAACTTTACAAAATCCTTGACACAACACCTACAAAATCTATCAGGCATAGATATTTAATACCCATTTCTTTGACCAGTTGTGTAGTGTTCATCCATGTATAGTTCCAGATGTGCTGTGAATGTTATAACTAACCCCCACCTAATTCATAGCTTACATGGTTGAAAAGCAAAAATAGCTAAAATTTATTTCAGTAATACTACAGAAAGGGAAGTTATATTGTTTTATCTGACAAAAACTGATCTTGTTTATTTAACAGGATTTTTGTCTCTTTAGGTAATTGAAGTGAAAATACAACTCATTTGTTTAAATAAAACTTTCTGTATAGGGCATATTTTGATATTGGACTGAATTTATCTTCTGCTATTTATATGAGTTTGGTCCAAATTAGCATCTGCTCTGTGTGGTTGCTTTAAGACAGCATTGAAACTGGTAAAGGAATTTATACAATGTCGCCTATATAAACATAGGACTTCTAATACTACTGATAAGTAAAACAGGTTGTCATTTGAAGCCACTGAGTTACAATCAGTCAAGAATGCCAATTAGTGTCCACACTTCCACATAAAGCGTCAGCTAGTAAAATCACTAAGACCAAAACTATTTCTTAAAAACACTTCACTTGGGGTGATTGACTACTTGAATGAAAAATGGTACTCTTTATGGTGTACTTCCACATATCAGGTCAAAGCGTTAAGGAGAGGTGGAGGTAGAGGTAGATAAGTCAGATATGAATCACTGTTTTCTAATCTTTACATGAAAAACAAACTCGGCACAGTAATGAACATTAAATAATAGTTTCTTTGGCTTATGATTACATTTCTTTGATAAATGGCTATGTTATCTAAGTGATTGCAGGCAACAGCTTAAAATAACAACTGGCTAAAAATAGTAAAAGGAATGCCATGATGTCAATTTGTGGGACTGTCATTCACCTCTATACCTACATTACTTAAGTGTGTCAGAAATATTGTTTTTACAATCTGTTGTTGTGAGGGGGGGGGGGTCCACAACCACAATACGTTTTAAGACCGAAAACATGGCCGAAGCAGGCCTTTATATATTTATTGTCTGTGCTGTTAGCTAATTTCAGCCATTGGTCATTTTCAAATACTTATCACAAGTCTCGAGCTTCATATATTATTTCTCTAAATAGTCAGTACATATGTAACAGCACTCATCATTTTCATGTGCATGTGTAGTACAAATACAATACAGCACTTCTGGATTGTATTGATGCTACACATGCACATGAAAATGATGTGCCGTAACGTATGTACTGACTATTTAGCCAAATATTATGTGATGCTTGAGTTTTGTGATAAGTGCTTGGAAAAGACAGACAGACAGTAAATAGATTAGAGTCTTCTTGGACCGCATTTTTATTCTTAAAAGAACATATTGTATTACAAGCATTCCGTATCATCTGGCACTTACGTATAAGCAAAGATGTTAACAAAGTGTGTATTACAATAATGTAGGTATGGAAGCAATAAATTATATAAATTGCTCATGAATTTACTTCTTTGTGTACATGCAGTTACATAATTTCTTTCCCTACAGATGAAGGAGGTATTGGCGAAAGCATCTCCTGAATTAATTGGGAAGCCGTTATTCACAGGTGTTCTATCGGACAAACAGTGGCACATCCTAGCTAACTTACAGTCTGAAATGCAAGACGAGTATCGTGTACGGAAAGAACTCCTAATAAAGAGATTAGATGTGACTATACAGTCATTTCAGGTTGGTTCCCTTTAATAAAGAGCAATGCACTATTCCTTTATGAAGTTTGTAGCTGAACTATATCTAAATTTAGTTAATATCTATAGAAACAGTGAGGAATGTACTAATTATGATTATTTTCAATTTTTAAATCTCATTTTGATGTTCGTAAATAATTGAAAGTAAAAATTAGTGAGAAATAATTAGTTTTATTCATAAGATTTAACATACGTTACTAGATTTGTGCTTCATAATGAACTGTAAAGTACTTCATATCATTATCATGAATGTCATATCAAGAAACACTTGTGAATGTTTCAAAATCTTGAAAGTTAACCATACTTTAAGGAATGGCATATTAAAGCAAAATTTGCTGCTGGCCTGTACTATTCGTGTGTAATGCGCTCAAACTCTTTACTTTTATCTTCAGTTTAGTGTATGACTATTGACTTCATGTCGCAGTATATATTCTGAAAGATGGCAGTCATCAATCTTGCGCCAAAGTTATTACCAGTCACTTTACTCAACGCATTTTAAACTAATCTGTTTTGTCGTTGCTTAGTTGTTACCTAGGACTGCACCACACATTTGAAGCTTGTAAATTTCCAGTTTTGGCAGTTGAAACATCTTTTTTTCACACATCACTGAGTGCTGAAAACTTGGTGCCATAAAACATAACAAACATTATACTGGAAGACTACTTAGTCATTATCAGGGAGTGATAGGTATATGACAATTTGTCAAAAATCTGATTATTTTAAAATCTACTTATAACATTTAAATATGGTGGAACGTGCTTTGTGGAATGTAAATGGTGAGTTGTTAACTTTACTGTATAACACTTAAGGTACATTTTGGGTCATAGGTCCTTCATCAGAAATGTAAACATGAGCTACAGGGTATCCATAAAGTTCTACTATCATTTCAGAAAACCATAATTTGAAAACAATTAGAGAAGAGAATTGTGATTCATTGTAAAATGTTCAGCAGCTCTAAAAGTTTTTCTTTTCTGTTACGCCAGAATTTCAGTGTGCGGCGAGAGATCAGCCATAGAAAATAGAGGTGATATTAAGAGTCCTGTCCATGTACGGGTCAGCATTGCAGCATCAACAGTTCAGATTGCCTCATTGCTTCATACGCAGATGGTAGCAATGTCATTGACTGGTGTTGTGTACACATGATTCTTGTCATAACCAGACAAAAATAAATCTAATGGCATGGCATCTGGAGAACAGGGAGCTGTACATTGTGATCTTAACAATCAGTCCAACTCTCAGGAAATGTATGTAAACAGACTGTTTAAATACATGCTTTGCCAGTGGTGCCTTTGCAGACTGGCATCAATAATTCTGCAGTACCACTGTCAGGCTTGAATTCTGTACACCAGATGACAAATTGCACTTTCTCCTTGTTTTGTCGCCATTTTCATGCACTCCAGAAGAGAGAGGAAAAAAGCCTTTGAGAACTGCAAAATGGTTTATAACAAACCATGAGTCTCTCTCTAATAGTTTCCAAGTTCAGATTTTTTGAATGACAGCAGACCTTCACAGATACCCTATCTACATGTAAGTTCATGATGGAGCAGTTAAGTTACTGGATGTCAGGGAGACATTATTAATTACGAGAAGCGTAATACGTCTCAAATAACCAACAAAAGGATAACGTTCTACGACTCAGTGTATGGAATGTAAGAAGTTTGAACATGGTAGGTAAGCTAGAAAATTTGAAAAGGGAAGTACTAAGGCTCAATGGTGGGGGTTAGTGAAGTGAAATTGGAAAAAAAAGCAAGGATTTCTGGTCAGATGAGTATAGGGTAATATCAACAGCGCTACAGAAAATGGCATAATGGAAGTAGGATTCATTATGAATTGGAAGGTAGGGAAGACATTGAGTCACTGTGAACATTTCATTGAGATATTTGCTGTCATCAGAATCGACAGCAAACCAACACCGACAACAATAGTTCAGGTATATATGCCAGAGTTGCAAGCATAATATGAAGAGATGCATTATGTGAAGATATTGAGTGGGGAATTCAGAACATAAAGAGAGATGAAAATCTAATAGTCATGGGGGACTGGAATACAGTTTAAGGGAAAGGAGTAGAAGAATGGGTCACAGGAGAAAATATGGGCTCAGTAGTAGGAATGAGAGACGAGACAGACAGTTCTGCAATAAACTTCAGCTAGTAATAGTGAATATTCTGATCAAGAATCACAAGAGGAAGAGTTATATTGGGAAAAGGTGGGAGATAGGGGAAGATCTCGGATTACATCATGCTCTGGCAGAGGTTCCAAAATCAGATATTAGATTATAAGGCATACAGAGGAGCAGACAGACTCGGATCACAATTTAGTAATGGTGAAGAGTAGGCTGAAGTTCAAGAGGCTACTCTGGAAGAATCAGTGTGCAAGGAAGTGGGATGCGGAGATACTAAGGAATGAAGAGAGATGCTTGAAGTTTTCTAAGGCTATAGATACTGCAATAATGAATAGCTCCGTAGGCAGATTAGTTGAAGATGAATGAACATCTCGGAAAAGGCAAACACAGGATTTGGAAAGGAAAACATGGGTACAAGAGAGGTAACAGTGAGGAAACAATGGTTAACAGAAGAAATACTTCAGCTGACTGCTGAAAGAAAGAAGTACAGAAATGTTCAGGGAGATTGATGAATAGAGAGAAACAAGTCACTTAGGAATGAAAAAAATAGGAAGCACAAGGAAGTTAATTTGAAATGGCTACATGAAAAATGTGAAGAAGTTGGAAGGACCGACTCAGCACATAGTAAAATCAAAACATCCTTCGGTCAAATTAAAAGCAATGGCGGTAACATTAAGAGTGCAACGGGAATTCCACTGTTAAATGCAGAGGAAAGAGCAGAGAGGTGGAAGGAGTACATTGAAGGCCTCTATGAGGGGTAGGACTTGTCTGATAATGTGATAGAAGAAGAAACAAAAGTCTATAGGGAATCCAGTATTAGAGGCAGAATGTAAAAGTTTTGCAGGGCTTCAGATCAAATAAGGCAGAAGGGATAGATGGGATAGATAACGTTCCATCAGAATTTCTAAAATCATTGGGGGAACAAAACAACTGTTCACATTGGTGATCAGAATTTGAGAGTCTGGTGATAAACCATCAGACTTTTGGAAGAACAAGTCCACATAATTCCAAACATAGCAAGAGCTGACAAGCATGAGGATTGTAGCACAATCAGCTTAGCAGCTCATGCATCCAAGTTGCTGATAATAATAATATACCAAAGAATGGAAAAGAAAATTGAGAATCTGTTACACATCGATCAGCTTGACTTTAGGAAAGGCAAAGGCAGCAGGGAGGCAGTTCTGACGCTGCGGTTGATAATGGAAGCAAGACTGATGAAAAATCGACACACATTCACACGATTTGTCGACCTTGAAAAAGTGTACGTGAATAGTGTAAAATGTTCGAAATTCTGAGGAAAGTAGGGTTGAGCTATAGGGGAAGATGGGTAATACACAATATGTGCAAGAACCAAGAGGGAACAATAAGAGTGGGAGACCAAGAATGAAGTGCTTTGATTAAAAAGAGTGTACGATACGGATGCAGTCTTTCACTTCTACTATACAGTCTATATATCAAACACGCAATGATGTAAACAAAAGAAAGGCTCAAGAGTGGGATTAAAATATATCAGTGTTAACGTACACTGATGATGTTGCTATCCTGAGTGAAAATGAAGAAGAATTGCAGAATCTGTTGAATGGAATGAACACTATGATGAGTAGAGAATATGAATCCAGAGTAAACTGAAGAAAGACGAAAGTGATGGTGAATAGCAGAAATGAGAATACCAACAAACTTGACATCAGAATTGGTGATCACGAAGTAGATGAAGTTGAGGATTTCTGCCACCTAGGCAGCAAAATAACCCATGGTGGATGGGGCAAGGAAGACATAAAAAGCAGACTAGCAATGGCAAAAAGGGCATTTCTGGCTAGGAGAAGTGTACTAGTATCAAACATAGGCCTTAATTTCAAAAAGAAATTTCTAAGAATGTAAGTTTGGAGTGCAGCATGTATGGTTGTGTAACATGGATTGTGGGAAAAACAGAACAGAAAAGAATCAAAGCATTTTAGATGTGGTGCTGGAAGTTATGTGGACTGATAATGTAAGGAGTGACGAGGTTCTCTGCAGATTTCGCGAGTCAAGCAAAATATGGAAAAAACTGACAAGAAGGAAGGACAGGATGGTAGGACATCTGTAAAGACATCGGGGAAATAACTTCCGTGGTGCTAGAGGGAGCTGTAGAGAATGAAAAGTGCAGAGGAAGACAGAGATTGGAATAAATCCAGCAAATAATTGAGGACGTAGATTGCAAGTGCTACTTGGAGATGAAAAGATAGGCACAAGACAGAAATTTGTGGTGGGCCACATCAAACCAGTCAGAAAACTAATGATTCAAAAGAAAAAGCTCTTGTTTGTTGATTGAGATATTATTACTTTGCTCCCGCACATAAAAATCTTCCAAGGAATTCTCTGATTTCCTTTAGAACCACCCAATTGTTTTCAACCATTGTGATGAAGAGTTGAATATATTCAGAACATTCAATTGTAATGTACTTTTTCCTATAACATATTGTTTAATTAGAGTAAAAGTTTCAAATATTGCTACAACTTAGTTTTCTTAAATGAACATTATTACAAATGTACATATGGTGTGCATTAGATGTATTACTGTTGCAGTCTGTCTAAATCTTTTTGTAGATGAAAATACTTGTATAAATAACAACGATCTGAGGAAGAGATACATTGCTACATACCATAAAGATAACAGATTAAGTTGCAGACATGCACAACTAAAAGACGCACATTAGCTTTCAACCACAGCTTTTGTCAGAAAAGTGAACTTGTACTCATGCGCCCCCCCCCCCCACACACACACACATTCAGGGTGTATACAGTCTGGAACAACTGGGAAAAACCTGGGAATTTTTTCACCTAGTAGAAAACCGGGAAAAACCCAGGAATTTTTCATTGTTTCCGTTTTCAGTTAAATTTTTGTAATTTTGACTGGTAAGAACTGATATTCCAGCAAAAAATTTTACTTTAGCCTGCTGCTGCAAAATAATGCTGCAGCAGTAAAACATAAAGAAGGGAAAGAAAACCAAAATAAACGTGGGTTGCAAAGGAAATGCGCCATTTCCAAAAACAAAACACAGTGCACACATAAGTGTGCCAACACGAAAATGTGTCAAAGGCCTTAGGACAAAGACTATACAATAC
Source organism: Schistocerca nitens (assembly GCF_023898315.1). Classification (NCBI taxonomy): domain Eukaryota; kingdom Metazoa; phylum Arthropoda; class Insecta; order Orthoptera; family Acrididae; genus Schistocerca; species Schistocerca nitens. Next base: position 510,525,152 of record NC_064615.1, read on the forward strand.
TTCATAACAACAAACTGCTTTTGGTGACCATGGCGTCACAACGGCTTACATTAGTTTCCCTTGAGCAGTTGCCAGCAGACTTGTGCGCAGCACAATTGAGTCGCATGTGAGCAGTACCTGCTCCTGCTTATGGCTACTTGAAGTACGGCTGTTAGCTGTAGTAGCAACAAGCAGCCAGACACTAGCTGGAAAAATTCTTCTGGTGAACACAAGCTGCCAGATTCGCGCATGCGCAGAGCGGTCTAAGTTGCAGTGGAGAGAGGTGATAATCTCCACGTGACCTGTGTTTAGGTTTAGCAATTTTGCTGTTTCTTCTTCATTTACAACTCTCATGTCAAATGAAAACAAAATGGATTTCTGTATCCAAGAGCTATCAAATGAATTAAAATACATTGACATACTTATGGAAAGCTGAAATATGTTATTAGTTTTAGTTTCCTGATCTTATTTTACTCCCAGGTTTTTGGAAGTCGAGCATTAATTGCCTTGCAGAACACTAAAGTTATTTTTCTTGATTGGCTAAAGAAATTTGGCTTATATTAATCGTTTCCACACAGACAGTCAACGTATTTGAAGTGAAGTGTTTCATTCCACAGTGTCAATTGTTTGCTAAATTAAAAGTGCCCGTTTTTATCACATGCCACATGTGGCGTTATGCAGTAATAAAGAACCAAGCCTGAGAGAATACAGTACTGATACTCCAATAAAATTTGCAGCCCTAAAACCACAATGAGAAGCTTAATATCAGGTTGGTGCTTGCTTCTTTGTGAATCTGGACATACAAATGTGCACTTTCAGCTGAATTATGCATTTTGGTCTAGTTTACGAAATTCAGATGCTCTTGGAGTACCCTCTGATGTTCTGTTTCGTTTACGATGTAATGCAAGATCTCTTAATGCTATACAGGTATGAATATGTGGCCTTCTTATGTCATCGTAGCTGTGCAAGCGCAGTAACGCCATTTTCTGGCGCACTCTGACAACTGCTGAAACGATTATAACAGGTTTCAGGAGAATATTACGAAAGGTGATTGAAAAGTGTTACTTTCAAAGTAAATTTCATTTTATGCAAGATGAATTACGTTACATGTGCAAATGTACTTTGAATTTCTTAAATGATTCTCATGTAAAGCTTAACACTCTGAGGGCCAACCACTTAGAAGAATTTCGAGCCTAGATGTTTAGGTATTTAAAATTTTCTTGGCACATTTGTGTGATGTTTATGAAAGTGTAACACATGCAAAACAGACCAATATTACATGTGAAAGCTTAGCTTTTCTTGTAGCTACACTATGTATATTAATTTACACCATTAACTTTCCTATTTATGTGTTCGCACTATCGAACAGTGACTTTGGTTGCTCTTGGCTGACTGTGTCACGTGTCCTATGTCCTGAATATCAGCTATCATCAGCTGGTGAGATCACTTGACATCAGCTATGATTGCCTTACTAAAGTGCATAGCAATCTCGATTTCAATACTACGGAAACTAACATGCTGTGTGTGGTGGAATTCAATCATTTACTTTTGTAATATACAGCGTATGTTGCTGCACATCAGATCTTTCCAAAATGCCTGTGGTTTTTTTGGGAGGAGTGTATGTTTTCTAAAGTTTGAGGAAGTTCTACGCTGGTGTATAAAACGTTAACTGTTCAAAGGGTGGAAAAGTTTTATGGTTCTGTGAGAAAGTATTCTGTCACTTGACACAGAAAAACTATATTTTTGCACGGAAAAAAGTATATTTTTAACCGGGTCATCCGGGAAAACTCTGGGAATTTTTTTTCCCCCTTGTCCACGTATATACCCTGACATTCATTCATGTAGGCATGCACACCTCACACTTACGACCACCATCTTCATAATATTAATAGGACAAACAACCATCCTTAATAACTTTGAATTGGTGGCTCTGTTGTGACTCTATCACCAGATATTTGTGACAGTGCTACATTACACCTGTACACATTCATTTCTCTAATTGGCCACCCATATGAATTCCTTCCTGTAATTGGCCGCCCCATGAACCATGGACCTTGCCGTTGGTGGTGAGGCTTGCGTGCCTCAGCGATACAGATGGCCGTACCGTAGGTGCAACCACAATGTAGGGGTATCTGTTGAGAGGCCAGACAAACATGTGGTTCCTGAAGAGGGGCAGCAGCCTTTTCAGTAGTTGCAGGGGCAATGGTCTGGATGATTGACTGATCTGGCCTTGTAACACTAACCAAACCGGCCTTGCTGTGCTGGTACTGCGAACGGCTGAAAGCAAAGGGAAACTACAGCCATAATTTTTCCTGAGGGCATGCAGCTTTACTGTATGATTAAATGATGATGGCGTCCTCTTGGGTAAAAAATTCCAGAGGTAAAATAGTCCCCCATTCAGATCTCCGGGCGGGGACTACTCAAGAGGACGTAATTATCAGGAGAAAGAAAACAGGTGTTCTACGGATCAGAGCGTGGAATGTCAGACCCCTTAATCGGGCAGGTAGGTTATAAAATTTAAAAAGGGAAATGGATAGGTTAAAGTTACATATAGTGGGAATTAGTGAAGTTCGGTGGCAGGAGGAACAAGACATTTGGTCAGGTGAATACAGCGTTATAAATACAAAAACAAATAGGGGTAATGCAGGAGTAGGTTTAATAATGAATAAAAAAATAGGAGTGCGGGTAAGCTACTACAAAAAACATAGTGAACGCATTATTGTGGCGAAGATAGACACAAAGCCATGCATACTACAGTATTAAAAGTTTATATGCCAACTAGCTCTGCAGATGATGAAGAAATTGATGAAATGTATGATGAGATAAAAGAAATTATTCAGGTAGTGAAGGGAGACGAAAATTTAATAGTCATGGGTGACTGGAATTCGACAGTAGGGAAAGGGAGAGAAGGAAACATAGTAGGTGAACATGGATTGGGGGGGGGAGAAATGAAAGAGGAAGCCGTCTGATAGAATTTTACACAGAGCATAACTTAATCATAGCTAACACTTGGTTCAAGAATCATAAAAGAAGGTTGTATACATGGAAGAATCCTGGAGATACTAAAAGGTATCAGATAGATTATATAATGGTAAGACAGAGATTTAGGAACCAGGTTTTAAATTGTAAGACATTTCCAGGGGCAGATGTGGACTCGGACCACAATCTATTGGTTATGAGCTGTAGATTAAAACTGAAGAAACTACAAAAAGGTGCTAATTTAAGGAGATGGGACCTGGATAAACTGACTAAACCAGAGGTTGTACAGAGTTTCAGGGACAGCATAAGGGAACAATTGACAGGAATGGGGGAAAGAAATAAAATAGAAGAAGAATGGGTAGCTGTGAGGGATGAAGTAGTGAAGGCAGCAGACGATCAAGTAGGTAAAAAGGCGAGGGCTAATAGAAATCCTTGGGTAACAGAAGAAATATTGAATTTAATTGATGAAAGGAGAAAATATAAAAATGCAGTAAATGAAGCAGGCAAAAAGGAATACAAACGTCTCAAAAATGAGATCGACAGGAAGTGCAAAATGGCTAAGCAGGGATGGCTAGAGGACAAATGTAAGGATGTAGAGGCTTATCTCACTAGGGGTAAGATAGATATTGCCTACAGGAAAATTAAAGAGATCTTTGGAGAAAGGAGAGCTACTTGTATGAATATCAAGAGCTCAGATGGAAACCCAGTTCTAAACAAAGAAGGGAAGGCAGAAAGGTGGAAAGAGTATATAGAGGGTTTATACAAGGGCGATGTATTTGAGGACAATATTATGGAAATGGAAGACGATGTAGATGAAGACGAAATGGGAGATAAGATACTGCGTGAAGAGTTTGACAGAGCACTGAAATACCTGTGTTGAAACAAGGCCCTGGGAGTAGACAACATTCCATTAGAACTACTGACGGCCTTGGGAGAGCCAGTCATGACAAAACTCTACCATCTGGTGAGCAAGATGTATGAGACAGACGAAATACCCTCAGACTTCAAGAAGAATATAATAATTCCAATCCCAAAGAAAGCAGGTGTTGACAGATGTGAAAATTACCGAACTATCAGTTAAATAAGTCACAGCTGCAAAATACTAACACGAATTCTTTACAGACGAATGGAAAAACTGGTAGAAGCGGACCTCGGGGAAGATCAGTTTGGATTCCGTAGAAATGTTGGAACACGTGAGGCAATACTAATCTTACGACTTATCTTAGAAGAAAGATTAAGAAAAGACAAACCTACGTCTAGCATTTGTAGACTTAGAGAAAGCTTTGACAATGTTAACTGGAATACTCTTTCAAATTCTGAAGGTGGCAGGGGTAAAATACAGGGAGCGAAAGGCTATTTACAATTTGTACAGAAAGCAGATGGCAGTTATAAGAGTCAAGGGGCATGAAAGGGAAGCAGTGGTTGGGAAGGGAGTGAGACAGGGTTGTAGCCTCTCCCCGATGTTATTCAATCTGTATATTGATCAAGCAGTAGAGGAAACAAAAGAAAAATTCGGAGTAGGTATTAAAATTTATGGAGAAGAAATAAAAACTTTGAGGTTCGGCGATGACATTGTAATTCTGTCACACAGCAAAGGACTAGGAAGAGCAGTTGAACGGAATGGACAGTGTCTTGAAAGGAGGGTATAAGATGAACACCAACAAAAGCAAAACGAGGATAATGGAATGTAGTTGAATTTAGTCGGGTGATACTGAGGGAATTAGATTAGGAAATGAGTCACTTAAAGTAGTAAAGGAGTTTTGCTATTTGGGAAGCAAAATAACTGATGATGGTCGAAGTAGAGAGGATATAAAATGTAGACTGGCAATGGCAAGGAAAGCGTTTCTGAAGAAGAGAAATTTGTTAACATCAAGTATAGATTTAAGTGTCAGGAAGTCGTTTCTAAAAGTATTTGTATGGAGTGTAGCCATGTATGGAAGTGAAACATGGACGATAAATAGTTTGGACAAGAAGAGAATAGAAGCTTTCGAAATGTGGTGCTACAGAAGAATGCTGAATATTAGATGGGTAGATCACATAACTAACGAGGAGGTATTGAATAGAATTGGGGAGAAGAGGAGTTTGTGGCACAACTTGACAAAAAGAAGGGACCGGTTGGTAGGACATGTTTGAGGCATCAAGGGATCACAAATTTAGCATTGGAGGGCAGCGTGGAGGGTAAAAATCGTAGAGGGAGACCAAGAGATGAATACACTAAGCAGATTCGGAAGGATTTAGATTGCAATAGGTACTGGGAGATGAAGAAGCTTGCACAGGATAGAGTAGCATGGCGAGCTGCATCAAACCAGTCTCAGGACTGAAGACAACAGCAACAACAATTGGCCGCCCATATGAATTCCTTCAGTAGCACATTACAAAACAAATTATAAAGTACTTAATTGATGACACTTCGTGATGGGTCACAAAATGAATTATTTATTACTGGACCTGTTCCTCCTCCAAAAGACAGTTCAAGCTACACTAAGATTTAGAAAAATCCCATATGCCTCATCACGTGATCAGCTTCTTCACACTGAAACTTCAGATACAATGGAAATTAAGCACAATTAATTAGACCGACATATACTATCGAGATGGATGTAATTTTGCCTCTTCATATGGAAACCCTCATACTTAAACATGTATGTATCTGAAGCACTCTGCTGACCTGCTGGAGGGTTCAAATGTTATATCCAGTGCTTGTGCAACACAATAATAATTCTCAAACTAAAAAAATTAAATTTTTTACTTTACTGCTAGATGCAGCTTAATTAGCTGCATGACTGTTGACACTCATTATGTGGTAAAATTAAACAATAAGTTCAGCAAATGCTAAAAAATTGTAAATATGATGATGTGAGCAAATAGTATTCTCTCACTACACTTCATTGGTCGTCTATAATTGCACCGAAAGAAGGATGGCGTCACAGCACTCTGACTACTGTCTGGTTTGTTTTCTTCCAGTACTGCCCAAGGCTTTAAAATATATATTTCGTGACCTGTTTGGCAACTGCATAGTTACAAACAGCCTACTAGACTAATTACAGTTACATTATGCTGAACATTTGCTTTATCTCACAAGGAGATGGCACGATCATGGGGTCGGGGATTTGTCCGAAATTTTGTGTGGTGAAAGAGGACCTCTAACGCCTCACGTGGTTAAAATATTAGGATGCACTACTCAGAAATTCTGAGAAAAATTGATCCAAAGTTTCTTAGGTGCCTTATGGGTATAAAATGTTAGTCCATTGCCGAAGCGCCGTTTGGCCTAGATGGTTAGGGTTGGACTCTTACACCAGAGGTCTCGGGTTCAATGTTAGATCCAATACTCTTCTTGTTGTACGTCAGTGACATATCTGTTCTGTGTAAATACCACATAGATGCTGGTGACTTGGTTTAAAGCTCAGTCCATCCATTACCCTAGATTGGTCATTCTAGGTTCATTAATCTGAAATTTTAGGTATCCTAAATGGGGATAAATATAAATATATCTCTATCAGTAAAGAAAACATTAAGTAGGCTGAACACACAACTATAACATCCAAAGAGGCATTAACATCTCTCCACACCATACAAAAATATAAATAGCTCTTCCCATTTGAACTGAAAAGGAATGTTTACAAATATATGTTCTTCTGGTGTGCGCGTACGCATGTGCATCTTCTGTTAACATGTTTGCCAAATATTTTTTTAAAATTATTGTACATTTTTCTCAGAAATAATTGCTTAAATAAATAAGTGTTTAACAGTCCTCATTTTATTGACAGTGGTCAGAGCGGATGCGTGGTAGAGAGGACGAGATTGCATCTATTTTTCTAGTTCGTCGGAAAGCTTTAGACTCTGAGCCAAATGTCCATCTTGCTGATCTTTTAGCAGCTCGAGAAGACCTGGCAGTCATCGAAAAGACAAGCAGTGCTTCAGTCCGCAAGAACACTCAGTCTTCTATCAATAAAGTCATCATAGGCAGGGTGAGTTACACTTCATGCATACAGAAGCCTATAACATTCAGGTATCATAGTCTCCTGTTTTGTATGCTAAGTTTTAAGAGCAAAATATTTTATGATAAAAAGATCTAATTTTAATTTAGTATTTTTGTCTTAGTAATATTTTTAACATTAATTCATTATTTTAATGCATATATTGAAGTTTACAAAAGTCTGAGCATTCATTTTGTATAAATATAAAAATTTTAATTCATGAATTTTCAGTATCTGTTCTTGTTGTTGTTGCATTTAGTAGACGAGGCAGATTTCATACTAGCCAAAAGTAAAGAAATCATTGGAGAGTAATTTGAATGTGACTGTTCAGCCTTTGATGTGTGCATATTAGGGTAGTTACCTGCCCTTTTCAGCCCAGTGAACCAGCTATGTGGAACTTACAATCAGATGTGTAGCTTGGTTGTTTTAATACACCTTCAAGCACTGCCAGGAATTAAAATAACTATAAATAACAGGAAAAGTCCTTCAACTAAATGGAAACTGAATTGTAAGTTGTTAGACATGTAATCGGTACAAGTACATAGAGACACTATTTCATATCTGTATTCCATAATGTTATCCTTATCCAGACAAATGTGTTTCTGGAAGTGCCCAAAGGAATGTGTATCAACACTGCTCCAGCTCGTTTCTGGTGCTTGAAAGAATAAGAAACAGTCTAATGCACACATGTTCCAGAATTCCTTCTGTCCAACATGTCAACATATTGAGCATAAAGAGAGCTAAAACACTAAGAAGAATCGCTTCTCGGCTTATGACAAGATCAATGTGTAGCTTATAAATGAAAATAATCAACAATAAATGAAAAATATAACAACCCACCCACCTCCCCGGGAGTCGTGACTCCCACACCCATAGCTAAAAATAGAATATGTACAATAGTATAAATGTGCTTCTGTATCTTCAGAACGAAGTATGGCTGTGTGTACCATGCTGTTGCTTCGTGAACAGTCAAAGATGCAGTGGCCTGTAGAAAGCAGCAGGCGGTAGTCGTTACTGATAAGAGCTGCGCACTACGTCACTACTGATAAGCGCCCAGCCAGCCAATCAGCGCGCGGCAGGAAGGGCGTTGCCGCACCGGAAGTTAGTCTTTTGTAGCGGATCGCGCTTAGTTAGAAATATAGCGCGATCCTCCAGCTCTGGCGGCAGCCAGGCGAAGCTCGTTCAAGGTCACCCGCCTTGTGTTGCTGATGCGTCTAAGTCAACACAGCCATGCTTGCTTGAATTAATCATTCATGAATCTTGATTCTCCCCCCCCCCTTCCCCCCCCCCCAAAAAGGAAATATTTTATTGAAGTGAGAGGTCAGAAAAACCTATTTTCAGCTTTTATTTGTATAACTGTCTTACAGATATTTGTGGGACTTGTATTTTTGGTGATGTGTTAATACTTTCTCAAACATTCCTGATGGTTGATCTTTGTTGTGTCCTCCAGGTTCCAGATAGAGGAGGCCGCCCAAGCGAACAGCAGCCACCCCCACCAGAGATGCCTAGTTGGCAGCAATCAAAGCCAGGTACATAAATCAATAAATCAAAGTTTTTGTACATATCAGATTAATTAGGTAAGAAATGATTTAAGTTGATGGCATATATATTTGATGAAAGCTGTTTAAATTAATTTTCATCTCTTCATTGCAACATAATTCACAATAATCAGTGTGAATTGGCAGAATATGGCCTTCCACTGTTTTCGGGATCCCTTGAAAAATAGAAATAGCACGTTTTTACTTTATTTATTTGGCAACGGGAGCTGCCGTTTCATTTGTCTTTGTATCATCCATTTATCTGGTTCTCTCTCTGTCTCAAACTGTCTTTAATTATCTGGGAAATTTTTGAAATACTTACACCATTTTATGATTATGTATAATTCTGATATTGTGTTGCACAGAAAAGTATCTTTTGCAAGATAAGTTTGTTTTTTGTTTGAACAGTTGCTACTATTTCTTTACCAGTAGCTGAGTACACTGTTTTTCTTTTTTCATACTTTCTACATAAATGATGGCATTGCAAATTTTTTCCTTTCTTTTCTTGACGTAAGTCATGACAAACAGTTACAGTTTCTACCCAATGGACAACTGTCCCACTGATCACTATTAGAACAGGAGTCCTTGTCTAACATGTGTTCTTAGTTTTACCATAAGGGTTCACATCGCTTTTCCTCGTTATGTGTGAGAAATCATGATTCACTCATTAAATAAATGCATGGAGTAGCTGCTGTTGGAATCTCAAGAAATTCTAGTTTGAGTTGATATATTCTCTATATGTTACATAAGTGGAAAAACACTTTAAAAGTCACTTTCATACTACTGCTACCATAGCACTGGTGTAAAAATTCTGCACTTTCTCACTCGTCTCTCTGGTTCATTGTCTTTCCACTACTGCCAGTACAGCCAGATTGTTTGTGTTGTTTTACATTTGTTAGTGATCACTGAAAATATTTTCAGTAATTTGGTTAGGAGCAGTTTGATTGCCCACCATACAGCCTTGATTTCACACCTTCTGACTACCACTTGTTCTTGAATTTGAAGTGTCATTTTGAAGGAGGACACTTCGACAGCAATGATGATGCAAAAAAAATGGTATTCAGCAGTGGCAGTCTTCATTGGTGGCATCTTTCTCCGTAAAGGGCTTAGAAAAGTTGGTTTCCACTTTGACAAATATCTAAACAATGGTGGCAACTATGCAGAAAAATGGTTTAAGAAGTACTCGTTCTTGTTAAAAAAAAAAGTTTGGAAAAATGTTTTAGAGTTTTTTCCAAAACAGTAATTACTTTCCCCAGGCATCCCTCATATATTATACACATTTTGCAATATCCATCTCTTCCACAGTAATAAGCCATCAATAAAACCTATGCAGAAAGTTCAGAGTGTGGGATTGGAGCCACTTACACATACAAAGTAAGTCCATGTAGCATGTTTCGTAGAAAAAAATGTGCACAAAAATTTTAAGTTTGTAATTTTAGCACATCATGGCGACCTATTTAGTTATCAAATCTCACTCACGACCACCTATGACAAAGAGAGTACTTTTCTAAATTTTTATTCATGTAAGGCAGTTGCATTGATGCATCTCATTGCCTAAAACTGGGAAAATGACAACAATGTTGTTGTTGCAGCAGTGGCACCCTTCACTCCAAAGACTGGTTTGATGGAGCTCTTAACACTGGTCTGTGCTATGAATGTGTATTCACCTTTGCATAACTATAGCAACTGATATCCAATTGAATGTGCTTACTGTACTCAAACCTTGGTCTCCCCCTTCAGTTGTTACCCCTACCCCTCTCACATTTCTTCCATTACCATACTGATGATTCCTTGATTGGTCTGTATGTCCTGTCAACTGATTCCTTTTTCTAGTTAATTTGTGCCACAAATTTCTATTCTCCAGTTGAGTTCAGAGTCTTCATTAGAAATGTGATCTCCCCATCAGATCTTAAACATTCTTCTGTAGCACTACACTTCAGAAGCATCTATTGTCTTCTTGTGTGAATGATCCTGTCACTTTTGTACAAGGATACACTCCATACAAATACCTTTGGAAAATAGTTCTAAACGCTTAAATATTTACACAGTGTTAACAAATTTCTCTCCCCCCCCCCCTTTTTTTTTCAGAAATACTTTTCTTGGCAGTGCCAGTCTCCATTTTATATGCTCTCTTCTTTGACAACAAGAGGGATTTTGCTGCACAAATTCCAACACTCAGACTTTTTCTAATTCTATCAGCATCACCTGATTTAATTTTACTGTATTCCGTTACCCTCACTTTGCATTTGTTTGTGTTAATCTTGTAACCACTTTTCAAGATATTATCTATCCCACTCAACAGTTCTTCCAAGTCCTTTACTATCTCCGACAGAATTAAAATATCATTAGTGAACATCACAGTTTTTATTTTTGTGAAACAAAAGAAACATGACTGTTACAAATAAAATCAAAGAAACAATATGCTTCAAGGTATATTAGATACAACAAAGTATAGAGTAATAATTTTACAAATTCATAATCATATCCCTTGCTTTCCAGTATTTCTGCCCAACTTCCCCCATAGTGACAGACAGATTTTTGCCCAAAATCAGTGACATCAGGGCTCAAGCAGAGCAAGCAGTTTTAAGTGACAGTGTAGCATAGCAGATGAAGGCAATTGTGCTGTTGTGCATTGAAATCTTGCAGAAACTTCTTCTCTGGACCATTCGAGAAGATTGGATTGGAGGGTGCCTTTGCAGGGTTTATCCTTTATTTGAGGCTCAAGATAGCATAGTACTAATTACCTCACTCAGACAGGTGCATTGAGACACAGGATTGTATTGAGTGTATTAGGTTGCCCATTGTATCTGCAAGTTTATTACATAAAATTTAATAATGAAACAATATCCATTGCTAACAAGTATTATTACAGGCCTTTCATTACCTTCCATTGTTTTGCCAGGCAGTACTGCTGACTGAAGGCACCATATACTTAGAGATCACGAATCTGACTTATTTGAGTCACTTTGGATTAGTGCATTAGTGTTGACACTTACCTGTAAGTAATTTTAGTTAAAGCAGTTGTATGGCTCAGACTTCTCCCTCAAGAAATGTGTGATCTCCTCCTAATGTGAAATATGTGAGCATTTTGCAGCTCCAGTCATTCCATTTTTGTCTGTTTGACATACCAGTGCAGAATGTAGTAATTTATGTTGTGAATATTGAAACTTAATGGTTTCCAGTCCAGGTACTAGGAATGCTTGTTAAAATTAACTTTGTACTCGCCCATTGCTTTGGATCTACTGTATTTACTCGAATCTAAGCCGCACTTTTTTTCCGGTTTTTGTAATCCAAAAAACCGCCTGCGGCTTAGAATCGAGTGCAAAGCAAGCGGAAGTTCTGAAAAATGTTGGTAGGTGCCGCCACAACTAACTTCTGCCGTCGAATATATGTAGCGCTACACAGGTATGCTTTGCAGGCACAGAGATAAATACTGGCGCCAAAACCTCTGCGTCAGTAAATAAATTAAAAAAAAAAGGTGGAAGACGAGCTTTTTTTTCTCCACCCCCAGTTTCGACCACTGCATTTTCATACATTATCCAACGAAGTAAATACAAATTCCGTATTGTTCATCTTCGAAAGTAGCAGAATTTCAATGTACTACGAAAATCCGACTGGCAAGACTGTTGCTAATAGGAACCTGATGAAATGTGAATCACATGCAGTATTCTCTTCACCATAAGAATAATACAAATATAAACATTTTGCCATGTATTCTTTCGTGTTTGCTGCTATCTCATTTAAATCCTGTCTGCCTAATAAACTACGAAACTAGAGTGAGACAACAGCAAACGCGGAAGAATATACGTATCGTGTCATGTTTATATTCGTATTATTCTTATGCCTAATAGTGATACAGTCAAATGAAGCACGGCAACTGACTAGATTTTTAAATCTAAAATGACTAATTTCTGTGCAGAATTTGATGTACTAAAGAAGTGGCCGCAAAGATTTTCAAACGGAGAAAAATTTTCGCCTAACTCTCGTTCAGAACATGTTTTATCATACACAGTCTATTATTTGGTTCTTGTTGATCATTATCAAAGAAAGCAGCAGTGTAAGTAACAACAAGTAGCAGTCACTTGCCATTGTTTCGCTAATGAGACAATTCCTCTCTTTTTTTTAATTGTAAGTGGCGGTAGCGTGCACAAAAGCAAGCCATGCCGCGGGCGGCGACAGGCCGTAAACACGCACTATCAGAATGCGACAAACAATGCATGACGCAGTACAGTAATGCATTTTCAGCTTAGAGTGATGTAAACACCTATAACAAAGAAAACGGCACTTATCAGATCAAAGCAAAATATGCAATCGATTCAAACCAGACGAAGCACGTGAAAAAGGAAGGGTACCCGTATAAATATGGACGGAGCGCCTGACGCATAGCAATGGCTACCTGGTAAAGCTTAACTGCTAAGCTTACGACTCGAACCAAACTATTGTAGCTGTATCGTCTTTCATTCGACCTAAATTGTGTCTTATATTACAATGGTCCAACTTTGTTTCGATTTGAAGGTGCGGCCTAAAACTTTTCTCTCCCCTTGAATTTCGAGTCTCAAATTTCAGGTGTGGCTTAGATTCGGGCATTTTTTTTTTTCCTTGATTTCGAGTCTCATTTTTCAGGTGCGGCTTAGATTCGAGTGCGGCTTAGATTCGAGTAAATACGGTAGGTCGTGACGGATGTAACTCACATGCTCTGGTGATATATCTAACTTTTCTTTTGGCTATTAGTTACTGGAAAAAAAACCTCTTTCCTTAGTAATGTGTGGTCACAAAGTAAATTTGGTATGCTGTGTGTTTGACACCTAATTTATAAACAGATTTGAGTGTTTCAGAACTAAGCAATATTTTTAATATGATGAAGAAGAGTGTTAACTGGTATCATTGGTTCTAAACACACTAATTTCTGAATGGTTAACTGTGATGCAATTAAGTGCACCACACAGTAGTTTTTCGTAACAGGTTTTACATACAGTGCGTATGTGGAGTTCAAAGTTGCTGCACATCCCCATTTTGTGCCTGTAAGCATCTTTAGGGTGTTTTTACAATCGTAAAGTGTTTGCAGGTTTTTTATTTTTAGTTTGTATTTTTTGATGGTATGAAAATGAAAAATTGCCAGTTTAAATTGCTGTCTGTTCTGCATTTCATTTCTGTAAGTACTTACTAAAACTTCACACTTTCGTTTTGTATTCATTGCCCTACAGCCTTCATGTAGTTGATAACTATTATTATTTGGTATAGAGCCCAACTTTTCCGGGCAGGTATCGAACTACACACTTGTTGTTAGTGGTCTTGTATTTTATTTTTATAGCCTCATAGAAATTTTGCAGAGGTTACTAGTATAACACTAGAATTATTCCAGTTTTTCTTAGGACCACAGATTTTGAACGTCATAAGTGGGAAAATGTACTACTGAAAATACCTACATTGGTAATAATTCGATTTTTTGTGGTGGTTAAAATGCAGGATTAGCCCTTTCACTGACATGGATGTTGATACACGTCCCACTATGCAATTCCCTGGGTGCTGTGGACATGTACATGTGTTCCACTTGGGTTTCACTACCATGCTATGGATGTTTGTATGCTTCCTGAGCTGCTGACCTGTCACTGCTGCAGACATTTTACTTCTATACCTCAGTAAATAAAAAACAACTTTCAAGTATGTATTGTACAATATATGTGCCTCATTTCATTCTATCATTTGCCAAAAACTTTGTTTCAATAACTTGAATCATTTGTGAAATTTACAATTTATGACCACAATTCGCGATGCGCAAGCATGTGAATGGGCATGTCACGTGCTATCGTATATTGGATATAAACCCAAGTACTTGAGAATAATTTGAGATTTAGTTCTGCTCTCAATTTTAAATAAAATTTCAATATCTTAACTTCATTTCATTCACTGCAGTTTATGAGCCAAAATCAATCATACACAGTTTCTGCAGTGTGTTTTTATCTTTGCAAACTCTTTAAAATTCATACAATGTTTTACTTAATTTGATGCAGTTCAATAAGGATGACACTCAAGGAATAGAACTTCAGATCTTTATCAAGCACATCTGTAAGATGTGCAAAAATAAAAGTTTTTGGCCAAATGTATTGTAAGAATCGGATTGTAAGTATTTCATATCAACCAGAATGCTGTCTCTCACACATGCACCAGTCTTCACGACCAGTACAGCCATAACAAAAGACGCCATCAGTTTGGAATGCAGAGCATGCCTGTAGCAGTGAAAGGGTTTAAGGGGATTGTGTTTGAAGTAATATGTAATATCATAATGTCACAGTTGCTGGCATGCTATCTCAGTAAATTATATTCAAAATGTGACTTTTCAAGATCATATTCAGAATATAACATGCAGAAACACTCAAAATTTCATCTTATTAAACAAGAAGCAAAAATATTTGTGACAACGGCTAAATCAGTATGTCAGAAATGTACCCTTCTGCCATCAGCCAGTTAGAATATAGGGAAGTCACGTGACACAAAAGCATAACCTGTAGCATCAAAAAATATGTACCTGATATGTGATGTAGAAAAAATAAAAATACCCTAAAACTACAATTTTTATTACATTTCTGAGAACAAATGAGTGTTGTTCATTTAGCATCTCTCCATTAATGAATCACTACTGTTAGTATGACAATATTATGAAAAGGATAGTTACTAATCACCATGTAGCAGATATGTCGAGTCGAGATAAGCACAACAAAAAAGTAAGCAGTCGAACAATGGAGACTCCATGTACAATTGTAAGAAAGACTAAGTAGTCTTTTTGTTGTGCTTATCTGCGACTAAGCAGCTCCACTATATAGTGAGTAGCAATTATACTTTACATAATGCTGTCATTATTCCATCCTGATTTTTCATTGTTTGATTTATCTAACTACTATTAGTATATTGTACAATTTGTTAATCTAACTACACTATGACACACCCTAGAAGATAAGGTAGTCAGTGTTTCTTCTTGTCGCATTATTTGCTGCCATTTTTCGGCTGCAGTTACTTTGTTTTCTGGCATGATGTCTTTATTAAGTGTCTCATGAAAGCCAGCTTTCCTGAAACAGTTTGAGATTGTGCTTTTGTGTGTGGGATGCCAGGCACTTCTTACAAAATGGATGGCATCCAAGATTATAACCTTTATCATCTTAGTATGAAGACATGCCAGACTCTCATACAAGAATCTTCGTGTATTTTTATTTCAGGCATTTTGTAATACCTTGGTCAAGTGACTTGTACAGGTGAGAGGAAAAAACACTTCTCATATATTGCATAGATGGCCAGCCGCTGTGGCCGAGCGGTTCTATGTGCCTCAGTCCGGAACCAAGCTGCTGCTGCGGTCGCAGATTCGAATCCTGCCTTGGGCATGGATGTGTGTTAGGTTTAAGTAGTTCTAAGTCTAGGGGACTGATGACCTCAGATGTTAAGTCCCATAGTGCTTAGAGCCATTCAAACCATTTTATTGCATAGATGCAACATGTCTTCGGGATGCACTGCACAGTGGTGCAAAAAAAGGTGATGTTTCCGGTTTCTAATGCCCAATCTTGCATCAGAGACATGCAAAAATTGTTTAAATATAGTTGTTGTTATCCATGCATTCACATTTGGTGTATATTTACATGGAAATATCTGCACATGGACTTTTCGCCTTTCCAATTACTTGTGGCACAAATTTTTCTGTTCCACTTTCATAACTTCATAGTAAAACAGTTAGCCTCCTTTTACTAAATTTTCCACCATGGCATTTTTCTCCCCCCAACTCAAGAGTTTTGTCAGGAAGAAGGTGAAAACAAGCCTGTTCCTCTGCATTAAAACCATCGTTGGGGCTATACTTTTCTATGATGGAGGAGTGTTTTTCCATAACTGAACAGTGTTGGTGTTCACACTTTCAGCCTCACTTTGAACACATTTATACACCAAATTGTCTGTTACTGAACCTTTTGATCCAACTGCTGGGTGCTTCGAAATCTGCAAGTCCCAACTTTTGTGCCAAGTATATTGCTTTGGTGCAATTCTCAGTACCATCAGTTGGAATGTTCAAAGCTAGACCTTGTTTCATGCACTTTAGTAGCACGTTTTTCAGTTCTGTAAACTGTCACACACTTGCTTTCATTTGCCAACCCCCCCCCCCCTCCGCCCGCCCCCTGCCCCAAATATGGTACTTCAATTTACTTGCTCTTTACTGTATTTGATGGTGTTGGAAGAATGTCCAGTTTTCATGCAGTGTTAACACACTTCATGTGTGAATTTTTGTACACCCCCTGAATAATGTTCCAATTTACTTTGTTTATTAACTGTCTCTGTCTTTCCACCCATGATGTGCTGGTGTACTGTATAACACAAAAAACAGTCACAGGCTGGAAGTCAAACACTCAACAGAAACAATGAAGCCCAGTGACTGAATTACTTGCTGTTCAGTGTGTTTGGCAGCTACAGAAGTCTGAAGTTGTCAGAGGTACTGCTAACTTATACAAAGTACTTCCGCACATCATTTATAGAGAAACAAATTATCTGTATTACTTGCAATGTTGCTGGCATTGAATGAAACTGTCTCTCTGGGCATTTCCACCCCACGCAGCTGCAGATGCCCTACTCCCACCATTCTCTCAACTCTCTGTGTCAAAAGTTGCAGTGGCCAAACAGTACTAATACTGTCAAATTTGAACACACTAAGCAGGGAGGAACAATACACAAATGAGTCAGTTAAACATGTAATTAATACAGTTAACAAGGTTCCACTGTAATATAATTTCAAGAGCAATTGTCTACGTGGACAATTTACCATATTTAAAGTTGCGTAAAATGTTCAATGTGGGTTTCCCAGTACAAATTCAATTGAGCTGTTTATTAGTTACGACAATATCTGCTTGCATCTTTCAGAATTTCTCATTTTGTAAGTAATATCTGTAGAGACTAGAAGAAGATCAGGATTATTTCTTTTAACATTATAACCAAGAAAAATGGAGGTGTCTCGGTTTTAAATTTATTTTTTGCATGTGCTGCTTAATTTTAAAGAGCTTCTCCAGAGGGAATTGTTTTAGTATGTATGTGGTGAAGTTAGAGATACTGCCATTCTGCTTTGATGAGTGGTGTCTCTATCGGTACTAGTTTTAAAATTAAGGTCAGGTTGACAGACTAATGTACAGCTGAGCCCAAGGTCTTACATTATGTTGGAAGATTATGGTTTGATGGTAAGTTGGCAAAGCCAACATATCTGTGATGATAGTGTTTAATTTTTTTATACATTGCACATTTTGTAGTTATAGATTCGTTCTCAATGGAAACCTCCATATTCCCAGTGTAGTCTGATAATTTTAAATATGTTTGAAGTCATTAAATAACAGAAATGTCCTTGACCCAAAATCTCCTTAGTTTGATAGTAGTCCCAATACTTTGATAATACATTACGCGCAATTGTATGACATCATCCTGAATGTGATTGCCTTGTTGATAGCATCACTAATTAAGTTGAGGGATTGGATTATATTCTTTACTGTTTTGTTATAGTGTTAATAAGTTTTTGAGGAGCCAGTTGACAACAATTACACTATTATTGCTGGTGTGTATATCAAGATTTTGTTTGTATGGTGGCGGAGTGTAGTGTGCATATCTGTTGAATTATTGATTTTGAACATAGCTTTAATAATTTTGAAAACATGTAGAAATTTTTCTCTAGCATCAACAACAATTTACATAGTTATTTATCTGTTTTTATCATGCAGATACAGGGTGATTATAATTGAACTTTCACTGCTTGACTAGGTGTCGGCAGAAAACTATTCACCTTATGTGTACTAAACTTCATTGGAATGATTATAGATTGTGCACTATAGAATTTGCATTGCTAGTAGTGTTAGCGTCATGACTTGCCGTTAGTTGCCGGTAGTGGTGCAGTGATATGTGGTAGAATCACAAGCATCAGTGTGTATTACAGTTGCAGTCAGTCATCAGGTGAGCAGGGTTCTACTCATAAAGCTGTTTTATCAGAACAACAGCAATAGTGCTGCTGCTCTTCACGAGTATCGCTGTATTAAAGGAGTGTGTAAATGTCCTCTTTCCACACAGGCTGATGGCCAATTGTGCCTCCAGTTGTTTAAGTTACTATTGCCATGGCTGAGAATGCTGCATGCAGTGCACGATCTTCAAGCAGTGTACAAGCTGTGTCACAACAGCTGAATGTTCCATAGCCACCGTTTGAAAAGTGCTGCAAAATTTGTGAAACGGTATCTCTAGTGCTATTCCAGGCCGTCATGAATGCAGATGTTCATCACATTCAGCAAAACGTTTGTAACCTAGGATGTAAAGGAAAATTAGTGTGTCTTTCTTTCAATGGTTTATCTGTTATTTCCCTTCCACATATGTCTACAAATATTTCCAAAAATGGGTTCAAATTAATGATATGAATATAACAGAGGGAAACATTCCATGTGGAAACAATATATCTAAAAAGAAAGATGATGAGACTTACCAAACAAAAGCGCTGGCAGGTCGATAGACACACAAACAAACACAAATATACACACAAAATTCAAGCTTTCGCAACAAACTGTTGCCTCATCAGGAAAGAGGGAAGGAGAGGGAAAGACGAAAGGATGTGGGTTTTAAGGGAGAGGGTAAGGAGTCATTCCAATCCCGGGAGCGGAAAGACTTACCTTAGGGGGAAAAAAGGACAGGTATACACTTGCACACACACACATATCCATCCACACATACAGACACAAGCAGAAAGTCTCATCATCTTTCTTTTTAGATATAATATTTCCAAAAAGTTTCATTGTCCCTTGATACTTTTTGTTGGAGCCCTCTAAGCAGCAAAAGTGTAATTATAATCATCCTGTATTTTGTGAGACCAGGTAACTTGCATTTTTTATTTTTTTTTTTTTATGTCTTATCAGTTAAAGATATGTATTCTTAATAATTTGTTTGTATGCTCCTTGTAATGGTAGTCTTATTAATCATAATTTTTGGTAGACCATGTAGCCATCCAATAGACATCTCTGACATGCAAGAGAGAACAGTACCTTACTTTAGAATTCGCCTTTCGACTTTCACAAGGCATTGACGGGGCTGCCTTTCTAGATACCTAAACTGCAATGTGTTGCTGTTTGGACTTGTCACTATTTTAACACTAATTTCTAAGCTCAAGTCAGCAGTAAACAGCCACGAAATCAATTCTTTCACAGCTAACAGTGACTAGCTTGTATGAACTGTACAATTGTAGCTAACTGTTTAAGTGATGAATATTTCTTCTCAACCGTTCAAATTGATTTCTCACAAATAGGGTGTAATTTTTCTATGGTAGCTGATGACCTCCTTTACCATCTGCACAAGTTTTAACATAGAAACTGTGCTTTTCTTTTGCGATAATATATTGCAAAGAATATTCATATCTTACTATATACAAGTCCGAAATAGAAAGTAAAAATGTTTCTAAAGTGTGGTCCATTTTCTGTTCTTCACAAGTCTGCAACAATTTCCATTGAATTACTGAACTGCAATGGTTGTTTTAGATATTTACTGTAATTTATTGAAACTGCTTGCAGGATTCAATTAATCCCACTGTGTTTGTTGGAGGGGTGGGAGGTGTTAAACACTCTTAAGTTTTCTAGTTAATTTGCTCTCTGAACGAAAATTTCAGTTGTATAGGTTTGATCTCCAGTGGAAGATGTTACACGAAATATGTCAGTTTCTGACATTTTTATTTTTCTCAAATTTCAACGTATTTTTCTCAGTAACATTAATATGCTGTTATTGCTAATATTACTTTTCACTAAATTTTGTATTACCTGGCAATAGTGCACTTTGTATGACTTTTTAGATTGATCATTGCATTGCAGTCATATTGAAAAAAGTCCCAATTTTGAACCATCTCCGTTGTATTAAATTGTAATAAATGAAAAGAAAAAAATGTGGTGTTTGGTGGAACAAACATCAAAACAGTATTTGCAAAACATGATTCAAAATCAGTGAAGCTTGCGATAAGGCAAAAATCAATCAACCAAATAATGTAAGAATGATGAGAATTCCTGGATGGAAAAATACCTAAAATAAAAGAAGACAACCACTCACCCATAGCACATAGTCTGTGGGGTTGTGTGAATGAATGTTTTGTTAGAAAAAGAGCAAGAGCTTGAAAGTTAGTGTGAACACTATTTTATATTATTCATATCTATGCACTGCACATCAGTTTGTTTATAAATGAGTGGTTACCTTACCCTTGTTTTAATTACGTAAGCCATATACAAACAAAAATGACTTTAATGAGAGTAGGAAACTGTATGAAATTCATACGGTTGTTATAAGATCCGCCATGACAGCTTTTTAAATTTTATTTGCCACTACAGGTTGAGCGAAGGCTCATTCTCAGGTATTAAATGTGATCATATTTGAAAAATGAAAAAAAGCAGCCCTGGCAGTTCTTATTACAACAGTATATGTTTCATACATTTTGATGAAGCTGTGGAACAGAATACGCAAGAAATATTCAAGACTAGAATATTGTGCTTCTTCAAATGTGTTTTCTGTGCTATTTTTGAATTGGATTATACTGAATCACTTCGCCCTGTAACTACAAACTGATTACTATGTAAAGAAAAGAATTCTCTATTGGAATTTCATTCACAATCAAGAAATAAAAACAAAGACCCTTTTCCTGATATAGAATTCAGATTAAGTTTTGAAATATCATGTTTCTCAGATTTAAATATCAACAATAAGTAGATTTGGTTTTGTCCTATTTCCCCTGTAACAAAATTGGCACCACTGCATTCACCTCTCCTTATCAGTTTATCGTTGCTGAAGTGTGTGACAGGTTTTGTCTTCTCCTTCTTACATTGTTTTTAAAGACCCTTCAACATAAGCAAATGTTTTGTCTCAGTAGTAACAGAATGTAGACACAAGCAATGTCGTATTGTTGTAATCTTTAGTCCGAAGACTGGTTCAATGCAGCTCTCCATGCTCTCCATTCTGTGCAAATTTCTTTATCTTTGCATAAGTTTTGCAACTTACATCCATTTGAACCTGCTTACTGTACTCATACCTAGCTCTCCCTCAACAGTTCACTTCTCCCCCTTCCGCTCTCCTTCCCCCTCCCCCTTCTCCCCCCCTCCCCCCCCTCCCTCAGTTGCCAGACTGATTATTCCTTGATGCCTCAGGAAGTGTCTTACCAAGTGACCTTTTTTTTTGTATACTCAATTTGGGCTGTAAATTTTGTTTTTTCTCCAATTCAGTTCTGTACATCCTCATACATTATTCATTCATGCCACCTGATCTTTAACCTTAATAATAGAGTTTATTAATGACCAAAGCAAAATTTGTTGTAGTTGTTCTTGACGAACTTCAAATGGTAAATTGTTCACCCTCGTGAGGAGTGGAGGAATAGGAAAAGTGTTGTCCAAACAGTTCAAAACATCTATATTTACTTGCTCGAGAAAATATTACTTGCAAATCCCTCAAACAATATTTAAAAGGTAGTAAGCACTGCCTTTTTACTTTATCCTTTCTATCCTTTCTATCTTGTTTCATAGTGCCAAACAATATCAAAAATTATTTTTCTCATTAAATAAATCCAACTTTTTCGCTGTGGAAACAATTTATCATTAAAAACATGTATCTATTTATGTTGTTACTCATGCATAAAACGTGTCTATTTATGTTGTCACTCATGCATAGTGTAGGCTTTCCCTTTGCTCCCAGGTATTGTAAAATGTAAATACTTTTTTGCTTTCAAATATTTTGTCTCCGTTTGGGAGAACACAAAAATACCAGACACTTGGGCGACCTTTGCAATCTGTGGAGAAAACAAAGCATAAAACAACATAAAAATTAATGAGGCACAAAAATACAAAATCTATTACTGTAATAGGAGAGAGCTTGGTGAGTAGTAGTTAACTTTTGATGTTAACTAATGATGCCATCATGTCGATTCTGCCCATGTATTGGCTGCTGCATACTTAGTGTTTGATAACTCCACATGGTCAGCTGATCATTGGTGCCACTGACCCTGTCGCGCACATAAAACAGGCTTGAAATGATTTGTGATATTTTGGCTCACAAGAATAACTATTAGTTCCTTCCTTGGAAGCAGCACAGAATAGGTTGAGGAATGTCAAAAAAAGAAGGGCAGGTCACTCATACCTCAGGATGAGAGGGACTCGCGTGGTGTCTGTCTATTCAGTCTTCCCCAGTGTATCCCTCTCACCTCCCCAAGGAAAGAAATAATAGTTTCAAAAGGTACGATAGTGTCATGTACTTTTATATTTGTCTGTTGACAGTACTAAAAATTTTACTTACTGATGTACTGGCAAGTAATTTTGTCTCACAATTTTATAGTTTCCTCCAGTTGATTTTCCTAAATACAAAAGATTAAAAATCCCAATTAAAAACTTAAATGTTTTTAATTTTTAGGTGGCGGAGGCCGAGGTGGTTTTGGGGGTGGAGGTGGCGGTGGGAGGGGAGGAGGTGGTGGTGGCGGTGACAGAGGTGGTAGAGTACAAGGTGGATGGAACACAGGCAATGCAGGTGGTGGCCGTGGTGGCGGCGGCGGAGGCGGTGGCTACCAAGGTGGTGGCGGCGGAGGTGGTGGCTACCAAGGCGGTGGTTACCAAGGTGGCGGCGGTGGTTACCAAGGTGGTGGTGGTTATCAGGGAGGGGGTGGATACCAGGGGGGCGGAGGTGGTTATCAGGGAGGAGGTGGTGGAAGAGGGAGAGGAGGACGTGGAGGTGGATGGAGTCGAGGTGGTGGAGGAAGGCAAGATGGCTACCGATAACATTTTTGGCTCATCATGCATTTACTGTTGGAAAAATGATTGTTCTATATTTTACCTGTAGTCACCTGCCTCATCCTGAAAACAATGTGCTTGCTATTGTGATGTAATCAGCATCTAAGTACTTAAGTTATGTACATTATGCATATTGTTAACTGACATTGAAAAGCATATGTGAATTTGTTTTCTGGTTAACAACCTGTTGAGTAGAATGCTAAGCTTGCTCACACAATGGGTTCATTTTTTTAAATGTTTCACATTAATGTATTTTCCATTTGAATGTATTAGTTTATTTAAAAAAAAAAGTAATGTCTCAGTTGTGTAGCATGATGTACCTGCTCTATTTGTGTATTAAATTATTTAGCATTATTTTGAAACCCCACATGCTTGTTAATGCAAAGACATAATCAGAATATGTTTATCCTCCTTGTTTGTAGCAAGTAATTAATTTATTTATAAATGGAAATACATTCTAAAATCATTGTCAAAGTTGATCTGAGAACTTTATAAATTCGAGGCAGTTAATGAATGACAGTTGAATTTTGTGTTTTGCTATTGTATTCATGACAGAACTATTTAATTCTTCATATTTATAAGCAATGAAAATTGTAGCAACTTTACTTCTGCATTAAATATTTATATATGTGAATCTGTCTGCAGAGCAAGATATTTGCTCCTGATCAAATGGAGTGTGTACTTCATGTTCGTGTTGAAACCTTAGCAGCTAGTAACACTATATATTGTATTGAATATTGTAAAAAAAAAAAAAGACAATGTGGGACTGAAGGAAAATAGTGATGTGAAGCATGTGTTTGATAAATGTTGAGTAATTGTAACATAATTTGTGATTTAATACAGTTTTGACTGTGTGTGCATGTGCAAATTAACTTAATTTAGTTCCCGTGGCAGTCTTCCAGCATTCATTTTGTGAGCATTCTACATATGTATGTTAAATTATTCCACACAGCTCAGATTGCGTGCATTATTTCTGTTTGTGCTTATTTGTGCAGTGAATTTTTTTTTGAAATGCCAGATATATAGTCTAATGGAAAAAAAGGTGCGCAACATGAGTGAGGATTATGGCATATCAGTCACTAAGATATGCAGTACTAGTTTAATTTTCTTTTATTTACTCTTGCGCATCTCAGTGGAAACTTTGTTTCCAAAGTATTTTTAAAGAACAAAAGTAATAAAAGACAAAATAAACATGTGCAGCTGATTTATTAATAAAATGAGCATCAGTGTACAATCATTGTAATAGTGATTTCAGTATAATAATGTAAGTGCTGTCCTATATTTATTATAACCTTTGAGAACCTTTCCTTTACTGACAATGTAATGTCACTTTTCCCCCTGTGAGAGAAAGGATATTCTCTCGTACTAATGTGCATTGTAAAATTCAGAACAATTGTATTCAAGGAAAAATATTAGTAATGTATGTGTGTGCATATCTTTAATAATTAAGAAAACATATGCTCTATTTGACACAGAAAATGGCTCTCTCAGCACCTGAATGTCTACTAGTCTGCCATTTATAGCTTCGACTGATAGTCGTGTGTGAGAGTATGATCTAGGAAGAGTCATTGAGGTGACATAGACCATAATAATAAAAAAGTTTTATCAAAATAAAGTAATTATTAAATGCTACATTATAAAACATTATGAAAATGTGTGAATATTTGCAATACGCGTTTCTTCTGTCTTAAGAGATTGAGATTGATTCGGTATATACTGACCCGGAGCATTGCTGTCTGCAGTAACAGTTCAGAAAATCAGTTTTCTAGTTATTACTTCATGTACACTGATGATGATAGTGTGAAAGTAGGTTTTCTGTCAAGGAAGCTGTTTTTGTGTGCTTGCATGGTTTAATTTTAAATTTTTTGCTTGTTTTTGTATTTGAGAGGGTGGTACCAGATTTTAATATCTGCATAGTGTAGAGTTTCCCACTGTGTAGAGCATTTGTTGTTTGTTCTGAAAGGATAGTTAGTGTTGATCACAACAGTCGGCCACTAGCCTCCATTCGAGTACCAAGTCACATATTTAGCTTTTTCTGTTTGTTTTCATAGTTTAATTCTTAAGATAATATCAGTAGGATGTATAAGGTGTGCCACGCGAGATTAGCCGAGCGGTCTAAGGCGCTGCAGTCATGGACTGTGTGGCTGCTCCTGGCGGAGGTTAGAGTCCGCCCTCGGGCATGGGTGTGTGTGTTTGTCCTTAGGATAATTTAGGTGAAGTAGTGTGTAAGCTTAGGGACTGATGACCTTAGTTAAGTCCCACACACATTTGAACATTTTTTTTGTATAAGGTGTATGCATGCTGTGTGCGGCCGCAGGAGGAACTGGTCGCAGTATGTGAGGAGCTGAAGATGCTTATGCCCATGGTCAGTCTGCCAGTCTGCTGCCTCAGGGGGAGCAGTGACAGAGCATCTGGCACATTGTATGGGACACCTCAGGTGTCGCTTGTTTCGCCCATTGGCTCTGCTGCCTAGGCAACTTGCAGTGTACCTGTCACAAAAGGTCCTTGCTCACTGCAGGGAGAGTGGATGGTTGTAATGTGTTTGCATCGCTGAAGTCAGTGTGGAAGATGGCCATCTGCCCTTGCCCATTCACAGGCTGAATGGAGACACCTTCAGCCCCTTCCAAGCAGGTACACCAGTGGGAGGGGAGGGGGGGGGGGTTACTGGTTATCAGAAGGTCCAGTGTTAGCATGTTGTGGAGCCCTTTAGAGGAGTGGTGTTGGGGACTGAAAGAAATTCAATG
This sequence comes from Schistocerca nitens, assembly GCF_023898315.1. Taxonomy (NCBI): domain Eukaryota; kingdom Metazoa; phylum Arthropoda; class Insecta; order Orthoptera; family Acrididae; genus Schistocerca; species Schistocerca nitens. Next base: position 510,551,155 of record NC_064615.1, read on the forward strand.
GGCACTCAGAATGTCTGCCAGGGGGGCCTCATCCAAAATGTGGGGGAGGTTCTACCTGTGGCTGTCAAGCATGCAGTATGCAATCGTCGGCAAGTTGTGGCTTATGGAAGCACCAGTGATGTCTGTTGCTCAGGTTCTGAGGCCATCCTCAGTTCATACGGTCAGCTTGTGGAAGTGGTCAGACTGCTGGCCTCGTAAGCAGAGCTTACAGTTTGCAACAGCATTCTTAGAATTGATCAGGGACCTTCAGTTTGGAGCTGAGCAGAACATCTCACTCAAAGGCTCTGTTGATTCTGTGATGGTCTTGGCTGCAGATTTCCCCCCAGGGGGCTCATATCTCTCTTGTGAGTATGTCCTTGGCCATCCTGGGGCCCCAGCCCTTGCAGTGCTACTTCCCTTTTCCATGCTACAGGTCCATCTGTCTATCATTATTTTTTCTTGGTACTTGGATCTGGTTTGTGATTTTGGACACTTTTTCTTCTCTTCTGGCATTCAACAGCTTTTCATTCAGAACTATATGGTCCTCTTGTTGGGTTTGACTTGGGATGCTTTTCAAAATGTTACAGAACTGCTGATCATGGAGGGAAGGTCACCCAGTTCTACATATATTCCACCTTTTGTCTCTCTCTCTCTCTCTCTCTCTCTCTCTCTCTCTCTCTCTCTGCTCCCTTCCTTTCTTGCATAGGTACTATGTCCAAAACCATACATGTAACAATTCTCTTGTGGGGTGGCGGGGTGGTCATCAAGTACTTGCATAGTGGTGGCCCCCCAACCAAGCAGAGATTGCACTGATGGTGCCTGAGCTGGAAACCCAACAGCAAGCCGAGGAGGATGTGCACATCATGACTGAGGCACGGGGACTCCAGGTAATGGTTTACTGGCCAGGTAACAGTTGCTGTGGCTGGGTGGTGCCAATGAGGAGAGCCCTCGTGGTACCATGGTGGAAGATTCGCACGTGAAGCTAAGTAAACTTTCTTCTGCTGGTAGCTGCAAGACTCCAGCAGTCTCTTATGATGGGGAAAATTATTATAATGTAGAGAGATATGACCCATCGTTGTGCCCTTCCCTGGCTACGCCTTGGGAAGAGGAATGGGCCGGACTTCTGGAAGTAAGATGTTTCACTCGATACTTAGTATGTACTCAGACTGATGGGGATACTCTTCCTGCCACAAAACCATTATTTTTTTTGTCACAAACATTAAAGACAAATTTGGGGTAATTGAGTCTCCAGGAAAAATGCAAAAATGTTCATTATTAATTAAAACTTCCTCTGCTGCCCAATCCATAGCTCTTAAGACATGGAACTGTCTAGTGTATAAAAGTACAGTTAATGTTGATGAGAAAGGTATGATGATAGTACATTACTCAGCAGCACCTGTCAATTGATAAAGTTTTTTCTTTTACACAAACACTGTGCAGGATATAACAATAGATACTGCATCTTGCTGGATCGCACAAAGTGCCGTCCAAGAATTTTCTTTTATGCAAAATTTAATGGAGACGGGTTGCTCCTCTAACTCTGCCATATCTAAATTCACAAACTGTGCGATACAACATTCTACTCAATACAGCAGTGAACAATAACTAACAGACATACAACAGTGAAACTTCTGGCATTTAAACATTAAACACAGATGTGTGCAGCGATGCCAACTGCATTTTGCTCCAACACACCATTGGTGTGAAATTACAAATGTTCCTGAATTTTTTGAACAGACTTCGTATGTACAGTCTTAGACATAAAAATTGGCCGCCACAGAGACTAAGTCCGAGTCGTTCACTTAAGATGGCCAATAAAACTGACCGCCCCCTGACAACTCTTTAAGTCCGGCTATCTGCACAATCTGGCAACACTGTAAGATGCGGAAGTGTTAGGAGGAAGTGTTGTCTCCTTCGGTGTTGTTCTCGGACTGGGTAAGCCCGTCGTCTAGTGGTAATCGTCGTGCATTCTAAACTTGTAGTCACATGTCCGCGTCCAGCGTACTTTTCTTTTTTAAAAAAAAAAAAAAAAAAAAAACACATGTCGGTCTAAAGTTATGAGTCTGATTGAACATGGAAGATAATACGCTTAACATTCTACCCACCAGCAATAACAAGTATTCCACAAACAATTCCGCGAGACAGCTCGTGGCTGCGTCGCGATCATAACAGCTTACGCTCGAGCGTTTCCTCGCGCTGCAGCGGCTACCGGCCAGACGTCACCTGCAGCCTGAAATCCGGCGCCGCCCAGGTGAACGCGGCGCGACGCTGTCAGTGTATGTATCGTCATTTTCGAATTTGAAGTTCTAATTATCATCTTGCAGTTAAGCATTGGATTTTGCATACTTGAAAATCATACACTACAGTTAAGCATTGTAAAATTGTGTCGCAAGTGGAAAAAGGTGTAACATCTGCAACACAACGTTTACTTTTGGTATAACAGAGGGGTGAACGCAGAGGAGGCAGCTAGAAAGATTTGAACTGTGTTTGGAGCGAGTGCTTTTGGGAAAACACGCCAAAGACCGTTCTGGCATGAATGATTTTCCACATTAAGGAAGTCTCGACTACTGATATATGCGACATTTGCATTCAACAGGCAAATTTCAGAAGTCTGGTGTAGGAATACTGCATGCTCTAATTCGAAACAAAAATCAACGGAGTGACTATTATTGAACGTCGTCAGGTCGCTCATTGAGCATTCCTATGCAGTACTGTTACTGGTGACGTGTTGTGATGCCTTTATCGTTAACTTCCTAAGAAGAAATGAAATGCTGAGCACCACCAAAAGACGTAAACTCGAGCAAAGAGTAGTGTGAACATATTTTACATCTGATAGTTCCAAAAGTGTGTTTTGGGCTACGAATTCTGCCCCAAGGGGTGTGTCCAACACAGCTGGAATTTGTTGCCAACAACATCCAGGAGATTGATAGGAAAGTCGTCTCTCAGGCACTTGAATTGATAGGAAAGTCCTCTCTCAAGCACTTGTCCCTCTCGTCGTATATTAGTAAAATTTTACCTTTCCCGCTCTTGATCGATCAACCGTCGAGGCCATTCATTTCTAGACGAAAATACTCTTAAAACTACTCTGGTTTAATGACATCGTTAGAACCAGTGGAATTCTACGGGAGTAGAATTTGTAAACTACATTAGCATTGTCAGATTGTTTTAGATAATGTGAAAGAAAATTCTGCTGCTGATTAATTTCTCTTTGGTGATTACTGTTGCGTTTAGTAAACTAATGGAAAATGCGATTAAAATATTCACTGTACTAATACAAATTAAATTCAGCTTACTACAGAAACATAACGACAGCATTCTATCTTAATAAAGCGTTAAATGTCTGTAAGATGATTGAGCCTATTTTAACAGGAATTAGTAGGATATTACCGACTTTTGACTTTGTAAAGATCTGTATTTACGTCATTTCCTGTATCATTCGCAAGTATTATGAAAATGTGGCATTTCACAGATAAATTATGTATTCACAAGAACAACAAAATATGTCGGCAGAAAACAAAAGTGACATTATGAATTTGGCAGTAGCGTACGGTTTTCGCTCTGACACCAAGGGCTACTGAAAGTAGCAAGACGAATTTTGCTCGAGCGTTTTCTTATGATTCCCTTATTGAGTTTCTATCTGCCTGCTTGTAGCTCGGCTACAAAATAATTAAAGTCTGGCTTTCAGCGAGTCTCGAAAGGCGAACGAAAGCAGCTTGCACCTGGCAGCCAAGCATGTTAGCTGGGAACTGATTTTTTCCTTTTGTGGTTGAATTGTTGGCAGATGTCAGTCTGACGTGTGCAGTTGGTCTAAGCGTTTCGGCGTGTTGAATTTGTACCAATGATTTTTCTATAGGTTTTTTCTGTCCCAAATAGAGAGTTGAAGTCTCCCATTAGTATTATCACGTCATCTTGGTGAATTTTGCTCATAGTATTTTCGAGTGTGTTCCAGAATTTTTCGACATTTCCAATGTTTTTCTTATTTTCGATGTTGGTGGGGGCATGTGCATTGATGAGTGTATATTTTTTACTGGGGCTCTGAATGAGCATAGTCATAAACCGACTGTTGATGGGTGTGATTTATTTGACAGAGTTGATGATAGATCTGTGTTCGATAAATGCAATGCCGAAAATTGGTACGCTTTTCGCTACCTTTTGTTGTATTTTGCTCTTGAAGATACAATGGTTTCCGTAATGCAAGGTTTCATTGTCAGTTAGTCGTGGTTCTTGAAGAGCAAGGATGAGAATTTTTTGTCGGTCGATTTCTTTTGTGAGATTATTTAGTTTTCGTGTTTGGGTCAATGTATCGATGCTTAGTTTTCAAATGCATGTTTTCTGTTGTAGGGAAATTTACCAGAGATCTTCGATATTCTCTGCCGTGCTGACCTGGACTCCCCAGAATCCGAGAAAATTCAACTGCCACCTGTCGACAGCCGGGTTGTGTACCACCAAGGGTAAAGTTGACTTTGCTTGCACAGTTCATGTTTGTTTGTGTTTCATTGGTTTGGCCTGGGTGATTCCAGGACCGGACAGGACCAGAGGGTGTTGAAGCTTTGGAAGCAAATATTTTCAGCCGAGCTCATTGAACTAACAGACGGTGACCACAGTAGCGGTGATTTTCACTCAGACGTGTCTGGATTTTGGGTTCAACGGATTGAGTAGCCGTTCAAGATTGTGTTAGTATTTGGTTCACCCCAAGTATTTGATTTCAAAATGGTTCAAATGGCTCTGAGCCCTATGGGACTTAACTTCTGAGGTCATCAGTCCCCTAGAACTTAGAACTAATTAAACCTAACTAACCTAAGGACATCACACACATCCATGCCGAGGCAGGATTCGAACCTACGACCGTATTGGTCGCGCGGTTCCAGACTGTAGCGCCTAGAAGCGCTCGGCCACCCCGGCCGACAGTATTTAATTTCCTCGGTACCACCCATAAGGGGTAGGGTTTCCCCTATCCGCCACACGGGATTATTATTATTATTATTATTATTAGTGTTGTTGTTGTTGTCATTATGTCATCAGCAAATCCGATATGGTGTATCATCCCACCACTGAAATAGATGTGTATTGTTCGATTCAGTATTTCCATCACATACATATGGGTTACAATTAAGTTACATTGCTGCTAGTAGATATATTTCTCACTTTTTCTTAGACAGTTGCTACCTGTTACTCCATCATAGGAATTTATGTGCGCAGCATTGTTGCAATACAGACGTTTAAATTATCCGATTTCTGTAATTTCATTTTCATACCAGATCGTTCTAATCGGATTCAGCCAGTCAGTCTTAATGTGGATATCCGGCTACGACTCTCATCATATCATAGGCTGGATAAACCACATTCTTAATCGGACTGTTGAATCTAGATCACTTATCTATGACAGGGCCTGAATTCTTAAACACTGTGGAAAATAATAATCGAATATTCTTATTACAAACACGTTATTTAAATATAAATATATGAACTAACGAGATAACAGTTTATTTACAGGAGCAGAGCCCCATCCATCATAGCAGAGCAGTGCGAGATTGGTTTCAGGGCCAAGAGAGGATAAAGCTGTTGCCGTTTGTTCCACGATCACCGAACATCAACCAGATAGAGAATATGTGGATAGACGTAATAAGGTCATTGCCATTGTGACCTACAAGTGCAAGCGACCTTTGGACGAATATAGAAAATGTATTGTGGGAAGTAAACCATCATGCTACACTGTCGACGGCTTAATGAAATCAATGGCCCTACGCCTTCGAGAAATCTTACGTAATAATCGTGGGTGGGGTGGTTACTAAAAGTAAACTCGCCCACAAAACCCATGTGGATAATTATCTGATAATCGGTCAAGCTTTGCTTTGTCGCATCTCTGTAGCATACAAGTCCATTTACTTTCAGTCTCCTCCTTACAATTCTTGAAATGCAAGGTAATTGAAAAATCTCATCCACTCAACGCCAGCTGAGGAATTGACTGGTGCATGTGTTGTTCAACACACAGTAGTTGTCACCCTCACTGGAATCAATGACTGTTTGCGCGCGCGCGCGTGTGTGTGTGTGTGTGTGTGTGTGTGTTTTCGTGTTCACGCACAGTCTGAATCAATACTATTAACATTAGAGAAAGAACCAACAATAAATATTTCATCAAATATGACTGTAAAGTATTTAATGCGATGGGAAGTTGCAAACTGAATTTTTACCCAACCCATGTCCTGCATATTACGTTAAGTAAGATATATTAACTCCTAGTATCGTTAGCAGAGACAGTGCGCTCTTGTTGTCGAGGCTCGCGACAAGTGCAGCGATTAGCAGTGCCCAATGCCGCCGCGATTTGTTTATGTTGGCTGAGCGTGGACACTGCAGCAGACGCTTCGCCATAAACAGATAGAAATCACCTTGGCTCTGACTGCAGTGAAGGGGTATCACTGCCTGCGTGTTCTTATAGTAACCAACGTGAGACTCTACTCACAGGTGCCATGGAGCAATTGCAACGCGTATCATGGCATTAGTCATCAGAATACTAACCAGTGATGAAATGTCCACTTTATTTGAATCCCAAGAAAATAGGAACCTTCTCACAAAGGAATGTGAGGTGATATCAAGATTTATCCAACATACAAAAATTAACTGCTGGGCTTTCATGTATGCAGTAGTAGCATACAAGGAAATATTATGTCTTGGAAGCGTATTTTTCATTTCCTCTTCTCATATTAACGCCCTTGTTTTAGTATGAAGTGAGAAAATAAACACGAAAAAAAGTTCCTGAGAAGCATATAAGTCATTTCCTCTTCTCATGTCATGACTTTTGTTTTAGTATGAAGTAAAAAAATAAACAGTTTAGGGTTTGTGAAACATAATATGACACCCGTAGGCGCTATCGGAAACGTATAAAGCAGGGAGCTGCCCATTCTTTTGTCCAACAGTCTGTTTCCTTTCATGCATTACTCCCGCTAGGAGATTCTTATTTAAGGACTTCTGGGCATCAAGTTCTTCAGCAGAATAAGCCTTGTGTTATTGTGCTAATTACGGTATGGAAAAAATGCAACAAAGACTAGTTCCCCTAGAGCAGCGAGGATATTTGCACATGTCTGTATTCAGCAATGACTGCCGGCTGCCACAACACTTCACAGAATCCATGCGGCAGGCAACACAACTGTGCGTGCACTTCGGACTTCATTCAGTAAGACGCCAGGTGATGGAAGGAAACGTCAAATTAACGTCGTTTTCCGAGTCGTATTCAATAAAGAATGAGATGTTATTAAGATAGTTGAGCGTTCTAGCATTTCCACTTTTATAATTCCCATATGAGTATCCCGATAGCCAATAGAACCCGTTTGTGTGAAACCACTGGGAACTGCATTAATATCAAACTGCAAGAACTTGAGACAATACGTGGACTCTTCTCTTCGCTGGGTGACCTCCTACTGTTATTTAGGATTCTCTCCGTCCTAGTCGTAATGCAAATGGAACTTCAGAGGCGCTTTCCGCTATTCTTGACAAACGTCAGCAACTTGTAATCACTGCGAGTCACAACTGCGTGATGATAATGGTTCAGGTTGTCAGTAGTTGTGGTGGTGTTATACTGTCAAACTGCGTTCAGTAACGTTAATGGCGACGCACATAATTTAGCACTGACTACCTACTTATGTAAAGATAGTGTTGTGGCGTCGTCGCTTCTCTTTATTTGGCCTCAGCTCGAGTAATCCGATTTAACGAACATAGTATTCCATTAGCGGGCTGCTAATGTTACAGTATGACGACAGAGATCATCGTTGGGTTATTACATTAATTCTGCAATGAATTGCTTTGCAAATATTACCCTCAGCTATGCAGCTGGAATGACTCATTACACAGGTATTCTATGTTGCACTTGGTTAAGTGATCAGTTCGCTGCAATGCTGCTTCTACTGTTCGTAAATACTTGTATACTTCAAAAATGGTTCAAATGGTTCTGAGCACTATGGGACTTAACTTCTGAGGTCATCAGTCCGCTAGAACTTAGAACTACTCAAACCTAGCCGCGCGGGATTAGCAGAGCGGTCTAAGGCACTGCAGTCGTGGACTGTGCGGCTGGTCCCGGCGGAGGTTTGAGTTCTCCCTCGGGCATGGGTGTGTGTGTTTGTCCGTAGGATTATTTAGGTTAAGTAGTGTGTAAGCTTAGGGAATGATGACCTTAGCAGTTAAGTCCCATAACATTTCACACACATTTTTTTTAACTTCAACCCTAGGACATCAGACACATCCATGCCAGAGACAGGATTCGAACTTGCGACCGTAGCGGTTGCACGGTTCCAGACCGTAGATCCTAGAACCGCTCGGCCACTCCGGCCGGCATACTTGTCCACTGACCATTCGTTATTTGACTAAATATGAACTACAATCTGATTCGCATAGCGTTGGCACAAAGCAGTGACTAAGGATTGGATGCCGCTGAAGTCCTGTTACACTGATGGCAAGACAAATTTTCGCAAATCACCTCTATTGCCTCAAAAAACAATTGCATCTTAAACATCGAAGGACCGACGTCCACACTGACACAGCGCGTTGAAATACAGCAACGACGGCAGATGAAAATTTGTGACGACTGGGCTTCGAACCTGGACCTCCTGCTTACTAGACACACGTGCTGATCACTGCACTATTATTATTATTTTTTTTTTAAGTTGAGAAGACTTTCAGCACCAGGTAGGCAGAGGCGAAGAGGGGAGGGGGTCGAAGATCCGAGGCCTAGCCACAATGCCTCCCCCATACCTATCACTGAGCAGCTGTATTATTCCCATGTATTCCATGTTTGCATCCATATATTACTTTAAATTAAAGAACAAAATTGATGTAGTTATTAAGGTAAAATAAATTACAGATTGCAGCCTCCAACGGCGTGAGTTCCTTGTAGAACATAACTTATAACAGTGAAAAGGGTGACGGAAAAATACATAGCAAACATTCATTCAGATATATATTCACAGTTTAAGTTATTATGCACTGGATGCATATGAGGTCTGTAACGAAGCCATTTATTTTTCAGCAAATGAAAGAAATTTCGGAGCCGGAGGGGTTTTGCCAATTAGAACAGTTCTGATTTTAGAACCAACTTAAAAGAATATTCCAGGAGTAAAAAAAAAGTCAAAGAATATTATTCTGCTTCTAACCAATAAAACTGTCCACCTCTGTGTAGCCTACATAAAGCAATAGATAAAAAAATTTGAAACTATTCCTTATATTTGTTATTCTTCTTCAGCTTAAAATGTTCTTCTGTAATATAAAACATGTACTCTTCTAAGTTTTGTTTGTTACGACGTAAAACAGAAACTGTCCCAGAAGCCACGAATAACTGTTATTCTTAGCGGACGGGTAACATTTCCAGTCGGGTTGTAAAGCTTCAGTTATCGGTTGATAGTGCTAATTTCTTCCTAGTCCAGTTCCAAATTCTGATTCTATTTTTACATAAGAAGATGTGCACTACAGTTTCTACAAGCCGACATTTGTCGTAGTAAGGAGATGGTCTCAATTTGATTTTCCATAATCGTTCCGCTGTGGGTATGGTTTCGTTTACAGTGTAGCACCATACGGCACTGACTCTAGTTGGTAGAATTTTATTGTTGATATTTTTCCAGACGTTCCTCCAGTTTTTTTGTAGATTAATTTACCGGAATTGGTTTGTAAAGACGATTTCTGGTAATACAATTATAGGCGATTCTAGTGTTGGTTTGCGCTGGTGGAAGTCGTATACAGCTCCAATCGCCATAGCACTTTCGGACGTAATCTAGGCTGGCATGCTACATTAACAGGAGCGTTCCTATCCCCAGGATTTAACGAGTGGAACAGAAGTTTCGTAATGCCTGTCTTAGTGGCATGTATTAGTTTAAAAGTACGTCTTTACTTCCAGGTCCTCCGTTTTGCCTCCGCAAAGTCGCCGTGTGGGAGGATACTTTGAAGATATTTTGTTTCCACACATACCAAGAGGCTACAGCTAATATTTTATGTGCAGTGACCTGTGGTATCGGTAAGACTGCTACAACATGATATATTTTGCTAAGTATGTATGTATTTATAAACTGAACTTTCTGCAGTCGTTCTAACGATCGCGTGCCATGCTCCTTCAACAAGGTTCCGATGACATTAAGTTTCCGCTCCCACTTGTTCGTGGCCATGCGCTTGGGATTCGCACTTAACCACAATCCGGGTTGGAGTCTCTCATCAGTTACATCTAACCAGTGCGCACCTATTGCACTATTGTAAGAACCGAGATGCAGTATTTTGGATTTAAAATTTTGTAAATTTATAGTAGGAACTTATGAGACCAAGCTGCTTAGGTCATCGGTCCCTAAGCTTAGACACTACTTAATCTAACTTAAACTGACTTACGCTGTGGACAACAGATACTCCCATGCCGGAGGGAGGACTCGAACCTCCGACGGTGGGCACTGTCGGGACACAGCAGCCAACCTCTCTGCAGCACCTACCTACACATGCTCCTCGTCAGACTCGAATTCCCATCTTTTTCATACTTTTTATACCTAATTCTATGGATAACCATACTGATAGAATTTAAAATCATTAACTTCAATAGTTTTGGAGACATAAATTTTTACCTAAAACACATAATAACCATGCTAGCATTCTGAAATTGAGTTAGGAACTGTAATATAATCGTATATAGTATGAATTGAAACTACAAATAAGAGGACAGGTTCGTATAATCTAATTGTCTGGAATTTTCTTTGGTTTCATTTAACACAGATTTGTGAACTAATTAAAACTACTTTGGAAAATTATTGTTTCATTATGTTTTGGTTGTGTATGTGTTTAAAAAAAACTGAAAGAGTTAATGGAGGACATACATAAAGTGAGAACGTGGTATTTCATTAAAATTATGGAAGTGTATGTGTGAGACAGTTATTGTGCAATAGGGGTATTTGTGATGTATGTCTGAGTAAGCTTGATTTTGTAAATGGCAGCCAGGAGGGGCATTGAGTGTTAAATTTATTAGTAATTTATTTTGTGGAAGGGAATCGTATTTTGTTTTCATTAAATTTTATTTGGTTTTGGAATTACGAGATTTCTAGTCTAAATTGCTTGTGGTAACCTGATTGGGTGACATTAGAAATACTGTGAGTATAAAAGTGCTTGAGATTATATGATTGGCTGCTTAATATACTAGCCAATAGGATTTCAGCATTTCCCGCGATTTGAGTAGGGCTGTGTGCCTCACATCTATGACTGGAGATAGTCACTTGGCTGCAGTCTTCTGGAAGACACCTATGCTAAATTGCGCTAGGTTGTTTAAAATATAGGGTTGGACTAAATATCGTCTGGTTACTGTTGGGTGTGAACTTATAACAGAGACAATGTAATTGATATCAGGATATTAAATACAGACTAGATAGCCATTTTCCTCCTTTTAAAGACAATAAACCAACTTAATGGAATTTTTGTAAATTTTTTCAAATGACTCATAAAAGAATTCCGAATGTTCGATATTTTAACCAACTTTCAGTTACTGCCCAAGTTCCTTGCATGGTAGGTATTTAGTCGAATTTTCCCTAATGCTGCATTTGTCAGCTATACCAGTATCTACCATCGCAAAGTGAAGGGGTAGATAACCTGTATCCTATCCAAATAGGTGGACAGATTGTTTAAATGATAGTGAGAGATCGACCCCCCCCCCAAAAAAAAAGGTGTGCAAAACGTATCAAAGGCAGTTACCCAAGTAGCTGACGGTGTATGTGTTTTTTAGATTAGGCGACTCTCTATCCTATCCAGATTCAACGATAGCTGTAAAAAACGCAGAAGAATCAATGTAAGACCGCAAGAAAGGCCTTCCATGGATGAGAGTATTACAATTGTTGTGATCAACCACTGAAGTGTTTATTACAAAATGCGAGATTTTGAAGTGCTCCTAAAATGAACTGAAGCTCACATAATATTAGGCGCTGAAAGCTTTTTACAACCTGAAGTTGACAGTAGTAGTGTGACACCTAAGAGCAAGAAGTTAAATATCCGTTATTGTAGACTTGCATCATTTTCATGTATACTAAATGTGCGAAAAGAGATGTTGCAATAAAAGTAAAAATTGGACACAAAGTGAATCAAATAGTTTTTTTGCTGATGAGAACCTAGAAGAGTGTGCTTGTGTGTGTGTTACTGCAGAAAACTTCTCTGATAGTTGTAGCAGTCTACAGATCCCCTCTATGAATCTTCCAGCTATTTATGGGAAATCTAGATGCATTATTGAACCATCTGTCAGACAAGAAGAAACAGTTAGTAGTTCCAGGAGATTTCAGTACAGATTTCAAAAAATATACATACATGAAAAATGAACTAGAATTATAATTTAGGTGTTTGAATTCAATTTCAGTAGCTAATTTTCCAACTTGTGTGCCGCAAGATAGTAGGACACTGTGACTCTTTAACCTTTCCCGACGGATGTGTCGTAAATAGTCTTCTCGGGTTTGCCGCCGGATCACGTTGTGCAAATTCTACAATATTTCCTCGGAGCAGCTGTCCGACACCTTCAGGTAGTTCAGTCTTGCTTGTGGCTAGGTACGACTGACGGTATCCGCACACCGACGCCTCGTTTTTAGAACATGCGCGCGAAGAATGCGCAGCCGAGGAAACCGCGTATGCACAGTGATTTGCCATATTCAAACCCCCGCTGCCGAAAACAGTAGAGCTGCTCTCCTGTGCGTGTACTGTACGCTGCGTTTGTCAAGTGCGGCCAGACCTTACTCACCAACGGCTGTACTAGGCCAGTGCTATGACGGGCCTGTTAGTGAAGAATCTTGATTTTCACGTCGTGATTTAATAGCAGCCAATGAAGGGTTCCACGCTGTGCTCAGTTGAAATCCCGTATCCTTGTTGATGGATCAAATTCATGTATAGGACAGAGTAAATTATGATCTGACATTGCTTTCATATTACAAAAAATACTATATTATTTTAAGGGAAATCTTTAAAATGTCCAGAAGAATGCATATACTGACAGAATTAAATAAAGCAGATAATAGGATTAAAACTGTATGAGACATTGTCAAATGGGAGACAGCCCAGCCAGTCAGTGTACAAGATTCCATAACAATGGAATTAAATGACAATCATATGACTGATAATTCACCAAATGCAAGTACTTTTAACAGTCACTTCCTAAATGTAGCAGCTAATATAGGGTTGAATGGTTCATTTGAAAAAGCAGAATATATTAAAAATGTCATTCACTAAATTTTGAGCAACTAGAAGTAGATGAAATTAATACAATTACAAAAACTCTAAAATACAAAATCTCTTTTGTGCTGGAATTTCAAGCAGAATTCTGAAAAGTTGTTCCAACTTAATAAGTAATGTCGTTAGTGATATATGACCACTTCATAAGAAAGGTGTCAATACAGACAATTGCTGTCCAGTTTCCTTACTGACATATTTTCCCAAAATATGTGGGAAAGTTATGTACTCAAGAGTTGTCACACATTTAAGTAGAAACAATTTACTGAGCACATCACAGTTTGGATTCCAGAAAGGTTGCTCAACTGAGAATACTATTTATAGATTCACTCATCAAATAGCGCATACTTTAAATAACTATATATCTCCAGTTTCTATATTTTGTGATCTCTCCAAGGCTTTCGATTGTGTAGATCATGACACTCTTTTATAAAAACTCACGTTTTATGGAATTGATGGCTTTATCCACAGTTGCTTTGAATCTTACTTCACAAACAGAATGCAAAAGGTTGAGCTGAATAATTCAGACAATGTCACAAAGGATGCCCACAGGTTACAATTTTGGGTCCACTCCTATTTCTTATATATGTGAATGACCCTCCACTTGACTGTCATATTTTCTGGGGTAACTCATCACTTGGAAACAAGGAACTGATTGCACAAGAGCGAACAGTGAGAATAATATATAGTGTTCACCCATGGATGTCATGTAGCTGCCTCTCAAAGGAGCTAGGCATTTTAACTCTGCCATCACAATACATATTTTCGCTAATGTAATTCGTCATAAATAATCCATCACAATTCGAGATGAACAGTGATCTATATACCTACAACACTTAAGTACACATGTTAAAGCTGTCTGTGGCCCAGGGAAGAGTTCAATATTCAGCAATAAAAGTTTTCGACTATTTGCCCAAAAACATAAAATATCAGACAGGTAGCGAAGCAAATTTTAAATCTAATTTATAAACATTTCTTCTGGGCCATTCCTTCTATTCCACTGATGAATTTATGCTTAAAACCTGGTAGCCAGTAAAAAAAACCGTTTTTAAGTGTAGTTGTATAAGCAAGAATAGCATGATAATGCGTTCATTAATGTTACCATTAATCATATGTACATATCCTGTAACTCGTTCCACATCATTTCCATAAAGGAATTGTTGAAATGATCAAAGGAACATGTAACTAACTAACTAACTAACTAACTGACTCTTCGGAGAAAATTTAAATAAAAACAGAAATGATAGGGAAATGAGAAATGGAATTGGTATATTTGTTGCAGTAGGCAAGAAACTCAGGATCACCGGGATAGAAATTAAAGCTGCTTGTGAAGTTGCTTAGGCAAGAGTCAGTATCGACAGTAGGAATAAAATATTAACATGGTCCTTCTATCGATTACCAGGCTCATGTTATGATGTAACTGAAAAATACAGAGAAAACCTCGGTTCACTAGTATGCAAGTTTTTTAATGATAGTGTAATCATTGGAGGAGACTTTAATCGTCCAACAGTCAGTTGGGATGATTATAGTCTTGTTAGTGGTTAGAATGACAAGACATCATATGAAACATTACTAAATGCCTTCTCTGAAAATTACCTAGAACATGTAATTTAGAACCCATCTCATGATACATTAGCTCTTCCTCTTTGAGGAAGTCCACAGCAGTACTGGTTTCAGTGACTATAAGGAAGTTATAGCAACAATGAATACCAAAACACAAAGGGTAACTAAAACAAGTAGAAAGATTTAGATTTTTGGCGAACTGGATAGAGAAACAATAGTGTTGTACTCCAATGAAGAACTTGAAACTTTTTGCTCAGGACAGGAATATGTAGAGGAACTATGGCTAATGTTTAAAAGAATAGTTGACAATGTACTAGATAGTTATCCATACAGTAGGGCAGTTCGTAATGGGAGAGATTCTCCATGAAATATAGTCACTTTAAAGAAACTTCATAAGAAACAGAGGCTACTGCTTAGTGGGTACAAAACAAAGCACTGGCTATAGACAAAGAGGTGCTGAATGAAACATGTTTTGCAGCCAAGAGCTCAATGCATGAAGCCTTCAATGACTACCGCAACAGAATGTAGTCAAAAAATCTCTCACAAAACACAAAAAAATTTGGTTATAATTAAAGTCTGTTGGTGCCTCCAACGTTACTATCGAATCACTCATGGACATGGCAGGAACTGGAATTGAGAGCAGCAAAGCAAAAGCAGAAATGCTCAAGTTTGTTTTCAAATGTTTCTTTACAAAAGGAACCCCAGGAGTACTGCCCCAGTTTAATTCTCATACCACTGGAGAGATGAGTAAAATAGATATTAGTGTCACTGGCGATGAGAAACAGCTGACATTAAAGTTGAACAACGCCTCAGGGCCTGATAGAATCCCTATGAGACTCTATACCCAATTCGTGGCTGAGTTAGTGCTTCTGTTAATTATCATTTATCGAAGATTCCTTGAACAGAAAACTGTGCCCACTAACTGGAAGAAAGCACAGGTAACACATATCTACGAGAATGGTAGCAGAAGTTATCCATGAAACTACTGTCCATTGTCCTTGTGTCCTTGACATCAGTTTGTTGTAGAACCTGAGCTCAAACATAATGAGGTATCTCGACAGAACGACCTGCTTTGTGCCAACCAGCATGCATTACGAAAATGGAGATCATGTGAAATCGAATTCGCAATTTTCTCACATGATGTCCTGAAAGCCATGGTCAAGGCAGTCAGGTAGATGCAGTAGTTTTCGATTTCCAAAAAGCATTTCACTCAGTACTACGCCTACAATTATTATAAAAAATACGATCGCACGTGGTATCAGACGACATATTTGACTGGATTGAGGAGTTCATGACAGGGAGGACACAGCATGTTATGTCGGATGGAAAACCATTGACAGATGTAGAAGCAATTTTGCTTGTACTTAAGGGAAGTGTGTTTGGACCTTGCTGTTCATGTTGTATATTAATGAACTTGTGGACAATATTGATAATAACCTCAGACTTTTTGCCAATGAGGCAGTTATCTACAATGAAGTACAGTCTGAACTTGTGGACAATATTGATAATAACCTCAGACTTTTTGCCAATGAGGCAGTTATCTACAATGAAGTACAGTCTGAACGAAGCTGTATAAATATTCAGTCAGATCTTGATAAGATTTCAAAGTGATGCAATGACTGGTTGTTTGATTTTAAAATTCAAAAAAGTAAAAGTGTGCACTTAGCAAAACGAAAAACACATTGAGTCTCAGTTGGATTCTGTAAACATAAAAATATTTGAGTGTAACGCTTAGTAAAGACGTGAAGTGGTACGATGACATTGGCTCACTCATGGGTAAAGCAGGTGGCAGACTTCGATGTAATGGTAGCATATTATATCCAAAGGAGACAGCTTACAAATCACTCGTGTGAACCATCCTAGAACATTGCTCAAGTGTGTGGGGTCCATACCGAATAGGACTAGCAGGGGATACTGAATATGCACAATTAAGGGCAGCACGACTTGTCATAGGTTTGTCTGACCCAGCTGAACTGGCAGACTCTTGAAGATAAAAAAAAATTATCCAAGTCTACTAACAATGTGTCACGAACTGGCTTTAAATGATGACTCTAGAAATACAGGGCTATTACAAATGATTGAAGCGATTTCATAAATTCACTGTAGTTCCATTCATTGACATATGGTCACGACACATTACAGATACGTAGAAAAACTCATAAAGTTTTGTTCGGCTGAAGCCGCACTTCAGGTTTCTACCGCCAGAGCTCTCGAGAGCGCAGTGAGACAAAATGGCGACAAGAGCCGAGAAAGCGTATGTCGTGCTTGAAATGCACTCACATCAGTCAGTCATAACAGTGCAACGACACTTCAGGACGAAGTTCAACAAAGATCCACCAACTGCTAACTCCATTCGGCGATGGTATGCGCAGTTTAAAGCTTCTGGATGCCTCTGTAAGGGGAAATCAACGGGTCGGCCTGCAGTGAGCGAAGAAACGGTTGAACGCGTGCGGGCAAGTTTCACGCGTAGCCCGCGGAAGTCGACGAATAAAGCAAGCAGGGAGCTTAACGTACCACAGCCGACGGTTTGGAAAATCTTACGGAAAAGGCTAAAGCAGAATCCTTACTGTTTACAATTGCTACAAGCCCTGACACCCGATGACAAAGTCAAACGCTTTGAATTTTCGGCGCGGTTACAACAGCTCATGGAAAAGGATGCGTTCAGTGAGAAACTTGTTTTCAGTGATGAAGCAACATTTTTTCTTAATGGTGAAGTGAACAGACACAATGTGCGAATCTGGGTGGTAGAGAGTCCTCACGCATTCGTGCAGCAAATTCGCAATTCACCAAAAGTTAACGTGTTTTGTGCAATCTCACGGTTTAAAGTTTACGGCCCCTTTTTCTTCTGCGAAAAAAAGGTTACAGAACACGTGTATCTGGACATGCTGGAAAATTGGCTCATGCCACAACTGGAGACCGACAGCGCCGACTTCATCTTTCAACAGGATGGTGCTCCACCGCACTTCCATCATGATGTTCGGCATTTCTTAAACAGGAGATTGGAAAACCGATGGATCGGTAATGGTGGAGATCATGATCAGCAATTCATGTCATGGTCTCCACGCTCTCCCGACTTAACCCCATGCGATTTCTTTCTGTGGGGTTATGTGAAAGATTCAGTGTTTAAACCTCCTCTACCAAGAAACGTGCCAGAACTGCGAGCTCGCATCAACGATGCTTTCGAACTCATTGATGGGGACATGCTGCGCCGAGTGTGGGACGAACTTTATTATTGGCTTGATGTCTACCGAATCACTAAAGGGGCACATATCGAACATTTGTGAATGCCTAAAAAAACTTTTTGAGTTTTTGTATTTGTATGCAAAGCATTGTGAAAATATCTCATATAATAAAGTTATTGTAGAGCTGTGAAATCGCTTCAATCATTTGTAATAACCCTGTATATTAGGATGCCCTAAATATCGCTTTCATAGGGATCATAAGGAGAAGATTATATTGATTACAGGGGTACAAAGGCATATAAACAATTATTTTTCCCGCGTTTCATATGCGAATGGAATGGGAAAATATGCTAACAACTTTTACAGTTGATTGACTTCAAAAATGTAGTTTCACATCACATAGACATTGAGCTTATTAGAAACAGATAATTAGATCAAACTGAGAAGAGAAGGAAGCAGGAAATGTTCATGACATTAACTAAAAGGAAGAAACCCAGTATGGCTGCATTGATTTAGAGAAACCATAGGAAAATCCAGATAATAGGGCCAAACCGGAAAGTAAAAATGTCTTCTTCCTAATGGAGTTTTAATACCTTATTCTATGCAAAAGAGACATCGGGAAATAAGTGGAACTTTATTTTTGGTGGCAGTAGGAGAAGTTGGAAAGAGACAGGAATTTGGCTCTTAGCCAGTGGTTGAAAACTGCATTTTGCTAGTTGTGTTCTACAAAATTGTTGGAATGATAACATGTTCACTTCGTATTACTGCAATCTGGCCATATTTCATTAAAATCGTTGAGTAACCTCAGGTACATTTGTATTGTTAATGATGCAGACATGGGATAATTTAGCAACTTTATCCACTCTGCAACGCCCTCTGTGAGAACACGTGTACTGTGCGAAGTACATATATACATACAGGGCGTTTCCAAAGTGGTGATCAATATTCAGGTAGATAACAGGAATGATCATTCGAAACAAAAAGTCAAGTAAACATGGGGTCTAAAACGACCTTAAGAGCTATGAGTACTCTTGATCTTCGATACTGTGAAACAAATCTCTTCTACTGCAAGGTCTTTGCTTTCCATATTTTGGGAAGTGGTAATATGCACCAAAACAAGAAAAAATGTCCAGTAAACATGTGTTCGAAAATGCTTACCTTGAAAGTTATGAGGACTTGTTCATTAGAAGAGTTTTGTTTCAAAATAGCGAAAATGAACAAGTGCTCATTGCTCTTAAGTTATGCGTTTCAGGGTACATGTTTACTGGACTTTTTTTTGTCTTAGTCCATACTACTACCACTTCCCAAAATATGGAAAGCAAAGAGCTTGCATTAGAAGAGATTTGTTTCACAGTATCGAAGATGAAGAATTGTTCATATCTCTATAGGTATGCGTTTTAGACCCCATGTTTACTTGACTCTTTTGTTTCGAATGATTATTCCTTTCATATCCTTGAAAATTGACCATCACTTCTGAAACACCCTGTATATACAGGGTGTTTCACTAAATGTGTTTGCCTCTGTAAGTTACGAAGTAATAGGCGACGGAAGTATTTATTGTGGTAGGTCACCATAAGAAACGTTACACTGTCTGCGGAGCTATGAACATAGTTTATTGTGTTATTATCCAAACAGTAACAGAAAAAAGATACAATTTTTTAAATGGAACAATAGTTGTTTATATGATGCACTCTAATCAGTAACACCTGCTGTGTATACATCAATTTAAATCACATTCCTATCACTTTTAGTTTGGGAGCTACAACTCTTCAGTTTCTGGGGCAGATACCACACACGCTGAGCATAACGCAATGCGCTTTCCGAGTTGGTAACGTCGCCAGTGTCACGGAGCGAGAAGCTTCCTCGATACGCTGTTAGACTGCTGACTGTCGCCGAACACGGCCGTATAACCGACAGTTCGAGCCACACAAACAAATGGGGCTCAATACACCACAGTTACTGACATCGGATGAAGATGGTAAGCACGAACAACGAGTACGTTTGACATGTTGTTGATGCTTGGCGAGTGCCGACATGATGCCACTGAAGCAACCATGGCACACACCGTGAGATATCCTAGACGAAGAGCTCCGGCAGCCATTACGTTCTTATGTGCCGAATAACGACTTCGAGAAACAGGCAGCTTGGTAATGCGCCGCAGCAACAGACGAATAACTACAAGAAATGAGGAGACCGAGGTGTTCGTTTTAGCTGCAGTACACCACGATCCTCATGTCAGCTTGCAAGCCGTTGCTGCAGTCGCTGGTGTTAGTCTCACATCTGTGTGGCTTATAATATACGGCCACTGGTTTCAGCCATACCACCTGTCCGAGAGTTACATTCTCTGAATGGGCCATACGTAATTTCACTCTGCAGTCTTTACAAGGTGTTATGTTCTCTGATGAGTCCACGTTCACAAATTATGGTGTAGTGAATCGCTATAACGTGCACTACTGTGCCGCTGAAATCCTGAATGGTTACGACCTGTCGACCGTCAGTGTAGGTGATCTATTAATGTATGGTGTGGAATCCTTGGGGATCCACACTACTTCCCAGATGAGTTATATCGCCCGTTATGGTCGACAGTTTGGGTGGTCTCCTTGAACATGTGTGTCTGCACACGAGAGTCCATATGTGGATGCAACACGATGGTCACTCAGCCAATTCTGCACATGCTGTTGTGGAAGAACTAAAAAACAGGTTTGCAGGAAGGAGGTTGGGGCGCCATGGACCTCATTCATAGCCCTCAAGGTCGCCTGATTTAACACCATTAGATTTCTTCCCCCCCCCCCCCCCCATGAACCATGGACCTTGCCGTTGGTGGAGAGACTTGCGTGCCTCAGCGATACAGATGGCTGTACCGTAGGTGCAACCACAACGGAGGGGTATCTGTTGAGAGGCCAGACAAACGTGGGGTTCCCGAAGAGGGGCAGCAGCCTTTTCAGTAGTTGCAGGGGCAACAGTCTGGATGATTGACTGATCTGGCCTTGCTGTGCTGACACTGCGAACAGCTGAAAGCAAGGGGAAACTACAGCCGTAATTTTTCACGAGGGCAGCTTTCCTGTATGGTTACATGATGATGGCGTCCTCTTGGGTAAAATATTCTGGAGGTAAAATAGTCCCCCATTCGGATCTCCGGGCGGGGACTACTCAGGAGGACGTCGTTATCAGGAGAAAGAAAACTGGCGTTCTACGGATCAGAGCTCTTAATCGGGCAGATAGGTTAGAAAATTTAAAAAGGGAAATGGATAGGTTAAAGTTAGATATAGTGGGAATTAGTGAAGTTCAATGGCAGGAGGAACAAGACTTTTGGACAGGTGAATACAGGGTTATAAATACAAAATCTAATAGGGATAATGCAGGAGTAGGTTTAATAACGAATAAAAAAATAGGAGTGTGGGTAAGCTACTACAAACAGCACAGTGAACGCATTATTGTGGCCAAGATAGACACGAAGTCCATGCCTACTACAATAGCAGAAGTTTATATGCCAACTAGCTCTGCAGATGATAAAGAAATTGATGAAATGTATGATGAGATAAAAGAAATTATTCAGGTAGTGAAGGGAGACGAAAATTTAATAGTCATGGGTGACTGGAATTCGACAGTAGGAAAAGGGAGAGAAGGAAACATAGTAGGTGAATATGGCTTGAGGGTAAGAAATGAAAGAGGAAGCCGTCTGGTAGAATTTTGCACAGAGCATAACTTAATCATAGCTAACACTTGGTTCAAGAACCATAAAAGAAGGCTGTATACATGGAAGAATCCTGGAGATACTGGAAGGTATCAGATAGATTATATAATGGTAAGACAGAGATTTAGGAAGCAGGTTTTAAATTGTAAGACATTTCCAGGGGCAGATGTGGACTCTGACCACAATCTATTGGTTATGAACTGTAGATTAAAACTAAAGAAACTGCAAAACAGTGGGAATTTAAGGAGATGGAAACTGGATAAACTGACTAAACCAGAGGTTGTACAGAGTTTCAGGGAGAGCATACGAGAACAATTGACAGGAATGGGGTAAGGAAATACAATAGAAGAAGAATGGGTAGCTCTGAGGCGTGAAGTAGTGAAGGCAGCAGACGATCAAGTAGGTAAAAAGACGAGGGCTAATAGAAATCCTTGGGTAACAGAAGAAATATTGAATTTAATTGATGAAAGGAGAAAATATAAAACGGCAGTAAATGAAGCAGGCAAAAAAGAATACAAACGTCTCAATAATGAGATCGACAGGAAGTGCAAAATGGCTAAGCAGGGATGGCTAGAGGACAAATGTAAGGATGTAGAAGCTTATCTCACTAGGGGCAAGATAGATACCGCCTACAGGAAAATTAAAGAGACCTTTGGAGAAAAGAGAGCCACTTGTATGAATATCGAGAGCTCAGATGGAAACCCAGTTCTAAACAAAAAAGGGAAAGCAGAAAGGTGGAAGGAGTATATAGAGGGTCTATACAAGGGCGATATACTTGAGGACAATATTATGGAAATGGAAGAGGGTGTAGATGAAGATGAAATGGGAGATACGATATTGCGTGAAGAGTTTGACAGAGCACTGAAAGACCTGAGTAGAAACAAGGCCCCGGGAGTAGACAACATTCCATAAGAACTACTGACGGCCTTGGGAGAGCCAGTCATGACAAAACTCTACCATCTGGTGAGCAAGATGTATGAGACAGACGAAATACCCTCAGACTTCAAGACGAATATAATAATTCCAATCCCAAAGAAAGCAGGTGTTGACAGATGTGAAAATTACCGAACTATAAGTTTAATAAGTCACAGCTGCAAAATACTAACACGAATTCTTTACAGACGAATGGAAAAACTGGTAGAAGCCAACCTCGGGGAAGATCAGTTTGGATTCCGTAGAAATGTAGGAACACGTGAGGCAATACTGACCTTATGACTTATCTTAGAAGAAGGATTAAGGAAAGGCAAACTTACGTTGCTACCGTCTGTAGACGTAGAGAAAGCTTTTGACAATGTTGACTGGAATACTCTCTTTGAAATTCTAAAGGTGGCAGGGGTCAAATACAGGGAGCGAAAGGCTATTTACAATTTGTACAGAAACCAGATGGCAGTTATAAGAGTGGAGGGACATGAAAAGGAAGCAGTGGTTGGGAAGGGAGTGAGACAGGGTTGTAGCCTATCCCCGATTTTATTCAATCTGTATATTGAGCAAGCAGTAAAGGAAACAAAAGAAAAATTCGGAGTAGGTATTTAAATCCACAGAGAAGAAATAGAAACTTTGAGGTTCGCCGATGACATTGTAATTCTGTCAGAGACAGCAAAGGACTTGGAAGAGCAGTTGAACGGTATGGACAGTGTCATGAAAGGAGGATATAAGATGAACATCAACAAAAGCAAAATGAGGATAATGGAATGTAGTCGAATTAAGTCGGGTGATGCTGAGGGAAATAGATTAGGAAATGAGACACTTAAAGTAGTAAAGGAGTTTTGCTATTTGGGGAGCAAAATAACTGATGATGGTCGAAGTAGAGAGGATATAAAATGTAGACTGGCAATGGCAAGAAAAGCGTTTCTGAAGAAGAGAAATTTGTTAACATCGAGTATAGATTTAAGTGTAAGGAAGTCGTTTCTGAAAGTATTTGTATGGAGTGTAGCCATGTATGGATGTGAATCGTGGACAATAAATAGTTTGAACAAGAAGAGAATAGAAGCTTTCGAAATGTGGTGCTACAAAAGAATGCTGAAGATTAGATGGGTAGATCACATAACTAATGAGGAAGTATTGAATAGAATTGGGGAGGAGTTTGTGGCACAATTTGACAAGAAGAAGTAGGACATCTTCTGAGGCATCAGGGGATCAGAAATTTAGCATTGGAGGGCAGCGTGGAGGGTAAAAACCGTAGAGGAAGACCAAGAGATGAATACACTTAGCAGATTCAGAAGGATGTAGGTTGCAGTAAGTACTGGGAGATGCACAGGATAGAGTAGTATGGAGAGCTGCATCAGACCAGTCTCAGGACTGAAGACCACAACAACAACAACAGATTTCTTTTCGTGTGGATATCTAAAGGATCGTGTTTATGTCACTGAACCCACATCCTCAGATGATCTAAAATAGCCATCGAGGACGCATATTGGTCCGTGACATCGGCGATGTTACATCTCGTAAGCAGATCCTTTAGAAGGTGCATTGCATTGTGCATTAAGGAACATGGACACACATTTGAATATCTCATTTAAATCAACTTCCCACCGCCAGAACATCCGTCACCTACCACACGGCCATGTATTATGTACAGCATGTGGTATCTGGCCCTGAAACTTTGAAGGGTTGTAGCTCCCAATCTAAAAGTGATAGGAATGTAATATAAATTGATGTACACACAGCTGGTGTTATTGATTCCAGTGCATGATAGAAACAATTATTGTTCCAATTAAAAATTGTATCTTTTTGCTGTAACTCTTTGAATAATAAAATAAACTATGTTCATAGCTCTGCAGACAGTGTAACGTTTCTTATGGTGGCCTACCGCAAAAAATATTTCCGTCGCCTATTATTTCGGGCGAAGCCTGTTTTTGAAATAACATCAACACACAAACTTTGCAGAGAGAAAATACAGGATGAATCAAAATCCCCCTGAACAACTATGAGTTTCTTGCTGGATATTATTGTAATGTTTGTAAGGTAATTCAAAATGAGACCATATTTTGCAGCCCAGAAAACGTTACCTGTAACATTTCTGGCAGGTGAAATCGCTTTGCGTTTTCTAATGCAGAATCATAACCTACTTCATACTACTAGAGCTATTCTTCGATTTTGGTGTGGAATGGTGGACCCACGTTTGAAGCCAGAATTCTATATTTAAAAAAGTGATGATACTACTTGTGTGATGGTTTCGAAAAGAGTTCCTACTCCCTTGCAGTGGCGCACTTTTGAATATTACATCGAGTGAAATGGAGAACCATATAAGAAGAAAAAGAAAGTGCAGATTTCGGCTCTCAGAGAGAATTTCATGCAGGAACATTTGGAGTATTAAACATTTATTAAAGAAACAGTACCTGAAAGCAAAGATTCAGTTATGCAGCATTTTGTGCCACAATTTGGAAGAAGAAATAAAAATTTTGTGGATTGCCAATGACATTGTAATCCTGTTAGAGGTAGGAAAAGACTTGTAATAGCTTTTCATTGGAATTGATAATGTCTTCAAAAGTGATCATAGGACTAAAATAAACAAAAGTAAAATAAATGTGATGGAACACGGTCAAATTAGGCTATGCTGATAGAATTTGAATAGGAAACAGGACACTGAAAGTGGTCTGTAAGTTTTGCTATTTGGGCAGCAAAGAAATTGATTATGGCCAAAGAAGAGAGCATGCAGCAAGCACAAGAAAAACGTTTCTGAAGAAGAGGGATTTGTTAACATTGTATATTAATTTAAATGTTAGGAAGTATTTTTCTTAGGGTATTTATATGAAGTATATTCTTGTGCAAAAGTGAAATAAGGTGATATACAGTTCAGACAACAAGAGACTTGATAATTTTGAAATTTAGTGCTATAGAAGAATGCTGAGGATTAGACGGTTAGGACGAACAACTCACAAAGAGTCCTGAACTTAGTTGGGAAAAAAGAAATTTGTGGCACAACTTGACCAAATGAGGGATTTGTTGATACGACACATCCTGAGTCATCAAGGAATGGTCAGGATGGTAATGGAAGGAAAGAGGGGACCAAAAATTGAAAACAGAGAAGCCAAAGCCTGAGTGCAATAATTACGTTCTGCTGAATGCAGGTTTCTACAGTTATAAAGAAAGGATAATGTCTGCACAGGAGAGACTAGCATGGACAGCTGCATCAAAGCACACAACAGCAATAAAGTTTTGGAAAAGCTAAAACATATTTCAAACATTTTTTTGAATTATCTCTGACACACATTTAGAATTAAGGATATTTTTCGAAGAATCGGTGCACATCGAAGTTAAAGACCCACTGCGAACGATATATATATATATATATATATATATATATATATATATATATATATATATATATAAAACGTTCAATTCTCTCGAGTGTCGAAGCGGAAATGAGGATATTGTTTTATACATTGACAGCGGAACGTCGGCAGAGAGCAGTAAAATATTACGTGACGGAGGTACATGTATCGGGAGAGGCTAGCGTGATGAATGTATCAGTTTCTCTTGTATGGAAGGAATCGATTCCACGTTTAAGCGGTACAACGAAATGTTTGATATTTTTTTGGGATATGGGTTGCTTCCTTGTCGCGACGCGAGAAAATACATACACTGTAGCGCTGCAGATTCAGTTACCCCGTGCAAGAGAAAAGTCGAACTTAATTATCCTTATCAGCTCATGTTCCAAAAATGGAACAGAAGAATTAGAAAAATCATCAACACATGGTTTCAAAGTGCCAAATTAAGGCCAATTCACACTGTCTGTCACGTCACGTCCTGTCAAAGCATTGTGCAGTGCATTTCAAATGGCGGCATCCACACTGGCCGTCCTATCACGTCGCATCACGGCACCGTCCACACTTCTCGGGAAGAAAGTTTTGAAGCTCATTTCCACCTGATACACGACCATATGCGTGTTTCCATATTTCGTTTCGTCGTGGTTTTCATGGTTGATATCAGTTGTTTGTTGTTCGTTATTTGTTATAAATTTTTTGTTTCGCTATTTCTTTTGTTAAAATTTACAATTGTATAATAAATGACGAAAGATTAATTGAAGCAATGAGGCAACAATCTGAACTGTGCGCACTAAATTACTTGCCATCTACTAGTTTGATCAACTACTTAATTAACCCCTCTAGTAAACACCCTACCCTCCTACCCTCTCCTCCTCTCCCAGAAAATGGCGGGAAAAAGACTTAATTGATCGGTCGTTTGGAGGGAAATCGATTGCTGTGTATGGAACATTGTTCTAGGGGATTCAAGGCTTTTCAGGTCTGAGATATTGGAATACACCCTATCACTACTATTAGTTTGATTGACTACTGAATTAATCTCCCCCTCCCCTCTGGTAAACCTCCCTCCCTTCCCACTCTCTCCTCCCACCCGGAAAATGGCGGGAAAAAGACTCAGTTGATCGGTCATTTGAAAGGAAATCGATTTCACTGTATGGAATATTGTTATTTATCAATTTAGACAATGTATGGAATTTATGGAAAGGGTATATTGTTTATTTATAAAAAAACTCAGTTTTTGAGGGTTTGCTTTCTCTTGCTCTTCATGCTCTGCTGTTTGGAAACATCTAAGTCTTGCAAGAAGCAATTACATGGGGCAAACATGTTGCATAACCTAATGTTCGTCACAGTACTCTGGGTGTCTTAACCTAATCTTTGGCCCTTTGTCGGCACTTAACCTATTGTTCTATTAAGTGGTTTTCCATGTCACCACACTTAAACTATTGTACCGCCTTTGATACGAAATTAAGTAATTAGTTATCTCCTCTCACCATTTTCTGGTACACTTTTCGAATTTCACATGTTTTTGAACGCCATTTCTGGCGCATCCTTCTGTGTCACCCACGCCCTTAACCTATTGTACTGTGTTTTACATAAAAATTATTCAAGTTAACTTAGTGTCCTGCACTTAACCTGCTGTTCTGCTCCATGTCACCCACTCACACACAGTCTCCCCTTAACTATTGTACCGCTAACACTATGCTGATATAAAAAATTTATGCAAATTAATTAACTCGATATTCTTCACATGTATGGGGTAGTTTTTTATAATGTCTACATCTACATCTACATCTACATGATTACTCTGCAATTCACATTTAAGTGCTTGGCAGAGGGTTCATCGAACCACAATCATACTATCTCTCTACCATTCCACTCCCGAACAGCGCGCGGGAAAAACGAACACCTAAACCTTTCTGTTCGAGCTCTGATTTCTCTTATTTTATTTTGATGGTCATTCCTACCTATGTAGGTTGGGCTCAACAAAATATTTTCGCATTCGGAAGAGAAAGTTGGTGACCGAAATTTCGTAAATAGATCTCGCCACGACGAAAAAGTCTTTGCTTTAATGACTTCCATCCCAACTAGCGTATCATCCAATTGGTCTTAGAGTTTTGTTCGTCTGTATCGGGGGCCCTTACCAGTTGGGTCTGATTCAAGGGATTGAGAAGATCCAAAGAAGAACTGGAAGATTTGTGACTGGTACATTTAGCCATGGCGAGAGCATTACAGATCTCATGGAAAGTTTGATGTGCGACACACTTCCAGATAACGATGTGCTAAACGGAAGAGGCTGCTCACTAAATTGCAAAATCCTATCTTCGCCGGAGATGTAGGGCCTATATTATTACCACCAACGTTCATATCACGCAATGACCACCATTCAAAAATAAGGGAAATTATAGCTCATACTGAGACGTTCAGGCAGTCGTTTTTCCCTCACGAGTGGAACAGAAGGAGGGAAATATGACTTTGGCATAAATAGTGTCATCCACCACACACCACATGGTGGCTAGCAGAGTATATATGTAGCTGTAGATGTAGATGCAATATAATTTAAACAAAAGAGCGCTAATAATAAAAAACACATCCCACCACTCGACACTCGATGCTGACACAGGAGTCCGGGTGTACCTAGGTACTGTTGCTGGTGCGATGACGCGTAGCTGCGATTCAATCAAAATGGCTCTGAGCACTATGGGACTTAACATCGGTGGTCATCAGTCCCCTATAACTTAGAACTACTTAAACCTAACTAACCTAAGGACGTCACACACATCCATGCCCAAGGCAGGATTCGAACCTGCAACCGTAGCGGTCACGCGGTTCCAGACTGAAGCGCCTAGAACCGCACGGCCACACCGGCCGGCTTGCGATTCAATCCACAGCCTAGAGATGTTGCAATGTTTCCAGAATAACACAACGTGCATTGTTCCTCACATTCCTAATGTGGCATGCGAGAGCTGTATAGCCCATGTGGGAAAACTTACGTAACAGGTCTAACATCGAATGCTTTCTCCCTAGCAATCGTGATGGGACATCACTTCTTCCCTTCCCGCTATCAGCATATACACAAACGTTCCCACCGCTAAAAGCCCTCATCATGCCTGTCCAAGCACGTGAAAACACCGTACTTGTTTGTGAAAAGATCACTGTCTAAGCACAGACGGGGGAAATCAGAACAACTACACAAACAGAATTCGGAGCACTATCCTACAGAGGAGAAAAATGACGCGAATTTGCGCTATCCCACAGCTAGAGGTCTGGAGGTGTCCTAATGGCACAGTGCTGGATGGACGCATCCAAGCCAGAGATGGATGGTCTGCTTCAACTCGTCTTTGAACACTTGCTTTCTTCGAACTTTTCGTACATACCTTACCGCCATTCTTGTTCAAAACAGTTTGTAGACACTCCTACGTCCCGGACCAAAGGATGTCTTGTGAATTAAGAGAGGATTATAATTGTGTTTTGTACAGGTCACCATATTACACTGACAATTAAGCCCTGAAAAGTGCCCCTACACATCGTCAAATACGGAAAGACTCTTACTCAGTTACACTGCTCTCCAACTGAGGACAGGAGCTTGAATATTAGAGCACGAAACCGATCTCCAACCGTGTTGATGTAGTAAACATGTAAAAGTGCCCATTTTACATCATTTGCACATATACCATGAAGACAGACAGCACTGTATATACTCCTCACAGCACTAGATATTTTTACACAGCCGACGATCACAAGTCATTCACCCCCAACATGTGACCAGAGCACCCTCAGCGGACCAAAGTCGCTCCCAGAACTGTTCTACAAATTCGTGCTCGTCTCCCCTCAGCACAAACGCGTTACTGTTTCTGGTCTGAACCTCCTTCCTAACCTGCTCGCTTTACTACACTCATCTCCAGACTCGGGGATTACAAAAACAAATATATTTTTGCATGGTTTGACATAATATTATACCATTTTCGCGGTACTTCTCGACATCAAGCACTCGGCAGCACCCTACCAATCGCTCGCACAATATAATTCCCGAGATATAGACTGGAAATTATTCCTCTAGAAACCCGTAACTTTAGCTAGGTGGGACATGCTGTAAACCACTGACTAACTAGGAACTTGTCACTTCTGCAAAGACATTTACTCGGCAACTCAAAACAAAAATAGAGAAATCTGATATTTCCACTCACGAATACCGATGTCGGTGATGTAACAGATCCGAAATCATCCCAATAATTTACAAGGTCAACTAAAGTGTTTCTCATGTCTAGAGAACCAGCAAACGTGTCTTCCACATGCTAAATACACATGCTACAGTCGATTTTCCTTCAACTAAATAAAGGCACGAAATGTGCATAAGCAGTCAACGGGACAATTTATGTAGGAGGGAATAACGATGCAGTGCAAACACACGTCCATTTTGAATCGTCTCACATTTTCACGCGATCACGAGTGCTATCCATCACATACTAAGTATTAGTTCGCAATTCGGCCGTCTAGAGGACAACACGTTAATTCATCTACGTTCCTACATTCCAACAGGCCTTTGCATTTGGAAGGCTCCTACAGTTAACGGAAACGTGAGTCATACACGCGACAAGTCACCGGGGCTGCACGCCAAGCAAGCATAGACAGAATGATCCTGCGAAATCGTTCACATATATATTTGATCGCTATACTTACAACGAAATGTTACGATCGCGGTCTCAGCTGAACGACATTCGACAATGAGCGAAGTATCGGAAATACACCCTGTTGACGGCTGTGGCTCTGGAAATAGAAATATCAGTACCATTCTTATGACTTGACATACTCTTCCCTTTGCTTTCACAGTACTCAACATCAAATCCATACCTTCCTTACGACTGGACAGTCATTTCCTTTGCATATGTCGGAACACAAACACATACTTTATATGTCTGATGCTCAAGGTGAAGCTATCACGCAAGCCCTGCTACTAAGTATAATACTTCGTCAGTAACTGATCGCTGGCGTAACAAAATAATACTGAGAGAAGATCAACCATGGGTGGATATGTTTAATAAGTTTTTCTTGTGAGTGATACCACTGTGTCTTAGAAAGATAGGTGTAATCGTCTTACAAACCGCAAGATGTTATAAAAAAACGATCCTAGCAACTACTGTATGTTACTGTCGCAAGGGGTCTTGGTTCTATATGTGCACACAAGTATCCAAGTTAGATGTTATTACGGCTTTATAAATCCACGTATGGCATTACATCTGAATGAGGTGGCTTTTTGTCCGGACAAATACCGTGACGGCGATCGCAGGAGTATACAGGGTGAGTCACGTAACGTTACCGCTGGATATATTTCGTAAACCACATCAAATACTGACGAACCGATTCCACAGACCGAACGTGAGGAGAGGGGCTAGTGTAATTGGTTAATACAAACCATACAAAAATGCACGGAAGTATGTTTTTTAACACAAACCTACGTTTTTTTAAATGGAACCACGTTAGTTTTGTTAGCACATCTGAACAAATAAACAAATACGTAATCAGTGCCGTTTGTTGCATTGTAAAATGTTAATTACATCCGGAGATATTGTAACCTAAAGTTGACGCTTGAAACCTCCGACGTTCAGTTGCGTGTTGTAACAAACACGGGCCACGGTCGGCGAGCAGCATCTGCAGGGACATGTTTACGATGACGACCGTGTTTACGAATGTGGCTGTAGTGCACTGTTGTGGTTTGGTCTAGCTGTCGCAGTGTCCGCATGTAGCGCTTGCTGTTATTGTTATTCTGCATTCGTCTCCGCACGCAGACCACCTGTAGTACACCGTGTTACCAGACGTCTGTGATAGTGTAGTGTTGTAGGAACTGTGACCATGGTGTATTCGAACTCTGAAAAGGCGGAGATGATACTCATCTATGGCGAGTGTCGACGAAATGCAGCTGAAGCCTGCAGGGTGTATGCAGAACGGTACCCGGACAGAGAGCATCCAACGTGCCGCACATTGCAAAACATCTACCGCCAACTGTATGCAACAGGTATGGTCGTAGCACGCAAACGGGTCCGTAACAGGCCCGTCACAGGAGAAGCGGGTGCAGTTGGTGTGTTAGCTGCTGTTGCCATGAACCCACACATGAGTACACGGGACATTGCGAGACCCGGTGGACTGAGTCAAAGTAGTGTCATGCGCATACTGCATCGTCACCGCTTACATCCGTTTCATGTGTCGCTACATCAGTAATTACATGGTGATGACTTTAATCATCGAGTGCAATTCTGTCAATGGGCATTAACAGAGAATGCGTTGCAGTTCTACCTGTTTACCGATGAAGCGGGTTTCACAAACCACGGGGCAGTGAATCTACGGAACATGCATTACTGGTCCGTGGACAATCCTCGCTGGCTCAGACAGGTAGAGCGACAGCGACCGTGGACTGTAAATGTATGGTGCGGAATCATTGGCGACCACCTCATTGGTCCTCACTTCATTGCAGGGGCCCAAACAGCTGCAACATACATCGCGTTTCTACAGAATGATCTGCCAACGTTTCTCGAAAATGTCCCACTGGAAACGCGTTGACGTATGTGGTATCAGCATGATGGTGCACCTGCAACACTAGGCTGACTCATGACAGGATGTTCGACGGGCGTTTCATAGGACGTGGAAGACGCATAAATTGGCCAGCCCGTTCTCCTGATCTTACACCTCTGGACTTCTTTCTGTGCGGTACGTAAAAGGAGAATGTGTACCGTGATGTGCCTACAACCCCAGAGGATATGAAACAACGTATTGTGGCAGCCTGCGGCGATATTACACCAGGTGTACTGCGGCGTGTACGAGATACATTACGCCAGAGATTGCAATTGTGTGCAGCAAATGATGGCCACCACATTGAACATCTATTGGTCGGATATGTCGGGACACACTCTATTCCACTCCGTAATTGAAAACGGAAACCACGTGTGTACGTGTACCTCACCCCTCATGGTAATGTACATGTGCGTCAGTGAAAAAGACCAATAAAAAGGTGTTAGCATGTGGACGTAATGTGCTGTTCCAGTCTCTTCTGTACCTAAGGTCCATCACCGTTCCCTTTGGATCCCTACGTAATTTGGTGCTCTCCGAAACACACGATCGAACAGCGGAGGAGTGGTACTCAAGCGTCAACTTTAGGTTACAATATCTCCGGATGTAATTAACATTTTACAATGCAACAAGCGGCACTGATTACGTATTTGTTTATATGTTCAGATGTGCTAACAAAACTAACGGGGTTCCATTAAAAAAAACGTAGGTTTGTGTTAAAAAACATACTTCCGTGCATTTTTTTATGGTTTGTATTAACCAATTACACTAGCCCCTCTCCTCACGTTCGGTCTGTGGAATCGATTCGTCAGTATTTGATGTGGTTTACGAAATATATCCAGCGGTAATGTTAGGTGACTCACCCTGTATAGTATCAACCCATCACCCCAATTACACGTCGCCGACGGTTCAACCTCGTAATAAAATCTCTGAATTATGAACGTGATTCGGATAAGGAACTTGGTATGTAAGCAGTATTTGCGACTGCCTCACGCCGCCCCAGCTAGATATTTCTATAGTACTTGCAACATTTTCTGTCTCGATACCATGTCACGAAAATCATGAAACACATTACCTTTCTCGAACCTGGCTGCTACAGTAAAATTCCAACGTGGTTTTAGTTACCCACTACGCATCCTACAACTGCTCCCATTTCTACAGTTTTCCGCATGGGTTCGTTCCAATTTAAGTCAGAACCGAGCAGAAGTCGGAGAAAGACATATTCACCACCTTTTGTAACCTGTGTAGAAACAGAACGACCTGAGTTAGTGCAACAGGACCGTGTTTTGATCATTCAGTGGAAATGCGCGCAATGTGGTACGTCTCCAAACTAGATACAGATACTACAGTCCGAAGCAGATCCGCGTCCATTCAAATCAATCAGCCCAACGTGTTGTTATCGTTATTCTCTACCCCCCAACAGAGAAAAATTACGAACTATAAAAGCTCCACTAACTTCATCCGATATAGAAGTCACCTAGGCACCGATGCTCACGTGATGATGCATAGCTGCTTTGCGGTCCAGTGCAGAGAGGGAGATTTCACGATGTTCCCCAGAATAGCATTCCTAATGGGACACCCAGTCCTTCATCGAATTTACCTGTCAAACTGCTGCTGCTGCCTATGCTAGACGATCCTATGAAATATACAGCTTTTGATCCAGTGCAGAGGGCAGTTTAAGGCTTCATCACCCATACTGGAGGATAATGACTGTATCCCATGGCTATACTGTAAGTCGCAAGAGACGCTCCCTGTGACCCTGTGTCATTTTTTGAAACATTGTTTTCTAACATGCTTTGCACTCTGCCATACATTTTGTTCCTCTGCCACAACTTCGAGGTCAGTGTCAGGTCCTAAACTGACATTAAGACGCTCTGATCCACGGCCTCTTGCAGAAAACTAGACATTGTACGGTGTAAATCATTTTGTTACAGCGGCTACCATAATACGCCACACACTGGACGATTTTAAATAAAAGACAGCTACAACATAAGGGAACTAGAAGAGTTTGGCTGCATTGTGGAGAGTTTCCAAACAGATGTACGAAAGTGATTGACGGTCTCTGCTTTTAAACTCATCTGTCACAATGACGGAATAGATGATGGCTCTGCGTTCCATTTCGATTGATTCCACATATTGCACTCATGTACGCGATCACTGTGTTGGTGTTAGCTACCCCCCGAAAGGTGTCACCCATCCACAAAACTCATTCCCCAACTCAAACAAGAGCTGTCAGTCAATCATTATGTGATAACCAACAGTGCACCAATGCACGGATGGGACGTAAAAGACACCACCGATGTACTGTAATAATAAGCATCATAGTGGATAGCACGAACAATTTTACCAATTTTGCAGTAATTTCAACATCGGCCAATGATGTGACAGCATGTTTCCCCAATTTCAGTATCATAGCTAAACTGCCCCTTCTCTATTTTATGAGAATCATTGCAGATTGATGACTGCACAGTACGTCCATTCAGTGTTAATTCTCGAACACATAAATCATCAAAGTACACCAGACAACGCTCTACATATTTCTAACAACTCGAGCACAGTGCTCAATTTACGATCTGTCTCTCTGCATATGAGAGTCACAGAGCATTCTCGCTGTCATAGGGTAAAATTAGAGAGTGAAAGACCCTCATCACACTGTCATTGACCAACCCTCCCTGCAGCACCATTACCGAATTAATCTGCAACCAATCAGAAGTAGACAGCTACACTCCACGTCTCGTGAAAGAATAGAGCATTCCGAGTCCTCACCCATCCAAGTGCACGAGATTTCTCGAGATGCGCCCATGTCGAGAAGCTTAGCACTGTATTTGCCGTTCCTAACGATCATTTTATATAGGGCTGATGCAGGTATAGTATAATTTCCGAACCGTGATCGGATGTGAACAGTGGGCGCTATACCTCTCCGGAAAGCTGTATTGTACTCGTATCACACATAGCCAATGTTTTAAGGAAGTAGTTTTTTCGTTTCACCGTTCGATAACATAGTTTATCGTAGAGAAATCTGGAAGAAGGATGTATGTCCAGCGCTTGAAATATATTCCTTACATTGGAATATCACCAGCGCTACATTCCATACGACTGATAGA
Source organism: Schistocerca nitens (assembly GCF_023898315.1). Lineage (NCBI taxonomy): Eukaryota > Metazoa > Arthropoda > Insecta > Orthoptera > Acrididae > Schistocerca > Schistocerca nitens. The sequence continues at coordinate 510,586,709 of NC_064615.1, forward strand.
TTGGAAATGTAAACAATCTAACATTATAGCCCGTTTTAAGTGCAGAACGTTGTAGCCTTAGGAGTGCATACCAATACTTTCCAGGTACCGATCCTAGACTCTAGAACATTACTTTAGAGTTGATATCCTGGTTGATTTACGTAAAAATGCCTCGAACTCCATCCGTCTGGAGCTCCATCGCGCATAAAAATTGTTCGTTTCTTGTTTTTCTTAACCGTCTGCCATTACATCATGACGCTTTGAAATCTTTTACCATACATCGATAAGAAGTGCTAAGATCCTCGACATGGGCGCATCTCGAGAAATCTCGAGCACTTGGATGGGTGAGGACTTGGAAAGCTCTATTCATTCACGAGACGTGGAGTGTAGCTGCCTGCTTCTGATCGGTTGCAGATTAATTCGGTAACGGTGCTGCAGGGCGGGTTGGTCAATGACAGTGTGATGAAGGTCTTTCACTCTCTAATTTTACCCTATGACAGCGAGAATGCTCTGTGACTCACATCCGCAGAGAGATAGATCGTAAATTAAGCACTGTGCTTGAGGTGTTAGAGTTCTAGGGGACTGATGACCACAGATGTTAAGTCCCATAGTGCTCAGAGCCATTTTTTGAGGTGTTAGAAATATGTAGAGTGCTGCCTGATGTACTTTGACGATTTATGTGTTCGAGAATTAACACTGAATGGACGTACTGTGCAGTCATCTATCTGCATCTATCTCTGTTGGGGGGTAGAGAACAACTATAACAATATGTTGGGCTGACTGATTTGAATGGATGCGGATCTGCTTCAGACTGTAGTATCTGTATCTAGTTTGGAGACGTGCCACATTGCGCGCATTTCCACCGAATGGTCGCAACACGGTCCTGTTGCACTAGCTGAGGTCGTTCTGTTTCTACACGGGTTGCAGAAGGTGGTGAATATGTCTTTCTCCGACTTCTTCTCAGTTCCGACTTAAATTGGAATGATCGCATGCAGAAAGCTGTAGAAATGGGAGCAGTTGTAAGATGTGTAGAGGGTGTTTAAAACCACGTTGGAATTTTACTGTAGCAGCCAGGTTCGAGAAAGGTAACTCGTTTCGTGAAATGAGAGTGCCAGAATTATGATGAGTAGTGGTTGTAATCATTAAAGGAATTGTCAATAGGATCCAACACAGGAATGTGCTTGAATGGAAAGACCTGTTTCCAAATCATGGACATCATTTCTAGTGGATAACGTAACACTACAAGTCTGAGAAGCTAGTGTACATTTTCTTACGACCTGAATCAGCACATCATCTACTACTACTGTTTGTGATCCTTCTCAGCCAGTCATCGCATATAGATCAATGCATATATCACCAAACCTCTGAGATGGTATCGAGACATAAAGCGCTACAAGTACTATAGAAATATCTAGCTGGGGCGGCGTGACGGAGTCGCAAATACTGCTTACATACCACGTTCCTTAGACGAATCACTTTCAAAATTCAGCGATTTTATTACGAGGTTGAACCGTCGGCGACGTGTAATTGGGGTGCTGGTCTGATACTATATACTCCTGCGATCACCGTCACGGTATTTGTCTGGACAGAAAGCCACCTCATTCAGAGGTAATGCCATGCTTGGAATTATAAGGCCGGTATAGGTTTTAACGCGGATACTTGTGTGCACATATAGAACCAAGACCGCTTGCGACAGTAACATACAGCAGTTGTTGGGATCTGTTCTTTTTTTTAACATCTGGCCGTTTGTGAGACGATTACGCCTATCTTTCTAAGACACAGTGGTATCACTCAGAAGAAAAACTTATTAGACATGTCCACTCATGGTTGATTTTTTCTCAGTATTATTTCTTATTTCCAGTGATCAGTTATTGATGAAGTATTATACTTACAAGGGAACCTCCCCATCGCACTCCCCTCAGATTTAGTTATAAGTTGGCACAGTGGATAGGCCTTGAAAAACTGAACACAGATCAATTGAGAAAACAGGAAGAATTTGTGTGGAACTGTGAAAAAATAAGCAAAATATACAAACTCAGTAGTTCATGGAAAGATAGGCAACATTAAGGACGATGGGAACGCAGGAGCGCCGTGGTATCGTGGTAACGTGAGCAGCTGCGGAACGAAAGGTCCTTGATTCAAATCTTCCATCGAGTGAAAAGTTCAATTTTTTATTTTCAGTTTATGTGACAACCTCTTATGTTTTCATCACTTTTTTGGGAGTGATTATCACATCCACAAGAAAACCTAAATCGGGCAAGGTAGAAGAATCTTTTTACCCATTCGCCAAGTGTACAAGTTAGGTGGGTCGACAACATATTCCTGTCATGTGACGCACATGCCGTCACCAGTGTCGTATAGAATATATCAGATGTGTTTTCCTGCGGAGGAATCGGTTGACCTATGACCTTGCGATCAAATGTTTTCTGTTCCCATTCGAGAGGCACGTCCTTTCGTCTACTAATCGCACGGTTTTGCGATGCGGTCGCAAAACAGACACTAAACTTATTACAGTGAACAGAGATGTCAATGAACGAACGGACAGATAATAACTATGCAAAAATAAAGAAAGTAAAATCTTCATTCGAGGGAAGACTTGAACCAAGGACCTCTCGTTCAGCAGCTGCTCACGCTACCACGGGACCACGGCGCTCCTAAGCTTACATTCTCCATTATGTTGCTTATGTGGCTCATGGACTACTCAGTTTGTATATTTTGCTTATTTTTTCACAGTTCCACACAACTTATTCCTGTTTTCTCAATTGAACTGTGTTCAGTTTATCAAGGCCTATCCACTGTGCCAACTTATAACTAAATCTGAGGGGGGTGCGATGGGGAGGTTCCCTTGTTAGTACGGGGTCAGGGATTTTCTCTGCCTCGTGATGGCTGGGTGTTGTGTGATGTCCTTAGGTTAGTTAGGTTTAAGTAGTTCTAAGTTCTAGGGGACTGATGACCATAGATGTTAAGTCCCATAGTGCTCAGAGCCATTTGAACCATTTATACTTATTAGTAGGGGGTGAGTGATAGATTCGCCTTGAGCATCAGGCTTATAAAGTATGTGTTTGTGTTCCGACATAAGCAAAGGAAATGACTATGTCCAGTCGTAAGGAAAGTATGAATTTGATGTCGAGTACTGTGATAGCGAAGGGAAGAGAATGTCAAGTCATAAGAATGGTACTGATATTTCTATTTCCAGAGCCACAGCCATCAACAGGGTGTTTTTCCAATACTTCGCTCATTGTCGAATGTCGTTCAACTGAGACCGCGATCGTAACATTTAGTTGTAAGTATAGCAATCAAATATATATGTGAACAGTTTCGTAGGATCATTCCGTCTATGCTTGCTTGGCGTGCAGCGCCAGTAATTTGTGGCAGGAATGATTCATGTTTCGCGATCTTTGACAGACATGATGAGGCCTTTTAGCGGTGAGAACGTTTGTGTGTATGTTCATAGCGGGAAGGGAAGATGTGATGTCCCATTAGGATTGCTAGGGGCGATGCATTCGATGTTAGACCTATTACGTAAGTATGCACGTGCAGGCTATACGGCTCTCGCATGCCACATTAGGCATGTGAGGAACAATGCTATTCTGGAAGCATTGCAACATCTCTAGGCTGTGGACCGAATCACTGCTATGGGTCATCATACCAGCATTGGTACCTAGGTTAACACGTATTTCGATAGGAATTTCTCAAGTTTCAAGTATGAAAGAAACGTCGCCGCCTCATCCTTGGAGGGCCAGAGTGGTCGCGTCGTAGCTTCACTGGGAGCGCCAGTGCACCCGCTCTCTGTCATCAGTGTCGGGCGTCGAGTGGTGGGATGTGTCTTTTATTATTAGCGATCTTTTGTTTAAACTATATTGCATCTACATTTACATATATACTCTGCTAGCCACCAAGCGGTGTGTGGTGGAGGGTACTATTCGCGCCAAAGTCATATTTCCCTCCTTCTGTTCCATCATGAGGGAAAAACGACTGTCTGAACGCCCTCCTTTGCATTTTTACTTTCGTAGCCACCTACTTTGGATATACATTTATTAGTTTTCATTGCTATGTAACATTTAGAAGCACTTAAAAACCTCAATCAAAAATGGGAAATGGGTAAGGCTTTAATTACGAGGGCTGACAAAGGTAATTTGTTTGTCGTAATTTATGATTGCGATTACATTTATAAAACCGAAAAGTTGCAGCAAATAAGATGGCTGAGGTGAAAAGAAATCCTGTGAACAAATATCAGTCAGATATAAGGAAAGTAAGTTAGAGAAGTATATTTATGTTTCCAGATGTAAAAGAGAAGCACAGATTAAAAATGATGAACCTGTCCATCTCTGTGCTTCGTTCGCAAATTAAATTACACAAGAAAGGGGAACCGATTCGACCGATTGTTGATAATAAGTCGTGTCCTAATTACAAGTTGAACCGGGAATGCAACAAGAAACTAAGAGCAGCGTATATTTACAGAAAATCATTTAATGTCAGGAATAGTTGTGAATTTGCGAATGAGATTAAAGATGTACCAATCCCAGCTGGAGCTACAAGGGCTTCTTTTGACATTGTTAACCTATATACCAACGTCCCAATAAACAATACGTTGAAATTATAAGAACTTGTTAACGTATAAGAAGATTAGTCAGGGTGAAATAGTGAAACTTTTGGAAGTTTTAGAACTTGTGTTGTCATTAAACTATTTTAAATTTAACTACAAAATTTTTTCTCAGAAGGACAGATTCGCAATGGGCAACAGTTTGTCTGGTACTTTAGCAGAGATATTTGTAAAAGAGCTAGAGAATAAGTGTTTTGAACAAAATCCTGACGCCTGCGAGAAAATTGTCTGTCACAGACGATATGTAGACTATATCATACTACTGTACAAAGGCGACGAAAGTGAAATACTCGAGATAGCGGAAAGAATGGGTGAGATGCATGAAAAAATTAAATACACAGTGGAATTTTAAGAAGAGAGAAGTATAAGTTTTTTGGATCTTAGGTCAACTAAAAGAGATGGAAGATATAAGATTAGCATGTTTAGGAAGGCAACGGCCACAGACACTATTATAAATGCGAAATGCTGTCACCCAAGAAAGCATAAATGAGCATACTTCAGAGCTATGATCAACAGGATGTTAAAACTACCACTTGCCCCTAATGACAAAGTGGAAGAATTAAGCGTAATTAGACAAGCAGCTAAGGCAAATGGATATAAAGATCGTGATGTAATTAAACTTTATTACAAACTAAAAGCAAAAATGTGTGACAGGAAGGAGTCAATAGAACCAGAGGGCAAGAAGTTTGTTGCTATGACGCACAATGGTGCGTTTCCGACATAATTGCGCAGACCTTCAGAAAAACGAAAATAAAAATTGGGTTTCAAACTAAATGTACAATTGGTTGTAAGCTACAGCACAAAGTTGACAACGACAGCAATAAATATATGGGATCTGGTGTTTATAAGATCAGCTGCAAAGACGGTGACAGTTTTTATATCGGCCAGACAGGAAGGAATTTCCTGACTCGTTTTAGAGGACATACGTGTAATCAAACCAATATCACTTTCGGTATACATTTAGACAGAGAAAGACATTTAGTGGGAAGCATAGACAACAATATGAGGGTGTTGCATAGGGCGCCAAAGGGCCAGTTACTGAATCTACTCGAAGAAATGGAGTTTTATGTGCACAGGAAACGGCAACCGGAAGTACAGCTGAATGAACAGAATGAGCTCAGTCTAAAGGCGTATTTTGATGTATTCTGAACCTACTAGTCTTGAGTAGCGTAGAGCATCCCAGCGGATCGACGTGCGCCGGCCGTCGACGACGAAGAGACGGCCTTCCTCCGTAAGCTCCACCACAGGAAAACAAGGATACTACAGCATGTCTTTATTGAGACCACACGCTGGATATAATATCGACTATCGATTTTTTTACTTCTAATGCATAGTTACTGTTTTATTAATTGTATTACAATTACGTTTATGGTAACTGATCTCTCAGGCTGGAATATTTTTTAGATGTTTTATTTTATTATTATGCTTTTTATACTAGTTTATACAAGTTGTATGTTTTACCTAGTCAGCTCTTGGCTGTTTTTTATTAGTATTTGTACTTTTATGGTATTTTAAGTACGAATCCAATTTCACATCAGTTACGTTTTATTGTCAGACGCTCGTTTTGCAATGGGAAGTAATTTTAAGAAATTTTTAACTAATGACTGTGCATGCTGCAATTTAATCATCACATTGGCGACACTGGTTTAATATGCGTTCTAGCTAAAGTGTCCTCTGCTGGAATTAGTCTCTTGTGTAAATACCAGACGCAAATTGACTATTCCCAGCAATTACCACGTACTCACATGTTTAACTTGACGATGATTTACATCAGAATATTTTAATCGTATATGTGGCTGCTACATGTGGTTATAAACATTTTATAATTTTATATTTTATGTATCACTAAGACTTGTTAAATTTAGCATTAACTTATTGAACCTGTCGCTTACACAATACTTAACTTTGTAACAGACCTGAGGATGGCAATGTGCCGAAACCGGTAATAAAATGTAAGAAATCTGTGTGATCAAGACGGACTTGTGAAAATAAAATTCGATAGAATTTGTATCATCTGATAACCATTGGGTACACATGCAGAATATCAAGCGAAAGTGGAAGTCTCTCATATCATCTGTAAGGAAAGAGTGGAGACCAGAGGATCAGAATCAGTTATATATGTTTCAGGTCCTGTATTTCTATAACCTGCGACTAACTAGGAAATGTCTGTCCCACCTACTTTTTCTCAAAGACATATTGCGAGTTTACCCTGGGTTTGGCAGAAAAGGAATTGCACCTGTTGTGTACACCACACTTGTACTACAGCGAATGAAGATGGAACTGATGAATAATGTGCATGTGAATATGCTGTTCATATCTCTTCTCTAATGAGTTTATCTTTCCAATATGTTCTCGATATACGACGTACATCAAGAGCCGATCACAATATGGTATAACAGTTTCGTGTGTGTGTACGATTTTGAGGTTTCTTAGTGAAATAAAACCTCAAAATCGTACACACAGATACACACACACAAAACTGTTACATCCATGTAGTGACTGGTTGTCGATGTATGTCATTATGTTCAAAACAAGGTAAGCTATGACACACAATGCTGGTGGTCACAAATATTTCACTCCATTATTCCTACATTTTGACGTTCATATTCTTTGTTGTCACAAATAATTGGAACATGTGGAATGAGATTAAAAGTTTAGAAATATTTAATTAGTGACTTGAATCCGGTTGTGCATCCTTCAATATTTAGTTTCTTATTTGATGGAACTGGAAAGGAAAAATTATAAGACAAATTTCTTCTGAGTGTGTTTTCAACACCTGTTTCCAGTAAGAGCTCTATGTTGGCCATGTAACATTAAACATATTATTTTTACCAGCAAGTGGACTTATGTAGACTATATAACTTTTGCAGCATTTATGTTTAGTCATGGAGTTCAGTGTTACCATTTATGGTTTCTATCAAGACAAGTTGATACAAATTTTAAGAGTTTAATATAAGAAAAGATTAATAGGCATTCGAGGAGTTTTTGTAATTGATATTATTTGAGGCAGAGACATACCTGTCACGAACTGTGTGTGAAAAAAGTTTTAAATTTGAATGAATATTTAGTGACTCTATTGTAGACTTACTGATTCCAATCACTCGAACAATATGATTATTTGTGATAGTAAGATTATTAAGACTTTCGAACTCAACATTGACTCAGAGAGAAGTGAGTTCGTTTTTGGGCGCAATTACGGGTCTTTGGCAGCCCTCCGTATGCTGGTGGATACATGTGTGGTCTAATGCCCTATAGTTGTTACTAAGATACAGAATTCGCAAGCTGCGTAAGAACGAGTTCCATTTTATTTGTCATAAACAAAGACGCAACATGCTTAGAGGTCTATTATTGAAAATCACGATGTACTTCAAGAACCAAGCATTACAATGGTGTAACAGTCCTGTTTTATTAATGAAAACTGAAGAGGGAAGTTACAAGTAGACTGAGATGGGAACATGCTTAGAAGTTTGTTATTGCACTTTGCGACAAATGTTTTTGACAAACAATATTAAAAATACACCGAAGAGCGAAAGAAAATGGTACACCTGTTTAATATTGTGTATTGCCACCGCGAGCACACAGAAGTGCCTCAACACGACATGGCATTGACTCAACTAATGTCTGAAGTAGTGCTGGAGAGAACTGACACCAAGACATCCCAGATATCCTCAATAATGTTCATGTCTGGGGAGTCTGGTGGCCAGCGGAAGTATTTAAACTCAGAAGAGTTTCAAGAAACCATTCCGCAGCAATTCTGTACGTGTGAGGTGTCGCATTGTCCAAGACCGTCGGAATACACAATGGATGTGATTGGATGCAGGTGATCAGACAGGATGCTTACGCATGTGGCACCTGTCAGAGTCGTATCTAGCCGTATCAGGGGTCCCACATCACTACGACTGCACACACACATCACACCATGACAGAGCCTCCACCAGCTTCAAAGGTCCCCTACTGACATGCAGGGTCCATGGAGTCGTGAGGTTGTCTCCATACCTGTGTCCTTCCATCCGCTCGACACAATTTGAAACGATACTCGTTCGACCAGGCAACATGTGCCCAGTCATCAACAGTCCAATGTCGGAGTTGATGGGCCCAGGCGAGGCGTAAAGCTTTGTGTCTTGCAGTCATCAAGGGTACACGACTAGGCCTTCGGCTCTGAAAGCCCATATCGATGATGTTTCGTTGAATGGTTTGCACGCTGACACTTGTTGATGGCCCAGCATTGAAATGTGCAGCAATTTGGGGAAGTGTTGCACTTCTGTCACGTTGAACGATTCTCTTCAGTCGTCGTTGGTCCCATTCTTGCAGGATCTTTTCCCGGCCGCGGCGATGTCGGAGATTTGATGTTTTAGCTGATTTCTGATATTCACGGTACACCCGTGAAATGGTTGTACGGGAAAATCCCCACTTCATCGCTACCTCGGAGATTCTGTGTCCCATCGCTCGTGTGCCGACTATAATGTCAAGTTCAGACTCACTTAAATCTTGATAACCTGCCATTGTGGCAGCAGTAACCGATCTAACAACTGCGCCAGAGACTTGTCATATATGGCGTTGTCGACCGCAGCGCCGTATTCTGCCTGTTTACATATCTCTGTATTTGAATACGCATGCCTAAGCCAGTTTATTTGGCGCTTCAGTATATAATTACTCTTCGTTTCAATAGGAGTAATTCAACCTGTACTCAGGTTCCTGCGTAAGTACATACTCGTATATAATGAACAATCGTACGAAATGTAAATTGTAGCGTTTCCATTCCATGTTCATTAATTAAATAAAATTATTCCATCCATGTGGTGACCAGTTCTCGATGTATGTTGTGATGTTCAGAACCAAATAGCATCTTTCTGTTTTCAATATGTTCGTCTTTTGTCCTGTTTCTTGTCAACAGCTCGAGAGGCAACCGTTCGATATACAGGGTGTCCATAAGGTCCCTTTAGAACTTAAAAATTTTACTACAACGGCAGCTGTTGAAATATTTTAACAAAATATTATGCTCTTAGGCCACGCGTAAAAAGGAAGAGCTAATGTGAGTTGTTTTTCTTTTGTTTCTCAGGAGACGTGACGTTCTGGTAAGACGAGCAGTTCCAGCATCGTGGGTTGCGCTGAAGAGGGAAGAGGGAAGGTGTGCACTATCTCTCAGCATAGTTATTCTGTTTTGCTGTTGCAACTTAGCTGAAGCCTTGAAGATACGTCCTATATCAAGTGGTGTTTTGTTCTCGCGACCAGCGGACGTAATTATGTCCGGACATCAATGGACCTTAAGGGTGGACTGTAATATTTGGGCGGTTGACGACGAAATCTGTAAATTAGAGGATACATTTAATGAACTTCATTCCATGATGGCTAATCAGTCAAGGTTTAATGACACACAGGGGGAATATCAGCTACTACGATCAGCTTTTGCACGCTTACAAGCTCAGTTGCGGCAAACTGCAGGGTTAATCCCGCTCGTCCGTAGGAAAAGAGGATGGTTAGACGCATATGGCTGTATCCTAAAAACTGTTTTTGGGACCGCTGACGCGGAAGATATTAAAAGTATTAATGAATCGCTACGGCAGGTACAGGATAATGTGAATAGCAACCAGGGAATGCTAGATCTTCACACAACCCTATTAGAGAGTTTGGAGAAAGATGTTAATAATACGTGCCAATTGCGAGCTTTGGCCGCGACCTTGATGTCCCACATTAAGGCCACAGCCGACACAACCAATCACGACTTGGGTATAATCAAGTACCGGTTGGATAACATGGGTTCACGGCTGATAATCGCTAAGCTGCTCCGTTTTCTTGCTGATAGTATTACGGAAGTACGCATAGAAGCCACGGAACTACAGGAGGCTTTGTTGCACGCAATGCGCGGGCACCTAACCCCGATATTGTTACCTTCGGAAAAACTTCGGGAAGGATTACGGAAAGTTCAATCGGAATTGCCCGCATCCCTGGAGCTACTGACGACATTAACAGACGAACACTTATCTCTGTACTACAAAATGGCCACTGTTACCAGTACGTGGACGGGTACCGTGCTGAGAATTCATATCATAATACCATTAACATGTAAGGATTGTAAATCTGAATGTTACGCCTTGCATACGTATCCAGTGAAGTGGGAAATTTTGCAGAAATTCGTACAATTAACCGTACAGGAAATACTGTTAGTGGCACATAACAGACAAGCTCATGCGTTCCCACTGCACAAGACTTGCTGCGTTGTCGAACTGGTCCAGTTACCATCTGCCCCGCGAAATTGTTACGCACTGTTCCCAGATCTTGTGAGTATTCTCTATTCTGCTCTCAAGAACCAGTCGCGGAGTGCCCTAAGGAAATTATAGCAGGCACGGTGCAGTTCTTTCAGCAAGTGGGTCCACATTGGGTATTTTCAGTAATGGAAAACACAGTCGTTATTTGCGTTTGTTTCGAGCAGGGTAAGCAAGGGAGTACGCAAAGAATAGAATTGCAGGGGCAGTGACTGTTAATTAACGGCAAACAGTGTGACATTTCAGGGCCACCTTTCCGTTTACAGCCGTGATTACTGGACCTACAATCATGAACATAAAACGCACATTGAACTATGTACCCGACCAACCGGTGCAATTCGTCACGAAAGAAAATCTTACTCTTTTGAATAGCACATTAGACCCGACTTTGCTCGCCTCTTTGGACCGGATGCTAGCAGTTCAGGATGGACGTATAACTATGGAACATCTTTTTCAACGAGTGCATGAGTACCATAATGAGCATAAGCAATGTTTACTAGTTATTGGATCATCAACCACCGCCACCTGTATTTTTATCTTTGTCGTAGGATTAGTGTACAATCGGCTCAAGAGGAAGGGTACCCCAAATTCCACCCCTTCCAACTTTTAACCTAAGGGTCCAGACAAAATCACTGAACAGTTGTGAGGCATTACAGCAAAACACTGAGTAGACTGAGGATAGAAGTGAATGAACACAGTGTAAATAGTGAATCAATCGCATTTTGTGGTGTTTGTGAAGTGAACTGTAGTTGTTTTACTTTTTGGTTGAATTCGGGGACGAATTCTTTTCGCATGAGGGAGGAATTGTAGAGGACAAGGGGCTATTTTTAGGAAATATGGTGCGAAATTGTGATTTAGTGTGTTTCAGTACACGATGCGCCAGCCTCACGGCAGACGCGGATGAAGGCTGGCCAGCGCATTATGCAGGTGACACAGTCTTGCAACGAGCGTCGGTATGTGTGTACGTGCGCGGTAGCCATCAACAGCCAGAACACAGCATTAGCAGAATTACGCAGGCGCGGACCGCGTGTGACGCACTTGCGTTAGCCAACTCATCGAGAACCTTCTAACAAACACGGCGCTGCGTAACCGGCGGATTCAGCATCTGTCTGCACTATTTAAGGGCATCTGAGGTGGGCGTTAGCATTCGGTTCGACCGATTGGGCGTTCGGTAGCTGTGACGTCGTCGTCATGAGTGACGCTGACCCGAGGACCGGCCGGCGGAGGGTGTTGCCGCTGCTGCACCGGCGACTCCCGGCGTCGTCACGAGCCACTGCTTCTGCGAGCCTGGCCGGGCCTCGTGCTGCTGACCTCCTACCGCCTGTGCAGCTGCTGACCGAGCACGGCGTCGCGTCCCCTGGGCTGCGTGCATCAGCATGTCTCCACCATGACACGAGCGGTGGGGCTGAGCTACCGGAAAATGTATTGGAAGAACCAACAATAAAAAGGAAGATTTCTAAAAACATTCACCTTCTCCTACCCAGCCACGCCCTACAACCCCGACCACATCATCCTATTACACTTTTATTGTAATCACTGTTTATTAAAGTTATTATATATACTACAATTTTGTGTATGAGACTCTGTTGATGCAAGGACCTGAACTTCTTTAAAATGGCAACTCCTCAAGAGAAGGCACAACGTGTGTCCTGGTTTATTGAGACAAAATCGGATGTTCAGACTCAACGAAACTTCAGAACGAAGTATGGAAGAGATCCACCATCGCACCCTTCAACAGGAGACAAGCACAATGTTGGATAAAGGGAGGAACAGGCAACCAAGAACATCCGAGGGAAACATCGATCGCGTTTTAAACGTCTTCACTCATTCACCTACGATGTCCATCCACACTGCTATCAAACAGTTGCAACTACCACGTTCAACTGTGCATAAGGTCCTCCACAGGAACTTATGGCTGTACACTTACAAAGTGCAACTGTTACAGACACTTGAGCCAAATAACAAGCCAAAACGACAGAGTTTGCACTCAACATGCTGGAAAGCCTTTCGGAGGATGAAGCATTCCTCAAGAGAATTTGTTTCAGTGACGAGGCAGCTTTTCATGTTTCTGGGCCATTAAACAGACACAATGTGAGAATCTGGGGATCTGAACACGCCCATGTGACTGGGATAGTCCAAATGTGAATGAGTGGTATGAAATCATGTGCAACTGAATAATTGGTCCATTTTTATTCAACAAGTCAACAATTAGTGCAGATGTTTGCCTCTACCTTCTGACTGAATATGTAGCACCACAACTGATTGACTTACAACCAACTATCGTTTTCCAGCAAGATGGTGCACCACCACATTGGGGACTGCATGTTCGTCGGTACCTCAATGAAACATTTCCAGGCAGATGGATTGGGAGGGATGGGCCAATTCCTCAGCCACCACATTCGCCAGATATCACTCCCTTGGACTTTTTGTATGGGGATACGTAAAAGATCTTGTGTATCAAACACAGATACGAGACATTGCTGACTTGGAGCAAAGGATTCGTAATGCCATTTCCACCATTGATGACGCTATGCTACAGCGAACATGGCAAGAAATCGAGTACCGTCTTGATGTGATTCGTGCAACTAACTCCATATAGAGGTTTATTAAACACTGTGAAAAAACTTTTATAAGCACTGATTACAATAAAAGTAATGTTATTAAAATATTTCAACTGCTGTTGTAATATAATTCTGAAGTTGTGAAAGGACTTTATGGACACCCTGTATATCAAAATGGATCTGCAACTTCAATGTGCGCAGACTCTTGAAAATTATCGAAATAAGGTATTTCTCAGGAATGTTTCTATTTCCATCACTGTACTTCCTAAACACGTTTTCTGAACACAGACAGATATGCACAACATCTTCTGACGGTGAAACGAAACCACCTCTACTCTTTCTGTGTGTAAGAGAATACACAGTATGACTCCCTTCCCCACGCAATTGAAATAACCAAGATTCACACTGTAATGTTCTCTCTAACTAATGTACTACAAACCCTGCAATTTACACAACACTATGGGTTGTCACTTCAGAGAGAATCACTTCAGCTTCAACACAATCATGACTATGGCTGACTAAATAGCTTTCACTATCTACTAATTGCCAAAGAACAGTGGTGAAGTTTATTTATTGTTCTATTTCTGACCACTGTAAGTCAAAATAAAGATTTCTTCGAGGGATGTACGTTTTTCCGCTCTGTGATTCACGAATGTCACTGTGGATTCCGAGTCTCTTATACACAGATATGAACTGACGAACAGTTCGATTATTGTTTCACGCACCACAACTTGGGATTTCACTGACAAACGTCTCCAATTCATCTTGGGAGCTCTTATAAAGGGGGATGCAACTTAAACAAAGGTGCAGTGGCCTGTGGTTAGACAAGCTTTACGTAGATGTGTAAAATGCTGGAATTACATACAAGGAAGCCAATTAAACCTGTTTTTCTCTTAACAGTACTCAACTCTTGTTCCATAACATTTCAGTGACATTAAGTGTTTTGACGTATATCTGTGCATTCAATAAAAATCTCTCCACAACTTAGAAATTACAAGCGTTCAAAAGTTGCTTCCACGTATTTTGCGGAAGGCTTCTGGAATTCAATATATCACTGGAATTCAATATATCAAACAGACAATTGAACATGTGTATACATTTTATTGTTGCAGATGCGTCTTAAAAAGTTGGTATCCTCGTGTTGGAGCAGTACCACATTGTGTCTGCCACAGAGTTGCCGTATATCTGGGCTGCTAATCTTTCATTTTGTTATTTACAAAATTAATATTGCTGCTTGTCATACTGTTGCCATGTGCAGTCCTTTTACTTGTAACTTATGTAGTAGCTAAAGTAGATACCACAAGATGACATCACATTACCCATCCAAAAACGTTTCCCTTCTTCTAAGTTCTCAGAAGTTTTAGCATGTGGGGTGATATAGCAGAAACGTAACTTCAAAAATAATATCTTGAACAACAAAGGTGGTCTTTAGTTCATCAACATCAACTACTTGAATACAACTGGCACTAGCAAGGCTGATGCACTGTTCAACAAAGTGAGCTTTCTACTCCCCAGTTATTCCATACATCAAAAAATACCCCACTGCTAGTGTCCACAAATCATTAATAGCAACTAATGTTAATACATATGCATCTTTAGCTACAGGAAAACTATCCACAGCAACAGAAGATCCCATATCTACATAGCTGTAGTATTGTGCACCATCAATTTCTATGTGTTGCCTGACTGCAATTTTATCTATGAACAAACTGCATAGAATTTGGTTACTTTGTCCCTGAGAGAAGGCTTTTGCTTTGTTAATGGCGGATGGCTCTGACGTAAATCAAGGTGCCCTGTCTACACACTGGTACTTTGCTAAGGTTCTTGGATGTGGCAGGCATGTGGTGAAGTAGCGTCTAACGTATTTGTACGCTTTTGGGGAATAAAATTCAGAGTAAGAGCCAACAAATGTATCTTGTGGCTGTACGTTCTAGGCGCACCTTGACAGTTTGCCTTTGCTGCTTGTCTTTGCAACAGCTCCTCATTCATCCCAGTTATGCTTGCAATAACACTATCTTCATCAGTCAAATATTTTTTTCCTGAGTTCTTATTTTACCATAATCAAAGAAGCCACTTTTTTGATAAATGGCAGTTTGTTTGCTGAAGAACTTTACCTTTTTTCCTATATTGTTCTTTTTTGTTAAGAGAACTGTCACATCCCTCTCAAGGCTTCTCACTATTAGTGTTTCTTCATGATTTCCTTTAAAAATCGGTGAGGGGGCATTAGCAGAATGAAAAGAAGCGTCATCCTGAAATCCACTGATAGTAGCTTCATTTTGAGTTCTACGGGTAGCAGTTAAATCAACTATACATTTTGAAGTCTGTTCCCTTTGTGTTGGTGGTCGTCTCTTCCTCCCCTTCTACAGGAAACAAAGATTGAAAGCAAATTAAAATCTGTTTCATTACACATTACAGTCTACTTACAATTGCTCTTATTACATCATGCAGAGTCAAATATTTGCAATGCTTCTAGACTTTGATTAGACTTTTGAGTATTTATTTGCACTACAATTACACTACAGTGACGCTTGTGAATGTGAGGAGATAAGAAGAGAAAACTGCTTTTATTAAAAGCTCGATTTGGAATGGGGGGGGGGGGGGGAGGGGCGGGTTGAGTTCGATGTCGTCAGTGTAGTAAGAAGGTGCTAATGTGATGTAGTTTGGATCCACTTTGTATCTTGAAATAGTAGCAATTTACACTTGAAGAAATTATACATTAGACAAACTATCCTCTTTTCAACTCTTCCACAATAAAGCACTCTTTTTCCAATATGATGAGATGTCACTGCTCATAAGAGAATGCAGTGTTGTTACTGAAGCATTTATATAACGTTCTTCCACTACTGATTGGAATGCTTGCAAGTGTGTCAAATTTTATCGAAGAATGATTAAGTAATCAAAGACCAGGAAGAAGTAAAATAACAAAATATGACAAACAGAAAGAGCAAAAGCATGACAGTTAAAACATAAAATTTAACATTAAAAACTTGCTTATTACACTGGTATAAATATTAAACAAACGCTTGCTACCTATATATATTTACTGTTTCTACATACAATGGCAGTTTCAAACATAGGAGCGTTATTGTAAATGAACTTCCCACCAAATACAGGCAAATATAGAAATATCCTCCACTAATATGGACCTTCGGTAAATGAGGTGGAAAGGCAGGAAAAATTGATGTTACTGCATGTTCTCTGTTTCGAACACTCAAAACTGAAGTCTGGTCGAGATTTCTTCTTGAAAATGCTGGAAACATATTCTGCTCCATTTTCTCGGTTTTAATCCTTCCTTCTTACAGAATGAACCCAAATGACTCTATGAATTTCACAGACGAAAAATAAACAAGGCCACAAATTTCACGAATATAAACAGCAATATTAAAGAAACGTGGCCACTTGCCTGGTATGTATGGAACGTGTTTCCTTTTAACTTGCTAATAGTATACCAACGATTAGTACAACGGTAAATATGGGAAGTCAGCATTGTCAAGTAAGAAACTTTCACAACTCTACACAGTAGCACAGGCGAATACGAGTCTTCTGAACACACTATCACAGCAGTGCCCGGTGTCAGTCGGTTTCATGTTTGTGTCGTTGAGTCATCTGCTCTTGTTTATACCTCCATGCTTCCTTGTCACAAATATTTCACTGTTTACAAAGAAGTTTATAATCAGTATAGGTCGCTTGCTGTTTATTTCCTAGCACATGCGAAGTTCATGAAGAGACAGATACTTCACATGTTACAACTAGTAGCATTTCCGGTTGGCGTAATTCTGTCACTAACGTCATGTGCCGCCGTTCCGAATGGGGACAGCGAAAAGAGCGAAAATCCACATCTCCAATTATCATGTCATAGAAACTCTTGATGGTGTACAAGACTGTCCCACATCGTTTCGTCAGCTTATTTTTTCCTTAAAAGATTTACTTTCCCCATGAAAAACGAAATGCCTACTTTTATTTTCGCTTGATATTTTAGTTCTGAAACGTTTCTCAATAGATTCTGAAGAAAGAATGCAGTTAAAAAAATAGCAGTTTTGTACTTGGTAGTGTAGCATCTTAGCTTCTTAATAAACTGTTTACCTTCTCGTAATTTGTGACAGTCACTGTCAAATGATGATATTTGTCAACCATGTGCACCTGATTTACCAATCTTGCAGTGAGCAAGTTTGATAGTGAGTAGCTTATTTTTAGATAAGTTTTAGACCACAAAGAACAAAAACGGTTTTGAAATGGTAGCGTCATTGACATCTGTCCTTTTTCACAAGTAAATGTGAGTTATTGAGTAGCATCATTGCCGTGACTGCAAGCCTACAGAGTTCGCAAGTTTTTATCTTATTGACAAACACTGCATGATGGAAAAAAACAGTTACTGGCCTAGTGTCAGTCTCTTGTGTTATTTCAATGATCCATGTGCAGAAAACTCCAAGCAAATACGAATATGTCTCCTGATGACGACTAATTACAGTGGCAATGGTTTTACAGTGGACCACATTTGACATTATAAAAGACAAGCAGTCATTTGTTGTCAACATCCGACAATTAGTAGAATTACATCCGTATTCTGAAGCAGAACCTTAGAATATATTAAACTGAGACTTTGCTGTTGCTGGACTGCACTGAAAGTTTGCGACATTCTACTTAATTTGTCTTTGGTTGTAGATGAAAAATGGCAGAAATAAATTAATTAAGTAATTAAACTGAGTAATGCACAGAAAATTTTAACTGTTGTCTCTCTGTGATTATATAGTATCACAAGTTGTAAATAATTACATCTCATTTCTATCCCTGTTGTAACAGAAAGAAGGAAGGACGTTTAGGATTTAATATCCTGTCGTATCGAAGTCATCAGAGATGGTTAAAAAAAGAATAATGGGCAGGTTCAGCATACTGTCAAATACTGTAGGACAGGTAGACTAATTTTGTCGATAGATAGAGGTGTACCCATTATTGTTTTTTTTTTCCTTTTTCCCCATGGCTACACCAGCAAGGGAATCCCCAGTCTTTGATAGCTGACATACAAGGTCATGGATAACATAACTGCAGCCATCAGTTTTTCACCACCAGCCATTCTTAGCTATCTTGTAAAACAATGCTTCATTACTTTATTGGTACTGTTTTGACAGTGCAGTGACTCATCGAGTCATTAGGCACAGACATTTACAAGAGTTTTTTACTTTACATAAAAAGTAAGGACCTCCATGAAAATATTTATTTGTATTGAAGAATGAATCATAATACATTGCAGTATGTGCTGCAGAACATTCAAGATCTGATACACATCAGGGACTAATCAACATCATCATTTTTGGTAATATCTTGCTGTGTCTCGTTCATTTATAAAAATTCCGTTTATTTTCCACTATTTTTTTCGTTTTTTCTTAGTGATGCTGTAGTTGGCAGTAGCGATGGTTCAACGGTTGGAGCCAATGGCGACCTCTCAGAAAGATTTTTTGTCTTGTGACACTGATCGATAGGTGAAAATTCTTGAGATAACGCCATGTGGCTCACTGGCTCTGTTTCCACTGTCAAGGAACTGTGCATAGCTCTTGAAATGATTTTAGCTTTTAAGAATTGCGATAAAATGAAAGCCAAGTGGAACTACTTTTCGAAAGACTTTTACCTGGATTACCTAACCTGATTTTGCAAATGTTTTCAAGTTTTCCTCTGTAACTGTATTTAAGGTCTTTCCATTAAACTTCATCATTTTAATTTGAATAAGAACAAAAAGGTATAAAAATGTGGCTCTTTAATTTCCTGTTGTTGAAGATGTATGAAAATAGATGGACTAAGTATCTTTGTGTGTATCATTACTTGTAATTTTTTCTCACGAGCTGTGAAATGAGAAGGAAATTCTCCTTCAACAAAATAAAAAATAAGACAAAAGTATAAAAGTTGTACAGTGATACTTGTGATAAAGGCAGATGGGAGACATCTGATACATACTGGAGAAACTGAAGTGTAACCAGCTGCCACCTCATGTTAGAAATATTAAACATTCTGGATGTCACTGTTGCAACCCAGCTCCTGCCATGCTATCATGACCCAGTCGTCTGTGTGAATGTAAAACAATGGATTTAAAACCCCAGCGCACCATGACTGCAAACCGACATCTCATGGTCTGGTGCATAGTGTGAATATATCTAAGACTGGCAAATCGGTAAAGACTTCCAATATTCTAAGATGACTGCTGATTTTGATGCCATATCCACAATTCAGTTTGTGCAACAAATGGCCTGAAGTAAACAGTTTGGCACACAGAACTGACAAGTAAGCTGACAGAAATGTATGGTATCAGCCAGAGACTACACAGAACAATCAGTTTGTGTAATAAAAATCAAATTTCAGTATATCCATCAATATAGTGCACTGCCTTCAATCTTACCCATAAATCAAGGCCCCACAATCGTGTAAGTGGGCTATTGTGAAAAGTGGACAATTCGAAAGGTACTTCAGTGCCCATTGTGAAATTACACACTTCCAATTGTATCACATCTTCCTTTGATTTATATGATGAAATTAATGTCTCATTTAAGAATGTAACTAAGAAATAGCAATTAATTTATGAACAACCACCAGGCACTGTTTACCGATTTCTTTTTAATGTAAAGTCAGTGATGTACCCCTTATGAAAGTGTGCTGTGACTGCAAGTCCCTAATATAAAATAATTGAACACTCCCACATAACGCTGAAACGTAATTTTGGTTCCTTTCCCAAAATTATTTGTGTTATTTAATGTTGAAATACTCTTACCCATTTTCTTCATGTACTCTGGAACCCGTAAACAGCACAGCTATAACTCACAAATACTATTAGTATGCAGCAATAAATATATAATGTTTGATTTGTGTCTTTAAGAGCCCCAATACACTTCAGTTGCCAGAGTCCTACCGCCACAATGGCGTCCATTCATCATGCTCTTTGGTCTAGCCAGTGGTTCAAAATGTCTTCCACTGTGCATGGCTGTCAGTGAGCCTAGTTTCATTTTACAAGGTATTTGCCACAGACAGTCAATAATATTCCACAATATGAAATATAACACAATATTGTTAACAGTCTAGAGTCCACTTTGCAGAATAAACTGAACTGTTAAGAAAATGCAAATAGCCTGTCATAATTAATCAGTTCAGATAGCAGAATTTTCTATGTGTAAACTGATCATGTTTCGAAATTCAGCATCAGAGTCATGCTCGAACAGCACCAATTAGCAGTGGGGAAACACTAGCAGTGAAGCTGAATATTTAAGTCGACTTTGCTTGTGGTACACCAAATTAAGATGACTTTTTTGTGGTGTGGCAGAAAAGAACGTCCTTCCAACTGCAACAATGTAGTCAGAGAGACTGCACAAGTAATGCTAGGTATGCCGCTCGATTGACATCACTTTAGTTTAACATGGAAACACTCTTTTATTATCAGTAACGAAGTGGCGAATATTATCAATTGGATTCCCATTAAAATAGTCCAAATGTTACTTAGAAATTTGTTGTTGGACTGTTTTTGGCCAACATTCAACATATGTGACTTTCATCTTACAAAAAAAGGTATTATAACAAAATTTTCATGTTCACTATACTGCACACTAAAATGGTATGTGTGCCAGTGATGTCTCTGAATGTCAATTCACTATTGCTGTAGTATCCAGTTTCTCTGTGGTTGTAGTTTGGAGATGTATGTTAAGCAGATCATCTCCTGGAGAAGGGCTATCTGGTTTTAATCCAGGTGCCATATCTTAAACGTTTAAAATGAAATGGGGGTGCTTTGAATAAGTCTTCATCAAATTTGGATAAATTTCGTTTGGTGAACAACACCCCCCCCCAAAGAATTGTGTGATAGATTTGTATTTCAGTTATTTAAATGAAACGCAAACAAGATGACTGCTTAAAAATCCATATGAACACAAGAATTTTACAGTTCAAGTTGACAGTATAATATTATTGTGCAATATGTAATAACAGAACAAAAAATTGTATTTTATAAGTAATACACATATAACTAACAGTTATCCTACCAAGCTCACTTATTGGAGTTGCTGACTGTACGGTGCTCCCCACAAAGACAGTGGATGTTCCCATGGATGAGTCCACGGGAATATCAACATGGTGCATCCAACCAACCCTGTGTACAATACTCATTCATCAACATACCTTCACTAGAATGAGATTTTCACTCTGCAGCGGAGTGTGCGCTGATATGAAACTTCCTGGCAGATTAAAACTGTGTACCGTACCGAGACTCGAACTCGGGACCTTTGCCTTTCGCGGGCAAGTGCTCTACCATCTGAGCTACCGAAGCACGACTCACGCCCCGTCCTCACAGCTTTACTTCTGCCAGTGCCTCGTCTCCTACCTTCCAAACTTTACAGAAGTTCTCATGCGAAACTTGCAGAACTAGCACTCCTGAAGGAAAGGATATTGCGGAGACATGGCTTAGCCACAGCCTGGCTAAGGCTCTAGCTCAGTTTTTTAAAACTAAATCGTTCGCTCATTTCACTCACTCCCTTGTAAGCTTTAAAAAATTTTGCCTAGCACCAGCTGAATATCTCTACTATCGTCTAAACTTCAGCTCTAACTCATTCTTACTTTCATTAAAATATCTGTATTTTGCTATAACATACATAGAAAATTAAGAGGAATGAATATTTTTTCTTTTGACATTCACTTATTTTCTTAAAAATTTATCTTTTTTATAAAAAAGGTGAATGTAAGAAAATAAACAGAAACAGTTTTATATGTTCTATTCCTTATCCAGAATTTTTCTAATTTTTTCTTCTTTATCAGACATAAGAATTTTATGAACTGTTGATTTTTAATGTTTTTTGAGGCAAGACTTGACTACAGTTCTACCACATTCACATATAACTTGTATTTCCATGTATTTATTTTTACACACTTTACAAACCAAACAATATGCATTTGTTCGATATTTATCTTAATAGAACTCATTCTTTTTACTCAGAAAGTCACAACACTGCTATAGGAGTTTGGTACTGTCCATTTAGAGATTATAAAATGTAATAGGAAAAAGGAAAATTTTTTAAAAATTTCAATAAGTAAATTCCAAAACATGAAATTCTTTATCATTACTTTTAACTTAATTCATTCCTTTATATCACAATTCAAATTCTGACCATCAAAAAACTGAAGAAATATATATTAGATAAAATAATTTTAAATTGATTATAGAGCTCCAGCCCCCCCCCTAAAGACCCATGGATCTTGCTGTTGGTGGGGAGGCTTGCGTGCCTCAGCGATACAGATGGCCGTACCGTAGATGCAACCACAACGGGGGGGTATCTGTTGAGAGGCTAGACAAACGTGTGGTTCCTGAAGAGGGGCAGCAGCCTTTTCAATAGTTGCAGGGGCAACAGCCTGGATGATGGACTGATCTGGCCTTGTAACTCTAACCAAAACGGCCTAGCTGTGCTGGTACTGCGAATGGCTGAAAGCAAGGGGAAACTACAACTGTAATTTTTCCCAAGGGCATGCAGCTTTACTGTATGGTTTAATCATGATGGCGTCCTCTCGGGTAAAATATTCTGGAGGTAAAATAGTCCCCCATCCAGATCTCTGGGTGGGGACTACTCAGGAGGACGTCGTTATCAGGAGAAAGAAAACTGGCGTTCTACGGATCAGAGCGTGGAATGTCAGATCCCTTAATCGAGCAGGTAGGTTAGAAAATTTAAAAAGGGAAATGGATAGGTTAAAGTTAGATATAGTAGGAATTAGTGAATTTCGCTGGCAGGAGGAACAAGACTATTGGTCCGGCGAGTACAGGGTTATAAGTACAAAATCAAATAGGGGTAATGCAGGAGTCAGTTTAATAATGAATAAAAAAATAGGAGTGTGGGTAAGCCACTACAAACAGCATATTGAACGCATTATTGTGGCCAAGATAGACACGAAGCCCACACCTACTACAGTAGTACAAGTTTATATGCCAACTACCTCAGCAGATGATGAAGAAATTGTAGAAATGTATCATGAAATAAAAGAAATTATTCAGATAGTGAAGGGAGACGAAAATTTAATAGTCATGGGTGACTGGAATTCGGTAGTAGGAAAAAGGAGAGAAGGAAACGTAGTAGGTGAATATGGATTGGGGCTACGACATCAAAGAGGAAGCCTCCTGATAAAATTTTGCACAGAGCACAATTTAATCATAGCTAACACTTGGTTCAAGAATCATAAAAGAAGGTTGTATACATGGAAGAAACCTGGCGATACTGACAGATTTCAGATAGATTACATAATGGTAAGACAGAGATTTAGGAACCAGGTTTAAAAATGTAAGACATTTCCAGGGGCAGATGTCTACTCTGACAACAATCTATTGGTTATGAACTGTAGATTAAAACTGAATAAACTACAAAAAGGTGGGAACTGAAAGAGATGGGACCAGGTTAAACTGACTAAACCAGAGGTTGTACAGAGTTTCAGGGAGAGCATAAGGGAACAATTGACAGGAATGGTGGAAAGAAATACAGTAGAAGAAGAATGGGTAGCTTTGAGAGATGAAATAGTGAAGGCAGCAGAGTATCAAATAGGTAAAAAGACGAGGGCTAGTAGAAATCCATGGGTAACAGAAGAAATATTGAATATAATTGATGAAAGGAGAAAATGTATAAATACAGTAAATGAAGCAAGCACAAAGGAATAGGAACGTCTCAAAAATGAGATCGACAGGAAGTGCAAAATGGCTAAGCAGGGATGGCTAGAGGAGAAATGTAAGGATGTAGAGGCTTATCTCACTAGGGGTAAGATAGATACTGCCTACAGGAAAATTAAAGAGACCTTTGGAGAAAAGAGAACCACTTGTATGAATATCAAGAGCTCAGATGGAAACCCAGTTCTAAGCAAAGAAGGGAAGGCAGAAAGGTGGAAGGAGTATATAGAGTGTCTATACAAGGGCAATGCACTTGAGGACTTATTATGGAAATGGAAGACGATGTAGATGAAGATGAAGTGGGAGATACGATACCGTGTGAAGAGTTTGACAGAACACTGAAAGACCTCAGTCGAAACAAGGCCCCAGGAGTAGACAACATTTCATTAGAACTACTGACGGCCTTGGGAGAGCCAGTCATGACAAAACTCTACCATCTGCTGAGCAAGATGTATGAGACAGCCGAAATACCCTCACACTCCAGGAAGAATATAATAATTCCAATCACAAAGAAAGCAGGTGCTGACAGATGTGAAATTTACCGAACAATCAGTTTAATAAGTCACGGATGCAAGATACTAACGAGAATTCTCTACAGACGAATGGAAAAACTGGTAGAATCCGACCTCGGGGAAGATCAGTTTGGATTCCGTAGAAATATTGGAACACGTGAGGCAATACTGACCCTACAACTTATCTTAGAAGCTAGTTTAAGGAAAGGCAAACCTACGTTTCTAGCATTTGTATATATAGTGAAAGCTTTTGACAATGTTGATTGGAATACTCTCTTTCAAATTCTGAAGGTGGCAGGGGTAAAATACAGGGAGCGAAAGGCTATTTACAATTTGTACAGAAACCAGATGGCAGCTATAAGAGTCGAGGGGCATGAAAGGGAAGCAGTGGTTGGGAAAGGAGTGAGACAGGGTTGTAGCCTCTCCCCGATGTTATTCAATCTGTATATTGATCAAGCAGTAAAGGAAACAAAAGAAAAATTCTGAGTAGGTATTACAATCCATGGTGAAGAAATAAAAACTTTGAGGTTCGCCTTGACATTGTAATTCTGTCAAAGACAGCAAAGGACTTGGAAGAGCAGTTGAACGGAATGGACAGTGTCATGAAAGGAGGGTATAAGATGAACATCAACAAAAGCAAAACGAAGATAATGGAATGTAGTCGAATTAAGTTGGGTGATGCTGAGGGAATTATATTAGGAAATGAGACACTTAAAGTAGTAAAGGAGTTTTGCTATTTGGGGAGCGAAATAACTGATGATGGTCGAAGTAGAGAGGATATAAAATGTAGACTGGCAATGGCAAGGAAAGCGTTTCTGAAGAAGAGAAATTCGTTAACATCTTATATAGATTTAAGTGTCAGGAAGTCGTTTCTGAAAGTATTTGTATGGAGCGTAGCCATGTATGGAAGTGAAACATGGACGATAAATAGTTTAGACAAGAAGAGAATAGAAGTTTTCAAAATGTGGTGCTACAGAAGAATGCTGAAGATTAGATGGGTAGATCACATAACTAATAAGGAGGTATTGAATAGGATTGGGGAGAAGAGTAGTTTGAGGCACAACTTGACTAGAAGAAGGGATCTGTTGGTAGGACATGTTCTGAGGCATCAATGGATCACCAAATTAGTATTGGAGGGCAGTGTGGAAGGTAAAAATCGTAGAGGGAGACCAAGAGATGCATACACTAAACAAATTCAGAAGGATGTAAGTTGCAGTAGGTACTGGGAGACGAAGAAGCTTGCACAGTGTAGAGTAGCATGGAGAGCTGCATCAAACCAGTCTCTGGACTGAAGACCACAACAACAAAACAACATAGAGCTCCAAACAAATTTTTTTCTCCATACCTGGCTAGTAAATATTCCCAACCAGTAATATTATGTAAAGCATTAACTTCTAACTCACTGATCATTTAAACAAATCAGTATTGCTAACATTGTTGAACTTTTTCAGAAATCTTTGCATTTATATAGAAAATTTTTGTTGCTTTTTTTTACAATCGGTAATGCCCATATAATAATGCATATATCTTATTTTCCAAAACATCGTTTCTTGTAATGAGGACTCAGTGCTTTTATGTTTAGATTTCATGTTTTTCACTTCAAATCGAATTCATCATTCAGTATTGTTCTCTATTGTTAAACAAGCAATATTTACAATCTTCTAAGCTCATTGTGTTTTTAACAACACGGTTTAACTCCTTTACATTTTTCTCTTTTTTATCACCAATATTTATAAGCAAATGTTTTTTCTCTTAAACCAAAGAACTGTTCTATGATTTTTCCATTACATTCATCTTTAATTTTTCCTAAAACTGTCTTGTTTACTTGTGGAATTCCCTACATATTAACTACTGGATAATCACTTGTACCAAAGTGATCAGTCATCGATTTCGTATCTTCATAGAAATCTGCAGTTTCTATATTCTAGATATAACTGTCAGTCTGTTGATAACACAACTCAACACTTCGTCCATATTTTGGTTTCATTATTCTATAGCGAAAATCATACATCAGTTCTTTCGATAAATCTAGTGTACTCACACCAATATAGAATGGTTTATTGAATCTAATTGTTTGTTTTATTCATATGAATGGCAACAAGATTTTGATTAAATACAGGTCTTCCCTAAACATTTGTATTTGCTATAAGTTTTTATTTTATTTATTTATTTATTTATTGTTCCGTGGGACCAAATTAAGGAGAAATCTCCATGGTCATGGAACGAGTCAATACATGAAATTATAACACGATATTAGAAACAGATAAAATGAAATATAAAAAAAAACATATTCAGGTGACAAGTCATAAGTTTAAATGAAGACAATCAACAATGTAACACTGGAATTTGCTTAATTTTTTAGCTCTTCCAGGAGCTCCTCGACAGAATGGAAGGAGTGAGCCATGAGGAAACTCTTCAGTTTAGACTTAAAAGAGTTTGGGCTACTGCTAAGATTTTTGAGTTCTTGTGGTAGCTTATTGAAAATGGATGCAGCAGAATACTGCACTCCTTTCTGCACAAGAGTCAAGGAACTGCATTCTACATGCAGATTTGATTTCTGCCTAGTATTAACTGAGTGAAAGCTGCTAACTCTTGGGAATAGGCTAATATTGCTAACAATAAACGACATTAAAGAAAATATATACTGTGAGGGCAATGTCAGAATTCCCAGATTTTTGAATAGTGGTCGACAAGAGGTTCTCGAACTTACATCACATATAGCTCGAACAGCCCGTTTTTGAGCCAAAAATACCCTTTTTGAATCAGAAGAATTACCCCAAAAAATAATACCATACGACATAAGCGTATGAAAATATGCGAAGTAGACTACTTTTCGTGTTGAAGTGTCACTTATTTCAGATACTGTTCTAATGGTAAATAAAGCAGCATTTAGTTTCTGAACAAGATCCTGAACATGGGCTTTCCACAACAGCTTACTATCTATCCGTACGCCTAGGAACTTGAACTGTTCCGTCTCGCTTATAACATGCCCATTCTGTCTGATTAAAATGTCAGTTCTTGTTGAATTGTGAGTTAGAAACTGTAAAAACTGAGTTTTACTGTGATTTAGCATCAAATTATTTTCCACAAGCCACGAACTTATTTCATGAACTAAATTATTTGTTACTGTTTCAATATTACACACAAGATCCTTCACTATCAAGCTGGTGTCATCAGCAAACAGAAATATTTTTGAATCACCTGTAATACTAGAAGGCATATCATTTATATAAATAAGAAACAGCAGTGGCCCCAGCACCGACCCTTGGGGAACGCCCCACTTAACAGTGCCCCATTGGGACTGAACATCACTACCACTCTCAATATTGCGGAGAATTGCCCTCTGCTTTCTGTTCTTAAAGTAAGAGGCGAACCAATTGTAAGCTACTCCCCTTACTCCATAATGGTCCAACTTCTGCAGTAATATTTTGTGGTCAACACAGTCAAAAGCCTTCGTTAAATCAAAGAAAACACCTAGCGTTCGCAACCTTTTATTTAATCCGTCGAAAACCTCACAGAGAAAAGAGAATATAGCATTTTCAGTTGTTAAACCATTTCTTAAACCAAACTGAACATTTGACAGCAAATTATGTGAATTTAAATGCTCCAGTAACCTTGTATATACAACCTTCTCGATAACTTTAGCAAACACCGATGGCATAGAAATAGGTCTAAAATTGTCAACATTATCAATGTCTCCCTTTTTATAAAGTGGCTTCACTACCGAGTTCATCACATTTTTCTCCATCTGACACTAATTTTGTATTCACTCCGTCTCTGACATTTTGCATTGTCTTACCAGATACTGAATTATTCATTAACTTGTAGAAATCTTATTCAAAATATTTTTAACTTACAAATCTATATATTTCTTCAGCCAATCTGATTGATTAAAATTTGGAACTCTATGTATTTTTGTTAATTTCATTCCTAGAGATAAATACTGTTTAAGATTTCCTTAGTGAATTACATAATAATGTTGGTCATTCAAAGTGGTCATTAACTTATTTTTTTTAGTTCCAGGTGCAACTTTATTTTCAGGAGTGAGTGGTTAATCGTTATGTAAATCATGTAATTCTTTTGGATATTCTAGATCTACTTCAGATATATACCCTTGTGCAAGTTGACCTGAAATTTCGCTTATTTTGTACAATTAAAAGTATCTGTATTATCCCATTCAAATCCATCATATGGTAAATATTGAATCATTGCATAACCATATAATACCTTTTGAATCCAAATATGCTAAGGAATTCGGTGTCTTTTTAACATCATAATCTTTTGTATATATATATTATTTCCTTTTAAATATCTTTTACAACATTCAGATATTTCTCCATTTATTCAAATCAAGTGGCCATTTAGTCCTTTTTAGCATCACAGCCTGATAAAACAGATGCTCTAAAATACCAAGATGACTCTAAATCATAAGCATTTATAAAAGGTTTTCTAAAGTTTTCAAACATATCAGGCAATGACAAAACACCAGTTTAAGATATAGATCATGATCTTCAGCAAGATTTTTGACATGAAGTTTTTCCCAAACTATTTTCGCCTGTTTACAATATTTATCACTTCTTTCACAGTCATTCAGTTTACTGTAAAATTCTTCCTTTGCTGGTAATTGTGTCTCCTCAAATTTTTTCCAGGAATCCATGTAATCATACTGATAAACACCTTTGTGATCAGCAGATTCGATAAGTCTTCTGGAAAAAATTTTCTGTTGTTTTTCATTTCATCTCTCGTCAAATTTGACGAAAGTCTGTATAGTGAAGAAGTCTCAAATTTAAGTGTATCTATATATATCACCTTGTTTTTTTCTGTCTTCTTACCAAAATTGATGTATCTAACTTCATTATTAGGTATTAATTGTATCTATTTTTTTATCATAACAAAGTTCTTTTACAAAAAGATGTGAATCATATCCTGAGAGATTATACAAGTAAATTGAAACAGAACTCAGATGTGTTAGTTTGAGATTACAATTATTACACTATCTCTTTTTTATCATAACCAAGTTCTTTTACAAACAGATGTGAATCATATCCTGAGAGATTATATACATAAACTGGTACAGAACTCAGATGTGTTAGAGATTACAATTATTAAATGATAGATTTATAAATTTTCTGTTCAAATGATAATGATGACGAATCTTTCTATTTTATTGTGAGTTATGACATTATCACAGTGAACAAATTTTTAATCTTGAATATCCTGATTATTCTTTAGGTGCTAATGGTTCCACTATTTCAATTTCAAAATAAGTTTTTCTAATACCTTCCATTTCTTGTTTCATATATGCAATAAATTTTTCATAACAATTTGGTCCTCTGTATACAATAGGATCTTTATAACATTCATTAACGTACTTCAAATAATAACAGAATTCATGTTTTTGATATTTCATTGCATATGGATTTTCTGGAATTGGCTGACAGTTACCCATCTTCAGTAAAAAAACTTTCAAAATCAGCAGAAATCATAAATGGAGCATTTGTGTACATTGATAATTTTTGAACCTTTTTCTGGCAGTTCTACTTTTATTGATTTGTTAACTAACCTGTTTGATGTGGGATTATCTAATTTTTCTGTACTATTGACATGAAGTAGAAATAAATCAGAAATAAATATCACTGTTCTAGGTTTAATAAATTCACTTCAAGCAAGTGTACATAAATTTGTTATACAACAATAATAGTGTGAGTTACTTCCATCCTTGAAATAAGGGGATTCACATTGTTCTCTTCTTTACATTTTGTAACAATTTATGGGTATAACTGGTATTTTTCATCAGTCTAAAGAACATTAATAAATACATTAATTTTACTCTCACTTTTTGGAAGGTTATCAACAACTTCTGGAAATTCAAAATTTTCAACTTTCTTTTTTTTGTATATGCTAATTCTTTTCCGCATTTTTATCTACAGAATATAGTGCAGATTTAATAGACCACAAGTAACATTTTTGATTATTCTTTTTTACATTAATACAGTTTTTTAATTTTACTTTATCTCGTAATAAATGTTTGATGATCCTCTCAATGGAACATATCAGTTAATTCTAGTTATAGACCAATAAGACTGTTTAATGTCCATTCTGATCTATGTGCATGAAAATTACCAAATATCTTGTTTACAACTCTTAAAACTTCCAATTAACTCTCTTTCATTTGTGATTTTACCTGGAACTCAAACTTAATCGCTGGTTGAAAAAACATTCTAAATCTCATTCTACTCTTAAGGAAAGTGAGAAAAACAATATATGTACTTTATAAAGTATTAGAATAAGGAGAAACTTAAGCTGAAGATGAAGTAGCACTCAACAAGTTTATTGTCAGCATCTCACAACTTCATGCAAACCCATGTGCATTGCATAAAACTTCTTGTGCTGTAGATTTAGGTTGTTTTTGCAATCAATGCATTTGATGTAAAATTTTCAAAAAATACAAAGAAATTAACTATTTTTTACTAGAGTACAGTACACCGATCCTATGTTTATTGCAGAGCTGTTATATGACATGTTTGAATTCTTTCGGTAATTAACACTGTTTAGAAATGGAAAAACATCTTTGTACCACTATTCTTCTGGCAACTGATGTTTCTTCCTTTGGTAAAATTTCAAAGAGAAGTTATTGGTCTGAAGCCCATAATTGAATTTCATTGCTTCCACAAATTTTGGCATTGATGATTTATAATGGTAACGATGAAACTTTGAAGTATATAGTGGTACCTTTTCAGCCCTAGGAATATCTCGTTTCACTGTTTCAGTAGAAATGCAAGTCTTCTTATAAATTGATGGCCACCACTTTTTGAAGTCTACTATTTCATCTCCATCCACCAAATGCGTGATGAAATCACAGTTTTCATTTACTATAAGCTCCATTAATTCCTGGATTGTGTACATTCTCTCTACTTTTTTGAAAACTCTCTTTATTACCCCAAATATCTTATGACATGGGAGGAATGAGTGACTGTGGATAGGATACATATGTTCAATCTTTTCAAATTGGCTTGACTCATAATTTAATAGAAAACTAGAAACTTGATTGGGTTCTTTTTCGCTTTCCCTTCATTATAGAGATAAAAAGCGGATGACCTTGTATCTAGATTATGTATCAAAAATACAGCAGCAGTCAACTGGCGTAAGTAGAACAGCTCTTGCCCAAGAACACAAGGAAGTTGAACATTTCGCATGTAGTCGAAACATAAAGCAGTAGTTCTAGGATTAGTCTCCGACTGTCTTTTCGCATCTTGCAGAGCATCTGAAAACTTCTTAGATCTTCAGATATGGACAATCTCTGCTACTGTTGCTCGTTTTAATACCTCATTGAGTGTTTGTGAATTAATCTTTAACATTAATTCTTTGCAGGTGCAGCGAGTATCTACTTTAGATCTTCCATAAGCAAATGACAAGTTTTCACGAAAAATCTTATTATAGTACTCGAACGTCACTTGTGAGTTGAGATGTTTTGGGAAAAGTTGGTGCATTTTTTTCACAGACAGTTCACGGTCAAGATAGTGCATAGTGTGCCTACCATAATGACTTTCCTTAATGGGGAATGATCTGATGTGACCTATAATTTTGAAATTTCCTCTGATGGCACAGCATTAACACTGGTACATTTCCCTCTTCTGTCTTTCGTTGTCTGCCCACTACACAGCAGTTTCTGAATTCTTTTAACTCTCACATCAGTTACTGCATAAACACTTAGAAAATCTTTTCTGCATATCTCCTACGGGGACACAGTAGCCAAAAGATTTTTCACTCCAGCGCCCTGTCTCACTTCTTGGGCGGTTTCTTTTAACATCACAAGCTGTGATCACCCCTTTCAGGAAACAGAGCTGGTCATTCTTGCATTCCTTGTTCAGAAAACGTGCTAAAGCTTGAGTTCTGTTGTCTTCTGCTATAATACTAAAACAGCTTCTTAGACACTTGCTATCTTATCCTGTCACCTTTTCCAGAATTGCTGTGCCTCTATAATTTACATGTTCCTCTCCATGAATTACAGCTTTCTTCAAAATATTTCTTTGATATTCCAAATAATGTTTCATCCTTTTCTTCTCATAACTGCTGGTATGGTACATCATCCATTTTCACAAACATACTAAAATCAACAGTGTCAATTTCTTCTATACAGTTGTGGCGCACTTTACTGTAGTGCTAAAACTTCACAAGAAAAATAACCGAAGTCCTAAGCTTTGGATGTCTCTGCACTCAGCTCAAACTTCCTACTCCTGTTTGAATGACGACAAACGATGACTTTGGCTGTTATCGTGCCCGGTCTGCTGGAGCTACATGCAGAGTATGCATTTTTGCCTTTAACATAGTTTTCACAAAAAGTGGACCTAGGAGGCTTTTGCAATCAGCGATTCAATCGTATAATATTTTCACTTCTCTGCATTTGGTACCCACAAAAACGTTTAAAAGTTACTTTCAATCCTTGACATATTCTTAGAGTATCTTGTTCAATTTTCATTATTTTGGTTTTACTGCAGTTAAGATATGGATAGGTTCAATTGAGTTTATATTATTTTCAAAATTTATAGGTAATAATCTTTTGGCAACTGCTTTACCAACTAGTTAATCATTAAATGCTTTTCTATTTTTTGTTTCTCAGAGACATTGGTAGAAAATGGAAATACTTTTTTCAATGATTTATCTTTTTTAGTTTCCAAATTTTTATCGTCAAAATGGGCAACCGATACCAAAAAGTTGTACCTTGCATCAGCCGATGCGGGCTTGATCCAGTGACTTTATATCTCTTAATAAATGTAATTAGATGAGATTTATTTATTTAATATAACCCCTTAAATTATTGCTTTTACAATAATGACGAAGTTGGACAAACATGAATCTTTCTATTTTAGTCTTCTATTTATTAGAAATAAAATTTATTAGATTCCTAAAAAACTAATATTTCAAAAATCGACTGGAAAGACTTCTTTTTTAATAGGCATTTAAAATTAAGTACAGGATGATAGCCTTTTCTTATTCTTCATATATTTTAAAACATATTTTTATATTGATTATTATGGTTATATTTATATGATAGTTTTGTGTAAAAACAAATTAAATCTTTAATTTCTTGACAGTCTACCCATTTCTTTGCAGATGTATCAGTTTCATTGTTTTCGTCATTGTTATCTATAATAATATTTTGGAATATTCTTCACCAGGAATATTTAGAAATAGTTTTTCCATGTAGAAAACGAATTCGTTATTCATTGCATACTTATACAAGATATTCATTTACATATTGCCTACACATCATTCTATAGCCATCTTTTTTTGTTTTTGTGAAGTAAAATTATCCGTTGACTTCTCAGTGCAACAGTTTTTACACATGTTAGCTGTAATCGATTCCATTTATATTAAAAAATTATTAGGAAAAATGTAAAAATTTCTAATTTTTGCAATGTACCTTTCAATATATTTATTGCCCAATGAACTAATTCTGATGATTTATTAGAATCAACACCACTTAAAAATAAAACAGTATACAAGTTTTAACTAATTTTTTTATGAATTCATTATATTCTGAAAAATATCATCCTTGAAAAAATACAGTAATCCATTAACATATCTGAATGCAGAATTTAATCCCATAGCTAAACCTGGAAGTTGGCTATTTATAACTCCTCGCAATTTATATTTAAGATCGAATTCATCTAACTGCACAGAAAAATTCATTGAAGAGAAAAAAATGTTCTACCACAATAAGTCTTTGCTAAACCATTTAATAAAAGTTTTTATGTAATCTTATAATAGATATTGACATTGTTGTTCAGGATTTAATTCTGATATATGTAAATTTATCATATACATCATGTCAATAAATAAAAGAACATCGCTATTCGGTCTTTGATATATCCCATCTATTTTTTTTTAATCTTGTGGTGAGAATGTTGTAAGGCATATGCTTCGCCGGCGATGGGCGAGGCATGACAGAATCTCTGACCAGAGAGTAGTTTATTGTTAGTTGTTGCTTGTCGCGTGTCTGCGCTTGACTGCGCGAGTCGACATTAGTAGCGAGTCGGATACAGTATTCAGTCTGGTGTAGTAGCGAGTCGGAGTCTGTAGTAGTCAGTCGGATACAGTAGTAGTCGGTTGGCTTTAGAAGCGAGTGGAGGGTTGTTGTCTGCGGGAGTCGGCATGCGTCGGCAGTGTGCTCTGCTCGCGACTCTGGTCAGGATTCTGGACGATGAGTATTGTTGTAGAAGGTAAAGAAGCAGCATTGCGCATATTTAATACTGTATGTTAATTGCAATTAATTTGTTCAAAAAAATGCCCCAATAATAATTTTTTAATAAAGTAACTCTTTTAAAGAAAAACATTCATTTCAATTTAAAGAACATTTCCAATGGATCATCACTCCTTTCAATAACCAAAAAAAAATATATGCCAGCATTGCACCAAGCTGTGTCGAAGAAGGTATAAGTAAGAGCAGATGTAAGTGCAGTTTTATTGAGGTAAGAATATTTGCTTGTTTTATTGAGAATACAGGGCCGAAGGTCAGTGCTGCTGTCCTTATAAAATTTCCCAGACATTATTATTTCTGTTAGGAAGTTACATTTCCTATATGGTTCATTATTTAATCAATATTATTGTGTGGGTTTATGGTCAATTTTCATTCCTTAATCTTTGTGGGCAGGTTACGCTTGGCACATTTCCATTTAACAATATTCTGTGTGAAGGTTACACTTTGGCTCCATTTCCATTAACATTTAAAATGTTAACCAATTGCTTGTTAGTTGTGCATTCATATCACTACCTAATCACATCCACTTCTTATACAAAATATATACTATTTCATTCAGAAGTATTAAATAAGCAAACTTAATAGTTTCACATAAAACTTCGACTGATTCATTTGTGTAACACAATTGTACAACTGGTACATATTTTGGTACAGTCAGTTGTTTTGATATATTTTTTACCATAAAAGCTTTGAATCCCATCGATGTCATCTTGAAATAATTCGAAATGTGAACCGCTATAGTCAGGAAACATAAGTGACCAATTTTACAAGCTAAAATTGCAAATAAATTTGATTTTTTTCCATTTTTGGTGTACTTTTGTCAACCTCCAAGTACCACGACTCTTCATCATACATACGTATTTCAACTGGATAATTATTCATATTAGGAAAATATCCACTTCTTTACACATTTTCTTTTCCTTCTAGATACTTTACACAATGGTGACCGCATATTTCATTTTTATATAATCATCTTTTTTTAAAATTAAAATATCAGGGTTATTGTTCTCAAGATGAAATCAAACATTAGTATATTTTTGCTATAAATGAAATGTTTTTTCTGTTATTTCTAATACTTTTTTAATTGCTCTTATATAGAAACATTTTATATGTTTTATTCCATTTATACACTCTAGTTCTATAACTCTCAGATGAATCTTTTACACCACATCTCGGCTTAGTCATAAATTTTAAATTTTCTATGCTTAACCCTCCAGTTGTTTCAAGATTGTACTGAAATAACATTACGGCTTCTGTGACTATGTCATCATTCACTTGAGAAAGTTGAATCGTTGTGAATATTTAAGTCACAAAATCATGGAGAAATTTTACAGGTTTATTCTTTTTGGCAGATGTTGATATTACAAATAGTAGTGGTAGCACTATCTTCATTTATATACACTTAAAATATAGTAAGATTTAAACCCAAGCATCAACGATATTTGTCAGGAGCCTGTGTCTGTATCTGGGCTATATATAATTTTTATTAATATAAGTAAAAAGGTGTTTCAATAAATGCGGTCGACCATAGATCTTGTCAATAACAAGCTGACATATAATAATCAGCAAGTAGTAATGATTATTGATGAAAATAATATTTCTTGGTTTAAAGGAAAAGATTGATGAAATATTAGAATATAAAAGCTCAAATTAAGCAATTAGAAAAATTGTTGTTAAAGACACTAGTAGTATAATAGAAAATGTAAGACTCATCTCTCAGATAGGTCTAACTTACAATGAAAAACAAACAATGCTTATAAGTAAGTCTGGATTATATTCGCTTATTTTATTATCTAAGAAAAAGAACCAAAAAAATTAAATTATGCCTTACTAACGATGATTTACATGCAATAAGAAAAACTAGTGAATATGAAATGAAAAATCAAATAACACACTTAGAAAATTTATATAAAATTAAAGATGGTCATATGGATCAATTAATTATAACAGAAAAAAGAAACAGAGAAATAATTACTTTATTACCTCATCTTGATCCTCAAACAGTTGATGATAGTTTAAAACCAACATTCATTCTTTTAAAAATATTCGATGATGACTATGAATAAAATTATGTCATTAGAAAATAACCAAAATATTTTCGAGAACAGTTATACAGAATTGAAGATAAATATCCTAACTGTGAAGAAATGTTAAGATTTAATTATAACTCTAATTCAATAAATTTGTATCACTAAATAAAAGAAACTTTGTTGGCACAATTATTTTGATATTTTGAATGACTATACAAAAGAACAACTAATTAATAATAAAATAAATTATCACCAAACTTGAGATAATATTCTTTTAATAACGTTTCTACATATTGGACAAGAAACATTTCTTCTAACCATTTATCAACACATTCTTTATGAAAGTATGATTACAGTAAGTTTTTAAAAACTCAAGATTTGATCATTTAATCATGCAAAACGTTCAGTACATTTTGAAGAATTTATTACTTCATAATGTTTCAATACCTCTTGCGTGAGAGATTCTATTAATATTGATAGTTCAAAATAAATTACCAGTTAAATTTATTTTTAATTTCTCTTACAAAATCTACAAATAATTTTTAATCACTTGATATAACAGTTCCATTTAATTTTCCTAGAAATACTCATAAAATCTAGAGATACAGTCTAAAAAGACTGATATAGTCTCCCAGTTTAATTTATCTTGAAACTCAATCATAAACAATTTTTGTCGACTTGATATTTGACACCAATCTATTTTTACTCGAAATTCTCTTATAAAATCTTCAGATAATTTTTTATTACATGAGATATCATGGGAATTTGATTTATCTTGAAATTATCTCATAAAATTTTCAGATAATTTTTCATGATCTGAGATTTCATCACAACTTACTTGAAATTCTCTTCGAAATCTTTAAATAATTTTTGATGATATTCTATGTTATCTCAATCTACTTTATTCTAATGTTCACTTATAAATTTTTCAAATGGTATTTTTTCACTTGAAATAAATAATAAGCTGTCTTGAAATTGTCTTGTGAAATTTTTAGGTGATGTAGGATTCCAATGTATTCTGTCTTGAAATTCTCTTGTAAAATATACAGTTAATTTTTATTTGATATAATATCCCATTTAATTTTGTCTTGAAATTTTCTTATTAAATCAACAGATAATTTTTTCTGTGATATAATACCCCAATCTAAATAGTCTTGAAATTATTTGATTAAATTATTAGTTAAGTTACAATATGATAAAGCATTCAAGTTTAATTTGTCTTGGGATTTTTTCATACATTTTACAATTAATATTTTATATCTAGATAAAATATCCCAAATACTTTAGCTTTAACTTCTCTAATAAATTCTTCAGACAAATTTCGTTACAGTATTAGTATCAGTTCCCAATCTAATTGGCTTGAAATTCACCCATAAAATCTGCAGATAATGTGAATGTCTTTATGTATATTTCCAACCAGCTTCATCATATCGATCATTATTGCCAACATTATCAAAAATTTTATTTCTGTGTTTCAGTTGCCATCGAATGAAATGTATATAATTCCTTATAATGAATGTTTCCAAAATAAAACTAAATTATTAGAATTCCCTTTAATTCCCAGTTCTTTTGCTTTAGCTTTTAATTCATTTGTCATACAATTTTTCACTTCATTATTATAATTGTTCTGTCCTTCGTTTATTGTATTTTGGTTATTAATGATATTAATAAGTCATTTTAGTCTTAGTTTAGAGGAATATATAAGTGATGATTGTTTTGATTTAACTTTTAATTTGTTTACTTTTAGACTTTTTAAACTCACAATGTATTAGATATAATTTTTATTAGAGTTGTAAAAAGCGTGAAAATTCGAAAATTTTTTGGATATCTGAAAATTTAATCACCTGAAAAAATAAAATGTCTATTTGAGTGACTGGTTTTAACTACAATATAAAAAATTAAAACTGTAATACAAATTATTTTTAATAAATGGCAGTTGATGTAAGTACGTATAATTCAGAATCGTTTATGTCGAATATTGCATTTATTCAGAAATATGAATATCAACACAATTTTTAGTCTTAGTTTAGAGAGATTTGGTTTCCTTCTTCTGAAGAGAAATATATTACAAATGATATTTTTTTAATTTTATATGGAACTGCTGAGGAGTCAAATTCCTCCAATGGAATTTTAAGCAAGTGAAAAAGGATTACTGAGTTTCTTTAACAAAAATCGAAATATCATAGACAGTAACAAAGTATTACAACTCTTTGGTTTAAGAATATGAACAAATTCAATGTGAAATCAGAACATTGAGATCAATTAATCTTGTTCAAAAGAAATATATTTTGTTAACACTTAATAATTTTAAAGAATCTACAATGACATTTAACACAAAGCAGTGGAAACAAGTAAGAAAATATTACTCAACTTTCGAAAAAGTACTATTCGACTATATTAAATAGACAGCAGAGCTTAAAGTCTTTCAATTGCAACAATGACCTGCACAATGAAAAAATAATTAAACATAGGTGAACAAGAAAATCAACAAATAAAACAACAACTACAAGAAAAGGACACAGAATGTTTACATTTAAAAGATGCAGTAAAT
Source organism: Schistocerca nitens (assembly GCF_023898315.1). NCBI lineage: Eukaryota > Metazoa > Arthropoda > Insecta > Orthoptera > Acrididae > Schistocerca > Schistocerca nitens. The sequence goes on from NC_064615.1 coordinate 510,626,132, forward strand.
AACATAGTAGAACTGAAAAAAGAAGAGATTAATTATTTGATATAATCCATTATGGAGTCGAGGTAGCAGTTGTCGTTATACTGGTTATCACATTTAGCATTCAACCGCGATTTTTATATATATTTTAACAACGCGTTTCGAGAGACAATGCTCTCATCATCAGGTTGTAAAATCTATGTCGCGAAATTAAACGTACTAAAAAGACAAAATACCATCACCAATAGTTGGTGGGTCCATAGAGTAAAAAAGAATTAAAAGTATATTGGACTGTGGGTCCTCGTCTTACATTAAAGTTGTTGACGCAGGTCGATGGCTGTCCCATAGCTACCAAATATGCTGTCGACTGCGCCGGCTCGGGTGCTGTTGTGGACTAACGTGCCTAGGTGTTGTGGCGTGGTTACCGCCGTGTGCTTGACGGTAACGCTATGCTATTGGGCGCTTCATTTCCTTACTGCATTGGTCTGCCATCGTTAGCCTCTCGCAACTCCGTCATTGACATGCTACAAGTTTTAAGTCGCATGCCTGCCCTAAAATAATTCTAAAAACCCGCTAAAAAATCTCATTTCTTTAAAGTTATCTTGTACATTTAGGATATTGCTTTGTTTCTTTTCATGGATAGCTATCTCGAATTCCTCTAGTAAGTCAAGTTTCCTCCCTTTCTTTTCTACATGCAATATTTCTACGTTGTCTTCTATGCTATTAAGGGGATGGCCTGTTTCATATATATGGTTCGCAACAGCTGATTTGTCATAATTTCCTAACCTGAACGCATCTTTATGTTCTTTATACCGGATCGCGAATGATCTTCCTGTCTGCCCTATATATTTTGCATCACACGTTCTGCACTGAATCTTATAAACTCCCGATCTTTCAAACTTATTTCTCTTCTCGCCAATATCGTGCTTAAGGCTATACCTCACTAGGTTATTAGTCTGAAAGGCTATTTTGACATCGTATGGCTTAAAAATATTTGCTATCTTTTGTGAGACTTTTCCGTAGTATGGCATCGTGATAATTTTCGCTTTCTCTCCGTCAGGTTTATTCTTTTTGCGCTTATTAAATTTTCGTAACAGTTTTTTAACTATATCTATTCTGTAACCGTTATTCTTCGCTATTCTCTTAACGGTGTTAATTTCAGTCTCCCTATCTTTTTCACTCATAGGTATATTGACTGCCCTATGCACGAGACTACGGAAAGCAGCTTCTTTATACGCCTGCGGATGGCATGAATCATTCGGGATCACGGCATCAGTTGTAGTTTGTTTTCTATAAACGGAAAACGCATGTTTGTTGCCCTGCTTTTTTATATTCAGGTCCAGGAACTGTAGACAATTGTCAGTTTCGTACTCCACGGTAAATTTTATTTTATTATGTGCGTCGTTGAACTTTCTTACTATTTCCTCAATGTCCTCACTGGAACCATCAACAAGTAACAGAGTGTCGTCAACATAACGTTTGTAATAAACAATTTTATCCGTAATGTTTTCGTCAGAATTTAGAACTTTATCTTCAAGGTCATTCATAAAAATGTCCGCCATAGTTCCTGAAACGCTGGACCCCATGGCTAACCCATCGTCCTGAATATAAAATTTGTTATTAAACGTAAAATAATTAAAACTTGTAGTGAGCTGTAGGAGTTCAATAAATTCAATTGTCTCTTGCGTTGAAATTTTACCGTATTTCAGGAAATTTCTCTTAATGATTTCTATAGTTTCGTTAACCGGAACACTGGAGTATAAGTTCTTAACATCCAACGAAACCAAACGGGAAGTGTCGGTGACTGGCGTATCTTTAATTTCACCTATCATGGTCATACTACCACGCACTGAATAATTATTATTATACATGTAAGTCTTTTTCAGAATTTGGTCCAACATTTTCGTTATTTTATATGCTGGACTATTTCGACCGTTAACAATCGGACGAACCGGATGCAGATCTTTATGTATCTTCACCTGTGATCTTAATTTGGGGGCCGTTGGATTCATGATAACACATCTTCTTTTTTCGGCTTCTGTCAGCAGGAAGTGCGTGCGTTTAAGAACATTTTTTAGTTTAGTTTGGAAATTGGCTGTTATGTCTTTCGGAATTTCTGTAATGCTATTTTCGACAAAAAACGCTAAGGTTTTCGAAACGTACTCCTCCTCTTTTAATATTACGACCGTATTCCCCTTATCCGCTTTCGTGGCAATAGCTTTCGCTTCATTAAGCTTTTTATTTATAGAATCGACAGTTAGTCGGTCTGCTCTAGTCTTATGATTAACACTATTTCTCTTATTTAATTCATTTTTTACTATTTTATGTAGCTTATGACCGACATGGCCTGTTTCATTATTATTTAATTTAGCAATTTCTGTTGTCATTTTAGTGAGGGCAATTACTTCTTTCGCGACCTTCTTGTTAAATGACGGCTCAATATTAAACTTTAATGCCTTATTTAACATTTCTACTTCTGTATTATCAAATGTAATATTCGTTTTGTTAACCACCCGTGGGTAAAAGCCAAAAGACGAAAGCCTTTGTTGTTGATCTTTTTCGTCTTCGCGCGTGTTATTATTTAATTTACGAAGTTTTTTATCTTGTTTTTCTTTTTTCTTTATAAACTCCTTCTGTAGTATTTTGTGAAGTCTACATGTAACCTCTTCCCATACGTTCATTGGTAATATTTCCTTGACCTTAGTCTCTGCTTGAATTATTTGTTTTTTAATTAAGTCTTTCTTTTTATACAGATGTTTAATTTCTGCGCGTATCCAAAACTTTTTTGCTTTTTCAACAGCTAGTCGTCCCGCCCATGACTTGCAATCACAAAGTTTCAACTTCACATAATTCGGGATAACATGATTCTTAACACATTCTTTATTAAAGTTTATGTTTGCGGCAGTTTTTAATAACTTACGTCTTAAATTTTTGTATTTATACACTAACCTCAATGTCTCGCCTGACACTAACGATTTGATATAATCCATTATGGAGTCGAGGTAGCAGTTGTCGTTATACTGGTTATCACATTTAGCATTCAACCGCGATTTTTATATATATTTTAACAACGCGTTTCGAGAGACAATGCTCTCATCATCAGGTTGTAAAATCTATGTCGCGAAATTAAACGTACTAAAAAGACAAAATACCATCACCAATAGTTGGTGGGTCCATAGAGTAAAAAAGAATTAAAAGTATATTGGACTGTGGGTCCTCGTCTTACATTAAAGTTGTTGACGCAGGTCGATGGCTGTCCCATAGCTACCAAATATGCTGTCGACTGCGCCGGCTCGGGTGCTGTTGTGGACTAACGTGCCTAGGTGTTGTGGCGTGGTTACCGCCGTGTGCTTGACGGTAACGCTATGCTATTGGGCGCTTCATTTCCTTACTGCATTGGTCTGCCATCGTTAGCCTCTCGCAACTCCGTCATTGACATGCTACAAGTTTTAAGTCGCATGCCTGCCCTAAAATAATTCTAAAAACCCGCTAAAAAATCTCATTTCTTTAAAGTTATCTTGTACATTTAGGATATTGCTTTGTTTCTTTTCATGGATAGCTATCTCGAATTCCTCTAGTAAGTCAAGTTTCCTCCCTTTCTTTTCTACATGCAATATTTCTACGTTGTCTTCTATGCTATTAAGGGGATGGCCTGTTTCATATATATGGTTCGCAACAGCTGATTTGTCATAATTTCCTAACCTGAACGCATCTTTATGTTCTTTATACCGGATCGCGAATGATCTTCCTGTCTGCCCTATATACAACCTGATGATGAGAGCATTGTCTCTCGAAACGCGTTGTTAAAATATATATAAAAATCGCGGTTGAATGCTAAATGTGATAACCAGTATAACGACAACTGCTACCTCGACTCCATAATGGATTATATTAAATCGTTAGTGTCAGGCGAGACATTGAGGTTAGTGTATAAATACAAAAAAAAATTTAAGACGTAAGTTATTAAAAACTGCCACAAACATAAACTTTAATAAAGAATGTGTTAAGAATCATGTTATCCCGAATTATGTGAAGTTGAAACTTTGTGATTGCAAGTCATGGGCGGGACGACTAGCTGTTGAAAAAGCAAAAAAGTTTTGGATACGCGCAGAAATTAAACATCTGTATAAAAAGAAAGACTTAATTAAAAAACAAATAATTCAAGCAGAGACTAAGGTCAAGGAAATATTACCAATGAACGTATGGGAAGAGGTTACATGTAGACTTCACAAAATACTACAGAAGGAGTTTATAAAGAAAAAAGAAAAACAAGATAAAAAACTTCGTAAATTAAATAATAACACGCGCGAAGACGAAAAAGATCAACAACAAAGGCTTTCGTCTTTTGACTTTTACCCACGGGTGGTTAACAAAACGAATATTACATTTGATAATACAGAAGTAGAAATGTTAAATAAGGCATTAAAGTTTAATATTGAGCCGTCATTTAACAAGAAGGTCGCGAAAGAAGTAATTGCCCTCACTAAAATGACAACAGAAATTGCTAAATTAAATAATAATGAAACAGGCCATGTCGGTCATAAGCTACATAAAATAGTAAAAAATGAATTAAATAAGAGAAATAGTGTTAATCATAAGACTAGAGCAGACCGACTAACTGTCGATTCTATAAATAAAAAGCTTAATGAAGCGAAAGCTATTGCCACGAAAGCGGATAAGGGGAATACGGTCGTAATATTAAAAGAGGAGGAGTACGTTTCGAAAACCTTAGCGTTTTTTGTCGAAAATAGCATTACAGAAATTCCGAAAGACATAACAGCCAATTTCCAAACTAAACTAAAAAATGTTCTTAAACGCACGCACTTCCTGCTGACAGAAGCCGAAAAAAGAAGATGTGTTATCATGAATCCAACGGCCCCCAAATTAAGATCACAGGTGAAGATACATAAAGATCTGCATCCGGTTCGTCCGATTGTTAACGGTCGAAATAGTCCAGCATATAAAATAACGAAAATGTTGGACCAAATTCTGAAAAAGACTTACATGTATAATAATAATTATTCAGTGCGTGGTAGTATGACCATGATAGGTGAAATTAAAGATACGCCAGTCACCGACACTTCCCGTTTGGTTTCGTTGGATGTTAAGAACTTATACTCCAGTGTTCCGGTTAACGAAACTATAGAAATCATTAAGAGAAATTTCCTGAAATACGGTAAAATTTCAACGCAAGAGACAATTGAATTTATTGAACTCCTACAGCTCACTACAAGTTTTAATTATTTTACGTTTAATAACAAATTTTATATTCAGGACGATGGGTTAGCCATGGGGTCCAGCGTTTCAGGAACTATGGCGGACATTTTTATGAATGACCTTGAAGATAAAGTTCTAAATTCTGACGAAAACATTACGGATAAAATTGTTTATTACAAACGTTATGTTGACGACACTCTGTTACTTGTTGATGGTTCCAGTGAGGACATTGAGGAAATAGTAAGAAAGTTCAACGACGCACATAATAAAATAAAATTTACCGTGGAGTACGAAACTGACAATTGTCTACAGTTCCTGGACCTGAATATAAAAAAGCAGGGCAACAAACATGCGTTTTCCGTTTATAGAAAACAAACTACAACTGATGCCGTGATCCCGAATGATTCATGCCATCCGCAGGCGTATAAAGAAGCTGCTTTCCGTAGTCTCGTGCATAGGGCAGTCAATATACCTATGAGTGAAAAAGATAGGGAGACTGAAATTAACACCGTTAAGAGAATAGCGAAGAATAACGGTTACAGAATAGATATAGTTAAAAAACTGTTACGAAAATTTAATAAGCGCAAAAAGAATAAACCTGACGGAGAGAAAGCGAAAATTATCACGATGCCATACTACGGAAAAGTCTCACAAAAGATAGCAAATATTTTTAAGCCATACGATGTCAAAATAGCCTTTCAGACTAATAACCTAGTGAGGTATAGCCTTAAGCACGACATTGGCGAGAAGAGAAATAAGTTTGAAAGATCGGGAGTTTATAAGATTCAGTGCAGAACGTGTGATGCAAAATATATAGGGCAGACAGGAAGATCATTCGCGATCCGGTATAAAGAACATAAAGATGCGTTCAGGTTAGGAAATTATGACAAATCAGCTGTTGCGAACCATATATATGAAACAGGCCATCCCCTTAATAGCATAGAAGACAACGTAGAAATATTGCATGTAGAAAAGAAAGGGAGGAAACTTGACTTACTAGAGGAATTCGAGATAGCTATCCATGAAAAGAAACAAAGCAATATCCTAAATGTACAAGATAACTTTAAAGAAATGAGATTTTTTAGCGGGTTTTTAGAATTATTTTAGGGCAGGCATGCGACTTAAAACTTGTAGCATGTCAATGACGGAGTTGCGAGAGGCTAACGATGGCAGACCAATGCAGTAAGGAAATGAAGCGCCCAATAGCATAGCGTTACCGCCAAGCACACGGCGGTAACCACGCCACAACACCTAGGCACGTTAGTCCACAACAGCACCCGAGCCGGCGCAGTCGACAGCATATTTGGTAGCTATGGGACGGCCATCGACCTGCGTCAACAACTTTAATGTAAGACGAGGACCCACAGTCCAATATACTTTTAATTCTTTTTTACTCTATGGACCCACCAACTATTGGTGATGGTATTTTGTCTTTTTAGTACATTTAATTTCGCGACATAGATTTTACAACCTGATGATGAGAGCATTGTCTCTCGAAACGCGTTGTTAAAATATATATAAAAATCGCGGTTGAATGCTAAATGTGATAACCAGAGATTAATTACATTGCAAATATTGAACATTACCCCAAAAAAAATGCTTTAAAGCTGACAGTGTTCAATTGAAATGACAGCAACAAGGGCGATTTTCAGCATATAATAAATGTCGATTAGACAATCACAAATTATTTAACATATTTATTAAAGAATCTTATGAAACAACTGGTAGAAAATGTAATATAGCATAGCCTCCAGAAAAAAGAATATAATTAAATTATCAATACTCAAGAAAGGCTGTGCTATATGCACTCTCATAATAGTAATTTGTACTATCTTTGTCATTTGGTGCAAAAGGGATGATCATTTTTTGTTTCATTGTATTCTTGGTTCTGATGTTCTAGCTGACATACGCTTCTTGTTCACTGTCTGTTGCTAATATAATTATCTGTAGTAATATAGTAATATTTTGAATATATATGAAACTACTGCTTATAAATAGTGTGTTTTTGTCAGTAGTAAGTACCTTTCCTGCAAATGATTTAGTTACGTAATAACTAAATGTTGCCCTGGCCATTTTGTATAGGTCCATTGTTGTAGCAACGCCATTAATGATAAAAATGATATAAGGTATTTTAATAGTCATTTTATGCTAAAGTTAGTAAATAGAATAATCTCAATAAATATAAAATGGTGTCTTGTAATATTTTCCAATTCATTTTTGACCAGAGGTACAGCTTTACTAAGAGTAATTTCTATAAATGTGTATGGTGCCATTGCACATAGGCAGCTGTCCTGGAGCATCAAGCCTCACAGAAAAAATAATTGATCATTGTGTTTAATTGGCTTATCACATAATATTAAAGACAATTTTTTTTAATCCATTGTGAGTAAGATGGATGTCTTCATGTTGGAGTACAGATGATGTTTCTGGAGACAGCACCCTGAGAATATTTAGCCACTTCTTTTAACAAACATAAAAGAGTATTTAAGGAAACATTTCATTCAATTATCAGACTATTCTCTTTCTAAAAAAAACTTACACGATAGATAACTGGGGCCCAACGTGGGGATCGATGTTCCAGAAAATTTATGTATGTGAAAAGAATACATTATTAAGATAAGAAAATTAACGCTTGTATATATAATCTGTTTCAAGTGTATGAGGATTATTACTTTCGATGTTAAGAGAAACCGAAGACCTGGAACCCACCACAGATTTGAATAAGAATAGAACTGATAGTAAAACCGAAGGTAAGGGCTGCTGAAAATATCTCTTACTTTCGTGTTTTGTGTAGTTTGCCAGTATTCATGGTTCATACCGTTTGATAGTGTTTTGCAAACAGTAATTCAGGTAGGCAAGAAAATTTATATTTGCTGTATATTTTGTGTAGAATTAGAAATTTTAGATTTTGTTATTATTATTTTTGGGGTGAAAAAATAATGTATCGTTCAGAGTCCATGATATTATGTAGTAAGACTAGGAGAGAAGTTGATACGGAAACAGATTCACAAGAGAATAGTGATAACGAATTGGAGGAAAGCCCCATGAGATTTACATCCAATAGAAATATGCAAGAAAATATTTGGGGTCATGAAGTAGAGACTGCACATCAGCGTACAGAGATAGAGTGTAACGTTGACAGTAGCTTGTTGCCAACTGTTGCGGGTGAAACAGCCGTGCCTGCAAATAAGCAAACAGTTCCGCGCGTGGCGCAGGGTTATGACACCGTAACTGCAATCCTAATGAAGTTAGATGAGAAACAACCGGAAGAGAGAGATAAAGAGAGGGAAAGAATACAGTTACTGATGTGGAAACAGCAGGAGGAGAGAGAAAGAGAGAGGGAAAGAATATAGTTAGAAAGGGAGAGACAGCAGGAACAGAGAGAGAGAGGAAAGGAAAAATGAGAGCGAAAACAGAATATATGAACAGCTTCAAAGTTTAGAAGTCATGAAAGCAGACAGGAAGTTTGAAACAAGTGTGCCAAGCATTGCCATATTTGGTAGCTAGTCTAAGAACAGATGCACAAATTTGCAGATAGAGCAGAATAGCGTGAGGGAAGATATTAAGAACATAGCCTAGAGGGTAGAAAATATAGAGATAGTAAACGAGGAAAGAATACAGAATTGCCTAGCAGAACATACTGAAAAGGTCGTAGAAAAAGTAGAAAAATGGATAGATAACAAAGAGAAACAGATAGACGATAAAATACAGACAGAAGTGACATGCGCAATTGATGCAGTTCACTCGGTTAGTCAGATTAATCAGTCAGAACAGGAAAGAGTAGATAACATGAGAATGGAGGAAAAAAATGTGTGTGAAATCATATGGGACTTAACTGCAAAGGTCATCTGTCTCTAAGCTTACACACTACTTAACTCAAATTATCCTAAGGACAAACACACACACACCCATGCCCGAGGGAGGATTCGAACCTCTGCCTGGACAAGCCACACAGTCCATGACTGCAGCGCCTTAGAATGGCGGACAATTATATACCTGCTTCTCATGCTTCACACGAAAATCCGACGTTCTCTGCCACCTATAATACGATTTGGGTTGCAGGCAGGAACATGTTGTCCTAACTGTGAGCAGTTGAATGGTTGAGGGGCTGTGCCTACTGGGTCTTCAATGATGATGGAGGAAAGTTTAACTAAACACCACCAGTTTCAAACCTTCTCCATCGATAAGAAAAATATTCACCCAGTTGTATTCATAAAGAGTTTTCGAAACATACTGCCCAGAGCATGGACCGAGAAACAAAAGATCTAAATCATTGTTTCGCACATAGTAGGAGATGTTTCTCTATGGGCGACAGATGCAGCTGAAACTAGCTACGCCTGTGAACAATTTGAGAAATTATTTCTAAATAAGTACTGGTCGCCTTGTATTCAGGAAAGACTTAGAAAATAAGTATACAGTCCAGAAGCATGTAGTCCTAAACAAGGAAGCCTAAGAAAGTATTTCGAAAAAAAATATTAAGAAAACGCGATATTGGGATGAACCGATCTCAAATCTTGATGTGATCAGGTTATAAAAACCAGACTTCCACCCAATATTAGAGAGGAACTAATCCATGTACAAGACAGTGATTTAGATAACTTCTTGTCTGTCGTGGATTCAATAGACTAACTTCAGGAAGACTTAAAGTTTCAAAGTAGCAATGGAAATGGTTAAGAGTATAAAGAAAAGAACAATAATAGACAAAATGGTTGGAATAATTGTAGGAATTGTTCTAATGGACGAAACCGCAATGGTAAACCTATGAACGGAAATTAGTCATTTAATAGTCATCCAAATGATGACAAATATAGTAACAATAGACTGGTTTGGGGAAACAGTTCACCTCAATACAGACGAAAACGAAGATATGAGGAAAGATTTGGCCCACGAGATGGCAATCAACAGCAGATGTGAGACGCAGGGCCACAGGGGAAGAATGTGTTTGCAATTCCCTAGTATCCAAAACAGGACATCAGAATAACCCCAAAAGATACTCGAACAATAGCAATAGTAGAAACGAACATAGTCAAACAGGTAATTCAAACAACCCGGCTTGGCAGAACCAGAATCAAAGTGTGAGAATAGTTGATATTGTTGGCCGTGGGACGGAAGGAGAGCTCACAAGAGACTTGAGAGAAACAGGATGTAATTAATATGTTAAGATATAACGATGGTGTTGGAATGAAGGAACAACTTTTGTCTGAGAATAAGAGATGTAACGAAGTAGATACAGGCAGTGGTTCAGGTTAAAGTTCTTAGTATACCGGTCAATATCTCAATTGATACAGGAGCTAACGTTAATGTGATTAGTTATGATTTCAACAGGAAATTGTGCAAATTGCTTTAAGTGCCAGTGTTGCCAGTTCAGAATTGCAAAGTGTCAGGTGCCAATGGTGCCCAAGCACAGGTAGTGAAGAGCCAGGTACAGGTGGACGTATTTATGGGAAATGGAGCATTAAATTGCACATTCCTAGTTGTAAAGGGATTGAGAGTCGCCTGTATTCTGCGTTGGGAGATTTTGAGGGGAAGGAATGCCTATATGGACCTCTCTCAAGGTATTTGCAATTCAGAGTGAAACTGGAATTGCTGCGCACAAATGCTATACATTGCAAATATTGTCAGAATGTTAAAGTCAAATATAACCTGCCAAAAATACTGTATATGCAGCAGTCCTTTGAGGGGTGAGATTATATCCATCACAGTGGAGAGAATGTTAATACCACAAAGTCCTGTCAACCAATAAACAAATAAAGTACAGAAATCCACATATCTGGCACCAGAGTAGCAATTACAATTATCTCAGCTATTAAAGGAACATATAGAAGTATTCTCTGAGTGACCAGGGGGTCATCAGAGGTAATACATATCATATTGATGTTTATGGTAAAAAGATAAAGGAGGATCTGTGACCACCAATCACTAAGTTTCTTGTTAACATGTAAATTGTTACACACACTCTTAGCGAGATGGGCTTTAGCGTTGCAAGAGTATTGCTTCCACATTGTATATATTAACAGAAATGATAACATAATTGCTGATCCCTTGTCGAGGTTTACACAAAGTATGTCTGAAAATGCAGAACTTATCGAATAAGCATCAGAGTATAAAGTACTGTTAGTTAAGATCAAACATACAAACATAATTTTCTTGACATGTGTAAACATATGTCAGAATTGCAAACTGCTGACTGTAAGTGGAAAAACGTTGTTCAAATGGTCACTGAGAATCCGAATTCGGAATTAGCCAAGCAATTTAAGATAAAAGATGGCATTTTGTACCATAAACCTAAGAAATAGGAAGAACAGTGGTGTGTATGTATTCTAGAAACTTGTTTACGAGACTTTATCTGGTATACCCATAAAACTTGGGGGCATTTTGGCGTAAATAAGACTATTGCTAAAATAGAACGGTGTTACTATTACCCAAATTTAGGCAGGTATGTTCACCGAATTTTGAGAACATGCCTCATATGTCAGAAAACAAACTGAGCAACCATTCAACAAGAAACGAATTACATGCAACCATACCAACACACTCATTACAACTATTTTCTTCGGATTTAACTGGACCACTCCCCACAGCACGAGGAGAGTGCAAATATATATTGGCAGTTTACGATGTGTTTTTCTAAGTATCTAAAGATGTATCGGCTCAAATGTTCTACAACTACAGTCATTGTTAGCAGGATAGAAAAAGATTATATACCCATAATAGGTAAGCCAGAAGCTGTCATTTCAGATAATTCTGTGTATTTTACTGGTTACAAGTGGAAAAAATGTTTGAGAAACCATAGTATAAAACAAATACTGATAGCTAGGTTCTATGTAGAAGCCAGTCTGGTGGAACACATATTCAAAGAGTTTATCAGATTCATGCGGACATAAGTGCCAAATAAGCATACAAAATGGACTGAATATGTAGCCCTATATGAGAGTGTATTTAACCATTTATCACATTCTGCCACCCAATGCACGCCAGCAGAATTGATGATGTCTGAGGATAGAAGTGACGGGTGGGTAATAATTTCATTCCCAAAGTTAAACTGTTGACAGCTGTTTAGAGAAGAGAAGATCAGCAAGGCTTTGACCTATCTTAAAAATGTGCTGAAATTAGGAAACAGAAGTACGACAAACAGTTAAGAAAAGTACAAGAGTTTGAAGTAGGAGAGATGGTACTGCTAAGGAACCACCTGAAGGGTTCTCTCATAAATAAAAGAAATAAGAAGTGGCAATTATTGTATAGTGAGCTGTATGTCATTGAAAGGATACTGTATGGATGTAGTTATTTTCTAAATGATCCTGAGAATCAGAAACCAGTGGGTTTACACCCATATAAGGACTTAAGAAAATTTTGTAAAAAATATGTGTGGCTTAATATGTGGGCTTAATAAGTATTTCTTTTCATTAATGAATTTTCACTTTATTTGTAGTCAAGATTTTTTCCTAGTATGTAGTAAAAGTTTTATGCACTTCATGTCATAATACAATTCGTTAGAAATATGTAACGACAAAAGCAATTATATATGTAGAATTTTGAAAGGGGCTAAAGAATTTGTTAATTGGTCGTGAGCATAGTACACCTAATGGTACAGGCCATGAATCAACGAAAAAACAGATCAATAGGTAGAAACCAGGTAGTTTTATCTACCGAACTAAGATATGTTCACATTTTGAATGAATTGGACTGTCAAGTACAGTGATTTATAAAATCACAGAAACAGAGACATTTTCATGAGTCCTGTATTCAATATATATATATATATATATATATATATATATATATATATATATATGACACTGTTCAAATGCACAGTTTGTCCTATGTTAACTTTAGATTCACACAATTGTGCCCAGGGTATATATATATATATATATATATATATATATATATATATATATATATATATATATATATATATATATATATATATATACCCTGGGCACAATTGTGTGAATCTAAAGTTAACATAGGACAAACTGTGCATTTGAACAGTGTCATACAGCAATACGAGATGGAAATATAAACTGCAACAAAAGTGTGACGAACTGTACGTGAACAGTGCCATACAGTGGACTTCGTATATATTAGCATGTGAACGATTAATTCGTACACAAACCGACATAAACTGGTGCTGGAAGAAACAATAAAATCCGCAGGAATAAACATCTATTTACCTACAATGAACTGCTGCTGCTGTTGTTCTTGCATTTCATGAAATTTTGCCGTGGAGCGGTGGCGGAGAACGTCTGAAAGGAGGATAGAACACGACGCATGTACGGTACGCGGTTGTGTGCAGACCGTCGCTGTCGCGTGTCAGCTGATCACTCGCCTTGGTGACGTCACAACCTGCAGTACACGTTGTCGGGGCGCAATCTGGCGCACAGTCCCTCATCACTTCACCAGATTACTGCAGAAGAAGGCTAACAATGAACATTATAAATTTTGTAAAAAACATTAACTATGAACTGAGTTGAAATCATTGTATTTGTATTTATGTCTTCAAATGTTGAATAAGAGTACAGTCTTATAGCTCTGCCCTGGTTTTCCATCGGTTTCCCAGTGGCTTTTCCCCAAATGGGGGAACATGAAGCAAATTATTCTGAGGAAAGATAGTAAAAAGACTGCAAGGAAGTACCTGTATTATCACAACTATTGAAATCACATGTTTCTGTAGTCACCTGTTTCAACACACACAAACTTAAAGTCTATTAATACCATGATTAAATCAAATTCATCTACTGTCGCCTGTTTGTATCTGGACATCATAAACTGAAATATGATATTGTGGATTACCATTTACAAGACTGTATGTAACTATGAAAATGGTATTCCAGGGAGCTTTACAATTATCTGTAGTAATACTAGTAATATTTTGAATATATAAGTAACTACTGCTTATAAAACGTGTGTTTTTGTCAGTAGCCAGTACCTTTCCTGCACATGATTTAGTTATGTAATAATTAAATGTTTCCCTGGCCATTTTGTATAGGCTTAATGTTGTAGCGACGCCATTAATGATAAAAATGATATAAGCTATTCTAATAGTTATAATCTTAATAAATACAAAATGATGTCTTGTAATATTTTCCAATTCACTTTTGGGCAGAGGTACTGTTTTATTAAGAGTAATTTCTATATATGTGTATGCTGCGTTTGCACATAGGCAGCTATCCTGGAGCCTCAAGCCGCAAGCCTCATGGAATAAATATTTAAGCATAGTGCTTAATAGGCTTATTACATAATATTGCAGAAAGATTTTTTCCTTAATCCATCATAAGACGGATATCGTCACATTGGAATACGTATGATATTTCTGGCGATAGCTACCTAACAAAATTTAGCTGTGGCTTTCAACAAACATAAAAGAGTATTTAACACGTTTCATTCAATTATCAGAATATTCCCTTTCAAAAAAAAGGTTACATGATGATAGTTGAAAAATAATTAACTATACATAAAGATAATAAAGAGAAAGAAATGTATCAAATACACTGTAATGGCATAAAACAGTATAAGGAATTACACTGTAAGATATGAAAAAAATATGTTAATTTAATAAATTTTCATGCGAGTAAAGTATATTCTAATATACAAACTGAAAACCCTACAGCATTTGATCCGGTTATTACTGAACAAGAAGTCTTCGAAATAAAGCACATATAATAAAAAACTATCGTACAGGGAGCGAAAGGCTATTTACAATTTGTACAGAAACCAGATGGCAGTTATAAGAGTTGAGGGCATGAAAGGGAAGCAGTGGTTTGGAAGGGAGTGAGAAGGGTTGTAGCCTATCCCCAATGTTATTCAATCTGTATATTGAGCAAGCAGTAAAGGAAACAAAAGAAAAATTCAGAGTAGGAATTAAAATTCATGGAGAAGAAATAAAAACTTTGAGGTGCGCCGATGACATGGTAATTCTGTCAGAGACAGCAAAGGACTTGGAAAAGCAGTTGAATGGAAAGGACAGTGTCTTGCGAGAAGGATATAAGATGAACGTCAGCAAAAGCAAAATGAGGATAATGGAATGTAGTCGAATTAAATCGGGTGATGTTGCCAGAATTAGATTAGGAAATGAGACACTTAAAGTAGTAAAGGAGTTTTGCTATTTGGGGAGCAAAATAACTGATGATGGTCGAAGTAGAGAGGATATAAAATGTAGATTGGCAATGGCGAGGGTAGCGT
Source organism: Schistocerca nitens (assembly GCF_023898315.1). Taxonomy (NCBI): domain Eukaryota; kingdom Metazoa; phylum Arthropoda; class Insecta; order Orthoptera; family Acrididae; genus Schistocerca; species Schistocerca nitens. Next base: position 510,641,507 of record NC_064615.1, read on the forward strand.
TTCTGAAGAAGAGAAATTTGTTAACTTCGAGTATAGATTTAAGTGTCAGGAAGTCGTTTCTGAAAGTATTTGTATGGAGTATAGCCATGTATGGAAGTGAAATGTGGACGATAAATAGTTTAGATAAGAAGAGAATAGAAGCTTTAGAAATGTGGTGCTACAGAAGAATGCTGAAGATTAGATGGGTAGATAACATAACAAATGAGGAGGTATTGAATAGAATTAGGGAGAAGAGGAGTTTGTGGCAAAACTTGACTAGAAGAAGGGATCGGTTGGTAGGACATGTTCTGAGGCATCAAGGGATCACCAATGTAGTATTGGAGGATGGCGTGGAGGGTAAAAATCGTAGAGGGAAACCAAGAGATGCATACACTAGACGGATTCAGAAGGATGTAAGTTGCAGTAGGCACTGGGAGATGAAGAAGCTTGCACAGGATAGAGTAGCATGGAGAGCTGCATCAAACCGGTCTCTGGACTGAAGACCACAAAAACAACAATGAAAAAACATTCTACACTTCCTTTTTTGTAATCAGTTAGATTAGTTTAACTAAGTTGATTAATCTTGTCTTTAAAATGTGACTTTGTGGCATAGTTACTGAGTGTGTTAGAAGACTTGTGTATTCAAGTTTTGTTACAAGATTGGTTAACTAATTATCTAAATATTGTTTTATAACTGCATCATAACCACTTATAGGATCTTTTAAATCTGCTAGTCTTCTACCTTTAAAATCAATTTATTGTGCAGTTATTTTAAAAATATTACATAATACCTTATGAAATTGTTTAATTGAACTTTTATTTTTGGATCAATTTTTGCTTCTAATGCAATTTTGTAAGTTTTATAAGTTTATTTTTTAATATTCATACCACGTTTAGGCTCATGTAGTTTTTTTCTAAAAATGTCCACTTAATAAATTTAAAGATTATTAGAGTTATAATTATCTGGCAACAGTTTTAAAACAAATAGACATAAATGACCACAAATTACTTCATTAAAATTTTGAATTCGTTGTCCATTATAATACAACTCACATGAAAAATGATATTTAACCGATTCTTCAGGAATATTTCCACCAAATTAATCAAATACAAATCTTTCATTTTTATTGTAACAAAACCAGTGAGTACCAACACGATCAGGTGTATCGATATTTACAGTTGCAGATTCAATATTATTTGGTTTATCGCTTAATTCATCAATCATGAACACACCACAAAATTACTTGATTATTAATTCCTTAGCAAGTTATTCTATATCAAAGTTACTTAATATATTTGGATAGAAATCGATTATTCCTTGACTTTTTTTTTACTTTTTTGGTTCCAGCGTCTGCTTTCTTTTCCACTGCCGAAATTTGTCTTTTTTGTTCTTCTAATTGTTTTCATCTTTCTTTTTATTAATTACTGTATTTGCAATGGCTGTAGAATCGGCAGATAGTGAACCAATTGTTGCTAGATATAGTAATATGGCCAATAGTAATGGTAAAAATATATCCTCATGTTTTGTTAATCTGGTACCTTTTTTTCTTTTTTGTTAGATATTCAAGAATCTTTTTTACAACAGGAATACCTAGTGTAATAATTAGATTACCATCTGTTTTTGTCATTTTGTCTCATTATATTTTTTGTGCATCAGTTAAAATATTATTGATAGTATTTAATAGCTCATCATTTAATTTAATTTTAATTGATTTGGGTTTTGTTTTACCACCAGATAGCAAAGTATAATCAGTGCTGAAGTGTTGGGAACATTCATATTTTACTCTTTGATGTGTTATATGTATGGTAGTTTATGTTTTCTCCTTGATCTTCGTTATGTACATCGTTGAATAAATGGTCTCTAAAAATGAGTGTTCCTGGAAATATGGTGTATTGCATATTTGATTAAAGGGTCAACTTTATAATCTCACAGAGGACTAATTAGAGTCAGTATCTAATAGGTTTTGGGCCCAGGAAAGATTAGTGAACTATCCATACCAAAGAAATAAACTGATAAATTAAGGTTATATAATTTTCGTGTGTGTTCAACGTGTTGCTATCGTATTTTTTGCAGAGAAACTTTCAAGATTTATTTGTTTAACTATCTGAACGTATTCAAGGTGGCTTTGGGTGGACAATCACTGTTTAATTTTGAAAAGTTGACCGGTATGACAAACTACAATGACTGGAAATTCACGATGGAAATGTACCTGAAACATGAGGGACTATGGGACACAATTGCTGGCACTGACGAAGATGAGAAGAATGTACAGAAACCATTATCAAAATTATGTTTATCTGTAAATTAACCTGTGTATCCAAAATTTGGTGGCGCAACGACTGCTAAAGAAGCATGGCAAAATTTAGAATCTGCATTTGAAGATAAGAGTTTATCTAGTTATATTGGGCTGTTACAATGCTTAATGAATGTACGATTGGCTTCTGAGAAAAATATGGAGGCGTATTTGTCGAAAATTATGTCACTTTGTAACGTCCTTTAGCAAAAGACGTATTGTGTAGTAAAGAGAAAATATTGTGTATCCTATTTTGTTATTGTATGGAATTATGTATTTTTTTTATTATTATTTATTTTAGATAATATCTGTGTCGGCGAGTACTGAAACCGCACAGACGATAAATATCAGCAAAGATGTGAATATACTACTAGTATAAATAATACAGAACGAACATTAATTTCTCTGTCTTCTTCTTGGAGTTGTACGAGTAAGATAGCCTGTGACGTTGCAGTAAATGCTAACGTAGTCTTCTTTTGTCATGGTCGATAAATGTACGCCATTACGTACTCATTGTAAAAGGTGTGTATTAGTTAACATATTTGAATGTTTTGAATAGAGTTATTTAATGAAACCTTGCATTATTATTTGTAGTAGCTTGCTTGGAATATTATCCCATCCTTTTGAGATATTTTCAGTTATTTAAATATTATCCGTGGTGCAGAGCTGCGCTACGAACGAACGAGCCGCTGCCGCGGCGCATTCAAACTGCATAAAAAGAAATCGATCATACCGCAAAGATGCGGGAAGGTAATAGTGAAATAAAATCATCTCTTTCAGCTTCCGGACTTGCAGAGCAGAGCAGCAGATTTTATTATGTGTTTTGCAGGTTGACGCGGGCTGCTGATAATATATTACTAACAGTACAAAAAAGATAATTTACATTCGTAACATAATAGGAATTTCGCTTTGCTTAGTTCTTGTCTGGCAATCCTTATAGTGAAAACGTATTTTTCTCCGACAATAGTCTCATGTTCTTGTGCTAGTCGTGGTAATTATTGGTGTTTTACTCTTAACAAAAATCCACTGCAAAATTATTTTGATGATGAACAATCTTTGCGAACTGTAACATAAATATATCATAACAAAATAATTTTTCATTTTCAATGACTATAAAGTAGGGAAGATATGTTGACTTTTATAGTGAGTTACAGTAACGAAAAATGTTCCTTTAATAGAAAGCCAGATACAGAACAATAAGAACCCAATATATTCTGTTTCATGGACCTTGCCGTTGGTGGGGAGGCTTGCGTGCCTCATCGATACAGATAGCCGTACCGTAGGTACAACCACAACGGAGGGGTATCTGTTGAGAGGCCAGACAAACGTGTGGTTCCTGAAGAGGGGCAGCAGCCTTTTCAGTAGCTGCAAGGGCAACAGTCTGGATGATTGACTGATCTGGCCTTGTAACAATAACCAAAACGGCCTTGCTGTGCTGGTACTGCGAACGGCTGAAAGCAAGGGGAAACTACGGCCGTAATTTTTCCCGAGGGCATGCAGCTTTACTGTATGATTAAATGATGATGGCGTCCTCTTGGGTAAAATATTCCGGAGGTAAAATAGTCCCCCATTCGGATCTCCGGGCGGGGACTACTCAAGAGGATGTCGTTATCAGGAGAAAGAAAACTGGCGTTCTACGGATCGGAGCGTGGAATGTCAGGTCCCTTAATCGGGCAGGTAGGTTAGAAAATTTGAAAAGGGAAATGGATAGGTTAAAGTTAGATATAGTGGGAATCAGTGAAGTTCGGTGGCAGGAGGAACAAGACTTCTGGTCAGGTGACTACAGGGTTATAAACACAAAGTCAAATAGGGGTAATGCAGGAGTAGGTTTAATAATGAATAGGAAAATAGGAACGCGGGTAAGCTACTACAAACAGCTTAGTGAACGCATTATTGTGGCCAAGATAGATACGAAGCCCACACCTACTACAGTAGTACAAGTTTATATGCCAACTAGCTCTGCAGATGACGAAGAAATTGAAGAAATGTATGATGAAATAAAAGAAATTATTCAGATTGTGAAGGGAGACGAAAATTTAATAGTTATGGGTGACTGGAATTCCAGTGTAGGAAAAGGGAGAGAAGGAAACATAGTAGGTGAATATGGATTGGGGCTAAGAAATGAAAGAGGAAGCCGCCTGGTAGAATTTTGCACAGAGCACAATTTAATCATAGCTAACACTTGGTTTAAGAATCATGATAGAAGGTTGTATACATGGAAGAACCCTGGAGATACTAAAAGGTATCAGATTGATTATATAATGGTAAGACAGAGATTTAGGAACCAGGTTTTAAATTGTAAGACATTTCCAGGGGCAGATGTGGACTCTGACCACAATCTATTGGTTATGACCTGTAGATTAAAACTGAAGAAACTGCAAAAAGGTGGGAATTTAAGGAGATGGGACCTGGATAAACTGAAAGAACCAGAGGTTGTACAGAGTTTCAGGGAGAGCATAAGGGAACAATTGACAGGAATGGGGGAAAGAAATACAGTAGAAGAAGAATGGGTAGCTTTGAGGGATGAAGTAGTGAAGGCAGCAGAGGATCAAGTAGGTAAAAAGACTAGGGCTAGTAGAAATCCTTGGGTAACAGAAGAAATATTGAATTTAATTGATGAAAGGAGAAAATATAAAAATGCAGTAAATGAAGCAGGCAAAAAGGAATACAAACGTCTCAAAAATGAGATCGACAGGAAGTGCAAAATGGCTAAGCAGGGATGGCTAGAGGACAAATGTAAGGATGTAGAGGCTTATCTTACTAGGGGTAAGATAGATACTGCCTACAGGAAAATTAAAGAGACCTTTGGAGATAAGAGAACCACTTGTATGAACATCAAGAGCTCAGATGGAAACCCAGTTCTAAGCAAAGAAGGGAAAGCAGAAAGGTGGAAGGAGTATATAGAGGGTCTATACAAGGGTGATGTACTTGAGGACAATATTATGGAAATGGAAGAGGATGTAGATGAAGATGAAATGGGAGATACGATACTGCGTGAAGAGTTTGACAGAGCACTGAAAGACCTGAGTCGAAACAAGGCCCCGGGAGTAGACAACATTCCATTGGAACTACTGACGGCCTTGGGAGAGCCAGTCCTGACAAAACTCTACCATCTGGTGAGCAAGATGTATGAAACAGGCGAAATACCCTCAGACTTCAAGAAGAATATAATAATTCCAATCCCAAAGAAAGCAGGTGTTGACAGATGTGAAAATTACCGAACAATCAGTTTAATAAGCCACAGCTGCAAAATACTAACACGAATTCTTTACAGACGAATGGAAAAACTAGTAGAAGCCGACCTCGGGGAAGATCAGTTTGGATTCCGTAGAAATACTGGGACACGTGAGGCAATACTGACCTTACGACTTATCTTAGAAGAAAGATTAAGGAAAGGCAAACCTACGTTTCTAGCATTTGTAGACTTAGAGAAAGCTTTTGACAATGTTGACTGGAATACTCTCTTTCAAATTCTAAATGTGGCAGGGGTAAAATACAGGGAGCGAAAGGCTATTTACAATTTGTACAGAAACCAGATGGCAGTTATAAGAGTCGAGGGACATGAAAGGGAAGCAGTGGTTGGGAAGGGAGTAAGACAGGGTTGTAGCCTCTCCCCGATGTTATTCAATCTGTATATTGAGCAAGCAGTAAAGGAAACAAAAGAAAAATTCGGAGTAGGTATTAAAATCCATGGAGAAGAAATAAAAACTTTGAGGTTCGCCGATGACATTGTAATTCTGTCAGAGACAGCAAAGGACTTGGAAGAGCAGTTGAATGGAATGGATGGTGTCTTGAAGGGAGGATATAAGATGAACATCAACAAAAGCAAAACGAGGATAATGGAATGTAGTCGAATTAAGTCGGGTGATGTTGAGGGTATTAGATTAGGAAATGAGACACTTAAAGTAGTAAAGGAGTTTTGCTATTTGGGGAGCAAAATAACTGATGATGGTCGAAGTAGAGAGGATATAAAATGTAGACTGGCAATGGCAAGGAAAGCGTTTCTGAAGAAGAGAAATTTGTTAACATCGAGTATAGATTTAAGTGTCAGGAAGTCTTTTCTGAAAGTATTTGTATGGAGTGTAGCCATGTATGGAAGTGAAACATGGACGATAAATAGTTTGGACAAGAAGAGAATAGAAGCTTTCGAAATGTGGTGCTACAGAAGAATGCTGAAGATTAAATGGGTAGATCACATAACTAATGAGGAGGTACTGAACAGGATTGGGGAGAAGAGGAGTTTGTGGCACAACTTGACCAGAAGAAGGGATCGGTTGGTAGGACATGTTCTGAGGCATCAAGGGATCACCAATTTAGTATTGGAGGGCAGCGTGGAGGGTAAAAATCGTAGGGGGAGACCAAGAGATGCATACACTAAGCAGATTCAGAAGGATGTAGGTTGCAGTAGGTACTGGGAGATGAAGAAGCTTGCACAGGATAGAGTAGCATGGAGAGCTGCATCAAACCAGTCTCAGGACTGAAGACCACAACAACAACATAAAGAAATTCATGGCACAGCATTAATAAAAGGTATTTCGCGGCTCTTTTCGTATATGCGTTGTTACGCAAATAATAATAATAAAACAAAGCAAAATAAGAGAAAAGAGTTTTTACGAAAAGCGAAACTGTCGCGAAAACTTGCTCAACAAATTCGAAGTATTGGTAAGAAAATGGACGATGATTTCGTAGCGGTAATTACGCTAAGTGGACTCCCAGCAGATTTCCAACCCTTGATTACGACAATTGAGAATTCGGTGTCAAGATTACTAGTGATTTAGTTAGTCAGCGATTAATTCAAGAATCGACGAAACGTCAGTTTGCATCCACAAGTGAGACCACAGATTCGGCGCTGGGTAGCTAGTAAGCAGGACAGTAAACACCAGAAAACGAATATCCAACGTGATGTGCGAAATATCAAGCCTTTTAAGCGCTATAAATGTCAGAAACCTGGTCACAAGGTGAATGAGTGTAGAACAAAGAAGAAACCAAATAAATTTTCAAATTCTGCGAATGCAGTGAAAACTGAAAACGAAACTGTGTTAATAGCTCTAACTGCATCTTCGCATCATAGTGATAGTTGATATGTGGATCCCATGTGTTCACGACATATGACGAATCAAAGAGACTCGTTCAACACTTTCCAATCGACCACAGCTGCTAAAGTGACAGTAGCAGATAATAGCAATCTTCAGGCTATTGGAGAAGGCGATGTTCATCATAGAGTTAATTGTGACGACAAGAATAAACAGATAACTGCTAATGACGTTGCGTATGTTCCAAACCTTGCATACAACCTACTGTCGGTTAGTCAGTTGACAAGACATGGATTGTGTGTATTGTTTGACAATGTGCAGTGCGATGTATACAATAAAAGTGATGTAATTGTTTCTGGAATATCAGTAGCAACTGCAACTCAAATAAATGGTATGTATCGATTAGATGAAGTGCATCATTACGCAAATGTTGTAGAAATTGACAGTTATCAATTGTGGCATCGAAGATTGAGACATTTGAATTGTGTAAGCATGTATTTATTAAAAGAAAAAATGGCTGATGGACTGAACTGGACGAACGTCAATTTAGATCCGTGTATTCCCTGCATAAAAGGTAAACAGTCTTGACAACCTTTTCCTAAAACATCAAGTAGGAGAGTAAAAGATCTACTTGACATTGTGCATTCTGATGTTTGTGGACCAATCAGCATGGCTTCATGAGGAGGATCACGATATCTTCTCACTTTTATGGATGATCTGTCAAGGAAATCATTTGGTTATATGCTAAAATCAACAACAGAAATCTGTGACACATTCATCGAATTCAAAGCATGAGTAGAAAATGAAACTGGTCGAAAAATCAAAATACTTCGAACAGACAATGGAAAAGGGTTCTTCAATCAGCGCATGAAGTTATTTTTAAAGACGAATGGAATTCAACATGAAATAACAAATCCCTACACGCCAGAACAGAATGATGTTGCAGAACGCATAAATCGGACAGTCACTGAAAAAGCAAGGTCAATGTTAACATATGCAGGTCTAAGTAAGAAATTTTGGGCTGAAGCTGCAAACACAGCAATTCATTCGAAGAATCGATCTCCAACAAAAGCTGTTAAGAATGTCACTCCTGAAGAATTATGGAGTGGTCGTCGGATAAATTTGAGTCTTTAACGAATCTTTGGATGTCGAGCATTTGTACATATACCAAAAGAAAAAAGGACGAAATTAGAAGACAAATCTAAGGAACTTATCTTTGTTGGATATTGCGAAGAGTCTAAAGCATATCGTCTGATTGATCCAAATTCACCAAAGACAATTGTGAAAGCCCGTGATGTGCAATTCATTGAAAACTCAAAGTGCATTTGTCGTAAGAGTATTCCAAACAATAACCCAATTGACGATAATCGTATAGGCAGTCGTCAACTAGTGCCAGCACCTAACATCATTGAAGAGGCAACTGAACTGACACAACGTGCTGAAGTTGACAGAAATGCAGTTTATCTTGAATTAGCACAAAGTGACACTGAGAAAACAGTAAATAGCATGTACATAGTCACACGGAAGTTGCGCAGCCAGAAATGCATCCAGAAATTATAAAATCATCATGTGTAAGAAAACCAAATACTAAATATTTTAATGATCATTTTCCTTGTCTTGCTTGTATTTCTGAATCAAATTCGTATGAAGAAGAATGAATTGTGATGACTGTGAAAATTGGAAGGAAGCCTTAGATAATGAATATAAATCTTTACTTGAAAATGAGACATGGATTTTGACTGATTTACCACCAGGCAAGAAGGTAATTAATTCGAAATGGGTATTCAAGGTGAAAGAAACGTCAAATGGTGAAATTGAACGTTATAAGGCTCGTTTTGTAGCGAAAGGTTAATCCAAAATACCAGGAATAGACTTTGATGAAACGTTCTCGCCTGTTGTTCGTCGGTCTTCACTTCGCATCCTGTTAGCTTTATCAGCTGAATTTGATCTTGACATTGCACATATGGATGTTCAAACTGCGTTCCTATATGATGATCTTGATGAAGAAGTTTAGATTCGGCAACTTACAGGCTACGTGAAGAAGGGGAGGAGATGAAGGTTTGCAAGCCAAAGAAGGTAATTTATGGTCTAAAACAGGCGTCACGCGTTATGAATATGAAATTAGATGTGACATTACATAAAATGAACCTAAAGAAGTCAGAATATGATTCTAGCATTTACTTCAGAATTGAGAAACAAAATATAGTCATTATAGTTGTTTATGTAGACGACTTGATCATTTTCTCTAATAGAAATAATAGGTGGAAGAAAGAATTGAAGAAAGGGTTAATGAATCATTTTAAGATGAAAGATCTTGGTGAACTTAGTTGGTGTCTTGACATGAGAATAAAATGAAACAGGAAACAAGGGACGATTAGTATTGATCAAAGCAAATATGCAGCAAACATACTCAAGAAATTTGGTATGGAACATTGGAATCCAGACCAAGCGAGGTGGCGCAGTGGTAGCATACTGGACTCGCATTCGGGAGGATGACGGTTCAATCCTGCGTCCGGCCATCCTGATTTAGGTTTCCCATGATTTCCCTAAATCGCTCCAGGCAAACGCTGGGATAGTTCCTTTGAAAGGGCACGGCCGACTTCCTTCCCCATCCTTCCCTAATCTGATGAGACCAATGACCTCGCTGTTTGGTCTCTTCCCTCAAACAATCCAATCCTTGTAATCCAGTTGTATATCCATTTGAACCTGGTTCAAAGCTGCAAAAAAGTGAAAATAAATGGACAGATGAGGAAAAACCTTGTGTTATATTGCATTCCTTATCAGCAAGCTGTAGTATCACTACTGTATTTAGCTCAAAGCACAAGACTGGACATTGCATATGCTGTGAGGGTTCTGAGCAGATTCAATTCTAATTATCAGAAAATCCACTGGGAAGCGGTCAAACGAATTATGCAATACATTAAAGGCACATTCAATGTAGGACTAACTTTCCGAAAAAGTGGAACAACTGAAATTGAAGGTTTCTGTGATGCTGATTATGTATCTGACCTCCATCAGTGGCTATCAACGACCGGCTATATCTTCAAGTTAGCCGGGACAGCAGTTTCCTGGACTTCAAAACGACAACAAACCGTCGCTCTATCAACTACAGAAGCTGAGTATATGGCTCTATCAGCAGCAGCGCAAGAAGCGGTATACCTTCAAGGATTGCTTCGTGAATTGTGTGTTACCTATGGGTAAACCAGTAAGTGTATGCTGTGATAATAGAGGTGCCATTGCACTGAGTCACAATGGTGTGCATCACGCTCCAACAAAACACATTGATGTGAGGCACCACTATATTCGTGATTTAATTAAAACCGGAAAATTCAGTGTGAAACCTGGAAGTACCGATAAGCAGCAAGCAGATTTTTTGACAAAGGCACTGCCTAAAGGTAAACATCAGTGGTGCTGTCAAGCTGTGGGACTTTCAGAGTTCGCGAATTGACATCTCAATAACTTGTGGGGGTTTTGGAAACATTCATATTTTACTCTTTGATGTGTTATATGTATGTTAGTTTATGTTGTCTCCTTTATCTTCGTTATGTACATCGTTGAATAAATGATCTCTAAAAATGTGTGTTCCTGGCAATATGGTGTATTGCATATTTGATTAAAAGGTCAACTTTATAATCTCACAGAGGACTAATTAGAGTCAATATGTAATATGAAGGTATTTATTTACAAAGATAAACGGTAATTAATATTTTTAAAACCCCTATCTATTTTCATCGATATGTAAACCTATCTATCTGATTTTCGTTTTCCATACATTTCTAACTGCAATTGCTGCCAATTGTACACAAAGTGTAGCATCTTCAGAATACATTCTTTCTTTTGAAATTAATTGAAGTTCTTTATCTGCTTCATGCCTTTTTCATTAGCTTTGTCTAATGGATGAATTCTTTTATCACCTCTAAATAATTTTCCTTCTAATCTTGTTCTAGAACTACAGTAACTATGAACAGGAAGGTATATTTCAAATGTAATTTGTTAATCAAAGTATTTACTGATCCTTTTCCATAGTTTTCACTTTTCCAAAATGTTTGAGTAAGTTAATTTGAAAATCTAATCAAGTATGGAATTCATTTTGGGTTGTTGATGATGAAATCACTAAAATTATTGGTTAACATCTCTGTTACTCCAACATTTTCAAATGCTAATTTTTATTTCCAGATAATTGTTCACCATGAATTACTGATAATCTATCGATTAACTGACAGACGTCATCCATCCAAATATATACATTTGGTTTTTCTGAATATTTCTTTATTAGACCTTGATCTGTTTCTTTATCTGAACTTGAATCTGTATCAACTATATTTTCTCTTCTTTAGTTTGGGAAATGGTCTTCAATAATTTGTTTTATCAAATGTTTTTATTTTTGTCTCTACTTGATTTTATTGTATGTGAATTATTATCAGAATATAGTGCCTCTGATTCGTACAAAATATCTGCATAGTTAGACAAACCAAATTTTTAACCCATATCGTCCATAGTAATATGTTTTTAGTTAAATGATACATTAATCAATCTGTAGCATCATATTGTTTATTGCCAATAATTATTTTCTCATGATTCAATTTAACTGGTAAAAATATTTAAATTGACCAACAGGTCTTAATCCAAAAGTTGTATCTTCAAAATTGGTGACATAATGTAACATTATTTCACTTATATTTACTCTTTTAAACTAATTGTCATCCTCAGTTTTCTAATATCATCTTTGATGACTGCAAAATCTGTCTTTAGACTGTGTCTCCTTAATTTTTTAACTTCACCCTGAGTTTGAGCTGTCTTACGTTTCTTCATGTTTATTCAGGGCAAATTATCTTTCTGATTTACTTAATGCATAGTCATACTGACCAATATCATTGTCAGACCAAATATGTAGTTCTGTTATTGGTGATATATCTTCCAATTCTTCTGGATGAATATGAGGATAAGAAATCATCTTTTTTCTCAACTTCTCTGTTTCTTCAACAGCTTTCAGAACTTTATAACCTAAACATTCTATTCCTTGTTTTACATCTCAATTGTGTCAATAACGGGTTGACCTCCTTTTTATGCTTTTCTGTTCTTGGTTATTTCTCTACATATTTTTAAACACTTCTTTTAATTCTTCTTTTCCTCTTCCATTTGGACTGGCTTTTTAACAACCTCTGATTCGTATTTATTTAGTAAAAATGAAAAAAATAGCTCACTTATTTTTAAATGTTTAACATTCGTGTTTAACGTTTACATTATGATTTACCTACTTGTTTATCTCTTACTTGCCGCCATTTGGTTTCCTGGCCAAGTCTAAGATAAAAAATCCAAACTGATCAATCCAGTATTTACTACATAATTCTTTAAAATCGTCAAACTTTTTAAAATTTCCATTAACAAACCCATGATAAATATTATTTAAATTTGTGTCATCCTGTCTGAAAATATTTAAAAAAATTAAGATTTTCTCTGGTTAATTGTTTTGGTATTTTTTAATAAGTTTGAGCCCAGTAAAAACAATCTATTCTTTTATGTCTACCTCTAGTAAAATATTCTTCAACTATGTCTTGGCTTTCAAGAATCAAGTCTTCAAAAACGCAACTGATCTATTTCCACATTGATCTAATGGAATAATTTCATCATTATTTTCAATATAAGTAGCAATTTTTTCGTGACGCTTATCTTCAATTTTTTCACATCTTTTTATAAATTCCAAGTATTTCGTATATTCTGAGCTTTTAGAATATATGTACAAATGATTAATTTTATCCCAATTTAACCATCCCTATACTAGAATACAATTATCAATCATTAATGTCGTTTTTCCTCAACAGCTTGGTCTTATGATTACACAGCAAATAGAAATCAGAAAAAGTTGACTGTGCTTATATATTGACTTCTTTACAGAAATTCTAATTTTCATCTCATAATCAGCTTTCATGTAATTATTTTAAAGAACAGAATATTAAACTGAGGTATAAAGGAATGGAAAAACTTAAAAATAATGATAAAGAATTTCATCATTTGGAATGTAGTATATGAAATTTTTTAAAAAATATTTTTCCTTTAAAATTTTATTATTATTAAATGGACAATACCAAATAGCTAAAAAAGTGTGGTGACTGTAAAATTTGAAATTTTTCCTGGCGAATCAACTGTTCAAAAAGATTTCGGCCTTGCAGCCAGTCATCGTAAACTTAATTGCACGATATTTCGGCTGGACAACTGCCAGCCACCTTCAGGTGAGTCGAACAAGGACTGATGAAGACGTTCTCCACCGAAATATCGTGCAATGAAGTTTACGACAACCAGCTGCAAGCCCAAAATCTTTTTGAACAGTGTATTGACTGTCTGAATGAAAAGAGTATTCATGAATTTTATAAAGGTAAACACTGAACAGATGGGTATTGTTGGATTTGTAAAGAATCTAAAAATAAATACTTGAAAATAAAAGTTAAATGTGAATGTGGTACAACTGTAGCCAAGTCCTATCTCAAAAAACATGAAAAATCAACAGTCTATAAAAATCTTATGTCTGATAAAGAAGAGAGAATTAGAAAAATTTTGGGTAAGGAGTGGAACATACATAACCGTTTTTATTTATTTCCTCAAATTCACATTATTTATAAAAAAAGATAATTTTTATAATAAGTAAATGTAAAGAGAAAAAGATTCCTTCCTTTTAATTTTCTATGTATTTTATAACAAAATATACATTTTTTAATGAAAATGGATGAGTTAGAGATGAAATGTAGGCAACAGTAGAGATATTGAGCAGGTTCTAGGTCAATATTTTAAACCTAATGAGTGAGCAAATGAAAGGAGTGAACGAGTCGAGCTCGCTCACTGTATCCATGAAGCATGATACAATGAGTTTACTCGAATGTGATACTAATGTGAAAGAAACAGGTGATGCTATTGAATGAGCACAGATACTGATACTTAGGCTAATTCCCAACAACTGGTCTTTCAAACATCTTTTAACATGTACTTACAATCAGATTCTGAAATCGCCACTGTATAAAAATACGCAGTAGCTTATTCTCCTTTCAGTGAAAGGAATATAGGATCCACAGTTTATGTGTAGTGGTCATCAATTGGTGTTGTGACACAGACGTCTACAGGTAGTTCTTCTACATTGCCCAGAATGAAATTTTGGAGCGTGCACTGATTTGAATATTCCTAAGTATGCAAGAAAATTTCTGTGAAGTAAGAGAGAGCTAGGAGAGAGCTACTGGCGGACGTTAGGGAGAAAAAAAATGGCTCTGAGCACTATGGGACTCAACATCTTAGGTCATAAGTCCCCTCGTTAGCGAGAGTTGTGACTCCTGCCTAGACATCTCAGCGCGCAGAGCATATAACTGCGAGCAGACCCTTTCACATGCAAGAATCACTCTGTGCAGTCATCTGCACAGATATCTGTGCATTTAATAAATCGCTGTAAATGTTTTGTGCTCACACTACACAACTTCTAACTGCTCGCCCGCTGTCTATCGATCCAGAAAGGGAATTTCAGTGGCAAGCGGCTAGCTGTTGCAACCTCAAGTTTTATTTCATTTATTCGTCAATTCGTAATGGAGGAAATTTTTTTATGGTCTGTTTTCTCAACTTGTATTGCAAAAAAAGTGCAAGAAGCAGAATGACCTGTCAAAATGTTCTACACAGTGTCAGGTTAAGCGAAGGCAGTTTTCGCACATAAATTATTTATTTCGCAAATTTCTGTGGGAACACAATGGCCGACGTAATTAATTGTGGGTGGATTTGGAAACATGTAATTATCTTTTGATCCTCATAACCCTTCGTGTAATATGGAAATATACTTTTATGAGGAGGGCAATTACTCCACATGAGCCACTGACACTGACGTTAAGATTCCTGTTAACAGAAAGAAACTACAAGGAGCTGGAATTCTCTACTGCCGTTTTGAAACAAACATTGACCGACGTCACACCAAACACTTGTGAAGCTGTTTACGCCATCCTGAAGAAGGATCTCACGAAGGCTGAAGTACCTAAGTTCTATAATATAGCAACTCTAACAAGTTACAGGTAATATTTTTTCAGTTTTAGACATGCTTGAAACTTAGTATAGTCTTAGAAATTAAAGGCACGTATTCTTAGAAATCACAGGTGTGCTCAATGAGCTATAGTTAATTTGTTTATGAATCTGGAGTTTCCATTCTCAGCCTGAAGTCTACTCACAATGTGCTACAGAATTTTATTCCTGAATATAAAAGTCCACGTTAAATTCTAGACAGGGGTTCATCTCGAAAGTTTTACTTCTACGATTATGGTACTGAATTCTACAGTTCACCTATAACTCACTCTTTTTATGAACCACATATGTATTAGAATTCCTATGTCCCTGAAGGATTTTCTGCAAGATCTCACATTATCAGCTTAAAGCTGTAATCTGACTGCACTTTTATTTAGAAAAAATAGGGCCTGCTTTTTTGCTACGCTGTCACGTAAGATTATGGTATAAGACAGTTGGCCTACTGAATGAAGGCATGGTAGCAACACTTTTGGATGTCAAAGTAAAAGAAAATTGTAAATTCAAAGCAATTAGAATGAGAATTTTGGTTAAGTTATGCACTTGCTAGTACCACCTTAGTTTGGTGAAATGGTTTCTATCAGCAGCATCTAAAAGAGGTCTCTGTTAACATCTGCAGTCATTTCACTGCATTATTACTTGCATGTTTTTTATCTTGTAGATAAGTGAACAGAGTTGCAAAAAATAAGTAACAGCTATTGTTATCTATAAGATAATAAGATTTAATGACAAAATAATATATAATGCAGAGAATAAAAGCAAAGCAGTCTGGGATGTTATAAAAAAGGAAATGGGGAGAGGCAAACAAATGCAGAATAACATACTGCTAAGGGAGGGGGATAAGGTAATAAATGATTCACAACACTTAGCAAACTATGTAAACAAGCATTTTTCACATATTGCAGAGAAGTTACAGGAAAAATTCCCCAAAACAAATATAACAGCTGTAAATAATGTTGCACTAAATACAGTGACGTTACTTTCAACCACAGAGAATGAAATCAAATAAAACTGTTCAAAAAATAAAACATTAAAGTCAGTATGCGTAGGTGAAGTACCAACGTGTATACTGAAACAATGCCTGGGGATTATACAATGCCCCTTAACAAATATAATAAATGAAGCCTTCACATCAGGGACATTTCCAGAGTAGTTAAAAAGGCAAGAGTTGTACCTTTGCTTAAGAAAGTTAATGCAGAAGACATAGGAAATTGAAGGCCATTTTCCTGCTGTCAGCACTCTCAAAAATAATAGAAGCAATTATGAAAGATTAACGAATTACCTGAATAAATACAATCTTTTAAGCAAATCACAGTTTGGTTTCTGAAGTGGCAAAATACAGAGTCAGCCATAGTAGAATTCACAAAAGTTGTACTTGATGCTCTTGATAAAGATGAGTGTGACACAGGCATATTTTTGGATCTTTCTAAGGCGTTTGATACAGTCGACCACAAGACTCTATTACATAAATTAGAAGCATTAGGAATAAGAGGTGTAGCTAATGACTGGTTTCGACCATACCTAGAATATAGGGTACAAAGAGGAGAGATAACACATCCTTCAAATACATCTAAACATTTAGTGAAACAGCTTTCTGGCAAATTAAAACTGTGTGCCGGACTGAGACTCGAACTCGGGACCTTTGCCTTTTGCGGGCAAGTGCTCTACTAACTGAGCTACCCAAGCACGACTCACGCCCCGTCCTCACAGATTTACTTCTGCCAGTACCTCATCTCCTACCTTCCAAACTGTACAGAAGCTCTCCTGCGAACCTTGCAGTAGTAGTACTCCTGAAAGAAAGGATATTGCGGAGACATGGCTTAGCCACAGCCTGGGGAATGTTTCCAGAATGAGATTTTCACTCTGCACCGGAAATTCTCATTCTGGATTTAGTAAAACACTTATCAGAACCAAAATACGTTAATATAGGGGTTCAGCAAGGTAGCATATTAGGACCAATACTATCCCTGATATACATAAATTACTTTCCCAGTAGTGTTACTCATGGCGAAAAAATTCTCTTTGCTGATGACAGCAGTATTATAGTCACTGAGAAAACAGGATATCTCCTTGGCGAGAAAGCAAACGAAACTCTCAAGGAAGTTAATGATTGGTCAATAAGCAATAAAGTGACATTGAACATTAAGAAAACTAATGCCATGAATTTCAATTTGAAGAGGAAAAATGATAATGATTGTAAAACATCCAACATCCCAACTAATACCTTCACTTTATGTTCTTTCTTCTTTTTTCCTTTCAAGAAATACTTAGCCTCAAGCTATGAATAGCACAATACTAACACCTCTTCCTCTTTTTGAGTTCAACATCTCACTCATTATGGAGAGAAGCTGACTTATTTTAAATTGGTCAAAACTTGTAAATACTTTGACATGTCCTATATCCAAAAGAGATCTACAGATGAATGAAGCTACAATTACTACTACTACTACTAATTCTTAAACTGTGTTTTGTACAATCCATACTAGCAACCTTGCAATCCATATTCGTTGGAATCACTAAGAAAGCAGAGAATGTCAAAGTATCAGAAACTTGGAGTTGTCCCAAGCCACAGATCGAATAGATTTTGCCACTTTGAGTACCTCTTGTGGTAGATAGTATAAAAAGATTTTTTTTTATTATTTTAATTGGCGTTTCCCTATTTGCCGTAAGGTCAACCGTTCGAAATTTCGCTATGTAGAATGAACAGCCACTGCATCCCTCTCGGTCGCTGTGTTCTGTGCTTTTAATTTCCCTCTAGCATGTTAGTAAGTCCAGCAATGAACTCGCTAGAGCACTCACGTGTATGTTGCATTTTATAAAATTCGATGTGCACAAACGGACGAGAAACATGAGAGAAACGCTGACTGAAACACGTTTCGCGCGTTGGATATGTGGCTAGCTTCCGTTCACACGCTACGATTTGTGTGCACAGATGTGATTGGTACCCACAGATTTCAGCAATTTTTCTCAGATCACCAACTCTACTGTAGTTTCCAAGTTTGCTCATTTCTCATATGTGCGCAATCTTCTTGCTCAGACCCAACGATCTGTCTGTGCAGATGTGTTGTGTGCAGACATAAAGGCAAAGGTTTCAGATACGAGTCACGATCCAGTAAATAGTTATGATCCTCAGATTTCAGATCTAAACAGTATGATGGTCAAAGGGGAGGCATGGGGACTCTGTTTTCCACAGAGTGTAAAAGAATTACGCAGAATACGAATTAAAGGATAAGAAAATTGCTGCGCTCTACAGAAGCTGTATTTTCTTTCTTTTTTGACTTTGTTCCCTTTCCATTCTGCCTTATCTTCTCTGCTAGCACGTAATTTATTTATACAGTATCCATATAGTGCGCTCTTTTAAACGTCGCAATCGGCTTAGTACCACTGTTTATGTTTACATACGGTTTCAAAACAAGCGGTCCGCGAACGTTGTGCTTGGACTGCTGACTCTAGTCATTTGCTATGTGCTTTATTTACCTGTACTGCTGTAAATGTTACTCTCCCACGTATGTGTACAAAGGATGATATTTATTTCTGGAAGACGAAATCTGTTAAGTATATTCGTCATGATTTTGTCGTCATAGTTTGACTTCAGAAGTCGGATCGAGGCAAATTCGAAATGGCTCTAGCAACAGGTATGATACACGTGATTAGATTTTGTTGTTGTTGATATATTGCTTTTAACATGTAGAAAAGGCGTCCTGAAATAGTGAAGAAACTCACCCTTTTCTTTATTATTTTGAAATAGCGTACAACTGAAATTGCAGGGAAACAAGTAGGTTAGGCACGTGTCCACAGCATTATTTGGAAAAGGTTTAATATAACCTCTGCTGCTTTCTTGTATCGTCATTTAGTGTTATGAACTAAGAAATGATGATTGGTACAAAAATTAAGTACGCTTCACTTAGAAATTTTTAAATACATCACATATTCGCGCAACCGGACACAAATATTCAACCCGGAGAGGAGGTATACAATACTAACAGCAAATGTGTAGTATAATGAACCGCTTACACTATTTTCAATGTGAACAACAATTTAGTACATCAGAGAGTCGCGCTTTACTTTGGCACTATTGTGTTTAGTCGAAAACTGTTCCATTTATTATTAAAACACAGTCAGTTTCCTTGACCTTTTTTTTCAGGTTCTTTCTCTTTCTTGCCAAAAACTTCACATATATTTACTGTGCTTTTTTTCCCCTCTCCGCCGTCCACTTCTCACTCGATGTTTTGTGATTTTTTTTGCCTGTGCCATGTCTTCCCCGGAGATGTTTAGTTTGTTTCGGTCCACATCTACACCTGACTCTGCAAACCAGTGTGAAGCGATTGGCAGAGAAAACATGCCACTGTACTGGGTATTAGGGCTTTTCCCATTCCATTGACAAATGGAGCAAGAGAAAAAATTGATTGTTTAAATGCCTCTGTGTTGCTGTAATTAATCTAATCTTATCATGATGATCCCTATGGGAACAAAATGTTGGGAAGTTGTAGTATCTTCCCAGAGTCATCATTTAAACTTAATTCTTGTAACTTAGTAGCAAGACTTTCTCAGAATAGTTTCCATGTACCTGTAAGAGGCTATTAATTTGGTTCTTTCAACATCTCAGTGACACTCTCCCACAGGTCAAATGAATGTGTGTCAATTCCTGCTACCCTTCTCTGTATATGTTCACCATCCCTTGCTAGTTCCTTTGGTACAGGTTCTACACACTAGAGCAATACTGTAGGGTGGGTCACAAGTGATTTGTAAGCAGACTGATTGCATTTCCCTAATATTCTACTAATAAACAGAAGTCTGCCACCTGTTTTACACATGACTGAATCTATGTTATCGTTCCACTTCAGATTCTTACTAAGCATTACACCCAAATATTTGTATGAGTTTACAAACTCACTGATATTACCTTCATAGGGTTCAATGTTTTGCTGTTTCATGAAGTACACAGTTTTACATTTTTTTTAAACATTTATAGCAAGTTGCCAACCATTGTCCTACTTTGAAATGTTATCAGAATCTTACTGAATGTTTGTGCAGCTTTGTTCAGGCTGTATACTTCATTGTAGATAAGTGTATCATCTGCAAAATGTCTGAGGTTACTATTAACGTTGTCCACAAGATCATTAATATGCAACATGTACAGCAAGGGACTTAACATACTTCCCTGGGGTACACACAAAGATACTTCTACATCAGTTGATATCACTTCATCCAAGATAATATGCTTTCCTTCTCCTTCAAATAAATACTCAATCCAGTCACAAATTATGTTATGTAACCCGTATAATCATTTTTTTTTTTCAGTAATGAGTGTAGTTGATGTACAAAGTCAAATGCTTTTCAGTAATCAAGAAATACTACATCCACCTGACTGCCTTGACTCCTAGCTTTTAGGATGTCATGTGAGAAAACTGTGAGTTGGGTTTCACATGATTGATGTTTTCAGAATACATGCTGGTTGATATGGAGGAGGTCATTCTGTTCAAGATACCTCATTACATTTAGCTTTGTGGATCACTTCTGGTACCTTTCCTGTAGGCATATGTGACCTGTGATTTCTCCAACTACTGGGCACAGTATTTTGTTTGAGAATTCTACAGTAGACTGTAGCTAACAGAGGGGCATACAATGCTGTGAATTGGCTACAGAATCTGATACAGATTCCATTGGACCCTGGGCTTTTTTCAGTTTTAACAATTTCAGTTGTTACTCAACACCACTGACACTAATATCTATTTCACTCATCTTTTCAGTGATATGAGAAATAAGTTGGGGCAATACTCCTGGGTTTTCTTTTTTAAAGGAACATTTGAAAACAGAGTTAAACATACCAGGTTTTGCTTTGCTACCCTCAACTTCAGGTCCAGTCATGTCCATGAGTGACTGGACACTTAACTCTGATGCTACAAACGTCCTTTACATATGACTATAATTTCTTTAGGTTTTGTGAAAGATTGTATGACAGCATTCTGCTATGGTAGTCACCGAAGACTTCATGCATTGCTCTCTTGACTTCCAGATGACTTTCATTCAGCATCTTTCTATCTACAACCCTGTGCTTTGTTTTAGAATGCCTATGATACAGATGTCTCTGTTTCTTTAGATGTTTCTTTTCAGTGACCGTATACTTTGGAGGACTCCTCCCATTATGAACTGTCCTACTTGATACATACTTATCCAGTGCATGGTCAGCTATTCTTTTAAACTTGAACCCTAGTTTCTCTACATGCCCCTGTCATGAGCTAAAAGTTTTAAGTTCCTCATTGTGATATGACACTATTGTTTCTCTGTCTATTTTTCTGAAAATATAAATCCGTCTGCTTGCTTTAGTTGCCGTTTTTGTTTTGATATTTACTGTTACTGTAACTATGTTATGCTCACTGATACCAGTTTACTGTGGACTTTCTCAAAGAGGTCAGGTTTTTTGTTGTTGTTGCTATTAGATTTAAGTTATTTCTGTCATAAATGGGGTCCTGAACTATCATCCATGGTTTCCTTTACCCAGCTTGTTTCCACTGTATTGCTGGTCATCATGTTTAACATTTTTTCGTCAAGTTTGTCTTCATTCATCGTATTGAAGTGTACATTGAACTTTTCACTTCTTTTCCTGATGTTATTTGTAATTGTCTCTGTTCATACAGTTCTTTTGTTGATCTGTTTATCTAGAGCTCCCTCTTTCTGAACTTTCCCAGTATTTTCCTCTCTTTTTTTTGTGTCACATGCGTTTTTCCCTTGATTAATGTTGTTTCTGAGACTTACAAGGCCTTTGGTAACACTACTGTATTACAGTGTCTTAATTTGGGGTTGATGGAGATGCTTATTTTGTTGTAGTGGTTCCATGTATGTCTGTATGCTTTTTGTAGTTTTCTAGTTCTTCATTGGATGTCGAGTTCAGTCCTATGTTCTTTAAACCCTCCCAGGCATTTGAAAATTTCTACTTGCACTTCTGTACTTAGTCACCAGTGGTGTTTCTCTGTGTGGTGTGTGAATTTTTTGCCCAAGTACTGTGCTTTTTCATGTGAGATTTGTAATCCCATTTTGGCTGACATTGCATGTATAGTCTCTAGAGCTTCTTTGGCTTCTTTTCTGTTATTTGTTATGATGGCTATATTACCAACAAAGGTCAGGCATTTTGTATTGATGATTTTATCCTTGTCTCTCCCTGTCTTGACCCCACTGATTTCTTTATCCCATGTCCTGATTAAACTCAGATTAATAGATTGGATGACAAGCCATCTCCCTGACTCAGTCCTTTGTTGATTTTGAATGGGTTTGATCTCCCTCCCATCAACTTCCCTTTGATTGTTGTATTTGGGTTGGCTTTCTGGTCGTGTTGTCCACCATAATTTCTTTCAGGATATTGGAGAGTGTTTCTGTATCTATGGGTTCGTAGGCCTTCTTGTAATTGACAGATGTTATTGTGATGTTCTTGGACTTTATCCTTGTTAATAATGTTGCCAGGCATAAGATCTGTTTGCTCCCTAATGTTCCCTTCCTGAACCCTCCTTGAGATATTCTTATCTGTGTATCTATCTGTGCCTGTAGGGATTTAACAAGGCTTTGGATAGAATTTTGTGTGTGACAAGTAGTAGTGAAATTCCTATGTAGTTATTGGGGTCTGTTTTGTCTTCTACATCTACACTTACATGGATACTCTGCAAATCACATTTAAGTGTCTGGCAGAGGGTTCATCAAACCACCTTCACAATCCTCTATTATTCCAGTCTCGTATAGCGTGGGGAAAGAACGAACACGTGTATCTTTCGGTGAGAGCTCTGATTTTCCTTATTTTATAGTGGTGAACGTTTCTCCCTATGTAGGTCGGCATCAACAAAATATTTGCACATTCAGAGGGGAAAATTGGTGATTGGAATTTCATGGAAGATTGCTTCGCAGCGAAAAACACCTTTGTTTTAATGATGTCCATACCAATTCTGTATCATTTCAGTGACACTCTGTCCCCTATTTCACGATAATACAAGCCCTTCTTTGCACTTTTTTGAAGTACTCCGTCAATCCTATCTGGTAAGGATCCCACAGCGTGCAGCAGTATTCTAAAATGGGATGGACAAGCATAGTGTAGGCAGTCTCCTTAGTAGATCTGTTACATTTTCTAAGTGTCCTGCCAATAAAATGCAGTCTTTGGTTAGCCTTCCCCACAACATTTTCTGTGTATTCCTTCCAATTTAAGTTGTTCATAATTGTAATTCCTAGGTATTTAGTTGAATTTACGATCTTTAGATTTGACCGATTTATCATGTAAACAAAGTTCAACGGATTTTAGCACTCATGTTGATGACCTCACACTTTTCGTTATTTAGGCTCAACTGCTAATTTTTGCACAATACAGATATGTTTTCTAAATTGTTTTGCAATTTGTTTTGATCTTTTGTTGACTTTACTAGTCTATAAACGACAACATCATCTGCAAACAACCTAAGATGGCTGCTCAGATCGTCTCCCAAATCGTTTATATAGATAAGGAACAGCAAAGGGCCTATAACACTAGTTTGGGGAATGCCAGAAATCACTTCTGTTTTACTTGATGACTTTCCATCAGTTACTACTAGCTGTGACCCCTCTGACAAAAATCACGAATCCAGACACATATCTGAGACGATATTCCGTAAGTATAAAATTTCACTCCTTTCTTGTGGATGGGGTGTCTTAGGGCTGACTTCCATTGTTTGGTACTTTTTTATTTTCCCTAGTTGTTTTCAATGATTATTTTACTTTTGAATAACATTTTCGTGGTCAACGTTCTGAAATCGGTCCATTTTGTCCGTGTGACCTGCTATTTTCCAATGATTTTATTACGTCCACAATTACTTCATGTTTTGGGGATTTGAAATCGAGATCAAGTTGTGGCTTTTTGAAGTGTAGTGTTAGTTTATCACAGTTAGGTAGTGAGTAAAAGCATTGGGTTAATATTTCACAGTTATTTTTTGGGTTTGTCTCTAGTGTTCCATCTTCTTTTGAAACATGAACTTGGTGGTTGATGTCGTGTCATATTTTCCTTGAATGTTCTGTAAAACTTTGATGTGTTGTTTTTGTTGAACTGTTCCACTTATTAAACACTAATATCTTTTAAGTCACATTGCTTTAAGATCCAAACAACTTAAAATAACCATATTATTTTGATTATTTGATATTTATTGGCCACAGATTGTAACTTGAACCTCAGGTGCAGGGTAAATGAGGACTATTAATTTTGAAAATTGATCTACTTGCTCGTGAAATGGCCAGCTTGTATGTAATATGTGTCATACATTTATGTAATGTGTTTCATTCATAAACAATGTGAATTTTACAAAAGTGCAAATTCAGCATCTGATTCCATCCATGTGCTTTGACCCATGATGTCATCAATGTGTCACCACATACATTCGCCAACAAACATGAACAAAAATAAAAATGACACAATAACGTCTCACTCCAAAACTCCAAAAAGAAAATGAAACTAAAGGGACAACCGTGGGAAAGGGGGGGGGGTTAGGGCAGGGCAAGCTAATACACAACAATTAAGAAATCTCCGCAGCATCCCAAAACAAATAACAACTAAAAAAATTTAAATTACAGTATTCCACTATACCAACAAAAAGCCACAGGAATCTGACATTTCTCTTGACCTATATAGCTGAACCGCAGCTACTGATACCAAAAAACCAACACCTACAACCCCAAAAAAGTGGAATTGGACGTTTCCCTTGACCTACATAATAAACCAACACCTACAACTCTGAACAATTGAACCAAAACCACGACGACTCAGAAACCAAAATACTCCTACATCAATTAAAACGCAACCAACCTACCATAAATAGACAACACAAAACATCACAATTACTATAGAATAAAACCAAAACAAAAACTACTTACCAACAAAAACCTCTGGCAGTATCACTTAGATTGGCCACCCCGAACACACACACACACACACACACACACACACACACACACACACACACACACACACACACACACACACATACACTTACACACACAAAACGCTGCATATACATGTCCCTGGTCCGAGCCGCCGGAACTCATGTCAACCTCGCGCTGTTGCACGTTAAACTCAGCACGTCAACATCCACCACCAGAGTGCACCATCAAAAATAACAAAAAGGCATCGAAAAACACAACCAACTCAAAAATTCCGCACTGTAGTGACATCACATACTACAACACCATTACATCACGGGTCAAAGCAGATGGGTGGAATCAAATGCTCCATTGACCCTAATTTACCCTGGGGACTGTTTTTCTCGTAAAAAGAATTATGTTACATTTTATTTAAAGATAGTATTAACTCATTTTCATTTTATTCAAGAGGTAGAGACTGTGTATGGTTCCACATTAAAAGCTTTCATTTCATTTGACAATTTATGTCTTTCATGGTGTTATTCTCAGTGTGAAGTAATGTAAGAAAACAGGATGCATATTTTCCTCATTATGTTTTTGCTGCTTTACAGAGCGCCAGGTAAATTGCATATGGGAAACATCATTAATGAAATATATTTAAGAACCTAAAATTTAACTTACTTGATGATATTTATATGTAACATACATATATTTTTCTGCAAAATAAATGTCATCAGTAATTTGGTCTTTATTAAATAAGCAGTAATAAGCCATGTAGGCCTAATCACAATTTTTCATGGAACGACATTTGCTAAATAATCTGTTTGGATTAAACAAATTTGTTGCAGTGGACAAGTTGGTAACTGCCACAGAATAGTGACCCTTTAGCAATTACATGGTATCTGTGCTTATCGCTCTGGGATTATGGTGAACGTGCAGTTGATCTTAAAGCTCCAGGCAGCAGTAAGGTTAAAAATGAAATAGGTGACTGGCAATGGTTATGTGCCAGATTTGAGGAAGAGGTTTACTGGAAGCTGAAAAGCACCTGTTTTCAATCTGGGTAGCTCTAAAAGCTTCACTGCTTCAGTGACTGTGTACAGACAATTGAAGGAAAAACTGCAAGTTAAAGCTGTAAATAGTCAGAGGATTGGAAAGACCAAGAAGGTCTTTCTACTAGTGAGTTTTACATTTGCACTCTGCAAACCACTGTGAAGTGCATGGCAGAAAGTACATCTCTATCAGTTGTTAGGGTTTCTTCCCATTCCATTCATGTGTGGGGTATGGGAAGAATGATTGTTTGAATGCCTCTGTACGTGCTGTAATTATTCTGATCTTACCTTCACGGTCCCTATGTGAGTGATATGTAGGGGGTTGTAGTATATTTGTACAGTCATCATTTAAAGCCAGTTCTTGAAACTTTGTTAGTAGACTTTCTCAGGATACTTTACGTCTGTCTTCAAGAGTCTACCAGTTCAGTTTCTTCAGTATCTTTCTGACATTCTCCCACAGTTCAAACAAAACTGTAACCATTCGTGCTGCATTTCTCTGTACACATTCAATATCCCTGATTAGTTCTATTTGGTATGGGTCCCACACAATTTAGCAATATTCTAGAACCAGTCACCGAGTGATTTGTAAGCCATCTTCTTTGTAGAGTGATTCACTTCCCCAGTATCCACCCAATGACCCGAGTCTTATCACCTGCTTTACCCACAAATGAGCCTAATTGATCATTCCATCCCATATCCCTGCAGAGTGTTACGCCCAGGTATTTGTATGAGTTGGCCAGTTTGTTGTTTTTGAAGTGTGCAGTTTTACATTTTTGAACATTTAAACCAAGTAGCCTATCTTTACACCACTCTGAAATCTTATCAAGATGTGACTGAATATTTATGCAGCTTCTTTCAAACAGTACTTCATTATAGATAACTGCATCATCTGCAGCATCATTTATATACAAAATGAATAGCAAGGATCTCAACACAACTCCCTGGGGCAACTCCGAAGTTACTTCTACATCTGATGGGGACTCTCCATCCGAGATAACAGGCTGCATCCTCCCCACCAATAAGTCCTCAATCCAGTCACACACTCTATTTGATACCCTGTATGATTGTACTTTTGACTATTAGAATACGAGTGGTACTGAGTCAAATGCTTTTCAGAAATCAAGAAATACTGCATCTGCCTAACTGCCTGGTCACATCATGTGAGAAAAGTGTGAGTTGGGTTTTGCATGATCAATGTCTTCTGAATCCATAGTTGTTGGCATGGAAGAGGTCATTCTGTTTGAGATACCTCATTATGTTTGAGCTCAGAATATGTTCCAAGATTCTACAACAAGTTGATGTCAAGGATATTGGACAGTAGTTCTATGGATGAATTCTACTACCCTTCTTGTAAACTGGTGTGACCTGTGCTCTTTTCCAAGAACTGGGTGCAGTTTTTTATGTGAGGGATCTACAATAGATGAGGGGGTAACTCCGTTGCAAATTCAGTATAGAATCTGATAGGGATTCCATTGGGCCCTGGAACTTGGTTCAGTTTTAACAATTTCTGCTGTTTCTCAATGCTATTGACTCTAATACTTATTTCATTCATCTTTTCAGTGGCACAAGGATGAAATTGAGGCAATTTTCCTGAATTTCCTTTATGAAGGAAATTTTGATAATGAAGTTAGTCCCTGTTTCACTTGGTAGGGACTAGGGACTGGACACTAACTTTAATGCCAATAACAGCCTTTACATATGACCAGAAATTATTTAGGTTTTGTGAAAGCTCATTTGACAAAATACCATTACAGTAATCACTGACGGCTTCACACATTGCTCTCATGACAGCCAAAAGCATTTCATTCAGCATTGCTCTATCTATAGCCCTTTGTTTTGCTTTACATCTATTAGTGCAGTAGTCTCCATTTCTTTAGAAGTTTCTTTGTAGTGACTGTATACCGTGTAGGGTCCCTCCCATTACGAACTGTACTACTGGGCATGGTCAATTATGCTTTTCAACTTGAGCCATAGTTCTTGTACATTCTCCACGCCGGTGCTGAAAGTTTCAAGTTCCTCATTGAGATATGACACTGCTGATAGATAGATAGTTTACTGAACATGTGTGCTTTCTGCTTGTTTTACTTGTCCTTTGTACTTTGGTAATCGTTATTGCCATATATATATATATTTATAGTTTACTGAACATGTGTGCTTTCTGCTTGTTTTACTTGTCCTTTGTACTTTGGTAATCGTTATTGCCACAACATCCTCAGAGAGATCAGGTCCGTTTGTTGCCATTAAATCCAATATATTTCCATCATGAGTGGGTTTCCGAGCTATCTGTTTTAGATAGTTTTCGGAGAAGGCATTTAGCAATGTTTCACTGGATGGCTTATCATGCCCAGTACTAACAAAACTGTAATTTCCAATTGATTGTCTCCTTTGACGATTACAGTATGATTGGGGAATTTAAGTGCAAGTGAACTGAGGTTTTCTCTTAAGCTTTCCGTTACATCAGGAGATGCGTCTAGTGGGTTAAAGAAGGATCCAATTAAATTATCATTTCATGTCCACCCTTGGTACTGAGTCTTGCCCAAACAATCTCACATGCAGTTTCAATTTCTATTTTGATGGATCTGACTTTCATGTCTGTTGCGACAAATACATCTCCTCCATTTCCCATTTGCCTATCCTTTCAATATACACTCAAATTTTCCCTAAAACTCTCTGCTATCAATATCAGGTTTCAGCCAGCTTTGTGGACCTAGTATTTTGTGGACTTCACTGCCTTTCAGGAGTTCTTCAAACTCTGGCACTTTTTTGTGAATTCTTCAAAACTTAACCATTAGGATTTTAGTACTCTCACCTGTGCAAGGCATTTCTTTTGATCTTACACTGATACTTCTGGGTTTCCTGCAGCTATTGTCATTTGGATTGGATGGAGAGTCATCTGATTTTTGTGTGCATACCCACACACAGTCAGCTATGTGACTGGCAGCCTCCGATGTGTAGTGCACACTTAGGGGGCCCTGCCATTCACAACCTATGGCACAAGTCCAGGAAGTTGCAGCTTAGCTTGTCACAGAACCTTCAAAGTCTCTGGTTCAGTCCTTCCACTCGACTCAGAACCAAAGGGCCATGATTAGTTCTGGGGACAATGCTGCAAATTGCAAGATTCATTAAAACTCCATGCACAAGGCTGGTCTTCTTAACCTTCTCTGTTAGTTACTGGAATGATCCAACGATGACCCCTGAGCCCAGACAACAGGCATCATTTGTTCCAACACGCATCACAAGCTGCAGTTAATTGCACCCGTTTCCTTTAATGGCTGCCGCAATAGGCTCTTCAACATGTTGAGTGGAGGGATACCATCATTCACTGTACGTTTGAACTGATGATTAATAGATCCCTATTGTCTTGCATTTGCCTGCTCTTGCAACTGGACAAAATAGGTTCGCCAAAACAGGTGAAGTGAGTCCTACTGGCTCAGTTTCAGTTTCAGTGAAAGACAGCACCATAGACTTGTTGGTAAGGGGGGATTGGTACAACACCTTGAGTCCTCCCTGGTCCCCATCCACCCCGTACAGGGTGCCTAGCTCTAACACTGAAACACCACTCACAATCAAGTGGATGTGTAATGACAGATCCCGTACTTTCTGCAGAGGGAATAGTGGATTGTACTTGAGGTACCTATGGTACTGGTACCACAGATGCATGGCTCTTGGGAGCTCTTCCAAGACGACGACTCGCAGCAGCTGCCAATCCTTTGGCAGTAGTCAGGGCGATTTCTAGCTGCTTATGAATGTCAACCAACTCTTTCCTTGTTTGAGAGCAACATTCACAGTCGGGGTGCATTTTAGCCAGTATGCTGCATTACAGAACAGTGAACAAATAACTTTTAAGTTAAGCCCACTGATTATCTTTTAATATGTTGAACTAAAAAGTTCCTTATGAGAATTGGAGCAAATACACAAAATGAGATTTCAATTAAGGCAGTAGAACAACCTGTGGTAAAAATTACTAAAACTTTTTGAGGTTAATTATTATAGTTGTAAGCAAACTGGAAAACAGAGCTAATTTATGATAAATATAGACAATATATAGGGTGTCTCCTCTTTAAGGGAAAAGTAGATGTAACACAATATGTTGGTTACAATAACTGCTATAGTAACTAAATCACAAATGCCAATTTACTACAAATTAGAATATGTACAGGACAATGGCAGCTTCTGAAAATTCTCAAAAATGCACATTTTTTTCTGTTGATTTACAATGAAATTCAGTAAAGATTATTCTTTGGCAGTAACTGTGAACACCAATTCTGATTTACTATGAAATAAATTATGTATCCAAAACACTCATACTTGTGAAAGTATAGTTTTGCAAGTGTACAAGTTGTCATGGAAAGGAAATTCTTTTAAACCAAATACAGGACATGGGGTTGTGTCACCTGTAATTGAAGCTCTCTTGGCAAAGATCATAGTAAAGAACACCATGTGGTGATTCTTGGGATTCACTGTTCAATACTGCTTTGACAACTCACAACCAAACTGTCACCTTACTAATTAACATAGACTTCTGGCTATGGTGCAGATCTACCTCTACATCGATACTATGGAAGCCACCGTACAGCTTCTTATGTACTGGTGTGCTTTCAGATTTGTTGGCTGTGCACAGTCAAACTACCACTTTCTTACATAATCTAGACTTCTAGGTACTCTACAACTGAGTCTGTTGCCACAAACTATATTTTGAAAACTAATGTAGATACAGAAAAAATATTGTCAGTGTTTCCTTTCCTTTCTGTTTGTGCATGTATGACATCACACACCACATCACCATTGCAATACAGTACATAACCGGCATCTAGTATAGGTTAATTCAGTTAACTTATTTGGTATGGGTGGCAAGAACAATTTGGACCATTACCGCAACTATGCAATTGACGGCAACATCAGGCGCTTCACTGAGAATATTCCTTGAGTGAAATGACAAGCCTTGGTTGAAGCTTTTTATCAAATATGTAGATGCAGACTCCAGAAGTTGCTTAACAAGATGGGATGATCACACATGGGTGTAACTGGTATGTTGCTCCTAACACATTTACATCTCACATAGCATGGTCTACATCTGAATGTTTCTGGTAAGATTTTACTTTGACAACTAATTCCCAGAAGCATTCAGTGTAACCAAAATGCAATGCCTGCCCAAGCCTTGTTATTTGCAAAATTTTCAGTCAACCTTATCTAGGGTAAATGTTTCTCAAGACATAGATGCCAAATAATTGTAAAAACAGTAGAAGTAATTAATGGGAAAACAAGAAATTGCAGGTTGGGCAGCACTAAGGGTGCCAATCATAATACGCTTGGATCTTTCCATCAGTACATAAGAAGCTTCTTAAATAAGGAAGATGAGCTTCCCATATCACTATGGGAAACTGAAATATCTAAAGGCATTTTTGCATGTATGTGCTTTGCATAACAGGACATCAGTTGGGTGTTGAACAGGTGCACGTAAATATCTAAAAATTACTCTCATGTTACTGTACGTGTCATGTAAGGAAATAATTTCCACGTTTTTCATTAATTCCTCTGACAGATATGAACTTTGTTGTCACACAAGTGTCACATATGAGTTACGTTATGAATTATGATGTTACGAATTACAATGCCTACTTCCATGTTATGTAGTATTATATTTTTTGTGATTTTTAAATTCAGGTTATTAGTTAAAGACAATTTTTCAGTTGTGTGACTACATGGAACCTGCTTGATAGTTTGTAATGAAGCTGCCCTTTATGTGGATGCCAAGAAGGTCAAAATTGAAATAAGGGTTTTATGAGTGCAGCCTATGGTGTTTTTCAGTAATGTCTTTCATTAAATTCATTAAGGCTGTTGGCGACTCTTATTATGACACTTTTATTTTGTTGAATGCTATGACCATGACACTCTGTATTTTTACAACATGATTCATTGTTTAGATAATACTATCTGTGCTGACGTGGTTGCTTTGAATGTGACTACACGAAGGTTGGAGTGGCTATATTTGTTAAGAATTAACTGTGAGTGTAGTGTTCTTGAGTCATACTGATGTGTACAGACAGGAAGTCTTTTCCTTGGATGTATTGTTTTCACTGTTATTATTTGTTATAATGAAATTGTCTCAACACATGCTGTGTGCACAGAAAGTTACTTTGAGGTACTGATTGTTGGATCTTTATATCTCCAATTATTATTTTAGATTAGATGTGTTATTTAGATACGTTATTAATTTTGTAAGGTTGTAGTGAGGAGATTGTCATGGATGTGGATATGCTGTAGGTTTCACACATTCATATGTAATGTGTGTTTCTAGTATGGTGAAAGTACAATGATATATGTTACCATTTTCTTTACAGTGCTGCTAGCCAGATTAAACGAGGAGACCATACCTCTGTGTAAAAGACTGTGCCTAGCAAAAAATGTCCTTCAAGACAACAGTTTTCGTATTCAGCATAAAGAGGAAATTATCATAAAGTGGTTTTGTGACCTTGATGTACCAAAAACACAATCAGAGGATGTATGGAAGGCACTGCAGGAATGCCTTGCAAATATCAGCTCATTGAATATTATTGGTTCTGACATAAGGACTAATGTGAAAAGTTTGTTGGTGCAGGTACGTTTATATTCTGAGAAATTTTAATTTGAAGTGATATACGCTGCTTAGAAAATTAAAGCTACCAGATATACAGGGAATTGTGCTACTTTTATTTTGAAAAATAAATAAATAAAAGAGAGAGAGGGCAGAGGGGAAGAGAAATACAACCGACAACCAAATTTTGTAGGCTATTGACTAGTTTTAAGTTCTTAACAAATTTCTAATTGATAATGTGTATGTAGTGACAGGAATATGGAAAACAGCCAGGAATGTTGACAATGACCTATGACTTAGTTTATTTTAAGAGTTAAATCTTTGTTTAGAACAAGATTAGTATGGAATTCATATCAAAGTACTCAATACAGCGTGAAAGTACCCCGTGATGGTGAGCATGTTCAACACATTTTTTGTTTAATTTTGCAGTGAACACATGGTGTGTTGTAGGGCGATTACTCTGTTTTTAAAATAATTGAAAAGCCACGATCGCTTCAATATGATTTACTAAATGACCGGTTTCAGCACTCTGAAGATGCCATCATTGGATCTGGGCAATGATAATGCTGACTGGTGTTAGGCGAGCAGTGGTAGTTTCATCTGGTGACTTCAGTTTTATATTTTATGGAAAGAACTACCTTGAGAGCAGTTTTTTATTGTTTTTTATTGGTTGTGACAATGATTTTACCAGACGCTCTGCCTGATGTGCCGTGATGTCCATATGGTTTTATAAATGTTAATCCACATTTCCGATCCGATGATGGCACCTTCAGAGTGCTGAAACCTGTCATCTATTAAATGATATTGAAGCGATCGTGGCTTTTCAATTGTTGTTTAATGTTACATATTCTTGAAGTTGCACTTGCATATTACTGATGGCTCTCACACAAAAATTAAGAAGTTTCAAGTCACAGCTTCACTATGTTGTCACTGGGTTTCACTGCATATTCAGGTAGTCTATGATCACATTCTCGTTAACATAGTCTGAAAGGAAGAAGTTTATGTGGGTTAACGTCTTGGGCTGTGTAGTGACCACATTTCACTACTTTCATAATTTTCCAGAAACTATCAATACATTTCATAGAATTCCACAAACTTAAATAACGGTGCACTCCAACAATGAAATATAAGAAGTAGATAGTGTTAAATTTTGGGGCTACAGGTAGATCACAGTCTTAATTGGAAAATCCACATCTCAGAGATAAAGAAGCACCTTAGTTCAGCTCAGTTGCAGTACACTTTCTAAATGCTAAAGATGATTTAAAAACAAAGAAACAAGTTTATTCTGCACATTTTCATTCATTGATGAATTACAAAATCATTGCACAGTGCAATGGCTGATGAGCCAGAGACAGAATGAGTCTGCGTGGCATGTTAACAACCATTGATCTGATACACTGGCCAGCCTTAACACTAGAAGTACCACATGGGCCATTTTTGACCAAAAAGGGTTTTTAGAGGGCTCTACTCCCCTCCATAATCATCGCGGGACAAAATGCTCCTGTGACTTCATCATTTATGGGATTGTACAACTCAACAAAATTTCATCCTACTAGCACACCTAGAAGCATGAAAAATTTACCTGTTGTATCAGTAGTACCATGTGGGTCATTTTTGACCCATACACATTTTAATGCACTTTGATATCAGTGGCACCGGTTTTCAATCACTAAATAGTTTCTGGGCATGCCTCGACATTATTCACGAGATGTTGGAGTATATTATAACACTTGTGGCCAAAAAGAATGCGAAATACTAAGAATTCGAAGATTGTTATCAGCATGGAGGGGTGTCAGCATGGCTTTACGTTTTCTGCAGGCTGGTGACATGCAGGCACACAAAGTGACACTGGGAAGCCCCAAGTAATATATTATGCAGTGGGAAGCTTTCCCGCTCTCTGCATCACTGTCAGGAGCTCAGCTAATAGTTCTGTTACATGACAGCATATGTCTTGTGCATCACCCTTATGAAAGTTTCTAGTCAGTATACCTTTGTCTGTGGTCAAGCTGAGCGGGCTGAGGCAGTCCTGATGCCAGCGAAGTGAGCTTGCAGTTTATTTTCACAAGTTTGTGTCATTGAAGCTGCGATTGCAAGACGACATGGCCTTACGGAGGCTGAGATTCTCTACTATTTGGAGAACATTTCACTGATTGTATCAAGCAATGAATCTGGTAGTGAGATGAATATGGAGGAGGATAACAATTTTGTTCCAGTGGAAACTGCAGACTCAAGTGATTCAGATGTAGCAAATGAACAAGTGATTCAGATGTATCAAATGAACAAGTGATTCTGATGTATCAAATGAACAGCGAGCAGAATCTGATCCATCTGACGACGACCTACCTCTTCCAAAACATAAGCATGAACCATTCTGTTGAAGTTTTTGAACCAATGAGCATGTAGTCCATGGTACAAGTTCCTTTTTTCTATTCTTTATGTGTCGAATTTATGGATTCTACCTGAGGGCGTGGATGTCCCTCCCAACAATGAGCCAAATGAGTGTGCAGTGCAGATCGGGTCCCTCGACAAGGACAATGATGACGAGGTGCAGGAGTTTCTGGTCAGTGTCCTGATGGAGTCGATAAGTCACTGAAACATAAATCTTTATTCAAAATACATCATCTAATGTAAACACATAAGCCAAACTGCGTCATTGCTGGTCTTTTCCCACCATTCCCTATCTCTCACCAGCTACAAAGAATTGTGATAAATGATTCAATTTGTAGTTGACAAAGGCAATGATCTAGGTGTTGTGGATGACTCAAAAGATGGCAATAGTGTGGCGGTCAGTGCAGTTGACGGAGCAGCGAGAGGTGGACATGGTCACAGTATTTGGGTGCCAGACATGGCGCAGCAGCTCATCGTGGACAAGGAAGAGGGGGTGCCATGCGACATCCACTTCCAGGCAAGGAAGTGGAGAGTTCCAGTGGTACCAAGTGGGGACGGACTGAGCCAGGCGACCTAGCAGATAGGCGCAGCGCCCAGAATGTGTTGCAGAAGGTACCCAGGCTGACGGGACACACCAGATGACATGTTGTAGATGACTCACCACTCTCTGTGTTGCAGCTATGTGTCAGTGACCCCATCAGAAATAAATAAAAAAAAGCACTGCAGAAAAGGCTCCCAGCATCTCTTGGAGCATATGGTGCCTGGGGTATTTCATACAAAGACTTATCAAGCAGTAAGTGGCACTCTTTGGAGATCACTCTAGCAGAGGTCCCTCCTGTGGCATTGAGTGGAGACGATGCATTGTGTGCTACACTCTTATACAAGTCAGGCCATAGTCTTCTCACAATATACCATGGGAAAAAGACAAAAATTTCCTTCTTCTGAGCAACATGCATGCTAGATGTCAAGTGAATGAAAATGTTGAGAAGAAAATGTGATGTTTTATAGTTAAACTGAGGGTGGATTAGATATAGTTGACCAAAGGGTTCGACACTACAGTGTACAAGCTGGCACCCACTGATGGACTGTGCGTATCTTTTGCAATATTCTTGACCCTGCCATGATCAATGTTCACATAATTTTTAAGTTTCTTACCTCTCAGAAGATTTCATTCCGAGCTTTACCCTCAGAAAAGCAGATGAGCTTGCTGACCCATACATACTGCAAAGAGGAGCCAATCTCCCT
Organism: Schistocerca nitens; assembly: GCF_023898315.1. NCBI lineage: Eukaryota > Metazoa > Arthropoda > Insecta > Orthoptera > Acrididae > Schistocerca > Schistocerca nitens. The sequence continues at coordinate 510,677,970 of NC_064615.1, forward strand.
TTGAAGACACTCGATACTGGTACTGGCCGATATGGAAATAGAAGGCGTTGTCAAATTTTGGTTTCCTGCAAACAGCAAGAGGAGAATAAAACATTAAACATATGCTTCAAGTGCAACAAGTGTGTGTGTGTGTGTGTGTGTGTGTGTGTGTGTGTGTGTGTGCGCAAAAGCTGCCAAGCAAAAGCTCTTGTTGAATGTCTGAACTGTGACTCCATTCCAGCTTAGACAATTCTATCAACTCTTTGTTCCTAAACATTTCCAAATATTTATAATTATAGACCGAAGTTGTTGGTTCTTATGTTTTAGTTCCTTGATTGCAATAAGCAAGAAAACACATGGATCATTTTACTCATCTGCTGCATTTTAGAATGTTTCATAAATTCTCAGTACTTCGCTTATTTGTCTGTAAAAGTAAAAATACTATTAGTACTCACTTAAACAATATGTTTTGAATCAGTTTCATTCTTTTTATAAAGAAAAACATTGTAACATTGTTTTACGTACTTGTTTTAACGATGATTGATGAGAGACTGTGGGATTTATTCTGTAAAATTTAAAATAAAAATAAGCTTATTTCTGAAAATTTGTTTGACCATGTACTGTTCATTTTAGAGACCAAATTATCCTTGGGTATACTTCAGAGTCTTTCTGAACGTTTTGTGAACATGGTGACACTGAAAACACCATCCAGATATGAATGAAACGGCAGTTAACTGTTGTGGGTCAAAAGTGACCCACAGGTACTACTAGGGGTACGGCAAAGTCCGGTACCTCTAGTGTTAAAGTGGTTTTTAGGTGATTTATTTTTGCTTGATTAGACAAGTGTTGGGCTGGTCCCCAATCTTTGCACCAGAATACACGATACACAAATTGTTATAATATTTTAACACATAGCATAGAGAACATAGTTTGTATGATTCGGAGACATGTGATGCGCACAACTTATCTTGCTTAAGTTAACTGATGTCGGGGGAGGGAGGAGGAGGTGCAGGAAGGGCCATGCGAGGTGAAAATACATTAATTTGCAAAATTGTGAAAAACAGGATCCTCTACAATGGGATAAATACTAGGTAAGAGATGTGAGGTATGGATTAGTGTTTGGGGAAATGCAACTTACAGGGATAATATGTTCAGAATAGAAGAGCATGTTATAACAGCTATATCTGATGTTAGTTGTAGAACATTCCGCAAAAACTTCATAAAAAATCTCATATTTGGCAACTAGTATTTAAGTTTTGATGATGAATTGGGAGAGCAGTTTGCACGCAAGAAAGAATCAGTTTATAATTATGTGCTCTGGCCTACAAACACATCTTGATTAAGAGTTTGTGGGAAGCAAGTATGTGTTATTGAAAGACTTGTGCCTTCTGGAAAGGAAATTTTTATTTTTTTCTTGCATTACTGTTTTTGGCTGTTAGTGCTCTTCAGATCAAATTTTGCAAGAGGCCTTCTGTTCTCCAACTACAAATTGTTATGTTAATAACATCTTTCTTGAGTGGTCATGGATGTAATGTTACAGTAACCTTGTATATAGTATGGAGTGCAATAAAATTGTATTTTCACAGGAAAACATTTTATTTACAGGAGACAAATAGATGCAAGTTTGTAATGAATTTGAGTTTTCATTTTGTGCTTTTGCCGCGTCTTGGTGGTCTGCCACTGTAACCTAGACTTTCCATTCACATTTGTCGGCTTCTCTAACTCACAACCAAATAGTCATCTTCCAACTGTCACCATAATTTAGATTTAATATTGACAATTGTTGGGTCTGCCAAATCAGAACCAACTGTCACCTTTCATCCTAATCTAGACATTGGGCTACAATACTGCTTGGTCTGTGACCCCAACCTAGATTCTGCCTTTGAGACACAACAGTGCAAGAGTGCTGTATATGTCAGTAAAAGAAACACCTTTAAGTGGCAAAAGCAGGAAATGGTGAATGGGCTGTCCACATGATATGAGTAATTTGTGTTGTTTTGGTACTGTAACCAATACTCAGCCTGCAGTTGGCTGCGGGTGACATGGAGATGCATTGCCGACATCTGCTCAATATGATGAACAAGCACAGCATGTCACTGACTCTTTGTAAAGTGCAGCCTGCTCTTCATGTCATTTAGATGATAAATAAATGTAGCCATTTGTAATTATCAATTAATACGGAAGGCTAACCTGTCTCTTTTTTTTGTTTTCTTTTAGGATATTCAAGACCACATGAAGGAGGTACATCCTAGCAGTGTGCAGTTAATAGGTCTTCATTGCACTCTTAACATTTTACAGACAACGATTTTCCAACAACATCTTGCACGAAATTTGGAAGAGCTGTACCTACTTTGTGCTTCATTTTTTGAAGCCTTGTCTGAACTTGAAGACACTGACATATCTCAAAAACTGACATTATATTTTGACTGTCTGAATCATATCATATCATTTAGTAAACAAAGTTCTGTAAAAGGTAAACTTAGTACTGGCTTTGTTAGTTGTGTTTCAGCTTCACTTGTGAAAGCAGTGTTGAAACTGCAACAGCAGAGTACTATTGAAGACAGCACTTGTATTGAAAAAGAGACACTTAAGTTTGTGCAGCAAGTATTATTGCCTAAGAACTGTGTTAAAGATATTGTTTCTTCTCTCTCCTCAGTGTTTGAAAGTGAAAGCTGCTCTAATAATGTAATTACTGAAACACTGCTTTATACTTTGCTTTTAGCAAGAGAGAAATTTAATGCAGATGTTGTGTCTAAGCTATATGCTATATTTTTTGGTGCTGTTGTTACCGACACTAAAGAGGACAGCAGTGGTTTATTTCAGGCACTTGTAGTATTTAGCTTTCTTATTGGCTTTAAGCCAACAACTATGGCTCCACTGGGGGACTCCAGGGTACAGTTATTAAGGTACAGAGATTTTAAAATGCTTTTTAATGAGTTGAATGTTCACAAACCACATAATGTTGATGAAACATCATTGGCTGTCTTGAAGGGCTTGCTTGATGTTATAATTACAAAAGAAGCAAACTTGGATGCTGTCATTAAAGAAGTTACAATGTTGAAATGGCTACAAGCTCTGATGTTGTCAGTTGTTCAAGACAATGCTGCATCAGAAAGAATGTTTGAAATATTGTGCTGTTTTGTTCAGCTTAGCCCACTAGTAGTGGAACCAATAATAATGGACATCTTAAAAGAAATAATGTTTTCTAGTAAACCAGTACTGCCAGTAATGTTTAGATATACAACTTTTATGTGTACCATCCTTGAGATGTTTATGAAACTTCATAGACTGCAGAAATTTATTTCAAAATTGTTAACTACTTTAAAGGCTATGTTTGAAGGGCCAGTAACATCTGGATTATTAATGGCTGAGGTCTCAGATGTTTTCCCAGAAAAATTCTGCTCGCAGTTTTCTAAAAATGTCTTGCTGCTGCCCAGTTCTCAGATAATATCAATGATGAGAACCTTTATTTACCATTTAAAAGAAGACTGTCTTCCAAAGCTGCCAGCTTGTAGAAATGGTAAGATTAACTATAGAACAGCAACAAATTGTTTCTGTGTCCTTCAGTGTAACATAGATATTATTACTTTAACCGTGCAGTAGTTGCATGAATTTCTGCTACATTATGGGTCGCTTGGGTGACAGCTGTCACTGACCATTGTTCTCATTGTTATATTAACAATGATGAAACAAAATAGGATATATATGTCCATAATGATTTCAGAGTCATTTAATTATTAAACACCATACATGAATGATCTATGCATATTATAATATCCATACATAACTATTTTAATGAAAACAAACAACAATGAACATATATTGCAGTAAAAATGAATAATAAGTGTAATTTCTGAACATACACTGCAATGCCTGTATATGAGCCTCTCTGATACAAGAGTTAAACCAATATTTCAAAAATTACTTTTCGATACATTTATTATTTCAGTCCGCACTGTCCAAACAATTAACACAGACGTCCTTCAAATGATCAAAGCAGGTCCACCTGGCACACGTAACACACTACTTCTGGTTGATTTGTCCTGTGCTGTGCCACTCTCGTAACAGTAACACATTCTTCCTCTTTTTCTCTTTCTTTCCTCTTGTGGCTTCTTTACAGTCCCCTCCATTCCACGCAGTGGAAATCTGTGCCTCCTGACCTCCTTAGCTACATATGGTGCTCAAAATCTCCTTTGTGTTTGGGGCTTCATAAGTTCACATGCAATAATGGTTAGGAAACCAGTTCTCTTCAGTGCTTTATTTTCATTTTAATTGTATTAAATTCTGAAAAGTAAATAACTTCCACATTGAAATTGAAATGGAAATTGTAACACCAGCGGTTGCAAATGTGATAATTCTCAACTACAGCCCACAAAGTGGAGAAACTTATTTTTGTGCTTGCTAACAATAGCCACATTGAAAGACCAGGGGTGAAAAACTGACCTTTAAAGTGTAACATGAAGCTATACAAATTCACTTATGTGGACAACCTGTACAGGCAACAGCATAACAAAAAGAAAGTTGATGCATGACATATGCCACCCACATGACTACTCAAGGATTAAAGAAATTTTTTGCTTGGCATGTTATGATGTTAAGTCAAATGTTATTGTTTACTAAATGTAATTGATATATGTTGACTATGAGTTTTCAAACTAAGAAGTTAGTTCTCTGTCTGTGTTATTGTTTTTTCAGGGTTTTGCTTTTGAAGTTTTCTGATTTTTTTGTTTTTATGTAAAGGACTCAATGTCACCCCATAAAATGAATTCTGGGAAATGCTTCAGACATTTGGAATTTTTACTAATGCAATTTTTTCAAAAAGTCTTTTGTATGTGACCCATGTTTCCATATAGCTATTTTGAGCATTCAACTGCATTTACTGGTACTGTATTATACAAGACATTTCAGAACGTAAGTGCACTGGGTTTTTATATTTTTTAGAAAAAATGTATTTAAAAAATTACAGTGTTGTTGATACATTTGTTGATTATATTTCCACATAATTGCTATCCTGTTCATTGCATGTGGTGAGTCATGGCACAAGCTTTTTTATGGTCTCGTCAAAGAACTCTCCCACCAGCTCTTTCCACCACTTCAGAACTTGTTTCTGCATTTGCTTGGTGGCTGAAAATTTAATTTCACTCATACGCCTTCAGCAAGGTGAAAAGATGATAAACTGAAGGTGCCAAGTCAGGGTAATATGGGGGGGGGATTCAAATCAATCAACCAAATGAGTCCAAGAGCACCTTGGTGACTAAGCCTGTGTGAGGACAGGCACTGTCGTGCAACAAGCACACTCCTCTCATCAGCATTTCCCTCCTTTTGTTTTGGATGCCCCCTTTTTTTGGTCTCACAATTGTATCTCAGACGATTACAAAAATAATTCATAGACTAGGAAGCAAGAGACAGGTCAGGGCAGCTAGGCACACTACAGGATATCAACAGACAGTGCTGTGATTGAATAATCAAACACATTTAATTGTCTCTTGAGAAGCAGTCATTTAGAACGTAACAAACATTTCTAATCACTGAATAAAGTTTATTGTCAACACAACAGCAAACTGTCTTTCTAGCTGCTCTGGTTCTTGCAGACCTAAGTAATGATAATGTCAGTGGCCACTGTCCCGGGGAGCTGAGCTGTCAAATTGAGATGACAATCTGCACTGAAGAACTGCCCCTGAGTGCTGTCTTCAGCGTCCTTTACACTAGTGCCAGAGATGACACTGATGTCGTGTAATCTTACTGCAGAAGGGACGTGTGGCACCTGCCACACTGGTGCCACCCATTGGGGTCCACAGATACTGATGTTTGCACTGGCAGGTTTTGATGGTCAGCACATGAGTGGAGTCTTACGATGACACAACATCAAAACCACTGTGCAGTGATGGCCTCTGCCTGAGGCAGAAATCCAACCCAAATGACGTATTTCCAGTTCCAAAGCTCTGAGACCATGAGTTTTTTTTGCCCGAAATTGTGGTTTTGAATTTTTTGGGACGCGGGAATTGGTGTGATGCCACTATAACAAATGTCTTTTTGTCTCATGTGTGTAGTGAGCTGCCCACACTTCATGTCCAGTTACAGTAGAGCTCTGAAAAACCTCACCTTCCAATTCAAGTTGCTCAAGAAACTCACTGGCAATATTGATGCAATTTTTCTTGTGCTGCTCTGTCGGCTGTTTTTGGACCCATCTTGCACAGAGTTTTTGATGTGTGTCTCACATGGGAGAATTCTCGCTGTAAAAGATTTTGCTTCGTGAAAAAGTTGCAGCAAGTGTTATTCATTGTGCGAGTAGGAAGTTGATCACAGTATGTAGCTTGCACTTGGTAAGATTTCTTACCGACTTGTTTCATGCAACTGGACACTACAACATGAGTTTATGTGCTACTGTGTTCCTGTGATGCTCACTCTGGACACTGGGTCTTCCTCTACCACTCAGTTTTGCCAACTCTGAAAAATAGAAAATAATGCAGCTTGTAAAGGTCACAGTACACTTACTCTTTGAACATGCCTCATATGTTTGGAATATTCATCTCAGCTACCTATGTTTGTGATGTTTGTATTTGCATTCCATTATTGATTTCAGAGTTATATAATTCCATCCTAAGATGTCCATATGGCTGTCCAAATGAAATGAATACAGAGTTCATAGAGAATTTCAAATAGCATATACAGTGTGTAGCACACCTACTATGCAATCCAGCTTTAGTATCAGATGATTAGAGGACCCTGGCAACAGTTATGCTGAAGTCGAGATACGTACACTTGTCAGATATGATATCAGTAATGAGAACCTGTATTTACTGTTTGAAAGAAGATTGTTTTTCAAAGTTGCTAGTTAGCAGAAATTTCAAGACTCATAAAATGTCAGCCTAATATTTGTCTGTTACACATGTGTGTGTGTGTGTGTGTGTGTGTGTGTGCCTTGACAGTTGTTGTTACTGTGTTCTTCACTCTCCTGCTTATAAAGTTGGCTTGCCGAGTGTTTCTTTATTTCTATGCTATTTGAGTTGCTCTATGTATTAGATGGTCGAGTGAGTTGGACAACCTTATGAATATATAGAATGGAATTAAATAATTCCAAACTTGATAACATAATGTAATTATAGGAATGCAGCATTATTATTGCAGTTGGATAAGAATGGGGGAAATGAGGTCACTGTTGGTGTGGCCCAAATATGGAACCATTCTGACATTCACTTGAAGTGCTTTAGGGGAAAATCTAAATTAAGATATTGGACAGAGATTTGAACACTGTTTAAGAATACAAGTTCATTGTCATAACCACAGTGCCTTCTGCCAAGTCAAATCTTTTTTGGTTACAAGAGTGTTGATGCAAAATTTGGAGAATAGGCTATACCTGTAATTTCTTTCAGTGCACCTCGCTATGCACATTCTTAGTTGGAATTCTTCCCAAGCTTTTGATATATTGAAATTATTTTAATATTCTTCATATTTCTTGTATCTGCTGCAGCCTACATCCTTTTTAAACATTTGTACTGTATTCGTCTCTTGGTCTCCCTCTCAGTCCCCACATGCACACACTTCCCTCCAATACTGAAGTGGTGATCCTCGATGCCTCAGAATGCGTCCCATTGACCTCTCTCTTCTTTTAGTCAACTTGTGCCACAAATTTCTTCACTGAAATTCTATTCAGTCCCTGCTCATACTTCCTCGTGGGTTACGCGATCTACCCAACTAGTCTTCAGCCTTCTTCTGTAGCACCACATTTCAAAAGCTTCTATTCTCTTATTTATTGTACACATTTTACTTCCATACAAGGCTACGCTTTGGAAAAACACCTTCAAAAAATACTTCCAAACATACATATCTGTATTTGATCTACAAAGGTTTCTCTTCTTCACAAATCTTTTTCTTGCCATTGCCAGTCTACATTTTATATCCTCTCTGCTTTGGCTGTCATCAGTTATTTTACTGCCAACATAGCAGAATGCATATACTACCTTCAGTGTCTCATTTCCTAATCAAATTTGTTAGTGGGGAATGTTATTATAGATAAGTAATTTAGCTCCTGTAGTTGGCTGTTGATTTGAAAATTTTTGTTGCAGACAATTCATGTGAATCAGCAGAAATTCATACTGCTTTGCTATCCTGCTTATTGTGCCACTTCTTGGTTGGTATTCGTCTAGCTGAGCATACAGTAATAAATTCTGTTCGTAAACGCTTTTGCGAAGCTCTGGAGGAGATGGCTGATGTGTTGGGACAGTTTGGCTCAGCTGTTGTTCAAATCCAACATGTAAGTCTTTTATATGGTTTTAATGTTATTATGTTTTTTTAATCATATTAATGTTGGCAACTATACCTTGAATATGTGGTTTCCCAAGGCATCTTCAGAAAGTTGGAAATCCTTACACTGCCTTGCCTCTACATTCTTGAGACTCTAAAATTCTTCAGAAAACACATAGTGCCAACTGACCCCAGAGTCATAAAAAATAATGAAATACATGAACACAACACCAGGAAAAACGCAAACCTGCATGTTATATGTACAAACACTCAACTGTGTAAAAAGGGAGTTTTCCACATTGGCCTCCAACTGTTCAACAATCTTCCCACTAGTATTAAGTCCATCGAATACAGCATAAAATTTAGTAAAGCCATGAAGTCATATTTGTTGTGTCACTGTTTTTACTCTGTAAATGAATACTTAGAACAGTAATCTTGCTGTTTGTGTTAAATTGAAAACATTGAGCAAAATAATACATTAGGATACTATAGGCTTACGTTAATATATGTTAAAAATGTTAAATGATATTTTCCGACATCTGCAACACACTGTGTACCGTCAGATCACATGGAATAAATAAATAAATAAAGTCTTGGGTCTGCTGTAAGTCTCAATTTTAAAAAGACAACATATTCTGTTCTGCATATCTAGATGTACTACCATAGTAATAAATGTAACACATGATGAGCAAATAATAGATAGGATTGAAGCATCAAATTTTTAGATGTCCGTTTTGATGATAATTTAGCCTGTAAAAAACACACGTTAGAACTCTTAAAAAGCTTGGTTCAGACACATGTGCTCTTAGAATTGTTGTAAACTTTGTGGAAAGAAAAATAAGTAAGTTGACATATTCTGAATATTTTCATACAGTAATGTCATATGGAATAATAGTCTGGGGGTAACCTGTCTTTAAGAAAGAAGGTCTTCGTCGTTCAAAAACATGCTGTAACAATATAATGTGGTGCTCATCCATGATCATTTTCTAGATATCTTTTTAAAGAGTTTGTCATTCTCACTACTGCTTCACAATATATTTATCCCCTCATGAAGTTTGTTGTAAATATTGTATTGCAGCTTCTTACATGTTCCACCTCCAATCCTATAATTACTAATTGAAATTAATTATTTCAGTTCTATCTCTGCTGATTTTTCAGGACATGTACTTCATTCTTTGTAACAGCACACTGAGCAAACAAGGTGAAAGTTCAAACATGTTGATTGATCAAAATAATTGGTACTTAGTTGGTAAAATTGTTTCTCATATTTCACGTATAGGGGTCTTCTTTTTCCTTTCATGTAGAATATTGACAAAATGTTTGGATTTGCAGGAGTTCACAGATTTAATCTTGTTTTATCCATTCTAGTCAATACACTGGACATGTTTCAGTTTTCAGTTTGTTGATATATTTTTGAAATCTTTTCACAAATTATAAATAACACTATTGCGTTGTGGTTCACAAATATAAAAAGATACTTTTGAAAATTTGTTATTTAGACATAATAGGCAACATTCGCTTAACTTGGACCACATGCAGCCATACACCACTTCTCTCCACAAACTACTCCCCAGCAACCAACTCAGTTTACCCAGTTATAGTCCATAGATCGTTAAATACAAAGATAAATTATTAAATTTCTCCATGTCTGCATACCTCTCTGACTTTTACATTCATCAAAATAATCAAGACTGGTTTTTTTATAAGAAATATTTACAAAGTTAATGACAATTAAAAAAGGGTATTGCAAAATGTGTTATAAAACATATTGTATTGGAAATTACACTAGATGTATAGAACATGACATAGACCAGTTTCATTAAAACCCACCAATCAAAATGTGAGTATGAGAATGATAACAGGTTGATGAAAACATAAAGAGAACAGTTCTGAATTCAGTTTTATGCTTTATACAGTGCAAATTAGTATGTAACAATATTGTCGCAGAAGAAGCTGAGTAGCACCATGGTGGTGTGGTTATGATACTTAAAAGTGTTGCATGGAGGCTCATGAGTTCAAAACTCACCTGGACTGTACAATTTTAATTTCTATATTTGGTTTGAGTACATTCTAGAAGTATCCACAAATGTCAAGAATCATTGTACTGGAATGTTCTATATATATATATATATATATATATATATATATATATATATATATATATATAAGAAGAAAGATGATGAGACTTAGTGTTTTGGAAGTGGGTTACGTATTATTACGTATTGTTGAGTATATATCGGCGGGATAAAATTGTATAGTGGAGTACGGTAAAAAAGAGAAGGTGAATACAAAGGGAAACTACTGGCAAAAACGGCCAGAACACATCCACGTGGAATGTTTCCCTCTGTTATATCTAAAAAGAAAGATGATGAGACTTACCAAACAAAAGCGCTGGCAGGTCGACCTGCCAGCGCTTTTGTTTGGTAAGTCTCATCATCTTTCTTTTTAGATATATTTTTTCCACGTGGAATGTTTCCCTCTGTTATATATATATATATATATATATATATATATATATATATATATATATATATATATATATATATAAAACAAAGATGATGTGACTTACCAAATGAAAGTGCTGGCAGGTCGAAAGACACACAAACATACACACAAAATTCAAGCTTTTGCAACAAACTGTTGCCTCATCAGGAAAGAGGGAAGGAGAGGGAAAGACGAAAGGATGTGGGTTTTAAGGGAGAGGGTAAGGAGTCATTCCAATCCCGGGAGCGGAAAGACACCTTAGGGGGAAAAAAGGACGGGTATACACTCGCACACACACACGTATCCATCCACTTTGTGTTCTGGCCGGAGGCAGTTTGCTCTGCACTCTTGTATGTGCAGATGCTGAATAAACCTTCATCAAGTGAAGTTAGTGTTCGTCATTCCTCTAATTACATCTTCTTCTATGTGACATTATTCTGGTGGAGACGCTGGTATTGGAACTTGTGATAGCGCACATTATCGACGACACACCAGGCCACGACAGAGCCACCATTTACGTGGCGAGAAACCCGAGTTCAAGCCATATCACAGGCTACGGGAGACAGAAAAAGAAGAAGGCATTACGATGACAGCAACAGTGTGCCACCACATGAGACATCCTTCCGGGTTCTCTGGTGTTGATGGCCAAGATCCAAACAAGTGGCCAAAGGTATATGAGTGTATAGCCAAATTTAACAAGTGGGATGACACCATGTGTTTGGCTAACGTATTTTTCTATTTGAAGGTCACTGTCAAGCAATGGTATGAGAACAGTGAAGAGAAGTTCACAAGCTGGGAAGTATTCCAGGCGAAACTGTGCAAGTATTTTGGCGACACACAACAACATAAATGCAAGACTGAAGATAAATTAAAGTGCAGGCCACAGCATCCAGGAGAAACTACTGCGTCCTACATGCAAGACGTCTTTGAGCTGTGTAAAATAGTGGATCCTAGAATGAAGGAGGAGGATAAGGTTGCACATCTCATGAAGGGTGTTGCTGAGGACATGTATCAAGCCCTACTCCTGAAGGAGGTTTCGACAGCAGACCACTTCATAAAATGGTGCCAGTATATCGAGACAATGCATCAAAAAAGAATTACACACAAGAAGTTTGAACGACTTCCAGATGTCGTATTGATGTCAGGAAGCAACTGATTTCACAAGTGTTCTTCATCATATAGAGAGAGAGGAAGTTCAGAAGGCACTTGAATTGCACGGTGAACAAAAAACCAAGACACTTCAAGAGGTCATAAGGGAGGAAGTGGAACAGACATTGAACCCAATGTCTCTTCCTTCATTTCCCTTTAAATGGTGAAAAAGTTGAGACCCAGGTGGAGTTAATGTTCCTACAATGCCACCTGAGGAATCTGTTTGGGCACCAAGGAAGACTGACATCCGAAGGTCCCATTATAACCAACCAGAATGTTTCCACTGTGGACGACCAGGACTTGTGGTGTGCTATTGTTGAGAAAGGCGGCGGATATTTGATGACGCCAATGCCAAAAGACAGCAGACCAATCTTAGCCGACGCCAACTCCGGGACGACGAAGATGAACAAGAAGATGTGGGTGCGGGATGATGTAAGTCACTATCGACGCAAGCTAGCCACTGGAGAGGACACTCTCCAACACACTGTTCAAGGTCCCCATAGCTGTTTAGAAGCTCTGGCCGATCACCTAGCTGCTGCAACCTGGAAAACTAAAGGGTGCGACCTTCCTTGGAGTTGAGGCTGCCGAAGAGAAAAATCCTCCGCCGTCGATCACCACAAAAATGATAGGAAACTACATTGATATCCTCATGGATGGCCGACCAGCCCAAGATCATGTGGACTTTGGAGCATCATATTCAGTCATTTTGGAGAAGTACCGTCGCCAGTTGCAGAAAACTGTATTCGTCGACAACAAAACATCTCTGCTGAAGGTGGCTAATGGGAAATATGTAAAACCTACAGGAAGATGTACCGTTCATGTGGGTATAAGTGGCAATACACAGTCCTTAGAATTCATCATCTTACAAGAGTGTAGTTGTGACGTCATTCTCAGATGGGACTTCCTGATAGCTTCTCAGACAATTACAGAATGTGGTCGCTCAAAGATTCTGCTAGACGAGATGAGATACTGTGGACAGGAAGATGCACATCCGAGTGTGTGGAGACTGTGTGCTGGATGAAGTGATCATTCCTGCAGTCAGTACTAGAAAGGTAACTGTCACGTGTCATGCCTTGCATCAACCAGTGGATCTTGTAGTGGAATGTAAGAGAAGCATACAACTGAAGAATAACTTGGTCATCCCAGCCTCTGTCGCCTCATTTAAGAATGGATTCAGTGAATTATGGATAGCTATCTGTCGCTGAGAACCGCCGCTGAGAACCGCAGATCCTTCCAAGACGCATATGCATAGCAAGTGCTGAGCAGGTCATTGAAGAACAGTTGAGCTTCATATAAACCTCCCACACCGAGTCTGTGGGCGAAATTAGTGCTACCACTATGAGACAAGATCTTCTAGCTCGACTATCACCAGTTCTCACTAAGGAACAACAGAAGAAGCTACTTGCCATTCTTCCAAGAGTTCTCTGAATGATTCAATCCACAGGTGAAGCACAAATTAGACAAATCGATGATGAAGCACTGGATTAGCACTGGAGACCATCAACCTATAAGTCAGAGAGCATACTGTGTGTCATCAACAGAACATTGAATAATTAGTGACGGGGTAGAGAAAATGAATACAGGAAGCTTAATAAGATAACTAAAAAGGACGTTAAACCTCACCCTCTTCCACAAATTGACGATACACTATATTGTCTGAAGGGGGCTAAGTTTTTCTCAACCATGGACATGTACTCGGTACTGGCAAATCGAAGTAGATGAGGCTGATCATGAGAAAACTGCATTCATCACTCCTGACGGCCTGTATGAGTTTAAGGTAATGCCGTTTGGTTTGTGTAATGCACCAGCAACTTTTGAACAGATGATTGATAATCTTTTACTTCATCTGAAGTGGACGATGTGTCTTTGTTATTTAGATGACATTATAGTGTTCTCAGAGACATTTGATGAACATATAAAAAGACTGAGGGCCATTCTTAAGTGTCTCCAACAAGGTGGGCTGAAACTTAGTCCGAGAAAGTCTCTCTTTGGAGCAAAAGAAATCAAAATATTTTGACACCTTGTGTCAAACGAAGATGTGCGGCAAGACCCAGAAAAGGTGAGATCTATAACGGAATTTGCTATTCCTAAAAGTATAAAAGATGTGAGAAGCTTCCTCGTTTTATGTCCTTAATACTGTCGTTTTGTCAAAGTCTTTTGTATCAAAGCCAGGCCACTCCAAGAGTTGTTAAAAGTCAATACTAAATTTATCTGGGGTGGTGCTCAACGAGATTCTTTCAATGTGCTGCAAAAAGCTCTCACAGCTGACCCTGTACTTGGTCTGTATGATGAGAGAGCACCTACAGAACTACACACAGATGCCAGTGGTTATGGGATCGGTGCTTTTCTGGTGCAAATTTTGGATGGAAAAGAGAAGGTTACAGCCTAAGCTTCTAGGACACTTACAAAAGCCGAGAGAAACTACTCGACTACAGAAATTGTATGTCTTGCTGTTATCTGGGCCATGTGCAAATTTCGACAGTGTCTCTACGGAAGGCCATTCACAGTTGTTACAGACCATCATTCACGTTGTAGGCTGACAGGTCTTAAGGATCCAACTGGACGACTCACCAGGTGGGCACTACATCTTCAATAGTATGACTTTACCATAGTGTACAAGATGCCGACTGTCTCTCCAGAAACCCTGTGCAAGACCATCAAGACTTTGATGAAGATTGTGATTGTCTCGCTGCACTCCAGGATCTCTCTGCTGAGCAGAAGAAGGATGCCAAGATATCTCAAATTATGGTTGCCTTAAATCACTTAGAGGACGTGAAAGGACTATTTAAGGTAGTTAATGGAATACTTTGCAAGAAAAACTTTGAACCGTTTGCAAAGAGGTGGCTACCAGTGATTCCTAAACATATGTGCTTAGATGTTCTACAGAAATTCCATGACACACCTGAGGCTGGACATTTAGGATTTATTAAGACCTACGATAGAATCCACAAGAGATTTTTCTGGCCAAGTTTATTTACATCTACATCTACATCCATACTCCGCAAGCCACCTGACGGTGTGTGGCGGAGGGTACCCCGAGTACCTCTATCGGTTCTCCCTTCTATTCCCGTCTCATATTGTTCGTGGAAAGAAGGATTCTGTGTGGGCTCTAATCTCTCTGATTTTATCCTCATGGTCTCTTCGCGAGATATATATAGGAGGGAGCAATATACTGCTTGACTCTTCGGTGAAGGTATGTTCTCGAAACTTTAACAAAAGCCTGTACCGAGCTACTGAGCGTCTCTGCTGCAGAGTTTTCCACTGGAGTTTATCTATCATCTCCGTAACGCTTTCGCGATTAGTAAATGATCCTGTAACGAAGCGCGCTGCTCTCTGTTGGATCTTCTCTAGCTCTTCTATCAACCCTATCTGGTACGGATCCCACACTGCTGAGCAGTATTCAAGCAGTGGGCGAACAAGCGTACTGTAACCTACTTCCTTTGTTTTCAGATTGCATTTCCTTAGGATTCTTCCAATGAATCCCAGTCTGGCATCTGCTTTACCGACGATCAACTTTATATGGTCATTCCATTTTAAATCACTTCTAATGTGTACTCCCAGATAATTTGTGGAATTAACTGCTTCCAGTTGCTGACCTGCTATTTTGTAGCTAAATGATAAGGGATCTATCTTTTTATGTATTCACAGCACATTACACTTGTCTACATTGAGATTCAATTGCCATTCCCTGCACCATGCGTCAATTCGCTGCAGATCCTCCTGCATTTCAGTACAATTTTCCATTGTTACAACCTCTCGATACACTACAGCATCATCTGCAAAAAGCCTCAGTGAACTTCCGATGTCATCCACAAGGTCATTTATGTATATTGTGAATAGGAGTGTGTGTCACTACGTGTTGCACTGTAGAGAGTGCCAGAGGAGAATGGCAGTTGCTCAGAAACCACCTGGCCGGTTCATACCTATTCCACCAGCTGAAATGCCTTTCCAGCATGTTGGGATTGACCTACTTGGACGATTTCCAATGTGTGCTACTGGCACCAGATGTATTATTGTTTGCGCTGATTATCTGACACGCTATGCCATTACAAAAGCCATGAAAACGGCTGAAGCATCCGAGGTAGCCAAATTCATCATGGAAGACATTGTATTAAAACACGGTGCCCTAGGGTCATTAATTATGGCTCGAGGGAAAGTTTTTCAATCAAATCTTGTGACAGAGATAAACCATCAGTGCAACATTACTCATCACATGACGACTGCCTACCATCCGCAAACTAACGGGCTTACTGAACGCCTTAATAAGACCTCGGCCAACATGCTATCAGTGTTCGTCAGTGTTGAACGGAGCAACTGGGATGAGGTGCTACCTTTCATGATGTTTGCTTACAACACCACCAAACAAGACACCACAGGATTTATGCCATTTTACCGGGCACATGGGTGTGAGGCGACTACAACGATGGATACTTTGTTTCCGTTACATCCTGATGACGTGGACAATGACTACATCGGCCAGGTGTTAACCAGCGCTGAGGAAGCTCAGCAGTTAGCTCGACTCCACATGATGCAGGCTCAAGAAAATGATCGCCGAAAGTATGACACGAGCCACTGCCCTGTTGTCTACCAGCCTGGTGTCCTCTTCTGGATCTTCACTTCACTTCTGTTCGGAAGGTTGGTCTCTCTGAGAAGCTCCTCAGGCGCTACTTTGGACCTTATAAGGTTGTAAGACAGTTGTTTGATGTTACTTATGGAGTTGAAGATTTCGACTCTGACACAAGACGACGAAAGATCAGAGATATGGTCCACGTCCTTCGAAGGAACCCTTACAAGGATCCTGCCACCCAAGGTAAATTCAAAGCTCCAGCGACAGGCAACAAGTGGAAAGGTGATGAAGAGTGCAGCAGCAAAAGAAGTTCTGAGAAGATCACTGCCAGGGCGAGCGTCAGTCATGGGGAGCCGGAGTATGCAGGACCGATGACTCGTTCCCGGACTAGGAGGACATAACACTGAGATGCTGTTCTCTTAAGGAGGGAGCAATGTCATACAAGGAGCTGAGTAGCACTGTGGTGAGGTGGTTATGATACTAAAATATTGCATGGAGGGTTGTGAGTTCAAAACTCACCTGGACTGTACAATTTTAAATTCTATATTTGGTTAGAGTGCATTCTAGAAGTATCCATAAATGTCAAGAATCATTGTACTCTTGTATGCGCAAGTGCTGAATAAATCTTCGTTAAGTGAAGTTAGTGTTCATAATTCATCTAATTACATCTTCGTCTACTTGAAAATATTATGAAAAGGGAAGTTGTCACCATATAGTGAAGATACTGAGTCGCAAATAGGCACAACAAAACGACTGTCACAAATAAGCTTTTGGCCAACAAGGCCTTCATCAAAAATAGACGACGAACACACACACACACACACACAAACACACACAAACACACACATACACACATACACACACACACACACACACACACACACACACACAGCCGCGCATTCACAAATGCAACTCACTCACAAGACTGCAGTCTCCGGCAACTGAAGCCACACTGGAAACAGCAGCAGCAATGTATGATGGGCGTGATGACTGGGTGGGGGTAAAGAGGAAGCTGGGGTGGGGAGGAGGAGGGATAGTAGGGTAGGGGTGGGGGACAGTGAAGCGCTGCTTGGGAGCACACAGGGATGAGGTGGAGAGTGGGTAGGATAGCTATGTGCAGTTGGGAGATTAGACGGAGAGCAGAGGAGTGGTGTGGGGGGGGGGGGGGGTAGCGGAAAAAGAGAGAAGTAAAAAGACTGAGTGCGATGGTGGAATGAAGGCTGTGTAGTGCTAGAATGGAACAGGGCAGGGGATGGATTAGATTAGATTAGATTTACTTTCATTCCAATTGATCCGTAGTGAGGAGGTCCTCCAGGATGTGGATGGGTGAGAACAGTGACTAACGAAAGTTGAGGCCAGGAGGCTTATGGGAACATACGAGAAATCCCATCTACGCATTTCAGAAAAGCTGTTGTTGGTAGGAAGGATCCAGATGGCACAGGCTGTGAAGCAGTCATTGAAATGAAGGATGTTGTGTTGGGCAGCGTGCTCAGCAATGGTTTGTCGGTGGCCATCAATACAGGCAGACAGCTTGTCAGTTATCATGCCACATAGAATGCAGCACAGAGTTTGCAGTTTAGCTTGTAGATCACATGACTGGTTTCAGAGGAAGCCCTGCCATTGATGGGATAGGTGATGTTTGCGACCTGACTGGAGCAAATGGTGGGGACAAATCTTGCTTCTAGATCTATTACAGGCATATGAGCCATGTGGTAAGCAGTTGGGAGCAGGGATTGTGTAGGGATGGACGAGTATATTGTGTGGGTTTGGTGGATGGTGGAATACGACTGTGAGAGGGTTGGGAAGGATAGTGGGCAGGACATTTCTTATTTCAGGGCACAACGGAACCCTGGCGGAGAATGTAATTCTGTTGCTCCAGTCCTGCGTGGTACTGAGTTGTGAGGGGAATGCTCCTCTGTGGCTGGATGGTGAGACTTTGGGAGGTGGTGGGAGGCTGGAAAGATAAGGCTCAGGAGATTTGTTTTTGTACAAGGTTGGGAGGATAATTATGATCTGTGAAGGCTTCAGTGAGACCTCGGTATATTTCAAGAGCGACCGCTCTGCAGGTGCAATGACCACTGGTGGCTAGGCTGTATGGAAAGTACTTCTTGGTATGGAATGGTTGGCAGCTGTTGAAGTGGTGGTATTGCTGGTGGTTAGTAGGTTTCCATATCAAACCTACTTTCTTTCAAGCCTCAATTTGATCCTGAGATCAAATCAAGGCTTGAAATAAATTATATGTTCTTAAATTTGCGTAAAAGCCCATCAGTGTTTCTCTGCATAAAAATTTGTTTAACTGGCTGGAGTCCAACACCAATCTCACACTTAAATCTCTCTTCATCACTACAAGTGGTTATTGTAAGGACTGGTACTTCTTTCAGTAACATCACATACTTCCATTTTGTGCAATTCTTTCTTTACTGCTGATCTTTTGGCAGTTGTTACACTATAAGGTCTTGTAAAAAATGACTTGTGAGGTTTCAACTGTAAAGTATGCTGGTTACATTTTACTCGTCCTGACACATTATTAATAAAGACATCACTGTACTCCCAAAGTAAATATCATAATTTCTGTTTCTGATGTTCGCTGAGCCCACCAGCTTCTCGTACTTTAATGTTAACACAGTCTTCAAACTCTGCCTCATCTGTGTCAATACCAGAATGTCATAGTTCACACCTCCAACTTCTTTCAAAAACTGAATACCATTAACTTTACCATTACTGTTGCTGTTGAAATTTGACTTGAGAAAATTGGTTACAACACAGCTTGCATGTGGTCTTGGAATACAGATCTTCTGTTGTCTTCTCCAAACAAAACCTACTTTCCCTACCCAATTTATCCCCAGTAAAAAATCCTCTGAAAGTCCTTGAGTAAAATCTACTCCTTCAAGTAATCAGAGCCTGATTCTTCACTGTTTTACTATGTCTACCTGTAGCACCTCTGATTTTAACTAAGGCCTCAGAAACTCATGACACCTGGCTCCCTATGTTGACAAGGCACCTGCCTTCCTATAATCCTATCTTTAATGTTAATGAAGGAATTACAAACTTCACCATAATCACTGTGTTTAACATTTTTGAATAACAAATCATCTTCAATGTCTTTGGAGCTGTCACCTATGGTTTGTATCTTACTTGTATTGGTCTTATCTGGATTACAAAGTTTCATCACACTAACAGAAAAATCATTACTAGTACTATCCACACCTAGAATGTCTCTTATCCAAGAAATTTCACTCCACTGACATTGATCTTCACTTGTGTACTTACCTTTTAGTTATTTACAGATATCCTACTCAATTTCTAAAATTTTCATCATTCTGAAATACCTCACTATGTAAACACAAGTTATAAAAGAATACTTCATCACTAACAATCTCAGCCAAAAATTTATCATTACTCTCACTACTGTTAGCTGAAGTACCTTCACCATTGGAATATAAACTTGTTACTGGAAATTAAACTCAGGACTCAGTAGCTTTACCACTATCATTATAATTACTTCTTTTCTCAACTATGCCTTTGGATATTTCTACACACTATCATGAATATCAGGTTCCTCCTTATCATCATATATCTCATCTTCTTCCTTAAAACATAAAAAATATTTCTCATCTGTACTTTTCCCCATAGGATCGTCATCATCACCTTCACACGTAATAATACAAAAATCACTACAAAAATAATTACCTCTCAGATCATTTTTAAACATAGGATCATTTTCGTATCCAGATTCGTTGTTGTTGTTGTTGTGGTCTTCAGTCCAGAGTCTGGTTTGATGCAACTCTCCATGCTACTCTATCCTGTGCAAGCTTCTTCATCTCCCAGTACCTACTGCAACCTACATCCTTCTGAATCTGCTTAGTGTGATGTACCCATCTAATCTTCAACATTCTTCTGTAGCACCACATTTTGAAAACTTCTATTCTCTTCTTGTCCAAACTATTTATCGTCCATGTTTCACTTCCATACATGGCTACACTTCATACAAATGCTTTCAGAAATGACTTCCTGACGCTTAAATCTATACTCGATGTTAACAAATTTCTCCTCTTCAGAAATGCTTTCCTTGCCATTACCAGTCTACATTTTATATCCTTTCTACTTTGACCATCATCAGTTATTTTGCTCCCCAAATAGCAAAACTCCTTTATTACTTTAAGTGTCTCATTTCCTAATCTCATTCCCTCAGCATCACCCGACTAAATTCAACTACATTCCATTATCCTCATTTTGCTTTTGTTGATGTTCATCTTATATCCTCCTTTCAAGACACTGTCCATTCCGTTCAACTGCTCTTCCAAGTCCTTTGCTGTCTCTGACAGAATTACAATGTCATCGGCGAACCTTAAAGTTTTTACTTCTTCTCCATGGATTTTAATTTCTACTCCGAATTTTTCTTTCATTTCCTTTACTGCTTGCTCAATGTACAGACTGTATAACATCGGGGACAGGCTACAACCCTGTCTCACTCCATTCCCAACAACTGCTTCCCTTTCATGTCTCTCGACTCTTATAACAGCCATCTGGTTTCTGAACAAATTGAAAATAGCCTTTTGCTCCCTGTATTTTATCCCTGCCACCTTCAGAATTTGAAAGAGAGTATTCCAGTCAACATTTTCAAAAGCTTTCTCTAAGTCTACAAATGCTAGAAACGTAGGTTTGCCTTTCCTTAATCTATCTTCCAAGATAAGTCGTTGGGTCAGTATTGCCTCACGTGTTCCAGTATTTCTACGGAATCCAAACTGATCTTCCCTGAGGTCGGCTTCTACCAATTTTTCCATTCGTCTGTAAAGAATTTGCGTTAGTATTTTGCAGCCGTGACTTTTAAACTGATAGTTTGATAATTTTCACATCTGTCAACACCTGTTTTCTTTGGGATTGGAATTATTATATTCTTCTTCAAGTCTGAGGGTATTTCGCCTGTCTCATATATCTTGCTCACCAGATCATAGAGTTTTGTCAGGACTGGCTCTCCCAAGGCTGTCAGTAGTTTTAATGGAATGTTGTCTATCCCAGGCATTGTTTCGACTCAGGTCTTTCAGTGCTCTGTCAAACTCTTCACGCAGTATCATATCTCCCATTTCATCTTCATCTACAGTCTCTTCAATTTCCATAATATTGTTCTCAAGTACGCCGCCCTTGTATAGACCCTCTGTATACTCCTTCCACTTTTCTGCTTTCCCTTCTGTTCTTAGAACTGGGTTTCCAGCTGAACTCTTGATATTCATGCAAGTGGTTCTCTATTCTCTAAAGGTCTCTTTAATTTTCCTGTAGGCAGTATCTATCTTACCCCCAGTGAGATAAGCCTCTACATCCTTACATTTGTCCTCTAGCCATCCCTGCTTAGCCATTTTGCACTTCCTGTCGATCTCATTTTTGAGACGTTCCTATTCCTTTTTGCTTGCTTCATTTACTGTATTTTTACATTTTCTCCTTTCATCAATTAAATTCAATATTTCTTCTGTTACCCAAGGATTTCTACTAGCCCTCATCTTTTTATCTACTTGTTCCTGTGCTGCCTACACTACTTCATCCCTCAGAGCTACCCATTCTTCTTCCACTGTACTTCTTTCCCCCATTCCTGTCAATTGTTCCCTTATGCTCTCCCTGAAACTCTGTACAACCTCTGGTTTAGTCAGTTTATACAGGTCCCATCTCCTTAAATTCCCCCCTTTTTGCAGTTTCTTCAGTTTTAATCTACACTTCATAACCAATAGATTGTGGTCAGAGTCCACATCTGCCCCTGGAAATGTCTTACAATTTAAAACCTGGTTTCTAAATCTCTGTCTTACCATTATATAATCTATCTGAAACCTTCTAGTATCTCCAGAGTTCTTCCATGTATACAACCTTCTTTCATGATTCTTGAACCAAATGTTAGCTATGATTAAGTTGTGCTCTGTGCAAAATTCTACCAGGCGGCTTCCTCTTCATTTCTTACCCCCAATCCATATTCACCTACTATGTTTCCTTCCCTCCCTTTTCCTACTGTCAAATTCCAGTCATCCATGACTATTAAATTTTCGTCTCCCTTCACTTTCTGAATAATTTCTTTTATCTCATCATATATTTCATCAATTTCTTTGTCATCTGCAGAGCTAGTTGGCATATAAACTTGTACTACTGTAGTAGGTGTGGGCTTCGTGTCTATTCAGATTCATGAGAGTCATTTACACATAACACACTGTGTGCTTCTGACTTACCTGGTTATTCCACAAATTGACTAATTCCAAAATCATTACATACTTCAGTTACCTGTTCCGATAAGGTATTGAAGGTATTGTTTTCTGCCCATTCATAAAAGTTTACTAAATTCGTTTCTACTTCATGTTCAATGTCATCATATGTGTTGTCAGTTTTGTATTTTTGTTTTG
This sequence comes from Schistocerca nitens, assembly GCF_023898315.1. Classification (NCBI taxonomy): domain Eukaryota; kingdom Metazoa; phylum Arthropoda; class Insecta; order Orthoptera; family Acrididae; genus Schistocerca; species Schistocerca nitens. The sequence continues at coordinate 510,700,770 of NC_064615.1, forward strand.
GTGTGTTGGTTGGTGTAATGGCGCATGGAAGCAATGGCGTCAAAAGATTGTGAATGCAGCAGTCAGTTCCATTGACAGCATTGCAATGCATGCATTGAAACTCATGCTTAGCATGTTGAACAGTTGTTGTGAGTTAAGTTATTGTTATAAAGTGTAAACTGTTTGTGGCAATATGGTACTAAATATTCATTTCTGAACATATCGGAGTACTCAGATTAAGATCCTTCACCATCTTTATAATTTTGGATACTGAGGACACCCTTTGATACCCTGTGTTGTTATTCTTTGCTCACAAAGTAGTACGTAGCACAATCATAGCACCAGAACTAAAAACAATCTCAAAAAGATTTCAGGGTATAATATTATTTAAGAAATGTAGTTGAGTTTCAAAAATTAAAGGACTTTCTACCTCATTGTTGAGTTTCTTCATAGGGATCTGAAAAGTAATGTGGATTTCAGTTAGCAATATTTATTGTACAATGGTTTTAATTATAATTTTATAAATTCCACATTATTGACTTGCACTTTAGTAAAAGCTACTTCTTTGACTTCTTTCCTCATCAAGGAGACTACAATTTCTGTGGAATAAATGTCATGGGACATAACATAATGATTCCAAACTGACTGCTTTTGTGCCCTGTTTCAGAGACCCAGGTTAGTGGTGTCATATTTGAAAACATGCCATTGTTGGGGACAGCTGCATATTTTATTGTTATATTATTGTGAGGATACCTACACTCCAGAGGTTTCTGTTCCCCATGTTGAAGATTTGACTGCAACTAATTTGACACCATTGCATCGCTATTTGTCACCGGACATCTGGGCACTCCTTACACAAAGAGTAATCAACTTTGGAGAGCAACCTTGCAAGGACATATTGGTGAGATACTTTATACTTTCTTTTTACATTCATAATGGGACTGGTAATCAGTACTTTGCTAAATTTTTGATGAAATTATGAAAATGTAGAGAGAGGCCCCATGGTATTGTGAATATTACTTTGGAATGGAATGTTAAGTAACCTGCAGATAGAATTGTGACAAGATGATGTCCTCTCAAAAGAATAAATATGCAGCTAAGTGTATGTGTGAAGAGAATCTTAAAAAAATAAAATTAATGAAATAAAAGATTTAAATAAATGCATTGAAAAGACAGTTGTAGATTTGGGAACGAATATAAAGTGACACAATCCATAAATTTCTTCATTATGATAATTAGAGTGTCACTTAGAAACTTATAGGAAATATGGTTGGAGAAAATCAGAGACAGATCAATAATAAGGAAAATACATAAAATTTATTTATGGTCATAAATATCAAATGATTGATACATTGAGTGTTTGCTACTCTGTTGGATTTTACTTGTTTCACTGCAGATTTATATTGATAGTATTGTTTGTTGGCAGTGACACTATCCTCCCAAGCCTTTACGTTGAAATAATTAATGATTACTTTTCTGTGTTGACCGTCGTCTCACTGACAGCCAAATGCAAACTTTACATGTCAAACCAATCAAAACACAGTATTACTTGCAGTTGAAAGGAAACCATTCCTTTACTGTGTAATTTACCATACAAACAATCTGAATTCAATTTTAGCACCATGGTCATTATGCAAAATGTGTGCTGGGAGAAGTATTATTTTTCTTGGCTCATTTGGGAATGTGGTCTCCCAGAACTTTGTGAGTGAGCCTCTCTGTGATACCCACCACCCCTAATGGAGTTTTTTGGACATTTCTGTAATACTCCCACAATGAATACACAAACTTGTGATGAATTATGCAGCTCTTCTTTCATCTACATCTACATCAACATCAACATCTGTACTCTGCAAATCACATTAAGTGCCTTGCAGAGGGTTCATCAAACCACCATCACAATTCTCTATTATTCCAGTCTTGTATAGTGCACGGAAAAAACGAACACCTATATCTTTCTATGCGAGCTCTGATTTCCCTTATTTTATTATGGCAATTGTTTTCCCTATGTAGGTCAACAAAATATTTTCGCATTCAGAGGAGAAAGTTGGTGATTCAAATTTCGTGAGAAGATTCCACCGCAACGAAAAATGTGTTTGTTTTAATGATGTCCACACCAAATCATGTATCATTTCAGTGACACTCTCTCCTCTATTTCATGATAATATAAAACGTGCTGCACCCCTTTGAACTTTTTCGTTGTATTCTGTCAATCCTGTCTGCTAAGGGTCCCACAACACACAGCAGTATTCTAAAAGAGGACGGACAAGCATAGTGTAGGCAATTTCTTTAGTAGATCTGTTACATTTTCTAAGTGTCCTGCCAATAAAACGCAGTCTTTGGTTAGCCTTCCCCACAACCTTTTTCTATATGTTCCTTCCAGTTTAGGTTGTTCGTAATTGTTATTCCTAAGTATTTTGTTGAATTTACGGCCTTTAAATTTGACTTATTTATCATGTAACCAAAGTTTAACAGATTCCTTTTAGCACTCATGTGGATGACCTCACACTTTCCATTATTTAGGGTCAATTGCCAGTTTTCACACCATACAGATGTCTTTTCGAAATTGTTTTGAAATTTGTTTTGATCTCCTGATGACTTTACTGGTCGATAACCAACAGGATCATCTGCAAACAACCTAAGATGGCTCCTCACATTGCCTCCCAAATCGTTTATATAGATAAGTAACAGCAAAGGGCCTATAACACTACCTTGGGGAATGCCAGGAATCACTTCTGTTTTACTTTGAAGCTTTCCTACCTTTTCTGGTTATATAACTTGACAACAACTGAAGTTAGATGGACAATACTCAAGATTTGGCCAAACAAAGGTTTTGTAAGTAATATCTTTTGTGTATGGATTACACTTCCTTAAGGTTCTTCCGGTAAACCTGAGTCAGGCTTGTGTACTCACTAAAGCTGTTTTTATGTGTCCATTCCATATTAAATTGCTGCACATAGAAACTCCTAGATACCTGCAGCTTGTGCCTCATTCCAGTGACTGACTGCTGATTGCATATACAAATAATACCAGATCTGTTACTTCCTTGTGTGTTGAGTCAGCTGCTAATCTTTTTATCAAATTCTGATCATCTGCAAGTTTCCCTGTCCATTTCATTACAAGTTTTTAACAACTTAGTTATTTATTACCATAAAGTTTTACATCTGTTATGTAGAATGTATAACAGGTCATACATTTTACAGTCATCATGTTTAAAGTACATATTGATTCATAGTTCATTTTACAATTGTCCTGTCATAAAGCTCGAATTGATTGAGATAAAGGCGTGTGATGATTATAAAAGACTTGTGCCATTCCATGAAGCCATGAAAAGTGATAATAATAATAATAATAATAATAATCTTACTGGACAGCATGTGGTGCCTATGGATTAAATTATTCTAATGTCTTTTTCTGTTAAGATACAGGGTCTTTGAAACACTGGAGTGTCTGTTCTGTGCATCTGAGGCCAACTTCTAAGTTTATATACTTTTTATGTATCCTTTCATATACAGTTACTGGACATGATCTTGTCCTAGTTATTTTAGGGTCACTTTTACATTTTCTTAGCAGGTACTATATCAGAAAATGAGATTTATTTTTAATGTTGTTTTATATATAAACTAAATGTATTCGCCCTTGTCCAGGAATTCTGGTGTGTGTGTGTGTGTGTGTGTGTGTGTGTGTGTGTGTGTGACTAACTCTGTTTGGGCTGTATGTCTAGTCTATGCATATTCATGTAATAATGACTAATTTTGCTATTAGTGTCCTTGTATTTTCAAGTTTCCTCATTATGGATCATTTGGTTATATACATTTCTCAGTTTTGTTCTCTATGTCTGTGCTATCCTCATTTGAAGTACCTTCACTGGATTTCCCTACAGTTACTGTGTGTTGTGTTGTCTTTCTGTATAATTGTCTTTGTCTGTATTCTTTGTATAGTGTCCTGGATATGTTACTGAAACAGTATTTAGTTCTATCCATATTCTAGAGTCTCATAGTGGTTGCCAAAATTTCTTTGTTTGTCGAGTGCAGCAGTTTTGTATGGTTCAGAATGTAACTGCGGAAGAGTATGTATTCTGCAGACACACTTTCTCCGCATGATGCATTCTGTCTCCTGACTGAGATTCATGCTGGAGAAGGGCTGTGCTCAGTCATCAAGTGGGCTATACCCCGGCTGGAGTCACTATGTCTCATTGCCAGCTGCTTTTAGTTGTTGGGAAGAAGTTGTGCATTATTGCTGTGCATTATTGCTGGTGTCCCACTCTTTTTGCCATGTATCTCTGTTTTGCCATGTATCTCTGTTTTGCAGGGTTTGGAAATTCTCCTCTGTGATTTCTGACAACTTTTCATGTTTACCTACCTTCAGCCAGTGTGTTGCGCCCTGCATTAGGTGGTGATGCCTATTGGGTATATTCCGAGCACCATTCACAGTGCTCCGACTCTACTTGGGAACTGCCTCATAGGGCTACAGACAGTATCAACTAGGTTATTTGTACATATAACTAGCAACCCACGATGGGGTCACACAGGTAGCACTAAGTATCTACAGGACAACTTGTCAACACAGCGATAAATTTGTTTACGGGTCCCTGTGTAGAGTTATGCCTAGAATTCAGAGAAGTCTATGTAACTGAGTATCATTGCTGTCGTATAACTTAAAGGATTTAAGCAGTGTGTACCAGGAAAGTTCTTAGAAGGCATGAATATTGCCTTTTCCATGTTTACCTGTCATTCAGAGTGACATCTTGTAGCAACAGTATGTGTGTGTGTGTGTGTGTGTGTGTGTGTGTGTGTGTGTGTGTGTGTGCGCGCGCGTGCTCGTGCTCACGTAATCTGTTGCACATCATTTACCAGAGGCTGCCTAAGAGGAGCATGTTAAAAAAAAACCTTCCTGATCATGTAGATGCGTAGCCATGACAGCACTCCTGTTGTAAATTGTAGTACACATTTATCCTTTGTTCAGACTCATTGCTGCAATTGTTTATTGCAGTCTCTTTGTGGCAGACTTTTTCACCTTGCCACACTAAGAGTAGTGTCCGCATATAGATTTGATTCGTGGGAGGTAGAAAGCTGAAAGCAGAGTTGTCTGCTATGCTGCTGAAAAAAACTTTCTTTATGTAAATGAATCAGAACTGTATCCCTTGCTGAAGTAGTTTTTCAGAAACTGTTTTACTTTTTGTGTAAAAAAATTAAAAACCACAATTTTTGGATTCATGTGTTTTTTTGCTGGGAAGTTGCATAATTCACTGCTTGTTGCTCGAATAGTGTGCAGTGAATTATGAGTGTGAATTGTGATTGCTAATCTGATGGAAGCAGAAATTGCCAGTTTGAGATTGTTATCTTCCTTCAAAATGCATCATTCAACCATCTATGGAATTTTTTGAAATCTTCTGTACTCATCTACAAGGAATTTCTGTATCCCATTCCATCATCTGTTTTAAGCCACCCTTGTCTGTTTAGCTGTTTAAGAAGCTTATGAATCCATCAATGTTTATGAGCCTTGTTGCTGCTTTTTATTTGGTGCACATTAAGTTATACACTGCTGTACACGAAATGTAACTGACATATTGAAATATTCTTTTATAATCATGAAAGGCCTATACCTCTTTCTCACCAGCAGAGGTTCGTTGTATAGACAAAGCAGCAGCAGGAGACTTGAATATACTGGGTAGTTATAATTAAACTTTTCTTATTTAATATGTTATAACACAGAAACTAATTGCCGTACGAGGACCAAACTTGGTGGCATTAATGTCAAGCACATGGGGAAGTGAAATTACGCATAAGCAACTCAATTGAACCACTTTTAATGTGCTGCTGTGGTACATTGTACCATTACACACCAGTACCATTAGTGCTACAAATGGGCTCAATATGGTTCCCATCAGTGTCCAAACAAGTCTGAAAGTTCAGGACTGCAGTCTGCACAGCAGAACAAAGCATGTTCATGGATATACTGGCTACCTCTCTTGATATGCTGTGCTTCAGATCAGCACAGGTGTGAATATTCCCCTGGTAAATCCTTTCCTTCAGATAGCCCCACAATGAGAAATCACAGGGAATGAGATCAAGTGATCGTGCCAATCAAGCATTTGGAAAAAACTAGCTGATAATTCATTTCCAAATGTATTTCAGGGAAAGAGGTGACCTTTAAGAGCGATGTGCAGTGGGACCTCATCTTCAATGATAACTGTTGATTTTAATGCATCTCTATCCTTTAGGGTGGCTATGACATGCTGGCGAAGCATATCTCAGTAACGCTGGCCAGTCACACTGCATGTCTTTGGTCCTTGAGCACCAGCCTGTTCAAAAAAGACTGGGCCAGTGATGAATGTAGCTGTGAAGCCATACCATATGGTGACATGTTCGCCATACAGAGGAACTTCATGCACAGCGACTGGAGGTAAAGATCCCCACACTTGACAATTCTGTGCACTCACCTTACCCATCAGAGAAAAATGAGCTTCATCTGTCTGTAGGATGGTCGAGGACCAGCCCTTTTCAACTTCAGTCCATACGAGAGGTGACCTTTAAGAGCGATGTGCAGTGGGACCTCATCTTCAATGATAACTGTTGATTTTAATGCATCTCTCTCCTTTAGGGTGGCTATGACATGCTGGCGAAGCATATCTCAGTAACGCTGGCCAGTCACACTGCATGTCTTTGGTCCTTGAGCACCAGCCTGTTCAAAAAAGACTGGGCCAGTGATGAATGTAGCTGTGAAGCCATACCATATGGTGACATGTTCGCCATACAGAGGAACTTCATGCACAGCGACTGGAGGTAAAGATCCCCACACTTGACAATTCTGTGCACTCACCTTACCCATCAGAGAAAAATGAGCTTCATCTGTCTGTAGGATGGTCGAGGACCAGCCCTTTTCAACTTCAGTCCTTACGAGAAGGTGGAGAGCAAAGTCAACACTTCTTTGTGCATCCTGTGGTGCAAGCTGTTGGACGATATGGATCTTGTATGGATACCATTTGAGAATGGTTCAAAGCACCTGCCATACAGTGGACTACAGGAAGTTCAACTGTCATGACACGGCAAGCACACTGGCTGCAATCAGGAATTGCATGCAGAATTGTCTGTCATAGCAACAGAGATTTCATCAACCACCTGTGGTGCAACCGGTCGTTGGTCTCTTTCCGGAACGACGCCCAGTTCTCCAGTTGATTCGAACTTCTTCATCATGCTCCGCACAGCAGGTGGAGAAAGAGGACGCTTCCATAATCCTTTCAGCCAGCAATATTCTCGAAGTGCAGCTGCATCATTACTGTTGTTTTCATAATAGAGCCTCAACAATAATGCCCTGCTCCTTTTGTCCAAGCTCATGTTGACATGTCAGCAAATGCACTATGACTGGTCAGGTGTGTGAGACTATGAATCACGATGACTGATCATGGCACCTGGTGGCCATAGTTGGAACTGGACTGTGGCATGGTGACACATGGAAATCATGCACCCCATACTCTGGACATTGATGTTACCAACTTTGGTACTCATTTGGTAATTAGTTTCCATGTTATAATGTGTTAAATAGAAAAGTCAAATTATAACCACCCGGTATATTTATATGAACAATAACAGCTACATAATACTTAGAGCGATGCCAGACAGATGCTGTCTGTGTTTCTGATTATGTTTTCCCCATTAAGAACAACATACATAGTCCTATTTGGTAGAAATCTCCTCATTCTAATTGCACATCAGTGCTAATACTCCATGTGTAATTTATTTACTAGGCTTTCTAGGAGACAAAAAACACAGAATCAAGATGAGCTCTGCCATCCACTGCCCAATGAATCTCTTGAAAGAACAGAGAAAGCTGGATTTAATGTAACTGGTGAATGTGGAAACCTTGGCAGCTCGTACATAGGAGTTTATTAGTCTCTGGAGAAGTCATCATATGAGAGCACAGTGTATGTTCCATAATTGACACACGAGATAGTTTATTGAAAATCGGTATTAATAAGAACCACCACAGCTGTATTAATGTACATTTACTATGTCAAGACTGGTTTCGTTTAGTGAACATCATCACTGACAAGGGGAGGCCGCCAATTATGAAATGCAGATTCGATTCATAATGCGCATAATAAAAGCTCATGGCCAGAGGTGTAATGTGGCAAAGCACCAATATGCACTTCTCAGCCGTTGTCGAGAAAATCGACAGTTAAAAGAAACCATTGCGGTGAAATACTCTCTACGATTGATAATTTTCTACAGCATCGTGGCGTAGCGGTAAGCGCTCGGGTCCATGATCCGGAGGTCGTCAGATCGAATCTCGCGCCGTGCAGTTTTTTTTTATTAGCTTTTTGTAATTCAAAAATCTCGCGCCGTGCAATTTTTTTTTATTAGCTTTTTGTAATTCAAATATATATATATATATATATATATATATATATATATATATATATATATACTATTAATGAATTGCTTATGCATGTTGGTGAAGGCGGATCGCTCTCCAATTGTACCGCCTCCATTTTTCCGTTTGTTTAACAGGGTGTACCAAAGCTCTCCCGTCCGCACTGATTTTCGACGATGTTATAAGTTGCGCTAGGGACCGCATCTACCTTCTTTCGAAGTTAGCAGGCAACCACGCTGTTATGCGGCTGCTCGTTTCGGCCCATTCAACATCTGTCCTTAAAGTGTAACGAGCGAGTAACGGAGTTTATATTTCATACCTGCCACAGCAAGTTTGTGTACGTGGGGTCTCTGTTCTAATTCGAACGTTAGACTTACGCTATACGTATTTGTTTCGGAATATCGTTTCTACGTCTTCCGTTAACTATACGTGGTTAACATTATGAAGACAATTAATAACATTTGTGAAATACAACTTTGTTTGCGGAAAACATAATGATGTTCGAAGTTGCCAGTTTTTCCACAAGAAACGACTTTCAACAACTTATTATATGCATAATTGTTGCAACTGATTGCCGGTAATCATATTACTAAAAAAAAAAAAAAAAAAAAAAAAAAAAAAAAAAAAAAAAAAAAAAAAGGTTGCATGGCACGAGATTCGATCCCGCGACCTTCTGATTACAAACCCGAGTGCTTACCACTGCACCACAACGCTGTAGAAATTTGTTAATCGTAGAGAGTATTTCACCGCAACGGTTTCTTTTAACTGTCGTTTTTCTCGACAACGGCTGAGAAGTGCATCTTGGTGCTTTGCCACATTACACCTCTGGCCATGAGCTTTTATTATGCGCAGTATGAATCGAATCTGAATTTCACAATTGGCGGCCTCCCCTTGTGAATGAATCTGGTTGTGCCATAATAAATGTACGTTAATACAGCTGTGTTGGTTCTTATTAATATTTACATGAAGCAGCTGTGAAGCACAAAATGATCAGGAGCATTTGTTGAAAATTGTTGGATTTAGGGTATACTTTTATGTTAATGGCATGTATTGTCATACATTTTTTGGTCATCTTTATTACACCAACTATGATAACATTTTTTCCCCTGCTTTGGCTACAACACATGGGAAATCGTTTGTGAATTGGGAGTTCCCTCCAGGTGCTAGGTTGCTACTTTTCTTGTAGTCCAGCATGATTACTAAAGCATTCATTCATTCACAGGCTGTGTTTTGTACAAAACCACACAGTGAAGTTGATAAATAATATGGTTGCTTTCATTAATGGGAGTGAATATACCAGAGGCAGGGCAGGTGTAGAAGTGCTTGGCCAGTGTATGGGACACACCTTCTACCTGGGTCTCTTTCAGAAAGATACAATCCATGTGACAATGAATTAGTGGTGGTATACACTATCAGATCAAAAGTATCAGGAATTTATTAGTGGATGGTAATATGGGGTGTATCCACACTTCAACTTTATTATGCCTTGAATTCTGGTGGGGGCAGTTTCAGTGAGGTGTCTGGATGTCTGTGGGTGACTGGCAGCCCATTTTTCCCCAGGAGCTGAATCCAGGGAAAGTAGTGATGTTGAACACTGGAGTTTGGAGTGAAGTTGACATTCTAAATCATTCCAGGGGTATACTACTGCGTTCAGGTCAGAGATGCTGGGCAGTCAAGTCTGTTTTAGCAATGTTATTGTCCACAAACTATTGCCTCACACGTGGTGCTTTATGACAGTGAGCATTGTCATGCCGACACAATCAGTCGTCATCTCTGAAAGGTTCCTCTGCTGTACGCAACATACAATGCTGTAAAATGTGTTCATATCTTTCTGCGTTTAGTGTTTCCTTAAGTGCAACAAGGAGACCACACCCTGACCATGAAAATCACCCTCATACCGCAACACCGCCTCCTCCAAACTTCACAGTTGGCTCTGCATATAATTACAGGTAACATTCTCCGGGCATTTGCCAAACCCAAGCTCTCTCATTGGTTTGCTAAGGGGTAGCAGGATCCATCACTCATTTCCAATCATCCACTGTCTAATAGCAGTGCTCTTTACACTGCCTCAAGTGTAGTTTAGCATTTACTACAGAGATGTGTGACTTATGAGGAGCTGCTCGACCATTTTACCCCATTCATTTTAATTACCTACACGAAGTCATTGTGTTAACTGGATTGCTGGTAGCACTTTCGGACTCACAAGTGGTTCCTTCTGCTGATTTCATGTGATTTCTAAAGGAACATTCCACGTGGGAATAATATATATGAAAAACAAATGTGCTGTGACTTACCAAACGAGAAAGTTCTGGTAGATAGACACAATAGAAAAACACACACACACACACATACACACACACATACACACACAAATTTCAAGCTTTTGCAACCCAAGGTTGCTTCATCAGGAAAGAGGGAAGGAGAGGGAAAGACGAAAGGATGTGGGTTTTAAGGGACTCCTTACCCTCTCCCTTAAAACCCACATCCTTTCGTCTTTCCCTTACTGATGAAGCAACCGTCGATTGTGAAAGCTTGAAATTTGTGTGTGTGTTTGTGTGTTTTTTATTGTGTCTATCTACCAGTGCTTTCTCGTTTGGTAAGTCACAGCATCTTTGTTTTTTGTATATATTTTTCCCACGTGGAATGTTTCTTTATAACCACCTTCCTCAATGCTCCTGTTAGTACACAATGTCTGTCTGGTCTTGTCTTAGCTGTTGTTGTTCCACTGCATTTCCCCTTCACAGTTAAATCACCAACTGTCATCTTGGGCAGCTTTAGAAGTGTTGAAATGTCCCTGATAGATTTGTTATTCGGTGACATCCAGTGACTAGTCCATGTCTGAATTCACTTAGCTCTATTTTCTGACTCATTCTGCTGTTACTGCTTGTCTATTGACAATGCATACCCTCAGCCTTCTTTTACACTGGCGGATCTGCTTGTTGTGACGTCTAGTCCGGGTGTCCGGATACTTTTGATCAGGTGGTGTACGTACAGACAATGGTGCTTCACCATTGGCATTGACTGGATGATCCCTCTCTGCTCTCACCCACCACCCACTCCTTTCCCAAATACCATCATACCTAAATTTTGGAAATAGGAACTGTCACTACAAAGCATCCCTTTGTTTCACTGTTTTCTTGGCTTTAATTTCCACAACTCTTTGTGAATTGGTTACCTTTACCCACTTCCCAGTCCACTGCCTCTGTCCTCAAATTATCTTCTGCTTGTCGTCCTTTCCCCAGCTTCTTACTTCTATGTACCCTGCACTTTAAATAAGTTTATAAGCCTGTGTGGCGCCTGTTCTGCACTGTTTTCTAAGTTTTCTGCATCTGTCTTGAATTGCAACCCGTCCCTCCCTCCCCCTCCCCTATCCCTCCCCTCCCCCTCCCTCTCCCTCTCCCTCTCCCTCTCCATCCCCCTTCCCCTCCCTCTCCCTCTCCCCCTTCCCATCCCTCCCCCTTCCCCTCCCCTCCCCAACAATGTTTTTCAGATGTTCCCTCCCTCCTCAGTATCCTTGTGCTTAATATACAACTACTCATGCCTGCACCTGGGTTATCTCTCTCTGTCCTTTGTATCCTTGTGTCCTGCTATCCCCCTTGCTCCGTGCTTCCTCTGTCCAGCTTCTTGGTGTCTTTTGTCATAGTACTGTTTGCACTTGACAAGAGTTTTTTGTTATCACTTGTGTACCCTTTCATTTCTCTCCATCACCTTTCATTTCCAAAGTAAGAATCCTCCAGTCTGAAATATTTGATTTCTGTGATTCCAGTCTTGGATAAACTTGTCATTCTCAAGATTTATGCATTATTTGAGGTTGACTCTTATTTAATTCACTGTGTTAGTTCTGCCTGTTCTTGCATAATTCAGTAGATTGTATAGAATCTGATGTAAGACTGCTGTTTTACTGAATTTGCAGCAAGAATTGTACAATTTTTGGGATAAGGATAATAATAAAATTTTGAGAACAAAGTTAACCAAATGCAGCATTTTAAATTATGACTAGAATTGGAATGAGGGCATTCTGATATATGATTATCATAAGTTTTGTAAATGACACTAAACAAATGCCAATATCATTACATACAACAGCTGTTTCTGACACTTGCCACAGTACTTCTTAAACCTCATTGCATTTTACTCAAATTGCTTTATTACCAGTACATTAAAAACTATCCAAAATGGTGAGTTGTTTTTAGAAAGAGAAATACAAAACATGCCAATACAACCAACTAGATAAAATATAGGAATACACTTTCCCAGCCCATGTCCCTTTAAGCCTCTTGATAAGCAAAGAGCATGTGTGTGTAAAAGTCTGTAATTTATCCTACTAATATTTCTATTCTTCCAGTATTTTCTGAAATGTAGCATGATTTGAAATGGTGTTGGTATCTTAAGTTTGACTTTAATTGAAAATTTCAAAATTTGTTTACAGAGACAGTTGGTAATCCAGAAACTGCATTCTCTGTTACTCCAACGTCATCCTGTGAAAGGCTTTGAAGAATCATGTCGTAATGTTAAGTCTTACTTACTTTCTTCTGCTCTGGAGTGTCCACATTTATTGTTGGAAAGAGAGTTCCGTGAAGGGTTGCTAAATAATGGCAATCCAGAAGACCTCATGACATTGGCGGAGAGAACAGTAGAAGTGTTCAAAGAGGATTCATCTCTTGCCTCCAAATTGTTAGAGCCAGAAATACAGGAAAGCAGGTAATTTATTAAATTGTAGTTTTAAAAACTTCATTAGTTTGTTGTTTTTCCATTACACTGAAATTTCATAAATTTATGAGCTCATAAAAGCAGCAATAACTCGAGGGGGAGGGGAGGAGAGAGAGAGAGAGAGAGAAAAGGAAACATAAAGCAGTTGATACAGAAATTGAGTTTCGTAACCCTGTAGTGTGAGCACATGTAATCAAACAGTGCATGATACAAGTGCCTCCATGGCTGGCCTAAATAGGTTGCCTCACGAAGTTTACAGACCATCCAGCAAGTACTGTGGTGTGTGGCGTATGCACAACAGCCTGGCATGGTGGGCCCTGAGCCTCACTCATGTTTACTTGCTTACCATACACTCACCTAGAAGACTCGGTATTGATGTGTTCTAGATTAATGAGGCTTTGTACTGTTCAACACTTCAGTCAGTGTAATTGTGGATCTCTGTATGTGGAAGTAGAATAAAACTTAGTTGATTTTACTTCTGATATTGTGTCTATACAACATTACAACATACTTGGCGATGAGTATGGTGTTGTACTCTAAGTATTTCATTTCTTTGATTTGACATAAAGCCAAAATGTCAGTGGAAGAAGTTCTTCAGTCTCTTGGTGAATAACAACATTCTCACTGGCTACCAGCAGGCTCTCACCATCACATTAAACAATGTGGCAGCCTCATTGAAGTGCCATGTTCCACTGGTGTTGATGCAAACCCTACCGTTTCCTCCGTACGATGATTCTGTGGAAAATTGGGACGCATGTGAAAACCACCTTCAGCAACATTTTCAAGTTTTTTGGAATCATTGACCCCAATTTGTGTAAAGCTTTATTTTTGTCATAGATTTCGCTTCATGTTTATCACCTTTTGTGTCAGTTAGTTCCTCTTCAGAAACCTGCCAGTCTCTCTTTTGATGAAATGTGTCAGTTGCTCTCTAATTATCATTGCAAATGTACTTGTATTATTGCTGCTCGCATTGAGTTCTACCATTGTCAAAAGCGGCTGCAACTGTCGTACAGAGCTTGGGCAGCGGAACTTCATGGGCTTATCCGTCATTGCCAGTTTGTTACTGAGGCCCAACAGGTCTCATGCTGATTTGATTGTTCGTAATGCTATAATAAACCTGGCTCCTGATAAGGAAATCCTTGAACGTGCTTTGCAAAGTGAAAATCTCTCTCACAGATGTTCTGAACGTTGCTCAGTCTTTTGAAGTGTCTAGGGGGGGCAGGATATGAGATAGAATCATGATGTGAAGATGCCCCAATTGCTTCCCCTCCTCCTTGGCCACCATCAGTTAGCTCACAGGAGTAAGACAACGTCACGGCCATGGATGTAAGCACCAGCAACATTCAGTGTCACAACAGTGGCTGCATGCCCTTATTGTTTTGCTCATCATGAGCAAGCCGCGTGCCCAAAACATTCAGTGACATGCAACCATTGTAAAAAGTAAATAAATAAATATTACATCTGTGTGCAACTCCCAAACTCCTTCACCAGACATGAACATGGATGTAAACACTGTTTCCTAAGTGATGGTAGCCGAGAACAAACTCTGAATTGAAGTATGTGTGATGGACAAGGTGATAAAAATTCAAGTGGACATGGGTGAAGTCGTAACTTTGTTAAATTTTCAAACCTATGTAGATCTTGAATCACTGGCATCCATAGTGTACGTAGCAGTTGTTTGGCCTTTGACCTTTCTGGTAGTGGATGTTGTCAACACTGAAAACTTATTTGGGTTAGATGCCTTTAAAAATTTTGGGTTCTCTATTTCTGATGAAGTACATCTGGTATCGGATCAAGTTCTGTACAAACAATTGGACACGCTGTTCAGAATTTTCCTCTCTGTTTTCAGAATGTTTAGGGTGTGCTACTGATCTCGAGATTCACATCACAATGAAACAAATGTCCCGCCCCATTTTTGTGCCCGCCCAGTTCCAGTAGCTTTATTTGAGAAAGTCAAATTGGAACAAGATCGACTCAGATCTTTGGGTGTTATCATGCGTGTCTCCTCTAGTGAATGGTGGTCTACTCCATTGATGGTTGTCAAAAGACCTAATGGTAACCTTCAACTCTGTGGTGATTTTAAGTGTCTACAACTTCGGTCTCTTATTGATACCTATCCCTTGCCCCATCTTGGTTAACTCGTAGCATGGATTTCTGGGATTTAGTATTTTTCCAAAAGAGACTTATGAGAAGCCTACTTAGAAACTGCCTCTGGATGATAATTCCAAATGTGTTCTCATAATGAGTACTCCGTTTGGATTATATTGATACCAGTGCCTGCCATTCAGCATGGCTGGTGCCTCTGCCATTTTCCAATCATATTTGGAGTGAGTCACGGCCTCCGTGCAAGGTTGTATTAACTCTTAATGTCCGAGGAGCAATATGACAGACCACTAGCATTTATTGTTACTCTGTTGCTAATCTCATAGGGATGGGGTAGGAGATTACACCATTATCTAGTTGTTCTTTCCTGAAGCTGCAGTAATTTTGTTTGTCAATAGCCACTTTAATGTGGCATAAATCTATACTATTACTGCGTCCTTCATGCTAGCAGTCTCTGAGACTGCCCCTGGGACTTTGCGTTGCGGATTCAGTAGCCAAGTCTTCATCTGCTGTTCATGTTACGGACCCTGACTTTGAGGATACTGTTTTAAAATGTTTTCAGGACAGTTTAGAAAGTGATGTAGGACTAGACAGTGACAATGAAATTGATAGTGGACATAAATCAGAATAGGAACAGTGTGAAAGTGAAGACAAATTTGTTTTCCACTTGTGAAATCCTTGAATGAAACAAGTGTTCAAAGTGATGAAGACGGAATTGTAGAGACTGAATCTTTAGCTAAAGGTTCTACCAGAAATATATTTAGTCAAAATACATATCGCTGGTCATCGAAGCCTTTTCCAATGATGGCTAATGGCATTATTTTTCCATATGTTGGACATTAGTGGAGTGAATGTGTTTGTCCTTCACAGTTCATGCAAAGTTTGGGTGAGCTGGTTTAAATTTCTGAAGCAGCTTGCAAACTTGTTGGTAACACTACAGGTAAAAAGTGAGTCAACTGTCACATAGCCCATGAACTTCGTTTATCTATTCACCGTGTTTTGGGTGTAGCAGAACTAAGAATTGAAGTCATTGTAGAATGATTGGAAAAATGCAAAACATGCTCCACCTGTGACCCAAAAAAGAAGAGAAAGACATATTTGTCATTGTTGCAAGAATCCAGTCTAATTAGATTTCTCTACAAAAATTTCCAAGTGCAAAGAAAAACTCTGAGGAGAAAACTAAAAATTTGAAAATTACTTGTGTAATTTTCATTTTTTGAATGTTTTGTGGGAGTTTTTTATGTTTTCATTATTGCATGTATAATAAACAATAAAAATATAGCAAAAAGTAAAAGAGTGCAGGGTATTTGAGTTTCCATAGCATTAACTTTATCATGTATAATTGTGTTCATTTTGTACAATGTTTTTTCCATAAAAATAAACTTTAAAATTTATTTGAATACATTTTTTGTGTAGTATTAATGTCACATTTTTTCAGTTTGAGACAGTGTGTGGAGAGAGAACAGAAAATGATCTGAGAAGCTAAGGGTTAACTACCTGGACAATATTGGGACCTTGAGTTCTCAACAGATGAAAGTTTGCAGGACCTTTTTGCCTTGTTCATGGTGCTACAGGCTGCTGGTTTGAAATGTAACTTGGACAAATCACATTTTTTTGCCCATCTATCGTTTATCTTGGTTTTGAAGTCTGAGGTGCTGGTGTCAAGTCTTCATGCCTTCTTGTCAATGTCAATGTCAATGTCATTACAGCTTCGCCACATTCTACCAATGTCAAAGAGTTGCAAGCCTTTCTCAGAAAAATTCCATACTACCATAAATATCTTCCTGGTGCAGCCGCATTGGCACAGCCACTTCATGCTCTCTTACTTAAAGATGTTAGTTTACACTGGCCACACACTTGTGAATGTGCTTTTACCCAATTAAGGAAAACAAACTTGGCACATTGCTTTGTTACCTTCCAACTAGGCCAACATTTTATTTGACCACAGACACTTGCTAGTATGGCCTTGGGTCTCTTGAGCACAAATATGCAGACAGTTCCGAATGCCCGATTGCGTACACTTCCAAAAATCTGAATCAGTTGCAATAGTGCTACTTGCAGATAGAAAAAGCAGCCCTTGCTATTGTGTACATGCTCAAAAAATTGCATGTATCCCTGTATGGTTCTAAGTTTTGTTCCATTATGATTATAAACCTCTGGTTTCTCTTTCAGTTCTTTGGCATTTTTACCAGACAAAACAGCCCATTGCCTGCAGTGCTGGGCTCTGTTTTTGTCCCACTACAACTATAAGATTAATTTCTGACCCACAGCACAACATGCTAATGTAGATGCTCTTTCTCAGTTACCGATTGGCCGTTATCCGGAATTTGAACAGGATGAAGAGTTGTGATTCCATTTAGACATCAAAGCCCAAAACACTCTGGATGATTTTCCCATTACTAGATCTCAGATTTCAGCGGCTGTTGCACTCGATTCTGTTTTTCGTCAGGTTGTTCAATTCGTCTGACATAGCTGACTGGATAAACCACCAGGCAGATCATTGGCTCCTTTGCGTAATTATTATGCTCTCCGCCACTGCCTCCCAGTTCTTGATGGTGTTGGCTACTGAAGAGTCGGCACCCAGGATTGTGAACCCACCTGTCTTTGGCAGGACATCGTGCACCTTCTCCATCAGAATCATTGGGGTGTTTCTCATACAAATTACTAGCCTGCCACTGTGTTTTGGCCAGATATTGACAATGAGATCATGCATGTTGTGACAGTCTGCCCGCAGTGTGCCACCCATCAAGCGGTACCACAGGCCTCTCTTTTCCCTTGCCCACACACCAGCGCCCCTGGGAGTGCATTCATGCTGATTTTACATGTCTCTTCCTTAACTCCTTTCAGCTTGTTGTAGTTGATGCTTTCTCAAAATTTCCTCATGTGGTTTGTTGCTCTTCCATGTCCTCAGCAGCTATGGCCACAGCTCCCTCAAATATTTTTTCACTAGAATAATCGCCATATCTCCTTGTGACAGACAATGACCCGCAGTTTGTGTCTCTAGGTATTTGTACAGAGAGTGGTATCTGGCATGTTACGACCCCTCTCTTTCATCCCTAGCCCAATGGAAAAGTGGAAAACTCAGATGAAAAAATATATCACTCGATCTTCTGCCGAGGAAGCTCTCAATAGGTTCTTGAGTTTATATAGATTCATTCCAGTTGGCAATAGTAGCCCAGAGGAGCTGCTTCATGGTCACCAGTCCCATATGCTATTTTATCTGCTCACAGCGGTTCCATCTGGGCTCTGCTCCCTGGGCCCATGGGTTTGGTCGGTGCCCTCAGTGGACACCGATGGTTGTCAGTCACTACCGAGGCCGCTGACTTTGCATCATGTGCACCTCTGATGGCTTGGTGTCATGACACTATGACCAGCCCTGTCCATGCATGATCAGGTGCATGATGGAAAGGGTAGGTTTGTACTCACCGTAAAGATGCCACATTGAATTGCAGATAGGCATAATGAAAAGACTGGTACACATTAAGCATTTGGAAAAACCCTTCATCACAAAAGAAAAACACACACGCATTCACACATCAAGCTCTCCTTACACACGTCTGACCACTATCTATCGTTGCTCAGACCAGACTGAGCCTGAGCAGAGATAGTAGCAGTCATGTATATGGGATGCGATCTTGATGTGTGAATGCATAGGTGTTTTTCTTTTGTGGTGGAAGGTTTGGCCAAAAGGTTAATGTGTAACAGTCTTTTCATTGTGCCTGTCTGCACCCAGTGTTTCATCTTTACATTGAGTAGTAATCTGTCCATTCCGTAATTGTAAATAGTAAGTTAAGGCGATCTTTGTCATTACTGTAGGAAGCAAAAATGAGTGACTAGCATATACTATCATTCTGAACAGAAAACTTATATTCGCTCGTTTTTACTCCCTGTAGCAATGACAAAGATTGCCTTAACTTGCTGTTTGTTGAACTTCTGTTCATCACCAGGCTCATTATTTCTGAGTCTGTAGAAGTTGGAACTCTTCGGCTGCTAGTATTCTGTGTTTGGTTGCTATGAACCTCATAGATATAACAACAACAATACTTCATGTAGTAACATATGAGGTGTGTTGAAAAAGTATTGAACCTTATTCTTTCCTGCAAGATTCAACAGGCATTCAGAGCAATGCCATGAGCAACACAAAGGTACAATGGCTTCAAAGATGACTGCACATCAAGTGGACCCTTAACAAGCCAAAATGATCATGTCATTGAGCAAGTGTGGACTTTACTCGTGGAAGATCATTGTTTCACAGTGTAAGAACTTGCAAATGAGGTTGGGGGAAGCATTGGGTAGATACATTCAATTGTGATCAATGATTTGTGCATGAGCAAATTGTCCACAAAATTCATACTGTAACTGCTGCCAAGTGAGTAGAAGCAATACTGTCTGGAAATGGCACATGATATGCTGACAGTGCAAACAGTAACCCCAGCTTTCTGAACATTGTGATCACAGGCAGTCAGATGTGGGTTTATGGATATGATCCAGAAACCAAGATGCAGTTGTCACAGTGGAAATATCCAATTTCCTTATCATGTTAACTATTTTCTTCGACTCACAGGGGGGGTGGTCCATCGTGATTACACACCCCAAAGCCAAACTGTCGCAAAGGAACACTACCGGAAATTTTTCATCACCTTTGTGATGCTGTGTGGTGCAAATTGCCAGATCTGTTGGTAGCAACAACTTAGCAGCTCCACCATGATAATGCACCTGCCCATTCTGTGTATATGATTTAGACTCTCCTCACTAAACACAGTATATGCGTCATTAGTCAGGCTCCCTACCACCATGATGTAGCTGTATGATTTTTGGGTGGTTCATCAAGCTGAAAATGCCTTTGAAGGGAACATGATTTGAGTCAAGAGAAGACAACATGTAGAATGTGACGACCTGGCTGATCACCATTCCAAAAGACACAGAAATAATACATAAGTCACTCATATGTTTACTTGTTAGCATTGAAGATGAATTTAAATATTTGTCATACAGTGAGCTGTGATATACTTACAAAATTTTAATACTAGTATGGTTGCTTCTTAGTTCCACCCATTCTATTATGAATTTTGGTCCAAAAATTTTCCATGTAATACATTGTGTACTTTTTCCATTCGAAATGTTTCTAATGCATACTGACATTTAGGTGTTATACTGTACCATGTACTGCAAATTTCTTTTACTCCTTAACTTCATCACTTGATTTTATCGTGGATTCTGCTGCTTTTTTGAATGAAATTGAAAGAATCTTGCTAGATCATCTGTGAAAACGGGGAAATTTATGCCTTAATTTTCATCTACTTCTGCCTGTTATGATTACTGTATTCATTTTAAATGTGGATTTCTGCTTGTTTGTGTTATTTACTTTCATTTTTATTTGAAAGGGTTTGCATTTTCTCCTATGCACTGAAGGGTTTTACATTTTCCAACATCTAAATCATGTGTGTTCCAGACTTCAGAATAATGATTCACAGTCACTAGAACTGCAGACTTCCTTGTTGATGGCAAACCTGAATTATATTATTACTGAAATTTGTTACATTTCCCAAACATTCTGCATAATTCTGGTGATACCCTATTTGGTATTTGGACCTGTTGATTTTATGATTCCTCCTGTAGTTCCACGTGCACTTTTTTGAGAATTAGGATATAAAGTTGTGTTTGTTGATTCTGAACATCAGTTCTTGAGTGTTAAATGTCATTTGTCTATTACCTTTGATAAAACAGAGGCCCAATGGATGGTATCTTGCCAGTTTTGTTTTGTAGAGAAATTTCAGTTTTCTTGTTCCCTCTTTCCCTCCCTCCCTGCCCTGAGTGTATGAGCAAATGGGTGTGTTTGCTCAGTATTATTCCACCAAAAGTGTTTCCTGTGTTGGGATTAGTTCTCTTGAAGATAATTTTATTTTCCTTGTTTAATTTCTCGTCATTTCTTTCCATCTTAACTCTACTGTGAAGGTGTGCTGTATTTTGGTAGTATCAGATTTCACTATTGATGATTTATTTGTAATGAACCTATTCTGTGCATCATTAACTACTTTGCTATCAGAATCCTTGTTTGTGCCCTTTCTGTTAAATGTTCATAATTTCTGTGTAGTTTGTGTAATGGCAAACCATGTTATTGTGAAACTCACCAATGAGTTAACTAGGAAGTCACCAAGTCTTATACTTTCATGGGCACTTTCTTCCTATGCTTCCCGAAGGAACACTCATCTATAGTGCAATGTTGCTTTGTTATTTACTGTTACTACACCACCAAATTAGAAGTGAAGCTGTATGCTGCAATGAGAAACCACCAGCTTAGTGACAAACATATAGAGGTATGGAATTTTCTCTCCCCTTCCTGTTTTATTCTTCCTATTTAGAAGAAGTTATTTAGGATATCTGCATGTATAAGAGTTGAGAAAAATCACTAAATATAATATGAACCATGGACCTTGCCGTTGGTGGGGAGGCTTGTGTGCCTCAACGACACAGATAGCCGTACCGTAGGTGCAACCACAAGGAGGGGTATCTGTTGAGAGGCCAGACAAACGTACGTGGTTCCTGAAGAGGGGCAGCAGCCTTTTCAGTAGTTGCAGGGGCAACAGTCTGGATGATTGACTGATCTGGCCTTGTAACACTAACCAAAACGGCCTTGCTGTGCTGGTACTGCGAACGGCTGAAAGCAAAGGGAAACTACAGCCGTAATTTTCCCCAAGGGCATGCAGCTTTAATGTATGATTAAATGATGATGGCGCCCTCTTGGGTAAAATATTCCAGAGGTAAAATAGTCCCCCATTCGGATTTCCGGGCGGGGACTACTCAAGAGGATGTCGTTATCAGGAGAAAGAAAACTGGCGTTCTACGGGTCGGAGCATGCAATGTCAGATCCCTTAATCGGGCAAGTAGGTTAGAAAATTTAAAAAGGGAAATGGATAGGTTAAAGTTAGATATACTGGGAATTAGTGAAGTTCAGTGGCAGGAGGAACAAGACTTCTGGTCAGGTGACTACAGGGTTATAAACACAAAATCAAATAGGGGTAATGCAGGAGTAGGTTTAATAATGAATAGGAAAATAGGAATGCGGGTAAGCTACTACAAACAGCATAGTGAACGCATTATTGTGGCCAAGATAGATACGAAGCCCACACCTACTACAGTAGTACAAGTTTGTATGCCAACTAGCTCTGCAGATGACGAAGAAATTGAAGAAAAGTATGATGAAATAAAAGAAATTATTCAGATAGTGAAGGGAGACGAAAATTTAATAGTCATGGGTGACTGGAATTCGAGTGTAGGAAAAGGGAGAGAAGGAAACATAGTAGGTTAATATGGACTGGGGCTAAGATTTGAAAGAGGAAGCCGCGTGGTAGAATTTTGCACAGAGCATAACTTAATCATAGCTAACACTTGGTTTAAGAATCATGAAAGAAGGTTGTATACATGGAAGAAGCCTGGAGATACTAAAAGGTATCAGATAGATTATATAATAGTAAGACAGAGATTTAGGAACCAGGTTTTAAATTGTAAGACATTTCCAGGGGCAGATGTGGACTCTGATGAGATAAAAGAAATTATTCAGGTAATGAAGGGAGACGAAAATTTAATAGTCATGGGTGACTGGAATTCGAGAGTAGGAAAAGGAAGAGAAGGAAACGTAGTAGGTGAATCTGGATTGGGGCTAAGAAATGAAAGAGGAAGCTGCCTGGTAGAATTTTGCACAGAGCATAACTTAACCATAGCTAACACTTGGTTCAAGAATCATGAAAGAAAGTTGTATACATGGAAGAACCCTGGAGATACTAGAAGGTTTCAAATAGATTATATAATGGTAAGACAGAGATTTAGGAACCAGGTTTTTAATTGTAAGACATTTCCAGGGGCAGATGTGGACTCTGACCACAATCTATTGGTTATGAACTGTAGATTAAAACTGAAGAAACTGCAAAAAGGTGGGAATTTAAGGGGATGGGACCTGGATAAACTGAAGGAACCAGAGGTTGTACAGAGTTTCAGGGAGAGCATGAGGCAACAATTGACAGGAATGGGGGAAAGAAATACAGTAGAAGAAGAATGGGTAGCTTTGAGAAATGAAATAGTGAAGGCAGCAGAGGATCAAGTAGGTGAAAAGACAAGGGCTAGTAGAAATCCTTGGGTAACAGAAGACATACTGAATTTAATTGATGAAAGGAGAAAATACAAAAATGCAGTAAGTGAAGTAGGCAAAAAGGAATACAAATGTCTCAAAAATGAGATCAACAGGAAGTGCAAAATGGCTAAGCAGGGATGGCTAGAGGACAAATGTAAGGATGTAGAGGCTTATCTCACGAGGGGTAAGATAGATACCACCTACAGGAAAATTAAAGAGACCTTTGGAGCAAAGAGAACCACTTGCATGAATATCAAGAGCTCAGGTGGAAACCCAGTTCTAAGCAAAGAAGGGAAAGCAGAAATGTGGAAGGAGTATATAGAGGGTCTTCTATACAGGGGCAATGTTCTTGAGAACAATGTTATGGAAATAGAAGAGGAAGTAGATGAAGATGAGATGGGAGATACGATACTGTGTGAAGAGTTTGACAGAGCACTGAAAGACCTAAGTCAAAACAAGGCCCCGGTAGTAGCCAACATTCCATTAGAACTACTGACAGCCTTGGAAGAGCCAGTCCTGACAAAACTCTACCATCTGGTGAGCAAGATGTATGACACAGGCAAAATTCCCTCAGACTTCAAGAAGAATATAATAATTCCAATCCCAAAGAAAGCAGGTGTTGACAGATGTGAAAATTACCGAACTATCAGTTTAATAAGTCACAGCTGCAAAATACTAACGCGAATTCTTTACAGACGAATGGAAAAACTGGTAGAAGCCGACCTCGGGGAAGATCAGTTTGGATTCCGTAGAAATGTTGGAACACGTGAGGCAATACTGACCCTACGACTTATCTTAGTAGAAAGATTAAGGAAAGGCAAATCTACATTTCTAGCATTTGTAGACTTAGAGAAAGCTTTTGACAATGTTGATTGGAATACTCTCTTTCAAATTCTGAAGGTGGCAGGGGTAAAATACAGGGAGCGAAAGGCTATTTATAATTTGTACAGAAACCAAATGGCAGTTATAAGAGTCGAGGGGTATGAAAGGGAAGCAGTCCTTGGGAAGGGTGTGAGACAGGGTTGTAGCCTATCCCCGATGTTATTCAATCTGTATATTGAGCAAGCAATAAAGGAAACAAAAGAAAAATTCGGAGTGGGTATTAAAATCCATGGAGAAGAAATAAAAACTGTGAGGTTCGCCGATGACATTGTAATTCTGTCAGAAACAGCAAAGGACTTGGAAGAGTAGTTGACGGAATGGACAGTGTCTTAAAAGGAGGGTATAAGATGAACATCAGCAAAAGCAAAACGAGGATAATGGAATGTAGTTGAATTTAGTCGGGTGATGCTGAGGGAATTAGATTAGGAAATGAGACACTTAAGGTAGTAAAGGAGTTTTGCTATTTGGGGAGCAAAATAACTGATGATGGTCGAAATAGAGAGGATATAAAATGTAGACTGGCAATGGCAAGGAAAGCATTTCTGAAGAAGAGAAATTTGTTAACATCAAGTATTGATTTAAGTGTTAGGAAGTATTTTCTGAAAGTATTTGTATGGAGTGTAGCCATATATGGAAGTGAAACGTGGACGATAAATAGTTTGGACAAGAAGAGAATAGAAGCTTTCGAAATGTGGTGCTACAGAAGAATGCTGAAGATTAGATGGGTAGATCACATAAGTAATGAGGAGGTATTGAATAGAATTGGGGAGAAGAGGAGTTTGTGGCAGAACTTGACTAGAAGAATGGATCAGTTGGTAGGACATATTCTGAGGCATCAAGGGATCACCAATTTAGTACTGGAGGGCAGCGTGGATGGTAAAAATCATAGAGGGAGACCAAGAGATGAGTACACTAAGCAGATTCAGAAGGATGTAGGCTGCAGTAGGTACTGGGCGATGAAGAAGCGTGCACAGGATAGAGTAGCATGGAGAGCTGCATCAAACCAGTCTCAGGACTGAAGACTACAACAACAACAATATGATAAGTCTAATGGAATAATTTTCTCCAACACAGTGATATTTAATGTTAATTTGACTATTGTTGCATGAACTGATCGTACTACCTGATTATATTTTAAATGATTTTTACATTTTTCTTTTCCAGACCATTTATATTGACCTTGCTGTGGGCTGTACTAATAAAAATTCGCAAGTGTTTCGTGAAAGTTAAGAGAAAATCTGAGCCTGACAGTGATGCTGCAATTTTCTCTTTGAAACTGGCAAGAGATGTACTCTCCAAGATTGATCCTCTTTGCTGTGTTCCAGAAACTGATTCAAGTAGTTTTGCAGAGACAGTGGCAAAAATTGCAGCATTAATAAATGCTTACTGTGAAACTGGGCAAGAAACAGTGCCTGCATTGACAAATGGTTTGATTTACAATGTAGATTTGTGCCATATATACTTGAAAGTATTACAGAAGTTTCCCTTGCTCAACATGTGTAAAGAAGTCCAGAGCATTGTTTTACTGAGTACCATTGCCATATTGCTTGCCACAGAGAAGATTTATCGCCCTGCTGCTGCAGAAGACAAACTTCTGAAGGAGACTTGTTGTGAGATACTTATTGGTGAGTATAAATGAGATTGCTTGATATACACTCCTGGAAATTGAAATAAGAACACCGTGAATTCATTGTCCCAGGAAGGGGAAACTTTATTGACGCATTCCTGGGGTCAGATACATCACATGATCACACTGACAGAACCACAGGCACATAGACACAGGCAACAGAGCATGCACAATGTCGGCACTAGTACAGTGTATATCCACCTTTCGCAGCAATGCAGGCTGCTATTCTCCCATGGAGACGATCGTAGAGATGCTGGATGTAGTCCTGTGGAACGGCTTGCCATGCCATTTCCACCTGGCGCCTCAGTTGGACCAGCGTTCGTGCTGGACGTGCAGACCGCGTGAGACTACGCTTCATCCAGTCCCAAACATGCTCAATGGGGGACAGATCCGGAGATCTCGCTGGTCAGGGTAGTTGACTTACACCTTCTAGAGCACGTTGGGTGGCACGGGATACATGCGGACGTGCATTGTCCTGTTGGAACAGCAGGTTCCCTTGCCGGTCTAGGAATGGTAGAACGATGGGTTCGATGACGGTTTGGATGTACCGTGCACTATTCAGTGTCCCCTCGACGATCACCAGTGGTGTACGGCCAGTGTAGGAGATCGCTCCCCACACCATGATGCCGGGTGTTGGCCCTGTGTGCCTCGGTCATATGCAGTCCTGATTGTGGCACTCACCTGCACGGCGCCAAACACACATACGACCATCATTGGCACCAAGGCAGAAGCGACTCTCATCGCTGAAGACAACACGTCTCCATTCGTCCCTCCATTCACGCCTGTCGCGACACCACTGGAGGCGGGCTGCACGATGTTGGGGCGTGAGCGGAAGACGGCCTAACGGTGTGCGGGACCGTAGCCCAGCTTCATGGAGACGGTTGCGAATGGTCCTCGCCGATACCCCAGGAGCAACAGTGTCCCTAATTTGCTGGGAAGTGGCGGTGCGGTCCCCTACGGCACTGCGTAGGATCCTACGGTCTTGGCGTGCATCCGTGCGTCGCTGCGGTCCGGACCCAGGTCGACGGGCACGTGCACCTTCCGCCGACCACTGGCGACAACATCGATGTACTGTGGAGACCTCACGCCCCACGTGTTGAGCAATTCGGCGGTACGTCCACCCGGCCTCCCGCATGCCCACTATACGCCCTCGCTCAAAGTCCGTCAACTGCACATACGGTTCACGCCCACGCTGTCGCGGCATGCTACCAGTGTTAAGGACTGCGATGGGGCTCAGTATGCTACGGCAAACTGGCTGACACTGACGGCGGCGGTGCACAAATGCTGCGCAGCTAGCGCCATTCGACGGCCAACACCGCGGTTCCTGGTGTGTCCGCTGTGCCGTGCGTGTGATCATTGCTTGTACAGCCCTCTCGCAGTGTCCGGAGCAAGTATGGTGGGTCTGACACACCGGTGTCAATGTGTTCTTTTTTCCATTTCCGGGAGTGTATTTATATCAGAAGGTATTGCAATAATTTTAAATTTTAGTTTCTTCAGAGAGCTTACTTTTATTTGTAACTCTATACTTACATTGTGTATGGGGATTTGAAAGAAATTAAACAGGTTATTGTCTATCAGCATGCTAATTTGTCAAAGTTTCTGCTAGTAACAACATGGATTAGAAATTTTTGTTCAAAGTAGTAATAATTGTTGTCTTCAGTCAAACAATGGAAAATCCAGAGTAGAATGTAACAATATTATGAAAAGGAAAATTAGAACTCACCATATAGTGGAGATGCTGAGTCGCAGATACACACACACACACACACACACACACACACACACATGACTGCAGTCTCAGGCAACTAGAACCACATAACGAAACACAATTTTTGTCTTGTATTGTGTTACAGTCTCTAAATAAAATAAAAGGTATCGATCACTTAAGACCACACTTCCATTGGGCCTGAAAAGCAGTTGGGAGAAAACTGACTTTACATCTGCAGTACTGTCAAGTTCTCCCAGTACTTTGTGTCAAATGAAAAATACAATATAGAAAATAGTTAATTATAAAGTGATAAAAAGTCCGACAATTACTTTCCTGCAGAAGGCACAAACCTAGGTACTAATGATAGATCCACTTCAAATTTGAAAAGCATCACATGCTCGTCATCACAAGTGGGTTCCTTCTAACAACACTGGACTGAACTGGAAGTACAACGGCTCAGATCCCCAACTAGCCATCCAGATTTAAGTTTTGCTTGATTCCCCTAATCATTTAGGCAAATGCTATGATAGTTCCTTCGAACCTGTGTGTGTGTGTGGGGGGGGGGGGGGGCTGTCAGATAGAGAGAGAGAGAGAGAGAGAGAGAGACATACATAGATTGTCACACTTGCATGAATTCGAAGCAAGTAACTGAACCATTTTTAGGTTTGTCATGTTGCAGGTTTGTTGGAAAATGTGAGCAACATAGGCTGTCATTTGCGACTGAGTCATATTATACTCCGTGTAAATGCACTGAGTTTAGCCCCTCATTGTACTCACCTTCGGCAACAGCTACTATCAAGTTTAGCGTTGCAAATGATGAGTGGCTCTATAGAGGAGCAGCTGCTCACTGAGAACTTGGATGTCCTGTTGGAGAACAGTGAATGTGGCTCTGCATGGGAAATTGGCACAGCAGTGTTGCAAGCGCTTTATAAGGTAATAAAAATTATTGTTTTCTTGTTAACTTTGAATTTTTCATGCAAACCATTTCTTAAGGAATTTACTTTTTAATTTATATTTAATAACAATACCTAAATATTGGGAACACCACATTTTAGGAAAGTAATAATTATCAAATTTTCATAAAGTTCAATGGTTTTATTTGTATCAGACATTGCTTTCCACAATTCACGAACCTCTTTTTCTGTTGTGATTATTATTATTATTATTATAATTATATTTGTTTGAATGCACAACAGACAGGTCTGTACTGCAAATAATTTTTAGGGGAGTTACTCATAGGAAATTCTCAGTTATAATATGCAGAGGGATTCAAGAACAACTTATCATTTTATGAAACTGGTGCTACTGATTAAGTCAAAACAAAGCACTCTTTTAAAATAAATAATAGACTACTTGTTTCTGACTGTTACTGATGTGATAAATAGGAGATCAATCCTATTGAGTGCCATGACCTCTATCTATTTGTATTTTGTTTTTACATACTTCTTGGTAAAAAGCATGTTTGTGATAGGATCTATATTAACATCAACATATGCATAAAATTGTCAGGATTGCAAATTTGTGACTACGGCAGTTTCTTCTCGACCCGGGATACAAAGTGTGCCCTAGTTTTTAAAATTTCACTATAACAGGGATGTTTAAAGGAGTTTGTAATTAGTAATTTGTTATAAATGTAATTAATAGCATTAATTTGCAGCAACAATTTATGCTCATAACAACTGTTAAAATGATGAGTGCCAGTCTCAATACCTGCATTAATAATGGTGCACAAAATTTTCCTGCTTTCTTTTAAATGTTTGTGTTGTCTGTTGAACAATGAGACGGGCAGCTAGGACCTACCAGCCAGTTCCTTTCTAATTTCTATTGAAGTTTTGTGCACAGATGCGACCATGTAACTCATGGGAAGAAAAATACAGACTATGACTAAGATCTAGCATTCTTTTTGGCTAGGGGACATGACCCCCTCCCTGCCCTTCCCTTTTCAATCTGACCATGAGGATATTTGCTATTGAAATTCTCATACCATCATGATGAAACATATCCTCTTACAGACAAGAAGAGGTACAGTTTTCAACAATTGCAGTAACGTATTTCAAATGAAGGGTAGGTAATGTGAAAGATTCAAATGCGATGGCAGTATAAGGTCCTATTAATTAATCTTATACAATCCCAGCCTATAAGTCAATAGAGGAATAATTGCTGGTGGTATGAAATGAGCATGGCATGTGGACTTTCATCTTTCACTTGGATCTTATGATTAGATTAGATTAGATTAGGTTAGATTAATACTTGTTCCATAGATCATGAATACGACACTTCGTAATGATGTGGGAAGTGTCAGGTTAATAAAAGATGTCTGTACAAGATATTACATTACACAAAATATTGCATGACACTAATGTTTAAGTTCCCCCTCCCCTTAATTTATATCTAAAATTTCAGCCAATGAGTAGAAGGAGTTGTCATCTAGAAATTATTTTAATTTATTTTTAAGTGTTAGTTGGCTATCTGTCAGGCTTTTGATGCTGTTTGGTAGGTGACTAAAGACTTTTGTGGCAGCATAATTTACCACTTTCTGTGCCAAAGTCAGATTTAACCCTGCATAGTGAAGATCATCCTTTCTCCCGGTGTTATAACTATGCACACTGCTATTACTTTTGATCTGGGTTGGATTATTAACAACAAATTTCATAAGTGAATATATATACTGTGAGGTTACTGTGAGGATCCCTAGATCATTAAATAGATGTCTGCAAGATGACCGCGGGTGGGCTCCAGCAATTATTCTGATTACACGTTTATGAGCAATGAATACTTTTCTACTCAACGATGAATTACCCCAGAATATGATGCCATACTAACGCAGTGAATGAAAGTAGGCATAGTAAGCTAATTTACTGAGATTCTTGTCACCAAAATTTGCAATAACCCTAATAGCATACATAGCTGAACTCAGACGTTTCAGCAGACCATCAATGTGTTGCTTCCAGTTTAACCTCTCATCACTGGACACACCTAAAAATTTTGAAAATTCTACCTTAGCTACAGACTTCTGTTCAAAGTCTATATTTATTATTGGAGTTGTGCCATTTACTGTACGGAACTGTATATACTGTGTTTTATCAAAATTTAAAGAGAGTCCGTTTGCTGAGAACCACTTAATAATTTTGTGAAAAACATCATTTACAATTACATCGCTTAATTCTTGGTTTTTGGATGTTATTACTATACTTGTATCATCAGCAAAAAGAACTAACTTTGCATCTTCATCAATGTGGAATGGTAAGTTATTAATGTATATCAATAACAGTAAAGGACCTAAAACTGAACCCTGTGGGACCCCGTACTTGATAGCCCCCCAGTTTGAGGAATCAGCTGTTGTTTTAACATTACATGAACCACTTATTTTAACTTTCTGCATTCTTCCAGTTAAGTATGAATTAAACCATTTGTGCACTGCCCCACTCAAACCATAATGATTTAGCTTATCTAAAAGAATTCCATGATTTACACAATCAAAGGCCTTTGAGAGATCACAAAAAATACCAATGGGTGATGTCCGGTTATTCAGAGCATTTAATATTTGATCAGTGAAAGTGTATATAGCATTTTCTGTTGAAAAGCCTTTCTGAAAACCAACCTGACATTTTGTTAGTACTTTATTTTTACAAATATGGGAGGCTACTCTTGAATACATTACTTTCTCAAAAATTTTTGATAGAGCTGTCAGAAGAGAGATTGGGTGGTAGTTGTTGACATCTGACGTATCCCCCTTTTTATGCAGTGGTATTACAATGGCATATTTCAGTCTATCGGGGAAATCACCCTGCTCCAAAGAGTTATTACATACGTGGCTGAGAATCCTACTTATCTGTGGGGAACAAGCTTTAAGTACCTTGCTGGAAATGCCATCAATTCCGTAAGAGTTTTTACTTTTCAGTGAGTTTATTATTTCACTGATTGAAGAGGGAGAGGTTGGTGGAATTTCAATTGTTTCAAACTGCACAGGTATGGCCTCTTCTATTAGTAGCCTTCCCTCTTCTAGTGAAGATCTAGATCCTATTTTCTCCACAACATTTAAAAAATGATTATTGAAAATATTTTCAATTTCTGATTGTTTGTTAGTACACTTGTCATTCACTTTTATGGCACTAAAGTCTTCCTGTGCTCTTGGTTGCCCTGTTTCCCATTCAATAATATTCCAAATTGCTTTAATTTTATTATCAGAGTTGCTGATCTCAGACATGATACACATGCTACTGGACTTTTTAATAACTTTTCTTAGTACCGCACAATAGTTTTTATAATATTGAACAATTTCGGGGTTAGTACTTCCTCTTGCTGTTCGATACGGTTCTCTTTTACGGTTGCAAGATATTCTTATTCCTTTAGTTAGCCAAGGTTTTTTATATGTTTTCTTGGAATTATGTTTAACTATTTTCTTGGGAAAACAATTTTCAAATACCCTTAAAAATGTATCGTGAAATAAGTTATATTTCAAGTTTGCATCAGGTTCCTTATACACTTCATCCCAGTCTAGCTGCTGTAGGCTTTCCCTAAAGTTTGCAATATTTATATTGTTAATTGAACGCACTGCTTTGAAAGTCTGATTTGATATACTGCATGGAGCTATGTCATGTACTGTAACTAGCTGTGCACCATGATCTGACCATTCTCAAAAGGATAAGCATTTATGTCCTTAAACTTAACTTGGTCTATAAAAAAGTTATCTATCAATGTACTGCTGTTCTTTGTTATCCAAGTAGGAAAATCAATGACGGAGCTCAAATTGAAAGAACTGAGTAATACTACAAGGTCATTCTTCCTATTACACTCTTTCAGAGAATCAACATTGAAATCCCCACAAATGATAATTTGCTTTCCCCTGTCTGACAGATAGCACAACAAAGCATCCAAGTTTTCTAGAAATAGCTGGAAATTCCCTGAGGGGGACCTATACACTGTTACAATTATGAAAGTGCCATCATTTAGTTTAAGTTCAGTGGCACATGCTTCCATATGTTGCTCTACACAAAATTTTTTAGTTTCTAAATTTTTTACACTGTGGAAGCTTTTGACATATATGGCAAATATGCTAGTTGATAACACCGTCACAGTTGAAAGAGGCCTCATCCATGAACAGTACAAATGTAAGTAGTTCAGCACTGCAGTACTACACTGGATAACCTATTGATGGGACTGAGCTCAGGTTTCAAAGTCATTTGACCACATTCCTTGCACTCTGGTTGTGGTAGGGTTGTAGTTGCTGCTCCACCACCCTCCACATTTTTATCTTTGGAGTGTGGAATTTCCTAGGCAAGTCAACAGATGCTTGTTGATGTATCTTTCTTTACACATTCCAACACCATCTCCTCAGATTTTACTGAGTAAACAATTTTTTTTATTGAGAACGTTGGTGTATTCTCTGTGGCTTGAACGGCCCTCTTTTTTTATCCACAATGCTCCTCTATGGAACTCCGAAATGGAATTGTCACAGATGATTGTGTGTTGTTTTTGATGTTGCGCCACAAACCTTATTGTGACATGCAGTTGTATGTTATGAGCATCAGAATTTTACTAACGTGTGTGTCTCACTCATAACCCATTCAAGAGCCAATACCTCAAATTTTCTTTTGCGCCTATTGGCTCTTCTTATCAAAATACCCTGTTTGTGGGATATTTGGAGGTCTGTATAGTTTTGATCCTTTATCTTGTAGTTTGTTGTGCAGAGTGCATTCAACTTTTGAGATAATTTGAGATGATTCCTGCAGAGATGGTAGTCATCATTATTTAATTTATTCTAACAATGTATGTTTCTGTGTAACAACGTTCTGCAAATGTTCATTATTGCATTACAAACATATTGTCAGATGCATCTTTGTTTTTGTGGCACAGTTGCCTAGCCATCAAATTTTGGACCCACAGCAGCATCTTCAGAGGGAGCTGACAGACTGAAGATCCATCCTATTATTGCTGACAGGGTTACCACATACGGAGGGAAAGCCTTGGATTTAAATCTCTTTATGTCTTCTGCCTTGTTCCTTATTTCCACCTTAGGTTTTGTTTGTAACAACTAACGTGGCGAGTGCTGTAGCTTCAGTTGTCAGCTTACTCTGATGATGGCTGAAAGATTTATAACTGAAATGTGGGAATAAAGAGAAGAAAAAATAGAGTTTATGCAACCGAACATGTGAAATTTAAGAGCATGGCAAGAAATTGATTTTCTTGTTTTAAGGAGGATTGTTTTGACATTAGTGATTTCCCACATTCAGGACAGGGTGTATAAGACCCGGGAGATCCAGGAAAAATCCAGGGATTTTTTCATCTAGGAGAAAACTGGGAAAAACCTGGGAATTTTTTAGAATTCTGGGAATTTCTTGTTTTAGTTTTCAGTTAAATTTTTGTAATTTTGACTGGTAAGAACCGGTACTCTAACAAAGGATTTTACTATATCCCATTACTGTAGAATAATACTGCAGCATTAAAACATGAACAAGAGAAAAAAATGAAAATAAAACTTAAATTGCGAAGGAAATGTGCCATATAAAATAACAGTGCATGTACAAGCGTCTGCCAACAGCAAAATGTGTCAAAAGCTTTAGGAAGACTATGCTATGCTTCATAACAACAAATTGCCTCCGATGAGTGTGATGTCACAACTGTTTACATTAGATTCATTTAAGCAGTTACAAGTGGGCTCATGCACATGCACAGTTGAGTTGTGTATGAGTAATACCTTCTCCCACTTCTGGCTACAGAAATGTGGCTGTTGACTGTGTAAGCAGCAGTAGCAACAACCAGCCACATGGGGTACCCGGAAAAATTTTACTGGCGCACCAAAGCTGCCAGATTCACATGTGTGCAGCAGGCCTGGATCTACTGGGGAGGGGGGGGGGCTTTATTCATTTGATTTTGAAACTCACTCCTGCTGATTTTTAGACATTTTTGAACACATTCAAAGTTGATTTCTTAATGAATTATAAATTTATTTTTGAATGTGTGCATAATGTACATGATGTATCCTCTTCACATCTAGAAATGAACTTTCCAGCAGACAAAAGGGGGCGGGGCTATACGAGCTCAGCAGAATAAAGCCGAACCAGTGAATGCCAACTGCTGCTTGTTTATGTGGTTGATTCAGTTTGCAGATGTTCAGTATTGTTATAATTACTAGTGAAATCCATAGTTTCAGACTACCAGAGTGGAAATAAATGACTAACGGGAATAACAGGAAAGAAAGATTATGTATTATCTTCTCGGTGTGTCCAAGAAAGTGAAATTCTGATGAAAATTTTGGGCCAGATTGCTACATTAGACAGGGCTAGTTGTAGTCCCCAGCTAGCAGCCACTTAAGTTCCATTGTGGGAGTAGTGCAGAAAATGTATTGTACGAACACATAATCACGCTTAACTGGAGAATAATCACTGGATAACTAAACTGGTGATTGTGGTAGGGTTAGTAAAGTTAACCAGAGAATGAGTTTTGACAGTGGTAGGAATAGTTACAGAATTAGTGATGACAAGAAGGAGAAGGAAGGAGAAGAAACGGGGACATCACACAAATTATGAAAGAATATGATGATTCCAAATTTACACAAAAATTTCATTCTACTACTTTTCGGTCTCGTGCACAAGAAATTGGAGCGTATGAATGAAATGTGAAACTGTTCCCTAACATAAAGCTTTTTGATTGTAGTAGGCCAAATAGGTATTTCGTATTGGTACTTCGTGAATTATATTGTCGTACTATAAAAATAATCATTATTGCTAAAACAGTTGCACTTGTTTGGTGTGTGTTACAATTGCTGTAATATTAGAAAGGCCTATTTTGTTTTATCCAGCACACAGTGGTGAAATAGAAGTAATGGGATCAAGAAACCACACCAGTCTTGGGTACTGTTCGTATTAACAGCTTTTTCAGTATTAGACGACAACATTTCTATTTTTCATGTAGCAAAATGCTTGATGAACTTTGATGAGGTAATAGTTCTTTTGCAGAAAGGAAAGCACACCATGTAAAGCTACATCAAGATTAGAGAGAAAAATCACTAGGACCTAAAGATTGAAGAAATGTGTACTGTCTTGCCTGTCTCTTGTCTTTACTGGTTGTAGGTATCCTATATTTAATTTTATGTTGCGCAGAAGAGCAAGTTATTAGCTAATAGGCAATAAAGAGTCTAGATTTTCTGAAGAGTTCTTGTTCTCCCGGTTACAAATAATCCCATCCAGTATTAATTGCAATTTTTATATTTTATTTTTATTTTTTAGAGGGGCAGAATGTCAAACCAGCCAACTGGGAGCAGGAGAGGCACTACAGGACATTTTAATTTCCACTGTCCTGAAATAGTTTGATGGTATCCATTGCAAAATATACACGTTTGAGTTCCACAGAGCGAAATACAGTGACGTGCAGTAGAAGAATGTTGTTTGAATAGGTGTGGCACTGCACTTTGGCACACTAAAGACCAAATAACTTGTCTTACATTTCCTCGACAATATATATTTTATGTATCAGACTCCAGACTCTTCACAAAGATGTGCACTTCAAGATGAACTTATTTTTGAAAAGTCTTTTTGACATCCTGGTGCGCAGAGCAGTCTGAGTTATAGTGGTGTGTGTGTGTGGGGGGGGGGGGGGGGGATAGTCTCCCCGCGGCCCGTATTTACATTTAGTGATTTTTCTGTTTCCTATTTGTTTACTGCTCTCACGTCAAATGAAAACAAGACTGATTGCTGTGGCTGGTAGCTATCAAGTGAATTAAAATACATTCACATAATTACGGAAGGCTAAAATATGTTACTAATTTCAGATTTTATTTTATTTCCTCCTTTCTGACAGTCGAGCATTAACCGCTTCGCAGAAAAATAAACTTATTTTTGTCAGTTTGCTAAAGAAATTTGACCTTTATTAAGCTTTCCTGCTGAGGCAGTAAATTTATTTGAAACGAAGTGTTTAATTCCACACCATTGGCTAGTTTCAACTGTTTGCTGCATTTCAAGTGCACATTTTCATCTTCTAGCACATATGGCATTATGCCATAATAAAGAACCATACAGTACTGGTACTCCAGGAAATGTACGTCCCGAAAACCATACCGTAAACCTTAATATCAGGTCGAGGCCTACGTCATTGGATATCTGAACATACAAATGTGTGTTTTAAGGCGAACTATGCATTTTAGTATGGTTCATGAAATTCCGATGCTCTTGGAGTATCCTTTAAGGTCTTGTTTCTTTTATGACATATTGTAAGTAAGATCTTTTAATGTTTTACACGTATGAACATACGGGCTTCCTATGTCACCATAGCTGTGCAAGCGTGGTGACGCCTTGTATCTGGCACTCTCTGACAACTACTGAAATGAGTCTATTTCTAACAGGTCGCAGGAAAATATTGCGAATTGTGGTTTTAAAAGTGTTATTTTCAAAGTAAATTTCCTTTTACCCTAGATGAACTGTGTGTGAGAACGAATGTGAATTTCTTAAATCACAGAGCGTTTGCTCTCATTTAAAAATCAACTCTTTGATGATGAGAAGAATTTCAAGCCCATAATATCAGAGATATATGTCGGTATTAAAAATTTGACTGATGTCTTTGTATGATGTATGTTAAAGTGTAACATGCACTAAACAGATCAACATTATATGTGAAAGCTTAGCTTCTCCTGTAGCTTATTAATCTTCAAGACAAATATTATTAATCTTCAAGACAAATATTATATGCAAAGGCTTTGCTTTCTTTGTAGCAGCACTATGTACACTAACTTAAACCATTAACTTTTTCTGTCAATTAACACAGAAAAAGTGTATTTTCACCTGGGAGAAAATGTATTTTTAACCGGAAAATTTGGGGAAAATCCGGGAATTTTTTTTCCTTGTCCGCATATACACCCTGCAGGAAGACCTTCAGGGTTTGATGAAGATAGTTTAAACACATTAATCCGCAATGATCCACATCAGTGTATTCAAGAACTGGCAAAAGTGATGATTTGTGATCATTCCACCATCGTGCGACATTTGCATGCAAAGAGGAAGGTTCAAAAATTGGGTGTATGGGTGCCGCATGCTCTAAGCCAAAATCACAAAATCAGTGGGTGGCCATATGTGCATCTATGCATGCTCGTGTCATCATTGGCTTGTGAACGACACTGACTATTCCCATCATGTACTGTTACTGCCAATGAGGACTGGTGTCTTTGTGGTAACATAAGAAAAAGAAACGAATAGTTGACCACAAACAATGCAGCAACACCCCATACAAAGACCTATGTGCATCCATAAAAGAATGTTATGCACCCGATGGGACAGCAATGGTGAGGTGTCCTACAAATTGCTTCCCCAAGGTGATGACAACTGAGATTTCTTGCAGAAACAATCCAACAACAACGAGCCTGAAGACTGCATAAAGTGATGCTACTCCATGATAATGCCCGTCCGTATTCTGCTAGGCTGGCAAAAACACTGTACAGGAGTTGGTTTGGGAAGCCATTCCACTTCCACCTTATCATGCACCCTCGGATTTTAACCTTTTCCACTCTCTGTCGAACAATTTTCAAGGAACTTTCTTTCCAGGTGAAAATGAACTCCGAACATTGTTCAACGAGTTCTTTGCCTTAAAACCGTGTGATTTCTACACTCACAGAATCAAAAAGTTATCCCAGCATTGCCAGACTGTTGTAAATGGTGAGGAAGAATATATTATTGATGACTAAAGTCTCTGTTGTGATTATTAAACTTATGGAAAAATGCTATGAATTTATGCACCAATTACTTTATGTGAGTGAAATAAAGGGTTAGCTGTAATCATTTTGAATATTAGTTTGAAAATCACTGTGCTTTACTAGGCATGGCCCTGTTGGAGGAGGCAAGCCATTGCCTTCTGCCAGCCTTCGAACTGACTGAACCAGCCAGTTATAAGAGGCTTAAAAGTTTAATGTGGACTCCGAACCCCAGTACTTTTTACATCAACAGACATTTCCAGAGTTGAAAGAAGTGACAGATAAAAACCATAGGTCTGACCTGGGATTGAATCTAAGACCTTTGGATCAGTAGTCTTATACTTTACCACTGAACCACAACTACAAACATTTTACTTCTATTAAATTTGCAACCTCCTCAGATATTTTGTTTGCCTTAGCTCCACAAAAATTTGAATGATTACCTGCTTCAAAAACGGACAATGGACAATTTCTATTGTTAACCGGGAATTAACATTGATTTTACTGCTTGCCTATTTTTTGTGACTCTCACTCCCTTAAGTTGATCTCTGTAGAGTTGTGTTAGTACTTCATAGATTGATAGATTGTAAACACTTATTTTATTTTTATGGATGGTATTTCATACTAAAATTAACTCATTAGTTGTATTGCCATGTCTTCCAATTTTATTGGTGAACACTGAGCCTATTAATGCAGAATTTTTGTATAGAAAATATTTATTTATGTGTTTTGTCTCCATACCTTTGGATGTCATATCTGTGACTCTTTCCACAAGGATATTAGTAATTTTCTTGATCTGCCTGCTGCTCGAACCTCTTTACGTATTATCTGTTATTTAGGAGATGATTGGGCACTACTACTGCTACCATTGGTTCATGGAGCATTTTGTGTTGTTGATATATCTGCTACTGCTGATCTGTGACCTCATCCTAAAACAAAGCCTGACTGTCCTACCTGTAACTACATAAATTTATGTAAGAGTGTCATGAGAGCTACACACTATTTCTCTCTCACAAACTGTCAAATTTCTTCTTAGATCCTAACTCGACTAATATCAGTGTCATCCCTGGTTCTGTGTTAACACACTTTGCAACTTTGTTTATTTATGGCTTATCATGTCAACTATGTTGAATATCCTGGTACTGGTCAAACTGTTAGCTACCACCACACGTATTACTACTAAATTTTCTCTTATGATTTTCTTACAGAGAGACCCTAGATATTCTGTTATGTGATTATACCCTGCATTTCTACAAGTGATGGACTACATATTCCCGAGGATGTTGACCTAGTAGCAGTACTTTCTTTTCTCATGACAGCTGAAGGAGATGGTGTTTTTCTTTTTTGCACATAAATAAAACTACCAGGGCAGATGCTTTCTTTTAGCCTTCTAGCCAGCGTACCTGCCCCCTCACCCATCCCCTTTTACTCCTATGCAGCTCTGACCTGGCTTTGTCCAAAACAACTGTCACAGTCTCTTGACGCTAATGACACATTTTTATGTGAGGATGCTGGACTTAGCGTCAAGTAATTTTTACATATTTGTGCACATGGGTGGTTTGGCTCCCATTACTTTTTCTACTCCTAATTAAGAATTTGAAGAAACTGCCAACAGGTTGACTATACTCATAGCCAAAAGAATTTTGTGCAATAGATTTTATCAACTGCATATTGCTGTTCACAAGGTCCCAGGCTGATTGTAAAATGTAAACTTTCACAGCTGGACTTAATGAAATTAATAAAATATTTTGGGCTACTTTGCCATGGCTTTATGGATTTCATGTTCAAACCCAACATTTCGTTCCCATCTGTGGAGGACATTTTCAGGAGGAACAATTTGAAGAGGAACATTTTCAATATTGTCCGTTTCATACCCTGGGTCACGAGTGACTGCAACAACATTCTGTTTAAGCGTGCTCTGGCACAATGACGTGATACCACGTATGCTTTAAATACCTGGGTGCAATTGGCTGTTGTCGGTTACCATCGTCTGCTGTTGCTATCACCCCATGGTGGAAGACTTAGACACATCTTCTTCAGCACCAGGACTCAGATATCATACAATTTCACACCCTCCTCCATCCTAATTGAAATTCGTGGTGTGCTTAACAATCTCTGTGGCCCCTCTGTATAGCCTTTCATGGCATCCGCTTGCAGTTGACAGTACTTGAGTCCTATAAAAATGAATGGGGTGGTCTCCTGACTGCAGAGCATGATCCACAACAGATGATCTGTCAGTCTCTCCCCTTCTGCAGTTTCCCTTGCACTCTTCTAGTCAATTTTTGTGCATTCTTTTTGTAGTACCCACGTACACCTCCCCCATAGCTGCATGGAATCCTGTATATTCCCACTTTTTCCAGCAGTTTGCTAGCATCTGTGGCCGATTTTAGGTTATTCCGTTTCTTCTGGTGGGTTTGTAGATTACTGCAACACTCTGTTCTGTCAAGATTGTTCCTATGTGGTCAGCAACATCCTCAATGAAAGGCAGGAAAACTTTCAATTTCACATGTGCTTGTGCGTCACTATGATTTTTGTGCAGTGATGTTAATGCTCTTTTTACCTCATCAAATGAATAAACATTCTTGAGCTATGCATTGTTGAGGTGTTTTAATACTGCATCAAGTACTGACAACCACAAGCACATGCCACGAAAAGCTGTATGGAGAGGCCAAAGACATTCTTAACTGTCTATAAACTATCTGCGTGATGTTGAGGTACTCCCAATGCCAGCAAACTACCCATGTGTGTCCCTGATATAAACATATGAGAGACCAGCTCAGACTTGTTCCCAGTATTCATGATATCAAGCACCAGTTACAACAGCTATGGGCCAGCTTGCCTCAGGAGATGTACAACTCCTTTATGACACCCTTCTCAAACAAGTCAATGTATGTATCCAGGCCAGAGGGGTGCAACATCATACTGACATGTGGGCTCATATTTCCAAGTTCTTTATAAATTTGGCTTGATTTTTTGATGACTGAAATAACATTACACGCACCCTTAATCCATGAAATTCAATTTTGTTTTCTTCTCCTCTTCTGGGCCCTTCAGTTTCTTCATCAGGCAGTGTGTATTAGTCAACATTACTTAGGTTGGCATTAACTTGATCAACATGATGCTGCAAAGTGATAAGGTGTGCTATACAGAGACCTGGTTGGCCAAGAGAAACAACTACTAGAGGTTCTTTCTTTATTGAAAGCATAAGGGTGGTGTTCTTTTGGCTGTGACTATGACATTCTGGACAAGATTTCCATGGCTGAACATGATGTTGCGTATTAACATTCACACATTTTGCTCGGATGATGTTAAGAAAGGGGTGGTCACTTGTTGCAGAAAATGCCACACATACTGATCGAGAGAAATGTTGGACTGATTCTCTTCACTTTCCTCCATAATTTTTGGTATTTGCAGATGAACTACAGCATGTCATTACATTATGGGAAAGCGAAGGTGCTGTGAATGTTGAGGATGACGATGAGGTTTTGTCATAAAATGACTGTTGCATACTGCACCATTTTTCATGCACCTTTGATGCTCTTAACTCATCGTCAAATCTTTATAGTGCAGCCAAAGTCTCCTTGAATTATTTACTGGTATTCATCATCTCACATAAAGTTGGATCTGATTCATTTACTGACTGCCCAAATGCACTGGGTAGAAGCTAGATGAACAACCACATCCACAATGAAAGGTTTGTCATAAAACCCAACACACTTTGCACGTAGAAAACTGTACTGACAGTTAAGGCCTTGTTGGTAAGACACTGTTTTTCTGGTACTGGCTGAACTTTAAACAGATAGTGACTTCTTTTGTTTCTGTATCAAAACTGTTGATCTGTCAAATTAAAGATGTCATCAGCTGACCAACTACTCACATCTATAAGTGGACTTAATTTATGGACCAACTCCTAAATGTGACAACTGAAGAAAATTTAAACTTGTATCAGGTATTTGTAACCCTGCCTGAAGAGCAGGAAATAATGCTGATGTATGTCTCAAGTTTCCTTGGATTCATCAAAACTGTTGCAGCTGTTGCTAACTTCATTGTGGTGCCGTTAGTTACTGAAATCATTCCTCTTGCTGTTGTTGTGTCGCTTGTTACAGATGTCTCTCTTGCTACTGATTCCATGCTTCTTATTGTTATGTCTACTGTTTTTTCAGTTATATCAAAATGGTCACAACACAATAAAAAAAGATGCTTGTCACTAATTTGGCATCTTACTTGGCACTAAATGTTGGAAAAGGTTACCAACATAGAGAACTGTCACACTGTGATCAACATAAAGTGCAATATGTGCAGATCAACCAGAAGCAACAAAGCAAAATTGCTAACCAAACTAAATAAATTTAAGGAGTGCAGTTTTGTCATTCACTCAAGAATAACAACCCACACAATGTCAAAAGAGTCCAGAACAATTAGTGAGTTTGTAACATCTTCATGACTGTAGATGCATACTGAACACTTCATAATCCAGGAGAGGATACATCTCTGTGGAATGTAGCCATATTTATCAGCGAATTAATCCCTGACAGGTAATTATGGCGGTCCTGTCATGAGTGCTCCAAACTAGGCACCACACTTAACTGCTCCTATGCCACTTTGGTTGGAATCCATATACATATTGCTGTTTGTCAGAAATACTAAACTGTGCAGTTAATAGAGATGATAAATCCTTAAATCTGAGTAGCAGTTATACAGAGTAAGTCAGGAGGAAATGTGTGACAGCATTGGTGATTCCAAATAAAAAACTTCCAGTGAACACAAGCCCTTTTCTTAACTGTATCTGGCAAACAGCTGTTTGAAAATCACAGGTGTCAGTTGCATGCCCATCTTCTCCAGCACTCACATGCAGTTACAACCAAAGTGACATTAAGTTGCTTAGTGTTCTCTTTACCGACCATTTCAGTGCACACTTCATTTGCACATGGTGGGACTCGTATTTTGCAAGCATGTGCTGAAGTAAAGGATAGTATGGATGAACTCGGATCAGCAACACAACAGCTGTCTACAAGAGCTGCAAAATGCATTGCAGTTGACTTGAAATTTTTTTCTGAGGAAATGTACCCAGTTAAACAAAACATTAGGTCACAATGTTTCATTTACACTACTGGCCATGAAAGTTGCTACACCAAGAAGAAATGCAGATGATAAACAGGTATTCATTGGACAAATATATTATACTAGAACTGACATGTGATTACAGTTTCACACAATTTGGGGGCATAGATCCTGACCCAGAACAACCACCTCTGGCCATAATAACGGCCTTGATACGCTTGGGCATTAAGTCAAACAGAGCTTGGATGTCGTGTACAGGTACAGCCGCCCATGCAGCTTCAACACGATACCACAGTTCATCAAGAGTAGTAACTGGCGTATTGTGACGGCCCAGCTGCTCGGCCACCATTGACCAGACGTTTTCAATTGGCGAGAGATCTGGAGAATGTGCTGGCCAGGGCAGCAGTTGAACATTTTCTGTGTCAGAAAGGCCCGTACAGGACCTGCAACATGCGGTTGTGCATTATCCTGCTGAAATGTAGGGTTTGACAGGGATTGAATGAAGGGTAGAGCCGTGGGTCTTAACACATCTGAAATGTAACGTCCACTGTTCAAAGCGCCGTCAATGCGAACAAGAGGTGACTCAGACATGTAACCAATGGCATCCCATACCATCATGCCGGGTGATACGCCAGTATGGCGATGACGAATACATGCTTCCAATGTGCGTTCACTGCGATGTCACCAAACACGGATGTGACCATCATGATGCTGTAAACAGAACCTGGATTCATTCGAAAAAATGATGTTCTGCCATTCATACACTCAGGTTCATCGTTGAGTACACCATCACAGGCGCTTCTGTCTGTGATGCAGCATCAAGGGTAACCACAGCCATGGTCTCCGAGCTGATAGTCCATGCTGCTGCAAACGTCGTCGAACTGTTCGTGCAGATGGTTGTAGTCTTGCAAACTTCCCCATCTGTTGACTCAGGGATCGAGACGTGGCTGCACGATCCGTTACAGCTATGTGGATAAGACGCCTGTCATCTCGACTGCTAGTGGTGTGAGGCCATTGGGATCCAGCACGGCGTTCCGTATTACCCTCCTGAACCCACCAATTCCATATTCTGCTAACAGTCATTGGATCTCGACCAACGCGAGCAGCAATGTCGCGATACGATAAACTGCATTCGCGATAGGCTACAATCTGACCTTTATCAAAGTCGAAAACATGATGGTATGCATTGCTCCTCCTTACACGAGGCATCACAACAACGTTTCACCAGGCAACGCCAGTCAACTGGTGTTTGTGTATGAGAAATCGGTTGGAAACTTTCCTCATGTCAGCACGTTGTAGGTGTCGCCACTGGCGCCAACCTTGTGTGAATGCTCTGAAAAGCTAATCATTTGCATATCACAGCATCTTCTTCCTGTCAGTTAAATTTCGCGTCTGTAGCACGCCATCTTCATGGTGTAGTCATTTTAATGGCCAGTAGTGTACGATTACCTGCATTTGTCCTTTCCCCATTGTTTTCATTAGTTTATTCAGAAACTGTTAAGAACATGATATATGT
Source organism: Schistocerca nitens (assembly GCF_023898315.1). NCBI lineage: Eukaryota > Metazoa > Arthropoda > Insecta > Orthoptera > Acrididae > Schistocerca > Schistocerca nitens. The sequence continues at coordinate 510,745,532 of NC_064615.1, forward strand.
TCGTATGACATTTTTTGTTCTGAGTCACTAGTACTATCACCTTCTGTACACTAGTGGAGCCCATTACATTTTCTAAGTATGTAAAGGTATTACTAAGAAGTAATATTATATGGAGGAATGTATGAAATCAGTAATAGGGTAGAAAAATTGAAGACAGTTTTAAAAAAAGACATAGAAAAGAAAGTGAAACTAGTGAGAACTTTTTTATTAGAGTAGTACTTCAGTGTTTGGCATCATTATCAAGTTGGACTGACGGAAGACATTGAAGTAATGGAGATCTGTACTGCTATCTAAGTGTGTAGTAGAACCCATATCAAAGTGTAATGGAGTTCAGGGAACTTAAGCGGAAATTGTGGGATGAAGGGCATTATTGTTCTCACAAAACTGTTATTTGTGATACACAAAGGAACAGTTTTGCTGCTCCAGTTTTTATAAAATAATGAAAATAACATAAAACAGATAAGATTGTGGAGCTATCCAGTTTCCCTCACCTCATACATGAATGGTATAGGCCATGGAATGTATTGGTATGAAGACTGTACTCAGTACACTGGCTTGTTGAGGGCAGCTGTATCAATGCAACAGGAATCATTGATGACTGGACAGAGTAGTAATGATGTCCAGTACATCATCTTGCTGCCAACAATGGAATGAGTCACTGAGTCACTTGTGGCGGGTGACCAAACAAAATTTTATGTTGATCTGCTTACTTCTTACTACTCAGTACACATCCGATCAAACGTATCGTGTATTACAGACACTGTTCCCAAAAAACAGGAATCATTGATGACTGGACAGAGTAGTAATGATGTCCAGTACATCATCTTGCTGCCAACAATGGAATGAGTCACTGAGTCACTTGTGGCGGGTGACCAAACAAAATTTTATGTTGATCTACTTACTTCTTACTACTCAGTACATATCCGATCAAACATATTGTGTATTACAGACACTGTTCCCAAAAAAGGATTTCAGATTTATATCGCCTCTACTGTTTGTGTGTGGCTTGAATATTTGCCTCAGGAGTTAAATTTGGCATTTTTCACTCCCTTGTCTGGAGAGCATGGGATGTCATTATATCTGATTGTTCCACAAAATGAAAGTAAATAAGGAAACAGAGTAAATCTTCACCCATAAACATATACATAGTCATTTATTAATTTTGTAGGAAAGTTCTGCTGGAATGTAAATACCTTGGAGTAGAGCAGACCACTCACTGAAAAGCAGAAGCACTGAGTTAGCGACAGGTAACACAAAACTTGAATTCCTGGCTTTCAGAGTAAATCCTTTTTTGAAGCTGGAGGGGGGGAGGGGGGGGGGAGAAAAGAAAACAAAACTTCACACATCCACACAACACTGGCTGAATACTCAGTACCAGGATTGCAATTTGGCAGGTAGACTATGGTGGGATAGTGTGGAGGTTGTGTCAGGTGGGTTGGGTAGAGCGAGAGAAAAGGTAGAGGCACGAAGGAGGGTTAGGAACGGGTAGCTAGTGGCTCAGAGGGAGGCAACCTCTTTGATGACTAGGAATGCTGGAAGGAGGTGTGACAGGTGTATGGGCTAGACATATGATGTACAGGTGTCGAGAGTCAGTGGGGAGCAGTGCATGATGATCATGAAGTGGAGACATGAAGTTGGAGGGTTGATAGAACAGAGGAAGGGGAACCTGTTGATCAGAGGGTGAGAGGACAGTGGGATAGCTGAGATTGAGACCAGGACTGTTATGGAGCAAAAGCATTTGTTGCAAGGAAACTCCCATTTGTATGGTTCAGAAAAGCTGGTGGTGGAGGAAAGGATCTAGATGGTCCAGGTCATCAAGCAAGCCACTGAAATTGAGCATGTTGTGCTCAATTGCATGTTGTGCCACTGGATGGCCAATTTTATTCAGAGTCACAGTTTGGCAATGGCAAGTAATGCTGGTGGACAGCAGGTTGGTTGCTATACTGATATGAAAAGCTGTGCAGTGGTTGCAGCAGAGTTAGTATATAATATGGCTGCTTTCACTGCTTATGCCATCCCTCCCTCCAGTGGCCTAACCAAAAAATTCCCTTTTCTAAATCCCACCCCTCCTTTCACGACAACTTTAACCTTTTCAGAATCTGCCAGTCTCTATCCCTCACAAACCTAGAAACACATCTCCAAGACACAGACATTGCAGAACCACCTCTGCTCCCTCTGTAAGCTACTGTATTATGCAATCCTAAAAACATAATATATAATATGATTATAATATATGGTATATTATACCACATCTCCAAAATGGAAACCCTTGTCCTCCAACACTTGGAAGAGGATTCCAGACACCATCTCCATAGACTTTCCAACCTGCTGATAGCCCGCTTCCACCTTGGAGCACCACTACTCATCAATACATATCCTAACCATAGTGAACCCACTCATCAGTTCTTCGTAGCACCCAGACCATTGCTAGCTGACCATTTCAATTTGCCTCATCTCAACAACTCCCTCTCGACACTCCGCAGAATCCAGAACCCAACCAACCAACCAAAACACTGTTGTTAACCCTTCCAACAAAAACATCAATCCCACAGACAGTCCTATGCAAAGGCCTCGCCTTCAGCAGCACACCCAAGTTTAACCATGTTTAACGACCTATTGTCCTCTTCCTGATCTCTGCTGTGGAAACACTTCTTTACCACCAATTCCTCCAGCCAAAGCCAACATTGAACTTTGTCTCTCCCATTTCTTACTACTATCCAACTGTGATCCTCCACATTCTTCCATCTAATCAACTCTGGTCCCTTTCCACAAATTCCTTATCTCCAACTTGGCATTACCATCCTATACCAGATTCGCTCTTAAGAACACTAATGTTCAGCAGAAGAAAGGATGGCCTTAAACAACATCAAAACAGGTCCTCCCTACAGACAATGGCTTCTTCACTGTCATATTGAATCACAGTGAATGTCTGATAGAAGGGTTCTGCCAACTGTGTTGACTTCTCCACCTACAAGCTGTACCATAGTGTTCCCATCCCAGAAGTCCAACATTACTTCCAGTCCCTACTGAAATTTTTAGGCCTGCCTCAGAACCTCTCCCCTAAGCCCATCTTCCTCCTCACCATGATAACACCCTAACACACTAACCTTCCATTTGCTCTCCAAAATCCATAAACCTAACACTCTGGGGCACCCCATTGTAGCTGGTTATTGTGCCCCTACTGCCCGTGGTCTAGGGGTAGCGTCTTTGATTCATAATCAAAAAGTCTTCGGTCCTGGGTTCGATCCCTGCCACTGCCTAAATTTTGATAAATAATCAGCATTGGCGGCCGAAGACTTCCGGCATAAGTAGTCAGCCTCATTCGGCCAACAGCCTTGTCAAAGAGGGTGGAGGAGCAGATAGAGGTTCAGGGCACTCTCTTGTCCTAGGGGTGGGCAATTGCCCCTAAAGGCGGAAGAATCAGCAATGATCAATGACATGAGGATGCAGAAGGCAGTGGAAACCACTGCATTAAAGACACGTAACGTGTATCCACAGGACATGTGGCCTGTAATTGACGAAGTGTCATGATGATCTCTCCATTGGCAAAAGATTCCGGAATAGTCCCCCATTTGGATCTCCAGGAGGGGACTGCCAAGGGGGAGGTTACCATGAGAAAAAGATTGAATAATCAACGAAAGGATAACGTTCTACGAGTCGGGGCGTGGAATGTCAGAAGCTTGAACGTGGTAGGGAAACTAGAAAATCTGAAAAGGGAAATGCAAAGGCTCAATCTAGATATAGCAGGGGTCAGTGAAATGAAGTGGAAGGAAGACAAGGATTTCTGGTCAGATGAGTATCGGGTAATATCAACAGCAGCAGAAAATGGTATAACAGGTGTAGGATTCGTTATGAATAGGAGGGTAGGGCAGAGGGTGTGTTGCTGTGAACAGTTCAGTGACTGGGTTGTTCTAATCAGAATCGACAGCAGACCAACACCGACAACGATAGTTCAGGTATACATGCCGACGTCGCAAGCTGAAGATGAACAGATAGAGAAAGTGTATGAGGATATTGAAAGGGTAATGCAGTATGTAAAGGGGGACGAAAATCTAATAGTCATGGGCGACTGGAATGCAGTTGTAGGGGAAGGAGTAGAAGGAAAGGTTACAGGAGAATATGGGCTTGGGACAAGGAATGAAAGAGGAGAAAGACTAATTGAGTTCTGTAACAAGTTTCAGTTAGTAATAGCGAATACCCTGTTCAAGAATCACAAGAGGAGGAGGTATACTTGGAAAAGGCCGGGAGATAAGGGAAGATTTCAATTAGATTACGTCATGGTCAGACAGAGATTCCGAAATCAGATACTGGATTGTAAGGCGTACCTAGGAGCAGATATAGACTCAGATCACAATATAGTAGTGATGAAGAGTAGGCTGAAGTTCAAGACATTAGTCAGGAAGAATCAATATGCAAAGAAGTGGGATACGGAAGTACTAAGGAATGACGAGATACATTTGAAGTTCTCTAACGCTATAGATACAGCAATAAGGAATAGCGCAGTAGGCAGTACAGTTGAAGAGGAATGGACATCTCTAAAAAGGGCCATCACAGAAGTTGGGAAGGAAAACACAGGTACAAAGAAGGTAGCTGCGAAGAAACCATGGGTAACAGAAGAAATACTTCAGTTGATTGATGAAAGGAGGAAGTATAAACATGTTCCGGGAAAATCAGGAATACAGAAATATAAGTCGCTGAGGAATAAAGTAAATAGGAAGTGCAGGGAAGCTAAGACGAAATGGCTGCAGGAAAAATGTGAAGACATCGAAAAAGATATGATTGTTGGAAGGACAGACTCAGCATACAGGAAAGTCAAAACAACCTTTGGTGACATTAAAAGCAACGGTGGTAACATTAAGAGTGCAACAGGAATTCCACTGTTAAATGCAGAGGAGAGAGTAGATAGGTGGAAAGAATACATTGAAAGCCTCTATGAGGGTGAAGATTTGTCTGATGTGATAGAAGAAGAAACAGGAGTCGATTTAGAAGAGATAGGGAATCCAGTATTAGAATCGGAATTTAAAGGAGCTTTGGAGGACTTACGGTCAAATAAGGCAGAAGGGATAGATAACATTCTATCAGAATTTCTAAAATCATTGGGGAAAGTGGCAACAAAACGACTATTCACGTTGGTGTGTGGAATATATGAGTCTGACGACATACCATCTGACTTTCGGAAAAGCATCATCCACACAATTCCGAAGACGGCAAGAGCTGACAAGTGCGAGAATTATCGCACAATCAGCTTAACAGCTCATGCATCGAAGCTGCTTACAAGAATAATATACAGAAGAATGGAAAAGAAAATTGAGAATGGGATAGGTGACGATCAGTTTGGCTTTAGGAAAAGTAAAGGGATGAGAGAGGCAATTCTGACGTTACGGCTAATAATGGAAGCAAGGCTAAAGAAAAATCAAGACACTTTCATAGGATTTGTCGACCTGGAAAAAGCGTTCAACAATATAAAATGGTGCAAGCTGTTCGAGATTCTGAAAAAAGTGGGGGCAAGCTATAGGGAGAGACGGGTCATACCAACAACCAAGAGGGAATAATAAGAGTGGACGATCAAGAACGAAGTGCTCGTATTAAGAAGGGTGTAAGACAAGGCTGTAGCCTTTAACCCCTACTCTTCAATCTGTACATCGAGGAAGCAATGATGGAAATAAAAGAAAGGTTCAGGAGTGGAATTAAAATACAAGGTGAAAGGATATCAATGATACGATTCACTGATGACATTGCTATCCTGAATGAAAGTGAAGAAGAATTAAATGATCTGCTGAATGGAATGAACAGTCTAATGAGTACACAGTATGGTTTGAGAGTAAATCGGAGAAAGACGAAGGTAATGAGAAGTAGTAGAAATGAGAACAACGAGAAACTTAACATCAGGATTGATGGTCACGAAGTCAATGAAGTTAAGGAATTCTGCTACCTAGGCAGTAAAATAACCAATGACGGACGGAGCAAGGAGGACATCAAAAGCAGACTCGCTATGGCAAAAAAGGCATTTCTGGCCAAGAGAAGTCTACTAATATCAAATACCGGCCTTAATTTGAGGAAGAAATTTCTGAGGATGTACGTCTGGAGTACAACATTGTATGGTAGTGAAACATGGACTGTGGGAAAACCGGAACAGAAGAGAACTGAAGCATTTGAGATGTGGTGCTATAGACGAATGTTGAAAATTAGGTGGACTGATAAGGTAAGGAATGAGGAGGTTCTATTATGCAGAATCGGAGAGGAAAGGAATATGTGGAAAACACTGATAAGGAGAAGGGACAGGTTGATAGGACATCTGCTAAGACATGAGGTAATGTCTTCCATGGTACTAGAGGGAACTGTAGACGGCAAAAACTGTAGAGGAAGACAGAGATTGGAATACGTCAAGCAAATAATTGAGAACGTAGGTTGCAAGTGCTACTCTGAGATGAAGAGGTTAGCACAGGAAAGGAATTAGTGACGGGCCGTATCAAACCAGTCAGTAGACTGATGACCAAAAAAAACTGAAAGAATTTCAGCTCTTTTAGACCAGCACCTCCAACCAATTGCCCAAAACCTAGCTTTTCACATCAATGACACTAACGACTTCCATTCTGGATCCCTACTCGTCACTGTGGATGTCACTCCCTTGTACACCAACATCCCTCATGCCCATGATCTTACCGGTATTGAACACTACCTTTCCCAATATTCTTCAGACTCCAAACCCACTGCCTCACTCCTCATACACCTTACTAACTTTATCCTAACCCACAACTGCTTGTCATTTGAAGGGAAGTTTTATAAACAAATCCGCAGCACCGTCATGCTCACCCGCATGGTTTGGTCCAATGCCAATCTTTTTATGAGCCATCTAGAGAAGACCCTCCTAGCCTCCCAAAGCACCAAACCACTAGTCTGATTCAGATTCTTTGATGATATCTTCATGACCTGGACCCAGGGCCAAGACACCCTATCTTTGTTCCTTCACCATCTCAACACCTTCTCTCCCATCCACGTCACATGGTCCTCCTCATAACAGCGTGTCACCTTCCTAGATGTTGACTTCCTCCTCTCTGATGGCTCCATTCACACCTCTGACCACATTCAACCCGCCTGCCACCAACAGTACCTGCATTTTGACAGCTGCCATCCATTTCACACAAAAGCATCCCTCCCATATAGCCTGGCTACCCAGGGACAGTGTATCTGTAGTGACAAAAACTCCCTTGCTCAGTATGCTGAGGGTCTCACCAAGGCCTTCACAGACAGGCACTATCCCCCATACCTAGTCTGCAAACAGATTTTTTGTGCCATTTCTCCTCACAATCTCAATCCTCCTCCCAAAAACCAACCACAAAGGAGTGTCCCCTTCATCACCCAGTACTACCCTGGACTGGAACAACTGAACCATATCCTTCACCAGAGCTTTGATTATGTATCATCATGCCGTGAAATGAGGGACATCCTACCCACTGCTTCAAAAGAGGCGTTCCGTCACCCACCCAACCTCCACAACATCCTAGTCCATACCTATGCCACTCCCAATCCCAACCCCTTGCCACAAGGATCATACCCCTGTGGAAGGCTCGGGTGCAAAACCTGTCCAATCCACCCAGCACTTCCTTCCAGTCCTGTCACAGGTGTATCCTACCCCTTCAGGGGCTGGGCCACATGTGAAAACAACAGTGTAATTTACCAGCCCTGCTGCAATCATTGCACAGCTTTTTACATTAGTATGATTACGAACCAGCTGTCCACCTGGATGAATGGCCACCACCAAACTGTGGTCAAAAGCAAAGTAGACCAACTGGTGGCACAATATGCAACTGTATGTAACACGCTTAATTTCAGTGGTTGCTTCACTACCCGAGCCGTCTGAATCCTTCCCTCCACCACTAGTTTTTCTGAACTGTGCAGATGGTAGTTATCCTTACTACACATTCTCCACTCCCGTAATCATCCTGACCATAAACCTATGGAAACATACTGTCCCCACACCCTCCACCCAACAGTTTCCACCCCCTACGTCCTACCTTTTCCTCCCCATGCTCATCTCCCGCCCTGTTTATTTGCAGCCCTCTGCCAATGCATCCACCTGTTTTTCCTCACTCCTCTCATTTTTTGTTCCTTTTTCCCCACCTCCCTGCCCCACATCCTACTGACACTGAAACTGTTGGAGTTTAGTTCCAGCACACCCCACCAGACAGCATTTGTCTCTCTCCCCCCACCTGTACATTACTATCCCTTCCCCACCCCCTCCAGATGGCTGCTTGCATACCACATGATGTTGCGATCCCTCCTGAGACAGTGGAGTTGGCAGTCAGGTGTGCTTGCTTTTTGGTTGTGTGCGTGCGCGCCTGTGTGTGTGTGTGTGTGTGTGTGTGTGTGTGTGTGTGTGTGGGTGGGTGGGTGGGTGCGTGCGTGCGTGCGTGCGTGCGTGCGTGCGTGCGTGCGTGCGAGCACCTTTACTGACGAAGGCTGTGGCCGAAAGCTACATGTGAGTGTCTTTTAATCGTGCTTGTCTGCAACTTGATGTGTCTTCTTTACAGTAAATAGCAGTCTATCTTTTCCTAGTTTACCTAGTTTTAATACCCCCAAGCTGCTAAAATTCCACTTCCTCACGCTATTTGCCATAGAATAAGGCTGAAAGGTCATCAGAATAATATACAATGTGAGAATTGAAAGGATGCACAATGTCATTAATATATATTAGGAAAAAGAAAGAACCAATAATGGAGCCCTGAGGGACTTCCTGTATCACTTTTTCACTTCAGGATTTGAAAGCTACAACCTAACTGTCAGGTTGATATATAATTTTGGTATACTGTTTCCAGTTGATCGGGTGTGTGGCTAAAAGTTTCATGGACATGTGCCCTCAGTTTCTTTAACTTTAATGGTTTGCTAAGTCAAAAGATTTGCTCTGGTCTAGAAATATATCAGCAGCATGTGTATCTTGTTCTGTGTGACTGTAATCTTCATGTAAGAATCATAATAACAGCAGTAGTCATGCTTAGAACTTTCTTAAATCTGTGCTTAGATTTGGTAAGCATTTTGTGTCTAGAGAGGAAATTAATGAGTTGAGATAGGATAATAGTTTCAAATATTTTACTGGAAATGGATATCAGTGATATCTTTCAGTAATTTGAAACTAATTCCTTACATCCCATCTTATGCACTAGATGAATTACACTTATTTTTAAGATACGTGAATATAATTTTTTTAAATATTATAGTTAATAAGGTAGGTAAGAGGTTTAGTGGTCTCATTCGCACATTTCTTTACCACTATGCCTGAGAAACTATCCCATCCGGACGAGTGGTCCTGCAAATCTATAATGGGGGCTAGGTGGTGAGAAGGAGAAACAATATGCTTATTGAACAAATTAAATAATGTATTTGGATCTTTTACTAGGTGGCCTTCTTGGATTATGTTGATTTATTCAATGTTGTACAGTGTTTACTGATTAGTGTCCGGGATGCTTTATCTGTATTGGCTGAATACGCAGTTGCATCATTGTTGAGCTGTTCTCTCCATTGTAAGAGGTTTGCTGTAGAAGTTTTTTTTAATTGAGCTTTTCCTGTTTTTTAATATACAAGTATACAAGATCAATATCATGTGTTCTGCTTTGGCTGAATCAAATGTATAAGTTTCAGTCTAATAGTACTTTTTCTATGGCAGTATGTTAGTACCCTGGCTATTTCTTTAATAGGACAGCAGTAGTGAAAATGCCTCAACATGATTCTGTAAAATTCATCTCATTTGTTTTCAGAGCCTTCAGCTTGATAAACGGTGTCCCTCATCGCCTCTGCTAGCTTATTTTTGAAATTCTTAGTTTGACACTATTCACAATCTGCTTCTGCTTGTATATTTTGGTTATAATTGATACATTACTTTAGTTATCAGTAGTACATCAAAACTTAGGTATTCTGACAACTGGCAGTAGTTGTGTGAGTAATGAAAATAAACATTTCTGTACTAACAATGCTGTTCGCATATCTGTTGATCGTTTTGTGATCTATTTGAGTAGAGCTTGACTCTTGCTCTAATGTCAGCAACTTCCTGTACATCATATTGCAGAAGTTTGCATTAATATTTAACTCTCCAACTATACCAAGATTAGTGGTCAAATCTGCATTATGCTGTTAAGTCCATTCAGGTAGTAGAACACATCAGTATTTGGTGGTTGGTACCTTCCAGTGTATTTATGTTTAGCTAACACATTTGACTGAATATTTGTTTGGAGCACAACACCAGTCATCTCAGTTTTTCCTTTAGTGTACAGTTCAAGAAATGAGTTTCTTTTAACTGTAATTTATTCACTAACAATTAGTGCCACCTACATCTTTCATGTTGTTTCCTGCATTGAGCATGTTTGTACAATATTGCACATTTAAGCCCATTATCCTAGATGCACTGAGCTCTCATGTTTACTTTCTGTTTTGTGTAAATCACAGAGCTTTAAGGTACTGGATTCTAAATCACGTAACTTATTACACAGTCCATTCACACTGCACTGAAATTACGTTTCCTGTGTGAATTTACATGTCTGAAAGTCTTCTCCAATATTACAAAGGGCTTAAGCAGTGGTCAGTAATACCCAGTGCAAAGATACCCTTTTGGTTCTATTTGTACAGGTTGGGCACTTGCACCTTTTATAATACTTCGGACCACAGAAACTATATAGATATATTTTCTTTTAGAAATTTGTTGGCTGGAAGAAACTTGAGAGACCCTCTACGTATACTGGTAATACTTTTTTTGTAGCTTGCAGTCACATAGCGTCAACTTAAAACAGTATACTGTATTATTTTCTGTCTGGTACACTTGACAACGCAAAAATTGTCTGGTGGAAATCACAGTCAGAACTGAGGTCCAGTGCAGGACTGACATGAATGAAATGCAACCTGCCATATTCTTCTGTGTACCTTAGGAACAGATAGTGAAGGGAGACGAAAATTTAATAATCATGGGTGACTGGAATTCGAGTGTAGGAAAAGGGAGAGAAGGAAACATAGTAGGTGAATATGGATTGAGGCTAAGAAATGAAAGAGGAAGCCGCCTGGTAGAATTTTGCACAGAGCATAACTTAATCGTAGCTAACACTTGGTTTAAGAATCATGAAAGAAGGTTGTATACATGGAAGAAGCCTGGAGATACTAAAAGGTATCAGATAGATTATATTATGGTAAGACAGAGATTTAGGAACCAGGTTTTAAATTGTAAGACATTTCCAGGGGCAGATGTGGACTCTGACCACAATCTATTGGTTATGACCTGTAGATTAAAACTGAAGAAACTGCAAAAAGGTGGGAATTTAATGAGATGGGACCTGGATAAACTGAAAGAACCAGAGGTTGTACAGAGTTTCAGGGAGAGCATAAGGGAACAGTTGACAGGAATGGGGGAAAGAAATACAGTAGAAGAAGAATGGGTAGCTTTGAAGGATGAAGTAGTGAAGGCAGCAGAGGATCAAGTAGGTAAAAAGACGAGGTCTAGTAGAAATCCTTGGGTAACAGAAGAAATATTGAATTTAATTGATGAAAGGAGAAAATATAAAAATGCAGTAAATGAAGCAGGCAAAAAGGAATACAAACGTCTCAAAAATGAGATCGACAGGAAGTGCAAAATGGCTAAGCAGGGGTGGCTAGAGGACAAATGTAAGGATGTAGAGGCTTATCTCACTAGGGGTAAGATAGATACTGCCTACAGGAAAATTAAAGAGACCTTTGGAGATAAGAGAACGACTTGTATGAATATCAAGTGCTCAGATGGAAACCCAGTTCTAAGAAAGGAAGGGAAAGCAGAAATGTGGAAGGAGTATATAGAGGGTCTATACAAGGGCGATGTACTTGAGGACAATATTATGGAAATGGAAGAGGATGTAGATGAAGATGAAATGGGAGATACGATACTGCGTGAAGAGTTTGACAGAGCACTAAAAGACCTGAGTCGAAACGAGGCCCCCGGAGTAGACAACATTCCATTGGAACTACTGACGGCCTTGGGAAAGCCAGTCCTGACAAAACTCTACCATCTGGTGAGCAAGATGTATGAAACAGGCGAAATACCCTCAGACTTGAAGAAGAATATAATAATTCCAATCCCAAAGAAAGCAGGTGTTGACAGATGTGAAAATTACCGAACTATCAGTTTAATAAGTCACAGCTGCAAAATACTAAAACGAATTCTTTACAGACGAATGGAAAAACTAATAGAAACCAACCTCGGGGAAGATCAGTTTGGATTCCGTAGAAACACTGGAACACGTGAGGCAATACTGACCTTACGACTTATCTTAGAAGAAAGATTAACGAAAGGCAAACCTACGTTTCTAGCATTTGTAGACTTAGAGAAAGCTTTTGACAATGTTGACTGGAATACTCTCTTTCAAATTCTAAAGGTGGCAGGGGTAAAATACAGGGAGCGAAAGGCTATTTACAATTTGTACAGAAACCAGATGGCAGTTATAAGAGTCGAGGGACATGAAAGGGAAGCAGTGGTTGGGAAGGGAGTAAGACAGGGTTGTAGCCTCTCCCCGATCTTATTCAATCTGTATATTGAGCAAGCAGTAAAGGAAACAAAAGAAAAATTCGGAGTAGGTATTAAAATCCATGGAGAAGAAATAAAAACTTTGAGGTTTGCCAATGACATTGTAATTCTGTCAGAGACAGCAAAGGACTTGGAAGAGCAGTTGAATGGAATGGACAGTGTCTTGAAAGGAGGATATAAGATGAACATCAACAAAAGCAAAACGAGGATAATGGAATGTAGTCGAATTAAGTCGGGTGATGCTGAGGGAATTAGATTAGGAAATGAGACACTTAAAGTAGTAAAGGAGTTTTGCTATTTGGGGAGCAAAATAACTGATGATGGTCGAAGTAGAGAGGATATAAAATGTTGACTGGCAATGGCAAGGAAAGCGTTTCCGAAGAAGAGAAATTTGTTAACATCGAGTATAGATTTAAGTGTCAGGAAGTCATTTCTGAAAGTATTTGTATGGAGTGTAGCCATGTATGGAAGTGAAACATGGACGATAAATAGTTTTGACAAGAAGAGAATAGAAGCTTTCGAAATGTGGTGCTACAGAAGAATGCTGAAGATTAGATGGGTAGATCACATAACTAATGAGGAAGTACTGAATAGGATTGGGGAGAAGAGAAGTTTGTGGCACAACTTGACCAGAAGGCGGGAGCGGTTGGTAGGACATATTCTGAGGCATCAAGGGATCACCAATTTAGTATTGGAGGGCAGCGTGGAGGGTAAAAATCATAGAGGGAGACCAAGAGATGAATACACTAAGCAGATTCAGAAGGATGTAGGTTGCAGTAGGCACTGGGAGATGAAGAAGCTTGCACAGGATAGTGTAGCATGGAGAGCTGCATCAAACCAGTCTCAGGACTGAAGACCACAACAACAACCACCTTAGGAACATGCAGATGAGGAAATATTACTTCAAAAGTTGTAGGAAACTGATCTTGTCATTATTCCAGACATGTCCTACTATTGTCTGTAGATATAGTGGATGTTAACAGAAGTAATGTTTATAAATGGTCACTGCATGCAGGCTTTATGTGCAAAGTCACAAGTGTTCATTTCCTTCTGAGTTTCTATTTCGGCCAGAAGACACACATTCTTCTGGTTCAAACAATATGTTTTCTATGATGCCCTCCATTATATTGTATGAAACACATTTTGATGATGTGCTGCGAATTTCCCACCAAAGTGGTGGAATTTTGGGTACAAACGAACAAGAATCACTTCTGATGGAGAATGACCTCCCTGGAGTCAAAAAATTAAATTTATTGCCTCTTTTTAACATAATGTATGAGAATTGTTCAAACAGCTTCATTATACCTAACAGCTTCATTATATCTAACACAGTAGTAGACCGATAGTCTGTTGCAGTGTGTTGAGACTGCAGCTGCACCGTTCGTTCTGTAATAGCCAATGAGAGTACACAAGCTTGCAGTTGAGTCACATATTCATGTGACATGCCTAATCATCAGCAGGCTATTTGGGACCATGTCAATACTCTTGTGGAACAAGAGAATTTGACAGTGTCAGAGGCTGGGGCGCAGTATGGCGCACTGTGCAATGGTGGATTAAACATTATCGAGATACTGGAAAATCCAATTGGCATCTAGGAACTTTACGTTGACATGTAAAAACACTTGTCCAGGATAAAGAACTTCTCAACACATCAAGGCAAAATCCTTTTTAAGAGCGGTGCAGTTGAAACGAACTACTACATTTGCTGGATCAGTGGGTGTGGTTTGGCGCTGGCTTCAGGGTCTGGACTACTTAGCAAACATGTGGCTATCAAGAAGAGGCTCTATGATGATCATCACCAATTAGTATTTGCTGAGGACAGTGGGGCGGGATGAGTTTCCGTGGACATGGAGTGCTTCACACGATAGATGGTTGACTTGATGCTGCCCAGTATACCCCTATTATGTAATAATATTCTCCCATCAGTGCAGTTATCTCCAGAGAGAGTATTCTGTTTCCAACAGGACCATTCCCCTACACATGTGTCAGGGATGATGCAGGAGTGATTTGCAGAACATACATTTCTCTTCTTGATTAGTCTCCATTTCCACCAGACCTAAACCCTATTAAAAATATATGGGCACAGATTAAATGAGTGAAGCAAGAAAGCTGACCTGACCCTCTCCCTCCCACCCCACCCCTATCCAACCTGCCAAGAACCTGTGATGACCTTGACCTTTGAAACGTCGCTCTAGCTGCCTGGTAGGAGATGATGACAGGATATGAGAGATTTATTGCCCAATGCAAAAGCAGACTGCAGACAGTCATTGAAGTTGAAGGCCTTTGGATGGGATATTAAATGGTAAAGAATCCATCCCTGCTGTGCCATTCTGGTGGTTGAAAATATTTTAATAAGTACTGTGAACTGTTCGTTCTAGTAATTTCGTAGTTCCTGCTGATTAAACAAGTTAATGGTACAAAAAAAAAAAAAAAAAAAAAATACATAAGGCAAGATATGAACCAAACTTTGTTGCTAGGCAGTTGTCTGTTAGACCGTTGACTGTGCCACTCAGGAAACAACTGCAGTATGCTACAGCTGCCAACATTCAGATACTTCTTACTGCTCTTGACTCCACACCACGAAATGAAGTGCCATTACTAAGTTTGCAATACTACGAATGACACGGTGCTATTTTTGTGCATGTTTATAAGGATGCTTCCTTGTTCTGAATGTCAAATAGGTGTTAATCCTTCTGCTACAATCACAATTACAAGTGTTCTTTACTGTTATGAGCAGATCTGTACAGCCTTTAATGTGGTTGGCTCGTGTGTAACATGGTGGGTACTTCAAATTTCAGCCACTGCCATTTTTTGTGCTGATAAGTGTACTTGCAAAATTTAAAAACTGTTCATTCATCCACACATCATGTTCTGTGAATCCCATAATGAGGAAGAGCATTCAGGGGTGTGGAATGAGTCAATTTGTACATAAAGAGGCAGCAGCAGTAGCCGCACCTCGCTGCTTTTGTAAAGTGTACGGGCAAAAGAATGACTAGCATATAATGAGAATTATGGTAATTACTTGCAACTTGGAGAACTAGCTTCTTTAGCCACAGCAGCATTAGTGGTAGAAAAGAGATATGTTTCAAACTTGCTGTCATAATCTTGTGTAATTATATTATTGCTGAAGTTTGTGTTTTTGTATTATCTTATATTTAAAAAAAAAACTTTAAATGTTTTTCAGGGAAAACAGCGCCATCTTAAACCTACCAGCCGCTCAATTTGTAAAGCATACCGCAATAAACTGTGCCGCAGATTGCTTGATTTCTTGAAGAAGGGAAATACAAAAAAGAATCCCGAATTGATACACTTATTGATGCGGAGTTTTAATTTAACTTTGACTAACAGCCTCAGTAGAAACAAAGAGAAGCAACTCAGTCATTCTGTAAAATACTTGGATTTGTTTGTTCAAAATGCTGTACGTATGTTCATATTTTTTATTTAATTTGGTTTCAGTACTTGGACTTTGGTTTTATTCTCTTGTGCACTTCTTTAAATGTGTTCATTGAATTTGGTAAACTTGTTGTTATTGATCTTACTACTGTGGTGTTGAGAGCTTCATATGTTTCAGCTGACTCAGCTCATTACTTTTTTTGCGTTTCTGTACAACACATTTTATTTCTTGTCATTGTGAAATAGTTTGGAGGCAGAATATTTGTTCAACAAGTTTGTTGATGTGGCTGTTTTCTGCAAAAAAAAAAAAAAAAAAAAAAAATCATAGAGCATGCACTTCCATTTCACTTATGAAAAACTGACACAGGTACAGCAGGGAAAAAAATGTAGATAGAAGATATATTTCTTGATGTGATCTCTCAGATTTTCTCAGCATGATTGGCTGTCATTGTGCTTCCTGGTATTCTACCAAGTTGTCGTATCCATTTTATGCACAATATTTCGACAACTGCCCCAACCCTCTTCTTTGGATACTTTCTGTTTGGCTGTTATGTGTATTATCTGCATGTACTTCAACCAGATTGTGTTCTTTTTTGTGCTTATCAGGAAATTTTCTTTTTGTGTGTCATGTGGATAAAATAGCAAAAGTAATTAATGTGTAGTGTTTGTATTGTTTTTAAGTGCATCCCGCTACCTGCTTAGCTGAGCCGTCTGAAATGAGTAATGATTCTCCTTGACTCCACATTATGTAGAAGAGCAAATTTGAATACTCACCGGTAGGGCATATCAGCCAAAGGGAAATAATTATCTTCAGTCTCTGTTTCACAACTCACGTTGCTTCCTGCCCCCTAATGCCAGCTCCTCTGAATTGTTCAAATGGCTCTGTAACATAAGTCTCATTTTCCTGTTATGAATCTTTAGTAGGCTCCTCTCCTGTGCCACTTTTAACTCTGGGGACCTTCTTTCACGAGATCATTGTATTTTTTAGAAAGTGCACTGAGAGGTTCTCTCTCTCTCTCTCTCTCTTTCTCTTTCTGTTAAGGAGTATAATGGACCTATAAATAGAAGTGGCCTCCTAATTCTTATCAGTGTATATTGAAATTGCTGCAGTAGATTTAACACTTTCAGAGTGGTAAAAAGGACTGCACACAATTTTAATTCTGCATCACAGACTTTATAATAATCATCTAGAAACATTGTAGTAGTCACAGCACTTACTGTTATTTGCAGAAATAATTATCCCCATCTTATTACAGGTTGTAAGTCTGAAACTAATGCCGGTGGGTAATATACAAATTTAATTCAGGAGTAAATCTGATGCATCGTTAATTGTCTATTATTAGTTACTATGTTAACTAACACTGTTAGGAAATATTAACGAATTGGTGCCGGTGATACCACACATGTCATCTTTTGGGGCCAGCTGCATCATTATTTTTATGTCTTCCGATTCATTTGTTCCTTGGTCATAACCTTCCAGATTTTTTTTTTTTTTTCAATTATTCGTGTAATGGTTTATGTCTTGTGCTTAACTAATGGTTGTATGCCACACTGTTGCTTTATTGGATTGACTACTTTTTTTTCAGTTATCCAGTGCTAAGAACTCTGGCCCTCAGACAGAAGATGCCATTGCGTTGCTCTCCACAGTCCTTCGCCATCGCAGTAGGTTGGGGCGTTTTCTCCCTGCAGATTTTGTAACTACAGCTTGGGCAAAAGTTACAACAGATACCGCTGTATCTGTAGACAATGCACAGCTTCTACTGGAGAGTGCCACATTGGAGGAGTATACACACATTATTCAGAGTCTTGCATCACAGACTGTGAGTAAAAGTCTGTTTCTTTATGGTGCATACTTGGAACATTAGTTTGCAGTTGCTTATAATATATCCTATTTTACAGTATTGTATTGATGGAAAAGACTTATATAATATTTAGTGCATGGTTCTGATAATCACAGCTCATGTGAATAATAATTAAATGAATCTTACTAAAGAGTAAGAGTGTCAATGAAGTATGAATGATTTATTTTTCAAATGATGGACAAAGAAATAAACTTGCAGTTTGATCATTGCAACTGATTTAATGTCCTGATGATGAAAAAACTGGAGAAATAATATGTTTGTCTTGAGCAAAAAAATATACTTAGCTTCAGTCCAAAGGTTGGTCTGAACAACACAATGCTGTACTAGCATTCCCCAGTTTTATTTACATGAACCATGGACCTTGCCGTTGGTGGGGAGGCTTGCGTGCCTCAGCGATACAGATGGCCGTACCGTAGGTGCAACCACAACGGAGGGGTATCTGTTGAGAGGCCAGACAAACATGTGGTTCCTGAAGAGGGGCAGCAGCCTTTTCAGTAGTTGCAGGGGCAACAGTCTGGATGATTGACTGATCTGGCCTTGTAACATTAACCAAAACGGCCTTGCTGTGCTGGTACTGCGAACGGCTGAAAGCAAGGGGAAACTACAGCCGTAATTTTTCCCGAGGACATGCAGCTCTACTGTATGATTAAATGATGATGGCGTCCTCTTGGGTAAAATATTCCGGAGGTAAAATAGTCCCCCATTCGGATCTCCGGGCGGGGCTACTCAAGAGGACGTCGTTATCAGGAGAAAGAAAACTGGCGTTCTACGGATCGGAGCGTGGAATGTCAGATCCCTTAATCGGGCAGGTAGGTTAGAAAATTTAAAAAGGGAAATGGATAGGTTAAAGTTAGATATAGTGGGAATTAGTGAAGTTCGGTGGCAGGAGGAACAAGACTTTTGGTCAGGTGATTACAGGGTTATAAATACAAAATCAAATAGGGGTAATGCAGGAGTAGGTTTAATAATGAATAAAAAAATAGGAGTGCGGGTTAGCTACTACAAACAGCATAGTGAACGCATTATTGTGGCCAAGATAGACACAAAGCCCATGCCTACTACAGTAGTACAAGTATATATGCCAACTAGCTCTGCAGATGATGAAGAAATAGATGAAATGTATGACGAGATAAAAGAAATTATTCAGGTAGTGAAGGGAGACGAAAATTTAATAGTCATGGGTGACTGGAATTCGTCAGTAGGAAAAGGGAGAGAAGGAAACATAGTAGGTGAATATGGATTGGGGGGAAGGAATGAAAGAGGAAGCCGCCTTGTAGAATTTTGCACAGAGCATAACTTAATCATAGCTAACACTTGGTTCAAGAATCATGAAAGGAGGCTGTATACATGGAAGAAGCCAGGAGATACTGACAGGTTTCAGATAGATTATATAATGGTAAGACAGAGATTTAGGAACCAGGTTTTAAATTGTAAGACATTTCCTGGGGCAGATGTGGATTCTGACCACAATCTATTGGTTATGAACTGCAGATTGAAACTGAAGAAACTGCAAAAAGGTGGGAATTTAAGGAGATGGGACCTGGATAAACTGAAAGAACCAGAGGTTGTAGAGAGTTTCAGGGAGAGCATAAGGGAACAATTGACAGGAATGGGGGAAAGAAATACAGTAGAAGAAGAATGGGTAGCTCTGAGGGATGAAGTGGTGAAGGCAGCAGACGATCAAGTAGGTAAAAAGACGAGGGCTAATAGAAATCCTTGGGTAACAGAAGAAATATTGAATTTAATTGATGAAAGGAGAAAATATAAAAATGCAGTAAATGAAGCAGGCAAAAAGGAATACAAACGTCTCAAAAATGAGATCGACAGGAAGTGCAAAATGGCTAAGCAGGGATGGCTAGAGGACAAATGTAAGGATGTAGAGGCTTGTCTCACTAGGGGTAAGATAGATACTGCCTACAGGAAAATTAAAGAGACCTTTGGAGAGAAGAGAACCACTTGTATGAATATCAAGAGCTCAGATGGAAACCCAGTTCTAAGCAAAGAAGGGAAGGTAGAAAGGTGGAAGGAGTATATAGAGGGTTTATACAAGGGAGATGTTCTTGAGGACAATATTATGGAAATGGAAGAGGATGTAGATGAAGATGAAATGGGAGATAAGATACTGCGTGAAGAGTTTGACAGAGCACTGAAAGACCTGAGTCAAAACAAGGCCCCGGGAGTAGACAACATTCCACTAGAACTACTGATGGCCTCGGGAGAGCCAGTCATGACAAAACTCTACCATCTGGTGAGCACGATGTATGAGACGGGCGAAATACCCTCAGACTTCAAGAAGAATATAATAATTCCAATCCCAAAGAAAGCAGGTGTTGACAGATGTGAAAATTACCGAACTATCAGTTTAATAAGTCACAGCTGCAAAATACTAACACGAATTCTTTACAGACGAATGGAAAAACTGGTAGAAGCTGACCTCGGGGAAGATCAGTTTGGATTCCGTAGGAATGTTGGAACACGTGAGGCAATACTGACCTTACGACTTATCTTGGAAGAAAGATTAAGAAAAGGCAAACCTACGTTTCTAGCATTTGTAGACTTAGAGAAAGCTTTTGACAATGTTGACTGGAATACTCTCTTTCAAATTCTGAAGGTGGCAGGGGTAAAATACAGGGAGCGAAAGGCTATTTACAATTTGTACAGAAACCAGATGGCAGTTATAAGAGTCGAGGGGCATGAAAGGGATGCAGTGGTTGGGAAAGGAGTGAGACAGGGTTGTAGCCTCTCCCCGATGTTATTCAATCTGTATATTGAGCAAGCAGTAAAGGAAACAAAAGAAAAATTCGGAGTAGGTATTAAAATTCATGGAGAAGAAGTAAAAACTTTGAGGTTCGCCGATGACATTGTAATTCTGTCAGAGACAGCAAAGGACTTGGAAGAGCAGTTGAATGGAATGGACAGTGTCTTGAAAGGAGGATATAAGATGAACATCAACAAAAGCAAAACGAGGATAATGGAATGTAGTCAAATTAAGTCGGGTGATGCTGAGGGAATTAGATTAGGAAATGAGACACTTAAAGTAGTAAAGGAGTTTTGCTATTTAGGGAGTAAAATAACCGATGATGGTCGAAGTAGAGAGGATATAAAATGTAGACTGGCAATGGCAAGGAAAGCGTTTCTCAAGAAGAGAAATTTGTTAACATCGAGTATAGATTTAGGTGTCAGGAAGTCGTTTCTGAAAGTATTTGTATGGAGTGTAGCCATGTATGGAAGTGAGACATGGACGATAACTAGTTTGGACAAGAAGAGAATAGAAGCTTTCGAAATGTGGTGCTACAGAAGAATGCTGAAGATAAGGTGGGTAGATCACGTAACTAATGAGGAGGTATTGAATAGGATTGGAGAGAAGAGAAGTTTGTGGCACAACTTGACTAGAAGAAGGGATCGGTTGGTAGGACATGTTTTGAGGCATCAAGGGATCACAAATTTAGCATTGGAGGGCAGCGTGGAGGGTAAAAATCGTAGAGGGAGACCAAGAGATCAATACACTAAGCAGATTCAGAAGGATGTAGGTTGCAGTAGGTACTGGGAGATGAAGAAGCTTGCACAGGATAGAGTAGCATGGAGAGCTGCATCAAACCAGTCTCAGGACTGAAGACCACAACAACAACAACATTTACAAACTGTTATTAATGAAATAAAACAATCTACATAACAACACTACAGTAGTGAGAATGAACTCAGTTCATATGTTGTGCAGTGTAAAGCCTGTACAGTTCAGTCTTGAATATGAAATTTGTTTCTGTACATTAATGAATTGAATACACATTGCAATTTTTTTCTTCTATTTATAGTTTGCAAATGATTAAATTTGAAAAGATACTTCTAGTCCACAACAGGAATTTTTCCAATCTGACAGTCTTTGTAATGTTAGTACATACTGACATTTCAGTCCTTGTAAGAGCATAGTCTAAGTGGCACTCAAAAAGTTCATGATGATTTTCTCATATTTGTAGCATGTGTAAATGAAGCTTACACACTTTCGCACAGCTTCATAAGTACTGAATGTAGGACTTTTCAATGTTATTGTCATTATTCTTTTATTGGTATATTTTTTTGTATTTTTGAGAATCCAAATTCTTACTCATCTTGCAGCTAATTCATTATATGCAATAACTCCTCCACTTCTGTAATATTATTTTGTAATGAGAATTAAATATAGGATCTGCAGCTCCTTTCTCAATTTGCCTGATGACACCTATTTTATTTTTGTTTGTTTATTTATTTATTTTATTTTAGGAATATATATATGGATATAATTAACATCTGCCACAGTTTTGATAGACTTTGTATGAACTAATGAAGTATATTATTATTGTTAACTATACTCAGTAAAATATGTTGTCATTTGGCTCTATTTCAGAAAACAGCTGTTGCGTTATATTCATCAGATGACATAGAGAGATGCCTCATCCTTTGGTCGTCAGTGATAAAAAGTAATTTGAGCAGTGAAAAGAACAAAATAAGATGTTCAACTCTGACCGATGTACTACAGCGTCTATTTTCATTTGTTTCTCTAAAAGTACCTGATACCTGCAAAAGAGACCTCCTGAAATTTCTTGAAGTTGCTATTAATTATAACAAAGAGGTAATCAGTTCATCACTTCATATTTGAGTCATTATTATAGATCTATCATAGGAACTGAATTATTATTATTATTGGGAGGATGGGGATTGGGGTGGGGAGGGGGAGGTGGCAGATAGCTGTGTAAAGTTTAATTCAGGTGATTTCTGTGAGCAGTTATTTTATAACACTATGACAATTCCCATTTAGTGTTTTTGTTTTTCCATTTGTTTTGTTTCTAGTTCTCATGTGAAACACACATTTGACAAGTTGTTGTTTTGAGTCTTTACTCCTGGAAGTAAATAGAAATGACTAACTCTTGAGGACACACTACACAGAGATGTTAAATAAGAATGAGGGGAAAATGTGATTTCAAGACTGGTGTTTGAAAAGGAGTTTGGAAGCAAATGGGAATGGGAGGTGAATCTTGAATACATCATTTGCAATAATTTTCATTGCCAAAAATACACAGATATAAATTTTGTTAATTAAATGTTGATGAAACTATGCCTCCCTTGCTCCATTTTTCACTGGTCTTTCTCATTAGTTTATTTTATTTTAATGTGCTACATGTCAGTTTTCAAATACTTCAGCTATAAAGATAAATTTGACAGTGTTAGCATAACACAAGTCATCACTATCACACCCTGTCCTCTTCATACATTGTTCTCACTTCCAACTTCTATTTCTCTCCTCTTACCGCTTGCAAGCCCCAGAGGGGGGGGGGGGGGGGGGGGGGGGGGGTCCCAACCCAGGTTCACCCCAGTCCTGCAGTCCTGACATAGAACCCAAATCTTGCCCCCTATAATTGAAATCTTAATTGTGTTAATAGTCACCTATAATACACAAATGACTTTTTATGATACTTTCTCCTAATTTTGATGCAGAGGGAGGAAGGAAAGGGAATCACAGAATAAATCTTCCATGCCAACTCGTATTCTGGAGGAAACCACCTTCTGCTGCTCTACTTTCATCTGTGTATGTTCTACATCTTCTTTTATTAATGATTTCAGTTCACTGTTCTCTGTAAGTCATTTCTTGTGACAGTGTGATGGCTCTTGAATTAACTATATCCATAATACTTGCAAATCTCTTCTATTCCCCATTATGATGATGAAGGAACTACTGTTATAACCAAAATGCTGAGTCCCTCATAAGTCCCACGCCCCTCCTTCCCCTCTTTCTTCACTTACCCCGCTGTTTGTTTTGGCATACTCCACAATTTCTTTCATTTTATTATCTCACTTCTGCTACTAGATGGCAGACTACTCCGTACTGCACTTTATACTTATTTATGTTCTACACTGTCTACTAGATAAATATAAAAAATGACGGACATACTAATGGGACATACTAATCACTTGCATTCATAACACCTTTTCAAATCATAAAATAACCACACATCTTATGCTGCTTTTATTTCATAATTACATGTTATGGTACAGTTTGACACAGGCCCCATAAATCTTTTTAATTTCTGTGATAAATGCTTAAAAAGAGATGGCAGACAGTTGAGAAGTAGAGTATGCATGCACCTAATTTTCTGTTGGTCTCTGTTACTGTTGTGTCAGCATTAGACTGATGTGAATTCAGTAGTACACAATTAGAAGTCACAAATGCAAACATTACTTCAGTGACAATAGTATGATAAAAAAACCTGAAAAAGTTTGAATACATAGCAAAGTCCAACAGCAGCATAACCACAGTCTCCATC
The DNA here is from genome assembly GCF_023898315.1 of Schistocerca nitens. Lineage (NCBI taxonomy): Eukaryota > Metazoa > Arthropoda > Insecta > Orthoptera > Acrididae > Schistocerca > Schistocerca nitens. Next base: position 510,769,615 of record NC_064615.1, read on the forward strand.
AAATAAGAGTCCATAGCAAATGTCCAAAAATAGCAAAGGTAACATCTCATTGCCCAGAAGGGAATAACTACTCCCCAGTCTTTCTTTTGCAAGTGTAATATTTTAAATTAAATTTTTGTTTTAACCAAGCCAGGTGTAAAAACTGTAGAATGTTTGTGGAACCATTAAAACTTGGTGTGTAAATCTTACACAATTATGGGTAAAACAAGATTTGTAGTTTTGCATTTATATCTAGTAATATAGATCTTCTATACTAATAATAAATCTGTAGAGCAGTCACATCTGTCAATCTCTAATCTCCAAAACTACGAGACAGATTTTCATAGGGTTTTCACAGGTAACTTGAGTGCATATTGAGGCAACATATAGGCTTTATTTTATCTTACTCAAATCATGGAAAAAAGATATTGTAATTTAAAATTTGTAAATGTGAAAGTAACTGTGTTTGTTACATTTTTATGACTAAATCACTAAACTGATTGTGATGACATTTGGTATGGGGATTATCTTGAACCCTGAGGAAGAATGTAGTCCATGGTCTAAGGAGTGAAGTAGGGATGTAACATCTTTTTTTTTACATCTGTGAAGATAAATTATTTGTTGCATGCTGTATATGTTGCGTAGTATATGTGTTGTATAATATATAGCTACTTTAATAGCATATTGCATAGATATCCATTTTTGTCCATCATGCTCCTCTGCATGCAGTGCTTGGCAACGATGCTGTGCGTTGGGACAGTTGGGGAACAGGATTTGTTACCACAATGTTTAAAAATGCTCACAGTGTACACTAAAATAAATTGTGTACTGATCTGATAACCTGAATTTTACCTGTCAGTCATTATTTATTTAAGTAAGCTCTCATGGTCATTTCTAGTGTTGCTTTACATAAAATTATAATCGTACCTACAGTTTTTCCACTTTGAAACAAACTTGACAGACATATTTACCGAGTAACATTCTGGGTTCATGGTGGTGGCATTGGCGACTATCTGTTGATGACTTTAGCAGCAAAAATCAGCATAAGTAGGACCGGCATTGATGCATGCTCTAGTTGAAAGTACTTAGTTGAAGAGGTGACGCCCACACCAGAGGTGTCCACTCATACTCCAGTTCTGATCCTACCCCTGTGAACCTGGATAAAACTGTGTCCCTGAGAGATGTGAGGCTGCCCTGGACACCCGGAATATTAAGTTTCCTGCATCTGTTACAAGAAGTATGACTTGTGTCAGTCCAAATGTTGATTAGAGTATTGGTAAAAATTTTAAGTAAATCGGTCAGAGCTTTTCAGCATTATGTAGTGTGTGTGTGTGTGTGTGTGGGTGTGTGTGTGTGTGTGTGTGTGTGTGTGTGTGTGTGTGTTTCTTTTCCTGTGCTTATCTTTTACTTTTTGTGCATGGTCTCCTTCAAATGCGTGTGTTTTTCTGCGTTTGCCTTTTACGTATTGTACGTGTTCTACTTTGAAATACTCTCCTCCACAGTTGATATACAAGTCCCAATGCCGTTTCCACTTCCCAAAGCAGTCTTGGTATGCCTCTTGCTGGATTGCATGAAACACCATCTGCGAATTTTCTTTTATCTCTTCTATCATTGCAAATCTTTCAGTGGGGTTTTCAACTTTGGAAATAAATAAAAGAAGTAAAAGAAGTCCATAGGGGCCAGGTCTGGAGAGTACGGAGGATGAGGCAGCACAGTATTTCCTTTTTCTTTTGCGTAGTTAAACACTGACAGGGATGAATGTGTGGTTGTGTTATCGTGATGTAAGAGACATGAATTGTTTCACCACATTTCGGGCCATTTCCATCTCACATTTTCTTGCAGGCCTCACTAAACATTTTGATAGTACCATCAATTAACAGTTTGTGCCTTTGGCTTGAATTCATGTTGAACTAATCTTTCAAAGTCAAGTAAAAGTATTAGCATGGCTTTGACGTTTGATGTGACCTGCAATGTGCTATTGAAGTAGCTGTATTTTTTGGTATTGGAGAGCCTTTCTCAACCCATTGTGAAGATTGAACCATCATCTCAATATCATAACCATAGACTCACATCTCACCAAGTTATGCTTCTCTTAAGGAACATCTCGTTCTCATTTGCGTGATCCAAAAGCTCTTCACGGATAGTGAGGTGAAGGTCTTGCTGGTCATGAGCCATGGGACAAACTTGGCAGGAACACTATGCAAGATGCTTTGTCAGGATTTCGGGACATGATCCAACTGAAATGTTACATTCTTCTGCAATCTTTCAGACAGTCGGGCTTTGATTGGCATGCACAGTTTCGTTGACATTCCTGACTTTAGCATCATCGATAGACGCCAGAGGGCATCCTGAACTAGGGTCATCTTTAACTTCCGTCGAGCCATTTTTAAACCATGTGAAACACTTGTAACACCAAGTATGACTTTAGCACTCACCACAATAGGCTTTTAGCATCATTTGTTGTGCTCCTGTAAAGATTTTTCTTTAGTTTCAAGCAAAATTTAATGCAGACACACTGCTCCTGTAACTCTGCCATCTCGAAATTCGCAAATGGTGCAACACAATGTTCTACTCAATTTAACACTGAACAATAACTTATAGATGTACAATGATAAATCTCTGGTGTTTTGGCGGATATTTTAAATTTCACTTTTGCAACATGCAGATGGTGTCAGCCCAAACAAACCCTGCTCGTCACCTTTTATGTGATTCCCAGTGTCGATTGAGTTTGTGGATTTGCTTCTTATTTCAGTCAACATTATTTTTAAATCCTAATTTTATGCTCACGTTCGATAGAGCACTACCAGAATAATCTACTGTGATATTTGTTTTACTGATACATATTGACAGCAACAGTCAAACAAGAAGAATAATCAATAATCCGGCAGTGACGGAGCAGCACGCTTCAGCATGGCGGTAGCAGTCAGTGTGGGCTGTCACTGCTGAAGTACTTATTATATCTGTTTTACTGTCCCTGTTAATAGATATCAGTAAAATGGATATCGCACTATACTAATTTTGGACATGTCTGTAGACTGGGCATGTAAAATTCCACTTTAAAAATAATTTTGTTTGTAGTGTGAAACAAACACACTTTCATCAACTCTGAGCATCACGTGAAAGACATAATGAGCAGCATTTGTTTGGGCTGACTGCAGCTACATGTTGCAAAAACAAAATTGCAAATATCTGCTGAAACAACAAACAAAATGTGCCTGACAACTCTTAGGAGAGAGACTCTATGAAATTATATACCAAATATATTTTTAAAAAATGTATAGCCTACGTCTGCCTGATTGTTTATTAGAGCATTGTGTAAAATTTTGAAGCAAATTGGTCAGGTACTTTCTAAGGCTTGTCTTCGTATAGTAGGATGGATTACCTTCATTCTATGTCCTACATTACCACATGTATAAGTCCTCCTCCTTTGGTACATCTACCCTAACTCATACCATCTGACATATATTTTGGGTACTCCTCCTGTTTGGAACCAGTACCTCCTTCTCTTCTTCATTTTTCTTTACTTGAGAATCTGGTACTAGTCCCTTGCAAATAGAAAAATTGCAGCACCTGGTTGCATGTTTTTAAGTATCCATATATCCCATTGTAGCCAACAAACCACCACATTAAGTTACCCATTATAAAAATAATGTTAACTTATCATAAATATTATTTTAGCAGCCGCAAGAGCACATTAATATTGTTATTTTAACATTTATGTTAGTGTGTCATAACTTATTTTTGTGGTCAGCTATCTTGACACCTCTTCCCTTCATCAGTGTGATGTTGCTAACAGGGGAAAGGAAAATTCCTAAAGCAATGAAAACAGGAAAGGAATAATCTTTCACAATGAACTCAACTATATACTGGTGCGACTTATACTTGTGAGAGACTGTACTTACAGCAAATGCATAATCCTGACTAAGTCCGGTAATGAATTTGAAAGTGTAATGTAAAAAAGAAGGGTCTCATAATGAGATCAAATGGAGAGAAAGAGAGGTTCGGTGCCCAAAGGAGGGAAGTGTGATTGGAAAGATAACATCAGGAACGCCAAGACCGAAGAAGGAAAGAAGTTAGTCCTGAAACATACCTTTGCCATCCCCCATCCCAGGATCCATCCCTGAGTGTACTTCACTGGCGTGTCCGACAATAGAGGTGTTTGCAATCTATCAGACCAGACATCATCATGTTCACCTCCACAAACTCCAAAACTCTGTCTAAGCACTGTGCTCTGTGAGTCAGTGTGGATTAAACATTGTGCTTTGTACATTTGAACCAAGTACATTCAAAGAACCTACATTAGATGCTGAAGCAGATGAACACGGAAAAACTGCTTAAGCATACATTATGTATGATGTTATGATGAGTATAGATATAAGTGTCAGGAAGTCGTTTCTGAAAGTATTTATATGGAGTGTAGCCATGTATGGAAGTGAAACATGGACGATAAATAGTTTGGACAAGAAGAGAATAGAAGCTTTCGAGATGTGTTGCTACAGAAGAATGCTGAAGATTAGATGGGTACATCACATAACTAATGAGGAGGTATTTAATAGAATTGGGGAGAAGAGGAGTTTGTGGCAGAACTTGACTAGAAGAAGGGACCGGTTGGTAGGACATGTTCTGAGGCATCAAGGGATCACAAATTTAGCATTGGAGGGCAGCGTGGAGGGTAAAAATCACAGAGGGAGACCAAGAGATGAATACACTAAGCAGATTCAGAAGGATGTAGGTTGCAGTAAGTACGGGGAGATGAAGAAGCTTGCACAGGATAGAGTAGCATGGAGAACTGCATCAAACCAGTCTCAGGACTGAAGACAACAACAACAACAACAACATGTATGATGATCTTCCCAAGTTGTAGAAGTTTTAACAATCTTTTTGCTTTGAATGAAAGTAGTGAAAGGGTTTTTGAAAGTCTGAAATGTTAAAGGAGTTAACACATAATTACTTGAACCCAAATAAATAAAAATGGTGATGACATTCTCAACATAGAAAAGTATATATAGTCAAAATAGTAATTAAACAATGAAAAATCCAGGATGGAATGTAACAATATTATGAAAAGGATAGTTGCTACTCACCATATAGCGGAGATGCTGAGTCGTGGCAGCCATGGACCATAAGGAAACCATCTGACCTGTTCAAACACAACCAAGAGCAATATTGGTTATTTATTAAACATCATTTCTGGAATGGTCTCAAAATATCTTATATTTGTAGCTCTTACATATTCTGGAATTTTCAATGTTCATATAAATAGCAGCACTCTTTGTCCAGTAGTTCAGTTCTGTTCTGGCTTGTTGGTGTTTTAATAAACATGCTTTCAGTGCTAAGTGTTGTATTTCATTGATGACCTTGCTTTCAGATTCAGATCCAGTTGTGGTTTCAACGCAACAAATGTATTAATTCATGTGAAACAGTAGTACAGTGATTGGGGAAAGACCAGTGGAAAAAGGTAAAGGGATTGGGAAAATGGGCAGGGTGGTCGGGGGGAGGGGGGGGGTGGTAACATATAAACCCATGTGTCAATGTGGTACCGGGACTGGGAATAGGGATGAGGGAAAGAGAGACAGTGAATGTGAAAATGAAATTGCCAAAGGGTCAGAATTGTGCACGGCCAGCCACCGTGGGTGAGAGGTAAACACAGAAAAGCACTTTTCAGTCTATGTTAGTAATAATGTTCCACTAGGAATGAGTAAGAAAAGGCTAACAGTTATTTTTTTATTTTTGGAACAATGGAAGATCCAGGATGGAATGTAACAATATTATGAAAAGGATAGTTGCTACTCACCATATAGCAGCAATGCTGAATCACAGATAGGCACAACAAAAAGACTGTCAGAAAGTGAGCTTTTGGCCAATGATGGGAGAGACAACCAGGTGGTGGTAAGGAGGAGTCTGGGGCAGGGAGAGGGAGGATAGCAGGATAGTGGTTGGGGATGGCAAAGTGCTGCTAGTGGGAGCATTCAGGTACAGGGTGGAGAGCATGGCAGCTAGGTGAGGTCAGTAGGTTAGACGGAAGGCGGGGGAGATAGGGGGGGGGGGGGCAGCAGAGAGGAGAGAAGTAAAAAGACTGACTGTGTGGGTGGAATAGAGGGCTGTGTACGGCTGGAATGGGAACAGAGAAGGGACTAGGTGGGTAAGGACAATAACTAATGAAGCTTGAGGTCAGGAGGGTTATGGGAACATATGATATATTGCAGGGAGAGTTCCCACCTGCGCAGTTCAGAAAAGCTGGTGTTGGTGGGAAGGATCAAGATGGCACGAGCTGTGAAGCACTCATTGAAATGAGGAACGTCGTGTCCGTGGGGAAGCACTGTTATTGTGGAAAATACTGAATGTTCACCTTCATGACCAAATCCCTGGTCAGAATGTGACTTGCATGCTTATAGTTTTCCCTACGTGCTCCTGAATGGTTCATCAGAGACTACTGATCATTATGACACTAGATACCACATCAGTATATCTGGTGGTTTTCTGATTCCTTATATTACTATATCCTGTCTGTACCTTTTCTACTATGATCCCAGGACCAGCACAATCCTACTCTTACATTTTGTAAATATGTTATCCCTCAGTTCCACATGTAAATCGAAACCATATAACTTGTCAATGAGAATAAACCCAACTCTCCATACATTAATAACTCTTTTCATCAAACAGTTCAACTAAATCAGCATCGATTACTATATGACAAAAAAAAAAAAAAAAAAATTTAAACAGTCTCCCAAATAGATCCTTACATACAGTAGATTTAAAATAACTTTATGCTGTTAATGTTGAAAATTCTGCTTCTGTTTTCTCAATGTTCACTAACAAATACAGTGAGTCAAACAGTGAATCTATCTTTCCTTGAACTTTTTATTCAGTCAGATTATTTACACTTACCTCCAATGTTGTAAAAGGGGACTCATTTCTCTGAAACTTTTAGTCTTGCACTGCTACCTGAAATTTGTTTCAGTTGTTCTGCAAATTCTCATTCAGTACATTCTTTAATTTGTTTTGTATCCATATTTACATTGTTCATTTACTTCATTCCTCACTCCATCACAATGGTTAATTACCTCAGAATGTAAATCGCCTTTTAAATGAGTGTAGTGGATGTTTTAATTCTACGAGGGTGAGTCAAATGAAAACCTTAAATTTGTAATGACAAATCAAAATTTCAGGCCATTTTCCTGTAAGTTGGTAAGCACGCTACAAACAGCGTGCAGAATGGCCTGTAGGTGGCAGCATAGTGCAGATGCACACATACCGTTGCAGTATCAGTATAAAGATGGCCGCCCCTGTTGCGACTTTCACCAGGGAAGAACAGCGTTCTGTTGTTCAGTTTTTGCATAGTGAAGGTGTGAAACCTACTGGAATTCATCGTCGAATGAAGGTTCAGTACGGTGATGCATGTTTGTCACAGCAGCAAGTCTACGAATGGAGTAGGAAGTTCGCAAATGGTGTGACTTCAGTGGAAGAGGCTCCTCGTCCAGGTCAGGCACTACGAGTTGTGACTCCACAGAACATTGCAGCAGTTGAAGCCATAGTGAAGGAAAACTGCCGAGTGACACTGAATGACATTGCAGCATGTTTACAGATTAGTCATGGGTCAGCACACCACATTGTGCATGATGTGCTCCAGTTTCACAAAGTGTCTACAAGATGGGTGCCACAGCAGCTGACTCCTGAAATGAGAGAACGACCTGTTTATGCTTGTGAAGAACTTCTTCGGTGCGTTGAACGAGAAGGTGATGGCTTCCTTGCAAGAATCATTACTGAGGATGAAACCTGGGTTAACTTCCACCAATCAGAAACCAAGAGAGCGAGCAAGGAATGACGCCATTCTTCATCACCAAAACCCAAGACGTTTCGAACAGAACCATCAGCAGGGAAGGTTATGCTGACTCTCTTTTGGGACAAAAAAAGCATCATTTTGGAGCATTACATGCCCAGAGGGACCACTGTCACCTGTGCATCATACACAGCTCTCCTAAAAAATCATCTGCGGCATGCAATCAAATCAAAGTGACGTGGATTGCTGTCAGCAGGTGTCCTTTTGCAACATGACAATGCAAGGCCCCACACTGCCCGTACAACAGTTGCAACAATAACAGACCTTCGTTTTGAGTGTCTTTCTCATCCACCATACTCACCAGACCTTGCCCCAACTGATTTCCATATGTTTTGACCACTCAAAGACGCAATGGAAGGAAAGAAGTTCCGTTCTGATGAAGAGGTACGCCATGCGGTGCATGAGTGGTTGCGCAGACCACCAAAAGAATTTTTTTCTAAAGGAATTTATGCACTTTGTAAGCGCCGGAGGACTTGCATTGAGCGTGGGGGAGACTATGTTGAAAAGTGATACAGCTTTGTACCACTTCTGCACAATAAATAATATTTTAAAAAATATTTAAGGTTTTCATTTGACTCACCCTCATAGTGTTTTTCAACTTACCCGAGCCTTTTCTTGACATGGCTCACTTATTAATCTGTTGATATACCCTCTCATAAGTTGTACGTAATTTGTCAGTTAGTGTAGTAGTTAATTGTCCTACAGTAGCATTTATCTGAGTAAAAGTGTTTTCAAACCTAACACTTTGAGCATGTAAATTAACATTGGTTTGTTCTTTCACTGTTTTCAGATCAGTCACTAGCTGTCCCATTTTGGCATTTAGGTCAGAAATACCTCATAAAATTTCTTCAATCCTTCTTGTTAAAACTGTCATTAAGTCCAAATAACAATACTTGAACCATACTTCCCCAGTTCACAATAATTACCAACACTTGCTTTGTAAATCACTCCTTAAAATTAGCTCGGTTCTCTTTCAACATGCAATATCATGTAAGACAGAAAAAATAAAATACAACTCACCTGGCTATGTTGTGCAGCATGCTGCATCATAATGTGAACTGCAGTGCACCATCTTGTCTGTCGGTGACGCTGTGATGTAGATGTGGAACTGTCTCCCACACTGCAAATTTCTGTGCAGTTTATTGGTCAGTCATTGCAATTATTTGCTGTCTGCCAAAGCAGATGGCTGTTAATCTTCCATTTCATCATCTTAAAAAAATCATCTTTGTTAGATAAAATGCTGTGACTTTTAATTGCATGTCATCAGCTACAAATTTCTTTGTAATAACTGCTCTTTAGAATGTAGATTAACATGCGCCCTTCATTTCTTCAATGGAGTATTCATTTGGTTGCCAATGGTAATGCCACAATCTCATGATAATTCTTCATGTAAAGTGGGTTATTCTTCTTAAATACTTTCCTCTAATAATCTCCCCTACCAGTTTTTGTTTGGTATTTTCTGTTTTTATCACACACAATGCCATACATTAGTCACATCCAAAGTTTAAGTTACGCTTCCAGCCATCAACTTGATCCATGTCCTGCTCTTGATGTCACAAATGTGGTGTACTGGCATTGAAATATTAATTCAGTTCTTCTTACATTTATTCTTGACCTGGATGCCCTTTGGCTCTCATATTTCTGATCAATTTATAGTTATGGTGCTGTTAAAGACTGTTACACTACATTTTTAATCACTACCGCATAACCCATGCAGTCCACCTTGAATTAATGACACATGTATTGACTTCTTCATTATATATGCAAGAAATTATGGCAAGACGTACTGACAGTGCTCAACATCAACCATAGAATGAATCTCAGAAATCATATTTCATTTGTTTCTCACAGCTTAATTCTCCACTGTTAATGTGTATTTGCCGCATCTTCAAGACAGGCCAGCGATTTCTGGAACTTTTATTTTCATGTCCAGGCAGGTACTCCCTCTCTCGAAGTTACTGCAATTGCTGTCCTACATTGAAGATGTGCATCGTGCCTCGACATGGCTCATCCACATGCAAATAAACATAACAATACTATACAATACCTGTACCTATATATTCAATAGTTCATTTTCTATCTTAATTGCGAATATCATATTCTGATAAGAAAGCATATGGATACACATCACTTGTTTAAAATGATAAGTGCTAGCTCGGTACTGTTACAAGAGCCCCACTGTTTTCAGAGTGTGCTGTGCTTTTTCATGCCAGTATACTTATTAATAAGTGTTTTAAATTATACCACTTGGTGTACTGGCATTTGAACACTTCTTTCTCTTAGTCTGCACAACAATAATAAATTAATTGAATGTAGGGGGCATTTTTCTACCTAGGCTGTATTTATTTAGACTTGTGCCATAACATATCCATGAAAATGGCTGTGTATTCACAGCTACCGTTTGTATTGGCCTACAAACTGTGCTGCCATAAGTGAACCGAATACCTGTCAAACCATCAAGTACAGTAAACCTACACGAACAGTAGCACATTGTTTGAATACACTGTCGCCTTCGTGCGTGTGTCACCTTGTTCTAATCAATCTGTTCAGATACTGCAGTATGTGGCATTGCAATATTCTCACAAAAAAGTGAAACACTGTTTATGTTTAGAGACATGTGTGTACTTTATGTTAATATACGGTATGTCTAAAGTAAGAATTGTTGCTGATGAAATTCATATGAAAGATTTAATAAAACATGTTTGAGTTGTTGCTACCAGTATTTTAGGTAGTGCCCTATACTTCAAATCCACTTGTATTTTTAATGTTATTCTCCAACATTCCATGTACTGGGTGGTTCTAATTAAAATGCAGCTTCTCATGGATATGCAGTATGGGCTGTAATTGTCATATGGCAGTGGAACTTGATAGATATGCTAATGTGTAATTGATTTACACTAGAAAAAAATTAGTTCCAATTTTGGCCATTAGGTGCAAATCTGTCTGTGTGCAGCATCTTTTCTACATCTCTGATGAACAAATTGTGTAAGCAGCAGTTAATAATAAAATCAGTGTTTATGCCTTTCTTACTTGTTTGACCTTTTCTGCCCATGTACCATTCCTAATATGTTACATATGGGAACATTTCTATGAGTCTTTCTTGCATTTGCAGCACCAGGTTTGCACATGGTATGGATATGACATGTAATGCATGATGGAGCAGAAAAAATACTGTTTTTCAATTATATATTAATGTTAAAATGCATTGCTTGTGCATAAATGTATTTTAACCTGTTGTTTTATTCATCTTCCAGGTGCAGCTTGTACCAGTAGTTCTGGATCTCTGCCTGACAATAGTTTTACGAGCTGAATTATCGTTGATTGGTAGTGTGTCTGAGATGGTAGACATTTCAGATATATGCCTACAGCTGCTTATGGCAATGATGATAAAATGGGAGGTTCATGTCATGGATCGTGTGCCACTTTTGCTTCTATGTGTGAGAAATTTGATTTCTGCTATTGCTGAAAGAGCAGATGTCACTTGTAATCACGAGTATTCTGTGTCGGAATTGACAATGTTAGCTACATGCTGCCACAAACTTGAAAAGTGAGTGACATTTTAATGTTATCTGTATCAAACCAGGATTTATGAATGATGTGTTGGTTCTGACTTTCTCACATCTAAATTGTGAAAACTATATATTTCAACTTATTACTTCAAAATTATATTCAGATACAAATATATTAGAATGTAAATAATTCAGGAGAATAGTAGAGATGTTGAGTCATCCAAAGGCACACAAACAAGACTGAAAATTTGGATGACACCTCAGAGGGAGGCAGCAAGTATACAATATAGGAATTCAGGGCAGAGATGCTGCAGGTGAACTTAGTCAACAGAACTGGTGGGTTTGTGTAGCAGACAATGGGGATGATGTGAGGGGGGGGGGGGGTCAGAAGAATGGGAGACGATGTGGCTGCAGCGGATTACCTGAGGTTGAGGTCAGGAATAAAGAGAACGAAGGATGTTTTGCATGGGTATCTCCCATTTGCGTAGTTCAGAAAGGCTGATGGTATGGGCAGGGATCCATATGGCACAGTTTGTGAAGCAACCATTGAAATCGAGCATGTTGCGTTCAACGGTATGCTCTGCAACTGAGTGACGAATGCTGTGCTTGGCTACAGTTTAGCAGTGGCTATTACTTTGGGTGGATAGTTTGTTGGTGGTAATGCCCACCTAAAATACCGTGCAGCAATTGCAGCAGAGCTGGTATATGACATGGCTGCTTCAAGAATGGCCCTGCCTCTGTTGGGATAGGATAAGGCTATAACTAGACCAGAGTAGGATGTGCTGAGTGTTTGGATTGGACATATCTTGAACCTGGCTCTTCCACAGGGGTATGACCCATGTGGCAAGGCTTTGGGATCGGGTGTGGCATAAAGATGTGCATGATGGATGGGTAGCAGACTATCACTTTAGGACGGGTGTGAAGAGTTGTGTGTAGGACGTCCATCATCTCAGGGCACAATGATAGCTAGTGAAAGCCATGATGAAGGACATGCTCTTGTCAACCAGCACCTCCAATCAATTGCCTACAGCATATTGTCATATAATTAAAGATACAAACTGCTCCCTTTACTGACTCTTGACCATGCCCACCCCATTACCATCTGGATCGCTATTCGCTAGTGTTGATTCTACCTCCCTGTACACCAACATCCCCTTTGCCAATGGCCTTGCTGCTATTCAGCACTACCCCTCCCAACGTCCTTCTTGCTCCAAGCTATATACGTCTACCCAATTACATCCTCACATGTACTTACTTTCCCTTTGAGGGGAAGACACATTTTAAAAAATCCACAGCATAACCATTGACACATGGATGACTCCCTCCTATGTCATTCTGTATATGGGCTATCTAGAAGAAACTTTCCTAACCTCACAAAACCCCAAACCCCTTGTCTGTTTCGAGTTCATTGATGGGCCAAGAAATCCTGTCGGAGTCCTCCACGGCCCTCTCTACTGTTCCCTTCACCCCAGAGCTGGCTCCTTGTAGATTGCTGCACTTTGAACATCACAGCCAGTGAAGAACCAATTGCTACCTGGGCACCAGTCTTCTACTTCTACTGGTAGTTCTATGCTTCTACTGAGAGTTCTGCGTTGCTCATTGGTGCCGAACATCTCTCCTAGTTGTTGATAGTTTGCTCTGCTGGTGAACATTCAGTGTATATAGACACACATCCATGCCAGTCCTCTACTTACTGCTAGCTATGGCCATAGCAGTTGTCAACAGTGTAGCAGTTCTTCAGAATAAGTTGAGTACAATATATTTATTCAAACTGCCTTTGTGTCAACTAATCTTTTGCTTGCCTGTTCAGATTCTTACAGCAACAGATCTTTGGCCACCTTCCACCCATTTGTGGTTACCAGTGTGCAACAAAACACTAACAATCAACATTACCTACATTTTGGAAGCTGTTATCCCGTCCACACCAAAAAAATCCCTCCCATATCATCTGACCATATGTGGATGATGCCTCTACAGCACGAGAGTTCCCTTGCCTAGGTCTCATTAAGGCCTTCGCAGACAGGCACTATCGCCGAAACCTAGCCCTCAAACACAGTTTCTCATGCCATGTCCCCATACACCCATAATCCTCCAACCACCCTTAAGAACTAGTTGTAAAGGAGCACATCACTGATCACTCTTCATCCCAGACTGGAGCAACCTAACCATGTTCATTGCCAGAGCTTTGACTATTTGTTGTCATTCCCGCAAATGAGAGACATCCTACCCACAGTCATTCTACCCCTCCTAAAGTGGTATTCCGCTGCCCACCCAACATATGCAATATCCTGATCTGTCCCTCTGCCGCACCAATTCCCAACCCTTTGCCACATGGATCACATCCCTGCATAAGACCCAGGTGCAAGACCTGCCTAATTACCCAGCCAGCACTTCCTGTTCCAGTCCTGTCACAGGCATATCCTGTCCCATCAGAGACAGGACCACCTGTAAGCAGCCATATCATATACCAGCTATGCTGCAATTTGTGCACTGCATTTTATGTGGGTACGATCAACCAAAAATCTGCCTGAACAAATGGCCACCGCCAAATTGTGACCAAGAGCACAGCTCACCATCCAGTTGCAGAACACGCTGCTGAACACGACATGCTCTTTTCCAATGACTGCTTCAGAATCTGTGCCTTCTGGATCTTTCCTCCTAACCTCAGCTTTTCTTAATTACGTAGATGGCAGCTACCATGGCAGCACATCATTTTTTCTCATAATACTGCTGTCCTCAATCTCTGCTAACCACCAGCACCCTGACCCTCTTCCTCAAAATCTCCCCTTCCTCTGATCTGTTACCTCTCTTTCAGTGCCGGCTGCGGTGGTCTCACGGTTCTAGGCGCGCAGTCCGGAACCGTGCGACTGCTACGGTCGCAGGTTCGAATCCTGCCTCGGGCATGGATGTGTGTGATGTCCTTAGGTTAGTTAGGTTTAATTAGTTCTAAGTTCTAGGGGACTTATGACCACAGCAGTTGAGTCCCATAGTGCTCAGAGCCATTTGAACTATTTTTCTCTTTCAGTCATCTTGATTGTGTACTGCACAAACCCAACAGTCCTGGTGTCTCTGTGTGTCTCATGTCTATCCTGCATCATCTCTCTCTTTCATTGCACTAGTGTACACCTGCTGTCTCCCTGTGAGCCAACAACTAACTTTCCCCAACCCTCCCTCCCATTCCCTGCCTCCGTTATCACCTCACCCATTCCATCAGACACCACCACTCACCTCTAGTCTACCCGCCGAACACACACACACTCTCTCTCTCTCTCTCTCTCTCTCTCTCTCTCTCTCTCTCTCTCTCTCTGTGTGTGTGTGTGTGTGTGTGTGTGTGTGTGTGTGTGTGTCTGTGTCTGTGTCTGTGTACACAATACCTCCACTATTGAGTGAATTGTTCTCTGTACTCCTAAATCACTTGTATGCAGATACAGTAGTGACATGTCAGCTTGTTATGATTAAATATCTGACATTGTATCTCTAAACGACTACTTTTTAAAGAAATGTAACAATAACCAATTAGGGAGAAATGAGAAATTTACAGAATGAAATTTTCACAATGTAGTTGAGTGTTCACTGATATGAAACATCTTGGCAGATTAAAACTGTGTGCCGGACGAGTCTCAAACTCAAAATATTTGCCTCCTGTGGGCAATTGCTCTACCAAGTGAGCTACTCATGACCACCCTCACAGCTTTACTTTCTTCAGTACCTCATCTCTTTCCTTCCAAACTTCATGCAAGTTCTTCTGCAAAACTTGTAGGACTAGTGCTCCTAAAAGTAAGGATAAAACACTTACCTTTCATTTTTGAGACTTGGTGCTGCACATAGTTTTAACCTCCCAGGAAGTTTAAAGAAAAATTTAGTATGCTTAAAGTTAGTATTTTGAAAAACTGAAATCAAATGATGATCCATTTTTTAAGAGATTTATAAAAGGCGGATTATTTGTTTGAAAGTTAAGAATTTCCCCACCTTACATTATTTTTAAACTAGTATCCTACATGTTTGGTGATTCTGTTTGTGCAGTTTCAGCCTTTTTTAATTCTGTGGAATATTGGTGTTACTCTCATTTTTCTTCCTGGTGACAGTGTATGAATGGCACACAATAAGTAACGTAAAAGATGTGTTTCTCAGCCAGTTTTGGTTTAAAGAATGCAGAATTTGTTGTGAGGCATCATGGAATATTCCCACCTCAGCCCCTGTAGTTTATAAAGTTCTGATAGTTGACGGTGCTACTTGTAGCCTTCAAAATAGTGTCTATAATGTAGGTGCTTTCCAAGCAGAGAGCTGTAAGTGATTTTCGTTTGGCAGAAAACCAGAGCATTGTAGATATTAATAGACATTTGCAGAATGTTGACAGGTACCTGGCAGTGAACAAAAGCATGGTGAGTCTTTGCCAGGATCGTGCAAACCTGTCGGATCGCTAGCGTGCCGGCTGGCCACACACAGCTGTGACTTTTGCAGTGTTGAACATGCAAACACACTCATTCGAGATGATTGATGTATCACAATGAAACACCTCGCTGCACAAAAGGATGTCTCTATTGGTAGTGTTGTCACACTCGTCCACTAGTTACTCAAAGGTGTGTGCCTGCTGGGTTCCTTGCTGCCTAACAGAAGAGCATAAAGAGCAATGAAGGACCATATGAGCCAAGCTGCTAGTGTGATATGAGGTTGATTGTGACAATTTTTTCTCAAACATCATCACAGGCAGTGAAACATGGGTTCATCACTGTGACGTAGAAACAAACATCACCTTTAGCCAGTAAAGTCATGGCGGGGGTCTCCTGGGTCTCTGAAGAGGTAATTCTGTTTGATGTGTTCCCCCCTGCCCCTCATGGTGAAATGATCAACTCTGAAGTGTATTGTGCTACCTCCAGGAAATTGAAGAAATTAATTCAGTGTGTTTGTCACCACAGAAATGCAACAAACTTCTCCTTCTCCATGACATATCAAGGCCTCACACAAGTTTACACATCCGAGAGGAGATCACAAAACACCCTTAGATTGTTTTTCCTCATCCACCCTACAGCACAGTTCTTGCACCTTCCGAGTTCCATCTGTTTGGCCCAATGAAGGATGCACACTGTGGGAAGCAGTACATGGCTGATGGGGAGGTTATTGATGTCAACCAATAGAGTGCTACCATGCAGGCACGCAGGCCCTCCAAGTAAGGTGGTGTAAGGCCGTCACATTGAACAACAATTATGTTTAAAAATATGATTTTTTAAACCAGAAAAGTGGGGAATAATATGGTGTATTGAAATCCTAAGTAGAAGCAACCTGCTTGTAGGGAAAAAGAAAGTATTGCATTTCTTATTGGATACCCGTCATATTTTCTTTTGTATTGTAAATAAACACACATGAACATTCAGTATATTCTGCCATATTTAACTTATAGGAGTGATCCTTGTTGTTTTAATTCATATCACAGCATACCCTTTGTAAAAATGTAATGATAAACTTCTCTTACATTTCCCTTATGTATCTTGCAGAAGGGCATCTATCATTACAGTGACACTATGTGCAAATATAGAACTTCCTCAAAACATTGTGTTTCCATAACATATCGGAATGTCATTAGCTATAAAACTATATCGTGAAGGTTATGTTCCGGACATTAAATCTCTCACCAATTATCTCGGAACAACTACCGAAACTTTGTTGGTGGAATGAATATCCATCCTGCATTGTATATGATGACATTGTGACCTTTTTTTGGGAGAGGATGAAGGAGGTTTGAATAATGAAGATTGTGTTTGTATAATGAATGAAGATAGACAAAAGACGAGACAAATTAGAAAGAGAGGAGAGGTGCTGCAACGAAAAGGGGTGATGTATGCATTTAGAGTTGCATCCACCTATCTGCTAAACCAAGGTTTCATGCTTTTCACTGAGCCAAGATGACAGTGTACTAATATCAATTCACAATTTGATATTATATGGCATGCTAAGTGTTTACAATGGGAGAAAAGAGTGATTAGCAGATTTTTTATAAATTTTTTTGTGGAGAGCTAACAGTGATTCGCAGAAATGACCTAAACAGGACTGTTGACATACCTTTACCATGTTGTTGGAATTTAACCCTACTGGAGACAACAATAAACTAAACATTGCTTTGTAGACAGTATCCTGTGGGAATGTAATGGTGTGTCTCGGGAAGATGTATTCAATATCATCCTTACTGTGGCTCTCATTTTTTCAAGTTCAATTTTTTCTTTGTGATACCCCAAGGTTGATACCATTGCACAAAAAAGTATTGTGCGTGATTTGGCCTACATAGGAAAAGAGAGAGGGATGCCTCACAGTTCCCATATTTGAAGAAAAAGAAAGACAAATCACTCAAGAACTTATTTATCTTTAACCTAAAAATATTTTTATGAATCAGCTGATTAACTAGTAAGTTTATTTCTTTCTGCTTAACTATAACTATTGTTGTTTTGTCTTTGTTTAATAGCTAGATGTAGAGGGTCAAATCATTCACAATGTGGAGGGTTGATGAAATGTACGAAGGTACTACATACAACATTTATGAGGCATAAATTTGCTGCTAAAATCAATTATTCTTTGATAAAGTTCCTTTTTATGCCCTGGAAACTCATGCCAGTACTCAGATACAACCTGAAGAATACACTGCTTCTGTTTCTTGTATTTTGTAGTCCTCCTTGAGCTAGACACATCTACATCTACATCGATACTCTGCAAATCACATTTAATTGCCTGGCAGAGAGTTCATCGAACCACCTTCACAATTATCTATTATTCCAATCTCGTATAGCGCGTGGAAAGAACGAATACCTATATCTTTCTGTACGAGCTTGGATTTTATCGTGCTGATCGTTTCTCCCTATGTAGGTCCGTGTCAACAAAATATTCTTGCATTCGGAGGAGAAAGTTGGTGATTGTACTTTCGTGAGAAGATTCCATAGGAACGAAAAACGCCTTTCTTTTAATGATGTCCAGCCCAAATCCTGTATCATTTCAGTGACACTCTCTCCCATATTTCGTGATAATACAAAACGAATACAGTCGAATGGAAAAACTGGTAGAAGCCGACCTCGGGGAAGATCAGTTTGGATTCCGTAGAAATATTGGAACACGTGAGGCAATACTAACCTTACGACTTTTCTTAGAAGGAAGATTAAGGAAAGGCAAACCTACGTTTCTAGCATTTGTGGACTTAGAGAAAGCTTTTGACAACGTTAACTGGAATACTCTCTTTCAAATTCTGAAGGTGGCAGGGGTAAAATACAGGGAGCGAAAAGCTATTTACAATTTGTACAGAAACCAGATGGCAGTTATAACAGTCGAGGGACATGAAAGGGAAGCAGTGGTTGGGAAGGGAGTGAGACAGGGTTGTAGCCTCTCCCCGATGTTATTCAATCTGTATATTGAGCAAGCAGTAAAGGAAGCAAAAGAAAAATTCGGAGTAGGTATTAAAATTCATGGAGAAGAAGTAAAAACTTTGAGGTTCGCCGATGACATTGTAATTCTGTCAGAGACAGCAAAGGACTTGGAAGAGCTGTTGAACGGAATGGACAGTGTCTTGAAAGGAGGATATAAGATGAACATCAACAAAAGCAAAACGAGGATAATGGAATGTAGTCTAATTAAGTCGGGTGATGCTGAGGGAATTAGATTAGGAAATGAGACACTTAAAGTAGTAAAGGAGTTTTGCTATTTGGGGAGCAAAATAACTGATGATGGTCGAAGTAGAGAGGATATCAAATGTAGACTGGCAATGGCAAGGAAAGTGTTTTTGAAGAAGAGAAATTTGTTAACATCAAGTATAGGTTTAAGTGTGAGGAAGTCGTTTCTGAAAGTATCTGTATGGAGTGTAGCCATGTATGGAAGTGAAACATGGACGATAAATAGTTTGGACAAGAAGAGAATAGAGGCTTTTGAAATGTGGTGCTACAGAAGAATGTTGAAGATTAGATGGGTAGATCACATAACTAATGAGGAGGTATTGAATAGAATTGGGGAGAAGAGGAGTTTGTGTCACAACTTGACTAGAAGAAGGGATCGGTTGGTAGGACATGTTCTGAGGCATCAAGGGAGCACAAATTTAGTGTTGGAGGGCAGCGTGTAGGGTAAAAATCGTAGAGGGAGACCAAGAGATGAATACACTAAGCAGATTCAGAAGGATGTAGGTTGCAGTAGGTACTGGGAGATGAAGAAACTTCCACAGGATAGTGTAGCATGGAGAGCTGCATCAAACCAGTCTCAGGACTGAAGACTACAACAACAACAACAACAACAACAACAACACAAAACGAGCTGCCCTTCTTTGAACTTTTTCAATGTGCTCCGTCAGTCCTATCTGGTAAGGATCCCACACCGTGCAGCCGTATTCTAAAAGAGGGCGGACAAGTATAGTGTAGGCAGTCTCCTTAGAAGATCTGTTACAATTGCTAAGTGTCCTGCCAATAAAACGCAGTCTTTGGTTAGCCTTCCCCACAACATTTTGTATGTGTTCCTTCCAATTAAGTGGTTTGCAATTGTAATTCCTGGGTATTTAGTTGAATTTACAGCCTTTAGATTTGACTGATTTATCGTGTAACCGAAGTTTAACGAATTACTTTTATCACATATGGATGACCTCACACTTTTCGTTATTTAGGGTCAAGTGCCAATTTTCGCACCATTCGGATATCTTTTCTAAATCTTTTGCACTTCGTTTTGATCTTCTGATGACTTTACTAGTCGATAAACGACAACATCATCTGCAAACAATCTAAGATGGCTGCTGAGATCGTTTCCCAAATCGTTTATATAGATAAGGAACAGCAAAGGGCCTATAACACTAGCTTGGGCAATGCCAGAAATCACTTCTGTTTTATTCGATGACTTTCCGTTACTACGAACTGTGACCTCTCCGACAGGAAATCACAAATCCAGTCACATGACTGAGATGATATTCCATAAGCACGCAATTTCACTACAAGCGGTTTGTGTGGTACAGTGTCAAAAGCCTTCCAGAAATCCAGAATTATGGAATCAACCTGAAATCCCTTGTCAATAGCACTCAACACTTCATGCAAATAAAGAGCTAGTTGTGTTTCACAAGAACGATGTTTTCTAAACCCATGTTGCCTGTGTGTCAATAGACCATTTTCTTCGAGGTAATTCATAATATTTGAACACAATATATGTTCCAAAAATCCTGCTGCATATCGACGCTAATGATATGGGCCTGTAATTAAGTGGATTACTTCTACTACATTTCTTGAATATTGGTGTGACCTGTGCAGCTTTCCAGTCTTTTGGTACGGATATTTCGTTGAGCGAATGGCTGTATATGGTTGTTAAGTATGGAACTAATGCATCAGCATACTCTGAAAGGAACCTAACTGGTATACAGTCTGGACCAGAAGACTTGCTTTTAGTAAGTGATTCAAGTTGATTCACTATGTCAAGGATATTTACTTCTACATTATTCATGAGGCAGCTATTCTTGATTTCTATTCTGTAATATTTACTTCATTTTCTTTTGTGAAGGCATTTCGGAAGGCTGTGTTTAGTAACTCAGCTTCGGCAGCACTGTCTTTGATAGTATGTACATTGCTATTGCACATACTTCACATACAACCAGAATCTCTTCGGATTTTCTGCCAGGTTTCGAGACAAAATTTCGCTGTGGAAACTGTTATAATCATCTCACATTGAAGTCCACGCTAAATTTCGAGCTTCTGTAAAAGACAGCCAATCTTGTGGATTTTGCGTCTGTTTAAATTTGGTATGTTTGTTTTGTTGTTTCTGCAACAGTGTTCCAACCCGTTTTGTGTACCAAGGAGGATCAGCTCCATCGCTTGTTAATTTATTTGATATAAATCTCTCAATTGCTGCCAATACTATTTCTTTGAATTCAAGCCACATCTGGTCTGCACTTATATTATTAATTTGGAAGAAGGAGTGGAGATTATCTCTCAGGAAGGCTTCAAGTGAATTTTTATCTGCTTCTTTGAATAGGTATATTTTACATCTATTTTTTGAGGTTATGGAGGTTACAATATTCAATCTCGCTATGACAGCCCTGTGTTCACTAATCCCTGTATCCATTTTGATGCTCGTTATTAACTCAGGATTATTTGTTGCTAAGAGGTCAAGTGTGTTTTCACAACCGTTTACTATTCTCGTTAGCTCATGAACTAACTGTTCGAAATAATTTTCAGTGAATATGTTTAGCACAATTTCAGATGATGTTTTATGCATACCTCAAGAACTGAACATGTTTTTTCGCCAACATATCGAGGGCAAATTAAAGTCACCACCAACTACAATCATATGAGTCGACTACGTGTTTGAAATCAAACTTAAGTTTTCTTTGAACCTTTTAGCAACTGTATCATCTGAATTGGGAGGTCGGCAAAAGGATCCAGTTATTGTTTTATTCTGATTACCAACAATGACCTCTGCCCATACTAACTGACAGTAACTATCTGTTTTGATTTTTTGACTAGATAAACTACTTCTAACAGCAACAAACATGCCACCGCCAACTGGTTTCGCCTATCTTTTTGGAACACCGTTAGGTTCTTTGTAAAAATTTTGGCTGAGCTTATTCCTGACTGTAGCCAGCTTTCAGTGCCTATAACGATTTGAGCATCAGTGCTTTCTATTAGCACTTGGAACTCTGGTACTTTCCCAACACAGCTATGACAATTTACAACTGTTATACCGATGGTTCCTGTATCAACGATCTTCCTGTGTTCGGCCTGCACCCCTAGTGACTGAAGCCCTTCTTGTGTTTTCCTGAGACCCTCTAACCTAAAAAACCGCCCAATCCACACCACACAGCCCTTGCTACCCATGTAGCCGCCTTCTGTGTATAGTGTACACCTGACTTATTCAGCGGAACCCGAAACCCAACCACCCTTTGGTGCAAGTCGAGGAACTTGCAGCCTACACAGTCGCAGAACCGTCTGAGCCTCTAATTCAGACCCTCCACTCAGCTTTGTACCAGAGATCCGCAATTGGTCCTGTCGACTATGCTGCAAATGGTCAGCTCTGCTTTCATGTTGCAAGCAAGACTGGCAGCCTTTATCACTTCTGTTAGCCGCTCGAAACCAGAGAGAATCTCTTCTGGTCCAAAGTGACACACATCATTGGTACTGATGTGAGCAACCACCTGCAATTGGCTGCACCCTGTGCTCTTCATGGTATCCGGGAGGACCCGTTCCACATCTGGATTGACTCCACTGGGTACGCACACGGAGAGCACATTGGTTTTCTTTCCCTTCTTGGCACCATGTCCCTAACGTTGGAGCTCCCAACTATCAATAATCCCACCCTCTGTGCTTGTTCAGATCCTGCAGGCTGAGAGGTTTCCTCTGAAACAGGACAGGCGACAGCATGTGGCTCAGCGACAGTGTCAGCCACAGACAGCACCTGGAACCTGTTTGTCAGACAAACCCAGGAGGCCTTATGTGCGGCCATCTGGGAAGTCTTTCACTGCCTGCTACACCCCGGGCGACCTCCCACTTGACCACAGGTGAGGGGTCAACCACAGTGTGAGCAGTAACTGGGCTGGCCACTGGTGAGGACCGATCGGAGGACTTGGACGTGCTGAACATCTGTTGGATCGCCACGGCCGGCCCACAACAGTGGTGCCCATCCACTGCAGCTGCAAGCTGTGTAACCAAGGCCATCACAGCCTGGAGCTGAGAGCGAAGTGTCACCAACTCGACTCACATCCACACACAACAATCGCAGTCCCTGCCCAAACTAAAGACCATGGAAAACTGAACTATACAGATAAACGGACTATCGGCACATGCTGCACAACTCTACTGTAGACCCTGACGAAAATGCAGGAACTGTGTCTAATAAATTAGATTAATATGCAGATATTCAAAAACCTACCTACCGAAGCAGTCAGGTGAAACTAAATAATTCGCTCCTGATAGGAACTTGTAATATGTCACAAAATCGGTTTACTTTCCGATGCAGACGAAAACACGAGAACTGTAGCTGTTAGATATTAAATTAACTTGCAGAAACTCAAGAAACTAAACTATTGAAGCACACAGATGAAACTATAAAACTCGCTTCTGGTTAGGAACTCACAAATGTCACAAAATCAGTTACTTCCCTGTTGCTGCTTGTGTCTCGGCTGGCTGCTACTGCCTGATTGACTGACTGGCTGACTAACGCCAACAAGCAGTCACTAACTTTCAAAACAAACAACTATTAACTCGTGCTACGGAAATCTACTGTAGACCTTAACAAAAACGCAGGAACTGTGTCTAATAAATTAGATTAATATGCAGAGTTTCAAAAACCTAACTACTGAAGCACTCAGGTGAAACTAAATTATTCGCCCAGATTAGGAACTTGTAATATGTCAAAAAATTGGTTTACTTTCTGATGCATACAAAAATGCTAGAACTGTGGCTATTATATATTAAATAAACATGCAGAAACTCAAGAAACTAAACTATTAAAGCACACAGATGATGATATAAAATTCGCTCCTGGTTAGGAAAAATCTGTTACTTCCCTGTTGCTGCTTGTGTCTCGACCACCTGCTATTGACCTCCCTCAGCCAGATTGTTCACAACTTTGTTTAATAGCTAGATGTAGAGCATCAGATCATTCACAACTTTGTTTAATAGCTAGATGTAGAGAATTTATGAAATCTTTATTTTTGTGCCACTGTGAAGGGCTTGTGTAGTCACTCAAAACAAATCTGACAAAAAATACTCTTATTTTATAAGAAACTAACTGTTCTGTGGTATTATTGACAATTTGATTGGTTTCTATTTGAATCCATTTAATAATTTTGTCTGATGGGTGAATTCAGTAAATTACTATTTTAATTTTCAGTCAGAAGACCAGTTGCGATGGCCAAGGCAGCAGTTGTTGTAAATGATTTTCAGTTTTGTAAAGCCAGATGAGAGTTATCACAATCTACACCATGTTCCATATGAAATTTTTAAAGAACTTGTAATCCAAAAATAGTGCTTTGCTTTCAGAAAGGGCACATAACCATGCTTTGACTTACATAGGAAGTAGGAAAATATGGGGCACAGAACCATGCTTCGACATACATAATGAGTAGGAAAATATGAATATCACAATTTTTTTATTCTTTTTGTACTCATAATTCAAATTTGTCAAGCAATATAAACATTTTCAATAGCTTTTGTCATCCATATTACATATTGGATAGCCCCTGGAGCGCAGGAAGATATTCTACGAGATGATGCTGCAACAAGATGTATCACAATTAATGCTATTACTTTAGTATAATACCCCGTAGGCTGCAGGTATCTCAGAGGAGACTAGGGTGGGCAGGTGGCTAGGGCGGGACAGGGGTTGTGTCTGGCGGGACTGGTAGAGAGAGGTGGGATGCAGAAAGTGGGGTTGGAGCGAATAGCTGGTAGCTAGGAGGGAGGTAGCAGGTTTGCTGGCTAGAAAAGTTGGAGGGAGGGGTGGCAGTTGCAATGGCTAGACATGCAATACCCGGGTACTGGACACAGGATGCAGTGCACGACAAAGGTGATGTGGAGATGTGTATTGGGAGGGGATGACAGGGCAGGCGAAGGGGAAACTGTTGTGCAAAGCATGTGGAGACAATGGCTTACTGAAGACTGAGGTCAGGATTGTTACACGAGCAAAGGATATGTTGCTAGAATAATTCTCATTTGCGTAGTTCAGATAAGCTGTTAGTGGAGAGGCATGTGAAGCAGCCACTGAACGCGAGCGTGTAGTGCCACTCGGTGATTAACTTTGTTCTTAGCCACAGTTTGGTTTTGGCCATTCATTCTGGTGAACAGTTGTTTGTTTGTCAGTGGCTGCTGTCATAGGTGGCCCTGCCTTCAATGGGATAGGATAAGCCTGTGACAGGACTGGAGTAACAAGTGCTCAGTGGTTGGATGGGTAAGTTGTGCTCTGTGGAGTTCCACAGGGATATGACCCCTGTGGCAAGGGGTTGGGAGTGGAAGTGCCTAGGACCAGGATGTTGTGAAGTTGTCTGGGTGATAAAAAACCACTTTAGGAGGGGTTGGAATGATCTTGGCTAGGACGGCCCTCATTACTGGGTATGATGATAGATAACACAGGCCAACAAAAAACTTTTGCTAGGTAAACATTTTTCACAAAGTCTGTAATGTTTCTTTGCTGTTTTTTAATCACAAATTCACCACAAATATAACAAAAACAGTCAGCAGAGTTTTTACAACTATGAGTAGACATTGTACTGAACACATGTACAGGAAACGGGAAAGTGAGGTTAGGTTGACAGTAAACGAAATACCATCTGTTAACACAAAAATAGAATCTGCCTTTTTTTTGCCAGCAAATGTTTTTCAGCAGTGCTACCAATGTCATCTACATTCATTATACCTCCTTTTTAAATTATTTTAACTATATAAAAGCTGTTAAATTCTTTAAAAAATCACTTAAATTTAATAAATTTAACTGTAAAATGCGAAGAAATGGTGGGTGATACAGTTTATTAAGTATCATATTTGGTTTCCCACCCTATAAAACATAAGAGTAAAGTATTTTCAGCAAAAAAGTTTTTCCATCATTTGCCTGTGTAATCAGTGCTCTCATGAAGGATATTGTTCAGTTGTTTCAGTCGAATCATAAAACTGAAAGCATCATTCAGCAAGAGTTTGATATACAACTCTTGCCAGCTCTTTCCCATTGTAACTCGAACAACTGAAATATGTGAAGGATTACTGGCATTAAGTTAGTTATAGACTTTTGTTTCCTTTCATTTTTGAATATATTTTTATCTAAAATTTATTTTTTAAGTATACAAATACACAGCTTATTGAATTACTGTGTGGCTCAACTGGTACCCGGTCCTATTTGGCATGAAGAATTCATTACTGCAAATGATACATTCCAACAGGCTTGAGATTTCCCGATATGCTGAAGTGCTTCACACAGTATCAATGTTGCTGGAACCATCACATGATATTGACTCATATGACTCCAGTGCAAGAGATATGAACTAGCCACTGCCACGGTCTATTGCTCTGATTTAAATTAGACAGTTTTCTGAAACACAGGAGGAAGTAGAATTAAATTCTATCATCTTACAAACTGTCATTCTATTTGAAGAGGTTTGTAATAAACATTATCATACATGTATGGATATCATATAAAACATTAGTGCTGCTTTTTAAAATAAAGGTAACATTCAAAAACAGAAATAATGTACTTCAAAAAACATTAGTTGATTCAGAACCCAGATCAGTATTTTATTTGGTTATAAGAGACAGTTATGACTTACTAAGTGGATAGCAAATGAGAAATTCAGTTGCTGTTCATGTATTAGAATATTGCGTAAAAACGTTACCAATTTGTAATCAGCTTTAGAACATGATGGTGCTTTCAGATGAAACAAGAAGGAAAATTTATCCACAATGAAAGGTCTAACAAAGGAAATACATCGTATCAAACTGACTAATTGTTATTGTGAAAATAAATTACAGTGACAAGACCCTTCATGGAGATGGTACTAACAGATGTCACTAGATTGCGCAGCGGGCAAAAGTTAGAGAATGGGACTGAATTGTAACTGTGATCTTTTATTTATGTAGTAGTTGGCATTTTGCATATGACTGGCACACTATACAGTATTGCAGTCTATTGTTCTCAGTTGCTCCAGCTCAGCTGAGTGAGCATTAGGATGATTGCGGGTAGGGGA
Source organism: Schistocerca nitens (assembly GCF_023898315.1). NCBI lineage: Eukaryota > Metazoa > Arthropoda > Insecta > Orthoptera > Acrididae > Schistocerca > Schistocerca nitens. The sequence continues at coordinate 510,796,610 of NC_064615.1, forward strand.
GCAGTGAGCGAGCAACAAACTTCATTGTGTTACCAGCCATGGGAATCTATACCACATAGTTTGGCTTTTTATGAACATCTATCACTTTTAAACTACAGTTTGGCTGAATCCATTTGTAGTGGACTCAAACTGATTTTAAAATTGAACAATTACTCACCAATAGTATACATTTCTGCAGGAGACGGTAAAAGTCTTGATAGAGGTCAGTGGCATACTTGCGTGTTTCTTGCTGTAATGTTGTCGACACCATGATGTGTGAGGATACTGAAAGGGGATGTGTCAGCTGGTTCTACACAGCCAATAGGAGAGCAGCGGGCAGGTAATATGTTTGGAAGCAAGAGATGTTGGTATTCTCCTGTCAGTGTAGATGTGAAGTCTGATACGTATTCAGAAAATAACAACTGTATTCTCAGGTCCCACTGTAACAACTACTCCAGAAATAGCTACATATTCGGAAGAAACAGCCAAACTTTTGCGATAACAAAGATATAAATTTCACAGCTGTGCTATTAGGTGTGCAAATATAATAAAGGGTACATAAATAAAGAGATTAATAGAAATCAGTTATTTTCAATTAACACCCAAATTTTGGATTTTTATAGTTTCTCTCCTTTGAGTCCATTTTAACGTGAACTTAACTTCCATGTAGTTGAGATCTACACATTCCTGTTAGGTGCTTCTTCTTCTGATGCTGCAAAACTTATCATTCTTGACCGTGTAGGTAATGTAATCTTCATTTATCGGACCTCTTCCTTATATACAGGCATCACTCGTGACATGACGTTTACGTATTGCGCCGAAGATAACTGAATAGCTTCTTAGTTTTGTTCCAACAATAATTATTATTCAGACAACACAAATGGCTACCACACACATCTTACAAAAAAAGTCTTCTTCACTTGAGAACTAAAGACAGAGTCTCTCTATTAATTGACAAAAATAACTGAAAGGAGTTTTTTTAATCATTTGTTATTTGCCTTCTGGCGTAGCAAAATGTATCTTTATTGATGCTTACAGTGGCCGTGCTAATAATTATTATCATTGGTTTTAAATTTTTGTCATAGCATGTTGGGTCTTTTCCTTACTTACCTATACATAGGGGGATGGTGATAATTAAGAATAGTTATATCACAGAATGCAGGGTTTGTAAGAAAAATAGGTAGAAGAGAAAATGGCGTGAAAATTAACATAAGCCATTTCCTTTTGTTTATTTTATTTCTCCTCGTATTATCAACATGCAGACAATCAATAAATGGTGTAAGTTTACAATAGATGTAATGTTAACTTTTTGGCAGATACTTTGTATTAGTTTGTAATTTTGATTAGTCTGAATCTGTTCATAATAAATTTTTCTCAAGGAGCCTCTTAAAGAAAAGGGAGTTCGTCTTTACTCAGGTAAATACGATATTTTATTTAGTTGTATAGGTGGTAAAATTGTGACATGGAATGTGTAAATTGAACAAAATCTGTACAAGTCATAATATGTGTGTATTTATATGACCACATATAAGTGGTCAGATCAGTTGTTGAGTACTTACTTCTGTTTGTCAGACATGTAATTTCCATGAAAAATTGTTAAGGAGTTGTATAACTGTGTATTTTATTCCTTTTTGTGTAAAAGTTAAATTCACTCAAGGATAGTATGCCTTTAGTATTGTACTTGTGAATATCTCTCCTGCTCTGAAACTGAAATGGATTGTTGATCAAATTTCATCAATAATTATAAAATGTAATATGAGGCTCTGGTTAATACCCTCGAGTGCTTAAACAGATGTCTACATGATTTACACCTGTGAACTGCACAAATTTCTTTAAGTACTTTAGTTTGTATGAAGAACACTTTTATATCTTAAATGAGGAATTACTCCAAAATATCCCATAGTACATCATTGTTGTTGTGGTCTTCAGTCCAGAGACTGGTTTGATGCAGCTCTCCAAGCTACTCTATCCTGTGCAAGCTTCTTCATCTCCCAGTACCTACTGTAGCCTACATCCTTCTGAATCTGCTTAGTGTATTCATCTCTTGGTCTCCCTCTATGATTTTTACCCTCCACGCTGCCCTCCAATACTAAATTGGTGATCCCTTGATGCCTCAGAATATGCCCTACCAACCAAATGAGAAGCAGCTGTATGAATATCAAGAGCTCAGATGGAAAACCCATCCAAGCAAAGTGGGGAAAGCAGAAAGGTGGAAGGAGTATACAGAGGATCTATACAATGGTGATGTACTTAAAGGCAATATGGAAATGGAAGAGGATGTAGATGAAGATGAAATGGGAGGTATGATACTGCATGAAGAATTTGACAGAGCACTGAAAGACCTAAGTTGAAACAAGGCCCCAGGAGTAGACAACATTCCATTAGAACTACTGATAGCCTTTGGAGAGCCTGCCATGACAAAACTCTTCCATCTGGTGAGCAAGATGCATCAGACAGGTGAAATACCCTCAGACTTCAAGAAGAATTGAATAATTCCAATCCTAAAGAAAGCAGGTGTTGACATGTGTGAAAATTACCGAACTATTAGTTTAATAAGTCACGGTTGCAAAATAATAACACAAATTCTTTAGAGACGAATGGGAAAACTGGTAGAATTCAACCTCGGGGAAGATCAGTTTGGATTCCATAGAAATGTTGGAACACGTGAGGCAATACTGACCCTACAACTTGTCTTGCAAGATAGGTTAAGGAAAGGCAAACCTACGTTTGTAGCGTTTATAGACTGAGAGAAAGCTTTTGAAAATGTTGAATGGAAAAATCTATTTCAAATTCTGAAGGAGATGGGGGTAAATTACTGGGAGCAAGAGGCTATTTACAATTTGTGCAGAAACCAGATGGCAGTCATAAGAGTCAAGGGGCATGAAAGGGAAGCAGTGGTTGAGAAGGGAGTGAGACAGGGTTGTCCCTTATCCCTGATGTTATTCAGTCTGTATATTGAGCAAGCAGTAAAGGAAACAAAAGAAAACTTTGGAGTAGGAATTAGAATCCATGGAGAAGAAATAAAAAACTTTAAGATTTGCCACCAACATCATAATTTTGTCAGAGACAGCAAAGGACCTGGAAGAGCAGCTGAATGGAGTGGACAGTGTCTTGAAAGGAGCGTATAAGATGAACATCAACAAAATCAAAACGAGGATAATGGAATGTAGTCGAATTAAATCAGATGATGCTGGGAGAATCAGATTAGGAAATGAGACGCTTAAAGTAGTAAATGAGTTTTGTTATTTGGGGAGCAAAATAACTGATGATGGTCGGAGTAGAGAGGATATAAAATGTCGGCTGGCAATGGCAAGGAAAGCATTTCTGAAGAAGAAAAATTTGTTGACATAATGTATAGATTTAAGTGTCAGGCAGTCTTTCCTAATAGTATTTGTATGGAGTGTAGTCATGTTTGGAAGTGAAACATGGATGATAAACAGTTTCAACAAGAATAGAATAGAAGCTTTCAAAATGTGGAGCTACAGAAGAATGTTGTAGATTCGATGGGTGGATCACGTAACTAATGAGGAGGTACTGAATAGAATTGGGGAGAAGGGGAATTTGTGGCACAACTTGACTAGAAGAAGAGATCGGTTGGTAGAACACATTCTGAGGCATCAAGGGATCACCAATTTAGTACTGGAGGGAAGTGTGGAGGGTAAAAATCATAGAGGGAGACCAAGAGATGAATATGCTAAGCAGATTCAGAAGGCTGTAGGTTGCAGTTGTTACTCGGGGATGAAGAGGTTTGCATAGGATAGAGAAGCATGGAGAGCTGTATCAAACCAGTCTCTGGACTGAAGACCACACAACAACATGTTTCATCAAGTCTTCTGTATAGCTTTTTGCACCACAAATTTACATTAGTATGTACGCTCAGAACCTTCATTTCTGCACTGTTTATTATTTCTTGCTAGGGGTGGCATATTTTTGACATTGCAAAAGTCTATCTAGTTTGTGAAAAAAACAGTATTAAATCTGTTTCCGTAGTAGCTTTTTTTACATTTGTCTATAAAGTATATCTAAATAGCATTAACCCTTAGTTTTTTTTTAGTTTGTGCTCGTACTTTGTGTAGTCAGTAAGCAATAATATAATTCAGAGCATTGTTTATTTTTTATTTCTGCAGGTGAGAAACAAAGATGAAATAGTACTATAAATTATTCTTTGTTCACAGTAAGGGAAATTTTCATCATTTTGATTAAAACGTTCATGCAATGTTGTTAACTCTTTCAGGTTGGTAAATTCTATGATCCGGCATAAGAAACATTTTGCTCGTGTTTGTCCGTACATAGTTGCAGATATATTAACTATTTTTCAGAAGTTTACTATACACCAAGCAGTGAGGGTGAGTTCTGTACCCGTACTTGTTTATTTCTATGTTTTTCTTACCTTTCAACAATATTGAAAAGGGTAGATAATAATTCATCGTAAAGATGAAATGTTGAGCCACACACTAGCACAATGGAAAGACTGTTACACATTTAGATTTTTTCTAAAGGCTTCTTCAGAAAAGAAAACACACACGAATTCACAGAAGGCCACACCTTACACACACAACTGCTATACGTTGCCGCTCAGGCCAAAATGCAGCTGTCACATTGAACAAAGCAGCAATCTGGTGTAGGGTGAGGAGGGGGTGGGGATAGCAGGGTACAAGTGGGCGGAGACAAGGGGGCTGTCTGGCAGAGTACACAGGGACTAGATTGTGGCAGGGCAACATGGCCAGGTGCAGCATCAGGAGGCAGTGGAGATAGAGGGGTTGGAGGGAAATAGGATGCAGGAAGGAAAGGGGCAGAGAAGGAAAAAATTGGTGGGGACAAAAACAATTGGGTGAAGGATGTGGGAACAACGCGTTACCGCAGATTGAGGCCAGGATGATTTTGGGAGCAGAGAATATGTTGTAAGGATAACTCCCATCTGTACAATTCAGATAAGGTGGTGGTGGAGGGGAGGGTTGAGATGGCCCTGGTTGTGAAACAGCCATTGATATCAAGCATGCTATGTTCAGCTAGTGAAGGTAGCAGAGGATCAAGTAGGTAAAAAGATGAGGGCTAGTAGAAATCCTTGGGTAACAGAAGAAATATTGAATTTAATTGATGAAAGGAGAAAATATAAAAATGCAGTAAATGAAGCAGGCAAAAAGGAATACAAATGTCTCAAAAATGAGATCGACAGGAAGTGCAAAATGGCTAAGCAGGGATGGCTAGAGGACAAATGTAAGGATATAGAGGCTTATCTCACTAGGGGTAAGATAGATACTGCCTACAGGAAAATTAAAGAGACCTTTGGAGATAAGAGAACCACTTGTATGAACATCAAGAGTTCAGATGGAAACCCAGTTCTAAGCAAAGAAGGGAAAGCAGAAAGGTGGAAGGAGTATATAGAGGGTCTATACAAGGGCGATGTACTTGAGGACAATATTATGGAAATGGAAGAGGATGTAGATGAAGATGAAATGGGAGATACGATACTGCGTGAAGAGTTTGACAGAGCACTGAAAGACCTGAATCGAAACAAGGCCCCCGGAGTAGACAACATTCCATTGGAACTACTGACGGCCTTGGGAGAGCCAGTCCTGACAAAACTCTACCATCTGGTGAGCAAGATGTATGAAACAGACGAAATACCCTCAGACTTGAAGAAGAATATAATAATTCCAATCCCAAAGAAAGCAGGTGTTGACAGATGTGAGAATTACCGAACAATCAGTTTAATAAGCCACAGCTGCAAAATACTAACACGAATTCTTTACAGACGAATGGAAAAACTAGTAGAAGCCAACCTCGGGGAAGATCAGTTTGGATTCCGTAGAAATACTGGAACACGTGAGGCAATACTGACCTTACGACTTATCTTAGAAGAAAGATTAAGGAAAGGCAAACCTACGTTTCTAGCATTTGTGGACTTAGAGAAAGCTTTTGACAATGTTGACTGGAATACTCTCTTTCAAATTCTAAAGGTGGCAGGGGTAAAATACAGGGAGCGAAAGGCTATTTACAATTTGTACAGAAACCAGATGGCAGTTATAAGAATCGAGGGACATGAAAGGGAAGCAGTGGTTGGGAAGGGAGTAAGACAGGGTTGTAGCCTCTCCCCGATGTTATTCAATCTGTATATTGAGCAAGCAGTAAAGGAAACAAAAGAAAAATTCGGAGTAGGTATTAAAATCCATGGAGAAGAAATAAAAACTTTGAGGTTCGCCGATGACATTGTAATTCTGTCAGAGACAGCAAAGGACTTGGAAGAGCAGTTGAACGGAATGGATGGTGTCTTGAAGGGAGGGTATAAGATCAACAAAAGCAAAACGAGGATAATGGAATGTAGTCGAATTAAGTCGGGTGATGTTGAGGGTATTAGACTAGGAAATGAGACACTTAAAGTAGTAAAGGAGTTTTGCTATTTGGGGAGCAAAATAACTGATGATGGTCGAAGTAGAGAAGATATAAAATGTAGACTGGCAATGGGAAGGAAAGCGTTTCTGAAGAAGAGAAATTTGTTAACATCGAGTATAGATTTAAATGTCAGGAAGTCATTTCTGAAAGTATTTGTATGGAGTGTAGCCATGTATGGAAGTGAAACATGGATGGTAAATAGTTTGGACAAGAAGAGAATAGAAGCTTTTGAAATGTGATGCTACAGAAGAATGCTGAAGATTAGATGGGTAGATCACATAACTAATGAGGAGGTACTGAATAGGATTGGGGAGAAGAGGAGTTTGTGGCACAACTTGACCAGATGAAGGGATCGGTTGGTAGGACATGTTCTGAGGCATCAAGGGATCACCAATTTAGTATTGGAGGGCAGCGTGGAGGGTAAAAATCGTAGGGGGAGACCAAGAGATGAATACACTAAGCAGATTCAGAAGGATGTAGGTTGCAGTAGGTACTGGGAGATGAAGAAGCTTGCACAGGATAGATTAGCATGGAGAGCTGCATCAAACCAGTCTCAGGACTGAAGACCACAACAAAAACATGTTCAGCTACATGTTGAGCCACAGGGTGGTTCACTTTGCTCTTGGTCACATCTTGGCTCTCGTCATTTATCCTGATCGTCAGCTGGTTGGTAGTCATACCAATATAAATAGCTGTGCAAGGATTGCAACAGCTGGTATATGACATGGCTGCTTTCACAGGTGGTCTCACCTGTAATGGTGTATGATAATCCTATTACAGGACTGGAATTAGGAAGTGCTAGGTGGATGGATTGGACAGGTCTTTCACCTGGGTCTTCCACAGTTATGTGATCCTTGTGCAAGGGTTGGTATTGAGAGTGACTTAGGGGTGGATTAAGATGTGGAGGTTGGGTTGATGACAGAACACCTCTTCACGAGGGATGGGAAGGATCTTGGCTAGAATGGCCCTTATTTCAGGACATAATGGTATGTAATCAAAGCCCAGATGAAAGATATGGTTCAGTTGCACTAGACTAGGGTGGTACTGTGCTGTTTCTCGGGGGTGGTGGGAGGATTGTGGTTGCGTGTGGATACAGCATGAGAAATTGTTTGCAGACTAGGTCTGGGGGATAGTGCCTGTCTGTGAAGGCCTTTGTGAGGTCTTCACCATAATGGATAAGGGAGTTCCTGTCACTGCAGATACTGCCCAGGGACCAACAAGGATGATTGGCTACAGCTAAGCTGGGACCAAGGGCAAAGTGGACCATCCTGTGGCACAACATGCAGCTGAACGTAACATGTTTGATTTCATTGGTGGCTTCACTATCCGGATCCTTCCCTCCACTAGCAGCTTTTCTGAACTGCGCAGATGGGCGTTATCCTTACAATTTGTTTTCTGCCTCCGAAAGTATCCAGGCCTCAGCCTATGGTAATCTACTGTTCCTTCACCCTCTACTGAATACCTTCTGGCACCTGTGTACCACATCTCCTCCTAGTTCACATCCCCCTCACCCTCACCGTGCATTACTATCTTCCAATGCACCCACTGGTCTTTTTCCCCTGTCTGTTCCTCTCCTTTCCACTCTCCCATTTCCCCTCTCCTTTCCCTCACGGTTTCCCAAAGGTGCACCTGGCAGTGTTGTCCTGCTGCAATCTATCCCCTACATGTTCCACCAGATAATGCTCTTTTCTCCCACTGCCCGTACATTCCTAACCCCCTTCCCGTTCGTCATCCCAGTCTGGATTGTTGCCTTCTTTCAACACAACATTTGCCTTCTTGCTTGAGAGGCTGGAGGTAGCAGTCAGTGTGTGCAAGATATGGTTATTTGTGTGAATGTGTGTGTGTTTTTTTTTTTATTTCTGAAGAAGGCTTTGGCTGAAAGCTAATGTGTGACAGTCTTTTCATTGTGCCTATCTGCAACTCAATGTGTTATCTTTACATTGAATGGCAATCTACCCTTTTCAATATTGTTGATGTTTGAACTAGGACTTTCCATTGCTTGTTTCATTCTTACCTTTTTAATGTGTTAGTGGTTGAATCTTCTTGCATACAGCTATTCTGTGAGTTATAAATATTTGGCAAACAATCTTCTTTGAATTATGAATGCAATTTAAATCTGTTTTACAGTAAAAATCTACATGAATCATCCACCAAGACAAGTATATTTAAGGTTATAGAGTTATTTGTATGTGAATCTTATTTTATTACCATTCATAAATCTCATGACCTGTTTTTAGTTGTAAATATAATAGTTGCTGGTGGCACTTTAAGTGGAACTGAATGTAACACAACAATCACTAATGACTATTTCCATATTTCTGCATGATGTCAGTCCTGTTAAGAACCACTTTAATAAGTGTTACATCAACTGTTTGTAATTCCAAAGAAAGACACCTGTATCAGTGTTGGTGTTTTTTATGTTTGTGGAACATCTGCTTCTGGTGCATTCGGGCTGCTGCCTTCTCATTCAGGTGGTGTGGTGTGGAAATAGACCCATATTTGAACAAGCAAGGTTCAAATCCCTACTCAGACATTCATATTTAAAAACTTTCTGGCAAATTAAACCTGTGTGCCAGTCCAATACTCAAACTTGACCCCTTTGCCTTTTTCAGATAAGTGCACTACTGGCTGAACTATTCAAGCATGACTCATGACCCACCCTCACAGCTTTACGTCCACCAGTAACTCATTCTGGATCCATATGTAGGTTTGCTATGATTTCCGTCAACCACACAAGGCAAAGTGCATGAGGATTCTTTTAACTAGGTCATACACAACTCCTATCCCTGCCTTTATCCGACTGAGCTGTATAATGGAATAGAAAAAATGGCAATTAAAGGGGCTAGTAAAAAGTTGTTTGCATTTTTGCCTCACTGTTGTGTTGTGTTATCACTCTAGTCTTAAGTCAGCAGTTGTCACAAACCTTTGGAAAAATAGCATATTTGCTTCAGCACATGTATACCAGCAGCCTTAGTAATCAAACAACACTGTAGTGAAGTAGAAGCTGTAGTTCTGTCGTGGAACCTAAGCAAGCTCAGGCAGTGGCAACTGTGTGAACAAGTGCAGTTCTGCCACATAAACTGTCAGCAGTAGATGTCTCCTTGGTAATCATTAGTTTGTTAGGATGACACTTGGATGATTGCCTCAGTACAAATGGCACTATCACAATTTAAAAGTGACAAGCTAAGACACAGGCAGTTACGACAGAAGATGATCAGTCATTCTCTTCCCAGCCAGCATTTTGCTTATTCTACTGTATATACTGAGTTGCTTGTGAATTATTCTACACTATATATTGAGTTGCTTGTGAACTCTTATGTCAATGTTGCAAAAAGGTATGATCATCTCTCCTTGCCTACTCATTCGCTTCCATCATTGCTTTCCTCTTATCCCACTGACTGTCACTTTCAGCTGCTACTCTGTATTTAGTCACAGTATTTTTGTAGTCCATCAATGAAAAATCAAGGATGGAATGTAACAATATTACGAAAAGGAAAGTTGCTACTCACCATATAGTGGAGATGCTGAGTCGCAGATAGGCACAACAAAAAGATTCTCATTTCAGGGCACTACGAGAGGTAATGACGAGAGGTAATCGAAACCCTGGTGGAGAATGTAATGTCCTGCCCACTATCCTTCCCACTCCTCCCACAGTGCTATTCTGCCATCCACAATATACTTGTCCATCCTTACACAATCTCTGCTCCCAATCCCTTAGCTCATGGCTTGTACCCCTGTAATAGACGTAGATGCAAGACCTGTCCCGTACATACTCCCACCACCACCACCACCACCACCACCACCACCTACTCCAGTCCAGTCACTAACATCACCTATCCCGTCAAAGGTAAGGCTACCTGTGAAACCAGTCATGTAATCTACAAGCTAGACTGCAGCCACCGTGCTGGTTCTATGTGGGCATGACAACCAACAAGCTGTCTGGCCGCATGAATGGCCACTGACAAACTGGGGCCAAGAAACAAGTGGACCATCCTGTTGCTGAACACGCTGCCAGACGTGATATCTTTCATTTCAATGACTGCTTCACAGCCTGTGCCATATGGATCCGTCCCACCAACACCAGCTTTTCTGAATTGCTCAGGCGGGAACTTTCTCTGCAATACATCCTATGTTCCTGTAACCATCTTGGCCTCAACCTTTGTTAGTCACTGTCCTCACCCATCCAGCCCCTTCCCAGTTCCCATTACAATTCTACACGGCCGTCATTCTACCATCACACCCAGTCTCTTTATTTCTCTTCTTTTCCGCTACTTCCTTCCCCCTCCCCCTTCCAACCTCTCTTCAGCCCTCTGTCTAACCTGCGCACTTCTCTGTCCACCACCCCCACCATACTATCCCTCCCCCTCCCTGCCCCAGCCTCCTCCTTACCCCCAGTGAGTCACCACTCCTATCATGCACTAGTGCTGCTGCTCTCCGTGTGGTTTCAGTTGCTGAGACTGCAGTTGTGTGTGTGAGTTGTGTGTGTGTGTGTGTGTGTGTGTGTGTGTGTGTGGTCTATTGTTGATGAAGGCATTAACGGCTGAGACTGCAGTTGTGTGTGTGAGTTGTGTTTGCGTGCGTGTGTGTGTGTGCCTGTGTGTGTGTGTGTGTGTGTGGGTGTGTGTGTGTGTGTGGTCTATTGTTGACGAAGGCATTAACGGCTGAAAGCTTTAATTGTGAGAATCGTTTTGTTGTGCCTTTCTGCGACTCCTCATCTACACTATATGGTAAATAGCAACTTTCCTTTTCATAATATTGTTATTTTTGTAGTCCCATGCCTATGTCTTCTGATTGCAGTCTCAAAAAATTAAAATTTTTCCATGCAGCTGTAAATAGCTCCATAACAAATTTCAGCAGTGCAAAAATTAATGTGTATTCCATATGATTTTAACCTTCACTTAGTACCAATAATTCTTGGTAACTGATAAATCCCTTTCATTCAGAATTACAACTGAATATGCACTGAGATGACAAAAGTCCAGGATACCTCTTAGTATTGTATTGTACCTCTTTTGCACTGTTTAGTGCAGCAACTTGACATGGCATGAACTCAACAAGTTGTGGGAAGACCCTTGCAGAAATATTGAGCCATACTGCTTGTATAACCTTCCATAATTTGCAAAATTGTTGCCAGTGCAGTATTTTGTGCATGAAATGATCTCTCAGGTATGTCCCATAAACGTTCCATGGGATTCATGTTGGGAGATCTGCTTGGCTAAATCATTCACTTGAATTGTCCAGAATGTTCTTCAAACCAATTGTGAACAGTTGTGCCTCAGTGGCATGGTTCATTGTCAACCATAAAAATGAAGTCCATTAATGACTGTAAATGGACTCCAAGTAGCCCAGCATAATCATTTTGAGTCAATAATTGGTTCAGTTATGTCAGAGGGCCAAGTCCATTCAGTGTAAACACAGCTCACACCATTATGGAGCCACCATCAGATTGCACAGTGCCTTGTTGACGACTTACTTCAATAGCTTCATGGAGTCTGCACCACACTCAAATCCTACCATCAACTCTTTCCAACTGAAATTGGCACTCATCTGACCATGCCACAGTTTTTGAGTCACCTAGGGTCCAACCGACATGATCACGAGCCCAGGAGAGGCACTGCAGGCGTTGTTGTGCTGTTAGCAAAGGCCCCCGCATCGGTCGTCTGCAGCCATAGCCCATTAATGCCAAAGTTCCCCTCAGTGTCCTAATGGATATGTTCATAATATGCCCCACATTGATTTCTGCAGTTATTTCACACAGTGTTGCTTGTCTGTTAGCACTGGCAACTCTGCACAAACACCAGTGCTACTGGTCGTTAAATGAAGGCCGTCGGCCACTGTGTTGTCTGTGGTGAGAGGTAATGCCTGAAATTTGGTATTCTCGGCACACTCTTGACACTGTGAATCTTGGAACAGTGGATTCCTTAATGAGTTCCAGAATGAAAAGTCCCATTCATCTAGCTCCAGCTACCACTGTGCTTTCAGTGTCTGTTAATTCCCATTGTGTGGCCATAATCACCTAAGTACAAGTAACAACTCCACCAATGCACTGCCCTGTCATACCTTGTTCACATGATACTATCACCGTATGTTTATGTGCATATTGCTATTCCTTGACTTTTGTCACCGTGGTGTAGATGTTGCATATTTCAAAAATGTTTTGTGTGAACCTTTTTTGTATTCTTATGCAATTATTCCTTTTGTGTTACAGATGCATATGATGAACTGTGTGTACAGTTTTCTTACCTTGTGTGACTCTCATGCTGTTTCATTCCTCATGCAAATTTTGCCCCCCGCACCGAAAGAAATATTTAAAACAGTGCATGACAACTTCAAGAAACACTACAGGTTTACAGGAAAAGTGTGAAATAAAATTCTATGTAAAACATTGTTTGTACAGCTTGACTTTCATAACTTATGTAAATAAATATTTCAGTATATATATTTCGTATACTTTTTTGTAGGAGTGCCTTAGAAATATTAAATATATAAATGTAAAACCAAAATATATTGCTGTTTTATATTCTGACACCTGAAAATAATGTTTCACAACTTAAAAATACTGTTCTGAAAAATTAGTGCTGTGTTGTTAATACTGTTATCAGTGCAAAATGCCTAAGCAAGAGTAACTAGGTGATAAATGCAAGGCTGTAGAAGTATGCCATGTATAGGAAGATTAAAGAGACCTGTGGAGAAAAGAGAGGCAGCTATATGAATATCAAGAGCTCATATGGTAAGCCAGTACTAAGCAAAGATGGGAAAGCCGAAAGGGTGGAAGGAATATATAGGAGAGCCATACAAGGGAAATGCACTTGAAGGCAGTATCGTAGAAAGGAAGGAGTAATTAAATGAAGATGAGGTCAGAGATACAATACTGCAAGAACAATTTGATAGAATACTGAAAGACCTAAGCCAAAACAAGGCCCCTGGACTAGACAGCATTCCCTCAGAATATTTGAAATCCGTGGGAGACCCAGCCATGACTATGACAAACTGGTTCCACCTATTGCAAGATATATGAGACAGGCAAAATATTCTCAGACTTCAAGCAGAATGAAAAAATTGCAATTCCAGATATGCTGACTAGCATGAAAACCACAAAACTATCAGTTTAGTGAATTATGGTTGCAAAATAACTGACATGAATTCTTACTGAAGAATGGAAAAACTGGTAGAGGCCAGCATTGGAGAAGATATGTGTGGGTTCTGGAGAAATATAGCTACATGCAAGGCAATACTAACCCTAAAACTTGTCTTAGAATATAGGTTGAAGAAAAGTAAACCTATGTTTACAGCATGTGTATGAGGGTTGCCCAGAAAGTAATGCACCACATTTTTTTCTCTGCTGAAAACAATGCTATGAATGCGAAATGTTATGATGTATTATTTGAAGTCTCCTGAGTGAGTGCACCAAATTTCCATCACTTCCAACAGACAGTTTCAAAATGGTGTCTGTAGGTGATGTATGTTAAAAACTACATGCCATCATTGAATTTCTCACTGCAGAGAAAGAAACTGCGGGGAACATTCACAAACACTTGTGCAAAGTCTGTGGAGCATCTGCTGTCGACAGAAGTACAGTTAGTCGCTGGGCATGGAGGGCGAGGTCATCAGAAGGCAGTTCTGTGGAGCTCCATGATTTACAGTGGTCGGGGAGACCATCCACGGCTCTCACACGTGACATGTTGCAGCGAGATGATGATGTCATTTGCAAGGGCAGATGCATTCGTGGAAGACATTTTGAAGATGATGAGCAGGTGATCTACACAGTGAAGCATTGGCTCCACCATTAGGACAAGAATTGACAGCAACAGGGCATACATGCCCTTGTTTCGTGATGGAGGAAGGCTATACGACAGGATAGATATTACATGGAAAAATAGGGTATGTAGATAAAACACCATTCTTTTGTGTGTGCAATTCTCATTATGTTCAATAAAGAATAGTTTAAGAAAAAAATGCAGTGCATTAATTGCTGGGCAACCCTCATAGATATGTAGAGAGTTTTTTACAGTGTTGACTGGAAAAGCTCTTTGAAATTCTGAAAGAAGCAAGGAAAAAATACAGTGCAGATATCAGAAACTTCTACAGAAATCGGGCAACAGTTATAAGACTTGAGGGACATGAAAGGGAAACAGTAGTTGAAGAAGAGTAGGCAGTTATTTAAACTGCACACTGAGCGAACTGTAAAGAAAACCAAGGAGTTTGGAAAGGGAATTAAAATGCCAGGACAAGAAATTAAAACATCGAGGTTTGCTAACAAATTTGAAATTCGGTCAGAGCTGGTAAAGGACTTGGAAAAACAGATGAACAAAATGAATGGTGTCTTGAGAAGAGATTATAATATGATCATCAATAAAAGTATGACAAGGATAATAGAATGTAGTTCAATGAAATGAAGCAATGCTGCAGGCATTGGATTAGAAAATAATTAGGGACAAGAAATCTTCAAACTATGACATGAAACTGGCAATTTTTAGTGAAATAACATGAAAATGGCAGTTTTAAGAAATATCATGGAATTTGTCATGTTTTATAAATCTGAGGATGGTAGCTTACCAGTATTTGTAATTGATAGTAACTGAATGTTAAAATTGCCTTTTGACTTCTTATTTCCTCAAGGCTAACGTTTGTGTATAATCTTAAAACGACAGTTCATTCCCCACATATCTAACTATGATGTGACATAAAAAAAGCACCAAAACTGGCAAAAAAAACACAAAAATTGGCAGAAAAGCACTGTAATGGGCAAAAAAACAGCACCAAAATTGGTGAAAACACAGCCCCAATGTGGCTAAAAACAGCACAGTGCCAAATCTGGCAAAGAACAGCAACACCAAATCATAAAAGAGACAACACCAAATCTAACAAAAACTTAAAATCAAAACTGAAAAAGTCAAAAAAATGGAAAAAATAATACTTAAATTGACATAAAATTGGCAAAACATAACACCGTATTTGGCCATAAAGCAAAATGATTTTTTCCTGTCCCTCTATAATCAAGACAAAAAATAATGAATGACTTTTGCTATATGGGCAGCAAAAAACTGACAATGATTGAACTAGAGAGGCTGTATAATGCAGATTTGTAATATCAAGTAAAGTATGTATGAGAAAAAAAGAAAGTTATTAACGCTGAATATAAATTGAAGTGCTAGGATGTCTTTTCGGAAGGTAATTGACTGGAGTGTAGCCTTGTATTGGAGTGAAACATGGATGATAAATAGTTCAGGCAAGAAGAGAATAGAAACTTTAAAAATGTGATGCTACTGGTGATATTTTCATCTTATGTATAATACCCGCAAATGTAATTTTCTGTTTAAAGCTTTTCTGTTACATATCATGTTGATATTCCAGGGCAGTATATTGCAAAAGAACTCTAATCTATGTTTTTTATTGATACTCCTACAACAGATTGAAGAGACAACCTGTAGTTGAAAACAGTTGACAGGAAATGCCTATTTACTGATTTTAATTTTTTTTTGTCTTTGATTTCCTTAATTGATTTGAACTGAATGCCATAATGGTTTCTTAAATAAATTTACGGTCCAGTCCCGTCCCCATTCTTGTCCGTTCCATTCCGTGGTAGTGAACAGTTTATAATGCCATTATTTGGGATATTAAATTTTAACTTTTTTCTTTCGTAAATCTAAATTATTTTAAATTACTGTATATGCAAGATTCTGTTCTGAATAATATATGCAAGTTTATTGATAAAAAGGAACTAGCACAAGCTTGTTAAAAATGTAGTCTCTCAAAAAGCTGTAGATATTTTGTAGAAAAATCTGCACAGGAATGTTATTTTTAATTCTTTCAACAGAAAATAAATGTTTATGGGTCTCTAATTAGTAACCCCGTGCCACAAGGATCATATCTCTGTGGAAGACCCAGATGAAAGACCTGCCCAATACACCCATCCACCCACTACTTCCTATTCCAGTCCTGTTACAGGTTTATGCTATGCTGTCAGGGGCCCGACCACCTGTGGAAGCAACCACATCATTTACCAGCTCTACTGCAATCACTACACATCTTTTTCTGACGGTATGACTACCAACCATCTGTCCAGCAGGATGAACAGCAACTGCAAAACTGTAGCCAAGAGCAAACTAGACCACCCTGTGGCACAACATGCAGCTGAACATAACATGCTTGATTTCAATGGGCTGCTTCACTGCCTGAGCCATCTGGATCCTCACCTCCACCACCACCTTCTCTGAATTGCACAGAAGGGAATTATCTTTGAAACATATTGTCTGATCCCAAAATCATCCTGGCTATGGTAACTTGCTGTTCCCACATCTTTAACCCAAGTTTCCATCCCTCTGGCTTGTCATCTTTGCCCATTCTCATATTTTATCTCTTTGTTTGCTGCCCTCTGCCAAAGCACTGCCCATCTTTCCCCTCTTGCATCCTTTTTCACTCCGTTTTCCCCACCT
This sequence comes from Schistocerca nitens, assembly GCF_023898315.1. NCBI lineage: Eukaryota > Metazoa > Arthropoda > Insecta > Orthoptera > Acrididae > Schistocerca > Schistocerca nitens. The sequence continues at coordinate 510,813,418 of NC_064615.1, forward strand.
CCTTGTCCCACAATCTCCTGACGCTACATCTGTTGGCATTCTGGTCCCTCCACACTACACCAGACAGCACTCCTCTCTCTTCCTAACCATATGCTGCTATCCCTTCTCCTTTCCGCTCTGTCCAGATTGCATTCTGGCACGAGCCTCCGGAGTTGGCAGTCATGATGTATGAGTGAGGTGTGTGTGCTTGTGTGAATGAATGGTGTGTGTTTCTTTTCTCCTGACAAGGGCTGTGCCCAAAGCTTATGGGTATGTGTCTTTTAATTGTGCCTGTCTGCAGTTAATGTGTCATCTTTACGGTAAGTAGCAATTTATCTTTTCCTGCATTGTCGATATTTCTATCTGGAGTTTCCATTGTTTCAAATGGATAAGAATATTTTAAACACTGTTGCAGATATACCTAGAATGTTCTAGGCTGAAGTAGATGAATTTTAAACCTTGAATGATGTTTCTGTATAACTGTTTTATTTATTTTTGAACTGACTGGATTTGCTGTGAAAATACTAAAAGAAAAGGAAATCATATGTAAGGATACTTCAAAATCAAGGTGGAGAAATTTTAAAAATATTTTCAGAAAATTTTCTCCTCTCCAGCCACGTCAAAGGGAACAGCATGCATCTGTAGGTAATTTAGGTTATCAGTCATCTTAAAATGAAGCTGAAGGCTTGAATAAGGAATGAGAAGTGAATAATAAGTATATGAACCTTCACCAAAGTAAATTCATGTGAAAGGATTTTTCTGATTTTACAGCTTGCTATAAAGTACTATAGGTTTCTGTAATTAATTATGCTTTCATTTTTAATGAGAATTTGTTGTTTTATCTTGAAATTGTGTACACAGCAAAAATAATTCTACACTCCTGGAAATTGAAATAAGAACACCGTGAATTCATTGTCCCAGGAAGGGGAAACTTTATTGACACATTCCTGGGGTCAGATACATCACATGATCACACTGACAGAACCACAGGCACATAGACACAGGCAACAGAGCATGCACAATGTCGGCACTAGTACAGTGTATATCCACCTTTCGCAGCAATGCAGGCTGCTATTCTCCCATGGAGACGATCGTAGAGATGCTGGATGTAGTCCTGTGGAACGGCTTGCCATGCCATTTCCACCTGGCGCCTCAGTTGGACCAGCGTACAGACCGCGTGAGACGACGCTTCATCCAGTCCCAAACATGCTCAATGGGGGACACATCCGGAGATCTTGCTGGCCAGGGTAGTTGACTTACACCTTCTAGAGCACGTTGGGTGGCACGGGATACATGCGGACGTGCATTGTCCTGTTGGAACAGCAAGTTCCCTTGCCGGTCTAGGAATGGTAGAACGATGGGTTCGATGACGGTTTGGATGTACCGTGCACTATTCAGTGTCCCCTCGACGATCACCAGTGGTGTACGGCCAGTGTAGGAGATCGCTCCCCACACCATGATGCCGGGTGTTGGCCCTGTGTGCCTCGGTCGTATGCAGTCCTGATTGTGGCGCTCACCTGCACGGCGCCAAACACGCATACGACCATCATTGGCACCAAGGCAGAAGCGACTCTCATCGCTGAAGACGACACGTCTCCATTCGTCCCTCCATTCACGCCTGTCGCGACACCACTGGAGGCGGGCTGCACGATGTTGGGGCGTGAGCGGAAGACGGCCTAACGGTGTGCGGGACCGTAGCCCAGCTTCATGGAGACGGTTGCGAATGGTCCTCGCCGATACCCCAGGAGTAACAGTGTCCCTAATTTGCTGGGAAGTGGCGGTGCGGTCCCCTACGGCACTGCGTAGGATCCTACGGTCTTGGCGTGCATCCGTGCGTCGCTGCGGTCCGGTCCCAGGTCGACGGGCACGTGCACCTTCCGCCGACCACTGGCGACAACATCGATGTACTGTGGAGACCTCACGCCCCACGTGTTGAGCAATTCGGCGGTACGTCCACCCGGCCTCCCGCATGCCCACTATACGCCCTCGCTCAAAGTCCGTCAACTGCACATACGGTTCACGTCCACGCTGTCGCGGCATGCTACCAGTGTTAAAGACTGCGATGGAGCTCCGTATGCCACGGCAAACTGGCTGACACTGACGGCGGCGGTGCACAAATGCTGCACAGCTAGCGCCATTTGACGGCCAACACCGCGGTTCCTGGTGTGTCCGCTGTGCCGTGCGTGTGATCATTGCTTGTACAGCCCTCTCGCAGTGTCCGGAGCAAGTATGGTGGGTCTGACACACCGGTGTCAATGTGTTCTTTTTTCCATTTCCAGGAGTGTATTTATCCCACCACCACCTACTCCAGTCCGGTCACAAACACCATCTATCCCATCAAAGGCGGGCTACCTGTGAAACCAGCCATGTGATCTACAAGCTAAGCTGCAACCACTGTACTGCAGTCTATGTAGGCAAGACAAGCAACAAGCTGTCTTTTCGTGTGAATAGCCACCGACAAACTGTGGCCAAGAAACAAGTGGACCACCCTGTTGCTGAGAACACTGCCAAACATTACATCCTTCATTTCAATGACTGCTTCACAGCCAGTGCCGTATGGATCCTTCCCATCAACACCAGCTTTTCTAAATTGTGCAGGTAGGAAGTTTCCCTGTAATGTATCCTATGTTCCCGTAATCCTCCTGGCCTCCACATTCGTTAGTCATTGTCCTCACCCATCCAGCCCCTTCCCTGTTCCCATTCCAGCACTACACAGCCCTCATTCCACCATCACACCCAGTCATTTTACCTCTCTCCTTTTCTGCTGCCTCACCCTCCTCACCTCTCGACTGCACACAGTCCAACCTCTCGACTGCACGTAGCTGCCCTACCCTCTCGTCACCTCATCCCTGCGCACTCCCAAGCAGCACTTCACTGTCTGCCTACCCTACCCTACTATCCCTCCCCCTCCCCAGCCTCCTCCTTACCCCCATCCAGTCACCACTCCCATCATGCACTGGTGCTGCTGCTCGCAGTGTGGCTTCAGTTGCCAAAGACTGCAGTTGTGTGTGTGTGAATTGCATCTGCTTGAGTATCTGTATGTGTCTGCCATCTATTTTTTGCTGAAGGCCTTACTGGCTGGAAGCTTATTTGTGACAGTCTTTTTGTTATGCCTGTCTGCGACTTAGCATCTCCACTATATGGTGAGTAGCAACTTTCCTTTTGATAATAAAAAATGATTATAACAGTTATAAATAAATTATAAACATACAAATGTCCTATGGCATATTTTGTCTAGTTTTAGTCTCATGATTTTAGTTCTCACTATATGCCTTGTGACTTTGACACAGAAAACACACATCTTCTGATTTTCAAATAAAATAACCAAATATTACAAAAATGGATACTACTGCAGTAACTGTTGTAGTGACCAACTTTTCCTTATCAGTATTAAACCACATTTCACCATTGCCAGTGAGAGCTATTGATCTCACTCCCTCTCATCTCTGAGAACTTCCCTAACACCCCCTTGCTTTAACAACCCACCTTCTCCCTACTGCTTCATTTCTTTCCTTTTCCCTCTTCCCATAACTGTGGAGGTGAATGTTATTGTATTGTGTGAATGTGCAACTAAAACTAAAAGAAGAGTAGAGGCTTGAAAGTTGGTGAGATTATAAAATCTTTAAATCTGACTGTGTCACCTGCCGTTCATCTACTCTGCGTAGTAGCCTATCCTCATTTTTATGTATTGTTTTGATTCTCGATTTTGCCGGATCATTACATTTTTAGCATTATTTATGTCAAAACAACTGTCAACTGTGAAGGAACTTGTTTATTTATAAGTCATGGTTTGATGAATAACAGAACTCTCAGCAACAAAGAGGGAGTCAAAAATACATATGTTATCATTAAATTTAGTCTTAGCTTCCAATTATTTATGCTTAACATGAAACTTCCTGGCAGATTAAAACTGTGTGCCCGACCGAGACTCGAACTCGGGACCTTTGCCTTTCGCGGGCAAGTGCTCTACCAACTGAGCTACCGAAGCACGACTCACGCCCGGTACTCACAGCTTTACTTCTGCCAGTACCTCGTCTCCTACCTTCCAAACTTTACAGAAGTTCGCAGGAGAACTTCTGTAAAGTTTGGAAGGTAGGAGACGAGGTACTGGCAGAAGTAAAGCTGTGAGTACCGGGCGTGAGTCGTGCTTCGGTAGCTCAGTTGGTAGAGCACTTGCCCGCGAAAGGCAAAGGTCCAGAGTTCGAGTCTCGGTCGGGCACACAGTTTTAATCTGCCAGGAAGTTTCATATCAGCGCACAATCCGCTGCAGAGTGAAAATCTCATTATGCTTAACATGTTTCAAATAAGAGCCATGCTGCAGTGGTAACACCAGTTCCCATCAGATTACCGAAGGTAAGTGCAGTCGGGTTGGGCTAGCTTACCATCTGGTCTGGCGAGTGCTTTTGGGAAGCAGGGTGCTCTCAGCCCTTGTGAGGCAAACCAGGGACATACGTGATTGAGAAGCAGCGGCTCCAGTCTCTTAAACTGACAAAATAGCTGGGAGAGCAGTGTGCTGACCACACGCCCCTGCATAACCACATCCAGTGATGCCTGTGGGCTGAGGATAACATGGCGGCTGGTCAGTACCATTGGGCCTTCATGGCCTGTTCGGGCAGAGTTTAGTTTAGATTTTATGGTTTCAAATTATCACACAAGAAACACACTAAGAGGCAAACTGCCTGCTTCTTTACATGTTTTAGTATACATCTGCTACATACGAGGGCTGTTTTTTTTTTTTTTTTTCAACCTCCGGTCGTCCATCCCAGCAAGTAAGAGGTAGGGAGGGGCCGGACCTGTGCGTCATGTGATTGCGCAGCTCCCCCACCACAACCTCTGCCGTTTTCAACTGCAGTGTGTCAGTCGTAGCCAAGCTACGTCTGTGTAAACATGGCCGCTACACTCTATGCTCCCGCCAAATGTGAGTTACGAAGTGTAATCAGTTTTCTGCAAGCAGAAGGATGTAGTGCTGCAGAAATCCATCGCAGAATGAGAAACGTGTATGGTAACAACGTTATGGGTGATGGTAGTGTTTGGGAATGGTGTCAAAAATTTAAAGAAGGACGAACAAACGTCCATGATGAAGGTGGACAAGGTCGCAAGTCTGTCGCCACTGTAGGCCTCGTTGAGCATGTTGATCAGGTGGTGAGATGCAAACAAAGGTTTACAATTAGCGAACTGTCTGATGAATTTCCAGACATTTCAAGGTCTGCTTTGTACACAACTGTGACTCAAGACCTAGGCTATCGAATATTGTGTGCACGTTGGATCCCAAAAATGCTGAGTACCGACCACAAAACACAAAGGATGGCGTCAGCATTATCGTTTCTCACTTGTTATGCCAATGAGGGAAACATTTTTTTGAAGTCGATTGTTACTGGCAATGAAACATGGGTCCTCTATGACAATCCTGAAACAAAGGAACAATCAAAGCAATGGATGCACACACCTTCCCCAAGCAAGCCAAAAAAGTTTAAACATTCACTGACAAAAAGAAAAACAATGGCCACTGTGTTTTGGGACCATAAAGGAGTGCTGCTGGTGGACTTTATGGAGCAAGCTATGATGATAACCAAGGAAGTTTATTGTGAAACTTTACATCGTCTCCGCAGAGCCATTCAAAACAAACGCAGAGGGATACTTTCGTCTGGCATTGTTTTGATCCATGACAACGCCCGACCACACAGTGCCAACATGACAAAAGACCTCCTCAAAAAGTTTAAATGGGAAGTTTTTGAACATCCACTGTACAGCCCGGACCTAGCACCAAGTGATTATCACCTGTTCCGAGAAATGAAGTCATGGTTAGGTGGGCAGCACTTCACTACTAACGAAGAACTTCAGGACGCCGTCAAGACTTACCTGTCCTCACTGGCGGTAACATTCTTCGAGGAAGGCATTGAAAAGCTTGTGTTATGGTATGACAAGTGCCTCAATCGTTTTGGCGATTATGTAGAAAACTAAGTTAAGACTTTACTGTACTTTTGATAATAAAATTATTATTTTCTGTACATTTTTCTTTTATTTACAGCCAATTGGAGGTTGAAAAAAAACAGCCCTCGTATGTTATGGTTATTATGTTTCCTACTTTATATTTTTATAAGTATGCAGTAGAAGTTCAACAGCAGTAGGAATCTTTGTTCTGTAAGAATCAAGGTTGTTTTACACTTCATACAATATTCTTACTCCTGACATTAGGAGAATAAATACTTTACTTTTACTTTAGACAGCTTACTATAGTACATCATTTTATACAACAGGCATTGGAAATATTTGTAACTTGATTTGCATTCTAGGCATTGGAGTACAAAGTAAAATAAAACCTACCTTTTGTTAATAAATCAGTGCATAGTTTCCATGTTCATCTCATGTCTACAGCAAAGAAATTTATTCAAGAGATTTCATTTTATGTATGGCCATCTGTACACTGTTTCAGTCAGTATGTTCAAGCTAATCTTGAAAACCACTGTAGAGATTTTGATACGGTTTTTACTAATAGACAGATTGATTTATGAGGAAGTTTTGTGGAGGCACAAGACATGTGTAAGGCTGCCTGACTGCAGCACAGGCAAGCGCAAGCTACTGCTGCTGGGCGACAGGTGCAAACTATCACCAATTTCCATGTTTTCAGTAGTGTGTAGTAAGCTCAGTATGGTTGCCTTGTCCCACAGTCACAGAGTCCATCAGCTGCCGCTCCTCTCCAAGTCTGTCTTGTTCATTTCATGGGAGGATCAGATCATCAAAAACACTGAAAAAAGAACTCGAGGAGGAACTGTTCTAATTGTTCAGCACATTTGTGGAATCTAGCATGTTGTGTGTGTGAACTTAAGACTTCTACCAATATACTGCACTTTGTAAAATTGTAAGATTCTTTTGGGCACTCAACAGTGTGTTTACATTTACCAAGTGAGCACCACAAACTGTTTTGTTGCTATGGAGACTTGTGAGTTCTTTGAATGAAGTCTCTAAAAACACAGAAGTAAATACAGTGATGATGCCTGCACCAGCAATGCAATACTAACAAATGACTCAGTAAAGAGCACTGCTATCCCAAAATCATTGTATTTTATTATAATTTAATTTTAACAGTTTTCAATGGCATTTCTTTGCATTCTTTTTATCATGGGGACAATGTAACTTCTTTTAGTAAAGACCTTTGTGTGTTCATTTTCTTCACTAATGATACATGTTTTTTATAAAATATACTTCATTGTGGTTCTGTCAATTACTTAGTCATACAAGGGCTGGAACTGTAATAGTGGCAACTATTTGTTTTCAGCTCGTACAAAATAGATACACGTTTCAAAGTTTTACTGACCTTCAAAATAGTCACCAGCATTGTTTACAACCCGTTGCCAGTGATGTGGAAGTTACAGGTTTCTCTTAGCAGTTTTGTTAACAGTTCGAGTGGTGTGGTCTATTGCCCGACGAATTTGTAGCAGTTTTGAAGTGAATGCCGTGAAGTGTTTCCTTTAGTTTAGAAATTGAGTTGAACTTGAAAGGGCTAAAGTCAGGGGGTGCAGTAGGTGGTATAGCACTTAGCAGCCCCATCAGTCAAACAAGTCAGTAACAGCTTGAAATGTACATGCTTGAGAATTGTCCTGCAAAATTATGGTCAGTTGTTGTTGTTGTGGTCTTCAGTCCTGAGACTGGTTTGATACAGCTCTCCATGCTACTCTATCCTGTGCAAGCTTCTTCATCTCCCAGTATCTACTGCAGCCTACATCCTTCTGAATCTGCTTAGTGTATTCATCTCTTGGTCTCCCTCTACGATTTTTACCCTCCACGCTGCCCTCCAATACTAAATTGGTGATCCCTCGATGTCTCAGAAATGTCCTACCAACCGATCCCTTCTTCTAGTCAAGTTGTGCCACAAGCTCCTCTTCTCCCCAATTCTATTCAATACCTCCCCATTAGTTATGTGATCTACCCATCTAATCTTCAGCATTCTTCTGTAGCACCACATTTCAAAAGCTTTTATTCTGTTCTTGTCCAAACTATTTATCGTCCACGTTTCACTTCCGTACATGGCTAAACTGCATACAAATACTTTCAGAAACGACTTCCTGACATTTAAATCTATACTCGATGTTAACAAATTTTTCTTCTTCAGAAACGCTTTCCTTCCCATTGCCAGTGTACATTTTATATCCTCTCTACTTCGACCATCATCAGTTATTTTGCTCCCCAAATAGCAAAACTCCTTTACTACTTTAAGTGTCTCATTTCCTAATCTAATTCCCTTAGCATCACCCGGCTTAATTCGATTACATTCCATTATCCTCGTTTTGCTTTTGTTGATGTTCATCTTATACTCTCTTTTCAAGACACTGTCCATTCCGTTCAACTGCTCTTCCAAGTCCTTTGCTGTCTCTGACAGAATTACAATGTCATTGGCGAACCTCAAAGTTTTTATTTCTTCTCCATGGATTTTAATACCTACTCCGAACTTTTCTTTTGTTTTCTTTATTGCTTGCTCAATATACAGATTGAATAACATCGGGGATAGGCTACAACCCTTCCCAACAACTGCTTCCCTTTCATACCCCTTGACTCTTATAACTGCCATCTGCTTTCTGTACAAATTGTAAATAGCCTTTCGCTCCCTGTATTTTACCCCTGCCACGTTCAGAATTTGAAAGAGAGTATTCCAATCAACATTGTCAAAAGCTTTCTCTAAGTCTACAAATGCTAGAAATGAAGGTTTGTCTTTCCTTAATCTTTCTTCTAAGATAAGTCGTAGGGTCAGTATTCCCTCACGTGTTCCAGCATTTCTACGGAATCCAAATTGATCTTCCCCGAAGTTGGCTTCTATCAGTTTTTCCATTCGTCTGTAAAGAAGTTGTGTTAGTATTTTGCAGCTGTGACTTATTAAACTGATAGTTCAGTAATTTTCACATCTGTCAACACCTGCTTGCTTTGGGATTGGAATTATTATATTCTTCTTGAAGTCTGAGGGTATTTCGCCTGTCTCATACATCTTGCTCACCAGATCATAGAGTTTTGTAAGGACTGGCTCTCCCAAGGCTTGTCAGTAGTTCTAATGGGATGTTGTCTACTCCCGGGGCCTTGTTTCGACTCAGGTCTTTCAGTGCTCTGTCAAACTCTTCACGCAGTATCACATCTCCCAATTCATCTTCATCTACATCCTCTTCAATTTCCATAATATTGTCCTCAAGTACATTGCCCTTGTATAGACCCTCTATACACTCCTTTCACCTTTCTGCTTTCCCTTCTTTGCTTAGAACTGGGTTTCCATCAAAGCTCCTGATATTCATGCAAGTGCTTCTCCTTTCTCCAAAGGTCTCTTTAATTTTCCTGTAGGCAGTATCTATCTTACCCCTAGTAAGATAAGACTCTACATCCTTACATTTGTCCTCTAGCCATCCCTGCTTAGCCATTTTGCACTTCCTGTTGACATAATTTTTGAGACGTTTGTATTCAGGTCCTGCAGAAAGTGTCATCACTTCTGTCTATATGCTGTTCATTTTGGGAACACAATCTGTGACCAGCTCATGATAGTTGTTCGTTATAAACCAAATATAACTTTGTTTAGATGTTTCTGTTGTTGTGCTTAATTGCGGCAGGTTCTCGACCCGGTATGTTTGTGTTGTCAACAAATGTTACGTTTGTCTTTTCACTGTCAACACCCCATAGTCTGTTACTAAACATCCTGTGGAATGTAACATTTAGCTGAATATGGTGTGACGCCACTCATCATTTTGATCTTCACTTAAAACACAGATATGGGAACTACTCTCTCTCTCATAACGGTTGTTTATTCAGACTTAAATTTTCATTTGCTCTTTGTTTTGTTCTGTTTTGATATTAATTTCTTTAAGTTTGAAATATTGATTAGCAACAGTTACAGGATAATACTGCTGCGGAGCATGAAAGTAAGCTGTATCCTTCCCTACTATTCATTTCCTGTGCTCAGTCTCTCTCCTTCAGAATTTCTATGGTTATGCTTCTTTTCTCGTCTCCAACATCTTTATCCTGATAAAGAAGTTCTAGAAAATGATGAAAGTTAAAGATTCAATTGTGTTTTCAGTTTTTGTACCTGTCAGTTCATCTCTAGTTGCTTCTCTTTTTATAGTTGTGGTGCGAAACTATCTTTATCAAAAATATTTTCAGGACAGTATTTAATGCTTTGTTCAGCTATTGTATTTTGGTCATGTGATGTCTTGCTGAAATAGATTCAAATGCTGCAGAATTTGTTGGACAGTAAACACATGGAACAAGTCTAAAATATTATAACTAGTTCTTTAAATGTATTTTAACATCACAACGAAAGTCATTTCTGTCATTCAACACAAATTTTCATGGGATGTCCCACACTCATCATGGAGACTGTCTGCAGTTCCATGTACAGTGCTGTGTGTATGCATCAGTAGCTGCTTTCTTTCAGTTTGTTTGACTTCAGTTATGACAGATCCACTCACTTCTCACTTTCCATGACTGCAGAGAAAACTTCATTGTTTTAAAAGGAAAAGAAATGAATGTTTAACAACTATTTAATGTGATCTCAAAAGTTTTCTTGATGTGATTGATGAAATAAAAGTTTCATAAAATGGAAACAACAAATTGGCTGAATACCCAGAAGCACTCCATGAACTATTGAATGCATTCTAAATAGGCTGTGAACAGTTTGAGGGTTTAATGAGAAAGGTTAATGTGTATTAAGAGACAATGTGTATTTCTTCAGAAAAATGACAGCATTCTGCAAGAAAACATTCTCCAATAATTTTACACATTTCATTTTCACTATTTTACTGTAAAATTATCTTACATTGTCTACGATACAGGTCTTATGTATTTCACTTTAGAAACATGCATAAATTATATTTTCTACTTTTTTCCACTCAGTCGTCCCATTCTTTAATACAAAGTTGTAAAGATACATACATGAAGTCGTATACTTATGCCCAGTGAATATTGAAATCAGTAAAAAATATAAAACAAAATAAAATAATTAAATCTATCACTCTGGAAAGGATTGCCTATTGATATCTATTTTAGTAGGTATTTTATGAAACTTCTGTGAAATGGAGCATGTTGCTTTAATCAAATAATACAAGAAATAATGCACAGATAGACAGAAATCTAACCTGATGCATATTCACAATCTCTTCTCTGACAAACATGAAATTCATTCAGCTTTTTAGACAATAAGTGTATTGTTTTGTATGTACAAAGTTGTTATAAATTGCTTAACTTCATCACATGTATGGATTTCTATTTTTCACCTCCACTGAATATGCCAGTCACAATTAAGAAAAGCTGTCTCTGGACTTCAGGAAGTATGTTTACAAATCTGATCCAATCATAAATATAACTCATTCACATACTTCTCTTTATTCTTGAGGAGGAACATGTTAGATAATAGGTGTGGGTGCTCAGCATAAGCTCAGTAGCTTTTTAAGAAATCTAAGATTCTTTTACATCATGTAATGCTCACAGATGAAATTCGCTTTGAAAGGTAGTCCTGGTGATGACGCTGGCAGAATGCAGCTATTCTTTTGCAAGCTTTCTCCATTTGTTCTTTTGGAACTGTCAGCACGAGACGCATGTAGTTTGGGTAATTGAAACACTGTCAAAACACAGTTACAAGCAGGCATCAAAATAAGTAATATTACAAATAATGAAAAACAATTATAAGCAGGCATCAAAATAAGTAATATCACAAATAACGAAAGAGACTTCTTTTGTGCTGTTCATGTACAAATGGAACGCAATATGTTATCTTATATAAAGTGTAAATTTAGTTTATTGGTGCTTTTACACTTAGAAAGCAATGGCAAAGTATATAGTCAGAATACAGAAAAACAGCAATTTCCATTCTACAACCAATACAAAAATGAAACTGTTTGTCAACCTTTCATACTTTAAGCTGCCTCTTCTAAGAGTGCATGTGAAAACTCACCTGACTTGGTAAGCAGAACACTGATTCTTCACCAACAAGTCTTTCAACAAAATCAAGGTCTGAAGAAAATTCTGGAAATAATGTTATCGTTATTCCTACCTGAAAAACAGAAATTTCAGTATCAGTAGGTATAAAATGTACATAAAGTGTCACCTAAACTGGAATGTGTCCTACATTTTATTGTAAAATTCACATATTGAAGTATAAGCTAAACTTAAAATAAATTGATTACGAGGGCTGCTCTAAAAGTATCAAAGCTTATTTTTTATCGGTGAAACCAACAATGGTATCAAGGTGCATGCATGCTCTCTATGTTTTTAGGCATATGTAGTGTGTGTGGACCTGATTTTTTTTTCACAACTCTGAGAACAGTCAGCCACTGACAAAAGTACACGTTACTGTTAGTCGTAGGATTTTGTGTTTTGGGCAAAATGATAGAAAAAGTGGAACAATGTTATTGAATGAAATTTTGTTTTAAGCTTGGCAATGCTCAAGTTGAAACAATCTCCAAAGTTGAACAAGTGTTTGGGGACAAAGCAATAGATACCACATGGATAAAGGAGTGATACAACCACTTCAGATATGGCCGCTCACCAGTGAAGAGTGAAGCATGTTCAGGGAGGCCCTCATCATTCACAACTGAGGTGGTTAATTATCACATAAGGACCCCGGTGATGCAAGATAGGCAGATTGTGATCAGAGAACTTACAGACGAGGTTGAAATTAATACTGTATCCATTCATTCCATCTTAATGGAACATTTGGACCTCAGGAAGATCTCAGCAAAATTTTTGCTGAAGTTGCAAACAACTGAGCAGCACCAACTTCGGAGATTGCACATGACATGCTGGATACTATGAACAGTAATCCCAACTTCCTTAAACAGTGACAATTGGTGGTGTGTCCTGGGTTTGTGTGTACAAGCCAGAAACAAAATTCCAGTCACCACAATGGGAGCATCTGTCATCCCCGAGACCCAAAAAAAATGAGTCACGTCCATAGCAATGTGAAAGTCAGGCTGACCATCTTTCTTAACTCCAATAGCATAGTACATCATGAGTATTCCCAAGAAGGCACTAATGTCAATAAGGAGTACTACCAAGAGGTTCTGCATTGCCTTGATGAAGCAGTGAGACATAAACAGCTGGAAGTGGTCAGTGGGCAGTTGGCACCTTAACCACAATAAGGCACCCACTCATTGTACTGAATTAATTCAGAGCTTTTTGGCCAAACATGGCATGGCTGTGGTCTGTCACCCTCTCTATTCCCCTGATCTACAACCAAACTAAACCGAAAAAGACCTTGAAAGGGACCAAATTTAAAAAGAAGGAAGACATTATGCAAAATTCAACAGAGTAGGTGTGCACCATATCAAAAGAGACTTTCCAGCGATGCTTCCAGCAGTGGCAATAGTGTTGGAAGAAGTGCATAGAAGCTGAAGGGGACTACTTTGAAGGTGACTAGTGTCGTACAATTGTATCTGAATAAAAATTGATTTTTTAAATAAAAGTCGGATACTTTTTGAACAGCCCTCTTATATGCATACAATAGTACGTCTAGTACGATGGTGTACTGGAGAGCAATCTATGAATTTTCATTCTGTGAGCCGGCCACTGTGGCCGAGCGGTTCTAGGTGCTTCAGTCCGGAACTGCGCGATTGCTACGGTCGCAGGTTCGAATCCTGCCTCAGGCATGGATGTGTGTGATGTCCTTAGGTTAGTTAGGTTTAAATAGTTCTAAGTTCTAGGGGACTGATGACCTCAGATGTTAAGCTCAGAGCCATTTGAACCATTTTTTCACTCTGTGTAGCTGGTGGTACCTGTTTCAGGATGTACTTCAAACCTCTCCCCAAATGGAAAGAAGGGCACCTATCCCATTCATTAACTAATACTTATCTATTTTTATACATTGGAGTTATATGGCATAATGTTCTGGATCAACTCTTCATTGTGGGAGAAAATACATATTGCTCAGAAAAGAGCAACAAAGATGACATGGGGTATTCATCCTTGGATCTCTTCACAGAGCTGAGCATGCAGACAATAGTCTTATAGTGAGTGTAATTATTTCATTATGAAGTTGATTGATAACAGTCAGAGTTTTAAACAGTAACATAAATATAATAGTGGAAGGGAAAAAATGTGTACTATCCATTACTCAGCCTTTGCATACTGTCAAAAGGAATAAAGTCATAAGCCATTGATGATATGCCGAGTAGACTGAAGAGAGTAACATAAGAACTCAAGTTGAAGTTGCATCTGTTTGACAGAAGATTCCGTAACAGGGCATGTAATCATGGAAGCATTCGAAAGAAGTACATTTGCCCTGACAACATATTGGCATATTTCACAGAATAATGGGTTATCATAGATATGATCCATGGAACAAGAAACACACTAAAGTAAATGTAGTTGTGGAGTTCAGCAGTAAACGGTATATGTGTGAATAACTGTTGAATCACAATACATATAGACTCCATGTATAGTAACCCTATGAACTAAATGCTTTACTGTCCGAGTTAAAAAACTATCAGACCAAAATACATTGTTATTGCTTAGAAAGTAAGTTCTAATGCGAGCAACAACAAAATTTTCGTGTACACATCGTGTGTGGTTTCCTTTTCCAGGTGGAGATAACATTACTTTGTCGATCCCTGATCATACTCCCAACATTCACAATTCAGCTGAGCTATAAATCTGTTTGTTTTGACTTTGCCATTTTTCATGTACGGTTGTTGTATATGTGCCACTCTCAGCTGTTGTGTATCATTTTTGTGAAAGATATTAGCAGATTCAAACTGAAAATTGTGTATGTCTCTGAATTTATGTAAAGATAATGTCTTTCCTTTTGTATGAAGATTTATTTCTTTGCCAGATAAAAGGTTTTAGGCTTTTTAAAACAATGAAACTCCCTTTTGGTTCAAAATGTGTAACATTTGAGTTGCTCAAGAAGTAGTTTTTTCCTTCTTGGGAAGTATAAAAATTATTTTGCAAATACTAACACTATTGTTTGAGCTGTATTTTAAGGAAGTTCCTGTTCCATTCAAAATGCTACAGTCAACACATATTTCATAATTTTTATAATGGTTTAAAAATATTAATTTATTATTCACTCCCTCAAACATAACTGTGTTCCATATACCCGAGAACAAAGTGGAATCTTCAGGGATATATTATAAGAAAAGCAGTAAACAGCAAGTAGAAACGCAGTGTAATGTACAGGGAAGAAACACACACACACACACACACACACACACACACACAGGGGTGAGAGAAAAGGGGGGGGGGGATTTTCTGTTAATGATGAACAGAAAGATTAAGAAAAGATGTGCAAGTAGAGTAGCAAAGTAAAAGGATAAATTACTGGCACAAGCATAGTACTTTAAATCTATTCACCTTGGTGTTAATACCAACATTTGTAAATTTCTTCAACTAGCCTTTAATAACTAAATACATGCTTTGCTTATATAACACTATGTTTCTGGAAACTTAAAAGAAATGTTGATTTTCCATCAGGTAGTACTGTTCTACACTTTTTATTATTCAGCATTGCATCATTTCCAACAGTAAAATCCCTACTTGGATTAAAGATCATAACCACTGATAACCTTTTTTTCAACTGAACTACATTCAGTTGTTTATATGTAAAAGCATGAATGGTGTATTTTACCATTGTGGCCAAATAGCAGCAATAAGTATGCTGAGAAATTAAATTAACAGAAAAAAATACTGCATAAGTGAATAATAACCATTGACCCCATCACATTATCTAGAGAAAATGTTGGGATAGAACACTAGGAGGATATTTACAAAGTAAATAGTGTACATTAATATTTAACTCTAACATACTCCTGTAGCACCTTAAATCATCTACAACAAATATGGATAAAATTAAATATAAGTGAGGACAGGGAATAGATAACATCTGTGTTTAACTTGTCTTGGGCCAGGGGCAAAAAACTCTAATAATTCAGTGCAGAAACTATAACCGAGAGCTGAAACTCTTTCATCGTAGGTATTGTAAACTCTGCCAATCTGTTATCAAAAAAGGAAAACAGACATACTATGTTCAAATAATTATCAGAGGATAAAGTGAAAACAATTCAGACTTTTATTTAACAAGAAACAAATAAATCAGTTGAGTGAATGAAACTGAGCTCACAAAAATGTGGCATAAGTGAGGACAAATTGGTATCAGTGGCCACTAAATGCCTTCTTCTGAATATGGCGATGTCTTTAGCAGAGTTGTAAAACTTATGCTTACATGAGGGGACCACCCTTGAACCATCTTTCTAATCAGTTATGAACGTAAGGCATATTTTGTGACAGACTTGAATGTGCTGTAAGGACATCCATCTATAAAAACAGAAAAAAAGCAAATCATCTCTAACCATAGATCCTGTACACTCCTTCCAGTCTCTTCGAAACTTTTGTGTGGATGGTCTATAACAGAATACTGACTAATTTTTCTACCAGAGCTGATGAATTACTGAGAATAAGCTAAGAAGTTTTATTTTAAAAAAGGATTTTGTATGGAGAAACCCATGTATGATCTACAATGTGTTCACAAAGCTAAACAACAAACACTATCCTGTTGCTTCCAGAATGAATTTTCACTCTGCAGCAGAGTGTGCACTGATGTGAAACTTCCTGGCATATTAAAACTGTGTGCCACACTGAGACTTGAACTTGGGACCTCTGCCTTTGACAGGCAAAAGCTGTACCAGATGAGCTACGCAAGCATGACCCACGAACCTTCCTCCAAGTTTTATACCTGCCAGTACCACGCCTCTTACCTTCTAAACTTCATAGAAGTTCTCCTCCAAAACTTGCTGTACTAGCACTCCTGGAAGAAAGGGTACTGCAGAGACATGGCTTAGTTCTGGCCTGGGGAATGCTTCCAGAATTAATTTTAGTCTGCAGCAGAATGTGCGCTGATATGAAACTTCCTAGCAGATTAAAATTTGCTGCACTAGCACTCCTGGAAGAAAGGATGTTGGGAAGCCTAACAAGTTTTGCACAAGAACTTCGATGAAGTTTGGAGGGTAGGAGACAAGGTAGTGACAGAAGTAAAGCTGTGGGTCATTCTTGGGTAGCAGAGTAAAATTTCATTCTGGAAACATCCCCCAGGCTGTGCCTAAGCCATGTCTTCACTATATCCTTTCTTTCAGGACTGCTACTTCAGCAAGTTTTGCAGAACTTGTGTGAAATTTGGAAGGCAGGAGACTAGGTAGTGACAGAAGTAAAGCTGTGACAACAGATTGTGGATTGTGCTTGGGTAGCTCAGTTGGTAGAGCACTTGCCCACAAAAGGCAAAGGCCCTGAATTTGACTGTTGGTCTGGCACACACTTTTAATCTGCCGGAAAGTTTCATATCCTGTTGCTATTTTCTCTGATTTTGCCAGGCCTTTGATTGTGTAGCTCATAAATTGTTTCCCCATTGTTTGATGGGATGCAGAAGATCTGTACCTTAGCCAGCCCATTCCGTGGATTTGACACCTGTAGACTGTTTTTCAATGAGGAAAGCTGAAAGATGTTGTCTACAAGGACATACCAACTACACCTGTTAATATGCAAAATGTATTACTGCAGGCTGCTCGGATACCTCTGCTGAAATGCTAGCAAGTGTGTAGCAGTCGTTCATTACTATACTGCCAGTGGTCATCTTGAACACAACCTGTGATGGTCAATTGTCTTGTTACTGGTCAAAATCCATATAACTAGTGGATGCACTTATGTTGTTCTTTAGTGTATGCTACCACAGGCATTGTACAAGTGTCAGTGTGGGAACTTTTCAAAACATGATATCTCATAAATGATTCGCACTAGAATTCTGCAACAAACACCACTGACATTCTAATTTATCTTACTTTTAATTTGTTGATGTCAATAGGTATTGTTCCATTTAAAAAGTGTGCTTGCACAAAAATACACTTTCTAAGTATTATTACAACCACCTGATTGGCTAACAATACAAGCCCCCGACTACCAATCCATTCTGTGAAAAACTCACATCAGCAGCACTTTCCATTTCTGCAGTATTTGTGGTCAAGTTTTAGGTGATCCACCCTGTATATGCTAAGTGTATTGCCCTGCAGTTGGGCTCAGTATTTGTCAACAATTTTTTATGTGGTCATGTTATTGGAATAACTCTTTGGGAGACAATGTTTCAGTATTTCTGGCTGAATCTGTGGTGGGATATATTTCTTTTAGTTCACTCCTGATTCATTAATGACGCTAGCTACTCTATTAGAGTATTATTGTTGTAGTGGGTGACAAAAATACTTTCCAACTCTAGTTCTGTTGGTTACAGTCATCAAACTCTGTGCTGTTTATTGTAATTTTTGATTTGTCCATTATATTAGAAAGAAGATGTGTAAACCAAGTGCACACTTCTTTCAAAAAACAAATAGAACAACAATTTCCCCATGACGACGTATTTTACCATAATATGTCACCGAGTTAAGTCAATAAGTTTATACTGTATGAGGACATAACTTGCCTAAAGAATAAATGCTAAATACTTATACATACCATCATATACATAGCACCCTGAGGCATTACTGGACGAAGGCCCTTCACTTCAGATAAAATGTCGTACGCAAGATCAGCATTGTCCTGTTAAAAAATAGAAGAAAAGCATAAGAAATAGAGTGCACTGGGTGGAGCTGTTGATAAATAGCATAACAATATGGCAAGGGAAGGGAAGGAGAGTAATATGTATTGATGTAAATGACAATGACTTTGGTGAAAGCTTGGCAGGATGAAGCCATCAGGAAACAAGAAGAACAACAGTTGTTAGAAAGGGAGTGGTTCCCTTGAGGTGGACAAAAAACAGAAGAAAAGAATGAGAATATAATATATTGTTGCCATTTTCAGGTATGATTGGTAGGATTTGCCTTCTAGCAAGAACAGAATTATATGTTGGTCTCAACCTGAATGTGTTTAATGGCACTTTAGCCATTATCACCTAACATTAATTTCTTTGTCCTTAGATTACATTTTGTATTTTCAGAAATTGTTTATCCACTTCAACAGCTGTTTGTTATAGAATAAATGTGGAATGCTGTTTTTATTTTAGTGAACCAGCTTTGTGACTTTTTAGATGGGATAGTAGTCATATTTAGTAAATGTGTTGTTATACTTTTTGTCAATTTTTTTCATCATTCCTATTCATGGTTCTAGCAGTTACTTGTTTGAAAACAGGATTTCCAGGCTCACTTTGGTACCACCGACTGCATTTGCAGAGATCATGCTATAGGATTTTGAGTAAAGGAGAAGGTTGCTTTTGTTATATGAGCATAATTTAATGTTGATTTATTCAGCAGCAAGAAAAATAGAAAAAGTAATTGAAATTATTATTTGTTTTATTTGGTTATGATTTATTTGGTATTCATAGTGATCTAGTGTTCATTTGTGCTTCATTGTCTTGTCTCCTCCACTTTTTGCTGTGATGGTTAACATACCATCAATATGACTGGACCAAGATAAGGTTGTTGGGACACAGACAAGTATCTGATTACTATGAGAAACTGAAGCAAGAGCACTGTGTGTTTTAAATAAAGATTCTGCTACTGAGTTAGTGATTCAAATGTGTAATCTTGAATCAGTATCCAACTGCTTTAAGTCATTTGCAAAAATTACTCATTGTTCTTATTATTAAAGTTACTGGTTGAGCTCAAGACTTGCTTTCCTAGGTTTACATACTTGTTTGGAATTTAAAATCCAAAAGTAATATTCATTTGTACTGAGCTATTGATTACTCAAGACAATACTCACTATTCCATTTGCCCAGTGATTTGCAAATTTATGTTAACAGAAAACGTGTAAGAAGATCATAATTGGGAACTTCAAGTTCTGCAGGGGAAAAATAAAAAATAAAAACTGCAAGTTGGAAAATAGTAGATAAATGTGTCAGAATCCACTTCTGAGGTACACCACTGAAGTTTAATCTGGTCCTGTAGTGTCATGAACACTACAGAAAAGAGGATTATGAAAAATCAAAACAGGAGTGTTACTTAATTATACCTTCATTCTTTTTGTAATAATATTTGCTGTGTCAACTCACCTGTAATACTTTTATGGTGTCTTCAAAGAATTTTTGTGGTGTGTTGCTGAGTATGGCAGGAATGGCTCCTTGTACCAGTGTGTTACCACCAATAGTTCTCTGACTGAGGCTTAGAAGAGCCTTTCGGATCTGGTGAAAGAAACATGTTTCAGTAAGAGGCAAAATATTTTCAGGAAACTGATGAAAGAATGTATGTCATGTTATTCTCAGCCACAAGTAGATCATGTGGTCAAAAGTTTCCAGACATTTGATAAATGTAAGAAGTGAAAATAACAGAATCTGGGACCTCCTCCTGCTATTGTAAGAGGGTTTGATCATAAGGAAATGTTTTCCGTTAACTTCTAATACTCTAAAAATGCATTTTGGTTGCATTCTTGCTCCAAAATTGTGAATGGCCATTGCTGGGAATTAGAGTGGATTTATCTGGCACACAACAGATGCTAATGCTGAAGATGTTTGATGAGATTCAGCTTTGAGCAGACATAAAAACCCACATTATTTTCAGAATGAATCTTTCTACCTGTAGTGTTGCTCTGAAACTTCCTGGCAAATTAAAACTATATGCCGT
The DNA here is from genome assembly GCF_023898315.1 of Schistocerca nitens. NCBI lineage: Eukaryota > Metazoa > Arthropoda > Insecta > Orthoptera > Acrididae > Schistocerca > Schistocerca nitens. The sequence continues at coordinate 510,833,952 of NC_064615.1, forward strand.
ACTGGAACCTGAAGCCAGATCCTCACCTTTTGTGGGCAGTCCTCTTTCCAAATGAGCCATCCAAGTAACTGGACTGTAAGAGAAACTTCCTTGGAGATGTGAAGCTGTGAGGGTGGGCTGTGTGTCGTGCTTGTAAATGAGTAAAAGCATTGGCCACAAAAGGCAAGGTTTTAGGTTCTAGACCCAGTCCAGCACATGACTTTGACTTTAAAGATTTTCTTCAAACTACAGTGTAATGATTCTTGTATTGGGGACAGCAGTACAGGAAAGGTCTCTTTCCAAACTATTTCCCCAGCATGGGAAGCATGCTGTGTGCAATATGCCTTCAGAACATCTGGATTTATTCTGAAATCCTAAAACAGGTCCACATTATTATGTAATGATGCCATCAAGCTTGATTGTTGCCACACAACTCAGGTAAGTACCATAAACCAGATCTCCATTAAGTGGAACCACAGTGTGAGGTAAATTAAGACAGGCCACCCCCATACATATTCAAAACAAGTATATATACTGAGGTGCAGTTTTGTAGGAACTGTAGCAGACAATGTGGTGAACTTTTTAATGAATGTAAGCAGTTTTTAGCATTTTTAGCTTTCAAATTGTGACACCAATTGTTTATGTTCTTATGGAATTATATAATTTTTTCTCATGACATTGTAAAGACCTTATGAAGAGAACTTCAACAGCATGGTATGTATAAGTCATGACCAAATAGTAACAAGGTAACAGAGTGCTAACACTATTCTACTATTAGGAAAAGACATCTGTCCTGTTATGTCAACTGTTAGCAGACATATGACTTAGATACAGTACAAGTGTTCGTTGTGACTATTATATCAGATGCTCAAAATATTGACACTGAGTACTGATACATAATATAAAGCCATTCCTGCAGACTATACAGCTCACTGAATTTCATCTGAACTTATCACAGGACAAGCCCACGTTATATGGCATTTCATATCTTCAGCAGTTGTTAGTGTTTCCTTGCAGACCTCTTGCTTTAATTTTCCCCACAATCCAGATGTGCCAGTTAAGCATGCATGCCATTTTGTGTTTCCCAAATGACCAATCCAACAATTTCCAAATATTCTGTGAAGGAATTTTGTCATTATCTGTGTGGAATGAGAAGGTTATTTGTCATTTTGGTACCACATTAATTGCTTTAATTCCAGTCAGTTGTCTTCCAGTAACCACAGCAGCATTTGTGTTTTGTACTGTAGATCCATGTGGCTATTTAGAGTTTCATCAATAAAACAGGGACCAATGATGTGATTCCCGAAAAACTTGCACCATATGCTCACAGACTAAGGTCACTGCATATTCAATTCTCTCTGTCAACATGTATTTTACTGGCCAGTAGGCCATATTATTAAGATTTATTTATAAACAATGCTTCATAATCAAGATCTTGCATAGAAAAACAGCATCCCTTTGCATTTTTTGTACATGTCATTCAGAGTCATTGTCATCAAGCAGTTGATGGAGCAAAATGTGGAAATGATAAATGCATTTGAATGTAGTATTTGCAGAACAGTTCTTTGGCTGATGCCTCTTGCACATTCAAGCTGTCTCGTAGTGACATGTGAATTGTGTGTTACTTCTGCTACAAAATTAGTTACTTGCATCTCATCAGTTTCTGTTTCTTGTGGCACATTTTATTCTTCACACCTTGAGTTTCTTGAATTTTTTATAATGTTTGCAAAACAGATCATTAGGATGTGGCACAATCAGGATACTTTCCAGCATACAACTGTACCACTGCTGTAACAGTCCGGCAACATTCGCCATACACAAAAACCTTATCAAATTTTTTGACCATTGTATACATTGTGAAAGTCTGAATAGCTTCATAAGCAAGTTGTGTGATTGCTGCAACAGCAGAGATTAAGATGATGGGCTTCAGGCTCACAGATAAACACACAAACTATACTTAAGTTATGTATTTCCTCACATTTAGTACATCAGGGAAGATTTTTATGGGACTTCTACCCCTAAAGGCTGGGCATTGGTTTTCAATGCTTTTATACTGTTATTGTTTGATCAACCTCCACACATTATGGTGCTGAAGTCTTCATCGGACGCTCTTTTCAATATAACACAAAAAATGTACTTCCAAAAAGTGTTGAAATTTAGTTGTATATGCTATAAAATTTGTCACATTGGCTGCTGTAACTTAGATGAAGAGAAAGAGAAACTGTATACAGATACTGAATGAATAACTCAGTATGCAAAAGGAGATGATAATCTAATAATCACTGGGGACTGGAACGTGGTAGTAGGGGAAGGAATACAAGAAAGAGTTATGAGAGAATATGGACATGATAGTTGGAATGAGAGAGGAGAAAGACAGACTGAGTTCTGCAATAAATTTCAGCTAATAGTAGCAAATATGCTGTTCAAAGGTCAGAGAGAAGGAGGTATACTTCTAAAAGGCCTGAAATAGGGGAAGATTTCAGCTAAATTACATCATGGTCAGACAGAGATTCTGAAATCAGATATTGGACTATAACACATAGCCAGGAGCAGGTGTAGTCTCAGATCGTAGGCTGAAGTTTAAGACACTCTTCCAGAAAAATCAGTGTGCAAAGAATTGTGATACTAAAGTACTGATTAACAATGAGATGCATTTGAAGTTCTCTGAGGCTATAGATACTGCAATAATGGGGAATATATTAGGCAGTTCAATTGAAGAGGAATGGACATCTCTAAAATCGACAATCACAGAAGTTGGACAGACATACCTAGGTACACAGGAGGTAACACTGACAAAATCTTTGGTAACAGAAGAAATACTTCAATTGATGGATGAAAGAAGACAGTACAAAAATGTTCAGGGAAATTCAACAATACAAAACTATAAATATTTTTGGAATAAAATAAAAAGGAAGTGCAGGCAAGTAAATGTGAAATGATGGCAGGAAAAATGTGTAGAAATTGAAAAAAAAAAATGGTCATTGGAAGGTCTGATTCATGATATACAAAAGTCAAAATTACCTCCTGTGAAATTAAAAAAAGGGTATCAAAATTAAGAGTGTTGTCAGAATTTCGCTATTAAGTACACAGGAGAGAATTTAAGTTGGAAAGAGGATAATTAAAGGCCTCTATGAACGGAAAGAGTTTTAAGAAATATGAGTCCAGTATGGGAGAAATGGGGGATCCAGTATTAGAGTCAAAGCTGAACAGAGCTTTGAAAGACTTGCGATCAGATAAAGTAGAAGGAATAGATAACATTCATTAAGTATTTTTGAGATCGTTGGAGGAAGTTGTAACCAAGTGACAATTCAACTAGTATGTAGAATCAATGAATCTGGAGACATACGATCAGATTTTCAGAAAAAAATTGTGCTCACAATCCTGAAGATAGCAAGGGAAGAGAAGTGCGAGAATTATCACACAATCAGCTTAACAGCCGATTCATCTGAGTTAAAATGTGTGTTGAGACATTCAGGTATTACTTCCGTGGTACTAGGAGGAGCTGTAGAGAGTAAAAACTGTAGTATAATGACCATATATGGGAATATTAGTGTGACCCTGAGCAGGGTATTGCAGCAGCACTGACGATGGGCCAGTGCGTGGTGTTGTTACTGTAACAATTCAACAAGGCCAGTGCAATGGTGTGAGGCAGATTAGCTTTCTGAAATAGTGAACTCAGTGGTACTGCAGTGACTGGTGCAGCAAGGGGCAAGGCAGATATCCAAATTGACCGTGGCAGTAGTGTTTCAAGATACATGCCTGATAGTGATGCAAATGCACAAGAAGCGCACCAGTGCTCACTGTAAGCATTGGTCAATTTTGTAATAGAATTATTCTGGGTCTCTCAGCCCAACCAGGACAATGGGGTTGTGCCAGAGAGAATGCCATGTAGACCTGGCCAACAGAGGCCGCCAGTCCAGAGGTTAGCAGTTCGGGGCCATGGCAGAGCAACAGTTCTGTGCACTAAGTCTCTTCCTGGACGTAGTACCATAGTGTATTTGGCCACATCGGGTCATCTCCAGCTGCCTGCGCCAGTGGGCAGTGGGTTGCTTGCTGTGCAGGCCAGCTGCCATCTGCCACTGTCAGAAGGGCACCTCAGTGCAGTGGGCAACCCCCCCCCCCCCCCCCCCCATTGTCATCGGACAGTGCTAGGAACTGTAGCAGCCGCAGCAGCACTGAGTTTGCACACTGCTGGCATGGCGTTCATGCACCTGGCTTACATAATGGGACCACTGGCGTGGTGTAATACCATGTCGGCAACAAGAGGTGTGTAGGCAGCCAACCCAGCAGAATTCAGCAGCCAGCCAGCCACTGACCCATTGTATAAAGCAGCATAATTGTGTCAATAAAAGAAATTATTACATTTGCAGCTGCCTTTCTCTGGAGCCACCTGGCCCCCACCTCCCTTCCACCACCTGTTTGCACCATCCTGGCTCATAGCCACACCAGTCCGCACCAGGGAGTACTATAGTTTGGTGACAGAAATTGGGGCATCATCTTTACACACTACAGCATCTGGACCATAACCTACAGTTGCAACATGGTGCAGTGTGTAATGAACTATTTTGTTACATTTTGGAGGGCGTAATAGACGTGCAAGTGAGGCATGACTGTCATTTTAGCTTGAAGGTCACCTCGTTTAGGCCAGAGGAGCTGATTGATTTACCTGAATTTAAAGGTAATGGTAGAGAGCAGTATTTGGTGACTGAGATGTACCCAGTGTAACTTACTTGGGCATTCAGTGCCATGAACCGAGTCAGTGCCTTTAACCTGCCATCGATATGGTCACATTGCAAGGCAGTGTAGAAAGTGTAGATGACTCATGCATTTCATAAAGACTAGCTTGTAGTGATCTTTTGGAATTTTGTTGTTATATTATTATGTATAATGGAGAGAGAGAAAGTCACGGTGACAGAGTTAGAGATGAAAGGTGTGTCAGAGTCAGAAGTAGTACAGATATTTTTAGGAGAGGTAGTGCAGCCAGCAGCAGAATATGTGCAGCTACAGGGGCAGGTGTCAGATGAATATGAACAGTTAGCAGTATTCCAGGTACTGTAGCATGAGGAGGATCCATCTGTCAAAGGACTGATTGTTCCCTTTTTTGGAAAATCATCTGAAGATGTACAATTGTTCTTGGAGGACCATAAAACATCAGCAGAAATGAGTGGTTGGACAGATAGCCAATTGTTGCAGGTAGAAAAATTGCAACTAGTGGAAAAACAAAAACATACATAGGTATATGGAAGCATTCTTTGAAGAAACAAGCTTTAAACAATTGGAAAAGGACTTTTCCAAAGGTATAATAAATAGAATAATGCAAGGCATTTTCAGGAACAGTTGATCACTATTTGAAGAGGTGTGAGGAAACTGTAGAAAATTTTGTGGGTAGGATAAGGAAATGTGGAACACATATGTAAGTTAGGGCAGAGTGATGCAGTAAACACAGCTTTGTTGCAAGAATCTGAGCAAAGGGCTTTTTCTGATGGGATTACTGTTGAACATGTCAAGGAGGGTGCGTACAGGGTCATCATAGGGTCTGTATTCTGCTATTAGGTTAGTGAAGAAGTGCAAGGAGTGACGTTTTTAAGGCAGGAGAATGTCACAGTCATCACCCATTGATGGGCACCGAAGGTGGTTTTCAATGCAGGGGAAATGCGGAATGAGGTGAGAAGGTTGGAAGAAACATTTGGCAAAGTGCCAAGAGCATGGGAATGCTCAAGGAAGCTTCAGGGGTGTGTGATAAACTGCAAAGATCCTACAAGCAACTACAATAACAAATGAGACAGTAGTGGAAATTGTGCCACATACATGGGGAAGAGTGGTTGGATACTGGAGGTAAAATTTTGAAACCAGTGTTTTGAATGCCACACGAGGATGATATCAGGGAATTAAACAAAATTATGGAATCAGTAAAAAATTGGCAGAGTAAAGTAAGTTATCAGAAGAATGGTAATGAATCTGGAGAGTGAAATACTTAACAACACACTCTTGTTACAGAAACTAACTGGTAAAGTAATGGATTATGCTAGAGGGTCAGAGGATGTGATGTTTGTGAGTGCTGCAAGCACAGGAAGAAGTACTGGACAAGGTAATTGTAATGACAAGGCTGTTACAAGTGTTAGCGGATAGCATATGAGATGCACAAGCGGTAATGTCAAACTTGCAAGAAACCATACATCATGTGTTGCATGGACAACTGAGTGCTAAATTTTGTCACCTGAACAGTACTTGTCAGGATTACAGAAAGCATGGAGTGAGCTACCACCTACCCTTCTACAACCACATAGTGTGGGTTCAAGTGCAATCTGAGCACAATTGTATATTGAAATTCAATTCACAGCAACAGGAAGTGCTACGCCATTCGCACGTACCCAACGAAGGGGGTTGGGGGGTGCGAAATTCATGCAGATGAAGATCCACAGAGTATTGTTAATTTCAGGAGCTGGTAGCAAATATGCAGTAATGACAGTGGAGGAGTTGCAACAATGCAAAGAGGGGAGAGTACTGTGTGTCCAACCAGGGCAATAAAAACCAGTCAGAGCACATGCACAGTAGAACTGTTCTCAGCACACAGAAGGGGCTAGAATGTTTGTAGGGTAGTGTGGAACGTAGAATGCATTTCCAGCAAGCAGGTTTTTATTGGATTTATTCCACTTATGTTGACTTGGCAATAGTGGCAAATTGTTACAAGCAGGGGAAGTTCATGGAGGTGACAGACTGAACTGAAGAGAAGCGGGTTATTGATAAAAGAGACTACAAGTGACATAATGGGGCCAACCTTCCATCTAACAGCTATGATTATGGGGAATCAGACAAGTGAACATCTCACAAACACAGTTATACTGGCCAGATGAACCTTTGAAGTTAATGCCAGCACCAAATATAACATTTCTAAATGAAACTCTAGAATTTGACCTAATCCATTCCCTGGAATGCTTCACTGCTGTATGATAATGGTGCATTTCAGCTGAGGAGTTAACACAGCACATTGAGCAGTTCAGAGAAGAAGAGCAATGCATAACAGTGATGTGTATTGCAATACCAACTGCCACCATAGCTCTAAGTGTGCTGTAAGTAGCTTTTAATTTTTTGAGCAACAGACTGGGTTGCATTTCAGCTGAGGAGTTAACACAGCACATTGAGCAGTTCAGAGAAGAAGAACAATACATAACAGTCATGTGTATTGCAATACCAACTGCCACCATAGCTCTAAGTCTGCTGTAAGTAGCTTTTATTTTTTTGAGCAACAGAGTCAGTTGTCAGCATAAACTACCAATAGTCCAGATTCCAGTAGAATGGATGCCTAAAACATAATAGAGAGTGAGAATGAAACCTTGTAGTGTGAATACAGGAAAGATGTAAATTTAGGGCTAAGAGGGAAGGAAGCAACAGGACAAGTCTTGAAGGTCAAGTTGCCAGAAGGTACTAAACAAATGTAGGAAGTAGACTCGTAAGTAAAGTTGTAATAAGCAGCATAATGAGAAAGATCATATTACATGTCTAATTCACTTGGGCAAGTCACAATTGTTTAGTTACAAAATGTCTCTGTATTCTTTATGAACAAGTAGTTTGATATGAAACTGGTCTTAGACTGACCTGAGGGACCAGGGCTTGGTCACGGGGCATAATGTAGTGTAATGTGAGCATATTAGTGTGAGCCTGAGCAGGGTATTGCAGCAGTGCTGATGGCGGGCAAGATCGGAATGTTGTCACTGTAATAATGCAACAAGGCCAACACAATAACACAATTTTGCGAGGCATGTTAACTTGCTGAAACAGCAATATCGGTGGTACTGCACCAACTAGAGTAGCAAGGGCAAGGCAGATTTATTCCCTGACACTGGCAGTAGTGTTTTAAGATATGTGAGTGGCAGTGGCACATATGCACAACAAGTGCAAAGCTGAGAGTAAGTACTGGTCATTTTTGTAACAGAGTTATTCTGGTCATTTTTGTAACAGAGTTATTCTGAGTCTCGCAGCCCAACAAGGAATATACAGATAAATGCCACATGATGCTGCTTCTTCCAATGTTCCAATTATGGCAGACACTATGTCTGCAGTGTTGACTTAATGTGCCTGCATTTATCTATCCTTGTGTGTTCAGCCAGGTGGCTGCCCAGAGACTCTTTGCCTTATAGTTTTGGTTTGATTATGCCTGAAGAAAATTTATTTGTTCTAACATCAAACACCAATAATGACAATATTTAAATGTTCTGTTTAATCTTTCAAAAGTAGGGAAGGAGTTCTGAAGTTAATTACAAATTTTTGTTTACATCTGTGTCTACATACCTACTCTGAAAATTGCTGTGGAGTGTATGGTAGAGAGTACTTAGCATCGTATCTAATGTTAGCATTTCTTCCTGTTTCCAAACATGTATAGACCCCTGTGCACGCTGTAATTAGTTAACTTTGTCTTTGTGGTCCTCATGTGGTTGTTACTTAGTATGATTATATTCCTACATTTGTCAGTAAAAGTGGTTCTTGAAACTTCGTAGGGAGGGTTTTGTGAGATAGTTGGCATTTGTGTTCAAGTGACAGGTAATTCAGGTTTTTCAGCCTTTCTGTGACACTCACCCATGAGTCAAACAAAACTGTGACATGCTGCCCCTTTCTTCTGTATCTTTATTATCCCTTGTTAATCCTGTTTGGTATGGATCCAACACACTTGATCAAAACTGTAAGATGGTGCACGCAATTTTTATGTAAGCAGGCTCCTTTGTAGATGGACTGCATTTTACCAGTGTCCTACCATTGAACAAAAATACACATGATCCTGGTTTCCTGAATTATTAATTTCATCTTTGCAGAGAAAAGAGAGGTAGGTTGGGGAAGGTTGAAATGGAAGGACACATAACTCAGACACCTGTCTAACTTATGACTCAATTTATGTGGTCATTGATCATTCCATTTCATATCCCTACAAACTGTTATACATAGGTATTTGTGTGAGTTGACTGATTCCAGTTGTAAGTCACTGATATTATAGACATAAGATAATAATATATATCCCCCCCCTCCCCCCTCAACAAATACACACACTTTGAAATCGAATCAAGCTCAGCTGGGATATTTGTGCAGCCTTTTTCACACTGGACTTCATTATACATATATAACTACATCACCTCTGGGGCATGTACGATATTACTTCTACATTTGTTGATGGCTCTTCATTGAAGATGGCGTGCAGTGTCCTCCCTACCAAGAAATCTTCAATCCTGACGCAAATTTTGTTTGATACATCCATATGAGCATACTTTTCTTAATAAATACTGGTGTAGTACTGAGGCAAAAGCATTGCAGAAGTCAAGAAATAATGCATCTACATTATCGCCCTGATCCATGGCTTTTAGGATGTCATGTCAGAAAAGCAGAAGTTGGGTTCCTTATGTCTGACGTTTTTGAGTCACAGCTCATTGGCATGGAGTATTGATTGTCTCGCCTTGTCCTCAAAGCAGGTTGCCCATGTCATCCTGCTGCCTGAGTTATGTTTCCTTGCATTTCAACCCTCTCCAACCTACCTCTCTTTTCTCTCCAAGGAAGGAACTAATAATTCAGAAAACTGGGGTAACGTGTATTTTTGTACATGCCTATAGGAAGTACTGCTGTCTTGTCTCCTGAAGGTAAGTAATGGCCAGCAAGTCTGACTCACAATTTTTTGATGTAATCAATGTATTATTTAATACAGGAACATTCCCAACAAACCTAAAACAAACAATAGTAAAGCTGCTTCACAAAATGGATAATACACTAGGTGCAGAAAGCTGTAGGTCAGTCCCACTATTACCTAGCTTTTGAGTCATGTGGAAGGTTATCAGAGTTTTTGAATAAAAGTAAATTAGTAGTAAATGTTCACTATGGTTACAGGAAAATAAATCTATTGAAACAGCTGTCTTATCTTTGAATTTTTGAAGCAAATTCCGAATGATACACAACAAGCTGAATGTACCTTTACACTTTTTCTAAATTTATCTAAACCCTTTGATATAACCAGTTGTGATCTGCTGCTTGGAAAATTATACAAATATGGTATCAATGGAGCTGCCTTCAATTGGTTTAAGTCATCCCTTTCTGGCATGCTACAGATGATAGAAATATGTTATTAAAATAAAAGTTACTTCAGGATACAGGAAAGTTACTTATGGAGTAGCTTGAGGTTCTGTGTTAGGCCTTCTATCACTCTTGATTTTTGTAACTGATTTACTATGTTCCTTCTCAGTAGCAGAGCCAGAGTTGTTCATAGATAAAACTAGCATTTTTATTAAGGACTCAATTTACAGCAGATGCTAAATGTAACAACAAAAGAAGGAGAAAGACGAGTTAGAGACAACTGCATGGTGTTAAGTGAGAATGAAACTATGTAGATGAGCTTTAGAGACGTAAGAACAAAGGCAGGAAACAATGTAATCTCCTGTAGTTATGAGGCTACAAACATCTTAGAACTGTGATGTGTTGCGATTAGAGGAGCAGTAACAGCGAAATGAGTTGGTCAGCAGAGCTAAGCGACTTCAAACATAGACTATTCACTGAGTGTCTCCCACGTAACAGATCCATCAGGAGCATTGCAGCTCTTATGAAGCTGCCCAAACCAACTGTTGAAGTGCTTGTGGAGTCGAAACATGAAAGAAGAACCACAGCTAAACCAAGACCAGGTAGACCTCATGTACTGACGAACAGGGCCATTGAGCACTGCGGAGGGCAGTTATAAAAATAAGCAGGACTCACCTTTGAATTTCGAAGTGCTACCAGCAGTCCAACTAGCACAATGATTGTGGTTTACAGAGTTATAAAAAATGGTGTACAATGGTCGAGAGGCTCCTCACAAGCCATACATTTCCGTAGTCAGTGCTAAGCGAGGCTTTAGATGATGTAAAGAGCAACAACATAGAAAAGTGGATTACTGAAAATGAGTGATTTGGAGTGCTGCCACATGGCAATCCAGTGGAAGGGTTTGAGTTTGGTGACAGTGTGGAGAACATTACCTGCTATGCCATCATGTGTGGTGCCAACTGTGATGTATGGAGGAAGTGGTGTTATAGCAATGGGGTATTTTTTGTAGTTAGGATTTGGTCCCCACTTTGTGCTTAAGAAAACACTAAATGTGGGAGGATTTGAACACATTTTACAGTGTTGTGTACTGTGTACAGTAGAGGAACAGTTCGAAGACAATGATTGTTTCTATCAGCATGACAGTGCACCTGTGATAAAGCAGCATGTGTGTGCAGTGAATTGTGAACAATAACATTTCTATAAAGGACTGACCTGCCCAGAATTGTGACCTGAACCCAATGGAACAGCTTAACCATGAGTTAGAAAGACGATTTCACTCCAAACTCTAATGTTCAATATAACCACCTTCTGTGGTTTTGGCTGTTGAGGAAGAATGGTATGCCATTGTTCCACAGACATTCAGACACCTCACAGAAAGTGTCCCAGCTGATTTCAAGGTGATATAGAGGTGAAGGATTGACACACACCACATTAATGTCCACTAATAGGTGCCTGGGTACATTTGATCAGATAGTGTGTACCTGTGTAAAAGTTACCTGAACATTTCATTGTACAAAATGATCAAATGATGATGTTTTTGTTGTTGTTGTTATAAAATTTTAGTCATTATTTCTTATGACAGAGGTAATATTGCTGGATACATTCAAGTGTACTCCAGGTTATTTCCATCTTCCTCAGATGCACGCCTGGTAACTAAAGTGATTTTACAATGATTCATACAAGATGTGGACCATTCTGAATAATACTAATCTCATATTTCACTGTCTTTACTACATCTTGGCATTCTACAGAGTGCACTCCTTCAGGTAATATTTACTGATCCCAGGGCACCAATGGTGACAAGAATATTATAAGTTATAACATTTCACATTTGACTGAGCTGGATGTTCAGTCCTTATATTCCACTCTCTTCTGAGCCACTTTATCATTAAACAATGGAAAATCCAGGATAGAGTAATGAAAATATTATGAAAAGGAAGATTGATACTCACCATAAAGCAGAGATGTTGAGTTTCCACTTGATCATTAATTTTCCCATCATATGAGTATGTTGTTTTGATTAAAAGGCATGATCTTATATCTAGTTGACGTACAGCAACATCAGGCTTTTAGATGCAATCTGTAGGTTGATATGTCTTTGTTGGTCATACAGGAGAGCATTACATCTAGCTGTCATGACCATTTTAGATGTATGATCATACTGTTTGTTGGAGTAAATCTAATTGTATCTCTTGAACTAATCATTCTTCACCTAGACAGGACAGCCTCACATTATGTTGTTTATGGTCTCAGAGTTTACACCACAAAGTCAACATCTATTGTCTTGCCTGATTTTCATTATAACTTTTTCTGAGTACTTTCTCCTCGAGGCCAGCTGCTATATTAGAACTTCTGCCTCTATTTTCATTGTTCCTCTTTCAAGCTACAGATTTTTCTGATCTTTGTCAACATTTAAGTTCTCTAGGCCAATGGGTACTGACCTTCCAGAGATTTCAATCTTCAAGTTTGCTTTAGCTTATTCTGAGTTTCTGTTTTGATGTTACTTTGTGGAAGTGAGTGAATATCAATACCTTCTGGCTCCTGTGAGAACTTTCTTGCAGTCTTCTTAGCATGGGCAATAATTTGTCTGTTTCTGTTTGCCACATTGAACTGTATTATTTTATTCATTAATGAATCTTTCACATACTGTGTTACATACTAGCCAAATACAATATGCTGCCTGCATTCTGTCTCAGATCCCACCCTCCTTTTTATGTGCTATATGAATAGTCTGTTGACATCAGCTCTGGGTTGAACTACACCATGCATGGTAAGACACTTTCATGTTTACAATCTGCAGATAAAGCGTCTTTTTGAGTTTATTCTACCAGAGCAGAGCTAATTCAAACAAAGTAACTGCCAGTGATTTTATAGCCATAATTTTGTTCTTGGATTTAAGTTTGTTTCTAAACACCAATTTTTCTCTCCTGCAGTGCTTTTGAAGAACTCGTTTATTCACTTTAAAAGGGAGGTGGAAAAAATATCCCAGAAAAAATTTATATTGTCTCACACTGTCTGTGAAAGCACTTACTTTTCTACACTGTTTCTTTTGAAAATTCATTACAGCATTTTCATCTATACCAAGGTACCTTTAAGGCCTTGCAGGTTCTAAATTTTTAATACTGGTATCCTCACCTAAGTGAATGTGCTTTGCCTTCACAAGTTTCCCTCTAACCACACTTAGTTTGACACATTTGTCAGTTTCAAACTGCATGCAAATGTCACGACTAAATGCTTTAACAACACTTATACTCTGATTAAAATTACTTTGTGACTGACATTTCAGTGAGTTGAGTGGTAGGGGCCAGCCACTGTCCAACCATAGTTCTTTCTCAAGTGCCACATGCTTCTTATGTTAATCAAGTTGGTTTGCATGGCCATCCTCCATAGCAAGCATAGAAATATTTGTTTTGATGGTTTTATTTACAAAACAAAAAAATGTTCCTAATGTTGGCTGTTCTGTAGGTACATGCAGTGCCTTGTAAAGTGTGACTGGCTGGGTGCTGGCAACACTGCCCCCACCATTGCAATCTGTCAATCACAAACTAATTTTAATCAGACTATAACATTTCATTTAGGATTTTGTCATTTCTTGCAAATAGGTTCAAGTGATTCCTGTAAAAATGTGTCTAATTAATTTCGGGTTGCTGTGGAGCTTATAACTGAAAGACCGTCTGTCTAGTTGTCTGGGAAGAGGAATTAGGTAAATGAAAAATAAGGGTATAGACAAAGAATCATCCTGAAAAATTCATTTTTACCTTTATAATCTGTGACTGTAAGTGTTGTGCATTGTTTATATACAGCCTGGTTTTCCAGTGTTCCAAAATTCCCTGTTACATACTTGCAGAATTCTTAACAGTTTTGGGTGCACTTTAAAGTGTTCAAGGCATTTCAGTATTCATTCATGTGTTACACAATCAGATGCCTTTTCATAATCTATCTGGGGGACTGATGACCTTTGCTGTTTAGTCCCCCTTAAACATCCCGACAACAACAACAACATAATCTATCTGTGCAACATTTACATTTCATCTGTCTTGATTGTCACTGTTTAGTATGACTTTATTGAAAGATAATATCTCTTTACACCCAGTTGATTTCTTATGAAAGTCTTCGTATTCAACTGGTAGAAGGTCACATTTCTGTATATGTTTATAAATTTTATAACCGATATCTGCTTTAAACAGTTTGTACATCTTGGGCGGACAGGTAATAAGTCTGTAATTCATAGCTAACCTTCTGTCACCAATTTTGTGCAGCAGGTACTTCACACCAGAGGTCAGGTACACAGGGAGCTCTTAATGCTTGTTCAAAACACGATATACGGCTGCAGTTAAGTGTGAATGCACTAGGATAAGTTTTTTACCCCAAAAGCTCTGTATTTTATCAATTCCATAAGATTTCCAGTTTGCAAATTTTTAATTTGTTTGCTACTTATCTGCATCAATGGCCTTACCTATGATGTCACAGTAGCCGGCCGGGGTGGCCGAGCGATTCTAGGCGCTACAGTCTGGAACCACGCGACCGCTACGGTCGCAGGTTCGAATTCTGCCTTGGGCATGGATGTGTGTGATGTCCTTAGGTTAGTTAGGTTTAAGTAGTTATAAGTTCTAGTGGACTGATGACCTCAGAAGTTAAGTCCCATAGTGCTCAGAGCCATTTGAACCATTTGTCACAGCCAAAGGGAAACTGCTAACTGCACTTTGTTCTTTATTTAACCATTGAGCATCTTTGTTGAAGCCCAAATATTAAATGTGGCTATCAACTGTGTTTAAAAATGTTAACCAAAGCACTGAAGTCATCGACAAACATTTCAAATTTACGAGCAAAAATGTTGCTATAACACTGCAACTGAGTTAAAGAAAAGGGAAAGAAACAAATGATGTACAACACACATTCCTCCAAAAAATTCTTAAATAAGAAACTACTGTATTTATTTTTATATGGGCATGTCCTTACCTCCTTATCAAATAAACCATTTCGATCATGGATGATAATCCACCCCATTCTCCAGCCAGGCACCAGAAACCTGGAAAAAAACTAAATTATTTCAGAAATGGTTAAGTATGAGGCACATCCATCAATCAAGTTTCCCTGTAGTTGTGAACAGAGATAAAAGACAATTTGATTGAAAGATTTTTTGGAACAGATACAGGAAGTGCTGAACTAATTTTCAACATGTTCACTATTGAGAATCAGGCATTTATCATACTGTGGTATCAACTTTTGTGTCTCTTTGTCATAGAAGTCGACTGGGTGGGAGCGGAACAAATGTGTGATGCCATCTCTTCCTCTCTGTCAAACTGAAAATGCTGCTTGACTGGTCAGGAATTTTTTAAGGTTGCACAACAGATGGATGTGCAGAAGCTCTATTGTCTGTCAAACGCGTGGCCAAATTTGATCTTGCAGCAAGGCAACATTGGCACTAAACATCCCCTGCTGCTTATTGTGACTGGCCTGTCATAATTTCTTTATTGTCTTCAGTGATGCTCAGCTTCTACTGCCCCACCTTTCGTCAGGATTTCAACGAGGAGGGCTCCCCATCTGACACAGATCACAGCACTTCCTGTGCCAACACAACCTGCTTGAATTTCATCTTGCAGGAAGAGCCACTTTAACACCACTGCATTGGTTTCTTCAGTATTGTGTACAAAGCATATCTCATCACATTTTATGATCCGATCCAGAAACTCGTTGTCGTCAACACGGTGCTGCCATAGAAAATTCAGAGCTGCCCTTATGCACTTTGCTTTATGTTCTAGAGTCAGTTGCTTTGGCATCCACCTGCACACAATTCCCAGAACAACAGGTGCTGTGTGACAATCTTGCTTGCTCATAATATTAGGCCCATAGGCCTGGCACAGCTGATGATGAATTTCAATTGATGCTATGTTCTGTGTATTCAAAAATTTTAGCACCAACCGCATTTCACACATGTCAGGAGCTGGAATATGGGCCTCCACTTTCAGCTGCTGTTATGAAGCTAATGTGAGTCCTGAGGAAGTTTTGTTAGTGCATATGCCATGCCACGTCATTACCCTATCATGTACATGCAGCCACTTTGCATAACAGGTGGTTTGCTAACTGTGGGACAGGTGGGAAACTTGTTTTAAAGACACACCTCATATATGTAAATATGTTTATAGAATTAACAATATACAGGGTATCTCAGACTTTTAAGGTCAGATTTATGAGTATGCAAATGGTAGAGGACCTCAAACAAAATATTTTAAAATAAAGAATTGACAGAAATGTGTGTTAAACTTTTATTTCTTTTCTGTACATGAACACTATAATGGTTGAAACAGACTTCATTGGCGAATGACATGAGCAGTACCAAAGTTGACACTGTAGGTTATCACTGTAAATTGCACTGACTCAGATGAACTCTAGCCATGAAACTATTTGGCTCATTTGTTGACACTTGTTATCTATAATAGGAATTTCGCTGCTGCTCCATATACTCTCAACACAGTGGCCATAAAGGAGTGTATTTAGAGGATAAGGTGACAAATGCTCATAAATGGCATTTCTGTCTTTTGATCCAGCACTTGCTCCACAAATTCTATTGTACAAACTTTGGGCACCTCTCAGTGGGCAATGAATGAACTGTAAGTTTCTATTCATTGTCAGTTTTTTTCCTGTTTGCTTGTTGTCTGCCCATTCCTCTACATATTAGTGTTGCTTTCCAGTCACTGCATCCTCTTACACTGCCCTTGAAATGCATATGTGCAAGCTCCTGTGGTAAGCATATAATGTACCAGTTTCAACAACAAGCTATGAACTGTAAACCACAGCAAACTCCATAACACCCGCATCGCACACAACTGTGTATTGCTTTGCAAAGCAGTGTCACCAAACTCAGTGCAGAAGACAGTCATTCATTATGACAAGTAAAGCAGTTATAAATGTATTACAGAGAATAAGGAAAGGCAATGACTCATCTATAGTGGGTCAATGAATGAAGCACAGAAATGCATAAAAGAAAGCAGCATTTTCACTAACTTTCAAGCACTAGCTCTTTTTCTAGCATTAGCACTATTTCTGGTAAAAGAGCCAGTACTCAAAAGTTAGTGTGAATGCTATTTTATGGTTCGTATTTCTGTGCCCCATGCATTGATCCAGAGTGGGTACTGTTGCTCCTGTTTGACATGTTTCACGGGCATTCTGGTCAGAGCGGCCAGAGGTAGTAGTCATGTGTGTCTGTGAGATGCGCTTGCTTGTGTGAATGTGTATGTGTTTTTTTCCTTTTCCAAAGAAGGCTTTTGCTGAAAGATTAGTGTGTAACAGTCTTTTCATCGAGCCTGTCTGCAACACAGTGTGTCATCTTTGCAGTGAGTAGTAATCTATTCTTTACATCATTGTTGATATTCCAAATGGGACTTTCAAATGTTTGATGTGTATAATTTCTACTGTAAGAATTTTAGACACTTTACATATAGCATAGT
Organism: Schistocerca nitens; assembly: GCF_023898315.1. Classification (NCBI taxonomy): domain Eukaryota; kingdom Metazoa; phylum Arthropoda; class Insecta; order Orthoptera; family Acrididae; genus Schistocerca; species Schistocerca nitens. The sequence continues at coordinate 510,851,426 of NC_064615.1, forward strand.
ACTCCCAATGCAAAATGTCTCGATTAAAGTAAGTTCAGTGTACAAAAAATTTCAAGATTACAAGAGTCAGAAAACAAGCTCTTATTTGCTCACCAAAACAGACATAACAGAAAAAGCACTGATTTGTGTACAAATAGACAAAATTCCTTGAATTTTTAGATTTGGTATTTTAAGCAGTCCCTTCCATCTTTTTACTTTTCATTGTTTTCCCCACTGTCTCTCATTTTTTAGATCTTTTTCAGGCTTCTTTTGCACTATGCAGTCTCTTTCAATTTCTTTTCTAATCTGTCACCCAGTGATTGCCTGTAGTTCATTATTAAAATTCTTCAATTGTAATGCTGTATTTTTTTCTTTCCTGATTCATCTTTGAGAGCCAATGATTTTCTTTCCTTCTTTCTTTGGCTTGTGCTACTTATGGCATAATTGTTCCTCCAAAGAAAGAAACTGCTTAAAAAGTTCTGAAACTTTGAAGAGTCCTATGCATCACAGTATAATCTGTGCGAAGCTAATGGTACAGTCTGAAAGAACATAGACAGGTATATCTTTAAGTAATGCAGTGCCTGGAGAGAAGTTGAAGTCAAGTTGGAAAATGGAAACTTTTTCACTAAAGTTGGCGAAATGTACCACATTTCCTCAGCATCTGACAAATAAATTATAATGTCCTCATCGTAATTAGTGCCCCTCCTTCCCACTCATATATTAGCAGGATGTCAAAGAGTTCAGATGTTGATGAGTATTATGACAGCCACATTCATTAGATACTAAGAAAACACTTAATTATGACTCTGGCCCATGAATCTCATGATGTACCATCACAGACTCACAAAGTGAAACATTACTCTATTTTAACTATCTCTGCCCAACTGTCTGCTACTCATATTTACTTGTGCACTGAATCCTGTAGTTTCTGGTGTTCATCAAAACCATGAAATTCTTGGGGCTTGATAGAAAACTGTTTTGGACTTCCATGTACCCTACCTGATGGAACACTGCCCATTTTCTGTATGTCCTGTGGATTCTAAGTGACACCACATGGGGAATAGACCAGACAGTCCATCATTTATATTGATCCTTAGTTTGATAAATGTTGGACTATGGGCGTATAGTATATTGATTTGCACGAACATCCATCTTACATTGCCTTAAAATGGTTTTCATTATTTGCTATCCATATGACAACTGGTATCTGTGTTTAAGTGCTAAACAATTGCTTTCATTCCAGTACAATTTTCTCCACTGTGGGTACATTTTGATAACTCCCTTGACTGCCAATATGAGACAAGTTCTGGTTCTTCATTGCTTCCCAGAGTTTGCTTTCATGGGTGAGGGACACCTCTCTGCCCCCGCCCCCTCCTCCTCCCCCTCCCCCTCCCCATCCTCTTTGGTTTTATGCAGAGTTCACTATTAATCTTGAACTTACTTTGCTTCTGAATAACACTACTCTGGCTTCAGTCATTCACTCAACGTTTCTACAGCTTCACACGCAGCTTGGTGACAACATCTTCATTTATACCAATGGCTCTAAGGATGAGTGTGATACAGGATGTGCTTTTATTGTTGGTAAGGGTATTTTAGATATTACCCTTTAGACTAGTGCTTGGCTTTTATTGCAGAGCTTTTTGACCTTTCTCAGGCAACTCTGTACATCTGGCAAAACAGATTCTTTAAATATGTTGTATGGTTCAATTCCTTCAGTGCTTTCTAGAGCTGTTGTGTGCTGTACACATACCACCCTTTAGTACACCAGATCTGAGATTGCCTTCACTTGGTTGTTGGAGCTGGTGCCAACATGTTTGTATATGTTCCACAGGACATGACGGTGTATTGGAAAATGAAGCTGCTGATGCTACTGCTTAGGCTACAGTTCTACTACCCAGGTCATTTTGCTGTTTTGTTGCCTCAGATATATGGATGAAAATTCTATTGCTTTGGCACAAACATTGGTCATCTCCCTGTGGAAACAAACTGAGGGAGATTTAACCCTTCCTCACAACATGAGTGACTTTCTATTCTCCATCTCATTTTGAGGGGACAATTTTGGCTAGACTACATACTGGGCACTCTCACTGTAACAAACCACTGATAGTGTGCCATTTTCTAACCCAAAGCCAGTTTGTAATCCTTAGGCCTTAATGTATCTTTGTTATCTGAGGTTCTAATAGATGCAGTACACACTGTGAATGCATTCTACTCTTTACTCGCTGTAGCAACATGGAGAAGGATATTTAATTTTCAACTGTGGGTCCTGGCTGTCTTAGAAACTTTTACCAAGCAGCCTCTTAAAAAGGGGTAGTTTATTCTAATTGTTCCTTTCACCTATCCTCTACATCCATTGCTTTTTAACTAGTTCAACAGAACTTTTTTCATTAATATAATTGTTGTGCAAGAATCCACATGTATGTATATATGTGTATCATATGGATATTCTAAAAGTCACTGCAAAGTGAATTTCAGAGGGTAGTTGCACTTGGTACCTGATTGTTCCTTTTGTGTTCACAGATAGAATTTGGGGCAGAAATCAACTGCATACTATGGAATACAATGTGACTGACTTAACATTGTCTCCACATAACTCAAAGCCTCACTGAATATTTCCAGTCAATGGAAATATAAATCTTTGTCACAATCATTGTCGCAATCATTGTGGTCATTTTTCTTTAAACATAATTTATTTATCTTGTTTGGAGAAAATTTAGAAAATACTCCATTTTTTTGATGCTCTCACATGAGCTGAACTTTCCAGTTTACAGCATCTTCCATATCTAGTTTATTTCTGCATTTTCTCCATATTGCTAAAATTCTACATTATTCAAGCAGTTGATACTTAATTATTTTGTGTTTTATGTCCTTGATGAGTGGATAGTGGCAGTTTCACTCTTATGCACGATTAACTTAATGTGCTCTTAGGTCACACTGATGCTATTGTAGAAGAGAGTAACAGATCACAGGATGTGTGTCAGCAGTGGTTGAAGTCAATTTCAGCCAAAAGTGTGCAACTAAAATAAGTAATGTTTAACAGTAATTGACAGGTGCTTTAACCCTGTATAAAGTGCCATTCTGAGAGCAGTGCTGATTTGTGAAACTAGAGCAGCTATTTATTCTTAAAATAGTTTATTATTGGACTCAGAAATCTCAATATGCTCTGACTTAGTCCTCCCACCACCAAAAAAATCACTAGCACTACCGAGAAAAAGATTTTTGAGATGTCAGTCTCAAAATTCATTAGGCACAAGGTGAACTATCATTATCATAACCATTGGCAGTCACAATGCACATGTGTGATTGCTACCTGACATGGCTACATATGGTGTTATGCTATTTGAAACATTTCACATTCTGTGATTATAAGTGAAATTCACATAGTGTTGCATATTTTACAGAATGGAACTGTCCTTATATATGGTGTTAAGAGAAGGAGGGCCACTGGGTACAGGTCCCGATTATGTCCATCGCTGTTGAACAATATACTGAAGATGGTATATAGAAAGTTATTGTAGCATTCCTATGATGTTGTTCTGGGGTAGTCTTCTGCAGTCCTTTATCACTTAGACTGCACATGAGGTTTTCTGTGAACAGCATTTACCGTTCTTTCTTTAGTCTACTCAAAGTTCACCCAACATGTTAAGTATGGAACATTTGCCGATAATATTCTGCAAATATCCACCAATAATTTATTAGGCTATGCTGATAATTATTGGCAGTCAAAACAGTGAAAACAGTGAAAGGAAGCCTTTAACTCTGTTTCAAGTTATTCCACATGCCAGAAACAGAGGATTAGTCACATGCATCTTCGAGGTTTCAGAAGCCAACTGAGTGAAAACTAAGAGAGATAAAGAACAATCATACACATCAGTGGATAGAGCATCTCTGCAAGTTTCAGTCTGCAATACATGCTGTGTAATAGTTGCAGAGCACACCACTAGGGGGCAGGACCATCTCCAGAGAATGTGGAGCATGTTCAGGAATCATACATTTAGGAGCCCAAGCAACTGATGACACATGCGGGCATAGAACAGCTGTTACTGTAGTCAGCTGTCTGCCAAATTCTACCAAAATGTCTGTGTGTAAACCATGTTGGCTGCACCTGTTACAAGTGCTGGCTACTTGGGACAATGAGCTTAAATCTGACTTTTTTAATGACTTGCAACAGCTATTGGAAGAAGACAATTTTTCATAGCAGTTTCATTTTCAGTGCCAAAGGCAGATTTCATGTGGCTGTATAGGTGAATCATAACAACACACATGTTGGCACAGAACATCCAAACAAGACTGTGGAAAACATTATTTTATAACATGAAGTTAATGTCTCTTGAGCCGTTTCCTCTTCAAAAGGTTGTGGATCATATAAATTTGCAGAGTACCTGTGATTGGTTTTGTATACCTCGACATATGCAGCAATGGCTTATGCCACAATTAGAGCAAAACAGTGGAGACTTCATTTTGCAAGAAGATGGTACTCCACCACACATTCTTTCAGAAGTTTGTGATTACCTAAGTGCCAAACAGCCTCAGTGTTGGATTGGATGTACTTCCCACTACGAATCTCCTGATCTTCAATGGCCCCTTGGTCATCTGACTTAACTCCATATTATTTCTTTTTATGAGGTTATATCAAAGAGTGTGTGTTCCTGCCTCCACTGACACTTAATTTGAAAGAGTTGCAAGGAGTGATCAATAATGTGGTACCTAGTATCGACTATGATGTGCAAAACAAATTCTTCCTATTGATTTGATTTTTTATTTGGTCCTGTTAAATTAAATTATGTACAAAGGTTGTACTGTAATGTAGGACAACTCAACTCCGTGGGCAAAAAGAGAAGAAAAGCAAACAGTACAGGAACAATATAAATCTAACGTACACAAGATTACATTCAAGGTTTCAAGAAAAACATCACTACTGCAGACAATACAGATACATACAAAGTTACTTACATTAGCATACAAATTACATCCTTTATAACATAATACATCTTTTAAAAAAGTTAAAACTCTAGAAATTCATTTAAATTATATACAGAATGGTTTATGAGAAACTGTTTTAGTTGCCTCTTGAATACATGATGGTTGTCGGTGCCCTTTTTTGTATTCCATGCAAGCTTATAGTAAATTCTTTTTCCAACCTGGATAACTCCTTTGTGAATTATATTGAGAGTTACTGAGTCTCTGTGAAGACTTTGCTTCTGCCTGGTGTCATGATTGTGAATATCACAGTTTGGAGAAGTTTTTGTTACTAATTACAAATATCATTGAGTTAATGTGTAAACATCCAAAGTGTCCTGAATAGGTGCCTACAGGATGTCTGATTTGAGACACTACAGATCAACCTCCCAAGCTCATTCCTGTATCTTAAAAACTTTTTCTGCCTTTACAGCATTTCCTCAGATGTAATACCATATGAGATTAGAGAGTGGAAATGTGCAAAAAATACAAAATTGTTATTTTCCTGTCAACACTGAGTGAAATAGCTCTTAGTGCAAAGTATTCTGAGGTCAGTTTTGTGAACAGGTAATCAATATCTTCATTCCATCTTACCGAGTGAGATGATGCAGTGGTTGGCACACTGGACTCACATTCGGGAGGACAACGATTCAAACCCATGTCCGGTCATCCTGATTTAGGTTTTCTGTGATTTCCCTAAATTGCTTCATGCAAATGCTGGGATGGTTCCTTTGAAAGGGAATGGCTGACTTCCTTCCCCATCCTTCCATAATTTGATGGTCCCCTCCCCTGAATCAACCAACCAACCGTTCCATCTTAATTTATCATCCCTTTGTATTCTTAGAAATCTTATATGTGAAACCTTATTTGTGATGATCTTGCAAAAGGTAAAACAATAAGTGCTGAACATTATGTAAGTCTTCATGTCCAACTGTATGAAAAACACGCGAAAAAAAGTCTGGCTGGTAAAAGCAGGAAAACTGTCTCTTATTAGCACAATGCAACTTCACACTGTGGCAATCAAGAAATTGTGGGTTCTAAAATGAGTACAAATCTTTTGAGCATTCACCTGTTTACCAGATTTGGGACCTGTGACACTTCCCACTCCCATATCCAAAGCAATTGGTAGCTGGAAGTCTTTGAGTCTAATGAAGAAGATATAGCACTTGTAGTAAGGTATTTTTCAGGTTTTCCAGAATCACACTTCATGGATGGAAACTACAGACTGGAAATAAAATGGACACAGTGAATCAACTTAAAGGAGACTGCATAAAAAGTAAGCACTTTTATGACCTAAAAAAGCAAAGTCCTTCACGTCAAGGCTGAACATTTCATATTTTCTCATTTGAATTCTCTGTGAAGCAGCAAGGCATTCCCTGTTCCAAGAGACTACCAAAATTTTTTACTGTCATTTTTAATATGTATAGCAGCTTTTATTACTGTCTGCTTCCCATTAATGTTCTCATCTCAGAATTCTTTTTCATCATGGAATTTGAAATGAAGACTCAAGATAATTTTATGGGAGATAGAATCATAATATTAGAGGGGACATACATACTAAAGATGTGAAACATTATCAGAAATCTTAAGAAATACAGGGTGGTCAAAATAAAACTGACCCAGAAGATATCTATAAGACTGCGGAAGAATTGGCCCTATTAATAAACAGGAGAACTTCCCATCACAGAAAATGCTAAAACCATTATTCTGATGCACCAATTGGTTGTTGTCATATGAAGGTGTGTTGAAAAGTAATGACTCTAAATTTTCTGTGTGAAAACTCTTAAGGCTTTTTAAATAAAACAAATGTTGTTATTATTTTACATCATTATTCTTCATGTCTACAAGTATGTTTCTCGACACAGTCACACTGCCGACGAACACATTTCTTCCAACAAGAGACCAGTTTGTTGATACTGTCACTGTTGTTGTTGTTGTGGTCTTCAGTCCTGAGCCTGATTTGATGCAGCTCTCCATGCTACTCTATCCTGTGCAAGCTTCTTCGTCTCCCAGTACTTACTGCAACCTACATTCTTCTGAATCTGCTTAATGTATTCATGTCTTGGTCTCCTCTACGATTTTTACCCTCCACGCTGCCCTCTAATGCTAAATTTGTGATCCCCTGATGCCTCAGAACTTGTACTACCAACCAGTCCCCTCTACTTCTCAAGTAGTGCCATAAACTCCTCTTCTCCCCAGTTATATTCAATACCTCCTCATTAGTTATGTGATCTACCCATCTAATCTTCAGCGTACTTCTGTAGCACCACTTTTTGAAAGCTTCTATTCTCTTCTTGTCCAAACTATTTATCGTCCATGTTTCACTTTCATACATGGCTACACTCCATACAAATACTTTCAGAAATGACTTCCTGACACTTAAATCTATACTCGATGTTAACAAATTTCTCTTCTTCAGAAACGCTTTCCTTGCCACTGCCAGTCTACATTTTATATCCTCTCTACTTTGACCATCATCAGTTATTTTGCTCCCCAAACAGCAAAACTCCTTTACTACTTTAAGTGTCTCATTTCCTAATCTAATTCCCTCAGCATCACCCGACTTAATTCGACTACATTCCATTATCCTTGTTTTGCTTTTGTTGGTGTTCATCTTATATCCTCCTTTCAAGACACTGTCCATTCCATTCAACTGCTCTTCCAAGTCCTTTGCTGTCTCTGACAGAATTACAATGTCATCGGCGAACCTCAAAGTTTTTATTTCTCCTCCATGGATTTTAATACCTACACCGAATTTTTCTTTTATTTCCTTTACTACTTGCTCAATATACAGATTGAATAACATTGGGGAGAGGCTACAACCCTGTCTCACTCCCTTCCCAACCACTGCTTCCCTTTCATGTCCCTCGACTGTTATAACTGCCATCTGGTTTCTGTACAAATTGTAAATAGCCTTTCGCGCCCTGTATTTTACCCCTGCCACCTTTAGAATTTGAAAGAGAGTATTCCAGTCAACATTGTCAAAAACTTTCTCTAATTCTACAAATGCTAGAAACATAGGTTTTCCTTTCCTTAATCTTTCTTCTAAGATAAGTCGTAAGGTCAGTATTGCCTCACGTGTTCCAACATTTCTACGGAATCCAAACTGATCTTCCCCGAGGTCGGCTTCTACCAGTTTTTCCATTCGTCTGTAAAGAATTCGCGTTAGTATTTTGCAGCTGTGACTGACAGTTCGGTAATTTTCACATTTGTCAACACCTGCTTTCTTTGGGATTGGAATTATTATATTCTTCTTGAAGTCTGAGGGTATTTCGCCTGTCTCACACATCTTGCTCACCATATGCTAGAGTTTTGACAGGACTGGCTCTCCCAAGGCCGTCAGTAGTTCTAATGGAATGTTGTCTACTCCCGGAGCCTTGTGTCGACTCAGGTCTTTCAGTGCTTTGTCAAACTCTCCACACAGTATCATTTCTCCCATTTCATTATCATTTACATCCTCTTCCATTTCCATAATACTGTCCTCAAGTATATAGACCCTCTATACAGGGTGTTACAAAAAGGTACGGCCAAACTTTCAGGACACATTCCTCACACACAAATAAAGAAAAGATGTTATGTGGACATGTGTCCAGAAACGCTTAATTTCCATGTTAGAGCTCATTTTAGTTTCGTCAGTATGTACTCCAACGTGATCAAATTGTAAATTTTCACAATCAACATGTGTGGGCTGGCGAGAATCCGCATGCAATTGTGCAATCACGTCATTAACACAGATTTTCTGTGAACGTTTGGGCAGGCATTGTTGGTGATGTCTTGATTGGGCCCCATGTTCTTCCACTTACACTCAATGGAGCACGTTATCATGATTTCATATGGGATACTCTACCTGTGCTGCTAGAACATGTGCCTTTACAAGTACGACACAACATGTGGTTCATGCACGATGGAGCTCCTGCACATTTCAGTCGAAGTGTTTGTACGCTTCTCAACAACAGATTCGGTGACCGATGGATTGGTAGAGGTGGACCAATGCCATGGCCTCCACACTCTCCTGACCTCAACCCTCTTGACTTTCATTTATGGGGGCATATGAAAGCTCTTGTCTATGCAACCTCGGTACCAAATGTAGAGACTCTTCGTGCTCGTATTGTGGATGGCTGTGATACAATACACCATTCTCCAGGGCTGCATCAGTGCATCAGGGATTCCATGCAACAGAGGGTGGATGCATGTATCCTCGCTAACGGAGGACATTTTGAACATTTCCTGTAACAAAGTGTTTGAAGTCAGGCTGGTACGTTCTGTTGCTGTGTGTTTCCATTCCATGATTAATGTGGTTTGAAGAGAAGTAATAAAATGAGCTCTAACATGGAAAGTAAGCGTTTCCGGACACATGTCCACATAACATATTTTCTTTCTTTGTGTGTGAGGAATGTTTCCTGAAAGTTTGGCCATACCTTTTTGTAACACCCTGTATACTCCCACCTTTCTGCTTTCCCTTCTTTGCTTAGAACTAGGTTTCCATCTGAGCTCTTGATATTCATACAAGTGGCTCTCTTTTCTCCAAAGGTCTCTTTAATTTTCCTGTAGCCAGTATCTATCTTGCCCCTTGTGAGATAAGCCTCTACATCCTTTCATTTGTCCTCTAGCCATCCCTGCTTAGCCATTTTGCACGTCCTGTCGATCTCATTTTACAGACGTTTGTATTCCTTTTTGCCTGCTTCATTTACTGCATTTTTATATTTTCTTCTTTCATCAATTAAATTCAATATTTCCTCTGTTACCCAAGGGTTTCTACTAGCCCTCGTCTTTTTACCTACTTGATCCTCTGCTGCCTTCACTACTTCATCCCTCAGAGCTACCCATTCTTCTTCTACTGTATTTCTTTCCCCCCATTCCTGTCAATTGTTCCCTTATGCCCTCCCTGAAACTCTGTACAACCTCTGGTTTATTCAGTTTATCCAGATCCCATCTCCTTAAATTCCCACCTTTTTGCAGTTTCTTCAGTTTTAATCTACAGTTCATAACCAATAGAATGTGGTCAGAGTCCACATCTGCCCCTGTAAATGTCTTACAATTTAAAATCTGGTTCCTACATCTCTGTCTTACCATTATATAATCTATCTGATAGCTTCTAGTATCTCCAGGATTCTTCCATGTATACAACCTTCTTTCATGATTCTTGAACCTAGTGTTAGCTATGATTAAGTTGTGCTCTGTGCAAAATTGTACCAGGCAGCTTCCTCTTTCATTTTTTAGCCCCAATCCATATTCACCTACTACGTTTCCTTCTCTCCCGAATTCCAGTCACCCATGACTATTAAATTTTCGTCACCCTTCACTATCTGAATAATTTCTTTTATTTCATCATACATTTCTTCAATTTCTTCGTCATCTGCAGAGATAGTTGGCATATAGACTTGTACTACTGTCGTAGGCGTGGGCTTCGTGTCTATCTTGGCCACAATAATGTGTTCACTATGCTGTTTGTAGTAGCTTACCCGCATTCCTATTTTCCTATTCATTATTAAACCTACTCCAGCATTACCCCTATTTGATTTTGTGTTTATAACCCTGTTGTCACCTAACCAATGGTCTTGTTCCTCCTGCCACCGAACTTCCCACTATATCTAACTTTAACCTATCCATTTCCCTTTTTAAATTTTCTAACCTACCTGCCCGATTAAGGGATCTGACATTCCATGCTCCGATCCGTAGAATGGCAGTTTTCTTTCTCCTGATAACGACGTCCTCCTGAGTAGTCCCCGCCCGGAGTTCCGAATGGGGGACTATTTTACCTCCGGAATATTTTACCCAAGAGGACGCCATCATCATTTAACCATACAGTAAAGCTACATGCCCTTGGGAAAAATTACGGCTGTAGTTTACCCTTGCTTTCAGCCGTTTGCAGTACCAGCACAGCAAGGCCATTTTAGTTAGTGTTACAAGGCCAGATCAGTCAATAATCCAGACTGTTGCCCCTGCAACTACTGGAAAGGCTGCTGCCCCTCTTCAGGAACCACACGTTTGTCTGGCCTCTCAAGAGATACCCCTCCATTGTGGTTGCACCTACGGTACGGCAATCAGTATCGCTGAGGCACGCAAGGTCCCCCCCCCCCACCAACAGCAAGGTCCATGGTTCATGGGGAAGGAGGATGATCAATGACAGTGAACCCAAGTTATCACATTGTTGCAAATGTTGCAATGCTCATGTATGATGGCATTTTCACTACAGAATGTTTGTATTTGTAGATGGAGCCACAACCTCACCTCTGCTTGCATCACTTCATCACTATCAAAACGAAGTCCTCAAAGGTGTTCCTTAAGTTTTTGAAATAGATGAAAATTGGATGGGGTCAAGCCAGGACTGTATGGAGGATGATCAATGACCGTGAACCCAATTGTCACATTGTTGCAAATGATGCAGTGCTCATGTATGATGGCATTTTTATGGTGAAGGAAAGGGTGCTGTATGTCTGGATGAACTCTTTGAATTCAAATTTCTGTTGCAGCATGCTGTTTCTCATGCACCAACAAAATTATGTTACAGACCAGCATGTTACACGCTACAACCTGGAGCCCTCTAGTGGCAGAGTGATGCAAATATGTAGACATGAAGAATAAAGATGTAAAATGTTAATAACATCTGTCTTACTTAAAAATTCAGAAATCTTACTTCTCAGCACATCCTCATATGCCTGCACACGTGCATCTACCATATGCTCTGTCCTGTGTAATTTGCTGTATTACATTTGGATGAGTGAGAGGAACACACACATTTAGTGACCAGTTGAATGCAACACAAAATGGTGTGCGTTCATTGTCAAGTGTTATGTAAAGCACAGTTCTTGGAAAATATGTGCGGAACTGTTTGAGCAAAAGTTTAAGACTGAAAGTGTTTTGGCAAAAGTCCAGGAAAGTCTGCAATGCAGAACTTAGTGGCAAGATGGTGCATCATGGGCTCTTTAGTGAATAAAAACTGTAACTATTTGAAAAGAGTTCAAACACCAGAAAATGTGGCTGAAGTGAAGGAAAGCCTGGAACAACACCCAACAAAACAAAATCTCAACACGATTTATGAATGCAAATGATAGTTATGAAATCACAAATTTACTGTTATGCACAACTTAAAGTATCCAGATGAACTTTTGCGAGTTGAGTTCTACCGGTGGTTTCTGACTGAAGTAGTGTCAGGACCTTTGGAGCCTCAGGTTATATGTTTCTTCAGAAGAAGTACGGTTCAGCCTGTCAGAGTATATGAACTCTCAGAACACACACCAATATGCATCATAAAATCCCCATCAGTACTTTCAAGAGCCTATGTATAATCTCAAGATTACTCTTTGATCAATGTCTGGTGTCTGCATTGTAACATGATTCTGTCACCAAACTGTTAATGTTAACCTGTGTGTTCAGAAAATGTTTGATCTGTATGTGGATCAATTCAAAAAAGACAAAAGATGGAATGGATATTTTCAACAAGACAGAGCAGCAGTACACTCTGCCTTTACAACCTCGTCACAAATGCATGAAGTATTTGGAGAGGAGAGGACAATCAGCAAATCAATCTCCTGGCCACCTTGATCACCTGATCACTCTCCCTGTGATTTTTACCTGTGGGGTAAATTGAAGGGTCAGGTGAACAATTAATTTTCACACACTGGAAGAGCTACAGCATAACATTGAAATCACTATTTTCTGCTATATTTTAGGCTGGATCTCACAGTTTAGGAAATCGAGGATAACACTACATTGAAGTCAGTGGTGGCTATTTCCATCATCATCTGTGATGTTCATTAACAAGGGTCAATCCAGCAGCAGTCTTATTCTTAATATTTTTTAGGCCAATTTTATTTTGTCCACCCTGTTTTATAAGTTCCCAGTTAACAATGCAAATCAGAATTTATTGTAATAAGTTGTATGGTACAAGTATCCAGAAAAAAGTTTTAGACAAAGTTTGGCTGGTAAATTTTTTTATTTCATGTTATAATTAATTACAAATATCACTGTACCTCTTGACATGAACATAACAAGGCACATGTCTCTAGGATTCTTGCCACACACAGAGATTGTGGACTGCAAACCAGAACTGATTATGGCAACATGTGCAGGCAGTAGCAAGCTCAAACAGATGGTGCCATACCATTCATTGTCTGGACACGACATCTTGTGTGTGTTCATGTTTATGACTCACATTATTCTATGATATTTAATGCAGTATGACGTTGTGGGACACAGCAGTGTCTTCCATTAATTGACAATGTATTCTAGCAGACAGTTTCACTTTTGTAAGTATATCTGATCAACTCATAGTTTTTATTGCTTTTACGTCCTACTGCACAGTTCAATGATTGTGATTAGAAATATGCTGCAGCTGTTTTGGCTGTTAATATTACAATGATCAATTTCAGATAGATGCTTGGTATTTCTTATTCTTAAGCCCAACCAAGTTTGACATGAACATTTATCTTAAAGACTGTGATTATGTCATAAGACATGCAATGTGAGTGTAGGAAAAGATTTAAGAAAAGGTAGTGTAGCAAGAATTGAGGTAATACATTTAGAAATTTATATATGTTAATCTGTTTAATTAAATCAATCTGATAATTTATAAAGACAAGAATAGCAAAATTATTTTCTTCATTTCGTTCTGCATTAATGAAGGAGAATATTAGTCAAATATTTAATTTCAAGTTGCTTACCTCTTTGTCAGCCCACTGCATGAAAGTATGGGCACTTCTTCTGAAAGAGAGGCCAGATGATGGAACTCATGTCCAGGAAATACCTGCATGTTGGAAAGTTCATTTAAAGATCAGATATGAATAAAGAGCTCTACAAAATATAGATTATTTTATGATAAAATAAAACTGTTTATTTATTGCTAAAACTCGTTCAGTTGGAAAATCCTTCACAAATGTACCTTCCAACCCTCCCCACCACAGTTAATATACTATTTATTATTTGTTTATGGGCCTTTTACTTATGGATAAATTAGCAACAATGATATAAAAATATCAGAGTACAGAAATAAGGCCATTACTGACACCTATTATGTCTTAACTGCATAGCTGTATCATTCAGGTAATATTTTCAGAAAGTTTCTTTGCAATCTAGATATTAAATGCCAAGAATAAGAAAATTCAAGCTGGAAAGATGAATTCCATAATAACAACATTTAATAATACAGTGGTGAATCGGATGACTAATCAAAATGCATCATGAAGAGATCCAGTTATCATCATGCAACTATCAGACAGAGAGCACCTATGAAGGTAAAAAGCATTAAATAACCACATCAGTTAGAATAAACACGAACAATAATAGTCGTGGTTGTGGTGGTGGTGGTGGTGGTGGTGAGTAGTAGTTGTCATCTGATAAAATTAGTGAAATGCGGTGCAGTGTGAATTTCTTAGTGTTATGCTTCACTGAATGAAAAGAAACTAATGTCCTATTAATAAAGCTCAGACACTAAAGTTGACTCTGATTCATTTGCTTCTTGGTAAATGGACCTTAAGATTTTTACCCCCTTGTTAACCCTCCCTGTCAACAGTCCCAGCCTGATGAATAATGCTCAAGAATAAAGCAAACAATAGTTTTGTGATTACCCTACTAGATAAGAGTATTATTTTTCCTTCGTCCATAAATCTCAATTGGTCTTCTTGTCTTTCTTGCAAGTACTATTATGTGTTACTGGTAGTTCCACTTTAAATCATTCTGAACTCAGGCTCCTAGACATTTAATTGTTGTGACTGTTTTCAATGACTGCTTGTCAGTTGTGTAATCGAACAATATTGAAACTCTTCAGGAGGTGGAGGTGGGGGGGGGGGGGGGGGGGGACAGATCAAGGTTTCAGTTCTGGGGAGGAGGAATCATATATTGTCAATGACTCCCCGCACCATCTCATATATAACTTCCAGTCACCCCCCACTGTTAACATGTCATGGATGTGTCCATTTTAATAATAATAATAATAATGTGTTTACATACAGTAGGTGAATAGTACATTGCTATAGCCAAAGTCTAAGATGTTGTTATTCAGAAAAATATAGGCTTTTAGAAAATATATTAAAAAAATTTTAGGTGTACATACATCACACAATTAATTTGAGAGCTATAGTAGCAGCAAGCTACCACAATTTCAATAACATCATAATTTTCACAATAACATTGATGTACACTCCTAGTTACCAGTATATCATGAAGTACTATGACTGTGAGCACTAGTCTGCAAAGTATGGCTGTATGAGCAACCTGTTTTCCATTCCACTTCTGTGTAATTTAAAAGTGAAATCTGAAAACTGACTCAAGATGTGTTCAAAAGGCAATGGGAATTTCATAGTTTTGGGTGTAGTATTTAGTTGGCTGCACACAATTTTTTATTATTGTGCTGGTAAACATGTCTGAAAAGTATTCATAGTGTAAGCCATATTGGATATTTAATCTGTTGTCAGCTGTCGAAAAGCTTACATGTTGTTCTGGTAGCAGTGGCGATTGTTTGCACTGATGAATCACAACATTACAGCCACCAGCTTAATAACATGCTGGTGCACCTTTGGATTGCAACACAGCAGCGATTATGCATGGCATACATTTGACAAGTCCATTGTGGGTTTCTGGAGGTGTGTGGCACCCGATGTGTACACACAGGTCATGCAGTTATTATAAATTACGAGCTGTTTGTGATCGTGGGGCTGGCACCCAATAACTTCACAACGGCACTCCTTTGGATTCAGACAGGCGATTTTGGTGGCCAAGATATCAACATGAGTTCACTATCATACTTCTTAACCCAAAGCAGCACAATTCAGGCCAGTTAGAAGATGTCTCTTCCATCATGGAAGAGGCATGAAGTGATGCAGGTGGTCCACAATAGTGTTCATGTAGTCCACAGCTGTCATGGCGTCTTTGATGACCAACACAGGTCCCATGGAAGCCCAGGTGCTAGCTGAAAGCCCTTCATAAGATAAAACTGACCCCCTTCTCCCCATCCAGCATCCGTGGCACGGTGCATGTTTCGAGCAGCCGTTCACTTCGGTAATGGCATATCCAGACACGACCATCAACCAGATACACGTATGAACATGATTCAACTGACCAAGTGGCACGTTTCCACTGCTCCACTGTCCAATATCGATGATCCTGTGCCCACTACAGTAGTAATAGACCCTCTGTCATTGGGTAAACATGGGGACTTGTAGGAGACGTCTGCTGCAAAGCCTCATCTTTAACAGTGTACGCTGAATGATGTACTGCGAAACACTTGTCCCTGTACCAGCGTTGTAACCAGTCGTCATACCTGCCACATATCATCACCAATCGCGCTTTACATAGTGTTGACTAACTATTGATTTCATCATACTTTGACCACTACCAATAGATGCTTGTGACAATAGTACATGAACAACTGACCAGCTTTGCCGTTTTCAATATGCTTGTCCCAGGTCCCGGACCATAATAATCTACTATTTGCCAGAATTCACATATGTCTGTGGATTTCCCCATTTGCCGCTGGAATGATTACCCGTTCGTTCTACTTCGGTTGTAGAGGGTAGCCAGAAACAGTTTGTAATTGTGTAGCAGGGTAGTTATGCTGAAAAATAATTGTTGAGAAAAAAATTCGATACGTTGCGACGTTTCGGAGTTAATTAGTGCTGCAGTTAGCCAATCAGGCCGTTGCGCGCGCAAATTCAAGTGTCCCGCCAGATACAATCAGTGTCAGCTTTCCTCATAGCGTAGATGATAGCGCACGAGACTGCTCAGGCTTTCGCTCGGGTTCTGCCTTTACTACCGTCCCATGTCAAAATTTTTGTATCGCTTTCTCGTTCGGTTTTAGGAAACCAAGCGAAGAACACGTTTGGCGACACCGTTTCTCGCGGGCAGCTTGAATTTGCACGCGCAGCAGCCTGATCTGCTGACTTCAATGCTAAGTAACTCGGAAGCCACGCAAAGTATCGAAATTTTTCTTAACAATTATTTCTCAGCACAACCTAGTCTGCAACACCCTTACAAGCTTTTCAGACTGACTACCCTGTATATCAGTACTTTCCTTCTACATCTACATCTACATAGATACTCCTCCAGCCACCGTACGGTGCGTGGCGGAGGGTGCCCTGTACCACTGCTAGTAATTTCCTTTCCTGTTCCACTCGCAAACAGAGCGAGGGGAAAACGACTATCTATATGCCTCCGTATGAGCCCTAATTTCTCGAACATTATCTCCGTGGTGCTTACGCACAGTGTATGTCAGCAGCAGTAGAATCTTTCGGCAGTCAGCTTCAAATGCCGGTCCTCTAAATTTACTCAATAGTGTTTCTCGAAAAGGACGCCGCCTTCCCTCCAGAGATTCCCATTTGAGTTCCCGAAGCACCTCCGTAACATTCGGTGTTGTTCGAACCAACAGGTAACAAATTCAGTAGCTCGCTTCTGAACTGCTTACGTCTCCTGCCCGCAATGCCACTAGACGATATTCAATCACCGGGTTTTGACTCATGAGTGCATTTTGTATGAAAACAGGCAAGAGCCTTTGTATTAAATTTTGCAGTTAGAGCGCAGCGAAGTTTTAGAAATATAAAATATTGATTTTGGTTTGTCTGTTATGAGTAAAACAAGGCTTTACGGGTGTGTAAGTGTTTCGAATAAGATGCTGAAGATGAAGAGCTCCTTCGTGCCCCTGCACTTAATCATCTGACGAAATGTTGAAAACAGTGAAAGAAATGATTATTAACGATCGCCAAATCACAATTAGAGAAGTCGCTGATGAAGCCGGCATATCAGTTCGCTCTCACTACGACACTATTTCGAATGTTTTGAGTGTTGGACGTCTGATAGCAAAATTTGTTCCAAAATTGTTAAATATCGATCCAAAACAGCGTCGAATGAAAGTTGCTCGGGAGTCGCTAGATGAAGTCAGCAAATGTGCAGCATTACGGAAACGTGTCATAAAAGTTGATGAGACATGGGTTTATCGATACGACGTCGAAACTAGGGCCCAGCCGTACCAGTGGAAGCACTCCGAATCGCCAACACCGAAAAAAAAAGTTAACAAGTGAGGTCAAATGTGAAGGTTATGTGCTCACTATGTTTTTCGGTTTTAACGGCATAGCGCACCACGAGTTCTTACCACAAGGTCGAACGATTCACTAGGAGTACTACCTGCAAGTTCAACGCCGTTTGCGTGAAGCATTCTGAAAAAAGAAAAACGCCCAGAGTTCTGGGGAAGCAAAGAATAGGTCTCATCGCTTGTCCGTAAATTTTTGGTCAAAAACGATTCCGTAATATTTCCTCTGTTTACCTATTCGCGTCTTGGCCCAAGTGTTTTTCCCTGTTCTCAGAAACAAAGTAAACCTTAAAGCACTGTCGATTTACAACCGTAGATGAGATTGAAAAGGCATCTCTGAGACATCTAAAAGCTATCGCAAAGGCTGAGTTCCAAAAGTGTATAGGTGATAGATGCGTTCCACATCATTACGAAGTGTCGTATTCATGATCTATGGAACAAGTACTAATCTAATCTAATAGTAAAAAGCACCGACATAAGTGTATAATACCTAATGGTGTCTATTTTGAAGGGGATAACACTGATGTAAACGAACAAATAAAACTGTTTCCAAAAAATAAAAATTCCCGAAGTTTCTTTAAACACACCTCGTACGTAAAAATATATGCAAAAAAGATAGGATATCATGATCCCCACAACCGGTTCCACCCAGCCACGCATCCACCCCCGTGGGTTCTACCCTGGACTCTCATTTATTTGCAATAAGCTACATTTGCTTATACAAAGTCAGCTTTCTGTCCCTGAAGCAAGCATCAGTCCTCTGTTGGCCTTCGCGCATTTTGTGGCACTTTTCTGGCATTGCGACTTCTCTACATACGCTGCTGACCATTAATTGCAAACACCAGGAGGGACAGCAAATAATCAAATTTTGCTTATTGTGCACATACTGTCCAGCAGGTGGGATACACAATTTTTTAGATGACTCGGGGAATATAAGGTGCGCAATTTAGTTTGCAAGGTGCCACTTCTGGCAGTAACAATAGCTCTAATACAGCTGCTGAGTATTGAGTCAAACAGAGCTTGGATGACAGATACTGGAACGTCGCAACACGCGCTGGTTCAACTCTGTTCCAGGGTTCAGCAGTCATGGTGGCTGGCAAGTGATGGTGTGCCAGTGTCTCAGTAACTCATGACCACATGTTTTCAGTAGGTGAGAGAGATCTGGAGATCATGATGGCCATGGGAACAGACGAACACCCTCTGTATCAAGGTAGGCGAGGAAATAATGGACAACATGTAGTCTTACGTTGTCTTATTCAAAGACGGCACAGAGACCTTGGAGACTGGGTGAAGCATCTGTCCGGGTCAGAAATTTAATTCCTGTTGTCCGAATCACTGGCATGTCAACCAGAGGTAACTGTGTTGAATAGCCAACTGTTTCCCGGTACCAACACGCTAGGTACTGGGCCTGCATGACGATTTCGAATGCATCTGGTTGTATCCATTCTCCTCGAAGACACCACGCTGTACATTTTACTGGGTCTAGTCTTAAAATACGAAAAGGTGTCACTCCAGTGTCAATTGCTGTTAGGTGCACCACTGTCGGCTCATCTCTGTCTTCTGTCACGTCAAGGAAAGTCACAACAATCGTCGCCATGCTTGACATTTCGTGGTGCTGCAGATGTCGTCGTACTGTCCGTGTGGAAACTTCCCTTTCTGCAAACAAGCCCATTTTCTGACTCACAAGGTACGCGTAGCGGCTGTGCAATCCTGCACGGTCGAGCGAACGCTATGTCCAGCCTCTTGGGCGCTAGTCGCGTTGGGCTGTTAAGGTCCTGCATGATATGGCGTATGGCCCCATCGATTCCATATTCGTGTGACAGTTACGGGATCCCCACCAACATGAGCAGCGATATCACGGAACGATAAACTGAATTCTCGACTGACAACGATCCTGCCCTGTCGAATTCCGACGCATACTGGTAAACTTCTCTCTTTAATGCGTAAGGCATAACACGGTCTTTCCCACAAACAACCGACTTTCAACTGTGATTTTGAAATCAGAAACCCGCTGTGTAATCTTCCCTTGTACACACAGTTTTATGGTGTTACTCCTAACGACATAGTGCATTTGCTCTGAAATGCAAAACACCTTTATATCCAAGCTCGCAGCATACTTCAAACGTAGCGTGGAACTCACAGGGTTGGTAAGCCGGGTACTGGTCAGTGCCTCTGGATATGTGGGAACGGGACTCCCGCACCGGGGCCACTCACTGGATGGTCGGTAGTCCCTTGCTTTTTATGGGCGCGTGGCTGCGCAATGTCGTTAACGTTTTCGTGTTTTTTCTGTTTTTTGTTTTTTACTTGTGCGATTAAAACGTTCCTTGGCTATATTGTATAACAATTTTTAATAAAGCCATAATCATGTCGGAAACCTTTTCACATGAAGCACAAACGACAGCTCCAAAAGTGCACTGCCCATTTATACCTTGTGTACGCGATACTACAGCCAGTAGTACCTCAAGAAGACGATTGGGTCACTTATCGAAATATTGTGCATGAAATGGAAACTACAACTCGAATGAACACCAGGAAGACCGCCATTAATCAATCATTCCAAGAAAACATCGTAAATCACAAGTTTCATTTAAACTGCTAACGCTGTCTGAACGCAGCTAACCGTGTGTGTTTGTAAATAAACTGCTCCATTTCATAAACTCGCAAGAAAAAGTTTAATTTCGATTTTCATTACTGTTTTAACACAGATAACGATGGATACTCATAAATACGCAACTCCACATTACGAGTTCGCTAATCTATCCACGTTTAAATCTAATTGTTGCTCCTGAATCTAGTCTATAGTGCCGCTAGATACCATGTATTAACATTTTTCGGCATTATACAGGGTGATTCACGAAGATATGCAAATATTTTAATATGTTATTCTACAAGTAAAACTAAAGAAAAAAGTTCGTATAAACAAAGGTCCGCAAATGTTTAGTTTCGGAGTTACGACTAATAAAAGATTTTGCCTGAAATTTAGCAGCTTCGCTAATATGAAGCACTCGCAAAACTGTACGAGGTCCCGGACGTTTATCTGCAGTTGTTTTCCAGAACATCCAGCATCCATAATACATCGTCTTCACGTATCGAGCACTCATTATGAACGCTGGGTAGAGAACCTATCTCCCGTAACATTCGAAATACTCCACTAATGGCTCGTGCATTCGGAATCCTCCGAGTTAGGTAACGTACGCGATATTCGTTAACTGCAGCCGTAGCATTACCATCATATTTGCCATAAATAAACACCATATCGGTGCATTCCTCTGTCTAAAATTTGAAGGGCAGCCCTATTTCATAAATAATCTACAGACTACGACTGTTACTATATGGTTTCACGTAAATGCACTGTTGTTTTTATGTTCTTCCACTGAACAGTACAGAAAACTAACTCGTTTCAAGATTAGGAAATGACTGAAACAACTCACTAACGGTTGCCAACAATTACATAAACATTTCTACATTCTTAATGGAAAGTAAACAATTTTAGTTGTATAATAATCTTTGCTTCTCTGGATGTTCTGGAAAACTATTGCAGTTGCACGTCTGGGACAGGTTTTATTAGATTCACCAGACCATAACAACAAAATAAATGGAAATCGTGCTTTACTTTAACCTCGTACAGTTTTGCAGTGGCTTCATATTAGCGAAGTTGATAAATTTCAGGCAAAATCTTTTATTAGCCGTAACTCCGTAACTAAACATTTGCGGACATATGTTTATATGAACTTTTTTCTTTAGTTTTACTTGTAGAGTAACATATTAAAATATATACATATCTTCGTGAATCACCCTGTATATACATATGCAAAAATGATACAAAACATTAATTACTTACCATGTGTTCATATATCTCATCAGCAATTATGGGTAATTTGTGCCTGGCTGCAATGGATAACATATCCTTTAGGTGTTGTTTCTTGAAGACCGAACCACACGGATTCGAAGGATTGCATACAACTATTGCCGCCGTATTTTCATCAATTTGGCTCTCCAGATGGTTCAAATCGGCTTCCCAGTCGTTCTCTGGCTGCATAAAAATGAGAATAACCATTAGTTTCAATTAGTCTCATTGCTACCCACAAAAAGTAACAAAATATTTCTGGTGCATGCAGAAGTTCATAGCGTTTTTGTTTTACATGTTGGTATTCTGGTTGTTGTGCGGTCAATTATTATCAACTATCATTTTCTATTTGTGGTTCACTGTTGGTATTTGAGTTTACACATTGTCATGTCGTCATTTGGAGATAGTGAGTGGAGCCGTGGACACTAGACAATGGTGTGCCAAGTGGAGAAATCGGAACATTTCCGATATATTTTTCTGTTTGCGTTCAATAGAGGGGTGACAGCAGCGGAGGCAACGAGGAACATTTGCGCCATGTGTGGGGATAAAGCCACTGGCCACAGCACGGTAAGAAAATGATTTTCATAAAGAGGATCGTTTTGACATTAGTGACTCTCCATATTCAGGAGGGCTTCAAATGGTTCAAATGGCTCTGAGCACTATGGGACTTAACTTCTGAGGTCATCAGTCCCCTAGAACTTAGAACTACTTAAACCTAACTAACCTAAGGACGTTTCCAGAATGAGATTTTCACTCTGCAGCGGAGTGTGCGCTGATATGAAACTTCCTGGCAGATTAAAACTGTGTGCCCGACCGAGACTCGAATTCGGGACCTTTGCCTTTCGCGGGCAACTGCTCTACCAACTGAGCTACCGAAGCACGACTCACGCCCGGTACTCACAGCTTTACTTCTGCCAGGAAGGTAGGAGACGAGGTACTGGCAGAAGTAAAGCTGTGAGTACCGGGCGTGAGTCGTGCTTCGGTAGCTCAGTTGGTAGAGCAGTTGCCCGCGAAAGGCAAAGGTCCCGAATTCGAGTCTCGGTCGGGCACACAGTTTTAATCTGCCAGGAAGTTTCTTAACCTAAGGATATCACACATACCCATGCCCGAGGCAGGATTCGAACCTGCGACCGTAGCAGTCGCGCGGTTCCAGACTGTAGCGCCTAGAACCGCTCGGCCACTCCGGCTGGCCTCAGGAGGGCCTTCAGGGTTTTATGAAGATAGTTTAAACGCATTATTCCACAACGATCCAGGTCAGTGTACTCGATAACTGGGAAATGTAATTAACCTTTAACAGTCCACAATCGTGCGACATTTGCATGCCATGGGAAAGGTTCAAAAATCGGATGCTAAACCAAAACCACAAAAATCAGCAGGTGGGCTATATGTGGTCTCTGCTTTCTCATTATCAATTGGGTCGTCAACATCACCGACTATTCCTATCCTGTATTGTTACTGGGGACGAGAAATGGTGTCTTTATGCTAACATAAGGAAAAGAAAGGGATGGTTGAGTCCAAAGAAAGCAGCAACTCCCAGTACGAAGACTTGTGAGCATCCACAGAAAATAATGTTAGGCATTTGGTGGAACAGACTGTGTGGCGTACTACAAACTGCCTCTCCGAGTTGTAACCATCACAGCTGACATTTATTGTCAAGAAGTGAGACGGCTTGCAGGCGCAATCCAAGAACAACGACCAGGAAGACGGCGTGAAGCGATGCTACTCCACGATAACGCCCGCCCACATTCTGTTCGACTGACATAAAACGCTATACAGGGGTTGGAAAGTCATTCCGTATCCATCTTATTCACCTGATCTAGCGCCCTCAGATTCTCACCTTATCTACGCTCTATCGACCACCCTTCAAGGAACTACCTTCCCGGATGTAAATGTGCTCTCAACACGGCTCGACGAGTTCTTCGCCTCAAAACCACTTGATTTCTACACCTCGAAATCGAAAAGTTTCCCAGCGTTGGCAGACTGTTGTAAATAATGAAGGAGAATATACGAGGGCTGTCCAGAAAGTAAGTTACGATTGATCGCGAAATGAAAATCACAGTGAAAATCAGAAATATTTCATTTGTAACAGTTAGCTACACCTTTCAGCTACGTCTCTACGTAGTCGCCGTTCTGACTCAGACATTCGTCGTAGCGTTGTACCAACTTTCCAATACCCTCATCATAGAAGGCAGCCACCAGTGCTTTCCGCCAATTCTCTACGCTGGCCTAAAGCTCGTTGTCTGTGCCAAAATGTTGTCTTCATAGCCAGCGGTTCGTTTGAGCAGAGATGAAACTCAGTGGGAGACAATTACGGACTGTATTGAGGGTAACCAAACATTTCCAATTGAAATGATGCAGGAACATCTTCATTGCCCCTGCAGAATGAGGCTGAGAATTGTCTTGAAGAAGAAACCGCACGACAGTTATGTAATGTTGGTTGCATAGCTTCAGGGGAAAATTCTCACCAGGCCCTCGTACTTGGCGGGAGACACTATTTTCTATAACATCTTTACGCGCTGACTAAGAGCTCAGGAATGAAAAGAGCGACATAATTCTACCTAGAGTCATACTAGAGACACTGCCCAACACATCTTTGCAAAGCTTTATCGGATTTTCATAGTCGTTTCCATTTCGCGACCGATCGTAACTTACTTTCTGGACAGCCCTCGTATTAGTAATGACTTCAGTCTCTATTATGTGCATTGTTGTGTTTATTAAACTTATGGAAAACGCTATGAACTGACGCACCAGTCCAATAGAAATAACAACATTCATAGTAATATAAAATCACAAAGCAAAAAAAATGTGATTCTTCAGTTTCTCTCAGCGTATCAGTTGATCGAACATTCTTTGGGTGTAATGTCGGTTCATGGTGTCCAGCGGAATCGGCAGTACACCCATGGACTGTTCGATCAACTGATAAAATAATCTTTGTCACTTCCAGAGAACCCCTTAAGCCACAACAATAAGCACTTGCCGGCCGGTGTGGCCGAGCGGTTCTAGGCGCTTCAGTCCGGAACCGCGCTGCTGTTACGGTCGCAGGTTCGAATCCTGCCTCGGGCCTGGATGTGTGTGATGTCCTTAGGTTAGTTAGGTTTAAGCAGTTCTGAGTTGACTACCGATAATGAGTATCCTTTTCTTAATTTGGTGATGGGGATGGGTCCGGACCCCCCGCCCCCCCCCCCCCCCCCCCCTCTCCCTTTGGCTATGTCCTTACATAAATAGTTTTCAGGTCTTTTCAGACTCATATTCAGATGGGACAATCGGAAGCTCTGTATTAATTTTCGTAGGTAATGTTGGGTACTGGCTGGGGATATGGGTGCAATTGTTGTTGCTACCCAACTGGTAGCTTCCATTGTTACTGCTTATGGCTACAGAATTAATCGTTATTCACTGGGTGTCGCCATAAATAAATCAAATAAATCCGACAGCTTGAAACAAATTCCGTACAACTAATGTACACTTATACTGACAAAAAAAAGTCATCTGTTCCACAACATTGATAATGGATAAGTTTACACACAGTGTCGCGTCTTACCACAACGCAATTTAAAACTAGTGGTCATCTGCGTAGCGAATCACTATAGCTTTCATCAGAACGACGGACAGAATAATGTTTTCACACTTTTCGTTCCTTACGCTTGAGAGCTGAGTGGGCTCTGTAGAACAACACCTTGTTCTTTCCAGTCCCCTGGAGCCACTGAATTTGACGAGATGGTGTGGCTTCCATACGTGGGTGCAACGACAAAGGAGGGTATCTGTGGAGAGGGCAGACAAACATGTTTTCTGAAGCCTTTTCAGTAGCAGCAGCCTTTTTTAGTCGTCTGGATGACTGACAGATCTGGCCTTGTAACAACGTGCTGATTTTGCAAACAGCTGGAAGAAAAACTATAGCCGTTATTTTTCCTCTGAGGCATGCAGCTTCACTGTATGGTTAAATGATAATGGTATCCTCTTGGATAAAATATTCTGGAATTAAAATAGTCTCCTATTCGGACCTCCTGGCGGGGACTACTCAAGAGAATGTCGTCATCTGGGAAAACAAAACTGGCATTCTACGGGTCGGAGCCTAGAGTTTTAGATCTTGTAATTGGGTAGGTACGGACAGGTTGAAGTTAGATGTAGGGAATTAACGAAGTTGGGTGACAGGATGAACTATACTTCTGGTGAGGTTATAAATACAGAATCGAACAGGCGTAATGCAGCAAAAGGTCTAATAACGAATAAGAAAATAAGAATGCGGGTAAGCTACTGTTATTATCGTACCCAAGACAATCACGAAGCCAACACACACCATAGTAGTACAAGTTTGTATGCCTACTATCTCCGCAGATGAAGAGATTGAAGAAATGTATGATGAGATAAAGGAAACTATCCAGATAGTAAGGGAGACGAAAATTAATTGTAATGGGGGACTGGAATTCAATAGGTGGTAAAGGAAGAGAAGGGAAAATAGTAGGTGAATATGGAGTGAGGGAAATGAATGAAAGAGGAAACAGCCTGGTAGAATTTTACACATAGCGTAATTTAATAATTACCAACACTTGGTTTAAGATTCATGAAAGAAGATTGTTTACGCAGAAGAGACCTAGAGACACAGGAAGGTTCCAGATTGATTATACAATGGTAAGAAATGAATTTCGCAACAAGATTTTAAACTGTAAAACATTTCCAGGGTCAGATGTGGACTCTGACCACAATTTGGTGGTTATGAACTCTAGATTAAAACTGAAGAAATTGCAAAAAGGTAGGAAATTAAGGACTTGGGACCTATGTAAATTGAGAAAATGAGAGCTGGTGAGAGTTTCGGAGGGAGCATTAACCAACGTCTGACTGGAACAGGGGTAAGGACTACTGTAGAAGACGAATGAGTGGATTTGAGAGATGAAATAGTGAAGGAAGCAGAGGATGAAATAGGTAAAAAGACAAGGCCTGGTATAAATCCTTAACTGATGCAAATGAAGCAGGAGAAAAGGAATACGAATGTATAAAAAATATGACTGACAGTAAGTGCAAAATGGCTAAGCAGAATTGGCTAGAGGACAAATGAAATGACATAGAAGCATATACTACTAGGGCTAAGAGTGTCATTTTCGTTACATTGTCTCACTTAATGTAATCTTTTATGGTCCCTTACTTCTCTGCTCTGCTGTTCCTTCCAGTACCAAGTTAACTAGTCCTGAATGCCAAAGTACGTGTCCTACTACATGTTCCTTCTCGTGATGAGGAGTTTTCCATAGACTTCTATCTTTGCCTGTTCTTTCTGTATCTTTTCGTTCCGTACTTTGTCTGTCAACGTAGTTTTTAACTGGCTGCAATTCCTTTCCGCATAATACTTTAATAGTTGTGTCACGACACTATGTTAAATTGATGAAGTAAAGAAAGAAAAAAAACCATTTCATAGCCACTTACTAAAATTTATAACTGCAGCCATTACAAGTTTCGGATAGTTAATTTTATCTTCAGCTAACAATCTTGTCTCTTGGCTCGCTAAAATAGCTCTCAGGAGCTCAAAGTTGTTGGTTCTAAAATAACTGAATTTCCCGTCGAAAATACAGTATACTGTTAAAATAATAACAATTGTAACAGAAGTACGCTACTTTTGTAGAATTGATGCATAAATCTACAGTTTTGTCCCACACACAGTCCGAATGGGGAACCTTTCGATTTAATTTTTAATGAAGGGTAAAAGCAGCCAACCGGATGCACAAATTTTATTGCATTGACCTGGTTTCGATACCAACTAACGGTATCTTCTTAGTTGCATAGATTGAGTTGACAAACCTTTCAGTCTGATGTCAGTCCTAGAGGCTTCCCATACTCGCGGTTTTAATGTTGGTTTTACAAGAAAACTGTTACATATTTGAACTGAGCACTTAAGCTCATATGTTTTTATCTTTCCATGCAATGTGAATCTGTGTAATTGTAACTTATTCTGATGAAGATACCCTTAATTGGTATGGAAACCAGGCCAATGTAATAAAATATGTGCAACCGGTTGGCTTTTTGGATCCTTCTTAAAAACTGAAATACAGTTGCTGAACTTGAGACATGTTCAAGAGCGTCTCTCGATTTATAGTACTACACCTACCTTTTTAGCTACCAAGGCAAATTTTATCGTTATCTATAACGATATGGGTCAGTGGGTATTTGGAATGTTATATGGAACAGGCAGATAGTAAGATTGTCGGCTTATTTAGTTGTCCTTTGTCTAGTGTTTAATCAACAAACGTAGTTTCATGGGTTTTGTCATGCATACTGCAGGTGCCTACGAGCACGATTGAAGCTGCGAGTGTTAATAGCTGATTTTCTAAAACTACGCACACATCTGTACTACCAAACTTACCAGCAAGTTGTAGGATCTGGTTTCGACGCCAATAGACTCAGCGAGTGTCCTGTAGAGCGGGAAAGCAGGTCGTGGCATCAGGATGTTCTGTCCTGGTGAGGCTAGGGCAGTTATGCTCAGGTCAAGGGCGCTCGAGCAACCACTGCAGAGGACAACATCCTGTAATAGAGAAAAATATTGCGTCAAGAGAACATGCAAGGAGATAAGTCATTAAAATGCTGAAGAAGAAAAGAATCGAAACCGTGCGCAGTACAGTTGCTAAGTTGTTAAGACGTAAATAATTCAACAGACATCTGAAAAAAGCTCTCGAAACTTTATGTACTCGTCATTATTCGCAAGGAACTAGGCGTAAGACATGGGAAGTCAGAAAGCGTTCTGTAAGTAAACTCCGATTTTTGGAAGAAAGTAAACGTACAAATGAAAGCATACTGGTCAAGAACACAACAGATTTCGGCCTGACATGTCGCACTCCGACAAAAACAGTGATACAACTCAAAAAGGCAATAATTGAGAAAAATCGACTTAAAGAGTTCTATAAAAATTATAGTATAAACGTCCTTTAAATTTCAAGTAAGTAATTTTGGCAGTAAATTGCATTGTAGGGTATACAACAGTAAAATGGACATGCAGTTCTGTACTAGTCGAATATGAGGTGTTATCGGGTAATTATTAATTAATTCTTCCACCCGAAAAGTGGCAAAAGCATTACGTGAGGGGTCATAACAAA
Source organism: Schistocerca nitens (assembly GCF_023898315.1). NCBI lineage: Eukaryota > Metazoa > Arthropoda > Insecta > Orthoptera > Acrididae > Schistocerca > Schistocerca nitens. The sequence continues at coordinate 510,880,302 of NC_064615.1, forward strand.
AAAGTTTTTAGAAAATCAAAAAGTGATACTTACCGTAATATATTAGACATTTGAACTTCCATCAGACAAAATTAGTACTTAAAATAAAAAATGAAAAACGAGTTGAAGCTGTTGTATTAGAAAAATACAAAATGCCAAATTGTAATTTGTGAAAAATAATGCAGTTTAAACAGGAACACCAATTACCTACAATTTAAGAACCAGTTTACGAAAACACAGAATCATAAATGGGATTATATAATGTAGGAATACTTTTCGCCGAGAAAAGGGATTCAATTTGAACTTTTTTGTTTTTGAGTCATCAGTATACTGACTGGTTTGATGCGGCCCGCCACGAATTAATCTACTGTGCCTATCTCTTCATCTTAGAGTAGCACTTGCAACCTACGTCCTCAGTTATTTGCTGGATGTATTCCAATCTCTGTCTTCTCTACAGTTTTGCCCTGTACAGCTCTAGTACCATGGAAGTAATTCCCTGATGTCTTAACAGATGTCCTATCATCCTATCCTTTCTCCTTCTCAGTATTTTCCACAAATTCCTTTCCTCTCCGATTCTGCGCAGAACCTCCTCATTCCTTACCTTATAAGTCCACCTAATTTTCAACATACGTCTGTGGTACCACATCTCAAGTGCTTCGATTCCCTTCTGTTCTGGTTTTCCCGTAGTCCATGTTTCACTACTATACAATGCTGTGCTCCAAACGTGCATTCTCAGAAATTTCTTCCTCAAATTAAAGCTTCATACTAGTAGACTTCTCTTAGCCAGGAATGCCCTTTATGCCGGTGATAGTCTGCTTTTGATGTCCTCCTTGCTCCGTCCGTCATTGGTTATTTTGCTGCCTAGGTAGCAGAATTCCTTTACTGCGTAACTTCGTAACTGTCAATCCTGACGTTTCTCGCTGTTCTCATTTCAGCTACTTCTCATTACTTTCGTCTCCCTTCGATTTTCTCTCAATCTCTATTCTGTACTCATTAGACTGTTCATTGTATTAAGCAGATCCTGTAATTCTTCACTTTCACTCAGGATGGCAACGTTATCAGCGAATCATGTCATCGATATCATTTCATCTTGAATTTTAATTCAATTCCTAAACCTTTCTTTTATTTCCATCTTCTTCGATGTATAGTGAGAACAGAAGGGGCGAAAGACTACATCATTGTCTTACACCCTTTTTAATCCGAGCACTCCGTTCTTGGTCGTCCACTCTTATTATTCCCTCCTGGCTCTTGTACATATTGTATATTGCCAATCTCTCTCTACGGCTTACCCCTATTTTCCTCAGAACTGCGAACAGCTTGAACCATTTTACGTTCTAGAACGCTTTTACCAGTTCGACAAATACTCTGAACGTGTCTTGATTTTTCTTTAGCCTTCCTTCCATTATCAACAGCAATGTCAGAATTGCCTCACTGGTGCCTTTACCTTTCCTAAAGCCAAACTGATCTTCATTTAACACATTCTCAATTTTCTTTTCCATTCTCTTGTGTATTATTCTTGTCAGTAACTTGGATGCATGAGCTGTTAAGCTGACTGTGCGATAATTCTCGCACTTGTCAGCTCTTGCAGTCTTCGGAATATTTTTCCGAAAGTCAGATGCTATGTCGCCAGACTCATACACTCTACACACCAACATGAATAGTCATTTTGTCGCCACTTCCCCCAATGAATTTAGAAATTCCGATGGGATGTTATCTATCGCTTCTGCCTTATTTGATCTTAAGTCCTACAAAACTCTGTTAATTCTGATTCTAATACTGGATCCCCTATCTATTGTAAATCGACTCCTGTTTCTTCTTCTGTCGCATCAGACAAACATTCTCCCTCATAGAGGCCTTCAATGTAATCTTTCGTCTAAGGCGCTGCAGTCATGAACTGTGCGGCTGGTCCCGGCGAGGGTTTGAGTCCCCCCTCGGGCATGGGTGTGTGTGCTTGTCCTTAGGATAATTTAGGTTAAGTAGTGTGTAAGCTTAGGGACTGATGACCTTAGCAGTTAAGTCCTATAAGATTTCACACACATTAGAACTTTTTTTTTTTTTTTTTTTTTTTTTTTTAAATCTTTCCACCTGGCCGCTTCCTCCTCTGCATTTAACGTGGAATGCCCGTTGCACTCTTAATGATACTACTCTTGTTTTTAATTTAATCGAAGGTTGTTTTGACTTTCCTATATGCTGAGTCAGTCCTTCCGACAACCATTTCTTTTTCAATTTCTTCACATTTTTCATGCATCCATTTCATCTTAGCTTCTTTGCACTCCCTATTTATTTCATTCCTCAGCGACTTGTATTTCTGTGTCTGAATTTTCCTGAACTTTTTTGTACTTCCTTCTTTCATCGATCAGTTGAAGTATTTCTTCTGTTACCCACGGTGTCTTCGCAGTTACCTTCGTTGCACCTATGTTTTTCTTTCCAATTACTGCGATTGCCCTTTTAGAGATGTCCATTCCTCTTCAACTGTAGTGCCTACAGAGCTATTCCTCATTGGTCTATCTATAGCCTTAGAAAACTTCAAGCGTATCTCATCATTCCTTAATGCTTCCGTATCCCACTTCTTTGCGTATTGCTTCTTCCTGACTAATCTCTTAAACTTCAGCCTACTCTTCATCACTACTACATTTTGATGTGAGTCTATATCTGCTCCTGGATACGCCTTACAGTGCAGTATGTGATTTCGGAATCTCTGCTTAACCATGATGTAATCTAACTGAAATCTTCCCGTATCACCTGGCCTTCTCCAAGTATACATCCTCCTCTTGTGATTCTTGAACAGAGTATTTGCTATTACCAGCTAAAATTTATTACAGAACTCAATTAGTCTTTCTCCTCTCTCATTCCTTGTCCCCTGTAACCTTTTCTTCTACTCTTTTCCCCTACAACTGCATTCCAGTCCCCCATGACTATTAGATTTTCATATTTCTTTACGTACTGTATTACCCTTTCAATATTTTCAAATACTTTCTCTATCTCATTTTCAGCTTGCGACGTCAGCATGTATACCTGAACTATCGTTGTCAGTGTTGGTTTGCTGTCGATTCTGATAAGAGGAACCCTATCGGTGAACTGCTCACAGTAAAACTCTCTCTGTCCTACCATCCTTTCTTTGTAGCAGATTTTTCAATTTTTTTCTTGTACGCTGCAAAACACGAAATTTCGCAGTATTTACAACAGCTGTAATCGTCCTTCAGGCACACATGCATATAAGATTGTAATGTTATGTGTGATAGAGACACTGTACAAACACAGACATTGTAATAATCAACGCTATTAAAACTACATTAAAGTTACACATGAGAAGTTTCGCAATTCAAAATGTGCCGCTCTTCTTGAATGATCCACGCAGAATTGCCAGTGACACTTCTAGCCTTGGCGAATCATGAAGTAATCTACGACAAAAATGACTCACTTTCCTGAGATAGAGACATGACGTTTTTCGTGGATTTTGGGGTACTTCACAGGTATTTTTCAGTGACAAAAACTAAAAATTGCCATTTTTAGACTTCTGTCACTTTTCTCGCCGGAGTGCGATATATACTCGTACTGTATGTCATACACACACAATACTGGCTATCAGAGTAATGGAAATACGTCTATGTATAGATAAAATACGCATTTGGAAAGGATACATACAACTAATCGGTTGTTTCCACAGAAAATTTGTGTCTTTCATCCTTCAGCGTACCATTTATTCCATCAACAAGACGCGAGTGGGACAAGAAACCTGTAGCGGTGTCGTTATTGTAAAAGGAACAGTGGCTGTTCGACCATGTTCAAAGCAGATTGTTGGGTGGGCCAGTGGAGATCTTTCAGCTCGACCACACATCTATGAGCCCATATCTGAAGACAGCCTGCCGTCAGTAATAGTAAATTATTTGTTAAGTAAACAAGGGCGTAATTTGTCAGCTTATATTAAATGCGAGAGCTAGCAATTTCTAATAGAGCATCGATACCTTGGAAGAAGACATTTTCGTTAAGGAAAAACATTTGTGTCCTAGAATGCAGTTAACCGCCAACTATATTGACATTGTCCTTGACCTTTTCTCGTGGGGATTAACAGTAGAAATAAGGGACTACACATACCGGACAAAAACTGAGCCGGGCACAGGAGACGTCACGTTAAGCCGTATAATACCGCCAGTAGCCCAACATTCCCATATAACGACGATGTGTAGCCGCTCGCGTCCTAGACCCATTTTACCAGCAGACATTACATTCGATTTTACAATTTATCTGAAGATGGTTGTATGATCAGCTGAAACCAGTAATCATTAAATGTACTTTTATTTGCGATATTGACTATTAAAAGATTTTGTCGTCCGCAGCTTGTGGTCTAGTGGCTAGCGTTGCTGCCTCTGGATCACGGGGTCCCTGATTCGATTCCCGGCTGGATCGTGGATTTTCTCCGCCCGGGGACTGGGTGTTTGTATTGTCCTCATCATTTCATTATCATTCGGGAAGGTGGCGAGACCGGACAGTGTAAAGGTTGGGAATTTGTACGGGCGTTGATAACCAAGCAGTTGAGCACCCCACAAACCATATATCATCATCAAGATTTTGTGAAAATAAAATAAAAAACTTTTTGAATATATTTAGACTGTTTGTCTCCATTTCCTGATTATGTGAGTAATTAATATGGAAGAAATTCTCCATTAGGAGTTAGTCCCTCCTCGTCAGGCCGTCACTGCAGTGTTCTACCGCGATGCCCTGACGTGGTTGAGGGAGAACATAAGAAGAACGTGTCCAGTGCACGCAACTAGTTCCTCCATCATGACAATGCACTGATCATCCAAGAGCTTCTGTCAACAAAGAAAATGACAGAAGTTCTTCATTCACCGTATCCACCCGAATACTTCTTTTTTTAAAATTTTTTTTATTCCCCAGAATGAAGTTAAAAGGCTGAAGATTTCAAACAACCTAGGAATTCAAGCAGAACCGCAAGTGGGACTAAACTGTTTTACGAAAAAAGAGTTCCATGGAGCTTTCAGTCCATGGGAAAATTGCTAGTAGCGGTTTATACACGCCCAAAAGTTGTAGGATCCAGATAAAGCGTACTTGGTGTATTCCGGGAATTTTTGGGTAGCACTTGGTGTTTTGTCCAGTGAGCTTGCTCTGGAACTACAGCTTAATACACCAGAATGTAAAGCGGGGGCCAATACTCTATTACCGGTGCTGCTAAGGAATTTACTCTTATATGAGTAGTAGAATGGGATTCATTCAGCCTCGAGAGAACAGGAAGATCCTGCAGGAGAACTAGCAGCTCTGGTCTGGGAGAACCGACATGACCGTCTGCAAAAGCGTCTTATTAACTGAATATCACTCCACACAGACTTTAAGTGATATTGTTCACAGAGGATGATAAATGATCAGTTGGCAGCGGGTAGTTCGCAACGTGAAAGTAAAATTTCCTGGCAGATTGGAACTGTGTGTCGGACCAAGATTCGAACTCGGGACCTTCACCTTTCGCGGACAAGTGCTCTACCAAAAAAATGGTTCAAATGGCTCTGAGCAGTATGGGAGTATCTGAGGTCATCAGTCCCCTAGAACTTAGAACTACTTAAACCTAACTAACCTAAGAACATCACACACATCCATGCCCGAGGCAGGATTCGAACCTGCGACCGTAGGAGTCGCGCGGTTCCGGACTGAAGCGCCTAGAGCCGCCCGGCCACCGCGGCCGGCAAGTGCTCTACCATCTGAGCTACCCAAGCACGACTCACGACTCGCCCTCACAGCTTCAATTCTGCCAGTACCTCGTCTCCTACCTTCCAAACTTCACAGAAGCTCTTCTACGAACCTTGCAGAACTAGCACTCCTGGAAGAAAGGATACTGCGGAGACATGGCCTAGCCACAGCATGGGGGATGTTTCCAGAATTAGATTGTCACGCTCGAGCGGAGTGTGCGCTGATATGAAACTTCCTGGCAGATTAAAACTGTATGCCGAGATTCGAATTCGGGACCTTTACCTTTTGCGGCAAGTGCTCTACCATCTGAGCTATCCAAGCATGACTAACGTACCGTCCTCACAGATTCACTTCTGCCATTGCCAGTACCTTAGTGAAAGTAAAGTTATTCGATTCTTTTTATTATTTTTGTTATTATAATTATCATCATCGATCGCAAATAAAATAATGTTGAACTACGATAATACCGAACACAAACTAGTACAGATCTACAAATGCAGCAACCAGTGACCATCATTGTTAGATGAAGATGTAGAACTCGATCCAGCGAATTGTCTGATCGTCAGCTGCATGGGGTGCTGTTTATAAGTCCCTTCCCCGCTACATCTCCAAAAAAAGCTCTTTTTTAGTTGTGTCTTCAGGGAGTTGTTGGTACTGAAGAGTATGCGACGCTTAAATCTCGACAAATTACAATCTGAATTTCCCGCCATATCGTAGTTTCGCCGCAGTCGCGATTGGCGTCCTTGAAAGCCACAGGCATCTAGTAAACAGTGAGAACCTCCAAATGGCCGAGATGTTACGAACAAGTGCGGAGTAGTACAACCGAAGAGCCGCGATTATCGAAATTCTTCGCGCTGGGCGCTCTTCCACTTAAATACTTCGATTCTTCGGGTACCCGAAATCAACTGCTTACCATATTGTGGCCAAATATAATGCTTCGGAGAAGTCTGGCGATGTTTCCACTAACCCGGCGAGGAAACCTCATTCAAGGAAACGCATGTCACGAACTGCGGCATAATTGAAAAGATTCGGACGCTGATTTCGGAGGAACTGGGGCAATTGCTGAGGAAAATGGCGTCAGTGTTGAATGTCAGCGAGCGAACAATGCGTCGCATGGCAGAGAAGGACCTCACACATGCCATTTAGTCCAAAACTGGCTCTCAGATAACGTTGACATGTTCTGGTCAAAGGAGTTCTGGCCGCGGAATAGCCCGGATCTGAACCCCCTCGACTACTATGTTTGGAGCGTAGTCGAAAGAGTTACCAATAAGAAGAGACACCCTAATGTCGCATCTCTACACACGGCTATTGAAGCAGCATTCGCGAATATGGACAGCGCTGTTTTAAAGAGTGCGTGCGATCGCTTCAGGACAAGATTGGAGGCGGTCATTGTAGCTGAAGGGGGTTACATCGAGTAATCTTACTGTTGAAAGATACCACTACCTATGTCTAAAAGGATTTTCATTTGTATTTTGTTTTAATAAATTTGCTTTCAATAAAAGTTTCATTTGTCCGGATTTAAGCGCCGCACACTGTACACAATGCCACAAGCACTCAATGCGGCATAAGGTCATCCGAAGACCAGTATCAGTTGCAAAGCGATTTAGAAAAGATTGCTGTATGGTGTGGCAGGTGGCAGTTGACGCTAAATAACCAAAAGTGTGAGGTGATCCACATGAGTTCCAAAAGAAATCCGTTGGAATTCGATTACTCGATAAATAGTACAATTCTCAAGGCTGTCAATTCAACTAAGTACCTGGGTGTAAAAATTACGAACAACTTCGGTTGGAAAGACCACATAGATAATATTGTGGGGAAGGCGAGCCAAAGGTTGCGTTTCATTGGCAGGACACTTAGAAGATGCAACAAGTCCACTAAAGAGACAGCTTACACTACACTCGTTCGTCCTCTGTTAGAATATTGCTGCGCGGTGTGGGATCCTTACCAGGTGGGATTGACGGAAGACATCGAAATGGTGCAAAAAAGGGCAGCTCGTTTTGTATTATAACGTAATAGGGGAGAGAGTGTGGCAGATATGATACGCGAGTTGGGGTGAAAGTCATTAACGCAAAGACGTTTTTCGCGCGGCGAGATCTATTTACGAAATTTCAGTCACCAACTTTCTTTTCCGAATGCGAAAATATTTTGTTGAGCTCAGCCTACATAGGTAGGAATGATCATCAAAATAAAATAAGAGAAATCAGAGCTCGAACAGAAAGGTTTAGGTGTTCGTTTTTCCCGCGCGCTGTTCGGGAGTGGAATGGTAGAGAGATGGTATGATTGTGGTTCGATGGACCCTTTGCCAAGCACTTAAATGTGAATTGCAGAGTAATCATGTAGATGTAGATGAAATGCGAGAACTGATCGGATGATCCCGCAGGTTCTTTTCAAAATGAGAAACCTGACAGTTAAACGTAGATGTGGCGTCGAAGATAGGAAGTATGCAAGCTAATACACAGCTTTGTTTGGGCGCCTACTTCACTGCCTGACACAAAAAGTGAAGCACCCAGAAGACATGTTCGGTTGTCAATGTAACTTCGTACACCTACACTCCATTGGCGGGAATGTAAATGATCAGAGATGCAATTCTCTCTGACAGGTAGAACCACCACCAGACAGCATTAGTGTTGTTCGTGTCTAGTGTTGTTACCAAGACTGGTAAGGTGTACAAGTAAGTGAACAGAGTCAGATGTTGAGCGATCGCTGTGAGGGACACGGGCGTACTCGCGTGAGACAGCATTATCAGTACCTGGCAGAGTCTGAAGGAGCTTGATTGTGGGTAGGCTGGTTGAGTACAGATTAGTGGAGCATCGATGTGACAGTGGCCTGATGTTAGACTGGGGCTGGGAACGTGAGGGCGGGCATATTCGTTGTCAAGGTTCCGTCCGACTGCGAGAGACCACCACAAAGGAGATCGCCGTATTGTGCACCATGCACATCGTAACCTCCTCATATCTGGGCCTGCTACCCGGGAGTAAGTCATGGACTCTGTGCAACACGCTGTCACATTCCACACCATTTATCGGAGACTAGCAGAAGCAGGACTGTCCAAGGCGTAAGCTGCCGTTAACAACAAAAAACAAACGACTGCGTTGTAAAGGTGCCATGAACGGGAATCATGGACTGCCGATGAATGGCACTGCATTTTTTTCAGCAATTAGCAGCGGTCAGCGGTCGGCGTGTATGGCGGCGACCTGGCGAGAGGTCCTAGGCTATCAATGTTTTGGAGAAGTACAGAAATGTCACTGTTGGCGTCATGTTGCGGGCAGCCATCAGGTACGACTCCAGGTCTAGATGGCATGGGTCTTCATGTGTTTCCTCTCATACGGCAGTATCGTAGTGCGATTTTTCAACAGAACGATGCTCCTCCACATAGGTCACGTGTCTCTATGAAATGTATGCGCAGTGTTGAGAATCTTCTGCGGCCGGTAAGATCCCTGACAGAACATGTGTCGGTCCAGCTCGGACGACCCATTTCCAGTACCATGGACCAGTTGAACCAGTCGCAGACCAGCTTCCCTCAGGAGAGGATACAGCCGCTTTACGAAACCCTTTCCAACTGAATCAGTGCATGTATCCAGGCCAATATCATACTGGTAAGGAAGTTCATACTTCCGTGTTCTTTATTACGTTTGACTCGAATTTTTAATCACTGAAATAACATCATATACCCTCTCAATTCGTGATGTTCATTTCGTTTCTTCCTCCACTTCTGAGAGCTCCACTATTTTTGTCACGCTATATACTGGGTGATCAAAAAGTCAGTATAAATTTGAAAACTGAATAAATCACGGAATAATGTAGATAGAGAGGTACAAATTGACACACTTGCTTGGAATGACATGGTGTTTTATTAGAACCAAAAAAATACAAAAGTTCAAAAAATGTCCGACAGATGGCGCTTCATCTGATCAGAATAGCAATATCAATAACCCAAGAACAGTCTTAATCGCATTTATTATTGTTATAATACCGCCAACCGGTTTCAATCCGACGTAGGGGTCATCTTTTTGGCGTTTACACCATTGGTCGACTGCTGGTGGTGTCACTCCTGTCTACATAACGGCCGTTATGTAGACAGGAGTGACACCACCAGCAGTCGACCAATGGTGTAAACACCCAGAAGATGACCCCTACGTCGGGTTGAAACCGGTTGGCGGTATTATAGCAATAATAAATGCGATAAAGACTGTTCTTGAATTATTGATTAATCATACTAATCGCTGCTTCTCTCCACAACCATGTTGTCCAAAAAGAATAGCAATAATTTGCATAACAAAGTAAGACAAAGCAAAGATGATGTTCTTTACAGGAAATGCTCAATATGTCCACCATCATTCCTCAACAATAGCTGTAGTCGAGGAATAATGTTGTGAACAGCACTGTAAAGCATGTCCGGAGTTATGGTGAGGCATTGGCGTCGGATATTGTCTTTCAGCATCCCTAGAGATGTCGGTCGATCACGATACACTTGCGACTTCAGGTAACCCCAAAGCCAATAATCGCAAGGACTGAGGTCTGGGGACCTGGGAAGCCAAGCATGACGAAAGTGGCGGCTGAGCACACGATCAGCACCAAACGACGCGCGCAAGAGATCTCTCACGCGTCTAGGAATACTTTTTTTTTTGGTTCTAATAAAACCCCATGTCATTCCAAGCATATGTGTCAATTTTTACCTCTCTATCTACATTATTCCGTGGTTTATTAAGTTTTCGAATTTATAGTGACTTTTTGATCACCCGGTATACACATTCAAAGACGAAAAAGAAGCCGACGTACCACGAAGGAATTATCCGAATGGGACGGCAATCAGTAGATGTGATGTACATCTACAGACAAATAACGGATTACAATTTCAGAAAAATTGGATGATTTATTCAAGAGAACGAGCTTCACAAATTGAGCAAGTCAATAAAGCATTAATCTATCTCTGGCTGTTATGTAAGCAGTTATTCGACTTGGCATTAATTGACAGAGTTGTCTGTGTTCTCCTGAGGGATATCATACCAGATTGTGTCCAGTTGGCAAGTTAAATCGTCAAAATCCCAAGACAGCTGAAGGGCCCCTACTCATAATTCTCCAAAACGTTCTCAGTTGAGGAGAGATCAAGTAAGAAGAGAAGCCATGTGCATGCGGGCATTATCTTACTGAAATGTAAGCCCAGGATGGCTTGAAACGGAGCATAGAATATCGTCGATTTATTACTGTGCTGTAAAGGTGCCGCTGATGAGAGCAAAAGTGATCCTGCTACGAAATGAAATGTCATGTCAGAGCATCATTCCTGGATGTCAGGCCGTATGGTGGGCTTCAGTCAGATTGGTATTCCACCGCTGTCTGGAAGATCACTAGACAAGTCTTCACTGGTCACCAGGGCTCAGCTCGAAGTAGAATTCATAACTGAAGACAATTCTACCCTAGTCAGTGAAATTCCAGGCCGAAGATGTGATTTGACACGCCCTGGACAGTTGTGGGATACCAACCTGACGGGCCGACAACCAAGACTAATGGTCTGGGGTGACATGTCTGTTCACAGCAGGACCCCTTTGGTTGTCATCTGCGGCACCCTTACCGCACAGCGGCACGTTAACGATATTCTGCGCCCCGTGTTGTTGTCCTTAATTGTAGGTCATCTTGGGCTTACATTTCAGCAAGATAATGACCGCCCGCACCCAGCGAGCGTTTCTGCTTCCAGTCTTCGTGGTTGTCAAACTCTACTTTTACCAGCAAAGTCGCTTGATCTCTCCCCAACTGAGAATGTTTGGACATTTGTGGCTAAGGCCCTTCAGTCGTTTTGGGATTTTGACGATCTAACGCCCCAATTGGGCAGAATTTGGCACAATAGCCCTCAGAAGGACATCCAACAACTTCATCAGTCAATGCCAAGCCGAATAATTACTTCATAAGGGCTAAAGGAGGTCCAAAGTGTTATTGACTTGCTCCATTTGTAAAGCTCTTTCTCTTGAACACATGAACACATCACCAAATTTTTCTGAAATTGTGACCACTTGTTTGTCTGTACATGTACACCACATATACCCATTTCCGTCTCACTCGGATACTTCCTTCATGGCGCGTCTTTTTTTTTTTTGTCTTACAATGTACAAACTTGACCTGTTATTGTAACTGAGGTAAAGGCTAGCTCATTAGCCTACGGTTTTCTCTCCACATCACCACAGATGCATGTTGCATGGCTTCGGCGCCATTTACCTTGTGCTAAACATTGGTTGGTGCTGACCAGATGTTGCGAGATTGACAGCTGACTGCAGCTAAAGTCTGAGCAGGTTTCGCCGTATTTTGACTGTAAATACAGAATGTTGAAGAACCCATAAATCTCTGATGTCATTTATGTCACATGGAGATAGAGATGCCTGATCTGTACTCTTGTGACAGTCCTCTTCAATATGCAGGAACCTAGGCCACTGATTATTGATTTTTCATCCACGATTATTTTTTACGGATAATATCTGATCCTCATAACCTTGGGCGCTGGTGCTGTAGATAACTAACACATTATCACACTTTGGTACACTGACCCCAACAAATTATATTCCTTCTGCTCTTGTTACAGTCAACGAGGTACTTCATTTGCACCCTACTTTTGTCCAGTTGTCCAGGGTATATACCCACATGAGTGAACAAAAGTTAAGTGAAACCAAGGAAAGAGAGCATATATCCTGAACATGATGTCGAGAGGACTACAGAACAAGGGAAAGTTTAATTATATAACGTTTCACACAGAGCAATGTTGAAAATATGTGGTTCGGAAATCACTGGAAATTAAGAAAAAATTAAAAAAGAAAGGAACAAAAAGTAGTTACTCGGGGATATGGCTACCCCAGTTGCTAAGAATGAGCTGTGCAAAGGTCTAGAAGAGTTGTCTGTAGCGGGCCGGCCGGTGTGGCCGAGCGGTTCTAGGCGCTTCAGTCTGGAACCCCGCGACTGCTACGGTCGCAGGTTCGAATCCTGCCTTGGGCATGGATGTGTGTGACGTCCTTAGGTTAGTTAGGTTTAAGTAATTCTAAGTTCTAGGGGACTGATGACCTCAGACGTTAAGTCCCATAGTGCTCAGAGCCATTTGAACCATTTGTCTGTAGCGGTTGGCTGGGTTAATTGGTCTCCCCAATGCGTTCCAGAATCTGTATGTTGGATTCAGATCTAGTGTCCCTAATGGGCAGAACACGTGGTGGATAACTTCCTCCTGTACATGATGAATGTCTTCTCTGTGGACTATGGCCGCGAGGGATTAGCCGAGCGGTCTAAGGGCTGCAGTCATGGACTGTGCGGCTGATCCCGGCGGAGGTTCGAGTCCTCCCTCGGGCATGGGTGTTTGTGTTTGTCCTTAGGATAATTTAGGTTAAGTAGTGTGTAAGCTTAGGGGCTGATGACCTTAGCAGTTAAGTCCCATAAGATTTCACACACATTTTAACATTTTTTTTCTGTGGACTATGCAATCTTTCGATAAAATAATGCACCTTGTCATACGACTGGAAGTGTCAGCATGTGGCCGGAAGAACAGGATCAGTACTTCAAAGTTCATTTATGGCTTTCAATTTAACCAGATAATAACGTAATTGAACAACCATGGGACAATCTCCAGTACTGTGTTCGCAGAGTGGATCTTCTGCCTTATACATACGCCAGTCACATTAATGTGGCCACCGCCTATACTCGACGTCAGCATGCAGTAAACACCCACAGAGATAGATGGCAGCACTAGCACTGGAGGATAATTAAAACATGCTGGGTGGACACGGAAAACAGTGCAGTCATTGTCATAATTCGGATACAGAGCGATTCATGTGATGTCCAAAAGGGCATGACCATTGGTTTTCAGGCCAAGGGTGGGAGCATTTCCGAAACGGATAAGTTTGTAAACTGACTGCATATTGCTGTAGTTAAAGTATACCATCCATGGCAAAATGCGCCATGCCAAACCGGCTTCGAGGCAGCTGTGGTTCACCACAGACCACAGATAACAGGGGTAAACACCGGCTGCGGAGATGTGTACGGGCGAACAGACGTGCAACTGTTGAGCTACTGACTGCTCAGATGAAAGACAGGGCTAGCAACAGTGTCTCCTCAACCACTGTTCAGCAAACATGGCTGCATATCGATCAGCACAGTCGATGCCTGGTTCACGCAGCCAAACTGGCTGCTGTTCACTGGCGACGAAAGCTGGAATTTGCACGCCAATAACGCATTTGGACGATCCTTGAGTGGCGACAGGTGGCGTTTCCAGATGAATCAGTTTTTATGCTCCATCGGACTGATGGCCGTTGGCGTCTATGGCGTGAAACGTCTGACAGCAAACACCATACAGCTGGGACGGAGCGTTATGGGCTGGCGAATGTTGTCATGGAACTCCGTAGGTGATATTGTCGTTCTTGAAGATACAATGGATCAAAACAAGTATGTATCTATCCTTGTGGACCATATCCACCCCTACATGCAGTTTGGTTGTCCTGGGCACGACCGCACCTACAAGTAGGACAATACAACGTGTCACAAAGGTCACAGAGTACATGCATGTTTCGGAGACCACCAGGATCAGATTACCGTACTTCCCTGGCCGCCAATATCGCTTGATTTAAACGCAATCGAGAATCTGTGAGAGCATCTCGATTGGGCTGTTCGCACCATGGATCCTCAACCAAGAAACCTAGCGCAGCTGTCCACGGTGTTGGAGTCGACATGTCTCCACATCGCTGTCGGTAACTTCCAGAAACTCGCTGAGTATTATCTTCCTGCGCGTCTCACAGTCGTCTGCGCTGCAAAAAGTGGTTATTCAGGCCTTTGACAATTTGTCACATTAATTTGACTGCACAGTGTAGCTTTCGATACCTGTGTTAAATACCACAGACAGCTTGGCCCCAATGAGTTGTGGAGACATGATTAAGCTACTTCCACCTGGTGCACCCTACAAGTGGCGGTTACTCTGGTCAGTAGATACGAATCAACACTGCATGATAGGAGAGCGAAGTGAATGAGCGCAGCAAGCAGTAAATCTCCATATGTATAAGTATGTGCTTACAGTGGATTGCCAGGCCGTTTATCAACCTGTGAAAGGATATATATTTGCGAAATCTTCAATATTATGGACCAGTACCACGCAAGAGGTTGCAGGAACAGAAATTAAGCGATTTGTCTCGATAGTGTAGCCTGTTAGAATCGAGGTCGCCTCGTTTCGCCTCCCCACTTCTGTCCTGTCGGTTTAGACATATTCCATTTTCGGTGCCGCCAAGTGATAAGTGTTCCATCACAGTCACATGTCCTAAGATACAGAGGACTTAGTTCTGCACAATCGTACTTTTGCATTTCAAGTGATCCAGTTGGTTTCTATGGCTGGAGTCCCTCAGTTGTAGGTACATTTCGTGTAGTTGATAGACCTTTTCTTGTTCTTAATCTAGTTCTGTCCTCAACTGCCCTGTTTCTCTGCGAATACAAAAGTACAGCAATATCTCGAAAGCTGACGTAGCCTGCAGACTGGAGAGGACATTGAACGAACTAGCCTACAAGTCTCATGAGGACTACGACCACTTGTTAGGGTTGAGATTATGAATAGCGAATTGGGCTTGCACAATCTGTGGTGGAGCAGAAGGTCATTGCGTATTTGTGGATGAAGTTCGGTTGCCTACCTCACTGTAATCGTGCCTGTTTTCACTCAACTTTTCTTTCGTTTGCCGACATCCAATTTACAATTTATGTAACATATATGTAGGTGTATTGCTGGTTAAAAGTGATGATCGTGACGTACTTCACTCCCAGGTATTCTGAAGAGTTTGAAGTCCAGTACTCGACCGCATCATTTTCAGACCGAGACGAGCATCCTCATATTAATATAAATGGCACACAGCCTTTTGCAAGCTTAGACTTAACTGGTTTGTACTGTAACTGCTACACGATTAACTCTAACTGACGAAGACTAGATCAACATTCAAAAAGCTGTTGTTGGCATCCGAAAACGCTGACTGTTCATTAAATGGATGTTACAAAGAACTAGAGACAATGTACACATTTGCGTATATAATTTTCCTGCGTTGTACGCTGACGACATAGCTAATGGACTTCTATGACAAATATTACTATTTGGAGAGCCTGATCAACTCACAACAGTTTACCACTATCCGACAACACAAGTACATACTGTTGTTGTTGTTGTTGTGGTCTCCAGTCCTGAGACTGGTTTGATGCATCTCTCCATCCTACTATTTCATGTGCAAGCTTCTTCATCTCCCAGTACCTACTGCAACTTACATCCTTCTGAATCTGCTTAGTGTATTCATCTCTTGGTCTCCCTCTACGATTTTTAACCTCCACGCTGCCCTCCAATACTAAATTGGTGATCCCTTGATGCCTCAGAACATGTCCTACCAACCGATCCCGTCTTCTAGTTAAGTTGTGCCACAAACTCCCCTTCTCCGCAATTCTATTCAATACATCCTCATTAGTTATGTGATCTACCCATCTAATCTACAGCATTCTTCTGTAGCACATTTCGAAAGCTTCTATTCGATTCTTGTCTAAACTATTTATCGTCCACGTTTCACTTCCATACATGGCTACCCTCCATACAAATACTTTAAGAAACGACTTCCTGACGCTTAAATCTATACTCGATGTTAACAAGTTTATCTTCTTCAGAAACGCTTTCCTTGCCATTGCTAGTCTACATTTTATATCATCTCTATTTCGACCACCATCAGTTATTTTGCTCCCCAAATAACAAAACTCCTTTACTACTATAAGTGTCTCATTTCCTAATCTAATTCCCTCAGCATCACCCGACTTAATTCGACTACATTCCATTATGCTCGTTTTGCTTTTGTTGATGTTCATCTTATATCCTCCTTTCAAGACACTGTCATTCCGTTCAACTGCTCTTCCAAGTCCTTTGCTATGTCTGACAGAATTACAATGTCATCAGAGAACCTCAAAGTTTTTATTTCTTCTCCATGGATTTCAATACCTACTCCGAATTTTTCTTTTGTTTCCTTAACTGCTTGTTCAATATACAGATTGAATAACATCGGGGAGAGGCTCCAACCCTGTCATGCCCCTCTATGCTACGGTTAAGACGGATGAACCTGCATTCTTGACAGACGGAAGACACATGTGTGACGACAGAGGTGTGAAAGCCAAAGGTCTCGGGAGGCTGCGCAGAGCCGGCGGCAGGAAGCTGTCGCCACTCGCCAGTGGCCAGCCGGAGACCACGTGGTGGGTGCCAAGGCCGCCGCGGCTCGCCGCCAGCCAACAGGTTCCGCGTGTTTGCCTTAGTCGGGGCGTGCCCAGCCACGTGCGATGGTCACGCCACTGCCCCGCTCCTTGTAGCTCACTGCGTCTGTGCCCTCGAGACAGTATGTTCAACAGTACGTGTCATTTTGTAGTTAAAATACACACATCAAAAAAAGTTTTCCATCACCTCGGTTCCGAGAGTTCCGGAACCTGTACAGAAAATTGGAATAGAGAGCAACATAAACACCATTTCCGCCCTTTTTATTACTCATGAAAACCACACATTGCATGTTGTACCACCATACAGCGAGACCTTCAGAGGTAGTGGTCCAGATTACTGTACACACCTATACCTCTAATACCCAATAGCACGTCCTCTTGCTAGATGCATGCCTGTATTCGTCGTGTCATACTCTCCACAAGTTCATCAAGGTACTGTTGGTCCAGATTGTCCCACTCCTCAACGGTGATTAGGCGTAGATCTCTCAGAGTGTTTGGTGGGTCACGTCGTCCATAAACAATCCTTTTCAATCTATCCCAGGCATGTTCGATTGGGTTCATGTCTGGAGAACATGCTGGCCACTTTAGTCGAGCGATGTCGTTATCCTGAAATAACTCAT
Organism: Schistocerca nitens; assembly: GCF_023898315.1. Classification (NCBI taxonomy): domain Eukaryota; kingdom Metazoa; phylum Arthropoda; class Insecta; order Orthoptera; family Acrididae; genus Schistocerca; species Schistocerca nitens. The sequence continues at coordinate 510,897,830 of NC_064615.1, forward strand.
TCACAAGATGTGCACGATGGGGGCGCGAATTGTCGTCCATGAAGACGAATGCCTCGCCAATATGCTGCCGATATGGTTGCACTATCGGCCGGAGTGTGGTATTCACGTATCTTACAGTCGTTACGGCGTCTTCCATGACCACCTGCAGCTTACGTCGACCCCACATAATGCCACCCCAAATCAGCAGGGAACCTCCACCTTATTGCACTCGCTCGACAACCTGTCTAAGGCGTTCAGCATGGCCGGGTTGCCTCCAAACACGTCTCCGACGATTGTCTGGTTGAAGGCATATGCGACACTCATCGGTGAAGAGAATGTGATGCCAATCCTGAGCCGTCCATTCAGCATGTTTTTGGGCCTATCTGTACCGCGCTGCTGGGTGTCGTGGTTGCAAAGATGGACCTCACCATGGACGTCAGGAGTGAAGTTGCGCATCGTGCAGCCTATTGCGGACAGGTTGAGTCGTAATACGACGTCCTGTGGCTGCATGAGAAGCATTATTCAACATAGTTGCGTTGCTGTCAGGGTTCCTCCGAGCCATAATCCGTAGGTAGCAGTCATCCAATGCAGTACTTGGGCGGCCTGAGCGAAGCATGTCATCGACAGTTCCTGTCTCTCTGTATCTCCTCCATGTCCGAACAACATCGCTTTGGTTCTCCTCGAGACGCCTGGACACTTCCCTTGTTGAGAACCTTTCCTAGCACAAAGTAAAATTGCGGGCGTGATCGAACAGCGGTATTGGCCGTCTAGGCATGGTTGAATTACAGACAACACGAGCCGTGTACCTCCTTCCTGGTGGAATGACTGGAACTGATCGGTTGTCGGACCCCCTCCGTCTAATAGGCGCTGCTCATGCATGGTTGTTTACATCTTTGGGCGGGTTTAGTGACATATCTGAATAGTCGAAGAGACTGTGTCTGTGATACAATATCCACAGTCAACGTCTATCTTCAGGAGTTCTGGGAATCGGGGTGATGCAAAACTTTTTTTGATGTGTGTAAATACACTATACTAGGGGTGGGCAAGAAATCACGCATCTGTTACAAATTACACTGACTGAGAAATCGCCGTTTTCACAATTACTTTACAGTATCTGACTGCAGTTTCAGTCGCAACTAGAAGTTGCAAGTAGTAAGAAAAAGTAGCAATTCACATGCCGCCTAATGCTAACTGCTGACCGACTTTCTTACTTCGTTCTAAGAACCTCGAGTCTAACACTATGAAATTATAACCTAACTATGCATGAAGAATGAACCAAGAAGTTCTACATCTACCTCCACATCTAAGTGATTACTCTGCTATTCACGATAAAGTGCCTGGCAGAGTGTTCAAAGGATCACCTTCAAGCTGTCTCTCTACCATTCCACTCTCGAACGGTGCGCGGGAAAAACGAGCACTTAAATTTTTCTGTGCGAGCGCTGATTTCTCTTATTTTATCGTGATGATCATTTCCCCCTATGTAGGTGGGTGCCAACAGAATGTTTTCGCAACCGGAGGAGAAAACGGGTGGTTGAAATTTCATTTCGCGTTATTAACATTCTACACATTTGTTCTTCTTGTTTACATATACTGAAGAGAAAAAAATGCAACACCAAGGAGGGGTTGTGCGACGCAAACGAAACTTGGACGGCGGGTTTGTATATCTGGAAAATGATGTCTGTTAAATTTCGCGCCAGTCGCATAAGAGTAACGCTAAGTAGCGCCATTAAGAGGATGCAAATCAGGTTTGCTTTACATAACACTGTAACGGTCGCGAGCGTTAGTTAGTTTTGAGATTGAACGTGAAGAGTTGATGTTAGTCAAGAATGACTAAAAGTCGATAAAGAAGACACTATCAGCACCTCACTGAGTTTGAACGAGGTCGTGTAGTAGGGCTACGAGAAGCTGGATGTTGCGGAAACACTTGGCAGAAATGTTGCAGCTGTACATGATTCCTGACAGCGGTATTCACGAGAATGTATAGTCGCAAGAAGACCGGCTCCAGACGGCCATGTGGTACTACTGAAAGAGAAGACCACTGTGTTCAGCGTATGTTCTGGCGCATCGTACTGCACCTGCAGCAGCGATCTGAACAGCAGTTGGCACCAAAGTAACACGAAGAACTGTTACAAATCGGTTACTTCAAGGACACCTTCGAGCCAGACACCCTGTAGCGTGCATTCCACTGTCCCTAAACTACCGCCATTTGCTATTTCTGTGGCGTCAGGCGAGAGCTCATTGTAGGGCAGAGTGGAGGTCAGTTGTACTTTCTGGTGAAACCTGGTTCTCCCTCGGTGTCAGTGGTGGCTGTGTGTTCGTTAGAAGGAGGCCAGTTGATAGCCTACAACAAATCTGCAATGCTATACACACCGGGCCTACAAGTGCATTTGTAGTCTGGGATGCAATCTCGTATGACAGTAGGAGCACTCTCGTGGTTATCCCACGCACCCTGACTGCAAATTTGTACGTAAATCTGGTGCTCCGGCCCGTTGCGCTGCCATTCTTGAGAGCATTCCAGGTTGTTTTTTTCCAATAGGATAAAGCTCGGCCACATACCGCTATTGTAACCCAACATGTTCTGCGGAGTGTCGACATGTTGCCTTGGCCTGCTCGCTCACCATGTTTGCCTCCAGTCGAGAACATATAGGACACCACTGGACGATAACCCCACCGTCATTCACAACCGGCATTAACTGTCTCCGTATTGACTGAGCAAATGCAACAGGCATGGAACTCCATTCCACAAACTTATATCCAGCGCCTGTACGACACAATGCATGAGAGTTGCATTCAACATTCTGGCGGTTACACCGATTATTAACGTAACATCATTTCGCCTTTGCGATAGCTTATCTTGCGCTTACGTTAACTTGTGATCTTGTATTGTTAATCACTTAAAGACATTACTTAGACAACACATTCCCGAAATTTCATTATACTACATTAATTATTTTTTGGTGTTGAGATTTTTCCCAATGCGTATTTATTTCTCACTATAATAATCCTGGCGACGGCCACCTTTCGCCCAACGATGGACCAGTTTGTTGATACAGTCACTGGAGAATGTTTGACTGTGCAGACGGAGTCACAACTTCACCTCTGCTTGCAGCGCCTCATCACTACCAAAGTAAACTCCTCGAAGATGTTCTTTCAGTTTCGGAGACAGATGAAAATCAGAGGCGTCCAAGTAAGGACTCTATGGAGGCTGATCGATGACACCGAACCCAATGACAGTGAACTCAAGACGTTGGATTGTTGCAGAAGTCGCAGCTCTCGTGTGTGGTCTGGCATTGTCATGCTGAAGGAGAGGGTGGTCCATATGTGGACGAACCCTTCGAATTCGAAGCTCGATTACAGCATCCTATTTCTCACTCATCGACATTTTTATATTACACGTCGCCATGTTACACGCTAGAATTCGGAACCCTCTTGCGCCAGGTGCTGCAACTTGCATCAGCGAAGGGGGAAAGCCGACCGAGTAATATGCATGACAATGCGTCAACCAATATTGATAACAGAATGAATTCGGAGACATTACTTTCCAGCACGCCTTGGTACTTATTGTACAGTAAGATGAATCACATGATTAAATTTATAAGCGATTTGTGGATAAAGAGCGTGCGAAATTTAGTATACAGAGCTGAACTTTTGGCAGAAAGAATGGTTCCAGCCAGGCTGGGCACCGAGCCAAACTAAACTTCGATGACGGATGCGGGAACATCACCCGACAGTTCATCATAGTGGCAAGCGAGTGCCGGCATGCCGGTCCCTCGGCAGTCCACCGGCAGATATCTTCAGTGGATGAGAGATATGGAATACACACTGGCCAGAACAACAGTCGAACAAATTCTACATCAAAGTAGGCCAGGACAGTCAGGTAACATGCGGTCTTTTGTTAGCTCCTTGAAAGATGACATAGCGAATACCTTAAAGGTAGAGCATAACCGTCAGCCTTAAAACAACAAAAATGCAACGTCTTCTGTCCAAATTACTGGCAGAGCGAAGCAGAGATGATCGTGTCGGCATGTCATACCATCACACCATGTGCTGGACGAGTATGATTATGACGAATTCACTCTGGCAATGTCCTCAGATCCTCCCCACAAGGATACTTCAATTCTGATGCTCTACGCAGAACCAGGACGCGTCTGAGAAGGTGACATAATTCCACTCGTGTGTCCAGTATTGTTGGTCGCAGCACTATCGGTGCGCCCGTCACTGCTGCTGCGTCGAGGGAAGATACAACAATGGTCGCCATGCTGACAGTCGGTAGTGTTCCAGACGTCGTCGAACTGTCCGTTTGGAAGCCTGTCTGTCCTCCACGTCGCTAGTCTGATGTTGTTGTAGAGATCCCATATGCCGCTCAGTATGGCCTTCCTGAACCAGTCGATTTCATATTGCCATGACAGTTGTGGGATGCCAACCAATGCGTGCAGCTTCATCGTGGAATGATGAACTGCAATCTCGACAGGCCATGATGCTAAGCTTCGGATTCCAACACGTACTAGTAGATCTTTCTCCTTCATACACGAGGCATAACATGGTCTCCCCCACAAAAAAAAAAAAAAAAAAAAAAAAAAAAAAAAAAATAATAATAATGCATTACCTGAATTAGAAATCAATTCCATAATTTTCCTTGTGGACGCAATGTAGATGTCGTTACTCTTACCTGCTATGTGCAGTTGTGCTGAAATGCTTAACCTTTCTCGTCTACAAAACTGTACTTCATGTCAATTTGACGTTTGTTGCAGCCTTCATAATGTTACAGTCTTAATGGCCGGCAGTGTAGTCTGCGGACAGTCGTATGGTCACTTCTAATATACAGGATCTCCCCAAAATGTTGGGAAAAAGTTCGAGGGGCTGTTGAGGGCGTCTGGAGGAACAAATCGAGGATAGGAACCTGTGTCCAGAAACGTCACCCAACAACGCTACGGAGCGTCAAAGTTATAGACGCTGGCGCCTGCCCATAGGCCACCCCTTCAGCAGCAAACGTGACTTTGTACTCTGACGGAACGTAAGCGTAACGTCTTGCAATGTTGTTTGCTATTCAGTGATCCTGACTTTTTGGGATGATCGCCAGTGGAGGAGATAGAGCTGGATGCTGCAGGCTTTGTCTCCTATCAATGCGATGTTCTGCTGCCTTGGTGGATGATAGTTTTCATCTGCAGTTTATTTTTCTACTCTGTACCGAAAAAAATTGGAGATTTTGGGGGTTTCAGGGGAGAAATAGATTGCGGATGGAAATCCATACATACATATCTGAAGGAACATTGCATAGTTCTTAACAACAGAGGCACTACAATATCATATCATCCCCTGATACGAGGCAGCAACTTTCAATTCAAATGTCCTCCCCTGCACATGAACTACATAATGTGTGTACGAGTACAAGTTGTGACGCAGGAACGACGACATATAGAAGTTTGGGTCTGGCCTTAAGACGTGCACGGATAGCCAAAGTGGTTGAGGTGACCGCTCATGTAAAGTGTGGAATCCTGGCCCGGCACAAATTTTCATTGTCGTCACTCCCTCATGCAGCTAATGGTTGTTGGTATTCGCAGCTATGAATTTTTTTCACGTTCTCCACTAGCGATCGTTGCAATCAGCTGCGATCACTGAATAACAAACAGCATTGCGAGATGGTGCTTTCGAGGGGTATTTCTGACGTCAGGAGTAGGTGGTCTTACATGATCAGCCAAGTTTCATCTTCCAGTATGGAAAACATAGAGAATCCGTAAATGCCTTCCGTTGCATGGGCGTGGTTTAATAGTTGAGTCATTTTCGGTCGCGTATGTTGGCAGTTTGCGAATAATCACACATTCTACAAGCGAGACATCAAATTAGATTGTAGAGACAAGTAAATTTTTGCGCGGAGGTGTTTAGTGAACGAGGTGCACTTGACGAGGTCTATTTGAAGCCAATACATTATATTTGCTTTCGTAGAAATGTGTGGCGTTTTGTGTAAAATTTTCTCTATTCACTTTGAACTGTATTCTTATTTTATTGTTGTGAAGATTATTGGCGAAAGTTTCTAGGAGTCACTGGAGGCAGTGTACTACGAGTAAAATGTTAGATCAGCTTAGTGGTCGGATCTCGGACTCTTCCTCAGAGTATCTGGACCTCCACAGAGCGTTTAATTATTGACTTTGCAATAAGTGAGACGTTTTGTGCCATTGGTTCACAGGTCAAAGCGAGGATTTCGACCCCTATCTAGACAGATTTTACAAGGGTAGCGGTGCAGAGAATTTACCGGGGTCCGCCAATAAACATTTCCGAGTATATCTCCAGAGCAGTCCGTCGCAGTGTGTGTCTTACGCGCCTCGTAAATTCTGGCCGCAGCTGCCGGTAGAAATTCGTCTGATCTCAGAACGGAACAGACACTACTCCTGATGACGCGCCTGGTGCGTACATTTATATGAAGTAGAGAATGGGGAAAGAAATGGAAGGGATGTGTGGGACTTCGTGACTTCCAGTCGCTCAGGGCATTGTGGTAATGCAATGGCGAAAGACACTGCTCAAAGATACGGCACCTGACGTTTGTTACAGCGAGAGCGCACTAATAGAGTCCGAAATCCTACGGTAATTAATAAATCGCGAGCAAGGGGTTAACAGATTACGAACGTTGCATTGCAGCGTGCGAGAAGTTCGAAGTCTTCGGCGGTCAGGGACCCCGTTCGGATGGCAGAAGCAGTTAAGGCAGGTGCTCGTGATGCACAGTAAATCCGGGTTCGAGGCGCGGTCTGGCGCTGATTTTTCAACTTTTGCCATTTCATTACCACAATGCCCTGTGCGGCTGGAACTCACGAATTCCCGACCCCCAATCCCCAACCTCTCCCATTCTTTCCCCATTCTCTATTTCTTATAAATGTGTGCACCAGCCACGTCATCACGAGTGGTGCAACAATGCCGTGCTAACAACAGGCTCATCTTTCATGTCATTCGCTTACTGTGTTCTATATTTATTGCTGTTTTCGTGTTGTTTTTTTATTTTATAGAAAGACATGAAGCTTCTGATCCACAAGAAATTTGTCTACCTGTTAACAATAATTCAGTTTCTGACTAGTGCAAGACGTGATTGAGATCTATTACTACTGGACATGATGCAGTGCTTGTGGGACAGCCGCTTCTACGAAAAACGTCGTTGGTTCCGTCCTCCCGAGAGGGTGCACTGTAAACATGATTTTTGTTGATTGTAAAAATCTGTACTAAAAGCAAACTATGTTTCGAAATCAAATTTATTTCATCCTGCCTCTCTTTTGCTGTATCTTTTTGAATTTGTCTTTCCCCTCTGTACAAAAATACACCACGAAAGTTGCATAAACAACAGTTTCTTTTGTGTTAATTCACATTAGGTAAACAACAATTTCTTTTGCTTTAATCCACATTAGGTTGCTAAAGTCCACGTTATAACGACTTTAACGAGTAATCATCCGAAATGAATGATGATGCCAGGACTAGGACACAAACCAGGATTTCTCGTTTTCCTCGAACAGTCGCCACAATTCAATATTTGTCTGCCTCTATCTATGGGTTTTATGCATCCTGCAAAGCCTACAAACACCATGACCAAGGTTTCCATGTTATCTCCCTCGCTACAGATTAACTATTAGACCTACAGAAGAATATGAACAGAACCATTTTTTAGGGATACGTTTTCGCTAGAGGCCGTAGTTTTCTAATTATTCAAGAAAAACATACAAATGTGACTTTCAAATGCGTTTTTCTTGAATAACCCGATAACTGTGGTGTCCAGCGAAAATGTATTCAAGTACACAATTTAACTACATTATATTTCCCACGCAAAAGGTTCTGTTTATATTTTTAAGGACTAATAGTTTATGCGTAGCCTAGCGAGAAAATATGAAAATCTCGAGCGTGGTTTTGAACGCGTTGCAGGTTGCATAAACCCATAGATAGGGACACCTGAATCATGCTATACCATTTGGTGCCATTAGACTATCGATACACAGCTCCTGGATTGATCAAAATTCTCACTGATGCTCAATGTCACCTTCAAAGGCTAAACACAAATTTACAGAATTATGACATAGGGTTAAACTGATTGATTTCAGTTTCACAGCAACATAGGTAAAAGAGACTGTTGAGGGTAACACCAGTCGCAGTTTTCAAGTGACTATACTGAGCTTGTGACTGCATCGATATAACCATGTATTTTCTTATTTTAGTGAAGGAAAAAGGATCACCTGATTGCTTGTCTATAGCATGTGTGGCAAACAGCTAGGACACCAAAACCATATTTGGGACAAGAGAGGTTTGAGAGTCCCATCACTCATGTTGTTTTAGGTTTTCTGTGCTTTTGCTAAATTATTCATGAGACTACAGAGTTCCTTTCTTCAACAGACCATAGCTGCAACCTTCCTCATCGGAGCTCGTGCTCCATTCCTAATGACGTCGACATCGAAAGCATATGTACGTAACTGTTGTTACTAGTTCGAGAAGTTTGCAACGTTAACAATTGGCTACAAATAATCACTTTTCCATAATTTAATTGTAAGCAGCTGTGATTTAAGAAGCGATTTGGATAAGAAAGTGGAAGATAGGTTTATTTTTGATAATTTGAAGAAAATACAAAGAAGGATAGAATGCAAGAAGTTATATATGCCTTTGTGTATACGTAGTTCATAGCATGTGATTCAGAAAACACCAATTTAGAAAACCTGTTCTACCCTTCTCCCTGCTGCATTTGTGCCTCTATCTACAACACAGCGTTTAAAAAATTTTGCTATCCTGTCATCATCCGACTTGGGTCAACTTTGAAGAGTCAGCCCTTGAATATTCTCAAACTAGAGTCAGTTACCAAGCTCAAGTCTTGCACACATTTAGTATCAATCACACAAACGGTTATTCCCACATAGATTAACATACAGTCCTAAAGATGTTCTGAGTTCCCTTCGCCCGAAACGTATAACTTAAGCAGAGAAGAAGGATGGAGAATAGCACAACATTATAACGGATTTAAAATGAAATATAATGGTTTCCTAATCGCGCAGCTAAACAGTTGCATCGCCACACAGGTATCAGACGTAGAATACATTCGGAAGATTATTTAGATTGCTATATTTTATAACGACAGTGGAATCTGTTGTTACTGGCAACTGTCGCGTCAGTAGTGGTTGAATTTACTGATGTGGGTATCTACTTTCTAAGTGCTCTTCCAACAAATCTGGCTATTCCATTCCCCTTTCCTAATTCTGAATTTACGTGTTTGTCTCATTTCATGTAGCTCCTCAGTACTAACGCAAAATATTTAATGATGTGACGTGTTCCCGAACTTTGCCACCAACGTTGTAATCGGATACTATCGGGTTCTTTCTTTTCCGGCGAGCTCTAATTACACACACTTAACGCTGTTCAGTACACCAAGTGGAACTATTACTTGCGTTGTTCAGTATTTCCTTCATATAGCGATGATACTTTCCTATAGGGCTCCCTAATGACTTTCCACATCTATAAGACTTTAAACTCTGACAATCGTTTTGTTAGCTTTCTTAAGGGAGAGCTTCCTGCCAGTGCCCTATTGTTTTGAAATATAGAGTGAGTTTGTAGCTTTATTACCTTTTGTTAATTAATGTTTTGAAAAGCAGTGTCCCTTCTCCTCTTTGTTGGTTGAGATTCTCACATTTTCGGGTCCATAAATGATAGCCATCCGCTCGTACTGGACGTAGCAAACGTAATACGTTTTCGTGCTTAAAAGTGTTTCAAATCGCCACGTCACCTTAACCTAGGACGGAAAGGAATGAAATGTACTGCGATTCAGGTATTTTGTACCCTGTGTCTTTCATATTTCAACTGCATACGCTTTACGTATGTGATATGTAAGTGGGGAAGCAGCCTGATACTTTTCCAGGCGGATGTTCGAACTGCCAGTAACGGAAAGCACGCCTACACCGTACTAAACCAACGGTCTGATCGATTCTATTCCGGACTGATTCACTTTCTTATACCGCAAGCTATCTCTTGGCCCATTACGGTACAAAAAGAGCAGGTTTCTTTTTCACAAGCATAATATTATTTTGCTGAATTTTTGCATTAGTTGTTAGCCCGTTCAATGTCTGATTTCTAAGAGTTCTATAAAGCTTGCCTCTAATGTATACGTCATTAAAAGAATCGTCAATCTTTCCACGGTGTTTCACATAAAAGAAGTGTCACATAAAACCACAGAACTGGATTACGATGAAGTGCTTCCGTTCTCTTAGAGTTTGAATTCTGGAGGTTGGAAAAATCTTCCTCCCCAGAATTTGGGCAAAATGGAGAGGAAAGGTAGTTACAATTCTTAGACTATGCTCAACTCTCTTGAGTTAAATATGAAACATTTTCGAAGAGTCTTGTGAAGTGATGGCATCTGGCAATGTTAATGGTGATGTTTCAGTCGGATGGAGACGTTATGCTTTACTGTTCCTTCGCTGTTAACCTGGAGAAGAAGCCCAAGTATTGGAATGTGACTACACTCTCCCCACCCGTTGCATTCCATACTCGTCCATAACAACACAAACTACCGAGCTTAATGACCATATTCGACAGAAGCATTATCATACGTTAGGTTGAGACTCAAGTACAATGTTAGACGTCGTTCTGTTGGGGGTTCCAACGTACCGTCAGACCAGCTAATATTAAATTTTCTTACGTTTTCCTCACTTCCCTAAGGCAAACATTGAGGTGGTTCAAAAATGGTTCAAATGGCTCTGAGCACTATGGGACTTAACATCTGAGGCCATCAGTCCCCTAGACTTTGAACTACTTAAACCTAACTAACCTAAGGACAGCACACACATCCATGCCCGAGGCAGGATTCGAACCTGCGGCCGTAGCAGCAGCGTGGTTCCGGACTGAAGCGCCTAGAACCGCTCGGCCACAACGGCCGGCTATTGAGGTGGTGCTCTCGAAAATGTCATGCTCGATTTCCTTCCCCATTTTGTTCAACTGTGTTGGCACTCTCTCCCGAGGCTGATATGAAAAAGTCCTTAAACTCTAATTCTCCTTCCTGAAAAGAGAAAGACAGGAGACACACACACACAGAGAGAGAGAGAGAGATAGAGAGAGAGAGAGAGAGAGAGAGAGATGCCACAGATGATAGCTTTCAAATACCCTACTCTCACCAATGCTCGTTTAACGGAAAGTAAAACCATAAACGAGTGTAAAACAATCATCAAGATTAAGATCGGCTTGAACGCTATAGTATTCTTCAAATATGATCCTATTGACTGAGACATCCCTTTACTTGTCGCTAATACGTAAATCGATTAATCGTATTTGGAATGAGAGAATCTAGAGCTCAATTTGGAAAGCAAGAAACGACACCTTTGGACATTTCCCTCACACACAGAGAATTGTCACAGGGAAATTTCACTCAATGGCCACAAAAAATTCCTTGCAACAGGCAGCAGTTGGTAGTCTAAGACTTACTCATCAAGCAGATTGATTTGATTAGATACCTCAAGTTACATTTAACTGTATGCCAGATAAGGTTAGTATCCTAACTAATATTTGAATTGCATTACTGTCACCACTGTCTGCACACCACAACCACCGCCACCAGCGCAACCACCACCGTGAGACAACCACTATGACGCCCGATACCACTCGTTCACAGCTACCTAGCGATACGCCGTGACATCGGGACATACTTCCGTTAACAACTGTGGTTACATCCATTGCCTTGGAAGCTTTTCCAGTTATGGATAAGATGAACTTCCCATAACATCAAAGCGAAGCTTTTGTTTTTGGAGTCGGTGATGCATTCAAATGAGCTATGCTGTTCTGGTTACCTTGGCCTCAACGTGCACTTTCTCTGTCGAAGAATACCTCGCCACTGCTTCGCGTGCCTCCAGATGACCTGCGTATAAGAATACTTCTATTAGTGCCACACAGCATCCGTTGGACAGTGAGCGTCAGACTTTATAGTAGGTACTTTATAGGCGGGCAGGTGGACTTCGTTGTTTCAAACACATTTTTGGGGTTTCCATATTCTTCACACCTACTATTCCAGTCACAAAGGCTATAACTTACTTCTAGATGTGATAAGAACCAGCAATCACTTTGTTTCATTCAATTTGTAGCCAAGGATGATAGCGAATACTTTGAATACATTGTCCGTGATACGTAAACAACAAGAGTCATTGACAGTTCTACAGTCAAATCTTCCTCTTTTTGATGTCATTTTGTCCATTCTACTTATAATAAAAGAAAAATATCGTATTCGTTGTTTTCCTTCGTGTCTACAGTAAACGAAAGTTGAGGGTTTAGTGGCAGATAATAACAGTTGAACTTCAAGATGGCCAAAATAGAAGTGGCTCGAAAAGTGTTTTCGACGTTTTATATCAACTTAATCAAACCAACAAAGCTATTATCAGACACAGGGGTAGACACAGTTGCGTATGAGAGCAGCATGTTAACTAAATGTAAGTAGGGTAACACATTTCGTATTAGAATTATAAACACTCTTCGGGTCAAAATTATTTTGCCATCGAGTACAGTTATACGTATCGTTACCGTCACAAACCACCCTTGCCTTCGTGCGTCTACAACGGCCACTACTTGGTTGTTAAGGTAAAAGGTCCCATGCAGACCAGTTAATGGCTGAACTGTGGTATATTAGTGGGGGAAGAGCAGTGGCGATACTAACCGACAGAAGGGCCGTAACCGTGGTAGCTGCCGGAGTCGATGCTATCGTGCAGCGCCTTCACCACTTCTGGTGCCGGCCGAAGGTTGCCGAATGTCGTAGGGTCACCTGCAACAAAGTTTATTTTTTATTTACTTAAAATAAATCTGTTTGTCTGGTGTACATTCGATGCAATACCATATTATGTAAGTTGTACTCTGATGGTTTAATTATATATATATATATATATATATATATATATATATATATATATATATATATATATGTCCTGGCCGGCCTGAGTAGCCGAGCGGTTCTAGGCGCTTCAGTATGGAACCGCACGACCGCTACTGTCGCAGGTTCGAACCTGCCTCGGGCATGGATGTGTGTGATGTCCTTAGGTTAGTTAGGTTTAAATAGTTCTAAGTTCTAGGGGATTGATGACCTCAGATGTTAAGTCCCATAGTGCTCAGAGCCATTTGAACCATTTTACACGTCCTAACAAAAGAAACTGAAGCAATCAAGGGGAGGAAGAAACGAAATGAAACTTTACGGTTTGTTATTTCCTCGATTACAAAATCAAGTCAAATTTATAAAGAACTTGGCAGTATAAACCCACTTATCAGTTTGTCATCGCAACTTCTCTGATCTGGGTCCACACACTCCCCAAGCTGGCCCCCAACAGCTGTAACTGGTTCTTGATATCCTGGATACTGGGATTGGGGCAAAGCTGACGTTCGAGCTGGTCCATTCACGTCTTATCAAGGACATATCTGGGGCTCTTGCCATCTACGGGAGTACTTCAGCATCACGCATACAATTCATAGAGAGACGTGCCGCATGTGAACGAGCGTTGTCCTGTTGAAAAATGTCACCACAATGATAACACGTGATTCGTAACGCATGAGGACGCAGGATGTCAGTGACGCACCGCTGTGACGTCAGGAGCTCTGTCAATCGCTACCAGCAATGACCTCAAGTCATATCCGATGGTTACTCACACCATGATGTCAAGAATAACACAGCTAACTCCCCAAATCATTGTAAGAATGGGACCTCACGCTAGATTACCACCATACTCGTCAGCCATTGTTATCCAGGATAGTGTACAATCACGATTCATCGCTGAACTCAATGCGACGCCTTTCGTCAGCACCTATGCATCCCAGTCGCTGCACCACTCGAAATGTAGCCGTTTTCGTTGTGGTGTTAACGGCAGCCTATGCCTCGGACAGTAATTCCCCAGTCCGTCTACTGCTAATTCAGATGGTTCAAATGGCTGTAAGCACTATGGGACTTAACATCTGAGGTCATCAGTCCCCTAGACTTAGAACTACTTAAACCTAACTAACCAAAGGACATCACACACATCCATGCCCGAGGCAGGATTCGAACCTGCGACCGTAGCAGCAGCGCGGTTCCGGACTGAAGCGCCTAGAACCGTTCGGCCACATCGGCCGGCCTGCTGCTAATCTCAGACCAATGGTACGGGATGAAACAGATTGTTGCAAATAGTCCATTACTTGGTCGCAGACGGTATGTGCAGACATGAAGGCGTTACGATATGCTTGATGCACAATGCGGCCATCTTCCCTTGTGGTGGTCACACATGGCCGACTGGAAATGTGACGACGAGTATGCCTGCCCTCACGTTACCACGCAGTCCAACATCAGGCCACTGTCACATCCGAATGCCTCACAAATCTGGGTATTGCACGATTCGACCTCCCAGCCAAATTGGGATCCAAAATGACGCTCCTTTTAAACTCTGTCAAGTGCTGATAACGCTGTCTCATACGAATAACCGTCGTCTCCGTGTCCCTTACATTGATCCCTCAATATCTGATGCTGTTCACGCCCCTTATAGACGCCGTGTGCGGACGGGCATTACCTTGCTGAAATGTAAGCCCAGGATGACTTGCCATGAAGGGCAACGAAACAGGTCACAGAGTATTTTCGATGTACGTATGTGCTATAAGGGTGGCGGTAATCTCAATCAAAGGGGTGTTGCTGTGAAAAGGAATGGGACCCCAGACCGTCACTCCTGGTTGTTGGGCTGTATGCCGGGCAACAGTCATACTGGTATTCCACCACCCTCTGGGGCGTCTCCATATACGTCTTCCCTGGTCATCGGGGCTCAGTTCCAAGCGGGACTCATCACTGAAGACAATTCTACTCCAGTCAATGAGATTTCAGGCGGAAGACGTGGCAGGAGACGCCTGGACAGCGTTGGAACACCAACTTGACTGTCACCAGCCATACCGCCCGCTAAATGCCCCGATTTGTTGCCTTTCACGGTAGGCCATCCGGGGCGTACATTTCAGCAAGATAATGCCAGCACGCACACGGCAAGAGTCTCTACTGCTTGTCATCGTGCTTGCCAACCGCTACCTTAGCCAGCACGCTCGCCAGATCTCTCCCCAGTTGAGAACGTTTGGAAGCATTATGGGCAGTGCTCTAGAACCATCTCGGAATTTTGACGATCTAAAGAGCCAATTGGACGGAATTTGCTACGATATCCCTCAGGAGGACATCCAACAACCCTTATCAGTCAATGCCAAGCCGAATAACTGTCTGAACAAGGGCCAGAGGTGGACGAAAGCATTATTGACTTGCTCAATTTGTGAAGTTTTTCTGTTGAATAACTCATCCAGTTTTTGTGAAATTTTAGTCATTCGTTTGTCTGTATATGTACATCACATCTACCGATTTCCGTCCCATTTGGATTATTCCTTTTTGGTGTGTCTTTTTTTTGTCTTAGAGATATATAAATGACATGTCTTCTAATGTGACAGGTGATTCTAAGATATTTCTATTTCTTGATGGTATTTGTATGGTAGTGTAGGCTGTTGAGTGCAACGTAGGGAATGTATTAAAAAGTGCAATTCAAGATATAAGTTCACGGCTTGTAGAAAATAAATTGACGCTAAATCGCAATACGACTCGGTTTTTATAGTTTTTAGCGCACAAGCTAACTAAAACTGACTTTTTGATTGTAGAGAATGAGTATGTGGTCTGTGCGTCTGATCAGTTCAAATTACTAGGTGTTCATATAGCTGCCTCTCAAAGCCCACATTCCAGATCTTACTCAATAACTGAGTACTTCTGTATGTACCATTAGCAGTGTTAATGGTGCTGTAAGGGTGTCGGGGACGACAACCTGAGGGGTCCAGCTATGAAAAAAATGGCACCACACACAATCACCGCTGGTTGTCGGGCGGTATGGCTGGTGACAGTCAAGTTGGTGTTCCAACGCTGTCCAGGCGTCTCCTGACACGTCTTCGGCCTGGAATCTCATTGAATGGAGTAAAATTGTCTTCAGTGATGAGTCCCGCTTGGAACTGAGCCCCGGTGACCAGGGAAGACGTGTATGGAGACGCCCCAGAGGATGGTGGAATACCAGTATGACTGTTGCCCGGCATACAGCCCAACAACCAGGAGTGACGGTCTGGGGTGCCATTCCTTTTCACAGCAAGAACCCTTTGGTTGACATTAGCGCCACCTTTACAGCACATACGTACATCGACGATACTCTGTGTACCATTAGAACAGCACCTGAAATAAATGATAAACCAACACGGAAATTAGACTACATTGCTAACTGTCATTCACTTATGACGTACCTTGTTATATTCTGGTGTAACCCTTCTCACTTACAAAAGTTCAGAAACGGGTAGTTCGAGCAGTATGTGGTGGAAGTTTGCAAATCTCTTGTCGATTTATGTTCAGAAGCCTGATAATTCTGACATTGGCCTTTTCTTTAATGTCGTTTGTTGTTAACAATATGAGCTTATTCCCAAGAATTAGCAGCTTTCACTCATTTAATACTAGGCAGAAATCCCATCCGCATTTGGATCGCGCCTCGTGGACTCTTGTCAGAGAGACGAGCAGTATTCTGCTGCATCCATTTTCAGTACGCTTTCACAAGAATTAAAAAAATCTTAGCAGTAGTCCTCGCACTTTGCAGACTAAATTGAAGAATTTCCTCATGGTTCACTCCTTAGTTCTGTCGGGGAGTTCCTCGAAAAAAAAATAGCTACTTCCTGTGATATATTGTTGATTATGCTAATATATTCTCGCAGCTTGTCATCTGCACAAGATTTGTGTACATTTTATTTACTGTTTTATTACTTTTCTGAAGTTAATTTCATATACACACTCGTCCGTGACCATTGAGATTTGCTCCACAGTTTGGTCAACATCTACATCTGTATACACACTCCGCAAGCCACCGTATGGTGCATGGCGGAGGGTGCCCTGTACCACTGCTAATCATTTCCTTTCCTGTTCCATTCGAAAATAGATCGAGTGAAGAACGACTGTCTATATGCCTCCTTAACGAGCCCTAATCTCTCTAATTATCTTCGTGGTCCTTACGCGAAACGTACGTTGGCGGCAATAGAATCATTTTGCAGTCAGCCTCATATGCCGGATTCCTAAATTTTCTCAATAGTGCCTCGCGAAAAGAACACTGCCTTCCCTCCAATCATTCCCAACTGAGTTCCCGATGCATCTCCGTAATACTTGTGTGTTGTTCGAACTTATCGGTAACAAATCTAGTAGCCCGCCTCTGAACTGCTTTGATGTCTTCCTATAATCCGATCTGGTGCGGATCCCAAACACTCGAACAGTACTCAACAACGGGTCGCAACTAGCGTCCTATATGCGGTCTCCCTTACAGAGAACCATTTTTCTAAAATTCGCCCAATAAACTGCAGTTGCCATTCGCCTTCCCTACTACAATCCCAACATGCTCATTCCATTCCAGCAACGCTACGCCTAGATATTTAATCGACGTGAATGTGTCAAGCAGAACACTTCTAATACTGTACTGGAACATTATGGGTTTGTTTTTCCTTCTCATCTGCATTAACCTACATTTTTTCTACATTTAAAGCTAGCCTCCATTCATGTCACCAACTGGAAATTTTGCGTAAGTCATCTTGTATCCTCGAACAGTCACTCAACGACGACATCTTTCCATACACCGCAGCATCACCAGTAAACAGTCGCAGACTGCTGCTTACTCGTCCGTCAGATCTGTTATGTAAATAAAAAATAACAGAGGTCCTATGATACTTCCCTGGGACACTTCTGACGATACCCTTGTCTCTGATGAATACTCCCCATCGAGGACAACATACTGGATTCTAAAAATATGAGCAAGGTACGAGTGCTTGTGTAAGAATCATATACAACGTACACTGGTTGCTACACGTTAGAAGTGGTTGCATACGAGTACAAAGGCGATAGGAACAGTTTTTTCTATAGTAAAAATTGTCTGATGGAGAAATAAACCTACGAGTATTTCACAATCACTAACTAGGAAATAGAACATTAATTTAGATCAGGTGTGCAATGCACTACCTGTACAGTATAAAAAATCTACACCGCAACAAATTAAAAGCTAAAACCCTTTGGCTCACTTGAAGATTAAATATGACATGGGATTTTTAATGACGTCACATAGCAGCGTTTCTTAAATTTTCAATTAGTGTAGAAAGTGTAGCATTTCAAAGTATTTAGGTATGTTCGACAGACGTTTTTTCTCAGCGAAAGTAATACTAATCATTTGTTCCCTTCCCAAAATAGTTAATACGATATTTTCTTAAAATTGTTAGGTGCGCTGCTTCAGCGATCTAACCATTATCAATTGTGAGACATTACTCCTACTTTCGAATGCTATTTTGTAGGATAACAAATGATGCACTATAATGTGTTCCCTTTGATTCACAAAAATGCACGTATAGTCATCTAAACTTAGTCTAAGACGTACTTGTGTTTACTCGAGATTAATGAAGCCTATTTTCACCGACTGGCACTTGTTCTTGGACATTATGGCGACCAGAGACACTGAGAATAGACACTGAGGTGACCAAAGTCATCGGATAGCGTTATACACATATACAGATAGCGGTAGTATCGCTTACAAAATGTGTAAAAGGGTAGTGCATCGGCGGAGCAGTTATTTGCACCAAGTTGGTTCGTGATTATGGCCGCATGACGGGAATTGACAGACTTTGAACGCGGAATGATAGTTAAAGCTAGACGCATGGGACATTCTGTTTCGGAAATCGTTAGGGAATTCAGTATTCCAAGATCGACAATGTCAAGAATGTGCCGAGAATACCAAATTTCAGGCACTATCTGTTACCATAGAGATTGCAGTGGCCGACGCCCTTTACTTAACCATCGAGTGCAGCGACGTTTGCGTACAATTGTCAGTGAAAACAGACAAGCAACACTGCATGAAATAACAGCCAAAATGAATCTGAGACGTACGACGAACGTATCAGTCAGGATAGAGCGGCGAAATTGGGCGGTAATGGGCAGTGGTAGCAGACAACCGACGCGGGTCCTTTGCTAATAGCACGACATCGCCTGCAGCGCCTTTCCTTGCTTTGTCACCATATTGGTTCGACCCTGGACGATAGAAAAACCGTGGCCCGGTCAGATGAGTCCCGATCTCAGTTGGCAAGAGCTGATGGTAGAATTAGAAATGTGGCGCAGACCCCACGAAGCAATGTATCCAAGTTGCCACTATGGCGCTGTGGATGCTGGTGATTGATCGCTAATGTTATGGGCTGTGTTCACATGGAATGGACTAGGTGCTCTGGTCCAACTGAACAATCTTTGACTGGAAATGGTTATGTTCGGCTATTTGGAGACCATTTGCAACCATTCAAAAATGTTAAAATGTGTGTGAAATCTTATGGGACTTAACTGCTAAGGTCATCAGTCCCTAAGTTTACTCACTACTTAACCTAAATTACCCTAAGGACAAACACACACACACCCATGCCCGAGGGAGGACTCGAACCTCCGCCGGGACCAGCCGCACAGTCCATGACTGGAGCGCCTAAGACCGCTCGGCTAATCCCGCGCGGCTGCAACCATTCATGGAGCTTCTGTTCCCATGACAATGTGTCATGTCACGGGGTCACAATTGTTCGCGATTGGTTTGAAGAATATCCTGAATAATTCGAGTGAGTGGTTTGGCCACCCAAATCGCCCGGCATGAATCTCATCGAACATTTATGGGACATAATCGAGAAATCAGTTCGCGAACAAAGTCCTGCACCAGCAATACCTCCGCAATTATGGACGGCTGTAGAGGCAGCAATGCTCAGTATTTCTGCAGGGGACTTCCAACGATTTCTCGAGTCCATGCCATGTCGAGCTGCTCCACTACACCGAACAAAAGGAGGTGCGACACAATATTGGGAGGTATCCTATGACTTTCATCATCTCACTTATAATTAATTGTTGTGGGCACATCTGGTTGGCCTATATTATTCACAGACTATGCTTCTATTGAGACTCACCATTAAACCCTAAATTTCCTTCTTTCTTTCTATTGATTCTTGTTGACCGATAGACACGAGGAATTTTTCGCTTTAAGCAGGTCTCTTTTTATGGAATACAGAAAATCTTTCTGTGATAAGGGGTCTTTTTTGGTGTCGAAGCAGCAATACGAGATAAACAATAACTATTTATTACTGTTGAGGATGGAGAACGTCTTTCCAAAGTACCGCTTTCCTGTTAATTATAATGCTTTACATTTCAATTGACCAGGAAGAAATAACTTACAGCAGTGTAACGGTAGTAACCTACTAAATCAGTTCATTAATAGCTGCCTTCGTTAGAAGTGAACTCGTTACACATCTACATCTATAACTATACTCCGCAAAGCACCTGACGGCGTGTGATTGAGAATGCTTCTTGTGCGGCGATAATTTCATCCTTACCGCTTCTATATTATGAATGATGGGCGCGAAGTACATCTATAAATAGGGCTACGTATGAGCTCGAATTTCTCTGATTTTACTGTCATTGTTATTCCGCAAGCTGTGTGTGGCAGGTAGTAATACAGGGTGATTCAAAAAGAATACCACAACTTTAAAAATGTGTATTTAATGAAAGAAACATAATATAACCTTCTGTTATACATTATTACAAAGAGTATTTAAAAAGGTTTTTTTTCACTCAAAAACAAGTTCAGAGATGTTCAATATGGCCCCCTCCAGACACACGAGCAATATCAACCCGATACTCCAACTCGTTCCACACTCTCTGTAGCATATCAGGCGTAACAGTTTGGATAGCTGCTGTTATTTCTCGTTTCAAATCATCAATGGTGGCTGGGAGAGGTGGCCGAAACACCATATCCTTAACATACCCCCATAAGAAAAAATCGCAGGGGGTAAGATCAGGGCTTCTTGGAGGCCAGTGATGAAGTGCTCTGTCACGGGCTGCCTGGCGGCCGATCCATCGCCTCGGGTGGTTGACGTTCAGGTTTCATAACTAACCTTTTTCGTAGGACTCTCCATACAGTTGATTGTGGAATTTGCAGCTCTCTGCTAGCTCTGCGAGTCGATTTTCCTGGGCTGCGAACAAATGCTTTGTGGATGCGTGCTACATTTTCATCACTCGTTCTCGGCCATCCAGAACTTTTCCCTTTGCACAAACACCCATTCTCTGTAAACTGTTTATACCAACGTTTAATACACCACATATCAGGAGGTTTAACACCATACTTCGTTCGAAATGCACGCTGAACAACTGTCGTCGATTCACTTCCGCCGTACTCAATAACACAAAAAGCTTTCTGTTGAGCGGTCGCCATCTTAGCATCAACTGACGCTGACGCCTAGTCAACAGCGCCTCAAGCGAACAAATGTACAACTAAATGAAACTTTATAGCTCCCTTAATTCGCCGACAGATAGTGCTTAGCTCTGCCTTTTGTCGATGCAGAGTTTTAAATTCCTAAAGTTGTGGTATTCTTTTTGAATCACCCTGTATATTGCTCGAATCTTCTGGAAAAGAGCATTACTAGAAATTTAACAGTAATTTTCTCCGTCATGTAGAATGTCTGTCTTGTAGCGTCTGCCACTTTAGTTGGATGAGCATTTCCTTGCTCAACAAACCCGTGACGAAACGAGCAGCTCTTCTTTATATTTTATCTGCCTCGTCTGGTACTCTTACCTGATCTCGGTTGCCGTCGGATTAGAAGTATTAAAGTGTCAGTTGAGCGAAGCTCTTACCTCCTTCGTGGATATGTTACTTTTTCTTGGCATTCTGCGGATAAATTTCAAACAGGTATTTGCATGTGCCTTAGCGACAATTACTTTTGTGCGTTCACATTAAATCGCGCCGGTAGCAGACTCCAAGATATACGGTCGTGAGTACTGCCAGTGACTGCTTGCCAAACGTGTAATCAAACAACAATACGTCTTTCCGCCTATTCATATGCAACACGTCGCATTTGTTTACGTGGAGGGTCAACTGCCAGTTCTCGTACCAGGCGTTCCCTGATTGATATCCTTGCTGATGGGATGCATGGAACACGACGACTGAATGAATGAATGTGTCAGTTATCGGTAAATGCTTAATGCAGGCATAGCACTGATTATTTTATGTTATTCCATATTAAGGCCAGCACGAATAATCTGCCACGATACAGCACCTGCAGCAACTCGCATAGCATGTGACCTGCAGTACAACATGTGAGATGAATTATCCCTCCCTACATTCGGAATTAGGGAACGAGGCGCTGGCGGGCCCTGACGGCTCCACAGCTGAGGTTACGTCATCTCCTCGGCCACGCCGCAGCGTCTCTGAGCTGAGGCGTTCTAGGACAGCTTCTGGCCTGCACAGAACGAGACAGAGCAGGCACTGGGAGGTCTGGCGTGCAACAGCGGACAGAGAGTTTTGTCTAAGTCAAAGAATCTTTACTGATGTCGCCAGCTTTCACACGTATAGGTGGTATAAACTTAGGTGACAAAAGTCGTGGGATAGCGATATGCACAGATACAAATGACGGTGGTATTACGTACAAAAGGGTAGTGCATTGGCCGAGCTATCATTTGCCCTTAGGTCATTCATGTGAAAAGGTTTCCGACTTCATTATGGCCACACGACGGGAACTGAAAGTCTTTGAACGCGATATGGTAGATGCAATTAGAAACGCGGGACATTCCATTTTGGAAATCGTTTGGGAATGAAATATTCCGAGATCCACAGCATCCAGAGAGTGCCGAGAATACGAAGTTTCAGACATTATCTATTACCACGGGCAACGCAGTGGCCAAAGGCCACCGCTTAACGACCGAGAGCAGCGCATTTTGCGCCGAGTAGTCAGTGCTAACTGACAAGCAACACTGCGTGAAATAACAGCAGAAATCAATCTGGGACGTACGATGAACCTATCCATTGGGACAGAGCGGCCAAATGTGGCTTTAATGGGCTATGGCAGCAGTCTACCGACGCGAGTGCTTTTGCTTATAGCACGACATCACCTGAGCGCCTCTCCTTGGCTTGTGACCGTATCGGTTGGACCCTAGACGGTTGGAAACCCGTGGCCTGGTTGGATGAGTCCTGATTTCAGTTGATAAAAGCTAATGGTAAGGTTCCAGTGTTTTCGTCCATGAGACCAAGTATCCAAGCTGTCGACAAGACACCGTGCAAGCTGGTGGTGGCTCCAGAATGGTGTGGGCTGTGTTTACATGGAATGGACTGGGTCCTCTGTCCAATTAAACCAATCATTGACTGGGAATGGTTATGTTAGGCTAGCTGGAGACTATTTGCAGCCATTCATTGACTTAGTGTTTCCAAATAACGAAGCAAGTTTTATGGATGACAATGCGCCATGTCGCCAGGCGACAGTTGTTCGCGATTAGTTTAAAAATCATTTTGGACAATGCAAATGCTTTCGCCACTCAGATCGCCATACACGAATGCTATCGAACTTATATGGAACATAATCGACAGGTCAGTTAGGGCGCAAAATACTGCACCGGTAAGACTTTCGCAATTGTGGACGGCTATACAGGCAGCTTGGCTCAGTATTTCTCAAGGGAGTTCCAGTGACTTGTTGAGTCTATACCACGCCTATCTGCTGCACTAAGCCGGGCAAAAGGAGGTCCGACACGATATTCGGAGGTATTGCATGACTTTCGACTCTCGGTGTAATGGTTCGTAGCTCCTATCATGATGATTATGATGATGAGGTCCCATACTCTGAGGAGCGTAGGTAACGATGCGGGAGACCAGCACCGCCGACTAGGCCAGGTCCTAGCGGAGGTGGTTTGCCATTGCCTTCCTCCGACCGTAATGGGGATGAATGATCATGACCATAAATAAAAATAATGTGAACATCAACAAGAAGTCAGTTATGATTAGAAGCTACATTTATTGCCACGCTGACTACAGTATTTGTAGTGGCGCACCAATTTGCTAACAATAGTATGTCTGTATGGAAGGTTGACGCCTAAGGCTCGGATCATGCCTTGCCACGCCCTGCCACCTTTTTTTACGTTCCAGGAAACAACTTACAGCGGGCGCTCAGCGAACCACGCAGTCTAAACAAGCGTTCGTAACCAGCACCACAAAGCTTATGGGAATAATCTTTCGGTGCCTAAGGGGTGCTCTGTAGGATGACTTTTTCGACACGGAAACAGCTATTCATGTGAATACATTTTATGCTAAATTGTCGTTCAAAAGGAACGGTAGGACGTGATGTCTTCAAGCATTATTCTGCTTCATGATTTCCTGATGGATTTAAGTGTGGCAACGTAATTTACAGGACTAACGAGCGTGCATTATTAGTTTCGTATATTCCTACAAATAGCAGCAAATTTGTGTGGCATATGCACTGTTGTTAACCGTTATGCTTGAAATAGATTAAAACTGTGTGCCAGACCGAGACTCGAACCCGGAACCTTGTCTTTAGGAATCAATGCTCTTATCGCCTGAACTAGCAGCTATCCAGGCACGACTCGCGACCCGATGTCACGCCTGTGCTTTGGCAAGTACATCTCTCCAATCTACCGAACCTAACAGCAGCTCTCTTTGCTGGACTAACACTCATGATAGAAACGATCTACACTTACATCTAGATCTACATGCGTGTTCTTCAAACCACTGTGGAGTGAGGGTACGTCCTATTGTATCAGTAATTAGGGCTTTTCTCGTTCTATTCATGTATGGATTGTGAGAAGAACTAATGCTTAAATGCTTGTGCCCGCGTTGTAGTTAGTGTAATCTTGTCTTCGCGATCCTATGGGAGCGATACGTAGAGGGTTCATCATGTCAAGTCGGTTTTAAAAACTTTCTAAGTAGGTATGCAGGAGATTTTTTGCGTCTATCTTCAAGCGGCTGCCAGTTCAGTTCGTTCACACTTTCTCAGTGACACTCTCCCACGGATCAAACAAACATGTGACCATTCGTGCTGCTCTTCCTGTATACATTCAATATCCCCTCTTAAACCTATTTGGTAAGGGTCCCATACATTTCAGCATTATTCTAGGACGGGTTGCACGAGTGATTTGCAAGCAATCTCGTTTCTAGCCTGGCTTCATTTCCGTGGATTCTACCAATAAACCTCAGTCTGCTATCTGATTTACCAACGGCTGAGATTATGTGACTGTTCCTTTTCATGTCCCTGGTAAGTGTTGAACCCAGGTATTTATATGAGTTGATCAATTCCAACTGTGACACATTGACATTGTAGCCATAGGATACTACGTTCTTCGTTTTGTGAAGGGCACACTGTTACATTTCTGAACATTTAAAGGAAGCTGCCAACCTCTGCAACACTCTGAAATCTTGTCAACATCTGATTCAATATTTGTGCATCTTCTTTCAGACTTTACATCGTTGTAGATAAATGCATCACCTGTGAAAAGTCTGGGCTTACTGTTAAAATTGTCCGTAAGGTCATAAGTATACAACATGAACAGCAAGCGCACCAACACGCTTGCCTGGAGCACGCCCGAAGTTAATTCTACATTTGACGATGACTCTCCATTCAAGATAACGTGCTGTATCCTTCCTATCAAAAAATTGTCATTTCAGTTACAAATTTACATCACATACAATCGTACTTTTGATAGTAGGTTCATCCGGGCTACTGAGTGAAACGTTTTTAGGAAATCAAGAAATACTTCATCTACCTGACTGCGTTGATCCATTGCTTTCAGTACGCCATGCAATGAAAGTGCGAGCTCGGTTTAGCATGATCGATGTTTTAGAAATCGTGATGGTAGGCATGGAAGTGGTCATTTTGTTTGAGATACCTCATTTCGTTTCAGCTGAGAATATGTTATAAGGTTGAATAACAAACGTATATTAGACGGTAGTTTTGTGGATCACTTCTACTACCCTTTTTGCAGACGAATGTGACCTCTCCTTTCTTCCAATTACTGGACAGGGGTTTTACTTCGAAGGATCTACGTTAGGTTATAGTTAAAACAGTAGCTAATTCAGCAGCAAATGCAATGTAGAAGCTGACTGGGATTCCATCAGTCTCTGAAGCTTTATTCGATTTTAAATTGGGGAAACGGCTCAGCCACAGACTAGAGAATTTTTTCCAGAGCCTTGTACAATCCTTAGAGACTTTCACTATGCAGCGGAGCGTGCGCTGTTTTGAAACATCCAGTCAGATCAAAACTTCATTCCCCTAGACTGTTCCTAAACCGTTTCTCCTCAGTATCCTGCCTCTGACGAGTAGTAGACGCGCGAAGAGTGCAGGAAGGTTTCTGTGAGATTTGGAAAGTGGGAGATGAGGTACAGGTACGGCCTGAAGTAGAGCTGTGAGGGCGGAGACCGTGGCGGGGGGAAGGGGGGGGGGAGGGAAGGTGAGTCAGTCGTCAGATGAGCCTAGGTAGCTCAGTCGGTAAGAACATTGACTGCGAAAGTATAGGTCTCAGGTTCGAGTCCTGGAACGGAACACAGTTTTGATCTGCCAGAAAGTTTCAAAACAACGCACACTCCGCTGCATGTGGAAGACTCATACTGGATAACTTGTAATTGTGTAGTCACAGCTGCCTTAAATGATCCGAGGTAACAATGAGCGCAGTACAGAGGTAAAAGAAACAACAACTGAGTATTCAGATGCACGCTTTAATACCTAGGGACTTCATAAAGAAAATTACACACGTCGTCCCACGCTAAGAACGTGGCGGCGCTGCAGGTGTGGCGCACTTTTCAGAAGATATTACATGTTCCGCTGTCCTGCACCACAGTTCTGTTGCGGTATGGGTAACAGGTGCATCATCGTGGGCAGCTGAAATGGCACGGCAATTGTAAACGTAATCCAGAGTTGAAGCACGCGGAACAGTACGATCCTTGTAGGCAAAACGTCCACATTGCACACAGATTGTCTGTGAAATCCTAGCACTAATGGACCAAGTGCCGTGTTGTGTCCAGCCATAGTGAAATGCTGCCAATAATTTGACCGAGGTCGTACAGACCGCGGGCGATGCTGATCGGGAGGAACGCCATCCGACCACAGACGACATGTGCGTGCGATCCAGAAGCTAAGAAACACATGGAGGGAAGGGGGGCGGAGAAATTTTTCCAACTGTGAGGACAGCGTTCATAGACCACGGAGCGGATCTCTATCGTCGACGAATTGAACGATTGGTAGAACGACCCGACTGCTGTTTGCAGCTACTTGGTAACTATGTTGGAAAATTGTGTCACGTATCTGTGTCACTTTGTACTGTAGTGTAACATCCAATAAAACTAAAAACATTCGACAGCCTAGATCGCATAAAATATTTCTTTATTTACGACAACCGCTTTCGACAGACTTTTTTGTCATCTTCAGGCCTTAAAAATCTTTTTGCTGTGGTACGTGTTCATTTTACTTTTCACAACAAAAAGATTTTTAAGGTCACATCGGTAATATCCATCTCGGTCAACGAGGTCCGATCATCTGGATCATCATCTGAACGTCATAATATAATCAAGAGTAAGAGAAAGTACCTCGAAATCAGATTATGTATCTGATATCGAGGAACTTTCGTTTTAAGCCACTATTATATTCAAAATATTTCATTCAGATGATAACCTCAGTGATAGAAAAAAGTTGTAGTTAGTTACTAGTATTATCATAGCAGCTTTTTGACGAACCAAAATATTATTTCTTAAATACATTAAAGAGCTTGGAGGCTGCTTGAAAAATCCTTATTATTGTAACAGTATTGTTAAACCAAGCATGAGTGGATGCTCATCAAGCGCGGGCCCGGAAGATGTGAACGTGTGTGTGTGTAACAGAGAGAGAGAGAGGTAGTGAGAAAGAAGTAGCGAGAGTGGGAATATCGGTGGGGGAATGGGGAGGGGGGGGGGGGCATGGAGTAACCTGCTGGCAAGATCTGACGGCTGCGTCGTTCCTGTTGCATCAGCTCCTCGGCGCCGTGTCAGGAGTCTTTGAACTGTGCGAGGACACCTCCTTTCAAGTACGGTTACGGGGAACCCGTCCCGAAGTGTGCTGTTTGTAAACCGAGCTGTGTTAAGGACCACGAACTTACATCTGCCACACGCACACAATAAAAGACAAAAACATTGTCCATTTACTACTCGATCATTTTTATTTGCAACTCCACTAGGCATTTCAATTGTCATGCCATCATCTCCATTATGTGTATTTTGATGTTTCTACATCTTTGACTGCATCTGTGTAATCCACATGTGTTTATTTGTCAGCGAGCGATGTGACAATAAGGTGTACTGCCGTCTCGCACTAACGAAGAAACGAATGGCATTGTTTGCAACTCTGAAAGATCTTTTAGACTTTTTTATGTGTATTACGACCAAACAGATGACACATGTGCATGCCAAAATACATCCATGACGTAAAAAACAACTTCGGAATCTATCCGATGATGACGGCTGGAACGAATAAGGAAGGAAGATTACTATTTAACGTGCCGTCGACAAGAGACGGAGCACAGGCTCGGATTAGGGAAGTACTGGGGAGTGAATCAGTCGTGCGCTTTCAGAGGAACCATCCCGCCAAGCGATTTACGGAAATCACGGAAAACTTAAATGAGAATGGCCAGAGGCGGGCCTGACCGGTTGTCTATCTGAGTGCAAGTTCAGTGTGCTAACCATTGCGCTACGTTGCTGTCTTGAAACCGGTAGTCGAAATTTAAAGAAAAGTCACTGAAGCAGTAAATCACTGATATTTTTGTGTGCTATCTAATCGGTCGCCGTCCCGTATGAACAAAGTATATTTTTGTAACGATATTTTAAGGCATAAAGCGTAAAGACATAGTGAATGCGATTAATGTAGTCTAGGCCATCCTCCAGTTCCATACAGAGCAACAACTCGAATGTCTATTGACCCAATAAATGAACAAACTGCATCTGGGATGGTTTTCAGCTAAGTCCGCAACTTCTCAGCCCTTATGTGTCGACAGTCTGACTTGGAGAACAAGCCCATCTCACCAGGTGTAGGCCTCCTTGTCCCCCTTGGTTTGGTCACGCGTTGCCAGGTCCTAATCTGACCACTCTTTGCTCATTGTGTATCCGAATATTGTTCCTATGGTTTGTAGTTCAAATGGCTCTGAGCACTATGGGACTTAACAGCTATGGTCATCAGTCCCCTAGAACTTAGAACTACTTAAACCTAACTAACCTAAGGACATCACACAACACCCAGTCATCACGAGGCAGAGAAAATCCCTGACCCCGCCGGGAATCGAACCCGGGAACCCGGGCGCGGGAAGCGAGAACGCTACCGCACGACCACGAGCTGCGGACTGTTTGTAGTCATATTGCCAGTTTAACCTAGGATAGGAATCTATGAATCGTATATTTTATTCGATTTAAATTATTACACGATCCAGTCACAATGTTGTGATCATTGCCTACGTTCGATGTCAAAGCGGAATAACCACTCACAAACGGCAGGTGGCAGCACCAGCAGTGGAAGGTATATGAGTGTGTCGGGATGCACGAGGAAAACAGTCCAGTTGTTAACGTAATGCAACAATGGAGTGATTTATCTGACGTCCAAAGGGGCATGATCATTGCCTTTCGGTCCAAGGGTGGAAGCATTTCCTGAACGGCTCAGTTTGTAAACTGTTCGCATGCACCGTGCATGGCAAGATGGAGCTATACAAATCCGGTTTCAAGGCAGCTGTGGTGCACCGTGGACCATAGACGAAAGGCCTCAGCGACAGCTGCGGAGATGTGTACGGGCCAGTAGACACGCAGTTGTTGAGTAACTGACCATTCAGATGAACCAAGAGGCTTACCAACAGTGCCTCCTCAAAGACCGTTCAGTGAACGTTGCTGCGTATGGGCCTCTGAGCAGGCGCCTGGTTCACGCACCTATGCTGACAGCTGTTGACCAGCGGTGATTGCTGGAATTTCCGTGCCAATACCATAACTGGACGTCCGTGAGTGGCGACAGGTGATCTTTTCGGATGAATCAAGTTTTATGCTTCACTGTCGTAATACGTCTAAAAGCAAACATCCTGCAACAATCGTCGGAAGGACACTGGCCGGAGGAGAGAGCCTGGTTATAAGAGGTCCATTATTAAAGAATTTGTTGCTAGCGCACTCGAGCAGATGTAATTTCGATGGATTGCTCTGGGCTGCCTGCGATATGTAAGCTATAAGAGAATCTCAGACGAAAGAGCAGTGTTGTATGCAGTAGGAACTGTGTGGCTGTAGGAGTAAGTAGTAGCTAGCAAGCAGTCTGGTGTATCGTGTTGGCTGGGCCGGTCGTGGGAGCGATGGCGGTGCCTGAGCGTTGTAGTATAAGGTAAAAGCAGCCTCGCGCATATGTAGTATTGTTATATCAAGTCCCATGTAAATATTTTTAAGAAAACTCTTAATAATAATCTTTCTCATAAAAAGTAACTTTTGACAATCATTCGTTTCAATTTAAAGAATTTACTAATTTCTCCAATCCTTGGTCATCACGATTATTGAAAAGAAAACTCAGTTGTTTCTTTTTATACATGACAAATCTGTCGGCCAGCATTGCACTGGGCTGTGCCAGAAAAATTTCTTATAGGAGCAGATATATACGCGTTATCCGGCGACCTTATTGAGGTAAGAAGTTTCATTTTATTCAGAATTATCTTTCAGGGCCATGACGCAGCGCTGCTGACGTCCAAAATTTACCAGTTTAAATTCACAGTCAATTATTGAAAGGTTATAAGTGAGCCACAATTTTATTGAGAGATTAGTCACATTGTATTATTGGTAGGTTACGGAATTTTTTTATTGGGAAGTTACGCTGAATGTGAATGATATAACTAATTATAGTTTTCACTGTTGGGAGGTTACATGGTGGAGAATATTTTCATGGCATTTCGTGGCTTATCTCGTGATTCTGGAAGCCACAATGGATAAACAGAAGTACTCATTTATCCTTGGGGACCATTTCCGTCCCTACATGCAGTCTGTTTTTCGTCAACACGATGGAATCTAACAGCAGAACAATGCAAAGTGTCCCACAGCACACACTGAACGTGCATGGTTCGAAGATCACCAGGACGATTTACGGTACCCCTCTGGCCACCAAACTCCCTGGTTTAAACCCATTGGAGACTCTTTGGGACTACCTCGATCGGCCTGTTCGTGCAATGGATTCTCAACCGAGAAACTTACAGCAGCTGGCCACGGCAATGGAGTCGCCATTGCTCCGCATCCCTGTCAGTATCTTTCAGAAGCTCACTGACTCATTTCCTGCACATCCGCACTGCAAAAGGTAGTTATTCAGACATCTGATATGTGACCACAGCGGTGACTGGGCACAGGTTATGGTATACAGGGTGTACATAAAGTCTGGGAACACTTTCAATTATTTATTGCACAAGAACGAAACATTGTACAGATGTCATACATATTGCATTTTGAAGAGAAACTCTGAAAGTTTTTTATACAAACATTCTGTTTGGACTCTGCAACTCACTCCAACTGCCATCTAGTGGCAGCTTCAAACTGGGCAGGTCAGACTGTCCAGTATAATCTGCTCCCTGTCGGAAGAATTTGCAACCTACATGCAGAAGTGGATCTCCCAGGTCCTTTGTGCGCGCAGGTAGGATTAGCCGTTGTAACGTCCGAGCTGGTAGCTGCGAGACCCCGTAGCGGTCGTGCGTGTACGTCTTCCGGCAAAGCCAGGAGCCGCAGTTTGCGCGCTGCCTGTGCAAGTTGTAAAGTTTAATGTAATAAACACTTATACCAGACAACTTGTTCCGTGTAGTTATTGTGAGTGGAAACAAGGGGAGGACAGTGATACTCGAATACCTGCCATACGTGTCTCAGCATGGCATCGTCGACTGTACCAGTAGCTTCCCGTATTCTCTCACGGAGCTCCGCTACATCACATGGTAGAGGCGGTACATACACCAGATCATTAATGTGTCCCCACAGAAAAAAGTCACACGGAGTGAGATCTGGTGATCGGGGAGGCCGCTTCATGAAACAGCTGTCCCCTCCTGTAGCACGGCCAATCCATCGATGCGGCAGCTTCGTGAACAGGTACCCACGAACTTCACGATGAAAATGTTTCATAGACAGCTTCTGTCGCAGGACTTTCCACACTGTCATTGGAGCCATTTCAAGTTCACGGGATGCACGACGCACCGATTTCTTTGGACTTCTTATGAATGTCTCTCGTATGCACCCCAAATTCAGTTCACTCACACTAGGACGTCCGCTTCTCTTTGCCAGGCAGAAGCAACCCCTCATAACGAATTTGTTGTGCCAGTGGTAAATGGCCTTCCTTGTTGGTGGCTTCTTACCGTACTTGGTTCCAAACAGCCGCTGAACAGCCGTAGCACACTTGTTTTTGTCGAACTCCAACACACAGAAAGCTCGCTCCGCACCTAAACTCACTATGTTTGCAACTAGCGCTGACTATCGGCAAATTACCAAACTACGCTGTGGCGGTATACATGAAAAAAAATCATACTTTCTCTTCAAAATGACATATGCATGATAACTGTACACTGTTTGGTTCTTGTGCAATAAATAATTGAAAGTGTTCCCCGGCCTTATGTATACCCTATTTCTGAGGCTTGGCTGGAGAACAAGTCTGGCGTTGGCCTCAATAGGTACAGGGACACTGTCTAAATGAACACACTGGCTGGCCAGTTGTTGATCCCATGTGCGGATTCCATCTGTGTGTGACTTCTAAGACACAGGATTGAACGTGTTACAGTTACACTACACGACCGAGTGATAACCAAATGTAGACCTTATTTGCTCCCAAGAACGCGTATTGTATCCTTTCGGATGTTTGCAACTTTGAGGTGGGTGTTTAAGTCAATTTTAAGGACGAAGGTGACTTGGTGCAACAATGTGCCAGGAAACCACCTCACATAGGCGTAGGACTCCCAGCAATCTGCACAGTGCCTATGCAGAAGCAGTATCCATGGACTCAAATGAACTGCGACGTACCCGAATCTGCCATAACAGTACTATTCGCACATGTTTCCTGTTCTCGTTACATCAATGAACACTTTCACGAGCTTATAATACATCCTTTCGGTAGCCCCGAACCTACTTCGGAAGAGTTCTCTGCGTTAAAAAACGATATGCTGTGCTCTGAAAGAAACACATAGTTTTCACCAAGTTATTTGTTTAAAACAAGTAGGGGAGAGACTTCTACCTTGGCACACTTTTCAGTTTTCATCTCTAACTGGTCCTGAAACAGTGGTTTAATATATTTTCTTATTCTGTTTTTAAATGATGGCATTCATTCACTTTTTGGTTTTTTTTCAGTCTCTTTCTGGAATTACAAAATTTACTCTGGAAAACTAAAGGTTTTTCCGAATATGAAAACATATTCCAGAATACAGCTTGGTCATGTATTTGGGAACACATATTCGATTGATATTTAAAAGCTTTGCAACTGAGAAAATCTTGTCAA
Source organism: Schistocerca nitens (assembly GCF_023898315.1). Classification (NCBI taxonomy): domain Eukaryota; kingdom Metazoa; phylum Arthropoda; class Insecta; order Orthoptera; family Acrididae; genus Schistocerca; species Schistocerca nitens. The sequence continues at coordinate 510,931,106 of NC_064615.1, forward strand.
TACTCTATTTATTAGTTTGTTACACTATTACTGCCGGCCGGGGTGGCCGAGCGGTTGTAGGCGCTTCAGGCTGGAACGGTGCGACCGCTACGGTCACAGGTTCGAATCCTGCCTCGGGCATGGATGTGTGTGATGTCTTTAGGTTAGTTAGGTTTAAGTAGTTCTAAGTTCTAGGGGACTGATGACCTCCGATGTTAAGTCCCATAGTGCTCAGAGCCATTTGAACCATTTTTGAACACTATTACTCAACTACACACCAATAATAAGCAAGTGAAATAAAATTAAGAAGTACTATGGAAACGTTTTGAAATTGGCAACTAACACACACTTTCATTTCCAAGTGAGGAAAAATTGTTAAGGTATTAAAGAAACCCAGTTCATTTGTAAATATCACGTGTTCCATGATTGTTCCTTTTCAGGGTACAAGATGGACCACGACCGACGAAGTATGACTCAAATGTCCACATGTTATATAAATGGTTCTAAAAATATATAGTATTTTACTCACTATAAAATTCTGTACCTGAAGAAAAACAATATTTTCCAAACACGTTTAATATATTATACAGAACTGAAATCTGCTGGACGCAAAATATTTACAAATGCTGCACAAAACACAGCCTCCTGTCTAACAGCAAAAATTCTAGAAAATTGCGGAAACTGATTATGGCGGTATTCGTGTGATTCTAAAACGAGCCGCTAAAGTGATGTACCGATCAAAGAACCACGTTGTTCCTAGTTACGCTATCCTCTAGGTACAACATTCTCCTTTACTTTAATAAGAACTACAGGTCAGTTTCGAGATTTAGCTCATTTTAATGTCAACAAGTGGGTGTGGACACATCATAGCCGTAAACACAAAGCTGGACATAAAAACTGCAACACGAATCAGGATAGAAGATAACGAAATTTGTACGGACAGTATTGTACGAGGAATATAGGATTAAATTCATTGGTGATTTGTGGTAGACAAATCGCGAAATTTAACACGTAGAGCTTCCAGCTCTGGCAGGCACAATGGCTCTGATCCGGCTAGGCATCAAGTCAAACTACGCTTGGACGACAGATATGGATGCTTCATTTTACGGTGCTTCAACTTTGTGCCACAATTCATCAATCGTAGTGGCTGGTGAGTGAGGATGTGTCTCAGCAGTCCATGACCAAATGTTTTCACTGAGTAAGGGATCTGATGAACAATCTGATCAGGGCTACAGTCGGATAACCTTTGTATCGAGGTAGGTCAAGACAGCATGACCGTTATCTTGTTGAAAAATAACGGCACGGAGACCTATAATCCAGGGCACAGTCACCGACTGGGCACACCAAAAAGTTGCAGTTATGCGAAACATAGGTGATCGTGTTGTGTACCCAACAGCATTATATAACACAACAACAAGCATTGAGTCTGTATGAGGATGACGACAGAATTATGCTAACGCTCGTTTTTTCGAATCTCCGCGAACGAATACAACGAGCTACTGCATGCAGAACCAGAACACTTCTGGAAGGACGAGGTGATGACACTCTGTGTCCAATGTCGTCCTGGTCGCTCCACGGTGAAAGCGCGTTGTTGTTACTGGCCAACTGGGAGGCTATTTACTATGGAACGCGGACTTTCCGGTTCGTATTGATCCTAACGAACTCCCAAAGAGTGTTGCAGATATTACAATATCCGGCGTTTCATAAGCAGACTACCAGATATATCTCGAATGTCATACCAGACTCGCGGGTACTGGTTATTGACGTCCGCTTACTTTGAATAAAATGGAATAATGGCATTCCCCATAACGAAATTGTTGACCGCTTCGCTAAGAGAGGTATTAAGGAAGGACAGTTCCTGCCAAAACCCATCCCTTGTACGTATTTCAACTCGATGGTGAAGAAAGCTGCTCATTACCACTGGAGCTGTGAATGCCACATATCCCAGTAATATAAGGGCGGCCACCTGGCGACTATACAGCCCAACGTCTCTTCTCGGCCATGGTTCACCTCGTTCAGGCTTAGTAGATTTGATGTGACTTCTCGCATCCGCATGTGGCTAAGACACGGGTGTTACCCCGCCCATCTACAGTGGTTGGAAATCATCGCCGTAATCAGAAACCAATGGTGCTGGCGGATCTGATCCACGTCATACTGGCGTGTACCAAGTACTGTGCACAAGAACTTGGTTGCGAGGCGTTACCGCCACCATGCAAGTGCAACTGCTTTACTCACGAACTATCTGATACAAGAGCGGCATTCTGCTTTCACCTATAAGTTGTAGATATTGTCCTCCCATGGAACCAGCTCGGTTCGAAAACTGTGACGTCTGTTTGCGTTTTTATCTTGCATTAAGAACTTATCTTTGTAAACGACGGCGTTGTTCAGTTTTCAGTTACAAGTTGCTGTGGATGTCATTCTCCTATGGCACCGGCCACACATTACGAACTTATTTATGTACTTTACAATCTTTTCATTGTTCTATTGCGAAAACTGTACTGGTGTAACTTGGCACTCTTGTAACTACTGCTAGCTGTATGGTGTTAGTCTTTTAGTGTTTGTATTTCACATTTCCAGACACGTTGGGACGTTGAGAACATTCATGGTGTTGAGTACGTACCACAGTCGTGGGAGCTCGACAAACGCCAGGAGCAGTGTCGCGGAACGATAAAGCAGTCTAGATAGGCCACGGTCCAGACACTGTTGAATCCCGACACGTGCTGCGAAACGTTTCTACTCCTTACACGAGACATAACACGACATTTTCACAAACAAACAATACACAAATGTGATTTCAGAATGAGGAAACCTCTGCTTAATTTTTCCTTCTGTACAGGATGTAGATGGCGTCACTACCTGCTGCGATTGCACCTAAGTGCTAATCGTTTTCATAGCCAAGCAATGTACAGTTGACGATTGATACCTGCCGCTTGTTGATGTTGCAACTTTAATTACTAGCAGAGCATACGACAATGGTCACACGCACTGCACAGTTACATATGGCAGAGTCATCCGTGGATACAACCTTAGAATAGAGCCAGAAGCCAAGTGGTGCCTTTCTTGTTCTTCCTTTCCTCCATGTATGCATTCATGAGCTGAGTGATTGTTTTTGCATCATATTTCATTTCTGTGTCTCCTGCCTCAATTATTTGCTGCACCCAACTTGTTCAGCAAAGTGTGCTGACTATACGAATACTTTCACACTCACCTGAATTTTTCCGCATACTTCCTTCACAGCTAATTAGCTTATCTTGGCAAATTTTCCATTTAATTTTTTCTTCACCTGTCCATTCAATACACAATTATAACGAGTTTTAAGAATCAATCGCCGCCCGTACGGCCGAGCAGTTCTAGGCGCTACAGTCTGGAACCGCGCGACCGCTACGGTCGCAGGTTCGAATCCTGCCTCGGGCATAGATGTGTGTGATGTCCTTAGGTTAGTTAGGTTTAAGTAGTTTTAAGTTCTAGGGGACTGATGACCTCAGATGTTAAGTCCCATAGTGCTCAGAGTCATTTGAACCATTTTTACGAATCGGTTTAGAATTCTGTGCTAATATTTTGCTTATTCTGGTGGTCGGTCAGACTTTCATCTTCATCAAAGATTTCTATGATAATAAAGAAGACACGTTAAATTGCAGACAGGCACAATTAAAAGATACTGACAGAAAGATTTCGGCCACATCCTTCAACAATAAAAGAGAAACACACACTAATCATACACACAAGCAAGCACACCTCACTCACACATGATCTCCAACTCAAGCATCTCGTGTCGGAGTCCCGATATGCTGGAGTTGGCGGTCATGTGTGAGTGAGGTGTACTTGCTTGTGTGTATGAATGGTGTGTGTTTCTCTTTTATTGATGAAGGATTTGGCCGAAAGCCTCATGTCAGTGTCTTTTAATTGTGCCTGTCTGCAATTTAACGCGTCTTCTTTACGGTAAGTAACAATCTGTTTTCTCCTACATTTTAATATTCCTACCTGGAGTTTGCATTATTTGAAAGCTTTCTATGAGTAATACAGTGACTCGGGGCTTGTTCAGGTACATCAAAACCTGCCTGTGAGTGCTCATTCGGAAATGGGATTGAAACAGAATACCACGACCAACAGGACCATGTCTAGCAAAGTACAGTGGAGTTCAAACCAATCTTCAAGCTGATGGCTGACTTTGTCAAAAACAGTTTAGCTTGGTGACCCTGATTATCTCGATGTCACCATTAACAGGATTTGAAAGAGAAGTCTGTGTGAGAGGGACCTGTGTGGCCAGCCTTTTGAAGAATAAGTAACTACGATATTGTGCCGCCCTCTGCGACCTCTCACCGAGTTTCCACTGAATCTTACTCGAGGTTCTCTAATCTGTCACCGTTGCTCATCATACGAAATCTTTGAAAAGGAAGATTTAGTACTGACCGTAAGATTATGGTATTCAGTTCTATAGCAAGTTTATATCCAGAATTAATTTTTAAATATCCTAAAACTGAGCTGTAAAATTAATTGTCAATAATTAACAATAATTGTTTCAAAATTACGGTAACAGAATGATATTCCCTTCTGCCCCTGACTGGTGCTATAAATAGAAATGTCGGCGTCATGAGACTGGGTGCGTGATGATATCTGACTGGTGGTTGCATCAGCCAGGAGAGCCGGGAGCGCTAACCCGCGCTGCATCCAGTCTCAGGGTGGCAGCGAGAAGCTACGCAGTCGTTAGCTGTTCCATCGCTGCCGTGGCTGTGAGTGTGTTTCGGCGGCTACATCTCAATGTCGACGTTACGGGTATTCTTCAGCTCGATACAAGCAACCTGGTGACGTAGATGTGCTTCTCCTAAGCCTGACTTCTTGTTAGAAGTCTCCCTGTGATGGATCGTCCTTGTAAAGAACCAGTGGATACAGCGAGTGCGCCTTCTTTTTTTCTTTTCATTATTGATCTAGGTGTTCGCTATAGAGGAGTAACAACAGTTACTGCGAAATACGTAGGTTCGATGCTGCAAAAAGGTTTGTAGGTGGTAACAAATTCTCTTACTGCATGCATTATCGAGAAGAGAGTATAAGATTTTTGGAAACTATTGCGAGTAGAACAAATGTAAAGTTTAGGCTGATACTTTGTCGGCTCCAGTATCATAGAATTCCACTCGAAACTTATACAAATATGTCTTTTTTTGGGATAGAAATTGCTTTCACCCTACTTTCAGTTTATTAGTTCCTTGGCCAAAAGAAGAACGTATATTCATTTCCTCCTGGAAAATTTAATTAGAATCAAACGTCCACTTAAATTACAACAGGAGTTGTAATTACATTTGAAGGGTGGAAAATAGACAATTATGTTTTCTGACGACCGGCTTTGCTTTCTTTGGCTTTTTCGATGGAACTGGTCGTTAAGGTAGTATTATCAGTTATTCAAACCTGGTATGCTTATTGTTACCAAGAATGCACTATAGACTTTTTTAGCTGTCTCTATGAAATGTACCATATAAATTACTTATTTCTACCATGGCTAATATTTCTTTAGTGGCTATATACTGAGTAATAACATCATATGACTTCTTGGAATCAGGAATTACAACAGAAGAAAATTTACATCCCAGTGTGTTTGAATTTTCGATGTGATACGCATTTATCTCTCTCCCTAAAAAGTTCTTTACAGATGAAACAAGTGATTCACGTAAAGGGACGGGGCGGATTAAATTTTGTTGTTTCCTCATTTAATACTTACTTCATCCTTTCTTAAGAGCAGTGCTAAGTTGTAAATTATCCACGTCAGCAGGAACAGCGGATAGTTATGTCTGGTGCTTTTCCTTGTTACCATACAAATAAGTATCGCATGAAGATCTCAGCCTGCTTGTGTCGTAAACGAACTATCAACTCAGAATCATTTACGCTTCCATTAGAAATGGAAACCTTCGAAGGGAAAGATCATAATAACAGTTTAGAACGTCGTGTTACGGTAAGCATACACCCTTTTTCTGTTGGTACTTCGTATCCCTTTCATTAATTTTCTCACAGCCGCTGCGACGTTACTCAACAATTAGTCGAGAGCGTGCTGTCTCTTTTCAGAACTAACGACGACGTAACATATGAAAGAAAAGAATTTTATTATTTTGAAAGAATCGAGTGGCGTCTTTGAAGAGCATATTCATATAGGTTTTCATGGCGGTAAGTTCTAATTGTTACCTCCCGTAGCCGATGTTACTATGACAAACGTTGCGGAAATGAATACATTTGTTACTTTGAACAGCAGATTCCCTATATACGTAAGTTGCGTAAAAACATGTAGTCAGAGCGCCATTATAATATTAAAGAAGCTTTTAGTATCTCAATAACCGCTAGAGCAATGTTGGCTTAGTACTTTCGAATGGTTTGCAGTGATATGAGCTGAAAAGTAATATTTTACATTACGTACACTTTCGCTAACATACTACGGCTGTTGATTACGTTTTTACATTCGATTCATCTATCTAGACGTTGCGATTTACTCTCACTCCTTCCCATGCCATGAAACCGATACGTCAAATGTTTTGTGTTGTTATAAACATATAGACAGCGCACTTTTAACGAAAAAAAAAAACAGTAGGTTGACAACAGAGTCTAAGAAAACGCTGAGTTGGTCTATGGGCAATTGTAGATAAGTAATTTGTGCTATTTGTACATGAAAGGAGTATTTTCTAATTGTGAACAGAATATCTGAGACAGGATTATAATCTTGCCAGTCTGCCATTGTTGTGGACAACAAGAAATATAATTACCAGAATACGGTAGCCGAAAGTCATTAGGACATGAGAGAACACTCGCAAGATATTCATCCATTTCTGTCAATTGTGCCTTCATCTTTTGGCTGAAGGGCCTATCTTGCGGAAACGGTACGTCTAACTACTTTTTGGCGAGCATTGAAGCAAACAACGATGTTGTGTGCGTTTTCACTTCAGTGATGATGCATCTCTTCTTGCAGATGGAAAAAGTGGTTTGACGTTCACGGAGTATGTACTTACTGGAGTAACGACATCGAACTCCAATCGCTGCCTATTGTGTTGGAAACGTGTCTATTCGTAATGCAGACTTTCACGGAGTATGTACTTACAGGAGTAACGACATCAAACTCCAATCGCTGCCTGTCATGTTGGAAACGTGTCAGTTCGTAATGCAGTCATTGTCGCGCCAGCACGTGAAGTTGTCTTTCCTCCCCGCCACCAGATGGCAGCTCGTGGGCCGGTCGTAGGTCCCACCATGCAGAGAGTGCGTGAGCCAGCCTCTAGGTCAACTTCTCCCCGAGCACGTGTAGGAACACGCGCTGTTCACTGTCTTACCTCCGTGGCTGTGCTGTTGTACACTCTGTGTTTCACAAGGCCGCGAGTTGCCATCTTAGGGTCAAGTGCATAGTGGCCATCCATAGTGCTTGTTAGTTATGACTTCGTCTTCCACCGCCTCGCACTTTTTTTTTCCCGTGGGCTATAGACGCTATGTCACTGCTGTCGTAAATGAACGACGCAGATCGCGTATAACCAGAGGGAAAAGAAGCAACGATATGCTGATATGAAAGGATGTGCAAATAAGGAAAGTCATAGCGTGCTTACTCAAAAGAGGTCGCGCTTTTCTTGCTATGTCATGTAGTGGTGCCTCGTAGAACAGACTGGTTCAAAGCGATACGAGCCAGTGGTGCTACAGACTCCTTTGATCTCGGTGCGTAGGAGTGTAGGGACATAGGAGGGATAGTCATGAGCTTTTACCACATTGAAAAAATAAAGTTACATAATTAATTTTCTGTTTGTTCCCAGGTAATATGTCTACTGTCGCTGTACATATTGAAATCCCCGCCACAGTTGCCTAGCACGGCGCTAGATGACACAAAACAGAATAACGCAGTTCATCTCCACTTCGTCAGCGCCGTGCGCCATGTTATCTGGGTCCTCTAGCGCCATACTACGGCACTGTCACGGCGATTTCTGTGTATGCCAGGGTGGCAGATTAGTACCTACCAGAGAATCAAAAAGTCATGTATCATTTATTTTAAGATGATAAGAAAAACTTTAAAACTATATTTAAAATGTTGAACGGTGGTTTATGGACGGTGGATAAACATTTAATAGTCACAAGATATAAGGTAACTGCCGGCCGCGGTGGTCAAGCTGTTCTAGGCGCTCAGTCCGGAACCGCGCGACTGCTACGGTCGCAGGTTCGAATCCTGCCTCGGGCATGGATGTGTGTGATGTCCTTAGGTTAGTTAGGTTTAAGTAGTTCTAAGTTCTAGGGGACTGATGACCACAGATGTTAAGTCCCATAGTGCTCAGAGCCATATAAGGTAATTGCTTTATTTACCGTTTCGGATACGCTCGTCTTCAGAATATCAGGTCATGGAGAATATCAGGCCAGGAAGAAGAACTTTAAAAAGGCAGCATGGGGCATGTGAACGTGATACATTCCAAAATGTAACAAACCAGTTACGTTTTTGAATGTGACACATTCACATGCCCCAAGCTGCCTTTTGACGTTGTTCTTCCTGACCTGATATGCTGAAGACAAAAGTTTTCTAAAAGCGTAAGTAAGGCATTTGCCTTATATCTTGTGACTATTAAATACTTCTTCAGTGTCCATAAAAGCAGTGTACATTTTAAATTTCATAAAACGGGCACGTACCTCCTGCGTGACTACTTGTCACGCCTTGAATTAAAACTACCATTCGTACACTAAGAAGTCTGAACGCAATACTGTTGATGGTCAAGCGAAGTGTGTGCTCCCAGTGGCGAGGGCAATACTGTAATAATACACATTGTGCCGCGGGAATAACTGATGGAGGTTGTAACACTTCCATGAAGATATAGCGGCAGTGTCACATTATTTCTCCAGTCGACCACTCATATATATTCTTTCAGTAGTATGTTATGAAACGGACTATAAAGGCTTTAATTGATAAAAATAATTAGGGATGATAAAATGTATCACTTACTATTATGATTGTTCCTTCATCAAAAACCGATTTAAACAACAAATTTAACTTTAAAAAATCCCATATGCCACAGCAAAAAGTTAACTTATTCACACTGAAACTTGAGACAGAATGGAAACGTGGGTCGAGTAATTAGATTAATACAGATGAAATTTTTCCCGATTGTGTGAAACACATACATCTAACCGCGTCTGTTATTTCAAGGACTGATGAACTGGGCTGATGCAGATATTACGCACGACGACAATCGTAATAATTCGCAAACTACTGTCAGCTGGGGGTGATGGTTTTTAACTGATGGATTCGGCTTAACCAGCTATTCCTGTATATCTGTTGATACTCAATATCAGGGCAAACTGAGACGTCAGCTTAGAATATTCTAAAAAAGTATGTGCCGGTAGTAAATTATGTAAGGCGTGAGGATATAAGGTCTACATATGGTGTTTATGCACTCAGGGAAATCAAAAAACGGAACACTAAGTATAATCTTTCTACAGACGGAATACGAAAGGTTAAGTAACAATGACGCCCTGAGCAATCAAATGGTTCAAATGGCTCTGAGCACTACGCGACTTAACTTCTGAGGTCATCAGTCGCCTAGAACTTAGAACTAATTAAACATGACTAACCTAAGGACAGCACACACATCCATGCCCGAGGAAGGATTCGAACCTGCGACCGTAGCGGTCACGCGGTTCCAGACTGAAGCGCCTAGAAGCGCACGGCCACACCGGCCGGCCTGAGCAATCAGCAACACTTCTGTTTCAAAATACAACGATGTATGAACGGAAACGCTCTTCATTTAGTCGAGCAAAACTTAATTTTTTTTATTTTTCCGTGGTTTACGAATCATATTTGAAGGTAAAAACCCAAATTGATAGTTTTTTTCGGAGTTTTTCCTCGTTCTTGCAATATTGTTATAACCAGTACTCAAGAAGAAGCACATAGAAAAAAAAGCTGTCATTTGCGAGAACATTTCTTCCGTTACAGTTATGAGAAGGTGATCATCCAAAACGTTTTTTTCTTTTTTTTCTGCTTATCCTGTTCGATCGTAAACAAGTAACAACGTGAGACTAATTTTGGAAGAACATACGAAACATTTCTACCATTGTAGTTTGATTTCACAGTTTCCATCTATAGTTATTGGAGAATGACTTTACTCAAACCCAGCTTAGTAGCTTCATGTTGGTACAAACTAAATAGATCGTCTAAAATCGTTAACAGCTCTATTAATCGGCTCAATTTTGCTGCTCACCTCGCCAGCGAAGACCGGGCATTGCAGTCTATGTGTTCGTGATTTCTATTCAATGGAGGCCAACGCTGATATGCGTGTTCTCGTCCAGACCCGCATTACTCAACCTTTTTCCTTTGGGGCATAACACAAGACGTTGCAAACTTACGGAACATCCCTAAATGTGACTTTTTCCCAATGCAACAAAGCAAACACACTAAGTACATACAGCACATTTTTTTTAGTATGCGTATAATCACGTAAACAGATAGGCGATTTCTTGCAGACTGCTCTACTCCAAGAAACGATTTGGTAATAATATATTTGTTGTTGTTGTGGTCTTCAGTCCTGAGACTGGTTTGATGCAGCTCTCCATGCTACTCTATCCTGAGCAAGCTTCTTCATCTCCCAGTACCTACTGCCACCTACATCCTCCTGAATTTGCTTAGTGTATTCATCTCTTGGTCTCCCTCTACGATTTTTACCCACCACACTGCCCTCCAATACTAAATTGGTGATCCCTTGATGCCTCAGAACATGTCCTACCAACCGATCCCTTCTTCTAGTCAAGTTGTGCCACAAACGTTTCTTCTCCCCAACCCTATTCAATATTTACTCATTAGTTATGTGATCTATCTATCTAATCTTCAGCATTCTTCTGTAGCACCACATTTCAAAAGCTTCTATTCTCTTCTTGTCCAAACTATTTATCGTCCACGTTTCACTTCCATACATGGCTACACTGCATACAAATACTTTCAGAAACGACTTCCTGACATTTAAATCTATACTCGATGTTAACAAATTTTTCTTCTTCAGAAACGCTTTCCTTCCCATTGCCAGTCTACATTTTATATCCTCTCTACTTCGACCATCATCAGTTATTTTGCTCCCCAAATAGCAAAACTCCTTTACTACTTTAAGTGTCTCATTCCCTAATCTAATTCCCTCAGTATCACCCGTCTTCATTCGAATACATTCCATTATCCTCGTTTTGCTTTTGTTGATGTTCATCTTATACCCTCCTTTCAAGTCACTATTCATTCCATTCAACTGCTCTTCCAAGTCCTTTGCTGGCTCTGACAGAATTACAATGTCATCGACGAACCTCAAAGCTTTTATTTCTTCTCCACGGATTTTAATACCTACTCCGAATTTTTCTTTTGTTTCATTCACTGCTTGCTCAATATACAGATTGAATAACATCGGGGAGAGACTACAACCCTGTCTCACTCCCTTCCCAACCACTGCTTCCCTTTCATGTCCTCTTATAACTGCCATCTGGTTTCTGTACAAATTGTAAATAGCCTTTCGCTCCCTGTATTTTACCCCTGCCACCTTCAGAATTTGAAAGAGCGTATTCCAGTCAACATTGTCAAAAGCTTTCTCCAAGTCTACAAATGCTAGAAACGTAGGTTTGCCTTTTCTTAATCTAGCTTCTAAGATAAGTCGTAGGGCAGTATTGCATCACGTGTTCCAACATTTCTACGGAATCCAAACTGATTTTCCCCGAGGCCGGCTTCTACTAGTTTTTCCATTCGTCTGTAAAGAATCCGCGTTAGTATTTTGCAGCCGTGACTTATTAAACTGATAGTTCGGTAATTTTCACATTTGTCAACACCTGCTTTTTTTGGGATTGGAATTATTATATTCTTCTTGAAGTCTGAGGATATTTCGCCTGTTTCATACATTTTGCTCACCAGATGGTAGAGTTTCGTCAGGACTGGCTCTCCCAAGGCTGTCAGTAGGTCTAATGGAATGTTGTCCACTCCCGGGGCCTTGTTTCGACTCAGGTCTTTCAGTGCTCTGTCAAACTCTTCACGCAGTATTATATCTCCCATTTCATCTTCATCTACATCCTCTTCCATTTCCATAATATTGTCCTCAAGTACATCGCCCTTGTATAGACCATCTATATACTCCTTCCACCTTTCTGCTTTCCATTCTTTGCTTAGAACTGGGTTTCCATCTCAGCTCTTGATATTCATACAAGTGGTTCTCTTTTCTCCAAAGGTCTCTTTAATTTTCCTGTAGGCAGTATCTATCTTACCCCTAGTGAGATAAGCTTCTACATCCTTACATTTGTCCTCTAGCCATCCCTGCTTAGCCATTTCGCACTTCCTGTCGCTCTCATTTTTGAGACGTTTGTATTCCTTTTTGCCTGCTTCATTTACTGCATTTTTATATTTTCTCCTTTCATCAATTAAATTCAGTATTTCTTCTGTCGCCCAAGGATTTCTACTAGCCCTCGTCTTTTTACCTACTTGATCCTCTGCTGCCTTCACTACTTCATCCTTCAAAGCTACCCATTCTTCTTCTACTGTATTTCTTTCCCCCATTCCTGTCAATTGTTCCCTTATGCTCTCCCTGAAACTCTGTACAACCTCTGGTTTAGTCAGTTTATCCAGGTCCCATCTCCTTAAATTCCCACCTTTTTGCAGTTTCTTCAATTTTAATCTACAGTTCGTAACCAATAGATTGTGGTCAGAGTCCACATCTGCCCCTGTAAATGTCTTACAATTTAAAACCTGGTTCCTAAATCTCTGTCTTACCATTATATAATCTATTTGAAACCTGTTAGTATCTCCAGGCTTCTTCCATGTATACAACCTTCTTTCATGATTCTTGAACCAAGTGTTAGCTATGATTAAGTTGTGCTCTGCGCAAAATTCTACCAGGTGGCTTCCTCTTTCATTTATTACCCCCAATCCATATTCACCTACTACGTTTCCTTCTCTCCCTTTTCCTACTGCCGAATTCCAGTCACCCATGACTATTAAACTTTCGTCTCCCTTCACAATCTGAATAATTTCTTTTATTTCATCATACATTCCTTCAATTTCTTCGTCATCTGCAGAGCTAGTTGGCATATAAACTTGTACTTCTGTAGTAGGCGTGGGCTTCGTATTTATCTTGGCCACAATAATGCGTTCACTATGCTGTTTGTTGTAGCTTACCCGCATTCCTATTTTCCTATTCATTATTAAACCTACTCCTGCATTACCCCTATTTGATTTTGTGTTTATAACCCTGTAGTCACCTGACCAAAAGTCTTGTTCCTATGTTCTAGATATTTTATGTGCAGACGATTAAAAGACATTAAAAACCTCGCGACACACTTTGACATGTATTCGGGACAGATGAGTGTACCGCGGAACGGCGGTTGAGAAACACTGGTCTAGTCCACAGAAGACATAGAGCCGTCAGGTGCACACCTATTGCAGTACTTCACCGACGATCCAACAATATGAGCCGTCACGACCGTGCGGCTATGACGACAATCCTCCTGTGCTGTAGTCACGTTGTACACTCCGCCATTGTATGGTCATCGTGCACAACCTTCTTACAACTACTAATTCCACATGATGTGCAAATCGATTTGCTGGGGATCGATATTCTGCTCCATTTGATATCTCTCACAGGCTTATAATATGCCTCTTCACGTCAGTTAGGATCATTGGCAGTTTGTTTCATATTTTTGCTTCGGTTAATGACTCTTCATTGTCTTGTGAATCCTGAGCTTTCCTGTCGCAAGAAACAGTGCTGTTGGGCCTGCAGTTACACCATCTCTTCCGTCTTAATCACTTCTCTCTGACACTGATCTACACATTCTCCAAGTTCGGGTTAACTTGGACCATCTTTGTGTATGTTGCGATTTTCAGAAATGTTAATGTATAATGTTTCCACCTGAGTAAGTTTGTATAACACTTCTTCACCTGCGAAACATTCTCATTCATGTGTAACTACAATAAATGACTGTGCCACAGGGTTGATGAAGTTCAGCGACACTTTATGAGACGTTTAACAAGAGAATATTAATATACTTATGACACCACAGCTCATATCGTAGATTTTCCAGTGGATAATACATGATTGAAAGATATCTACCATTCTCCAAAATTATGAGACAGAAAGCTGCTCAGCACTTACATTACGGAGACCTAACCTCGTCCTCACTATAGGTGGGTCCTCCTCATTCTGGGGTCTGAATAACTTGCTCTTCCTTTTTAACCTTCCATAACTCCTCCTTCTTCGTCCCTCTCTCCTCCCTGAGGAAGGAACTATTTTTTTCCAAAAGCTAGGTAGTGGGAGACGAAATGATAGTGAACTGTGTAAGTGAATCAGAACGTCGGTACCATGCCGTTATTCACCTAGACGGATGTGGTAAACCACCTAAAACAACATCCAAGGCTAGCCAGCACACAGACCCTCGTCGTTAATCCGCCGGGCGTGCCTCCCCGAATCCCAGCTGCGGTGTGCTAACGCACGTGGCTATCTTGGCGGGTCACGATGTGCCACCAATTCTGTCTTATAATGTAGACTGATTTCCTGGGTTTAAAAATCTCTAAAACTGTAGTTCCACGGCCTAAAAGTTTCTGCTCGCACTACTGTTTACTTCTGGTGAGTACGCGAGGGCAGTATCCCAGAGCAGGTGCTGTGCTGCAGACCCACTCCTCGCTCCAGCAGTTCGCAACAGCCTTTTAAGTGCGCAGTGCAGGACGCAGGTTTAGGACGGCTTTTACGCTGGTCCCAGCGTGTGGGTTACGCTGCCAAGAGTGAGGCAAACAGGCGACGCCAGTGATCATGCAAAACAAGAACTGGGAGCCGGAAACCTGTCTGGACCTTGGAAAGCAACTGCGCCTTCTGCTGTGGCATACAGCCACTAACACAGTGTACACCAACCTTTCAAACTACCTTACATTGAATAACACAGCATTACAACGATATTATTTTATCCGTGATGCTTTGAAAACACCGCGGCTGTTTTCGAAAATATCACCGAAGGAAAAAAAAATCAGCCAATCACGCCTTTTTTACGACTGATTTATTTCGCTGGAACCAGTTTTAGATCTGAGCCATCGTCACACTGAAGCGACGATCTCTCGTACAGAGTTCACATTTTTTGCTATTATAACCTAATAGAATATTCATGGTTTTGTTGTTTACAAATGCTTTTACATTGTGTACGAGGCTTTTATTTATCTGAAGAAAGGCTTCTCCTTATGCAATACAGTATAGCGGTCTGCATCATTGATATGGCGTATGAGGAAAATTAATCTGTGCACTTTCTGAAGTTATGCACATTTCTCTTTATTTGGCAAGACAACAACGACATTATTTATTCGACGATGATTTGAGAACATCGCAGTTGTATTCGTAAACATCACCAAAGAAAAAACTGTCAGACCCTATACTCTAACACACAGAGAAAAATCTTTCCTTAAGTAAATGCAAAGAACTTGTATATAATGTAAAAGCTTTTATGAACAAGTAAATCATGTATATTATGTGTATTATAGCACTAAAAAAAGTGACGATGGATCCACGCCCGAAACTTGTTTCGGCGAAACAATTAATTCGTGAAAAAGTGTGGGTAATTGCAATTTTTCTTCAGTAATATTTACAATATTTTAACTTGTCTGAAACTAAATGGTTCAAATGGCTCTGAGCACTATGGGACTTAACATCTCTGTTCATCAGTCCCCTAGGACTTATAACTACTTAAACCTAATTAACCTAAGGACATCGCACACATCCATGCCCGAGGCAGCATTCGAACCTGTGACCGTAACAGTCGCGCGGTTCCAGACTGAAGCACCTAGAACCGCTCGGCCACACCGGCCGGCGGCTGAAACTAAATCTGTTGCGCTGTAAACATGCACCACTCGACAAAAATAACTGCAAAAGTCAGTATTTGAAATTGTTGTTAGGATTAAGGAAATACAATGACAGGAAAGTAAATTGCAAGGTAACGTCGGAGACGTCAGTGAAGAATATATTCACTGAAAGGATCCCACCCTCGCCTGACTGATTCCTGAGCAGTTTTCGTCCTTCTAGTGCCTTAACAGACTGATCAATGGAAGAAAGATAAAGAAAGAAAAAAACAAGAAGCAAAGAAGAGTTCTGCGATTCGTCAAGGGTTCATTTCGTCAACTTGACCTGCCGCAGTGACGCACAACAAACGTCAGTGGTAGACGCTAGAAGAGATGTATTGTGCAATATGGAAAGACTTTCTCTTGAAATTCCGTGGGCAAACACTCCTATACGTTTCGAGACATGTGCTTCACTTATTCGAAACACATATCCCGTAATGACCATACGGTAAAATGAGAGAAACTTGCACAGAAGCTTACCAACAATCATTCTGTCTAAGTTAGTTAATTACATTTTCCACACATGACATTTGCGATAACTCTCTATGATACAGAGCATATCAAGGTTTAAAAATAAGATACATATTCTCTGTAAAAAGATTACTATGTACAAGCCGCTCACGTAACTAAATTTTTCAGTTTAATTTTGATCGACAGTAAATTTAATAAATGTAAACCAACCATACATAGGCGTTATCTACAGAGATGATTTAAAATTACTTTTCTTTGCTTCTTTGCTTGGCAGCGCCTTTAATTCACAATGGAGGGCGTCAAGTATTTTTTATTGGTTAGGGGCAAGCAAGTCGCCGAAGTGGCTTCCAGTTGAAAGACTTGCACCGGGCTGTTAGAGCCGCACGAAATTGCTTTTATTATGGCTCCGTATTTTCCTTCTTTTTCGGCAAGAGTAAGTTAAAATTGTGGCTAAGGGAAATTATGTTTATATGTAGTATTATATTTATGAATGCTGCTATTATTCTCGAATTACGACTGGTCAAAATTCCCTAAGAGAGGAAAAGCGTTGCGAGGCAGTTGTTGGTAGGGCTAACTTAGATCGTTAGCTCCAGGGGCTCGAGGGTGGACACCTACAGGGCTGATTCAGCTGCCCCTAACTGTTCGTTTTATGCAGCCTGTAGTACGTCTGTATCTGGAATGGTATCCAGACAGGTGACAGCCACGTAGCCGATATAAACGTATCTTCCCTCTAAGAACTTTTGGCCACTTCTTGGAAACTGAATCACACAGTAAGAAATACAAGTGAGTGTTGGTCATGAGTTACACGGTATTTTCGGACCAAAATGTACCTTACTTGTGCCATAGTTATCCAAATCTCTCCAATCTTTTTTTGTGTTATTGATGGTGTAGTCATAAATGTTTTGGATGACTCTGTTAGTTTATTCCATTTATGGTGCTTAATCTTTCGTAAACGGTTCAGAAACTTTGTCTTATAACATGTGTTTCTAAACCATATATGAAAGTTTGAGTATTATAAACAAAAAAATGGCTCTGAGCACTATGGGACTCAACTGCTGAGGTTATTAGTCCCCTAGAACTTAGAACTAGTTAAACCTAACTAACCTAAGGACATCACAAACATCCATGCCCGAGGCAGGATTCGAACCTGCGACCGTAGCGGTCTCGCGGTTCCAGACTGCAGCGCCTTTAACCGCACGGCCACTTCGGCCGGCTTATTATAAACAAATAAACTTACAGGGACATCTAAAACCTGTGTGACTTCACCGCTAATTACACAAAGAAAGGTTAGAGATACTTGGATAATTATTGCAGAAATAAGGTACATCCCGGCTCACTTGTATTTTTTACAGTATGATTCCATTTGCTAACAATCGCATAAAGCTCTAGAGGGAACTTGTATCGATTACGTGGCTGACGCCTGTCTGGATACATATGTGCTGTGGATTGCATAAAACGAATCGCTAGGGGCACCTGAATCACCCCGTACACGTATTGGCCTGAACATAATCCGCACCAATGTAAGCCCGATCGTTAATTCTGAGAGGGGAAAAAGACAGAAACTGAGTGAAGAAGAAAGTCACATTACCTTACAGAAACTCTTTACCATATTGTCACTCTTATTCACATTTTTTTTAGTTTGTAGCATAGGTAAATTATACAATAAGACCAGACTCGTAGTCACCATCTTCAATGATGTCACTGTTAAATTCATTACCCATATTTGCTTCTTTACTACCAGAATTTTCGTCGCCCCCCCTGAAATGTACGAGGTGCATTCAAGTTCTAAGGCCTCCGATTTTTTTTCTCTGGACTGGAAAGAGATAGAAACATGCGCATTGTTTTAAAATGAAGCCGCGTTCATTGTCAATACGTCCCAGAGATGGCAGCACCGTACGGCAGATGGAATTTTACCGCCAGCGGCGAGAATGAGAACTGTTTTAAATACTTAAAATGGCGATGTTTTTCTTGCTTGAACAGTGTGCAATCATTCGTTTTCTGAATTTGCGTGGTGTGAAACCAATTGAAATTCATCGACAGTTGAAGGAGACGTGTGGTGATGGAGTTATGGATGTGTCGAAAGTGCGTTCGTGGGTGCGACAGTTTAATGAAGGCAGAACATCGTGTGACAACAAATCGAAACAACCTTGGGCTCGCACAAGCCGGTCTGACGACATGATCGAGAAAGTGGAGAGAATTGTTTTGGAGGATTGCCGAATGACTGTTGAACAGATCGCCTCCAGAGTTGGCATATCTGTGGGTTCTGTGCACACAATCCTGCATGACGACCTCAAAATGCGAAAAGTGTCATCCAGGTGGGTGCCACGAATGCTGACGGACGACCACATGGCTGCCCGTGTGGCATGTTGCCAAGCAATGTTGACGCGCAACGACAGCATGAATGGGACTTTCTTTTCATCGGTTGTGACAATGGATGAGACGTGGATGCCATTTTTCAATCCAGAAACAAAGCGCCAGTCAGCTCAATGGAAGCACACAGATTCACCGCCACCAAAAAAATTTCGGGTAACCGCCAGTGCTGAAAAAATGATGGTGTCCATGTTCTGGGACAGCGAGGGCGTAATCCTTACCCATTGCGTTCCAAAGGGCACTACGGTAACAGGTGCATCCTATGAGAATGTTTTGAAGAACAAATTCCTTCTTGCACTGCAACAAAAACGTCCGGGAAGGGCTGTGCGTGTGCTGTTTCACCAAGACAACGCACCCGCACATCGAGCTAACGTTACGCAACAGTTTCTTCGTGATAACAACTTTGAAGTGATTCCTCATGTTCCCTACTCACCTGACCTGGCTCCTAGTGACTTTTGGCTTTTTCCAACAATGAAAGACACTCTCCGTGGCCGCACATTCACTAGCCGTGCTGCTATTGCCTCAGCGATTTTCCAGTGGTCAAAACAGACTCCTAAAGAAGCCATCGCCGCTGCCATGGAATCATGGCGTCAGCGTTGTGAAAAATGTGTACGTCTGCAGGGCGATTACGTCGAGAAGTAACGCCAGTTTCATCGATTTCGGGTGAGTAGTTAATTAGAAAAAAAATCGGAGGCCTTAGAACTTGAATGCACCTCGTACATTGTCCTCGCTATAATGCAGGGCACTGGACACATAGCAGTTTTGAATCCTTTGATTCAAATCTGCTGTTGGCTTTTTAATCTCGCCAGATGGATAGAGTACATGGCCACTTTTAAAAGTCAATAATTGAGGAAGTGTGTTCGGAGAAGGTCTTTAAATATCTTGTTCACAGCGGCATCAAGTACGTGCAGTTTCGATGTCATATCTCCAAGTGTAATGACTTCATGCATTATGTGGATTTAAAGGCCTCCAGCACTAGCGTAGCTCTTTTAGTGAGCAGTGCACCAGGTCTGCGGTGCAAAACGGTACCTAGCCTGTCCATAATTAATTCTGTTGCAATGTAGTCTTTTCCTTGGTAGCGAATCATAAACCCCTTTGGCTAAGTTTTACGTTTCAGAATAACATTGGGGGAGAGGGGAGGAAAGACATCCTTCCTCACTCTGCCGTAACTGCCAACATAGCGATAATTCTTTGTTTTTCCTTTTCCAGTTATTCTCAGTGAGATAGTTTTCGCCCGTTTGCACTGCTGCTACTCAGCATATCTCAAAAAAGAGCTTCTCGTCGGAGTTGCCGATGATGTGGCAAGTAAAAGTTCGCGATCGCATTAGGGCTATGTTTCTCTGCCAGTTGACGAGTGTCTCAGTAAAATCTTCTGGCAGTCTCTTGTGCCAGTGAAGTAGAGGCCACTTCCACATAAGCCTGCGGCACCAACCAATACTCCCACAAAATACGAAATCCTTTCTGTGGTATGTTCAAGGTCTTCGCAATTTGCAAGGCCGTTAGCTGTATTGTTTGTTGAGAGATAGGTATACGATGTTTTTACGAAGAGAAGAATCCTAGATTCAAGTTCAGGATATTCCTCAGCTTTTCATCCTCTGTAGCATTTGCTAGATGAAACAGTTTGCAGCTTACTCTCAAATACGATACAACGCCACACGTGAAATATGTCCAAACCATACTTTTGCTAGTTTCTCTGTTAGATGTACTCTTAAAGCGAGATGCAGTTGGTAAAAATTTTGGTGGCGAAAGAAATATCTGTCATCAGTATTTCAGCGACGAAGGAATGAGAAATGCTGGTCAAACCCCTCTGTGATATATGACGGAGTACAGATATGTAACAGTGATGACTCTGATCCGACAGTACACTGGACGCCTTTTGAGGGGAGTAGATTATAATCTAGCTCCCGTTTTCATACTCGTTCCCTCCTTTTAAGTCTCGGTGCCTTCTGTACAACAATTCCCTGACTTCATTTACACGGACAGAAACCTAGATCTACACCTATCGGCCTGCGACTGGAGAATGTGAGTGATAGATCGTCTTCAATTTATCAAATCCTCTCGTACTCATTTCCAAGCTCCACAGACGTCTTCTGCATATGTTTTTAGGCTAACAGGCGTAGCAGTAAGTCTAAACATAGCAATTGCTCACCCACAGCTTAGACTTCGTTCCAGAAGGAAACTTTCACTGTCTATGACGGGAACATGAACTTATAATACATTCTCCGATAACTGATTCTCCGCCACAACCCACGGTACTTCCTGGCAAACTAATGAAAACATGGGAACCTACAAGAGCCGTAACGACATGTTGAGGCTCTGAGAGTGGTCGAGAAATGGCCTCCGCAGACTTAGATGGAAAAACACCTTCCCCGAGAAAGGCTAAATCCGGTTTTTCAAGCTCCTATCTATCACAGTAATCTACTCGTAATACATCAGGAGATTAATTTCTGCTCCACTTCTTTCAGCGTAAACGCATCAATCTCGGCGGCGTCTTAGCACTGCGTTCGAAAATTTCTTATTAATAGTTCAATGTAATTTTGTTGTACGTTTGTTTATGGTAAAACAGTATTGGAAACAATCTGATATTATAAACTCTCGTGCTTTTCTGTGCAGTACGTCTGCCACTACACCTGTGACAAATCATGCTGCCATTTTTTGAGTATACTATTTGATCTAATGTATCCGGACACCTATTAGTGGACACTATTATAGATTTTGCCCAGCCCTTCACCTTTATCACGGCTTGAACTGTGCTGGTGAGGCTTTCAATGAAGTGTCTGTGGACGAGTGGCAGCCCCATTCTTCAAACCAGATAAGGTAGTGGCGCTGGACAGTGGCTCTGGTGCGAAGTTGACGTTCTAACGATCTGACTCAACTCAAAGGTGTTCCACTGGGTTCAGGTAGGGACACTTGACAGGCCAGTCCATTTCAGGAATTTTGTTGTCCACAAACCACTGCCTCACAGATGCTGCTTTGTGAGGGAGTGCATTATCATGCTGTTACTAACAAGCGTCGTCCCTGAACTGTTGCCCTGCTATACGCATTACATAATGATGTAAAACGTATTCATATCATTTCGCATTTGGTGTTTTCTTGAGTGTAATAAGGGGACCGAATCTTAGCCACGAAAAACGCACCCATATCGTAACAGCTCCTCCTCTGGACTTCGCTGTTGGCATTTCACATGATGGCAGGTAACGTTCTCCTGGCATTTCCCAAACCCTTTCATGGGTTTTCCACGGGGTATAGCGTGAGTCATCACTCCAGATCACTTGCTTCCAGTCATGCACCGTCCAGTGGCGTCGCTCTTTAACGACCTAAAACATCGTCCTTTATTATTGTACTCTATTCTTTTTAACTTACTACGCACTGTCACCATGCTAGCTGAACTACTGTTAGCACTTTGGAAATTCGTCTTGCTGATTTCACGTTTTTTTTTTTTTTTGTTTTTTTTCCAACCAGTCCGTAATGTTCGATGGTTCTCGTCCGTCAGTACATGAAGTCCGCCAGGTTGCGTTTAGCTGTGATCGACTCTTCGCATTTCCATTTCACAGTGACATTACCAACAGTCGACTCGGGCAGCTTTATAAGGATTGAAATGTTCTTGATGGATTTGTTACTCATGGTACATTCAATGACTGGTACACGTTTGAAATCACTGAGTTCTCCTCACACACCCATTGTGCTGTTACTCCCCTACTGACAGCACAACACTCTCCGCCTCCTTTTATACGGGGAGAAGGGGTTGTTCTCTCGTGACACTTAGCACTCAATTTCGCGTTACATAGGGGTATGCGGATACTTTAGATCAGACAGTGTAGGTTCAAAATCACCTCCTCCCATACGCTCGAGCAATATTCTAGGGTGGATCGCACGGATGTTTTGTGATCCATCTCCTTTGTAGACTCACAGCATGTTTCCAATCTCCTACCAATGAACCGAATTCTACTGCCTACAGTAGAGACTAGGTGATTAATCCATATCGTATCGTATCGTTTTCATTTTTTGAAGTGGACAATTTTACATTTTTGATTATTTAAAGCAAGTTGCTAATCTTTGCACCACTTTGAAACCTTATCGAGATTTGACTGAATATCTGAGTAATATTTTCAGTGTTACTTCATTGTAGATAACTGTACCATCTACAAATAGTCTGAGGTAACGATATTATCTACCAGATGATTGATATACAACATGAACAGCAGAGATTCCATTACATTCCCGTGGGGCAAGCTTGAGGTTGTGTAATGTGTATTGAACCGGCGACTTAGAAACACCGGAGACGCTTCGTCCCCGCTGTAGCCCTTAGTGGTTTACAACCCCACCACAGGCTACAGCAATCCACCCACCCCACCGCCGCCCCACATCGAATCCAGCGTTATTTTGCGATTCGAACCCCAGTTCCCCCCCCCTCCCCCCCCCCCTCACCCCGGAAACATCTCATACCAGACGAGTGTAACCCCAAATGTTTGCGTAATTATGGTGTACGCGTACGTGGAGACAGTGTTTGCGCAGCAATCGCCGACATAGTGTAACTGAGGCGGAATATGGGGAACCAGCCCGCATTCACCGAGGCAGATGGAAAACCGCCATAAAAACCATCCACAGGCTGGCCGGCACACCGGACCTCGACACTAATCCGCCAGGAGGATTCGTGCTGGGGACCGGCACGGCTTCCCCCTCCGGAAGCAGCGCAATAGATCGCGCGGCTAGCCGGGTGGGCAAGCTTGAGGTTATTTCTGCTTCTGTCGATGACTCTTCATTAAAGTTAAGATGCTGCGTCCCCCTCCCTTCCGCCCCCCTTACCGAGTAAACCAGAATGCAGCACTCAAAATTATAAAGGTACTAAGGGTAGGACGCGTACAAGAACAGATTTTATCGCCCTATCATGACTGTAAGGAAATAGAATGTTAGCCACTGACAGAACAAAATCTGCCTGTAACAGAAAGTTAATCTGATATGTATGTGGTTTCTGACGAAATCGTATTACCATATGCACTTTGAGGGGTGTCAACTTTTCACATAATCAGTATAGTCAAGGAGCGCATTTCGAGAGGCAAAACTCTTAGTACTCGTATATACAATGCGAACGTCGTATTTGAGACGTACTTAATTGTAATGAGTGTCGGTTGCCTTTAAGTAAAAAAAAGTATAAACAATGCTAAAAGAGGCCGGCCGGAGTGGCCGAGTGGTTCTAGGCGCCATAGTCTGGAACTGCGCGACCACTATGGCCGCAGGTTCGAATCCTGCCTCGAGCATGGATGAGTGTGATGTCCTTAGGTTAGCCAGGTTTAAGTAGTTCTAAGTTCTAGGGGACTGATGACCTCAGAAGTTAAGTCCCATAGTGCTCAGAGCCATTTGAACCAATGCTGAAAGAGGTTGTAAACAGATATCCATTAATAGTCTTCGTAAGTACCCTGGTACGAAGTTAGCTATCTCCTTGGGTATTGCAAATTGAAATGAATTCCCTTGTCTTGTAAGCCTACCCGTTTAATATCCTTGAAGTGTACAAGTAAATTGTGTGTGCAATACCACTGTGCTGGTTAAGAGAAAAACGAGCCTTGTCCTCTTAGCAAGGAGTGGCCTTGTGCGATACAGCGATCCCTTGGCCCTGTACGCTGCTCTCGATTGTGCAATGTTATTGCGGTTCATTCTACCAGGACCAGGAGTAGGCCATCTAGCGCCGGGCAGAAGTAAGGCTTTTGAGTGGAAGCGAGTATGGTGGAAATACTAATTAATTTTCGCAATTTGCTGCTAATATCAATAAATGTCCTTAGATAGAATATCAAACTAATCTGAAATTATTCTACCGACTGAATACGTAAAAATAGGTTTGAAAAAATATTTTGTTTACAACAATGTTTTTGGTTGAGTCTAGGCATTACATCGAGGGCTCCACAGAAGTCTTTCATAGGGTTTCCTCATTTACGAAGAACAAAAACTAAACTGAAAATATCTTCCGTAACACCAGAGGAAGGGCATCATATGACTCACAGAGGATACACACGTGTACAGGATGAGTCACTTAAAAAGTTAACCTTCCTGAAACTCTTAACATGTCGTAATTACGTTTTCGCCAAGAAAATCTTCAATAATCTACAAATGTTCTCTTGTCGCAACAATATTAATTTCAAAGATACGGATACCAATTTGTCTTTTTGTTTTCAAATTAATTTATACTTCAGGTTTGCTTCCATCAGGAATAGCGTACTTCACAGCCGTATTGATGAGATTCACGATAGGAGAAAGGGTAGCACCGTTTGTAAATTTTTAATCTGTTTATTTTAGATAGATTTCAGCTATTGGGTAGCTACACTGATGAGCCAAAACATTATGACCACATGCTTAATAGTTTGTTTGTTCGTTTTTGGAAGGAAACACGTAACTGATTCGGCGTATCAGGGACCTGGCAGTTTGTTGGTACATTTGTGGAGGTATGTGACATTATATGGCTGCGCACAGGCCACGTAATTCGCTTAAATAACAGGGCTGCTGATTTGCGTGCGCGGTGATGGCACCCAATAGCAACCAAGATGGGTTCCATAGTATTTACATCAGGCGAAATTCGTCGCCGAGACATCAAAGAGAGTTCACTATAATGCTCTTCAGACTACTGTAGCACGGTTCTGGCTAGTTATACTGCTGAAAGATGACACCGCCGTCGGGGAAGACATCAAACGTGAAGTATGCAGGTGGTTCGCAGCTGTCAACGTGTCTTCGATTACTACCACAGGTTCCATGCAAGTGCAAGAGAATGACTCCACAACATAATACCGCTCCCACCAGCCTGCGTCAGTAGCGCGCTGCACGTTTCGTGCCGCCGTTCACCTCGATGACGGCGTTTGTGCAGACGACCATCGACCTAGTGTAGCAGAAATGCGATTTACCCGAAGAGCTGATACGTTTCCATTGATCGACAGCCGAAGCCCTATGCTCCCGTGCCCGCTACAATCGCAATTGACGGTGTCGTTGCATCTATGTGTGAAAACTTAGGGGTAGTCCGCTGCGGAGCTCCATGTTCTACAGTGTACGATGAACGATGTGCTCTGAAACACTTGTACGTGCACCAGCATTGTGCTCTTTCGGCAGAGGTGCCACGAATCACCATATATCCTACTTTACAGAGCAGACAAGTCTCTCAGAACCCCACCTACTGTGAAGAGTCGTGGACGTCCAACCATTTAGTGCCTAGTGGTAGTTTCACTGTCTTTCTATCTGTTTGCGTAGATGCTCACGCTATTTTTAAAATACTCATTCACAGGCGTAATAATAATTTGCCCTTTGTCAAAGTCGCTCATCTCAATGGATTTCCCCGTTTGCAGCCCATATCTTCGCTAGGGTGTCCCCGCTCGTGTCTGCTCCGCTAACATACTTTTGTTACTGCGTCACGTGTCCGCACCGCCACCAGACGGCATCCAACGTCGCGGTGGAAAGTGGTCATAATGTTTTGGCTTACCAGTGTATCTTCAGTGCTACATGAATACAAGAACAAAATGAGGATCAGCCTTAAAAGATGTAAATGAAACCATCACAAATATATGAACTTGTAAAACGTAAATTTACGTACCATTATATCCAAGTCATGAAGATTCATTCTAAATATAACAGCACATGGTACCACTTGAAACAGCTAATAAATATCAGTTAAACTGATATTTATTGTCTGTTTTGTTAAGTGGTACCTTTGCTATTATATTTACGATGAGCCATCATGACTTGGGCATATTGGCACGTAAATTTACGTTTTACAATTTGATATATTTATGATGGTTTCATTTATATTTTTATGCCTGATCCTCAATATGTTCTTGTATTCACGTACCAATGGAGATAGCTACACAATAACTGCAAATTTACGACCGATGCTGCCCTTCCTTCTATCATGAATTTATAGTTATTTCTGCTGATCGTGTAGTAGATCTCAAAGAGATGAATTCGGCGTCGTTTCACTCTCCAAAATTCGATCAATATTACCGGAGCAATTTTATTTTATAGCACTTAAGATTGTCCGTTTTGAAATAATAACTGATTACTGTCTTATTGATTTATACCCAAATACTGAAATACGTCTGGTTAGATAGAGGGAAAACCCATTGTCGCACTATCGCGATTCGTTGTAAAAGGTGCAAAGAGGATATATAAAATTTTCCTGCATGGAACTAGAAACAATCCTTCAAACAGGTGTGAAAGTTCCACGTCTTATGATCTTTATAAGGTAGTACTCAGTCTCACGTTCAAATCAGAGAAATTCTAATTTCTAACTACGGTAGTTTTTTATAGCTACCAAACGGAATTTGGTCACTGAAACGCCGTTAACTTTGTCTCTATAACATCTGTTATACTTTCAGCAGAAATGACTGTAGCTTCTTTTAAGCAAAAAATGTCACTGCTAGTATCTGTAGTTAATATTGCTACGAGGAAACACTACGCCGGCCGAAGTGGCCGTGCGGTTAAAGGCGCTGCAGTCTGGAACCGCAAGACCGCTACGGTCGCAGGTTCGAATCCTGCCTCGGGCATGGATGTTTGTGATGTCCTTAGGTTAGTTAGGTTTAACTAGTTCTAAGTTCTAGGGGACTAATGACCTCCGCAGTTGAGTCCCATAGTGCTCAGAGCCATTTGAACCATTTTTTTTGAACGAAACACTATATGTGACTTAGTAACGATTTTTTATAGTTGATCTGGGTGAAAACAGAATTACGTTGTCTTAAATGATTTCAGAAATGTTTGTGCTTGACAGCTTGGCTGTCCCATCATCTATATTCAAATTTGTGGGTAATATTTGCCCTTCAGAGAGAACCAAATTAGCTTAATCTTCAAGTCTGAGCGCAGCGATTATCATAAGAGATTATGCTTCAAAGTTGTGCAGTTTCATTTATTGTTTTTTTTTTTATTATAGGGTTAACCGTCAGAGATGGCTTAGCGGCGGATTCAGGTGGGAATGAGAGAAGAAATCGGCCACATACCTACGAAGAATAATTGCGACGTCTGCTTAAGGTACTTTATGTAACTTCGAGTTCTTTCTGGTTTTGAACATTTTTGACATTGTGACTTGTAACTAGCGTTTTCCAGAATTTCACTGTTCGCACGGATACTGCTTGTGATCCATACTGCTTGTGATCCGTCTTTAAGCTCCTTATATTCGCATCATTGATTTAATGCTGTTACGACTTTCATGTGGCCCGCTCATGACTAGGATTTCCTTATTCTAAAGCCGCCTCCGATGCAGTATTCGAAAGGAGGAGACTATGTCCTTGCATGGAGTGTCACACGTTCTCTTATTTTCCGTCTCATAACCATCCACAATAACACAGAAAGTACACAAGCACCCATCCCCGGCATTCTCGTGATACAGACACAACACTACACAATTTACGCCAGACAAAGGAGAAGTGCCTTACGTCGCTATCTCATTGTGTTCCTCGAAGAAAAGGGTATACGGATGACATTTTTCGGGTTCAAACTAACGGTTATTCATGTGCTTCCACAAAACATTCCGGGAGTGAGTCTGCCTAGCTCCAGAGGCACGACATCGTCGAACGTTACCCCGATCTCTGATTGGGGGCGCTGTATGTGTGGAATGAACAGGTGTACAAATTTCATCACCAAGTTTATTTTCTGACACTTTTTCAAGTCTTAGTATTACGCAGTTTGGGACGTGGTCAGAACGGGAAATTCTGAGTGTGCGTCATTAGACTCAAGTGTAACGTGGCAATGAAAGCAATGTACGTATGAATACGAGCCGAAACCATATCGGCGTTCTGTAGCCTAACAACATCGGTCCCTCCTACTGGTACTCAGTGACGTAGGAAAGCAGAACACTTAACCTCAATCTGCCCAACACCTGCTAAATTACCACCAGTTGCTGTTCGCTCCCCGTAAAGAGTTCATGAGAACATTGGCACTCAGTTTTAGAATCTAAGCGGCTGTTGGGCTTTGAACAAGCATACCAGAATAATAAATTCCACTGTGCAATAACAAAAAAACTCAGCTGCAAACACATAGAGGAAACAAGACGAAGATAAAGAATACATATTGACACACTGAGTACGATTGCACAACAAGAAGTCGGCACAAATCACCAAAGAGATTTTATGGCAAGTAAACTCTATTACCTCCTATAAAATCTGCAGAGTTTCGCAATTCGACCTTCAACAGACTGTTGACTGTTACATAATCTGGTGTTAACATTGAACAGGAAGCCCGTGGTCATCTGATCTGAAGCACACTGTTGCGAAATACGAGCTGAGGGGCTCAGATGATCTCTGTTGTCTGCGCGTGGGCTTTTGCGAATTCCTGACTGTTGAATAAAACGAACTATTCAGTTCAGATACAAAAGACTGACATGCCGAAAGGAGAGAAACTACATTACTGGCCATTAAAAACGCTACACCACGAAGATGACGTGCAACAGACGCGAAATTTAACAGACAGGAAGAAGATGCTGTGATATGCAAATGATTAGCTTTTCAGAGCATTCACACAAGGTTGGCGCCGGTGGCGACAGCTACAACGTGCTGACATGAGGAAAGTTACCAACCGATTTCTCATACATCAATAGCAGTTGACCGGCGTTGCCTTGTGAAACGTTGTTGTGATGCCTCGTGTAAGGAGGAGAAATGCGTACCATCACATTTCCGACTTTGATAAAGGTCAGATTGTAGCCTATCGCGATTGCGGTTTATCGAATCGCGACATCGCTGCTTGCGTTGCTCGAGATCCAATGACTGTTAGCAGAATATGGAATCGATGGGTTCAGGAGGGTAATACGGAACCCCGTACTGGATCCCAACGGCCTCCTATCACTAGCAGTAGAGATGACAGGCATCTTATCGGCATGGCTGTAACGGATCGTGCAGCCACGTCTCGATCCCTGAGTCAACAGATAGGGACGTTTGCAAGACAACAACCATCTGCACGAACAGTCGACGACGTTTGCAGCAGCATGGACTATCAGTTCTGAGACCATGGCTGCGGTTAGCCTTGACGCTGCATCACAGAAAGGAGCGCCTGCGATGGTGTACTCGACGACGAACCTGAGTGCACGAATGGCAAAACGTCATTTTTTCGGATGAATCCAGGTTCTGTTTACAGCGTCATCACGGTCGCATCCGTGTTTGGCGACATCGCTGTTAACGCACATTGGAAGCGTGTGTTCGTCATCGCCATAGTGGCGTATCACCTGGCGTGATGGTATGGGGTGCCACGTCTCGGTCACCTCTTGTTCGCGTTCACGCCACTTTGAACAGTGGACGCTACATTTCAGATGTGTTATGACCCGTGGCTCTACCCTTCAAAAATGGTTCAAATGGCCTTGAGCACTGTGGGACTTAACATCTGAGGTCATCAGTCCCCTAGAACTTAGAACTACTTAAACCTAACTAACCTAATGACATCACACACATCCATGCCCAAGGCAGGATTCGAACCTGCGGCTGTAGTGGTCGCGTTGTTCCAGACTGTAGCGCCTAGAACCGCTCGGCCACTCCGGCCGGCTCTCTACCCTTCATTCGATCCCTGCGAAACCCTATATTTCAGCAGGATAATGCACGACCGCATGTTGCAGGTCCTGTAAGGGCCTTTCTGGATACAGAAAATGTTCGACTGCTGCCCTGGCCAACACATTCTTCAGATCACTCACCAATTGAAAGCGTCTGGTCAATGGTGGCCGAGCAACTGGCTCGTCACACAACTGTGGTATGGTGTTGAAGCTGCATGGGCAGCTGTAACTGTACACGCCATCCAAGCTCTGTTTGACTCAATGCCCAGGCGTATCAAGGCCGTTATTACGGCCAGAGGTGGTTGTTCTGGGTACTGATTTCTCAGGATCTATGCACCCAAATTGCGTGAAAATGTAATCACATGTCAGTTCTAGTATAATATATTTGTCCAATGAATACCTGTTTATCATCTGCATTTCTTCTTGGTGTAGAAAAATTAGAGAATAACGTAGAGTATTTCACACTTTTACATTTTCATTGAGCAAGTCGATAGCGCGTTGGTCCACCTCTGGTCTTACGCAAGCAATTATTCGGCTTGGCACTGATTGACAGAATTGTTGATTGCCCTCCTGAAGGATATCATGCCAAATTCTGTCCAATTGGCACGTTAGATCGTCAGAATCCCGAGATAGTTGGTGGTCGCTGCCCATAATCCTCAAAACGTTTTCAATTGGGGAGATATCCGGCGGATTTGCTAGCTATGGTAAGGTTTGGCAACAACAAAGGCAAGCAGTAGAAACTGTCGCCGAGTTCGGGCAGACGTTAACTTGCTGTAACACAAGCCCAGGATGGCTTCCCATGAAAGGCAACATAACAGGACGTAGAATATCATCGACGTACCGCTGTGCTGTAAGGGTGCGGCAGATGTCAATCAAAGCGGTGCTGCTACGAAATGAAATGCCTACCCATACCATCACTCCTGGTGATCGGGCCGTATGACGGGCGATAGTCATGCAATGAACATTTGGAGGCCATGGCTGCACATCTTAATGAGCCAAACAATACAGAAACTGGAATGAAGACTTTTCGGCTGGTGTGTAACGAGGTCTGACGAGTCGTGGAGAGAAGTTTAATCCAAAGTTTGTGGAGGGTATAGTTCAAGCGAGAGGCGGATTTGTGATGTTGTGGACGCATTTCTCGTACCATGACTTCGGTCCGCTGATTAAGGTTACCTCGAATATGAACCAGAATGTTAATTCAACATTCTCGGTGATCAAGTGTCGCTCTTATTCTGCGTCTTCATGGGGAGGATGCTGTAAATACACCCGCCTTTAAGATGACAAAACTGTGCTCGCAGGAGTGCACGAATTTGTTCCCGATTTGACGAAGACTCGCACAACCTATTGCATCTCGTCTGGCGCTTTAAGTCGCCTAGTCTTAAACCCATAGAAGATGTCTAAGACTATTTGGAAGAGAGTGTGAAACCTTAACGACCAACATCCCCACAATTTGGTAGTTCTACGGAATACAGTCATCAGTGAGCGGCTTCAGCAGGATATAGTGTAGCCGAGGAGGCTTGTGCACTCTCTTCTTTGCCGAAATGACGCAATTATCAAGGCAAGAGGTGACGTTGCACTATATTAGCGTTATGTCCCCTGGTCGTGAATATGTGATTGTGTTCTTGATTAGACTTTTCTAACCAGTAAATGTAAATTGTCGTAGGTTCGCGCCGGTAGCAGTGCAGCGCTCGCGAGGTGGAAAGGCTATCCGTGCAGCGCAGTCTCGACAGCGAGGAGCGTTGTGCAGCCTCTACAGCGGTCGGCGGCGGCCAGATGAGGTGGAGGTGAGGCAAGGACTGGTTTGTCCAGTGGCGCTGGACCCGCGTCACCGTGTTTACGGCGCTACTCTCCTGGAGGAGGGGAGAGTGGGGACAGAAAACACTCCTTGCAGCGACACATCGAAAACAAGGTGCCGTGTTTGCTTACATTCACGTAACCACTGCAGAATTTCCGCTGACAACTGTGGGTGTGGTTGCCCTGCCGTTGGCAACAATACCAATGAGGCTTTCTGCTACGTCACCTGAACGAAGGCATACAGTAAATTCTCACAATCACACTACACTACACAGAGGCTGTTCCAAACTTTAGAGTCAAAATTGTACATACAGAAGTGAATTTTTAACTGAATACGTTCAACTGAAAATAAATATTTTGTTTATTACTGACATAAGAAACTTACACCTCATGGCAACAACTAAGCAAATAGCAGCCATTGTCAGTTCATGCTTTACAGCGGCTCATCAAGCTTCGCCACCCTCTCTCGAAAGGACAGCAACACTAGATGTTTGTTCACTGACGATACTTTTGTGTAGAGGTATCGTTGTTGGGCGACCTTAAGAAAATGCAGAAAGACTTCTACAAAATTTCCGCTTGATGTAAAGAATGCTAGGTTCTCTTTAAATTCGTCAGGCAATGGCTAAAAGAAAGAGAAAGAATCCGATAGTATCAGATTACAAGAATAGTGCAATGTCTTGAGCGCGTCAGATCGTAGAAGTATTTAAGGACAATACTACGAATCAATGTGAAATTAGTGTTGGGGAAGCAGGTTGGAAGACTTGGTTCCGGGTAAATGCAATGGATCTGTGAAGAAAACCGCATACAAGAAGCAGTGCAACCAATTCCGAAGTGTTTTCCCAGTGTTTGGAGTCTTTATGAAGTGTGCAACCAACAGACATCGAACAGGTTCAGTAACGCACTGCAAAGATCATAGCAGGTCGGTACAGTCAATACAAAAGTGTAGCAGAAATGCTCTGCGAAAGTAAAAGGGAGTTCGTGGAAGGAAAGCGACTAGTTCTCGCGAAACACTATTGGGTATATTTAGAGAGCTTGTATTCTAGGGCGCCCAGTATGTTTATCTCGCGTTGGCTTCATGAGAATAAGAGAAATTAGGGCACATACAGAGCCATATGGGCAGTCATTTTTTTCCTGGCTCTGTACGTAGGTGGAATGGAAAAGAAAATCGATAGTGTTGGTGCGATGTAAACTTCACCGTGTACTGTACAATGGGTTATTTGTGTGTGTGTGCCGGCCGGTGTGGCCGTGCGGTTCTAGGCGCCTCAGTCTGGAACCGCGCGACCGCTACGATCGCAGGTTCGAATCCTGCCTCGGGCATGGATGTGTGTGACGTCCTTAGGTTAGTTAGGTTGAAGTAGTTCTAAGTTCTAGGGGACTGCTGACCCAAGGATTTAAGTCCCATAATGCTCAGAGCCATTTTAACTATTTGTGTGTGTGTGTGTGTGTGTGTGTGTGTGTATGTGTATATAGAGCCCTGTTGTCTGCTGTACCCTGGGACAGATAGCTAGGGCCATATGAACCAGTCTCTTCTTTTTCCACTGGAGTTTCTAACAACGACTTCATAGAACGCAATACAGAAAACTTTACCGAGGGCTCCTTCTCAAGGTACCACCACCAACGACGATGAAGAAACGTAAACAGTTTACAGATTTATACATCTTGCACGTTGCTCATTGAAGATCTCTTATCGACTGGGACATTCCTTTTCGAGCACTAGTTCCTTTTCTCAAAACACTCCATTTATGATCCTTTACCGTCAGCCTAATTTTGACCCTAAATGTTTAGAACATTCAGTAAGATTAGCAAACGCAGTCATCTCTTGCAGGGAATGCAGCGACTCTTAGGATTTAATGCACAGATAAACCACCACATGTGGCGCGTTGCATGTTCATTACTATTTTCGCACTTGAGACAAGAACACGTTCAGATATTCATGGCAACCCATTAAAAGTTGAAAGCTCCACTCGGCTCCATTGTTAACAAAAAGTGGTGAGAGTTGTCTGTCCAACAAAGAATCTTCGATGATGCTCTGGTCTGAAGTACGAAACCAGTAACAAGGCAAATATTACGCGCCATGTACATTGACGTCCGTACATTAACTCCGCAGATTATTGCTTGCTTGTTTTACACACATACCGGCCGTGCGCTGTTACTCAAAGCAGTGTTTCCTCCGCAGACGACAGCACAAAAAATACCCAGAAAGCAGTGCCTGGACAATTTTGTTTATCAAAGATTAATAATACATCTCTTCTGACATGGACTGAAACAAAACATAAAATAAGTAACTTCTGAAAATAGAACAAGTCACTGAGTCTGAGTTCCTTAAACACACACTGCATAAATGTCGAAGTCCTATAGGATGCTCCGTGTTAAAGTAGAAAATTTAGTGGACAAAGCGTATGTACCGTAGGGAGCAAAATTGTCTAAGTCCAGCGTGTAGCCATTTCAAATTTAAACAGGAATAAATTTACAAGTCCTCAATTCTGCCACAACGACAGAGACCTCATCTTCTTTGGCGAGGAGACCACGAACACTAAGTCCACAGGTGGCCGCTCCCACGATCACGAAGTCAGACGTGAATGACAGTGACGTCGAGGAGACGGCTCTTAAGTGAGTCTCCTGATTGGTGGAATCCTTGCAGAATCGGTACCAGGCACGGGAAACTCGCTTGGAGCGAACTGGTCTTGTCGGGCCCAAGTGCTTCCCTAAAAACCACTCTGCTCTAGGATGCAACTGAGAGCATTTTCGATCACGTGTGTTGTGGAAGAGAATAGGTCCATGTGGCTCCTGGCCTCTACTGGTGCTTGTATCGCCTTCTGGTGGACAGTCGGAGCGTGGCTATTTGTCTTCTGGAAAATGTCCGCTGTGTGTTAGGTATCTTTGCTGCACTGATGTGATGTCGATTGCTAACACTGCAGGTGTTAAGCCTCGGTACAGCATTATCCAGTTTTTTTTCAAGCAACACAGTAAATAAACATACATGTAACAGCATCTAATGTTCTTAACTATCAGAAGGGAAATTAGAACTGGGCTAAATGGAGTTCTAGTTTTAGAGTTTAATGTCCTTTTGGTATCGTGATCTTTAGAGTATACTAGCGACCTGCCCAGGCTTTGCACAGGCAGCACTAAATACCGAATGCTGGACGACTTGTCTGGTGTAGCGGTAATAATCTGCATACACGAATCTTCCTTGTGAATCACTCTACCTATTAGTGAAAATCATATCAAAATCCATACACTAATTCCTGAGATTATCGTTGACATACACACAGAAAAACGCAGTAAGGGACGTTAATTTATAATATATAGAGAAGGTAATAAGTATAGTTGTATACATTCTGGTCAAGCTTCACTGCTGTCTGGAGTTGTGGTGGCTATTTACTTCTTTTCCCATCGGATACCAACTTCTCCGAAAGTGACCAGCTTGTAGATCCCATCATTGCTACGAGATGTCACTCCAAACACCAATTAAATATGAAACAGATAAGAATACTTACGTTACACTCTCATTATTAGTATACTTATAAATTATCCACACAAACCCTATTCGTGAATTGGTCTATCTATAAATGACAAACGTGTATCAGAATCCCTTTACTAGTTCCCGAGATTAGCCTTCGCATACAGACCGAAAACACGGCAGGGACTTTGAAACTAACCGGTTAGTGACCCGCCACAGATTCGCAAGGGTAGGACTAAGTATCTAGGGTCAGGTAACTTGTCTTACTTAGCGGTAACATACTGTTTACACAAACCTTTCTTGTGAATTAGTCTCTATATTAGTGAATACCGTGTAAAAAACCCTACGCAGTTACTAATGTTAGTATTTACAGGCAGAAAAATGCGATGGATACTTTAGTTCATCATAGTTCAGCCAATTTGCACGAAATGTTTAAAAATTATATGCAGAAACCTTCTTCATGATTCAGATTATCTGTTAGGGAAACTATTAAAATCCTACAGTAGTTCCTGAGATTAGCCTTCACATCAGTCGGAAAAACGAGATGGGAAACTTTAATTTAGTGACATGTATAGATGTATAGAAGCTCCTGTCTAACGTGGATGAGAAAGAAGACTGATCGTGTTATTGTTAACGGAAGCACTCTAGTGTCCACCCGAAGCAGTTTAAGGAAAACATGAAAACCTTGATCTGGCTGGCCAGACAGCAATTTGAAACCCTCTCTCCAGGAATATGACTCCAAATATCGAACTACCGCTTCCAGTGGCTCAATAGTTTTGCAGTAGCTATGACTGTACCGGGTATCGTAAGGGACATGGACAACCCTAATACATCTTAAGTGATTCAAGCACTTTCCGTTCAAAAATGTGTGTGAAATCTTATGGGACTTAAATGCTAAGGTCATCAGTCCCTAAGCCTACACACTACTTAACCTAAATTATCCTAAGGACAAACACACACACCCATGCCCGAGGGAGGACTCGAACCTCCGCTGGGAGCACTTTCCGTGTTTTGTAACAAATTTGTTATTACCTCTTAAATGAAAATATGTTAAGAGTGTCTGACCTATTCCATATTCAGAGGACCATTGCACGTAGGATCTACGTAAGGAACATTACGTATCCTTTCATGCTTGAGGATCTCTTGACTGTGGACCCATGGGACATAAGGTGTATCTAATCTAATCGAAAGAATCTGGTATTACACAAAAGAGCGAATATTTTAATGCGTCGTCACCACTAAGTTATTTTTATTTAACGTTGAAGGACATGCGACCTCCCACGAAAAGACTAGTACAATGTTTTTGCTCACTTTAATATTCACTGTCACACTTTTCATGAACATAACTAGGAGTTGTGCTAAATGTAAGCCCAAAGCCTGTCGACACTGAATATCCTGTATGTTTAGTTGGCAACAGAGGTGAAATGTGAAAGTTGATGTAGAACGTTTCAGTGCTAATACATATATGTGCTATTTCTCTATAGTTGTTTGGTAGAAACATACATCTGTTCTAGATCCTCTTCAATCCCAATCATGTACTAAAAGTGCAAGTGAGCTACATTTTTCTTAATTGCTTTGTGTTAACGCTAGTTAACAATGAACGATCCTCAAAAATTTTTTTGAAACCATCGAGTATTTTTCTGTAGATGGTATAATGTATGATACCTCAGGACTTAAGCAGGGTAATGACACACACAACCATACAGTTTCATGTGCTTTACTACCAGAAAAGTAGTGATAAACATTAAACATATTGCTCACATTTGCTGTATATTTCAAGATAGGTCAAACTACAAACTTCGTACAAAAGCTTTCAACAACTTTAAATTGCTAACTAATTTTTGATTATTCCTCAAGAGGTAAAACTTGTCAGTTGAAACATTGTCTGAAATTAGTGGGTACCTAGTTTTCCTCTCCAAGCACATTCTTCGTCGTAGTGCACGCAAAGGTGCGGCAATAATACTGACTCCTCAAAACTTGTGCAATTCTTCTAAAGTAGAATGAAGTGACCTTCCTGTTTTACTGACGTGCCTAATATATGTGAGTTGAGATATATTCTTAAAAACCGAAGAAGAAAGTATTTGGAAAAATATTCAAATAGTTTCTTGAGTTCATTTGTGGCTGCCTATTTACTGGCAGCAACGTCAGATCAGAGGTTCCCGGCAGTGTCA
This sequence comes from Schistocerca nitens, assembly GCF_023898315.1. Lineage (NCBI taxonomy): Eukaryota > Metazoa > Arthropoda > Insecta > Orthoptera > Acrididae > Schistocerca > Schistocerca nitens. The sequence continues at coordinate 510,968,668 of NC_064615.1, forward strand.
CTCATGTGAAAACTAAAAAAAGGCAAATAAGTTTCGTAAGTAAACTATCTAATGGAAGGTAGTAATTCTTTTAATAACACATTCTTTCTCATTTGTATCCCTCCAGAACTCGTTTCATTCGTTTTTGACAAGAGGCATAGTTTCCTCTTCTGATGCACTTTCTTTACTTTGATCTCTTCGCGTGAAAGAGTCATTTTAATTATCAGTATCATCAAACTCTGTCGGAATCATCTGTTTTATTGTTATTGATTGGCGAGTCCATGGAATTCTGTGTGCACAACGACCATATATGTTAAATTAAAAGGAAGGTCAGCGTTGGCCGTATTATTGATGGTTTATTGATAGCAAAATCGATTTTCAATCACATAGTGATCATCTACAGTGCTGTGGTGTACAAATTAAACTCATAGGCACAGTAACCAAAACTGAGAAACGATCACAATGAGTTATTGTGATCGTTTCTCAGTTTTGGTTACTGATAACTTGATACCAGTGCCTATGAGTTTAATTTGTACACCACAGCACTGTAGGTGATCACTATGCGATTGAAAATCGATTTTGCTATCAATAAACCATCAATAATACGGCCAACGCTGACCTTCCTTTTAATTTTGATTTATTCTTGTTGATCAACTCAATGATCTCTTCATCAGTCAAGCCTGGTAATCAAGTGGAAAAAATATAACCACACTTCAACTGACGTAAACAAAGCCAGCATTGAGTCCCGAGGTATCTTATGTGAAATACAAAAGTTTAAAGCTTATAAACCTCTTATAACTTTAATTTATAGTTCGTTGGCAACCGCGGGATGTCTGTACAATTTTATTATAATCATAACACATGTGGAAACACATGTGCCTTTTCCGACGCTGCCGGAGTTGGCGATCATGTGTGCGTGAGGTGTGCTTGCTTGTGAGAGTGAATAGTGTATGTTTCACTTTTTCTGACGAAGAATGTGGCTGAAAGATTTTGTGTGTCTTTTAATTGTACCTGTCTGCAACTTAGCGTGTTATTTCTACGGTAAGTAGCAATCTTTCTTTTCCTACATTTTTGATATTCCTACCTGGAGTTTCCATTGTTTGTCTTTACCTTTACTTCGCCGAGACATGCTATGCAGTTGCAGATTCCGAAGTTTCCAGTCAGCGCTGATACATCATTGTGCTCGGCTGAAGAACGAACAAGCCAGATGTCAATAGTACAAGACACTACAGGCCAGAAAGCGTTCAGCTGCATACCCACCAGAGAAAAAAATAAAAACTGGAAGTATCACATATGATACCTCGGGAGTGAAGAGGATATACCATGTTTTGAAAACACTCTTTTAAAATCGCACGATGATTTGTGATCGCTCTATACGTCCTTATTTCTGACATAGGGAACACGTGCGGTCGGATGCTGATCATGGGAATCTGGGCCTGGAATGGACAGTGCCGACTGCAGCGAGAAGACGAAGAAAATCCTCGTCTTCAGTATCGTCAGAGAACTCGTCCTGCGACATGCGAGGTTAACAGCAGCACCGGACCAGCCAGTCCTCCTTGGTAAGGGGGTTCCGTAGGACCACGCCTCTGGCTCCTAGTGTGTGTGTGGGGGGGGAGGGGGCGGGGGGGGGGGGGCAGGGCGACAGTGAACAGGCCCTTGGGGCTCTGACTGTGCAGCAAACGCAAACGTCGTAGCTGGTTACCTAGCGCCTCTAGCTTTTACTCCATTCGATAGACCTTTACATTTTACATTGCGACTGCCTTCTTCCTACATTAGTATTTGATCTAAACTGAAAGTATAAAGACTTCGAGACTGTTTATCCCATGGTAATGTCAAAGCCAGTGGCACTTCTTTTCGTCTTAATCCGGTTCTAGAGCAAAACGAAAGATGGGTAAGAGCTGGGCAAAGTGGCCAGACTAAGATATTCCTATTTTTTAAGCTGAAGGGCAACAGATGCAAATGCGTAGAAATGAATGATTAGAATCTCCAACAACCTTAGAATCAAATTAAGTACTTAAACAATTAAAATTTCACAAAGTGGCATGTGTGGACAAAGTGACCACTTGGTTTTAAATTAAAAAGTAAGGAATTAAAACTGTTTTAATAAAGAACTAAATATATTTTATTGTAAAATATGATTCGAACTAAATTGTTTACACTTTTCACAAATAAAAGTCAAACTGTGATCCTCAACTCGTGTTCAGAGTTCGTGGGCCCAAAGGAAGCACAAGTGCCACTAAATCCAATGCTCTTCAGGCCTTGTATTTGGAATTATTTTTTTTCACAATACATGCACTCTCTGTCTTCATCATTTCCGTCAAAAAGAGCTCTTCTAGTGTTGGTTTTTTGTAAAGGCCTCCTCGCTACTACTGTGGAGATCGATTTGCCACTGTTGTTACGGCAGGCCGAGTTTGTGAGTTCGTGAAACCGCTTCTGGTGCAGTACACCGCTAAGACAATTTCTCCCTGCCACTATGACACAGCTATGCCCCAGGGTCAGGTAACACGATAGGAGAACGAAGGTTCTACAACACTCCAACAAATTAGTAACAAAGTCACACAAATGAGTTAAAAAGGTTTACTTATCTTTGTGACTTGTTGAATAATGAAGTCTGCAACATTGCTTGCAATTTGACACAAAAAGGATCCTCAATGCTAAGAGCAAATCATCGTAGGTAAACTTCACAGTACATAGCAAATGCAAATTACAAAAACTGCTGTTCGCTTCTAAGAGTTCACTAAACGACGTTCCCTGCCTAAGTCAGCCCTGGACGATGATCTATAATGAAGTGGGCGAGAACTGTTCTTCTCACTTGCGAGCAGGCTTCTATCCGTTGTCATCCGGTCATTGGCAGATTGTACTCGGCCGGCAATAGGCCGAGGCGAAGTCGATATCTTCATCGTCAGCGCCGCCCGTGGCGCTGTTGGAACTCGCGCAAGTGGCGAGTCTCTATAGAACTGGCGCCAGCTCGCATCTTTGCCCCTGCGGTGCTTTTGCCCTGATTGTGTCTTGTTCTGACGACACAGCAGGTATATTGCTCTTCGCACTCTCCCTTCTCTCCCTTTTACTGCTTTTCTTCTCGTGTACTGATTCCCGTTTTTCCTTCTTTTTACTTTCTTTTACTCCTCTTTCTTTACGTGCCACTTCTGGGTGGGAGTCAAAACATGACTCTTTTAACATAATTTCATTAAAAAGAAACAGGTCACATGCCCATTCCACAACTGAGACACAAACTGACCACATATCTACGTCAGGATAATTAAATCCAGAAAAATTATTATAACTCTCAGGAGTGGCACAGCAAACAGGTTAGGCTTCCAGGGAGAATAAGTTAAAGCATTTCTTGTTCCATGCCGTCATCTCATAGTTCCCAGGGCCCCAGTGGCGACTTGGTCCACCATGGCCAATTTGCTAGGCTCTCCCCTACATGACATCATTGTAGAACTGCGTTCGCAGAATTAACTGTCGCAGCTACCGAATTCAAACGTGCAGCAATGTACAAGCACGTATTCGTAACCAGAGGTAGCGTACAATCTTTTATTGTAAACGGTGGCTCAATAGTGTTTTTGTGTTTCATATTTAAACGCGGGGAAGTGTCCTAAGGTCCATATTATCAATATGAAAAAGACACAGCTAAAAATCTCGGACCAGTCGTTAGTCCACATATCGCCATACAAAGTGAAACAGTTCTTCCACCGGTAGATTTAGCCTCTTCCGTGCTTCATTTTGAATATTTATTGTCTTGCGTTTATTCACGTTTAAAGAAAGCTGTCGTTCATTACAGCCAGTGGAATTTTGTCATAGTCTTTCTGCATTTCCTTACGATCACCAACGTCGTTTGTCTCCTGCAGACAACAGAAGCGTCAGCGAACAATCACATATTTGCACAGATATTCCGCGTAATTGTATCTGTGTCAGTAGTCGAAGAAGTTGAAAATCCACTTTCCATCTCTGAATGATTACTGCAGCCTACATCCCTGGCTCCTGTACTGCTTATATGTCTAGGTCTCCCTTTACAGCCTTTACTCCTCATACTTCGTTCCATTACCAAACTGACAATTCCTTGATGCCTCAGATGTGTCTTATCGAGCGACCCATCTTTTACCCAAATTCCTAACAATAAATGTCAATAAATTAATGTCTTCTTTAAAAAATGTTTCTTGCTATTGACAGCCTGCATTCCATATCCTTTCTACTTTGGCCTTCATTAGTTATTTTACTGCAGAAATAACAAAACTCATCTACTTCTTTTAATGTTTCCTTTCCTAATCTAATTCCCTCAGCATCGCCTGATTTAAATCTACTAAATACCATTACCCTTGTTTTACTTTTGTTGATGTTGATCCTAGAACCTCTTTTAAAGGCACTACCCATTCGTTCAGCTGCTCTTCCAGGTCCTTTGCCATCTGTGACAGAATTAGAATGTCATCGGTAAATCCAAACGTTTTTATTTCCTCCCCCTCAACTTAAATTTTCTCTCAAAATTTCTCCTTTATTTCCTTTAATCCTCGCTCAATGGAAAGACTGAATAATATCTTGGATTGGCTAAAACCCTGTCTCATTCCCTTCTTAACCTCTGCTTCTCTTATCTGTCGTACTACTCTTGTAACTGCCGTCTAGCTTCTGTACAAGTTGCAAATAACTTTTCGATTCTTGCTACCTTCTCAGTTGCCTCGAGTGTTCCTACACTTCTCCGGAGCCTAACTCATCTTCCCCAAGGTCGGGTTGTACGAGTTTTCCATTCTTCTGTAAATATTCCTGCCAGTATTTTGTAACTGTGGGTTAGTATTCACAGCTGTCAAGGCCTGCAATCCTTGGAACTATTACATTCTTCTTGAAGTCTGAGAGTATTTCTCCTTTCTAATATATCTCGCACACCAGGTGGAATAGTTTTATTATAGCTGTCTCTCTTATGGATCTCAATCATTCTGAGTGAATGTCGTCCACTCCAAGGTCCTTGTTTCTATTTAGGTCTTCAGTGCTCTGGCGAATTCTTCCCGAAACGTACTTAGCTATATGACATACATTAATTAAACACATAACCACAACGCACAGTGAGAATGAAACACGTAACTGAGAGCGCTGCGTGAAGGAAAATAAATTACGCAGCTCAGAAGCCCCAAAGGCAGCATCTCACACACTACAGTGCTTTATGACGGTCTCTATCTTTCTTTCTCTCTCTCTTTCACACACACACACACACACACACATAATGGTGATTTTTTTCCACCGTGTACAAACTCTAGGGACTGATCGATGAAAGGATACGGATCAAAAAATGTTTAATGAACTTATGCCCGGAAATGCATGGCTTCCACGCTAGAGACCATTTATTCTATCATGATATGTTACAGAGACTGCGATCTAATACGCGTTGTACCATGAAGCCACAGTTACAGTATGTGATGAAAATGGTTTCGATGTGCCTCAGCGCATGCGTTTTTGTGCTGTAGCATGTTCTGTCGCACACGTTCTCGTTGGCCAGGCTGCATCCGAACAGTGTCAAAGGCAGCACGAATAAGCTGCTCCAGTGTTTCTACATCTGGAATGGGCTCTGCATACACGATACTTTTTAGATAGCCCCATAACCAGAAATCGCACCGGTCGAGATCTGGTGAACGAGCAGAGCAGGCCACGAAACTGGACTCCCTCGTCCGATCCGTCGACCAGGGAAGACACGCTTGAGATGAGTCCCGACGTTAACGGCGAAGTGGGCTGGAGTACCATCATGTAGCACCCGCATAACCCTTTGAATCACCAGTGGCACTTCTTCCAGCAGAGGAGGCAAAGTCATCCGCAAGAAACGCCGATGGTTCCGGACTGTTAGGCGACGTGGAAGGAAGACTGGTCCTAACATACGGTCGCCAATGATTTCGGCCCACACATTCAAGCTGTATTGATGCTGACGATTCGCTGTCACCTTACCATGGTAGTTCTGCATAATATCCCACAGATGACTACTCCGCATCAAGGTGGTCTCATCTGTGAATAGGATGTCTGACACAATTCCCAGAATCGTGGTTACCTAGTGAAGAAACCAGTGACAAAACTGCTCCCGATATGGAAAATCTGTCGCCAGTAAGCCCTGCACACGCTGTATGTGATAAGGGTAGTAACAATTGTTATGGAAAATGTTCCACACAATCGTCTGGCTTAACCTGTACTGGCGGGCCAACTGCCTGGTACTGACAAGGCAGTCGCCGTGCACAGTGTTAACCACATTTTCCTCCAAGTCTGGCGTCCGAATATTACGGTACGTCCTTCATTATTTCCAGCTTTCTGAGACAACCCTCTAGCAGACAAACGGTGAAACACTGTTGTAAACGTTGAATTCTGTGTGGTTGTTGTCAGCGGGATAGGTCCCCTGAGGCAAAATTGCTGCCCACTGCCCGTTGCCATTTGCCTTTCCGTAAGTAAACACCATGTCGGCAAGCTCTCGATTCGAATACGGAGCTATTGTGTGCAACGCTGTATCACCTCCACTACAATGTGAGTCAACAAGAGAAGTAAATTGGACATAACATTACCAATTACTATTGCAGGAGAGGACGCTGGGGCATGACGTATGAGGAACAGTGCCACTCTCTAGGAGGAAACCCCGCATATGGGAACTATGGCTACATGGTACAGCGCGTATTAGACCGCAGTTTCTATAACAAAGCAAGATTGAATAAATGGTCTCTAGCATGGAAATCATGCATTTCTGGACATAAGTTCATTAGACCTCTCTTGTTCCGTATCGTCTCATCGATCAATCCCTGGAGTTTGTACACGGTAGAAAAAATCACCCTGTAGATACAGGGTGACCCACTTAAACGTTTCAGCGCAAATATCTCTGGAACAACAATAGATACTGAAAACCCACTTTCACGGGTATGAATGTAAGGCAGCGACTCATAAAAGTAAAATCTATGAAACATTCTAAAACGTAAGTAAATATTATTTTCAACAAAAACTTACGTTTTCTTAAATGGACACTCCATATTATTTCTTAGACAATCAATAACACGAAAAATCACATAAAGAACGGCGTAGGTTGCATCGCATACGTCAGTTATATCGCGATAAATTGCAAAGAGAAGTTAACACTTGAAATTAGCAAAACGCGTCGCTATTGTACATGCCGAAATGTAAGCGGGAACCCCATGTAATTGCTTTGTAATTGACGTACTACGTTGCAACAAAGGCTGTACTTATTTGCTATTTACACTGTTAAGTGGACTGGAAACAATACAGAAGTCCAGTCACATATAATGAAAAATAAGAAATGGCTTATCCGTTTGTGCTTTACTGATCTTCACTACATTACTAGAATGGGCATAACGGTAACATAAAACAGAATATCAGTGGCCAGGGTAAATATAATTCCCGGCTGGCGAAGGATATGACAGGGAGATAAATGGTAGTTGTACATACCCTGCAAGACTTTAAATTGGCCAGAACTATTAATATAAACTATGACTCGATATATATATAAAGCGTCTGAGGAAGACTTTAAATGGGCCAGAATTATTAATATAAACTGTATACAGAAATTTTGCTATCCATTTTGCTACCCGACAAAGATAATAGCATACCTTTTCTCTCCAAAAAGCCTTCAAAACAATCAACCCCTCCCTGCGACCTAACCAAAGTCACCTTTTGTGCTTCTTCCTTCCAAGACACAAGCCACATCAACCATCTCCGATTGCCCCAACTTCAGCACACCACTGCGCTATACATCCACAATGACGCTGGAACATCAGCTACTTTGCTCGTTCCCAACTTATATACTTACACCCAAACCATAAAAAATAAAATCTATGGTTTCAAAGAAACACATTGCAAACCCCGTGATGACACCATCATACATAGCCACATTAATATCATGTACGGTATCCTTCCTAGATATCTCGGCATCTCTACATAACGCCATACCTGATTACGAAATCCAAATAAAGGATGTAACAGAAATATGTCTTAAAAGTTTTGGAGATTGTAAAGGATGAAATTTTCAGTGTTTTGATATAACGAACCTATAGCCGGAAATGTGAAATAAAATTTCTACAGACACCACTGGGCTGTTGAAAATCAACGCATTATCAGTACGGGAAGTTACCAGGCGAGATTATCAGTGAACATGTAGGCTGAAACACTTGGAGAGTACCATGTTGGACAAAACATCTTACCAAATCGTTAGAGAGGTGAATGTTAGTCTGTGGTTTCTGAACGATGGTCTTCCAGTGCACACTGATCGTAGGGCCAGGGCATATCTCACTGACAATTTAAGTCAGCGAGTAACTGGAACGGGGTGCCCAGTTCCTAGGCCTATGTGCTCTCCTGTGTGTGTTAAACCGGGGACCTAGAAGCGAGTGCTCCCCTGACCTCCCCCTCTTGACTTTTTCCTCTACAGTTATATAAAATACCTTGTGTACTGGACGCCAGTAGGAAATGGCCCTGTGCTTACTGAGTGCATCTTTAAAGCGTTTGACATCGTCAGAGGGAGGCGCGGAATCTTACAGACAATCAGACAAAACATGGTTCGCCGTTATTATGTAACGAAATTGGTAGTCGCCACCTTGAACATTTATTTTGCTGTACAGAAGCGAAAGATTCGGTTTACAATATCTTGTTATACTCTACTGTCAAGTAACAGTATTTTTGTGTTGCATTTAGTCTACCGAATGTGTATAGTAATTGACGTAAAGTCATCGAGTAAAACAGAAGTGATTTCTGGCGTTCCCCAAGGTAGTGTTATAGGCCCTTTGCTGTTCCTCATCTATATAAACGATTTGGGAGACTATCTGAACAGCCGTCTTCGGTTGTTTGCAGATGACGCTGTCGTTTATCGACTAATGAAGTCATCAGAAGATCAAAACAAACTGCAAAACGGTTTAGAAAAGATATCTGAATGGTGCGGACATCATTAAAAGAAAGGCGTTTTTCATTGCGACGGAATCTTCTCACGAAATTCCAATCACCAACTTTCTCCTACGAATGCGAAAATAATTTGTTGACACCGACCTACATAGGGAGGAACGATTACCACGGTAAAATAAGGGAAATCGGAGCTCGTACGGAAAGATATAGGTGTTCATTCTTTCCGCGCACTATACGAGATTGGAATAATAGAGAATTGTGAAGGTGGTTCGATGAACCCTCTGCAAGGCACTTAAATGTGATTTGCAGAGTATCCATGTAGATGTAGATAGGGCAGTGTTGTAAAAACTTTATTTCACATCTCGGGCTACAAATTCTTACATCTAAACAATCAAAATGTCTTCTTCTACGATCTCCAAATTACTGAAACGTCATTCTGTTAAAACGTTGTATATACTCAACAACTCATTGTACTCTGCATGAGAAAAGATACCAATATTATGATTTTTTCTGTGCTATACCATTCATGTGTTGAGCTAGGGAAGAATGACTTCTGTGCTGTAGGTGCCGTAATCTCCTTTATCTTTTCTTATGAGCCTTACGCGAAACATATGACGGTGACAGCAAAATGGTCGCACAGTCTTCTTCGAATAGAAGTTCTCAAAATTTGCTCAACAGGATTTTATGGCAATTGCGTAGTTTTCCATCTAAGATTCCCCTTTAAGTTACCCGAGCATTACTGTTGCACTTTTCTGTGCGCTGTGCGAACCTGTCACAATCCCAATAGCGAGTTTCTTAATTCGTTCGTGTTTGATGTCATGCCTACTACAAACGCGCCAGCAAAATTCATAAATGATGTGGTGGATAACGTCTGAAATCTCCCTGAGGCTCTTCCTGCAGGTGTTCTTGTCCATAGAAAGTTTCAATACCTGAAGGCTGCAGCGAAATGCGGAAAGAACTGCAGAGGATAGACGACTGATGTATAGATTGACAGTTGACACTGAACGTAAAGTAAGAAACTACGACCGCTGTTAGCCCGTCGTCTAGAGTTAGCGTTTTTGGCTAGTAATCAGAATGTCATAGATCCCGGATTCGAACCCAGCCGTTGTTTATATTTTGAATAAAGGTCAGCAACCATGGTGGCCGAAGATTTCTGGTATAAGCAGTCACCCCAGTCTGTCAATGACGTTACCAAAGATGGCGAATAAGCAGACACAGTTTCAGGGAAACCTCATGCCCTTGTAATGGAAGATTGCCACTGAAAGGCGAAAAATTTGGCAGTGATCAATAGCATGAGGATGCAGAAGGCAATGGAAAGCATTATATTAAAGACACATAATGCGCTTCCATGTGACATGTGGCCCGTAACTGAAAACGCGTCATGATGATCTCTCCACCGGCTAAAGATTCCGGATTAGTCCCTCCATCCAAATTAACGAAGGGGTCACAATGAAAAAAGACGCAATAACGAACGAAACGGTGACCTTTTGCGAATCGGGCCGTGGAATGTCAGAAGTTTGCACTTGGTATGGAAGCTAGAAAATCTGACAAGGGAAATGCTAATGCTCAATCTAAATACAGTGGGGGTCACTGAGGTGAAGCGGAATGATAAAGATTTCTGGTCGACGAGTATAAGACATAACAGGAGTAGGATTCGTTGCGAACAACAAGGTTGAGCAGAGAGTTAGTTACTGTGAACAGTTCAGTGATTGTTCACATCAGAATCGACAGCAAACCAATGCAAACAAAAACAGTTCAGGCGTACATTCCGACATCACAAGCAGAAGACGAAGTGTGGAGACTAAGAACATGAGGATACTGATAGAGTAATTCAGTATGTAAAGGAGATGATAATCTGATAATCATGGGGGATTGGAATGCGGTAGTTAAGTAAGAAATGCAAGACAGAGATACAGGAAAATGTGGGTTTGGTAATAGGAATGATAGGGGAGGACGACCAATTGAGTTCTGCAATAAAGTTTGCCTAGCAATAGCGAATAAACTCTTGAAATATCAAAAGAGGAGGAAGTACACGTGGAAAAAGCACGGAGACATGGGAGGATTCCACCTGGATTACATCATGGATTCTGAAATCAGGTATTGGACTGTAAGGCATACCCAGGAGCAGTTATGGATTCAGATCACAATTTACTATTGATGAAGAGTAAACTGAACTTTAAGAGAATCACCTGGAAGAATCAATGTGGAAAGAAATGGGGTAATGATGTGCTGGGGAATGATGAGAAGCGTTTGAAGGTCTCTAAGGCTGTGGATACTGCGAGCCGTCTCTGAAAAGCGTAATCAAAGAAGCTGACTGACAAATGTAGGTACAAAGAAGGTAACTGCGAACAGATAAAATGCTACAAATGGTCCACAAAAGAGGGAATTACAGAAATGTTCAGTGAAAACAGGAATACAGGAATATAAATAACGAGGTGTCTTCCAAAACTAAGGTTCCATGACCAATATTTAACTAATGATAGGACTAAATGAAATTTCAAACATACAGCCCTGTCTACAAACTCTTTAGGAAACTACGGCAGTGTTGGTTTGATACAGTAGTCGTTTGCCAGTCGTTTAGAGCAGATCGCAATGACTGAGACAATGGTAGATGCCGCCAGTTTTGAGGTGCGCTATGTGACTAGGTTTTTGTTGGTATAAGGATCTTCAGTTGCTGATATCCGTCGTGAGTTATGCGTAATATAAGGACCTGAAATAATAAGTGACAAACAAGTTCGAAAATGGTGTCGAGAATTTCTAAATGGCCTCTCAAATGTTCACGACAAACAGCGGAGTGGCAGGCCAGTATTCGGACCGACAACATCGTTGATCAAGTGAAGCAAAAACTTCGAAGTGATCGACGATTGCCGGCCGGTGTGGCCGAGTGGTTCTAGGCGCTACAGTCTGGAACCGAGCGAGCGCTACGGTCGCAGGTTCGAATCCTGCCTCGGGCATGGATATGTGTGATGTCCTTAGGTTAGTTAGGTTTAAGTAGTTCTAAGTTCTATTGGACTGATGACCTCAGAAGTTAAGTCCCATAGTGCTCAGAGCCATTTGAACCATTTTTTTTGATCGACGATTCACGATTAGTGTTGTGGGTAATGAATTCCAAAATGTTCCTTGCATCTCAATTTACAGAATTGTCACCGAACAGCTTGCATATCACAAACGTAGTGTGAGGTAGGTACCAAAAATGCTCACTGATCTGCACAAAGAGCAAAGAATTCGAAGTGTACGACAGTTCTTGGAGCTCTGTAAACAGGGTGGAGATAATTTGTTTTCCAACATTGTTAGGGCGATGAAACGTGGATATGGTGCAACAACACAGAATCGAATCAAGGTACAGTGGCACCATTTCAAGTTCACCCAGACCAAAAAGGTTTGAGCAGTCTCCGTTCTCGAATCGAAAAATGATGACTACCGTTTTTCGGGACGAAAAGGGCGACCTTTTGATTGGTTTCAGGGACCGTGGGTCAACAATTACAGCTACGTATACTGTGAAACGGAAACCAAACTGAGAGGTGCGATCCAAAATCGGACGCTGTGGGAAACTATCGTCTGGCATAATCCTCCTTCACGACAATAATCATCCTTCACGACAACACACACCCTCACGCCAACACCAGGGAGAAGATTCGAGATTTTCGTTGGGATATTTTGACTACACTTCGTACAGTGCCGACCTTGCACAAAGCGATTACTTCCCCATCTTGCATTTCAAAAAGCGGCTGGGTGTACGACGATTTGAAAACGACGATGATCGTATGACTGGCGTTACCATCTGGTCCAATTTTCAGGCGTCAAACTTCTATGCAGGGTGGTTGAAGACTTTACAGACAGTGTATACAGGGTGGTCCATTGATCGTAATCGGGCCAAATATCTCACGAAATAAGCATCAAACGAAATAACTACAAAGAACGTAACTCGTCTAGCTTGAAAGGGGAAACCAGATGGCGCTATGGTTGGCCCGCTAGATGGCGCTTCCGTAGGTCAAACGGATATCAAATGCGTTTTTTTAAATAGGAACCCCCACTTTTTATTACATATTCGTGTAGTACGTAAAGAAATATGAATTTTTAGTTGGACCACTTTTTTCGCTTTGTGATAGATGGCGCTGTAATTGTCACATACGCCATTGCGGACGGTATTTGCTTCGTGATACATTACCCTTGTTAAAATGGACCGTTTACCAATTGTGGAATAGGTCGATATCGTGTTGATGTATGACTATTGTGATCAAAATGCCCAACGGGCGTGTGCTATGTATGCTGCTCAGTATCCAGTGTCCGAACCGTTCGCCGGAAAGTTACGTTATTTAGGGAAACAGGAAGTGTTCAGCCACATGTGAAACGTCAACCATGACTTGCAACAAATGATGATGCCCAAGTAGGTGTTTTAGCTGCTATCACGGCTAATCCGCACATCAGTAGCAGACAAATTGCGCGAGAATCGGAAATCTCAAAAACGTCGGTGTTGAGAATGCTACATCAACATCGATTGCACCCGTACCGTATTTCTATGTACCAGGAACTGCATGGGGACGACTTTGAACGTAGTGTACAGTTCTGCCACTGGGCACAAGAGAAATTACGGGACGAGGACAAATTTTTTGCACGCGTTCTAATTAGAGACGAAGCGTCATTCACCAACAGTGGTAACAAAACCGGCATAATGTGCATTATTCGACAACGGAAAATCCACGATGGCTGCGACAAGTGGAACATCAGCGACCTTGGCGGGTTAATGTATGGTGCAGCATTATGGGAGGAAGGATAATTGGTCCCCATTTTATCGATGGCAATGTAAATGGTGCAATGTATGCTGATTTCCTACGTAATGTTCTACCGATGTTACTACAAGATGTTTCACTGCATGACAGAATGGCGATGTACTCCCAACATGATGGACGTCCGGCACATAGCTCGCGTGCTGTTGAAGCGGTACTGAATAGCATATTTCATGACAGATGGATTGGTCGTCGAAGCACCATATCATCACTGTATCTGACGACCCTGATTTCTTTCCATGGGGAAAGTTGAAGGATATTTGCCATCGTGATCCACCGACAACACCTGACAACATGCGTTAGCACATTGTCAATGCATGTGCGAACATTACGGAAGGCGAAGTACCAGCTGTTGAGAGGAATGTCGTTACACGTATTGCCAAATGCATTAAGGTTGACGGACATCATTTTGAGCATTTATTGCATTAATGTGGTATTTACAGGTAATCGCGCTGTAACAGCATGCGTTCTCAGAAATGATAAGTTCACAAAGGTACATGTATCACATTGGAACAACCGAAATAAAATGTTCAAACGTACCTAGGTGCTGTATTTTAATTCAAAAAACCTGTTACCAACTGTTCGTCTAAAATTGTGAGCTATATGTTTGTGACTATCACAGCGCCATATATCACAAAGCGAAAAATGTGGTCCACCTAAAACATTCATATTTCTTTACGTACTACACGAATATGTAATAAAATGGGGGTTGCTATTTAAAAAAAAACGCAGTTGATAACCGTTTGACCTATGGCAGCGCCATCTAGCGGGCCAACCATAGCGCCATCTGGTTTCCCCTTTCAAGCTAGACAAGTTTTGTTCTTTGTAGTTTTTTCGTTTGACGCTTATTTGGTGAGATATTTGGCTCGGTCACGATCAATGAACCACCCTGTATTTTGGCGAAAAATTAATAATCATTTTCAGTCTCAGTGCATTAGATGATGACTTCTTTCAACAAGAGGACATGCTCCACAACACGGAGGTAATGTATTACCCGGCAAAGCGAACCGAAGACTTGGGCAAGGCGGCAAGCAAATAAAGTAGGTATGTTACAAAATATTGCTGTAAATAAAAAAAGCTTTCCTCATAAATTTATTTTTTATGATAAAACGGACCTTAGTTTCGGAATACGCCTCGTACTTGTTTGAGTGCCAGTGCGTCCGTGACCAGAGTAGTTCAGGATGTTATGTGCGAGGAGCAGGTGACGCGTAGCGTGTCGAGCGTGAGCGGCGGCTGGGAGTTGGGGGCTCGCCGGGGGCTCGCTTGCTGCGTCACAAGCCACTGGCTGGACGCCTGCCGCAAGGTAACGGGACGGGCCCTGCCCGCCACGGCGCCAGCTGCCACCGAAACAGGCCGGCTCGCGCCGTGGACTAACGCGGGAGAACGTGTCGCTTGCATCCCAACGTGCTCGCGCATTCCTCTTCCATCAGCTGTTAACACATGTAGGCCGGCTGGATCGTCTGTTCACCCCACTTTTGTCATTCACGTCAGAGTCTACGCAACCCAAGAGACGTAAAGCCAATACAGTGCGAGACCGTCACCAGCTTTGACAGTGGTCTCAGATCGACGAAGACGAGATTCCACAGGTTTCTTTAGATATGCCAGGTCCAGCTGAAACCGATCATTGATGATAACATCCTGTAGAGCTACCAGACTGCCGAGACGCTGGTTGCTCATTTCACCTGGACTTCCAAATAGCCACCGACTTAAATGTATGGTTAATGTCTAGTGATACAGCGCGTCATTTGAGGTGCGTTACGGTGCCGGAGTGTTCTTTACACCATGTAACGTATCCGTGCAGCCCTATAAACATAATTACGTCGTATTAATAAAATTTTCTCGGGCTTCCAGCCGCGTCAAGTGGTTAAAATCCCATGAGTTTTCGACCGAGCTCTCCCCGGTCATTGTCAAGTGGTAAGACTGACTGCTGTGTCGCCGTGGCCGCGTCGTTATATAGCCGCACTGCTGTCTGTGACGTCACTGGTGCTCTGTTCCTCGCCATATGCGGTAATGTTTTCATGCCGCGTCCGTCGCGCCCGTTTTAACATCGCGATAGCCGGATCCCAGGCTGTGCTGAGCTGCGAACCGCCGTCCTTGTTGATGGTGTTTTCAGAGGTTTTTATTTCAATAGCTTCTTTTATGACGCTCTCCCAAAATCCCTTCGCCTTCATAACGCCAGATGTTTCGTCGAATAGAATTCGGTGTCCATCTTCTAAGGCGTGTTCTGCCACGGCTGATTTTTCTGCATAGCGTAGGCGTAAGCACCTCTCGTGTTATGTCCGGGGGTGCTCCACAGTGCGTACTGTTTGGCCGACGTAGTAACAGCCACACTGACATGGTATCTTGTACACTCCAGGCGTTCTGAGCCCTAGATCGTCCTTCACAGGCCTCATGAGCTGACGAATTTTTGCTGGGAGCCTGAATACCGATGAAATGTTATATCTCTTCAGGAGCGCGATAGTCTTTCCCGACACTGTACGACAGAAAGGCAAAATCACAAGTTTCTTGCTTTCTTCTTCGGTGGTGTTCTCTTCTCTGTTGGTGTGTTTCTTGCGTGTCACACCAGATATAGCCTGTGACACCTGTCCGTGGCTGTACCCGTTTTCCCGGAAGACTTTTCGGAGGTCGTTCAGTTCTAGTGGCAGACTTTCTGCGTCTGAGACGACTTTATCACGATGGACGAGGGTATTCAGAACGCCACGTTTTGTGCCGGATGGTGGTGGCTGAGAGCGCGCAGATATCGATCTGTGTGTGTCGGTTTCCTGTAGACACTGTGGCTGAGGTGCCCATTGGTTTTCCTTCGAACGAGGACGTCAAGGCAGGGCAATGCACCACTGTCTCAACTTCCATCATAAACTTGTTGCCGGCCGCGGTGGTCTAGCGGTTCTAGGCGCTCAGTCCGGAACCGCGCGACTGCTACGGTCGCAGGTTCGAATCCTGCCTCGGGCATGGATGTGTGTGATGTCCTTAGGTTAGTTAGGTTTAAGTAGTTCTAAGTTCTAGGGGACTGATGACCACAGATGTTAAGTCCCATAGTGCTCAGAGCCAGAGCCATAAACTTGTTGTGGCCGTGAAAAGTGTCATCGAGGTTACGATAAAAGCATCTTGGCTTAGCTGGAGCCGTGTCCAAGGTGATGTCTTCAAATCTTTCCATAAAAAGGTTGGCTGTGGATGGAGCTAATGGGCTTCCCATAGCCACGCCGTCCAACTGGTCGAAATACTGGCCGCCATGTAGGAAGTACGACGATGTCAACGTGTGCTTAAAGAGTCCTACAATTGTGCAATCAAACAATTGGGAGAGGAGATCTATACAGTCTTTGACCGGTACACGTGTAAACAGGGAGACCACATCAAAACTAACCATTATATCTCCTTGACTAAGACGCAGTTGTATAATTCTGTTGATAAAGTCGTCGGTGTTCTTTATGTGGTGCACACAACGACCCACATGCGGTGCAAGGAGGCTAGCCAGGTGTTTTGCCAATCTATAAGTGGGTGCCCCTATGGTGTTCACATGGGACGAAGAGGAGAATCCGGTTTGTGGATTTTTGGTAGTCCATAAAGCGTAGGTGGTCTATTATTTTATTAATTCATATCACCGCGAAACAATGCATTCATACATCATTACGTCGTGTTAGAGGAGGGAAGAGTCCATGGCATACACATCATGAAGATGTAGGACACATGCGTCATCTTTCCACCGAGAACATCGAAATAAATGCTCTGGTTCATGTCCACGGAAACTCGAATCAGTGGACACAAGTCATGGTACAAAAAACCACTCCCATGACATCACAGAACTTCCTCCGGCCTGAACCACACCCTCCACATAGTGCTGTTCAAACTTCTAATTGGACCACCACTCCACTTGACGCCTCGCATCATATGAAAAGGTACAAAATCGTAACTTGTTGGACAAAACCACATGCCTACAACCAGCTACCATGCAGTTTTTGTGTTGGTTGACTACGCGCCTCCGCGGTGGAGGTCACTAACGCACGCCTATGCGGAGGCGCTCGATCCGGAGGTAAGCGAATTCGAATCATGGTTCAAATGGCTCTGAGCACTATGGGACTTAACATCTGAGGTCATCAGTCCCCTAGAACTTAGAACTACTTAAACCTAACCAACCTAAGGACATCACACACATCCATGCCCGAACCTGCGACCGTAGCGGTCGCACGGTTCCAGACTGAAGCGCCTAGAACCGCTCGGCCCGAATACTGGTGGTAGATGAAATTTTCACTGCCAGTGTTTGGCCGATGAGGGTAGGAGAGGTGGTGGCGTAAAATTTTTGGTCACCAGTCTTTGCTCCAACGTTTCGGATTCAGTCCCAAATCTCCCCGCAGTGTCTGTTAAAGCGAGGCCATGTGACGCTGTTTGTAGTGATCTGTATGTCAGATGCGGACACTAAGCTCAGCGGCCCCCTTCGTGCTCTTCGAAAGGAGTAGGCTACGTTCCGGCGCCGGATTTCACCCTCCTCTTCTCTTATCATCTCCAACTCGAAAATGACTCTATACTACAAACACCCATTACAGTCGTCTACACTTAACAGGTACACTTCCTCACACAGTTCTCATACTTCGTGAAGGAAACGTGCCTGCGTGAGTCAAGGACAGAGAAAATCTTTCCAATTAGGCCCTGTTTCATGTCCACGGAAACTTGAATCAGTGGGCCCCAGCCATTAATGCCATACGACTTTACTTTTTCGTTCTTTAACTAATTGAAAACAAGCTACATTATGTGCCGCTGTGAGCAATGGCCTTTTTGCGAGTTACCTTATTCCGCACGTCCATTACCGTTGAAATGTTCTCTCGGAAACTGATTGAGACATGCGTGCATTCACTGACAACAGCAATTCCTGTGCACAGGATTCGACCCGTTGTCCTCTAGATAAGGCGATTGGCACTGAGTCACTTAGGGAACCTTTTACGGCCACGTATCTTACACTGCGTTACATGGCAGCGAGTGGTACACCATTCCTTGTAGACACATTGGACAGTCCTCACTGATACACCTACAAACTGTGCAACTTCATTCACGGTATGCTCATGGGCACGTCCTTTCTGCCGTTCCATCACGTCTGCAGGTCGACCTGTCTTAGCGCGCTGATTTCATACAACCGACTGGCACATACTCAACTCTTCACTGTCATGACGTATGTCAACGGTCGAGCGTCATATGACTGCAGCATTAGCCAGCTGTCAAGGGGGGTCACTAATTTTTTTTCAGTGTGCTTTAGTTCTTTATTAATGCGAACACTTGTTTCAATTTGTGTAAACGTAGAATGTGCCTATCATCATCTGGCAGCATGGCTGGTGTGCTGTTGAATACTCCCGTAGAGAAATAGATGTGAAGTTTTTTTTATTAAAAATTGTCACGTGAACAAGCAGTTGGATTATCCATTTCCCGGAACTTTCAGTCGTCTTTTTCTTCCAACTTCACATATTAGTCTTAATTGTTTCAGTGCCTTTCCTTTGGCAAGGCCACACGCAGTAACGGCAATTAACAAACGCATCGCCAGTCTGGTCTGGATCCTTTGCTTCACGAAACATCGACGTAACCGCGAAATAGCGGAGCTCGTCTGCTTTTTGAGAATCGAGACGCATCTATGCGGGAATTTGATGATCGAGCGACTTACGTGACGTCATTGCAGAATTGCTCAACAGAGGGGGCATATGTCATTGAGGGAATGCTTGACCAGGGAGAAAAACTGTAGTTAAAGTAACCCAGGTACGAGTAATATCCTTACGGAAACAGTAGAAATCTGAGTGGAGAGTCAGCCAGGGAAAAGAATAGCGTAGAGATCATTATAGTTGAGAACTGTAAAAGGATCAGAGAAGCAAACTGTTGCACAACATTCAGTGATGCATTTTCATTGTCCTCCGATTGCGCCTTAACCATTGTTAAAGAAAGTCGTAAGTGAACCGCAGAATGAGTGGTCGAAGTGAACAACAAGTTTGATTGCATAAGTTTGGATCGTATTTCGGTTCTAAGGTTCGTCAGCACTGATCTCTATAGAGTGGTCTGATGGCGGGCCGGCCTGAATTTGAAGCAAAATATCTGCAGTCACTAATTCCGATTGTTTCATCTGCTTTCTCCAATTTCTTTATTTTTTGTATAGCATGGTCTTAAATATATTTTGTTTTGCGTCTATGATCAGCTGGCTTCTTTGTACAAGACATTATTTGATTATATTGTAAGACCTATACTTGATCGTTAGTTATCACATTCACATTTAAACCAATTTATTAGTAATGAAATTTACTGAAGATTAAAAGCAAGGTAGATACGGAAAAGGTGACAGCAGCTGACTTTCTAGTTGTTTACAGCTAAAGACGTCAAGGTGAAGCGAGGCACGTAACTACACGTTACACTGTTCAGACATCACGAAACGTTGTAAGCCGCACACGTCCATGGGTATAAGCAATCATATAATCACTCTGCATATTCGCACACCTTGCGGCGACTCGTTCTGTTGATGTCTGCTGTTAGCCCAAATCCATGTGTTGCTCGATTTAGTTTTCTGTCAAATTTAATTCACGTCAAGTGAATGATGGAACAGCTCTTCAAAAGATACAGTTCGTGTTCCACAACTCGTTTTCGATTGTAGGGGGTACTGAATAAACTGCATCCAGATATTAAAAAAAAGATTAACGCTACGGTAAAGGGCACGGGGTTTTGTGAGAATTTTATAGCCATTACAGAATAACATGAAGATTGATCGGAACGAATCGGTGTGATTCATAAAGATACATTTGATTTATATGGAAAATTGAATACGCAAAGTGTCCTGATCTAGGGATCTGAGAATCGACGACATGCGAGTGACCACCAGCTGTACTAGATTTACGCTTGCATTCAGAGCATTCTCAAGTAACTTCAACTGGCTGTTCCACACGCCGTTTCACACAGCGGTCCTGCTTTTAAAAAGGGTCGGACTCTCCGCGTAGGAGCACTTTCAGCTACCGTACAGCAGGTTTGTGCAATCCTCCGACCAGAGTCGGCAGGAAACTACGACGATACTGTGCCGTCCTGTAGTCACCAAACTGAAATAAGACATCCGCAGTGCCCTTAAACTGAGTTCAACAGGAAGCGTTTAGCGCGGCCTGTGTCAGGCAGGCTGCTAGAGATAGCGGGTCCCATTTGTCCGGATGAAGGCAAGGTGTCCGGATACGGGGTGCTCTTCCACTGAGGTCGAATATCGTGACAACAGCATAAAAGAATTTTTTGACATTTTAAAACGACGTACGGACTCCCAATTTCCATCGCCAAGAGATTGCAACATACATCTACCCAGAAAGGTAACAGGAGTCAAGTACAGGGAACAAAGGTTTATTCACAACTCGTACAGAAACCAGATTGCAGTTACAAGAGTCGATGAACATAAAGTGAAAGCAGAGTTTGAGAAGGAAATGACACAGGGCTGTAGTCCATGCCCGATGTTACTCGATCTGTATATTGAACAAGCAGGAAAGGAAACCAGCGAATGTTCAAATGTGTGTGAAATCTTATGAGACTTAACTGCTAAGGTCATCAGTCCCTAAGCTTACACACTACTTAACCTAATTTATCCTAAGGACAAACACACACACCCATGCCCGAGGGAAACCAGCGAGAAATTTGAAAACGTTTCAGGGAGAAGAATAAAAACTTTCAGGTTTGTCGATGACACTGTAATTCTGTCAGAGTCGGGTCTTGAAAAGAAGTTAGAAGACGAACATCAATAAAAGTAAGACAAGGGCAATGGAATGTAGGCAAATTAAATCAGACGAAGCTGAGGAAATTAGATTAGAAAGTGGGCCCCTACAAGTAGTAGATGTGTTTTGCTATTTGAGCAGCAAAATGGCTGATGATTGCGGAAGGAGAGAGGTATATAAAATGTAGATTGGAAATGGCTAGAAAAGCGTTTGTGAAAAAGTGACGTTTGCTAACACATAATATAAATTTAAAAGTTAAGAAATCTTTTTTTTGAAGGTAGTTGTCTGGAATGTAGCCTCATACGGAAGTGAAACGTGAATGGTAAACGGTATAGGCGAGAAGAGAACAGAAGCTTTTGAAATCTGCCTGTACACAAGAATGCTGAAGATTAGGTGAGTAGATCAGTAATTACTGAGGAGGTACTGAATCGAACGGAGAAAAAATGGTAACTTTACTAAAATAAGGGATCGGCTGACAGGACACGCCCTGTCACTTTGGTAATAGAGGGAAGTGGGGAGGGGGAAGGGGGGTGGGGTAAAAACTGTAGAGGGAGACCAAGGGATGAGTGCAGCAAGCAGGTTAAAATAAACGTAGGGTGCACAAGGTATGTAGGGTTGAAGAGGCTCGTAGAGGATAGACTAGTGTCAAGAGCTGCAACAAAGCTGTCATAGAATTGAAGACCACAACAAGAAGAAATTGGAACATCTGTTAACGCCACAAGTTACGCTAATGGAGGAGCAGCAGAATTTAATTTACGAACGAGACTAGGCACCACAACACTGGCCTACAAATAAACCGCTTATTGCAGAAAGGAAAACAGTCCGAAATTTATAAGTTTAATTTTTTTGCCGCTTATGATTCTGAATCATTATATTGTTTACCGTAGAAAGGGAACATATTTGCACAATAACGCGGGTCTGACAACCCCTTTAATTTATTGCAGATAGGGAACTAGTCTAGGACATGTTGCCTTTTTGCAGCAAACGGAGAAAATGTCCATCGCCGAACTTCTGGTGTATAAGTTTAGAGCCTAAAGGAATTACACCTCCCTCAAATGAATCACTGCCAAATGTGCGAAGGGGCCTAAACAAAATATTGGAATCTGTTTTGATTTCATGGGCAACATCTCTCTATGTCCATTCCTCTTCAGGGCACCTACTACTTCAGACAACATACCGTGAATGTTTTCGGTGTGCATAAACTAGCTTCACGGGAAATGACTGTTTTTATCTAAAATGAAGGTGACGGAGGAAAGGGCCCAAATTAACTGTGTACCATGTTGTACTGGTACATCCAAAATAATGTCGACAAGGAGGTAAGAATGTTGTACATGTTAGGGGACAATTGTACAGGCCAGAACAAAAAATAATACTCTGGTTAGGATAATGATAGCGCTTTGTGAGATCAAGATAGACGTTGGCAGCACAGCAGATATAGGAGATGTGGAAAAGCGATGGGGCGACCCTGCCTCAGAGGGAACGTAAGAAGTTAAGTGTCCGTCAACTTCACAGTCATTAAACGACCTCCATCTGTAGAGGAACTACCCCAGAATTCGCCCGATGTGAGTTAGAATCTTGGAAGCAAACTGAATCAGCAGAGCCGGATGTGGATTTGTGCTAAAATTCTCCTAAACCATCCTCGGCTATCCTAGGAAGGCAGCTTAATACGTGAAGTCCAGACCTCAACAGAGTAAGTCGCCGCAAGGTGTGCGAATACATAAACCGGTCATGTGATAGTTAACGCTGATTCACGTGGCTGACTACCATGTGTCGTGGTGTTGTTTGGACAGAGTTACATGCCTCGGTTCACAGTAACTTCGTTAGTTGTAAACAACTATAACGTCAGTTGCCATCATCTTTTGCTCATCTATGTTGCTTTAACTCATCAATAAATTTGGTCACTAATAAACTGATTGAAGTCTGATTGTCGTAACCATTGATCAAGCATAGGTCTTACAATCTGATCAGCTAATGTCTCATACAAGGAAATCGTCTAGTCAGTGATGTAAAGAACAAGCCATGCAAAAAATAAATAAATTGGAAAAATCAAATAAAACCACCGGAATTGTGATTGCTTTAGTCTACAGATGGTAGATGGTGCAGTTTATTTTGCTTCACACTGAGACCGCCCCGCACCAGTCCACTCCAGATATGAGTGCTGACGAAGCTTAAAACCGAAATGCGATCCAAATTCATCCAGTCAGACTTGTTATTAACATGCGTCTATTCGTTCTGCTGTTGACGCTTGACTTTCTCTAACAATGGCTGATTGTGAGACTCGATCAGAGGACAAGGGAATTACGTCACAGGGTGCTGCACAACAGTTTACTCTGCTGTACCATCTGAGAGCGTGCTGAAAAAGATTGCCTCCGAATTTATCATGATAAAATTCTTAAAGGTTTTAAAATGAAACAAACGTTATTAAAGTTCTGAATCTTTATCCTTCATGTCTACATATTTGCAGCTATCTGCCGCTAGAGGGCTCAGAATTGTAGCGTATAACATGTCGGTATGAAACGTAACTATGCCGGTCTGTGAGAAACAGTGTGGTGTAATTGAGTTTCTAACGGCAAAAGAGTTCGTCCAGATATGGAACATCGATTCCTTCACCAAGGCAATACCATGTCACACACGATCGGTGCAACACCTGCAACAATCTGGCGCCTTGGGTTCAGTGTCATCGATCATCCTCCATACAGTCCCGACTTGGCGCCATCCGATTTTCACCTGTTTCCAAACACTTTAATGCCTTCAAGAACTGCACTTTGATAGTGATATCGTGGCTCCGTCAACAAAGTCAAAATTTCTACAGTGACGGTATCAACAAGCTGGCCTCTCGTTGGAGAAATGCATTCGTCACCAGGGTAATTGTCTTGAGAAATAAGTACGCAGACATGAAGAATAAAGATGTAGAATGTTAATAACGTTTGTTTTATTTAAAAGTTTTAAGCGTTTTCACATAAAAAAAATAGGAGGTATAATTTTCAGCATGCCCTCATATAATTACTTGTACGCTAAAAGCAAAGAGAGAATATTTATTTGTTATCGTTGGATATGAAATGTGCGGCAACGTGCTGTACCACAAGGGACAAGTAGCAGAATCAGAAATGACATTCATCAGATCGGTAACAAGTTACGAACTGAGCAGAAATGCCTACGTAAGTGCAGAAATAGGTTGTTGTATATGCAACAGAAAAGAGGGTGCAGTATGAAACGAAATGGAAAGAACAGCTAGCGCGCAACAAATACTGTACAGCAACCTCTCATGTAGAAAGGCAGGGGGTGAAAGTGAGAATTTATTTCGATTTTGTTACTGTTTACCCAAAAGCTTATACGGTGTGCACTAATTATTCCTTAATCCTAGGTCGGGACCCCCAAACAGAGCTTCTTGTATCGGAGATAACCGGTTCCTAATGCCGGTGACGGGCGGAAAATTCCACCGTGGGTGTTTGGATACCAGAGCAGGAATCTTGACGGCGAACGGTTCCCATTCGTAGTACTGCGGGGTGACGTCCTTGATCAAACCCAAAACATTCCGAAAGTGGATAATCCACGTCTCAAGGCAGAGTAATTTAGCTAAGCGACTGCCCAGAAATATTTCATCGATGTTAGACAAAGGGCTAGCAACATGTGTCGGCCATCCCACTGCTTTCACTTCTATACTTACTGATTACATACAAACATTATGCTGAACACATTTCCTTCATTTAACATTACATACCATAGACGGTGGCAAAGTAGCATAAAAGAAACTTAATATCGGCAATTGAATGGAACGAAATTGTGTCTGGAAAGCAACCACTGTGATAGAAATGGTCCTTGTTACGAGATTTCCATCTTAATTTTTTTTATAAAATTTCGAGTGACTATTACGTCATAAATCATGAATACCAATGAGTCTAATTTTGGAGCCAGTCGCCACAGGCGTGGTGCAAGTCCGTCAAGGTCGTTCGGACTGGGTCCTTGGTGGCTCCGTAGCCGAACGTCGAGGACGCAGTCTGTGTTCTTGACGAAAACTGTAACTTTAACCATTTTTACACAAAATTGTTGACAGAAAACTGTTTTCAAGAACCGCCTGTACCCGAAGGGAATGCAATGGCATTCAATTTCATATGTCTTTACTCCAGGTCAAACGCTGTAATACCTTGTAATGCGTTACATAATGCCACATTCCTCATTCCTTGTTATTAGCAACTAGATATTAAAATATTATATGTGTGGCTTATGACGATGATGATGACACATTATTATTACTAATATTCAACCTATTTAACAATTATTGTTGCAATGTAGCGAAATGTTAACACTCCTGCTACATAAACATTTTTTTTTCAAAAAGATAATATCGATGTGTGTGTGTTTACTTTTCAATTAATTAATTTAAAATACATTAACCATCATATAAAAATAATTTACCTGTAAATGTTCAGCATGTAGCCATATTTTCGTTAAAAAATATTTAATTTTTGTAAAATACTTCCCACAATCCTCATTACAGCGGTATACAAGTAACATGATAAATGGCATATGAAAATAATTAGATAATGTGGCAATGTTACGATGCTCTCTTGGGATAAGATAATAAAGTAAAATAAAATAATTACTATTCTAGTCACGAAATTATGTCTCCTTTTATTGATTCTCTGATGTGCGTCTATTCTCATTATCAATTGTTTTATTTTCGTTTATTTCAACCAATTCATGTAGCACATATAAGCAGTTTCCATTGAACGGAAGTTGCATTATTCGAAACACTGCAAATTTATGCCCAACGTAGGACCCAGATGTAACGAAACTGAAAGTGTCTTAAAAGTAAGGATTTCTTCTACTCAGAGATTGGTTTAAATTTCATTGTGCCTATTGCAGATGTATACCCTTACTTCCCTCCGAACTCAGTTCCGTGTTACATAACTAGTTGCAGCGTCTCAACTAGCAAACGTGGAATCTCACCCCCGTTCAATTTCACTTTCCTCGCATTCACAAAGAAATGCTACATGTGAAAGGCGTATTAACTGACGGAGAAATAACCATAAGATTATCCGTGGTACAAACGTCAAATTTCTGGATTTGCATTTTGATAACCACATGTCGTATAGAGCTTATATAATCTTGTAATATTACAGAATGTGAAGCTCTACTATAGCTCCATGGCGATACATGAGAATGACGGAAGTTAAAGCTTGAAATATTTCGGGTTTTATTACTTGTAAGTCGTAGACATTCGATATCCATTCTAAACGAGAATGGGATGCACCTTTTAAAGGCTCGGAGAAATGCCTCGGGACGCCCATAACCTAAAATTACCGCGAACCAATTTTGTAGCTACAAACGATGGAATAGAACTCGGAAAAAACGAGCGTACAGCGCACAGGAAACGACAGTGTCGTAACGAGTTTTTGACTGCGTATCAAAGTATCTCCAAAACGTTTTTGTTTTGGAACAAGAACTCGAGATCTAAGAAAAATATCACCAATGAAGGAAGAAATAAGTGCATTGTTGTTCTCTATGTTTACTCATAAAATACACAAAACTGAGAGCTCAATCAAGATGAGACGGAACAGAGAAAACGGTAATAAAAACGATTTGCAGGTGCCTCACATTTATTTTCTGCGTGAATTCTGTATGGTGCTGGAAGACGTCGCATTGTAAACCGATGTGCTGCAGGTAACGAGAGGTGAAAACTCGCGCAGTATATCGTTCAAGCCGTAATTTGCTTATTTAGTCAAGCTTTATTGGTTGTTACTTTTTCGTGCTAAGTCAATGCCTGCGTTTTTATACGCTATAGAAATTGCAATATTTATTTATGAACATTGTTACATATATTTTAGAATTAGTGATAATTGTAGGAATAATGAAATAACAGCGCTTATGAATCACTGTTCCCAGTGCGAAGGTCCTCTATAGTACAAGAATTATACACTACAAAAAGGTAAAGGAAATACGACAAATGACTGATCGCAAATAACTGGCCAATTTAAATTTTACGTAACAGTTGGAAGTGTTTCAGATACTCCATTATGTTGGAGATAAAGTCTCAAAATGATTGTACATTTAAAATAATGATAATGATACAGTGCAGTGTAAATTAAAGAGAAAACACGGGAAATTTTCGTACTCCATGAATATGGATCACTGTAATGTGAAATGATTACTAAGAAACTGTGAATAGTACACAAAAAATTAAAGATATAAAAGTCATAAAAATGCTTTACATGCAGCATCGTATGTATTTACATGACATCTTGTTCAAAGATGTCATAAGCTCTCTGTTTCTCAAGGACTAACTGGAGAGCAGAGAATAACAGTATCTTGCGAATGCTGTTTGAGTGCAGATTGAGTATAAATTATTTTGGAAATGCAGTGCATGAAACATCAGTTGCCGAATATTGGCAAGTATTGTGTTTCTTTCCATAATGCAGAAGGAGACACCACATACTGTTAAACTGAATGTTCATCTGCTTGAAACTCTGAAGACTTTATCATTTCCGAAATAATTCTTGACAAAGGAACGCTTGGCCCCGTTTTGTTCTTTTGCCTTGTCACCCCAGAAAATGATGGTATGTTTCACTTTCCAATCAAGAAATAACACTCGATTTTCCGAAAAGTAGTTCATTGTACTTAATGCGTGTAGAATCGTTTTACTACAGAATCGCTCATTATTGCAGCTCTTTATCCGAATCTTAATTGTCTGAGGTACCTATATTCATGAGTCTGCTTTGATATTGCAGTTTCTGTGGCGTGTTACATCAACTTGCAGTCGTACAATTCCTTTGTATTCTACTATTAAAGGTGTGTCTGAAAAGTAACGGCTATTCGGTTAGGAAAGATCACACAAGATGCAGACAAAACATTTGTTAGAAAATCCCAGATATACAACTTTTAATTTTTCTACACAGTCACCATTATAATTCCAGTAATTTTGGTTGCTTTAGACAAACCTTCTTAAGCCTTCTGCGTGCTATTCAGCACTACGGTATTTCACAAAGTCCAGAATCGAAGCCTCCTGACCTTCACTATATTCAAAACATTAGCGGGCAAGTCATTTCATGCGGTGTTAGAAGAGTGACAGTTATCCAAAGCATCATCGGAGAGCGACGTAATTCCGAACGTTTTCCTATGATAATTGGTGCAAGAGGAAAATCGGTATACTGAAGAAAATCAAAGGTTTTCGAAGCATTTATCTGTGTTTGCCGACTTTTCTTAACAAGTGTGTACTTGGATAAATCACGCAGTACACAGAGACCCAGCACGGACGAACTAGTTTATCTTCTCGCCCATGAATGATCTGTGTATGCTACTCCGCAAACCGATCACTGCAGACGGCGACATTTTCTGGGCACTGTGGCGTTATGTCTTTGGGGCGCGTTTGGTGGACAACTGGCAGTTGTGGAGCCAAGGAACAATATTTTTTAAATATACCAATTTACAGATATTTCAGCTAACTTACAGAGAAAAAAATTTCATAAAAACTAAGTGTCTAGATAGCGTCATGGAATACTATAAATTTGCGAAAGATGATTAGCAAAGAACAATTTTCAATTCTTTCCAGACGGCTTGTCCATGCGGATGCGCTTGTGGGCTGCCAGGTGGCGTGCAGAACATTCCACCCGCAAAAAGGCGCATATTCGCAGACTGACCAAACTTGGCAGCGAGCAACAAGTCCGACAGCATTCGAGATTGCACACGTAAATCTGACAACCACAGGAAATTGAATAAAGAAGATCCTCCACTAAGAAAATAACAGAAAGACTAACTTTCCCGAACGGCAGCGGAAGCGACTGATAGCAATTTTCCAATTTACTCACTCGCACAACCTTATCCTCCGGACCTTTGTTGACAAACCTAGTGCCAAGCGAAATACTACTAATGGCGAGTGCAAAAAATTGTTCAAATGGCTCTGAGCACTATGGGACTTAACATCTGAGGTCATCAGTGCCCTAGAACTTAGAACTAACTAAACCTAACTAACCTAAGGACATCACACACATCAATGCCCGAAGCAGGATTCGAACCTGCGACAGTAGCAGTCGCACGGTTCCAGACTGAAGCGCCTAGAACCGCTCGGCCACACCGGCCGGCGCAATGGTGAGTGCACCCTTAGATTTTATGTCGGGTAAATTATGACGTTGTCAAAGGTGTGAGAGTTCTGTTACAGTTGTTAAGTGCACGACATACGAACTTCTAAAATTTTCGGACGAATGCTTTTAATACATATGTTTTTTTTCTGAACTGTTATTTATTGCAAGTTATGCTAAAGCGATGTGGTTCAAATGGTTCAATTGCCTCTGAGCACTATGGGACTGAACGTCAGAGGTCATCAGTCCCCTAGAACTTAGAACTACTTAAACCTAACTAACCTAAGGACATCACACACATCCATGCCCGAGGCAGGATTCGAACCTGCGACCGTAGCGGTGGCGCGGTTCCAGACTGTAGCGCCTAGAACCGCTCGGCCACTCCGGCCGGCAAAGCGATGTGCTAAGCACCAATATAAACAAGTTATTATTTACATATTACACTTTTTTATAATTTGTTTTTTATTATTATTGCAGTCCTAGGCTCGACGGTGACAGCAAGCTATGTTTCGGGGATGGAAGACAGAGCTCTTGGATCGGCGCCTGGTAACTGGTACACTTTTCTCGGAAGAACAACACTGTGACGTTGTAAGAAGCGGAACGTGGTAGGTGGCGGACTCACTCACCTATGGAGAGCGCGATCAAGTGCTTGTCGGGGTTGGGCTGTATGGCCAGCTCCTCGACGATCTTGCGCAGTGGGTTGTGCGTCCTGCGCGCCACGCAGGAGGCGGGCACGCACGCCCAGCCGCCTCGCTGCGGCTGCTGCTGCGGCTGCTGTGGCTCCATGGCACACGGGCTGTGGCGGGCGGCTCTCCGGGCGGCCGCTTATATCGCGGGCAGCCGCCTCAGCCGGCAGCGGCCGGCCCAGCCCAGCCTCGCTGCGCCGCCTCCGGGCCCCGCGACGCCGCACCGTCGCAGCCACCACGAGCGCTGCCGACCACACGCGCACCTCAGCCCTTTCCTCAAAATACGGACATTTACACAGCTGGCAATCAAAAGTGAAACACCGTTCAACAACTAACGTCAAATGTACACGAAGTGGTCTGCTTGTTTGGGTACGCACGTGATTAGCATTTCAGCGCAGCCGCACTAACGAGAAGAACACTGCAAGTGCCAGAACGCGATTTCCCAGAAACTTCGCGCAGTGAAAGAGGGGTCAAAATAAGCGATTATGTGTATCGGCTTATCCGTAGGCCGGCAGGAGTGGCCGAGCGGTTCTAGGCCCTTCAGTCTGGAACAACGCGACCGCTACCGTCGCTGGTTCGAATCCTGCCTCGGGCATGGATGTGTGTGATGTCCTTAGGTTAGTTAGGTTTAAGTAGTTCTAAGTTCTAGGGGACTGATGACCTCAGATGTTAAGTCCCGTAGTGCTCAGAGCCATTTGAACCATTTTTTGAGGTTATCCGTAGACTCGATTGTTTTTGGCGAAAACAAGATCACAGTTTTCGGTTTATTTTATGTGCCTTTCGGCTAGTAAACAGTCCAACCGAAGCGGTGGCGTAGCGTCTGACGTCGCGGCTTCACCTGATTATTATTTTTTCTCTGTTTTTCATTTATCGACTCCTGACCGTAGAAGATTAGTACACGAATATCTTCCAGTGTATATTGAAATAATGTAGTCCCAATTCACTTATTAACTATAAGTATGATGAATGAATTGAGAAAAAAAGAAACAATAAATGAATGAAAAACTAAAAATTCCTGGCAGATTAAAACTGTGTGCCGGACCGAGACTCGAACTCAGGACCTTTGCCTTTCGCGGGCAAGTGCTCTACTGGAAGAAGCACAGATGTGAGCACGGGGTGTGAGTCTTGCTTGGGTAGCTCAGATGGTAGAGCACTTGCCCGCGAAAGGCAAAGGTCCCGAGTTCGATTCTCGATCCGGCACGCAGTTTTAATCTGCCAGGAAGTTTCATATCAGCGCACACTCCGCTGCAGAGTGAAAATCTCATTCTGGAATGAAAAACTATTTGAAATTGTTTTCGGTGAAATTCCTGTAGTGTATCTTGATTCATAATCCACTGCGAGCGCTAGTTTTCGGAAATGTTATCCGTTATGCGTGGTTTGGCTCGATGTTATTGGTAACGCGCGAAACCTTCAGCAAAGTTAACGACGTTTATTCCCCGAGTGAACGTCATGCCAAGAACGTCGCTGTGGCAAACCTGCATTCGCGTCCTGATAATGTCGTGTGGAACCAGTATCATCCAAGGAAATAGAGAATAAACAGAACAATGAAATACAAGAATTAAGAACTGATATAACAATAAAATATAAGAATATGAGAATTTAAAAAGATTGTAACTTCTGAAAATACCGTACACGCTAGTACTATATAATAAATGTTTGACACTAGTTATGACACCCAGTTATAATTTACAATTAATATAACGCCAGTTGCATCTCTTAATTTGATGAGAAACATTTGTGTAGTAACCTTCTAGGGACATGGGTAGACAAATGAAAAAAAAAATAATAATAAAACCAGCAATCGAGTTTAGAATACGGGACGCAAGAGTGAGACAAACAGCGGCACTACCCACTATTCCACCATTTGGGCTGGGCTTGTCACTCACTAAAGGGCATCTACATTACATCGAAAACTTTGACGATCGTCTTCGAAGAAACGGTCGAGCATCTACGGATAAGCCGGGATACGTTTTCGTTTATTTTAGCTTCACTTCCAAGTTTCTGTGAAATCGGGTTATCGCACTTGCCGTGTTCGTCATGGACAGTGCGGCTGGTCCCGCGCGGAGGTTCAAGTCCTCCCTCTGGCATGGGTGTGTGTGTTTGTATTTAGGATAATTTAGGTTAAGTAGTGTGTAAAAAAAATGGTTCAAATGGCTCTGAGCACTATGGGACTCAACTGCTGTGGTTATCAGTCCCCTAGAACTTAGAACTACCCAAACCTAACTAACCTAAGGACATCACACACATCCATGCCCGAGGCAGGATTCGAACCTGCGACCGTAGCAGTCGCACGGTTCCGGACTGCGCGCCTAGAACCGCGAGACCACCGCGGCCGGCTAAGTAGTGTGTAAGCTTAGAGCCTGATGACCTTAGCAGTTAAGTCCCATAACATTTCACACACATTTGAACATTTTTTAACTTGCCTAGTTCTCCTCGTAAATAGGAGTAACACCATCTACATTCTGTATGTAAGAAGAGATTTTGTGGCACGTTTCTCATTCGCAGATCGCATTTGAATGTTGATTGTTTGTGACAACATCGCAACATAATATGTTCCAGAACGCTGCGCGTAAAAACGACATTTTTCTGGGGGTCATAAGTCGGATCCTATTAGTTGTAGAAAATTAGGTTCAAGTGTTTTGGGTAGCCTTTGGGTTAGGGACCATTTGTATACCCAACAGAACGATCGTCTTACTGTAACTATCCTCTAGATTAGACAAATGGATCAAATCGCTTGATTCTTTTTGCCTTATATGTGCTCTGTGGTTCACATCAAGGGACTTATGGAGGCACCATTTAATTCACGGGCGGTTCCTGAGAAAACCCGAAAAACTTGGTTTTTGGGTAACAAAACAGAGACGCGCATTCCAAGAAGGCTATGCACAGAAAATAACTGAAATTCTTACGATATATTCCCAAGGTCCAGATGTCGAATAACCTTGAAGATTTTCTTGATGTCTTTATCCGTTTCCGAGATACAAAGGTTAAAAGTTACCCTACTTGTACACACAAAATACGGTGTGAGGCGGAAACCTAGTACATAAAGTGACGTATCACTCAGAAATATGCTGTAAAGTGTCTGCTTTATTATCAGAAGGGTTTTGGAAATCCGAAGTTGTATTATTGCAGCACATGAAAAATTTTCCTGTACGTAAAATCCGGTCTGAGATGTAAAATTTTTTCTGCGTTATTTCAATTTCACATAAGTAAACTACCAAAATTTTACTGACCCACCAAATTCTTTTCATGAGGGAGCCAGCAGTAAAATGCTACTACCGGAGCAGAAAGAAGGCAGATTACATGTCAGGAGACAGAGCTCATAATGCCACGCTGTGAAACACTTCCTCTTGAAGATATTCATTCACGATACGAATACACAGTACGTATATTTGTATTAAGAATGAAGACAGCTGCGATGACCAACTAGATCGTATCATTGGCGAGACAGCATTTGACGGCGAAATACGACAGAGGATCACTGAAAGACCGAAGGCAACTCAAACATCCATACACCGCTCTAAGTGCCACATCGTGCATTCATTGTCTATCGCTCATGTCGGCAGATCACAGACCATGTCGCTGTTGGATAAACCAAATTTGAAGAATTATTGTGGAGAGGACAATAGGCGTGTCCTAGCAGAACATGCAGTGCGCACTAAAAGATTTTTGTGATCGATCAGAGAGATATAATTTTGTTGCAGGAGAGGAGTCTCAAGTGGTTGTACCGCAACATGGCGCCATCTCCATATGCAGCTTGTTCTTCTGTCTTGAATTAGACGATCGGATGCAAAAATTTCGGTCGAACATGAAAATGTGATGCATAATAAGTCCCCAAGAGAACAGACATCAAAGTTCTTCGGGTCTTTAGTAGAGCCCATAATGCTGTTTTTGAAATGATGAATGTACCACTCTGAAATCACTAATTGAATAAATTATTACGAGATTAAAGATTGCACCAAGGAGTAAGCGCGTGACTTTAATAACAACACGGCTTGTCTTTACCCCTAAAAATTTAGTTCCTTACGCATTAATAGTTACTTGTCTGTTACATGAGATCCACACAGAATGTTTAACAGAAATTCTTGTATTCTTATAAACGCTATCCAGTTTGTTTGTGCAAACCAAGTACTACATACCTGCGTTGTGGTATTTTTTACGAGAGCGTGGTGAAAAGTAATGCCTCCGAATGTTTTATGTGAAAACTCTTAAAAATTTTAAATAAAATAAACGTTATTAACAGCCAGCATCTCTATTCTTCATGTCTACGTATCTGCAGACCTCTGCCGCTAGAGGGCTCCGAATTGTAGCTTGCAACACGGCGGTGTGTGAACGTAACTATGTCGGTGCGTGAGAAACAGCGTACTGTAATCGAGTTTCGAGTTCGAAGAGTTCGTCCACACAGGGACACCCGCTCCCTCAGCATGACGATGCCAGACCACACACGAGCGCTGCGACATCTGCAACAATTCGACGCAGTGGTTCACTGTCATAGATCACCCTCGATTTGGCGCAATCCGATTGTCATCTGTTTCTAAAACTCAAAAAACACTTTCGAGGACTTCACTTGGACGAAGCGGTGCAATCACAGGTAAGGTTGTGGCTCCGGCAACACAGCAAACATTCTACAGTGACGGCATCAACAAAACGATCTTTCGTCGCGAGAAATGTGTTCGTCGCCAGGATGAATATTTTGAGAAATAAATATGTAGACATGAAGAACAAAGATGAAGAATGTTAACAATGTCTGTTTTATTTAAAAAGCTTTAAGAGTTTCACATAAAAAATTCGGAGGCATTACTTTTCAGCACGCCCTCGTATTTCCTGAAACCGTAGTCAATGATATCAGTATAACGGATATTTCAGAAAGATACTGGATAACTTGAATATATTGTAGAGAACTCCTGGAGAAACAAAGCCAGCCGCTGTGGCCGAGCGGTTCTAGGCGTTTCAGTCCGGAACCGCGCTGCTGCTACGGTCGCAGGTTCGAATCCTGCCTCAGGCATGGATGTGTGTGATGTCCTTAGGTTAGTTAGGTTTAAGTAGTTCTAAGTTCTAGCGGACTGATGACCTCAGATATTAAGTCCCATAGTGCTTAGAGCCATTTGAACCATTTGAGAAACACATTAAGAGCAAAACTCCACACCCGGAAACCTCGCCCATTGACATCACAGAACAAGGAAAACAGTATCTATCGCCTGCCAGTTCGGCAGCCAAGCAGCGCTTGCCACCATCTTCGGTAAAGAATACAACGTCCTTCAGTCGAGTCACAAAGGCTAAAAAACAAAATTAAAAAAGAAAACCACCTATTAAAAAAATCTGAAGGTAAGGAAACATAAATAGAAGCTTAAAATGGTATGGACCATAAATTACTTACCGCTGTCTTCAAAACACATAAAAATCAAATTTGAAGTAGTGTGCATTGTTATTCGTACTAATGCTAAACGAAAACAAGCAGAACTACAAGAGTGCCTGAAGTTCCGCAGTAAGCTTGACTTCCTCGTATCTTCCACTGACACATTTATTGGAAGATGCCCTACGTAGAGAGATTGTCTTCACACGCTGCAATAATTGTGGTGCCAACTAGGTTTTCTCCTGGCTCCACTAGGGTTTCACAAACCGCACTCTTCAAATATCATCGGAAATACAGTCCGGATTAAGTCCCCACATTTTCGATACTTCTTAGAGTTGTTGGAAAAGATATCCGGACATGGATTCCTATTTCCAATTTGCTCGTCAAAAATTTCATACAGCTCCCTCCTGTCTCGCTGTTGATCCTTCGTTGCTTGTTTTGGTAAGTAGGATGAAAGAATGGTCGTACAAACTTATATTCAGACAAAATTACCATTCGTGCACTTCATTACCGTAGAAAATATTATAAGCTAATATGTAATCAAGGAGGTGCGTATGGATTATCTTTGCAGTTTGTTCGAAGAATATCCTACTAATAAATCGCATTAACTACCCAGGAAAGCAAGTATTCATCAGAAGAATAAAAACAGACTGGGACGTTTCAAGTGCCTCCAGGAACTGTGACAGGAGCGTTCTTGCCCTCAGTGCAGGTGACTGAGCCTACGGGCAGTGTGAGCAACACATTTTGATTGCTGGCGACATAGTAGTGAACAGGGGAATCCCATATAGTGTTGAGAAATTCAAAGAGATTTAAGACGAAATGACCAAACATAGGAATGGATACAAGCTTTTATTAAGTATGTGTAAATTAACACTAATCAGCCGTAGGATACAATCACTTTAATTAAATACCCAGGACTCATGCCGAGAAGTGAAACGAAGTGAGACGAAAATAGAAAAGCAGTTGTGGAGAAGGCTATTGAAATACTTAGGCTTATTGGGAGGATTCTGAGAAGTACAACGCAGCTACGAGGAAGACAGTTCAAGTATTTTATGGGAACTGTTCGTGAACACTGAGGTAGGTGGGACATTTACCAGATCGTATTTGAGGAGGAGAGTCAGAGATGTACTGCAACAGATGTACTAATCATGATGAAGGTGTTACGAAGAGGCTGAGAAACGTAACACAGAGGTCTTTGAAAGAAATACCAAGTCGGTTTAAGTTTAGAGAAGCAGTTTTCGAGAAAAAATCTGCTGCCTCCTTTCACGTAGCTGCAAAGAATCAGCTAGATACTGTTTACGGCTTATGAAGAAAAAGGCCCGTCGACAATGCGTAAGACGAAGCTCTGGCTTGAGATGGACAAGGGCGGGAAAAGAAATTGGCCGTGTCGTTCTAAAAGAAACCATCTCGGCATTGGTCTTAAGCTTTCCCTCTGAATACTAGTTCAGCACCTTATCTACTGCATCGCCTCCGCTGATTTTAGCGCTTTTGTGGAGATTTCAGGTATTAGCGCCGAAGTCCTGTTTTAGATCTTCAACCTCTCCACAGTGTCTTACTGTGTGAAAGCAAGCAGTATTGTTGACACTGCTCTGTCTGTCGAACGGGAACTTTAAGCCCGGCGCTCGCATTGGTCCACCCGAGTGTAAGCGGTTACTTACAGCGTCTAGTATAACATCATTCTTCACGTCACATTAGCGAGTGGAACGGGAGAATGAGGAACAAATAACGGTACCAGTATCCTCCCCTAAGCATTCCGCAGATATGTAGATTTATTTATTTATCCAAGGCCCCATAAAACACTGAAACACGATCTAATGCTAAAACTACAATCTAATATTAATGACACAGAGAATTCCACACCTCGTGCGTCCAGCGTTTACCAGCCAGAACGTCAGGGTCATTCGCTACAAACAAGTCTCCCATATCACAAAGGTTCCCAAAAGGTTACTCCAAATCAAAAAGTGTTCAGAGTGCTGCATGTCCCACAGTCACAAATCTCATTATCGTTGATAGCCTTCTTCCAGCATTAGTCTTGCACCTTGTCACCTCTGTTCTCAATCTGTTGAGGGTCTTCCGAGTCCAGTATTGGTGATGGTACCTGATAGGAGCATGTCTTTTGCCGTTCATAATTCTCCAGGGGGACTTTGTTTTCCACAACTCACTTCGTCGGGCTCTGCTGAAGTTGGAATTGGTGCTGTTGTAAGGAAGTAACTTTTTCTGGGTTTCACTCGTGATGGATAAGCATGACTTCCAAACAATGGCTGCTTTGAATATGTTTCTTGCTTCTTCTTTTCACTCTCTGCTGCTCCCTGTTTTCTTGCATGTGGTGGTGCTGCTCTCTTGAGTGAAAAGATCTTACTGACTCTAGCTGATCTTAGGCACCCCGTGACTACGCGACCTGTCCCATCGACTTGATTGGCAGGTGCAGAGTTCCTCCAGAGTGTAGGGGTGCGCGGAGAACACTGGGCTGGGCTGCGCTCCCCATGTTGTGTTTGTCAGTTTGCGGACGAGATTGTTCCTGGTGCATACCTTCTGTCTGGTGTCTATACAATGTTCTTGGCAAGTTAAGGCACGACGCTGTTTTAATCTTAGGTGTCAGGGGTGAACACGAATTTTCCGTCCTTTCTTCTTGCCTACATATTGCGTAGATGGAATGTACATATATTAATTTCTTTCGGACTGCTTTTCAAATGGTTGTGATCATAGTAGATAGCAAGTTCTTCGAGAACAGATGTTAGCTTGTATTCTGATTCTTCCGATGTCTTTCGTTGGGCAGCGACAGCTTGGCATCTGCATAGATGAAGGCTCCGCTTCCAGTGGTGAGTGGCTGATCATCAGTATACATGTTGTTAATATCGGCGCAGCAGACTCCCTTAGCACAGGCCATTTTTCTGCATTCTCCATCGACTCTTATTGTCATTTAGAGAGACAAAAAACCGTCTGTTCTGCGGCAGACTCTGAATAAACTGGTCAGTCGGTAGTCCTTAGTTGTTGTATACACCTTCTTTATTACTTTTTTTAAAATAATTCTTGGCCACACAAGCAGCAGTAAGATCGATAAAGGAAACTCCTCCAATCTGTATTCTTCAATACCCTTCCTCGACGTGATGGGTTAAATTAACTAAACGTAGATGTAATATGTCTGTAAGATAGGAACTTGGCTGCGTCAGAAGCAGAAGTATTAATTAATTATTTGTATTTTTCTGTTACCAGTCTCATTTATTTATTTTACGTTTAATTTGACACATGCTTTTCGAACATGTTTTGCTCATCATCAAGCGTTTGTGCATTCTGATGTTACTTAAAGATAAAATGTTTTAGTCTAAAATAACCTAGAATTGTTTTGTTCTGCGAGGACAGTGAGTGGCCAGAAATGGATATCCATTGGTGTCTTCCGCTGATGTGAAGCTGTGCCTCGTTGTTGTGGTTTATACCATAGCGGTTTTGGCTTCATACGATTCCAAAACTTAGCCAGTATGGCTACAATTACGGCAGAAGAGTCCTCTAAAAGACTTTTTGTTGTCATATTTTGCTATACGTGGACTCCTGCAGCAACAAATGACTGTCTATCGGGCCTACATTTTTGAATGCCACCCTCTGTTTAAAGTCTTTCGCTCTTGTTCACCTTTGATTTCTCGTTTCTGTTCTGTAACGCTCTCGACCACTGAAGCTGGGAGTACAGACAGAAGCAGCTTCCCGCAGGAGTCCCCTAGAGGGCCTCAGTTACCTTACTGCTGCGGCTGCCAACTACTCTGGCAACACCGCCAAAGCCGGTTCTCCTCTCGAAATCAAAATAATACTCGCTGTCTCAGTGTCGCAATATATCACTTGTGTTTTTTTAATACATATGACGCTCTGTTCTAAGGGGTGGGTGCGAATACTGTTAGTGGAAGAAAGCATTTTATTACCAATGTTTCACCAGTTGGAGATGATAGAGTAAATTTTCCGAACACCAGACTTTGCATCGAAGCCCTGTGGTAAATCCCAAATGTTTCCGAAGTGTGTGCGAGGGCATGCAATATTGTTGAAGCTCATCTGCCCGTCGAACGGGAACGTTAAGCTCGGCGCGCCAGTTGGGTCTACTCGCGAGTAACAGGCTAAGTGCCGGCATCGGAACCAGCACCTTTCTTTTGCTCTTGCATTATCCTCATCACGACAAACAAGGCGTGCTAGGCTCTACACAAATCCTCCACAGTCATCGATTACATTCGGT
This sequence comes from Schistocerca nitens, assembly GCF_023898315.1. NCBI lineage: Eukaryota > Metazoa > Arthropoda > Insecta > Orthoptera > Acrididae > Schistocerca > Schistocerca nitens. Next base: position 511,008,317 of record NC_064615.1, read on the forward strand.
TACGCCGCGTGACACTCATGCAGTCTAAACAGTGCATCAAAAAAATGGTTCAAATGGTTCTGAGCACTATGGGACTTAAAATCTGTGGTCATCAGTCCCCTAGAACTTAGAACTACTTAAACCTAACTAACCTAAGGACATCACACACATCCATGCCCGAGGCAGGATTCGAACCCGCGACCGTAGCAGTCGCGCGGTTCCGGACTGCGCGCCTAGGACCGCTAGACCACCGCGGCCGGCAACAGTGCATCGTAGCAAGCTATGAGACCTACGGGAAGTAGGCGAAGCAGTCCCTAACGTTCGTTTGTAGAGCTGACAGTTGTCATACAACGTAAAACAGTAGTATACATCGTAAAATAATGGGTGTAGCGTGTACAAGGTGAATGACGCTTTTGAGTCACAAATACTCGAAGATTGCTGGACTCGATCATTTTTATGCACGCTTTGATGTAATTATTGAACGAATTATTTTTCTCAGTTGCATGATTTTGCGTTTCTTGGGCAGAAATTAAATGCCTAAAGTACTCTGTAACTTTTCTGACTTTCGTTCTTAAAATGTCAACACATACAATTATACGATTGGCTCAGTTGTAAGTCGCTTCCAATACATTTGGCAATATAGCAGTAAAAAATTATTCCCTCTTGTAATGTCACAAAATCCGATAAAAAAAGTCTGTGTCGAGACAATTTTTGGAACTCTTCTCTTCACCGAATATTGCTTAGAATGACTTATACATTCAGTTGTGCCGTTAATGTACACTTTTTGCTTTAGCTCAGAATGTACACTTCTGACCATTAAAATTGCAACACCAAGAATTATAGAAAATTTTACATACTTTGCGTAGTCTAGTAAGAAGATTATATGATTAAATTTGGAGGGGATGTGGGGATATACAGGGTGCGAAATATACGAGGAGCGTTCAATAAGTAATGCAACACATCCTTTTTTTATGAAAGCAGATTGATGTTATTCAGGGCTCCAATACATCATATTATTCCCCACTCTGTTGACTACAAAACCCTATTTTAGAACATAATCTCCGTTCAAGGAGACGGCCTCACACCACCTTACTGGGACGGACTGCACGCCCGCGCAATACAGCTCTACTGCTCGACGTTGAAACCAATGTTTTGCTGCATCAATAACTTCCCCATCATCCACGTACTGCTTACCGATTTATGGAAGTCGGAAGACGCGAGATCCGGGCTGTAGGGCGGATGAGAAAGAACAATCCGATTAAGTTTTGTGAGCTCCCCTCGGGAGCGCAGACTTATGTGAAGCCTTGAGTTGTCATGGAGAAGGAGAAGTTCGTTTGAGTTTTTGTGGCGACGAACAAATTGCATGAGTCGCAGTTGCGAGCGGCCTGCCGGTACAAGGGAGATAAGACAGTTTTACGCGACCTTGTCGCGATGATGAAAGATGCTTCGCCCAACGACTCACAGTGCTTTTGTTCACTGCCAGGTCTCCGTAGACATTCTGCAAGTGCCTATGAATATCTGCGATACTTTGGTTTTCCGCCCAAAGAAACTCAATGACAGCTCACTGCTTGGAACGCACCTCCGTCACAGAGGCCATTTTGAAGGCTACGTATAGCGTCGTAACCAACCGGAACTTCATGAAACTGTAGGGTTGAAGCAGGTATACTCTACGATGTCCTTCAACAAATTCCGCGTTTTTACAGCAGGAAATTTGTGGACAAAAAATGTGTTGCCGTACTTATTGAAGGTCCCTCGTAGAACACGGAGCTACCAGCTCTTGCAGCAACAGTGGGCCTCACGCAGCTGGGCATCGACTCGAGGAGCTTGAATGCCAAGTATGACTGCTTTATTCCGTGCTGCTCCAATTATAGATCAGAGTTCAACAAACATAACTGCTGTCGAGTGGTGGCTTCTCACTTTCTCAGAAACCCATCGCCACATGTGTTCAGTGAGTCAGAGAACTGGAGAATTTCATGGCCAGCACAACAATGGAGCACCCTCCAGCCCCTCAACTGAGACAGGTAAGGATAGCATGGACATGTTGTGTCGCGCTGTCTTGTTGAAAAATGGTGTCGTGGACTCCTTGAAGATACGGCACAGCCACTGACTGACCTTAAAACTTTAGACATGTAATAGCTGTTATCAAAATTATCGGCTATACGGATCAGAGGCGATGTTGTTTACGCTGTGGCACCCTATGACATCACATCAAAATGGTTCAAATGGCTCTGTGCACTACGGGACTTAACTTCTGAGGTCATCAGTCCCCTAGAACTTAGAACTACGTAAACCTAACTAACCTAAGGACATTACACACATCCATGCCCGAGGTAGGATTCGAACCTGCGACCATAGCGGTCGCGCGGTTCCAGACTGTAGCGCCCAGAACCGCTCGGCCAACCCGGCCGGCGACATCACATCAAGCGCTGGGCCAGTATGACGATGAAACAAGCAATACGACAACATTTGTTCTCCTCGGAGCCATCATACAAGAATATCGTGATGTCGTACGCAGCAACAGGATTCAGTTGAAAAGACGAGTTGGTGCCACTCCTGTGTCCGGTGTTGTTGTTGGCCGCACCACAGTCGACGCGCATTTTTTTTCTGCCGCACCAAGGGAAGCCTCAAGAATGATCGCCGTGCAGATTGTGCTCGATCTCCAGACGTCGTCACACTGCAGTGTGGTACTTCTCTTGCTGTAAGGAAGCCCATCAGGCCTGATTCAAGAAGCATGATGTGATGTGGCAGTACAATACTGCACGGCCAAGTGATCAAAGTAACTAAACTCTCCAGCACTAGTTATATGGGCCCGTTGAGATGCAGCCTGGCGTTGAACATGGTCCTCTTGAACCCGGTGATTCCATATTCAAGCAAGTATACAGCAATATCCCAGGGCGATGAACTGCAGTCTCAACGGGCCACGATCCTGCTGCTGTCGGTTTCTGACACGTGAGGCATACGTTAGAGAAGGCGTAATACGATCTTCGCACAAACAACCAACATTCAAATACGAATTCTGAATGAGAAATCCGCTGTCTTCCTCTTTCCTTACGTACTGAATGTATATGACATTACTTCTATGGACTTAGAGCAATTGTATTGAAATCCTAATCATTTGCATATTCAAGGATGTGTGAGCAGTATACTTCATGCCAGTTTGGCGTTTGTTGCATGACTTCACGGTGTTGCAGTTTTAATGTCCCGCAGTTTTAAGGTTCATCTAAATGATGATACGTCATCTTGAAAATCGAATACGAGTGCTATGCAATACTCGAAAATTTTCCACAATGAAAGAAAAGTAGTGGTTACACAGGTAAGTTATCCATTATGTGACAGTGGTAAAATAGATATACATACGCTAGAGGTAAATGAAAATAATAATATCTTGAAGGAATGGTTCCCCATGAATTGCAGATTGCATACGATCGCAGTCACGACATCATACGTCTACAGACAGATTCCAAGGACAAATTTTCAACGTCTTGTATAGCATGGTCTAACTCAGCTGTCGTATGGTCTTGCACATAGGCACCCATAGAATCGTAGGGCTTAATCCTGGAAAATATGTTCTGTATTTCTCCAATCCGCTCTCGCAATTGGTCGCGGGATTTTGTCAGTAATGCAGACAGCCTCCCATCATGTTCCACACTTGTCCCATAAGCACAAGTCTGATGATCGTGGCGACCAGCTGAGTTGTGTTATGCCTTGGAGTATGCGTTGGGTAACGGTAGAAGACTGAACAGGGGTACCGTCGTACTAGACGAAGGAATGTCCCTGACACTGCAAGAAAGCAACAGAAGTGAATCGATGTTGCTCCGGATGTATCCGGCTCGTTTCAATGTTCCACAACAAACATCATTGGTTTCTGGTGTATGATCACTGCAGGCTGTTGCTTCCTACACCGAAATCGGTCCTCATTGTTGCCGCCTGCTGCTCTCCGGTTGTAGGAGCTCTCGTTCTCTTCGCCGCTTTCCAACGACCATGCTGACGTCGAAGCAGAATCTGCTACAATTTATGAACAGAGCTTCACGTCTTTCATGCCTCCAGTTCAGTCTTCCACCACAGCATACGTGGTGAGCTATGCTGAAATGAAGGACAGCCGGCCGTGGTGGCAGAGCGGTCCTAGGCGCTTCAGTCCGGAACCGCGCGACCGATACGGTCGCAGGTTCGAATCCTGCCTCGGGCATGGATGTGTGTGATGTCCTTAGGTTAGTTAGGTTTAAGTAGTTCTAAGTTCTAGGGGACTGATGACCTCAGAAGTTAAGTCTCATAGTGCTCAGAGCCATTTGAACCATTTTTTGAATGGAGGACACTTGATCGAAGCCCGAGTTCCAGCTTACGGTTCCTGATGGTCCTAAACGAAACTCCCGATTGATCATCTGTTCTAATTAGTGATGCCGTAGTTATGCAGTATGCAACAGCTGTTCGTCGCCATGAATCTGTGTGCGGTTGCCACACGGAACCAGGGCGATGTGCATATGTACCTTCTTTTGGCCACAGGCACCAATACTAACGCACAGCTTAAATTTACGTTCAGCGTGCTCGGCAGTTGTAGTCAACCTTTTGGATATTCGTAAATTTGATTTTGCCGAAATGCTCGTCAACTCCTTTCTGGCGTGTCTATAACATTTTTAGAAACAATATGAGGGACAGTCAAATTAAAACCGAACACCTACCACAGAATGGTTCCATTCATACGTAATCAGCAGGCGCGTTAAGTCATTTATTCTACTGAGAGATGTGATCATCAATTCCTGCTTCGTAGAAGTGGTCAGCCGCTGATGGATCCACAGCCGCACCTACTCTTGCACGTCTTCATCCGACTGAGACCGACGTCCACACATGTCTTTCTTCAGTTCGCCAAAGATGTGAAAATCACACGGTGAAAGATCCGACCTGAACGGAGGATTTTGCGAATTTCCCACTAAATCACTGAAGTGTAGGCTTCGTCCAATTGGCAGTGTGTGAGGGGGAGGGGGGGGGGCGTTATCTTGCAAAAGGATGATTGTCTCTGACAGCGTTCCGACAGACCGAGGACTAGCGGCAAAGCCAGCAGTGGAAACATCCCATATCTTCCCCGCCAAAGAAATGCAAAGCTGTTCACACAAGTTCCAGTAATATCGTGATGAGCTTCTTCTTCGACTGCAGGGGCCCTCTGCTCGTAGAGTTCTTCAAGGGTGCGCTAAGCAGACACTTTGCAGAAAATGCGTCGCGCAGTAAAGTCAAAACGCTCAGGAGTGCTGTCGGACAGAATCATCCTGTTGCGCGATGATGCTCGCCCCCACAATGCCAATCGGGCGACGGCTGTGCTTCAGTGATTTAGTTGGGAAGCGCTGCAGAATCCTCCGTATAGCCAGAATCATTCAGTGTGTGATTTTCACATCTTTGGCGACCTGAAGAAAGACATGTGTCGACGTCGCTATCAGTCGGCGAGGAAGGGCAAGAGTGAGTGCGGTTGTGGATCCGTCAGTGGCCGACCAGTTTCTCCGAAATAGGAACTGATCGTATCGTTTCTCAGTGGGATACATATCTTAACACGAGTGGTGATTACTTTTGAATGGAATCATTCAATGGTCTTAACTGTGGCGGGTGTTCGGTTTTCATGTGACTGACCCTGACATAATAATGTTCGAAAGAAAAGACCACTTCCTCTGCAGGCTATGCATTTTGGTATCCAATACGTGGTTCCTATTCCATACAAAGCATGGTGCTTTAAATATGTACAGATTTCAATGAATATCCAATGTAGGTACAATATTTCTGCGCCGTGCCTCACAATTCATATTGTACTGTGTGCAGTATGCGATATAAGAATATTAATTCTCCTAGATTGATGTCCAAGTAGTGACGATAAAATTGTAAAGGTTATCATTAGAGGCTGGATTACATGCATTTGCATGTTGCATAAGCATTTGCATATGTGGCTCCTTTTCACCGGTTATTGCTTATTTTAACTAAAAACTAGTGACAATGCGTATTACCGCTCTGTGTTGACAATGTTTTTAAAATTTAGACTGACGATCTCTAGCGCCATCTATTTTTGATGTCTCGTAGACTTACCGCGACCTAGAACTGCATGCAGTCGCTAAGAGATAGGCCACTGCCTAACGAAACATTACAGAAGAGGAACAGGAACAGGCAGAGTCAACGCTCCTGCGCTAGCGCCCCCGGTTAATCCCCTCCCTTGTCATGTCGTACGCGTCGGCAACAATTAAACTAAACTACGCAAGCTTTTAGTCGTACGTCCATTGTTTCAGTTTAGCTTTCTATTTACTTGTACACAGCTGAACGTGTTTACGACGTCTAGTGTGTAACGTACGAGTACTGTGCACCATGCCGCCCGAAAAAAGAAACGTCGTTTCGTGGATAGCTGACCATCCTGGAACTTTCTCATATGACGGAATTATTTTATATTGTCGAGTTTGCGAGAAAAAGTTTCGTGCAAAAAAAGTTTCAAATAGACCAGCATGTCAAGACACGTCTTCAAATCACAGGAATGCAAAGGACACAACCTCAACAACTTCTGACAACAGCTAATTGCAGTAGCAGGGATTTGTCCAAAGGTAACCAAAAAAGTCTGTTTAACATGGATCTATGTGAAGTATTCATTGCAAGCAATATTCCTCTTCGCAAACTTACAAACCTTAACCTCAATGGCTTCCTGCGCAAATATTACTTAAATCAAAATATACCAGATGAATGAACATTGTGTAAAAATTACATACGGACAATTTACGAAAATGTTCTGGAGGAAATACCCAATGAACTGAAGGACAGCTTTATCTGGATTTCAGTTGATGAAACTACAGACACTTATGGCCGTTACACTGCAAATTTCATTGTTGGTGCTTTAAAAGAGGAGCCTACTTCTTCCTATTTAGCGGTCTGCAAAGAACTTGAAAAAACAAGTCATTCTACCATCAGCCAGATTTGTGAATGAGGGAATTAGAAAAATATTTCCAGAATCTTCTGCAGATGAAAGGGTGTTTGCGTTTATGTCAGATGCTGCTCCTTAGATGATCAGAGCAGGAAAAGCCCTCCGAGTATTTCATCCCTATTTGATTCATGTGAGGTGCTTTTCTCATGGAGTACACCGCCTTGCTGAAGAAGTACGTTCCATGTTTGTGAATGTAAATAAACTGATTTCATCCACAAAGAACTTGTTTCTAAAGGCTCCTGCTCTCATCAAGACCTACCAATAAAAACTACCAAACATGCCTTTACCCCCCGAACCAGTGGTAGCTCGTTGGGGTACGTGGATCGAAGGAGTGTTGTTTTACAATAAACATTTCGAGGCCACTAGAAGGGTAGCAAACGACAACGATAGTGCAGAGGGTTTGGCAGTTGCCTGAACAAGGAAGCTTTTAATGATTTCGGTATAAAAAGAACCATTGCTTTGATTAGCACTCATTTTTCTCATATACCTGCAAGTATTAAAAAGCTTGAAACTCAAGGTTTGGCGTTGAATGAATCAGCTAATGAATAAAATTAGTCTAGTGAACTACTCATTGCCGGAGGTATTCCCAAGAAAACTTAAAGAAAAGTTTGAAAACATTTTAAATAATAACTCAGGCCTTGAACCCGTGTGGCAAATTGATAATTTTATTAATGGGACAGGTGAACTTTTACCAGAAACAATACGTGCCATCATAGCACCGAAATTCAGATACTGCCCAGTTTCCTCAGTTGATGTAGAACGGTCCTTTTCTGCTTATAAAAATGTTATGTGCGATCGAAGACACAATAGTATTACCCAGCATTTGGAACTGTACTTGGTCCTTTATGTTTACAATAGTAGAAAAATGTAAAATAAATTGTAAATGACGCTTTGGCCCTATAGTATTAATTAAAAGTTAATGCTGTTCAAAAGATTCATGATTGTATGTTGTTTTTTTTAATAAAATATTGTGGAGTTTTTGAGCGTGCCCCTCTGCGTGCGATGTACGGTATTTCGAAGTCGGTCCTGTACATATCGATTGTTTCGCTCCGACTCACTCGCATCGCATCCGCTTGTTACAGACAACAATAGCAAATAAGAAATAATTCTTGAACACGGCATGCGTCCCAATTTTCAAAATTTTTAGAAAGTAATCCCAGAAAGGCCCCCTGTCTAACCTCTAACAGAAAGTATTCAGAAAATATCATCATTCTAATTGTACCGATTTTTCGCTTGGCCGGCGCTCTTCCTCGTAACTGATATGCACAGGTTCGACTTTGAGATATAACTCACGCAGTAACTACCATGTTTTTTTAATTATCTAGTCTTGCACATTTCGACACTCTTCATGCATTTCAAGCATTTTTCATGCATATTTTAAGGTTTTATTATGCATAATATTCTAGTTATCATGTACTGCAATACGCAAACTCTTGTGAAAATTAGGAGGACGTGTGGTACAGTGCACCGGCTATAAATAAGAAATACTGCAGAGACCTCAACAGAGCTAGCAGTGACCTGCCTTGTAACCCCAGAGAGCTCAGAATTACACGACCTCGGATTGTAAAGACTTGCCTATAGGAAGGCTGCGACGCCAGAAGATTGCAGGGAAATGTAGGAGAATCTACGGTTGGTGCAGCGACTGGCAGTTGGCCATGAACCTAAATAAATAGAAAGTTTTTCGCATACATAGGCGAAGAGATTCATTAATGTTCAGTTAGAGCACTGGCGACAACTTATTGGAAACAGTAACCACCATAAAATACGCAGGAGTAACTGTCTGGAACGATTTAACAGAAATGACCAAATAAAACAAATAGTGGGAAATAGTGGAAATATCAGTCTGCGATCCACTGAGAGAATCTTAAACAAATGCAATTCATTCTCGAAAGAAGTGACTTACAAGATAATTGTTCGACGGACTCTGTAGTGCTGGTCATCGGTCTGGGGCTGTTAACAAGTTGGATTTATAGAAATAATACAGAAGATCCAACGAAGAGCCCATTTCGTCACGGGACCATTTAGTCGACGTGCGAGTGTTATGGAGATGCTCAACAAACTATAGACGCATGCGTTGCTAGACTATCGTTGTTTATCACGAAGAGCTTTACTGATGAAGATCCGAGGTATATGTCCAAGAATAGTCGGTCAACGTATTACTGTCTCCCTCATAAGTCTCGCAAAATGGCTGGGAATGGAAATTGAGAGAACTTAAGAGCTCAGGCTGAGATTTATCAACATTAGTTCTTCCCACATATCATTCGTGAATGGGACAAGGAGTGGGAGAGGGGACGAGGAAAGATAGTGATAGCAGAAGTACCTGGCGTCAGACAACGTAAGGCGTCTTGCAAAGCATAAAGGTAAATATACAAGAGCCAGACGAAGCGGAAACACCGAATGAAACGTCGACATGTTTTGTCGACTTGAAATGGCGCCATTTGTGTTAGATCTAACGTGACGCAATGGTCTGTCTCATAAAATGTGTCTCCCATACAGTGACTTTATCGACTCGAATAAAGATGCTACGACATTTCTAACCAATGAGTAGAAAGTCGATGCAGCAATCAGCAGGGATTAAATCATGCAATAGATGATCGCCGTCGTGTCTGCAATGCCAAAACAACGGTACAGTTTTTTACACAATGTACACAGCTGGAAAAAAATAGTACACCCTTTTAGCGGTTTCGAATTCACTCAACACTTATAGTTGCAAGAGTGCATGTGGATTACATGAAATAGTTACATTTATGGACCAATAGCACAAATGGTTCTGATGTACCGCCCCTAAAGACCCATGCTGAAACACCTATATTAGTATGTGGGGTGTCTTCAAAGGGGCGCCGGCCGCGGTGGTCGAGCGATTCTAGGCTCTTCAGTCTGGAACTGCGCGACTGCTGCGGTCGCAGGTTCGAATCCTGCCTCGGGCATGGATGTGTGTGATGTCCTTAGGTTAGTTAGGTTTAAGTAGTTCTAAGTTCTAGGGGACTGATGACCTCAGGTGTTAAGTCCCATAGTGCTCAGAGCCATTTGAACCATTTCAAAGGGGCGGCATCCAGTCGATTGTACAGATGGTGAATACTGTTCTGGGATACTTTATGCCACGCCTGTTAGACCTGTTCACGCAGTTCTGTAAGAGTTGTTGGTTGACGAGTCGCACAAGTCATTCCTCATCTCAAATGTCGTCGGCTAGAGACAAGTCGGAGATTGTGCTGGCCAGGGAAGTTGCTGCACATCTTGCAGAGCACGTTGAGTTTCAGGAGCAGTGTCCCTGTCGGAAAAGCTCATTACCTTCCTGTAGCAAAAATGCCAAAAGAAAGGGCCTAACATCATTCTGCACGTTCCGAGTGCCGGTTAGCGTCCCTTCCAGAAACACTAAAGGTGAAGGAGAGTTGTAGCTTATCACACCCCATATCTGAGTTGGGACCAGCGCATCTTGGACCGGACCATCAGTTGTGGTGTGCAGTGTGAGGTAACGGGCGAGTTGTGGCGCCCTGAAAGTATTCTAAGTTCTGATTTGGCTGGGGCCTCTTGGCGGGCGGCGGCTCGTCGGTGTCCGTGTGGTGCCGAACGTTAGCCGCGGTCCGGGCCGGATCGCGTGGCTGGGAATTCCATGGTGATGCTGTGTCAATGAAGGAGACATGCCGGGAGTGCCAAAGATGTCGGACTTTGTGAAACCATAATGGCAGACATTTCACAGTTCATACAGAAATTACTAGTAGAAGAAACATGTACATTACCATTATTTGCACGACGATTCTGATGGTGTAATCAGATTTTCAATATCTTTATTAGTTTAGAGTTTAGTATCTGACTGTAAATTATGCAAGTAACACCCAGCAACGAATTTCCAAAATTTAAACGCTTCATCTGCTTTTGTCCATCGATATGTCTTTAGAAAGCTATTAGTGTAAACCTAAACTGGTATAAATGACAGGCATGTATGGTTCAAATGGCTCTGAGCACTATGGGACTCAACTGCTGAGGTCATTAGTCCCCTAGAACTTAGAACTAGTTAAACCTAACTAACCTAAGGACATCACAAACATCCATGCCCGAGGCAGGATTCGAACCTGCGACCGTAGCGGTCTCGCGGTTCCAGACTGCAGCGCCTTTAACCGCACGGCCACTTCGGCCGGCGACAGGCATGTAACTTGAATAGTACATGAGTTATTGGAGGTCAAAGTGGCCGATTACTATCGATCGCGTCCGGCCATAAGTACTCCACAGTTACACGAAAATACGGTAGCAGCGTGCTTATAAATATATTTATTCATCTATGTCTTTGTTTATATCCGATATACACTATTCATGAAGGAATTGGTGAATATTTACTGTGTTTTAAAATGAACAGAGGCATTAGGCTACTGGCTTACTTCTGTTCTATTGCTTTGAATTATGTTTATTTAATTTATTTATGCATTTAATAATGTGTGTTAGAGCGTGTTTGTGGTCCAGCCGTAGGAATATTTATTTAATTTCAAGTTATTTAGATGTAAATACAGTATTTCGAATGTGTTTCAAAATGTTTGTGAGTGTGCGTTGGCTTGGAGACATGACGGGAATGCTATCGCCAATCACAGCGCTCGTTACTGAGGGAGGCGACTAACGAAGTGAATGGAGGGACAGTCGCACAGGACAAGGAGAGTGCTGGAGAGTATGGCACGACGGACGTACAGTCAGGGGCAAGACTTTTCGTAATGCCGACTAGTGCACTTATGAGATTTCCGTGGCTCCTGCAGCGAAGACGTAGTGTGCGCTTAGAAGTGAACATCTCGCGAGCTATGTTGTTCGTAATTAATTACGTGAAGTAGGAATCTGTTGTTTACCTGTTATTCAACTTATATTTTATTTAATTGCTGCACCATCGACACCAATAAGTGTTTTGCAGAAATATACCACATTCTTAAAAGTACTTCTACTATCGTACTCATCATTTAAAGTCGTTAAGATAATACCTGCAGATTTTATTTAATTGCAATCTTTCATTTATAAATTTCTACGTTACATTCGCAATTTCCGAGTGATAGGAACATTCGACCATTCGATTCATGTGTATATTCATATTGTATACTGTAGACTCAGCAGTATTTGGCTTGTAACGCTGCAACTACGTATCTCAGCCCCTAGACAACTAAATCAGCCAAAACTTGTAATATTTCAACATTGAGTCAGGGGGTACATAGTTGAGGGCTACAATTTCATTTTTATTATTTGAAAGCTCGCAACTGGGGGCTCGTCCGGGATTTGTGTCCTGTAAATAGGTAATTCCTTTACTTTCTGTTATTCAGCGTACTATGCGAAATGTAAAAACCTTTGCAAAACCTGTAGAGATTTCTGCAGAATGAACCTCTCACAAAATACAGTGTGAGATCGGTTTTTTCCGCAAATAGTGAAATTACGCACTAATTTCCACAATTATCACGTTGTTTCAATAGAGGTCCTAATCTATCACGTTAAAGGCAATTTGCACGGGGGCTCAGTGTGTCTTCGAGGTTTGGTTGCCTGCTTACTTCACACGTTTCCACCACACTGAGCCTTCTGGCTGTGAGCATTACCTATTAAAGGGTAGACACAGATGGCGCTCTCGCAGCCATGCCACAACGCTATCTGTTGGTGGACGACGTTGAAACCATTATCAGTTCATCTACTATCCCTCAGGTGGCATATGCTGTCATCGGATCGAAATTGACCTCGTCTTTCCAGGTGTATTAATTTTTTTTTTTTCTGGTAGCGTACACAGAAGGGCAGTAAGAATGATTACAGATAGGTTTGGCCAATGGGAGAGCGTCACGGATATGCTCACAAAACCCAACTATCAGACACTATAGTTCAATTCTTTTATCTTGGCGGCTCGCGCATGCCCGCCTAGACGCGGGAGATTGCTGCGTTGCCAGTTGCACACGACGCACGCGCCAAGAGAAGCAGCGCCATAGTATAGCATAGTTCGCAATAGTGATGGGCTAAACTGCGATTTTCCGATATCAGTGATTTCTGTGAATGCTACTTTTCAGTATCTGCTATTCTTAACTGCGATTTGTCGCAGTTAAGAGTCGCAGTTAAGGAACATAGGTCGTGTATCCCTCCGCCACTGCTATTTCTGCGATTTCTGCTACTTCCGCGATTTCTGCTACTTCTGTGACTTCTGCTACTTCTGCGATTTCTGCTACTTCTGCGATTTCTGTGACTTCTGCTACTTCTGCGATTTCTGTGACTCCTGCTACTTCTGCGATTTCTGCGACTTACTACTGTATGAAAAAGTTACATCTGTCAACACGGAAAATTGCATCGCAACAAACCTGTCATTGGCAAGTATGTTTTACGTTTTTTCTTCCGTTGGCTTTAATTTTGTATTAAAGAAACAACTGTGAAAATATTAATAGTGTAATTAATATGTAAGTAGCCGTACAGTACCGTAATAGTTCGTATTTAGAAAATGAATTCTAACATATTGTTATGTTCACAGGTACCTGAACTACATTTCAGTCACTCAGTAAAGTGATAACTGAAAATATCATTGTCAACAGATCTGAAGAAATTGCCACTGCATCTTTAGACCGTTTTCGTCAGACGATAGGTTAGTTTCTAAGTGTTTCGATGGACTTCATTACTTCAGTGAGATCGTTCTTGCAAATGTGATATTCATTATAGCAAATATTAGCAATCTACTCTGTCAATTATACTTCTAGTAATTAATGACAGCAAAAATTGTTTAATAATCCTTGTGTTTTTGCAGACACAGTTCTGACTCTGATTACTGGTTGCTGTACGTATCTATCCACATCAAGGCTGTTGGGAGGGACTCGTGAAGATTCAAGACAGCTCTTAGAGGATTTGCAGTTTAAAAGTGAAACAATTGTGAAATAAGTGTGTTAATGATTAAGCTGTGTTTTATCGAAGTTGTGCGATTTTAAAGGAATAATAAATGTCAAATACAGTGAGTGAATAATAAAAATCTCATTTTCCACATGTTTAAGCCGTCCTATACCCATAATTTTCCGCCACTTACTTATTGGTAAACACTTGTTGGAGAGCGACATGCCCCCCCCCCCCGCCCCCTTTCTCCACAATCTTGGTGTGACACTGACCTGTAACATATCCCGAAGTCTACAATATGCATTTTGAGGCTGTTGATATGAAAGTGGGAAGTACAGATCTTCCAGTTAAATCAGGAATAGCTTAAGTGCATTACTTGAAAGTAACACAGGAAAAGCTTACTTATGTAGGTGGTAGTAGTGTCGGCGAAAAGTTCTTGTGTGTGAAGTTGCCATGTAGAACACCAGGTGTAAAACTTTTCTCCCGAGTCTTGAACTGTGTCGTAACAAAAGTGAGGCATTCATATGACTGTTTTCATTTCTCTACACTTATACAGATGTCTGAGTTCTGCTGTGTTAACATTGCAAAGTCCTGTAGGCATGTGGAGTATTAACCAAAACTGTCATATTGGAAGCAGAATCAAACACATTTGTTACGTTACTTGATATTTTCAGGAGAAAACGGCAATGTTGCTTCTTATTAATATAATACATTCAGAGTCACAGCAGTATTTGACCAACCATAACTGATGCTGAATGTGCATGTCGTCATATAATATGAAAGGCTTATTTCAATAGTGGTACAAGTCCATTACCTCCACTTTTCTGTCTATAATGCTTCTGAAATTAGTGATCCAAACAAACATAAATAAAGGTTCATCTCTAGCAAGAAGCCATATGCTTGAATATTTCTGGTATCTCAACTGCAGATTTTTCAGTGCTCATGTAACTTTACGACTCTATATCTCAAAATTAACAAAAATGGACTTGTACCACTATTGAAATAAGCCCTTCATATGCACACACAGCACATCGATCTCGTGAGGCACAAGGCTCTCATAACGAAGTACGTACGTCGGTCAACAGATGACACTAGGAAAAGTATGTTAACTGCGCTTTTTAGTTGCTACTTGCCACAGAAATCGCAGTTTGACTCGGTAGCGAATAGCGTAGTATGAACTTTGCTCAACAGATGGCAGTGCTAACTGCGCTTTTTAGTTGCTACTTGCGACTCTTTGTTGCGACTTGTCACGGAAATCGCAGTTAGACTCCATAGCGTACCGCAGAGATGGGCGTAGTACGAACTTTGACCCACAGATGGCACTGTTAACCGCGCTTTTTAGCTGCTACTTGCGACTCTTAGTTGCGACTTGTCACGGAAATCGCAGTTAGACTCCATAGCGTACTGCAGAGATGGACGTAGTACGAACTTCGGCCAACAGATGCCACTGTTAACCGCGCTTTTTAGTTGCTACTTGTGACTCTTAGTTGCGACTTGTCACTGAAATCGCAGAAAGCAGTGCTAAATTCGACCAATAGATGGCTCACGTCTTTGAATGTGAAATACTACTTGCGACTGCTAACTGTGACTGAAATCGCAGTTAGATTTTGTAAAGTTGCTACTGTGATATCTGTGACTTCTCAGTCACTGCGATTTCTAACAGATACGCGATTTCCTGCCCACCACTAGTTCGCAAGCTTACGTTTAGGGGGGGAGCGCGCAGTTCATGAAGTAAAGCCACCACGGCCGCATTAACCCTTTCGCTGTTACAAAGACGTGCTCCCTGCATTCCGCGCTGTGGGCGATTTTGTCACTGCACTGCTCGCCTGTGCAGACACATTGTGGTGGTGGTTAGTGTTTAACGTCCCGTCGACAACGAGGTCATTAGAGACGGAGCGCAAGCTCGGGTTAGGGAAGGATTGGGAAGGAAATCGGCCGTGCCCTTTCAAAGGAACCATCCCGGCATTTGCCTGAAACGATTTAGGGAAATCACGGAAAAACTAAATCAGGATGGCTGGAGACGGGATTGAACCGTCGTCCTCCCGAATGCGAGTCCAGTGTGCTAACCACAGACACATTGTGTTCCGACTGCTTTGACACTCTTTATCATTCGATTCCACAAAAACTATTTGGCTCAAAAATTAGATTTTTACCTATCTTCTTGACTGATACCTTCCCCCCATAAATGACTTAATTTTGTTTCGATGTTCAACGCAGTTATTATGTAGCATTAAATATAGTAAACCATTGCACGAAATTTTGAAGAGTTTGTAGAGGTAAAGTCCATAGAGTATACTTTCCGGATGGTCGATTTTAGTTGCCACAATGTTGAGAATGAAATGTGGACAAGATACCTATATATTTAATTTAATTTAAGTACCACATAAGTGTTGTATGTAATATTGAGAAATATTCCACCTTTCGCGACTGTAACAAAAGTTTTACTTACACTGGGCACGTTTGGATTTATTTTAAAGCACTTCAATCAATCAAAAGGAAGTAGACAAAATACATTAAACAAAACTGTGGACTTACAAAAACATTAGGACTTGAATATACCGTCTGTCAGTGAAGTGCTCAGAGCTATGTCAAATATAATTTTGTGTGTGGCACACACAAACAGCATTTATTTGCTAAAACACTGATGAGCCAACACAAACGTTGAATATTGTGCTACCGCAGCACAAAACTACGAAAGGTGACTTGGCAATGGAGGACACAAAATACAGTCCTCTTATGATGCTTCAAAAGAGAGACACGCGTCTGGTCTAAATAAGTCGCTTATTACAGTTGCAGAAGAGGGATATATTTCAATACCATTGGTAAAAGTGCGACTGTGGAACAAAAACAAGAAATAGAACATGAATACCATTGTGTATGTGCCATACCTTTCACCGATGGAAGTGCTTTAAAATAAAGCCAAACGCGCCGTGTGTAAATAAAACTTTTATTACAGTCGCGAAAGACGGAATATTTCTCAATATTACATACGACACCTATGTGGTACTTAAATTAAATGAGATATTGTTATACAGTAAATATTATATGAAATTTAGGTATCTTGTCCACTTTTCATTCTCAACATTGTGGCAACAAAAATCGACCATACGGAAAGTATGCGCTATGGACTTCTACCTCTGCAAACTCTTCAAAATTTCGTGCAATGGTTTACTACATTTAATGCTGCACATCAAAACAAAATTAAGTCATTTATGGGGGGAAGGTATCAGTCAAGAAGACGTGTAAAAATCAAATTTTTTGGCCAAATAGTTTTTGTGAAATCGAATTACAAGTGCGTCAAAGCAGTGGGAACACCATGTGTCTGCACAGGCGAGAAGTGCAGTGATGACAAAATCGCGCACAGCGCGGAATGCGAGGAGCACGTGTCTGCAGCAGCGAAAAAGTTAATGAAGAGGCAAACACTAGAAATTTCATTCAAACGAATAAAATTCGTGACGTAAGGCACTCCAATATTGTTTTTAAATAAAGAAAATTTTACGCACCACACAAGGTTTGAACTCATAAACTTTCATTTCGCAGCCCAACACCTTCACTGTTGCGCTACCTCAGCTCTTTGAATAGTGTAACTACATAAGGAGTCTAACACCTCACGCAACTACTTATAAACATTGTTGGTATGACTATGAATTACTCACGCTTCGTCGAAGTACAATAGGAAATAAACAATTACCGCTGTTCTTTATTGCGAAAAAGCGGTTCGTGAGATTGAAACAAACACCTTTCCTTACTATCGCCTGAATTAGGAGTCTTATTGCTTGTTTGGTTTAATTAATAGAATATGAAGCAATTGGTATAAAGAATGCTTTTTCCAAACTTTCTATAAAAGAAAGTCTGCTATCAAGACATTGCTTTTGTTCTATTACTTTATTTATGACGGAACGTTTCTAAAACTGAAGACACTCGTCCGTGCTCTGCACTGCAGTCGAGATCTGGCAACGCCATTCTCTGTTCATTGGCTGACTGTGTTTTGTGACGTCAGATGCGCAGAACGAACCTAAACTCGGCCGCCAAGATATATGACGCGCACTTTAGATAACAGACGCCAACTGATAACAGACGCCAATTGTACGGTGAAATCTTACAGAATTTCAGTAACCTTTGGCCTTTGGCTCTGAGCACTATGGGACTTAACATCTATGGTCATCAGTCCCCTAGAACTTAGAACTACTTAAACCTAACTAACCTAAGGACGTCACACAACACCCAGTCATCACAAGGCAGAGAAAATCCCTGACCCCGCCGGGAATCGAACCCGGGAACCCGGGCGTGGGAAGCGAGAACGCTACCGCACGACCACGAGCTGCGGTCTTTCAGTAACCAGTGCGAAATTAGGAATCTAGACACATACTACAATTCCTTATGTACTGTTCCCACAGAGACCGCGAAGAAAAGACCGGCCAGACTGCAGCGTGCACACAGAATATTGTGCAGTCATTCTTCCAGCGCTCCTTACTCGAATGGAATGGGAGGGAACCCTAAGATGTGTTACAATGGGAAGTGTTCTTTGCCGTGTATTTCACAATCGTTTTCAGAGTGTAGATATACAGAACGAATCCGAGTTCCAACGGAAAAAAAAATTTGTTCAAATGGCTCTGAGCACTATGGGACTCAACTGCTGTGGTCATAAGTCCCCTAGAACTTAGAACTACTTAAACCTAACTAACCTAAGGACATCACACACATCCATGCCCGAGGCAGGATTCGAACCTGCGACCGTAGCGGTCGTGCGGTTCCAGACCAACGGCAAAATTTCAAGGGCTATAAGAGATATCTTCTGAATGTTTTGGTATGAGGGACGCATGATCTCTAGTGCCTCCTTACACAGTAATAACGTATTTTTGATTTATTCGGTTTGTCATCCCATTTACATTTGTTTCTTAGAAAATAACTTCCAAAACAATGAAAAAGCCTGTAATACGCAATCACCATGACGTTCAACACGAAACACAGATCAATGCAACAACCCTCAGCAAGAACATAATTAAAGGGGATGGGGGGAGGGGCGTCCAGGGAGTCCGAACACGCCCCCTCCCCTCAAATCACTTAAATAATATTATATACTACGTAGTGTCCGTGTCGTGTAATTGAAAGATTTTATATTTCTAATCATAAGACGAAAAAGGGATACACACTATCGATACTCAATAAGGCTTTTGATAGATTTAAACTATCTATATACCGACAGCACTGTTAGCAATCGTCCATCCCTAATTTAGCCAAGACCAATTTCTGTACACTGTTGGCCTTATTTGAGTTCAGTTGTTACTTTGTTGACCAGTTCAGTTCGTACTTGCAGATGAATTTAACGCAAGTGCTGCCCTTACTGATTTTCTGCTGTGTATTGTTATGACAGTTTCTAAAGATAGAAGAGATTGTAACAAGAAAGAAGAGGAAAACATTTTTTGATTCGTCCACTTGCACTACGATAAGTTAAAATTTGTAAGCTCTACTACAGCAGCCTAAATACCTATCTACAGCTGTTTAATGTTAACGCTTGAGTCGTTATTTGAAGACTGATAGAACTTTGGCTGCAATAATTCAGTATTTCACAAGGCAGCGAAGCGGTGAACAACATTACAAACAACACTGTATCAAAATCATTGCGTAAAAATACACTTGTATTTGCCTGTGTCGCTCAGATATCGAGTTGATCAACAAAAATATCGCCCAAACATCGATGATTGCTTTTCTTTAAAAAATTTGCTCGAAGTTCTATTATTAGTAGCCCAAATGGCAAACTATCGCCCAATCAGGTCACCCGGGTGATTACATAAGAAAGCCAGTTCCGATACGGAACGACGGGGAAGGGTTTGTGGAAAGTGTAAGAGATGTGTGAGGATAATAAATTATGGATTTAGTTAGTTTCTGAAATATTTTTTCAGCGGGCTGCTTCAATTCGTCCGAGACGACTGCGCCCAGCACCCCCGTCCCCTTTTCGTCAAAATCTATTTACGCTCTTGTAATGCTGTAACAACATTAGCCAGGAATTCCATGCGCAATTATATCTTAAAGTGTGCCTGCGTTCGTGCACTTCAAATGATCAGGCAGGCACAATTAAAGAAAAAACATGCAATAGCAGAATTGTTTCTTTTGTTATGATGCATTTTATTTTAAAACAATACATAACATTCAGTTTTTCTAAATTCTCAAACGACCTGGATAGATCTGCGGGTTGAGGTGCTGAAGTAGCAACTCCTGGATTCGGAAGGCTAGGTGGTTCGAATCATCCGCCGGCAATCTTGAAAATGGGTTTCTGTGGTTTTCCATTTTCAATTTAGGCGAATGTTGGTGCTGATTCCTTAGTATAGGCCACAGAAAATTCCTTCCGAATTTCTTTTTTTCCTTACAATCCAATTCTCTTAAAGATGCAGGCCTCAATGCTTAACTGAAGAGACGGCTTCGAAAGCGAACAGAACATATCTTCGGAGACGCCCAACCCTAAAAGCCACAGATAAATTGGTACGCATGTCTGTGTTGATGGGCCCAGGCGAGTTGTAAAGCTTTGTGTCGTGCAGTCATCAAGGTTACACGAGTGGGCCTTCGGCTCCGAAAGCCTATATCGATGATGTTTCGTTGGATGGCTGGCACGCTGACATTGTTGATGGCCCAGCATTGAAATCTGCAGCAATTTACGGAAGGGTTGCACTTCCGTCACATTCAGCCATTCTCTTCAGTCGTCGTTGGTCTCGTTCTTGCAGGCTCTTTCCGGCCGCAGCATTATCGGAGATTTGATGTTTTACCGGACTCCTGATATTCACGGTACGCTCGGGCAATGGTCGTACGGGAAAACCCCCCCTTCATCGCTACCTCGGTGACGTTGGATCCCATCGCTCGAGCGCCGACTATAACGCCACGTTCAAACTCCCTTAAATCTTAATAACCTGCCATTCCAGCAGCATTAACGATCTAACAACTGCGCCAGACACTTGCTGTCTCATGTAGGCACCGCCGACCGCAGTGCCGTATTCTGCCTGTTTACAAGTCTCTGTATTTGAATACGCTTCCCTATACCAGCTTCTTTGGAGCTTCAGTGTAGTTGACAGTGACAGAACAGTGCTAGGAGAAGAGGGAGAGGACTAAAGAGTCGCAGAAACTGGAGATGAATAAGAGACAGAGGCAATGAGAGGCAACAAGGAAGAGAGATATAATGACCCCGAGAAGAGACAGCAGCAGTGGTAATGAATAAATGACATACACTTTGTGATCACTAGTATCCGGACACTTGGCGGAAGATAACTTACAAGTTCTTGGCGCCCTCTATCGGTAATGCTGGAATTCAATATGGTGTTAGCCCACCCTTAGCCTTGATAACAGCTTCCACACTCGCAGGCATACGTTCAATCAGGTGCTGGAATGTTTCTTGGGGAATGGCAGCCCAGTCTTCACGGAGTGCTGCGCTGAGGAGAAGTATCGATGTCGGTCGATGAGGCCTGGCATGAAGTCGGCTTTCCAAAACATTCCAAAGGTGTTCTACAGGATTCATGTCAGGATTCCGTGCAGGCTAGTCCATTACAGGGATGTTATTGTCGCGTAACCACTCCGCCACAGGCCACGCATTATGAGCACGTGCTCGATCGTGTTGAAAGATGCAATCGCCTTCCCCGAATTGCCCTTCAACAGTGGGAAGCAAGAAGGTGCTTAAAACATGAATGTAGGTCAGTGCTGTGATAGTGACACTCAAAATAACAAGGAGTGCAAGGTCCCTCCATGAAAAGAACGACCACACCATAACAACACCGCTATTGGCACTACACACGCCGGCAAATAGCGTTCACAGGGCATTCGCCAAACCCACACCCTGCCATCGGATCGCCACATTGTGTACTGTGATTCGTCACTCCACACAACGTTTTTCCACTGTTCAATCGTCCAATGTTTACGCTCTTTACACAAAACGAGGCGTCGTTTGGCATTTACCGGCGTGATGTGTGGCTTATGAGCAGCCGCTCGTCCATGAAATCCAAGTTTTCTCGTCTCCCGCATAAATGTCATAGTACTTGCAGTGGAACCTGATGCAGTTTGGAATTCCTGTGTGATGGTCTGGATAGATGTCTGCCTGTTACACATTACGCCCCTCTTCAATTGTCGGTGGTCTCTGTGAGTCAACAGACGAGGTCGGCCTGCACGCTTTTGTGCTGTACGTGTCCCTTCACGTTTCCACTTCACTGTGACATCGGAAACAGTGGACCTAGGGATGTTTAGGAGTGTGGAATCTCGCGTACAGACATATGACACAAGTGACACCCAATCACCTGACCACGTTTGAAGTTCGATAGGTTCGCGGAGCGCCCCATTCTGCTCTCTCACGATATCTAATGACCACTGAGGTTGCTGATATGGAGTAACTGGCAGTAGGTGGCAGCACAATACATCTAATATGAAAATGTATGTTTTTTGGGGGTGTTCGGATACTTTCGATCACATAGTGTAGTAGCAGTAAGAAAGAACAAAAGGTGGATAGTGGCAGTGGGAGAAGACAGTAGTGGTAGGACAGAACGAAGGAGTCTATGGCTGTATGACGGGGGACAGTGACAGAGAGGCGCTAAGAGATAGTGAGATTGGCTGAACGAGTGAGAGAATGTGATGTGGGAGCGGATGGGTATGAGCGACTGTTGAGCGACGGACTTGTGGGTGTGAGCGAGTTACAGTCACGGGAGCTCGTGGGAGTTAGACATGAGTTGCATGTTAAAAAGGAGCGCGAATCTTTTGGCATACGAAAATGATGGTGAAAATTTTTAAAAGTGCTGAGGAAGGTGGATTGAGGCAGCTGGTACTCCACTTTTCAGTCAGAATCTTTGTTTAGAAGCATATTAGCCTTTTTTGTGCTCCGACAGGAGCATTTTTCCGCTGGTAAATAATAATCCAAATTCTATTCATTTAGGCTGATGCGTTTACCGCAGAAAACGATCTTTCTCCAGTGTAAGAAGTGACAAACGAATACTTAAATGAGCGGTTCTAGGCGCTACAGTCTGGAACCACGCGGCCGCTACGGTCGCAGGTTCGAATCCTGCGTCGGACATGGATGTGTGTGATGTCCTTAGGTTAGTTAGGTTTAAGTAGTTTTAAGTTCTATGGGACTGATGACCTCAGAAGTTAAGTCCCATAGTGCTCAGAGCCATTTTTTTTGAATACTTAAATGAGATAATTTGGGAAAGTGTAAGATGCCTTGTATTCTCGCCACCAAAAGTTGTTCTAGATTCTCAATCGAACACAACAATATCAGATCCGTTGAGCCCAGCAAATCTTTCGGTAATAATCATAACGTCCTAAAAAATTCTCGTTCGTTCATTCCTGATTACTCCCTCAACTCAAATCGAGGCGGAAAGAAGAAGAGTGTTAAACTAACTTGGAGGGCGAAGGGAGATTATAGCATGACTGCTTTGGTAAAATACAGTACTCTTACGTAACGAGATTATATTGGTGATAACACTGAGATCATTGTCGCAGAAAATGATTTATCAGTCTTTATGGCTCAAAATTTAAGAAATACACTATTATCCACATTAGCATAATACTATGTACTAATGTCAGGAAAAAGTGATCAACATGCAAGATTAAAGTGTAAAATATGTTAAGTATAAAAAATCAAAATATGCAGAAGGTCAAAATATGCTAACATACACGAGAAAATCCTGACATAGCACGAATGGTATTGCTCTGTTTAAAATGACTGAAATTTTATCCGACCCGCGTGGATAGCCGTGCTCGTTAGCACACCGCTTCCGTAATTCAGGGAGGTGATAGTGAACATTGTATTAGAAGACTGAGTTCTGTTTTGATAGCAGAGAGGTTCTATATTATATCAGAATTATAATTCGTTTGGAAATAAACTTATCATGTTGCCAAATAAAGGTATATTTAATTGTGTATTTGGGTATTTATTACATACTGTTGAGAGTATATATTACACTTTTCTTAAAAAAACCTTTTCTTGCTTAGTTTTATAGACTAAATACTATTTGTGTGAAGGCCTCCCGAAAGTAAATTATGTGCATAAAATTTAAAAAGTAAGTAAATTTTTTTCGAATAAATGGGAGACATGAGCCCTTTGACAAAATCCTGGCTACGTCCTTGTCCTCAGATTGAAAGTACTGCAATGTGGATGCCGTCGCTGCGGGAACAGCTCTGCATAGAGTCCCTATACCGCTCTCCCATTCCGTTTTATTTATTGATCCATACAGAATGTGCTACCGGCCAATTTTAACGTACAACTAACACTGCTATAAAAACGAACCTGGGGCAGAACTGAGAAGTATTGAATGCAAGCTTAAGAGAGAAGAGGTTGGTTGGTTGGTTGGTTTGGGGAAGGAGACCAGACTGCGTGGTCATCGGTCTCATCGGATTAGGGAAGGATGGGGAAGGAAGTCGGCCGTGCCCTTTCAGAGGAACCATCCCGGCATTTGCCTGGACTGATTTAGGGAAATCACGGAAAACCTAAATCAGGATGGCCGGACGCGGGATTGAACCGTCGTCCTCCCGAATGCGAGTCCAGTGTCTAACCACTGCGCCACCTCGCTCGGTAGAGAGAAGAGGAAGGTAGACTTTACTGACAGGACAACGTACCCTAAGCGAACGGACAAATTTATTTCCAAGCAAGATACAAAACGTTGAAACTATTTCTTTAATTATTTTTGTTAATTAAACGCTGACCACAGAGTTTTCCCTGACAAAGACAACTCAAACTTAACCTATTCATTTATTACCCACAATATACAAGCCCAACGCAGTCTGACTGCTGTACATTGGCAACATGGCTTGCAATAATTAACTGAAAAGAGTGGCCCTGAATTGCAAGAAATCCTAACAATAATACAAATCCAAAAAATATAATATTAAAGAAACATGAAACTACCTCCAACTCTGTTAATCGCCTAAACTCATTTCAATCACGAATCCCAACAGTACAATCCTCATTCTTTTTCATAAGTCACTTACCTCACAGAAAATCCTCATAACACGAACTACAGCAATTACAGCAAGTAGCAACAACGGCCAGCTAAATAAAAAGATTCTAACTACTGTAGCCTCTAACTACTAGGAGACATATGTTTAGCAAACAGAAAGATTTTGATGAAGAGCAAACAATGTATTCAGAAAATTTTACCTTATACATGTGACATCCTGTTACAAATATTATATAGTTATCAATAATTCCACTGCCCAAACATTATCAACCATACATCCATCCTCATACATTTCCTTGCGTATTTTTTTATAAACTCATCATTTCATCTCACTTTACAATGCATGTCCTACCAACACGGAGTCTCCACTAAGAATATCATGTCCATACACTTCCCTATCCACTCGCTAACTGCTAGTCCGTCCAACCACAGAATCTCTTGACAAGGGCGCAGAGCGCTGTAGCGATATTAACACAATCTATAGCGCTGCCAACATACAAACAGGCTTCTTACAACGTGTGCCATCGACATTTGCACTGCCGTGCATATGTTTGCAGTGGAACCACAGATACAAAGATACGTGGCCCAGTCACATTAATACACTACTGGCCATTAAAATTGCTACACCACGAAGATGACGTGCTACAGACGCGAAATTTAACCGACAGGAAGAAGATACTGTGATATGCAAATGATTAGCTTTTCAGAGCATTCAAACAAGGTTGGCGCCGGTGGCGACACCTACAACGTGCTTACATGAGGAAAGTTTCCAACCGATTTCTCATACACAAACAGCAGTAGACCGGCGTTGCCTGGTCAAACGTCGTTGTGATGCCCTGTGTAAGGAGGAGAAATGCGTACCATCAAGATTCCGACTTTGATAAAGGTCGGATTGTAGCCTATCGCGATTGTGGATTATCGTATCGCGACATTGCTGCTCGCGTTGGTCGAGATCCAATGACTGTTAGCAGAATATGGAATCGGTGAGTTCAGGAGTGTAATAAGGAACGCCGTGCTGGATCCCAAGGGCCTCGTGTCGCTAGCAGTCGAGATGACAGGCATCTTATCCGCATGGCTGTAACGGATCGTGCAGCCACGTCTCGATCCCTGAGTCAACAGATGGGGACGTTTGCAAGACAACAATCATCTGCACGAACAGTTCGACGACGTTTGCAGCAGCATGGACTATCAGCTCGGAGACCATGGCTGCGGTTACCCTTGACGCTGCATCACAGACAGGAGCGGCTGCGATGGTGTACTCAACGACGAACCTGGGTGCACGAATGGAAAAACGTCATTTTTTCGGATGAATCCAGGTTCTGTTTATAGCACCGTGTTTGGTGTCATCGCGGTGAACGCACATTGGAAGCGTGTGTTCGTCATCGCCATAGTGGCGTATCACCCGGCGTGATGGTATGGGGTGCCATTGGTTACACGTCTCGGTCACCTCTTGTTCGCATTGACGGCACTTTGAACAGTGGACGTTGCATTTCAGATGTGTTACGACCTGTGGCTCTACCCTTCATTCAATCCCTGCGAAACCCTATATTTCAACAGGATAATGCACGGCCGCATGTTGCAGCTCCTGTACGGGCCTTTTTGGATGCAGAAAATGTTCGACTGCTGCCCTGGCCAGCACATTCTCCAGATCTCTCACCAATTGAAAATGTCTGGTCAACGGTGGCCGAGCAACTGGCTCGTCACAATACGCCAGTGACTACTCTTGATGAACTTTGGTAACGTGTTGAAGCTGCATGGGCAGTTGTACCTGTACACGCCATCCAAGTTCTGTTTGACTCAATGCCCAGACGTATCAAGGCCGTTATTACGGCCAGAGGTGGTTGTTCTGGGTACTGATTTCTCAGGGTCTATGCACCCAAATTGCATGAAAATGTAATCACATGTCAGTTCTAGTATAATATATTTGTCCAATGAATACCCGTTTATCATCTGCATTTCTTCTTGGCGTAGCAATTTTAATAGCCAGTAGTATACGATCACCGCCTGTGCTCTACGTTAGCGTGCAATAACCATTCATAGACTGCAGGTGGCAGCACTGGCAGTGGTGGGTATATAAAGGGTTCAATGGGAAGGACGCGGAAAACAGTGCAGTCGTTGTCGTAATGCGGAAACGGAGCGATTTACCTCACGTCCAAAAGAGCATGATCAGTAGCTTTTGGACCAAGGGTGGAAGCATTTCCAAAACGGCTAAGTTTGTACACTGTTCGCGTGCCGCCATGGCGTGGGAAGACGACGCTATCCAAAACTGGCGTCGAGGCAGCTGTGGCGCATCGCGGGCCATAAATTACAGGAGTGAACGACGGCTGCGAAGATGTGCTCGGGCTAACAGACTTGCAAATGTTGAGCAACTGGTCGCCCTGGTGAACAAATGGCTACCAACAATGTCTGCCCAACGACCGTTCCCCTAACGTTGCTGCGTATGGACTTCCGCAAGAGGATCCTGGTCCGTGAACCGCTGCTGGCTGCCAGTGATCGGCGACGAAGGATGGAATTTGCTCTCCAGTACCGCACCTGAACGTTCTCTGAGAGGCGACAGGTGGCCTTCGCAGATGAATCAATTCTTTCACTCCAGCGGACTGAAAGCGATCATCCTGCGACAACTGCTGGAAGGGTCCAGGTCGGAGGAGGGAGCTTTACAGTCTGGGGAATGTTTCCGTGGCATTCCCCGAGTGTTATCGTCATTCTGGTAGGCACAATGGGATAACACAAGTATGCATCTATTCTTGGGGACCACGTACACCCCCACATGCAGTTCGTTTTTCCTCAGTACGATGACATCTACCAGCAGGATAATGCAACGTGTCACACTGCTCGGAGTGCCCTTGCGTGGTTCGAAGCGCACCAGGATGAGTTTAACGTACTCCCATAACCTCCAAACTCCGCGGATTTAAGCCCAATCGAGAATTTATGGGACCATCTCGACTGGTCAGTTCTCTTTGTGGATCCTCAACCGCTGGCTGCGGCACTAGAGTCAGCATGGCTCCACAGCCCTGTCGGTACCTTCCGCAAACGTCTCGCAGCTGTCCAAGCTGCAAAACTTGGTTTTCAGGTGTTCGACATGTGGTCACATTAATGTGACCGGACCGTATAATTGGGGGTAAGAAATCAAATGAACTGCAATTCCTCTATAACGATCTACCAGAAAATATCCCTGAATCACCTCAGAAACGGAGGCGCACGCTGTAGAAGCAGATATAGCTGGTAGATGAGTATTACAACGTACGTGGAGATGTCTCGGTCGCAACTGGACGACGCCGTGTGTTTTGTGCTGGACATGTACGAATCCTACTATCGCGTCTGCTTCAGTTACCCAGAAACCATAAACACCTCTGACTGCAGCATTCCGTGAACTACTTCACTGACGTGCTGAGTGACAAAATGTACCGTTTTTAGACGTGTATGTTTCAACTTCTTTTATAGGTTCAATGAATTAAATGGACTGAAATGAAATGAGTGGATCAGGGGGGGTTGAAAGTAGTGAAGATGCAAAGTCATGAAATGATATCAGTGTAATACGTTCAGACATTCTGTACGCGCAGCATAATGAACATGTAGAGACAGCTGAAATTTCGAGCCAGACTGGGACTCGAAAACGGATTTCTCGCTCTTTGCGATCATCCGCCTCAATGGTTAGTCTGTCTGATGGCGCCTCTAGGCCTCATTCAAGTTTTCGTTGTCACTGGTGTTTCCACCAGTGGTTTCGAACGCTGCTACTACTGTTTCTGACACCGGCTATGTAGTAGTAGTACCAATGAGGGAATGCAGTCCGTTTCTTCAAGCCACCCGTTTTAAACTATCTTTTTTTTTACTATCAAAAACAGTCTTGATCACAATTTATTTATTACGGTTTATCCTCACCACGGCAACCACCAGTTTGCCTATCGAATTGACAACTTCAGTGGAAAGAAGCTTGCTGCCGTATCTTTGGAACGGCGTCCAACTTCACCATGGCAACCAGTGGTTCCAAATGGTTCACTAACAGGTCTTGAGAGGACAACCCATGTACTGTCAAAACGAAGTTAATTTGTCCTACATGTTTAAATATTTTTAACGCTTCTTAATTGACAATAGCTGTTGAACAAGCTAAGTTTAGTGTGTGTTTATTTTCCTTTCTGGATAATGTTCTTTTAACTAAGAAATTTTACATTGTTATTCGACCCATTGGTTAGTAATGACATCATTCCGTCAGAAGTGGGCGGAGCCTCCATTATATGTAGTAAGACGTGCACTGGTTTCTCCATTAGTGATTTATCACCAGAAGGAGGGTCTTACTCACTGGTAATTCATCGCTTTATAGCTTTATAACTTTATGTATTTTCTTTAATGTATGTAGCTCTCTAATTAAAGCTTTGTATACGACTTGTAGGTCTGAAGATGACCACAGTAGTGGTCGAAACCGGTCAAAAAAAAGTAATAAATAAATTGTGATCAAGACTGTTTTTGATAGTAAATATTTATAACACACAAAGTATTCAAAAGTAATTATCTATTTTTACTTCATTGTCATCGAAAGGAATATTTAAAACTCTGTTAACGAGCGACTAAAAATAAGCTTACTTGTGCTGCTGCGGATGACATGATTTCTCGTTGAAGACAACACCTATGAACGCAGATTTCCGGTAGGTCATGTGATATTTACGAAAACCAGCTGCGGTGTTTGTCGAAACTATCGTATATTAAATACCTCGCCAGTAAAGGAAGTTGAGCATGACTTCAGAAACCGCATATTTCAGCTAATGAAAGCAGTCTTGGCTATTATATTTGACAAAAAGTCTCTAGCAGAAAAAGTGACTCTAAAGTACATAAAAATGAAGATCAAGAACAACAGTACAGCTCCACAAAGGACAAAATGTCAATTTTGTTCGAGAAAACGTGGCTGCCGTGTGACGATGGTCCTAGGCACGGCGAAATAAACCGTTCATTCAAAAAGTGTGACTGGTTGCAGTGTTTTTATGAAAGTATGTTTTCCATTACATTTTGTGGTGGATAAATTCAAAACATTTATGGAGTTGTTGTCCTCGTGTTTCACAAGAAATCTTATCTTGGGGTAGGTTGTTAACTATTTCATTTTTCACTTCTGTATCTTTGAAAAGCACGACTTCACCATAACGTAAGTAACAACGTAACGATTTTATTGTTGATCGGAGGATAGGTTAAAAATTCCTGTAAATGGTTGACAAAAATTTCTGTCATTACCCTAGCTATTCTGTCAGTTTGATAATATATGTTTTCATGAGTGAGAAATAGTGATAAATAATGGTCTACAAAATATCCTGGTTTCGGCTCACCTAGCTGTGCAAGATAGTAACATCAAATGGCAAAAATTAGCGGTGATGAATGAAAGCTAGAGGTAGTGATGTGTTATCACGGCGTAGCCAGAGTAAAGCTACTGTAGAGACCAGCCGCTACAAACCATTTTTCCCATAATTATTTCTTGAATAAGTGTGTCAGTGAGGTAAGACAAGCGATGAAGTGAAAAAGTCGAATAAAGATAATCACAAATAGGAGGCGAGTGCACTTACCAAGGAGTATGCTGTTGTACGTGGCAGGCTGCAGCCTTGACACGTAATGTATGACCTACTGTGTACACTGTTTCTATTGAGAAATATCCACTCTGTATCGTCGTAATTAGTGATAAATTTTCGTAACAAAGCAATACTCGCAGAAAAGCCTTCTGTTAAAATTTCTTAGACTTCTATTCTCATATTATGCGACAAGGACAAGCAACGCGACTACAGCATTATATAACAGTTGCAGAAACTTCCCGAGTGCAGCGCAAACTGTGTAATACGTACTCCGTATGGAGCCTAAAACGTCGCCATGAAGCGCTCTTGAGTTGACAACCGCTAAGCCTAGACTAAGCCTGAGAGTTCTAAAATTTTTTGAAAAAAAGCAGTAAACGCGAAAAACATAAAAGGATGTGATGGAGGTGAAAATATTTTCTTTGTGAAATCAGTATTGTTTTGTTAAGCTCGGCAGCAATGATAAGGCGAACGGCCGTGCCTCGCACCGGTAAACGTCAGTTTATCCTAGGGCACAGAACTCCAGATAGAACAAGTGACTCACTTCTGGCTACAGTCTAACACGAGCGCATTCGCTAGAAAGACTTCGTGAAGTGTGTAGTCAAAATAAAGGTTTCTGCTTCGACAAAATACCAACACACAGTATTTTAGAGTGCACTGGAAGCCGCCAGCTCTTGATGCTTTGTGATTCTTCACCAGTATTATGAAAAATGTAGCACCAATGAAAGAATAGGTACTGTAGTACAAAACGTTCAAAAGAGAGAGTGCCACAGTCATATACGAAAGGTAGTCACACAGTTTTAACTATCATACAGGTTTAACTATAGCCTCGAAAAAATCAAGCTACTACCAAGAAATTTCAACTTCTGTTGTTTATAGATTGTGAAAACAATTTCCGAACACATGTTCGGTATGCAGAGAATCATATCAAGGACCGCCAAGAGCCATATTCTCGCCAATAGTCACTGCTTCTATGTTACACAGTAGACGAAGTAGGGCCGAGTCGTCATCCCACCCAGCTGCGTCCTTGCTGGAGATACCAGGAAGTTGATACCGAATACTGCTTGCAGTAGGCTCTGCGAAAAAGTTAAATATGGTATCCGACCAGCCAAGCGTGTGCCAATAATCAATCGCTCGTTGGCAGTCGGCTCGGCAATGTTTACGTTTGACTCGGCGAAGTGGAGGATCGTTCTCTAACGGAAGCGTCTTGGTTAATCTTGTAGAGCTGCACTTCTTTTTATTTGGGGAGCACCTAGAATCTGTTACCCTCTTTTTATAATTCCTGTAGGAAATGATTTCGTAAGCGTCACTTCCTGTATGTCGGCTGGTGTATCTTTTAGTGGACGCACAAGCCTATACACTACCTTATCAATTGGATCCGGAAACCAGTTAGTGGACGTTAATATGGAGCTTGTCCATCCTTCGCCTTCATGAACTCTGCTGAGAACACTTTAAATGAATTGTCTGAATGTCTACGGAGGAATTACAGCTCATTCTTCCTCAAGAGCCGAAACCCGACAACATAGTGATGTTGGACGTGGGACCTGGACCGAATTCGACGTTCTAATTCATCCCAAAGGCGTCCCGTTAGGTTCAGGTTGGGACTCTGGGCCGGCCAGTCCACCTCAGGAATGTTACTGTCCACAAACCGTCACAGGGTGTCTGACAGGCTGTACTGACATATTCAACAAACAATCAACTTTTATGAACTGATTCTCTACTGCATGCTGTACACAATTCTGTAAAACGTGATATGTCCTTCCGCGTTTTCTTAAGCACAATTAGGGGACCACGCCCTAACTATGAAAAGCGCCCACATACAGCAACACCGCTTCCTCCATACTTCACTGTTAGCACTACACGTGATGGCAGATAACGCTATCCTGGCATTCCCCAAAGCCAGACTCTTCCATCAGATTGACACAGTTTACTCGTTTCCAGTCATCCAGTGGCGTCGCTCTTTACGCCACATGAAGCGTCGTTTAGTAGTGACTACAGAAATGTGTGGCATATGAGGCTCGAGCACCGTACCCCATTCCTTTAAACCCACTAAGGAGAATTATTGTGCTGACCGAACTGCTGGTTGCTCTTTGTAAGTAAAGAGTGATTCCTTCCGCTGTTTTCATGCAGTTTTTTTGCAACCACCACCCACAATGCTCGACGGGCCCTCTCAATCAGTACAAGAGATCTACCTGGTTTTGGTTTGGCTGTGGTTGTTCCTTCGCATTTCCACTTCACAGTTACATCACCAACACATGGGTTGAAATGTCCCCTTTTATACCGGCGGGTCCGCCTCTCAAGACATCTGATGGCCAATTCCGCATTACACTGGCAAATCTGTATGCTTTTGATCAGATAGTATACGTCTTTCCACGTCGATCTTTTACTTCTGAGGCCTACGGGAATGTCGTGCTCGATATTTGTACCCTTGCAGAAGCTAATGATTTCACGCCACAAGAGGGCAATGCTCGTCCACACAGGGTTCGCTCTAGCAGTAAACCGACCAACGTAAGAAGTGACAACTTCGACCAGAATGCTGCAGACCATCTGTGATACGTTTACTGGAATCCTATTGCTGCTATCAGCCCTCTTCAGTATCTCTCGGGGATCAAGCTGATATTGAAACTGGTTCAAATGGTTCAAATGGCTCTGAGCACTATGGGACTTAACATCTCTGGTCATCAGTCCCCTAGAACTTAGAACTACTTAAACCTAATTAACCTAAGGACATCACACACACACCCATGCCCG
This sequence comes from Schistocerca nitens, assembly GCF_023898315.1. Lineage (NCBI taxonomy): Eukaryota > Metazoa > Arthropoda > Insecta > Orthoptera > Acrididae > Schistocerca > Schistocerca nitens. The sequence goes on from NC_064615.1 coordinate 511,041,265, forward strand.
AGGCAGGATTCGAACCTGCGACCTTAGCAGTCGCGCGGTACCGGACTGAGCGCCTAGAACCGCTAGACCACCGCGGCCGGCAATATTGAAACTCCAGACAGAAGGCCAAAACATTAAATTCCATATTAGAAAATGTATTCACGCATGAGGATACATCACAGACTGACTATTTAGAGATGTTGAGTTAAGCATACTCGGTATTGAAGGTAAACAATCAGGACTATTTACAGCGAACAGGCCCTGACCGAATTCTTATTAGATTTAACATTTAAAATTCCACGGAATGGGCCCTTTCCTAGCTCATATTTTTCGACATACAATATGTGATCAAAAGTATCTGCACACCTGGCTGAAAATGACTTACAAGTTCGTGGCGCCCTCCATCCGTAATGCTGGAATTCAATAGGGTGCTGCCCCACCCTTAGCTTGATGACAGCTTCCATTCTCGCAGGCATATGTTCAAGCAGGTGCTGGAAGGTTTCTTGGAGAATGGCAGCCCATTCTTCACGAGACGAGAGGTATCGATGTCGGTCGGTGAGGCTTGGCACGAAGTCGGCGTTCCAAAACATCTCAAGAGGTGTTCTATCTTGCCATCGGATCGCCACATTGTGTACCGTGATTCGTCACTGCACACAACGTTATTCCACTGTTCAGTCGTTCAATGTTTACGCTCCTTACACCAAGCGAGGCGTCGTTTGGCATTTACCGGCGTGATGTGTGGCTTATGAGCAGCCGCTCGACCATGAAATCCAAGTTTTCCCACCTCCCGCTAAACTGTCATAGTAGTTGCAGTGGATCCTGACGCAGTTTGGAATTCCTGTGTCTTGGTCTGGATAGATGTCTGCCTATTACACATTACGACCGTCTTCAGCTGTCAGCGGTCTCTGTCAGTCAATAGACGAGATCAGCCTGTACGATTTTGTGCTGTACGTGTCCCTTCACGTTTCCTTTTCACTATCACATCGGAAACAGTGGACCTAGGTATCTTTTGGAGTGTGGAAATCCCGCGTACAGACGTGTGACACAAGTGACACCCAATCACCTGACTACGTTCGAAGACCGTGAGTTCCGCGGAGCGCCCCATTCTGCTCTCGCACGATGTCTAATGACTACTGAGGTCGCTGATATGGAGTACCTGGCAGTAGGTGGCAGCACAATGCACCTAACATTAAAAACGTATGTTTTTGGGGGTGTCTGGATAGTTTTGATCACATAGTGTGTCTCGCCGCGCCGATAGTGTCGTGTGACTGGAAAAGACTGCAGATCAGTTCTGATAACGAAAAGGGTAAGAGAACGGATGCGCAGAATTACACAACAATATTGCTGACGCCTGTCTGTTGCAGGATACTAGAGGAGAAGCTTCTCTCAAAGGATTATCACGGGTTCAGGAAAAATCACTCATGTTAAACAAATATTTCTTTATTCACATACCGTCTCTTGCAAATGCCAGATACAGTAAAACAGGTAGATTTCGTCCTCCTAGATTTCCGAAAGACGCCGGACCCTGCATCACATTGTCAGCTAACTATGAAGATGCATTCACACCGAGTATACAGGGTAGTCCATTGATCGTGACCGGGCCAAATATCTCACGAAATAAGCGTCAAACGAAAAAACTACAAAGAACGAAACTTGTCTAGCTTGAAGGGGGAAACCAGATGGCGCTATGGTTGGCCCGCTATATGGCGCTGCCATAGGTCAAACGGATATCAACTCCGTTTTTTTAAATAGGAACTCCCATTCTTATTACATATTCGTGTAGTACGTAAAGAAATATGAATGTTTTAGCTGAACCACTTTTTTCGCTTTGTGATAGATGGCGCTGTAATAGTCACAAACATATGGCTCACAATTTTAGACGAACACTTGGTAACGGGTAGGTTTTTTAAATTAAAATACAGAACGTAGGTACGTTTGAACATTTTATTTCGGTTGTTCCAATGTGATACATGTACTTTTGTGAACTTATCATTTCTGAGAACGCATGCTGTTACAGCGTGATTATCTGTAAATACCACATTAATGCAATAAATGCTCAAAATGATGTCCGTCATCCACAATGCATTTGGCAGTACGTGTAACGACATTCCTGTCAACAGCTAGTACTTCGCCTTCCGTAATGTTCGCACATCCATTGACAATGCGCTGGCACATGTTTTCAGGCGTTGCCGGTGGATCACGATAGCAAATATCCTTCAACTTTCCTCACAGAAAGAAATCCGGGGACGTCAGATCTGCTGAACATGCGGGCCATGGTATGGTGTTTCGACGACCAATCCACCTATCATGAAATATGCTATTCAATACCGCTTCAACCGCACGCGAGCTATGGCGAGCTATGTGCCGGAGATCCATCATGTTGGAAGTACATCGCCATTCTGTCATGCAGTGAACCATCTTGTAGTACCATCGGTAGAACATTACGTAGGAAATCAGCATACACTGCACCATTTAGATTGCCATCGATAAAATGGGGGCCAATTATCCTTCCTCCCATAATGCCGCACCATACATTAACCCGCCAAGGTCGCTGATGTTCCACTTGTCGCAGCCATCGTGGATTTTCCGTTGTCCAGTAGTGCATATTATGCCGGTTTACGTTACCATTGTTGGTGAATGACGCTTCGTCGCTAAATAGAACGCGTGCAAAAAATCTGCCATAGTCCCGTAATTTCTCTTGTGCCCAGTGGCAGAACTGTATACGACCTTCAAAGTCGTCGCCATGCAATTCCTGGTGCATAGAAATATGGTACGGATGCAATCGATGTTAATGTGGCATTCTCAACACCGACGTTTTTGAGATTCCCGATTCTCGCACAGTTTGTCTGCTACTGATGTGCGGATTAGACGCGACAGCAGCTAAAACATCTACTTGGGGATAATCATTTGTTGCAGGTCGTGGTTGACGTTTCACATGTGGCTGAAAACTTCCTGTTTCCTTAAATAACGTAACTATGCGGCGAACGGTCCGGACACTTGGATGATGTCGTCCAGGATACAGAGCAACATACATAGCACACGCCCGTTGGGTATTTTGATCACAATAACCATCAACACGATATCGATCTTTTCCGAAATTGGTAAACGGTCCATTTCAACACGGGTAATGTATCACGAAGAAAATACCGTCCGCACTGGCACTTATACGTTTGCGACTATTACAGCGCCTTATATCACAAAGCGAAAAAAGTGGTCTAACTAAAACATTCATATTTCTTTACGTACTACACGAAGATGTAATAAAAAACGGGGGTTCCTATTAAAAAAAAACGCAATTGATATCCGTTTGACCTAGCGGGCCAACCATAGCGTCATCTGGTTTCCCCCTTCAATCTAGACGAGTTTCGTTCTTTGGAGTTTTTTCGTTTGATGCTTATTTCGTGAGATATTTGGTCCAGTCACTATCAATGGACCACCCTGTATTCATAGATATGCGATTGGCTCGAAGACTTTGTAACTAACGGAACTCGGTACATTATACTAGAGAGGAAATGTTCAACAGGACAGCAAGTAACAAACAAAACAATTAATATCCTCAATATACACTGTCCAGTCACAGTAATGTGGCCACCTGTCAGAAGCCTGAATAATCACGTTTTGCAGCACGGACCGCTGGAAGACGAGCAGGAAGACAGTGAGGTTCTGAAAGGCACCGCCGACCGAAGTGGCCGAGCGCTTCTAGGCACTTCAGTCTGGAACCGCGCTGCCGCTACTGTCGCAGGTTCGAATCCTGCCTCGGGCATGGATGTGTGTGATGTCCTTAGGTTAGGTAGGTTTAAGTAGTTCTAAGTCTAGGGGACTGATGACCTCAGATGTTAAGTCCCATAGTGCTTGGAGCCATTTGAACCATTTTTTTGAAAGGTACCGACAGTGATGTGGAGCCATGCCGACTCTAGTGTCGTGGCCTGCTGCGCTAGGCTTCTCGGTTGAGTATCCGTGCCGTGAACAGCCCGATCGATTGCGTTTAGATCCGTGGAATATGATAGCCGTTGGAGTACGATAAACTAATCATGGTGCTCTTCAAACCACCCATGTACACTGCGGCTGTGTAGCACGTTGCATAGACCTCCTCAAATGGTTCAAATGGCTCTGAGCACTGTGAGACTTAACATCTGAGGTCATCAGTCCCCTAGACGTAGAACTACTTAAACCTACCTAACCTAAGGACATTACACACATCCATGCCCGAGGCAGGATTCGAACCTGCGACCGTAGCAGCAGCGCAGTTCCAGACTGAAACGCCTAGAACCGCTCGGCCACCGAGACCGGCCGACCAGCTCATAGATGCGACGGTGCGAAGGAAAACCAAACTGTATGTAGAATGAACGTTGACCCCCATGGATAGATGCATATTTGTGTTGATCCATTCTGCCTTAGAGAATGACGAAATCATACACGCAATACTATGAAAACATTTCCCAGACCATAAGTTCCCTCCCCTGGCTTGGACCCTTCCGATGGTAGTTACAGGGTGTTTGCTTACAGACGTCTCACGCTGTACACGCCATCGGTCATCTGTTCGATGCAGCATAAAATGTTATTCATTTGAAAAGGCCACTTGCCGCGCCACTCAGTAGGCATCCAGGTGCGTACGTCGGCCATGAACAGCAGTCAGGATGTTTGCATGAACCGGGCGCCAGCTGTGGAGGGTCATATGCAGCAACTTCGCTAAGAGATTGTTGGTAGCCCCTTGGTTCATCTATGCGGTCATTTGCTCAACATTTGTCCGTGGATATCTCCGCAGCCTTCGTTCACCCCTGGCACGTTGCCTCGGCGCCAGTTTTGGATAGTGCCATTTTGTCGTACACGGTATACTTCAACCACGGCGGCACGTGAACAGTTTTCAAACTTAGCCATTTCGTAAATGATCCCATCCTTGGCCCGAAAGCCAATGATCACGCCCTTCTGGATGTGAGATAAATCGCTCCGTTTCCGCATTACGACGACTGTACTGTTTTCCGCGTCCTCACCCTCTCCCACAAACGCTTTGTGTATTCTCCACTGCTAGTGCTGCCATTCGCCATCTGAGAGCGTTTATTGCACGTTGACGTCGAAGATAGGCAGTGGCCACTTTAATGTGATTGGACTGTATACATTAATGATTTGTCAGGTAGGGTCAGAAGCACTATCGCTGTTCTCTGAAGACGCTGTTGCTTACAGGGAAGTACCATCTGTGGACGTCATTAGGAAATGCAGAAAAAAATGGGAAAAATCTCGACGTGGCATAATGAATGACAGATCTCTTTAAATGCGCATAAGCGACAAGCAAGGAATTCAGAGACGTGCTGCTGGCATTGTTATTGGTCGATATGGTCTACATGAAAATGTAACGGAGGTGCTTGGTGTACTTAAATGGGAATCTTTGACAGAGTCCTCTGACTAGGAACCTTTGTTGCGTAAATTTAGACAACCGGTATTTGAAGAGGACAGAGCTACGATTCTGTTACCACCATCGTATATCTCGTGAACTCATCATGAGAGAAAAATAAAAGATATTTGGGCTTGTAAGGAAGCATGTAGATAGAGCTTCCCTCTCCCTACACGCGAATGGAACAAGTCGAAAAATCGGTAATACTGGCACGAAGTACCATTCGCCACGCACTGCATGAATCATTCGAGGCCACCGAAGACACCTTCATCTCTGACTTAAGGCTACTGAGAGACTATTTTCACAAATGGAGACTTCAGCCGAATCGAGCTAGACGGAAGTATCATGGTTTCACCTTTATAAGCGGTCAGCAAGAAGAGAGCTTAATGTCAACTTTTTACGGAAAAGCCTCAACCTAACAACTGTCCTAAATATCTAGGAGTCACTTTGGATAGGACAAACCGTTACAGGTAACACCAGACGAAGACCGCAGGTAAAATAAGGACAAGAACTTACATCATTCATAAACCGTAAGGCATTGTTGGAGCTCTACAGCAAATATATCAGCACGTGGGTTCGTCTATTCGGTGGCGGAATGGTCCGCCCCTGTCCGGATCAATAGCTCGTATACGAAGAAAGTTGGTGTGGTACTGAGTGACATTAGGTGCACTGTCAGCGGAACACTTAAAGTCACGCCTAATGCATGGCTGCCCACCATGAGTCATAGAGCACCACCGGGCCACTGCGTAAAAATGGTCTTCTTAGACAATAATACTACGAGATTAGCAATAATCCTCTGCTAAATATATAGACTGGCATAGCTGATCTGAATCGCAGAAGATTTATATCAAGAAGACCAGCAGTAGTAACTACTAAAGAAATGGTAAATTCATAATTTAACGTTCGCAATGCCTAGAAACAACTCTCGCAAGAGCGTTGTCCACCACAATGTCGAAGTTTCACGCTGACAGAGGCCGCCTGGTTTAACCCAGTTACGCAAAATGTAGACGACATTAAACTGAACACGCTCAGGCCATGGCAGAAGTGCCGATGCCCTCCATAAGCGGGAGAATATACTGTCTACAAAATGTGACTGCGGAGCCAAAAGGCAAACAGCCCGACAAATAGCAGGAGAACTTTCAAATTGAGCTAACAGGGGATCACCGATTTTCTTGCAGGAATAGACGAGGCGATCGATTACATCCGATATATGGCTATTAATCTGTAACTAAGTTTGGTACGCAATATATGCACAAAAACTATGTACTTCGATGTGCGTCGTACGATAAATAAATGAACGTGGAAGCTAAGTATATAGATAGATGTAGATGTAAACAATATCCTCTCCAGTCTGGGTGCAACTTTGAAATATGTATAGTATTCGACTTCTAGCATGGTCAAGGACATCATCATTGACAACATAATACACCGTACATTCAGCAGAGACATCTTCGAAGATCTAGTGTTTTTTGAGGGTTTTTCGTTATATTTTGGCGAAAAATTAAAAATCATTTTCAGTCTCAGTGCATTAGATGATGGCTTCTTTCAACAAGAGGACATGCTTAACAACACAGAAGTAATGTATTACCCGGCAAAGCGAACCGAAGACTTGGGCAAGGCGGCAAGCACAGTCGTGTTTCCAAAACTCAAAGAACAACCCCGAGGACTTCACTTTTATAGTGATGAATCGATGCAGGCAGAGATGAGGTTGCGGCTCAGTCAACAAAATTAAATAATCTACACTGACGCATGAAGAAACTGGTCTCTCGTTGGGAGAAACATGTTCATCGTCAGGTGACTATGTTGGGAAATAAATGTACGCAAGAAGAATAAAGATGTAGAATGTTAATAACGTTTGTTTTATTTAAAAAGCTTTAAGAATTTTCACACAAAAATTCGGGGATATCACTTTTCAGCACGTCCTCGTACTAGTACCTCGCAGTCGACGATTGGGCGATCACAGCAGTAAAGCAACTAAAAGCCGACGTTAAAACCAACCCTGAAGCGGCAATGAACGGCTCTGCAGAGGACCGCACAAATTCGGCCGAAACATCGGCAGTTTAATTGCTTCAGTATTTACAGGTATGTTCGTTAAATAAAAGATATTAAATGATGAAACTTTCATTCCATTTGGAACTTAGGTCCATCATCAACATCAGTAGGAGGTCTGACCTCCATGGACATGAATGCACTCTGGTGTTCATTGCGGCATGGAAGCATACAGCCTCCGAATGTCATCATGAGGAATTTCTTGACATGCCTGAAGCACATGATGTGTCAGTTCATGCGGTATGCTGGCTGGAGGCTGATGTGAATGTATACGTTTCCAGCGACTACCCAGACATGTTGTATGGACGACAAATCAGAGGACCAGACAGACGAGTGAAGGATCCGTACATTCCTCAAGGCGTTTGTGGTGTGAACTGCGGCATGGGGTCTGCTGTAATATACTAATTGGTACCCCAGTCATGAAGAGTGCGACAACAGTATTTACCATTTTTGACACATTCAACAACTGCGAAATCAGTCCTGTTGTTATATTCAGTACCTCCCCACACCGAGAATCCAGGAATTGGAGAGGTATGGGTGTTGAGAATCACTGGTTCATGTAATCTTCCACCAGATCGTCTACGTAACATTTTGGAGTCTTTCTAACCAACGCAGACAGAAGCTGGACTCATAGCCGAACACCACAGAATGTTACTGGTAGTCTTTGCTGCCTCTGGCTTTACACTTGCAAATCTCTGACGTCTGTGCTAGGAAGTCAGCGGTTAACGGTGCATGGCAACTAGAGATTACGACCCAGCTTCCAGTAGTTTCTTACCGACGGTTCGTGATGACACTCTGACTGTAATCTATGCCCTGGTTTCGGCTTTTTGTGATCCATCTATTCGTCATAGTCAGTGGAAGAGTCGTCTATCTCTTCGTTATGTCGTCGCCTGGGTGTGCCAGCGCCTACTCTTACTGCCCCAATGCAGTCTGAGACCATCTCGTCAGCAGTATTTCTGCAGTCACACTACAGCCATCTCGCACCATACTTGGGAGTATGTGAGGTTCTCTTTGGTCTGCTTAGAATCTGCAGACTGAGGCAGTGGGTAGAGCGAGATTTTTGGTCGTTGCCGTTGAAGAAGGTCCTGGCGGTCAGTTTTGGATACGAGGCGACCGGTACGGAAGGATTCCGTTTGGAGCTCGCTGGGCGACTAAGGAGAAACAGTGCAAGCACACCAAAGAGAAAGGCCCTCCAGACATGCAACCTGTGGCAATTTATGTTTTCCAGAACTCTGTGTTGGTGCTGGTTTATCCGGAAGATGAAGCTTTCCTGCTCCTGGACTTATTAAGTCTGGGTGGGTTGTTGATTGTCCTCAGATCTGGGTAGTGGAGTGTGTAGCAAAGTTTTTGGAACATTATTCGTCAGCTTACCCGTTTGCCCTGTTGTGGCGCATCATTTTCTTATTTATTTCGACACATAACCGTATTGCTTATTTAGTGCGCCTTTGGCATGTTCATGTCGATCTGGCAACGCTGTGCTCAGCCTCCCTTTTGGATGTAATTTGTTTTCGCTTTTGGCTTCTCTTTTGCAACCTCTCTCGGGGCACCCCTTTTTTTAATTACTTTAAAAAGGGAGCGGTTGTAATACGTGTTTTCTCACTTGTCTTAAGAGTTTTGGTGTGTTACAGAAGTCAGTTGTGCCGGCCGGAGTAGCCGTGCGGTTCTAGGCGCTACAGTCTGGAACCGAGCGACCGCTACGGTCGCAGGTTCGAATCCTGCCTCGGCCATGGAAGTGTCTGATGTCCTTAGGTTAGTTAGGTTTAAGTAGTTCTAAGTTCTAGGCGACTGATGACCTCAGAAGTTAAGTCGCATAGTGCTCAGAGACATTTTTAGAAGTCAGTTGTAATCTGGTCCCTTACGCCAACCTTGGCATGTGCCTGCGCGGCCTGAGCGGACCCTGCGCGTGCCTGTTGACATGTCGACTGGGAGACATGCTCTGACTTAACGAAACGCTATTGGTGGCCACGTCTTGCGAGCATCACTTCTCTCTGTATTCTGCCTATTATGTCTGGTATTTTTAGCTTTTACTATTTTTGAAGTTTACTATTGTGTACATGTTTATTTATTCATTTATGTTGTTTTTTACTGAAGACTCTTAAACCTGTTTTTAGGACGTTTGTATAAAACTTTAGGGCTTGAAAGAGCACCCAACTTCTGTTACCCATTTTGTAAGTTTTAATGATTTTGTTTTATGTTCTTTATAATTAAAAAGTGATTCCCTTGTTAAAATCACTTTAATTTACAATAATTATCCTGTGGTCAATTTGCATTTGTAACAATAACAATAATAATAATAATTTTGTGGCCCAATAAATTCAGAATGTTTTAAACAAACAATGCTCAGTTCCCTTCCATTCCTTATCTGTTAACCCTATCACACGCACTGGTAACATGTGCCACGTTACACAAACTCGACCGGTATGTTGCTACCATGTCTCTAGCGCCAATTATTCGACCTTGCTCAAATTCGGAAGGATGGCGATGAGTTGCATTTGCACTTCCTTTGGGTGTACTGTTTTGCAATCCTTACCTGAAAGGCTACAGTAACGTTACAAACACGCAGTATTCGTGACTACCCACGCCATTCTTCAGTTGTAAGATACTGAAACTTCTAAAAATAAACTCGCACAACTATGGAATTTTAATCAACTTGTTCCACAGACATGAAAATACTGGAGTATCAATCTGAGCAGCCCTCTCAGATTGTTTGCAGATGTTGCTGTTATTTAACGTCATGTAATGTCATCAGATGATAGAAACGAATTGCAAAATGATTTAGACGAGATATCTGTGTGGTGCGGAAAGTGGAAATTGGCTCCGTGAAAAGTGCGAAGTCATCCACATGAGCACTAAAAAGAATCTGCTAAATTTCTGTTTCACGATAAATCAGACAAATTCAACGGCTGTAAACTCAATTAAATACTTAGGGATTACAATAACGAATAATTTAAATTGGAACGATCGCATAGATAACTTGTGGGGAAATCAAACCAAAGGCTGCGATTTATTGGCAAAACACTTAGAAAATATAATAGGTTTACTGAAGAGACTGCTTACACTACGCTTGTCCTCCCTCTTCTGGAGTACTGTTGTGCGGTGTGGGATTCGTGTCAGATAGGATTGACGTAGGACATAGAAAAAATTCAAAGAAGGGCAGATTGTTCTGTATTACCACAAAGCACGCCATAGGGTGCACGGATATGATACACAAATTGGGGTGGCACTCATTAAAACAAAGGCGCTTTTCGCTGCGGCAAGACCTTTTCATGAAATTTCAATCACCAACTTTCTCCTACCAAGTGATCCCTTCTGCTTGTCAAGTTGTACCACACATTTCTCTTCTCCACAGTTCTATTTAATACCTCCACATTAGTTATGTGATCTACCCATCTAATATTCAGCATTCTTCTGTAGCACCACATTTCGAAAGCTTCTATTCTCTTCTTGTCTAAACTATTTATCGTCCACTTTTCACTTCCATACATGGCTACACTCCATACAAATACTTTCAGAAACGACTTCCTGACACTTAAATCTATACTCGATGTTAACAAATTTCTCTTCTTCAGAAACGCTTTCCTTGCCATTGCCATTCTACATTTTATATCCTCTCTACTTCGACCATCATAAGTTATTTTGCTCCCCAAATAGCAAAACTCATTTACTACTTTGTCTCATTTCCTAATCTAATTCCCTCAGCATCACCCAATTTAATTTGACTACATTCGATTATCCTCGTTTTGCTTTTGTTGATGTTCAACTTATATCCTTCTCCCAAGACACTGCCCATTCCGTTCAACTGCTCTTCCAAGTCCTTTGCTGTCTCTGACAGAATTACAATGTCATCGGCGAACCTCAAAGTTTTTATTTCTTCTCCATGGATTTTAATGCCTACTCCGAATTTTTCTTTTGTTTCCTTTACTGCTTGCTCAATATACAGATTGAATAGCATCAGGGAGAGGCTACAACCCTGTCTCACTCCCTTCCCAACCACTGCTTCCCTTTCATGTCCCTCGACTCTTATAACTGCCATCTGCTTTCTATACAAATTGTAAATAGCCTTCCGCTCCCTGTATTCTACCCCTGCCACCTTCAGAATTTGAAAGAGAGTATTCCAGTCAACATTGTCAAAAACTTTATCTAAGTCTATAATTGCTAGAAACGAAGGTTTGCCTTTCCTTAATCTGTTTTCTAAGATAAGTCGTAGGGTCAGTATTGCCTCACGTGATCCAACATTTCTACAAAATCCAAACTGATCTTCTCCGAGGTCGGCTTCTACCAGTTTTTTCCATTCGTCTGTAAAGAATTCGTGTTAGTATTTTGCAGCCGTGGCTTATTAAACTGATAGTTCGGTAATTTTCACATTTGTCAACACCTGCTTTCTTTGGGACTGGAATTATTATGTTCTTCTTGAAGTCTGAGGATATTTCGCCTGTCTCATACATCTTCCAAGGCCGTCAGTAGTTCTAATGGAATGTTGTCTACTCCCGGGGCCTTGCTTCGACTTAGGTCTTTCAGTGCTCTGTCAAACTCTTCACGCAGGATCATACCTCCCATTTTATCTTCATCTACATCCTCATACATTTCCATAATACTTTCCTCAAGAACATCGCCCTTGTATAGACCCTCTATATACTCCTTCCACATTTCTGCTTTCCCTTCTTTGCTTAGAACTGGGTTTCTATCTGAGCTCTTGATATTCATGCAAGTGGGCCTCTTTTCTCCAAAGGTCTCTTTAATTTTGCTGTAGGCAGTATCAGTCTTACCCCTAGTGATATACGCCTCTACATCCTTACATTTGCCCTCTAGCCATCCCTGCTTAGCCATTTTGCACTTCCTGTCGATCTCATTTTTGAGACTTCTGTATTCCTTTTTGCCTGCTTCATTTACTGCATTTTTGTATTTTCTCCTTTCAGCAATTAAATTCAATATTTCTTCTGTTACCCAAGGATTTCTACTAGCCCTCGTATTTTTACTTACTTGATCCTCTGCTGCCTTCACTTGTTCATCTCTCAAAGCTACCCATTCTTCTTCTATTGTATTTCTTTCCCCCATTCTTGTCAATGGTTCCCTAATGTTCTCCCTGAAACTCTCTAAAACCACTGCTTCTGTCAGTTTATCCAAGTCCCATCTCCTTAAATTCCTACCCTTTTGCAGTTTCTTCAGTTTTAATCTACAGTTCATAACCAATAGATTGTGGTCAGAGTCCACATCTGCCCCTGGAAATGTCTTACAATTTAAAACCTGGTTCCTAAATCTCTGTCTTACCAGGTAACGAAAGTAAATAAGAGTTGCAAAAGAGGTGTATAAATGTCTGAAAAAAAAATAATAATCGTAATTAATGGGAGTAAGAAAAGCACAGAGAACCTTTATATCCAGTACAGTATAGCGCATGGTGAAGTCATAATATTATGAATCAGAGTTAACTTTTAATACTAATTGTTAAATCAACACAAGTAATGAAATTTGACAAAAAGCAGGGTCTAACAAATACTGAAATCGGCCATTCGAACTGACCTATATAGGTTAATTCTAGTTACTGATTCCAGCCATTCCACGGTTCGTTATTTAGATCGTTTTAACAACAAGTGTGTACACAGGATTTCTGCATATGGTATTACTATCTCGATTACTATGAAAAAGAGAAAAAATTGGAAAATGTACCTACAATACTTATTAGTTCTCGTAGTAGTTCTGAGATCGATAAGAAATCCTACAAAAACGTAGTCCACAGATTTACTGCAAAATTGTCCAAAATTATGAACCATTGAAAAGCTGGAATTGGCAACGAGAACTGAACGATTCTAATTATCGATTCCAGCCAGTCGATGATTCATTAATTAGATCGTTTTTTCAACACGTGTGTGTATTACAATGTACGCTAATATGATTTCTGCATTTGTAATTGCCCTCTGAACTACTGCAAAAAGTTATTAATATTGGAATAGGTAATTAGAATTGATCTACATAGAAGGTCAGTTCTAGTTGCCTAATGCAGTTTTTGTTATACACCGCAGTAGTTTTAGAGAGCTATTACAAATGTAGAAATCGCATTACGTTTCAGTGCATATAACTACAAAAATAATTTACATGTGAATGACGGAGCGGTTGGAATCTGTAACTGGAATTTACCTACAGAGGTTGATTGTAGTTATCGATTCCAATATTCTTTATTTTTTGTAGATGTGATTCGTTTGGTTTTCCCGTTTCTCTGATACATCCTAGTTTCTCCCCACTCAAAACCCCAACTTTCCTGCGCTTCTCCCGTTACATTCAATAATTAATATAAAATTAACGCTATTTTATGACAGTATGACTTCACCATGTGCTTTACTGTAATGCAATGTAAAGGTTCTGTTTGCTTTTCTAGTCGTATAAATTATGAGAATACTTCATACCAGAAATGAAAATTTGCTTTTAATTCTTGTTCTTAATTGTTTTCGTTATCTCCAGTTCGTTTCGATGTAATTCATAACTAAGTAAATAACTGTGATAATGTGATTGTAATTTTATCGTATGCTACATTTGTTTGTTTACGAATATGACCCGTTGCTTTCATAGATTTATAATACGTAGCGTCTTGCCCCAGGTATGACCTCATTGCTCAAAGCCGACGAGTGGAATCGGACACTAGAATTTATCCAAACAATGATCTATTAATTATCAAGATAAATCCAATACTTTAACACCAATGTGAAGCACGGAATATGGGTGTAGAAGTTCTTTGCAGAGCACAACGCAAACTTTTTGCCAATGTTGACAGTAGTTGATTTACTATGGAGGTATACAATCACGTGTGTGATATTATACCTCCATGTGACTTATGAAACAAAGAAGCTACCGTTGCGAAGTGTGCACTGAGGGTTAGATGTTTGTACCGGAAAAGGAGTAAAAGTAAACTAAACAGTAACAATGATTTCTTAATCATAACTGAAATATGTGTAAAAGAAATTTTTGGTTATTGGTGTTTCAGGTGTGCCATAGGAATCACAGAAAAGACAGAAATGCTATACAAATGACAGTAGCTCTCAACAGACAACTAAAATCTATGTCACAGCCGTAGATAAAGGCAATACTTTCGGCATAGGATTTTAACGAAGAAACTCTAACAAAGAGTAATCATCATCTGACTTGACTTACCTGTTTCGTACTGGGGAACAAAAAAAGTTCTCGGCGTCAGTCACAGATTTTTTTATATTACCCACCATGGATTGCGAGGATTTAAAAATTTCGTCGTCAGCAGAGATATACATGGATTTGTACGAAACTGATGATACGGACATGTGAAGTTTCGCTGGATGCTGCCATTCGTATGCTTTACGTACCACTGCCCTACGAAAACACTAGTATGATACTGAAACAGCACCTTTCAGGGATAAAATTACTTACATATTATTCCCGTATTTAACGCACTGAAGGCAGTTACTATTTGGACGGTAAAAAAAAAAAAATTCCAGAGATAACGTAAACAAAAATATGCAGTGATTTACGACTCAAAGAGTATTGCCGGAAAAGCATAACTAATCAAATACAAAACATGAGATTGGCAGATATGTCTAAATGCTTAAAACTCTTCATGTATGTGTGTGAGCTAACTGCCTGTAGCCCAGTTCAGGCACAAGCAAAGTATATTAATAACATACTGTAGTTCTTATACAGGTTCTTCCAGACCTACCATACAGACACATTTTCTCGCAAACGACCATCCAGTCTTTAACCACTAAATCGCGTTTTCGACAAACCAAGAATAACGAACAGAATGATGGAACCTCTATTACTTGAAAAATCGAGAATACGAACGCGTGTTTAGAATTTCAAATGGGATCACAGGGAAGTTACAATGAATTCATGTTGGGAAGAAATGGGACTCATTTATACCTACATCTACATGATTACTCTGCAATTCACAGTTAAGTGCCTAGCAGAGGTTTCATAGAACCACCTTTAACATCTACCGATCCATTCTCGAACACTGTGCGAGAAAAATGAACACTTAAGGTCTTTCCGTGCGACCTTTGACTTATTTTATTATGATGATCATTTCTTCCCCTGTAGGAGGATGCCAAAAAACTATTTTCACACTGTGAGGAGGAAGCTGGCGACTGAAATTTCGTGAGAAGGTTCCACCGCAGCGAAAAACGCCGTTGTTTTAATAACTGCCACCACAATTCCTGTGGCATATCCGTGGCGCTCTCTCCCCAATTTGCGATATTACAAAACGAAACGCCACACAGCAATGCTCCAAAAGAAGGCGGACAGGTGTTTTGTAAACACTCTCTTTAGTAACCTAAATCTACATCTGTATCTACATCTATACTCTGCAACCCACCGTGAGGTGCATGACAGAGGGTACGTTCAGTTGTACCAGTTATTAGGGTTTCTTCCTGTTCCATTCATGTATGGAGCGCGGGAAGAATGATTGTTTGAATGACTCTGCGCGTGCAGTAATTATTCTAATCTTATCCTCACGATTCCTAAGTGAGCGATGCGTAGGGGGTTGAAGTATATCCCTAGAGGAATCATTTAAAGCAGATTCTTAAAACTTTGTTAACAGACCTTCTCGAGATAGTTTACGTCTGTCTTCAAGAGTCTGCCAGTTTAGTTCCTTCAGTATCTCTGTGACACTCTTCCACGAATTAAACAAACCTGTGACCGCTCGTACTGCCCTCTCTGTATATGTTCAGTAACCCCTGTTAGTCCCACACACTTGAGCAATATTCTAGGATGGCTCGCACTAGTGAATTGTAAGAAATCTCCTTTGTAGACTGATTGCAGTTCCCCAGTATTCTGCCAATAAATCGAAGTCTACCACCTACTTTACTCACGACTGAACCTATGTGATCATTCCATTTCATGTCCCTACAAAGCGTTACACCCAGGTATTTGTATGAGTTGGCCGATTCCAGCAGTGACTCATAGATATTATAGTCATAGGGTACTAGATTTTTACATTTTGTGAAGTGCCCAGTTTTACATTTCTGAATATTTAGAGCAAGTTGCCAATCTCTGCGCCACGTTGAAATTTTATCAAGATCTGACTGAATACTTATGCAGCTTCTCTCAGACAGTAATTCACTACAGATAACTTCATCATCTACAAAAAGCCTGATTTTACTATCAATATTGTCTGCAAGGTCATTAATATACAACACGAACGGCGAGGGTCTCGACACACTTCCCTGGGACAAACCTGAAGTTACTTCCACATTTGACGATGGCTCTCCATCCAAGATAAAATGCCGTGTCCTCCCTACCAGAAAGTTCTCAATCCAGTTACAAATTTCACTAGATACCCATATGATCGTACTTTTGACAATAACCGTTAGGTGCAGTAGTGAGTCAAATGCTGTTCGGAAGTCAAGAAACACTGCGTCTTCCTGACTGCCTTCATCCAAAGTTTTCAGTATGACATGTGAGAAAAGTGCGAGTTGTGTTTCACATGATTACTGTTTTCGAAATACATGCTTGTTGGCACTGAGTAGGTCATTCTGTTCAGGGTACCTCATTATGCTTGAGCTCAGGATATGTTCGAAGATTCTACAACAAATCTATATGAAGGACACATGAAGATAGTTTTGTGGATCACCTCTACTGCCCTTCTTGTAGACTGGTGCGACCTGTGCTTTTTTCCAAGTACCGGGCACAGTTTTTTGTTGGAGGGATCTACGCTTTGTTCAGCTTCAATGATTTGAACAGTTTGTCAACACCACTGGCACTAATGCTTGTTTCATTCATCTTTTCAGTGGTACGAGGATTAAATTGGGACAGATCTCCTGGGTTTTCCTTTGTAAAGGAACATTTGAAAACGGAGTTAAGTGTTTAAGCTTTTGCTTTGTTACCCTGTTACAGATTGTAAGTGTTCTGCCAAGAAATCGCAGTCCTCGGTTTGCGTTCCCCACAACATTACCTATGTGATCGTTCCAATTTAAGTAATTCATCGTTGTAATTCCTAAGTATTTAGTTGAGTTTGCAGCATTTAAATTTGTCTGATTTAGCGTGTAACAGAAATTCAGCAGATTCTTTTTAGTGCTCATGTGGATGAATTCATATTTTTCATGATTTCGAGTCACTTGTCACTTTTTGCACCATACAGATATCTTGCCTAAGCTATTTTTCAATTCCTTTCGATCATCTGACAACGCTGCATTACGGTAAATGACAGCATCAACTATATACAATCCAAGAGGAATGCTCAGATTGTCTCCTAAATCGCTCAGATAGATCAGGAACAGCAGAGGGCCTATAACACTTCCTTAGGAAACTCCAGATATTAGTTCTGTTTTACTCGATAACTTTCTGTCAGTTATTACGAAATGTGACCATTCTGATAGGAAATCACGGATCCAGTAACAGAACTGAGACGACACTCCATAAAAACCAAACTCCACCCTAACAGGCCATGAAGGCCCAACGGTACCGACCGGCCGCCGTGTCATCCTGATCTCACAGGCGTCACTAGATGCGGATATGTAGGGGCATGTGGTCAGCACACCGCTCTCCCGGATGTACGTCAGTTTACGAGACCGGAGCCGCTACTTCTCAATCAAGTAGTCCCACAGTTTACCTCACAAGGGCTGATTGCACCCCACTTACCAACAGCGCTCGGCAGAATGGATGGTCACCCATCCAAGTGCTAGCCCAGCCCGACAGCGCTTACCTGAGATGACACTCCATAAAAACCAAACTCCCCCCAAATAGGCCATGTAGGCCCAACGGTACCGACCGGCCGCCGTGTCATCCTTATCCCACAGGCGGCACTGGATGCGGATATGTGGGGGCATGTCATCTGACGGGAACCGGTGTTACCACTGCGGCCGTGGGCACGACACTCCATAGGCACGTAATTTCATTAGAAATCGCTTGTGAGGAACGGTGTCAAATGCCTTCTGGAAACCTAAAAATATGGAAACAATTTGACTTCCCACGTCGATAGCACTCATTACTAGTGTGAATGAAGAGCTACCTATGTTTTACAAGAACGATATTTTCTGAATCCCTGTTGCCTGTTTGTCAATAAATCGTTTTTTTTTTGAGGTGATTCATAATGTTTGAGCACAGTATATACGAGGGCTATTCAGAAAGTAGGGAACTTTCCGTCTGACGCCGCTAGGCGCACGCCGATCGCATATATTTTGATATGTGCGTGCTCGACAGCTCAGTCGGCATCCATCCGTGACAGCGGGAACGTCTCTGCGCGTCTGGTTGTTTCGATATTTGAATTTGAAATGTGCGCTGCAATCGAAAATCCCGCCAGTTGTGAGGTGCGGTCTGTGATGCAGATTTTGTTGGCAAAAAACCTAAAACCTATAGAAATTTATCGTGAACTGTGCGAAGTGTACGGAAACAACGCAATGAGTGAATGCTCCGTCCATAAATGGTGCATTCGGTTTAAAAATGGCCGAACCAACGTTCATGATGAAGAGAAGAGTGGACGCCCGAACATTGTGACTGACGATCTTGTCGCTAAAGTTGATGAAAGGATTCGTGAAAACCGTCGCTCATAAGCTAGGCTACCACATATTTTGTGCATGATGGATGCCCAAAATACTTATAGAGCACCATAAAGAACAGCGAATTGGGGCAACGTTGACATTTATGGAGGCCTACCACAAACATGGTGATTCATTACTGGATCGAACCGTAACCGGTGACGAGACTTGGGTGAAACACGTCAGTTGCGAGACAAAATTACAGTCCATGGAGTGGGGACACACGAGGTCCCCCCAAAAACCAAGAATATGTTTGCAAACCTTGTCAGCAAGGAAGTTGATGACGGCAGTGTTTTGGGATAGGCAAGGTGTGCTTCTTATTGATTTTCTCGAACGTGGAGCAACCATAAATTCTGCCTGGTACTGTCAAACTTTGCACAGCCTTAGGAGAGTAGTTCAAAACAAACGCCGAGGAAAGCTGACGTCCAAGATTTGGTTTTTGCACGACAGTGCCCGACCTCACACGGCAAACCGCACTAAAGAACTCCTTAATTCATTCATATGGGAAGTTTTCCCTCAGCCGCCCTACAGCTCCGATCTTGCACCAAGCGACTTCCACTTGTTTTCCAAGATGAAGAACTGGCTTGCAACGCAGCGCCTTGATGACGACGCAGAACTCCAGGCGGGCGTGACTGACTGGCTGAAGTCTTAGGCGGCAGAATGATAAGTGCCTCAATGTGTTTGGTGACTATGTTGACAAGTAGTATGTCAATTGCTCTTTCAGATGTATATAATAAAATGTATTTCCTGTACTCGCTTTTTTTATTAATGCCGAAACGTTCCCTACTTTCTGAATAGCCCTCGTATTACAAAATACTGCTGCAAATCGATGTTATTGATATGGGTATGTAATTCAGCGGATTACTCCTATTTCCTTTCTTGGGTATTGATGTGACTTGGGCACCTTTCCAGTCTCTGGGTACGGATCTTTCTAAGAGCGAGTGGTTGTATATATTGCTAAGTATGGAGCTATCGTATCAGCATATTCTGAAAGGAACCTGACTGGTATACAACCTGGACCGGAATTCTTACCTTTCCTAAGTGCTTTGAGTTGTTTCGCCATGCCGTGGACATCTACCTCTACAGGGTGACTGTTATTGAACTGTATGAAATAAAATCGTCATAACTTCTGAACGGTTTGCGTTAGGACGTTCAAAATGCACGGTTGGCAGCGGTGAATGATGGGAATTATTAGGCGAAGCCCACTTTCATTTGGATGGGTTCGTCAGTAAGCAAAACAGGCGCATTTGGGGGACTGAGAATCGGCATTTCGCGCTCTAGAAGTCTCCTCACTCTCAACGGGTGACTGTGTGGTGTGTAGTGTCCATTCACGGAATAATTAGTACTATATTCCTTGATGGCACGGTGACTACTGAATGGTACGTGAAGGTTTTGAGAAATGATTTCCTCCCCGTTATCCAAAGTGATCCTGATTTCGACAAAATGTGGTTTACGCGAAACGGAGCTCGACCCCGTCGAAGCAGGAGGGTGTTTGATGTGCTGGAGGAGCACTTTGGTGACCGCATTCTGGCTCTGGGGTACGCAGAGGCCACAGGCATGGGCCTCGATTGGCCAACATGTTCTCTGGATCTGAACACATGCGATTGCTTTTTGAGGGGCTATACTAAAGACAAGGTGTACATCAATAACCCTAAAATCATTGCTGAGCTGGAAACAGCCTTTCAGGAGGTTATCGAAGCATCGATATTCTGACACTTAAGTGGGTCATGCAGATTTTCGCTATTCGTCTGCGCCTCATCATCGCCAATGATGGCAGGCGCATTGAACACGTCAGAACCTAAATCCGAATATCTGTAGTGACGTTTACATGCTGAATAAAGAGTGTGCAGACAGCAGTCCGTAACTAACTTACATTTTTTTTCATATAATTCAATAATTGTCCCCCTGTAAGTTACTCATGTTGGCAGTTGTTATTGTTTCGAGTTCTGGAATATTTCCTTCATCTTATTTTGTGAAGGAATTTTGGAAAACCGTGGTTAGGCGCTGTCACCAATAATAACACCATTGTTATCGCACAGCGAAGGTATTCATTTCCCTTTTGCCACTGGTGTACTCCGCCTCACCATTTGAATTTAGGTATCCTGAAGTTTCTTCAAACGAAATTCCAATTGAGGTACGTTCTTAACCATCTCAATGTTGTCGAAATTTCAGACTCTGGCCTTTTTCCCTTTTAATTCAAACTTGTCAGCTGCCGCTCAATAGAAGCAAATGTAATGTATCGTGCATAAACACGCTGAAAATGTATTGCTTACATACTTTATTGGCAATAAATAATTAGCGTCAGAACAACCAGATATTAAAAGAAGAGTTTCGGCCAAAGTAAGTCAGACTCAGACAACGGCACAAACCTTGTTATTGATAAAGCAGATATCGGGATAATATTCGTTGAAATATTTTTCTCATCTAGGACTAATGTACCTTGCTAAACTCTCTTCCGAACCATGCTTGCGTATTTTGCCTCTTAATGGAACTCTTAACTAACAAAATGCTGAATGAACAATGTTTGACTGTCACGACGGTACTACGTGAAGTCTTCGAAGGAATATACAAGAACAATGTTAGCGAAAGACCTCTAACAAAATCCAAAGAAATTCTACTCAGAGGTAAAGACTGTTAGTAGCACCAAAGTTGGTGTCCAGACACTCAAGGATGGCATAGGGACTCAAAATGAGAGAAATAAAGCAAAAGCAGAAACTCTGAGCTCCGGGTTAAGTATTCCTTTACAAAGGAATGTCCAGGACTGGTACCCCAGTGTAATACTCCCACCACTGCAAAGATGAGTGATACAGATCATATTATCAGTGACGTTGACAAATAGCAAAAATTGAACAAATATCCAGATTCTGATGGAATCCGTGTACCGTAGTATCCTCGAACAAAAAACAGAGCCCAGTGATTAAAACAAAGCACCGGTCACACCCATCTACTGCAAGGATAGCAGAAGTGATCCAAAAAACTAGCGTCCAAAATCCTTGACGTCCACATGTTGTAGAATGTTCGAACACATTGTGTACTCAAGCGAACTGAGGCATCTTGAACAATATTAACTCCTCCATGCCAACCAGCATGGATTCCGGGAACGTTGGGTCATGGGTAACCCAACTCGGGCTTTTTTCGCGTTACAATGAAAGCCATGGATGAAGGCAGTCAGATATATGCAGTATTTCTTGATTTCTGAAAAACGTTCGACTCAGTAAAAGAATTACGCTTAACATCGAAACTTCGATCGTATAGGGTATCTAATGAAATTTGTGGCTGAATTGAGTATTTTTTGGTAGGAAGGACACTGCATGTTACCTTGGATGGAGTGTCATCCACAGATGTAGAAGTAACTTCGAGTATGCCTCAGGGAATTGTGTTGGGACCCTTGCAGTACTTGTTATATATTAATGACCTTGCAGACAATATTAAAAATAGCCTCAGACTTTTCGCAAATGATTCATTTATTTATAATGAAGGACTCTCTGAGAAAATCTGCACAAATATCCCGTCAGATCTTGATGAGATTTCAAAGAGGTGCAAGATTGGCAGCTTACTTTAAATGTTAATATATGTACACATCACAAAACTAAAAAAACCTTCGTATATTACGGCTACAATATCAATGAGTCACAACTGCGATCAGTCAACTCATACAAATACCTGCATGTTATAATTTTTAGCAGTATGAAATGGAACGATCACATAGACCCAATTGCAAGTAGAATAGGTAGCAGATTTCGCTTCACTAGTGGCGTACTAGAAAATACGAACAGTCTACGTACAAGATTACTTACAGAACACCCGTCGACCCACATTGGAATATTTCTCAGCTTTATAGGATTCATACCAAATTTGACTAGGGTAAGAACGGCTATAGTGGTCACGGCAATTAAAGTAACCACTTCGTCTTATTCTCTTGGAGATTGCTGCAGCCTGGTGGCGAATATTCAAAACTATTCAAAGAGACTTCTATGGTTTTATCAGCGTGTTTCGTGGCGATAACTGCGCGCTCTCCTCTGTAGTGAAATACAGTATTTTATTTTCTCTATGTCTGATGTAAGATGAATGACGAACTCAATAAAAAAAAATGGTTCAAATGGCTCTGAGCACTATGGGACACAACTGCCGAGGGCATTAGTCCCCTAGAACTTAGAACTAGTTAAACCTAACTAACCTAAGGACATCACAAACATCCATGCCCGATGCAGGATTCGAACCTGCGACCGCAGCGGTCTTGCGGTTCCAGACTGCAGCGCCTTTAACCGCACGGCCACTCCGGCCGGCGAACTCAATAAAATAATTATGTATTGCATTGTTAAGATATGATGCTGGTAAAAGGTCATATTTTAGCTTTAGAAACCACGCCCGATGACAAAGTCAAACGCTTTGAATTTTCGGCGCGGTTGCAACAGCTCATGGAAAAGGATGCGTTCAGTGCGAAACTTGTTTTCAGTGATGAAGCAACATTTTTTCTTAATGGTGAAGTGAACAGACACAATGTGCGAATCTGGGCGATAGAGAATCCTCACGCATTCGTGCAGCAAATTCGCAATACACCAAAAGTTAACGTGTTTTGTGCAATCTCCCGGTTTAAAGTTTACGGGCCCTTTTTCTTCTGCGAAAAAAAAACGTTACAGGACACGTGTATCTGGACATGCTGGAAAAATGGCTCATGCCACAACTGTAGACCGACAGTGCCGACTTCATCTTTCAACAGGATGGTGCTCCACCGCACTTCCATCACGATGTTCGGCATTTCTTAAACAGGAGATTGGAAAACCGATGGATCGGTCGTGGTGGAGATCATGATCAGCAATTCGTGTCATGGTCTCCACGCTCTCCCGACTTAACCCCATGCGATTTCTTTCTGTGGGGTTATGTGAAAGATTCAGTGTTTAAACCTCCTCTACCAAGAAACGTGCCAGAACTGCGAGCTCGCCGGCCGGTGTGGCCTAGCGGTTCTGGGCGCGTCAGTCTGGAACCGCGCGACCGCTACGGTCGCAGGTTCGAATCCTGCCTCGGGCATGGATGTGTGTGATGTCCTTAGGTTAGTTAGGTTTAAGTAGTTCTAAGTTCTAGGGGACTGATGACCTCAGATGTTAAGTCCCATAGTGCTCAGAGCCATTTGAACCATTTTTGAACTGCGAGCTCGCATCAACGATGCTTTCGAACTCATTGATGGGGACATGCTGCGCCGAGTGTGGGAGGAACTTGATTATCGGCTTGATGTCTGCCGAATCACTAAAGGGGCACATATCGAACATTTGTGAATGCCTAAAAAAACTTTTTGAGTTTTTGTATGTGTGTGCAAAGCATTGTGAAAATATCTCAAATAATAAAGTTATTGTAGAGCTGTGAAATCGCTTCAATCATTTGTATTAACCCTGTACAGTGCAGCAAGAGAAGGCAGTTTTCGTTTACGAAACGAATATTTGTGCTTGCTGTGGATGGTGGCCACGCAAACAAACTGGCGATAAAAATGATGGATTATGGAGCGCAAATGCAATTGTGGAGAGATCTGAATATTTTACGGACACTATCGAAGCGTCCTGATGTAAGACATCTCCTTTAACTGTGGTCAGTGTTAATCGAGCAATGGAAAACACTATTGGAATCAAAGCACGCTGCAAAAGACCCTTTCAAAACTAGGCCTATTAAAGTAATATCATCTGACTCCACCCACTTCCTTAGGCTAAAATATCAAACGATTTATCAGGGAGGAACGAACGCAAACTGGCATCATACGGACACCATGGCAATGTCAAACACTGGATGCGCTGTTTAAACTGCCCATACCTGATTATAATCGTATGTTTATCTTCAGTATTCCTTACTTGTTTAGTGCACAGTACATTTGCAGTTATCTTCAGTTGACTGTAGTCTAGCTCGAGCAATTCCGTTCTTTACTCTAGATCCCCTTCCAATTGCCAGGCTAAAATATAAATGTTTGTAACGCTTGATTAAGTTTTTCCGTCGTTGTGCTATGAAGTTCTTCAGTCAACTACGGGGCAGCTAAATATAAGTGATGAATTCTATTGCTGTATTAACACCACCAGGAATTCGTATAGTCGTGATTATTATGGAATTATTGTGTTTGTTTCGCTTATCTTACCTGTTTCTTTCCCTTTACAGAGTGATGTTTGACTGCATTCTGGGAAATTACTTTATTCTGGGAACACTCTGGATTCCAACAACGCTATTTCCACGTTCAGTGTCACCAAGATGTTTAATTTATGAAAGAAAAAGTATTGCATGTTCTTATATATTGAAGTAATCACAGTTCTAAAATTAAAGTGCTTTTTTTCGAGTATTCTTAAAATTGAGTTATGTGGTTCTTTCTCCTGGCCCTTCTATTGATTATGGTATCAAATGGTTCAAATGGCTCTGAGCACTATGAGGCTTAACATCTGAGGTCATCAGTCCCCTAGACTTAGAACTACTTAAACCTAACTAACCTAAGGACATCACACACATCCATGCCCAAGGCAGGATTCGAACCTGCGACAGTAGCAGAAGCGCGGTTCCGGACTGGAGCGCCTAGAACAGCTCGGTCACAACGGCCGGTGACAATGGTATCACTCATATTCACAATGGCATGGTGGTAACAATGCTCGGTTTAGCCAACTGAACATAGAAAATTATTAGGTCTCTTTCCGTTAAATAAAAACACTCAGTTCCAAAACATCTGCTTTGTTTTCAAACGCAGACAAGGATAGACTCAAAATTGTAGAATTGAAACGCACGCACACAGAGCTAAATAGCACTGTGTCGTACCGACGTTACATTACTCACACTGTTTTGTATTTTAGTTCCGCACGAAGTTTCTCACCCTACAAGCATTTTTGTGCACATGACAACTCTGCTATTCACACAGCGGCTGGCAGAGGATTCCTTGAACCACCTTCAGACTGCATCTCTGCTATTCACACAGCGGCTGGCAGAGAATTCATCGAACCACCTTCAGACTGCATCTCTACTGTTCCACTCTCTAACAGCGCATGGGAAAAACGAACACTTAAATCTCTTGTACAGGCTCTGATTTCTCTTACTTTCTCACGACGATCGTTTCTCCCTATGTAGGTTGGTGCCAATAAAGTATTTTCAGATTCAGGGGAGGTTGGTGATTGAAATTTCGTGTAAAGATCTCGCCTCAATGGAAAACGCCTTTGTTTTAATGACTGCCATCCCAACTAGCTTGTCATATCCACGACACTCTCCCCCTATTTCGCAATAATAGAAAACGAGCTGCCCTTTGCGGCGGGGCCGAATGTTCTCTCACTATCCTTTAAACAATCAGTCCATCTACCTGGATAGGTTTCAGGTTGTCTGCCCGTTCACTCTGTGGTGGTAGATACTGGTTTATCAGACAAAAGCAACGTTGATGAAAATTTGACTAAATACCTACCACCCAAAGGCCACATAACTCCAGCCCACGGGTAGTAGCTGAAAGTTAGTTAAAACTATCGTGCGTTCGGCTTTCTTGCATGACTCGTTAGAAAAAATGTCTAAGATTTCCTTTAAGTTGGTTTATTGTCTTTAAAATACGAAAAATGGCTATTAAGTCTGTAGTCCGTATTTAATACGCCGACACCAATTACGCAAGGTTACTGACTGTCTCTGTTAGTCGGCCGCTTTGGTCGAGCCGTTCTAGGCGCTTCAGTCCGGAACCGCGCAGCTGCTACGGTCGCAGGTTCGAATCCTGCCTCGGGCATGGATGTGTGTGGTGTCCTTAGGTTAGTTAGGTTTAAGTAGTTCTAAGTTCTAGGTGACTGATGACCTCGGAAGTTAAGTCCCAAAGTGCTCAGAGCCATTTGAACCATTTTTGAACCGATATTTTGAACGTCCTAAATAGTCACTGACCCTTGACTACTTTAGAGTTAGCACATCAGTCGCTCAGTAGCCTTCTTGGGAGGAAATGCTCGCCATAACGTCTCGTAATCTGCACGAAACACACCACGCGGAGTTTACGTACGACTTGAAATGTTCACACGCGCATATCTCCTAAAATAAATCACTCACAAAGTTTACAGTTTCTCAAAATACTCATCACCGTAGTCGCTTTTTGTCAGCGATACAAGAACCGTTGAAACGCGCGAATTTCTGCCTTTTCGTACAAAGTTGATCAGCGCACTTTAACATACACTACTGGCTATTAAAACTGCTACACCAAGAAGAAATACAGATGATAAACGGGTATTAATTGGACAAATATATTATAATACAACTGACATGTGATTACATTTTCACGCAATTTGGGTGCATAGATCCTGAGAAATCAGTACCCAGAACAACCACCTCTGGCCGTAATAACAGCCTTGATACGACTGGGCATTGAGTCAAACACAGCTAAGGATGGCGTGTACAGGTACAGCTGCCAATGCAGCTTCAACACGATACCACAGTTCATCAAGAGTAGTGACTGGCTTATTGTCACGAGCCAGTTGGGTTGGCCACCACTGAGCAGACGTTTTCAATTGGTGGGAGATCTGGAGAATATGCTGGCCAGGGCAGCAGTCGAACATTTTTTGTATCCAGAAAGGCTCGTACAGGACCTGTAACATGCGGTAGTGCATTATCCTGCTGAAATGTAGTGTTTCGCAGGGATCGAATGAAGGGTAGAGCCACGGATCGTAATACATCTGAAATGTAACGTCCACTGTTCAAAGTGCCGTCAATGCGAACAAGAGCTGATCCAGACGTGTAACCAATGGCACCCCATACCATCACGCCGGGTGATACGCCAGTATGGCGATGACGAATAAACGCCTAAATGTGCGTTCACCGCGATGTCGTCAAACACGGATGCGTCGATCATGATGCTGTAAACAGAACCTGGATCCATCCGAAAAAATGACGTTTTGTCATTCGTGCATCCAAGTTCGTCGTTGAGTACACCATCGCAGGCGCTCCTGTCTGTGATGCCGCGTCAAGGGTAACCGCAGCCATGGTCTCCGAGCTGATAGTCCATGCTGCTGCAAACCAATCGTCGAACTGTTCGTGCAGATGGTTGTTGTCTTGCGAACTTCCCCATCTGTTGATTGAGGGATCGAGACGCGGCTGCACGATCCGTTACAGCCATGCAGATAAGATGCCTGTCACCTCGACTGCTAGTGATACGAAGCCGTTGGGATCCAGCACGGCGTTCCGTATTACCCTCCTGAACCCACCGATTCCATATTCTGCTGACAGTCATTGGATCTCGACCAACGCGAGCAACAATGTCGCGAAACGATAAACCGCAATCGCGATAGGCTACAATCTGAGCTTTATCAAAGTCGGAAATGTGATGGTACGCATTTCTCCTCCATACACGAGGCATCACAACAACGTTTGACCAGGCAGCGCCGGTCAACTGCTGTTTGTGTATGAGAAATCGGTTGGAAACTTTCCTCATGTCAGCACGTTGTAGGTGTCGTCACCGGTGCCAACCTTGTGTGAATGCTCTGAAAATCTAATCATTTGCATATCACAGCATCTTCTTCCTGTCGGTTAAATTTCACGTCTGTAGCACGTCATGTTCGTGGTGTAGCAATTTTAATGGCCAGTGGTGTAGGTGTTTACCAGAAGACGTTCCCGAGGGACTCTATTGACTCATAGGTCTGAGGCACAAAGCATTACTCAAACAGACGGGAAATGCTGAATTCCTATTGGCTAGTATTTTAAACAGCCAATAAGTTCATCCCGAGTACTTTTATACTCGCGGTATTTCTAATGCCAGCCGATCAGATTACCACAAGTAACTTATACTAGAATTGCAGTAATTCCGAAACTAAATAAAGTTTCTGAAAAAAAATACAATTCCTTTCCACAAAATAAATTACTAATAAATTTAATACTCCACGCCCTTTCTGGCTACTTTTTACAAAAGCAAGCTCACTCGGACATACGTCACAAATTCTCCTATTGCACAACAACTTTCTCACACATATTTACATTTACATCGTTTTAATAAAATATCACGTTCTCACTTTACGTATGTCCTCCATTCACTGTCTCAGTCAATCCAAAATACTCACACATCCAAAACACGATCCAAAGTACTTTTTTATTACGTCATAAATCTGTGGTAATGAAACTAAAGAAAATTCCAGAAAATTAGATTATCGAACCCTCTTGGTTGTAGTTTCGGTTTATATTATAGATGAATACATTACAGTCACTAAATCTGTTTCACAATGCCAGAGGGGCTATTCTGTGTTTTAGGTAAAAATCTATATCCCCGAAGTATTGAAGTTATTGGTTTGAAATTTTAACAGTGTGGTTGTGTTATGAATAGAATTTGGTATACAACGTATGAAAAAGATCGATTAATATTTAATAGTACTTCTTCACCTTCATAGAGGGTATGTGTAGCGTATTGCACGCAGCGTTAAGCAAGTACATGGCTCGCCCGGCCCAGTAGCCAGTGTCAGCTGCGCGAGCGCTAGAACCAAAATCTGCTCTCCTCCTGACTCCAAGGCAAGGTACGCTTTTAATACAAGATGACAACTCGTAATAATTTGCTACACTACACCTTCTATGGACTTTTTCGATGTCCTCTTTCAACCCTATGTGGTAAGGATTGGATACAGCACAGCAACACTCTAGCAGAAGACGAACCAGCATAGTGTAGGCAGTCATTTTAGCAAACCTGTTGCATCTTGCAGGTGGTCTGCCAATAAAAGGTAGTCTTTGGTTTGCCTTCCCACAGCATTAACAATGTGATCATACCAATTTAAGTTTTTCGTAACTGTACTTCGTAGGTATGTCGTCGAACTGACAGCCTTTAAATTTGTCTGATTTTCGCGTAATCGAAATTTAACGGATTTCGTTTTGTACACGGATGGATGACCTCACACTTTTCCTTTTTTAAACTCAGTTGCCACGTTTTGCGAGTGTACAAGTCATTTTACAATTGGTCTTCTGATGATTTTACTAGACGGCAAATGACAGCATCATCTGCAAATAATCTACGAGGACTGATCAGGTTGTCTCCTAAATCGTTTATGTGGATTAGGAACAGGAGAGGGCCTATAACACTTTCTTAGAAAACGTCGGGTATCGCTTCTGTTTTACTCGATAATTTTCCGTAGATTACTACGCACTGTGACCTTTCTCACAGGAAATCACGAATCCATTCGCACAGCTGAAGTGATAAACCATATACATGCAATTTGATTGGAAGTTTCTTGTGAGGAACGGTGTCAAAAGATTTCTGGAAATCTAGAAATATGGAATTAATTTGGCATCCCTTGTCGATAGCACATAACTTTGTGCGAAAAAAGAGCTTGTTGTGATTCACAAGAACACTAAGATATTATTTACGATCAACCTCCGAAATTTTGCAAATACACTTTTATTATTATCCTTTAGTTTTTTGTCCTTTACATACGGCTGTGTAAAATAGACTCGTCAGACTCGTTCTTAATATCCAAGTCTTGTCAAGACGTATGCTGTAGACATAGTGGCGTTGGTCTACAATTGGAACCAGACAGCTTGAGAGTGCATTTGAGCCGGTGTACACTTCTTTCGAAATTCGCGTCTCGAGTCAATGCGCCACCGGTTTACCGAGTCGTTACGGGAAATTTCCTACCTGCCACACCTATCCAGGTCAGCTGTTCCCGACGTAACAGTTACGTGGGAGCATACCGAGGAGTCTAAAGTCCAAACGTCGTCTGGTAGACATCGTTTGGCCGCTAAACATTACCGAGGGTTGAAGATACTCGCTCTGAGAAAGCGGGAAGACAGAGAAAAATTCTTCTTGATATAACTAACCAATTGCCGCTACATGACTAGAATCTCGAGAAGGTTTCTCACTTGATACAGACTACAGTCTCATCTCATCTGATTCTATAAACAGTCCTTTTCAGAGCAGCAGCTCAAATATTTAATTTTGAGCTATCAGTAGAGATGTGCAACTGATACGTACCTAGACAAATAAATATTACAGTATATAAAAACATTAAAAGAAATTTCTGATACATTTTCAGGTCTCTCAAAACGAGAATCATATCTTGGCACGCATACGTTATAGAACCCCGCATGTTATTAATTTGTTTCTTTTTCGAAGTCTGCTGTCACCTGTGTTTACATTATACACTTATTTTTGGGCCAGGAGAGCGAAAAATATAATAAATATGAAAGTTTAGCGCCAGCCATGGTGAGTTTTGAGCCCCTTAGGTAGGGAGACTGCTTGCTTAAAACCTCACTGTGACCAGGACTGTTGTGGTACATTGGTCTTCCTACTTCTCCCCATATGATGGTTACCCAGTGCACCCAGGAGCATTGTCGAACATGGTCGTTTTGACGCTCCACGTGCTTTGTGTGGGGAGGCATAATGTTGCCTGAGCATACAACTTCCAAATCTTTGGAGGTCACAGTCACCGGTCAACGTTATTGTGACACAGTACTCCTTCCCCATGCGCGTCTTCTCAGCGGAGCGTTCATCTCTGACTCCATTTTTATGGATGACAATGCGCGAGCGCATCGAGCGGTACGGGATGAGCGCTTGGAACGAGAGAATATCCGGCGAATGAAACAGCCTGCCTGTATCCCAACATAAATACCATGGAGCACATTTGGGACGCGTAGAGAAGACGTATTCCAGCATCAACTACCATCCAGCGGTTGTCGAGACAGCCGGCCTATGTGATCGAGCGGTTCTAGACGCTTCAGTCCGGAACCGAGTGACTGCTACGGTCGCAGGTTCGAATCCTGCCTCGGGCATGGATGTATGTGATGTCCTTAGGTTAGTTAGGTTCAAGTAGTTCTAATTTCTAGGGGACTTACGACCTCAGATGTTAAGTCCCATAGTACTCAGAGCCATTTGAACCATTTTTTTGGTTGTCGAGACACTGATGGACGAACGGAGTGCACTACCGCGAAATGGCGCTGTGAGCTTGCCCGATCTGCATCAACTGGAGCGACTGAGAGACAGTTCGCTCTTTGAAATCCACATGCCTAATGTGGTTGCGCAACGGAGTTACATTTAACGCAATGTTGATAGTAAGGTGGCCCTAGCATTTAAATCCAGGTACCGGCATTTCCATGGTTATTGTACTGATGAACCGCATGATAGGTATCTACTGATTACTGAATTAAATATATGGCCCAGGTAAATCCCAATTTTATTACACGTTATTGTCTGTGCACAGATCAATAGAAAAATTACAACATTTAGTTACACACACTTCAAGAAGATTGAACTGATATATGAAGTCGATTAGGAAAGAAAGTAAACTAAGAGTCTTCGAGTCTGCGAAGACTATCTGATAAGGGTGTGTATGACAATGACAACGCATTTCCTAAGAGATTCATTAAACATAATGGAGTCGCGTGAATACAGTGATTGCATGATTCAGAGAAAAAAGGAAAACTACACTAGTGGTATGCCTGTGAATTCAATCATGGTGAGCCTCCATGACTTTACTTGAGTCTGTCGAAGCCCTAACTTCACTGTGACGTAATCTATCGAACCTGCTGTGCAATCTTACCATAACTGCGAGCAAACGTGCAGGTGGAGGTCACCAGGACACCGACTGTTATCAGTCTAATTGCAGATATCGCCTTTGTGTCTGTCCATCTCCTAGTCCATGACCGTCAGTGTTCCATGCATGTGAAGTGACGTGTCGCGAACTCTGACAACGAGTGGGTGCAATGTGCAAGTACTCTGAAGTTACTCACTGTATAGTCCAAAGTGAAGTCTGAAATGAAGTTACCATGCTCCCAGCGTTTGGTCTGCGCAGGATTTCATTCTAAAAGACCCTGTCCGCCAATGGCAAGTGTTTTCCTCGCTCCTGTCAATAGTATTTGTAGTCTTACTTCCATCAATGATTATAAAAAAACCACAGCTTCCAATACAGTGTCTGGGAATCAGACCTCCATCGTGAACGCACGTTTTCTAATCAGCCAATGATCAGTCGTTTCGCATGTAAAATACTGAAACGGAACTCCATTTTTTCTCGATTTCTCAGGATACTTCTTTCTTCCTGTGGCTCACGAAATTCCTTACGTCACACAGTTGTGCCAGACACCTCTGCACCTGGACCTGTCAATCAAAAGGAAGGATCCTTTTAGCAGAACAATAGGTTAAGGATCTGTCAATCAAAGGAGAACAATAGGTTAATAACCTGTCAATCAAAAGAGAACAATAGGGTTGCCCCTGAGTGCATATGTGCCCCTGATGTAGGCAACCTGCACTAACAAAATGCTCTGGCGCCGCCCCTACCCTACTACTTCCATCCTTTTCAAGACTATACAAATAAGTTTCATTTGTCAGTTTCAGAGAAACTGCAGCGATATCAGTTTTTCTGCTGGGATATTTATCTCTGAGGTCACTAGATTTCGAAATTTTTCCTCGCATACTGCAGTTTTGATGAACCAAAATGTCTCTAATAACTTTTTGTTGAACGGGAGGAACGAAGAAACATGTTCCTGTGCATACATTTTCAATAACTGAATGACAATAATTTGGACACTGTTCTGTGTTATACACAAGTGTTGTTAAAGGTGACAAAAAGCTACAAACGGTTTTATAAGAAATATAAATGAAACATTTTGTCATTATGGTAAGGCTGAGAAAAAGTAAAGTGGTTTGAGAAGGTGTTCTTTTGCAATGTAGCTTTCGTTGTCCATAAGATGCAGTATATTACGCTATAAACTGACGACTTTAACGAGCTATGAACTGTTAAAATTACAATTCGACAATAGTTTGGCAATGAAACATGCAATTTCTGTTCTCTTAGCAACATAAAAGTTGTACGCTGCCCAATATGTTCTTGAATAATAAATGCTACGAAATGTTGTTAAGGAAGAAATGTATTTGGAACTGCGAATACAGGCAGAATCTAACTGTACAATTAATTCGTGACAAATGAAAAATTCTGCTAGACCAGGAATCGAACACGGATTTCCTGCTTTATGCGAGCGGTCACCTTAACAGGTTTTTTTCCAAACTCATTTTGTTCGTTGTTGTTCGTTCGGTGTGGACGTCCCATGACACCCGTTCATCCGTTCACTCAGTTTTTTATTGCAGAGGACAGATAAACCTCTCACCGAACACGCTGAGCTGCCGTGCTCAAAAATGGTTCAAATGGCTCTGAGCACTAACTTCTGAGGTCATGAGTCGCCTAGAACTTAGAACTAATTAAACCTAACTAACCTAAGGACATCACACACATCCATGCTCGAGGCAGGATTCTAACCTGCGACCGTAGCGGTCGCTCGGCTCCAGACTGTAGCACCTAGAACCGCACAGCCACTCCGGCCGGCGGCCGTGCCGGCAACAGCTTCGGCACTGCGAGCAATCCACCAAGGCCAACCCAAACCTCCCTATGTCACTGAGACGTCCTGGAGGCGTGATCGTATAGTCAAAGTAGTTAAGACGACCGCTGAGGTAAAGTGGGAAATCCCTGAAGTCTTATTGTCTTCACAATTCCGAATACATTTCTTTCATTTCATTTAGCTGTAGATCGTAGCAGTGTCTGTTCCTTAGACATGTATGCATGTCCGAAGGACAATTCATAGTATACCGTAAAACACGGACACTGCAAATAGGTAATATTATTGTTTGGACTGTACTGATATCACTCCACAGTTCAAATACGTACTTCATACAGAAAGAAATTACTTGTAGATTCCCACAAGGCGGCTTTACGATTTCCGGCTTCTCAGTTAGCTTAGTCCACTATTTCTGTCTGTATTTGCTAAATACACTAGCGTCACCGAGTCATCTTCAGTTTCACTTTTACGGCCAACGGTGGAAAAGTGTGAAATGGCTCTAGATTGTTTTTGTTATTGTGTAAGTCATTACATTCAGTAAACCACTTTCAATCAAAATTTAGCTTACGAGACTCCCATGAGGAGTAGACACGATTTACAGTACCGGGTTTTACCAATGGTAAATTACATTAAAAAAATGACAAACACGGTCAGTAATACAGCAAGACGTGCCATATATCCACGCACAAATAACTTACCACCGAATCGGTACTTAGTAAATCAATTTACTTCCGTACCGCAGGGATTAAACTATTCGAAAATACGTTGTTAAACTCTGATAAAAATATGGCATTCTGAGCTCTCAGCCAATCACAGAAAATATCATCACTGGCCATTATACAGGGTGAAGAAAGAAAGTTGCACTTGGGGGTCGGCATATGATTCCTCATCCAGATTCAAGACAAAAGTTTATCTACCAAAATCAGATCGGGTTCATTTTGAAAACATATGTATGAAAACGAGGAATTGACAACCTTCTCGCATCGTACAAAATGTACAGAGGAATGTGTATCATCCCGCAATACTGTACCAGCCGTCACAGCTCACTGAGTAGACTGCTGGGACAACAAACGCACATGCACCAGAGAGCTATGGTTCGAATCCTCGTTAGGTTCCTTCTTTTTCATTATTTTTACACGTCCGTTTCCTACTTCTCATCGTTTATAAGCAGGACATCATTTTGTCACATGGAAATAGTCTGTCACAAGACAGTGAGATCCATTAAAGTGTATGCATGTGTACTAACCACGCAATACTCAACTACAAAGTTCATGTTCATGTAGGGACGATGGTCAAAGGGAACACGTTGCATTTGCAAACACTTCTCCACTCACTGCATCATACTTTGCTAGACTCTACACAACACACCTGTATCCACCACTGCCGAAGCGGCATGCACGAAAGCTATTAGGTCATGTCCATCTAAGGGTGGAGTACTATAAACCTGTTCGTTTAAGTTTCCCCACAGATAAAAATCTCGTGGATTAAGGTCCAGGGAACGTGGAGGCCAGAACATTGGATCTCCACGACCCATTTCCCTGGAAATGCTTCATATTAATAGTTACACATATTCATTCCAAAGCGTGGGGGTGCACCATCATCCTGAAACCATAGCCATTTCCTAACACCAAGTGGAACGTGTTCTAATGCGTGTGGCAAACTATGGCAAAGAAACGTGCGATACAGGGGCGCATTCAAGTCGTCCAGCAATAGGTAAGGGCCCAAAAGCACTCCTCTCACGATTCCAGCCCACAGGTTACACGTGTATGCCAAACTGTGCCTGTAACCCACGTTCTCGAGTGATATGTGGATTGTGTCCCGACCAATAATGGCATTTGTGGAGGTTGGTTCAAATGGCTCTGAGCACTATGGGACTTAACATCTTAGGTCATCAGTCCCCTAGAACTTAGAACTACTTAAACCTAACTAACCTAAGGACATAACACACAACCATGCCCGAGGCAGGATTCGAACCTGTGACCGTAGCAGTCCCACGGTTCCAGACTGCAGCGCCTAGAACCGCAAGACCACCGCGGCCGGCGTGGAGGTTGAAAATACAGTCACGAGTGAAGCTAGATTTGTCAGTCCATACAACATTGTATGTAAAATGTTCATTACCTTCCACATGGTACAAAAATCATTCACAAAACCAGTCTTTGAGATATCTGGAACTGCGTTGCAATAACACAGGTACTTGGCCATGGTTATTGGTGAACGGATCCAGAAACCACGTTCTCTGTTTGTGGAGTAAGTCTAGTCCTTGGACGACTTTTGTCCAGTACTTGTGAACGAAGATTACTGGTTTTCCGAAGGCCTTGCTTCAGGCGACGAAGAATATTCTTATCCGGGTGGCGCCTTTGAGTTTACCGCGCAGCATACCTGTGCACACGGGCAGCAGCAGATGCAATCAGCACCAAAAGCATACCGACGTATCCATCGTTTGTGTGCTCTATCGGGCAGCCGACCTACATGAACTTGACAGGACCATTTATGGTTGCACACTGCGTGGTTAGTTGACAAGCATGCAGTTTAATGGATCCCATTGTCTTGTAATAGACTATTACCATGTGACAAAATGATGTCCTGCTTATATATGATAGGTTGTAGGAAAGGGATATCTAAAATAATTAAAAAATGAACCTAACGAAGATTCGAACCGTAGCTCCCTGGTGAATGTGTGTTTGATGTCCCAGCAGTCTACT
Source organism: Schistocerca nitens (assembly GCF_023898315.1). NCBI lineage: Eukaryota > Metazoa > Arthropoda > Insecta > Orthoptera > Acrididae > Schistocerca > Schistocerca nitens. Next base: position 511,078,134 of record NC_064615.1, read on the forward strand.
CAGGTTTTTTTTTTTCATTTTGTTCCTTATTGTTCGTTGTGTCTGGTCGTAGAGGACGTCACATGACATCCGTTGAAGTTCGTTGTTTATCCCTTCACTCAGTTTTTCTTATTACAGAGAGCAGCTGTCTGACCGAAAACGCTGAGCTACCGTGCCAACAGCCGGCCGCAGTGGGCGAGCGGTTCTAGGCGCTACAGTCAGGAACCGCGCTTCCGCTACGGTCGCAAGTTCGAATCCTGCTTCGGGCATGGATGTGTGCGATGTTCTTAGGTTAGTTAGGTTTAAGTAGTTCTACGTTCTAGGGGACTGATGACCTCAGAAGTTAAGTCCCACAGTGCTCAGAGCCATTTGAACCATTTTTTTTCTACCGTGCCAACAGTCTGTGAGCTATGACGGCTGGTACAGTAGTGTGTGGTGACACACATTCCCCTGTACATTTTGATGCACTGCACGATGTGTGAGTGCATCGTTATCAGCGACAAATATTGATGTGTCTCTTATGTCCATTGTCTGCGAGGAAGTCACCGCCAAGGGAAGAATGCGAATGTTTCAGTGATAAACACACTGGTATTATCCTAGCATCAATTGTGTGAGGAACCATCGGGTATGTCTTCGCCTTTGGTAGTGATTCAGCAGTAGGTTACAGACATAATGCATTTTCATGAGTAACCTCTCATGAGACACTATCCTGATGCCGTCTTTAAACAAAACAACACTTGTCTTCGAATGGTATATATCTTAACGAACTGCCTGCGTGATGATGAGGTACTCCATTGGCTAGCCAGATCCTCCAATACATCCCCAATACTAAGCCTTTTTGGGTGGGTCCAGCACGCGTGCCGGCTCATCGCCAGTGCCGGCGTCCAGAGTGTCAAGGAATAGTTACAATATTTGTTGGGCAGCGTACCTCACGAGAGGGTACAATGGCTGTATGACACCCTTCCCGAGCTAATTAGCGTGTGTAACTAGACCCAAGACGGCGCACCCTTACCAACACGTGACCAGCAGTGTAAGGCCTACTTTTACTGCAAATTTCGTAGTTCGTTTAACTTGATTTTGTAATCACTGAAACAAACCTACGTATGTCCTCAACACGTGAAGTTTCATTTAATTTCCATCTCTTTTGGATCCTTAACATTTTTTGTCAGTGAGTATATTATTTCTGGTTCACACCTAGTAAGAAAATTTAAAAACATACTGTGTATGATACTCTTACTGGTAGTTGTATGAAAGTACTGACTTCAAACAAAATTCAGGCATCAATTAGTTATTAATTTGCGCCTAATAACGCCTTCCCTTCTTCATCCACACTCCGTAAACCACTATGAAGTGCATGGCAGAGGGTACTTTCCATTGTATCAGTTATTAGGGCTTTCTCCAGTTCCATTGACGCGTGGAGCGAGGGAGGAATGCTTGCTGAAACATCTCTATGTGCGCTGTAATTAGTATAAACTTCTCTGCGCGAACCTGCGAGAACAATGTGCAGGTGTTTGTGGTATATTCCTATATTCATCACTTTCTGAATAGGCTTTCACGGGATGGTATGCATCTCTATTCAAGCGTTTGACAGTTTAGTTTTTTCAGCCTCTACGTGACTCTCTGAGTCACACAAATCTGTGACGATCCATACTGCCCATCTTTCTATGCGTCCAAAAACACCTGTTAGTACTACTTGCTACACATATTGTAAGCTATCTCTTCTGTACACTGATTGCTTTTCCCTAGTATCCCACCAAAGAACTGAAGGCTACCATCTGATTTTCCCAGGACTGTGCCTATGTGATCGTATCATCACATTTCCCTACAAATTGCAAAAATTACTACACCCAGGTATATGTATGAGTTAACCGATTCCAAATGTGGCTCATTGATACTGAAATCACAGAGTTTTTCGGTTTGTGAAGAGCACAGTTTTGTATTTCTGAAGACTGATAGCTATTTTTCATGTTTGTATCACTTCGAAATCTTATCAAGATATGACTGAATATTTGTTAGTGTTTTTTCAGACTGTACTACACTAAAGGTAAATACGTCACTTGCGAAACATATGATGTTACTACTATTAATATAATATTATCTTCAAGGGTATTAATATACAGCATGAACAGCAAGAGTCCAAAACTATTTCCTTGGGCCAGGCCTGAAGTCGATGACTCTCCATTCAGGATAACGTGCTGCGTCCTCCATTGCAAGAAATCTTCAGTCTACCCACAAATTTAGATTGATAAATGTTACCGTTACTGTCTTTGCCAGTATTAAGGGGACTTTATTACTTCCCCTCCCACTATGTTAGAGACAACTACAACTGCAATGACTACGGAAAATGAAAATTACAGATATAAATGAGGCACAAACTACGTAAACAGAATACCAACATCACTTGGTTTATTCCTGCACTTCCTCGTAAAATAATATGAAGCCATACAGAAAGCAGTGAGCGAAAATTTTTAAATCTCTTAATATCTATTTTTTAGAGAAACAAAGTACGTCGTAGTAATCTACAATCTTTTCTCTCAATTTTCAACATAGTATCCATTTCTTTGCACACATTTTTCCCATCATTCTGCAAGTTTGGAAATATCGTTACGATAGCACTCTGTTCCAGCTGCATGAAGACACTCACTTACTGCTTTCTGAATATCCTCCACCGTCTCTTAGTGTGGGTCTCGCGTCTTTTCCTATACAGAACTAAAAAGATGGTGGTTGGAGAGTTCCAAGTCGGGACTTTTGGGAGGATGTGGAAGAGCTTCCCACTCAAATATTCTGAACTTCTCCATTGTGACACAGGCTGTATGAAGACGTGCATTATCCTGTTGCAGGATGATCTTCTCTCCAGGGCACTTATCGCGCAATGCACCGTTTATTGTATGTTAAAGTTCAGTAAAATCAACCAGTATACAACTCTGTGTATTCCAGAAGACGCTACCCTTAACCAGCAGATCGACTGTCTTCGCTTTCTTCTTCAGTGGCTAATCCAGGTGATGCCACTACATACTCTGGCGTTTTGTTTCAGTATCGTAATGATGGAACTAGCTTTCATCACCCGTCACAATACTCGTCAAAAACCATTTCTTTCATTTTTAAATCTCCGAAGAAGGTTTTGGCTCATGGTTCTTCTCTGAAGTTTATGGTCTTCAATAAATAGACTTGGTACCCAGCGGGTACAAACTTTTCGATAATTAAGCTTTGAATCATTTCTTGCACTGTACTATGTCCTCCTGCCAGCTTATGAGCCATTACATTCACTGTGACACGGCTGTCTTCTCCAATGAACTCACCCACTCTTTTCTTGTTGCGTTCGGTGGAGGCAGTTCGAGGGCGATCGGTACGAGGCTCATCTTGGACAAAAAAAAAAAAAAAAGGTTCAAATGGCTTTGAGCACTATGCGACTTAACTTCTGAGGTCATCAGTCGCCTAGAACTTAGAACTAATTAAACCTAACTAACCTAAGGACATCACACACATCCATGCCCGAGGCAGGATTCGAACCTGCGACGTAGCGGTCGCTCGGCTCCAGACTGTAGCGCCTGGAACTGCAAGGCCACTCCGGCCGGCTCTGGGACACAGGTTTTCCCATTTTTGAAATACTTCACCCAACTCCTAACACTGCTGGCGCCACGCAAACGTCTCCATAGGCAAGCTGAAGTATGAGCTGAATTTCAGCAGGTAATTTTCCTTCTTTAACAAGGGATTCAATGACAGCGCGTTATCGAAACGAAACATCATGTCCGCCATTTTGGAAGTACCGGTAGTGTCTTTGGTCACGTGAGTGACGCTAATGACGTCACAATATGGCAAAATGTGTTGGAAACTCAATTGATTACGAGCCTGCAGTCGCTTTTGTTGTTGTTGCTGTTGTTGTTGTGGGCTTCAGACCGAAGACTGGTCCGATGCACTCTCCATGATACTTCATCCTGTGCGAGCCTCTTCGTCTCCAAATAAATACTGCAACCTACATATTTCTGAATCTGCTTACTGTATACTTATCTTGGTATCTCTTTATGATTTTTACCCCACACAATTCCCTCCAATACCAAATTGGTGATCCCTTGACGTCTTAGAATGCGTCCTAACAACCATCTCTCTTTTCGGTAAAGTTGTGCCACAAACTTCTTGTCTCCCCAGTTCTATTCAGTACTTCCTCAATAGCTACATGATGAACCCCTCTAATCTTCAGCATCCTAACGTAGTACTACATTCCGAAAGCTTCTATTCTCTTCTTATCTAAATTGTGTATCGTCCATGTTTCATTTTCATACATGGCTCCATATAGATACTTTCAGACAAAGACTTCCTATCACTTAAATCTATATTTACTGTTAACAAATTTCTCTTCTTCAGAAATGTTTTTCTTGCCAGTGCCAGTCTACATTTTATATCCTCTCTACTTCCGCCATCACCGGTTAATTTGCTGCCCAAATAGCAAAACTCGTCTACTACTTTAGGTGTCTCGTTTCCTAATCTGAGGCCCTTACCATCACCTGATTTAATTCGACTACTTTCCGCTATCCTTGTTTTGATTTTCTTGTCGACCATCTAATACCCTCCTTCCAAGACACTGTCCATTCCCTTCAACTGCTCTTCCAAGTCTTTTGCTGTCTCTGACAAAATTACAATGTCATCAGCAAACCTCAACGTTGTTATTTCTTCTCCCTGAACTTTAATTCCTATTTCAAATTTCTCTTTGTTTTCCTTTACTGCTTGTTCAGTGTACATATTGAACAACATCGGGGACAGACTAAAGCCCTCACCCCTTTTCAACCACTAACTCTCTTTCATGCCCCTCGACTCCTAGAACTGCCATCTGGTTTCTGTACAAGTTGTAAATAGCCCTTCGCTCCCTGTATTTTACCCCTGCTACCATCATAATTTCAAAGAGAGTATTCCAGTCACGTTGTCGAAAGCTTTCTCTAAGTCTACAAATGCTATAAAAGTTGGTTTGCCTTTCCTTAACGTATCTTCTAAGATAAATCGAGGGATCAGTATTGTCTCATGTCTCATGTTCCAACATTTCTACAGAATCCAAACTGATTTTCTGCAAGGTCGGCTTCTACCAGTTTTTCCATTCATCTGTAAAGAATTCGTGTTAGTATTTTACAGCTAAGACTTATTAAACTTATAGTTTGATCATTTTCAAACCTCTCAACACCTGCTTTCTTTGGGATTGGAATTGTTATATTCTTCTTGAAGTCTAAAGGTATTTTGCCTGTCTCACACATCTTGCTCACCAGATGGTAGAGTTTTGCCAGGGCTGGCTCTCCTAATGCTATCAGTAGTTCTAATGGAATTTGTCCACTCCTGGGGCCTTCTTTCAACTTAGGTCTTTCAGTGCTCTGACAAATTCTTCAGGCAGTATATCTCCCATTTCATCTACATCTACATCCTCTTCTATTTCCATAAAATTGCCTTCAAGTACATAGCCCTTCTATAGACCCTCTATGTACTCCTTCCACCTTTCTGTTTTCCCTTCTTTTTTTAGAACTGCTTTTCCATCCGAGCTCTTGATATTCATAGAAGTGGTTCTCTTTTTTCCAAAGGTCTCTTTAATTTTCCTGTAAGCGGTATCTATCTTACCTCTAGTGATGTATGCCTCTACATCCTTACATTTGTCCTCTAGCCATCCCCGCTTAGCCATTTTGCGCTTCCGTCAATCTCATTTTTGAGACGTTTGTATTCGTTTTTGCTTGCTTCATTTACTGTGTTTTTATATCTTCTCCTTTCAGCAATTAAATTCAGTATCTCTTCTGTTATCCAAGGATTTCTACAAACTCTTGGCTTTTCACCTACTTGATCCTCTGCTGCCTTCACTATTTCATCTCTCAAAGCTACCAATTCTTCTTCTACTGTATTTCTTTCCCCCATGCTCTCTTTGAAACTCTCTACTACCTCTGGTCCTTTCAGTTTACCAAGGTCCCATCTCCTTCAATTCCCACCTTTTTTGCAGCTTCTTCAGTTTTAATCTACAGTTCATAACCAATAGATTGTGGTCATAGTCCACATCTGCCCCTGGAAATGTCTTACAATTTAAAACCCGCATCCTAAGTGTCTGTCTTACTATTGTATAATCTATCTGAAACCTTTCAGTGTCTCCAGAACTCTTCCCACATATACAGGGTGATTCAAAAAGAATACCACAACTTTAAAAATGTGTATTTAATGAAAGAAACATAATATAACCTTCTGCTATACATCATTACAAAGAGTATTTCAAAAGGTTTTTTTTTCACTCAAAAACAAGTTCAGAGATGTTCAATATGGCCCCTTCCAGACACACGAGCAATATCAACCCGATACTCCAACTCCTTCCACACTCTCTGTAGCATATCAGGCGTAACAGTTTGGATAGCTGCTGTTATTTCTCGTTTCAAATCATCAATGGTGGCTGGGAGAGGTGGCCAAAACACCATATCCTTAACATACCCCCATAAGAAAAAATCGCAGGGGGTAAGATCAGGGCTTCTTGGAGGCCAGTGATGAAGTGCTCTGTCACGGGCTGCCTGGCAGCCGATCCATCGCCTTGACGTTCAGGTTTCATAACTAACCTTTCTCGTAGGACTCTCCATACAGTTGATTGTGGAATTTGCAGCTCTCTGCTAGCTCTGCGAGTCGATTTTCCTGGGCTGCGAACAAATGCTTGCTTGATGCGTGCTACATTTTCATCTCTCGTTCTCGGCCGTCCAGAACTTTTCCCTTTGCACAAACACCCATTCTCTGTAAACTGTTTATACCAACGTTTAATACACCACCTATCAGGAGGTTTAACACCATACTTCGTTCGAAATGCACGCTGAACAACTGTCGGCGATTCACTTCTGCCGTACTCAATAACACAAAAAGCTTTCTGTTGAGCGGTCGCCATCTTAGCATCAACTGACGCTGACACCTAGTCAACAGCGCCTCAAGCGAACAAATGTACAACTAAATGAAACTTTATAGCTCCCTTAATTCACCGACAGATAGTGCTTAGCTCTGCCTTTTGTCGTTGCAGAATTTTAAATTCCTAAAGTTGTGGTATTCTTTTTGAATCACCCTGTATATTCTAAGATAAATCGTGGGGTCAGTATTGCCTCGCGTGTTCCTACTCTCCTCCGGAATCCAAACTGATCTTCCCCGAGTTTTTGCATGTCCATCCTTTTTGCTGGAGGTCTTGGGGACCACAGCCGTTCACTAATGCAAGAAAATGAAAGCCTACAGCCGTCCTTATGATCTTATTTATTGTATAGTTACCAGTTTCGGCGCTTCAGTGCGCCATCTCCAGGCCTTAGTTGATGCTGAAGGGGTTATCACCAACCATATATAAGCTGCATCAGTGGCCAACATAACTGATTTGCGCAGACTGTCTGCAACTGTGATGTCAGCACTCCAAGTGACAGTTGATGGTTGGAGTGCTGACATTACAGTTGCAGACAGTCTGCACAAATCAGTTATGTTGGCCACTGATGCAGCTTATATATGGATGGTGATAACCCCTTCAGTTATGTTGGCCACTGATGCAACGGGTATATGGCTCGTGATAACCCCTTCAGCATCAACTAAAGATGACGCACTGAAGCGCCGAAACTGGTAGCTACACAATAAATAAGATCATAAGGACGGCTGTAGGCGTTTCATTTTCTTACGATCTTCCCAGAGGTCAGCTTCTATCACTTCTTCCTGTCGTCTGTAAAGAATGCGTGTTAGTGTTCTGCAACCATGACTTAGTAAACTGATAGTTTGGTAATTTTCACACCTGTCAGCAACTGCTTTCTTTGGAATGGAATTACTACATTCTTCTTGAAGTGGTTGGTTTGTGGGATTAAAGGGACCAGACTGCGATGGTCATCGGTCCTCTTCTTGAAGTCTAAGAGTATTTCGCTGTCCCATACATCTTGCACACCAGATGGAAAAGTTTTGTCATGGCGGGCTCTCTCAAGGCAATCAGTATTTCTGACGGAATATCATCTACCCTTGGGGCGTTGTTTCGATTTAGATCTTTAAGAGCTTTGTCAAATTCTTTTCGCAGTATCGTATCTTCCATTTCAACTTCCCTTGTATAGGCAGTCAATAAACTCCTTCCACCTTTCAGCTTCCCCTCATTTGCTTAGGACTGGTTTACCATCTGAGTTCTTGATATTCATACAGCTGCTTCTCCTTTCCCAAAAGGCCTCTTTAACTTTCTTGCAGGCGGTATCTGTCTTTCCCCTAGTGATATATGCTTCTAAATCCTTACATTTGTCCTCTAGCCATTCCTGCTTAGCAGTCCTGCATTTTCTGTCAATTTCGTTTTTAAAAAAATTGTATTTCATTTCTCCTGCTTCATCTGGTGCATTTTTAAATTTTATCTTTTCATCAATTAAATTAAATATCTCTCTTGTTATCCAAGGATTTCCACTAGGCAATGTCTTTTTACCTTTTTTGTTCTTCTGCTGTCTTCACTATTCCCTCTCTTAAAGCTACCCATTCATCATCTGCTGTTCTCCTTTCCCCTATTATTGTCAATCGGTGTCTAACACTCACTCTGAAACTCTCAACAACCGCTGGTTGTTTCAACTTATCCAAGTCCCATGTCCTTAGTTTCCTACCTTTTTCCAGTTTCTTCAGTTTTAATCTACAATTCATAACCAATAACTTGTAGTCAGAGTCGACATCTGCCCCTAATATCGATAATCAACAAGCAAAGGTTCGGAACTAAACAGAAATATTTACGTCACCAGAGAGGGATATGACGTTACAAACTACACGAAAATGATAAGAAAATTGAAAAACTGCAATTAAAAACATTCCGTCAATTCTCATAAAGCGTAGCCTTAGTGTCGTTATACATTATGCGTTACTGTGCATTAAATTATGTGGGATTACAATAGATCGTCTCCAGAACCAAAGGGCGCCCATACGATAGTTTGGGGGAGGGGGGGGGGTGCGTGGACTTTCGGATATGGTGTATTTTTAATGTTTTGGAAGATGAATGTCGACTGATAAGTAGTCCTAATGAAGTTCCATTTCAGACAATGCTAAAACCTGGATAAACCAACTTTAAATAATTTTCTTGAACGAAAAGCACCTGACTACATTACAGTTTCCTTTCTGTAAGAACTGTGGGAGAAGGGGGGAGGGGGGGGGGGGGGAGCGGAGGCTTGCCCCCAGGTATGGGCGCCCTTGTCTAGAGACATGAGAAACCGAATTCAGGATCATCAGGTGGGGATTTTAAAACTAGTTTCTCATAAATACGATTCCAGTGCCTTAACGGCTGTGTCGCCTCGCTCAGTTTGACGCCGACGAAAACGAAGAAACACAGCTGCTTGATGTTCGATGCCTGAGGAATCCGAGGTGCTGAGTTATGCAGTTACGATTAGAGGGTGGCATTTTGCATGCGTGCATGCTTTCAATTGCTTATCTGCTTTTAAAGTGCATATTCTGCCAAATCTGTCTTGCTCTCTCAGTCACTATAGAAACGGCGTACTTTTTACACAAAACGCTTGACGAGGTCACATGTTTACGCCCCCACGAAAGCATGAAGACAGGTATTGATGTACTATCTGTGTTTTCGAAATAATCCTTTAGTACTCCACATTCATCTGTCTAAAAGGACACGCGATGACACAAATGCCCTCAAAGGGCTTGAAATGTTGTTTTATGTGGTTGGTGTCTATGAGGGTAATTGTTTTGATATAACTGTGCTGCTTCTCAAATGTCAGGTTACAGAAAGCGACGACTTTCAGTCTGATTTGGTTACGAAACAAAAATTGTTCACATTGCTCTGAGCACTATTGGACTTACCTTCTGAGGTCATCAGTCCCCTAGAACTTAGAACTACTTAAACCTAACTAACCTAAGGACATCACACACATCCATGCCCGAGGCAGAATTCGAACCTGTGACCGTATTGGTCGCGCGGTTCCAGACTGTAGCGCCTAGAACCACTCGGCCACCCCGGCCAACGAAGCCGTCTGGGTCGCTATCGGGCGCCATCACCTCATACGCAAGTCAGGAGCCCATTATTTACGCGAATTACATGACCTGTGCATAGACATCTTAATGACACATACCTCCACAAACCTACCAACGAAATGTCTGATCCCTGATACACAGAATCAGTGATGCATTTCGTTCCAAAGACGGACGAACAAGGTGGACAGAGAGAGATGGAGAATGAAATTAGGAAAAAAATGGCTCTGAGCACTATGGGACTTAACAGCTATTGTCATCAGTCCCCTAGAACTTACAACTACTTAAACCCAACTAACCTAAGGACATCACACAACACCCAGTCATCACGAGGCAGAGAAAATCCCTGACCCCGCCGGGAATCGAACCCGGGCGTGGGAAGCGAGAACGCTACCGCACGACCACGAGCTGCGGACAATGAGATTAGGAAGTATATTCAATTCTGATGCATATTTCGCAATTGTGAAGTACCATCACGCTCACTAGTTTTGAATAAAAATCATCAGGAATGGCAACCGAAGACTTGCAGCCCAAGGAGTCACCTTCGCTCTGCCATCAACTTTGTCAAAGAGGGAGAGGACTCGCTCTTTAAAGGCGGAAGCGATGATCAACAGTATGAGGATGCAGAAAGCAATGGAAAACACTGTATTAAATGACACTTAATGCATATCCACAGGCCAAGTGCCCTGTAAATCAACATGCAAAGAGAATCGAGCAGGGGAATTCAGTTCACATATGTAGAGAGAGAAGATTTAATATAATATTTGTGTTTACTTATTAAAACATGACTACAACTTAGATTTTAAGTTTGCATGCAGTAACATTTTTGTATTATGCTTTTGACGGATGATGAATGCATTCCTTCTTGCCAAATTTCATGATTCCAGGCCACTGAAAAGTACCCTATAGGTTTTGGTGAGTATTGACTTAGTATGTCATATAAATTTTAAGTTGATACGTCTACCCATTTCTGAGAAAAAGGATTCTTGACAGTCAGACAAACAGACAACAAAGCGATCTTATAAGGGTTCCTTTTTTAACAATTGAGGATTGGAACCCTAAAAGTTTCATGATGATCTCTCCACTGCAAAAGATTCCCGATTTGTCTCCCATTCGGATCTCCTGGACGGACTGGCAAAGAAGGGGGCAGAGATCACATGACAAACGAACAAAGGAGGACGAAAGAAGCGGACTAGCATAAGCAAAGAGGACAATCCTTGCTCAGACGAGTTTACTGGTGTCAACATAGGTCTTCAGGTCAAGAATTAATTTCTGAGACTGCACGCCTGGAGCGCAGCACTGTCTGTATATCCCGCTATGTCGTAGGCCGCCATCTCTATTTCAACGGCTTCCTTAAATACACTGTCCCAGAAACCTTTAGTGCGAATCATGACAGGTTTCGTCAAATTTGAACCGGTGATCGTTTTACAGAGCACCCGAAGCGTATTTTTCTGAGTGACGTAGGCAATAAAACCTCTCTTGCTCCTTCATGGGTTCCGTAAAATACCATGGGAGTACGGTCAGTCTTACACCAGACAAAGAGTGCGCACTGTAGAACAACACAGGAAGAAGAATGAATGATTTTATCGTCTTCGATACGCAGAAAAATCCGCTTTATCTGAGCAAGCTCTGAAAAAACGGTCATCGGATCAAATTTGACGAAACCCCTGGTGTAGCTCGCACTAAAGGCTTCTGGGACAGTGCAAGCCATTGAAATAATAATCACTGCAAACACGTTTAAAAGACAGGGAGGCTTACAACTGAGCGTGGCGTGGTGTCCACCGATCGCGAGGTTGACTAGGATCCGTCGAACACAGCGTCAACGTGTGCTCATTATGGCGATACTCGGGTACCTGTGACGTTGACTGACTGATTTTAACAGGAGAGCTAAAACAGCTTAGGTCTAACTCGCCACTGCCCGCACCGAAACTAGGTTTATTGTTCGGTATCGCTTCCTGTATATCTAGTAAAGCCAACCAGTGCCCTTAAATAGTGCAAGGAGTCCCTCTACCAGTTTTTTGTTAGAAACAATTTCTTCAGGTCTAGTTGTCCAGAAGATTCTGTATCTTTTACTCTTCAATGTCATGCATTCAAAGATTAGGGGTGATGCAGTTTCTTCACCGCCATCACAAATCCTACTTTTAGGGTCCTCTTCCACTATATCCATTGTGTGTAGGTGATTTTTGAACTTCTCATGGCCGGTCATCAGTCCAGTCATGAGTTTGATCTCTTTCCTGTTCAATCCCAGGATTACAGAGCTTCTTTTAAAACATGGCTTGGGCATCATTACCTTACCGTGTTTTTGTTTATGGACCTTGGTCCAATATCCTACGTGCTGTTTCCTAAGCCAGTTCCGTAGTTCTAATTTGATCATAGCTTTGGTGATTGTCAAGACAGGTTCCGGTCCAACCTGTGACGTTAACAGCAGCTAGCTAGAGTTTGTCAGGGCGTTCCAGTAGCCCATCTGCAGTCATTCCACTTGAAAAAGGACAAGGAGTATTTGGACCAAAGCTCGCCGCATTGTAACCACAAAATGCAACTATAAGCCCGAAAATCAATGAGGTCACCAACGTGGCTTGTACTGAAAATATTGCAGAAAACAGTATACTCCGCAGGAGTCTGTGCAGGGTGCTCGTACCGGGAAAAAAAGCTGAAGGAATCAAAGTATTTCTGTTCTTAAGAACTTTATAGAAAAATTCTCTAGCAAGAAATTTTGCAAGCAGTGGATACGAAGAAAGAACTACCTAGCTCTCCTTAATTCGGAGATGAGTCGAAAAATATAACGGTATTTTATGGCCCAGTGAAGGAAACGAGAACAAATTCTTCACCTTGGCTGCCGCACGCTTGGAAAAAAGCGGGAAAGGAGCTTACGGTTTTCTATCTCAAAGTAAAGCATGTAATTTGTCTGGCTATGTCAGAGTGGCTGAAGAATTAAAATTTCTGCAACTTTAGGGAAATGTCATAACCTTCAGAGGAAAGATGATTTGTGGATAGGGCACTAAACAGCAATGTCATCAGCATTCGGTGGAAATGTGTTCGCTGAAGCTCCCTTCAACAGAAAAACTTTTCCAAGAGACGCTATCAAAAACATTGCTGTCCGTTGTATCTGTTTAAACAGGAACAGGCATATGGCTGGAGGCTTCTTTGTAGTATTGTGACCAATTATAAAATTTTAATAACGTACGTTTTTTTATTTAAGCATTCAAGTCAGGTTATAAAAACCTAATAGGCCTATTGATCCCACTATTAGTTTCAGAATTTACAGAAGTGAATGCGACGCCATTTAAATCACACCTGAAGAAAAATATCTGAGAAAAAACACTAAACATCCTCTCAGATTCGTCGACGTGAGACCAAGGAGTCATAAACGATGGTTTGTAGTGTGCGGGAGAGGGGATAGACCTGGGAGTATGGAGTACTTTTAATATTTTGGAAGGGGAATGGCGACTTGTAAGTAGCCATAAAGAATTCCAATTCCGACCCTGTTAAAAACCTGCATAATACCTACTTTTAAATCATTTTCTTGAAAGAAAAACACCTGAGTGTACTATATTTTTTTCTTTCCCTGAGAGCTATGAGAGGAGGCGGGGGCATGGTCCCTTTTCCATTGCCAAAGGATTTGGTTGCTCTTTATCAAGATTTTTCCTAATTTGAAAATTATCTATGAGGTAAACCTGTACACAGAGGTTGTCATTTATACTGATGCAGTTATGGATGTCTGTACTTCTTTGGCTGATTACATAATCGAAATCTTGTCCAAGTCTTATGCATTAGTTGCTTTTGAAGGCAAGAAGGTCAAAATATTACAATAAAAACAATACATTGCAACTCATAAGTCAATAATTTTTTAGTTATGTTGTCTGCACAAGTATAGCATTCTGGACGCAATTAAAGCATTGTGAAAACAAGATTTCAGCATCAACTTCTGCACACTAAGTTGCCTTTCAGTAAAGCCACCCTCACACAGGACGTGTTTCTCTTCGACAAGCACGTCAGACGCGATGTCCGTTTCCGTTGTGGCTGCTGCACAAGCAACCTGTCGGAAGGTGCTGCTTATTGTAATTTGCGACCACAGCGCGCTCCAGCGGCAATTGTCTGCTGCATTTGGCGCGCAAATTCACAGTTTGTTTACGAAGATGGAGTGCGTTGAATACCTGCGTTAATTCTGTTAGCAATCGTTGAAGAAGAACGGAGAAACTTGCGAAGATGTTTCTGGACTCGCCGATAGCTTGAACAGCGAATTGGTGATAGCCACTCCATATACTGTGCAACGAACTGAGGTACGTATAGAGGTTATTCGTAAACTCCATTGAATTTCCATAACATTTTCGGTTTTAATTAGAATATAAAGTACCGGTATAGTGTCTGACTAGTTTCAGAAAGCAGAGCATCCATATTCTCGACGTTGTATTTACTTCTGTCACCCTTAAACAACTGACTTCCTGACATAGCTTTAAAGACCGAGGTTCATTTCAAAATTTAATTGGAATGGACGAAGTTTTGTTGAAGATACACACCACCATTGAAAAATATGTTTACCGACGAGATGCGAACATGAGGCAGTCTGTAAAACCAAGAGCTAGGTACGTATTATTTACACACTGTTTTATAATAGCAGTGTGTAACTTGTGTTTGCTGTCACCTGGAATCAGCTTACGACCGGAAGGAAAAGTACTTTGTTGGGTGTATGCAGTGAAAATATACGATTGTGTAACCAAAGAGCAGCGACCATGTGACGTTGCAGCTGACTTTATATTAAAATACGTAATGCGGAAATAATGAACGTGGAGTTGAAATTTGTGATGTAAGCCCAGTCAAGAGGCGGCAACATGATTGTACTACTATTGTTGGTGTTTCAAAATTTCAGACATGTCATGCCCCAGGAACTAAACTAAGAAGCACCTGAAGAATTGATAGTTATCCAATTAGTATTTTAAAGATAGATTATTTTGATGGAGCCAATAAGCATATTCAGTTGTATACCTAATATGGGTAGATCTAAGTTAGTACCGCGAATATGGTTGTCAACTTTTTGATTCAGCGCTCTAATATTTCACCCTCATTCAGGGCATCCAATGAGTCACGAAAATTAAAAATCTGAATCAGAAAAAAGGACAATCGATAAAATGTTGTTGGATATCAACAGAAATAACCAAAAGGCTTATTAGATATGTCGTGAACAATACTTTTTTACTTACGTAACACACCTGATCGTGTTAGAGGATTTCTTTAATCCATTCATCCTTTCTATATTTTAATGTTGACAAGCATAACAAAAATTGAACAAAATGGTTGGAAAACCATTTTTTTTGTTTGGTTATATCAAGTGTATCCTAGGGTCTGTAACCAACTAGATGAACGCGAGAAAAGTTCCAAACTACTGTCAAATTGACCGGTAGAACGACCCTTACCACCCTAGGAATGAAACAGATCAATCCTCATCTTCCCAGTATGTCACATTATTGTGCAGCCATACAAAAGGGACTGCTCTCTGACTGCTTGTGGGGCTGTGTGGTAAGAATTGAGAAGATTACAGTTCCTGGGAGGAAATATTTTTGACCTCGAAATTTCACTCTATTTCACTGTCTTATAGTGCATAAATTGGGTTTTATGTTTCTACTTATACATTTGGACACACAAATTAAGTACCGACCGTTGTGTTCTTCAGAACTTCCTGCAACAGCTCTGCCGTGTTAAAATAAATGTAGAATTTGCAAGCCATCACGGTTCTTTGTGGTCCACAGACAAGCAGACAACTGCTATTGTTGGGGAGGGGGAGTTTTTGAGGAAGTGGGGGACGGATGACAGGCACTTATACTGCTGCATGCTTTATGTTTTACTGAAATACTGGATTTATTACTTCCTGTAGCGAAAGTGGCTGCACGAGGAAGAGACAAGAGAACCAATGGCTGATAATATTTCTGTATTGTCCTGTAAAAGTTCGCGTCAGTCTTGACTGCAGAATAGCCACCGAAACTGCCACGGCACCAAGGAATCGATGGCTTGGGGAAAGAAGAAATACCTAGACAGGTAGGCATTGCTAAAGCCACAGTATTTGCCGTCATACTCGGTACTTCTGACTCTGCAGTGTAATAGATCCACAGACAATATTCTTCTTTCTCCTTCTTCGCGGATGGATCACTTAGGACCACGCGTAATCAACATTTGTTGGCATTCCTTTTCGCCCAGTATTCCTTCATAAACAACGAATGGGCTAGCTTTCGTTGCGTAGACCATGTATGTCGGTTAGTTTTTCTCTCTTCTTCCTCAAAACCCCGTGTGTTTGTGATTTTTCTGATTTCATTTCTATCATGTAGATTTGGAGACCCTAATTGTCTCAGGTCTTTTTCCGTCTGTTTGTACCAGTTCGGTCTTGTAGTTTTGTTCTTTAAAAATGTATGGATTTTGTGCGTTAACCTGTTTGAGTCCATTCTTTCTAAGTGCCCCATGAGTTGGATTCTTCTCATGCGCATTGTGTCTGTTATTTTGGAGATATTTTTATATACTTCTGCATTGGGTTTTGGATAATGTACCCCATCTTTAGTTATTGGTCCTAGGATTTTCCTCATTATCTTACGTTCTTTCACTTCTAATTCCTCTTTTAGTGTTCTGTGTTGAAGGTTTAGTGTCTCAGATGCATAGAGAGCTTCGGGTCTAATTACTGTTGTATAGTGTCGTATTTTGCAGTTCCACGAGAGACTCTTTTTGTTGTAGATGTTTTTTGTTAACTGAAACGCCGTCTCCATTTTCTGGACAGACAATATTATTGATAGAAACTCTAGAGAATTTAGTATAAAATTAAAAGTCTATACTCAGAGTCCAGGAGGGGCAAACGTCCCGTTGCATACGGTGATGTTTCCGTATTACACACAAATTAGTGGTTTTTCGTTTCAGTTGCATACGGTAGGCCCTACATAAAATTTTTTAACATGTTTATCAGTTTTCAGCTTCTTTCATGGAGCTTACTGGTAGAATTTTCTTCAGCGCAGTATAATGTACATGGTTAAACAGTGTATTAGATCTCACAAGATGGCATAGAATTACACGATTTTTGGTCCCTTATTTCCGATGAACAGGGAAATAATTCCTAAATTATTTCATTAAAATGTGCCAAAATCAAAACTAAATAAATAACAAATTTTATATTTATATTCTTTCCACTTAATTTAATAACTTTTTTTATTGAAATTAGAACTCTACAATAAGTCTAGTTCTTAAACCTTTCAAGAATTAACATAAATTCAAATGAATTTTCTTGTTTTTATTCCTACTCCGTGGTTGGTTTTTGTTGTATTTTTTTGGACTGCAGATTGTAATAACTAATGTTCATTATCGAGTAATTTTATCTTTCATTTATTAATAAAAACGCACCCTTTGTTGGCTACACATGTTTTTTGAATCCACAATGTTAGAAAGTACATAGTATAGTAATCATGTCTACGTTCTTCTTAGATATTGAAGTTTGGTAAGATACATCACATACGAACGGAACAGTGTTACCACAGTCTAACGTTTAGACTGTGGTGTTACTTCGTTAGTACATAACGCATAAATACAAGTTTTTATACATTGTACGACATTTATGATTTGTGGGTCATCACTAATAAATTGCTTAGCAGAAAATGCACCCTCGTGTCATTGTTGTTCTTAGTCAAGAAAGAAATAAAACAGTTATAAAATACAAGTACGAACGCACGCCTGCTTTATCGAATATGTAGCGCCTGCTCTGTGCTGGAATACATTACCAGCAACCAGTGGCGGCGCATTGGTTATTGCGTGCAGCAGCGCTGCGAGATACGTACGAGTTTGCGCAATACAAGCTCCGTGACGCGTCGATTCTCAGCTGCAGAGCCATCTGTTAGCGGAAGAATGAACAAAATACACGATAACGTTTTCCGCATTAGCAATGGTTTTGTTGGTACGACTACTTGTAAACTAATCTTTTTCAAATACCATTCTTATGTAGCCCTTAGGTATAGTAACAAAATAACGGGTTATTGAATTGAGTAATATCTCGGGAACGCGAAGTACTGAAGTGATACACATGGCTTTCGGCTGGGAGCGGCGGCGTGCTCCTGTAATCCAGCTACTTGGAAGCCAGGTGTTGTGGATGGTCTGAGGCCGGGAGCCCTGATGCTCAGTTTCCCATGTCGATCCGGCGTCCGCACTAAGCCTGCCATCAATATGGTGACCCTTGAGGAATCTTGGGTCACCAGGTTGGCTAAGGAGGGGCGTACCGGGCCAGGGGGGAAACTCAGCAGCCAAAAGTCCCCGTGGTGGGCAGTAGTGGGACAGCGCTGGTGAGTGGGAGCTGGGTAGCAGCCCGGCCAATAAGGCGAGACCCACACCTATTTTTTTATTGTTGTCTTTTTTTTTCTTCGTTCCATAATTTAAATTCCGATTATAACATTTCGAAGAGAACACGCATTTTTTGTTCCCTTCCAAAGAGTGTTCATTAGAACTACTCTGGGCAACAGTAATGCTGTACAACACTTACACTTCCCATACTACAATCTTTCCAAACCATCCAACAGACTGTAGAGTCATTTACAAGAGTGGTACTCAGTGATGTCAAAGTTCAACCGTTCAACCAGACCCCCCCCCCCCCCCCCCCCAGCTCTTTTCCCCATTAACACTATGCAACAAATATAGCCACTGATGATAATGATGCTGGCTTTCGTGGTCAGTATTTGCATCCTTGGTTATTTTTGTTTTGTTGGCTTGCTGTTATAGCATTTGATGGCATCTCCGGCATTGGAAGACGAAAAGTTAGGCAGAGAAATATGCCTTGGTGCATGGCCTTATGCCCATAAAATAAAAATCAACAAGGAAGCATAAACATTACTGGATGATTATCTGTATTAGTAAATGGGTAGCCCAGTTCCTAGAACCTAGTTCTCTTTTGCAGGCTGCCTATCTAATGACTTCCAGGGGCAACAAAATTTTATTTTCAATATTTCATGTGATTATTGACTGAATTTTAAAATTTAAAATGCTGTCATAATGTGCTTATTAAGAGGTGTAATCATATATCAAGGGTTTTACACACAAAGAGAAGTAGGCCTACCACAGTTACAAATTGAGTATAAGTCTTGAGGCAGCACAAACACCCAGACATTATTCATCCAGTATATGAGAATGAGAACACTAGGCAACTTGCAATAAACTTTATACACTTAATTTCAAATCTTTTCTAAAAAATTTCCGACTTACAAGCTTAATACCATAAATTAACTCACTTGTAGAGGAATAAGAAGTTAGAAGCTGTTTATACATGGGAGTGCAGTTCTTTAATGAACTGGAGGTTTTCTGATTCTTGTATACATCATAATTTTTGGTAAGTTTAATTTCATTGTGTGTTCTGGCAGGACTACCTTCAACAAATATGTACTATAGATTAAAGTAAACTGTGTTCCAGGTTCTTAACTCCTTTTTTTAACAACAACAAACCACTTTTTTTAAGATGATTTGGATGGAATATAAGTGAAGATCTGTGTTCAGTAAAAAAATTGCTCATCATATAGAACAGGCATTGAGCAGGGGAGACACAATTAGCAGGAGTTAATTGTCACAGCCTGACTACCATACACAGTTACACCCTTTACTGCAGCCACAGTAATCGTTGCCATGTTTATATAACTATCTTTTGGCCTACATCCCTTCCATATGTACTGGGAAATAGTTAACTGGGCTTAAGACTCTGGGCTCACATTTGGCAAGCTGGAGGATCAAAACCTTGTCCCATGACTGTATAAAGATGTAAATTTTTGCTGTGATTTTCCTAAATCACTGAAGGCAAATGTGGGGATAGTTTCTTTGAAAATGACATGGCTGTTTCCTTCCACAGTCCAAGCTTTTGCTCATTTTCTAATATCCTTGTCACTGACGAGACATTTAACTATAATCTTCTTTCTTTTTATCTTCTTTTCATTATTGTTAGTGGTTGTCATCTCTTCCACCATACAATTCTTGCCACTGTAATAATTACTTAGCTTAACTGTTATTCTTAGCTGAGTAATGCTGCTTAAACCAATTACACTGCTGTAAATACTTTTCATTTGAAACAAATTAATATTTCACAACTTAAATACCATAGAAGCAACAGCTGAAACATCTTAATGAATTGATGTACAGCAGTTCAGATACATCCAGTAAAAATCATAGTGATGAAAAAAATCATCAAACAGCTGCTTGAAATCGTTGATAGCTTGAGAGAATTTCATCAGTTAAATTCATTGAGAAAGCTTGCTTACCGTATTGAGAATTTTGGCAACCATTGGCAGTTTCATTTTTGCCTGTATGACAAATAATATGATTTCAAGTGACATTAAAAGACACTTTTTCTGTACAATGACTTTTACTGGACAAATGATTTATTTTCATTGTATCTCTTGAAATTCTAATGATTATCATGGTGATCATAAAATAAAGAAAGACTATTACTTGATGCACTGTGTGGTATGGTGATACAAAAAGATGCTACATTTATTTTTATGTATATAGAGATTGTAGCATTTCTTCATAGTCCTGTGGGTTGTATCTCAATTCTTTCTCCTTTCTTTTCAGTGTGACATTTCTCATAAAGTTATTGCTCACTCATCCCAAGTATCTATATTTGTGTATTTGGCTGCGTTCCATTTTATTCTTTAATTGTTGAATTGTAGCTTAAGATTTTGTTGACATTTCTTCAAAATATTTCCTAGCCACTGTAGGAGAATGGAACATGGAAGAGAGGAAGAGTGGCAAGTGATATTGGTACAATGTATGACACTCTGCCTGCCATATGCAGGCTGGCATGTGACACAGTACTAATGTATATCTGCAAGTGGAGTTTCACATGAATAAGGCACCAATGCAAATCTAGCTCTTAACACATGTCTTACATAAATAAGGAATCAACCACTACATGCAAATCTAGCTCAATTCTTTGAGATGACTCTAACCAGTTACAAACAGTTGTCTCCTGACTTTCGTTAATTTTTTTATATTGCTTTTGAAGAAATAGAAAACCCATTTAGTGTAAACTGCACATGATGGTGTATATATTTTCATTTTATTTTATTAACCTTTACATCTAAATAATAACTATTAATCTGTGCTCCTGCCTCCCATCATATTAATGTATCTCGGTTGGTTCACATAACAGAAATGTAAGAATATCGCAGAACATTAATTGTTTATCAGTCCCGTAATGCAAAAGAACTCATGTTGCAACTGTTTCTAGGATATTGCTCAAGCATGTGGGACCCATACCAGATAGGACTAACAGGGGATATTGAACATACACAGAGAAGGGCCGCACACGTGGTCACAGATTTGTTTAATCCATGGGAGAGTGTCACAGAGATACTGAAGGAACTGAACTGACAGATTCTTGAAAGCAGATGTAAACTATCCCGAGAAAGTCTGTTAACAAAGTTTCAACAACTAGCTTTAAATGATTGCTCTAAGGATATACTACAACCACCTACGTATCACTCACATAGGGATAACAAGGATAAGATTAGAATAATTACTGTATGCACAGAAGCTTTCAAACAATCATTCTTCACCTGCTCCATACGTAAATGGAACAGGAAGCAACCCGAATAACTAGTACAATGGGACGTACCCTCTGCACGCACATCATGGTGGTTTGCAGAGTATAGATGTGGATGTAGGTCATACTGTAAATAAAAAGCTGAGACATGACAGCTGTTGCGCATATCTCACTCAGTTCAGAAAGGTATCCAGATATTATTTCTGCATTTACAGACAGTTATGCTCCATATTTAACACTAATTACATGGTAACAAAACACAAATATTAAATGAACACTTTTGGTTGTGAGAAACGTTGCAATTAAATGCTTCAGTTGTCATCATAAAACCTTAAAAATATTAATAGATTCCTTCGGTGTTCTTTTGGTATAACAGTTTCTATATTTAATGGTTAAAAGCACACAAATTTCTGTGTTTCTTATAGCATTCATTTACTGAATTGCTTTTCGGTGTATTATGCCACTATCACATATGTAAGAGCCACCTGGTTTCCACAAAGATGCTACTAGAATAATAACAGTTTGGGTGCTCTTCTCCTGTAAACTTAAATCTTTTTCTCAGTTAAGGGTGTGAGAAGGTAGAAGTGACTTTTCAGCAGTGGTAGGGTAAGTTGTCTACCTACCAAACTTGTAAGTCAAACATGATTTCTTTTAGCTTAAATCTGCACTTCTGTAGTAACCTGAATGTTCCAGAGACCATGACAAAAGTCCAGACTGCAGAAGTTGAAAGGACTCAGTGATATTTTTCTTTTCTTTCTTACCCTGTATAACTTAATTTGAAAAGACAGTGATGTTGTATTGAATAGGAAATAATACAGTTATCAGGAGAAAAGGACTTTCACACTATTTTGACTTGTATCATAATAAAGCAGATTTAATTCTGGATACAGAGGGATGTTGGATATGAGTTGTTCGCATTGAGCAGTGACATAAGAAACATGTGACAAATGCTGTAAACAATATGGCAACTAAACAGGAGGTTATTGTTTTTTTTTTCTTTTTTTTTAAATGGGCTGAGGTACAGATCTGTCTTTCACCACAACCAGGTCTTTTTATTAACAAATTCATTGGTTTTGCCAACTCTCATCCAAAGTGTTTCCTTCCAACCTGACCTACACCTCGTGCTAAGCTACAGATCAATGTATCATAATGACCTTGTTTTGTTCCCCTGCCTTAGGTTAGACATGTTATTCATTTTGTGTAGCAGTAGTGAGGAGATTGTCATGGATGTGGATCTGTCACATGTTTCACACATTCATGTTTAATACTCGCTTTTGGTTTGGTGAAAGTACAATATTATATTTATTGAATAATAAGTTACGATAAAAGGAATGTATTGTATTACATTTTAATGCCTCGCCTTATGGAACAAGCAGTCAGTTTTTGTAATTAGAATTAGCTGGCTTAGGTGCTATCTGTTAAGCTGCCATTTTGGCCATTTCATTGAGATAATTAGTACTTTCATACATTACAGAGAACCTGCTTGTTGTATACTGATGAAGTCTGATTTGGTAGTGCAAACAGAAATTGGTGCTCATACAGTTTTAAATGTCACAGTTATTCAGTTTTGTTTAACCAATCCTGTTAATTCAAAACTAATTTTATCATAAGACAACTGTAATGAACAATTACAACATAGTCTTTTCTGTTTTCGATGTGAAGTACATTTCATGTGATCTGAAGCCACGATTCATTAATGAATCAGTCTGACTTTGGACATTATATAGTCAGAAAGGTTTCCATACTTTTTACTTTGCTCATATCACATATAAAGGGTATTACTGGCAACTGAGGACAGCACTGTAAATGTAGAATAACACTCGTCAACAAATTTCTTCAAAATGTATTTCTCATGAGATTTTTTTTTTTTTTATTGATTCTTAATGTTTTTGACCTGCTGATTTGAAATCGGCTTTCCTCTCCATGCTCTGGTTTTCATGCAGTTTGGACTTTTCCATTCCAGATGTTTGTGGTTAGATTACTTACTTATATGTTTGTTGTTGACAGGGTTATGATATTGTATCTCTTTTTTGTTTCAGATCTGATGTCATTTCATCAAGGCTACGAAGAGATGTCAAGCAACTATCATCCAGACAGTTCCTGTTACATTTGTGGATACTACACAGTATAAACTCATGAAGCATACTTTGGACTTCCTCTTGGCGAACAAGATGAAAGACAAGTCCATCATACTGTATGCCACAACTGTGAGGAAATGCTGCATGGCTGGACAAAAGGAAAGTCTATGGGTTTACCTTTCAGAATCTCCATGTCCCGGCGTGAACCAGTGGATCACTCAACTGACTGCCGTTTTTTTTTTTTTTTTTTTTTTTTTTTTTTTTTTTTTTAATCATTAATTGAAAGGAAATTTGTATGAAAAACAGAAATAAAATATCAGATCCTAATATCCCCTCAACAGTCAGACCTACTGTACACTCTGGTGAACAACCACATCCGCAAATGCGGGCAGTGGCCAAAACCAGGGACAGGTGAAGAAAATGAGTTTAATGTGTGTTCCTCCAATCTGTTACAGTTCTCAGCTTCTCATCAGGCTTAACCAGTCTTGAACTGAATGACATTGTGCATGATTTGTTTCTCTACAAATTTGCAGGTGAAGTGTTAGCCCGTAGGTTGCAAGAAAAATGTTTACTTAGTGATACTGTAAAAAATGTTATATTACTGAAAGTGGGCAGAGGTCTGTCTTTCATATTTTACAGTGGAAAATAAGTTTGTTTATTACCATAATGCCTTAGGTCTTCTCCAGGAATTAGGGATTTTGTTGTAGAATACAGATGACTGGCATGTATTTTTGCAGACTGTTCAGAATGCAGTCTGCACTGTGTCCTACCACATAATGGAAGTATCTATGCACCTGTTCCAGTTGGTCATTTTGTGTATTTATGAGAGGAGCATAATGACACTGAATTATCAGGAGCACAGCTGGACAATTTGCTTGGACCTCAAAATAGTTACTTTGCTGCTAGGCCAACAGAGTGGATTAACGAAGCATCCCCGCTTTCTTTGCCTGCTTTCTTTCCATATGGGAGAGTCAGGCATAAGATAGGGACTGGAAACAGGAGGAGTTGACCATATGTGAAACTATGAAAGCTGGTGTGCCAAATGTTACTGATGCTCCAATTATCAGTGGAGAAAAAATAATTTTCTCTTCACTCCATATCAAACTAGGTTTGATTAAACAGTTTGTTAAAGTGTTAGATAGAAACTGTGAGTGCTTTCAACTTATAGTCTTTGCTCTGCCTGCTTTTTCTTTTGAGAAGATCAAGACAGGAGTGTTTAACAGATCCCAGATTTGAGAACTTATCACAAAGATGAACATCAAAGAAAGGGCTGAATAGGTATCATTTGTGGTGGTAATGGAAAACTTTCTCAGAAATGAAAAAGCTGCTAACTATGAAAGTCTCATAGCTGATATGTTGTCAGCATTTCATGTTTTGGGATGTGACATGAATACCAAACTCAATTTCCTATACAGTCATCTTGATAAATTTCCTGACAACTTAGGAATAAATTCCCTGACAACTTAGGAGACTTTAGCGATGAGACTGAACGGGGAGGTACATCTAGTGTTGGATGATAATGCAGCCAATAAAATTATTATACCCGTGGAGACGTGTCCAAAGAAAACTGGAAACCAACTGCAAAAATCCCATGGAGTCAAGTTTGTGTCCAGTATCGATCTCAGGGCATTGTTCTGGCAGATACAACTTTCTGAGGAATGCAGAAAATACAGCCTTTATATTTGCATGGAGTTCTTACCAATATTACATATTACCTGTCAGCCTAAATATTAGTTCCAAAATTTTCATTATTGCATTTGATACTGTGGTTGGACCCGATTTATTAGATAAAATTACACTTGATGTTGATGACATTTTTATAGCCACCCCCAAAGGGGAGAAATACCCAGAACTGTTAGAACGGGCATCTGCAGAAATTTTTGTCTGCAGTCACCACTGCAAATCTGTCTAAATCTAAATTTGTGGGGATGAATTAATTTTTAGGATACACAATTCCTCCGAAAGGAATAATCCCAGATCCTGACAAAATGAGTGCTATAGAAAACTTTCCAGTTCTCTGAACCAGAAGACAGTTCAAAGATTTTGTGGTATAAGCTTGTTCTTTAGGCGTTTCATCTCGCATCAAATGTTAAATAGTACTGCCTTGTTGAGTTTGTCAAAGAAAAATGTGCAGTGGTCTTGGAAAAATAAGTATCAAGCAGATTTTGAAGCTACAAAATATTCAAGACATTTCGGGATATTACATTAGCCTGATATGATGAAAGATCTTTTTTTATCGCCTTTGACACCTCATTTTTGGTATGGCAGGCATGCCTATTCCAACATCTGATGAGGGAGGCGAAATTGAGACGAGGTTAATCAGTTTTGCCAGTCAGACTTTATCGAAATTTTAATGTGGGTTTTTGGCTACAGAATTAGAAACATTGGCCGGAATATTGGCATTCAAAACTTTAAACTATTATATGTTTAGTAAATGTGAACATCTATTGCAATCACCAAGTTGTAAGTTTTGTTGTCCTGCAACCTGTTGTGTAATTGTGTGGCTCACTGGACCAGGTTCTGCAGTCATATGGTTTTGAAACTATACTGTGTATGTGAAAGGGAGAGGCAGTGTTATAGCCAATGGTTTGTCATTACTTCTGCAAGATCTACCAGAATATGAATTTAAAATTATGGTAATGAAGGACATTAACTACAGGCAGTGCTTTTTGGATACGTGCAAAAATATGAAAGAATTGAAAGATAGCTATCCCAAGTGGAAAAGGGTAAAGTTACCACTCATGCAAAAAAGAAGACTAAAACAACAACAACAACAACTACTACTACTACTACTACTACTACTACTACTACTACTATTTCATCTGAGAGTTGGTCTTATTTTGCATACACACTATGTGTGGGATCATTATGAGACAAAGAAAATTGTAAGAAGCTTCACCTGCACTGTTATTTTCCAAATATGCTACACCATGCTTACAAGTCTTTAGACTTTTCTAATTTGTCAAAAGGCTAAACAGTCAAATCAGTGTTGTAAAACGAAGCTACATCCAGTCATTCCCGCAGAACCTGTAAATGTTATCTGTATTGCCCTGGCAGGACCAAGTACCCTCTACTCATTGGGGAGTAAAATATATAATATTCATGTACGATATCTCTTCTAAATACGTTAAATCATACACAGTGAAATCCAGCATTGATAATTGAATAATTAAATGCATTGTGAATAGCCATAGTCCCATGATGGGTAAGCTCATTGCAATATTGTCGGACAGCGCATCAGATTTTAGATGCGAAAAGTGGAGAGGATTTCTTCAAGATCAACAAATATTAATGTTGAAATTTGATCCTCAAGCAAATTCATAGAAAGGATTTTTTGTGAATTCAACAAATTTATGAGAACATATGCAGCTAGTAAACAAGCCAAATGCAAAGAATTCTTGGGAGTACTTGAGCAAATAGTAAATAATCTTCCCCTATATTCTATGCCATACACCCCAGTTGATTTAATAGGTAGGAAAAATGAAAGGAATGAATGGTTGAATCCAATACCACATTTGCCTCGGCTGGAGACTATCCTGGAAGAAAAGGTAAAACAGGTGTTAACCTCAATTACTGAGAGTGCGAAGTTGAGAAAAGCATACTATGACAGAAAGCTAGGAAGAACACAAAATTATTCTTTTGGCAAATCATTACAAGCCTCCATTACTATTAAAGAAAAAAAAAGTCACAGCAAATGTATGCTGGTCCTTTCCAAATAGTAAGAATTCCCCATGAGGGATGTTATCTTTTAGTGAATCCAACAAGCAAAATGATCAAAGGACAGTATTCCCACAGGAATATTAAAATATACTTTGATTAGTATCTACAAGTAATTGTTCTAGGTGGATGTGGAGGACGAAAGGCTTACTAACTGCATTTATTTACGTGGTAAACTGGTGATTAGCTGTACAACTGGGTACCATTAAGGATCTTAATACACTACTGGCCATTAAAAGTGCTACACCATGAAGCAGATGCAAAATTTAACCGACAGGAAGAAGATGCTGCGATATGCAAATGACTAGTTTTCAGAGCATTCACACAAGGTTGGCGCCGGTGGCGACTCCTACAACATGCTGACATGTGGAAAGTTTCCAATCGATTTCTCATACACAAACAACAGCTGACTGGCTTTGCCTGGTGAAACGTTGTTGTGATGCCTCGTGTAAGGAGGAGAAATGTGTACCATCACGTTTCCGACTTTGATAAAAGTCAGATTGAAGCTTATCGCGATTGCAGTTTATCGAATCGTGACATTGCTGCTCGCATTCATCCAGATCCAATGACTTTTAGCAGAATATGGAATCGGTGGGTTCAGGAGGGTAATACGGAATGCCGTGCTAGATCCCAATGGCCTCGTATCACTAGCAGTCGAGATGACAGCCATCTTACCAGAATGGCTGTAATGGATTGTGCAGCCACGTCGCGATCCCTGAGTCAACAGATGGAGACATTTGCAAGACAACAACCATCTGCACGAACAGTTCGACGACGTTTGCAGCAGCATGGACTATCAGCTCTGAGACCATGGTTGCAGTTACCCTTGACGCTGCATCACAGACAGGAGCGCCTGTGATAGTGTGCTCAACGACGAACCTGGGTGCATGAATGGCAAAACGTCATTTTTTGGAAGAATCCAGGTTCTGTTTACAGCATCATGATGGTTGCATCCGTGTTTGGCGACATCGCGGTGAACTCACATTGGAAGTGTGTATTCGTCATCGCCATACTTGCATATTATCCGGCCTGATGGTATGGGGTGCCATTAGTTACACGTCTCGGTCACCTCTTATTCGCATTGACGGCACTTTGAACAGTGGACGTTACATTTCAGATGTGTTACGACCCGTGGCTCTACCCTTTATTCGATCCCTGCGAAACCCTACATTTCAGCAGGGTAATGCACGACCGCATGTTGCAGGTCCTGTACGGACCTTTCTGGATACAGCAAATGTTAGACTGCTGCCCTGGCCAGCACATTCTCCAGATCTCTCACCAATTGAAAACATCTGGTCAATGGTGGCCGAGCAACTGGCTCATCACAATACGCCAGTCACTACTCTTGATGAATTGTGGTATCGTGTTGAAGCTGCATGGGCAGCTGTACCTGTACACGCCATCGAAACTCTGTTTGACTCAATGCCCAGGCGTATCGAGGCCATTATTACGGCCAGAGGTGGTTGTTCTGGGTACTAATTTCTCAGGATCTATGCACCCAAATTGCGTGAAAATGTAATCACATGTCAGTTCTAGTATAATATATTTGTCCAATGAATACCCGTTTATCATCTGCATTTCTTCTTAGTGTAGTAATAGTAGTAGTAGTAGTAGTAGTGTAACTGAAGTAAAAGTAGTGTAACTGAAGTAAAATAAAATAAAAGCAAAGCAAAGCAAAATGCCAGTACTCTGCTTTCATGGAATAGGTGAAATCCTATCTTACATATGAGCGGCTGTAGTTCAGCCTTTCCCCGTGAGTGTTGTTGTTCTGTGCATGACTAGAAGTGGATAACAATGATATCAATTAGCTTGTGGAATATCACAGCCAAGAAATGACCACCGAAGAGCTAGTGAAATTGCTGTGTTTCATAGCAGGAAGTGTGTGGAGAGGAGGAGGAAGAGGTGATAACAGCAAAGCAGCGATCTTCTTTATGGTGCAATAAGAGAAATTCTGAAAGCATGGGAATTGGTTGCGTTGTACATTGAAAATAGTTACCCCAATAAAGAAGTGGCTAAACTCACAACAAATTTATTTGACAATAGTACTGTGTCACTTTTTCACCAAGTGTTGAAGTGTCGATGGAAACAAGTGACTGTAGATAACTTCCTAGTAAAAAAGAATTGGTTATGTATCGTGAATAATAAAGTACATAATACTGTATGTATAATTTTCTTTGAATAAATGGCATGAATAAGATTAACGTTTAGCACTTTTCTGCATGGAATGCATTATCATATTTTAATTAATTTATATAGGATAAATTGTTTCACACTATGAGTGACTAGTTGCTGATGTCAATAGAAATGCTCTTGTTATGGTGTGTGAAGAAATGTAATTTGACACTGTAGTGTTTTGTAGTTGGATGACATGGACGTAATACTTAATTAAGTATACTCTGGTTTGCAATCTGGGAATACGAAGGAACAAATAAATTGATCTCATGTAAAGCATGGTATTTTAGTGATAGATAAGTAAACAAGTTTGTAAGATTTTGTGAGGTATGTAATTAATAAAGTAGCTGCTTTCTCATATGAAATTAAATATTTATCTGCTTTAACTTAAAAATAAATAATTGCTTCCTCAGAAATCTGGTTTGGTAAACAGTATTGTGATCGAAACTTCCTGGCAGATTAAGACTGTGTGCCCGACCAAGACTCGAACTCGGGACCTTTGCCTTTCGCGGGCAAGTGCTCTACCATCTGAGCTACCGAAGCACGACTCACGCCCGGTACTCACAGCTTTACTACTGCCAGTATCTCGTCTCCTACCCTCCTGAAAGAAAGGATATAGCGGAGACATGGCTTAGCCACAGCCTGGGGGATGTTTCCAGAATGAGATTTTCACTCTGCAGCGGAGTGTGCGCTGATATGAAACTTCCTGGAAGATTAAAACTGTGTGCCCGACCGAGACTCGAACTCGGGACCTTTGCCTTTCGCGGGCAAGTGCTCTACCATCTGAGCTACCGAAGCACGACTCACGCCCGGTACTCACAGCTTTACTTCTGTCAGTATCTCGTCTCCTACCTTCCAAACTGTACAGAAGCTCTCCTGCGAACCTTGGTAGAGCACTTGCCCGTGAAAGGCAAAGGTCCCGAGTTCGAGTCTCGGTCGGGCACACAGTTTTAATCTGCCAGGAAGTTTCATATCAGCGCACACTCCGCTGCAGAGTGAAAATCTCATTCTGGAAACATCCCCCAGGCTGTGGCTAAGCCATGTCTCCGCTATATCCTTTCTTTCAGGAGTGCTAGTTCTGCAAGGTTCACAGGAGAGCTTCTGTAAAGTTTGGAAGGTAGGAGACGAGATACTGGCAGAAGTAAAGCTGTGAGTACCGGGCGTGAGTCGTGCTTCGGTAGCTCAGATGGTAGAGCACTTGTCCGCGAAAGGCAAAGGTCCCGAGTTCGAGTCTCGGTCGGGCACACAGTTTTAATCTTCCAGGAAGTTTCATATCAGCGCACACTCCGCTGCAGAGTGAAAATCTCATTCTGGAGTATTGTCATCATTACTCAAGGAAGTGGCAGCACAACTACTAACTGTTGACACAAAATATGTGCCATGGGTAGAAGCTTTGGGTGTAGAACCTTAAAGTATTGACTGTTTATAGCTATGATAAAATAAGTGTTCTTATACTATAATGTGAAGCAAAATAATCCTTCCAGCTTGCAATACAAAATGATAAGCTACCTCTAGGGTCAGTAATCTGACTAGTGAACTCTAACCTGGTGAGTCATATGATAATTTCCTTTTAAAGTAGATGTGACCTCATACAAAAACATGTAGTATGGGAAGGTACTTATAATGAGTGTTACTTAATATTTTGTATAAAAACTGAAACTGGTAACACCATAACTAACTGTGCTGATGCTATGAGTGTTAATAGAGGAAGTAATATAATGAAAATACAGTGGAACCTCGCATATCGAGCGTAGTTTGTTCTAGAATCTCACTCATAGTGCAAAACACTCATTAAGCAGAACAATTTATCCCATATAAATTAATATAAAATATGATAATGCATTAAATGCAGAAAAGTGCTAAAAGTTTAATCTTATTCCGTGCCATTTATTCAAAGAGTTATACATACTGTATTACATACTTTTTTATTCACAATACATAACGAATTCTTTTTTCTGTTGAAACTTCAACTTGACGAAAAGTGACAAAGTACTATTGTCAAATAAATTTGTAGCGCATATAGCCACTGCTTTAATGGGGTGATGATTTTCAATGTATGATGCAAATGATTCCCATGCTTGCAGCATTTATCTTATTGCACCAGAAGATTGCTGCTTTGCTGTCACCACCTCTTTTCCCTCCTCTGAAGGACTCCTCTCCACAACTTCCTGCTCTGAAACACACTGCAGCTCCACAAGCTCTACAGTGGTCATTTCTTAGCTGTGATTTTCCACAAGATCATCGATATCATTGTTATCCACTTCTAGTCCCAAGCTCTTGGCCAAAGGCACACTCTCATTGACTACAGGCTCCACAGGTACTGACTGACTCAAATGCCTCAGAGTCACATTCAACAACACACTCCAGCCAAAGCTTCTTCCAAGCAGAAGTGAGAGTTCTCTTGGTAACCTCTTCCCACGCCCTTTTGATCATCTTGATGCAGGCAATCGTGTGTCAGTGATATTTCCAAAACTCTCTGAGAATGAGATTGGTAGCTTCACTCAACTCAGAGCAATGTTCGAAGAGTGCTTTAGAGTAGAGTTTCTTAAAGTTAGAAATAATCTGCCGGTCCACAGGCTGGAGTAACAGAGTGATATTGGGAGGCAGAGATTGGATCTTGATGAACTGAAATTCTTCAAGTAGATGGTCTTGTAGGCCTGGAGAATGAGCAGGAGCATTGTCCATAACAAGCAAGACA
This sequence comes from Schistocerca nitens, assembly GCF_023898315.1. NCBI lineage: Eukaryota > Metazoa > Arthropoda > Insecta > Orthoptera > Acrididae > Schistocerca > Schistocerca nitens. The sequence continues at coordinate 511,110,262 of NC_064615.1, forward strand.
TGGAGTGAGTGATTCATCTCAAGCAAATATTTTTTTCTCCAGAGGACCAAACACTTCATTGATCCAAATCACAAAAAAAATCATGTGTCACCCAAGCCTTGTTGTTGGACATACACATGACATTTAACCTACACTTCTGAACTTTACACTTCCTGAAAACTCATGCAGTTTCTGAATGGTATACAAGCAGCAGTTTAATTTTCAAATCGCTGCTTGCATTGGTACAGAATAGCAGTGTGAGATTATCTTTCATTAGTTTGTAATCGGGCAGTGCATTCTCCTCTGCTGTTCTAAAGGTACACTTCAGCATCTTTTTCTGGAGTAAATCGCCTCTTCACAATTAAAAATCTGATGCGGCACATAATCTTCAGAATCTTTGAGCATCTTGAAGTTGTTGATGAATTTCTCTGCTGTCTTTGTGTCTGAGCTGGCTGCTTCATCGTGTCTCACAATGCTGGGGATGCCGCTTCTTCTCTTAAACTCCTCAAACCACCCACAGGTTCCATTAAACATCTCTTCGGCTACTTATGATCCTGGCGTCTTCTTAACAAGGTCGGCAATAATCATTCTCGCCTTCTTACAAATCTCATTAATAGTGTCACGTTGCAATTGCTTTTCAGTTAACAATACCAAACCATTAGTTAGATACTCTTGTCCTTGTTATTGAGGGTAGTGCAAATAGTTGATGTAGATTGACTGAATGTGTGTCCTAAATCAGCAACGCTCACACTATTTTCGCACCTTTCAGTGACTTTATGTGTCTTTTCTAAGGTCATTTTCTTTGTCTTACGGTTGTCTTCTTGTGGCTTTATCTTCACGGCCATTTCTACAAAGCTTATTAAAATTTGCACACTTAAAAAACACTGTCTGAATACAAGTTTAGAAAAATGTGTGATCACAAGCTGCACTAAGAGGGCAGAAGAAAGAGCGCTAAACCCAGACTGCATTACGTACTAAAGACATTGTTCATATGCTGCTGCTGACACAGAAAGGTGTTCATATTGTTGAACATTTCCCATGCCACGCGTGAACAGCTGTTGACATCATGCTGAATCATATGATGATTCAGCATGAAACGAAATGTTGCTCATTAAGCAAGTCATTTTTTACAATTTGGTTTGCTCGTTATGCGAACTGCGTGATATGGGAGGTGCTCATTAAGTGAGGTTCCACTGTATGGCAACAAATGTAAATTTTGTAACCACTGAAAATAAATTATCCTCTACTCTGTAGAGCGGAACTGCAGAGTAGAAACAGAAACCAGAAAAGAAAATATATTAATGCAAATCTTAATTTTGTAACAATCTGATAAAACAATATCACTAGATGATTGACTTAACTTACATGGTTGTAAAAAGTAGGTAGTAAGAAGTTTTTGGTTCATTAGTGTTGATTATCAGAAGTCAGGATTATCCTTAATGTACAGAGGACATTCCAATATTGGAATTATTTGAAAATTACACGATAAGTGAAATCTTGATGTAAATGATTTAAATGGTTGTCAAAGGCTACAGAAAATAGTAAAGCACATGGCATTCTGTTTTATCTTGTCTGTACATACATGCATAAAAATACATATTTGTAAGTGGTTAAGTGAATAATATTGCATCTGAATGTTAATGATTCAAGTTTATCGCTTGTTACCCTAGTGAATAAAAAAGAAAAGGAAGGGAGGACAGATTATGACTTTTGGAATGTGTGCTAGCTGCAGCCATCTGAAATGATGTTAATTAATGTTTATGGTTATGTTCAGTAGATGAATACTCAAAGAAGGGATAATGCGGAATTACAAGCGTGGGTCTCAAATAAAAGTATTTTCCGTGGTATTTTCATGATAAAGTATTTGATCTGTCTCCTGAGAATAGTATCTGCACGAATTGGTGCTTCTAATGTATCATTTTGTGTAGTTGAAAGGTATTAAATTAAACATCAGTAAATGAATGAGTGGCATTGCCCTGCTTTATATCACTAATGAGGATACCAAGTGTGGTATGTTTTCCTATTGTGGTATGATGTAATAGTACTAGTTGAACTTTTGATAAGCTCATAATTAAAACATTCATAAGTGAGGCCATGCTCTGTATAAAATACCCTATAAGTAAGGCAAGGAGAAAAATAAACTTTATTGACATTGTCTAATTAATTAGCTGTGTAGTGTGTGTTCAAAACTGTTCGTAAAAGTGAAAATAATGTGAACAGTGATAGAAAGTAATATGAAATAACATACCAGTACTGGCATGTTACTGAGATGGACAGTGAGTTAGTTCAAGGAGATTTTTGTTTCTTCCTATTAATTGCACCCAAAACTGTGTGACCGCTGGGCACACAGACACGTCCGGAATGTTACAGAGATCAACACTGACTACTTAAGTGCCAGTCACCATAAGAGCAACCAAGACTTGCAACTACACAGCGCTGCAGTTTAGATTCTGTGCCTCGGCTGCTGCTGCCTTAGCTGCCAAGTCTGGAGACGTCTCTGACAGAATTGTGAATTGTGTTTTATTCATCTCATGATGTACATTTGCAATCCATTTGGTTTGTGTAAAGGAGACATGTCAAAAATTTATAGTACAGTTACAATGATTTTTACATTAATAAGTAATAGCACTACAGTAAATAATAACCCTATAAGGATATTTCTTGGAAAGTGGAATACATTGTATCCAGCTCAAATATCTAGTTTGTCATGCATGAATTCATCCACTGAGTATTAACATTTCAGTGTCGGTACCTCATTCATCTGCATCAACTTGTTCCCTTTTAATTTATTACGAATTTTCATTCCCATGTATTGAGGTCCCTGGGCATACAGTCTGAGGTGGTGGGTGGGGAGCATAAAATTTTCCTTGTTTCTAGTATCATGTGATGGTTTCCCTCAAATAATTCAGGTCTGGTGTACAAAAATATAATAATCTCATATATGTATAAGGATAGCAGAGTTAATATTTTAAGTTTTCTAAATTATGGTCAACATGGTTCTTTGTGATTTGCAGTGCACATATTTCAAATGATTTTTTTCTGTATTTTTAGTATCCGCACTATGTTTGTCAAGTTACCCCAAAAAAACAATAATGGATTCAAAGTAGCTTGTATATGCTACTTTTCGTGTGTCCATGTCAGCTGCAGTTGATAATATTTACATTACAAATGCAAAGCTGCTCAGTTTGTTTGCCACGTATTTAATGTGTGCCTGCCAGCTCAAATTTTTATCTACATTTAACCTAAGAATTTGACTGAGTCAACTTCATCTATATCTTGTGTACAATCTTAATCTGCTCACATTTTGACTGTTCGGTTTTGAACTGCGTCACTTGAGTCTTAGATATGTTTAAATTCAATCCTTTTAGCTGAAACCAAGTTTCTAAGGTACTGAGAGTACTGATCACAGATTTGGAAATCTTTTCTGAATCCTGAACTTCAACTAAAACAGAAGTATCATCTGTGAACAGAACTGATGGGAGCTGATATTTAATGGTAAGTCATTAACATAGAAGATAAATAGGACTGTGCCTAATATGGAGCCTTGTGGTACACCCTGAGATTTTTTTTTTCTTTTTTTTTCCAGTCAGAAAAATAACACATGCCATTTGAAGAGATGCTAACTCTTTGCTTTCTGTTGGATAAGTAGGATTTAATCCATTGCAGGGCACTGCCGCTAATGCCATACTTTTCAAGTTTGTAAACAAGCAATGCATGGTTTACAGAATCAAACACGCTTGTGAGGTCGCAGAAAATTCCTGCCACCTTATTTCTCTTGTCTAATGATGTACTTATTTTCTCAATGACACTGTTTACTGCATCTATGGTGTTTTCCCCTACTGAAAACCAAACTGATTGTTTAGAATAACAGAATATTTTGCAATGAAGTTTTGGATTTGTGTAACAGCAAGTTTTTCAGATATTTTAGGTAGGACTGGGAGAATCGAGATAAGATGATATAATTTCCCATGATCTTTCTTGATCCCTTCTTAAAGAGTGGTTTGACTTAAGCATATTTCAGTACCTCTGGGAAACAGAAGCAGTAATAAAGGAATTTGAAAAGCATAAAAAAATCCCTCTGATTCCGGCCTTCTTGACTGTGTCAGAATACTGATGTCACCTTTTTCAAGCAGTGTCTGAGCTTACAGCCTGCAGTACAGTGGTTGTTTAATTTTTTGTCGAGTGTTTTGGTCATGGATAAAGAGCTTGACTGCCACAGTTTTTTTAGGGGAATCTTGTTACATATCAGATTAGTAATGGGGGGTCATGTTAGGCTAGTACCTGTTAGATGTAACCAGTGTGACATAGGTCATTCAGCACTGTGTACAGAATCAATATTAGTGTTATGTTTCACATGTAAACAGGTGGTGCTGAGAATCAAAATGGTTCATGATTAGACGTGAGAACCAGGTTAATGTACTTTATTATGTAGTCTTGTGATTATTCGTGTTTCAAAATGAGTGTTGGGAAGGACAAGGCTTCTGCAGAGTCAGACATATAAGGTGTGTCAGAACAAGAGACATAGATTAGTCAGCTGCAAGTTCAGTTCCTCCTTTCTGAGGTAAAGCAACTGAGAATGTGCAAACATTTCTGGAAGATCTTAAGAATTTGGCAGTGAAGTTGAGATTAACAGGAGAAGCAAAAACTTACGTTAGGTATACGGAAGCTTTCAAGTGAGCAAACACATTTGAGGAATTTAAGCAGGGGTTAGTCTAGAAGTGTATGAAGCATAATAATGCCAGACATTTTAGAGAACAGTTCAATGGGTGTATTTATGAGTTCAGACAGAGTGCTGTGGTGAATGAGATGTTTTTATAGGAGGTTGAGTACAGTGCCTTGATGTGGTGTTAATAGGACTACCCTCAGACACATCAAGAAGAATACAGACATTGGGTTCATCTGATTTCCATGCAGCTGTCAGATTAGCAATACAACGTGAAGAAATTAACAGGTCATCTGGAATGCAGGTTAGATGGACTGTGTTTTCAACCAGTATGAGTTGTTACAGGTGGGGACAAAGAGGGCATATGAGGAGGCAATGTTGCCTGCCTCAGGACAGTGGGAGTAGAGACAGAGGTCATAGTAGTTTCAGAGATAAGAGACCAGGAAGGAACCAGATATTAAATGCCAAAGGAAACCCAAGGTCCACCTACGGACATTCTCAGTAAGATAAGATTGTGCAAAGGTATACGCAGAGACGGATTGTGCAGTAGAAGAATAGTAGGAAAGAGGAAGTGCAGGATATTGTTGACACAGGGGCACATGTGTCAGTTGCCAGTTGGAATCTAATGAAACATAATCAAGGGAACCTACAACAGTATAGAGTACATGGAGTGTTTGATAAAGAAGTCACATCATTGGGGATCTGTGGATGTAGAGTTTGGCTTGTTATGATTCAGTTCAAACAATCTGTACAGATTGTGGTATATGGGGGTGAGGGCTGTGATATGATTCTGGGGTTGGATTTCATGTATCAGCATTATGACAAAAAGTGACTTTCAGCAGCACAGGATGGAGCTTGACAGCAAAATGTTTCAGTTAGGTGAAACTGGTGCCAGTGTAGTGATGTTGTGAGGTGAATCTATTGCAAATGACAAACCGTTATATTGCAAACAGTCACACTGAGACTCGATTCACACAGTTGTGTGCCTAAGGACACCAGGAAATCACTTTGAGTTAATGTTGTTACCGCTAGGAATTTTGTGTGTGGTGGAACTGTTCGAAGTAAATGAAATATTGGATCAGGCAGGTTGCTTAATGAAGAGAAGTATTGTACAACTATGAGTGATAAATGGTGAGAAAATGGTAACTGTATTTGTACATAATTTCAGCACCAAGAATTTATGGTTATCAAAGGGGTTGTTGGTCGCTAATGTGGATATCCTGCAGGGAAGGTAAAGCACCTAAATGGAAGAGATAGGGGGTGAGTGGAAGAGTTACAGTTGGATTTGTTTTTTTCCAAAAAGGCAGTTGCCAGCTACACTTGTTAAGCAGCACCATGTACCAACAGGAAATTAATCACCAGTTTACCTCAAACCATATAGAACACAAAAGGTTTTTGGAGCAGATTCTGGAAGAATTTATTGATTAGTAGCTGAAGGATGGCATTATTGAGGAGAGTAATAGTCCACAGGGGGCTGGAATTGTCTTCGTGCCCAAGAAGTCATCGGATGGATCACAGAAGTATAAGTTTTGTTGCTGTTGTTGACATTGAATGCTAAGACTATAATGGGTGCCTACCATTTGCTGAACATTACAGAAACCATAGACTATTTGGGCTAGTGCAAGTATTTTTCAGTGATGGACTTAAGGAGAGCTACCATAAGCTAGAAGTGGCTGTGAAGCATTGACCAGAAATGGCATTTTCTTCACCATGGGGTCATTGTCAGTACATGAGGAAGCCTTTCAGATTGAAGAACATGCATGCTATGTTTCAGATATTGTTAGACAGATTTCTCAGAGGACTGAAACCATATCAATGTATGGTGTACCTTGATATAATCGTCTGTGCGAGTGATTTAGATTAGCACATACAATGCGTGAGAGAAGTGTTCATGTGACTGAGGGCTGCGAATTTAATGTTTAAATACAGAAAAGTGTAATTTTGTGTTGGAATACGTGACATAAATTCGTCAATAATAAGTAAGGAAGGGATTAAGACAGACCCCAAGATCAGTTATGTGAAATTTCTGTGCCTGAATCGGTGAAAGAGATACAATTAGTCCTTGGAGTCTCAACATATTACTGAAGATTCATAAAGGGATTTACGAATGTTACCAGACTGTTGATGCATTTTCTGAAGAAAGGTTCAAAATTTGTTTGGTCAGAGGATTGGCAGTGAGCTCGTGCTTTTGAAAAGCTGAAAGAAGCTTTGACATAAAGTCCGACCTTAGTGTTTCCAGATTTTAGTAAGGAATTCATTCTGTCATGCAATGCATCTAACCATGCTCTCGATTGTGTTGCCTCAAGAAAAAGAGAGCACACAGAACCTGGTAGCCTACACATCAAGGCAAATGGACTCAGCAGAGAGGAATTACTCCACAGTGGAAACAGAGATGTTTAGCCTTATCTATAGAATTACCTATCTTAAGAGTTATCTCTATGAAAAGAAATTTAGAGTGATAATGGATCATGCAGCATTGAAATGGTTGCTGGGTTTGAAGGACCCATCTAGTAGGTTGACACGATGGACGATACGATTGAGTGAGTTTGATTTTGAGGTCATATGTAAACCTAGAAAGACAAGGGAATGCAGATGGCTTAAGTAGGAAAGTAAGTGCTTCAACAGGTGGTCATGAGATTAAGGAGTGGCAGCCAGTGCAGAAGACGAATGACAAGTGTAAGCAGTTTAGTAAACAACCACAGTTTTGTGTGCAGGATGAGTTGCTGTGCAGAGAAACAAAGTTGGTACCACAAGTCCCCACGAACCATGGACCTTGTCATTGTTGGGGAGGCTTGTGTGCCTCAGTGATACCGTAGGTGCAACCAATTGCATGGGTATCTGTTGAGAGGCCAGACAAATGTGTGGTTCCTGAAGATGGGCAGCAGCCTTTTCAGTAGTTGCAGGTGCAACAGTCTGGATGATTGACTGGTCTGGCCTTGTAACATAACCAAAATAGCCTTGCTGTGCTGGTACTGCGAACAGCTGAAAGCAAGGGGAAACTACAACCATAATTTTTCCCGAGGGCATGCAGCTTTACTGTATGGTTAAATGATGATGATGTCCTCTTGGGTAAAATATTCCGGAAGTAAAATAGTCCCCCGTTCAGATCTCTGGGTAGTGACTACTCAGGAGGACATCGTTATCGGGAGAAACAAAACTGGCGTCCTATGGATTGGAGCGTGGAATGTCAGATCCATTTATTGAGTAGGTAGGTTAGAAAATTTAAGAAGGGAAATGGATAGATTAAAGTTAGATATAGTGGGAATTAGTGAAGTTCAATGGCAAGAGGAACAAGACTTCTGGTCAGGTGAATACAGGATTACAAATACAAAATCAAATAGGGGTAATGCAGGAGTAGGTTTAATAATGAATAAAAAAAATAGGAACACGGGTAAGTTGCTTGATCAGCATAGTGAATGCATTATTGTAGCCAAGATAGACATGAAGCCCATGCCTACCACAGTAGTACAAGTTTATATGACAACTAGTTCTGCAGATGACGAAATGATTGAAGAAGTGTATGATTTGATAAAAGAAATTATTCAGATAGTGAAGGGAGACAAAACTTTAATAGCCATGGGTGACTGGAATTTGATAGTGGGAAAAGGAGGAGGAGGAAAAGTAGTAGGTGAATATGAAATGGGGGTAAGGAATGAAAGAGGAAGCTGCCTGGTAGAATTTTGCTCAGAGTATTACTTAATCGTTGTTAACACATGGTTTAAGAATCATGAAAGAAGGTTGTATACTTGGAAGACGCCTGGAGACATTGCATGGTTTCAGATGGATTATATAATGTTAAGACAGAGATTGAGGAACCAGGTTTTAAATTGTAAGACATTTCCAGGGACAGATGTAGACTCTGACCGCAATCTATTGGTTATGAACTGTAGATTAAAACTGAAGAAAGTGCAAAAATTAATTTAAGGAGATAAGGCCCGGATAAACTGAAAGAACCAGGGGTTGTAGAGAGTTTCAGGGAGAGAGCATTAGGGAACGATTGACAAGAACGGGGGTAAGAAATACAGTAGAAGAAGAATGGGTAGCTTTGAGAGATGAAATAGTGAAGGTAGCAGAGGATCAGGTAGGTAAAAAGACTAGGGCTAATAGAAATCCTTGGGTAACAGAAGAGATGCTAAACTTAATTGATAAAAGGAGAAGATATAAAAACACAGTAAATGAAGCAGGCAAAAAGGAATACAAACATCTCAAAAATGAGATTGACAGGAAGTGCAAAATGGCTAAGCAGGGATGGCTAGAGGACAAATGTAAGGATGTAGAGGCATATATCATTAGGGGTAAGATAGATACTTCTGACAGGAAAATTAAAGAGACCTTTGGAGAAAAGAGAACCACTTCTATGAATATCAAGAGCTGAGATGGAAACCCAGTACTAAGCAAACAAGGGAAAGCAGAAAGGTGAAGGAGTATATAGAGGGTCTATACAAGGGCGATGTACTTGAGGGCAATATTATGGAAATAGAAGAGGATGTAGATGAAGATGAAATGTGAGACATACTGCCTGAAGAATTTGACAGAGCACTGAAAGACCCAAGCTGAAACAAGGCCCCAGGAGTAGACAACATTCCATTAGAACTACTGATAACATTGGGAGAGCCAGCCCTGACAAAACTCTTACCATCTGGTGAGCAAGATGTATGAGACAGGCAAAATATCTTCAGACTTCAAGAAGAGTATAACAATTCCAATCCCAAAGAAAGCAGGTGTTAAGAGGTGTGAAAAATATCGAACTACCAGTTTAATAAGTCATGGCTGTAAAATACTATCACAAATTCTTTACAGATGAATGGAAAAACTGGTAGAAGCCAACCTCGGGGAAGATCAGTTTGGATTCTGTAGCAATGTTGGAACATGAGACAATACTGACCCTTCGACTTATCTTTGAAGATAGATTAAGGAAAGGCACACCTACAGTTCTAGCACTTGTAGAGTTAGAGAAAGCTTTTGAAAATGTTGACTGGAATACTCTCTTTCAAATTCTGAAGGTGGCAGGGGTCAAATACAGGGAGTGAAAGGCTATTTACAATTTGTACAGAAACCAAATGGCAGTCATAAGAGTCGAGGGGCATGAAAGGGAAGGGAGTGAGACAGAGCTGTAGCCTCTCCCCGATGTTATTCAATTTGTATACTGAGCAAGCAGCAAAGGAAACAAAAAAAAAAAATTGGATTAGGTATTAAAATCCATTGAGAAGAAATAAAAACTTTGAGGTTTGCCAATAACATTGTAATTCTGTCAGAGACAGCAAAGGACCTGGAAGAGCAGTTGAACGGAATGGACTATGTCTTGAAAGGAAGATGTAAGATGAACATCAACAAAAGCAAAATGAGGATAATGGAATGTAGTCAAATTAAATAAGGTGATGGTGAGGGAATTAGTTAAGGAAATAAGACACTTGAAGTAGTAGAGGAGTTTTGCTATTTGGGGAGCAAAATAACTGTTGATGGTTGAAGTAGAGAGGATATAAAATGTCGACTGGCAATGGCAAGGAAAGCGTTTCTGAAGAAGAGAAATTTGTTGACATCGAGTATAGATTTAAATGTCAGGAAACCTTTTCTGAAAATATTTGTACGGAGTGTAGCCATGTATGGAAGTGAAACATGGATGATAATTAGCTTGGACAAGAACAGAATAGAGGCCTTCGAAATGTGGTGCTACAGAAGAATGCTGAAGATTAGATGGGTAGATCATGTAACTAATGAGGAGGCACTGAATCGAATTGGGGGGAAGAGGGATTTGTGGCACAACTTGACCAGAAGGAGGCATCGATTGGCAGGACATGTTCAGAGGCCTCAAGGGATCATTAATTTAGTATTGGAGGGCAGCATGGAGGGTAAAAATCGGAGAGGGAGACCAAGAAATGAATACACTAAGCAGATTCAGAAGTATGTAGGTTGCAGTAGTTACTTGGAGATGAAGAAGCTTGCACAGGATAGAGTAGTGTGGGGAGCTGCATCAAACCAGTCTCTGGACTGAAGACCAGAACAACAACAACAACAGGTTGCTGTGCAGAGAAACAAAGTTGGTACCATGAGTAGGAACACCAATGTAACTGAGGAATAGAGCACTACTAGAGACACATTTTAGCATGTCATGGAGGATGTAGGGCTACCAACAGGGGAGTAGTGGGGAGGTATTGGTGGAAGAATAGGAAGACGAACATGAACCAGTATGTGTGGAATTGCATACGGAGTGTGGATTTGTGTCGAACAAGAGTGCCATTGCAGAGATTGCCTGAAGCTTTACACCATTTGAATTTCTTGGGATTGATGTTTTTTTTTTTGTCTTTGCAACAAAACATTTTCAGGGAATAAATAGATACAATTGTTGATAATTTATCGAGATATGTGGAAATGATCGTAGTGCCAAACCAGCAAACAGCAACAATGGCACAAGTGTAAGTAAACAATAGTACACTGAAGTTCAGAGTACCAGAAACGATAATAACGGACTGGGAACCAACTTTGTCAGATTTATTCAAGGAATTGTGTATGAAGAAATTGAGGATGAGTCCTCTACATCCTCAACTTGTGGTAGATCGGAAAGGGTGCATAGAACTTTAGGGAAAATTGTAGTTCACTATGTGGACACACACCACACAAGTTGGGATATCTATTTAAGGTAAGTGGTCTCGGCATACAACTCAAACCAGCACACATGCAGGATTGTCACTGTATGATGTAGAATATCGTCATAAAATGCCATTGCCATTTGACATGTCAAAGACCAAGAAGGGGAAGACAGGAGAATCGGTTAAGGAGTTTGCAAGGGTGATAAGTGAAATACGGAACAGGGTGCTTTGGACGATTACATGGGCAGTGTAGTAGCTTATGGAAACACTGAGCCATACAGTGAGAATTTAACAATAGAAGGTTGGCCAATGAGTAATGTTACTGACTTCTTACACTCCAAAGGGAAGACAAAGAAATTTTTTATGAAGTTTCAGGGGCCATATCAAGTTGTGGAAACTAAATCACTAGTTAACATCAAGATTCAGTTCTCAGTAAGAACGACAATTGTGCTTGTGGAGCATTTGAAACCTATTTGAGGGAGTCTGGAGGTTATCTCAGGAACTGGATGGGTGGACCATAAAGCGAAAGTGTAAAAGAAGGTGCAGAAGAGCGAGCGAGAGAGAGGTTGTAGGTGAAGCAGTGATAGGAAGTCCGTTTGGGTTAAGACCTTGGAATAAGAATAGATTTACGTTTTCTGAATGTTAGATACAGGTGTTGCTTAATGTTTAGTGTAGGTGAAATGAACTACTGCAGGGCAGCAGGGATAGGGAAGAGTAATAGGTATCTCTGTCCTCAGGTGAGGTACACCAGTAGACAAGATAATGCAGATCATGAATGGGCTGCTGGTCATCATCGAAGTGGAAGCATTGTGCCGGCCGCGGTGGCCATGCGGTTCTAGGCGCTCCAGTCCGGAGCCGCGCTGCTGCTACGGTCGCAGGTTCGAATCCTGCCTCGGGCATGGATGTGTGTGATGTCCTTAGGTTAGTTAGGTTTAAGTAGTTCTAAGTTCTAGGGGACTGATGACCACAGCAGTTGAGTCCCATAGTGCTCAGAGCCATTTTTTTTGGAAGCATTGTGGAACCAGCATCTGTAAAGGTGGAGAGGTTGGATTGACGAGGGAGGCCGACGTGTGAAAACTGTGTTTGGGACAGTAGATGAGGAGGGCATCAAGAGGGTAAATGACACATTGGATGTAATGAAACAGTGGGTGAAAGGAAACAAGGGAGCAAGTGAGTGTCACACCATGCAGATCATGAGCTTGGAGAAAGATGTAATGAACAATATTCGGTTACTACACCAGCTGACTGGGCAAGTGATGAGCTACACAAAAACTAAAAGAATCATTGAGCCAGAACTCTTAATAGGTAGCAAACTGAAGTAGAAATATTGGATGAGGTAGTAGTGGTAAAAAAAATGGTTACCGTCCTTGGAGAACAGTGTGTGGGAAGCACAAATAGAGGTAGTAGAGTTACAGGAAGCTGTGCAGCAACCCCTTGTGCAAGGCTAACTAGGAGTGAACCACCGGAGTTAGGGTTGGTCTTGGAACATAATCATAAAAAATTTGCCGTTTTATTTTTACCTAGCCATAGGAGAAGTAAGGACCGATGGAAAAAAGGTGTACATTTCAGTTTTGTTTCCAGTAGAAAGGAAGCAGGTGTGGTTCCAGTGCTATATAGTACATGCATACCCTGTTAAGTGAGGGATACTGAAGAAGTTTGTCAGAGTAAAGAAACAATAATTGTTGGTCACAGTAGACATGTGTAAATGGAAGTAGTGAAGTTACAGAAATGTTAACAGGGGTAAGATTACAGATTGTCTAAACAGGGTAATGAGAGAGGGTCATACCGTAATTGTTGCACATTGAAATTACGGCTGGGTCAAAGAGTGGAGGAGGATTGCAAGAGTAGATGTTTAGGCCTGAGCTGCACTTCAAGAAAGTTGAAGTGTGCTTGTTGTACTCTACCTTCAATAAAGTAGTAGTTGCCAGTTATGTCGAGCAGGGGAAACTCACAACAGCAAAAAGACTAGAGTAGATGGAAGTGGATTATTAATAAATGGGACATCATGTGAAATAGTGGGACCTACTTTCTATCTAGCTGCCACAATTTCTGTGATAACCAATCGAAGCATTTTGCAGTATTGATTGTATTGGCCAAAAGAACCCATGGAAGTGTTAACAGCTGTGAATCTATGTTAAAGCAGACTTTGGGACCCGAGTTAATATAGTCCTTATACAAACTCATTAACAAGCGGTAGGGTTGACTCTCTATGGAGACACTGATGTAGCATGTGAGTTAATACAGGGAGAAGCAGTACCAGAGTGAAACAACTTTGACCATTGTCATACCAGCTACACAATGACACTTACTCTGCTAGTGTAGTTCTTGTTCACATGTACAAAAAAATAGTGCACAAGACAAATTCAGGCCTAGCCAGTGTTCAAATTCTGGTAGACTGGATTCCCAGAGCTTGGAGGGCAATTGAAAGAACTGCAACAATAAGTTAATTTGAGCATAAAACTAAGTGACTTAAAATAAGTAGTATTTAAGTGAACTTAATGGGAAAAGTATTCTTGAAAAAGTGGACTGGAGCCATCGGCAGTCCATCCTAGTCAAAATTTCCATTGAATTTTAGTAAATGAAAAAACTCATTTCTATCTAAAACTCTTTTTAAAAATAAACTGTCATATAAATTAAATAATACATATCCTTTTGTTAATACCTTAACTAAATAATTAGCAGAAGTTTTATTCATAATGATGATAAAAGCAATGTAAATCTAGCAAAAATAAGAACTTGCAGTGTTTATTTTATATATGCATATAAAATAAATAAATGTGTTTAAGAAAGAATACGTTGGGTTTGTTCTCAACTCAAAATTAATCTGTTGTAGATATCAAAGAAAAGGTCCTGCCATAGTTCTTTCCCCCCCCCCCCCCCCCCCCCCCCCCAAGATTTTCCTCCTGGCTTCATTCGAATGGTGGTACAAAAATTAAGTCCCCGAGTGTCTTATGTCGAGCCATATCTTTTGGTGGAAATGATGTTGATGACATTTGTGATAAAGGAGAACATATAAGCTATCTATCCCACTAATTTTTGTGACATATGAAAATTGTAATTTAGTGGAAAGTGTATCTAGTTGATTTCAGCACTAAAATGTAACCATTCCCATGCCTCAGTCAAAGGGGCAGTGAAAGAACTGAAGATCTTTTGCTTTTGTTTCTTAGCCTGCATAACTTAATTTGAAGAGACAGTGATGTTTTATTGAATGGGAAATAATACTGTTATCACAAGAAAATAATGTCATACTATTTAGATTTGAATTATAATAATGCTAATTTATTTCTTATTTCCATGAGTAAGAAAGGACAATCTTTGTCTTTCTGTGTCAGTTGTTTTTACTCTTCTCTAGGTATCTGTTATTGTGCTTTCCTTCTTGGTTGTATCAGTATGGACATGTGGTCCATGTAAGTCTATTTATTGAAAAATAAGTCACAATGAGAAGGTTCTATTGTACTGTGATCTTTTAGTTTACTCACAAAATTACATTGTAATTGCTCATCTTATCAGACAAGCAGTGAGATTTTTTAATTAGTATTAGCCAGTTTAACTGTGATATTTCCAGCTGCCATTGTGACCCTTTCACTGAAATAATTGTTACTTACATACATTGCATAGAACCTGCTCATTTTATATTGACAGAGTGCTAGTGCAAAGAGAAATTGGCACGCATATAATTTTAAATTTCAGTCATTCAAATCTGTTAAAACAAGCCTGTAAATTCAAAAGGTAATACTTCGTGATCAAGTTACTAATTTACAGTGTGAGAGAAAGGTATTTTGTCATAAGACACTCTAAAGAACAATTAATTGTCTGCTCTCTCTCTCTCTCTCTCTCTCTCTCTCTCTCTCTCTCTCTCTCTCACTCTCACTGATGTGATGTGCATTTTACATGACCTGAAACTGTGATTTGTTACAGTCTGACTTTGGACATTATTTAGTCAGAAAGAATTTTCGTAATTTTTTCCTCTGCTCAGATTGCATATAACAGGCATTAAAAAGTGCTGAGATACAATATAAAAATAAGAGTTATAAAGTGAGATCTGAAATTACACACAACAGTATGCTGAGAACTTGCTGTAGGAATAGTATGTAGAAGAGGTGTCTGATTTCTCAGGCTGAGCAGTGAATATTCATATTTTGAAGTAATATGCAGACATGTTTAAATTTGCCAATGGATCAAGTTCTGCCTACAAACATCTTTGTTAGATCCAGCTTTGTCTGTTGGAGACTTGCTCAGAGGTTCAGTTAAAGCAGTATCAGGAACAATGTTGGAAATGTGACACACAGATATATAGCAAACACCACTTATTAATGAATAACATGGCCCCTGTAGGAAATTTTCTGGTGAATTTGTTAACACAATGTTAAGAGAATTGGCACTAACTGTAATTATTATTACAACATGTGTTACATGTATTGTTTCTTGTGACTGATGGGAGAGTATCATGGAAATTCTGGAAAATCTAAAGCATCGGATGCTTTAAGATCTGTGTCAGCTACTATGATGAAACAAATGTTATGTAGATATATGTGATATGTCACAGTTGTGTTGGATCTGTCACTCTTTCAATAAAAGTCATCTTTAATAAATCTTGCAAATATACGGTCACCTTTCTTGAGTGTTTTGTGGCCCAGCTAATCCATCCTGCAGCCATGCACGAACTATTCTTCCTACGGGCTTTATTTGCATGCAGTATGGTGCTGTGAGAAAGTATTAACTATACTGAGCTAATAAATGAATTCAACTCTTCCATTAAAACTTTTCTGTATTTTTACTCTTGAACTTAGTAGTAGACAGATCCCAAATCAGGTAGCTCACAAAAAGCTTCACAAATCAACTTCAACATAATATATTCTGTTAAATCCAGCCTAGTCATCAAAGATGGGGTGTCTAGGAAACCTGCTATCTCTGACTGTTAGACAACATTCAAACAAATCGTATTAATGAGTTTTATTGCAAAATGAGCAATTACAATTGTAATATCCATGACTATATTTTATTCAGAACAATATTCACGACAACATTGTGTGTGGAATTTGAGCAAACATTCTCGTGATATTAATAAAAAAAGGACTTCATCAATGCTTAAATAATAATAAATAATTACTGTCAGTGACATAATTTAATTTTTTGTGAAAATCATATCTCAGGCAATACTCATGGGAAAAAGATAATGGAAATCTTCATCCTTTGTTATCTGTGATTCTTCTAGAATAATCCTTCTTCTTGTTCAAACTGTTGTAATGATCAGACGTGATTGATGTCTCGTAACACAAACTGTATTATGTTGTTAATTAATATTTGAAAAATAGAGTTCCTGTGATTGAAATGAATTTTATTTGTTTGAAGTTTTATTTTATTGTATTTCTCGTTCTATATAAATTTAAAGTTTTCTGGTCAGCTACAAAGGAGCGCAGCCATTAGCACTATTGATCTACAGCGTGATTTATTGGTAAATGGTGAATAATAAGCAATTAACATTGAGAAATATTTTCAAATGTTAGTGCATATAGTGAAGGTACAAAAAGATATGATATATATATATATTACTTGTTAGTAGTAAAACAGGGCCTCAAGCAGAATCGGTAAGTAATTGTCTTATGTGAGCCGCCATCTTAGTGAAATATTGCAGCGGCAGTTTTAAATTGATTTTCTATACGGACTTAAATGTTGTTGGCCATAATTGGGATAATAGGCCTAATTGTGTACTGGTGGCCCAGAATCCACTTTGTGGAAATAAATTCGACTTAGATTGTGAATAACCTTTAAATATAGTGCAAATAGCATCTTATGTGATATAAATTCTTATGTGCTGATATATGAAGCCTGGTTATTTCATAACAACTTTTATGAAATATTTTGACTGGAAAAATACATTAGTGTTGTGTGCGTGTAGTATTGTGTGACAAAAGTGTTCATTTTGCTCAAAGAAAAATGCTGCCAACTCGAATAACAGTAGCGTTAAATTTGATAAATGATCTGCAACTTAGTGTCATGTGCACTGCTTGAAAGACAACGTTGCTACATGTCCCCAGGTGGAGATTTCTTTAACAAAATAATGATCATTAGTGGGGAAAAGCAGTGTCTAAATAAAACCTCATGTTACATTGATAATAAATAACTACAATAGGTGTTTGAAAAGTCTGTGCAAAGTCCGAGAGATGGCACCACTGGCATGTATCGAAGTCATGTTTAGTTAGTAGCATCTTTGGAAAGAAAGCACACCAAGTTTCAGCCATATTGGTCTATTTCTTTGAGTTTGGCATTCGTGTGAATCAAGAAAGTCGAGTGATTGTCAAAAAATGGACGAAAAAGAATTTTGTGTGGTGATTAAACATTACTTTATGAAAGGCAAAACGCATCAGGAGACAAAATAGAAGCTTGTTCAACATTACAGTGACTCTGCACCTTTGATTAGAACAGTTTATAAGCAGTTTCAAAATTTTCGGAGTGGCCATATGGGCACAAGTGATGGTTTGCAGCTGTTCTGGAAGAATCCGCAGGACTTTAAGTGTCGTTTCATCACTGTGGATGAAACCTGGATACAATACTATACACCTGAGACCAAACAACAATCTAACCAATGGGTTACCAAGGGAGAATCTGCACCAAAAAGGCGAAGACCATTCCATCGGCCGGAACGGTAATGGCGACTGTCTTTCGGGATTTGCAAGGGATAATCCTCATCAACTATCTGGAAAAGGGTAAAACTATTACAGGTGCATGTTATTCATCGTTATTGGACCATTTGAAAACCGAGCTGCAAGAAAAACACCGGCGATTGGACCACAAAAAATTCCTTTTCCATCACGACAATGCACCAGCACACACCTCAGCAGTTGTGGTCGCAAAATTATTGGAAATAGGATTCCAACTCGTTTCACATCCCCCCTATTCTCCAGACTTGGCTCCCTTGGACTACTATTTGTTTCCCAATCTGAAGAAATGGTTGGCGGGACAAAGATTTTATTCAAACGACGAGATGATTGCAGCAACTAACAGCTGTTTTGCAGACTTGGACAATTCCTATTATTCAGAAGGGATCAACAAATTAGAACAGAGTTGGAACAAGTGTATAAGTCTAAAAGGAGACTATGTTGAAAAATAAAAAAGTTTTGCCCCAAACACATAAGTAGTTTTGCATGGACTTTTCAAACGCCCCTCGTAGTTTTATTGTGATCTTGCTGAAATTGTACATCATGCAATAAAACCACAATACTTGCACGCTACACAATACTTAACATTGTGTTACACAGATGCGTCGCAAGCAAAGGGCGACACACGAAATAATCAAGTTTCTTCAGTATAACTGTTCCAAAGCCTGATACATAGAGGGTTAAGGCGAAGTGACGAATCGTCAGCTTCTGTGCAAGTCGCTAGTCTTGAGGCTGCTGTTCATCTGAGTCGCGACCAGTCGAGTGCAGCGCTTATGCCCTCTTTGCATTGTCGTCTTGGAGAGGGGTCAGTCAGCGTGCTATTGGCTGATTACTTCTCAGGGCCACCTCTTCTTTCTCATCCTGACTGGTGTGCTGGTGCTTGACTTGACACCGTAACATTCCTCCCCCTCAAAGCAACAGATCATTGTCATATAAGGAGCATGACAGCAGGAGGGGAGGCAGGAGTGTGGATACTGCAATGGACTGGAAGCTATGGCTGCATGGAACGTCAGACTACCAGTCATACCCTGCCATCTGGCCTGCGCTCTGGTGGAAACATCCTCTGGAAAATACCCAGAAGGGTACGTGTCCACCTTCTGAGGCCCATAACCAGATGTAGAAGGCGTCAGCTGCTGCGATGTAGGCAGGTTCAGCTCCATCGGAAGGACGAGAGGAGGTGATGACACCCTCTGGCAGCTGCTGTGGCTCTGCAGTCCTCGGGATCCGTGAATCTGGGGAAGAGACACAGAAGAATCGCTGCGTCATGACAGTGGCAAATTTGATTGTGATGTTGGCGCTGCAGTCAGTCTGGGCCTGAAATGAGATACACGCATGTGCCAAGTTGACGAAGGATCTCGCCTTGCGCCCACCATCTGTTGCTGCTAGAAACCCTGTAAAACACAATATCATGCGACGCAAAGTGATACTTGTGGCCTTCTTTGGCGCTGGATGCTGAGGAGGGTGGAGCAGTGTCTGATTGCGGCTGTGGAGCAGTTCCACTGGTGATGGTCCATCTTGTGGATGCACACAATAGGAGGCAAGAAACTGTTGGAATGCTTGATCACTGGTGTGTGCAGTGTGAAGTTTGGCCATCTGCTACTTGATGATTCTGACAAAATGTACCGCTTCGCCATTTGACTGTGGATGGAACAGTGCACTAGTTAGATGCTTTATGCCATTTCATTCACACAATGTTTCAAATTCATTAGATGTGAACTGAGGTCTTTTGTCCAACACTATGACTTCAGTCAAACCTTTGAGGCAAAACCCCGCAAAGTCTATGTGCACATGTTGCCATGTTGAGGCGACTTAGGCCAAGCAGAGAATTTTTGTGGCAGAACGGACTGATTTTCCAAACGCGCGTAACACTGTGATGTTGTATCAGCACTCTATAGAATTCTTTACGCTATGCAATGAATAAGGCCAAGATGTGTGAAAGTATTGTAGCAAAATGTTCAAATCTGAATCAACTTGCATGGCCTGTGCAATCTTTGTGTAGTTCAGAGAAAAGGATTGGAGCAAGTCAGAATCATAAGCATCGATGTGATGCAGAAGAAGTGTCAAAGTCTGTATCAGGGCCAATCAGAAGACATGAAAGTGTGTCTGCATTATCATGTTGAGGTGTCGGACGATACATAATCTTGTACTGGTGTTGAGACAACAAAACCAATCTCTGCAATTTTTGGGCAGTTCGTATTATCGTGTTGAGGTGTCGGACGATACACAACCTTGTACTGGTATTGAGACAACAAAACCAATCTCTGCAATTTTTGGGCAGTTCGTAGAGGAACCGGCTTCATTGGATGAAACAAGGACTGCTATGGCTTGTGATCCATTACTAAGTAGAATTTTCTGCTATACAAATAGTGGTGGAATTTGGTGACACCATACACAATTCCTCTTCCTCTATTTGTGAATAGTTACACTGAGATTTGGACAACACTTTTGATGTGAAAGAAATAGGCCTGTCTGTATCACCAAATCTGTGTGAAAGCACTGCACTGATTCCGATAGAGGAAGCATCATCTTGCAACACAACTGGTTGGTCAGGATCAAAGTGAACCAAGCATTGATCACTGGGCAATGCATCTTTAAGTTTTTGAAAAGCTTCTTGGCACTCATCTGTTCAAACAAAGGGGACATTCTTATGATGCAGGCAATGCAATGGGGCTGTGATTTGTGCAGCATTCAGTATGAACCTGAATATAATAGTTCATTTTCCTTAAAACTGACTGCAATTCAGTGACACTGTGAGGAACTGGCAGGTCATGTATGGCTAACAAATGTGACTGAAGCGGATGTACACCTTGACTGTTTATGTCATGGCCAAGATACTGCAACTCGGGTTTAAAGAATTCACACTTGTCCAGTGTAGACTTTCATCCTGCATCAGATAATACACAAAACAAAGCATGCAA
Source organism: Schistocerca nitens (assembly GCF_023898315.1). Lineage (NCBI taxonomy): Eukaryota > Metazoa > Arthropoda > Insecta > Orthoptera > Acrididae > Schistocerca > Schistocerca nitens. Next base: position 511,131,068 of record NC_064615.1, read on the forward strand.
ATTTACAATGTGTTCTTCAGGTGCCCAACCTACTATGACAATATCATCCAAATTGTTTGAACAGTTTGGCACTTGAGTAGTCACCCATTCCAAATACCATTGGAAAATGGCGGTTGCAGAAGCACTGCCAAAAGACCTATGCAAATATTTAAACAATCCCAAATGAGTGTTCACCACACACACTTGTTGAGATTCTTCATCTAGTGGTATTCGAAGATATGCGTTGTGCAAATCAATTTTTGAAAAGTAGTGACTAGTACCTAATCTGTCCATGAGATCCTGTGAGCTTGGCAGTGGATAAGTATCAATGACTGTTTGTGGGTTGGCTGTAAACTTAAAGTCAACACAGAGGTGAATGCAACCTGAAGGTTTGGGGAGCAAAACCAATGGACTTGTCCATTGACTAGCTGATATGGGTGCAATAGCTCTGCTATCTTGCAATTCTTTAAGTTCAGCAGTGACTTTGTCCCATAATGCAATGGAAACAGTTCTGGCCTGGCAAAATTTCGGCTGAGCGTTGTCTTTCATAGTAACATGTGCAACAAAATTTTTAGCCATGCCTAAACCTCCAGAAAAGAGTTCAGGGAATTCTTTGAGCAAGCTAGCTACACTGTCTTTGGCATTGAATGCAGTCACTGACAACACATTGTCCTGAATCTGAAAGCCAAATGAACCAAAGCCAAATATGCTCCCAGAATCACATGATTGTAGCACAGTAAAAGTCGCAGTTCGCATATGCGATTAATAAATGGCAGCTACTGCATTTTCTGAGAACAGAATGTCTTGTCCATTATAAGCCATCAGGTGCGTGCTAGTTTTAGACAGGTGTGGGGAACCTAACAGTTCATGTGTGTTATGATTCAGCAACCCATATCCAACTGAAATTTTGCACATTTTCCATTAATATGCAAATGAACGAAAAGTTTGTTGGACTGGCATAGCACTGAAGAAACTGTTTGCTTGCTAGTTTTGCTAATGTCTGCAGCAGGCTTTGAGTACACTGCATCGATTACATGGGCCTTGTGACTAGATTTTTGTGAATGGGCAGAATTCTTGTTTGTCCCATTGCAGACACATGGATTGTATGTGGCTGTTCTTGCCACAAGCGTAACACTGTGGTTGTCTGGATGGGCAATCATGGTGTTTGTGCTGTGAATAGCACCAAGGGGATGACACTTCTGTTTGCCTGTTTAGAGAAATGTTTACATGGTGCACACAGACTGTTGCTGCTTACTGGGTCGGTCAGAAGCAAGGAACGACACAACCCGACAAAGTGGTAGTTGCTCAAATTTATTGGCCAACACAGCATCTGAATCATACTGATCTAGTATTTGCACTGTGTACTAAAATGATATATCTGACTGCTTTAGAATCTGTTATCTAAGTTTGATATCAGTGACATTATACACAATTACATCATGCCACATAACATCTGAGTATAAAGCACCACAAGCACATATGAATTTGCATTTCCTCATCATACCCTTAAAGTCTGTTACCCACTCATGAAAAGTTTGTTCTGATCTTTTCTTGCAATTAAAGAATTGGTACCTAGCTGCTATCACATTCACTTGCTGGTTGTAATAGTTAGTTAGCAAATCTACAACCTGATCATAGGAAAGTTCACTCGGAGTGATGTTAGGGAACAATTTCTGAAGAGGTGAAACACTGCACTTGCTGCCATTGACAAAAAGTAATGTAGTTTTGCAGTACCTGGTATGTCACCAGGAATTATGTGGGCTTCATACCATTGCAACCATTTGAGCCATTCCTTGTCTTGCTCACTGAACTGCAAAAATGCAGTATAGCACTTGGAGCTACAGTTGCTGTCTGTTGCACTGTATTGTTGGCTTGAGTTGTGAGTAGCTGCTGCACTGTGTTTATGAGCATGGCTATTTGCTGCGTCTAAAACTGAAACATCTGTGTCAGGTGCATTGCTTCTATTACTTGCAGCTGTGGTGCCTGAGCAGGTGGTTGGAGAGGTAGGTTGTTCATTTTAGAAGAAACAAATGCAATAAACAGACAGTGCAAGCAAGAAAAATAAGCACACAAGCAAATAAAAGTTCTGCAATGCCCACCTGAAACATTGATTAGCAATAATACTGCAACAGACACTGTTAAAACATGTAAATACACGTCTGCAAAGAAAAGGCAATGTAGAATTAAGATGCTAGCAAAATACAAAAGCCTACAACAAAAACAGAGATGCTGTGGAGGCTCTGAAGCATTAACAGGTTGTTGCTATGGGATCAGTCCAACTTCTCATTGACAAATGTTAAATCCAGCCTAGATGTCAAAGATGGGGTGTCTAGGAAACGTGCTTTCTTGGGTGGTGGACAACATTCAAACAAATCATATTAATTAGTTTTATTACAAAATGAGCAATTACAATACTCAACTTTGTGTTACACAGATGTGTCACAAGCAAAGGGTGACATAACGAAACAATCTAGTGTCCTCGGCATAACAATTCCCAAGTCTGATACATAGACGGTTCAAGCGAAGTAATGAGCTTTGACGCTTCTATGCTTAGTCCTGAGGCTGCTGTTCGACTGGGCCATGACCAGTTAGGCGTGGCGTTTTGTCTTCTTTGCAAGGAGGCTGCTGCTGTCACGTTGTTGTCCTGGAGAGGGATCAGTCAGTGTGCTATTGGCTGACCTCTTCTCACAGCCACCTCTTCTTTCTAATTCCTGATTGGCGTGCCGGCACTTGACTTTACATCATAACATATACAACATCTGATTCTCAAGTTGTACATCAAATTTGGAAATATGTGATACAGTAATTCATTTGTTCACCTCCCCGGTTGATACCATCACTGATCCTCTTACTTCCAGGAGTGCATGGTACCACCAATTAGTGCCACCAAAGCATAAATGGGCTCATGCAGCAAGTGAATCCTTTTTTGATTGCTTGCTGCTGTTCTTTGCTGTTGCTGCTCATGTGGCATCTGCACAAACCTCTGATTGGAGTGCGCACAGTGGGTGCTACTCACTTACATAGTACTTAATAAGTTATTAAATGACACAATCATCTTTAGCAGTCTCAAAGGCCAGAAAAGGGTATTCCTAAGGACACTGTGCAACAGCCTGCTCTCAAAATTCCAAGAACTGGTATTAGGGGAAGAACCTAACACTAATTGCAGTGTGCACAGCATTCAAGCAGTCATTCATGTCATGCTACATAAATGATTTGAATGGGGGAAAAGATCCCAATATGAGATATAGTGGGAAGTACCCACGGCCATGCAATTCACAGCAGTTTGCAGGATGTAGATGTAGAGACATAATATTAATGTTTTCTTCCACAGCTAATCACTAGAAGCAGCCAATGCAACCAGAAAATTATTTAGTTAACCTGATTATTTCAGATTTTCACAGTAGGCTTTATGTAGAGTAAGGACTAAGCTAAGGTATAAATTAATAAACAACTGCTATTCATTTAGTCACAAAACAGAATAAGTTATAAAATATTTATGAGCATCTGAAATCTTTATTTCATTAAATTAAAGAATATTTACAGATAAAAGGGAAGAAATTTTAATGTGAAATTTTCCAATTAACTCTTGTAAATTATTTTACATAAGTAGTGCTAGGATAGGCTGTCATTGATGTGTTGGATTCAGTGCTCTGCAATGTTGAGGCTGGACTAGTTTCTTTAGCAATAGGCAAGTTTACCACAGATAAGAGATATTGACTTTGACTAAATAATATTACTGGAGTTTTCCAGCTGCCAATGCAGTAACAGAAATTTCAAAAAGCTGGTAGAAACATACGTTGATCAGTACCCTAATGATAAATGACTTGGGACAAGCGAAATTTAAAACATATATGGGAAAACTAAAATGCAGCCTATAGACCAGACAATCAATGTGAGCTGGGAACTTTGTACACTGTAGCAATTGCTGTCTGTCGGTCATAATGGAAAGTCAGTTCCGATGTAACAGAAAAAAGTACTATATTGAAATTATGATGATATTTATTATACATTCATTCACACACCATATTTCATTCAATCACACATTGTACACTGTAGAAAAAATAATGAAAGAATGTGGAATGATCAAAATTGTACATTAATTGGCAGAAGCAGCCTTTGCAGACTAATTGTATACAGGCCCTATATCAAAATATCATTAGTGAATAAATGTATTGGTACATACGTGGAATGCTACTGAAGAGGCTTCTGCAGAATGTCCAGTTATTAAATTTACATAATTCTATTCTGAACAACAGCTGCATTTTTCATCTTAGCTATGTTTTCCCAGAAGAAATATTGTATACAAGTCAAATTTATGAGAGAAATTCCTAAGTAGAAAATGTGCTGAAATAAGCTTTTTGTTTAATTTTTCAATGTGATAGTGCTGCTTCATTTTGTAGCCAGTGTGGATACCTAAGTATTTCATATACAGTACTTTATTTAGGGAGTGAATACCTATCTGTACTTTTGGTATCCGTAAGTAATATTTGTCCGGAAATGGCTAATATGAGTTTACGTGTTACTGTGTTAGCTGAGAACTGGTTGTAATTCTGTCCTGACTTTTCTCCTGGCTTTGTCCAATATAAATGTGTTTGGGCCCTTCATCAATATAACTGACTCACTGCCAAACACAGAGTCCTCAAATGCCTTTGGTAAGTAATCTATGTAGATCAGGAACATGAGTGACCAGGTTCCGAATATTGCAAAACACAGTAATTAGTTTCCCATTTTTGAGCTTAGCTTTACTCCTGCAGTGTCATCTGCTAATGTAATGCTTGCTGCCTTTAGTTCACATGTGACTCCATATATGCAAGAATGTATTTTACAATACAGTACTTCCATACATAATTTTTTCCATTTTTGAGAGATATTTCACGTATAATCATGTCATAGAAATTTATTTCTTAAACAATGGTAAGTCCAGTTTGGAACCAGAATGGCATACTCTGGCTGCTCTGACTAAAATGCCATTCTGGTTCTGGTTGGAGCAGCCAGAGATAGCAGTCATGTATGTGTGAGGTGTGCTTGGTTGTGTGGACATGTGTGTTTTTTCCTTTTCTGAAGAATGCTTTTGCTAATAGCTTATTGTGCAATAGTCTTTTCATTGTGCCTGTCTGCAACTCAACACATCGTCTTAACGGCGAGTAGCAAGCTATCATCCTTTTTATAAATGTACTTGTTAGGAATATGTGGTGGTGGTGGTGGTGATAGTTTCCTATGATTCTGATGTCACCTTGGAAGTACCATGCTGTGTGGAATGATCAGAGGTGCAGAAAAAGGTTAAATTCACTCACACCAAGGCTGTAGAGAGAATGAGGGTATTGTTCCCACTGGTCAAATGCAGCAAACAACCTCACTTCCCAAATTGACTATTCCCACCTACCTGAACTGTGATTCAGCTACTTCTTTATTTCCACTAACCTCACAGAATTGATGCTGAATATCTGCACTGCAATGTTTCACTCATTAACAAATGAATTTCTACCAGACTCTCAGATGTGACTGTCATTTTGATACTATTCATCTTTATGCACAGCTCACAATTAAATCCAAGTAGTAAATGTTTCTAGCCAAAACTAAAACCTTGTGTGGAGCATATGCAAAGTTATGGCATAATGTTAGCATGATTCATCAAGGTAATAGTTCCAATTGAAATTCGTAAGGGTAACTTAGGAATGAAAGGTGAATTATCTCTAATTTCATAGTTGCCAGTGTGACATGTAATTGTAGCTTTCTTTCTGTCCTTATTGCGGTAACTGAATCCACTGTCAGCTTTTCCCCCAAAATGTCACCCCCACAAACAATGGGAAGTGTGTTAGTTCACTGGTTTCAAGCAAAATAAATTTAATTGAGTTTTATAAGGTGTTGAGTCACAGAGAGGCACAATGAAAAAGACTGATAAAATATTAAGGTTTTGGACAAAGACTGTGTCTGTGACTCAATACCACTTCTATGTGCTGAGTAGCAATCTATCCTTCCTGTATTGTCGTTATTCCATAGAGGACTTTCCATTGTTTAATGGATTTTTAAATATCTTCTTACAATACTTTTAGTCTGTTTGCTTGACTGGATTCATTTGGAAATGGGGAAGAATATGGCTTCTGTTATGTATTAGGAAGAGAGAATTGTTTAATTTAGAGAGCATACATGAAAAGTAATCAATACTATATTACAAGCTGTATTTTCAGTTTCTTTGTTTAACCTCAATAGGCAGTGAAAAAGAGCACACACAATGCATAGATTATGAGACAAATTGTCTGAAGGATTATAAAAGAAATACAGTTGAGACTGCTAGGGTGTTGGCAGTGTGATAACTGGATGTCTTTGCAGTCTTCAGTCAGAGGACAGGTTGGGTGCAGCTCTCCACACTGGCATTTGCTGTGCAAGCCTCTTTTTCTGTACATAACTATCACTATCTACATCTGTCTGATCATGTTTATTGTATTCAAGCCTCAGTCTCCCTGTACAATACTTACAACCACACTTCCCTCCACTTTGCAGACTGACGATTCCTTAATGCCTCAGGATGCGTCCCATCAACCAGTTCCTTCTCTTACACAAATTCCACCACAGATTTCTTCTTTTTCCCTAATTCTGTTACATTCCTTCTCATTAGTTACATGATCTACCCATCTAATTTTCGACATTCTTCTGTAGCACCACATTTCAAAAGCTTCTACTCTCTTCTTGACTGACCTATTTATTGTACAAATTTCACTTCTGTACAAGGCTACACGCCATGCAAAGACCTTCAGAAGAGAGTTCCTAACTCTTAAGTTTATGTTTGATGTCAAAAAATTTAATTCTTTCAGAAATGCTGTTCTTGCTATTGGCAGTACATATTTTATATACTCTTTTTTGGGCAATTGTGAGTTACTTTGTTGCCCACATGGCAAAACTTGTTGACTACTTTTGATGTCTCATTTCCTAATCTAATTCCCTCAAAATCACTTTATTTAATCTGAATACATTCTATTATCCTTGTTTTTACTTTCGTTGAGATTCATCTTATATCCTCTTTCAGGTTGAGACAATTCTTAAATGAATTTAACAGTATGTTATGACTGCAGGAGGAAGCTGTGTTATTTTAAAGATATATTTATGAGATATAGATTTAGATAAATCACACTGAACCTCTTCTGTGGTTCCCACAATTTTCTATACTACCTGGGGGAAAAAGGGAGGAGGAAGTGAAATTAAACTTCCCAGTTTGAAAGGGTATGTGATATTATTTCAGTGATTAAAGAATTGAGCCCAATTTACAAAGAACTTGGCAGTATGAGTTTACTTATCAGTATAAATTGCACCTCTTCTGGCGAGGTTGCATGCACTGATTCAATTGGAAGAGGTGTCATAAGGCTGTTACATCCTTGCCTGAGGCAAGCTGACATACAACTGTTGTAACTGGTCTTGGATATCCAACATTCTGGCATGGGGATAGGGTTTGCTTGAGATGGTCCCACCTGTGTTCTAACAGGGGCGGATCTGGGGGTTTTGCTGGCCACTGGAATATCTCAACATCACAGAAATGGTTCATAGAAATGCATGCCACATGTAGACGAGAATTGTCCTATTGAAAAAATGGCAACATGATACTGTTGCATGAGATGTAACACATAAGGATAATGTATGTCTTTGACTTACTGTGATTCTGTGAATTTCCTCACTCACTACCAGCCATGACCTGAAGTCATACCCACTGCTTCCCCTCTGCATGACAGCTGGGGAGACACATTTGTACCTCTCCAAAATGTTGGCAGAATGGGACCTCTGCCCAGATTTCCGCCATATTCACAAAGGATGATCATCCAGGGTAGTGTAGAAACGTGATTCAGTGCTGAAAACAATGCAACATCATCCAGCAGCAGTCCATGCTTCCTGGTCATGGCACTATTCAAAATGCAGCTGTTTGATGTTAACGGCAGCATATGCATGGGATGGTAATTACTTAGTCCAGCTGCTGCTAGTCTCTGACGAATGGTGTGGGATGACACAGAATGCTGCAGAGAGCCCATTGCTTGGTCTCAGATGGTAGGTGCAGCTTTGAAGGGTTTGTGCTGTGTTTGGTGAAGAATATGACAATCCTCCCTTTTGGTAGTCAGAGAGGGTCAACTGGAATGTGGACAATGCCTTTGATTTCCATTATACGTAATACCAGGCCTGGTAACAACACTAAACAGGACAAACAGCACTAATGGACTATAGTGGCTGTTCTACCTGTCCCATAGAACTGCAATGCCAGTTATATACATACCAGCTTAAATCACTTAATAAAGGCAAGGCCTCCGGTTCAGATGGTATACCAGTCAGGTTCCTTTCAGAGTATGCTGATACAATAGCTCCATAATTAGCAAGCATATACAACCGCTTGCTCACAGAAAGATCCGTACTTAAAGACTGGAAAATTGCTCAAGTCACACCAATACCCAAAAAAGGGAAGTGGGAGTAATCTGCTGAATTACAGGTCCATATCACTAATGTCGATTTGTAGTAGGGTTTTGGAACATCCACTGTATTCAAACATTATGAAGGACCACGAAGAAAACGATTTGTTGACACATAGTCAGCACAGATTCAGAAAATATTGTTCTTGTGAAACACAACTAGCTCTTTATACTCGTGCTATTGACAGGAGATGTCAAATTGATTCCATACTTCTAGATTTCCAGGAGGCTTTCAACACCATTCCTCACAAGCGTCTTCTAACCAAACTGCATGCCTATGGGATATCACCTTAGTTGTGTGACTTGATTCGTGATTTCCTTTCAGAAATGTCACAGTTCGTAGTAATAGACGGAAAGTCATCGAGTAAAACAGAAGTAATATCCAGCATTCCCCAGGGTAGTGTTATACCCATCTATTGTTCCTGATCTATATTAACTACAAAGGAGACAATCTGAGTAGCTGTCTTAGATTGTTTGCAGATGATGCTGTCATTTACTGTCTTGTAACGACATCAGATGACCAAAGTGAATTGCAAAATAATTTAGATAACATATCTGTATGGTGCGAAAAGTGGCAGTTGACCCTGAATAGAAAAAAGTGTGAAGTTATTCATTTGAGTACTAAAAGAAATCCGCTAAATTTTGATTACGCTATAAGTCATACAAATCTGAAGGCTGTAAATTCAACTAAATACATAGGGATTACAATTAAAAATAACTTAAACTGGAATGATCACATAGATAATGTTGTGGGTAGAGAAAATGAAAGACTGCGATTCATTGGCAGAACACTTACAAGGTGCGACAGGTCTACTAAAGAGACTACTTGCACCAAGCTTGTCTGCCCTATTTTGCTGTGTGGTGTGGGATCCGCATCAGGTGGGACTGATGGACGACATTGAAAAAGTACAAAGAAGGGCAGCTCGTTTTGTACTATTGCAAAATAGGGGAGATAGTGCCACAGACATGATACGTGAAATGGAGTGGCAATCATTAAAACAAAGGCGTTTTTCATTGCAATGGAATCTTCTAACATTCTGTTGGCACCCATCTACATATGGAGAAATGATCATCATGATAAAATAAGAGAAATCAGGGCTCACACAGAAAAATTTAACTGCTCATTTTTCCTGCATGCCGTTCGAGGGTGGAACGGTAGAGAGACAGCTTGAAGGCTGCTCACTGATGCCTCTGCCAGGCCTTTATTGTGAATACCAGAGTAATCACGTAGATGTACCATGTGCCAAGTTACATTTCCATCCAGCCATGTCTTACAGGTGCTTCACTTTTTTGTCAGACAGTGTATATAATAAATATCATACAGAGAGAAAGATAATGTTAATTTTTGAACAGTAAGAATTAAACCACATGTTCATACATTTTATGATTGTGCCACCCCATATCATTTATAAAATACGTGCTGTGCTATTTTGCAAGATGGTTGTCAGATTACATTTCGTGGAAACCAATGAAACTTAATGTGGATGTCTGCACTAAAATTTGCAACACCTTAGGGGACCAATACTTAAAGGTGCACTAGCGATATATTTTTGAGTGGCGAACGTATACATGTGCCAGTGAGCCGCTAAATCCTTACTGGGACACTAAATTCATATAAAAAGTTACAGGCACCAACAACTGGAGAAGAGTTGAACAAAATTGTAAAACAAACAGATGAGCTGTGGCAGTTTCCAAACAGCATTGGTGAGCCACAACATTAAGATTTGTAATATGGAGAAAATCTGGCAAGATGTTAAAAATATTTAAAGCGCTTTTAGCGTAATACTCCAGACTGAGTTTTAGGCAGTTTTCTACCTTCCACAGGACGGTTTTATGCACTGTTATATAAATCTACTCAACTTTGTTTTCAGGTACAATGGATTGGAAACATAACATTTGACCCACCATGAACTACAAGCTTCATGTACTTTAATTACAAAAAAATTATGCACATTGTATTAGTAGCTGTTGTGGATGCTAGGTACCATTTTATATTAATTTACATTGTAATGGGAGGCAGAGATGGTAGGATGTGTGAATACCCAGATCATCACACCTCTTAGGGAAACATGGCTAAAGGAACCTCAGCAAAAATCACTTCCTGGCAGTAACGCCACAGTGTCACATCTGACTTACTGATGATGTCTTTCATTGTGAAGCCCTACACTGACTGGCAGCTCCATAAGCCAAAGCAAATTTTCAACTAAATACTCAAGTGGAAGGCATATTGTTGAAAACACATTCAGTATTTTGGCCAATTGCTTTAGCATTCCCCTGAGTAGCATTAGCCTGTTAAGGAAGTTGGGTTAATTATGCAGGTTGTTGTGTAGTCCACAATGACTTAATTGAAGAAGCTGACTGCACATGCATGACGAGTGCTGATGCAGATGTCACTGATTTGTGCAAGATAAACATTGGTTCCTGGCAGGCAGAGAATTTTCTTCCAAGCATAACTCAACAGAGTAGAAATCGCACATCGTTGTTTGCCATGGAAATGGAAGAAATTTTGTGAATATTTGATGTGCACAGGTTATGTTCCAAGGCAATAGGAAGCCAGCAATAAAGAAGTAAAATTTTTAACATTAATCATTTAGAAAATTCAATCTCTTTTTATTTTAAAATCAGTTGTTAATGTGTTACTGAATGCTACCCATAACACTTTGACTTTTGCTTCCACTTTAATTGCTGTATTTGTCATTTGCTTCGGCTTTGCCTCAACTTGTCATCTTCATTGCTATCACTAATTTCCAATTGAATATCTTTTAAAACATACAATAATGAGGTAGCAAATTAATCTTCATTGTCCCTCCTACACCTTTTGCTGTGGTGCATTGGATGAACACTGAAGTGTAAACAGGGCATGCTTTCCTCCGTGCACCTCACCGTATAGTAAATAGGAAATTGTTACAGTATTAGACCACGTATATGTTATGATATTTAACATTAAAGTGACAAAACTACAGTAGACTGTTTAAAGTTGTCATTGCAAATTTTGTTTATGTAAAGAGCTTGTACGAAAGTGAATGTTGGAAGTACTGTTTTGCTGCAGTAAATATGAACAATAGGATCAAATGTTAGAATTGACTGTCTCATTCTTTTCCTCCAAACAGCTTCATGGTTAATGAATTGGCACTGATATGTATAAGAAAATTGTTTATATATTTACATTGCTGTTGTCTTCATTGCAATTGACAGCTACTGTAGTCTTCTCAAGCCTCTCAAATAGTTGATGTGTTATTCTTTTGTATCATCCGATTACTGTTTATTCATTTTATTTAAATTTATTTATAATACTTACAAAAGTGTCATTAACGTTGCACCCCCCCCCCCCCCCCCCGATCCACACTTGATGAAAGTGACTGTGGAATCCAAAAAATTATGTGTTAGTCAGTAACAAATTGTTCATTGGCGATCCCATTAATAATACTGAAAACTGTGTTCACACATGGTAGAATGGAAATGTGATGTGTTATCCTAAATACAATTCACTAATAATCACAGCAAATATACTGAGGTGTTGGAATGTAGTAATATCCAGCCGCATTCTTACATCAGAATGAATTGTCTTACATAGTGCAAAATTCCTACACTGGACGGACAACAAATTGGAAATACTAACAATACAGCTTTGGATATTTGTCACAGTTATCCTTTCTCTAAGGTGGTCCCTTAAGGACCTCTTACGTGGGAACCACTACATGCCTAGGTTTGTAAGGCCGCTCATCCCTGCGCCATTCTTTTCACTTTTAGTTTTTTCATCACCACACAATTGTGCAACAACAGGGACATAAAATGCGTTTGGCAGCTATCCTCTGTTGCCTTACCCAAAACTGCTCACTCTCTCACATATTATTGCCAGTTTCTCCTTTCTGTCATACTGAAATAAAAGATACAATCAAATAAAATGTGAATTTTCAGTCAGTTGAGTTACTATAACTGAGAATGCTGAAGATTAGATGGATTTATCGAGTAACTAATGATGAGGTACTCAATTGAATTTGGGGAAAAAGGGAGGGATCAATTGATATGACATGTCCAGAGGCACCAAGGAATAGTTAGTTTAGTAATGGAAAAAAAAATGAGGAGGAGGGGGGAGGGATAAAAGTTATAAAGAATGATGACGGCTTGGATACAGAAAGCAGCTCCAAATGAACATGCATTGCAGTAGCTATGTATAGCTGAAGTACACAGAATAAACTAGTGTGAAAAGCTGAATCAGCAGTCTTCAGATTGAAGACCACAACAATGACAATAAGTTTTCTTATACACAGAGGCACCAGTTCCATTCAGTGCTCCCTGTTTTCCATACACAGTCTATTATATAGATATAACAGTTAAATATAGATACACTTGTGTCTCTAAAAACAATTGAATCTGGACTCCAGTAAGTGTGCTCTCTCTCTCTCTCTCTCTCTGTCTCTCTCTCTCTCTCTCTCTCTCTCTCTGTGTGTGTGTAATTCCAGATATAATTTTAATTTTGCTGACATCACACTAGTGGCTTCTGTCTATGTCTACATAGTTCACTTCCCTCCAGACTTCTGTCCACTCTAGACTGCCCATGTGCAACTGACCACCGTAAACATAGAATTGTACATAACTCCTCTTCTCTTTCACCTGCTCCAAATTAATAATATAAAAGTTGGCTCTCCTGCTTTGACTCTATTTTCAGTCCATATATCTGATAGCTTCTCTCAGCTCATCAGTATAATGCCCAAAGGGGCAAAACTAGCTGATTACTAACAATGAAATAACATGTTTATTTCTAATGAAAAAAGAAAAAGCTGCTTCATGTAGGAAATTTATAGCATCTTTGAACTTACACATATAAAGTTATATTTTACAATTAACTAACATGAAACACTTTTATAATTAACACCACATTATTGCAGCCAATATTCATGAAGATATTGATATATGTTCAAGAACTAGAAGTGTGTTGTAACTTCTTCATCAATAATAAATCAATTCTTTTGGCAATATTTCTTTGAAAAATGTCTTTACACAATAAAAATTCTAAATGATGTTTTGAAGAATTAGGCAGTTAGCATTATGTCCTATTGCTCACTTCCGCACCTCTGCCACGCATCAAATTTTCTAGCCTCCCACCAGTTCCACAGTAATGGTGATTTATAAAGTAGTGAAGTAACTTTATCTTATTAAATTCATGAAGCAGAGTTATAGCAAGTTAAAATATATTATAATAGTAATTACTTACCAAATGACAAAATTTTATGAAGTCCTATATTACTTACCAAATACTTTGTCAAAATTTAATGAAAACATAATTGAATTTTTTTAAAACTGCTATTACCCACCATGAAATGTGGAATGCCCAGTAGTGGGCAGTATGGACCAGGTTTACTACTACTGCTCTATACCATAGAAGCAGTGGTCAGTAAAACATGCATTAATGGCAACTGTGAAACCTGATAATTTCTTGGGGAAACCTGTTGTAATTTTTTTCTCTTAACATGCTGTTCCTCTCTGAGACAAACTAATTTTTACTTGCTCAATGTTAATTTTTCTTTCTGTGTTACAATTGTGCAAATCTTTATTTTTGTGGAAGAAGTCTGGGTTTTCAATTGCCTGTTTCATAATTTAATTCAGTATGTAAAGAGAGATGAAAATCCAATAGTCACGGGGGATTGGAATGTGGTTGAAGAGAGGGAATAAAAATAGGGCTATGGGATGATATGGGATTCGTAGTATGAATGAGAAATGAGAAAGATAAACTTGAGCTGGTAATTGCGAGTACCTTGTTCAAGAATTACAAGAGGAGGAGGTATACTCCGAAGCAGTCAGGAGGCATGGGGAGATTCCAGTTAGATTACATCATTGTCAGGCAGAGATTCTGAAATCAGATATTGAATTGTAAGGTGTACCCAGGAGCAGATACAGACTCGGATCACAATTTAGTGGTGATGAAGAGTTGGCTGAAGTTTAAGAGACTAGTCAGGAACAATCGACACACAAAGAAGTGGGATGCAGAAATACTAAGGAATGAGGAGATATGCTTGAAGTTCTTTGAGGCTATAGATACTGCGATAATGAGTAGCTCAGTAGGCAGTTCACTTGAAGAAGATGTCTCTGAAAAGAGTAGTCATAGAAGATGGAAAGAAAAACATAGGTACAAGAAAGGTAACTCCAAGGAAATAGTGGGTAATGGAAGAAATCCATCAGTTGATTGATGAAAAAAGTGCAAAAGTGTTCAGGAATACAAAAATACAAGTCACTTAGGAATAAAATAAAGAGGAGGTGTAGGTAAGCTATGGTGAAATGGCTACATGAAGAAGTGAAGAAACTGAAAAAGAAATTATTATTAGAAGGACTGACTCAGCATATAGAAACATCAAACAACCTTCCATGAAATTGAAAGCAAGGGCAGTAACATTAAGAGTGCAATGGGTATTCCAGTATGCAGAGAATAGAGAGGGGTAGGTGAAAAGAGTACACTGAAGGCCGCTATGAGAGTGAGGACTTGTCAATGGCATGAAAGAAGGAGAGAGAGGATTTGATGGGGAAGAGATAGGGGATTCAGAATCAGAATTTAAAAGAGCCTTGGGGCCCTTAAGCTAAAATAAGTCAAAATGAATTGATAACATTACATTGTAATTTATAAAATCAATGGGGTAAGTGGGAACAAAACTATTCACATTGGCATGTAGAATGTGTGAGAAAGGTGATATACCACCAGACTTTCGGAGAAACATTGTTCACACAGTTGCAAACGTTGCAAGACCAGACGTGTGAGAATTATCCCACAATCAGCCTGACAGCCCATGCGTCAAAGTTGCTGACAAGAATAATGTACAGATGAATGGAAAAGAAAATTGAGGATCTATTAGATGGCAATTGGCTTGGTTTTAGGAAAGGTAAGGGCATCAAGAGGCAACTCTGGTATTGCAGTTCATAATGGAGGCAAGACCGAAGAAAAATGGAGATATATTGATAGGATCTGTTGCCCTGGAGAGAGCGTTCAACAATGTAAATTGGTGCAAGATGATTGAAATTCTGAGGAAACGCCAACAGCTGTCACTAAGTCCCAAACTGATATTCCCTCCTCCCGCACCTCCCTCCATCCTTGTCTCTCAGCATACTTTGATCAACACAATAGTATACTTACTGTTTATGAACAACTTTGACCTGTGATAGTTTTCTGACCAACATTGAGTTTAATGCGGTAGAGTGATTGTAATAGACACTATAAGACACAATTTTATACACTAGATTTGATTTCCTATGCTTCATCTGTAAACACAATGCAAAGGTCAGAAATCAAACATGCAGTTTCTTACACTAGAAGTAGAAGATAAAGTAGTATAAAGTGTCATCCTCAGGAGTTGATAACTTCTCAGGTTTGACAGCGTGGGCACACTATTTAATGTGCAGGGCGTCAAAATAATAATTACAGATAGAACAACTGAAATCTCAGGAATAAAATTAACAAGGCACTTCTGGTAATATGAAACTGTTCAACAAACAATAAGGTAACTCCTAAAATAAAAAAGACTAATAACATGAACTTCTATGTAAATAAAAAATCATAATGCACTGAATTAAAGTACATAATGGACCATTGAGTATCTTGGTAGCATACAATTTTTAGACGTGTATGTTTATCAGCAGAAGAAGTTGTGCTCCATACTGTGACCTCAGAATATTGACCACATTGTGGAATAACTAATGCATTAGAACAGCATACTCCACTGACATACATTCTGTCATCATTATGGAATGCAAATGTTCAGAACATAGAAACGTGCTCAAACTACAAAAAAGAGCCATCAGAATAATGACCAAAAGTTACAAAAGGGCCCACTGTATAGAGATATTTTTTTTAAAAAAGTGGGGTATTCTGACTGTTTCGAGTGAATGCATCTTCAAAACTACAGTTTTAAAACAGAAAAAACACTGAGCAATATGTAGCAAACAGTGACATATGTGATCACCCAACCAGATTCAGTAGTGGTTTGTATCTGGATAGAAAGAATGAAGTTAATAACCAAATCACTATGTTTTACTAAGAAGTCAAGCTGTATCATAATCTGCCAAAAGAGATGGGACACACTTTCCCAACACTGGATAACTTGGTGGAGAACTTGGTTTCTACAACCAAGCAAAGACACTGCATTTTGGCTGCCCAGGAAATGTTTCACCTCAAATAACACCTTGTCTTCATTCTAAAAATACTTTTTGTGCAAGGGTTTCTTCATCTCAGAAAAGAGGAAGAAGTCACTGTGTACCATGTCAGGAGACTACGGGCAGGTGGAATTTTATAGCCCAAGAAAGTGTTACCTATGCAGAATGAGCTGTGACTCTTACAGATGCAAGATGAAGTGTGGAGCATGGTAGTGAGGGACTGTCAGGTGCCCTGGAGACTAATGAGACATCATTAGAAAGTCATAAATTTATCAGCATTGGTTTTACAATTGAATTGTCTCTGCAGCAGCAAGGAGGGCAGTAGATGCAGCACACAGGGGTGGAATGTATGGATGTGCCCAGCTCGGCAGTCTCTAAACGCAGTCGGTGAGGCCAGAACAGCTGATTCAGCAAGAGCAGTGCCATGCAGGGTAGCCAGCCTATCTCATCCAGCAATGACACCCAACAACTTGATGATGCTTTTTACAAGGGCATGCTCATGGACATCAATGGGAATGCTCCAGTAAACTTCTGGGATAGCAATGGTGGCACATAATTACATCATGACCTCTCCACCAGAGGAAGGTTATGGACACAAGTGTCCACTCTTGGATGCAAGCTGTGAGTCCAGCAGACCAGTTTCGAAGACAGTAGTAATCTGGTGAATGGTAGTCAGCACATCACAGGTCCTGTCTCGAAGCTGGCTCACTGCAGCCAAAATATAGAAATGCTTGGGAATCCAAGTATTTATAGCTGCCTGTTGGAAGCAATGATAAGGTGAGGATGACAGAATGTGGTCTGATTTACTAGTTTTGTTAGTGGTCTTCACCACACCTCAGCATCTCAACTGTGGCTTTCAGCTGAGCTGACATTTTGTGTAATGTCAGGGAGCTGAAAGACGTTCTTGTGTAAGATTTACATGTTGTTACTGCACTTTTCATTGCTCTCAGAATAATGTTATTTCCCCTTCACAGTGAGGTTGTATTGCTGAATTGGCAACTCAGATATCTCACTCGAGCAAGTTGTGGCAATGGCCTCAGTTGTGTATTGCAGTCTCGGCTCTCCTGCCTGTTTGTCATTCCGATTGTGACACTGCGCTCAAGCCTGGCTTGTTTCAACTCAGTGCTGGCTGGCAAAATCTTTAAAAATTTTTACATTCACCCAGTATATCTTTCTGTAGTGCAACATAGCTGAGCTCTTGTGGAGCGAAAACAGCCTCTTGGACAGCTTCCCATGACACTTCATCTTGACGAGAACTTCATCAGATTTTAGTACTTTACTCCTGTGTCTGTCTGCTCCTTTCAAGAATAAACTGTTATTACCACACTTTTTCAATCTCTAAAAACAACGTGACCTGATTTGATGATGGTTTGGTCTTCAAAGTTTTTGTTGGTAGGGAATCCACACACTTTGACTGCTTGCTTTGCTCCTTTGCCTTGGAGTTATAGTAATACACCCAGCACTCATTCATGGTGATTTGGTGGCTCAAGAAGACATCTGGATTGGCCTGTCTGAGCTGCAACATTTCTGCTGCTGCCTCTTTTCAGCGGGTTTTTGAATGGGTGGAAGCCATTGTGGAACCTATTGTTATCTTCAAAATGTTGTGTAAAATGTTAAAAACTGATTCATGGTTGATTTTATTAACTGGTGTACTTCAGTGGTTACTTTTGAGCATTAGTGCATTAATTTTATTTATTGTACTTCAGTTTTTATTAAACAGTCTCTTGTTAAAATAAACAATACTGTAGAATAGATATTCTTGAATTAATATAGGATAGATTAAACAGGTGTTGCTACGTAATTTTCTAAGTTAAAAATTTATTTTTGATTATTCATTGTCATCAAGATTTGTTACAACGATTTATGTGTGAACTATGTGATTCATGAGCGTACAGTGCTTTAGTAAAGTGATAAAGTATTTTCAACATACTTAATGTGAAGCGTGTGTAATTGTCTAAGTCGAGAGTTTTCATTGCTTGTGTTAGAGTGCTTTTGCCGTGTGAAGGGTGGAGGAATGTTGAGTGGTAAATTCGAGGGCAAATTTCTCCAAAGAGTGGAGGAATGTTGAGTGGTACTTAAGATTAGTAAAATCAATGTGAAGTGAAGTATAAATTAGTAAATAAATGAAAAGCTTAGTTCAGTTTACAAGAGTTACACACTGGCAAACAGCGGGCAGAGCAGCAGTGGCAACGGCCGGCACTTGCAAGTCAGCACGTTCAGAAGCCATCACCCGCCCCACATTGTCTAAGTCGAGAGTTTTCATTGCTTGTGTTAGAGTGCTTTTGCCATGTGAAGGGTGGAGGAATGTCGAGTGGTAAATTCGAGGGCAAATTTCTCCAAAGAGTGGAGGAATGTTGAGTGGTACTTAAGATTAGTAAAATCAATGTGAAGTGAAGTATAAATTAGTAAATAAATGAAAAGCTTAGTTCAGTTTACAAGAGTTACACACTGGCAAACAGCGGGCAGAGCAGCAGTGGCAACAGCCGGCACTTGCAAGTCATCAAGTTCAGGAGAAGCCATCACCCTCCCCACATAAGAGGAAGCTGTCAATTCAGCTGTCAGGGCATCGCTCGACCGGCTCACGTGTTTCTCAATTGTCACATGTGATCAAAGGCCCTCACCTACATTCCAAGAGCCAATGACCGACGTTAAGAAGATTCTTAGAGAAGCTTTTCAATGTGACAGAAGAGGCAATGACCGTGAAGTCGTTCACCTCCAGTGAACTGAAGTAAATAAATACGCGAGACCCAGTGGGCTCGACAGTAGTTTTCAGTTCAGTTTCGGTTCGAGTTCAGTTCAGTCAGTGCTGAAGACCGTCATGCAGAAAGAGACTACATCGTACACAGAAGCACCAAGTCCGCCGCTGTAGTGGAATAGCAAGCAGCAGCCTCGCTGCCAGAAGACAGAAGTTAGAAGGTATTTGAAGACAGATTTTTATGTACCTGGGTGACTTGTGAGGACGGGAAGGAGACGGCCTCACATCAGCAGTTACCTGTGAGCTGGTGATGAAGATCTGACAGCCAAAGACTGGCAAGCTGGAGTCCGTTGTTCGAGTCTGGGACACTGACCTTCCCCCCGCCGTGCCGCTCCGCTGGCCCACGCACAACACTGACACACGCGGCCACATAGAGTAGAGAAACACTGGGACGCCACATCCAAGGTATCACCGTCCGATTCACAACTTTGTTCTCAATAATTAAACGGGCCGCTTAACGATGTGCATCTCCAGTCAACTGGGTGAAACAGCGACATGAGATACACACCGCCAGGCGTAATCAAACGCCGCCGCTCACGCAGCAGAAGGCTTCGCAAACGACACAGCTGCCGCTCTCCCAGCCAGAACAATCCAGTATGGAAACCATTGTACAAATCTTTCAATAAAAGTTATCTTATGTAAAAATGCTGTTTCATTCTACCTCATACCCGAGCCAAGGAAGAACCCACCCTGCCCACATGTGGTTAAGAGAGAAAAAGTAATTTATTTAGTGTTTTTCACCCTGACATAATGCTTTAGAATCAAATGCCCTTTGCAGTAATGCTCATCCTGACAACTGACTAGCATCAAAAGACGTTACCCAGTTACATAATATATGCTTTACATCCCCGGAAAAAATTGGATTTCGGAATTTAGTGAGCAGCCCCTTCCATTTAGCACGTCGTCTATCTGCAAGTGTGTCCCACTTCAAACTTTCTATGAGATTTGTAACACTCTCGGAATTGCTAAATGTACCAGTCACAAATCTTGCCGCTCTTCTTTGGACCTTCTCAATCTCTTGAATCAGACCCAACTGGTAAGGGTCGCATACAGACGAACAATACTCTAAGACTAGATGAACTAACGTATTGTAAGTAATTTCCTTTGTTGAAGGACTGCATCACTTCAGGATTCTATCAATAAACCGCAATCTAGAGTTTGCCTTGCCTGGTACTTGTGTAATCTGATCATTCCATTTGAGATCATTTCGAATAGTCACCCATATACTTGATGGATGTTACCGCTTCCAAAGACTGGTCATTTATTTTGTACTCGTACATTAATGGGGATTTTTACCTTGTTATATGCAGTAGGTTCCATTTACTAATATTGAGAGATAACTGCCAGTCATTACATCATGCATTTATTTTCTGCAAATCTTCAATGATTTGTTCACAACTTTTGTGTGATGCTATTTTCCTGTAGACTACAGCATCATCAGCAAACAGTGTAATGCCACTGTCAATACCATCAACCAGATCATTTATGATTCTAGTTTGACGATTCCTGTATGTTCAATAGGAAACAAAGTTCACTGTATATGAATTCCATAATGTATCATGTAATAGCCTTGTTCAGCTGTAATATGTATACTCCCATCATGGTCAATTGTACTGTGATGGATAAACAACTGGTGAGTAGTGTAATTAAAAAACTTGCAATTTGAAGTCACTGTTTTATAGCTAGTAATGAATGCTAGATTTTTTTTTATGTAGAATAAAAACTTGTGCAAGTGGAAGAAATGTTTGTATTTGTCATTCTTCACATATTAACACTGCACCAGTGGAATTAAAAAGCTTTCTAAACATAGTAAAACTTCATTATTACACTCGTATACTCAGATCAGGTTAACCAATGTATCCAAAGTCATACTTAAACCAATTTGCATTAATACAGTATTATGTAATTCCAAATAAATAATAGTGATGTAATGCTTCACGTGCAGGATGATGACACTTTAAATGATAAACTACGTATAAAATTATTTGATACCTGGATGAACTAAAATCTACAGGATAATCATCACGTGGATAAGCTGATCATAAAGTGCAACTTGGCATATGTTGCATATAGTATTGTTCAATGTGTTGACATGAAAACAAAACTGTCAACTTATTAAAATGAATAATCTTATTATTGGCACACTTTTTAGAGAGACAAACATCTTTCTACATGAATAGGAATTGTTACAGGGGATGAAACATGGCTTCGTTGTTGGAAAAATAATAATGGGTTTTAGAGAATATATATCTGGCATTGACCGGAAAAAAAGGAATATATTTTCTCTGATATAATGGGGGTGTTGAAGTGCATAGAACATATTGTCTCAAAGAAAGTTTCACTAGGGAATCATACATAGAAAAATGTCTGCTTCAAGACACATTAGTGCTTAATAACATCCACTCAGGCTTATGAACTGATAGTTACTTCTTTCATCACCAAAACAAACCACATTGTCGATCAAAATTTTTTGTTACTATTTGGCTACAATAAGGATCAAAGCTTTTGAGCTGTAGCTATGTTCTTCTGTTTTACTTCATTTCTGCAAGTGAAAACTTGGCTTGAAGGACAGAAATTTCTTATATATGAAAACCCGGGCAAGCATTAGGTTAGCCATTGATCAACCGTCAAAAGAATTTAAAAAAGTAATGTGAATTGTTTTTGTTGTGATACTTTCCTATTACCTTTGCACAAGTTCAAGCTAG
Organism: Schistocerca nitens; assembly: GCF_023898315.1. Taxonomy (NCBI): domain Eukaryota; kingdom Metazoa; phylum Arthropoda; class Insecta; order Orthoptera; family Acrididae; genus Schistocerca; species Schistocerca nitens. Next base: position 511,153,090 of record NC_064615.1, read on the forward strand.
TGATGGTTGTGATGTTGCTGTATCTACCCTTTAGTAGGGAATGCTCATAGCCAGAAAGCTCAGTGTGGTGCTAAAGTGTAAAGCAGGCAACCGTGACACAGAGATGCACTCATGCTTCCTAAAGCCATCTGAGTGAGTTTGAAAGAGGTCATACTGTATCCTTCAGAATAGAGGGATGGTCCTTTGGACAGTTGTCACACAAGATGGATGTGCTGCAACAGTTGTGCAATGAAGCTGGTATCAGTGGTCACGTGAACATTCTCACATCCAAGACAAGGTTCTGGATGTCCTGAGCTCCACCCCTTAATTATTGATTTAAATTCTGCCTTTGCTGAGTTTCAGGATGTATACTTCCTCCTTCTTAACAACACACTGAGCAAACAATTCAGAAATGTTGATTGAGCAAAGTAATTGGTACTTAGCTGGTAAGATTCTTCATCATTGTTTCTTGTGGTTCATGTCTAGGGATGTTCTTTCTTGCTTTCCTGTAAAATATTGACAAAATATATGGGTTTGCAGGAGTTCATGGGTTTGATCTTGTCATATCAACGCTAATCAAAACAATGAACACGTTTCCGTTTTCACTTTGGTGATATGTTCTTGAAATCTTTTCACAGATTTTAGGTAACACTTTTTATTTGTGGTTCACAATTATAAAAAAGTTACATTTGAACATTGTTATTTAGACGTAATGGGCAACACCTGCCCATCTCTGACCAATTGCGGCCATACACAACTTCTCTCGACAAACTACTCCACAGCAACTAACTTACTTTACCTGCTGGCACTCCATAGATTGTTAAATATATAGATAACAACACAATGGTCAAAAATTATTAAATTTCTCCATGCTTAAATACTTCCCTGACATTTACATTTATCAAAACAATCAAGACAATTTTTTTATAAGAAATACTAACAAACTTTATGAAAATTAAAAAACCTTGCTAAATGCATGAGAAAACATCTTTTATCGAAAATTACACTTGATACATGAAACTTGACGTAGTCAGACCAGTTTCATTACACAAATCCACCAGTCAGAATGTGAGCATGAAATGAGAATGAGCTGATGAAAACATAAAGGGAACTGGTCTGACTACAATTTTACACTTCTTACAGTACAGAATAGTATGTTTTATTTTTCTTCTTATTTGACCTCTTGTTCATGGCATTGTGAATTTTTTCTGCTGCAATTCTTTAGCATGACTGGTTGTATGGCACATCGCCATACTGCTTCACCACCACTACATGTTTCTGGAGATAGCTACAACAGGTATGACATTTTGTCACTAACTGGCAAGGATGCAAGTCAGAATCACAAGGGGGTTTCAGGATAAGATGCCAACATGAGATACAGTGGTCTGTAAAATGCGAAGGAAGTTGTCACAGAACTAGGGATGATACAACAACAACAACAACAACATAAAAGTACTTAGCATAAAACACATAATAAAATAATACAAAAACAATTAGAGCTAAGAAAAATGAGAAACTGCATCATACTGTGTTTGGTGTGGTTCATTAACTACTTGGTTAAATTATTCAATGTAGGTACAGACATACTGCTTTGTAAGTTTAGCTTCATTAATCAGACATATTAGTTTCTGTCTATCTTTTAAATTCAGCTAGCATGTGGGCTATTTATTCCACCTGAGATGTGTTACTCTATACTTCTACTTACCATTTTTTTAACTTCATTAACAATTCCATTTTTAAGTCTGACATCGCTTACTTTGCTATAACTATGTTTCTATACCATAATGCAGAATCAGTTTTTTCATACTTCCTTTAAGCTTCATTTTCTTCATACTCCCTATTCATCACAAATTATCTCATCTCACAAATATGTGTGAAATAATATTATGAAAAGGATAGTTGCTACTCACAACATAGCAGAGATGCTGAGTTGCTGTTACATACCATCCTCGATTTTCCACTGTTTAAAATATGTACCAACAAGCACCAAAACATCATGAACCTTCTCGATACCTCAGTGCAACATTTCCTCACTATAATAACCCAATAAGTCACCTCTGTCTCAAATTCAACTCAATATCACATTTACTTTTTCTGCATACAGTAACCCCATTTATTAAGAACAAATTATTCACGTCTCTTCAAAAGTTTTAATCTCACTTTACTCTTCAGTATAAAAATGTTTGAAAAATATTACTTTTTTTCCTTTCCATTTCCTCTGCTTCTCCACACACAGGTATATTTACTAACAAGATTGTTACCATGAACGATGACCTCTCTACTGACTGACAAAATTGCTAGTTTTATAGCAAACTGCTGTTCCTCATATTTATTCCTCACAACAATAGCTGATATTTATGTGGTTTTCCAGTTTAGTAAATATCTTACTCAGTACATTACATAAATGTGTGTCATTTGCAAAAATATTAAAGTAAAAGCAAGTTATGTTGTACATAATTAGAGAAATAATGCATTTTTCATTACTTATGAATAAAAGCAAATGTGTTTTGTTGAAGTATGTTTTACACAAATTAATTATTCTTTAGTTAAATAAGAGAAAACATTGCAACCAATATATTAAAACACTATATCAAGATAAATGTTAAAGAAATGATTTCTCATTAATAACCCACCAAAAGTGTAGTAGTGAAGACAAACTTAATAACTATTTACATGGCTCTGAGAATTTCTCAGCTATTCAAAATGTTCATTCATCATTATTTACTAATACACATGAGAAAAGAAATATGTATTGATAAAAATAAATTTCCTCACAAATCAGGTAGAAATTGTAATAATAGGATGCATAAATGATACAGACTTCCTCAGAGTTCAGTTCTGACACTCCTTGAGAGTATTTACTTAAACTAGAATATGTGCTCAGAGAATAATTATGATGCTTTAAAGGTTTCTTCTGGTACAGACCAGCACAACCAGTCAGTAAAGACTGAAAAAGAGAATTTGGTCAGAGAACACTACTTAGACTTTGTGCCCAGTTGCACTGGCCAGAAAGATTGCTCACCCAACAGTATCTAAGACTTGTGATAGTGATATTGTGTGTGAAAACCAAAGAAGTTCATAATAATTATCACTAACATATTCATTTCATGATCATCAATTGAAAGATAGTTTCTCAGCATTTCAATATGAGAAGAGCTACCTTATCATCCTAGAGAAGGAATGTCCAACACCTGATTTTGTAAAAGAATAATTCATGACTGTGGTGCATGTCACAGTTCAAAGCATAGATTAGAAGTTTGTATCACAGTAGGTAAAATATGTAGTGTTAAATCAATACACAGCATTTTGTATCTAAACATTTTCCAGGTAAATATGCAAGTGTTACTTCATCATTGGTATTTTCAAAAAGAAAAGATAACATTGACAGTAGAAGAAAACATCAATAGGTTCAAAGATAGCAGAAGAAGCTGTAGTACAGAAAACTAGCAGGAAACAGAACTATAACAACTAAAGCCCTTGTGCTCACCAAGCACATAATGTACAAAGAAGTGTACATCTGTCTGAGTGTTACAATCATGACATCAAGATAACATATTTGCATATACTTTAGCACAAATAGAGTTAAAGACAAATATCTGAATCAAAATTCATCATCAAAATTCACACAGAGTTGCTAGTTTTGCATTTGAACTTCTGTTTATCAGTGAAAAACGTTTTTTTTCTGTACTCAACAAGTACTGTACTCAAGACTTCAAATAATCTACTTTTGATGTTTGTATAGTTTTAACGAGGTAATATTCCTCACTCAAACCAAGAAGTTTTCTAAGTTTTGGATAAATCAAATGGTAAGCATTAGGCTATGGATTTTCACCAATTATAATTGGACAAATTAATATGTCAAAGAATTCCTGTAATTATGCTGTTAACATTTTAGATCTTTCATGTGATTTCACAAGTACATGCCCTAGTCATAAATTGTGTTACTTTTACTTTATTATAATGCCTCCTTTTTTGTACCTCTCCCTGTCTCTTCATGGTTTGTCTGACAATCTTCTCTTTTTCCTGTGTATACAGATTTGTACGTGGTGGGTATTCAGTCAACTCTGATAGAAGACTTGCAGGTTTCTTATGAAACATAATATCAAGAGTGGTAAATCCAATAGAACTGTGTTGTAAGCTATTCATGATGTTTTCAAAATCACTAATATGAAAAACCAAGTAAGATGCTTATGACTACTCTCTCATGTATCTTCCTGCAGGGTTGGCGACATGTTATACATTGGAATCAAAAAATAGTTAACAGCTGTTCTTTCAACAAATGCTTTCCAAGTTTTAGATATGAACTGTGATCCATTGTCTCACAGAACTGTGTTTGGTTTCCTCAAAATTTTTAAAGCAATCCTTCTCAATCTTGGAAATAATGTCTTTATTGTCGGTATTTCTGACAGGCTACAATTTTATAAATTTGGAAAAAAATATCAACCATAACAAAAATGTAATTGTGACCACCTCTACTCTGTGGTAAAGATCCATAGAAGTCAACAGCTACCAAATCTGTAGGTTTTTCAGGGATGATGTTCTGCATGTCACCTTGCCATATCCTATTACTTACCTTTACTCATTCACATCGGTCACAGGATGACAATTCTTTCCTTACCTTTTTAACCATATTGTGAAAACATTCTCTTGTAACTTTGAATGCATTTCTGAATGCCACAGTGTCCATATAATTCATTTGTGTACCTGATTGAGTTTTCAGCTTCCTCTTGTGGCCAACATAACTTCCAGTTATCACAGTCAGAATCTGTCCTCCTAAATAATGTACCTTTGTGTACTTCAAAAAATTTATCCAGTTTTTCATACCTTCTCTTACCTAAACAGCTTTTGACTAACCTTCACCCTGAATCATGATTTTGATTTCTTGATTCTGTTACACATTGCTCTATAATGACTTTTGCATATGGAACACCCTTCATATATCTCATCTTAAACTCCTTTTCCTCCTCCTGATCATGTAATTAATTAACTCCACCTTAAGGGTAACCTAGATAAAGCATCTGCAACAACATTGTCAATGTCTTTGATGTATACTACTTCATATTCAAATTGCTGTAAAAACTCACCCCACCTTGTGTGTCTTTCATGATGTAAATTGCACTCTTGAAGGTAACGTAATGCTTTATGATCTGAGCTTTGATCTTGTGCCCTAACAGATAACTTCAAAACTTATCAAATGCACAGTGAATAGTCAGTAATTCTTTTCCAGTAATGGTGTAAGATTTTCCATGTCTGAGTAGTATATAACTTCCAAAAACCTATTGAATGACGTGCAATCTTACCATCAATTTCTTTTTCCTGTAATAACTCAGCACCTAATCCATAGTTACTGCTGTCAGTGTGTATGCAAAAAGGCAAACTAAAGTCAGGTCAGTGTAATAAGTGTTGGCTGTTCAAAGATTTCTGACATTCATCACTCCAAATCCACTCAGTATTTTCTTAAGTACGTTTCTCAAGCATGGTGCATTCACACTTGGATTTCTAACAAATTTTTGACAGAATCCACATTAATAAAGAGACCTCAACAGCTTTCTGTAACTTGCTGCTGGAAATTTGGAAATGGTTTCTATTTTATCAAAGTCAGCAAGAATCCCATCTTTAGTAATAACTTGACCTAAACATTTAAGTTCTGGTACAGCAAATTTACATTTCTCTAATTTGAGTGTCATTCCCTCTTGCCTAAGTTTATTACATACTTGTTTCAAAAATGTTCATTTCAATCTTGTCCTGTTACCAAAGTGTCATTTACACTGATTGTCAGTTGTGATAAAGTTCTCTACCAAGTGCATGATCCAATGTTCTAATAAATTCAGCAACAGATGAATTCAAACCAAATGGTACAGCACAATTTTGGTAACAATGACCATTCTGTAAAAAGCCAGTATGCTTTCTTGAATCTTTTGCTGAAGGTGCGTGGTGAAATCCTGAGGTCAAATTGAGGCTTGATATACCTTGTATGCTCTTAAAAGTTGTATAAAATCTCATCATTGTTTTCCGGGTGGTACATTTGTCTGCAGAAGAATTTATTTAACTGTCTGGAATCCAGCACCGATCTCAAACTTCTATCTCTCTTTGTAACTACAACAAGTGGTTTATTGTAATGATTAGTACTCTTTTCAATAAGATCATATACTTCCATTTTGTGTCTCTTTCTCTGATGCTCGTCTTCTGGCAATTGGTACACTATAAGGACTTGTAAAAATTGGCTTGTGAGATTTCAACTGTGAAGTACACTGGTAACCTTTTACTCTTCCTGGCACATTACTAAAGACATCACTGTACTCCCAAAGTAAATATCTTAATTCCTGTTTCTGATGTTCACTGAGCCCACCAGCTTTTCCTACTTCAGTGTTAACAAGTTCTTCAAACGTTGCCTCATTCATTTCTATACCAAGAGTGTCATAGTTCACATGCCATCCTTCTTTCAAAAAATGAATGCTGTTAACTTTGTTGGTACTTTTGAAATCAGACTTAAGAAAATTGGTTACAACACTGCTTCCATCTGTTCTTGGAATACAGAGCTTCTCTCTCCCCCCCACCTCCCCCAAATCAAACCCTACACTGACTTTTCATATTCAATTTAACCCCAGTATAAAAATCCTCTGAAAGTGCTGCAATTATAAGATATCCCTGAGTAAACTGTACTCCTTTCTCCTTTAGTACTTAAGTGTCAGAGCCTGATTCCTCATTGTTTTACTATGCCTAACTGTAGCACCTCTGATTTTAACTCCAATCACTAGTAATTCAACACAATCACTTTCTCCCTTTATTTTCTTGCTTAAGACATCAGAAACTCCCAACATCTGTCTCCCTATGTTGATAAAGCACCTGTGTTCCCATCTTTACTTTAATGAAGGGACTACAAACTTCACCATAATCACTGTGGTTAACATTCTCATATAACAAATCATCTTCAGTTTCTTTGGAACTGTCACCTATGGTTTGTATCTTACTTATACTGGTCTTATCTGTATCACAACATTTTAGCACACTAATGGAAAGATCATTACTAGTACTATCCGCAACTAGAATGTCTCTTATCGAAGAAATTTCACTTGACTGACATTAATCGTCATTCATGTACTTACCCTTTTGTTGTTTACAGATATTATACTTAATTTTGTGCCACCAGTTTGGACACGAAGTTGAACATACATTGATTAACATTTTTCTAAAATTTTTATCATTCTGAACTACGTCACTATGTAACCAGGAGTTCATCACTCATCATCTCAGCAAAAATTTTATCATTACTCTCACAAATGAAGTATCTTCACCATTGGGACATAACATTTTACTAAAAATTAGACTCACGAACTCAGTAGCTTTAACACTTCCATTACAATTACTCATTTTCTCAACCATGTCTTCAGATATTTCTACAAACCATCATGAACATCATTCTCCTCCTTATCATTACATAACTCAACATCTTCCTTAAAATATAACAAATATTTCTCTTCCTCACTTTTCCCACAAGATCATCCTCCTCTTCACATTAACAGAGACAAACATCAGTATAAAAATCATTACTTTTCAAATCACTCTTAAACATAGCATCATTTTCATATCCATCTTCATGAGTCACTTTCACATAACACAGTGTGTGCATTTTACTTATTTGGCTACTCCACAAATTGACTGATCCTAAAATCATTAAATACTTCAGTTACCTGTTCTGATATGGTATTGTTTTCTGCCCATTCATAAAAATTTACTAAATTCATTTCTATACATATGTTTTTAGGCGTGGTCCGCCTTTAGCAAACCACAATTTTGTTTTGCTAAAAGCTGACCCCACCCAAAAACATATGTATTGTTAAAAACAAAATTGTTTTTTGCTAAAGGCGGACCCCACCCAAAAACATATGTATTGTTAAAGCAAACGCAGACAAAAGAGCTTTGACCTCAAGATGAAATTCATTTCTACTACTCTAGTTCAGTGTTATCATGAGTGTTGTCAATTCTGTCTTTTTGTTTTTGTGTGTGGCACTCATTCCTCTCTACCATAATGGTGCATGGTGGATAACACACTTCCTTAAAATAATTATTCATTACATCAGATGACTTTGTTTGTTGTGTATAATTAGGCTGGTTGGTCCATTTACTATTACGCTTCTCTGCTCCTAACTTGCAGACCGACAAGAGAGCCCTACCTAGATTTTTTTTTCCCTTCATGTACAACTGCACCTTGGTATTCTCTAGAATCTTGGTGATCTTGCCAATGTCTGTTTCTGTGTTTAAAATTATTGTTGTCATTCTGTTGCCAAACTGTTGTGTGATACCCATTCTGCTGATACTAACTGTTTTCACTATGACTAATGTGATTTTTCTCATGGGAAGTGGTTGTGCTGGTGATAGCCTTTGATTTCTTTTTTGTGATAAATTATTATTTTTCCCCAATTTTGATTCTCATTTTTTGTGTGCAAAATTGTGCTAACTATGGCTCTGTTTTGCTATTCTTTCCAAAGTGCTATCCAACTTGTCAACATATTTCAAAACTGTTCAGGTGCGTCGTTTGGTCCATCAAGAAGGACCTACTGAATTTCAGATGCTAATCTACATCTTAAAGCATCAATCATTATGAGTTCATGATAAAGTTTACTAATGTGTGTTAATTTTTGTGTTTGTTTCATGCAAAATTGTTTCATACACTCTCCCCTCCTTGTACCTTGCTCTATTCAAAAATCCACTTGTGATACATGTCTGCTCTGTTTCCGACCAGAATTTTTTTTTCGGAGCTTCATGACATGTCAGTACAAAAATTTTGGTTTCTCCATGACACTGCTTCACCCTCTAAAAACTTTTTAACAAACTCAATTTTCCTGCAGTATGTCATGTTTGGCACAAAATTGTCTTTCCAGTGCTGCATAAAACTACACTGTTGTGTTACACCACATCATACCAGTATTATTAATTGGGTTTCTATTGACAATGTCTGCACTGAGGTTTTCTGCTTTTTTTTAGCTAGGTCAGAAAAATTACTTTCTAAGTTGTTTAAATCATTTGTGCTAATTAGATGTTTAAGTTAAACATTTTTGTCTACTGATTTTATTTTCTCTTCTAGGCTATTTGTAATAATAACTAGCTTCACATTCATATTTTCCTCAACAATGTTAATATTTTCCCCTAGATTTTTCACTGACAGTACTGATTTTCAACTTCATCAAAGGCACTGTTATTTTTTTCTCCCTATCACAAGCAATTAGTCTGTTAATAGTTCAATTTTTTAGTAAGGCCTCTGGGTTGCCACAAGTTTCTCCGATTGAAATTCCCTGATTTACAGACAATTTTTAGCACCTTTGTAATAATATCAGCATCTTTTGTAATGAACTGTTTTTCGATGGAGATAGCAAGCCAAATAGTATACGCTTTTCATTTAGACTACTGATAGTATTTTATTTCAATAAAACAAAACACATTTGGCGAAAAAAATATGGATTTCCTTGGAGTTGCAAAACAGATTTGAAATACCTTCACTGATTTCAGAAATAACCTCAGAGAAAGTAGGCCTCTTGAAATAAGGGTATGTGGTGGGGAAGAATTGTGTAAACCAACATTGTAAGTAACTGCAATAAAATGTTGGTTCTACTACATTTATTATTGTCGGTTATTACCCACTGTGTTATATCTATTATTTTACAGGTATTTTGTGATTTTTAATTTGAGAAATCTATGAGTATATAGCATACAAACCATCAACAACTGACACAATTTTCTTCTTCTTATTGTCCGTACTTTCCAACATATAAACTACTTTTGAAGCACCAAAATCTACTAGAAGAAAGTGTCTATAAAATGTCACACTGTACAATGTACTTGGGAAGAGGCAGTCACAATTCCTGAAATCCATCACCCATGGCCTCTGGCGTGCTGATGAACACCACAGTCCTGGGTCCATGGATAAATCATGAAAATCTGCTGCTTTACGCCACACACAAACAGATCCGGCCTGCAGGGAGATCGGGGAGACTAGGTCCAATGGGCAGGGTCGGCACATTAGTGGGAAGCGAATGTCTTCAGATCAGCAAGCAGGTTCCATTACAGATTACTGCAGAATCAGCCTACGGTTTTGCCCTGTTGTGAAAATCCACTCATGTGACCAGCTATTCATGAGCCAAAGACAACATGTTGATGAAATGAGACCACAGTGATCAATCCATGCAACGGATAACTTGTTTAAATACTCTGAGAATCAATAATAATCAGGACAGGTAGCAACTCACCATAAAGATGATTGCTGAGGTGCACACAGGCATGTAGAAAAGACAATTAACACTCTCACAACTATATTTTCAGCCATAGCTCTTGTCAGAGAAGGAGATCACACACACACATCCACACAATCACTCAGACACAACTCATGCACACGTGACCGCCATCTCCGGCCGCTGCATATACGGTCTCTGAGAATCAGATCCAAACAAGAAGTGGCGGCAGCACTGACTGCAAGCTGAGGGGAGTGGTAGGAAGGAGAGAAGCAGTAGTAATGAGGGAGTAGGGAAGCGGAGCACATACTCAACTGCACCTAGCCAACGATGATGCATGACATCTCAGTAAATAAACCATTTCACCTACTGAGACAAGAACAAGATTTTTCCAGTGTTTTTTTTTTTCAAAATTCCCTGATGTGTTGAAATTCTCTGGTTGATTTGTCCTGTTCTGTGCCACTCTCGTAACAGTAACACATTCTTCCTCTTTTTCTCTTTCTTTCCTCTTGTGGCTTCTTTACAGTCCCCTCCATTCCACACAGTGGAAATCTGTGCCTCCTGACCTCCTTAGCTACATATGGTGCTCAAAATCTCCTTTGTGTTTGGGGCTTCATAAGTTCCCATGCAATAATGGTTAGGAAACCAGTTCTCTTCAGTGCTTTATTTTCATTTTAATTGTATTAAATTCTGAAAAGTAAATAACTTCCACATTGAAATTGAAATGGAAATTGTAACACCAGCGGTTGCAAATGTGATAATTCTCAACTACAGCCCACAAAGTGGAGAAACTTATTTTTGTGCTTGCTAACAATAGCCATATTGAAAGACCAGGGGTGAAAAACTGACCTTTAAAGTGTAACATGAAGCTATACAAATTCACTTATGTGGACAACCTGTACAGGCAACAGCATAACAAAAAGAAAGTTGATGCATGACATATGCCACCCACATGACTACTCAAGGATTAAAGAAATTTTTTGCTTGGCTTGTTATGATGTTAAGTCAAATGTTATTGTTTACTAAAGGTAATTGATATATGTTGACTATGAGTTTTCAAACTAAGAAGTTAGTTCTCTGTCTGTGTTATTGTTTTTTCAGGGTTTTGCTTTTGAAGTTTTCTGATTTTTTTGTTTTTATGTAAAGGACTCAATGTCACCCCATAAAATGAATTCTGGGAAATGCTTCAGACATTTGGAATTTTTACTAATGCAATTTTTTCAAAAAGTCTTTTGTATGTGACCCATGTTTCCATATAGCTATTTTGAGCATTCAACTGCATTTACTGGTACTGTATTATACAAGACATTTCAGAACGTAAGTGCACTGGGTTTTTATATTTTTTAGAAAAAATGTATTTAAAAAATTACAGTGTTGTTGATACATTTGTTGATTATATTTCCACATAATTGCTATCCTGTTCATTGCATGTGGTGAGTCATGGCACAAGCTTTTTTATGGTCTCGTCAAAGAACTCTCCCACCAGCTCTTTCCACCACTTCAGAACTTGTTTCTGCATTTGCTTGGTGGCTGAAAATTTAATTTCACTCATACGCCTTCAGCAAGGTGAAAAGATGATAAACTGAAGGTGCCAAGTCAGGGTAATATGGGGGGGGGATTCAAATCAATCAACCAAATGAGTCCAAGAGCACCTTGGTGACTAAGCCTGTGTGAGGACAGGCACTGTCGTGCAACAAGCACACTCCTCTCATCAGCATTTCCCCTCCTTTTGTTTTGGATGCCCCCTTTTTTTGGTCTCACAATTGTATCTCAGACGATTACAAAAATAATTCATAGACTAGGAAGCAAGAGACAGGTCAGGGCAGCTAGGCACACTACAGGATATCAACAGACAGTGCTGTGATTGAATAATCAAACACATTTAATTGTCTCTTGAGAAGCAGTCATTTAGAACGTAACAAACATTTCTAATCACTGAATAAAGTTTATTGTCAACACAACAGCAAACTGTCTTTCTAGCTGCTCTGGTTCTTGCAGACCTAAGTAATGATAATGTCAGTGGCCACTGTCCCGGGAAGCTGAGCTGTCAAATTGAGATGACAATCTGCACTGAAGAACTGCCCCTGAGTGCTGTCTTCAGCGTCCTTTACACTAGTGCCAGAGATGACACTGATGTCGTGTAATCTTACTGCAGAAGGGACGTGTGGCACCTGCCACACTGGTGCCACCCATTGGGGTCCACAGATACTGATGTTTGCACTGGCAGGTTTTGATGGTCAGCACATGAGTGGAGTCTTACAATGACACAACATCAAAACCACTGTGCAGTGATGGCCTCTGCCTGAGGCAGAAATCCAACCCAAATGACGTATTTCCAGTTCCAAAGCTCTGAGACCATGAGTTTTTTTTTGCCCGAAATTGTGGTTTTGAATTTTTTGGGACGCGGGAATTGGTGTGATGCCACTATAACAAATGTCTTTTTGTCTCGTGTGTAGTGAGCTGCCCACACTTCATGTCCAGTTACAGTAGAGCTCTGAAAAACCTCACCTTCCAATTCAAGTTGCTCAAGAAACTCACTGGCATTATTGATGCAATTTTTCTTGTGCTGCTCTGTCGGCTGTTTTTGGACCCATCTTGCACAGAGTTTTTGATGTGTGTCTCACATGGGAGAATTCTCGCTGTAAAAGATTTTGCTTCGTGAAAAAGTTGCAGCAAGTGTTATTCATTGTGCAAGTAGGAAGTTGATCACAGTATGTAGCTTGCACTTGGTAAGATTTCTTACCGACTTGTTTCATGCAACTGGACACTACAACATGAGTTTATGTGCTACTGTGTTCCTGTGATGCTCACTCTGGACACTGGGTCTTCCTCTACCACTCAGTTTTGCCAACTCTGAAAAAAAGAAAATAATGCAGCTTGTAAAGGTCACAGTACACTTACTCTTTGAACATGCCTCATATGTTTGGAATATTCATCTCAGCTACCTATGTTTGTGATGTTTGTATTTGCATTCCATTATTGATTTCAGAGTTATATAATTCCATCCTAAGATGTCCATATGGCTGTCCAAATGAAATGAATACAGAGTTCATAGAGAATTTCAAATAGCATATACAGTGTGTAGCACACCTACTATGCAATCCAGCTTTAGTATCAGATGATTAGAGGACCCTGGCAACAGTTATGCTGAAGTCGAGATACGTACATTTGTCAGATATGATATCAGTAATGAGAACCTGTATTTACTGTTTGAAAGAAGATTGTTTTTCAAAGTTGCTAGTTAGCAGAAATTTCAAGACTCATAAAATGTCAGCCTAATATTTGTCTGTTACACATGTGTGTGTGTGTGTGTGTGTGCCTTGACAGTTGTTGTTACTGTGTTCTTCACTCTCCTGCTTATAAAGTTGGCTTGCCGAGTGTGTCTTTATTTCTATGCTATTTGAGTTGCTCTATGTATTAGATGGTCGAGTGAGTTGGACAACCTTATGAATATATAGAATGGAATTACATAATTCCAAACTTGATAACATAATGTAATTATAGGAATGCAGCATTATTATTGCAGTTGGATAAGAATGGGGGAAATGAGGTCACTGTTGGTGTGGCCCAAATATGGAACCATTCTGACATTCACTTGAAGTGCTTTAGGGGAAAGTCTAAATTAAGATATTGGACAGAGATTTGAACACTGTTTAAGAATACAAGTTCATTGTCATAACCACAGTGCCTTCTGCCAAGTCAAATCTTTACTGGTTACAAGAGTGTTGATGCAAAATTTGGAGAATAGGCTATACCTGTAATTTCTTTCAGTGCACCTCGCTATGCACATTCTTAGTTGGAATTCTTCCCAAGCTTTTGATATATTGAAATTATTTTAATATTCTTCATATTTCTTGTATCTGCTGCAGCCTACATCCTTTTTAAACATTTGTACTGTATTCGTCTCTTGGTCTCCCTCCAATACTGAAGTGGTGATCCTCGATGCCTCAGAATGCGTCCCATTGACCTCTCTCTTCTTTTAGTCAACTTGTGCCACAAATTTCTTCACTGAAATTCTATTCAGTCCCTGCTCATACTTCCTCGTGGGTTACGCGATCTACCCAACTAGTCTTCAGCCTTCTTCTGTAGCACCACATTTCAAAAGCTTCTATTCTCTTATTTATTGTACACATTTTACTTCCATACAAGGCTACGCTTTGGAAAAACACCTTCAAAAAATACTTCCAAACATACATATCTGTATTTGATCTACAAAGGTTTCTCTTCTTCACAAATCTTTTTCTTGCCATTGCCAGTCTACATTTTATATCCTCTCTGCTTTGGCTGTCATCAGTTATTTTACTGCCAACATAGCAGAATGCATATACTACCTTTAGTGTCTCATTTCCTAATCAAATTTGTTAGTGGGGAATGTTGTTATAGATAAGTAATTTAGCTCCTGTAGTTGGCTGTTGATTTGAAAATTTTTGTTGCAGACAATTCATGTGAATCAGCAGAAATTCATACTGCTTTGCTATCCTGCTTATTGTGCCACTTCTTGGTTGGTATTCGTCTAGCTGAGCATACAGTAATAAATTCTGTTCGTAAACGCTTTTGCGAAGCTCTGGAGGAGATGGCTGATGTGTTGGGACAGTTTGGCTCAGCTGTTGTTCAAATCCAACATGTAAGTCTTTTATATGGTTTTAATGTTATTATGTTTTTTTAATCATATTAATGTTGGCAACTATACCTTGAATATGTGGTTTCCCAAGGCATCTTCAGAAAGTTGGAAATCCTTACACTGCCTTGCCTCTACATTCTTGAGACTCTAAAATTCTTCAGAAAACACATAGTGCCAACTGACCCCAGAGTCATAAAAAATAATGAAATACATGAACACAACACCAGGAAAAACGCAAACCTGCATGTTATATGTACAAACACTCAACTGTGTAAAAAGGGAGTTTTCCACATTGGCCTCCAACTGTTCAACAATCTTCCCACTAGTATTAAGTCCATCGAATACAACATAAAATTTAGCAAAGCCGTGAAGTCATATTTGTTGTGTCACTGTTTTTACTCTGTAAATGAATACTTAGAACAGTAATCTTGCTGTTTGTGTTAAATTGAAAACATTGAGCAATATAATACATTAGGATACTATAGGATTACGTTAATATATGTTAAAAATGTTAAATGATATTTTCCGACATCTGCAACACACTGTGTACCGTCAGATCACATGGAATAAATAAATAAATAAAGTATTGGGTCTGCTGTAAGTCTCAATTTTAAAAAGACAACATATTCTGTTCTGCATATCTAGATGTACTACCATAGTAATAAATGTAACACATGATGAGCAAATAATAGATAGGATTGAAGCATCAAATTTTTAGATGTCCGTTTTGATGATAATTTAGCCTGTAAAAAACACACGTTAGAACTCTTAAAAAGCTTGGTTCAGACACATGTGCTCTTAGAATTGTTGTAAACCTTGTGGAAAGAAAAATAAGTAAGTTGACATATTCTGAATATTTTCATACAGTAATGTCATATGGAATAATAGTCTGGGGGTAACCTGTCTTTAAGAAAGAAGGTCTTCGTCGTTCAAAAACATGCTATAACAATATAATGTGGTGCTCATCCATGATCATTTTCTAGATATCTTTTTAAAGAGTTTGTCATTCTCACTACTGCTTCACAATATATTTATCCCCTCATGAAGTTTGTTGTAAATATTGTATTGCAGCTTCTTACATGTTCCACCTCCAAACCTATAATTACTAATTGAAATTAATTATTTCAGTTCTATCTCTGCTGATTTTTCAGGACATGTACTTCATTCTTTGTAACAGCACACTGAGCAAACAAGGTGAAAGTTCAAACATGTTGATTGATCAAAATAATTGGTACTTAGTTGGTAAAATTGTTTCTCATATTTCACGTATAGGGGTCTTCTTTTTCCTTTCATGTAGAATATTGACAAAATGTTTGGATTTGCAGGAGTTCACAGATTTAATCTTGTTTTATCCATTCTAGTCAATACACTGGACATGTTTCAGTTTTCAGTTTGTTGATATATTTTTGAAATCTTTTCACAAATTATAAATAACACTATTGCATTGTGGTTCAAAAATATAAAAAGATACTTTTGAAAATTGTTATTTAGACATAATAGGCAACACTCGCTTAACTTGGACCACATGCAGCCATACACCACTTCTCTCCACAAACTACTCCCCAGCAACCAACTCAGTTTACCCAGTTATAGTCCATAGATCATTAAATACAAAGATAAATTATTAAATTTCTCCATGTCTGCATACCTCTCTGACTTTTACATTCATCAAAATAATCAAGACTGGTTTTTTTATAAGAAATATTTACACAGTTATAGTCCATAGATCGTTAAATACAAAGATAAATTATTAAATTTCTCCATGTCTGCATACCTCTCTGACTTTTACATTCATCAAAATAATCAAGACTGGTTTTTTTATAAGAAATATTTACAAAGTTAATGACAATTAAAAAAGGGTATTGCAAAATGTGTTATAAAACATATTGTATTGGAAATTACACTAGATGTATAGAACATGACATAGACCAGTTTCATTAAAACCCACCAATCAAAATGTGAGTATGAGAATGATAACAGGTTGATGAAAACATAAAGAGAACAGTTCTGAATTCAGTTTTATGCTTTATACAGTGCAAATTAGTATGTAACAATATTGTCGCAGAAGAAGCTGAGTAGCACCATGGTGGTGTGGTTATGATACTTAAGTGTTGCATGGAGGCTCATGAGTTCAAAACTCACCTGGACTGTACAATTTTAATTTCTATATTTGGTTTGAGTACATTCTAGAAGTATCCACAAATGTCAAGAATCATTGTACTGGAATGTTCTATATATATATATATATATATATATATATATATATATATATATATATATATATATATATATATATATATATAAAACAAAGATGATGTGACTTACCAAATGAAAGTGCTAGCAGGTCGAAAGACCGAAAGACACACAAACAAACACAAACATACACACAAAATTCAAGCTTTCGCAACAAACTGTTGCCTCATCAGGAAAGAGGGAAGGAGAGGGAAAGACGAAAGGATGTGGGTTTTAAGGGAGAGGGTAAGGAGTCATTCCAATCCCGGGAGCGGAAAGACTTACCTTAGGGGGAAAAAAGGACGGGTATACACTCGCACACACACACGTATCCATCCACTTTGTGTTCTGGCCGGAGGCAGTTTGCTCTGCACTCTTGTATGTGCAGATGCTGAATAAACCTTCATCAAGTGAAGTTAGTGTTCGTCATTCCTCTAATTACATCTTCTTCTATGTGACATTATTCTGGTGGAGACGCTGGTATTGGACCTTGTGATAGCGCACATTATCGACGACACACCAGGCCACGACAGAGCCACCATTTACGTGGCGAGAAACCCGAGTTCAAGCCATATCACAGGCTACGGGAGACAGAAAAAGAAGAAGGCATTACGATGACAGCAACAGTGTGCCACCACATGAGACATCCTTCCGGGTTCTCTGGTGTTGATGGCCAAGATCCAAACAAGTGGCCAAAGGTATATGAGCGTATAGCCAAATTTAACAAATGGGATGACACCATGTGTTTGGCTAACGTATTTTTCTATTTGAAGGTCACTGTCAAGCAATGGTATGAGAACAATGAAGAGAAGTTCACAAGCTGGGAAGTATTCCAGGCGAAACTGTGCAAGTATTTCGGCGACACACAACAACAGAAATGCAAGACTGAAGATAAATTAAAGTGCAGGCCACAGCATCCAGGAGAAACTACTGCATCCTACATTCAAGACGTCTTTGAGCTGTGTAAAATAGTGGATCCTAGAATGAAGGAGGAGGATAAGGTTGCACATCTCATGAAGGGTGTTGCTGAGGACATGTATCAAGCCCTACTCCTGAAGGAGGTTTCGACAGCAGACCACTTCATAAAATGGTGCCAGTATATCGAGACAATGCATCAAAAAAGAATTACACCCAAGAAGTTTGAATGACTTACAGACGTCGTATTGATGTCAGGAAGCAACTGATTTCACAAGTGTTCTTCATCATATAGAGAGAGAGGAAGTTCAGAAGGCACTTGAATTGCACGGTGAACAAAAAACCAAGACACTTCAAGAGGTCATAAGGGAGGAAGTGGAACAGACATTGAACCCAATGTCTCTTCCTTCATTTCCCTTTAAATGGTGAAAAAGTTGAGACCCAGGTGGAGTTAATGTTCCTACAATGCCACCTGAGGAATCTGTTTGGGCACCAAGGAAGACTGACATCCGAAGGTCCCATTATAACCAACCAGAATGTTTCCACTGTGGACGACCAGGACTTGTGGTGTGCTATTGTTGAGAAAGGCGGCGGATATTTGATGACGCCAATGCCAAAAGACAGCAGACCGATCTTAGCCGACGCCAACTCCGGGACGACGAAGATGAACAAGAAGATGTGGGTGCGGGATGATGTAGGTCACTATCGACGCAAGCTAGCCACTGGAGAGGACACTCTCCAACACACTGTTCAAGGTCCCCATAGCTGTTTAGAAGCTCTGGCCGATCACCTAGCTGCTGCAACCTGGAAAACTAAAGGGTGCGACCTTCCTTGGAGTTGAGGCTGCCGAAGAGAAAAATCCTCCGCCGTCGATCACCACAAAAATGATAGGAAACTACATTGATATCCTCATGGATGGCCGACCAGCCCAAGCTCATGTGGACTTTGGAGCATCATATTCAGTCATTTTGGAGAAGTACCGTCGCCAGTTGCAGAAAACTGTATTCGTCGACAACAAAACATCTCTGCTGAAGGTGGCTAATGGGAAATATGTAAAACCTACAGGAAGATGTACCGTTCATGTGGGTATAAGTGGCAATACACAGTCCTTAGAATTCATCATCTTACAAGAGTGTAGTTGTGACGTCATTCTCAGATGGGACTTCCTGATAGCTTCTCAGACAATTACAGGATGTGGTCGCTCAAAGATTCTGCTAGACGAGATGAGATACTGTGGACAGGAAGATGCACATCTGAGTGTGTGGAGACTGTGTGCTGGATGAAGTGATCATTCCTGCAGTCAGTACTAGAAAGGTAACTGTCACGTGTCATGCCTTGCATCAACCAGTGGATCTTGTAGTGGAATGTAAGAGAAGCATACAACTGAAGAATAACTTGGTCATCCCAGCCTCTGTCGCCTCATTTAAGAATGGATTCAGTGAATTATGGATAGCTATCTGTCGCTGAGAACCGCCGCTGAGAACCGCAGATCCTTCCAAGACGCATATGCATAGCAAGTGCTGAGCAGGTCATTGAAGAACAGTTGAGCTTCATATAAACCACCCACACCGAGTCTGTGGGCGAAATTAGTGCTACCACTATGAGACAAGATCTTCTAGCTCGACTATCACCAGTTCTCACTAAGGAACAACAGAAGAAGCTACTTGCCATTCTTCCAAGAGTTCTCTGAATGATTCAATCCACAGGTGAAGCACAAATTAGACAAATCGATGATGAAGCACTGGATTAGCACTGGAGACCATCAACCTATAGGTCAGAGAGCATACTGTGTGTCATCAACAGAACATTGAATAATTAGTGACGGGGTAGAGAAAATGAATACAGGAAGCTTAATAAGATAACTGAAAAGGACGTTAAACCTCACCCTCTTCCACAAATTGACGATACACTATATTGTCTGAAGGGGGCTAAGTTTTTCTCAACCATGGACATGTACTCGGTACTGGCAAATCGAAGTAGATGAGGCTGATCATGAGAAAACTGCATTCATCACTCCTGATGAGTTTAAGGTAATGCCGTTTGGTTTGTGTAATGCACCAGCAACTTTTGAACAGATGATTGATAATCTTTTACTTCATCTGAAGTGGACGATGTGTCTTTGTTATTTAGATGACATTATAGTGTTCTCAGAGACATTTGATGAACATATAAAAAGACTGAGGGCCATTCTTAAGTGTCTCCAACAAGGTGGGCTGAAACTTAGTCCAAGAAAGTCTCTCTTTGGAGCAAAAGAAATCAAAATATTTTGACACCTTGTGTCAAACGAAGATGTGCGGCAAGACCCAGAAAAGGTGAGATCTATAACGGAATTTGCTATTCCTAAAAGTATTAAAGATGTGAGAAGCTTCCTCGTTTTATGTCCTTAATACTGTCGTTTTGTCAAAGTCTTTTGTATCAAAGCCAGGCCACTCCAAGAGTTGTTAAAAGTCAATACTAAATTTATCTGGGGTGGTGCTCAACAAGAGTCTTTCAATGTGCTGCAAAAAGCTCTCACAGCTGACCCTGTACTTGGTCTGTATGATGAGAGAGCACCTACAGAACTACACACAGATGCCAGTGGTTATGGGATCGGTGCTTTTCTGGTGCAAATTTTGGATGGAAAAGAGAAGGTTACAGCCTAAGCTTCTAGGACACTTACAAAAGCCGAGAGAAACTACTCGACTACAGAAATTGTATGTCTTGCTGTTATCTGGGCCATGTGCAAATTTCGACAGTGTCTCTACGGAAGGCCATTCACAGTTGTTACAGACCATCATTCACGTTGTAGGCTGACAGGTCTTAAGGATCCAACTGGACGACTCGCCAGGTGGGCACTACATCTTCAATAGTATGACTTTACCATAGTGTACAAGATGCCGACTGTCTCTCCAGAAACCCTGTGCAAGACCATCAAGACTTTGATGAAGATTGTGATTGTCTCGCTGCACTCCAGGCTCTCTCTGCTGAGCAGAAGAAGGATGCCAAGATATCTCAAATTATGGTTGCCTTAAATCACTCAGAGGACGTGAAAGGACAATTTAAGGTAGTTAATGGAATACTTTGCAAGAAAAACTTTGAACCGTTTGCAAAGAGGTGGCTACCAGTGATTCCTAAACATATGTGCTTAGATGTTCTACAGAAATTCCATGACACACCTGAGGCTGGACATTTAGGATTTATTAAGACCTACGATAGAATCCACAAGAGATTTTTCTGGCCAATTTATTTACATCTACATCTACATCCATACTCCGCAAGCCACCTGACGGTGTGTGGCGGAGGGTACCCCGAGTACCTCTATCGGTTCTCCCTTCTATTCCCGTCTCATATTGTTCGTGGAAAGAAGGATTCTGTGTGGGCTCTAATCTCTCTGATTTTATCCTCATGGTCTCTTCGCGAGATATATACAGGAGGGAGCAATATACTGCTTGACTCTTCGGTGAAGGTATGTTCTCGAAACTTTAACAAAAGCCTGTACCGAGCTACTGAGCGTCTCTGCTGCAGAGTTTTCCACTGGAGTTTATCTATCATCTCCGTAACGCTTTTGCGATTAGTAAATGATCCTGTAACGAAGCGCGCTGCTCTCCGTTGGATCTTCTCTACCTCTTTTATCAACCCTATCTGGTATGGATCCCACACTGGTGAGCAGTATTCAAGCAATGGGCGAACAAGTCTACTGTAACCTACTTCCTTTGTTTTCGGATTGCGTTTCCTTAGGATTCTTCCAATGAACCTCAGGCTGGCATCTGCTTTACCGACGATCAACTTTATATGATCATTCCATTTTAAATCACTCCTACTGCCTACTCCCAGATAATTTACGGAATTTACTGCTTCCAGTTGCTGACCTGCTATTTTGTAGCTAAATGATAAGGGATCTATCTTTCTATGTATTCGCAGCACATTACACTTGTCTACATTGAGATTCAATTGCCATTCCCTGCACCATGCGTCAATTCGCTGTAGATCCTCCTGCATTTCAGTACAATTTTCCATTGTTACAACCTCTCGATACACCACAGCATCATCTGCAAAAAGCCTCAGTGGACTTCCGATGTCATCCACCAGGTCATTTATGTATATTGTGAACAGCAACGGTCCCATGACACTCTCCTGTGGCACACCTGAAATCACTCTTACTTCGGAAGACTTCTCTCCATTGAGAATGACATGCTGCGTTCTGTTATCTAGGAACTCCTCAATCCAATCACACAATTGGTCTGATAGTCCATATGCTCTTACTTTGTTCATTAAACGACTGTGGGGAACTGTATCGAACGCCTTGCGGAAGTCAAGAAACACGGCATCTACCTGTGAACCCTTGTCTATGGTCCTCTGAGTCTCGTGGGCGAATAGCACGAGCTGGGTTTCACCTGACCATCTTTTTCGAAACCCATGCTGATTCCTAGAGTGTAGATTTCTAGTCTTCAGGAAAGTCATTATACTCGAACATAATACGTGTTCCAAAATTCTACAACTGATCGACGTTAGAGATATAGTTCTATAGTTCTGCACATCTGTTCGACGTCCATTCTTGAAAACGGGGATGACCTGTGCCCTTTTCCAATCCTTTGGAACGCTACGCTCTTCTAGAGACCTACAGTACACCGCTGCAAGAAGGGGGGCAAGTTCCTTCACGTACTCTATGTAAAATAGAACTGGTATCCCATCAGGTCCAGCGGCCTTTCCTCTTTTGAGCGATTTTAATTGTTTCTCCATCCCTCTGTTGTCTATTTCAATATCTACCATTTTGTCATCTGTGCGACAATCTAGAGAAGGATCTACAGTGCAGTCTTCCTCTGTGAAACAGCTTTGGAAAAAGACATTTTGTATTTCAGCCTTTAGTCTGTCATCCTCTGTTTCAGTACCATTTTGGTCACAGAGTGTCTGGACATTTTGTTTTGATCCACCTACCGCTTTGACATAAGACCAGAATTTCTTACGATTTTCTGCCAAGTCAGTACATAGAACTTTACTTTCGAATTCATTGAACACCTCTCGCATAGCCCTCCTCACACTACATTTCGCTTCGCGTAATTTTTGTTTGTCTGCAAGGGTTTGGCTATGTTTATGTTTGCTGTGAAGTTCCCTTTGCTTCCGCAGCATTTTACCGGAAATGAGTGTACTCTGTGACAGTCATATATACCCATTTTATCTGTAACAGGGAAAGGTATACGAACTCGTATTCTGGCATTATTTGTGTCCACTAGTACTGTAGCTAAGTGGTAATACTGCGGTAAATGTTTCTTATTTGCAGGAAATATTAACTTTAGTGATTCTGGCAATTGTTTTTCATCATACAATGAAGGCTTTCACGACCGGATGGTACTGTTGTTGATAATTCTTCCGGGTTATATGGCATTGGTCCATGGAATTTTTCTATTCCTAACGTTTCGTCCAATACTACGTTGGACATCTTCAGAGGTATGGCTGGTCCTGCTCAGTCCAGTCGGCAGGACTCAGCAGAACCAGCCATACCTCTGAAGATGTCCAACGTAGTATTGGACGAATCGTTAGGAATAGAAAAATTCCATGGACCACGGCCATATAACCCGGAAGAATTATCAACAACAATTGTTTTTCAATTTTAACTAATAATTAGATGAATGTAACTGGCAATAGTAACATGGGTGACAAATGTCCCTGTACTGCATAGTGGATGGCTTCCTTTAATTCCTCTGCTGCTAGCCATGCATCTATCACTTGATCAGTTGAGTAGCCTAAGCGATCTTCCTACTGCAAGTTTCTTATCCACAATATCGAGCTTTGTTTGTATGACTTTTAAGTCTTCATTCAGCGTAGCAGTAGTAGCTAGAAGATAATCATTTAATTCTTGGGTGAGGTTCCTGATGACCTTGGTATTAGTAAAAACTGTTTGCTCCAATCCGTTTTATCTTGTTCTGTGCCATTCTATAGTGCCTTTATTTAATTCCACTGTACTCTCTATGTTCTGTAAGGAATTATTTAACTGATTAATATCTTTGTTATCCGCTGTACCGAACGTGGTCTTTAGTAGTTTACCTCCTGCGTCCACCCATCCATGTTTAGCTCGTTTAACGGTCTGCGGAAGTATATCTTGTAACTGACACAACTGTCCTCTCAACTGTTCGTATGAGTAGTGTAATATTTTAAATTCACCGGCTATTTGCTCAAATATCTCTGGTGAACTTGCCCTTTCATATAGTGTATCAAATTCTAATTCAAGGTTCTTAAGTTCATTACGTAAGGCCCATAAATTATACTGTAATGAAATAGTCCACTTGTGATTGATCAGAATTACAGTACCCTGTTTTACAAAAATTATACCACTCATCAACTGGTTGATCTGTAGTCTGTTGTTCGTGTTAGTCAATAATGCAATTATGATAAGCAGTACAGTTACAATCTAGTTGTGCATCATGCTGGAGGCATTACCTGAAAAAAGCAAACAACATGGTTATGGACCTACCAACTTAGTAAAAACAAAAACAAAGAAAAGAAGGAATACATTGTTAACTACAAGATCTACATGTTTCTACGTTCAACTTTTTTTCTTAAAAAATAAACCATTATCATTTATTAATTATTTACATTTGTATACTATCCTATTTACATTTGTATACTATCCACAGTCTACTATGATTCAACTAGGACATTCGCACCCTTGGTCGAAGATTGTATGGTGCCATGTCTGTATGTTGTGCTGGTGTGGCCACCCTTTTTCTTTTTCGGGCACTTCCTCCACCCTTCGGAAAAGCAGACACTATTGTTGAAGGAGTTACATCAGGAGTGCCCTTAAAAGGTTTTAAACGACTTGCATGGACAATAGTAGTTCGGGTAGGCAGTTGCAGTTTAACGTTGACTGGTGATGTGATCTCAATAATTTGATAAGGACCTCTGTAGTTTGTTACAAATTTCTTCGTTTTTCCTTTTGCAATGTATGGGGTTGACAGCATTACCCACTGACTGATTTTGAAATTTGGATATTTAGCTTGGGCATTACCTAATCTTTCCTGTCATTCCAAAGCCTTTGCATTAGATTTTTGAACCTTTTTCCATACATCCTTCATCATTCAACAGAAATCTTTTACTGTTTCTCCAACTTTTCCGTTTTTCTGCCTGATTACATCAAAAGAGGACGGCATTTTTCTCCAATAGACCACTTCATAAGGTGACATGCCAGTTGCTTCATGCGTTTTGGCGTTGTATACCGACACGATTATTGGTAAATATGTATCCCAATCAGAATGTTGTTCGTTAATATAATAACTAAGCATCTTGCCAATTGTCCGATGAACTCTTTCTGTGCGTCTGTTGTACTGAGGGTGTAACGGAGTTGTGCGTAATTTACGTATCTGTAGTAAGTGGCATAGCTGTTTCATTAATTCAGACATAAAATTAGATCCCTGATCTGTGATAATGGCTTTAGGTACGCCAAATTTAAGTATCCAGTTGTTCACTAAAGCTTGGGCAACTGTATTTTCTTGCTGATCTGAGAGACTCACCATAGCTAAATAGCGTGAAAAGTGATCTATAATTGTAAGAACATACTTATTACCAGCAGGTGTTTTATGGAATGGTCCGTAAATATCTAATCCACAGATCTGAAATGGGCATGAAGCCTCGGGGAGCCTCTGTAAGGGTATTTTTAAACGAGAAAGTTCAGCTCGTTGTGTGCACGCAATGCAATTACGAACATACTGCGCAACATCCTGCTTTCTGGTTTGCCACCAAAATCACTCTGCTAAGCATCTTTCGGTTGTCCGCTGTCCACCGTGTTCTGCAAGGATATGATCGTGGGCCTCTGCCATTATTTCTTGTCTAAGGTGTTGGGGAACAACAATTCGTGGTCCAAGTTTTGTTTTATGGCATAATACACCATGTTCAAAGCAAAATTGTTTTTGAGTTGCGTATTTTTTGCATTCTGTATCCTCATCTTGTGCCTTTCTCCAGTCCTCAGTATCTCGGCCTGTTTCTTCCAAAAGTGCTATTTTCCGACTTAGGCAATCTGCATTTGTGTGTTTTATGCCTGGTTTATGGATAACTTCGAAATCCATTTTGGAAAGACATAGGGCCCAATGGGTGAGACGACTAGATGGATCCTTTAACCCAAGCAACCATTTTAAAGCTATGTAGTCTGTAATAACCTTGAATTTCCTACCATACAAGTAGCATTTAAGGTATTTGATGCCATAAATAACACTTAACAATTCTTTCTCCATTGTGGAATAATTTCTTTCTGCCGTTGTTAGTTGTCTCGAAGCATAGGCTATGGGGTGTTCCGCGCCATTAATATTCTGACTCAAAACAACTCCTACTGAATGACCTATTGCCTCACAGGATAAAATAAATTCTTTATTATAATCTGGGTAGGCTAATACTAGACTGTGTGTTAACTTATCTGTAAGGGTTTGAATTGCTGTTTCACAATCTTCAGATCAATGAAATTTTGCATTGTTTTTCAATAATTGGGTTAAGGGTCGGGCAATTTCAGCAAAATTTTGAACATATTTTCGCTAACACAATGCGAGACCAATGAAACTTTGTACTTCCTTAATGTGTTGTGGTGTTGGGAAGTCCTTAACTGCCGAAATTAATCGAGGATCTGTTTTAATACCTTTTTCACTAATGACATGCCCTGGGTATGTAACCTTTGTCAATGCAAAACTACATTTTTCCATATTTAATGTTAATTTAGCTTTTCTAAGTCTCTGAGAAACGTTACGCAGACGCACAGCATGTTCATTAATGTCTTTGGAGAATGCAATAATATCGTCTAGATATACACAACATTGCTGAGTTTTGAGTCCTCGCAATACTCCATCGAGTAGTCTTTGAAAAGTTGCTGGTGCGTTTCTCAGACCGAAAGGCATTCTTTTAAATTGCCAGTGGCCTCCAGGGGTAGAAATGCTGTTTTATGCCTATCTTCAGGTGCAACTTCCAATTGATGATATCCGCTATGTAAATTGATTGTTGAAAAGTATTTACTGTTACCCAAACTGTCAATGATATCTGTAATGTTTGGAAGAGGATAAACGTATGAGATAGTTTGTTTGTTAAGGTGTCTGTAGTCACAACAAAATCTATATCGTTTCATACCGTCGGGGGACTTCTTTGGAATAATTACAATATTTGAATTATAAAGCAAATCAGAATATTCTATAATTCCATCTTTTAGATGCTGTTCTAAAAATTCATCCAGTACTGGCTGTAAGTGATGCGGAACTCTGTAAGGCTTCCTATAAACTGGAGGGCTATTTCCTGTTGGGACCCTATGCTGTGTGATTTCTGTTGCTGGCAGTGGACCTTCTGCATTAAATAAATCTTGGAACTCAACTAAAACTGCTTCTATCGTATCTCTATCATTTCCTTTCAAATGCTCAATCTTCTGGCGTAATGCAATTTTATAGGTGTCTGGTTTCTGACCATCAGTAATATCTGACCAAATGAAACCTTCTTCTTAAAAATTACTGACTGTAGCTACTAATATTCCCTTATGCAACTCTTTGTCCTCCACTCCAACCCGGCCACGGTGGCCTAGCGGTTCTAGGTGCTTCAGTCCGGAACCACGCAATTGCTACGGTCGCAGGTTTGAATCCTGCCTTGGGCACGGATGTGTTTGATGTCCTTAGGTTAGTTAGGTTTAAGTAGTTCTAAGTTCTAGGGGACTGATGACCTCAGATGTTAAGTCCCATAGTGCACAGAGCCATTTGATTTTGAATCCACTCCGAAATTGTCAATATGTACTAGTACTTTTCTTTCTCCCTCAACGTCTTGAACCCGTACAACACTTCTACTTACAAAACAATGTAATACATCTAATTCCTCATTTTCCTCTAATGACTCTATTAGACACATTGTATCTGTAGGTACTTCGGGGTCAATGGTCATCCAGAAAAGTTTTCCTGAGCCAAATGGTATCTTATCCCCCGAATCAACCTTCAAGGACATTGCACGCAGTGTAGTTGATTTCGCCTTCCGGTTGGGGAAATCTTGCGGCCGTGGGCCCTTTGCAGCGGTGTCACCTAGCTGAAACATTATTCCGCAAAGTTCTACAGTTTGCTGTCTGAGGTCGATTTTAGCGTGATGTTTATTCAGGAAATCCAGCCCTAGGATCGCGCCGTACCCATCAGTTACCTTTGTTACCACTTCTACATCTTCTTGAAATTTTACACAGTGAATATAGAAAATCAATGATGTACATCCTAATGACTTCACTGTACCTCCTCCTACCCCACTCAATCTATACCTTGGAGGGTCATATTTCTTTTCTCCATTGCATTCATTACTCACTATTGATACGTTTGTGCCTGTCTCCACCAGTATCCTTGCCTCTTTATCCTGTATGCTAGCAAATAATCAGCATTCTGCCTTCAAATTCGCCTTAATGGCATGAAATTTTATTGGGAATGCCTGGCGGTGGCTCCGACATTCCCATTTGAGTTTAACTGATTTCTATTTCCAAAAACTTTCTTAGACCTGCATTCCTTAAATGTGTGACCTATTCTTTGACAATTAGTGCATTGAGGTTGTCTGCAGTTTTTTGCTATATGTCCCTGTTGATCGCACCTAAAACATCATACTCCTGCTGAAAATACATTTCACTTCTCCTTGTATCTGGTGGCAATGTTTATTTCTTCGAAAGCCGTCGCCACAGATACAGCTTCCCCTAAATTTTTAGGAAACTCTGCCCTGACACGACAGGATGTTTCAGGAGGTAACCCACGTAAAAATGTATCCGGAGCTCTATCTTCTGCCTCTTGTAAAATAACTTTATTTGCTTCAGCACTAGTTGTCAACTGATAGGTGTTAATATTAACTTTTCTAATCCTATGTACAAAGCTTTCTAACGACTCGTTTTGCCTCTGAGTGATAGTGTTTAATTTTTCCCTATAAAATCTACAGCTGTTCTGTTTTTGAAAATGTTTAAGTAACCCTTTCTTCAATTCCTAAAATGTTGGAGCATTCCATAATTCTTCATGGTATAATACGTGTGCCTCTCCTATCAATCTTAAATTTGTCATTTGTAAGAGCTGTTCATCTGACCATGATCCTAACTTTGCAGCTACTACTAAATCATCAAAAAAGGCTGTTATGTCCTCGCCAGGTTTACCTGAAAGAGGAGTTACCAAGGCAGCTGCTGAGGAATCTAGGGTGGGGATTGAACCGATTTGCCCAACCTCACACAACTGTTTAAATAATGCATTATTATCATTTTTAAACTGTGCTATTTGATTAACTAAGCTCTGAATAGCTTCCTCAGTAGAAACCGTTTGTGGTGCTGACTCTGACTTTCTACTATTTTGAGTCATCATTTTACAAACTATTAGTTACACAATCTTACTACACTGAATTAAAAATATGTTTAAATATTTTCGACAAACTCTTAAAATTTTGAGAGAAAATAAACTTCTAAATAAAGAAAATATTACAACTGCTATGCAAACCTCTATCCTTTCACACATTAAACAATACTAACTGTGGACTTTTAGTGACTGTCATTCACACCTCATATTGAGCCAAGGGTTTTTTCTCTGACACCAAATGTAACTGGGTAACCTCTTTTGATGCTAGTCAGTTGTCAGGATGAGCATTACTGCAAAGGGCATTTGATTCTAAAGCATTATGTCAGGGTGAAAAACACTAAATAAATTACTTTTTCTCTCTTAACCACATGTGGGCAGGGTGGGTTCTTCCTTGGCTCGGGTATGAGGTAGAATGAAACAGCATTTTTACATAAGATAAATTTTATTGAAAGACTTGTACAATGGTGTCCTTACTGGATTGTTCTGGCTGGGAGAGCGGCAGCTGTGTCGTTTGCGAAGCCTTCTGCTGCGTGAGCGGCGGCGTTTGATTACGCCTGGCGGTGTGTATCTCGTGTCGCTGTTTCGCCCAGTTGACTGGAGATGCGCATCGTGAGGTGGCCCGTTTAATTACTGAGAACGAAGTTGTGAATCGGATGGTGATACCTTGGATGTGGCATCTCAGTGTTTCTCTTCTCTATGCGGCTGCGTGTGTCACTGTTGGGCATTGGCCAGCGGAGCAGGCCAGCAGAGCGGTGCGGCGGGGGGAAGGCCAGTGTCCCGGACTGGAACAACGGACTCCAGCTTGCTAGTCTTTGGCTGTCAGATCTTCATCACCAGCTCACAGGTGACTGCTGGTGTGAGGCCGTCTCCTTCCCGTCCTCACGAGTCACCCAGGTACGTAAAAATCAGTCTTCAAATACCATCTAACTTCTGTCTTCCGGCGGCGAGGGTGCTGCTTGCTATTCCATTACAGCGGCGGACTTGGTGGTTCTATGTACAATGTAGTCTCTTCCTGCATGATGGCCTTCAGCACTGAATGAACTTTACTGGAACTGAACTCAAACCGAAACTGAACTGAAAACTACTGTCGAGCCCACTGCGTCTCGTGTATTTATTTACTTCAGTTCACTGGAGGTGAACGACTTCACGGTCATTGCCTCTTCTGTCACATTGGAAAGCTTCTCGAAGAATCTTCTTAATGTCGGTCATTGGCTCTTGGAATGAAGGTGAAGGCCTTTGATCACATGTGACAATTGAGAAACACGTGAGCCGGTCGAGCGATGCCCTGATGGCGGAATCGACAGCTTCCGCTTATGTGGGGAGGGCGATGGCTTCTCCTGAACTTGATGACTTGCAAGTGCCGGCTGTTGCCACTGCTGCTCTGCCCGCTGTTTGCCAGTGTGTAACTCTTCTAAACTAAACTAAGTTTTTCATTTATTTTCTAATTTCTACTTCACATTGATTTCACTAATTTATTTACCTATCTTAAGTACCACTCAGCAATTATTACCACTAACTTTCAAATCTCACAATGATCACCATTCAAAGATGAGGGAAATTAGAGCTGCTCATATTGAGGCGTTCAGACAGTCGTTTTTCCCTCTCGCGATCCGCAAGGGGATCGGGGGGGGGGGGGGGGGGGGGGGGGGAATATAACTTTGGCACAAATTGTGCCCACCGACACACATCGCTTGGTGGACATTCCTGATATCCTGTCCTAGCCCGTAGACCTCTTATTAAGAGTAATTTCATATCTAACAACTCTGCTTTAATTCAATGAGAATGAATTAAATTCTTAGCATCCTTCAAGCCAGAGACATAAAAGCATCAGAATATGTATGAGCAAAATAAAAGAAATTTTATGATATTTGGGAAATACAATTATTTTTGAAAATAAGCACTACAATTTATTATAACGAAGGAAATGAGTGACTCTACTTTTAATGCCGATGAATCATGTATTCTGTAGTACTATAAAAGCTGTTGCTAATTCAAAGAGAATCCAGGAATGTATTACATTCCTACAGGAGAAAACCATACTACAATAACAGCATGCATTAGTGAGGTAAACTGTTTGACACAGCTTAAGACTGTCTCAGACTCATGTACTTATTTCACTATCACATGGGATTTTAGGCAAAGTATTCAATTAGTTCAAGTGCAAGAACTGAGAATATCGATGTCCCTCCACTATGGTATTGTAACATCCTGTCTCTCACAGATGAAAGGATATGCATAGTTCAGAAGGGACAGATACAATGCCAGAGAAACAATAAAAATCAGTGATCAGTAAGTAAACTTACTTTTTTTCATTCATATATTTATTTCGCTCATTTATTTCATTTACAGATGTCTTTTTCAGTTTTTCATTTGTTGACATTCCTTATCATTGTTTCTTGAAATGGTACTTGACCCACACTGTTGAAGTACCAGTAATGAATAATTATGTTTGTTCCTCATTTCATTCTGTAATTTTGGTTAGCACCGGAGGAACAAGGGAGTGTAGCTGATGCCATTCACCTGACAGAAATGTGAAATTCATGACAATCTTTCATACCAATCATCTGTTCTACATGATGTGTTTTTCTTTAGTAATTAATTGTGAAGCTCACAGAACACAAGAATAATAGTGTTGACAGTTCCAAAGTTAACAGTCATTGTGTGATACAACACACACAATCTGAATGTGAGTATGCTAAAAGAATTTTACATAACTCTCCTCTCTTGAGGCAGCCAGTATTTATAAATTTTTTTATTCCTCTGCAATATTTTTCAGGGGGTGTGGTTTTATGATATGTCTGTTTATTGCAAATGCATTGACTCCCCCTAAAAACATATGGAGCCTTTTTATCACAATTTGGCAGTTGAGATGAAGTAGCTGAATTCAAGGCCACTGATAAAAGTATCCTATAGAAATCAGGCTTATACAATAAAGAAACACAATAATTTGTCCCTAACATATTCATACATAACTTCAAAATCTGCACTAACTAGTAAAAATAAAATTACACTGAAAAATTATTTGTACTTATAATGAAGGCGTTCACTCTCAGGTGGTTTTGTTATAGCCACATGCTTCTCTGTGGCACCCACACTGTGACTGAAATTCATTTTCCCTTCAAAGCTTGAAGCAAAATCTTCCCAATTAGCTGCTGATGATAGCATCTAAAAAGATAATGTTTATTTAACATTGTAAGTCTGCTTCATCAACAATGCAGATTTTAGAAGCACAAATTATTTACAAATAAAACACCGGAGGTAATAGCTCCTTACTCATTTGATAATACACAAAACAAAACAAAAAAAAAAAAAAAAAACTCCTGGAGTTTGATACCTCTTTGTCAATAGAGTATTATGGCAGTTTGTTGAACAACTCATACATTAGTGTAGGAGAACACAGTGTGGTGAACTGAGAAGCACTCATTTAGAGCCATGTTCTTGGTGCACACATATTCTATAGGTTAGATGATTGAAAATGCAACTATTGGTTCAACAGTAAGTGAAGAATTTACTTTTCTAGGCAGATAATCAAGTCCATTTGCTAGCCAAATGTCAATGGTAGGTAACAACAAAGTGCAGATCACTGTCCAGGAGAAAAACCACATAATGCTGAGTCTTTGTCAGTAGGTACTCTGAAGAGTACACTGGATAGTTGTAACAGAGTGAGGCCGTGGTGAACTGCAACAGCTCTTAAATCTGCTGCAGGTGTTTAGCCAGCTGACCTGAGACCCATGGATGTATCCTTTTGGATTGTCCCATTGATTTTACTGGACATATACATAATTACTTCAGTTGATCCATCAATACATCCAGTGGAATTACAAGATCCTCTCCTCCTTGAATCAACCCCTAGGGCCAGAACTGTACTGGGCAGTACAGGGGAGGATGACGAGAGCATGGCATGGTATAAAGGTCGGGGTGTTGCTTCAGATGCCTGCCACTCTTGAGTTTGGCACCAGAGAGGCGGGAGGTGACAGCAGATCAGACTCAAGGCTTGCTACTGGTTTAGTAGAAGGCTGTGAATTTGACATCAGACCCAGTGCAGATTGGAGGCCTCCTGCATTTCACCTGGGTCCAGATCTGAAGGGGTGATGGGTGACAGTTGGAGAAATTGGAATTCCAAACACCCACCACCTGGGATGTCATCCTGTAGCCACTCAAATCTGTTGTTGCTGCTCCTAGGTTGGGTGAAGCATGCTGCCTCTGCTGGTGAGGCAGATCCAGAGGCTCAGTTTCCCCCAGATGGTCCAAACAGAACTGGTTCAGGTGCCAGCCAAGTGTGCCTTGACCTGGAAACCCTGCTAAGCAGTAATAGAACCAAGTACTGAGCCAAGTTTATGCCCGAATGCACAAGCCCAGACAAGAATGCACACCTTAAAAAATGAAGCCTCTTCTTCATCTCATGACAGAGGCTGCAACAGATATAACCAAAGATCTGCTGGATTTCAATCATAGATTGGTGTCACCTGATAGGCCGAGGAGGGAAGCAGTGCAGAATCAGTAGGCATGGATGTTCGCACAAAATCTTTGGCCATGCCATTAGAGACAGGGTGAAATGGAGGTTCACTAATATGCTTGTTTTGATTCTGGCTGAAAAACTGTGGAAAACCAGTGGATGAAAACTGGTCCATTGTCAGTGATGAGATTGTGGAGCTGATCCCATAGAAAAACAGTGGCCACAGCCTTAATGGTACTCTCTGTCAGAGTTGGTTGCATTGTGATGACATATCTCAGCTTGGCATCACAAGCAGTGGCTTGTGTGCCTGGACCTTAAACTGGTCCTCAATAACAGTGACAGCCCTTGGGAAGAATAGCTTAAAGTTGTTGTAAATGATTCCATTTTTCTTTCTTGATTTCACTGCACAACACACTTTTTGCCATCTGCATGAAAATAAGTGATTGTGACTAATTTTTGTATGCTGAATTCATTTTGATTTTAGTTTTTCTCTGTCACATAAAGTTTCTTCTGGATATGAATTTTTTTTTCTCTGTTACAGAAATATGCTTTAATTTAAGTGAAATAACTTTCAGTTGACAAGCAACTGAGAAACATTTGTTCTCTATGTGTATTTTGAATTCTGTGTTTGCCCCCTAGTATTAGCTGTCATAAACAGAAATGACATTTCTGCTGAGAACTGTCACCCGTTGTGTTTTTGTGCAATTTTGAATAAAGAATATTGGTGCCAAACTGTAATGGTTATTACTACTGTATTGTGTGTTCACTTATGTGAAGTTTGTGTTATATGAGTGTATTATGTCAGAAATTTATGTACAAAATGTCTAGACAATGTGTAAATAACCCCAGCATGTTTTGTTACATATGAGGGAATATATAGTGAAAAGCCGAAGGCATGATCTTATTCCTATAATTAATACATATACAAGTTGTATTTTGGCTGGAGAGTTCGAGACCAAGATAAACCCTTTTCTCCTTATCTTTATTGTGCCACATGTGCAAGTAACTTGCATAATTGGCTGCTGGGTTCTCAAGCGTCAGTACCATTTACGCTACCAATGGTGTGGTGTGAACAGAGGGTTCATGCCAATGACTAATATTCTCACTTGACCAAAGTGAAATGAAAGGGCATTATGCAAAATCAAAACATGCTGTTGAATACCCAGATACGTCCTCAGCAAAGTAGCCAGCTCCCCATGATCTTTCTCCACATCTAAGCCACCAAGTGGTTGGGCTATTGATGAACAATGTATAGATGCTGTTACACAGTGGTGGGAATGAAACAGCTGCAGCAACCAGCACAGCATGTGTTGGTTCAGATCTGGCGTACTTTCCACCATAATCAACCATCACATTACGCAAGAAAGACTTAATAACCTATATAGAGACTAGAATTTGTCGCAGGCACAATATGAGTTACTGAATTCATGATTGCAAGTATGGAGTCCACCCATTCGGGATGTTAAAGTGACTTCGTGTAGGAGGTGCCAAAGTGAGTTTGAAACTGTTTTCTCTTCCTTCAATGAATCTGTGCACTGTAGTGACGTCATTTGTTTGTTTGGAGCATTGCATCATGTTCACAACCCTGAGGAATGGAGACTCTTTATTGATTGATCGAAATCAGGTTTAAAGGCAGTCCTCGTCCATATTGATAACAAATATCCCTAAAAATCTGTATGTCATATGAGCCTTAAATTAAACCTGAAGATGTATATACCCCATTACATCATATTAAAATGGAGTTAATGAAGGTATTTGTAAAAGTGCTGGATGGAGAAGGGGAGCTTTTGCACATCTGAAGACAAAATTTCCTAATACCAGCTGTGTGAAGATTAAAGAGGGAGTACTTAGTGGCCCTCAAATACTACAGCTTATCCAAGATACAGGTTGAACCAATTCATTAACTGAGATTGAAAAGATGCATGGAATGCCTTCAAGTCAAGGTGTACACTCTTCCTTGGAAATCACCAAACTGGTGACTGTAAAGAGATTGTGAAGAACATGATAAGATGTTTCCAATATATGAAGTGAGGGTCATAGGTTGCCAAAGTTACATTTTCGTTTATTTCCATCTTGACTTTTTGGCTCAGAACTTGGGGAATACAAGTGATGAACGTGGGGAACATTGTCACCCAGATATTTTATTAATGCAAAAGCAGTTTGCGAGGCAGTGGAACTTCAGCCTGTTGGCAGAATATTGTTTGTCATTAGAGACACTGCCCGAACATGAATACAAAAGAAAACGACCAAAAATGGCCTTCTACCCTTATCCTTGGGCGAAATGTTAGTCTTCCCAGGTTTCAAAATGATCTGTTTTTCATAAATAATAAAATCTCCACATAAGAAATGTGTGTGATAGGAAATTTTTATTTTCAAAACTTTATTCCCCATAACCATCCGAAACCGTTCTTGAAGACTCAACGGTACCGACCAGCCGCCGTGTCATCCTCAGATCTTAGGCGGCACCGGATGCGGATACGGAGGGGCGTATGGTCAGCCCACCGCCCTTCCGGCCATTGTCAGTTTTCGTGACCGGTGCCGCTGCTCTTCAATCAGGTAGCTCGTCAGTTGGCCCCACAAGGGCTGAGTGCGCGCCGCTTGCTAACAGCACGAGGCAGACCCGAAACGTTACCCATCCAAGCGCCTAACTTCGGTGATCGGATGGGAACCGGTGCTACCACTGCGGCAGTGCCGTTGGCTCCCCATGATCATGAAAAGTGAAAAACCATAGTTTTATCCAGAGAGCATACAAATAGTTAAGGTTTGTGCTACAAACTTTTCAAGGAATTTTTGTCAGAGGTCTCGGTATTTCTTGCCATCGTTGGGAGCCCACTTACAATAAATAACACTATATGGAAGGTACTGTGTCGCCTTTAGGTCCATAGCTGCAGGCTCATTTTTACCGTTTCTCCAGTTTTAATTGAGTCATACAGTCACATACGTTGTTGAAAAAGGAATAATCTAAATAATGGATATTGTCAGCTCTTTTTCTCGCCTCTTTAGATACCAAGGTGTATTGTCTAGGATGCTGTTGAGGCTCGTGGCTTGGAAGTTATGTGAAAAGCTAGTGGGAAAGAAAAATATACGTATATATACACAAGCTTATATTGATAGCTGAACTTACCTATTTCTTGTACACCAAATCAAGCCTGCGGTTCTTTAAGGCTGCAGAGTTGTCGGTGAAGAATGGGTATGTTTCAGTTAGCTGCACTAGAAGATTTTCTTAATTGAAACATTCGCTAAAGAAGAAAATCTCTCTTCCGAAATTGCGTTCCTTTGATATGTTTTTATACGCTACAGGCAAGAAAAGCTTCGTTCTACATATGCTGTAGTAGAAGAGATGGAGGGAATTAAGGGTGAAAAGTTAAAGACATCCGTAAAAATGTCCTTATTCTCGTTAATCATTTCTGACATATTTCTGGCGGAAATCTTTCTGCTCTTCTCTCAGCATACAAATTAAAGAGTTCGTTTCTTAATTTTGTGTATTGGATAATACGGGCACAAAGAAATTTTGCAAGTTTTTAAGGCACTAGAAGGAAAATAGGTGTGGGATTCTTCAAATTTGGTGGCATCGGCAAGGCAAACAAAT
This sequence comes from Schistocerca nitens, assembly GCF_023898315.1. Classification (NCBI taxonomy): domain Eukaryota; kingdom Metazoa; phylum Arthropoda; class Insecta; order Orthoptera; family Acrididae; genus Schistocerca; species Schistocerca nitens. The sequence continues at coordinate 511,190,393 of NC_064615.1, forward strand.
TGAATTATATCACAACTACGAAATCTCTCATACATTTCCATCAAAACGTCATCCAAAATTTTGTAATACAAGACTCGACACAATGTGAAAAAGGTGTTCTAATAAAATACACGCTGCATCATAACTGAGATTCATAATTAAAACGTAACGCACTACTATACAGTGACACCAAAAAGTATCCGCCCGACCACGCCGCATAGAATATAACACAATCATAAAAATATAGTTAAGAAACGAACTATAACTATTTCCTTACATCTGTTGATATCTTCGTTTAGAAATAAAACACTGTTTGTGTTCATATCTTGCTTAAGTTCCGAATAAATCCACGGTAGCGAAAATCGTGCCCAATTGATGTCAAACAAATATTCGTTTGGTAAACAAGATCCGTGGTATGGTCACAGTATCCCCGTAATAGGTTCTAGGTAGTTCCCGCTCTGTTTTCAAGGCGTTGAGTGATATTTCAGTAATATGGCTTGAAATCGTCGCGAAATTAGAAAATGAGAGAGAAGAATCTGCATCACGTTTTTTCTAAAAGTAAAATCTCGAGAAATCGGAGAAACCATTGACAGACCTACCAGGATAGTGAAGAGTATAATACACAGGTGTAATCAGAACAAAACTTACGAAATAAAGTCACGAAGCGGTCGTCCTGCAGCTCTATCCGAGCTGGAAAAACGACAGCTACTTAGAGAAGTCAAGAAAAACCCAAAACTAAGCGCTCCAGAACTTGCTACTACAATTCAAATGCAGACAGGAAAGTCTGTTTCAGCACAGACTGTAAGAAATGTGCTTTATGTATGGGGACCAGACAGCCCGTAGAAAACCACACGTTAGTAATATAAACAGAAGTAAGCGAGTTGCATTTGCAGGAGAACATAAATTCGATGGGTTTGATTTCTGGAAGAAGGATGTATTTCTTGTGGGGAGTCACTTCGAGCTGTTTAAGCCAATGGGCGAGTAACAGTGTGGAGAAAAACGAATTGTGAACTTGAAGAGGGAAATATAATAGACTCAGTTAAAGATGGAGGAAGTTCAGTCTGGAGCAGACCAAGTGCAAATGATGTGGTAGTTTTGTGTTTTATCGATAGAATTATGGACCACAGGATTAACATAAACATTCTAAATCACATCTGTTCAGAAGTGTCAATAATATGGGTCCTTCTGAAGATATTCACATAAGATAATGATTCAAAACATACAGCTCAGCCCGCATCTCGTGGTCGTGCGGTAGCGTTCTCGCTTCCCACGCCCGGGTTCCCGGGTTCGATTCCCGGCGGGGTCAGGGATTTTCTCTGCCTCGTGATGGCTGGGTGTTGTGTGCTGTCCGTAGGTTAGTTAGGTTTAAGTAGTTCTAAGTTCTAGGGGACTGATGACCATAGATGTAAAGTCCCATAGTGCTCAGAGCCATTTTTGAACCCTACAGCTCTAGATGCAAGGCTATGGATGTTATGTAACACTCCCCGCTGGATGCCGATACCACTGTAATCCCCTGACATTAATTCAATAGGGAATTTGCGGAATGTACTCGACAACAATATGAGGAATTATCAGATATACAATAGAAACGATCTAAAGGACGCTCAGCTAGAGGAATGGCGAAAAATTACAGTGCAAACGACAGAATCTGTGTCCAAATTCACGCCAAGGAGAATGCAGGTGATTATAAGAAGCAAAGGAGGAGCCAACTAAGTAACAAACATAATATTCTATGTTTAGAGTGTCATTTTCAGAATTGCAGGTGAATACTTCTTCTGCACCTTAAACTCCCTACCTCTACTTTTGGATGTGTATTTATGTAAATGGAAATTTATGTTTCTTTATTGTATTCTGCTTTTCACTGACTAATAAACAAGTCCATGCCCTTGCTGAACTTCATTCTGACAGTTTCCCACCGTTAAGACTCTCTGAAACATAATCTGGATATTAGACGAATACGTTTTGGAGTAACTCTAGATGGAAGCGTATTCCACGCACACAATCAGCATTGCTTTACAGACTGTCGTCTAGAAGTGGCCGGGAATGTCTCCATTAAAGTCGCCGCATGCCCCCTCCACAAACTCAAAAAGGTGACGTCACGGTTGCTATAGCAACCATACGTTATTGTTGGCCTGTGGCTTCGCACGTGAGATTGAGTAGCGAGAAAGGAGAAGCCTTACTTCACTTCGCCTTGTCAGAATGGGGCGCTTAAATTCAAAATGATGACGTCATGGTTGCTATAGCAACCATACGTTATTATTGGCCTGTGGCTTTGCACGTGAGATTGAGTAGCCTTGTCAGAATGGAACGCTTGCTGCTACAAGCGAGTTTGCAATACAAAACAGGGAAATATGTTTGAAGTAAAAAGCAGTATACTTGCTAAGATTAATAAACTTTTTTAAAGTGTGGCTAGATAAAAATATTGGTGGGGTGTCACTTCAACTACTACCGCTAATTAGCCGCCCATACTAGAATGTGGACTTTAAAGTCCTTCTTTAAGCTTGCACTCAGTGGAACTGTGAACTAAGTCACATTCCATCTGGGTATGACCTTCGAAAAACCTTTTACGCAATAAAACTCCTGTATCAATTGCTAATCTTAAAAGAGCATTCGATAACATCACGTTTCTGTTCTAATATGTGTTGCAGTAAGAATACACGATGACTTTGACACAATTTTTCTTAATAGTTTTGGACATGATTTCCACGACACACGAGACAAAAAACTCGATACATCCAATTCACCTAGCTTCTCATCGAACCAACATCATGATGCATCATGACTTTCTGAACTGTACACTGTAAGGTTATGAACAGCCACTGGTGTTTTACAATAAACTGCACTTGCATGTAAAACGAGCCAGTTTCATAGCCTGTAAGTCCTTGGTGTACACTGCACAGAGCTTCCGCTGGCAGCTTTCTTAGCTAAATCTTTTTGAAGCCTTGACTCCTCTTTCAGTTCTACAAAGTGTACTAGGGATGTTTCGCATTATAGCTTTATTTATTTAATTTTTTTTTTCGAAGTACTCTCCGCCACATTGAATACACCTCTCCATCCTCCGAAACCAATCCCTATACCAGTTCTCCCAAGTTTCTGTAGGAAATAACGCACACTCATTGCCCTGAGCCCTCAGAAGGTCCTCATCACTTGAAAACTGCTCTCCTTTCAGCTTCATTTACACATGCAGGAGCAGTGTGAAGTCACAAGGAGCAAGGTCTGAACTGAAAGGCGGGTGCTCAAGAAGTTTTCAGTCCTGTATCCTGCAAATACTCGGTGCATGCTTTGCCGCGGCAGTGAGCTGCAGCGTTGTCGTGAGAAGGAGCCAAGTGTCCATTCCCGACTTCGGTTGCAGGTGCATCAAAGATTGGATGACTTTGGGCAGGCACTGCTCAATGTACCTCTTACCTGTGACAGTATTATGTGCGTCCAAAACAACACGCTCCGCAACTCCACTAGATTAAAAAAAAAAAAAAAAGTCTACCATTTTCCTCGTTACTGATCAGAATTTTCTGACAACTACGGTTGTGTCATCTTCAAAGACCCAAACTTTGTTTTGAGTCTTAGTCGGCACGTCATAATAGTACAGCCAAATCTCGTCAACCGTCACTATGTTATTCACGTGCTGAGGTTGTCCCTTAGAAAAATTCCGTAACATCTCCCAGCGCCAAGTCGCACGTCGAGTCATCTGCTCTTCCGTCAGTCTATGCAGCACCCACAGACAACAAAGTTTCTTTACTTTCAAATGATCATGCAGAAGCGTACGAATAGCTGGTACACTGAGCCCAAAGGTATCCTCTATCTGATTATCGGTCACTCGTCTGTCTCCGTATAGCATTTTCCTCACAGCATCAATGTTTTCCTCCGTAACTGATAATTGCGGTCTTACCGTCCCCACAGCGCCCTCCAGAACGAAATTTCTTCTTTGGAATTCTCTTTACCACTTGAATGTAGTTGCACGAGGTGGACACACATCACCGAGTGCAACAGTCATTTCTTCAAAGCACTGGTTTATGTTCAAGCAAAACTACCCGAATCTCATTTCGTGACCACGACGCCATAGCAAGCGCTTCAAACTAACCCTGCTAGTGAACGAATACGCCCACAGACTTGGCACAGAGGCTACAATGCAATTATGAAGTACTTTCAGAACACAGCAACAACCAGCCTCCTACGACTTTTTGTTGCGTCATATTGCAAAACTTTCCTAGTACCCTTTGTATGTGCTGCTTCTACATGTCCTGGTGGTCTTTCTTGGGGGAAAATAAACTGAGGTTACCTGCTTTGAAAGTCGAGTTAAAGGTCACACGATTTAATGGTGGAACTTTCTCCATCTTACATTTTTCCTTGCAGAGTCCACACCGCTGTGTTTGCGTTGTATGATAAGCCCAAGGCACAGCTTGGAAGAGGATTTCCTCTAGTAATGCAATGGCATTTTGGAAAGCAGTCCAGGAATTCTTTTGGCAAGGTTGTCTCATTTTTTTCTTCGCTTGATTTATTCGTGAACGTGATGATTCTGAATAAGGACTCATCCTATTCGTGAAATTATCTAATATCGGACAGTCCATTCTTTCATGCCAAGGGCACGGAGAAACATTTTTTTGTAAAGTTAGTTTTTCCCACCTCGTTTCTCAAATGGTAAATCAGTATGCCTTTTCTCTTGCATTCACCAGTGATCTTCCCCGAGTTTTGTTGGAATTAAGTCCACAACACTGATTACCCAAATCTTCCTGTGATCCCATGACATTGTTTTCCAGAATGATTAATACTGCTTGCCTATCTCCAGCAAAAAAATTGATGACACTTCCTGTGTACGGATTTCTGGCTTGGAAGAACGCGTCGGGTCTAATTTTCTTGCCTTTCTTGGTATATTATGAGTAGTTTTGGCACTTTGACTTTTTTTATATCCAATATTTGCTTGTCGACGCAATCTCAGAAATTTATTGGCGTTTTTCTTCCAATCTTTTCTTCCAATCTTCGGGGCAAGCCTTAGACTGCCTTTTCCAGTCACTGCTAAAGTCACAATAAAATTCTTGGCCTCCACTTTCAACATATTTGCTTCCGCCATCTTCTGGCAAGTTATCTGAATGTACTGGCAAACAAAGAGCACCATCGTGTAGCCAGTGAGTGCGAAGAAGTACTGTATTCTCCAATGGTAACTGAGTGCTCAGTCCGGAACCGCGCGAGTGCTACGGTCGCAGGTTCGAATCCTGCCTCGGGCATGGATGTGTGTGATGTCCTTAGGTTAGTTAGGTTTAAGTAGTTCTAAGTTCTAGGGGACTGATGACCACAGATGTTAAGTCCCATAGTGCTCAGAGCCATTTGAACCATTTGGTAACTGAGTCTGCTGTATAATTTTGAGCATTCTTGGATACAGCCAGCAAAGTAAATCAGCTTAAGAATATTAAAGTTGAAGCCCAGATTCAGGTGTTTATGATAACGACGATATCAATAACATTAATAATAATAATAATAGTAATAATAATAATAATAATAATCACAAGAAAGTTTATCTGCGTCATTATATGATGCAGGAAAAGTCACTGAGAACCAATTATATGAAATTTATTCTACTTCCGTGCATGTAACTTTACTATTACTACTGTACTGGCCCGTTGTTCCTTCTGCATGTAGCTGGTATTCTAAAAATCTTTACCAGAAATAACCAAAGCGAACAATGAAGAAGTGTGGTATTCTTATTTATATTACAATAAAGCAGTTATGATACTTCTAAGTTTCATAGTTTTAGTGGATTGCTGTTGATGTGAGGTTAATAGCAAAACAATTTTCATACCGCTATCAATCACGTCAGGAAGAAGTCTCCGCTTTCATACTCCAATTTCTGCCAAGAAATGGTTTCTTCCTCAGTAAAAAGATGGTGTTGTAGAACGCTGTCCATTTTCATGACCGAAATTACAACCAAGGAACCACTTCTGAATACATCGCAAGGGCTGTAAAGTCATCGGAAGAATTTGCGTGGTCAAGAAACTGTGTTTTCAGTCAGCGTTTTTTCACCTACAAACTTTATTATGTGCTATTTGTATATAATGGGCGCTTCATACCTTTACAAACATTCCCAAAGCGGTACTAAAGCGACAAAAATGGGCTAAAAAGAGTCTTAACATGATGGAAAAGAGCTTAAATGACTGTAAAGAGTTATTTAGAAGTGTAAAGACTACAAATTCAGTAAAATATTTCTAATAACATTTTTACACTTTTAAAATACAAATCGTAAGCCGTGCGTTTTCGATGAACTGTAATCGATAAGCAAAGAAACAAAAAAATTGTAAAGTAAACAATTTTTGTGTTAACCTTACATTATTCGCTTTTTTGTGTACTGACAGGGGCATTTTTGCGTTGGCACAGTAACAAACTGATTGACAGCTAGTTGTTTACAGGAAAGCTGCCACAGCAACAGTCTCCGAAAACGGGCATGGTTACGCGTGTTATTCTGTCCGCCTTTGTCATATCACTCTCCTACAATGCAGCAAGAGGTCCTGCTTTTACCACCTTCAGCTGCAGGCGAAATCTGCGGTCGGTAACAATTAGTTTTGATCGTATACTTGATTTTTCGAGCCAGTTTCTTTTTTTACATGACAGAACATCTGAATCCCTCAGCGTAAATGAGCAGAAAATTCATCAAGCCGTTAAACCCTGGAAAATGAACTCCATAATACAGGTTGAGGGGAAATGTGCGGATGGATTCAGTACGGAATCGCAAAACTGTTGCAGCCGCAACCATATTGCGAACTTGGATACTGCAGAAATTACATCATCGCTCTTTTCCGTGCCCCTGTCAGTCACTTTATATCTGATCCAAGTTTACAATAAGTACTCTGTGCGCGATATGCAAGGTGTTCCAAAAATATTCATTTGATTTCAAATGACTGTATCTTCTGCTGGAATGAAGATAGGAACTATAGTTGAATTTTAACGTAAACATAGGACTGCGAAGTTTATATTTCAAATGAACCATGTGATTTGGCAAGAGCCTGTATTTTACATGCAAGCACACGTATCATTGGGGGACCTTTTTCGATCACATTTATGATCGAAGTATTCATTTATGTCTCACAAATGTAAAATGTTCCCCACATGGTACGCACGATTAACATCCAGACGATTGTCTGACTCATCCCGTACTTTTGGCGGTTTCTGCATTCACTGCTGCCGCTATGCGACATAACAGTTCACCTGAAGTTGCTGGAAGAAGAAACACAAAGAAATCACATATCAGGCGACCTAGCCAATGACGCAACGCGAGAATCGTACGCCCATATGGACGGTCCATCGTTGAGGCACCTCACGGGAAAGAAACGCAGGTGGCAGTGTGGAAACGCTCCGTCCTGTTGAGAAACGAAATCTGTGGCACTTTCTCGCACATTGGGTAACGAACGAGCGAGCTAGCTGCACCTTGGTGACCCCTACAGGCAATCTCGTGTAGCGACAACTTAATCCTTAACTTAGGAGGTTACTTCTCTGTAACGTATACTACGAAGTGTGGTCTCTGGGACCCTCATGTTTAAATCGAGATGTAAGCCATAATAATTAGAAAATTTTGATTTAAGTTATTTAAGTTTATTTTTACAACTACAAACATCAAAAAAAGTTTTGCATCAGCCCGGTTCCCAGAACTCTTGAGGATAGTCGTTGACTGTGGATATTGTATCACAGACACAGTCCCTTTGATTGCTCAGAGACGTCACTAAACACGCCCAAAGATGAAAACAACTATGCATGAACAGCGCCTTTTAGACAGAGGGGGTCCGACAACCGATCAGTTCCAGTCATTCCACCAGGAAGGAGGTACACGGCTCATGTTGTCTACAGTTCAACCACGCCTAGAGTCAATACCGCGGTTCGATAGCGTCCGCATTGTTATTTTGTGCCAGGAAGGGCTCTCAACAAGGGAAGTGTCCAGGTGTCTCGGAGTGAATCAAAGTGATGTTGTTTGGACATGGAGGAGATACAGAGAGACCAGAGCTGTCGATGACATGCCTCGATTAGGCCACCCAAGGGCTACTACTGCAGTGGATGACTGCTACCTACAGATTTTGGCTCGGAGAAACCCTGACAGCAACGGCACCATGTTGGATAATGCTTTTTGTGAAGCCACAAGACGTCGTGTTACGACTCAAACTGTGCGCAGTAGGCTGCGTGATGCGCAACTTCACTCCTGACGTCCATGACGAGGTCTATCTTTGTAACCATACCCTGCAGCGCGGTATAGATGGGCCCAACAACATGACGAATGGACCGCTCAGGATTGGCATCACATTCTCTTCACCGATGACTGTCGCATATGCTTCCAACCAGACAATCATCGGAGACGTGTTTGGAGACAACCTGGTCAGGCTGAACGCCTTTGACACACTGTCCAGCGAGTGTAGCAAGGTGGAGGTTTCCTGCTGTTTTGCAGTGGCGTTATGTGGGGCCGACGTACGCCGCTGGTGGTCATGGAAGGCGTCGTAACGACTGTACGATACATGAATGTCATCCTCCGACCGATAGTGCAACCATATCGGCAGCATATTGACGAGTCATTCGTCTTCATGGACGACAATTCGCACCCCCATCAAAATGGTTCAAATGGCTCTGAGCACTATGGGACTTAACATCTGAGATCATCAGTCCCCTAGAACTTAGAACTACTTATACCTAACTAACCTAAGGACATCACACACATCCATGCCAGAGGCAGGATTCGAACCCGCGACCGTAGCGGTCTCGCGGTTCCAAACTGAAGCGCCTAGAACTGCTTGGCCACAACGGCCGCACCCCCATCGTACATATCTTGCGAACGACTTATTTCGGGATAACGACATTGCTCGACTGGAGTGGCCAGCATGTTCTCCAGACGTGAACCCTATCGAACATGCCTGGGATGGATTGAAAAGGGTTATTTATGGACGACGTGACCCACCAGCCACTCTGAGGGCTCTACGCCGAATCGCCGTTGAGGAGTGGGACATTCTGGACAAACAGTGCCTTGATGAACTTGTGGATAGTATGCCACGACTGATACAGGGCCGGCCGGTGTGGCCGTGCGGTTCTAAGCGCTTTAGTTTGGAACCGCGTGACCGCTACGGTCGCAGGTTCGAATCCTGCCTCGGGCATGGAAGTGTGTGATGTCCTTAGGTTAGTTAGGTTTAAGTAGTTCTAAGTTCTAGGGGACTGATGACCTTAGTAGTTAAGTCCCATAGTGCTGAGAGCCATTTGAACCATTTGAACTGATACAGGAATGCATCAGTGCAAGAGGACGTGCTACTGGGTATTAGAGGTACCGGTGTGTACGGCAATCTGGACCACCACCTCTGAAGGTCTCGCTGTATGGTGGTACAACATGCAATGTGTGGTTTTCATGAGCAATGAAAAGGGCGGAAATGATATTTATGTTGATCTGTATTCCAATTTTCTGTACAGGTTCCGGAACTCTCGGAACCGAGGGGATGCAAAACTTTTTCTGATGTGTATATTTAAGTGTTGTTTAAATAATCCTTGTTTTATTGCACTAAATAAAGCTGCAGAATTATATTTTTTTCACCCTAATTCACATCTTTGATGCATTATTTAAGAGTACACATAAACGATCTGTTAGATGATTGAATTTTTCGTTCTAGAAATTATAGCATCTCTGTAGCAAGTAAATTTCCACATAAAACTAAATTACAATATATAAACTTGCGCAAAAAAAAAAAAATCGATAGGTGCAAAAATAAAGTCTACAAAACTGACATTCAGTGCTGCGATCTACATTTTTGTTTATCACCACTTATAATACCGTTGATTTTAACTGAGCTTTTAGTATTTTATGGGGAATCAGAAAGGTCCCTATCAGTGTTGTCCTCTGACCGACTCTCTTGATCATTAGCAGAATTGTGATCACGGGCTATCGAAAAACCGTCGAATTTTTCACCTATTTCTTAATCTACACCACCGACGTCATCTCCATTTAGAGACTAACAATTTCTTTAACCTTAGGTTCGTTAAAATTGACACGTTCCTGCGAACACATTTTGTTCTGTAGTGAAGAAACGAGATACATAGTTCAAGACACAGTCTGGGAAACACCAATAAGTGTCAACAGCAAACAAAGAAGGCAGTCATGCAGCCGACAGTAAAACATTGTAGCGTTTGCAATTTAAGGTGGGAAAAGCTGAGGAGTGGGTGGTGTAGAAGCATTCCGCCAGAATTGACGTTGGAGAGCGAGTTCGAAAATTCTCAGGTAGTCTGAGAACCACTTCTGATCAGTTAGGCTGCGGGCCCACGTGCGTTGTTTTCCAGCTGGGTATGAGCTGGAAAAGACGAGGTACCAATAGAACTGTAACGTGTAACTGAGGATGGCGACAAAGCGCTGGAATTCAGGCGGCTGCTGCAGGGTCGCGGCGCGTTTACAAGATCGCACGCCGCAAATTGCACCGTGGGCTACAGTATTTCTCTGCTGGGATTCCAGCTGCCTGAGTGGCCACACGAGTAGTCTTTCACGCAGTTATGATGTGCATCACGGAGTGTGTAGACACTGATGTTACTTCTGGAAATGCAAAAATATCTATGTGTTTATGATACAAGGCAATTACCATGGCACTTTTTGGGGAGAGTGGGAGAAAATGGAACCGGAAGAAATGTATAAAATTGATTAGTACGAAACGATCTAAAAAGCTGCATTTAGTACTACACTTATGTTTACTAACTAGTGCCTCTTAAGATTCCAATTAGGACAACAATTTAAGTTTTGAAGCTTCCTGGCAGATTAAAACTGTGTGCCAGACCGAGACGGGAAGACGGGAGCACTCTGGTAGAGCACTTGCCCGCGAAAGGCAAAGGTCCCGAGTTCGAGTGTCGGTCCGGTACACAGTTTTAATCTGCCAGGAAGTTTCATATCAGCGCACACTTCGCTGCAGAGTGAAAATCTCATTCTGGAATTTTAAGTTTTACTCTGGGCAGCTGTTGTGTCAAGGCACTGAGCCACGACTAGAACAGTAGCAGTCTGCAAAGTGGTCTCTGGCAAATTTTCTGCTTGTTTCAAATGGTTCAAATGGCTCTGAGCACTATGGGACTCAACTGCTGAGGTCATTAGTCCCCTAGAACTACTTAAACCTAACTAACCTAAGGACATCACACACATCCATGCCCGAGGCAGGATTCGAACCTGCGACCGTAGCGGTCTCGCGGTTCCAGACTGCAGCGCCAGAACCGCGCGGCCACTTCGGCCGGCTCTGCTTGTTTCCTCTAGTTTCGCACACAGACATATTTGTCAATAGACATCTCAGTGTCCATCCGAAGTTTTAACCACCAACAATCATCACATAGTTGTGAAGTATACTACAACATGTTTTAACTATACTGTCAACAAATTGAACATTCATATCTATTGGCCAGTACGAAATCCGCTATTTATTCGCTAAAATGCTAAATGCGCATTCAACAAAACGCCAGGCTCTGTAGTTGAAAACTTTTTTTCGAGACATCAAACTTTTTGCTGTACAAGGTCATACGAGGTTTTCACACAGGGCCAATGCCTCCTCAGCCACAAATACAAATGGAAGAGGTGTACCAGTAGGCCAGTGAGGAAGAAGTTTCGAGTGTGGCAAATTTTTGTTCGTAGTTTTTTTTCTCTAGATCAGTTGCTTGGAACAAATTTGAATCTCCTTCATGCCCGTAACCTCCCACATCGATTATCTGAAACAGTAACTGCTGCCTGCCACAGGTACTAGGACAGTCGATTAGAAGTTTCTGTAGTTGAAAATTTTGCAGTCATTACGTGTTTCCTATCAGTAGTTCCCACATAATGATGGAAATGGGCCTCAATCTTATACTTCTGACATATTTCCATCCAGTTGTTGCTTGTTTAATGATCTCTTTTTCTGGGCATGTCCCGTATAGCCACACTCATCATTACGAATAAAGTGTGCAGTCGAAGATCGACCAAGTAGAAACTCGAAGTGAAATGAACGGGATGAGTTTCCTTATCATAGCTACCCGAAAATTATTTGAAAATTATAATCAGCATATTATAATGTATATAAACTTTATTTTAGGTAAGGAGATGCAGTAAGTTTCGAAAACAAAGGACAGTTATCTGAGGACCTTAAAATTGCACGAAGGGAAAAGTGGAGATGTAGCGAAGAATAAGAATCTGTGTAGCAAGCAAATGATCTATCTCCACTCGTGTTCAGAGAATGAATTAGAGACGTATTAAAATTTATATTGAAAGTGCTACTACTTCAGACATTAGTCGAGTCCTTGCCACGTCGTGTTGCGGCTCTTCTGCGCGCTTGCGGCGGCCCTACACGATATTAGGCAGGTCTACCAGTTTCTTTGGCTCTTCGGTGTAAAATTGGAGCCGGAGTGAACTTTTGGTTTCAGTGGGCAAGTTAAAATTCATGTAGTTGACATAGTCTTGTGAAATCGGATGAAACTTTTTCAAAGGACGTGTTTAACAGTGACATATACTGTACTACCCGTAGTTGCTTTTTACATTACGACTTTAGTTACAAAGATTATGATTACTGTACGACACCTCACATACGTGAGGTTACCGCATCTGTTTCGATCGTATAGTCACTGTCCACACTATAGTATAGTCCACGTCGACTAAGACAAAGGTAACAATGCGTGTAATGGCTGACAGTACGGTACATACTGCGTAAATGCGGGGTTCTACACAAGCCACTTTATTTACGTAACTTCAACATTGTGCACTGGGCAAGAATGATTTTAGCGACGATCACAATTAAACCTTTTCCATCTGTTCGTAAATGCAAGCAGTAGCGTTTCTGATGTTTGAAAAGGTACTTCAGGTCGCGAACAATCATCAATACTTATTTTCGTCGGTTTTATCTCTTTGGAAATTAGTTGTAAGATATTCGTATGGATCACAAATTGTGGAGTATCTGCGTCTTGAAGCATTTGGTCTTGAATAAGAGTTCAGTAAACGAAATTTCGAAATGCAGAACTCCGAGTTTTACTGGTGTATCATCTATATGCGGATAACTTATGAGATTTGATAAGCTAAAATGTGTGAGGTGGAAATCATTTACCGATACCCTCAGTAGCGTAACGAAGTGTATATAGGGTGAACCGTAACTCCAGCCACAAAATTTCAAAGGTTGCTAGGGGATATTTTCTGAAATCCGTGATCTCCAGAGGGTCGCTACAGACTAATGCTGTAATTACGATATGATCAATGTTTACTCCAATCACCTTTGTTTCTATGCAAAAACCTACGCAACAGAGAAAAAAACCTCTAATATGGAGCCACCAAAGCGTACAACACGAAACACAGAGTAATGCGACACCCTTGTCTGTAAAATTACTGTAATGTTGTCGCAGCTGCTGCGATAACAACTCAACATAGCGTTGTTTTGGTGCTCTTCCATTGCATTGCGGCCAACTCTTCATTGGTAAACATATTCGTACTTCTGTGTCACACTATTAATGTACAACACCGCCGGAAAAAACAGAACCGAGCAATACTGATGCAAGCTTGGGGCGAATAGTAAAGTGGACATAACTGTTGTCAACATCAGACACAAAGAGTGAATCGCATAAGTTGGTTTCGAAACAAGGCACGCAGCGGATACTTTCAATATTACACTGTAGGGAAGATATTTTCCATGCGGTGCAGATACGAAGATAAATGGGGTTAAGAAATCAAGCAAAATACAATTACTCTGTAGCGAGCCATTGGAGATGACACGTCTCGTGTACCAGGATGCTCATAAATTATCTCAGAAAATCCTTTGAAATTTTGTTAGCTATATACCGAAATATTTGCTCTAACTTGAAACATTCTATCAGTCAAAAGGCGTTAAGAAAGTTGTAGCGATTTTTTAAAGCGACGAAGCTCGTTACTTAACGGGTAGAACGCTACAGATTATGAAAACTGAGATATTAGTAGCACTTAACAGTCGGAATGATTATGATTCGAGTTGATTTAGTAATTATTAACGAAAATGGTAACTCTCGGAGTGCGTGGACCTTGTACCGTCTCTGTACCTCGAACCAGTTTTTCGTTGTTCACGGTCTATAAGATTAATTCCGCAACAGGAGCCCCGCGTTCTCCACCTGTGGAGCGCAGGCGCCGAGCGAACAGACGAGTTTGCGCAATACAAGTTCCGTTACGTATCGATCCTCAGTGCGAGAGCCATCTGTTAGCGAAACACTCACACAATACGTAAGATATGAATTGCTTTAACTTGTGTTTTTAGCGACTATAAGACATGAAATTGTCGTCTTAGAATTCTATTACTTTCTAGTCCCTGAATATGTTAACGAAATAGCTGAATGTAACAGATGGAAGAGTGCGTTGCGAACGCGAAGTACCGGCGCCGTGCCAACAGCTGTCGGCTGGGAGCGGTGGCGTGCTCCTGTAATCCAGCTACTTGGAAGCCAGGTGTTATGGATGGTCTGAGGCCGGGAGCCCTGGTGCTCAGTTTCCCACGTCGATCCAGCGTCCGCACTAAGCCTGCCATCAATATGGTGACCCTTGAGGAATCTTGGGTCACCAGGTTGGCTAAGGAGGGGCGTACCGGGCCAGGGGGGAAACTCAGCAGCTAAAAGTCCCCGTGGTGGGCAGTAGTGGGACAGCGCTGGTGAGTGGGAGCTGGGTAGCAGCCCGGCCAATAAGGCGAGACTTACACCTATTTTTTATTTCTACTATACAATTTCTACTCAAGTAATAAATAATCAAGACTTTTTTCTGTCTCCTGCCGCACACCTACAATTTTTTATTATAACTACACTGGCCAATGCAGTATTATACTGACACCTTCCACAGCTGCAAGCTTTGCAGACAACCATAAAACTGTTTCTTTATTTTTATATTTTTCGACTTCGGCACCAGGAAGTTAGCCATTGACATCGATATCCACATCATGCACATCTGGTACTTCTTCTTCTACCACTACCTCGTCCCTGCACCCGCGTGTTGTGAACAGTTCTCCATGAAAGCTGCGACCTACCCGGCACCAAGTGTAGACGTTACTGGATGACTGTTTTCACACAAATCAATTTGGTAAATTTGCTTACACAGTGCACTTCATACAGGTACAGGTATAGACTGCAGATCATGGTACAGCAGGATGTCCATTCGTCCCGTTTTTTCCTGATACAGCCCTGTTTCTTTCCAAAATGTCCCGCTGTCCCTAAAGTTTTTTTGGGGACTCTCAAATGTCTCCATCTGATGTGATTCCGCTTGGCTAAAGTGTTTTACACTAGCAGTTCACTGCGCATGTATGTACGCTAGGAACCGCCACTTGTACCACTTTCTCTACAATGACTCTGAAGAAAGACAGAATCGACTAGTAATACGTGCAGACGGACAGAATTGTCGTGAAATCTCAAAAGTACTTCGCAGTTCGCCCCTGTTGTCCATCCAACGGAAAAAGTCAGATGGCTCTGGCTTCTGAAAACTTCCTGTACACTTGTATCAACAATTATTAATTGTCAGTGTTACCAACGCAAAGAAAAGTATACTAAATTGTGAAAATAAAAAGTATTCGCCTTTATTTGAACGTGATGTACCTGGCAGGACGGTAATATGAACAAATCAAATATAAATACAACAGTGACGTTCATTCAAGATACGCTAAATAAGGGCTGCATACAAGGCTCGGGTCCACTGTCAGTGTTGTGAAGAGTCACCATACTGTAGCTAGTTGTGTTTTTTTATCTCGTGCGAACAGAAATCAGACTGTCGCCGTGTTTTTTAATCAGCATCGCCAACCGTTTTGTTTTTATATTTCTCTTCGTATCTTTTTCTCCATGATTCAGTTTTTAACAGTCACCTTTTTATCGCCTGCTTTTGTTTTGTTTTTCATATCTCCTAATTCTGTTTTATAACTTTTCTGTAGGCTGCAGAGCGGCGTATTGTGCTGCTGCCAGCCCGCCCCCTCTGGGAGGTGGGGGAATCGAAATCCAATAAAGAAGAAAAAAAAAAGGATCGCGCGAGTCGATGTCAGAATTACTTTACTTCGTATTTTTTCACATCCTATTTGGTTAGATTTCTCCCTTACAAGGCATTGGTGCGAAAACTCAGATATTCTATAGGCAAGTGCACTGTTTAATGCTGTTTACTGAGACCCGCCCGGGTAGTTGTGCGTGTCAAAGCGCCGCTTCCGGAACGGGAAAGCGCAAAGGCACTTGACTGAATACGCCCAGCGGTTTAACGACGAGGGTTGGTGTGCTAGCCAGCCTGGATGTGGTTTTTAGCTGGTTTCTCACACCTCACTAGATCAATACCGGACTGTTACTCAAGTCCCACCTCAGTTACACGATTCGCAGCCATTTAGAAAACTTTCGCTCACTTCCGAATGAATAACGTTACACACGTTACTGTTGGGGTACACATATTCTTTGCTTGGGAGGGGAGGGGGGGAAGCAGGAAGGTTATCCGCCCCCCCCCCCTCAAAATTAACCATCCTACATCCGTTAATAAGATACAGGAGAAAGAAGAAATATATTGTTTACCAAGCAGCGATGTGGAACTATATTAAATATTTACTCAGAGTCAGAAAACACGCCGTCAACCTGATCGCCAGTATCCTCAGCCTTCTGGATGTAATGAACTACGTTTTACATCAGAATACGTATTGGCCTCTGTAAACGAAGTAGCGAGATTCTTAAAATCTGTCCCAGAATCCCACAGCAAACCCACGTACTTGCCCTGCCAACTTTGGTAGAAACTAAAATGCCCTATGCCCGTTTGCAGCAGCAATATCCGACAAGCAGCTGCTAGGAGAGAAACTGGTTCTGCTGCGTAATCGTTATACGATCTAACTGATATATCGTACGCCCTTTTGCTATTGCCGCTATCGGATGACTGTTTTCTAAATTCCATCGGCAAATGTCCGTTTCTGATTTTGACGCGATCGTGTTAGGAAAAGAAAGTAGCAACTCTAATGTGATTCCCTTCTGTGAAACTATTTGGAAACTGAATTCACAGTTTCAGTCTGATTTTTCGTTTCGGTCCGTGCATGATCCAAGAGTAACTGATGCTTAAGCTCTATCTGTTAACTAGTTCGCAACGAAATGAAAAACAATTATTCTGGTTTTCTTCAGTGCATCAGATAAGATTTTCCTTCCCCATAGAGCATCTTTTGGTCATCTTTGAGACTTTTTTTGACACTAAGATACAACTCTTTCTGTTCAATAGGTAACATTCTAACATTGTTACTGAACTATGCTGGATGTTCATTTAACACTACGTATTTGTGAAGTGTGTTTGCTAAAGTATGTTAGGATTTGAAATAACAAAAAGTATTTGCTGAACAAAAGGAGTTTCCTGTCTTCATGGACATTTCTACCAACTAAGGTAACGACAGCCATTAGGCGTCTATTTTTTTCTCTACACAAACTTTGTCGCAGAAATCTAGGTCATTATCCTTTCGAGTGGTTTGTTCAACACTTTAACTTGTTATTCAAGATAATTTTTGTAAATCACGTTTGTTACCATCTCACCTGTATCTCTCTTTAATTCAAATTGAAAAACAATGCATCTGTCAATAAATTTTTGACAGGTGGAAATCGCTTTGTATTACTGTGATATGACCGACATACTTACAGATGACACGCTCCTTTTGTTTGAAATGACCTCTTATATTCGTTGCTAATGCAGGTAGGTGGCAGGAATAATCAGTTACAATTGAACCACTTTTGGCGCTTACTTTGACCAGCTAATTGCACTTTCTGAGCCGATATTTGTCTTATTGGACTTGATCCAGTTCATTCATATATAAAAAGTCTGTTCCTTTCAGAAATGAGAATTTCATCGCTGCATGGTATTAACTCTGGAAAATCATATGTCTGGGGTCTTCCTTGAACCCAAAGTGATTCTAGCAACTTTAAGGCGATAAAATGTAAAATATTTCCACAAAAATAATAATGATTTATTGAGAGAAATTACAACTACATAGTTGCTTGCTGCAATTAAGCTACTTATAAATTGTAATTATGTACTAACAAAGTTTGAAATATGAAAACATGTTGCTTAGTTTGTTTAGTTCTAAAGCTTATTTTAACACAAAATATTAATATACCACACTCTATGTAACAATACTGTAATTAATTAATCTTGAAAAGCTCAGTGTGGCTCGAAAAACAGGTAAGCCATACTCATCTGACTAAAATTCACTCGAATATTCCGACGTCCCTTGTGTAGGCCAGCTGTTATTAGTAGACAAAAACTTCCTGCAGTACTGGGGAGGCACGTTCAACCCAACGTTCAAGATTGGGCTGTAGAATGTTACTGTCATCTGCACTATTACACTCTGTATATGATTGGCGATAAAAAGTCAGACACGTGCTCTTGTCTGTAATTGTGGTCGAAGGCGTTTGTAGAATATGTGCTGTTTCACATGTTACATTCCTTCAGTGGCCGCAGTGCTTTCTGAATACCATTTATTCTTCTTCGCATTTACTCACTGTCCATACGAAGAAAGAAAGAAGTGGAAATATGACGAAATATTCAAAAGCATTTCTGAATACTGCTCAGACAAGCACTCAAGAAGAAAAACTTATAGCTATCGAAGCAACTAAAACCTAATACTATTGCGTTAAGCACACTCTGTCACATAATTCTATGGACTGTGAAGCTAAGCTTGATAGTGTCTTGTATAACGATTCAATAATTGCAGAAAAACTTTAACTTGAAAGAGCAACGGCGAGCGCAATAGCACATAATGTTTTAGGTCCAGCGTCTATTCAAGAAACTACAACAGGCCTTCAAAGGCACATCTTTTAGCGCTACCACAACAGATGACTCTAGTCACAGTTCAACAAAACTGTTTCCATTGCTGGTAACATTTTATAGCCCAAAGCCAAACGTAAAAATATGCGTACTTGACTTTTGAGAAGACTCAAATGAAACTGAATTAGCCATTTGTGCAAATTTAGTGGCACATCTCAGGGAACACGACACTGATATCAAATTTCTGACCAGTTTTTGTGCAGACGAAGCGGATGTTAATTTCGGCTGCCACAAAACCGTTGCTGTATAAAAAACATTATTCCAGTGAGAAGTCCAGCACATGTTTTAAACAACAGTATAAAATTTTCTTTGAGTTTAAGTAAATTTGTTGTTAGAGAATTGTATTCTTAATCATTTTTCATACTGCGCAAAAAGAGAAAAAGTTTTAAAAAGTCTCTATGAAACACAGTCAAACCTCGAATAACGAATTTCATGGTACCATCAAAATTAGATTGTTGTACCAGGGTTATTGTTATAATGAGGTTTTGTTAACGTGACTCGGAGCAAGGTGCCATGTTTTCATGGCTGAGAAGTAATTTATTGTAGTACTTTCCTGATGGAAAATAACATTAAAAGACAAATAATGAAACACATTTTGATCACTACATTTATTAATACTGTACCTGTAGAATATCTTACTTTTGTGTACAGAAAAATCCACTTATTTTCCTTTGTTTCTTTTTTCTTAAATGTTCTCTTGTGAATATTGTCTTTATCTCCTCTAACGCAATTAATTTCTGCGCTGAAACACTGGGGATTGAACATGCTACTTGGTGAATGGTTTGCAATTGAGCTATTAGCTCCATCAGAGGACGGGAATTCGCACTTATCACTGTTACCAGCAGAATCTTCAACAAGCGAGTTACTCTTTAAGTCCTCGATGATAGACTTGCCGGTATATGATTCAAACACCAATGCCTCATCATCCACTGACAAGTATTCAACTGCTGAAGCTTCTATGGTTTTACCAGTAAACGCTGAATATATCTCCAGATTACTTTGAGTATCACCGTGCATTATTTCATCCACCAGAACATTCTCACCAACATCTTCAATTTCGGAAATTCTTGCACCTTTCCAGCAGTTCACAATCACATTCGGCTGTACACTGTTCCAGGAACTAGCAATCATGTCACAAGCCTGCTTCACATTGAAACTGTAGGGATTGCTCACCTTTCTTTCAATGTTCGCGATCACGTGTTAAACTAAACGTGAACGGTATTTTGTATTACAATTCTTAATTATCCTCATATCTAGTGGCCGAAGAATCGAGGTACAGCTGGCGGGGAAGTAGCATAGTTCAACGTTATTCAACGCTGGCATGTTGTTATGCGCACTGCAGTTATCCACCAGCAATGCAATTTTCTTATTCCTCATTGACATAAATTTATCAAGCGAGAGCAGCCAATCACTATAAAGAGTAGACGTCATCCATGCTTTTCGATTTGCCTTGTAACTGACTGAAAAAAAAAAAAACAGAAATCACATTTACAATACGACTGTAGCAAAACATTACAGCTGAAACTATACTGTACTGAATTAACTTATAAATTAAAGGAAAGTAAAATAAAATGTACGTACCCTCTTAAAACCTGGTATGTTTCTTACATTTTAAAGGCACTGTGGGTTTCCTGATCGTCCGATCACCAGTGGTGTCAATTTATGTGTCCCTGACTCGTTGCTGCAGAGAAAAACACTTAGGCGTACTTTAGTCTGCTTCCCTTTAATACGCTTTTCTCCTCTAAAGGCCATCGTCTTCTCTGGTAGTTGATGAAACATTCCTGTCTCATCTACGTTGTGCAAGTTTTCAGGACTGTATTTTTCTAGCGGTTTACACACGGTGTTTTTCCTCCAAAATTCTGCATCACTTAAAGGTGCTGATTTTTCTTCTCTTGAAATCACTTTAAAAATTATCCCATGCCTGTCCTTAAATCTTTGCAACCATCCGTTACTTACCTTAAAATTAGAATCGGCAAGAAACTTAGCGAAATCTAAGGTTTTTTGACATATCAACGGACCATTAATTGGTACATTCTGCGCACGCATCTCATTAAACCACCGCAGTGTAGCACTGTCCACATCGTCAGCAGCAGCAGTCTACATTCTTTTTCTTGAAGGGTTAAATTTTCCACCTACAAAACTTTCTTCCGTTTCTTTTCATTTTTGAAGGAATTAGCTAACGTTCATTGTGAAAGTCCATACTTCCTCGCCAGGTTTACTTGTTTCATTCCGTCATTAATGTCTTTGAAAACATCCATTTTTGACTCCAACCTTACTTGTTTCCGAGTTCCAGCCATTGACCAAATCTTAGCGAAGTACAAAGCGTTTACATCAACTAAAAACATTCACAGATTGCAAAAATCACGGAGATGTGCTTCGTACGAGCCTCCCCCCCCCCACACCGCCTAAAAAAAAAAAATTCTGTCTGCTACTGAAGCTCAACAATGGACAGACTAAACACTCGTTCAAACAAAGAAGCTCTTTGGCATTTGCCGCTCAGCACAGCTCGCCCACGGCTGTACGCTATTCTCTTTTCCGCTAGAATAAATACAGAATGTAGCGAAGCTTCTGGAAATAAGCGCCGAAAGTCTAGTAACTAAATAAACAATACCTATCGTTATAATGAGCTTCTTAGAAATAGGAAATAGGAAATTCCTCGACATTTTGTCTTCGTTATAACAGAGAGTTGCTAAATTTACTTCATCGTTGTAGTGAGGTGTAACTAACATAGTTCATATAGAAAATCAGCCGGCACCATATAAAATTATCGCTGTATCTGGGTTTATCGTTGTAATGGCAATCGTTATACGGAAGTTTGACTGAACCTGAATTTTCTCTGGTCCTGCGACATGAAAAACGCCATGGCTAGCACTGTATTTGAAATCTCACGAAATACTGAAGAAATGCTTTAACTCTCTGGGCGAAGATCAGTGATCTTTTGTACTCTGGAACTGCTTTAATAGTGATCAGACAGAAACTTACCTCACTTTCTTCCAAAATGCACTGAAATTCCTACAAGATGCTGTATGAGCCTTGAAAATGAAACACTGCTGTGTTATGAAGGCTGTGACATAATAATTGGAGTTATTAACACATTAATGCAAAGGACTGACGACGAATTTTTGGATTTCACTTGCAGCAATTTAATAAAAATGTTACCCATTGAAACTGTCTCAGTAATAAAAACAGCATCCTGTTCGTGGTATAAAAATGTTCTGAAGTATATAGAAACATGGTACGAGGTTAAAGACAATAAATTAAAATTGTTTAATCCTCTTTCTCTACACGATGACCCTTTAGCTTAATTATGAACTGTTAATATTATTGAAAAACTTACTATTGATACACTTTTTCAAATGGACGGTTTTTATGAGGAAGTATGTTAGTCAAAGAAATACTGCATACTATAGCACAGAATAAAATCTTAACAGCACAACAAAAATGGCGTGCTTTACTCGAAAGCGATAATTTCCTAATTTGCAGAAAATTTTTTTCTTCCATGGCATCCCTGTCTGTCAAATGCTGCAGCAGAGTGAATTTTTTCTCAGTTAGATGTAGTTCGGTTTGAGAAACGAAATCGATTACCTCTTGAACATGTAAAATCTGAGATACAAGTAAAGACTAACTTTAAAATGTCATGCTTAGAATTTTATGATTATGTTACAAAAAGCAAATCGATGCTTAAAGCAGTAAAATCTAATTCAAAATAAAATTTTATTAAAAATAGTTATTTCATAATTAGGTATTGCAGGTTTTAATGAGACAAATGCAATAATATATATATAACAGATTATATCATAATCATTCAAATTGCTTAATTTATAAATACATTTAGATATGTTGTGATTTGATGTGAAATCATGCAAAAAAAAAAAAAACGCAATACAGAATAGTTTTGATGACTTTGTTACTTTTGGTAGCTCATTCTTTACTTGAAAATAAACTACTTGTATTTTTGTAAAACTATTTAGAATTAGTTATAGCAAAATGGTTCAAATGGCTCTATGCGCTATGGGACTTAACATCTGAGGTCATCAGTCCCCTATACTTTGAACTACTTAAACCTAACTAACCTAAGGACATCACACGCATCCATTCCCAAGGCAGGATTCGAACCTGTGACTGTAGCAGCAGTGCGGTTCCGGACTGAAGCACCTAGAACCACTCGGCCACTTAGTTATAGCAATTTAATAGTTACCAACTGTTGTGTTGAAAAAAGTATGTCAATGATCATTACTAAATATGTACTGTCAATTTTCCTACCATAACTTAATTGTTACTGGCCAGTGCCTAAAATAAATACTGATTTATAAAAACTATATTTATTTTAATTGCCCTGATTTGAGAAAAATAGCCCTGATTTTTGTAATCCTCTATCCCGAAAATTAATTTACTAGACATGGCAACACTGTGTATCAGGTATTTTCTGATCACATTTCAAAAATTTCAAATTATTGTACTATGAACCACGATATAATGGTAAATATTTTACCCAATTATGATAAAAAGCCCATAAAAAGCATATCTGGATGACAAGAAGTCTATATCCATATTAAAACTGTTTCTTTCTAAGTAAAGCCTTGGGATGTATAAAGATCTCAGACACGGTGCGAGAGCTTATCAGCTATTCGCATCTGCGCGATAGCCCACGTCACGCAGAAAGGCGCTTCTGCGCATAGTGGATGAGAGGTAGGGAAGCGCGAAGAGGATGTGTGCGGATGCGTGGCAGCTGAGGGCGGGCAAAGACCATGTTGCTGAACTGTGTTACTGCGCTCAGCAATCAGGTTCACGTACCTAAGGTACATTGTATTATACTTTCAAATCTGTGAGGGGAGTAAAAAATCTTAACACCTATTTTGCAGTAATTTCTGAAAACCTGTTCACACCACAGTCGCAGTGCTCCACATCCACAATGGATAAAAGTCCTATTTTGATAAGTCATCGTGAGAGAAATCTTACTTGACGTCTTGACGACGTTGCGTCCAACGCTCCACAGCTTTAGTCCGCGTGACGTCAGAAGACGAGAACAGCTGACGCAGCTTTGTGAAGACATCAAGTACATTTTTTCTCAAAATGACAATTGTCTAACGACAAGGACATTGAAACAGCTTGCAATAATTGTCATTTATTGCGATTTGGATGTATTATAAGTAAAAATGTAATACACAGCAGAATTTAATCGCAAACTGAAATCATTTGATTTGCTTGAGAACTGATTCTAGGCCATAGAATTTTTAAAAATATGTATAATGCGAGTATGTGAGTGCGTTTGACTAGTAAAAACGAATTACTGATAGAAAAGACTAATGGAAAAAGACTATCGTAAAAATGATCAGTATATTGTTATGTTTTTCGCTGTCAACGGGCATTACGAGTGTAAATTAAACTCGTTTGACATTACAGTGAGGGACCACATTTATAAACGGTTGAACCAGCAAACAATTAACCATCTTCTGCGAATAACTCGAGGGAATGCTGTCCGATAACGTTCAAATACCACTGATATCTCGACAGGTCTCTGTCATTTTGAAGGATTTTCCATTTCGTGCCTTGAAAATGACAGTGGTTTGCCTGTGGAAAGGAGGAGTTTTTGACGAATTTATCCAGCCGCATCCTCGCTAGTTATTGGAGCATACAATACGCTGGGAGAAGCTAACTTCTCCTTGTACAGTATATTGAAAATTATAGTCTGCATACTTCATAGGATCCAAATTCCTAATTAATAAAGGCTAGGAAATTCTCATATACTGTGTATGTAAATGATACGTCGACAGACACACAGTTAAGTTGTGAGTCTTTAAAACCAAGAAATATTATTATTTTCCTTCGTTTCAAAGTCTGCATCGTAATATCATTGTCACTGCTCTCTGAGTCTGCGTCCGAACCATCTGATTCTAAATTCACGATGTAGGTTCAAGTCCTATGTTCATCTTCACTTCTGTCGCGCGTCTTGTATAAATTAAAGAGCTACCAGGAGATCGGCACGAGTCTGGTTTATACTGTGCAGAATATTTTTATTTTTGAGCCAGGACATACCATCCATTTTCCTGGTGTTTGTACTTGGTCTTTCCACTGTAGCAGCTGAATGATAATTGGCATGTTACTTCGAGGTAACGTATAGCAAGGAGTGTTTAGTGAACCACTTCTCGAAACCGACAGCATTCGTTTCCGAATGGTAGTCACTGGTGGTTTTTTTTTCACCTAAATACAACATTAGTCTCAGAAACAAAACCAGAAGAAGAGACAGCATGCAGAATAATTATCCGAGAACCTATTCCAATGGGAACTTTAAATTCGCCCGTACCATGACTCTTTTTCCAGCAGGTGTTCCTGGAATGAATCTGATTCACACATGTTTCATGTTGAACTGCCTCCTTCTCTTGTATCAGGTATCTTTATGTGATTTGTGGTTTGTGCTGCGCCTGTGTTACTTCTTTCAACTAAAAGCTATCTTAATATATTTGAAATTCTGTACATTATATAAGCGCTATCTTTGAAGCCAATTTTCTCATGCATAATTGTAACATGTCTTTGTGATGGCGGATATTCGCCATTCACATGGAACGCTTTAAGATATCGTTGTCATAAATTGTTTTGCGTTACAGGTTACCTGCGATTTCGATGCTTTCCAGGCGACGTGAAACTAATTTTTCCTAAGGATTCTACGTCTCTGAAACCTTCGTTTAAATTTATGCCTACAGTTCTGCCGGCACCACATGCTTCTACAGTGCTTTCTTATCTT
The DNA here is from genome assembly GCF_023898315.1 of Schistocerca nitens. Taxonomy (NCBI): domain Eukaryota; kingdom Metazoa; phylum Arthropoda; class Insecta; order Orthoptera; family Acrididae; genus Schistocerca; species Schistocerca nitens. The sequence goes on from NC_064615.1 coordinate 511,215,859, forward strand.
CAGTTGTTAACTGTAGGAGTCCTGCTTTCAAATTCATGTTTGGAAAAGCTCTAAATGGGGTAAATAATCCAGCTGTAACTCGCGGCTAACCCCTGGGAAACAACCAGCGGTAAGTGGAGGGGGATGCACAGAACGGCTAAAAATTGGGCCGCCTTCCTTCATGACGCGGACTTTAGTTGTGCAAAATTAATGCGAAATTATCAGACATTAAAAAGCACAGAAAATTTTCGGATCCTTTCGAAAATTCTTGACAACACAAGCTTCCGTTTAAAAGCGAGACTGAAACAAATGCCAATAAATTATCGGAAGCAGGAATCTGCATGTTCATTGCTGAACACATTTCATTTCTTTCGTATGATCACTTGTCAGAACTATGTAAAAAACGATTTTCAGATGGCAAATGTGAGAGAGAACTCCAGTTACGTAGTACTAAGTGCAGAGAAATTGTCGTAAACGTGTTAGCTCCACCCTTTTCCGAAATGTTGTTTCAAGATAATGGTGAAAATGGATTCAGCTTAATTTTAGATGAATCAAGAGATATAGCCGTTACAAAATTTCTCTGCATTTCTATACGCTATTTCAATGTTTCAGTGCAAAAAAAAAAAAAAAAAAAAAAAAATGTTACAAGAATATGACCACAGTGGGCAGAAATGAAACTTCACTTTCAGATTGTCAGATGTAAAGGAAACAGCTACATAGCGGAAATGCTGTACAACATGTATTGCGACTCTGTGAATAAGTTATATTTGTGTTATTTAAAACCAATAGAGCAGGAACTGCAAAAGACAACCAAGGCTTTTGAAATTGAGAACGTTGATCCTACAAAATTACTTCAGTATTTGACAAATCTCATCCAAACAGTGAGCAAGAGAATTGTAATACCTGCGCGAAAGTAGATGTCCTGACAAGTGACACTGATTCGTATGTAAATCCTAAACCGTGTACAGGGTATGAATTTCAGAAAATGAAATGATCGTACGGCATTGTTAGCCGGTATGTCCCAGTCGGGTCCGACCACCAAGTGCAAGTCTTATTTCAGTCGGCGCCACATTGGGAAAATGATTCCAGATATTAAACTCAGTCGTGAAACTGAAAATCTCCTTGGTAAATGGTTCATAGATTTCACAAATAAAGTCACTCAAGAACTAAGAGATAGGAGGCTCCGCAGTAACATTCACATTACGGAAAAAAAAAAAAAACATTCTCAGCAAACTCGGTTCTCAAGTATCTTAAAGTACCGATTACTGAATTAGCTGAAGTACCGATTATAACGCCAACTTCATTAAATTCATCATTAGTCAGTGGCGGAATATGAGTTTCATAAAATGGAGCAATACTGGTAATACCGTGGATTTTTGGGTTGAAATAGGTGCTTATAAGGATTCCAGAGGCATGAATTCCTTTCAAGGTGATGGTGTCTCATAGTTAAAATGTTAAGTCCCCCCCATTCAAATGCAAAAGTGGAGAAGGGTTTCAGTCAAATTAGCATTGTGAAATCAGAATTGCGTAATACAATGAATAGGGATACTCTGAACTCGATTGTTACATTATGAAGTGGGCAAAAGTGCATAGGAATGTGTTGTCGTTCATATGGACCACCTGACTCCGTGTTAAAGTTCAGAGGTACGATGTCAGGTCACACCAGAGAGTCTGCTCCTGACAATGGAGCAGCTACACCTTGTCAGTCATCTTTAAGAATGGAGGAATATGGAAGTGACAATAAGGACTTAATGTAACTGTAAGTCTTAAAAAAAACACTTTACATTTGTTAGTATCTGTTTATCATTCCCAATTTCGTTTAGATATAATAATAAATTTTAAACGAAATTTGTTTTATGTATTTCTATATTTGTTTTAAATGTGAGGTATTTTGATTAAAAACGGCGACTTTTTAATTGAGTTGTGGGACCTTTCAGTATCACCGAGTTGGCAACACTGAAAGCATTGTTGAAACAATGATGTCTCTGTTGCCGTGTATCGCAGTGTAAGGTGCACGTGTTCTTGCAGTGTCGTCGCCAGGCACACGTTGCATTGCAGAATGGCACCAACCCTAGTTTCGATATATTTTTATTAACTGACATGGCAGTGAAGTACAACGCTTCATTTTCTTTAAAAGATCTGTCTGCCATTTCTATGAAATGGTAAAAGAGAAAGGAAGTTAGGGTAACAGTAATAAATTAAAAACTTAACAACAATTCATTCTTAATATACAATAAAAAAAGAAAGCATCTGGTCTGCTGCCTGTGTCTACATAGTATGCCTTTATCTGCTTGTAGTCCTATAAACCGATAAATTAACACGAAAAAAAAAAAAAAAGAGTTCTTCAACCTCAGTTTTCGCCCTTTAGCACTGACCGTTCGTAATGCCCAAGCAATGGTATGATACCCGGTGACAACATGATTTTTGAGCAGAGTTTCAAAAAATTAGAATCAGCAGGAGAATACGCTATTTTTTGTTGTATTCAATCACTTATGTCTTTTCGAGAAAAGCAACAAACGGTGGTCCGACTAAGTTTTCTTTTATTTGCCTATTTAATGTAATATTTTGATTCTATGTATCTTTGAAGTTAGAGAAAATTTTTCAATCTTTATTCGGTTTCTACGTTTATTCTGGTAATAATGGGAATAAAGAACCGAAAAACGGTTGTTTCAGAAACCGGTTATTTTGAGCGGTTGGGTTAAACTGGCGTGAAAAAAAAAAACGATATAACCGCAAACCAGTAGTTTCGCCGTTAATCGCAATATGTACGGTGGTCTGCTGCTGTGACTACCGCACTCCCTTGTGTTCATAAAACCCCTTGTTGCGAGCAGAGTAGAAGCAGTTCCGCGCGCCACGAGAAGTCTCAGCTATTTGTAGTCACATGACCTCGGGTCCACGCTAGAGCCTTAACTGCCAATAGTGGCCCACTTACCACGCAGTGTTTACCGCTAGCAGCTAGCAGGGCACTTTTCCCCTTACTGTTCCCTCCGTCCTGACCGCCAGCGGACAACTCAGGGCGCGAGCATAGCACTTATTCTCGTAACTGACTGATGATGGTGCTTACAGAGACTTCTAAACATACATCCATAAATGAGACATTGTGACACCGTGCATGGGGCATAATCGCTTAAGAAAAATATGGTAAAATCGTCAGTCGAAAATAACTGAAAGAGTATTCGTGCTTCTGCAAATATTATAAATGTTGATCGACACACATTATGAACTAAATACCTGTAAGGAGGCGCAGTACTATATTTACAATATCGACTTTTTTACGTAATGTGCCCAATACCATTCTCAGTATGATCCAACGAGAAAAACATTATGATACTAACAATCTTTTGTTGTGTTTTTAATTTTACTGTAGCAGCTATATTCTGATTTGAGTCGTTGGAAAACGAATGGTAGAGAATATTTCTCATTATACAGGACTACTATAAATGCATGATGTTAGGAAGAATTCCTCTAACAGCTAGTAAAACTTGTTTAATTTTTGGAAATTTGTGGTAAGGTCTTACGGGACCAAACCGCTGAGGTCATCGGTCCCTAAGCTTATGCACTATTTAATCTAACCTATCTAACTTAACGCTAAGGACGACACACAAACACACCTCCGACAGCGGGAGCCGCGCGGACCATGACAAGACGCCTGAGACCGTGCGGCTAAAACTTGTTTAGTGAAACACATCTGGTCTCGCAGCCTAAAGCCGCTTCATCAGGTGCAACCCAAAGGTAAAGAATGTCACCATATTTTGTGGGTATTAAAATTAATAAACGAATGTTCAAAATATACTCATAACGTTAAAAGTCATAGGCATAACCATCACTCCTAGTCAAAATTTACTATGCACTGAATATTGTCAATGCCGTGGCGAGCGAAATGTAACGAAGACGTGTTCCATTCATTTTGGACAAATTGCTGATAGACGAAACTTGCGGTTACAAACGCATGTTTTAAAATTTGCCTGCATCAAAAAATAAGATGCTAAAATATTTTACAAGTGCCAGACTTACGATAAAACGTTTTCACTGTTAACATGACTAGTTGCGGCACTATGCAAATTACTATGTGGAATGTATCCGGTGGCAGTGCTTACCGGTATGATGGCAGCGTGACCCGGTGTTGGGCAAAGAAAAACCGGTCTACAGGAACGTCAAAGAAAGACAGCCTGACTGGCGGAATGCTAGCTACCCATTTGGGCAGTGTGACGTTATATACTCATGAGCACTGGGTCGCTACTTTTACAAATAAGAATACTAGAGAATTTTATTACGTACTAATACGTAAACTTACAGACAATCAAAATGAGGCAGAATGCAATGGTGCTTTGATTCCAATTGGTTGGTCAAAATATATCTAAAAATTTCTACTTTCTCTAACATATTCAAAATATGGTTCAAAAAAGGCTCTGAGCACTATGGGACTTAACTTCTGAGGTCATCAGTCCCCAAGAACTTAGAACGACTTAAACCTAACTAACCTAAGGACATCACACACATCCATGCCTGAGGCAGGATTCAAAATATGGCTTTTTTATTTTTTATAACGTATTATTAAGATGCTGTGATCCTCTTCTCGTAAGTATGCTCTTAATGCAGATGTGGAATTATTTAAGTTAAGGTGTTCCTGAAATCTTATTCGAAACGACCTAGGGTTTGCTCTTTATATTTCTTAGGGCAACCATTGCATTCACGAAATTTATTTACCATAGGTTTTTCCTTGTGCCTGAGTTTTCCATCTACATAGATCCGAAAAAGTTAAATACGCTGGAGTGATGTTTTTAGGTCTCATATATGTGCCTGTTTTTTCGGATACTGCACCAAGATGTGGCATTCCACAAAAAAAAGCGTATTCCTTTGTCTGCTCGGCTGGTTTAAGCGCTAGAAAACCTTCCACTGCTCCGTTACTGGAAACAAGATTTTTTAAAAAGATAACTGCGTTAAAAAGTTCTGGATCGTAACCGTTTTGATATGCTATATACTATATAACTTAATATTTACCCATTTGAGCTTCCCTAGTAAGGAGCACTTCATACACACAGTTTAACATGGCTCGAGATGCCGCGAATTTCATTGCGTGACATGACTTGCTGTGTATAACAAAATTTGTCTGTAAATATTTCGGTAAATATCTAAGCCATTATTTCCATTGGAGACCCAAAAACGTTATAGTGTCATTCTCAGCGCACTGCCCAGTAAACTGTCTTTTGGTTCAAAATATTTACATAGCGGAGAAACTGGTCGCTTTCAACATTATTACCATCATGTAATATAAAAACATCGTCACAATATCTATTGCATAAAATAAATCTTCTAGCATGTTGAAGGACTTTCGACATAAATTCTTGCACAAAGGTCGCCAGAAAACATTTGCTATGTAGTAGGCAAGTGGCGAGCCCATTGGAACGAGTTCGTAATAATTTTATAAGGGACGTACGCAAACATGCGTATGACGTTCCGTATCTAACAATAATGGACTTCTGATTCAGAGCAAAAATGAAACAAAAAATTTATTACTCCTCCTACGAATTATAAATAAGTCAATTCTCAACCATTTGACTGCGAGTTAAAAAAAAAAAAATTCTCTAACGTCTCCGAACATATGTTTTCCAGTGCTCCTGTGCGCAACAGACAATCTCGTCTTGCCGCTGCATCAGCGTGATCAGCAACATGCTAAAGTATTTCAAAAGCAATAGTGCGATCCATGTAGAGTGCAATGCATGGACTAATTGCAACAATTACTGCCACGTTTTTTATACATACAGACATTAAAAAAAGTTTTGTATCACCCCGGTTCCCAGAACTCCTGAAGATAGACCTTGACTGCGGTTATTGTATCACAGAGACAGTCCCTTTGACTATTCAAGGGCCGGCCGGAGGGGCCGTGCGGTTCTAGGCGCTACAGTCTGGAGCCGAGCGACCGCTACGGTCACAGGTTCGAATCCTGCCTCGGGCATGGATGTGTGTGATGTCCTTAGGTTAGTTAGGTTTAATTAGTTCTAAGTACTAGGGTACTGATGACCTCAGAAGTTAAGTCGCACAGTGCTCAGAGCCATTTGAACAATTTGAACTGTTCAAGGATGTCCCGGCGGAGGTTCGAGTCCTCCCTCGGGCATAGGTGTGTGTGTGTGTGTTTGTCCTTAGGATAATTTAGGTTAAGTAGTGTGTAAGCTTAGGGACTGATGACCTTAGCAGTTAAGTCCCATAAGATTTCACACGCATTTGAACATTTTTGAACTATTCAGGGATGTCACTAAATCCACCCAAAGATGTAAACAACCATGCATGAGCAGCGCCTATTAGACGGACGGGGTCCGACAGCCGATCTGTTCCAGTCATTCCACCAGGAATGAGGTAAACGGCTCGTATCTGTAGTTCAACCATCCCTAGACGGTCAGTACCGCGGTACGATCGCGTCCGCATTGTTATTTTGTGCCAGGAAGGGCTCTCAACAAGCGAGTTGTCCAGGCGTATCGGAGTGAACCAAAGCGATGTTGTTCAGACACGGAGAAGATATAGAGAGACAGGAACTGTGGATGACATGCCTCTCTCAGGCCGCCCAAGGGCTACTACTGCAGTGGATGACCGCTACCTACGGATTATGGCTCGGAGGAAACCTGACAGCGCCACCATGTCGAATAATGCTTTTCGTGCAGCCACAGAACGTCGTGTTACGACTCAAACTGTGCGCAATAGGCTGCATGATGCGCAACTTCACTCCCAACGTCCATCTTTGCAACCACACCATGCAGCGCAGTACAGACGGGCCCAACAACATGCCGAATGGACCGCTCAGGATTGGCATCACGTTCTCTTCACCGATGAATGTCGCATATGCCTTAAACCAAACAATCGTCGGAGACGTGTTTGGAGGCAACCCGGCCAGGCTGAACACCTTAGACACACTGTCCAGCGAGTGTAGCAAGGTGGAGGTTCTCTGCTGTTTTTGGGTGGGATTATGTGGGGCCGACATACGCTGGTGGTGATCATGGAAGGCGCTGTAACGGTTGTACGATACGTGAATGCTACCCTATGACCGATAGTGCAACCATATCGGCAGGATATTGGTGAGGCATGCGTCTTCATGGACTACATTTCGCACCCCTATCGTCCACGTCTTGTGAATGACTTCCTTCAGGATAAAGACATCGCTCGACTAGAGTGGCCAGCATGTTCTCCAGACATGAACCCTATATAACATGCCTGGGATAGATTGAAAATGGCTGTTTATGGACAACATGACCCACCAACTGCTCTGAGGGATCTACGCCGAACCGCCGTTGAGGAGTGGGACAATCTGGAGCAACAGTGCCCTGATGAACTTGTGGATAGTATGCCATGACGAATACAGGCATACATCTTTGCAAGAGGAAGTGCTACTGGGTATTAAAGGTACCGATGTGTACAGCGATCTGGACCACCACCTCTGAAGGTCTTGCTGTATGATGGTACAACATGCAATGTGGCGGGAATGATATTTATGTTGATCTCTATTCCAATTTTCTGTACAGGTTCCAGAACCCTCGGAACCGAGGTGATGCAAAACTGTTTTTGACGTGTGTAGAAATTGAATGATCGGGAGGGGTTTGGTCAGCAGCCTAAGACGGTGTAAAAAAATGAAACAAACGAATTAAGTGTACAGTCTATTATATTTGCTATATATTATTTAAAAATTAACAAACTTTACACATACTTTTAATTATTCGAGAATGACTATACTCAATAAACACTTTGTGCCCACAACAAAGATACGAATATTACTCTCAATATGTGCATACACAAATCTGACAAAATCCCTCCAATGCGGAAGCAACCAACAACTGCGTGCAGCGAAAAGGCAAATTACCAGAAATCCTCAATTGATAGCAAAGTCTCCTCTGGCGCTGCTAACACGATCATGGCAGCCTGCGACCTCTCATGTCACACGCTTCCTCGCCACCACACCCGGCGTCCGACCGCTTCGAACTCTCGTCGACAACTGCTCGCTCGCTACTACACGCGATAATAATATCTCAGACTCAGAGTTTGTGTATGTACACAGGAGAATCATAGACATCCAACTTTCAACATGGCTAAGTCTTCTTGTTGTGAATAAAAATCAATCCCGAATTGAAAATAATTAAAATATAAAACAATTTTTAATAAAGCGCACATTTCTGTCATAATACATGTGGTTGGTGGTCTGTATATACTCTGCAAATCGTTTATGAGCTGCTTCCTATTTTTTATACTGAAATTAGTAGGGTGTCGGAAATTTTTATTCAAATACTCAGCGAGCAGCTCTTCTACTTCGGAACCTGCACTGCCTCTAGCAGTCACAATCCAATGTAACGGTTTACCTGTTTTGAGAAGCTTTACTCCACCAAGTAATTTTGATGCAGCTGAGTGCATTGGTAAAAGTAGTTTCTTTTGAATTTTATCAGGAAACATTTCAGATTTACTAAAAAAATTAGGTTCGCTACGTATTTTGCAATTAAATAATCTAATTTCCATTATAATATTCTGCTCACAAAAATTTTGAAATTTGAAATTAAACAGTCTCAACAGAGATGTATGATAAGTCACGTGCTCGTAGGTCATATCGAGTTGAGCACTAGTAATCTGCGTGGCCAAAGTCAGTTGTGCCAAATATAGCTTCCTATTAATCAAATCTTTCCCTGATCTTATTAGTAATACAAAAACGCATAATCCGCTTATGGATGCTATCAGTGATTCTATGTTTACTATTCAGCATATGCTTAGCATAGTCTGTGATACAACGTCGTTTAAGATAGTTCATTTTAAATTTAAGCAAGACAATAGTGATTACAAAAGCTAATATAAACTTTAACTGTTGACTTACTTTATGGAAATGCCTGACAACTGGCACAGTTTTTGACAACTGTCAACTGCCAAGTGCAAACGGCTACAAGCGAAAATCATAGTTGCCCATAGAGCTACGGGTATGAAGAGGCGTTGCCATAGAAACGTGTACAGAATCGTTTTAGAAATGCGAAACAGCTGCACCCAGCGTAAAGAAACTGTTCGGGATCATGTTTCTTAATCTGGATACTGTACTTGTACATTATGCGTATTATTTCTTTGTACAGGGTGGCGCAGGGGAACGGGAAATTTTGAACGTTACAGTTGGCAGCACTGTAGCGCCGGCAGATGTTCGAAACTTTGCACAATTGATGTGAACGCATTGCCATTTAGTAATTATGGAGAACTGGACTGGTGCGGAACGTGCAGTAGCTGTGAGAGCGTTTTATAAAAATGGTGATAGTGCGACTGCCGCGCAGAGAACATTTCGACAGCATTACCAGCTTGGACGTCATGGACGTGTCCCATCTGCGCATGCGATTACAACGTGGGTGCGTAATTATGAAGAAACAGGATCTGCCTTGAAAAAGAAACCTCCAGGTGGCATTCCAACGGTACGTACCCCAGAGAACATTGCAGCTGCTAGAGCTGCAATCGAGGAAGTCCTTGCCGCTCCGTTCGACAGCATGCATATTCGCTAGGGATTAAGCGACGAAGCTTACAAAGAATACTGCACGAATTAGACTTCCATCCCTATAAGCTGCAGATTGTGCAACACTTACATGAACGAGACCCAGCGTCACGATGGAGTTTAGTAGCCAGATATTGGCTAAAATCAACGAGAACGCGAATTTCCTTGGTAACTTATGGATATCAGACGAAGCCCATTTCCACCTGAACGGATTCGTGAACAAACAAATTTTCGTTATTGGGCACAGGACAATCCTTGTGAGGTTCACCAGCGACCACTACATAGCGCCAAGGTCACAATATGGTGTGCTGTATCATGTCATGGTGTTATCGGCCCTTATTTTTTTGAACGTGAGGATGGTAGTGCAGTGACAGTAACATCCGCTCGATATGTTGAAATGCTTCAAACATTCTCTACACCGAGACTGTACGAACTTAATATTAACGTCGAAAACATGTGGTTTCAGCAGGACGGAGCCACGTCACACACTGCTCGACAATCGATGGCAGCAGTTCGTCAATTGTCTGGAAGACGCATTATTTCACGTAACGGTGACATTGCATGGCCTGCGAGATCCCCTGATCTTAGTGTGTGCGACTTCTTCCTGTGGGGATATCTTAAAGGCAAGGTGTACCGTACACGCCCTGCAACAATCCATGAACTGAAGGAGAACATTGAAAACGAAATCGCTGCCATTCCCCAAGATTTGCTACACCGCGCATTCCAGAGTTTTCATAACAGGCTGTTAGAGTGTGAACGCCGAATGGGAGCACATCTTTCCGATATCATCTTTAAAAAGTAAAGAGACACTTTTGGACATTTTGATTGTAGAGAAATACTGAATAATGGCACACTGAATACATTCACTTTCGTTAATAAATTACTAGTTTTATGAATTTATTCAAGGAAATGACGTTATTTCGAAATTTCCCGTTTCCCTGCGCCACCCTGTATAACTGTTTCACAACTCCAAATGTGTTTTCACGAATACTTGGAAATGAAACTGATACGATACTTCATTACTAAAGCAGTTAATTTTTGTTTCTAAGAGAAAATTGGCAAAATGAATACCCGGGAAACTCCTGGTTTGTTAGCGAGTTTTTTTTATAACGCTAAGATGGCTGTAATCATCATTTAAACTGAGTGCACAAAATTCGAAGGAAGAGTTTTCTCATTCGAAGACGAGATGTATATGACACCCGAATGTTACGGGGCGATAAGGCGTATGGCTTAAGTGTAGACACTGTATCAGAACAGTCTATTACAGGTACGATTGTTTTGAACATAACAGCGCATTGCGAGTTAACCAACTCTTGAACATGGGACGATAATCGCTGGGATGTAGCATGTTGGCGATTACAGGAGAATTCGGGTTCCCTGTTTCAATAGTGTCTAGCGTGAGTTTTCAGTATCGCGGAGACTAAGTTTCCACAAGGTAACCGCCGCACAGGACAACAAGTGTTTGACGATCGGACATCACATTGTCTCCGCAGAGCCATACTCGGCGGTCAGTTACTGTGCGATCGCCTCTGATTTGACTGTGGCGAGTCAGGAACGTGTTTCTACCAGCACTGTAGGAGACAGGTGCAACGCTTCGTGTTAAAAATCCTTCCAAGAACGCCAAGAGCCGTGGCGAACGTGTGGACGGCCGCGCAAGGTCGAAAACGAAGGAGTAGTCTTGAAGTAATCAATGAATATTTAATCAGATTGCATATTCAGAACCTTTTAATGAGGAACAAACCGCTGATGTATCCACAATTTGAATATATATTTTATTTCGAAATACCTAAAAATTCAATTGCGAATTAAAGCATTAAAGTAGTTACAGAGAGGAAGGAAACCTTATAACTTCCTACAAATACAGGAACTAACATCTGGAAACAGATTTCGGCAGTTATCATTCTGAGAGGATTCAAATGGTTCAAATGGCTCTGAGCACTATGGGACTCAACTGCTGAGGTCATAAGTCCCCAAGAACCTAGAACTACTTAAACCAAACTAACCTAAGGACATCACACACATCCATGCCCGAGGCAGGATACGAACCTGCGACCGTAGCAGTCGAGCGGCTCCGGACTGAGCGCCTAGAACCGCTAGTTCTGAGAGGAATAACTAATGTTTTCAAGATGGCGGCGGCCTTTAAGGGGGTAGTCCTCTTCGAAACTTCAAACAATCGATGTTTTTGTGCTTAAAATGTTCTGTGGGATGTCCGCTTTATTGTAGAGTTCGCCCCAAATTCGCCAGGAACTCCGTCATCGAGCTATAAGGCGATTTGTGTAAAAGCGTCTCCGAAAACTTTTCACAGCGGGAAAAAAATAGTCGACATCGCGGCCGATGTGGCAGAATGTAATTTTAACGACGGCCAAACTGGCATTATGGACGTAATGATAGTGATGGAATGTCAGATCGCACTGCTGTGCAGAACGGAGGAAAAGCGTATCGAGCGAGCAAAGCAGCGGATGACAGAAGCTGTCAAAGAGGCCCACAGGAAAACCACGAAGAAGATGAAGAAGGACCTCCTTTTGGATGTGGAAGAATTTCCGTATGGTCCAGGGATCGCTCACTAGAGGTATGTTTGACTTGAAAAAAATTTAACCCAAAATTTTAAACGCGTTTTTCTCAAAACCGTATTTTTGAATTGACGGAAAACGTAACTTGAGAACGGTACATACGATTTTGATCAGAATTCGTTGCCGTATTCTAAATTGAATTCTCAATCAATATGTACTGAAAACGTCTTATACAAAATTAGTTTGTTACGAGTGCAGTAGGAGGGCTTTGAGAATTGGTTCTGGTGATCAATTTTCCGGCTGGAAAGGGTCCTTCCATCTGCTGCAACGGTCACAAGGGAGCGTCCGATATGGGCATAAAAATTATTTCTTAAAGACAGAAATGTAAGGAATAAAGCTGTATCGCCAGATTTGAATTACTTTTTATTTTAGTTGAAAAATCACGAAAATCACCAATTTTTCATGCGTTCAAAGAGGGCTACTCCCTGAAGAAGATTCAATTTTGAACGGAGCGTCTTCTTGTTCGCGAAACGCTCACGAATACAGAAAAGCCCACCGTTACTACGGTTGTAGCTGTGATAGAGCAGGGAAACAAGCCGTGGAGGATGAAAATTGGAAATTTGTGGTAAGTTCCTATGGGATCAAGCTGCTAAGCTAATCGGTCCCTAGGCTTACACACTACTTTATCTAACTTAAACTAACTTACGCTAAGGACAACACACACACACACACACATGCCCGAGGGACTCGAACCTCCGTCGGGGGGAGCCGCGCGAACCGTGGCAAGCCGCCTAAGACCGCGTGGCTGGGGACGCCAGTTCTATGGCCTAGCGGCCGAGAGCTAGACGTTGGTGTACCCATCAGGTTGGCATCACCCCTATTTTTTTGAAGGCGTAAATGTACTAGTGTGAAATGCCGGCCAACTAACAAAACCTTTGACCGCTGTCGCACCAGCCCCATTCAGCAAGATCTTCTTGGAAAGACGAACAGCTGCCGTCTCGCCCGCAACCGCGGCTTTGCTATAGGCACTCACTATTATGCTGAGGATTCGATAGCCGTTTCGGTCTTTTGGCGATCGCGAGTAGTTCGCGATGCAATCGACGAGTAGCAACACCAGCCATGCATGCCATAAGATTCATCTTAAGTCTGCCCGTTCCCTTTTGTTGCCCAAACATAATTATCGCGGTTGACATTCTCTCTCTGAGGTATTCTTAACTAAGCTTGGGTAATTCTAGACCAACGCTCGTTCTATATGTTGTTTTTGTGGTTGTCCAAACGATCATTAAGACTACTCTCGGTTAAATATAACTCTGTTCAGTTACAGTTTCTGAATACATTACTCTTCAACTTTTCTACATCTTTTTGCTATTAGTGTTGCAATTCTTACGATCGGTCCCCAGTATCCAAACAATTCAGTGGCCCACTGTAGGTACGGACTTAGTTAGTGCCTTTCCACAGTCTGATTCTGGATCGAAAGTTAATCTGAGATCGTAAAGGCCTATTAATATTTGTTGCGCCCGCAAACGGGGGCAAGCTCTTTTCATTTATGCCTGCTGGGGCACGAGCAATACGCCCGTCTATTAAGGTGTAGCGGCATATAGGCTTCAGTGGCCGAGAACTGACTAGGGCCACAGTATCTAGCCATAAGGAACTTCTTGACCACAAGGTCGCACCTCCAATCTTTAGTAAGGCTCATATGAAAGTGTCGTGTTAACAGTTATGGTAGCAAACATAATAGCTGCTGATGACTCGCCGTGTGCTTCAGGAGGCCGACAGAAAATGAGTGACAGGGAGGTGCAGAGATCAGACTTCTGTGTAATGCATGTATTACACTTCACAAAGTGGGCATCGTCGACATTCAAGAAATGTTCAAAACAAATCTTTACTAGTAAAGTAAAGGCGGCATGAGCCCACTTTTGATATCAAATTGATATCAACTTGATATGCAAGTTAGTTAAGTTGATCAATTAATTACCCCACTCGCCAACCACGCCCACCCCCATCCCCCCACCCTCACCAAGATGATGTCATGTGTTTTCTTCAGCCTGTACGTGGGAATCTGCATCCTCCCCCTACCCACCTCTCACCCTCCCCCATCTATCCTATTGGCGGGAATTTCGAATTTTGGCGGGAATTTCTTTGTCCCAGGGATGTGCTGATGTCCCACCCCACTCCCCACCCGGGAATAGGCGGGAAATTAAAAATGGCGGTGCCCTTTCCATGATGTGAATCCTGGTCCTTCTGGGCAGAAAGCCCAACTGCACCCCCCAACACAGGGAAACTGCCCAGATGCAGGAGAGGAAGGCTAGGTTCGTGTACTTTTATTTATTTTGGTTGGGAAACTGAAGTTACAGGTTGCAACCTGTAACCGCGTAAGTAACGAGCAGCCCTTAGTGGCTCGCCATCACACACATCCATGCCCGAGGCAGGATTCGAAACTGCGACCGTAGCGGTCGCGCGGTTCCAGACTGTAGCGCCTATAACCGCTCGGCCACGAAATGTACAGACTACTAAATATATATGCGAGGAAAGAAACAGTAAAATTTATTTATTTATTTTTTATAAAACGTTGGTGATATCATCCGATGTGTGTGAAAGCGAGGCATGTTACTAGCTTGACCAATACGCAGGGTCGAGGCTTATAAGAAGAGCTGCTGGCTACAGACTTCCAGACAGAGTTAGAAACACAGCAGTGAGACAAGATTTCAGAGTTACTAAAGTTAACCGAACTGGTTAGGGAGTATACAAATAAGAGACCAGGTCACAAGAATGAAGAAAAATACCTAAAATAATAAAAACTATCAACTATTTGAAAGGTGGCTACACTGAGCCACAGCGCCAGAGATCGCTAGAGAGCATTGTTCCGCCGCCTCCACTGGCAGTGATTATTGAGATGTCGTAGTGGGCAGTGCTTGTCCAGGACTCGTAGTAGTCAGTTCGTGTTCAGATGTGCTAGTAGAGAGTGCTTGCTGAGATGTGATACTGAAAAGTTCTTGTTGAGATGTGGTAATAGCGAGTCGGTGTGGAGATATATTGTAATGATTAGAGTGATTTTGGTCAATATATGAAGGTAACGAAACTTGATTTATTTTTCATTATTTCCATGTTTTAAATAATGCGTCATTACAGGTTCAGTCAACAAAGCATCTGGCTTGTGTTCTTGGATTAGAGTGTAATTCTGGTTCTCTTGAGTAATTATGGTATTTTTATTTTCTTTAATTAATTCAGTATAAATGATATTTAAAATTTCTTGTGTTGTTGAAGAAGAACCGTGCCAGATGTGTACGTTGAGTCATACTTCCACACACAGAACAGTTATACTTGTGCTTTGATTTCGTAGGTTTTATAGTTGCTGGGGACTTAATTAATTAATTGTGTTAATGAAAATTTCCATTTCATTCTTTGTTATTGTTCTATGCAGTCAGATAGCGTAATAATACTAGTCAGGGCCAACCGTTACGAGACTTCGTAACCGAACAGACAGTTACTGAAACAAAAAAATAAAATTATTTGCATTCTATTATAATTAAGCCCCATGCACGTGGCGACCGCTGCTTCGGATCGTCCCTTGGAATCTTCTGATTGTAAAAATAGTAGACAGTAGTATTGTTGTAGTAATTTGTAGTTTAGTAATTGTAGTCTATATTGCATGTGTAGATTTGGTAATTGACATTCTTCTAATGGTATTTTGCAAAATTTTTTTTGTTGTCTTGTCTACGGGTTTGATAATTTAGTGCAATTATTTCAATTGTTCGTTAATCGTGGTTGAGGGAAGCATTTCGTGTGAATGATATTGTTGGAGATAAAGAGCCATTGTGTGTAATTTTCGTACAGTGACGAGTTTTGTATGATTTGTAAATGATTACGCGATCAATGAAAAAGGCAAAAATGATGAATAGTGAGAATGACGAAATTGTTAACATGGCGAACTCGCCAACAGAGGAAAGTAGTATCATGAATAATGAAGTGGAAAACAATTTAATAAGTCGGGAAAGTAGTCAGGAAACATTTCAAAATTTTTCTCAATCAGAAAATTCACAGAATACGAGATTAACGATAGAAGATTCTGGAATAGTATCGAACACAGATAGCCTTACAGCTATGACGAAGGAAACTGGTTTTGCGGGAAATGTTAGGGGCGAAAGGAGTTTCGAATCAGTTACTATGGAGCAGTTGATGAGTGCTATATTAAATATGGGAACACAGTTCAGATCTGAATTAAAAACAGAGATAGGAACAATTAAAACTGAGATGGGAACAATTAAAACTGAGATAGGAACAATTACAACTGGTATGGGAACGATGGAAACACGGTTAGACTCAGTGGGATCACAAATAGGAACAATTAGAACTGAGATGGGAACAATGGAAACACGGTTAGACTCACGAATAGGGACATGTTTCAAAAATATGAAAGATGAATTAAAGAAAGAAATCAGAGAAGAAGTACAACCGATTTTGAATTCTCACAATAATATATTAATTGCAGTAGAGATTAGACAAAGGGAACAAGATAGAGAACAGGAAGAAAGAGATCGCGTGATAGTACAGAAATTTTCAGAGTTAAATTTACAACGTGCACACGATAAGGAAGAAATATTTGAGAAAATCGAGGAATCCGTACCAAATGACAGAATAAATAATCTAACACAACAATATGAACAGTTAACTACCAAATGTGTCAACACTGAAACCCGAGTCGCGACACTTATGGAAGACGTAAATAAACAGAAAGAAAAAATAGGTGACTTATCGGAAAGAGTTGAGGAGATTTCAGATAAATTGACAAATCTTAGTTTACATGGGGACAGAGATTCGGATGATACAGCTCCATTACCATTTGCAGAAACTGAAGAGTACCAGAACATAAATAAGCATGTTGAAAATCAGGGAAAGTTTAATGAACGCGTGAAAAGGGAATTTGATGCATTACGAAAGCAAGTCAAACAAATTGAAGGGGAAATCGTAGGAAAAGACAGTAGGAGAAATTTAGAATCACAGATACCAGGGGGGTTTGAAGAAAATAATTTGTTTCATTTACGGGAGGCAACAAGAGAGCGCCAGGCGCGCGAACTTGACAATAATCAACATTGGGACTGGGACAGACGCGGTAGGTCTTTGTCGCCACGAGGCGAAAACTTCGACTATAAACACTTTTTGACTGTTCGGAAATTTAAGATCTTCCGCAATTCTAAGAATGACATACATCCATGTGCATGGTTAGATCAATTTATGTATGCACTCCCACCAAATTGGCCACTAAGTCACAAACTGGAATTTATGTGTGGATATTTAGAAAACGAACCGGCGACGCGGATGCGCGCACTCATTAGAGATTGTAATAATCTAAATGATTTTTATCATGCATTTCTATCGGCATATTGGTCCGAAAACACGCAAGACAGAGTCAAACACAGTCTTATTATGCAGCGTAATTTCAAACAGTCTGAGTTCCGCACGCCAGCAGAATATTTTGAAGACATGATTCGAAAGAATCAGTTCCTTTCCAACCCTTACAGCCCGACTGAATTAATTCGCATTTGTTTAACTAAGCTGCCACAATCCATAAGACAAATTGCTTTAGCTGGAAGATGTAAAGACGACATCGAGACTTTTAAGACTTTATTGCAAGAACTTGAGTATGACAACGACGACGGGACTTCTTGTAACTTTTTCAGTAACAGTAATTACGATAGATTTTCAGAGAAAAGGGATAGTGATCGGAACGGGCGTTATATGGGTAATTTTGAGAATGACAGACGTAACAGACAGGACAATAGATACCAGCCTTATGACAATAACAGACGTTCTAACAGAAATTACACAGACAATTATAATAACGGTAATTCGTACCGGAATGATCAATCATACGGAAACAGTAATCGGTATCATCAAGACAGAAATTATTCATACAATAATAGAAACTCTTAGTACAGAAATAACCAGGGTAGTAGGTCTAACAATAATTTCAGAAGTGACAGTCGAAATTATACAAGAAGTAGTTATGCAGACAGAGAGGAAAACAGAAATTTTAATAACAGACACAACCAAGAATTTGCATCTAACAGACAGGAAGGACCTAATTGGCATCCTCCGCGTGACAGAAATTCCGAGAGACAAGTGGAAATAGTAGAAATTGATCCGCGAAATGTCGGGAATAATCAAAGACGTGACGCAAACAATCGACAATGACTAGCAGCTTCGGCTTCTGGCAGCAATATAGACGGTTCAGAAAGTAATGACACTACAACTTTACACTACGTACGCCTGGAAGATATGAGAGACATTTTGCTAGGCGAAAAGGAAAATAATGTAGACGCATTTTTACATCCTGTTATTGAAGTATGTGTGGGTAAGAATAAGTTCACTGCAGTTTTAGATTCTGGGAGCCCATTGAACGTCATTAGTGAATCAGTTTTTTGTATATGTGAAAGAACTATTGCCTGTCCTGTGTTACCTATTTCTAAAACTACAATTCGAGGAGCGATTTCTGGAAAAGGTGTGGAAGTTAAACAACAGACCAACCTAAATTTCATTTGTCAAGGATACGAATTGTCTGCTAATTTTATTATTGTTCCATTACTCAGTACACAGATTATATTAGGTATGGAGTTTCTTAACACACATAAGGCAATTTTGAACTTTAAAGAAGGAAGTGTGAATTTGACTGTTGCCGGAATGCCGAAATGTTTGAAATTTTTCGAGTGTTTAGCAAGATCTGAATCAGATACAAAATGTTTAAGGTTTCTTACTTCTGATGTTTTCGTTGAGCATTATGACGACAGTGTGTTTATTCATGACAATGACAATAGATACAGGGACGCGATGGAGGATATAATTAATAGCGAAGAATTAATTAATGAAAAGGTTAAAAAAGCTGAAGTGCCAGATGACGTTGCAAGAGAAGAGCTGCACCATATTTTGACTTCACATGCTACAGTGTTTAGTCATCACACAGGAACTATACAAGGCTTACAATATTTATTTAAAGTAAAAGAACACGCACCATTTCGCGGGAAAACGTACGCTATTCCTTTGGCTTACAGAGACAAGGTTAAGAATGAACTTCAATACATGTTAGATCAGGGCATTATTGAGCCAGCAGTCAGCCCTTATACCAGCCCATTACATGTCGTTCTTAAAAAGGATGGATCAATTCGTTTGGTTCTGGATTCCAGACAAATAAATAATATTATTATTCCTGAAACTGACCGTCCACAAAATTTAGATGAACTTCTTCAACATTTCCATGGAATTAAAGTTTTATCCACGATTGATATGCGCGCAAGTTTTTGGCAAATAGAACTCCACCCTGATTGTAGAAAATATACTGCCTTTTTAGCCTTTGGTAACTGTTACCAGTTTCGGAAATTACCGTTTGGACTTACTGTATCTTCAGCAGCATTCATTCGTAGCTTAAATGAAATTTTACCTGTTTATCTTCGTGACAATATTACTTCATATGTTGACGATATTCTTATTGCTAAACGTTCTTGGAGTGAGCATAACAAAATTTTGGATTCATTATTACGTATTTTTGCACGAGTTGGCATGACAGTGAACTTGGAAAAATCTGAATTTGGTCGTTCTCAGGTGAAATTTCTTGGTCACATTATTTCTACAGAAGGTATTCTTCCTGATCCAGAGAAATTAGACGCTATTCGTAATTATGCTGTTCCTACCACAAAACGTGATGTTCGCAGTTTCCTTGGTGTCTGTAATTTTCTTAGACGCTTTGTTAGATTGGACAATTTGGCCACACCTCGTTTATGTGAACTATCTGGAAAGAATTCTAATTGGTGTTGGAATGAGGAAGCTCAATCAGAATTTGAACAACTTCGTGACGCTTAGTTGCTGCTCCACTTCTTTCACATCCGGATTTATCTAAAGATTTTTGTTTGGCGACGGACTCATCATACAAAGGCCTAGGTGCACATTTATTTCAAGAGATAGAAGAAAACGGCGTTGTAGTACAGAAGACTATTGCATTTGGAAGTCGTGTTCTCTCTAAATCCGAAAAGAATTATTCGATTACGGAACTTGAAGCTTTGGCTGTTGTTTGGGCTTTCACAAAATTTCGCACATTTTTGTTTGGTAGACATACTAAGGTTTACACTGATCATCGAGCTTTGGAATTTCTTATGTCGACAAAATTAACTCATGGCAGATTGTCACGATGGGCGCTGTATCTACAGGAATTTGATTTTAGTATTGTTTACATACAGGGATCTTCAAATATTGTTGCTGATGCTTTATCACGTGCACCTATGAGTTTGAAACAAAGTGCTGAAGAGGACTGCAAAGAAAACCATTATTGTTTGATGTACATTCAAGGTGTTGCGTTTGAGAACTTTATTTCATCTTCGCTCCAGGACATCGCTAAGGAGCAAAATAAGGATCCAATCTGGAAGGACATTAAGGAGAAGTGGAGGAGAAAGGAAAGCGTAGCGATCAGACAGTATTATTTAGTTCGCAATGATATTCTTTTCAAACGAAAATCGGTCGACAACTCTGTTTGGTTAGTTTGTATTCCTGATGAGTGGGTCAATAAATTGATTTGGTACACACATTTTAGTTATGCGCACTTTGGTCCCAGAAAATGCTTTCATAAATTACGAGAAAATTGCTACTTCAGTAATATGGAAAAACGTATTCGATCTGTTCTTGCCAAATGCAAATTATGTCAAAAGGCTAAGCCGCCAACAATTTCTCACAGAGCACCGTTGTTTCCTATCATTCCAGCGAAATTAAAGGAGATGGCTGCAGTTGATCTGTTCGGTCCAGTGGTTCGATCTACTAATGGTTTTGCGTACATTTTTGTAGCAGTGGAATTGACATCAAAATATGTGTGTTTTACACCGTTACGCAAAGCAACAGCTCGTTCAGTATCTAATGCTTTCATCAAACATTTTCTTAAAGAAGTGGGTCATGTTGATAAGGTTATATCAGATAATGGATCACAGTTTCGCTCTAAAATTTGGCTTCGTACTCTACGGCGTCGTAAAATTAAACCAATCTTCATTTCACTTTTTCACCCTCAATCTAACGCTTCAGAAAGATGGATGAAGGAAATCAATAAATTGTGCCGTCTTTATTGTCATCAGAATCACAGAACTTGGGATCAGTATCTTCATATTTTTCAAAACATTCTGAATGAACTTCCTAATGACTCAACTTCTTTACCGCCTCTATTGATATTAAAAAATAAAGTACCAACAAATCGCATTTCTGAAATCGTTCCTTTTCCGCCTTCACGGAAACTGCGGCATTCTGAAGTTGTCAACCTGGCTCTACAAAATATTGCATCTGCGGCTGCTAGAAGAGAGAAATCAGCTAAACATCCTGGTCGTTTAAAAATCTTGTCAGTTGGCCAAAAGGTGTTAATTAAGTCTCATCGTTTGTCTCACAAAGGAAAAGGCTTGTGTCGCAAATTTTTTCTGCTTTATAACGGTCCATATAGAATTCGCAAAATTATACATGATAACACTGTTGAAGTAGAAACTCTTAAATCTCGACGCTCTAAGGGAATACATCACATATCTAACGTTAAAATTTTTGTGGAATGACATACTTTAGAGAAACTAACAGCTACATGTAAACATGCAGAGAATACAAGGATACCGCGCCGTGTTCCGGCGGCGGCACATACTCAAAGCAACAGTCAAGTCGGCGCGCCGCACAAGGCAGTCGTTGACCGCAAACAATCGCTTCCTACGTCACGCGCCTACAGCTGATCGAGCGCTCAGTGCGAATGCACTGACAGACGTAAACAAATACACAGTCTAATTTCTCCGACTAAATTCTGTATAAAGCTATGGTGACTTCATAAATTATGTTATTAACGTTCAGTATTTTTCAGGATACGGTTGTATAAAATATTTAAGACCTTCAGGTAAATTCTGTGCATGTCCGACGTTAAGACGACTTACTATGGAGAAAATTTCAGGAAGAATGTAATTTCAAAAAAAAAAAAAAAAAGAAGTAAAAAACTAAAAAGGGTAACTATTAAATGAGTTTATTTTTCAGGTAACATAATTCCACTTAGGTACGTATTTTAGACGTAATTTGCTGCTTGCGATTACGTGATTCATACTTTGTGCTAAATTTCATGTTCTATGAATTTACTTGTGAAACGACGTGCTTACGCACATTAACTGATTTTGACGATGATTGATTAATGAACAGGCTTGTTATTTGTATATATTATGCATCGCTTGGCTGCACTGCTTTTTCACTGATGTCATATTTTTCTATTATGTGCCTGCTGTGCTTATTTATTTAAATTATAATTGTCACCTGATTAATTGTGCTGACTGTAGTTAGGTATGTAGGTTATACTTTGTGATTTATCTGCTTGCGCCTTCATGTTTACTTATTAAGATTACATATAAACATTTATTTGCTTATGCTGATATGATGCTAATGACTTGTTTATCACGTAAGATATATGTTTGCTGCTTTTTGTATGGATTGCATATTTACACATTTCTGTTTTGTTGTCATAACTACTCTTCAATTTTGAATATAGCAATGCTGATGTACAGTGTACGAACATAGAGTTTAGGTTACACTGTGGTATTAATTATAGATTGTTCGCTTGGCAGAGCCTCGTTGTAGGGATTGTGCTGCATCCACTTGTTGACATTCTGTTCTCTACTGGTATATTTACGCGCTATTGCATGTTTTGCTTACGCTCAGTGCCGTATATTTTTAAGATAAGAAAATGAACTGCTATAATTCTACGAACGACATTGGTGCAAGAAACTGCATAAAAGTCACATGAGCTGGAGGTTTTATGGAAGCTGTATAAATTTATGCTAATAGGAAGGAAGCTAACGACATGACATACCAACACTAGGTTAGACCATTGACAGTTATTACACTGCATTTTTCGTGAGTAATTGAAATAGGAAGTGACACTCGACACAAAAAATACTCCACATGTTTGCTTCTGTTTGCCATAATTTTTGAAGTGGTGTACACACTGAAAAATCACGATCATTAACACTTCGTAATCGTACTTACTTACTGAAAGTTATTCAAACTAAAGTCTGTTAGAGGTCATGTATGCATTTCTTTTATTTAACGATGGACAAGGAACCAAAATGTATCTTATAATTTATAATGAGTAGATGATTTGGGTCAGATGGATTATACAGAGGTTGTGTGTGGACACTGTGTCTTCGGATTGTATGGGATGCTGAATTGAAGTTGCACTAGGATTTTGTCTGTACTTGTTCGAGGAGACTGACTAGAGGAAAGAGTTGTTATGGAAGTGAAATGATATTGGTGCTGAGGTTTATATGTATCGACGTATTATTGAAGTATTAAGATTAAGTGATGATGATTGGAGTTTTCGTGGACAAGAGGTAAGGTAAATGATATTGATGATAAGGTTTATATGTAGACGTAAAAGGTATTATTGAAGTATTGAGATTATGCGATGCTGATTATTATTGGAGTTTGGTGAATAAGAGGTAAAGTAAGTGAGGAGCATATTTTTTTTTTTTTTTCGTTGGTCCATATGGAACAAGGAGGATGAAGATGGCAGACTAGAACACTCAAGTAGAAGGAAGATTGTCTACACACACACTTTGTCAAATCACTAAGCAGTATATACTTTTTTTTGAGAGAGGAAGCATGTGCATATCTTGGCTCACTGACAGTTGTTCAGCAACCGTACATTTTGATCTGGCTTGGCAAACATTGGTCTAGACATGATGACTATGACGTTGACTTAACTATTATTGACTGTTATACATTGCTGCCACTACTACTTGGTACACATGATGAACATCAAATCTTGGACAGAGTTACATTTACACAGTTAACACTATTCAATTACACAGTAGTACTTAATGTGGATGAAAGATGAGTGAGTGTGTTTTGTGTGTGTTTTCCTTTCCTAATCCTACCCACCTATCTCCTAAATATTATTTTATTTGTTGGTAGTGGCTTGCACTGACACCCATCAATGTTATAGGTTTACTGGTATTTGTGTATTGTAATAGTTAATAGGACAATTATCTGATATCATTTGTGTGTTTGTTATGATTTGTATGTTTAGTGTAAAAGCGTTGTATGTGTATTCAAACTATTGTTCATGCCTGAACTGTCTGATTAGTGATGGTGCTGCACTTTTCAACATGATGTGTGACATTTAGTCATGTTTAATTTCTGCTGATGAGCTGTGTGATCAGTGATTGTAAAAATTATGGACTGTTACTTGTACCTTTTCTACATGATTGGTGCCACTAGGACATGTTTAATTTCTGCTTATAAACTCTGATGAACAGTGTGATCAGTGATAGTGAATTTTATGGAACTGCTTCTGCTGAGAAATGTGACTTGTTGCTGTGTGTACCTGCTCAACATTGCTGGGTACCACTGATGGACTGCTTCTACTGAAATGATGTTGCTTCTTGCTGTCTGCACCTGGTCAACATTGCTGGGTGCCACTGATGGACTGCTTCTACTGAAAAGATGTCACCTGTTGCTGTGTGCATCTGCTCAACATTGCTGGTGCCACTAATGGAACTGCTTATACTGAAATGGTGTTACTTGTTGGTGTCTGCACCTGCTCAACATTGCTGGGTGCCACTGATGGACTGCTTCTACTGAAAAGATGTCACCTGTTGCTGTGTGCACCTGCTCAACATTGCTGGTGCCACTAATGGAACTGCTTATACTGAAATGGGTTACTTGTTGGTGTCTGCACGTGCTCAACACTGCTTCTACTGAAAAGATGTCACCTGTTGCTGTTTGAACCTGCTCAACATTGCTGACGATATTGATTGAATTGTTTAACCACATAATACTTGTGTAAACTATAATGTAAAGTCACATGTATGAAAGAATTTGTATTGCTTACTGTATTCTATATTATAGGTTATTGAAAGGTCAGTGCAAAGCCAAGATTTTATCTAGTTATATGATATTTACGTATTAATATTCTCTTTTATTTTTGTCTGTATTTTTTTGACGAATTTGGTGGTATTTTCACCACCAATGCTGGCAAAAATACCATCAAATTCTAGCCGTGGAGGAAGGGCATATGAAAGGTGGCTACACTGAGCCACAGCGCCAGAGATCGCTAGAGAGCATTGTTCCGCCGCCTCCACTGGCAGTGATTATTGAGATGTCGTAGTGGGCAGTGCTTGTCCAGGACTCGTAGTAGTCAGTTCGTGTTCAGATGTGCTAGTAGAGAGTGCTTGCTGAGATGTGATACTGAAAAGTTCTTGTTGAGATGTGGTAATAGCGAGTCGGTGTGGAGATATATTGTAATGATTAGAGTGATTTTGGTCAATATATGAAGGTAACGAAACTTGATTTATTTTTCATTATTTCCATGTTTTAAATAATGCGTCATTACAGGTTCAGTCAACAAAGCATCTGGCTTGTGTTCTTGGATTAGAGTGTAATTCTGGTTCTCTTGAGTAATTATGGTATTTTTATTTTCTTTAATTAATTCAGTATAAATGATATTTAAAATTTCTTGTGTTGTTGAAGAAGAACCGTGCCAGATGCGTACGTTGAGTCATACTTCCACACACAGAACAGTTATACTTGTGCTTTGATTTCGTAGGTTTTATAGTTGCTGGGGACTTAATTAATTAATTGTGTTAATGAAAATTTCCATTTCATTCTTTGTTATTGTTCTATGCAGTCAGATAGCGTAATAATACTAGTCAGGGCCAACCGTTACGAGACTTCGTAACCGAACAGACAGTTACTGAAACAAAAAAATAAAATTATTTGCATTCTATTATACACTCCTGGAAATTGAAATAAGAACACCGTGAATTCATTGTCCCAGGAAGGGGAAACTTTATTGACACATTCCTGGGGTCAGATACATCACATGATCACACTGACAGAACCACAGGCACATAGCCACAGGCAACAGAGCATGCACAATGTCGGCACTAGTACAGTGTATATCCACCTTTTGCAGCAATGCAGGCTGCTATTCTCCCATGGAGACAATCGTAGAGATGCTGGATGTAGTCCTGTGGAACGGCTTGCCATGCCATTTCCACCTGGCGCCTCAGTTGGACCAGCGTTCGTGCTGGACGTGCAGACCGCGTGAGACGACGCTTCATCCAGTCCCAAACATGCTCAATGGGGGACAGATCCGGAGATCTTGCTGGCCAGGGTAGTTGACTTACACCTTCTAGAGCACGTTGGGTGGCACGGGATACATGCGGACGTGCATTGTCCTGTTGGAACAGCAAGTTCCCTTGCCGGTCTAGGAATGGTAGAACGATGGGTTCGATGACGGTTTGGATGTACCGTGCACTATTCAGTGTCCCCTCGACGATCACCAGTGGTGTACGGCCAGTGTAGGAGATCGCTCCCCACACCATGATGCCCGGTGTAGGCCCTGTGTGCCTCGGTCGTATGCAGTCCTGATTGTGGCGTTCACCTGCACGGCGCCAAACACGCATACGACCATCATTGGCAGCAAGGCAGAAGCGACTCTCATCGCTGAAGACGACACGTCTCCATTCGTCCCTCCATTCACGCCTGTCGCGACACCAC
This sequence comes from Schistocerca nitens, assembly GCF_023898315.1. NCBI lineage: Eukaryota > Metazoa > Arthropoda > Insecta > Orthoptera > Acrididae > Schistocerca > Schistocerca nitens. Next base: position 511,242,382 of record NC_064615.1, read on the forward strand.
TGGAGGCGGGCTGCACGATGTTGGGGCGTGAGCGGAAGACGGCCTAACGGTGTGCGGGACCGTAGCCCAGCTTCATGGAGACGGTTGCGAATGGTCCTCGCCAGGAGCAACAGTGTCCCTAATTTGCTGGGAAGTGGCGGTGCGGTCCCCTACGGCACTGCGTAGGATCCTACGGTCTTGGCGTGCATCCGTGCGTCGCTGCGGTCCGGTCCCAGGTCGACGGGCACGTGCACCTTCCGCCGACAACTGGCGACAACATCGATGTACTGTGGAGACCTCACGCCCCACGTGTTGAGCAATTCGACGGTACGTCCACCCGGCCTCCCGCATGCCCACTACACGCCCTCGCTCAAAGTCCGTCAACTGCACATACGGTTCACGTCCACGCTGTCGCGGCATGCTACCAGTGTTAAAGACTGCGATGGAGCTCCGTATGCCACGGCAAACTGGCTGACACTGACGGCGGCGGTGCACAAATGCTGCGCAGCTAGCGCCATTCGACGGCCAACACCGCGGTTCCTGGTGTGTCCGCTGTGCCGTGCGTGTGATCATTGCTTGTACAGCCCTCTCGCAGTGTCTGGAGCAAGTATGGTGGGTCTGACACACCAGTGTCAATGTGTTCTTTTTTCCATTTCCAGGAGTGTAATTAAGCCCCCATGCATATTATGGAAAAATCTTGAGGAAGACCAAGAAAGAAATGGGGAGAGCAGAAAAACCATGTGCCCTAAAGACTTATAACAAGTAGATAGTACAGACAATAGCCTGAAAGCTGAGGGAAGAATAAAGAGAATGGACGAAGAAGTAATCAAATTTAAATGAACACTGCCCTTGCTCCTCCCCTTAAGGACGCCACGATCTGAGAACCTCTAGCCCAGAGACGTAAATACCTAGAAACAAGCCAGATGTTCATAGCTGCTTCCTTTTTTTTCGGGTAGTTATGGTGCGGCGGTGGTAGCAGAGCTGTTGGCCCAGTTGCGGACGACCGCGAGCTGGGGTTCAGTGATGTCATTTGTCGTTGTTCGGCAGTGGGGCAGTATTTCAAATCGCCCACCTGTGGGCTCGCCACCACACGCAACAAGTTGACACGAGGGACAAGCAGTTAACGCCACTGCCGAGGAGGCGGCTCCTGAGCTGGTGAAGCAGAGTGGGGCCAGGGAATGAGTCCTCTTGTTAACGTCGTTTTAATGCTAATCTCATAAAAAGGAAATAATAGTGACAGCACATAACACATTTGTTTGACAATGTCTTATGTTGTTAACAGAGATTTAATGCTAATTAAATAATAAGGAAATAATAATGTCAGTGCAGAAGAAATTTGTTTGATAATGCACGTACCATGTCGAATATTTTTCATCAGCATTCTTATTTTCTTCGGGTGTGACGTAAGAAATAGCGAATCTTTTCTGAACCTTGTTTATAATGGTTTACAGGAATAAAGAAAACTGGAGAAATAATAATTAGTCAAGGAGTCATGTTGAATTTCGTGAAATTTACACATAGGACACGACACAAAGTCACTGCATGGATTAAATTTGATTGTGGGAGTATTGTATTGTATTGTGCATTTAAACCGGGGACCTAGAAACGCCGGAGACGCTTCGTCCCCGCTGTAGCCCTCAGTGGTCCACAACAGGCCACAGCAGTCCACCCTCACCACCGCCGCTCCACACCGAACCCAGGGTTACTGTGCGGTTCGGCCCCAGTGGACGCCCCCCCCCCCCCCCCCCAATGTCTCATACCAACGAGTGTAGCTCCAAATGTTTGCATGTTGGCGTAATTATGGTATATGTGTACTCGGAGGCAGTGTTTGCGCATGAATTGCTGACATAGTGTGACTGAGGCGGAATAAGGGGAACCAGCCCGCATTCGCCGAGGTAGATGGAAAACCACCTTAAAAACCAACCACAGTCTGGCCGGCACACTGAACCTCGACACTAATCCGCCGGGAGGATCCGTGCAGGGGACCGGCACGCCTTCCCGCTCGGAAAGCAGCGGGTTAGAACGAGCGGCTAGTCGGGTGGGCTGATTGTGAGAGTACAGCTGCAGACAAACAATTATGTTCAGACTTAGAACAAATTTGAAATACAGTGACGTAAATGGAAAGTGTTTCATCATGAACACCTTGACTGAACGGCGGACGCTACTCCATTATTACCTTGCCTATGGGACACACTGATTAAAATTTCGTTCTTAGGAGAGTCTGTCTTCATTTCTTTCAATGCAGAAACAACTATTTGTACAGATGATGAGTGCTATGAGTAGCTTACCGCCATTTGTTGGACTCTAAGAAAGGGCGAATCATAGTCATGAAGGACGTGGGTACGTGGTAACGACAGGGCGCACAGACAGTGGGCTTAACGTAATGAGAGCAGAGTGAGCGCTGACGAGCTGGTCTCACGACAAAAGTGTGGCAACAAGAGTAGGCACAGATCCTTCCAGAGCTGTGGTTCCCAACTTGAGGGGCAAAAGGTAGTTTTCTGACAGGTAAAAACAAAAGTGTTCAATTGCGTTTCCGTCATGAAACCAAATTATTTTTAAAAGCGCATTTATGAGAATGCAATACTGATTATAACTATTACCAATAATTAAATATTTTTTCAAATACTAGCATTAAAGTGTGACACAATGTGTTGGAGGGTACAATTAGTGAAAAGAATGTACAAACACCACTCCTTACACACATATTAGGTTGGTGAATAAGTTGGTACCGATTCTGTTTTGCATGTTGGTATACCGGTTGCTACTGGTTTATTAATCAACTGTTTTTTTTTTGTAGTTCGCAGCTGCTGCTTGATTTTACACACTATCATTTTGTCATTTGGAGATAGTGAGTGGAGCTGCGGACACCAGAAAATCGAGTGTCAAGTGCATGAATGGGAACATTCCCAGTGAGTGGAGATGTGGACGCTACAAAATCGCGTGTCAAGTGGATAAATCGGAACATTCCCAGTGAGTGGAGATGTGGACACTAGAAAATCGAGTGTCAAGTGCATGAATGGGAACATTCCACAGTGAGTGGTGATGTGGACGCTAGAAAATCAAGTGTCAAGTGCATGAATGGGAACATTCCCAGTGAGTGGAGACGTGGACGCTAAAAAATCGAGCGTCAAATGGATATATCGAAACATTCCCAGTGAGTGGAGACGTGGACGCTAGAATACCGAGTGTCATAACGATAAATCGGAACATTCCCAGTGAGTGCAGATGTGGAAGCTAAAAAATCGAGTGTCAAGTAGATAAATGGGAACATACCCAGTAAGTAGAGATGTGAACGCTAGAAAATCAAGTGACAAGTGCATGAATGGGAACATTCCCAATGAGTGGATATGTGGACGGTAAACATCGATATCAAGAGGATACATCGTAACATTCACAGTGAGTGGAGACGGAAACGCTAAAAATTCAAGTGTCAGGTGCATGAATGGGAACATTCCCAGTGAGTGGAGATGCGGACGCTAGAAAATCGAGTGTCAAGAGGACAAATCGGAACATTCAAAGTGAGTGGATTGTGAACGCTAGAAAATCAAGTGTCAAGTGCATGAATGGGAACATTCCTAGTGAGTGGAGATGTGGACGCTAGAAAATCGAGTGTCAAGAAAATAAATCGGAACATTCCCAGTGAGTGGAGATGGAAACGCTAGAAAATCAAGTGTCACGTGCACGAATGGGAACATTCCCAGTGAGTGGAGATGTGGATGTTAGAAAATAGAGTGTCAAGAGGATAAATCGGAACATTCCCAGTGAGTGGAGATGTGGATGTTAGAAAATAGAGTGTCAAGAGGATAAATCGGAACATTCCCAGTTAGTGGAGATGTGGACGCTAGAAAATCGTGTGTCAAGTGGATAAATCGGAACATTTGCAGTGAGTGAAGATGTGGACACTAGAAAATCGAATGTAATGAGGATAAATCGGAGCATTCCCAGTAAGTGGAGAAGTGAACACTAGAAAATCGAGTGTCAAGTAGATAAATGAGAACATTCCTAGTGAGTGGAGATGTGAACGCTAGAAAATCAAGTGTCAAGTGCATGAATGGGAACATTCCAAAGTGAATGGAGATGTGGACGCTAGAAAATCAAGTGTCAAGTGCATGAATGGGAACATTCCCAGTGAGTGGAGATGTGGACGCTAAAAAATCGAGTGTCAAATGGATAAATCGAAACAATCCCAGTGAGTGGAGACGTGGACGCTAGAATATCGAGTGTCATAACGATAAATTGGAACATTCCCAGTGAGTGCAGATGTGGAAGCTAAAAAATCGAGTGTCAAGTAGATAAATGGGAACATACCCAGTAAGTGGAGATGTGAACGCTAGAAAATCAAGTGACAAGTGCATGAATGGGAACATTCCCAGTGAGTGGAGATGTGGACGCTAGAAAATCAAGTGTCAAGTGCATGAATGAGAACATTCCCAATGAGTGGAAATGTGGACGGTAAACATCGATGTCAAGAGGATACATCGTAACTTTCCCAGTGAGTGGAGATGGAAACGCTATAAAATCAAGTGTCAAGTGCATGAATGGGAACATTCTCAGTGAGATGAGATGTGGACGCCAGAAAATCAAGTGTCAAGTGCATGAATGGGAACATTCCCAGTGAGTTGAGATGCGGACGCTAGAAAATCGAGTGTCAAGTGCATGAATGGGAACATTCCCAGTGAGTGGAAGTGTGGACGCTAGAAAATCGAGTGTCAAAAAAAAAAAAAATCGGAACATTCCCAGTGAGTGGAGATGGAAACGCTAGAAAATCAAGAGTCACCTGCATGAATGGGAACATTCCCAGTGAGAGGAGATGTGGATGTTAGAAAATCGAGTGTCAAGAGGATAAATCGGAACATTCCCAGTTAGTGGAGATGTGGACGCTAGAAAATCAAGTGGACGCTAAAAGTAGATAAATGGGAACATTCACAGTGAGTGGAAATGTGAACGCTAGAAAATCAAGGGTCAAGTCCATGAATGGGAACATTCCCAGTGAGTGGAGATGCTTACGCTAGAAAATCAAGTGTCAAGTGCATGAATGGGAAGATTCCCAGTTAGTGGAGATGTGGACGCTTGAAAATCAAGTGTCCAGTGCATGAATGGGAACATTCCCAGTGAGTGGAGATGTGGACGCTAGACAATCTGGTGTCAAGTGGATAAATCGGATCATTCCCAATGAGTGGAGATGTGGACACTAGAAAATCGACTGTCAAGTGGATAAATCGGAACATTCCCAATAAGTGGAGATGTGGACACTAGAAAATCGAGTGTCATGAGGATAAATCGGAGCATTCACAATAAGTGGAGATGTGGACGCTAGAAAATCAAGTGACAATTGCATGAATGGGAACATTCCCAATGAGTGGAAATGTGGACGGTAAACATCGATGTCAAGAGGATAAATCGGAACATTCCCAGTGAGTGGAGATGGAAACGCTAAAAAATCAAGTGTCAAGTGCATGAATGGGAACATTCTGAGTGAGTTGAGATGTGGACACCAGAAAATCAAGTGTCAAGTGCATGAATGGGAACATTCCCAGTGAGTGGAGATGCGGACGCCATAAAATCGAGTGTCAAGAGGATAAATCGGAACATTCAAAGTGAGTGGATTGTGAACGCTAGAAAATCAAGAGCCAAGTGCATGAATGGGAACATTCCCAGTGAGTGGGGATGTGGACGCTAGAAAATCGAGTGCCAAGTGCATGAATGGGAACATTCCCAGTGAGTGGAGATTTGGACGCTAGAAAATCCAGTGTCAAGAAAATAAATCAGAACATTCCCAGTGAGTGGAGATGAAAACGCTAGAAAATGAAGTGTCAAGTGCATGAATGGGAACATTCCCAGTGAGTGGAGATGTGGATGTTAGAAAATCGAGTGTCAAGAGGATAAATCGGAAAATTCCCAGTTAGTGGAGATATGGACGCTAAAAAATCGAGTGTCAAGTAGATAAATGGGAACATTCCCAGGGAGTGGAAATGTGAACGCTAGAAAATCAAGGGTCAAGTGCATGAATGGGAACTTTCCCAGTGAGTGGAGATGCGGACGGTAGAAAATCAAGTGTCAAGTGCATGAATGGGTACATTCCACAGTGAGTGGAGATGTGGACGCTAAAAATCGAGTGTCAAATGGATAAATCGAAACATTCCCAGTGAGTGGAGATGTGGACGCTAGACAATCTGGTGTCAAGTGGATAAATCGGATCATTCCCAATGAGTGGAGATGTGGACACTAGAAAATCGAGTGTCAAGTGGATAAATCGGAACATTCGCAATAAGTGGAGATGTGGACACTAGAAAATCGAGTGTCATGAGGATAAATCGGAGCATTCACAATAAGTGGAGATGTGGACGCTAGAAAATCAAGTGACAAGTGCATGAATGGGAACATTCCCAATGAGTGGAAATGTGGACGGTAAACATCGATGTCAAGAGGATAAATCGGAACATTCCCAGTGAGTGGAGATGGAAACGCTAAAAAATCAAGTGTCAAGTGCATGAATGGGAACATTCTGAGTGAGTTGAGATGTGGACACCAGAAAATCAAATGTCAAGTGCATGAATGGGAACATTCCCAGTGAGTGGAGATGCGGACGCCATAAAATCGAGTGTCAAGAGGATAAATCGGAACATTCAAAGTGAGTGGATTGTGAACGCTAGAAAATCAAGTGCCAAGTGCATGAATGGGAACATTCCCAGTGAGTGGGGATGTGGACGCTAGAAAATCGAGTGCCAAGTGCATGAATGGGAACATTCCCAGTGAGTGGAGATTTGGACGCTAGAAAATCCAGTGTCAAGAAAATAAATCGGAACATTCCCAGTGAGTGGAGATGAAAACGCTAGAAAATGAAGTGTCAAGTGCATGAATGGGAACATTGCCAGTGAGTGGAGATGTGGATGTTAGAAAATCGAGTGTCAAGAGGATAAATCGGAACATTCCCAGTTAGTGGAGATATGGACGCTAAAAAATCGAGTGTCAAGTAGATAAATGGGAACATTCCCAGGGAGTGGAAATGTGAACGCTAGAAAATCAAGGGTCAAGTGCATGAATGGGAACTTTCCCAGTGAGTGGAGATGCGGACGGTAGAAAATCAAGTGTCAAGTGCATGAATGGGAAGATTCCCAGTTAGTGGAGATGTGGACGCTTGAAAATCAAGTGTCCAGTGCATGAATGGGAACATTCCCAGTGCGTGGAGATGTGGACGCTAGACAATCTGGTGTCAAGTGGATAAATCGGATCATTCCCAATGAGTGGAGATGTGGACACTAGAAAATCGAGTGTCAAGTGGATAAATCGGAACATTCCCAATAAGTGGAGATGTGGACACTAGAAAATCGAGTGTCATGAGGATAAATCGGAGCATTCACAATAAGTGGAGATGTGGACGCTAGAAAATCAAGTGACAAGTGCATGAATGGGAACATTCCCAATGAGTGGAAATGTGGACGGTAAACATCGATGTCAAGAGGATAAATCGGAACATTCCCAGTGAGTGGAGATGGAAACGCTAAAAAATCAGGTGTCAATTGCATGAATGGGAACATTCTGAGTGAGTTGAGATGTGGACACCAGAAAATCAAGTGTCAAGTGCATGAATGGGAACATTCCCAGTGAGTGGAGATGCGGACGCCATAAAATCGAGTGTCAAGAGGATAAATGGGAACATTCAAAGTGAGTGGATAGTGAACGCTAGAAAATCAAGTGCCAAGTGCATGAATGGGAACATTCCCAGTGAGTGGGGATGTGGACGCTAGAAAATCGAGTGCCAAGTGCATGAATGGGAACATTCCCAGTGAGTGGAGATTTGGACGCTAGAAAATCCAGTGTCAAGAAAATAAATCGGAACATTCCCAGTGAGTGGAGATGAAAACGCTAGAAAATGAAGTGTCAAGTGCATGAATGGGAACATTCCCAGTGAGTGGAGATGTGGATGTTAGAAAATCGAGTGTCAAGAGGATAAATCGGAACATTCCCAGTTAGTGGAGATATGGACGCTAAAAAATCGAGTGTCAAGTAGATAAATGGGAACATTCCCAGGGAGTGGAAATGTGAACGCTAGAAAATCAAGGGTCAAGTGCATGAATGGGAACTTTCCCAGTGAGTGGAGATGCGGACGGTAGAAAATCAAGTGTCAAGTGCATGAATGGGTACATTCCACAGTGAGTGGAGATGTGGACGCTAAAAATCGAGTGTCAAATGGATAAATCGAAACATTCCCAGTGAGTGGAGACGTGGACGCTAAAATATCGAGTGTCATAACGATAAATCGGAACATTCCCGGAGAGTGCAGATGTGGAAGCAAAAAAATCGAGTGTCAAGTAGATAAATGGGAACATACCCAGTAAGTGGAGATGTGAACGCTAGAAAATCAAGTGACAAGTGCATGAATGGGAACATTCCCAGTGAGTGGAGATGTGGACGGTAGAAAATCAAGTGTCAAGTGCATGAATGGGAACATTCCCAATGAGTGGAAATGTGGACGGTAAACATCGATGTCAAGAGGATACATCTTAACATTCCCAGTGAGTGGAGATGGAAACGCTAAAAAATCAAGTGTCAAGTGCATGAATGGGAACATTCTGAGTGAGATGAGATGTGGACGCCAGAAAATCAAGTGTCAGGAGCATGAATGGGAACATTCCCAGTGAGTGGAGATGTGGACGCTAGACAATCTGGTGGCAAGTGTATAAATCGGAACATTCCCAAAGAGTGGAGATTTGGACACTAGAAAATCGAATGTCAAGTGGATAAATTGGAACTTTCAGAGCGAGTGGAGATAAGGACGCTAGAAAATCGAGTGTCAAGTCGATAAATCGGAACATTCCCAGTCAGTGGAGATGTGGACACTAGAAAGTCGAGTGTCATGAGGATAAATCGGAGCATTCACAGTAAGTGGAGATGTGGACGCCAGAAAATCGAGTGTCAAGTGCGTGAATGGGAACATTCCCAGTGAGTGGAGATTTGGACGCCAGAAAATCCAGTGTCAAGAAAATAAATCGGAAAATTCCCAGTGAGTGCAGATGTGGAAGCTAAAAATCGAGTGTCAAGTAGATAAATGGGAACATACCCAGTATGTTGAGATGTGACCGCTAGAAAATCAAGTGACAAATTAATGAATGGGAACATTCCCAGTGAGTGGAGATGTGGACTCTAGAAAATCAAGTGTCAAGTAGATAAATGGGAACATACCCAGTATGTGGAGATGTGACCGCTAGAAAATCAAGTGACAAATGCATGAATGGGAACATTCCCAGTGAGTGGAGATGCGGACGCTAGAAAATCGAGTGTCAAGAGGATAAATCGGAAAATTCAAAGTGAGTCGATTGTGAACGCTAGAAAATCAAGTGTCAAGTGCAAGAATGGGAACATTCTCAGTGAGTTGAGATGTGGACGCCAGAAAATCAAGTGTCAAGTGCATGAATGGGAACATTCCCAGTGAGTGGAGATGTGGACACTAGAAAATCGAGTGTCATGAGGATAAATCGGAGCATTCACAGTAAGTGGAGATGTGGACGCTAGAAAATAGAGTGTCAAGTGGATAAATCGGAACATTTGCAGTGAGTGGAGATGTGGACACTAGAAAATCGAGTATCATGAGGATAAGTCGGAGCATTCTCTGTAAGTGGAGATGTGGACACTAGAAAATCGAGTGTCAAGTAGATAAATGGGAACATACCTAGTGAGTGGAGATGTGAACGCTAGAAAATCAAGTGTCAAGTGCATGAATGGGAAAATTCCACAGTGAGTGGAGATGTGGACGCTAGAAAATCAAGTGTCAAGTGCATGAATGGGAACAATCCCAGTGAGTTCAGATGTGGACGCTAAAAATCGAGTGTCAAATGGATAAATCGAAACATTTCCAGTGAGTGGAGACGTGGTCGCTAGAATATAGAGTGTCATAACGATAAATAGGAACATACCCAGTGAGTGCAGATTTGGAAGCTAAAGAATCGAGTGTCAAGTAGATAAATGGGAACATACCCAGTAAGTGGAGATGTGAACGCTAGAAAATCAACTGACAAGTGCATGAATGGGAACATTCCCAGTGAGTGGAGATGTGGACGCTAGAAAATCAAGTGTCAAGTGCATGAATGGGAACATTCTCAACGAGTAGAAATGTGGACGGTAAACATCGATGTCAAGAGGATAAATCGTAACATTCCCAGTGAGTGGAGATGGAAACGCTAAAAAATCAAGTGTTAAGTGCATGAATGGGAACATTCTCAGTGAGATGAGATGTGGACGCCAGAAAATCAAGTGTCAAGTGCATGAATGGGAACATTCCCAGTGAGTGGAGATGCGGACGCTAGACAATCTGGTGGCAAGTGGATAAATCGGAACATTCCCGATGAGTGGAGATTTGGACACTAGAAAATCGAGTGTCAAGTGGATAAATTGGAACTTTCAGAGTGAGTGGAGACGTGGACGCTAGAAGATCGAGTGTCAAGTCGATAAATCGGAACATTCCCAGTCAGTGGAGATGTGGACACTAGAAAGTCGAGTGTGATGAGGATAAATCGGAGCATTTACAGTAAGTGGAGATGTGGACGCTAGAAAATCGATTGTCAAGTGGATAAATCGGAACATTTGCAGTGAGTGGAGATGTGGACACTAGAAAATCGAGTGTCATGAGGATAAATCGGGGCATTCCCAGTAAGTGGAGATGTGGACGCTCGAAAATCGAGTGTCAAGTGCATGAATGGGAACATTCCCAGTGAGTGGAGATTTGGACGCCAGAAAATCCAGTATCAAGAAAATAAATCGGAACATTCCCAGTGAGTGCAGATGTGGAAGCTAAAAAATCGAGTGTCAAGTAGATAAATGGGAACATACCCAGTATGTGAAGATGTGAACGCTGAAAATCAAGTGACAAATGCATGAATGGGAACATTCCCAGTGAGTGGAGATGGGGACGCTAGAAAATCAAGTGTCAAGTGCATGAATGGGAACATTCCCAATGAATGGAAATGTGGGCGGTAAACATCGATGTCAAGAAGATAAATCGGAACATTCCCAGTGAGTGAAGATGGAAACGCTAAAAAATCAAGTGTCAAGTGCATGAATGGGAACATTCTTAGTGAGTTGAGATGTGGACGCCAGAAAATCAGGTGTCAAGTGCATGAATGGGAACATTCCCAATGAGTGGAGATGCGGACGCTAGAAAATCGAGTGTCAAGAGGATAAATCGGATCATTCAAAGTGAGTGGATTGTGAACGCTAGAAAATCAAGTGTCAAGTGCATGAATGGGAACATTCCCAGTGAGTGGAGAAGTGGACGCTAGAAAATCCAGTGTCAAGAAAATAAATCGGAACATTCCCAGTGAGTGGAGATAGAAACGCTAGAAAATCCAGTGTCAAGAAAATAAATCGGAACATTCCCAGTGAGTGGAGATGGAAACGCTAGAAAATCAAGTGTCAATTGCATGAATGGGAACATTCTGAGTGAGTTGAGATGTGGACACCAGAAAATCAAGTGTCAAGTGCATGAATGGGAACATTCCCAGTGAGTGGAGATGTGGATGTTTGGAAATCGAGTGTCAAGAGGATAAATCGGAACATTCCCAGTTAGTGGAGATGTGGACGCTAAAAAATCGAGTGTCAAGTAGATAAATGGGAACATTCCCAGGGAGTGGAAACGTGAACGCTAGAAAATCAACGGTCAAGTGCATGAATGGGAACATCCCAGTGAGTGGAGATGCGGACGCTAGAAAATCAACTGTCAAGTGCATGAATGGGAACATTCCCAGTTAGTGGAGATGTGGACGCTAGAAAATCAAGTGTCAAGTGCATGAATGGGAACATTCCCAGTGAGTGGATGTGGACGCTAGAAAATCAAGTGTCAAGTGCACGAATGGGAACATTCCCAGTGAGCTGAGATGGGGACACTAGAAAATCGAGTGTCAAGTGCATGAATGGGAACATTCCCAGTGAGTGGAGATTTGGACGCAAGAAAATCCAGTGTCAAGAAAATAAATCGGAACATTCCCAGTGTGTGGAGATGGAAACGCTAGAAAATCAAGTGTCAAGTGCATGAATGGAAACATTCCCAGTGAGTGGAGATGTGGGCGGTATACATCGGTGTCAAGAGGATAAATCGGAACATTCCCAGTGAGTGGAGATGGAAACGCTAAAAAATCAAGTGTCAATTGCATGAATGGGAACATTCTGAGTGAGTTGAGATGTGGACACCAGAAAATCAAGTGTCAAGTGCATGAATGGGAACATTCTTAGTGAGTTGAGATGTGGACGTCAGAAAATCAAGTGTCAAGTGCATGAATGGGAACATTCCCTGTGAGTGGATATGCGGATGCTAGAAAATCGAGTGTCAAGACGATAAATCGGATCATTCAAAGTGAGTGGATTGTGAACGCTAGAAAATCAAGTGTCAAGTGCATGAATGGGAACATTCCCAGTGAGTGGAGATGCGGACGGTAGAAAATCAAGTGTCAAGTGCATGAATGGGAAGATTCCCAGTTAGTGGAGATGTGGACGCTTGAAAATCAAGTGTCCAGTGCATGAATGGGAACATTCCCAGTGCGTGGAGATGTGGACGCTAGACAATCTGGTGTCAAGTGGATAAATCGGATCATTCCCAATGAGTGGAGATGTGGACACTAGAAAATCGAGTGTCAAGTGGATAAATCGGAACATTCCCAATAAGTGGAGATGTGGACACTAGAAAATCGAGTGTCATGAGGATAAATCGGAGCATTCACAATAAGTGGAGATGTGGACGCTAGAAAATCAAGTGACAAGTGCATGAATGGGAACATTCCCAATGAGTGGAAATGTGGACGGTAAACATCGATGTCAAGAGGATAAATCGGAACATTCCCAGTGAGTGGAGATGGAAACGCTAAAAAATCAAGTGTCAATTGCATGAATGGGAACATTCTGAGTGAGTTGAGATGTGGACACCAGAAAATCAAGTGTCAAGTGCATGAATGGGAACATTCCCAGTGAGTGGAGATGCGGACGCCATAAAATCGAGTGTCAAGAGGATAAATGGGAACATTCAAAGTGAGTGGATAGTGAACGCTAGAAAATCAAGTGCCAAGTGCATGAATGGGAACATTCCCAGTGAGTGGGGATGTGGACGCTAGAAAATCGAGTGCCAAGTGCATGAATGGGAACATTCCCAGTGAGTGGAGATTTGGACGCTAGAAAATCCAGTGTCAAGAAAATAAATCGGAACATTCCCAGTGAGTGGAGATGAAAACGCTAGAAAATGAAGTGTCAAGTGCATGAATGGGAACATTCCCAGTGAGTGGAGATGTGGATGTTAGAAAATCGAGTGTCAAGAGGATAAATCGGAACATTCCCAGTTAGTGGAGATATGGACGCTAAAAAATCGAGTGTCAAGTAGATAAATGGGAACATTCCCAGGGAGTGGAAATGTGAACGCTAGAAAATCAAGGGTCAAGTGCATGAATGGGAACTTTCCCAGTGAGTGGAGATGCGGACGGTAGAAAATCAAGTGTCAAGTGCATGAATGGGTACATTCCACAGTGAGTGGAGATGTGGACGCTAAAAATCGAGTGTCAAATGGATAAATCGAAACATTCCCAGTGAGTGGAGACGTGGACGCTAAAATATCGAGTGTCATAACGATAAATCGGAACATTCCCGGAGAGTGCAGATGTGGAAGCAAAAAAATCGAGTGTCAAGTAGATAAATGGGAACATACCCAGTAAGTGGAGATGTGAACGCTAGAAAATCAAGTGACAAGTGCATGAATGGGAACATTCCCAGTGAGTGGAGATGTGGACGGTAGAAAATCAAGTGTCAAGTGCATGAATGGGAACATTCCCAATGAGTGGAAATGTGGACGGTAAACATCGATGTCAAGAGGATACATCTTAACATTCCCAGTGAGTGGAGATGGAAACGCTAAAAAATCAAGTGTCAAGTGCATGAATGGGAACATTCTCAGTGAGATGAGATGTGGACGCCAGAAAATCAAGTGTCAGGTGCATGAATGGGAACATTCCCAGTGAGTGGAGATGTGGACGCTAGACAATCTGGTGGCAAGTGTATAAATCGGAACATTCCCAAAGAGTGGAGATTTGGACACTAGAAAATCGAATGTCAAGTGGATAAATTGGAACTTTCAGAGCGAGTGGAGATAAGGACGCTAGAAAATCGAGTGTCAAGTCGATAAATCGGAACATTCCCAGTCAGTGGAGATGTGGACACTAGAAAGTCGAGTGTCATGAGGATAAATCGGAGCATTCACAGTAAGTGGAGATGTGGACGCTAGAAAATCGAGTGTCAAGTGCGTGAATGGGAACATTCCCAGTGAGTGGAGATTTGGACGCCAGAAAATCCAGTGTCAAGAAAATAAATCGGAAAATTCCCAGTGAGTGCAGATGTGGAAGCTAAAAATCGAGTGTCAAGTAGATAAATGGGAACATACCCAGTATGTTGAGATGTGACCGCTAGAAAATCAAGTGACAAATTAATGAATGGGAACATTCCCAGTGAGTGGAGATGTGGACTCTAGAAAATCAAGTGTCAAGTAGATAAATGGGAACATACCCAGTATGTGGAGATGTGACCGCTAGAAAATCAAGTGACAAATGCATGAATGGGAACATTCCCAGTGAGTGGAGATGCGGACGCTAGAAAATCGAGTGTCAAGAGGATAAATCGGAAAATTCAAAGTGAGTCGATTGTGAACGCTAGAAAATCAAGTGTCAAGTGCAAGAATGGGAACATTCTCAGTGAGTTGAGATGTGGACGCCAGAAAATCAAGTGTCAAGTGCATGAATGGGAACATTCCCAGTGAGTGGAGATGTGGACACTAGAAAATCGAGTGTCATGAGGATAAATCGGAGCATTCACAGTAAGTGGAGATGTGGACGCTAGAAAATAGAGTGTCAAGTGGATAAATCGGAACATTTGCAGTGAGTGGAGATGTGGACACTAGAAAATCGAGTATCATGAGGATAAGTCGGAGCATTCTCTGTAAGTGGAGATGTGGACACTAGAAAATCGAGTGTCAAGTAGATAAATGGGAACATACCTAGTGAGTGGAGATGTGAACGCTAGAAAATCAAGTGTCAAGTGCATGAATGGGAAAATTCCACAGTGAGTGGAGATGTGGACGCTAGAAAATCAAGTGTCAAGTGCATGAATGGGAACAATCCCAGTGAGTTCAGATGTGGACGCTAAAAATCGAGTGTCAAATGGATAAATCGAAACATTTCCAGTGAGTGGAGACGTGGTCGCTAGAATATAGAGTGTCATAACGATAAATAGGAACATACCCAGTGAGTGCAGATTTGGAAGCTAAAGAATCGAGTGTCAAGTAGATAAATGGGAACATACCCAGTAAGTGGAGATGTGAACGCTAGAAAATCAACTGACAAGTGCATGAATGGGAACATTCCCAGTGAGTGGAGATGTGGACGCTAGAAAATCAAGTGTCAAGTGCATGAATGGGAACATTCTCAATGAGTAGAAATGTGGACGGTAAACATCGATGTCAAGAGGATAAATCGTAACATTCCCAGTGAGTGGAGATGGAAACGCTAAAAAATCAAGTGTTAAGTGCATGAATGGGAACATTCTCAGTGAGATGAGATGTGGACGCCAGAAAATCAAGTGTCAAGTGCATGAATGGGAACATTCCCAGTGAGTGGAGATGCGGACGCTAGACAATCTGGTGGCAAGTGGATAAATCGGAACATTCCCAATGAGTGGAGATTTGGACACTAGAAAATCGAGTGTCAAGTGGATAAATTGGAACTTTCAGAGTGAGTGGAGATGTGGACGCTAGAAGATCGAGTGTCAAGTCGATAAATCGGAACATTCCCAGTCAGTGGAGATGTGGACACTAGAAAGTCGAGTGTGATGAGGATAAATCGGAGCATTTACAGTAAGTGGAGATGTGGACGCTAGAAAATCGATTGTCAAGTGGATAAATCGGAACATTTGCAGTGAGTGGAGATGTGGACACTAGAAAATCGAGTGTCATGAGGATAAATCGGGGCATTCCCAGTAAGTGGAGATGTGGACGCTCGAAAATCGAGTGTCAAGTACATGAATGGGAACATTCCCAGTGAGTGGAGATTTGGACGCCAGAAAATCCAGTGTCAAGAAAATAAATCGGAACATTCCCAGTGAGTGCAGATGTGGAAGCTAAAAAATCGAGTGTCAAGTAGATAAATGGGAACATACCCAGTATGTGGAGATGTGAACGCTGAAAATCAAGTGACAAATGCATGAATGGGAACATTCCCAGTGAGTGGAGATGGGGACGCTAGAAAATCAAGTGTCAAGTGCATGAATGGGAACATTCCCAATGAATGGAAATGTGGGCGGTAAACATCGATGTCAAGAGGATAAATCGGAACATTCCCAGTGAGTGAAGATGGAAACGCTAAAAAATCAAGTGTCAAGTGCATGAATGGGAACATTCTTAGTGAGTTGAGATGTGGACGCCAGAAAATCAGGTGTCAAGTGCATGAATGGGAACATTCCCAATGAGTGGAGATGCGGACGCTAGAAAATCGAGTGTCAAGAGGATAAATCGGATCATTCAAAGTGAGTGGATTGTGAACGCTAGAAAATCAAGTGTCAAGTGCATGAATGGGAACATTCCCAGTGAGTGGAGAAGTGGACGCTAGAAAATCCAGTGTCAAGAAAATAAATCGGAACATTCCCAGTGAGTGGAGATAGAAACGCTAGAAAATCCAGTGTCAAGAAAATAAATCGGAACATTCCCAGTGAGTGGAGATGGAAACGCTAGAAAATCAAGTGTCAAGTGCATGAATGGGAACATTCCCAGTGAGTGGAGATGTGGATGTTTGGAAATCGAGTGTCAAGAGGATAAATCGGAACATTCCCAGTTAGTGGAGATGTGGACGCTAAAAAATCGAGTGTCAAGTAGATAAATGGGAACATTCCCAGGGAGTGGAAACGTGAACGCTAGAAAATCAACGGTCAAGTGCATGAATGGGAACATCCCAGTGAGTGGAGATGCGGACGCTAGAAAATCAACTGTCAAGTGCATGAATGGGAACATTCCCAGTTAGTGGAGATGTGGACGCTAGAAAATCAAGTGTCAAGTGCATGAATGGGAACATTCCCAGTGAGTGGATGTGGACGCTAGAAAATCAAGTGTCAAGTGCACGAATGGGAACATTCCCAGTGAGCTGAGATGGGGACACTAGAAAATCGAGTGTCAAGTGCATGAATGGGAACATTCCCAGTGAGTGGAGATTTGGACGCAAGAAAATCCAGTGTCAAGAAAATAAATCGGAACATTCCCAGTGTGTGGAGATGGAAACGCTAGAAAATCAAGTGTCAAGTGCATGAATGGAAACATTCCCAGTGAGTGGAGATGTGGGCGGTATACATCGGTGTCAAGAGGATAAATCAGAACATTCCCAGTGAGTGGAGATGGAAACGCTAAAAAATCAAGTGTCAAGTGCATGAATGGGAACATTCTTAGTGAGTTGAGATGTGGACGTCAGAAAATCAAGTGTCAAGTGCATGAATGGGAACATTCCCTGTGAGTGGATATGCGGATGCTAGAAAATCGAGTGTCAAGACGATAAATCGGATCATTCAAAGTGAGTGGATTGTGAACGCTAGAAAATCAAGTGTCAAGTGCATGAATGGGAACATTCCCAGTGAGTGGAGATGTGGACGCTAGAAAATCCAGTGTCAAGAAAATAAATCGGAACATTCCCAGTGAGTGGAGATGGAAACGCTAGAAAATCAAGTGTCAAGTGCATGAATAGGAACATTCCCAGTGAGTGGAGATGTGGATGTTTGGAAATCGAGTGTCAAGAGGTTAAATCGGAACATTCCCAGTTAGTGGAGATGTGGACGCTAAAAAATCGAGTGTCAAGTAGATAAATGGGAACATTCCCAGGGAGTGGAAACGTGAACGCTAGAAAATCAACGGTCAAGTGCATGAATGGGAACATCCCAGTGAGTGGAGATGCGGATGCTAGAAAATCGAGTGTCAAGTTCATGAATGGGAACATTCCCAGTGAGCTGAGATGTGGACGCTAAAAAATCGAGTGTCAAATGGATAAATCGAAACATTCCCAGTGAGTGGAGACGTGGACGCTAGAATATCGGGTGTCATAACGATATATCGGAACATTCCCAGTTAGTGGAGGTGTGGACGCTAAAAAATCGAGTGTCAAGTAGATAAATGGGAACATTCCCAGGGAGTGGAAATGTGAACGCTCGAAAATCAAGGGTCAAGTGGATGAATGGGAACATTCCCAGTGAGTGGAGATGTGGACACTAGAAAATCGAGTGTCATGAGGATAAACCGGAACATTCACAGTAAGTGGAGATGTGGACGCTAGAAAATCGAGTGTCAAGTGAATAAATCGGAACTTCTGCAGTGAGTGGAGATGTGGATGTTAGAAAATCGAGTGTCAAGAGGATAAATCGGAACATTCCCCGTTAGTTGAGATGTGGACGCCAAAAAATCGAGTGTCGAGTAGATAAATGGGAACATTCCCAGCGAGTGGAAATGTGAATGCTAGAAGATCAAGTGTCAAGTGCATGAATGGGAACATTCCCAGTGAGTGGAGATGCGGACGCTAGAAAATCGAGTGTCAAGAGGATAAATCGGAAAATTCAAAGTGAGTCGATTGTGAACGCTAGAAAATCAAGTGTCAAGTGCATGAATGGGAAGATTCCCAGTTAGTGGAGATGTGTACGTTTGAAAATCAAGTGTCAAGTGCAAGAATGGGAACACTCTCAGTGAGTTGAGATGTGGACGACAGAAAATCAAGTGTCAAGTGCATGAATGGGAACATTCCCAGTGAGTGGAGATGTGGACACTAGAAAATCGAGTGTCATGAGGATAAATCGGAGCATTCACAGTAAGTGGAGATGTGGACGCTAGAAAATAGAGTGTCAAGTGGATAAATCGGAACATTTGCAGTGAGTGGAGATGTGGACACTAGAAAATCGAGTATCATGAGGATAAGTCGGAGCATTCTCTGTAAGTGGAGATGTGGACACTAGAAAATCGAGTGTCAAGTAGATAAATGGGAACATACCTAGTGAGTGGAGATGTGAACGCTAGAAAATCAAGTGTCAAGTGCATGAATGGGAAAATTCCACAGTGAGTGGAGATGTGGACGCTAGAAAATCAAGTGTCAAGTGCATGAATGGGAACAATCCCAGTGAGTTCAGATGTGGACGCTAAAAATCGAGTGTCAAATGGATAAATCGAAACATTTCCAGTGAGTGGAGACGTGGTCGCTAGAATATAGAGTGTCATAACGATAAATAGGAACATACCCAGTGAGTGCAGATTTGGAAGCTAAAGAATCGAGTGTCAAGTAGATAAATGGGAACATACCCAGTAAGTGGAGATGTGAACGCTAGAAAATCAACTGACAAGTGCATGAATGGGAACATTCCCAGTGAGTGGAGATGTGGACGCTAGAAAATCAAGTGTCAAGTGCATGAATGGGAACATTCTCAATGAGTAGAAATGTGGACGGTAAACATCGATGTCAAGAGGATAAATCGTAACATTCCCAGTGAGTGGAGATGGAAACGCTAAAAAATCAAGTGTTAAGTGCATGAATGGGAACATTCTCAGTGAGATGAGATGTGGACGCCAGAAAATCAAGTGTCAAGTGCATGAATGGGAACATTCCCAGTGAGTGGAGATGCGGACGCTAGACAATCTGGTGGCAAGTGGATAAATCGGAACATTCCCAATGAGTGGAGATTTGGACACTAGAAAATCGAGTGTCAAGTGGATAAATTGGAACTTTCAGAGTGAGTGGAGATGTGGACGCTAGAAGATCGAGTGTCAAGTCGATAAATCGGAACATTCCCAGTCAGTGGAGATGTGGACACTAGAAAGTCGAGTGTGATGAGGATAAATCGGAGCATTTACAGTAAGTGGAGATGTGGACGCTAGAAAATCGATTGTCAAGTGGATAAATCGGAACATTTGCAGTGAGTGGAGATGTGGACACTAGAAAATCGAGTGTCATGAGGATAAATCGGGGCATTCCCAGTAAGTGGAGATGTGGACGCTCGAAAATCGAGTGTCAAGTGCATGAATGGGAACATTCCCAGTGAGTGGAGATTTGGACGCCAGAAAATCCAGTGTCAAGAAAATAAATCGGAACATTCCCAGTGAGTGCAGATGTGGAAGCTAAAAAATCGAGTGTCAAGTAGATAAATGGGAACATACCCATTATGTGGAGATGTGAACGCTGAAAATCAAGTGACAAATGCATGAATGGGAACATTCCCAGTGAGTGGAGATGGGGACGCTAGAAAATCAAGTGTCAAGTGCATGAATGGGAACATTCCCAATGAATGGAAATGTGGGCGGTAAACATCGATGTCAAGAGGATAAATCGGAACATTCCCAGTGAGTGAAGATGGAAACGCTAAAAAATCAAGTGTCAAGTGCATGAATGGGAGCATTCTTAGTGAGTTGAGATGTGGACGCCAGAAAATCAGGTGTCAAGTGCATGAATGGGAACATTCCCAATGAGTGGAGATGCGGACGCTAGAAAATCGAGTGTCAAGAGGATAAATCGGATCATTCAAAGTGAGTGGATTGTGAACGCTAGAAAATCAAGTGTCAAGTGCATGAATGGGAACATTCCCAGTGAGTGGAGATGTGGACGCTAGAAAATCCAGTGTCAAGAAAATAAATCGGAACATTCCCAGTGAGTGGAGATAGAAACGCTAGAAAATCCAGTGTCAAGAAAATAAATCGGAACATTCCCAGTGAGTGGAGATGGAAACGCTAGAAAATCAAGTGTCAAGTGCATGAATGGGTACATTCCCAGTGAGTGGAGATGTGGATGTTTGGAAATCGAGTGTCAAGAGGATAAATCGGAACATTCCCAGTTAGTGGAGATGTGGACGCTAAAAAATCGAGTGTCAAGTAGATAAATGGGAACATTCCCAGGGAGTGGAAACGTGAACGCTAGAAAATCAACGGTCAAGTGCATGAATGGGAACATCCCAGTGAGTGGAGATGCGGACGCTAGAAAATCAACTGTCAAGTGCATGAATGGGAACATTCCCAGTTAGTGGAGATGTGGACGCTAGAAAATCAAGTGTCAAGTGCATGAATGGGAACATTCCCAGTGAGTGGATGTGGACGCTAGAAAATCAAGTGTCAAGTGCACGAATGGGAACATTCCCAGTGAGCTGAGATGGGGACGCTAGAAAATCGAGTGTCAAGTGCACGAATGGGAACATTCCCAGTGAGTGGAGATTTGGACGCAAGAAAATCCAGTGTCAAGAAAATAAATCGGAACATTCCCAGTGTGTGGAGATGGAAACGCTAGAAAATCAAGTGTCAAGTGCATGAATGGAAACATTCCCAGTGAGTGGAGATGTGGGCGGTATACATCGGTGTCAAGAGGATAAATCGGAACATTCCCAGTGAGTGGAGATGGAAACGCTAAAAAATCAAGTGTCAAGTGCATGAATGGGAACATTCTTAGTGAGTTGAGATGTGGACGTCAGAAAATCAAGTGTCAAGTGCATGAATGGGAACATTCCCTGTGAGTGGATATGCGGATGCTAGAAAATCGAGTGTCAAGACGATAAATCGGATCATTCAAAGTGAGTGGATTGTGAACGCTAGAAAATCAAGTGTCAAGTGCATGAATGGGAACAATCCCAGTGAGTGGAGATGTGGACGCTAGAAAATCGAGTGTCAAGTGCATGAATGGGAACATTCCCAGTGAGTGGAGATTTGGACGCTAGAAAATCCAGTGTCAAGAAAATAAATAGGAACAGTGCCAGTGTGTGGAGATGGAAACGCTAGAAAATCAAGTGTCAAGTGCATGAATGGGAACATGCCCAGTGAGTGGAGATGTGGATGTTTGGAAATCGAGTGTCAAGAGGATAAATCGGAACATTCCCAGTTAGTGGAGATGTGGACGCTAAAAAATCGAGTGTCAAGTAGATAAATGGGAACATTCCCAGGGAGTGGAAATGTGAACGCTAGAAAATCAACGGTCAAGTGCATGAATGGGAACATTCCCAGTGAGTGGAGATGTGGACGCTAGAAAATCAAGTGTCAAGTTCATGAATGGGAACATTCCCAGTGAGCTGAGATGTGGACGCTAAAAAATCGAGTGTCAAATGGATAAATCGAAACATTCCCAGTGAGTGGAGACGTGGACGCTAGAATATCGAGTGTCATAACGATATATCGGAACATTCCCAGTTAGTGGAGGTGTGGACGCTAAAAAATCGAGTGTCAAGTAGATAAATGGGAACATTCCCAGGGAGTGGAAATGTGAACGCTCGAAAATCAAGGGTCAAGTGGATGAATGGGAACATTCCCAGTGAGTGGAGATGTGGACACTAGAAAATCGAGTGTCATGAGGATAAATCGGAGCATTCACAGTAAGTGGAGATGTGGACGCTAGAAAATCGAGTGTAAAGTGAATAAATCGGAACTTTTGCAGTGAGTGGAGATGTGGATGTTAGAAAATCGAGTGTCAAGAGGATAAATCGGAACATTCCCAGTTAGTTGAGATGTGGACGCCAAGAAATCGAGTGTCAAGTAGATAAATGGGAACATTCCCAGCGAGTGGAAATGTGAATGCTAGAAGATCAAGTGTCAAGTGCATGAATGGGAACATTCCACAGTGAGTGGAAATGTGGACGCTAGACAATCAAGTGTCAAGTGCATGAATGGGAACA
Source organism: Schistocerca nitens (assembly GCF_023898315.1). Classification (NCBI taxonomy): domain Eukaryota; kingdom Metazoa; phylum Arthropoda; class Insecta; order Orthoptera; family Acrididae; genus Schistocerca; species Schistocerca nitens. The sequence goes on from NC_064615.1 coordinate 511,265,038, forward strand.
TTCCCAGTGAGTGGAGATGTGGACGCTAAAAAATCGAGTGTCAAATGGATAAATCGAAACATTCCCAGTGAGTGGAGACGCGGAAGCTAGAATATCGATTGTCATAACGATAAATCGGAACATTCCCAGTGAGTGCAGATGTGGAAGCTAAAAAATCGAGTGTCAAGTAGATAAATGGGAACATACCCAGTAAGTGGAGATGTGAATGCTAGAAAATCAAGTGACAAGTGCATGAATGGGAACATTCCCAGTGAGTGGAGATGTGGACGCTAGAAAATCAAATGCCAAGTGCATGAATGGGAACATTCCCAATGAGTGGAAATGTGGACGGTAAACATCGATGTCAAGAGGATACATCGTAACATTCCCAGTGAGTGGAGATGGAAACGCTAAAAAATCAAGTGTCAAATGCATGAATGGGAACATTCTCTGTGAGATGAGATGTGGACGCCAGAAAATCAAGTGTCTAGTGCATGAATGGGAACATTCCCAGTGAGTGGAGATGCAGACGCTAGAAAATCGAGTGTCAAGAGGATAAATCGGAACATTCAAAGTGAGTGGATTGTGAACGCTAGAAAATCAAGAGTCAAGTGCATGATTGGGAACATTCCCAGTGAGTGGAGATGTGGACGCTAGAAAATCGAGTGTCAAGTGCATGAATGGGAACATTCCCAGTGAGTGGAGATTTGGACGCTAGAAAATCCAGTGTCAAGAAAATAAATCGGAACATTCCCAGTGAGTGGAGATGGAAACGCTAGAAAATCAAGTGTCAACTGCATGAATGGGAACATTCCCAGTGAGTGGAGATGTGGATGTTAGAAAATCGAGTGTCAAGAGGATAAATCGGAACATTCCCAGTTAGTGGAGATGTGGACGCTAAAAATCGAGTGTCAAGTAGATAAATGGGATCATTCCCAGTGAGTGGAAATGTGAACGCTAGAAAATCAAGGGTTAAGCGCATGAATGGGAACATTCGCAGTGAGTGGAGATTCGGGCGCTAGAAAATCAAGTGTCAAGTGCATGAATGGGAAGATTCCTAGTTAGTGGAGATGTGGACGCTTGAAAATCAAGTGTCCAGTGCATGAATGGGAACATTCCCAGTGAGTGGAGATGTGGACGCTAGACAATCTGGTGTCAAGTGGATAAATCGGAACATTCCCAATGAGTGGAGATGTGGACACTAGAAAATCGTGTGTCAAGTGGATAAATCGGAACATTTGCAGTGAGTGGAGATGTGGACACTAGAAAATCGAGTGTCATGAGGATAAATCGGAGCATTCCCAGTAAGTGGAGATGTGGACACTAGAAAATCGAGTGTCAAGTAGATAAATGGGAATATTCCAAGGGAGTGGAAATGTGAACGCTAGAAAATCAAGGGTCAAGTGCATGAATAGGAACATTCCCAGTGAGTGGAGATGCGGACGCTAGAAAATCAACTGTCAAGTGGATGAATGGGAACATTCCCAGTTAGTGGAGATGTGGACGCTAGAAAATCAAGTGTCATGAGGATAAATCGGAAAATTGCCAGTGAGTGGAGATGTGAACGCTAAAAATCGAGTGTCAAATGGATAAATCGGAATATTCCCAGTTAGTGTAGATCTGAACGCTAGAAAATCAAGTGTCAAGTGCATGAATGGGAGCATTCCCAGTGAGTGGAGATGTGGACGCTAGAAAATCGAGTGTCAAGTGGATAAATGGAAACATTCCCAGTAAGTGGAGATGCGGACGCTAGAAAATCGAGTATCACGGGGATAAATCAGAACATTCCCTGTAAGTGGAGATGTGGACGCTAGACAATCGAGGGTCTTAAGTGGATAAATCGGAACATTCCCAATGAGTGGAGCTGTGGACACTAGAAAATCGAGTGTCATGTGGATAAATCAGAACATTCGCAGTGAGTGGAGATGTGGACGCTAGAAAATCAATTGTCACGTGGAGAAATCGGAATATTCCTGACGTATTCTTCTGTTTGAGTTAAACGGGGGGGGGGGGGGGGGGGGAGGAGGAGATGGGTGCCAGCAGCGGAGGCAGCCAGTGTGTGGGTACCGAATGCTCTAAGCCAAAATTACAAAAATCACTGTGTGGCCATATGTGCATCTCTGCTTCTTGTCATCAATTGATTCGTGAACAACACCGACCATTGCTATCCCTTATCTTTACTGGTGACGAGAAATGATGTCGTTATGCTAACATAAGGAAGGGAAACGAATGGTTGCGCTCAAACAAAGCAGCAACTCTCCTTACAAAGACCAGCGCGCTTTCAGAGAACATTATGTTATACATATGGTGGAACAATGGCAGTGTGGTGTACTACGAATTGCTTCCCCGAGGAGTTACCATCACTGCTGAAATTTATTGTCAACAGCTGAGAGGTCTTCGAGACGCAATCCAAGAACAACGACCAGGAAGACTGCATGAAGTAATGCTACTCCACGATAACGCCCGCTCGCATTCTAGACTGACATAAAACACTATACAGGAGTTGGGTTGGGAAGTCATTCCGCACCCACCTTATTCACCTGACCTTGCGCCCTCAGATTTTTAACCTTTTCCGCTCTCTATCGAACAATCATCAAAGAACTTTCTTTCCGGATGAAAATGTGCTCCAAACATGGCTAGACTAGTTCTTCGCCTCAAAACCAGTGATTTCTACAGTCGCTGAACGGGGAAGTTACCCCAGCGTTAGCAGACTGTTGTAAAATAGTGAAACAGAATACACTGGCCAGCCGGAACAATATGACCACCGACCTACTCTCGATATAAACCCGTGCAGGTGATAACAGCGACGCCTGAAGAGGAAAGACTGCTAGTCAGACACGGTCACAGTGCATGTGGTATCAGTGAGCGTGCTGTCAATGTCTGGAATGGGGAAGGCGCACCATCTATCTGAGTTTGACTGAGCGCGGATTGTGATGGCCCTGAGGTTCGACACGAGCATTTCGGAAACTGCATGACTTGATGGGTGTTCGATGAGTGCCGTGATGAGTTCCAACAAATGGCGCAACGAAGGCCAAACAACGTCCAGACGTGGGTTTGTGCAGCCATCCCTCATTACAGATGTCGGACGTCATAGGCTGGGCAGATCGGTAAAACAAGGCAGGCGGCGAACTGTAGTGGAACTACCATCTGACTTAAATGCTGGGCAGAGCACAAGTGTGCCTGAACACACAGTGCACCGAACACTCCTAACGATGGGCCTACGCAGCCGACGACCCATGCATGTGCCAAAACACCATGGCGCCGGCAACTACGACTAAAAGGGCTGCATGATCATTGGCACTGGATGTTGGGGCAGTGGCAGAGTGTTGTATGATCTGATGAATACCGATACCTTCTTCATCATCCCAATGGGAGGGCGCGAATCCGTCGTCTTAAGGGAATAGCTCCTTGACACCTGTACTGCGGGTCAGAGATAAGCTGGCGGCGGCTCCATTATGCTCTGGGGAACGTCCACGTGGGCATCCGTGAGTCCAGTGGAGCTCGTGGAAGGCGCCCTGACGGCCAAGGAGTAACGTACACTGCTTGCAGATAGCGTACATCCCTTCATGACGATCATGTTTCCCGACGCAGTGGCATTTTTCGGCAATAGAATGTGCCATGTCACAAGACCAGAAGTGTGATGGTGTGGTTGGAGGAACACAGTGGCGGTTTGCAATTGATGTGCTGGCTCCCCAACTCGCCAGATCTGAACGCGATCAAACACATCTGGGATGTGATTGAACGTGGAGTCAGAGCTCATCGCCCACCTCCCCAATTTTACGGGAATTAGGCGACTTGTGTGTGCAGATGTGGTACCAGCTCCCTCCAGCGACCTACCAAGCCCTCATTGCTTCCATGCCACGATGCGTCGCCGCTGTTATCCGTACCAGAAGTGGACATACCGGCTGTCAGGTAGGCAGTCGTAATGTTCTGGCTGATCAGTATATACGAGGGGCGTTCAGAAAGTAAGCTCCGATCGGTCGCGAAATGGAAACGACTATGAAAATCCGATAAAGCTTTGCACAGATGTGTTGGGTAGTGTCTCTAGTATAACCCCAGTTAGCATCACGTCGCTCTTCTCATTTCTGAGCTCGCAGTGAGTGCGTAAAGATGTCTAGAAAATAGTGTCTGCCGCCAAGTACGAGGGCCTGGTGAGAAATTTCGCCTGAAGCTATGCAGCTAACATTACATAACTGTCGTGCTGTTTCTTCTTCAAGACAATTCTCAGCCGCATTTTGCAGGGGCAATGAAGATGCTCCTGCATCGTTTTCAAATGGAAATGTGAGATTACCCACAATACAGTCCGCAGTTGTCTCCCCCTGAGTTTCATCTCTGGTCACATGAACCGCTGTCTTTGAAGACAACATTTTGACACAGACAACGAGGTGTAGGCCAGCGTGGAGAATTAGCGGAAAGCACTGGCGGCTGCCTTCTATGATGAGGCTATTGAAAAGTTGGTACAACGCTATGACAGAAGTCTAAGTCAGAACGGCGACTACGTAGAGAAGTAGCTGAAAGGTGTAGCTAATTGTTACAAGTAAAACATTTCTGATGTTCACTGTGGTTTCAATTTGGCAATCAATCGGAGCTTACTTTCTGAACAGGCCTCGTATTATTGATGTCTAAAGTATCTTTTATATGTATCTATCAAACAACAGAAAATCCAGGATCGAATGTAACAATACAAGAGAAGGAAAGTGGCCGAGCGGTTCTAGGCGCTACAGTCTGGAACCGCACGACCGCTACGGTCGCAGGTTTGAATCCTGTCTCGGGCATGGATGTGTGTGACATCCTTAGGTTCGTTAGGTTTAAGTAGTTCTAAGTTCTAGGGGACTGATGACCTCAGAAGTTAAGTCCCATAGTGCTCAGAGCGATTTGAACCATTTTGAACCATATAGCGGAGATGCTGAGTCGCGATAGGCGCAAAAAAAAGATTCACACTATTAAAGCTTTCGGCCCTTAAGGCCTTTGTCAGCAGTAGACACACATACACACACGCACACACACACACACACACACACACACACACACACACACACGTAAACGCAGCTTGCACACACATCTGCAGTCTCAGAGAGCTGAAACCACATTTTTATGTGTATCTGTTGTGTTTATTAAACTTACGGAAAAACGCTACGAACTTATGCACCAATCCACTACTTTATACTTTGTACAATGTATCCATGGCAGTAAATGTAAAATGACTCGTTCCACATCATTGCGATTTATCATGCAAATGACCCATGGAACTTGAAACTAGCCAACTAAGTAATATTGAGTCATGTGCGTTACATATGCTTACATATCTCATGAAAATGCCTTATACGAGTTGTAGGTAGTCCAACAATAGACCATAAATCGCTCCATTATTCAACTCACAACAATAAACGAACTAGTTGGCAGCAAAACACAACAGTAACTAAACAATGATTATTACACTGCTGTAGGCCTAAACTGCATTGTTATTGTTATTATTATTAGTTTTAATGGTCAGACACAAAACTTTGGCAGCCTAAATTCTTGCAATTCCTGTCAGTTCAGAGGTAAGGAGTCCAGTAATCAAGTGATTTACAAATATTAGGCCTAAATATACTGCCCACATCTTAACTTGTTTGATTTCAAATGCGCGTGCAGTTGAAGAGAGTGTCTCCAGGTAGAGGAGTGACGCAGAGGAAGCATATTACGTAAGAAATGTCTCCCCTCAACGTGGATAGTCAGCATTCGTTTCTGGGTTAGAGTTGTAGCGACGAATTGAGAATTTCTTCGTCGTTCTAAAGAAACAATAATTTTTTAGAAATAAGTAGTACCAGTTGTCTCACTGACTCATTAATTCGTAGTTGAATAAAAACACCCGTTTTAAATATGAAAGTGTTAAAGAAAATTCTTTTTCACTGTAAATTTTAATTAGGCACTGATCTTGATAATGGCGGAGGAGTAGGGGGGAGAGGGACCGGCTAATATGTGAATGCACTCAGGGGTAATGGCCTCAGAAAGATTGGGAACTACTGTCACAGAAGACTACGTCACGAGAATATTGTAGGATTGTTCAGCTGGTTTTGACGAATAAGCAGATGACGACAACTGAAATCCGTGCAGAGGCTACAGACATTCACAACGTAAGAAATTAACAGAAGCTAGATTGAAATCTTGAGTTGCCAAGCGTCCTTTAGCGCTGGCATCATAACACAGGCAAAAGAGACCACCACGGTGTAGAACTACAGTCAACTGGGACACTGAGGACCATTCTGTAGTCTTCTGCGGTGAGTCGTCTTCCTGTTTGTGGCGGTCAGATTGAACCATTGTGCTCGCAGACGACATGGTGGAAGGTCACAGGAGGCAGCAATTCTGTCCTACTCCTGGAATCATGGTGTGGGGAGCTATTGGATGTGGCAGCAAGACTAGTTTGGTAAATGTTGAAGAGAGCCTGAAGGTTGTCACACCTTTCTTCACCAGGATACCAAGCAACGTATTCCAGTAGGACACGACATTTCACAGTGTAGTTCACACCTCAAAAATCTTGAGGAATGTCTGGATACTTGATTGGTCAGCCTGGTCCGCTGATTTGTTAGCCATAGAGCGTGTCTGGGATTCTATGACAAGTCGTCTGCTTTCACATCAGCTTCCAGCCAGCAATCGTCATGAACTGACAACACGTGTTTCAGGCATGGCAAGAAATTCCTCAAAATGACATTTGGAAGCTGTTATGTCTCCATGCCAAAATGGATGCAAGAGTATATTCTTGCTGTGGATGCACACCTCACAGTGTTAGTTAATTAGTTGATTACTTGTTTATTAATCCATAGATAATTCAAAAAATACGATCTTGCTGTGGCTGTGTTGTTAAGAAGAGCGATGCGAGGTAGCCTTCGACATGCATGCCTGCAACTGCGAATACATTTCATGTATTTCATAACTATTGGAGTCGCCGCAGTGCCTGTTCCTTCGCATATGCGTGGATGTCAAAAGGAATCTTGCATTGTTCATCTGAACAACATAGGCACTGCAATATCGTATTTATCCGACAATACTGGGCAGCGACTTGCAATTGAAATGTCTTCCTCTGAACGAGAATTACTTAACGTGTGTACGAATACGAGTTGTGATTCAGGAATTACATAATGTGTGTCCGTATTCGCAACTGCTAATACGTTTCATGTAATTTGAAGAATTATATCAGTCATTACTTCACAACTGAAAAAGGAAACATCTTTTAAAATTAATTGATTCATGTATATAATAATACACTACTGGCCATTAAAATTGCTACACCACGAAGAGGACGTGCTACAGACGCGAAATTTAACCGACAGGAAGAAGATGCAGTGATATGCAAATGATTAGCTTTTCAGAGCATTCGCACAAGGATGGCGCCGGTGGCGACACTTACAAAGTGCTGACATGAGGAAAGTTTCCAACCGATTTCTCATACACAAACAGCAGTTGACCGGCGTTGCCTGGTGAAACGTTGTTGTGATGCCTCGTATAATGAGGAGAAATGCGTACCATCACGTTGCCGACTTTGATAAAGGTCGGATTGTAGCCTATCGCGATTGCGGTTTATCGTATCCCGAAATTGCTGCTCGCGTTGGTCGAGATCCAATGACTGTTAGCAGAATCGGTGGGTTCAGGAGGGTAATACGGAACGCCGTGCTGGATCCCAACGGCCTCGTATCACTAGCAGTCGAGATGACAGGCATCTTATCCGCATGGCTCTAACGGATCGTGCAGCCTCGTCTCGATCCCTGAGTCAACAGATGGGGACGTTTGCAAGACAACAACCATCTGCAAAAACAGTTCGACGACGTTTACAGCAGCATTTATTATCAGCTCGGAGACCACGGCTGCGGTTACCCTTGACCCTGCATCACAGAGTGCCTGCGATGGTGTACTCAACGACGAACCTGGGTGCACGAATGGCAAAACGTCATTTTTTCGGATGAGTTTAGGTTCTGTGTACAGCATCATGATGATCGCATCCATGTTTGGCGACATCGCGGTGAACGCACATAGGAAGCGTGTATTCGTCATCGCCATAATGGCGTATCACCCGGCGTGATGGTATGGGGTGCCATTGGTTACACGTCTCGGTCACCTCTTGTTCGCATTGATGGCACTTTGAACAGTGGACGTTACATTTCAGATGTGTTACGACCCGTGACTCTACCCTTCATTCGATCCCTGCGAAACCCTAAATTTCAGCAGGATAATGCACGACCGCATGTTGCAGGTCCTGTACGAGCCTTTCTGGATACAGAAAATGTTCGATAGATCTCTCACCATGAAAACGTCTGGTCAATGGTGGCCGATCAACTGGCTCGTCACAATGCGCCAGTCACTACTCTTGATGAACTGTGGTATCGTGTTGAAGCTGCATGGGTAGCTGTACCTGTACACGCCATACAAGCTCTGTTTGACTCAATGCCCAGGCGTATCAAGGCCATTATTACGGCCAGAGGTGGTTGTTCTGGGTACTGATTTCTCAGGATCTATGCACCCAAATTGAGTGAAAATGTAATCACATGTCAGTTCTAGTATAATATATTTGCCCAATGAATACCCGTTTATCATCTGCATTTCTTCTTGGTGTAGCAATTTTAATGGCCAGTAGTGTATAATATCGTGTTTTAAGTATTTAATTATCTTATTAATCTCCTTGGGAAGTTTGTTGTATAATTTTATTCCCTTGTAGAAAACGCTTTTCCTGTTATTGTTTTGTTATTCTTGGTAAATGTTTGTTTAGTCTGGCTCTTGTTTCGTGATTGTGAAAGATGCTGTTTGTGAGACAATTGCTAATTTTCATCTTGAGGTGCATAACAGATAGGTAAATATACTCAAATGGTTCAGTTCGGCACTCTTACCTGCTTAAACAGGGACCTCGGTTACCGTTTGTTATTATTATTCTAATGTACTTTTACTGTGTCTGTAGACTGTGCCCATTGTTTTGTGTATGGCGCCCCAAAATGATTCCATAGCTAAAGATGGAGTGTATACATTAAGAGTATGTAAATATAAGGCCTCGTCTGTTATACACTGAAGACAGGACTCAAAGCACATAGCACGATGGTGACATTTCTCGTTGAGAGTGTATTGGTTTGTCTATTCCACTTCATGGGACAGTCAGTATTATCTGTTCTACGGAATTATTTTCCCTCTTTAAAAAAAATGGCTCTGAGCACTATGGGACTTAACTTACAAGGTCAACAGTCCCCTAGAACTTTGAACTACTTAAACCTAACTAACAAATGGACATCACACACATCCATGCCCGAGACAGGATTCGAACCTGCGACAGTAGCGGACGCGCGGTTCCAAACTGTAGCGCCTAGAACCGCTCGTCCACCCAAGCCGGCTCCCTCTTTAAGAAGTTATTCATGTTGTTTGCGTCTTTTATGTTCACTGTAAGTTTATTGCATGATGATTAATTATAAATATTCTTCAGGGTTTCCATTTGCTTTCTCTAGTAGAGATTTACGGAGGGTGGGATAGTGATGAAAATGGTAGAGATGAAATAGTAACAAAAACTTTAGAGGAGGAAAATTAGTTTTTTTTACTTATTAATTTATGTTTATTATTAGAAGCTATCATCAATAAAAACAACTTTTCCTCTGTGCAATAATATCTGTAAAGTCTTTGACGTATATCAAAAACAATATTAGTTGCAACTTGCTGCTCTGAGGAATTCCTCTTTCAATACACTTGGGATCAGATAAGTGCTTCATTAAAAATGTTGCTTCATTTGAAGCCTGTGCTACGCTTACCCTCTGTTCCATGTTTTCCAGATATGATCAGACCCAGTCATTGGTAATTCCTATCATTCCTAATGCTACTAGTATTTGTAGAATTTTATGGTGAATAGTGTCAAAGGTCTTTGATAGATCTAAAAATGTAACTGTGACACATTCGTTCTCGCCTAGTGCATAAAGTGCAACTTTCGTAAACTCGACTATAGCTGTGTGTGTACTTCTACACAATACGAAATACTAACTTATATACAATGTTTATATTCCTTACCATGACTGATATACTATTACTAATACACAATTTGTTGCCGCTGAAACATTACCGTCGAGTTCTTAGTAGATTACTACCGAAGCAATTGACGCAGGTCGGCTCGTCGAGTTCTTTTCTACATGGTGCCCGACGGCGTCAGTTGCCAGTACAGTTTCGGCTTTTCGTCTGCCTTACCACAGACCTGCTTTATCGATTGGCTCCACGTCGCCCGTCTCTATGACAACTGATGACGTCATCTACATTCATCGTAGTATTGATAACGTTTCTACGTCTTAGTTTTTTGCTTCCTCGTACTGCACATAGGTGCCGCTTACGGTTCTTATAACAGTTTTTTAACTGGTAGTCTACGTACTCGTATTTTTAAAATACTTTTTACAAATGTTACTAATGTTTATAGCGGCTAATTTTGGTGTATTTTGACCTACTTCTTTGTACTTTTTCTTTTACAATGCACCCAGTTTGATTATTTTAATCTTTTCATACGTTATAATCGTATGACTCGTCTTATTGACTTCTTCCGTGATCATTCAGTAGGCGATGGGCGAAGCTTCAGTTATGCCTACGCTATTCAGCATTCGGCGAATGCGTCTGCTGACATATGATCGTGCTCCACTCGGTGTCTCCGCACACCGCCTAGGGGTATAAATGTTTCTGTATGTTATTATAACTTTTATTGCACGTGTTATTACTTACTTCCTTTTGTTCATGATTCCCTCTAAGGAAAATGTTATTTAAACGTTAGAGACATGTAGTGGCCTGATGGTCTTCAAAGGCGGAAATCGCTTACCTTTAAAATAAAACATTTAAAAAATATTTTTGCGATCAAGGCTGATTACTTTACTTAGATTTGAATATGGATCGCTCTTTTTCCAATCATGTTAACAAAAATCATCAATTACACATTATTCCGTCGCTTGTGCACTACGTATAGCACTTGCAGAATACACAGCTTACGAATAAATGTAAGAGGGCAGTAAACTTTCTTCGTTTTCCTAGCTCTCGGTCTGCCACCTCTTGAAGAAGTTCATGTGATAACTGATGAACTTTGCTACCTCGTGCAGGCTCTGTCAGTAAGAAAGACCAAATAGTACTCTCTTCAGATATTAAAGGATTGCATTTGCTTGCGCGACTTCGTACTTTCGGCACAGGCAGTTGTGCAGCCATTTGCAACGAGTGGCACTATTTGATACAACACGGACATTCATGCTTCGATTTGGAAAATATCGCTGAAGTATGACAACTGTTCATCAATTAATTTAAGACGAATTTTAAGGTAGTGCTAATACGTATTGGAAATAGATGCGCGTAAGTACTAGCTGGATTATCCGACCACATGATAAGAGACGTACAACCTGCAGCCCACTACATTATAAATATACACGCTATCACGACTACAACTGGCGCACCTATGGTGATCTGAAAATAATCACTATACCCATGGGAATTAAGACAGGGTGCATCAACTAGTGCTGTTTCATCAGCGGCTGACGCGGCAGAGGTAGAAAGCACCACTACACAAAGAAGAAATGGGCGTTGAAAGACATGAAGTAGCCACCAGGAACTAAAAACATGCTTCGTGGGCTCTAGGTGCCATCGCTTCATGTAAAGCTAGGACTCACAAATTCACACGTTTCTCGGAACATATGTGACAAGATTACTGAGTTGACGTATGTGAAAGTGCCATCGCTTCATGTAAAGCTAGGACTCACGAATTCACACGTTTCTCGGAACATATGCGACAAGATTACTGAGTTGACTTATGTGAAAGTGAAATGTGTGTTCATAGGAAGGTTATTGCTGAAGTTACTTCCAAGAATAACTGAAAGGTGCTGGAAAACATGCACGGATGGTATCCATGTTAGCCAAGCCAAATTCTTTGGAAATAAGAAATACGCTGACGGTGTGGATGCTATGCATGTTGTCGTAACTCGTACAGAGTGCTGGGTCTACAACATATCCCCCAAGTGTGGTCTCCTCGAGTCTCATTTTGACTTGCTCCACGGTAACCTCGGTTCACTCAGTGAGGAACAGTTTCATCAGAGCACCTCACTGATGGAGCCACGCTGTAAGAGTCAGTGGCACGTAGCGGTTTTGCCTCACTAACGCCAACCGCTTCAGCACGCCGTGGCAAAAGCTCGGCGCAAAGGCAAATTTACAGCTAAGGAAGACAAACAAATCACTCAAATTAAGAAAGTATGTTTCATACGTGAAAGTATGTGTTTGCTATGAGTGTTGTTGTGGTATCAGATGCCAAATGTGGCGTATTGACACCAAATGTAGTGGGTGGGTGCCAGGAGGTGCTGTATTAAAACTCGCTGAGAACTTTCCAAATGATTTATTTGCTTCCACTACAGTGCCCCATTCACCTCGGTCTGCATCACTGGGTCCCGCAATGCTGTGGAAGCATCCCAGTGGCCTGTGTCGTTCCGGCCTTGTAAGCCAGCTGCAGAGTTCCAGTTACATCGGGATGGCTGTGCCAGCAGCGGACTCAGTGGCCACCGTCCTCACACTGCTCCACCGGGGGCCATAGGCCGGCCCCACTGCTGCTTCTTCCTTGCTAGCGTAGCTGAGGTCGCGGCGCCGAACAAGCGCCCGCAATCCGGCGTCCGAATCTGCGGCCCTCACCTCAGAAGTCTCCAGCGTGTGTCGGGAGCCGAGAGAACTGGAGAACTGCCTGCAGTAGCGAGCCAAAGAGTGGCTCACTGCTGGCTGACTGCGGACCCCACGTCGGCCTCAGAGGGTCGAACCAACGACCTGTGCCGGCCGCGGTAGTCTCGCGGTTCTAGGCGCTCAGTCCGGAACCGCGGGACTGCTACGGTCGCAGGTTCGAATCCTGCCTCGGGCATGGATGTGTGTGATGTCCTTAGGTTAGTTAGGTTTAAGTAGTTCTAAGTTCTAGGGGACTGATGACCTAAGATGTTAAGTCCCATAGTGCTCAGAGCCATTTTGAACCAACGACCTGTCGTGGACTGGGACGCTGTCGCCCCATCTGTTGCTGTGAGTAGCCCAGTGGTGTGACACGCCTCGCCATCCAGGAGAGCTGCCACACTGGAATGAATCTCGTTAGTAATGGCACCTGTTTATACTCGGCTGTGTGCCTCTGTTTTGCCAAGTGCGCCAGTTCGCGTCACGTACGTGTAACACTTAGGTTGGCCAGTGGCCCCGTTCTGCCTGTGACTTACGTCTTGGAAACTGCTGTGTGCGCCCTCTCCAGAAGTTCTACGTCCCCGTGGCTTCTATTTGCCTTCGCAACTAGTGGTATGTGTAACTTACTGCAATCCGGCCCACACCCGGCTGTAACTCGTGCTCCAAATATCGCACAAAACTACCTTTCCCTATCCTAAACGGTGGTGCCACTACAGTATTATACCAAAGCCGTAAATGCTTCATGTACACCATATATCCATACATATTATAAAAATCGATGTACATATGGGGGACATTCAATAAATAATGCAACAGGTTTTTTTTCTGAAAAGAGGTTGGTCTTATTCATGATACGAAAACACCATATTACTCTCCATTCGTTTGGCTACAAAACTGTGTTGTTCAACATAATCTCCATTCAGTGCCTCAGACTTACGCCACCTTACTGGGAGGGCCTGAATGTTCGCATGTACCACTCTACAATTTGATGTCGAAGTCAACGTCTTGCTGCATCAGTAACCTCTCCATCATCCAAGTACTGTTTCCCACCGAGTGCATCCTTCACTGGGCCAAACAGCCTGAGGTGCCTTGCCGCGGCTCGGACGGCTCCCCCCATCGGAGGTTCGAGTCCTCCCTCGGGCATGGGTGTGTGTGTTGTCCTTAGCATAAGTTAGTTTAAGTTAGATTAAGTAGTGTGTAAGCCTAGGGACCGATGACCTCAACAGTTTGGTCCCATAGGAACTTACCACAAATTTCCAAAAATTGGGCCAAAAAGATGAAAGCCGGAAGGTGCAAGATCCGGGCTGTAGGGTGCTTGAGGAAGAACAGTCCAATGAAGTTTTTTGAGTTACTCTCGGGTACGCAGACTTGTATGAGGCCGTGCGTTCTCATGGAGAATGAGAAATTCTTTTGCATTTTTTTGACGACGAACACGCTGAAATAGTTTCTTCGATTTCCTGAGAGTAGCACACAGAGGACAACAAAAAGAGTAACCCTTTCAGAGTCCCAGAAGTCCGTCGCCATGAGTTTGCCGGCTGAGGATGTGGCGTTGAACTTTTTCATCGGGGAAGATGTGGTATGGCGCCATTCCGTGAACTGCCGTTTTGTTTTCTATTCAAAATGATGAACGCATGTTCGACTATGTCATAATCATCCCCGTAACAAGTAAGCGGTTCCGGAGAGGCGGACTTCCGTTGTTCTTTATGGTCTTCTGTTAGGCGGCGAGGAACCCAGCGGCCACACCCCTTTGAGTATTCCAGCTGTTGGAGGATTGTGTCGGAACTACCAACAGAGACGTCCATTTGTGCAGCGAGGTGTTTGATTGTGATCCGTGGATCACCTAGAATGAGTGTATCCGTACATTCCAGCACTGCAGGACTTACAGCTGTGTGCGGTCGTCTAGCATGCGGGAGATCAGATAGGTTTGCGCGACCTTGTTACTGTGAATCCCCGGTTAGCGACTCACCGTGCTTTTGTTCACCGTCTGGTCTCCGTACACATTATGCAAGTGCATGTGAATATTAGTGACGCTCTGGTTTTCCGCCGAAAGAAACTCAATGACAGTTCTCTGCTTGGAACTCAACCCGTTAGAGACGCCATTTTGAAGGGTACCCGTGGGAATTTCAAGTACATCATGAAGCTATAGGGCAGTGGTTCCCAACATGGAAAACCCCTGAGGGATAAAACGAAAACTTATTAGGGGTAAAAACTAAATGATTCGATTCTGTTTGTCACGAAACTAAATTATTTTCAAAACATCATTACTATACCACAGTTTTGTAAGACTTCAACACAGATTAAGTAAGTTATTAATAATTACTTCTTCTCAATTAGTAGCATTAATGCGGTGGAGGTTGCACGCTCCTCACATGGTCCACCTTCTACACACATATGTTATGCTTTGTCCCTTACAAGCGATGATGATAAAAATCAGACATATACGTAACGAATAGTAAATACCTCAAGAAAATGTCTTCGCCAAGATGTAGACAGTACGTGCAATAGTCCAGCAGTTGCTTCATTACTCGCTTCCAAAAAGATAAATGAATCAATTGACAGCAGGATACAGAAGTAACTACGTAAGGGCCAACACACTGAAGAGCCAAAGGATCTGCCTAATATCGTGTACCGCCCCCGCGAGCAAGCAAAAGTGCCGCATCACGACGCGCCATGGACTCGTCTAACGTCTGAAGTAGTGCTGGAGGGAACGGACATCATGGATACTAAAAAAAAGGTTCAAATGGCTCTGAGCACTATGGGACTTAACATCCGAGGTCATCAGTCCCATAGAACTTAGAACTACTTAAACCTAACTAACCTAAGGACATCACAAACATCCATGCCCGAGGCAGGATTCGAACCTGCGACTGTAGCAGCAGTGTGGTTCCGGTCTGGAATGCCTAGAACCACTCGGCCACTTAGTTATAGCAATTTAATAGTTAGCAACTGTTGTGTTGAAAAAAAGTGTGTCAATGTTCATTACTAAATAGGTACTGCCAATTTTTCTACCGTAACTTAATTGTTACTGCCCAGTGCCTAAAACAAATACTGATTTATAAAGACTATATTTATTTTAATTTCCTGATCTGAGAAAAAAGTCCCAATTTTTGTAATCCTCTATCCTCAAAATTAATTTACTAGACATGGCAACACTAATTGTGTATCTGAGGTATTTTCTGACCACATTTCAAAAATTTCAAATTATTGTACTATGAACCACGATATAATGATATCTTATTGGAGACGTAGCGGCAACTGAGATAGGTGAAGGAAGGGTACGGAAATAGGCCGTTTCGGTGTCGAAGGAACTATCCCAGCGTTCTGGCGATTTGGGGAGGAAATCGAATGTGTGTGAAATCTTATAGGACTGAACTGCTAAGGTCATCAGTCCCTAAGCTTACACACTATGTAACCTAAAGTATCCTAAGGACAAACACACACACCCATGCCCGAAGGAGGACTCGAACCTCCGCCGGGACCCGCCGCACAGTCCATGGCTGCAGCGCCGCAGACCGCTCGGCTAATCCCGCGCGGCGAGGAGGAAATCAAGGATAAACACAGTCTGAATTGGAGGTCGGGGTTTTGAATCGCCGCCCTCCCGAATACGAGTCCAGGTCGGCTACTCACAGAAACATCTAACATCATGAGAAAAAATACTTGAGTAATCCTTCAACATGTGCGAAAAATGGGTCATTGAGGGTAGCTGACACCGTTTATGAAATATGAGAAATGTTGTGGATATTTCACTCTAGCCTTATCGCTGGCTCGGCGCAATCGCAAATGAGTGTGCTGCATCACATTCTCTCGAGATTGGTGACAGGTAGATACCTCTATCCAAGTCTAAAGAAAAATTCAATATGTGAGCTAAATTTCATATGCAACGACATATTAAGTAATATGCACCAAACCCAGAATCATAGCGATCTCTAATTTTCATTGCATGCTTTTCTGAACTTCGCGCAGTGTCTTACTTTCACGCAAATATCACAATAACTGTGACCATTAACCAAATAATGGGCATGTCAACATGAGCCTGACATATAAAGCTGTACGTAAACCAAAAATAATTTTTTTTACCGAATAGTTTCTGTAAAATCGTTTGATGGAAAATATTTTGGCCTCCCCTTTCGAACTGTGGTATCCGCCATCGCTGAGCCACAGGCCGATAGCGGCGGACGTCTACACGCGCAAAGCGCGGCGAGCCGCGCAGCTGCAAAGATAACACACGCGGACGGGGCGGGGCATACGCCGACCAGCCGAGTAGTCCATGTCGAGATGACCACTGTGGGGCCGGCAGCGGTGGTCTCGCGGTTCTAGGCGCTCAGTTCGGAACCGCGTGACTGCTACGGTCGCAGGTTCGAATCCTGCCTCGGGCATGGATGTGTGTGATGTCTTTAGGTTAGTTAGGTTTAAGTCGTTCTAAGTTCTAGGGGACTGATGACCACAGATGTTAAGTCCCATAGTGCTCAGAGCCATTTGAACCATTTGAACCACTGTGGGCCACTGTCACGAGAAGGAAGTGAGTCTCCACTCGGCCTCTGGCGCCACCACACGCCGTATTCCCGGACTACCAGGACGGTAAACAGGCCACTGCAACAGCATCGTACAGGCAGTCCTACGCCTGCCTTCGCTCGTACTTGTGGCTAGTGATCGCACGCACTAGGAACCCTGTGGAACTTACGATACTGTCTCCGCTATCTCGGATGTGAACCGGAGTGCCCTGGATTTGTGTAATTGCTGTGGATTGTGAAGTGCTACTGTGAACCGATATCGTTGTGAATAAATCATCCAAGTATCTCTGGTGCTATTGTGTTATTCTGATATAACACGAACAAACGAATGAACTCGCCAAGCGTTTTGTACGAAAACTGCACATTGCGCATCGGTCACGGTATCCTGTGCCAGCTTTGCTTTACTGCACTATTGCATGATCTCAGAGGCCAGTGAGCTGGTTCTAAAGTGAACGTGCTATTCGACAGAAGGCCTCCAGGTTTAGCCGATATCTGCTGGACTGGAGCGAGAAACTATGGAGGAAGCAAGCAAAAACGATGGAGGGAGGGGGTGTCATTTACATGCCTTCCAGCCAGTGCTCTTGCTGTTTCAGTATCTACGATCTGCTGTGAAAATAAAACAGAAGTCAAGGATAAGCCTTCTGTGGTTGATTAATATTACTACTGGAGTTTTTAGTTATTGTACTTATAGACAGCTGCACTCTGTTGATCTCGTGAACGCAGTTTCAACAAATTAAAGATGATAAAAAAGCTTCTTAGGGTCGACACTGTCAAACTTAACTATTTTGTCGACAGAATACGACACAGGTGCTGCATTTGACTTCAGGAACATAATCAGTGGGCTACCTTCGCTCAGAGCAACGAAATGAAAATTAAATTTATAATAAAACCCGTGTGGGGTTGTTAGTACCCCCATCGGGCGCCTCCCCGGGTGGCGGATAGGCCAGATAAAGAAGGTTTCTAATTTCAAATATTTAGGGGAAATCATCCAGCCCAATGCTTCAGATAAAGAAGGAAATAAAACAAGAACAAGAAAAATGGAAATGGCATTCCAGCTAACAAAGAATGTGTACAACAAGAAGTCAATATCAATTAACGCAAAAATAAGGCACTACAACACTGTGATTAAGCCAGAGTGTCTGTATGCATCTGAATGTTTAGCAATGAACACTAACAAGGAAATGGAAGCTATAGCAAAAAAGGAGCGAAAAATCATTAGAAGAGTACTTGGGCCGAGGTTTGAGAATGGGACTTGGAAGCTTAGAAGTAATAGAGAAGTGTATGACAAAATTGAGAAAGTGGGAGATACTATGAGGAAGAGAAGAGTAAGCTTTTACGCCCATTTGAAAAGAATGAATGATGAAAGGCTGACAAAGAAAATATTCATGTTTTTTGACAAGAACCCCAGAACCCAAATTACCTGGTTCAAAGAAGTCAAAGCAGACTTAGAGGAGATGGGTATAGGAGAAGATGATATAACCAACAGAGACTTAATGAGAGACAAAATTCAACATTTTGATGGATTTGAAGTGAAGAAGAGAAGAACTGGAGGAACAGTGTGGACAGAAGACCGAAGGGAGCAGCACAGAGAGAGGATGAAGACATATTGGCAGAAGAGAAAAGAGGAGGAGCGCAATAGGAGAAACGTACATTGAAAAATAGTTGTTTAACGCGGTCCCTAGACGGCCAAAATCGGAATAAAAAAAAAACATTTTCTGGAATGGGGTATTTTCTCAACCCTTAATTATAACCATTTTTCTTTTATTTCTGATCAATAATTCGTTATACATTGTAGCAAGCGAATGCCATGAAAAATAAAATGCAGATGGTGTGAAACAAATTAGTGTCAATACATTAATTGCAAACATTAGATAAAAACAGTGCTGTAATTCAGTTTTGGATTACATTACTTGTTTCTCATCTATGTTGAACAGAGTTGCAAAACTACCAAAGGATACAGTAGAATATGGTAAGTAAGCATAGGCTACGGTAGTTCCCTAGTAGCTTTAGCCAGTTAAACCATACGTTAGATTTGTTACGTGGTTATTGGGTGTTACCTTTTTGTATCGCTTTGTTTGCGTATACTATCAATGTCTTACTAGATTTCTCTATAAACCGGAAGCGGTGGACCGTCTAGAAACAGAGTGTGGATATATAATGGGACATGTAACCTAAGGAACATTTTTGTTCTATGTAGTTCTCCTCCCGTCTGTTCCTTAAAAAGAAACAGAATTTATACAAAAATTTAAATTGTCATTGTTTAGTTCAAGTTTTATTCAAAGATTTTTTATTTGTGATGTGAAACAGAGAGATTTTGCAGTAAAAATAAAAAACAATACAGATTTATCAAGTAGTGCTAGAAAACGCAATTTCCTCAAAGAAAGGTAAAATTCAAAGAAGCAAAACAAAAACATTTGAAACATCGCTTCAACACTTCGTCGAGCTTATATAAAAAAAGTTTCTGTAACAGGAAACTCTTGCCTTTGACTATGATAAACGTTATATTCGGTAAAACATAACATCAATAATTACATGGGCTTTTTTGTGTCTGTGCATGTAAACTGTACTTGCATCAAAAGCAATTCGCTGTGTGAGGATCAGAGGAACTACATTTTCTTTACTTTACTGTAGAGATGAAAAAGGGTATTTTAAGATGTAACGTCATCGAAAAATTTCTACACTACTCAAGAATACACTTAAACGTTATCATATCGTAATATACCTTTAAAAATAGTCCTTACTGGTTTACCATTATAAATTGTCTAATATAGTGCTAAGGACATATTTGAGGTGCCGATGCTTACGATGCCACAACGTAGGTGCACGCTCTCGTAAGTTGGCACTACGAGAGAAGACTAACTACGCCGACTTCTGCGTCCTCTGGCCGACGCTGTGGAGCTCAGCGAGTGCCGTCTAGATTTCGGCCCATTTCATCAAGAGCAGACGGCCTGGAAATATCGCTTCTACTATCGAGTGGGCTTCCTTGCTATTGAAACTTTGATTAGTCATGGACTACGGCCTCACACCTACGTGCTCATCCTATGCGAAGTTATGTATGCATTTTTTATTTACTTGTGTTTCAGACCTTAGTAAAACAGTTACAGTTACATGCAGTACCGAAGTGCTTCACCTCTCCTGTTCCTACTCACTTTTTTCACTCTCGGCCTATATTACAGAAGCAGTTCACAGGAGCAGACCCTCGCGCCGCCTATCTAGGAGGGATACAAAAATATGTCATTATGCTTCTAAGTGAATCAATCTACACAAAGTTTTACACTTTGGAGTTACGCTCTTGATTTTGCCACGATGTGACATAAAACGTTAATTTACTCATTAAAAACAGAACAGTTACAGTTTAAATCAAAGCATAGTAGTGAATTTTTGTACCAGCGTCATCGGTGACTGTTCACTTTCTAGCTAACTTCATTAGAACAGTTGCCAACACAGTCTGAACCTCTACCTTTCTCTTCTTGAAGACTCTTGTAAAATGCGTGATACTGTTCCTTGATAATGCTGGTGAGGCATAGTCCCAGGAGGTCTTTTATCTTCTCTTCCTGAAATTTTAGTGCTCCACGGTATTTCGGTCCCAACTGGAAGATTGTATCGTAATTTCGGGATTTTCTGGAAACTGGCAAACTTTTGAATTGTTGATGATGGAAATAATTGATAAAGATGTGATTAGCATCACTTTTGCAATACTGAAGTTGCGTCACTTTAAGCCACTGTACTCGATTTCCTTCGCTTTCAGTTTTCGTATTTTTCAACTTTTCCTTCTGCATAGCGCAAAAATCCAGGAAGCCCTTCTGGTCCGTTTCAACCGCTTCATGCAGTCTTTGTCCAGTCTGAACAACAGTATATCACCCTGAAGGGTCATAGATATTAACAGTTTTCGCAGCCTCACTATATGGGCATGAACTGCATCACTGCATTAAAGAGTGGCCAGGCGGAAAGACGCATTGCTGTATCATAGGTATATTCCGAGTTTGTACAGCATGAGAAAACATGGTGCTCATGTTGACGTTTCGATTCAGTCCTCCGCAGGTGTCGGAGAACAAAACAACTGGACGGTCATCGGCAGTCTTCTGAAGCTCTTGAAATACACACGATGCTGCTTCAATTGGTGCACGTTTATCCACATCTACAAGCCACATGTAATTTTCAGCTTTCCTGCTAATTGTATTGTATACTGTGAGATTGTATACAGCCAGTCTTCTTTTACAAAAAAAATGGCTTTAGTTGGTATATGTGGACAGTGTCTTACAGCTTCTAGGTCAAATTCCAGTAAATGATATTCTCCTGCTTGGGCCTGCTGCTTGATTTCATTTTTTAGTTTTCTAGCTTCCTTTTCTCTCTTTAGGTGTTCTGTGTCCTGATCCCTATCTGCTCTTGATTTTCTCCGCGAAGTTTTGAAAGCGATAGAGTGGTCTTACACACATTTTTTTTTTTTTGGTGCGTGAGAGCCTAAGTTAAATTCTGTAGTGAATACTTCTCTCTACAACCAATATTTTTCAGCAGTAACCTGTTCCTCTTCGCAACGTTTTATATATACGTAGTTCGTGCAGATCTCCTGGTAAGAACTGTCGCACAGTGCTCTGTTGGCACTAATGCGATGGGACAGTAATAAACGATTTTATGTGGTTCCTTATTGTCTCCCTTGCCTCCTCAGATCTCCTTATACCCAGACTATGACGACGCATCTTGTCAGCAGTCAGAATCATGTTGCTGCTGTCTCTTTTCTTCTGTATGTATGTTTCCGATACATTAAAAGTGCCAAGGAAAACCCCTAGACACACTTGAATTGCACAACCTTCTTTCAGGAGAAAGTACTTCCTTGCCTCATGTCTTCGAGCAGCGCATCTGCAAACGTGACCTTGCTTTGGGTACCTCCTTAACAAGTGGAGATAAATACTGCCGCTGCTTTACTATATCATTCATCATCCAAAATCCTTGGAGTATCTCTCTCGCTTCCGTCTCGCTATGCTCTCTCAGTCATTTGGAACAATTCTTGTACTTAAATGTTCTGGCTGATATTTCTTTATTAGCAGTTGATGTGTTTACCTTTCCTGACTGCCCATTCATTTTTCTTATGTTACTTCTCCACTTGTTCTTACTTCTTTTTCTCGTTTCATTTTCTTTTCCAACTTCATTTCCTCGGTCAGATTGCCCAGGTTCTTTATCATTAGACTCAACAGTCACTGAATTTACTTCTTCCTGTTGCATGTTCATTAACATCGCACAGCCTTGCCCATACAAACTGAAGAATCAGGACTGAATAGCTCATTTGTCGGTGCATGGGGATTTACATAATTTATCCCTTTTGTGACGTTGCCTGGAAAACTGAAAATTATGTTTCTGACAGTGATCAACTGTGTATCTTACACAGTCCCATTGTATTATGTGCGGTAATTACTACAAAATCTACCAACTCAATCAAAGACAAAATAATGTGGCCCTAGATCTACAGAAATGCACTTGTGCAATTATTTTAGTAACATCTCAATTAGGAGAAGAAATAAATAAAAATATAATACAGGACCACAAAGGAAAGGTGTGTACAAAACCGTATTAAAATGATAGTCTCTGTATACATGTTTCATTGTTTTTGTTACATTCCTTTAACAACACATTTAAATAATTCGTGACTGAGGAATTAGTATTTTTGAAACGTTAAACAAAATCCACAATGTAAACGGATTATCATTTTACTTACTTAGATTTTGTAAAAATTCTTGTGTTTCAGTTGAACTGCAGCTCTGCTTTTCTTTCGCCCCGGAGATCGTGATGTTGATGACGAAGAATCCGTGTTGCTTTCGGGTATGTAATTACCCGATGAACCCGAACTAAGCACTTTGAATACATTACACTCTTCTTCACTTAACTCTGGCAGTCGTTCCATATCGAAACTGTTTTCTATTACAGACGATGTTTCACCATTCCTTTCTTCAGCTTCTGTAATTTCTAAAATATTTAAATAATGAATAGGAACCGAGTCAATCAAATTAGCGAGCTATATCTTCGTGAATGACTATGTCTTAGATAAAATCAATAGGAATTCGTCGTATGTTCATCAAATGCTGAATTCCTTTCATTGAGGTAATTTTGCATCACTAACTCAATCATTCTCCTTCCGCATGAAGTCATTTTTTATCTAACAAAGAGCGCACATTAACGTTAACCTCTTCACAGTGAATAAATACTCCACGAAACTAAACAAAATGTAACATGGAAATGAAAGCAATATGACCGCGTTGACAATGCTTACAAAGAGCACTCATTGTTTAGTCTAGCGTTTCTCCACTTATTGATTCTTGCAAGGGACATGCAATAGCTGGAGACCTTGTACGTAAAGTGTTTCGAGAATTGGTGGACAGACGAATGATTCAGCAGTGAGACGTGATGCGACGTTTCTACTTGGTGTCGCTAGCTTTGTTATTAGCTGCTAGACAACACATGCTTCTCTTTCAGCACACAGAAAAATAGCGCAGAAATGCAGCAAAATTATGTTATGCAAAACAAGCAGATAATGGTCCCTGCTTGATTTAAACGAATTTCTAAATTTACTTCATGGAGTAAGCAGTCAGAAGAACGTGAATGCCCATATGTTCTGCTGACCCGAAAATTGAGATGCGCATGCCCCAGACTAGAGAAATCAAGTGCAAAAACATCTGTCTGTCTCTAAAATAAGCTCGCAACTTGGAGATATAGGAGCTGATTGGTGTGAGGACATACATTAAAAAAAAACTAAAATCACATTTTTAGAGATACGTTCCTCTGACTCTCACGATTTTTTTCTTGATAACGTAAGAGCGCAGAAGTTACGTGAACAACTAATTTATTTTTTACTTATAAAAAGTAATTTGTATTTAGTAAAGATATAAAGTACGCAGTGGACTAACATTGAAAGACGTGCGGTTCTAATTATGTGCAAAACCAACAATCGATTAACAAACAAAAAACAGTTCCTCTCTTACACATTCATTTATCTTTGTTTCCCTACAACGGTTACAAATGTTACTAGTAATCCTATCATTTTTTTATTAGTGTATTGTACCAAAATGACCGAACCGTCGTTTTGATGGAATGAAACTCTAATGTTGATATTTATAAAACCTCCTCCTATGTCTAAACAAAATTCAGAACGTTAGCTAAATTTCCCCCCCCATGAACCATGGACCTTGCCGTTGGTGGGGAGGCTTGCGTGCCTCAGCGATACAGATAGCCGTACCGTAGGTACAACCACAACGGAGGGGTATCTGTTGAGAGGCCAGACAAACGTGTGGTTCCTGAAGAGGGGCAGCAGCCTTTTCAGTAGTTGCAGGGGCAACAGTCTGGATGATTGACTGATCTGGCCTTGCAACAATAACCAAAACGGCCTTGCTGTGCTGGTACTGCGAACGGCTGAAAGCAAGGGGAAACTACGGCCGTAATTTTTCCCGAGGGCATGCAGCTTTACTGTATGATTAAATGATGATGGCGTCCTCTTGGGTAAAATATTCCGGAGGTAAAATAGTCCCCCATTCGGATCTCCGGGCGGGGACTACTCAAGAGGATGTCGTTATCAGGAGAAAGAAAACTGGCGTTCTACGGATCGGAGCGTGGAATGTCAGGTCCCTTAATCGGGCAGGTAGGTTAGAAAATTTGAAAAGGGAAATGGATAGGTTAAAGTTAGATATAGTGGGAATTAGTGAAGTTCGGTGGAAGGAGGAACAAGACTTCTGGTCAGGTGACTACAGGGTTATAAACACAAAGTCAAATAGGGGTAATGCAGGAGTAGGTTTAATAATGAATAGGAAAATAGGAACGCGGGTAAGCTACTACAAACAGCTTAGTGAACGCATTATTGTGGCCAAGATAGATACGAAGCCCACACCTACTACAGTAGTACAAGTTTATATGCCAACTAGCTCTGCAGATGACGAAGAAATTGAAGAAATGTATGATGAAATAAAAGAAATTATTCAGATAGTGAAGGGAGACGAAAATTTAATAGTCATGGGTGACTGGAATTCGTCAGTAGGGAAAGGGAGAGAAGGAAACGTAGTAGGTGAATATGGATTGGGGCTAAGAAATGAAAGAGGAAGCCGCCTGGTAGAATTTTGCACAGAGCACAACTTAATCATAGCTAATACTTGGTTTAAGAATCATGATAGAAGGTTGTATACATGGAAGAACCCTGGAGATACTAAAAGGTATCAGATAGATTATATAATGGTAAGACAGAGATTTAGGAACCAGGTTTTAAATTGTAAGACATTTCCAGGGGCAGATGTGGACTCTGACCACAATCTATTGGTTATGACCTGTAGATTAAAACTGAAGAAACTGCAAAAAGGTGGGAATTTAAGGAGATGGGACCTGGATAAACTGAAAGAACCAGAGGTTGTACAGAGTTTCAGGGAGAGCATAAGGGAACAATTGACGGGAATGGGGGAAAGAAATACAGTAGAAGAAGAATGGGTAGCTTTGAGGGATGAAGTAGTGAAGGCAGCAGAGGATCAAGTAGGTAAAAAGACGAGGGCTAGTAGAAATCCTTGGGTAACAGAAGAAATATTGAATTTAATTGATGAAAGGAGAAAATATAAAAATGCAGTAAATGAAGCAGGCAAAAAGGAATACAAACGTCTCAAAAATGAGATCGACAGGAAGTGCAAAATGGCTAAGCAGGGATGGCTAGAGGACAAATGTAAGGATGTAGAGGCTTATCTCACTAGGGGTAAGATAGATACTGCCTACAGGAAAATTAAAGAGACCTTTGGAGATAAGAGAACCACTTGTATGAACATCAAGAGCTCAGATGGAAACCCAGTTCTAAGCAAAGAAGGGAAAGCAGAAAGGTGGAAGGAGTATATAGAGGGTCTATACAAGGGCGATGTACTTGAGGACAATATTATGGAAATGGAAGAGGATGTAGATGAAGATGAAATGGGAGATACGATACTGCGTGAAGAATTTGACAGAGCACTGAAAGACCTGAGTCGAAACAAGGCCCCCGGAGTAGACAACATTCCATTGGAACTACTGACGGCTTTGGGAGAGCCAGCCCTGACGAAACTCTACCATCTGGTAAGCAAGATGTATGACACAGGCGAAATACCCTCAGACTTCAAGAAGAATATAATAATTCCAATTCCAAAGAAAGCAGGTGTTGACAGATGTGAGAATTACCGGACAATCAGTTTAATAAGCCACAGCTGCAAAATACTAACACGAATTCTTTACAGACGAATGGAAAAACTGGTAGAAGCCGACCTCGGGGAAGATCAGTTTGGATTCCGTAGAAATACTGGAACACGTGAGGCAATACTGACCTTACGACTTATCTTAGAAGAAAGATTAAGGAAAGGCAAACCTACGTTTCTAGCATTTGTAGACTTAGAGAAGGCTTTTGACAATGTTGACTGGAATACTCTCTTTCAAATTCTAAAGGTGGCAGGGGTAAAATACAGGGAGCGAAAGGCTATTTACAATTTGTACAGAAACCAGATGGCAGTTATAAGAGTCGAGGGGCATGAAAGGGAAGCAGTGGTTGGGAAGGGAGTAAGACAGGGTTGTAGCCTCTCCCCGATGTTATTCAATCTGTATATTGAGCAAGCAGTAAAGGAAACAAAAGAAAAATTCGGAGTAGGTATTAAAATCCATGGAGAAGAAATAAAAACTTTGAGGTTCGCCGATGACATTGTAATTCTGTCAGAGACAGCACAGGACTTGGAAGAGCAGTTGAACGGAATGGACAGTGTCTTGAAAGGAGGGTATAAGATGAACATTAACAAAAGCAAAACGAGGATAATGGAATGTAGTCGAATTAAGTCGGGTGATGTTGAAGGTATTAGATTAGGAAATGAGACACTTAAAGTAGTAAAGGAGTTTTGCTATTTGGGGAGCAAAATAACTGATGATGGTCGAAGTAGAGAGGATATAAAATGTAGACTGGCAATGGCAAGGAAAGCGTTTCTGAAGAAGAGAAATTTGTTAACATCGAGTATAGATTTAAGTGTCAGGAAGTCTTTTCTGAAAGTATTTGTATGGAGTGTAGCCATGTATGGAAGTGAAACATGGACGATAAATAGTTTGGACAAGAAGAGAATAGAAGCTTTCGAAATGTGGTGCTACAGAAGAATGCTGAAGATTAGATGGGTAGATCACATAACTAATGAGGAGGTGCTGAATAGGATTGGGGAGAAGAGGAGTTTGTGGCACAACTTGACCAGAAGAAGGGATCGGTTGGTAGGACATGTTCTGAGGCATCAAGGGATCACCAATTTAGTATTGGAGGGCAGCGTGGAGGGTAAAAATCATAGGGGGAGACCAAGAGATGCATACACTAAGCAGATCAGAAGGATGTAGGTTGCAGTAGGTACTGGGAGATGAAGAAGCTTGCACAGGATAGAGTAGCATGGAGAGCTGCATCAAACCAGTCTCAGGACTGAAGACCACAACAACAACAGCTAAATTTCATACGCAGCAACATGTCATGTAATAAGCATCAAACGCAAAATAATAGCGACCTCTATATTTCATTGCAAACTTTGGGAATTTCACGCAGCGTCTTTTTTAAATGTGAAATATCACAGTAACTATGACCATTAATGAAATGACGAGCACTTCACCATGAAGCTGACATACACAGCTGTAAGCAACGTAAAAATCAGTTTTTTTTAGCAAGTAGTTTCTGTAAAATCTTTTGAGAAAGATTAGGGCGCTCGTCTTCGTCTGCACAGCGCGTCGACAACCGGCGCGCCGAATGCGGTCAAACAATTACTCGTTCATTTCGGCTCGCCGGTAGGCGAGACCGCACAAGTCGGCGCCGCTACCCGGCTGCCATTATGTGCTATGTCATTAGATAACAAGGGGGTGTTTTCGGCGCTGATTAAAGCTACCTCACGCTGACGCCCGCAACGCGTGTAACCCGATTTCTTTCTGTGCGCAGGCCGCGTCGACTCTGGCAGCGGTTTGCAGGACTACGCGCCTGTGCATTTGAACGAAGTTGCTTTGTTCAGCAGCAGATGGCAGTCCAGCGACTGCAGCGCCTCTCTCAGCAGCTCCGCGCAACCTCAATGTGGGACAGCCTACGCTGTGTCGCGTCATATTCTTCAGGACAGCGGAAGACGACGCACCTGTCCTCACCACGCTGTCGACATCAGTACGGCAGTAAACGTAGCTGAAGGTAGGTAGCTGCTTCAGGCTATTCACCTCTAATCAACAAAGCAAACTACTCAGTTTGTCTAAAACCAACGCCCATAAAGATTTTAGCAGCCACAGTACTGGTAACAGTTCTTATATAATTTTGTTTTTGCTTTGAATGTAAAAACGTACTTGCAGCAATAAATATTAACTTTGCAATGAATTCTCATCATTCTATTTGTGTTTTAAAACTCTTTTAATGTATTCCTTTGCTTTTCACTGCTGTGGCTGGAATTTCTGATGTGACCTTGCTCCACAATTTATAGTTAACAGCGGTTTGTCGGTAAAATATGAGCAATGAAATTTGTTTTCTATCTGCAAAGTGTTCTTCTGTCCCCTAAGAAACTTATTTTCTTTGTAGGTACAGCTGACTTATATTACGCAAGTTATTCTAACATTTTCTTAGTTATAATATTAATGGTTAATGAATTTTCCCCGTGTGCATCCCAAATATTAGACTAGCATGTTCAGCTTAATGTGAAATACTTGAGTGCAAAATATAACGTTGTCTGCACAAAGAGTGTTAATAAGTACACAAACAGAGACTTGTTTATAAACAATGTGTTTGTTTCTCTCTTAAGATATGCAGAAGATTTGAAGCTGTGCTGTGGCAAATGATCCATTGTCCCCCCACTTCTTGTTTCATGTTATACTTTTGTAACCCACATAAGACTTGATGAAATAATCTTATGTCTTTTTCAGGAATATTTCTTAAATCCCTAATACTTATTATTTAACTGTCGCCATATCAGAAGATAGACATAACTGGAAAATTTTAAACAGTTAGCTCTCTACGAAAAAAATTAAATTTTAATTGCGTCATCTGCAGAAAATTTTGCTGTGGATGGACGGTGACTATATTCTATAACTGGCGTTTTCGAAACAAATGAGTTGTTTAGTTTTGGGAGATTTCATGCCATAAAATTAAATTTAATATGTGGCACTATAAAATTATTATATTCCAGAGGACTAATGGTTATCCAATCAATAAACGATTAAAAATTGTACTCCAGATTAAAGAGGGGTGAGCAGCAAGTGCTCCCTCTTGCAGCCCTTCCACCCTTGCGAATACCTATGCCAGCTATGTGTTTCTTGAGTACCCATGGTCACTGATGATAACTCTGTTTTTTAATCACTTGTAGTAATTCTACTACAGTATGTTACTTAATTTAACATTTCAGTGTATAGAAACTGAAAATTTGGTTAGGCGACAGTGTAAGAAAAAAAATGGATTCTGTTATGGAAGGAACGTCAATTAGAACCAACCTTATATTTGCTGTGGACATATACTGAAAACGGTACTCTACTTACATTTTAGAATTTTAACATAGCTGACGTTGCTATAAAGTAATCAGTAATTTAATGAGTTTTATGAATCGGTTTTTCAATTATGTGTATTTTTACGAAGATGAAATAAAATTACAATTGTATTGTGGTTGTGCAAACTTTCTTATCGTGTAACATGGTCAGCATTCACAAAATAATCAGTAATATATTACACTTAATTGTCTGGCACATTCTGCTTCTGCCTGATGATTTCTTGGTTGTACATGTAATGAAAACTACTGGTGAGGACCCGAAAAAGCCAAGTGCGAAAAGCAGAATATTAGAGTTTAAAGCTCCATCGATGAGCACAATTTCGCATTGGCCAAGAATGGGTCAGTGAACTAGTGGTGGCTTCCTCGGTGAATCCATCGCTGCGTTCACCTGAAATTAATTTAAGGAACCCAGTGAAAATGTAATCCAGGTACCCTTAGTCGGGAATTACAAGCCTCTCTCCTCCCAACAAAGCTCCTGGATGGCAGATATCCAGGGTGCCCCAGAAGGAATGGTCATTATTGGGGAATATGACAGGAACGATCATTCAAAGCAAAAACGCCTATGAAACGTGGGCTCTAAAATTCATACTTTGAGAGCTATGACCACTTCTTCAACTTCTATTCTGTGAAACAAATCTCTTCTACAACAAGGTCTTACCTTTCCCTGTTTTGAGAGATGATAGATAGTATAGACCAAAACAAGAAAAATATGTCCGGTAAACATGGACTAGAAAAATGGATACCTTAAAAGCTATGAGCTACTTGTTAATCTTCGCTACTGTGAAACACATCTCTTGTACTGAGCATTTTAGAGCCCCTGTTTAATAGGCAATTTTTTCTTGTTTTGGTCCATATTTCCAAAATACTGAAAGCAAAGAGATTGCAGGTGAAGAGATTTGTTTCACGGCATCGAAGATGAAGCGTTCATTTCCATTTTACTAGACGTTTTGCCTCGAACGATCGTTCCTGTAATATCTCTGCATATTGACCATCCTCCTGCAACACCCTGTAGTCATGTTAGCGGCTTCTGGGAGAGCATTATCGTGTTAAAGCTATACTTACAGCCCCTTTTTAATTCAGTTATGCTCACTGAGCATCGGAATTGTTGGCAACAAATGTGAAGCATCTCGTAATAAACGAGTAAGTCGTGGAAACAGATGATCGATTCTGTACATGAGATAAACAGAGATGTACAAACGACAACTGATTTTTGTGGTTCTCAATTAGAACATGCAGAACCTGTGAACAGCATTTTTTACTTTAGAATATAAGTTGACAGTATAGATTGACCGGTCTTAAATAATGATATATGCCAAGACGCAGAATGACTGAAGTTTTCAGGAGATCATCATATAAGACGGATTGTTTTTACAAACCTGGCAAATTGTTCACTTCGGAATCGCACTCTCCGAAACGGTGCAGATATTATGTTACTTTGGGCTTAGCGAGCTAGCTGGGCATTGGTTAACAGACCAGACTCGCTTCGGGAGAAACAACAATCCAATCTGCGTTCGGTCATCCTGATTTAGGGATCCGTGGTTTCCTTAAGGCGCTCATGGCGTATCTCAGATCAGTTCAACGAAAAGGTCACAATAAATTTCCTATCGTATTATTGTCCAATTCAAGCTAGTGCACAGCCTCTTCGGGTTTCTAAACAAAAATCTCCTCTCTGTGAGCTGTAGATGAAGCTTTGATTTCTTAAGTAGCCGTGCCGAAAAAAATGTGTTTTACGTTGTTTGATGGTGTTGCCAGATTTATACTAGTGTCCTTTGTCTTTACAATGTCCGTATTCCTCGTCACGTTGGATGTTTCGAGAATCGCTTGATAATAAACAGAGCCGAAATCTTGTGACATTACACGGACGATTGGTGATATAAAGAAACATTCATTTTAGATGGTTATTAATAGACGAAGGTGGCAGGTTCTTCCAAATGATTACTATAGCTGTTGAGCCGTGCACTTAGAAATTAATGGAATGTCCTCGTGGTAACGAATAACAACGCTACGGCTACGAAATATGCATCTGTCTATTATATGAGAGGACCTCAAAAAGTAAGTTACACATTATTATGACAGCACAAGTATATATATATATATATATGGGGATATCTGGATACACAGAATGCGATAGGAACTGTATGAAAATATTGAACCCATATGGAGCGACATACGGAAGAGGAGGTTTACAATTTGTTGGGCACATCGTGAGAATGGACAAGGAGAGGTTGAATAAGAAGACATGGAATGCAACATGTCATATGGGAAACAACTGGGTGAAGGAAGTCAGAGGTGACTAGAAGGCTGCAGGAATAAAAGAAAGGAATCTACAGGCGGTAGTACAGGATTGAGAGAATTATAAAGGGTTGGTGGATTGTCACAGGTGGCCAAAATCAAAATTGTCTTAACAGAAGAAGAAAGAAACAGAAGAAGCGAGAGAATGAAGAGTTATTGGGAAGAAAGAAGACGTGCAAAACAAGCCACACGTGATCCTGAAGGGTCCTAACGAAGCAGAAGAAAAAAAATTATATACAGAGTGTACATAAAGTCTGCGAATATTTTCAGCTATTTATTGCACAAGAACCAAACATTGCACAGATATCATACATATGTCATCTTGAAGAGAAACCCTGGAAATTATTTTCACGTATTCCGCCACAGCGTAGTTTGGTAATTTGTCGATAGTCAGCGCTAGCCGCAAACAAGGCGAGTTCAGGTGCGGAGCGAGCTTTCTGTGTGTTGAAGTGGCCTTCCCGATCCCCAGATCTCACTCCGTGTGACTTTTTTCTGTGGGGACGCATTAAAGATCTGGTGTATGTACCGCCTCTACCATGTGATGTAGCAGAGCACCAGGAATACGGGAAGCGACTGCCACAGTCGACGATGTCATGCTGGGACGGGTGTGGCAAGATTTCGATTACCGTACTGACGTCTGCCAGGTCAGTCATGGTTCGCATATCAAATGTTTGTAAAAAAAAAAAAAAACTTCAGAGTTTCTCTT
Organism: Schistocerca nitens; assembly: GCF_023898315.1. Lineage (NCBI taxonomy): Eukaryota > Metazoa > Arthropoda > Insecta > Orthoptera > Acrididae > Schistocerca > Schistocerca nitens. The sequence continues at coordinate 511,297,683 of NC_064615.1, forward strand.
CAAAATACAATATTATATATGACATCTGTGACATCTGTACAATGTTTGGTTCTTGTGCAATAAATAATTGAAAGTGTTTCCGGACATTATCTACATCCTGTATGGGTAGTCCATTGATTGTGACCGGGCCAAATATCTCACGAAATAAGCATCAAACGAAAAAACTACAAAGAACGAAGCTCGTCTAGTTTGAAGGGGGAAACCAGATGGCGCTATGGTTGGCCCGCTAGATGGCGCTGCCATAGGTCAAACGGCGATCAACTGCGTTTTTTTTTTTTTTTTTTTTAATAGGAACCCCCATTTTAATTACATATTCGTGTAGTACGTAAAGAAATATGAATGTTTTAGTTGGACCACTTTTTTCGCTTTGTGATAGATGGCGCTGTAATTCTCACAAACGTGTAAGTACGTGGTATCACGTAACATTCCGCCAGTGCGAACGGTATTTGCTTCGTGATACATTACCCGTGTTAAAATGGACCGTTTACCAATTGCGGGAAAGGTCGATATCGTGTTGATGTATGGCTATTGTGATCAAAATGGCCAACGGACGTGTGCTGTGTATGCTGCTCGGTATCCTGGACGACATCATCCAGGTGTCCGGACCGTTCGCCGGATAGTTACGTTATTCAAAGAAACAGGAAGTGTTCAGCCACATATGAAACGTCAACCACGACCTACAACAAATGATGATGCCCAAGTAGGTGTTTTAGCTGCTGTCGCTGCTAATCCGCACATCAGTAGCAGACAAATTGCGCGAGGATCGGGAATCTCAAAAACGTCGGGGTTGAGAATGCGTACCATAATTCTATGCACGAGGAATTGCATGGCGACGACTTTGAACGTCGTGTACAGTTCTGTCACTGGGCTCAAAAGAAATTACGGGACGATGACAGATTTTTTGCACGCATTCTATTTAGCGACGAAGCGTCATTCACCAACAGCGGTAACGTACACCGGCATAATATGCGCTACTGAGCAACGGAAAATCCACGATGGTTGTGACAAGTGGAACGTCAGCGACATTGGCGGGTTAATGAATGGTGCGGCATTATGGTTCAAAACGGCTCTGAGCACTATGGGACTCAACTGCTGTGGTCATAAGTCCCCTAGAACTTAGAACTACTTAAACCTAACTAACCTAAGGACATCACACAACACCCAGCCATCACGAGGCAGAGAAAATCCCTGACCCCGCCGGGAATCGAACCCGGGAACCCGGGCGTGGGAAGCGAGAACGCTACCGCACGACCACGAGATGCGGGCGCGGCATTATGGGAGGAAGGATAATTGGCCCCCATTTTATCGATGAGAATCTAAATGGTGCAATGTCTGCATGACAGAATGGCGATGTACTTCCAACATGATGGATGTCCGGCACATAGCTCGCGTGAGGTTGAAGCGGTATTGAATAGCATATTTCATGACAGGTGTATTGGTCGCCGAAGCACCATACCATGGCCCGCACGTTCACCGTATCTGACGTCCCAGGATTTATTTCTGTGGGGAAAGTTGAAGGGTATTTGCTATTGTGATCCACCGACAACGCCTGACAACATGCGTCAGCGCATTGTCAATGCATGTGCGAACATTACGGAAGGCGAACTACACGGTGTTGAGAGGAATGCCGTTACACGTATTGCCAAATGCAGTGAGGTTGACGGACAACATTTTGAGCATTTATTGCATTAATTTGGTACTTACAGGTAATCACGCTGTAACAGCATGCGGTCTCAGAAATGATAAGTTCACAAAGGTACATGTATCACATTGGAACAACCGAAATAAAATGTTCAAACGTACCTACGTTCTGTATTTTTATTTAAAAAACCTAGCTGTCAGCAACTGTTCGTCTAAAATTGTGAGCCATATGTTTGTGACTATTGCAGCGCCATCTATCACAAAGCGAAAAAAGTGGTCCAACTAAAACATTCATATTTCTTTACGTACTACACGAATATGTAATTTAGAAAATGGCGGTTCCTATTAAAAAAAAAAAACGCAGTTGATATTCGTTTGACCTATGGCAGCGCCATCTAGCGGGCCAACCATAGCGCCATCTGTTCCCCCTTCAAGCTAGACGAGTTTCGTTCTTTGTAGATTTTTCGTTTGACGCTTATTTATTGAGATATTTGGCCCGATCACGATCAATGGATCACCCTGTATTATACAGGGTGAGTCACCTAACATTATCGCTGGATATATTTCGTAAACCACATCAAATACTGACGAATCGATTCCACAGACCGAACGTGAGGAGAGGGGCTAGTGTAATTGGTTAATACAAACCATAAAAAAAATGCACGGAAGTATATTTTTAACGCAAACCTACGTTTTTTAAATGGAACCCCGTTAGTTTTGTTAGCACATCTGAACATATAAATAAATACGTAATCAGTGCCGTTTGTTGCATTGTAAAATGTTAATTACATCCGGAGATATTGTAACCTAAAGTTGATGATTGAGTACCACTCCTCCGCTGTTCGATCGTGTGTATTGGAGAGCACCGAATTACGTAGGGATCCAAAGGGAACGGTGATGGACCTTAGGTACAGAATAGACTGGAACAGCACATTACGTCCATATGCTAACACCTTTTTATTGGTCTTTTTCACTGACGCACATGTACATTACCATGAGGGGTGAGGTGCACGTACACACGTGGTTTCCGTTTTCAATTACGGAGTGGAATAGAGTGTGTCCCGACATGTCAGACCAATAGATGTTCTATGTGGTGGCCATCATTTGCTGCACACAATTGCAAGCTCTGGCGTAATGAATGTTGTACACGCCGCAGTACATCTGGTGTAATGTCGCCGCAAGCTGCCACAATACGTTGTTTCATATCCTCTGCGGTTGTAGGCACATCACGGTTCAAATTCTCCTTTAACGTACCCCACAGAAAGAAGTCCAGAGGTGTAAGATCAGGAGAACGGGCTGGCCAATTTATGCGTCCTCCACGTCCTATGAAACGCCCGTCGAACATCCTGTCAAGGGTCAGCCTAGTGTTAATTGCGGAATGTGCAGGTGCACCATCATGCTGATACCACATACGTCGACGCGTTTCCAGTGGGACATTTTCGAGCAACGTTGGCAGATCATTCTGTAGAAACGCGATGTATGTTGCAGCTGTTTGGGCCCCTGCAATGAAGTGAGGACCAATGAGGTGGTCGACAATGATTCCGCACCATACATTTACAGTCCACAGTCGCTGTCGCTCTACCTGTCTGAGCCAGCGAGGATTGTCCACGGACCAGTAATGCATGTTCCGTAGATTCACTGCCCCGTGGTTTGTGAAACCCGTTTCATCGGTAAACAGGTAGAACTGCAACGCAGTCTCTGTTAATGCCCATTGACAGAATTGCACTCGATGATTAAAGTCATCACCATATAATTGCTGATGTAGCGACACATGAAACGGGTGAAAGCGGTGACGATGCAGTATGCGCATGACACTACTTTGACTCAGTCCACCGGCTCTCGCAGTGTTCCGTGTACTCATGTGTGGGTTCATGGCAACAGCAGCTAACACACCAACTGCACCCGCTTCTCCTGTGACGGGCCTGTTACGGACCCGTTTGCATGCTGCGACCATACGTGTTGCGTACAGTTGGCGGTAGATGTTTTGCAATGTACGGCACGTTGGATGCTCTCTGTCCGGGTACCGTTCTGCATACACCCTGCAGGCTTCAGCTGCATTTCGTCGACACTCGCCATAGATGAGTATCATCTCCGCCTTTTCAGAGTTCGAATACACCATGGTCACAGTTCCTACAACACTACACTATCACAGACGTCTGGTAACACGGTGTACTACAGTTGGTCTGCGTGCGGAGACGAATGCAGAATAACAATAGCAGCAAGCGCTACATGCGGACACTGCGACAGCTAGACCAAACCACAACAGTGCACTACAGCCACACACGTAAACACGGTCGTCATCGTTAACATGTCCCTGCAGATGCTGCTCGCCGACCGTGGCCCGTGTTCGTTACAACACGCAACTGAACGTCGGAGGTTTCAAGCGTCAACTTTAGGTTACAATATCTCCGGATGTAATTAACATTTTACAATGCAACAAACGGCACTGATTACGTATTTGTTTATATGTTCAGATGTGCTAACAAAACTAACGTGGTTCCATTTAAAAAAACGTAGGTTTGTTTTAAAAAACATACTTCCGTGCATTTTTTTATGGTTTGTATTGAACAATTACACTAGCCCCTTTTCTCACGTTCGGTCTGTGGAATCGGTTCTTCAGTATTTGATGTGTTTTACGAAACATATGCAGCGGTAACGTTAGGTGACTCCCCCTGTATATGCTGTCTTACACTTCAACGTGACACAGCTATCTGTCACTTATTTTGAATATACTCACCTAGTCGCTGTTAACAACGCTCGAAATATTCCTCAACGACAGAAATCCTCGTCTTGTTCACAGATGCATTCGAGAACCGCTGTTAGAACGCCGTCATCGTTGGAAAATCTCCTTCCCCTCGGTTGTCGTTCGTCGCCTGCCTGAAAACTGCCGTCTGTGGTCGTCGTCGATGGTCTTCCTTCCTGATCCGCATCATCCTCGTCTGTTCGGCTTTGGTCAAATTGTGACACCGTCTCACTACAGCTCGATGCGACATTGCATTTGACCCATATATCACAAGAATTACACGGTGAAACTGTGAAATTCAGACGTTTCGGCCACAAGAATCGCTATCCCGCGTATTTCAGGTGTGGAGAGCGTTTACAGATGCCACACCATTTCATTCTCACACTATAATGCATCTATTATCCGTACTGCTGCAGAATTTTGTCTGCAGAAAACCTTGAACGTGTGCATTTTTTCTGACAATGCGCCACTCTCGTGCGCCAATGTCTTAGCGTAGGACGACATGTGTAACTTATTTTCTGAAGTCTCTACGTTTTTTTAAAAAAATGAGTTGAGAGAGTCATTGAATACAAATCTTATAGGAAATACTTATTTACTACCATAAACCAGTAACCTTAAACGCTCATCTTGAAGATGAGGCAGGCAAACATACACTCCTGGAAATTGAAATAAGAACACCGTGAATCCATTGTCCCAGGAAGGGGAAACTTTATTGACACATTCCTGGGGTCAGATACATCACATGATCACACTGACAGAACCACAGGCACATAGACACAGGCAACAGAGCATGCACAATGTCGGCACTAGTACAGTGTATATCCACCTTTCGCAGCAATGCAGGCTGCTATTCTCCCATGGAGACGATCGTAGAGATGCTGGATGTAGTCCTGTGGAACGGCTTGCCATGCCATTTCCACGTGGCGCCTCAGTTGGACCAGCGTTCGTGCTGGACGTGCAGACCGCGTGAGACGACGCTTCATCCAGTCCCAAACATGCTCAATGGGGGACAGATCCGGAGATCTTGCTGGCCAGGGTAGTTGACTTACACCTTCTAGAGCACGTTGGGTGGCACGGGATACATGCGGACGTGCATTGTCCTGTTGGAACAGCAAGTTCCCTTGCCGGTCTAGGAATGGTAGAACGATGGGATCGATGACGGTTTGGATGTACCGTGCACTATTCAATGTCCCCTCGACGATCACCAGTGGTGTACGGTCAGTGTAGGAGATCACTCCCCACACCATGATGCCGGGTGTTGGCCCTGTGTGCCTCGGTCGTATGCAGTCCTGATTGTGGCGCTCACCTGCACGGCGCCAAACACGCATACGACCATCATTGGCACCAAGGCAGAAGCGACTCTCATCGCTGAAGACGACACGTCTCCATTCGACCCTCCATTCACGCCTGTCGCGACACCACTGGAGGCGGGCTGCACGATGTTGGGGCGTGAGCGGAAGACAGTCTAACGGTGTGCGGGACCGTAGCCCAGCTTCATGGAGACGGTTGCGAATGGTCCTCGCCGATACCCCAGGAGCAACAGTGTCCCTAATTTGCTGGGAAGTGGCGGTGCGGTCCCCTACGGCACTGCGTAGGATCCTACGGTCTTGGCGTGCATCCGTGCGTCGCTGCGGTCCGGTCCCAGGTCGACGGGCACGTGCACCTTCCGCCGACCACTGGCGACAACATCGATGTACTGTGGAGACCTCACGCCCCACGTGTTGAGCAATTCGGCGGTACGTCCACCCGGCCTCCCGCATGCCCACTATACGCCCTCGCTCAAAGTCCGTCAACTGCACATACGGTTCACGTCCACGCTGTCGCGGCATGCTACCAGTGTTAAAGACTGCGATGGAGCTCCGTATGCCACGGCAAACTGGCTGACACTGACGGCGGCGGTGCACAAATGCTGCGCAGCTAGCGCCATTCGACGGCCAACACCGCGGTTCCTGGTGTGTCCGCTGTGCCGTGCATGTGATCATTGCTTGTACAGCCCTCTCGCAGTGTCCGGAGCAAGTATGGTGGGTCTGACACACCGGTGTCAATGTGTTCTTTTTTCCATTTCCAGGAGTGTATTTGTTTGTAGCGTGATACTGGGTAATGATTTGCGGCAGTATGGGCGGTATTGTTGTTAATATCCACGTGACAGCTTCCGTTTTCATTGCCGTTCGTCAACATAGTTAACCACCATTCGCTATAAAGCAGTCACCATAAATCCGCCAGCTTCCTGAATGAGATGTTGATGTGTATGAGCCCTTGTAATCGGTGTATGAGTATCATGTCTGTACATAATATTTCTTTTAGGTTTGACATGCCGATTTCTTGTGAAGTTCACGACAGTGACGTGTATATACGTGGTGTAACACAACTTGCAGTACTGGTGAAAAAGATGATGTGAAGTTACAAAGCATAACATCCGTAGACGGCAACATATCCTTGCTGAAACCGCTTATCGAAGTCTAGTTAATACCTTGCCAGCGACCTTGGTGTTTGATATTTTCTTCGGTGCACGCACTATTGCAGATCGCCCCCATGCTGGTACAGTGTCAGGAATATATGACACGTACTGCTTAAAAGTAACTGCAACAGCTGGCCGGAGTGCTCGTGCGGTTCTAGGAGCTACAGTCTGGAACCGAGCGACCGCTACGGTCGCAGGTTCGAATCCTGCCTCGGGCATGGATGTGTGTAATGTCCTTAGGTTAGTTAGGTTTAATTAGTTCTAAGTTCTAGGCGACTGATGACCTCAGAAGTTAAACCGCATAGTGCTCAGAGCCATTTGAGCCATAACTGCAACACAAGTGCCGGCCTTTGTGGCCGAGCGGTTCTAGGCGCTTCAGTCCGGAACCGCGCCGCTGCTACGGTCGTAGGTTCGAATCCTGCCTCGGGCATGGATGTGTGTGATGTCCTTAGGTTAGTTAGGTTTAAGTAGTTATAAGTCTGGGGGGGCTGATGACCTCAGATGTTAAGTCCTATAGTGCTTAGAGCCATTTGAACCATTTGAACACGTTAAGTTCAAAATACTCTAGTCCGTAATAAAATCGTTTACTCTCGTGGGCTAACAAGTTGAACAAATAAAGAGTACGGAAACATAACTATACTTACTGAAAATAAACACTGACGACAACGAAAATGCGTCACACCACAATAACGCTTACCCACACAAATTTGCATTACCTACATTGATCGAAATAACTGGAACTACTGCACGGAATAATTATAATAAACGCTTTTCCAAACAAAATGACGATACTGCACGAGAACCCAACACAAGATATGTGCAGTAAAGCACAAACATGAGTAAACCAGCGGGAAGGTGCTCCATCTGAGCACAAAAATGGCGAATACGCTCCTCTTTACTAAAAGACTCCGAAAAGTGGAGTACTAGCTGTTCGGTCTTCATTCCTCATCACCTTAAAAATTTTCACAAAAATATTGACATGCGAACATATTCGCGCATTTTTTTTTTTTTTTTAATGCAGCTCACCTTTCACTCCCAGAAGCTCTAACTGTAACTCGCTCACACCCGATAGTCTCCCATGCCCATCTCTCCCACTTACTCATTTGGCCCAACTCATTGTCATTATCTCTTTGTCTCCTTCCAACTGTCACTATGCTCTCTCTCAGTCACAGCCTCGTTCGTTCTGTCCCACTACTACTGCCTCCTCTCACTGTTACTGTCTCCATCTTCTTCTCTCTTACTGCTACTACCTCATTCATTCCTTCTCTCTACTGCTGTCTCTTTTCACTGTAATTATCTCTCTCTTCCTCATTCATTCCTTCTCTCTACTGCTGTCTCTTTTCACTGTAATTATCTCTCTCTTCCTCGTCGTCATTGTTGTAGACTCTGTCTCTCATCATCACTGACTCTCACCCACTTCCATTTTCTCTTTCTCTTTATTCCTCTCCTTCTGGCACTGTCTCCTTCACTCTTTTCCCAGCATTGTTCTCACGCTATCTACTGTGTTCCACTGCCACTGTGTCCCTCTCTTTCTCCCACACTGCCATTATCTACTTCACTTTTTTATACCACTACCACCGTCTACTATCATCCAGCATTTATTGCTTCTCCATCTCTTTCCCACTGCTACTGCCTCCTCTTTCATCATAAAAAAACGGGAATATGTTCGCATGCCAATATTTTGTGAAAAGTTTTTAAGTTGTGAGGAAGGTAGAACGAGGCAGCTAGTAATCCACTTTAAAATCAGAGTCTTTAAAAAGGAGCACATTCGCATTTTTTGTCCTCCGATAGGAGCATTTTTCCGCTGGTTCCCTTCTTTTCCTTGCCACAGGAAGGCATGTCAGTCACATGAAAACAACTGAATGGGTCAGTAAAATTTTGATAGTTCTCGTACGTGAAACTGAAATATCGGAAAACTACTTTTATACCTCAGAAAGGGTTTTACGTGCACAAAAGTTTTGCGTGTGCTTCAGTGCTACAATGTGGCGTTCCCAGAATCCTTCAGATGATAACGGAGGCACTTCGCATCATATTTCTCCGTGCTGGCGTCGCTTTATAAACTACATTTTCGCCTCACACCACATTTTACGTGCGTATTTTACGTGCGCGAATAGAGTAACTTTGAAGTTCTACATCTGGGAAACAGATAAAGATCTCAAGAAAAATTTCAAGGTAGTCCAAGATCGGGATCTTAGGTATTGCGGTAAAAGCATCAGACATTTTCTGTGCATTGCCATCTTGGAATCATCGGCTGGGTTTCGGTCCGCTGGTGACGCCGAAAATATAGTAAAAAATGTTTTTTTTGGGGGTAGTGGGTGGGGGGCGGATGGGAGGAGGAGGTTCTCAGGAACCACCCATGGACTAATGGTGGCTCTATAAGTCCCATCAAGCCTACCGTCGACCACGTCAAATGCAAAAAAAGAACCGACCGATTTGCTCCATTTAACTAAGCAGGAGGAAGTGTGTAATATTCATACTTTGATCCTGTACTGCCGAGTACAATCTGAAGGTGAAATATTTCATTTACTTTCAATCAAATCAATAATTCGTTGATACTGACAACTTAAGCAGGATAATAAATGAGCATTGATAATAACATGAGTACCATAGCTGTTACAGCTGCAATCGAAAATAAGAAATGTAAAATCAAAAACACCTTCAGCCATCTATATTTTGAGTTTTTAAATGAACACACCACCAGCTGACTATATTGTTGTTTATTTAATTACGTCCCAGGTTTCGGCTTTTTTTGTCATTTTCAAGTGACTGAGTTTATGTCTTTAACACACATTGTAGGACATAAACTCAGTCACTTCATAATGAAACAAACAACAATACAGTCAAATGGCGGTGTGTTCATTTAAAAATTATTGTATGATTGTTCCTTACCAATGTCAAAAAGATATTTTGAGTGTAATTTATCTGTGCGACCAGTTTCAACGTCTTACTATGCCATCTTCAGGCCCCTGTGTAAAGACAACAATAATAATGACAGTGTAAACTACGTAATAAAAGGGGGCGGTGTAGGATTTAAGAAATCAGTTATCTACAGTGATAATATGAAGTAAATATTTAACAGAAACCAAACTGTATGGGGTTTGACAACAGAGTAAATGACAGATTAAGGAATAAAACGAGAGAACAGTTGCACACTGTATTAATATAAATGAGCAAATTATATATATATATATATATATATATATATATATATATATATACCATGTAATATTAAACATGTACTATTAAAGTGAACCTAGTAACCAGAGGTCAAAATTATATATATATATATATATATATATATATATATATATATAATTTTGACCTCTGGTTACTAGGTTCACTTTAATAGTACATGTTTAATATTACATGGTATATATATATATATATATATATATATATATATATAATTTGCTCATTTATATTAATACAGTGTGCAACTGTTCTATATATATACCATGTAATATTAAAGTGAACCTATTAACCAGAGGTCAAAACTATGTGTCATTCTTAGATAACTACTGCGTCACATGCTGACAAACAGTTAGTATGTAATTCTAATGTCAGTATCCGTGAATCATTTGAAACAAAACAATCACAGCTGTATAGTGATTAGTACAATCTGAAGGTTAAATATTTATTTATATGTTGTCATATAATAGTAAAATGTAAAACCATTTAATAGAGGCCTTCCCCACTTTAACTACCACATCACCATGTATCATATACTGACAAAAAGTAATAAAAACAAGAATTCATGTTATGCCAAAATAATATATCAGTCATAGATTCATAAGTGGTACCTATTTAATAAAATTTATTAATGAAACAAACTGTGCAGCTAATGAAATACTTTTTAAAGAATTCCCACTAAACAGGAAGTGTTAAAATATCATATGTAAGAGGTCCTAACCAGCAATGTCAAGAAGAGGGATGTCTGCTTATAGGCAGCCATGTGGCTAGATTATACAGGGTAAGACACTAACTTTTGCCACCTAGAATAACTCCGAAAGTGCTGTATGATAGTAACTGAAAGGTTTGTGGGACAAATGTTGCATGGGACAACGGGGGTCATAATATGACGTTGATTTTTTGTTGCTAGATCGGGTCGCGTCAGAGATATGAAGCTCAACTTTGTGTTTTTTTAATGGGATGCTATACTTTGGTACTTATTTTCTGTTACCGGCTATCGAGACTAATCCAATCGTGTGCAACAGTAATGTCTTGGAAGGTCAACGAAAGTAAAAAAGGTGGCATGAACGTCCATTTACAAAAGGTGTTCGAAGTGATGACCATTGGTATCAATGCAGTGCTGCAATCTACTTATGATGGATTGAGTGGTATTCCATATCACTTCGGCATTTATCGAAGCACATAATCTGACAATTCTCTCTCGTACATCGTGCAAATAGTAAATATTCGCCGAATACGGCGTATCCATCTAAAGTGCCATTGACATGTAAACACCATTCAAAGGTTTTGCAATACAACACTAATAGGAACGGCAAGGGTAGTATCGTCGAATCAAACGAATGTGTATGATGTACTCCTTCAAGAACAACTCGATACGCTTTTCATTTATGGAGAATACCAACGAAATTCAGTGAGAGCTAGAGACTTATACACTGAAAGATATCCTCAACGTACTCACCCTACAGCTTGTACATTTGAATATGTGTATGATAAATTGAGAACAATTGGATCTTTAACGCATCAGAAACATATCCGGCAGAGGAAAGTTACTAACGAGGAAACGGAAACTGGTAGTCTTGACACTGTGGTTCGAGATCCTTGTGTTAGTGCGCGTCAAATCGCAAGGGAATCTGGCATGAGCCAGAGTACTGTTGTTCGTGTTCTGAATAGCCATAAATATCATCCTTTCCATATGTCTCCACCAAGAATTAACTGGTACAGATTGCATGCGTCGCATTGAATACTGCCGATGGGCTCAATTCAGATTCAGAGGGATGTCATATTTATTAATATGATTTTATTTACTGACGAAGCTGCATTCACGAACCATGGAAATGTCAATTTGCGTAGCATACATTATTGGGCAACTGAAAATCCATGTTGTCTGCTGCAAGTTGCACACCAAAAACCGGGTTGGTGAATGTGTGGTGTGGGATTCTGGAGTACAGAATTTTAGCCTCCTATTTCATCGAAGGAAGTCTTAATTGTAGGAAGTACAACACATTCCTGCAAGAAAAATTAGGTCTGTTAGAAGAAAAACCTTTAGGAACAAGGGCCAGAATATGGTATTAACATGATGGGTGTCCGGCACATTTTTCGCTGATGGCTAGAAATGAGTTGCAGAAACAATTCCTAAAACATTGGATTAACGCGGAGGAGATGTGTCGTGGCCGGCTCGTTCGCCAGACTTTGACACCTCTGGATTTTTTCCTGTTGGGATTCGTAGAAGACATTGTTTATAAAGACTTTCCAACTACACCAACTACACCTGAAGATATGCGAGAGAGAATTATCAGAGGCTGTGCTTCGATAAGTGCCTGTGTGATAAAGAATACCACTCAATCTATGGTAATAAGATTGCAGCACTGCATTGATACCAATGGTCATTGCTTTGAACACCTTCTGTAAATGGACGTTCATGCCACCTTTGTGACCTTCGTTGACCTTCAAAGACCTTACTGTTACACATAATTGGATTCGTCTCGATAGCCACTATCAGAAAATGACTACCAAACTACAGCATCCCATTTAAAAAAAACAAAGTTGGCCTTCATATCTCAGAAGACCCCACCTAGCAACGAAAAACCAACGTCATATTATGGCCCCTGTGGTCCCATGCAACTTTTGTCCCACAAACGTTTCAGTTTCTATCATACCAAAGACACGTTCCTCTATATGACATGTAGCTCTTATACAGGGTAAGTGAGAGGACAGCGTCACCTATGACAAGAAAAACAAACAGGTAAAGTGGACCAAAAATAAAGAACGAATTCACTTGTCGCATAGTAAATACTGGGTTATGATGGGGGAGATACCAATATGCTATTAGCGCAAATGTCATGACGTAAGTATCCATAGATGTGCTACAGAATCAGATGTATGTAATTATCCTGTTGTCATTTACCCAAAATGTGTAAGCAACACGTCAAGAGGCAATGTCGATAAAGGTGGTCAAACGATTGTATCTAGTAGATGTAAAAATGTATGCAGGGAATATGGAGGCCATAAACCAGTTCGTATAAAATCAAGAATTATGTAGAAACATCTATATGTCTTGTAAATTATAGATTTCAGCTAGAAGCTAGCCATTCTCAATGCACTAAAGCCCAAATGTGTCAATGTTGTGAATAAAAATAGGTGGTTAACCCTGTCGAATGCCACTGAGAAATCAATAAAAGCGAGGCCTCCTTTTGCGGATGCTGTTGAAAAGACGACAATGGCACCCCTATTTTCACAAGCAGCTTTAAAAGTTTTCCTCCTACTATGTTTTCCGTTAGTGTTCTCATCCTTTCTTCCGAACATGTGCAGTTATTTTGTAATCAGAGTTCATCAGACATGTCGGTCTCACATTGCTGTGGTCTTTACTCTTGTCTTTCTGCCCTTTGGTATTAATACAGTTACACTTCCTTTGAACTAATTCGGAGCTTCATTTATCACATCCGTAAACTGATTACCTATTGGAGGCCAGAATTCTCGATAGAACTCAAAAGGAAAGCCATCAGATCCTGGTGACTAATGGGTAGGCGAAGAATTAATTTGCTAAACACCTCCTCGCTGGTTATCTCAGTTGTGAGAAACCTATTGTCCTCTTTAGTTATGGCGTCGTCTACACCTGTATTTTGCAGCGAACCTCTTGCAGCACCTGGATTATGCTGGGCATCAGTATACAGCGTACTATAAAACCTCTCAACCTCACGTAAAATGTCTTTTTGTTCTGACAGTACATTGTTGACTTCCGCTCAGAGGTAATCCACAAAACTTGTGTTTCTTTCACGTTAAATTGGGTGATATAATGAAGAGTGTTCTTCCATCGCACTCCAGGTGCTTACTTTTAATACTTATAAATTTTGCTTTGATATTTTTCTGTTATTTAAAAACTCTTCAGATAATTGCTGGTCGAAGATTTCCCTTAAAATGGCATAGCGGAACTAAACGGTATTGCGAAACAACCTCTCTCTCTGTCTCGTTGTCTCTTTCTTAAACTACAAGGGCTGACCTCAGTTTCTTTCTAGCACATAGGTGCATCACTCGATGCTGGACCTATATTTATGTTACATCCCTTCTGTTTGTCTAATAAGGATATCGTGTAACACCACATCGATATTCTGTTTCCATAAAGGGCGACGACAATGTGTTCCTTGCTTGTCGAGTCTAATGCAGCGTTTCACTGCGAGGTTGTCCGAGAAGGCGTTGGGATAACTTCAATTCCACTGATTTCATTATTTTGGTGTATAAGTTCGTTGAGTTTTTGTTTTGCATATTGGCATTCCCCTTGATTTGGGTTTATTTATCAATTGTCATTTTTTGTTTGTAGTTCACTGTTGCTATTTGAGATTACATGTTGTCATTTTGTCATCTGGAGATAGTGAGTGAGACTGTGGACTCTAGAAAATGGAGTGACAAGTGGAGAAATCGGAACATTTCCGGCATATCCTTATATTCGAGCTAAGTAGAGGTGTGAAAGCAGCGGATGCTGCCACACACATTTGCACCGTGTACGGGGATAATGCCATTGGACAGTTCACGGCAAGAAAATGGTTTTCTCCTTTTAAACAGGATCGTTTTGACATTAGTGACTTTCCATGTTCAGAAAGACCTTCGGTGTTTGATGAAGATCGTTTAAAAGCATTAATCCACAATTATCCACGTCAGTGTACTCGAGAGCTGGCAGATGTGATGAACTGTGACCTTTCCATCATCATGCGACATTTACATGCAGTGGGGGAGGTTCAAAAATCGGGTATATGGGTATCGCATGGTCTAAGCCAAAATAAAAAAAAAAAAAATAGCTGTCGGCCATATGCGCATCTCTGCTTGCTCATCAACAATTGGCTCGTGAACAACACCGACCATTCCTATCCTTTTTCGTTGATGGTGACGAGAAATGGTGTCTTTATGCTAATATAGGGAAAAGAAAGGAATGATTGAGCCCAAACAAAGCAACAACTCCCTGTAAAAATTCCTGCGCGCGTACCGAAAAGGTAATGTTGTGCATCCGGTGGAACAGTAGCAGTGTGGTGTACTACGAATTGATTCTCCGAGGATTAACGAACACTGTTGACATTTATTGTCAACAACTGAGATGTCTTGAAGACTCAGTCCAAGAACAACGACCAGGAAGACGGCGTGGAGTGACGCTGCTCCACGATAATGCCCGCCCGCATTCTGTTAGACTAACATAAAACGCTACAGAGGTGTTGGGTGGGAAGTCATTCCGCACCCACCTTATTCACCTGATCTTGTGCCCTCAGGTTTTCATCTTTTCCACTTTCTATCGAATAGCCTTGAAGGAACTTCCCTTCCGGATGAAAAACCGCCCCGCGCGTGGTTCGACGAGTTACTCGGCTTGAAACCACGTGATTTCTACAGTCGCGGAATCGAAAAGTTACCCCAGCGATGGTAGACTGTTGTAAATAGTGCAGGAGAATATATTGTTGATGATTATTTGTCTGTTATGTGTATCTGTTGTGTTTATTAAAAATAGGAGAACGCTACGAACTTATACACCAACCTAGTACGAGTATTTTCTAGGTTTGCTGTTACATACATTCTGTCGATCCTGCATTGTGATCAACTACTGATGTATGTATATTTGAATATCGTGGGGTATTTAACTTCCCACACGTCCTTCCACTTCACGTTTGTCACCAAAGCCTCTTGTTCTCTGGAGGAGTTAAAATTTGGCCGCTGATCGTTTCTGTTGTTGTTGTGGTCTTCAGTCCTGAGACTGGTTTGATGCAGCTCTCCATGCTACTCTATCCTGTGCAAGCTTCTTCATCTCCCAGTACCTACTGCAACCTACATCCTTCTGAATCTGCTTAGTGTATTCATCTCTTGGTCTCCCTCTACGATTTTTACCCTCCACGCTGCCCTCCAATGCTAAATTTGTGATCCCTTGATGCCTCAAAACATGTCCTACCAACCGATCCCTTCTTCTAGTCAACTTGTGCCACAAACTTCTCTTCTCCCCAATCCTATTCAATACCTCCTCATTAGTTACGTGATCTACCCACCTTATCTTCAGCATTCTTCTGTAGCACCACGTTTCGAAAGCTTCTATTCTCTTCTTGTCCAAACTAGTTATCGTCCATGTCTCACTTCCATACATGGCTACACTCCATACAAATACTTTCAGAAACGACTTCCTGACACCTAAATCTATACTCGATGTTAACAAATTTCTCTTCTTGAGAAACGCTTTCCTTGCCATTGCCAGTCTACATTTTATATCCTCTCTACTTCGACCATCATCGGTTATTTTACTCCCTAAATAGCAAAACTCCTTTACTACTTTAAGTGTCTCATTTCCTAATCTAATTCCCTCAGCATCACCCGACTGAATTTGACTACATTCCATTATCCTCGTTTTGCTTTTGTTGATGTTCATCTTATATCCTCCTTTCAAGACACTGTCCATTCCGTTCAACTGCTCTTCCAAGTCCTTTGCTGTCTCTGACAGAATTACGTCATCGGCGAACCTCAAAGTTTTTACTTCTTCTCCATGAATTTTAATACCTACTCCGAATTTTTCTTTTGTTTCCTTTACTGCTTGCTCAATATACAGATTGAATAACATCGGGGAGAGGCTACAACCCTGTCTCACTCCCTTCCTAACCACTGCTTCCCTTTCATGCCCCTCGACTCTTATAACTGCCATCTGGTTTCTGTACAAATTGTAAATAGCCGTTCGCTCCCTGTATTTTACCCCTGCCACCTTCAGAATTTGAAAGAGAGTATTCCAGTAAACATTGTCAAAAGCTTTCTCTAAGTCTACAAATGCTAGAAACGTAGGTTTGCCTTTTCTTAATCTTTCTTCCAAGATAAGTCGTAAGGTCAGTATTGCCTCGCGTGTTCCAACATTTCTACGGAATCCAAACTGATCATCCCCGAGGTCGGCTTCTACCAGTTTTTCCATTCGTCTGTAAAGAATTCGCGTTAGTATTTTGCAGCTGTGACTTATTAAACTGATAGTTCGGTAATTTTCACATCTGTCAACACCTGCTTTCTTTGGGATAGGAATTATTATATTCTTCTTGAAGTCTGAGGGTATTTCGCCTGTCTCATACATCTTGCTCACCAGATGGTAGAGTTTTGTCAGGACTGGCTCTCCCAAGGCCATCAGTAGTTCTAATGGAATGTTGTCTACTCCCGGGGCCTTGTTTCGACTCAGGTCTTTCAGTGCTCTGTCAAACTCTTCACGCAGTATCTTACCTCCCATTTCATCTTCATCTACATCCTCTTCCATTTCTGTAATATTGTCCTCAAGTACATCGCCCTTGTATAAACCCTCTATATACTCCTTCCACCTTTCTGCTTTCCCTTCTTTGCTTAGAACTGGGTTGCCTTCTGAGCTCTTGATATTCATACAAGTGGTTCTCTTCTCTCCAAAGGTCTCTTTAATTTTCCTGTAGGCAGTATCTATCTTACCCCTAGTGAGACAAGCCTCTACATCCTTACATTTGTCCTCTAGCCATCCCTGCTTAGCCATTTTGCACTTCCTGTCGATTTCATTTTTGAGACGTTTGTATTCCTTTTTGCCTGCTTCATTTACTGCATTTTTATATTTTCTCCTTTCATCGATTAAATTCAATATTTCTTCTGTTACCCAAGGATTTCTATTAGCCCTCGTCTTTTTACCTACTTGATCGTCTGCTGCCTTCACCACTTCATCCCTCAGAGCTACCCATTCTTCTTCTACTGTATTTCTTTCCCCCATTCCTGTCAATTGTTCCCTTATGCTCTCCCTGAAACTCTCTACAACCTCTGGTTCTTTCAGTTTATCCAGGTCCCATCTCCTTAAATTCCCACCTTTTTGCAGTTTCTTCAGTTTCAATCTGCAGTTCATAACCAATAGATTGTGGTCAGAATCCACATCTGCCCCAGGAAATGTCTTACAATTTAAAACCTGGTTCCTAAATCTCTGTCTTACCATTATATAATCTATCTGAAACCTGTCAGTATCTCCAGGCTTCTTCCATGTATACAGCCTCCTTTCATGATTCTTGAACCAAGTGTTAGCTATGATTAAGTTATGCTCAGTGCAAAATTCTACAAGGCGGCTTCCTCTTTCATTCCTTCCCCCCAATCCATATTCACCTACTATGTTTCCTTCTCTCCCTTTTCCTACTGACGAATTCCAGTCACCCATGACTATTAAATTTTCGTCTCCCTTCACTACCTGAATAATTTCTTTTATCTCGTCATACATTTCATCTATTTCTTCATCATCGTTTCTATGGACTTCAAAATTATAATCACCACCAATTAAAGCTTCTGCCGGTTTCCGTTTGAGTAAAAATACCAAGTTGTTCTTTAAAAGCTTATCCGCATCCTCTCTTGTGTTATTCCTGAAGGGGTATAAATATTTAACAATAGTACTAAAAATTTTACAACTGATGTCCCTTCCTTATTTCTAAAAGACAAATGTATTTAACTTCAATACCTTCCTTCACAAGGACAGCAGACCCACATTTCCCTCCTGGTGTTGTATTTAAAATCTCTTTATAACTTAAGATATGAAATGTGTCGATATTAAATTCCTGGAGTAGGGCTGTATCAGTATCAGACTGTTACAGAAAATGGCTCTAAGCACTATGGGACTTAACATCTGAGGTCATCAGTCACCTAGACTTAGAACTACATACACCTAACTAACCTAAGGGCATCACACACAGCCATGACCGAGGCAGGATTCGAACCTGCGACCGTAGCAGCAGCGCGGTTCCGAACTGAAGCGCCTAGAACCGCTCGGTCAAAGGGGCCAGCGACTGTTACAGAAATTCTTGTAGAGAGACGACTTTCACTGCACTTTGAATCCTGCTGTTGTTTATCGTGGTCACATTACATCTTAGTCCCGTTTTCCTATCCAGGTGTTCAAGTAAGAAATTTAGTTAATAAGTAGTATTCCCGTCCATTTCATTTTTTGTCGTTCCACACCATCTTTCCTCAAAAACCTCTGAGTTTCCAAAAATTCAGATTTATGTTTCATGTGGCTCGACTATCTTCATATCTTGTTTCGTTTGAGCCTCTTGGAAGTCCGTGCAATCGATTCCTTTTTCTGAGACAGAGATGCCTAATTCCATTTCAGTTCTGTCGTCCTAATTTGAGACGTCACCCGTCGCCTGTATTTGTTTACTAACGTCATCTGCTTCAGCCAGGCTCACTTCCCCTTCCAAATACTCTACCGTCGAATATTTTTCTAGTATTCTTTCATTTTCCGTTAGAGGTCTTAATTTTTCTCTTAGTGCAGGATTCAATCATTCCGCTGCTGAATGTGCCACTCTCCTTTTCTTACTTTTCTTCGAAGTTTTCTTCGGCGACCTAGAAGGAGATGAATTTCACGACCTTTCAGAATATGTTGTGGATGACCCATCGGACATAATTTTCCCCTTCTTTCTGACGAAAGGCCTGTTGTCATGTTCCATAGCTATGCTACGGTTTGCAGCTTTGTCCAGTGTTCCGATTTCTTTCGACACGTTCCCCGAGTTCGTAATAAACTATAAAAATTAAAAATAAGAAAACGATCGGCGCAGCATGATGGAGTTATCCGAATGAGATGGAATTCGCAAGATGTGATTTAGAAGTACAGACAAACAAATGATTACGGTTTCAGAAAAAAATGGATGATATGTTCTAGAGCAAGAGCTTCACAAACTAGGCAAGTCAACAACTCGTTGGTCCACAGCTGTCTCTTAAGCAAGCAGTTATTCGGCTTTGCATTGATTGATAAAGTTGTTGGATGCCCTCCTCAGCGATATCATACAGATTGGTGCTTTAGATTGTCCAATTTCAGAGCCCTGCCCTAATGCTACCAAAGTTCTCAACTGGGGAGAGATCCGGCGACCTTGCTGGCCAAGATAGGGTTTGTCAAGCACTAAGACAAGCCGTAGAAAGTCTCACTGTGTGTGGTCTGCCATGATGGTTTGCCATGAAGTGCAATAAAATGGGGCATAGAATATGGTCGTCGTACCGCTATGCTTGCAAGAGTGTCACGGATGACAACCAAAGGAGTCCTGCTGTGAAAAGAAAAGGCACCCCAGACCATCATCCCTGACTGTTGGGCCATATGGTGGGCGACAGTCAGATTGATATTCCATTGCTCTTGGGACGTATCTAGACACTTCGCCGCCGGTCATAGAGGATCAGTTCGATGTGGAACTCATCACAGAAGACAGCTCTATACCTGTCAATGAGACACGATGCTGAATATGCCCAGCGCCACTGCAGATGGGCTTGTTGGTGTACAAAGGTCAGTGTTACTCGGCGCGTAGGGTGCCGTGAGCTAAACCCCCATCTCTGAGCCGCCTTGTGATCAATGAGGCACCAGTTGCACGTCAGATCGATGATAATGATGAATCTGGGTCTCTAAGTGCCTCTCTGACGATTACTGGGTCCCCAGATCTGTCGTCTCTCTTGGTCGATCACTTTCATCTTGCCACTGTGTTCGGCCATGGTTCACCCACTGCTCAGTCCTCATGTTCTGTCCCCTCTATGTCGACGGCTTCCCTCTTGACGCTGTGTTTGGGTTTGGTTCACCCATTCCTGCCAACATTGTCGAATCGTGACATCGATCATACTTAAACGTCGAGTGCTTTACGATTATTCCAACCAGCTTTTTTGAGCCCAGCTACACGGCCTTACTCAAATCCTGATATCTGCGCATATTCTTCAGACGCCTGTCTGTGAGGCATACTGTCCAACTGAGTACACAGAATGAAATTTGCAAAGACTTAATGCCCTGTTATCGACACATCTCCTGTTTACCATCCTTACAAACTGTGCAGTGAAATTGCACTGAAGCGTCACATATTCGTCCATTGGCCGCCAAAGTTTACAGTTTCCATTTTCTGGTGCTACCTGTTCAACATCAATTTGCCACCAATTTGCATAACTCCTTTATGGTACGTCCTTTATTTATTTTTTAGAGAGTGTATGTAGAGTAGCAGTTTCCTTCATACAAACGTCTTTCGTACCTCCTCGTGTTGAACCCACGTCCGCATTGGTGTCATTAGTTCCCTCTTTTGGCGCCTTGTATTCCTCAAACTGTCATTTCTGGTTTCTTAGTGATGCTTTCCTCCCGTGGAACTGAATCACGAACACACAGAAACTGTTTCTGGCAACTTGTAGTCTCTGTCCAGCTCTGTGTAAGAGCATGCAGGTAATCCCTGTGAAATGTTCTTTTCGGTGTTTCATGTGTTGGTTCGGTATTGGGGGCGGTAAACCATCGGCGATACTAGAGCCTGTAGCTACAGTATTAATGCCACCCGCCTGCGTGTCAGAGGCTTCCCCCCTCCGCCAGTGCCGACTCACAGCGGCAGCGTATGTCAGCTTCATACTAACTACAGGACGGCTGGGGCCTGTGGACTCGTCACACAGCAACTCCTCCTTGAACATTCTGTGCGAATTTGCTCTGAGGAACTACATACTGCGCAAATCCTCAGTTGCCCATCATATTCAGTGTGTTGGGGGTATAAGTTCAGATATTGTGATCATTGGTACCTTAATATGTACTCACTTTAGTGTGTTAGTTTTTTTGCATCTAACAGTCTTCCTGCAAACACGTCACATAATTTACTGCCTGGTGTTTTCTTCACAAACTGGACTACTAAGTTGATTACACCTGTAAGTATTGACGAACCATTTTGCATCCACGCCACCATACTGCAATGCCTGATCTGCTGTTCAGGACAAAATGTACATTAATGACTTACACTTGCCGCCTTTACTTGGAGGTACCAAGCAACCTAAAACATACTGGTCCTAATAATTATAATTATATGCAACATTGTTTAGTACAGTGCCCTCAGTCACCAATAAAAATATCTGCATTTATACTCCTAACACCCTCTATAATAAGTGCACGATAGCTGCAAAAATATTGACATTTGAGAGGATATGTTTCTGCTGTTTTGTCTTGATTTGTCTAACGCCATTCAAGATGGGAAACGTATGAGCTTCTATCTTTCTGCTACATTTGATAGTATTCTATTGTAAAGTCATAAGGCAATATATATTTCTTCCAGCGGATTTTCTAAAGGAAGCTCAAATACTCTGACTGTAGGAATTCCAAAGCCAGCATGGCTAACTATAACTTCTCTGACACAAAGGAATTAACGACAGTAGCTGCCAGTGGACATTGATTTATACCAGTGAGGCAAGTTGAAAATTTATGCTCAACCAGGATTCGAACCTGGGTCTCCTCCTTACCAACGCATACACTGACCACTATGCCACCCAGAGACAATGGTCAACACAACTGGCACGGTCTACCGTAGCATGCCTCGCATCAGAACCAAATTCTCAACTTATACCACACACTCGTGATATGGTGCCACCTGCTCTTTAGCCTCATTACTCACGGCATGTCGCCGATTCCCCTAAGAGTACGAGGATGGTGTGCATACGCACTGAAGGAATCTTTGGCCATCGTTATTGCAACTGTATAAGTGGTGTTTGTCCTTTCGAACATGTGCACTTCCTGTATTTTTGTCAGTGTAAGAAGTTAGCAAAAGCTTCATAGTAAAGATTCATGTTCCAGCTGGAATTCAGAAGACAAATATTTCAATAGCTTTAAGGTAGGTTAGGTACTTTCGATCAGTTTAAAAACGTTTTTATAACTACATGGCACAAAAACATGCGCCCACCTCAAACAAGCTTAATTGAACCAAGTATCCGATAAATACACTTTAAGAAAATTAAACGACGCAACATGAAGGAGTTATGCAAACAGGTCACAAACTGATATTCATAAAGGCATCGATAGAAAATGCAAATTGTAAACTTTGGTGGCCGATGGAAGAATGTGTGATGCTGTAGCGCGATTTCATCGCAGCTAGCAAGGATAGTAAACAGGGGACATGTCGATACCAGGGCATAAAGTCTTTGCGAATTTCGTTCCACGTATTCAGTTGGACAGTAAGTATGTCTCACAGACAGGTGCATGAACAATATGCGCAGATGTCGGCTTTTTGAAAAGGACGTGTAACTGGGCTCAAAGAAGTCGGATAGAGTAATTGGTGAATCGCTCGACATATGAGTAGGTTTGATGTCACTACTCGATGTTATTGGCAGGAATGGGTGAACCATGGCCGAACACAGTGTCGTGAAGGACGCAGCTGAGATAGAGAAGAGGCAATGTGGAGTCTGAGCAATCATTAGAGAGGCACTCAGAGTCCCAGGTTCTTCATTATCATCGATACAACGTGCAAATGGTGCTTCAGTGACCGCAAGGAATACTAATAGGCGGCTCACAGAAGGAGGGCTACGCTCATGGCCCCCCATGCGCTAACAAAAACACCTGTATACCGGAAGCCCAATTAAAGTGGCGTCGGCCATTTTCTGCCTGGAATCTCGTTGGAAGAAGTAGAATTGTCTTTAGTAATTAGTTTCGATGCGAGCTGAGCTCCGATGAACAGCGAAAACGTATCTGGAGATGTCCTGGGTAGAGGTGTGATGTCAACCTCACTGTCACACCATACTGCCCAATAACCAGGACTGATGATCTGGGGTGCTATTATTTTTCATAGCAGGGCGCTATGGTTGTCATCTGTGGCACCCTTAAAGCACAGCGATGGTCGACAATAGTTTACACTCTGTTTTGTTGCCCTTCCTGGCAAGCCAACCTCAGCTTACATTTTAGCAAGATAATGTCTTCCCACACATGGTGACAGTTTATAGTCTGTGTCTTCACGCTTGCCAAACTGTACCTCAGCCAGCAAGGTTGCAGAACCTCTCCCCAGTTAAAAATGTTTGGATCATTATGGGAAGGCCCTCCAACGAGCTTGGGATATTGACGATCTAACTTGCCAACTGAACAGAATTTGTCATAATATCCCTCAGGAGAACATCCAACAACTCTGGTAATGAATGCCATCCGGTTAACTGCTGTCACATTGGCCAGAGGTGGACCATCTTATTGACTTGCTCAATATATGAAGCTGTTTCTCTTGAAACAAAAATATATCGTCCAGCTTTTCTGAAACTGTAATCATTTGTTTGTATGTGAATGTAAATCACATCTACAGATTTCCATGCTATTCAGATAATTCCTTCATGGTGTACGGTTTTTTTGTCTTATAGTCTATTTTTATTAGTATTGAGATTTATTCAATGAGCTCATAAAAATGGTAGAAATAATTAATTAACTTGGAGCTCACTCAGTAACATGTACTTTATGGTTCTGTTTCAGGACACGTTACGACATGTCAGCGAACATGTTGGGTGTATCATTTCCCAACCCGGATGCCCATTTCGATGATCTGTTCCAACCACACCATGGGACCAGACAGAACCATTGGCCATTAGCGACTTCACACTCGAGAATCGATCCATTCTCCTTTGGGCGAGATGGGCAACCATACACTGAAGACATGTTCTCGCCATACCAAAAAAATTGGTACCCTGTGTTCAGTTCTCCAGCGATTGAAGACGAAGAGACACGGCACGGATTTCTTTCCCATGTCAGCGGTAGCGGCTCCGCATTCAGCGGAGAACTGGCCCCAACAGTCTCCAAATCTAGCGACACCATTCAGCCAGGGAATATAGATGGTGCAGTAGAACAAGTGCATGTTAGTTCACTGGATAGCGCTTCTGGAGTCAATGAAAATCAGTTGACTTCTTCACTGCAGAAGCTTCATGGCAGTACTCACAAACACCTTCCAGCTGCAGAGGTCACATCTTCTTCTTTCAACCCATTTGCCGAATATGGCCGCTATTCAGTTCATCCGCTGGCGACACACCAACAATCTATGGAATACGCGCCAGTAAGCACTATGTCTGATGAATCTGATACTCTGGAAAGCGAGCAGCCGACTGACTTGTCTATGCCAAAGAACGTCCTGCAAAACTTAGATGGGGGAAGTACAGCAGATGAAAATTCATGCCAGAATGCTGATGCATTTCAAGACTCTTGTTATGGACGCACTGAGACTCCCATTTGCCAACTAACCTACACACATTTGTCAGATGTATCTAACGATTCAGAGGAAGACTTGGATGAAAACCTGAAAAATCTGCAGACATCTACACCCAGTTTTGCAAAGAAACGATTTGAACAACTAGTGCCACATCAGCTTGCCCTACCATGGATATCTACGCAACCCATAATTGAGAGAGCTAATATATCCATGTTTGATCTTGTGGCCAGTTTTGCACAAATGTTTATGGACCCTTCAGCAATTTTTTTATATATTTGCTGGCTACTGCGGAATCAACTTTTGTACATGATTGAGTTGTCCCATAAAGTTCCAAAACAGAAACAAAAAATCGTCGAACTGAAAGAAGACAGCTTTTATGTGCACAGTGATGCAACAAGCAGTGCAGAAAATATGGCTGACGAACATATGCAGCCAGGAGGTGAGGAGTTTGAAGTGATTCATGTCAATCCAGATGATGATGATGATGATGATGATGATGATGATGATGATGAAAGTGGAGTGGGGAGTGAGCAGCTTCATGTTCAATCACCAACAGTGTGCTCACTGTCTAACCAGCAGCTCCTTGCTGAAGTACCCACAGAGGTACAAAGAGCAGAGCAGAATACTCTGCCTCTCCAAAAGCCTATATCTCCCATATCAGCGCTTACAGTGCCATCAGTATCACATTTGGAGTCGAGCACATTATCTATGGATTCTATCATGTCACCTGAGAAAGATACTAAGGCGTTCCTTTTTCTTTCCCAGCCATCATCGTCTCGAAATTCCTGTGCCCAACAGAATTACTGTTTCGCACTCCCTATGCTAAAAGAACAACCCCATTCTTCACGAGATAAAGATATGAGGCAGCATTTTACAGATGCATCGTCAACTCAGCTCCTATTACCAGGCTCAACTACCATATCGGCGGGCCAGAAACGGCCATATAGGGAAACAGAGGCTATATGCGAAGCAGCCCATTGCTCAGGTCCTAAACAGTTACGTCGCTCGCTGAGGCTTCAGTCTGTAGCTAAAGAATCTACCTGCACCAGTGTGAAGAGAAGCATGCGGCTTCGGAATCATCAGGATCGCCGCAGACCAAAGTCTGCAGATGAGGAAGCACAGTGCATGACACCAACAAGGCCACAACAGTCGCCCAATCTCGAAGCTGAAGCGAGAAAATGCGCACCCGCCACAGGAAAGAGAAGCAGGGAGCCTTGGGACCATAAGGGACTCTTGAGCTTCGTGGCTCAGAATGCTTTCAAACTGCCACGTCATGTTTGGACTGAACGGAAGGAGGGCGAGCAGAGAAAAAGTATGCGCCTTGCAAAGAAAATGCAAAGCAGAAGGTATTTCCTCAGACCAAGATTACATACAAAGAGCTGAAGACTAAAATAAGTATCTGATTCTGAACTATCATATTGAGAGTACTTATGAACTTACTCCAGAGCTCTGCTTGGAGAAAGATATCCATAGGTGTGATTTCTTTTTGTGCATAAAAATACACAAAATGATGTTTAGGGTGAAAGGATACGTTTGTCAGTGGTATGTTTAATAGTTGATAATGATGTGTAATCGATATCTCATGAAAGAATGTTCTATTGTTGATAAACTTGATGGCATTACGGTATAGTTATCAGTTTGCTATGGAGTACTGAAGTCAAAATATTAGTTGTGCTCCTTTTTTGGTGCCCCAAAACAGAACAATCATAGCAACAATGTGTTTTGGGAACATTAATTCTGTAAACATTCTACTGACAATTTGTCAAAGGACCAGAATTTCACTTATCAAGCTTTCCTCAAGCAAGAATTGACTATTGTCTTGTGAGATGATAAATGCAGTGGACATCAAAATGAACTTTTCAAATGACATTTATTGATGTAGTACTAAAGTAATGTGTGGAATAATAGCAGTTTTTCATTTAAAACCATATTGATAACACAGAAGACCTCATTTGTTGTAAATATGGCATTACAATAACATTTATACAATAATGTCTACTGCTTAAAAGTTCGTTTTAATTCTTCCTTGCTAGTCAATTACTAGTTGAAAATACTTTGTAAACTAAAAATAGGTGCATAATAGAAACGATATTGTTTGTATGTTGTCTTCATTAGGTATGAATCCACAAAAACGAATTGAATGTTGTAAATATATCCATTTAAATGTCAAACAGATGATTTCAGACATGAAAAGCATATGTTACATTTTAAGCAATCTTCATGAGATTTAAAGAAACAAATAGATACCCTTATTGAATGTCATTATATTCTTGATTTAGATGCTAAATACTATAAAACATTTTTTTGAAGAAACTCGGGTAAATGAGTAAGTTGCAAAACTCGATAAACCATACTGGTTTTGTTCTCAAAACTTTATTAACATAAAGAAAGTTGTAAATGAGATGGATATGAATGAATGGAGCTTTAGTTTTATTGTAGAAAACAGTTAATTTATTCATTATTGTCCTGTGGGGCATATTACCCCTCTGTTGTTCCTACATCCTAAAGTAAACATTGGCAGATTACTGACCACTCTTAAGTGACATAAATTCATAATTTGTTCATCTTAAAGTAGAAAAATTATTATGTATTACAGACATACAATTCCTTTACAATTGCCTTAGTTTGAATGATAAAGGCATTTTCTGGTGTCATTTTCTTTAGTTCCTGTGTGCTGCATTGTGATCGTTTCAGAGCTACTGATAATGACAGCCATACTAACGAGATGTTTGTTTATAATACATGCCTATAGATGCTATCGTAGTCCTTGTTATCTTTACACTATTCCTAGTCACCCGTGCTGATTGATCACACTGATGTTCTTTTGTATGATGGAAATAATGTAATATTAGTAAGCAATGTTTAGAAGAGATACACTTCATAAGGTGACATGGAATTATCGTATTACATCAGATGAAACACAGTGTGTTGCTTCTCAAAGAAACTATACATGTGAAACTTCCTGACAGATTAAAACTGTGTGCAGGACCGAGACTCGAACACGGGACCTTTGCCCTTTGCAGGCAAGTGCTCTAGAGCTGTAGATGTAATTTAGTAATCCAACTGAGCCCACCTTTCCTTGCATAGACAAAATAATTTGGTGTGGTATTCACCCAAGCTCCTCTCAGTCTGGAGTGTATTAAATCTGAAGCGTCAATCTGGAATGTATTAAATTTCAAGCTTTTCATCTATTCTCTTATTTGTTGTTCACTACACCTCTTTTGCAGATACATTTTCTGCTCAGTTTGGCAAGTTTCCGTAGAATATGATCCTATATGACACAATAGAACGAAAGTAAGCAACGTTTGTATTAATATCTCCTACAGCTGACATAATTCTCATTGCAAGTACAGACTTGTTTAGGCGTTTCTGGAATTCCATGTTATGCCCTTCCCAACTGAATTTATTATCAAGTTGTAATCCCAGAAATTTAACACTGTGAACATCTTCGATCTGCTTGTATTTGTGTGTCATACACAAGCTGGAAGGAAATCTCTTACAGGTTCTGAACTGCATATAGTGAGTCTTTTTAAAGTTTAATGACAGTGAATAAGTTTTAAACCATTTATTAATCTCAGTGAAAATTTGATTAGCTGCCATCTCTAAATCTGTACTTGACTTGCTACTTATTGCAACGTTTGTATCACCCGCAAACAAAACAAACTTAACATGTGACAATGTAAGAGACAAGAGGTCATTAATGTACATGAGAAAAAGCGACAGACACATGATGGAATCTTGAGGAACGCCACATGTAATTTATTCTCAATCAGATGAAGAATGTCTGCTTCCTGCAGAGGTATTTCGCAACGACACCCTTTGTTTGCTACCAGCTGGGTAAGACTCAAACCATTTTGTAGCACTGCCAGTGACACCATAATATTCTAATTTACTTAAGAAAATGCCGTTTTCCACGCAGTTAAAGGCTTTTGAGACGTGACATAAAATGCTGGTAGCCTCTAATTTATCTAAAGAGTTAAGTACATTCTCAGTGTAATGTAATTAGCTTCTTCTATACTGGACCCTTAAGGAAGCCAGACTGTGACTAGGACAATATATTTTTTGCAGTCAGATGGTTAAGAAGACACTTGAACATGAACTTTTCAAACATTTTTTTTAAAAAGCTGGCAAAAGTGAAATTGGTCAATACTTCGATGGTATCTCTTGATCTCCCCTTTTGCAAAGAGGCGTAACTTCAGCATATTTTAGCCAGTATGGACATGTTCTGCTGATAAGAGATGGATTGCACAGCTCACATGAATGTCTTTTATTAACTTTGTTGGTACATTCTCATTACCATTAGAATACTTAGTTTTTAGGGATGTGATGGATGTTACTTCTTTGGGAGACATGAATGTCATTTCCATTTTACTGAAGTTATTTGTAAAGACTGGTCTCAGATATCGTCTGGATTGTTTACCAAACTTAATAACCCCAAACTGCCACTAACAGAAACAAAGTTCTTGTTCAGGAGGTTTTGAACACTACATGCACTGGTTATCAATGCCTCATTTATTTTTAGAGCTATCTGCTCCTCTTTCTTTTTGGGCCCACCTGTCTCTGTCTTCACGATATACACATAGTTTTTCTTTTGTTGCTGGTTTAATTATCTTTTTCTCATAATAAACCTGCTTAGATTTCTGGATTACTTGCTTCAGTATTTCGCAGCATTATTTGTAATGCATTAAAATGCTAACATCGGATCTGTTCCTAAATAGTAGACGCAGTCTCCTTTTTGTTCCACATGATGTCCTTATTTCTTGTGTAATCGACAGTTTAGTTTTAGACTTCTGTTTGGTTTGAATTACCTTTATGGGAAAACAATTTCAATAGAGGCAGTAACTATATTAATGAATGCTTTGTACTTTCCATTTCAGTCAGAAGTATTGTAAAGAACTGTCCAGTGAGTGCAGTGACCTGTCAACGGCGTTTGACTGAGTGAATCACAGCATCTTTTAAGTAAATTAAAATATTATGGCGTCACTGGTAGTGCTGCAAAGTGGTTTCAGTCATATCTTACTAATAGAAAACAAAGGGTGCCATTACGTAACACTTCAGCAGTAGGCAATCAGACATCATCTGTCTGGGAAGATATTACATGTGGTGTTCCCCAAGGTTCCATACTAGGTCCACTACTGTTTCTTGTGTATATTAATGACCTGTCATCCATTACATTACCAGATGCCAAGTTTGTCTTATTTGCAGATGATACAAACATTGCAATAAATAGTAAATCAAATAGAAATTTAGAAAGGGCAGCTAATCACATTTTTACTGACATTAGTAAGTGGTTCAAAGCCAAATCACTGTCATTAAACTTGTGTAATGTTGTTGTTTTAATTTGTTCTGATAGCGGTGCTGATAGACAATAAAAGCAGGTTAAAAGCTGTGAGCTGTCTGGGGAAGTTAACCTTGCATTACTGTGCAACTGTTTCACCAGGTATCCAGTCTAGCTTACCAAATTCCCAACCAGACTAACATTAATTATAATCTTTTAATAGTCATACGACAACTGGTGATATATATATATAAAAGAGAGAATTTAAATAAAAAGAAATAAATCACTTTCTATTTGGAAATTTATTATAACATTGATCATTGAAATTTCAGCATATTAAACTTGATTCATAATTAAACTGGTGCCTTATTTAGGATTGTGAAAATGTGAGTTTGTAATCTTATGGAACACATCAAATACGGAGCCAAGATTGGGAGACTGCATACAACACTGCATTCAATACAACAACACACAAAGAACGTTGAAACATATGCAAGAGGAAATTAACAACAACCAACCAATTCAATTTTCACCCAAAGAAGTTACGTCTGTAGTGCAATCCTGTCCGTCATGTAATTACCACACACTGGTATACTAAATTCATACTAACTCTCTGTGAAATCTTCCCGAAAAGAATAGCTGACGGCTACTTTGATGCTTTCACCACATGCTTCACGTGGTCAACTTGGTTTACACAAAGAGTGTTACTCCACAATAATTTTGATAATGAAAATAAATTACATCGAAACGCAATTTACTAAAGAAAAACCTCGAACTGGTTACTGTCGTCTTACTATTAACCTGATGGGTCAAACAGTTGTATAAGCACGTGGTACTGGTCTCATAAAGTACACCCCACGTAGGTTGAACATAAAGAAAAGTTGCTGTATTGAAAAATATTTTCAAGACGAGACGTTATAATCACACGAGCATTCGCATTTGAGATTGATGATCTTAGTTAGAGTTACTGATCAACACGCGGTTCTACTTTACTCACAAAGTAGTGACAAAGCAACTACCGGAAGATATTCTGAACTTCACACGCGAATTACACTGCGTTGCAATTTAAGATAACATTAAATATTATAGAGCTAAACCTGAAATAAAGGTGATTAAATTTTCAGTTAGGCTGAACTTAAGAAATCCATTGTCCTACGGACTTAGCAGACACGCGCTTAGCCGGAGATCTTACCACTTCAGACGCTCGCCGTGGACCGACTGCTGTGGTCCCTTCCTGAGGGTGGCTCACAAATACAAACGGAAGTGGCCAGAGGGGCAGCTTCCTATACCAACATGACAAGGGACGGACAGGACCATACTAAGAATAGAAACGTCTCTGCTTTTAGAAAGCGTAGCTACCTGTTCCGACGTTGGTCCTACTGTTCTCTAGCAGACAGGCTTGTCTGCTACCCTCAAGCATGCAATTTGCTCATTCATCCTCTCACACAGAAGGGAAGGGGGATGACAGTATCTTATCATATACACTATATAAAAGAAAGCGGATGTAGGTTCCGTATGAGACTGTGTGACATGAATTACATATAAACTGTGTTTTAAAGTGTAGTAGTGTAACAAATCTTTCTTGTCTATGTGTAAAAGTAACACGTTCCACTACTCAATCTCCTCCCAGATAGTTAGAAACGCCACAGTAAATTTAGAAGAGGAATTTATGCCGTAAATGACAACAGATTTAAGAAATTAACATGAAAGGAATCCAACAGAGGCCTTTCAAACTTTGAAAAGACCCGCTATATGCAGTTCAGAACTTCTAAGAGATTTCCTTCTGATGTGTGTATACGAGAAGTTGAAGATGTAAAATTCTTGGGATTACAACTTGATAATAAATTCAGTTGGGAGCAACACACTAACGAACTGCTAAAGCGCCTAAACAAGTCTGTGTTTGCATTGCAAATGATGTAAGACATACGAGATATAAATATAAAAAAACTGGCATATTTTGCTTTTTTTCACTCCATCATTTCATATGGTATCATATTTTGGGGTAACTCCACAAACAGTGAAAAATTTTTTAGAGTACAGAAGTGTATAAAAAGAGAAATGAGTAGTGTAAATCCAAGAACATCATGTCAAAACCTATTCAAAGAATAGGGCATATTAACCACAGCTTCTCAGTGTATTTATACCTTAATGAAGTTTGTTGTAAATAATACATCTCTTTTTTCCAACTAACTGCTTAGTACACAGTATCAATACTAGGAAAAAGAACAATATACATAAAGATTTAAAATCACTTACTCTAGCCCAGAAAGGAGTCCAGTATTCAGCAATGCATATTTTCAATAAGCTACCAGAAACCATTAAGAGTTTAGTTTCAGACAAGGCACAATTCAAACATAATTTAAAAGAATTTTTGGTGGCAAACTCCTTCTATTCCATCCATGAGTTTCTCAACAAGTGCAGTAGACCATTTTAATGAAAATTTGTTGTACTTTAATTTTTGATAATACTTGGTTGAAACAGCCCGGTAACTTCTAGTGTGTCAATGATGGATGTATGGAAAGCAGATGTAAGTCTTAAGTCTGTAAATAGTGGAAGCTTAATTTTAAATCTTGTACATAATCTGACTGTTCTTAACTGAGGGTCATTGAAATGAATAATTTACTTTAATTTTGGACAATACTTGGTTGTAATAGCCAAGAAACTAGCAAATGTCTGAATGATGGATTTAATGAAAGCAGATGTAAGTATTAAACCTGTAAATATTACAAGTTTAAATTTAATTCATGTACATAATTTTACTGTTTATTGACTGAGGATCATTAACATTAATGAAACTCAAGTTTTTCTAATTACATTTTTGTAATGTGTTTATCTGACATGTTCTACATGGAGGATGATTCCCTCTTTTATGGGTCTATGAAATGATAATTAATCTAATCTAATCTAATCCAGTTCATGTCTTCGAGAAATCTCTCAAAATTATCAATTTTTTGACTGATTTATTAGCCTCCCATACCCAGATTTAACAGATTTTTTTTATCCTGACAAGTTTCATCATGTAATACAAGATGTTGCATGTCATGATCAGATAGCCTATTTGCTCTTGGTTTTGTGATATGATGTTTTTCTTAGATTTATCTACAAAGATATTATCAATAGCAGTCTAAGAGCATTTACATAACATTGTGGTAAAGTTTACATTAGTAATTAAACTGAATGACAGTGTTATTGATTGCTACAACTGTTCACTGCCAGAGCTTTTCAACAAATCCACACTAAAATCATCAGCAACCACTATTTTCTTCTTTTTTACTGTGTGTTGGGCCTATGGAGCTTCCAGCTTTTTTTATAAAAAGGATAAAGGTTCCTGAAGGTGTTCTATATACTTAGTGTCATAAAGGACTTACTATGAAATACTATTTCTATTGCTCAAACTTTTAAATGCTACTCCGAGCAAACATTTTTTAATATCAACACTCGTGTAATCGAAACAGTTTCTGACAAATGTGCCAACTCCTCCTTTTTCCACAATTTCTCTACAGGAATAAGGAGCTAACTTGCATCCAAAAAAATTAAACATATCTGTACCAGTTTTCACATGATATTCAGAGATATATCAACTGGTTTGCTCAACTCTAAATCTTAAACACAAATAAGCAACTCATTAAGCTTACCCCTTAGTCCTTGGATATTCTGATGCAAAAAGTATAACTGACTCTGTCTACATGCAGAACATATCACTGCCTAATATTCCAGGTCAAGAGCTGTTTTATCTTCAACAGTTATCCCTCGAAGTTTTTGGAGTTCACAATGCAAAATAAGGAGGTCATTTTTATCTCTATGATGAAACTCAGGGTAGTAAAGGACCAAATGAAGCCACTTCTTGTCTTCTGCATTACAGAGATATTTATGTTCAGAAGGATGTCACAGAACTGCACCTCATTAGTGATAGCTCTGGTGATCAACGGCTCTTGTAGAAATGGAGCATTTTGATAAAATCCAGCACTTCTTTTCCCTGACACGACAGTCTTTTCTCCCCATTCATCTTGGTGTTGTGAAGAGGCTTTTGTCAATACACAATACAATTTATCTTCCAAAAGAAGTATATGAGACAATAGTATAAAGAGAAGACTCCCTGGGAAGTTCATGGTTGCTATATTAGGCGTTGAAAGTGTAAGTAACTTCAAGGATTGGTGGCCTCTTCTGTATAAGAAGGCAGTAAATTCACTGCAGAGCGAAGATCTTTCAAGAGACAAGTGTACGTCATCCCAGATATCAACACTAACACATTTCAAGTACTCATCGTGGCATCCTGGGGAATTGTTGCATCACCATTCATCAACACAACAATGGATCATACTTTCATCCTGCAGGGTACTGGTAGTAAAATGTGTGTCTACAGCAGACAAGGTCACACAAGAAACAGCTGTCAGTTACTAAAGCTAAACATGCTGAATGAAGATGATCTTGCAGTATATTCCTGAAGAATATTAGCAGTTGTACCTTGAAATTTTGGACAGTCATTGATAATTTGAAGTAATTGTATTCAGTCTTGCACTTGCATTGCCAATTATAACACTATATGATTATTTTCCTTGTGTAAGTAAAAAATGTTAGATGCCTCAAATTAGTGTTAGGATTAAAGGCAAAAAATTAATAATGTCATACATTTGTACAAATTTGCTTTATAAATCAGTTTTTATATGTTTCATATCTTTTAAAGCAAAACTGTTACTAAGCTGATTACAACAGCACATTTTAATGATAAATTGAGTTCACTTTAGAGAAAACATAACTCCAGTCATTTTGATCTCTGTTTAGGCAAATTATGCTAGGAGCTAGAGATTCTACTGTATTACTCGCCTAACCATACCCTTTAAAAAGGATGAAGCAATTTTTGATATGTGTTAAACTTTCTTTTAAAAATGTTATGTTTACTGAAAAATTTGCATCTATGCTGTTATGCTGTTTCTAAACTGACCAATCACATACTCTTACTTTATTCATGTATTCTACTCTTATTTTTAAAATTTTGGATACAATGCACTTATTTTACGGATGACAAACCCCTGTTTAACTAACGTACAATATTTTGTCACTAATATTATCTTTCAGGTACAATTTATTTTTGAGATGGGGAAATATCATAGCTTTTCCTAGATTATTTCCATTTAATTTCAGTTTATTTATTACCCAGCCTTTAACTACAGTAAGTAAAATGAAGTAATATTATATAGTAGTGGTCGATTATGACATAGATATTGTAAGGTGAATTATTTCTATGTAATAAAATTTATTATCTGTATTTATTGATACAAATCTAAATATAATGTCCTTTCTAATTATTCTAACAAATAATGTAGATGGTTAACAGTCGATCGTGTCATGTATAATAACTTGCCTTTTCCAACCTTTTTCCATCCTGCGAGGCTTGTGATATTTGAATATGTCTGCTGCATAATGTTAATTAAATATTTGTACAATAAGTGTGTAATAAAATTTATTTGCTATATGTTATGATACAAACATCTGTATAACTTCGTTCTTAATTGTCCTAGAAAGAGACATTGATATATATATATATATATATATATATATATATATATATATATATATATATATATATACAAATGATATACATTAACTGTTTATTATCATAGAAGTCTTGATGTAACTGATTTGTATTATCCCAATAAAATGTCAGGCATGTAGCTGTAATATTATTATAAACAATGTCACTGAATTTGATTCATAATTGTAAAAGATATTATTTGGATTTTATTCTTATTCTCCTCATTTCCTCATCTTTTTTTTTATATTGAAATCTAAACTAAGATATTTTCTCATATTCTCAATTTTAACAATTTTGTTCTTTCTTCTAACAAAAGAAGTTACCTTGATTTTAGGAATTAAAGTAGTGAAATAATGTAAATCACTATAGCCATACACAATGATGAACTTTCACTACCTCCAATCAGTAGAATGAGTATAAAAATTCAATTAATAAGTCAGAGACTGAAGTTGCAAAGAGTTTGGGCGTTTATATCAACATCTTATCAACCGCAAGAAATCAGGAAGGTCCTGAAGAGACCATATTAGCTTGTAGTGTGTAGGATAGATGAAAGAAGATGGTGGAATGAAGAAAAATTTTAAAATAAGGCTCCTGCACAAAAACTGTGTATACTTTATAACATATAACTGTTCTTCTCAAATACTACGGTAAATTTGATGCAGAAGCTTTGTGAAAGCTTTCTCTTGGATTATTACAGTATATGAACAGTGTATGTAAACTTTTTGATTGGCTAGACATGAGTAATCAGGAGAAATTGAATTGAACTGCTGAGTAAGTATGTTTAAAAAGAAGAAGGATAACTGAGAGGTTTTTTTAGCAAAATATGTCAAGTACTATGGCAGAATGATACTATGACAGATGTAACACAGGGTTTCTGTACAGAGAATGCAAATGAAATTACCGTGCTCTGAATGAGTAATGGACTCTGCAGTAAAAGTACTGTATTCAAAGTGCAAAATATTCAATTAGGATGATATTTTTGACCAATATATTGCCTCATAGGTACGAACTCAGCAATGTGGTCTTCTTAGAGAAGCACTGAAAAATGAAATTATGTACACTGCAGTCTGTATTACAGATAAATCTGAAGCAAATTCAGTGTATGCACAAACCAAGACAACTGCACTTCCAAAAACATTTGTTGCTTTTAGGTGAACTCTGTCTACATTACAGAGAAAATCTCATTTGTGTTCTGATGGATCATATATTACACATTTAGTTGAGAAACAACAACAATGTTTAAATCATGCATTCAGTATGTTAAAAGATGAGGTGCAAAAGCAGATTTAAGGGCTCATTATTTAGTTTGAATAGTATATTTAGGGGAAATAACAAAAGATGTAGACACACTATCTGTCTTCAGAAATAACGTACAAACCCCTTAGAAACCTAACAGTTCGCTGCAGAGTGAAAATTAATTTTGGGTACTTTCAATATAAATTAATCTTTTGGAGCCACATTTGGACTGTAACTGATTAGGAGTGATGGTTATCAGTTCTCATTAAAAGGATGAAATATGTATTTCATGGTGTGTCTCTTGTTGATTGTCTAGATCTTAAAAGTCTTGTAAAGATTATGCTAACATGATTATTCTGGTAAGAGTCATTGTTCCTCATTGGTTTGACATAGATTGGTTTTGTTTCGTTAGCTGCGTGATCTGTGGATGATATTCACAGTATCTGTTAACTCTCAACGAGTTGTCATGTGCTGTACACACCTGTCTTTAACAGACTGTTCTGACACTGTCTACACTCACATTATATACCAGATCTAACAGAAACATATAAGTATCACACATGACACTTTTTCAGCTGGAACAATCATTTTCATAATAGATGACCACTCAGTTTGTATTGATATTGATCAGGGATCAACCATTTCAAAATGAAGCTGATATTAAGATACTTTGCTTCAAAGTATAGTTTCTAGTGCCAAGTTAGTTATTTTGACACACACATGAGAGATTTAGGGATTCATATCTTTCAATTCCCTCATGATTCGGCAGCAGGATATGCTATCTCCTCAAGTGGTGTGAATTCACGCATTTCGTAGCAAAAATGGAGGATTGTTAGATGAAAAAGTAAGTTATGAAAAATCAATAACCACAGACGATTACCTGCGATTTTACACCAACTTTCATTACAGAATAATAAAGACATACCAGATTTTATAAAAGCTTTCTTTCAGCAATCATAAGCACACACAAATTAATATCAGTATTTGTAATTAATTTATAATATGAAACATGTGCTTTCTGTTTATTTTCTGATGAAACTACGATGTTTCACAGAACATGATAGAACAGTTAGGATGAACATTGTGCATCGTGCATCAGTGTTAAATTGTGTAATAGGAGAAAACTGATGAACTATCACTCCTGAATGTTTCGATATGAAAGGAGAGTTAACAGAAACATTGGATGTGGCATGTAGTGGAAACATGGCAATCACAGTTTCCTTCTATCAGCTTCTGCAAATCATAACAAAATAATGTATTATGAAAACATTTTTTTACTTTGACACAGTCGCAGAGTGCTTCAAATGCTAACTGATGTTGGTCAATACTATCCATATTCAGAGCTGTAAAACGAAAGCAGCAAATAGTGATCATAATAACAGG
Source organism: Schistocerca nitens (assembly GCF_023898315.1). Classification (NCBI taxonomy): domain Eukaryota; kingdom Metazoa; phylum Arthropoda; class Insecta; order Orthoptera; family Acrididae; genus Schistocerca; species Schistocerca nitens. Next base: position 511,336,059 of record NC_064615.1, read on the forward strand.
TAATGTGCTTTGTCAAGCTGTGCTGCTGTGACAATCATTAGACTATTTCATTTGACATGTTATGATAATGGGCCGTGTAAGCCAATACATGTTACAGTTTTGAAGCATTTTGTGATTGTCTCAAATGAAAAAAATGTTACTTATTTATTCAGTCTAACAAAAGGCAACTCCACACTCCAACTCTGCTACTTGAAAGTGCCTTCAAGTTCATAGCTACAGCAAAGAATAAACTGACAAGTTTCAGCTGAGGTCTGGCTACTCAGGGTATAACAACCAACAGCATTAACAGATTTCAACTTATTTTAATATTAGTGTCACGTATTTCAGACAGGTGTTTTTAATATCCAAGTTCACTGCAAACTGCACACCACCATAACAGCACCCAATGACACTTAAAAATGAAAAAAAATATTAGTATGATAATAATTCTGATTTCTTGAGTACATAGAATGGAAAACGACTATCAAGGTATTCCTTAGCACTTGTAACATAGGCGTATTTAGGCGAGTTTTCTGGTAATCTAGAAATGTAGGAGATGAATTTGCTTGTTTCACTAAATGGTGGTGGGCCTAGGGCCCAGGGCACAGTGAGGTGAGATCAGTCAAGGCGACTGGTAAAGCCGGCCTCCAGTACAAAGGCAGTCAACAGCTTAGCTGAAAATAGGTAAACACCAGTGCATGTGGGGCAGTGGTGGCTTGCTTAGATTCACCAGAATGGTTGAGTTGAAGGTTGTCTGAAAGGTGGCTTCTTACAACTTAGAAAATCTTTAATAAATCGCAGTTAAATAATAAAGCAAGTCTGTATACATCGGTGATCTCACAGAAATGAGTCAGTCCAGTGACACAATAATATTTTCAGAATCTTTACAAACTATAGAATCTAATATTTTACAGTGACTACATACTTTCACAATTGACAATAGATTTAACAACTTTTAAATGCTTCATGTAATTTCGACAATCGATATCTAAGATGATAACATTGCACTACAGCTATAATCCCCAAAAACTACCTATCTGTATCAGTTTTATTTACTGATTTAGAATGTTTTTAGGTCTGTTACATTTTGCAAATGTATGTCAGAACATAATATCTTCGCCAAAAACACAGCAAATGAATGCAGCATGAATAGCTCATATCTTGTCATATTTGAATAGTTATTTAAGGAACAGGTTACAATTCTTGCCAATAATTTTATTTAAATATAGTTACAGGCAATACGAGAAATCAACATAATTTGAAGGTGGTCAATTGTATGTGTTAGTTGACACCATTATTGAAAAGATTGACAAAAAAACGGTTCTATCAAGCAGATATAAATAATCTGTCTAAACAATGCTTAATCATAATCTGTTGGCATTTCATGTGAGTGCACTTGTGAAAGAATACTAGTTCATTTATGTATGAAAAACTATTGTTAATATTTGTAGTAAATGATCTGAGTATGACCAAATGTTTTGTAACATGTCTTTACTGAAATATTATTGTAACATATTAGTTTATTGCCGAAAGTGGTCAAACTGAGTAAAAACCATGTCTGTAGAACAAGGTATTTTCAATGGAGCCAACATTCAACCAATGGAGAAGCAGACAGTGGCAGAACACGGCTGGGGTCAACTGGAGATAGACACTTTTTGAGGGATACTCTCAACAGAGCGATTCTGGACCATTTACGTCGGTTTCTGGAAGTAGGCAGGCCTGTCTGCACTATAGTACGATATTCATCATCTAAGAGATGGGTTCTGGGGAGTGAACGGCCGATACAACACTTTAAATTTTGAAGACGCTTTTACATTAGATCTTGAAGTGGACAGACGCTTTATAGTGAAGTCTTTAAGAAAGCAGACCTGCCTGTGACAGAATGTGTTATTTAGTCATGTGAGTGACAGATTGTTAGTGATGAACGACTGCTAAAATCCTTTAACTTTCTACAGAACTTTAACTACTGCGAGGTCTGAATGTGCTATGAAGCAGAACTTTAACTTTTCAAGATTGCATTACAGAACTGAGTATAGACAGAGTATGACCCCCTACTTGTCTCATGTGTGTTCATTTGTAAGTCATCACACTAAACTCAAATATTTTGAGCTGGCGAATATTTCGTGCATTGTGACCATGATCCATTTCATGGTTTTTCACTTATCTTTGATGACTAGTTTCGGAATCTTTCTACTATTCTTATAATACTCTCTATGGAACTTTAATTCATCTAATAAGGTTATTTCTATCTGTGTTACACTGGTTATCACAGCACCACTTTCTGTTTATTTGAAATGTACTTTCATGAATAAACTTTGTTCTACAAAATTCTCTTATGTTGTCTATATCAAATACAGACTTTAGAATAGAACTCTTTTTATTAGCTCTTCATTTGGCTTTTATTTAACATTTCTGTTTATTGTACCAATTTTCAGTTATAGACAAACCATATGCTATCTGACCGCAGGACCACTACTACAGGTTATTATTTTCAGAAAGTTAGCTGCTGGGCTTGAAAGCAGAAGCATGCGGCTCGACCCTTTGACATTATCGACATTACAGAGTCGTGCATTGCCCATTTACCTAAGGTACGAACAACCACTGGCAAAGTCACAATTGGTTTGCTTGTATGGAATGCTGATTAGGGAAGTTGCTCAGCAGATTTTCTGTTACAAAACGTCACACACTTTGATGTGAAAAGAAGTTTAATCCTAAGGAAAAAGTTTATGACTCATCTCAAGGCTTTTCTAAAATGTAACACACTATTAGTTGTTATATCTTGTTGCACAATGATCAGAGACCTGCCCTTCCAAAACGACGTCCATGGCAAAATGCACTGCCTGACAAAACAAGTGCAACACTCGGATGGAGAGGAGGAAAAAAAAAAGAATATTCACAGTTAGGAAGAGTATGTGATGTTATTTCAGTGATTAGAATATTGAGTCAAATTTAAAAACAACTTGGCAGTATGGGTCTACTTATCATTATCAAACTGCATGCCCTCTGGCCTGGATTATATGTGCTAATTCATTTGTAATAGGTGTCATAGTGCCCTTGTATCCTCTACCGAGATAACCTGCCCACATTATGTTGTAACTGATTGTTGATATCCTGAATAGTAACGCTGAGATGGAGCTGACGTCCAAGCAGGTCCCACATCCGTTCTGTTGAGGACAGATCTGGGGATCTCCCTGGCACGGCCCCATGGAACCACTTCAACATCATGCAAATAGTTCATAGACACACATGCCGTGTATGGAGAAGCATTGACATGTTGAAAAATGGTTTCATGACCCTGTCGCATGAGAGAGAACACGTGGGGATGTAGGATGTTCGTGACATACCGCTGCGCCGTTGATGTTTCGTCAATCACTAGTAGGTGTGACCTGTAGTTATGGCAGATGGCAATAGTGGAGCTATACCATTTCTACCTCACTTTTCACCCCATATATGTCTGCATTTTCAGGGTCCATGTTGATTTATGATCCTTATGTAAACTTACTGCTTACTTGTGCTCTTAAGTTATGTTTATATTATTCCAATTTATTACTCTCATGTATACAAACCAATCACTTGTGCTTCTACATTGTGATTATCTGAGTCTAATTTATGACCAAGTGTTTTTAGCCTCATCTTATTCGACATAATCCATGATTCGAAAATCACTGCCTAAGATTTTTCCCCCACCACCAGTCTAAGTTGTGATTTCCTTTACCACTCATCTGCATAAGGATGATTATCATAAGATGGACTTTTCATTTGTGCTCTCTATGTCAGTCAGTCACCATGAAGTGTCAGCAATAGCAGAGATTAGCCACTGCCCCCAGACAAACTCTCCATGTCAGTCAGTCACCATGAAGTGTCAGCAATAGCAGAGATTAGCCACTGCCACTGCCCCCAGACAAACTAACAAGAAGAAGAAGAAGAAGAATGTCACACTCGAATGTAAGCCAGATGGTTGATGGGGTGAGCTAAGTTACTATGATTCATGATTTAAAAATGATGTAATGGCTGCACAATCATTGACATCGATGCTCGAAAGTATGATCACTTTCCATTGCTATTTACAGTCTCAGAAATTTGTTACAGGTTTGGGGAAATTTGTTACAATTTTGGGGCAATTTTCTCCCGGTATTTCAAACACTCACTTTCAGCTACTTTCCAAGATCGTCATCCAGGAGGTAAGCAGATTGTCCTAAATGCAAGACTTAAAAAAATGTTTAACAAATACCACAGTGCACTATTCAAACTGCTACACTCTTTCTATGTACAAATTACATGAATATCCCATGGTTACACATTTAACAATTATCACAGTGCATTATTTAAACAAACATATTCTTGCTACTTACCAAGACCATTTATGCAGGAATATTTCACTGAAATGAACTTGTTCTCGCGTTGTTAGTGTTTTAGAAACAGTGCTCAACACACTTTGATGACACTATCAGGAGATTAGTTACCCCAAGTACAATCTGTATAGCTGGCTAGTGGTACCTTAAACACAGATTACTGCAGTATTTAGTGGTAATAGTAACAGGATTGTAATGTAAGAGATATGTACTTTATTTGAAACAAACAAAAAAAAATCTGAGGAGGAGTCTAGTGCATCACTGTCTCTGGACTGACAAGTGCCTCTCCCAATAGCAGCCACAGGGTCCACAGCATTTACCACCAGCGCCACTATCGCTACGTGTTTGTAGGTGACTGCCTTCTGGCACATACGGAGGAGACGCCACCTCAGCCAATGGTCGCTAACATGCCTCGCTAGCAGTGGCCAACCCTTTAATACAAATCATTTTAGGAATAGATAAGCCTTTTTATCTGAGCCAGCATGCACAGTACTCCAGGGGACGATTGCCTGACACTGTTTGTAGGTAGCGGTCTTCAGTTTTAAACACACTCTGCTAATTTTATAACTCGTCTTTAGCAATTGGGGATATTTCCAGAAATGAGGTGTTACTGACATTCCATCACCCTGACATTATTTCGTAGCAAGACATGTACAGAAATCATTTTTACATTGGTTTGAATGTATATTAAAAGTCTTGATTCTGTGATGGCCGACTGACAGTGGGCAATCATGCATCATGCCTTCACAGTCTCTTGTTATAGTGTGCATGAACATTAAGAGCATTACACAACCTTTAAACACATTAGAGTCTGTAGCACTTGACACTTAAGTTTAAATACTACAACTAGCGCTCCCACATCGTTTTTAACGCAGAGATGCATACAGATTTTTCCGAGGGTAATAGGATTTTAAAATCACCTCGAAATGCTTTTCGGTGTTTCCCAGTATTCCTTCCGCTATCACATTGTCTTGTCATATAGAAGAAATAGTATTTTTACCTCGACGTCATGTTTTGTAGCGACCAACGTGGACATCGAACCAACTTACACTACAATAGCGATCAAAGATAGAAGCTGTCCCTCCGGAGAGTTGTCAGACGCATTTTCTCTATTTTTTTGGTAGGTTTTTGCAGTTTATTTTTTCAGTTTGTTGCTGGAGGCGGCCAAGAACAAGAACTGCTCATCACATCTTTCATGAAATGCCCACTAGCGACGTAAAGCGTTCCTTTGTTGCCCATTACAAACAAAATGATACTAAAGTGCAATTTTTCTTGGAATTTGTTGGAGAGGGCCCATGTTAGTCTAGTGCGATAGCCATTTAATCGATATGCATTAAAAGGGAAATTAAAACGTAAAGAAAAGCCAGTACCCCAGCAGACTCGACAGCACAGAGGAGATTTTAATGGTGTGTATTTGTTAAAGAAACAGCGTCATTGTCTTATTAATGCGACATGTCACTCCAAAGAGAATAGTAAATCTCCTCAGGCAACAGTATTCTGCAGTAGCAGAAAGTGTTGACACGTCTTGGTCCAAAAAATATATATTATCAGGGACTTTAAAACGCAATGAATATGCAGTACTCGATAGTGGTCACCACACATAACACCCACTACACTTCCGGCTAATTAGGACTTAAGTGGACCTTGTGCCTAAAGTTCTGTGCTGAGCAAGAAAGGCATCTTTTCCGAAGAATAAATGAAATCCTTGAGATGTAGGGGCAGTTATAACCGAATCATCAATGCTCTGTATTTGCAGCAATGACTACTAGAAGTAAAAACTTGGTTAAGGTTGAATGAATCTAAAATTTGGCTGGATGGAATTGCAATAGTTAGTTCAATCTCAAAAACGTTGTCTGGTAGGCACAGGTTCCGCCATGGGCCCTGGTAACTGGTTCCATGCGTGTTGGCATCGACACGTATAAGACACGAATGGCGTCCTGTCATATAGCCATCCACGCTGCATTCACCTGCTTCCAATGTTAAAACTGTTGTGCTTGGTACTGGGCGACAGTGCTGCACACGTCGTTTCACCATGTACCCCACATTTTCTATTATCGACAGGTCTGGTGATCTGGCGGGCCAGAGCAAAAGGCTGGCATCCTGTGACACCAAGAAGGCACGTGCTCGTGCAGCAATGTCTTGCTAAAAACTGGCGTCTGGGGTGTTGTGCCGGAAGTGTGTGGCTATGAGTCACAGGATGTCATTCGCGTAGGTCACATTGCTCACAGTGCCCTGGACACGCAGCAACTGTGATTCGTGGTTGTACCCAATAGCACCCCACACCATGAGGACTTGAGTTGGCTCTGTATGTCTACTGCATATGCCGTCAGTGTGATGCTGCTCCATCTGCGACGAACCAAAATATGGCCATCATTTTCAAATAAACGGAACCTAGGTTCGTTCGAGAACACTATCTGATGCCATTCCTGTCCACAGTGACGTAATTCCATACACCATTGTCGTCTAGCATGTTTCTATACATTTGTCAAAGGTATGTGGAGAAGTAGACGATGCACACGTAACCCATGCCGTAATGAACGGTGACGACTGTCACCCCTGATAGTGTACGATGTGTTAGACTGTTCCATTGTTGCGCCAGAGCCGTGGGGGACGCAGATCTGTCCTGAAATGCCGTTCGGATGAGGTATCGATCTTCTCAGGGGGTGGTCTGGATGGTGCGACCAGACCCATCTCGTCATATTCTACGGCCTTGCGTGGACCATTCTGCACACACCCCTTGCCCTGCCGAAACGCTTTGTCCCACACGAGCAGCAACTTCCCAGATGGTTGGATCACATTCTCTCATGCCAATAATGCGCCCTCTTCCAAACTCACTGATTTGACGGTACGGTTCGCGCATACGTCTGCGAGGCATCTTACACGTCTGCTCAAATCCTACTGATCCATAACCTTTAGTTTATAGCGACAACGAGAACCGCAGGCACATTTTACCCGTAGGTGGTGTTGCGCCGCGATGTCAATGTCGACTATGAACCCGCAGGCCGGCGTGGTTCAAACGCTTATCATTTCTGCAGAACATACTAACGTACATGTCCTGTGAATATGAACGTCCTATCTCTAGTCGTTCAAGGTGTTCTGTATTTTCTGAACATGGGTTTATTACTGGCTCCAGACGTTAAGGCACATATCTGACTGATTGCAGCTGCATAAAAATGTAAACGTATTTATCAACGAAGAAGTACAACACAAAATATCTTTTACTGAATTTTACTTAGTTAAACACTGACTTCAAATTACTAGCGTTAATTATTATTTTGCAAACTCTTGAAATGTTAATTACTATTATATTCTTTAATAAAAACACAGTAGTAGTTTCTCAGTGATTAGGGCTCTCTAGATGAATATTGGATAGGGTGCATCCTGCTTACGTATTTTGTTTGTACACTACTGGCCATTAAAATTGCTACACCACGAACATGACGTGCTAAAGACGCGAAATTTAACCGACAGGAAGAAGATGCTGTGATATGCAAATGATTAGCTTTTCAGAGCATTCACACAAGGTTGGAGCTGGTGGCGACACCTACAACGTGCTGACATGAGGAAAGTTTCCAACCGATTTCTCATACACAAACAACAGTTGACCGGCGTTGCCTGGTGAAACGTTGTTGTGATGCCTCATGTAAGGAGGTGAAATGCGTACCACCACGTCTCCGACTTTGATAAAGGTCGGATTGTAGCCTATCGCGATTGCGGTATATCGTATCGCGACATTGCTGCTCGCGTTGGTCGAGATCCAATGACTGTTAGCAGAATATGGAATCGGTGGGTTCAGGAGGGTAATACGGAACGCCGTGCTGGATCCCAACGGCCTCGTATCACTAACAGTCGAGATGACAGGCATCTTATCCGCAGGGCTGTAACGGATCGTGCAGCCACGTCTCGATCCCTGAGTCAACAGATGGGGACGTTTGCAAGACAACAACCATCTGCACGAACAGTTCGACGACGTTTGCAGCAGCATGGACTATTAGCTCGGAGACCACGGCTGCGGTTATCCTTGACGCGGCATCACAGACAGGAGCGCCTGCGATGGTGTACTCAACTACGAACCTGGGTGCACGAATGGCAAAACGTCATTTTTTCGGATGAACCCAGGTTCTGTTTACAGCATCATGATGGTCGCATTCGTGTTTGGCGACATCGCGGTGAAAGCACATTGGAAGCGTGTATTCGTCGCCGCCATATTGGCGTATCACCCGGCGTGATGGTATGGGGTGCCATTGGTTACACGTCTCGGTCACCTCTTGTTCGCATTGACGGCACTTTGAACAGTGGACGTTACATTTCAGATGTGTTATGACACGTGGGTCTACCCTTCATTCGATAATGCACGAACGCATGTTGCAGGTTCTATACGGGCCTTTCTGGATACAGAAAATGTTCGACTGCTGCCCTGGCCAGCACATTCTCCAGATCTCTCACCAATTGAAATAGCAGCCGAGCAACTAGCTCGTCACAATGCGCCAGTTACTACTCTTGATGAACTGTGGTATCGTGTTGAAGCTGCATGGGCAGCTGTACCTGTACACGCCATCCAAGCTCTGTTTGACTCAATGCCCAGGCATATCAAGGCCGCTATTACGGTCAGAGGTGGTTGTTCTGGGTACTGATTTCTCAGGATGTATGCACCCAAATTGCTTGAAAATGTAATCATATGTCAGTTCTAGTATAATATATTGGTCCAATGAATACCCGTTTATCATCTGCATTTCTTCTTGGTGTAGCAATTTTAATGGCCAGTAGTGTATTAGGTAAGAGTGGAGGTCATGACTTTGGTATAAATAACGATTATCCAAACACAAAAAACCTACGAGGCTGAGCAAGAAATTAATTAGATCTTACTTCTGGTTCAGGCGTCGTTGCTGCAGTATAAAGCATTGTTCGTTGACAGTCTGTGGCACAGGCTGTTCTTCTTGAAACTCCGTGACAAATGAAACTGGGCCCACAGTACTCTTCATGTTAATTTGCATCTTCTTGCGGTAATTATACTGTGCCCATTTAACGCCGTATATTCCGGCCGTCCACACCAAATGTACGCCAAGCCATTAGCCGTTACATACTTTAGCACCACGGCTTTACGACCATTTCTCAACAAAAAAGCCGGAGCAGGACTCGACTCAACTGTCTCTCTGAAGACTCTTCTACATTCTGCTCTGCACTGAACTCAACTGCTGGTTGCTTACGCGCCCAGCGATAATGCAACTTCCAGTTTACTATGCTCTCTGACAGTATCACATCGTCCTGGCCAAGCCAGCGTGTCTACTTACAAATAGCTTACAACTAACATTTATTTCACTTTACAACAAGAAAACATTTCATCTCATTATACGGACGTTAGTACACATATTTATTTACAACCTTTGATTCACAGAAAAAAAACACATCGAAAATCAAAATTACAAAGAAAAAATTTGGTAGCTCATGGAGTTGTTGTGTTACACACAGTAGCTTAGATATCAACAACCCACACTAGCAATCTACACCTCTCAGCTACGTCTCAAATGACATCAGATGTGTGACATAAATTTCCGGCATTCCATTAACAGTATATCCTCCTGTCAATAGTGTGTCATGTAGGAACTTAAAGTCACCATTATACAGACCTGATGAGTGATCTACATGTGCATGTGCTATCTGATCAAAAGTGGCTATTCACCTTGTAGTGGACATTAATGTAGGGTGTGCCTTCCAGTCGAAATGCAGACTGTATTTGAAAAAGAAAATCGCAACTAAAAAGACCAAGACATGTGCGCGCATCTGGTGTACACAGGGCGACATGAGAGCTGTTTCATCATCCACATACAGGGTGACAATTATTGATCTATATGAAAGAAACGTAAATTAGTTACAAACTACGGCGTGCACACGCTTTATTCAGCTTGTAAGCGTCACTACAGACATCTGGATTTAGGTTATGACATGTCCGATAAGCCTGTCTTCATCAGCGATGATGTGGCGCAAACGAATAGCAAAATTCTCCATGACACGCTGAACTGTCGGAATATCGATGCTGTCGATGACCTCCCGAATGGCTGTTTTCAGGTCAACAATGGTTTTGGGGTTGTTGCTGTACACCTTGCCTTTAATGTAGCCCACAAAAAAGAGTCGCATGTGTTCAGATACGGAGGATATGGCGGCCAATCGAGGCCCATGCCAGTGGCCAGTGGTCTCTGGGTACCCCAGAGCCAGAATGCGGTCCCCAAAGTGCTCCTCCAGCAGATCAAACACCCTCCTGCTTCCATGGGGTCGAGCTCCGTCTTGCATGAACCAGATCTTTTCGTAGTCAGGGTCTCTTTGATAATAGGGATGTAATCATCTTCCAAAACCTTCACGTACCGTTCGGTAATCACCGTGCCATCAAGGAATATCGCACCGATTATTCCATGACTGGACACTGCACACCACGCAATCACCCATTGAGGGTGAAGCGACTTCTCGATCGCGAAATGCAGATTCTCAGTCCCCCCGATGCGCCAATTTTGCTTATTGACGAACCCATCCAAATGAAAGGCGGCTTCCTCGCTAAACCAAACCATACTGCGCATACTAATTTCCATCATGCCTGCGGCCAACCGTGCAGTTTGAACGTCCAAACGGCAAACCGTTCAGAGGTTATGACGATTTTATTTAATATGGTTCAATAATTCTCACCCTGTATGAAATTCATGGGGTTGTTTCTCATCTCTCCATTATAATGCTGTTCTATGCATTTCGTGATATTCTCGGTGATTTCGATCACAGTACAATTAGTAGTACCCCATCATTTAATCCAAGTCCTGTGTTTAAACACAGCCAGCATACAGAGGGTACCTTGTACCATTGGTGTAGTTCCAATTCGTCCCACATGGGCAGTGCATACGCACTTGGTGGTAGAACTAATCGTAATAGATATCCATTGTAAAGTTGCTTCTCTTCAAAAGCATGTAGAACAATGGGATTACGTATATAAGAAAGGTACTATGCCAGAATTCCTATACTACACAGTTTGCAGTACTTAGGAACTAGACGAATTGTGACACCTAAAATGCAGATAAAATACCTTTTGCACCATCCAAAATTTTACGCCGTTTACTATCCGTTGATAACTTGTACTGTACTTCTAATTCTGAACCTTTAACCTTTATCACAGAAACTATATTTAATATGTATGGATGTAATAGTGTATTTATTTCTGCTGTATATAGTTGATTGTAATTATAACGTCAATGTTGTAAATTGCTGGGTAATAGCCAAGGGAGATTTATTTAAGTGTATCGATAGCAACGACGAGATGGCAGTAAATGTGCCATTGTTTATCTTTGCGTATGGAGAGTCTCTGTCGCGGTGTGTGCAGAGAGGAGGCAGAGCAGCTTGGGTCTTGAAAGAGTGCGGAAGAGCTTGTTGGGCGCTCCCGCAAACGTGGTGTGCAGCTATGCTCGCGCCAGTGTAGACGCACCCAGTTCGTTAACCCGTGAGTATTGAGAGCACGGTGGGAGTGGACAGGCGCAGGAAGCTGCAATTCCAATTATTGCCTGTCCCATATTTATCCGTGGCTCTGCAGACGACTCGGGGTTCTCCACCAGCACCAGCAGCAACAGCGGCAGCCCAGCATTGTCGTCGGCTACAGTCTTCGCCGTCCGCACAGCTACAACATCGTAAGACTGTTGAGTGACAAAATATAACTAACCTTGTAGAGGCATTAACCAGTGGCATTTCTTTCACAAAGTATTACTAACATGAATAATAACCTGCAATAGTTAAAACTTGTAGGGCACCTGTGCTGTTATTGTCCTCAGACATTGTTACTAAACAAGGTCCCTTTTCTTTCCATGCAAACACCGAGCGTCGTAAAAAAACATGAAAATTGATCAACTGTTTACTGTCGGTTTTGTTTGTTTGCTAATGACCAGCATCAGTCTCAATTTTCTTCCTCAGTATCAGCTCATTCTTGTATTGCATAACAGAGGCTTAAACAAGTTACAGTTTTGACTATTAACTTCATTCACTTAAAGTAACGTCAAATTCCACTGAACTAAAGATACAGCACAAATTAAGAGTGTGCAATTTCATTTATTCTGTAGCCGGCCGAAGTGGCCGCGCGGTTCTGGCGCTGCAGTCTGGAACCGCGACACCGCTACGGTCGCAGGTTCGAATCCTGCCTCGGGCATGGATGTGTGTGATGTCCTTAGGTTAGTTAGGTTTAACTAGTTCTAAGTTCTAGGGGACTAATGACCTCAGCAGTTGAGTCCCATAGTGCTCAGAGCCATTTATTCTGTATTTAGCTTAGTGTACGACTTCTGCTGGCTTGTACGTATTTTATTGTCGTTACATTAAAAGTAAAATGGGTTGCTCATTTGATTAAAGTAAATTCAATTCAGTCTTTCAATAATCAAAAGTAAATTTCATGTCTTTTTCTAAATTTTGCATTACATTACACTGAGGTTACTGAAAGTAATTTTTTTACATAACAAAGTTTTAGTTACATTTATTTAACCAGTAACTTCATTTAACTTTACTTTCAAAATTTAGTTATTTCAGAAAAAATAACTTCAAAATCAGTGCTTTCTGATTCATTCATCATTTGTTGTGTTATGGAAAAGCGCGACAACCTTCTGTTACCGCGCCAGTGATTATTTACTTAAATTTCTTTGCCATTATCTTTCTTACATTCTGGAGATTCATGGTGCTATTGGACTGGCTACCGTTTAATTGTCCCCTGTTTAGCTAATCAGTATTTTTTGTATTAAAATTATTACGTGGTACTCTTTTCTCCCCTGTGTGGTTCGTGAGCGATTGCACTAAATTTCCACCCATTTCGAAACTATCGTCAGTATTTGGATTAGGTTCAGAAGGGATTCATCCTTTGGAAGTGTCTGTAGTACGCTTTCCTCCTACTAACCGTTATTATTTTCCTTAGGTAACGATGGCCTTGCTCACTGTGAAATTTCATTAGGCATACGCGATAACGGTCAATTATATCGCAGTCCAGTAGACCGATTAGGAAGGGGGAGGTTACATAATGTGCATATTATAACATCGAAGACCAGGCTAACGAGCAGTACTCACAACAGCCTTCTGTAACATACCGCTTTCTTAGATGAATTGCATTTCCTAAAGATACTTCCAAATGAATCTGAGCTTCACATATACTTTTATGACTGTTTTATGTAGTCATTCTACTTTAGTCCACTTCAGATGGTTACTTACGGGATTTTTTTCTCCTGCAGTACGCTATATTTATTTGTATCCAGACTCATTAAATTACGTTACATTAATACTTGTTCCATGGATTATAAATACGACATTTCGTAATGATGTGGAACGTATCAGCTTGACACAATACACACAAAATATAATTTTTTCCTACTCCATATCTAAAAATTCGTCTATCTCTTTTTCAATTACCACTTCATACCTAAAAATTCATCTATTGTGTATAAGGAGCGGTCATTTAGAAATTATTTTAATTTGTTTTTAAATGCTGGTTGGCTATCTGTCAGACTTTTAATGCTATTTGGTAGCTGACCAAAGACTTTTGGGGGAGCGTAATTCACCCTTTACTGTGCCAAAGTCAGATTTAAACCAGAAAGTGAAGATCATTTTTTCTTCTAGTGCTGTAGCTATGCACTATGCTGTTATTTTTGAACAGGGATGTATCAGTCAAAGACAGGACAGGAAGGAATCCAGAGGGCGGAAAACAGCACTGATTCAGACATGGAATCATTATTCGGGCACAAAAAAGAACATACTGACAATATATTTTAAATACAATTGTTAGAGGTTAAGGTTTAGTTATTAAGAAATCTAGAGTAGGTGTCAGATTTAGATGAAGAGCTGTGATTGGCTGATTGGCGGTCGGCGGCTTGATGAACAATTCCAAGACACTCACTGTCAAACACACTTGGTGATGAGACATTCTTCCACTATTTTCTTTCCTATCTTCTGAGTTTATTCTTCCTAAAAATATGGTTATGGTTTATATTTCGATTTTTCAAAATTTGGTTAGTTTCATAAATGTTTGTTATATTACATTTTTCCTTCTTGAATGCAACGATCTTATTTATTTTAAAAAACAGTTTCAGAATTTATAATGTATCTTAAAGTTATGCCATAACCTCTTCTCTGTCCTTCTAGATCCCTACTTTTTATTGATAAATCGTGAATTTTAAGTTTTTCGTTTCTTAATTACTTTTAAGTCTATAATTATTTGGAGCTGCATTATTATTAATCATCATTAAAAATAAGAAATAACAAATAAGTTTCACACTGTACACATTTGTAAATGGCAGCAAATGAATAAGCAAATCCCTCTGATTCTCTTCTCTTTGCTCATATGAACACCTGGCTATGATGACAACATTTTGGCACAGACTGCGAGGTACAGATCAGTGTCATTTAGGAAAACAACAAAATTTTGAAAAATAGAAATATAAACCATATCCATATCGCGACTGATCAGAATTTACTTCATGGACACCCCCCTCGTACTTATGCCCCAACGCCAGACGAAACGTGCGCCTTTTTCACATTCCAGTACCGTAACTGTCGTTCCGTGCAGGCTGTAGGGCAGGTCTACATATGTTCTGCGGCGTCATCATACAGATTGCACTAATACCTGACTGTTAATAGCTTCCAACAACGGGACTGTAGGCAACTGAGCTTGAATGTGGATAAGAAGGCCCTGGTTTATAATTCCATGTCAGTCATTCACAAGATCTGTATTTGTCACTTCCTTCCATTCGACTAATGTTTCTTCTTGCTCAGGGTCAGACACTATAGTTATGTATCGATACTTAATACTGTCTTCTTTTGCTTACTCTACGTTATAATTTATGTCTATGTATCTCTAATACAAAGTAAACTATGCAGAACATTCAATAAACGTCTAGTTGTTCACAATATTTCTCATATCCTAAGTCTCATGTAAACTAATTTGGATGTAGTAAACGCCCTTGAATCCATCATTTTTCTGTAAGTTCATCAGCGTATTACTACCCCCCCCCCTTCCCCCTTTAGTATTTACAGTAAATGCTGATGTCTCATATCCCCCTTTCGTCTCTAGATTTTGTACATGTGTTCAGTCTGCTTGTAGTATAGGGGTCTGGTCAGAGACCCCTGCAGTGGTCATGTTTATGCTTAGCAGGGATGCTGTGAGGAGGATCTCTTATTCTCGAGAGCGCCAAGAAGTTAATCACAGCGACACGTTCATTACGCAGAAATACAGTATTGTCTTCCCCAGGCGCTGGTGGCTCAGTTGAGCTGGGGCGTCCACAAGGCGGTAGTGCTGTGTGGAGGACGGCTCGTGTGACAGCTGTTACGTCACAGCCGGTCGTTGCCCCTCGGGCGCTTTAGCTGGTCCGGCTCGTGGAGGATGGCGGTGGACAGCTGCTCTGCGGGCTGCTGTCTGATGCGCTCTCGTTGAGCATGTGAGACAAGGAGACTCGCCCTCCAGCCCAACTTGAACTACTCGTTGTCGTGTAGAGTTCGATCCGCAGCCTCCATTTAGAAGACAGAGGCCGTAGCATCAGTGTCAGCGGCAGGAATGGGATGACAGTGGACGGTGAACAGCTTCTTAGCCCCACTGGTCAAGTCTCCGATGACCCAGCAGGTTAATGGTGGTCTCTGCACCCCATGAGTAATGACCTATAAGTCGGTGCTGCAGTGTTCTGTGGCAGAGTCCGTCCAGCAAGACTTGCGACTCGATAGAAGGTTGTAGACGATTAGGTGAACAGATGGTCGAATAACATAGCCTCCCCTGAATCACAGGAGACCTGCAAATGAGATCGTAGGCTAAGAAAGGTGTAGTGGTTACGCTGCCGGTTTCTGTCCGCTCTGCTGCGGTGGCAGCAATGACATCATGTGTGCTAGATTTCGTGTGTGGTCAGCTCTCCAAGTGGCTTCAGATTTTCGTAATTTCGTCTCTCACACGCTCTTTTCTGCTGATTCAGTGGCTGAACATTTACTGTTGCGTTGTAACTGGGCTTTCTTGTGACACTCTGCTCTGTCCCCAGTATGATGGCATGTGTATGTCCTCAAGATGTCACTGAGCTTCATTTGGCGGACTTCGGTGCCCCACCAGTCCTGCTTGTTTCAGCCGCTTTCGCATTCACCTCGTTCTGCTCAGAATTTCCTCCTAGCTGGCAGTCTGCTGGTCACTGGCTTGAGTTCTGGCGTCGCCGGTGAAGAACTGTAACGAATTTGTATACTTTGCCTGTGGTGAAACATCTTCCCACCCCCCATTCAAGAAATTCGCCACGAATTTCTGTAACAATCTTATCACACACATTTTACAGTAATAGCTGCACGGACTTCAGTTTAATTAACCTTTCATGCCCATATAATTAAATCACATGATTTCCTGGACTGACTCTTACTTCTAAGGTATTACATTCTATGTTCAACACATCAAGTTAATCATCTTGATCTTTACCGAAGTTATTTGTTACTCGCTAATACAAATTTTCTATATAAGTACAATTTATCTAACAGTTTAAATTTAATTTCTTACTATTGCTTAGCTTTATTTACAATCCAATCAACGGGTGTTTGCTCCACAGGTAGACCCGCACACCGTTAGGCCGTCTTCCGCTCACGCCCCAACATCGTGCAGCCCGCCTCCAGTGGTGTCGCGACAGGCGTGAATGGAGGGACGAATGGAGACGTGTCGTCTTCAGCGATGAGAGTCGCTTCTGCCTTGGTGCCATTCGTTTCAAACAGAAGTAGATGACACAAATGGAAATCTGAATCATTACAGAGCCAGAAGATGTCAGGCTTATACACTCCTGGAAATGGAAAAAAGAACACATTGACACCGGTGTGTCAGACCCACCATACTTGCTCCGGACACTGCGAGAGGGCTGTACAAGCAATGATCACACGCACGGCACAGCGGACACACCAGGAACCGCGGTGTTGGCCGTCGAATGGCGCTAGCTGCGCAGCATTTGTGCACCGCCGCCGTCAGTGTCAGCCAGTTTGCCGTGGCATACGGAGCTCCATCGCAGTCTTTGACACTGGTAGCATGCCGCGACAGCGTGGACGTGAACCGTATGTGCAGTTGACGGACTTTGAGCGAGGGCGTATAGTGGGCATGCGGGAGGCCGGGTGGACGTACCGCCGAATTGCTCAACACGTGGGGCGTGAGGTCTCCACAGTACATCGATGTTGTCGCCAGTGGTCGGCGGAAGGTGCACGTGCCCGTCGACCTGGGACCGGACCGCAGCGACGCACGGATGCACGCCAAGACCGTAGGATCCTACGCAGTGCCGTAGGGGACCGCACCGCCACTTCCCAGCAAATTAGGGACACTGTTGCTCCTGGGGTATCGGCGAGGACCATTCGCAACCGTCTCCATGAAGCTGGGCTACGGTCCCGCACACCGTTAGGCCGTCTTCCGCTCACGCCCCAACATCGTGCAGCCCGCCTCCAGTGGTGTCGCGACAGGCGTGAATGGAGGGACGAATGGAGACGTGTCGTCTTCAGCGATGAGAGTCGCTTCTGCCTTGGTGCCAATGATGGTCGTATGCGTGTTTGGCGCCGTGCAGGTGAGCGCCACAATCAGGACTGCATACGACCGAGGCACACAGGGCCAACACTCGGCATCATGGTGTGGGGAGCGATCTCCTACACTGGCCGTACACCACTGGTGATCGTCGAGGGGACACTGAATAGTGCACGGTACATCCAAACCGTCATCGAACCCATCGTTCTACCATTCCTAGACCGGCAAGGGAACTTGCTGTTCCAATAGGACAATGCACGTCCGCATGTATCCCGTGCCACCCAACGTGCTCTAGAAGGTGTAAGTCAACTACCCTGGCCAGCAAGATCTCCGGATCTGTCCCCCATTGAGCATGTTTGGGACTGGATGAAGCGTCGTCTCACGCAGTCTGCACGTCCAGCACGAACGCTGGTCCAACTGAGGCGCCAGGTGGAAATGGCATGGCAAGCCGTTCCACAGGACTACATCCAGCATCTCTACGATCGTCTCCATGGGAGAATAGCAGCCTGCATTGCTGCGAAAGGTGGATATACACTGTACTAGTGCCGACATTGTGCATGCTCTGTTGCCTGTGTGTATGTGCCTGTGGTTCTGTCAGTGTGATCATGTGATGTATCTGACCCCAGGAATGTGTCAATAAAGTTTCCCCTTCCTGGGACAATGAATTCACGGTGTTCTTATTTCAATTTCCAGGAGTGTAGTTATGATAACGTGTCGTTGTCTATAGCGATATTCCTGTGTGTGCTGGAGCACTTGTTCTGTTGTAATTCTCCCTTTATATGTTGCTACTAGTTCGCTGAGTGAGTGTAGGTTTTCCGAGTGTAGGATATCGTTTAGGAAGGTAAAGTTTTGTGTAGGCATCACTGCTAGCAGCCTCTCGAGGCAGCACGACATAGGTTGTGTCCACTTTAGTGTCGTTGTACCAGTGACTGTAGCTGGTAGACGAAATTTCGTGCCCGCTATGTCACAAGTTGTATAATTTATTAGTACGGGCATATACTTCCGCGTTACATCCCTGTAAAACTTCCAATGAAATCAAAGTGTAGCTTCCTCTTTGCTCTGAAATTAAAATCACTTCCTTGGTTTGTACCTGTACCCACTTCCCTGAAATTTCCCAGTTCATTCCTCAAGAATCCACCTGAGAGAAAGTAATCTTTATCGCTTCCCCTCCATCCTGCAAAAGGCGAGAGCACTTTGATAAAACTGTAGAACTCTCACGGACAAAATTAATACTGAATCTATCTCTTAACAAAGATAGAAGACGTGTCAACTGTCAAATCCTCTTTCACTAGTAGTTAAGATCGCGCCATTCGTAGAGACATGGAGTTTGGCATCGTGAAGAAACAACGAATTGATGGGACAGTATCATATCAAACGGTTCAGATACAGAGAAAAATTGGAATCGGAGCCCGAATCCCAGTCCAGTGTCAATTTTTTCCACGTCTCAAGGTACCTTAAAAATCCTTTGAGCTTACATGACAACTGGTTCCTGAACTAAAATAACATTACTAGTGTAAGAAAGCTTACTAGAGACAGAGGTTTTGCAAGCAGCGACTTCCGCCTCTAACAGCCAAAAGTAAAACAACTCTGTACCAGTCAGTGGCGAATGGACATGCTTAATGTTGACCTGGAACCACGGCATAGCGCTGCCTTCTTCAGTTGGTGTTATTGGAGATGAAGAGGGTATGTTCGTGGCTGTTAAAAACTGGTACCTCCAGCGGGAATCGATCCCACACCTTCGCCATTAAAAGCTAGCGTCACTCAACCAACCACCGAATTTCACTTCATGCTTTTGTCATAATGGGGTACGCAACACACGGTACGAGAAGTGTTAACTTCCACTTGAGCTGTTGTTGTGAATAACCTATTGGTCGTCTAGTAGTCAACGTCATCCAGTGCGAACGCAAAGCCTTGATATCAAACCCATCCTTTTCTTTTCTTTTTAAAAACCGTATTCGGTCTCTCAGCTAAGAGCATAAATCTGACAGAAGGTCAGAGACAGTTTCGCTCATCTTCTATCCAGCCAGTAACAGAAAAATCTTACAGAAACATGATTGTCAAAGGGTTGGTGTTTGCCTGTCGTGGTAAGACCAATTTCAGCTCCATCAGCCAGCATCCGTTTGATACAGACCGTTGTCCACCCAAGTGATCCCGACTCATTGGTTATAAAACCTGTGATATCCAGCGGACTTTTCTGTGCTCGAATTAGCAAATATAACATTATGTAACGTTACGTTTGCTATAAAACAATGTTTCAGAATGCTCTGTGCCGATTTTATATGGCATATTACTATTAGTTTATTTAACTATGATCTTATTTTGTCCAAGTTTGTAGTATAGCTCGTGCCATGACAACTTGAATATTTCCCGTTTTTGATATTGTAAGGAGTGTCGTTTATGCATTAGCAACCGGAGTCGAAAACGGTCAAAAGTAAAGTCCAACATTTATGAGATTGTATTCTGTTTGTGTTTAATAAAACGGTGAAGGAGTGGAGGCAATTCGAAACAGCTGTGTCCTGTATGGATAATACATTTTGTGGACGTATACAGGCCATCATTTGAGATAATGTTTGTTATGGCTTACACACTATTTTCTCCTTATCAAATTACTATACAATACTTCAAATTGCCATCAGGCCGCACTGATTTAGGTTTACAGTAACCTCTTTAAATCTATTACGGCAAATTTCAGGATCAGTCCTTTGAAAGGTCACAGACGACTTCCTTCCCCATCCTTCCCACTGGGAGACTCTGCTGCGCGTCTAATCTCGTTTCCGACGAGGCATTGTACCCTAATCCTTCTTACTTTTGTTTAACCTCAATATGACTAACGAAGGAAAGTGTCGCATGAAGTTAATTGGTTGTCACGCTTGCCAGTTATCGGGTACACTGTCATTGACCATGGCAGTAAATTGCAGAAACATCCTTCATAACGCCTGTTTGTCTTCCTGAATGTGGTGATCAGTTTATCTCAAAACGATCGCACTTGAAACAATACAGCTTGACTTTCTCGATAGCACTCCCTCCCTAGAGGGCACAAGTGTTTCGAATTGCCTCCACTGATTTGATCCTTTCGTAGACTCTGGTTTCTAATACGTAAGCGACGTTGCTCATAACGTCAAAAATGAGAAATATTCAAGTTGTCATGGCACGCGATGTACTATATACTTGACAAAAATAAGACCATAGTTAAATATACTTATAGCAACATCCCACACAAAATCGCCACAGAGCAAGCTGAAACATCGTATTATATCACACGCAACGTTACATAATATTATACTTGCTAATTCAAGCACAGAAAAGTCTGCTGGAGATCATAGGCTCTATGCCCGGTGCTTTGTGGGTGAGGGGGGGGGGGGGGGGGGGGGACGCCGGTCTGTATCAAACGGCTGTTGGCTAATGGCGCTGAAATTGGTCTCACTTTGACAGATACCCACGAGCCCTTTCACAAACACTTTTCCGCAAGATTTTTCTATTACAGACAGACGGATTACGGCTTAAAAAAGAAACGAAATGTATCGGTGTGATATCACGGTTTTGCGTTCGCACTGCGTGACGTTGACTGCTAGACCACGAATTGGTTATTCGCAACAACAGCTCAAGTGGAAGACGATTCTCATACGGTGTGCTGCGTACACACTTTTTACAAAAACATGAGGCTAATACATGTGAAATTCGGTGGTTGGTTGGATGAGGCTAGCTTGTAATGGATAACGTGTGGGTCCGATTCCCGCTGGGGATACCAGTTTTTAAGAGCCACGAACGAAGCCTCTTCGCCTCCAGTAACGCTAAGTGAAGGAAGCAGCAGTGTGCCGTGGTTCCATATCAACATTAAACATGTCCATTCGCTACTGACTGGAACAGAGTTAGATTAGTTTTGGCTCTCAAAGGCGGAAGTCGCTCCTTGCAGAACCTCTGTATCTAGTAAACCTCCTTACACTACTAATGTTACTTTAGTTCACAAACCAATCGTCATGTAAGGTCATACGATCTTCATTTCTTATTTTAAGTGACCTTGACACATGGAAAATATTGACAATGGAGTGAGACTCTAACTGCGATTCCAATTTTTTTCTGGATTTGAGCCCTTCGAGATGATAGTGTACCATCATTTCGCTGTTTCCGCACTTTGGCAGACTCCTCCATGTCTCTACGAATGGCGCGCTCCTAAGTACTAGTGAAAGGAGATTTCATAATTGATACCTTTTTGTGCGAGGTCAACAACGACGATATGTGGCGGTTTGGAATCCCAGGCTGTACAGAACTATTCGTTGCGCTACCTCTAGCCGAAGCTGTGTACATCTCGCTATTGGTAAACAAACAATAAATATTTCATGTCTATTCATAGCTATAAGGCAACAGCGAAATGTCCCGGGTTCGTATACCTGCCAGGCAACTCATTTGTACTGTCGTCGTTTCAGGTTCCACTATCACACTATTGGTGAAGATAGGACGAGGAACTCCGCCTTACGTAAGACACCTTTTTTCTTTTTTGTTTCACCCAGACATGTTTAGCACTTTTTGTGCTATCTTCAGTGGGTTATTTTTTACTTTTTAACTGTAAAATTGTTGTTACATATTAACATTTAGCGAAACTTTTGGTACATAATATCTACAATTGTTAATGAATGCCGGCCGCTGGAGGCCGAGCGGTTCTGGCGCTACAGTCTGGAACCGCGCGACCGCTACGGTCGCAGGTTCGAATCCTGCCTCGGGCATGGATGTGTGTGTTGTCCTTAGGTTAGTTAGGTTTAAGTAGTTCTAAGTTCTAGGGGACTTATGACCTCAGCAGTTGAGTCCCATAGTGCTCAGAGCCATTTGAACCATTTTTTTTTGTTAATGAATAATTGTTGTGAGATATTATACATCATTTGATAATAGTTCACGTTTGAGGTATATATTAACGACCTGATGCACTGTGTGTTATTTATAACATTATGTCAAAGTTCTATTTATAGCTTAATTGGCAAAAAGAGTGGATGTGTGCATTAGTTTACATACCTTACATGATGCTACTGAACATTTATTTTGGTAGCTATTGTGCTACACACTTTACAACTTCTCATCTGCAAACAGCAAAACGTATTTTTATTTTTTTGTTCATCATGCATTTACAATCGGAAATGAGTATACGAGGGTTGTCCAGAAAGTAAGTTCCGATCGGTCGCGAAATGGAAACTATAGTGAAAACGAGAAACGTTTTATTTTCAAGAGTTAGGTACACCTTCCACCTACTTCTCTACATTGTTGCCGCAGCAACTTCGAGTTTTGTCGTAGTGTTGTATCAACCTTCCAATATCCTCGTCATAGAAAGCAGCCGCCTGTGCTTTCGGCCAGTTATCTGCGTTGGTCTGCAGCTCGTTGTCTGTGGAAAAAAATTGTCTTGATAGCCAGCGGTTCTTGTGAGCAGAGACGAGACTCAAGGAGAGCCAATTATGAACTGTATTGTGGATGATCAAACGCTTCTCATCGACAACGCTGCAGAAGTGTCTTCAGTACCCCTGTTGTGTGCGGCCGTGAGATGGCATGAAGAAGGAACTACTGGACAGTTTTGTTATGTGGGCTGCATGACACAGGCGAAATCTCTAACCAGGCCCTCATACTTGGCTGGAGACTCTATTCCCTACGCATCTTTCCGTGCTCCCTGTTCACTCAAAACTGAAAAGAGCTACGCGACACGATCGACGGGCACACTAGAGACACTGCCCAACACATCTGTGCAAAGCTTTACCGGATTTTACCCGTGGTTTCCTTCTCGCGACCGATCGGAATTTACTTTCTGGACAACCCTCGTATACCATGATTTTTGTGTGTAACTTACTGTTCTGATATTGTGGTGCTTTCTGATATGTTGTTGACGAAGTAAATACGCTGATTTCGTGACCTACGGTCGCTTGACACAGCACTTTCTCCGATAGGCCACGAAATCAGCCT
Source organism: Schistocerca nitens (assembly GCF_023898315.1). Taxonomy (NCBI): domain Eukaryota; kingdom Metazoa; phylum Arthropoda; class Insecta; order Orthoptera; family Acrididae; genus Schistocerca; species Schistocerca nitens. The sequence goes on from NC_064615.1 coordinate 511,359,831, forward strand.
ATTCTCTTCGCCAGCATATGAGGAAGCACCTCAATATCAGAACCGTAAGTTACACACTAAAACGTGATATATACTCATTTCCGATTGTAAATGCATAATAAACAGAAAAATAAAAATACGCTGTGCTGTTTGAAGATGAGAAGTTGTAGATTGTGTAGCAGAATAGCTACCAAAATAAATGTACAATAGCATCATATGGGGTATGTGAACTAATGCACACATCCACTCTTTTTGCCAATGAAGCTATAAATAGGACTTTGACATAATGTTGTAAGCAACACACAATGCATGAGGTCGTTAATACATATATCAACTGTGAACTATGATCAAACGATGTAGAATATTTTACACAAATTATTCATTCACAACTGCTCAGATGGAAACCCAGTTCTAAGCAAAGAAGGGAAAGCAGAAAGGTGGAAGGAGTATATAGAGTGCCTGTACAGGGGTGTTGTTCTTGAGGACAATATTATGGTAATGGAAGAGGATGTAGATGAAGATGAAATGGGAGATTTGATACTGCGTGAAGAGTTTGACAGAGCACTGATAGACCTGAGTCGAAACAAGGCCCCGGGAGTAGACAACATTCCATTAGAACTACTGATGGCCTTGGGAGAGCCAGTCATGACAAAACTCTACCATCTGGTGAGCAAGATGTATGAGACAGGCGAAATACCCACAGACTTCAAGAAGAATATAATAATTCCAATCCCAAAGAAAGAAGGTGTTCACAGATGTGAAAATTACCGAACTATCAGTTTAATAAGTCACAGCTGCAAAATACTAACGCGAATTCTTTACAGACGAATGGGAATACTGGTAGAAGCCGACCTCGGGGAAGATCAGTTTGGATTCCGTAGAAATGTTGGAACACGTGAGGCAACACTGACCCTACGAGTTATCTTAGAAGACAGATTAAGGAAAGGCAAACCTACCTTTCTAGCATTTGCATACTTAGAGAAAGCTTTTGACAATGTTGACTGGAATACTCTCTTTCAAATTCTGAAGGTGGCAGGGGTCAAATACAGGGAGTGAAAGGCTATTTACAATTTGTACAGAAACCAGATGGCAATTATAAGAGTCGAGGGGCATGAAAGGGAAGCGGTAGTTGGTAAGGGAGTGAGACAGGGTTGTAGCCTCTCCCCGATGCTATTCCATCTGTATATTGAGCAAGCAGTAAAGGAAACAAAAGAAAAATTCGGAGTAGGCATTAAAATCGATGGAGAAGAAATAAAAACTTTGAGGTTCGCCGATGGCATTGTAATTCTGTCAGAGACAGCAAAGGACTCGGAAGAGCAGTTGAACGGAATGGATAGTGTCTTGAAATGAGGGTATAAGATGAACATCAATAAAAGCAAAACGAGGATAATGGAATGTAGTTGAATTAAGTAGGGTAATGCTGAGGGAATTAGATTAGGAAACGAGAAACTTAAAGTAGTAAAGGAGTTTTGCTATTTGGGGAGCAAAATAACTGATGATGGTCGAAACAGAGAGGATGTAAAATGTAGACTGGCAATGGCAAGGAAATCGTTTCTGAAGAAGAGAAATTTGTTAACATCGAGTATAGATTTAAGTGTCAGGAAGTCGTTTCTGAAAGTATTTGTATGGAGTGTAGCCATGTATGAAAGTGAAACATGGACGATAAATAGTTTAGACAAGAACAGAATAGAAGCTTTCGAAATGTGGTGCTACAGAAGAATGCTGAAGATTAGATGGGTAGAATTATTGAGGAGGTATTGAATAGAACTGGGGAGGAGTTTGTGGCACAACTTGACTAGAAGAAGGGATTGGTTGGTAGGACATGTTCTGAGGCATCAAGGGATCACCAATTTAATGCTGGAGGACAGCGTGGAGGGTAAAAATCGTAGAGGGAGACCAAGAGATGAATAAACTAAGCAGATTCAGAAGGTGGTAGGTTGCAGTAGGTACTGGGAGATGAAGAAGTTTGCACAGGATAGAGTAGCATGGAGAGCTGCATCAAACTAGTCTCAGGACTGAAGACCACAACAACAACAACAACTGTAAATATTATGTACCAAAAGTTTCGCTAAATGTTAATATGTAACAACAATTTTACAGTTATAAAATAAAAAATAACCCACTGAAAATAGCACAAAAAGTGCTGAAACTTGTCTGGGTGAAACGAAACAGAAAAAAGGTGTCTTGGATTAGGTGGATTCCTCGTCATATTTTCGTAGCAAGCACGGACATAACAAGAACTGCAACACCACAAGATGATTATTGGTGAAGATATTTAGTATCTGACATGCTTAGTTAACAATTCATATACGTACTGGGTACTACTCCCGTCCATGACCACAACTTTATTTCGTGACGTTTGGAACTTGTAAATTGCACTTAACTACATAATTTTCGTGATTACTTCTTGGGATTCCCAGTGCAGTGCTAAATGTATCATAATTTATTTCCATGTTCGGACGTTCGTCCTGGTAAACTGAAACTGGTGTACACTTGGATATTTTACGTGTCTTTATGCCTAGTCGAGTCTCGACCGAACATGCAAGCTTTGTGTGGCTAACAGTGGTCTCAAGTTCACATCACGAACAACAACTCGTCATCTCATTTAACGAGTGTGATAAGACTTCTTAAGTGTCACCTAGTGTAACGACGTTTAATTTAAAAGTATTAACAACTGTCTCATCTGTAATAAAATAATTTCTAAATTTTTTTGTATGACGGTATTTGTTTACATCTGGAATGACTGTCATAAAGAGCACTATTCTTTAGTGGTCTCTTGTGGTATTCATTGTACATTGTCAAACGATTGTACTGCGGTGGATTTAGAGAACCTGCGGTGCAGCTCTGCTCTGTTGGTTGCATACAGTCAGGTGCAGCCTACAAACTGGAATTCAGTTGTGGATGGCTTTCTGTGCTGTCGAGTGTACTTTAACGTTGACAGTAATGTTGACAGATGATATCATTTCGATTACTTGTGGTCTATGGCATCGAATCAGGAATTTCTTTGTTGGTAGTGTACAGATCTGGACAACCAAACATTGCTGCAGGTTCCTCATGCAACGTGCTGTTTGTCCCGGCAATCTAAAGCTCTTGTATTTGCACGTTTCACTTGTTGGCAAACTTCTCACAACTTTCCCATGGAGTTTTTCACCGATTCAGCCTCAGTTCCAAGTTTCAGTTTTATAACTTCGAAAGGAGAAGGTATTTTTCTCCCATATAGGACCCCACACGGAGAAAAACGAAGGGCCATGTCTACTTTGGAATTTTATGCAGCGGTCACGTAACTTAAGCACACATACCGGTTGTCATGATTACTGTTAACATAACAGCTCAGCATCTCTGAAATCGTGTGATGAACTCACACGATTCTCCCATTGGATTGATGCTGATAGGGGCGTGTCCACAACTCACATTTGCAGATCAGTCGATACAGTTGCTTCAACAGATCTGACTTCCGGTTAGACAAAATGATAAAACGAAAAACACTTTATAGTTCACTTCACTTTCGCTGATCATGCTGTGAAACTTCAGCATCGTGCATGACATCTTAATTTATTACTTCTTTGCTACTAGCTCTATTGTGAACACATTTTGAGACAATATTCACATATATCACCGAGTGTACTTGCAAAATTGTATGATTGTACGATACCTGGCTAAAGGGATATGACGCCATATGCATTGCATTGTTTGAAAAACTGGCTTTTGCTTAAAACGGAGCCTACACTCACACAGAGACTATGGTCACTCAGTGTTTGATAATAAGGGCAGTAAACGACTTCCCCGAAACGTCAAACGTAAGTTCAAATCGTTTCAAAAGTTCATGTCGCTCACATGCCTGACGTCAAATATTTAACACGTTAATTCGTCTGTAAAGCAATCAGTCGTTTGAAGCTGTTCTTTACATCGGAGAACGAATCTTTGAAGTACCGGGACTAGGAGCTGTACAAGTAGAAACGATTTTGCGAGCTTTATCAGGAAATACGCATGGCTAGTATACACACTCACTACTCGTCTGAGAACACTTTTTGAATGAACTCACTGAGGATCTTGTCGTGAAAGTGAAAAAATTATTTCGAACCGTATTGAGCCTGTACTACCTAAGTGGAGAAAAATGTCAGTTACTGCAGATGAATAGGAAAAACAATCGCATAATGTTCAAATGTAGCATTGGTGGTGTGCTGCTTGACACAACGCCGTCGATTAAATATCTAAGCGCAACGTTGCGATATGAAATGGAAAGAGCATGTAAGGATTACAGTAGGGAAGGCCACTGGTCGATTTCGGTTTGTTGGGGGAATTTCAGGAAAGTGTGGTTCATTTGTAAAGGAGATCGCATACGGGACACCAATACGATCAGTACTGCTCGAGTGTTTGATGTCCACACCAAGTCGGTTTAAAGGACGACATCGAAGCAATTCAGAGACGGGCTGCTGGATTTATTACTGGTAGGTTCGAACAACAAGTATTAAAGAGATGGTTCGTGAGCTCAAATGGGAACTCCTGGAGGGAACGCGACGTTGTTTACGAGAAACGCTATTGAAAACATTTAGAGAGCCCCGATTCTAATGCCGCCAATCTAAATGTACATAAGGTCACGAAGAAAAGATAATTTATGTCTCCTGCGGAGGCATATAGACCAGACCTGATCAGGAGGCGGCGAGGCGAGCGTGTGTGTGTGTGTGTGTGTGTATTGGGGCTTATGGGCGCTCAAACGAGGCGAGCACTTACGGTCATGCTCGCTCGCCGCCTCAGCGCTGAGCGCTCGCGGTAAAACGTGGCTGTCAGACATCATTACGTAGTCCAAGGTAAGTGCAAACAATGCGCTGTCTTCAGAGGAATGACAGTATGTTAAGTACGCTGCAGTTTTAAACGCAAGCGTATGTACTTAATGGCTCAGTGCTTAAGGCGGACAGCAGCTCTTTTAAAATCGGTAAAAAGCAGCATTATGGTCCGGTTACGAACTTCAAAGTGAAGGTAAAACACTTCATTATGAACTTATAGCACGTGAGTGCAGGATGCCTAGCTACAGCTAGAACATACAGAGATGCAATGTGACAGCCACCTGCGTGATAAATTTCATAATACACTGAAGGGCCAAAGAAACTGCCTGATATCGAGTATGCCCCCAGCGAGCACGCAGAAGTGCCGAAAAACGACGTGGCATGGACTCGACTACTGTCTGAAGTAGTGCTGGAGGGAATTATCACCACGAATCCTGCAGGGCTGTCCATGAATCGGTAAGATTTACAAGGGGATGGACATCGCTTCTGATCAGCATGTTGCAAGGCGTCCCAGATATGCTCAATAATGTTCATGTCTGGGGACCAACGGAAATGTTTAAACTCAAAAGAGTGTTCCTGGAGCCAGTCTGTAGCGTTTCTGGAGGTGCGGGGTGTCCCATTGTCCTGCTGGAATTGCCCAAGTCCGTCGGATCGCACTATGGCCATGAATGGATGCAGGTGATCAGGAAGAATGCTTACGTACGTGTCACCTGTCACAGTTATATGTAGACGTATCAGGGGTGCCATATCCCTCCAACTGCACACTTCCCACAGAATTACAGATCCTCCACCAGCTTGAACAGTCCCCTGCTGACGTGTAGGGTCCATGGTTACATGAGGTTGTCTCCACACCCGTACACGTCCATCCGCTCAATGCAATTTGAAACGAGACTCGGCCGACCAGGCAATAAGTTTCCAGTCATCAACAGCCCAACGTCGGTGTTGACCGGCCCAGGCTAGGCGTAAAGCTTTGTGTCTTGCAGTCATCAAGGGTACACGAGTGAGCCTTCGGCTCCGAAAGGCCATATCGATGAAGTTCCGCTGAATGGTTCGCAAGCTGACACTTGCTGATGGCCCAGCATTGAAATCTGCAGCAATTTGTGGAAGGGTTGCACTTCTCCCATGTTGAACGATTCTCCTCAGTCGTCGTTGGTCCCATTCTTTCAGGATCTTTTTCCAGCCGTAGCGATGTCGGAGATTTGATCTTTCACCGGATTCCTGATACTCACGGTACACACGTGAAATGGTCGTACTGGAAAATCCCCACTTCATCGCTATCTCGGAGACGCTATGTCCCATCGCTCGTGCGCCGACTGTAACACCAAGTTCAATCTCACTTAAATCTTGATAACCTGCAATTGTAACAGCAGTAACAGATCTAAAAACTGCATCAGACACGTGTTGTCTTATATAGGCATTGCCGACCGCAGCGCCGTATTCTGCCTGTTTATATATATCTGTTTTGAATACGCATGCTTATACTAGTTTCGTTGGATCTTCAGGATATATAATAAGTCTTGTAGACTTATATAATAATTTTCTATAACATGAATTTCCTCTATTTTACAGATCTTTAGCTACTATTATGACGATGTTTGGAGCTACAAATTTGTGCGAGTAACTTTTTTTCCGCAGTGAAGAGAATGTAGTTCACCCATGCAAGCTCACTGATAGGCTTCAATTTAAAAGTTGGTTTTCGAATTAGCAGTGCTCAGAATGTGATAAGTAAAAAAACAAATAAACACTTAAATAATTACTATTAAAAACAGTCTTGATCACGATTTATTTAACAAGGTGACCGGTTTCAACCACTACTGTGGTCATCTTCAGACCATTGAGTAGGAACCTCTTTCTGTTGAAGAATCACTACTCACAGAAAGAGGTTCCTACTCAATGGTCTGAAGATGACCACAGTAGTGGTTGAAACCGGTCACCTTGTTAAATAAATCGTGATCAAGACTGTTTTTAATAGTAATTATTTATAAGACATTGATCACTGCTGTGCCCATAATGTATTCAAAAGTAAAATAAACACTATTCATCGATATGCAGTGTTTCTGTGTTTATTGCACGAATAAAATAGTTACTAAACGTAAGTTAACGTCATTTAAACTTCGCCCGAAAACGACATCTGTCATAACGCTGCATCCGTCGTATCATAAATATCATGCTTCGTATTTAGCTGCCCCACGGTCTCCTTCTCAGCAATCAAAAGAAATGTAAGTTTCATGCCATTGTCATTTTTATCGATGCAACAGTTGTAAGAAATAAATTCGCCACGAAAGGTATTAATTGGCTACCGTGAAGTGATTCATCCCCGTAGAACTATTAGCAACCGTAGAATAGACTCGGTAAAAGCAGTTTCTCATGCCGAGCTGCCTAGATCCGATTGATCGCCCCCCCCCCCCTCCTCATCCCTTTTGATTACTCGCCGGACCGATGACCAAGCAGTGTGGTCCCATCCCCCTCCCTGCCCGCTTTAAACCAACAAACCATTACTCGCCCTGAGCCGGCCAGTTGCTTACGTCTGAGGCGTGAGCGCGACCCAGCTGGGACAAGTAGATCGATAAACAGGCCTGATATAGGCTCAGTTTGCGGGTGAAACAGGAAAGAAAATGATTAACAATATGTCCCCCCCCCACCCTCCACCACGCACCATATGATGGGTTGCGGAGAACCTATACAGATGTACAGTAGATTTCGGATATCTTGTATGGCTTGCTCATTGAATAATACAGCGTAAGCATGTTTACACAAACAATCAATTGTTGGTGGTTATTTGGGAAGAGGAACAGCTTTATTTCTCCGCGTAGAAGCATTAAGTTGGTCTTTTTTTTTGCGCGGTCCAGTAGCTCGTTGTTTCTGGTGCAGGGAACGGATAATAGTAGGTAGCCTAAGTGAGAAACTACAGAACAGCCTCTGATACCGGTCCACCGTAAATGAAACAGTACTGCCAAAGTCCTAAAAGTCCACATTCAGTTCCGGCGCTAAACTAAGTCTATAAAACCGACGTAAGAAAATCGTAACACAAGTCTACCACCAGCCTATTTATCAACAACTCGGAAAGTCACATCGACCCTGAGGTCATCAGCCACGCAGTTCGGAGATCCTGTCGGTGAACTCTCCCCAGTGCCGGGGTGAGAAATGGCGAGCCGCGCGGCAGGGGAGGCCGTGGTTGCAGAGCACGTGAGTCGTACTCTGCTCGCAACAGGTACCGCGTCTCTGAGGGCGAACTTCTTTGCTTTTATATTCCGCCCGCGGCCCGCTGGTTGGCCGAGAGACGATTCGCTGCCGCTCCGTGGCCATAGCTCGCTCTTCCCTTGCGACCGCTAGTGTGTGTGTGTGTGGGAGGCGGAGAGAAGGTGCCGTGAAACCTGTGCCGTGTATGCTCCTCACGCTGCGGAACTGTTTTGGCCGAAGCCTTGGCCGCTGTCACATTATTCCCGTCCAGCGTCGTAATCTTTTGACTGCTCCTCCTCGAGACAAAGAGGAGTTTCTCTCCCGCCCCGAAAGCGTAGAAATAAAAGGCTCGTTTCGGCCTACCTCGCAATAGCAGATCGTTGCCCGCATGGCCTGCTATAGAAGGCCGCACGCGTATTTACACTGGCCCTAGCTCGAAATAAATTAGGCCGGAAAACGGATCTGTGTACTTGGCCCATATGAAAGTTCGTTGTGTTCTTCCTTTTTTTGCGTTGATAATTTAGAGCTTGAAATAAGCACCACATAGCAAGCAATTAACATTTCGTTAACTTCCAACCTGCCATATCACACATCTACCAGCTGCAACTCACAGGGTATCCATATAGTCCCATTAACATTTCAAAAAATCATAACTTGGAAATTATTAGAGAAAGAGTGTTTTGTTCTAAAACGTTTATCAACTCTCATAGTTTTGTTTCTGTAATGTCAGATTTCAATGATTTTTATTGTGATTCTAAAAAAATCTGATAGCTCGCAAGAAATAGTCACTAGATATTAATGGAATTCCTTTATTTTCTTAACGCGTTTTGGGGCGTATCCCACCATCAGATGACCTGCTGAATTAATAACACATTTCCATATTATAAATGTGAACACATACAGAATCGTATTAATAGAGGCGCAATGATTTGTAACCAAAATTCATAATTTTTTTTAGAGCAATAGGTACCACAATGTAATATGAATACAATGCTGTAACAAATAAAAGTCTTTCGATTTATAAGACATTAAGTCACTGTGTTCAAATAAGGAAAGGAATACTGAAATGACATGTAGAAAGCTAGCCGACGAATGAATATAGCGGCCCTCAACAGCACGTGAGTAACTTTACTTCCACTGGATTGAGTGTGACTGGTGGCCCTGCAGGCCACCATTTCAAGTTAGTAAACCGTTACTTTCTAACAAGAATTTATTTTAAACCATCAAGGGAATGGTCCAATAAAACATTTCGAAACCTACCCTGAAATTTTTTACACAGGAAAAAGATAACGAAAGAAATGCATTGCCAAAATTAGCTGCTAAGAGGTACTACAAGTATTTTGCAAAAAATGTTAAAGGTACACATTTTTTCCGCGCGAAGAACAGCTTATAACAACGGTTTGAACAGACCTGTCCGCCTAGCCCGCCACTCGGCGATTCACTCACGTAGCGCCGCGCAGCGGAATTATCCGGAGTTCACACACACCTATTTTAACCAACTAACGCGTGGTTTATAATGGAGAGAATGGAAGCGAACACGTGCGAATGAGCATTTCCAGAAAATTCACTACCATTCGCTTGTATATGGGTAGAATCGTTTGTACTATAGGGAACGGAAGATAACACGAGACAGCGAACATTGCCTAGGAACGCTGTGTTATTAGTTTTTAGATTTTGGAGCTAATATTCGGCATGTAGGATACATCTTGCTATTCAATGAGGATTATTTTGCATGACGAGCGCACTGTTCTTGACGGAGTATGCAAAAGGGCGCGGGGAGGGAAGAGTTTAAGAGTCTCAGTTTGTATGGAAGTGTGACATGCGTGGAGATCGTGCCCTTTACATGGAATGGCATCTCCATCTCTCCTTAGCACTACTCCAAAATTTTCCATATATGTCGGCTGCCATTTGTCCCTGGCTTCTCATTACCATTGAGGGGAAATTTAATAACAGAACACCAATTACTGACATCATCTGAAGAGGTGACACAGCTAGCGTTTCCAATACGAGAGTAATGTCTAATGGTCATATTCTTTTTTTTCTCTCTCTCTCTCTCTAAAACAAAAATGGTCTAGTGGCGGCCGAGCGGTTCTAGGCGACACAGTCTGGAACCGCGCGACCGTTACGGTCGCAGGTTCGAATCCTGCCTCGGGCATGGACGTGTTTGATGTCCTTAGGTTAGTTAGGTGTAAGTAGTTCTAAGTTCTAGGCGACAGATGACCGCAGAAGTTAAGTCGCATAGTGCTCAGAGCCATTTTTTGGTCTAGTGGCATCGTCATTCAGCCGTGACACGGCTCGCACGCGCGGCGCGCTGAGCAGCGCTCCACACGTGTTCGTTTACTCGCTGCGCGAGGTACTGCGTTCGCTGTTGCGATTTAGAGCTCTCACTAGATATAAGAGTTCTCTTACCGCAAGGCGCCAGTGAAATTCACTTTCGACGATTCCTACGCGCGTCCAAAGGCTTATGAAATCGAAAGATTTTTGAGAGACGACATACATGTCGATCCCCACGAGCTGATAGGCATACATCTGTCTATCGCTTCCAGTGCAGTCTACCTCAAAATGAACGAAGAGGCATGTGACAGCCTAGTCCGTCGTTCCACCAACGGCTACCGCTTTCGCCACACCGACGGTGGCAGCACGGTAACCGTGTACAACGCGACTATGGAAGTGAAACTTCATTATTTAAATGGCTGTGTCTGTACTTAAATTGCTTAGTGACTGAGACCCACAATATCCTAGCCCAACGCAATCTAACTGATCAAAAAGAAAAAAATGATAACCTGGCTTCAAATAATTAATCCAAAAGACTGGCCCTGACTAAAAATAAATCCTAACAATAACCTATACATTTCATTAAGTACTTACCGCACAAAAATCTTCATTACGCGAACTACTGCAATACAGCGAGCGTCAATACTGCCAGCTAAATAAAAGATTCTAACTACTAAAGCCACTGACTACTAATAGGCATGTGGTTAGCATAGGAAATATCTTGTTGCAAACCAAATGATGTATTTTTTACCTTAATAATGTGCTATCCAGTTCAAACACGAATATAAATCGTCATTGACATCTAGTACAAAGGTATAGTATTAGTATAGTGTAATCATGAATAATATTCAATCTCTAAGTCGAACATGTACACGCTAACACTTCAGACCTCTGCCCTCCATCAATGCTAACTCCTCACATGTAACATCCATCACTGCTGGCTGCTCACGTCCAACTGCCTGACAGTACTTCCATCACAGTTGGCGACTAACTTCCAACTGCCGAATACTACTGGCGATTAACTTACAACAACGAGTCAAACCAGCCACAGAGTCTCTTACAAAGAAAGCGCAGTCAGAGATCCAATGCAAAGCGCTACACAGCGCTGCCAACACAGAAGCAGCCCACTTGCAAAGCCCCCCTGCTCCCCACAAAAGAATTTTACTAATTATTTTCGGCAGAGGCCAGGATCAACTAGTTAAAATTTTTCATATTGACAATATCAAATAGATCAAATGCACACAGTTATTAATGCACTGTTGTTCAAAAGCAAGTATTGTCCTCACAGTCTCTAAAGACAGCCCTAATCATATATCTGTGTAGGACTCTATGACAATTTTGCGTACAAAGTCTGAGCAATAAATGAAACATGCACGCGTAAGAAACGGACCTGTATGCAGTCTTGAAGGAGTAGTGTTGTCCTCCCAACGGAGACGCAGAGCTGACTCTTGACATGAATATTGGTAATGGGCCACAACAGAGCAAACCCACAGCAGAGTCAGGCGAACTGTTGAAGAATATTGGTAGAATTAGTAGGTCACCGCAGAGCAGACCCACAGTATTTCTTGTAGAGATTATGGTAGTAGTGGGCCACCGGGGGTGCAGACCCACTGTAGTCCTGGTAGAGATTATGGTAGTCGTGGGCCACCAAGGGTGCAGGCCCACTGCAGTCCTTGTAGAGATGGCCAGCAGCCATCCATTGCGACTGTGCAGGTGCACAATGACAATTGAAGAGTCTTGCGGATAATACAGCAAGTCCATAAACCACCACTTGTGCACTCACTATTTTTTTTGCAACGTCCTTAGAACAAGTAATGCTGTTAACCAGTCCCTTGCTGAATTATCAACACACGTACAAACGCTAACATAGTCATTTAGCCTCTGAGATTTTACACATATAGCATGACCAACAGAAATGTGTGCAGTAAAATGAATCCCTACTATTTACTTGATTTGAAGAACCGGTGCCTATAAAATTTACAATTTTACAGCACATGAATACATTTACAAAGGTACAGCAAAAAACATCATTAAATAACATGATAATACAGGTAACATTTATAGTACTACAGGCTTTACAAAGGAATAGAAATAAGCATATACATGAGTGTTCGAGGAATTGTGACATAAGTAAATAAATGAAAAATGAGAATATCCATTGAAATATTAACTTGACACATGAGCATTAAAAGAAAACAGAACAGAATAAATAGTGTCTAAACATCTTTCCAAAGTAATGAATATTTTAGATTTGAGGATAACAGTATTCCTCATCATAGAAAATGCAGAGAAAGATTCAATTAATCTAATCAGGTAAATACACAGAGACAGGAAAAACACAGATACACAAGGGTAAATATAAACACATGGCGGAATAACACAAAAGGAAGTGACAGGGTTTCATTTCAGTCTAACATTTGGTACTGCAGTACTTGTGATACTTCATTTCCAATCAAAACTTCGTTTTCCCACAGATCTTTTCTTCTCATTCAACGTTTGTTCCCACAAAGAAAAATCCTATCTAAGCATGCTTTCTGTATTTACTTTCACGTATTTCTTACCTCGTCATTTATTTTCCATTATCTTACCTCATCATTTGTTTCCAAGAAAATCCTACCTAAACCTGTTGTCCCTAAACCCTACTTATCAGTTCATTTCCTCTTTCAAAATAACTATTCCTCAATATACAATACTCTTTGGCCAAACTTCTTTTTTTTTTGTAGCTTCTCAGTACATTTCTTCCCAATCAATTCATCACAATTCATTTTCTTATATAGCATACACCCCCCCCCCCTTAGATTAACTTAAATCTACTGAGATCAGATACATAAACTAGAGAACGAGGCAATGCAGCAGCAGAAAATAGTTAACACAAACAGCAATGACAAAAAAATGCGAATTGCCAAAGCAAGCAGCAGTATATCTAAATTAGCAAAGCAAATGCAATATTCGAACTAATATAAGGCAATATGCAGCCAGAAAGAAAAATAAATCAGTGGTAAAACTGGCTTATAAGATTAGTAGAAAGTAAAATTCAGTAAGACAATGCCTGGCAAATAGCAGCAGCAAATGCAATAACTTATACCTAAAAATGACAAAGCACAAGCAGAAGAAATATTACAGTAAAGATGGCAATGCAGATAAGGGAATGTCTATTTACATCTTAATGCCGATGTTACATCTTAACACTAAAGTGATGCACCTCAACAACCTATTCTACCAAAAAATTACCAAGTCCTTGAAATGAAATTATGTATACAGTTCCTGTGTACGACAACCCCGTAACAACGTCGAACAACAACACCCAACCATCCGCTGGACCAGGGTGTGGCGAGCCGTGTACACCTCATACCTGTCCACGTAGACTCGTTCCTTGTGGTATGTGGGCCGGCCGAAGTGGCCGTGCGGTTAAAGGCGCTGCAGTCTGGAACCGCAAGACCGCTACGGTCGCAGGTTCGAATCCTGCCTCGGGCATGGATGTTTGTGATGTCCTTAGGTTAGTTAGGTTTAACTAGTTCTAAGTTCTAGGGGACTAATGACCTCAGCAGTTGAGTCCCATAGTGCTCAGAGCCATTTGAACCATTTTGTGGTATGTGGTGGTGAACGGCAAATTAGCCACATGCTAACGCCTCCGTTCCATCAATCTCACTGACGACCCTTCGTGCCCGCACTGTGCAGTCGTTGATTCGGATCGTTGATTCGGACGAGCACCGCTTGACATATGCTGTGACGGGCAGCTGCTGGGATCTTGTACAACGTATGCTGTCGCTCCTGCTGTGACGACAGCCAGAGTGCATCATACAGGACGAAGTCCCGCATCCAGATAACGTTTACTTTCCCACTACCAGAACGAACGCTGTCAACTGGCTGAAGGGCATGGTGCTGTATTACATTTTGCAAGCCGCGCCCGAAAGCGCTCTGGACTTGTGGGTCCGCGTGACAACGATTCATGAGGCGTTCCGCCACCATTCATTGTACGGAACACGACTATCGAATTATTTAGGCGCATTATTCGAGGATCCTCCTGCCCATTGGGGCGTTCTGAGTGCTAGAAAGCACACTTGAAAAGGATTCACAGCACACGATTGACCCTCTGAGAAAACGGTTTAGAGGTAGTCCCCCTTACATTCATTACGCGAAGACGACTCGGAAGCTTATGGTGACGATTGTAGGATCCAGTTAAAAATAACAAAAAAAAATCAAAAATATAAAAATAAATAAATGCATGAAAATAAGAATATACGTTCCTGGGCTGTGGGAGGGCGGGAGTGGGACATTGAGGCCAGGCCTCGGAAAACGACCCCTGCCCTCTTTACCCCAGACCCTTCTCTTAGGTCATTCAGAAAAAGAGAAGGGTAGAGTCTTTAAAAATTTTTTAAAAAGAGGCAAAGTGCGCGCTTCGTGATCCAGAGAGCTCGGGATCAAATCCCGTTCAGACCAAAAGTTTTTCACTATGATTTTTAACCGAGCAGTCACTTCTCACAGATCTACATCTACATTTATACTCCGCAAGCCACCCAACGGTGTGTGGCGGAGGGCACTTTACGTGCCACTGTCATTACCTCCCTTTCCTGTTCCAGTCGCGTATGGTTCGCGGGAAGAACGACTGCCGGAAAGCCTCCGTGCGCTCTCGAACCTCTCTAATTTTACATTCGTGATCTCCTCGGGAGGTATAAGTAGGGGGAAGCAATATACTCGATACCTCATCCAGAAACGCACCCTCTCGAAACCTGGATAGCAAGCTACACCGCGATGCAGAGCGCCTCTCTTGTAGAGTCTGCCACTTGAGTTTGCTAAACATCTCCGTAACGCTATCACGGTTACCAAATAACCCTGTGACGAAACGCGCCGCTCTTCTTTGGATCTTCTCTACCTCCTCTGTCCACCAGACCTGGTACGGATCCTACACTGATGAGCAATACTCAAGTATAGGTCGAACGAGTGTTTTTGTAAGCCACCTCCTTTGTTGACTGACTACATTTTCTAAGGATCTCCCAATGAATCTCAACCTGGCACCCGCCTTACCAACAATTAATTTTATATGATCATTCCACTTCAAATCATTCCGTACGCATACTCCCAGATATTTTACAGAAGTAACTGCTATCATTGTTTGTTCCGCTATCATATAATCATACAATAAAGGATCCTTCTTTCTATGTATTCGTAATACATTACATTTGTCTATGTTAAGGGTCAGTTGCCACTCCCTGCACCAAGTGCCTATTCGCTACACATCTTCCTGCATTTCGCTGCAATTTTATAATGTTGCAACTTCTCTGTATACTACAGCATCATTCGCGAAAAGCTGCACGGAGTTTCCGACACTGTCTGCTAGCTCATTTATATACATTGTGAAAAGCAATGGTCCCATAACACTCCGCTGTGACACGCCAGACGTTACTTTAACGTCTGTAGACGTCTCTCCATTGAGAACAACATGCTGCGTTCTGTTTGCTAAAAACTCTTCAATATAGTCACGCAGATGGTCTCTTATTCCATAGGCTCTTACTTTGTTTATCACGCGGCAATGCGGAACTGCATCGAACGCCTTCCGGAAATCAAGGAAAATGGCATCTACCTGGGAGGAGTAGCCACGAAAGACATGTGGTTCGGATTCCACGTTAAACTTCCGGTCTCCATTTTCTGGTTAGGTGACTGGGGAAGGTTACGGAACCGTAACTAGTTACAGTGGCGTCGAGTTAAAAAGACCTGCAAGAGGCCTGCTGGGTACACCAGACAGAATTGTCTTTTGCTCGAGCTTGTTAGCTTGTTTGCTCCGGTGAAAAGCTAGCTTAAACCATACAAGCATTTGTTTGAATAACTTCATATCGATAGTTCAATTCTTGCACATGTAATTCTGATAAAAGTGGCTAGCAGGGAAAATAAAATCACAGTGTTTGATGTCATAGACGACTTCCAACGATGAGGTAATTTGTTCACATGAAATGTGTCTTACAGTACTACATTTTATAACAATTCCTGTAGGCCATTCCTTATAATAATGTTTAAATGTTGTACATTTGACTATGAGTGAAACAGTTCATTGTTTATTCCCTGTAGTCGTCACAAAAATGCGAAGTGTCTGTTGAATGACAAAAACAAACATTTTTCTAATAGTAGGCACATCGGACAAAGGGGAAATTGATGCAATCAGGCACTTCGCAGTAACAACTAGTTTTATTTAGACTGAATTGGGATAGAGTCAGAAATGGTGCCAGCTATTGTTCTGCATATTGCGCTGAATACCAAGCGTACTAGATCACACTCGTAAAGCGTGGCAAATAAAACTGTTAATGCACGAACTACTGGAGCTTAAGAATACTGTTCCTCCGCTAAACCTGAAATGAGAGAGAGGTATCGGAAATTACGTTGTCTGATAATTTCCTGAAAAATGCTTTCCTCTGTCGAAAAAATTCTTTCTCGTGAGGTTGAATCACACTAGTAGTTCCAGGCGGAAACCATATTAAATCTACAGATTTTTCGTCGTCCTCCACAAAAACAAAGGCGTCGTTATGTTCAGACCATGAACTCAACAAAAGCAATGAATTAGTTTCTGCAGCTGGTAGGAATACGTTTCGAACGAACTGTTAAAAATTATTCTTTCCCATTTTTCCAGATTTTGATACGTCGATTACGAGATTGCAACTAAACAGTCCATTTTTAATTTTTGGTCCTAATTTCCCTTGCGGTTCATGAAGACAGATGTACAGCTGCGGAAACAGTAAACCACTCTTCCTTATCACTGGTATTATCGTATGTGAATGTGTCCTTGCATTCATTGAATGGGCAACCGACTATTTTTTTTTTTTTTTTAACCCCGAAATGATACAGTGCCGTTTGCACGCAGTTCTTTCAGAAACCTGAGTGACCAGCGTTATAAACAGCAGTTGCGGGGATAACAGCAAGCTTCGTCTCCACATCAGCTGTGAATTTCCCTATAGAACTGTCTATCAGTTGCAGCTGCTCTACACGTTTACGTGACGTAGACGGTAATTTTACGACTTCCTATTCTGTACGACTTCTTGAACCTGCGTAGCCAGGTCGACCAAGCCTGGAAATTAGCAATGTTCATGTCAGATGCAATTCGGAGGGCCCAGTCTCGTAGATCTCCATGGGTAACGGTGCATAACCTCTTACGAGTAGTTCTGGGCCGGCCTTGTGGTCGAGCGGTTCTAGGCGCTTCAGTCTGGAACCGCGCGACCGCTACGGTCGCAGGTTCGAATCCTGTCTCGTCCATGGATGTGTGTGATGTCCTTAGGTTAGTTAGGTTTAGGTAGTTCTAAGTTCTAGGGGACTGATGACCTCAGATGTTAAGTTCCATAGTGCTCTGAGCCATTTGAACCATTTGAGCAGTTCTGAATCTTTCGAACAGTTTTTCATTTTTGGGTTTCTGTTTGGCTCATATTTCCTACTTCATGTAATTAATTCTTCCATTTGTACAGTTCACGCTCAGATTCTACGAAACGAAAACGCATT
The DNA here is from genome assembly GCF_023898315.1 of Schistocerca nitens. NCBI lineage: Eukaryota > Metazoa > Arthropoda > Insecta > Orthoptera > Acrididae > Schistocerca > Schistocerca nitens. The sequence continues at coordinate 511,377,527 of NC_064615.1, forward strand.
TGCGTAACTTTAAGCCATTTTTCCCTCCTTCGTGTAGCCAATATTTCACTGCCTTTTCTTTGTCGCTGAAAGCTGTTGCAGTACGTGCTTTTTTAGGCTTGGAAGGTATTCTTCGTCAGAACTGTGACTGGTACAACTGTTTTCCGAACTACAATTAGTGGAATCGTCACAGTTATTTCCTATTTCTTCTAACGTATCCAAAATTTCAAATGAAATGTCGACATCATTCGAATGAATGTAAAGGAAATCAACTAACAAATGACACGTATGTACGTCCTCAGGAGAAGCAGGTGATTTCGGCTGGAAATCACGTTCTTCATGTTCCATCACTGCTAAATTGAGAACGTTAATTGGATTCCACATTACTGTTAAACTGGATGAAAAGAAAAGATACTATTGGCAGATATGCCTTACGAAAGTACAATAAATATTAATTCAGCTTTATCTTTATTGTCAGTACTTAGTTATACTGCGAAAAGCAAATGATAATTTGCGATAGATGTTACTTGAGTGGCTAATTCGAGAGAATAGTAACTGTTTACTGTAGTGTCAGAGAATCTATCAACGAACGGTAACCTAAGATGTCGTTTAAAAGTTCCTATCGGGTTGCGTCGTGTTTCCTATTTAAAAATGTACCGCCGACCTCGGCAGTGTGTGTGTGTGTGTGTGTGTGTGTGTGTGTGTGTGTGTGCCTAGTTGCGCATGCGCAGTTGCTACAGCGCCATTTGGGGTGTACATTTTTTTTAAATACTTGCACTGGTTCTTAGCAGCTAAAATTGTGACAGTGCATTTCTTTCGTCGTGTTCTTCCGGTGTAAAGAATTTCGGGATGGGTTTCGACATGTCTTATTGGACCATTCCCTTGTAAGAACAGATATTCGTCTAAGTTTAAAGTTGTGTGTATTTTATGCCAACGTATAGGCACAGTAAACGTATTTATGACAAATAGCAAAAGACAAAAAAGTAAAATAAAAAGATTAAATCTACAAATAAAATCGTATTTACAAAGTAACTTGTTTTATTTGAGACTATGTGTGCAGTACACACCAAACAGAGGGAATTACATTTGTACTGGTGAGAAATATAAACGGGAAATTAAGTCAGCAGCTCAACAAAAATGCTGAAAAACCATTGTCTATTACTTGTGACTTGTTCATTGATTATACTGTATGTTTGGTATGACGATCAGCATAAATTTCAAGATCTTATAAAATGTGCAGATTTCTGCCTTTGGGTTCCACATTGAGGATGATAAAACTACTCTCAGTAGGACGTAACTGGTGGCCAAGTCCCTCAAATGACAGCTCAGATCACTGCCATTACTTGCATAATTGTTCTCCCTGAGTTTTGTTTTAAAATCCCTTCCCGTGTGCTCTATGTAAATACTGTCAGAGGACCTGCATCTAATCCTATACAGGGTGGTCCATTGATCGTGACCGGGCCAAATGTCTCACGAAATAAGCGTCAAACGAAAAAACTACAAAGAACAAAACTTCTCTAGCTTGAAGGGGGAAACCAGATGGCACTATGGTTGGCCCGCTAGATGGCACTGCCATAGGTCAAACGGATATCAACTGCGTTTTTTTAAATAGGAACCCCCATTTTTTATTAAATATTCGTGTAGTACGTAAAGAAATATGAATGTTTCAATTGAACCACTTTTTTCGCTTTGTGATAAATGGCGCTGTAATAGTCACAAACGTATAAATATATGGTATCACGTAACATTCCGCCAGTGCGGACGGTATTTGCTTCCTGATACATTACCCGTGTTAAAATGGACCGTTTACCATTTGCGGAAAAGGTCGATATCGTGTTGACGTATGGCTATTGTGATCAAAATGCCCAACGGGAATGTGCTATGTATGCTGTTCGGTATCTTGGACGACATCATCCAAGTGTCCGGATCGTTCGCCGGATAGTTACGTCATTTAAGGAAACAGGAAGCGTTCAGCCACATGTGAAACGTCAACCACGACCTGCAAACAAATGATGATGCCCAAGTAGGTGTATTAGCTGCTGTCGCGGATAATCCGCACATCACTAGCAGACAAATTGCGCGAGAATCGAGAATCTCAAAATCGACTGTGTTGAGAACATCGATTGCGCCCGTACCATATTTCTATGCACCAGGAATTGCATGGCGCCGACTTTGAACGTCGTGTACAGTTCTGCCACTGGGCACAAGAGAAATTACGGGACGATGACAGATTTTTTGCACACACTCTATTTAGCGACGAAGCGTCATTCACCTTGGCGGGTTAATGTATGGTGCGGCATTATGGGAGGAAGGATAATTGGCCCCCATTTTATCGATGGCAATCTAAATGGTGCAATGTATATTTCATGACAGGTGAATTGGTCGTCGAAGCACGCACGCTCACCGGATCTGACGTCCCCGGATTTCTTTCTGTGAGGAACGTTGAAGGATATTTGCTATCGTGATCCACCGACAACGCCTGACAACATGCTTCAGCGCATTGTCAATGCATGTGCGAACATTACGGAAGGCTAACTACTCGCTGTTGAGAGGAATGTCGTTACACGTATTGCCAAATGCATTGAGGTTGATGGACATCATTTTGAGCATTTATTGCATTAATGTGGTATTTACAGGTAATCACGCTGTAACAGCATGCGTTCTCAGAAATGATAAGTTCACAAAGGTACATCTATCACATTGGAACAACCGAAATAAAACGTTCAAACGTACCTACGTTCTGTATTTTAATTTAAAAAACCTACCTGTTACCAACTGCTCGTCTAAAATTGTGAGCCGTATGTTTGTGACTATTACAGCGCCATCTATCATAAAGCGAAAAGAGTGGTCCAACTAAAACATTCATATTTCTTTACATACTACACGAATATGTAATAAAAATGGGGGTTCCTATTTTTAAAAAAAACGCAGTTGATATCCGTTTGACCTATGGCAGCGCCATCTAGCGTGCCAACCATAGCGCCATCTGGTTTCCCCCTTAAAGCTAGACAAGTTTCGTTCTTTGTAGTTTTTTCGTTTGACGCTTATTTCGTGAGATATTTGGCCCGGTCGCGATCAGTGGACCACCCTGTATATTTATCTAACTTCTCATCCAAACTATGGCGGAGAAAGAAAGTAATGGTCTACTATACTCAGTGATCTCTGTACTAATTGGATGGCGAACTTCGGCTGTTACAGTGTGGCTTCGTCTGTTAGCGCCGCCATATTGCAGTTAGGCAAGAAACTGGATGTGATATTTCAGTTAGAAAGGCGGCACTCGTTTTCGTTCGAAAGTATCTACATTCTTGACTATAATAAAACTAACTACATTAATATTAAAGTAACGAACTACCAATTTCGTTTTACGCTCATGAACACTAAAGTCTATTGTAATATCGTAAATATAAGTACCTAAAAGTGAAACAATATTTTTCCCAGGCGTAAGGAACAGTTTCATTCACATATGTAATGCACTTATCAGTGGCGACGTCATCTTTGGCGTTGGAAAAATACGTAATGGGGTGAATTTGGATATCCACAACAATATGCTAATTATTTTCAGGCACCGTATGAAACAACCAAAATTAGGTGTGACACTGACACGAAAATTGTTCTCTTCTTTTACTGAACTAATCCACATGTACCAACACGAAAATTGCGATGAAATCAGTTAGTTTAAAGTGCATATTTAACTGAGCACTAACATATATAAACAGTTCAGTCAGTCTGGATAACTTTGCACCACTTTTTTCCGCCTTTTTGAAAGTACTGCACACACAATCTGCATCACAACAGACAGTAAAATTTCACACGTATTGCTAAGGCGAGCTTGGCAATGGTGAAATATGCACTAGAGACGCTTTCTTGGAGTAAAATTTCAATTTTAATACTGGTACAAAACTACTTAGTCATTTTGGGTAACTTTAGTATTAAAAAACATAGTATTTTACCCATATCTAATGTTCTGAATAAATTTACATCCCAACAAAAGGAATTCAGGTGTTAATAAGAAGTAGAAACAGTGTTGATTCAGGTTCCAGATGTACTTTGAAATATCAAGATATTTGTATCAACCTGACAGTGTCAAACTTACATCACTGTCAGAAACTTACTTCACAGTCAAAGCAATTAAAGAAAAATCACAAGCCTAAGAGCTTTTAGGGAGGTGGAAAGACATTTGAATGAATCACAGAGGAAATAAAAACGTTACATTTGGTACAAAATAATACAAGCAGGTGGGACACCAGCCATTTGAAACAAAAATAGCAATTGGTTCAAAGATACCATGATTAGTTAAAAGTTACCCTGATTGTAATGTCCCAAGGAACGCCTTTGTATGTCTATGTACTTTTTTATCATTTGTAAAATGATGAATATTGTAAACATTAAGCATGAGCAAGGATATTGAAATGAGAACACAAAACCACATTGAAACAAAATATGAAATTTATTTTTATCATTTCCGCTCATTTTTAACCATTGCTGTATTGTTACAGGCACAATATTACACATCACTGAATAAAATAATCTTCCTTAGTTTTTGTCTTGCACTAGTTGTATAGTGACCTATTGTCTCAGCTGAAAAACTTTTCCCATATAAAACTTCCTGGCAGATTAAAACTGTGGGCCAGACCGAGACTCGAACTCGGGACCTTTGCCTTTCGCGGGCAAGTCTCGGTCCGGCACACAGTTTTAATCTGCCAGGAAGTTTCATATCAGCGCACACTCCGCTGTAGAGTGAAAATTTCATTCTAGAAACTTTTCCCATATGTTTTCAGCCGCACCTGTATGTACCTGGATGCGATCTTACGTACAAGCTGTGTCTCATGCAAATCTTCAACCCCGCATTTGTTATGGAAGTCATGGTCAAGTTGAGGAAATGAATAGTTCAAAAATGTTTTAAGGACACACAAGACAGTCTTACTAATTAAGTGCTTTTGCCGCGTCACCATTGACAACAAACATTTGAAACAATTTTTCTGAGTGCTCCACTATAGAGTATACAGCATTACTTGTTTCAATAAGCTTGCCTTGGCTTACAAATTTTGTGAATGAGCTCTTTTCTGCAGTACTGAGAAGTGCATATGTTATGTCATTACAAACAACAGGTGGCCTACGAATGTAGAGGCAGTCCTTACATATAACTTGTTTTGAAATTGTGAGCGCAACATACCCTGCAATGTAGTACAAAATGTTCTGCTTGTATGTGGAAAACAGAGTACCCTCTTCAATAAGTGAGGACCATTTTTCTACTTCATCTACAAACATACAAGAATCATCATCATCTACAAGAGGACGCTTTTGTGATCGGAAATCATACAGTCCCACAGGTACCACTGAAAAGATGTTAAAACTTGCACAGTTTCCCCCAACAGTGCTAACATTACTGCCTAAAAGCAACTTGTGCATAGCACACTTCAACTGATACGAATTTGGGTTGTTATTCCAACCCCCTCTGGATCTCACAAATGGCTCTGAGCACTATGGGACTCAACTACTGTGGTCATAAGTCCCCTAGAACTTAGAACTACTTAAACCTAACTAACCTAAGGACAGCACACAACACCCAGCCATCACGAGGCAGAGAAAATCCCTGACCCCGCCGGGAATCGAACCCGGGAACCCGGGCGTGGGAAGCGAGAACGCTACCGCACGACCACGAGATGCGGGCACTCTGGATCTCACACATGAGTTCAATATCATCTTGGGAAAACGTATATGTCAACAAATATTTCCAGTGCAATGGCTTTAATCGAATGCATGTTCAAAATTATGCCAAAGGCAAAAGAATGTCTTGGGTGCTGCCGGAGACAAACACCATTTACTTTTAAAATTCTTATATAAGATTCTGTCTGATGAAAAATTATCATGGCAATAAGCCTGATTACTGTTACAGACATCAAAAATTCTGTCTATGAATCTCAAAAACTCTACTGTTGCCTCACTACCATGGAATCTACGGTTGCCAGCTCTTCTCAAAAAATCTATACTATCTGCAACACTAGAACTGAGTGTTTGAACTGCTAAACTGACGTTCACCTTTTTACTAACGTAATTAATATGTTGTCCTGACAACTTTCTAGCAAATGTCATGCCTTCCTCAATTTGTAACTCATTTAGTTCTTTTAAGTACTGCCACTTAATATGGCCATTTGTAGACTCTATAACACCTACTTCTCATAATGCATTTCGAGCAAGTTTCACTAAATGACATATATCCAAACTGCAGTGAACATTGTGATTTGAAACTGGGTGAAAGAACTGAGAAGAAAAAACTTTTAGATCCAAATTACACTACTGGCCATTAAAATTGCTACACCACGAAGATGACGTGCTACAGACGCGAAATTTAACTGACAGGAAGAAAGATGCTGTGATATGAAAATGATTAGCTTTTCAGAGCAATCACACACGTTTGGCGCCGGTGGTAACACCTACAACGTGCTGACATGAGGAAAGTTTCCAACCGATTTCTCATACACAAACAGCAGTTGACCGGCGTAGCCTGGTGAAACGTTGTTGTGATGCCTCGTGTAAGGAGGAGAAATGCGTACCATCATGTTTCCGACTTTGATAAAGGTCCGATTGTAGCCTATCGCGATTGCGGTATATCGTAGCGCGACATTTCTGCTCGCGTTGGTCGAGATCCAATGACTGTTGGCAGAATATGGAATCGGTGGGTTCAGGAGGGTAATACGGAACGCTGTGCTGGATCCCAACGGCCTCGTATCACTAGCAGTCGAGATGACAGGAATCTTATCAGCATGGCTGTAACGGATCGTGCAGCCACGTCTCGATCCCTGAGTCAACAGATGGGGACGTTTGCAAGACAACAACCATCTGCACGAACAGTTCGACGACGTTTGCAGCAGCATGGACTATCAGCTCGGAGACCGTGGCTGCTGTTACCCCTGACGCTGCATCACAGACAGGAGCGCATGCGATGGTGTACTCAACGACGATTGCGGTATATCGTAGCGCGACATTTCTGCTCGCGTTGGTCGAGATCCAATGACTGTTGGCAGAATATGGAATCGGTGGGTTCAGGAGGGTAATACGGAACGCTGTGCTGGATCCCAACGGCCTCGTATCACTAGCAGTCGAGATGACAGGAATCTTATCAGCATGGCTGTAACGGATCGTGCAGCCACGTCTCGATCCCTGAGTCAACAGATGGGGACGTTTGCAAGACAACAACCATCTGCACGAACAGTTCGACGACGTTTGCAGCAGCATGGACTATCAGCTCGGAGACCGTGGCTGCTGTTACCCCTGACGCTGCATCACAGACAGGAGCGCATGCGATGGTGTACTCAACGACGAACCTGGGTGCACGAATGGCAAACCGTCATTTTTTCGGATGAATCCAAGTTCTGTTTACAGCATCATGATGGTCGCATCCGTGTTTGGTGACATCGCGGTGAACGCACATTGGAAGCATGTATTCGTCATTATCATACTGGCATATCACCCGGCGTGATGGTATGGGATGCCATTGGTTACACGTCTCGGTCACCTCTTGTTCGCATTGACGGCACTTTGAACAGTGAACGTTACATATCAGATGTGTTACGACCCGTGACTCTACCTTTCATTCGATCCCTGCGAAACCCTACATTTCAGCAGGATAATGCACGACCACATGTTGCAGGTCCTGTACGGGCCTTTCTGGATACAGAAAATATTCGACTGCTGCCCTGGCCAGCATATTCTCCAGATCTCTCACCAATTGAAAACGCCTGGTCAATGGTGGCCGAGCAACTGGCTCGTCACAATACGCCAGTCACTACTCTTGATGAACTGTGGTATCGTGTTGAAGCTGCATGAGCAGCTGTACCTGTACACGTCATCCAAGCTCTGTTTGACTCAATGCCCAGGCGTATCAACGCCGTTATTACGGCCAGATGTGGTTGTTCTGGGTACTGATTTCTCAGGATGTATGCACCCAAATTGCATGAAAATGTAATCACATGTCAGTTCTAGTGTAATATATTTGTCCAATGAATACCCGTTTATCATCTGTATTTCTTCTTCGAGTAGCAATTTTAATGGCTAGTAGTGTAATACTGCACCCCAATGAACGAAGAGTACTTTTATTTGTCCTTGTGTCATCACAAGAGACTGCCCAAATTCTGGTGCTTAGCCTCTCCACAGCAGAGTTTATTAACTTTGCCTGCACACTAGCATCAAAGCCATTCACTAAAAAATACGCAACAGGACACTTAAATTTACATTTTATGGACACAAGCATGAAAACTAATGCCTCTGAAGCTTCTTTCACTTCTTTTGATTGTTCAGCTTCTCATCCAAAATCTACAAAACCTGTATACCTCTTAGTTTCTTGATCCCACACTACCTGTTTTCTAATTGCCCTACTGTCTATTATGAGGCTAGAACCTTTAAATTCAGTTCTCACTTGATGGTTAAACGCAAAGTACCTGAACACATCACTTAAAAAGCCAGGATCACAATTCACAGTCCCTGCCCAACGAGAAATCCGTGATTTGTCAGGCAGAGGCATTAATGTCTGTAAATATTCATACACCTTAGGAGAGTAAAAAATACACCGTCATTGCAAACATTTTAATGTCTGTTTTGTACCTGTTCCCCTTGGATGACACGCTATTATTCAACAAACTGCACACTAATTCCACCTGAGTCCCTGTTTGTTGATTCAGGAATTCATGCAGCTTCTCTGTTAGATGACCCATCTCTTTCAGAGCACTTATGATGTCTTTTGAATAGTTTTTCTCCTCTCTTCTCGTAATTTTTTCCTGCAGGCTCTTGAGTTTTCTTCTCTGTGCCTCCACAACATCTGGTAAAAAATTGCATGTGTCAGTGGCCTTGTCAATCACTTCTATTTGTGTTTGAGATCCACATTCCTTAGATGTCTCGCAACTCTGAGAAAACTGAAACAAGAATAGAATACAAGTAGTACAGGCATCAAACAAAGTTTGGCAAGTACTTATGAGAAAACATGTTTATTTGAAAACAAAAAACAATGTTTATGTGAAGTGACTAACCTGTTCAACATAATCGTGAGTTTCTACAGTAGACTGTTCAGTTGTTATCCTAATCTGTCGCCTTCGTTGCTTTTCCTTGGGCATGAAATGCGTCGGAAACGCAAACTGTGATGGCACTGCATCAGGCTTGAGATGCCTTCTCGAAGTACCAGGCCTTACTAAATAATCTTCTTCCAAGAAGTGATCTCCACACAAGAAACTAGCCCTTGTAGGGGTGAAACCTTTGCGTTTAGTGGCAATGACCCACTGTTTCAGCAAATCACCTTTTTGCCGAGGAAACCTGTCCAAAACAAAAGACACATTGTATCATGCAAGTCAACAACCAAGATATTTACGAGATTGTTGTCATTTATTGACATTCAATTATTACCTGTGGAAAGTTAAATCACTAACCTTGCTCCACCGGTTCGTGCTGTTGTATGTAGAGCAAGAAATAACCATCTTGCACTCACAACATACACTTCGTTAACGGCAAGAGAAACTTTCTGCCTAACTAAATGATGGCGGACGATGTAAACAAACAGTCCTGAGACGGCACGGATAAGCGCTATGGTCAAAGACAGAACATGGACATCCAGTTAGTATGGAGATCACTGACTATACTGTAATGGCAGGTTGCAGCGCCACCACTCACAAGGCATCTAGCGTAAGTGAAGTTACTTATGCTGTGATGAGGACCGCTATATTCATTCGTCTGCTAGTTTTCGTATTTCTTTCCTTGTGTGAATGTAGTAACTTCATGCCTTACAAGTCGAAAGACATTTTTTGTCACCGCATTGCACGCGTATTTCACTGTGGTACGTATTTCTTTAAAATAAATTTATGACCTTTTGTTTTGTTTTGTTGTGCTAGTATTAATACGTTTCTGTATGTGTTTACATTTGTAATGTAAAAACTTGTTATTAATGTAGCAGGTCATATGATGATGGGCTACGAACGAAATGCGTTATGAAAATAAAGGAGTTCCATTAACGTCTTGTGGCATTCTTTTTGCGACCTATCAGCTTTTTTAGAAACATAATAAAGATAATGAGAAATGGTCGCATGTCTCACTCACGACTTTCAGTCGTACTACCAAGAATTTCAATGATTTCAGTGTGTGCCCCGTCGTCGCTCGTACATCGTCAAGGCCATATCCGAGTTCTACCCATGTGCGGGTGAGCATCACAGCTTTAGCATTGAAACATCCCCTTAGAAAAATTCATAAATGACAGTGCTGGAAAACCTCTACGTTATTTGTTTGTCAAACAGCTGAGCAAAACTGAACGTACTCAGACATTTCTCTCTTTACTTATTCTGATCAACACTAAACCGACACACTTTTTTTTTTTTTTTAGCGCAAAGGAATCTGACTTTCAATAATCCCTACAAAAGGATGGCCCTGACTAACAATAACCTATACCTTTCATGAATTACTTACCTCACAAAAATCTTCGTTACTTAAACTACTGCAATACAGCGAGCACCAATACTGCCAGCTAAATAAAAGGTTCTAACTACTCAAGGCAGTAACTAGTGATAGGCATAGTTAGTAAATGAAAGATTTTGATGGAGAACAAACAATGTATTTACCTTAATAGTGTTCAAAAGTCATAATATATATATCAGTTCATGACATCCAGTCTTACAAATTTCTTTTTTCTGACGGGCACACGTCCAGATCCTCCGTCTTCAAAATTCGGCCATCTCTCTCCCCACATCCACCACTGCTGGCGGCTCACCTCCAACTGTGCAACGCTACGCGCTGTTCACATCCAACTGCCCAACACTGCAATAGTAAATATTCCAATAATGCAAACCAGCCACAGACTGCACACAGCATAGTAAGTGATTTTCATACAGAGCACTACGTGGCGTTACCAACATAAAAACCTAAACAGCCTACTTACAGCAGTTCTGATTGCTTCATTTATTCGTGCACGAAGGGTAGCAATGGGGTGGTGTGTACACGCGATCCTTGACGTAACTCGACAAAAAGAAATCTAATGGCTTCACATCGCCAGAGCACGGGGGGGGGGGGGGGGGGCGTGCGATCGGACAATCCCGACCCATCGATCTCTCAGCAAATGTGTTTTAAGTAGCCTGTTCGTATGTCAGCAGCGCTATAGACTTTGTTAACATTGCTGACAGCGCTCTGCGTCCTCAGTAAGAGATTCTGTGGTTCGACGAACTAGAAGTTAACGAGTGGATAGAAAAGTGTATGGACATGTTTTTTTTTTTTTCTTAGTGGAGACTCTGTGTTGGTAGGACTTGCATTGTAAAGTGAGACGCAGGGAAATGTAAAGTGAGGATGGATGTTGTTGGTTGTGTTTGGGTTGTGGAATTATTGACAACCACATAATGTTTGGAACTGGATGAATCCTATGCCAGGCACTTAAATGTGTTTTTTTAGTATCCATGTAGATGTAGAATAAGGTAAAACTTTCTAAATACGTTGTTTACCCTTTAACAAAATCTTTCTTTTGCTAACCATATGCCTCCTGGTAGTCAGAGTCTATAGTACTTAGAATCTTTTTATTTCGCTGGTTGTAGTTGCCGCTTGCTGTAATTGCTGTAGTTCGTGTTATGAAGTTTTTCTGTGAGGTAGAAAAAAAAATACGGGGTTCGTGATTGAAATGAGTTTAGGCAATTAAAAGTTGGAGATAGTTTCTTATTTCTTTAATTTCATATTTTTTGGACTGTCATTATTGTTAGGAATTCTTGCAATTCAGGGCCATTCTTTTGTGTTAGTTATTGGAAGTCATGTTGTCACTGTATAGCAGTCAGATTGCGTTGGGCTTGTATATTGTGGTCAATAAATGAACGGGTTAAGCTTGAGTTGTCTTTGTCAGGGAAAATTCTGTAGGCCAGTGTTTAAATAATAAAAATAAGTAAAGACTTAGTTTCATTGTTATTCATCACACGAGCATACCTGACTACAATGTGGGGCTGTACTATTGTGCCGAAAGATGATGGACGGTTGCAGCTCTTCGATCTGTGGCAGCAGGAACTATTTGAGCATGTCCAAGTAAACATTCCCCATTATGGTTCTCTCTGCGAAGAAAAATTGGTCTATGACCCTATCGTGCATTAGGCCACGCCAAACATTAAGCTGGGCGCTATCACGGATGTGTTTACGTGTGCTGTATGGGTCTTCGCAGCTCCGAATCCTAATATTGTGACGATTCAAATATCCAGAAATATGGAACGTTGCTCGATCTGAAAATAGGCACTTCGTCAGGCGGTCTTTGACAGCCGCTATGGAGGCTAGCACGGAAGATACGAATACATAGCGCAGAAGACGGTCGTTTTGCTGCAAAGCTCGGACCATTTACACTTTACACGCAAAAAGGCGTAACAACTTGTTTAACACTTCAGGGACACCTGACCTTGCTTCCTACATTTACCGTGGTGTTCGATGAACTGACGTCTGGAGTCTGCTTTGAAATGCAGCTTGCTCTCTGTCGACAGGTCTTGGAGACTCTGGGGCATCTACTTTGACGAAGGTCTTTGACTTTGCTTGTCTCTTTAAAGTTTTTGAACGGCCTTATTGTGCTTGTTTTCGCCGGTGACGCTCTCCCATACTGGCGTCGGTAATTTCACAGTACAGTCACAGAGTTGGATTCTGCATGCCAAATGGCACATGGAAACTTCTCCTGGTAAATTTCCATTTTAATGCACTCCAAGACAAATCTGCAATGAAGGACAAAGAAAAAAAATGAGAGCTGCCAAATGTTAACAAACCATGATTTTTATGTTCCACATGTTGCCGAGGTTATTTCGAGTACTCCGCAGAAGTTTCGCTGGGAAGCCCTTACACAGTCGCAATTCCAATCTCTCCACATGAGATTTCCGTATTTTTGGAGCCCCTAAGAAAGACATTTGTGGGCGTCGATATGCTTCGGCCAAAAAGGTAGCTGCTAATATTTCACCACTAAGGCAGTGAACGTCTTGTTTCATAGTGGGGTAAATGCATTAACAGTTATGGCGATTACTTTTGAAATAATAAACAGTTTGTTTTCCATATGTCTCGTGTTCATTTGACAGCTCATTATACCACTCTCGCTTTTGTTGCAATGAGTACAAACATGAGCCCACGACAGCTTGAACAGGAGATTGGGATTTCAAAAACCAGTACACATCGCACTGAAATATGTCACCAGTTCCTTCCTTATCATGTGCGTTTACACCAAAAATGGTATGAGAACGATTTGCTGAATCGTGTACAGTTCTGTGAGTGCACAGAGCAATAAATCCTCGCCAGCCAGAACTACTTCGATATTCCTTGTACCGATGAATGTTCCTTCTCAAGTAACAGCATTAGGGATCCTCCTCCACATCGGACTCTTTCCACAATGTTTGGGTCCCTCCAGATGCGAATCCGACGAGAATCATTCTCCAGACGAAATCGGGACTCATTTGTGGAAATAACATTGGCCTACCATTCGACTGTCCTGGTGGTATGTTGACAGCTCCCCTCTAGACGTGCCCTTCTGTGAAGACACGTCATAGGTAAACAGACAGCAGGTCTACAACAATAAAGGCCACTCTGCTGAAGCCTTCTGTACACCGTTTGCCTCGATACAACACGTCCAGGAGATGCTGCGAGGTCAGATGCCAGTTGCAGTGCAGCAGTAGGGCGGTATCGTCGTGCCCTTACAGCCGAGGAACGGTCCACTCTTTCTGATGTCACACGTGGTCAGCGCTGTCCTGGTCTCCAGGATACAGTTTCGGTCTCTATAAACTGTCGCCGAGAAACAACAGAACGATTCACATAAAGCCATCGGGCCACATCAGTTTGCGACTCGCCTGCTTCCACTCTTCCTATGGGCCTCCACAACAGAGTGCCAACTCTGTGCCATACTGCACCGTCTGTGACTGTGTACTCAGTAATGTGGGACTACCATGCAAAAACTACCCCGCTTGACAGGTGCCCTGACGTCATTGCTGGCGTGGTTGTCCGTTGATCGGAATGCTATCTTCCCTGCAGAACACGATTGTAACGACATCTGTTGACAGTTTGAATGATTATACCTCGAATTAGACACACAGAAGTTTGTTGCTTTAATTTTGGACAGCAGTGTACGTGGACAGAGACTCTCAAGTCACTCAGCTTTTCAAGTAGAGAAAGATGGTCATTACTGAGAAAGTTGGGTGGAAACAAAATGGTAGTAAGGCTAACACTTATATATCAGCTAACAGGATTGCGTCACATTTACTGTTCACATGCAGACTACCAGGGGATAAAACTCATACAAGATACATGAGACGCAACTTTACTTTGCTCACACAGAACACTAGTGAACAATTTGACTTCTCGAGAACCGTCCCTGAATCTCATATTTCTGTTGCTCTTCAATCTTTAACACCTGGAAAGGAATTGCGAAATGAAGGAATCCATCCAGAATACTCGTGCATAGTGGGAACAACGCAAAAGTAGCAGGTGGATATCTTCTCTGACATTATGATATCTGGTTCAATCACAGAAAAAATTGAAACAGTCGAAAATCATGGCAATACTCAAGCCCGACAACATATCGAACCAGCCAACAAACTATCACCCTAACGCTCTATTCAGCACTATTTATAAGTTCCTTGAAAGAATTCTATACAACTGGGTTATTCTAGTGATCTCTCAGAGTCTCCCTAGTGAGCACACTGGATTCCAGCCAGGATGGAGCTGCACTGATCAAGTCTTAGCTTTAACGTTTATTGAAACAGGATACCAAATGAAGCAGAAAACATCATTTGCTTTCTTGATCTAAGTGCAGCATATGACATGGTTTGGAGCCATGGACTGCTTAACTGATTATTACAACTTAAGTCGATGCAGACAGCTAACAAAATCAATTAACAATATATTAACTGGACCATAGGAAGAGGTACAAGATTCTCAAAAGTACTGAACAATGGCTTACCATCGGGATCCATCCTTACTGCTGTCTTGTTTAATTTACATATACCTGATATGCCTCCAATACAGTCCAGAAAGTTTGACTATGCAGATGACTCGGCAACAGCTACCCGACACAAAACATTTGAAACAGCTGAATAAATTCTAACTTCTGCTCTAAGCATCCTAAGCCAGTATTTCCGTAAATGGAGGTTACGACCAAACGTAAACGAAGTTGCATGTTTTTATCTGTCTAATAGGTTGTCACACAGAGCCTTTGACGTCTGTTTTGAGGGACACAAACTTCATCATAATATGCATCCAAAATACCTTGGAATCACGTCATGTAGGACAGTTCTTTTTAAAGAGCACTTGACACGTACATCTACTAAGCTCAGTAGTAGAAACAACATTCCACTTAAGATCTGTGGCGCTAGTTTGGAATCGTCAGCAGACAGTGTTTGAGTATTGGCCGTTAGTGGGTTAATACGATCGGCTCTCACATATTGGTTACCATCTTGAGTCACATTCCACCTCCTGATATCAGATGGAAGAGTGCGCTACTAAGGAAATACCAGGAGATTGTTAATAACCCCTACCTTCCAATATTGAACGATGTATTCCCTGTGGAGCGAGAAAGATTAAGCTCAGTACAACCCACTCTTATCACAGACAGGACTCTCTCGGAAATTGAATTCAATGTCATTGATGAATGGATACGCTGCTAGCAACAAAACTGTTCCCCACAATGCCTGAAATTGCCCTGCTTCCAGAGGAAATCCCTGGATTTGACTAGTGGCGCCAATATTCATCACCATCTTGTGACTGTGGTGCGGAACGACAAACAAATTGCTCATGTTGTATCAACATGTTTCGCACGTGCCTATAAGAGTACTTTCGAAGATTTCTAGGCGGCGACGAGTGGTGTGAAAAATTAATAAAAGATTTTGATATCTGTATACAGCCGTTGTCATTCGTGTAGTTTATGTTAGAGATATGTCTTTAGTTGTTGACATGTAGTAGTTTCGTAATTTTTGTACATGTATTGTCATACAATAAATAAATAACTGTCAACATGCTCATCTTTTAAAAGGTTTTTTATTTCTAATTTTTTCCAAAAACTATGCAGATGTGAGTTAGCAATTACTACGCACCACCTTTCACACATGACATTCTTTTACGGAATAGAAGGAGTTATCAAGGAGTTCTTTTACAAATTTTGCTTTATTGTCTGTCAGATATTTTATATCACTGGGTAAGTGAACAAAAATTTTGGTTGCAACTGTGTGCACCTTGCGCTAAGGAAAACCTTAATGTAGAGTAATGAACATCATTTTATCTTCTGATATTGTAATTACGTATATCAGTGTTCCTTCTGAACTGCAGTGGATTACTTACAACAAACTTCCTGTGGGAATAAATATCCTGTGACGCACTACTCAAAATGGGTAAGCACCATATACTATTCTTACAGTTAGTTTCTGAGCAAAGAAGACTTTCTTTCTTAAAGACGGCTTACCTGGGAACATTACTCCGTATGAAATAATGAATGAAAATATGCAAAGTATGTCAACTTACTGATTTGTCTCTCCCCTAAGACATGAAATGGTTCTAAAAGCAAACGTGGCTGAACTAAGTTGTTTCAGAAGTTCCAAAATGTGCGTTTTCTAGTTTAAATTCTCATCAATATGGACGCCTAAAAATTTCGAAGTTTCTATCCTATTTATTACCTCCTCAGCATGTGTCACAATTGTATGTAGTATAGTACCTATACACGTGCAGAATTAAATATGTTGTCTTTTTAAATTTGAGAGTAAAACTATTTCCAGAAAACCAGTCAATGATGATAAAACCTTCTCGGGTTGACAGCCGAGTCAACGCATTGACTCGGCTATCAACCCGAGAAGGTTTTATCATCGAGATTCGCCGAGAAAGCCTGCATTCTCATATACCAGTCAATAATACTTTTATGAACACTGTTTACCATTTCTTCTGTTGCCGCACGTATTCTTGGACCGATTACAATACTAATAATACTACAGACTCGCCTCCGCTATTTCATGTCAGTAATTAATACTTCACTCCAGTTTTACTGAATCGAGATAAGCAGGCTTAATACGTCTACCTAATGAAAGTAAAGAAGCCACACAAAAAGAAAAAAATAATAATTTGTAGTATAACGCCCCACGGTCTGTCGGCGCTAAGATAAGTTTCAATTTCACGTACAAAGAAAGTTGCTGGTCTGCAGTTGCGAAATAATCGGTAACCGAAGTTTCAAAAGTATTTGTGGTATCAAAAGTAATTCAGTCGAAGATTGTTGGATGGATAGTAGAAGACAGTGAAATCTGAGTTTGCAGGACTGAGAAAATATGAGGGGTGTCAAACTATCTCCCTGCCGATTTACAGAACAGCTATATTCCTCATGTAAACTGAGTGCGGATATCCATTATCGTATTGCAGCTGTGAGTAAAGCTGTAATGTTGATAATGTTGGTGAAGTTTCTTGAACTGAGAGTGCAATGCACTGGTATAGAAACTGGTATAGGCATGCGTATTCAAATACAGATATATCTTAACAGGCAGAATACGGCGCTGCGGTCGGCAACAAAAAGTGTTGTCAGATAGTTTACTGCTGCTACAATGGCAGGTTATCGAGATTTAAGTCAGTTTGAACGTGTTGTTATAGTCGGCGCACGAGCGCTGGGACACAGCATCTGCGAGATAGCGATGAAGTGGACATTTTCCCGTACGACCATTTCACTAGTGTACCGCGAATATCAGGAATCTGATAAAACATCAAATCTCCGACATCGCTGCGACCGGAAGAAGAACATGCAAGAACGGTATCAACGACAACTGAAGAGAATCGTTCAATGTGACAGAAGTGTACCCCTTCTGCATATTGCTTCAGATTTCGGTGCTGGGCCACCAGCAAGTGTCAGCGTGCGAACCATTCAAAGATACGTCATCGATATGGGTCTTCAGAGCCGAAGGTCCATTCGTGTGCCCTTGATGACTGGACGACACAAAGCTTTACGCCTCTCCTGGGCCCGTCAACACCGACACTGGACACGCGTACAGAGACAACCTCATGAAACCATGGACCCTGCTTGTCAGCTGGGGACTATTCAAGCTGGTGGAGGCTCTGTAATGGTGTGGGGCGTGTGCGGTTGGAGTGATATGGGACCCCTGATACGTCTAGATACGACTCTGACAGGTGACATGTACGTAAGCATCCTGTCTGATCACCTGCATCCATTCATGTTCATTGTGCATTCCGACGGACCCGGGCAATTCCAACAGGACACCCCACACGTCCAAAATTGCTACAGAGTAGCTCCAGGAACACTCTTCCGAGTTTAAACACTTCCACTGCTCACCAAACTCTCCAGACATGAACATTATTGAGCGTATCAGGGATGTCTAGCAACGTTCTATTCAGAAGAGATCTCCGCCCCCTCGTACCCTTAAGGATTTATGGGAAGCCCTGCAGGATTCATCGTGTCAGTTCCCTGCACCACTATTTCAGACATTAGTCGAGTCCATGCCATTCGTGTTGCGGCACTTCTGCGAGCTCGCGGGGGCCTACACGACATTAGGCAGGTGTACCAGTGTCTTTGGCTCTTCAGTGTACTTCGGAGTAGACAGCAGTCCGTAAGACATCAGAAATCCTCACCCGATTAGTCGTGTAAGATCGTCTTCTGTGGCTAGGGAAAAACCATAATGTGGGGTTTGCTCTTTCGTTAGAGCTCAGCTAATCATTTTTCTTCCTCATGTTGATATGTGGACACCCCATTCATTAAGAGTAGAAACGTTGAATAGGGAAGGTTGATATCTGCAGGGCCTGTAAATCGAACAATCGTAAGTATGTAGTCACAAAATGAGTTGCGCAGTTCCCACTGAAAGCGTTTGGTAACCATGATGGCTTTTGCAACTGTTACATGGAAAAAAAAAATGGTACACGACCGGTCACCTACTACTGTTTGGGGTACCGGAAGTGGATAATTATGGATGGAAGATTTCTGAAGGTCGTCACCGAAGGCCCATGGAACCACTTTATTGCAATGTTTACATCAGTGACATTACCTCCGTAAACGGCACATATATTTCATGACGTCTATCAGCAAAACGACGCAAAGTGTCACACAGTTCCCAGTGGAGTTGCATGGTTCGAAAGACACCAGGATGAGTTCACGCTGCTCCTGTGTTCCTGAAACTAAACTGATTTACACATACTAGAATAATTTTTTTCCAGCAATTTGCAACTGAATTTCTTCACATCGCTTATAAAACAGGGAGTACGAAATCAGCTCACAACTGTCGTTTGTTGGTGCAAATCAGCAAATTGTCGGTACACTCGTTCAGGCATATGGACATTGCATAAGTGAAAATCGATCAAGCCTCGAATAACATGAACGGTCGGAAAGCTTGCTCGAATTTATCCATACATCCTTTGTAAGAAGTATTCGATTACGCACGCTTAACAAACTTATTGCTACGCGTTTGCTCACTTTTATGCAATATTATGTTGTAGCTAACTGATTAATTTAATCAATATTTACTATTCGTAGTTTACGAATCCACCATAATTATATTCTTTACAGCGACCTGTAAAATATACAAAGCCAATATTTTTCTGGTTTCGCTGTGATATCGTCCATCAGAAGTCACATTACTAATGGATAACCCGGTTCATGACACAGTGTACAGGTTTTCTGCTAGAATCAACGGCGAGAAATAAAATGCTGTGCTGTGGAAAATGTTAGTTTTCTGTCTCGTAGTCAGTTTTAACTACATTAGAGAGATTGTTTCTCCTATACATATTCGTTCTTCTTATATGTACTTTTATAGAAAAATTGTAGACACAACAGTGCGTCGAAGAAAATATGTGATCTATTTTAATGGCTTATCGGCTTATGATTAGAATACGGAACATGAATTGTCTGAAACTTGGTAATCGTAGCCGTTCGCAGATTAAGACTGCGCCAATTACTGTTATTGAAGCTACTATCTTCACACTTCGAGCAGCTGGAAAGGTCTCTCTAATACCCCGTATACCATTGCTCCAAACCGATTTGTCGACTCATTTTAAGCTACTCCAGTTTCCATTCAAGTTTGGTTTGCAATAATAGTAAACAAGCCTTAAGGCGGGAGAGCGAAGTAAAGAGGAAATGGACAGGAAGATGGGAGAGGGGGGAGATCGAAAGAGAGAGAGAGGGAAGGAGGTAACGAAGAGAGAGAAGGAGAGGAGACGAAGATCGAGAAAGAGAAGGGAGAAGGAGAAGGACAAAGAGTGGGGCAGCAGGAGATTAGGATGTGTATCCAACTCCAGTATATAGGGGATTCTTATTAACGTTTAAAAACCTCCGAAGCGACGTAGATGACATTGAGAGAAGTAATTTAAAATAAGACAAATGAGACCGCAAATGTCGGGAAATAGCCCAGGAGTGGACGACAAATATTGAACATGTTCCGCCACCCAATGACATGCCTCACCGCTAGAGCAATGGTTAGATTTTTCACTTCTGCCCTCGCCGGTAGGGGGCAGCACTACACATCGCAAACTCAGCGATGCAATATTTACAATCACACAGACTGTGCAAATTTCGAACTCTTTTTGTAATTTTTTTTTTTTTTGAAACATAGAACTTACAAATTTACCGTCATCGCTGTAACCAATCAAAAAATGTTATTACTTCCTTTTCTTTTCCTGTTTTCCCTTCTGTTTAGTTTACAGATTTTATCTAGTACAGACCCCGTATGTCAAAATAAAAGTGGTTCAAATGGCCCTGAGCACTATGGGACTTAACATCTGTGGTCATCAGTCCCCTAGAACTTAGAACTACTTAAGCCTAACTAATCTAAGAACATCACACACATCCATGCCCGAGGCAGGATTCGAACCTGCGACCGTAGCGGTCACGCGGTTCCACACTGAAGCGCCTAGAACCGCACGACCACACCGGCCGGCCCCCGTATGTCAATTACCAGTAATGACGCTATTCGGAAGCTTATACTAATTTCCTTGTTACGTAATACGGCAGGTTTTTGCTGTACTGTACTCTGCGATAAACCAGCGGAGGCCACAAGACCGATAAATAAAATAACAAATCTTATCTCAACGTAAACATATAGCTGTCTAACTCAAAGCAAAAAAATACTTCCTGCTCAACTCAAGACTCGAACCTCAAGCCCCAAGTACTAAAAGTCGCTCACATAGGCCCGAAGCCACACCGACTTAGAGATAATCAGATGCGTCAGAACGATAGACTCACCCGCTGCACGTACAGCGAGGCTCGTCATCTGGTGACGTCACATGTTCAGCATTGTCATTCCCTTTTAGTATCTTTCCCTACATTTGCGGCCTCATATCCTTCTATATTAAATTACTTGTCTCAGCGCCATGTACGTCGCTTCAGGATTTTTTAAATGTTGACAAGGATCTCCCTCTATATTTATCAATTGTGAAGCATTGCCGTGTTCGTTAGTATTTCGTATAATTATTGGACAATGAGGAGTACTTGGTCACATTGAAGATAACAGCAATCCAGAGTTTGACACATGCACAAACCAAAACAGTTTACTATCTCAAATATTTGTTTTATACAATGACAGGTTTCAGTCGTTCTGTTCGTCTTTAGATTGTTACCTGTATCACCATTTATTAAATTCATTAATGAAGACATTGGTGTACAGATGAATCTGAAGATGATCGCAGCGACTGAGACTGGTCACTGAATAATACAAATATTTGCTATCGTTGATCGCTTTGATTTTTGCATATTATTGACTGACTTTAAAGATTTAAAGTTCCATCATAATCTACTCATTAACGGTAATAAAGTTATGTTAGAGGTTTAACACAGTAAGACGAGAATTAAAAACTGTTTATGTGTCTAGGGGCAGTGTAGCTCACTACACGAATTATCCAGACCACGTTCGTTCACTTAGCAAATTCCAACAGATTTTAAATATAATTTCAAAGTTTTTCTCGCTCGCAACTGTCACAAAATAATGAGAGGAAAAAAGTTATAGCTTATTATATTTTCGCTCTCCTTGCAGTAAAACTTCAGCATCAGGCAGGAAGCGTTAATTTAATACTTTTCTTACTGCGAACTACATTCGCAACTTATTTTGCAGGCGGTATCCACATATACCAAGGAATGTACCCACAAAATTACATCATTGTACGACACATAATCCAGGGGAGACGATGCCAGAAGCATTGAGTTGCGTGAAAAAACTAGCTTTACTAAAATGGGCTTCAGTATCAGCATGACGTTTTAGTCTATTATTTCTTTACTACTGACTCTTATCGAAACACATTTTGCAGACAAAATCCATACAATTATACTACTGAATGTACCTGCAAAATGATATCATTCTACGAAACATTCTCAGCCCCGGGTCTACAGGCAAGAGACAAATAAGACAGTACACATTTCTTCAGTCCTTAGGTCCCAACATTTTTTCCTCTCTAATCTTGCTATAGCTTTACATGGCGAATGACTCTATTACCTCATCAAAGTTCGTAAAATGTTTTACTACACGAAAAATCAAAATGTCCTTGTCTAATACTGAAAAAGCTGTTATTACGAATAGTAACCAAGTCTGGTGTGGTTTCTCGATTTGATAACGTCTATTTTGTCACTGTCTGCTAGATAAAACGAAATAGGTCTTTCTAATATTGCAGCAGTTGTAACACACGAGAAAAAAGTAAGACTGTTTTGGCACAAATGGTCATTTTTACGTACCTCATTTACATAAATACCACGACAGAATATAATTCATGAAGTACCAATATCAAATGCCACTAGACCTGCTACAAGCAAAAAGCTTTATGTTAGTAAATAACTTAGTATTTCATTCATACACTCCACTTTCTCAAGCAGGAGATGGAAAAGCAATAGTACGAAATTTTTACATACATTTGGAATCATCAGAGTCTTCCATATAATTTGTGTCATTCCTCATTTCTTCTCCTAACAAACAACCTTGTCATCATCAATTCTGTAACAGTTCCTGCCATGTCAAAACTTATTCTCTAGTTCAATTCACTAACCCTACCAGAATCACTGGTTCAGTTATCCCGCGTTTATTCTCCTGTTAAGCGCTGTTACGTGTTCGTACAACTCGTTTTCCGCGCCATTCCGAGAATAAATTAAGCGGCACCTAATCGGGGACTGTACAACAGGTCCTTAGTATTGTGGCCTTATGGCAAAAATTTTCTGTCAAAATTTCATTTTCTTAGACACACCGAGAAGACAGTTGGTAATCTTCCTTAGCTGTTATTCTTGTTAGTCGTTTATTTCCACTCTGGTAGCCTGAATCTATGGATTTCGCTAATAATTATAACAATGTTTATCATTCGCACACCCCATCATAAACAAACAGCGATTGTTTATCACATAAACAAACAGCGATTGCTATTTATTCGACTCAGCTCGTGTAGCCCCTTTCCCGTTTGTCTGCGGTAAAGAATTTTATTTCTAGATGCGACGGAGATTCCCATGGCAGAGACATCACGTACATTATGCACGCATTAAAAAATCAACCTATGGTTTGTTCAGAAATCAACTTAGAATATGTTCAAAAATGTTCAAAAACAAACTGGGATGCGTTTCAAAATCATAAGAATAACCAATAGACCAACACGCGCTGCATGCTAGGCGCTTTCTGAAACAATGTTTTGTTTTTCAAGAATATGAATTTGGCGCCCCCTAAATCCCTAAAATTGCCTTGCCGCCCGGAGCAGATACCTCGGTTTGCGCTCCCCCCCCCCCCCCCCTCTCCTGATTCGGGTCTGCACATACTTCAGTACATATGACGTCGTAAAGTGGAGATACCTGAAAAACTAGGTTTTGCTTAACATGGAGCGCAAATGGCGTAGACATTATTCATCCTGTGTTTCATAACGAGAGCACTTATGACTTCCAACGAACTTTAAAACATAATTTCAAAACTTTTCAGAACTTTTTCTTACTTACAAGCTGAACGTCGAATATTTAGCACATTAACTCATCTGCAAACAATCAGATATTCGAAGCTGTTTGATACGCTGGTGTTTGATTCTTTAAAGAATCAGGGGTTTATTGTTAACAATCTGTTATTGAGGGACGCTGGCGGAAAGAATGCATACAACCCGCCACACAAATTCCACTACCGCTTTCAAAGAAGTTCCTTTTCTGAGCTGCAGATGGCAGCACTCCGACAGCAGCGCCTCTTGTAGCGCTGTGGGGTATCACGACGAAGTAAAGCCGCGTGAGTGGCAGGAAAGCGTTACTTGGTGACGGTAGCTGGGCGGAGCAGCACGTGTCTTTTGGCACCCATCCAAACACCCTAACTGGAAGCTCGAGAAGAACTCTGATCAGAGGGGCGTGCTTCTGCAGCTGTACTGTGAGGTAGGCTGCAGCACAGCAAATACGCACGCACTTGTTTTGAGGGACATGTATTTCATCGCATTTTTTGCAGAAAGCATTCAGACATAATATTTTGCTAACGAGTTCATAAATTTGTTACACAATTCGAGAAATAACTTCCGGACACGTTAATAGTACAGTTTAAAATTAGTTGATATTATCTACTACCACAGAAAACTGTTAAGTACAAATAACTTAGAAACTAAGGGACAAAGTTAATGTTGTCAAAGGCAGGACGTGGAGAAAAATTGGATTCATTATGATGGAAGTATGGTTCTGAGAGGCACTTCCACTGGATCCATTGGCTCTGCGTTCTAATACTGGCATTTAACTCACTATAGCAGCAGTAAATTTTAGTAGGTAACTTCCACCGCTGGCAATTTATATGTTATCAACAATATACTGATACTGAAAAATTGTAACGATATAAAGAATAATTTCTGTCTTATGTACGTAATTATGTTTTCAGATACTGCAACAAACTGTTTATTTGTATGTAGTTGAATACTAATCATCTTATTTGTTTGATCTTACCACTGTGCACCTGTATTTCTCACACGTTTTTGTAATGCTTGGCATGTGTAGTTCGCAGAACCAGTCTTCTATCTGGAAAAAGAGGCGTCCAGGTATTTTTGGGTGACATGCGCTTCAGGCAAATCTTTAGGGGCGATGGGTATTGTGAACCTCACTTTGCGGTAAATGGTTCAAATGGCTCTAAGCACTATGGGACTTAATATCTGAGGTCATCAGTCCCCTAGACTTAGAACTACTTAAACCTAACTAACCTGAGGACATCACACACATCCATGCCCGAGGCAGGATACGAATCTGCGACCGTAGCAGCAGCGCGGTTCCGGACTGAAGCGCCTAGAACCGCTCATCCACAGGGGCCGGCTTTGTGGTAAATCTGCTGAGAACTATGGGGAGGCTAATACCAAATTTTAAATCAGATGGCGTTACAAAAATAATCATTTTTGTAATGAGGTGAAACCTGTACATTTCTTATTCTTATTCGCTGTAAAATGGTAGAGACACAGCAGCTGTTTACGTTATTTGCACATTGTTTTACAGGTACGAAATTTTTTGAAAAATCATGATTTGGCACATTAGCTGTAAGTCATTATATTAAAACTACGTTTCTGTAAACGACAGGCAATCCTCAGGTATGAAAAAAAAGAAAAAAATGATGTTAATGATAATGACTGGATACATTTCTTCTAATTATGGCCAGTTTGTAATACTCGACGATGATCTACTTGACCGAAAGTTGTAGTTTTAATAACATGACATTCAGCTGTGGCACAAAATCATGATTTTTCAAAAAACATTATACATTAAAATTTTTTATTTAGCAAGTTGTTTGGTCTGTTGCGCTGACTAAGAAAATGTAACCGCTTATGAACAGAAACATAATTCTGTAGGGTAATAGAGTGCTTAAAAATGGCTTTTACATTTGTAAGGAGAAAATAAAAATCTTTTCTCACCATTTCAAAATACAAGTAATTATTTTGTAAATGTAACAGTAAAAAGCATTAGATTATAAATAATATTTTGTTTAAAATTTACTTAAAAAGCAAATTTTGTATCCGTTTTCGCCACTTTTCTTTGTGGTCAGCTTAATTTAAAATTTCTCATTGCCAGGTAGGAGACGGGTGCCGAAATTGACGCCGCTTGAGCGTTTTGGGGTTGCGTGATTATCAGCACTGTCTTAGATACTGCAGTAAAGTGGGGAATCATATTCATTAATCTTTCAGTCACTTTTTGAGCATATATTACAGCAAACCAAAAGCAGACCCATAACAGACTAAGACTGTCAATTACTCTGAAAAATGTCTGTCCTTACCTTACGAGTTTCTAAAATCATTAACACCAGGCATAGTTCGTGGTGGTATTAGCAAGTGGGCGCAACATAAAAAGTATTTGAGAGGTTTGCTCAACTACACTTAGGAGAATTTTCAGTCTGGTATATTAAAACTGGCTACGTTTTCTACAGTTTCAGAAGTTCTCGGCTATCGGGTTCACCATTCAGTTAATCCTTACAGCTAATTTTCCCTGAAAAACCTAGGACGGATCTTCTTCCCGAAAACTGTATGTGTAGCAGGCCTATGGTTCTAGGCTTGTTATGAGCTGAATACAATACACTAAGAATATGATCATTGTAAGATGTGTCAATTCACACCAGTAACAGGAGATAAAGCTAATTCATTCAACGAGAATTCGCGTGTATCGGAGTTAAATACTGGCGCTGTCATCCTGATTTACGTTCTCGAGGTCTGTAAGTCCTTTTGGGACTGCGTCTTAACCGTTTTGCTCGTCTCACTAATTACTGTGAAATCAAAAGGAATACTAAATCCCCATTGCCATTAAAGGTTATATAAACATTTCTGTGGCACTTTGTACCAAGCAATAATTTGTCGTCTGTGATACGTTTTCATAGTTTGTGCGTAACGTAGCTAGCTGTCCACTACAAAGTATCCTGTTTTACCCGCCGTAACTTTTCTAAACATACGATGAGCCGATAGACTGCACGTGAAACGTGTTGTCTTCCAAAGAAATTGTCGTGAAAATATATCCAACGCTGCATTCTAAATTCTTAACCTGGAAATATATACATCCTATCTGGCATCGTCTTTCGAACTGTTTCTGAAACTGATTTATACCTGTTTGTTTCTACTGTGGTCTAGTCCAAAGACTAATTTATTGTAACTCAACATGCCACTCTATTCATCTATACATAACTCTTGCTAGCTACGACGGGCAGCCGTATGAAGACGACATCGATGGAAGAAAGTCGGTAAGCTATTCGCGGTTGCCTACGGAACCGAGATTGTACTCAGATGTGCACCTCTTCGTCCGAAGCAAATAGACGGCCTCTTTCTTCAGGACTCCTGACCACAACAGCAACAAACAGATATAAATTAATTTCCGATACAGATGGATTGGATATACGAGTATTTTCAGGTTAAGAATTTAAAATGCGGCGTGTGGTTTCAGGACAGTTTCTTTCGAAGACAATACGTTTTATGTGCAGGTTATTGACTCACTGTATGTTTAGGAAAGATACGATGGATAAAACAGGATACTATGCAGCGGACAGTGTAAACTATGGAAACATGTTACAGATGATAAGTTATTGCTTGGTACAGAGTGCCATAGAAATATTTGCGTAACCATGAATGAAAACAGGAATTTAGTATTCTTTTAGAGTTCATGGTAATAGAGACAGTGAGACGAGTAAAACGGTTAGGACGTTGCCATCGCGCTAAAGGACTTACAGACCTAGGGAACATAAATCTGGATGACAGCACTAGGATTTAACACCGATGCACACAAATTATCGTCGGATAAGCTAGCTTTGTCTCTTGCCGCTGACGCAAATTAAAGCGACGTAACTACCAATGGTCATATTTCCATGCGGTATGTATATTACGCAGCCCTGAAGAGAGACGTTGGTGCCTGCTGATTTACTTCGGAAGAAGAGGAGCAAGCCTGTGTACAATCATGGTTCAGTAAGCAGCTGCAAACATTTTTCCGTGAATGTATTGACTGTCTTATCACACGGTGGTATGAATGTAATAATAGTTATGACGATTACTTTTGAAATAATAAATAGTTTACTTCGTTTTTTCCATCTGTACCGTTTTCATTTGACTACACCTTATACATTCATTCGAATCTACTTACCGCAGGCAACGCCATAATATTCTGCTACAACTTTCATCCCCCACACCTGCTTCTATTACCAAATTGACGGTTCCTTGGCGCCTCATAATGTGCCCCCTCAACCGATCACTCCTTTTAGCCGTTCCACAAATTTCTTTTCTCTCCAGTTTGTTCTCCGCTCTACCTACCCATCTATTTTTTTAGTGTATTGGCTTTCGGAATGTGCCCATACATACAAGCACTGGAAATGTTATACGACAGTTTATTTAGACAACTTAGAGCATAGATTAGTTTAAGTCGTAGCCTGGTACGAAGTTAGGGGGCTTAACAGAGGACAGGACATAAAACAAATTCTGAATTCACAGTATACTGGAACAAGCAAATCCATCAAACCTTGAACCTTCTTTTGTAGCATCAAATTTGCAGAACTTCTGTTTACTTCTTGTCACAACTCCTTATCGCTCACGTTTCACTTCCGCTCAAGGCTACACTCCACGCAAACACCTTAGTTTTAACAAAGCACCCTGGCTAATGCCTGTGATGGCGAATGTCCTGTTCTTTGGTGTTAAATCTGAAAGAAGACACGTTTTATGTGCGTTTTAATACGGATAAAACAGGGCGCTTTGTGCAGCACAGCTAGCTATGTTACGTGTAAGCTGTGAAACGTGCCACAGATGACAAGTTATTGCTTGGTATAAAGTGCCATAGAATTCTATCAAAAATGGTTATAGCGTGTTATTCACTGTTCCGTTAATTAAATGATGATTTCATCACGATGCCGTATTATAGTTTGAGCGTAACACGTCACGAATGTGCACAATTATTATTGTCTCGCCCGGCGCAAAGTAACAAGCGATTAAAAAAAAAGAGCAGGTGACTCCCGTGTATAAGAAGGGTAAAATAATGGTCCCACATAATTACAGATCAGTATCCCAAACATCAGTTTGCCGGCCGATGTGGC
This sequence comes from Schistocerca nitens, assembly GCF_023898315.1. Taxonomy (NCBI): domain Eukaryota; kingdom Metazoa; phylum Arthropoda; class Insecta; order Orthoptera; family Acrididae; genus Schistocerca; species Schistocerca nitens. The sequence continues at coordinate 511,406,443 of NC_064615.1, forward strand.
CGAGCGGTACTAGGCGCTTCAGTCTGGAACCGCGCGACCCCTACGGTCGCAGGTTCGAATCCTGCCTCGGGCATGGATGTGTGTGATGTCCTTAGGTTAGTTACGTTTAAGTCGTTCTAAGTTCTAGGGGACTGTTGACCTCAGATGTTAAGTCCCGTAGTGCTCAGAGCTTGAACCATTTGCACATCAGTTTGCCGCAGAACTCTTAAACATTGTCTGAGCTCGGAAGTACTAAATTTCTCCTGAGATAGAAAAGCATCTTTCCACAAATCACCACGAATTTCGAAAGTATCGCTGTGCGAATCTCAGCTTGGCCTTTTTTCCGCACGGTATCCAGCGGAACATGGATGTAGGGCAAGGGGCATATTCCATATTCCTAGATTTTCGGAAAGCATTTGACGCGATGTCCCGCTGCAGACTGTTAATGAAGATCGGAGCGTATGGGTTAGGTTCCGAGATACCTGAGCGGCCTGGTACGGGTTCGCGTCCTCGTTGAGTGACAGTAGGAGGATACAAGGTGACTTAGATAAAATTTGTAGTTGTCGTGTTGAGTGGCAGCTTGCTATTAATATAGAAAAATGTATGTTAATGCAGATGAGTAGCAAAAACAATCCCGTTATCTTCGAATACAGCAGTAGTAGTACGATGCTTGATACCGTCACGTTAACTAAAAAATAGGCATAACGTTGGAAAGGGATATGAAATGGAACAAGTATGTAAGGATTGTAGGCAAATTGTCGATTGAAATTTTTTGGAAGAATTTTAGGAAAGTGTAACTCACCTATAAAGGAGACCGCATATATGAGTGCGTCATTGATAGTGACCGGGCCAAAGATCTCACGAAATAAGCATCAAACGAAACAACTACAAAGAACGAAACACATCTAGCTTGAAGGGGGAAACCAGATGCCGTAGGTCAATCGGATATCAACTGCGTTTTTAAAAATAGGAAACCCCATTTTTATTACATATTCGTGTAGTACGTAAAGAAATATGAATGTTTTAGTTGCATCACTTTTTTCGCTTTGTGATAGATGGCGCTGTAATAGTCACCTAACATTCCGTCAGTGCGGACGGTATGTGCTTCGTGATACATTCCCCGTGTTAAAATTGACCGTTTACCAATTGCGGAAAAGGTCGATATGGTGTTGATGTACGGCTATTGTGATCAAAATGCCCAACGGGCGTGTGCTATGTATGCTGCTCGGTATCTTGGACGACATCATCCAAGTGTCCGGACCGTTCGCCGGATAGTTACGTTATTCAAGGAAACAAGAAGTGTTCAGCCACACGTGAAACGTCAACCACGACCTGCAACAAATGATGATGCCCAAGCAGGTGTTTCAGCTGCTGTCGCGGCTAATCCGCACGTCAGTAGCAAACAAATTGCGCGAGAATCGGGAATCTCATAAACGTCGGTGTTGAGAATGCAACATCAACATCGATTGCACCCGTACCATATTTCTATACACCAGGAATTGCATGGCGACGACTTTGAACGTCGTATACAGTTCTGCCACTGGGCACAAGAGAAATTACGGGACGATGACAGATTTTTTGCACACATTCTATTTAGCGACGAAGCGTCATTCACCAACAGCGGTAACGTAAACCGGCATAATATGCGTTATTGGGCAACGGAAAATCCACAATGGCTGCGACAAGTGGAACATCAGCGACGTTGGCGGGTTAATGTATGGTGCAGCATAATAGGAGGAAGGATAATTGGCTCCCATTTTATCGATGGCAATCTAAATGGTGCAATGTATGCTGATTTCCTACGTAATGTTCTACTGATGTAATTACAAGATGTTTCACTGCATGACAGAATGGCGATGTACTTCCAACACGATGGATGTCCGGCACATAGCTCGCGTGCAGTTGAATCGGTATTGAATAGCATATTTCATGACAGGTGGATTGGTCGTCGAAGCACCATACCATGGCCCACACGTTCACCGGGTCTGACGTCCCCAGATTTCTTTCTCTGGGGAAAGTTGAAGGATATTTGCTATCGTGATCCACCGACAACGCCTGACAACATGCATCAACGCATTGTCAATGCAGATGCGAACATTACGGAAGGCGAACTACTCGCTGTTGAGAGGAATGTCGTTACACGTATTGCCAAATGCATTAAGGTTGACGGACATCATTTTGAGCATTTATTGCATTAATATGCTATTTACAGGTAATCACTCTGTAACAGCATGCGTTCTCTGAAATGATAAGTTGACAAAGGTACATGTCACACTGGAACAACCGAAATAAAATGTTCAGACGTACCTACGTTCTGTATTTTAATTTAAAAACCCTACCTGTTACCAACTGTTCGTCTAAAATTGTGAGCCATATGTTTGTGACTATTACAGCGCCATCTATCACAAACCAAAAAAAGTGTTCGAACTAAAACATTCATATTTCTTTACATACTACACGAATATGTAATTAAAAATGGGGGTCCCTATTTAAAAAAAAACTGCAATTGATACCCGTTTGACCTATGGCAGCGCTATCTAGCGGGCCGACCATAGCGCCATCTGGTTTCCCCCTTCAAGCTAGACAAGTTTCGTTCTTTGTAGTTTTTTCGTTTGACTCTCATTTCGTGGGATATTTGGCCCGGTCCCGATCAATGGACCACCCTGTAGAACAATAGTGCTACCCTTTCTTGACTACTGTTCGAGCCTGTGGGATCGCCACCGGGTCGGATTAAAGGAAGACACGGAAGCAGTTCAGAGGCGTGTTGCTAGATTTGTTACCAGTAGGTTCGATCAGTACGCAAGTGTTACAGAGATGCCTCGTGAACTCAGAGGAGAATTCCTGGAGGAAAGGCGACGTTCTCCTGCCGCCAATGCAGGTTTCGCGTTAGGACCGCGAAGATAAGGTGAACAGCAAAGGAAATGGCTGGTATCATCCGCCACGCACAGTGCCCTGGCATGCGGATTGTGTATGTCACTCTAAAATCGCTGCTGGGGGGCTAGTGCTCTCATGTGGTTTACAACAGGCACGTGAAACACTGAACCACGATTTCTCGGAAACGCGTGAGAAGCGCATCGTACTTGAGCATCATTTGCTACACAGAATGCAATCCGTCGAAGAATGAGTGAAATAAACAGCACCTTCGGTGTATGCTTCCACTGTAAGACGGTGAACTCGCTTTCGGGATGACTGCGGTTCGAATACTCTTCGTGCCATCACGAGGTCGGCTTTACACAGTGTCCATAAATCACATCTGGGGAAATAACGGGACAATTTCCTTAGAAAGTTCGCAACTGGCTTGTTGTTTCTTCTTGGTCAATTCCAGCTTCCTTTGTAAAGATTTCCTCGTTGATAACCTTTAAAACAAAATGATACTTACGTATTAATATAGGAAACGAATTTCCGGTATGAGTCGGCGATCATCATGAGGATTTTATGATCAAAACCGTATAGATAGCTAGAAAATTGTCATTATTTCGGCATCTGTCATCATCAGATATAAAGAAACTTTGTACTTACAGAACGAGATAAGGTATAGATTTTAATATTTACGCTGAATCTTGTTTCGCGACTTCAAAGTTTTTGACACCTGATCACCGAAAACGCCTAAGAGTCGTAATGTAAGGGGTGTCCAAAAAGTTCCAGTTTGAGTGCGTTCAAAAATGTTCAGATGTGTGTGAAATCTTATGGGACTTAACTGCTAAGGTCATCAGTCCCTAAGCTTACTGACTACTTAATCTAAATTATCCTAAGGACAAACACACACACACCCAAGCCCGAGGGAGGACTCGAACCTCCGCCGGGATCAACCGCACAGTCCATGACTGCAATGGCTAAGACCGCTCGGCTACCCCGCGCGGCGAGCTGAGTGCGTTCCTATAGCGTATATGCAACCCAGCGCGACTCCGGTGTGGGCATGTGATTACCGACATGGAGGCAAGGGGTTAGTGTAGTCGTCGAACGAAAACTTTTGGATCGCCCCTTATAAATGAAAAAAATTTATTTACAGAGCTAGAAGGTTCTACCCGTAAATTCATACATACCTACTGATGCCCTAACATTGCCCGCTGTTATTCGAAAACCTAGTGAATCTGTATCAACAGCAGTACGAAACATATCAAAGGAAGTGAATGTTCACACTGTTTATAAATATCCTATACTCTGACTGCAAAAGTGCATGATATAGCGGTAAACTATGTGGCAAAACTTAGGAAGAAGCTGTCTGAGTTATGAATGCAGATTCTCTGATTTAGACATTATCTCTAAGCTTTTATGTCACTAAAAGCGAAAGAAGATTTGGCTTTATAAAGTCCAATCAACGTCGAAGTCACTAGTCACAGAGCACAACCTCGCACTGTACGGGGATCAATAATGAAATCTGCTTGGTCAAGATTTAGCGCCCAGTCCCGTCGGCGTCAGAATCATTACAGACGAAGCACAGGTAGTTCCCCTCCTCACCCTTCCCAAAACCCAGCTTGCGCACCGTCACTGACAATTCCATCATCGACGGGACATTAAACCGCAATATTCCTTCATTTCATATTAGGGAAGGAAATCGCCAGTGTATTTTTTAAAGGAACCCTCCCAGTATTCCATTAGAGAAATCGAGGCAAACCCAAATTAGATGGGGATCTGATTCGCCGCCCTCCAGAGTCGGGCAACGAATTCAAACGTGCCAAACTCCTCTTTAAGATTTTCCACGTGAATGACGTCCAACATGCCGATCATCCCGTAAGTGAAAGACATGTTGCCATGGCATATCCGAAGAAATAACACGTTTCGTTTACCATAAGGATATAACTATTATAAATATTTGTGCAACATATCCCACGCATTTTTTAAAAATATTCAGCAAAAGCAAAGAGTGTTGTCTACAGTGAAATACTCCTATCGAACAGGCCTTGGAAGGCCCAACGGCACCGGCCGACCGCCGTGTCATCCTCAGACAGTAGGCGACACTGGATATGGGAGGGGCATGTGTTCAGCACTCTGCTCGCGAGGCCGTTATCAGTTTTCGTGACCAGAGTCGCTACTTCTCAATCAAGTAGCGTCTCAATTCGCCTCACAAGGGCTGAGTGCACCTGCTAGCCAACAGCACTCAGCAGACCCGGACTGTCACCCATCCGAGTGCTAACCAAGCCCTACAATGCTTAACATCGGCGATATAACAGAAACCGGTGTTACCACTGAGACAAGGCCGTTGGCACATCAATAGCGAAATACTATCTGCAAAATGCTGTACAAAGGTACAGTCACATCTTGAAAATATTTTAAAGCTGTGCAAAGATGGACAAGTTGCTTTCAGCGTTTGGGAATGTATCACTGAGTACTTCACAAAACGAAAAAATTCATCTCCATCTGATACAATGTCAAGGGGTCACAAATGAAACTTGAGTATAACTACTCCACACGATCTGAGGCACCTTCCCACGATTCACGTGGCTTCCCCTGCCGGAGGTTCGAGTCCTCCCTCAGGCATTGGTGTGTGTGTTGTCCTTAGCAGAAATTAGTTTAAGTTCGATTAAGTAGTGTGTAAGCCTAGGGACCGATGACCTCAGTAGTTTGGTCCCATAGGGTCTAACCACAAATTTCCAGATTTTCTGAGTATAACAATTTGTACAGATATGAAATGGAACGATTACATAGGCTCGGTAGTAGGCAAAATAGATGACAGACTTCAGTTCATTTGATTGGCGACTCCATAGTGTCCTGTGCACTACGACCAGATAATGGGTATACTTGGAAGGAGAGACAGCATTGGTCGTATATTTTTGTTTATTATCGCAAAATCGAAGTGACCATCTTCAGTGCTGTAATATATAACTTAAATTAGGAAGCACTGGTGTCAATAAGCTTACGGCGATCACATAGACTCACATAGTCTATGTGATCGCCGTAAGCTTATTGACACCAGTGCTTACTAATTTAAGTTATATATTACAGCACTGAAGATGGTCACTTCGATTTTGCGATAATAAACAAAAATATACGACCAATGCTGTCTCTCCTTCCAAGTAGACTTCAGTTCGTTTGTCAGATGTGAAGAGCATCCTTATAATAAAAAATAAAAGAAACATATTTTCATATATATGCTCCTGCCACCTATAACCCCTTTGATCATCCACTACACTGCAATACTTCTTCATGTCCCTTGCATTTCCGGTCCTGCAGACACGAGTGCCCTCTGCTGTTAGCCTGAAGTGTACGTCGCTATCACAATAGTAATGCCCACACTACATTCGCCCTTGCATTCAGTACTGCCCGGTACTGTCTTGGTTTTCTTTTTCCATCAGTGTTAGTTGTACAACATTGATATGCTGCAGTATAGGCAGTTTTACAGTTGCGGAGTCGGCTGTATGCAACTCGTGTATTGGTTCACTTATTGCAGGGGAAGCCAAGAATTAGGCTCATGAGCCATGCCCTGGCACAAGTGGTGTAGCGCTCAGCCTCACTGCACACTACCGGCCGGGGTGGTCGAGGGTTTCTAGGCGCTTCAGTCTGGAACCGCGTGACCGCTACGGTCGCAGGTTCGAATCCTGCCTCGGGCATGGATGTGTGTGCTGTCCTTCGGTTAGTTAGGTTTAAGTAGTTCTAAGTTCTAGGGGACTGATGACCGCAGAAGTTAAGTCCCATAGTGCTCAGAGCCATTTAAACCATTTGAACTCACTGCACACTTCCCCCACCACCACACCATGCAGTCTGAGTGCGAGCTGCCAGAACAGGGGTAAACAGCAAATGCGCTGCATTTAAATAGCAGCGCAGTCACACGGCATGCAACTTGGTTTTATATTTCACATTCTCAACATCATGTTGACAAACAGTATTATTTGAATATTATTTCACAGATTTTCTCACTCAGGTTGCTGCATAATTGTGACTTATTTAGTTTCATAATCGAAACAGTTCTTTCCCAATACTATGTCGATCGAAATATTGTAGCACCATTGCAACCCTATTATGGAGACGTGCAATCTCTGCTGAGGAAACTGATGTCTTTGACAGTTTTAACGCAAAAGGATTTGTCATTGAAACGGGAATTACATTGCAGGTCAATCAGTTACGTCTGCATATGCACAAGGTCGCTTTCAAATGACGCGGCAAAAAGTCTCAAAAACAGCTCGAAAACGAATGCGAGCTTGGCAGTGCCCTCAGAATGTTTAGGAAACTATCCTCGTAATTCTTTCAAGGCCATAATGAATTCTTCTATCCTCGCGTTTTCTTTAATGACAGTGAGCTTAGGTAACTAGACTGTGTTTGTAAGACTGTTCCTTCTGCAACGCGATTTTCATTTTAAATGCGTCCACATCAAATAGGAAAGAAGTTATTTCTCACGTTGCAGTGTCTTACTGTGGGCAGTGTGCAATCAAGTCCACTTAAGGAGTGAGGTCTGCAATCCGTAATCCATTTAGGATGTTTTAAGTTTCGTTCCTGCAGTCTTTATGTTACATGCCAAATTTAGTAAAAAATGCCTTGTTTTATACCCTACTGGAACCGTAAATTTTACGAGGGTTTGGTAATTTAACGTTAATTAAACTACGCTATGCTGAGCTTTACACGCAGCGGCAGCAACCACATCACAGCAATTTGATGTTTGTCTCGTTACTTTTTTTTTTGTTTTGTACATTTTGGTGACTACATATTGCAGGCTTTTCCAATGTGGTAAATGTAGGTACTGTAACGGAAATAAAAGTAACTGGGCTAACAGAATGAATAAATCACACCTATATCGTTGTTCTGCAACGAACCACCGGAGCCCGCGTGTCCTTTGTACGAAAATACGCAGCAAAGATGCGAAATTTTGTCGCTAGTTTTCATCCCCCCCACCACCATCCCCACCCCCACCCCCACCCCCACCTTCACCACCCGTATTCTGTTTCAGCGCCGAACTTCATACAGTGCAGAAGTCACATTTTTGGAACAAAGAACTCATGTGCTGAGATCCGTATAAGAGTTGTTGTTCCCACGACTGGAGTTGTGCTTCCTGTCATCTTAAAAATGAACGGGAGGAGCACTCCTGTAGCATACAGGTGTCTCAACACACAAACTAGGCTAAATATCTACAATTTGTACACGAATATCCTGTTTTCTAATTCGGATTACAGTAGAATGATTAGCAGCTGAGAGCTACCTCTTACATAAAAAGGTTTGTAATGGATGCTTCTTGTCTTACTTACCTTAACGGCCTTTCCCTTACCCTTCCATAAATCTACGCCGTGGACTGTAATCTCTTTTTGTCCTTGTAAATTTATGTATCTTTCTGCACGGTGTCCGCGGGTAACAAACGCGATACGAAAACATGGAGCATGCGAATGAAACCCTAATTTGGACTGGAAGACCGTCAAAACTTTTCTCGTCATCTGGGAGAGACTGAGTAGGCGGAGATGAGCCACTGAGGAGGGAAACACGTTATGTTTATGAAGCCGGTGAGTAATTTAATCAAGAAGATTAGAGAGGTGAAATTGGATAATCCTGGGAGGAAACAGGATTCTTCTCTCATTCCCGTGAGGATTCACCTCGTTTTTCGCGGATAAAACCCAGTTACCACAGTAAAAAGTCGGTGGAATCATAACTAAAGCCTTAATTGGGCACAAGACACTATTTTAACATCCAGATAAATGTCGTCCTCCTCTACGCTATTAGAAAATTCTGAACATACTTCTGCCATTAATGAAACTATTCCTTTTAGAAACTTCACGACTGTAATGTAGTCAGAAAAGGCTACATAAATGACTACGCCCTACTACTGGAGCTATCCATCAAGGACTGCACTCGGTATGTGTCCGAATTTCGACTGTTTGACGCTGTTAGTACTTTACGCTTTCAAATAACTTGAATGCTTTCCTGACAAGCAACGTGTCTGTCGCCTACTGTGCCTTGTTTGAAAGTTTCTCAGATTACAGTGAGCTCAGTTACTCACCTCATACATGAAATGAACCAATGCAACGCCGGTATGCCTACCATAACGGTCGCACCTGTCCATAATTCCATTTGGCCATCATGCTCGTTTTCATTTGACTGTCCCTTATAGTTACTGTTGTCTCGTGCTGTGAATTAGTTCATTTATTGTTGCAAAGCGAATAATAAAATAAATTTCTGGTCTGTTGTGGAAACTACCTGAAATTCGGAGAAGGAATTTTCAAGACATGTGCAAGCACATGTGACACATAGTCCCAATTATACCATCGTAGACGTATATGGTACAATGTACAGGGTTTACGGGTAGTGGGTGGACTAAGAGAGGAAAACTTTGATACTTTCATTTCGCGTGCTACAACGTCCACAATATTGTGTCACATGTTAATGCTAGTAATTAAAAAGATGTAATTATTAATAGTTTATATAGACAGTATCATAACCTGAAGAAATAGTGATAATAGGAATTAGAATGATAATGGTAATTACAGTACGGAAATGTGGAGTGGAGCAACAATGGCCATGAACAAGACAGATACAACACTACAAGCATATAACCTGCGAAAGAACGGAGAAAACCGTTAAATGAAATGAGTAACTTTGAGGGACTAGATCTTTGATTTCTATCCGCCACTGGTTACTGATTCTTTGTAATTTACGTTTGGTGCAGTCTCATGCGGCATTTGAGAGAAAGTAGAAGCGACGTTTCTCACAATCCAGTATTCTCACGTATATGCACTCTCCTTATGTTTCTTTTCCTCCTCCTCCATTAAGTCACACTTCATCATTCATTTCATTTAACAATTTCCTTCGTTCTCTGCAGGTTCTATTTTTGTACTATTGTGTCTGTCTTGTTAATGGCCACTGTTGCTCCACTCCACAATTCCATAAGAGAGCGTACCCAGGGTCTGAGCTCTGAGCCTGATGTTTACATGGTGCATTCGAGTTCTAAGGCCTCCGATTTTCTTTCTCTGGACTGGAAAGAGATAGAAACATGCGCATTGTTTTAAAATGAGGCCGCGTTCATTGTCAATACGTCCCAGAGATGGCAGCACCGTACAGCAGATGGAATTTTACCGCCAGCGGCGAGAATGAGAACTGTATAAATATTTAAAATGGCGACGTTTTCCTTACTTGAACAGCGTGCAATCATTCGTTTTCTGAATTTGCGTGGTGTGAAACCAATTGAAATTCATCGACAGTTGAAGGAGACATGTGGTGATGGAGTTATGGATGTGTCGAAAGTGCGTTCGTGGGTGCGACAGTTTAATGAAGGCAGAACATCGTGTGACAACAAACCGAAACAACCTCGGGCTCGCACAAGCCGGTCTGACGACATGATCGAGAAAGTGGAGAGAATTGTTTTGGGGGATCGCCGAATGACTGTTGAACAGATCGCCTCCAGAGTTGGCATTTCTGTGGGTTCTGCGCACACAATCCTGCATGATGACCTGAAAATGCGAAAAGTGTCATCCAGGTGGGTGCCACGAATGCTGACGGACGACCTCATGGCTGCGCGTGTGGCATGTTGCCAAGCAATGTTGACGTGCAACGACAGCATGAATGGGACTTTCTTTTCGTCGGTTGTGACAATGGATGAGACGTGGATGCCATTTTTCAATCCAGCTCAATGGAAGCACACAGATTCACCGCCACCAAAAAAATTTCGGGTAACCGCCAGTGCTGAAAAATATGATGGTTTCCATGTTCTGGGACAGCGAGAGCGTAATACTTACCCATTGCGTTCCAAAGGGCACTACGGTAACAGGTGCATCCAACGAAAATATTTTGAAGAACAAATTCCTTCCTGCACTGCAACAAAAACGTCCAGGAAGGGCTGCGCGTGTGCTGTTTCACCAAGACAACGCACCCGCACATCGAGCTAACGTTACGCAACAGTTTCTTCGTGATAACAACTTTGAAGTGATTCCTCATGCTCCCTACTCACCTGACCTGGCTCCTAGTGACTTTTGGCTTTTTCCAACAATGAAAGACACTCTCCGTGGCCGCACACTCACCAGCCGTGCTGCTATTGCCTCAGCGATTTTCCAGTGGTCAAAACAGCCGCTGCCATGGAATCATGGCGTCAGCGTTGTGAAAAATGTGTACGTCTGCAGGGCGATTACGTCGACAAGTAACGCCAGTTTCATCGATTTTGGATGAGTAGTTAACTAGAATAAAAATCGGAGGCCTTAGAACTTGAATGCACCTCGTATTACCGCATGATGGGGTAACATGAAATTTTCTGAGGGATAAATATATAAACGTACAATTGTGTTTCGGTCACAAAACTAAGTTGTTTTTAAAAGATAATTACGATTATCACTGTTTCATAATATTGTGATACTGATTACGTAAGCTACTAATAATTATATCTTTTTTAAATGCTAGCATTAACATGTGACACAATATTGTGGAGGTTATAGCATGTGAAACGAATATACGAAAGTTTTCCTCCCATAGTCCACCCTCTACACACACACACACATACATACACACACACATTATACATTGTTCCATGCATCTATGACATTAAAATTAAGACTTCATGTCATACACACACACACACACACACACACACACACACACACACACACACACACATTGTACACTGTGACATGCATCCAGGACATTAAAATTGAGGCTTCATGTCACATATGCTTAAACATCTCATGAAAATGCCCGTCGTCGAGTTGTAGGTAGCTCCGCAATAGACCATAATTTATTTTATTATTCGCTGTGCAACAATAACTGAAGTAATGGACAGCACAACACGGTAGCAACAATAAGGGACAGTCAAACGAATATGAGACAAATGGAAAAAAAATTAAGTAAACTTTTTATTATTTCAAAAGTAATCGGTGTAACTGTTAATACATTTATATCACTGTGAGGCAAGTCGGTCATTGCCTTCATGGAAAAATATTTGCGACTGCATATGGACCCATGTTGTAATCAGGCATCTCTTCGTCTGAAGCAGGTCAATGGCCATGAGTGTCTTTCTTCAGGGCACAAAAATATGGAAGTCGAATGGGGAGACGTTGGGACTGTATAGAGGATGTGTAAGGTCTTCCCAGCGAAACTCCTGCAGTGTAGTCGGAACAACATTGATAACGTGTGGGTTGTTTTCATTTGACTTCCCTTACGTGTAAAGGCTACTACATTGTTGCAGGGCGTATTGTTATTATTAAATATTATTATTATTAGTGGCACGTCAGGCTAAATGCTTCCAATTTCTACCAGTTCAGAAGTAAGAAGTCCAGCAATCAGGTGATTCAGAAACATTTTAACTTTATTTTAAATGTGAGTTCAGGGTGTGAAGCAAGTATCTCGAGGGTCAGGATTGATAGAGAAGCATGTTTTGTAACAAGTGCCTATTCTCTATGTCAGTGGTTACCAGTATTTCCGAACCTATTATCACTCAGTGCATTGAGGTATTAGGTAGTCCCCTTCCCTCCCTCCCTCGTCCCCTTACCCATACCCCCACCATCATCAGCATTAGCGCCTAAGTCAACTAGAATGGCAAAGAATTTTCTTTGTACACTTTCATTTTTGAAATGACGGAAGATAAGTTCTATTTATTTGATATGGGTGTTTTACTAAACCACGAACTAATGAGTCAACGAGACAATTTGTACTGCTTATTTCTAACAACGTTTTGTATATAATGATGAAGCAATTCGCAGTGCATCACGAGTGCTACCTACATTTCCTTCTCAGAAAAGATAGCAAGCTATCCACAATGAGGTATGACACTTGTTACAAAACAAGCTTCTGCTTGGCGTCAGTTGCTTCGCCCACACATTGCATCCCCATTTCAAATAGATCAAGTTAAAATGTGTGCAACTATAGTTAGCAGTCTTCAAATCACTCTATTGTCGTCTTCTTACTTCTGAACTGGCAGACATTGGAAGAGTTCAGATTGGGAGTGATGTCTGACGACTGACACTAATGACGATAATAATAATAATAATAACACAGTGTTGGTCCTAAAGCAGTGTGGTTGCCAGCACATGGTTTACTGTCTTGTTGTGCTGTCAATCAGTTCAAAAATCAAACGGCTCCGAGCACTATGGGACTTAACATCTGAGGTCATCAGTCCCCTAGAACTTAGAACTACTTAAACCTAACTAACCTAAGGACATCACACACATCCATGCCCGAGGCTGGATTCTACCGTAGCGGTCGCGCAGTTCCAGACAGAAGCACCTAGAACCGCTCGGCCACAGCGGCCGGCATCAATCAGTTCGTTTATTGTAGCAAAGTGAATGATGAAGCAATTTGTGTTCTATAGCGGGAATCACTTACAGCAAGGAGAAGGAGAAGGCATTTTTATAAGTATTTAAGGGTATATGATGCACATGCCTCAATTTTACAGTCATAGAAGCAAGGTACAATGTGCAAAGTATGTGTGTAGTGAGTTGACTACGTGAGGAAAATGTTGTCTATACAGTCGCTTCACAAGCTGTATTCAAGATATTGTCACACATTTATGGTAATATTCGTATTCCAAAAAAATGTAATCATTGGTAACTTACGCTATCACTGTTATCACATTACGAGATAGTGTTAACAGAGAGAAAAACACTATTGAACGTTTCGTTTTCAGCCCGCAGAAAATTTCATTTTAGCCCTCAGGGGATAAAAACGCTCAGGTTGGGAACCATTGCTGACAGCAGCACTCGCAACGCATTGAGAATTTCTTTATCATACAGTATGAGAAAAAGCAGTTAGAAACAAACAGAACCAGCCGTCTCATTTACTCATTAGTTTGTGGTTTAATAAAACATCAAAAAAATTATTTATGTGTGGTCATTTTAAAACTAGAAGTCTTCATATAAAATTCTTTTTCATTTTAATGTTTAGTGAGGCACTAATGTAGATGATGGGGAGAAAGAAGGGGGGAGAGTGTTCTGGCTAATATCTGAATGTACTCAGTGGTAAGGGTCTCATAAAGGATGGTAAGAACTTATGTAGGAGTAGGAAGGATGCAGCTCTGATTGTTAATATCCATTACTTTTTCTGACTTTCTTCACACTGAAACCGAACTGATATGTCCGTTGTAACAAGAAAGGATGCGAGTTCACTTTTTTGAAGATCATTAACTCCAAAGAAGGGCGGAAGTGAGAGAGGGGGCGGGATGGCAGCTGCCCTCCCCACTGTCCTTTGCTAGTTACTCCCTTGTTTCCATTCCTCCTTTTAGTACACTGTCGTTACACTTAATATTAATGTTCATGAGACTAACTCTATTGGCGGAAGTCTCCTATATTCTGAGATAACGCCACTGGCGTTATTACGTAGGGACTTCAGAAAGTAAGTTAAACATGTCGCCCCACGCCAAGACCATTGCTGAATAGGACTGGTGCGTTGTCAGATTGGAGTACATGTTCCGGGCTTCCTGCAGACCTTGTTTTGCCGCGGTACGGATGACAGGCGCGTCTCAGTGTGCCAGCAAAATGGCGCGACAGCTGTAAACGTACCCCAAAGTAGAACTCCGCGAGACAGTACGATTCTTGCGAACAAAACGTATGAGTTTCACATAGATTCATCGTGAAATTCTGCCAAGGTATGGAGCATGCCAGCAATTTGACCACTACCACACCACTGGTATTGATCACATAGTCCATATCTTGCACAGTGCGATTTCCATGTTTTAAGTAACCCGAAAGAATACCTGGGAGAAAGAAGTTTTGTGGGCGTTCGTTTACACAGCGGTTCTCGAATGGCTCTGTGGTCAAGAAGCGTATTTCTCTGGAAGAAGAACTGAAGGATTAGCAGAACGTTGTTTACAAGGATTGGGTGATTATGTTGAAGATTAGTATGACATACCTGTGTGTCTTTGAAGTGCAGTGCAGCCTTAAATAAAAGTTACTCGACCTGCCGTAATAATGTACAAATTACTTTTTTAAAGTCCCCTCGTATTATTACTCTTCCTCTACTCCTAGTCAGCATCGTTGTTGACGATGATAGGCAGAGAGAGAGAGAGAGAAATGAAAGTTTTGTTGAGCTAAACTCAGTTTACATCGCGTTCTGAATATGAGTACGACACAGGACAGGAAATGGTGGAATAAATTGGAAAAACGGAAGTAAATATGGCTGGTTGCCACCATTTTATGGTTGAAACCGTCACGGAGTTTAGTACTCATCACGCGAAGAACTCACGTTTTCTAGAAACGTAAACATCTCCTACACACTGACAGTACGTTCATGGAATGGTAAACCCTAAATTCCTTCTTTTTTATTTTTTACGCCGTGACGCCGTGACGCTTGGTTCCCTAATAGTTCTCTGTTTGGCCAGTATTCGTAATTTATTAATATACCGAAATAAGAAATCAATATCTTCTTTGAAATGGGGAGATGCATTTCTCCTTATACATATTGGGGAACTCGCAAAGAGAGGAAATACCGGAATATAGTGCTTGTTGCTGTTTGAGATGTAATACAAGAAACGCCCAGAATTGTACTACATATGGCAGCCAAGACAATGGTGCCAGCGGTGTTACGCGATGTTTAGTTGGCATCGTATATCATACTCTGCTTTACTAGCAGGCATGACCCACACATGCGGAACATTTCCAAGTGATTTTCTCAAGACGGAACGAAAATTGTATTTGCACCAGTATAGATAGGGTGATTCCTTGATGATGTTAAAACTTTCAAGGATGATGGAGAGGGGTAAATGTATCAATTTGAGGGAAGGGACTCTAGTCTGGTAACGACCGAGTTGGAACTTTTAAGCGAAAATCCTTCTGAGACCTCTGTCAGTGGAATACACATACCTGTACCGTTGTTGCTTCGATTGTAGAGTGGCCAACTTTCAGAGTATAGACCAAAGCAAGCAAAAACATGCAGTAAATATGACCTAAAAATTCATATCATATGAGTTATGGCCACTTTTTCAGTAGAAGAGATGTATTTCACAGCAACGAAGATGAACAAGAGTAGTAGTCCACTCCCAGAACAGTTCTACGAAAAAACCTTCAAGACAGTGACCTTTGGAGTCATGTTACAGTTGAGCTTTCAAATACCACGTTCAGGATTGTTATATTTCACTGATTTCAGCAGCTGCACTTAATTGTCTCCAATGCTATTCCAGGAATCATGACATCCCGCCACATGACAAAGTCAAGGAGGTAAGAGGAGGGAATGGAAGCGGTGAGGAGGAGAGGAGAGGGAAGGGTCTTCTCGCCCCCCCCCCCCCCCCTCCCCTGCGTTCCTGCTATTTTCATGCCGAAAAATTTGTGACCTATGTTTGCATTACTGGCTTCCAAAAATTCGTTTAAGGACTGGCTCACCAGTGACATTGGTAACATTGATTTGGAGCTATAAATCATTCGTCATGAATACTGAACTAGTAGCTAACATATTTCTGTATAAATAATTAATAACCAACATTTACTTGTAAAATATAAATAACAAGATAGGAATTCGTACTTGTTGACCTTGAGTATTATCTTAAATGCTATCCTACAAACCCATAAAACGTGAAGTAACGCAAGTCCTGTTTCACACCCCAATTCCTCTTGTCACCAGCAGATGCTGCACTGAAAATATGAATGTAGTGCGATTTTTGGACTACCCCAATAGATGGTTCAGCTGTTAAAATCGTCCTTGCTTCGTTGCTGTACCATCAGTAAGTAGTTGTCACTGTTACTGACAGATGGCTCTACAGTAGGAAACATAACGGAGTCATAAACTAATCATTTTCCACAGTTAAGATGTTGCGATATTCGTCAATGTTTACAAAATATGTCGGCAGCACAAAAAGTGCAATGTCTGCATCGAGTATCCAGGACTTAGTTGAGGTTAATACCTGAAAAAACGCCTTAAGACTCAAATCAGTTAATGAGATGTCACGTTACAGTAAGAATACATCTGTAACGTAAAAGAAAGTGTGAGTCAGTTTCCACATATACGCATATTCGTCCCTGAATTCAAAAGTAATTTACTCCCAATGCAAGATTTTAACGCCTAATAATAGCTGTCATTTGAGAACGTAGGCCTAATAATTCGATGTCGTAAAACTAACCTGACCAGGCCTATAACTGCAGGAAAAATACGCTTTAGCTAAAAACTATTGATCTAAGCACGCAAATAGTCTGAACGAAACTAATTAGGCCTAGTCACAACACACCCTCAAATTAGTAATATCCTCATTTAGATTGTTCTGAAGCTCCATTTTAGGAGGGACAAAGATAAAGCATCATGTTATTCCCTAAAAACAATAGAAACGATGCTAATGAATGCCGGTTATTGCTAGTACTGCAAATGACACATGCGTGCTGAAGGCTATGTGCAATAATAACAGTTTGCAGTCAAACCTGCGGTGGTAAAACACAACAGAGTCGCAAATTAATTATTTTCCACATTTAACGAATTGAAAAATTCTGGAAGTCTACAGAATACGTAAGCAGGCAAAGTCAATTAATATGACGTCACATATGTCTTCAATGTAAAAGAAAGAGCAAGTTAATTTCCGTGTATACAAAAGTGCACCCAATGAACGCTCAAATTTCTAAAGTATTTACCCCAATGGTAGATTTCAGTGTCTAATATATGATGACGTTGTAGAAGCTAGGTACCATAAAACTGCCCTTAGTAGGCTCATAACTGCAGAAAAATAAGTGTTAGCTAAAAAATACTACGCTAAGCACGCAAATAGACTGAATGCAAATAATTAGGGCTATTCTTGATGTAAGTAACAACACGTCCTCAAAGAACACATTCCATTGACAAACTGCCTATTGGCTTCTGTCTCGGGTTCTTCGGCCGACGTTCATCTAATGATTTTTCTGACGTTACGCCAGCACGAGTGGCTGGCATTGTCAAAGCTTCACCCTCCATTGCCGGTGGTGAACTGGAGCCGAGCTCGCGGGCGCAGACTATATGTACCTGGCGCGCCAACGTCCGAGGGCTTCTCCGCGGTCATTTCCGGTGCGGTTCTCCTCTTGCTACCTGCGACGGTCGTTCGCTGCAGTACGGGAAGCCAAGATCCGTTGACCTTAAGGCTTTCCTCTTTCTTGTTCAAACTGTTCGCGTGTTTTTGTATTTCTACAGCTTCTCTGAACAAGCGCGTGTGATAATGCTTCTCTACTGCCAGAACTTCCGTGTCGGCGAATTTTATTACGTGGTCGGTCTCATTCAGTGCGTGCTCTGCCACGGACGATTTCTCCACCTGCCTCAACCTGCAATGTCGCTTATGCTCTTTGATCCTGGTGTTGATGGATCGTCCAGTCATTCCGACATAAACTTTTCCGCATGTGCATGGTATACGGTATATTCCCGACATTGCAAGTGGGTCTCTTTTCTCCTTCGCCGATCTAAGACACTCTTTGATCTTCCTTGTCTGTTTGAAAATCGTCTTTACGCCATGTTTGCGCAATATGCGGCCGATTCTGTCCGTCACTCTGGGAATGTATGGCAGAAAGGCCGTACCCGACATTTCTTTTTCTGGAAGTAAGGAGAAAAGAGACCCACTTGCAATGTCGGGAATATACCGTATACCATGCACATGCGGAAAAGTTAATGCCGGAATGACTGGACGATCCATCAACACCAGGATCGAAGTGCATAAGCGACATTGCAGGTTGGGGTAGGTGGAGAAATCGGCCGTGGCAGAGCACGCACTGAATGAGACCGACCACGTAATAAAATTCGCCGACACGGAAGTTCTGGCTGTAGAGAAGCATTATCACACGCGCTTGTTCAGAGAAGCTGTAGAAATACAAAAACACGCGAACAGTTTGAACAAAAAAGAGGAAAGCCTTAAGGTCAACGGATCTTGGCTTCCCGTACTGCAGCGAACGACCGTCGCAGGTAGCAAGAGGAGAACCGCACCGGAAATGACCGCGGAGAAGCCCTCGGACGTTGGCGCGCCAGGTACATATAGTCTGCGCCCGCGAGCTCGGCTCCAGTTCACCACCGGCAATGGAGGGTGAAGCTTTGACAATGCCAGCCACTCGTGCTGGCGAAACGTCAGAAAAATCATTAGATGAACGTCGGCCGAAGAACCCGAGACAGAAGCCAATAGGCAGTTTGTCAACAAGTGGCCAGGAAAGCCTTAACAATTTTGTAACACGTTCCATTATTTAAATCGTTCTCAAGCATCATTTTAAGAGGCATATAAATAGTGCATCGTTTCATCCACTAGAAATAATATAAAAAATGTTATTGATTGCCAGTTATTGCCATTATTACAAATAATACAGGCCAACTAAAGGCTATGCACAATAACAGCAGTTGGCAGTCAGTAGGCTCCCAGAAAGCTTTATTAGATCGTATATTTCCTATGAAATTGCTGACGATGTGCAAAAAAATACGTCAGCAGCACGAAAAAATCGATTTCATATTGCAGGGGACCAAAATACAAAACGAGTGTATTCACTGTGTACAGTTGGATTTCTAGAAACTATGGCTTGCGAAAAGAAAAACCTGTAAGCAACTACACCACCACATATTTATCCTAATATAATCAAAATCGCTACGAAAATTCGATTTTGTGCACCTTGCAAGAACAACGAGCCATCAAAACATGCCTAACGCAAGACATTGTATGACCAGCTTCCATTGTTATAATTACTAAACAAATACCACAACAACTATGAAAGTAGTGTTATTCTTTATAATGTATAGATCCGTAGATGTGAAAGTTATCGTGTTCTAAAATTTAATGGGTCACAACCGAAAATGACGTAAGAGTTCTTACAAAGTCATGATGCTGCCTCAGCTGAAATATATGCTTAATATCAAGCCCTCAGCCGCATTGTTCATGTTAGGACTTCCAATAGGGAAACTCTAACAGAATGGCTGTAAATATTATGAGGTATGTTACCTCAACATTGCAATGGGACAGCATGACAGTGCAGAAAAGAACATATTGATGGTGTAATACATGGAAAATGGAGATGGAATAAAGTGATTACAGGAGCAGTATCGGTAAGGCGTGTCCAATAATAATGGCGAAGTGGCGTAATTATATTCCATAACAGAGTAGCTGAAAAAAGGTACAAATTGCTGCGTACATACCTACACAGTCTTGCACAGGGATGAAACACACTATCCATTATGTAACGGTCTCTAGCCTGGTAGTACCATGTTCTTTAGCCAAGGAAAACATAAAAATTCCCCATTCTCACAATAACTTTGCTTACTCCTGGGCTTATCGTTTAACACATAAATATACTCTGTAGGTTTTTCTCTACAATTGCAGGTCATCTACGCTAAACAGGCATCCCCATCAGCCTTATTGTTTACTGTAACCCAAGGTGTCATGTGTGTTGCATAAGAGACAGAAACGAAAACCGGAAATGTAGACCCTTGAAGTTATATATGGTGTCGCAACACTTTTATCTATCTAACATCACCTACTTTTCAAGGTCATGCAACTACTCGCATGCCATACACATAGATAACCGTAATTGGGAGACTTTTTAGGATTTTTCCTGGGTAGCGAATAAAAAAGCATAATATGTTCTGAAACTTTACTCATTCTTGCATGAACATTCACACAAAACCTCACTCTATACTCTTATTTGGTGTAGTTTTAATAACATACAGCTTAATTTTTAACTTATAATTTAAGTCTATATTGGACTTTGGAAATGGTTTTTCTGTTGCCAGGTGCGCAATATCCAGTCTGGGAGATTTAGATACACATTTACGATCTTTATAAAAAGATTTCTCGCGTGTTCTTTAATGTAGTAAACATGCTCCAGTTCATCATTTTCGGCCAGGACTCCTCCAACATACGGCCAGTTACCAGTGCTATTAACAGTAAAATGCTGATTTTTATATTCCTCATCCGTTGCCAGATTTCGCCATACACTGTGTTAAAAACAATATGTAAGCCTTACCTGCAATTCTTCAGTAGCTTTCACTTTTTCCAATTGCAGTTTATATTGTTTCTTCATGGCAGTTGTCTTCTCCAAATACTCCAGTTTTTGTTTTTTGACTTAGATCTCTTCCATTTCTAGTTTTCTTTTTCGTACTTGCACCACAGTAACTGCGCTTAAAAGACGTAATTTCTGTAGTGGGGAATGGTTTAAGTCTGTGCAATATATTTACTCTTTTTCTTAGGACTTGTGGGATAACATTGTTTGTGGGTGCCAGTCCTAATTCGGCTGTACCTATATCTGATGGTATCGTGGAGAACAATGTCCTGAATTGAAAGAAATATGTTTCCTTTGTTTTAATATAGCTCTTCTGTGTGATACTTCATGTTGTCATTGGTGGAGTCAGTGTTAAGAATCTCCATATAGTTTACATAACAATGTCCTGAACTGAAAGAAATATGTTTCCTTTGCTTTAATATAGCACTCCTGTGTAATACTTCATGTTGTCATTGTTGGAGTCAGTGTTAATCTGCCAGGAAGTTTCAATCTCCATATAGTTTACAGGTAGATAATGAAAACTGCATACAGGCAGAAAAACTTATGCTTCTTGCAAATAACAGGAATGCAGAGGGGGAGAGACGATAGGGCACTCCCCTCCCCTCCCCTCTGTTCCCCTCCCCTCTGTTCCCCTCCCCTCGCCGCCTTGACTTTGGCAGATGGCAGAATGTCATGATTCCTGGAATGGCCTTGTAGATAAGGAAGTGCTGATGCTGATATCAGCGAAATATTACAAGGACACTTGCCTGAGCATGGTAGTTGAAAGCTCAGCTGTAATATGTCTCCAAAGTTTATCTGAAGCTTATTTCATACCTGTAATAGGGTGTAGTAAGGTCGTTTACTGGACTTTTTTCTTATTTTGGTCCACACTAACTCCTCCAAAAGTATGAAAAGCAAAGAGCTACCAGTAGAAGAGACGTGTTTTATGGTATCGAAAATGTACAAGTGCTCATCGGTCTTTAGGTATGCATTTTAGAGATCATATTTACTGGAAATATCTTTCGTCTTTTAATCGGTACTTTCTCCTTCGAAAGTTGCCTACCCTAAAATCTTGGCAGCAACAGTACTGGTAGGTATAGTCCAATGTAAGAGGTACTGGAACCATTTTCGCTTATAACTCCGCTTATAACTCCATCGTTTACAGACCAGTGTTTCTTGCATCAAATTGATACATTTCTCCATCGTGCCAGAAAATTTGTAATATAATCACGAAATTACCTTGTGTAGTGCAATTATGGATTTTTTTGTATTCCATCCCAAACATCAACAAGCCTCGTATCACGGTATTTCCTCTTACCCCCTAATATCGTGTCGGGCGCCCTTTTCCCCAGTGTAGTGCAGCAGTTCGATGTGGCATGGACTCGACAAGTCGATGGAAGTCCCCTGCAGAAATACTGAACCATGCTGCCCCTACAGCCATCCATAATTGCGAAGGTGTTGCCGGAGCAGGAGTTTGTGCACAACCTGACTTCTCGATTATGTTCCATTAATGTCCTATGGAA
Source organism: Schistocerca nitens (assembly GCF_023898315.1). Taxonomy (NCBI): domain Eukaryota; kingdom Metazoa; phylum Arthropoda; class Insecta; order Orthoptera; family Acrididae; genus Schistocerca; species Schistocerca nitens. The sequence continues at coordinate 511,428,725 of NC_064615.1, forward strand.
TTTATGTCGGGCGATTTGGCTGGCCAAATCATTCACGCGAATTGTCCAGAATGTTCTTCAAATCAGTCGCGAACAACTGGGGACCAGTGACATGTTGCATTCTGTAACGGAACCTATTAAAGGCTTTACTTTACCGAAGTATGCGATACCCTCCAAATTCAACCAGTTTAACGAGTATTTATGATTATAGAAAAGTTATTGTGTATGTTAACAATGATTGCATAAAATGTCTCCATAAACAGTCAACCCATTAAATTATACTGAATAAATGACCCACACAAAAGTTAATATCACTTGATCACTGATACAGCAAATGTCATCATGTAAAAACACTAAGTTCATCTTAAATAATTAATATGAAGTACGAAAAATAGTGGCCAACTTATGTAATATGGATCTCCTTAAATAAAAATCACCCAGTGAAACCTATTTGTTCACTAGGACCTTTTTCACTCAGTATTCACGTAAACACTCCTATTTTAGACGAAAACCACTGTAATTCTTAATAATTCATGTTATTTACTTATTTATGCAAATTAGCGGAGTCTGAATGTCACTTTGGTAAAGTGTATGTGTGTTATTGTTCGAGGTGGATAAACATTGCAAAGAACATGTAAAAGAAGTGCTACTTTGTGTTGTGTCATTGTCTTTGGTGGACAGTGGAATTAAGATGGCCACCAGAGTAATAAATATTTGAAGTTTAAATATTTGTTGGTTTCGCTCATTATTTATCATCAAAAGCACATCAAAAACACGGGACCTCATCTTTTTACCCCTAGACAACCAGATTTAGAGCCAGCATTAGCATCGAGACACAGCAGCGATCCAGCAAGCAGCAGCGATTACCACAATGCATTTTAATGGCGCCAACCTAACATCAAGTGCTAACAAGCTCCACAAATGGGAGTGAAATAGTGCGATTATAGCAATATCTACGACTAGGCGACCATTATAATTCCCATCCATAAAATCTGATTGTCGTTTGGTAATATGAAGTCCATGAATGGCTGAAATAGTTTCCAGGTAGTCGAACATAATCATTTGCGGTTAAGATCGGTTCATTTGGGCCAGAGGCCCAGTCCACTGGCTGTAAACACAGTCCACACCTTTGGGGAGCCACCAACAGCTTGCACAGTGACTTGTTGACAACTTGGGACTATGGCTTCGCGGGATCTGCGCCACACTCGAACCCTAGTATCAGGTCTTACGAATCGAAATCGGTACATATCTGTCGAGGCCACGATTTTCAAGTCGTCTGGGGACCAACCAAGATGGTTATGAACCGAGCAGAGGCGCTCCAGCTGATGTGCTGTTAGCAAAGGCAGTCGCATTGTTACTTTCCTGCTATAGCCAATTAACGCGAAATTCGCCACACTGTCCAAACGGATGTATTCGACGTACATCCCACATTGATTTTGCGGTTATTTCACATATGTTGCTTGCCTGTTAGAGCTGACAACTCTACGAAGATGCCGCTGCTCTCCGTCGTTAGGTGAAGGCCGTCGGCCACTCAGCTGTCTCTGGTGAGAGATAATACCTGAAATTTGCTATTTTCAGCACACTCTTGACAGCTTGTTTCTCGGAATATTGAATTCCATAACGACTTCTGAAATGGAATGTCCCATGCATCTGGCTCCAACTATCATGCTGCTTTCAAAGTCTGTTACTCCAGCTGTGGAGCCATAATGACGTCGGAAACCTGGCACGTGAATCACCTAAGCACAAATGACAACTCCGCCAATGCAATTCCCTTTAATACATTGTGCACGCTATACTACCGTCGTGTATATATGTGCATATCGCTATCCCATGACTTCTTGCCACCTCGGTTTTCAGTGCCACAGGCAAACAGCAATTTTCATCACATTTCTATATTACTTCTCGGTTTCTTTACTGCTTGCTCGGTGTGCAGATTAAATAATATCAGGCATAGGGGACAATCCAGTCACACTCCTTTGTTAGCTAGTGCGCCCATTTCGTGTCCTTCGACTCTCATCACTCCAATCTTGGTGTCTATATAAGTTGTGAGTAACCTTACAATCACTGTACTTTATCCACGTTATTTTCAGAAGTTCAAAGAATGGGCTCGACACAACACTGCCAAAAACTTTCTTTAATCTACAAATGCTATGCAAATAAGCTTTTTTTTCTTTGCTCTATCTTTTAAGGCAAGCCCTGTCTGTTCCTACATTTCTTGGAACCCGAGCTGTTCTTCCATGAGGTTGGCTTCTACTAGTTTTTCTATGCGTCTGTAAATAATGCCTACTTTTATTTTTCAGCCATTCATTGTTAGTCAGCTTTTTTTGGAGTTGGAATTATTTATTTGATCTTCAAGTCTGGGGTTATTTCGCTTGTATTTGCAGATAGTTTTGAACTGGTTGGCTCTCTCAAGGATCTCAGCTACTGTGAGGGAATGTCGTCTACTCCAGGTCCTTTGTTTTAATTAGATGTTTCAGTGCTGTTAACTAATCTGTAACGCTAGGTAATATGCACAACATCCACTTGTAGGAAAATCAGTTGCTAACAGGCGTTTATGACATAAGTATCCATTGGAAATCAATAATACTGATGGCTAAAAGCCAACACACGCCTATAATTTATAAATAATAGGTAGAAACAAGGTTTGGTACGAACCAGGCTATAACAGCTGTGTACTATATAAACAGCAGATTAGACAAAATTTCATAAAACTTTGTTGTACGAAAAGTGCGAAAGAGATACATATAACAGAACTGATAATACAACTGGTAGTTATAAAATCTGTGAAAAATAATTTGAAAATACTATAAAAATTAAAAATATTTTATGTTCTGCTTTTCAGGGTACCTGAGAGCATTCCAAGCTAGAGGGCTGGAAGCAATACAGCAGTAGATGGAAATCTGCTCTGACAACATGTTCTTGCTGAACTGGTGGAGCATCCACAACCTGTGGCTGTCACAGACGATGGGAACAGCGTCGGAGAAAAGCTGCCATTCAGCGTACCAGCTGCTGAGTGGACTTGGAATTCCAGCCTTGGATCAGGCATCTTCGCCACAGCGCCAGCAGCCACCACCGGCCGCCAGCAGTTTCCCCTCCATCGAGGACGAGGAAGCGCGCCACGCTCCTCTGAATGACGTCACTGGAGGAACCTCACCTGCCAGCAGCGAAGTCCGCGCCACCATCTCCATATTCCACGAGCCAATCCCGAGAGATGATGCCAACCTCTCAGCGTATCTGTCTCGAAAAACGTCAGTGGACACAAGCTCTGATAACATTGCTCCACAAGCGGAGCCCTCCTTTCAGAATACAACAGCTCACGGGAGGCAGCCATATGCTTTTCCTTCCACCTCATCTTTTGGTCCATATGGACCACACGGTAGCCACCAGTCTTTGGGATTTTCAGTGCGGCCACGCCCAGCGTCTCATAACGCGGTCGGCGATGTTTCAGATAACTGTCCAGAATATGAGGGGTCAACTGACCCGCCTAAGGCCAACCACGATGTACCAAGCCACACAGACTCAGACTCTGAGCTTGACGATTCTGACGACGGCGACGGCGACGGCGACACCCCTGTGCAGCCATCTAAGCAGGGACGGCCTGACTCACCCATCCGACGTCCGACCTACACTCATTTGTCGGACGTTTCTAATGATTCAGTAGATGATTCAGATGGGAAAAAACAAGCAACAGCTTCACACCCTAAACCTTGGAAACGGATTGAGAATGCATATGTACAAGCCTTACCTCCTTACAGCTCTTTTCTTGCAAGTCAGCTCCTCCTCATAAATGGCAGACCCGGTACCATTTCTGCTGCAATGGTGGAAGAGTACCTTTTCAATATATTGATTCAGGCACTGCCGAAGACCAGGTTGTTGAAACTCTTGTCGAAATGGCAGGCTCGGCTAAGTGACAATATTCCGAATTTTAAAACGGAAAAGGCTTCATTCCGTGGGCATCATGTCCCGAACGCCACACAGAACTCTGTCACGCAACAGTTCGGAAACATCAATGTAGACAGAGGGCAATCTATGGACAGAGAAGCAACTCGCAATAAACAGCATCACAGAAGTTACAACAATGAATATGAAATGGTTGATCCTACTCCTGATGACGAGAAGAAAGTGGCAGGAGCCCAGGAGGAAAAGCAGCAGGTAGGTGAGCAGTCGTCACCGCTTGGGGAGCAGCAATTTCAGCAGAATTCCATCATCCAGCCACACATCGAGCAGATGCAGCCTGGAGATCCTCCAGCGATGCATTCGCTACCAGAAGATCCTCCACCAATGGGCGCTGAGGCTTGCACACCTGCTGTCCAGCTGCCAGCCCCGCTGGCACAGGAGTTTGTGTTACCAATTCTTCTCAATGAAGCAGGTATGCAGTCAGCCGCATTGTCAGAAGAGGCAGCCGTAGCACTCTCACCACAGTCTCCCATGCAGCTCTGTTCACCCCAATCATTCTCCCATGTCCAGGACTGCACCACAGAGGAACCAGCTGAAAATCGACCAGGGCCTGTGGCTCCATCTGCAGAGCTTGTGTCAGGACTCCCTGCAGAGCTGTTATCTTCCTCACATGATCATCCCATGGAGCCAATTTTTGTGGCTGAACCATCTGCGCTGCTGCCAGCTTCTGTAGCTGAACATCCATCCCCAATGGAATCAGAGCCCGAGCCATCTGCGCTGCTCCCAGCATCTCTGCCTGAACATTCACCCCCAATGGAATCAGAGCCACTACTGGGGACATCTCAAAGCGTGGTAGCGCCCTCCTCCTGCCAGGTCCCTGCAGAACAAGATGCACGCAAAGCACGTACCGGGTTCTTCGAGAGGAGGAGCAGGGAACCGTGGGACCACAAAGGACTTTTTAGCTTTGTGGCGCGCCACGCTTTTACCTTACCTCAACATGTGTGGGCTGAACGTAAAGAGGGGCAGCCCAGGCGAAGTATGCGCATTGCAATGAAGAAACAAGTCAACACCTATTTCCCACGTGAGAGACTGTCTTGAAAGTCAGCATCTAATAAGAGAATTGGCTCGTGCTGAACTAGCATGGGCGCAGAAATCTGAAATAATATCTTTGTCTGTAGCATATAAACGAGGTAATATGTGTGTTTTGATGAGGAGGTGTAAACATTTATTGAGGAAGCTGAAGGTATTTATACTTAATGTTTCTAGTTCAGTGGTGGATAGGTAAATGTGTAATAGCCATAATATATGTGAAGATCTGTGTGAAATAATTTTGTCATTGGTGGTTTCTAAGCTTATATTGTAGCAGTTGTAATTGTGTATGTAATCTACTGTGTTTAATTTATAATAAATGTTTCTAGTGTATATTCTAGTTTTTCTTGAAAATGATCTCTGGTTCATGACCCCAAGTGTTTATCTTGTGGCGTGTTTCGGTAACTGAGAAGTGTTTGTTTTATCTACTGAACATTTTGACAGTTAACTTTTTAGTAGACTTAGAACTGAAAGGTGGTCCATTATCCGGTTTCAGCGCCTAAGGTATTCCAAACAAACTGATCTAGTTACCTAATTTTTTCAAAACTTTTTCAGTGGTACTGTTTCGCATGTAATAAAATTCAGACAACCCAGAGTAACTGTCCACTATCAATAAATTTTCTTGTTTTCCCAAATAAAATAAATCTGCAGAAATTAGTTGTCCTGGATAACTTGGCATTGATTTCACTGCAATGGACTCATGCTTTCCTTTTCTTGAATGCAGGTGACATATGTTTCATGTTGATACATAATTCTTGATTTGTTGTGTCATATTTCTCGAGTATACATATTTTCTAGCTCTCCTGCAACAACTTTCTATGTCAAGGTGTCCTTCATGGATCCATTTCATTTTCCTTTGAATTAATTGTGATAGCGTAATTATCTTTTGTCTTTTGAAGAAAATTCCTTCAGCATAGTTAATAATTTCTTTAAAGGTCCAAAAATGACAGTTCTTATGCAGCTTCCTTCAGGTACGTCAGGAATTCTTCACTGATAGGTAAAACCGTCAATACCTCTAGTTCTTTCACTTCTGCTTTATCTTCTTGGTTCTTGCAGTCTCCAAGTATGATGTCTGATATCGGTATATATGACCCTTCAGTATAAATTACCATAAGAGAAAGACAAAATTTCAAAAATTATGCGTTTTAGTCTTCCAGGTACACCTTCGAATAATTTTTTAAAATTTATCTCCAGTGGTCTGTAGTCAGTTTCAGTTATCAACTCTTGCCATTAATACAGTCACGAAATTTCTTGACTGACTATTTAATTGCCATGGCCTACTTTTCTGTTTGTGGAGATAAGTGTTGTGCTTGTGACAATTACTTTTGTAGCATATGCGGCTGGCTGTTTACCCTGCAACAGGAGAGTTCCTATGGCTCTTTGGCTGGCATCAAGTGATAAATTCACAGCTTCACTATAACAATGAAGCACTGGAGGTATTGTGAGACATGCTTGCTGTTTTGCCAAATCCCATTTCCACTCAGTTTCTTTCCTTAGCAACTACTGCAATAGGTCTGTCACTACATAAGAATTTAGTACGTATTTAGGTAAGTAATACACCATACCTAACAGATGTTGGTGCTGCTATTTATTTTGAACAGTTTGAAGTTGTTAATGACACTTACTTTACCAGAATGAAGTCCATCCTCTGCGAAAACGTGTCATATGAATTTTGTTTCCTTCACACGAAATTCACATTGTCTTTATTTAGTTTAATGCCCAGATTTTTCAGTCTCTGTATAAGTTGTTTTATTACTTCATTAAGTGTTTATATGTTTCTGCATTAATCAAACTATCGTCTATAAAACATGCTACATTCTTGATCATTTAGGACTCTAGGTATGACTTGTTGGAAAACCTCTGGAACATAAGCTAAGCCAATTGGTGATCATGTGCAACTCATCCTGCCCACTGTGTGCAAAATGTTAAGTATTTAGTTCTTTCTGCCACTGATTTGCCAGAGTCCTTTTGCACAGTCTAAAAGTATCAAATATTTCGCTCCACTCACTATCGTACTAATTTCTGCCAGTGTCTTTATTGGATAGTGTCGTTCAAGACTAACTACATTTAGTTCTCTTGGATCCAAGCAAATACGAAGTTTCTTATCTTGTATATGACTATCATACGTGAAGCAGCAGGCACAGCATCTTTCACAGGCTTGATTACTCCAATTTTAACCATTATCTCAAGTGCATCTCGTATTTGGTACAATTCTATGTCGTACACGAAATATTTTATACATCCCAAGCGTGAAAAATATAATGCATCTGGAATGTAGACTCCTAGCACGCTTACTCTTATCTGTTCTACTCTTTTTATCAGATTCAGTTTTGAACACGTTTCTCGTCCCAAAATTATCTGAAAATCAGACTCCACCACCAAAAACTTCACGTTTTCCAGCCTATTCCCAATCTTACAGAAGGCACTGGCTTCTCCCACAACATTTACTCTCCCTGTATTATAGATAAGTAGCTTTTTATCACTAAATTTGATATTGTGGCACCTTCTTCGTTTCTTTTTCTTCTGGTTATGCGTATAGCAGGACGCACTACCCGGAAAATCCCGGGAAAAATCGATCCAAAGTTTCTTAGGTGTCTTATGAGCATAAAATGTTAGTACACTGCCGAGTTAGTACACTGGCCGAGTTAGTACACTGGCCTCGGTGTTAAAAATAGGGCTCGCATTCTTACGCAAGAGATCTCGTGTTCGATTCCGCCTTTGGCACTTTTTTTTTCTTCTGTTTCATTTTTTTTGGTTATTCCACCAATTATTCAGAAAGTTTCCCAAACCTACATTATCTTTAACAAATTAGTTACATTATTGAATAAAAATTATTTTCTTTTTGTCCAACAACACAATTCATGGCGGTGGGTTTTCTATTTTTCATTGTAAAATATATGAGGAGAAACATTGCCTTTTTAATCAGAATAACAAAGTCGATTGGGAAACATTGAATTTTTATACATATAATAATTATAAACAAGAACCGCAGTGGTAATTATCGTATAAACAAACAAAGCAATAATTTTTGCGACATCTTGCGCAACATATAAAAGCGGATTTTTTACAATCACAGGGCGTTTGCAATAAATCTGTACAAAAACATGCCCCATTAACATTTACGAAAATGTTTCGAGTTTCTGACAATTTGGAGGCAAACCAGGCATATTAAATCATGTCTCGGAATATTGGTGACGATAATTGATGGTGAATTATAGAATGAATTTTTATACAAACTTCCCGGGAATTAATTTCACGATTCTCCTGAAACAATGCGCTGCAATTTTGCAAGCAACAGAAGAAAAAAGGAATCGAACCCGAGACCTCTGGCGTAAGGGCCCGAGTGCAAACTTTTTTTTTTTTTTTTTCTTTTTTTTTTTTTCTGTTCGTTACATATGCTCGGGGCGGACGTCGTAAGACATCCGTTTAAGTTCGTCATTGATCCATGAACTCAGTTTTTTTATTACAGAGGGCTGTTAACCCTCTGACGACCATGTAGGCCAGACGGCGGCGCGACAACGGACTAACAAACTTTGAACCTAAGAAACTTTGGATCGGTTTTTCTCGGGATTTTCCGAGTAGTGCGTCCTAATATTTTAACCACGTGAGGTTTTAGGGGTCCTCTTTCACCAGACAAAATTGCGGACAAATCCCAGACGCCACGGTCGTGCCGTCTGCTTGTTAGTAACAATACACTTAGTAAAGCGTAGCCTTCACTTCCAACAATCAAATAGCAGATACGTCCATATCGTGAGCACCTCTCCCGGGCTGTTCATATTAACCCGACGAGCCACAAGTCACGTTCTGCAGTTGCATGGAGCTGTACATAGAAGTTAGCCTTGATTTTGTAATTAAATTTCCTAGAGCACTGCCTGAGAGAAAAAAGAACTTGAACCACTCAGAAGAAGGAGCAAACGAAATGAAACCTCATGGGTTGACAGAGTGTGTGATATCCTTTTAGTGACTGCAAATTCGAATCAAATTTGCAAGAACTTGGCTCTTTGAGCTCACTTACCAGCATGACGTTGCACCCTCTCTGACATCGACGCACGCACTGATTCGGTTGGGAGGGTGTCGTAAAGCCGTTGTGTATCCTCCTCAGGCAAGCTTGCTCACATCTGCTGTAACCGGTCATCGATACTGACTCGGGGACAGATTTGACGTTCGACCAGTTCCCACACACATCTTCTTGGATACACACCTGGCGACTTCGCTAGCCACTGGAGTACCTCAACATCATGCAGACATATCACAGAGACACGCGACACGTGTGGCCAACCATCAGACTTTTGGAAATGGCACCATGATACTGTCACGTGAGAAGCAATACCTGAAGACGCATGAGGTCTGTGATGTACCGCTGTACTGTCTGAGTTCTCTCTATCACTATAATTCAATTCTTTTATCTTGGTGGTTCGCGCATGCCCGCCCAGACGAGGGAGGTTGCTGCATTGCCAGTTGCACGCACCAAGAGAAGCAACGCCATAGTATAGTTCGCAAACTTACGTTTAGGGGGGAGCGCACAGTTTATGAAGTAAAGGCCACCACGGCCGCATTAACCCTTTCGCTGCTACAGAGACATGCTCCCTGCATTCCGCGCTGTGCGCGATTTTGTCATCACTGCACTGCTCGCCTGTGAAAACACATGGTGTTTCGACTGCTTTGACACACTTTATCATTCGATTTCATGAAAACAATTTGGCCCAAAAATTTGATTTTTACACATCTTCTTGACTGATACTTTTCCCCCATAAATGACTTAATTTTGTTTCGATGTTCAACGCAGTTATTGTGCAGCATTAGATGTACTAAACCATTGCACGAAATTTTGAAGAGTTTGCAGAGATAAAAGTCCATAGCGTATACTTTCCGTATGGCCGATTTTAGTTGCCACTAGAAATTTCAAAAAATTACATTCAAACGAATAAAATTCATGAAGTAAGACACTTCGATATTGTTTTTACATAAAGAAAATATTAAACACTGAACAAGGTTTGAACTCAGAACCTTTCGCTTAGCAGTCAAACACTTTTTTTTTATATTTTGTTTGTTGTTGATCGTTTCGTTTGCTCGTTGCGGACGTCACGTAACATCCGGTCAAGTTCGTTGTTAATCCTTTCTCTCAGTTTTTTTTTATTACAGAGACCAACCAGCTCTCTGACCGAACACGCTGAGCTACTGTGCCGGCTAATTTTTCGTTCGTTGTATCTGCTCTGGGCGGACGTCGGAAGACACCCATTTCAGTTCGTTGTTGATCCATTAACTCAGTTTTTTCTTTTATTATAGAGGGCAGCTAGCCCTCTGACCGAACACACTGAGCTACCGTGCCAGCATTTTCTATATTGTTCGTTGAATTTGTTAGCGGCGGTCGTCCGATGACACTCGTTCAGTTTGTTCATTGATCCGTTTACTCAGTTTTTTATTACAGAGAGTAGCTACACCCTCTGACCGAACACGCTGAGCTACCGTGCCGGCGTTTTAACCATTACGCTAACGCAGCTCGTCATTTAAGGGGCTCCGGAACGCCCTATACTTGCAATGTTAAAATAACGCTTATAAATTACATCTTTCCTCACAAAGTATTTGAGGTAGAAAGTTGAACTTATTACAGATTATTTATTGGAATATGGGCTACAACTTAACACAGGGATTTTACAAAATTTTAGTTCAGTTATTAAAGATGATTTTTTTTCAATTGTAATGAAAATTCACAACATTTTTTTGAAATTGTTTATTTATATATTCAAAAATATACAGTTTTTTGGAAAAAGGCTGTGTTAAATTATGCAGAAGGTACTGTGTAACGTTTACTGAAAGTTTGAAACAAATATGTTTGGAAGATCCTTAGAAAACATGTAATTAGTATGAGAAAATAAAAGTTTTGGGAATCGAGCGACAAAGATTGGATTAACTTTTTAGTGCATTCCAGGTCCATAGGATGGATTATCTTCATCCTCTGCAAACTCCTCCTCCAGCTTCCTCTTGTTCCTCCTCCTGTTTACTCTTGCTTGTATTTCTAGACTCTTTACAGCCCTGTCTGCAGCCCGAAGGCGTTCCTTGTCTAAAGCAAGCATCGCTCGTTGTTGTTTTCGTAGATTTTGCTACCATTTTCTTCAGTTGCAGTTACTGCAACACTGTTCCAAAAGGTGGTCATGTATGAACACTTATCACATTTCAGTTGCATTTCACTAGCAAGTCCTACGTGTTTTATTATGGAGAGTTCCAGACCAACTTCACTACAATGAATACATCTTACACAGTTTGAAAAAATTCCTTTGAAAACCGACATATCAAATATTTCATTCACATCCGATTCGCCCATAAAACATTCATAGTGTCACTCATTGAACCAAGCTTCTTCTGTGAAGTATTTTCTTTCCCACTTTGACTGCTATGGGCAGGTGTACTTGAGAGGTTAGGTTCACTCTCTTGGTTATCGTCTTTATTGTTTACAGTAATAACACATACCTTTGGCTTTCCAACATTTCTCCTTTTCTTAAAAGCCTTCAGAGGATTTCTAATAACTTTACTTTTACTCATTATTATACTTCAACAAAACAGAGACTCAAGAAACAGAATTAATCACGAATATTTTCGAGATAACGACAGAGTAAATAAACATGAAACAATCGACAATCACACCAGCGATATACACTCCTGGAAATGGAAAAAAGAACACATTGACACCGGTGTCTCAGACCCACCATACTTGCTCCGGACACTGCGAGAGGGCTGTACAAGCAATGATCACACGCACGGCACAGCAGACACACCAGGAACCGCGGTGTTGGCCGTCGAATGGCGCTAGCTGCGCAGCATTTGTGCACCGCCGCCGTCAGTGTCAGCCAGTTTGCCGTGGCATACGGAGCTCCATCGCAGTTTTTAACACTGTTCGCATGCCGCGACAGCGTGGACGTGAACCGTATGTGCAGTTGACGGACTTTGAGCGAGGGCGTATAGTGGGCATGCGGGAGGCCGGGTGGACGTACCGCCGAATTGCTCAACACGTGGGGCGTGAGGTCTCCACAGTACATCGATGTTGTCGCCAGTGGTCGGCGGAAGGTGCACGTGCCCGTCGACCTGGGACCGGACCGCAGCGACGCACGGATGCACGCCAAGACCGTAGGATCCTACGCAGTGCCGTAGGGGACCGCACCGCCACTTCCCAGCAAATTAGGGACACTGTTGCTCCTGGGGTATCGGCGAGGACCATTCGCAACCGTCTCCATGAAGCTGGGCTACGGTCCCGCACACCGTTAGGCCGTCTTCCGCTCACGCCCCAACATCGTGCAGCCCGCCTCCAGTGGTGTCGCGACAGGCGTGAATGGAGGGACGAATGGAGACGTGTCGTCTTCAGCGATGAGAGTCACTTCTGCCTTGGTGCCAATGATGATCGTATGCGTGTTTGGCGCCGTGCAGGTGAGCGCCACAATCAGGACTGCATACGACCGAGGCACACAGGGCCAACACCCGGCATCATGGTGTGGGGAGCGATCTCCTACACTGGCCGTACATCACTGGTGATCGTCGAGGGGACACTGAATAGTGCACGGTACATCCAAACCGTCATCGAACCCATCGTTGTACCATTCCTAGACCGGCAAGGGAACTTGCTGTTCCAACAGGACAATGCACGTCCGCATGTATCCCGTGCCACCCAACGTGCTCTAGAAGGTGTAAGTCAACTACCCTGGCCAGCAAGATCTCCGGATCTGTCCCCCATTGAGCATGTTTGGGACTGGATGAAGCGTCGTCTCACGCGGTCTGCACGTCCAGCACGAACGCTGGTCCAACTGAGGCGCCAGGTGGAAATGGCATGGCAAGCCGTTCCACAGGACTACATCCAGCATCTCTACGATCGTCTCCATGGGAGAATAGCAGCCTGCATTGCTGCGAAAGGTGGATATACACTGTACTAGTGCCGACATTGTGCATGCTCTGTTGCCTGTGTCTATGTGCCTGTGGTTCTGTCAGTGTGATCATGTGATGTATCTGACCCCGGGAATGTGTCAATAAAGTTTCCCCTTCCTGGGACAATGAATTCACGGTGTTCTTATTTCAATTTCCAGGAGTGTATATTGAACCATCACAGTTTAGCCACAACACATACTTTATCTCACATCACTAAAATGTACCTGATGAACACGGACGTTAATAATAACACCATTTGACAGCAGTTTAACAGCGCCACAGTGGGTCACGCCCATGTACAACACATTTCAAAAAAAATTTAAAAATAGTTGTAGTATTCGGAATTGAATAAATTATATATCTATTAAAAGGTAATAGTCTGCAGATTCAGAAAACGCAAAAAAGTAAAAATTGAACTTTTCATGATTTTGAGCCTTTCCGGAGCCCCTTAAGCGATCTACCGGAGGACTTTAAAATATCATGCAAAATACCGACAAACACTGTTGGTATGACTATGAATTACTCACGTTTCGTCGAAGTACAATAGGAAATAAACAATTACCGCTATTGTTTATTGCGAAAAAGCGGTTAGTGAGAATGATACATACACGTTTCCTTGCTATCGCCTGAATTAGGAGGCTTATTTCTTGTTTCGTTTAATTAATTAATAGAATATGAAGCAATTGGTATAAAGAATGATTTTTCCAAACTTTCTATAAAAGAAAGTCTGCTATCAAGACATTGCTTTTGTTCAATTACTTTATTTATGACTGAACGTTTCTAAAACTGAAGACACTCGTCCGTGCTCTGCACTGCAGTCGAGCTCTGGCAACGTCGTCCTCTGTTCATTGGCTGACTGTGTTTTGTGACGTCAGATGCGCAGAACGAACCTAAACTCGTAAATGACGCACACTTTAGCAGTCGTGGCCTGAAGTCATAGTCGATGGCTCCTCTCACCACGACGCAAGGAGTGACACCGTTGTGCCGCTCCACAGCGTTGGAAGACTCGAACCTATCCCCAGTTCGCCGCCATACTCGCTGATACAGGTCATCTGAGATACTGCAGAAGAAAGATGCATCGCTGAACACAATGCGTCGCCATTCGTCAGCAGCCCACACTTCCCAGTCACGGAACCACCCCCAAAAGGCAGCCTACCAGAGGATCGTTAATTCTGTAGTCCGGCTGCTGCTGGTCTCCGACTACTGGTGAGCGATGACACAGACTGGTGCACGGAGTCCATTACTTGTTCTCGGATGGCAGGAAGGGGCTACGAGGTTCTTGGGGCACCATACGGCGATTCTCACTTGTTGTGTTCATACGTGGCCGAGCGCAACCTACACAATGAGTATGCCTGCCTTCGCGTTCCGAGTAGTCCAACATAGATCACTGTCACATCTGAATGCCACAGAAATGCAGATATCCCACGATTTGACCATCTGGCCAAGTAGAGACCCACAATGAGACCGCTTTCAAGTTCTGTAACGTGGCGATGACGATGTCTAACATGAGTACGCGTCGCGTCCATGTCCTTTACATGTGACGCTGATCACTCTTCTTATAGATCCTACCAGGCCTGGTAACAATACAAAACACGAACAACGCTAATGCACTCTGGTGGCAGTCCTACGTGACAGAGAGAACTGCAACTCCAATTGCTCGAACAGTCCACGGGAATACTGCCGGTTCATAGTGTCCACCGGGCACAATATTTCGGCGATCAGACATGTCGCCATCGTCAGGTGCGCAGACGAACTGAGCTCCTGAGGGCGGGCGGCCGATTTAAATCCCCTTCCCCCGCGGGCCGCTCTCTCCGCCGTCCGCGCCCGCGTCCGCGCGCCGGCGGTCGCGAAGACGTGGGCGTCAGAATCCGTCGTAGTGTCGATGTGCTTGCTATCACGTATAAGCTATTTAGCAAGCATATCGACACTACGACAGATTTCGACGCCCACGTCTTCGCGACCGCGGCGCGTGGGCGCGGACGGAGGAGAGAGCGGCCCGCGGGGGAAGGGGATTTAAATCGGCCGCCCGCCCTCAGGAGCTCAGTTCGTCAGCGCACCTGACGATGGCGACACGTCTGATAGCCGAAATATTGTGCCCGTTGGACACTATGAGCCGGCAGTATACCCGTGGACTGTTCGAGCAACAAATACGCCGGGAGAAACTGAAGGATCACTGCAACTCCAATTATTTACGTACGCGCCACTGGTGTGTAGACGTACGCAATTACATTTACATCCAACCAGGTCTTCTAGTTACTTCACTGCTTTTGTCAGGCAGTGTATTATACCATCCTTCCTCTTGCTTTCATTTCAAACAGACCATGCGATAATGACTTGACTAAGAAGTCGAAATCGGGAGTGATATCATTTGTATTACCAGAGACTGAAAAATACAAAAACAAGAAAATTTCGTTTACAAGACGATCAGTGCGTTCCGACACAATGTAACTCAACCTCTCTCTCTCCCACGCAACGCAAACAGATTTTTTATTCTTAACAGTAGTTGCAAATTCCATCTACAAATTCCGGAGTAGTTTCAAAACTAACCACTTAGTACCAGGGCTGTTGTCGATAGCTACAAACGGACCACGTGATGTCGCATCACGTCTCACAATGTTCGTTGGTGATATTCAGGAGATAGTGATAACCAGAAGAGTTAACAAACATCATTAAATACTTCATACAATGGAAACAGGGTATGATAGATTGTCGCTTTACACTTACAGATAAAGTGAAAATTATACTAATAAATGAAAATCACCAGTTTGCTTTTGCAAACTGGTGCTTTTCATTTATTATTATAATGTTGTTCTATCAAGAACCGACGGAAGATTCTGTTAATATGAAAATTATACATTTATTATAGGTATACGCCAGTTTAATTTTATTTATATGCACTTTAGGTACGAATTTCTATATTCTTAGAAGCTGTTTCAAGCGACGCTCTCAGACATTCCAGGTTCATTTAAATTTTATTTGTAAATTACTTCTGCAGTCCAACTTTTTATGTTCGAAACTTACAGAGAGCATAAAGTGTGTGCTGCAGTACACATTTTATAATTTGCTCTCCGAACAGCGAGAGGACCATAATATTCAGGAAGCGTCGTGTTCTACGGAAAACGTATTCAGAAGTTGAAATGACAGAGCCTGCACTTCCCGAGAACCCGGGAAACGACGAGTTGGCAAGAGAAGGCGGGAAGAGAAATGTTTAATGTGTTTCTTTCCTCCCCTCTGCTGGTGACCTAACTTTCTCAGCGTCTTTATTTGCACGATTTTGAAGAAAATTTTTCAATGAATCCACGAACTGCTGATTACCTTACCTTAATAACTGCTGATAGCACTTGCGAATACAGAAAAGTCAGTCCACAAGTTACGGAAGCTGAAGCATCTGTACTTAGCTTATTATAAACAATCCTACCTCCATAGCGGACAAGAAATTTACTAATGGCCATATAAATCATAAGGAAGCTACGTAGTAAGCTTGTTGTTTCCTTAGTTTATTGATCGTATGAACGATTTTTTTATCGAAATAATGTGGAAACAGTTTACAGGAGGCGTATACATGATCATACATCACTGCAGTCATTGGCTACATGCTGACACTTTATGAGTACTGAAACGTCCCCTTTGAAAAATTTATACAAGACTGTGCTTAACCTGACACACAATATTTTTAGCGCAACGCAATCTGACTTTCAAAATTCCCTACAAAAGAATGGCCCTGACTAACATTAAACTATACCTTTCACAAATCACTTACCTCACAAAAATCTTCGCTGCTCAAGTTACTGCAATACAGCGAGCGCCACTACTGCCAGCTAAATAAAAGATTCAAACTATGGAAGGCACTAACTACTGATAGGGATAGTTAGCAAATGAAAGATATTAATAGAGAACAAACAATGTATTTACCTTGACATCATCATATATATAGCAGTTCATGACAAATTACAAAACTCCGCCATCTCTCTCCCCACATCCACCACTGCTGGCGGCTCACCTCCAACTGCCCAACGCTACGCGCTGTTAACAGCCCAGCTGCCCAACACTACAATGGCGAGTATTACTACAATGCAAAGCAGCCACAGGCTGCACACAGCACAGCCAGTGATTTTCATACAGAGGTGGCGTTACCAATAAAAAAACCTAAACAGCCTACTTACATAGCCCCCATGCTCCCCACAAAAAATTTTACAAATTGGTTTGGGCAGTGCCCAATACAGATTTGAAAAAATTTTTCATAATTACAATAACAAAGAAATCAAATGCACACACTTATTGATACAATGTTGGTCAAAACCTAAAATTTTCTCACAGTCCATAAAGACAGTCCTAATCGTTCATCACAGTAAAATATCTGTCTTTTTCTCAAAGTCTGAGCAGTAAAAGAAAATGCACACGGAAGTAGTGGATTTCCATGCAGTATTGAAGAAGTATTGTTGTCCTTCCAACGAAAAGACAGTGCTGACTCTACATGCAGACAGGTAATGGGCCACAACAGAGTAAACCCACAGTGGAGTCAGTCGAAATTTTGAAGAGTATTGGTGGGTAGGTCATCACAGAGCAGACCCACTGTAGTCCTGGTAGAGATTACGGTATTGGTGGGCCACCAGAGGCGCAGACCCACTGCAGTCCTTGTAGAAATAATGGTACTGGTGAGTCAGCAAAGACGCAGACCCACTGTAGTCCTTGTAGAGATTACGGTACTGGTGGGCCACCAGAGGTGCAGACCCACTGCAGTCCTTGTAGAGATGGCCAGCAGCCATCTGTTGTGACTGTGCAGGTGCACAATCACCATTGAAGAGTCTTGCGGATAATATAGCAAGTCCATAAACCACCACTTGTCCACTCACAAAGTTTTTGGAATTGTCCTTAGAACCAGCAATGCTGTTATCTAGTCCCTTGCTGAATTATTAACACATGTGCAAACACTAACAGTCCCTACTTGTCACATATTGTCCATATAGTATGACCAACAGAAACGTGTGCAGTGAAATGGAACTTACAAGTTACCTAATTTGATGACCTGGTGTCAATTACAATTTTATAACATAAGAATACAATTACAAAGGTACAAAATACATCATTAAAGAAGATAACAATACAGATAACATTTGTAGTACAGGCTTTACAAAAGAATCAAAATAACATATACAACAGTGTTACAGGAATTATGACATAAGTAGATACATAAAAGACCAGAATAAATTTTGAAACATCCACTTCACACATGAGCATTAAAACAAAATAGAATAAATAAAGTCTAAGCATATTTACAAGTTAAATAACATATTATTAATACCAATTATATTTGAGGATAACAGTATTCCTCATCATAGTGAATAGTATTAGAAAAAAAATTCTATGAAACTACACAGAGACAGGAAGAAAACAAATATACAAGGGTACACAAACACATAGGGGGATAACACAATTGAAAGGACAGGGTTCATTTTCAGTGTAACTTTTGGTACTGCAGTATTTTGCGAACAAAACCTTTTTTGTTCTTGGAGATCTCCCTTCGTTCATCATTATTCCCAAAAAGTCCTATCTAAACCTCCTTCCTGTATTCTATTCATATTTCTCTCAAAATAATTATTTCTCATTGTACAATACTCATTTGGCCCAAATCTTTTTTATATACCTTGTTAATGCATTGCTTCCAATTCATCATAGTTAGTTTCTTATATAGTCTACCCCCTCTTAAGCTAACTTAAATCTACTGAGCTCAGATATATATACCAAGGGACAAGGCAATGCAGCATCACATAAAACAATTAATATAAACAGCAATGAAAAAAACGCAGATTTGCGAAGCAAGCAGCATTAAGCAATTAGCAAAGCAATTGTAATATTACAACTAATCTAAGGCAATGTGCATCAAACAATAAAAATAAATCATTAGTAAAACTGGCTTAACAGAATAATACAAAGTCAAATTCAATAACACTATGCCTGGCAAACAGCAGCAACTTATACCTAAACATGACATAGCTCAAGCAGAAAAAATATTACAGTAAAAATGGCCATGTATGTCACATCTTAACACTAGAGTGATGCATCACGAGAACTTACACTAGCAGATAAGTTACCAAATCGTAAAGAAATTATTTATGCAATTCCTGTGGAGGGAAATGTATATTTATGTGCCCTCGTTTTCTTGGAAGTAGATCACAAAACTATTATTTACTGGATCTGTAGACAGAAAATATTTATATTAGTACATCTATAAAATTTTATTTTAACCAATGCTGCAGTGCAGCTAGAAACTAGATATCAAATGAAATAAGCAACTATGAAAAGCAAAGCATAAAAATATCATTCAATAGTCATGTGACATTTCATAAGTTAGTAGAAATTCTCTCAACTCTCGTAGAAAGACGCTTGTCATAATCAGGTGTGCAGATGTAAAAATATTTCTCGTCATTTCATTAGGTATTTCTGTAAATATCATAAATTAAGAGCTCCACAGTGTCAATATATGTTTTCAAGTTCGACCGTGTCGTTTTTGCGATGCTCTCTACAAAGGAACGTCAATAGCGAGGATAATGGCCTCCCTTTTTTTTTTCTACCTGTGCCGCTGGAAGGCACACGCTAATGGCTTTTTTTCTCGGACGGCTGTCGCCCATCTGGGTGCCCACGACGTATTACGTGCAGGTGGTCACTTAACTTTCTTACGGAAATATTTATGACAGCAGTTTCCGCTACAGTGGCAGTCTTATATAAAAATATTTCACAGGTCAAGAATTAGCGTTGCAAATCTGTAGAAACAAAATCCTATAAATATAAGTGTCCAAAAAAAATATTCGTCAGCATTGTGATACATTCACGCATTTACACACATTTCATAATTCTAAAAGTACGATTCTCGGTTTCCAACATACGTCTTCACAAGGCAGAGTTCCTAACCGCTACTCATTACTCCTTACCTTATTACACATATATATATTCGTCGACGCTTCTTTAATAATTCATCATATGAAATACGTAGCATAATCAAATTCCTCATATAGCATCAGCTTCTTGACCATAAACATACCTCAGCAGCATAATACACATCGTCGTCGTAAAAATATCATAACATCTCACTCAATTCTCAAAATCTTCGTAGCTTCCTCCAATAATTTCAAAACCTAAAAAAATTCTCTGCTCATGTCAAAAGTGTCATCCGCCTCAAACGCACTTCAAAAATCAGGATCCCATACCAAATACATCATTCAAAGTTCTCATAGTATCACAATGGTTCCAAAAAAGTATGAACAGTTCACAAAGTACTGACAAAATGCAATTTCATACGTGTGAAGTTATTCAACTGTGTAATTACGTAAACATCTGTCACTAATGTAGTAAAAAAAAATGTTTATCTCTCAGTTACATGATCAGATAGCTGTGTAATTTGTGTGTTAGAGAAATATGGTACCGATGTGTAAAGTTGTATAAGCAAATACCATATTAGCTAGGGTTCCTTGTGGTTACCACACACATGGTACACAAAGTAAGCGTGTACCCCCCTGAGGATTAATGTAATTATACCCTCAGGTGTTACAGATTACAGCAATGGAATGAAATATATCTCGGAAAACTTTCTTTGTAATTCAAAAATCTTTAAAAATAAATGTTTTAAGTACAAAATTAATCACTCAAATACGTGTCCTGTAGCGCTAAACTGTGCGTCATGTTGTAAGATAATCTCTGTGGAAGTCTCGTAGTTATCGTCCTCCGAAAGCTAAGTTCTGCAGAAGTCAATGTACTTACCTAATGATACACAAAAGTGAAATGCTTTGCGTATAGATATCTTAGTTATTACGCTTATTGTTGTGATGAAGAAAGTACTGTGCTGTAACGTATTGTTGTGCTATGGAAAAGGCAGTCTCATTGTAGCTATACCACAAAAGTTACTACTAAAGTGTTTTACTTTCCAGAATAAAACTAAAACTGTGCAGATATAAAACAGAAACACTGCAAAAGCAACATTGTAAACTGTCACTCATTAGTAGCGTCGTGATATAGTCGTGTAGCTGTCAAATAAACTAACCACTGTGTCACCTGGTATCTCACATAAAGTAAATCCAGAATGTATTTTCAAGTAAACCAAAATGTTGCATTAAAATCTCATTAACAGTACTGGTAAATGTTCTAAGTATGTGAGCCTTATAGTCATTACGTAATCGTGCAACAAACAAGCAAGAATGTACAAATACAACACTGTGTAGTCTGTTCACTATAACAATACATTCGTAATTTCTGTTTAAAAATGTTCCCTAGGTTCTAGACTGGATGTTCAACTTCAAACATTGTTGCATGTTAACAGTTTCTAAGTCTGACAATGCATACTAGTAGCGTGAAATGAAAAATTTTATGGCAAAGACAAAGTTAAAAAGCAGATTATCATTCAAGAAACGGTTTTACATGTGAAGTGTGGGGTAATCCTTTACTCTTCATAGTACTCAGAGTTTCAACTTGAACGTAATTATCATGTGGTATACGTCGGTAAAGAATACTGGAATTTTCCTCAAGGTTAGCGTCTATGTTATTTTTCTCGGGGCCAGCGGGCGCACGCGGCTACCTCCGGTGCGAGTCATTGTCTGTTTCTTTGTTGGCGCGCGTCGTTACTGAGATTAGGAGACCTAACTTCTACAAATTCGCCTTGCCGAGAGGGCCCTGCCCTGTTTAAATCCCGCCAGTTCTGATGCAATTCAGGTCTGTCGTTACGATCATATCGTCTGTCGTCATGTCGGTAGTTTACATAGTTTCTTTCTTGTCGGTCATGTGGCGGAGAATTTCTTCCTGAATCGTACCTGCGCTCTGAACTGTTGCGTCTGAAGTTATTCTGTCTCCCTTGATAATAATAATTGTTTTGATTCCCATATTGTCTGTTTCTCTGATTGTCTCTGTGATAGTCATTACCGCGGAGAGGTGATCTTTCCCTGTAATTATTACTACTCTGCCAACGGTTGTTATACGGGTGGTGTCTGTTTCGGTCACGATTTGTGTTGTGAGAATAGCCTTGTCGCGTCCAGTTATTATTTCTTTCATCGTGGAATTGCGACGGATGTGATCTGTAATTGTTGTGCTCCTGCGTTCCGCGATTGTCAGTGTCAATTTCCAGTTCTTGTAACAGTCCCTGAAA
This sequence comes from Schistocerca nitens, assembly GCF_023898315.1. Lineage (NCBI taxonomy): Eukaryota > Metazoa > Arthropoda > Insecta > Orthoptera > Acrididae > Schistocerca > Schistocerca nitens. Next base: position 511,450,731 of record NC_064615.1, read on the forward strand.
AGATTCAATGTCGTCTTTGCAACGTCCTGCTAAAATAATATGCCGTAAATGTTCAGGTAATTTGATTAAGCAAATTCGGATGAGTTCTGAGGGGCTGTATGGGTTTGAAAGATACTGATTCTTACGCAACATGTCTTCAAAATATTTCATAATACTGGAAAATTCAGATTGTTCGAAACGTTTCATTATTATGATGCTATGTTTTACTCGGTCTTGTGTGGCTTGAGACCAATATGCTGAGAGGAAGGCATGATAAAAATCTCCTTCACTGTGACAATCGTGAATGACCGATCGCATTCTTACAGCTGGTTCATTCTCTAAGTAGCCACACATAAATTCTAATCTGTGCTCTAACGACCAGTTGGGAGGAAAACAATGAGAGAATTGATGGAGCCATTCTTGTGGATGAATGTCATTACCAGAATTCTTAAATGTTTTGAATTTACGTGTAGTAATGAACAGCTTATAGTCAAAATCATCGTGTCGGCGAGTCGCATATCGTTCATTGTTACGTTGTTTCTGTGATTCCATCTCAAAATTCGGTGTGCCTTGCCAATTTCTTTCATAATTTCCGAAATGCGCTGTGTTATTATTTTGTGGCTGTTCCGCATTTCTATGTCCCTCTTCCCGTATTGGGGCGCGAGTGTCCTCTGAAATACGTAATTCTTGTATTACTTGTGTCAGCTGATCTTGTACTTCCCGGATTTCTCTTTGGTGTTGCGTATTTATTTGATTCTGATTTTGTTTGAATTTCCTAATTTGTTCGCACTCTTCTGTGTCATTAAAGACTACCGGTTTTGTGTCATTCAGATTATCATCTACCTTCGTAGATAAGTTAGTGAACTGATCCGAAAGTTCGGCTACTTTCTCCGATAGTGAACACATTTCCTCAGTGTGTTTTTCTGAACCAAGTTTCAGAGTGTCCATTTGTGTTGAAATCGTATCTACTGTGTCCTTTAAGTTTTCCTGAGTTTTTGCAAGTTGCATAACCGTATCGGTAGATGCAACTGAGTCAATTTTAGCCGACAAGGTCTCATGATTTTCATGAACAATGGTTTGCAGTTCTTTTATGGCTGCTTCGTGATTCTGTAATGCATTTTCATGCCGCGAAAAAATAGGTTGAAAATGCTCACAAATTTGTGTTTTTACATCATTACAGACTTTTTGACATTTCGATTCAATATTATGTAACTCGGTAGTTAAATCTTCACGTGTTTGTTCCAGCTTATTTTCCACTGAGTCTAACTTTTGAAGCTTTTGTTCCATTGCGTCTAACTGTTGCTGTGTTTGACTCTGATTTTGTTCCATTTGTTTCTGATTTTGTTCAATTGTGTCTAATTTTTTAAGATTTTGTTCCACTGTGTCTAACTTTTGAAGATTTTGTTCCATTATGTCTAACTTTTGAAGCTTTTGTCCCATTTGTTGCATTAATTGTAATAACAGTGCACTGGTGTCTGAAACATGTTCCTCAGTGCTATTCGGCAGTGAAGTTGCACCGGCAACATCCACATTTTGACAAGCAGAAAATGTGTCTTGACTCATTTGAGAAAACGGTGAGGACCCAAAACCTGAGTCTACAATATTTGAAAAATTGTGTCCTGTCATTTCGGATTCCTGAGGCGAGCTGTTGCCGACCGACCGATCGATAATGCTTCCCTGCTCACTGATTGTTTCACTGTCTACGCCATTATTTGCCGCCCGCTCCATTTCCCTATGGACAATTACCAAATTATTACTTTGAACATCAGTTAATTCATTACTCGGTGGCGCTAACACACTGCTTTCGTTTTCACTGTCATTTCGCAGTTTACTTTGGAGCCTAGTATTACGTTTTTCACACGCCATTATTGTCACAGTATTTCACACGACAACACAGAAAAGCACAATTTGAAGAGCAAAAATAAGAGAACACATTAACATAACACTGAAAATAATATCTAGTTAATTGCAGCTGCGAAATACTTGGTGCAAATCTACATGCATGCCACAACTGTTTTACTGTACACCAATGAAAGACTGCAACTACAAAGGAGATTTTCTCTACAATTACGCGCTAGCAATAAACAAAATCTACACTAATTACACAAACTACAAGAAAAAATCAGAAGATTCCAGTGAGGTATCCTAGGCTAAGGGTCGACATATGAAACGTCCCCTTTTTAAACAATTTTACATACGACTGTGCTTAAACTGACACACAATATTTTGTTAGCGCAACGCAATCTGACTTTCAAAATTCCCTACAAAAGAATGGCCCTGACTAACATTAAACTATACCTTTCACAAATCACTTACCTCACAAAAATCTTCGCTGCTCAAGTTACTGCAATACAGCGAGCGCCACTACTGCCAGCTAAATAAAAGATTCAAACTATGGAAGGCACTAACTACTGATAGGGATAGTTAGCAAATGAAAGATATTAATAGAGAACAAACAATGTATTTACCTTGACATCATCATATATATAGCAGTTCATGACAAATTACAAAACTCCGCCATCTCTCTCCCCACATCCACCACTGCTGGCGGCTCACCTCCAACTGCCCAACGCTACGCGCTGTTAACAGCCCAGCTGCCCAACACTACAATGGCGAGTATTACAACAATGCAAAGCAGCCACAGGCTGCACACAGCACAGCCAGTGATTTTCATACAGAGGTGGCGTTACCAATTAAAAAAACCTAAACAGCCTACTTACAGTACTAAAAGCCATACTGGCCTAAACTTAACATTAATGAACATACTATTCTGTAATCCTGCTCATGCAAGTTCACTTAAAACGAAGGCTGTTTTTTTACGCAACAAGTTTTTAAATAAAAATTCGTTTATCGAATAGACGTTTTTATCCAAAAGAAATCACTTTAGATTAGATTTTAAACTTGCTTTACTAACTGCTAAACATTTTACGTTACTGGCCAAAACAAAAAAATTGTTGATGCACACTGAACTCCATTTTGAGTCACAGACAGCTTTAATAATCAGTAGTAAAGGTAATTTTTTCTCCTATTGCTGTAGATATCGTCGGATTGTTTATGAAAAATTTCGGATTTCGGTGGGGAATTGCGTATGTACATATACGCACTGTGAAGCGCAGTTAAAATACCTGGCTTCTACAAGATTACCGTGGGAGAACACCACACATATTTCTTACTGCTCGCTTTTGTGCAATGAATACTGTGTTGCCACAGAAAATTATTGCTTGAGACATTACAGAGTGGATATATGCAAAATATGTTACGAGGCTGATTCGTTCGTTTTCAAGACGAACAGTCACACGACGAACTAAAAGAGGAGAAATTACTTGTTTGAGCATTTCGGAAATATGTTTATTCCGCATCAGGTTCTCATCAATATGCACATTCAAAAGATTAGAACATTCTACCCTGTTTACTGAGACCTGTTCATGTGCTACGGGGGGAGGACAAATATAGGGAAACACCCAAAACAACAACACATTACCATGCCTAATGCGGTGTAGGAAAACCGTTAGCGTTCGAAACAGCTTCCAGTCATCTCGGAATGGATCACTGCCGGTTCTGTATGGTTTACAACGAAATATTATTCCATTCTTCGTGCAAAATCGTGACCAGTTGAAGTAACAATGATGTAAGTGAATAGCGACCACGCATCCTTCTCTCCAAAGGACACGACAAATGGTGAATAATAATGAGATCCGATGACTCTGGTGGCCAAGGAGTCGTGACAATACATTCTCGCGCTCACAAAACAGTCCTGGACGATATGATCTGTGTGATACGGGGCCCTGCCGTCTTGGAACATAGCATAAGCAATAGGGAACAAATGTTGCATCATGGGATGGGCCTGATCAACCAAAATGGCCACATGATCCTTGGCAGTCAAGAGACCTTGCAAACTAGTCATGGGGCCCATGGAATACCACGATGTGCCTGCCTAAACCATCAACAAACCACCGCCTTATTCCGCTCTTACGACGTAGACTTGGCCAGAAGTTGGAAAAAGTGTACAGCAAAGTTCATCCGACCAAATGATTGTCTTCGATTGCTCCCATAGTACAGGATTTATGACTTATGTACCACATTTTCCTGTTACGGGAATTTGCATGACCTACGAGTTGTTTCAGAATTCTCTGCCTATTGAGCTCCATTTGTGTTATTTTGGAGCTGCCAGGGTTTGCGAGTGTGACATTCTGTTGTAAGGTGACTTAATTACACACGTAGCACCACCCATGTATTTTAGTCATATTTTTATGCTCTAATAGCACCCCCAGATCTATTAACGCAATGAATGCATGGGTAACTGAGATGTTCTTTTCATGATTCGTGTTACTACTTGCAAAATGCAAAGCTAGGAATGGAATTAGGCGTTCACTTCGGGTTTGTGAGAAGTTGTATTTTTCAGTTTATTCGGAACAATAGTCTAGAGGAGAGGAATGGCGGAGGGATGCAAAAATTCGACCTTCACCACAGCCATAAAGGTGTAGCTTTAAGTCTTCAAGGCCAATGCAGTCTGCAGCCTCCACCCTCGCGCTTCTCTCGACTAGAGGCTGGCCATATTAACGAGATGGGATGTAACGCACCAAGTGGCTAGAAAGCAGTCGTACAATGGCGCGATGCGTATGTGGACAAATACCTCCTTTACTTAAAGAAAGAGGCGGCTGGAAGTTTCCGTGGGAACCGTTGGACACAGTGTCTGAACGGTTGCTCTGGGACATAGCTAGAAAGATGGTTCGCTTCAAACCATGCCCCCCACCCACAAAATAAACAAAAGGTCTCACCCTTGTTGGCGCTCTGTCAAAAACTTGAAGATGGTCGATGGTCGTAATCTCGGCAAAACTTGCCTAGTGATTGGACTCCCCTTGGAATCATTACAGTGATTGGTGGATAACTTGGAGCTTTTCCAAAATTGAGAGGGAGCTTAGAATTTCGGTTTGAGCATACTCTGTCTCCTGCCTCCACGAACGATGGTCTTTAACCGTCGCTCGCAGCCGGTGGCACACAGCAGAGTACTGAAAGTCTATTTGGTGAGATTCGGCCAGCAATGGTTTTCCATGGAACAGTTCAGTATTGTAAACTATGCGGAGTTGGTCGTTCAGGCAATTGATAATCACACGTAGTAGTTTGATTTGCAGGATGCGCTTTGGGTCTGTGAATGGTGTTTATTCTTCTGAGTTAACTTTTCACTAGCGCTTTCTGAAATGTACTTCGCTTGAACATTAGCAATATTGATTACGCAGTCCTAAAATTGGTACCAAGTTCGGAAATAAACGTTCCAAGGTGTGGGCTGGATTCAGTTGGCGAAGCTCGCTGACTCAGCAATGGCCTGTCATCACAGTTAGCAGGCGGCAGGCAAGGCTGCGTGGGCGGCTCCTCGGTGGTGCTGACTGCTGACTGGGGTCTGGGGCTGGGTTTCGTGGAGCGACCAGAGGAGGCGGCTGAACTGGCAGACGCTGACACACAACTCAGTGCTATGTGCACCAGGGCATCCAATAGAAAACTGCAGACTCCTGTGTTGACAGCAGTGGTGTGTGCCCGCACAAGCTATGGCGAGTTGGCAGCAATGTTTACCCACGCAGTGTGACAAATAGCAACAGTGTTTCGCCTCACAGGTGGTGACGGTTGGGTTGCTATATGAGCTGGACTCGAATCAAGGGTCATCAGAGTGCGTGGCCAGCTGTGGCTGGACATTAACCAGCAGGTGGTCCTCCATTGGAATAGTTTGGCCAGCTGTCACAACGTCCACAAGGAGTTTGAGTTGCGAACTATCACAGTTATGTTCCATACTAGAAGCTCTGTTTGGTCCAGAATACACAACACGTACAGCAAAATTGGATTTCTGTGGGTGTATTTTAGGAAAGGGAACCTTTTTTTTCTGTAAGCATACCGCTTGAACATGTCCGTTCTTCCCACATGAAAAACATGGTGCGTTTCGTGACGGGCGTAAATGACGCTTATGCGCTGAGAGGCAGCGCGGGCAAGACTTCATGTCGGTGTCTCGTCGGCCTGGCTGTTTACGTGGCTGCCTATGCTGAGCCTGAGTGGGCCGCTGTGCACTCGACGTGGAAGCGCTGTGTCTGCACGGCCACGAGATACTAATCCTAGGCGCTACAGCACGAATGTTGTCTGATTGGAAAGTGTGTCCGACACTGTCACAGGAGTCTTGATAGTTAAAAATTTGCAAAACTTGCTGCTAGGAAGGGTCGGGATTCTTGAGAATATGTTTCCTTATTCTATTATGAGCTACGTTCTGAATGACGCCGTCACATACCGTGAAGTTACTACATACTGACGTGACAAGTGATGCGCTACCGCCTAATACCGTGTCAGACCTCCTCCTTTTGCCCGGAGTAGTGCATTAACTCGACGTGACATGGTCTCAACAAGTAGTTGGAAGTCTCCTGCAGAAACAACGAGAGATATTGTCTCCATAGCCATTCATAATTTCGAGAATGTTGCCGATGAAGGATTTTGTCCACGAACTGACCTCTCAGTTGGATGAGATTCATGTCTGACGATCTGGGTGACCAAATCATTCGCTCGTATTGTCCAGAATATTCTTCAAACCAATCGCGAACAATTGTGACCCGGTGCATCGGCGCATTGTCATCCATAAAAATTCCATCGTTGTTTGGGAACCTGACGTCCATGAACAACTCCAAATGGTCTCCAAGTAGCCGAGCGTCCAGACCACCCAGTTCTTTCCATGTAAGCACAGTCCACATCATTGTGGAGCCACCACCAGCTTGCACAGTGTCTTGTCGGCAGAGTCCATGGCTTCGTTGGGTCTGCGCCACGCTCGAACCCTACCACAAGCTCTCACCAACTGAAACAGGGACTCACATGACCAGGCCACTGTTTTCCAGTCATTTAGGATCCAGCCAATACTGTCGCGAGACCAAGAGAAGCGCTGCAGGCGATGTCGTGCTGCGGCGCTGCTAAGTCCGAGGCAGGCATGCGTGGGACTTGAGGCGGTGGGGTAGCCATGACAAAGCAGAAAATACTGAAGCTAAGTCAATATGTGACAGCAAAAAGATGTCGTCTGCTGCCATAGCCCACTAACGAAAAATGTCGCCATACTGTCCTACTGCACGAGTTCGTGATACGTCCCGCATAGATTTCAGCTATTATTTCACGCAGTGTTGCTTGTATGTTAGCACTGACACCTCTTCGCAAACTTCGCTGCTCTGGTGTGAAGTGGAGGCCGTCAGGTAGTGTGTTGCTCGCGGTGAGAGGTAATGACTGAAATCTGGTATTCTCGGTACTCTCTTGACATATGGAATTCCTTAACGATTCCGTGTTCAAAGTCTGTTAAATCCCGTCGTGCAGCCATAATCTCGTCGGAAACGTTTTCATATACACCATCCGAGTACAAATGACAGCTCTGTCAATGCACAGCCGTTTTACATCTTGAGTACGCGACACTACCGGTATCTGTATAAGAGCATATCGTTACCCACTAATTAGTGACTTCAGTGTAGTACTCGCCACACTCTCATTTAAACTTACACTGCCTAGTAAGCCCTTGTAAGTTTAAAATTTTTTTGTTTATTTATAGAGGCTGGCTAAAGGGTTCAAATGGCTCTGAGCACTATGGGACTTAACTGATGAGATCATCAGTCCCCCAGAACTTAGAACTACTTAAAACTAACTAACCTAAGGACATCACACACATCCATGCCCGAGGCAGGATTCGAACCTGCAACCGTAGCGGTCGCGCGGTTCCAGACTGTGGCGCCTAGAACCGCTCGGCCACTCCGGCCGGCTTTATAGAGGCATTATTATGACACAGTCATAAACGGTTTCGGCCATACAACGACCATCTTCAGATTCTAAAGGCGGCATACACTGAACTAAGTTTGAGTTTGACAACGCATGAACCTGTGTTCAGTGTAGCAAACTTTTAGAATCTGAAGATGGTCATTGTATGGCCGAAACCTGTTATGACTGCGTCATAAGAATGTGATTGCGTCTATAAATAAACAAAAAATTTTTACAAAATAATCAATCACTGACTCCATTGCCAAAATGTCGTTCTTTCCCTTGTAAGTGTGTCACCCACTGTCTATAAACTTGTCCTGATTGCTTCTTTGGTCTGAAAAATTTAAACCTGGAAGCCGCCACACCAATTTTCTGGTCATAGTATCCATTCAACCCTGGATAATTCTTCCTAGGTCACAAGTTCTGGCCGCAAAGCGGGAAATAATTTGCAGCACGTTGTATACATCACGTTGATGAGAAAAAAAGATTACTTAACAGTAACTGGGACTTGGTGTGTGGATAGATGAGCTTCGAAATGGGCCAAGTAAACCAATCCTAATTTTCTTCTTCAAATGGGCGGATCGGAGGCACTAATGATGGCTGCGTAAGATGTTGCGGTGCTGCAGTTGGCGGCGTCTGATTGTGATTCTCACTGAGTGCCATCTGCAATTGAATGAAGCCCTTCATCACCTCAGTAAGGTGCGTCGTTTGTGGCGTCTGCAACTGAAGAAGATGTGTTAGACCGAGCGTTGGTGCCAAAGACGCTTGCAGTTGTGGCGCCACTAAATGCGAGGCAGGCATGCGTGGGTCTGCGGGCGGTGGGGTACCAATCGCGAATCAAAAAATACTAAAGATAAGTCAATATGTGGCTGTACAAACAAGTAAACTGAACAAAAATGGCAGTCACGGGTTCAAAATAGAAATAGCCACAAGTACAACTGGTAAAAGCGCAGCTAAAATGTCCAGAAAGCGATAAAAATAGAGGACAAAGGAAGTCAAACGATGTAGTGTGATACATTTGACAGGGTTCGTCTCCAGATGTTATGATACTAGTCGACAGATGCTATGTTCAGAGGAGCCAAATGTTATGCCTTCATTGCTAATGATGAATGGGTGGAAGATGGCCAAAGGATCTGACGCCGTAGCAATCAGGACAGGCAAGCAAAAGATTAGTTGACATAAGCGCACTTTAAATAAATATAATTTTGTCAACTTGTACCAAAGAACAGCTACACTGTTACAGATGATGCTGTATTTTACCGTCTAGTAAAGTCATCCGAAGACCAGTATCAGTTGCAAAGCGATTTAGAAAAGATTGCTGTATGGTGTGGCTGGTGGCAGTTGACGCTAAATAACGAAAAGTGTGAGGTGATCCACATGAGTTCCAAAAGAAATCCGTTGGAATTCGATTACTCGATAAATAGTACAATTTTCAAGGGTGTCAATTCAACTAAGTATCTGGGTGTTAAAATTACGAACAACTTCAGTTGGAAAGACCACATAGATAATATTGTGGGGAAGGCGAGCCAAAGGTTGTGTTTCATTGGCAGGACACTTAGAAGATGCAACAAGTCCACTAAAGAGACAGCTTACACTACACTCGTTCGTCCTCTGTTAGAATACTGCTGCGCGGTGTGGGATCCTTACCAGGTGAGATTGACTGAGGACATCGAAAGGGTGCGAAAAAGGGCAGCTCGTTTTGTATTATCACGTAATAGGGGAGAGAGTGTGGCAGATATGATACGCGAGTTGGGATGGAAGTCATTAAAGCAAAGACGTTTTCCGTCGCGGCGAGATCTATTTACGAAATTTCAGTCACCAACTTTCTCCTCCGAATGCGAAAATATTTTGTTGAGCCCAACCTACATAGGTAGGAATGATCATCAAAATAAAATAAGAGAAATCAGAGCTCGAACAGAAAGGTTTAGGTGTTCGTTTTTCCCGCGCGCTGTTCGGGAGTGGAATGGTAGAGAGATAGTATGATAGTGGTTCGATGAACCCTCTGCCAAGCACTTAAATGTGAATTGCAGAGTAGTCATGTAGATGTTGAGAACTTTGGGCATATGCTGCTAGCTATGAGCAGAGGCCCGACGAGGGCGTGCGTCTAAGTACACAGAACAATTGCCGGTAGAGCTAACTAACAGCAACAACTCGGTGTAATGTTCGGCAACAACTAGCAACTAGCAGTAATCTCGAACTAGAAGTCTGGTGCCCAGTGTCCGCCGGTGATAACACCGTCCTGGCGGTCTTCTTTGGTCGGCGGCCTGAAGGTTCCTCTTTGGTGGCATTGTTCATAGCACCGCTCGCGTCGCTCACAGGAACCTTCGAGATAACGGCTCCGGCAGTATCGATAAGCTACGATACTATAGAAGTATCCAGAATTAAATGAACGTTATCCTCGCTCCGCCCCTTAAGGACCCCAAAATCTTAAAACCTCTGGCGCACAGACGGTAGATACCTAGAAACAAGCCAGATGCTCACAGCTGCCACCTTTTTTTCCGGGTAGCTATGGTGGCGCTGGTGGCAGCAGAGCTGTTGGCCCAGTTGCGGACGACCACGACCTGGGATGCAGTGACGTCATTTGTCGTTGTTCGGCAGTGGGGCAGTATTTCAAATCGCCCACCTGTGGATCCGCCGCGACACGCAACAAGTTGACACGAGGGACAAGCAGTTAACGCCACTGCCGAGGAGGCGGCTCCTGAGCTGGTGAAGCGGAGTGGGGCCAGGGAATGAGTCCTCTTGTTAACGGCGTTTTAATGCTCATCACATAAAAATGAAATGACAACGAGAGCGTATAAAAAGTTTGTCTGACAATGTCTTATGTTGTCAACAGAGACTGAATGCTAATCAAATAATAAGGAAATAATAGTGACAGTACATGAGACATTCGTTTGACAATGTCCTATGTTGCTAACAACAATTTCACGCTAATTAAATGAAAAGGAAATAATAACGACAGAGCTGAAAAAAATTATATGATAATGCATGTACCATGCTGAATTTTTTTCATTCGTTAATTTTATTCAGGTCTGACTATTTTCTGAAACTTGTTTTTGCACATTTTCGGAAATAAAGAAAAACTGCAAAACTAACATCTCGTCATAAAGTCATACGCCGAATGTCATAAAATTTACTCAGCGAGCGCAACACATGTCACTGCATAGTAAAACTTGAGAGTACAGCTACGGATAAACAGTTATGTTCAGACTTGTCTGAAATGAACGAAATTCAGTGGCGGAAACGGGCAAAGTGTAACACCAAGAACACTTTCGCCGAATACTACCAAACTCATACTCCAGTATGTACTTGCCTGTGTGATACATTGATCAAAACTTCATCACTATGAGATTCATTATTCATTATTTTCAATGCCGAAAAACGCATTTCTACAAACGGTGAGTGGTGTGAGTGCTTGATGGCTATTCGGTGTATCTAACGTTACTGGAGCTTCTCAGGAGGACGTGAACGTCTCGCTTACCACCACCATTTATCGGACTCTGACAAAAAACCGAATCATTATCACGAGGGACAGGGACGGATCATACCGACAGGGCACACAGCCAGTTGTTTTAGCGTAATGACAGCAGAGTGAGTGCAGATGAGATGGTGTATCAAGAAGAGTACCCTCGGGTCCTTCCAAAAGGACTACACCAGGAGAAAGTCGCAGCATTGTTCGATAGGCTTTGATGAACAGGCGGTTGAAAACAAGTTAAATCCGGGCACAAGTTGCAGGCGGAGTGTCGCCACGAATAGTCGGCAACAGCTGGGTTGAAATATCGAGTTGCCACGCGTCCTTTAGCGCTGACACCGTGTGACAGACAACAGAGGCTTGCACGGTGTAGAACCACAGTCAACTGGGACAGTGAGTAGTGTTCTGTAGAGTCCAGCGGTGAGTCGCGCTCCCATTTGTGGCAGTCAGATCGAAGCTAATGTATCTGGAGAACACATGTTGAAAGCTGACAAGAGGCAGCTATTCTGTCCAACGCCTGGAATCACGGTGTTGGGAGCTTCTGGATCTGGCAGCAAGACTGATTTGGTAACTACTGAAGGGAGCCTGAATGCTCGCCAGTCTATGCCGAGACTGATAAACCCTGTTGTCACAGCCTTCATCACCAGGGTACCAAACAGCGTATTCCAGCAGGATAACACGAGATCTCATAGTGTAGTTCACACAACAGACATTTTCAGGACAGCCTAGTCCCCTGATTCGTCACCCAAGGAACATGTATGGGATTCGATGACAAGACGTCTGCTTTCATACCAGTCTCTAACCAGCTATCGTCATGAACTGACACAGCATGTGTTTCGGGTTTGACATGAAACTCCTCAACGTGACATTCGGAGGCTGTTACGCTTCCATGCCACAATGGATCTATTATGGTTCTGGAGATCACAGATCACACTGTTAGTCAATTAGTTAGTAAGTAGTTTATTTACCCATAGATAATTTAAAAAGATAATATCAGTCATGTCATCGTAACCGAAAAAGGAAACAGTTTTTTAAATTAGTTAATTCATGCATACAGTTAAATATATATATGTAATAACTTGAGACGTAATTGAGATATTCATTGGCGGTTTGCTTCTGCTAGTCTCGTAAATAAAAAGGTTTTCTCTGTCTGCTTACGGCAGTTGGTAGCGCGTGCGCATACGTGTAACTGCTTTGATCACGTAAAGCCGCGTTAGCAACCATGTGGGCTCAATAGCAGAAGGTGTTCTGTGTGCTTTCTCTCGTTGAACTAAAGTATGTTACACTCGAACAACGTCATTTTCGTCATGAGAATGGACTGAGACCAAATGACGATATCCTCACTAACGTAACAATCAAGAAACTGCCACGGACCACTGACAGTTTGCTTTCGACATCAGACCACTACGCAAAGTAAGCAGTTCCAGAGGCTACTGTTGAATTAATTCGTACGTCCTCCTAGCGGAGCCTTCGTATGTCAATCAAGTGAGTCAGACATACAAGTAGGCAGTTACATTTATCACGGTCATAAAAGGTTGTACCTACAGCCGTACAAACTGCATACTCGTCAAAAAATCAAACTTAGGGAAAGGCCGCGACTGAAGGCATTCCTGGAGACCATTCTCGCAAAAACGAATGAGAACAAGCCATTTTTAGATTTCGTTTGTTTCTCGAACGAGGCTGTATTCCACACTTTCGCCACGGTAAACAAGCACAATTTCAGCACATGGAGAACCGATCGCCCCACAAAGTGACAGAGTGCGAACGTGACTCTCAGAGTGTGGACGTGTGAAGTGGATTGTTAAAGGACACAATTACAGGCCCATTCTTCTTCGCGGAGCCTACAGTTAACGCAACGACGTACGTAGACATGTCGGAGCTGCATGCTGTGCCTCATCAAGATGGAACACCATGCCATTTTGCGAACATTGTGAAGGATGGGGCACCATGACATTTTGCGAACATTGTGTGGATTTCGTAGCTCATACGTTTCCAGATCACTGGATTGGAGAGATAGTCCATCGACTGCTTGGCCACCCAGAAGCCCAGACGTTGCGCCACATGATGTTTTTTCTGTGTGTATTTATCATGAATCAAGTATACCAGACATCCGTTCGTGGTCTACCAGATCTGCGCCATCGCATTCGTGCAGCTATCGCAAAACACTTGGAGAGAAGTGGAAAGCAGATGTCTCTTTCGCCATCAATGGTGCGCAAATTTAGGTTTGATTCAAATGCCTCTGAGCACTATGGGACTTAACATCTGAGGTCATCAATCCCCTAGAACTTAGGACTACTTAAACCTAACTAACCTAAGGACATCACACACGTCCATGCCCGAGGCAGGATTCGAACCTGCGACCGTAGCAGTTTCGCGGTTCCTGTGTGAAGCGCCTAGAACCGCTCGGCCACCGCGGCCGGCATTTAGGTTTATTAGGTGTTTAAAAAATATTTTGAGTTAGCATATTTGCAGAAACATACCGTCAATAAATATCTCAATTACTTCTCAAATTATCACATTCGATATTATACTATGTTTAACCCGGACTCCCCTTGGTAACTGTAAGTTTAGTCTAGGGTGTCCATTCGTCCCGTTTTTCCCGGGACAGTCCCGTTTTTTACCAAAATGTCCCGCTGTCCCCAAAGTTTTTTTGGGGACGCTCAAATGTCCTGTTTTTTTATGATTCCACTTGGCTAGAATATTTTACGCTACTGGTTGTTTGACTTGCTATTAACTGCTCAATTATTTACGCTAGGAAGCGTGTGATGACTTTCAGCATACCCCAAACATGTACCGAACTGTCAACAATCGCAAGTAATTTTAAACACACTGTAGGTTACGAATAACAACGAAGATTCTTCTCTTCTAAATCGATCCACTGAATCCGTCCTTTCGGTCCAGAGATACTCTACACCACTAATACTTGCTCTCTGGCTTTCATCACCTCACTGTTAATGTTTTGCACTGTGAAATCACTGTTTCATTATGCCAAAACGAAAGTGTAATTTTAACAGTAATATGAAAAGCAATATATCACTGGTAGTGGAGAAACTGTAGAATGTACGTTGTGCAGATCAAAATTTGCTATTGATCATGGTGTAAGGCCTGACATTGTGAATCACATTAAGACTAAGAAACATCGCATGAGGGATTACACGGAAAGAGCAAACAAATGCGTGAGTGACTACTATGTAAACTTAAAATCAGTAGCAGAAATGGATAGGCAGTTGGCAGCACAAGAAGCTACGTTTGCATACCCCAGTGCAATGCATAACCATAGCTTTACGTCAATGGACTGTACTACAGCTGTTGTTAAAAAACTTTTCAATCCTAAATTCACATGTGGACACACAAAATGTAATGCAATCATTTCAAATGTCATTGCACCGTATGCAGATTAGCAGGTTTTAAATGAACTGAAAAGTGCTCGATTCATTTCTGTAATGATTGATACATCGAATCATTTGGATTTGAAGTTGGTTCCTCCCCTTATCAGGTATTTTCACCCCGAAAATGACATCACGGTGAAAGTGCTCGAATTGCTTAATTTAGCTGGAGAATCTTCAGATTTGCTTCAGAATTATGTGCTAGAGGTTTTAAAGAAATATGATATTGAGGGAAAGGTGATTGTAGTTTCTGCAGACAACACTAACACCAATTTTGGTGGCAAGCAGAGGAAAGGAAAAAAACAGTTTGTTCTATAAACTGCAACAGAACACAGTGAATAATATAGTAGGTGTTGGCTGTCCCGCACATGTGGTGCACAATTCCTTACAAACTGGCTCACGCCTACCCATCGACTGCCAATTAATTGTAAACAAAATCTACCAGCATTTCCACATATATACAGTAAGGGTTGAATCTCTGACGTAATTATGTAAGTTTACTGAAACTGTATACAAAACTGTACTTGGGCACAGCAAGACAAGGTGGGTATCTCTGCTACCAGCGTTGGAAAGAATTGTAGGGATATTTCCTGCTTTAAAATCATATTTCATTTCCCTTGATAAGTGTCCTGTTATCCTCAAACAATTCTTTGATAACCTCGTGTCTCTTGTTCTTCTAGATTTCTTGCTAGCCAGCTAAGACCTTTCTCCACAACAATTAAATGTATTGAGAAACAAGAAATCACAATAGTGGAAGTTTATCAAGAAATAATCAAATAATTGGGCAAATTGCAATGCAGAAAATCTGAAAGATTTCCCACATCCTTTGTACATGAGGCTCTAAGAAAGCTGGAATAAGAGGGTGAAATTACTGTAGAACAATTTCATATTTATGCTGACATCTTCTATGACTCTTGCACTGAGTATATTAAAGAATGGTGTTTACCATTTCTCACGCCTTTTAAAGCATTTGACTAGGTTAATACTGAAAAGGAGCAGCTACAGTAAGGGATATTCAGGACTGTTGTGTTTTTGTTAAAAGTATTGTACCAAATATTCCTGTTGATGAAGACGAACTGTTTGATGAATTTTCATGTGCACAGAACTTCATAAAAAGTGAAGAAGGAGACAAAGAAAGTGTTAGTGCAACGTGGTCTAACATATTTGCTTATTTCAAAAGTAAAAACATTAACATGAAAAACATGATTCATTTGGTGGAGTTTTGTCTGGCAATTCCTGGGTCAAATGCTGCTGTGGAATGTGTGTTTTCGTTAGTGAATCTTTGTGGTCAGATGAAAAAACCAGAATGAAAGTTGAAACAGTGAGGGCCTTGCTCATTGTCAAAACACACTTTAACGGTGTATCGTGTACTGACTTTTATGATAAAATTTCAAATGAATATGCACTTCTTGATAAAGTACATAAAAGTGAAAAGTACGGTGATAGTGTGGTAGAATAATTGTATAAAAGTTATTTGGGGTCATCTGAGTGCACGTTTTAAAGGTAAACGTGTATGTGTATTAAATTAGTCTATACAATATTTATGTCCCGTTTTTTTTTCTTCATTGTCCTAGGTTTTTCTCTAATTTATTTTAAATGTCCCCTTTTTCAATGAAAATGAAATGGAGACCCTAGTTTAGTCTGGTTCTTGTTTCGTGATCATGAATGCCGATGTTTGTGAGACGATTGATGACGATCTTCTTGATGTGCACAACAAATTGGTAAATGTACTCGCACGGTCCAGTTAGGAACCCTGTTTCAACAGGGACCTCGGTTACTATTTGTGGTTAGTATTCCAATTGCTTTTAACTGTAGTCTGAAGACTATGACCGTGTTTAGTGTATAAATCCCCAAAATGACCCTGTAGCTAAACATAGAGTGCGTACATCAACAGCATATAACTAAAAGGCATTGTCTGTTATACACTGATGACAGAACTCAAAGGTGACGATGGTGACACTATCTTTGCTAGTGTATTTGGTTGGCCTATTCCACTTCAGGTGACAGCCAATAATATCAAGTTTACAAAATTATTTTCCTCCTTTAAGAATTCATTCATGTTGTTTCTCTCCTGTATGTTCATTGTAAGTATGTTGCAAGATGAACATTTACAAATATCCGTAAGGGTTTCCATTTATTTTATCTACTCGAGATTTATAGAGTGTGGGATACTGATGAAAATGAGAAATATGAAATAGTAACAAAAGCATTAGCGGAAAAAAAATTCGTTGTTTTCAAATACTAATTTATGTTAGAGGCTGTCATCAGCAAAAAGAACTTTTCTCTGCCTAATCGTGTCTGAAAAGTCACTGACATATATCAGAAACTACACCAGTTGCAAGATGCTGCCCTGAGGGACTCCTACGTCAATAAACTTGGACTCAGATAAATGTTCCATTAAAAATTTTGCTTCACTTGAAGCCTGGTCTCTGTAGCATGTTCTTCAGATATGAGCGGGACCCGTCATTGGTAATTCCTGTTACATCATCTGCCTCCGTAACTGCGCTGTCAGCGGGGCAGAGTGCTAACGAAAGGCCAGGGCTGGGGACTGGGTGTTATGTGGTCCTCATTTTCGTACTGTCGTAACTGACATTCAGCTATTGAGATGGCTGTATGGGAACGTCTCCGTAGCAAACTAAAAAAATTCCTGTTACATATAATGCTTATACATTTTAGAAGAATTTTATGGTAAATAGTGTCACAGGCCTTTGATAGGTCTAAAAATGTAATTGTGATACATTCATCCCTAATGCATAAAGTACAACTTTCGTAAATCTACTATAGCTTCGTGTATGCTTCTACACAAGGCGAAGTAGTGACTTACGCAATATTCGTCATCTAATAGCGACTGCTATGGTACTTTAATAGACAGTTTCTGGCCGCTGGTACACTATTAACGTCAAGTTCCTAGTCCTAGTATTGTGTCTAAATGTAAGAGGCGAAAATAAAAATACAGAAAAGTCTGGGAAACTAATCCTGAATTTAAAGGTTGGTTGCAATGAATCGAACTATGAAACGGTTAGACGTAGAATCTGTAACGTAACTTTCATGTTTGTATTGGGATGTGCTAAAAACCTTCTAACAGTGAAAAATCATATCAGAAAAGTTAAGGTTGTGTCATCTAAAAGCCAGACAAATTTATTACCTTTGTGAAATAAGCTGCATCTGATGTGTCTTTAAACAATCAGGCTCACATCGCTGAAATTAAACTGGCAGGGTTCGTGGCAGAACATTATCTTCATTTCGGGGTTGCAGATCACCTGGAGAGCAATGTTAAGAGTTGCTTTCCTGATTCTAAAATCATCGACGCTATAGATCTGCGTCGCACTAAATGCCCCCAGACTGTAAAGAACGTAACAGAAGAGAGCCATAAGAACGAAATTGCAGAAAAACTGAGACATAGAAAATTGAGGGTTCTTACTGATGAACCAACAGACTGCTACGGCTGTGTGGGAGAGCCTAGATCTGTCAAAACGTCGTGTGTCGTGGTTAGATATTTTGATAAATAAACAAATAAAACTGAAGCTAAATTTTGGAATCTTTGTGAAATTTTTAAGCAGGGCGAATATGATAAGCCAAACGACAGTGCAACAAGTAAAAAACTTTTATTCTAATGTAATGCTTTCATTTTCTGTTTCTGAAAACAGTATTATAGGATTTGCTTCTGATGGTTGTAATTCTATTATGGCGTCAAGGAACTCTATTGCCACACGGTTAGCTAAAAAATGTCCTGGGCTAATTATTCTCAAATGTATATATCACTCGCTTCACATATATGACAGTGATCTTGGAAATGTCTTCCCAGACGTTGTGAAGACCTAGCTAGGAACGTTCATAACCATTTTACAGCTAGTGCTAAGAGACATGCACAACTGCATGAATTTCAAAAGCTTTTAGAAATAAAAATTCGTAAATTGTTACATCCATTACGGACAGGGTGGCTATCATTATGGGCAGTTCCAGTGAGAATTCTAGAACAGTGGAATGCTTTTCGTCTCTATTTTGATTCCATATACCTAGAACAGAGGCTAGTTGCGGCAGGACAAATTCGCCGATACCCCAACTACAATTTTTTAAAATAATTCTATTTATTTTTGGCTTACATTTTATCGAAATTCAGAGATTGAAATAAGTGTCCCCGGAATGGTAAAGTTGTTGTTATTGATTTACATGAAGAGATAGTAGAAGGGTACAAGGAAATGTTGTTTTGCAACATGGACCAGCGGTATGTCGTTACCAATAAATTGACTGACACTGATCCCAACAACAGGCCAAATTTGTTTAGGAGTTGAAGTTCTGATAGCAATTCAGAAACCAGAAATATATAATGAACGCGATGCCTTGAAAAACATTTACCGTAGATGTACGGATTTCATGGAGACGGCATGTTCAGAACTGAAAAAGATATGTAACTTTGATGATGATTTATTGCCATTTCTTGCAATTTTGACGCCTAAGAGGGCCCTTTCAAACATCGAAGAGAAAAAAAACCTCTCTCCCTTATATCTCTTAAGTCAAAATTGCCAGAAATGGTCTCTTTAGAGCATCTACAAAAAATCGATGATGACTGTAGGAAATTTCCTGTCGAAGAAATAGACGAAAATATTAAGAACTGGTCAGAAGTGGACGTATTTGGGGGAAATTTACTCATCATAAAAACTTTATTTGGCGAGAGAGAATTCCCGTCTCTACCCAAGTATTGCGCTCTCATGTTTATCACTTCCACATTCAAATGTTGACTGCGAAAGAGTTTTTAGTAAGATGAATCTCATAAAAGTAAAAAATAGGAATATGCTCGCTACTTCCACAGTGAATGGATGTTTTCTTGTCAGACATTGCGTAAGGAACCGCAGCCCACGCAAAAATTTTATTCCTATTGAAAATATGCTCAGTATCATGAAGAAAACAACTATATTCGTGGCCATCTACTTCCAGTTCTTGTGTTTCTGACCCTCTAGAGGATGACAATGATGATACATTGCATTTTTAAGTCTACTTCCAAGGTGAGCAAATAAGAATTAATGTTTTGTATTATTTTATGAACCGTATTTAATTTTTATAAACTTTTTCCCACTAAAAAAATTAAAAATAAACTGCATTAAAATGTGGAGAAGTTACCGTGAAATAATTTGACACGGCTATTTCTATGTGATACTAGTATAAAGCCCCGGCAGAGGCCGGCGACGAGTTATTCCCAATGCACTGCAACAATCATAAAAGCGCTTTAATTCCGTTCTTCTTGACAATAAGCAAATAAATGACAAAAAGTTTAGAAAAGGACTGAAATAATGATTAAAGTTTGTTGGAAGTCGCCAAGTGATTTCTTTATGAAATTCCGGATGATTATAGGGAAGGTAATTTGCGCTCCATTTTAAGTAGAAGCGTGTTTTTGACGTATCTCGTTATTTCTGACGTCATGTCTACAGAACTGTTTGCTGTACAGTGATACTATGTTGCAGATGTGTTCAGTGATATATGTAGATAAGGTCTGCAAAGTGTGTTGTGAACAGCATTAAAAGCAAACAAGTAAAAAATTATAACGTCGCGGCAGACGCTGAAGTTTGACCATATGAACGGCGAAAATTTAGTAAGCGATAAACTTCTGTCCTTCCATTATTTTGTGGGACTGCCAGCGAGAAAAGTTTCGTAATTGAAGTTAAATGTGAATTTTGTTGGAAGTCGCTAAGTGTTTTCATTTTTGGTTAATGGATGAACTAAGCTGGAACATTTGAGCGCCATCACCTTCGAGACAAATACCTAGTTTCTAATTTAATACTTACTGTATTAAATTTAACTTACTCCTAACGAGTAAATTATGATAATATGTTAAATTTTTAAATTCGGTTAATAATCATGTGAAATATTGAAAATGAACTCTGTGGTGCTCCTGGAACCTTTTAGATAGGCCACCAGCAACAAAAAGTCCAGGACAGACACCCAGAAACGGATTTTATATTGTAGACTGTGGATCCCTTAACGAAGTGTACGATAATTTTGATGCTGTTATACGTACCACCCAGTTACGCTGAAAGATTGGCAACGTTGGAAGACATTGCCCATAAGAGTCGCTTCCGAACCACTGTCTCGAACAAATCATGTTAGATCGGTCTTAGAAAATAGTACGTAAAATGAGGAATTAGAGGCGTGAATTCAGTTAAGTTATCGCTAACTGAAAGCTGCTTGAATGGAAAGCATTTCAGTGAACGTTTGGTAATTTTATATGCTTCCGTGTGAAAGATTCTGGCAGAACTTAGAGAACCCGTGTGGCATGTTTCGCTTAAGTGACGGAATAGCATGACGAGCACTTCTGTAAAGGAAGACCACTGAATCGACCGCGTAAAGTCGTGGGTCACTGACTGTTTAGAATCGTGAATAATATTCGGGTCTAACTTGCAAAGTTCTGGCTATTTTCGAGTGATTGTGTGTAGCACATATTTATAGCCGTAAAAATGCAGAGACAATATTAGTGCAGACATAAATACAAACTTGATAGCCATTTCAAGAGTTTCAGTGGCAATAAGTAGTCGGTGGAACTATTGACATCATGCTACAAGAAGGTAGAAGCCGAACTCAAGTGATTCATGTTGAACTTTCAGGAACCGATTTTTAACTAGAGTTTTGCGGCCTCTATAAGGTGGTGATTTCTTTAAAGCTGCTATGCACGACATAGGTAGTACCTGTTACGACAGAGTTAAGGGACAATGAGCAGACAAGAAGCCTGTCGAGGAAGGTGGAGTCAGTGAATGTAATAATCTACATCTACATATATACTCCGCTAGCCACCAAGCGGTGTGTGGCAGAGGGCACAATTCGCGCCAAAGTAATATCCCTCCCCTCCCTCTCCCCCTCTGTTCCACTCGCGGATCACGCGAGGGAAAAACGACTGTCTGAACGTCTCAGTACGAGCTCTTATTTCCCTTATCTTTGAATGGTGATCATTGCGCGATTTGAAAGTTGGTGGTAATAATATATGCTCTACATCCTCGGTGAAGATCGGATTTCGGACAATACGAAGAGAACCGAACCCAACTCCGATGTAAGCCCTCCCGGTAAGGTGGTGTAAGGCCGGTGCACTGAACGGGGATTATGTTGATAAATGGTTTTTTCAGTGTAAAGAGTGGGGAATAATATGTACTGGAATCCTAAAAAAAGCCTTCTTTCATGTGTTGCATTACTTACCGAACGCCCCTTAAGGAATCTTACAGATATCTCATCTGGTCCTGATGCCTTCCCACTGCTACATACGACAAACTACTTGACTAAACTTTCAAAACGTATGAAATATGGAGTATTGAGTGTAAATAGCCTAACAAACGATTTGAACGTGTAGAGGAGCACTTCGACGAATTTTTTTAAGGCCGAGACCTAGGCTTAAGGTAATACTTTTTTATTCAATGACTCACAAAATTTTTTCGCAACTACATACCTGGTTTTAAGGAATGAAATATGTTATAGACGGATGCATAGCAATGTAAGCTATTCTCATCTCAACCGCTTGTGACAAAGGACTTACAAATAAAGCACTTAAGTGTCTGAATGTTCTGTAATGACATTTCTCTTTCAAAAAAATGTTCAAATGTGTGGGAAATCTTATGGGACTTAATTGCTAAGGTCATCAGTTCCTAAGCTTTCACACTACTTAACCTAAATTATCCTTAGGACAAACACACACACCCATACCCGAGGGAGGACTCGAACCTCCGCCGGGACCGATTTCTCTTTCGTTTATATCACAACTAAGTTGATATGAACTTAATTAAAGTCGTGTTGATGTATCTAACAGAACCCATGTTGTTGTTGTTGTGGTCTCCAGTTCAGTGACTGGTTTGATGCAGTTCTCCATGCTATTCAATCCTGTGCAAGCCCCTTCATCTCCGAATAACTACTGCAACCTACATCCTTCTGAATCTGCTTAGCGTATTCATCTCTTGATCTCCCTCTACGATTTGTACCCTCGACGCTTCCATCTAGTACTAAATTGGTGATACCTTGTTTCCTCAGAACGTGTCCCACCAACCGATCCCTTCTTCTAGTCAAGTTGTGCCACAAATTTCTCTTCTCCCCAATTCTATTCAGTACGTCCTCTTTAGTTACATGATCTACCCATCTAATCTTCAGCATTTTTCTGTAGAACCAGATTTCGAAAGCATCTGTTCTCTTCTTGTCTAAACTCTTTATCGCCTATATTTCACTTCCATACATGGCTTCACTCCATACAAATACTTTCAGGAAACACTTCCTGTAACTTAGATCTAAACTCGATGTTAATAAATTTCTCTTCGTTAGAAACGCTTTCCTCGCCATAGCCAGTCTACATTTTATATCCTCACTACTTCGATCATTATCAGTTATTTTCCTGCCCAAACAGCAAAACTCATTTACTACTTCATGTGTCTCATTTCCTATTCTAATCCTCTCAGCATCTTCTGATTTAATTCGACTACATTCCATTATCCTCGTTTTTCTTTTGTTGATGTTCATCTTATATTCTCCTTTCAAGACACTGTCCAGTCCATTCAACTGCTCTCGGCAAACCTCAAAGCTTTTATTTTGTCTCCATGGATTTAATTCCTACTCCAAATTTTTCTTTCGTTTCCTTTACTACTTGCTCAATATGCAGATCGAATAACATCGAGGATAGGCTACAACTCTGTCTTACTCCCTTCTCAACCATTGCTTCTCTTTTATGTTCCACTACTCTTATAACTGCCATCTCGTTTCTGTACAAATTGTAAATAGCTTTTCGCTCCCTATATTTTATCCCTGCCACCTTCAGAATTTGAAAGAAAATATTCCATTCAAGATTGTCAAAAGCTTTCTCTAAGTCTACAAATGCTAGAAACGAAGGTTTGCCTTTTAGTAATCTATCTTCTCGGATAAGTCGTAGGGTTAGTATTGCCTCTCGTGTTCCAACATTTCTACGGAATCCAAACTGGTCTTCCCCAAGGTCGGCTTATACCAGTTTTTCCATTCATCTGAAAAGAATTCGTGTTAGTATTTTGCAGCCGTGACTTATTAAACTGATAGTTCGGTAATTTTCACATCTGACCATGCCTGCTTTCTTTGGGATTGGAATTGTTATATTCTTCTTGAAGTCTGAGGGAATTTCGCCTGTCCCATACATCTTGCTCACCAGATGGTAGAGTTTTGTCAGGGTTGGCTCTCCCAAGGCTATCAGTAGTTCTAATGAAATGTTGTCCACTCCCAGGGTTTGTTTCGACTTAGATCTTTCAGGGCTCTGTCAAATTCTTCTCGCCGTATCGTATCTCCCATTTCATCTTCACTTACGTGCTCTTCCATTTCCATAATATTGCCCTCAAGTACATCGCCCTTGTATAGACCCTCTAAATACTCCTTCCACCTTTCTGCTTGCCCTTCTTTGCTTACAGCTGGGTTTCCATCTGAGCTCTTGATATTCATACAGGTGGTTCTTTTTCCTCCAAAGGTCTCTTTAAGTTTCCTGTAGGCAGTGTCTCTCCTACCCATAGCGATACATGCTTCCACACCCTTACATTTGTGATACAGCCATTCCTGCTTAGCCATTTTGCACTTCCTGTCGATCTTATTTTGGAGACGTTTGTATTCCTTTTCGCCTGCTTCATTTACCGCATTTTTAGATTTTCATAATTAAATTCAACATCACTTCTGTTACCCAAGAATTTCTACTAACCCTCGTCTTTTTATCTATCCTCTACTGCCTTCAATCTGAAACCTTCCAGTGTCTCCAGGCCTCTTCCATGTATACAACCTTCTTTCATAGTTCTTATACCAAGTGTTAGCCATGAGTAGTATATACTCTCTGCAAAATTGTACCATTCGGCTTCCCCTTTCATTCCTTATCCTCAGTCCA
Source organism: Schistocerca nitens (assembly GCF_023898315.1). Classification (NCBI taxonomy): domain Eukaryota; kingdom Metazoa; phylum Arthropoda; class Insecta; order Orthoptera; family Acrididae; genus Schistocerca; species Schistocerca nitens. Next base: position 511,475,173 of record NC_064615.1, read on the forward strand.
TATTCATCTAAAACTTTCCCTTCTCTTCGTTTTCCTACTATCGAATTCCAGTCCCTCATGACTATTAAATTTTCGTCTCCCTCAACTATCTGAGTAATATCTTAATATCTTTTATCACATCATACATTTCTTCAATCTCTTCATCATCTGCGGAGCTAGCTGGCATATAAACTTGTACTGCTGTAGTAGGCGTGGGCTTCGTGTCTATCTTGGCTACAATAATGCGTTCACTATGCTGTTCGTAGTAGCTTATCCGCGTTCCTATTTTTTTATTCATTATTAAACTACTCCTGCATTTCCGTTATTTGAATTTGTATTTATAGCCCTGTATTCACCGGACGAGAGGTCTTATTTCTCCTGCCACCGAACTTCACTAATTCCCAATATATCTAACTTTAACCTATCCATTTCCCTTTTAAATTTTCTAACCTACCTACCCGATTAATGGATCTGACATTCCACGCTCCTGATCCGCAAGGCCAGTTTTGTTTCTCCAGATAACGACGTCCTCCTGAATATTCCGTGCCCGGAGATCCGAATGGGGGACTATTTTACCTTCGGAATATTTTACGCAAGAGGACGCCATCATCATATAACCATACAGTAAAGCTGCAGGTCGTCGGGAAGAATTATGTCTGTAGTTTCCTCTTGCTTTCAGCCGTTCGCAGTACCAGCACAGCAAGGCCGTTTTGGTTGATGTTACTAGGCCAGAGCAGTCAATCATCCAGACCGTTGCCCCTGAAACTACTGAAAAGGCCGCTGCCCCTCTTCAGGAACCACACGTTTGTCTGGCCTTTCAACAGATACCCCTCCGTTGTGATAGCACCTACGGTACGGCTATCTGTATCGCTGAAGCCTCCTCACCAACAGGAAGGTCCATTGTTCATGGGGAGAGAAGGGGGGGGGGGGGGTACAGCTGCAAAAGGTGGTCATCCGATTTGGAAATACTTTTAACAGGAGAAAGGTGGCGAAAATTGTCACAGGTCATTGGACTGGCGAGAGAATGTAAATGTCATGTCGAAAAATTTTCAGTGGCAGAACTCATAGAAATTCACCGTACATCTCTCAAGATTGTGCGTGGAAAACCCCAAAACTCATATTATGCGTAGAATCGACGAACGTTCGATAGCTCCGTAAGTGTCTATCCTGTAGATATCGTGTAGTTAAAGTTATAGAAATAACACAGTCGCAGAAGCATTCAGTTTCTCCAGCCGGTATCTGCAGATGGAAGAGAAACATACATGGATCAGTAAAAATTAGGTTATGCTCTTCCACGCAGTTCATAGATGTATAACATAGAAAATGAAAAAGCACGATACACTGATTGCTCTACAGTAATGCAGCATTTAGCACAAACAGAACAAGGAAAAACTCATTTAAATGACATATGAATTTTGGTCACCAAACAAATGTATTTCATTAGCAATTTACGTTTTTATTTGGTATTCAAAATTATGTACTGCTTTGAAAATAACTGTCGATTATTGTTTTGTCTTGCAGTTCAGTCAGGACTGTACCAACTGGCTGGACAGATATGGGAAAAAAAGTCAGGATCGAAAGACGGTTTAAGAATTAACCGAGAGAGGTACATGAGGTCTCCTCTCTGTGTTCCTGCCTTCTACGTACGATCTGAAGCCTTTTCCTCTACCCGCGATTGTAAACGGACGCTTCTGTCATAGTGTCACAGCTACAGTGACATTTCCTCCAAGTAGCATCATAAAGAAATCACTACGACGGCGCTACCGAACAGACACCTATGGTTTATGTCACTACAGCGCGCTCGGTCCACACAGCCACCGCCAAACAGCTCGCTCATGTCCAGCAATGGAGTTTTCTATGCTACTTCACTATTGTAACCCACAAAATTCACTCAGTATCTTCGTCAGTTATACTGTTTCTAGAGTTTTCTTAGTTCTTAAGATTCGTATGACTACCATACACAGAATCATGTTTCACTTTCAACTTCTTTCTCGATGCACTTAAGGGGTGTTCGTTTTCATCACTAGAAGCACATGTAGACAGTCACTCTTCTTGTTCATCACATGTATTGTGGGTACTTGTGTGTTAATTTCCTATGAATCTTGCCTTTGGCGAAAACTTTTTTTTAGTTTCAGCATTTTCTTTGGAGAAACGATGAAAATTACAATAGCAATTCACGTGTGCAATTAAACAAAAGAAACATAAATTTTCTTCATCTCGTGTCGACGAACGAAGTTCACTTTTCATCTAAGTGACAGGTTTGGAAACCATCGAAATATGAATCATAGATGCTTACATTACATGGAGATGACGGAAAACCTACAGTAAGGCGAAAATGGGTGGTGCTCTATATATGCTACGTATTATCAAAATGGCCGGCATCTCAGAAAACAATCATCAGACTTGCATGAAACAGTTCGCTTTACAAATAAAACTGCAGAGCATTTGAAATGACAAAAAAATGAAATTTCGATTTTTGAGCCGATTTTGTGCCTGTCCCCCTTAAACGATCTTCATCAAATCCCGAATGTCTCCCTGAACGTGGTGAGTCACTAATGACAAAACAATCCTTCATAAAACGAGAAAACCATTTTCTTGCCTTGCTCTGTACAATGGCATTGTCCCTATACATAGCGCAAATGCTTCTGGCTGCATGCGCTAGTGTCTCCCCTTTATTGCACTCAAACTGAAGAATTCATCGGACATTTTCCGATTTCTCCACTAGGTACTCCATTTTCTAGCGTCCATAGCTCCACTCACTATCTCCAAATGACAAAATCACTGTACGTAAACTCAGATAGCAACAATGAACTACAAATAAAAAATAACAATCGATAAATAAACCCATAGCAACTGGAATACTAAGGTGCAAAACAAAAACACTACGATTTTATGTTCAGTCGTGGACAAAACGAGCGAGACCCTCGCCTTTTCATTATGCTGATCCGCACAGCTTTAAAGTCTGCTACACAGCATAACAGGCAAGGAGACAAAGTGCTACCACAGGCGTGAAATTGAAGAACTATCCGAACTATGTCAGATTGTTTTCAATCATGTGTAAGACTATATTAATGCTGATTAGTGTGTTAAGCACAACACGTAAATATAAGACATAAATGAAAGAAGAAATGCTAATTAGTATGAACTGTACTAATAAAAATGAATTTCAGCTTATCGAGATAACATAACTGTTTTAGTAATACAAAGTACCCCAGATCATTACGAATTAGCAACATAATATGCGCATTCGGCCGCGAAACGGTCTGTGTCAACGTTCAGACCAGTCATACTGGATTACCGTTGCTGATCTACCATGAAAGTGTGCAAATTTAGCAATGCATGAAGATTCATAACGAAATTCAGTTAAAAATCATTCAGTGCCTCACTTAAGCCAATTCAGTTATTGACAGAAGAGGAAAAAGTAGGCGGTAACAAGTATGAAATTCTACGAGAGTTTCATATTGACACCCACAGGGCGCCGGTACAGAACAAAAGTAGCAATAAAACGCATTGGGGGCGCGAGAATTTCTTAAAACTGCTTTACTGATAGCGTGAGAGTGGGACGGTAGAGAAATAGCCGAAGTTGGTTCGATGAACCCTCTGCCAGGCACTTAAGTCTGGATTGCAGAGGAATCCTGTAGATGAAGTCATGTAGATGTAACAACGAAATTATGTTGTAATTGCGACATCTGAGTTATATTTGATTTCAACATCCAAGTTGTTTGCTGTTTATTTATTTTTTGTTCATTATTTTTAACCATAGACAAACACGTAGGTGTGTTAAATTGACACTGAATGAAGTGTCATGCAAGGACCAATAACAATAAATTCTTAACTACTTGTTATAGTACTGTAGTATCTGCATGTCCACACAGTCGCCGACGAATCTTTTTTATCTGACAACTCGGCGATGGTAGCAGCGGCAGACGTGCGGCCATCGCTTCCCTTTATGTTACAAGCACGATACAATGAGCGTTTCGGCGACACGGCCGTAGGTCGCGCAGCCGTTTGCAGAACAATCGCCCGTCTGCGTTCGAACGTAAGTTCCTCTGCTCGGCAGCAGATGGCAGTCCACGGCCCGCAGCGCCTCTCTCAGCAGCCCCGCGCACCCTATATGTAGGGGCTCCCACGCAGCATCGCGTCACACCCTTCGCGCCAACGGAGGGAGGCAGACATGTCTGACAACAGCGATGGCATCAGCCCGGCGCTAAACGCAGCGGAAGGTAGGTAGCTGCATCAGGCTGTTCACTCTAATCAGAGTCACAAAACAAAATATTCAGCTAATCTAAAGCCAACGCCCATAAAAATTTTAGCAGCCGCTACGCTGGTATCTGTTCTTGTGTCGTTTTGTTTTTGCTTTGAATGCAAAAAAATAATTGCTACAATAAACATTTACTTTGCAATGAATGCTCTTAATTCTTCTTTGTGTTTTAAAATTGTTTTTAATGTATTATTTGGCTTTTCACTGCTGTGGCTGGCATTCCTGATGTGACTTTGCACCACAATCTGTAGGTAACAGTGATACGCCGATAAAAATATGCACAATGAAATTGCTTTCTGTCTGCAGTGTGTATTGTTGTCGTCTAAGAAAATTATTTTCTTTGCATGTAAAGTTGACGTATATAATACACAAGTTATTCCATCATCTTATTAATTGTAATATTTGTGGTTAGTAAATTTTCCCCGTTTGCAACAAACAATAGGCTAGCATGTTTCGCACAACATCAAATACTCAAGTGTTAAAGTATAGTAGCATCTACACAAAGAATCTTTATAAATAAACAAATAGATTCTTGTATATAGTCAATGTGTTTATATCTATCTTAAGACATGCAGACGATTTGAAAGCAACATTGTGGCATGTGATCTGTTGTCCCACCACTTCTCGCTTCATGTAATAAATAGTTTCCTCGCTGTGATTTGACAGTACAAACCTATGTGCACTGCAACATGGTTCATATACACTGAGTGAAATAATCTTGTATCTTTTCCAGAAGGGTTTCTTAAATCTCAGGTACCTGATATTGAACTGTCACCTTACATGCAGATCGACATGACTGAAAATTTTGAAGTTAGCTCTCTTAGAAAAAAAAATTAAATTTTAACTGTGCCGAGTTAACATAGGCATCTGCAGTAAATTTTCCTGGGATGTGGAGGATGCTAGATTCTATAACTGCTATTTTTGAAACAAATGATTTTTTTTAATTTTGGGACAGATCATGCCACAATAAACAAATTTTCTATTACAGAGAATCGATGGTGATCCGGTAAGTATAAGACTAAAATCTGTGCTCCAGAATAATGGGGCGAGCAACAATTGCTCCCTCTTGAAACCACCCCGCCCCCTTTGTGAATACCTATGACAGCCAACTGTGTCTTAGATTACACATGGTTATTGATGGTAACTTTGTTTTTTCAGTCACTTATATTAACTCTGCTGCCAATATGTTACTGAATTTAACATTTCAGTGTACAGTAACTGAAAATTTGGATAGGTGAATATGTAATAAAGCAACAAAAGATTCTGACGTGAAAGGAAAGTAATTTAGAACCAGTCTTATAAATTCTGTGCGCGGGTAATAAAATACTTTATTAGAAAACAGTACGCTACTTACATTTTAGAATTTCAACATATTTCACAGTGTTATAAAGTAATCACAAATGTTATCAGTTTTCCCAATTTTGTATTTTTTAGAAAGTTTAAGTAACAAATTACAATTGTATTGCGGTATCTTCCTGTCGTTTAAGATGAACAACACTCACAAAATAATATGTAATGTATTACACTCCATTGTACGGAACATTCTGCTTATGGTAGATGGTTTATGGGTTGTACATGTAACGAAATATGCTTATTTGGACTCGAAAAAGTCGTCAAGCCAAGTGTGAGAAGTAAAATATCAGCACTTAACGCCCCGACTATGACCAAAAGCTCGTATTGGCCAAGAATGGCACAGGGAACCAGTAGTGTCATTTCCGTTAAACCCATCGCTGCATTCACCTGGAATTAATTTGAGAAAACATCGTAAAATCTAAATCACATTGCGCTAGTCGGGAATTTGAAGCCTTGCTTCTACCAACGAAGCCCTTCAGTGGCAGATATACAGGGTGTTCCAGGAGGAATGGTCAATATTGAGGGATATCACAGGGACGATCACTCTAAGCAAAAAACATCTTGTAGACACGGCGTCTAAAATGCATAGTTTAAAAGCTATGTGCGCTTCATCTTCGATACCGTGGAACGAATTTTTTCAGCCGCAAGCTCTTTGCTTTCCCTAGTGTAAGAGGTGGTAGTATGGACCAAAACGTGAAAAATTGTTCATTAAACATGGGCTTTAAAACGCATACCTTTAGAGCTATGATCAGTTACTCATCTTCGCTACTGTGAAACGCATCTCCTCTACCGAACAAGTGCTCACAGCTCTTAAGATAAGTTCTTTAGAGACGATGTTTGCTAGACATTTGTTGCTTCGAATGATCGCTCCTGTTATATCCCTGAATATTTACCATTCCTCCTGGGACACCTTGCAGTCGTGTCAGCTGCATGTGGGCGAGCATTATCGTGTTGAAGCAGCGCTTTGTGGTAAAGTTACATCTGTCTTTTTATTCAGTCGTGGTCACCAAGTATCGGAACTGTTAGCAATAAGTGTGAAGCATTTCCTAATAAAAGGATAAATCTTGGAAAGGGATGGTCGATTCTGTGCATGAAATTAACAGAGGTGCGCAAACGTCAAGTGATTTTTGTGGTTTTCATTTAGAACGTGCGGTTCCCATATACAGCACTTTTTTTTTGCTTTAGAATGAAAGTGGCAAATGTAGGTTGACTGGTCACAAATAATTTCATATGCCACGTCTCAGACTGACTGAAGTGGGTCATCATTAATTGGTTCTGAGGAGGTCGTTTTATGCAACCCACAATGTTATATCTGGCTTCCAAAACAATACGTGAGAGATTTTCAAATTCTCTCGCTTGGTACGTGCAAACCCGTTAATCTTACAGAAAAAATGAACGGATCTCTTTTGAGTAAATTTAATGTAGTTTTTGAGTTGTTCAAGAAAATCTTACAAAAGTGACATTCAAACGCACCCCGACTGGTCAGCATTTCTGGTACTTGGTTCATGGCACTCCCTTTTACCACTGTACAAATATTTACGGCTGCACCAATTATTTTCCACATTCGACCTTTTTGGTCTTCACTGACTGGCCTTATTTTGCCATCGGCTTTATTATGCTGTCGGCCTAGACGAGCACTTACAAATTGCAAAATTGACGTTTGTGTAAATTTTACCTAAGAGTTTTATAAATTTTAACAGCACAAAATAAACAATTACGTCGTTGTACTCTTCACACCTTCTGACTATGAAATTAATGTGCTTCTAAGGGCTAAGTTTGGATCGAATTGTCCACCTAATTAGTTTTAGTGTAACGTTTACAAAAGTATTTTTTTCTTTCGGTGCCCTCAGTAGTACGTTTAAGTTAAAAATGCTAGCGAAATACCGACTATGCTGGTAGCGTACCAGCCCAATCAATACATCATACTCCGCAAGCCACCTAATGGTGTGTGCTGGAGGGTGCTTTCCGTAGAACTATCTGATGCCTCCAACCCTGTTCCACTCACGAATAGTGCATGGGAAGAATGATTGTCTGTAAGCCTCTGTATTGGATCTAATTTCTCGAATTTTCTCCTCGTGGTCAATACGCGAGATGTATGTGGGGGAAGTAATATGTTGTCTGACTGCTCCTGAAAAGTGCTGTCCCGAAATTTCAGTAGTAAATCTCTTCAAATGGTTCAAATGGTTCTAAGCACTATGGGACTTAACATCTGAAGTTATCAGTCCCCTAGACTTAGAACTACATGAACCTAACTAACCTAAGGACATCACACACATCCACGCCCGAGGCAGGATTCGAACCTGCGACCGTAGCAGGGTTCCGGACTGAAGCGCCTAGAACCGCTCGGCCACAACGGCCGGCAGTAAATCTTTCCGTGATGCGCAAAATCTCTCTTATAACGTCTGCCAGTGGAATTTGTTAAGCATCTCCGTAACGCTCTCTGGCCAGCTAAACGATCCCGTTGCGAAACGCGTTGCTCTTCATTAGATCTTCTTTATCTCCTCTATCATTCCTACCTGATAGAGACCCCAAATAGATGAACAATATTCAAGAATCGGGCGAACAAGCGCCTTATAAGCCACTTCCTTCGTGGATGAGTTACATTTCCTTAAGATTCTTCCGATGAATCTGAGTTTGGTGTCTGCTTTTCCCACTATCTGTTTTATATAGTCATTCCACTAAAGGTCGCTCTGGATAGTTACGCCTAGATATTTTACGGCAGACGCCGTCTTGAGCTGTTTGTCATCAATAGTGTAACTGTACAGTAGTGGATTTCTTTTCCTACGTATGAACAATATGTTATATTTATTTACGTTCAGGGTCAACTGCCAGAGTCTGCACCATTCATCAGTTCTCTGCAGGTCATTCAGCAAATTCTTACTATCTTCTGGCGTTGCTACTTTGGTATAAACAACTGCGTCATCTGCGAATAGCCTTAAAGAGCATGGGACGCTTTCTACTAGATCATTTATATATATTGTGAACAGCAACGGTCCTATCACACTCCCTGTGGTACCCCGAATATTACCACTACATCTGTCGATTTAGTTCCGATAAGAGCAACGTGTTGAGTTCTATCTGCAAGGAAGTCTCGATTCCAATCGCAGGTCTGCTCCCATAACCAGTAGGCTCGTATTTTTGTCATTAAACGCCAATGCCGGAGGTGTCAAATGCCTTACTGAAATCAAGGAACGCGGTATCAACTTGAGCGCCATTGTCCACTGCGCTGTGGATCTCATGGAGGAACAGAACGACCCGAGTTTCGCAGGATCTCTGTTTGCGGAATCCATGTTGATTTTTATAGAGGAGCTTTTCATTTTCCAAAAACGTCACAATTATTGAGCATAAAAGATGTTCCATAATTCTACACTCCTGGAAATGGAAAAAAGAACACATTGACACCGGTGTGTCAGACCCACCATACTTGCTCCGGACACTGCGAGAGGGCTGTACAAGCAATGATCACACGCACGGCACAGCGGACACACCAGGAACCGCGGTGTTGGCCGTCGAATGGCGCTAGCTGCGCAGCATTTGTGCACCGCCGCCGTCAGTGTCAGCCAGTTTGCCGTGGCATACGGAGCTCCATCGCAGTCTTTAACACTGGTAGCATGCCGCGACAGCGTGGACGTGAACCGTATGTGCGGTTGACGGACTTTGAGCGAGGGCGTATAGTGGGCATGCGGGAGGCCGGGTGGACGTACCGCCGAATTGCTCAACACGTGGGGCGTGAGGTCTCCACAGTACATCGATGTTGTCGCCAGTGGTTGGCGGAAGGTGCACTTGCCCGTCGACCTGGGACCGGACCGCAGCGACGCACGGATGCACGCCAAGACCGTAGGATCCTACGCAGTGCCGTAGGGGACCGCACCGCCACTTCCCAGCAAATTAGGGACACTGTTGCTCCTGGGGTATCGGCGAGGACCATTCGCAACCGTCTCCATGAAGCTGGGCTACGGTCCCGCACACCGTTAGGCCGTCTTCCGCTCACGCCCCAACATCGTGCAGCCCGCCTCCAGTGGTGTCGCGACAGGCGTGAATGGAGGGACGAATGGAGACGTGTCGTCTTCAGCGATGAGAGTCGCTTCTGCCTTGGTGCCAATGATGGTCGTATGCGTGTTTGGCGCCGTGCAGGTGAGCGCCACAATCAGGATTGCATACGACCGAGGCACACAGGGCCAACACCCGGCATCATGGTGTGGGGAGCGATCTCCTACACTGGCCGTACACCACTGGTGATCGTCGAGGGGACACTGAATAGTGCACGGTACATCCAAACCGTCATCGAACCCATCGTTCTACCATTCCTAGACCGGCAAGGGAACTTGCTGTTCCAACAGGACAATGCACGTCCGCATGTATCCCGTGCCACCCAACGTGCTCTAGAAGGTGTAAGTCAACTACCCTGGCCAGCAAGATCTCCGGATCTGTCCCCCATTGAGCATGTTTGGGACTGGATGAAGCGTCGTCTCACGCGGTCTGCACGTCCAGCACGAACGCTGGTCCAACTGAGGCGCCAGGTGGAAATGGCATGGCAAGCCGTTCCACAGGACTACATCCAGCATCTCTACGATCGTCTCCATGGGAGAATAGCAGCCTGCATTGCTGCGAAAGGTGGATATACACTGTACTAGTGCCGACATTGTGCATGCTCTGTTGCCTGTGTCTATGTGCCTGTGGTTCTGTCAGTGTGATCATGTGATGTATCTGACCCCAGGAATGTGTCAATAAAGTTTCCCCTTCCTGGGACAATGAATTCACGGTGTTCTTATTTCAATTTCCAGGAGTGTACAACAGATTGACGTCAACGATATAGGTCTATAATTGTGTGGATCTGTCTTACGGTATTTCTTAAAGACGGGAATGACCTGCGATTGTTCCAGTCGTTAGGTATCTTCCGTTGCTCAAGCGGTATACGATCAATTACTGCTAGAAGGGGAGCAAGTTCTTTCGCATAATCTTTATAGAATCTTACAGGTATCTCATCTGGTCCTGAAGCCTTTCCACTACTAAACGATCAGTTATCTCAATGTCTGCCATTTCGATGTTCGTACAACGATTGAAAGGAGGGACAGTCTTACGATCTTCCGCGGTGAAACAACTTCGGAAGACCGATTTCAGTATTTCGGTCTTCTCTCTGTTGTCTTCCGTTTCGGTGCCGGTGTGCTCGCTGAGAGAATGAATAGATGATTTTGACCCACTTACTGATTTTACATACGACCAAAATCTCTAGGGGTTTTTACTCAGGTCGGTTGACAACGAATCATAGAATGCTTCTCCCATTGCTCTCCTTACGCTCATTTTCGCTATGTTCAGGTTTTGTTTGGCAGCTAGGTTTTTACTTCTCTTGAATCTGAGATGAAGTGCTCTTTGCTTACGTAGCGCTTTTCTAACACGGCTATTAAACCATGGTGGATCTTTCCCACAGCTTAAAACCTTACTCGGAACATACTTGCCTAGCGCATATTGAACGATGTATTTGAATTTTTCCATTTGTTCTCCACATCTTCGTACCCATCACCGAATATGTGATGCCGGCTGCTGAGATATTCTGAAATTAGTATCCTGTCACCGCCGGCCGCGGTGGTCTAGCGGTTCTAGGCACTGAGTCCGGAACCGTCAGGTGAGTTGGTAGCGCTATGGTTAGGAGCACAGCTTTTAATTTTTGCACCCCGTCTTCAAATTCAGTCTTATGTTATTTTTCTCTCTTTTGTTGTCGCGGAAGTATGATGCACCAACATTTTTTCGTGACATCGTGAAATACAATGGAAATATCCAAAAAAGAATTGACCATTTTATATCGAATTAAAAATGATTTTGTAATCACAAATGTTGTATGATATTATATAATTAAAAATTAACAACTTGTTGATTTGTACTTTCATGTTTCATGAGAACGAGTACGTTCCTCCGATGGTATCTATTACAAAACATTAAAAGCATGAAGAATCGGAGGGGCACAAGCAATATTCAAAATCACAAACACCACAGTCAGATTTCTTAGTGCGAGTATCATTAGGAAAAGCAACCTCGTTAACGTTACTGAACACTCCGCGGTCTGGCAATAATTTCGCGGCAAACTAAGCACGTCGCAACATTTTTTCGAAAGCTGGAGCCTGAATTTTATTATGAGCCAAGTTGTGTGTTTTAATTGCACCACTTCTACTAGTGATTTCCCTTTGTTGTACAATGAAAATATGGCACTTCTGTAATCGGTGAATGTCATTCTTTACCTGTCACTAAAAGTAAACGTCAGTGGTGGGGCAACAAGGACGTAAATCCAAGATGGCGGCCTTCACCCAAAGTACCGTTATCCAATATGGCTGCCGTGGCGCAAGTACATGGCGTCAGCTGCTGACGCCATTGACGTCATTCAAGATGGCGTGAAGAAAGGGCAGTCTGACTACCTCCACTGGCCAGAAGTTTGAATTTTGGTGGGGAGATAGGTCAATTGGGCTACCTATACTAACCTAAGAAAATGGTGTGAAAGACAGGGCACTTGGGCTACCTCCACTAACCTCTTCCTAGGAACTGGACATAAGTCTTTATTTAAGCAATTATAAGCAGTACCACCATCAATTGTCTTCGCCCTCCTCTTGGAAATTTTGCTGAGTGGAATTTTTATGGTGTCACCCCCACTAGAGGCTGCTAATTTAATTCGAATATAATTTCTATAAATTTGTTTAAATTTCTATAAATTTCTTTAAAAGTCTATAAATTTGTTTAAATTTATTTAAATTTGTTTAAATTTGTTATCTATCTGTAGTATTAGTTTCGTGTGCCAGTGATGATTAGTAGCCATTAGGGGTAACCAGGATGCATTTGGAGGGAAAACAGGGCTTTCACTGTGAGGCATTTTGGTGAGGCAGGTGCTGTGAGACGGTAGCGTAGTAGCTCGATATCGTAGTTTGTGATTGTACGTATATAGATGAGAAGGCAGTCTTTTAGGACGAGGATCTCCCACTGGTTTAAGTTAGGGTGATTTATTAGTAGGCGTGTGTAATGAACTGTAGTAGTGGCGAACTAGGTCATTTGCCTCTTGTGCAAAGCATGACTGTACTCTCTGTATGTTCAAGGATTAATGAGTGTATGTAATACAGCTATTTATATCTCACCCGCTTGTGGCGGTAACACGAAACTAATGATGTAGGTTATAAATTTAAATGAATTATATTCGAATTGAATGGAAAGGCCATACTAACAGCCCCCCCCCCCACCTCAGCTGTTAGAGCAAAATTGCGTGAACAGAGTTGATGGTGGTAGTGTGTATAATTGTTTAAATTATGACTTATGTCCAGTGCATGTAATACATCTATCGATATCTCAGCCTCTTGTGGTTGTAACAAAAAAAGTATAGAAATTATATTGGAATTGAATGTAAGCTATTAGAGCAAGAAATTCGAAATTCGAAGAGGATGGCGACCATATTTGATGGTAGTACAGCTTATAATTGTTTAAATAAAGACTTATGTTCAGAGCTAAATGAGTACATGTAATACAGCTATCGATATCTCAGCCTCTTGTGGCAGTAACACGAAACTATTGCTACAGGTAGATAATAAATTTAAACAAATTTAAATAAATTTAAACAAATTTAAATAAATTTAAACAAATTTATAGACATTTAAAGAAATTTATAGAAATTTAAACAAATTTATAGAAATTATATTTGAATTAAATGAACAACCTCTAGTGGGGGTGACACCATAAAAATTCCGCTCAGCAAAATTTTCCAAGAGGAGGGCGAAGACAATTGTTGATGGTACTGCTTATAATTGTTTAAATAAGGACTTATGTCCAGTTCCTAGGAAGAAGTTAGTGGAGGTAGCTCAAGTGCCCTTTCTTTGCCATCATATTCTTAGGTTAGTATAGGTAGCCCAATTGACCTATGACTCTACCAAAATTCAAATTTCTGGCCAATTCCTAGGACGATGTGGCTTAGGTTAGTGGAGGTAATCCAACTGACCTATCTTCACGCCATCTTGAATGACGTCAATTGCGTCATCAGCTGACATCATGTACTTGCGTCACGGCAGCCATCTTGGATAACGGTACTTTGGGGTGACGCCACTCCTGGTGTGATGACCGCCATGTTGGATTTGGGGTGACGTCCTCGTTGCCCCACTACTTATGTCGTAGGATTAATATAAAGGAATGCACTTTGGCGGAATCACTTGTAATGCAAACGTCGTGATCGCTTTGCCCATCCCACGAGTTAATGTAGGGAAACGGATCCATTTTTACGTCAGGTCGGAAACTTCTGTCCAAAATGTGATGATAGGCTTCTTCTGTGAACTCTCCACCTTTTTGTAACTGTTGCGTACACATTTTGCTACCGTTCCATTGATTGGTTTACGTCTTATTGGAATTGAGGACCAGCTTTGCCACTGACTTATTAGATACAAAGAAAAACTGTTGGTATCAGTCCTCTGGAAAGCATTAATCAGTCTCAGTTGTGACGATAAAAGCTATTTTTAATAATATTTGAAATGCTTACTTTTTTGTCAATAATTCCATTGTATTCCAAGATGTCACAAAAGTATTCGTGTCATATACTTCCGCGACAACGAAAGAGAGAGGGAGAGGGAAGAAAACAACGTAAGACTGGAACTTGAAACTTCCTAGCAGATTAAAACTGTGTGATGGACCCATACTCGAACTTGGGACCTTTACCTTTCGCAGGGAAGTGCTCTACTGCATGAGTTACCCAAGCAAGACTCACAAACCGTCCTCGCTGCTATACTTCCGCCAGTACCTCGTCTCCTTCAGTAGCCTCTGCGCTGTCAATTCAGCTGGTTACATGCTGTGCGAGCTGACTGGTGTAGTGCCGTCGCAACTTCGACCTCCATTTTCTTGTAAAGTACATATTTAGTGTTGCCACCTAAATCAAAACAGGTGTCCCTTTATTTTCACCCATCTTTCACCCTGCCAATTTTCGACTGTATCAAAAAGCGACCTACGGCGCATTCCCCTTGTAAGATACTAGCATGTTATTTTACTATGTTCCCCTTTGAAAATGAAAAGTTGATGGCAATACCTTTGTAATTAATATAACTACGAAAAGAGAATATACACCATTTAATGAGGACTTCTTCCCGGTCCATTTACATGAAAATGGAACTACGATATCTTCAATCAGTCAGGAAACATCTGAGGTTAAGTGATTAGCTGAATCACCCTGTGTATAAAATTTATAATAATACTTTTAAATTTACTTTAAGACTTCATGAAAAGGGGCTTCTAGTGATTATCCTACAATTTAAATTATCAGCAACATTTTCTGCAAAAACAACCGTTAAAGTGTCCAATCTGAGGCTGAAGTCCTACGAAACAACTAAGTTACTCTCCTTTTCGTCGCATACAGTGTTGTGAGACATATTACTAAGAGTGCCCCAATGGTAAAATACACAGTTATTTTCCCTAAAAATAAATAAAAAAATACAAAAGACATCCAACGCACTCACCCCAGTTACCATCTTTATATGGACAACTTTCAAGTACATCTGAGCGTCAGACTAGAATCTAAATACTACAATAAGCTTCCTTAACAAAGTTCTCCGAAGTATTTGTGACTAGGGGTTGAAAACATCACTTGTGCTGAAAATATAGTAACTATGTACTGAAGAGTTGGTATGTGGTTTCCCATCTTCGTACATGAAAACATGAGACTAAAAAAAGTTCAGTTACTAGCGTTGTCTGCCTTCGACATGTGTGACGTCTTACAACATGATACAGACTGTGACACGTCCCGAAGAGATGGCGTCGCCTTGATTCGTGTATGAGACACACAACCAACGCATCAACCCATTATTGCAATATGGGTACTTAAAGAAAGTTGCCGGCCGCTGAGGAAGAGCGGTTCTGGCGCTACAGTCTGGAACCGCGCGACCGCTACGGTCGCAGGTTCGAATCCTGCCTCGGGCATGGATGTGTGTGTTGTCCTTAGGTTAGTTAGGTTTAAGTAGTTCTAAGTTCTAGGGGACTTATGACCTCAGCAGTTGAGTCCCATAGTGCTCAGAGCCATTTGAACCATTTTTTTAAAGAAAGTTATTCTAATTTTATACGCTTCAAAGCCACGATTTTCAGACAGATTACGTGTTACTGATATGGTGAAGGATACTTACCATGGTAGCAAGTGCAAGGAGCAGGGAAGTACTGGACTCCAGAAGACTAAGTTTTAATACAAAAATTGTTTTTATTTTCCTAATGCCTCCTCAAGGAAACCTGGAACCATCGTTTAAAAGACGTGTTCGAGTTGGTTAAAGATAACTGAAATAAAATAAAAAAATCGTTAAGGTTTCAGCTTGAAATAAGTGATTACAATTGTCAAAGCAGTTTTAAAGCTAGTAAGAGAACGAAGAAACACACATCTGTCACATCTTTCAATACTTGATTACTAGCAAGATTAATAGTCAAAGAGGTTTCAAATGAAATGAGTAGATTCTCTGCAGCAAGGGCAGAGAGCGAGGTGGCACACTGGACTCGAATTCTGGAGGACGACGGTTCAAACCCGCGTCCAGCCATCCAGATTCATGTTTTCCGTGGTTTCCGTAAACTGCTCCAGGCAAATGCCGGGATGGTTCCATTGAGAGGGTACGGGCAGTTTCCTCCCAATCCTTGACACAGTCCGAGCTTGTGCTATGTCACTAATGACCTCGTCTTCGACGGGACGTTGAACCCAATTTTCCTTTCTTCTTTTGTAGCAAGGGCATGTAATCAACACACCAAATAAGATCGGCTCTGTACAGGTGGTGTGTGTGCCTTCTTGTTGATGTTATTGCGCCGGCCGGAGTGGCCGAGCGGTTCTAGGCCCTTCAGTCTCGAACCGCGCGACCGCTACGGTCACAAGTTCGAATCCTGCCTCTGGCATGGATGAATGTGATGTCCTTAGGTTAGTTAGCTTAATGTAGTTCTAAGTTCTAGGGGACTAACGAGCTCAGAAGTTAAGTCCAATAGTGCTCAGAGCCATTTGAACCATTTTTGTTGTTATTGTTGTTGTCATCAGTCCGAAGATTGGTTTGATGCAGTTCCCCATGATTCTCTATCCTGTACAAGGCTCTTCATTTACGAATAACAACTGCACTCTACATGCTTCTCACTCTGCTTACTCCATTCACCTCCTGATCTCCCTCTACAATTCTTACCTCTCTTATTTCTCTCCAATACTTAGTTGGTGATCCCTTGAAATCTCTGAATGTGTCCCATCAGCTGACCCGTTCTCTTGGCCAGGTTGTGCCAGTAGTAGTAGGGAGTTGGCGTTTACAGTACAATTTTGATATCAAATTGATATGCAAATTAATTAAATTGATCAATTACTCACACCTGCCCCCACCCCACCCACGCCACCAGATGACGTCACATCTTTTTCTCAGCTGCCCTAGTCCCCTCCTCCTACCTCCCTCCCCTCCCCTCACACAACTTGCCCCATTGCCGGGAATTGCGAATTTTGGTTCAAATGGCTCTGAGCACTATGGGACTAAACATCTATGGTCATCAGTCCCCTAGAACTTAGAACTACTTAAACCTAACTAACCTAAGGACATCACACAGCACCCAGTCATCACGAGGCAGAGAAAATCCCTGACCCCGCCAGGAATCTAACCCGGGCGCGGGAAGCGCGAATTTTGGTGGAAGTTTCTTTAGTTTCTTTGCCCCAGGGCTGTGCTGACATTCCCCCCCCTCACCAAACCTGGGAATTGATGGGAAATTAAGATTTGCAGTTCCCTTTTTTGGACTCGAAACCTGCTCCTCCTGGGTGGAAATCCCAAGTGTACCCACCTAACACAATTAAACCACCAGAGACGCTTGGAAGTGACAGGAAATTAAAAATTATGGTACACTTTTTGGGACTCGAACCGTGGTAATCCTGGATGGAAAACCCACGTTCACACATGGAAACTGTCCAGATGTGGGAGAGGAAGGTTAGGTTAGTGTATTTATTTATGTCAGGGAACTGACGCAAATATCGATCGTAATTACATAATTAATCACAAAGATTGGGCTTAATTACAGAACCATATCAGTTGCGCTACATGTTGTTGTTGTTGTGGTCTTCAGTCCTGAGACTGGTTTGATACAGCTCTCCATGCTACCCTATCCTGTGCAAGCTCCTTCATCTCCCAGTACCTACTGCAACCTACATCCTTCTGAATCTGCTTAGTGTATTCATCTCTTGGTCCCCCTCTACGATTTTTACTCTCCACACTGCCCTCCAAAGCTAAATTTGTGATCCCTTGATGCCTCAGGACATGTCCTACCAACCGATCCCTTCTTCTAGTCAAGTTGTGCCACAAATTTCCTTACTCTCCAATTGTATTCAATACCTCCCCATTAGTTATGTGATCTACCCATCTAATCTTCAGCATTCTTCTGTAGC
Source organism: Schistocerca nitens (assembly GCF_023898315.1). Lineage (NCBI taxonomy): Eukaryota > Metazoa > Arthropoda > Insecta > Orthoptera > Acrididae > Schistocerca > Schistocerca nitens. The sequence goes on from NC_064615.1 coordinate 511,493,142, forward strand.
TCCACATTTCGAAAGCTTCTATTCTCTTCTTGTCCAAACTATTTATCGTCCACGTTTCACTTCCACACATGGCTACATTCCATACCAATACTTTCAGAAACGACTTCCTGACATTTAAATCTATACTCGATGTTAACAAATTTCTCTTCTTTAGAAACGCTTTCCTTGCCATTGCCAGTCTACATTTTATATCTTCTCTACTTCGACCATCATCAGTTATTTTGCTCTCCAAATAGCAAAACTCTTTTACTACTTTAAGTGTCTCATTTCCTAATCTAATTCCCTCAGCATCACCCGACTTAATTCGACTACATTTCATTATCCTCGTTTTGCTTTTGTTGATGTTCATCTTATATCCTCCTTTCAAGACACTGTCCATTCCGTTCAACTGCTCTTCCAAGTCCTTTGCTGTCTCTGACAGAATTACAATGTCATCGGCGAACCTCAAGGTTTTTATTTCTTCTCCCTGGATTTTAATACCTACTCCAAATTTTTCTTCTGTTTCCTTTATTGTTTGCTCAATATACAGACTGAATAACATTGGGGAGAGTCTACAACCCTGTCTCACTCCCGTCCCAACCACTGCTTCCCTTTCATGCCCCTCGACTCTTATAACTGCCATCTAGTTTCTGTACAAATTGTAAATAGCCTTTCACTCTCTGTATTTTAGCCCTGCCACCTTTAGAATTTGAAAGAGAGTATTCCAGTCAACATTGTCAAAAGCTTTCTCTAAGTTAAGAAATGCTAGAAACGTAGGTTTGCCTTTCCTTAATCTTCCTTCTAAGATAAGTCGTAAGGTCAATATTGCCTCACGTGTTCCAACATTTCTACGGAATCCAAACTAATCCCCGAGGTCGGCTTCTACTAGTTTTTCCATATGCTACATATGGATGACATAAAATCGCAAAACAACTCAATACTGACGATATGATACAACTGGTGTTATTCTGATGGTAAAAAATTTCGCAATGTCACTCGAAACTAGCGCCAGACACACTCAGACTCTACCTTACACATACAAGCTGGCAGGAAAAAGGCAGGGGTGTAAGGTACAATCTTTATTGTTTTTAGTGGGAAATACATTCAACAGACGAGATGATGGTGTTTGACAGAGAGGAGGTTGAAAAGTTTACTACCTGTAAGCATACAGTATACATCGCTGTTAGATGCCTGCTCAAAAACCATCCTGCAGCCCAGGTAATCGAAGCCAATACATGCACCACAACTGATTGAAAAAAATGTGTCACAGTTCCAATTACATTTCAAAATTGTGAAAAAACCAGCACTCGTAATGATCGGGCTATAATGTAGCACATGTACTGGGGAGAATCGTCGTCCTAAAAGACTGCAGAGGAGGCAGAGGTTGAACGTGCGCTCTCCTCGATGTGCAGGGCGCACTTGCGGAGGTGACCTGACACAGACTAGGCAGACTCGGCTTTCTACCATCCAGCCACCGCCTTAAGGTGATGCTCCTGTGCCTGAACAAAAGCATGTACAGTCAACTAAACTGTATGAGATATAAGGACGGCTGCCTCAAGTGCAACTTTGTCGTCTAATATATAGTGACAGAGCCCAATCGCACCGCCCCCTCTAAACAGAGAGCGGTTGTGTCCAGTGCGCTCTACTGTTTTTCGTACAGCTGCAGGCCCACCGCGACACTAGCGATATGCGCCATGCCTTCTGGCGATGGTCCTTTACAACATAAAAGGGAAATTAAGTGGAATAACCCCACCCATCTGAAGGACACTCCAGATGGCTGTTTTAGAAGTCGGTTGTTTGGAAAACAGAAAGCCCCTCCCCCGGCATCACTCAGAACCGTGATAAATGACCGCTATCTCGACCAAGGGAGAGCCACGGCCTCATAGGGAAGTCGCCAGCCGTTCTGCGCTGGACTATTTCACATCAACTCGACTCCTATAAAAAAACAACTATTGTAAAAAAGAAAAAACACTTACGACGTTAATAAGTATCCTCTTTACACGAAAAATTCAAAGTCAATTTTCTTTTAGTTTTATGCGCAAAATCATTATAGTTTTTATGTTTGACTGCAGTCGCATCTCATTATTTTATGACATCCAGCGAAGTGTACCCCCACTGGTCGCAAATGATCAGCAGAGACACACCCACCCTGCACAAAATCAGGAAAAAAAGCTTCGACTATTCTGATGCGAAAACTACCAATCACCACAAAATGTCCTCGTTATTTCGAAATTAAATTGATCATGAGAGTCACTTTGCATGGCGAGTAATTTTTTTTTTCTGTAGTCGGGTTACACTCACCAGGTAGGCGAAATGGGAATCTGTGGAGGGAACACGAAGTTCTTTTCGAAGAACACTATTGAGATATGACATCTGAAGCTGACCACAGAGGGACTCTACAGCCCACGACATGCATTTCGCCTAAGGCCGGCGCTATTAAAAACACGATCGCCGCGACTATATTACGGTCACCCAGCATAAACAGTGGTCTTGAGTGTACAGGCACACACACGAGCCAGTTATAGTGTTACCCTTTACGGTAGTAATCCTGTCTGCGATTTGGAATCAAGTCTGTCCATTCTACCACGTACGCAAGTCGTATATTGTAGAGACGCCTTTTAATAGATACAGCCACTGGTGAATCATATTCATGCCACTCTCGTATCTCAAAACGAGTCACCCTTTTTTTTCGAACCTATCTGCTAAGGATCCCATACGGCAAAGACTCCAGCGCTGTTTATTAGACAGTCCCTCTGCATCTTCAAACTGCTCCTAAGTCTCCGCCCTGCCCTTCCTGCAGCTTAGTCCATGTGATCGTCCCAATTTAAGTCTGACCTATACGGAAGTCAGAGAGCGCTATATCTAAGACCTTCTGCATCCTGTGGGGAAACAGGACGACCCGAGTTAATGCGACAGGAGCGCGTTTTGACCACTCAGTGGAAATAGTAACATGGTGTCATAGCTCAGTCAACCATGTACAGCGTGTCAGGTCAGTAAAAAATGAAATTTTCCCTGCAACACAAGTTAGTGGAAGACACGAGCAGTTACGGTGGTGTTTCTTTTTGGGAAAATTAGGAAGACTACACATCAAACATTCCATGGAGGGAGGACGAAGATTTTGCCGCACATCTCCAAACTACATGTAGGTAGTCTGCAGGAGATCTGTGTCTCTCAGGGTGCATTCATGTCAGTCACCCAAACATATGTGGCGATCCTGTTAAATATACAGCTACCACACCACAGGCTGGAGAAAGTGGTTCGTGATCAAAGCCGTTTCCACAGACCGGTGTAAAGTTTCATCACCTGTACTGTAGGATGACCATACCCAACAGACTATCAATCACATGAGAGGGCTCCTGTATTGCTCCTTCATAAGCAGTTTAATACATTGTTCTTTTTCGGTTGTAACACACGCAATCAGTGACACCGCCATACACTTTGTTTTTTGTACAATGATTTAGAGGCCTGTGTTCGCTGCTGCTAAGCCGACATTAACAGTTTTCGTTCCTCTGGCTCACACAGAAAACTGAACGTCGCGTGACGTAAACTATACAGCTACCACACCACAGGCTGGTAGAAATAAAACGCAGATGCGATGTTTCTCATTGACAAAAATGTGGAAGACATCGCAACATATGGAAACTGGAAGAGTTTGCGGTATTGTAGAGCGCTTTCAACAACTATTCAACTAACTGTACAGTTAATCTTATCTTCCCATTGAAAGGGTAGCGGATATCTCGGTGCTGCTCCATTTCGAAAAGCATTGTTCTTTCATTTTGCAGCCATGTACATGATTACTGTTCCAGTGTTGACCATCGCTGGAAGGTGCTGTTCACAACATCTGTGAGGTAGTACAAATAAAAAGAGGTACTGTTGTCTTACTGGTGAAAAGAAAAAAAGAAAAAAAAAATAAGAAAAGAGATGTGTAAGGTATCACAGCATATGGAAACAGGACGAGTCTGTAGCAACGCGGAGTGCTTCCAAACAACTGTATTAGCAGATATCCAGTGTTCCGTCAAGGTTCCCTCCAACTCAACAGAGTGAAGTCAGTCAGTCATTATGCGGTAATCAACAACATACCAAATGGACAGTTGGGATTGGAAAGACGCCATTGATATGGAGAGATGTACTGTAATACACACTGCAGTTGATGGCGAGATCAATTTTAGCAATTTTACCCAAAAGTCAGAGAGAGCAATGTCCACCTCATTATGAAACCTATTTAGAATCAGAGTGAGCTAAGTCAATGGTATAGGACTGTGTTTTGACCATCAGGTGGAAGTGGGAACATGTCGTAGCTCCGCCACCGGTGCACGATGTGTAAGGTCAGTGTCAACTGAATCCTACTCCTGCAAAACGATGACAGTATGAACAGTTACGGTTGTGTTTCTTGCTGGTAAAATTAGAAAGACTCAACATCGAAGCAGATCCGTGTCCCTCAGGATCACCGTCTATGTACTGTATTTATAAGCATCATAGTTGATAGTGAGATCAATTTTAGCAATTTTATCGTAATTTCAACACCGAACAATGACGCGGCAGCATGCTGCCCAATTTCTGTATCATCGCTAAACAGCCACTCCACTACTTTGTGAGTACCGTAGCGAATGTAAGTAGATGACTATGCAGCGTGTTCATTCATTGTTAATTCTCGAACGTATACACCAAAGTATGCCAGACAGCGACATACATGTCTCTAGCATTTCGATCATAGTGCGTAACTTCCGAGCTTTCACTATGTGAATGGGAGTCACAGGGCATTCGCGCATTCTTAGGATAAAGTCAGAGACCGAAAGATCTCTCGCATTGTCTTTGACCAACGCTGCATGCAGCTGACCAGAAGTAGACCGCTACATTCCACTTTTCGAGTAGGAACAGTGTGAACCGAGGATGTAACTGCTGTCCCGAACCCATCCAAGAGCACAAGATTTCTCCAGATGCGCGCATGTTGAGAAGGTTAGCACAGTAGATATGAAACTTTTGTGATAATATAACAGACGGTTAAGAACAAGAAACGGGTGGTTTTTATGCATGATGGAGCTCCAGGCGGACAAAGTTTGTTACGTTTTACGTAAATCAACTGCGCTATCAACTCTAAAGTATTTTTGTAGTGTCTGGGGTCATTACTAAGAAGGTAATGGTAAGAGAGAATATAAACATATGCACTGCTAAGGCTACAATATTCTGCACTTAAAACACCCTATAATGTTAAATCGTTGCGGTTTCCGACCTATTAGTCTTATGGAATGCAACACTGTTACTATCCCAGTGTAAGAAATATATTTCCAGCACGTGACATACATTCTCCTTGCAAGTTACTCTACGAAAAACTAAAGTGATAAACTGTAATATGGAAAACCACTTCCTTAAAACATTGATTCCTTGTGATACACGTACAATATAGCTTTCCAGAGGTGTATAGCTCCCCGCTATTCACATTTGATGACGGTTCAGAAATTATACTATCCTCGCATCAGTCGTATATAAAATTGCCTTTAGTAACGGAGAATGCCTCTTATAACAAAGAGACAAACGCATAGCAGCGGTATTTGACATGTGAAATTACACGTCATGCCGCCACTAACTCCGTGAACAGGAGCTCTGTCAGTCAGATGTATACGTGGGGATTGTAGTACCTCACATATACCTATCGCTAACTTACAATCACCGTGGCTATGAAACTGAAGACTCGATTTTATGCTCCAGATGCAGTAGGGGGATGAGTGCCTCGAATAAATCTTCGTCCATCTAGAGGAATATGTCGAAACAGGATGGAAGTCCTCTGATGACCGAGAGGTTTTGCTGTTCACGATCGCAAGTAGACAGTGCTCTAAGTCATATAGAGAACACGCAGTTGTATTCGAGTCGAACGCAGGTTATGTCACACAACTGATGCCTCTCGACAAAACAATGGAAAAAATGGACAAATGAGCTACAGCGACATGTCCCCCTCTCTCTCTCTCTAGAATGCATTATCAGTCTACCATTAAATCCTACCTCGTTACAACTCTATCTCACTCTGTCACTCCATCCGCTCTCTGTCATCCTGTAATGAATATGCAAGTAAGTTTAGAGGCAGATAGTTCTCTTTTTTCCAGGAAAGCATCAAAGACAGCAGTCAGCTCGCGCATGTCACTATCACCTCAATAGACATCGAGTAGAATGGTATCGCGACGAAAAATAAAAGATTGTATCCCCGGTTCACGCTCGTTCCGTGTTCCAAAATTGCTTGCGAACCGTGGTAGGGGAACAAGGGGGAAACAAATGGTAACACCAAATTTTTCTTTTAACAGGGTGGCTTTATTGGAGTGAACAGTTACACTAATTCTCAATCTTTCAAATCAGCTTTAGTTTTTTAAGGCAAGCAGCTGCGTTTAGTCAAAACAAGAAACACGTTTAATATATTAGCAAAGGGCAAGCTGGGAAGACAATGAAATTTAAATAACAAATCTCCACAAATATGGCTTCACAAGTAAGATTAAATTTATGATTATTAAAAAAAATTTTTCTGACATCGCAGCAGTAGGCCATTTAAAATTAGCTCAGTTAACAAAATACAATTACACCAAAACTCAAATACAAGTTAAAATTTAACACACACGGCGACAACCGCCAGCTTACAATAGTTCAAAACATTATTCAATCTCATAGGTGCGCAGATGTGATTAACAAGGAAGGGTGCGAACCAACTTGAAGCAACTATAACATGGCATAAACCAAATTACAGATTCGGCAGTCTATGCAGAGAAGTCGGCAAGGAACGGTAAAGAAGTCAGGAAACAATCACCGTCGCCCACATACACACTCGCGCACGGGCACAGAGGAGCCAACGTTAAGCCAGGGAGATAGGACAGGCAGGGTGAAAAAAAAAAAGTCGTCACGGGGCACACCGAAACACTGGACGAGAACTACCAAAATTCACTCACCTTAAACTTTACGTACGACCCCCGGGCGAGGAAACGGGAAATCTTACGGGCACAGGCAAGCAAAACCCCAGACGAACACACAGCCGGCCGGTGTGGCCGTGCGGTTCTAGGCGCGTCAGTCTGGAGCCGCGTGACCGCTACGGTCGCAGGTTCGAATCCTGCCTCGGGCATGGATGTGTGTGATGTCCTTAGGTTAGTTAGATTTAAGTAGTTCTAAGTTCTAGGGGACTGATGACCACAGATGTTGAGTCCCATAGTGCTCAGAGCCTTTTTTTTTTTTTTTTTTTTTTTTTGAACGAACACACAGAATCTCATTAATTCCAAAACATAATTTAATCAATTATCCCCCAAAACCCCGGATCTTGGCACAAGCGAAATTACAGGCCAAAGGATCCAAAGGCACTCTGCAGTAGAGTAAGGAGGAAAAAGGTTAAACAAAGTCCTGCAACGGCACAATAGAACGCGAAGAAAAACACACTAAGTAAGGTACATCACCCCACAGAAAGCCGAGAAACACGAACACTGGGGTTTGCCCGCGTTTCCGACACAATCATAACAACGAAGATAATCTTCTTCATCCGGCCATAGCACGCTCAAACACACAAACAGCAGCGAACTTCCGAGGACGGAAAAGTACTTCCCTGTAAACTATATCCGGGAGCAGCACAGCCGCAAGCTCCTGCCAAGGCGCGGTCCAGGGAAATCGCCGCGAGAACGATGATCCAGCACGAGTATCGTCAGCCAGGCCTCAGCAAGGCGCAGTCAGACAGGGCAGGAAAGCTGGTAATGAGGCGACGACTCCAACCAGCGACCCGGGGAGCAGCAAGTAGCACCAGCCCCGGCCAGCGACAGCGCGGAGGGACCCACCGTCCGACGCAAAAGGCAATGCTCGCGCCCCAAACTCGGCTGCCCGCTCACACGCCAACGGGCAGAGACGGCGCCACCCGCCGCCAGGAGGCGCCCCGCAACACAGAAAGAAACACCACTCGGACGCCCAACGATCGAGAATCGATCGGGAATACCGCCGCCACGGCACAGCTTGTAAATGTAGTACAGCCGCCAACACCTAGTGCAAATGCACTATTTTTCTGGTCGAGTGGCGTAGCTTTGTTCATTCCGAGACAGATAAATAGTTGATATGCCCAACGCCAGCTGCAACCCTCGAAACATATCTCGATGTTTTCCGTAGGGCAGAGCTGTGGCGGAAGACGCTAACTTTGCGTTCTTTTCCTTGTGACATGAGAAAAAAAATCTATGAAACAAGTAGATGCCCCTTTCCGAAAACATTCCGTGTTTGCCGGCAAGTGGATGGAAAAATTGGATGCAGCTGCTAGCTTTAGAAAAATACTTTGTTCAATCTGAGACAGATGGATAATCTGAGTTTTCCTCGGGACAGAGCTGTTGGGGCAGACGCTAAGCCAGTAGACCGCCGGACACGCGACCGTGCGGCGCACGTGTCGCGGTTGTGTCGCTAGGCCGCCTGAGAGGTAAGAGCTCGCGTGGTTCAGCGCCTTTCGTGTCAAAAGGCCAGCAGCTGGTCACGAGGCGTCAGGTAGGCGTGTCTGGTGAGGCACGAGGCGGCCGCCGTGAATGCCACCGGGCTGCCACCCTACTACTGCTGGGAGGGGGCTGGAGGCGGCCTCCCAAAGCTCACGAGGCGACGACGGTAATGTGCGAGCCCCGCAGCACACCGCGGAGCGTCTTAATGACTTTCCGATCGTGATATACAAAGCGATGAAGCAATCGGAAGTTAAATAAGAGTATCCATGCCCTACGAAATGAATATTACGTCCTCCTCAGAGTATAATTATAAGATTTCGCGTCCTCCGAATCGTTTTTCTTCTTCCGATTTCTAGCACTTATTTTGCATGTGTCGCGTATGGCTCCCAGGTCACACGGTAGACCCAAGTTAGCGTAAGAGTGTGGATGTGCCAAGTTTTATATCCGGAGCGATGCTGGGTTCAAAAAATGGCGCTGAGCACTATGGGACTCAACTTCTGAGGTCATCAGTCCCCTAGAACTTAGAACTACTTAAACCTAACTAACCTAAGGACATCACACACACTCATGCCCGAGGCAGGATTCGAACCTGCGACCGTAGCGGTCACGCGGTTCCAGAGTGTAGCGCGTAGAACCGCTCGGCCACCACGGCCGGCGCGATGTTGGGATTCGGATCCATAACACGTCACATTTGGTACAGGTCTTGAAGGTGGATCAATCACGCGTTACATACGGAGATGTGTTCTATGTTCGAAGTTGAATCCACCAGCGGGAAGAGCACGCCATGGGAGCCTTCTGCGGCACATGTACAGACTCAGACATAGATAAAACAGAACAAACATGCCGAAACTATAGAATATGCAGTTGGAGGTGACTGGTTGCATTCGGGTACAGTGCTGTACTACTCCACCCAACCAGAAAAACAATGCATTTGCGCTAGGTGTTGGCGGCAGTACTACATTTACAAGCAATTTTGGAACACGGAACGACAGTGAGCTGGGCATACAATCTTTTATTTTTCGTCGAGACACCATTCTACTGTATGTCTCTTGAGGTAATAGCGACACGCGCGAGATGACTGCTGTCTTCGATACTTTCCTGGAAAAAAGAGAATCATCTGCCTCTAAAATTGCTTGCATCTAAGTTAAAGGATGACAGAGAGTGGATGGAGTGACAGGGTGAGATGGAGTTGTAACGAAAGGCAAAGGTCCCGTGTTTGAGTCTCGGTCCGGCACATAGTTTTACTCTGCCAGAGAGTTTCATATCAGCGCACACTCCGCTGCAGAGTGAAAATCTCATTATGGAAACATCCCCCAGGCTGTGGCTAAGCCATGTCTCTGCAATATCCTTTCTTCCAGGAGTGCTAGTTCTGCAGGGTTCGCAGGAGACCTTCTGTGAAGTTTGGAAAGTAGGAGACGAGATACTGGCGGAAGTAAAGCTGTGAGGACGGGGCGTGAGTAGTTCAGATGGTAGAGCACATGTCCACGAAAGGCAAAGGTCCCGAACTCGAGTCTCGCTCCGGCACACAGTTGTAATCTGCCAGGAAGTTTCATATCAGCGCACACTCCGCTGCAGAGTGAAAATCTCATTCTGGAAGGTTCTGAGTGATGCCGGCGTCGCGCTTTGTACTGAAGGCACTGCAGGAGGGGCTTTCTGTTTCGCAAACAGCCAAATTTTGATATAGCCATCTGGAGTGTCCTCCAATTTCCCTTATGCTACTTAATTTCCCTTTTATGGTGTGCAGGACCGCGAAGGACCTGCAGCTGTATGAGGGTCGGCAGGAAAACAGTAAAGGGCGCCGGACACAACTGCTCTCTGTCTAGGAGTGGTGGTACGTGGGGGCTCTGTCGCTGTACTTTAGGGGAGGAAGTTGCACTTGAGGCAGCCATCATTATATCTCCTATAGTTTAGTTGACTATACATGCTTTTGTTCAGGCATAGGGCCATCGCCTTTAGGCGGTAGCCAGATGGTGGAAAGCTGAGTGCGGCCGTTCTCCGGAATTTCGTTGTTGTTCCAAAGGCTTCTGGTCATTCTGAGAAATACTTTTAACAGACTGCAAGAAAGAGATATTGACTTTAAACAAAAGTCTTCTCCAATGCGGAACGAGAGGCCTATTGAATGCCTTGGGGGCCTGTCTAGTCTCTGTCAGGTCACCTCCGCAGGTGCGCCCTGCACATCGAGGAGAACGCACGTTCAAGTACTGCATTCTCTGAAGTCTTTTAGGACGACAATTTACCCCAGTACATGTGCTGCATTATGGCCCATTCATTACGAGTGCTGGTTTTTTCACAATTTTGAAATGTAATTAGAACTTTGACAGATTTTTGTCAATCAGTTGTGGTAGCATGTATTGGCTTCGATTACCTGGGCTGTAGGATGGTTTTTGAGCACGTGTCTCTAGCGAATCTGACGACAAACAGCGATATATACTGTATGCTTACAGTTAATATACTTTTTAAACTACTCTGTGTCCAACACCAGCATCTCATCAGTTGAATGTATTTCCCACTAAAAGGAATAAAGATAGTATCTTACACCCCAGCCTTTTTCCTTCCAGCTTGTGTGTGTAGGGTAGAGTTTGAGTGATTCTGTCGCTAGTTTTGAGCGGTTTTGCGTAAATTTTTTCTAGCAGGGTAACACCAGTTGTATGGTATCATCAGTTTTTGTCACATATTGCGCTTTTATGCTGTCCTTGTGTTGCGCTATTTATGTAGTTGGGTAATTAGCCCCGATCTTTGTGATTAATTATGTAATTACGATCGATATGTGTGTCAGTTTCGAGTGGTATAACGAAATTTTTTCCCAGTAGGATAACACCAGTTGTATGGTATCGTTAGTTTTTGAGTTGTATTCCAATTTTGTGCCATCCTTGTGCAGCACTATGCATATGGTTGTATAATTAAGCCTGATTTTTGTGATTAATTATGTAATTAGGATCGATATTTGCGTCAGTTTCCCGACCAAAATAAATACACTAAGCTACCTAACTTTTCTCTCCAGCATGTGGACAGTTTCCATGTGTTAGGGCTGCACTTGGGCTTTCCGTCGTGGAGCACCATCGTTCGAGTCCCAGAAAAGGCACCACCATTTTTAATTTCCCATCAATTCCAAGTGCCTCTGGTGGATTATTGTGTTAGGTGGGCACACTTGTGCTTTCCATCCAGGAGCACCATGGTTCGAGTCCCGGCAAGGGGATGACCAATTTCAATTTCTCACCAATTCCCGGGCGGGTGTGGGGTTGGGTGGGATGTCAGCACAGCCCTGGGACTAAGAAATTCGCACCCAAATTCGAAATTCCCACCAATCGGGTTAGTTGGGGGAAGGGGTGTGGGGATGAAGAGGAGGGGGAGGAGTGGTCTGGGACACACATGCAGCTGAGAAACGCGCATGACATCATCTGAGGGCAGGGGCGGTCGTGGTTGGGGGCGGGAGTGAGCGGGGGGTGTGGTTAATTGATCAATTTAAGTAATTTGCATATCAATTTGATATGAAAATTGTGCTACAAACGCCAACTCCCTATTACTTGCGCCACAGATTCCTTTTCTCTCCAATTCTACACAGTACCTGATCATTTGTTGCATTATGTACCTTACTAGTCTTCAGCATTCTTCTGTAGCACCAGATTTCAAAAACTTCTCTTCTTGCCTATGTGCCGACGTTGGGTTGGGTTGGGTTGTTTGGGGAAGGAGACCAGACAGCGAGGTCATCGGTCTCGTCGGATTAGGGAAGGATGGGAAGGAAGTCGGCCGTGTCCTTTCAAAGGAACCATCCCGGCATTTGCCCGGAGCGATTTAGGGAAATCACGGAAAACCTAAATCAGGATTACCGGACGCGGGATTGAACCGTCGTCCTCCCGAATGTGAGTCCAGTGTCTAACCACTGCGCCACCTCGCTCGGTTTTCTCTTCTTGTCTAAGCTGTTTATCGTCCATGTTTCACTTCCATACGTGGCTGCACTCCATAAAAATACTTTCAGGAAAGACCTCCTGAAGCTTTCATCTACATTAGATGTTACCAAATTTCTCTTCTTTGGATTCTATTTCGGTCATCATCAGTTATTTTACTGCCAAAATACCAAAACTCGTATACTACTTTAAGTGTCTCGTTTCCTAGTCCAATTCCCTCAGCCTCCCAAGTTGCAACTACCACTAGTGCCAATGGGCCACGTGACTACAACATACAGAGAGGAAAGATACACACATGCCATAAACTCGAATACATAAGAAATACAACAACAATAAATATTAAAACATGAAATGCCTGTCAAGAATAATTACTGGTCAGCTTGTAATTGCCAGTACATTGACCTCGATTATCCACAGCCACACATACTGTTAGGTCGTGTAACACCAGTGCCTGATTGGCTCGCACTTAACGTTAATGTACTTCTGGAAACTAGCGAGAAATCAAAATAGTTTCACCAAAAGAAAAACCACTTAAAACAACGTTCATCAGGAGAACTTCCAATACTGACAGATAAAGACCAGGGACAGTAAAATCAAAACGTATCTCCCAAAGAACAAGATGCTTAGATTAACAAATGAATGCTCACCAGATTCAACACAATCCTACTGCGCAGATCAGACGGTCGTAAGTCATCAGTGAATATGCCTCAGCGAGCTGCAGCCAAGTTTAAACCCTCCTTGGCAGAAATGTTCAGTGCAAGCGATGCCACACACTGTCGGACGACACTGCTTGATAACAAGGAACTGTGGTGCACCATTCCTCACGGTGCATCACAGCGCGGTAAACAACTGCTGCAACACGTCCGCTGCGATGCGTGGCGCCTCTGTACTCTTACACCTCTTACACACTTCGACCCATCCTCTCTCTCTCTCTCCCTCCCTCCCTGTTTCCCGCCTCGCGCGTCTCCTATCGCGCCACGGCAAGGACCCCCGCTTCCGCGGTGCAGCCACACGGCCCCTGACTGCTCTCCTCAGGTGTCGATAGAAGCCGGCACACGGCTCAGTCGCATCATCTCCTCAGTAAACACAAACCATACTGCCTCTCATCAGACGTAACGTTTCTAAATCAACACAGCTCATGATGCACTAGATACTTAACCCACTGCTCAGAACAATCTTTCTCTGTAGCGAGCACTGGACTATGGACTATCATGTCCCATGGTATCCGAGACATTTTGTATTTGTTTCAAAAATAAACACAAGCCTTATTTGCTTAAATTATGGTCTGTCTTCCTTTACATTTCTACACCACATACTCTACATTTCAGATAGGGTTTAACTCTATTCCTCAACTATAACCCTTTCGTTTCTTTTTCTTTTCTTCCATTTTCTCTTCCTGTTAATAGTTTTGTCTGTTTATAGCAATTATTGCGAGATAAATAGGTAATGTGCTCTTATATATTGCTACTAATAGTTACGTGATGCCGGCCGCGGTGGTCTAGCGGTTCTAGGCGCTCAGTCCGGAACCGCGCGGTTGCTACGGTCGCAGGTTCGAATCCTGCCTCGGGCATGGATGTGTGTGATGTCCTTAGGTTAGTTAGGTTTAAGTAGTTCTAAGTTCTAGGGGACTGATGATCACAGATGTTAAGTCCCATAGTACTCAGAGCCATTTGAACCATTTTTAGTTACGTGATGACATATACTTCTACCCGGAAAATATGAGGTGTATGGTTTGGCGGAAGAGAGACCTCAAACACATTAACCTGCCCACCGTAAATAACTGAATGAAATAAGTAAACATGTAAAAATGAAAGATTGTGCTTAGTAAACTTTGTCATACTACTTCCTTCGTACTCCATTGCTCCACAGAAATTCTGTTCCAGTACCCCAAAGAATTTCTGAAATACTTGGTTCAAATGGCTCTGAGCACTATGGGACTTAACATCTTAGGTCATCAGTCCCCTATAACTTAGAACTAGTTAAACCTAACTAACCTAAGGACATCACACATCCATGCCCGAGGCAGGATTCGAACCTGCGACCATAGCGGTCGCGCGGTTCCAGACTGAAGCGCCTAGAACTGCTCGGCCACTTCGGCCGGCTCTGAAATACTAACTGAACCCCCAGCATTGCCTGCTAACTTATGTTTACCACTCATATTAGACACAAAAAGGAAAATTCGTGAACAGTGTAAAACCAACTCAATTATTTGAGTAAAATGTTTACTGTATCTAAACAAATTATGTTGTAAAGTCTTTTGGAAACTGGTTTTAATATTGTTTTCAAATAAAACATGAATACAGAAAATATTTTTAGCTTACCTGCTACGTGCGTGAATAAATAAATTTTGGAATTACGAACGCATTGGTGCGAAGGAATATTACATTACCTGTGGCGACCTAAAATCCTTCCCACACTACCTAGTAGACAGCCCCCATATGACTTATTGGTCGTGATCGACTACATAAGTCGTACTGGATGGTACAGTCTCAGGAGGTACTCTCGAATGAATGGTGTCTGTCATATGTACACTGTTTCGCGCTGTCCTTCTGCCAAGATCGTCGCTTCAGTTGCACTACCCTGCATCTTCTTTACAAAGATTCTTGTGCCACTGCAAGGTGGTATCTGTAGACTTAAATTCATTAGCTACAACTGGTAACTACGATATTGGTTTGAATACAAGGTGACCCTTAATCGTGAGGGGAAAGAACAGAGAAACAGCATTGGAGACAATTTTATGTCACATTACCCATTTACGACACTTTTCCCTCTTTTTTTTATGTTATAATGCACTGACGGGAAAAATTGCAACGTCAAAAAGTAATTGATGTAAAGTAATGAATATCTGAGAATACATTTGTCTAGGTAACGTATTTTATTGTGACACCATACACAATCACTAAACCGGCTCCAGGGAAGTATCCCCTGTTCCTCCACTGGGGTAATTCCAGTCTGGCGCGTCCACGTCGCGGAGGTGGACATCCTACACTTCAGTAGGCTGGAGTGATAGGATGGCCGAGTTCACGCAGGGACCCAATCCCGTGGGGTATAACAGGGTTACGGGTGAAGACCTTAGTGGTAGTGACGGCAGAGAAGAAGGACTTCGGAACGGCGAAGCTGACAGAGAGGCAACCCTCCTTTCTGGGGATTAAATGAGAAGGGAACCAGTGTCTTGTGGTGGAGGAGAAACTCTAAAGGTTAAGGGAGACAACCCCAACAGAAAATCCTTTCTTGTGTTAGGCCTGGCAAGCCAGTAGGAAAGTCTTCGTATACTGCTTTTAAAACACAGACGAACCTCGGAACGAACCACTCAGGATTTGACTCCACTGCTTCTTCAACTACTAGTGCGAATGATGGGAGACCTGATGATATTCATCAGTACAAGAAGATGAAACCAAATGGACTAAAAAATAACGTAAATATTGGTACCCTTAATATATTAACCCTCAATGGAAAAAAGGAAGAAATAACACATTTACTAACAGAGAGAAAGTTAGATATTTTGGGATTAAGCGAAACGAAGTGGAAGGGAAAAGGTGAGAAGAATTTGAGTGGAGGAGGAAAACTGTACTTGAGTGGGAATAACAGGTCTGGAAGAAATGGTGTGGCAGTGATGGTGAATAAGAATGTACATAGCTCTATTGAAAGTGTGAGACATATACCAGACAGGATCATAATCTTAAACCTGAGATTCTAAAAAGCAACACTAAAAGTCATCCAGATTTATCCACCTCAAGTGGGATGTAGCGAAGAAGAGAAAATGGACTTTGAAAATGAGTTAGAGAACCACATAGAGAGTGCTAATACAGTGATGGGAAATTTTAATACACAGGTAGGTAAAGACGGAAAGGGATTTGAGCAAGTATTGGGATGTTTTGGATATGGAGGCAGAAATGAAGAAGGGAAAAGACTCGTGGATTTGTGCCAGAGGAATGGAATGAAAATAGCAAACAGCTGGTTTATGAAGAGAGAAAGTCGTGTTATCACCAGATACAGTTGGGATGGAAGAACCAAGAGTGCAATTGATTATATTCTAGTAGATAGGGAATGTGGACAGAAAGTAACAAATGTGAAGGTAATTGTAAGTGTGAGTGCAGATGGAGACCATAGATTACTGGTGGGACACACTGGAAAATGAATGAGTGTGTGAAAAATAGAAAACACAAGAAAGTGATGAGGATATTGGATTGGAAACTGAAGGAGAGTGAAAGTGCTTAGAAGTATAGATAATTAATCACATAAAAATTTCCAAAAGAAGCTTTCTGCGATGTAGATAAAGAGTGGAGTTTATTCAGAGACACTGTAATCGAAGCAGCACAAAAAGTATGTGGTAGAACATCTGGAAAGGAAAAAGTAAGACAGATAAGTTGGTGGGATGATACCACAATCCAAGCACTTAGGAGAAAAAATCTAGTATGGAGAAAGTGGTGGAAAACTAAAAATGACGGGGACCATAAAAGATATATAGAGGAAAAGAAAAAGTGCAAAAAAATAGTAGGAACAGCAAAGAAAAAGACATTGGAAGAGTTTACAAAAAAAACTTGAAGAAGATATGAAGAGCAATAAGAAAATGTTCTACAAAATGATGAAAAATAAAAGGAAGGCTTCTGACGTACCAATACAGATGGAAACAGAGGGTGGTGCTGTGATTGAAGATCCAGGGAATATAAAAGATCTCTGGAGAGAACATTTTAAGAAACTGTTGAACGCTGAGGAGCAGGTATACGAGGAAACAACAAATAATGGAAACATTGGGAGAAGTTGGGAAGCAGAATTAGGACAAATTACATGGGAAGAAACAGAAATAGCTGTGAGGAAAAGGAATGGGGGGAAGGCACAGGGCCTGATGAAGTATCAGTGGACATGATAAGAGCAGCAAGTCCAGTGGGAATGCAGTGGCTGTATAGATTACTATCAAGTGTGTGGAGAAATAGCACAATACCTGACGATTGGAGAAGACGAGACATTGTTCCCACATTCAAAAAACGCAATAAAAGACTTTGTAAAAAGTACAGAGGAATAACCCTTATGAGTCACACAGCCAAGATTTTTGAAAGAATTTTACTGAATTGAATAAGTGAAAAGATATAAAAGGAGCTGAGTGAAGAACAGCATGGGTTTAGCAAAGGCAGACGCATGGTCGACCTGGTATTTTCTATCTGTCAACTGATGGAAAAAAGTTGGGAGTATAACAAAAGGATGATAATGGATTTATAGACATAGAAAAGGCATATGACCCAGTTAACAGGGAAAGACTCTGGTAAGAAATGAAGAAGATAGGAATAGAAGATGGATACATTAACGTAATAAAGACAATGTACAGAGGCCACAATTGTAGAATTAGAACACCATTGGGGAACTCTGAATACTTAGAAATAAGACAAGGACTTAAACAAGGAAGTATTCTATCTCCTGCACTTTTTAAAATTGTGATGGAGGGAATGAACCGGGCAGTTATAGATATAGTAAAAGAAAAAGATGAAAAGATGATTTTTGCAGATGATATGGTAATATGGAGCGATAAAGAGATAAATGTACAGTTACAACTTAATGCGTGGAAGGAAATAATGAAAAGGTATGGATTAAAAATAAATAAAGATAAGAGTGAAGTAATGGTACTTAGAAGAGACAAAGGGATGAATGGGAATATTACTTTGAATGGAGAACCCCTTAGTTTCACTTAGGGAGTGAAATACCTAGTGATGGAAGAATAGCCAACGAAATTAATAGGACGTTACAGAAGGGAGGCAATTTCTACCAAACAATAAAACACCTGATTTGGAATAAGGAAGTTTCAGAAAAAGCAGAACTCCTTATGAATAAGAGTTATTACTTCCCTATTGTCACCTATGGAGAAGAAACATGGACAATGACAGAAAAAGACTGGAGCAGACTGCAAGCAGGGGAAATGAAATTTCTCAGAGCAGTTAAGGGAAAAACAAGAATGGACAGAGTAAGGAATGTAGATATTAGAAAGGACCTTAAACAAGACAGTATGAGAGAAGGCAATGAAAAAAAGAATTACGATGGTACGGGCATGTTAAGAGGATGCGTGGGCAGAGGCTCCCCGAAATTATGGAAGAACTAAAGATGGATGGAAAAAGACCTAGAGGGCGCCCAAGAACACGATGGAAAATGAGAGTGAGAATATCTGTGGAAAGGAGAGGTGTGACCTGGCAGCAAGTGGAGGAAGAAAAGTGATGGGAGGACCGAGCCAAATGGCGAGGACTCGTCTGCACACAGACCCGGCACTAGCTGGAGCGGGATTCGGATATAGATAGAACATATTTAAGTAATTAACATTGCAAGATCACAGGTTAATGTAAGCATAAGATAAGCCATTGCAAATGTGAAATGCTGGTGCAGTAATAATCGGTGTAACCGCCAGAATGTTGCTAACGTGTATGCATTGTATTGTACAGGTGCTGGATGTCAGTATGTGGGATGCCTGTTGCACTTGGTCAGTCAGTACGGCGAAAGTTAATGCTGTTTGTGGATGACGCTAGAGTTGTCTTCCGATGATGTTGCGTATGTGTTCGATTGGAGACAGGTCTGGTGGTCAAGCAGGCCAAGGCAACATATCGCTACTCTGTAGAGCAGCGGTATGTGGGCGAGCGTCATCCTGTTGGAAAACACCCCTTAGAATACTTTTCATAAATGGCAGCACAATACGTTGAGTACCAATCTGAAGTACAAATTTGTCCGCTCCGATAGCTGAGTGGTCAGCGTGACGGATTGCCGTCCTCAGGGCCCAGGTTAGATTCCCGGCTGGGTCAGGGATTTTCTCCGCTCAGGGACTGGGTGTTGTGCTCTCTTCCTCATCATTTCATCCCCATCCGGCGCGCAGGTCGCCCAATGTGGCGCCGAATGTAATCAGACCTCCACCAAGACGGCCGGATCTGCCCCGCAAGGGGCGTCGCGGCCAATGACAACAAACGCTCATTTCATGTCAGTACATATTTGCAGTCAGGGTGCGTGAGACAACCACGAGAGAGCTACTGCTGTCGTGTTAAATCTCATCCCAGACCATAGGTCCAGTGTCTAACACGCAAGCAGGTTGGCTGCAGGTCCTCAACTGGCCGCTGTCTAACCAGCACACAGCCATCACTGGTTCCGAGTCAGAAAAACAAAAAGACCTCCACCCTGCCCTCTAATGAGGTCTCGCTTGACACTAATGAAGTCGCTAATGGCGGTGGTTTGGGGTCAGGCCAATGCGTGCTACAGGGCGTCTGGCTCGGAGGTGTCCTTGAATTAATCTACTTGTAACAGTTAGTTGTGTCACTGTCGACGCAGTCGTAGAGACGTCGACGGTTAGCCCTGTGACAGACCTCAACTGCGGCCTGCGTAGGTCCTCCAGCTTGTGAGGGTGATTTGTGATACACCCCGAGAGTTTCAGCTGGTTCCAATCATGTGCAGTCGGATTCATGTCTGCAGGTACCTAAGGCTACTCTGTTTACTTGATTTCTGCCTCTTGGAGGTTGGATTTCACGAGGTGCACCGTGAGCTCGTTCATTATTGTGTTGAAGTATGAACCAATGACCGGAATGTTGACCATAGGATTCTTTAGGGCGATACTGTATAGCTCACAAATTACCGTCGGTAGCGACGAAAGACATCTAACATCTTCACCTGATATTGGTCCAAAACAGGTTGACACACTTTCCTCCTGAACTTGTCAGTCTGGATGTCTACACATTCATAGGTACCTGGATGACACACATTTCAGAATGTCCAACAGAGACGTCCAGTTGAGCAGCGAGGTCTCTGGTTGTGATTCGTCGATCACCTCGAATGGGAGTGTCCGCACGTTTCAACATTGCAGGAGTCACAGCTGTGTACGGCCGGCCGGCGCGCAGGAGATCAGACTGGTTTGCGTGACCTTGTTGCCGTGATAACGGACGCCTCACCCAACGACTCTCCGTGCTTTTATCAGTTCCATGTCTCTGTAGACATTCTGAAGCGTCTATGAATATCTGCGATGCTCTGGTTTACCGCTAAAAGAAACTCAATGACAGCTCTCTGCTTGGAACGCACTTCCGTTATAGACGCCATTTTGAAGGCTACATATTGTGCCGCCAATTGTGGGAACTTCCTGAAACTAAAGGGGCTGAAACGGAAATATTCCGCGGTGTTCCATAACAAATTTCGCTTTTTTTCAACTGAAGTTGGCTGAGAAGAAATGTGTTGCATTACTTACTGAACGCCCCTCGTATTTTCGAGAGACATAAATAACAGGCCGTTGGTTGCCTCCAAATCTTGGGAGCAACAAAGGACATATGATTTGATCCTCTTTACCAGGCGTGAATTGCACGACGTAAGGAATTTGTGGAGGGCCTAGTTATCCTGGTCTTCAGCCTTACATCAGTAATAACGTTTGTAGCACGTCTTTACAATAGGTTTAAGTTTCCGTTTCAGCGCTTCCAAAGTTAACTCTCCATAGATATAACGAAAATAATTTGCGCCATTTACACTTGTACGAGACATTTCTTCACCCGAATTAGCGCAGTTGACAAACCTTCACGAAGAAGAACAGTTATGTAGGGTTTTGAAGGATTTCAATTAGAGATGAATCGGGTATCGGACAACTAATTACCCTGATGTTAGTACCTGGACAGATATCAGACGGTATGTCACTATCCAGAGGATAACGGATATTCAAGAATTTATGAAAATTGACTGATTTTTAGAATCACATGAAGGAATGCGCACTAGAGACCGACATAAGCTGTTTCCGCCATTTTCTACAGTTTTTGTTGTTGCTACACATGAGGTTGTGTTTTGTGCAGCACTTGCCAATATTCCGAGTTCTACGCATTTAAATAATGTGTAATATATTAAAGTTATCTAATATATTGTTTAATTACTTACAGAATTTTATGGAAAGTACAATTAAAGTTCTATGAATTTTTGAAGCAGTTTATTTAATGAGTGGATGGTTAGGCAGTATTTCATTTGTCATGCACCTTTTTGTACCTTGAAACAGAATGACAACATGTGATACTTGCAAATTAACTGACTTTTGTTAATGTCTTAACAATTTTACATGTCATGAAAATGGAAATTTATGTTGGTTTCCAATAGCATGAGTTTCAAAACGTATTTAACTTGTAACTGGTTTTTGATAATTCTTCTGCTTAATTTGATTTCGCTTGCTGATTATTGCTGTGCGGTAGAACAATACTGTAACTGAAGACGTCTACACACAGCATCGACAAGATTTTCTCGATGGCAGCTCTTTTAAATCTCAATAGAATGTTCGTTTGGCTCAGTGGTAAAGTGCCAGACTGCAAATCCAAAGGTCTCGGCTTCGGCCTCTGGTGTACCCTAGGAATTGTGTATGTCACTTATCATTTCTTTCACCTCTGGCAATGTTGATTAGTTTGAAAGCGGGCCGGAGTGGCCGAGCGGTTCTACGCGCTACAGTCTGGAACCGCGCGACCGCTACGGTCGCAGGTTCGAATCCTACCTCGGGCATGGATGTGTGTGATGTCCTTAGGCTAGTTAGGTTTAAGTAGTTCTAAGTTCTAGGGGACTGATGACCTCAGAAGTTGAGTCCCATAGTGCTCAGAGCCATTTTAACCATTACTTTGAAAAATGCCGAGTTACACCGTAATTTGAAATCCACGTTAAATTGTGATTCCCTCTGTGGCTGGCTGGGTGATTCAGTTCAGAGATAGAAGGAAGACAAAGACATACCGCCATCAACAGGACCATGCATAGTAGAGCGCGGCTGTGTTCAAACTGATCTTCGCATTGATGATAGCATTACCTCAGGTACACGACCATGTTGTACTGTGGGGCATGTTTTCACATTTGGAAAAACCTTAATTTTACTGAGTACCTTTTCTAATATATAAAAAAAGACAGTAGCTCATAAAAAGTGAACGACATCATTTAAAAATGGAATAAGAAAATATAAAAACTTCTCTTACAGGGCTGGCTAGAGGCTAAAGTATGAATAGTCTTCCTACGTACAACACTCTCCCCCACTCTAAACACTAATGAACCGGCAATATCTTCAAACTAAAACACCGCGTATTATTCATATTAACGTTAATATCACCCACGAATTAGGCCGTAGTCCTGTTCTGAATGACCAACTTCTGCCAGCAAGGCAGTACGATGAGGGTTCTGTGATCGTTGGCCATGTGATCATCATGTCGCCAATCCCTCCAGTTTTTATTGCCAGTAGATGAATCCTGATGATACCACTGCTTCTTTATTCGAACAAGTCCTCCTCTGGCCTCACCAGGCAACATGTGCCCCGTTCCACACTTCCCTACCATAGATAAAATGATAGGAGGTGTTGGAAATCGAACATGTATCTGTCCGTACCAAAGGCAGGGACGCTAACCACTCTTTTGGTTCATTTATTAATTTATTTATTTGCTTTCTTCTCTGTGATAAAGATGAAGTTCTCCAAAATTAAACTGTAAATTCCTTCTTTTCCAAACAAAAGACTTGAAATCATGATGTCCAAAGGAAAATGAAACAGTTCTATCACTTATGGGAGAAGACAATCTCTTGGCTTCCTTGCCACCAGTTACGTCTCTCTCTCTCTCTCTCTCTCTCTCTCTCTCTCTCTCTCTCCCTCCCTCTCTCCTCAACAAGTAGAACCGAAAATGTGGATGGTCCATTTTATAAATGGAAATTTTCTCTTTTCATGATTAAAAAATAAGACAAAAATTACGATCTGAGTCGAAACAAGGCCCCGGGAGTAGACAACATTCCATTAGAACTACTGACGGCCTTGGGAGAGCCAGTCCTGACAAAACTCTACCATGTGGTGAGCAAGATGTACGAGACAGGCGAAATACCCTCAGACTTCAAGAAGAATATAATAATTCCAATCCCAAAGAAAGCAGGTGTTGACAGATGTGAAAAATACCGAACTATCAGTTTAATAAGTCACAGCTGCAAAATACTAACGCGAATTATTTACAGACGAATGGAAAAACTGGTAGAACCTGACCTCGGGGAAGATTAGTTTGGATTCCGTAGAAATGTTGGAACACGTGAGGCAATACTGACCTTACGACTTATCTTAGCAGAAAGATTAAGGAAAGGCAAACCTACGTTTCTAGCATTTGTAGACTTAGAGAAAGCTTTTGACAATGTTGACTGGAATACTCTCTTTCAAATTCTAAAGGTGGCAGGGGTAAAAATAGGGACGAAAGGCTATTTACAATTTGTACAGAAACCAGATGGCAGTTATAAGAGTCGAGGGGCATGAAAGAGAAGCAGTGGTTGGGACGGGAGTGAGACAGGGTTGTAGACTCTCCCCAATGTTATTCAGTTTGTATATTGAGCAAACAGTAAGGGAAACAAAAGAAAAATTCGGAGTAGCTATTAAAATACAGGGAGAAGAAATAAAAACTTTGAGGTTCGCAGATGACATTGTAATTCTGTCAGAGACAGCAAAGGACTTGGAAGAGCAGTTGAACGGAA
This sequence comes from Schistocerca nitens, assembly GCF_023898315.1. Classification (NCBI taxonomy): domain Eukaryota; kingdom Metazoa; phylum Arthropoda; class Insecta; order Orthoptera; family Acrididae; genus Schistocerca; species Schistocerca nitens. The sequence continues at coordinate 511,516,900 of NC_064615.1, forward strand.
TGGACAGTGTCTTGAAAGGAGGATATAAGATGAACATCAACAAAAGCAAAACGAGGATAATGGAATGTAGTCGAATTAAGTCGGGTGATGCTGAGGGAATTAGATTAGGAAATGAGACACTTAAAGTAGTAAAGGAGTTTTGCTATTTGGGGAGCAAAATAACTGATGATCGAAGTAGAGAGGATATAAAATGTAGAGTGGTAATGGCAAGGAAAGCGTTTCTGAAGAAGAGAAATTTGTTAACATCGAGTATAGATTTAAATGTCAGGAAGTCGTTTCTGAAAGTATTGGTATGGAATGTAGCCATGTGTGGAAGTGAAACGTGGACGATAAATAGTTTGGACAAGAAGAGAATAGAAGCTTTCGAAATGTGGAGCTACAGAAGAATGCTGAAGATTAGATGGGTAGATCACATAACTAATGGGGAGGTATTGAATACAATTGGAGAGAAAGGAAATTTGTGGCACAACTTGACTAGAAGAAGGGATCGGTTGGTAGGACATGTCCTGAGGCATCAAGGGATCACAAATTTAGCATTGGAGGGCAGCACGGAGGGTAAAAATCGTAGAGGGAGACCAAGAGATGAATACACTAAGCAGATTCAGAAGGTTGTAGGTTGCAGTAGGTACTGGGGGATGAAGGAGCTTGCACAGGATAGATTAGCATGGAGAGCTGCATCAAACCAGTCTCAGGACTGAAGACCACAACAACAACAATCTCCATTTCAGATTCATTTTCCCTTCCCGCGTTAAAACAGTCTTTTGATAATTCCAATAAGAGTCCAATAAAACTTATCACGTTTGATCTTCGTTGTAGGATGTAGTACTTAGTTGATCGAAGGCTGACATGACACATAATGGTGTCGGGTTCTGTTAAGGCCGTCACGGCTACCATAGCGGCCCTGGGACACACGAAACTCACCACACTTCCATCTCGACAGTGAATCACTGCTTTGGATTGCGACTACATTTTCTGAAGGCGATGATCGTTAAAATTGTTATCCAACGTCTTGTATCTGAAACAGTATTCTTAACATGTTTCAAAAGTTTTTTGATGTTGCAGTCTCCTCCATAATATTTTTTTTTCATATAGTTCATACTCAGTCCATTATCATTTCCATTTTCGTTAATGACGTAATTTATGTAGTTTCCAAACAGCCACACACCAACTTTTGTTTTTTTAACAGGAAAGAAAAAACCGTCGGGTAAGAGTAATTTATCTACGTTTATTTCTCTAGATAATACGTTCTTGAATTTCCTTCCATATGTCTGCATATCCTCTACATATGAGTCGCGTCTGGTGCACACGTTCGTGTTACTAAGTTTGGAGTACAATTTTTGCTTTTGCTGACTACATTGTCAACAATTCGGTACAATGTTGCCTGGATACCTGAAGCAGTACCTTATTTGTAATTTGGTTCCAAGTTATTTTCCAGTTTTCGTTTGGATAGCTGAACTGCACTTTATTCACATTTTTCCGTTATTTTTAATCTCTTTATTATCTTCCTACAAATCCTAAACCCTTTGTTCCTTGCGATACATTCCATGTGGTTTATCACGAGGAAGAAGCACCCTCTTTATGTATTAAGGCCGTAGTCTTCCGCCGTACGTCAGTTAAGCCTAATCCACCTTCGTCAGGAGGTAATGTTACTATAGCGACCGCTAATCTTAAAATATTCCCTGTACAAATAAATTTGCAAATTATATTCATAATTTTTATAGCTATGATCTTCAGGCCTTGGTTAATTTGACCTATAATAGCTATGAATAAAATGATCCAATTAATTATTTTATTTTTTTGCATAATGTTCACATCTCTGGCCTGAAAGAGTATTGTTGCACCTCTGACTTTATCCATCACTTTTCTCCAGTTGTTGCTCATTGTTTGAAGCGGACATTGGTAAGAGGTGACACCCACAGCAATATGATGATCCGCGGAATTTGCCCATCCCAAATGAATATCGTGAAGACCTTTGAGATATAAAAATGAGGTTTTCATCTCGTTGACCTTAGAACCTGTTGCGTCACAGTACTTCTTAAGTTCTCAGGTTAATATTTCTAAATCTTCATTACTTCGAATAATAACTCAACGTCATCAGCGTACGATTGGTGGCCTTTTCAATGCCTGATAATTTGACCCCTTGAAGTCCAGTCTTCTTAGAAAAGATTCCAGTGAACTAACGTACAGGATAACTGACAAAGGACTTCCCTCTAGGACGCTATTCTTTTATCTCAGTGGGTTGAGTGAAAAGCCATTTACTGAGTGCTGATTAAAACTTGTACAAAATCTTCACCAAAACCCACATGTGTAAATGTTGTTAATAAATATACGTGATTAACCCCGTCGTAATCCTTTGAGAGATCTATAAAAGCAAGGCCCTATTTTGCGGATGCTTTTGAAAAGCAGGGAGTGAAATTCCTGTATTACCAAGCAGCTTTAAAAGTCAGCAGACAAGTCTGGTGGTCTCCTATTATCTTTTCCATTAATGGCTTCATTCTTTCTTCCAGCATACGCGCAGTTATTTTGTAAAAAGAGTTCATCAAACAAGGTATTGAAACAGTTAAACTTTCTTTGAACTCGTGTGGAAGTCGCTAAATTCAGAACTTCATTTATCACATCCGTAAACGGATTACTTATTATAGGCCAGCATTCTCGATAAAATTCAAAAGGCAAGCCATCAGGCCCTGGTGACTAATGGGTAGACGAAGACTTAATTATGCTTAACACCTCCTCGCTCGTTATTTCAGATCTGAGAAACCCATTGTTCTCTTCAGTTATGGCGCTGCCTATACCTGTATTTTGCAGCAATCCTCTTGCAGGAGCTGGATTATGCTGGTATCATTATACAATGTACTGTAAAATCTATTAACATCACGTAGAATGTCTTCTTGTTCTGACAGTACATTGTTGCCTTCCACTCAGAGATAATCCATGAAACTTCTGTTTCTTTCATGTTAAATTGAGTGATACAATAAAGTGTTTCCTTCCACAGTGTTTTGAATATTGATTTAAGTTCTAATACCTCAAGGTTCTTTCTTTTTAATACTTATAAATTTATCCTTGTTTTTTCTGTTGTGTGAAGCCTCTTCAGACAATACCTGGAGTTCCTATAAAATGGCATAGCTGAATTAAAGCGTATTGCGAAACAAACTCGCTCTCTCTCTCCTGTAAACTACCAGGGTTAACCTTAATTTCGTTGTAGCATATAAGATCCACTACTCGATGCTGGACCTGTATATATGTATACCTTCTGTTTGTCTGGCAATGGCCTTGTCGCAGTGGATACACCGGTTCCCGTCAGATCACCTAAGTTAAGCGCTGTTGCGTGTGGCCGGCACTTGGATGGGTGACCATCCGGGCCGCCATGTGCTGTTGCCATTTTTCGGGGTGCACTCAGCCTCGTGATGCCAACTGAGGAGCTACTTGGCCGAATAGTAGCGGCTCTGGTCAAAGAGAATCATCGTAACGACCGTGAGAGCAGTGTGCTGACCACACGCCCTTCCAACCCGCATCCTCACCTGAGGATGACACGGCTGTCGGTTGGTCCCCATGGGCCACTTGTGGCCTGAAGACGGAGTTCGGAGTGCTTCTGTTTGTCTAACAAGGATATCTTCTAACACTATACTGATATTCACTTATCTTGACTCTTGAGTCTAATGCTACGTTTGACTGCGAAATGGTTCAAGAAGGCGATGGGATCACTTCAGTTCCACTAATTTTATTAGTTTGGTGCATAAGTTCGTAGCATTTTTGTTCTGCATGTTGGTATTCTGGCTGCTATGGATTTGTCTATCGATTGTCATTTTTAATTTGTAGTTCACTGTTGCTATTTGAGTTTACATGTTGTCATTTTTGTCCACAGAGTCTTTCACGGCGGCATGTCAGAATGAAATATCAGTTTTCAAGCCGCTTCAATTCGAGTACAATTCTCGAGCTTTCGATGATCATCCTCGCCATCGCCATCAGGAGTAAAACCGCTAACATCCAGGACTAGTTTTTTTTTCTTTTTTCTTTATTGTGATTTCATTCCCCTGCCCCATATGGGCAGGGGAGGGCTGTCAGTAGCACAATCCGCCGCTCTTCAGCCGAGTGACATGACAACTAAAACAAGAATAAAATAATACATTCATAAGGAGGTAAAAAAGGGGAACGTAAAACAGAGTAAGGGGAGAAAATGGAGGTAAAAAGACACTGACATGTAGACGTTCATTGGGGACAGTTAAAAAAGTCACCAGAAAGTTAAAAAAACACAGTTGGCGATTCTTAAAACACAGAGAAGACACTGGATGCGCATGCACAGGTTAAAAGTTGGCCACAGTATTAAAAACACTCCGAAACAACACACTTAAAACCCACTTGGAGCACACACGACTAAGAATAAAACTACCAGGTGGGACCTGCCGAGGGAAAGGTCAGAGAGGATGGAAAAGGAGGGGAGAGCATGGGGCAGCTGGGGAAGTGGCGGGATGAAGAGAGGAGGGGCAACCGTGGGTTCACGAAGAGGCAGGAGACACATGGGGCGGGAGAGGAAAAGGAAAGACAGGGCAGGAGGGAGCGCAGAGACACTGAAAGAAGGCACAAGAGATGGAGGGGGAGTAGGAGGGGAAATCCGCTCAGAAGGAGGGAGGGGGGAGGAGAGGGAGCCCTGAGGAGGAGGCAGGAAGAGGGGGTTAGAGTTGGTAGGAAGGGTAGATGTCAGGACGAAGCTCATCATCCGGGAGTGGTAGACGGTGGAAGTTGTGTTGGGAAAGGAGATGGAGGGTGTGGAGATGGAGAGAGGGAGGGACACAACGGTAAAGGCGCGGCAACTGGTTGGGAGTGGAGAGGAAGGGAGACACCAGGGGGTGAGGGGGATCAAGGCGACGGACAATATATAGTTTGCGGATGTGTTCAAGGAAAAGGAGAAGGTGGGGGAAGGGGAGGAGGTCATAGAGGATGCGCGTGGGGGACGGAAGGCGGACGCGGAAGGCGGGGCGGAGTGCATGGCGTTCGAGGATTTGGAGGGCGTTATAGAACCGGGGAGGGGCGGAAATCCAAGCGATGCTGGCATAACAAAGGATGGGGCGGATCATGGATTTGTAGGTGTGGAGGATGGTGGAAGGATGCAGACCCCATGTCCGGCCGGACAGGAGTTTCAGGAGGCGGAGGCGGTTGTGAGCTTTGTTTTGGATGGTAAGGAGATGGGGAGTCCAGGTGAGGTGGCGGTCGAGGGTGAGGCCAAGGTATTTGAGGGTAGGAGTGAGGTGGATAGGACGGCCATAAATGGTGAGGTAGAAATCATGGAGGCGGAAGGAGCGGGTGGTGCGGCCTATGATGATCGCCTGGGGCTTGGAGGGATTAACACGGAGGAACCACTGGTTGCACCAAGCGGTGAATTGGTCAAGGTGGGTTTGGAGAGTACGTTTGGACCATTGAAGGGTAAGATAAAGGGCTAGGAAGGTGGTGTCATCAGCGAACTGGAGAAGATGAACAGGAGGGGGAGGTTTGGGCATATCAGCAGTGTACAGGAGATAGAGGAGAGGGGAAAGGACAGAACCTTGGGGCACGCCGGCAGAGGGGTAGAAAGTACGGGAGTTGGAATTGTGGATAGTCACATAGGAGGGACGATGGGAGAGGAAGGAAGCAACTCCAGGACTGGTTTTTTTTTTTTCTTTATTGTGATTTCAATCCCCTGCCCCATATGGGCAGGGGAGGGCTGTCAGCAGCACAATCCGCCGCTCTTCAGCCGAGTGACATGACAATTAAAACAAGAATAAAATAATACATACATAAGGAGGTAAAAAAGGGGAACATAAAACAGAGTAAGGGGGGAAAATGGAGGTAAAAATACACTGATATGGAGACGTTCATTGGGGACAGTTAAAAAAAACACACCAGAAAGTTAAAAAACACAGCTGGCGATTCGTAAAACACAGAGAAGTCACTGGATGCGCAGGCACAGGATAAAAGTCGGCCACAGTATTAAAAACACTCCGAAACAACACACTTAAAACCCACTTGGAGCACACACGACGAAGAAGAAAACTACCAGGTGGGACCTGCCGAGGGAAAGGTCAGAGAGGATGGAAAAGGAGGGGAGAGCATGGGGCAGCTGGGGAAGCGGCGGGATGAAGAGAGGAGGGGCAACCGTGGGTTCACGAAGAGACACATGGGGCGGGAGAGGAAAAGGGAAGACAGGGCAGGAGGGAGCGCAGAGACACTGAAAGAAGGCACAAGAGATGGAGGGGGAGTAGGAGGGGAAATCCGCTCAGAAGGAGGGAGGGGGAGGAGAGGGAGCCCTGAGGAGGAGGCAGGAAGAGGGGGTTAGAGTTGGTAGGAAGGGTAGATGTCAGGGCGAAGCTCATCATCCGGGAGTGGTAGACGGTGGAAGTTGTGTTGGGAAAGGAGATGGAGGGTGTGGAGATGGAGAGAGGGAGGGACACAACGGTAAAGGCGCGGCAACTGGTTGGGAGTGGAGAGGAAGGGAGACACCAGGGGGTGAGGGGGATCAAGGCGACGGACAATATATAGTTTGCGGATGTGTTCAAGGAAAAGGAGAAGGTGGGGGAAGGGGATGAGGTCATAGAGGATGCGCGTGGGGGACGGAAGGCGGATGCGGAAGGCGAGGCGGAGCGCATGGCGTTCGAGGATTTGGAGGGCGTTATAGAACCGGGGAGGGGCGGAAATCCAAGCGATGCTGGCATAACAAAGGATGGGGCGGATCAGGACTGGCTCGGTTTTCTGCTTATATAGCAACCACAGCGGCCTATGACGCCAATCACAGAGGGCCGAAACGACGCATGCGCGGAAGGTATCCGGCAATTCGTAGCAGCTCCGGCCCGTTGCGGGACCGAATGACGTCAGGTGGTGCGAGGGGCCGCCTCAATGTTTGAAACAGGAGTTCCGCCTCCCTAAAAGCGTCAAGTACTCGTCGTTGTTTCCTTTTGACATCCAAATTACGCCCCCCCCCCCTCCCCAAGCCTTACTGAGTGTGTAACCCTGAAAGATAAATTCTGGCGAACTTTGACAAATTCGGGTACTGTGTCACCTTAGCTGACCAGCAAATATAACGGTCGCGATCGATTCGAACTTTCGTCAAATAATATTCAGTCTCACTTAAAATCGTGTTTATTTCTTGACCTACTCACTGACCATTGTTACTTTCATTTGTCACTTCGCCAAACAGTCCCAAAACGTGTCGTGAGCTTCACGGGTCAGAGTTGATTCGGTCTCGTGTCCCCTACTTCTGTTAGCAGGCATTGGAGATGACCTGCTACTGCTGGAAGATTCTTTGCAGAATTCCAATAGGATGTTCTGACGAGCTCTTTCAATTTCAACAACATCTAAATAGTCTGTACTGGATCTCGGATCTAGAAAGCTTGCAGTCAAGTAATTCGGGTGTTCCTTTAAGAAACTAAAACGGCTTTCTGCTTAAATTGTCAACGAGACTCTCATGTGTGGTAAGGCAGCGGTTTATCGTGCCGACTTATCCTTATGTAAATACTCGTACTTATTGTACTCCGCAATATGTGGTATTGCTTCGGATAAGCAGGAGTAACCAGAATTTATTTATTTTTTCGTGAAACTGCTTCAAAAGCGTACCATGCTGCTCCATCAAACGCCACTGATCAGACGTCAAATTAGTAAGCGTATTGTGATCAGTCACATACAGCGACGTAGCCAGCTTTTGTTCTAGCAGGTGCTCTATCATATAAAACGTAGAGTAACACGACGCGGTGATATCTTGCACCAACGGATGCTCCTGTGAATTTAGCTCTTTTTATTAATTTTTTATTGAGCTAAGATCTAATTACTAAAGTGTGTTACGAGACGTTTACCATTACGATCCTTCTTGCTACTTAAACGACACATTTACAACCCTCTGAAACGAATGGACGAAACACGTAGCGGAATCATACTCAGCAACTCGAATACCTTTCACCGTGTTAGCACCATTTCATGAATGAGGAAATGTGTTTTGCTGTGGTCAGTATCTGAGCGATATGCGATATCATTAAGTTCCCTTGCTATATTTTCGTCAGTGTAAGAAATTAACAAAAGCTTCATAGCAAAGACTCGTGTTGCAACTGGAATTTAGGAGACAAACAGTGAGCTGTGACGATCAAGAAGTTGGTTTTGTGATGCAAACAGGTCCATATACTAGAAGCTACTAAAACCGTGAGATCATCTGAAATATTTCTTTTGATGTTTTCACAAATTCTGTTGTGGATGTGAGGAACAATTTTTTGCGAAATGTATGTACGACTTGGTATTTTATAGGGAGGTAAGCCTTATACTATGAGACTTGTAAATTCAGTCTTTTCTGCGACAGATAATGGCCTGATGTACTGTAATAATTTCTGCTATTAAATAATGATTTTTTGGCTTTAACGTCGTTTACATCCGAAAGCAATTTAATTTCAAACCATTTTGACATAATCAATATTGTTTTTCAGTCGATAGCGAAGATGAACTTGCACCAAGAACATCTAAAGACGGTCTAGGTACGACAGCAGTTTTATCTTTATCAATTTAGCTCGTTGTTTCGTCATCAAATTTTCGGACAAACGTTTGAGTGGAACGAAAACAAGACTCCCTGGAAGTTATACAATGAGATTTTGTCCGAATTTTCACAGCCAAACGAAAAATGGAAAGTGGGCAAAAGAGGTGTAAAGCCTAGTTAAAAAATATTGTGCTTGAAAATAATCAGAGTTATTAAGAAAAACTTAATGATCTGAGAGAAAATTGAAATACTTCATGGACAGCTGCTGCTAGCTATGCGTATTAAGTGTCAAGAAGTTCATGTTTTCAAGCCTCAGTTATTTTGCGCAAAAAAAGTTACATTGGTGTGATATTTAACTGCCAATAAAAAATGTAATTTAAACTTTCGAAAAATACATCGTCAAAGGTTTTGGGTAATTATTTGTTCAAAAGTAAAAAATAAAGTAGGTATATAGTTCTGCTCGATGTCGTGTACCCAAATGAAGTGCCGAATGAGAATTTAAATTTCAGTGAATAACTTAGAATTTTAGAATTGTAGAGAGTGCTAGATGGAATTTCTTTGGTGGATATGTAGACAGTGCAGTCTCGTTTGCTGTAGATGATTTCAAGCACCTTTCAAAGGTGTATCAAATGTTTCTCTAATTCATTTGATGTCTTACTTCTAGACAAATCAATTCACAAAACATTTCACATTTGTTTCTTAATTTTCTTTTTTGTTTTCATAGTTGAAGTACCTATTAGACAAAACAAATAATTCATTATTTTTAAGACAGCACAGGTATTTTCGACTAGTCAGAAAGTTTTTTATAACTATGCGTCACAAAAACATCTGCGCATCTCAAAAAATTAATTTGAACCGGTTATTCTATAAACACACCCTAAAACAAGAAAAACGACCCAGCACGAAGGACTTATGCAAGAATTGATATTCACAAGTTATTGACAGAAAATGCGTGTGTGACGCTGCAGCGCAATTACATTGCAGCTGGTAAGGATAGTAAACAGAGGACATGCCGATACCAGGGCATCAAGTCTTTGCGAATTTCATTCCTTGTACTCAGTTGGACAGTAAGGATGCCCAGCAGACAGGCGTGGGGACAAAATATGCAGATGTATTCGTTTGAAAGAGGACTTGTGGTTGAGATCAAAGAAGCCATCTGGAGTAATCGGCGAAGTGCTCGACATTTGAATAGGTACGATGCCGCTATTTGACGATGCTGGCATTGAAGGGCGAGCCGTGCCTGAACACAGAGTCCAGAAGGAAGTGGTCGACATAGGGAGGACAGAATGCGAGGACTGAGCAATCGTCAGAGTCCCGGATTCACCATTATCATCAGCCCGACATCCAACTGGTTCTTCAGTGACGAGACGACAAGGACCATTAACAGCGGGCTCACAGAAAGTGTGCTGAGCTCACAGCGCCCATGGAGGCTACTAACATTGATCTCTGTACACCAACAAGCGGTGTCGGGAACGTTCGGCCTGGAATCTCATTGACTGGAGTAGAACTGTCTTCAGTGATGAATCCCACTTTGAACTGAGCCCCGATGACTAGCATTCTCGTATCTGGAGACGTTCTGGACGGTAGTGTGACATTATCCTGACTGTCGTACACCTTATGGCCGGACAACCAGGAGTGATGACCCAGGGTGCCATTTTATTTCAGAGCAGAACCCCTGTGGTTTTCATCCGCGTCACCGCTACAGCACAGCGATACGTCGGTGATATTGTACGCCCCGTTTTGTTGCCCTTCGTGGCAAGCTATACTGAGCTTACATTTCAGTAAGAAAATACCCACCAGCTCACGGCGACAGTCTATACTGTTTGTTTTGGTGTTTGCCAAACCCTATCTGGGGCGGCATGGTCGCCGGATCTTCTCCCAGTTGAGAATGTTTGGAGCATTATGGGCAGGGCCTTCCAAGCAGCTAAGGATATTAACGATCTAACGTGTCTGTTGGACAGAATTTGGCACGATATCAGGAGGTCATCGAACAACTCTAGGAACCAATGCAAGCCAAATACCAGCTTGAGTAAGGGCCAGAGGTGGACCAACGTATTAGCGAGTTGCTCAGTCTGTGAAGCTCTTTATCTTGAATAAATAAAACAGGTGTTTTGAAAGAGTAATTATTTGTTTGTCTGTGTATGTACATCACATCTACCAGTTTCTGTTGCATGTTCCTGGTATGTCATTTTTTAGTTTTTTTTGTATTGGAGTGTACTTTGTTCTGTCTTTACTATTCATTTAATGAGCTCATGAAGGATGTTTAATTATAATTAACCTGGAGCTCCGTCAGTTACCTATACTTTATGTTTTTGTTTCAGGACACGCTATCGACATGTCAGCGAGCATGTTGGGGGTATCCTCTCCCAACCTGAAGAACCGCTCCGATGGCCAGTTTCAAGAAATCCATCCATTCTCACCTGGGCGAGTTTGGCAACCATATATTGATGACGTATCCTCCCCTACGTACAGTTCTCCAGTGACTGAAGATGAAGAGACTCGCCACGGGTTTCTTTCCCACACGAGTGGCAGTAGTTCCACGTTCAGCCGTGAACTGCCCCCAACAGTCTCGACATTGATTGAAAGTTTTGAGGAGCTTCGAATCGACACCGACTGCCAGCTTCCAGTTGTGGAGATCAGTTCTTACTCTTTCAACCCGTATGCTGGACACGACCACTATTCAATTCACCCACTGGCGACACACCATCGATCTATGGAACATATGCTATTAGGCATTAAGGCTGACGAATCTGATACACTGGAAAGCGAGCAGCCTACTGACTTGTCTATGCCAAAGAATTCTCTGCAAAACGTAGACGAGGTGAATATAGAAGATGACAATTCATGCGAAAATGCTGATGCGTCACAAGACACTTGTTACGGATGCAATGAGTCTCCCATTCGCCAACTAACCTACACACACTTGTCTGATGTGTCTAATGATTCAGAGGAAAGTTCGGATGTAAACCTGAAAAACATGGAGACATTTACTCCAGATTTTGCAAAGAAACGATTTGAACCATTAGTAGCACATCAGCTTGCCCTACCATGGATATTTACACAGCACATGATTGAGAGACCTAATATGTACATGCTTGATCTCGCTGTCAGGTGGGCACAGATGATTATGGGCCCCTCAGCATTTGCTTTCTATATTTTCTGGCTATGGCACAATCTGTTTTTTGACATGATTGAGTTGCGCCAAAAAATTCCAAAACAACAGAAACAAAAAATCGTCGAACTAAAAGAAAACAGCTTTTATGAGCACAGTGATGCAACACGCAGTGCAGAAAATATGGCTGACAAACATATACAGCCTACTGCTGAGGAGGTTGACGTGATTCATCTCAATCCGGACGACGATGATAAAAGTGGAGTGGGGAGTGAGCAGCTTCAAGTTCAACCATCAGCAGTATGCTCAGTGGCTAACCAGCAGCTTCTGGCTCAAGTACTCACACTGGTGCAAACGGCAGAGCAGCGTACATTGCCTCTCCAGGGGCCTGTACCTCCTGTATTAGCGCTTACGCTGCCATTAATATCACATTTGGAGTTCAGAACATTACCTATGGATTCGCTCATGTCTATGGCGCACCTTATTCTTTCCCAGCCATCATCATCTCGAAATTCCTGTGCCCAACAGAGTTACTATTTCCCGCTCCCTATGCTAAAAGAACACTCCCATTCTCCACGAGAAGATATGAGGCAGCATTTTACAGATGCATCATCAACTCAGCTCCTATTACCAGACTCAACTAACATATCGGCGCGCCAGAAACGGCCATATAGGGAAGCAGAGGCTATGTGCGAAGCAGCCCATTGCTCAGGTCCTAAGCAGCTACGTCGCTCGCTGAGGCTTCAGTCTGTAGCTAAAGAATCTACCTGCATCAGTGTGAAGAGAAACATGCGGCCTCGGAATCATCAGGATCGCCGCAGATCAAAGCCTACAGATGAGAAAGCACAGTGCATAACACCAACGAGGCCACAGCAGTCGCCCAATCTTGAAGCTGAAACGAGAAATTGCGCGCCCGCCACAGGAAAGAGAAGGAGGGACCCTTGGGACCATAAGGGTCTCCAGCGCTTTGTAGCTGAGAATGCTTTCAAACTACCACGCCGTATTTGGACCGAACGGAAGGAGGGCGAGCCGAGGAGAAGCATGCGCCTTGCAAGGAAAATGCAATGCAGAACATATTTCCTCAGACCGAGATTACATACAAAGAAATGAAGACCAAAATAAGTAGCTGATTCTGAACTATCATACCGAGAGTATTTACACACAGGGAGTACAGTACCATCTGTAGGCCTGTATTATCAACAAACACCTTGTTAGCATGGTTTTCACTGTCAGAACATAATCAGACAAGTCTTAACCTGTACATCAGTGTGTTCTGAAATTTAACATCATCGTGAACTAATATATGTCAGCTCCATTCTTACTCAGTATTGTTAATGATAACTGTCATCTTCACTATTACTTGGAAGATAAGTATGAATGTACGTTCATAGTTTATTTAGTAGTGGAACAATGTGCTGCAGAGATAAAGGAAAATATATAAGAACGGGTTAGAAATACATTTCATACAACTAAAGAAGGAGCAAAAACTAAATACAAAATATTGTGAAAGATCGACGTGTACCAACATCATAATGCTTTCAGGAGTTCTACATGATGCAAAAATAGCATATAAACCAGCTGTAAGACCAGAGCTGTTGTATGACAACGGAGACTGCGTATCGAGAAAGACTCATGAACAGGAGCTTTATACAATACAAACGCACATGTTACACTCAAGAAAAAATGTGCAATAAATTCATGAGGCAGTTCAAAGTTGACCTAATGAACAAAAACAGAATCCAAGTTCAAATGGTATGGTCATATAACATGAAGACCTGAATATTATGTCATGAAAAAATGCATACAAAGAAGAAAGGGAGAAGAAGAAGTCAAACCAGTTGGTTGCTGAACATCAGAAATGATATGAAGCTAAGACTCAGTGAAAGAGATGCCTACCAATGGAACAGACGGCGAAGCATAATAAGGAATTCTGGCACCAAGTAAAGGGAAAAGATAAATAAAATGTAGAAGAAAGCTGAGAGTGGTGAAGCATTTTAATTTTCAGCCTTCAATAACAGTTTCGCGACTTGTTTTCGTCTCAAATTTATACTGGAAGATATTGTTACAAATCGTTTTATTTAAATTTCGAAAGGAAACAGAAGGTAGATAAAAATGTAGCAGCAACTAATTAACAATTTAAAGATGAAAAAGGATAAGTATACGTTTACATCATCCCTTTACACCGATACACCAATGAGCACTGCTCACCATGACGCTGGATGCCAACTGGTGGCATTGTGGGCAAGTGACAATCCAATGAGATAAGTGACTTTAACAAAGAGCAGTTTATTATTACACAGAGCCTGTGAACGTGTGACTTGAAAATGGCGAAGCTAGTCGAAGTTCACATACGAAGGTAGAAGAGCTAGGCAGAATCAGACAGGATTTCATTCCAGAGACAGACATAAAAGTTATTAAGCAGATAGTGTCTCATCAGAATATATATGTACGTCTCATCAGGATATATATATATATATATATATATATATATATATATATATATATATATATATTTCTGATGAGACAGAAAATTATTTTACCTTCAGTTTAATTACAAGCTTGTATTAATGATATGGTTGTTTATGGATTATGGATGCAGATTTAGGCTGCCACATATATTATGTTTTCAGAATAAACTTCTATATATATATATATATATATATTTCTGATGAGACAGAAAATTATTTTACCTTCAGTTTAATTACAAGCTTGTATTAATGATATGGTTGTTTATGGATTATGGATGCAGATTTAGGCTGCCACATATATTATGTTTTCAGAATAAACTTCTATGAGCCGTAGCTGCAAGTGCGATTTATTGAAATTCTAACAAAAGTACTGTAGGAGATGATTATTATAGAAGTGAACAATAGTACTACAAATTTTAAGACACAAAATCAAAAACTGTGAGTCAGGCAAATGTGGCACAATTATTAAATATATTACAATAGGAAAATATTTGAAGAAAAACTAAGTAAAATAATAATATGTCTTCAAGTAAAGATATCAAAGAAAGACTTATTAGCGCTGACAAAACTGTGAAACAGTTCGATAAGTTATGTTACCTACTTGACTGACAGATTTTTTCCAAACACAAAGCAGATACATTTTAAGTAATAAATTCACATTTATAAATAAAACCAGTTATTTAATATTCAAGTTGCATCTAGGACCTGTACTTTAGTACCAGTATCAATAATCACTATATAAGAGTGAAACATATATGACAAGATCGACGAGTGGTTATAAACAACAGAGCCACAATGTATAGAAGATATACAAGAAAAGGCAGCTACATATTAAATCTTTGTATGTGGGTGAAGTAGTTAATTACAAAATTAGTCTTTCTTGTATTGTCAGAAAAGACGATGTAAAAATAAACCTACATATTCTATGGAAAATTTTTTAATCATAGTATTTAACATATAAAGACAAAATGAAGAAAAACATAGAATTAGAAGTTGGCTTTCGAAATAATAGATTGAATTAGAAACAATTTTACAAAAAAGGAAGACAAATATAGTGTTCAAGATGTTTGGAAGTGGATTTGTAGTTCCAGCAGTAGTAGGTTTGGGATCTTTTGAAGATGGATCATTGGAAACCACAACAGCAATCCATATGAATACACAAATGTTGTTAAATAAAAAAACGTGCCTAATAAATAAACTGGTAAGTTATAGAAGAAATAGCAATTGTAACAGACAGTGCACTTAAAATAGTTTAATATGAACTTGAAAGGGAAATAATATACGGCTTACACAAATGTGATGTGACAGCAAGATAAATATGAAATTGGTATGATAGTGTGAATCACTAAAAAGTTAATTTGGTAATACAGATAAAATTTGCCTTTATGTGCACTATCTCAATCTTTTTGAAGTAAAGTAATGAAATAATATATGTAATTATTGTCATATTCAATACTGAACTTTCGTTATGTCCAACCAATACTATGTGCATTAAAAGTCAGCTAATAAAGTAGAGACTAAAACTGCAAAAAGTTTTGTTGTCTATAAAAATATTTATAACCCACCAGAAATCCAGAGTCTCCTGTAGATGCGACATTAGTTTGCAGTGTGTGGAATGGAATGAAAGAAAATGTTAAAATAAGGTTGCGACACAGCAACTGTGTATCTTTTATAACAAATTACTGCTCTTCTCAAATGCTAGTCTACATTTGATGCAGAAGATTTCTGAAGATTTTCTTTTGGATTATTAAGTGTATGTATAGTTTTTACCTGGCTAGGCAAGAGTAATCAGGAGAATCTGATATGAGGTGGACAAAGAACAAAATGAAAAATAAAGTTAGAAGTGGAAACATGTTAATTTAGAGGTTTCTTAGCAAAACATGTGAAGTACTATGACGGTATGCTAATATGACAGATGCAACTTAGAGTTCAATGACAGAGAAGACAAATGAAATTACTCTGTTCTGAGTGAGGAGTGGACATTACAGAAAAAACAGTGTATATGAAGCCTAGGATACTGAGTTAGCATGATATTTTCGACCAAAATGGAGCTTCACAAATACACTCCTGGAAATTGAAATAAGAACACCGTGAATTCATTGTCCCAGGAAGGGGAAACTTTATTGACACATTCCTGGGGTCAGATACATCACATGATCACACTGACAGAACCACAGGCACATAGACACAGGCAACAGAGCATGCACAATGTCGGCACTAGTACAGTGTATATCCACCTTTCGCAGCAATGCAGGCTGCTATTCTCCCATGGAGACGATCGTAGAGATGCTGGATGTAGTCCTGTGGAACGGCTTGCCATGCCATTTCCACCTGGCGCCTCAGTTGGACCAGCGTTCGTGCTGGACGTGCAGACCGCGTGAGACGACGCTTCATCCAGTCCCAAACATGCTCAATGGGGGACAGATTCGGAGATCTTGCTGGCCAGGGTAGTTGACTTACACCTTCTACAGCACGTTGGGTGGCACGGGATACATGCGGACGTACATTGTCCTGTTGGAACAGCAACTTCCCTTGCCGGTCTAGGAATGGTAGAACGATGGGTTCGATGACGGTTTGGATGTACCGTGCACTATTCAGTGTCCCCTCGACGATCACCAGTGGTGTACGGCCAGTGTAGGAGATCGCTCCCCACACCATGATGCCGGGTGTTGGCCCTGTGTGCCTCGGTCGTATGCAGTGCTGATTGTGGCGCTCACCTGCACGGCGCCAAACACGCATACGACCATCATTGGCACCAAGGCAGAAGCGACTCTCATCGCTGAAGACGACACGTCTCCATTCGTCCCTCCATTCACGCCTGTCGCGACACCACTGGAGGCGGGCTGCACGATGTTGGGGCGTGAGCGGAAGACGGCCTAACGGTGTGCGGGACCGTAGCCCAGCTTCATGGAGACGGTTGCGAATGGTTCTCGCCGATACCCCAGGAGCAGCAGTGTCCCTAATTTGCTGGGAAGTGGCGGTGCGGTCCCCTACGGCACTGCGTAGGATCCTACGGTCTTGGCGTGCATCCGTGCGTCGCTGCGGTCCGGTCCCAGGTCGACGGGCACGTGTACCTTCCGCCGACCACTGGCGACAGCATCGATGTACTGTGGAGACCTCACGCCCCACGTGTTGAGCAATTCGGCGGTACGTCCACCCGGCCTCCCGCATGCCCACTATACGCCCTCGCTCAAAGTCCGTCAACTGCACATACGGTTCACGTCCACGCTGTCGCGGCATGCTACCAGTGTTAAAGACTGCGATGGAGCTCCGTATGCCACGGCAAACTGGCTGACACTGACGGCGGCGGTGCACAAATGCTGCGCAGCTAGCGCCATTCGACGGCCAACACCGCGGTTCCTGGTGTGTCCGCTGTGCCGTGCGTGTGATCATTGCTTGTACAGCCCTCTCGCAGTGTCCGGAGCAAGTATGGTGGGTCTGACGCACCGGTGTCAATGTGTTCTTTTTTCCATTTCCAGGAGTGTATGTACTCAGCAATCTGGCCGTCTTAAAAGAGTACTGAAAATGAAATTAGAAGCTGTAATCTGTGTAACAAGTAAGGCTGAAGCAAATTCATTGTATTACATAAGCCATGGCAATTGCATTTCCAAAAAATAGACATCACTTTTACATGCACTCTGTCTACATTATAGAGAGAATCTCCCTCACTTTCTGCTGGATCATATATTCTGTACTTAAGTGAAAAAAAAACAGGAAATTTTAAATCATTCATTCAGTATGTTAATAAGCGAGGCAAGGAAACAGATTTGAAAGCCCAATCTCTAGGCAGAGTAGTATATTAACTAGAGATAACAAAACATGTAAACCTATTGTCTCTCTTCAAAATTAAAATACAAAAACTTTAGATGATCAAAAGAAACGAAGTGTTCACTGACAGAACCCAATAAATGCTATAAAAACAAATTACCAGATTTTGAAGTAGCTAATTACAATTCGAGTACTAAGCTGGAATATTAAGAGACTGACTAATCAGAATGAAATGCAAATAAACCCCAAAACTAGGTACCCTAGTAAAACATTGAGGACATCAGGTAAATGCTATTGCAGATAAATATATAATGCGTGTGGTAGCAACAAATTTTAATACAATATTTATTCGTTAAATAGACTGCACCTCAATGGACTTCAAATTATATCCAAAATTTCGCAGATATTTCAACGAAATTGGTATACTGCAACATTTAAATGGATCAGCGATAAAGGGATCACACATAAGTGTGACTTGGGTGGTGTATTTAGACGTACTGTTTGAGTGATAGTAAGTACAGTAAAGGTACTTTCTCGATTTTGCCAACAATAGAGTGACAGCTATGTAAGGAACTCTAGTTCTACAAGAAATGCGAGAGAACTTCCGTCAAGAATGAGATTTTCACTCTGCAGCGGAGTGTGCGCTGATATGAAACTTCCTGGCAGATTAAAACTGTGTGCCCGACCGAGACTCGAACTCGGGACCTTTGCCTTTCGTGGGCAAGTGCTCTACCAACTGAGCTACCGAAGCACGACTCACGCCCGGTACCCACAGCTTTACTTCTGCCAGTACCTCGTCTCCTACCTTCCAAACTTTACAGAAGCTCTTCCGTCAAGTTTGGAAGGTAGGAGATGAGGCATTTGAGGAAGTGAAACTGTGATAGGTGACAGTGGGTCGTCCCTGGATACCCAGCAGATCACTGGCTAGTGAAAGGTGAATGCTCTGGATTCTAATATCAGTTCAATGGATAGTTTCAGTGTGCCAGGAAGTTTCAGATGAGTGAACACTCTGCTGCAGAGTGAAAATACATTCTGGGTACTTTCAGTATAGATTAGAAGCTTTTAGGTCTACATTTGATCACTAACTGGTAAAAAGAGACACTTATCATTTCTCAATAGAAAGACGAAATATTTATTTTATGATATGTCTCTTGTTGACCGTTTGGATCCTGAAAATCTTGAAATGCTAACCAGAGGATTCTGGCAAGAGTCATTATTTCTCATTGGCATAAACATAGACTGGTTTTGTTTCGTTTCTTGAATGATCCATAGATGACATGTCTGTTAACTCACAATGTGCATTGTGTGCAATACACATCTGTCTATAACAGACCACACTGTCATCATGTCTACACTCATGTATGGGCACCATACACGACACTTTTTCAACTGGAACCATCATTTCCATAACGTTTGACCACTTGGTTTTTATTGATCAGGGATCTGCCCTTTCAAAATGACGCCAGTCTTAAGATGCTTTCCTTCAACATGCCTTCTCTAGGGACAAGTTAGTTGTTTTGAAAAATTCATGAGTGAAAAGTCGCATAGTCTTTCACACGTGGACTGCATTTTCTCATAAACACCTTCTTGCACAGTGTCTGTGCAAAGAGGAACAGAAAAGATTTAGGAGTTCATATCCTTAAATTTCTCGTGAATCTACGGCAGGATATGACAAAATTTTCAAATAACGTGAAACTACGCACTTAGAAGCAAAAATGGAGACATGTTAAACAAAAAACATATTACGGAAAACCAATAACCATTAAAGATTACCTACGATTTTACAATACGTTTCAATGCAGAATAGCAAACATCTTAATAAATTATATAGAATCCTCTTCCAGCAGTCATAAGCAACAGAAAATTATTCTCAGTATTTACAATTACTTTATAAAATGAAAGATGTACTTTCATTTGCTGAAGAACTCATGATGTTTCACAGAATGTAATATTAGTATTAGGATGGACATCATGCATCAGTGTTAAAGTGTGTAATTATGCGTAAATCTGTTGTTAAGCTGGCTACATTAAATAAAACATCATACAGAAGGTGATGAATCACTGTTGATCACAAAGTGTGCATTATAGAATTATTTCCATCCTCAGATCCAGGAGCCAAGGTAGTACAAGGACAAGAACGTTACCAAATGTTTCTTTAACATGAGATGACCGACTCTTGAGACATCTTTAATCACTGTCACCACTGTTGTCACCAACGACGCCACCATCATCGTTGGAGGGAGTGTCGAGCACGCCAAGCTCCATACTCATTGAGAAAAGTACAGACTATATGGGTATTGTGGTATTAACATATGTTACAGGTAGACGCCTGCATCTATATCTCAAGCGTTACAGACAGCAATACCTCTGCTACTATTTTGATCACATGGTCATTAACTTAAGGTTATGTTGCAAGCACTGGGTAGTTAGGTGACTTATATACATTAATATATCGATGTGTAGCTTAGCAAACGACACCTGGTTATGTAAGCAATAGGATCATATTTCTACTTGTACATTTAAATATTTAAGATGTAAAGAATGGATGAATATTGAAACATGTGGGAAATGCCACCGATAACACACACTAAAAAAAGTAGCACTGAACGATAATTTAATTAAACATCAAAATCATAAGACACAGATAGATGCTTGTTGGCTGCTAGATGATAAGACGACACATGGCCTATCTAAAGCATCCATACCCACATACACATCAAGGGAACCACAGACTGAATGGGTGTCATGGTATAATCAAATGTTACAGATAGGTGCCTGCATCTATATCCTGAGCCTTGGAAACCGCAGATCATGGGATCATTAACTAGAAATTTCCATGGCGGATCTCGATACCTGTGCATAGCATCATGTGCCTTGCTTCTATGCCCACATTATGCCTATATTGCTCCACCATTGATTATAACCTGTTGTACCAGCATTTCAAGATGAGGTGTTGCTTACTCTCTACCACTGACAGTACACAGGTTGGAACAAGTGCGCTGTTGGTTGCCTGACACCTGCACATTAAACAACATGTGACCTACACTGTATTTCACTTGATGCCTAATACCTGACACATGATGAATAACGCCTGATGTCTGACAGCCCTGCAAGAAATCGACTGATGCACACACGATAGTGCAACTGAGCTACAAGTTTACACTTAGACTGAAAGTACAAGCAAATTTAAAAGGAATGACCAGAAGATCACGTTTTCAGAAGTACTACCATCTTCAATCTTCAGAGTGTAAAAGGAAGCTTTTCTTACACTTGAAAGTATTAAAATGTCTTCCTCCAATGTGCTAAGCATCCCTCAACAGTTAGGGAGAACCAAAGAACACATTATCATTTGATTATTACTGGATAACATGAACAATCTCGTTAGTAACAGTGGTTGTACAAGTTACACATCCACCAATATACTTTTTTTTTTGTAAATAGAACTTTGTATACAGTTACATCACATTCTTTTTTCCTCCACGTCACTTACAGGCTTCAGGTAAGTATTTAACGTACATAATCTGTGCTCCTCTTGAAGAATGGCGTAAATAGTTATGGAGACATCGTCAATACAACAGTCAAAGGGCCAGCAGTCGATTGCTGCTTGAAACCTTGAGTTCCTTGAAAGCCTGTCTGTATACTGTAAAATCCCAATCGTCCAATACGTAAATTGACGTGCATACAGGGTCCGGAGAGTGAACTTGCTTCGTGGCATTCATGTCTCCGGCAGGCACACCACAGTTGTTGTTGCTAAGTGGAAGACACGCCTGTTTTCTAGCTGCACCAGCAGGTTCCACCTGCACAGTGGCATATCGTCGGTTCTCAGGTTCACCACCTTAGCTGATACCAAGAAGAGCCTTATAGACATGACCTGTCTCTCAGGTTGCACCAGCAGGTAGCAGCAGCCATAGTATTGCTATGCTGAGTCTCAGTTGTCCAACATTGCAGCTGCTCATGGTGCAACTATGTGCATTGTGATTCCAGTTCAAGGCAGTTGCACATCGATGATAGTATGTAACCGTCTTGAATATTTATATAGGTGTCGGAGGTGTACCTGCACAGAGTGCAAATAGTCCAAACTCATTTCCACAACCAACACCTCAATACAGTTCAGCTGAAATCATGCTAGGACCAGTGTGCCTTAAATGTACCGTGCAGGAGGCTAGATTAGCACCATTTGAGCAATGGCCTCTTGCTACTAAGCAGTGACTGGATGAGGTAAGTGGTGTGTGGTACTTTGAGATTGGTAATTCTGGTGAAACAGCACGTTGGTGACTTGAAGCACTGGCACGAAAATCATGATTCATGAATATCACAAACTCCGTGGTTCTCCAAATGAAAGTTCCTGATACGTGTCAAGGATACTATCTGTCGAACTAAAAATGCGATAATGACAACAAATGATGTGTTAAATATTAAACTTGAGGCAGGTATTCTGAACAGTGTCATCTGAGCAGAATGAGGTTAAGGGCACTCGTTTGTGTAAAATTTACTTCCAGAACGAGGTGGGTGCAATGTTGCCTCTATGCGGACAATAATTATCTGTGTTAGAGTGCACGCTCCATTTCCTCACATGTTGCATCTTGGGAGCCTATAGCATCTGCAGTTACAGTATTTATTCAGTGTAAGTAAGACATATAAGCATACAGTGTATTTTTTGCCCATGCAATATGTGAATCTCCACAGTTCACAAATTAATATGTATCTGTTGTAAAGTACAATAAATATCTTTTCTATAAGCAAGTTTACATATGCAATTCATAGACAACCCACAAACTGTATAATGTGTTATACAGGGTATTACAAAAAGGTATGGCCAAACTTTCAGGAAACATTCCTCACACACAAATAGAGAAAAGATGTTATGTGGACATGTGTCCGGAAACGCTTAATTTCCATGTTAGAGCTCATTTTAGTTTCGTCAATATGTACCGTACTTCCTCGATTCGCCGCCAGTTGGCCCAATTCAAGGAAGGTAATCTTGACTTCGGTACTTGTGTTGACATGCGACTCATTGCTCTACAGTACTAGCATCAAGCACAACAGTGCGTAGCATCAACAGGTTAGTGTTCATCACGAACGTGGTTTTGCAGTCAGTGCAATGTTTACAAATGCGGAGTTGGAAGATGCCCATTTGATGTATGGATTAGCACGGGGCAATAGCCGTGGCGCGGTACGTTTGTGTCGAGACAGATTTCCAGAACGAAGGTGTCCCGACAGGAAGACGTTCGAAGCAATTGATCGGCGTCTTCGCGAGCACGGAACATTCCAGCCTATGACTCGCGACTGGGGAAGACCTAGAACGACGAGGACAATTGCAATGGACGAGGCAATTCTTCGTGCAGTTGACGATAACCCTAATGTCAGCGTCAGAGAAGTTGCTGCTGTACAAGGTAACGTTGACCACGTCACTGTATGGAGGAGAGTGCTACGGGAGAACCAGTTGTTTCCGTACCACGTACAGCGTGTGCAGGCACAATCAGCAGCTGATTGGCCTCCACGGGTACACTTCTGCGAATGGTTCATCCAACAATGTGTCAATCCTCATTTCAGTGCAAATGTTCTCTTTACGGATGAGGCTTCATTCCAACGTGATTAAATTGTAATTTTTCACAATCAACATGTGTGGGCTGACGAGAATCCGCACGCAATTGTGCAATCACGTCATCAACACAGATTTTCTGTGAACGTTTGGGCAGGCATTGTTGGTGATGTCTTGATTGGGCCCCATGTTCTTCCACCTACGCTCAATGGAGCACGTTATCATGATTTCATACGCGATACTCTACCTGTGCTGCTAGAACATGTGCCTTTACAAGTACGACACAGCATGTGGTTCATGCATGACGGAGTTTCTGCACATTTCAGTCGAAGTGTTCGTACGCTTCTCAACTACAGATTCGGTGACCGATGGATTGGTAGAGGCGGACCAATTCCATGGCCTCCACGCTCACCTGACCTCAACCCTCTTGACTTTCATTTATGGGGGCATTTGAAAGCTCTTGCCTACGCAACCCTGGTACCTAATGTAGAGACTCTTCGCGCTCGTATTGTGGACGGCTGTGTTACAATACGCCATTCTCCAGGGCTCATCAGCGCATCAGGGATTCCATGCGACGGAGGGTGCATGCATGTATCCTTGCTAACGGAGGACATTTTGAACATTTCCTGTAACAAAGTGTTTGAAGTCACGCTGGTACGTTCTGTTGCTGTGTGTGTCCATTCCATGATTAAGGTGATTTGAAGAGAAGTAATAAAATGACCTCTAACATGGAAAGTAAGCGTTTCCGGACACATGTCCACATAACATATTTTCTTTCTTTGTGTGTGAGGAATGTTTCCTGAAAGTTTGGCCGTACCTTTTTGTAACACCCTGTACATGTATATACCCACGCAAAATTACTATACAGACTGTCTTAATCACATACAGCAACACTCAGACTAGCAAGTAGTATTTACACCGCCACCTGAATATGACGATATAGTTGCATAAGCTGATAGGCTTGCTAAAGTGCTGCATCTGCGAACTTCTTGACGTGTTATATGAAGAATGACATGGTTTGAGAGCAATATGTGTGGGTTTCACTCACTGTATTCGAGCACCCAGTTGGGTGATGTCTACCACACTTGTATGCTTTAATTCTGTCAGTTCTGTAGCATTGGATTGGAAGCGCCTCTGCTGTTTGTTTACTGGCGTGGAGGCAGGCCATTAACCACTATATTATATCTGCATACGGCTGACAGGAGTGCTATATTAAAACAGGGGACGCTTTGTTCTCCACAATATCACCGGCAGTACTGTCTTATCCGTCGCTATTCGGTACTCTGTCACACAAATCGCGGTATTTACCGTTAAATTATCACGTTTCATTGTTATTCACTTCCATTTTTTTTTTGCGGAATATGCTAGCACGCTATTAATTTATATACGGCACAGGTATTCTATGTCACATAATTACACTATAAACCTTAATTAATGGAACCACCCTACTTCAGTAGCTCTACAAAATTTTTCCAGGGTATAGCACACGGTTTGGTTGGAGATGACATCTCACATATACAGCGACACCTATCTTTACACCACACAATAAGGAATGACTGTTTAACGTGGGACACCTCCAACTGTTGAGTAAAAACTGTGTAGTATGATTATATACGTCAAATCACAAGCCCAGCAGTGGGCAATTTTTTAGGCAACCACCTTACAGATTTTATAAAGTGACCAGGCGTGTGACTGGAACTGGTATTACCTGGCTAGAGAGAACTGCAGAATGTGTTGTGTGTTTTATACAAGGCAAGACTTTTTAGGTATGTACTTGATGACTTTTCAAGTACCCTGTTGTGGAATATAAGTATGTCAGGTTAGCAATTATTCGTAATTCCACACCACTACTGCCACTGTAATCACATTGTTTTCCGCGTATTACGATGTATATACCTTCGTCTCTACAAACCAGCACTGCCATGCTGTCGTACTGCAATGTTGAGGAACTACAACACGTAATGTTTGCAGCTATTTTATTTAAGATTTGCTTTTTGGAAGTCCTAGCATGGCTGACGACTTGATATTAAAATTATCTTACAGCTGAGGCAGCATCATGGGCTGGTAGAATGTCTTAAATCGTTTTTGTTTGTGATCCACTGACGTTTAGAGCATGATGAATTCCACATCTACATTTACATATCTGTACATTATAGAGAATAGCGTCACTTTAATCCGTGTTACCTGAAAGGCGTACAAAATCGAATTTTTGTAGCGATTTTGTTTATATTACGATAAACATGTATTTTAATGAGGTAAACAAAAAATTTTGTTGCGCCAATATTTAATTTGTGCTTGCTAAGTGTGAGATGTCTCGCAATATATTTTGGTAAGTAGCTTTTTCTGATATGAGAGTGTTAGGAAAGGTCGCGTCTACCACTGTTACTACCTCTGGTCTTGTGTTTATCAGCTGTACATGTTGTTGCGTTGTATAAGTAAAATTTTTGTAACAAAAAATACCTTCCTCTTTCCTTTCGTTCCTAATAAGACAACTGTGTTGCTTGTGTGTTTGTGGTTGTGTAGTTGGTTACAGGTTTTTGTTTTGCAAGCCATAGGGTGCGGAAATGCAACTGCACAGATCGAATACTCACATTACGTATCTAACAATGTGAACAGGGCTGCTGACGTACTTTTTTTAGAATATTGAGAGCAATAGTATTGGACAAATACAGTCTACAAAGCTTTCAGGGAGTCTTCTGACTGCAAACTGCTATTAAATGGCTCTGAACACTATGGGACTTAACATCTGAGGTCATCAGTCCCCTATAACTTAGAACTAATTAAACCTAACTAACCTAAGGACATCACACACATCCATGCCCGAGGCAGGATTCTAACCTGCGAGCGTAGCAGACGCGTGGTTTTGAACTGAAGGGCCTAGAACCGCTCGGCCACCACGGCCGGCAACTGCTATTATGTACATGGCTTTTGGTAGGTTTGTGACACAAATGGTAGCAACAATTGGCAATGAATAGGTTGGTTGGTTTGTGGGACTGAAGGGACCAGACTGCTAGGGTCATCGGTCTCTTTTTCCACAGACGTGAAACACCCACAAAGAATAAAAACTAACAACGGAGACGACAAGAGACGACACAGGACAATTAACACTCAGACAGAGACATGACAAAAGGAATTAAAATCACACAGGGTGTGACAGTGGTTGGCCGAGCATAGAAACAACCACCAAGAAACACACTAAAAAGCTCAGTCTAAAATCGTAAGCCAGAGGCCAGGCTCAAAACAAAACAAGGAAAAACACTTAGATCAAGTGATAAAAGTCCCCTGCTGGAATAAAACGCAAAACTAAGCCTGCCACGGCAGTGTCATCTGTTAAAAGTGCAGGGAGCATATCAGGCAGCACGAGCGTCTGCCTCAGCGTAGTTAAAAGGGAATAGGCCAAAAAAACGTTGACGACCGTCAAAGCTGACCCGCAGCAGCATAGAGGTGGGTCCTCACAGTTCTATAAACAGCTGTGCATCATCAGGGTGTGGCCAATGGGCAGCCGTCAGAGAACAACAGACTCCTTGCGAGAGACCCGCAAGGAAGTGCGCCACGCACCGGTAGCCTCCTTGATAGCCCGAAGCTTGTTGGGCGAAGGCAGGGTGTGCCGTTCTTCACCTCAGGTGCGAAGTACCTTCTGCCACAAAACTGACATGAGGTCACTCTCTGAAAGGCCAATCGCCAAGGTGGTGCACCGACAGCCTGTTTGGCCAGCGTGTCAAGTCGTCCATTTCCCGGGATGCCGACATGACCCGGGGTCCACACAAAGACCACAGAGCGGCCGCAATGGGCAAGAGTATGGAGGGACTCCTGGGTAGCCATAATGAGACGAGAGTGAGGGAAACACTGGTCAATAGCTCGTAAACCGCTCAGGGAGTCACTACAGATAATGAAGGACTCACCTCAGCAGGAGCGAATATACTCAGGGCGCGAGAGATGGCGACCAGCTCGGCAGTGTAAACGCTGCAGCCAGGCGGCAATGAGTGTTGTTCATAATGATCCCCTAGACTAAGAGCATAACTGACACGATCAGTAACCACCGAACCATCAGTATAGACAACGTCAGAGCCTTGAAATGCGGCAAGGATTGAAAGAAAGTGGTGGCGGAGGGTCTCAGGAGGGACTGAGTCCTTCGGGGCCTGTGCCAAATCGAGTCGAAGCACGGGCGGGGCACGCACCATAGGGGTGTATGCAGAGGGGCCCAGCAATGAGGTGGAAGAGGGAAAACCTCAAGCCGATAGAGAAGAGCCCTGACGCGAACTTCGATCGTACAACCTGACCGGGGCCGCTGTGTGGGAAGATGGACGACGGACTGAAGGAACAGGAGGCGTTAACTGGGATGCCCGGGCAAGCTACAAATGTGTGCAGTATAAGCAGCCAGCAATCGTTTGCGCCGGATCCACAATGGAAGGACACTTGCCTCCACAAGTATGCTGTTGACAGGGCTTGTCCAGAAAGCTCCAGTGCCGAGTCGGATCCCGCTGTTAAGGATGGGGACCAGCTACCGCAATGATGAAGGGTATGCCGAACCATAAGCCAGGCTCCCATAATCTAGTCGGGACTGAATTAACGCCTGGTACAGCCGTAGGGGGGTAGACCAATCGGCACCACAGCTGGTGTGGCTTAAGCAACGAAGGGCATTAAGATGCTGCCAGGATGTCTGTTTAAGCTGCCGTGTGAGATCCGTACCAGATAGGGTTGATAGAAGGGATAGAGAAGTTCCAACGGAGAGCAGCGCGCTATGTTACAGGATCGCGAAAGCGTTATGGAGATGATAAACTCCAGCGGAAGACTCTGCAGGAGAGACGCTCAGTAGCTCGGTATGGGCTTTTGTTAAAGTTTCGAGAACATACCTTCACCGAAGAGTCAAGCAGTATATTGCTCCCTCCTACGTATATCTCGCGAAGAGTCCATGAGGATAAAATAAGAGAGATTAGAGCCCACACGGAAGCATACCGACAATCCTTCTTTCCACGAACAATACGAGACTGGAATAGAAGGGAGAACCGATAGAGGTACTCAAGGTACCCTCCGCCACACATCGTCAGGTGGCTCGCGGAGTATGGATGTAGATGTAGATGCAGATGTAGATATGGATCAGCCAAGTCAACCAGGCTTCGAAAACCAACCCCAAAAACAGATGCGTCTCCACCACTGGAAAAGGTTCGCCGTCAAGATAAAGCCGTGGCTCAGGGTGAACAGAGCGTCGCCGGCAGAAATGTATAACGCAGGTCTTGGCAGCCGAAAACTGGAAGCAATGCGCTACAGCCCAAGACTGCGCCTTGGAGATAGCGCCCTTCAGCTGCCATTCAGCAGCTGCAACGCCAGTGGAGCTATAGTATAGGCAGAAGTCGTCAGCATACAAGGAAGCTGAGACAGACGTTCCCACGGCCGCAGCGAGCCCATTAATAGCAATTAAAAAGAGGCAGACACTTAAGACAGATTCCTGCGGTACCCCATTCTCCTGAACTCAGGAGGAACTTTGGGAGGCCGCAACTTGCACGCGGGAGGTACGAAGCGACAGAAAATTTTGTATGAAAATCGGCAGCGGACCCCAACGACCCCAACCATGAAGTGTAGAGAGGATGTGATGTCGCCATGTCGTATCGTATGCTTTCCGCATGTCAAAAAAGATGGCGACCAGCTGCTTCCGGCGTGCAAAGGCCTTACGGATGGCAGACTCCAGGCTCACCAGATTATCGGCGGCAGAGCGGCCCTTACGGAACCACCCTGAGACGGAGCCAGAATGCCCCGAGATTCGAGTAGCTAAGTCAACTGCTGGCTCACCATGCATTCGAGCAACTTGCAAAGAACGTTGATGAGGCTAATGGGGCGGTAGCTGTTCACCTACAGTGGGTTCTTACCAGGTTTCAAAACGGGGATTACGATACTATCCCGCCATTGCGACGGGAACTCGCCCTCAACCCAGATACAGTTGAAAAGGTCTAGGAGGCGTCGAATGCAGTCCACCGAGAGGTACTTGAGCATCCGACAGTGGATGCGATCTGGCCCGGGAGCCATATCAGGGCAAGCGGCTAGGACACTTTGGAATTCCCACTCACTGAACGGACCATTGTAAGATTCAGGGTGGCGTGTGTGAAATGAAAGGCTCCAACGTTCCATCTGCTCTTTCAGCTAGTGGAAGGCCAGTGGGTAATTCGCAGAAGCGGAACTCTGAGCAAAATGCTCCGCTAAGTGGTTTGCAAGTGTGGCGGAGTCAGTACAGACCGCTCCATTCAGCGAAAGCACAGGTACGCTGACGGGGGGCCGATAGCCATATATTGGCCTAATCTTAGCCCAAACCTGCGATGGAGAGGTACGGAGGCCAATGGTGGAGATATACCTTTTCCAGCACTCCTGCTTGCATCAGCGAATGAGGAGGTGGGCTCGCGCACGGAATCGTTTAAAGGTGATGAGGTGTTCCAATGAAGGATGCTGCTTGTGATGCTGGAGGACCCACCTGCGATCTTTAATTGCCTCAGTGATCTCAGGCGACCACCAAGGCACAGTCCGCCGCCGAGGGGACCCAGAAGAACAGGGAATGGCAGATTCTGCGGCAGTAACGATGCCAGTGGTGACCGAGTGAACCACCGCATCAGTGGTGTCACTGGAAAAAGGCCCAATAGTGGCAATGGAGGTGAACAAGTCCCAGTCAGCCTTATTCACAGCCCATCTACAGGGGCGCCCAGAAGAGTGACGCTGTGGCAGTGACAGAGAGATTGGAAAGTGGTCACAACCACACAAGTCGTTGTGCACACTCTACTGGACAGATGGTAATAGGCTATGCTACAGATCGAAAGGTCAATGGAAGAGTACGTGCCATACACCACACTGAAATGTGTGAAGGCACCATTACTGAAGAGAGAAAGATCGAGCTGTGCCAACACATGCTCAATGACGCTGCCACGGCCTGTTGCCACTGATCCACCCCACAGAGGGTTGTGGGCACTGAAGTCGCCCAGTAACAGAAAAGGTGGTGGCAATTGGGCTATCAGTGCAACCAGGACATGCTGCGGGGCATCACAATCTGGTGGAAGATAGAGACTGCAGACAGTAACAGCCTGAGGCGTCCACACCCAAACAGCAACAGCCTCTAAAGGTGTTTGTAGAAGGACAGAGTCGCTGCGAAGAGAGTGAAGGACATAGATTCAGACGCCACCGGATACCTTCTCATAAGCTGCCCGGTTCTTATAATAACCCCGATAGCCACGGAGGTCGGGGGTTCTCATCACTGGAAACCAAATTTCCTGAAGAGCAATGCAGAGGAAAGGGTGAAGCCTGAGAAGTTGTCGGAGCTCAGCAAGAAGGTGGAAGAAACGGCTGCAGTTCCACTGGAGGATGACACTATCCATGGCCAAGAAAGGCGTGAAGAGACTGAGGAGGCAGATTATGCCTCTGTGTCACCTGCCGCCACCAATTGAGTACCCACATGAGTGACATCCATTGCGTACGAGGGTCTGGCGAGATCTAGGTCCTCAGTGGACGCCAGAATCTCTACCTCATCCTCAGACGAAGAGCTTGTAGGGAGTGGTGGGATGGGTACCACCACAAGGTCTGGATTCTTGGGTGCCTTCTTCTTTTTCTGTTTTTCTCGCTGTGCCTTCGGTGGCTCTGTCTGGGAGGGCTTCACCAGGTGAGTCTCAGGGACGGACGAGGACCGTAAAGTTCTACGACCAGCGACCTGTGGTTGCTTCAGCCACTGGCGGGTGTCCGCTTTTCTGCTGGTCAGAACCTGGGAAGGGTGGGCCCCAAGGGACCCCTTCCTGGCGAGAGGAGCTGAAGAAGTTCTTTTCCGATTAATTTTCTATGGTGTAAATTTGACTTTGACTCGAGTTAGGGAGTGGTCTGAATCAACATTCGCACCTCTGCGAACTTGAATGCCGTGGATCTCTTCCTGGACTGGGTAGGAAATCCCTACATGGTCCATTTGGAATTCTCACACATGTTGTATAGGTGACCTCCACGTTTTCTGTTTTCGCGCGGATTTCATGAGGACGGTTGGTACAATCTTCAGGTTGTTCTGTTGGCATAGTTCGATAAGTCTCATACCATCTTTCTTTGTATATCTGCGTATGGGAAAGTTTCCCATAGTTCTCTGGTAAGATTTTTCTCTGCCGATTTGTGCGCTGAAATCATCTAGCAAAATTTTATGTCGTCTTCGCGTATCTTGACCACCATTGGCTCTAATGTTGCTAAGATTTTCTCTGTTGATTTGAGGTCTTTTTTGTTATTACATTCATGGGTGCATGTATGCTGATCATGATGTATTTCTTGTTTGCGAGCCGCGACAGACGCAGCAACCTATATGTAAACGCATTTGTCATTTACGAGTTCCTAACCAGGGGCGAATTTTATTATATCATCTGTGTGCTTTAGTAGTTTATTTTTCTGAGTTTCTGCGTGTAAATCTAACATCTAATGGCCACAGTTCTCGCGTTTTCGTTTGCGTCAGAAAGTAAACCGAATTGTGACTTCTTACAAGTTCCAAATCAGGGTCAAATTATTTAGTTTCACCTGAGTGCTTCGGTAGTTATGTTTTTGAATATCTGCGTTTTACTATTCATGCGTTTTCGTCAGGTTCTAGAGTAGAGCCGCGCAGCACGTGGTGATAGGCCGTTTATCTGCATGGTTTAGTTTTCCATGGTCTTTAGTATGGATATGGACTGCGATTGTTGCGTGCAGATGCGAGCCAAGTTGGTGACACTTCGCTCTCAGCTTCAAGCTGTGATGGCTTCGGTTACACAGCTTGAGGCTGCAGTGGATGGGCACCACTGTTGCGGGCCGGCCATGGGGATCCAACGGACGTCCAGCGCGTCGGAGTCCTCCGATTGGTCCTCACCGGTGGCCAACCCAGTTACTGCTCGCACTGAGGCTGACCCCTCACCTGTGGTCGAGTGGGAGGTCGCCCTGGGGCTAAGCAGGTGGCGAAAGACTTCCCAGGCGGCTACACATAAGGCCTCCCCGGTTTGTCTGACAAACAGGTTCCAGGTGCTGTCTGTGGCTGACACTGTCGCTGAGCCAGATGCTGTCGCCTGTCCTGTTTCAGCGGAAACCACTCAGCCTGCAAGATCCAGGCAATCGCAGAGGGTGGGATTATTGGTTGTTGGGAGCTCCAACATTAGGAACGTTATGGGGCCACTTAGGGACTTGGCTAACAAGAAGGGTATTAAATCCAATGTGCACTCCGTGTGCATACCGGGTGGAGTCATTCCAGATGTGGAAAGGGCCCTCCCGGATGCCATGAAGAGCACAGGGTGCAGCCAACTGCAGGTGTTGGCATACGTCGGTATTAATGATGTGTCTCGCTTTGGATCAGAAGAGATTCTCTCTGGTTTCGAGCGGCCAACAGAAGTGGTTAAGGCTGCCAGTCTTGCTTGCAAGATGAAAGCAGAGCTGACAATTTGCAGCATATTCGACAGTATCGATTGCGGACCTCTGGTACAGAGCCTAGTGGAGGGTCTGAATCAGAGGCTCAGACGGTTCTGTGACCGTGTAGGCTGCAGATTCCTCGACTAGCGCCAAAGGGTGGTTGGGCTTCGGATTCCGCTGAATAGCTCAGGTGTTCACTATACGCAGGAGGCGGCTACACGGGTAGCAGGGGCTGTGTGGCGTGGACTGGGCGGTTTTTTAGGTTAGAGGGTCTCTGGAAAACACAAGAAGGGCTTCACTCACAAAGGGTGCACGCTGAACACAGGAGGAACGTAGATACAGGAACCATTGGTATAAGAGTTGTAAACTGTCGTAGCTGTGTTGGGAAAGTACCAGCGCTCCAAGCGTTAATAGAAAGTACTGATGCTGAAATCGTTATAGGCACTGGAAGCTGGCTAAAGCCACATATAAGCTCAGCCGAAAGTTTTGCGAAGAACCTAACGGTGTTCCGAAAGAACACAACCTAACGGTTGGCGGAGGCGTGTTTGTTGCTGTCAGAAGTAGTTTAACTTTTCGCGAAATTGAATTAAATACTTCCTGTGAGTTAGTATGGGCAGAGGTCATTATTGGCAACCGGAATAAAATAATAATTGGATCCTTTTACTGACCTCCCAATTCAGATGATACAGTTGCTGAATGGTTCAAAGAAAACTTGAATTTGATTTCAAACACGTACCCGAATCATACGATAATAGTTGGTGGTGACTTTAATTTACCCTCGATATGTTGGCGAAAATACACGTTTAATTACGGAGGTACGCACAAAATATCATCCGAAATAGTGCTAAACGCATTCTCTGAAATTCATCTCAAGCAATTAGTTCATGAGCCCACGCGAATAGTAAACGGTTGCGAAAACACACTTGACCTCTTAGCAGCAAATAATCCTGAGTTAATAACGAACATCAAAACGAATACAAGGATTAGTGAACACAGGGTTGTCGTAGCCAGATTGAATATTGTAAGGTCCCGGCGGAGGTTCGAGTCCTCCCTCGGGCATGGGTGTGTGTGTTTGTCCTTAGGATAATTTAGGTTAAGTAGTGTGTAAGCTTAGGGACTGATGACCTTAGCAGTTAAATACCATAAGATTTCACACACATTTGAACATTTTTTGAATATTGTAATCCCCAAATCCTCGAAAAGTAAGCGAAATATATACCTATTCAAAAAAGCAGATAAAAATTCACTTGACGCCTTCCTAAGAGACAATCTCCACTCATTCCAAATTAGTAATATAAGTGTAGACCAGATGTGTCTTAAATTCAAAGAAATAGTATCGGCAGAAATTGAGAGATTTATACCAAATAAATTAACAAAGGACGGAGCTGTTCCTCCTTGGTACACAAAACGGGTTAGAACACTGCTGCAGAAACAACGAAACAAACATGCCAAATTTAAACAGACGCGAAATCCCCAAAATTGCCGATCTTTCACAGAAACTCGAAATTTAGCGCGGACTTCAATGGGAGATGCCTATAACAGTTTCCACAACGAAACTTTGTCTCGAAACCTGGCAGAAAATCCAAAGCGATCCTGGTCGTATGTGAAGTATGTTACCGGCACGAAACAATCAATGCCTTCTCTGCACGATAGCAATCGAGATACCATCGAAGACAGTGCTGCCAAAGCAGTTGCTAAACACAGCCTTCCGAAATGCCTTCACAAAAGAAGACGAAGTAAATATTCCAGAAATCGAATCGGGAACAGCTGTCAACATGAGTAACGTAGAAGTAAATATCCTCGGAGTAGTGAAGCAACATAAATCACTTAATAAAAGCAAGTATTCTGGTCCAGACAGTATACCAATTAGGTTCCTTTCAGAGTATGCTGATGCATTATCTCCATACTTAACAATCATATGCAACCGTTCGCTCGACGAAATATCCGTACCCAAAGACTGGAAAGTTGCACAGGTCACACCAATATTCAAGAAAGGTAGTAGGATTAATCCACTAAATTAGAGGACCATATCGTTAAATTCGATATGCAGCAGGATTTTAGAACATATTTTGTGTTCGAACATAATGAATTACCTCGAAGAAAACGGTCTATTGACAAACAGTCAACATGGGTTTAGAAAACATTGTTCATGCGAAACACAACTATCTCTTTATTCACATGAAGTGCTGAGTGCTATTGACAAGGGATTTCAGATCGATTCCGTATTTCTGGATTTCCGGAAGGCTTTGGACACTGTACCACACAAGCGGCTCGTAGTGAAATTGTGTGCCTATGGAATATCGTATCAGCTATGTGATTGTATCTGTGATTTCCTGTCAGAGAGGTCACAGTTCGTTGTAATTGACGGAAAGTCATCGAGTAAAACAGAAGCGATTTCTGGTGTTTCCCAAGGCAGTGTTATAGACCTTTTACTTTTCCTTATCTATATAAACGATTTGGGAGACAATCTGAGCAGCCGTCTTCGGTTGTTTGCAGATGACGCTGTCGATTATCGACTAATAAAGTCATCAGAAGATCAAAACAAACTGCAAAACGATTTACAAGAAATATCGGAATGGTGCGAAAAGTGGCAATTGACCTTAAATAACGAAAAGTGTGAGGTCACATGACTGCTAAAAGGAACACGTTAAACTTCGGTTACACGATAAGTCAGTCTAATCCAAAAGCCGTAAATTCAACTAAATACCTAGGTATTACAATTACGAACAATTTAAATTGGAAGGAACGCATAGAAAA
Source organism: Schistocerca nitens (assembly GCF_023898315.1). Taxonomy (NCBI): domain Eukaryota; kingdom Metazoa; phylum Arthropoda; class Insecta; order Orthoptera; family Acrididae; genus Schistocerca; species Schistocerca nitens. The sequence goes on from NC_064615.1 coordinate 511,552,398, forward strand.
TGTTGTGGAGAAGGCTAACCAAAGACTGCGTTTTATTGACAGGACACTTAGAAAATGTAACAGACCTACTAAGGAGACTGCCTACACTACGCTTGTCCGTCCTCTTTTAGAATACTGTTGCGCGGTGTGGGATCCTTACCAGATAGGACTGACGGAGTACATCGAAAAAGTTCAAAGAAAGGCAGCACGTTTTGTATTAGCGCGAAATATGGGAGAGAGTGTCACAGAAATGGTACAGGATTTGGGATGGACATCATTAAAAGAAAAGCGTTTTTCGTTGCGACGGAATCTTCTCACGAAATTCCAATCACCAACTTTCTCCTCCGAATGCGAAAATCACCGACTTACTTAGGGAGGAACGATCACCAAGATAAAATAAGGGAAATTAGAGCTCGTACGGAAAGATATAGGTGTTCATTCTTCCCACGCGCTATGCGAGATTGGAATAACAGAGAATTGTGAAGGTGGTACGATGAACCCTCTGCCAGGCACTTAAATGTGATTTGCAGAGTATCCATGTAGATGTAAATGTAGATGAAGATGCTTTGTCATTAGCATGTTGTTTATGGGGTAGCTTCTGTGATTGAACTAACTATCTTCTCGTGTTCCATGAAGGCCATGCCTAGAAGTGGGCACCCCTGGCGAACCGTTTCCCTGTCTTGATCTTGAAAATATGGTAGTTTCCACAATCCATTGAATCTTCGTCTGTTATGCGTTTTTTTTGCAAGGCCAGTACCATTATCTTTTGTTTATTGAGCTCTAATATTAGGCTGTGCACTTTTCCTGGTTGGATCAGTGCGTTTATGTTGAAGGCTCCAAGAAATGTAGAATTTTAGTGTGCAATTTCGCCAAAGAAATTCGACTTTCTCTGTGATCGTGTATGTCCAAGTTTCCCAGAATCCCAGTTCCTGGTTGCAGTCTGTTGACGGGTGGTTTGGTTACCAACAGGGGTATGGACGTTATTCCTTGCAAGAGTCATGGTTGTTCATAATTTTGTTGGTCCATTTGTTCCGTTGGGAAGTTATAACCAGGTAGTATTCGTTCCTGGGGCATTCATTCGGAGCCGCGCCTCTGGATGGACAGACGCTGACCAGGAAACTGCCCACTCTGGATACCAACTTGCCTGGACCTGCTGTGTTATTTTCGGCCCCTAGTATTTTATCTCCTTCCTACCCGTAATATCTGTTGAGAGTTCCCCTATCCGCCACCTTGGGAGGCTCCCGTTAAGGAAATAGCAACCCACCCACATATATTTCATTCTCATATTTTGACAAACTGAAATTACTTTGCATACCATTAGAGCATTAATGTCATACTCCGTAACGTGTTATTTTTAAGAATATAATCCAACTGAAAGTGGCACCTACAGTAAAAATGTAAAGAAAAAATCAGTCTGCCATAATTATAAACTTGAGAAGTATAACACCTCGTCCATGGTTTTTATTTTGGGGTTTTCCCAGCGGACATTGACCACATGGTGAGGTACAGAAAGTAAACCAGAATCTTTGGCTCTATTTAGAGTATTTCTATTTCCAGAAATTACATTGCATAATTATCTTCCTGTAATTATAAAATTAATTTAAAACAATTGTCTTTTGCTTACTGTAAACAACCAAAGTTTGTTTTCTTTGAACTGATATACAAAACGATTGACCTAAAATACAATATTTCCACACTTGAAATTAACAAAACGTGTAATCCGAACCTCCATGTCCTACGTTTGAAAAATACCGTGTCATGTAATAGCTACCCTCCATGCTTCCATCAATTACCAAAATGACTATTCTTCATGCCTGAGGACGAGAACTATCAACTGATCCCTTCTTTTATTCATGTTGTGCCATGAATTTCTTGCCTCTTCAGTCCAATTCAGTATCACCACATTACGTTTCCGATCTATCATTCTAATAGCACTTTTCTGTAACATCCATTTCAAAAGCTTCTATTCTTTTCTGCGTGAGCAATGTATTATCCAGTTTTCTCTTCTGTAGAAGGATACACTATAGACAATTACTTTCAGAACATGGTTTCTGACACATAGATTAATATTCGAGGTTAACAAATTTTTCTTTTTCAGAAATGTTTTCCTTGCTAATGCCAATCTGTATTTTACATTATGTGATCAAAAGTATCCGGACACCACCAAAAACATACTTTTTTCATATCAGGTGCAGTTTATTGTCACCTACTGCCAGATACTCCATATCAGCAACCTCAATAGTCATTAGACATCGTGAAAGAGCAGAATGGGGCGATCTGCGGAACTCACGGACTTCGAATGTGGTCAGGTAATTGGGTGCATAGTCTGTGCACTTCAAAACAGAAGCTAGAAAACGCCACAAGCAGATACAACAACTAAAGTAAACTCCAACCGAACAGACCATGAAGGGCCAACGGTTCTGATGGGCCTCCATATGATCATCAGCTTACAGGCGTCAACGGGTGCGGATACGGAGGGGCACTTGGTGAGCACCCCGCTCTCTCGGCCGTATGTCTGAACTGGAGCCCCCACTTCTCAGTTAGGTACAGGTGGTGAACAAAAATAGGGAAACACCAAAATCACAACTCGTTATCATCCCTACTACGGTGTGGGCACGTTGACCTTAAAAACAGTTTCCAGTTGTCTCGCAGCGATAAATACAGGTCCTGTACACTTTTCAAAGGTATCTCGTGTCATTATTTCAGCAAAATAATGGCAAGTTCAGGACGCGATGATGGAAGTGGATAACAATCACGCACTCTCTTCTCCATAGCAGTCCAAAAAAGGTCAGTAATACTGAGATCTGGCGACTGTGGTGGTCAGGGGAGACGCGACAGTTCATCCTCGTTGCTCACAAAACCAGTTCTGGACGATGTGAAGTTTGTGAACAGCGTCTCTGTCGTCTGGGAACACAGCGTCACCATAGGGGAACATACAATGTACCATATACATGTCTACATCCACGTGGCGACTCTGTAAATCACGCTTAAGTGCCTGTCAGAGGGTTTCCTCGAACCACCTTCACACTAACTCTCTTTTATTTCAATCGCGAAATGAGCGCTGAAAAAACGAAGAACCGTATCTTTCCGTGCGGGCTCTGATTTCCCTTATTTTATCACGATAATCGTTTCTCCTTATCTAGATCGGCGTCAACAATATATTTTCATATTCGGTGGAGAAATATAGTGATCGAAATTTCGTGAGAAGATCCCGTCGCAAGGAGAAACGCTTTTGTTCTAATGATTTCCATCCCAAACCCTGTACCATTTCCGTGACATCTCTCCCCTATTTCTCTGTAACACAAAACGTGCTGCACTACTTCGAATTTTCTCGACGTACCCTGTTAATCCTACCTGGCAAGGACCCCACAAAGCGCAACAGTACTCCAAAAGAGGACGACAGGTGTAGTGTAGGCAGTCTTTGTAGTAGATACGTTGCATCATCTAAGTGTTCTGCCAATAAAACACAACATTTTCTGTGTGTTCTTTCCAATTTAAGTTTTTGGTAAATGTAATTCTTAGGTATTTGTGGTGTCACCGCTAGACACGACACTTGCTAGAAGGTAGCCTTTAAATCGGCCGCGGTCCTTTAGTAGACGTCTGACCCGCGTGTCGCCACTATCAGTGATTGCAGACCGAGCGCCGCCACACGGCAGGTCTAGTCTAGAGAGACTCCCTAGCACTCGCCCCAGTTGTACAGCTGACTTTGCTAGCGATGGTTCATTGTCTACATACGCTCTCATTTGAAGAGACGACAGCTTAGCATAGCCTTCAGCTACGTCACTTGCTACGACCTAGCAAGGCGCCATATTCAGTTACTATAAGTACTATCTTCAAGAATGTATTCTGAAACAGATAATATTGTGAATCATGTACCGTCAAGAGCGACGTTCATCATTAAAGGATTAAAGTTAAGTATCAAACTAATTACGTCCGCTTTCTGAATTCTCATTCCTTGTCATGTTCCAGACCTCACGTCAGTATAGTTCTTCCCTCCTCACGCCAGCCTGCGTGAGCTAAAACGCGTGCATTTCGGCCTCCACTCGTAACACGGTGTTGACTCTTCTGCTAACACAAAAGTATTTAGTTGAATTTACGGCCTATAAATTTTAATCATTTATCATGTAACCGAAGTTTCACGGATTCCTTTCAGCACTCATGTGAATGACCTCATATTTTTCATTATTTAGTGTCAATTGCCAATTTTCGCACCATACATACATCTTATCTAAATCGTTCGGCAGTCCGTTTTGACTTTCTGATGACTTTATTAGACAGCAAACGACAGCATCATCTGCGAACAAGCTAAGACGGCTGCTCAAATTGTCTCTAAATCGTTTTTATAGATAAGGAACAGCAGAGGTCCTATACCACTACCTTGGGGAACGGCAGATAGCACTTCCGTTTAACTCAATAACATTCCAACAATAATTACGAACCGTGACCTCTCTGAGAGGAAATATGTCTCTTAGAAGCGGTTATCGCCAAACAGAAGTGTTTCCTAAAGACAGGCCCAGAACTCCCTTCACAGAAAATTCGTTACCAATATATAAGAATGCCATTTGGATTGAAAAATGCTCCTTCCAACGACTATTAGATGGTGTACTTCTTCGATTAACACCGAAAATCTGTGTGGTATATCCTTACGATATGGTCGCCTACTCAAAAACTATAGATCATATTAAGGGGGATGTTGATTAAAAACACACACTATTTCAAAAATGCACCAAATCCAAAGTTTTGGAGATATGGCAATGAAATTTTATACCACGCTTTACATGAAAGTAACACATTTACATATAAAATCCTTTGATTATAAATATTCAGCTTTTATTTGAATGAAATTTGAAGTTTTATTTTCTAAAATAATATATGTTCCTTTTTCTCAGAAAGTATTCAAGAGATTTCTACAAATATTTCTCTGTTTCATCTCTTTATATGTTGTAAGCTTCTCTCATGAGGTTTTTGGAATAGGTCAAATAGGAGAATTTTCATAATCTTTAATCATAATTCCACAAGTATAATTTCAAATTCATGCAAAATTCGAAGCACTTTAACCCATATCTCAGCTTGTAATCAGAATTTCAAAATTTGCTATTGAGACAACGTTTATTATGTTTACAGAAATACGTGTACAAAATTTCATAATTCTAGCATTCATAGAATCTGAGGAAAAGGTACATAAACTTTAAAAAACAAACTTTCCAGGAAACGCAATTTAAAGTTCAACCTTTTTTCCTTATGTCACTTCTTCAGAAGGCACCTCATTTGTACCCTGGGTCGTCTTTCCCTTCAAGTCTTCTCTTCTGGTTTCTTGTTGTCTGTCTTCTTTCCTTTAGCAGGTCTTCAACTGACTTTTAAGCTGCAGAGATGCGATGTAAATCTTTCTCAGGATGTCTTGAGTAAAATTTCCTATCTTCAAGCCCATTCTTTCTAATAGCTTCATCCTCCCGACGTCCCCATCATTAAATACAATAACTGCATCATATGCTGCAATTTTGACAACTGTAGCAGATGCAGAAGTGTTTTTAGGGCATCGTTTCCATATTAGTGAATTTAGAGACTCATTTGGAATTTGGGTTTTGCCATGAACACATTTAGAGATTCATTTGGATTTTGGGATTTGCCACGAACACACTTTTTGAGAAGTACAGGATCGGCCAAAGATGATCTATAAAACCAAAGAGTATGTATCACGGCCTTATACACTCCTGGAAATGGAAAAAAGAACACATTGACACCGGTGTGTCAGACCCACCATACTTGCTCCGGACACTGCGAGAGGGTTGTACAAGCAATGATCACACGCACGGCACAGCGGACACACCAGGAACCGCGGTGTTGGCCGTCGAATGGCGCTAGCTGCGCAGCATTTGTGCACCGCCGCCGTCAGTGTCAGCCAGTTTGCCGTGGCATACGGAGCTCCATCGCAGTCTTTAACACTGGTAGCATGCCGCGACAGCGTGGACGTGAACCGTATGTGAAGTTGACGGACTTTGAGTGAGGGCGTATAGTGGGCATGCGGGAGGCCGGGTGGACGTACCGCCGAATTGCTCAACACGTGGGGCGTGAGGTCTCCACAGTACATCGATGTTGTCGCCAGTGGTCGGCGGAAGGTGCACGTGCCCGTCGACCTGGGACCGGACCGCAGCGACGCACGGATGCACGCCAAGACCGTAGGATCCTACGCAGTGCCGTAGGGGACCGCACCGCCACTTCCCAGCAAATTAGGGACACTGTTGCTCCTGGGGTATCGGCGAGGACCATTCGCAACCGTCTCCATGAAGCTGGGCTACGGTCCCGCACACCGTTAGGCCGTCTTCCGCTCACGCCCCAACATCGTGCAGCCCGCCTCCAGTGGTGTCGCGACAGGCGTGAATGGAGGGACGAATGGAGACGTGTCGTCTTCAGCGATGAGAGTCGCTTCTGCCTTGGTGCCAATGATGGTCGTATGCGTGTTTGGCGCCGTGCAGGTGAGCGCCACAATCAGGATTGCATACGACCGAGGCACACAGGGCCAACATCCGGCATCATGGTGTGGGGAGCGTCCTCCTACACTGGCCGTACACCACTGGTGATCGTCGAGGGGACACTGAATAGTGCACGGTACATCCAAACCGTCATCGAACCCATCGTTCTACCATTCCTAGACCGGCAAGGGAACTTGCTGTTCCAACAGGACAATGCACGTCCGCATGTATCCCGTGCCACCCAACGTGCTCTAGAAGGTGTAAGTCAACTACCCTGGCCAGCAAGATCTCCGGATCTGTCCCCCATTGAGCATGTTTGGGACTGGATGAAGCGTCGTCTCACGCGGTCTGCACGTCCAGCACGAACGGTGGTCCAACTGAGGCGCCAGGTGGAAATGGCATGGCAAGCTGTTCCACAGGACTACATCCAGCATCTCTACGATCGTCTCCATGGGAGAATAGCAGCCTGCATTGCTGCGAAAGGTGGATATACACTGTACTAGTGCCGACATTGTGCATGCTCTGTTGCCTGTGTCTATGTGCCTGTGGTTCTGTCAGTGTGATCATGTGATGTATCTGACCCCAGGAATGTGTCAATAAAGTTTCCCCTTCCTGGGACAATGAATTCACGGTGTTCTTATTTCAATTTCCAGGAGTGTAGATGTATCCCGCACTCGTTTGGTCGGAAGTAATGCACAGAATCGATATTCACTGAGCTGGTACTGAAGTACTGCTTCAAAACGTGGGCGTGGTAGGGAGGCGCGTCACACTTTTAATTAATTTTTAGGCACTTAGGATGCGATTTCAACATTGAAACTTTGGAAACCTATTGTCCATGAGTTGAACTAACAAATAAAAAATAAATCGAAAATTGACATTTTTGGTCAATTTCGTCAATGTTTCCCCCTAAACGTCTGTATGAAGTGTTTAGTAGACTGGGGGCAGCACACCTTACACTAAGTGTAGAGAAATGCCATTTCGCTGAGACACAAGTAACTTATCTTTGGCGTATTATCAGTCAAGACGGAGTGAGTACGGATCCTCGACTTACTTCCGTCGTACGTTATTTATTAATAGCACAAACTACTAAACAGTTAGAGCCATTCGTTGGGTTACGCAAGCGTTATCGCAAGTTCACTTGAAGGCGTACGCGAAGAGTGCACGACCATTAATAAACTGGTATGAAAAAGTGTTAGTTTTCAGTGGACATCACAACGCCAAAAAGCGTTTGAGAAACTCAAGGAGATATTAATATCAGATCCTGTGTTAATATTTCCTGACGTTGAACAGGATTTCATACTGATGCAGCCACCAACGCTTTGGACTGTGTTTTTAAGTCAGAATGTTGATGGAAAAGAACATCTGGTGGTATATGCGTCCAGACAATTTTTAAGGCAGAAACTAATTATTCAGCAGCTGAAAAAGGAATATTATCAGTTATACACAGGATCCCTTATTTTCATCGCTACTTGTACAGTCGTAAATTCGAAGTAGGTACAGACCACGTATCTTTAAAATGGTTATTAAGGTTGAAGCCAGACAGACTGGATAAAGGCACAAGAAGCTGACAGTGAAAGTCAGTTGTTTCGAACACAGCCTCAGTTTGAAGCGCAAGAAGGCTCGCTATGCAGATCCACAAAGTGCGGACCTCACACTGTAGTGCTGAGACTGGAAGTATTAAGTCAAGCACACGACCGTATGTTATAGGGTCGTGGAGGAAAATAGACAACTGACAGACGTGTAGCTGAAAGATTTTGGTGGAAAACGCATCACAGTGAGGTAGAACAATATGTAAGGAACTTCATCCCACTTGCACAACGAGCAGATTTGAGTCATCAGTAAATACAGTTACAACAACTATCAGAAGCTGACAAACCATTATCTTTGTTAGAGTTAAACATCCTCGGACCTTTTAATAGAACACAAGCGGGTAATAAATATGTTCTTACGATATTACATCATTTTTCACGGTATTTACGGGGTAGCCTTTCCTGATCAAAAGGCACGTACAGTAACACAGGCTACTGTAAACAACTGGTTATTAAAATTCAGTGTGCCAGAAACCATTATTATGGACTGACGCAGTAATTTTTCATCAGACATAATGAAACAGCTATATTGCTTATTAAAAATTAAGAAGTTACACTACAGCCCATTCCATCCTCAAACAAATGAACAGACAGAATGCGTCCACCATATTTTATCCAAAATGATAAGCCATTATGTGGATATTATTGGAATATATATTTAAGTTTTGTCGTCTGTGCATATAATTCAAAATTTCATACCGGAACTGGCCTCTCGCCGTATGGGGTGGTGATGGGGCGAAAAATGCCATCATCTTCTTGATATAGTTCAACTTAAACTGGGTCCACACGGCGAATCAATGAAGAATTTTGCAAATAAGTTGAAAGAAATTTGGCAAAGAGTTAAGTGTGCCAATATTAAATCTTTAAGAAGCAAGAAGGTATTAGGAAACGGGAGAGCAAACTGCACAATACAGCATAGGACAGTGGGTATTACTACTAATCCGTACACCCCAAAGGGAAAAACGAAATTTTTTTAACGAATTACCATAGGCCTTAACAAGTTATCGAAATGACTTTGCCAGTCGAGGTGAAATCCCAGTTGCCAACTAGAACTTCTATAGTACATGTAAGGAGAGTCAGACCGAAACTTCCTGGCAGATTAATACTGTGTGCCGGACCGAGACTCGAACTTGGGACCTTTGCCTTTCGCGGGCAACTGCTCTACCACTGAGCTACCCAAGCACGACTCACGCCACGTCCTCACAGCACTTACCCGCGAAAGGCAAAGGTCCCGAGTTCGAGTCTCGCTCCGGCACACAGTTTTAATCTGTCAGGAAGTTTAATACCAGCGCACGCTCCGCTTCAGAGTGGACATTCTCATTCTGAGAGTCAGACCGTTTAAAGCTGAGATTGATGCAGTGCCACAGATTCCTTCAACCCTTACGGAAAAAGCAGAAATACAAAGGAAACAGATACATCAGAGAAACATACGTTATGCACTTAGATCCAGAAGTAAGTAGCGTAAGTTTTGGGATAAAATGCACATACTTTATTTGGTTATTACATAGGTTAATCTTAATTTTCTTTACTTGTCAAGTTCTGTGTCTATTTATTTGTATAAAAGATGGAGAAGATTTATGGTTCTTCGCTTTCTCTCTGGTCGCGTGCCGAGATGCTGACCAGAAAACTTTCTCTGAGCATAGCGCTAGTGTACTGTCGCAGAGGTGATGTGATACGGAATCAGCCGCTATACGACGGAATTTTATTTTCGAGGCAATCAGGTGTTCTTCTAAGAGTCACAGACGGACAGACGCGTTTACATTTAGCATTTGGCAAGTAAGGAAAGGTGTATGAAGACTGCAAGATAGGTTTACAGCTTTACAAAAGGAAGTAGAGACAGGAGGCTTTTTTGTAAGGTAAACATAACGATTATCAGGAGTTAAAACTGTCATACAAGAAACTGAGGACTCAGCTGCAGCAGATAACAGAAATTGTAATACAAACTTTAACACGTAAAAACGTGGTTGGTTAGATGCAGGAGGGAAACAGTTAAAAACTGTGTTCGCAACAGCGGATAACGAGGATCCCAAGAATTTAAAGAGTACAACTGAAAATAAACAAGAGCTAGCAGAAGGTACAAAAGCAAAAGAAGATTGTCACACAACACGTATACGGAACATGAAGCAAGGAATACTCAGTGTTACTAAATCAATGCGAAACTTAACAATAGAATTAGAAAAATATGCGCATAACACCAGTAACGTCGTAAATAAGTGATCTAGAAAATATACAAACACCTGAAGTATTGTTAATTTCTAGATGGGGAGATGCGCATGTCGCCATGTCTGTAGCAGATTTCAAAGATTGTATTAGAGAAAGTGTTATTATTTTTCTAACAAGAGTCATACAACCGAACAATCAATCATGTGAAATACAGTAGCCTTTGGGGAAAAGGGAAAACAGTCTTATCGCCTCGGACAAAACTTCAGAAAATGGAGATCACTGGTTGTAATCCATATTTTCACCAGAAACGTCATTATCACTTCCTATAGAAACGAGAAACTTACTGAGATAGTGAAACTAGAATTACAAGGCAATAGATTGTTAATTAACAGAACTACGTGTGAGATGGCAGGAAGACAATTTAACCTTCCAGCTACAATCACTGGCACAACAATGATTAATGTGTCCTGTTCAATGTTGTATTGGCCAGAGGAACCACCACATATCTTATCTAATCAAAACCTAACTTTTATTAACGGTACCTTACATTCAGCTCTGCGAAAATCAATAGACGAATTAATAACTTCAGAAAAAGGACAAATTTCAGTCAAACATTGCAACACGTGAAACAATATCACGAGAATTATTTATTTACAGTTTACCAAGGACAAGCATAATATTGGTTCTAGTATTAATTTGTGCAACTTACTTTTGTGTAAAGCGTAAGATATCTCATTCAAATGAGGCAACCAGTCAGCAGATACCTGTAGAGTGGATATGTACCAATAATAAGTAATAGAAGAAGAAAATGTAAATAAAGTAGTTAACTAGAGGAATATTACAAAGTAGATTAATGAAGCTAACTAAGGTTCAGGACTCGGGTTGTGAAGCAACACAGGAAACAGTTTTAAACTAGAATGAGACATAATTCTGGAAACACCCCCCCCCCCCCCCCCCCCCCCCCGGCTGTGGCTAAGCTATGTCTGCACAGTATCCTTTCCTCCAGGAGTGCTAGTTCTGCAAGGTTCGCATGAGAGCTTCTGTGAAGTTTGGAAGGTAGGAGACGAGGTACTGGCAGAACCGAAGCTGTGATGGCAGATCCTGAGTCGTGCTTGGATAGCTCAGTTGAAACACAAACGGTGCTTGATTTGATATCAACGTACGGAACTGCAGCGGGCAGTAACATGAATGTGGCTAAATCCACGGCGATGTCTATTGGACGCGGCCTCTCACACGACGACTTAGGACTTCTCCCGTGCGTACGGAACTACGATATCTTGGCATCATTTTCACCTCCACCGTACGCCGCTCCGCTGCCATCAATCTTCAGCGTGGCCTCCAAATTATCCGCATGGAGGTGCGACAAAATGTCCTCCGCCGACTACATTCTTTACAACGGGTCCAATACCTCAATCAACATGTGGCGTCCAGAATGGTCCACATGGCACAGGTACTACCGGTGCCATCAACTATTGGACGTAGCCTCCAGGCTGCTTTCGGATACTTTCTTACGGCCGGTACGCTCTTTAAGGTCCGTTACGAAACGCTCACCCTCCCCCTGCGAGCGGGAGGCCTCGGCCTTGTCAATGTGCGACTCCGAGCGGCGTCCTTGCACATGTCCACAAGCACTGGAACGGGGGCCCCTCCCTCACGCGCAGCTTTCCGGAAATTCTTATGCCCGCGAACACAACGCCACCAGTACCAGTCGGACACATCAAGCACCATCTGACGCACATTTGTGATTTCATCGTCGACTTCTGTTATTCCCACACACACTTACCGAACACGCGTTCTCCTCGACCTAAGGATTTTTACACCCCACTGCTTCGTTACATATCCAGCAACAACATCGAACTCAGACATCCATCGACGCTGCGGTCCACGGTTTGGCGTCATATCCAACACCTTTTCCTTCCCTCCAACGCCCGGGCAACATGGTACCACGTCGCATGTGGAAAATTCGCCACAAATCAACGTCTTCACGCCATCGGGCCAACGGACTCTCCTCTTTGTTCAATTTGCCACCTCACGGATGAGGATGTCCTCCAACTGACTGGTGCTGCACCAGCGCCGTCTGGAAACTTGGTCGACAGTCTGTTGCCTGTTATCTCCGCGTTCCGCCGGATTCGATTGACACATGGACTTTCATCCATCCCGAGGATACTTATTTCCCCGCCACCAAAAATCATGCGATTGTATGGGTCAAGGGGTGGATGATCACCTGCATGTATAATGATGGCGACAAATCACTTGACTTCTGGCAGTACTTGCACACCGCCCACAGTGAAGTCGAGTACGACCGCGCTACCGCGCCTTCTTCGCCAATTACCTACACGCGATTTTTATGTCAGGCCCGCTCAGCTGGATGGTGCCACACGTGGACGAGGCGCCCCCCCCCCCCCCCCACTCCTCTGCTGACTCGCAGCGCTACTTCCTATATCGTAACTCACAGTGGAGTACGCGCATGGACACACGTATTCTTTCCTTTATGCATTATACCAGAGCACGCTGGTCATCCCCGCAACTCTACCGTGCCCTCATCTTCCCGACAGTGGTGTCGGGAGCACAGTGGCCAGGCTTCGCATGTTGAGCCCTCCCACTCTGCCTCCACACTCCACCTGCCGGGCAGTTGCCTCCAAGTCTTATCATGCCCCCGCACCTTCTTCCCCTTTTGTCTATTGCCTCACACCTCTTAGCTTACTTCAGTATTATTGTTTTAATTTTTTTGCGACACCTTATTAAGAAAGACTTTTGCTCGCCTTGTTCGAGTGTAATGTCTCTTGTTGATTACGCCGGAAGAATGGCATTTCTGTTGTATTTATACTTGTAAAAATAAAGATCTTTTGTTTTCCTTGCCATGTTCCGCGGAAAAAAAAAAAACTAAAAGGTAGTGATCCAGAGGTGGGAAGGGGAGACATTGTGGCCAGGTCTCTGATTTTCGACTCCTGTCCTCCCTGTCTCCACCAGCTCAGGACTGACCACTCTACTCTTTTCTTAAACAAAAAAAAAAAAGGCAGTAGAGCACTTGACCTGGAAAGCAAAGGTCCCGAGTTCGAGTCTCGGTCCGACACGCAGTTTTAATCTGCCAGGAAGTTTAAGTTTTAAAATAATATTTTTTAAATACACTACCGGCCATTAAAATTGCTACACTACGAAGATGACGTGCTACAGACGCGAAATTTAACCGACAGGAAGAAGATGCTGTGATATGCAAATGATTAGCTTTTCGGAGCATTCACACAAGGTTGGCGGCAGTGGCGACACCTACAACGTGCTGACATGAGGAAAGTTTCCAACCGATTTCTCATACACAGACAGCAGTTGACCGGCTTTGCCTGGTGAAACGTTGTTGTGATGCTTCGTGTAAGGAGGAGAAACGCGTACAATCACGTTTCCGACTTTGATAAAGGTCGGATTGTAGCCTATCGCGATTACGGATTATCGTATCGCGACATTGCTGCTCGCGTTGGTCGAGATCCAATGACTGTTAGCAGAATATGGAATCGGTGGGTTCAGGAGGGCAATACGGAACGCCGTGCTGGATCCCAACGGCCTCGTATCACTAGCAGTCGAGATGACAGGCATCTTATCCGCAAGTCTGTAACGGATCGTGCAGCCACGTCTCGATCCCTGAGTCAACAGATGGGGACGTTTGCAAGACAACAACCATCTGCACGAACAGTTCGACGACGTTTGCAGCAGCATGGACTGTCAGCTCGGAGACCATGGGTGCGGTTATCCTTGACGCTGCATCACAGAGAGGAGCGCCTGCGATGGTGTACTCAACGACGAACTTGGGTGCAAGAATGGCAAAACGTCATTTTTTCGGATGTATCCAGGTTCTGTTTACAGCATCATGATGGTCGTATCCGTGATTGGCGACATCGCGGTGAACGCACATTGGAATCGTGTATTCGTCATCGCCATACTGACGTATCACCCGGCGTGATGGTACAAGGGGTGCCATTGATTACACGTCTCGGTCACCTCTTGTTCGCATTGACTGCACTTTGAACAGTGGACGTTACATTTCAGATGTGTTACGACCCGTGGTTCTACCTTTCATTCGATCCCTGCGAAACCTTACATTTCAGCAGGATAATGCACGACCGCATGTTGCAGGTCCTGTACGGGCCTATCTGGATACAGAAAATGTTCGACTGCTGCCCTGGCCAGCACATTCTACAGATCTCTCACCAATTGAAAACATCTGGTCAATGGTGGCCGAGCAACTAGCTCGTCACAATACGCCAGTCAGTACTCTTGATGAACTGTGGTATCGTGTTGAAGCTGCATGGGCAGCTGTACCTGTACACGCCATCCAAGCTCTGTTTGAATCAATGCCCAGTCGTCTCAAGGCCGTTATTACGGCCAGAGGTGGTTGTTCGGGGTACTGATTTCTCAGGATCTATGCACCCAAATTGCGTGAAAATGTAATCACATGCCAGTTCTAGTATAATATATTTGACCAATGAATACCCGTTTGTCATCTGCATTTCTTCTTGGGTAGCAATTTTAATGGCCAGTAGTGTATAAGACAGGTATCAGCTAAGTAGCAATACGTAAAGCAGGGAAAATCCGTTACTAATTTTCTTAAAGAGGAGGGATGTGTTATCTCACAGAATAGTAAGGGGCTGAAAATTAGAATATTTTATTAAAACTCATTCACGTTGCCACAAGAAAGTGGGGTCGCACTAGAGGCAGGGACAGAACCAGGATATGAGTAATATGTCGCAAAAGGGACCAGGCCTCGCACATTACAACACCCCGCCGAGATAGAGAGAGGACGAGGTCAGCAGAAAATAGCACGAGACAGAAGACCAACTGAAACGTGACACGCATATTCGTTAGCTCGTAAGAGACGTCGAAAGAAACTGTACGTGTTTCATAAGAGCAAATGTCAGAGAACCAACATAGCAGTTACAGGATGACAATTGTTGAACTATATTGAAAAAAAAACGTAAATTAGTGACAAACTACCGAGTGCACACACTGTATTCAACATGTAAACGTCACTACAGATATTCGGATTTGGGTTATGACATATTCGAAATGCCTGCCATCATTGGCGATGATGTGGGGCGAAATTCCGCATGACCCGCTAAGCGTCGGAAAATCGATGCTGTCGATGACCTCCTGAATAGCTGTTTTCAGCTCAGGAGTGGTTTTGGGGTTATTGCTGTACATCTTGTCTATAATGTAGCCACACAAAAAGGAGTCGCGTGTGTTCATATCGGGAGAATATTGCGTCCAATCGAGACTCATGCCAGTGGCATCCCCAGAGCAAGAATGCGGTCCTCAAAGTGCTCTTCCAGGACATCAAACACTCTCCTGCTTCGATGCAGTGTGCATATCGTCAGGTTGCTGCTTTGTCTTTCCAATAAGATATTTGTGTAATTTCAAAGTCGTGACATTCATTCACCGAATTTAGGTTTCCCTCGTTTGGAACTAGCGACCGTTTTATTCTGCAATCTAAATTTACTCACACAAAATTTCGTCATTCAGAATTACAGCTAACTACAGTTTATTACTGGTTTTTTACATTTCGATCGTTGTAGTACGTAATGACAAACACTCCTCGGATAGCGATCAGGCTGTAACTATCTGTATTATATCTGTAAGCGATCATCGAATTCGACGACTAGTTTACACTAATAGCAGAACATCAGGCAAACGTGTCACATAAAACTTTATATACACCGTAGAGTACAAGAACAAAATCTTCCCAAAAATATAAGTAGCACTAGCAATGAACGGAGCGGCTGAGAGTACAAGTGTTCCAAGTGAAATTTCGCAAGAAAATTAGCTAAC
Source organism: Schistocerca nitens (assembly GCF_023898315.1). NCBI lineage: Eukaryota > Metazoa > Arthropoda > Insecta > Orthoptera > Acrididae > Schistocerca > Schistocerca nitens. Next base: position 511,568,410 of record NC_064615.1, read on the forward strand.
CGCGAATATGTTAAGCTAAAGTATTGATCACTTCAGTGCAAATTAATTTCAAGCGACTTTCTGAGTAGTTCTGCACTCAATGATGATAAAGTTTAGGTTCCAAGCCAATGCCTTGACTGCTCTCAGAATACAACTACGACAATTGAAATGGCGCACGAAAGGAGAATTGCTGCTATCGTTACTGAAGCTTCAGGTATGCAAATTTTTTAAAAAGTTCTGCGATGTCCTAACGCGTAAGCTTTTAGAGTACTTATAGGAGTATTTAATGCATGTCTAAATCAGCTCTGTTTTGAAATAGGGGATGTACATCTTGAGGCAAAATCACCGTGTTGACACAATAGACCAGAAATTCCCTGAACCGGGCCACACGTACGTGGATGTCATAATGCAAAGAAACAGTTGAAATATGTAATTGTTCCACAAGACAAGATGGAATTACTGAGAAGGTCGCCTTAAGCTTTTCCGTAATGGAAATGAAAACAGAAAATTTTCTTTCAATTAAAGTCATGGTGCCATAGCAAACTGCAAAGGTGCTAAAGACACTCAAGGAAAGAAAATACAACGGAAGAATATTAGTAGGATATTAGTAGAATCGGCAAAGAAAATCCTTTAACAATGTAGTTCAATATTCACTAAATCGTGATCTTGAGTTTACTGATGGGGATTTTAGGAAGCACAATTTTGTTCGCCCGTCAACAAATCTTCCGTAGCCTTTGCATCAAGATAAGTATGAAAAAAACGTGAGAAGTCGAAAAATCCTCAGGATATAAAGAATAACATCACTCCAATTTATTACGAGTCACATAATAATATGTTCCAATCCCAGACAGCAGTTACCATGGGCGTAAGAAGAGAACGTGATCAAAGAACGCGAAAAAGAAGGTTAAAATATACATAACACAATGTTACAGCATGACCAGTACAGTCCCAGGAAGGACATTCTTCAAGAGATACCACAGATGGAAGCGATTCTGACTCTACATTAATGTACTGACTATGAGAGGATTATAGAAAGTGACAATGAATAAGTTCTCGTACATGTTGGAAACACATAAACATATTTTAGTTTTGGTATGTGTATTTTATTTGCTACTTAACTATTCTTTTTTAGCTTGTTAAATTAATTTTTGATTACTTACACACGTAGTATGATCGTATGACGAACATGTATTGTACTATGAGTATTATGTGTGTTGTACCAAAAAGTCTTCAGAATAAAATACAGCAAAGAAAATGTTTTTGCACTTGTATCTGCTTCAATAACTTTTAAGATGCAAGGATTATATTTTTAATATATTACACAAAAGCATGCAGAAGCACTACAAAGTCGAACCATACTTACAGCTTCACACAAACTAACTGACCATGAGGAAAAATATATGATGTTTTTTATACTAGCTGATGTAATTTGTAAATAGCCTTTAAATTTGGCTATCAATAACTCAATTTGCTTCAGCAAGCACTTGTACCACTTGAACTCTCAGCCCCTCAGTTACACTGCAAACACCATGATGTTGCTTCGCCACAACAAAGTAGCTAAATCACGCACGTGATCTGTCCTTATTAAAGAAAGGTAGTCTGGAGTGTACAGGGAACAACACGTCAGCTTCACTACTGTCAGCGTTCACAAAAATATTGAATCAATCATGACGGATAGACTAACACACTACATGAACACATACAACCTTATTAAAGAAGCACAGTTTGTTTTTCCAAGTGGCTGAGATGCAATATCGGTCATCACGGAGTCTTTGCGGGCATGTGAAGAGGTGAGGAACGCATGTGAGGCAGAGACGAATGGGGTACGTTTCTAGTGACAATACGGGCCCATGGCGACTGGCAACGGCGAAGGTCATGGGTTCTTGAACATCTTATGGAAAGAACTGAAGGACGGTGAAACGAAAACAGGGTGATGCACGTCCACACCCCATCAAAGACCGTGGAGGTCGGGGATTTTCCCGCTCTGTGTAGCGGCATACGCGGAGATCTGTGACAGGTTTGACGAAAGAGTGCAATGTTGGTGCAGACACAAGTGTTTCGGAGCACAGCTTCAGCACGTATCGTTGATCACGGGTTTGCGCAGCAAACTACCTCTCCATGTTCCCAAGCTGGCGCAAACGACATCGTCATTTACGATAGCAGCGGACATGAGTCATTGAGACTGGACTGTGGATCAATGGAAACGTCTTGCCTGTATCACTTTTTGATTGCACCATGTACATGATTGTGTCCTGCTGCGCCGTCATCCAGCTGGAAGAGAGTTCGAAACATGCACCGCACCACGACACAAGCCAGTGGGGGCAATGAGGACATTCGCTTAGTCTTCCATGGTGTAACCGAAGGCGCCATGGCAACTTTGAACAGCGTAAACATTATTGTGGACCATCGGCATCCCTTCATGCTGGATGGCTTCTCGGACAGAAGCTTCCCCGTTGTTGGGTGGTACTTCAGATAGGTAAATAAATTAGTGAAATCAATGTGAAGTGAAGTAGAAATTAGATAATAAATGAGAAACTTAATTTAGTTTAGAAGAATTACACACTGGAAAACAGCGGGCAGAGCAGAAGAGGCAATGACCGTGAAGTCAGCATGAAGTCAGCATGTTCAGGAGAAGCCATCGCCCTCCCCACATAAGCGGAAGCTGTCGATTCAGGCGTCAGGGCATCGCCCGACCGGCTCACGTGTTTCTCAATTGTCACATGTGATCAAAGGCTCTCGCCTACATTCCAAGAGCCAATGACCAACGTTAAGAAGATTCTTCGAGAAGCTTTTCAACGTGACAGAAGAGGCAATGACCGTGAAGTCGTTCACCTCCAGTGAACTGAAGTAAATAAATACGCGAGACGCAGTGGGCCCAACAGTAGTTTTCAGTTCCAGTTCAGTTCAGTCGGTGCTGAAGACCGTCATGCAGGAAGAGACTACATCGCACACAGAAGCACCAAGTCCACCGCTGTGATGGAATAGCAAGCCGCAGCCTCGCCGCCAGAAGACAGAAGTTAAAAGGTATTTAAGTCTGATTTTTACGTACCCGTGTGACTCGTGAGGACGGGAAGGAGACGCCGGCCGAAGTGGCCGTGCGGTTAAAGGCGCTGCAGTCTGGAACCGCAAGACCGCTACGGTCGCAGGTTCGAATCCTGCCTCGGGCATGGATGTTTGTGATGTCCTTAGGTTAGTTAGGTTTAACTAGTTCTAAGTTCTAGGGGACTAATAACCTCAGCAGTTGAGTCCCATAGTGCTCAGAGCCATTTGAACCATTTGAACGGGAAGGAGACGGCCTCACATCAGCAGTCACCTGTGAGCTGGTGATGAAGATCTGACAGCCGAAGACTGGCAAGCTGGAGTCCGTTGTTCGAGTTCGGGACACTGGCCTTCCCCCACCGCGCCGCTCCGTTGGCCGACGCACAACACTGACACAAGCGGCCGCATAGAGAAGAGAAGCACTGGGACGCCGCATCCAAGGTATCACCATCCGATTCACGATTTCGTTCTCAGTAATTAAACGGGCCACCTCACGATGCGCGTCTCCAGTCAACTGGGCGAAACAGCGACACGAGATACATACCGCCACGCGTAATCAGACGCCGCCGCTCACGCAAGCAGAAGGCTTCGCAAACGACACAACTGCCGCTCTCCCAGCCAGAACAATCCAGTAAGGAAACAGTTGTACAAAACTTTCAATAAAAATTGTTTTATGTAAAAATGCTGTTTCATTCTACCTCATACCCGAGCCAAGGAAGAACCCGCCCTGCCCACATGTTGTTAAGAGAGAAAAAGTAATTTATTTTGTGTTTTTCACCCTGTCATAATGCTTTAGAATCAAATGCCCTTTGCAGTAATGCTCATCCTGACAACTGACTAGCATCAAAAGAGAAAACCCAGTTACACCGTCAGAAGGCCAAAATCGTGAGCTATAGTGGTTTAAACAGCATAATAGTGAACTTACGTTGATGTCTTACCCATCAGTTTCACCTGATCTGAACCCAGTAGAAAAAATCAGGGACGCTATCGGGCGACAGCCAGGAAAATGAATGACACGTAGAATGACTGTTAAGAGTAAATGTAAATTCATATAACTAGTCTCAGCAAAGTGAATAAGTCACAACGATACAGGTGCCGATATAGGTGCTTGGCGTACACGTAACAGAAAGATAGTCAAAATATGATAGAACTGAAGGCATAGCCGCAATAATCTGATATATCCACTTTTGAGTCTGAAATTTTCCCGGCGTGAAGAGTGTTCCATAAAGTTTTTGGACTGCAGCCGGACAAGGTCGACTTCTTGCCACAGTACTTCGGCTGACCACCACTCAGCCATCTTGAGGTGAGTGTTTAGCATTGGACTTTGATAGTTCACATCGCTAACTGCATAGCAATAAAATGGCGCGGAGACACATGAGCAAATGCAGCCGCTACACGAGAGGCTTTTGTGGAGTTTCGCGTCCTCTTCGAATATTGCTCCATTTATGGCGGACAGACACACGCGTAATGGTGATAACATGCACGCGCTCTCTCTCGGAAAACGGGCTTGTGGACTTAAAATTCAGATGTCAACTGAATAAAATGAACTGTCGCTTGACGCGTCACTAGTCATAAAATGTTTCCTGTCAGTAGATATTAAAAAATCGCCGGGTCCTAATAAAAGCCTCCATAACTATTAATAAGATCTTCCACTGATCGTATTTCCACCAATTCCTTAATAATTGAATCCTAGAATGATCTGTTCGAGACCAAGATATCCGTGACAGAATATTCCATGGAATGTCCTGTGGAGTTACAATGCTCGGCTATGGCTAACTTACTGGACTGCGAAAGGCGAGTATAGCGATCATATTCAACGCATCTTTCACGCACAACACGCGTCGTCCAACCAGTGTAGGCTTTGCCTCACTGTCAAGGTATGCTGTCCATTCCATCCTTCCGTTGTCTCCGATCGTCCTTTACCGAACCAAGAGGAGTACAAGTCTTTGTAGGTGGGTGGAAGACTATTTTGACATGATGTTTCCTTCAGATACTGCCTAATTTCGGCGAAATATGGCCGGCATATGGAGAAATCGCCCAGGACTTGAACAGCTCCTTCTCCTCTTGATTTTGAGGCTGGTCACGCTTCTTCCTCCGCAAAGCTGTGCAGGTCTGATGTGGAGACTATCCATTATCTTTGAACACAGATTGTGATTGTTCCAGCTCCTTTTTAAGGCTGTCACCATCAGACACAGTATGTGCCGGTGCACAAACGTTCGAAGGACGCCCATAGGTTGAGATGCGTGGCAGACACATGCATGCAAATACAGATCTGTTTGTGGTGGACTGACCAAGACACTCTGAAACGGCCAACAACGGCCCTTCTTCCCTTAGAATGTAAATTTGATATTTTCGTGGACTGAATGTAGGTACTGCAGAAAGCGCGACAGTTCGTTGTCACCATGGGATCACATTACGAAAGAATCATCTACATATCGCCAGACGACTTTTGGTTTAAATTCTGCCGAAGCAGGTGCCCTCTCCTCAAAGTTTTCCATATGAAAGTTTGCTACCGGATGGGAGAGAGGATTACCCATGTCAACACCATCAATTTGCTCAAAATATCCACTGTTAAGTAAAACGTAGGTTCAGAAATGGGCGTGATGAATAGGTAGCTACAGGCAATAAGTGGAGAATGCCATTAATCTGCATCTACACGTATCACCCATGTGCTTCACAAGCCAATGCATAACGTCTTAGCTCCAATGTCCTGCGTTCAATTTTAAACCTCTCCGCAGTGTCTCATCAAGTAGGGCACATGACACTGTTGATGATGGTTCGTACGTCAGATGGGAATGTTAACCTCGGTAGCCTCCATGGTGCTCTCCGAGAGGAATAGGTTATGTGCCATCACCAGGTTTCATGACCTTCCTTCTCTCATCACTATCACCGTCTTCATCATCATCATCATCATCATCGTGAACAGAGAACACAAACAGAACACTACCCTATACACGCATTCATTACGTTCTCCTACACTCCACAACTTTTCTTACGATACAACTGTCACATATCTGCACGTGGTGGAACCAATGTGTGCAGAGGAAGAACACGCTTTGTGATAGTCGTCTGAACCCACCCCGTCGAATTTACCAGCCAGCAATGCCATACGAATCGGTGCGTGGAATGTCGGAAATTTGAGCGCGGTAGGGCAGCTAGAAAATCTGAAAGGGAAATGCTAAGGCTCAATCTAGATATAGTGAAGGTGAGTGAAGTGAAATCGAAAGAAGAAAGGATTTCTGATCAGATAAGTACAGAGTAACATCAGCAGCAGCAGAAAATGGTATAATAAGAGTAGGATTCATTATGAATAGGAGGATAAGGCACAGAATGAATTACTGTGAACATTTCAGAGATGCGATCGTTCTTATCAGAATCGACAGCAGACCAACATCGACAGTAATAGTTGAGGAGTACATGTCGACTTCACAAGCAGAAGATGAAGAGATAGAAAAAATATAAGAGAATATAAGAGAATATTGACTGGGTAATTCATTACGTAAAGGGAGATGACAATCTAATAGTCGTAGGGGATTGGAATGCGGTTGTAGGGGAAGGAGTAGAAGAAATGGTTACACGAGAATATGGGCTTGGTAGCAGATATGAGAGAGGAGGAAAACTAATTGAGTTCTGCAATAAATTTGAGCTGGTAATAGCAAATATTCTTTTCAAGAATCACAAGAGAAGCTGTTACACTTGGAAAAGGCAGGGAGATACGAGAACATTTCAGTTAGATTACATCAAGGTCGGGCAGAGAGTCTGAAGTCAAATATTGCACTGTAGCAGATACAGACTCACATCGGAATTTAGTAATGGGAAAGAGAAGGTTGAAGTTCGAGAGAGTAGTTAGAAAGAATCAGTGCTCATAGAAATGAATACGGAAATACCAAAGAATGAAGAGATACTCTTGAAGTTCTCTGAGATAAAGAGGAACGGAGATCTCTATAATGGGCATACGCAGAAGTTAGAAAGAAAAAATAGGTACAAGTAAGGTAAATGTAAACAACCATCGGTAACAGAAGAAATACTTCAGCTGATCGACAACAAACGGAAGTACAAAAATGTTTAAAGAAATTCAAGTATAGAGAAATACAAGTCATTTAGGAATGAAATAAATAGGAAGTGCAGGGGAGCTGCAGGTTGTAAGGCGAAATGGCTGCACGAAAAAAAGGGAAGAAATCGAAAAACAGATGATTGTGGGAAGGAGTGACACAGCATTTAGAAAAGTCGAACTACCTTCGGTTAAATTAAAAGCAAGGATGGTAACATTAAGAGCGCAATGAGAATTCCACTGGTAAATGCAGAGGGGAGAGCGGTTAGTTGGAAGGGATACACTGAAGCCCTCTATGAAGAGGAGGACTTGTCTGAAGATGAGATAAAAAAGAACCAGTAGTCGATAGGAAAGAAACAGGGGATCCTGCATTAGGACCAAAATTTAAAAAAGCGTTTGAAGACTTCAGATCAAATTATATAGGTAGATAACATTCCATCGGAATTTCTAAAATCATTGAGGGAACTAGTAACAAAAGAACTGTTCACGTCGGTGTGGAGAATATATGAGACTGGCGAGATACCATCAGACATTCGGAGAAACATCATCCTCACAATTCTGAAGATTGCAAGAGCTGACAAGTGTGAGAATTATTGCACAGTCAGCTTAAAAGTTCATGTATACAAGTTGCTGAAGAGAACAACATGCGGAAGAAGAGGAAAGAAAACTGAGGATCTGTTAAATAACGATCAGTTTTCCTTTACGAAAGGTAGAGCCGTCAGAGAGGCAGTTTTACCGTTGCGGTTGATGATAGAAGCAAGACTGAAGAAAAATAGAAATACATGCCCAGGATTTGTTGACCTGGAAAACGCGTTCGACAGTGTAAATTGGTGCAAGATGTTTGAAATTCTGAGGACAACATGGGTAAGCTATAGGGAAGGACAGGTGATGTACAATACGTACAAGAACCACGAGAGAAAAATAAGAATGGAATCCAAGAATGAAGTCCTCTGATTAAAAAGGCTGTGGGACAGGGATATAGTCTTTTGCCCTTACTGTTCAGTCTGTACGGCGTAGAAACAATGACGGAAATAAAAGAAAGGTTTACGAGAGGGGTTAAAATTCAAGGTGAAAGGATATCAATGATAAGATTATCTGATAACATTGCTATCTTCAGTGAAAGTGAAGAAGAATTACATGACCTGCTGAATGAAATGAGCTTTCTTTTGAGAATGGAATTTGTTTTGAGAGTAAATCAAAGAAAGACGAAAGTAATAAGAAGTAGCAGGAATGAGAACAACGAAAAGCTTAACATCAGAACTGGTTATCACGAAGTAGATGAAGTTAAGGAATTCTGCTACCTAGGCAGCAAAATAACTCATGACGGGCAGAGCAATGAGGACACAGAGAGAAGTCTACAAGTATCAAACCTCGGCCATAATTTGAGGAAGAAATTTCTGAGAACGTATGTTTGGAGCACAGAATTGTATGGTAGTGAAACATATGGGAAAACTGAGAATCGAGGCACTTAGGATGTGGTGTTACAGAATAATGTTGAAAATTAGGTGGACTGATAAGGTAAGGAATGAGGAAGTTGTTCGCAGAATCGGCGAGAATCGTTCAGGCATCAGAGAATAACTTCCACGATACTAGAGGGAGCTGTAGACGGTAAGAACGGTAGAAGAAGACGGAGATTGGAATACATGCAGCTAATAGTATAGGACGTAGAGGAAGATTTACTAATTTCTTTACTGCATTTTTTGCGCGAAGATTTCTAAATGACTATTATTTAACAAGGGTAGTTAGATATAGAGCGACAGTTGTTTCAGGACTGGAGAAAGAAACTTTTAAACCAAAGTGTGAGATTTTCAAACTTGGTGATGATATCATTCTGGTTACCTGTAGGGCAGTGACGATTTCATCAAGTAAAGGGGAAAGTTAACAAATCAAGTCCGAAAATAGACCTGCACAAGAATTTCAGTAAGATTAAAATAAAGTATAGTCAAATATCGAAAAGGAATTTGTGTAAGTTAACTATGACGTCATAGAACCGGTCGATGAGTTTCGTGTTCAGTGCAATTAAAGACAATGACTCGACAGCCGGAAAGAATGCGAACAGATGAATAAACATGTCCTGGACAGCTGTTCGTGAACTAGAAAGCGGTACTGAGTTCCCAGTAAAATGTATTACTGCCAAAAGACATGGACTATTATCGCGAAAACCATTCAGAAACTGAAGGTATATAGCAAGCAGTGGGAGATGTGTGATGTGAGTTAGTGACCTCATGCCCTCATCGCCCCATCCAGTGCCTCCATTAACAAAGGATGACACGGCGGTCGGTCGGGTTCGATTGGCCTGTCTGAGGCCAGAACGCGGAACTTTGCCTTTGTCTTAGCAGTAAATGAACAAGTCGATTGGGAAATATACGGTCACCCTCATTTCCTACGCAGTGAACTTATATTCTGTCTCCGAATTTAAACTCTCTTGTATTCCTGAGATCCTGATTATAATGCCGCTTGTTTACGCTAAAGAGTTGTAAAGTTGTCGAGGGTGCGGAGAAAAAACTCACTGTGCGTAAGTACTTCTTCTTAACAACACAAGCACTGCAATACCATATTAATGCGCCGATACCAGGCAGCGACTTTCAATTAAAATGTCCTCCCTATACGGGAACTACAAAATGTGTGTAAGAGTACAGATAATGACACAGGAAAAACGACATATGGAAGTTAGGATCTGCCCGTGAGTGATGCACGGATAGCCCAAATAGTTAAGATGAACGCTTGCGTAAAGCGGGAAATCAGGGTTAGAGCCCCGATTCATCACAAATTTTCATTGTCGACATTCAGCTATACACCTGATGTTTGTACGTATTCACAACTACGAGCACATTTCATAGAAGTAAAAAAGGTTTTCGCTTAAAGCATCCACATACTTTAGGTACAATCTTGACGAGCATTAGTTCCTGCTACCGATACGTGGAGCCCGGACGACGAGAATTCGTTCGTTCCGGCTGGCTTGGTCTTGACGTGAACATAAGAAAAACGGAAAACCGAACGATGAACCGTGATGTGTGACATAAAGAATGGTTAATGAAAGGGAACACTTGTCTCATATTGAGCTACACTACGAGTTGAGTATATATTTACACGTTTGGTAGAATTATTTCAGGATCAACGGAGAAACGTATTTATCACTCCGCACATCATTTATTACAAGCAGAATACAATTACAGGAGAATCTATATTACACCACACCAAAAACTGACAGCAATATTGTGGTTGCTCAGGAGTTGAAGGGGCTGCGAAATTCTCCGACACACACCTGTAATATGCGAGTGTTGACTCCTGTACTTACTCTCATCCTGACACTGATTAACAAATACCTTCCATTTCTATATTTCTTGCTGTTGGATCGGAGACAAATTATAATAACGAAATTTGTATGACAGTGTAATTTCCTTTGTATTTTGCGAAACGAATAACGTTCGCAACACTCGGCTTTACTCCCACGGAGGCTTACCAAAATTAGTTCTTCCTACAGACCACTCGCGGCTAAAACAGTAAAATGGGGGAAACACTGCGATACGAAAAATACCCTCCGCCACACATCATAAATTGCTAGCTGTAAATAAAATTTCGATTTAACGTTTTTGAAACAATGTATGCTTTCACATACTCGAATAAACTCTCCCAGCAATTTGCAAACGAATATCTTCGAATCGCTCGACAGTGAGTCACTACGAAGATTTCCTCAGAAATGTCGTTTCCTGGTGCAAACGAGAAAATTGTCAATACACTTATTCAAGCATGTGGACATTGGTATGAATGCACAGCTTGTATTACTGAACAACGATCAAACCTCGAAAAATATGAACACTCCTAACGCTTGCATGAATTTAACCTCCACCTAAGTGCTTTATTATGCATGCTTACCAAAATTGTTGTTACGTGTGTGCTCACCTGTATGTGTGATTATGTTGTAGCTCACTGATTACACTACTGACCATTAAAATTGCTACACCACGAAGTTGACGTGCTACAGACGCGAAATTTAACCGACAGGAAGAAGATGCTGTGATATGCAAATGATTAGCTTTTCAGAGCATTCACACAAGGTTGGCGCCGGTGGCGACATTTACAACGTGCTGACATGAGGAAAGTTTCCAACCGATTTCTCATACACAAACACCGGTTGACCGGCGTTGCCTGGTGAAACGTTGTGATGCCTCGTGTAAGGAGGAGAATGCGTACCATCTCGTTTCCGACTTTGATAAACGTCGGATTGTAGCCTATCGCGATTGCGGTTTATCGTATCGCGACATTGCTGCTCGCGTTGGTAGAGATCCAATGACTGTTAGCAGAAAATGGAATCGGTGGGTTCGGGAGGGTAATACGGAACGCCGTTCTGGATCCCATCGCCCTCGTATCACTAGCAGTCGAGATGATAGGCATCTTATCCACATGGCTGTAACGGATCGTGCAGCCACGTCTTGATCCCTGAGTCAACAGATGGGGACGTTTGCAAGACAACAACCATCTGCACGAACAGTTTGACAAGTTTGCAGCAGCATGGCCTATCAGCTCGGAGACCATGGCTGCAGCTCCTTGTTTTAGATGTAAATTCTAAGCAGATTATCAAGACTGCTAAATCTGAGTACAAGAGAGTAGTCAATCAACCAAAAATTGAGTGTTTTAGAAAACTGCTCAAAGATATGAACTGGAAAGATGTTTATAGTGCTCATGACATGAATGAAAAATATAGCACATTCATGAACAATGTCAGTACCATGTTTGAAAACTGTTTTCCTCTAAAAGTTACTCAAATTAAACAGAAGTCTATAATAAAACCATGGATTACACAAGGAATAAAGATTTCCTGTAAGACAAAAAGGAAAATGTATCTGTCGACCAAGAATAGCTCCAATGCTGATGATTTAGCTAAATACAAGGAATACTGTAAAACATTTAAAAAAGTAATTCCGACGTCCAAACAAATGCACTACGAGACGAAGATAGCAATGACAGGGAACAAAATAAAAACAAAATGGGATATAGTGAAAGAGCAGACTGGTCGAACCAGAAAGGAACAGGAGCAAACAGCACTAAGGGTAGATGACACATTAGTAACTGATGGGCATAGTGTGGCAAATCTATTTAACAAGTACTTTATATCCGTTACTGATAGAAAGGGACTTTCAGGATCAGTAAATAATGCCCTTGAATATCTGAAACTAGCCTTCACAAACAGCTTCAAGTACATAAATATATCACTCACTTCACCAAAAGAAATAACTTCCATAATAAAATCTTTAAAAACAAAGCATTCTAGTGGGTACGATGAAATATCAACAAAGTTAATTAAGGCATGTTCTTGTGAGTTTAGTACAATTCTAAGTTACTTGTGTAACCAGTCAATTATAACTGGGACATTTCCTGACTGGCTAAAATATGCAGATGTTAAGCCTCTATTCAAGAAAGGGGATAAAGAGATACCATCAAACTACAGACCGATTTCACTTTTGCCAGAATTCTCAAAAATTTTAGAAAAAGTAATGTACAGGCAGCTGCTCAACCATCTGACCACAAATAACACAGTTTGGATTTCTGTAGGGTTCTGATATCGAGAAGGCTATTTACACCTACAGTGAAAATGTACTTAATTCATTAAATAACAAATTACAAGCAGCAGGTATTTTCTGTGATTTGTCAAAGGTATTTGATTGTGTGAACCACAACATCCTTTTAAGTAAATTAGAATTCTATGGTGTCACGGGCAGTGCTGCAAAATGGTTCAAGTCATACCTCACTAACAGGAAACAAAGGGTGTCAGTACAATGGACTAGTGAATTAAGTCATCAGTCATCATCAGAATGGGAAGAAATTACATGTGGTGTCCCACAAGGATCCATCTTAGGGCCATTGCTTTTTCTTGTGTACATTAATGATCTCTCATCAGTTACACTGCCAGAAGCAGAGTTCGTTTTGTTTGCAGATGACACAAGTATTGCAATAAATAGTATGTCAAGTGTAGTTCTAGAAATATCTGCTAATGATATTTTCATGGATATTAATAAATGGTTTAAAGCCAACTCACTGACATTAAACTTCGAAAAGACTCACTATATGCAATTCAGAACCTGTAAGAGGTTTCCACCCAGCATATGCATAAAATACGAAGAAGAGCAGATAGAAGAGGTTGACAGTCTTAAATTCCTGGGATTACAACTTGATAATAAATTCATTTGGGAAGAGCACACCACAGAACTGCAGAAACGCCTTAACAAATCTGTATTTGCAATTCGAGTGTTAGCAGACATAGGCGACATAAAAATGAAAAAGCTTGCATACTTTGCCTACTTTCATTCCATAATGTCATATGGTATAATATTTTGGGGTAACTCTTCAAGTCAAACAAAAGTTTTCAGAGTCCAAAAGCGTGTAATACGTATTATTTGTGGAGTAAATTCACGGACGTCCTGTAGAAACCTCTTCAAAGAACTGGGTATACTAACTACTGCCTCTCAGTATATTTACTCATTAATGAAATTTGTCCTAAATAATATATCTCTTTTTCCAACAAACAGCTCAGTTCATACATACAATACCAGGAACAAAAATGATCTGCACAAGGACTTAAAAGCACTTACTTTAGTTCAAAAAGGGGTCCACTACTCAGGAACACTCATCTTCAATAATTTGCCAGTAAACATAAAGGATTTAGTTACAAATAAAGATCAGTTTAAAAGGAGCCTGAAAGACTTACTAGTGGCCAACTCCTTCTACTCCATTGACGAATTTTTTAATAGAAACAAATGATGTATTGTATATATTCATACTATTAGTATTGTTATTTCAGCTTAAAAAAAATTGACATGTTCCACATCGATGAGGAACTCCTCAGCACGGATCTATGGAACGAAAACTAATCTAATCTAATCTTACCCTTGAAGCTGCATCACAAACAGGAGCGCCTGCGATGGTGTACTCAACGACGAACCTTGGTGCACGAATGGCAAAACGTCATTTTTTCGGATGAATCTAAGTTCTGTTTACAGCATCATGGTGGTCGCATCCGTGTTTGGCGACATCGCGGTGAACGCACATTGGAAGCGTGTATTCGTTCAAAATGTTCAAATGTGTGTGAAATCTTATGGGACTTAACTGCTAAGGTCATCAGTTCCTACGCTTACACACTACTTAACCTAAATTATCCTACGGACAAACACACACACCCATGCCCGAGGGAGGACTCGAACCTCCGCTGGGACCAGCCGCACAGTCCGTGACTGCAGCGCCTTAGACCCGTGTATTCGTCATCGCCATACTGACGTATCACCCACAGTGATGGTATGGGGTGCCATTGGTTACACGTCTCGGTCACCTCTTGTTCGCACTGACGGCACTTTGAACAGTGGACGTTACATTTCGGATTTGTTACGACCCGTGGCTCTACCTTTCATTCGATTCCTGCGAAACCCTACATTTCAGCAGGATAATGCATGACCGCATGTTGCAGGTCCTGTACGGGCCTTTCTGGATACAGACAATATTCGACTGCTGCCCTGGCCAGCACATTCTCCAGATCTCTCACCAACTGAAAACCTCTGGTCAATGGTGGCCGAGCAACTGGCCCGTCACAATACGCCAGTCACTACTCGTGATGAACTGTGGTATCGTGTTGAAGCTGCATGGGCAGCTGTACCTGTACACGCCATCCGAGCTCTGACTCAATGCCCAGGCGTTTCAAGGCCGTTATTACGGCCACAGGTGGTTGGTCTGGGTATTGATTTTTCAGGATCTATGCACCGAAATTGCGTGAAAATGTAATCACATGTCAGCTCTAGTATATTTGTCCAATGAATACCCGTTTATCATCTGCATTTCTTCTTGGTGTAGCAGTTTCAATGGCCAGTAGTGTAATTTAACCAATATTTACTATTCATATTTTACGAATCCACTATCTGCACAATACCTTTTACAGCGATCTGTAAAATATAATGTGATATCGTTCGTCAGCAGTATACATTAGTAACCGCCTAATCCGATTATGCTTCATGCCTCGTGGTTCATATCCGTTACTGGATGCCTATTTAACGGCTTCCACGAGCAACAAATATTTGATTTTAAATATGGACTATTATATCAAGAAAAGTCATTGTTTACTGGACTTACCAAAAATCTCAAAAAGTTCTTGTGTATGTACATGTCTATGTCTGGGATCTCCTCACAAAACAAATTTGGCACAGAAACAAAAGTAGGCCACACGAATATCAGCACTCTGAGAGTAGTATTCCCCTGCTTCATTGATATGTACTGCAGGGGCAACACGTAGCGATGAGTGCGGCGGGGGGGGGGGGGGGAGAGGAGGGGGGACAGGCTGAGATGGATGGAGAAGGGGATGGACAAAGACAGAGGAGGAGAAAATGGACAGAGAGAGGGGACGTGGGGATGTAATGAATGTAACGAAATGAAATGACCGTGTGGCACTGACAGCCGGGGGTTGCAAGTCCTATTTCAGGTGACGTCACTTTTGGCAACTTGCGCGTCGGCGATAGTGAGATGATGATGAGGACAACACAACACGCTGTCCACTGTCAGAAAAAATCACCTACCCGACCAGGAATAGAACCTGGGCCCGCTACATGGTAGGCAAACACGTTACCACTCAGCTAAGCAGGCAGACGAAGAATGGTGAGGGGGGAGGGGGAGGGGGGAAGGGGTAATGATTGAGGTGGGTGGAAGGTGTAGGAGCGTAACGGACAGGTGGAAAAGGAAGAGGGGGAGGCAGTGGTGGAATGAGAGAAGAGACAGAGAGAGAGTGGGGAGGAGCAGACACGCAGATATAGGTGGTAGGACGAGGTGGATACACAACAGGGACGAAATTAGCTATTTATCGCTCCTAGACAGAGAAAAATAATTCTGCCCTCATTTCGACATTACTTACTTCTGTACGTAACTGAATACTGCGACTGCTGCTGCTGCTGCTGATAATACTAATAATAGTAATAACAGATACATGCATTTGGGATGCACCATACTCAAGTGAAGCAAAGCTGTTTATGGAGTACTTTCATTGCAGCAAATTCGTCAATCACATTTTCATAGTCTAGTTGCTGTATTCTGTCAGAATTCATGGAGAGGAAGGCAAGACTGTTGACTCTGTCCTGTGACGTGGATGACCGCAAATAATTCTTGGGTCGAAACTTCCTGGCAGATTAAAACTGTGTGCCGGACCGAGATTCGAACTAGGGACCTTTGCCTTTAGCGGGCAAGTGCTTCACCATCTGAGCTACCCAAGTACGACTAACGCCCCATCCTTACAGCTTTACTTCTGCCACTACCTCGTCTCCTACCTTGACCACGAAAGACAAAGGTCGCGAGTTTGAGCTTCGGTCCGGCACATAGTTTTAATCTGCCAGGAAGTTTCATATCAGCGCACACTCCGCTGCAGAGTGAAAACCTCATTCTGGAAACATCCCCAAGGCTGTGGCTAAGCCATGTCTCCGCAATATTCTTTCTTTCAGGAGTGCTAGTTCTACAAGGTTCGCAAAAGACCTGTAAAGTTTGGAAGGTAGGAGACGAGGTACTGGCAGAAGTAAAGCCTTGAGGACGGGGCGTTAGTCGTGCTTCGGTAGCTCAGTTGGTAGAGCACTTGCCCGCGAAAGGCAAAGGTCCCGAGTTCGAGTCTCGGTCGGGCACACAGTTTTAATCTGTCAGGAAGTTCCATATCAGCGCACACTCCACTGCAGAGTGAAAATCTCATTCTGGGAATTCTTGGCTCTTTTGAGGAGTAGGAAAGACTGTTCGGTTACAACGGACGACAAAAATATTCGTAATGAAATCCCCAAATTAGGAAACAGTTCCTGAATGTGGTTTTCACACAACACTCTATGCTTAGGGAGAGTTTTGTTTCGTTGCTCTTCACATATGCTTTAAAATGAATAATATCATCACTCAAAAATTCTGCTAACTCGTCTTCGTAATGCTGTTGTGGTTCTCTATCTCCCTTCAATAGTTCAGTCTTGTCTCGTCCAAAAAATTAGTTAGAAACTAAAATTGTTATAAAACTGTTCAACGATTTTTCCTTTTCCCTAATTCAGATCTCCATCTGTCTACAATAGCCAGAAATGTATTCACCCAGAAATCTTCCTTTCCTTCAAAAGTAGTATGAAGCTCGGCTGCTTCGTAAACTTCCAGTTTTCTTGACTTTTTCCTTTTTGTGGTTGTTTTGTGCTTATTTATCTTACTCTTTTTGATATCAGCGTTTTCATCTGTATCGTAAAAGACCGTCCCAGCGTCAGTGTCAACACTTTGCAATAGTTTATTTGTAGCATTAACTCTATTCGACATCGTTGACCAAAAAGTTGCCACCTTACATATTGGTGAAGCCTTTTAAGTTTCATCATCCTGAATAACTTCCAAAGCTGATATTATTTCTAACCATTTGTCATTAAGACTATAGCAGGCATTGTAACGCCCTGACCAGCGTCTTTCTGAAGGTCGTTTTACGGATGGTGAACTGTTTAATTTCGAGAGCAAAATATTCCAACGGCTTGTCGATCCAGAGAAGAAAGTGTAAATTTGTTGCAGAAACAGAGAAACGAAGCCGCTTGAGGAAAACAATCCCGCACGCAATCCTATTAAGTTAGGGTGAGCTGCACATGGAATGCATACAGAAAGAGGGTTGATTTGTTTAACTCTAGCTTGGAGACCAAAGCAAGTAGCAGCCGTATTGCTGGCAGTGTCATATGACTGACCGCTGCAAAACTGAATATCCAAATCATATTTACTTAGTACATTTAGTAGTGAATCATCTAATTCTCCTGATTTGTGCCCTGAATTTGGAACAAAACAGATGTCTTTTAAAGGGAAATACATCTTTTTAATTGGCTTGTAACAAAATACAGATGACCCACATGGGTAACATGGGGATTGGCGTCTAATAAGGTGGAATACTATTTACTTTCTTTCACTTCATCTACGGTATACTTCCCCACTTCTTCTGTCAGAATTGATATAAACTCATCACTAGTTTGAAAAAAAAAAAAGGAATGATGTGCTCCCTTTACCTTTCTTTCCTAAAATTTCGATGTGTTTTGCAAGAAAAGCATCGAATTCCACTATTAGCTTTAGTCTTATCTCGAAAATTCCGCAATGTGTTGACCCAAACCTATAGATGTGACCAACCTCCGATATACGATATTTCCAAACCGGGGCAAGAACTTGATAGTGGCGGCCCCACCCCGCTCGAGCGTTTGAGATAGGACGTCAAAAATTTAAAAAAAAATTTAAAAAATGTTAATTTTATAGTGTACATCTTTCTGACTAGTACATATATGTTCCAGGAAATGTTGCTTGTTTGGTTGGTTTGGAGGAGCGGACCAAACAGCGAGGTCATTGATCCCATCGGATTAGGGAAGGAAATCGGACATGCTCTTTCAAAGGAACCATCCCAGCATGTGTATGAAGCGATTTAGGGAAATCACGGAAAATTTAAATCAGGATGGCGGGACGCGAGCTCAAACCGTCGTCCTCCCGAATAAGAGTCCAGTGTGCTAACCTGTGGAAATTAAAATGTCCTGTGAGGCCTCTCCTGCTCCCAGTCGGCCGGTAGACGTCCTACCCCCCGTTAAAAAAAAACTTACAATTAATACTGGATGGGGTTATTTGTGAAGCGGAGAATAAGAACTCTTTAGAAAATTTGTACTCATTATTGTCTATTAGCTAATAACTTTCTCTTTTGTGTGACATAAAATTAAATATAGGAAACATAAAACCAGTAAAGCCAAGAGACAAACAAGCAAGACAGTACACATTTCTTCAACCGTTACGTCGCAGTATTTTTTTCGCTCTAATCTTGCTGCAGATTTACACGAAGTGCTTTCCTTTCTGCGAAAGAATCTTTACCTCGTCAAAGTTAGTCAAACGTTTTGCTAAATGAAAAATCAAAATGTCCTTGTCTAATAGTGAAAAAGCTATTAATACGAATAGTACCCACGGCTGGTGTGGTTACTGGTTTTGGTTACGTGTTTTTTTCACTGTCTGCAAGATAAAACGAAACGGGTCTTTCTAACACTGCAGCAATTATAGCTCACGCCAAATAAGCCAGATTGTTTTGGCACAAATGGTGATTTTTATGTAGCTCATTTTCATAAATAACACGACAGAACTTAATTCACGAAGTACCAATATCAAATGCCTGTTAGGCCTACTATAAGCAAGAAGTTTTATGTCAGGAAATAGTTTCACATTTCATTCGTACGCTCCAGTTTGTAAAGCATGAGACAGAAAATTGTATAAATTTTAAATCGTCATATTCTTCAAAATAATCTGTGTGATATCTCTGTGTCTTCTCCTTCCTCGTTCCAACAAACGATCTTGTCATCACTAATTCTGTAACTATTCATGCCATTGTCAAAACTTATCCTTCGGTTAACTTCAATAATCCTTCCAGAATCACAGGTACAGTTATCCCGCGTTTATTCTCCGGTTAGGCGTTATTAAGTGTTCGTACAACGCGTTTTCTGCGCTATTCCGAGAATAGAACTTATGCGGCTGCTAACCGGGGACTGTACAATTGCCCCTTACTAACGTAGCAATCTGGCAAAAAAATTTCTGTCAAAACTTCATTTTCTTGGATACACAGAAAAGATAATATGTAATCTTTCTTATCTGTTGTTCCTTTTAGTCGTTTATTTCCACTCTGGCAATCTGAATCTATGGATTTCGCTAGTAATTATAACAACGCTGATCAATCTGGCCCCCAGTCCACTACTACATAAACGAACACCGGTTGGCGTTCACCCGCAAACAGCGATTGGCATTCTCCCTTTCGGATTTATTCGGCCCATCTCGCATTGTCCCGACTCCTTTTATCTGCGGTAAACTCTTTTATTTCTAGATACGAAGGGGATTCCCCTAGCAGAGACATCACGTACCTATGCACGCATTCAAAAATCAACTTATGATTCGTTCAGAAATCAACTTAGAATGTGTTCAAAAACGTTCAAAAACCAACTGGAATGCGTTTTAAAATCATATGAATAATCGAGACAGACGTGCGATGGACGCTAGGCGCTTTGTGAAACAATGAATTCGGTGTCCCCTGAAATAGCCGCCCGGCGCAGATATCCCGGTGTGCCCTTCACCCCCCGCCCCCCTCTCACACCTAGATCCGGGCCTGGATGTGATCCTAAATGTATAGAAATGTATAGAAAAGTTCTTGAGCACTGAAGTTACTCGTTTTAGAACGTCTCTCTAATATTTTAGTTCTGTCTCAAGTTGAGATGTTAGTTTCTTTTCTATTCTCCCCGTGATTTGACTCTAGTTTTTAAAGTTAACACACACTTTCTTTGTTCGGGTGAAATTTCATGGACAGTTCATAGAGACCGACCGTTTTTACACTACTTAAATCGGTCATTAGGGTTTTCAAACTGTGATTTTCCATTAAACAATAAACGTGGGACACAAAGTACAATACCCTTGCTATGAGAGCTTGTTGTTTCTCGCCAGTCCTCATGGTTCTGAAAAAAAAAAGTTATTTAAGTTCCTCGGCAAGCCAGTATATTGCATGCATGAATTACTGAATCACAATCCATATTCTGTGCCACATGATCTCGTTTAGCTATATGTTCGCGAAGGAATTAATTTATTACACAGTTCGTAGGATCGTCAGAAACTAAATCACCAGCATTATTCGCTTTTTATGCGGCATTTGGGTCCACTGAAATATCTATTCTACTCCATGATTATTCATTGTAATCCCGGAAATGCGTGTCTCAGATAAACCACACGCTGCACTGCTTTTGGTTCAGTTCACCACATTATTTCCATCTGATGTTTTTAGACTATAAACTAACTGATTGTGATAGATTTTTAAACAGCACATCGATTTCTGCACTCTTTCTCGCAATTTCCTCTTTCCTTATTGATTTCTCTTTCGCGAGTTTCCGTTATTTAGAACCACTTTAACATTTTTCTAGTGTCACTCACTTTCATTAATATTGAAATACAAATCAAACTGAACTGCCAGCCAGTCGGGCGTCTACTAGAACAAATGGCAATTTTTGTACGTAGTGGGGAGCGGGCATGGTAATTACGACGATAAGTAATCACTCGCGCTCCCTTCACTTACTAAGAATACTTTTATTCTCGCAGCGTATGCACAATGCGTGTGGCTTGGAGCGCGTACTACAGAGAACTGATGTGGCAAAGACACAGTTGTTCTTGCTGCGGTAGGGCAGCGATATTTTTGGGGGGAGGAGGGGGGGTGTAGAGCCAGTGGTTCTACGCCCCCACATTTTCTTTAATTTGAAGGGGCATTGTTGAGTGTCGACACTGGCTACTCCTATGACAGTATTAGCGGCGTCTCCCGTCAAAAACTCAATAGCGAGCAGCAAGATTTACCTTCATAACGCATACCACATGAAGAGCCACGACACTGAATAAAGTGACCAATGATCACACTGTCTCGATGTAGTGTCATTTCTAAAACAAAACCTGTCCTTTTCTCGGTGACTGACCGCATCGTTCACGAAATTTAAGCTGTTTGTTACTACTGTTATTCATATCCTTTTCATTGTGAATTAAGTTATCACTCTCTTTTCAGGGGTTGTGAACAAAATTTTTTAAGAAAACAGTGGCAGCTCAGTCCGCGTCCACAATGGACGCCACTTCGCACGGTGTGTTCTTGAGCGATTCACTTCTACTTTTTACACCAGGCTCTAATAGACATTTGGACACACATAGGATTTTTTTAAACAACAACTTACAAGTTTTTCTGTTAAAACCGACTGCGAAGAAGAAAATTCTGCTCTGTGCTGTGAAAATGCTAGGTTTAGTTTTCGTTCTCACAGTCAGTCTTAACTACGATAGCAGGGTATTTAAACCAGTAGCCAAATTGTTTCTGCCATATATACCAGGTGTACCGGTATGAAATGAGTGTTAAGATAGAAATGTGACGATAGGGAACATTTGTTGTGAACGAGCCGTAATTTTGTTTTGTTTGGTTGGTATGACATCTGTCAAAGATATTTAGTATACATCAAGTCATGGAACAAACAACATCATATGTTTTCATCGTGTTAACAATGTCAAATTTTGTACCAGAAAAAGATGATTTGCGGAAAGCATTAATTTTTTGTTTTTATTTTTAAAAAGAAGTGCTGTAGAGTCGCATCGAATGCTTGTCGAGGCATATGGTAATCATGCTCTATCAGAAGCAACATGCAAAAAATGGTTTCAACGGTTCAGAAATAATGATTTTGATGTAAGAATTGAAGAACGTGGAAGAACACAAAAAAAGTTCGAAGACGCCGAATTGCAAGCAATGTTGGATGAAGATGATACTTTGAGTCAGAAGCAAATGGCAGCAATGCTAAATGTTGCACAGCAAACAATTTATGACCGTCTGAAAGCTATGGGAAAGATCCAAAAGTCTGGAAAATTGGTGCCACATGAAAAAAAACCATTTGTCAAGTTTTGCTTCAAAGACATGAAAGAAAATCAATTTTGCATTTAATTGTTACTGGCGATGAAAAATGGATTTATTTTAAGAATCCTAAACGGGAAAAATCATGTGTCAATCCGGGACAACCATCAACATCGACTGCAAACCCAGATCGATTCGGCAAGAAGACAATGCTCTGTGTTTGGTGGGATCAGAAAGGTGTGGTGTATCATGAGCTTCTGAAACCCGGTGAAACTGTGAATACTAATCGCTACAGACAGCAAATGATCAATTTCAACTATGCATTGATCGAAAAAAGACCAGAATGGGCCAGAAAACATGGCAAAGTATTTTTTTACACGACAATGCACCTGCACACAAAGCTAAACAGGTTCAGGATAAAATCAAAACACTTAGCTGGGAGCTGCTACCCCACCCGCCGTATTCCCCAGACTTGGCCCCTTCCGACTACCATTTGTTTTCATCAATGGGGACACGCATTGGCTGAGGAACACATCGATTCCTACGAAGAAATCGAAAATTGGGTGTCTGATTGGTTTGCTTCAAAAGACGAACATTTCTATTGGCGTGGTGTCCACAAATTGCCAGAAAGGTGGTCAAAATGTATAGAAAGCAATGGTCAGTACTTTGAATAAAATGTTTTTACTTTTCAATTCAAAATTAGTGTTTCATTTCCACAAAATACGCTCATTTCATACCGGTACACGTACAAAAATGTCGTACAGAAGAAAGTACAGAACAAAGTAGGAAAGTTGTGTCAAGCGCTTATCGGCTTATGATCAAGTACTACTGTGGAATATGAATCATCTGAAATTTTTTATTCCAACCCATTTGTAGATTACGATCAGATAAATTACTGTTAATATTCTTACATATCCAGCAGCTGAGAGGTCTCCCTCAAACTTTTACACCGATGATCCCAATCGATTTACTCACTCATTTTAAGCTACTTCAGTTTCCTGTCAAGTTTTGTTTGCAATAACAATAAACAAGGCTTTAGATCAGAGAGAGAGGAAGAGGAAATGGACAGAGAGGGGGAAGAGGCAGAAGGTGGACAGAGAGAGACGGAAGGAGGGACAAAGCGAGGAGAAGGAGAAGGTGGACAAAGAAAAGGGAGTGGGACATACATAATGAGAGAGGAAGAAGGAGAACACATATATCCAATACATATTTAACAATAATTTTGAAGCACTGCGGAGTTCGCTAGTATTTCTAGTAATTTTTCACTAATGAGGAGAACATGGTCACCTTGAAGATACTGGTGTATCAGTCTGGAGACGATCATAACGACTGCAACTGGTCACTGATAAAATAAAATTTTTGAGATCGTAGAATGTTTTGGTTTTTACATATTATTGACGGAATTTAAAAATTTAAAATTCTGTCATGATCTTCTGCCCGCATCTCGTGGTCGTGCGGTAGCGTTCTCGCTTCCCACGCCCGGGTTCCCGGGTTCGATTCCCGGCGGGGTCAGGGATTTTCTCTGCCTCGTGATGGCTGGGTGTTGTGTGATGTCCTTAGGTTAGTTAGGTTTAAGTAGTTCTAAGTTCTAGGGGACTGATGACCATAGATGTTAAGTCCCATAGTGCTCAGAGCCATTTGAACCATTTGAACCATGATCTTCTCAGTGAGAGATATAATCTTATGTTCAAGGTTGAACACAGGAAGACAATAATTAGAAACTGTTTATCTGCCCTGGAGCAGCACAGCTCACAACGCGAATTACCCCGACTATATTCATCCAGTATTTGAGAATGATAGCATTTAGCGATTTCCAACAGACTTTAAAGGTAATTTCAAGCCTTTATGACACTTATTTTCGTTGACATCCTACACAAAATTACGAAAGTTCAGGAAACTTTATCACTTCTTGGAGTAAAATTTCAGCATTGACCATGACGTTTTAATTTACAACTTCTTTACTACTGACTGTATTCACAACACATTTTGTATATGGAATCCACATATACCACTGAATGTACAAGCAAAAGCATATCATTGCACTAGACACAGTTCAGGAAATACGACGTTGTAAACATTGAGCTGCGGGAAAAACTAGCTTTTGCTTTGTAAGGACTTAAGCATCAGCCACGACCTTGTAATTTATTACACATATACTAATAATTCTATGGGAAACACACTTTCCATATAGTATATACTGAATATATTACTGTAAAAGTAAGATAATTGGTAAATCCTAGAACTAACTTGTGAAACCTAAGATTTACCATCACGGTGTGGTGAAAGTCCGAAATTTCTCGTTATATGCATAGATTTCGAACTTTTACCAAGAGACATTGGTTAATCTTAGGATTTACCAATGTACTGGGTGATCAAAAAGTCAGTATAAATATGAAAACTTAATAAACCACGGAATAATGTAGATAGAGAGGTAAAAATTGACACACATGCTTGGAATGACATGGGGTTTTATTAGAACAAAAAAAAAAAAACAGAGTTCACAAAATGTCCGACAGATGGCGCTGGACTTTTAACGTCAGTACTGCGCATGACAATCGTGTATAAAAGGAGCTGTAATGAGAGAGAGAATCAGATGCGCCAGCAGTCGCAGCATGTTGACGTTACCAGAAAAGGCGCTTTTAGTGAAGCTGTATTATCAGAATGGGGAATGTGCTAGTTCAGCGTTACGATCCTATCGCCAAAGAAAGGGGATTCGAATGGGTAAAGGTCCGTTGACAAATGCAGCTGTGGCGAGAATGATTTCAAAGTTCGAAGCCACTGGCTGTTCAGACGATAGACCACGTAGTGGCCGACCGAGCACAAGGCATAATGCTGCTGAGACAGTTCAGGGAGAAATGGAGACTGTAGCGGGTTCTTCTATGCACGGGAAAGTCAGCGCTCGTGCAGTCGCACGTCGCACCGGCATTCCATACGCTACTGTCTGGTTGGCACTTACGCGTACCCTCCGATGCTATCCGTACAAAATCCATCGGCATCATGAACTGCTACCTGGCGATTTAGTGCAGCGGAGGGCATTTGCGGTGTGGGCGTTTCAAAAGATGACGGAAGATGACGATTGGTTGAGTAACGTGTTGTGGACCGACGAAGCTCATTTCACGCTCCGAGGGTCTGTCAACGCCCACAACTGCAGAATTTGGCTACCCAAAATCCTAGAACTGTTGTGGAAACTCCATTGCACGACGAGAAAGTCACGGTATGGATTGGATTTACCATATCTACCGTTTTCGGGCCTTTTTTCTTCGAGGAAATGCGTGATTCTGGTTTTGTAACTGCTACCGTGACGGGTGAGAGGTACGCCGATATGTTACAGAATCGCATCTTCCCCAGCCTGGCTGATAAATACCTGCTGGAACGTACGATATTTATGCAGGATGGCGCTCCACCCCATATTGCTAGACGCTTGAAAGATCTCTTGCGCGCGTCGTTTGGTGATGATCGTGTGCTCAGCTGCCACTTTCGTCATGCTTGGCCTCCCAGGTCCCCAGACCTCAGTCCGTGCGATTATTGGCCTTGGGGTCACCTGAAGTCGCAAGTGTATCGTGATCCACCGACATCTCTAGGGATGCTGAAAGACAACATCCGACGCCAATGCCTCACCATAACCCCGGACATGCTTTACAGTGCTGTTCACAACATTATTCCTCGACTACAGCTATTGTTGAGGAATGATGATGGACATATTGAGCTTTTCCTGCAAAGAACATCATCTTTGCTTTGTCTTACTTTGTTATGCTAATTATTGCTATTCTGATCAGATGAAGCTCCATCTGTCGGACATTTTTTGAACTTTTGTATTTTTTTGGTTCTAATGAAACCCCATGTCATTCGAAGCATGTGTGTCAATTTGTACCCCTCTATCTGCATTATTCCGTGGTTTATTCAGTTTTCAAATTTATACTGGCTTTTTGGTCACCCGGTATACTGGTAAACGCTGGATCGAAGGCTCCCGCCTCCGACGTGCAGGTTCAGACAAGTTTCATTGTTGCCAGTTTTGTGTTCAGATAAGTTTCTTTATTGGCAATTGTGAGTTCTCAGTCCACTCACTGTGTAGTTTCGGTCAGTGTCGAGCATCGTGCGTATGGTCTCTTTGCAACTTGTTTTAGTTTTGTTTCTTCTGCAGCTTTGAGTCAGAATGAGTGATGTTATGTGCAACAGATCGTATGAACTTTTAAATGAATCAGTGAATAAGAAGAAGGACAACAACTTTTATGTAACTGTTGAGCAATATAATATTCTGTTAAGTGAAGTGAAAAATACAAAAACCGTTTCCAATAAAACAAAATCCGTTCACTAGAGATTTCTGAAGCGATATGATGTTCTCAACATCGGAGGTGAAGAGAAACTCATAGCACCAGTGTCTGCTGGAAAAGAAGAAATACATTATTACTTTCGTTTGGATAAACTGTTTAACATACTATATGAGACCCACATTGCTATAGGCCATGGCGGCCGAAGGCGGATGATTTGAACTGAATCGTAAGTACAAGAATATGACTGTTGAATCAATCATTACTTATCTGAGATTATGTGAAACATGTCATTAAAAGAAAAAAAAAAACATTGGAAAGTGGTCTTGCAGTGAAACCTATCATACACTATGAAGTGAATACACGGTGCCAAATTGACTTTATCGACATGCAGGCAAACCCAGATAACAGGTCAAAGTTCATACTTGTATACCAAGATCATTTGACAAAATTTGTTATCCTCCACGCACTAACTTCGAAAAGGGATGATGAAGTAGTATATCATCTTTTGGACATTTTTACCACCTTCGGTGCCCTAAGTATCCTTCATTCTGATAATGGTAGAGAGTTTCGTAACCAAGTCATTCAAAGTTTATGCGGGTTGTGGAGTAATATAAAGATAGTCCACGGCAAGCCGAGGCACAGTCAGTCTCGGGGATCAGTCGAGAAAACAAATCAAGATGTCGAAAATTGTTATCAACTTGGAGGCAACAAATGAAACTTCAGAATGGTGTGAAGGGCTGAGGTTTGTGCAAGCAATGAAAAAATAGGGCTTATCATGAAGGGATCAGATGTTCACCTTATGAAGCCATGTTTGGGGTTCCAATGAAAATGGGCATTGTGACCGCAGTTTTTCCATGTAATTTAATAAAAAATATAAACACTGAAGAAGACTTCGAAACAATGTTAAACACCACTTCCACTGACGGCCAAGGAATTGATGCCAGTGAATCAGGTACTGGAACAGAAGGAACAGAGGTAGAAAGTGAGGCTGCAGCAGGCGAGGAAGCACCAGAGGCACAGGGTTTGACGACAGCTAACAATGAAACACTGGCACCCGCTGATGGTTGTGACGAGACGCTGACAACTTCCAGCAGTGTTAATGAAGTGAAACGAGTACGAGAAGCTGCCAAAGAAGGTCTTCAATTGCAGGCAAAGAAAATGAAGGCAGCCTCATGTAATAAAATTCCAAAACCTTCAGTTGGACAGAATGTGAGAAATAAAGTACCAGATGTAGACAGGGCAAAAATTGACGCAAGATCTATAGAAGCAGTAGTGGTGGTGGTTGTTAGTGTTTAACGTCCCGTCGACAACGAGGTCATTAGAGACGGGGCGCAAGCTCGGGTTAGGGAAGGATTGAGAAGGAAATCGGCCGTGCCCTTTCAAAGGAACCATCCCGGCATTTGCCTGAAACGATTTAGGGAAATCACGGAAAACCTAAATCAGGATGGCCGGAGACGGGATTGAACCGTCGTCCTCCCGAATGCGAGTCCAGTGTGCTAACCACTGCGCCACCTCGCTCGGTCGAAGCAGTAGTGATAAATATTCTGATGACGAATTTTATCGACTTGGTACCAGAGCTGGTAAACTGAAGTCATTGCGCACTAGGAACCAATTTACATTGTGCAAGGAAAATTTTATCAACATTGAAGAAGTAGCAAGAGAAGAAATGCCAAACAATCTTTTGTTGGGGGAAAAGGGCTCAAAAATTACAATTGCTTAAAAAAGTGTTCAACTAAATGCTTGTGTATATCGTCCTCTATATTATGTAATTCGAAATGCCCCAATAGTGAGCCTTCTAACAAAAATTAACGTTCACAAGGTAACATTTTTTGCAACACTTTTCACTAATATGGAGTATTGCTCATTATAATCACATTGGAATGCAAGAATGATTAAAATGCATAAATTTACAATAAATACAAACTACTTCAGTAAACTGCTAAGCTGATTTTTTTTTAATGAATATGGTTTACCATACCAACGGTATGGGTACATCATAAGATTTACCAACGTCTCTTGGTAAAAGTTCGAAATCTCTGCATATAATAAGAAATTTCGGACTTTAACCACACTCTGATGGTAAGTCTTAGGTTGCACCAGTTAATTCTAGGATTTACCAATCATCTTACTTTTACACTAACATATACATACACAACTGAATGTACCTCCAAAATGGTAGTACTGTACGACGCATAGTTCTAGAGATGCGAAGTAATAAACTCTAAGATGCGTGAAAAACTAGCTTTTACTTAAAAAGGAACGCAAATTAGATGGTCTTTATTCATCCATTGTCTCATAACGAGAGCAGCGACTTGCAATAGACTTTAAACATAATTTCAAACCTTTATGAAACTTTTTCTCGACCCCCCCCCCCATAAAATGATGAAAAGAAAACATTATCGCTAATAACATTCGGCACATTTGCGGACGGTATCCACAAATACCACGGATGATGTCATTGTACGACGCGTACTTCGGGATATATTTACGTTGCAAACGGGGAGATGCACGAACAACTAGCTTTTTCTTAATATCGAGCACATATTATCAAGACAATATTAATCCAGTGTGTCATAATGAGAGCGCTAGCTACTTCCAACAAAGTGTATACGTGATTTCAGATCTTTTCTAAATCTTTTATACTTGCATGCTAGCCGTCAAATACTTAGCGCATTAACTCATTTGTAAAGCAACCAGCCGTTTGAAGCTATTTCATACATTGGAGTTTCATTCTTTCAAGAATCAGGGTTTTATTGCTAACAATCTGTTATTCAACACAGAGGGACGCTGGTGAAAAGAAAGCAGATAACCCGCCACTATTGCTTTCATAGAAGTTCCTGTTCTGCGCTGCAGATGGCAGCACTCCGACAGTAGCGCCTCTTGCAGCGCTGTGAGGAATCACGACGATCTGAATCTCCGTGTGCGGCTGAGAAGCGTCACTTGCCGACGGCAGCTGGGCGGAGAAGCACGCGTGGGTAACGTCCATCCAAACACCTATTCCGAAGCTCGAGAACAATTCTGAGCAGAGAGGAGCGCGTCTGCATCCCTACTGCGAGGTAGGTCGCGGCACGCTTTAAGTACACTAAGTTGTTTTAAGGGAGTTGAGCGAAAACACCACGTATTTTACCGCGTTTTTTGCAAGAAGCATACAGACAGTATTTTCATAACAAAGAACTTCTTGAAACATATGTTGCATTATACGTTTTCGCTATAAGTGTTTTTAAACAACTTGACAAAAATCTTTCAGATATGTTGACAGTACAGCTTAAAATTAGTTGTCACTACTATAGCAAAAATGTTAATTAAAAATTACTTAAAAACTAAGTGACAAAAATAATGTTGTCAAAGGCAGCGACGCGGTGAAAAATTGGATTCATTGTGATGGAAGTACGTTTCTGAGAGGCACTTTCATCGGATCCATTGATCTCTGCGTTCTAATACTGGCATTTAACACACTATGATAGTAATGGATTTTACTAGGTAACTTCCATGGCTGGCAATTTAGATGTTATCAACAACATGGTGATTACTGAAAAATAAATTGTAGCAAAGTAAAGAATAATTTCTGTCTTGTGAATGTATATATGTTTTCAGATACTGCAATAAAGTGTTTATTTGTGCACAGGTGAATACTAATCCATCCTGTTTATTTGGATCTTACAACTGCGCAGCTGTGTCACGACTATATTATTGAAAATTTCTTGCACATTATTGTAATGTTCGCTATAAGTACTTCCCAGTACCAGTCCTCTACCTGGAAAAAGATGCATCCCAGTATTTTCGGGCAAAATGCACTTCAGACATACACTTAGTGGTGATGGGAATGGTGAACCTCACTTTGCATTGCCTCGGGCATGGATGTGTGTGATGTCCTTAGGTTAGTTAGGTTTAAGTAGTTCTAAGTTCTAGGGGACTGATGACCACAGATGTTAAGTCCCATAGTGCTGAGAGCCATTTGAACCGTTTTTTCACTTTGCACGAAATCTGTTGAGAACCGAAATTTAAACAAAACGATGATAGAAAAATAAACATTTTTTGCACTGAGTTATGAAACCTTAACATATTTTATTCATATTTGGTGTAAAATGCAAGAGACCTAGTAAATGTGAAATTATTACTTGCACGCCATTTTAAGGCGAAGATGACTACAGCTTCGAAATATTTTGAAAAACTATGATTTGGTTCAATAGCTGTGTGTCATTTTATTAAAATTACGTTTCGACCAAACGACAGACAATCTTCAGGTACGAAAAAAATAAAAAACGACGTGTACCATAATTAATGGATGCAATTTCTTGTAATTAGTGTCAGTTTTTAATACCTGACAGTGGTCTGTTTGACAGTAACTGGTAGTTTTAATAAAATGAGATTCAGCTATTGCACTAAATCATGATTTTTCAAAAATTATTATCTATGAAAATTGTTTGTCTAAGAAGTTGTTTGGTCTGTTGAACTGATTATAGCAACAAGTTGAATACTGCTTAAGGAGAGAAACTGTGACTCAGTGCAGTGCTTAAAATACCTTTTACAGTTGTAAGGAGAAAAGAAAAATCTCTTCTTACACTTCATATTTAAAATGCAAGTTTTTTTTTTTTTGTAAATGTAGCTTTAAAAAGTATATTTTACATTATAACCAAATTTTTGTTTAGAAATTTCAAAAAAAGAATACATTTATATCTGTTTTCGCCATTTTATAAGTGATTTACTTTTTCTTTGTAATCAGCTGTAATTTAAAATTTTTCATTGCCAGCTAGAAGAATGGAACCTCAACTGACTCGCCAAGAGTCTTTTGGGAATGCACGATTATCAAAACTGTCCTAGGTACTGCAATAAAGTGGGAGGTCGCATTCAGTAAGCCAGCCGTCGCATCTTGAGCATATTTTACAGTAAACGAAAAGCATAGAGCTAAGTATATCAAGTACGCTGCAAAATGTTTGTTTCCTCCCTTACGAGTTTCTGAAGTCGTTAGCGTCAGGGAAACTTCTTGGTGGTGTTAGCAAATTAGTGCAATGTAAAAATTTTTTGAGAGGTCTGTTCAACTACACTCTGGACAATTTTCGTTTCAGTAAATTAAAACCCGCTTCGTTTTCTATGGCTTCAGATTCACCATTAAGTTAGTCCTTACAGCTAATTTTCCCCCAAAAAAACTCGGATGCAACTTCTTCCCGAAGGATGTCTGTATATTAGACCTGTCATTATAGGTATGTTACAAGCTGAACACAGTACGCAAAAAAATAGGATTATTGAAAGATATGTCAATTTGATTTACATCAGTGACACGAGATGAGCTAGTTCAGTCGACGCGAATTCGCGTACTACGGGTAGGTCCGTAAGTCCTTTACGAGGGGGGGGGGGGGTCTGGCTATATCTTAATTGTTTTGATCGCCTTACTGCTTCTAATTAAATTTTCATTAGTGGTTAGAGAAACATTTCTATGGCACTTTCCACCAAGCAGTAACTTGTCGTCTGTGACACGTTTCTGTACCTTACATGTAACATAGCGAGCTGTCCTCTGCAAAGTCTCCTGCTTTATCCGTCGTCTCTAAACATACGATGAGCCACTAGATTGCAAATAAAACGTATTGTCTTCAAAATAAGTTGATACTGATTTATATCTTTGTAGTTGTTGTGGTTTAGTCCGAATACTAATTTGGTGGAGCTCAACAAGTTACTCTATGCCTGAGTGTTGGAAGGATGGAAAAAGTAAACTGTTTATTACTTCAAACGTAAACACCACAATTGTTAATACATTTGTCCCACTATGGATAAGACGGTCAATGCCTTCATGGAAAAATGTTTACGGTTGCGTACGGAACCGAGATTGTTCCCGGACGTGCCCCTCTTCGTCCGAAGCAAATCAACGGTCACGAATGTCTTTCTTGAGGGCTCAATAACATAGAAATCGCTAGTGGAATGATCGGGACTGTATGGAGGACGTGTAATGGCCCACATGTTGCCAAGGTTGATTCGACTACGCTGTAAAAGTTTCACTGGGAAGTCCTTACATATCCTGCATATAGTCCCGATCTCCCCCCATACAATTTCCATATTTTTGAGCCCTCAAGAAAGTCATTCGTGACCGTCGATTTGCTTCGGACAAAGAGGTGCTTGCTTGGGTACTATCATGGCCTAGGCAACCGCAAACATTTTTCCATGACGGTTTTGACCGTCTTTTCTCACAGTGGGATAATGTATTAACATTTGTGATGATTACGTTTGGAAAAATAAACAGGTTACTTACTTTTTCGATCTGTCTCGTTTTCATTTGACTGCCCCTAATGGATAGCAACAACTATACGTAGATGAAGTGGCTTACATTGGACAGAGTAGTTCGTTGAGCTGCACCAAAATGGTATTCGGACTAGACCACAGATGGCCTTTGCAGTCTGGTCCCTTCAACCCCCACAAACCAACCAAACAACTATATCACAGCAGCAAAAAACAGATATAAATCAGTTTCGGAACTTCCTGTTCGAAACACTGGGGCAGATAGACTGGATGTATTTCCAGGTTAAGTATTTAAAATGCGGCATTGGGTGTATTATGAAGACGACTTTTTTCTAAGGCAATTCGTTTTATGTGTAATCTAGTGGCTCTTCGTATATCTAGGAAAGATACGACGGATGAAAGAAAAGACTTTGTAGAGGACAGCTAGCTATGTTACGTGTAACCTATGAAAACGTGTCACAGACGACGAGTTTTTGCTTGGTGCGAAGTGTCATAGAAATATTTCTGTAACCATGAATGAAAATGGAAATTTATTATTCCTTTTGACGGCATGGTCCTTAGTGACAGTGAGACAAGACAAGCCGTTACGTCGTAGGCGTAGCTCCAAAGAACTTACAGACTTTGGGAACGTAAATGAGGATGTCAGCACCAGAATTTAACCCCGATACACGCGAATTCTTGTCGAATGAACTAGACCTATATCGTGCCACTGATGTAAATTAAATTCACTTATCTTCCAATTACCATATTTCGATGAAGTCCCGACCTCTCCCCAACCGATTACCATATTTTTCAGCCATGAAGAAAGACACTCGTGATGGTTGATTGCTTTTGGACGAAAGGCAAATCTGGGTACAGAGATGGTTCCGTTCACAACCACAAACATTTTCCGTGAAGGCGTTGGCCGTCATGTCTCAGGGTGGCACAAAAGTGCAGTTATGGCGGCTACTTTTGAAATAATGAACAGTTTACTTCCTTTTATCCATTTGTCTCGTTTTTATTTGATTGCCCATTATACATTCATATGAATCTGCTTACCGCAGTCAACGTCTTGGTTTCCCACAACAGCTTTTGTCCCCTATACTTGCCTCCGTTACGAAGCTGACAGATTCTCGGCGCCTCAGAATGTGCCCTCTCAACCGATCCCTTCTTTTAATCCTGTCATAAATTACTTTTCTCCCAAATTTCATTCAGCATTTCTTCATTAGTTGCCGGCCGAAGTGGCCGAGCGGTTCTAGGCGCTACAGTCTGGAACCGCGCTACCGCTACGGTCGCAGGTTCGAATCCTGCCTCGAGCATGGATGTGTGTGATGTCCTTTAGTTAAGTGTAAGTAGTTCCAAGTTCTAGGGGACTGATGACCTCAGCAGTCAAGTCCCATATTGCTCAAAGCCATTCGAACCATTTCATTAGATCTCCGCTCTACCTACCGATCTATTTTTTTTTAATTTATTGGCTTTCGGAACGCGCCCATACAGCCATATGAACAATGTTATACAACGGTTTATTTTGACAATTCAGAGTATATGTTAATTTAAGCAGTAACATGTGCGAAGTTACATAGGCTTAACAAAGGGCAGATTCCGACATAAAACAAGTTTCACATACACAGTATACTGAAACAAGTAAATACACCTAATCTTGAACCTTCTTTTGTAACACCACATTTACGGAACTTATGTTTACGTCTTGTCTCAGCTCCTTATCGCTCACGTTTCACTTCCATACAAGGTTAGACTCCACACAAACACCTTAGTTTTAACAAAACAAACTAGATAATGCCTGTGGTAGCAAAAGTCCGGTACTTTGGTGTTAAATCTGAAAGAAGACACGTTTTATGGGCATTTTAATAGTTCATCGTATGTGTAGAAAAGATACGATGATAAAACGGGGCATTTTGTGCAGGACAGCTAGCTGCGTACTCGTAAGCTGTGAAACGTGCCACAGACGACAAGTTATTGCCTGATAGAAACTGCCATAGAATTATATCAAAAGTGGTAACAACAGTTAATAAAATGTGTTACTCACTGCTCCGTCAATTAAGTGATGATTTCATCACGATGCCGTATTATAGTGTAACACGCCATGTATGTACCACAGTTATTACTGTTTCTTCCCCAGCGCAAAGTCCCAAGCGACTGGAAAAAAGCGCACATGACTCCCGTGTACAAGAAGGGTAAAATAAGGGACCCACATAATTACAGACCAGTATCCCGCACATCGGTCTGCTGCAGATTTCTTAAACATATTCTGAGTTCGAATATAGTATATTTCCCCTGAAACAGAACAGCAACTTTGCATAAATCAGCAAGAGTTTCGAAATTATCGCTCTGCAAATCTCAGATTGCCCTTTTTTCGCATGGCATACGGCGAAGCATCGATGCATTGCAACAGGCAGATTCCATATTCCCAGATTCCTGGAAAGCGTCGTCTGACGCGATTCCCACTCCAGATTGTTAACAAAGATCGGAACGTACATATTAGTTTCCGAGATATGTGAGTGGCTTGAAGGCTTGTTAAGTTCGTTGCCTCAACATTAGAGAGAGAGAATAGTCAGGAGTGCCCCAGGTAAGTGTGATAGGGGCAGCCTTGTTCTATGTACATATAAATCATCAGACGGACAAGGTGGGCAGCAATCTATGGCTCACTGCTGATGATGCTGTGGTGTACGGGACGCGTCGTCGACGAGTGACTGTAGGAGGATACAAGGTGACTTAGACAAAATTTGTAGTTGTCGTATTGAGTGACAGCTTGCTCTTAATGTAGCAAAATGTAAGTCAATGCAGATGAGGAGGAAAAACAATCCTGTAATGTTCGAATGCAGCATTAGTAGTATGATCCTTGACACATTCACACAGACTAAAAACGTAGGCATAACAGAACGTTGCAAAGCGATATGAAATGGAACAATTATGTAAGGATTGTAGGCAAATTTACCAACTTCGGTTTACTGCGAGAATTTTAGGAACGTACAACTCATCTATAAAGGCATAGCGTGTAGACCATTAGTGTGATACATTCTTGACTACTGCTTGGGTCTCGGATCCCCACCAGGTCTGATTTAAGGAAGACATCGAAGCAGTTCAAAGGCGTGCTGCTAGATTTCTTACCGGTAGGTCCGATCAGCATGCAAGCATTACAGAGATACCTCGTGGTCTAAAAGGAGAATTCCTGGAGGGAAGAGCATGTCCTTTCAGCGAATGGTAGAAATTTATTGAGAACCGGTATTTGAGACTGACTGCAGAACGAGTCTCCTGTCGCCAACGTACGTTTCACTTACGGACCACGAAGATAAGACAACAGAAATTAGGGCTCGTACGGAGGCATACAGACGGGCTTTTTTTCCTCGCTCCATTTGCAACTGGAACAGGAAAGGAAATGGCTGGTATTGATACAAAGTACCCTGCGCCATGTATCTTACGGTGGCTTGCGGATTCTGTATGTATATGTAGATGTAGATTACTATTATTGTTATTGTTGATTATTACTTTCCATAGGAACATTACGTATTCGTTATAGCCAGTGTTTGGTGGGAAATTGAGGGAAAAAGAAGCAGACGAGCCTCGAGTGAAACACGAGCACGCTTCTACTCTGCCCTAACGCCGCTGCTAGATGGCTAGTGCTCACGTATGGTTTACAGCAAACACGTGAAACACGGAACCTCGGTTTCTCGAAAACGCTTGAGAAGCGCGTGACACTTGAGCAGCATTTGCTGCACTTGAGAATGTACTACAGTCGTTCAAAAGATGAGTGAAATCACTAACCGCACGCGTGTAAACTTACATTAAAGGAAAGGAATTTCCGGTATGAGTCCGCGATAATCATGAATATTTTAGGAACAAAACCGCCTAGATCGCAAAATAAATTTTATTTCTTTATTACGACGTTTCGGCATCTGCCATCATTAGATACCAAGAAGTTTTGACTTGCAAAGCAAGGCAAGGTATAGATTTTAATATTTACACTGACCGTTGTTTCGCAAGTTCAAACTATTCGATTTCTGATGATGGCAGCTCGACCGCTGCACCCCAGTCTTTTCCATTTCCAACGCACAGTCAATGTACTACCTGGACTGCTCTTAGCGCTTTGGAACTCAGAAGCAATTCCTTCCGCTTGGTTCATGCGGTCTGCAGTGCTTGACGGTCCCTCTTCCCCATTAAATGAAGTCTACTTGGTCTTAGTTTGGCAATGAATGGTCCTTCGCCTTTCTACTTCACAATCGTATCACCAACAGTCCACTTGGCCAGCTTTATGAATGGTTAAAATGTTCCTTATACAGGGTGTTACAAAACGATACTGTCAAACTTTCAGGAAACATTCCTCCCACACAAAGAAAGAAAATATGTTATGTGAACATGTGTCCGGAAACGCTTACTTTCCATGTTAGGGCTCATTTTATTACTTCTCTTCAAATCACATTAATCATGGAATGGAAACACACAGCAACAGAACGTACCAGCGTGATTTCAAACACTTTGTTACAGGAAATGTTCAAAATGTCCTCCGTTAGCGAGCATAGATGCATCGACCCTCCGTCGCATGGAA
Source organism: Schistocerca nitens (assembly GCF_023898315.1). Lineage (NCBI taxonomy): Eukaryota > Metazoa > Arthropoda > Insecta > Orthoptera > Acrididae > Schistocerca > Schistocerca nitens. Next base: position 511,605,894 of record NC_064615.1, read on the forward strand.
TCCCTGATGCGCTGATGCAGCCCTGGAGAATGGCGTATTGGATCACAGCCGTCCACAATACGAGCACGAAGAGTCTCTACATTTGGTACCGTGGTTGCGTAGACAAGAGCTTTCAAATGCCCCCATAAATGAAAGTCAAGAGGGTTGAGGTCAGGAGAGCGTGGAGGCCATGGAATTGGTCCGCCTCTACCTATCCATCGGTCACCGAATCTGTTGTTGAGAAGCGCACGAACACTTCGACTGAAATGTGCAGGAGCTCCATCGTGCATGAACCACATGTTGTTTCGTACTTGTAAAGGCACATGTTCTAGCAGCACAGGTAGAGTATCCTGTATGAAATCATGGCGGTGAATCGGGGAAGTACAGTACGTATTGATGGAACTAAAATGAGCTCTAACAAAATGGTTCAAATGGCTCTGAGCACTATGGGACTCAACTGCTGAGGTCATTAGTCCCCTAGAACTTAGAAATAGTTAAACCTAACTAACCTAAGGACATCACAAACATCCATGCCCGAGGCAGGATTCGAACCTGCGACCGTAGCGGTCTTGCGGTTCCAGACTGCAGCGCCTTTAACCGCACGGCCACTTCGGCCGGCTGAGCTCTAACATGGAAATTAAGCGTTTCCGGACACATGTCCAAATAACATCTTTTCTTTATTTGTGTGTGAGGAATGTTTCCTGAACGTTTGGCCGTACCTGTTTGTAACACCCTGTATACTAGTTACTCTTGTGACTAGTCCACGTTCGAAGCCACTGAACACTTCAGAGCGGCCCAATCTGTTGTTATTGCTTCTCTACTGACAACACAAAACCTCCCGCCTCCTCTTCTACAAGCAGGTCTCGCCTTTCGTGACATGTGGTAGTAAGTTTCGCATTACGATGGGATGTTCGGATACTTTTGATCAGATAATGTAAGTGCACTTTCTACCTAGACACAAACTCGTGTAGGCAGAGAATTTCACTTTGTTCTGGCATGTTAATTCTTATCACAAATATAACGAAACAATAGTGACAGGAACAGAGGAGAAAACTGAAGGTTGGGTGAGAAATGTTGCTGTTGATGTTGTGGTCATCAGTTCAGAGACTGGTTTGATGCAGCTCTCCATGCTACTCTATCCTGTGCAAGCTTCTTCATCTCTGAGTAACTACTGCAACCTACATATTTCTGAATCTGCTTAGTGAATTCATCTCTACGATTTTTATCCTACACGCTTCCCTCCAATACCAAATTAGTGAACCCTTGATGCCTCAGAACGTGTCCTACTAACCGATCCCTGCTTCCAGACAAGTTGTGCCACAAATTCCTCTTCTCCCCAATTCTGTTCAGTACCTCCTCAGTAGTTACATGATCAACCCATCGAATCTTCAGCATTCTTCTGTAGCACCACATTCCGAAAGCTTCTATTCTCTTCGTGTCTAAACTTATTTATCGTCCACGTTTCACTTCCATACATGGCTACACTCCATACAAATACTCGTACTTTCAGAAAAGACTTCCAGACACTTAAATCTATACTCCCTGTTAACAAATTTCTCTTCTTCAGAATCGCTTTCCTTGTCTTTGCCAGTCTACGTTTTATATCCTCTCTACTTCGACCATCATAAGTTATTTTCCTCTCGAAACAGCAAAACTCATCTACTACTTTAATTTTCTCATTTCCTAATGTAATTCCCTCAGAATAACCTGATTTAATTCGACTACATTCAATTATCCTCGTTTTGCTTTTGTTGATGTTCATCTTATATGCTCCTCTCAAGACACTGTCCATTCCGTTCAACTGCTCTCCCAGGTCTTTTGCTGTCTCTGACAGAATTATAACGTCATCGGCAAACCTCAAAGTTTTTATTTCTTCTCCATGGATTTTAATTCCTACTCTAAAGTTTTCTTTTGTTTCCTTTAGTGCATCCTCAACGAATAACATCGAGGATACGCTAAAACCCTCTCTCACTCCCTTCCCAACGACTGCTACCCTTTCATGCCCCCTGACTCGTATAACAGCCATCTGGTTTCTGTACAAATTGTAAATAGCCTTTCTCCCTGCATTTCACCCCTGCCACCTTCAGAATTCAAAAGAGAGTATTTCAGTCAGCATTGTCAAAACATTTCTCAAAGTCTGTAGGTGCTAAGAACGTAGGTTTGCCTTTTCTTTACTTATCTTCTAAGATAAGTCGTAGGTCAGTATTGCCTCGCTTGTTCCAAAATTTCTGCTGATCCAAACTGATCTTCCCCGAGGTCGGCTTATACCAGTTTTTCCATTATATGTAAAGAATTCGCGTTAGTATTTTGCAGCCGTGACTTATTAAACTGATAGCTAGGTAATTTTCACACCTGTCAACACCTGCTTTCTTTGGGATTGGGATTATTATAATATTCTTGAAGTCTGAGGGTATTTCGCCTGTCTCTTACATCGTGCTCACCGGGTGGTAGAGTTTTATCATGACCTGCTCTTCCAAGACTATCAGTAGTTCCAGTGGAATGTTGTCTACTACCGGGGCCTTGTTTCGAGTTAGAATTTTCAGTACTGTGTCAAACCCTTCACGCAGTATCATATCTCCCATTTCATCTTCATTTACATCCTCTTCCATTTCCATAATATTGTCCTCAACTACATCTATATACTCATTCCGCCTTTCTGCTTTCCCTTCTTTGCTTAGAACTGGTTTTCCAACTGAGCTTTTGATATTCAGACAGGTGGTCCTCTTTTCTCCAAAGGTCTCTCTACTTTTCCTGTAGGCAGTCTTATCTTACCCCTAGTGCTATATGCCTCTACATCCTTATATTTGTCCTCTAGCCATCCCTGCTTCGCCGTTTTGCACTTCCTGTCGATCTCATTTTTGAGAGGTTTGTATTCCTTTTCAGCTGTTTCATTTACTGAATTTTTATATTTTCTCCTTTCAGCAATTAAATTCAGTATCGCTTCCGTTACTTTGTTCTACTAGCTCTCGTCTTTTTACCTGATTGATTCTCTGCTGCCTTCGCTATTTCATCTAAAAACTACCCATTCTTCTTCTACTGTATTCCTTTCCCCTGTTCATGGCAATCGTTCCCTAATGCTCTCTGTGAAAGTCTCTAGATACACTGCAGAACTATCGAGAATATTTTGTAATGCGCCACCAGGAAAAAAGAGATTGAGGAAGTGTAGAAATAATCAGGTAACAGTGTTATAGGAGTGAAAATACTGATCATTGTATGTGAAATCACTTCTTTAGCGAAATTCCCAGAGGCGTTTCCATAAAAGGTTGACGAAAAATTACTGTGTTACTATAACTTTAGAAGAGATCGAAGTTGATTGATTTAGCCGAAGAACGATTTAGGGATGACCTTAAAAACAAGTCCAAGGAAATTATGACACTATTTAGCATTTCGGATTGTGGTGTCAGTAGCAGACCCGTACAAAGGTGATACTCCTCTTCACGTGGCAGAACATCCAAGGCTGCAGCCCCCCCCCCCCCCCCCCCCAATCCCTCCAACGACCTATGTAACTACCGTTATTTAATTTTTTTCGTTTTTTAACATTATAGTAAGTAAGCAGGTTTTAAAAAATAAAGCATTGGATACATAATTGCATGAAAGCTTACTAGAACGTGGCAGTTACGTTCTCCACTTAAAATGAAACTCTCTTTTCTTGTCTAAAGAAGTGTCTTATTTTATTTCTTCCTTCACCAGTGCCAAAGGATCTGGACTTAAAAGCAGAAGCACACAATGAGAAACATACCTACATCAGAAACTGAATACGAATAGTACAGGCAATACAATTTTCACCAGCCAGAACGCTGTGGACACAAAGTATCGCACCATCCTACTATTACTTAGCGTAAGAGTAAACTGGCTCCAACGGGCCATAGAATGAAAAAGAAAACAGCACCGCAGGTGGCGTTAACGTATATCATATGCCACTGTCGTGAAAGAAATACATGTGTTCACGCATTTGCAAGAAATGCATTTGTATATTTTACAGCTGTATATAAGAACACTCGAGTATATGCCATACGTTTAATGTTTATTTCACGCCATCTAGTGTATGTTAGCTTCATCACGCGAAGCTGTTTTACTAATCGTTCTCTGGCCGTATATCAGCTAGTTGGCACTTATGCTTGACAAGAGTAAGCTGGACGCAATACATTATGTCAACGGCTTTCTGGTTGGTGCAAATTCTGCTGCCTGTATAATTTATTTTCAGTTTGCGATGTATAAGGGGCAGTCAGAGGGCTGTGCAGGCCCAACGCTTATGTTTCGGTTTCATATTCCACATATCTCGACAACACAGATAACAAACAAAACAAATTTTCAGTATTATCTAATTATCTTTGGCGCATTTTTATCTGGTACAAACTCTTCGTATAGAGACAGGCGCAAACAGTTCACAGATTTTCGCCCTCAGGTTGCCAAATAATCGTGATTTATTTAGTTTCATAATCGAACAAGGTCCGCCAATCAAAATATTGTAGCACTTTTGCAACCTTGTTATGGAGACGTCGAAATTCTACCTGAAGAAAGACGTCCTGGACAGCTTTAACGCAAAAGGATTTGTCATCGAAATGGAAATTACCTTACAGGTTAATCAGTTTCATCTGCACATGCACGGCGGCACTTTCAACTAAAATGGCAGACGGTCCTGAAAACAACACGAAAACAGTTATAAGACTGCCAGTGTCCTGAAAACATTTAGGGAACTATCCTTATAATTATTTCAAGGCCTCTACGAGTAACTCATCAGATCTCTCGTTTTCTTTAACGGCAGTAAGATTAGGGAACTGGACCGTGTTTGTCAGAATGTGTCCCATCTGTAACTCGAGTTTCTTCTTAAATGCATCCCCATCAAGTCAGAAAGAAGTTGTTTCTCACGTTGCAGTGTCATGTTGTGGGCTGTGTACAGCCAAGTCCACTTAAAATACAAGATCTACGATCCATTCTGGATGTTCTAGGTTTCGCTCCTGCACTCTTTTTTTCTTTCATAAATTCAACACTAGCGAGTTTTAAATCGAAAATCGTTCCTGGCATGCCCCTTGACTTAACCAACGTACTCTGAAGTAACATATAAAGTCTCCACACTCTTCGTTCAGTTTCGTCGAAAACCGTTGCAACTGACATTGGAATAACGTATGCGACTTCAGAAATTTTGCTGTTGACACCACCAATTTCTTCACACGCTGCGTACCAGCAAATTTAACGCTAAGTGCTTCTTGATGTACAGGAAAATGAGTGCTATCTGTCGATCGCTGAAATTTTTCACTCTTTCATTGTCAACTAAATCTTTAAATTTTTTCTGCACGTTATTGTAGTATCGTTTCACAGAAAATTTGCCGTACCTGTCGCCTATGTGACTGCATAATTATCGAGAATTCTCATCTCTCTCTTCTGTTCCTCCCAATCATTTTTAACTGGCACTCCAATGTTTAAACTGAGATTTAGGGGACAAAGCTTTTGAAATTATTCATTTAAGTTATGTAACATTTATTTTGTAATAATTTCAGTGTTGTTTAAATACTCCATGTTCATTTTATTACACCAAATAAAGCCTGCAGTATTTTACTTTTTATCACACAAAATCAAATATTTTTGTAGGTGTTTTAAACGGTACATATAAAGAGACTGACAAATTGTTAGAGAACCGAAGTTTACATTGTGAAAATTTAGTTTATCTCTGTGGGAGATGAATTTTCACTTAAAACTAAATTACAGTATTTGAACTTGAAAATAGAAACTGTCCCACTTAGAACAAAAAGAAAGTCTGCAAAACTGACGTTCACTGCTGCGATCTACATTTTCCTTTACTACCACTGAGAATAAATTTGATGTTAACTAACATTTTAAGTGTTTTAATGGAGAAATAAGAAGGTACCCAAAACCATTGTCCTGAATTTCTTCTTCTGAATTATACTCTCGTTCGTCAGCAGGCTTGTGATCAGTAGCTATTACAAAATTGTCGTCTTTTACGTCTACTTCTTGACGTATACCACTGACTTGTTCCTCTGTTCGCTGATTACTAACTTCATCAAACTTAGGATCGTTAAAATTGACACATTCCTGCGAACACGTTTTGTCCAATACGAAGAAAACAGATACTTTGCGCTCGCAAAATGCCGTGGCTGTTAGATGCGCAGTCGGCTGGAGAAGCGTGGGCAGAGCGGCAGCAGTGGAGGGTCGGTCAGAGCGCTGCAGGGAAAACTCCGAGCGCTGGAGCGTAAGTGCCGTCTCAACTGAAACCTACCGTTCCATTTTTTTGAAAAAACGAGGGTAGTTTGAAATGTTCTCGGGAAGGAATAGAAAAAAAAGTACTTAAATCAGTGAAACTTTTTACTATTTTTCAGTGTAGGCTCCTTGTAGATTAATGTATTTGGTCCAACGATGTTCCAGTGCCTTGATCCAAAAAAAAGGTTCAAATGGCTCTGAGCACTATGGGACTTAACATCTGAGGTCATCAGTCCCCTAGAACTTAGAACTACTTACACCTAACTAACCTAAGGACATCACAAACATCCATGCCCGAGGCAGGATTCGAACCTGCGACCGTAGCAGTCGCGCGGTTCCGGACTACAGCGCCTAGAACCGCATGGCCACCGAGGCCGGCTGCCTTGATCCCATCTCAAAAATGAGTTTCCTCCAGGCATGCAAAGCAGTTGTCAATTCCAGCTATCAGTTCTTCGTTTGAAGTGAATCTTCGTCCACCAATAAAAATTTTCAGCTTTGGGAAGGGATGGAAGTCTGACGGAGCCATATTAGGTGAATAAGGCGGGTGTGCAACAATTCATATCTTAGTTCGTGTAATTTCGCCATAGCGACGGCACATGCATGCGGGCGCGCATTGTCATGTGGCGGCACCCATCTTGCAGATAATTTTTTCATTTATAATTCTTCAGATGACATCTGACAAGCGTGAGCAATTTCACGCACTTTCAATGACCATTTTGTGCATTTTTGAAATGTTTCCTGAAGTAGTGACACATCATGGCCGACCACGGCGCGGATCATCATCTAAGCTCTCCCGACCAAATTTAAATTCATTTGTCCACTTGGCAACAGTTGAATACGAAGGAGCAGAGTCCCCCAGTGCATTCTGGAAATCGGCATGAATGTCCATTTCTTTCATACCTTTCTTTACGAAGTACTTAATCACTGAAACTTTCTGGCAGATTATCTCATTCTACTTAATCACTGCTCGAATCTCGATTTTTTTCCATCTTCGCAAATCACTACGCGGGAACAGCAACAGAGCAACGTCACCGCCACAGCTCTCTTCCAAGAGCACTAACTGTTGACTGTGGCGCGTGTTTACAGGCAACGGTCCAATGAATATCATGTGAACAACTCGCTGCACTAGCGCTGACCTCTCATGGTGATTTCGAGAACTTTTCAAACCACCCTCGTATTAAGCGGGGCTCTTCCAAGCCCACACTTGCATGGTGACCATTCAAATTGATCTACTGTCACTTCTTCTTTCGTTCGTATGTAGGGATAATTCTACAGTAAATGCAGCGACTGATTTTCGCCTGGCTCGTTAACCATTTGTAACTTTCACAGAAGTGTCCTGAGTGGCGCATTTTGAGTAAAACCTACACATTTCTCTTGTTGCCATGTAAAAATTTTCTTCTTTTGCCAAAATACAACGGTGTTTACACAGTCTCTCCTCACTAACATGTGAAGACACAATTGCAGGAGAATTCTGAAATAGTGGTTTATTAATTTTATTGAGGAACGGAGGAAAAGTAAAGTCAGTAGCTTATGAAAAGGCATGGACTCTGTACAAAAGAAGTGCAATATCTTCACATATGTTGTTCCAAAATCCATAGCATTTCTCGTTTCACCAACTATCAGTGTCCCTTCAAAATTACATTCTGTCGCCGAAAAAGTCTGTAGTTACAGGAATAAGACGGTAGATAAGGAAGTTTTACATGGTAACGATATGGTGAAATACTCTCCTCTTTGCGTGCTATCATTTTCCAAAATCTAATTTCGATATCTGAACCGTTTATGGTATATGAGCAATGTTGTGGATATTTCGCTCTGGTCTTTCCGTTGGCGCGGTGCGATCACAAATAAGTCTGTTACATCAGATCGGTTTTCTCGAGATTCTAAAGAAAAATTCAATAAGTTAGCTAAACTGCATACACAACAACATATTATGTTATATAAAGGCAAAATCATAGCGACCTCTACTTTCTATTGCACACTTTTCCGAATATCGCGCGAAGTCTTACTTTCACGTAAATATCACAATAACTATGACCGTTAATGAAATGATAGGAACATAATCATGAACAATACATATAAAGCTATAAGTAAAGCAAAAGTGAAATTTTTTAACAGAATAAAATCGTTTGAGAAAGATTGCAGGGTGCACGCCTTGGTTCTGTCATCGCTGACCGGCCTAAAGGTGGGAAATACTTATCGGCCTCCCCTTCCGAACAAGCAAATGAACTCGCCCAGCACATTGGACGAAAACTGCTCACTTCGCACCAGCTATCGTATCCTGGGAGAGCTATAGCTCACGAGCGGCGTTCTAGAGACCCCAACAAGTTTTTATGTATAATTTGTATACAAATATAATCTCTTCTATTCTGATTACAGTAGAATGATTAGCAGATATAGAGTCACTGACAGCCACCTCATACAGAAAGAGGTTTGCATTGGATACTTCATGTCTTACTTACCTTACGGCCTTTCCCACTCCATTCCATAAACCTACGACATGCACTGTAATCTCATTTTCTTCCTTTTTTAGTTTATGTAGCTGTCTGCGTGCTGTCCGCAGGAAACAAACGCGTTACGAAAACGTGGAGCCTGCGAATGAACGCCTAATTTTGACTGGAAGACCATCAAAACTTTTCTCGTCATCCAGGAGGGACTGAGTAGGTGGGGCTGAGCCACTGAGGAGGCAACACGTTCTGTTTATGAGGCCAGTGAGTAATTCGACCAGAAAAATTAGGCAGGTGGAATTGGACAGCTCGGGGAAGAAACAGGATTCCTCTCTCATTTCCGTGCGGGTTTACTTCGTTTCTCTCGGATGACACCCTATTACCACGTTGAAAAACTCTGTAGACTCATAAACCAAAGGCCTAATTGGGAACAAACCACTACTTTAACATTCAGATAAACCTCCTCCTTCCTCTAAGCCCACAGGAAATTCAGAATATATTTCTACCCGAGTGAAACTTTTTCTTCTAGAAGACTTTTAGTCAAAAGTGACTAGAGAAATGACAACGTCCCACTACTACAGCCAGCCATAATGATATGTCTCCAAATTTCGCTTGTCTGACGACGTTAGTACCTTACACTTTGAAATAACTTGAATGCTTCCAGACAAGCAACGTGACTTTGAGTTGTCTATCCAGTTTCTTAGCATAAAATCCGCTCACTTACTCGCCTCATACATCAAATATTTGTAAATAATTGAATGCAACGGCTGTTTGTCTACCATAATGGTTGTAGCTGAACACATTTATTCTTTCTCTGCCCGTTTTGTTTTGATTTGATTGTGCCTTACAGCTACTGTTGCGTTGTGCTGTCAGTTACGTCACTTACTGTTGCGACACGAATAATAAAATACATTTCAGTTCTATTGCGGGAACTACCTAGAATTCAGAGAAGGAATTTTCATGAGTTGCTTAAGCATATGTGACATATAGTGTCAGTTTTACTGCCATAAACGCGTGGTACAACGTACAATGTAATGTATGTAGTGGGTGGACTATGAGATAAATATTTTGACACATTCGTTTCGCAAGCTGTAATTCCACAACGTAGTGTCACATGTTAATACTAGTATTTAGAAAGTTGTAATTATCATTAGTTCGTGTAATTTGTATCACGTTCTTACGAAATGGTGATAACAGTAATTTCCTTTTAAAAATAACTTAGTTTCATGACTGAAACACAACTGAACTCTGATGACGTTTTTACTCCTCACAAAATTTCATTTTACCCTTCAGGGAGCCGGCCGCGGTGGTCTCGCGGTTAAGGCGCTCAGTCCGGAACCGCGCGAGTGCTACGGTCGCAGGTTCGCATCCTGCCTTGGGCATGGATGTGTGTGATGTCCTTAGGTTAGTTAGGTTTAAGTAGTTCTAAGTTCTAGGGGACTGATGACCACAGATGTTAAGTCCCATAGTGCTCAGAACCAATTGACCAATTACCCTTCAGGGGGTGATAACCCACATATTGGGAATCATTGCGCTGCACAGAGCTCAGACCTGGGTACGCTCTAGTATGGATTGTTGAGTAGAGCAACAATGGGCATGAACAAGACAGACACAACAATACAAAAACAGAAGGCGAAGACCTGTGACTTCTATCCAGATCACGTTTCTTACGTGATCTGGGCTTCTATCCACCTGTGGCTACCAATTCCTCGCAATTTACCTTTGATCCAGTCTCAAGCGGCATTTAAGAAGAAGCACGAGCGACGTTTCTCACAATCCAACAGTGCAAGATATTCTCACATATACACTCTCTCCTTATTTTTCTTTTCTTCGTCTTCCCTTACGTCAGACTGCTTCTCTCATTTCATTTAACACTTTTCTTCTTGCCCTCGCAGCTCTATTTCTGTATTGTTTTGTCTGTCTTGTCATCCGTTGAATGGGAAAAATCAGTATCAAGCCTTTTTGCGGTTTTCGGAAGAGGTAGATCACGTGCCCGAGCTTGATTTCATCCTTTTCCTTCTTTCTCTCTCTCACTCATCGTCAACAACACTCCTAACACGGCGTTGGAAATACGGCAATAGTAGAAATAAAACAAGACGATTTTACAAAATGTAAATTTTACAATATTTTGGCAGGTCAAGTAACTTGTATTTAATGCTGTACTTCGCTTCCGAGAGACACAGGTAAATAACACTAGTTTTAAACATAATCACCCAGTCTCTCTAAACAACAGTTTGAGAACTTTCTACTAATCGTTTAGTTTCTCGTCGACAGAAATCTGCTCCTTAGTCGCAGAGCCATTCCAGAAGCGCTGTGTGAACGAACGCCCTCATCGATGAAAAATTTCTTTCCCCAAGGCGTTCTTTCAGCTTGCCGGAAAGACGGAAGTCGAACTGTGCATTATCTGGACTTCCTGATCAACATCACTCACGACTGTGCGGTATTCGTCAAATTGTTGGCATATTTTCACTACGGCTGAAGGTCTCATTACATTTGCTCCGTATATAGCCAGAATTTCAAGGTGAATCTGTGTGTAATTTAGACTGTAATGTTACGTGAGCCTCACTGCCCCCTTTTTTTAAACTAATTTGTGTCTGATTTTATTCTGTGAAGCTCCGTAATGTATGTAAATACCGTAAATGTAAATTTGATTCAAAAAATACTTGAAGTGCAGTGAAGCGCAGCTGGAGAGCAACAAACTCTTTAGCGCGCAATCCCCGCAACGATAGTAGTTGTAAATTTGTGCGAGTGGACTCTAAAAAGAAAAAGACAATTGATTTAGATATAAAAAAGAGAACAGTTAATCTGTATCTTGTGGAAAGAGTACGTGTTTTGTGGAAAGAGTACGTGTTGCTAAGCCGTCGCTCAGAACGTATTGTTATATTTAATGAAAATTGATATTTTGCCGCCTGGGATTAGCCAAGCGGTCTAGGGCGCTGCAGTCATGGACTGTGAGGCTAGTCCCGGCGGAGGTTCGAGTCCTCCCTCGGGCATGGGTGTGTGTGTTTGCCCTTAGGATAATTTAGGTTAAGTAGAGTGTAAGCTTAGGGACTGATGACCTTAGCAGTTAAGTCCCATAAGATTTCACACACATTTGAACATTTTTGATATTTTAGTGATAAAACCGAGTATTGTATGTGTACGAGTTACCAAACATTTATGTATACAAATTTTCTGGAAGTGAAGAATAGAAATATCTTGTTTTTGGAAAAGGAGGTGAACTTCATTGTCGTCGCCGTCTATCAATCGACAGAATTATGATGCTGAACTCCACTGACCAATTTTGATGTAGCAGGACGTGTAGTTTGAAGAAAGTTTGTGCGCTAAGCAATCTCCTTTTCTCACGAAAAGAAGATTGCTGTTTGATCTAATTTACTTACAACAACGGTCCCTTAGGTATGAAAAGGTACGAAAACTTGGGCTCAAAGCTATCCGCAATACGACCAAGTAACTAAGAGAGTCGTATTTTAAACCTTAAAGAACAATAACTTCCTCCAAATTGTAATATGTCCCCAACTGGTGCAGAAGCTGATCATTCAAGGAGGCAAAAACCAAAATTCAGGTACTAGTTAACGACTTAAAGTAAAAATCTCAATCAAAAATCAATCTCTCTCTCTCTCTCTCTCTCTCTCTCTCTCTCTCTCTCTCCAAACACATATATAAATATCCATATTGTAAAAAAAAAAAGTCATTTTATGAGACATTTTCCTCACAAGAATCTAACTGTCCCGCGTACTTCAGTTTTGGATACTTCTCCGGTTGTCGCGCCGTTTCGCTGGCACAATGTGGTGCATCCGTGTGTGGAATTTTGGAATTTATCCCAGAAAACTGTTGGGAAATTTTGGAAATTTGTAGTAAGTTCCTGCTGAGGTCATCGGTCCCTAGGGTTACACACTACTTAAACTAACTTACACTAAGGACAACACACACACCCGTGCCCGAGGGAGGACTCGAACCTCAGACGGGGGCAGCCGCGCGAACAGTGGCAAGGCGCCCTACACCGCACGGCTACACCGAGCGGCAGCTGTCGTGAGGTCCTATGAGTAGGAGCATTACGCCGTCAGTTGTCCTATTCTTGTGAGCAAAATGTTTTTTGGTCTGCCTTGATAACTCGAATGGGGAATCGAGCTGGAAGTTTTCATATTCCCTATCGCTCCAGCTCATAGTTTTTATCAGTCAGTAAAGTGGACAGTCCGCTGCAGTATATTGTTATAACTTATTACTTGTTACAGTTAGGGTTAAGGTTTAATCCAGGCGAGTGCCTGTTTCAGACGTCAAGTGCCATCTTCGGACATTTTGAGCTTAGTTATAGCTTTATACGTCAGCTTTTATACCGTGTATCGCTGTCTGAGGATTAAGACTCGCCGACAAAGTTGATGTATCAAAATGCAACCAATCTGAAAACATATGAAGACAGCCCTTAATCAACTACATAAAATCGCAGATGTGACTTGAAAATTATAGTTTTCCAACAGTTGCTGCTTCTCTCTATAAACATTCTGTCGAGTTTGTGGTATGGACAGTATAATCGAAATACGAATAAAATATTCTGGTAGTGATTCCAATATTCTAATGTTATTGTAAAGTATATTTCAAGAATTTTACATCAGTGATTATACACATATGCTCTAAAACAATAAAAGGACCGACGCACCACGAATAAATTAACCGGATGGGACGGAAATGGGAAATTGTGATGTACATGCATAGACGATACAACGATTGCAATTTCAGAAAAACTGGATGATTTATTCAAGACAAACAGCTTCAAAAATTGACCAAGTCAGGAATGCGTTGGTCCACCTCTGTTCCATATACAAGCAGTTATTCGACTTGGCAGTGACTGATAGAGTTGTTGAAAGTCTGCCTGAGAGATATGGTGCCGAACTCTATGCAACTGGTCCATTAGGTCGTCAAAAACCCGAACTGGTTGGAAGATCCTGCCTGTAATACTCCAAACGTTCTGGGAAGAATTCCGAGGACCTTGTTGGCTAAGGCAGTGTCTGGCAAGCACGAAGACAAGGAATAGAAACTTTCGCCGTGTGGGTGTGGATATTATCTTGCTGAAAGATAATCTCAGGATGGCTTGTCATGATGGGCAGCAAAAGTGGGTGTAGAATATCGTCTAGGCGGCACTGTGCTGTAAGGGTGCCGCGAATGTCAACCAAAGGAGTCCATTACTGATTGTCCGGTTGCTTAGCGGGCGACAGTCTGGTTGGTGTCCCACCACTGTGTGAGGTGTATGCAGACACGACTTCCCTGGTCATCGGGGATCAGTTCGAAACGAGACTCAACACTGACAATTCTACTCCAGTCAATAAGATTTCAGGCCGAAGACGTGCCTAGAGACGTCTCGGACAACGCTGCGAAACCAGTATGTCTGTCACTTGTCATACCGTCCACAACTAGGAGTGATGATCTGGGGTGCCGTTTTTTCCCCCACAGCGGAGCGCCTTTGGTTGTCATCCGCGCACCCTTACAGCACAGCGGTACGTCGACGATATTCTGCGCCCCGTTTTGTTGCCCTTCAAGGGAAGCCATCGTGGACTTACATTTCACCGAGATAAGTCCTACCTGCACACGGCGAAAGTTTCTGCTGCTTGTCCCCGTGCTTGTCAAACCCCAACCTGGACAGCGAGGTCACCAGATCTCTCCCAACTGAGAACGACTGGAGCATTATGAGCAGGGCCCTCCATCCATCTCGGAATTATGAGGACCTAAAGCGCCAACTGGACAGGATTAGGCACGGCATCCCGCAGGAGGGCATCCAAAACCTATCAATCAATGCCAAGCCAAATAACCTCTTGCATAAGGGCCAAAGACAGGCCAAGGCGTTATTGACTTGGTCAACTTGTGTAGCTGTTTCTCTTGAATAACCATCTAATTTTTCTGAAATATCACAACTACTGATTTCAGTGCCATTGGGATACTTCCTTCATAGTGCTTGGTTTTTCTCCCCACCTCTGACATTAGCACAGAGGGGCTGAATTTCAACTTTTGCTTTCTCTTCTTTGATGCGATTTATTATATCTCGCTATAATCTGAGGCAACAGTTGTGTCTTACATTTATGAGAACATTTTTATTTTTTTATTTCTATTTTTTATTCATTTATTTATTTATTTATTTTGCTTTAGCATAAACTGTTGAGTGCAACGGCCTTGCCGCAGTGGATAGACCGGTTCCCGTAAGATCACCGAAGTTAAGCGCTGTCGGGTGTGGTCGGCAGTTGGATGGGTGCCCATCCAGGCCGCCATGCGCTGTTACCATTTTGGAGTGCACTCAGCCTCGTGATGCCAATTGAGGAGCAACTCGACCGATTAGTAGCGGCTTCTGTCAAGAATACCATCACAACGACCGGGAGAGCGGTGTGCTGACCCCACACCCCTCCTATCCGCACCCTCACTGAGGATGACACGGCGGTCGGATGGTCCCGGTAGGCCTCTCGTGGGCTGAAGACGGAGTGCTTTTTTTAATAAAATGTTGAGTAGCATTATTATGAGGACTTGCTAGAACCCTTAAAAACTGCCGAGCAGCAGCTGGGCATATGGGGAGTTGGTACATTCGGTACCGACAGGTCTCTACAGTTGCCTGTGCCTACAGAGCTCTCTACAGCTGCTGAACAAAAGCTTAGCGGAGGAGCCACAGAGGCAACACAGCTGAACTGGTTTCGTCAGTCTTCGGCTGTGTTATTAATGGGACACAGGGGGAGCTTCGTTTTAGAATCTCTGTTTACCTGTATTTCACCAACGGTCGTGCGTGAAATTTTCACTGTTCTGCCCATCCAGTCACTGTCTTCAGCTGTCCAAAAGACAAAATTTCATAAACTGTGTCTTTTTCTTCATTACCAGTTTGCATTACTTTCTTTTCCATATGTTGATTTTATATTCTTTTTGCCTTATCATAATTGATTTTGAGACGTGATTGAAAATATGAACTACTGCGTTCTTCCATTACATATAGAAATAGGCGAAGAAATCGACTAGTGTACGATTACACTATTGTGTAATGACTCTCTTACTTGAGATTTACTGTAACTCACAGCACACAATGTAGTTTTCCAGACTGTCTCGTCTAGATTATATTTCTCGTAAATTCTTAATTCGTTAAAAATAAAATGTACAATATTTGCAATTATAAAGATATATCAATATAACACAAGTTATTTCTCATATTTAAAAATTTGAAATTCGTCACTGGACAGTCGACATATTGAAGTATACCAGTGATCAACAATATTCTTTCTATTCTTTGTTATTTAATCACAGATTATGAATTTATGTTTCGTTAACAAATTCAAACGTTATGTATGATGTTGCAGTTTTACACGCATCTCGTTGTTCATGATGTCATATCTCCTATACTGTAGTAGATATGTCGCTCTCACTCCCAGAGCGATTGTTGCCCAACAGTAAGGGATATGTTTACCAATTGTGGTTGAAATCGGTCCAGTGGTTTAGGAGGAGATGTGGAACATACACACATACGTTTATCCATTTTTATAATACGTATGGACTGTGGAAAGTAATGGTCCCATAACACTCCCTTGGTATTCGGCCGAAGTTACGTTTACGCCTGAGAATTTCTCTCCTTTGAGACTGGCATGCTCTGTCCTCTTTGCTAAAACTCTTCGGGCCTATCATACAGCTGGTCTGATATTCCCAAAGTTCATGTTTAGTTCATTAGGCGGCAGTGCAGAACCGTATCGAACGCCCTCCGAAAGTCAGGGAACACGGTATCCGCCTGGGCGCCTGTACGTGCTGCTTTCTGGATCTTGTGGACGAAAACAGCAAGCAGGGTTTCACACGACGGTTGTTCTCGGAACCCATGTTGATTTCTACGTTGGAGATTTTTCGGTCTGCCAGAAATGTCATGACAAGTGAGCATAAAGCAAGTTCCAAAATTCTACACCGGACTGACGTCAGAGATAATAGATCTACTGCCTTGTACGCCTGTTCGACGATCCTTCTTGAAAACGGAAATGATAGGCGCTTTTTTGCTATCAGTAGGAACGCTTCGCTCCTCCAGCGACTTATCGTACACTGCCACTGGAAGAGGAGCTGATTCTTTCGCGTAGACTGTGTAGAATGGTATTTAACGTAAAAAAAAACTGCTTAGGATTTTCTGTCAAGTCAGCGGATAGAAGTTTACTTCCGAGTTCGTTGAATACTTCCCGCGTGGCTCTTCTTATGCTAACGTTTGGCTGCGTTTAATTTACAGAGAAGCTCTCTTTACTTTCATAAAATTTTTCTTACATGGCTGGGGAAACACGCTATCGATTTGATGTGGAACAAGTCATTTTACACGACGTGTGTACATGTTAGTTTTAACATTAAATAACATTCTATTTTTCGACGTGTACATGCATGTGTTACTTAGCAACGACATTAAGTTTTTTTAACAGTTTACCCGTTTTTAAATAAAAATTCGTGTATGGAATAGAAGATGTTGTCCAGAAGAAATGATTGTAGGTTAATTTTGAAATTTGCTTTGGTACGTGTCTGAAATTGAATTTTTTTGTGCAAATGATCAAACATTTTTGGTGACGCATATTGAACTTCTTTCTGAGCCACCGACAGGTTTAAAAATGTCATTTTTCTTCTAGTGTTGTACTCGTGTAATATCACTATTGTTGTCAAATTCACAGAACAGCGTAGCACAGAATTTTCTTTCTTGCAGCCGTTGTAACAGAAAACCAATACATTGTTGTTTAAAAAAAGTGTGGCAGATTTACTTTTCTTTTTACGCGATACTCCACATCCATATATTTTTGATAACAATCTCAAACAACTACTTGTTCTTTATACAGTGCTGCAGATTTTATTTATATCTTTATGTACCGTAAGTATTAAAAATATGTGGCCCATATTTGTCCGAACGCTTATTAGCGTGTCATGTATAAGTAAAAAAGATGAAGTGAATTGGTCTAGAACTTTTCGAGTTATTTACTAACAACGTTACCCCTGCAAAAATTTGAACTACATCGGCAAGAACTTATCGAGATTTCTGGTAACAACGTTAAACACCGACTTGTTTTTATGTAGAAGTATACATTACCAGAATATGCTGTTATTTGTTTGATTCTTGTTGGAAGCGTCTGCGTAAGGGTTCATCATCACAAGGCAAATCATGTATTCACTTTAACTACAAATCGGAGCTCACTGATGCGCCGTAACCATTCCATCACAGAGAAATTGTGCAGTAGGAACACGATACGATTGTGTAGTTCCAATGACTGGAAGAAGTACCTGCTTTCGATTAGATTAGATTAGTACTTGTTCCATATATCATGAATATGACACTTCGTAATGATGTGGAACGTGTCAGGTTAATAAAAGGTGTCTATACAAGATATTACACTACACAAAATATTACATGACACTTAATATTTTTAGTTTTTTTGTGGGAGTGGGGAAATTACCCACTTACTATATCCAAAAATTCATCTAATGAGTAGAAGGAGTTGCCATTAAGAAATTCTTTTAATTTCCTTTAAAATGCTATATGGCTATCTGTCAGACTTTTGATGCTATTAGGTAAGTGACCAAAGACTTTTCTGGCAGCATTATTTTCCCCCTTATGAGCCAAAGTTAGATTTAACCTTGAGTAGTGAAGATCATCCTTTCTCGTAGTGTTGTAGCCATGTACTTTTGAATTCGTTCGGATTGTTAATAACAAATTTCATAAGTATATATATATATATATATATATATATATATATATATATATATATATATATATATATATATATTGTGAGGCTACAGTGAAGATCCCTAGCTCTTTAAATAAGTGTCTGCAGGATGATCTTGGATGAGCGCCAACAATTATTCTGATTACACGGTTTTGTGCAATGAACACTCTTTTACTCAATGAGGAGCTACCCCAGAATATGATGCCATAAGAAAGCAGAGAATGAAAATAGGCGTGGTAAGCCAATGTACTGAGCTGTATATCGCCAAAATTTGCAATGACCCTAATAACGTAAGTAGCTGAACTCAAACGTTTCAGCAGATCTTCAGTGTGTTTTTTTCCATTTCAACCCCTCATCAATGCATACACCTAGAAATTTTGAATATTCTACCTTAGCTACCGTTTTCTGATCGAAGTCTATATTTATTAATGGTGTCTTTCCATTTACTGTGTGGAACTGTATATACTGTGTTTTGTCAAAGTTTAATGAGAGCCCATTTGCAGAGAACCACTTAACGATTTTCTGAAAAACATCGTTTACAATTTCATCAGTTAATTCTGGTCTGTTGGGTGTGATAGCTATACTTGTATCATCGGCAAAAAGTACCAGCTTTGCATCTTCTTAGTACACTAAAATCAAGTGTCTTACCGAATCGTTACAGAAGAAATAAACAAATGCGGTTTGTGCGACGGCGTTTATTAAACACAGTTTCACGGAATTAAAGTAGTTTGCTCAATGATAGCGGTACTCATTCGCGCAGGTGATCCAAATTTTGACCATGAGACGGGACAGTTTTACTATCACGGAAATCTAATGGACAAGTTAGCCCAGTTTCTTTAACAGTCAAATATCAAAAAGTGTTCGAGGCCCGAATAGTTTAGTATCTTTCTTTTTTGTCTACGAATAGTTCTTTAGTAATGTGATGTCGGAAAATCAAGAAATTAATTTTAAGCTATGGTCTCCTCTCTCAAAGTACTTAGCCTGAAATGTGATGCTGTGATATTTACCTAATGTATATTCAAGACACAAAAATTTTAAAAGTTTGTGAAATGTGTGGAAATTACGATTTTCCGTGACTGGCTTTCATCTGATACTCTGCAGTGTTCTCGCATGAAACCAGATTAGTTGCAGTACCGTCTCCCATAACGATTATTTATGTTCCATTCCAAGACTATGTCATTGCTTAGCTTCAACACTTTTGAGGCGGGAACAGCTAACAATGTTCGTCGACGAGATAAACAGAACTACGAAAGAGCAATTTTAGCTCACACGCTCGTCTAGCAGTACTGGTGCCCATATGGCTTATAAAAACGTTCAAACGTGTGTGAATTCCCAAGGGACCAAACTGCTGAGGTCATCGGTCACTAATCTTACGCACCACTTAAACTAACTTTTGCCAAGAACAACACACACGCCCATGCCCGAGGGAGGAATCGAACCTCCGGCGGGAGGGGCCGCGCAGTCCGTGACATGGCGCCTCAAAACCCCCAACGCGTCATATAGCTTATCACTCACATACAAATGACAGCGATTCTATTTTCTACTTAGCTCGCGCAATTTTTTCCACTATCCCAAGATGTATTTTAGGTAAGGAAACTTCTCTAGGCCACCTCGTGTCACACTATACGGCGTAAAATGAATAACCAAGTGTCTCTCTGTATCCAAAGAAAGAACTATGAAAAGTTTAATGATGATGACTTAATAATTTCTATGTTTAGTAGATTTGGGCATTACGTTCTACATTCCGATTTTCTTATTTTCATATAATTTCCATATACTTTTTTTAGTTGTTCTTTAACTGAAATTTTATAATGGATGTACCGGGAGGAATGGACGACCAGATCACTGCACATATAACACAACTCCGACACAGGAAGGATGAGATAGTAATCAACCGTGTCATTTTCACAGGAACCATCCAAGCATCTGCCTTAATCGATGTGTGGAAACCACGGGAAACCTAAATTTGGATGGGTGGACGGGGATTTCAGCTGTCGCACTGCCGAATGCGGACCCAGTCTCGTAACCACTCTGCTACCTCAATCAGTGTTAAGAGATACGGGCAAAGAAGCGAAAAGTATGCGTGAGATATCGCGGGAGGACTGGTCAGCATTCGGCGATATGACAAGAGCTATAATTCATGTGAAGCAAGCATGGGCTCCAAAATGCATACCTTAAGAGCTATGAGCACTTCATCTTCGACAGTGTGAAACAAATCTCTTCTACTGCACGCTCGTTGTCTTCTATATTTTGTGAGGAGTTAGTATGGACCAAAACAAGAAAAAATTTTCGAGTAAACATGGGCTCTGAAATGAACACGTTAAGAGATTGGAGCACTTCTTAAGTATAAGAGATGTGTTTCGCAATAGCGAAGATGAACAAGTCCTCGTAGCTCTTATGGCAAGTGCTTCAGAGCCCATGTTTACTAGACATTGTTGCTTCGAATGGTCGTTCCTGTCATAGCTAATTCTGAAGGTGAAGTATCTGCTAACACTTGAACTCGAATACAAACTGATTAACTAAGTGCTGACATCTCTCAGGCTAATCGGTAGAGCCTATGCTTACTTCCTCGATAACAGCGTCTAAGATGAGCCCGAGAAAACGTCTCAGCGAGTGTTAATCTCAAAACAATAAGATTCGTGCTATGGCGCTAATGAATCCCGCGGAAAATAAGCCTGGCAAAACACATTTCACACAAAAGTCCTCTCATGACGTCGCATAATGAGTCAGCTGGTGTCAAACCTTGTGGACACGGGCATTATCCAAGCGTTCCCACTACTCCGATACACCTCTCGCTAAATGTCGCCATCTGAGAGTGTCAAGCAAAATTCATATTGCTGGAACGAGGTGCTCTACTGACCCTCACGTAAGCTACGCATATCTAACAATTACTTACAAAAAACTACGACCCCAAGAAAAATAATCAATTGTTTCTGACACACGATATCTTACTTCAAGCAGGTTATTATTATTCAAACGTAAATCGTTCGAAGTTAGTAAAAGTAGTAATGCCGCAAACTATATTTAATTTTCAACTTTATCTTTAGAGTACTAAGTGCGGTAATCGTCTCTGATTATCATTTCCGTCGCAGTATACAACGCCGAGAAAGAGAGTTAGAGAGTTAGAGAGAGAGTTAGGCTAAACTTGCTATTGTCTCTTCACAAACTCGGCAGCGGATTCTCTTTGTAAAATTGTGAAACAAACATTTGCTCCATTTTATTACAGTTTTGCTACTTGCTTCGTTTATTACTGGGAGTTGGTTTACAATGTTTCTACACAAAATGCACGCCCCTGCAATAGGAAAGGAAAACAAGCTACAGAAGAAGGTAGAAACCCTGATCTGTAAACCACCGAGTCGAAATTTATTAATGAAACTCGTTCTGAGACCTCTGAATGTAGAATGCAAGTATCGCTACTGTTGTTGCTAAGATTATAGGGCAGGAAACTTCCAGAGTTGGAATTACGGATAAAAACTAGAAAAAAATGCCCAGTCAATATGAGCTCTAAAATGCTTATTTTAATGGCTATCAGCACTTGTTCAGTGGAAGAGATGTGTTTCACGGTAACGAAGGTGAACAGTTGTTCGTAGCATTTTGAAGCCCTCGTTTACTACACTTTTTTTCTTGTTTTGATCCATAATACCTTTTTCAAAAATATGGAAAGCAAACAGCTAGCAACAGAAGAGATGTGGTTTACAGTACCGAAGATGAAAAAGTGCATTGTAGAGCCATGATAGGCAGATATTTTTTTCTTGTTTTGGCGCGTACCACTGCCTCAGAAAGTTGCCTGTCCTACAATGTGACCAACAGCGAAGGTCTAAGAAACATTTTCACTTATAACTTTGGGTCGGTCGTTTACAGAACAGGGTTCCTTACCTAAAATTGATGTATTTATACGTCTTCATCACCCCCGAAAGTTTTTAACACCATCACGGAATCACCTTACATAGTATAATTCTGGACTTTTTTGTATTCCGAGCCAAACATCAACAAGCCTCATATCACGGCATTTAGCCTTTTCACGAGCGGCAGTCAAATGAAAGCGAGACAAATGGAAAAAAGTAAGTAGGTTGTTTATTTTTTCAAAAGTAATCGTCGCAACTCATTATTTATCTCACTGTAAGACGAGATGGTCAATGTTTGCGGTTACCTACGGAACCATGACTGTGCCCAGGCGTGCACCTCTTCTTCTGAAGCAAATCGACAGCGGCACCATATGTTGCCAAGATTGTTTCGGCTACGCTGCAGAAATTTCCCTGGAATTCCCTTACACGTCCTCCATACAGATCCGATCTCTCCCCATGCGATTTCCATGTTTTTGGAGATGTGGATTGAAACATGTTATAGACTTATATGTATAGTCTGGCGATACACTTGATACCGATACAGGGACGCCCCCATAAGCAAATAGTGTGTGATACTTCTCGTAAACTGCCCCAACAGCACTGAATACTGAAGCTGCTCCGCTGATGTGAGTGCCAAAGCTCACAGACAACTTAAGATCCCGCAGATACATCAAGTTCAACCATGAGCAGACGCTTGGAACGCCAGTTTTAGCTGCAAGTTCTGGTGACGATGTCGTTGTGATCTTCATTCCACATAATGGTCTGATGCAGTTCTTCACGCTAGTCTATCCTGTCCATGTCTCTTCATCTGTCAGTATAACTACTGCAACCTACATCCCTTTGAACCTACTGACTACAGTCACTCTCGGTACCCTAAAAAAAATGGCTCATCAGTCCCCTAAACTTAGAACTACTTAAACTTAACTAACCTAAGGACATCACACACATCTATGCCCGAGGCAGGATTCAAACCTGCGACCGTAGCAGCAACGCGGTTCCAGACTGAAGCGCCTAGAACAGCTCGGTCACAACGGCCGGCTCGGTATCCTCCAAAATTTTTATTCTCCATACTTCCCTCCATTACAAAATTAACAAACGCTCTCCGGTCCAGAATGTGCCCTATCACACGATCACTTCTTTTAGTTAGGTTACACCATAAATTCCTTTTTCCCCTAATTCAATTGACCTCCTCCTCATTAATAATTCTAATTACCCATCTAACCTTCAGCATTTTTCTGAAGTAGCACATTTCAAAGGTTTCTAATCTCTTCTTGCCTGATTTGTTTATCGTACATGCCCCTCTTCTGCACAACGCTGCAGATACCTCGAAAAGGACTTCATAAATTTAAACTTATATTCGATATTAACAAATTCCTCCTTTCAGAAACGCTTTTCCATTCCGTTCAGCTGCTCTTAGAAGCCCTTTTCTGTCTTTGACAGAATGGCAGTGTGTAGGCAAACAATGTCTTCTCCTTGAATTTTAGTCTCCTTTCCAAATTTCTCCTCCATTTTCTTTACTGGTTACTTAATGTACATATTACATAATGTAAGGTATAGGGATCAATTCTGTCTCACTCCTTTGTCAACTACTGCTTCCCTTTCGTATTGCCGGCCGTTGTGGCCGAGCGGTTCTAGGTGTTGCAGTCTGGAACAGCGCAACCGCTACGGTCGCAGGTTCGAATCCTGCCTTGGGTATGGATGTGTGTGATGTCCTTAGGTTAGTTAGGTTTAAGTAGTCCTAAGTTCTAGGGGACTGATGACCTCAGATGTTAAGTCTCACAGTGCTCAGAGCCATTTTGAACCCTTTTGTATTCTTCGGTTCTTAGCACTTCACTCTGGTTGCTGTACAAGTTCTGAGTAGCCTTACAATCAGAGTATTTTATCCGTGCTATTTTCAAAATTTCAAGGAATCTGTTCCCATGTACAGTGCCTAAAACGTTTTTTACTCTACTAATGCTATAAACGTAGGCTTTCCTTCCTTTATCTTCTCTACTAAGACAAATCGTATGTGTTCTGGAACCCGAGTTGTATGTTCTTCCACAAGGTCGGCTTCTACCACTTTTTCTAAACATCTGTACATAATGCGTATTTGTATTTTGCAGTTATGCACTGTTAATTAGCTTCCTTTGGAACTAAAATTATTTCATTGCTCTTGAAATCTGCGGGTATTTCGCCTGTATGTGCACAGCAAGTGGAATAGTTTTCCCGTGGCTGGCTCTCCCAAGGATCTCAGCTATTTTGAGGGAATGTAGTCTACTCCAGGTCCTTTGTTTTGATTAGGTCTTTCAGTGCGGTTAATTAACCTCTAACGCTGGGAAAGATGCTCAGCCGCCATGTGTAGGAAAAACAGTTGCTAACAGGCAATTACGAGATATGTATCCATTGGAAACGAGTAATGGCTGAACACCAACATACTCCAAGAACGGATTAAGTGTGTATACAAACAAGGTCTGGCACGAACAAGGCTGTAACAGCTCTATGTACGATATAAAGTGGATAAAAGTAATTTTCATAAAATTATGTTGTACATAAATTACATAAAATAGAAATAATAGAACTAATAATACAAACAGTAATTATAAAATTTGTGACAGAATAATATGTTGTTGTTGTTGTTGTGGTCTTCAGTCCTGAGACTGGTTTGATGCAGCTCTCCATCCTACCCTAACCTGTGCAAGCTTCTTCATCTCCCAGTACCTACTGCAACCTACATCCCTCTTAATCTGCTTACTGTATTTATCTCTTGGTCTTCCTCTACGATTTTTACCCTCTACACTGCCCTCCAATGCTAAAATTGTGATCCCTTGATGCCTCAGAACATGTCCTACCAACCAGTCCCTTATTTTTGTCAAATTGTGCCACAAACTCCTCTTTTCCCCAATTCTATTCAATACCTCCTCATTAGTTACGTGATCCAACCATCTAATCTTCAGCATTCTTCTGAAGCACTACATTTCGAATGCTTCTATTCTCTTCTTAACTAGTTATCGTCCATGTTTCACTTCCATACATGGCTACACTCCATACAAATACTTTCAGAAACGACTTCCTGACACTTAAATCTATACTCGATGTTAACAAATTTCTCTTCTTCAGAAACGCTTTCCTTCCCATTGCCAGTCTACATTTTATATCCTCTCTACTTCGACCATCATCAGTTATTTTCCTCCCCAAATAGCAAAACTCCTTTACTACTTTAAGTGTCTCATTTCCCCATCTTATTCCGTCAGCATCACCCGACTTAATTCGACTACATTCCATAATACAAAAAGTATAAAAAATAAAATTTTGTATATTTTGCATTTCAGGACACCTGAGAGCATTCCAAGCGAGGGGAGTGGAAGCAACATTTTCTAGGATGGAAATCTGCTCCGACAACTTGTTCTCCATGAACTGCAGGACAATGCACAGCCAGTGGATGTCACAGACAATGGGAGCGGCCGCGGAGAAAAGCGGCCATCCGGCGTACCAGCCGTTGCACAAACTTCGAATTCCTGTCGTGGACCACGCGTCTTCGTCACAACCGGTCGCCAGCAGTTTCCCGTCCGTTGAGGACGAGGAAGCGCGCCACGGTCCCCTGAATGACTTCACTGGAGGAGCCTCACCTTCCAACAGTGAAATCCGAGCCACCTTCTCCATATTCCGCGAGCCAGTACCAACAAACGTAGCCAGCCTCTCAGTGCGTTCACCTCGCAAAATGCCAGTGGACACAAGTTCAGATAACATCGCTCCACAAGCGGACCTCTCCTTTCAGAACACAATAGACCATAAGAGGGAGCCACCTTCTAGTCTCTATGGAGGACATGTTAGCCATCAGTTTTTCGGACTTTCTGTGCAGCCACGCCCACTGTCTAATTCCATGGCCGGCGACGTTTCAGATATTTCTCCAGAATGCGAGAAGCCAACTGAGCCGCCTATGCCTAAAGGCAACAATGATGTCCTGATAGACACAGACTCAGACTCAGAACTTGACGATTCTGACGACGGCGATGGCGACGGCGGCGGCACCCCTGTGCAGCCACCTAACCAGGGACGGCCAGGCTCACCCATCCGACGTCCAACCTATACTCATTTGTCGGACGTTTCTAATGATTCAGTAGATGATGCAGGTGGGAAAAAACAACCAGCAGCTTCATACCCTAATCCCAAGACGTGGAAACCGATCGGGACTGCACATGGACAACCCTTCAGCTATTTTTTTGCAAATCATCCCCGCCATACAAATGACACGCCCAGTACCGTTTCTACTGCAGTATTTGAAGAGTACGTTTTCAAGGTATTGACCGACACACTGCCGAAAACCAAGTTATCGAAACTCTTGTCGAGATTGCAAGCTCGACTGAACGACAATACTCCAAATATTAAATCGGGAAAGGCTTTCGTCCGTGAGCTTCACAGCTCGAACGGCGCACAGCCATCTGTCTCTCAAAAGTTCGGAAACATCAGTGAAGACAGAGGCCAATCCGTGACCAGAGAAGTAACTCGCGATGAACAGCACCTCAGAAGTCTCAACGACGAACGTGAAATCGTAGATCATTCTCATGATGACGAGGAGAACGCGGCAGGATCCCAGGAGGAAAAGCAGCAGGCACCTGAGCAATCGTCACCGCCTGAGGATCAACAGATCCAGCAGAATGCCATCATCCAGCTACACGTCGACCAGATGCAGCCTGTAAAGCCTCGAGCGATGTATTCGCTATCAGAAAAGCCTCCGCCAATGGGCGCTGAGGCTTGCACACCTGCTGTGCACAATTCTTCCAAGCCGGCAGAGGAATTAGTGTTACCAACTCATTTCAATGAAGTAGGTATGCAGACAGCTGCAATATCTAAAGAGGCAGTCGTACAACTCCCACCACAGTCTCCCATGGAGCTCTGTTCACCTCAACCATTCTCCCATGTCCAGCACTGCAACACAGAAGAATCAGCTGAAAATGGACCAGGGCCTGTGGTACCATCAGCGGAGCTAGTCTCAGGAATCCCTGCACAGCTGTCATCTTCCTCAGATGATCATCCCATGGAGCCGATTTTTGTGGCTGAACCATCTGCGTTGTTCCCAGAACCTGTACCACAACACTCACCCCCATTGGAATCAGAGTCCATGCCGGGGACATCTCGAAGCGTGGTAGCGTTCTTCTCCCGCCAGGCCCCTGCACAGCAGCAGAATGCCATCATCCAGCTACACGTCGACCAGATGCAGCCTGTAAAGCCTCGAGCGATGTATTCGCTATCAGAAAAGCCTCCGCCAATGGGCGCTGAGGCTTGCACACCTGCTGTGCACAATTCTTCCAAGCCGGCAGAGGAATTAGTGTTACCAACTCATTTCAATGAAGTAGGTATGCAGACAGCTGCAATATCTAAAGAGGCAGTCGTACAACTCCCACCACAGTCTCCCATGGAGCTCTGTTCACCTCAACCATTCTCCCATGTCCAGCACTGCAACACAGAAGAATCAGCTGAAAATGGACCAGGGCCTGTGGTACCATCAGCGGAGCTAGTCTCAGGAATCCCTGCACAGCTGTCATCTTCCTCAGATGATCATCCCATGGAGCCGATTTTTGTGGCTGAACCATCTGCGTTGTTCCCAGAACCTGTACCACAACACTCACCCCCATTGGAATCAGAGTCCATGCCGGGGACATCTCGAGGCGTGGTAGCGTTCTTCTCCCGCCAGGCCCCTGCACAGCAGCAGAATGCCATCATCCAGCTACACGTCGACCAGATGCAGCCTGTAAAGCCTCGAGCGATGTATTCGCTATCAGAAAAGCCTCCGCCAATGGGCGCTGAGGCTTGCACACCTGCTGTGCACAATTCTTCCAAGCCGGCAGAGGAATTAGTGTTACCAACTCATTTCAATGAAGTAGGTATGCAGACAGCTGCAATATCTAAAGAGGCAGTCGTACAACTCCCACCACAGTCTCCCATGGAGCTCTGTTCACCTCAACCATTCTCCCATGTCCAGCACTGCAACACAGAAGAATCAGCTGAAAATGGACCAGGGCCTGTGGTACCATCAGCGGAGCTAGTCTCAGGAATCCCTGCACAGCTGTCATCTTCCTCAGATGATCATCCCATGGAGCCGATTTTTGTGGCTGAACCATCTGCGTTGTTCCCAGAACCTGTACCACAACACTCACCCCCATTGGAATCAGAGTCCATGCCGGGGACATCTCGAAGCGTGGTAGCGTTCTTCTCCCGCCAGGCCCCTGCACAGCAGGATGTGGGTGAAGAACATGTCAGGGCCTTCGAGAGGAAGAGCAGAGAACCATGGGACCACAAAGGTCTTCTCAGTTTTATTGCTCTCAATGCTTTTACCTTGCCTCATCATGTGTGGATTGAACGTGAAGAGGGGCAGCCAAGGCGGAGTATGCGCATTGCCATGAAGAGACAAGTCAAAACATGTGTCCTACGTGAGAGACTGTCTTGAAATTCAGCATCTGATCAGAGAAGTGGCTGATGCTGAACTAGCACTGGCGCAGAAATCGCCAGTCATATCTTTGTCTGTAGCGTATTACCGAGATAATGTGTGTGTTTTGATATCAAATAATGCCAAAGAATGTAAACATGTGTTCAGATAGCTGATGTATTTACACTTAACGTTTCTAATTTAGTGGTAGACAGGTAAATGTTTAATAGCCATAATATATGTGATGATCTGTGTGAATTAATTTTGTCACTGTTGGTTTCTAGACTTATACTGTAGCAGTTGCAGTTGTTTTCTCAGCTGTTAATTTGGATAAAAGAAAGAAGACGTAAACGTATCACGCTTTTCATAATGTAATACACCACAGGTTATTACATTATTAAAATGTATTGCAATTTTCTTGAGATATATATATGTGTCAATACTTATGTACAGTATTGTGTTTGATGCTATAATAATAAATATTTGTATGTTGTAAAATTGTTTTGGAATCATGTTCCCTCATTATACTCTTGTCCAGCGTAACTGTTCAGTGATCTTCTCTTTGGAAACAGTGATCCGGTGGCATCTCAGTTGTGAGGTGCTCCCACTCTACTGGAGCAGGCGTGGCAACTGATTTTGGTTTGATGGACATTTCTTTCAATCAAACATATGGTATATAACGTCTGTACAGCTTCCTGTCATCTGTTTCAAACACAACAGATATCAGAGGATTTGCTAGTCTCAAAGTTTCTCCTCCGTTTCAGTTTCTATGACAGATTGCCTAACGTCTTTGTCACCTACCTGTGGAATATTTGGGGATATTGCAGATCTATGTATCTTTTCTGCTGGTATCTCTGATTTTCCAAATTGTGGCTAACTTGCTGCTGTTTTATAGCCTGTGGACAGAAAGCTTCTAGTGCACAGGTACCAGGGTTCTAGGTTTCCTTGAAAATGATCTCTGGTAGGTGACCCTAACTTTTATTTTGTGGCATGTTTCGGTAATTGAGGAGTGTGTTTTATCTGTTGAATACTTTGACAATAAACTATTGGTTGTTGGAACATACCTACACAATTTGATAAAATTGAAATCCAACCCATCTCTCCTACTGAAGTTAGGAAAATAACAAATTCACTCAAAAGTAAAAGCTCACGTGGAATTGATGGCATTTCCAACAGAGTACAAAAAGCTTGTTCGCAACAGATAAGTAGGATTCTCAGCCACATACGTAGTAGCTCACTGAAACAGGGCATTTTTCCATATTGAAATACGCTATTATTAAACCATTGCATAAAAAAGGGGATAGGCCTGATGCTAAGAGCTACCACCCAGTCTCACTTCTGACAGCTTGATCCAAAATTAATAAAAAATAATGTATTTAAGAGTCGCATTACATAATTGTAAAAATGAAGTACTAACAAAATGTCTGTCTCGTTTTCAGACAGCCTTTTCAACAGAAAATGCTGTATATCCTTTCACCAATCAAATATTAAATGCTTTGAATAACTGAAAATCAGCCTTTGGGATATTTTGTGATCTCTCAAAGGCTTTTGACTGTGTGAATCATGAAATTCTTCTAGATAAGCTTAAGTATTGTGGTATGAGTTGGACAGTGCACAATTGGTGTAATTCATATTTAGCTGGAAGAATGCAGAAGGTCAAAATTAACAGTACAGATAGTCTGCAAATATCAGCAGTCCTCTAACTGGGGAGGTATAAAGAATGGTGCCTCGCACGGTTTAGTCTTGGCCCCTTATTGTTCTTAATATATATTAATGACTTGCCACTCTATTCACGAAGATGCAAAGCTAGTTCTTTTTGCTGATGATACAAGTTTAGTAATCACACCTAACAAACAAGAATCAGCTGAGGAAATTGTAAATAATGTCTTTCAGAATATCATTGTCATTCTCTCCAAATGAACTCCCACAAAATCATGAGAAAACGCAGTATATACAATTCTGTACAGTAGATGGCATAACACCATTGATAAATACTGACTAAGACTTCTTGCTAAGGCAGAATACTCAAAATTTCTGGGTGTGTACTTTGATGAGAAATTAAATTGGAAGGAACACATTGATGATCTATTGAAATTGTTAGTTTCAGCTACTTATGCTCTAAGGGTTATTGCAAATTTTTGTGATAAAGATACTAGTAAATTAGCGTACTATGCCTATTTTCATTCACGACTTTCGCATGGCATAATCTTTTGGGGTAATTCATCAATAAGGGAAAAAGTTTTCATTGCGAAAACCTCATAATCAGATCACCTGGCAGAGTTTTGTTTAAGGCACTCAGGATATTCACAGTAATGCCGGCTGGTGTGGCCGTGCGGTTCTAGGCGCTGCAGTTTGGAACCGCGAGACCGCTACGGTCGCAGGTTCGAATC
This sequence comes from Schistocerca nitens, assembly GCF_023898315.1. Classification (NCBI taxonomy): domain Eukaryota; kingdom Metazoa; phylum Arthropoda; class Insecta; order Orthoptera; family Acrididae; genus Schistocerca; species Schistocerca nitens. The sequence goes on from NC_064615.1 coordinate 511,636,860, forward strand.
TTGCCTCGGGCATGGATGTGTGTGATTTCCTTAGGTTAGTTAGGTTTAAGTAGTTCTAAGTTCTAGGGGACTGATGACCTCAGAAGTTAAGTCCCATAGTGCTCAGAGCCATTTTAACCAAATTCACAGTACCTTCACAATACATATATTCACATACGAAATTTGTTATTAATAACCCATCCCAATTCAAAAATAATAGTGAAGTGCATAGGTACAGTACTAGAAGAAAGAATTATCTTCACTCTTCAGGGTTAAATCTGACATTGGTACAGAAAATGGTGAATTATGCTGCCACCAAAGTCTTTTGTCATTTGCTTAATAGCATTAAAAGTCTGACAGATTGCCAGTCAACCTAAAAAAATGACACATCCTGAATGACACCTCCTTCAACTCTATAGATGAATTGTTATATATGAAGAAGTAACAGTAAAAAAAATTAATTATATTGTGTAAAGAAAACTTATGTTAAAGTGGCACATCATTATGAAATGTTGTATTCATGATCTATGGAACAAGTATTAATGCAATGTAATGTATTCACCTATTTTGACAATCTTCAGATCAGGGTAGCGAGTATTATATTCAAATGTTTTATATCCACACCTACGAGAATCATCTCATATATGGGTCTATGGAACGAAAACTAAATCTAATGTACTCTAATCAGTTCAGCAAGGCCATCACTTTGAGGAAATCCAGGACTTTTAAGTCTGGTCGTGAATGGTATAAACAATTGGCTGATCCTTAAATTTCGTAGAACTGAAGGACAGTCCTTTGTCTCTTTCAAACCCCTCAGGTATTCCAGATAAGCTGATCCAGTTACCTATTAAAAAATTCTTCAGTGGTAGTGTTCAGCATGTAACGTAATTCAAAAAATCTAGAGTAACTGTACGCCATCAGTAAATTTTCATGTTTTCAAATAAGATAAATCTGCAGAAAATACTTGTCCCGAATAACTTTGTATTGATTTCACTATTCATGTATCTCGTTTCATGAATGCAGTTGACATATGTTACATCTTGATACATAATTCTTGATGTCTTGTATCACATTTTCCAGGACACATATTCCCTTGCAACAACTTTCTCTGCCAAGGTGTCCTTCGTGGATTGATTTCATTTTCCTTTGAGTTAACTGTGCTGGTGTGAGTATCTTTTGCCCTCTGAAAAAGTTCCTACAGCACAGCTAATCATTTCTTAAAGGTCCAAGAAAGTGACATTTTTTGCGACATTTGCTCAATTGTATTTGAAAATCTTTTCATTACTTGTGGTAGAAACAACTGCAATTCTTTATTTTTAAATTTAGCTTCTTTCAGTTGAGTCTGGAATTCTTCACTAACTAGTAAGATCATCAGTATTTTTAGTTATACCATTTCTGCTTGATCTTCTTGGTCCTTGCAGTCTCTACCTACAACATCGGATATTCATATATTGATACATATTAATACCAGAGGTTGTAAGCAGAGACACTTTAGTATAAACTAATTTAGGAGAATAGGACAAAATTTCAAAAAGTGTGAATTGTAGTCTTGTAGATACATCTTCCAGTGACTTTTTAAAATTGGTCTCCAGTTGTTTGTGGTCAGTTTCAATGTTCAACCTTTTTCCATGAATATATTCACGAAATTTCTCGTCTTCAAATTTAACACCAATGGTCTCCTTTTCTGTTTGTGTATATAACTGTTGAGCTTGTGACACACTTTTCATTGCAGAGCGCATGCTGATGACCTTCTCCTGTTGCTCCGCGCTTGAATGGATCAAGCGTTGTGGGTTGGTGACGAGAAGCCACATGAATGTAGCTAAGTCAGCGGCGATGCATAGTGGAAGGGGACTCCAGGAGGACTGCGCCCCTCTCAAAGGCAGATGTGATCAGATAGTTGGTCATTACATTTACAAGGGACGCGCATTGCTTGGCTGCCACGAACTACAGACGTCTATTGCAGGAGATACGTGCAGAAGTCTGCCAGAACCTACTTCAACACATGGACCTCCTGCAGTTTGTCGAGTATATTAACCTTCACGTGGTTGACAAGTTGATACACATGGCTCTCCTCCCACTATCGACAGTGATGGCACGCAGACTGCAGGCAGAATCTGGATATTACTTACTGCTGGATTCATATTTAAAGTCTGCTACAACACCCTCACCCTCCCTCTGCATGATGGTGGACTGGGACTCATAAACGCATGAGTGAGGACTGCAGCCCTATATTTTTCCACAATGGCAACACTGTGGACCCATCAACATAATTATTTCACTTATGGTCAATCTCTTAGGAGAACTGATACTACTGGCATGCGTCGTGCTACTCTTATGACTGCGCACATCACACCCTCTCTTTCACACTTCTGGGCATTCATACTCGAATATATTTCTGTGCACACAGATCTCCCCACCACTCGTGCACCAATGGTGAGAGACATCTATCGTTTCCTGCTGAGATCCAGGCCTCGCAATGTAATTTAGAATAAAACCCCAGCCACACTATAGCCGGTGGTGTGGAGAGCAGTCCAAGAGTCCTTCCTGCCTACATGGGTACGAGCAATGTGGTACCATCTAGGCAACCGGAAATACGTGACAAGATACAGGCTGCACACTATCGAGCTGACGGATTCTCCGCTCTGCAAGGATTGCCACTTCCTGGACACCGATGAACACCATTTAACATGTGGAACAGCGTTTTACGTATGGCTGCTGTTACAGAAGATCCTCCCATGTTAACCTTCGCGGCCCACCTCACACAACTGACCTCGAACTCCTCCTATTCCCGGACGTTACCTACTTCCAGACCGGAAAAACTCACACTCTCACATACTTTAAGGACAGGTCTATTTACTACTCATTCCGTGGTGATGAGAAGATCGTTCTTGAGTGTTGTGAACATCTCTTAAGGTAATCATAGCACACCTGAGCACACTCCTCACTGTCAACAGCTCTTCAAAAATTATTTGCGCAGCGTCTTCCTAAACCCTCTAACAACTGGGGAGTTCCAGGCATGGACTTTGATACGAGGCAAAATGTTTATCGACTTGATATCAATAAACGCTGTCCGCAGATGGAAAGCGCACGTGTCATGGCGTCTAGGATTGTTTTTCATCATTATTTTGATTTCCTTTGTGGTCGTTGTTTAAGGGCTATAGCTGCAGCAATTTCCAGGCTTATATGTTCTTAGATTTTTCTGAGTTCACATTTTTGTTGGAAGATGGACGCACGAAGTAAATGTGATTAAGTTCTGAGTTCGAGTCTCGGTCTGGCACTTTAAGAACAGATTTAAAAAATAGAAAAAGGAAGAAACAAAAAAAGAATGAAAATGTGGTCAGCGCACTTGTCTGCCAAGTCAGAGGTCTGGGTTCGATTGCCCACTGGGAGATTTCATCCACTTGGGGACTGGGTGTTGTGCTGTCGTCATAATCACTTCATCAACATAGATGTGCAAGTCACTGAAGTATTGTCAAATTAAAACACTTCAACTAACACTCAAACCTTCAGATGTCAGACACTCAGATCGCTACCATACGTTGTATGTCGAGAGAGTATCAACCAAAACTCCGTTTTAGTTCGTACTATGTGCTGTCGTCCAGAAGAACGTGCGTAAACGTTAGTAAAAAGTAACACAGAACTACGGTGTTCAGGAAAAGGATAACTGTGTGTAACTAATATGTGTAGCTTCCGTAGGGAAGTTGGTAGAGCGTTAGATCGTCGTACTAATGGTCCTGGGTTCACACCCCACATGTCAGTCAGAACACGATCCCTATCAATACAAATGTACTCTATAGATTTGCTACTTTCAACTAATGAAGCACAGTATCCTGCCAAAAGAACATTGGTACAAACTCCGAAAAGTACATTTACATGTAAGGAAAATATTCTCCCATATAAATGTTTTGCCTGTAAACGGTTAAAACAAATTATGAACAGTGGGGTTTGAAAATGAGGTATCACCTCACGCTCTACCAACTCACCCAAGTAAGCTCTGCAGTACTACCAGTCACAGATACGCCTTTGCTGTGCTTCGTACTTGTGGTGTTACTTTTGATTACCGTTTACGCATATTCTACTAGACGACAGCACACAGCACGAATTAATACAATGTATGGTACCGATCTGAGTATCGGAGATCTGGAGGTTTGGGTGTAAGCAGCCCAACAACCCCATTTGGGGGTCTCCTGGCCAATAATGTCTTATGATAATTTTATTTTTGTATCTAAATACGGACCAGATCTTTAGCTTAAGACAAATAATAGAGAAGTGTTATGAGTGGAACAGGGAATTGTATCTATGCTTTATAGATCTAGAAAAGGCATATGACCAGGTTCCTAGGAAGAAGTTATTGTCTGTTCTACGAGATTATGGAATAGGAGGCAAACTTTTTCAAACAATTAAAGGTCTTTACATGGATAGTCAGGCAGCAGTTAGAGTTGACGGTAAACTGAGTTCATGGTTCAGAGTAGTTTCAGGGGTAAGACAAGGCTACAACCTGTCTCCACTGTTGTTCATATTATTTATGGATCATATGTTGAAAACAATAGACTGGCTGGGTGAGATTAAGATATGTGAACACAAAATAAGCAGTCTTGCATATGCGGATGACTTAGTTGTGATGGCAGATTCGATTGAAAGTTTGCAGAGTAATATTTCAGAGCTAGATCAGAAATGTAAGGACTATGGTATGAAGATTAGCATCTCCAAAACGAAAGTAATGTCAGTGGGAAAGAAATATAAACGGATTGAGTGCCAAATAGGAGGAACAAAGTTAGAACAGGTGGACGGTTTCAAGTACTTAGGATACATATTCTCACAGGATGGCAACATAGTGAAAGAACTGGAAGCGAGGTGTAGCAAGGCTAATGCAGTGAGCGCTCAGCTACGATCTACTCTCTTCTGCAAGAAGGAAGTCAGTACCAAGACTAAGTTATCTGTGTACCGTTCAATCTTTCGACCAACTTTGTTGTATGGGAGCGAAAGCTGGGTGGATTCAGGTTACCTTTTCAATAAGGTTGAGGTTACGGATATGAAAGTAGCTAGGATGATTGCAGGTACTAGTAGATGGGAACAATGGCAGGAGGGTGTCCACAATGAGGAAATCAAAGAAAAACTGGGAATGAACTCTATAGATGTAGCAGTCAGGGCGAACAGGCTTAGATGGTGGGGTCATGTTACACGCATGGGAGAAGCAAGGTTACCCAAGAGACTCATGGGTTCAGCAGCAGAGGGTAGGAGGAGTCGGGGCAGACCAAGGAGAAGGTACCTGGATTCGGTTAAGAATGATTTTGAAGTAATAGGTTTAACATCAGAAGAGGCACCAATGTTAGCACTGAATAGGGGATCATGGAGGAATTTTATAAGGGGGGCTATGCTCCAGACTGAACGCTGAAAGGCACAATCAGTCTTAAATGATGATGATGATGATGATGATCTAAATACGGCAGGACAGGACGAGCAACATACGGTCTTGCACTATCTTGTTGAAAGATGACGGCACAGAGAGCTCTAAGACAGGGCCAAATTATCAACAAACCAGACGTGACGGCGTTGTACACCTAATGGTATCTTACGCCATCAAGCCAAGTGCTTCGACCATATGACGATGACGGTTGCAATCTGGCAACGTTCGATGTCCTCGAATTCTCTACACACGGATAATTCATCGTAATTCTGTATGCAGAATTCTGAAAAGATGCTGTGTTGGGAGTCGTGTGTCCAGTGTTGACGTCAGGTACTGAGTCGGCGCGGGTCCCTCTGCTACCCTGCCGAGAAAAGCCGTGACTGTGCTAGCCGTGCTGTCAGTGTGTGGTGCTCCTGACGTCGTTGTACTGTCCCCTTGGATACTTATTTTGCTACAAAGAAACCGAAGTTGGTGGTGTGGCTGTATGTTTCTGCACGGTCGAGTTAACAATATGTCTTTTTTTCGGGTTGAATTGCTCGGGGGCACTGAAATCCTAATAAATTTTGAACTCGTAATTGGAATATCAGTGATACTGTATCGTAATGTAACAAAAACAATCAATACAGATCGCAAATGGTTTTTAGTTTCATGGTATGGTAATCAGCTTCAGCCGTATACAGACCATCATCAGACCAGTAATGTCACCATTGGTGACGTGTAGAGACGATGTGAGGAGCTGTTTTAAGTGCAAGAAGCAACTGCCGTCATTTACTCAATGAAGGGGGTACATTATGTAACCAATGAGGAAGTACTGAACAGAACTGGGGAGAAAAGAAATTTCTGGCATAACTTGACTGACGGAAGGTATCGGCTGATATGATCCAGTAAGAGCCATCAAGGTATCACCAATTTAGAACTGGGTCAAAGCGTGGGGGATAAAAATTGTGAAGTGAGACCATGGGATGAATACAGTAAGCAGGTTCAAAACGATATAGGTTGCAGTAGTTATTCGGAGATGATGAGTCGCGCACAGAATAGACTAGCGTGGAGAACTGCATCGAACCAGTCCTCAGACTGAATACCGCAAAAACAACATTTGTAGCTGTACTGTGTGATTTTTACGAAGTGAGAGGTAAAGGTATGATTAAGAAAGAGTTGAAGCACTGGGGACAAATAGTTTTCTGCGTGAATTTCTGTACGAGGGAAAGTGTTGGAAAATTTTGTCTCGGGATCTGTGTACGTTGATAGTGGAACAGCTTCAGCCCATTTCGAGTAGTGATAGAAATCACGGTGGAATTTTTCTTCCCCGAGTGGAAGATGGATGTTTAAGTAATTACCGGTAAAAATCTAAAAAAAAATCAGCAGACACGATTGAATCTGGGAGAAAATTATTGCAAAGAACATTGGATAACGTAGAGGATACAGTAGTGGTTTGCAAATGTAGATGCAGATTCAAGGCTATATCCCCCATATTTAGTATTTTAATAGATTCGGTCTATTGTTGCCATTTAGTACGTTGAATAGATAGATAATCTGTAAAACTATAAAGTCCAATGATTTTACTTAGAGGAAATACATGGTAATTCAAAACGGTTGGTGCAAAACAGAACAACGTTAATTCCTCTCCTGCTTAAATTAAATAGACAACACCTAATGCTGCACAGTGACTGACTATCTCCATACGTTTGTTTCTCATAGTGCTTCCGATCACTGTATTCCTCGCTCTCTCTGGCGAAAATACCATTGCTTATTCGGATGATTATGAGGAATTGCATGTGAGCATCATGGGTGATACGGAAAATATCTAGAAAGGCAGTCCCTTTCGTTCCAAGTGTGTGGCAACAACAAATATTCCACTGTACACGTTGAAAACATTTGAAGGTGGATGACTGAGTAGCCTCTGTGTATCATCATTCTCAGAATGGCGGCCCAGAATTCTACTAGAATGCCGTTCAGACGTTCAGGAACATTCCTGTGGAAACAGGGCACCAATCTCTTGAAAGTCCGAACGAGGAACACGTACTCGGATAGGAGGAGTCAGCAACAAGACTCTCTGTAAACATTGAAGGCCGTTATTAGTCATGTGTGCCCATCGCTCACAAGGGTTCAGTTTGTGGTGCGTCATTTAAGGGGTCCACATAAAACATGTGATAAAAATAAACTAGAGTTCGGATCAAAGCTACTTAGTGGCTGTTTACCTCGTACTACATGAAATACCAAAGCTCAGAGCTTCTTCACATTTTCGTGATGTAGACCCACACAACGTTATCTCAGTATTGGAAGGTCGCTTTACTATCAGACACAACGTCCATAATATACAATTGCATATTTATTTACTTTGCATCTAACTTTAATCATTTCTATTGATACATAATCATCTCGAAGAGTCTTTCCTTTCTTCATATCGCAAATGGGTAGAGATAGTAGACACTTTCAAAGTTTCATCATTTTCATTAGTAGCAATCAGTTTCCGATCTATATTTTCAACTGCACAAATATTTATAGAAATTTACGAAAATTTCAACAGTATCTTTTTAGATACTATGCCATTTGACTGCATGTCTGCGTAGCTGGGTTTATTTTGTCTCGGTGAAATCATTTCTGCTCTGTTTCCTTCACTTCTTCACCTGAACTTACAAAGTTACTCAGCTCAATGAGCTATTCAGAACCTCTGCCTACGCTGAAGCTACGTATGATTTGATTCGATCTGGAAAAGCTGTTTCAAAGACAGGCTGCACTATGCTTGTCTGCAGGCTGCATAAAACGTACCGGCATCGTAACTGGTAAAGGGTTTCATTCTTTCAGGTGTGGGTGAAGCCTCTAAAAAGAAACAAGTTCTAGGCTACAATGTCTGTACAGTACTAACACTTTAGCGACACAAATGCTACTACTAAGTCCACGCTGACACACAGTATCTGTCTAAAATCAAAATAACTGCACTATGATGTTCATTCACACGGCACATTCTCTCACTAGCCATAGAACCAGCGACCTAATGTCCAAACAACCACAACTTCAACAACCAATTAATAAACAGTTCTAAAGTCCACACAATCTTCATCAGTTTAGTATACTTGAAAAATTCTATACAGTTCACCACTGTTTCTTAAATAGTAATTCATTGTATGCCAGGCTGAATTTTTGCTCACGGCATAGTCACAATTTTTACTATAAATCCAAAAACTCCCGAAAGCGTTATTTACAACGTACCTCACCAGATCCGAACAGATCCAGAAAAAAAAAAACTACAGCGCGAGGGAATCTATGCCTTGACATTACTAGTGCTGTATCCAGACTCCTAGGGACAAATGCAGACCAGACTCTCTCGCTTCCAGAAGACGCTAACTTCAAACTCAAAACAACGCCACCTTTACTCGTCTGAAGGACAGAAGTGAAAACTTTGTTTCTAAACCAGCTAAACTGATCACTTTACAATAGGCATGTCATGTCATGTATGTGGACTCACTGCACGATTACACAACACGATCCATACGCTCATTTTCCATCAATCTATACTACAGCACTATATAAAGACAAGTTGTAGTTTAAAAATCTCGAAAAGATTTTTACTGTTTTACTTCAGATTTTTTAACAATACGATGATCGGACGGACGTAAGCTACACAATTTATATATATTGTACAAAAGGGAAAAGCTTTTAACAAAAATCTAAGAAAGTTCTTGACCAATTTATTTCAGATTTATGCACGATACTCCAATAAACTTTCGGACAGAAATAAGCTAAATGATTTTTAAATATATATATGAAATTTATACTTCTGAATGAAGAAAGTCGTAGTTTAATGTTGTTACCAAAATTTTCCAAAAGTTCTCGACCGATTTACTTTAATTTTTACTTGATAGTCTAATATAAGTTCGGACGGACATAGGCTACAAGTTTTTTGATACAAATGTTATATATGTTTGTGTACACTATATAAACGGGAAAGGTTTTTTAGCAAAAGTCTTAAACAGTTCTTGATCAATTTACTTCCAATTTTTACACGATACTCTATTGAAAGTACAGACGGATGCATGCTACATAATTTTTACATGGTATTTAAGTATACATATACTACAAAAAAAATGGTTCAAATGGCTCTGAGCACTATGGGACTCAACATCTTAGGTCATAAGTCCCCTAGAACTTAGAACTACTTAAACCTAACTAACCTAAGGACATCACACACACCCATGCCCGAGGCAGGATTCGAACCTGCGACCGCAGCAGTCCCGCGGTCATATACTACACAAAAGAGAAACATTGTAAGCGAAAATCTCGAAAAACTGTTGACCGATTTACTTCAAATATTTACACAATACTCTAATAAACGTTTGGACGAACATATCTACACATATTAAGTATATATGGTATATAAGTACATGTATACTAAATAAATCGGCAAGTTTGTTAGTAAAAATCTCAAAAAGTTCTTCAACGATTTAATTCAAATTTTTACACGATAGTCTAATAAACGTTCAGACAGATGTATGTGGTATATAAATACCTATATGCCATATGAAGGGGATAAGTTGTTGGAAAAATCTCAAAAAGTTCTTGACACATTTAGTTCAAATGTTTTACACTACACTCTGACAAACATTTGGACACACACAGGCTCCCATCCTTTTTGATATATACACATATACGTTACATAACAGAGCCACATTGTTAGCAAAATCCTCGGAAAGTTCTTGACTGAATTTTTTCAGATTATTAGACTACACTCTAATAAAGATTCGAATAAACCAAGAAAATCGAGAACTGTTTTTGATTAATATACTTCAAATTTTGGCATGACACTTTAAGAAATATTTGTATAGACATAGGGATATTTTCTTTAATATACAGGGTGATTTTTCCATCGTGTGCAAGCTCCAGGGATTGATCGATGAGAGGATGCGGAAAAAAACACGTCTAATGAATTTCTGTACGGCAATGCGTGGTTTCCATGCTAGGAACCATGTATTCAATTATACTCTGTTACAGAGACTGCTGTACAATGCGGTCACAATTACAGTATGCATGGTTTCCTCCTAGCGGGTGGTATTGTTCCTCATACGTCGTGCCCTGGCTCGCTTTCCTGCCACACTAATTGGTAATGTTGGTCCGAGTCACTTTTCTTGCTGACTCAACATGTAGTGGATGGGATACAGTCTTGTACATAATGCTTACGTACTCGAATCGAGAGATTGGCGACATGGCCTTTACTTACGGAACGGCGAATGGCAACGGGCGGCGGGCAGTATGGTTGTATCAGGAGACCTATCCCCGCCGACGAGAACCACAGCATTCAATGTTTGCAAGTGTTTCGATGTTTGTCTGAGACAGGGTCGTTTCAGGAAGCAGGAAATCATGAAGGTCGTACCCGTAATGTTTGGACACCAGACTTGGAGGAAAATGTGATTAACACTGTGGAAGGCGACCGCCGTGTCAGTACCAGGCAGCTGGCACTCCACTACAGGGTAAGCCAGACGACTGTGTGGAACATTCTCCATGACAATTGTTACTATCCTTATCACACTCAGTGTGTGCAAGGCTTACTAGCGACAGACTTTACACATCTGGAGCAGTTTTGTCACTGGTTTCTTCACCAGGTAACCACAATTCCGGGATTTGTGTCATCCATCCTATTCTGGACTCGCATTCGGGGGGACGACGGTTCAATCACGCGTCCGGCTGTCCAGATTTAGGTTTTCCGTGATTCCCCTAAATCACTCAAGGCAAATTCCGGGATGGTTCCTTTGAGAGGGCACGGCCAACTTCCTTTCCTAATCCGATGAGATCGATGATCTCGCTGTCTGGTCTCCTCCCCCAAACAACCACAGTCGTCCTTCCTCGTCGACTAACAAACCAGAACTATCGGCGTTTCTTGCTGGTGACTTTGCGAAGAAATGTCATTGATGATTCTAAGGGTAATGTGGCTGCATCATGATCTAACTACAGCCCACTTTGCCGTTAACGTCCGGACGCATCTCAGTCGCGTCTTCCCTGGTCGATGGATAGGGCGAAGGGGTCCAGTTTCATGGCCTGCTCCTTCACCGGATTTCAACCCGTGGATTTCTGGTTATGGGGCCATCTCAAAAGTATCGTGTATGCATAGCCCATTCCAGATGTGGCGCAGCTTATTCATGCTGCCTGGCCGATGTGGAAGTGTGAGACACAACATCCTCCGGCGCGTACACGCATGCGTTGAGGCAAATGGAAACCATTTTCAGCCCATATTGTAACTGTGGCTGCATAGTACAGCTCGTATTATACCGCAGTCTCTGTACAAATGTATGATTCAATAAATGGTCTCTAGCATGGAAACCATGTATTTCCGGATATAAGTTCATTAGACCATTTTTGCTGCGTATCCTCTCATCGATCAATCCCTAGATTTCGTGCACGGTGGAAAAAAAATATATATATATATATATATATATATATATATATATATATATATATATATATAATAAAGCAGGAATGTTGTTAGTAAAATTGTCGATAAGTTCTTGACAGATTAACTTCAAATTTTTACATGGTCCCACCAATAAACGTTCAGATAGCCATCAGCTATATGGTTTTTTTACACGACGATGCAAAGCTTTTCTATTAGGACCATGTGCGAGAAAGAAAATGCTGTACTGTGCTGCTAAAATGTGCGGCTTCATATTCTTTCTTGCAGTACGTTTCAGCTACTACAGCGACGTAAACCACTATAAAGTTGTTTCTTACACATACATATGTGTATTCTTTCTCTTTACATGTAATTTCGAACAAAAATTATATGCACAAAAATGTGGTGTTTTGTCTTCTTCCTTGCCGTCATTTCTACAGAAAACAGGAAAAGTGTATTTATGGCTTATCTGCTTGTGATTAGAATACCATTACAAAATCGGAATCGTCCGAAACGTTGTAAACCTACCGATTCGCAGATAAACTATGCAAAATACTGTCTTTGGAGCTACCATACTCGCAAATCCAGCAGCTGAAAAAGTCAGGTTACCATCCATTCAGAAAGCTGTTGCACTCAGCGACTGTTATATTTACTTGTAAATTACAGATTGCAGCAAAAAAAGGTTTAAAACAGGACGACTGATTGGTGCAATCTATAATTTACAAGCTGGAAAAGTCTCTATCATATCCCATGTGGTTTCACCGCCAGACACCACACTTGCTAGGTGGTAGCCTTTAAATCGGCCGCGGTCCGTTAGTATACGTCGGACCCGCGTGTCGCCACTATCAGTGATTGCAGACCGAGCGCCGCCACACGGCAGGTCTAGTGTAGAGAGACTCCCTAGCACTCGCCCCAGTTGTACAGCCGACTTTGCTAGAGATGGTTCACTGACTACATACGCTCTCATTTGCAGAGACGATAGTTTAGCATAGCCTTCAGTTACGTCATTTGCTACGACCTAGCAAGGCGCCATATTCAGTTACTATAAGTACTATCTTCAAGAATGTATTCTGAAACAGATAATATTGTGAAACATTTACCGTCAAGAGCGACGTTCATCATTAATGGATTAAAGTTAAGTATCAACTAATTTCGTCCGCTTTCTAAATTGTCATTCCTTGTCATGTTCCAGACCTTACGTCAGTATAGTTCTTCCCTACTCACTCCAGCCTGCGTGAGCTAAAACGCGTGCATTTCGGCCTCCTCTAGTAACACGGTGTTGGCTCTTCAGCCAACACAACATCCCACATACCAATGATCCCAACCGATGTATCCATTCTTTTTTAAAGCGATTTCAATTCCGAACGAAGATTTTGTTCGCAGAAACGATAAACAAGGCTTGAGCTCAGCTAGAAGGATAAGTGGACAGAGAGAGGGGAGGGGGGGGGGGAGTAAATCTACATAGTGAGGGAGGAGGAGGTGATGTACATAGAGAGAGGATGACAGGAGGTGGACGAATGCAAGGGGCAGGAGGAGATGGGCGAGGGGGGGGGGGGGGAGCAAGGTGTTTACGATGTATATCGGATTCCCATACATATTTAGCAATTGCGAAGCGTTGGCGTCTTTGCTAGTTATTAACAAATTCCAAGATTCATACATGCTGCATTCACCCTCTCACTCACCCTGGCAACGTATCACATGAAAATGAAAGCCACTGCACAACTAAAAATTATGATTACTGTTAGAAACTGATACCATAACGTAAATTACAGTTTTACAAACAAAATAGTGTTTAATTAGCTATTTCGCAGCCAAGTTTTTCGTTAGATTATTTCTCTAACATATTCATAAAAACACAGCAACATATCGGGAGGCTGCTTATCATGGGAGACAATAAACTACACTACTGGCCATTAAAATTGCTACACCACGAAGATGACGTGCTACAGAGGAGAAATTTAACCGACAGGAAGAAACATGCTGTGATATGCAAATGATTAGCTTTTCAGAGCATTCACACAAGGTTGGTGCCGGTGACGACACCTACAACGTGCTGACATGAGGAAAGTTTCCAACCGATTTCTCATACACAAACAGCAGTTGACTGGCGTTGCCTGCTGAACCGTTGTTGTGATGCCTCGTGTAAGGAGGAGAAATGCTTACCATCGCGTTTCCGACTTTAATAAAGGTCGTATTGTAGCCTTTTGCGATTGCTGTTTATCGTATCGCCAAATTGCTGCTCGCATTGGTCGAGATCCAATGACTGTTAGCAGAATATGGAATCGGTGGGTTCAGGAGGGTAATACGGAACGCCGTGCTGGATCCCAACGGCCTCGTATCACTAGCAGTCTAGATGACAGGCATCTTATCCGCATGGATGTAACAGATCGTGCAGCCACGTCTCGATCCCTGAGTGAACAGATGGAGACGTTTGCAAGACAACAACCACCTGCACGAACAGTTGACGATGTTTGCAGCAGCATGGACTATCAGCTTAGAGACCATGGCTGCGGTTACCCTTGACGCTGCATCACAGACAGAAGCGCCTGCGACACTGTACTCAACGACGAACCTGGGTGCACGAATGGGAAAACGTCATTTTTTAGGATGAATCCAGGTTCTGTTTACAGCATCATGATGGTCGCATCAGTGTTTGGCGACATCGCGATGAACGCACATTGGAAGCGTGTATTCGCCATCGCCATACTGGCGTATCAACCGGCGTGATGGTATGGGGTGCCATTGGTTACAGGTCACCGTCACCTCTTATTCGCATTGACGGCACTTTGAACAGTGGACGTTACATTTCTGATGTGTTACGACCCGTGGCTCTACCCTTCATTCGATCCCTGCGAAAACCAACATTTCAGCAGGATAATGCACGACCGCATGTTGCAGGTCCTGTAGGGGCCTCTCTGGATACAGAAAATGTTCGACTGCTGCCCTGGCCAGTACATTCTCCAGATCTCTCACCAGCTGAAAACGTCTGGTCAATGGTGCACGAACAACTGGCTCGTCACAATACGCCAGTCACTACTCTTGATGAACTGTGGTGTCGTGTTGAAGCTGGATGGGCAGCTATACCAGGACACACCATCCAAGCTCTGTTTGACTCACTGCCCAGGCGTATCAAGGCCGTTATTACGGCCAGAGGTGATTGTTCTGGGTACTGATTTCTCAGGATCTATGCACCCAAATTTCGAGAAAATGTAATCACATGTCAGTTCTAGTATAATATATTTGTCGAATGAATACCCGTTTATCATCTGCATTTCTTCTTGGTGTAGCAATTTTAATGGCCAGTAGTGTATGTTTTAGGTAGTTTGGAATATCTCAGAAATTATTTCAGGTGCAGAACAAACTATTATTATTCTGAAAGATTACTTAAAATTTCATGTCGACTGGTGTACTGGAGATGATGACTTCATTAGCTCACAGGTTGGTGTGGGATTTTCCCGATCTGCAAAGAGAGAACAGACGTGACGGGACATGCCAGCATTACGAGCGCAGGGCACGTCAGACAGCGCCCTCCCACCGGGGAGACGCGCTCCGTAGGGCTCAGGGCCAACGAGAACGGCCAGGAGAATCTTGCAGCTTCCTGTACTCCTGCACTGTTGACAAAGCCAAAGTTACTTCCTACATTGTCGATAAAACGGAATACTTTCTTCTGTGCAATGACACGATTGTAGGGGTAAAGCAACATATCTTTCAAACAGAAAATTACACAGCGTGCTGGACGAAACAATTGTCGGAGATAGTACAACAGAGTACGTCAGTTGCAACAGAGCTATAGTGGGCAGTGACAGAACTATCATCTAAAACTCGATTTTCTTGGTCACGGTAATAGTCAGAAACCAATAATTTCGAGACCGAAGGCGCGATGATTTTAATTTGTGGAGCAGTGGAACAAGGTTTCGCGGAATTATCAATTAGGGCAGTTAATCTGCCATTCTGATAGGTAGGTGCGAATCTGGTATGCTTCTGGCCGGCGGTATTAACATAAGTACATTGCGGCGCTAGTGAAAATCAGTAGATATGATGTGCTGATCTGGGTCTTTTTTTATGTTCGTAGTTTGGTCGATGGCAAACTTAAAGTAAGCATGTACCAAAATATTTTATGCAATACCATTTTTTCTACACTGTGGAGACAAATTGGAACAATACGTTGTTTGTATAAGGATGGTCGTGCATTTGGCGGCATAGTCTGGTCAAGACACAATACGAATCACAAGTACAGGCTACATGTCAGATAAACTCGTCCAGTAACACAGTATCAACTACTAACCACGCTATATGATACTCACAAACAAATTCAGCTATAAAAGCTTAACAACCCAGGGAAAAATTTTCTCTGAAGTACCATAACATTAAGTGCAGCAAAATCGTCTGCTATGCAAGCTCCCTCCATGTTACGTCTGTATTCACAAGACCGTTAGGGCCATGAGGGGACATCATGTAGTGAAACCGAAGTGATATCTGAGAGTTCCCGAAGGATGTGTTGTAGGGCCTCTGTTGCTCTTAATCTCTATAAACGATTAAGGAGACAATCGGAAAAACCTTCTCAGATTGTTTGCAGATGACGCTGAAGTTTATCGTCTAGTACAGTCATCAGAAGGTCAACATGAACTGCAAAGTTATTTGGATAAGATATTTGCAGGGTATAAAAGTGACTATTGACGGTGAATAAGGAAAATGTATGATCCTGTATAAGAGTACCAAAAAGATATCGTTAAATTTCAGTCACGCGATAAATCATACAAATTCAAAGGTTGCAAAGTCAACTAAATGCCCATGCTTTATAATTATGAACAATTTAAATTGGAATCATTCAGTACAAATGTTGTGGTAAAGGCGAATCAAAGTCTGCGTTTTATATCTCGTTGTAATTGTCAGCTATGCTTTTTAAGATCGTGGAAAGTTCCACCACTGAGGTTTCAATGAGATTGCTAGACTCTGTAACAGCAAATCCATAAGCTCTCTAGTTGCCCACCCGCTCCCATGAGTGTCAGGAATGAAACGACAGTTGAAATTTTTTTACAACTCGTGCCACAGAATGTCTCGTCACACCCACGAAGCCGGTAGTTGGTGCGGACCCACTCCAACCCCCCCCCCCCCCCGCCCATTTGTTATTAGTTATGCTATTGTCCTTAAGCAGATAGGACTGATGGAAGACATCAGATTCCTTTTTCCCATGTGCCATTTGAGAATGGATTGTCTTGAAACATGGAAGTTAATCTGTGAACTGTCCGCCAAATACTTAAGTATGAATTTTAAACAGTAATTATGTTGATGTAGATACAAATCAGATGATTTAGTGGCACAGTGTAAAGCTCCATTTGAGAAAGATCCTCTGGACCTTCCTCATTTAGACGCTACTCAAACATTTCCTTTCCTCCCTCCGGTTGATGTCAGCTTCGACGCTTTCGGCGGCTGAGTTTATCACAAAAAAATTAAAAACATACGTGGTTATGGATTCGGAAGTGAGAAACTCACACGAATGACGTACATCAATTAGTGAAAATTACTTTTATCTGCATAGTGTCATGTGTGATTGTCCGTGAAGTTCAGACACAGGCATTAACATCCAGCCAGTAACACGTAATCTTCAAATTATTGTTAACTAACGGTCCACTGAGTCCTGGTACTGTTATTTGATTTGATGCTAACTTGAGCATTTGTTGATGAATACGACCACCAAGTATATACAAATCTCGGCTCGGCACATATACACAGATAATTTGTATGATGTCTGAGAAACTCCCGCCCAAATCGGTTTGCATTGTCAATACATACCAACTATCCTTTAAAAATTTCAAATCGCCTGCTCTAGTATCTATGAAACTTTCAGCAACTGTATCATCTGAATTGGGAGGTAGGTAAAAGGATCAAATTATTATTTTATTCCGGTTGCCAACAATGACTTCTGCCCATACAAACTCACAGAAGAATCTACTTCAATTTCGCGACAAGTCAAACTACTTCTAACAGCAACAAACACGCCACCGTCAACCGTCTTATCCTATCCTTTCGGAACGCCGTTGGGTTCTTCACAAAAATTTCGGCTGAGCTTATATCCAGCTTTAGCCAGCTTTCAGTACCTATAACGATTTGAGCATCAGTGCTTTCTATTAGCGCCTGGGGCTGTGGTACTTTCGCAATACAGCTATGGCAATTTACAACTTTTATACCAATGGTTACTGTATCTACTTTCTTCCTGTGTTCGGCCTGCACCCTTTGTGAATGAAGCATTCTTCGTATTGATTTTGTAAATTAGTCTTCAGCTGAGCTGAACTGCTGGATGAAACAGAACACTCTTCATTTTATTGAAACAACGTTCTTACATTTCGACATTTGAGATGTGAAGTCCATGGACTCTAAAATTCCCAAAAAAGTTTTGACAAATGAGAAGAGATTGTAAAAGAATTTAATGTGTCTAGGAAATGGTGCAAAGATAAATGACATAACATAAAAGTCAGTACAGTTGGGAGCTGGCTAAGCGAAAAAGTAGCAGAAGAACTGGCAGCAGTGCTAGTAATGTGTAACACTTCACTTAGTCCTCATTTGAAAGCCTTCATTTCCTGAAGGACAGTTACAAACCACTCTCTCATTGGAGCACTCAGGATGTTGTACCAGTAAGTAAATTTGTTACAGTATTTTGCATTTTACATTATATTACCACCATGTTACATTAGTACAATATTACATAATAACAAATATTACAATAAATGCATTACATAAAGAAATTATTTTCCGTACTGCCCTGAATACTGCAGGAAAAATCAGCATATTCTTTCCTTTATCATTTAACAATGACGCTCTTCTACCAGTCCTGGGCAGTGGTTCCATCAAACTAGGAATCTCCCTTCAAGACCCAGGTATTAAGTTCCCTTCACCTCTCTCGCTATCGTATGTTCCTGGTGGTACATACGTTTGAGAGTTACTGTTTTGAAGGAAATTGTGCATAAACCCATAAGCCAGTGTCACCACCACAGATTTTTGTGGACTCAGCAGCATTTGTATCCTCAAAACTCTGAAAACAGAGCTTACAATACCAAACACATTTTCAATAACTCCTCTTGCTCTTAACAGTCTATACTTATAAGTATGTTGCCAACTATCTTGCAGAACTGGAAAGGCTTCGTCTGCCATGCAGGGTTACGGAACAGGTTTATTTCTGCAGGAAGAGGAGCCCTTGGTGGTATATGTAGCGTCTTGTTCTCTGACATACTGTATAATGTGTGTCTTTAAGCACACCACCATCCGAAATCCGTCCTTGTGTGCCAACATCAGCATAAATTATTTTATAATTAGTGTCAGCAATCACTAGCAAAACGATGCTGAAGCGCTCTTCATAATTAAAATACACTGTTTCACTACTGGGTGGTGCCAAAATCCCATTGCGCCTCCCATCTACAGATCCCAAATACCTGGTGAAATTCCACATAATTATTTTTTTTTTTTTTTTATTTTTTTTTTTTTTTTTGCCATCAGTCTACTGACTGGTTTGATGCGGCCCGCCACGAATTCCTCTCCTGTGCTAACCTCTTCATCTCTCAGAGTAGCACTTGCAACCTACGTCCTCAATTATTTGCTTGACGTATTCCAATCTCTGTCTTCCTCTACAGTTTTTGCCCTCTACAGCTCCCTCTAGTACCATGGAAGTCATTCCCTCATGTCTTAGCGGATGCCCTATCATCCTGTCCCCTCTCCTTATCAGTGTTTTCCACATATTCCTTTCCTCTCCGATTCTGCATGGAACCTCCTCATTCCTTACCTTATCAGTCCACCTAATTTTCAACGTTCGTCTATAGGACCACATCTCAAATGCTTTGATTCTCTTCTGTTCCGGTTTTCCCACAGTCCATGTTTCACTACCATACAATGCTGTACTCCAGACGTACATTCTCAGAAATTTCTTCCTCAAATTAAGGCCGGTATTTGATATTAGTAGACTTCTCTTGGCCAGAAATGCCTTTTTTGCCATAGCGAGTCTGCTTTTGATGTCCTCCTTGCTCCGTCCGTCATTGGTTATTTTACTGCCTAGGTAGCAGAATTCCTTAACTTCATTGACTTCGTGACCATCAATCCTGATGTTAAGTTTCTCGCTGTTCTCATTTCTACTACTTCTCATTACCTTCGTCTTTCTCCGATTTACTCTCAAACCATACTGTGTACTCATTAGACTGTTCATTCCGTTCAGCAGATCATTTAATTCTTCTTCACTTTCACTCAGGATAGCAATGTCATCAGCGAATCGTATCATTGATATCCTTTCACCTTGTACTTTAATTCCACTCCTGAACCTTTCTTTCATTTCCATCATTGCTTCCTCGATGTACAGATTGAAGAGTAGGGGCGAAAGGCTACAGCCTTGTCTTACACCCTTCTTAATATGAGCACTTCGTTCTTGATCGTCCACTCTTATTATTCCCTCTTGGTTGTTGTACATATTGTATATGACCCGTCTCTCCCTATAGCTTACCCCTACTTTTTTCAGAATCTCGAACAGCTTGCAGCATTTTATATTGTCGAACGCTTTTTCCAGGTCGACAAATCCTATGAAAGTGTCTTGATTTTTCTTTAGTCTTGCTTCCATTATTAGCCGTAACGTCAGAATTGCCTCTCTCGTCCCTTTACTTTTCCTAAAGCCAAACTGATCGTCACCTAGCGCATTCTCAATTTTCTTTTCCATTCTTCTGTATATTATTCTTGTAAGCAGCTTCGATGCATGAGCTGTTAAGCTGATTGTGCGATAATTCTCGCAATTGTCGCTCTTGCCGTCTTCGGAATTGTGTGGATGATGCTTTTCCGAAAGTCAGATGGTATGTCGCCAGACTCATATATTCTACACACCAACGTGAATAGTCGTTTTGTTGCCACTTCCCCCAATGATTTTAGAAATTCTAATGGAATGTTATCTATCCCTTCTGCCTTATTTTGACAGTAAGTCCTCCAAAGCTCTTTTAAATTCCGATTCTAATACTGGATCCCCTATCTCTTCTAAATCGACTCCTGTTTCTTCTTCTATCACATCAGACAAATCTTCACCCTCATAGAGGCTTTCAATGTATTCTTTCCACCTATCTGCTCTCTCCTCTGCATTTAACAGTGGAATTCCCGTTGCACTCTTAATGCTACCATCGTTGCTTTTAATGTCACCAAAGGTTGTTTTGACTTTCCTGTATGCTGAGTCTGTCCTTCCGACAATCATATCTTTTTCGATGTCTTCACATTTTTCCTGCAGCCATTTCGTCTTAGCTTCCCTGCACTTCCTATTTATTTCATTCCTCAGCGACTTGTATTTCTGTATTCCTGATTTTCCCGGAACATGTTTGAACTTCCTCCTTTCATCAATCAACTGAAGTATTTCTTCTGTTACCCATGGTTTCTTCGCAGCTACCTTCTTTGTACCTATGTTTTCCTTCCCAACTTATGTGATGGCCCTTTTCAGAGATGTCCATTCCTCTTCAACTGTACTGCCTACTGCGCTATTCCTTATTGCTGTATCTATAGCGTTAGAGAACTTCAAACGTATCTCGTCATTCCTTAGTACTTCCGTATCCCACTTCTTTGCGTATTGATTCTTCCTGACTAATGTCTTGAACTTCAGCCTACTCTTCATCACTACTATATTGTGATCTGAGTCTATATCTGCTCCTGGGTACGCCTTACAGTCCAGTATCTGATTTCGGAATCTCTGTCTGACCATGATGTAATCTAATTGAAATCTTCCCGTATCTCCCGGCCTTTTCCAAGTATACCTCCTCCTCTTGTGATTCTTGAACAAGTTATTCGCTATTACTAGCTGAAACTTGTTAAAGAACTCAATTAGTCTTTCTCCTCTTTCATTCCTTGTCCCAAGCCCATATTCTCGTGTAACCTTTTCTTCTACTCCTTCCCCTACAACTGCATTCCAGTCGCCCATGACTATTAGATTTTCGTCCCCCTTTACATACTGCATTACCCTTTCAATATCCTCATACACTTTCTCTATCTGTTCATCTTCAGCTTGCGACGTCGGCATGTATACCTGAACTATCGTTGTCGGTGTTGGTCTGCTGTCGATTCTGATTAGAACAACCCAGTCACTGAACTGTTCACAGTAACACACCCTCTGCCCTACCTTCCTATTCATAACGAATCCTACATCTGTTATACTATTTTCTGCTGCTGTTGATATTACCCGATACTCATCTGACCAGAAATCCATGTCTTCCTTCCACTTCACTGACCCCTACTATATCTAGATTGAGCCTTTGCATTTCCCTTTTCAGATTTTCTAGTTTCCCTACCACGTTCAAGCTTCTGACATTCCACGCCCCGACTCGTAGAACGTTATCCTTTCGTTGATAATTCAATCTTTTTCTCATGGTAACCTCCCCCTTCTTCGTACACTTTGGCAATTTTCAACCACTCCTTTTCACTAGCAGGAAGCTGGAAAGGAAACTGTTGCTTAAATTTCATATGCGTATGGACTCTCCCAAAAAAAGAATGCTTTAAGATCTGTTGGTTATGATGTATGTAATGTATAGCTCACTTTGCCTTTGAAATGGGTAATATATTTGAAAGATCATCGAAGTCTCACCCGCAGAAGAATGAAAAGAAGTTATTTTCCCTTTTGAGGCTTATGGGGTGGATAATGTTACTTTTGAAGAAATTGTGGAAGTTGAAACAGATCCACTTGACAGCGCAGAGAACCAGGAAATTGCAGGTGCAAATGGCAGTGCATGTGCAACTCAAAATCCCAGCGAAGCGGTAGTTCAAGTGGCCGCAAAAGATCAAGAAAGCAAGTGGAAGAAGACAGAGAAGGTTTGATACAAGTATTAAAGAAGGCAGGAGAAATTTTAGCTACAGGAAACTGGACCAATTTACCCATTTAGGAGAATTAGTTACCAACAAATTAAGATTTTTGTTTGAAAATGACCATACAAGAAAAATGTCCACTTTCAAAAATAGAATATACAAATGTTTCGAGGAGGCAAATGAAGAATTGATGAATATGGTGAATGACAGTAATGTAGAGGTTACGTTATATTCGTAGACTTACATAGTTTAACAGCAAAGTTTTTATATAGTAGCTCACTGGGTTAACTGAAATGAAACGAAACATATAAAAGTGATACGACTGTCTTGCTCGTCTTTGCTATACCCAGCGACAAACTGCAGTCTACCTAATATGCAAATTTCAGAATTATTACGGTTTCCCTCCAATATATTTCTATTTTCTACTAACGCTAACTGCTGTCCACGAGTTTTGTGTTTCAATGAGATTGAAAAAAATGAAATACAAATTAATATTCCAGAATGAAATTTTCACTCTGCAGCGGAGTGTGCGCTGATATGAAACTTCCTGGCAGATTAAAACTGTGTGCCCGACCGAGATTCGAACTCGGGACCTTTGCCTTTCGCGGGCAAGTGCTCTACCATCTGAGCTACCGAAGCACGACTCACGCCCGGTGCTCACAGCTTTACTTCTGCCAGTATCTCGTCTCCTACCTTCCAAACTTTACAGAAGCTCTCCTGCGAAGTAAAGCTGTGAGTACCGGGCGTGAGTCGTGCTTCGGTAGCTCAGATGGTAGAGCACTTGCCCGCGAAAGGCAAAGGTCCCGAGTTCGAATCTCGGTCGGGCACACAGTTTTAATCTGCCAGGAAGTTTCAAATTAATATTGTTTGATATGTTTACTATCACGAAAGTGTTTTCAGAAATTTGATACTGTATTACTGATTGAAGTGATCCATTCGTTTTAAAGCACTAAAAAGTATCTCATTGTTAGCAAAATTTGGGAAATTTTTAGGGCAAGGTATGTGTGCCAGGTGTAAAAAAATTAATAAGAGTAAGTTAAAGAATTGTACAACATAGTATATATTGTTATATTATTATTATTATATATTTTTACAAATTAGGAATTTAGTAACATCTGTCCTGCCTTCACTTCCTAAGATAAAACTAGCACAATGGCCTCGCAAACCCGAATAATATTGCATATTGAGCTTTTTGATGTTCTATGCAGGTACATTAAAGTGCAAAAAGGAATCCTCAGTGACCAAAAATCTGAGGCTCACTGCCAACTGATCCTCTGATGGAATCACTTCCCAACAGTTTGCCTTGGTTCTAGACAGAAGAGGAGCCACAAGAGACAGCAAACTACCGAAATCAATGCTCATCCTAACATAAATTTTGAAACAGGTCCCATCTTAAAAGAGTTAATTCTTGAACGAGCATTGTATAACCTCCATGGTAGCGCGTCTGCGAAGAAACTCTCGTTGCCACCACCTGCGATTCCTCTGCCTTTCTTTCCTCTCTTCATCAAAAAGAGAAAGCACACCAGCATATAAAAATCTGTAGTCTTCCACACAATTCTGGAAAGCCATCACAAACTTCGAGCAGCTCTGCACCACCAAACGCACTGATACATATCAGCAGGTGCAAACGAACGATCATACATGTATGACTTGCACGTAGAGAGCTTATACACGACACGATACGTTTCCTGAAGACGCGTATACACGTCGCACACACTTGTGACGATACAAATCCCACGTCTCCTTTACTAAATAATGTCTGTAAACAAAAAGGAAGGGGAAAATGAAAGAAACACAGAACAAGAATAGCTTTTGCTTGGTTGCAGAAAGGTCGGTAATTTTGTAAGTTCGACATTTACAACATATCACATCTGCAAAAGCTGTTCGAAATTTGCACCATTCTGCAGCAATGTACAGCACTGCGCCTACCGACGTGTGTAGGACTGACAGGCCATCCGCTGGACGTGGGGTGAGGTACGTCATCGAATGTCACATGTCCAACATTTTTCATCCAGTTTTAGGGTATTTCCCGACATTTGCAGCCCAATGTGTTTTACACTAAATTACTTGTCGCTGTGGCGTCTACCTCGCTTTGGGTCTATTTAAACGTTAATAAGAATGACGAAGATACTTTTTTAGCAAAAATCCCATGTTCGCTTGCTTAAAATCTTAGAATACGAATGTTCTTCAGCGAGTACTTTGAAATTTTGAATCCTCATTGCATTCTAATACACGTGTGGTTTTATATATATACTGGAGCGCTAGATAGTGAGTATATATAGATGCAATTTGTAGGATTAGGCTCATTTTATTATAAGAAAAAATAAAGATAGCACTTAAACATTTTAAGGAAAAATTGAGATAGACTTTCTTTTCTTAGAATATTTATAAGAAATATTTATTTTTTTTACAATAAAATGAGCCTTAACCTACAAATTGTATCTACTTTCCTAATTTTCTTTCAAATCATTCATCTCAATCTTTATTTTCTTTCAGCTCATTTACATCAATTTAAGAATAACAAAAAAGTAAATAAGCAGGGAAATGAACAATTTGAGGTCTATTTTATATATTCCTTTATGTCAGTAGTAAGTGGGAACATTGAGTGCACTTGTACGCTAGTGCACAGCGAGCGTGAGTAATAATAATAATAATAATAATAACAGAAACAAAAAGTCAATTAAACTAAAAATTCCTCATCGTATAATTCATTATTAATACTTTTAATTTTTTTAAATGTATTGTATCTCAATTGAACCTAGCCATCCTGAAAAAAATGAAAATACCAACTAGTTATTAATTTCAAGTACCTGTCTGGTAAAAGAACCTTAAACTCATTACTAAGTTCCACACAAAGTTTTTCTCCACATCAAGTTTTAAAATATTTATATCCAGTAATGTTATATAAAACATTTACTTATAGCACACTAAATTTCATAAGCAAATCAGGAATACTTACATTATTGAGCTTCCTGAGTAGGGGCTCCATCTGTAATACAAAATTTTATTAATGAAATTTAAATTTTATAAATAGAAATCTCAGGAAACAACAACAAAAACTGAAAGAATTTATACAGTTGCAGTAATTACAGAAATGATATGTAATAAACCTCAAGTTCACTTTTTCACTTTTTAAAGATGATGAAGAAGAAGAGATCCCAGATTTTGACTTTGATAATGATGAAGAAGAAGATTACAGCAACAGTGCGTACTGTCCATATTGCAATGCATCTATCTTGTTTTCCAAAGTGTATGTTTTATCATCATGAGTGCTCAATATTTTTTATCTACCTTGACTGAATAAATTTCTTGTTTGATGTTTGATATTAAATTAATTTTTTGTATTGTTCAGTATTATTAAACAAACAATCTTTATAATCTCCTACTTTATTTTATTTTTAAAAACATATTTCTTGACTCCTTTAGATTTCTTCTCCTCCTTGTCACCAACTTTATAAGCATACATTTGTGCTCTCAAACCACAAAATTCTTCTGTTATCTTTCCATTAAAACCATCTTTCATTTTTCCTACAACTTGCCTGTTTACTTATGGAATATTATATATATTATATGTTGGATAGTCTCTAGTACCAAAATTATCAATCATTAATTTCGTGTCTTCATGTATAACTTCTGTCTATGTGTTGTAGATATAACTGTTCGTATCTCCACAGCAAAGTGCAATATTTTCACCTTATTTGGGTTTCATACTGCTATAGTGAATTCATACATCAGTTCTTTACAAAAGTCAAGTGTACTCATAACAATGTAAACTGCTTTATTAAACATAAGTTTAGTTTTATTCACGCAAATCACAGCAAGATTTTCATGAAATGTTGTTCCTCCTTTGAAGCTTGGCTTTGCCACAAGTCTCCACCTGAAACTAATTTTATATCCACTATGTTGTTAATATGTTCCACTTTAAATACTGAATGATTCATCAATGTTGTTCTTTGCTTTCATCCTCAATTCTGCATTCAAATATATATATATATATATATATATATATATATATATATATATATATATATATATATATATATTGTTTCAACCAGTCAGATTGTTTAAATTTTAAAACTCTGTGTATTTTTGTTATCTTCAGTCCTAGAGACTAGTGAATGACGTAATTATCTGTGTCACCTAGAGCAGTCTACAACTAACTTTCTTTAGTTCCAGGCAAAATTTTATTTTTGGGAACTAATGTTATATCTGTTATGTAAATCATGCACTTCTCTAGGATATTCTAGATCAGCTTCAAATATGAATCCAATTCCAGAAGTACCTGACATCTCACTTTTTTCTTTTTTTTTCAATCAAAAGATCCTGCGTTAACCCAGTCAAATCTAGCATGCAATACATATTGACTCATAGCATGGGTATACAGATTGTTTGTATCTAAGTATGCTCACTAATTTTATATCTTTTTTTGTCATAATCTTTGATATATTTCTTACTTACCTCACACACTTTTACACCACTGGGTTACATGACTTCTTGTTACTTTTTCTACCATTAGAAGAGGATCGTAATAATTCTAGTGCTTGTCAAGTCATTTTTAGCATTCCATCCTAAGATAAACCAGGTGCAGTATTACACCAAGTTGCATTCAAATCGTATACTTTCATGAAAGTTTTTCTAACATTTTCAAAAACATCAGAAACATCAGTTTTACGTATAGATCACATATTTACCAAGATTTTTCATATAAAATTTTTTCCAAACTAATTTTGTGTGTTTGTAATGTTCGTCGCTTCTTTCACAATCATTCAGTTTATTATAAGATTCTTATCTCTATAGAAACTATGTTTCTTCAAATTTCTTCCAACTATGCATGTAGTCATAGGGACAGACATCTTCCTTCATTACTAGATTGACTAGATTTTCCAGAAAAAGCTTTTTAATATTCGTCATTTGACTCTTTTTCAAATCTGATGAAAATCTGTCAAGTCTGTCAAGTGTTGAAGCCATGAATCTAAATGTATCAACAAACTTCATCCTCGAATTTTCTGTGTTCGCCTGATATTTCATGGAACAATCTAAGCACTGGAAAAGTTTTAAATTTTACATGTTTAATCAGTGGTTCTGACATATTACATTAGGGTTCCATATCTTTAATTGGCTGCTAGATCATTTACTTGTTTATTAGACGTTATGAAACTGCCACTGGTGTCTCTATTTTACATAACCACTATCACTGATGGACAGATCTCAGGGGGCATCCCTTAAATACGTGAGCTCTGAGCTCTAAATGAGTGGGGGGGGGGGGGGAGGTATTCGGAAAAATCTCACCAAATCTCATTTGAAGTGGGTGTATAAAAATTACAAAATTAATCCTGAGCATAGACGAAATTACAGTGCCCCCCTGCTTTATGGCCCACGTGAACTGTAATGAATGACTTACACATTTATATGCCTGGGATTCCTCAATTTGAAACAAGTGCCGCACAAGTGTCAGATTTCATTCGGAGAGTTCCCTGCCATGCCTATCGACATCACTGCAGCCGGCCGCGGTGGTCTCGCGGTTCTAGGCGCGCAGTCCGGAACCGTGCGACTGCTACGGTCGCAGGTTCGAATCCTGCCTCGGGCATGGATGTGTATGATGTCCTTAGGTTAGTTAGGTTTAAGTAGTTCTAAGTTCTAGGGGACTAATGACCACTGCAGTTGAGTCCCATAGTGCTCAGAGCCATTTGAACCATTTTGACATCACTGCATGTCAGTCACTGAGTCACTCGTGATACACTGCAACGTATATGAAGCCGATGTTATTGTGTTCGACATTAGTTTGTATCAAAATTTTTACAGTGCCTATGTTAAGTGGCATGCCAACAAATCGAAGCACACATGCCAGCAAGAAGTTAATCGTTTATGTGAGGAAGCTAAGTTGAAGTTCATCAAGAAATCTCTTAGTGATCATATACATCAAGAGTTTGAAAAGCTATATAATGATACAGTTCAAAGTAACTAAGGATTCAATGACATTTAATGCTTGTAATATATCAATAAAAAGTCTATTTTAATACCGTTTTCGTGCAGCTTTAGAGTTGGCATTTTGAAACAGTGTTTTTAACATGTGGTAAAAAGACCGTTTAATACACCTTCTCAGTAAAACATATTTTTATTAGTTTTAATCGGTGCTTAAGACAAAATTACAAAATTTCATGTTTAGGTAGTTTTACCTGACGACGGAGAAAACCTCACGCGACGGAGAGGGGGTCCACTACATCTCACCAAATCTCACAAAGGGAGGAGGGACTGTCCAAATTTTAAAAAACAATCCTCATGTAATTAATGGACACATTCTCAGGCTGGTATTATGCTAAGAAATTTTCTTTTAGAAAGTGTAATAAATACCTTTGTCAAAGTTAGGCATTAGTCAAATTTTCTTGGATCAAATCTAGCGTCTCGGCTTCGATTTCATAGTACACAGCGCCTGCCTTCTGTTTATTGCACGCAGAATTTTAACAGCTCGGAGCGCTAGCATCGTTGCAGTGGACATCTGATGTATATCAATGTGACTTCAGAAATCTACACTACTGGCCCTTAAAATTGCTACACCAAGAAGAAATGCAGATGATAAACGGGTATTCATTGGACAAATATATTATACTAGAACTGACATGTGATTACATTTTCACGCAATTTGGGTGCATAGATCCTGAGAAATCAGTACCCAGAACAACCACCTCTGGCCGTAATAACGGCCTTGATACGCCTGGGCACTGAGTCAAACAGAGCTTGGATGGCGTGTACAGGTACAGCTGCTCATGCAGCCTCAACACGATACCACAGTTCATCAAGAGTGGCGTATTGTGACGTGCCAGTTGCTCGCCCACCATTGACCAGACGTTTTCAATTGGTGAGAGATCTGGAGAATGTGCTGGCCAGGGCAGCAGTCGAACATTTTCTGTATCCAGAAAGGCTCCTACAGGACCTGCAACATGTGGTCGTGCATTATCCTGCTGAAATGTAGGGTTTCGCAGAGAACGAATGAAGGGTAGAGCCACGGGTCGTAACACATCTGAAATGTAACGTCCACTGTTCAAAGTGCCGTCAATGCGAATAAGAGGTGACGGTGACCTGTAACCAATGGCACCCCATACCATCACGCCGGTTGATACGCCAGTATGGCGATGGCGAATACACGCTTCCAATGTGCGTTCACCGCGATGTCGCCAAACACTGATGCGACCATCATGATGCTGTAAACAGAACCTGGATTCATCCTAAAAAATGACGTTTTGCCATTCGTGCACCCAGGTTCGTCGTTGAGTACAGTGGAAACTTTCCTCATGTCGGCACGTTGTAGGTGTCGCCACTGATGCCAACCTTGTGTGAATGCTCTTAAAAGCTAATCATTTGCATATCACAGCATCTTATGCGTAACATGGAAATTTCGCATACAATTGACAAGGGCTACAAAATAAATATTTTAGGGGAATTTGAAATATATAAACATTCCCACCTAATTTCAAAAGATTTGTTGAACGACTAACTTATATAAAAAAAGAGAACTGTTTCGACTGCATAGCATCTCTAATAAAATGTGAAAGTGTTCTCATTCCTTTCATATCTCAGAACTACGTGCCACGTTTTTTCAAATGTATTATATATAACTTCTTTTCATACCCTAGTCATACTTTTTACATGCTTTTATATAATATGTTCCTTGCTCCTAGCACTACAGCTTCACTTGTATATAGATGCGATTCATTTACTGTACATAGTCAATCTGTGCTACCTTATCCAGCTTCTTCATCTCCGAATAACTACTGCAACGTGCCATCTTCCTGCTTACTGTATTCATCTCACGGTCCCCGTCTCTTCTCCCCCCCCCCCCCCCTCCACACACACACAAACAGACCACACACTTCCCTCCAGTTCTACATTGATGATCCCTTGAAGACCAAGAATATGTCCTATCAACCTATCCCTTCTACTAGTCAGGTTGGTCAGACTGTACTTCAAATTTCTCTTTAGGTGATCTACCCATCTAATCTTCAGCATTCCTCTGTAGCACCACATTTCAAAAGTTTCTATTCTCTTTTTGTCTAAACTGTCTATTGTCCATGTTTCACTTCCATACATGGCTACACTCCACACAAATACTTCCAGAAAAGCCTTACTGATACTGAAATCTATATTCGATGTTAACAAGCTCCTCTTCTTTAGAAACGTTTTTCTGGCCACTGCCTGAATCTTCTGTACTTCGGCCATCACCAGTCATTTTGCTGCCCAAAGCAAAACTCATCTACTAATTTAAATGCCTCTTTTCCAAATCTAATTCCCTCAGCATCACCTGATTCAATTCGATTACATTTCATTATCCTCGTTTTGCTTTTGATGTTCATCTCATGTCCTCCTTCCCAGACGCTGTCCATTCCGTTCAACTGTTCTTCCAAGCCTTTTGCTGTCTCTGGCAAAGTTACAACGTCATCGGCAAATCACAAACTTTTTCGTTCTTCTTCCTGAACTTTAATTCCTACACCAAATTTTTCTTTGGTTTCCTTTATTCCTTGTTCAATGTACAGACTGAATAACAACGGGGATATGCTACAAGCCTGTCTCATTCCCTTCTCAACCACTGCTTCCCTTTTACGCTCCTCGACTCTTATAACTGCCGTCTGGTTTCTGTTCAAATTGTAAACAGCCTTTCTCTCCCTGTATTTTACCCCTGCTACCTTCAGAATTTCAAAGAGAGTATTCCAGTCAACATTTTGGAAAGCTTTCTCTAAGTGTATAAACGTTATAAACTTTGTTTTGCCGTTCTTTAACCTATCTTCTAAGAGAAGTCCTCGGGACAGTATTGCCTCGCGTTTTCCTACGTGTTATGTTACGTTTTTAATAATGTCACGTTCAAGTGAATTGTACACTGTTATACGTTCTTGAACAGCTCTTAAGGAGAGTAAGTGGAATATCGAATGAAAAATATGGGGTGCTATTTCAAAAATAAGTACGGCTGTTCTTACTGAATGAAGTTACAGGGAAGGCTGTCAAACCGGCAATGCCCTTGGTAGTTAAACAACATTTACTTTATGCGTTTTGTCAACGGCTGTACCGAGGCGGATACACCGGTTTCCGTCAGATGACCGAGGTTAAAGCACCGTCGATCGTGGCCAGCACTTGGATAGGTTAACGTCCGGCTACGCCGCGTAATGGTTTTTTTTTTCCTCCTTTACCTTTACGGTAGAGGGGACAGAAGGGATGGGGTGGTGGTACGAGGTCCTGGATCAGAAGTCTTTACGCCAATGTCCTGAGTTAAATTCCAAACATCTCCGCAGTATCTCCTGAAGTGAGTGCATGAGACGCTGTTAATGGCGATCAGTCCTTGGGACGGAGACGTTAAGTTTGGCAGACGCCTCGGCGCTCTTCGAGAGGAGAAAGCTGTGTGCTAGCACTGGGATTCACCCTCTCCCCTCTCTCATCATCTCCAGCACGAACACCACGCTACAGTACACACACAGACCTTATAGTTAACTAAACTTATGCAGTACTCCACCTAAAAATTTAACTTTTTTCTAATTTGGCGATTTCAACCGAATTTTAAAAATATGTCTGTCATATAAAATATAGCAGTACGCAAGTTCGAAGTCGAGAACTTCACTGGTTTTCGAGTTATCCGTTTTTAATATTATTTTAATGGCATTTTTGAAAATCAACTTTTGGTACTCAGACCTCAGTTTTCGCATACCAGAATTTTTAGGTACATTCACAAGACATGTACAAAAGTTCTAGCCACTAATTTTATGAGAAATGCTATTAATTTATGTTCGGCATTTTTTCAGTTTTCAAATTTAAATTTTCTTTAATTATCGGTATATAAACGTGGTAATAACACAGTAAACTAAATTTTCGATTATATTAGTGCATAGAAGTATGCAAATACCCCAAAACCACTTCCTGCAAAAATTTCACTGAGACTAGCTAATATTTAGGAAAAAGCTTGGCATTGAACTTAGAAAAACAAACTTACGGGCAAATGGAGCTTAAAATTTTATTAAAATCTGAGTGCTAGTACAAGACACGTACCCCTTAAAATTCACTAGCAGTATACGTTTTGTCTTCCTCCTCCTGTAAGGTTTCTTATAATTTGAAAACCACGGTAGCATTCTTCTCGAATTTTTCCTTCTCCAGGAAGTATCTTGTGGACTGCTTGGTCGGTCATTGGACTCTAGATAAGAACTAGGAGGGTGACGAAGGAATGCTGGCATTCCGCTTTCTTCAGTCTTCAAACATCCCAGACTGAGCTGAGAGGCGGCTTCTACAAGACCCATAACTATCTTTCTTTTTCTTGGGACACTTCGACCAAATGGCACTGAACAAACTTTCATTTTCATTTTGCGTCTTGCCATCAGAGTACCTTGCCAGAAGTGCATCAGATGCAAGCACCGGATAGACCCGTACTAGCTTGATCACTTTGGAAGTTATCAGTGCGCCACGGCCCCTCACGCACTCCACAAACCAAATATTTCCTAGACGTACTCGTAATTCTAATACAGCCAAATCGTTTTGAGGTCTAAGAGTAGACATTCCAAAGATGTGAAATAACCATTAAAATTCAAAAAAACTGACGTTTTAGGGTGGAGTTTCGCCTTAACAGATACACTTACAAAAAAAGCTCCCATACCTCGCGAAGGAAAGGTGCCTTCAGGTGCGGACCATCTATTTTTATTTGGGTGTGGACAAAAAGCTATGTGGGATACTCAAGATAAATCCCACATCGTTTATAGTTAGATAACAGAGTTTCAGTTACAGTTTTACGTATTTAGTAGCTCAACAACACTGACTATTCAGAGTTGTAGTGGAGTGGCCGAGCGGTTCTAGGCGCTACAGCTTGGAACCTCGCGACCGCTGCGGTCGCAGGTTCGAATCCTGCTTCCGGCATGGATGTGTGTGATGTCCTTAGGTTAGTTAGGTTTAAGTAGTTCTAAGTTCTTGGGGACTGATGACCACAGCAGTTGAGCCCCATAGTGCTCAGAGCCAGAGTTGTAGATTCGTTGACTTTTAAACATCGTTCGCCCTCCTGACTCTAGTGCCACCTCAAATATTCACCAGGGGTAGTCATAAAGTTTCAATTATCATCACAAAAACTCATGCTCTGACCACGAAACTTTCTGATGCTGTCAGTCCTCTCCTATATATTGACCCTTTAATGCAACACATTTTTGCCAAAGATGTATGACGTGGCAGTGACCTTGGTTGTACCAGTCTGCAGGTAACGTTCCACCTCATCTCGTCGGAAAATTGGAAATGCCTGCTCATCCGAGGAAAGAGGGAGATGTCACTAGGTGCCACGACACGAGTATAATCAGGGAAAGGTTGGATTTGGTTGCCCAAAGAAGCAGACCGTGTGCTGCCAAGAATGAGTTGGCGCGTTTGCATCGAGCAAAAACACTCCCTCGACAGTTTCCGACGACAGCTTTTCGAAATCTTGATAAGAGATTTCGATAGTACACTCCCGTAACGGTTTGCCCCTTACGAGCATAATGTTAGCACCGTACCATAGAAGTCTCGAAAAACATCCACAATTTCATTTTCCGATTATGGTTGGTTCTTCGCCTTTGTCAGCGATTTTGAGTCCTCTAGTTTCCACTTTCCTTTGTCTAGCGGGCAAAGTGAAAAGCGAGCAGTAAGAATAAAATGTAATGTTCACCAACGGACGTCATGTAGACATCTGTTCAAGGCGCTAGGCAATTTAACTGAGACGTCACAATATATACAGGGTGTTTCAAAAATACACCGATAAACTTCGAGACGATATAGAAGGTGTTTGGAGGAACAAAATGAGGATAGAAACAAGTCTCCGAAAACGTCATCCAACAATGCTAAAGAGCATCTAAGTTAATAGCATCGGCGCCTGTATATGTATGTATAAACGGCGTGCTTCCGTGATGATGTTACAACCTTTCAGAGATGATGGAGAAAGATAAATATATTAATCTGAGGTAAGGAACGAAGGAGTCGGAAGTTATAAGCGGAAACAGTTGTGACAGCTCTTACAGTGGAATGCATGTATATGTAATGGTGTTGCTAAGATTGTAGGGTAGGCACCATTCGGAGTTGGTATTATGGATCAAAACAAGAAAAAACGGTCCAGCAAAGATCGGCTCTAAAATGCCTACCCCCCACCCGACACCCCCCACCGCTGCACCATGGATAGTGAGGAGGATTGCATGCCTCAGCGATGCAGATGGCCGTAGCGTAGGTGCAACCACAATGGAGGGGTCTCTGTTGAGAGGCCAGACAAACATAAGGCAGTTGAACGGAACAGACACTATCTTGAAAGGAGGATATGAGATTAACGTCAACAAAAGCAAAACGAGGATAATAGAATGTAGTCGAGTTAAATCAGGTGATGCCGAGGAAATTAGAATAGGAATTGAGACATTTAAAGTAGAAAATGAATTTCGCTTTTTGGGAAGCGAGATAACTGAAGATGGTCGAAGTAGGGAACATATAAAATGCAGACTGGCAATGGCAAGAAAAGCATTTCTGAAGAAGAGAAATTTGTTAGCGTCGAGTATAGATTTAAGTGTCAGGAAGTCATTTCTGAAAGTATTTGTATGGAGTGTAGCCATGTATGGATGTGAAACATGGACGACAAATAGTTTATACAAGAAGAGAATAGAAGATTTTGAAAAGTGGTGCTACAGAAGAATGCTGAAGACTAGATGGGTAGATCACGTAACTGATGAGGAGGTACTGAACAGAACTGGGGAGAAGAGAAATTTGTGGCACAACCTGACCTCAAGAAGGGATCGATTGGTAGGACACATTGTGAAACATCAAGGTAACACCAGTTTAGTGCTGGAGGGATGCGTGTCGGGTAAAAATCGTAGAAGGACATCAAGACATGAATACAGTAAGTAGATTCAGAGGGATGTAGACTGCAGTAGTAACTCGAGATGAATAGGCGTCCACAGGATAGAATAGCATGAAGAGCTGCATCAAATTTGTCTTAGGACTGAAGACCACAACAACAACAAGATATATGAGCACTTGTTCAAATGCCGGCCACTATGGCCGAGCGGTTCTAGGCGCTTCAGTGAGGAACCGCGCAACTGCTACAGTCGCAGGTTCGAATCCTGCCTCGGGCATGGATGTGTGTGATATCCTTAGGTTAGTTAGGTTTAAGTATTTCTAAGTTCTAGGGGACTGATGACCACAGATGTTAAGTCCCATAGTGCTCAGAGCCATTTTTAACTTTTTCAATAGAGGAGATATGTTTCACAGTACTGAAGATGAACAACTTTTCGTTTATTTTAACGTATGGCTTCAGAGGCCACGGAAGTTTGTAGCATTATAACGGAGTCATACAGGTGGTGGCGACCATATCTTCGACGGTCTGTTGTGTCGTTGGATGATGTTTCCAGACCCGGGTTCCTAGCCTCATTTTGTTCCTGTAGAGAACTTCTGCATCTTCTCGAAGTCTGTCGGTGTAATTTTGAAACACCTTGTATACTCGCTACTAAAAGTCATCATTAATAATCCATCCCAGTTTGAGAAGAACAGCGAGGTACATACCTACAAAACTAGAGGGAAAAATGACCTTCATTACCCGCTGTTTAAATTGTCAGTGGCTCAGAGAGCCGTTCAGTACGTAGCAAAAACATTTTTTTTATCATTTTGCCAATAACATAAAATATCTAACAGGTAGCGAAACAAGTTATAAATCTAATTTAAAATCATTTCTCCTGTACAACTCCTTCTATTTCATTGACGAATTTCTACTTAAAAACTGGTAGCCAGTAAAGAAAAAATTCAATTTCATGAGTAAGATAAAAATAATAATGTTTATTAATCTTAACACTAATCATGTGTAAATATCCTGTAAACTGATTCGGTCCACATCATTACGATACAAGACTTATTAAAATCATGTACGCAACATGTAACTAACTAAACCCAGGACTTGTCCA
Organism: Schistocerca nitens; assembly: GCF_023898315.1. Lineage (NCBI taxonomy): Eukaryota > Metazoa > Arthropoda > Insecta > Orthoptera > Acrididae > Schistocerca > Schistocerca nitens. The sequence goes on from NC_064615.1 coordinate 511,673,347, forward strand.
CGGTGATAGGCGGCTAAGGAGCTAGATCTACAGCATACTCCCCAAGCCACCTAACGGTGTGTGGCGAAGGGTACTCTGGCACAACTTATTGATCTCCTCCCCCCAGCCTTCCCTGCTCCACTCGAGAACGGCGCATAAGAAAAATGGCTGCCGTAAGCCTCTGTATTAGCTCTTAATTTCTCGCACTTTTTTTCTTGTCCTGATCTTACCGGAAAGCGTTCTCACGGAATTTCAATAGCAAACCTACCGGTGAAGCACCACGCGTCTCTTGTAATGTATGGGAATGGAGTTTGTTGAGCATCTCTGTAACGGCCTCGCGCCAATTGAACGATCCCGTGACGAAAGCGCCGCTTCTCGTTGAATCTTCTCTCTTTCTATTCTATCAGTCCTGCTTGCTAAGGATCCCTTATTGATGAACAATACTCCAGTACCGGTCCAACAAGCCCCTTGTAAACCACTTCCTTCGTGGATCAATTACTTTTCTTTAAGATTCTTCCTATGAATCTCAGTCTGGCATCAGTTTTAAACACCGGAAGTGTATTCACCAACCAACCGCTGGCCATACGATGGTACTCTGGTATAATGGTGCTCCGTTGTAGACTTTCAGTGCCGGCCGGTGTGGCCGAGCGGTTCTAGGCGCTTCAGTCTGGATTGTTGCACCGTTGTTTTCCCTTCAAACGCAGAAAACGAATTACCGGACGACACCCTACTTTCTCTTCACAGTGCTACGGTACAGTGGCGCGGGGATTTATATGCGTACAAGAACTGCAGAAATATACATATAAAATTAATTACATTATTTTATCGAGGAGTTAATTAAAACCTTATGATTGCCCTCACAGCTGCTATATTCTCGGCCTTCTTTCCATTATTTTAAGTGACAACAAAACATGCTCAGATATGTTTGTTTACTAATTTGGCACTAAACGTCATTTCTTACATATCGTATTTCGTTATCAAAAACAAATTAACTTCAGAGTCTTCACTTTCCTTGTCCAGTCTTCGCAAAAGTTCTCGTTTCTTCGCGTTAGTCCACAAGCATACTGAACATTTTGCGAAAGCTACCTCCTTTCTAACGAAATTGTGGTTTCTCCTATTTAGCGAAATAGTGAACGGTTGTTCTTGTATTCTATATTCAAGATTCCTGGGCAAGGACCAGGGAGAAAGGTCTCGTGCCTGGGAAGCGCCTGCACGGAGCTGCAACCCGGCAGCCACTATTCGGCCCCACCAGTAGGAGAGGCTTGGACGACAGCGGGCGGCAGCAGCGATTGCGACAGCAGCGCCCCAGGCGGCCGGTGCAGGAAACGGCGGCTTGCAGTAGCGGCAACGACGTGCACCTCATTCGACGCATAGCAGCCGCCTACAGCAGCCACTTGTTGCAGCCAATTGGGGAGACCTGCGCCAGGCCAACGCAGATTCCAGGGCGTACGAAGAGCTGCGAACACAGCCGCGGTCCGTGCTCCTGCAGCTATAGTTGAGGTAGGTTGTGGCAAGAGTTGCCACCGGGTCACGGTCGCGCCGCGCCGCGCCGCGCCTTCGCTGCGAATCTCGTATCGGTTTTCTGAACCGCCCTGCAAACTCGCACTGCTGCGCGCCTTTGCGTTATGAGATGTCGTTCGTTGTAATCACCGTACTGCATAATTGTAATAATGTTGTTGAGGTAAAACTAATCAGATATGCAATTTTTAAATCGCAAGGTAATGTAAATCTTATTTTTCCTTTTTAAAGCCAAAGTGTTTCGGAGCTACAGCTCCTGTTTTCAGTGACTGTCATTGATGGTTTTAGGCATTCCATTTGCTTCAGTTTATACTCTCGCAGTAAATGAACAACCATGTTCAGCACTGATGGTATTGCAAGAAAAGCGTGTCAGACGAATTGACTAACAAATACGGTGTTAATGCAAAGCCTGTTTGCTTTAGTCTTGGGAACTTCGTCCGACAAATTTCTTTAATTTTTTTTATATAAACAGAATTTGGCCACAAAATGTACATCTGCATCACTCAAAAACATAATCATTCGCCTAAAAAACTCAAATGGTGCTGTAGCCCTGAAACTAGTTCCATTTAAATAGGTAAAATATTGTGCGTGTCTGTTTAAAATGTCGTGTTACTAGCACAAAATTCCTTGACGTGTAAGCTGCAGTGAAAGATAGCTCTTAATGTGACACATTACAGTTTTTAAACTATATTTCCTTCCAGTACTTGGCCCTAATTAATTCTTTCTGCTGTGGCTTTAGAAATGCCCCGTGTTTAACGAAACGCTAAAGCAGATTTACTGTGGACCGAAAAAATTAGACGTCCGTTTTACCTCATAATTCACTAAAACAAGGAACAGTATTTGTTCTTCAGGGCGAGAACTCGTGCCATCTCCAGATATGTTAAGACCTACAAAGCTTTCATTGAATTATAATTTTAGTACTGAACTCTCTCTCTCTCTGTCTGTCTGTCTGTCTCTCTTGCTCGTTCTTCTTCGCTGATCTTGAAACACTGTATCTGTTTTCTTATTTTTATTTCTGCTGTTTTTCCTTCTTTTCAAAGGTCACTTTTTAACACAAGTGATACCACATGATAAACTGAACTTTCTTGGTCATTCAGCGGTGGTCGTTGTTTCGTGTAACAATCTCTATATTCCCTGCAAGTGTTTTCTTTTAGAAATATTTTTTGTGGTTTAACAACCTTTTATGTGAATACCGCTACCCAGTACTGAAATACATTATTTCTCACGTAGGAAAATCACACATCTTGAATTTTCATCGGACAGAGGAATTAAAATATCACTTACCAAACGCGGCTGACTTCCAAACTATTATTCAGAGAAAATGAGTCTGACTGCATGTAGATAAGTTCGTACACAGGTTAGCAAATTGTAAAAATGAATTTTCATTCCGAAGTAATTTTCACGTAGCCTAGTAGCTGTCTTTAATCCAAATGCGCATATGGATCAACATTGTGTATAACAACACTGTTTACTTATATTTTGAGACTATTGTCTATTTATTCGACCTTTATCACGTGATATCACATGCATCTTGACGAGGACCTTAACATCAAAAGCGATTGTTAAATGTAAAGTGGAACATTCACAATATCGGGTTTCCCGTTGATAAATACGAAATTATTCCCCCAAGGAGCGACGAAAATGTACTTCAACGATATAAATGTGAACAGTTCGTTCATTCTACGACAGGAATACGTGTAAGAGCATCCTTGTAGAAAATTAGTTTGGGCGTGTCTTACGTCTGAAAAATTAACACACATGGTCAGACGGAGTATGAACGCCTAGAGTGCTGGTTTTCGAGACGGAGATGTGAACCAGACTCAGATCTAAACTACTCGTCGTCCCATGATTCGGGAAAACGGCCATCCTGAGAGTGGCTTTCAAGCGGTTTTGCACAGCCTTTTAGATGCGTGCCGAACCGTCAGTCTATGAGCCTGCTAACAAAACATGTGCATCTTTACCCCGGAGACTACCTTACAGTTTCTGGTGGAGGGTACTTTGTGCACACTGCCACTTCCTCCTTTTCCAGTTACAATCGCTTATCCCCGGGAAGTACGGTTGCAAGACTCCGCATGAGATCGAATCTCTCTGATGTTGTCTAATGGTCTTTTCGTGAGATATCCGTAGGAGGCGGCACTATATTGCTTGACTCTTCTAGGAAAGTACGCTCTCGGAACTCTTACTAGTAGACCACACCGCGATGCAGTTGGCTAAATGTCTCTGTAGATGGCTGAATATCTCTGACGTTTTCGCGCTTACTAAATGAACCTTTAACGAAGCGTGCAGTTCTTCGTTGGATCTTCTCTACTTCCTCTATCAGTCCTATGTAATACGGATCCCAGATGACGAGCAATATTTAAGTATTGGTCGAACAATACTCCCTTTCTTGATCTACTACGTCTTCCAACGTATCTCAGCCGCATCTAATTCTGTGTGGTCATTTCATTTCATATCTTATGGAAGTAGTTGCTTACAGTGATTGTTCTTCGGGTACGTAATATACAGTAAAGGTGCTTTCTGTGTATGTTACCTAGTATGTTAGGTATGTTTACGTTAGGGCTCAACTGCCACTCCCTGCAACTGTCTATCATCTGTAGGTCTTCCTGCATTTCACTCCAATCCTTCAGCGTTGCGATTCCTCTGTATACAACAGCATCGTCCGCGAAAAGCCTCATCGAACTTCTGACGTTACCCGCTAGGTCAATCATATGCCGGGTGTTAGGATACAGGTTCAGATATTGTGATCATTGGTACCTAAATACGTACCCACTTGAATGCGTAAGTTGATTGTAGGGTTTCATACTTAAGTCGGTAAACACGGAATCCTTACAGGATCACTTTGTTGTACGTCTGTCTGTCTTTTCAAAACGCTTTTTTGTAGACGTATCAAATTGAAATTCATGACACATATTAACGTCTACGCTACCTTGGCGATGTGAAAAAGTGACGCTTGTAACTCAATACAGTCAAACGATATGGCCATGTCACATATTTAGATACTCGAAACCTTACTCACTAAACCTACAGTGTATTTCCCGCTAGTCTAGTCATGAAATTTGCCGAGGGGCAAGATTTCACACTACAATCGAAGGAAAAAAATTAAAAACTGTTAATTTGTAATTATATCACACGAAAAAATATTTCTTTTGCCATTTGTTATCCGACTTCAAACTTGAAGTTAAAACATTCTCGAAAGTCTTGGAATCCCTGGGACCAAAATCTTGCCAGTAGCAATGTCGTAACAGGCAAAAATCATCGGGATTTTCGATTCCCGGAATGGAAGGATTGCCTATATATATAATTACATTTTACAGAACACCCAAGTGCGCGAGTTCTAAAAAGACCTTGGCAAATTTATTCTCTGCTTCTAACAGACTTCCCGCAAACACTTCTCGTAATTTCGTACCTAAAGTTCTCTGCACAGCCGTAACTGCATCAGTAAGTAGACTGTGCCTGTAAGTACAGACTAACCGTTTTGTGTCCACACGTCCACACTTCATCACCTAAGCTGCTGCTCAGGGGAAAGTAAGGATTGATAATGGCTTGCTCTTGCCTCGTGTACCCAGAGGTACTAACCAGCCTAAAAACATACTAGATATGGAGAAGGGATCTGTTCTTTCGGTCATGTCCAGAAAGAACAGATACCATCTCCATATACAGTTAAGGTTAACTGGCCATTGATCTTCTTCTTCTGTGCGGAAGCACATGCATTGCCCGAACTCTTACGGGGCTCGGTCAGATTGTCTTCTGCGAGTAATGAGTGTAGTGGGCAGGGGCATTAGAATGTAGTGTGTGGACCTTACGTTGGGAATGTGGGTCTCACGTGGAGCGTGCAAGAGATAAATCACTGCAGTCGCTCTATCCTCTGTGCCCTCGGTGGCTAAGATGGATAGAGCGTCTGCCATGTAAGCAGCGGATCCCGGGTTCGAGTCCCGGTCGGGACACACATTTTCAACTGTCTCCGTTGATGTATATCAACGCCTGTCGACAGTGTAGGGTCTTGATTTAATTATCATTTCTAAAAACATACTACTCCTAATAGCTGTAATTGTTGTTGTTGTTGTGGTCTTCAGTCCTGAGACTGGTTTGATGCAGCTCTCCATGCTACTCTATCCTGTGCAAGCTTCTTCATCTCCCAGTACCTACTGCAACCTACATTAATTAATTATTAGTCTGTAAATGAAGTAAATACTGATGTAATGTTGTTCAGTACGCTGCCCTCAGTCACCAATAAAAGTAATTGCACTTATGCCCATAACATCGTGTATATTGTGAAAAGTAACGGTCCCATAACAGTCCCTTGGGGAACACCCGAAGTTACTATAACGTCTGGAGATTTCTCTCCGTTCAAAACGACACTTGGACGAGACACTCAAGAATACTGATTACGCGTCTAAGGATCTATATCTAACATGAGTAACAGGGGTGTACTGAACGCACACAAAGAAGAAGAACGCGAATGGTCACAGGATTGTTTCTTGTTTGGGAGAGCGTCTCGGGAATACTGAAAATTCTGGATTGGCAGATCCCTGAAGACGGACACCAAATTTACATTGAAAGCCTGCTTACAAAGTGTAAGGAACCAGCATCGAGTAAAGAATCCAGCAGTGTAATACAGTCCACTAGGCACGAGCCCTTAGGGACCGCGAAAACAGGATTAGACTCGCTACAGGATGCACAGAGGCGTTTAAGTGGCCTTCTTTGCGCGCTCCATACGCAAAAGGAACGGCGAGAACCACAATATTTCGTAGAATAGTAAGTACACTCTGCCACGCGATGCGCAATGGTTTGAAGAGTACCGCTTCATGATCATGACACGCTAGCTGTTAAAGATCGCAGAATGAAGTTTTAACGATTTACAGACGGTTCTTCTTTGAAAAATAATTTTCTTTCATAACATTTATTGTTAAAATGACAAAAGATAAATGTTATTTAGTTTTGTAGGTGATCTTTTGTAACAATCTTTTTTTATGGAATGATAAGCAATTCTCAATGCATCGCGAATGCTATCCATAACTCTGTCTTAGACAAAAGATTATTATCTACACTGAGGACAAACACTTCTTACAGAATGTGCTTCCTCTCCCCACCATCACTTGCTTCACCCACACTCTTCAATCCCTGTTTAAAATCAACCAAGTTAAAATGTGTGCACTATATATACTGTTTGCAAATCACTTGATCGTTGGACTCCTTACTTTTAGAACTGGCAGTAGCTGGAAGAGTCCAAGCTTCCAATGCAATATGTCTGATGATAGCCAGTAATTATTATTATTATTATTATTATTATTATTATTATATTGTGTAGGTCATACAGCAGCGCAGCAGCTATTGCATAGTTACTGTTCAGATGTGTAGTCAATTTGTTCGTTTATTGATGTGAAGAGGATAATGAATCAATTACTGTTCTATTGCGGGAACTATGTTCAACTCGACGAAGGCATATTCATGAAATATTTAAGTCTTTGTTTTATACTCGTATATACCTCAATTTCACTGACGCAGATGAGTGGTACAAAGTACGTGTGGTTTTAGTGGAGCAGATAAGGACGATTAGTTTCAGAAGCTGTAGCCCCCACCGCATGTGTCACGCCTAAATGCTATATTTGGGAAAAAATGCAATTATTAGTAACTTACGTAATCAACATTACAGTCTTACAAAATACTGATTATAGTAACGATATTTTAGAAAAATAATTTAGTATCCGGACTGAAACACAATTAAACCAGCTGCTTTTACCCGTCAGAAAATTTCATTTCACCCCTCATCAGAAGGGTATAAAAAAGGAAAAAGAATTTTAGAAAAGAACTGTTCCTGGAGCTGCAATATAATTCCTTACTCCTCGCGTCGCTACTCAAAGCCCCAACGAAAAGCTGTATTTAAACGTTCAGCATCCAATAATGAATGGCCGGTAATTATGGAAAAGAGAGTGAGTGTGCTCCGTTCGTAAAGTAATAACATTCGACTTATCCATAACCTCCCGTTTGCTAAATACTGAAGCTCAGGCAGGATAATAGTAGGAATTCATATTGTGCTATTTGGAATGTTATGAAGAAGAGGACGAAAGAGGGAAGTTCTCATTAATAAACTAAGTAACATACCTACGTATGCGATAAGGGGTCTCTGTTTATGAAATGTTATGAGAGACACTCATTTCTCCTATAATCCATTCGCCAGTGGAACAGAAGAAGGAGACACCCCTATAATGGTACCAAGTAAGCTCCACCATACGCTAGAGAACTGCTTGCCAGATATTTTGGGAAGTGCGGTATAATAGCAGTAACATATTTTTATAACAAGAAACTCATAATTTTTGTAAATAGTCTTCATCCATGACTATACATTTCTGCCAAATTCCAATTTTTTTTCATTCTAAAGAATAGATATGTTACGTCGAAACCGCAAATTCACAGAACCAATAACATCGTAGTTTCCAGAATGAGATTTTCACTCTGCAGCGGAGTGTGCGCTGATATGAAACTTCTTGACAGATTAAAACTGCGTGCCGGATCGACACTCGAACTCTGGACCTGTGTCTTTCGCGGGCAAGTGCTCTACCATATTTTTTAAAAATCTCATTTTGTTCGTTTTTTATCGTTGTATCTGCTCGGGACGGACGTCGCAAGACACCTGTTTCAGTTCGTCATTGAACCATTAACTCAGTTTTTTCTTTATTACAGAGGTCAGCTAACCCTCTGACCGAACGCGCTGAGTTACCGTGCCGGCTGCCATCTGAGCTACCCAAGCATAACTCACGCCACGTCCTCACTGCTCTACTTCTGTCAGTACCTCTTCTCCTACCTTCCAAACTTTACAGAAGCTCTCCTGCGAACCTTGCAGAACTAGCTCTCCTGAAAGAAAGGATATTACGGAGACATGGCTTAGCTACAGCCTGGGAAATGTTTCCAGAATGAGATTTTCACTCTGCAGCGGAGTGTGTGCTGATATGAAACTTCCTGCCAGATTAAAACTGCGTGCCGGATCGAAACTCGAACTCTGGACCTGTGTCTTTCGCGGGCAAGTGCTCTACCATATTTTTTTAAAAATCTCATTTTGTTCGTTTTTGATCGTTGTATCTGCTCGGGGCGGACGTCTCAAGACACCTGTTTCAGTTCGTCATTGAACCATTAACTCAGTTTTTTCTTTATTACAGAGGTCAGCTAACCCTCTGACCGAACGCGCTGAGTTACCGTGCCGGCTGCCATCTGAGCTACCCAAGCATAACTCACGCCACGTCCTCACTGCTCTACTTCTGTCAGTACCTCTTCTCCTACCTTCCAAACTTTACAGAAGCTCTCCTGCGAACCTTGCAGAACTAGCTCTCCTGAAAGAAAGGATATTACGGAGACATGGCTTAGCTACAGCCTGGGAAATGTTTCCAGAATGAGATTTTCACTCTGCAGCGGAGTGTGTGCTGATATGAAACTTCCTGCCAGATTAAAACTGCGTGCCGGATCGAAACTCGAACTCTGGACCTGTGTCTTTCGCGGGCAAGTGCTCTACCATATTTTTTTAAAAATCTCATTTTGTTCGTTTTTGATCGTTGTATCTGCTCGGGGCGGACGTCTCAAGACACCTGTTTCAGTTTGTCATTGAACCATTAACTCAGTTTTTTCTTTATTACAGAGGTCAGCTAACCCTCTGACCGAACGCGCTGAGTTACCGTGCCGGCTGCCATCTGAGCTACCCAAGCATAACTCACGCCACGTCCTCACTGCTCTACTTCTGTCAGTACCTCTTCTCCTACCTTCCAAACTTTACAGAAGCTCTCCTGCGAACCTTGCAGAACTAGCTCTCCTGAAAGAAAGGATATTACGGAGACATGGCTTAGCTACAGCCTGGGAAATGTTTCCAGAATGAGATTTTCACTCTGCAGCGGAGTGTGTGCTGATATGAAACTTCCTGCCAGATTAAAACTGTGTGCCGGACCGAGACTCGAACATCGTAGTTTGATACCAGCGAGTTCAATAATCAAGTTAGTGTTATGATGAAAATTTAATGGATCAAGAATACTTACGGGGATGCTGGTGCGGTATTTGTGCCATCCGTCGCTCCTCTGTAGATAAGGCGTTGCTCTTGCGCAAGTAGCCACACTATTGCCTGTTGTGAATGCCTGAGTCAGGGGGATAGAGGGAAGAGTGTAAACAACACCGCAGGCATTGAGACGTAGGCACAGAAACAGTACCTAGTGGATCTGTGCGATCCAGCGCCAGCATCATAGTGTTAATCTCAGATATACCTAAAACAAGAAAAGATATCGTGGTAGGACGTTCGCTAACTAGACGGACAATATGGTGAACTTCCTAACATAAGCAATTACTTTTTAACGTTTATGACATTGAATTTGTTTTTTTAAATGGGACTATACACATTTTTCAGTGGCACTGGAAAGAGTCGTGGAGGAATTCAACTAAGTAACATGATGAAATAGTAACAAAATAGCAGTGCGGCAAACCACTGCCTCACGGTCAGGAGAAGAGATCACAATACCTGCTCTACTTTGCAAGCTGAAATCAGAGTCATTTAGTTCAATCAAAAAGGGAAATTTTGGGAAGAAATTAGAGTAGTCGCAAATTTTTGCACAGTGCTGGGAGTATTATGAACAACATACTAAAAATCCTGCCAGTGGAGTGTGGACGTTGGGTGGGGTTGGGTGTAAAAGTCACTTTTTATGGTTTTATCGAATAACTCGAAATTCGCGGCTTCTGGCGAAAATGTTACCGGTATGAAATTAAACAACATTGAATTTCAGACAAAAAAGTTTCTACTCATTTTTTTCTCTAGTGCTAACAGTTTCTGCGTTCAGGGAATGGAAAAATCGCAGATTATTAAAAATATTAAACTTCCTGACAGATTAAAACTGTGTGCCGGACCGAGAGACGAATTCGGGGCCTTTACCTTTCGCCGGCAAGTGCTCCACCGACTGAGCTACCCAATCACGACTCACTACCCGTCCTCAGAGCTTAAATTCTGCCAGTACCTCGTCCCCTACCTTCCATCCTACCTTCCATACTTCACAGAAGGTCTTCTGCAATTCTTGCAGAATTAGCACTCCTGGAAGAAAGGATATTGTGGAGACCTGGCTTAGCCACAGCCTGGGGGATGTTTCCAGAATGTGAAGTTTGGAAGCTAAGAGACGAGGTACTGGCAGAACTGAATGTGCGAGGACCAGCCGTGAGTCGTGCTTGGGTAGCTCAGTTGGTAGAGCACTTGCCCACGAAAGGCAAAGGTCCCGAGTTCGATTCTCGGTCCGGTACGCGGTTTTAATCTGTCAGGAAGTGTCATATCAGCGCACACTCCGCTGCAGAGTGAAAATCTCTTTCTGGATTAAAAATATTGTTCTAACGGTATAAAATTAATGTTCATTTTTAAATGAAATATTATATGTGTATATCACGTCTTAAGTGCATTAGAGCCATATTAAGGGAAATATTGTGTTTTGTGTTCCAGGGGGTGTAGGAGAGCAGTGCGAGGGGTGGGGGGGATGGGGGGAGGGTAGAAGTGAGAGGGAAGATAGGTCGCCGGATTGTTTTCATGCACTTCCCAACTTCATAAGGCTGGAGACTTAAAGTCGAGCAGGTGGTTCAAATGGTTCTGAGCACTATGGGACTTAACATCTACGGTCATCAGTCCCCTAGAACTTAGAACGACTTAAACCTAACTAACCTAAGGACAGCACACAACACCCAGTCATCACGAGGCAGAGAAAATCCCTAACCCAGCCAGGAATCGAACCCGGGAACCCGGGCGTGGGAAGCGAGAACGCTACCGCACGACAACGAGATGCGGACGTCGAGCAGGTGTTTCCCCACTCTGCCTACCTCACTACGTCACAAGAAGCAACGACAGAGTGTCTCACGAAGTTATACAGGCCCTCCAAAATGCGCCTTAGACGCAGACATGACCAGGCAGTGTTTATTTTGCACAAAATGCGTTAACACTACATGGAACTCAAATCTGAGTTAACTAATAACACAACGCAGATAATGCACATGAACATAACCTACTTAAGTCTCTGCAGGGCTAGAGGAGAAATTGATTTTTAATCATCCTGTATGGCATCTGTAGTGTTCTTCCGTGAAAGACAACTTCCCTTATCATGAGCGGTGGTCGCATTTCAATTTATGGGCAGACTATCCTTCACTGTCCATTCCTGTACAGTAATTTTATCTATGTAGCCAATATAACTTACTCTCATGTTAATATAGTGAGTTACTTTTTGCAGTTGCTATGTGAGCTATTATGTAAAATACGTTCCCGTGTGTTTAATTTTAAGTGTGATGTCAGTAACGTACGTAGTATTCGCGGGAAACTGATTGGCTTGGTAAATGTGGCGCAATGCTGCTGTCTATCGTTGCATAGTTGACAGCATATTTTAAAGCTATGTAATTATGTTTTAGTCATTTGGTGGTGAATTAATAAATGACCAAAAAGTTACTTCTGGTCTGTCATCATTAACCGTGTTACGGTAGGCTGCATAAATCTTCTCCATTTCGGATCTGCTGGCTCTGGTAGAGTGAACGGCAGTGATTGGAGCCACTTATCACACACCCACAGTATATCTTCCAAGGTGGGTGTGAATATATTGTGATGGAATGGGACTGGTATGTTTAAATCTCGAAAAGTGATCTGCTCTAATGCATTACTTTATTACGTTGAAGTACCTGAAGTCGTACGTTGAAATGCCTTAAGTTGTACAACACCTAGGTGACTAACTCCTGATGCAGAGGGAGACAATTTAAGCTTCTGGGTCTCTTCAAATTTTGAGAGATGAGGCTGCGGTGATCGATTTGATACCCCTCACGCTGCGAGAAGTATTCCACAAAGAGATAATGGAGACAGTGAAATGAACATTGTCAAGTAATATTGATTGTATATTCAACTTCGGACAGGCTTTTCAGTATAGTAGACAGCTCACAGCTCCAAAAAATGGTTCAAATGGCTCTGAGCACTATGGGACTCAACTTCTGAGGTCATTAGTCCCCTAGAACTTAGAACTAGTTAAACCTAACCAACCTAAGGACATCACAAACATCCATGCCCGAGGCAGGATTCGAACCTGCGACCGTAGCGGTCTTGCGGTTCCAGACTGCAGCACCTTTAACCGCACGGCCACTTCGGCCGGCTCACAGCTCCAGCTGTTGAGTTTTTCTACATAGTAGCTCACTTAACAACTGTAAATACGTACGTAATAAACTGAAAATAGCACCACTACATAAACATGAGAGCAGTGGAGTTGTTTTGTCAGACACTGGACAGGAAGTGCTAGTGAGGTATAGACTGTAAACTGAGAAGTTGCCTTTCCCGGAAGAACATTACAGCTTCCGTATAGGATGACTAAGAAGGATTTTCTCCTCTAGGTCACAGTGTGCAGAGATTTATTTAGATTCTATCCATATGGATTACCTGCGTTGTGTTATTAGTAACTCATATCTGAATTCCATGCAGTGTTAACGCATTTTGTGAAAACTAAACGCTCCCAGGTTATGTCTGCACCCTGCATCTCGAGTGATTCATAAGACGCACTGTGGAGGACCTGCATAATTTTGTGGAAGACGCTGTAGTTGTTACTTGTCACGTAGTGGAGTAAACAGAATGGAGAAGCGTTAAACCTGCAACCCTATGAAGGAGGTGAAGCGCGTGAGAACAGTCCGGCAACCTATCTTCCGTCACGCTTCTACCCCACACATCTGCCCCCTTCACCCTGCTACACACCCAGAACACAAGTTATCCCTAAACAGGCTGTACTGCACTTAGATGTGGGACATACATTTAATACTTGTTTTTAAAACACGTAATTTAAGAATAAACATCAGTTTTCTACCATTAGAACAAAATTCTAAATAATCACCCACTTTTCTATCCCCTAAACGCGGAAACTATTAATCTTAGTAAAAAATGAATACAGCCTTTTTGTAGGAATATAATAGAGTTTAATTTCGTAACGGGAAACATTTTCGCTAGAAGCCGTTGTATTCGAGTTACTCGAGAAAATCATATAACAGTGACCTTTAAACCCACCCCCACCTCAACGCTCACACACCACCGGGCAGGATTTTTCGTATGCTCTTCATGACACTCCAAGCTCTGTGCAAAAAACTGCGACTAATCGACCTCTTTTGCTTTTCGTCGACGGTGCTATTAGGGAGTTTGTGTAAGAGTACGAAGTTATGGAAAGAATGTGGACCACCAGCATCCATTCGTGCCTGATATCTTTCCAGCAGCAGAACTGTTTGTGTCACGAGGACAGATTTAAAAAAAAATAGGAAACGAACGACAAAATTACAACTCAAATGCGGTAGAGTGTTTACATGGAGCGGATGTCGATTGTGACATATATAACCTGGCAGTTACATTCGTGTTGCCACAACCAGTAGTGGAGCCTGAGGCGGAATTGATAAATTGGTTTGTGGAAAACAGGATTTGGGTGTCCATGGAAGTGCAGTGTCAGTGGGAGAAGTTGGTTCACTATGGTGGTCTCGTGCTCACGTAATCCGCAGTTCTATGGCGACGAGTATGCGAACACGGTTTGGTTTTACTGACACTAACGTTATGCTGTGCAGGGCTGTGCCAATAGGAATCATTGGGATCTCGTCTCTGCAAAACCTGATGGTGCCTCCTCAAGGCCCAACTCACTCTATATGGTTTATACTAATAACATGCTGCAGTAACCAGAGGTCACCTGTCGTTCCTTGCTGACGACAGAGCTCGTTGCACAAGCAGTCATACATCAAGATATATCGCTCGCAAACTGCAAGAAAATTTAGCAGACATCTAGAAATGGCCACTGCGCTGAAAAGTTTCATAAAAGCTGAAGCTATGTTTTACATAAACAAGACTGAAAGAAGATATAAAAGTCGTTACAAGTGGAACAGCGCTGTCACGGAAAATTATCGCAACGTTTATAGGACTAGTTATTGATTCAAAGTTAACATAAAAAATTGATTGTTTCTGTAACGAAGGATAAGCACTATTACAAGGTCATTTCTAACTCAGTTGGCAATATTTTTCAGGGCTAGTTTTCTGACTATTTATTTAGTATAAAAGATCTTTGGGCTCCAGTGGTTTCGATTGAGAGTAGTAATATAATTATGATTCATTCTGTTTGTTGCGCCGATCACCTATTTTTCTATGAAAATATCTTCACAACAGTGAAACTTCTTGTAGTACGGAATCACCGAGGTGTGCTGTATAAAACATAGTTTAATGCAACAACCCTCAAATGAAACACTGCACTGTGATGTGATTGTTCGGCCGCCGCTCTTACATAACATTCAGTGAATCCATGTTCAAGGTTCGTATCGGCCAATTCTACATCAGTAAACCAATACCTACTTCAGTGTATCATTGTTAACGTATAGCGAACATTGCCGGAGAAACCAGGCCCGTGATAGAAGCGAGCAGTACTGGAAGCAAGCTTCAGAGCGAAGACAAAAGTGGGCTTACTTTTGTCAACAGCAGGCACCGCCAGTGAATGGAACAATTTCCTTTTTAAGCAAGACGCACAGCGCATGTCGTCGACATTTGCGCTGTTATGCTGCTGCTGATTACTGTTTTAAGGAGACTAAACTTGTTATGTCATCACCTTCCTACTCTCTCTCCCCGTACCCATCCCCTCCAGGAAGCAGTGAACCGCATCTGTTGCGTCTCCAGTAAATTTTGTATACAAGCGTGAGGAAGTTTTCTAAATGTTCGTGTAGCGTGTATCTAAGGCGGGACGTGAGTATCAGCCTGATATTCACCTAGTGCAGAGGTTCCCAACCTTTCTGAGACCATAGCCTTGACTGCAATCAGATAATGAGGCCTCCGTGCACGATCAAATATTTTGTCAATCTTAACGACCGCGTAAAGTGAAGTTTGACGTATTTGTCAAATATAGTGGGTATTATCCGTGTTTGTCAAATATAGAGCACATTTACAAGTATTTGCCAGGAATTTTGGTAGGCCGGCCGGTGTGGCCGAGCGCTTCTAGGCGCTTCAGTCTGGAACCGCGCGACCGCTACGGTTGCAGGTTCGAATCCTGCCTCGGGCATGGATGTGTGTGATGTCCTTAGGTTAGTTAGGTTTAAGTAGTTCTAAGTTCTAGGGGACTGATGACGTCAGATGTTAAGTCCCATAGCGCTCAGATCCATTTGAGCCATTTGAATTTTGGTAGACGGACAATTTGACAAGATGGCGGACGCCGTCAGTGTCGACGATTCACGTGTATCGTCAGTTTACATAACTATGGAAACTGCGAACAAGGATAAAACAAAATAGCACTGACAATTAGCAGTATGCTAGAGGTGGCGCATCTTCCCCAGCCATTTATTATGCAGCAACGACTTACGGAGAAAATCAATATCGTACGCGTAACATACAGGCGGAAGTGCAACGAAATAAAACAAATCCAAGATCTCTGGTTCTTCCATAGGCAATGCAATGTGGCTTATATGTTCCCATGTTGTGGGATTTTAATGAACTATCATTGAGAGCACCAAGTAGAAGAAATAAATTTTCGCATATTTGTATCTTCTTTCTCAATATGGCGGCCAAACAATTCTTCAACAAGTTATTAAAAGTCGCACTGTCCATCCGTAGGAAGTTGATGTAATCATCAGGTTCTGAGTGTTGCAGTTCCTTTAACAGGGGAGTGTGTGTATATTTCTCTCTCATTTTAAACCATTCTCCGGAACAGTGTCTCGTTTTCTTCTTCTTCTTCTTCTTCTTCTTCTTCTTCTTAAGTGTCGTGCCAGAGACAGTACTGACATGCTTCATCTGTTTTTGTAATGTGTAAGAATACAGTATACATTAAAAACGTCTGCTTCAAAAGTAAGATGAAATTAACAAGCTTTGTTGCTGCATGTTCAGTTTTATTTGACATATCAGTGGCTAGATAAGAGCGCATTTGATAAACAAGTTTGCTCTTTCATGAGGGTCTTAACAAGTTATTGAAAGGTTCATCGTCCAACAGAAGAAAGTTGATGTAATTATCGGCTCTGACATTAATGTTACGTTTAGTAAAATCTGTCTCATTCTGAGCCATTCCCTGTACCAGCATCTTGTTCTTTTCATCTTCTTTAAACAGTGTGTCAAAGTCCATGCCAGGAATGCGTAGTCTCTACTTTGTGACCATTCTCACTGTCAAAATACTCACGAACAAGAACGGCGTCTGTTTCTAAGTAAGGTTAAACTGGAAAACTTCTGTCGTACGTGTAGGGGCTTCTTTGATAAATCAGCGACTAAATAAGACCGAATAGAAAAACAAGTTTGCAACCCCCACCCTCACGATCATCAATATTAGAACCTAACTAAATTTCAGATTGAAAAATAATTTTCTTTCTGATCAGTTTTATTTTTAAAATAAGGAAAGATAAATGATTATTTCATTAAACCACGAACTAATGAGCCAATGAGATGATTGGTGGTACTGCTCTTTTCTAACAACATTTTTTATAGAATGATGAATAAATTACATTCGTAAACCACCAGATTACTGGACTCTTTCCTTCTGAAGTGGCAAAAACTGGAAAACTTCGGGCTGCGAATGCTTTGTATGTGACCAATACCATTAACCCTCTCTCAGGCGCCATTCTGGAACTCCTGTGTTCAGACGCCATGAGCCTGACAGGCACAGGTTTTGAAATCAGCTATTATCTCATATTTTCAACTTCTGTAACCTAAACATAATAAGTTTCTCTCATGGGAATGTGTAGAAACAGATTATATGAAAATGGCTGCTAAAAAACTTTTTTTTTTGAGTCATCAGTCTTCAGACTCGTCTAATGCGGCCCGCCATGAATTGCTCTCCTGCATCTCAGAGTAGCACTTGCAACCTACGTCCTCAATTATTTGCTGGATGTATTCCAATCTCTGTCTTTCTCTACAGTTTGAGCCCTCTACAACTCCCTCTCGTACCATGAAAGTCATTCCTTGATGACTTAACTGATATCCCATCATCCTGTCCCTTCTCCTTGTCAGTGTTTTCCACATATTCCTTTCCTCTCCGATTCTGCGCAGGACCTCCTCATTCCTTAGCTTATCAGTTCACCTTATTTTCAACACTCGTCTGTAGCACCACATCTCAAATGCATCGATTCTCTTCTCTTCCGGTTTTCCCACAGGCCATATTTCACTACCATACAATGCTGTGCTGCGTACGCCGGCCGAAGTGGCCGTGCGGTTAAAGGCGCTGCAGTCTGGAACCGCAAGACCGCTACGGTCGCAGGTTCGAATCCTGCCTCGGGCATGGATGTTTGTGATGTCCTTAGGTTAGTTAGGTTTAACTAGTTCTAAGTTCTAGGGGACTAATGACCTCAGCAGTTGAGTCCCATAGTGCTCAGAGCCATTTGAACCATTTTGTGCTGCGTACATTCTCAGAAATATCTTCCTCAAATTAAGGCCTATGTTATATAATAGTAGATTTGTCATGGCCAGGAATGCCCTTTTTGCCAGTGCTAGTCTGCTTTTGATGTCCTCCTTTCTCCGTCCGTCATTGGTTATTTTGCTGCTTAAGTAACAGAATTCCTTAAGTTCCTCTACTTCATGACCATGAATACTGATGTTAAGTTTCTCGCTATTCTCATTTCTGCTACTTCTCAATAGTTTCGTCTTTCTTCGATGTACTATCAGTACATTGTCTTTGTTCATTAGACTGTTCATTCTGTTCAGGAGATGATGTAATTCTTTTTTACTTTCACTCAGGGTAGCAATTTCATCAGCGAATCTTATGTCATTTCATCTTAAATATTAATTCCACTCCTGAAACTTTCTTTTATTTCCATCACTGCTTCTCCGATGTACAGATTGAACAGTAGGGGGGAAAGGCAACATTCCTGTCTTACACCCTTTTTAATCTGAGCACTTCGTTCTTGGTCGTCCATTATTATTCCCTCTTGGCTCTTGTACGTACTGTACATTACCCGTCTCTCCCTATAGCGTATCCCTGTTTCACTCAGAATTTCGAACATTTTACTTATTTTTACGTTGTCGAACGCTTTTTCCAGGTTGACAAATCCTATGAACGGGTTTTGTTTTTTCTTTAGTCTTGCTTCCATTCCATTATCAACCGCAACGTAAGAATTGCCTCTCTGGTGCCTTTACCTTTCCTAAAGCCAAACTGATAGCCTTCTAATACATCGTCAATTCTTTTCCATTCTTCTGTATATTATTCTTGTCAGCAGCTTGGATGCATGAACTGATAAGCTGACTTGTGCGATAATTCTCGCACTTGTCAGCTCATGCAGTCTTCGGAATTGTGTGGATGATATTTTTCTGAAAGTCAGATGGTATGTCATCATACTCGTACATTCTACACACCAACGTGAATAGTTGTTTTGTTGCTATTTCCTCAATGATTTTAGAAATTCTGATGGAATGTTATCTATCCCTCCTGCTTTATTTGATCGTAAGTCCTTCAAAACTCTCTTAAATTCTGATGCTAATACTTGATCCCCTACATCTTCTAGATAATAATTTCCATGTTAAATTCAGAGGAGACAGCGAGTAGGTGGAAAGAGTACACTGAAGGATTCTATGAGGGGGAAGATTTGTCTGATGTGATAGAAGAAGAAAAGTTTTTTATTAAATACAAAAGAAACAAACATAAATGAGCGTAATTTTGAATGCACCACCGAACAGTTACGGTTTTCAATACATAAATTTTTTAAACAGTAAATTTATGCAAAAGAACTCCCATTTTAAGTCACTAATTTGGTGCTGGTGCTTTTCACACTCACTCAGAATTACCAGAAGAAATACACTGGCGAACAGAGAGGCAAAGTTGGCAGACCATCTTTGCATAAGGCAAGCAGATCGTGTTGTGGCAGTTTTTACATTCGTAGTTTGACCCATTTCTGTTGAGCAGGTGATACATCTACGTCTTTTGGGATGTGGGAGAGGTGGTGATTTCTCTCTGTCTTCTGTGGGGAGTCGGCTTTGCAAGCTGGAGAGGATTCCAATCTTCTTCATAGTTCTTCTGGGTAGCTCTCGAAGAACATGTTGATGTGCCAGCGATTTTAGATACACTCCTTCACGCAGTTTCTCCAACTGATTTGCTAGGTAAATAACCTGGGAGTTGATACCACCTCCATTTAACATTGTGAAAATAATCATCATCGGCCAACTCTTTGTTTCTGCTCACACCATAAGTAGCACACATTTGATCTGCGGTGTCAACGCCGCCTTATGTTGAATTCCAGAAAGTGACTATCTCTGGTTTATTTTTCTCTCCAGATTCAAGATCAATGGCATTGTCATTCTGAAGCGAAGATAAAGGCATCACAATTTTGTACTGGCGTAGCATGTAGGAAACCAAAACCTTCCCACCATCAAAGCCAAACATACTGCTGTACAGTGTCTTCCCTTTCACATCAATAAAATCTGATGGCAGTTGTCTTTTATTTTTTCTGACAGGTCCAACATACAACAGCTTTTTCGTCTTCACATAGTCCATGATGTCAAAACCAGTTATCGGCAGTGATATTTTAATCGGATCCAAATACAGACTTAGCCATTCTCTTGACAATGTCAGCGGGTTTGTTGCTGACACAGAAAGGAGCCACAGGCTGTAGCTCAACGTAGATCTCCATGTTCACTGTGTGTATCATTTTAACATCAACAAGAGCAACGTCTTTTATTCCATATTTGCTTAGTTTTGAGGGTATGTACTGCCGAAAATCACGTCTACCACGTAAACCAGGAAGCATTTCGTCTATTATGATGTTATCCCCAGAGCAATGGCTCTTCTGAAAATTTTCCACGAACTTTTCGGAAACTTCACGAATAGGAGCTAGCTAGCCAGCCAAATTCTTTCCGTCGGGCTCTGGTAGTTCTGTAAGTCAGCAGTTCATATTTTTGGCCTGCCGCTGTGTTCGAGCAGTTCTAGGCGCTTCATTCCGGAACCACGCGGCTGCTACGATCGCAGGTTCGAATCCTGCCTCGGGCATGATCGTGTGTGATGTCCTTAGATTAGTTAGGTTTAAGTAGTTCTACGTCAAGAGGACTGATGACCTCAGATGTTAAGACAGTGCTGAGAGCCATTTGAACCATTTCTTCATCATTTCCAAATATCGTACAGGTTGTTTTAGAATGACGTTTTAAAAATTTGGAGATAGGCTCTTTATACCAAGACAAGAAAAAAATATCCAGTAGATATGAACTCTTAAATGCACATCTTAACGGCTGTGAACACTTGTTCTTCCTCAATACTGTAGAACACATCTCTTCTACTGAGCCGGCCGGAGTGGCCGTGCGGTTCTAGGCGCTACAGTCTGGAGCCGAGCGACCGCTCCGGTCGCAGGTTCGAATCCTGCCTCGGGCATGGATGTGTGTGATGTCCTTAGGTTATTTAGGTTTAATTAGTTCTAAGTTCTAGGTGACTGATGACCTCAGAAGTTAAGTCGCATAGTGCTCAGAGCCATTTTTCTTCTACTGAAAGCTCTTTGCTTTCCGTGTTTTGGAGGGAGATTTTTGGAAATTTGTGGTAAGGTCTTATGGGACCAAACTGCTGACGTCATCGGTCCCTTAAAAAAAAACATTAAAATGGTCTCTAAAGTGCACACCTTTAAAGCTATGAGCACTTGTTTATGCATTTTAGAGCCAGTGTTTCCTGGATTTTTTTCTTGTTTTGGTGGAGGAACCTTGCCCTGAATTTTTAAAACGCCGTTCTGATACACCCTGTACAGCTGCACTGTAATTGATCTGCACAGAATCGTCCATACAATCCTATATAAAGTAGTAAGCAAAGTTAGTAAATCTTAGTGGGATATCTTGCAAAAAAAGTGCACACCGAAATTCACGAAAGACACGGGGTTGAAAAATGGTAAGGGGTTTAAAAAAAGTTTGCTTAACGGTAGAAATTTTTTATGTGATTACCAAATAGACAATGTTCGTAAAGTACCATGGCAAGATAAATGTATCTAAAGCTGGTCGGTAACAGTTCTAGAGTACACCAATCAGTTTGTTCTCAGTTTGTTCTCTGACGTGAAATACTCTTCAATTTATATCAGTGCTGAAATGTTTGCAATCGTGTATTTTGTGGCGGAATACAGTATATAATTGATTACACTGAACTGCCGCGCGTGGTAGCCGCTTGGTCTGGCGCGTCTTGTCACGGTCCGCGCGGCTCCCCCCGTCGGAGGTTCGAGTCCTCCCTCGGGCATGGGCGTGTGTGTCGTCCTTAGTGTAAGTTAGTTTAATTTAGATTAAGTAGTGCGTAAGTTTAGGGACCGATGACCTCAGCAGTTTGGTCCCATAAGACCTTACTACAAATTTTCAAATTACACTGAACTGGCTGAAGTAACGGAATTTATTTTAAATTGTTAAGATTTGTTCACTCAGATAAAAGGGCTGTCGCCAGGGAGCAAAGCATTTGTCTTAGCGCGCCTTTTGAAATGGCCAGATTTAACCAAAAATGCCACCCCTACTACACAAACTCACAATCGCCCCTGACTCGGTTTCGTGGCAAAACCCCGCAAAACTTTACACACTATTGAAACTATGCGCCTCGGTTCTTAATTCTATTATGACACTCCTTGCGATACGTGTCCGATATTTCAGGGTATTTTTTCACCCCTTCAATGAAGTTCCACGGATAACAATCCCGTAATAACATCGTGACGAGGACGCTGACTATCTCAACGTCTAAAATACGAAGCAGGCATTCACTTAATGCCAGCCCCAGTCTATCAGAAATCGACTAATATGAGTTACCGACAATATCCTGTCATATTCGAAAGGTCATCCATCGTCTTGTGTCTCCCGCATCGTAGTCTATAACCCTGACAGTCCCTGACTATCATCGTTCTCTTGACGTCAACTGTTCTTCGAATGAAATAACTTTCGTGACTGACTGACTGCAGTGACGGTGGACAGTGTTAGTGTGCAGCGGGCAAAGCTTGATACGGCTTGCATGTACTTACACAACAGGCAACACGAGGAGCATGTGGCGCTTGAGAGGTACAATAGGCTATTTTCATATGTTCAAAACATGACTCGGATTGTTGTTATTCTGATTGATTGAAACAATTAAATTGCATTCACTGTCAGTATTCACACAAAAACCGCGGGACTGCTACGGTCGCAGGTTCGAATCCTGCCTCGGGCGTGGGTGTGTGTGGTGTCCTTAGGTTAGTTAGGTTTAAGTAGTTCTAAGTTCTACGGGACTTATGACCTAAGATGTTGAGTCCCATAGTGCTCAGAGCCATTTAAACCATTTTTTCACACAAAATATATTTTTTATGTAAGTAAAGCTTAAAAATCATTAAATAGCATGTCATCGAAAACGCTCCGTTATTGGCTGATGCTCTGGTGACGTCACAAAGTAGGAGTAAAGACGAAGCTCTACGTGTGTTATACTAGTGTTAGCCAAAGTTACGAGGTTTCTACGTGCTTTTTCTGCAAACAATCTAGCTATTTAGTGATAGAAAAGGGAAATACGACTTGTAAGTAACAGCCGGCCGCTGGTGGCCGAGCGGTTCTAGGCGCTTCAGTCTAGAACCGCGCGACCGCTGCGGTCGCAGGTTCGAATCCTGCCTCGGGCATGGATGTGTGTGATATCCTTAGGTTAGTTAGGTTTAAGTAGTTCTAAGTTCTAGGGGACTGATGACCTGAGATGTTAAGTCCCATAGTGCTAAGAGCCATTTTTTTGTAACAACAGAAAGGAATTTTTTAAACCGTGACAGTGGATGTTCCACCCATTTAGAGCGGCGATTTGTGTAACAAGGGACACTGTTTTCCCTGCTCCCTGCAACATCATTAAACTCGCTCAGAACTAAGGAATTGTAGAACTTTCGCAAATGGGTCCATATATTATAACTAGATTGTCGACTATCAGTCATAAGCTGTGACTCAAAACAAAAAGAAATTGTTCTTGGCAAAACGTTGGGCAGATTCCCTTTCTAGAAGACGTTGAGCAGAGATCTCACATGCAGCAGGCGTTCGGTGGTGCAACAGATAACGCATCCAAATGCAGATTTAATGGGTCCCATGTTCAATTCCTGGAAGGGTCATATATTGTCAAAAGTTCTACACGAAATACGAAAATAGCGTTAGCAACAACTGATTGTAGCGGTTATTTCGATTGTGGGATATTTTATATATAGCTCCACATTGGCCTTAATCTGAAAAATTTACAACAGAGGGTAAATGCATTTACTTTAAGAGTAAACAATTCACTTTTTTGCAAAGCATTGCTAGTAGTGAAGTTAATTACCACACACCCACAGTACAACGAGGTGTAGGACGACGACGCTATATGGAGAGATATAAAGCGTATAAAGCGTGTGCAACATGCAGGTGACACAAACGGAAGGATGTGATGTATCTGAGTGTGTAAACAATAAGAATCCTAGCAGCACAGTATGAAAATGAAAACATTGTTTCTAAATTAAAAAATGCGTCGTCACATTAGCTAGAAAATATCTTTCTCAGTGTGACGTGTGTGGACAGCGATTGCAAATGTAAGCGCATACAAAATGCAAGGAGAACACAATAATATTCTGTTTCTGATCGGTGTATTGAAGTTTTGTAATTGTGATTTGGTTTTCGTATGGGAGGACTGTCGAGTCATTTTACAAATAAGTTTAATTGTTCTTCCGGGTTAGTTTCGAACCAGCGATCTATGGCCAGCATCATCTAAAATTCGACCGTCTACCGCTCTAATAACAGCTACCGAATAATTCAGGTGTAGTTGGGTAAAACGAGAATTTTCACTAGGAGTTTAATTTCGTTGAATGATGCTATCCATCGTTATAACAGTGGGAGAGCATACCTCGGAGGTAAGTTAATGTTAACTCTACAATTCTTATAACTGCCATCTGATTTCTGTACAAATTGTAAATAGCCTTTCGCTTCATGTATTTTACCCCTGCCAACTTCAGAATTTGAAAGAGAATATTCCATTCAACAGTGTCAAAAGCTTTCTCTAAGTCTACAAATGCTAGAAACGTAGGTTTACCTTTCCTTAATCTATCTTCCAAGGTGGTAAGTCGTAGGGTCAGTATTGCCTCACGTGTTCCAACATTTCTACGGAATCCAAAGTGATCTTCCCCGAGGTCGGCTTCTACCAGTTTTTCCATTCGTCTGTAAATAATTCGCGTTAGTATTTTGCAGCCGTGAATTATTTGCTGGAATCTCATTGGATTTCCTTTCACGTTGAGCGAAAGCTACGCTGTCTCGAGTACAGTCAAGTACGATAATAAGGATACATTTTACGCTGTGTGTTACGCGCACGTCGACTAAGCGATGATACGGAGCAACAGCTTTAACGGCACATTTATCTTTACTCGCACTGGCTAGCCAAGTGGTCCAAGTAATCCGTTGTGATGTGAGCAGTTGCAGTTAATACGTAAAATGAGATGAGCGCAGAGAATGTAATTCAATTTGTAAACAGAATGAAATAATATAATTTTATGGAAAATTCCGGCTGAACGCTTCTTGGGTTGCCAAACAGAAAACATAACATGCTCTCGTTTTTTAGCTATCATATTATTGCAATGAAAAAACAAAAGCAATAAAAATTCCCAATTTAAACACAGGGTAATTTTTCTGCGTGAGCCAGGTGTGACTTAAAAGCGTACAGCGGGAATTTCACCGTATAGTTTAATACTGAAGGTAGCACTTACGGTCAGTCGTCTGATGATTTCTGAATTCCTTCCATACCCGAATGCGAGAAGTACATTTCAGTACTGGAACTGACAATTTCTACGTTGATAACGAGGCGATCAACCATGGAATCTACGAAGCCACCCAAAAAACACCTCACCGTTTAGTCCCATAACCCCCCCCCCCCTCAATCAACCAATCAATCCCCCAAAAACTACATTTTCTTCTCTTCTTTTATGACGAGCTGTTCTGCATTTCGCCAGCGTTCGGCAGTGATGTATGACAAAGCTTCGTACATTAGTTTAAGTACGTCTGGCAGTTATTTCTCACTACAGATCCCTTAGCTTGGCTTCAGATCAATTCAGTTGGGTACAGATCGCAGTGGTACGGTGCTAACTGTAAAATTGCTATTGTACGGTGTGATCGATGCCGCGAAAATTATTGTTTTCTGTGTTGTGCGCTGTTCCTCGAGTGAGACCACATCTGTGGTATAAAACAATGGCCATAGTCCAAATATAGAGTATTTGATCTTCATTTTAAACCCAAAAACTTAGTTGCGTTTTTTAACGAAAACAATCCTGCGAACTTTCGCAGGAGAGCTTCTGTAAAGTTTGGAAGGTAGGAGACGAGGTACTGGCAGAAGTAAAGCTGTGAGGACGGGGCGTGAGTCGTGCTTGGGTAGCTCAGTTGGTGGAGCAATTGCCCGCGAAAGGCAAACGTCCCGAGTTCGAGTCTCGGCCCTGCACACAGTTTTAATCTGCCAGGAAGTTTCATTCATCGACATGAATGTCGTAAAAGAGAAGATTTTATATTTCTTTGAAGTCAGTACCGCCATTAGACTGTTTTTTATTTGCAGTGTTACATTTACACGATCATGATTTCGGCTTTAAAGTGCCATTATCAAGTGTTTTAACGTTATACAGTGCCTAAGATGGCATACTGTCGTATTTAAAATACACTATTAGACACATTGTCTAAGAGTTAATTCTTCTTCTGTAGTGGTCAATCCAAGGATTGGTTTGCAACAGCTACAATGGCAGCTTGTCTCCATTCTGTGCGTCTTTCAGCTTTTCTCTTCATTTCTTTATAGGTGTTACATCCCACATCTTTCACGATTTGATCCATGTACCTCAGTCGTGCTCTTCCTCTTGGTCTTTTTCCCTCGACATATCCATCTATGAATGTGTTCAGGAGTCCTTTATGCCTTAATAGATGGCCTGTAAATTGCACTCTTCTTTTAACAATGAAACTCCAGAAGCTTCTCTTCTCACCTGCTCTTTCCAGAACCACTTCGTTTGTGACCTTGTCGATACATTTTATTTTGAGCATGCGTCTATAGCACCACATTTCAAAAGAATTTAGCTTCTGGTCTTCCTCTGTCCCGAGACTCCACGTTTCACACCCATAGCATGCCACACTCCACACATACGATTTCAAAAATCTTTTCCTGATTTCAAGGCTGATGCTCTTAGATGTTAATACGTTTTTCTTCTTGTTAAAAACACCCTTTGCTTGAGCTATTCTACTTCTCACTTCTGCCTTGCTCCTTCCATCCCTGGTAATATTACTGCCCAGATAAGTAAATTTATCAACTTGTTCAAGCAGTTCATTGCCTACATGAACTTGGACTTTCACTTGATCTTTTTTGTCGCATGCCATTACTTTTGTTTTTGCTTTATTAATTCTCATATTATATTCTTCACCCATAACTTTATCCATTCTATTCAGTAGGACTACAAGATCTTCTTCACTTTCAGCCAGGACAGCTATATCATCGGCATATCTTATCATATCTATTCGTTGGCCATGAATTACTACACCTGTCTGTGAATTTTCCCTTACTTTTTTCAGTGCCTCTTCAATGTATACGTTAAAGATAACAGGGGATAGTGCGCAACCTTGTCGGACACCTTTCCGTATCTGCACCTCTTCTTGTTTTGTCCGTCCACGGATAACTGCTGTCTCGTTTTTGTACAGGTTCCATATCATTTTTCTATCTTTATGGTCTATTCCTACTTTTTTGAGTACCTCAAACATCTTATCCCATTAAACATTATCAAAGGCTTTCTCTACATCTACGAAAGCTATGTATGTTTTCAGGTTCTTATCTAGTCGTTTCTCTATTATTAGTTTTAGAGCAAATATTGCTTCTCTGGTTCCTCTATCTTTCCGGAATCCAAACTGGTCTTCGGAGAGTGTAGCTTCGACTTTTTGTTCTATGCGTTTTAGGATAATTGAGGTTAATATTTTAGAGGCGTGCGTAATATTGAGATATAATAATAAGAGTAATAATAAGAGTTAATATATCTGGTAAAAGCCTTTTACCAGAAATATTGACCCTTAGACAATGGGTCTAAGAGTGTATTTTAAATACGACAGTTACAATGCTATCAATCACGCTACGATAAAAGTGTTACTTAAAAAAGTTACGTTTTTCCCATACAATCCGATTTTACAATGAAAATGGAATGTCCCTATATAAGATTTCAAAATTACTCCGCGCCCTATTCCCTGGGGGCAACGTTAATATCGTCAGATAACTTTTTTAGAAATACTGAATACAAGACTCTCCATGTATAGTTTCGATCGCTGTTTAAGTTGACTTGTGTGGGAAGCATCAAATCCGGAAAACACGGTAGTACAGCATGCGCAATATATTTGTTGAGGTATCGATCCAAAGCTTAAGAAGTTCAGATGATTATCTTTGCCTTGTCATCATGTTTATCTGTGCATTATCTTCTTTGGGAATCAGTAATGTACTTCAAAAAGGGGCTATAATCCGAAACCGAGGTTGTGCAGTAACATTAATAATAAAATTGTGAAACAAGGCAAAAACAGTATTCGTTTAGTTAATTTACAATGTTTTACCAAGGAACCACAGTTGATGCAATTCAAACAGGATATTAATAAACATGGTACCGCTCTCTAACTGAAATGAATTATCCGCATGGTTTGTAATGATTCCATCCGACAAAAACGCATTGAAACCGCATACTAAACTAAGTCTCATACATTCTGTCGTGCTAGATGCCACTACTGCAGAAGACGTGAAAGAACATCTTCACCTACCGAAGACCCAGAGTGCAGCGAGGGTGCACGCTGCCAGACCGGAGTCCTCGCTAGTATCGGAAATGAGACAGAAAATATACGTGCCAGTTGCCTGTACCAAGCTAAGCAATAGCTGTTGACCAATGACCACTAACGTTTCTTTAATGCAGCATAGCTCTACCCAAACTCTACACAGAAGTTGGCTAACTGCCAGTAGCATCCAGAAAACCCATCTCCACGAATCAAAGCGTGGGGATGGTAAGCTAAGATTTCACGAGTTTCAAAGGATATCAAACCGGCTCTTCCTGCATTGTTACAAGCAACGAAAGCTACAGTTAGCCATCCGTTACCCAGACTGGAAGAAGAAGAAACTTTCATTAAAGAAAAATTTAACCTCGCACCACAAAATAAAGTAGGTCCATTAATAAGAACAAATTTAGTAGTTTTAGCAACTCCTCTTACTTCGTTCTTTTTAACCTTCGCAGAAGATGTCGAAGCACCAAGAGTGCCGTCCACATTAACAAGTGATTTGTAAACCATCATTCGCCGGCGACGACGATGATCAGCGTTGATAAGGACTTCCGCCTCTCTGACGGTGCAACGCAACACGGGGCCTAGTATTACTAGGCCCGTGTTTGCTTGAAAATTCTCCTCTTCCTTCTTTTTAGGTTAAGAATTTATTTCCTCAAGAGATTAATTTAATTTATTAATAAAGAAGACTACACACTCCCTCAAGCAGATGGAAGAAATGGTAGCGAAGGGAAAGCAAAAATGTAGCATAGGTACATAATAAACTTGATTTTAGGAGTATAGAAACACATAGTCGAAAAAGCAGTGTGCATCATGAAAAATCAAAAGATTTGTATAATGAACTGACGCTGTGGCTATCAAAATAAATCATTGTGCTGTTCATTCTTCTTCCAAGTTTAAAGCATAGAGACTCGAAAACCAGAAGCGCCAATAAGTGTAGGAAAACCGATGTCAGCTATACAAAACTAATGAAACGGCTCACACTGAAACGTTTAGATGTGAGAAAGATGAGCTATGTCCGTTATGGTACTTAATGATTCTCTACTACTTTCGCGGTGTGGTATGTGAGTATTAGCTATCCAACAATTTTTGTTACTGCGTACTTGCGTTTTATGCCAGTAGGGTGGTGATTCTGTTTAGAGGTGATTTGCAAATGTAGTTACGTGTTTCCACTTTTCAGTGCTTAAGTTGTTCAGAGTATCTTATTCTAAATTTATGTTTATCTTTCACAAGTCTGCTAAATGACAGTCACTGAACTTTAATTGATGTATTTCTCACATGCTGAATTTTTTTTTTAAAGTTGGGCAGAGTGTGCTTTTCAGTGTCACCACAAATCATTTCGAGTGTGTGATAGAAAGTTTCCTTCTTCATCTCATATGTTCGTAATACATGGCTGATTATTTCAAAAACTGAGGACCGAAATTCTAACTTCCTTGACAGAATTGATTCTAATCTTCCCTAACATGATCTAAGCTCCTGCCAGAAACTGACAGAGATCGGACGCACTGGGACCAAGCTGTCAGCCGATGTTACAGGGCGTGCCGCCGAGGTGTGGCGGCCCTTGCCGGTGCCGCTGCAAACGCAGCCTATACAGGCTGCTCCATTGAACGTGACCGGGCCAAATATCTCACGAAATAAGCATCAAACGAAAAAACTACAAACAACGAAACTCGTCTAGCTTGAAGGGGGAAATCAGATGGCGCTATGGTTGGCCCGCTAGATGGCGCTGCCATAGGTCAAACGGATTTCAACTGCGTTTCTTTATATAGGAACCCCCATCTTTTATTACATATTCGTGTAGTACGTAAAGAAATATGAATGTTTTATTGGGACCACATTTTTCGCTTTGTGCTAGATGGCGCTGTAATAGTCACAAACTTATGGCTCACAATACAGAACTTAGATACGTTTGAACATTTTATTTCGGTTGTTCCAGCGTGATACGTGTACCGTTGTGAACCTATCATTTCTGAGAACGCATGCTGTTACAGCGTGATTATCTGTAAATACCACATTAATGCAATAAATGCTCAAAATGATGTCCGTCAACCGCGCGACCGCTACGGTCGCAGGTTCGAATCCTGCCTCGGGCATGGATGTGTGTGATGTCCTTAGGTTAGTTAGGTTTAAGTAGTTCTATGTTCTGGGGGACTGATGACCTCAGAAGTTAAGTCCCATAGTGCTCAGAGCCATTTGAACAAATTTTGATGTCCGTCAACCTCAATGCATTTGGCAATACGTGTGACGACATTCCTCTTAACAGCGAGTAGTTCACCTTACGTAATGTTCGCACATGCATTGACAGTGCGCTGACGCATGTTGTCAGGCGTTGTCGGTGGATCACGATAGCAAATGTCCTTCAACTTTCCCCACAGAAAGAAATCCGGGAACGTCAGATCCGGTGAACGTGCGGGCCATGGTATGGTGCTTCGACGACCAATCCACCTGTCATGAAATATGCTATTCACTACCGCTTCAACTGCACACGAGCTGTATGCCGGACATCCATCATGTTGGAAGTACATCGCCATTCTGTCATGCAGTGAAACATCTTTAGATTGCCATCGATAAAATGGGGGCCAATTATCCTTCCTCCCATAATGCCGCACCATACATTAACCCGCCAAGGTCGCTGATGTTCCACTTGTCGCAGCCATCGTGGATTTTCCGTTGCCCAATAATGCATATTACGCCGGTTTACGTTATCGCTGTTGGTGAATGACGCTTCGTCGCTAAATAGACCGCATGCAAAAAATCTTTCATCGTCCCGTAATTTCTCTTGTGCCTAGTGGCAGAACTGTACACGACGTTCAAAGCCGTCGCCATGGAATTCCTGGTGCATAGAAATATGGTACGGGTGCAATCGATGCTGATGTAGCATTCTCAACACCGACGTTTTTGAGATTCCCGATTCTCGCGCAATTTGTCTGCTACTGGTGTGCGGATTAGCCGCGACAGCAGATAAAACACCTACTTGGGCATCATTATTTGTTGCAGGTCGTGGTTGACGTTTCACATGTGACTGAACACTTCCTGTTTCCTTAAATAACGTAACTATCCGGCGAACGGTCCAGACACTTGGATGATGTCGTCCAGCATACCGAGCAGCATACATAGCACACGCCCGTTGGGCATTTTGATCACAATAGCCATACATCAACACGATATCGACCTTTTCCGCAATTGGTAAACGGTCAAGTTTAACGCGGGTAATGTATCACGAAGCAAGTACCGTCCGCATTGGCGGAATGTTACGTGATACCACGTACTTATACGTTTGTGACTATTACAGCGCCATCTATCACAAACCGAAAAAAGAGGTCCAACTAAAACACTCATATTTCTTTACGTACTACACGAATATGTAATAAAAATTGGAGTTCCTATTTTTAAAAAAAAACGCAGTTGATATCCGTTTGACCTATGGCAGCGCCATCTAGCGGGCCAACCATAGCGCTATCTAGTTTCCCCCTTCAAGCTAGACGAGTTTCGTTGTTTGTAGTTTTTTCGCTTGATGCTTATCTCGTGAGATATTTGGCCCGGTCACTATCAATGGACCACCTTGTATAATAAGAGGGACGAGCATTCCTGCTGGAGCTTTCTTTGCTGACATCGAGTATGGATGTCGGAAGTGATATTGGTGAAATACTTGCGAGTCCCGCATTGCGGGGCCAGAAAGACACAAACCACCCTAATGATGTTCGTTTTGGATACTTTTTGAAGCTAAATAAGAAATATGTTCTGACAACGACAAATCTTGAAGAGACTGCGAATATTTGCTCCCGTTTCAATTATTCATTGCGGAAGCTTGGTTAAGTGACAGATTTGCTGGCGGTGAAATTGTTTCCCCTCGTAATATACACTCCTTTCTTTGAGAATTATCAGTTTATGTAGATCCCCATTTAGAATACGCTACGGCAAATTCACTCGCTACATTGTTGTTCGAGCTCATGATAACCAAATGTTGAAATTTTTTTCTCAGCATCTAATCGACGACTATCGTTGTGTATTAACAAACTGGGTATTAGTGGATAAGCTTAGTTTTCTGTGAAAGTCAAAATAAAAGTTTGAGAACTCATAATCAGCAACGAGCAGTCCTTGTGACACGATAGAATTTGATGCTTGTTGTTTTTGAAAATAAAGCCAGAATGGGCAGCGCAAACAATTCAAATGCAGGTTCCATCTGCTCTTTCTAAATAATTAGAAAAATTCAGAATATTGTACTACTCACACACTTTCGTTGGAAATCAGCAACGTCTGCAGATTTCATTTTTGATATTTCTCCTACAACTTTATTTAGCTCGCTTATTATTTCTACAACAGTTGCTGCTTCAACACGAAAACGACTGACCAGTAGACAGATACCTGACAAAAATTTGCTAAAGTAAATGCATTTTTCTAAAAATATTTCTTGTATTTATAATTACGCACTGTGATTTTGAAGAGAAAAGTATTATTAATCAAATGTTGTTTAGTTTTTCGGAAACAGCGGCACAAAATGAATGGAAAATCGCACGTGATAAATCAAGGCTATCTTAGCTACCATTACAGAAGTCTACTACATTGCGTAGTACTCGCTTTATGAAGGGTCCGCTACGGACGCTTGAAATAAGCTTAAGAGACAGTCTTCGCTTCAGTCGCTGCGTCTTCGACTCTATGCGTCAACATGATGAAGTCCCATACTCCGTAACAGAGCGTAGGGGAGGATGCGGGAGACCCACACCGCCGTACTAGGCAAGGTCCTAATGGAGGTGGTTTGCCATTGCCTTCCTCTGACCGTAATGGGGATGAATGATGATGATGATGAAGACGACACAACACCCAGTCATCTCGAGACAGGTAAAAATCCCTGATGCGTCAACATAAAGCATGTAAACGACCACCGGAATATCACAGGACTCTTTTACATAAACTTTTTACCTCGTTGTGATAAATACAACCACATTCTGAAATGTTTATCATTCTTTCTGTAACACGCAGCATATCTAATTCATGAGTACAATTGAAAGAAAATCAGCCCCCGGTCACAATTTTTAGCAAATTAACCTGGTTTCGACACTGCTAGGAGTGTCTTCCTCAGAATTTAAATCAAAGAATGGTCTATATTTTATAACATGGTCACAGAATTATGACTAAAAACGTATGATAAGAATATAAGCACGGAATCGTCGTGAAAGACTGGCAGTACTTATATGTCATTTATAAAATAATAAATATGCCAAAAGGGCATTAGTCGTATTAAATTTCTGTACGACTAATGCCCTTTTGGCATATTTATTATTTTATAAATGACATATAAGTACTGCCAGTCTTTCACGACGATTCCGTGCTTATATTCTATCATACGTTTTTAGTCGTAATTCTGTGACCATGTAATAAAGTATATCCCATTCTTTGATTTAAATTCTGAGGAAGACACTCCTAGCAGTGTCGAAACTAGGTTAATTTGTTAAAAATAGTGACCGAGGGCTGATTTTCTTTCAATTCTAACTATTCACGGTCTCTGAACGTGCAGCCATGTACAAGATTTTGTAATTCATGAGTGCACATCACGTAAAATGCATCACGGGCGTTGTACTATAAATATCAGAGTTTTCATATATTCATAATAATCTGACTCGGTAGTGTAACTTTCCAACATATCAGAGTGTTTGGATTGTAAAGAACTTAAGATTTTTTTATTAAGGTTCTAATGGCTTCCACCGTATAACGTTGGCGTCTGCTTTGTTTGCAATCTGTACTGACGCAGAGGTCAGCTCCGCCGCTCGGGGCGCTGCTATCGCGCCAAGCTGCCGCTCGACTACTGCCGGTTGCTTCCGGCGTTGCCGGTCCGTTTACGGTCGCCAAGGCGCGCGTCATTCCCTCTTAGCCCCTCACCCGTAATGTCGGCGCCACAACACATTTCCAAGGCAGTTATAGCCGCCTTGGGGCACGCTCAACGGCATGTTCCGACAGTCAACTTAAATCGCTCCCGCCAGCTTTCAGACTCTGTTGTTTTTCACTGTTTGCTCTCTGACAGTTGGTTTGTTTCTTTGACGTGGGTAAATAATAGGTTGTTTCGCAATGATTTCCGCATACGTTTTACAAAGCTACAGTCACATGACTCAAAATTTCTATAAATCGAGAAGAAATAATTGCCAAAGTGTTGCCTCAAATGCAATTAAACTTATTGTGGAGTAAATAAAACGGTACAATTCAAACGTGAAATAAATGTTACAGAGATAGCATTTTTCTCGAATTTTTTGTAACATGACTGAGGGATACGCAACAAATGTGTGTGTATCATATAACTGAAGTACGATCGCTGGAATGTGATTACCTGGAGCACCTGTAAAACA
Organism: Schistocerca nitens; assembly: GCF_023898315.1. Lineage (NCBI taxonomy): Eukaryota > Metazoa > Arthropoda > Insecta > Orthoptera > Acrididae > Schistocerca > Schistocerca nitens. Next base: position 511,707,844 of record NC_064615.1, read on the forward strand.
ATAACAGCGATCTCTGCTGTTCTTTCTGACGACCTTTGTGCTTGCAAAGCTGCTTCAGTGCATGCCAGACATGAAGCATGTTGGAAGACGGGAAATAGAGTTGACATTGCCATGTACTGAATAGTTTGGTGTCTGAATATATTCGAACAGGAATGAGACCTTGGTCGAGTGCTTTTGTTTTGTAGGATGAAATCATTACGCACTGCACCATTGTAAGAGAATACACAAGCAAAAAGAAAGACAAATCTCTTGATCTGCACAGTAAAACGGAGTGACAAGATGTAGAACACCACACACATACACACAGCCGCTAAGTTTTTCGTTAACATGTCTTTCACAGGTCTTAAACATGGCTGCGAAACAGCAACTATGTAATTATGAAGAGACTGAAAAATCAGCCAACCAGTTGCAAATAAAGGTTTATTATCCCTTGAGCATTGTTTTGATATTTGTAAAAATATCTTCTTCTGAAGTACTGGTCCTGAAAATGGATACACCAGTTACAAAATAATTTTTACAAACAATAAAACATTAATAGAAAAATGTTTGTAAAGTAAACGTACTCACTTGTTACATCACAGGATTGCACAATAGATTAGATGAAGTCCAGCGGCTCTTTGTCAAAAACGAAATTGATGAAACAAGAATTATTGCAAGTCATGACTTAATGAATACTCATTATTAAATGCCCACAGGTAGAGGCTCTTGTCAACACATGAATGTAATAGAAGTCACACGATGAAATATTTGCGTAAGTTACTTGTACCTTATGTCAGAGACTAAAGCCAACTGCTACAAATATACAGGCTCAAGCGACCAGTAAAAATTGGGCTACAGAGGGCACTAAACACATGTGCATAAGAACTGCTCTTTGGTTATGTTGAACAACAGCTTCTTATGATAGAGTAAGTATGAAATTTCCTCTACAAGGCTATTAAAATATAATAAATTTACATGTGTACATTACGTATAAAATTATTAATACATTTGCAGACATATTAATATTGTACATAAATTCAGCGGGCAGAAGGTAGAGTTCTGTTTACAAAAGAGCACTGTTACAAATGCATGGGGAAAGAGGAGCAAATACAGCTAAAACAACCTCACTAACAGGAAAAAAATTCCGCTTAACACTACGGAAGCTTAAGCGTTAAGAAAAATAGGAAACCAGTGGCCGCTATATACATTCGCGTAAACACTGCGTCTTTCTGGCATTAAGTAGCATAATTTTACATTAAAGCAATATGACAATTTCTTATAGAAGGACACTAACAAATGCAACAATTTTAGAGGTATACATTAAATAGAAAATCTGTAATTCATTTATGTAGCGCAGTGATATTGCGCATAGCCCTAGTGTGCAGAAGATAACAGATAACAAAGCTTACTTCTGTTACCAGAACAGTGGAGGGCATAATAAATGGATAAAGTTACATTACAACGTAAATGGTTACATCACAACATGAAGTTACATCACAATATGAAAAAGAGAATCTGTTGTTAAGCTATACCAATACCATTTTTTGGAATATCAGCTGCATGAACATGAACTTATATTGATAAGGCCACGAAAAATGAAACCCAGTGATATGAAATGTCAGGAGCTCAACAGTAGAAAAAACATATTTTGAGGAAAATGGCCCTATTGGGTAGAAAGGGGAAAACGTGCATAATTCTTCATTTGCTGAATATTTACTTATTGACCATTCTCCGAGTGTGCTAGAAGAAACCATAGTTTCACGTAAGGAAAAAAAAAGGTTTGAAATTGGATTTATTAGAAGAACTAGAAATTTATAAACATTATGCCAAGGGAGCCGGTAACACTTTGAATGATCAGTTGCAACTCGCAAGTAAGCACTTCCTTGATCGATTTAAACCGCTGCTTACGGTCACATAATATGTATATACGATCTACACCAATGTCGGTGAACATGCCATTTTCCTCAAAATATATTTTTTGTGCTGTTGAGCTCCTGACATTTCATATCACTAGGTTTCATTTTTCGTGGCCTTATCGATATAAGTTCATGTTCATGCAGCTGATATTCCAAAAAATGGTATTGGTATAGCTTAACAAAAGATTCTCTTTTTCATATTGTGATGTAACTTCATGTTGTGATGTAACCGTTTACGTTGCAATGTAAGTTTATCCATTTATTATGTCCTCCACTGTTCTGGTATATTTTTAATAGCCTTGTAGAGGAAAATTCATACTTACTTTATCATAAAAAGCTGTTGTTCAACACTACCAAGGCACGGTTCTTACGACTATGTGTTTAAAGCCCTCTGTAGCCCATTTTTCTGGTCGCTTGAGCCTTAGTTGGCCTTAGTCTCTGGCGTAAAGTACATGTAACTTACGCAAATATTTCATCCTGTAACGTCTATTACATTTATGTGTTGACAAGAGCCTCTGGGGGTGGGCATCTACTAATGAGTATTCATTAAGTCATGACTTGCAATAATTCTTGTTTCATCAATTTCGTTTATGACAACGAGCCGCTGGACTTCATCTAATCTATTGTGCCATCCTGTGATGTAATAAGTGAGTACGTTTATTCGCAAATATTTTTCTATTAATATTTTATTATGTTTGTAAAAATTATTTTGTAACTGGTGTATTCATTTTTAGGGCCAATACGTCTGAAGAAGATATTTTTACAAATATCGTAACAATGGTCAAGGGATAATAAATCTTTATTTGCAATGTGGGTAGCTCCCTACTTCCCAACCTCTCGACCTACAGAAAACAGCTGTCACTTTTCAGCCTGAACTGAAATTCAGTTACAAAGATAATGACATTCTGTTTGCATCTCAGAAGACGTGCCTGTTGGCGTACTAGTTACAAGCGCTCGCTTCTCTGACAAGTGGTTAGACGTACATTACTGATAACTTTGCACATACGAGTTTACTACTGCCGCGGCTTTTCTTGGAACCAGTAAAACTTCTCTCCGTAGTAATGAACACGTTGTCCGCTAGCCCCAATGGTGTGTAGCAGAGCAAGCTCTGTTCGTTCACGAAACCTACGTCGGTGTATAAAGGGTGGAGAAAAATAACGCGATAGTAAATTTGGCATCAGGATAGCGGACGCCGAACCAGATAATCACAGTTCGGAAATGAACTGTTGTGGAGGTTGTGGGATGACTTTCCTGCTAAACATTCTTCTGCAATCTGTCTCATTGTTTAAAATTTCTTCAGTGGCTGTAAAGCTGGTATTACAACAGGCTAATTTCCAATAATATTCACCCCACAAGCTGTAATTAATGCGACTTTTCCAACTTTTGTTGTCTCTATAAGCTGAACGATGCCCGGTTCCAGTTTACACATGTATCAGTTGTTTTACGGGTAGATATTTCCCCATTCGTACTAAACAGTTTGAAAGTGGTTTGACAGTGACAGTGTACTTTTATCTACGAAAGCTTACAGTTGAATATCAGAGTTGGCTTTAGGTTACACAGTAAGATTCACGAGGAGCTGGTTGACATCGAACATTAATACATTATAAGCAAACGGTAGTCCTGGCGTAGTGCACGATTGGTATTTAAGTGCGAACTAAACTTGGGCCAAAGAGGTTCACAAAAATACGACAAATGTAATTTAACGACATTAATATTTTGATACAAAGACGTTACATACATGGTGTTATGGGATTGCTTGAGGCTATAGACTTTATAACATTACTACGGATTCCGATAGAGATGTCGCTCGTTTACTAGCTCGTTCGGGACTGACTGCTTTGGGGTTGGGGTTCGTTTTAGGAAGACTGGCGTAAGAACATATTGCAACTTCAGAAACTACAAAAACGAATAGGTTAGCTTTTGTTAATTTAGATGAGCTGCTACGTTAGGACAATTACTTGGGTTGAAAATTTTTACTATTTTAGGAAAATTCAAAAGATTATCAAACCATTTTATGCACCCCCGTTCGGAATAACCAATTTGCGTGTACAGGCGCCATTGTTAAATTTACTATCATTGATGCACATTTATGGAAATTCTTAATTAATGGCTTAATAAATTAGTAAAAGGTGTCACCTGATTCGGAAAAAATAGAGCAATAAAATTAGAATGATAAAAAACTGGAATCTTGCATGTATAATGGTACAAATGGAAAAAGTAATTTTATGTGTATGCGAACTTTGACTACAGTTATCTCTCAGATTAATGAGTTTCAGGGAAATCGAAGTATCTTATCATAAAGTATGAATGATGGTCTTTCTGACGAGTGGTGTCAAATAACCTTACTCGACTGCTTACCTCAGTTCCCTGTCCAGAACTATAAAATGGTTCAAATGGCTTTGAGCACTATGGGACTTAACATCTATGGTCATCAGTCCCCTACAACTTAGAACTACTTAAACCTAACCAACCTAAGGACATCACACAACACCCAGTCATCACGAGGCAGAGAAAATCCCTGACCCCGCCGGGAAACGAACCCGGGAAGCCGGGCGCGGGAAGCGAGAATGCCAGAACTATAGTAAAGTCTTCAGTTGTTAGTAACTTTTAATGAACTCGATTTTCTGTTAAATTAATTACACTAATATTACCTACGACATAAAAATCAATAGAGAGAATTGTTTTAATATCGTACGGTATGCAGGTGATCTAACAATAATTAAAGAAAATGAAGGTAATCTCCAAAGAGCCATCATCTCGATCTGTTGACCTCTAAATATAACATGAAAATCTCCATTATTAAAACCAAATATGGTCACTGCAGGCTGTAACAGGTTACGGCCGTATCATAAAAAAATTGAGTAAAAAATGAAAACTTATATCTTGTAATAAATGTCACCGTTTCTGCAAACGGCATTCAAGGGGAAATCTCCTGTAAGATCGAGAACCGCAATAAATATTGGAACAGGTAACCCACTTTAGCTATCGGGGCTCTGACATGGGACGAAATTTGGACCATGAAATTGACTACTAGATCCTAAAATTTAACGCAATTTTTGGAACAATTAGAAATAAGCTAGAAAAGCAAGCCACGAGAGTGTGACACAGATGAAGTTTTACGCCGTCACAGCAGTACCTACTACTCTCTATGGATTTGATATCTGGAGTCCAACACAAAACGTTATGAGGAGCTTACAGGCTGCGGAAATGAGTTTTCTCCGTTAGTGTTAAAGGGTGTACCAGGGAAGATGGCTTTGGACGTGAAGACGTTAGGAATGAATTACAGGTTGATTCAGTGCACAAGAAAATACGTCCTGACAGAAACGCATGATGAGAACATGTGGATAGAATGCCTGAAAACAGACTTTCGAAAGAAACTCTTGACTACGAACTTACAGAGACAGGCCAGAGGGGAAGGCTGCAGACGATATGGCTGGACTTCTTTGACTGGATCAGGTGAACTACTTAATCCATGAGGGTAGAGGAAGAGGAAGAAATCATCGCATTAAACAGATAATCTTAGATAATGAATTTAAATGAGGCAAACTCTAATTAAAGTTTTGATTAATTCTAATACGTATTATTCAAGTATTTCGTAAATATTAGAATAAATGTTTAAAAATGAGTGAAAAAATAATTGTTAATAGGGGACAAAAAAGCAATTGGGAGGTACCAGCTTGCACTGTTTTAAGCAACGACCCTAAAACGACAGATAATAAACGACGAGCGCGCAGAAGTGTTTGCATTTAAACTAATTTCCTCAGCTAATACCTGTAATGTTGAAGAAAGCAGTTATTAATTAAATAAACAGAAGATAATGGGCTCAGCTGAACTGTCAAAATTAAGCAAACTAAGTTCCTGTTCACGGCTGGCTGCGTTACACGCGAATTTTCTGTTATGTTTACTGGGTAGAGCTTCACTATGAAATCAACTACAATAAAAGTACCGTAATGCTATTGCTCTATTAAGATAAGAAGCTGTATTGCAGAAAGAGCACTGCAACATCGTTGTCTACGGGACTGTGTTCATGTAAGGTGAAACGTTTTTACTAACGAAATTTGAAGGCTCCACGTCTTAATTTTTGTTAATTTAGCGTGGTAGGCGTAAGTCGAAGTGGAGAACAATTACAGAAAAAAAATTAACTGTCCTATCTGTAAAAGAATTCTTACCTGCAGGTATTCTGTCCCCTGACCGTGGTAGCATCGTGGGTCAACCCTACAGCAGGTGTTTCCGCCAGAAATAATTATGCAGGGTGTTTCAGCTGCCCACTGTTGATGTCGTTTTATGCAACCCACACTATATCCGCTACGGTCGCGGGTTCTAATCCTGCCTAGGGCATGGATGTGTGTGATGTCCTTAGGTTAGTTAGGTTTAAGTAGTTCTAAGTTCTAGGGGACTGATGATCTCAGATGTTAAGTCCCATAGTGCTCAGAGCCATTTTTTGATGTAAGTTCCTTTTCAGAGCTTTGGGCGACTTTAGTAAACGGAATTATACTGTGAAAAATACAATTTAGGATTGGCGATGAGTTACACGGTATTTTTGGACCACGATATACCTTACTTCTGCCTCACTTATCCAAGTGTCTACAAAATTTGCACAATAGGTCTAAAGTGACTTCGTATGCTTCACCAGGTGTTCTGTGACATAGAGATAGTGTGCTTCGCATCTCCAGACCGACCTGCCCAACAGTATTGTTATGTCATGTGGGGTTGTATAAAACGACATCGGGAGGGGCAGCTGAAATAACCTGTATAATGAGGGACAGCGGGATACCACGAACTCGTAAAAGACAATAGGAAAATTATTTTCAAAACCAAGTTTAAATGCGAGACTGCCTTGGTGCAGCAGGGGACGGCTGCAAATCACAATTCTGGACTACTCGTCGGATAGCCGGCAGGAAATAAAAGTAACAAGAAAACAACAATCGATCCAGAAGTAGATGTTCGTCCAGCCCCGAGTAAGTTCTAATTAGTGAAACGTGCGAAACCATCGTAAGAAACGTACAGCAGATATTGTTTTTGAGCATGAGAGACGAAATATTCGAACAGAAATGGCGGCAAGCCATTAGATACAGAGAATGATGAGCAGGCAGCTCACCAAGGAAGCTGCGAGCGCACGTGATTGCAGCGGTCGAAGCAATCGCGTGGATATCTTCGCGACGCGGACAGAATTCTACTGATGTGTTTTTACGGAAGATGAACCCAGAATAATGGAACCCAGTTCACGTTAACTAAACGAAACAGCGACTTCCATACTAACGATGTAACAGCACTGTTGTGAATCTGCTACCTAATACGCTCCATTTGAAGTCTGGATAAGAAAATCACTGACCGCTTTTATTCTTATGCTCCATTCTTTTGTACAGTTCTGATTTAATCTGCCCTTTTTGAAACTACGAGGCGTGTTTTTTAAGTAAGTACCATTTTGAAATTAAAAAAGACGTGCTAAGATATCTCAATAATTTTATTTTTACATGAAAGCCTGTACCTTAATCTACTTTTCTATATAGTTTCCGTCAATACTGAGGCACTTGTCATAACGTTGTACCAGGTTTTGAATACCCTTCTCATAGAAGCCTGCCGCCTGACTTGTTTTGATTTCGTCCTCGTCTTGAAGACGCTGACCGCTCAGGTGTTTCCTCAAGTGCAGGAACAGATGGTAGTCACTGGGCGCAAGATCGGGGCTGTACGGAGGATGATCTACAGTTTCCCATCGAAAAGATGTGATGAGATCTTTGGTCTGATTCGCCACATGCGGACGGGCATTGTCTTGCAGCAAAACGATGCCCTTGCTCAACATCCATGGACTGTTGCTTTGATTCCGGTGTGACGTAGGCCTCCCATGTTTCATCGCCCGTAACAATTTGGCTTAATAAATCATCACCGTCGTTGTGGTACCGCTCAAGGAAAGTCAATGCACTGTCTAACGTTTGGTTCTGTGCACATCCGTCAACATTTTCGGTACCCAGCGCGCGCACAATTTTCGGTAATTAAAGTGCTCGGACACAATTAGGAAACATTAGGAAAGTCATTCCGCAAGGATGAAATCGTAAAGCGTCTGTTTTCTCTCACCTTATTGTCCACTTCCTGCACCAAACTTTCATTAACGACCGAAGGCCGCCCACTACGTTGTTCATCATGCACATTTGTGCGGCCATCTTTAAATGCTTTCACCCACTTTCTTACCATTCCATCACTCATAATGTTTTCTCCGTAAACTGCACAGATCTCACGATGAATATCATCTCTTTAAGGCCTTTATCACTAAGAAATCTTTTAACAGCCCGTACTTCACAATCGGCGGGACTCACGATTATCGAAGGCATCTTAAACACTCAGTACACAACGTAAACGAGGAAGAATCAGACTGTAATGGCGTCAGTGCGCAGATTACGGCACAGGCTTTCATGTAATAATAAAATTATTGAGATATCTTAGCACGTCTTTTTTTTAATTTCAAAACGGTACTTGCTTAAAAAAAAACACGCTTCGTATTTGTGTAGTTCGTACATTACAAGTTGTTTCAAAAACAAATTTGGCAGAAAGAACTAGAGAAAATGGACGACATGAATTTACGCACCGTTGATGAAAATGGTAATGATGTTTGCATTAAAGTGATAGTCGAAGGTCTATGGTGCTTGACTGACCCGACTGGGCTTCAGGATTCAGTAACTGCCGTGTGTTAATTTTTATTTTTTTATTTTCGTTGACGTGGAAATGCGTTGGTGTATACGACCGAAAATGTTTACAACAGACAAGTCGTCCGGTCATAGATGTTTAGTACTACCCGTACAAAGCCGAGGCAGGTCACTAGTCATGCAGGGTGTAACGGGTATAAGTGCTGTTACTTTGATATATGGCCACTTAATTCGCACACATATCAGGGCGATGGTTGTTTTTCCTCTACGTCAAACATTATTCCCACAAACTTTACGAAGTGATGTTGCCTGCACAGTCGTAAGCGCACCACTAGGTGGACCACTCCTGTTGTACGGATTAACCGTTTTGCACCCTCGTGTCCATACTTCAACACCTGACCAGGGAAAATAAGCATAAATGGCTTGTTCTTGCCATACATACTTGGAGGTACTAACCAACTTAAAATTAGTAATGTTGTTCAGTACAGCGTCCTCAATTAACAATAGAAATATCTGCGCTCACACCGTTTACATTCTGTATATACTGGGTATTTCGAAGTCTTTACATCAAACATGAAACGTCTGGAGGTGATACATCACGACAGGGGGAACAACATTTTGTTAGAGACAGAACGTTCACTGACTCTACGTGTCGCTTTATTGAACTTGCCAGCCCCGAGACGAAGAGATTTCACAGAACTAGCAGGCTCTACTAATGAGGTGTGGTGAATTTGTATAGCACCCACCCCAGTAAACTGATAGAATGATTTCCTAACAAGAAAACCTTGAGTATGAGTGGCTCAGACCACTCGGCGTATCCCATTTCATGCCGAGCAGGAGACTGAATGATTGGCAACACACATTACATACGAATGCTGCTGAGTGCCTACACTCTGCCACCTCTCAGGGCATAACTGATTATAAAAGAACAGTAAATCCATGATTCCTTAACGAATCGAACTACCATATATAAAAAAGCTTCCAATCTCTGATTACTTTACAAATGAGTTAATATTTTAAACATTTGACGTTATATTTGAGACAGAGTTTAGAAAACGTTTGTAATTATGTTTAAAGTCACTTTATTTCACAGGTTCTTCTTGATCACACTAACTTTCACACTTCACTATTACCGGTTTCGGCTACTGCCACCTTCAGATCTGCTACAAACAAGAACAGTGTGACAGTTTGCTTACGCTAAAACTATGAAAGTCCTGGCGCTACATAAGAAGGACAAAAAGTGTTTACGTGATCAACAGCCATGTATACCAGCCACACATACCATAAAATATTCTGATGTAGTATGAATTTTAATCATTACTTTTCGATACTGGTTAGTCGTGCACCCTATCTATAGTGCCCTCTGCTGGCCTCAGTTTGCTTGTATAAATACTGTACTGATCATCACCAGCACTTACTGTGTACCTACATATTTAGTTTGTCGTTGACACTATATCAGAATATCTTATGATATGTATGGCTGGTATACATGGCTGTTAATCATGTAAACACTTTTTATCTGTCTTATGTAGCGCCAGGACTTTTATAAATTTAGCGTAAGCAAAACGAACACACTGTTTTTGTTTGTAACAGATCTGAAGATGGCAATAGCCGAAACCGGTAATAGTGAAGTGTAAAAGTCTGTGTGATCAAGAAGGAACTGTAAAATAAAGTGTCAAAAATATGATCATGGAGTCATTTTCAGACTTTATGTCTTCAATTGATATGTGTATTCAAAGTCACTAAGTGCTCCCGTTATCAAACCGTGCATGAATATATTCTGGGTAATTTGCGCTCCTGCAGCAAGAAACGGAGCGCAAGATCATATTGCGGAATACCGAATATGTAGTAAGCGAAAAAATGTTTTTTCATCATTTTGTGGGCGGTGTCAGTGAGAAAATGTTTGAGATTATGTGTAAAGTTTGTTTCAAGTCAATAAATGCCCTCATTCTCAAATACTGATCAATAGTCTAGGAAGTTACCTCACCGCATATGTACAGCTTACAACTAAAAACCTGTTCTAAATCCGTCTCTGTGTTTATGATGTCATACCTCCCAAACTAAGTGTCGTAGTACGATATAATTCTGCAGGTACAGTGAGTGGTATAAGTGAATATATTCTGCAAAATGCGTTGTGAGTACAGTAAGTAGTGAAGAAGTAACAGACGAAAAGCCATCGAGTAAAACAGAAGTAATATTCGGTGTTCCCCAAGGTAGTGTTATAGGCCCTCTATTGTTCCTGATCTATATTACCGACATAGAAGACAATCTGAGAAGCCGTCTTAGATTGTTTGCAGATGATGCTGTCATTTACCGTCTTGTAAAGTCATCAGATGACCAAAACGAATTGCAAAATGATTCAGATAAGATATCTGTATGGTGCGAAAAGTGGCAAATGACCCTGAATGCAGAAAAGCGTGAAGCTATTCACATGACTACTAAAAGAAATCCGCTAAATTTCGATTACGCGATAAGTTACACAAATCTGAAAGCTGTAAATTCTACTAGATACTTAAGGAATACCATTACAAATAACCTAGGTTGGAACGATCACATAGATAAAGTTGTGCGTAGAGCAAACCAAAGACTGCGATTCATTGGCAGAACACTTAGAAGGTGCAACAGGTCTACTAAAGAGACTGCTTACACCACGCTTGTCCGCCCTATTCTGGAGTATTGCTGTGTGGTGTGGGATCCGCATCAGGTGGGACTGACGGATGACATCGAAAAAGTACAAAGAAGGGCAGCTCGTTTTGTATTATCGCGAAATAGGGGAGATAGTGCCACAGACATGATACGTTAGTTGGAGTGGCAATCATTAAAACATACGCGTTTTTCGTTGCGACGGGATCTATTCATGAAATTTCAACCACTGGTTTTCTCCTACAATTGCGAAAATATTCTGTTAGCATCCACCTACATAGGGACAAATGATCATCACGATAAAATAAGAGAAATCAGGGCTCCCATACAAAAATTTAAGTGCTCGTTTTTCCCGCTCACCGTTCGAGAGCGGAACGGTAGAGAGAAAGCTTGAAGGTAGTTCATTGAACCCTCTGCCAGGCACTTTATTGTGAATTGCAAAGAAATCACGTAAATTAGATGTAGGTGAAGTTATAAATTAAAACGTGATGCCTGATGCGGCACTTTTACTGCGTGAACAGCGAAAATGTAGTAAGGGATTCTTCCATCATTTTTTGTGAGGTTTCAGCGAGAAAATGTTTCGCAAAGGTTCAAAATTATGAGCAAAGTTTGTTGCAAGTCACTGAGAGCTCTCATTTTCAAATTGAGGGTGAATATATACTGGACATGTGTACGCGCTGAGTTGCGGTGCCTCAAGCTATACTCGTATAGAGCGGTTTTTTAAAAGTATGGATACGCAGCGAGAAATGCTTGCCTGAACATACATGCAGATGCTAGCCAAGTATTCGTCCACGAACGTCACCTGTGCAATTCCTGACAACGTTACAAGTGCTAGACGTGGTCATAGCAGAGTTAAGTGAAGCTCTGAGTACATTACGTCGGAGCTAGGTGGATTCGAACATGAGCAAATTGTTAGTGCCTTTTGGTGAGTATTTTCCTACCCGAGGTAGCCGAAGTGTTTGGTGTTTCTAGAGGCACTATATCGAAGATTTGTATTGCATACAGGGAAAGCGGAAAAACACCAACCACTAAGTCACAACGCGGACAATAGTATGTGTTGAGTGACAGAGTCATTGAAGAGGATTCTGAGAACTGAAGGGCGAGCTGGAACTGCAAAAGCACTAACGAGTGATCGAAATGCCCGTTTCAGGAAAACGTGGTGGCAAAAAAATGGTACAAATGGCTCTGAGCACTATGGGACTTAACATTTGAGGTCATCAGTCCCCTAGACTTAGAACTACTTAAACCTAACTAACCTAAGGACATCACACACATCCATGCCCGAGGCAGGATTCGAACCTGCGACCGTAGCAGTCGCCCGGTTCCGGACTGAAACGACTAGAACGGCTCGGCCACAGCGGCCGGCGTGGTGGCAAAGTCGCAAAACGTGGACTATGGAGGAATGGAAGAAAATAATTTGGAAGGACGTGTCTTGTTGCACACCGTTTCTAATTTCTGACCGAGTTAATGTTCCAAATGTGAAACATGGCGGGGATTCGATGCTGATATGGGCAGTCATATTGTGGTATCCCGTGGACCTCATGGGTGCTCTGCAAGATTACAAGATGGTGCAAGATTATGTGACGATTTTGGCTATCCCATGGTACAGTGTTTGTTCCCCAATGGTGATGCTGTGTTTCAAGACAACACGACTCCAATTTAGGCAGTTCACATCGTCGAGGACTGGTTTCTTGGCCACGAGGAATTAGTGATCCTTTGTAATATACTTTGGAGAATAGGGTACATGATTACTATCTTCCTCGTATCGTATTTACCTGAACTTGCCACTATTTTTCAGGAAGAGTGGTATGAGATTATCTTAAAAACCATAGAGGACCCGTATTTATTCATTCCGAGACGACTGCATGCTCTTTAGAATACCAGCGGTTTACTTCCATTGTTTTATGCATGGTAATATGTTATTCTTTCTCCATGCTTTTTTCCACGGGAGTACGCATTTATGTTCCATTGAACAAGCTAATATTAACCATCTTCTGTGAATAATTCGAAGGAATGCTGACCGATAACGTCGAAAACCACCGATATCTCGACAGGTAACCCTCCATTTCACCTTAATGCATTTTCCAATTCTTGCAATCAAAATGAGAGGGGTTTACGTGTCGAAATACTGGAGTTTCTGGCGAATTTATTTAGCCGCATTCTCACGAGGAATACAATAAGCTGGGAAAAGCTTAACTTCTCCTTGGGCAATGGGTTGAACATTATAGTCTGAATACTTCACAGGCTATATATTCCTAATCAATAAAAGCCCGGAAGTTCTCATGAACAGTGTGTGCAATTGATATGTTGACAAAAAACGTTTTTAAACTACGAGTCTTTAAAACCAAGACAGAATATTACTTTACTTTGTTTCAGAGTCTACATCGTAATAACATCTGCTACCTGAGTCCATGTTCAAACCATCTGATTGTATATTTAGGATGATACGTTCAAGGCTTTTGTCCATCTTCATCACTCTGTGAAAGTCTTATTTCTGAAACTTTTCAGCGTGACACACAGTGTGCTCACGCTGAAGGGGGATGCTGTCTATTGCTTCATTCACATGCCTTTCAGTGTCTGTTATCTTGAATTTTTTTTTTTCATCTAGCTTGTAGCCTGTGCGCAAATTAGTTCTATTGGATTATGCTGACAAGGAATATATGGTTAAACGCAAAACCGTCTGACCACACTCACATGCAAGAAAGTCAGATTTCTACATTCTGTCACGTGACTTTTATAAATTAACGAGCAGCAGGAGTTGTGCACGGGTATGGCTTATATTTGCCGGAATATTTTTATTTTTCAGCCAGAGCACAATATCGCCTTTCCTGGTGGTCGTACTCTGTAACAGCTGATGATAACTGGCGCGGTACTTACAATGACCGACTTCGAAGCTAGGTACGGCGAGAACTGTTCAGTGAATCACTTTTGAAAGTGACAGCGTTCATTTCCCAAAGGTAGTCGCTACCGTATTTCTTACGCCTAAATACAAACCAAATCAGAAGAAGATCCAGCATGCAGAGTAAGTATCCTAGCACCTTTTCCTAAGGGAATTTTAAAACCGTCATTACCATCACTCATTTTCGAGCAGGTATTCATGGAATAATTCTGATTCACTCACGTTTCATCAAGGTAGTACACTGTAGAATACATCCTTCTTTTGTATCGTGCATCTTTATAACGGACGTACTTTGTGCTGCTTCTATGTCGCTTCTTTCAATTAATAACTCTCTTCTTAACATTTTTGAAACCTACATATTTTAAAATTCTTTGCATCGACGAAGCGCTGCCTTTGAAGCCCGTTTGCTCAGCCGTAATTGTAACAAGTTTTTGTGATGTTGGGTATTCCCTTCTTATACACATTTCAAAGACGGAGCGCTTTAAAAATCGTTGTCATAACCATCTATTTGCCGGCCGGTGTGGCCGAGCGCTTCTAGCCGGTACAGTCTGGAACCGCGCGACCGCTACGGTCGCAGGTTCGAATCCTGCCTCGGGCAGGAATGTGTGTGATGTCCTTAGGCTAGTTAGGTTTAAGTAGTTCTAAGTTTCAGGGGACTGAGGACCTCAGAAATTAAGTCCCATAGTGCTCAGAGCCATTTGAACCATTTTTAATCATCTATTTGTGTTACAGGCTTCTTGGGGTTTCGATGATTTTCAGGCTACACGAAAACAAATTTTCCTGGGGTTTCTACAGCTCCGACACTTTTGTTTCCTATTCCCTATACAGTTCTTTTGCCGACACGTGCTTCCGCAGTTCGTTCTTGAGTCTTCAAAATGTCAAAAATAGAAGTATCGCTTTCAGATTTATATTCGAAGAAGTTATAAATGCGGGACATAAACCTCCTCGACTGCTTGTGAAGCATTTGCATCTACATGATTACTCTGGAACTCACAATTAAGTGCGTGGCAGAGCGTTCATAGAATCACCTGCAAGCTATTTCTCTACCGTTCTCCTCACGGACAGCACGCAGGAATCATGAATGCTGTAATCTTCTAGTTCGAGCTCTAATTTCTCTTATTTTATTATAATGATCGTTCCTCCCTATATAGGAGGGCGCCAACAAAGTATTTCCGTACTCTGAGGAGAAAGTTGGCGATTGAAATTTCATGAGAAATTCCTGCCACAAAGAAAAACGCCTTTCTTTTGATCAATCATATCCATGGCAGTCTCCCCCCTATTTCGCGAAAATACAAAATGAGCTGCCTTCTTTGATCTTTTTCCATCAGTCCTATCTGCTGTGGATTCCACGCCTAGCAGCAACACTCCTGAAGATGGCGGAAAAGCATAGCGTAAATAATCTCTTTCTAGCCTTTTGCATTTTCTAAGTGTTCTACCAAGTCTTTACACAACGTTACACAAGTGATAGTTCAATTTTAAGTTATATGTAGTTGTAATCCCGAAGTATTTAGTTGAATTTACCGCATTTAGAATCATATGTTTTATCCTGTAAACCGAATTTAGCGGATTCCTTTAAGTACTTATGTGGATGACTTCAGACTTTTTAATATTTAGAGTCAATTGTCACTTTTCTCACCATGCAGATATCTTGTCTAAGTCGTTTCCTAATTTTCTTTAATCTCTGATAACTTTATAAGACGGTAAATCACAGCATCATCTGCAAACAGGGTAAGGGGGCTGCCAAGATTGTCTCCTAAATCGTTTATTGTATCAGAATCAGAGGAGCGCCTGTAACACTTCCTTACAAACGCCAGATATCATTTTTGTTTTACTAGATGATTCTCCGTCGATTGCTACATACAGTGATCTTTCTGACAGGAACTCACGAATCCAGTCGCACAACTAAGACACTACTGAATAGGCACGCAGTTTAATTAAAGTTGTTTGTGTGGAAATTCACGTTTATTGCCGTCACATGACGTTTTCATTTGGAAATCACACTAAAATGTTTACAGATTCACAGCCATACTGCTACAAGAAAGTGACATCGTCATCTGAATGAATAACTCGGTCACTCTGTGAATTAAACAGCATTGTCGCAAAATACGGCAACAGCGCAGTTTAGTTTGTAGCTCTTGGCTAGCCGCTCGGAAAGAGAATGCATCTTATTGGCTGTTAGCATTTAATGGTGGGGGATGCGCACAACGGCTGAAAATAGCGCAGCCTCCCAACATGACGCGAACTTTAGACACACTGGATCTACACCTGGAGTTATGGTCTGGAATGTGATTTCGTATGACAGCAGGAGCACTCTCGTGGTTATCCCACGCATGCTGACTGCAAAACTGTACGTCAATTTGGAGATTCGATCTGTTGTGCTGCCATTCATGAACACCATTCCAACAGGACAACGCTCGCCCACATACCGCTATTGTAACCCAACATGCTCTACCGAGTGTCGACATTTTTCCCTGGCCCTACTGAGTGTCGACATTTTGCCCCGGCCTGCTCGATCGCCAGATCAGTTTCCAGTCTAGCACATATGGGACTCCATCAGACGACAATTCCAGCGGCATACACAAACAGCATTAACCGTGCCTGTACTGACCGACCAAGTGCAACAAACATACAACGTCCCATCCCACAAGCAGACACCCAGCACCTGTATAACAAGTGCATGTACGCTTGCATGCGTCTATTCAACATTCTGGCGGCTACATCGATTATTAACGTAGCAGCATTTAACAGTTGGAGTGACTTATCTCGCACTTACGTGAACCTCAGATCTTGCAATGTTAATGAGTTAAATATGTTACCAAGACAAGTGCATTGCAGAAATTTCATTATTCTACGTTAATTATGTTTTGGTGCTGCGACTTTTTCCATCAGTGTACTTACTTACGCTCGTGGGCTGGCTCGACAGACAGTGCGCTGCAGCATGCGTTGTTAGTGGTGTTGGTGTCATGACTTGCCGTTAGGCGCCTGTACTGGTACGGCCACTGTCTAGTTTCATTCCGGTTTCATTCGGTTGAGAAAAAAAAACGACAGTACGAAAGGTCAATCAACTGGCCAGTCAGTTGCTGAAAACATTCGGTTGTCCCATCACTAAGTTCTCGCCGGGCGTCTTGTAGTGGGCATTGGCTCGCGTCTAGAATCGCACGCAATATTAGCTCGGCGACCATTGTTCTCTCGTCGCTTCACGCGGCGGCAGACAGAGGCGCTGCGACAGTTGTGTGCCCAACAACACTGCACCAGGAAGTGAGAGAATGTCGTCCACATGCACGAACACGGTTTTGCGTACAGCATCACGGCTGAAGTACTCGGCAACTGAGTAAAATGAACGTTGCCAGTCACGTACGTCATCGCCTTGCGGGGCCAGCGCCTGGCGTGATGATATGGGGTGCAACTGGGTACACAGCACGGTCATCTCTGGTTCGTACAGTCCGTAATTTGGACAGAAGACGTGACGTGTTATGTCACATTTTTCTAGCTGCCTTGACCTACAAGGCTACAGAGGTTGTGCTCAACTTTAGGCTTGGTCAAGATGTTTCCGAGATCCATTGCCCGCCAAAAACATGTGGCCACGGGTTGCCGAGAGAGTGGCCCGCCACCACTCTGCAGGCACTGCTATTGGTGAACTGTCGCATAGAGTCGAAGCAACATATAACGACGTACCCATGTCATCCTGACTCGTTCGACCTGACGCTCTGCCGGCTTGGGGGCAGTGTTTCTGCCAGAGATAGCATCTCTCTACACCAGGCATGGGCAATCTTTGGTGACCCGCGGGCCTACTTCATACACACTGACGGAAAAAGAAATTGCAACACGGAAAATGAGTCGTGCGACATAAACAAAAGTTGGTAGGCATGTTTCTACATCTGAAAGATATCTATTCAAATTTCGCGCCAGTCGCATAAGAGTAGCGCTAGCTGCGCCACTATGAGAATGCAAAACAGGTTTGCTTTAAATACAGAAATGGTTCAAATGGCTCTGAGCACGATGGGACTTAACATCTTAGGTCATCAGTCCCCTAGAACTTAGAACTACTTAAACCTAACTAACCTAAGGACATCACACAACACCCAGCCATCACGAAGCAGAGAAAATCCCTGACCCCGCCGGGAATCGAACCCGGGAACCCGGGAGTGGGAAGCGAGAACGCTACCGCACGACCACGAGATGTGGGCTCTTTAAATACATATTATAACGGTCGTGCGCCTTAATTACCTTTGAGATTGGACGTGGAGAGTTGATGTCAGTCAAGAATACCTTTAAGGCGACAAAGACACCACTGGTCCACTTCTCATTGAGCTTGAACGAAATCGTGTAATAGGCCTATTTGTACTTCACTCTGCGTTACTGCAGGAATGTAGGCACTGTACACGACCGTTGGCAGCGGTCGTCACGGAATGTACGGTCGCAAGGAGACCGGACGGTACGTGTTGCTACCGAGAGGGTAGACCATCGTATGCGGCGTATGGCTCTGTCGCTTCGGTTACGCCCTGTGGCATGCATTCCACTCACCCCGAACCACCACTATTTGCGACTTCAGTGGTGCCAAGCTGGAGTTAATTGGAGGGCAGGGTGAAAGTTGCTTGTGTTTTCTTGTGAAAGCTGTTTCTGGCTTTGTGCCACTGATGGTCGTGTGTTTTTTAGAAGAACGCCAGTTGCGGAATTGCGCCCAACCTGTCTGCGTGCTAGACATACTAGACCTACACGCGGAGATATGGTCTGGGGTGCGATTTCGTATGACAGCACAGTGACTGCAAATTTGTACTTCACTCTAGTGCACGGCCGGCCATAAATTCTGCACGCGTGCGGCGCTCCTGCACATGTGCAACTTCCGGGTCACAGCGTGCACGCCGCAGCCGTCAGCGTTCATGTAGTGCATGTTTCTACGCACAGATGTCGCTTTATCCACTTGCTGAGATACTCCGTACCGGCGCATTCTAGTGCTCTTTCCACAGCTTGCAAGCCAACCATGGGACGGTATTTCGCGTATTAAACATTTGAAATACTGTTACAGTCTACGCATTGAGACGTCTACTTTTATGTTAACAGTTTAACCCAGTAAGACAAGTAATACAGTTAACAACCGTGAGTTTTTATTAAGGCAGCTTGACTGACGGCACGTAAACACGCGTAATGTTTCTGATCTAGTATTTAAGAAAGAGAGCACTTAGCGACTTCCAACAAACCTTAGTCATGATTTCAAATAATATTAAACCAGTGCAAGGTTTCCTATAACTAATTCTCGGTGCCCTCTGTTACACCCACATAATTTTTGTCTCGCTGACCTCTGAACAGAATGACAACCGCAGACCTCTCGAAGATCACCTGTACCATTATTGCTATATCTTTCATCAGTTCCGTCTGAAATCTGCATAATAACCGACAATTAGATGAATGTTATGTTTTATCGACTTCAGCTGAGCGTAGCCCTTCACACATTTAAAAAAAAACCCTAAATGTAAGTATACAACAATCGGTTTGATGACCATTTTTCCTGATAATAATGTGACATGGAGCAGATTGAGGCAATAATGCACAGTTAGTAAACAATAATTTTTAATTATGAAAGGAATAAATCCAAACACGTTTATCACTGCTCATGCGAAATGATATAGTTCATATCGGGCACAAAAGCACGGCTCATTGACAAACGCAAGCAGTTGCGGGAGATTTTCATCACTGATGCTTGATCGAAACGACTGAGAACATAGATCTCCCGTCCTTTGCTTTTTCACAGTACCTGCCATTTCTCAGTTCTTCTCTGTTAAGGTTACGGTCACCAGGGGTAAACGAGACTGGGTATGTTGCGCTCTTGCTTGTACCACATAAACAGGGAGAGGAGCCGCCGCCGTTCATTTAGGACACATGCCTAATAACAGATGTCGCTGTCGCACACGTGCGCACATGTGCAGCACTTCCGCACGTCTGCACACTGTGCAGCGTTTGGCCGGCCCTGCTCTAGTGATTCGGCCTTTTGTGCTGCCATTCATGAACCGCATTCCTGGAGGTGTTTCCCAAGAGGATACCGCTTGCCCTTGTATCGTTGTTGTAACCCTACAAGCTCAACGGAGTGTCAGAAAGTTGCCTTGGCCTCTTCGATCACCAGGTCAGTCTCCAATCGAGCACATATGGGACGTCATCGGACGACAACCCTAGCGTCATCCACGAGCAGCATTAACCGTCTCTGTACTGACCGACCGAGTGCAACAAACATGGACCACCATGCCGCAAACTGACATACGGCACCTCCACAACACAGTGCATGCACATTTAGATGCCTGTATTCAACATTCTGGCGCTTACACCGGTAAATGATGTGCCAAAAAAAAAAAAAAAAAAAAATGGTTCAAATGGCTCTTAGCACTATGGGACTTAACATCTGAGGTCATCAGTCCCCTAGAACTTAGAACTACTTAAACCTAACTAACCTAAGGACATCACACACATCCACGCCCGAGGCAGGATTCGAACCTGCGACCGTAGCGGACGTGATGTACCAGCATTTCAGTTGCCGTGGCGTGTGTCGCGCTTACATTAACCTCTGATCTTGCGATGTTAACCACTTAAATGTGTTTCCTGAACAAATGTATTCCATATATTTCATTTTGGTGTTTCGATTTTTTTCCGTCAGTGTAATTACTTAAGCTCGCGGACTGTGTACTTGCTTAAGCCCACGGACTGGCTCGTCAGGTGACGCTACAGCAGGGTTCATAGCACGTAAAGTCAAAACTATAGAGTCCGTGACGTTAATTATTGTTGGATAACGCACCAGTATGAACGGCATCTCTTTCCCGACACGCTACACCAACAAATTATGCCTTCAAATTCGCATTTTTGAGAGTTCATTCGTGTCCATCCCATCTTCAGATGTTTACATTTATTTACGTGTCATAAGCATGATTTCTTTACTTACGACGTTTTGCAATAGCTGTCTTAAAATCTTTGATTGCAAAATTCTGCAGCGTCGTTAGTAAAAAATGTTCACGACATGTAAATAACTGTTAACATCTGAAGATGGAGTGCCAAGCATCTTGAAACGTCGTCATGGAAAAACAAGAGCCAAGAAAACAACTGGTTGCAGCTGTTTAAACTAGCTTCAGTTTCATCATTTGCAGTGTTCTAATTCATCTACAATCGGCAAAAATTAGTAAGTAATGTTAATACAAAATACAAACAAATTACCCGCAATGAGACAGGCAGTCCTAGTCGACAAACCATTAGGACTAATTTTGGGATTTTTCGCCACAGGCACGTCTTTGTAGTTTTTGAAATTTAATGTGTAAATATCCACAAACGCTATTAGTAAGAATTTTTTAATTATTTTTCCACAAATACCTTTGATAACTGATCCCAAAGGCCTGGGTTGTTTCTGTAACAATAAATAAATTAAGCCATCATTTCTTAGTTCACTTTAAAAAGTTTGAAAGCCTAGATCGCTTGAACTTAGCATACATCGGCCGCATTATACAGAAACCAAACTGAAAAAATTTGAACAACAGAATGGCGAATATCTGAAAATGCTTCACAGGGGAGTACAATGCGAGCGCCCCTCTCCCTCTCACGAATTTCTGAAATCAACTGCTCGCCACCTGTTGCCCACCCGTGCTGCATACAGGTCTTCACAGGCTACATAAATTTTGCAGTTGATTTTAAACTTAATTCCCGAAAAGTTTCAACATAGCTCAGAACTAGATACAGTTCAATAATAACCCACTTCCGTGTCTGGTGTGTCGCGGGGAGAACTTTGTGTACTACTGCTAGTTCCCCCCTTTCATGTTACACTTGCGAATGTTTGGAGGTAAGAACGGTTGTTGGTTAAGTCCCCCTGTGAACTCAGTTCTCTCTAATGTTTACCTTCGAGGTCTTTTCGTAGGAAGACGCCATATATTGGTTGACACAGGGAAGAGAAACTGAGAGAATCCTGAAATTTACCACATCTCTCTTTTGAGATCTCATCAAAACGTTTGAAGTCCGTTGAAAAATTTGCCCGCATCTCGTGGTCGTGCGGTAGCGTTCTCGCTTCCCACGCCCGGGTTTCCGGGTTCGATTCCCGGCGGGGTCAGGGATTTTCTCTGCCTCGTGATGGCTGGGTGTTGTGTGCTGCCCTTAGGTTACTTAGGTTTAAGTAGTTCTAAGTTCTAGGGGCCTTATGACCACAGCAGTTGAGTCCCATAGTGCTCAGAGCCATTTGAACCATTTTTTTGAAAAATTTGACACATACAAGACTAAAAAGCACACAGTAATTATTTACATAATTTTTTAAAAATATAACACGTTTTAAAACTGACTAAAAAGTATAAAATAATTTCTGATATACCCGTACCGATTCCTAACCTCATACGTAGAGACCTAAAAAGTTGTGCTCTTGGAATTTTTAATAGCTATGAAAATACTCGTAGAATTTAAAACGAAATTCGTGGAGTACATGCAATACGTAATTGATACATGAACAGTTCATCTCCTTACCGTTATATATTCCATGTACACACGTTTATCGTTTTAAATTGCCCAAGTTACATTAAAAAGTTTTTTATTTAAATAATTATTGTCTTGTTGTGTGCCGTACACTACAATACTTCTACACAGGTGCGTACAAAGGAAAGCTTCACCGAGCGAGGTGGCGCAGTGGTTAGACACTGGACTCGCATTCGGGAGGACGACGGTTCAATCCCGCGTCCGGCCATCCTGATTTAGGTTTTCCGTGATTTCCCTAAATCGCTCCAGGCAAATTCCGGGATGGTTCCTTTGAAAGGGCACCGCCGACTTCCTTCCCATCCTTCCCTAATCCGATGAGACCGATGACCTCGCTGTCTGGTCTCCTTCCCCAAACCAACCAACCAACCAACCAAAGGAAAGCTTCGTTCCGGTTAGAACCCCTAGACTGTGGCTGAGCTATATATCTTTTCTTCCAGGAGTTTAAGTCCAACAAATAATTCAGGAAAACTTAGGCGGAATTTTTAACGGAACGAGGGAGGTATTACCAAGTGGGAGTTTCACGTGGGGGCGTGATGCTTGCCTAGAGAGTTACGTCGATAAGTATGTTTCCAGTAATTAGTGGTTTTTAGTACACAGTTTTAACACACCTGGAAAGAGAAATGTTTGTTTCGCATACAATACGGTCACTTCCCCATTCTCTGTATTCCACAGTAATAAAAGGAAGGGTTTATCTTCATGCTAGTAGTACATTTTAGGTGAATCTGTAACCACAACAGTAAGGGTAATTATGTCTTACACAGTATGTGACAAATTCACGAAATCATTTGTACCAAAACACTGACAAAACTACATATGTAAGACACAGACAAATTTCAGCAGGAAGTCTTACGAACAGACTTCAAATAAAATGAAAAATAACTTTGCACAGTGCCATGCAAATCGTTCAAATAGTGCAATGAGAACTAAAGACCCTCTGAGAATAGAATTAAAATTTAGTAGCTGCTTATTATTTACGTATTTAAGCAATATTTACGCTGAGTCAATCTTAATTTTTTTTATCCGTGTTAGAAGCATTGTCACCAGTCAGTTTCTTGCTCAATGCAGTCGTAGTTGATGGTATTAGAACCATGGAAAGATCAGAAGAACATTAGACATTAACGACCCGCCGGCGGCGTGATAGTCATAGATAGAACCCAACTTGTGACCGAAGTAGCATGAGGAAACAACCGGACGTTTGCTTTTCAAGCAATTATCCCGACGTTAGCCTTCTTATAGAGAAACCACAACAAAAAATAAACCAGGATGACCGGAAGTTCATTTGAATACCACTCCTCAACCAGTACGCCATCTACCTCGGTAGATGTGGGAAAATGCAGTTAATTATTGTAAGTATTTGTCTGTAGCACCGAAGCTGTGCGTTTCCAGAAATGATGCACGATTCTGAACACGATGAAATAGGAGCTGTAAGTAACGATAGAAATTAAAGCAAAACGGTGTTTGTTTGATAGGATATACAGAAACACACATACAAACACATAAGAGAAAATGTGCGTTGCATGTTGCAAATCAAGTCGGTGAATCAGAAACGAATTTATGACAATATCGGAGATAAACACTAGCTGAGAACGAGGAAGATTGGGAGTCCCTCATCCTGCTTAACTCACAGTGTTTGGGTACCACTGTTTCCTGTATCACACGTATTAACACCACCTTCTCACTCCATTAAAAAGAAAGAAATACGTTCAATGCATAGAATATTAACCACTTCCGTAACAGAACACACTGTTCGCCTTCTATCAGTATAGACAATGTTGATCTTGTATCAGGCGGGCATGTAACGCTCCACCTCTGATGTCAGTAACACCAAAAGAGAGATGCCACTTGGTTGTATGGAATTAATGCAGTAAAATGGAATGATCTATGGCAGTACTGGCCGGAAGTACATACTGGGGATTTTCCTGGCCGGCAATCGACCCGGGAACCCCCTGATACGCAAACCACTAGACCACGAGATGTGAACACTAGCGCAGTCAGATTGGTAAACGTGGAGATGTGACAGGATGACAGAAGGAAGCTACAGTGTTTGTTCGTGCTCACGAACACGCTGTGAATGAAACTGCCTAATTTTATTTATTTATTGGCATCTGGTCACACCTACGCAGCCAGTCGATATTAAAAGTGCTACGTATCCTTTGAAGATATCAATCCATCTTTTCTATAATTACCGACGAATTTAAAACACAAAAGATCAATGACATGATGAGTAACTCATGCTTAAAACCAATAGCCTTTTTTGTTACTAGACAGGTTTCTAATAAATCGAAATAAACACACACACACACACACACACACAAAGTTGCCCGATAACCTGGTATACCAATACGGACTCTCCAACCTGTTTGCAAGACATGGTGCACCACTCGCAGCCATGTAACACGGCTTAAGCACAGCAGTCGTAAAGAAATGATCACCAACAGAGACTGCCGGCCGAAGTGGCCGTGCGGTTAAAGGCGCTGCAGTCTGGAACCGCAAGACCGCTACGGTCGCAGGTTCGAATCCTGCCTCGGGCATGGATGTTTGTGATGTCCTTAGGTTAGTTAGGTTTAACTAGTTCTAAGTTCTAGGGGACTAATAACCTCAGCAGTTGAGTCCCATAGTGCTCAGAGCCATTTTTGAACCAACAGAGACTGGAGGCGAGTGTCCCGCCTTGTTAGTAATAATCGACTTCAAGAAAGACAGGAGTTGCTGCTGCGACTGAATAACACTTTCCGAACAAACTCTGCGAAGCGAATGCATCCAATTGAGTTTTGTATGTTCGGGGCTACTTAATGGTAAGCCACATCAGGTAAATTCTAGAGGAGACATACACTGAGATGACAAAAGTCATGGGATTAGCGGCTACGAGCCCAAATAATTCATTAAAAATGGTGGCTAGGTTTTCCCACCCTCACCGCCCATAATGTCACTTCTCCCTCCACCTGCTGGACATAGTGTTCTTTTTTTTTGTGAGAAATAGGTCAGTTAGGCTACCTCCACTAACCTAACGCCCCCACTTGTCCCCCCCCCACTCCTATAACATCAACCAACCCCCTCCACCCCTTCCCCCACTTCTTTTAATTGACAGGAAAAGACTCAGTCTGTGCTGAGCTATAGGAGAGCAGGGACGTAACGTATTTCCTTATTTATTTATTTTGGCTGGAAATGTGTCCTTAGTGGTGTTATTTTCCACAACCCGTCACCCCCGGCGCAAAATTTCTGGAACTTTCTTGCAAAGTTTGAATCTTATTGGTTCCTGAAAATAATCTTTCATGTTCACATACCAGCCGTATCAAACGCTCAGAGGCAGGAGAGACGACCGCCAAGCAGTCAGGTGGTCGATTTACATGGGGTGAATAATCATCCAGCGTAAACATTCGCCAAATTCAGTCTTCTCAAATTTTCACAAAAAAAAAATCGAACAACTAACAACACAAGCGATCGTGAAGGCTATCCACCACATATCGAGTATTAGTTCGCTATTCACCCACCCAGAGGGCGACACGGTTAGATCAACTGCACCCTCGTACACTGCCTGTCCAGTTCGCGAGGCTCAACAGTGGCTTGCGCCTTAAGCCGGATATGTGCATTCATTCCGGCCAGTCGCCTGGATGCGAAGCAGAGCCGTCCTAGGAAACCAGCCACATATTTATCTGTATAAATATAATAAAATATTATGATCACAGTGCCAATATGGTGGCATTCGACCATGAGCGAAGTATCGGAAATAGCTCCTCCTGATGACTGGAAATACCAATTTCTCACGTAAATCTATATTCTCGTTATGTCTGGACATAATTTTCCATGTAAATCCTTTCATACCACTTGCAGCTATCAATGCGCTAAATAGCAATCTTCCATGTCAAATCTGTACTCCATAACCAACATGATTTTCTTTGCAGATGTCTTGACACTGACCACAGTAACTTTACAGTCCAACACATACACATTTCAGACAAGCTGTGAAATTATCGTTTATATGTCTATAGCGTCCGAAAAAAATTAATGTATGCCCCCACTCACACCGCTAGGTGTCTTGATTCTTCTCAGCTCTAGGAAATTATTTTACATTTAGGTCTTCCAGCCAGTCAGATTCCTGAATACACTGCAGATATTTTCAGTCAGCGCTTCTGGAATGTGCTCCATCCCGTCAAGACTCTCTCAGACAAATGTTGTAAAGCACAGGCGTCTGGCACAATGTAATAATCAATAGCTCTTCCGCGGACGAGAGGGTTGGAAATACATCACCGATGTGTGTTGTTGTACAGCAATGTACATCGCAGTCGGCAGTACAAAAAAGAACATGTGAGCATCTACACTCATACTCATAAATTAATGATAATGCTGATACATGGTGAAGCAAAGCCCTGGTGGCGGTTTGCGGGTTTAAATCACCTCGGGGTTCGACCATGCGGTGCATCTGACCTGCGGTCGTCGCACGGTGGTACTGGCAGCAGTTCACATACGCAGAGCTGTGTTGGTGCATGTCAGAGTACAGTGCAGCGAGTGAGTGCGCACGTTTTCAGCCGTGCTAATGGTGCCTGTGTGCTGAAAATGGCTCAAAAAACGCATATTGATGACGTTATGAGGGGTAGAATACTAGGACGACTGGAGGCTGGTCAAACAGAGCAGGTCGTAGCACCGGCCCTCCGTGTGCCACAAAGTGTGATCTCAAGATTATGGCATCGATTCTAGCAGACAGGAAACGTGTACAGGCGCTACAGTACGGGACGTCCACAGTGTATACCACCACAAGAAGACCGATATCTCACCATCAATGCCCGCAGACGGCCACGGAGTACTGCAGTTAGCCTAGCTCGGGACCTTACTGCAGTCACTGGAACAGTTGTCTCCAGACACACAGTCTACAGACGACTGAAAAGACATGGTTTATTCGCCCGGAGACCAGCAAGGTGCATTCCACTGAGCCCTGATCACAGGAGAGCCCGTAAAGCCTGGTGTCAAGAACACAGTATATGGTCATTGGAACAGTGGTCCCAGGTTATGTTCACGGACGAGACCAGGTATAGTCTGAACAGTGATTCTCGCTGGGATTTTATCTGGCTTGAACCAGGAACCAGATACCAACCCCTCAATTTCCTTGAAAGAGACCTGTATGGAGGTCGTGGTTTGATGGTGTGGGGTGGGATTATGATTGGTACACGTACACCCCTGCATGTCTTCGACTTAGGAACTGTAACAGGTCAGGTGTATCGGGACGTCATTTTGCACCAGTATGTCCGCCTTTTCAGGGGTGCAGCGGGTCCGACGTTCCTCCTGATGGATGATAACACATGGCCTCACCGAGCTGCTTTCGTGGAGGAAGATATCGGGCGAATGGAGTGGCCTGGCTGTTCTCCAAAGCACGTCTAGGATGCTCTCGGTCGATGTATCGCTGCACGTTTTCAAACACCTAGGACACTTCAGGAGCTCCGACAGGGACTGGTGCGAGAATGGGAGGCTATAACCCAGCAGCTGCTCGACCACCTGATCCAGAGTATACCAACACATTGTGCAGCCTGTGTACATGTGCATGATGATCATATCCCATATTGGTGTCGGGGTACATGTGCAGTAAACTGTGGCGTTTTGTAGCAGATGTGTTTCGGGACGGTTTTCTCAACTTATCACCAATACCGTGGACTTCCAGATTTGTGCCGTGTGTGTTCCCTATGTGCCTATGCTATTAGTGCCAGTTTTGTGTAGTGCCACGTTGTGTGGCACCACATTCTGCAATTATCCTTAATTTATGAGCATGAGTGTACTTAGGGGAGCCAAGGAGAGGACGTTCTGTGTATTCATGATGTTACAGCCATATTGCCTCCACCAATCTCTACAGACTGGTTTGAACAAGACAGGGGCAGAACAAGGCATCTACGGAAAATTCCAAGAGTCACAGAGCCACGTCATCTTTTCTTTGTTTCTTTGTTCAAGTGTTCAGAGACAAGTCTAGGCAGACCAGCCTCCTCTAGTTCGGACATGTGAGATGCTGTCCCCCACCCACCACTGAGGCTTTAAAGTATCACCAGACCAGCAGTGGTAGGACATCGAAAATTCCAACCATTTTTCTCGTCTGTAGGCCAAACAGATGGAAATCGGGGTGTGCAAGATCCAGGCTATAGGATGGATAACTAAGAACGGTCCAATGAAGTTTTGTTACGACTAGGAACGGCGACGCCCGGCTCCGCAGTGAGGTGCCTGATTGTGACACGTCGATCACCTCGAATGCGAGTATCCGCACGTTCCAACATTCAGCAGTCACAGCTGTGTGCGGCCGACTGGCACGCGGGGGGTAGGACAGGTCTGCGCGACCTTGTTGCGATGATGTCAGACGCTCCACCGTGCTTTTCTTCACTGCCAGGTCCGCATAGACATTTTGCAAGCGCCTATAAAAATCCATGGCGCTCTAGTTTTCCGCCAAAAGAAACTCAATGACAGATCTCTGCTTGCAACGGACCTCCATTACAGACGCCGTTTTGATGGCTACATACAGCGCCGCTACCTGAACTTCATGAAACTATAGGGGCTGAAGTGGGTATATGCCACGATGCCCCACAACAAACCCGCATTTTTCCACCGACATTTGCCGAGAAAAAAATTTGTTGGACGCCCTTCGTAGGTGTCCTTTATTTATGCTTTAACAATCGGCAAAACGTATAGTTGTATAATTATTAGATCAAATCAGTTCTTAAAACCTGTGTAGTGAAGTTTGTTTTAAAACTGTACGGAACGTATTGGCACAGTGTGTAAGAAGACGCCATACTACACTACTGGCCATTAAAATTGCTACACCACGAAGATGACGTGCCACAGACGCGAAATTTAACCGACCGGAAGAAGAAGCTGTGATATGCAAATGATTAGCTTTTCACAGCATTCACACAAGGTTGGCGCCGGTGGCGACACCTACAACGTGCTCACATGAGGAAAGCTTCCAACCGATTTCTCATACACAACAGCAGTTGACCGGCGTTGCCTGGTGAAACGTTGTTGTGATGCCTCGTTTAAGGAGGAGAAATGCGTACCATCACGTTTCCGACTTTGATAAAGGTCGGATTGTAGCCTATCGCGATTGCGGTTTATCGTATCGCGATATTGCTGCTCGCTTTGGTCGAGATCCAATGACTGTTAGCAGAATATGGAATCGGTGGTTTGAGGAGGGTAATAAGGAACGCCGTGCTGGATCCCAACGGCCTCGTATCACTAGCAGTCGAGATGACAGGCGTCTTATCCGCATGGCTGTCACGGATCGTGCAGCCACTTCTCGATCCCTGAGTCAACATATGGGGACGTTTGCAAGACAACAACCATCTGCACGAACAGTTCGACGACGTTTACAGCAGCATGGACTATCAGCTCGGAGACCATGGCTGCGGTTACCCTTGAAGCTGCATCACACACAGGAGCGCCTGCGATGGTGTACTCAACGACGAAGCTGGGTGCACGAATGGCAAAATGTCATTTTTTCGGATGAATCCAGGTTCTGTTTACAGCATCAGGATGGTCGCGTCCGTGTTTGGCGACATCGCGGTGAACGCACACTGGAAGCGTGTATTCGTCATCGCCATACTGGCGTATCACCCGGTGTGATGGTATGGGGTGCCATTGGTTACACGTCTCGGTCACCTCTTGTTCGCATTGACGGCACTTTGAACAGTGGACGTTACATTTCAGATGTGTTACGACCCGGGACTCTACCCTTCATTCGATCCCTGCGAAACCCTACATTTCAGCAGGATAATGCACGACCGCATGTTGCAGGTCCTGTACGGGCCTTTCTGTATACAGGAAATGTTCGACTGCTGCCCTGTCCAGCACATTCTCCAGATCTCTCACCAATTGAAAACGTATGGTCAATGGTGGCCGAATTGGCTCGTCACAATAAGCCAGTCACTACTCTTGATGAACTGTGGTATCGTGTTGAAGCTGCATGGGCAGCTGTACCTGTACACGCCATCCAAGCTCTGTTTGACTCAATGCCCAGGCATATCAAGGCCGTTATTACGGCCAGAGGTGATTGTTCTGGGTACTGATTTCTCAGGATCTATGCACCTAAATTACGTGAATATGTAATCACATGTCAGTTCCAGTATAATATATTTGTCCAATGAATACCCGTTTATCATCTGCATTTCTTCTTGGTGTAGCAATTTTAATGGCCAGTAGTGTATTTAAACTTCCTTTGAAGCACAGAGGCTATGATTTCAAATACTTCTAAGATATACTATCATTGGATAAGTGTTGTTCTATGCTGTATAAATTATAAGTAGGCTGTACGAGTACGCACATTTACGAGAGCACATGCTTAGCTTCGCACAAAAATATCCACTTACTCGGAGCACAAGGTAAACTTGAACCACTCCACGCCACAATTCTCAACGACCTATCGAACTGGTTGTGTACAACAGCTAGATAGAAGCTAATACACATTCTTTCTAACAGGCGACGTCACCATGCAGAAGATTTGCTAGATATGTTAGTGGTACAATTTAAAAAGCGATACAATTCATTAAGACTCACCCCTATTCGTCATGAAGACAGGGCCAAAACGGATCACCGAGAAGCTTAAAATAAACATTATTTTGGTTAATGTTCACGATAATCGTAATCAATATGCGAGTACCCTAGTCATGGTGCAAGAAACATTACACAACCACTTTCGACATAATTGGGGAGTCTGGAAACTCGGCGGCTTGTATCGTTTGGAATGAGGCAATTAGTCGACTGCACCCACACTACGAGCTTCCATTCAAGTGTTGTCCACTTTCTGTGTCGTTTGGCCCACTGAAGACGTGCAACTTTCCGTACCGCTGTCAGCTTGCGGAACACTGGAACTACAAAACAGGCGTTCGGGAATAGATAACGACAAACCACACGTTGAGCAATATTAAGATTTGTACGCTTTCCATATCTGCTAGAGCAGGGCAAGCGATTGGTGTAGTAGAATTTGAAGAAACTAAGAGAAGGCAGCACACGATTCTGTTGATATGTATTGCACCAAAACACAGCACGCCGTTTTTGTGTTATATTATGGTATGCCACAGCAAGATATCGTCTTCCAGAGGAAACAGCGTGAGCTCTTTCGATAAAAAAAAAAAAATGAAGTATGGAACCGATACGGAAGGCGACTGTTTTGATGGTGAATCCTCGTGTAATAATAGGGTTGTAGCTGTGTATTATAGGCCAAATCCATATGATATTGCATCACCGTGAAAGGTAAGCATCAATAAAATGTAATCACGTAGCCAACTGCATTACAGCATGTTACTAAAAATTTCAAAATGTGTGTGAAATCTTATGGGACTTACTTAACTGCTAAGGTCATCAGCCCCTAAACTTACACACTACTTAACCTAAATTATCCTAAGGACAAACACACACACCCATGCCCTAGGGAGGACTCGAACCTCCGCCGGGACCAGCCGCACAGTCCACGACTGCAGCGCCCAAGACCGCTGGGCTAATCCCGCGCGGCACAGCATGTTACTATACGACTTATCATGACAGCGTGATACATGTAGCACTCTTTAATAATACTAATATTTAATGGAACCATTAACAATGGGAAAAATTCTTAAATATTTATCTGGAGCACATTAACCGTAAGCCATAGTTATACTTGTGATGAGCATCACTAGGAGACCGTTATGGAGTTATAGAGGCTTCTTAATTTGTTCTATTGCTCAGTGTAGTTTCGTAGCGTTATGCTATTAGTAATTTTTGCATTTTGACTTCGAAATGAATTTCTGACGACTGTCAATCGTCAACAGTGTCTGTTCATCCAGATACGCAAGTAAATATTACATGCCGAAGCGAGAAAAAACGATAACACCATAGGTCTCGATTTATCATAGTCTCATTCTCTCACGTACAGGAATACAGAGAACAGCTGCGAGTATTTAGTGATAAATGTTGGAGTCTATACTATACGAATGGAAGTTTGGGTCGGTCTGGGAGGTGTGCACGGATAACCTAATTGTTAAGGCGACTGCTCGCGATAGCGGTAAATCTGAATTCGAGTCCCGAACCGGCTCAAATTTTCGCATGTTACAAATAGATAGTTTTCCACATTTACCGAATTTATTCGGGAGTAATTTCGGACGGCTAGGCTGTCTACCTTCAACAGTGTCTGTTTATTGAGACATGCAAGTGGAAATTTTGCATTTTTGTTTCTTCTGTAAGGAGGAAGACTTAACTCTTAACATGAAAAAAGGAATACAACAACGGATGTACCTCCTATTAACATTTCAGAAGTTGTATAGTGTTCATTTGTTATGCCTCGAATTCCGATTCAGTTTTCCTGAAGCTCACTGTTCACGGAGACTTCAGTGAAATTCATGTCAAGAAGCTTGGCTGTCCTTCTCAGACATCATGGATGATGTTCTTAACACCGATGTATCGTACGCCCATTCGTATATAGCATAAGAAGCAATATGACGTGATATACCTGCTTCGCTATAAACATGTGGTGCATTATGGATGTTACTTATCCCTGACTAAGTAAGAAGCCAAAGAATAGCTTGATGAATCTGAATTGTTGGCAGTATCTTACATTACGCTGAGAACAGCGTTAATTGTGACAACTGACGCCAAATGTTGGCACTGAAACTTTGGAGTTACAGAAGTTGCAAAATTACATATATTCCTTGCACTTAATATTTTTTTCACTACACGGAGTAGTTCAAAATTTTCTGTACAGGCGACAAGAATACCTCAATGTGTACAGTAACTTATAATAAATCTATCTCTGTTGCCAATCAATTACTTTATGAAATTTTTTCAACATTCATATACACTGAGGTACCAAAATTCATTGGACAGTGGTACACACGCATACAGATGGCAGTATTATCACGTACACAAGGTATAAAAGGGCAGTGCATTGGCAGAGCTGTCATTTGAACTCAAGTGATTCTTGTGAAAACGTGTCTGACGTGATTATGGCCGCAGACTTTGAACGCGGAATACCAGTTGGAGGTAGACGCAAGGGACATTCCATTACGGAAATCCTTAGGGAATTCAATATTCCGAGATGCACAGCGTCAAGGGTGTGCCAAGAATACCACATTTCCATTTCAGGCATTACCTCTCGCCAAGGACAACGCAATGGCCGACGGCCTTCCCTTAACGACCGACAACTGCAGCGTTTGTGTAAAGTTGTTAGTGCTAACAGACAAGCAACACTGGGTGAAGTAACCGAACAAATCAATGAGGGACGTAGACGAACGTATTCGTTAGGTCAGTGCTAACGAAATTTAGGGTTAATGGGCTATGGTAGCTGATGACCGACGCGAGTGCCTTTGCTAACAGCACGAGATTGCCTTCAGCGCCTCTCCTGGGCTCATGACCATATCGGTTGGACCCTAGACACTGGAAAACCGTGGCCTGGTCAGATGAGTCCGAGGGTTCGAGTGTGGCGCAGACGCCACGCAGACGTGGATCCAGGTTGTCAACAAGGCACTGTGCAAGATGGTGGTGGATCCATAATGGTGCGGGCTGTGTTTACAAGGAATGGATTGGTCCTCTGGTCCAACTGAACCGATCATTGAATGGGAATGGTTATGTTCGGCTACTTGGAGACCATTTGCTGCCATTGATGGACTTCACATTCCCAAACAACAATGGACTTTTTATGCTCATGTAACCGGGCAACAACTGTTTTCAAATGGTATGAATGACATTCTGTACAGTTCGAGCAAATCATTTGGCCACCCATATTGCCCGACATGAATCCCATCAAACATTTATGGGACATGATCGAGAGGTCAGTTGTGCGCAAAATCCTGCACTGGCAACACCTTCGCAATTATGGAGGGCTATGGAGGCAGCGAGGCTAAATATACGCGCATGGGGCATCCGATGGCTTGTCGAGCCCATGCCACATATAGCTGCTGCACGACACGAGAAGGTGGTCGTCTGACAGCATAATAGGACGTCACATCCCCCTCCACCACCTGGAAATGGCGGGAAATTTTTGGAGGGAAATAGGTCTTTCGACTACCTTCACTAACTCCCCCCAGCCATTCCTCCACTCCTATGACACCACCCACCCCGTTCAATCCCTCCCTACTTGTGAATCGGCGGGAAAAAAAATGGTTCAAATGGCTCTGAGCACTATGGGACTTAACTTCTGAGGTCATCAGTCTCCTAGAACTTAGAACTACTTAAACCTAACTAACCTAAGGACATCACACACATCCATGCCCGAGGCAGGATTCGAACCTGCGACCGTTGGGGTCACGCGGTTCCAGACTGTAGCGCCTAGAACCGCTCGTCCACCCCGGCCGGCTCGGCGGGAAAAGACTTAGTATGTCTGAGCTGCAGGAGAGGAAGGACATAAGGTATTTATTTTGGCGGGAAATGTCTCCTTGGTGGCGTTATCCTGCTGGTGGATTGTCCTCCACAATCTGTTGCCTCCACCCCACGTTCCGCCACCACTTTTTCCGATCGCAGATGTGTACGTTTGCCTCGAAGTTTGAAGACACACTGCTCTAGTCCTCAAAAACGCCATCAGAGAGTGCTCAAAACTATACTACAGCAACCCTCACCGCACTTCTGCCCCCCCCCCCCTCCTCTCCCATTTTTCAAGTTTCAGCTGCTTTTTGGAGCCACCGTCAGACAGGAAAAAAATTGCGGAGTGCTACAACTAC
This sequence comes from Schistocerca nitens, assembly GCF_023898315.1. Taxonomy (NCBI): domain Eukaryota; kingdom Metazoa; phylum Arthropoda; class Insecta; order Orthoptera; family Acrididae; genus Schistocerca; species Schistocerca nitens. Next base: position 511,743,053 of record NC_064615.1, read on the forward strand.
TGTGGTGCTCATCGCTTTTCTGAAACGCTTAGTGGATTAGTTTATTTTTGCTGCTGGAGTCAGGGATGTTAAGACACTTACTTTTTATTTTCCTCACTTTTAGAAGCACCGTTCTACAATGGGAAACCCAAACTGGTGTCTAAGGAAGGACGGGAAAATCGGAACATCTGCATATCTAAAATTTTATGACACATTTCGAAACCCACAACAGGTCGTGGAAGAAAGAAACGCAGCAGATCGAATGTCTAAAAGATTCTCTTAGAATTCGAAACACTGACCTACGACAGTACTTGGATGATGGTGAGGTTATTGATGCAGCAAGACTTGGCTCCAACGTCGATCACTAGTCTGGAACCATACGGGCATAAAGGTCCTCCCAACGAGGCCCACGAGACAGAAAGGCCGTGGTGCTTACGTCACAGCACGTGACACTGCACGTCTTACGAGTACCAACTGCCATCTACCTTGGGGAGATAGTAACTACTTCAGAAGAGTTTAACAATTCTTGACTGCGCGTTTGAATGGATGCAAGCTCTCGACAATACACAGCAAAGTTAAGACCTCCAGGGGTTACCGTTTCAATTAAATATTGCTTTCCCATGGGTCCTGTTCGGAGCCGAGCGTTCATCAAGTGTGGCGGACAAACTGACTAGGTGACGTCGCAAGTTCGTAGCAGGCCGTATTTCTTGTGCACCCTGCTCCCAGTAAAGTGGAGTGAGGCCGTCGCATTGAACGGAGATTATGTTGAAAAACTAGGGGTTTGTATTCAGAAGACTGGAGAATAATGTGTTGTATTGGAATCTTGAATAAAATCAACTTGGATTCAGAAAAAAAGTGTTGCATTACTTATTGAACGACTCTCGTAATCCAGGTTACATATCGACGATTGAATCTCTTACATTTTATAATTTCAGTCACGAGACGAACAGATAATGTTAAATCTATAATTACAGTCTTCAAATATTGTCTCACTGAATTTCATGTGCTGCATCATTTTATTGAAACACTTGAACGTAAGACATTTTAGTTGGCACTCTAGCAAATAAATAAAGAGTGGGTACGAAATTTATCGACTTTGTAGTCGGAATAAACGCGTTGTTCTTTAGCTACTAGAGCCCCAGGGACGGAGTTAGAGTTAATTAGTAAATACAAATATTACTGTTGGTATTTTTATTAATAGTTGTAAGGTTGCCAATTTTCTTAGAAAATTATCAGGTTTTTTTTTTCAGCTAGGGTCCCCTAAGAAATTTGGTTTCTGGTCCCAATGACACATTGAGAGAGCTATTAATGCTTTCCAAAATGTATACAGTGGTATAAACGAAATGTCGAGGATGTACGGCGTTCCGAATCCCACTTTGAAGAGAAGTCTGGAGAATAAAAACGTGAAATTACATGATGATTTGACGAAATTTAGTTTTGTTACGCACCTACTTGTGGAGCTTACGGACGAACTGCTGGGTGACATTCCGCTGCTTGAATCCCACATGTTTGGAAGTTCCGAAGCTGAAACGCAAAAGATAACCTTTGATTTGGCAGTAGTAAATAGGGTTACACATAGATTTTAAAGTAGGATGACAGGTAAACTATGGTATTATAGCTTCATATTGCGGCATCCTGAACGAACTCTGCACCAACCACAAGTTTCTTCCTCAGTTAGAACATTTGGCTTTTCTCTACGATTCAGTGGACAAACATCGTTTTCCGGCTATGCAGATATTTAATATGAACGAAACCAGCCTATCCACAGTGCAGGGACCGAAAAGATCGTTACAAGAAGAGGGAAGCACCGAGTTCGGCAAATTCAGAAGTAAGGACAATGTGTTTCTTTTTTCGGTGCTGCTGGCGTGTATTGCCACCAGTGCAAGTATTAAAGAGAAAACGAGTTTCTTATTATTTAAAACCTGGAGCTCCATCTGCCATCGATTAGGATGAGTAGCGAATTGTTTTTTCACGGGGTGGAGCAGTTTTTCGAACTGTAAATAATGATTCTATAACAGAAGGATGTTACTCATATTAGGCGCACATGCAAGGGACAAATAAATCTATAAGTTGTAGCTTTAGCCAGTAATAATGGTGTAATCATTCTTTGGCTGCCTCTGCACACCACTCACAGACTACAGCCACTAGACTTTTTATAAGACGCGTGGTTTGAGGCGCCATGTCACGGATTGCGCGGCCCCTCCTGCCGGAAGTTCGAGTCCTTCCTCGGCCATGGGTGTGTGTGTTGTTCTTAGCATAACTTAAAGCAGTGTGTAAGTCTAGGGACCGATGACCTCAGCAGTTTGGTCCCTAAGGAAATCACACACACACACACACTTTTTATAATTTCGAAGCCACTTGTAGCTTATTACAACCAAACAGTACGCAGATGACTTTGCTCAAACCCTGACAGAAATATTAATCAGACAAGTATTGCTCAGCTTTTAGCAGAGTTATGTGGTAGGGCTACAACCGAGCAAACAGCTATTAGTGACTGGGTGTTGTGTGATGTCCTTAGGTTAGTTAGGTTTAAGTAGTTCAAAGTTCTAGGGGACTGATGACCATAGATTTTAAGTCCCATAGTGCTGAGAGCCATTTGAACCATTTGAAGCTATTAGTGGCTTCTTAAAAACTGGAATCCGGCCATTGGTTCCACACATTTTTCGGGACTCGGACTTCGTAGCAACTAAATCCAATCCAGAATCAGAAGTTAGAAATGAGGAACGAGAAATGAGTGGACAGACAAGTTAAGAATTCTCATAAAAATGAGGAAAAACTAATAAAAATTATGCATTCCTAAGTTCTTCACTTCCTGCAAAACAAGCAAGTAGTAGGAATGTCAGTAGGCCCATAAGATATTTCCCCTATCCCAACCCTACAAAAAAAGACACAGAAGTAGAGCAGTATCATCTGCTGTAGAGATCGTTGGTAGTCCTCAGAAGAGGTTCTTCCTTGACAGTGAAGCCGAGGAATACAAAAGTAGGCCTAACATAACTAAAATAGCAGAAACCAACCGTGCCAGTGAAAGGTGGCAATACATCTTGAACTTTATTCTAGAAATCTGCGAACTTGAACACGAGGAAGATTCGATTCAGTCCCTTAAATGCTGCACATGGTTCCACAGCCTATTTCTGAAGGTACCTGCGAGGAAAAACTATTTTATTGTGACAGCTAAAACCCTGACAAAGTAGCTAATGTTGAAACTGCGAGTAGTGGAGCAAGGAGTCTATCGCCCCAAATCCAATATGGTGGCCGTGACGCAAGTACTCGACGTTACGTGATGTCAGCTGATGACGCAATTGACGTCAACTGATGACGCGAATACCGTTGTCTAAAAATGGCTGCAAGATAGGTCAACTGGGCTACCTCCACTAACCTAAGTCACTCCATCCTAGCCGGCCGGCGTGGCCGAGCGGTTCTAGGCGCTACAGTCTGGAAACACGCGACCGCTACGCTCGCAGGTCCGAATCTTGCCTCGGGCATGGATGTGTGTGATGTCTATAGGTTAGTTAGGTTTAAGTAGTTCTAAATTCTAGGGGACTGATGACCTCAGATGTTAAGTCCCATAGTGCTCAGAGTCATTTGAACCATTTTGAACTCCATCCTACGAACTCACGAGAAGTTCGAATTTTTGGCGGGAAGGTAGGTCAGTTGAGCTACCTATACTAACCTAAGAAAATGGTGGGAAATAAAGGACTACCTCCACTAACCTAAGTCACATCGTCCTAGGAACTGGCCGGAAGTTTGAATTTTGATGGGGAGATAGGTCAATTGGGCTACCTCTACTAAGCTAAGAAAATAGCGGCAAAGAAACAGTACTCAGGATACCTGCACTAACCTAAGTCACCTCCTCCTAGGAACTGGACGTAAGTCTTTCTTTAAACAATTACAAGCACTACCACCATCAATTTTACTAGCCTTCCTCTTGGAAAATTTTGTTGAGCAGAGTTGGTATGCAAAGGGGTTCGCTACGCTTTCGACTACCTAGTTTCAACTACTTTTCAAGGTTATCCAACCACATTTCCTACATACATCGAGGGACGTATGTAACCTTGTTTATTACGCTGATACAAAACACTCACCATGCCGTCGGTCTGGAGGGAGGGAAAATAGGTGTTAAAAACGAATCTGCATGATCTGGGCTGCTGGAGAGAGGAAGGAGTTCACTTTATTTATTTTTTTGGGTAATTTATTTAGCTACGTATTTCTCCTAATTTATTCATTACGCTCTTGCAAACCACTCACCCTAACATGCTTGGAGTCACAATATCCAGTTTACAGATCTCGAAAGTACTCCTAAATAATGCATTACGCTGATGTGCAGAGACGCAAACAACTTGTAAATTACGAGGTCGTGCAGTGGCTAGCACACTAGAGTCACATTCGGAAGACGCTGACAACGTTTAAACACCTGAAAATAATTCAACGCACAAACACTCAGTGCAAGTGAAACTTATCAACCATTCGAACTCTGATTCTACTGGGTGGAAAACCTAACGCCTGGAAACTCTCCAGATGCGGGAAACTGACCCAAATGCTCATCCTAATTACATAATTAATCACAAAGGTCGGTCCTGATTACACAACTATATGCATAGCGCTGCATAAGGACGGCTTAAAATCGCAAAAACTAACTATGCAACTCACCTTATCATGCTTTAATTACACAACTATATGCATAGCCGCAATACTTCGCAGAAAACTGACAAATCGTTTTCTCATGTTTGGGAAAGAAATTATACAGTTCGCAACCAGCGACAGAAACTCTCAAACTCTACACTACATCTATAAGCTAGGGGAAAAATATTCGACTCACTAGATCCTGCAGTTCGACTGAGATGAGTTCTACATCTACATCTACATCTATACTCCGCGAGCCACCTTACGGTGTGTGGCGGAGGGTACTTATTGTACCACTATCTGATCCCCCCTTCCCTGTTCCATTCACGAATTGTGCGTGGGAAGAACGACTGCTTGTAAGTCTCCGTATTTGCTCTAATTTCTCGGATCTTTTCGTTGTGATCATTACGCGAGATATATGTGGGCGGTAGTAATATGTTGCTCATCTCTTCCCGGAATGTGCTCTCTCGTAATTTCGATAATAAACCTCTCCGTATTGCGTAACGCCTTTCTTGAAGTGTCCGCCACTGGAGCTTGTTCAGCATCTCCGTAACGCTCTCGCGATGACTAAATGTCCCCATGACGAATCGCGCTGCTTTTCGCTGGATCATGTCTATCTCTTCTATTAATCCAACCTGGTAAGGGTCCCATACTGATGAGCAATACTCAAGAATCGGACGAACATGCGTTTTGTAAGCTACTTCTTTCGTCGATGAGTCACATTTTCTTAGAATTCTTCCTATGAATCTCAACCTGGCGCCTGCTTTTCCCACTATTTGTTTTATGTGATCATTCCACTTCAGATCGCTCCGGATAATAACTCCTAAGTATTTTACGGTCGTTACCGCTTCCAATGATTTACCACCTATGGCATAATCGTACTGGAATGGATTTCTGCCCCTATGTATGCGCATTATATTACATTTATCTACGTTTAGGGAAAGCTGCCAGCTGTCGCACCATTCATTAATCCTCTGCAGGTCTTCCTGGAGTACGTACGAGTATTCTGATGTTGCTACTTTCTTGTAGACAACCGTGTCATCTGCAAATAGCCTCACGGAGCTACCGATGTTGTCAACTAAGTCATTTATGTATATTGTAAACAATAAAGGTCCTATCACGCTTCCTTGCGGTACTCCAGAAATTACCTCTACATCTGCAGATTTTGAACCGTTAAGAATGACATGTTGTGTTCTTTCTTCTAGGAAATCCTGAATCCAATCACAAACCTGGTCCGATATTCCGTAAGCTCGTATTTTTTTCACTAAACGTAAGTGCGGAACCGTATCAAATGCCTTCCTGAAGTCCAGGAATACGGCATTAATCTGCTCGCCAGTGTCTACGGCACTGTGAATTTCTTGGACAAATAGGGCGAGCTGAGTTTCACATGATCTCTGTTTGCGGAATCCATGTTGGTTATGATGAAGGAGATTTGTATTATCTAAGAACGTCATAAAACGAGAACATAAAACATGTTCCATTATTCTAAAACAGATTGACGTAAGCGAAATAGGCCTATAATTATTCGCATCTGATTTATGACCCTTCTTGAAAATGGGAACGACCTGCGCTTTCTTCCAGTCGCTAGGTACTTTACGTTCTTCCAGAGATCTACGATAAATTGCTGATAGAAAGGGGGCAAGTTCTTTAGCATAATCACTGTAGAATCTTACGGGTATCTCGTCTGGTCCGGATGCTTTTCCGCTACTAAGTGATAGCAGTTGTTTTTCAATTCCGATATCGTTTATTTCAATGTTTTCCATTTTGGCGTCCGTGCGACGGCTGAAGTCAGGGACCGTGTTACGATTTTCCGCAGTGAAACAGTTTCAGAACACTGAATTCAGTATTTCTGCCTTTCTTCGGTCGTCCTCTGTTTCGGTGCCATCGTGGTCAACGAGTGACTGAATAGGGGATTTAGATCCGCTTACCGATTTCACATATGACCAAAACTTTTTAGGGTTCTTGTTTAGATTGTTTGCCAATGTTTTATGTTCGAATTCGTTGAATGCTTCTCTCATTGCTCTCTTTACGCTCTTTTTCGCTTCGTTCAGCTTTTCCTTATCAGCTATGATTCGACTACTCTTAAACCTATGATGAAGCTTTCTTTGTTTCCGTAGTACCTTTCGTACATGATTGTTATACCACGGTGGATCTTTCCCCTCGCTTTGGACCTTAGTCGGTACGAACTTATCTAAGGCGTACTGGACGATGTTTCTGAATTTTTTCCATTTTTGTTCCACATCCTCTTCCTCAGAAATGAACGTTTGATGGTGGTCACTCAGATATTCTGCGATTTGTGCCCTATCACTCTTGTTAAGCAAATAGATTTTCCTTCCTTTCTTGGCATTTCTTATTACACTTGTAGTCATTGATGCAACCACTGACTTATGATCACTGATACCCTCTTCTACATTCACGGAGTCGAAAAGTTCCGGTCTATTTGTTGCTATGAGGTGTAAAACGTTAGCTTCACGAGTTGGTTCTCTAACTATCTGCTCGAAGTAATTCTCGGACAAGGCAGTCAGGATAATGTCACAAGAGTCTCTGTCCCTGGCTCCAGTTCTGATTGTGTGACTATCCCATTCTATACCTGGTAGATTGAAGTCTCCCCCTATTACAATAGTATGATCACGAAACTTCTTCACGACGTTCTGCAGGTTCTCTCTGAGGCGCTCAACTACTACGGTTGCTGATGCAGGTGGTCTATAGAAGCATCCGACTATCATATCTGACCCACCTTTGATACTTAACTTAACCCAGATTATTTCACATTCGCATTCGCTAATAACTTCACTGGATATTATTGAATTCTTTACTGCTATAAATACTCCTCCATCATTGGCGTTTATCCTATCCTTGCGGTATATATTCCATTCTGTGTCTAGGATTTCGTTACTGTTCACTTCCGGTTTTAACCAACTTTCCGTTCCTAATACTATATGCGCACTATTTCCTTCAATAAGCGATACTAATTCAGGAACCTTGCCCTGGATACTACTGCAGTTTACCAATATTACGTTAACTTTTCCTGTTTTTGGTCTCTGAGGACGGACGTTCTTTATCAACGATGCTGATGTTCTCTCTGGTAAGCCGTCAGGTATTTTATCGTTTCGCCCAAGGGGGGGTCCCTCTAACATAAAAAATCCCCGTGTGCTCGCCACACGTACTCTGCTACCCTAGTAGCTGCTTCCGGTGTGTAGTGCACGCCTGACCTGTCTAGGGGGGCCCTACAGTTCTCCACCCAATAACGGAGGTCGATGAATTTGCAACCATTATAGTCGCAGAGTAGTCTGAGCCTCTGGTTTAGACCCTCCACACGGCTCCAAACCAGAGGACCGCGATCGACTCTGGGCACTATGCTGCAGATATTAAGCTCAGCTTGCACTCCGCGTGCGGTGCTGGTTGTCTTCACCAAATCAGCCAGCCGCCGGAAGGAACCAAGGATGGCCTCAGAACCCAAGCGGCAGGCGTCATTCGTTCCGACATGTGCTACTATCTGCAGCCGGTCACACCCAGTGCGTTCAATAGCTGCCGGAAGGGCCTCTTCCACATTACGGACGAGACCCCCCGGCAAGCACACCGAGTGCACACTGGCATTCTTCCCCGACCTACCCGCTATTTTCCTGAGGGGCTCCATAACCCGCCTAACGTTGGAGCTCCCTATAACTAATAGGCCCGCCCTCCGTGACTGTCGGGACCTTGCCGGAGAATCGGCCACTGGCCCAACAGGCGAGGCATCCTGTGGTGGCTCGGAAACGATGTCATCACCACTAGGAAGCACCCCGTACCTGTTGGAAAGGGGTAAGGCAGCTGCCACGCGGCCAGATCCCACCTTCGCCTTTCGGCCAGGCACACGCGAGCCCACCACTGTCCGCCATTCACCCTGGAGTGATGGCTGACCAGTAAGATGCTCACTGCCGGAAGACGCAGCGACATCAGGGGTTCCATGTGATTCCAAGGCCACCGAAGTAGGCATAGGTCTCACCACAGTTGCCCCAACGCCACTACGAGCCGACGCCTGCGCCTCGAGCTCGATGAGCCTAACAGACAAAGCCTCCACCTGCCCCCGAAGAGTGGCCAATTCTCCTTGCGTCCGCTCACAACAACCACAGTCCCTACACATGACTATGTTTACCCTATTTCAAAAGAGTCTATTAGCTCCAAGCATATACCATCAGTCCCTGTTTCACGTCATAGTTCACTACACCCGCCTACTAAAAAACCACCCTAACCGGAGCCAGTGGGAGATCCCTGTCCGAAAAGACTCCCTTCTCATCCATATACAATCACAAACTACGTCTCTTGGTACCTGCCTCCCCGAAATGCCTCGCGCGAAAGACCCGCTTTCCCCTTCAAGTGCATCCTGCTCGTCCCTAATACCTACGAAACATAGCTAGCACAGCCCCACAACGGCTCGCGTTCACAGACTTTGTTTTTACGTCACGTAGTACGCTCGAGCAGGGCCGGACGAAAATCACCGTTCGGCGTTCGATTATTATTTATTTAACAACTTAACTCCTATAATAAAGCAAAACATTTCCGATCACAATAAATGTCCTATTTTTCTCGAAAATAGACAAAGTCCAGTTTTACGAGCAAAAATCTATATAGTTTCTCACGTTCGACTTAGAAACTCATAACCTCTCTGAACACATTTACATCTAAACCGATATTTCCACTCACGAATACAGATTTCCGTGATTTAGCAGATTCCAAATCACGCCCTATAATTTACCAAGTGAAATAACGTCCTTCTCATATCTAGACAACCGGCAAACGTGTCTTCCACCTGCTAGATGCATGCTCCACAATCGACCTCCTCTCAACTAAATAAAGAAGTCAAATGCGAAGAAGCACTCGACCGAACAATTTACAAGATAACAGAATAAAGTCCCAGCACAAACACACATCCATATTGAATCTTGTCAAATTACCACTTGATCACGAAAGCTGTGCAGCACATACTAAGTATTAGTTCGCTAATCGGCCATCTAGACGACTACACAGTGAAGTCAAATACATTCCCGCAACAGCCCTCTCCGTTCGGATGGCCTCTCACTGTCAGCAGGAAACTTGAATCATCCCCAACACAGACCCCACATGGACAGATTCATCCAACCAAATCAAACACATGTATATTTGATCGCTATAACTACAATTGAATGTCATTCGACAGTGAGCTAAGTATCCGTAATACACCCTGCTTATGGCTCTGGAAATAGAAATAGCTGTACCCTTCTTATCACTTGACACTTTGCTATCACAGTATTCCACTTCAAATCCAAGCCTTCCTTACCACTGGACATACTCATATCCTTTACAAACATCTCAGAACACAATCACATACTTTATAAACCAGATGCTCCCAGTTAAGAAAATTATTCTGCTAAGAAACGCGTTATGAAACCGGTATTTTCAACCCCCTCAAGCCACGGCGGCTAGATATTTATCCAGTATATTAAAGCATTCTATCTCTCTACGCCATGTCGGAGGTCCATGATATATCGACTGGGCTACAGGCGATGCTTGATTGTGAAGGATCGCAAGCAGTGTATGCCATCGGAAGAAATATACACTAGCTTTTCACATCTCTAGTGCTACGCTATACGCTGGAAATGCAGTATCCGATTTTGAATCAAGTCCTCGCATTCAAGCATATACCTGCGTAGGAGGCTATGGAGACGTCCTTTATTAGAGCCACTAATGAATCATATTCCTATCACTCTCATATCTCGAAACGACTCACCTTTGTCGAGCCGATCTACTACAGTAAATGGTTCAAATGGCTCTGAGCACTATGGGACTTAACGTCTGAGGTCATCAGTCTCCTAGAACTTAGAACTACTTAAACCTAACTAACCTACGGACAATACACACATCCATGCCTGAGGCAGGATTCGAACCTGCGACCGTAGCCGTCGCGCGGTTCCAGACTGTAGCGCCTAGGGCCGCTGGGTCACTGCGGCCGACTACTACAGCTAAAACCCAACCTCGTTTTGGTTAGCCCCCATGCAACAGCAGCCATTTCTCCAGCTTTACGAATCTGATCGTTCCAATTTAAATCGCAAGTGAGTAGGAGTCGTGGGGAAAATATATCTACCACCTTCTGCAACCCATGTAGAAACAAGCTAAGGTGTGTTACTGCGACAGGACAGTGTTTTAACCATTCAATGGAAACCGGAACTGCTAGAAGGACAATGATTTTTTCTACCGTGCCCTTTCAAACTATGTACAAGTACTACAGATCCGCATCCATTCACATCTATCTTCGTTATTCTGTACCATCCAACAAAGAAATGTCACCAAGTATAAAAGCTCCACTAGCTTCATCCAATAGACAATTCGATAAGATTTTCACCACATCTCTCTCCTACCATATATCGAATATCAGGTACTGCACGTGTACAGTCATCGAGCAGATGCCACTATCCTATTAAATATACACGTTTTTATCAACTGCACACCTCAGTTTAAAGTTTCACCACCTGTACTGTAGGACAATGATCGTATCCCGATGACTATACTGTAAGTCGCAAGAGACGCATCCTGTGACCCTGTCTCATTGTTTGAAACATTAATTTTTCTGCTCTAACATGCTTTGTACACTTTCAGACATTTTATTTATTTTTCCCTGCCACGACTTCGAGGTTTGTCTCAAGTTCTAAACTGACATTAAAACAGTCTATCGCAGAAAATTAGACCTCCCGCAGTGACGCGATTGTCGTCAGCTGATGACGTGAGTACCACTATCCATGACCACGGGAGAGTACCGCACCTCCCTACCAAACCTCCCTTTGCAGGAAGTTTGAATTTTGGAGGTTAGATAAATCAGTTGGGACACCTCTAGACTTCGCACAGCGTAAATAAATTTTTTACTGCTGTTACTAAAACACACACTCGGTGATTTTTAAATCAAATTAACTAACAAGATAACGAAATCGGAATAGTTTTAACGCATTCGCGTGGGTTTGCAAACTACAGTCCGAATCTGAATGCTATGCATCCTGTTTCGACTGATTCCTCATATTGCAGTCATACACGCGGTTACTGATCCAGTGGTAGCATCCCCCGGAAGGTGTTGCCCCACAACAAAACTGCTTCCCCAACTCGAACAAGGGTTGTCAGTCAATCATTGTGTGGTAACCAACAACTTGCAAGTGGACGGAGAAGACACCGACGATCTACTGAAATAATATACATTACAATTGATTATATGAAGAATTTTACCAATTCTAAATTAATTTCAACTCCGACCAGTCATGTGAAAGCATGTTTCCAAATTTCAGTATCATAGTTAAACCACCCCTTCTCCACTTTTCGAATCTGGATATATGGCTATGCTGTACGACCGTTCATTGTTAATTCTCGAAAACATACATCATTAAAGTATATTAGACAGTACCCTACATATGTCTAACACCTACAGCATATTGCTTAATTTACGATCTATGTCTATGCAGATGAGAGTCACAGAGCATTCGCACCGCCTTATGCTGTTATCGACCAACCCGTCCTGCGCCACGGCTAGCTATTTAATCTGCAACCGACCAGAAGTAGTCAGCTACATTTCACGTCTCGTGAATGGATGGAGCTCGCTGAGTCCTCGCACATCCAAGTGTACAAGATTTCTCGAGATGTGTCAATGTCGAGGAGGTTAGCACTTTTTATCAATGTACAGTAACAGATTTGAAAGTGTTGTGATCTAACAACAGACCGTCAGGAAGAAAAATAACTAGAAAAGGGCGATTTTTATGCGTAATGGAGCATCAGACGGATGGAGTTCGAGGCATTTTTACGTAAATCAATCAAGCCAACAATTTTAAACTGATGCTCCATTACGCATAAAAATCGCCCTTTTCTAGTTATTTTTCTTCCTGACGGTCTGTTGTTAGATCACAACACTTTCAAATCTGTTACTGTACATTGATAAAAAGTGCTAACCTCCTCGACATTGACACATCTCGAGAAATCTTGTACACTTGGATGTGCGAGGACTCAGCGAGCTCCATCCATTCACGAGACGTGAAATGTAGCTGACTACTTCTGGTCGGTTGCAGATTAAATAGCTAGCCGTGGCGCAGGACGGGTTGGTCGATAACAGCATAAGGCGGTGCGAATGCTCTGTGACTCTCATCTGCATAGACATAGATCGTAAATTAAGCAATATGCTGTAGGTGTTAGAAATATGTAGGGTACTGTCTAATATACTTTAATGATGTATGTTTTCGAGAATTAACAATGAACGGTCGTACAGCATAGCCATATATCCAGATTCGAAAAGTGGAGAAGGGGTGGTTTAACTATGATACTGAAATTTGGAAACATGCTTTCACATGACTGGTCGGAGTTGAAATTAATTTAGAATTGGTAAAATTCTTCATATAATCAATTGTAATGTATATTATTTCAGTAGATCGTCGGTGTCTTCTCCGTCCACTTGCAAGTTGTTGGTTACCACACAATGATTGACTGACAACCCTTGTTCGAGTTGGGGAAGCAGTTTTGTTGTGGGGCAACACCTTCCGGGGGATGCTACCACTGGATCAGTAACCGCGTGTATGACTGCAATATGAGGAATCAGTCGAAACAGGATGCATAGCATTCAGATTCGGACTGTAGTTTGCAAACCCACGCGAATGCGTTAAAACTATTCCGATTTCGTTATCTTGTTAGTTAATTTGATTTAAAAATCACCGAGTGTGTGTTTTAGTAACAGCAGTAAAAAATTTATTTACGCTGTGCGAAGTCTAGAGGTGTCCCAACTGATTTATCTAACCTCCAAAATTCAAACTTCCTGCAAAGGGAGGTTTGGTAGGGAGGTGCGGTACTCTCCCGTGGTCATGGATAGTGGTACTCACGTCATCAGCTGACGACAATCGCGTCACTGCGGGAGGTCTAATTTTCTGCGATAGACTGTTTTAATGTCAGTTTAGAACTTGAGACAAACCTCGAAGTCGTGGCAGGGAAAAATAAATAAAATGTCTGAAAGTGTACAAAGCATGTTAGAGCAGAAAAATTAATGTTTCAAACAATGAGACAGGGTCACAGGATGCGTCTCTTGCGACTTACAGTATAGTCATCGGGATACGATCATTGTCCTACAGTACAGGTGGTGAAACTTTAAACTGAGGTGTGCAGTTGATAAAAACGTGTATATTTAATAGGATAGTGGCATCTGCTCGATGACTGTACACGTGCAGTACCTGATATTCGATATATGGTAGGAGAGAGATGTGGTGAAAATCTTATCGAATTGTCTATTGGATGAAGCTAGTGGAGCTTTTATACTTGGTGACATTTCTTTGTTGGATGGTACAGAATAACGAAGATAGATGTGAATGGATGCGGATCTGTAGTACTTGTACATAGTTTGAAAGGGCACGGTAGAAAAAATCATTGTCCTTCTAGCAGTTCCGGTTTCCATTGAATGGTTAAAACACTGTCCTGTCGCAGTAACACACCTTAGCTTGTTTCTACATGGGTTGCAGAAGGTGGTAGATATATTTTCCCCACGACTCCTACTCACTTGCGATTTAAATTGGAACGATCAGATTCGTAAAGCTGGAGAAATGGCTGCTGTTGCATGGGGGCTAACCAAAACGAGGTTGGGTTTTAGCTGTAGTAGTCGGCCGCAGTGACCCAGCGGCCCTAGGCGCTACAGTCTGGAACCGCGCGACGGCTACGGTCGCAGGTTCGAATCCTGCCTCAGGCATGGATGTGTGTATTGTCCGTAGGTTAGTTAGGTTTAAGTAGTTCTAAGTTCTAGGAGACTGATGACCTCAGACGTTAAGTCCCATAGTGCTCAGAGCCATTTGAACCATTTACTGTAGTAGATCGGCTCGACAAAGGTGAGTCGTTTCGAGATATGAGAGTGATAGGAATATGATTCATTAGTGGCTCTAATAAAGGACGTCTCCATAGCCTCCTACGCAGGTATATGCTTGAATGCGAGGACTTGATTCAAAATCGGATACTGCATTTCCAGCGTATAGCGTAGCACTAGAGATGTGAAAAGCTAGTGTATATTTCTTCCGATGGCATACACTGCTTGCGATCCTTCACAATCAAGCATCGCCTGTAGCCCAGTCGATATATCATGGACCTCCGACATGGCGTAGAGAGATAGAATGCTTTAATATACTGGATAAATATCTAGCCGCCGTGGCTTGAGGGGGTTGAAAATACCGGTTTCATAACGCGTTTCTTAGCAGAATAATTTTCTTAACTGGGAGCATCTGGTTTATAAAGTATGTGATTGTGTTCTGAGATGTTTGTAAAGGATATGAGTATGTCCAGTGGTAAGGAAGGCTTGGATTTGAAGTGGAATACTGTGATAGCAAAGTGTCAAGTGATAAGAAGGGTACAGCTATTTCTATTTCCAGAGCCATAAGCAGGGTGTATTACGGATACTTAGCTCACTGTCGAATGACATTCAATTGTAGTTATAGCGATCAAATATACATGTGTTTGATTTGGTTGGATGAATCTGTCCATGTGGGGTCTGTGTTGGGGATGATTCAAGTTTCCTGCTGACAGTGAGAGGCCATCCGAACGGAGAGGGCTGTTGCGGGAATGTATTTGACTTCACTGTGTAGTCGTCTAGATGGCCGATTAGCGAACTAATACTTAGTATGTGCTGCACAGCTTTCGTGATCAAGTGGTAATTTGACAAGATTCAATATGGATGAGTGTTTGTGCTGGGACTTTATTCTGTTATCTTGTAAATTGTTCGGTCGAGTGCTTCTTCGCATTTGACTTCTTTATTTAGTTGAGAGGAGGTCGATTGTGGAGCATGCATCTAGCAGGTGGAAGACACGTTTGCCGGTTGTCTAGATATGAGAAGGACGTTATTTCACTTGGTAAATTATAGGGCGTGATTTGGAATCTGCTAAATCACGGAAATCTGTATTCGTGAGTGGAAATATCGGTTTAGATGTAAATGTGTTCAGAGAGGTTATGAGTTTTTGCTCGTAAAACTGGACTTTGTCTATTTTCGAGAAAAATAGGACATTTACTGTGATCGGAAATGTTTTGCTTTATTATAGGAGCGAAGTTGTTAAATAAATAATAATCGAACGCCGAACGGTGACTTTCGTCCGGCCCTGCTCGAGCGTACTACGTGACGTAAAAACAAAGTCTGTGAACGCGAGCCGTTGTGGGGCTGTGCTAGCTATGTTTCGTAGGTATTAGGGACGAACAGGATGCACTTGAAGGGGAAAGCGGGTCTTTCGCGCGAGGCATTTCGGGGAGGCAGGTACCAAGAGACGTAGTTTGTGATTGTATATGGATGAGAAGGGAGTCTTTTCGGACAGGGATCTCCCACTGGCTCCGGTTAGGGTGGTTTTTTAGTAGGCGGGTGTAGTGAACTATGACGTGAAACACGGACTGATGGTACATGCTTGGAGCTAATAGACTCTTTTGAACTCATCTCAGTCGAACTGTAGGATCTAGTGAGTCGAATATTTTTCCCCTAGCTTGTAGATGTAGTGTAGAGTTTGAGAGTTTCTGTCGCTGGTTGCGAACTGTATAATTTCTTTCCCAAACATGAGAAAACGATTTGTCAGTTTTCTGCGAAGTATTGCGGCTATGCATATAGTTGTGTAATTAAAGCATGATAAGGTGAGTTGCATAGTTAGTTTTTGCGATTTTAAGCCGTCCTTATGCAGCGCTATGCATATAGTTGTGTAATCAGGACCGACCTTTGTGATTAATTATGTAATTAGGATGAGCATTTGGGTCAGTTTCCCGCATCTGGAGAGTTTCCAGGCGTTAGGTTTTCCACCCAGTAGAATCAGAGTTCGAATGGTTGATAAGTTTCACTTGCACTGAGTGTTTGTGCGTTGAATTATTTTCAGGTGTTTAAACGTTGTCAGCGTCTTCCGAATGTGACTCTAGTGTGCTAGCCACTGCACGACCTCGTAATTTACAAGTTGTTTGCGTCTCTGCACATCAGCGTAATGCATTATTTAGGAGTACTTTCGAGATCTGTAAACTGGATATTGTGACTCCAAGCATGTTAGGGTGAGTGGTTTGCAAGAGCGTAATGAATAAATTAGGAGAAATACGTAGCTAAATAAATTACCCAAAAAAATAAATAAAGTGAACTCCTTCCTCTCTCCAGCAGCCCAGATCATGCAGATTCGTTTTTAACACCTATTTTCCCTCCCTCCAGACCGACGGCATGGTGAGTGTTTTGTATCAGCGTAATAAACAAGGTTACATGTAGGAAATGTGGTTGGATAACCTTGAAAAGTAGTTGAAACTAGGTAGTCGAAAGCGTAGCGAACCCCTTTGCATACCAACTCTGCTCAACAAAATTTTCCAAGAGGAAGGCTAGTAAAATTGATGGTGGTAGTGCTTGTAATTGTTTAAAGAAAGACTTACGTCCAGTTCCTAGGAGGAGGTGACTTAGGTTAGTGCAGGTATCCTGAGTACTGTTTCTTTGCCGCTATTTTCTTAGCTTAGTAGAGGTAGCCCAATTGACCTATCTCCCCATCAAAATTCAAACTTCCGGCCAGTTCCTAGGACGATGTGACTTAGGTTAGTGGAGGTAGTCCAAGTGCCCTTTATTTCCCACCATTTTCTTAGGTTTGTATAGGTAGCTCAACTGACCTACCTTCCCGCCAAAAATTCGAACTTCTCGTGAGTTCGTAGGATGGAGTGACTTAGGTTAGTGGATGTAGCCCAGTTGACCTATCTTCCAGCCATGTTTGGATAACGGTACTCACGTCATCAGCTGACGTCAATCGCGTCATCAGTTGACGTCACGTAACGCCGAGTACTCGCGTCAGGGTCGCTTTATTGGATTTGGTGCGGGAGCCCCATTGCTCCACTACTACTGTGTAGCTTAAGTTCAAAAGTAGGCTAACATTTTACATAATAAATATGTACTAATGGCTCAAGTTTGTTTGCTAATGTCTTAAAATAAGTATTGATCATACTGACGAAATTTGTGTATTCCTTGCTACAGCTGAGAAAGTCTTTAGTTGTACAATTCGTAATACCAGTTGTGCAGTTTCGAAGACATTGCTTGTTGGTATGAATATTTGTTGTTCAGGACTGAATATAGAGTACTTTTTCAATCTTTAGGGAGCGTCCATTTTCTGAGAACCACTTATTAATTCTTTGGAACACGTCATTTCCAATCCTTTCAACTGCTTTCTCTCTAAATGGATTTATTATAACACTAATATCGTCTGCAAAAAACACCAATTCTGCTTGAGTATCATGCAGACCAGTAGTGTATGAAGAAATCACATAAAACTATAGTTTTTCCGAAGTAGTAACGTTATCTGCGAAGCCAAACGCCTTGGAAAGATCGCAAAAAATACCACTGGCGATATTTCATTTTTTAAGGTGTGTACTGTTTGATGAGTGATGTACTGTTTGATGAGTGATATATAAAGAGCATTGTCAGTCGAGCTACCTTTCTGGAATCCAAATTGTGATGTGCTAAGTAAATTTTATCTGATTAAGAGTGAGATTTCTCTTCTTTACATTACTTTTTCGAACAGTTTGGAATAAAATTGTCGGTAAGGTAACTGGACGATAAATGTTTTTAAGACTGTCTTATCACCTGTCTTATGTATAGGTTTAACAGCTGTATATTTTAACCTTTCTGAAAAAATTATCTGTGTCAGTGGTGCATTTCACACACCACTGAGGACATTATTTATTAAGTTTTCAGAATTGTGTTTGAAATTCTGTCAACATCTCATGAGCTTTTGTTTTTTAGAATTTTTATAACTCTATTAATTTCAGTGAACAATGTTAGTGCTACTGTCCCGCTAAATCACCCGATCTGAATCCCACAGGAAATGCATGGGGTCATTTGAAACAACGGATGTAACTTGTCAGCTCAAAAAAAATGTTCAAATGTGTGTGAAATCTTATGGGACTTAACTGCTAAGGTCATCAGTCCCTAAGCTTACACACTACTTAACCTAAATTATCCTAAGGACAAACACACACATCCATGCCCGAGGGAGGACTCGAACCTCCCCCGGGGCCAGCCACACAGTCCATGACTGCAGCGCCTAAGACCGCTCGGCTAATCCTGCGCGGCAACTTGTCAGCCACCCCACAATTTGGTAACTTCATGGGATCTAATTATAGATGAGTGGCTGCAGTTGGATATGATACACTTGCAGAAACTTGTGGACCATCTACCAGAACAGAGACCATGCATAAAAATTAGTGGGAAAGAACGCACATTTGCAAGCGCGTTCTCGTGTGCACACGTTGCATTATTGCGCAAGCAGCCTGCTATGCATCCCCTTCTTTGCTCGGACGTTTGTGCTTTATTTCGTGTGATTAAATGGCAACAGAAAAAGAAAACACAAAGGGACTGTAGGTAAGAAAATTATCTAAATAACGGAAGTACGAGAAATACCAAATGACGGCAAACTTTTCCTTCAAAATTTAATGAAGTCACAACGAGATTTGAAATTTTCTGACTGGGGCAGCAAAAATGCTGGCAATAACATTTAATTAGCTGGTAACTGGCGACTTACATACCAATTTAAACTATTTATTTCGCATTTGAAAACAAGGCATTTCAGCCCGCATCTCGTGGTCGTGCGGTAGCGTTCTTGCTTCCCACGCCCGGGTTCCCGGGTTCGATTCCCGGCGGCGTCAGGGATTTTCTCTGCCTCGTGATGGCTGGGTGTTGTGTGCTGTCCTAGGGTAGTTAGGTTTAAGTAGTTCTAAGTTCTAGGGGACTTATGACCACAGCAGTTGAGTCCCATAGTGCTCAGAGCCAGCCAACAAGGCATTTCAGTGATTATTTCTGAAACTGAGAATTACTCATTGAAGATTCCTAGTTGTTACGTAAAGTAACAATACGTCATTTGTATTTGATTTTGTAAAAAAGCTATTTAAACAACTTTGATCATAAATTATTATATATATGTTGCTATCCTCGGACTCAACGAATTGGGGAGGGTCACAAACCCCAGAACCCACTAGAATAGAGGCTGCATTTTCCAGTTTTGTATTCTTTGCATCAGTAATGTCCATTTCAGTTTCTAGTTATTTGTTGAGGAGTTGCACATACCCCTTCTTTTCTTTCGTTCAGATGTCACGCCCCTCAAGTGCTGTGC
Source organism: Schistocerca nitens (assembly GCF_023898315.1). Taxonomy (NCBI): domain Eukaryota; kingdom Metazoa; phylum Arthropoda; class Insecta; order Orthoptera; family Acrididae; genus Schistocerca; species Schistocerca nitens. Next base: position 511,762,753 of record NC_064615.1, read on the forward strand.
TGTTAAGTCTCCAACAGTCAACAGTTTTCTTACACATTTCTGACACATTTGTAGCGTGCTTCTTCTCATATTTACTGCTTCGAGTCTTATTCTTTACAGTAATATGATGGGACATTTCGTATATACAGTAATATGATAGCATATTTCTTATATAATACTAGATGCTCAAGGTATCACATCTCGAATATTTATTTAAAAAATTTTGAGGTGTCGCTTTCAGTATGACTTCCTTTTATGTCTTATCATCTATAAATTTCAGCGTACTGTCTTTGGAGTCAACAGACATTGCACATAAATCACCTTAAAGCGTAACCTCAACACACAACTCAACACAAATGGGCCCCAGTACCCAGTCGTCTGCTAAACAGCGCGAAAGATTGCCATCTAACCGGCGAGGCAAAATGGTTCAAATGGTTCTGAGCACTATGGGACTTAACATCTGTGGTCACCAGTCCCCCAGAACTTAGAACTACTTAAACCTAACTACCCTAAGGACATCACAGACATCCATGCCCGAGGCAGGATTCGAACCTGCGACCGTAGCAGTCGCGCGGTTCCGGACTGAGCGCCTAGAACCGCTAGACCACCGCGGCCGGCCCTGCGAAGAAATGCGTTATAAGTAGTGGTCTGCGCGGATGCGGACATCCGCGGATATATCCGCGGATATCCGCGGTATTTGTTTCTTGGCGGATAAAATCGCGACCGGCGCGAATATCCGCGGGTCATCTGCGGATAATGAGCAAGGCATCTGCCCAGTACGTATGTTGCAATGTTAGTTGAAAACTTCAAGTCTGTTGGTTCAAATGGTTCAAATGGCTCTGAGCACTATGGGACTTAACTTCTGAGGTCATCAGTCCCCTAGAACTTAGAACTACTTAAACCTAACTAACCTAAGGACATCACACACATCCATGCCCGAGGCAGGATTCGAACCTGCGACCGGAGCGATCACGCGGCTCCAGACTGATGCGCCTATAACCGCACGGCCGGCTGAAGTCTGTTGAGATTCTTGGAATCTTGCAGGGTAGAGCGGATGTCTGTTGTCCTCAGCCCCTGGCTGCGGCCGACGTAGCTGTACTCAAGAGACCTGCGCCTAATCCGTTTCCGCGACCGTGTCTTTTGTGTGGCCTGTGAAGTGCTCTCTGGGTGGCAAACCTGCCCACTGTCTACCATCAGATGGTTAGAGCGCGTGCCATGTAAGCAGGAGATCCAGGGTTCGAGTCCCGGTCGGGGCTCACATTTTCATCTGTCCCCGTTGGCGTATGTCAACGCCTGTAAGCAACTAAGGGTGTTCATTTCATTATAATTTCATTCTAACGAGCTGTATGGTACCCGATGGTATCTGTTCTTTCGGACATGTCCGAATGAACAGATACCATCTTAGTATATATAAAAAGTAAATAAGTTGTCGCAGAAATGGCACCCTGACAATAACTATGTCATTACATATGATAATTCTAAGTACTACTGTCTATTACTATTAATTACTCATTCAAAACTTAAATATATGCGGATACGGATAAGGAACTTGCGGATGCGGATTAACTGCCGCGGATGCGGTTGCGGATAGGACCTTGCGGATGCGGTGCGGATGCGGATTGCACTTTTCTTATCCGCGCAGACCTCTAGTTATAAGGCACCCTTTCGAATTCTAACAAATGCTTATTCGTGTCTGCGCTGGTGGAAATGTAAACGCATGCGCAAAGCTGAACAGAAAAAAGGCAACGTGTAGCCGCATCTTATCATCAGTTGTCGTGTCAGTATACCAAAGTGTATCATTAATATGCTTCTCATGTTTGGCCTTTTAGGACATACATCGCCTATGCTGGGATCAAGATTCGACGCGGTCCCTTCAAACAAGGAGGAGGGCTTCGACGAGCTGTTGTTGTTGTTCCGCGAGACGGCGGGCAGCGAGTGGCCCTCGGAGGCCCGCGATTTTGGAGCGGACGACACGGGAGTTCTGGCCTACCGTAGCAGGTGGCGGGCGCCCAGGTGCGACAAGGACGCCGAAGACGCGTCGACGCAGGAGCCAGATTCCACCACAGACGACGGGGAAGGCAGCGGAACGTCTCCGCTCAACGTCAGCGCCAGTGAGTCTGTGTTCAGCAATCAACTTCGCGCCACCGTCTCCATTCTAAACGGTCAACCTCAACAGGACACCGAGATGTCAGCTGCATGGACTTGTCCTCCTCCAGTGGCCGGGAGCTCTGCTCCCAGTACACGAAATTCGACGTATGCTACCCCTTTTCCTAGTACAGAAAAAGCCAGTTACTCACTACAGACGCCGGATGATCTAAACAGAGCACACTCTTCCCGCAATGGCTCTGTCTTCGACATTCCCATCGCTGGAAGCAGCACCCAAACATCGTCCAGATCCGTATGCTACATGCCACCTTCTCTGATTGGCAATACAGTTAGTGGTAGAGGTGAATTTTTCGAAAATGATCAGCCAACTGATTTATCACTGCCAAAAATAGCGCCGAGAGATGTGGAACCTGTACATGCAGCAGAAAAAGATTCCAATCACGACCATCCAGCTGATTTTCCGACATCCAAAAAACTGCCAAATGTTTGTAATAAGATAAAGGACGACGTCCATGGCAATCAGCGACCTCCTACACCGTGTCCTGGTCCTGACATGAGGGAGAACTACCAATATCAGCAAACACCACCACCAGGATATCCTCCATTTGTGGTAATGGGACCGCCAAACGTTCCATATCACGCATCCAGTGCAGTGATGGTTGGAGAAGATGGAAGTTTTATGGTTTTGCACAGCATAGTAGTCCCTCCACCTGTTACTCCATTCGTATTCCCCGTATGGCAACCTGAAATGTGTGAGAGAGGTTCTAACGTCCTGCATGAGGAGATTGTGCTATATGAGTTCAGTGATGTTTCTGATGAAGATGAGCTCGAACAGAACCACCGACCAAAAATCATCGAGATACAAGATGGCCAAGCTGTGCAAAACGAACTATTGGCAATAGAGTACCATGCTGTGAAAAATGAACCATTGGAAGAAGATGGTGAGGCTGTGCGAAATGAACTATTAGCAATAGATTACCAGCCTCTGCAAAATGAACCACTTCAAGAAGATGGTGAAGCTGTGCAAAACGAACTACTGGCAATAGATTACCAAGCTGTGCAAAATGAACCAGTGGGAAAGAATTCAGAAAACAGTGATGCAGAATGTGCTGCTGCAGGAAAAGAAATTATGCATGATGCGAATAATGATGAAAAAGATGGTGCAGAAAACAGACATTCACAAAATGGGAACCAGTTGCAGGAGCAGAAAGAAGTAAACCAGTCATGTACTGACCAACCACAGTCTGGGCCATCGGGAGTTGTGCTCATTAAGGGTTTGCAATTGTCATCATCACCCACGGAGGCAGCAGCGTCACCTAAACACCTGGGCATACCATCTGAACAAATAATTTTGCCAGCTGCACAGTCACAAATGCGGCTGTCGTCTCCACCTGGGGAATCGTCTTCACCAGCAGTAAAATCAACTTCATCCACTATTAATAAACCTCCAGAACAATTGCAGCCTCTAAATGAGCTGCGACACACTGAGCAGCCACAAGTGGCCCGATCATCTTTACAGGCATCCTCGCCATCTATACAGCTTCCTATTTTGTCCAATGATCTGTATAACTCACCTGAAGCAAACCGACCATTACTTGTGCAACCAATTCCAGCTTATGTACAGCAAAACGCATCACCTCCACACTTGTTACAAAAACAATCTAACCCTCTACAGTCTCCAAGACCTGATGTACAGACCATACAAATATCACCACCAGCTGTGCAAGGAAGCACATCATCAGGAAGATCAGATTTGTCATCTGCTCGAAAGTTTTCAATCAAGACAAATCCATCATGTACTTCCGTATCGAAGGACCATGCAGTCGAGAAGGTGAACTCTCTGACATTGTCTGGCAAGCCTATGCCCATACAGCTTGCACTGCCACACTCACCATTGGTACAGCCGGCAGCATCAGCAGTGACAAATGAGTTGCCTCTAGATCAAGTTGAGCACCAGCCAGTACCATCTGTTTCCATCACTACAGTGTGTGATAAATCACTAGAGCCATCTATGCAACTGCTTGTTTCACCAATTCCATCCCCAACGCAGAAAAAAAGGGATCAAGTCTCTGATGACGGTACATCAGCTACACAGCTGTCATCAGCTTCAACATCGAGCCCAACTACTCCATCTTCACAAGCAAATTCCTCACAGCCTCCCACTGCTAGTCCACCTGCTGGGAGGCACCAGGTCCAATATCCACCTATGGCGGTGGGGCAAGACTCTCCTCTGCAGTTACCGGAATTTTCATCACCAGAGCATCAGGTCCAATCTCCACCTACGGCTGTGGGGCAAGACTCTCCTCTGCAGTTACCTGAATTTTCAATGTCATTACTGTATCCTCGGTCACCTGAACTGAGTGGAGTAGCGACAAAATCTAAAGCGATTGTAAAGAGGAGCAGAGAGCCATGGGACCACAAAGGCCTATTTCAATTTGTAGCTTCCTTTGCTTTTAGCTTGCCACGCCACATTTGGATTCAGCGGAGAGAAGGTGAGCCTAGACGAAGTGTTCGGATTGCTGAAAAGCTGAAGGCCAAAAGATATTTCCTGCGTCCAAGATTCCCTGCTAAGAGAGGAACTGGTGAATGAAGTGTCTGATAGCATACTAAAATATACATGAAGTGTGTGTGCATTTCTATTGCTCATGCTAAAGTGAACAGCTGTTATTCCTAAGAGATGTCACGTGAGGTTTCTGTCATTGTAAGACAATTATTGTATGTGTGACTTGTGTTGTAAGTTTGTCTTATATTAAGTTTACAGTCCTTCACCTGTGTTGTGCTGCACGCAATACTTTTGACCTGTCCCATTTGTGTATGTGTGCATGGGAAGAAAACGTAAGGAATCGATTCAGGGGTGTGCGTAAATAATATTATTGACATGACACTTTCTGTGAAAAGTTTAATCTTTTATTTTGTGATAACACATTGGTTGTGACTTTCTTTCATATTTGGAACTAATATTATTAATAATGAAAATAGACTGAGTATACTGTTGTAATATGACTTAAATATATTTGAGAATCAATAAAATATAAGTTATAATTTTTTATGTAGCATAAAATTCTCATACGTTATTGATTTCCATTTTCAGTATTGGTATGTTTCAGCTTATACATTAGGCTTTATTTGGAAGTCATGGCTATGAGTGAATTAAAGGTACATATGTCACCTGCTTTATTCATTCAGCTTATTAGTGGATCAGAGATACTGGTCTCCATAACCACATTTGGTAATGCTCCTGTGTGTGGTGCTGTTTAGTGTGGAGCTATCTGGTTTGAATCCTGGAACTGAAAGAAATTTCCATAATTAGAATTCGGCTGACAAGGGAAAGACAGATGGACGCATAAAGTTCAGTACCACCACATTTCGTACCAAAGAACCTAGTTTAAGTTCCAAATCTCTCTAAGATGTATCATTAATGTTGTCATTGGATGAGGACTTTAGCTGAGGCAGTAGTTCTTTCATGTGAGAGAAATAGGTTATGTGATGCTAGCAGTTTCCTTTTATAGCTGTCCTGCCATCATCGACAACAACAACAACAACACAAAATTGCAACACTACAGCCTACACGACTCATCACATACACCAAAAATACATGTCTGACCACATAATGAAGCAAACAGCTTGCAGCATGTAATCAACCACACAGAAAGTTAGGTACTTTCCAAGTTTTAAAGCAAAATTGTTGGAAAATGTTTTATGATCTTGCAGGAATCATCAAAAAAGCAATAGATGTTTCTGAGTGATGTAATATTACTTGCAATAATACCACTTATATATCAAAACAATGAGTCAGATAATGGACGCTATTTCCATAGTGTAGATGGTGAAACACTATGGATGAGGTTTATAAAATCTGCTTGTATTAGGAAAGAATTCGTAAAGCAGCTCTGAATTGTTATAAAAGTCTCGTTCATGCAGATATTAGAGCAATTCTCACACATGTTAGTTGCCAGATATTATAGCAAATTCTGCAATGTGATTTTATTTTTGACCTTAACAATACTGTCTAAAAATACATGGAATGGGACGATATATTGATCATTAAACAACTGATGTAATGAGTTTATCCATAATACATATGCAGTCCTACTCAGTGACAGTGTAGTGGTTGTTGCAAGTATATAATTGTTAATTTATGCTAGTGGTGAGTGTGTGAAGACTGATACAATGTTTAATATAAAATTTTCTAAAAATAAAATGGTGTTGTTGCACTAAATTGTAATTTCATATAAACTGCTGTAATATAATTATTTACTGCAATGTGTACTATAGTGCAAAATGTTTGTATGTTTTTAATTAGACTGTTTTAACAATTTTCTGCATATTTTACGTTTTTTAAGTGTATCAAATGTAGCAGATCAGTGAATAAAACAGAATTCTCATATTGCTGTGCTTCCTTTTACTAATCATACTTGGTAGCAGTGATCTGGATGAACTGGTTTGCCTTGACCTTTTCCTGAAAATGCTGGTAATGTTTTATACAGTGTCTCTTCCATGTCAGTTTCCAGTCAAATTATCTCATTGTATTTTACCTTCATCCAAAATACTTACTGGAATCTTCTGTAGTGCAACATATCTATTACTTTCATTTTCCATTCTTGTTTCCAAGGGTACACAACTCATATCCATGACCCTCCTAAAACGTCTCATAGTATTTGTTCATGACTCTTATCTAGTTTCAACTCTCCTGACAATACCCCTGTTTCAGTAGATTAGGTTGCTTCTAAAAAGTTTGTTTTGCCTCAGCAACTCATTTTTAATATATGTTGGACTAATGTTGTTTGCTACTGTGCTGTCCGAATAACACATTACATTTACTTGTTTTACAAAAGTGTATCAGAATTTTGAGGTTTGCTTTGATATTTAATTTATCTGTGGCAAATATTTCAGTTTTGTTGTATGAAACAGTACTTTTGCTCAATAAACTAAAATAATCTCAAAAAGTGAAATGAAATTACCGCCAAGTTTTAGCCTTCTGTTTTTTTAGTTATACTACAGTATTGTCTGTATCAGTATTAAGTAGGTAGGTTCAGAGAGGGCAGTACTGTTTTTACACTTTTGAGTATTTTCATCCCTTTTGTATACTCTGCTTTTTGTAAACATTCTTTTCCAACCTTTGATCTCTCCAGTTCTATTATATAACTATTACTGCCTTCCACTTCCAAAACGCAAATTTCGTCTTCTGAAAGATGTCAGTCTTAGTTGCTATTTTCTCTTTAACAGCCTTCAGTTAAATCTTTAAGAATAGAATATTACAGGCAGGTTCCTATAGTTTGAGCAATGATTAGTGTTTTCATGTTACATTATGGTGATACCTTAATTTCATAAGTTCTACCAAAAATTCATATTGCTTCATTAATCTGTTCTTTTGTCTTATCATCAAGGTATATTCTATAGGCATTTTGTCTGGGTGTTTAGGTATTCCAAGGTGACGTGCTTTACATTATTTGTTCTTTTTTATTGTTATTATAGTCTTACTTCTCTGGAGGTGTTAACAATTTTCTTCATACAGTTCCAGAATACACACTCTTGAGACAAAAAAAAAAGACGTACCATGAAGCAGTTACCCAAATGGCATGTTAATTGGGTGATTTACATGTACAGACAAACAAATGATTACAATTTCAGAAAAATTGGATGATTTATTCAAGAGAAAGAACTTCACAAATTGAGCAAGTCAATAACACATCAGTCCATCTCTGGCCCTTATACAAGCAGTAATCCGCCTTGTCATTGATTGACAAAGTTGTTGGATGTCCTTCCTGAGGGATGCCATGCCAAGTTCTGTCCAATTGACGCATTATATCGTCAAAATCCCGAGCTGTTTGGAGAGCCCTGTCCATAATGCTCCAAACGTTCTTAATTGCAGGAAGGTCTGGCGACCTGTCTGGCCAAATTGTGGTTTGGCAAGCACGAAGACGAGCAGTAGAAATTCGTCATGTACAGGTGGGCATTATCTTGCTGAAATGTAACTCCAGGATAGCTTGCCATGGAGGACTACAAAACGTGGCGCGAAATAACGCAGATATACCACTGTGCCATGGGGTTGCCATGGATGACAGCCAAAGGGGTCCTTCGATGAAATCAAATGGTACTCCAGACCAAGGATACTGGTTGTAGGGCCGTTTGGTGGGTGACAGGTTGGTATCCCACCACTAACACTTGTTCGCTGGTCACTGAGGCTCCGTTAGATATGCGACCCATCATTGAAGACAATTCTACTGTTGTCAATGAGATAGGCCAAAAACGTGTCTGGAGACGCTGTAGACAATGGCAGGATACCAGTCACATTGTCGCCAGCCATATGGCCTGACAGCCTGGAATGTTGGTTGAGGGTGCAATTACTTTTAACAGTTGGACCACTTTGGTTTGTCATCTGTGGCACTCTTACAGCACAACACTATGTGGTCGATATGCTTGTTTTTCCCCCTTCATGGCAATCCATCCTGGTTATCCATTTCAGCAAGACAATGTCCACCCACACACATGGCGAGAGTTTCCGCTGTTTGTCTTCGTGCTTGCCAAACTCTACCTCAGGCTGCAAGGTCATTGGATGTGTCCCTAATTGAGAATGTTTGTAGCCTTGTGGGAAGGTCTGTACAAACAACTCAGTACTTTGACACTCTATCGTACCAGTCTGACAGAATTGTTCACCATATCACTCAGGAGGTAATTCTACTGTTCTTATTAATAAATGCCAAGCCAAATAATTGCCTGCATAAGGGCTGGGGCAACATACCACTGACATGCTCAATTTGTGAAGCTCTTTCTCTTGAATACGTCATACAATTTTTCTTAAATGTAATCATCTGTTTGTCTGTAAATGTACAACGCATCTACCGATTTCCGTCCCATTTGATTAATGCTTTCGTGGTGCATCTTTTTTTTTTTTTTCTCTTAAGAATGTATCATCTCTCCTACAGTTTCACATTTTTATTTGCAGTGTTTTACACAATTATCTTTTACTGTGATACTGTAGCTCTGAACACTGTACTTGTTCCCTGTCGTTCAGCCTTCTGCAGCTTCACTAGTTATTTGTATCTTATCTTTTGCTGCATAGTACTTCAGTACCATTTTAACTTTTTTGTAACAAGTGCAGTATATATTCTTCCTGCTCTATTTCATTGTCTTACACGAGTCAATATTTTTTGTGTCAAATGATCTTTGTGCCTCAATATTCTTTTTTTGAATGTTCCATATTGTTTTGGTAATTCATTCTGTTAGTGTATCAAGATTATGGTATGTTGTTCATGCTGTCTGTCAGAGTCCTGTATTCCCTTATTGTGTCATGATTTAAGTCTTTCTACACAAAATTTAGGTTGACTTTTTATTAATGTAGTGTTAAATAAAAGACTCGATTTAATTTTGTTCCTGTTCCTTTATTTAGATGGAATACAGTTTACGTGCTGTTGCTGTTATCTCCTGGTGATTTCCATGTATGTGGTTAACTGTGAGGAGCTACAATTCATGTATTTGTTACTGCCATTTCACAATTGCTACAACATTCTAATCCCTGTACCTCCACAGTTACTATTTCCTTAATAATTTTTTCCATTTAGCTTTACAAATTTTTTGTTGCCTAAGGAATCGTTAGTCTCCTATTATCTTGAAAATATTGTTTTTTTGTTTCAAGTAATTATTTAATTTGGTCATAAATGCATTAGTCATACAGTTTAAGGAGAAGTTACAAGACAATGTTACAGTGCCATTATACTGACGGCAAGAACACCTCTGCACTAGCTCACGTGAAGGTAAAAAATATATTTATCTTAATACGAATAGTGGACTAGGTAGATGTAGTTGGTCAGGACATGGATGAAACAAATTTTATGCGACACATTAGACGAATTCATGATAAATAAAATTACAGTCCTGGAATTCCACCAGAACACAAATTCATTTCATCCAATCTTATAAAAAATGTGTACACAAAAGGTAACAAGTCAGAACAACTAAACGGAAATTGGTATTTTAAACCTAAAAGTGTAAGTTACTGTTCAGTACGTCAAGATGACAGTTTCGACAATTCACTATTTAGTTATATTTATTTGGTTATGTATTTGTTAGTATAAATAAGTCAGCTGTGTCGCAGGCAGTGCAATTCATTCTCAACTTACCAACAGAATGGATTAACTATTGACTTTAACGTGAAGACTTTCACAGTCGCATTTTTTCTCAGTATTTAACAGCTGGTGATCAAACAGTAGGTCACAGCTTCATTGAAGCTGTCAGCAGACACTGTACTTTAACGCACATCGTAAAATTAAGACATCCCTATGCTCCAGTCTTGGTGCGCGTTTAAGCTAGGTAGAAAGTGAAGCAGGAATAGTAATTGCAATTTTATCACTGCATGTAGAACTCTGCTCTGCGAACACAGAACCTTAGTACGACTGCAAATTCTTGTTTTCTGACATGTTAGCCAAAACGTTTCCAATAGTCTGTGCATCAAGAGGTATTATTTCTTTATTTCTAGTTGCAAACCTGATTTTATTGACTTTAACGGTGTTTGAAGCACAGAACTATCAGATTAGCACAATATTTCAATACGTGATTTGATAACTTTCACATAACAAGATTAATTAGTTCCCTCACACGAGCTAAGAATTCTGCGATTAGTCTTGCAATTTTCTTCCTGTAAATGGATAGAGATAACTATGACTAATTTATTAATTAAAATTCAGAAGATGTGTTTTCTGTGTGTATCCAACAGAACGAAAAGTCATTTGCAACATTATTCCCGAAATCCATGACATTTTATACTGTACACATCTCCTTGGTCTTAGAGTACAGGGTTATTCATAAGTACCTCCAGAGTTTCAGAAGGCAACTTCGCTAAAGCTGTAAGACATTCTTAAAATACGTCGAGTGTATTCACAGTTGAGAATACAAGGGAGTGACGACAATGAATGGATTCCCCACTTAAAGTGAGCAGTCGCCTTAACCCCGCACAGCGAGATCAAAACTTCAATATGTCATCGTTCCTGCATCATAACCTGTACTTGTACACACACTGTATGGTTCCCATACAGGGTAGAGCATCTTAATTGAAAATTCCTCCCTGGTATCGGCGGATGTAAAACAGAGACATATCAAATCAAATAACAGAACATCTCTCCAAGGTTTTAGCTGGTATTACAGGTGCATGCTTGAGAGATATGGGGTTGAGGGGGTGCGGGGAAGGAACAGCATGTGCGTGCAATTGATTGACGTTGCTGCTGCTCCTATGATAGCTTTGGAAAACTATTTATTAGGTTGTCTATCTCCAGGCACGAACCAACTTGATGCGACAGTACAGTGCGGATGATTTCTCTACGTCGTCTGCTGATACTCCTGTCGCTATGCCATAGTGCGTATTATGAATCCAAACCCGGAACAGATGTTCTATTCATTTTTCTTCGCGCAGTCGTCTTCTGAAACCCCAGAGGTATTTACGAATAATCCCATACACACATGTAATATCCATAAGTGCAGATTATATTTCTGCTGCAACTAATGGCACAGTTTTTCACGATAATTGAATGAATTAGTAAGGCATAAGTGAAGATAAAGCAGAATCAATTTTCTAATCACTCTATCAAAGTCCTTATCACACTTTAATTTTGAAATCATAAACTACATGTATACACCTCAAATCACTATGAAGAGCGTAACAAGATACATCTCATTCTACCAGTTACGAGGGCTTTTTCCTGTTCCGATAATTCATGGATCGCGAGAAGAACGATCGCTTAAATGACTCTGCTTGCAATAATTAATCTAACCTTGTCATCGCGATGCCCAAGGGAGCGATACATAGGCGGTTGTAATATATTCTTAGATTTGTCACTTAAAGTTGGGTCTAGAAACTTTATAACTAGGTTTGCTTGCGACAGTTTGCACCTCTGCACGAGTGTCTGGCAGTTCAGTTCTTTCAGTATCTTCCTCCCATGGGCAGAACAAACCTGTGATTGTTCGTTCTGCCCTTCTTTGTATCTGTTAACATCCTGTGTTAGTACTCTTTGGTAAGTGTCCTATGCAATTGACGAATATTGTAGGATGGGTTTCATGAGTCTTTTGTAAGTAGTGTCCTTTGTAGAGTACGTCTCCCTATTGTTCTACCAATGAAGCACAGTCTGCACCTGTTTTACCTATGACTGAGACTGGAAATAGTGTGAGCTTACCGGCTCCAACTGTTACTGACTGTAGACATAGGATACTATGTGTTTTCGTTTTTTGAAGTGCAGAATTTTACATTTCTGAACATTTAAAGTAACTTGCCAGTTTTTGCACCACTTTGAAATTTTATCAAGATTTGAGTATTTGTGCAGCTTCTTTCAGACAGTATTTCATTATAAATAGCTACACGATCAACGAAAATATAGAAGTTAATATTGTCTGCAAGGTCATGAAAATGCAACATGAACAGCAAGGGTCTCAGCACACTCCCCTGGGGCACATCCGAATTTATTTCTACACCTGCTGATCACTCTTCATCCAAACTACAGCAGAAATGTCATTGCATTTTGCGCTAGTTTGAACGCAGTTTGTTTCTCTCCAGAAATCTGGAACAATGGCTGTAATACTCTCGTGAGGGCAGAGCCAGCAAGTATTTTCTTTTAATTTTTAGTGATACATAATGACCGCCGTGTACTTAGGCAACAAATGAAAGATAAGGATCTTTGGTCGGTGTGCTTACACGGCTGCAGTTCGACAGTGGTGTTACATAGGGAGCACTATTTTTCATCAGATACGTTCATCCAATGAAATTCTTCCATCCAAAAACTTCGCACAGCCATCCAGGTTGTCCAATCAAGATAAGGCTTATGGACCGGATCATCCAATCATAGTAAGCCTTAGCTACTTTGTAGTGACAACACAGTTACCATACGCACGCCCACATGATGTGAACTGTGATGTATACCACGACAGCAAACATCTACATCTACATCTACCTGGATACTATGCAAATCACATTCAAGTGTCACCTTCACAATTCTCTATTATTCCAATCTCGTATAGCGCGGAAAGAATAAACACCTATATCTTTCCGTGTGATCTCTGATTTCCCTTATTTTATCGTGGTGATCGTTCCTCCCTATGTAGGTCGGTGTCAACAAAATATTTTCACATTCGGAGAAGAAAGTTGGTGATTGGAATTTCGTGAGAAGATTCCGTCGCAACGAAAAACGCCTTTCTCTTGATGATTTCCAGCCCAAATCCTGTATCATTTCTGTGACTCTCTCTCCAATGTTTCACGATAGTACAAAACGTGCTGCCTTTCTTTGAACTTTTTCAGTGTGCTCCGTCAGTCCTACCAGGTAAGGATCCCACACCGCGCAGCAGTATTCTAAAAGAGGACAGACAAGCGTAGTGTAGGCAGTCTCCTTAGTAGGTCTGTTACATTTTCTAAGTGTCCTGCCAATAAAACGCAGCCCTAGGTTAGCCTTCCCCACAACATTTTCTATGTGTTCTTTCCAATTTAGGTTGTTCGCAATTGTAATGGCTAGGTATTTAGTTGAATTTACGGCTTTTAGATTAGACTGATTTATCGTGTAACGGAAGTTTAACGAATTTCTTTTCGCACTCGTGTGGATGACCTCACACTTATCGTTATTTACGGTCAACTGCCACTTTTCGCACCATTCTAAATCGTTTTGCAGTTTGTTTTGATCTTATGATGACTTTATTAGTCGATAAACGACAGCATCGTCTGCAAACAACCGAAGACGGCTGCTCAGATTGTCTCCCAAATCGTTTATATAGATAAGGAACAGCAAAGGGCCTATAACACTACCTTGGGGAACGCCTGAAATCACTTCTGTTTTACTCGATGACTTTCCGTCAATTACTACCAATTGTGACCTCTGTCTGACAGGAACTCACAAATCCAGTCACATAACTGAGACTCCATAAGCACGCAATTTTACTACTAGCCACTTGTGTGGTACAGTGTCAAAAGCCTTCCGGAAATCCAGGAATACGGAATCGGTCTGAAATCCCTTGTCAATAGTACTCAGCACTTCATGTGAATAAAGAGCTAGTTGTGTTTCACAAGAACGATGTTTTCTAAACCCATGTTGACTGTGTGTCAATAGACCGTTTCTTCGAGGTAATTCATAATGTTCGAACACAATATATGTTCTTAAACCCTGCTGAATATCGACGTTAACGATATGGGCCTGTAATTTAGTGCATTACTCCTACTACCTTTCTTGAATGTTGGTGTGACCTGTGAAACTTTCCAGTCTTTGGATACGGATCTTTCGTCGAGCGAACGGTTGTATATGGCTGTTAAGTATGAAGTATCAGCATACTCCGAAAGGAACCTAATTGGTATACAGTCTGGACCAGAAGACTTGCTTTTATTAAGTGGTTTGAGTTGATTCACTACTCCGAGGATATTTGCTTCTACGTTACTCATGTTGGCAGCTGTTCTCGATTCGAATTCTGGAATATTTACTTTGTCTTCTTTTGTGAAGGCATTTCGGAAGGCTGTGTTTAGTAAATCAGCTTCGGCAGCACTGTCTTCTATAGTATCTCCATTGTTATCGCCGCTAACATACTTCACATACGGCCAGAATCTCTTTAGATTTTCTGCCAGGTCTCGAGACAAAGTTTCGTTGTGGAAACTGTTATAGGCGTCTTGCATTGAACTTCGCGCTACGTTTCGAGCTTATGTAAAGAATCGCCAATCTTGGGGATTTTGGCATGTTTGTTTCGTTGTTTCTGCAACAGTTTTTTGTACCAAGGAGGATCAGCTCCGTCGTTTGTTACTTTATTTGGTATAAACCTCTCAACTGCTGCTGATACTATTTCTTTGAATTTAAGCTACATTTGGTCTAAACTGACATTATTAATTTGGAATGAGTGGAGATTGTCTCTCAGGAAGGCGTCAAGTGAATTTTTATCTGCTTTTTTGAATAGCTATATTTTTCGCTCATTTTCCGAGGATTTGGGGATTACAGTATTCAATCTCGCTACGACAACCCTGTGTTTACTAATCCCTGTATCGGTTTTGATGCTGGTTATTAACTCAGGATTATTTGTTGCTAAGAGGTCCCGTGTGTTTTCACAACCGTTTACTATTCGCTTGGGCTCATCAACTAACTGCTCGAAATAATTTTCAGAGAATGAGTTTAACACAATTTCGGATGATATTTTATGTGTACCTCCGGAATTAAACATGTATTTTCGGCAACATATCGAGGGTAAATTAAAGTCACCACCAACTATTACCGTATGAGTCGGGTACGTGTTTGAAATTAAACTCAAGTTTTCTTTGAACCTTCCAGCAACTGTATCATCTGAACTGGGAGGTCGGTAAAAGGATCCAATTATTGAAATGATAATTAAATAGACACCCTAGCTGCAAACAGGCGTTGATATACTTCACTGGGGACATGTTGAAAATGTGTGCTCCGACCGGGAATCGAACCCGGGATCTCCTGCTTACATGGCAGACGCTCTATCCATCTGAGCCATCGAGGGCACAGAGGATAGTGCGTCTGCAGGGACTTCTTATGTGAACGCACACGCTATGCCCGAACTCGTACGGGACTTGGTAGATTAATCTGCCACGAGTAATGAGTATGATGGGCAAACATGTATTAGGCGCACTACGAATGTAGTGGTGTGGACATGTTGGGAATGTGGATCTCACGGGGAGTGTGCAAGGGATAAGTCCCTGCAGACGCACTATCCTCTGTGCCCTCGGTGGCTCAGATGGATAGAGCGTCTGCCATGTAAGCAGGAGATCCCGGATTCGAGTCCCGGTCGGGGCACACATTTTCAACATGTCCCCAGTGAAGTATATCAACGCCTGTTTGCAGCTAGGCTGTCTATTTAATTATCATTTCATTTCTAGCAAAGCTGCATGGTCATCCACGGTATGTGTTCTTTCGGGAACAGATACTACCGTCATATATAGATCCAATTATTATTTTATTCCGGTTGCCAACAATGACCTCTGTCCATACTAACTCACAGGAAGAATCTACTTCAATTTCGCGACAAGTTAAACTACTTCTAACAGCAAGAAAAACACCACCGCCAACCGTGTTTAGCTTGTCTTTTCGGAACACCGTTAGGTTCTTGGCAAAAACTTCGGCTGAGCTTATATCCGGCCTTAGCCATCTTTCAGTGCCTATAACGATTTGAGCATCAGTGCTCTGGTACTTTCCCTACACAGCTACGACAATTTACAACTGTTATACCAATGGTTCCTGTATCTATGTGCTTCCTGTGTTCAGCTTGCACCCTTTGTGACTGAATCCCATCTTGTGTTTTCCCGAGACCCTCTAACCTAAAAAACCGCTCAGCCCACGCCACAAAGCCCCTGCTACCCGTGTAGCCGCCTCCTGCGTATAGTGGACACCTGACCTATTCAGCGGAACCCGAAACCCGACCACCCTTTGGCGCAAGTCGAGGAATCTGCATCCTACACGGTCGCAGAACCGTCTGAGCCTCTGATTCAGGCCCTCCACTCTGCTCTGTACCAGAGGTCCGCAATCGGTCCTGTCGACTACCCTGCAAATGGCCAGCTCTGCTTTCATCTTGCAAGTAAGACTGGCAGCCTTTACCACTTTAGTTAGCTGCTCGAAACCAGAGAGAATCTCTTCTGATCCAAAGTGACACACATCATTGGTACCGACGTGAGCAACCACCTGCATTTGGTTGCACCCTGTGCTCCTCATGGCATCCGGGAGGACCCTTTCCACACCTGGAATAACTCCACCCTGTATGCACACGGAGTGCACATTGGTTTTCTTACCCTCCTTGTCAGCCAAGTCCCTAAGGGGCCCCATAATGCGTCTAACGTTGGAGCTCCCAACTACCAGTAGTCCCACCCTCTGTGATTGCCCGGATCTTGCAGGCCGAGTGGTTTCCTCTGAAACAGGACAGGCAACAGCATCCGGCTCAGCGACAGTGTCAGCCACAGACAGCACCTGGAACCTGTTTGTCAGACAAACCGGGGAGGCCTTACGTGGGGCCGCCTGGGAAGTCTTTCGCCGCCAGCTTCGCCCTGGAGCGACCTCCCACTCGACCAAAGGTGAGGGGTCAGCCTCAGTGCGAGCAGTAACTGGGTTGGCCACCGGTGAGGACCGATCGGAGGACTCCGACGCGCTGGACGTTCGTTGGATCCTCACGGCCGGCCCACAACAGTGGTGCCCATCCACTGCAGCCTCAAGCTGTGTAACCGAAGCCACCACAGCCTGAAGCTGAGAGCGAAATGTCACCAACTCGGCTCGCATCCGCACACAACAATCGCAGTCCCTGTCCATATCAAAGACCATGGAAAACCAAACTATGCAGATAAACGGACTATCGGCGCGTGCTGCGCAACTCTAATGTAGACTCTGACGAAAACGCACGAACTGTGTCTAGTAATACGCAGATATTCAAGAACTTAACTACCGAAGCACTCTAATGAAACTAAATAATTTGCCCCTGATAAGGAACTTGTAATATGTCACAAAATCGGTTTACTTTCTGACGCAAACGAAAACACGAGAACCGTGGCTATTAGATTTTAAATTTACACGCAGAAACTCAAGAAACTAAACTATTAAAGCACACAGATGATATAATAAAATTCGCTCCTGGTTAGGAACTCGTAAAAGTCACAACAGCCGTTTACTTATCTGTTGCTGCGTCAGTCGCGGTCGGCTAATACTGCTTGACAACATCGCCAATCCCGAGACGACACGTCTTTGTCACAAGAAACACTCTCCCTCCAATGTAAAATACAATAATTTGCTAGTTGACAAAACTGACGTTTGACATACCAAACTAAACTGGAGATCAAGAATAAAGTAGATAAAACCTCATCCAACTCTACCACCTCATGTCCTATGAGGTAATTACGTATTTATAAATGATGTCCCACTTTTAATATTTTATTACATGGTTGCAACCTATACCAGTCTAATTACAGAATTAAAATATGTCCCACGTAACACTATTTTAACAGAGATTGCCCATGCAAACGTCAAACTAAGCAATATATAGACTCTTTAACCGTAATCTAGAATCATTCTTAGATTAAAGGAGAAAACATCTTCCATATTAACATAACACTTAAAGAAATATGCTTATAGTGTGCAAAAGATTATGTTAGTGCCATTATTTACTAAAAAAATTTTTACAGTACAAGACTATTTTTCATCTCACGTAATTGGTCATTTTTAGTAATGTTTTATATCCTGGTATAGACAGTCGTTTGAATCTTCCCGAGAACGGAAAGCATTGTGAAAAATACGATACCGAGTGCGTGAAACGTTAACCTCAAATGACCCAGTCCATAACAATTCCCTTGTATTTACTTTCATTGTGATTAACAAGGTCTTCCGATGATTACCTGCCAAAACAATATTGCCAGTTTGATATTCACGAATCTGAGTGTGTCTTGTGTCGAAGTGAATTTTTCTTTGGTGTGTCTTTCCTACTAACTTCACTGAACCTTGCCTGACTATATCCGTGTGGAACTGTCTTTTTAGTAATATTTAAGGAACCGGTTTACACTATTCAATATTTTCTTTTGTGTCAAACATTAAATCACGTAGCATGTAATTTATTGTTGTTTTTCATAAATCGTTTACTATTCTTTCTAATGGTACTAGATAATTTATCACTGTCGCTTGTTTCTGATCTCAGGATATGTCAGTGCACATGATTCTTAATAGCTCAGAGAAAAATGATTCCATGGGATTTCCTTGTTGATTATATTTCGAAACAAAATTTGTTTGACATCCTTGTTCCTTAAAAAATTTCTCCAGTTGTCACTGATAAACTGAGGGCCATTCTCCGAGATAAGTATTTCATGCTTATCAACTCCCTCGAAATATTTTGATGGTGTAACCTAATTTTGGGTGTGCTTTTGGCTGAGTACAGCCTCAAGTAGTAACTAAAACCATTGTCGAACGCCACTATGTAGCACACCTTGGCCATTGGTTCAGTAAGGGATCCATGAATTTCAGTTGCGAAACGATGTAGCCATCACGTGAGAATGATAGGATGCAAGTCACCATGGCGACAAAGATTTTACAGTTTTGCTTTTTGGCAAATTAGACAGGCTTTTATTATTTGTTCATCTTTTGACACATATTTGGGTAACAACAATACCTATTTCTGCTTATTTGCTCATTTTGTTACGCGAAAGTGATCTCACACAATGTGTGCCAACTTTTTCTTCACCTGCTCTAGGAATACAAGCTGCCAGATGTTTCCTACTCCGATTTCTCTGATAAAACAGAACACTGTTTTCTGCTTGATAAAGTGGTGTGAGTTGCTCATGATTTTAGTTTGACGGTCTGCTTTTCACTTTCTGCTAGGTAGGATCGGCCTCTTTCATTACTAACTATTTGATATCGTTAACACTGTCTAGATTTTGTGGTAATTGAAAATTCGTTGGACACCATATTGTCTGTACCTTTGAGGTACATTATTTCAAAATCTTACTCGTGCAGCGACAGCAACCATTATGCTAGCCAAGGATGCAAGAGTTTGTAGATACGTAAGAAACTAAGTGCCTTGTGGTCGCACTGTTCCTGAGTGTGGTATCCAAGCAGATAACGCGGAAGCAAATTAAAATCTGCACCACTGCTGATGCAATTAACTCTGGTGGTGGAAACCCTTTTGAAACTAGAGGGGGGGGGGGCGAATAAAAGTGGCCGATAGAACAGAGTCACAGAGTACAAAGAAAAACAGCAGAGGACTATAGCATATCTTGAAAGCGCCCACCATTCATCTTTTGTCACATATGGGTCCTGGTCAACAAGTTACTGAAGGCAGATGATGCTGCACTGCTGGAGTTGCTACAGTCTCAAGTGAAATATTCTACTGCAGTTCTTGAAGACTACGAGGGTTGTTGTGATATACCTTAGACTTGAGGGCTGCCCACACAGAGTAATCGCACACTGACAGATCGGGTGACCTTGGTGGGCAGCTAGGGCTACAACCAACTGACGTCTGCTAACAGCTCTGTCAGGCTTCAGGATTGTGTTCATGTGCTCCAAGGTTTTGCCAGCTGTATGGGAAGTTACTCCATTCTATTGGAAGTAACGGTAGGTCTATTCCTCCTCCGATAATGCTGCCACAAATGGTTTCAAACTGTTGGCAATGCAATGTGCCGAAGTCAGTAATTGATGAAAGGAAATGGGACCAAGAACGCAGCATGCAGACACTGCACACAAAACCCAAATTTCTGATTATGCAATGGTGTTTTGTGGAAGTTACACGAATTATCCACTGCCCAGAGCCTGTGATTCTCTGAGTTGACATAACCACTCAGATGAAACCAGGCTTCATAAGACATGAGAATAGTCCCATGTCCAAGCCACTCATCGTTATCTCACTGAACAGCTACTCACAAAACTGGAGGGCACGTGTGGTTCTATCCATATGTTACCGTCAAATCATATCCACTCATCTGGACCGTTTTTATTTGCCCCACCCTGTATTTAGGACGCTGCTCGCAAAGGCAATACTATACACCACAGTTTTGCCTTCCACGTCTCTAGTTTGAAATAGGTAAGAGCCTCTTCCTACATGTGATGTATCTGTCATGAGAGAAAGGTCTAGGATCATGTCTGGATGGTATAACATACGTCATTTTGCTCTCGGCACTGGTTGATTAGTACCATCATGGGTGTTTCTTTAATATATTTAATAACACATGAATATTGAGTGCCCCATTGACCCACAAAATTTCGACAGCAGAAACATAGACCTCAGAATGACTTCACTTGTTTCCGTGCCTCAGGACATGGAAAGTTAGCTAGTGCATTAATCTCTTCTTTGTCAGGTGATATACGTGTTGTGGTCTTCTTTTCGTTTAAGCCTAGTTAGGGCCACAGGGCTCGTTTTGACTTTTCACATAGGTGTTCTGTTTCTTCTTAGCCCACGAACCTTTCATTTTCTGACTGCAAGCAAGCTTCCTCCTCTCTGTCCACGTAGGTATGTGGTTCATCTGCTCTTTTTGCTGGTGAGGGACACTAGGAATATCCCATGTAGAGTGACCAGTCAGAATTTGGACCGGTCATGTATGGTTTCTAATGGAATTTCGAGTTGTTGCATGTCTTATTTCACTGTGGTGATCCATTTGTTCTTGGAGGCTTCTTTCCCTCTTAACAGTCGTAGATAAGATCCTGTTCATGGGTTTGCAGGCGTTCACACAGATCAAATGTCCACAGAAGGCCAAACGTCTTTTCGTCGTAGGTATTATTACGTTTTTTTTTAGATAGTACAGCTCACTGCTGTGTCTGGTCCTGTAGGCGCCATGCTCCTCATGTATTGGCGCTAGAATTCTCCTTAGGACTTTCTGTTACGTGAGCTCTAGTTTCCTGAGAGGACATTTTCTGTTCATTGAGATATTGAGAGGCATAGAGGAGTACTGAGCTATAATTTTTGAGTGTAACGTTCTTAGGAAAATACTTGGAGATGTAAAGCTTTTACAGGAGTAGTATCCCCTCTCCAGTTCGTCACATCTGGTAACTACTGCCACGTTTTCACTGAAATTTGTGAAATCCACTCTGTTGTTATGTTATTATATGATCAAAAATTCATCTTTCAGCCTGTCTGTATTTTTCACTTTGATGCATTGACAGTGACCCCTGATCCCCTAAGAGCCTAAAAAATGTTTTGTGTTAGAATAACATGTTCTGACCAGCCGGCAGTGGTAATCAGAACATCATCAACAAATACAGTGACTTTCTGGAGAAGCTAGGTGACAAGGATTTTACCTGCCTGAGCTGAGATATAAGCCAAACCAAAAAACTTTAAACTGGTAGCTGCTACTGGCAAAAACGAAAGCACTGTATTTGCTATAATTTCTTTCCATTGAAATGTGACTGTAGGAAGCCCTTAAGTCTATGCTGCTCAGGAACAGTACACCACCCTGATATCTCTGACAAGGTACTAATATTATTTTTCCACTTGGCATGGTGATAACAACTTACTGGTTTGACATATGGATTTTTCGAAGGTTCAGTGATTCCCCAAAGCAACACCCAGTTTAGTTCTTTTGAAAGAGATGGTCTTTTTGCTCAGGGGATAGAACATGACAACAGATCAAAGAGTTTATGGGGCAAACCATCAAGTTTACATTTGTACCAGTTGATTACCCCTGGTTACTCGTCCAAAACATCAATGAAATCGGCCAGAGCTAGTTGCAAATCAGCTTCATGTTGACCATTGTATAATTTGATCCAAACACTTTATTACCTTTGGCTGTTACTGAATTATCGTTTCTGCTCTTGTCAGATCCGCAGAGATGCTTGTGTATGGATTTGGTCTCCACCATCTATATTCATATTTGTCGAGAGAATCTGCTAATGTTTTCGGCTGCAGCCAATAATTCTACATTTATGGTATGGCCTCCTAGCTGTCAAATCAAGTTTCCACTAGAAAATTTTTCAATGAGTCTTTCTCTAGTACGACATTGGTACCCACTTTGCAATCTGCCACTTCCTTGTCCTTGCATCTGTGTATATTTTAGTGCATCACCCAAGTATTGTGTTTGGTGTCCTGTCTGTCCTCTTCCAGGTAGTCCACAGTATAAATCGCAGTTAAGCATTCGTCCACATTATTATCAAGGACAGCTTAGACCATTGATACATATAGTGCACACCATATCTGTGCTGTGTTACAGATTAAAGCCAACACCTTATGTCACATGACACAGGGCGCATAAGCGAGTTCCTGTCATGCATTGTGCAAATTTGAGCCGACAGGTACAGTTTATCTCATTTATAGCTGAATTCATGTGTTGCATTTTAACGCTTAAACGACTTGCTGTATTGGTATTACACACGCAGTAGTACAGTTATCCTAATTTATCTGAAATTACCAATATTATTTGATGTTTATTGTTTATATATTTGGCCAGCCGAAAAGGTGATACCTTTTTTGCTTTATTGTGAGTGGTATGGTTCACCACTGTACAGAAGTAGAAGATTATCAGTTTGCTGAGAAGCAATTAGTTTTTCGATGATTTCTCAATAATATGTATGAGGTGTTTTATTATGCTTCGATACTAAATTACACTCATTTCTGTCTATAATGCCCTGTTTTTAAACAAAATAAGCGCTTATGTTTCATTACTTTTGTTTAAAATAGCACAGACTTCGAAACATTATCGTTATAAGGAGCATAATATACACTCTAAGGGCTAAGACGACGCACCACGAAGGGATTAACGGAATGGAACGGAAATCGGTAGGTGTGATGTTTGTGCAGAGACACTCATATGATTACACTTTCACAAACATTGGGTGATTTATTCAAGAGAAAGAGCTTCACAAATTGAGCAAGTCAATAACGTGTTGGTCCACTTTTGGCCCTTATGCAAGCAGTTATTCGGAGTAGCATTGACTGATAGATTCATGGATATCACGCCAAATTCTGTCCAACTGGCGCGTCAGAGCGTCAAAATCCCGAGAGGTAGGGTTTCGCAAGCATGAAGACAAGCAGAAAATAGAACTCTCGCCGTGTCTGGGCGGACATTATCTTGCTGAATTATAAGCCCCATCCAATTCAGAAAACTCCTTCGTGATGCATCTTTTTTTTCTTCTTTTTTCTTAGGGTGTATTAGTAAACGTTGGTCACACAGACACCTCTTGTAGTAAGTTAGACACAAAACTTCTATTAACATTTTGTCGTCACATCATCTTCGACGTTCATCGAATTTTAAGTCTGATGACCAAATGAACAAAGCATCCAGACATCCACATGTAACGTGGAACAAACCACTAGATGCAACGAGAGACGTTGTTAGCAGTGAAGCAAACTGGATTGGTCAGGAGAGATGGTCATTGGACGTCACCTGAGTAACAAATCCATCAGCGACATTTCAGTCCATCTAAAGCTGTCCACGTCGGATGTTGGTGATATATGACTGTGAAGTGGAAATGCGGAGGAACAGCCATAGCTAAACTAACACCAGGCGAAGCTCATATAGTGGCAGACAGAGACTGTCGAGTATTGTGGAGGGTGGTTATAAATGTCACGTGAAATCAGGAGAAGGAATCACTAGTCAGTTCCGAAGTGCTCCCAGCAGTCCAGCTAGTACAATGACTGTGTGTAGGGGATTGAAAAGAACAAGGTACAATGGTTGGACAGTTCCTCATAGAGCACACCTTTCTCTAGTCATTGCTAAGCGACGCTTTACGTGGCGTAAAGAGAGACAGAAACGAGTGATTTGGAGTGCTGCACACGCTATACCTTGTGGTAATCCGATAGTAGGATTTGGATTTGGCGAATGCCTGGAAAACGGTGCTTGCCATCATACGTAATGCCAATAGTGAAGTAAGGAGGAGGTGATGTTACGGCATGAGACTTTTTTTCATGAATAGGGTGTGGTCCCATCATTGCATTTAATAAAACGCTGAGTGTGGAATGATATGAATACCTTTTACAGCGTTGTGTACTGTATATAGTAAAAAAGATTTCAGAGACGATTGTATCAGTATGACAATGCACCCAGCCTGCCACAAACAGCGTCTAGGAAGCAATGGTCTGTGGACATAAACATCACTAAAACGGACCGGCTTTCCTAGAGTCCCGAACTGAACCCAAGGGAACACTACTGGGATGAGCTAAAACGTTGAGTTCACTCCAGACCCCTGCGTCCAACTCAGCTACCTTACCTGGTTTCGGCTTGTGAGGAAGAATAGGCTGCTGTTCCTCTACAGACATTAAGACTCCTCGTTGCATAGCTCCTTATCAAAATTCTAACTATCGTACAGGCAGTCGGCCACGGTGTCCGAGCGATTCTAGGAGCTTCAGTCCGGAACCGTGCGACGGCTACGGTCACAGGTTCGAATCTTGCCTCGGGCAGTGACGTGTGTGATGTCCTTAGGTTAGTTACGTTTAAGTAGTTATAAGTTCTAGGGGACTGATAATAACAATAATAGCGTGTGACGAGGGCGTCCCGTCGGGTAGACCGCTCGCTTGGTGCAAGTCTTTCGATTTGACGCCACTTCGGCGACTTGCGCGTCGACGGGGATCAAATGATGATGATTAGGACAACACAACACCCAGTCCCTGAGCGGAGAAAATCTCCTACCCAGCCGGGAATCGAACACGGGCCCTTAGGATTGACAGTCTGTCGCGCTGACCACTCAGCTACCGCGGGCGGACTAGGGGACTGATGACCTCAGATGTTAAGTGGCTTAGTGCTCAGAGCCATTTGAACCATTTGAACCAATTCGTACAGGCAAAGGGTAGACCTATGCCATATTAATGTCCGCTAACAGGTGTCCAGGTACTTTTGATCAGATAGTGTAGGGTATGCACTGGCTTTTGCGTCTGTAATGTGTCTCATTTAGACCATATGCGTTTCGATTTACTTCAAAGCATCTTCAGCGGTCACTGTAAGAATGGTGTTTTCCTTACAAATCCTTTTGCTAAGATCGTAAACAGTCCTTGGGCTTAAAGTATATAATAGTGCCGATACAAAATGGGAGCTCTGGTACGATAAATGGCACTTTAAGAAGCAATCACAAGAAAAGACAGCTAAATACACTGTAAAAACCAGTGACTATATAAAATGGTAGAACAATCAAGAAGAATGGGAATACAATGGAATAAAGGCAGACTGATGGAAAGATCTTCATACACAGATTCAGACTAACCATTTAAATATTAGCATGAAGTGGAGGAAATCCGTCATATACACGAGAAACTATAGGTGAGCAGACAAAGGCTGTGACCAGCATCTTATGAAAAATGGTTCAGATGGCTCTGAGAACTATGGGACTTAACTTCTAAGGTCATCAGTCCCCTAGAACTTAGAACTACTTAACCTAACTAACATAAGGACATCACACACATCCATGACCGAGGCAGGATTC
Organism: Schistocerca nitens; assembly: GCF_023898315.1. NCBI lineage: Eukaryota > Metazoa > Arthropoda > Insecta > Orthoptera > Acrididae > Schistocerca > Schistocerca nitens. The sequence continues at coordinate 511,788,669 of NC_064615.1, forward strand.
GAACCTGCGACCGTAGCAGTCACGCGGTTCCAGACTGTAGCGCCTAGAACCGCACGGCCATCCCGGACGGCCTACCATCTTATGACTCCACATGTTCGCATCAAGTTAGCCGCTACAAGAAAATATTTCCACGCTCAAAAGAAGAGATTTGATGTTGCGAAGCTGGATAATCAAAGTAGCAGACAAACGTTTATACTAGAACTGAGGAACCGGTTTGAGGACCTTTGCGTAGATGAAAAAAGGGCTTCGATAAACACCGGGAGAAGGTGCAAATAGCCTATAGAGGCATAACTGAAAAAAACTGCTGGCTTCAGGAACCCAAGAAGTAAGGAATGGTTGTCAGAAACTACTTGGAATCGTACTGAACAACAGAAAGGAGTAAAACTAAAATTGAACAGTAGGAAGACACGTCACCAGAAGATTAAATAACATGAGGAATATAAATCTGAAGAAAAGGAGATGAAAATGTGTTTTAAGACTGATCGCGGAAAGTGGGTCTCAGAATTGGTTGAGAAGACATCTGCTCGCCAACGATGCTCCACAACTTTCAAGATGGCGTGAGCACTTATAAGAGATGCTGAAGAAAGACAGTAGGGGAGAGTCTGAACAAGAAAGGGGACCCAAAGATAAAGATAATCTTGAAAATAGCTCGGAGCCACCTTCAAAGGAAGAGATCGAGACAGCAGCCAAGCAGCTAGAAAATAGAAAGATCTCAGGGGCAGATGACATTGAACCACTGACCCACACACAGCCACGGATCTTTTTCGCTCTTGTTCGGAACATGGAGAGCATGCAACAGGAGTGGATAGAACTCCTCGTCAAATTTCCTAGTAAGTGGAGAGGAATCACCCTTCTTTTGCTTCCAGTCAATGTGTTGGCGCGGATACTCCTTGATGGAAACAAGGTGGAATTTGAAATGCACATAAGAAAGGAGCAAGTTGTTTTTAGAAGTAACAATTCATGTACAGATGAAATAAACACACTTAGAGTAGTTATCAAGCAAATGAACTGATCAGTAGATCTTGCAAAGGTCGCCAACTCCACTGAGAGAAGTAATTTATGGAAATCCTTGAAAAAATATGGGTTACCAGAGAAGAAAGTAATGTGTATCAGGGAGACTTACAATAACGACACATGCTGGGTTATCTACTAGTGTAAAGTTACGGAACCTTCCCAGTTATGTCTAGAGTTCGCCAAGGACGTGTTTTATCTGCAAACATCTTTTTACTGGTGCTGAATGAAGTGATTAGGAAAGTGACGGAGAAGAATAAAATAGGGATATAATGGGGACTGTCTGAGCGATTGCAAGATCTTGAATGTGCTCACAACATCTACCTTATCTTGCAGAACCATGTTGACATGGGTGGGAAACAGTAGGACCTTGAACCACGACGGATGTCATGAAAGTGAATGCCGCCAAAACGAAGAATATATAAAAATCAGTACAAGGGACACAAGAAAGCTCACAGTCAGCAATGAGGATGTTGAAAAGGTGAACGAGTTCACACACTTTGGAAGTGTAGTTCCTGAAGCCGGAGCAGCAACTTGTGATAACAGAGCAAGAATCTGAAAAGGCGAACAGTGCGTTTTTGTAACACCTAAATTACGAACATACAGAACAAACGTGAAAGCAGTGCTGCTCTATAGGTGTGAAACTTCGAAGGTTACCTCTCCAGTCATGAGCGTTAGCAGGTTTTCCTCCATATATGTGTTAGGAAAATTCTCAAAATCTCTTGGTCAAATACGATCTAAAATGAAGAACTTTAGATTCGAATGAGAGAAGACCCTATTGTCATTCAGACAGAAGTGCAGCTTGACTGGGCACACCCTGCAAAAAGCCAGGATCCTGTAGCAAGACAATCTCTCTGCTGGCACCCACAGAGTAAAAGTATACGAGAAAGACCAAAGAAGTCACGGAGGAGGACAGTGCAGGAAGAGGCTAAGAAGGAGCGGAAAATATTTGCAGAGCTGAAGATACTGGCCCGAAATCGAGTGCACTGGCAGGGCTTTATCGAAGCCCTATGCTCTGCACAAGAGCGATAGGAAATAAAAATAAAATGGAATAATTCAATTCCCGTTCATCCCATTTGTGAGAAAAACTTGTGCAGAAGGTCTGAACGGTCCTCGATGTCGGTTGACAGTCTAAAGTTCGTCCCTTCAATGTATCCTAGGTATACTTTGTAGAATTCAGGTCAGGGGACCTCGCTAGCTGATATAAATGGTGAATATCATTTTAGTGTTCCGGCAAAATTTCATATTCCGAAATACTGGCGATTCTGAAGATGTTCACACATCCAAAGCAACACCGAACTTACCTGCGATCGTCCGAGACTTCATTCGATGTCTGCACATCAGTGACTCCTAAGCAGCGACTCACTATGCTGGTGGCCTCGATGTTGCGCTTGACTTTGCCGACTCGAGATTTTATTGCAGACATTCACTTGTGTTAGATGCTTCTTAAAATCTATCTTAACCGCTCGAGAACTGTTTTGTACCATTCCCATTGTAGGGATGCAAGCACTTACCGATACTTCCGGTGGTGAGTGAATTACTCATTTTTCTCTATCGTGGTCAAGATGGCAGCACCTGACATCCGTGAACAGAGTGAACAAAGAGATTGCACTATTACTTTTTGTGAAATTAAATGTTTAAATACTGCTACAACTTGGCCATGTAATGTAAAACTTACCCATTGTTAAAGGTTTTGGGTTTCAACAAGATCTGGTAATTAGTTTCTTCAAAAGTCCAGTTCCTTCGAAATATTAAAATTGCATAATATTAAACTTAGAAAGTTATATTTTTGGTATTAGGTTCAAGTGGTTACGAAAACATTCTGTAGAGATTTTCATGAAGCTACTTCTTAAAAACGTTTCTAATTATTCCATTTTTTCGAAATTTTCAAAACGTATAATACTGAAGTTGGGCAGTTGTACCTTTGGAATTACGCTCAGTGTACCATAAAAACATATTTTACTTTTTGAATTATTAAGTAAATCCAAATTTTTGTGCCAAAAGCTGTATAAGTTAGTTGTACTTACCTTAGTATGCAAGTTATGAAGCCAAAATGGCAGCACTGCATTTGATATAAGTGACAATGAAATTGCACCAACTTTCACTACGATACTGTAATTTACCAAAGGTACAGAAATTAGAAACACGCACTTCAGAGGCCACTATGTATCCTCAGTTACGTGTGAAAAATTCTGAAGGTCAAAGTTTAAAAGTTATCAGGCTGAGAATTTTGGTTCAAATGGCTCTGAGCACTATGGGACTTAACTGATGAGGTCATCAGTCCCCTAGAACTTAGAACAACTTAAACCTCACTAACCTAAGGACATCACACACATCCATGCCTGATGCAGGATTCGAACCTGCGACCGTAGCGGACGCGCGGTTCCAGACTGTAGCGCCTAGAACCGCTCGGCCACTTCGGCCGGCGCTGAGAATTTTCTACAATATAAACAGTGTACAGATATACTTACAGAAAAATTGGGATCATTGTACGTCTTCAACTAGCAACGATGTAAATAAACTTTGTAGTCAAGAAGGATGCAGGATAAGCGCTACTGCCGATGCTGGAAGCTGTTCTGGGGCGAGCGTTTCAACCGCCATCCGCACCGCGGTTACATAACGACCAGCGTGTCTGCGCTTGGCAGGTTACTCGATCGTCGTCAGCCATGGGGAATGTGTTACGCTCCGCAACAGAATGTACCTTGGTTATGTCTGCGTCCGTGCCAGCGTTAATGACAACTGATGTGATTGTTTTCGATCGAATGAGATATCGCATATATCTTGTGAAGCTGTGTAAAAGTGAAATTACTTGCATTAATAACTAAACTGAAAATACCTTGTTTCGTTTAGGAGAGGCTGTTTGGTTCGCCGCCCGCTATATTACAGGAAACCGTGGGGCAAGTGCCTCGGACTATACCCACCTTTAAGGCGAGCAATTAACTTCACGTTATTAGGAAAACAGAACAGAAATCGTCTCTGAACTGTGTCAAGTGCTAAGTATGATAGAACAACCTTTAATGATTTTCGAAACTAATTCTTGTCTGTGTAAACTTTTGTCAGAATATATTGCTCATTTAAACGACAGTAGACTTTTACACTGAAGCACTAAACAACTGGTACACCTGCCTAATGTCGTGTAGGGTCCCTGCGAGCACGCAGAAGTGCCGCAACACGACGTGGCATGGACTCGACTAATCTCTGAAGTACTGCTGGAGGGAATTGACACCATAAATCCTGGAGGGCTGTCCTCAAATCCGTAAGAGTATGTGGAGGTGGTCATCTATTCTGAACAGCACGTTGCAGGGCATCCCAGATATTCTCAATAATGTTCATGTCTGGGAAGTGTAGTTGCCAGCGGAAGTGTTTAAATTCGGAAGAGTGTTCCTGGAGCCACTCTGTAGCAATTCTGGACGTGTGTGATGTCGCATTGTCCTTCCGGAATTTCCCAAGTCCGTCGGAATGCACAATGGACGTGAATGGATACAGATGCTCAGACAAGATGCTTATGTACGTGTCACCTGTCATAGTCGCATCTAGACGTTTCAGGAGTCCCATTTCACTCCAACTGCACACGCCCCACACCATTTCAGAGCCTCCACCAGCTTGAACACTCTCGTGCTGACATGCATGGTACATGGATTCATGAGGTTGTCCCAATACCCGTACACGTCCGTGCGCTCGATACAATTTGAAAGGAGACTCGTCCGACAAGGCAATATGTTTCCAGTCATCAACAGTCCAATGTCGGTGTTGACGGGCTCTGGAGAGGTCGTGCAGTCATCAAGGGTACCAAGTGGGCCATCGCCTCCGAAAGCCCATCTCGATGACGTTTCGTTGAATGGTTCGCACTTGTTGCGGCCCAGGAGTGAAATCTGCAGCAATTTGCGGAAGCGTAGCACTTCTGTCTCGTTGAACAATTCTCTTCGGTCGTCGTTGGTCCCATTCTTGCAGGATATTTTTCCGGTCGCAGCGATGCCGGACATTTGATGTTTTACCCGAGTCGTGATATTCACGATACACTCGTGAAAAGGTCGTACTGGAAAATCCCCACTTTACCGCTACCTCGGAGATGCTCTGTCCCATCGCTCGTGCGCCGACTATAGCACCACGTTCTAACTCATTTACGTCGTGATAACCTCTCATTGTAGCAGCAGTAACCGACCTAACAACTGCAACAAAGACTTGTCTTATACAGGCGTTGCCAACCGCAGCGCCATAATCCGCCTGTTTACATATCTATGTATTTGAATACACATGCTTATACCTGTTTCTTTGGCGCTTCAGTGTATTTATCGGCTTGAGCGGTGACTCCTCTGCCTTATTAAGATGTTAGAACAATTTCTTTCAGTTTCGGCGAGCTGAATGATGAGCCTGTAAACTGACGACTATGGATAGTACCGTTCTCCATCACTTTCTGGCTGTTTGCAATTGGCTCTGAGCACTATGGGACTTAATATCCAACGTCATCAGTCCCCTAGAACTTAGAACTACTTAAACCTAACTAACCTAAGGACATCACATACATCCATGCCCGAGGCAGGATTCGAACCTGCGACCGTAGCGGTCGTGAGGTTCCAGACTGTAGCGCCTAGAACCGCTCGGCCACTCCGGTCGGCAACTACGCTGACTTATACCCACTTTCGAGGCGTTACCGAATCCGTAACGACAGTGACAGAAAATATGACATGATAATGAAGTGCCATCTCTAAATGGTGGTTAATTATTAAAAGAAACTACAGAAATGATGGATAAGCTACACGAATTGCCCTTCGCTCACAAACGCAAGTTGCCGTGACCGAATGAATACAGAGATAGCTAGCTTTTTGGTCACAGGGATATAACAGTGACGTTGCTATGTGTCCAGTTTGACGGAGCACATATATTTTCTCGTGTGGTGGTGGAATAAACAAAAACAAAACTATTTTGTTTGCATTGGACGACATTTGTTTGTTTTTCGTCTGAAGAGTGGGGTAGAGCGTGAAACAAACTACAGGTATCAGTCCTCCTCTAACGGAACACATTTGCAATTCTGTGTGTGTATTGTGTATTGAACTGGGGACCTAGAAACGACAGAGAGGCTTCGTACCGTCCTAACCCTCAGTGGTTCACAACCTCACAACAGGCCACAGCAGTCTACCCACCTCACCACCGCCCCACACCGAACCCAGGGTTACTGTACAAATGGTTCAAATGGCTCTGAGCACTATGGTATTTAACTTCTGAAGTCATCAGTCCCCTATAACTTAGAACTACTTAAACCTAACTAACTTAAGGACATCACACACATCCATGCCCGAGGCAGGATTCGAATCTGCGACGTAGCGGTCGCGCGGTTCCAGACTGTAGCGCCTAGAACCGCTCGGCCACTCCGGCCGGCTGGTTACTGTGCAGTTCGGCCCCCACTGGACCCCCCCCCCTCCCCCTGGAACGTCTCTTCTCAGACGAGTGAAACCCCAAATGCTTGCGTGGTAGAGTAATTATGGTGTACGCGTACGTGGAGACAGTGTTTGCACAACAATCGCCATCATAGTGTAACGGAGGTGGAATAAGGGGAAACAGCCCGCATTTGCCGACGCATGTGGAAAACCGCCTTAAAAACCATCTACAGGCTGGCTGGCACACTGGACCTCGACACTAATCCACCAGACGGATTCGTGCCAGGGACCGGCGCGCCTTCTCGCTCGGGAAGCAGCGCGTTAGACCGCGCGGCTAGCCGGGCAGGCTTGCAGTCCTGTAGTTTGCATTAATTAATTTTCATCTTACACCTCCACAGTCCCACAAAACACAGCTTCGTTGAAGACCATCAAATCCCGACAGTCGGCCATTTCGCAGTGTAAGTGCTACTTTACAGCAAAAAGATCCTGTATTCATCTTACCTGTTAACAGTAATTCATGACTCGCCTTACGCTCCTCCATGTTTCAGTAAGAGAGTATGAGTCGACGAGCAGGAAGTGACCCCAGCGCCACAGTTCTCAGACTCGTCATGCTCGCGGAACTACAGCGGGAACATTACAATCGTATTCGCTCCGCTTCTGATCTCTAAGCGGTGGTGCCTCATTACGGAACTACTCCCGCCCCCGCCGCCACCACCACCCAGCCGCGCCCTTGGTGTTACTGTAGTAGGCGATACCCAGCGCCATAGCTGCACTGCTGCCTGCACTGCGTCGCAACCTGTCGCAACGCGATTGCTGGTACACCGCGCCCACAAAAAAAATGGTTCAAATGGCTCTGAGCACTATGGGACTCAACTGCTGAGGTCATTATTCCGCTAGAACTTAGAACTAGTTAAACCTAACTAACCTAAGGACATCACAAACATCCATGCCCGAGGCAGGATTCGAACCTGCGACCGTAGCGGTCTTGCGGTTCCAGACTGCAGCGCCTTTAACCGCACGGCCACACCGCGCCCACATCGCTCGTTAATTCAAGCAATTAAGCCAAAAGTACTTGAAAAAATAACGAGTTGAGGACGGGTCCACCTTTTTGCAAGTAAACAAATTTTTATTTTGTTTTATCAGCCAAACACTTTTCACCACAGTTGTGGTATAAAAAAAAATAAAAGTCTCAGAGCACTATGGGACTTAACATCTGAGGTCATCAGTCCCCTAGAACTTAGAACTACTTAAACCTAACCTAACCTCAGGACATCACACACATCCATGCCCGAGGCAGGATTCGAACCTGCGACCGTATCGGTCGCGCGGTTCCAGACTGTAGCGCCTAGAACCGCTCGGCCACACCGGCCGGCAGTTGTGGTATCCTCAGCGGTTTTTTATTATTATTATTTTCCTTTCGTTTACATTTTGTGTGTCCTGGGCTGCCAACCAGAGTCAGCCGCAGGTCTTAATTAGTACACAGCGTTATCATCCTAGTATTTTGCTAGTCCTTAGCTGTGACAAGCATGTTTTTGTGTGCCAAACGTGTTTTTGTGTAGCTGAGACGAACATTTTCTCCTGCTCGTGTAAATTCTGCGCACTGTTACGTTGCATTGGCCTGGACGCATGTTTCACTGCAACGTGTGTCCGAGCCCCAGCAACATGACGGGACGCTGTACAGCACAGTCCCGTTAATCCGAACTAATTGGGACCGGACCCAGTTCGGATTACCGATTTGTTCGGATTAGCCGGAATTACTGTGACGAGTTTCTGGAATGAAGTATACCACGCAGATAAGTAGGTACACCATGGTAACAAATGGGAACAAGTGTGGGACCCTTGTTGTTGTGCATTGTTGAGACCTTTGTAGTGTCTGAGACCTGTGCACTGCCAGTTGGCTCGCAAAGCGCTTGGACATGTTAGTTTATCGATCGTTGGCACGCGTAACAGTTGTATTGTATTTGCTCGGGTGTAGTGGTGTACGTATTTTCGTCATGAGTAAACGGAAACATACAACGTTAACTCTCAAAGAAAAACTGAATGCTTTGAAGCGGATAGACAATGGTGACAATGTATCTGAACTGGCAACGGAACTGGGTGTTGGTAAAGCAACCATTTGCGATTTGAAGAGAAACAGAGTGAAGCTTGAACAGTCCTGTGGGACTCCTTCGGGAAAAACACTCGAAATTCGGCAGATATTGAGACAGTCCCAGTACGATAAAGTGTATGAAGCTCTTTTACTTTGGTTTACGCAAGAAAGAGAAAGGGGAACTCCTCTGAGTGGAGAACTGGTTCAGGAGAAGTTTGTTTACCTGAACAAGTTAATGAGTGGTGGTGATTTTTTAGTGCGCGTACGGGTTGGTTGGACAGATTCAAAAAAGGGCATGGAATCCGTCAGCTAACAATTACTGGAGAGAAGCTTTCTTCTGACCATGATGCAGCGAAGGAATACTTGGGTGAGTTTGAAAAAATGATAAGAGAGGGAATGTATTCTCCCCAACAAATTTCTGACGCTGACTAGACTGGCCTTAATTTTAGGGCATAGCCAACAAAATGCCTGGCATCAAAAGCAGAGGACCATGCTCCTGGTTTTAAAATGTGCAAAGATCGTGAGACTTTATTAGCGTGCAGCAACGCTGCTGGTAATCACAAGCTGCCTTTAATGCTGATCGGCAAATCTGCTAGGCCCAGAGCTTTTAAAAACTGCAACATTAAGTCCCTGCCCGTATATTACCGCAACCAGAAAAAGGCATGGACGGATGGTAAGCTGTTCAAAGAATGGTTTCACGGCCTCTTTGTTCCCTCTGCTCGACGGTTTTCTAAGGAAAATCATTTGTCTCTCCATGCAATCCTTTTGATCGATAACGCGCACTGTAGAATTATGTGATGGAGAAATCGTGGTCAAGTTTCTGCCGCCGAATGTTACACCACTTCTACAGCCGATGGACCAGGGCGTACTGCAGACATTAAAACTGATTTACACAAGACAATTTTTAAGAATGCTGATTCAAGATGATAGCATTCCTTTAGTGGACAAAATTAAAAAGACCAATGTGAAGGATGTTGTTTTTGGGCTGCTGAGGCATGGAAGAATATTTCAGAAAATACTCTGAGAAAATCGTGGAGGAAACTGTGGACATCTCTTGAATTTCAGGACAACCTAGTTGAAAATGAAGAGGAAAATCTACTACAAATGATACAGACAATACCTGGGTGTGAAGAAGCTAGTAAAGGGGACGTAGATGAGTGGATGACAGCGGATGGAGCATGTGTGGAGAACCTTACTGACGCTGATTTAGTTGCTGCTGTGACTCAAGAAGAAGTGGACTGCTGTGACGGAAGTGACAATTAGCCTGCAAGCGACAAAAGGAGAGTTGGTGCCACACAGTGACGCTGCAGAAGCCCTTGACCTCGCGCTATGTTATTTGGATCAACAGCCCACTGCTACAACTACTGATTTTATATTTATGGCGCAGCTATGCGTCTTATAACAGTCTGTCTTTATTACACCAAAAAACAATGACTGAGTTTTTGTCATCTAACAAGGGAACCTCCCCATCGCACCCCCCCTCAGATTTAGTTATAAGTTGGCACAGTGGATAGGCCTTGAAAAACTGAACACAGATCAATAGAGAAAACAGGAAGAAGTTGTGTGGAACTATGACAAAAATAAGCAAAATATACAAACTAAGTAGTCCATGCGTAAGATAGGGAACATCAAGGAAAGTGCGAGGTCAGGAGCGCCGTGGTCCCGGGGTTAGGGTGAGCAGCTGCACAACGCGAGGTCCTTGGTTCAAGTCTCCTCTCGAGAAAAAAAATTAATTTTTTATTTTCAGACAATTATCAAAGTTCAGGCACTCACACATAATCAACTTCGCTCTCCAAAATTCCAGGACATGTTCAGATTTGCTTGGACATATGCAGGATTTGACGGTCTGCACACGGTAAAATTTGAAAACGTTAAAAACATATGTTTTGACAGAGCACACGGAAAACTGTGCCACTGTGAAACTGTTGCATTCATTTGTTGCAGTTTATGTGACAAACTCTTATGTTTTCATCACTTTCTTGGGAGTGATTATCACATCCACAAGAAAACATAAATTGGGCAAGGTAGAAGAATCTTTTTACCCATTCATCAAGTGTACAAGTTAGGTGGGTCGACAACATATTCCTGTCATGTGACGCACATGCCGTCACCAGTGTCGTATAGAATATATCGGACGTGTTAGCCTGTGGAGGAATCGGTTGACCTATGACCTTGCGATCAATGTTTTCGGTTCCCATTGGAGAGGCACGTCCTTTCGTCTACTAATCGCACAGTTTTGTGCTGCGGTCGCAAAACACAGACACTAAACTTATTACATTGAACAGAGACGTCAATGAACGAACGGACAGATCACAACTTTGCGAAAATAAAGAAAGTAAACTTTTCACTCGAGGCAAGACTTGAACCAAGGACCTCTCGTTCCGCAGCTGCTCACACTAACCACGGGACCACGGCGCTCCTTAGCTCAATTGTCCTTGATGTTGCCTATCTTACGCACGGACTACTCAGTTTCTATATTTTGCTTATTTTTTTCATAGTTCCACACAACTTCTTCCTGTTTTCTCGATTGATCTGTGTTCAGTTTTTCAAGGCCTATCCACTGTGCCAACTTATAACTAAATCTGAGGGGGGTGCGATGGGGAGGTTCCCTTGTAAGAAGTAGGGATAATATGTCCGCTATATTTTAGTAAGTTTGACAGCTTTTCCTTCTTTGTTATGCAATGTTTAAACCTAATGTTTTCTTGCCAGTTTTTCTAATACGTGTTTACTGTACTGTGTAAATTAAAATAGTATGTATGTACAGCAGTTAGCCGCACAGTTTTCCATACTTAAACTAACAATTTTCCTGTTCGGATTAACCGAACGTTCGGTTTACCGGGGTTCCGATTAGCGGGACTCTGCTGTATTTACAAAGGAACAGGAGAAAACTTTCAGCTAAACTATACATAAACACGTTAGATCCATAAAAACAAACTTGTCACAGCTAAGGACTAGCAAAGTACTACAATGATGGCGTGGTGTACCAGTTAAGATAAGTGGCTGATTTGGTTGGCAGCCACAGAACACACACAATGTCAAATAAATCATTAAAAAAACCACTGAAGATACGCAACTGTGATGAAACATGTTTCAGTGATAAAAATAGAATTGGTGTACTTGTAAGGAGGCGTACTCATCGTTAATTCATTATTATTTTTCTACATACAAGCACAGGAACTGAGCTCAGAACTCCAACAAGGTAATACTGAAAATATTTATTAACTGCTTCTAATCAGCTATCAAAAAAGCAGACTACTGAAAAATATGAAGTAAACATTAAAACAGAACCACTTTCTGGTGATGATGAGGGAAAAACAGATAGGAATTCAAAGATGAAATCTACTGTAGAGGACGAAGTTAAAATTAAACTAGCATCAGTCTCTGAAGAGGATGCGTAAGTTACAAAAATAAAAAATGGGGTTTTTTCAAAAGTAATAAGATAGCTGGTGAAAGGGTCAGATAGCGAAACTGAATTTGATGATTCAGGAATACAGGAGAGTCAAACAATGCTGGGAATTCCACGTCGGCCGGTTAAAATTCAAATTGGAAATGTAGGGACGCGAGATTGGATACAGTTACTGTTTTCAAAAACTTGAAGGAATCCACCATAAATTTGAGTCCAGCATGGATGACTTCTCAAAACAAAATGGAATCCGCATGAGATATAACCTGGCAACAGTGAACTGAAAAACAGAATCGAATCCAATCATAATTCACTGAGGAATGAATTAAAATCTGACGAAGATATTTTAAATTTTTAAAACTGATTCTAATCATAATGATTTGAAAATCAAAGTAGGGCAACAGTTAACAAAACTGCATAATATTTTCAAAACCGACTTCGGCGAAGTTCACAATGGATTCAAAATTAGAATAAACAGCTAGAATAGACGTTAGCTCTTGTCAATTTGAATAAATAGATACTAAAATGAAGACGTGTCAAACGGAAGACAGAGCTAAAAACTGATTGTAAAAAGATTACTGAAAAGGTTGAAGCAGTAGAGCTACAAGTAGAAGATTTAATTTCTAGCATTTCTAACATAGAAAGTAGGATAATCTCTAGTAGTTTGTGTAACATTACTGTACAACATTTTGCTTATGTTGAAATTGCTTTTATGGGACGTGTGCAATTTTTGCCTTTTGATCCAGACAAGCAATACACTCATTAGAGTTCTAGAACGATTTTGAAGATGTGTTGCTGCGTGGTTGGTCTTAACGCGAGAAAATCTCTTTTATTAGAAGTTATTTGTCGATAGATGCTTTTCGATGGTCAGCTGATGTTAGTAAAACACTTGATGAATTCACATTCGCCTTCTCATGTAATACTGGTCACATAATAAACAAAATGATGCATTAAGGGAATTCTGGAGTCGTAAAAAGTACACTTTCGGTCGCGAATCTACCTAAAGGTTTTCTAGGAAGTGAGTTTCGTTTCTGTCGCATCTGACAGAAAAGATGAAATTGAAAATAATAATAATGGGGTTATAAGATAAACTCGATTGGGTTTAGCAAAAAAAAATCATTTCCGCGACTAGAGACAATGTATATAGATTCATTGAATACCTAGAAAGGATAGAGAGAGTGTCAGCTAATGAGGAACAAGTACAGCGCACTATTAGGACGTCATATATTAATGTAAACAACAGAAATGAAAATGGTGGAAATGCACATGTGAGGAGCTTAGAAGTTCGAAAAACGAACTCTAATTATCGTGGCAGAGGTAGAGAGAGATGACGACGACATTCATCACGTTTTCAAAATTATGACGAAAACAGACGTGTAGAGAATTAATAGTTGAGACAGACTGGAGAGCAAAATGCACTCCGGTCTGAAAATGTAATTAACGACAGCAACAGGCCCCATGGGAAAAACTAATCCCCGTTTATAACTGGCGCCCAGCAGCAGGAGTGACTAACGAAGCCAATAACTGACGAACAGACCAAATCTATAGACACTCACAAATTCATGGTAAGTATGATGTTTCGATAGAAACTACCAGTACCGATAATTTGTTCAAACATACGGATTATCTTATAGAAAGCGTTTTGGACACGCTGGGAAAGCGGAATAAGGTCAAAAAGGAAAACAGTACAAGTAATAGGAAAGAGGCAACCAGTTCATATATAACAGGTGGTAGCGAAGTTGAGGTAAGTGCTTATATTTATGATGATCATGGAAATCTACAGGCTAGGTTTCCTCTGGAGGAAGTAGATTCAGAACTGCAAAGTTTTGAAGAGGAGTAGTTAGCAGATGAAGGGAGTAGCAAGTATAACACGGTTAAGGAACCTATGAGCTGTGATAGTTTGTCAAAAGAAGTAGATAATTTATATAGCAACGATTTAACGCAACGAAGTTGCTCGAAAGGCTTAGCTCCTGTGCAGCAAACAAAGATAGAAGAGGTCGTCAAATACTTTAATCTGAAATTGTTGGACAGGTTAAAAAGGCAGCTGAAAATGTGATTATTGATGATTCCGACGTAAAGCGACTTCTGTGTACATTAAATATCTTTTTTTGTTTCTTTTTGCTGATTTCTGTCTATCGGATTCAAGTTGGGAAGCTTGACGTAGGGATCATGCTTCTTTACGAAAATAACCTGACCATATGTCTAATAAGAATACGTGTGTCTTAAACAAGATACTCTAATATCGCCCTTACAAACTCCTAGAACTTGTAGAGGGGACTGAGTAGACAATGTTTTGAACTGGAACCCATGCCCAACCGATTGAAAGCATGCTTGCTAAGTCGCAACATGATAGTCATGGTGGTGGCTGCTTACGTCGAATTGGAAAATTTCATTTGATGTCTATCCTACCTCTCTGACCTGGTTCGAACATCATTCGAGTGTCCGTGAGTATTACAGCAACAAAGATGAGTACATGTTTGCAGAAAACACCGAAGTGATCCTTCTGTACGGCGAAGCTCATGGTAAAGGACGAGCTGCTCGTCACCTTTATCAAGATCGTTCTCCAAACCGTCCGACTCGATCGCATACCCATTTCGCCACAATTACGCAGCGGCTTCGAGAACGGGTAACTTTCCCATCAGAAGGCGTGACTGTAGTGCTCTAAGGAGATGCGACACACCTGAATTGGAAAAGGCCGTACTACATCACGTTGAAGAGCATCAGTCAACGAACATACGAGAAATTTCACGTGCAATGGATGTTGCTCCCAGCACCGTCTGGTTTGCTTAGCATGACCAACAACTACGTCCAAACCACCTCCAAAGGATACAGTCACTAATACCAGGCGATTTTGCACCACGCGTTGGCCGGCCGGAGTGGCCGTGCGGTTCTAGGCGCTACAGTCTGGAGCCGAGCGACCGCTACCGTCGCAGGTTCGAATCCTGCCTCGGGCATGGATGTGTGTGATGCCCTTAGGTTAGTTAGGTTTAATTAGTTCTAAGTTCTAGGCGACTGATGACCTCAGAAGTTAAGTCGCATAGTGCTCAGAGCCATTTGAACCATTTGAAGTACGCGTTGAGTTCTGTGTGGCTGTATCAAAGAGCCCCTAGTATTTCCACCGCGCGTTCTCTTCTCAGTTGAACGTAAACTTACTAGAGATTGTGTTCTCAATTCTCGAAACAGCTATGTCTGGATGGACGAAACCACACATGCCACGCATGTTCAGGGGTTCCAACAATCAATGTGTGAGCAGGTATTCTGGATGGCCATCTGACTGGACCGCACATTACTCCACCCGAGCCCACGAGTCCCATCTGCTTGACGTTCCTACAACAAGCACTGCCCGTGTTGTTAGATTCTGTGCCATTAAACGGCCGTCAAGACACAGGATGAAGGCATCCGCTCACTTCTTCACATAATGTTCGGAAACATCTGGAAAAACGATTCGGACACAGGCGGATGTGCCGAGGTGGTCCAATCGCGTAGCCTCCACAGTCACCGGATTTGAATCCATTGGACTCTTTCCTCTGGGGTCGAATGAAGACTTTGATTTGTGAGACTAGTGTAGAGACAGAAGAAGATCTGGTGGCACGCGTTGTGGTCACTGCAGGATGCACTGCACACACCAGGTGTGATAGAGCGTGTGTATCACATCATTCGTAGGTCCAGTGGGGTCATCACATAAATCTTACTTGTAGTGGATCAGAATGTTAATCCTTCTTTGAAAAGAACGAAAACGGTTTAACTGTAAACAATAGTGTTTGTAAGAACTGATTAAATATCCTTTTTGTTTCTTTGGTTATTAATGAATGTAATTGTACACAGAAGCACCAAAGAAACTGGTACAAGCATGTGTATTCAAATACAGAGATATTTAAACAGGCAGAATACGGCGCTGCGGTCGACAACGCCTGTGTCTGACACAGTTGTTAGATCGGTTACTGTTGCTACAATCGTAGGTTATCAAGATTTAAGTGAGTTTGAACATGGCGTTGTAGTCAGTGCACAAGCGATGGGACACGGCATCTCTGAGCTAGCGGTGAAGTGGGGATTTTCCTGCACGGCCATTTTATGGTCTGTACCGTGAATATCAGGAATCCGGTAAAACAACAAATCTCCGACATCGCTGCAGGAACGGGACCAACGACATTTGAAGAGAATCGTTCAACGTGACAGAAGTGCAACCCGTACGCAAATTGCTGCAGATTTCAGTGCTGGGCCACAGCAAGTGTCAGCGTGCGGATCATTCAACGAAACATCATCACTGACATGGGCTTTCGGAGGCGAAGGCCTTCTCGCGTACTCTTGATAAATGCACGACATTGGACGGTTGATGACTGGAAACATGTTGCCTGGTCGGACGAGTCACCTTTCAAATTGGATCGAGCGGATGGACGTCTAAGGGTCTGGAGACAACCTCATAATCCATGGACCCTGTATGTCAGCAGGGGACTGTTCAAGCTGGTGGAGGCTCATTAATTGTGTGGAGCGTGAGCAGTTGGAGTGATATGGAACCCCTAATACATCTAGATACATCTCTGGCAGGTGACACGTACATAAGCATCCTGTCTGAGCGCCTGCATCCAGTCACGTCCATTGTGCAATCCGACGGACTTGGGCAATTCCGTCAGGACAATGCGACACCCCACACGTCCAAAATTCCTACAGAGTGGCTCCAGGAACAGTCGTCTGAATTTCAGCACTGCCGCTGGCCACTAAACTCTCCAGACGTGAACATTATTGACGATATCTGGGATACCTTGCAACTTCTGTTCAGAAGAAATCTCCAAGCTCTCGTACTTTTAAAGATTTATGGACAGCCCTGCAGGTTTCATGGTGTCAATTCCCTCCAGCACTACATTAGACATTAGTCGAGTCAATGCCACGTCGTGTTGCGGCACTTTTGCTTGTTTGCGGGGGCCATACACGATATTAGGCAGATGTACCAGTTTCTCTGGCTCTTCAGCGTAAAAAAAGCGATGTACTGGGTCGCGCCTAATAAATAACTTGTAAAACTGGTTGCATTACCATCGTGTTTTTAAATGGTTGTAGCACGGAAAAAGTACGTTTCCGGACATCGGTTCCAATTCAGAACATCATCTCCTCAGTCTCCTCTATAAGTCCTAGACTTTGAAAGGGGAATTTTAGATCACCCTGCAGATTGCAAATAATGAAGGTATTTATTTAAAGAATGAAATTTGTCACTTTGACACAGGAACAGTACAAGTGAAATTATTTGTGTTTACTGTTCATCTACATCTACATGGATATTCTACATATCACATTTAAGTGCCTGGCAGAGGGTTCATCAAACCACCTTCACATTAATGCTTTATTACTCCAGTTCCGTACAGCGCGCAGAAAAAGCAAACACGTATATTTTTCCGTGCGAGCTCTTCCATTATTTTCTTATAGTGACCGTTTCTCCCTATGCAGATCGGTGTCAACAAAATATTTACGCATTCGGTGGAGAAAACTGATGATTGAAATTTCTTGAGAAGATTCTGCCGCAACGAAATACGCCATTGTTTTAATGATGTCCACCTCGGATCCTGTATCATTTTAGTGACACCCTCTCCCCTATTTCGCTTTAATACAAAATGTGCTGGCCTTCTTTGGACTTCGTAGATGTACTCTGTGAATCCGGTCTGGTAAGGACCCCACATCGCGCAGCAGTATTCTAAAAGAGGACGGACAAGCGTAAAGTAGGCAGTCTATTTAGTAGATCTGTTACATTTTCTGTTCTACCAGTAAAACCCAGTCTTTGGTTAGCCTATCCCACAACATTATCTGTGTGATCCTCCCAGTTTAAGTAGCTCGTAATTGTAATTCTCACATATGTAGTTGAATTTACGGCTTTTAGATTAGACTGATTTATCGTGTAACTGAAGATCCTTTTGCACATAACACACTTCACTAACAATGACTGCTGTCATCCAGTCTCTTTTAATCCCATTGTTGGTTTCGCATTCATGCTGAAGTAACCGTTGCTAAGTTGCGTTTTTACATTTAATTAAACGGGCAGTCACTGATCACGAAGCATTTTCATTTACGTTCTATTATCAACGTTTCTCTACCACAATAACTGATTCATAAACACAACCTTTCTCCACAACAATTACTGATTTTCCAATATGACACTGTATCGACTTACAGTTGTCTTAATTACTCACAACTGACTTTCCGCGAAATAAATTAAATTCTGTACTTGCACAAACCGTCGGAACACTTGCTATCAAATTCTGCACATTATTATTCGCGGCGCGGCTGCGCACGGACCAGCGGAAACTCAACACCGACTTCACTCTCCATCCCAAGACGGTGCGTGACCGCTAGTAGTGGGGTATTGTTGTTATTACACAGCCAGGTAATGCTTTCACAGAGAAAAGGCACGCTCGGCTTTGTATGTTCCAAGAGCCAGTGATTAAGTAAGGTGTATAGTGTCGACATTATTACAGATAACTGTCCTCCTTACACCAGTGATCTAAGTATACATGTAATTGCAACTTAAAGATATTATTTTAGCCGGAAACAGACTGAAAAAGATTTGCTTCACGATTTTCATGAGGCACATATATGCAATAGAATAAGCCACTCTATTACAGAATTAAAAATGGTTCAAATGGCTCTGAGCACCATGGGACTTACCTTCTGAGGTCATCAGTCGCCTAGAACTTAGAACTACTTAAACCTAACTAACCTAAGGACATCACACACATCCATGCCCGAGGCAGGATTCGAACCTGCGACCGTAGCGGTCTCGCGGTTCCAGACTGCAGCGCCAGGAACCGCACGGCCACTTCGGCCGGCTTACAGAATTAAATCTGTCAGTCGTGACAGTGTGCTGTCTGCTGGACTGTGACAGTGAAGCAAGTGCATTGGCCCAGGCTTTCTTTGATTTTATTCCTACAGAAAATAATTTAAGTGTAATGAGAGTATCTGGTTTAAGAAAAGTATGTGCTGCTGGAAAAATTTATGGACTAGTGAAGGTAGAAGCATTGATTCCAACAGGCATAAGAGAAATCATTATCGATGATCTTTGTTTAACTGTGTTAGTTTTAAGTGTGGATCGGGGTTCTTTGGTTTGGAGCCGAGTGGAGGGTCTCAACCAGAGGCTTCGTCGACTCTGTGACGGTCTTGGCTGCAGATTTCTGGACTTGCGCTCGTGGGTGGGAAATTGTAGGACGCCCCTAGATAGGTCAGGGGTGCACTACACAAAGGAAGCGGCTACTCGGGTAGCAGAGTACTTGTGGCTTCCACATGGGTTTTTGTTTAGGCTAGGCAGTAGTGCGAGGTGTCCTGATGAACACTCACCAATCGACGTGTAGGCAGGGAAATCAGGACGCGCTCAGCATAAAGACACTTCAGCTACCAAGATATTAGCAGTAAATTTTCAGAGTGTTCGGAATAAAGTTCCTGAATTTACTGCCCCCCAGGAAGCGTGTGGCGCGCAAATTATTCTCGGGACTGAGACCTGGCTGAACCCTGAGATAGGAAGTTCTGAAATATTTAGTGAGGGTTGGAACGTGTATCGGAAAGACAGATTATACACTGTAGGAGGTGGTGTCTTCATTGCAGTTGACAAAAATATTGTGTCTACTGAGGTCGAAGTAGAGTGTGATTGTGAAGTTATCTGGACACGTTTAACAGTGCTAGGGGAAATAAAGTTAATTGTTGGGTGTTATTACCGGCCACCAAGTTCCACCGTGACAGTTCTAGAATCATTCGAAGGGAGTCTACATTCTGTATCGCAGAAGTACCTGGATCATGCTATATTAGTCGGAGGCGACTTCAACCTACCTAGTACAGACTGGGATGTGTGTGGATTCATTACAGAAGGTACAGACAAGCCGTCGTGTGAATTACTTTTGAACACATTATCCGAAAACCGTCTTCAGCAGCTAAATCGACAGCCAACGCGTAATGGAAATATTTTAGATCTGGTAGCCACGAACAGACCAGGCCTCATCGACGGTGTCAGTGTTGAGACAGGGATTAGTGATCATGATGTTGTCATTACGACTATGGTTATGAAAGTTAAAAAGTCGGTCAAGTAGGCTAGGAGAGTATTCTTACTAGAAAGAGCAGATAAGCAGTTGTTAGCATCCCACTTAGTAAATGAATCGACTTCATTTACTTCCGGTACGATGGACAAATTTTAAACACATTGTAAATCACGCATTGGACAAGTATGTGCCGATAAAGTGGGTTACGGACGGAAAAGACCCACCCTGGTTTAACAGCGCAATTCGGAGAATGCTCAGGACGCAAAGGCAGTTGCACTCACGGTACATGTAAGATCGGGAGAATGAGGACAGGCAAAAGTTAGCAGAGATTCGTGCTGCTGTAAAAAGAGCGATGCGCGAAGCATTCAACCATTACCACCGTCAAACCTTAGCAAAAGATCTTGCTGAAAACCCAAGGAAATTCTGGTCTTACGTAAAATCGGTAAGTGGGTCGAAGGCTTCCATCCAGTCACTCACTGATTAGTCTGGCCTGGCAATGGAAGACAGCAAAACGAAAGCTGAAATTTTAAATTCAGCATTTGAGAAATCTTTCACGCAGGAGGATCGTACAAACATACCGCCGTATGGAGGACATAGTGATAGACATCCCTGGGTTCAAAATGGCTCTGAGCACTATGGGACTCAACTGCTGAGGTCATTAGTCCCCTAGAACTTAGAACTAGTTAAACCTAACTAACCTAAGGACATCACAAACAACCATGCCCGAGGCAGGATTCGAACCTGCGACCGTAGCGGTCTTGCGGTTCCAGACTGCAGCGACTTTAACCGCACGGCCACTTCGGCCGGCAGACATCCCTGGGGTTGTGAAGCAGCTGAATGGGTTGAAAATAAATAAATCGCCAGGTCCTGATGGGATTCCTATTCGGTTTTACAGAGAGTACTCTACTGCATTGGCTCCTTACTTAGCTTGCATTTATCGCGAATCTCTTTCCCAACATAAAGTCCCGAGCGACTGGGAAAAAGCGCAGGTGACGCCTGTACATAAGAAGGGTAGAAGGACGGATCCTCAAAATTACAGGCCAATATCCTTAACATCGGTTTGTTGCAGGATTCTCGAACATATTCTCAGTTCGAATGTAATGAATTTCCTTGAGACAGAGAAGTTGCTGTCCATGCATCAGCACGGCTTTAGAAAGCATCGCTCCTGCGAAACGCAACTCGCCCTGTTTTCACATGATATCTTGCGAACCATGGATGAAGGGTATCAGACTTGGCATATTCCTTGACTTCCAGAAAGCGTTTGACTCGATGCCCCACTGCAGACTCCTAACTAAGGTACGAGCATATGGGATTGGTTCCCAAATATGTGAGTGGCTCGAAGACTTCTTAAGTAATAGAACCCAGTACGTTGTTCTCGATGGTGAGTGTTCATCGGAGATGAGGGTATCATCTGGAGTGCCCCAGGGAAGTGTGGTAGGTCTGCTGTTGTTTTCTATCTACATAAATGATCTTTTGGATAGGGTGGATAGCAATGTGCGGCTGTTTGCTGATGATGCTGTGGTGTACGGGAAGGTGTCGTACGGGAAGGTGTCGTCGTAGAGTGACTGTAGGAGGATACAAGATGAATTGGAGAGGATTTGTGATTTGTGTAAAGAATGGCAGCTAAATCTAAATATAGATAAATGTAAATTAATGCAGATGAATAGGAAAAAGAATCCTGTAATGTTTGAATACTCCATTAGTAGTGTAGCGCTTGACACAGTCACGTCGATTAAATATTTGGGCGTAACATTGCAGAGTGATATGAAGTGGGACAAGCATGTAATGTCAGTTGTGGGGAAGGCGGATAGTCGTCTTCGGTTCATTGATAGAATTTTGGGAAGATGTGGTTCATCTGTAAAGGAGACCGCTTATAAAACACTAATACGACCTATTCTTGAATACTGCTCGAGCGTTTGGGATCCCTAACAGGTCGGATAGAGGGAGGACATAGATGCAATTCAGAGGCGGGCTGCTAGATTTGTTACTGGTAGGTTTAATCATCACGCGAGTGTTACGGAAATGCTTCAGGAACTCGGGTGAGAGCCTCTAGAGGAAAGGAGGCGTTCTTTTCGTGAATCGCTACTGAGGAAATTTAGAGAACCAGCATTTGAGGTTGACTGCAGTACAGTTTTACTGCCGCCAACTTACATTTCGCGGAAAGACCACAAAGATAAGATAAGAGAATTAGGGCTCGTACAGAGGCATATAGGCAGTCATTTTTCCCTCGTTCTGTTTGGGAGTGGAACAGGGAGAGAAGATACTAGTTGTGGTAAGAGGTACCCTCCGCCACGCACCGTATGGTGGATTGCGGAGTATGTATGTAGATGTAGATGTAGAAGTGTGGGTATATTAACTGGCACTGATTTCTTATCAAAGTACCAAGGAAAGATTGACTTCGATCAGATCCAAGTAGTATTAACTTTGGCAAACTTTTAAATTATCACTGCACCTTCAATCGGAAAGCATGTTTTTATTGATAAGGAGACAGATCAGGTCATTAGAATAATGAAAAATGAGGGGCACTTACAGGAATATACGGAATTCAGTGGAATTATGCACGATGCTGACGATGAAGAAAAATATACCTCCGGAGAAACAGAGGCTAAAACACTGTCAACTGAACAGATTTACTATAAGAAAAGGGCAGAGTTATGTTTACGCCAGGTCTCATGAAAGGTTATGAGTGTCATTTAAATGTAAAACCTGGGCAAGTCTTTTTCAAAAATCTTACCATATACATGTTGCTACGAAGCAAGCAGTCAAAAAAGAAACCTAACGTATGTCGGACTGGGGAGGGAGGAGCTGACTGAACAAGCAGTGAGTAGCTTTAATAATCCCGTACCTAAACCTGACAGTAATACCAGATTGGTGTTCAACGCCACTGGTTAAGTGAAATCATAATGAGAGTGAGTGACCATCCCCAAAATGCGGAAAAGTTACCGCGAAAATTCTAAAGGGTTAAGTGTCTCACTTCAATGAATGTAATGTGTGGATACTGGAATCTGCCTTTAACAACAGACACTCGTAAATATACGGTCTTTTTATACGAGAGAGTGTGTTACCAATGTAGAGTTATCCTCTTGGATTAAATAATTGTGTATGTGCTTTTGTAAGAGTAGTGGTTCATGTGTTGGGGAAAGGACTCTTAAAGCAGCTCACAGTTTATGTAGTCGATATACTATTGGACAATCAGACATCGGAAGAATGTATTAGTCTACTAGACAGGGCGCTGTTGGCAATAGAAGAGGGAGGCTTAGGGATAAAGCTAGAAAAGATCGATTGTGTTACAGACAAAGGAAATTTTTTGCCACATCCTGCCAAGCTTGCAGTTACTGAGACGTTTGAGGCACCTAGGAACAAAAGGCAACTCAGATCTATGTATGGATTATTCGGATTCTGCTGAAGTTTTTTAGGTGATCAGTCATTTAACACACCTACTGAAGAAAGGGTATCCCTTGGGTTTGGACTACAGAATTCCAGCCCGCTTTTGAAGAACTAAAACATAGTTTGATAAATAGTCTGATATTGCATCATCAAGATTTTTGAAAGTCCTTTTGCAAATGGTTAGAGAACAGAAGTAGAAGTGTTTTGGGTGGAAACGGGAGTTAAAGAGGTACATAAAACAACCATGTCACGAGTAGTTCCCTGCGACCCACAGAAATTACGGCATGCAAAACTAACAAGGCGGGCCTTATACCACCAGCAGCTTGACCTACAAATCAGACGTACACAAGGTAAGCACAACCTGGTAGCAGATCGGCTGTCGAGAAGTGCTGACTGTGCAAAGAATCAGGAATTCCTTTAACAGAGAAGGATGAAGTACATACGTCTGCTATACCTGAGATTACAGGTGAAAGCGCCGTAAGGAAAATGTTTAAGAGCATAAGGAGAGAGCAGTATGATGACAATCAACTAAGGATGATAAAAAGTCATTTAGGAGCCCCAGTTATCCTAAGGCAGTCCAGGACTATTGCCTGCATAACAGAAATTTGTTCTGAAGAAGAAAAATAGATTCAGCAAAATGGAAGCTATGTTTCCCATCTCAGAATGTAGACTCGCTGATAGATTATGTGCATTTACGGTATGGCCATTAAAGAACTAAGAAATCCATCGCCAAACTAAGTGAAAAGATGATTTTTGAGAATATTTATCACAGAGTAAGAAAGAGGCTGGCCTCATGTGGTGCATGTCAGAAGATAATTGCAGTAAGTATCATAGCGCAAGGGAACACTCACACTGTTCAACCACGCGAATCCTTAGAATTACTGGCAACTGATCTGTTTGCCCCCCTTCTCGCCTCTACAGAAGGATGTACTAATGTTTTTGTATTGGTTGATGGTTTCAATAAATATGTGAAATTTTATCCAATAAAAAGAGCAGAAGGTAGGCAAATTGGAAAATGACTGTTTTGTAAACATAGGCAATCCTGAAAATCTCTTATTGGATAAGGGTTCACAATCTGTATCAGGCAGATTCAATACAAGTTTGAAGAATGCTGGGATTTGACATAAAAGTCTCGACGTATTTCCTTAAAGGCAATATGAGTGAGAGGATTATGCGTGCTTTAAACCTATTACGTCCAACCTGTTTTGCAAGACAAGAGTCCCATATGGGCTAACCGTATAAAAAACTTCGCAGATATCACCAACAACTTCAAACATGATGTAATAAGATTTGATCCTTGTGAGGATTTGCGCCTTCAGTCAGAAATCATAATATCGTTTCAAGTTGAGAAGCGGCAAGCCATTCCACATGCATTTAATCTCAGGAAGACTCAGTAATCAGAGGGTAAAAGTGGTACATAATGTTTTATTAAAATAAATTGACTGTACATACTGAGCCCTTATTAACTTAATAAGATTATACACTCCTGGAAATTGAAATAAGAACACCGTGAATTCATTGTCCCAGGAAGGGGAAACTTTATTGACACATTCCTGGGGTCAGATACATCACATGATCACACTGACAGAACCACAGGCACATAGACACAGACAACAGAGCATGCACAATGTCGGCACTAGTACAGTGTATATCCACCTTTCGCAGCAATGCAGGCTGCTATTCTCCCATGGAGACGATCGTAGAGATGCTGGATGTAGTCCTGTGGAACGGCTTGCCATGCCATTTCCACCTGGCGCCTCAGTTGTACCAGCGTTCGTGCTGGACGTGCAGACCGCGTGAGACGACGCTTTATCCAGTCCCAAACATGCTCAATGGGGGACAGATCCGGAGATCTTGCTGGCCAGGGTAGTTGACTTACACCTTCTAGAGCACGTTGGGTGGCACGGGATACATGCGGACGTGCATTGTCCTGTTGGAACAGCAAGTTCCCTTGCCGGTCTAGGAATGGTAGAACGGTGGGTTCGATGACGGTTTGGATGTACCGTGCACTATTCAGTGTCCCCTCGACGATCACCAGTGGTGTACGGCCAGTGTAGGAGATCGCTCCCCACACCATGATGCCGGGTGTTGGCCCTGTGTGCCTCGGTCGTATGCAGTCCTGATTGTGGCGCTCACCTGCACGGCGCCAAACACGCATACGACCATCATTGGCACCAAGGCAGAAGCGACTCTCATCGCTGAAGACGACACGTCTCCATTCGTCCCTCCATTCACGACTGTCGCGACACCACTGGAGGCGGGCTGCACGATGTTGGGGCGTGAGCGGAAGACGGCCTAACGATGTGCGGGACCGTAGCCCAGCTTCATGGAGACGGTTGCGAATGGTCTTCGCCGATACCCCAGGAGCAACAGTGTCCCTAATTTGCTGGGAAGTGGCGGTGCGGTCCCCTACGGCACTGCGTAGGATCCTACGATCTTGGCGTGCATCCGTGCGTCGCTGCGGTCCGGTCCCAGGTCGACGGGCACGTGCACCTTCCGCCGACCACTGGCGACAACATCGATGTACTGTGGAGACCTCACGCCCCACGTGTTGAGCAATTCGGCGGTACGTCCACCCGGCCTCCCGCATGCCCACTATACGCCCTCGCTCAAAGTCCGTCAACTGCACATACGGTTCACGTCCACGCTGTCGCGGCATGCTACCAGTGTTAAAGACTGCGATGGAGCTCCGTATGCCACGGCAAACTGGCTGACACTGACGGCGGCGGTGCACAAATGCTGCGCAGCTAGCGCCATTCGACGGCCAACACCGCGGTTCCTGGTGTGTCCGCTGTGCCGTGCGTGTGATCATTGCTTGTACAGCCCTCTCGCAGTGTCCGGAGCAAGTATGGTGGGTCTGACACACCGGTGTCAATGTGTTCTTTTTTCCATTTCCAGGAGTGTATTTAAAATGGTGCAGGTCCTCCTTGTTTTCTCTATGCTTTCTGTGAGTGCATGGAATCATGAAACACATTGGATACAGGCCAGGCAAGGCAGAAAGCAATGAAAGAAGTGGCCCTCCGACAGTGGCCTAGCAGGACAGGTTCTGGGTTATGTCCACGAAAGTCGGCATGCCGGCCCAGCCGTGGGTGGTGCCAGCCATTGTGCACTCTACACGTGAGCCCTGCCTTGCAGCCGAACAGAGGTCAGAAAACGGACTGCCAGTAGGTGACCAGCGATTTCTCATGTTCTGAAGAGTGCTTTCAGGAGATGACAGACTTACACTTGACGAAAGCAACACAGCTTGCAGGAAAATAATGGCCTAGCCTTGGGCACAGCTTTTTACTTTCAGAGGCCCTCTGATTCGAGGCCAGTGGATGGATGTAAAAAGGAGTGAATGGTAAAAATGTCATTTGAGTTTTACTGCGACATGTTATCCTCGCAGGGTCACCAATTTTTGTAAAACCAGTTGCGTGTAAAAGTGTTTACTCTGCCCCAAAAAATTAATTAAGAGCTGAACATGCCTTGAAGAACCAAGCTACAATTAGTGAGCACAACAGAATAA
Source organism: Schistocerca nitens (assembly GCF_023898315.1). Classification (NCBI taxonomy): domain Eukaryota; kingdom Metazoa; phylum Arthropoda; class Insecta; order Orthoptera; family Acrididae; genus Schistocerca; species Schistocerca nitens. The sequence continues at coordinate 511,815,445 of NC_064615.1, forward strand.
ATAATGTAAATAATTTATGGTATTAGCTATGGATCATAAAGTGGAAAATTACAAAGAAATAAATTTGGTATGAAAGGAAGGTGTTAACAGGAACAAGATTCGGGATAACATAGTAATTTATCAATTTAAACACATGTTAAACTGGTCAGACCAAGAAAGATCATCGATTGATATCAGTTGGTACCTCCATGTGTAAATTCATACCAGCAAATTTATCAGTTTTTCAGTGTTACCTGAAACAACAAGAAACATGCCACTTTGATGCAACTGACACTCTGAAAATTGTACTTGAACTTTTTTCAAATGAATGCAGTGACTGTTGGCCTGATAGTTATATTGAACAACTCATACATCCACTAAAGCAATGCTGGACTTAAGACAGATGATTACAATGACATCAGCAGGTGTGGACCAAGAGTTGCCCTACAATGCCAGTGCTGCCAGTAATTCTGAACATATTCAGGAACAGCTGAGCAGAACACCACTATCGTGGGTGTGTCTCTGCTGAAGAGAATGAGAATGATATGTGCGTTAGCACCAACTTTAGACCAATCTGTTAAGATGTGCACGCTTCCCTACCTCCCACTGAACTCTTACTACGGTGTGCAGCAGATGTGCATGCTTCCCTGCCTCCAAATGAGCTCACGTTTTCCTAGCTGTTTCTCCATGCTAAACTGGACATGCCTGTAATCCACAGAATATGAACGCTCAGCCAGTCAATGACGACATTACTTAGAGCACAAGGATCTCGCACGTTTTTGTGCCAAGCTACACCCAAGGACAGGCCATTATTTGAAAAGTGTAATACTGTTTTCTCCTGAAGGCACTCTTCAAAACACAAGAAAGCGCCGCCCACGCAGTGAGAGTGTCCCTTCCTGGCCTCAATTCAGCCACAAGGCAGGGCTCGGTTGTAAAATGCACAACAGCTGACACCCCCTGTGGCTGGCCCAGTATGCCAACTTTCGTGGGACAACATCAGAGGCTTCCTGTCTGGGCCGATGTCAAAGGGCCCATAGTTTCATTTCATTCACTGCCCTGTCTGTCCCAGATCCAGTGTGCGGCGTTTCCACAAACTAACAGAAAGCATATAAAAAACAAGGGGGACCTGCACCTTGTTAAAGATAATTATATGAAGCTAGTAAGAGTTGAGTACATACAGTCACAGTAATCTAATTTATTTTAATAAAAGCTTGTAATCATATTCTACACTGTTATTAACCTCTAATCACTGAGTCGTCCTTAGTTTAAGTGAAAAGGCCATGTGACATGGCTTTCCACTTTTCAAAATATGGCTGATTTTCCAGTTATGACTAAAATCTCCCTGGATGAACAGAAAATAAGTGTGAGAGCAAATATTCGTAAAAGAACATTGCACAAAAAAGATGTCGATGAAGGAAAAAATGGTTCAAATGGCTCTGAGCACTATGGGACTCAACTGCTGAGATCATCAGTCCCCTAGAACTTAGAACTACTTAAACCTAACTAACCTAAGGACATCACACACATCCATGCCCCAGGCAGGATTCGAACCTGCGACCGCAACGGTCGCGCTGTTCCAGACTGTAGCGCCTAGAACCGCTCGGCCACTCCGGCCGGCCGATGAAGAAAAATTAGCTCTAGTTTACGGAGTGTTGAACTAGTCTAAGGCAAAAGAAATATCCAAGAAGATTTCAGCTAAAACCAGTAAACTCATGCATGTATCCCAAGGATCTTTCAGAACAATAGATAAACCACACGCAAATGCTTATAGGCTGGAGTATCCAAAATATTAGAAAGAAAAATATTGTGGGTATAAAGATATTTGGAGCTATTAGTAACTAGTGCCTCTAGGGTATCTGCCACTCTTTGGCAGGTACACAATCTGGCGAACTGTGCAATTCAAGCAGGATGACATCTTGCTTCCTTTAAAGCACCGTTCCTTTTTCTTATCTTTCCTATTAGCGCAGTAGAGTTTTCTGACCATAGTGAGTAAGTGTGATACATGCACATGATGTACATAATCTATTAATGAGTAAGAATCTTCTTAGTATAAACGATTATTCACTGATCTGGACATACCTGAATTGTGACATACCAAACACGAGAGGGAAGTTTGCAATAATCAAATTTAAGATGTTCATTGAACTACTGTGACTTTAGACAACAGCAGAAACGGTAGTAGGAAATATGGGATGTAATATCTTAAAATAATGGTTAGTAGGAAAATATTTATATACTTTGCAGGAAACATAGTGAAAGATGAAGTTTTCTAAAGCCTAAGAAATGGAATCTGAGTAAAATTGTATTTTCAGTTGGTTGACATGACGTCCGTAGTTGAGAGAATTTCATAAGGTTATTCCATATAGAGGTAAGCAAAAGTGTCTTTGTTACTATTTGAAGGACATGTGGGGAAGTGGAGTGTTGCTCTTGCCAGAAATCTGTGTAAGTAGGTCAGCAGGCTAGTATAACAGAATGGAAATGAGGTCATTAGGATGACGCATTCGGAGAAATGAGGTGTAATAGGGTCAGTAGGCTGATGTAATCAATGTAGAAATTGAAATGAACACGAGTTTCGTATCTTTTTCCTCACGTTTGACGAAGTGTTTTAAAAACGAATATACTTGCATCAAGAAAGCGGCCATTTAAAGCACAGACTACACTATAAGCACATAAAATGTACATTATTGAGAAATGTAACTGTAACTGAACATCTTTTTAACAAAGGTAACGAAAATGCAAAGTAGCTGTGGAAAAATAAATAACTTTCATAGTAAGTTAATCCGTATGCTAATGAGCCATGCTTACATACAAGCTCGCTGAGAGTATTTAACTTCACAAAATAATGGAACAACTACTGTAAGAATAATTTAATGCAAACTAGCCAAAATATGACAAACTCAATATCGATGTAAACTTGTTAGAATAAATTCACTAATTTTGTAGAGAGAAGACTACAGACACTGCAATAAAAAAGAAATTAAGATCGCTTCGGTATCTTCACATATTTTAAGAACGATGTACTGTAACTAACTATCTTGAAAAAATTTATTTATTTTGAAAGAAACATTCTTTCTGTTGGTATCTGTCATATTAAACATACTCGTAAATTGGAAAAAATGAAATTAGAATTTATTTTATCTTCCACTAGCGTAGGAAAAGAACAGTGGCTGAGACTGTCATCTGTTTCCTGTGGACATGGAGGTATCATATTATTGCAGACTGTGAGCTGTGTGGGGACAGTATTGAACGGAAACCAACTGACTATTCCCCTTTACCTTGTATAGAACTGGAGTGCCGAGAAGAATGCTCATCTTGGTGACTCCCCCCTTTACCCAAAGTGATTAGTGAGTGATGGTGGTATACTCGCCATAGTGCCTGCGACCTCTAACCTTGTCAAGTGAGTACCAAAGTTATGTGGGTGCAGGGTTAATTGTTTATTTTCTTTTAGGTACATTAAATAACAAAGCCACATATTTTTTCAAACCCAATATTATCTTAATGTGAAATACGAGTAAACTGAAAAAAGGTCTAGAACTATCTCTCAATTTATGTGTATATTAGTAATGACACATGGATTTGCATTTTGATGTATATACATAACTGCCTTATACACATATTAAGGAGTTAGAAAATTTTACTGATAATAGATTTAAGTGGAGATATCAGTTCTTAGTAAATACTTGCTTTAAAAATTTGATTTTGTTCTAAAAATATTATCACAAAGTAGAGTAAGGGGTAATGTGAGGAAGCAAACACTTATCATCACATCACTCGGCCAAGGTCAAGATGGCACTGCATGATGTAAGCTATGAATCATGAGAACGAAGTTAAATGTTTCAGTATTGTTACAAAACTCGGCCACATTATGAAAAACTAACTGAATGACAAAGGTTCTGACACTCAAAATGATCTATAACCAGTTTCTTGAAAAATAAAGTTTTTTTGAAATCTTAAAAGCACGAAATATTAAACTTAGAAAGTTGTACTTTTGCAGTTAGGTTCAGTGGATTATAAAAATATTCTGTAAGAGGTTTTAGTGAAGCTACTTCTTAAAAACTTTTTTATTCCACTTCTTTCAAAATCTTCAAAGTGCGTAATACTGAAGTTAGAGAGTTTTACCTTTGGAATTAGGTTCAGTTCATCATAAAAACATATAGTAGAAGTTTCCATGAAAATACCTCTTTCAGTTTTTGAATTATTAAGTAAAAATCAATCTGTGCCAGAAACTGTATAAATTAGTTTGTTGAACTATACCTTAGTATATAATCTATAAAGCTAAAATGACAGCACTACATTTGATTTAAGTAATAATGTAATTGTACCAACTTTTACTATGATACTGTAATAAAAGTACAGAAATTATAAACACACGCTTCTGAGGCCACTATGTATCCTCAGTTTCGTTTGAAAAATTCTGAAGGTCAAAGTTGAAAAGTTATCAGGCTGAGAATTTTATGCAATATAAACAGAGTATAGAGAAAAATTGGAATCGTTGTATGTCTTCAACTAGCAACGATATAAATAAACTTTGCAGTCAAAAAGGATACAGAACCAAGCCACCTACAGTAAATCATACCTTAAGGAATATATCGATAGCTGACAATATCGCGGCAGTCGTGGGGGAAACAAACCAGTGTGCTTGTGTTTCCATAACGTGTGTGTGTAACAATGTATACGTGACGTTCAAGAGAAGCGAAAGCATTTATTACCAGCTGTTATTTATGCTATATGCTGTGAATGTCGTCAAAAGTGCTACGCTAATATTTATTTTGTAGATTCTGTAGTAAATCGGCATAATTTAAAGTGTAAACTGTTCTTGCGATGGGTCGTAGCTGTTGTGTACCAGCATGTAAATGCAATTACGGCAAAACATACGATACCTCAACATTTAAGTTTCCGAAGGAAACAGCATTGAGAAACAAACGGATTAAACTAATTCATAGAGATAATTCTGAAGTGAACGATAAAGCTGTGGTATGCATGAAGCATTTTGAACCTAAGTTTGTGGTCGGGGAAGACATTTTTCCTGTGGAACATAGTGAACCAATACGTGTGCCACGAAAAATACCTAAACTAAGAAATTATGCAATTCCAACTATCAACCTTCTTATCACACAGTACCAGTTCCTAAGGAAAGGAGGAATCCTGAAGATCGTGTTCAACAGCTACTGGAACGTGATGAATGTAGTTTCACTAAGTGGTGCGAAAATGACAATATACCTGACTTTCAGCATTTTAAAAGCGAAGTGCAGAAAAGGAATATTTGTCCATTTGCAATTTTAGTAAAGGATGACTACGTATCTTTCATTAAATTAAAGGATGATTCAGTCAGTGATGTGCCATAAGTTTCAGTGTGCTGCAAGATATCAAGTTCCTTGGAAGTAAAAGTGTTTCACAAAATTGTGTTTGCCTACAGAAACCTTGAAATGGATACTACAGTCTGGGAAGGAAGAGAAATTGAAATGTGACAAGTGGACGAAATTTCACAATCTGGTGAGTCACCTAAATGATTTCACAGATAACTCAACTGGTACCATTGAAAAGATTATAATTTTAGTCAATGTTCTCAAACAAGCACTGAACGTTGGTAGTGATTTTGACACTGAAATAGCATCTAAAATAGAATTTGTTTTTGAGCAATTACAACTTGCAATAACAAAGCAAAGTAGATATTCTACTGAACTTTGATATGGGCAGCAATCATTTGCTTTTCATTTCCTGTGCCTACCATCACTTGAGAAAAACAAATGTGTTAACATTACCTCATCCTGTCTATTTAAGGCAGTTTCTATGCAAAATGGGTCCACATAAACCTTGTATTGATGCATCACAGGTAGCTTTTTTGAGGGAAAAAAATAAATTTCTTCAGGAAAGTGACAAGGTAATTTCAGTGATGCTAGATGAAGTTTATGTTAATTCAAAATTCTCTTATAAGGTAGGAAAGATACTTGTTTGTTGCTGAGAGTACTTCAGATATTACAACAGCAGATTGTTGTTGTGCCATGCTACTCTATCCTGTGCAAGCTTCTTCATCTCCCAGTACCTACTGCAACCTACACCCTTCTGAATCTGCTTAGTGTATTCATCTCTTGGTCTCCCTCCACGATTTTTACCCTCCACACTGCCATCCAATACTAAACTGATGACCCCCTGATGCCTCAGAACATGTCCTACCAACCGATCCCTTCTTCTAGTCAAGTTGTTCTACAAACTTCTCCCCAATCCTATTCAATACCTCCTCATTAGTTATGTGATCTACCCATCTAATCTTCAGCATTCTTCTGTAGCACCACATTTTGAAAGCTTCTATTCTCTTCTTGTCTAAACTATTTATCGTCCATGTTTCACTTCCATACATGGCTACACTCCATACAAATGCTCCATATAACAGCAGGTACAATGCAGGTTTTGGAAATACGGAAGCGTCCGATCCCGCCCGTCTGCTTTCACCCATGACGTCACAAATATGGCGGAAACAAAAACAAACACACACACTTTCCACAAGAAGCCTAATGACACTAACGGGACAAGCGCGGGTGGGGGGCAAAATAAATATAAACAAATTTAGACGCTTTGCGTAGCTACAACGTGTAATTGAAGACAGCGATGCATGAATACCCACCCACCTCCCCAGGGGTCGTAACCCCTGCAACCCATAGAAGATAAAGATGCTTCAGTAGCTGATTAGTGTTTTTTGTCTTTTTTACAAAAAAATCTCACGGGATAGAACGAACAGATCAGAAAGATAAATATAATAAACTAAAACAGAAATTGGAGGAAACAGATAATTAAAATAAGTAATAAGTGTTTTTAAATTTAAAAAAAAATCTCACGAGATAGAACGAACAGATCAGAAAAGTAAATAAGATAAAACAGAACTGGAGACAGCCACACTCAAACCAAACTCCGCGCCGTCATGACGTCACACACGACAACACCCTTACGTCAAGGGTCAAAGCCGACGCGTGGGATCGGACGCTTCTGTCGACCCCAGGTTTTTATAGCATCATCTTTACATTCTGGTTATAAAGAGGTAATAGCTCTCTTTCCTGTAAAAAATGTTAATTCTTATACAGTACTGAAAATGACAATTGATGTATTATAGTTAATGCATGAGCTTCGGTATGATGTTATATGCCTGGTAACAGATAACCATAGGGGAGAGTGGTGAGACTTGACCCCTTTTTTACATTTTATTTTTTAAAGCGGTAGGTATAAACACCAGAAAAGAACTAAAATGTGTACTAAATAGTCATTTTTTGAACTCTTTCTGTCCCTATTTTTAATTCAATCCTTTGCCATTTACTGGGAAACATGATCCCTTTTATGGAGAGACTTGATCCACCACTTTATTGTGGTAAATAACACAATTTATTCATTATTCAAACCAAATTTTATTTTGTCTATAACATTTATAAGAGGAACTGTGGTTTACTAATAAAAGAAATGCACATAATAACTTTAGAAAACAAATTCATTCATGATCTCTACAGGCAATGCTTGAATTGCAATCTGTAGCCTACAAAACATGTTATGAGATCATAAAAAAGTCACTAAGTTATCAAATATATATTTTAAATAGTTGAAATTACTGTCAAAAAATTAGAATTAGCATGTTTGGTGTATCCAAGATCATATACGAGATAAAGCATCTTCACACAAAAAAAAACTAGTATACTTCTTGAGAAAGTCAATAACGGTTGCCTGTGTTTGAAGTATTTAACATGATGAAATTATAGACAAACATACGAATTACTGAATATTAAAGTCCTCAAATTTGACACCGTTAAAAATGAAACTGGTAATCAAGTCTCCTGCAGCAGAATTGTAATATGCCTTCAGTGGACCATACACTGACCTATCAAGGGGCTGCATTTTATGGGATGTATGGAGAGGAATTGTCAAAAGAGTAATTCCATTTTCTTTTGCAAAATGTAAGGATTCCAAACTAATATGACTACCATTATTGTCCATGATGATAAGTGCTTTGTGTTGAGCACTGCATTTTACATATTTATGAAAATGTTTTAAAAACAAAACAAAATTATCAGCTGTCATCCAACCACAGGAATGAGTGGAATCACTGGTTCCAGGAGGAGCTCCCTCCATCCAGCATCCTATCCTGCCAGTTCACGTATGGAAAGATCATGAAAGGTGTGATGTGGCCTCCTATAGCATTTATTGCACAATATGCTGTCACAAATTCACCTCTCTCAGCAGAAGTCACTTTTCCTACCTGTTTGTCTCCTCTTAAAGCCACTATTTTTTCTGGTTTGTGGACTGTAGTAAGACCCGTTTCATCTATGTTCCAAATAGATTCTGGTCTAAGAACTTCCCTAGTGATAATCTGTCGAAGATTATCAAAAAACTGTCTAACATTGTGTTTATTAAAGCTGCTTCCTCTACTTATACTAGTTACTTCTGGTGTACGAAGAGAGAGTTCAGCATGCCTTCTCATGAAACCTCCGAATCAGTCATTTCCAGCTTTGCCCTCTTTCTTCCAGTTTTCAGGAATTTTCTTTTTATTTTCAGAAGAAAATCGATATGCAAATGCATGCACACCACTTTTTGCACTCAGGCCACGGTGTAATTTGCTTGCCGTTTTCAAGTATTCACATAAAAAGAATTTTCCTCCTCATTTGAAAACACCTGAGACTTGTTGTATGTAGAAGAATACGAAATTTCAGTATCTTGACTTAACTGCTGCCTAACATAACGTTTTAAGGTCATTAGTGTTACTTGAAATTCCTTTGATACTCCTCGGAAACTTTTTCCCCCAAGGCACACTATTACTACAAGTTCCATACTTCTAGAGTCAATTTTTTTCCTAGCTTTGACTCCCTCTTTCCTTTTATATGTAAGACCCATAGTTCTGCTATATAAAGTAAAAATTATGATACTTTTTGTTTTAATTTATTAGACCTAAGTTTCATTTTCACCCATATTGTATAATTCAATGCATTATATTACAATAAAATGTCTATATAATATCATTTGTTGGGTGTTGTATGTTTTACAAAATGTGATACCAGGAAAACAATTAAATCTTTGGGAAACATTTGAACAGGGACACTTGATCCCTGGATCAAGTCTCACCAAGTTCTTGAGGATCAAGTCTCCCCATAAGATACAAGTAAACAAAATTGCTTCTGAATGCTCCCTAACCTACAATTAGCATTTATTTTCAGTCATACTTTATGCCTTAAAGTATGAACTTTCATAGGAAACAGTTACCAGCATTATTTCTTACAGAATTAATATGTAAAACTAATTGGATTCACTTACCAAAATAAAAGTTAATTTGGTGAAAAATCTTTCTTTCCCTCTTACTGGACAGCAACAACAGTTAAACTCACAGATGCAGATTACAACATGGAAAGTGGATGGCAAGAAACACTGATGCCAAAAAAAATTTATTTCCCCAAAATGCCCAAAGTAATGGGAGGAACAAGTCTCCCCACTGATCAAGTCTCACTCCCCTCCCATAGCAATAATGTGCACTTGCTTAAGTGTATCAGAAATTACTGGTTGAATGGAAAAAATGAATCCTTCATAATGCCAAATATTGAGGATACATTTACTTTCATCAATACCTTTCTACACAGTGATGAAGGGAATGCTGCATGTGAAAATACTGTCAGTGAAGCAAAGTTTTCAGATTTGAGGAACCTATTTCATTCTGAGAAAAATAAACTGTTGAAACTTGCCCCAAAGCTAGTGAGAAAGGCAGTATATCCAACTTCTATTGAGTGCTCTCAGTGTTTTTGATTCTAAAAATGTGGCACCACTAGAAATTTTGAAGTCAGGGGTTTGAGATTTATGATGGCACTATTCAGTTTTTTAAATTAATCATTAAATGGTGGACAGTTTCTAATGTACAGCATCCCATGAAAGCCAAATACACATTAGATGATAATTCTAGCCCAATCACTGGACCTACTGATTCCAAACTTGTGTTTCTTTAAAATTTGAAAACATATCTTGATACCTGGCATGCATTGCCTACTCATGGAAAATTAACCAATGAAATAGATACTGCTCTCTCTCACACATTTGCAACAACCATTCAGTTATGCAGATACATTTTAACACTTACAAGTGGTCCTACATTCCTACAGCAAAATTACACACTGATGCTTTAGAAGCAAGATTTGGAGCTTATAGAAAGCTAAGTGGCTGCACATACAATGTTTCAGTTGAGCAAATCTTGGAATCTGAGAGGAAACTGAAAGTAATAAGTCTACTAAAGCTCAGATTTACTAAACATGGTGAATTTACATTAAATGATTTTTGCAGCAAAAGTAAATTACAGCATAAAACACCAAACGTATGAAAATTTAGATAAATTATAACCTGCTCTAGAGGAACTAGCAAACATTCCCATGATGGATGAAGATTTGAAAGTATTGGTTTGTAATGCTAGCTACACCAGCAAAACAGTGCTTGAAAAACTGCAAGAAAGTGGAAAATGTTCAGGCTGTGAAGAAATGTTACAGATAGATGATGAAATTTTGTTGCAGTGTGAAACCAAAGGACTCCTTTCCTATTTCAACCAACTGAATCGTGAGGGATAGAAGTGTCCTTCTGTAATGATTTCCTTGTGTTGTAATATATATAAACTTTTTCAAGTTCTGATTAGCAGCACATATGAACCAGAACTTCTCAAACTTGAAAATCAGAGAGATGCAGTACTTGCCTTAGAAACTGAATTGCGTGAAAATGCCATTAGTAACCTCAGTGATGTGCGCAAATGTGGCTTTTCATTAAAGACAATAATCAAGAAAAGTATTAAAGTGCTTGGAAATATTTTTATTAATAATTACACAAAACTGTAGAATGAGAAGTGTGTTTCAAAGGAAATTGCTCGAACACTAGTCAAACAAAAAAGAGGAACTCATGAAGACATTGCAGCAAAAATAACAAAACGCAAAGTGGTCAAGCTGAGCAGGAAATAAATCCAACAGGTACTCAAAATCAAACCACTTCTAGCATATTACGTAATAACAGTGACTAGAATTAACTGCATATTGTTTAATACAATTTTGAGCTTTACTTACACGCTTCATTTATTATTGTTATGTAGCTTCTATTTTGCAAATTATTATTAGTGTCCAAATATGCCATTTACATGTGTTGTGTAGTAGTTTTTTGGATTTGATTTTGAGTTGCATCTCATAATTTTACTTCGTCATGGTACTTATTACGTAATTTGTGGCTTTAGTAACAACTTTTTATTTAAGTTTGAATATAGAAAAATATTGAACAATACGACATTTCTTACGCAATTTAGAATCTACTTCCCATTTATGAAGTTTGTGAATAATTCGTATTAGGGTAGCGCTGAAATACTTGGCCTAAGACGGCCGCCATCTTGGTTTCTATGTTGTGGTCTGATGTACTGTAAGTGGTCTTGGCAGAACAAATGCTGACGCCGATGCTGGAAGCTGCTCTGGGGCGAGCGTTTCAACCGCCGTCCTCACTGCGAGTATATGACGACCAACTTTGCGCTTGGCAGGTTATTCGATCGTCGTCAGTTACATTCCACAACAGTATGTGCCGTGAATATGTTCGCGTCCGTGTCAGCTTAAGTCTCGGGTGGCGTTTATGACAAATGATATGATTGTTTTCAATCGAATAAGATATCGCATATATCTTGTGAAACTGTGTAAAAGTGAAATAACTTGGATTAAAAACTAAACTGGAAATTCCGTGTTTCGTTTAGGAGGTTCTGTTTCTTGTGCCGCCTGCTGCATTGCAGAAAACCGCGTGGCAAGTGTCTGAGATTATTGTCCACCTTCATGGCAAGCAGTTAACCTTATGTAACTAGGAACAAAGAGTAGAAATGTCTCTGAACTGTGTCAAGTGCTGAATACGATAAAACAGGCTTTAATGATTTTCGAAATTAGTTCTCGTGCATGTGAAGATTCGTCAGAGTATACTGCTGATTTAAACGACTGTAGACTTTTATTTATCGTCATGGTTCCCGATTCCTTTGCATTATCGAAATTTAAAACATTTCATTTAAGTTTCGGCGAGCTGAATGGTAAACCTGTGGACTGAAGACTAGGGACAGTACGTCCTCCACAGGTTTCTGGGTGTTTGCGCGAATTGTAGTCAGGCCCATGTAAAGCGCTGTGGTTTCCGAAAATCGCACAAGACTACTAAGAATTTCAACGTATGAAGAATTAACTAAAAACAAAATACAACATTTTCCCCCATCCCACACCATGATTTGTATTTTTTTAAAATAGTCGTAAAGGTATTTCACAATACTCTTTTGACCACACGAAAACGCTGTGTGTAATCACAAGTACAATTATCTGTCACTTGAAGGACTGTTTCGCGAGTAGAATGTGCCCACTTTGTCACTTCACAGCAAAAAGGATTGTCGCCATATCAAGTTATCCACTGAACTGACAGACAACACAACAACGTGATATGAGCATTAAGTCACTATCATGAGATACAAAAACTGAAGATATGTGTAACAGAGGTTGCCCGTGCTGAACACTACCAGCTGATGAGCGATACCTACACGGTACGCTCGTGGGCAACCTGTGAAGAATGATGACGAACTGCATGCAGCTTTTTTAGGGGCATCTGAGACGACTGTGTCGATGCAGATTGCACACAACAGTTTTATACGATCAACTGGCTGGGCTTGGGAACATGGAACCATGGTCAGTGGTCCCAGGTTCGCTTCATTCATTAGCGATGGATTCGTCTGACACCTGATGAGCGTCGTAGTAGGAAGTGAAGTCGATCGGGTGCTGATACGCGACTCTGGCATGCAGTCAGATAGGTGCAGCAGGCATGTGGGCCTCTCATGTCTTGTGTCGGTACCAGATACATGTGTCGGACGGCAATCATCGCTTTCAGGGAGAATTTGTGCACTGTGCTGTTTCGAAATAGGGTCATCAACTCCCGTGCCCATGTATACAGTCAACATTTTGACAAAGGGTTCTTCCTTCAAGACGAAAATGCGTGAGCACATCGCGCCACCTCGCTAACACCTTCCTCCACGAGTGAAGCATCAGTCAAATGAAACAGTGTGCAGGATCTGCAGACATGAGCACGACTGAGCTTGCTTTAATCAGTTGAGAATTGCAGTTTGTCTTTGCCAGAACCCTCCACACACTAGACAACCTCAGGAGAGCCACTGTGGCAGATATGGCACGCTTGAGCAACATCATCTCCACAATCTGGTGTACAGCATGTCAAGGAGGATGCAAGCATATTATAATGCATGGGTGGGAGCAGAACAGCATTGAATGTTAGCTACCAGCAGATTTAGAATTTTTTTGTTTTTATTTGTTCCCATTTCAAGGTAAAATTATTTTTTAGTTTCATAAGGTTTATTCTGTTTATCAGTGGCGAAGCTAATGCATTAATTTTGGGTAAGCTTACATTATATCTTTTTTTACAGGAAATCCATGAGTCCATTTTTGTTGGTAGCAAAGTTATCGATCATGTCATCTTTAAATTCCTGATCATTTTTAATTGGTTTAACCATGCTTTTTTCTATGACAATAGTGCAAAGAGAGCTTAATCTGTCACTTGCCATTGAATTGCGAAGGCTATTTTTAATTCTTTTAAGTGTGCTCACACTTCTTTAACAAGAACCTATAGTGACAGGGAATATAAGATACAATTTGATAAGATTTGTTTGAAGCTCATTATTTATGTTTGTCAATATGTTTCCTAACTCATTTAACCATCGTTCTTTGTTGAAGAATAGGTAAGTTGTGAGAAGCCCATTCCATTTTATTGTTGCGAATTTTATTTATAATTTCCAAACTGCTTCTTATCAAACAACTCTGGAAACTGAATATTCTGAAGATCTCCAAAACACATTTCAGTTTACCCTATCATGTTATCTAAGATCTCATAAAATAACATCTGAAGGGACTGGAAGCCACACTCACAAACACTTATTTCACAATTAAATTTTTGTGATATCTTTTAGCACGTGAGGTCACAGCTTTTTCTGATCTCTTATCTTCTAATAAACTTATAGTCTTCTTGATTTCAGCGTTACACCTACTAATATCACATGCAAGTTTGTTTGTAAGAAGTGCAAAGGGATGGTCATCATATACAAATATACCTTTATAAAGGCAAAGCAGGCACTCTTGAATGACTCTGTATCTCTGTCATCGACATCTGTGGTGATATTTTGGAAAATATCTTTCAGCTCATGGTATTTAAGGTACGTTGTCTGAACAGCTCGTGAACTGAAATTCCATCGTGCAGTACATGTATGAGGCAGTCTGAATCCTTTATTATCTAACAATTGTTCTCTCTGAGGACTTGCTAAAAATGGAGTGCTACAAAACTGTAAATGATATTTTTAGGAAATGAAGTAGCTCTAGATCAAGTTTATGAGCATAACAGTAAAACGATATAGCTTGTGGGTGGTTCTGTTTAACAAAATTTTGTACACCTCCTTGTTTAGCTGCCATTACTGAGGCTGTATCATACGTTTGACTCATTATTTTGTCAGTAACTTTCCTACATCTAGTGCACTGAGTACAATTTCTCAGAAACCCTGAGTAGCTTCATCACTAGAAACATTCCAAAAACAAATAGACCTGTCTATGGGACGTCTTGTGTACAAAAATTGAGAATAACACTCATTTGTGACTTTCAGGAAAAGTTCTATCTTTCATATGCTTGCACTCCAGCAAACTAGCATATCGACAATCCTTCTTTCCACGAACAAAGCGAGACTGGAATAGAAGGGAGAACCGATAGAGGTACTCAGGGTACCCTCCGCCACACACCGTCAGGTGGCTTGCGGAGTATGGATGTAGATGTAGATGTAGAACTCACATGACCGTAATTCTTCTTTAATGCAATCATTAATGACATGGGTAACCGATTCAACTAATTCGTTTCCAATTGTGCTTGATATTCTTTTGAACCCAAGGGTGTTTTGCAAATGATTACAAATAAAATGTATCTCTGTAGACAAAAGTTCCAATTATTCAAGGTAATTCCCTTGTTGTCGGACTTTCATCTTCAAAATTTACTTTGAATATAATATCAATGAGTCTCTCAATTACGAATCTGTGTTGTTTCACAATCGCATTATATTTTATGGCTATAAGATTGGCTTCTTTTGAAAATGAGTGTTCAACTTGTCCATGACCGAACAGTTGAAAACTCACTTGATTCTAAAGGTGCTTTCTTGAATTCTGGTGCTTCTTATCTTTTCTGTCAAAATTTTTTGTCACACATACTCCCTAAGAAGCTGACGTCCATGATTTTTCAATCCAAGGCCCACCAAATAAAATATGTGTGTAGCAATACAATTTATTTGTTAAAGAGCAACGTGTAAGCCAAGAATACTTTTTATACCAAGAAAATTGAAATTTTCAGTTTTGTTTCCCATCAACTATTTTAATGTCCAAGTCTGGTGCGAATCGCTTATCTTTGTAGCCGCACTTTATTTCGTAACTCCAGCTTGAAAATGTTTGCCAGCTAATTTGCGAAATAAACACGAGTGTTCCCTCCGCACAAGCCCTAATATAATCAGTAAATCGCATGCACTGATGAATTATACTACTAAAACAAGTTTTGTTAAACAGTGCGTGAACTAACAAGCAGTTTCACAACTGAGCAAGCCTCAATCCCACACTCCTACGACGCACGTTAGTGCCTGCCGCCCTGAAGGCTGTTTCTAGAAGCCTCCAGTGAATTGTTACACTGGATAGCATGCATAGCGTAGTGAACTCTCAACTCTTCGATGGATCGAATTAAACTATATTAACACAAAAAAGAAACAGCGTTTTCAACGCATCGTTATCTTCTAACTATAAATGTAAATTTGCTTCAAATATTTGGTAAGCTAAGCGTCTACAGTGCGGCTGGCCACAATGTGCCAAACTTCACATGCGCAGGATGTGCGGACCGCGTGCAGGCCAAGGCCCGGCCTGTCACTCGACTTTGCTCCTCTACGTCTACATCTACATCATACTCCGAAAGCCACCTAATGGTGTGTGGCGGAGGGTACTTTCGGCACCGCTATCTGATCCCTCCAACCCTGTTCCACTCGCGAATAGTGCGTGGGAAGAATGATTGTCGGTAAGCCTCTGTATTGGTTCTAATTTCTCAAATTTTCTCCTCGTGTTCAATACTCGAGATGTGTGTGGGGGAAAGTAATGTGTTGTCCGACTCCTCCTGAAAAGTTCTGTCCCGAAATTTCAATAGCATCTCTCCGTGATGCACAACGTCTCTCTTCTAACGTTTGCCAGTGGAGTTTGTTTAGCAAATCCGTAACGCTTTCTCGCCAGCTAAACGATCCCGTGACGAAATGCGTCGCTCTTCATTGGATTTTCTCTATCACTTCTACCTGATAGGGATCCCAGATAGATGAACAATACTTAAGAATCAGGCGATCTAGCGCCTTATAAGCCACTTCTTTCCTTGCATGAGTTACATTTTCTTAAGATTCTTCCGATGAATCTGAGTCTGGTGTCTGCTTTTCCCACTACCTGTTTTATTTGCTCGTTCAACTTGAGGTCGCTCTGGATAGTTACGCCTAGATATTTTACGGCAGATGCTGTCTCCAGCTGTTTGTCATCAATAGTATACAGTAGTGGATTTCTTTTCCTACGTATGAACAATATGTTACATTTATTTACGTTCAAGGTCAACTGCCAGAGTCTGCACCATTCATCAATTACCTGCAGGTCGTTCTGCAAATTCTTACTATCTTCTCCTGTTGCTACTTTGGCATAGACAACTGCCTCATCTGCGAATAGCCTTAAAGAGCATCCGACGCTTTCTACTAGATCATTTATATATATATATATATATATATATATATATATATATATATATATATATATAGTAAACAGCAATGGCCCTATAACACTTCCCTATGGTACTCCGGATATTACTTTTACATCTTTCGATTTAATTCTGTTAAAAGCGACGTATTGAGCTCTGTCTGCGAGAACTTCTTGCAGATAGACTTCTTCTCGGAAGATCCGGAACATGCATTTTTCTGTCAGCACAACTCTCTGTGTTCAGCAGGATTGTTGTTTCAGTGCTGTTTACTCTTCGCTATTTATTCGTGGTAAGAAGGACGTTCACTGTTGTGGCTACACGCTCAGAAAGAGGTAATCTAACGATCTGTCGAATCTTTTACAGTGAATGCGAATGACGGAAGAGAGAGATAAGAATTGCCAATTCGCATAAACGGCGGATACTGCATATTTTGTATGAAACGACATTACAATACTGTGAAAAAAGAATTTAAAGATTTAGTAGACAGTGAATGAGCAAGAAATTATACCGATCGACACACAGAATTTGTTTCCCTGTACATCAAGAAACACTTTGTGCTAAATTCTCAGGTATGGAACACGCGAAGAAATTGGTGGTACGAATAGTAAAGTTTCTTAAGTCGCACGTATTACTCCTTTGACAGCTGCAACATATTTCGTGGAACTGAACGAAGAATATGGAAACTTCATATATTACTCCAAAGTACGTCGGTTATGTCAAGGGTCATGCCTGGAATGATTTTTCGATTTAAAACTGGCTATTGTTGAATTTATAGACGAAATGACGGCAGGAACGAAAATAATAACATTTGGAATGGGTTGCAGGCTTTGCATCTTAAGTGGACTTTATTGCACACTGCCCACAGTAAGACATTTCAAGGAGACTTCTTTCTGATTTGGTGCGGATGCACTTAAAAAGAAAATCCTACTGTAGAAGGGACATATTTTGACAAAGAGCGTCCATTTCCCTACGCTCAATGGCGTTAAGGAAAATGCCAAGATTTGAAGAGCGCAGTGTGGCCCCGAAAACATTACAAGGAGAGTGTTATAAAGGCCTTGATACACTGTCAGACTTACAACTGTTTTCTAGATAATTCGAGACCGTTTGCCGTTTGAGTTGAAAGCGCCCTGTGGGTGTGCAGATGTAACTGATTGACTTGCAAGGTAATTCTAGTTATAGTGACTATTGTTTTTACTTTAAAACTGTCCAGAACGTCTACGAGGACACTGCTTTTCTCACGTAGAGTTTCCCCGTCTCCATAGTGAGGTCGCAAAAGTGGTACAATATTTCGATTGACATAGTAATGTGACAGAACTTTTTTGATTATGAAACTACGTAAATCACAATTACGCGTCAACTTGAGTGTGGAACTCCGTCAAATTGTCTGCATCTGTCCGTATGCTTACAGTTTGTACCAAATAAAAACAATAAGACGTCTTCAGTGCGCCAAAAATAATTAAATAATACTGAACATTTGTTATGTTTGTAATCTATGTCGTTGACAAATGTGAAATATAAAATCAAGGTGCATGCAGTGCAGCTGCACTGACATTTAAATGAGGCGCGTTCACCATTTTCCCCTCTGCCCTCTCACAGTGCACAGACAGTGTGGTGTGGTGTGGTGGTGGCGGAAATGTGCTGCTAGGCTGAGCGCTTTGACACTCGTGCCCAGACACAGTCCATAAGCCAAAATCTTCGCACCCCTGGTCTAAAGCCCCTGAACAGCTTCGCGTATGTCAACGGTCTTCCACTGGATTTTTCCTGAACGAATATTTGTACAAGTTTGTTTGTGTGCCCATCCTCCGCAGCAAGCATATAAAATACTTGTTTTGTAAATAAAACTGCCTTTTCCTGCTACTACTTAATTTATTTATCCCATACGCGTTTCGCCTTATCTTGTTCTAAGGCATCATCAGTGGGATCTATAGAGATACAGTTTCGTTAGTTTCAGACTATTAAACAGTTCACGTCGCGATTTTCTTTTTGTAAAAAGTAATTACTTACGATTTGCTGATGTGCATTTCCTCACAATTAGTCTGGAGGTCGCACTACCACTTTTATCACTGACATATACGCACAACTTTACGTTCTGACCCCCTTCATACTGTTCACCATATTTCTCACTCTTTTTGTGGCGTTATATTGTTTTTTTGCCACACGATATAACTATTTCGCCGGACATTACTTTTCACAACGTGAATATTGCGACTTCGACGGCCGGAGTGGCCGTGCGGTTCTGGGCGCTACAGTCTGGAGCCGAGCGACCGCTACGGTCGCAGGTTCGAATCCTGCCTCGGGCATGGATGTGTGTGATGTCCTTAGGTTAGTTAGGTTTAATTAGTTCTTAGTTCTAGGCGACTGATGACCTCAGAAGTTAAGTCGCATAGTGCTCAGTGCCATATTGCGACTTCATTACGTGTTTCCTCCTCTTTAGCGTGTTTACCTGCTTGTTGACAACCTAACGAAGTATGAAGTATGTATTCAAGACTAACTTCTATTCATGATGTACATAATGTGTGTCTCTACGAGAGAGAGAGAGAGAGCCGATGAGTGCTCTTTTCATTTTATTTTATGTTTTTGAGGTTGGTGGTTTGAATTGTATGATGTTGTACTAGCTGTTAGCGGGTGGTTGAAAACTTTGGTGACAGCTGATTTCACTTTTCGTTTCAATATTCTGTGGAGAGGTCGATGGAAAAGTGAGTATAAAGATGTTGGGTGGTATTTGTTGTGGATTGGCAAGACAGCCAATCCACTAGGAGGAAGCCGAAAGGCACGCGTTTAAGCTCACGCAGGCTGGCGTGAGGTCTGGAACAGGACACGGAAATGAGACTAGTAAAAAACGTATGTAGCTTCTGGAATACTTAACTTTAATCCATAATTGGTGAACATCGCTCTTGACGTTACATGTTTTACAGCATCAATAGTGACTGGTAATGGCGCCTTGCTAGGTCGTAGCAAATGACGTAGCTGAAGGCTATGCTAACTTACGTCTCGGCAAATGAGAGCGTAATTTGTCAGTGAACCATCGCTAGCAAAGTCGGCTGTACCACTGGGCCTGTACAACTGGGGCGATTGCTGGGAAGTCTCTCTAGACGTGCCGTGTGGCGGCGCTCGGCGTGCACTCACTGATAGTGGCGACACGCGGGTCCGACGTATACTAACGGACCGCGGCCGATTTAAAGGCTACCAACTAGCAAGTGTGGTGTCTGGCGGTGACACTGTTGTGGACTGACAAGAGCAGCCAGTCCACAATGAAGTAGCCGATAGGGCACGCGTCAACTCACGCCGTCTTGCGTTAAATCTGAAACAGGATATGTGGTAAAAGCTATAAAGAAAAGAACGGAGCTTCTCATATACTTATCTTTAATTTCTTCTTGTACATCTCTATGGTGAACATAAGTGAGACTCTCTCCAGATATGGATAACTGCGCCTTGCTAGGTCGTCCGTACTACTGGGGCCGAGTTCTAGTCAGTCTCTCGAGACCTGCCATGTGGTGGCGCTCGGTCTGCGATAACACAGTGGCGACACGCGGGTCCGACATGTACTAGAGGACCGCGGCCGATTTAAGCTACCACCTAGCAAGTGTGGTGTCTGGCGGTGACACCACAGACACCACAGTATTATTATTATTATATCGGACAGTAAGATTAAGTAGTTTTTATGCCTAGGGGCCGGTAACCTCAGCAGTTTGGTCTCGTACGAACTTACCACCAACACAATTAGGTGACGTCGTTGAGATGTGTGCAAAATCGCATTAGTTGACTGCCTGTGGTAGACGCGCGAAGTCCACTGCAATTGCCAGAGATCTTCTGTCACTGGCTCTACACTGATCAGCCAGAACATTATGACCACCTACGTAATAACTGGTATGCCCACCTTTGGCACGGATAACAGCAGCGACGCATCGTGGCATGGAAGAAATGAGGCCTTGGTAGGTTGCTGGAGAGAGTTGGCACCGCATCTGCACAAACAAGTCACCTAACTCCTGTAAGTTCCAGGGAGGGAGCCGAAGGCTTTGACGCCTCGTTCAATAACATCGTAGATGCGTTCGATCGGGTTCATATCTGGAGAGTTCGGGGGCCAGCACATCAATTGGAGCTCGCCACTGTATGGCGCTTTGTCTTGCTGAAAAATGCCAATGCCATCGGGAAACATGATCGTCGTGATGGGGTGTACGTGGTCTGCAACCAGTGTGCGATTCTCTCTGAGCGCCACGGTGCCTTGCACGAGCTCCGCTGGACCCACGGATGATCAAGTGAGTGTTTCCCAGAGCATAATGGAGCCGCTGCCAGATTGCCTCCGTCCTGCAGTGAAGGTGGCGAGGAGCTGTTCCTCTGGAAGACGACAGATTCGCGCCCTCCCATAGGCATAATGAAGTAGTATCGAGGTTCATCAGACCATAGAAGTGCTCTGCCACTACGCCAACGTCAACTTCCGGTGGCCAAGTGCCCATTTCAGTCGTAGTTGCCGATGTTGTGGTTTAGCATTGGCACACGCAAGGATCGTCGGCTGCGGAGGCCCATCGCTACGAGCGTTCGGTGCAACGTCTATTCAGACACACTTGTACTCTGCCCAGCATGAAAATCTGACGTTAATTCCGCCATTGTTCATCGCCTGTCCTGTATTACCGGTCTTCCCAGCCTACGACGCCCGACATCACGACGTCTAGACGTGGTTTAACCTTGGTTTGTGTTGAAGACACTCATCATAGCACTCCTCGAACGCCCGACAAGTCGTGCAGTTTTCGAAAGGCTCGTGCCGAGCTTCTGGACCATCACAATCCGCCGTCAGTCAAACTCAGATAGATCGCGCGCCTTCCGCATTCTACACACGGACAGCGTTCTCACTGTTACTACCGTGCGTGTGTCTGACTAGCGGTCATTCCTCGCTAGATGACGCTGGTATCGCCTGGACGGGTTTATATCGATAGTAGGGCTGATCAGTTTACTGTAGTGGCAACCAGTGTGCGATTTGTGCTTTTACTAGGGGGGGGGGGATGTCTTTGGGGGTTAGTATAATTATACAGGGTTATTACAAATAATTGAAGCGATTTCACAGCTCTACAATAACTTTATTATTTGAGATATTTTCACAATGCTTTGCACACACATACAAAAACTCAAAAAGTTTTTTTAGGCATTCACAAATGTTCGATATGTGCCCCTTTAGCGATTCGGCAGGCATCAAGCCGATAATCAAGTTCCTCCCACACTCGGCGCAGCATGTCCCCATCAATGAGTTCGAAAGCATCGTTGATGCGAGCTCGCAGTTCTGGCACGTTTCTTGGTAGAGGAGGTTTAAACACTGAATCTTTCACATAACCCCACAGAAAGGAATCGCATGGGGTTAAGTCGGGAGAGCATGGAGGCCATGACATGAATTGCTGATCGTGATCTCCACCACGACCGATCCATCGGTTTTCCAATCTCCTGTTTAAGAAATGCCGAACATCATGATGGAAGTGCGGTGGAGCACCATCCTGTTGAAAGATGAAGTCGGCGCTGTCGGTCTCCAGTTGTGGCATGAGCCAATTTTCCAGCATGTCCGCGGGCTACGCGTGAAACTTGCACGCACGCGTTCAACCGTTTCTTCGCTCACTGCAGGCCGACCCGTTGATTTCCCCTTACAGAGGCATCCAGAAGCTTTAAACTGCGCATACCATGGCCGAATGGAGTTAGCAGTTGGTGGATCTTTGTTGAACTTCGTCGTGAAGTGTCGTTGCACTGTTATGACTGACTGATGTGAGTGCATTTCAAGCACGACATACGCTTTCTCGGCTCCTGTCGCCATTTTGTCTCACTGCGCTCTCGAGCGGTCTGGCGGCAGAAACCTGAAGTGCGGCTTCAGCCGAACAAAACTTTATGAGTTTTTCTACGTATCTGTAGTGTGTCGTGACCATATGTCAATGAATGGAGCTACAGTGAATTTATGAAATCGCTTCAATCATTTGTAATAGCCCTGTATATGTTACTATCATGGACTGTGGCGTTACCCATGGTTAAACAGTTATTTATAAATAGATGTTAATGCCGAAACTCACTATTCACGCGTATACACTATCAGAAAAGCCATCCCTTGTTATATCTTTAAAAGTACATTATAGGTAAAGCTTATTTACAAAATCATCTACATACAGGTATAAGAGGGGAATTCAAAAAGTAAAGGCACATTTGTGAAAAGCTGTACTTATTCTGACGATAGAAAACTGAAACATGCGTTATTTTTCTACGTAACCTCGCTGGACTTCAATGCAGTTTTCCCGACGTTTTACGAGTTTTTCTATTTCATCAGAAAATACGTTTATCGGTTGGATCTGTAACCAATTTTGCACCGCAGCAATGACGTCTTCATCACTTTCAAATCTTCTTCCCTGTAGTGCTTCCGTTAAGGGTCCAAACATGTGAAAATCACTTGGAGCCAGGTCTGGACTGTATGGTGGATGTTCCAGCACCTCGAATCTCAACTCCTTTATTGCGTCGGCTGTCGGTTTGGCAGAATGTGGGCGAGCGTTATCTTGCTGCAGGATGACACCTCTTGACAGTTTTCCACGACGTTTGGATCTGCTTGTAGGTTTTAGTTTCGTACGCAACACATCACATCCACCATACAATACAGACCTGGCTCTAAAGCCTCGTTTACGCTGGGGCGACGTCTTGCAACAATGTGGCATGCTGCATAAATGTGGCGTGCGTCGTCGTGTCATTTAGTTCTAAATGTTTTGAAATGCTTAACTACTACATAACACTTTTTCGAAATTAATAAGGAAACATATTAATAGTATTAATAGTAAACTTTCAGTGTTCGGCTCCACAAATTTAAGTTATAGGTAAAGTTTTACTGCAGTGCGTGGGAAATAAAGATCCCAGGTTGGGATGCATAAACTAAAACCAAAGGAGGGGATGGTCTGATGCAGAGGGGGGGAGGAAATTCCCCCCCCCCCCATTCCCCCCTGCAAATCGCACACTGGTGGCAACAAGAAGTAACAGTACCCCACCCGGTCACTTGGGCAGTGTCAATGTATACGCGGCATATGTAGGAAATAGCCCAAAACATTTATTTCAGTTTTATGCTGGAGAGACTTATTGTTCGTGGAAAGTAATCACAATAAAGGTTTCCGACTTGCTCTAGGTCAGCTGCAGCTAATATGAGGGAAAACTGTGTTTCATTTCAGCATTTACGACAATAATGACATGGGTAATATTTAACCATTCATATATCATAACAGTGAATTTTCTCTTTGCTAAGCAAATGTAGCTTTTGAAAGTCAACTATGGCGGGTAGTTTTATGTCTTGACTATTGTTTATTAAGTTGATCAGTTAATGGTTAAAAAATCAAAGTCCGAATCATATGTTAGTGTTAATATTCGTTGACTAATGCTTTATAATACTTTATTAGACTTACCTTCACATATTGCATAGAAGTAAAATAATATCTTCAAAATACATCAGTACATACTTTTTAATATACGCTTCGCAGTTCATTAATGCTACAGGCCTCACGCGACTTGAAACCGCTCCTAGGTATTCCATGTGTATATCGGTCATTCTCCCCTTTCTTTCCGCCCTCCATCTCAATCACGAACTCGCTGACATGATCAGATGCATCGCCCATATATCTTCTTAATGTCTACTCTAGAGTGGTTCTTATGAGGCATTTTTTAAAATTATCGATAATTCGCCGTTTCATGCAAAAATGAGTTGCTTGAAATTGGGGCATAGTAGGATAAGGAGCCATTAAAGCTAAAAAATTCAGAAAAAAATCTAATTCACTAAATATTACTTCTGCATCATATATTTATTGGTTGCCTAACGTGGAGAGGTTGGTTACTTCGATTTCCTCAACTGAATGGTTCTCATTTCATAGGTGACCTGGGTCAGGTGACCTGAAACCCGGCAAAGAGTGGGCAGAAAGAGCTGCAGCGAAAATTCTCTATGACCCACCCCAGCAGTGATCCACTTTCAAGTGAAGGTAGTAGTCATAGCTAGTACACTGTGTTAGTCAGCAGTTCGTTTACAGGATATAATAAATTACTTGTGTATCAAAGCGTCACACTGACCATGAAGGAAGTGAAGATTTATTAGGAACACTCACGAATTCCGATACATACTAAAATTAGTAGTTTCATATCAACAACGGAGGTAACTACAAAAATATCGTGTAAGACCTTTTGATGTTCGTAAGTGAAAAGAAACATGATTGTTGTCCAAACCTTGTCATTGTTGAAAAATATAAACTATTTGTGATCATTCAACAACTGAAAGGAAGGCCAATGCTCACGGGCGAATGAACCACCAGTTATTTGAGACAGAGAGCTTCTCAGTGAGTAGAGCTAGCCGTGAAAGGCGAGAGCGAAGCGAGTAAGAAATTCAGGTATTCAATAAGTTATGTATTCATTTACTTATAAATGTTCTACATCTACATCTACATCCATACTCCGCAAGCCACCTGACGGTGTGTGGCGGAGGGTACCTTGAGTACTTCTATCGGTTCTCCCTTCTATTCCAGTCTCGTATTGTTCGTGGAAAGAAGGATTGTCGGTATGCCTCTGGGTGGGCTCTAATCTCTCTGATTTTATCCTCATGGTCTCTTCGCGAGATATACGTAGGAGGGAGCAACATACTGCTTGACTCCTCGGTGAAGGTATGTTCTCGAAACTTTATCAAAAGCCCGTACCGAGCTACTGAGCGTCTCTCCTGCAGAGTCTTCCACTGGAGTTTATCTATCATCTCCGTAACGCTTTCGCGATTACTAAATGATCCTGTAACGAAGCGCGCTGCTCTCCGTTGGATCTTCTCTACCTCTTTTATCAACCCTATCTGGTATGGATCACACACTGGTGAGCAGTATTCAAGCAATGGGCGAACAAGTCTACTGTAACCTACTTCCTTTGTTTTCGGATTGCGTTTCCTTAGGATTCTTCCAATGAACCTCAGGCTGGCATCTGCTTTACCGACGATCAACTTTATATGATCATTCCATTTTAAATCACTCCTACTGCCTACTCCCAGATAATTTACGGAGTTAACTGCTTCCAGTTGCTGACCTGCTATATTGTAGCTAAATGATAAGGGATCTATCTTTCTACGTATTCGCAGCACATTACACTTGTCTACATTGAGATTCAATTGCCATTCCCTGCACCATGCGTCAATTCGCTGCAGATCCTCCTGCATTTCAGTACAATTTTCCATTGTTACAACCTCTCGATATACCACAGCATCATCCGCAAAAAGCCTCAGTGAACTTCCGATGTTATCCACAAGGTCATTTATGTATGTTGTGAATAGCAACGATCCTACGACACTCCCCTGCGGCACACCTGAAATCACTCTTACTTCGGAAGACTTCTCTCCATTGAGAATGACATGCTGCATTCTGTTATCTAGAAACTCTTCAATCCAATCACACAACTGGTCTGATAGTCGATGTGCTCTTACTTTGTTCATTAAACGACTTTGGGGAACTGTATCAAACGCCTTGCGGATGTCAAGAAACATGGCATCTATCTGGGAACCCGTGTCTATGGCCCTCTGAGTCTCGTGGACGAATAGCGCGAGCTGGGTTTCACACGATCGTCTTTTTCGAAACCCATGCTCATTCCTACAGAGTAGATTTCTAGTCTCCAGAAAAGTCATTACACTCAAACGCTACGCTCTTCTAGAGACCTACGGTACACCGCTGCAAGAAGGGGGCAAGTTCCTTCGCGTACTCTGTGTAAAATCGAACTGGTATCCCATCAGGTCCAGCGGCCTTTCCTCTTTTGAGCGATTTTAATTGTTTCTCTATCCCTCTGTCGTCTATTTCGATATCTACCATTTTGTCATCTGTGCGACAATCTAGAGAAGGAACTTGAGTGCAGTCTTCCTCTGTGAAACAGCTTTGGTAAATGACGTTTAGTATTTCGGCCTTTAGTCTGTCATCCTCTGTTTCATTTTGGTCACAGAGTGTCTGGACATTTAGTTTTGATCTACCTACCGCTTTGACATAAGGCAAAATTTCTTAGGATTTTCTACCAAGTCAGTACACAGAA
The DNA here is from genome assembly GCF_023898315.1 of Schistocerca nitens. Classification (NCBI taxonomy): domain Eukaryota; kingdom Metazoa; phylum Arthropoda; class Insecta; order Orthoptera; family Acrididae; genus Schistocerca; species Schistocerca nitens. The sequence goes on from NC_064615.1 coordinate 511,842,250, forward strand.
CTTTACTTTCGAATTCATTGAACGCCTCTCGCATAGCCCTCCTCACACTACATTTCGCTTCGCGTAATTTTTGTTTGTCTGCAAGGCTTTGGCTATATTTATGTTTGCTGTGAAGTTCCCTTTGCTTCCGGAGCAGTTTTCTAACTCGTTTGTTGTACCACGGTGGCTCTTTTCCATCTCTTACGATCTTGCTTGGCACATACTCATCTAATGCAAATTGTACGATAGTATTGAACTTTGTCCACTGATCCTCAACACTATCTGTACGTGAGACAAAACTTTTGTGTTGAGCCGTCAAGTACTCTGAAATCTGCTTTTTGTCACTTTTGCTAAACAGAAAAATCTTCCTACCTTTTTTAATGTTTCTATGTATGGCTGAAATCATCAATGCAGTAACCGCTTTATGATCGCTGATTCCCTGTTTTGCTTTAACTGTTTCAAATAGTTCGGGTCTGTTTGTCACCAGAAGGTCTAATATGTTATTGCCAAGAGTCGGTTCTCTGTTTAATTGCTCAAGGTAGCTTTCAGATAATGCACTTAAAAAAATTTCACAGAATTATTTGTCCCTGCCACCCGTTATAAACGTTTGAGTCTCCCTGTCTATATCCGGCAAATTAAAATCTCCACCCAGAACTATAACACGGTGGGGAAATCTACTCGAAATATTTTCCAAATTTTCCTTCAGGTGCTCTGCCACAACAGCTGCTGAGCCAGGGGGCCTATAGGGACATCCAATTACCATGTTACACATAAATGTATCGAAAATTAAAAGAAAAGAAAAGTTCACTACTTTTACCATGCTGATAATTTTAGCCGGCCGGTGTGGCCGTGCGGTCTGGGCGCTTCAGTCTGGAACCGCGTGACCGCTCCAGTCGCAGGTTCGAATCCTGCCTCGGGCATGGATGTGTGTGATGTCCTTAGGTTAGTTAGGTTTAAGTAGTTCTAAGTTCACAGATGTTAAGTCCCATAGTGCTCAGAGCCATTTGAACCATTTGATAATTTTAAGTGTATTTCGGTCGTTCAATTCCTACGGAAAAGAGAAGGTAAAAGTTGCCTGTGCAACTTCCGCTGAATGATGTTTTCAGTCCTATGTTAAAGAATTAGATTTTTCACAACGGTGTAAAATATGACCACTTTTAGAGGTGCGTTTTTTTTTTCACTGAAAATAGTTTCGAAAAAGACCGTTTGTGTTTACTTTGCAGACATCAAATACAAGAAATTGTTCTCAGCAGCATTTTTAGTAAAATTGATCTGTGGAACCAAAGGTCCGTTATAACAGTCTCGAAAGATTCGTCTGGAATCGACGTTAGTTAATTTCACATTGAGATTTACCACGAAAAGGTGAAGGAACACTTGGATCAAGGACACATATCCAATCCTCGATTTTTTTTGGGCCGTCAACTGAAAAAGATACAGATGGAAAAAAACTAAGTAAACTGTTTATTATGTAAAAAGCAATAGCCGTAACTGTTAACATATTCACCCCACTTTGAGACAAGACGGTCAATACCTTCATGGTAAAATGCCTGCGGTTGCCTACGGAACATGACTGTATCCAGGCGTGCACCTCTTCGCCAGAAATAAACCGACGGACACGAATGTCTTTCTTCTGGGTTCCAAAGATACGGAAATTGCACGTGAAGAGATCGGGAGCGCGTGGAGCATGTGTAGGGGCTTCCCGCCGAAACTCTAATAATCCACTGGATTAACATCTGGTGAACGGGGACGCAAATATAGGATAGACTCGACCACTCCCATCCACAATTCCTGCCTAAAAATCAATATTTAAGCGAACTGAATCCCTTGCATCCATGATGGCTCAAGTCATTGCGTCTCGTATCTGTTTTTGTGAAATGGCTCTGAGCACTATGGCACTTAACAGCTGAGGTCATCAGTCCCCTAGAACTTAGAACTACTTAAACCTAACTAACCTAAGGACATCACACACATCCATGCGCGAGGCACGATTCGAACCTGCGACGGTAGCGGTCGCGCGGTTCCAGACTGAAGCGCCTAGAACCGCTCGGCCACAACCTTGTTCTATTTTTGTCATTTACTGTTCCACTCTGTGCGAATCCCATGTCCTCTGTAAATAGAGTGAAATCTGGGAAATGTTCATCTCAAGCGGTATGCTCAAGAAACCACTCGCAGGACTGCAAAACATTGTGTCTTATGTGCGATGTGATACCGTTATGAATGAAGCAACATCTCTTGAAGAACTGACAGTCAGTACTTTCAGCACCTGAAGTTCGTCGTACATTGTTCCATAACCACATGGTAAGCTTCGTAACACTTTCGTATCCACGATACGAACTGTGCGATCCCTTGATTCAATATCTGAAAGTGAGTGAAATAACCTGATGACCATGATCTTTGTTTTTTCCATTTTCACTGAATTGTTGTGGATGTTATTGCAGGTGAGCGGCACGGGCCTCTCGATTAATACTAACGCTTAACCATAGTAGAATATGAGGCCTGCCTTAAAGTACGTTATTGTAACAGGAAGGTATGTCACACAGTCGAGTCTCACATTCTCGACAAAAGAAAAGTGTCTCATCTCTCTTCTCTTGAACAACACGATCTAAAGTTAAAAAAATCGTTACAGTTCTCTTAAACAGCTTGTGTAGGAAAGTATCAGACTTAAAAGCACCATTAGGTGGACAGTTAGCAAGAATATCAATGCTGGATTATGGGCTTCATCAAAATGGGTTCAGAATATAGAGTTGAATCTCTATACATTCAAAACCCAAGCAATCCTGAGTAGACATTCTGGGGCTCAGTACCTCAAAATTTTGTAAATCCCTCCCATCTTTAGTCCTTTCCATGACGAATATAAATCTCTCTCCATCCGCGAAGAGTCTTCGAGTACTACTGAGCTGAAAACACGACTACAATTTGAAAGATGGCATCAGCATCTCTCCAACAACGGCAAAAATACAGTCATGTTCAGAAAAAACAGAACACCTTGAACGACTAGAGATGGGCAGTTCATATTCACAGCACATGTACATTAGAATGTTCTGCAGAAAATGGTGTCGGCCTGTGGGTTCTAGGTCAACATCGATATTGCAGCGCAACGCCATCTACCGGTAAAATGTTCCTGCTACTCTCTTGGCGCTACAAACCGAAGGTAATGGATCAGTGTGACTTGAGCAGACGTGCAGGATGCCTCGCAGACATACAACTATGAGCGAACCGCACCGTACCGAGTCTGAATGAGGGCGCGTTATTGGTATGAGAGAACGTGATGCATTTATCCGGGATTTTGCTGCTCTTCCGGGACGAAGTGTTTCGACATTGCATCGGGTGTGCGGACAATGGTTCACGGAAGGCCGTAGCACACTATGGTATGGGTTAGGTCGCACCACATAACACCCTCCCCCCCCCCCCCCCCAAGAAGATCGACACTTCACCCGAATGGCATTGCAGCACAGATCTGCGTCCTCCTCGGCTCTGGCGCAACAGTGAACCAGTCTAACACACCGTACGCTATCAGTCCGTCGCCGTTTATTACGGCATGGGTTACGTGCGCGTCGTCCACTTCCCCGCCTACATTCGACGGACGTGTAGAAACATGCTAGACGGCAATGTTGTGTGGGGACAGGGAAGGCATCAGGTAGTGTTTTCGGACGAATCCAGTTTCCGTTTGTTTAAAAATTATGGCCGCATTTTGGTTCGCTACAGACAGGGGGAGCGGCATCACAGTGACCGCATTCACACAAGACATACAGCGCCAACACAACACTTTATGGTGTGGGGTGCTATTGGGTACAACCAAAAATCACAGTTGGTGCCTGTCCAGTGCACTGTGACCAGTGTGACCTATGTGAATGACATCCTGCGCCGGCCGGATGGCCGAGCGGTTCTAGGCGCTACAGTCTGGAACCGCGCTGCCGCTACCTGCCAGGAAGTTTCTTCTACCTTGCCCGATTTAGGTTTTCTTGTGGATGTGATAATCACTCCCAAAAAAGTGATCGCATCAGATGACGAACGGACGGACGGACAGATAGTAATTGTCTGAAAATAAAAAAATTAAAATATTCACTCACGGGAAGATTTGAACCAAGGACCTCCCGTTCCGCAACTGCTCACGCTAACCACGGGACCACGGCGCTCCCGAGGTCATAGTATCCTTGATGTTCCATATCTTTGCATGGACTACTCAGTTTGTATATTTTGCTTCTTTTTTTCATCGTTCCACACAACTTCTTCCTGTTTTCTCGATTGATCTGTGTTCAGTTATTCCAGGCCTATCCACTGTGCCAACTTATAACTAAAACTGAGGGGGGTGCGATGGGGAGGTTCCCTTGTCAGAGCCATTTGAATCATTTGACATCCTGCGCCCCACAGCCATACCCTTTCTACGCAACACCCCAGACACAATTTTTCAGCAAGACAATGCAGACCACATGCTGCTGCACGAACACGTGCCTTCTTGGTGTTATAGGTTTTCAGCCTTTTTTTCTGGCCCGCCAGATCACCAGACTTGTTGCCAATCGAAAATGTGTGGGATATGGTGAAACGGTAGGTGCATCGCTGTAACCCAGTGCCAACCACCACAGATGAACATTGGAATGAGGTGAATGCAGCACGGACGGCTATACCACACGACGCCATTCGCACGTCGTAAGCGTCGATGCCATCACGCATGGAACAGGGTACCAGGGCCCGTGGCAGACCCTGCGCCATCTAGGCAACAGGAAACATGCTGAACCGAGGGGACTGAAATGGTAACCAGTTCTGCGGGACATACTAATTTAGTCCTGCAAATATGAATGTTCTATCTTTAGCCGTTTCAGGTGTTCTGTTTTTTTCTGAACATGAGTGTATAAAACTCTCTTACGTTTGTGTCTGAAAAAGAAATCTATACAAACGTCTGTCCTGCCAACAGTCGATTACAGCGATGTTAGTCATGTCTCAGGAAAGTTCACGGCGCTTGTCGATTGTGATGAATATCTACGTATTATACACTCCTGGAAATTGAAATAAGAACACCGTGAATTCATTGTCCCAGGAAGGGGAAACTTTATTGACACATTCCTGGGGTCAGATACATCACATGATCACACTGACAGAACCACAGGCACATAGACACAGGCAACAGAGCATGCACAATGTCGGCACTAGTACAGTGTATATCCACCTTTCGCAGCAATGCAGGCTGCTCTTCTCCCATGGAGACGATCGTAGAGATGCTGGATGTAGTCCTGTGGAACGGCTTGCCATGCCATTTCCACCTGGCGCCTCAGTTGGACCAGCGTTCGTGCTGGACGTGCAGACCGCGTGAGACGACGCTTCATCCAGTCCCAAACATGCTCAATGGGGGACAGATCCGGAGATCTTGCTGGCCAGGGTAGTTGACTTACACCTTCTAGAGCACGTTGTGTGGCACGGGATACATGCGGACGTGCATTGTCCTGTTGGAACAGCAAGTTCCCTTGCCGGTCTAGGAATGGTAGAACGATGGGTTCGATGACGGTTTGGATGTACCGTGCACTATTCAGTGTCCCCTCGACGATCACCAGTGGTGTACGGCCAGTGTAGGAGATCGCTCCCCACACCATGATGCCGGGTGTTGGCCCTGTGTGCCTCGGTCGTATGCAGTCCTGATTGTGGCGCTCACCTGCACGGCGCCAAACACGCATACGACCATCATTGGCACCAAGGCAGAAGCGACTCTCATCGCTGAAGACGACACGTCTCCATTCGTCCCTCCATTCACGCCTGTCGCGACACCACTGGAGGCGGGCTGCACGATGTTGGGGCGTGAGCGGAAGACGGCCTAACGGTGTGCGGGACCATAGCCCAGCTTCATGGAGACGGTTGCGAATGGTCCTCGCCGATACCCCAGGAGCAACAGTGTCCCTAATTTGCTGGGAAGTGGCGGTGCGGTCCCCTACGGCACTGCGTAGGATCCTACGGTCTTGGCGTGCATCCGTGCGTCGCTGCGGTCCGGACACAGGTCGACGGGCACGTGCACCTTCCGCCGACCACTGGCGACAACATCGATGTACTGTGGAGACCTCACGCCCCACGTGTTGAGCAATTCGGCGGTACGTCCACCCGGCCTCCCGCATGCCCACTATACGCCCTCGCTCAAAGTCCGTCAACTGCACATACGGTTCACGTCCACGCTGTCGCGGCATGCTACCAGTGTTAAAGACTGCGATGGAGCTCCGTATGCCACGGCAAACTGGCTGACACTGACGGCGGCGGTGCACAAATGCTGCGCAGCTAGCGCCATTCGACGGCCAACACCGCGGTTCCTGGTGTGTCCGCTGTGCCGTGCGTGTGATCATTGCTTGTACAGCCCTCTCGCAGTGTCCGGAGCAAGTATGGTGGGTCTGACACACCGGTGTCAACGTGTTCTTTTTTCCATTTCCAGGAGTGTATATCTGCAACACAGTAAATTACTATAATGTTTCACGATCTTACTCACGACTACCTTGACTATGTGCAGAGGAGCTCTGAGATTTCCAAGTTTTACACTCTGTCTGGTTTCCTGACTGATCAGTGTATGCAGTATCACCTACTTGTCCTCGTATCTGAACAGAACAGCAGAAACACCCGTTTCCATCAAATCAAAATATTTTCTCTTTTAGGCTGTCGCGCAATCGTCATTCCTGAACTTTATTCGATAGCAGAAATTATACTTTGAAATGATCTTCCTCACTGTATACTGAAGTGCCACAACATAAATTTTTCGTTTCTCAGTCTCTCTAGCTGGGATAGTCTAGCTGAACTTCTCTTTCTTAGGGCTCAATATGTCGTTCGTTACATGCAACTTTTTTACGCTCGTAACTACATTTGCGATTTATGATGTCAACTTTATTGTTATTATCAGTAGTTGTAGTTTTGCTGTTATTCTTGCAACCTAGTCTGTAATACGATTCCAAATGGACTTAGATACGTGCACACCTGCTTCCAAATCATTCTATGACTTCTGTTGCGAGAAATTATTATTTGTAATTTTATTACACTCCTGGAAATGGAAAAAAGAACACATTGACACCGGTGTGTCAGACCCACCATACTTGCTCCGGACACTGCGAGAGGGCTGTACAAGCAATGATCACACGCACGGCACAGCGGACACACCAGGACCCGCGGTGTTGGCCGTCGAATGACGCTAGCTGCGCAGCATTTGTGCACCGCCGCCGTCAGTGTCAGCCAGTTTGCCGTGGCATACGGAGCTCCATCGCAGTCTTTAACACTGGTAGCATGTCGCGACAGCGTGGACGTGAACCGTATGTGCAGTTGACGGACTTTGAGCGAGGGCGTATAGTGGGCATGCGGGAGGCCGGGTGGACGTACCGCCGAATTGCTCAACACGTGGGGCGTGAGGTCTCCACAGTACATCGATGTTGTCGCCAGTGGTCGGCGGAAGGTGCACGTGCCCGTCGACCTGGGACCGGACCGCAGCGACGCACGGATGCACGCCAAGACCGTAGGATCCTACGCAGTGCCGTAGGGGACCGCACCGCCACTTCCCAGCAAATTAGGGACACTGTTGCTCCTGGGGTATCGGCGAGGACCATTCGCAACCGTCTCCATGAAGCTGAGCTACGGTCCCCCACACCGTTAGGCCGTCTTCCGCTCACGCCCCAACATCGTGCAGCCCGCCTCCAGTGGTGTCGCGACAGGCGTGAATGGAGGGACGAATGGAGACGTGTCGTCTTCAGCGATGAGAGTCGCTTCTGCCTTGGTGCCAATGATGGTCGTATGCGTGTTTGGCGCCGTGCAGGTGAGCGCCACAATCAGGACTGCATACGACCGAGGCACACAGGGCCAACACCCGGCATCATGGTGTGGGGAGCGATCTCCTACACTGGCCGTACACCACTGGTGATCGTCGAGGGGACACTGAATAGTGCACGGTACATCCAAACCGTCATCGAACCCATCGTTCTACCATTCCTAGACCGGCAAGGGAACTTGCTGTTCCAACAGGACAATGCACGTCCGCATGTATCCCGTGCCACACAACGTGCTCTAGAAGGTGTAAGTCAACTACCCTGGCCAGCAAGATCTCCGGATCTGTCCCCCATTGAGCATGTTTGGGACTGGATGAAGCGTCGTCTCACGCGGTCTGCACGTCCAGCACAAACGCTGGTCCAACTGAGGCGCCAGGTGGAAATGGCATGGCAAGCCGTTCCACAGGACTACATCCAGCATCTCTACGATCGTCTCCATGGGAGAATAGCAGCCTGCATTGCTGCGAAAGGTGGATATACACTGTACTAGTGCCGACATTGTGCATGCTCTGTTGCCTGTGTCTATGTGCCTGTGGTTCTGTCAGTGTGATCATGTGATGTATCTGACCCCAGGAATGTGTCAATAAAGTTTCCCCTTCCTGGGACAATGAATTCACGGTGTTCTTATTTCAATTTCCAGGAGTGTATTATAACGATTGTTCCCCTTTAGGAGAGCGATTGAACTTGAATTCATAATTTCATCTTCGGATGTTTTTCTTCTTTGCTTCCCAAAACCTCCTCATCCTCTCAGAATGCTCCTTCTTCCGTTCCTCTGTCCATTTTTTACCAGACTGACGCGATGTTCTTTCCCCAAACTTCACACTTGTGATTTTATGCCGGCACTCGGTGCGATCTTCGAGATTTTTTATGTTGATCTGCTGTAGATCCCTCTGGACTTCTTTCAGCCATTCTGTGCCACATTTACTCCTTGTTATAGTATTGAATAATTTCTTTGCTGTTCTGTAGTCTTCCATCCTGTAGATGTGTGTATAAAATTTGGCTCGGCGCTTTCTGATATCATCTGTTACTATGTTGATCTTTCTATAGAGTTCGTTTTGTGGTCTCTTCATCCAAATGCCATTTTTGTTTATTGGACCGTAAATCTTCCTGAGAATTTTTCTTTCCTGCTTTTCTATTTCCTTAATTTTTGAATGACCATCAATCACCATTGTTTCAGCTGCACAGATTGCTTCTGGAAAAATCACTGTTGTATAGTGCCTTAATTTTGCGTCTGTCGAAATGCACTTCTTGTTGTAATGCGTCCATGTTAGCTTGTAGGCCTTCTGGAGCTTGGTAATTCTTTGTTCATTGGCAATTCGGTTTAATCCTGAGGACTGTATGGTTTCACCGAGGTATTTAAAATGGCAGACTTGTGCAATTTTACCATATTTTGTTATTAAAGGGGATTTATTTTCTGGCTGCCTTTCCATATATTGGGTTTTTTCATAAGATATCTGTAGTCCGGTTTTTTGTGAAATTTCATGTAGTTTTTCCACTGCGTGAATCGCTTCTGTTCTGTTATTGGTGATAATTGCAATATCGTCAGCGAAAGCAAGGCACTTGACTTTAATTCGGTTCTCTTTCTTGATAGCAATTTGGATACCCTTTACGTGAGGTTCCCATTCCCTGATTATCTTTTCTAGAACAATATTGAAAAGGATTGGGGATAGTCTGTCCCCCTGTCGGACTCCAGATTTGATTTCGAAGGGTTCTGATACTTCGCCCATGAATTTCACTTTGGCCGTTGTTCCTGTAAGTGCCTGTTCTGCGATTTTTCGTGTCTTTCGGTCGATCCCAAATTCTTCCATGATTTTAAACAGGGTTCCACGGTCCACTGAATCTTATGCTTTCCTGAAGTCGATGAATGTAACTACTGTGTTTCTGCATTTCCTCATTTGTAATATTGTCTTTAAGCACAAGATCTGTTCCGCACATGAGCATCCTTTTCTGAATCCGGCCTAGTATTCACCAATTAGTGTATCTGCTTGGGATTCTATCCTGTTTAAAAGCGCTTTGGAAAGGATTTTGTAAGCGACTGGGAGCAGGGAAATTCCTCTGTAATTGTTCATGTCTGTCTTGTCGCCCTTTTTGTGTAGCGGGTGAATTAGAGCGCATTTCCAGTACTCTGGTATCTGCTCCGTTACCCATATGTCTGACATTATATGGTGTAATTTCTGCATAAGTATAGGATCGTTTAGTTTCCAGAACTCAGCAATGGTCTCATCTTCTCCTGGTGCTTTGTTATTTTTCAACTGCTTGACTATCTCCATAATTTCTTCAAGATCCGGGGCATGTGAGTCTGGGTGTGTGAATATGGAGAAGAGAAGACAAGTTTTTCTTGGGGTGGTTCGTAGTTGAGGAGGGAACTGAAATATTGGGCTAAGATTTTGCAGTTATTTTTCGTGTTGGTTTCTAAAGAGCCATCGGGTTTCTTGAAGCACAAGCTAGGCGCTTGGTATCCCTGTAAGTTTCCTCTGAAAGTCTTATAAAAATTTCTTGTATTATTTTTGATGAAATCCTGCTGGATTTCAGAGAGTCTGTTGTTGTCATATCCCCGTTTTTCTTTTCTAATTATTTTTGAGGTCTGTTTTTGAGTTTTAAGAAAGTTCTCCCAGTTTTCTTCAGTTTTGTGACTGCTAAATTTTTTCCGTGCAGTTATTCGGTTGTCGACTACTTCATCACAGGTTGCATTCCACCAGCGATGTTTCCTGTTGCGAGGGGGTTGTCCTAATTTGAGGGCTTCCTGAATTTTCTCTGTTAGTTTCTTCCAGTCTGTTGATTTTTCCTGATTAATTTGCATGATGATTTTTTCTTTGTTGAGTTGCAGAAATTCCGGATCTGGTTTGGTACTTTTGGGTGGCCTTTTTAGCATTCTGTTGGGTTGGAATTTTGTTTTTATTTGGAGAAGATGATGATCTGATTCAAAGACACCTTTTCGGATTCTGATGTTTTGAATTCTTTTATGTTTTCTTTGGAAATTGCGACATGGTCTATTTGGTATTCACCCTGTCTAAGACTGGGTGATCTCCATGTGGTTAATTTATGTGCAGGTTTTTGAAACTGGGTACTCATTATTTTAAGTACAAAGTTTCTGCAGAAGTCGATTAGTTTTTCACCATTCTTGTTGGTACGTTTGTGTTTGATGTGGGGTCCAGTGGTATCTCTGAATTTTTTTTTCCTTCCCTAATTGTGCGTTAAAATCGCCTACTAAGATTTTCACATGGTGCCTAGGTACTTTATTTGTTGTTTCTTCTAGTGTTTCCCAGAAATTGTCCACTGTTTCAGGGTAGATTTTATTGTGGTGATTTGTGGGGGCGTGCACATTGATCAGAGTGTATGCTTTATTAGCTGATTTTACTGATAACAGGGAGACTCTTTCATTGGGAGACGTGAAGTCAATAACTGAGTCGAGTACGGAAGTGTGTACGGCGAATCATGTTCCAATAAGTGGTAGTTTATCTCTTACTTTTATGGCAGGTTTGCCCTTGTAGATCCTGTAATTCTCTGTGTTAAAGTGTCCTTCATCTGTGAATCTTGTCTCTTGCAGTGCAGTGATTTTCAGGTTAAATTTTCCCATTGCGTTGGTAAGTTGCTTTAATTTGCCTGTTTTAGTGAGGGTGTTCACATTAATTGTACAAATAAAATTTTTACGTTTCGTTTTGAGAGTGTGAGGAGTTTTTGAGAAGCTCCGATTCTTCTCCGCATGGTGTCCCTGATCCCCCAGAATCCGATGATCAGGTGAATCCAGTCTATCGACTGGTGCCTGGGGTAGTGACTCTGTGGTCGTCTTTTCCATCATGCGTTCAAGTTGAATTTTAGTTTTTGTGGTGATCTCTGTTGAGACCACAGGTATACGACTCAATTTTTGAGTTCGAGAAGATTTTGGGCAGCCGCCTCAACTAGAGGAACAGACGCTGGCCACTGGCCGCCAGATGCTGAACAGACACCACTGGGTTTATTGGTTTTTAGTCCGCCCTGGGTATTTCATTTCCCCAGTACCACCTATATCTAGGAAGCTTTCCCCTATCCGCCACCCGGGGAGGCGCCCGATGGGGGTACCAACAACCCCACACGGGTATTATTTGTAATATTATAATTATTATCATTATTTAAATAATCTGCGGCCGGTCCCGGCGGAGGTTCGAGTCCTCCTCCCTCGGGCATGGGTGTGTGTGTTTGTCCTTAGGATAATTTAGGTTAAATAGTGTGTAAGCTTAGGAACTGATGACCTTAGCAGTTAAGTCCCATAAGATTTCACACACATTTTAAAATTAAATAATCGGTGATGCAAAAAGAACTGTGGTGTAGAATCCTGGTCCGAAGTAAGAGAGCACCTGAACGGCCTAATCTGATCAGATTAAATAAATAAATAAATGAAGAGGCACAGTACACATGGGCAACGGAACAATCTCAGCTAATGTCTAGAGAACGTTGAATGCCATCTGTTAACATGTACAATTGCCTCAACACATACGAGGGTTGGAACTTTAATAGTGGCGACTATTTATTTACAAAATAGATACGTGTTTCAAAGTTTTACTGACCTTCAGAGTAGTCACCAGCATTGTGTATAACCCGTTGTCAGCGATGTGGAAATCGTAGGATACTCTTAGCAGTGCCAGTTGTGTTGACAGTTCGCGCGGCGCTGTCTATTTCCCGACGAATTTGTAGCAGTTCTGAAGTGAATGCCGTGACGTGTTTCCTTCAGTTTAAAAACCGAGTTGACCTCACGAGGGCTAAAGTCAGGGGAGTGCAGTAGGTGGTATAGCACTTAGCAGCCCCATCAGTCAAACAAATCAGTAACAGCTTGCACTGTACGCGCTTGAGCATTTTCCTGCGAAATGATGGTCAGGTCCTGCAGAAAGTGTCGTCACTTCTGTCTCTAAGCTGGTCGTAGGTTGTGTTCCAGAAATGAACAGCATAGAGACAGAAGTGACGACATTTTCTGCAGGACCTAACCATCATTTTGCGGGACAATGCTCAAGCATGTACAGTGCAAGCTGTTACTGATTTGTTTGACTGATGGTGCTGCTAAGTGCTGTACCACCTACAGCACTCCCCTGACTTAAGCCCTCGTGAGTTCAGCTCGATTTCTAAACTGAAGGAAACACTTCACGGCATTCGCTTCAGAACTGTCAACACAACCGACACTGCTAAGAGTATCCTACGACTTGCACATCGCTGGCAACGGGATATACACAGTGCAGGTGACTACTTTGAAGATCAGTAAAACTTTGAAACACGTATCTATTTTGTACGAGCTGTAAATAAATAGTTTGCCACTATTAAAATTCTAACCCTCGTATCATACAGCGATTGTTGTCTGTTTCCATGTGTTGCTTTATTCCTACACGCTTTGGTAAAAGCGACTCAAGTCCTCCGGTCAGCGCTGTGATGACGAAACCCTCTTAGTCACAAGAAGCTGAAACTCATGGCCGCAGACAATAGTCACTGGTCTTTCCCGGAACCGAGTCGTCAGTTTCTGATAAGGAATGCGTTGTGCGGAAGATTTTACAGTCGACTGAACATCAACAGCGATCGCTCTCTGCTCTGCTGACAACTCACGACCTCAGGAATGTTGCAATCGTGAACTGGGGTGACGTCGCCTGGATCCTGAAGTGTCACTGTACTCCGTTCATCATAAGAATAAACCGGACGTAAGCATTACGCCATGTATTCTTCCGCGTCTGCTTGAATCTCATTGGATTTCGTATTACGTGGAGCGGAAGCCAAGCTGTGTCCAGTACTGTCAAGTAGGACCATAAGGATACGTTTCGTGCTGTGTTACACGTACATAGACTGAGCGATAATGCGGGACAACAGCTTTACCGGTGCATTTAACTTGGACAGCTCTGACCAACGAGGTGGTCCAACTATCGTGCAGTGATATGAGCAGTTGCAGTTCAGACTTAGAAAGAGACGAGCAGAGAAACAATATAGCTTCGAATATCATTTAATTCTTAAAGAGAATGAAACAACATTCGGCAAAACTCCAGCACTATCGCACGCTTTTTAGGTGACCAGACGGAGAGCATAAAATGCTTCACGGCATTCGCTTCAGAACTGATACAATTTCGTCGGGTAATAGACCACGCGGCTCGAACTGTCAACACAACTGACACTTCTAAGAGTATCCTACGACTTCCACATACTATTCTAATTACAACGAAAACTGATGGAAATTGCTAACAAAATAAACATAGGGTAATTTTTCTGAGTGAGCTATGCGTGATGCAAATGCATACTGCAGAGGTTTCTGTTGTGTCTAGACCATACAGCCTAGACACAATGCTGTAGCCGATAGGGCACGCAATGCTAACGCAGACGGGCGTGAAGTCTGGAACATGAGACTTATAAATGAATAAGACGAAAAGTACGTAGATGCTTGTTACTTAACTTTTAATTAGTCCTTGGAATACATCTCTCTTGAATAGTAGTAAGCTATAGGCACTGATACAAATGGCGCCTTGCTAGGTGGTCGCCAGTTAACTTAGCAGAGGGCTATTCTACTGTCTATCTCTCGGCAAATGAGAGCAAGGCTTAGCACGTCCAATCGCTAGCTATGTTGTCCGTACAACTCGGGACGAGGTCTCCTCAGTCTCTCGAGACCTGCCTTGTGGTGGCGCTAGGTTTGCGATCCCACAGTGGCGACACGCGGGTCCGACATGTACTACAGGACCGCGGCCGATTTAAGTTACCACCTAGTAAGTGTGGTGTCTAGCGGTGACACCACAGTTTCATCGTTTTTGTTGAATACTGAAACCACTGAAGACATTAATTACAGTCGGTCGCGTGGTAATCCCTTAGCTTCGTCCTTATCCGAATCCGAGAAATACATCTCAGTTCTGGAACTGTCGTCTACTACGCTGATGACGAGTCGATCAACAACAGAATCCACGAAGCCAACCGGGAACCGCATTTTCTCCCCTTCTTTTATGACGTGCCTTTCTACATACCGCCAGCGTTCGGCAGTGACATGTGAAAACGCTGCGTGTGTTAGTTCAAGTACGTTGCAAACGTAAAAATGCAGCATTTGTATGGTGTGCTCGATGCTGTGAAAATGATTGTTTTTCATGTTTCTACTACACTTATCATACTGGTTCGTGTGAGACTACATCTGTCGTATAAAATAATGGACTTAGTCTCCAAATAAAGAGTATTTGATTTACCATTTTTGTTCTTAAACATTAGATTGTTATGTATTCTTAATTTAAGCAACCTTTATTAACAATCTTTCATGAAATATCGATGATTAAGAATTTATATTTGAATTGAAAACAGGAATTTCGCGTACAATATATAATTATAAACAGGAAGACGTGCATTATTTATTAAAAATGATGATGAATTTCGAAATTACGAGATGTAGGTATTTCAAATTGAACAAAAAAAAGGACCAAGAGGAGACTTGACCATGAACTGCACTACGTAACAGTCTACGAAGCTATCAGTTCCGCTGTACATCCCACGTGTATTTGTATCTTAATTATATCAGACACAGTACCTCGGAAAACTTCGATTTCCTCTGTACGTTTATGAAAAGCATTAAGAACAACCTATTTCTTGCGACTTTTTAACCGTGTTCCATACGCGTGTTTCACTACGGAGCAGGAAGCAGCCTCAGCCATTTTCATACAGCATATTAACAGCGCGACAATCAGAGCATAACAGTACAGAAACTGTGTCTGTACAAGATTTTTGAAATAAAAATTACATAGTTAAAGCGTGATTAAGAAAAACGTTGATGGCTATTTATACATTAGAATACACTGAAGTTTCATTTGACGTAAATTAGTAATAAGATACCTAATACATAAGAAGGACCTACTTCCAAGAGCGTAACAACACAAGTGTACGTGTGTTACGGCTTCTAAATAATCATCGCGTTTGTGTTTGTTTACATCGGGTTTATTCTTATTACCAACAGAGTACAGCCTTAACGTTTCATATTTCACTTCAGAGGTGTTTTCGAGTTCTTCCCCTTTCCTCTAGGCCCCTATTCGCCGAAAAAGTAGTCACTTTACTCTTAGAATTAACGCTAGGTTGTGAGAGGAAACTTACGTTCCTGTACTCAATATGAAAATTTAGAAGTTGATTTGCTATATGTTGTGGTAAATGCAATCTTTAGATGTATACCTGTATGATAAAAAATTGATAAAACTCACTGTTTTGTTACATTACGCTATTGTAATGGCGGTATTAATTATACCATCAAAGTGTTAATATCCACGGTGAGTTTGTACAAATAAACTTCTTATAATGAAAGGAGGTTGTGTACGTGGAATAGACCTGGAGACACTGGAAGGTTTCAGATAGATTATATAATGGTTAAGACAGAGATTTAGTAACCAGGTTTTAAACTGTAAGACATTTCCGGGGGCATATATGGATTCTGACCACAATCTATTGGTTATAAACTGTAGATTAAAATTGAATAAACTGCAAAAAGGTGGGAATTTAAGGAGTTGGGACCTGGATAAACTGACAGAACCAGAGGTTGTAGAGAGTTTCAGACAAAGCATTAGGGATTTATTCACAAGAACGGGGGAAAGAAATACAGTAGAAGAAGAATGGATAGATTTGAGAGATGAAATAGTGAAGGCAGCGGAGAATCAAATAGGTAAAAAGATGAGGGCTAGTAGAAACCCTTGGGTAACAGAAGAGATATTGAACCTAATCGATGAAAGGAGAAAATATAAAAACGCAGTAAATGAAGCGGGCAAAAAAGAATACAAACGTCTCAAAAATGAGATTGACAGGAAGTGCAAAATGGCTAAGCAGGAATGGTTAGAGGACAAATGTAAGGATGTAGAGGCATATATCACTAGGGGTAAGATAGATACTGCCTACAGGAAAATTAGATAGACCTTTGGAGAAAAGAGGGCCACATGTACGAATATCAAGAGCTCAGATGCAAACCCAGTTCTAAGCAAAGAAGGGAAATTAGAAAGGTGGAAGGAGTGTATAGAGGGTCTATACAAGGGCAATGTACTTGAAGACAATATTATGGAAAGGGAAGAGGATGTAGATGAAGATGAAATGGGAGATACGATACTGCGTGAAGAGTTTGACAGAGCCCTGAAAGACCCAAGTCGAAAGAAGGACCTGGGAGTAGACAACATTCAATTAGAACTACTGATAACCTTGGGAGAGCCATCCCTAACAAAACTCGTGAGCAAGATGTATGAGACAGGCGAAATACCCTCAGACTTCAAGAAGAATATAATAATTTCAATCCTAAAGAAAGCAGGTGTTGACAGGTGTGAAAATTGCCGAACTATCCGTTTAATAAGTCACGGCTGCAAAATATTGACATGAATTCTGTACAGACGAATGGAAAAACTGGTAGAAGCCGACCGTGTGGAAGATCAATTTGGATTCCGTAGAAATGTTGGAACATGTGAGGAGGCAATATTGCCCCTACGACTTATCTTAGAAGGTAAGCTTAGGAAAGGCAGACCTACGTTTCTGGCATTTGTAGACTTAGAGAAACCTTTTGACAATATTGACTGGAATACTCTCTTTCAAAGTCAGTACGTTTTTAGAAAGTATCGCTCGTGTGAAACTCTGCTTGCCCTTTTCTCACATGATACCCTACGAACTATGGATGAAGAGCAACAAGCGGATTCCATATTCGTAGATATTCCTTGATATTCCGTAACGCATCTAACGTGGTGCCACATTGCCGACTGTTAACGAAGGTACACCCATACTGAAAAGGTTTGCGGGTATGTGAGTGGCTCGAAGACTTCTTAAGTAACAGGGCCCAGTAAGTTGTCCTCGACGGCAAGTGCTCGTCAGAGCCACGGGTGTCGTCAGGAGTGCCCCAGCGAAGTGTGACAGGACCGCTGTTATTTTCCTTATACGACGGCTATTCAGAAAGTAAGGTCCGATCGGTCGCGAAATGGAAATCACTGTGACATTCATTTGAAACAGTTAGCTAGACTCATTTGAAACTGTTAGTTAGACTTCCATCTACTTTTCTACATAGTCGCCGCTCTGACTTAGACATTGTCATAGCGTTGTATCAACTTTCCAATGCCCTTGTCATAGAAAGCAGCCGCCTGTGCTTTCCGCCAAACCTATACGCTGATCTACAGCTCGTTGTCTGTGCCAAAATGTTGTTTTCATAGCCAGCGGTTCATGTGAGCAGAGACGAAACTCAGTGGGAACTAATTACGGGCTGTATTGTTGGTAATCAAACACTTCCAACTGAAAACGTTGCAGGAGCATCTTCGTTGCTCCTGCAGAGCGCGGGCAAGAATTGTCATGAAGAAGAAATGCATGACAGTCATCTTATGTGGGCTGAATAGCTTCAGGCGAAATCCCTCACCAGACGCTCACACTTGGCAGGAGCCACTTTTTTCTAGGCATCTTTACGTGCTCACTCTGCGCTTAAAACCGATAAGAGCGACGTGACACTATAGTAGAGGCACTGCCCAACATATCTGTGCGAAGTTTCATCGGATTTTGACTGTCGTTTCCATTTCGCGATCGATCGGACCTTACTTTCCGAATAACCCTCGCACATAAGTAATTTGGCGGACAGGGTAGGCAGCCGTCTGCAGCTGTTTGCTGATGATGCTGTGGTGTATGGGAAGGTGACGTGTTGAGTGACTGTAGGAGCATACAAGATAACTTAAACAAAATTCTAGTTTATGTGGTGAATGGCAGCTAGCTCTAAATGTAGAAAAATGTAGGTTAAAGCTGGTGGGTAGGAAAAACAAACCCATAATGTTCGAATACAGCATTAGCAGTGTGCTGCTTTACACAGTCACATCGATTAAATATTTAGGCATAACGTTGCAAAACAATATAAAATGTGATGAGCACGTAAGGATTGTAGTATGGAAAACGAGTGGTCTCCTCGGCTTATTGTCAGAATTTTTCGAATGTGTCTTTCATCTGTTAAGAAGACCGCATATATGACACTAATGCGACCTACTGTTGAATACTGTTCGAATGTTTAGGATACGCACCACGTCGGAATGAAGGTCGACATCGAAGCAATTCAGAGACGGGCTGCTATACTTGGAACAAAGAGCAAGTATTGTGTAGGTCTTTCGGGAACTAAAATGGGAATCTCTGGAACGAAGGCGACGTTCTTTTCGAGGAGCACTATTGAGAAAATTTAGAGAATCACCATTTAAGACTGACAGCAAACGATTCTACTTCCGCCAACGTATACTTCGCATAAGGACCTCGAAGATAAGATAAGTTTTGGGTCCCGTACGGAGGCATATAGATAGTTGTTTTTCCCTGGCTCTATTTCGGATTGGTACAAGAAAGGAACTAGTAGTGGCACACCACGCACCATAAGATGTCTTGTGGAGTATGTATGTAGACGTAGATATTGGTTGTGTTGTCTTGGTTTTTGCGTCACCTGCATAATGTGCTATAAACTTCGAAAGGAAAAGTTATCTTACGGATAAATCGAGACATTGAAGGCACAATAAGTGGTTGGAAAAACACTAAAATGTAAATGTCGTGTGACTAGGGCCTCCCGTCGGATAGACCGTTCGCCGGGTGCAAGTCTTTGGATTTGACGCCACTTCGGCGACTTGCGTGATGATTAGAACAACACAACACCCAGTCGCTGAGCGGAGAAAATCTCCGACCTAGCCGGGAATCGAACCCGGTCCCTTAGGATTGACATTCTGTCGCGCTGAATACTTTTAAATCTCATTTGGTTCGCTTTCCTTTATTGCAGAGGGCAGCCAACCCTCTGACCGAACACGCTGAGCTACCGTGCCGGCACCATTCAGCTACCGGGGGCGGACGCTGGAACAACACTAATAAACGCTTATGATACATTTATTACACGGGCTACGAAGAGACTAGCTCGTTATGGAAACAGATGGTAACAGCAAAATGAAAAATCAAATAAATTAAGCGTGGGAATTATCTATTTCAGAGCGTTATGGGACTCAAGCGCAAACAATATTTTCTCAAAAGCAGGTGCCTAGCGAAGCTCAGAGTATTGTATTGATAGAAGGCCTGAGCACATGTTCTATCAGTGAGAAGAGAAATGTGCACAGAGAATATAAAGTTACAAACGTTGGCATTCAGCACGTGAACTTTATTGTGAGATGTGTAGAGATGCACAATGGGGCTGATTGCTACCACTAGCCGATGCAAATCCCTAGTCGTTCGATTCAATGCACTTTAAGAGGGTTCAAGTGTATGAATGCTGAACAACGACGAAATCTATCGAAAACAAAAGAATCGAAAAGGTTACATTATTTATCTGTCCCAACATAGGGAATCTCAGGCTTCCGCATATTAGACGATAGAGAGATAAAACCATCAAATTACAATAATGTATGTGTGTGACACAAGGGAGCGGCAGAAGGTCTAAGGAAAAGACTCCTTTCGAAACGTTTTTGGAAAACTGCAGGATTCAGAAGCAATTATTTGAAAGAATCATAACTAGGAGGACGAGCAGATTAGTGTATCATCAATGAGTAAGACTGCATAGAGATGACATCCACCTAAGCCTAGCAGTGCAACTTCTTGTGTGGTTATAAGTCAACCTCACAACGTATTCAATTGGTGAAGCAATTTTATCTAACCACCCAAGCATACTTGTCAGAGTTTAAATCACATTTCTGCATTCTGCTATTGTAATCGCAGTTTTAATATAGCATTAAAGCAACAATTTCGACTGTAAATATGGCTGAACAATACAGTTCGAAGATCCAATACAAGTACGAAACTGACGTGACGTCACCCACTTTTCACGATTTTACTCGTTCAGTATTACACACCTGAGACAGCCGACATGATAATCTTATAACTTGCGTAACTGGGAAAGTGCACAGGGTTCCGTCATGTAGTACGTGGTGTCCCACAAGATACGCGGGTGGAACAAATGATGTTTAACTCTTAGCCTTTCAGCCACCTGTTTAATCGACAGATTTCATTTTCTTTTTCACCCTGTGAAAAGGGATTTATGTTTTTGAACGTAGTGTCCTATCAGTGTGCTTGGCAGTAAGCTAATTGATGGTTAAGGACATAGGACTCCCCGCTCGTCTGTGTTTTCCTCTTATAAGTGTTTGAGCAAGGCATTGTAATTTCGTACGATCCAAAAGAAATATTCCAGCTTCAACTATCTGCACTGTTTGCCCACGACTTCTTGCTCTGGGGCTCCCAAGTTCAGGATCTGCAGAAGTCGGTCTACTTCGGGCTACGAGGACTTTGTGTCTGGCCACTAGAGACGGGTCGTTCGCGAACTAACGGTCCAAAGGAACGGTTCACCAAGATGAACGGTGCGACCGAGGAACGAATTCTGAGGAAGGGTCTTTAATAGTTCACTTTCGTCGCGGCTTTCTACTTATAGTTCCCGGGAACGGGAAACGGTCGGTCTCGTTCCCACAGCGGCACTTCGGCCGGTCTCGTTCCAGCCTCCGTTCCGTTCCCGTCTGTCTCGGTCTCGCTCGGCCGGACTCGCCCTTCTTCGAGTAGCCACTCGTCACAGTTCCACTGCTCATAGTTAGTTCAGTATCGAGTTGTTCGTTTCGTCCGCTGCGCACGCCCATTCTATATCTGTTTCAAAACCTTTTTTGGACTCTGAGCTTCTGGTTCTTTTCGTAGTCTATTGAGCGTCCACGACCAGTAGTTAAAATGTATTTTCTAATTACGTGGTGTGTAATACATCTTTTCAGGTAACAAAACGGCGTATCAGCTTACTTTACTATATCGATAGACTGCACAAGAAATACTTGTAAAAAATTTTGTTATTACACATGCAAAGGAAGTCGGCACGACACACACGAGTGGCCATTTTCCGTCTTTTTTTTGATTCAAGGTGAAAGGGCATATTCATTGTTATGGAAGGCAGTCCGACTTACAACCGAATGAAGCCCGCGCTCCGTAATCGAGTGTCTGGTGTCACATTTTGTAAAGAGAATATGATAGCTTCTGCAATATCATTTCAGTGGTACAGGTTGGCGCACGGAAAATCAGCCCCGATACTAGACTGCTCATTGTCGCCCACCAATTGTCATTTATTGTTCCGAAGTAGTTGTTTGCATTAGCTTACTTGTTATGACTTCACTGCCCAATTATTACATGTTTATCTATTCTGCTCGTAGCGGTCAACAAATCGTGCGTAACTGGCGAGCAGTCTGTACCCGGGGCCGGTTTTTCCTGCGCCATCTTATATCATTTCACTGCAATCAGCCACATGACGCTACAGTTGGCTAAACGAGAGGTGTCGCAGACACAAAAATTACAAGTGTGTGAGAATTCTGTTACTGAACAAAGACTCTGTACTCTGGGGGTAGGCAAGTGCCCCCTCTTGGCGCCTTCCATCTTCAGTCACCTATGCTACCAATTTTCAATTTTTCGTAAGAACCATATACCAAGCACAAATGAATGGTGAACGAGTGAAAATGAATGGTTGCCAAAAAAGAGCGGTCACCAGTGAACTAGTTCCCAAGGATGAACGAGTTAGCCCATCTCTACTGGCCACTTGCAACACTGGCTGTCTAAAGATAACAGTACTCCGTGGTTACAGTGCAACGTGACTGTCGAGCAGTGCTGCATCGAGACAGGAATCAAATGTGCAGTGACAGCACTGCGTGGGGAAACGAAGGCTGCTCCCTCGGAGAAACCCTCCCCTCGAGTGACAATGTGTTGCGCGGCGGGTGGAAGGGGCTCACTTCCTCTACTCTCCGCAGTGAACTCTGTCCGGCCGTCGCGAACAAACAGTACTGCTGCAATCGCTGTTCATTGTAACGTTCCAAATCTAATAATGTTCATTGTAACGTTCCAAATCTAATAATGTTCATTGTAACGTTCCAAATCTAATAATAACACCGATGATTAAAACTCAGCTAGTGTTTTCAGCGACTGCGGAACAGGTGGGGAAATGTCACCACTACTCGAAGAACATACGCTTCAGTAATTCCCCCGAGTGTCGAACAAAGTGTGCTTCATGCAAAACCCCGAACAACGATAGAGCCAGGACAACTTTTGTGGTTGTGTCACTTTCCAGTGAATGACGAAGCTGATGATCAGACGCTGCGATGTGCTCGATAGTGTCAACGCAGCCCATTTGTTAACACTGAAGTACACTGACCACGTTGGAAACTACCACCTATTGTTTCTGACTGTTTTGAAATATATTTCTTGGAATCAAAAACACATAAAAACTCTGGTGGTATTGTGCCATGTGTTACGAACAAAACGATGGTGGCTCTGCGGAGACCCTCGGCGCATTCCACACGACCAATGTCCTGGACAGTATTTCTTAATTTTTGCGATAAATGGAGCCCTTTTAATGTCGACTTTTATAGCGCGACCCCTGGTTTGTTGTTTGTGTGTGTGTGTGTGTGTGTGTGTGTGTGTGTGTGTTTGGGGTTTACGGGCGCTCAATGGCGAGGTTATCAGCGCCCTTGCACATATTAAAAGAAACGAATGTGGAAAAAAGGGTTAAAATGAGTCCATACACGTTAAGACAACCGGAAAAAATAAGAGATGCTGTACAGGAGACTAAAACACAGGTAAAAAAACAAAGGAGCTAAAAGGAAGGCGCAGGAAAATGTCGTTGGCTGACCACTTACGTAAAACATGGGAGAGCCAGTCACACTGTAAACATATTAAAACTATCTTCCTAAAATCTTGGTAAAAACGTTGGACAGTTCACAAAACTTTAAAACTCGAGCAACATACGTTTGATCATCACCTAAAATAGACCGCAGATACGTCGGCAAATCCGTCGCGACCCTCTGGTAGGAAAATAAAATGCAGTATAATAAAGTGTGGGGCACAGAGAACTGTACGCCACAAGCACCACACATTGCAAGGTCCTCTCGCAAGAGCAAGAAGCCATGTGTCATTGGGCTGTGGCCTATGCGAAGACGAGTGGGGAGGACCTCGTCCCGTCGACGCGGGTGGAAGGAGGTACGCCGCGGCCGAGTTGTGGGCTTTACAACAAGGAGCTTACTGTCGGTCACTTCCAGCCACTCATCCTCCCACTAGTACAGTAGGGTTAAACCTAAAAATTAGACAAATGGTTCAAATGGCTCTGAGCTCTATGGGATTTAACATCTGAGGTCAACAGTTCCCTAGAACTTAGAACTACTTAAACCTAACGAACCTAAGGACTTCACCTACATCCATGCCGGAGGAAGGATTCGAATCTGCGACCGTAGCAGTCGCGCGGTTCCTGGCTGAAGCGCCTAGAACCGCTCGCCCACAAAGGCCGGCTAAAAATTAGACAAATCGGAAATAATTGTTACAAAAGGTTTTATTGTTTTAATAGCTTCATTTGTGGCCCAATACGACTATCCTAGGTTTTCCCCCTCAGCGGAGTTGTTGAAAAGTGGGGTAGGGAGGGGAACAAAAATGTACCCGGAAAAGGGGTATTTTTTCGGTTTTGTGATTATATCTCGTAAATGACTCGCAATATCGAAAATATAGTGGAATTAAAAACTGTAGGGAATGAAATTCTGCATTGAATGAGACCATCCACATAGTTTTTGGACCACCCGTTTCCATACTAGTGCCGGCCGAAGTGGCCGAGCGGTTCTAGGCGCTTCAGTCTGGAACCGCGCGACCGCTACGGTCGCAGGTTCGAATTTTGCCTCGGGCATGAATGTGTGTGATGTCCTTAGGTTAGTTAGGTTTAAGTTGTTCTAAGTTCTAGGGGACTGATGACCTCAGAAGTTAAGTCCCATAGTGCTCAGAGCCATTTGAACCATCCATACTTGTGCTCTTCAAAACTGGACCAATTTTGCATGTTCATGAAAAATTTTCGTTTTAACCTCTGTTTTCTGGTAATTTCGTTGAAACTAACACATCTATGAATAAAGTGGTTCATACAAACGACATAGAGAAATAAATTCTGCGTTTGATGAGACCAAAAGTGAAACAGACCACCCGTTTTGTACGGCTAAGTTTGTACTTTCATTGCTATACATGTAAGGTACTTCACATTTACAAATCTAGGTCTCTAGATCAGTTTTATGCAGAGAACTCGAAAATAACATTATCATGAGTACAGATTGAAAAAAAAAATTAAAAAACTGTTCAAAGTCAGGGGTAAATTCCGTGACACGAAATTAGGTCAACTTTGGCAATCCCTTATTAAACGGCAAAGTCTTTTTGCACCTTGTTATTCTGCCTGTGTGTATATGTTCTCCCTGGCAAGCCAGTGTAATAACGAAAAAAAAACTGTATCTTTTGTGCTTCCTGAGATAATGGACCAGAAATTTGCCTCCAAAAAATCAGAACCCTACATTTGACCAAATTTGGAGGCAAATATATTTATACAGGGTGTTACAAAAAGGTACGGCCAAACTTTCAGGAAACATTCCTCACACACAAAGAAAGAAAATATGTTATGTGGACATGTGTCCGGAAACGCTTACTTTCCATGTTAGAGCTAATTTTATTACTTCTCTTCAGATCACATTAATCATGGAATGGAAACACACAGCAGCAGAACGTACCACCGTGACTTCAAACATTTTGTTACAGGAAATGTTCAAAATGTCCTCTGTTAGCGAGGATACATGCATCCACCCTCCGTCGCATGGAATCCCTGATGCGCTGATGCAGCCATGGAGAATGGCGTATCACAGCCGTCCACAATACGAGCACGAAGAGTCTCTACATTTGGTACCGGGGTTGCGTAGACAAGAGCTTTCAAATGCCACCATAAATGAAAGTCAAGAGGGTTGAGGTCAGGAGAGCGTGGAGGCCATGGAATTGGTCCGCCTCTACCAAGCCATCCGTCACCGAATCTGTTGTTGAGAAGCGTACAAACACTTCGACTGAAATGTGCAGGAGCTCCATCGTGCATGAACCACATGTTGTGTCGTACTTGAAAAGGCACATGTTCTAGCAGCACAGGTAGAGTATCCCGTATGAAATCATGTCGGTGAATCGAGGAAGTACAGTACATACTGACGAAACTAAAATGAACTCTGACATGGAAATTAAGCGTTTCCGGACACATGTCCACATAACATCTTTTCTTTATTTGTGTGTGAGGAATGTTTCCTGAAAGTTTGGCCGTACCTTTTTGTAACACCCTGTATAGGTCACCTCTGATTTTGATTTAAAATGCACCATTTGGAAGAGCAGTTTTCGCTTGCTTTACTAGAATACTGTGCACAGTGTGAGTGTGCAGTTACCAGGCGGCAGCGTCCTGCGTCAGCCCGCTAGGCGACACAGTTTATTGCTCTCTAGGGGCGCCTGGCGCCACCCGCGGGCAAAAGGACAGGTATGGCCCAGGTAAAAGCTGCTTCTGGCCGGGTCTCGCCAGTTCCCACCTTTCTTCCGGGGTGGACGCACGCCAAACGACGCAGTTATTTACCCACAGAGAACGACACGCCACGCGGCGATAAGTGCCGGTGTTTCGCGCGACGGCAACGTGCGACGTGCAGCGTGCCGCGACCCCAACGTGCCTCCGCGCCTCACACCCGCGTTTCCCTCGGGCCGCCTCCGACGCATTTACGCATAACGCAACACCTCGCAGCCTTTGTGCCATCGTCACTGCTACCGTAAGTAAGAGAACCATGTTTTTGCATATCAATACATATATTGCATATGACGAGTTGCGTCATCTTTCAAGTTCTATAACCATTCAACCCATAGAGGACCAAGGATAAACAAACAGCATTATAGTAGAGAATAAGTTGCTCTTTCTAATGATGCAGTTTAAATTAAAATCTGAGTCAACCTCTATAAAGATATTTGCCTGCAAATTTGGTCAAATATAGTGTTCTGATTTTGTGGAGGCAACTTTCTGGTCCATTATTTCAGGAAGTACAAAAGATACAGATTTTTTTTTTAATATTACACTGGCTTGCCCAGCAGAACATATACACAAAATCAGAATAACAATGTGTAAAAAGGCTTTGTCGTTCAATAGGAATTCCCGAAATTGACCTGACATTTCTTGTCACGGATTTTACACCTGCCTTTACAAAAATTAAAAAAAAACTACTCAAGCTTTACTCATGAAAATATTACTTTTGAATTATCTGCGCAAAATTGATCGTATTTCTCCACGCCATAAGTGGATGTGACACAACTTCAGCACTCTTCGGTCAGGGCAAGAAGAAGGTGGTCAATCTACTGGTCAAAAATAAATGTCTTCTGGAAGATATCAAACCTTTCTTAGAGCATGACCCTCAAGCTGAAGCAATTGTCGTTGCTGGCCTCCGATTTTTAACAAGCCTCTATGGAGGTAGGGCAGGAGACACTTTAGACAAATTGCGATTCGACCTGTTTTCCAAAGCGATTGTGAAATCCAGAATCACCTTAGTATCCCTACCACCAACGTCGGAGGCAGCTCGCCAGCGTTGCTCAAAAATGGTTCAAATGGCTCTGAGCACTATGGGACTCAACTGCTGTGGTTATCAGTCCCCTAGAACTTAGAACTACTTAAACCTAACTAACCTAAGGACATCACACACATCCATGCCCGAGGCAGGATTCGAACCTGCGACCGTAGCAGTAGCACGGTTCCTGACTGCGCGCCTAGAACCGCGAGACCACCGCGGCCGGCCAGCGTTGCTTGAGGACCTACTTACAAGTACAAGTGGATAGGACACCAGATGGATCCGCTTCTCTGGGGATGTCAGGCTTCAGAGTTTGGTCTTGGCCCCGTTCTTACCTCGAAAGAACCAGCTCCACAGTCTCTTCTCTTAACAATTTCCTGCACATGCAACAAGGGCTGTGCAGGTAGTTGTGGGTGTCGGAAGGCTGGTATTAAGTGCTCATTAATTTGTGTCAACTGCAAGGGGATCTCATGCACTAACTCCGTCCAACCAGATGAAACTGACGAACCATATGAGGTGACGAAAATTACTGACTTTGACGAGCCGAGTGGCGGGGCGTCGGACTCGGAAATTACAGACTTTGAGGAGAGGAGTGGTGCAATGACAGTCAAACGTCGACGTATGTGAAATTTGTGTACATACCTACTTTTACCCTTTTCATCTCATACATTTATGTAAAATTATGTAATTACGAAATATAATAACCACTACTTAATTTCAAGGAATGTCTCTCTCTTCAGCCTTCTTCATATCAGTTGAAGGGGTATCACTATATTACATCGAGGTTTAAGAACGGAAACCACGTATCTGACAAAAGACAAATTTTACAGGGAGCTAAAAATATAACTTTTTAATAAAAATTTTGATTGCTTTGATTTTTGTATTTAGAACATAATCATTTATTACTCTCAGGTTGTGCATTGTCTTTTTTGCATCATTTTGTTATAACATACATTTTTTTCACTTACAAGTTTCTTTGAGCCAGGACTTTTTCTGAGATCTGTCAAATACGAGGTCTCAGTTCTCAATCCTCGATATATGAAAAACTTTTTTAATATTTATTTTCAAATTTTACGAAATTTTAATATTTTATTCTATTATTATATTAAATAAGTACAAGACAATGGGTTGCTATAGTTCTGTATTTAAAAGAGTGTACATTAGAATTACTGAAGAACTACATTTGAAATTGTCTTCATTGATAATGAGAAATGGTCCAACTTTAATGAGGAGCTGTACACAAATGGGTGGTCCAATAAATTTACCTCTGATTTCATCGAATGCAGAATTTATCTCTCGATATCTTTTTTATGAACGACATTATTGATAGGTGGGTTAGTTTAAAAGATGTTACCAAAAAACAGAGGTTAAAACGAAAATTTTTCATGAACATGTAAAATTGGTCCAATTTTGAAGAGCACTAGAATGGAAACGGGTGGTCCAAAAAATATGCGGATGGTCTCATTCAATGCAGAATTTCATGCTCTACAATTTTTAATTCCACTATGTTTTCGATATTGTGATTCATCTTCGAGATATAATCACAAAACCGAAGAAATACCCCTTTTTCGGGTACATTTTTGCCCACCACCACCACCACTTTTCCATAACTCCGCCGAGGGGGAAAACCTAGGATAGTCATACCGGGACACAAACAAAGCCATTGAAACTTTAAAACCTTTTGTAGCAAGTACTTCCGATTTGAATACTAATTGTACTGGACTACACCGGCGCCAGACTCTGGAGCTCGACAGCGAGGTCATAGCACGCAGGGGGATGGCACACTGAAGTACCTGACGATCAAGGCACGCCTCCTTGGCTGCTAGGTCCGCCCTGTCGTTTCCCACTATTCCCACGGGCCCCGGTACCCAGCAGCTCCCTGCTTTGTTCCTATAGTATGTTTATAAAGCAATTTTCTGTAAATGAATTACTTGCAACAAAAATTACTTCAAAACGTTCTTAAAATAAATTCGGTTGAGACGTAATCCAATAGGACTCCTAATTTTTTTTAAATGAGATTTGTGGTACTGGTTATTATTTCTGTAGATATACACAACGTTAATATTTATGGATAAAAGTTGTATTCTCGTGTCAATTTGGGCATGAAATTTGTTGCAATGAGTATTTTATGTCGCCACATCCACTCAGCACGCACTTCTGGACTTTTATGCAGTTGCAAATAGTAAAAAGTACCAACACTGCGTTCTGCGACAATTCACTATATTCGTCTTTTAAACAACAGCAAATTCCGCCAATGCCAATAATTTAAGTTTTTCTTCTAACGATGGTTCAAATGGCTCTGAGCACTATGGGACTTAACTTCTGAGGTCGTCAGTCCCCTAGAACTTAGAACTACTTAAACCTAACCAACCTAAGGACATCACACACATCCATGCCCGAGGCAGGATTCGAACCTGCGACCGTAGCGGTCGCGCGGTTCCAGGCTGTAGAGCCTAGAACCGCTCGGCCACCCCGGCCGGCTTGAGATTAGTTCAATAAAAATTTCGTAATCTTCTGCTGACATGGTCGACGATTGTGCATTGATAACGAATGGGTTTTTAATCGACAAATCTTTTTGATGTTTAATTTGCTCTTCATTTGGAAAAAAACTGAGTAAAAGCTTCTTTCATGCCTTCAGGTGCTGTAAAACGTCTTCAATTTTTCCTATTTCAATTCCTTGGTCTTCTGAAAGTCGTTTTATGTTGTAAAGCAAGGAGACTCACTGGAATGTGTACAAATCGGCATAAGGTATACCTTTTTCTAGAAAGCAAAAATTGAGATCGAAATTCATTGGACGGTAAAATTATGTTCTTTGATCCTTATGAAAAATGACGTTAAATAGGGAGTTCGAAGCGGCCAATTTCTGTCAAACAGCTGACCTTTAAATTCGAACGGTGTTCTAAAAAGATACCACATGCCAAGTCCCTAAGCTCAAAAATACGGGTTAGTACCTTTGCTCGAGATAACCTCAGTACATAAAACAATAGCTGTATGTACACTTCCCATGTCATTCCATAGTGCTTGGAATAAACGATTACTTAGTGATCGAGATTTTACGATCTTAATGATTTTGTTGACTTCAGCAAGAGTATTCATACACCTGGGAGAGCTTTCCTTCTTTTTCTTCGGCAGGTGCGTGTCTGTCGATCATGCAGCGAGTTATAGACACTTGTGAGAAACTGGAATGTGGCGACACTTGTGAGAAATCCGGGATGCCAAGGGACGCCACAGGGTGTGTCGCAAATGCTGCGCCACTACCTGCTCGGTGGCCTGCTGCCGCTCAGTGTGGCTGAGCGCTCGGCTTGTTCCGGCCCGGGCAGCTGCCGAGGGACACTCACACTCCTCCACTACAGCCAGGTTACATTATTTCAGAATTTGTTTGGGCAAGGAAGAGTAGCCTTAGTCAAATTAGATATCGGAGCTGATTTTGCCCCCACAGTATCATGTCAACCATTAGTTGCAGGACAGTTATGCAGAAGACCTTTTTCATTGGAATTTTTGTTCTGATTAATCTTACATAGGGCATAATTTTCGCTCAACCCCATACTTAACGATGTATTTTACAGAAACTATAGAAACCGAAAATGTTTTCCATCTTTCAACCCCTCACCCCAAATTTGATATGATAGGAGTGGCAACCTTTTACCATATATTAAGAGGAGCCAACTAAAGAATTTGGTTCTCGGTAGATACTTTTTCTTTAATTATTTCGAAATAAACCACAATTTTTCCGTACCACGCAGGGAAGTGTACTGAGGTCTAATGTGAGTCCTGCTAGCAATTAGCGTTAAGGAATGCAATTTATGTATTGAAACAAGATGTATTCATCGTCCACTCAAACAGGCATTGTTTCTAAAATTCTCTACACAAAAATGCTGATTATGATTGTTAGAAAAGCTACGACTTTTCAGACTTTATAAGTGAATCTTTTACAATTTGCAAGAGACATTGAGCCGACTTCGTGTCGTTTCCAGGGAACACCACGAGGAGGTAGTTTCTCTTCGTCCTGCATTATATTTATTTACAATATTTACTGGATGATTATTTATTTACAATTCTTACAATAGGGCTATCGGCGTGAACTGAACCCCTTTTCAATATTTACAAGTGTTTCTGTAACTTCAGCCAATTCCTTTTCATTGTAATTTCTGTGCATAAGCCACGCAAGTAAGAAATGATTTTATATTGCCGTCAACTTGGAGTTTTGTAAGGTCTTAGAAACTATCTCATCTGTCTTAATTGCGGATCTCTTTCTTCTTTCCCCACCTAGATTTAAAACTAGTCGGTGCCCATGATATTCTGCGTCATCTCTGAGAATTTTTACTAAGGAGTAAAAAATTTGGATGAACCTTCGAAATTAATGTATTTATCCTCCGATTCCATTCTTATGAAACGTTGTTGGTGCGGTGACGCCTTCCTGCGCAGTTCCATATATCTCTTGGCATGTCTTCATTATCCAGCCATTGTTCAACAAAATAGTCGTAAAAATCCTGCAGTTTTTTATTATCTCGCGTGCTCTCCTGAATGCATAGCCACCCATCATCTAACATGCCGAGGGGAATGTGAGCCAAAGCGGAACACCATCTTATGCGAAAACGAATTTCTTCGTTTTCCTTGTAGGCAGTAACAAGGCCGCAATTCTGCACTTGCCTCCACAACCACTGATTGAAATGGCAGTTGCAGGAAACAAATGTGTTACTGATGCGATGATTGCAGCTTCAAAATCCATCATGATAGCTGTAGGAATCCATCCAGGTACATTGCTCTCAACAGCTGTGAAAAGCGATCGAACGTTTCTCGCTTTTTATTGGGTAGCACGGCGTACACTGTTGGAACTGAGTTTGTTTCCTCCTCAGAACTAGAAATATCGGCATGAATATAAATAACTTTCCAAACTGCTTGCTGGAGCTTTTGAACGTTCCATCGACAAAGAACGAATTGCAGTCTGTTAAACAGGATTCTCCCCTTTCGCTGGCGAAAGCCAATATCCTATCATTTGGTCCTCTGTCGTCATCTGCAAGTAAAAATTTGCTCCCATCAAAGCAAATGATGCTCTTGCAGAAATATTCCTGCGGAATCGGTCGGATCTTGTGTAGATCCCATGCGTTTTGCCTGATGCGTTGCAGCGATCGTTTTGCACTCCTGTGTGATGTGGCGATGCAGTACTGAACTGCGGTGTGCTACCTGTTTGGTGTCCCTGTAGACCGCCCGCTACCTGTTCGGCCGGGTCTCCTCACAAATGTCGCTCCTCACAAGTGTCGCAACCCCCATGCAGCAGCTAATAGAACAGTTTTTTGCGGTATTTTTAATAAGCTGTACAGCCCCATTAATTATGCATTTGCCCTATCTGTACATATAGCAGACCAGTTGTCCCACGGTATTTTATTTTCTTCAAGAAAATAATTCAGAAGACGAAATACCGGGTGTCCATAATTAAAGTTCCGGTTCCAAAACGCTGTAGAAAGAGAACCACTGTTCAGAATGACGTCAAATGTAAACAGCATATTATTGACGTAGGGGGAAATATTGCGAAACAAAAAGAAAATCAACGCAAATTTTATCAATAGAGGACGCTTCAGCGTCAGAATACACACACCAAAAGGCGCGCGGCACTCGGCTGTTCCTCAGTTTGCGTTCGAGACGTCCAACATACCTGTGTCCATGAAGTATCGCGCGCCGCTAGTAAAGCTCTTTTCCAAGAACCGTGACTGTGCGCCAATAGGCGTGCAGAAGTTCCGGACACTCAAGTGTATGAAAAAAGGCTTTGGACCGATGTCTGCTACGGGGCTGGAGAAAACGATTACAAAATACGAAATGACAGGTTCTTTTGAAGTGCAATCTGACAGAGGACGGGAAAGCATCTGGTCCGACTTCTGTCGAAAATGTAGCAACAACTTCATAGAAGAGGTGTACAAACATGCAGTGCTCGAGGAACTGCACGAACGTTGGACATGCCTACGAGCAAGGTGCGTAAAATCCTACGAACCATCCAGAAGCGTTATCCATACAAAATCACCCTCTTCAGGAGCTGAATTCAGCAAGACAAACTTTCGCTCTGGAATTTCTTGCTCGCATGGAGGTGGAAAATGAATGGCCGTGGAACACCCTGTGGGCAGACGAAGCCCGTTTCCATCTTCAAGGACATGTCAATATGCAGAATTGCAGAATACGGGCAATGGAAAATCCGCACGCTCATCAACTGGTACCACTTCATTCTGGAAAGGTGAATGTGTGCTGCGGGTTGACGGCATGTTTATCGTAAGGCCGTATTTTTCAAGATGAATCCTGCGGGTCTTGCTACCTGTACCATCACTGGTAAACGCTTTGAGCGCCTTATGAGGACCAACGTCATTCCGACTCTTCAACAGTGTGGATGTGTAGGTAGGAACACTTTTTATGTACGATGGCGCTCCTCCACACACTCCATAGTAACGGTGGACAGCGTATTGAAATGTCTTACACTAATCACACGGCAATTAAAAATTGATATCATTTTGCTTTTTATGCGGTTTTTGGCCTCAGGACAATTAAAAAACAATAATTCTCGTCCGATGTGGTACGACAGTGCCATAATGAATGGGCCTACCCAACTGAAAGTGCCACAGCTTTTGACTTCCGAACTTGTGCAGTCACGCACACTGAACAGTATGGATCCCGTAATGTGCAGTTCAAACCATAACTGTCTTATTGCGATTCATCTGTCGTTCGGAGATGACCCACGTACGATATGACCCCTGTAGCGCCACCTACTGGTCAAATTTTCGTTAATTTTTTTTTGTTATTGTTGTTTCACCATCCGTCAATAACATGCTGCTCAAATTTGACGTCATTCTGTGCAGTGGTTTCCTTTCTACAGCGTTTTCAAATTGTAATTTAAATTACGGACACCCTGTACACTCTAAGATAAAAAAACAACGCATCACGAAAGAATGGCCCGGGTGGGTCGGCAATCGATTGATGTGATGTACATGCACAGACAAACAACTCATTACATTCTCAGAAAACGTGGATGATTTATTAAAGAATGAATGAATGAGCGTATGGCATTGGTGGCCGGGAGACCCCTCGCGGAGCGGTTCGGCCACCGCTTCACAAGATCTTTAACGCCACTACGGCGACTTGCGAGTGAATGAGGATGAAATGATGGTAAAAAACACACAACACCCACTCATCTCGAAGCGGAGAAAATCCCCAACCCCGCTGGGAATCGAACCCGGGACCCCGTGCATACGAAGCGAGAACTCTACCGCAAGACCACGAGCCACTGACATTTATAAAAGAGAAAGAACTTCACAGATTGAGCAAGTCTGGCTCATATGGAAACAGTTATTCGGTTTGTCATTGATTGATAGAGTTGTTGGCTGTCCCCCTGAGGGATATCGTGTCAAATTCTGACTACTGGCGCGTTAGATCGTCACGTTGGAGACACTGCCCGTAATGCTCCAAAAGTTCTCAATTGGGGAGAGATTCAGCGACTCTGTTCGCCAAGGTAGGGTATAGCAAGCACGAACATAGTCGGTAGAAACTCTCGCTGTGTGTCGGGATTATCTTCTCGCAGCTTCGTATCTCCCTCTCATCTTCATCTACGTCCAATTCCCTAATATAGCCTTCGTTTCCCTTGAATAGACCCTCTACATACTCCTTCCACTTTTCAGCTTTCCCTTCTTTGCGTAGGGCTGCTTTTCCATCTGAGTTCTTGACATTCTCTTTTCCCCAAAGGACTCTTTAATTTTCCTGTAGCCGGTATCTATCTTTCCTAGCCATTCCTGCTTAGCCATTTTGCACTTCCTGTCGATCTCCTCTTTTAAATAATTTTTGAGAACATTTCTCTTGGAGAACGGCGTTTTGCATTACTTTACATAAACAGTCACAACCGCAATAAACATTTTTTTTTGAGGGTACCGGTTTAGGTCTGTTTTGGACAATCTTCAGACCTCATACCATGACGGTAGGCGATGGCCGTGGACAGAGAAGGCGCTACGACTCCAAGAACGCTAATCGCTTTTTTAAACGTTTGTATTCTCTTTCGCCTGTTTCATTTGCTGCATTTTTCACTTTTCTCTTTTCATCAATTGAATTCAGTATCTCTTGTTACCAAAGGAGTTATACTTGTCCTTCTCTTTTTACCTATTTGATACTCTGCTGCCTTCACCATTTCATCTCGTAAAGCTACCCATTCGTCTTCTACTGCATTCCTTTCCCCTTTTCTAGTCAGCTGTTGCCTAATGCTCCTTCTGAAGCTCTCAACAACCTCTGGTTCTTTCAAATTATCCGGGCCCCATCTCCTTAATATCCTATCATTTTCCAATTTCTTCAGTTTTAATCTACAGTTCATAACCAATAAATTATGGTCATGATCCAAAACTAATCCTGGGAATATTTTACAATTTAAAATCTGGTTCCTAAATTTTTGTCTAACCATTATACAGTATAATCAGTCTGAAACCTCCCATTGTCTACAGGTCTATTCCACGTATACAACCATCTTTTATGGTTCTTAAACCAAGTGTTAGCGATGATTAAAATATGCTCTATGCAAAATTCTACCTGGCAGCTTCCTCTTTCATTTCTTTCCCCCCAGTCCATATTCACCTACTATTTTCCTTTCTCTTATAAATTATTAAATTTTCTTCTGCTTTAACTATCTGAATAATTTCTTTTACCTCATCACACATTTCTTCAATCTCTTCATCGTCTGCGCAGCTTGTTGGCATGTAAACTTGTACTACTGTGGTAGGCGTGGGCTTCGTGTCCGTTTTTGGCTACAATAATGCGATCACTATGCCTTTCGTAGTACCTTATCCGCGTTCCTATTTTTTATTCATTATTTAACCTATTCCTGCATTACCCCCATTTGATTTTGTATTTATAACCCTGTATTCACGTGACCAAAAGTTCTGTCCCTCGTGCCACCGAACTTCACTCATTCCCACTAATCTAACTTTAACCTATCAATTTCCTTTTTTAAGTTTTCTAACCTACCTGCCCGATTAAGGGATCTGACATTCCAAGCTCCGTTCCGTAGAATGCCAGTTTTCTTTCTACTCATAACAACGTCCTCCTGAGTAGTTCCCGCCCGGAGACCCGAATGGGGGACTATTTTACCCCCGGAATATTTTACCCAAGAGGACGCCATCATCATTTAACCATACAGTAGAGTTGCATGTCCTCGAGAGAAAGTACGGCTGTAGTTCTGCCTTGCTTTAAGCTGTTCTCAGCACCAACACAGCAAAGTAGTTTTGGTTGCTATCAGAAGGCCATATGAGTCTAACATATAGACTGTTGCCCCTACAACTACTGAAAAGATGACTACCTCTCTTCAGAGACCAACTCTTGTCTGGCCTCTCAACAGATACCCCTCTGCAGTGGTTGCACCTACGATACGGCACGCAAGCCACCCCACCGGCAGCAAGGTCCTTGGTTCATATGGGGTAAAGATAAGACACTGTAACTGGCGAGGTCGTGCCTTGTTTTGTAAATTTTCTTTCTCTAGCGGGTTAGATTGCGCTAATTTCAGATTTTATAAAATTTTCTTTCCTCTTTTGGAGGGCACATTCCATTGTCACTTTTTTGGAGTGCCCCGGAAGTGATACGAACAGAAGTATGATAAGTTTAATGGTATATTTTTTTCTTTTTAAAATTGGAAAATAACTGTTAACACTTTAATAAATTTAAAATGGATAAACGCACTAGGCACGAAAACGGAACAGTTGGTGGACCTCGGATCGAGGGAGACTCTGCACGGAGGAGAAGACATCGAATTGGAACATGATCAGGTGATGATTTGTCGTAGTATTCCAAATTCTGAATTAAGTAATTATGATAATAGTAGCGTTCAGGTGGCCTCTAGTTTGATCGAGATGAATTCCAAAGTGGTGAAAGAGACTGACGCGGAGACACCAGGAACGCTGGAAAATGCAGCAATTGCCTGCCTGGCCACTGACCCCTTTCAGGTTTTGCTCATCCGTACTGAAAGCTTCGAAAAGAAGTCGTTGACATTGTGTTAGACGAACATAATTAGCCAAGGTTACTGTCAGCAAATAAGCAATAGTAATAATAAAATACTGATCTTATCTGTTCAGAATTTTAGGGTGTCTGGAGCCTTGGGGGCTCAACCTCAGACTATAAAATGGCAGGCACTGTTACGTCTGGACTTACAGGGGGAAAGACTAAAATGCACTTTCTGTGCCTACCTCGATTATCGGTACTATGTATGAGGGGCTGGGATTTTTTTCGTGAGAGGAAAGCAGTAATAGATCTCTCGGCGGGATATTGCCTCCAAGAGGACTCAGGGAAATCTATAAGGCTGAACCTATTAAAGTCCCCTCAATTAAATGACAAACACTGTCAGCACGTTGTTTTAAAGTCCGTACGGCATATTAATTCCGAGAATTGCCCATTAGAAGCCTTAGGACAGACAAAGCCGGATTTAATACCATTCAATAGAAGGTATCAGAAACGGAAATTTTAACAGACCAACAGAGACATGAATTATCTCGGATGCTGTGTCAGTTCGTACAAGTTTTTGAAGAAAAACCCAGAATTATGAAAGGGTACGTGTATAAAACGGATGTACATCGTCATGAAACATTTTGCTGTGCCTCCTACTCAATCCCCTGGACAAAAAAGGAAGCGGTTGCCAAAGAAATTCGTAAGATGACTGGCAGATAATCGAACCATCCAATTCACCTTATAATAGCCCTCTGTTAGCCGTGACCAAACAAGTTGGGAGTATAGATTGGTTTTGGACCCACATGACATAATTAAGATTATTGCCCCGCTGTGTACTCGGCCTGACAACATAGAGGAGTTATTGCAAAAGTTCCAAGGTGTCAAATTCCCACCTCCCATAGATTTAAATTTGTCGTAGTGGGAGGTCCCGTTAGCAGAGAAATAGAGAAAATACATGGCCATAATTTTTGCTGGTCGAAGTTATCAGTTCAAAGTGATGCTATTTGGATTAAATGTCAGCCGCTCTGTACACTGTCTCGGAACTAGAGATGATAGATAGGGTCACTTTATATGTAGATGACCAGTTAATAACCACAGAGACTAGGGGGAACATCTAGAGAAAATGGAAAAAGTTTTTCAGAAATTTCGTCATCGCAAACTTAACAAAGTCCAGATTAAATTCTTGGGACACATTGTAGCTCCTACAGGAACCCGGGCGGAGCCAAAGAAATTAGATGCTATTGAAAATTTCGCTCATTCCACTTCGAAAACCCAACTGAAATCCTTTTTGGGCCTTGCATCACTTTTTCGTAAATTCATACCAAATCAGTTATTAAATAACAATCATATGTTAAGATTACTCAGAAAAAACAATCCCTGGTAATGGACAGATAAGTGCCCGGAAAATTTCGAAGCCCATGGTCACGGGGCTGGGCGTTTGTTGTACCAAATTGAACAAAAATGTAACGAACAAGAGATGAAAGTCATCGGTTTCGCCAGTAGGATTTTATTAGAATGTGAACGGACTTACACAGTGACTGTGCCGGAAGTATTAGGTGTTAAATGTGCGTTGGAAAAATTTAACTATTTTACGTACGGCAAACAAATAGAATTCCACAATTTTAAGTCTTGTTAATAAATGAAAACCGTTTAAGCGGTATTACTTACATATGTGTCATAATATGGCCAAACTGTAGGACGATAATCCGCAATGGATTTATGAAGTAAGAATTAAGGTATTGGGGGGAGAGAGATCGCAAAGTATCAGTTATATGATGACATACTTTATCATAGTAATGACAGGTCAGGTAACAGGTGGCGAATTTGTATCCCCTCTAAATGTGTCATGAACTTTATGTGATTTACCTCTTACATCAGATATGCTCAACAATATTCATGTGTGGAGAGCTTGGTGGACAGCGGAAGTGTTTAAATTCAGAAAGGTGTTCCTGGAGCCACTGTGTAGCAATTCTGGACGTGTGTCCGTGCTGGAATTTCCCGTCCGTCGGAATGCACAACAGACATGAATGGATGCAGGTGATGAGACAGGATGCCAACGTATGTATCAGTTGTCAGAGTCGTATCTAGACGTATCAGAGGTCCTGTATCACACCCACTGCACACGCCCCACATCACTACAGAGCGTTCACGATCTTCAACAGTCCCCTGTTGATATGCAGGGCCCATGGGTTCATGATGGCCAGCCGGAGTGGTCGAGCGGTTCTAGGCGCTACAGTGTGGAAACGCGCGACCGCTACGGTCGCAGGTTCGAATCCTGCCTCGGGCATGGTTGTGTGTGATGTCCTTAGGTTAGTTAGGTTTAAGTAGTTCTAAGTTCTAGGGAACTGATGACCACCGCAGTTAAGTCCCATAGTGCTCAGAGCCATTTGAACCATTTTCATGAGGATGTCTCCATACCCATACATGCCCATCCACTCGATACAATTTAAAACGAGACTCGTCCGAGCAGGCAACGAAAAGTCGGTGACGTACCAAGCATTCTTGAGGTTTCACTCCATGGAGGTAAAAAACAGAGGGGTGGTGGCATTACATCACAAACTTGAAACCGACATCCGCCAACTTAACTAGCCCAAAACATTAGGTTCACCGCATTCATACCCCCCCCCCCCCCCCCACGTCACCGCGGTGACACTTCCCCGTGACGTCACTGTGTTGTATTACTAGAGCAAATACGCGTTCAAGAACAGAAAAACGACTGTAGCGCCTAGAATCGCTCGGCCACTCTGGCCGGCTATCGCATTCCTGACGCTACATTATTCGTGTAAGCTCTCTAATTTTTAGCAGTTATTGCGCACACACGACAGAAATAATGAACAAGAAGCACTCATAAACAGTAGTCTGCTAATGTTTTGGGCTATTTAAAATAGCGCCCACTCTGGCTTCAAAACAACATACAATGTTAAGTCTGTAGTGCCACCTCCCTTCTTTTTTCACTTCCATAGTTCACTCGCAGCGACTGCAAGAGAATAATAACTACGACCGCTGACATAAACATTTCTAAATAATTACGGGACAAGCCCAGCCAAGTTATTTAGTGTGAAATACATGGACTTTCCCAGACTAGATTTCAAATAAAAACTGGTTTATTGCAGAATTGTGACTTTAACTAACAAGTTAGCGAAATAATGCAAGCTCTCCCAATACCAGCTTTATTAACACACATTAATGTGTGCAGTGAACAGGAGGATAACGACATATTTTTCTCACTCAGATCATAAACTGACGCCCCATACAAAACGAATCATTATTTTTTTTAAGAAACTGAGCAACTTCCTGTTACAATATCTGAGGTCCTAGTGATGTTGGGTGGGAGAAACAAACATTACGTTCATTCAGGGAGGGGTTCAACCAGAAGACAGTATCGATTAGAATAATGTCCTATACAGGATTGATGAATGGTGCATGCTCCGTCAGTTGACCCTGAATGTAAATAAATTTAACATATTGCGCATACATAGGAAAAAATCCACTATTATACAACTACAGTACTAATGACAAATTGCTGGAAACAATGTCTACCTTAAAATAATTAGAGTACCTGTCCAGAACGACCTTAAGCGGAATGACCACACACAAACAAATAGTATGGAAAGCTTATGCCACACTGGAAGTCATAGAAAGGATCTTAAGGAAATGTAACTCATCCACGACGGAAGTGTCTAACACGGCGCTTGTTCGACGATTGATGAGTATTGTTCATCAATCTGGGATTCTTACCAGTTAGGACTGATGTAAGAGAGAGAAAATCCAACGAGAGCAGCGTATTTCGTCACGCAATCCTCCTACATACTGTACATCACGCAAAACGTAAACGACGAGAAAATTCGAGACGTTAAAGTAATACGCAAAATTACCGACTATTATTCTTTCCACGCGCCACTCGCGAGATGAACAGGGAATGGAGGATCAGTTAATGGTGCCAGAAGTACCCTCCGCCACAAACCTTTAGGTTTTTTGCGGAGTAGGATGTAGATATAGAAAGTGTGCGCGTATATTTTCTATCGTTTAAGTATTATGCCCAAAGAAAAGAATACAAAATCAGAGGAACAGGAAACTGAGGCAGTTTAAGAAGAGTGAGTAGATACGCGCGAGGAACACAAAAAGTTTATAGTAAAGGACATAAATAATTAATTGACGGTGTGGAAAGAACCGTAAAGTGAGTGCAGAGTACTGGATGTCCATTTTTAATGTGTGAAAGTAAAGTGCTACATATCGTATTACGCTTTTTCAGAAAAAGAATATTACGGTTTGGAAAATCCTTTATGTAAATGTTGCTGTGGATGGTAGAATATATCAGTAATAGAATGTGTACGTAGTACACCTAATCCGTTGTGCTTAATAATGAATAAACGACCGTCGACTTGCTTTAATATAAACTGTGTGTGCCATCTTATGTGAATGAAACCTTTGTCTGTGGGCTTTTAATCTCCGTATCCACTAAACATCCCATCAAAACCTGTTCTACATGTATTAGAAACTGCTGTATTAGATGGTTCCATCAGTCATCTAAGTTCATCAATAATTTTACCGACGAATTACATAATATTCAAAAAAGAGGGGAATCAGCATCACTCGCCGTTTTCATATATCACGAGGTAGGAGCTATACTTGCACACGTTTCTGGCCACAGAAAAAACGTCATACATCAGTAAAAGCAAACCACAGATAAACGGAGTGACGTGGTATTCAAAATGTACAGATTACATACATCCCTCTCATATTTAATGAAAGGAATCATTTTTGAAACATTGTCGCAAGCGAAATTAAAAAGCTGTTATAACTTCTTAGTGATGCTATAGCGCGTTAAGTTTAAAGAATAACAACCGACAGTGTGAATAATCGGCCACTTTTCTTGTAGATGGCCGTACATTAGTTATAAGCCTTTTTTGTAACCAGACATAAACTCAGTTACGACGAGCAGCGTAAAAATTCTACCCGCACCAACTGTTCAAAAATTTACGAAAATTTTACGGGCGTCATTGTTGTGTAATTGAATCTTGTATGTCCTATCGTTAAAGCAGTTTTGCCACGGAAGTGAAGATAAGAAATACCGGAAGCACATTAGTCAGGAAGTAAAATAAAGTTAAACTAAACAAACCGATAGAATTCTGGTGATTATTTTTCTCAATGGCCTTGTATGTCTGTAACCAATATCAGCAAATTTCGGTTTAAAGCCATTATTAAATGCGCAAACACATTCACAGCTTACGTTAAACAATGATTGCTGACGTATATCGCTCATACGTTGGTATTTGTCTCTTGTCTTATGTGACGATACAGATCACCCTTACGTCAAACTCATTTAGTATATCTGACGCAAAACGAGGGTGGGGCGGTGCCAACAAAATTGTAGGCAATGCTTCTTCCTCTTCCTCAGTTCCTTAATCAGTGCTAACAGGTCACGTAAAACGCAAAACTTTGCGCAATTTTGAAAGTAGCAAAGTATTAAAGAAAAGAAGATCACCATAAGAAGAAGAAAACAATAAAGGAATTATCTCAAATATTTCATAGGAGTGAAGTACCCTAGACTCTCGCTGCACGTATGGATGCTGGATTTTAGGCAGTCCCGAGTTACTGAGAGTGTCTGAAATTTAATTTAAACACGTACGGATTATTTCTTTTATTAAATCCAAAGATACATCCATTCTCAAAGAAAACTTAGTTCTTGAGTGTGCACATACATTGCATTATCACTCACTATGAAATACGTCCCGAATATTTAACTGTCACTATGATCATACACGACGCTGGCACGCAGCTGTTTTACAAGCATTGCGTAAGTATTGTATGCATGTGCTTGTTGCATACCGTACTCCAGGAAGATGTTTACAGTTTCGGCATCAGCAGTGTGAGAGATCTTCATGCTCTCTGCTCCCATTTCCTCTCCTTAATCACTATCATCGTAACTATTCTTAACACTTTTATTTACTCGTCTGTTGAAATTTGCCCGTCTCACAGTTTTCCTCGTTCAGCCACTTAGCAACATATTCTTCGTCAGTTTCTTTCTCGTCCTCCTGGAATGTGTAGCACTGTTTAACATTGTGATTAACTGACAACAATTTTGTTCACTGTAATTCACATTGTTCTGCGCGTCATTTCTATCTGACCGACTACAGGCCGGATGTGAGACGATTACTGAGAGGTTGGGCGACTGACGTCCCGACTAACGGGAGGTCCGTTTAGTTCTTTTCCAAGATATGTAATATTTAATTGAACTGCGTTTGCTGTTGACAATGAAGATAGAAAAGTGAATTTCACTCACTGACGGAATCTACCCCCCCCCCCCCCTCCCCATGAACCATGGACCTTGCCGTTGGTGGGGAGGCTTGCGTGCCTCAGCGATACAGATAGCCGTACCGTAGGTACAACCACAACGGAGGGGTATCTGTTGAGAGGCCAGACAAACGTGTGGTTCCTGAAGAGGGGCAGCAGCCTTTTCAGTAGTTGCAAGGGCAACAGTCTGGATGATTGACTGATCTGGCCTTGTAACAATAACCAAAACGGCCTTGCTGTGCTGGTACTGCGAACGGCTGAAAGCAAGGGGAAACTACGGCCGTAATTTTTCCCGAGGGCATGCAGCTTTACTGTATGATTAAATGATGATGGCGTCCTCTTGGGTAAAATATTCCGGAGGTAAAATAGTCCCCCATTCGGATCTCCGGGCGGGGACTACTCAAGAGGATGTCGTTATCAGGAGAAAGAAAACTGGCGTTCTACGGATCGGAGCGTGGAATGTCAAGTCCCTTAATCGGGCAGGTAGGTTAGAAAATTTGAAAAGGGAAATGGATAGGTTAAAGCTAGATATAGTGGGAATTAATGAAGTTCGGTGGCAGGAGGAACAAGACTTCTGGTCAGGTGACTACAGGGTTATAAACACAAAGTCAAATAGGGGTAATGCAGGAGTAGGTTTAATAATGAATAGGAAAATAGAAACGCGGGTAAGCTACTACAAACAGCTTAGTGAACGCAATATTGTGGCCAAGATAGATACGAAGCCCACACCTACTATATGCCAACTACCTCTGCAGATGACGAAGAAATTGAAGAAATGTATGATGAAATAAAAGAAATTATTCAGATAGTGAAGGGAGACGAAAATTTAATAGTCATGGGTGACTGGAATTCGAGTGTAGGAAAAGGGAGAGAAGGAAACGTAGTAGGTGAATATGGATTGGGGCTAAGAAATGAAAGAGGAAGCCGCCTGGTAGAATTTTGCACAGAGCACAACTTAATCATAGCTAACACTTGGTTTAAGAATCATGATAGAAGGTTGTATACATGGAAGAACCCTGGAGATACTAAAAGGTATCAGATAGATTATATAATGGTAAGACAGAGAATTAGGAACCAGGTTTTAAATTGTAAGACATTTCCAGGGGCAGATGTGAACTCTGACCACAACCTATTGGTTATGACCTGTAGATTAAAACTGAAGAAACTGCAAAAAGGTGGGAATGTAAGGAGATGGGACCTGGATAAGCTGAAAGAACCAGAGGTTGTACAGAGTTTCAGGGAGAGCATAAGGGAACAATTGACAGGAATGGGGGAAAGAAATACAGTAGAAGAAGAATGGGTAGCTTTGAGGGATGAAGTAGTGAAGGCAGCAGAGGATCAAGTAGGTAAAAAGACGAGGGCTGGTAGAAATCCTTGGGTAACAGAAGAAATATTGA
The DNA here is from genome assembly GCF_023898315.1 of Schistocerca nitens. Taxonomy (NCBI): domain Eukaryota; kingdom Metazoa; phylum Arthropoda; class Insecta; order Orthoptera; family Acrididae; genus Schistocerca; species Schistocerca nitens. Next base: position 511,886,941 of record NC_064615.1, read on the forward strand.
ATTTAATTGATGAAAGGAGAAAATATAAAAATGCAGTAAATGATGCAGGCAAAAAGGAATACAAACGTCTCAAAAATGAGATCGACAGGAAGTGCAAAATGGCTAAGCAGGGATGGCTAGAGGACAAATGTAAGGATGTAGAGGCTTATCTCACTAGGGGTAAGATAGATACTGCCTACAGGAAAATTAAAGAGACCTTTGGAGATAAGAGAACCACTTGTATGAACATCAAGAGCTCAGATGGAAACCCAGTTCTAAGCAAAGAAGGGAAAGCAGAAAGGTGGAAGGAGTATACAGAGGGTCTATACAAGGGCGATGTACTTGAGGACAATATTATGGAAATGGAAGAGGATGTAGATGAAGATGAAATGGGAAATACGATACCGCGTGAAGAGTTTGACAGAGCACTGAAAGACCTGAGTCGAAACAAGGCCCCCGGAGTAGACAACATTCCATTGTAACTACTGACGGCCTTGGGAGAGCCAGTCCTGACAAAACTCTACCATCTGGTGAGCAAGATGTATGAAACAGGCGAAATACCCTCAGACTTCAAGAAGAATATAATAATTCCAATCCCAAAGAAAGCAGGTGTTGACAGACGTGAGAATTACCGAACAATCAGTTTAATAAGCCACAGCTGCAAAATACTAACACGAATTCTTTACAGACGAATGGAAAAACTACTAGAAGCCGACCTCGGGGTAGATCAGTTTGGATTCCGTAGAAATACTGGAACACGTGAGGCAATACTGCCCTTACGTCTTATCTTAGAAGAAAGATTAAGGAAAGGCAAACCTACGTCTCTAGCGTTTGTAGATTTAGAGAAAGCTTTTGACAATGTTGACTGGAATACTCTCTTTCAAATTCTAAAGGTGGCTGGGGTAAAATACAGGGAGCGTAAGGCTATTTACCATTTTTTACAGAAACCAGATGGCAGTTATAAGAGTCGAGGGACATGAAAGGGAAGCAGTGATTGGGAAGGGAGTAAGACAGGGTTGTAGCCCCTCCCCGATGTTATTCAATCTGTATATTGAGCAAGCAGTAAAGGAAACAAAAGAAAAATTCGGAATAGGTATTAAAATCAATGGAGAAGAAATAAAAACCTTGAGGTTTGCCGATGACATTGTAATTCTGTCAGAGACAGCAAAGGACTTGGAAGAGCAGTTGAACGGAATGGATGGTGTCTTGAAGGGAGGATATAAGATGAACATCAACAAAAGCAAAACGAGGATAATGGAATGTAGTCGAATTAAGTCGGGTGATGTTGAGGGTATTAGATTAGGAAATGAGACACTTAAAGTAGTAAAGGAGTTTTGCTATTTGGGGAGCAAAATAACTGATGATGGTAGAAGTAGAGAGGATATAAAATGTAGACTGGCAATGGCAAGGAAAGCGTTTCTGAAGAAGAGAAATTTGTTAACATCGAATATAGATTTAAGTGTCAGGAAGTCATTTCTGAAAGTATTTGTATGGAGTGTAGCCATGTATGGAAGTGAAACATGGACGGTAAATAGTTTGGACAAGAAGAGAATAGAAGCTTTCGAAATGTGGTGCTACAGAAAAATGCTGAAGATTAGATGGGTGGATCACATAACTAATGAGGAGGTACTGAATAGGATTCGGGAGAAGAGGAGTTTGTGGCACAACTTGACCAGAAGAAGGGATCGGTTGGTAGGACATGTTCTGAGGCATCAAGGGATGACCAATTTAGTATTGGAGGGCAGCGTGGAGGGTAAAAATCGTAGGGGGAGACCAAGAGATGAATACACTAAGCAGATTCAGAAGGATGTAGGTTGCAGTAGGTACTGGGAGATGAAGAAGCTTGCACAGGATAGAGTAGCATGGAGAGCTGCATCAAACCAGTCTCAGGACTGAAGACCACAACAACAACAACAACAACGACGGAATCTAAAAGAAAATACCGGTTAGAATGAAGCGTGTATGTTTGTAATGTTAAAGATTAATGTCGGCCAGGAAATTTGATGAATCAGCGTAAATTGGCTATAATCGCTGCGGATTAAGTAGTTTATGAAAAGTACTTACACAGAAACGCGTGTAATGAACATAAAATGTTTTAAATATTGTTTGGAGGGCTATAAATAGAAAAGTTGTAATTTTGTCCAACAGCAAATCTGAAGTTACTACACTTTCCTTTTGAGGAATACGTAAATTTACATACAGTTTATGTTGGAATAAGATAAATCTTGGCCGGATAGTAAGGCTGGTGATCTCCCACCTCAGAAATTTTTTCCAGTGCTTAGTAAAACCCAAATTGGTGAATTGTAAATAATTATCGTCTATAGGGTGATCTGGTGCATCGTGTCTGAACTATGCACTGCCGCTATTCGAGCAATAAACGATTGTTTGGAGGATTGCGAAGCAAATCCGAGACGTATACATTTCAGCTGAACTGTAAATGGTCTGTTGCTCAGAGTGTGAGAAGGGTTGTGTGGTGGTCCACACAGTGGTGTCACAATACAGCCGTCATTGTAAGGTATTATTTTTTTCCATTTTTGACACAGTCACTCTTTGTGATACAATCGGTCCACAAAGGCCACCTCCAGATGCTATGGGTGACGTTTGATGAACGTGTGTTCATGCGAATGCCGCCCACTGCATCTGAAGGTGGCTTCTGAAGGCCGAAACCGGTTATGATTGTAACACAAAAAAGTGACTGTGTCAAAAATGAAAAAAAAAGTACCTTACAACAAGTCAACCACCGTCTCCGCAAATTGAATGCCGTTTCTTCCATAAACAGCTGTCACTGTGGGGAAGGAGCAGAACTTTATCAGTTTTCATTGCTGCCTCAGTGGATTTACTAATTTTCCGTGCCTTTGTCATTGCAATTCGTTTCTGAGGTAATTACTCTAGGCTTAAAAGTATGCCAATATTGTTTCGTATAGATGGGGAAAGTATTCGTTTAGAATGTGTCATGTACTACGAATATGCCGCTGCAGCTCCTGACTTCGGGTCTTACAGATTTTTTCCTGAAATGAACTTGAAAACATTACGTCGAAAATTAATTTTGCGTTTTTACAATAGAATTCCACACCTTAAGTAAGACTTTTATTGGCTAGAAGTGGTCTTTTAGGCTGACATAAAAATAATTAATAGAAATGCATATCCATTTTCGTTGCAGTTTTATCGATTGTGTAATTCAGTATGCTCAGGCTATTTCACATTATTTATGGTAACATATGAATAGTCATTATAAGATCTTCTGTGGAAGACTTCTATTCCAGAGTGTGTAGTACAGAACGGAAATAACCATCTGTTAACTGCAGCCTGAATTTTCAGTTATGTAGTTCGAACCTCTTACATGAGTTAATTTCTGTTGGTCTACGAGCGAGATGGATAGGTTGCAGAGGCACAGACGGGGCTTTTTCATCTTTTTCCTTCCGTTGGTATTCACCTATCTCCAATCAGACCAATAGTAGCTAAAATATGTGTAGTGTAGGCCTCTCAGTGATGTATAGAGGACAACGATGTACGTACTATCCCGCCTGGGGAGGTGTCAAACTTTGTGGATGCACAACGCAAGTGTCCGCAAACATCGTCGATATCAAAAGGCGTAATACCAGTATGTCATGAATGAGGATCCTAGGCATCGACGAGCATGTACTGCACAACACAATTCGTCTGCAAGACGAGATATCTGTCATCTTATCTGCGTGACCATGAGGACCGTTCAATTTCGTTCACGTTTCAGTCTCTTCTGCAGATTGTCAAACATGTTTCTGAATCTTACGCGGTGAGCGCAATTTGGCCGCTTATACAACTGTGTGGCAAACGCCACAGATTATGATTCCGGATAGCAATGGGCGCAGTATTCAGTCGCGACCTCTTGAAAACTGTTCTACATCTACAGGTGTACTCCGCAAGTCATTGTACAGCACATACGGAGAGTATATAGCATAGTCGGGTGTCTAGGGAGGGAAAATGACTCTGTATAGGGGTCATCACATACTCAGTAATTATTACACTATAATGAATATTGCGCAACAATACAGACCGTCTGTAGTCCGTTATGACGGTTTGCGCAGTATGCTGAAGAAGACTGCCGAGCCTTAGATGTACTCGTTCAGTACACCGCGCGTTACACGGTGTAACAAAAAGTAAACATTCCTCCACTCGTAGAAGAATAAAATGTTATAGGGAGATGGTTTCCATGCATTATCCCCCGTCATATCGAACCACTGATGCGCTGATGCATCCCGGGAGAACTGTGTATTGTTTCACAGCCGTATACGAAGGCTGTACACACAGAGCCGGTTTAAATCCCAAACGACGTCAGCTGTAAGATTTTGTACAGGGCATATCACAATTAGTAGCAGCCGACTGCAGCATTACGCTGATATTTTTATACACTTTACAGTGCATATCACAATTAGTAGCGAAAAATGATAAATGGGCGCCAAGTTGCTTGTATGGAAAAATGTGCCCAAAGGGCCCTGCATACACAACATCTTTCAGATGCCCCTAGTAGTTTTAGGGTACGGAGAGGTTGGAGACCAAGGAATTGGTCCACCTCTGCCTGACGGGAATCTCTAGCCCGGCACAAAGGCCCAAGCGACAGGAGAACAACGCAGTTGACTCCTGCATATAAAAATATCAACACAACGGACCCGCAAAATTACAATATCCGTACCATCGGTTTGCTGCAAAGTACTCTAACATATTCTCAGTTCGCATATAATAAATTTTCTTGAGACCCACAGTCTTGTGTGCACGAATCAGCGTGGTTTTAGAAATTACAGCTCGTGCGAAACGCAGCTTGCCCTTTTCTTAGATGATATACTGCGAACTATGGGTGAAGGGCAGCAGGCAGATTCCATATTTCTAGATTTCCGTAAAGCATTTTACACGGTGCCAAACTGCCGACAGTTAAAGAAGGTACGAGAATATGGAACAGGCACACAGATATGTGAGTGCCTCGAAGACTTCTTAAGTTATAGAACCCAGTACGTTGTCCTCTACGGCGAATGTTCATCAGAGATACCGTTATGGTCAGGAGTGCCACAGGGAAGTGGGGCATGACCGCTCTTGTTATTTAAATATATATAAATGAATTAGCGCACAGAGTGGGCAGCAATCTGTTGTTGTTTGCTGACAGTGCTGTGTTGTACAGTTCGGTGTTGAAGTTGAGTGATTGTAGGAGAATGCAAGATGACTTAGCCAAAATTTCTATTTGGTGTGGTGAATGGCAGCTAGCTCTAAATGTATAAAAATGTAAGTTAATGCTGATGAGTAGGAAAAACAAATTCTTAATGTTCGGATACTGCATTAATAGTGCCCTGCTTGACACCGTCACATAGTTTAAACATCTGGGTGTAACGTTGCAAAGTGGTATGAAATGGAGTGAGAATGTGCTGATTCTGGTCGGAAAGGCGAATTGTCGACTTTGGTTTATTGGGAGAATTTTAGGAGAGTGTGGTTCGTCTGTGGAGGAGACCGCATATAGGACGCCAGGACGATCTATTCCTGAGCACTGTTCGGGTGTTTGGGATCTGTGCCAGGTCGGACTGAAGGAAGACATCGAAGGAATTCGGAGACGGGCTGTTTCATTTCTTAGTGGTAGGTTCGATTTCAAACAACATGCAAGTGTTATGGACACGCTTTCGGGAATCAAATGGGAATACCTGGGGGGGGGGGGGGGGGGAAGGCGACATTGTTTCAAAGGAACACTATTGCGAAAATGTAGAGGACCGACATTTGAAGCTGACTGCGGAACGATTCTACTGCCTCCAACATGCAGTGCGCATAAGGACCATGAAGATAAGATACAATAAATTGTGGCTCATACGGAGGCATATAAAAAGTCGTTTCTCCCTCGCTCTGTTTGCGAGTGGAACAGGAAAGGAAATGAACTTTAACACTGAAATGAGGTGCTACAACGTGCATGGAGTACATGTTTTGTCGCACTCGTAAAGGAACATGTTCTAGCAAAACAAGTAGAATATTCTCTAAATAAGCGTGGTAAGTTTTTCCGTTGAGCCTGGGTGAAAGAACATGGGGCCCTAACAAACAGCCACCAACAATGCTGGCCCGAACATTGACTTAACATCTTTGTTGACGATGGGACTGCAGAACTCCTTGAGGTGCTGAGTGCGAAAATGTACAATCTGACCACGTCGAAGCGGAGCCTTGAACGGAAAATTTGCACTAAAGTGAGGTTTGGCATAAGATGAATGAACCGGTCTCAGAGGTGTACCCGAGTGGGAATATGAGCTGATGGTAGTGCCTGCACACGCTGTGCATAGCAAGGAGGACAAAGCAGGTTCGTACGTAGCACTTTCCAGTCATGTAGTCATTATTAATTGCTGCAAATTGTCTTATGTTGACGCTAGGAATGTCGTCAACTGCACGAAGAAGTTCCTCCTCCAGCTGAGGTGTCGACTCCTAGAACTCCCCCGGTCGCGAGCAGTAGCTTTAACTTCAATGCACCCAGAGACGATGATCACTTGCTTCAAACGCTCTCCTGTGGGGGCACCGTCGTTCTGGAAGTCTCTCGCGATACAAACGTTGAGCGCCGTGGCCATTACCATCTGCTAATCCGTACAGCAAATGGATATCTGCCAGCTCCACATTCGAGGACATTTCCACTGCCACTGTACGGGAAACCAAGTCCATGATGTACATTAACCCTTTCACTGCGCATTTACTCTCAGCGGCTCCCGCTCTGTGCGCGTTATTTTCACCCGGTGCGTATATATACGACTGTGGCAGTCTACCGTTATTATTGAGATAAAAATGAGACGCAAAAGCTAGTACTGTCGGTGTAAATCGTTTCCTTTTTTAAAATCTTTGTTCAGAAAGTCTTATTTTGTTCAAAAAAGGTACTTTATTAGAAGAAAAAAATTACAAAACGTATTACATTAGTAATACTTCAAAGTGTGATATCTCTCGAAACAAAAATTCAAACATAAAGGCACATTACATTTTACACAAATGTATCTTGTGTCACTTCGTTTATCATGTTTTGCACATACAATACACCTTCTCTGGGCGGCCTTCCTCTTTGAAGTTCCCGGGATTAGCGAGATAAAGTGGCGCTCGGTTAGGCGTAAGGGATTGTCACCATCAGCCGGTCTCCTTCCACGACGTCCCTCTGTTTGCGGTTGGTGGTGAATCTCTAGGATCTCCTTGATAAGTTTCTGTTGAAAATCAGATACTGAAATATTTCGTCCCGTTTGAGTTTTATATAATGCATGCGCATTGAGCAGAGACAGATCCACCAAATGAAAAAATACTTTTTTATACCATTTTATAGTTTTTCGTACACATTCTACTGAACTTAGCATCATGTCGCTCCTGTCGACGGCCCCCATATTTTCAGTGTAGCTTACGATGCAAGCTGGTTTAGTTTTTGGTTCATTCGTGGTTCTGTCAATTTTGTCAGTCGCTGTAATTTCGCTTGTCTGAAGGGTTGAAAGCATCCTTACTTCCCGCTTGTCCTGCCACTTCAGAACAAGAAGTTTATCTGTTGACATAAACTCGATCTCGCCTTTTCTAAGTTTTTTTTTTGATAAAGCAGGCATGCCTTTGCGGTTTGTTCTCACAGTTCCACAGGCAGTAGTCACTCTGTCATGCAAATAAGAAAATAACGTTGGGCTAGTGTACCAATTGTCAACATATAATGTGTGACCTTTACCAAGGTAATGTTCAAGTAAAGTGAGAACAATGCTTCCAGGTATTCCAACATTTACACCAAAGTCAGTTTCTTTTTTTACGTCTGTTGCTGCACCCACATAAATAATAAAGCCAAGAATATAACCAGTTTCACAATCACATAACACAAAAAATTTTACACCAAATCTGTGGCGTTTGGAAGGAATGTACTGCTTGAAGAAGACACAACCTTTGAAGAGAATTATACTTTCGTCAATGCACAAATTTTTAAAAGGATAGAAATCACCTGGAAATACTTTTCTTAAGTGATCCACAATTCGACGTAATTTCCAGATTTTGTCATCTCCAGGTTTCTTAATGTTATGAGCAAAATGTAACATTCTAAGTAACAGAAGATATCTATCTCTCGGCATGATCTGCGCAAACATTGGAGTGGACAGTAACTGATCATTGGTCCAATAACTGTTTATTTCATTTTTTCTCACTTGAGCCATCAGAAAATTTACAGCAAGGAAACAGTAAACTTCGTCACTGTTTGTGTTTTTCCAACGTCGCAGTCGTGATTTTTCACTGCCATCATTGCGAAGGTGTTCATAATATAAATTACATTGCTCAGCTATGTAGATCACAATTTCTTGGCTAAAAAATACTTGGAAGCAGTCGTATACAGCCCACAAATCATCTAAATTGACGATTTTGGAACCGGAACCACTGTTATCAAAATTATACACTTTAGGGTCCAAATCAGCGTCTTCCCATCTAAAATCAACTGTTTTGTGTCTCTTAGGAGATTTTTCAGGAATACGCTCAGGCTCTTCTTCGGAATCGGAGAAAGAATCGACAATAACATCAAAATCTGGATCTGCATTTACTGGTTCAACGTTTGTAGGTTCACAAATATTTTTTGTACTTGTGGCGACAGATTTATCTGTCTGCTCGTCGTCGTCATTATCTGTCCACCAACAATCAGCTGGATTGGGCATTATGAAGTCCACGTCGTCACTTTGGTTTAGAATACTCAGCAGCTCATCGTCTGTAAACGGACGGTAACGTCGCGTCATTTTATTCGGTAACGCGGAAACGGCCGCGCACAAACTAGGTAATGTAGCTATACGAATGAACTCAGCAGAAAGAGAATTCAGTATTCAGTAGTCGTTCAGGTATTTCCTAGTATTCCAACAATTAAACTGCATACTTGCGCGACAATTACCTCCGACTCGCTGGCCCGATTGTCGGCGTTATACGTAACTATACGACTGTAACAGGGAACCGCTGTAAGAATTTTTTATAGCAAATAGTGTATATACGTCTGGAGCACTGAAACGATTAGCGTTTATTTGCGTCTGGAACAGTGAAAGGGTTAAAACAGTTGATACTACGAGCTTGCACAATCGCTGCAGAAACTGTTGATGCTACGTGCTTAACGCTAATAGAGCAATAACGGTAGTCGCATGTCAACATCAGCAATGAAATGAGTCAGATATCATTACCACTTTCGTTCGTGGAACAACAAACACTGGCCGTGAAGCTAAGTATTACAACTTAACTGTACATGCCAACCAAACGTAGTGGCGTGGTGGTGGGGGGTTGTATTTTGAACGTGAAAGGTTTTATGTAATGCTGGTACGTTCTGACTAATGCGATTGTGAAGAGAAGTAAAAAACGAGCCCTACGCAGAAATAAAGCATTTCGGGGTCCATGTCTATATAACACATTTTATTTCTCTACACTTTCTGAAAGCCTGGCCGTATATTGCACCGTGTAAGGCCGGAATTGTGCAGTACACGTCAGTTCCTGCTGAGAGCGAAAGAAATTCAATTAACTCTGAACGGATTTCCACAAAGAACTGAAAAATGTACCTGACAGAAGATTATAAAGTGAACTGGAAAATACAGGGTTTGGAAAAACAATTTGACCAAAAGTGTAGGGCAGAAAGACAGTATCCAACGAAGGAATTTGAATATAGGAACTAGTGGTCGCAGTTGCATATTTTCGGCGCTTCATGAGCGTAATTGAAATCTGAGATATCGTCGTCTCTGCTCAAAACTAAAAGTGATTTACAGAAAATGAATACGTAACTTACATGTTTGGACTCACTAATCGTCACGATGAGAGCAAGAAAAACTTAAGGTTTCACATACACGTGATACTTAGCTGACGTTCCACAGAGCAATTCTTTAGAAATGAAAACAATCACAGGTGAATGTTTCATGTTACAACATGTCCTAAAAAGGTAGTACTATATGAAAAATGAGTATTCTCTTGTACACAGACTTGCCAACACTTAATTAACATGAGTATGTCGTAGCAGATGTTCATACTGACTACCATTTTCATGCTGGCACAAGACATAGCGACGATGCAGGAATTGGCGTGTTCTCTGAAATGCCCCAGGAGCTGTCTGAAGCACTTCTGCTGCTGCTATAAGGTTAGCCACCAAGTCGTGTCCATCCTCAACTGGTGCTGCATACACACTGTCTCCATGGTATCCCAGAGCAAAAAATCCAGCCGTGTAAAGTCTGGCGAACGTGGAAGCCACCGCATTGATAGTTGGTGTCAGATCCATCTATCAGCAAATGTCCTGTCATCCTCCAGGAACGCAGGCAATATTTACTGCAAAAACTCACGGTACTTTTGAGCATTCAATCTTTGAGATAACATTTAGAGGTCAATGAGTGGGTCAAAATGTTTTGGAAATTTGTGGTAAGGGCTATGGGACCAAACTGCTGAGGTCATCGGTCCCTAGGCTTACAGACTGCTTAACCTAAGTGAAACTTACTTACGCTAAGGACAAAGTACACACCCATGCCCGAGGGAGGACTCGAACCTCCGACAGGGGGAGAGGCGCGCGAACCGTGGCAAGGTCGTCCTAGACCGCACGACTACCCCGCGCAGTCAAGTGGGTCATTCACAGTTCCTGCTCACATGTTTACAGCGAACCCCTCTTAACTACCGTGGATGTACGTTGAATGCCGATTCTGTAGTGCCCAAACGTGGCTGTTGTGTGAACTGAAAATGCAAGCCCCGTCCGTAAACAACATAGGTTCAGGGAAACGCGGCAGTTATAGGAATCAGACAACAAATTCCAGACGCCTAGGGAAGCAGTCCAGACCCACAGCATGTGCCTTTCTTCGCTGGAAAGTATGTAGACCAATCTCATGAAAGACATTCCAGACGTAACGGCTGTCCACGCCAGGTTCATGAGCGATTCTCATGGTACTTGTCGTTGGACTTGCGATGACACATCTTTCTCAAACTCAGCTGTACGAACAGCGAGTCTCTTGCCTGTATCAAATTTATTAGCCCGCAAAGATACTGTCCCTCTCATACGTCCGTCAACTGACACAAAAGTATTTTTCTGATTCAGCCAGCACCGATGTGGATAATAGTCCTCGTAAATCCTACGAGCAGCCCTTGCATTGCCATGAGCAGCACCGTATGCTGCTGCTTCACAACACTCACTCACACGTCGGTACCTACTCTAGTCTTTCTGGCGATTGTCACAATGCCGGAGTTGATGTTGATACATGTATCGCCATAAATATGCAACTGCGAACCCTAGTTCCTATCCCTCGAATTCGTTCGTTGGATGCTGTCATTCTGCCCTACACATTTGGTGAAATTGTTTTTCCGCACTCTGTATACAGGGCGGTCAGGAATAGGCTGAAAAGCTTGTGAGGGTGTTGCATGGTAGGTTGTGCTGAGAAATAATTGTTCAGAAAAAAAAATTCGATACGTTGTGCGTTTCCGACTTGGAAAATGGAAATGTCCTGTGGCTAGGGTCCCCCGTCGGGTAGACCTGTCGCCTGGTGCAAGTCTTTTGAGTTGACGCCACTTCGGCGATTTGCGTGTCGATGGGGATGAGATGATGATGATAGAGACAACACAACACCCAGTCCCTGAGCGGAGAAAATCTCCGACCCAGCCGGGAATCGAACCCAGGCCCCTTGGCATGACAGTCCGTCGCACTGACCACTTTTTTTCCTCATTTTGCCCGCCATAGTTCGTTGCATTTCTTCGGGGTGGACGTGTCATGATACCCGTTCAAGTTCATCGTTGATCTATATACTCAGTTTTTTTATCATTGTTACAGAAGGCAACTATCCCCCTGACCGAACACGCTGAGGTACGGTGCCGGCGCCACTCAGCGGGGCGGACGTTTCCGAGTTAATTAGCGTTTCAGTTAACCAATCAGACCGTTGCGTGCACAAATTCAAGCGGCCCGCCAGAGACGGTGACGACAAACGTATTCATCAAAAAACCGAACAACGGAGCTATACAAATATTGGATGGTAGTAAGGATCGAACCCGAGCCAAAGGCGGAGGACTCTCGTGCGCTGTCATCTACGCTGTGAAAGACACTGACACCAATTGTATACGGCGAGCCGCTTGAATCTGCGCATGGAACCGCCTCATTGATTAACTTCAATGCTAATTAATTCGGAAACGGCACAATGCATTGAATTTTTTCTGAACAATTATTGCTCAGCAGGCCCGGATCTAAAGCGAGGGGAGGGGGGCGGGGGCAAACTGGGGTATCTGTCCCGGCGGCAATTTCAGGGGGCGCCAAATTAGTATTCTTGAATAAAAAAACCTTGTTTCACAAAGGGACTAGCATCCATCGCACGTTGGTCCATCGATTATTCATATGATTTTGAAACGCATCTCAGTGGTTTTGGAAAATTTTTGAACACATTCCAAGTTGATTTCTGAGCGAATCATTAGTTGATTTTTGAATGCGCGCATAGTGTACGTAAGGTCTCTGCCAGGGGAATCACCGTCGCATCTAGAAATAAAAAACTTTCTCGCAGACGAAAGGGGACGGGACTATGCGAGATTAGCCGAATAAAGCCGAAAGGATGAATTCCAATCGCTCTTTGCGGGTGAATGCCGATTGCTGTTCGTTTATGTAATTGATTGGGTGCGCGAATGATCAGCATTGTTATAATTATTTGCGAAATCCATAGAGTCAGATTACCAGAGTAGAAATAAACGACTAACAGGAATAATAGGTAAGAAAGATGACGTATTATCTTCTAGGTGTATCCAAGAAAATAAAATTTTGACAGAAAAGTTTTTGCCAGATCGCTACACTAGTAAGGGGCAATTGTACAGTCGCCGGTTAGCAGCCGCTTAAGTTCTATTCTCGGAATAGCGCAGAAAACGCGTTGTACGAACACGTAATAATGCCTAACCGCAGAATAAACGCGGGATAACTGTACCTGTGGTTCTGGAAGGATTAGTGAAGTTAACCGGAGGATAAGTTTTGACAATGGCAGGAATAGTTAGAGAATTAGTGATGGCAAGATCGTTTTTAGAACGGGGAAGAAGAAGACGAAATAGGGATATCACACAAATTATTTGGAAGAATATGACGATTCAAAATTTATACTACGTTTCGATCTCATGCTTTACAAACTGGAACGTAGGAATGAAATGTGAAACTGTTTCCTGACAAAACTTTTTGCTTGTAGTAGGCCTAACAGATATTTGATATTGGTAGTTCGTGAATTATGTTCTGTCGTATTATTTATGTAAATGAGGTACCTAAAAACTGCCAGTCTCGATTATTTGGTGTATGCTACAATTGCTGCCTATTTCGTTTTATCTAGCAGTCAATGACAAAATAGACGTAACCAAAACGAGAAACCACAACAGTCTTGGGTACTATTCGTATTAACAGATTTTTCAGTATTAGACAATTGCCTTTCGGTTTTTCATGTAGCACAATGTTTGACGGATTTTCATGCGGTAAAAGATTCTTTCGCAGAAAGGAAAATACGCCGTGTAAATCTGTAACAAGATTAGAGAGAAAAAAATGCTGGGACCTAAGGATTGACGAAATCTGCTTTGTCTTGCTTGCTTGTCTCTTGTCCTTACTGGTTTTATGTTTCCCATATTAAATTTTATGTCACACAAAAGAGAAAGTTATTAGCTAATAGGCAATAAAGAGTTGAAATTTTCTGGAGAGTTCTTATGCTCCCGGTCACAAATAATCAAAAATGGTTCAAATGGCTCTGAGCACTATGGGACTTAACATCTTAGGTCATCAGTCCCCTAGAACTTACAATTACTTAAACCTAACTAAACAGCACACGACACCCAGTCATCACGAGGCAGAGAAAATCCCTGACCCCAGCGGGAATCGAACCCGGGAACCCGTGCGTGGGAAGCGAGAACGCTACCGCACGACCACGAGCTGCGGACCCACAAGTAATCCTACCCAGTATTAATTGTGAGTTTTTTTAATGGGTAGGACGTCAAACCGGCCGACTGGGAGCAGGGGAGGTACACAGGACATTTTAATTTCTACTCTCCTGTATGTAGGTTTGATGGCTTCCATTACAAAATACACACGGTTGAATTACACAGAGCGAAATATATGACGTGCAATAGAAGAATGCTGTGTGAAGAGGTGTGGCACTGCACTTTGCCACACTTAAGAGCGAATAACATGTCTTACAGTTCCTAAACCGAGTGCGGTGGCGCAGTGGTTAGGACATTGGACTCGCATTCGGGAGGACGACAGTCCAAAACCGCGTCCAGCCATCCTGAGTCAAGTTTTGCGTGATTTCCCTAAAACGCTTCAGACAAATGCCGGGATGATTCCTTTCAAAGGGAACAGCCGATTTCCTTCCCCTTCCTTCCCTAATTCGATGGGACCGATTACCTCGCTGTTTGGTCCCCCCCCCCCCCCAAATCAACCGACCAACATTTCCTCGAACATATGTGTTTTATACATGATACTCGTCAGAAAGATGTACGCTACAACATGAACATGTTTGAAATATTGATTATTTAAATTTTTTACGCCCTATCTCAAATGCTTGCGGGGGATGCCCCGGATCGGAAATATAGTAGATCCGATGCTGTTGCTCAGCACACACTACCCTGCAATATTCTGACAAGATTTTTCAGGCTGTTTCCAACCATACTGTGTACTCTGTCCTGTCACATTTACAGGACCACCTGTCAAAAACCCGAATAACCGTCTCTTGCAGCGCGGACCATTGCGAGGCGCGCAGGAAGATCGGATACCAGAACGAAATTTTCACTCTTTACCGGAGTGTGCGCTGATATGAAACTTCCTCTCAGATTAAAACTGTGTGCCAGAACGAGACTCGAACTCGGGACCTTTGCCTTTCGCGGGCAAGTGCTCTACCAACTGAGCTACCCAAGCACGATTCACGAGGAGACGATGTACTGGCAGAAGTAAAGCTGTGAGGACGGGGCGTGAGTCGTGCTTGGGTAGCTCAGTTGGTACAGCACTTGTCCGCGAAAGGCAAAGGCCCCGAGTTCGAGTGTTGGTCTGGCACACAGTTTTAATCTGCCAGGAAGTTTCAGATCGGATACCGATTGGGATGTGGAGCCATACTGATTCCAGTTCCCAGGCCAACTGCGCTAGATTTCTCGGCTAAAGATCGATGGCACGAACTACCTGACTGAGGTGATCCCACAGACTCTCGATTGATTTTAAATCCTGAGAGTTTGGTGCCCAGGAGTAAAAGAAACATTTCTGTTTACTGCCACAACACCATCATCATCAGTTTCCTATGTTGTTGCTGACAACGAAGTATCTGGCGTGACCTGATCAATCAGGAGCTTCATTTCTTCGAAGTACAACGTGGTACTTTCATACACGGTCCAGGCACATTAAAATGACAACCGCCTCTGGTCTACATCAACGTGCAGTAACAACTCAACTATGGCAGATGGTAGCACCAGGAGCAGAGGATAAATACAGCTGATCGGGAAACGAGAAAAACAGTTCAGTCGTTATTGTAAGCTGATCCTAGGGCTCTTCGAATCACGCACGTATAATGCGATGCGAACTGTGTGACACATTGAGTTGTCCTGCTGGTAGATGCCATCGTGCCGAGGAAAAACAAACCACATGGAACGGTCCCCAAGGACAGATGCATACTTTTGTTGATCCACTGCGCCCTCCAGAATGACGAGATCAGCCACTGAATGTTACGAAAACATTTCGCAGACCATATCGCTCTCTCCTTCGGCCTGGTCCATTCCGACCTTTCAGATATTTCATGCCGTACACAACTCGCCATCTGTCCGATGGAGCATAAAACGTGACTCCTCTCAAAAGGCCGCCTGTCACACTCAGTGGACGTCCAATTGCTGCACAGGCGTCTTAATTCCAGCCTTTGTCGCCGATGAAAAGCAGTCAGCGTGGGTGCCTGAACCAGGTTGCTGCTGTGGAGATCCATACAGCAACGTTCGCTGAATGGCCATTGAGGAGACATTGTCGGCAGCCCGTTGGTTCATCTGGGCGACCAAGTGTTCATCAGTTGTACGCCCATTCGTCTGTAAATATCTCTGCGGCCATCATTCACTCCTTTCAGCTATGGCCAGTTGTCTCGGCGCCGGTACTGGATGGTGTCATTTTGATATGCACGGTAACTTTATCCGCGATGCTATACGAACACTTTACAGACCTAGCTGTTTCGGAAATGCTTCCGCCTTTGAACCGAAAGTCAGCGATCATGCCCTTTCGGACGTCAGATAAATCGCACCGTTTCGGCATTACGAAAACGACTGAACTGTTTTTCTCGTTTCCTGATCAGCTGTATTTATCCTCTGTTGCTAGTGCAACCATCTGCCATCGTGAGTGGTTATTGCACATTGATGTAGACCAGAGGTGGCTGTCATTTTAATGTGCCTGGACCGTGTATGAAAGTACCACGTTGTACTTCGAAGAAATGAAGCTCCTGATTGATCAGGACACGCCAGATACTTCGTTGTCAGCAACAGCATAGGAAACTGATGATGATGGTGTTGTGGCAGTAAACAGAAATGTTTCTTTTACTCCTTGCAGTTCTGAGAATTGGCAAATAAAACAGGGTCAGCTGCCCGTGGAGCACACTTATTTTTCTTGCAACAATTCTCATAGCAAAGACATAAGATTATGGAAGCTATCAAACAGCGTAACTGTTTTATTTCGAGCTCCATCAGAAGTTGCTTGCACCAAGACCACCATAGCAGTATTAGTAACAAAAGTAGGTTCAGTATTGGTCGCTGGAGTAGAAATCTTTATTTCTGTTGCAAAAGATTTCGATCACTGCGGACCATCATCAGTGCTCGTGTTAGTCCACAGCTGATGATGGTCACGCAGTGACTGAAATCGCTTTGCAACAGAAATAAAGATTACTACTCCAGCGACCAATGCTGAACCTTCTTTTGTTTTATTTCGTTTGCAACAGTTGCGGCAGAGAAATGCATAGAGAACAGCACAAGTACGCAATAAATTATGCAGTTCGCTTCTTGTTGTTTTTACAGTTGTTGTGGTCTTCAGTACAAAGAATTGTTTGATGCACTTCTCCATGCTGCTTTATCCTGTGCAAGGCTCTTCATCTCCTAATAACTGCTGCAATCTACATCCTTTTCAATTTTCTTGCTACATACATCTCTTGGTCTCCCTCTACAACTTTTACTCCCCACATTCCCCTCCGGTACTAAATTGGTGATGTCTCAGAATGTGTTCTATCAATTGATCCCTTCTTTTAGTCAGGTTGTGCCAGACATTTGTTACCGACCCAATTCCATTCAGTATGTCCCCATTAGTTGCATGATCTATCCATCTAATCTACAGAATTATTCTATAGCACCACATTTCAAAGGCTTTTAGTCTCTTCTAGACTGATTTGCTTATCGTCCACGTTTCACTTCCACACAAGAATAGACTTCGTAACACTTAAAACTATATTCGATGTTTGCAAATTTCTCTTCTTCAGAAACGGTTTTGTTGCCATTGCCAGTCTACATTTTATATCCTCTCTACTTCGGCCATCATCTGTTATTTTACTGCCCAAATAGCCAAACTCGTCTACTACTTTTAGTCCTAGTTTCCTGACATAACTGGTGCAGCATCACCTGATTTAATTCGACTATATTCCAGTCCCTTGTTTTGCTTCTGTTGATGTTTAGTTTATATCCCCTTTTGAAGACAGTGTCCATTCCGTTCAATTACTCCTGCAAGTCCTTTGCTGCTTCTGACAGAATTACAATGTCATAGGCAAACTCGCAGTTTTTATTTATTCTCTATGAACTTCAATTCCTACTCCAAGTTTTTCTTTGGTTTCGTTTACCGCTTTTTCCACGCACACACTGAATAACATCGGGGATAAGCTACAACACTGTCTCACTCCCCTGTCACCCACTGCTTCTCTTTTACGGCCTTCGACTCTTATGACTGCCGTCTGGTTTCTGTACAAGTCGTTTTTTTCCCCTGCTACCTTTGGAATTTCAGTCGACATAGTTAAAAGCTCTAAGAGTCTACAAATGCTATAGAGGTAGGTTCTTCTTTCATTTACCTATCTCCTAGGATGTGTCATAGGGTCAGTACTGCCTCCCATGTTTCAACATTTCTCCACAGTCCAAACTGATCTTTCCCGAGGTGTGCTTCTAGCAGTTTCTGCAGTACTCTGTATATAATTCGTGGTAGTATTTTGCAAGCGTGAGTTGTTAGACTGATATTTCGGTAATATTCACACCTGTCAGCACCCCTTCCTTTGGAAGTGGAAAATCTGAGGATATTTCGCCTGTCTCGAACATCTTGCACACCAAATCGAAGAGTTTTGTCATGGCTGACTCTCTCAAGACTATTAGCAGTTCTGAAGGAATGACATTACTCCAGGGGCCTTGTTTCGATGTAGGTCTTTCAGTAAGCTGTTAAATTCTTCTCTAAGTGTCTTATTTCCCATGTTATCTATATTTATGTCCTCATACCTTTCTGTAATATTGCGTTCAAATTAATTTTCCTTGTATAGTCCCTCTATATACTCTTTCCACCTTTCAGCTTTCCTTCTCTGTTTAGTACTTGTTTCCCATCTGAACTCTTCATATTCATAAAGCTACTTCCGTTTTCTCCAAATACCTCCTTTATTTTCCTATACTCGCCGTGTATCTATCTTAGAGCGCCACCTGCAACCTACGTTCTCAATTATTTGCTGGAAGTATTCGAATCTCTGTCGTACTTTACAGTTTTTACCCTCTACAGCTCCATCTAGTACCATGGTAGTTACTCCTTGCTGCCTTAAGAGGTGTCTATCATCCTGTCCATTCTTCTTGTCAGTGTTTTCTCTGCATTCCTTTCCCCGCCCGATTCTGCTGAGAAACTGTTCATTCCTTACCTTATCAGTCCACTTAATTTTCAACATTCTTCGTTAACACCACGTCTCAAATGCTTCTATTCTCTTCTGTTCAGCTTTTCACAGTCCATGTTTCACTACTAACAATGCTGTGGTCCAAACGTGCGTTTCTTACTCAAATTAAGACATATGCTTGACACTAGTAGATTCCTCTTTGACAGAAATGTGCTTTTTGTCAGTGCTAGTCTGCTTTCTCCGTCCATCTTGGGTTAGTTTGCCGCCTAGGTACCAGAATTCCTTAACTTAGTCTACCTCGTGATCCCCAACTTCACACTGTTCGGTTATCTGTTACTTCTTATCTTTGTTTTACTCCCGATCCATATTATTTACTCATTAGACTGTTCATTCCGTGCAGCAGATCATGTAATTCTTCACTTTCAGTAAGGATAGCAATGTCATCAGCAAGTATTATCACTGATACTCTTTAACCTTGAATTTCAATCTCACTCTCTGTTATTTCTGTCATTGCTTCTTCGGCTTATTGATCCCTCTTGTTTATTGTAAATATTGTATATCTTGCACAATTTTACTTTGTCGAACGTTTTTCCCAGGTAGACAAATCCGACACTTCAGAAGTTCCAATGGAATGTTATCTAACCCGTCTGCTTTCTTTTACCTTAAGTCGTCCAAAGCTCTATTAAATACTGATTCTAAAACTGGATCCCCTATCACTTCCCTATCGACTCCTGTGTCTCTTCTATCACGTCACCATACAAGTCCTTCCCGTCATAGAGGCCTCCAGTGTACAATGAGAGGCAAAAAGATTGCCTGGCCCGATTAAATGGCTCTGAGCACTATGCGACTTAACTTCTGAGGTCATCAGTCGCCTAGAACTCAGAACTAATTAAACCTAACTAACCTAAGGACATCACACACATCCATGGCCGAGGCAGGATTCGAACCTGCGACCGTAGCGGTCGCTCGGCTCCAGACTGTAGCGCCTAGAACCGCACGGCCACTCTGGCCGGCTGGCCCGATTAATTTAGCGTCCAAGAACAGAGCATTGCGCATGCCCAAGTTCAGTAGTACCAGCATTAACAACTCTAGCGGTCTGTAGAGCTTTAGCTTGGTGTTTACGTCGTCAAATAGAAGCAATATAATAGGATACAGTACATATCGAGATTCATTGCAGTTTAACTCGTACTATCATTTCTTTTGAAAATCATTATTCGAGCAAGTAGAAACAGCTGAAATATGAGAATATCACGTCGGTAGAATTACTACAGCGACGAGATTTTCATGTCTGTTTCAGTGGTTGAGTGGATACGCTGCGGTTTAAGAACGTAAAGGACGATCGTTCGAATTTAACTGGAGTCAATTGTCTTTTTTATTTAGACCTGTACAGGTAGTATTTCAAAACCTCAATTCGCTAAAAACTGTGCAGATGTAGGCTTTTCTAAGTTCCATAATCTTTCAAAAGATTCTTTTCATAACAGCCTAGCCGGCCGAAGTGGCCGTGCGGTTAAAGGCGCTGCAGTCTGGAACCGCAAGACCGCTACGGTCGCAGGTTCGAATCCTGCCTCGGGCATGGATGTTTGTGATGTCCTTAGGTTAGTTAGGTTTAACTAGTTCTAAGTTCTAGGGGACTAATGACCTCTGCAGTTGAGTCCCATAGTGCTCAGAGCCATAACAGCCTAATCTTTAAACAAACAGACAAATGATCATAGTAAAAATATTGAAAATGGATGTATTTATTTGTAATTACTTCCAGTACCATTTGGCGTCTCTACAGTTTTCAGCTAAGAGAAACGTATCAGCTACTTGGCATACGTGATAAGTCTGCTTCAAAATGACCGATGTGAATGTTCGAGAGCGAACAACTGCTCTGTTTGAAAACGGTGTTAGTGTATCTAAGGCAGAACGTTGTTATGATGTTGATGCTTCCACTGCAAGGAGAGGGATTAGAGTATTTAGAGGTAATGGTGACGTGGCGAGACATCCAATACCAGGAAGACCACGAGTCTCTACACGGAGACAAGATGAAGATTTAGGCAGGGCGGTCCAGAATCCTCCACTGTCACTCAGCCGGGAACGACGGAGAGCTCCACATTTCCCTGGCTCGTCGAAAACTGCTCCCAGAAAATTAGGGGTCCATAGAATCACGTAGCGTCGTGCTCTTATCGAATAACCGTTGTTTGACGAACAAGGAGTGGATAAACTGCCTATTGGCTTCTGTCTCGGGTTCTTCGGCCGACGTTCATCTAATGATTTTTCTGACGTTTCGCCAGCACGAGTGGCTGGCATTGTCAAAGCTTCACCCTCCATTGCCGGTGGAGTTTACCACCGGCAATGAAGGGTGAAGCTTTGACAATGCCAGCCACTCGTGCTGGCGAAACGTCAGAAAAATCATTAGATGAACGTCGGCCGAAGAACCCGAGACAGAAGCCAATAGGCAGTTTGTCAACAAGTGGCCACGAAAGCCTTAACAATTTTGTAAGGAGTGGATAGACTAGCAATTGTGAGTTCCTGGGCAGATGTCGACTGGAGGAAAGTAATTTTCTCCGACGAGTGCACAATTAAGTCCCCGAGCAGAGGTACTGCTCTTGTTTACGGCACAGATGGGCAGCGATATGACGTGCGCTTCGTGGCCACAAGCTAGAAGCAGACGCGTAAGTGTGAAATGTTGGGGCTGGATGTCTTATACGGGTGCAGGAACAATAGAACGTATCCAAGGCAAATTCAATTCAACATGCTATGAACATTTCCTTGAAAATGTAATCATCCTTGGAGCTCGACTTTGGTGCGCGGAAGGACGTCTCTCTTACCAACATGATAATCATCCATCACACACTAGCATTACTATTCAGAGCTGGTTTCAAAGGGGAGAGAATATTACTCACTGCCTTCTGTGGCCACAAAGGTCACCTGACGTCAATTCCATAGAGCACATATAAGCTCAACTAAAGAAGACTATGTGGTACAATTGCCCAGACCCTTCTCTGGGAACTGTGAATGCCCAATGGGATTTGGTTCATTCTTCATGGGAAAGAATAATTGCCACAGATGAGGACTTTTTCCATAGAATTGTCAGTTCTATGCATCGAAGGATCCAAGCTGTTCTTGATGCCAGTGGCATGTGGACAAAATACTGAAGCTATACATAGCCTACTCTTCATTTTATATTATTTCATTTTTCTGTAAAAAGCCTACATAGTTATTAGGCCAACAATATGAATTCCAAAATGCAAGTCTACTTGCTACTGTATTATTTGTATTTTTATGGGCGGTCACATGAAAATCATCCTCCAATGAAGATTATTTTTATTTTTATGGAAGGTCAGATAAATATTACCTTCCAAGGAAGGTTAGACATCAAATTCACAAACTATAATTACTTATGTACTGAATAGAATATTGAAAATATTAAAAAGAAGGAAAATAAAATCGAATAACAAAAATTAAATAAAACATGAAACATTTGCGACGCGATAAAAAAGGATGTGCTGAGAGTCGATCTAACACATACTACAGCTACCAGGACAGAAAGCTAACACGCTGCCAACAAGCTACCGATCTCTTCTTTGAGCGTAATGGTCGAATAGGCGTACCGCAGTTGAAGAACGACTATTAAACTGAAAACAACAGATACTGGAAGGCACAGCAACCCACACGTGTAATCAGCGGGTAAGGACTTAAAAAAATATGCCAATTACCTGATACGTTTCTCTTCGCCGAAAACTATACACACACCAGGTGGCGGTCGAAGTAAATACAAATAAATACATCCATTTTCAATATTTTTACTAAGCCATCTGCCTTTTAGTTTAAAGACTAGACTGTTTTAAAATGGAATCTTTTGAAAGAGTGTGGAACCTAGAAAAGTCTACATCTGCACAATTCGTAGCGAACTGGGGTTTAAAAATTTAGCTGCACATGTCTAAATAATAAAATATGACAACTGACTGCAGTTAGATTCGACCGCTCGTCCTATACGTTCGTAAACCGACAGCCTAAAAACTCAGCCACTGAAACAGATGCGAAGCGCTCCTCGTTGCAACATTCCACCGACGTGGAGTTCTTATATTTCAATCGTTTCTACGTGCTCGAATAATGATTTTCAAAGGAAATAATACTATGAGTTAAACTGCAATGAATCTCGACATATAATGTTCATAACGATTATATTGCTTCTATTTGACGACGTAAACACCAAGCAGAAGCTCCACGGACTGCTAGAGTTGTAAACACTGGCACTTCTGAAATTGGGCATAAGCAGTGCTTTGTTCTTGGAGTCTAAATTAATTGGACCAGGAAATCTTTTTGCCTCTAATTTTACAGTCTCCACCTATTCACTCTCTCCTCTGAATTGAGCAATGGAGTTCACAGTGTTCTCTTAATGTTATCGCCCTTGCTATAGTTTGACGAGAAAGCTTGGGTGTTGTGTGAAATGTCTTTGACACTGGAGTCGTCTTTGACCGTAGTCAGTAGGCAGTGAACTCTCGGTGAGTGACGGTGGAACAATGTTCAGGTCCTCGTTATAATAATTTGCAAGTGACCAGCAAAAATGTGTTATTCTACTACTTTTTATATAAACATCCAGAAGGAAGCACATTCGGAGAAATGGTATTTGAAGCCCCAAAAATGAGGCAAACGCATTGAACCAGGACATTTCCGCAGCCGACGAAACAGCATTGTGGAATCATACTTTCACTAGACTTTTTGTGTGTTAATACCAGTTTTTCAGAATGTGTGTTGCAGTATTTGTGTTCATCGGGAAGTAAAAGTTTTGGAGAAGAAATGTTTCGGCAAAAAATGTAATTTTCGACAGAAGAAGGAATTTCAAGAATTTTAGTCAACAATCACATGGATGGAAAACGTGGATTTTCAACAGTAGGAGAGAGTTCCAGGTAAGTCACGAAACCCTCGTATTTTGTTAAAACAATATTTCTATCTTGTTTCCTATTGCTGTGTTTTTAAATTTTTTTCTTCACAATGACTTATGAGAATTTCGAGAGTATTGGGCCTAAACCAGAAAATAGTAATTTAATAGACTTCGAAAATCAGGACAGGTCAAATTAAACAGAAAGAACCGATCAATTTCATTTAAAATGTTTTCTTGTAAATATCACAAAAGAAATTAAACAATCAGTTGACGACAATAACACACCCTAGTGGGTGATCTTTCTAACAGGGTTGTGCATGTTGAGGAAAAAATTGAATCTGTGGAAGCAAAAGTAAAAGAAATTAATGCTAAATTGAGCGATGAAATTAATACTGTAAAAAATGAGTTACTGGCAGATAGGGAAAGTAATTTAATTTATTTTTAATGAGATAAAGGGGAAATTAAAAATTTGGACGAGAACACAAAAGTTTTAGTAAAAAATGTAGAATTTTTGGGATGATCTTAAATAAACTAGGATCAAAAGTGAATTTTTAACCTAAACATGACAGATCCAAACCTAAGCTATCACATGAGGTCATTAGTTGTGACTTATTGAAGAAATTTCAGGAGGAAAATAATGATGATATTGATAACGATAAAATTTTCAGTACACAAGAACATACAGTAGATAAAAGTAATTGTGATTCATTTAATTTAACAGAGTTTTACACTTGGGCAGAAAAGAACAACACGTTGTCAGATGATGTAATTTGTAGTCAGATTTGTAGTAGTTCAGAGAAGTGTGTGAATGAAAGAGAGAGTGCATGCTGTCAGAATGAATGTATTGGTGACAGGGATCTGGTAACTTTAGGAAGGGGAAATAATATTTTGGGGAATAATTTGAATGTGTATGACCTGAATATGTGTAATGATAATGATGTTGATGATAAAGTTGATAATGATGGTAATGATATTGATGATGATGTTGAGGATATGTGTTTCATTAGTTTAAATAGGGAGTTGGGTATAAACATGTTTGAAAATGGATTAAATAGTGAGAATATTATAGAAATTCCCAGGGATGTTACCAGGATGAATAAGGCTCGCAAGCAGGGTGTATGTAAAAGTGAGAATTTTGAAGTTGTTGGTAAAGAATCTGACTACACATGTATAACTTCTGGCCTAAGTGAAACATTTACATATACTAATGACACACACACATTTCTTACGAATCTATGGCTGAACAGTGAAAATATTTCTTTTGACAAAAACTTTAGAAAGATGCTTATTAATGTATGTGAAACTATATGTCCTGAGTGGTGGAAAAAGATGAGATATTTTATTATTGAAAAGCTGAAGGGTAAGTACTTCAGTAGTATATGATGTGATTTGGATGAAAATTCTTGGCTATTTGAGATAATAGAGAGTATGAATGACAATTTTGTATCTTGTGCAAATTTTATAACTGTGACAAATAATACATATAATGGTATACCATATGATTCTGATAAGTAGAGGTTTGGGGAAATTGAAAGTGATTTATTACATGAGGATACTGGTTCTGAGAAAAGCAATCAATTTTGCAGTCCTTATATAAAAGTTCAAATTGGGTCATGGGTTGGTAAATGTTTAATTGATACAGGAAGTGAGGTCTCGGGAATATCTGAAAGGTTAAACAATAAATTAAAAGTGGGGAAAGATTATGTTGAAATGCCAGTTGTTGGGGTAAAGATAAAAGGTGCTACTGGGAAAAGCAGTAAATTGGTAAAAAGCCAGGCTTTAGTGACATTTTTAATTGAAGGCAAGTTGTCAAATGTTCAAATGTGTGTGAAATATTATGGGACTTAACTGCTAAGGTCATCAGTCCCTAAGCTTACACACTACTTAACCAAAATTATCCTAAGGACAACACACACCCATATGAAACTACCTGGCAGATTAAAACTGTGTGTCCGACCGAGACTCGAACTCGGGTCCTCTGCCTTTCGCGGGCAAGTGCTCTACCACTGCGGATTATGCAGCTATTACCGAAAACATGTAAGTGATCAGGGTCTGAATGCACCATGTTTAAGTCAGTTACTCAAGAAAAACACTGTTTGGGTTCAAATAGCTCTGAGCACTGTGGGACTTAACATCTATGGTCATCAGTCCCCTAGAACTTAGAACTACTTAAACCTAACTAACCTAAGGCCATCACACAACACCCAGTCATCACGAGGCAGAGAAAATCCCTGACCCCGACACTGTTTGGGTTTGGGATAAAAATTGTCAGGAAGAGTTTGATAAAATTAAGCAAGAGTTGAGGAAGCAACACTTATTACACAGACCTGATTTTAATTTACCATTTTGTTTGAAAACTGGTAACAGTAATTATGAACTTGGAGCAGAGTTATTTCAAAAAAGAGTAGAGAATGGAGTTAAGATACATTGTACCATAGTATTTGCAAGCAGAATGTTGCTCAAGCATGAGAAGAATTATACAGTCACAGAGAAGGAACTTTTGGCAATTCATTGGGCTTTTACAAAATTTAGAATTTACCTTATTGGACATAAAACCATAGTATATTCGGACCACAAGGCTTTGAGTTACTTACAACAGTGCAAATTATACCACAGTAGACTGACCAGATGGGCAATATTTCTGCAGCAGTTTGACTTTGAAATCAAGCACATATAAGATTCTGAGAATGTAGTAGCTAATTCACTTTCAAGGTTACCAATTGGAGGAGAAAAGGAGATTTTTGAGCAAGAGGAGGAACAGCAATTTAAAATTAGATACTTGAAAGGGGTGGAAAATGAGAAAACAATTAGATTTATGTGTAACAAAATTAGGTAAAATCAAAATTTAGATCAAAGTTGGAAATTAATCAAAGAATGTTTAGGCAAGAAGGGGTATGAGAAACTTGATAAATTATACAAATTACATAAGGGGATTTTATTTTGGAGAACAGATGTAGATTCTGATGATTGGAAACTGTGTTGGCCAGAGGCAGATGCTGAAAAGCTGATCATTTACATACATGAAAGTTTTGGTCATTGTGGGATACAGAAGTGCATTCAAAAGATACAAGAAAACGTTAGTTTTTACAATATTGGAATGAAGGTAAGAAAAGAATTGGCAACCTGTGACAAATGTCAGAGAGTTAAAGTGAGCAATCAAAGACATGGTGGAGAGATGCAAAACAATATTCCAGAAAAACCTTTAGATCTTATTGCTGTGGACTTATATGGAATGTTACCAAAGAGTAAAGGAGGTCAGTGTTACATATTTTTTATGGTAGATGTATTTTCAAAATTAATTAAACTATATCCAGTGAAAAAAGCCACTAGCTATGAAATTATTAAAAAAATTGAGAGAGATTATTTCGCATAAATGGGTAAACCAAAAGTTATATTATCAGATAATGGTTCACAGTTCACCTCTAAAATTTGCAAAAAGTTTATTGAAAGATCAAAATTGAAGCATATACTTATATCTGTTTATTGTCCGTCCACCAATCCTGAAGAAGATATATGAGGGAAATTGGGAGACTTTGCAGAACCTATTGTAGCCACAAACATCCAACCTGGTTTGAGCACATTCGAAATTTTGAAGATATTATGAATAGCTTACAACATAGTTCCACAGGATTTTCACTGTATGAGATTATGTTTAATATCAGACCTGCAAATCTTATATCAGAACTTATTGAATTTCCTAAATGTACACCTTTAACTATGCAAGAGAGAGAAGATATTGTCAGGGAAACTATGAGGAAACAAGGGGAAAAGAGGAATAAAAGACATAACAACAGGGTAAAATTAACCACTTTCGAAATTGGGGATCTTGTTCTGGTAAAATCTCATGAAAAATCAAAAATGTTAACTTCAGAAATTAAAAAATTCTTTGATATCTATATTGGCCCTTTTGAAGTCATAAAATCCACACCCTAATGCTTATCGTTTGGTATACCCTAAGTCAAAGAAATTATTTGGTCTCAGGAATGTTGTATCTTTGAAACTATATAAACAGAAATCATAATTTCAAAATTTAAATAACCTATTTCCATCTAAAACAAAAGTCCTCCACTGGAATATGCTTGTTAGAACAAAACTACCTGTACAACCAAGTATGTATATTTGCATGTATAAATTAATAATTTGAAGTCACATGTTAACTGAAACTGATGAAAAAGCACTGTTGTGAGAATGAATGAGAGAAAGATTTATTACAATTTTTTTTACAAAAAAAGGTCTCCATAGTGAGTATTTATGAATTTATTCTAATTTTTGGAAGCTAAGTCTTCCCTGTGGGTGAAGGCTTGCATGTGAGGACATGCATGCAAAGATATAAGTCTGAAAACCAATTTTAGATAAAGCCTCATGATATATGGGCAATTTATTATTATAAAATTGTTAAGGCTTTCGTGGCCACTTGTTGGCAAACTGCCTATTGGCTTCTGTCTCGGGTTCTTCGGCCGACGTTCATCTAATGATTTTTCTGACGTTTCGCCAGCACGAGTGGCTGAATACAGACTCATTTAGAGATATTTTTCTCTTATTACGAGTATACAAAAACAATGCAGAAGGCGACATATAAGCTGATTTACCAAAGTCTTTATTAGCAAGTTCTGCCATATGGTAGGTACGATAGGCGATAATGTCTCTATCAACGAAACTTTCAAGTCCAGGTACGTTAGGAACTCCGGTACCTCCACGCACAATGGCTACAGTGAGCCAACCATTACCATGATTAAAGGTATCATTAATGTCAATATTAAAATTAAGTCTACAACCACAGAAAACACAAGGTCCGTCGACAAGTGCAGTAGCAGCAACACTCTTAACTGGTATGCGGTTCTTCTTGTCCCCGGCTGTTGTGGCGAACTCGATGTTCTCGATGGTTTTATACACTGTCTGTTTAGAACGATGCCTTACAGGATGATGCCTTACAGGAGATTTCGTCGCCGTTCTAAATAGACTATTTCCGGTGCGGTTCTCCTCTTGCTACCTGCGACGGTCGTTCGCTGCAGTATGGGAAGCCAGGATCCGTTTACCTTAAGGCTTTCCTCTTTCTTGTTGAAATTGTTTGTGTGTTTTTGTATTTCTACAGCTTCTCTGAACAGGCGCGTGTGATAGTGCTTCTCTACAGCCAGAACTTCCGTGTCGGCGAATTTTATTACGTGGTCGGTCTCATTCAGTGCGTGCTCTGCCACGGCCGATTTCTCCACCTGCCCCAACCTGCAATGTCGCTTATGCTCTTTGATCCTGGTGTTAATTGACCGTCCAGTCATTCCGACATAAATTTTTCCGCATGTGCATGGTATACGGTATATTCCTGACATTGCAAGTGGGTCGCTTTTCTCTTTTGCCGACCTAAGACACTCTTTGATCTTACTTGTCGGTTTGAAAATCGCCGTGTTTGCGCCATGTTTGCGCAATATACGGCCGATTCTGTCCGTCACTGTGGGAATGTATGGCAGAAAGGCCGTACCCGACATTTCTTTTTCTGGTTCCTTACTTCGCCCAGTGTTTGGCTATGTTACACTTCTAATATAATTTGTGGAGTACCCATTGCTCCTCAGAACAATTTCCAAGTGTTGCATTTCTCGTTTAAGGTGTTGCGGCTCACATATTCGTCCTGCTCTCTTTACAAGCGTACTGATCATGCCTCTTTTCTGGCTCGGGTGGTGGTTTGACAGTTTGTGCAGGTATCGGTCCGTGTGTGTCGGTTTTCGATACACGCTGTGTTCCAGGTTTTCGCCGTCCCTTGGGACCAGCACATCTAGAAATGGCAGTTTCTTGTCCTTTTCTACTTCCATGGTAAATGTTATGTTGGCATGGAGGCTGTTCAAGTGTCTTAGGAAGTCACCGAGCTGTGGTGTGGAGCCATGGTGAAGAACAAATTTGGAAGAGGTTATCAGACTTCATAATTTACGTACTAAATTTGTAATACAGATCCATTACTGAGTGTGGTCGGGATTTTGTTTTATATGTTCATAACAACAAAAGCCCTGGGGAGCAGTTGTAATGGATCTGGGAGATGTGTTATTTTCACAGGATTTGTCGATACCAAATGTAATGAGGGAGGTTGGAAATGTTTTCTTTTATTTTGTCAGAATATTTTTTATGAATTGTAATTTGCCTTATTTTATGCTAATTTGCTTATATGTTCGAGAGTGACAGCATATTGATTAATATTAGTAGATGTGACGAAGAATATCAAAGTAACTGGTTTCAAGTGAAAGCTTGTGTGTTGTGTGAAATGTCTTTGACGCTGGAGTCGTCTTTGACCGTAGTCAGTAGGCAGTGAAGTCTCGGTGAGTGACGGTGGAACAATGTTCAGGTCTCCACTATAATAATTTGCAAGTGACCAGCAAAAATGAGTTATTGTACTACTTTTTATACAGGCTGAGTCACCTAACGTTACCGCTGGGTAAATTTCGTAAACCGCATCAAATACTGACGAACCGATTCCACAGGCCGAACGTGAGGAGAGGGGCTAGTGTAATTGTTTAATACAAACCATAAAAAAATGCACGGAAGTATGTTTTTTAACACAAACCTACGTTTTTTTAAATGGAACCACGTTAGTTTTGTTACCACATCTGAACATATAAACAAATACGTAATCAGTGCCGTTTGTTGCATTGTAAAATGTTAATTACATCCGGAGATATTGTAACCTAAAGTTGACGCTTGAAACCTCCGACGTTCAGTTGCTTGTTGTAACAAACGCGGGCCACGGTCGGCGAGCAGCATCTGCAGGGACATGTTTACGATGACGACCGTGTTTACGAGTGTGGCTGTAGTGCACTGTTGTGGTTTGGTCTAGCTGTCGCAGTGTCCGCATGTAGCGCTTGCTGCTATTGTTATTCTGCATTCGTCTCCGCACACAGACCAACTGTAGTACACCGTGTTACCAGACGTCTGTGATAGTGTAGTGTTGTAGGAACTGTGACCATGGTGTATTCGAACCCTGAAAAGGCGGAGATGATACTCATCTATGGCGAATGTCGACGAAATGCAGCTGAAGCCTGCAGGTTGTATGCAGAACGGTACCCGGACAGAGAGCATCCAACGTGCCGCACATTGCAAAACATCTACCGCCAACTGTATGCAACAGGTATGGTCGTAGCACGCAAACGGGTCCGTAACAGGCCCGTCACAGGAGAAGCGGGTGCAGTTGGTGTGTTAGCTGCTGTTGCC
This sequence comes from Schistocerca nitens, assembly GCF_023898315.1. NCBI lineage: Eukaryota > Metazoa > Arthropoda > Insecta > Orthoptera > Acrididae > Schistocerca > Schistocerca nitens. The sequence goes on from NC_064615.1 coordinate 511,917,745, forward strand.
ATGAACCAACACATGAGTACACGGGACATTGCAAGAGCCGGTGGACTGAGTCAAAGTAGTGTCATGCGCATACTGCATCGTCACCGCTTTCACCCGTTTCATGTGTCGCTACATCAGCAATTACATGGTGATGACTTTAATCATCGAGTGCAATTCTGTCAATGGGCATTAACAGAGAATGCGTTGCAGTTCTAACTGTTTACCGATGAAGCGGGCAGTGAATCTACGGAACATGCATTACTGGTCCGTGGACAGTTCTCGCTGGCTCAGGCAGGTAGAGCGACAGCGACCGTGGACTGTAAAGGTGTGGTGCGGAATCATTGGCGACCACCTCATTGGTCCTCACTTCATTGCAGGGGCCCAAACAGCTGCAACATACATCGCGTTTCTACAGAATGATCTGTCAACGTTGCTCGAAAATGTCCCACTAGAAACGCGTCGACGTATGTGGTATCAGCATGATGGTGCACCTGCACATTCCGCAATTAACACTAGGCTGACCCTTGACAGGATGTTCGACGGGCGTTTCATAGAACGTGGAGGACGCATAAATTGGCCAGCCCGTTCTCCTGATCTTACACCTCTGGACTTCTTTCTGTGTGGTACGTTAAAGGAGAATGTGTACCGTGATGTGCCTACAACCCCAGAGGATATGAAACAACGTATTGTGGCAGCCTGCGGTGACATTACACCAGATGTACTGCGGCGTGTACGACATTCACTACACCAGAGATTGCAATTGTGTGCAGCAAATGATGACCACCACATTGAACATCTATTGGCCTGACATGTCGGGACACACTCTATTGGTTGGTTCAAATGGCTCTGAGCACCATGGGACTTAACATCTGTGGTCATTAGTCCCCTAGAACTTAGAACTACTTAAACCAAACTAACCTAAGGACATCACACACATCCATGCCCGAGGCAGGATTCGAACCTGCGACCGTGGCAGTCGCGCGGTTCCGGACTGCGCGCCTAGAACCGCTAGACCACCGCGGCCGGCGACACACTCTATTCCACTCCGTAATTTAAAACGGAAACCACATGTGTACGTGTACCTCACCCCTCATGGTAATGTACATGTGCATCAGAGAAAAAGACCAATAAAAAGGTGTTAGCATGTGGACGTAATGTGCTGTTCCAGTCTCTTCTGTCCCTAAAGCCGCCGGCACACGGACCTTGCTGTCGAACGTTAGCGTTGAGCGTGCCAAGTTGAACGTGCTGCTGAATGCTCAGGAACGATGCGACTTGTGCATACGCTACGTGGGCCCCAACGTGGTATACGCGATCGCAACGCACTCCAACGGCAGTTGAGGGATGTTTCTAGTTCGTAAATAACACTGTTTACTCAACGGGCGCGCGTAAAATTCCCACGCTAGCTCTATTAAAATGCATATTTGCTCCATTGTCCACGAAAAGGAAAGTACCATATCCAATCAATAAGGACACAGGCTTACAAAAGTTCCATTACAAACAGTGCATTACAAATTTGGAATACTTCTCCGTATAAGATAAACATTATTTCATCATTCTCACATTTTAGTAAAACCCCAAGGTCAGTCTTACCTGATCACTGTTCCTACCCAGCAGCAGAATCTTTGTAACATGTGAATTACGAAGCGTAAAAGAAAAAGGAGCAAAATATCTTTGTACAAGTAGCGCAAGCTGTCCTGTATATTAAAGCAATCGAACAAAGCCAACCCTCAAAAAAAGGAGAACTTATATTTACGTAACATCAAATATTATAGTATATATTTATATTAAAGTAATAATGAAGCATCAGAACCTAATAAAAACGCGAATGTTAGGAAAAAAATTTGGAAGTGTCGAGTCGCGAACCACCGCCCTTACCTACCAAAGGTCAGTGACGGTACTCATTACGCTGAACCAACATCATACAGCTTATGTGTAATAATATTATATTACCCATTGCTGGAAACCTTAATCGTAGATATGTTACTAATTGAAATTTAATTATAACAAATTGTACCAAGAACAATACGTTTTGGGTGGATCTTCAGTATGTCGCTGCCTTCAAATTGCCTACTCTCGTAATACGCAAGTTACAATAATTCTTTTGCCACGAATATGATGTTTCTCATTATTTTATTGCAACGAATCACAGAGTTAACAACGGGTTTTCCAACGATTCTCAATTTGCTGGTGCTCAGAAATGGCATATATACTTGTAGGCTTAAAATGAATGCCAATATGGCGCCTCACAACTCTGTACCGAAGGGGGACGGCGTGCGTGTGACGTAGGTGGCGTTGTGCCATCTCATTGGTCAACGCTCAGACCCACGCTCTTAATATCTGACATGCCAGATATTGCTCTGCACGTTCGGAAAGACTCCCGAACGTGCTATTCCACGCTATGACGTCAGAAACTCGGCACGCTCAACGCTCAACGTTCGGATGCACGGTCCGTGTGCCGACGGCTTAAGGTCCATCACCGTTCTCTTTGGATCCCTACGTAATTCGTTGCTCTCCGATACACACGATCGAACAGCGGAGGAGTGTTACTCAAGCGTCAACTTTAGGTTACAATATCTCCGGATGTAATTAACATTTTACAATGCAACAAACGGCACTGACTACGTATTTGTTTATATGTTCAGATGTGCTAACAAAACATCAAGAAGGAAGCACATTCGGAGAAATGGTATTTGAAGCACCAAAAATGAGGCAAACACATTGAACCAGGACATTTCCGCAGCCGACGAAACAGCATTGTGGAATCATACTTTCACTAGACGACTGAAACATAAAAAAAAAAGAGTGAGCATATTTCAATACCGACAATCATTTCTTTTTCGATTTCTTCACATTCTGAATTTCCCCGAACGTTTTTGTAATTCCATCTTTCGTCGATCAATTGAAGTATTTCATGTTTTTCTTTCCAACTTCCGTGTTTGTACTTCTTGGAGACATCCATTCGTTTTCTGCTGAACTACCTACGGAGCTATTCTTTATCGCAGTGTCTATAGGTTCAGAGAACTTCGAGCTTGTCGCTTCAGTCCTTAGTACTTCGTTATTCCATTTCTTTGTGCATTGATTCTTCCTGACTACTCTCTTAAACTTCAGCCTGCGCTTTATTATACCTACATTGTGATCTGTCTCTATGTCTGCTCTTGCGTACGCCCTTCAATCCAATGTCTGATTTCGGAATCTCTGTCCAGCCATGATGTAATCTAACTGGAATCTTCCTGTATCACCTGGCGTGATGGTGGTGGTGGTGAGAAGTTCCTATATGACTAAACTGCTGGGGTCATCGGTCCCTAGGCTTATGCACTACTTAATCTAACTTTAAGTAACTTACGCTAAGGACAACATACACAACCACGCCCGAGGAAGGACTCTAACCTCCGACAGAGGGAGCCGCACGAACCGTGGCAAGGCACCTAAGACCGCGCGGTACCCCGCGCGACGTCACCTGGCCTTTTCCTTTTATATCTCCACCTCCTCTGAATCTTGAACACAGTATTCGCTATTACTGTCTGAAACTTAAGGCAGAACTCAATTACACTTTTTCCTCTCTCACTGCTACTGCCAAGCCCATATTCTCCCGTAACCCTTTATGCTACTTCTTCCTGTGCAACCTCATTCCAATACCCCATGACTATTAGATTTTCGTGTGCCTTTACGTACTGCATTATCAGTTCGATATCCTCATATACTTTCTCTATCTCCTTAGCTTCTGCTTGCGACGTCGGCATGTAGACCTGAACTATTGCTGTCGGTTTTGGTTTGCTGTCGATTCTGATAAGAAAAATTCTATCATTGAATTGTTCTCAGTAACTCACTCTCGCCCTAGCTTCCTATTCATAAGAAATCCTACTCACGTTATACCGTTTTTTTTGTGGTGTTGATATTACCCTATATTCGTCTGACCAGAAATCCTTGTTTTCTTTCCATTTCAGTGACTGGCCCTCAACTACAGCTAGATTGAACCTTAGTATTTCCGTTTTTAGATTTTCTAGCTTACCTACCACGTTCAGGCACCTCAGACTCTACTCCCCGACTCGTGGAACGTTACCCTTTCATTAATTATTCAATCTTTTTCTCATGACAACCTTCCCTTGGCAGCCCCCTCCCGGAGGTCCAAAATGGGGGTCTAGTGTGGAATCTTTTGCCAATGGAAAGATCATCATGACACTTATCCAATAGCAGGGTACATGTCCTGTTGATACACATTATCTATTTGTAACGCAGTGGTTTCCACTGTCTTCTGCATCCTCATGCTGTTGAACATTGATGAATCTTCTGCCTTTTAGCGGCAATTTGCCACCTGAAAAGCAATAGAGTGTCTTGAACCTCTGTTCGCTCCTCCGCCTTCTTTACAAGACCGTTGGCAGAACGAGGGTGACATCTTGTACCGGAAGTCTTCGTCCGCCATTGCTATGACTTTTATTCAAAATTAAAGAAGTAGTGAGGTTCTAATCCGGGACCCCGGAGGAGTCGATACGTAGCCAACGACGCGACACTACCCGTAGACCAGGCGTGGACAACATTATTGTGACACACAGACTGAGAGTGTGAGGGTCCCTTAAGCGTTTGTTCTTGGCCCTCGAGTCATTTATTATATCTCGGTGACAATATAATCCTCGCACAGTCTTCTTCGATGATAGGTATTCTAACTTTTTCGGGACGTAGGTCCATTTCTTCTAAGAATTCCCATTGAAATTCACCACGTATTTCTGTTACACTTTCGTAGATGGTATACCAACCTGTTTAGGTCCTAGAATTGCGTCTCTGAACTCGTTCTATATCTGTTGCCATACCTTCTTGATAAGGACTCCAAAGAGTCGCTGTAGCAATACTTTGTAATTCGTCGCATTAGCGTCTAGTACGTGACTTCGTTTATAGACACATTTCATCTTCCTGGAAACCTTACAGCAACCTTGTGTCTGCATTTGGCTTTCTCAGTACTAATTTTATGTGACGGTCCTGTTCCATGTCACTTCTTATGCGCGGTCCCCACAGAGCCGATACGATACGCGATGCGACTCACGAAAGGACACAGAAGCAACCCGCATTGGTGGAGCTCGGAGAAATTTAGTTGAAGCGGCTTAACTGGATCACAACACCAATGAGATTTTGTGTCGTATTGGTCGGTACAACACGGAGTACTGGCTGCTCCATGCAGCAGTATCGTACGATACATAGGGAGCGAAATTTCAAGTCATGTAATGTGCTTCAAAACAACATTTTACGAGGGTAGTCCCAAAAGTAAGGTCTCCTCCACAGAACTCTGTTTGTGTGGCAGTTGGTCACACTGTTATGAAGAACGCTTCACGCACTCTGTGTATTCATGCGCACGCCGCGCTGAGGCGCTGTCTTGGCTTGGCAGCCGTTGAGAATGGAGCTCCCGTTGGATGTTACCGCGAAGTGCGAATTGCGCGCTGTTATTCGGGTTTTGAACGCGAAGGGCACTGCGTCGATTGAAATCCTTCGCCAACTGACAGAAGTGTATGGTGAGTCGTGCATGGACGTCAAAAATGTTAGTAAGTGGTGAAGAGAGTTTGCAGTTAGAGGTGTACATGTTCCGCTTTTAACCCGCCCATGCTTGCCCGGTGGCCGGGCGGGCGGGCAGGCCGCCGCACGTTGTCAACAGAACGGGCAGGCTGCTTCACTCCCAGCCAAGCCAAGCAGAACCCAACCCGGGCAGGCTGCGGGAGACTTGCTTGCCCCTGCCCATATTACTGCTGAGCTGCGCTACGCAGCCGTTTAGTCTGCGCGCGTCATTGTCGTATTATGAACGTTAATCAAAAGTTTTTATTTTACTTGAGCACCAAAAGACAAACCCCAAAATTATATATATATATATATATATATATATATATATATATATATGTGTGTGTGTGTGTGTGTGTGTGTGTGTGTATATACATACATTTCTTTTAAACGAAATGTCTATGATCTTTTTGAAATTTGAGAGCTGTCTGACACATTCACAGTCATCGTGTTTGACAATTCGCGCACAGCAAATGTCGTTTAACAGTTGCAAACCATTTTTGGTTGAGTGAACGTGTTATATTGGCTGCAAAAAACCTTGATGTTAACCAAATGAATTTTCAGATTCAAAATATGACACCTGGCGAATTGCTGACATACAAGTCGGTTTATTCCGTTACTAACCAAGATGATGTAGTCAACTATCCTACGGAATTTTTAAATTCGCTGGATTTCCCCGGATTACCGCCTCCCAATCTGTAATTAAGTCGGATCGGCAATCATTATGTTGCGAAAGGTAAACCAGCCACGTCTTTGTAATGGCACCCGGCTTGCGGGGAAGAAATTAAAGAACAACGTAATTGAAGCCACAATTTTAAAAGGAAAGTACAAAGGTGAAGACAGTTTGATTCCAGTATCACTAAGTTTCCGACCGACATGACATTCGACTTTAAACGGTTATAATTTCCAGTGCAGCTTACATTTGCCATGTCGATAGATAAATCGCAGGGGCAGTTGTTATATATTTGTGGCATCAATCTTGAAAATCATGTTTTTCACATGGCCATTTGTATGTCGCATATTCCCCTGTCGGGACACCTTCAACTTCATTTGTTTACGCACCAGAAAACAAAACTATCAATGCTGCGTATCAAAAAGTATTACAGTAAATGCTACCTAGCAATAAACTTTGACACTGATTCACTGATCACCAGAAATTTGACAGATATATATGAGTTTTCATTGATAGGTGAAGAGGAGATGAACTGAGGTGGCGGAATCCAACAGAGAGAGGACGAGGAGAAGGATAGAGGGTGGGGGGAGATGGGCCAAGGGATGGGTTCAAAAATGGTTCAAATGGCCCTGAGCACTATGGGACTTAACTTATGAGGTCATCAGTCCCCTAGAACTTAGAACTACTTAAACCTAACTAACCTAAGGACATCACACACATCCATGCCCGAGGCAGGATTCGAACCTGCAACCGTAGCGGTCGCGCGGTTCCAGACTGTAGCGCCTAGAACTGCTTGGCCACTCCGGCCGGCCAAGGGATGGGGTGGGGGGAGGTGATCAGAGAGATAGTGGGAGAGGACTAAATGGATAGACAGAAAATACGGGAGGGAAGATGGACTACGAGAGTATGGAATAAATAAATGCCCAGGCAACACAATGCAGTCTGTGCTGCACTTTTCAACACCGAAACGGATGGATATTTGTACTAAAGAAGTGAACCTCCACCCCCGCAAAAAGAAGATTGGTCACCTCCCCGGAAGAATAAATTATCTACGCCCCTATTAACCACTGTACTGCAATGAGAACCAAATTAAGATTTTGGAAGTCTAGATTCTTTAACTTTAGTATGTTTCAGCCAAGTATGACACCACTTATATAAATATTTAACTACGTTTCCAGGATGTATTTTGCTGGTTCTGTGAATTCATTCGAAGTTGGCAAAATCATTCTAAATTGCCAAAATGCATTTTAACAAAATCGAAGGACTTGTTTCGTATCCAGTTCGTCTAAAAACTATAGTACAGGTAATACAAGGGCGACCCTGAGCCATTTTTCGCGGCGCCTACGTTTGCGTCATGAGAGTCCACACTTGTAGTCTAGGTCTGCGTCATGAGGGACCATATTTCGGGCCATCATGATGCAGACTAAGACGACGAGTGTTTACTTGCGTGATTCAAACCTGAACGACGACTGTAGACCCTCATAACACAGACCTAAACGACGAGTCTGAATCCTCATGGCGCAGATGTAGACGCTGTGGAGAGTGGCTCAGAGTTTCCATTATATTCCTACTACAATACATTAATGGAAAAAGACGCTATTCATTTTAGGAGCATTTGTAGTGTCTAGGTCTTCAGCATCTTGACTCTGCATGTGGGATTCCCCTTAACATAGAAATACAAGAATAAAATTACATTTTGCAATGTGTGTGGAACTCAACAAAATAAATTGTAATTTAAACGCATAATGTGTATTGCCTTAATCCACAAATGAATATTTTATTTTGCAGAACACTTTTCAACATAAAATATTTACAAATTTTCCTTCAGTTCCCCTGAAAGTATTATTTAGGCCAAACCAGATACTCCTAAAAATATTTGGCTACTTTTGCAAACACAAGTAACAGAAAATGGTTTACAAACAATAATGTCACTTGGGAGGATTGAAATCGAAAAGTTTAGTCTAAAATAAAAATGAACTGTATGCATTACAAAATTTCTATCTCAGAAATTGACGCCCAGAAAGCACAAGAAAGAAATCTGCACTCTTAATTAGTAAATTTGCGCTCAAACTCATAGTTTCCTGTTTAATGTTCTACTGTATTCTTAATGTGTCTGCTGATTAGTGTTTGGATTAATTACGACGAGATCGTTAAGTCTGTCTGCATTAAGACGTGATCGTTTTTTGCTAATTAGGTTTCCAGCGCAACTAAAAATTCTCTCACTAGAGGCACTAGTGGCTGGTATATTTAATTTTTTTCTTGCCACACACGCAAGTCGAGGAATGTCTTTGGGAGTTATTTTTCCACCACTGTAGAATATCTCCCTTGTTCACACAGTGTTCTTGCAAGTATCTGCTGACTTCATCATGTAGGAGAGGAGACTCTTCTGCCCAGTCCTCAAATTTCGCCATTTTGTACGGCCATGGATTTGTTTCTTGGGTGCTGTGATTGGGCACTTGTACTGAAACTGTACAGGTTCCAATTAATATTTGCAGAATAATCTGAAGATCGTACTACACATAGTTGAAATTATAATAGTTTTTAGATTATGCTATCATTTATCGTCCAGTAAAGTCACCAGAAGATCAAAACTGCAGGACGATTTAAATAAGGTATATATTTTTGGTGTGAAAATTAGCAGTTGGCAATAAATAATGACAAGAGCGAGGTTATCCCTGTGTGTACTAAACTAAGTCCGTTAAACTTCGTTTACAAGATCAATCAGTAAAATCTAAAGGCTGTAGATTCTACTTAATACCTCTGATTACGACCTACTTAAATAGGAATGGACACACAGAAAATGCTGTAGGCGTTTTAATGACAAAACACCCTTTTGGAGCATTGCTACACAGTTAGAGAGCCTTACGATTGACGGAAGAGGTCGAAAGAGTCTAAATAAGGGCAGCTGGTTTGGTACTATCGTGAAACAGGGGAAAGAGTGTCGCGGAAATTACACATGAGTTGGGGTGGGAATCATTACAACAATGGCGTTTTCTGAAGTGGCGCGATCTATATATGAAATTTTGATCACCAACTTACACCTCCGAATTCGAAGATATATTGTTGAGTCCCATCTACATTGGAAGAAATGATCATCAGAAAAAAATACAAAAAAGCAGCGCTCAGACGGAGAGATGTAGGTGTTCTATCCCGCGCGAAATTCGAGAATAGGAGACAAATAAGTTGAAAGTGGTTCGATGAACCCTCAACCAAGCACTTGCGTGTGACTTTCAGAGTAACCATGTACATGTAGATGAAGAATATATGCATTATCTTAGGAGCTTACCTTCAGCACATATCTGTCGTGCTGCTTGGTAAACTTCAATTTTTTCATCCTCGGTTAACTTTCTTAATGTGCGGTACTTAGCCACCATAAACGTTGCAATTTTTGCAACACACTAACGCACATTTTCTGTTCTAGGAAGACATCGGCGGCTTGTTTCAAAGGTTTCATGTACTGAAAATACATTTTCTCAACATACATATTTCACAAGTGGTTCTATAATATTCGGATGGAATAAAATTACAAACCTCTTCATCGTTACCCGTACGGTACAGTGAGTTTTTAAGGCATAAAACCACGGTAGAACTAAATGTAGGGTTGGCTCCTTGTCACCCTCTAGATCAACTGTGGCTTCTTTAAACGGCTTAAGAAATTCTATAAGCTGGCCAGTTATATGGTGGTCATAGCCCAGCATCTTATCAGAGGCACCTTCATTATGTAAAACAGCCTTCACTGGATCAATCTAAGAATGGACTGATACAAGCATGTCAAAATAACTATTCCAACGAGTTGAAACCCACTGCTTTAAAGATGACTTCAGTCTCACACAGAGACCTCTTCTCTTGAAGTACGAAACCGTAGCCCGCACCGTATTAAGAAAGGCTAGTATATTTGGAACATTTTCTTTCAAAAACTGTTCGCTCAGAACAGACTGTGTTTATACTATGAGCCATGCATGGAAGACGCTGATATATTTCGAGAGCTTTGACAATGTTGCTGCCCTGGTCTGTGACAAACGTAATTTTGGCAATGTCTTCACGAGAAACACCCATAGTTTCTAAGCCATCTTCCAACTCGTTTCGAATATTCGAGCCAGTTTTTGGGCAGTCAGGAAACGCAGAGCACATCAGTACATATTTATTCAAACGCCAGTCTGAATTTATGTAATGCATTGTCACGGACATGTAATGCACCCCTTTGTAATTGTCTGTCCATAGATCAATTGTACTGGCACATATACCAGAACGAATCGCATGCACTATATCTGGGAGCATTTTGCTGCGCACTTTATCAGCTAAGGTTTGAACTTTTCTAGCTACTGTCACTCGGGAAGGCATAACATTTTTAATATCAACTGAGCCATATTTTTTACCTATGTCGATCAGTGTCTGCCCTAAATTAAGAAATCCTTCTCCCTCTATACTGCTAAATGGTCTCAGGTCCTTAGCACACATTTCGACGCACTTTTCGGCCACTAAACCTTTGTCCTCTTTCAAGATATTTACGGAGTGAGGGAACTGCTTGTCAAATTTGCACACATGTCGTAACATACTCGAGGTTCCCGAAGAAGTACTTAAGAGCTTTTTACATAGTTTGCATTGAGACACACCTACCGATTTATTTGAAGCGGCCTCATAAACACACGAAAACGTTTCCCATGCGGCACTTGTGCTCTGTTTCGTTACCAGCATGTATTCGCCAGTTGTCATTTTTTTCTTTCACTCTCACTAAAGTTCGACCTATTCATTGTACTGCCTCCATCGTTGCTATAAATGAACTGCGGGCTAACTACCTGGCTACTCTAGTCACGGTAGCTTGACAGCGCAACCTGTTGTCAGGCGCAGCAAGCTGAGCGGGTCCCGCGAAGCTTGGCAGGCTTGCGGGAACCCAGGTAGCCCGGGCTTGCGGGAGCCCGTATCGGCCTCATTACCCACTATGCCTCAGTACACGCGCACTCTTGTGTTTACGTCGCGGCAGGCTGACCTGCATGAATGGTTGCAGAGGAGCTAGGGGCAAGCAGGCTGCAAGGGGAATTTGTACACCTCTACTTTGCAGCTGGTCGGACCGAAATTCACGATGAACAAAGGAGCGGGAGACTGTCAGTTTTTGAGGAGACACTGTTGAAGGTTGACCAAAGCATGCGTGAAGATCGGCGGATCACCCTGGATGAACTCTGCACGTTGATTCCTGATGTTTCCCGAAGCACCGCTAACAGAATTTTAACGGAAAAATTGACGATGTGCGCGAGATGGGTGCCGCGCATACTGACTGAGGACCAAATGCGGCAACGAGATGATGCTTCCCCCGCATTTCTTCACCGCCTTGCAGCCGAACAGGACAGCTTCCTGGACTCAATTGTCACGGGTGACGAAACCTGGGCATACCACTTTACACCCGACACCAAGCAACAATCACGCCAGTGGCGGCATCCTTCTTCGCCAAAGCCGCGGAAATTCAAACAAACACAGTCTGCCGGTAAAGTCATCACAACCTTTTTTTGGGATCGGAAAGGGGTATTGTTGGTTGACTTTATGCCCACTGGGGCCACAATTAACGCTGACAGGTACTATGAGACTCTGAAAAAACTCAAATGGGCAATTCAGAACCGGAGAAGAGGAATGTTGAGCAAGGGCGTACACATTCTCCATGACAACGCTCGCCCACACATCGTTCGGTAAACCGTTGCTCTCCTGCAACAGTTTCGGTGTAACATAATCACCCAGCCACCCTATAGTCGTGACTTGGTGCCCAGTGACTATTACCTGTTCCCTAGGTTAAAAGAACATTTGGCCGGAAAGCGATTCAGCTCCGACGACGAGGTGAAATAAGAGGTTCATAACTTTCTGAACAGCATGGCGGCGAACTGGTATGACATGTGCACACAAAAACTGCTACAGCGTCTACAAAAATGCATCGACAGAAATGGCGATTATGTCGAAAAATAGCTAAATGTTCAAGCTGTAAAATGATGTAAATTATTGTAGAAATAAACAGGTCTCTGTACTTATAAAAAAATAGGAGACCTTACTTTAGGGATTACCCTCGTATGAACATGACATAAAGCATCATCCGTTTCTGTACTTAGTTCCCCAGTAAAACTTTTAGTTTTGGCATAAAAAATTAATTTTAGGATTCAGGGGTGTTCTCCGCTATGCAGTCTCTGTCATTTAATTTTGAGGAAACTGTTTGATAAAAATATAACTTTTAGGATCCTACAGTTTGATAACACAGCTTGATAATGAACTGGTTTTCTTTTCGGGGCTGTCCACAGTTACTGTGATACTTCGAAATTTTGTAAAACACAGCGCATGTTTTGAAGAGAAATGTAGTCTCTGGCCAGTTTACGATTGGTGCATTATGGGACTGCTGTGTACCAAATGGAGCTAACACATCGAAAATAATTTTAACGCTGGAAGGAGAGCCATACCTCTTTACAGTCTCAGGTAAATACGTGAGACACAGGGTAAACCAAAAATAAGTATACAACTTAAAACTGGCTATACAAACCGTACGCTTTGAAATCACAGTGGGGAATGGGTTGAAAGTGTAGGACAAAGGCTGAGCAATAGATTGCAGTAGTGTTGTGACGTGCCACGTCAGTGTACCAAAGTGAGACATGGCGCAAAAACGACTGACATTCGAGTAGCGAAAAACCATTCTCAAATGGTAATGGAAGTTCGAGAACATTAGTGAAGTGCAGAGACAATGGAGGCAGGAATACGGAAATGATCTAGAAACACGCGTGAGCATCGCCCACCTTCACGTAAGTTCGAAACCGCTGAAACAATTATGAATATCCATAAGGAAGATCAGACCGGCCACTCACAGCAACAGGTGAAGAGTGTACTGCCCATATGTTAGACGCATTTATAAGCTCACCTCAGAGATTAACAGAACGATGTAAGCGTGAAACAGGCGTGAGCAGGTCAAGCGTTTAAGTCGTATCTTGCACAAAGTAAAATGGAGAATTTACTTTTCGCAGTTATTGCAAGCATTGAACGACGACCAGGACAGAAGAACATGATGCTAATTTTGTTTAAAAAGTGGTGTGATCTTCTGAGGCACTGGGCCCCATGAACTGCTTATGTTTATGTCGAGCGAGCATTCAATGGTCTGGGACGTAATGTGTGGTGTGGGTTATCATCAAGGGGACTGACTGGACCATCCTTTTCGAAAGTATGAATACTGGCAGCAGTTACATGGAGTTGCCCGATTCGTTAATTTCACCATCCATTCGTGCTTCATTTGGTGATGAACGGGATGGCGCCCCAACCCATTTCCAAAGAGATATGCGCGCCTATCTGGATAAAAATGCGCCTGGTCGCTGGACTAGGCGAAGGGCCTCATCGAGTTCCCCGCACGTTCTCCTGATTTCCAATTGTCCAATTGGTAGAAACTCTCGCCGTGTGTTGGCGGGAATTATTTTGCTGGCATGTAAGCCAGCGAGAGTTTCTACTGCTTTTCTTCGTGCTTGACAAACCCTATCCTGGTCAGCAACATCGACGGATCTCTTCCCAATTGAGAACTTTTGGATCACTGTGGTCAGGACCCCTACTACCAGCTCGGGACATGGCCGCAACTTGGCACGATATCTTTCAGCAGAATGTACAATAACTCTGTCCATCAACGACAAGCCGAATAACTGCTTGCACAAGAGCATAACTATGAGTTACTGACTTGCTCAATTTGTGAAGCTCATTCTCTGGGATAAATCATTCAATTTTTCTGAAATTGTAGCCTAACCATTTGTTTGTCTGTAGATGTACATCACATCCACCGATTTCCGTCCCATTCGAATAATTCCTTCGTGGTGCTCTGACCTTTTTTAGAGTTTTATTACTTTTATCTATATACACGATGTGATGTGCGGAAGATGTTCACCATTAATCTAGTAATCGGATATCGACTGGTTGTTTCTCTTTGTTATTGGCATTATTTTACATATTCCACGTTCAAAATGACCTGCCATGCATTATACCAAGTGAAAATTTTGTTCAAGTCCTTCTGCATTGCCTTACGATTGTCTAACGACAATACTTTCATGTAGACAATTAGCGAAAAAATCTTATAGTGGTGCTTTTCATGTTTGATATATCCTTTATGTATAATGAGAACGTTAGAGGATCTTTTACTTGGGAGGCTTAAACTCAGTACACAAACAACTGAATTACAGCACATGTGACTGGCACCAGCAGTTGTAGTCATACAGCCAACTAGTCAGCGCAAGCAGGAAATCCGAATACACGCGACACAGACAAACCCCAAACGACTCCACACAACGAGCGGCCAATTTTATAATCAAATTGACCTGTCAGAAGACGACTCGTTATGTTGCAGGTATGCTGACGCTGCAGCTGGCCTAGGAGATCTCGCCGGAGCCCAGCCATAACGGTTAATACCTCTCTATTAACACTTACTAACAACCAACCATGAACTGACGCTACTACCACAGATCCACGAGTAGTCCTACTACCAGCCGCACGACACTCGCTGTGTCACTTTCTCTCCCCATCTGCCCTTAAGACCGCCACCCTTCCATCGCTTTCTGTCTACTACCTCTTCGATGGGACCGTACCAGTGGGTGATTGCATCCAGACGTACGGTCATCACAGACCCGCATGCTGTGATTCTTCGATTCGAACACTAACCATTTCGCTGATGCGACCGTAGAACGTTTTGTGTAGGTCACCGTGCGAGTACGGGGTGTGGAGGGGCTAATGTCGCAGCTTGTTGAAAGTAAAAATTAACAACGGCCAGCGTCTTGTTGACTGAGTAGTTTCCATTGTTTTTCAGTATCTAATGTACACGGTCGTCCGAAAATTTTATCCAAGAGGGGGGAAGATTATAGAACTGGTATTTTTTATAAAGTATATCAGGTGAGGTTGAAGACGTATCGTTACTCAAAATCTAATTTTGAGAAGAAATACATAAAACGTATTACATCTCAAACGCTTAGTAGTTATCCATTCAGCATATTTTTTTTTAAGCTTGATTGCTTTGAACACAAAGAAGACGACATGCTTTATAGTACAGGTAAAGTACACCATTTTGTATCATTAATATGATTACTAATGCCACTGCTTTCGTGACCTGAAATTACATCCGCAAATGATTAAATGCAGTGTATCCAAATAGGGTTGAAATAAAGGTACCAAATATAGACAAGAGATCCTTTAATTCATTTCTCGATAATGTTGGGTTCTCACTGAAAATTAAACATCTGAAACCGAAGTTAAGGCAGAACGACTGAGAAAATGCTTAACAAAACACATCAACAAAAATAACCAGCATGAATTTCCATAGATTATACTCGTCATAGTGGAGAAACAGGAAATAAATGTTCAATATTGATTTTTCCATGTTGATGCCATTTGTAACATTCAGCTTACAAAGCTTCCCATGTTGTTGTTGTTGTTGTTGTTGTCGTCTTCAGTCCTGAGACTGGTTTAATGCAGCTCTCCATATTACTCTATCCTGTGCATACTTCATCATCTCCCAGTACCTACTGCAACCTACATCCTTCTGAATCTGTTTAGTGTATTCATCTCTTGGTCTCGCTCTACGAGTTTTGCCCTCCACGCTGCCCTTCAATACTAAACTGGTGATCCCTTGATGCCTCAGAATATGCCCCGCCAACCGATCCCCTCTCCTAGTCAAGTTGTGCACAAATTTCTCTTCACTCCAATTATATTGAATGCCTCCTCGTTAGTAATGTGATCTACCCATATATGAACGTGTTAATGGATGTGCTGTAGACTTTTAATGTCTTATTTTTTTATGTCGACTGGCATAATTAAAGTTGAGCAAACGATTTTATAGCTACATTGTGTTTCTTTGTGTGAAGTTTAATCTAGACTCATAATTCGAGAATAAGGATGTGTGAAAGAAGACTGAACCTAGACAGTTCTCGTATCCCCAAATTGACATGCTGTTGTGCAGGCATGCCAACTGAACGGCATAATTTGTATCTCCATAACTGCATGTTGTGCTTTGTTGCAGTCCGTAGAGATCAAGGCAATCTTTCCGACTTTTAAACGTAACGCCTCTCTTCTAGAGCAGAAAATCGTAGGGGATACCGGACCTAGTTGGCATAGTTTTTCCTATTTCTTCCTATAGTACTTTCCGTTTATACGATCGATGCTGCAGATAGTGGTTTCACTTGGCTATAAATTAATGATGAAAATATCATTTAGGATTGCATGCTGAATTCGTAAAAAAAATGTTTCCCAAAACGTTACTCCACATGTGGGGCACACTGGAACATGTGCTGGGATAAGTCGGCATGGTTAACAGGTTCTGAGGAAAAAACACGAGTTAGTAATTAAGACACTTTTACTTCAATACAATATGAAGGACAAATGGTGTTGCCACTTTCTTACTTTTAGATCTCTCGATTCCCTAGTACATTTTGTATTAGTGTCTGTGAAAATGGCAACAATATTCAAATATTATTACGTCAGTAAATGAACATAGAAAAGTTACATAAAATAATAAATAGCAACCAAATTATAGAACTACAACTTCGCGTCCACCAAGAAAGTAGCCCGACTGCTCACTCGAATTGGTGGTTTTAGTTTTCGCACAGTTTTGCTTCTGTTGTACCAGATGGAGTCAGGAACGTCAGACCATCTCCAAAATTTCTTTTCTTTCACCGTTGTGGAAACAAACAATTAATCACCATCAATTTCCAATACCTTTCCAGGATACAGACATGCACTATACTTCTCCATCACGAAGTCTTAAACTTGATACTGCTCCGAATTGTCTTCTTGAACTACATTCATGTTGTTCTCTTTAGTAGTCGGTGCTGTTGGGCATTCTCAAGATGGAGGATATTTGGGCTCATATTCCTCTTCAGCGTGTGTACTTAGTGGGAAATCGAGGCTGTCTTCAGAATAAGCATACCTTATTATATCTGACGTTTCGTCTTCAAATTCCGTCATTTCTGAATCATTTCCCCGAGATCGTTTTCCCTTCCCCTTTCTTTGAGTTGCCGCCCTTTTGCCTGTCTTCTCTAAAATAGGCCTACTAATTGAGACTTGCTTACTTTTTGTCAGAACATTTTTGGTAGGAATGTCTGTCAAGATAGCAGTTTGTCTCCTTTTCCTCCACGGTTAGACAGTTTTCGTGGGTCTGCTTTTGGAAAAGGGCTAACTTCTTCTGGTGTTACAATTCTGAACGATGATCGTGTGCTCGGAGTAGGTGCATCAGTGGAAGACAGGATGGAAGAACTATATTGAGGAGGCGGATCAGTTACAACGTCGGCATTTACAGTCTGGACAACATCACAAGGCGGGCGATCAGTGAAAGATGATGGCAGAAAGTCGAATTCATGAACGATGTCATGACTGAAAGAGCAAATCCCACTTACTCTAAAACCCTGCGGTGATACTGAACGGGGTTGTTGCAAGCGGAAAAGCTGTGTTCACGATGCTACATATGTCATAAATTGAAATCGTTTGGCCAGGATGATTACTCATCCAAGCAGTACTGATATATTTCTTAAGTGGCCCAAACACACTCCGGTCCAGAGGCTGCAATTTGTAACTGCAGTGTGGGGGAAATGATAGGAGAACCACCCCACTTTCTTCAAATAAATCAAGTGCTTCAATAGACAAATAAGAGTCGTGGTTGTCAAGCAGTAAAAGTGTTGGGTGAACCTTCGAACTTCTAGAACAGCGAATGAAGTGCTTGGAGAACTTAATAAAATTTGTTTATACCATTCAATCTCTCTTGTTGGTATCACCGTCAGAGCCAGCTGCAGCGTCTCGAACAAAATGTGATTTTTATTTTGCTCTAGGAATTATGAAGAAAGGAGGGATAGCATTACCTCCGGCTGATATAAATGTTGTTACGGTTGCGAGACTGCCTGTTTCAGCAGAGGTTATCCTTCCAATTTGTTTCAGACCTTTCCCTGCTACCACTGTGTCTGGTTTCTGTACAGTTGTGACCCCCGATTTATCCATATTCCATGTATCTTGAGCTTGCAACTTCAGTCCATCCAAAATCTTTTTAAGCAAACTGAAGAAATTGTTCACATTTACTTCATTAAAACTGTTGGCCCTGGCTAGACTTGTGGCTTCAGGTGTTGGGATGGATAAACTCTGTTGCCTCTTCATAAAATACGTGTACCAGTCAGGTCCCGCCATTTTCTTTTCCTCTCAAGAAAGTGGTACGTTAAATTCATTTTTGATAGCGTATTGAAAAGCAAATTTTCTAACCTCCTTCGGGTGGGAGCCGAAATAAATATCTGAGGTTTTCTTCAGGTATTCTCTTAGCAGATACTCCTGTTTAAGAGAACAAAATACCAAGTACGTCATCAGTTGCGAAACTTATATTGTGACAGGCATGTGTTGTAGCTAGGATATATTGCTCTGGAGTTCAATAGGCCTACACGGAAAAGGTTACATAAGTATTTTTTTTTTAAGTTACGTCACTTGGTCCGCCCCGATAGCTGAGTGCAAGTTTTATGTCACTTGGCTGATACATACCTTCCTAAGAGTTTTATATCCACTTAAAACATCAGGGACTTCATCAGTGGAAGCATCACATTCTCTCGCTTTTTGGCAGCAACTAGCTAAGCTCTGTACAGGGATGTTGAAATATTCTGCTGTGGCGGCTAGGCTTCTTTTGTCGATAATGTGAGCACGTATGGGATTCTGTACTTTCTGAGCAGTATGCTTTGCTCGTTCCGTCTATCTCTTGTAATTCTTCATGGCAAAGCTTCAACGAAATGTATCAGAAAGTAGTTAAAAAAACTTCAGCAGATGCGTATATGAAAAAAATGTGAGGAGGGATAAGTTGGCATACGCCATGTGGTCTATGCCAACTTGCCCCAACAACACATTTTAGATAGTATGGATGCCTCACTACTGCACAAAAAGTTTTACGCAGTCCTTCCTCTCTGGGAGTTCTAATCAGCTTGAAACTACAATGGAAGGTACAACGTCGTTTGTGAGTTTGACTGTATCGATCCTATCTCTCACTCCTTATAACGATAGAGAAAACAAGAAGTGTGCCAACTTACCCCATATGACGACTAGCCCCAGTCTCCCCCTATATTTTATTTCCGAATGATTTATTTGGGTCCATAGGTGAAGATACAGTGTAGCACGGTCGTGTGTACTACAATCTCTCTGACATGTTAAGTTGAAGCCACCACAGGTTATTTTTCTCTATGGTCCTTGACAAAGGTACTGTTTGTGCTAGGAAGAAAAGTATACTGTTTTCTTCTAACGTGTGCAGTTGGGGGACAGGAGTGGCCTTGTAGTGACTGCACACGCATGTCGGCCAAATACGATGCAGACATGTTTAGACTGAGGTTGTGAAGAAGAACAGGAGTAGCTTTTTGAACAGAAGTCGGCCTCTGTGTACCACGTAGCCGGATCATCCCTTTATCTGCAGTTCGATATCGGGTTGTAAGAGCAAGGAACAGAGAATAGTTTTCGGTCTGTCTATTCCGACAACGTTCCACAACCGCCGTTCTCCACACAACCATTAACACGAATTTAACATTCGAAATGGGCAATAAATTATCTCTATATCTCAATAATGTAACTGCTTCGTGATCCCGCAGCTCAAGCGCCATCATTAAGACACCCTGAGCTGTACAGCAAGCAGAGTTCCAATTGGCACGTTTCTATTATTGAGATGCGCTATACCAGTATCAGCTAGACAGCGTAGAAACACAAAAAGGAGATTACGAACTAATTTAAACATCCTTTAACTGTAGCAGTAACACCTGTTGCGATATGAAACAAATTACGTGAGGAATGTCTTTGTTACATTAACCCTAGCAATACCAACGTATTTTCCAGAACGCGCATTACCATGGTACTTTAAGCCCACTCTTATAAAAAAAAAAATTAAAAAAAACTAAAATCCTTAAGTGTTTTTATCTTATATTAAACAACTTACTTGTTAAAGCGGTGCTGATTTGAAAGTAGTGTCCAGAACACGAAAATTTCTTTTCGCACACTCTTAGCAATATCAACATACCACGTGTACCAGAAAGGGGCTGGGATATGCTTTATGTTCACCATAAACCAAAATTAATAAATGCAAATTTCGTTAAATTTTGTTGAGTCATACTCGCAACACACTTTTTAAATATACACATCAAAAAAGGTTTTATATCACACCAGTTCCCAGAACTCCTGAAGATAGACGTTGACTGTTTTTGTAGCACAGTCTCTTTGACTGTTCAGAGATGTCACTAAACCCGCTCAAAGAAGTAAACAATCATGCATGAGCTGCGCCTATTAGACGGAAGGGTTCCGACAGCCGATCAGTTCCAGTCTTTCCACCAGGAAGGAGGTACACGGCTCGTGTTGACTGTAGTTCAACCATGCATAGACGGTCAATACTGCGGTTCGATCGCGTCCGCATTGTTATTTTGTGCCAGGAAGGCGTCTCAACAATGGGTCGTGTCCAGGTGTCTCGGAGTGAACCAAAGCGATGTTGTTTGGACATGGAGGACAGGCAGAGACACAGAAGCTGTCGATGACATGTCTCGCTCAGGCCGCCCAAGGGCTACTACTGCAGTCGATGACCGCTACCTACGAATTATGGCTCGGAGGAACCCCAACAGTAACGCCACCATGTTGAATAATGCTTTTTGTGCAGCCACAGGACGTCGTGTTACGACTAAAACTGTGCGCAATAGGCTGCATGATGCGCAACTTCACTCCCGACGCCCAAGGCGAGGTCCATCTTTGCAACCACTACACCATGCAGTGCGGTACAGATGGGCCCAACAAACATGCCGAATAAACGGCTCAGGATTGGCATCACGTGCTTTTCACCGATGCCTTCAACCAGACAATCGTTGAAGACGTGTTTGGAGGCAATCCAGTCAGGCTGAACGCCTCAGACGCACTGGACAGCGAGTGCAGTAAGGTGGAGATTCCCTGCTGTTTTGGGGTGGCATTATATGGGGCCGACGTAAACCGCTGGTGGTCATGGAAGGCGCCGTAACGGATGTACGATACGTGAATGCCTTCCTCCGACCAATGGTGCAACCATATCGGCAGCATATTGGCGAGGCATTCGTCTTCATGGACGACAATTCGTGCCCCCATCGCGCACATCTTGTGAATGACTTCCTTCAAGATAACGACATCGCCAGCATGGTCTCCAAACATGAACCCTATCGATCATGCCTGGGATAGATTGAAAAGGGCTGTTTATGGACAACGTGACCCATCAACCACTCTGAGGGATCTACGCCGAATCGCCGTTGAGGAGTGGGACGATCTGGACCAACAGTGCCTTCATGAACTTGTGGATGGAATGCCACGACGAATACAGGCATGCGGCAATGCAAGAGGACGTGCTACTGAGTATCAGAATTACCGGTGTGTACAGCAATCTGGGCCACCACCTCTGAAGGTGTCGCTGTATGGTGGTACAACACGCAATGTGTGTTTTTCATGAGCAATACAAAGGGCGGAAATGATGTTTATGTTGATCTCTATTCCAATTTTCTGTACAGGTTCCAGAACTCTCGGAAACACGGTGATGCAAAACTTTCTTTGATCTGTGTAAATCCTGATGTGTAAATAACGTCCTGAAGTTGAAAATACTGAATATGAGATCACTGCAGGAAGTTATATCGTCTGCTAAGACTTAAATTTTGGGTTAAGTTTAAAAAATTTAACACTTTTGTGGAATCTGGTAGAATAATTAATTAAAAACAGTAAATATTTTTTTCCAAAAGTTTGAAGTATGAAGTAACTTCCTAGATAACAATTTTTTCAAAAGGTGGGAGTATAGTACCGCCACTTCCTCCTGGCATTGCGAGGGTTAAGCTTTCCAATCATTGGTGTCCGTCCGTCAAGGTGCTGTGGGTTCAAACCATGTTATAACATTCAGTGCATCAGACACGGGATATTGAATGTATGGTATGCATAGGTGATAATTACGGATACAACACGATTCAATGATCGGTAAGCGATGATAACGTTCTCGCGTAGAACAACAAAATACTATAGTCTCGAAAGTTACTCTTACCGTCTTTATATTCATCACAGTGCTATTACCCCCGTACGTTATTTTTGAGTGTTTTTATTTTAGTGTTATTCATAGTTCGGAATATACAACGATTCCCACAAAATTATGAATGTAAACTCATTTATAGTTTATAAAACAGATAATTCAGCCAAAATTAAGCCATTGCTTTCCCTAAAAGTCGATAATATTTTTTTTCTTTTGTGCATTACCTTGTCATAATATGTATGTATCATTTATTTCAACTATTGTTTATTTGTTAATATGTCACACTGTTTCTCCATTCATTTTGCTACTGTTTTATATTTTATATTGTACGAATATGAATGTTCTGGCTTTTACGCTTTGTAAATCTTTGGTTAGGCTAGGAGAAGTACTGCGTCAGAGAGACATCGATCGACTATCGATAGAGCGCGTGCGAGTCGTTGTGGTATTGTGGTCAGTTCGTAGGTGGACACACAATGCAAAGTTCGGCGTGAAAGACGGTAACACGCGGAGGAACAATTAATTACAGTGCGTCCGCTGTGTTACTAGGCGATCGTGCATTATTAAGTGAGCAGTAAAACCTGAAAAGTATAACGAGTGTTTGCGGTGACGATTTTACTTACTGTGTGAACTTGTGACAGTTAGCCGTGAATCAGACACCATTGTCGTGTGGAGACACTAACTCTTAGAACTGCGTGAAAGTGGAACAAACCAAAATGTTAAGTAAAAGAACAGTGCTGTGATTTGATCAACAAACGGTCTTAAAAACACCGACGTAAACTGAACTTATGTTTAACGGACTGTTATAGTGATAAACGCATGTGACTTCATGGTGTTAGAACAGCAACCAGCCACAAATTTACTTTCAGTTCCTTTATTCAAAGGAAACCGATACCAGTTTCGAATCGTTGTGATTCATCCTCATACGGTTTACACGCTTTCTTTATGACCTGTGGTGTGTTTTTACAGATTAACTGTCCTAAAATATGAATAATACATAATTATAAACATGCCACACACAGATGGTTGCGGTACACATTTTCGATGCATGTGACTTACGTGGAACGTTGGTTTCGAGTGTTTGTTTTCATAACATTCGTCCAACAGACGTAAATGCATTCCCACTGCATCCTCGTTGTTGCACACGTAAATAGTTCTCACTGAACACTTTAGATTTGTCGCTGAGATCATTTCAGCCACGCACCATGTGTTATGATACATACAAACAGCTTACCAACATATGAGTAACACAGATGCTATGATATAACATATGACGATGATGTCCTATGTTTGGAAAGGATCAGATATTCATTTACACAACTGTAATGTCTTTTACATTAGTGGAGAGACATTGAATTTTTGAGTTGATATTGCTAAATTAATTATAAAGTTTTTTATACACAGGGTGTTACAGAAAGGTACGGCCAAACTTTCGGGAAACATTCCTCACATACAAAGAAAGAAAATATTTTATGTGGACATGTGTCTGGAAACGCTTACTTTCCATGTTAGGGCTCATTTTTATTACTTCTCTTCAAATCACATTAATCATGGAATGGAAACATACAGCAACAGAACGTACCAGCGTGACTTCAAACACTTTGTTACAGGAAATGTTCAAAATGTCCTCTGTTAGCGAGGATACATGCATCCACCCTACGTCGCATGGAATCCCTGATGCGCTGATGCAGCGCTGGAGAATGGTGTATTGTATCACAGCCATCCACAATACGAGCACGAAGAGTCTCTACATTTGCTATCGGGGGTGTGTAGACAAGAACTTTCAAATGCCCCCATAAATGAAAGTCAAGAGGGCTGAGGTCATGAGGGCGTGCAAGCCATGGAATTGGTCCGCCTCTACCAATCCATTGGTCACCGAATCTGTTGTTGAGAAGCGTATGAACACTTTGACTGAAATGTGCAGGAGCTCCATCGTGCATGAACCACATGTTGTGTCGTACTTGTAAAGGCACATGTTCTAGCTGCACAGGTAGAGTATCCTGTATGAAATCGAGATAACATGCTCCATTGAGCGTAGGTGGACGAAACTAAAATGAGCTCTAACATGTCCACATAACATCTTTTCTTTATTTGTGTGTGAGGAATGTTTCCTGAGAGGTTGGCCATACCTTTTTGTAACACCCTGTATATTTAGAACTGTATGGGTAAAATAGTATATTATTTAATTACATTTAGCATCATGACAATTATAGTAACATATAAATTTGCTGCTTGAACTGCAGACAGGTGTACTAATATTATTTGTTTTGAGGCTGGAAAGTAATTTTTGGAAATTTTGCAATAAGTGGTGTTAGCTAACTCTGTTTGTTTACTAAGGATATAGTCTGGAATGCTGTTTTTGTGTGTGTGTATTTCTAATTCTTCTAATATATTCATAGTGGCTCCTATTTCTGCTAGATGCAAAATTTTTAAGTTGTCCTCAGTGTTTCCCACTGAATGATTTTCTTCAGCAATATGGGCTGCAAATGCTGATTTGTTCAAGTTACCAAGTCTTAGAGCAACAATATGCTCTTTGTACCTAATTTAAAAACTTCTGCCTGTCTGTCCAATGTAGAATTCTGGGCATGTATCACATTTGAGTTTGTATATTCCTGATTTACAGTAGGGACTCTTGGAGATATTTACATCATGGATTACTTTTTGTTGTATTTTATTATTTATGGAAAAGCTGATTGTGATATATTTCTTCTTTTTAAATAAGTTTGCTATTTGGTATGAAAGTGGGTCTATGTATGGGAGAGTAGCATATTTAGGTTTGGCATCAGTGGCACACTGATTTGGCTTGAAGTGACTGCTGAGAAGTGGATCTGTGGTTTTTGTCTGCATTTTGTTGTGGAGTTTTTTTATTATTGTGGGTTTATGTTCATTATTATGAGCAACTGTTTTAATTATATTGAATTCATTTTGTTGGTCTGTGTCACACAGGTGGTACTTTTTTAAATTCGGTGTTGCATTGTTCTGAAATATGCCATTTTTTGTTGGCAGGGGTGGCAAGATGAGTTGCTAATACTGACATCTGTGGTGGTAGGTTTTCTGTTAATACTAAATTGATTGTTATTGTTACTATTGCAAATTTTCAGGTGAAGGAAGTTAATGCTTTTATTAGTATCATGTTCAACTGTGAATTTAATATTTTTGTGCATTTTGCTTAGATCTGCTGCTAACGTATCTAATACATTGTTTGCACGATCAAAAAGCAGGATTGTATCATCAACATATCTTCTGTAGTATATTATTTTGTTTGAGATGTGCTGGTAGGTAGAGAAGCATTTTTGTTCTATATGGTTGATGTAAATGTCAGCCAATATCCCAGAAAAGCTACGTGCCATTGCCAAACCATCATGTTGTTGGTACAGTTTGTTGTTGAAGCTAACATAATTATGCTCTATAATAAGTGAAAGTATATCTGTGAGTTCACAGATCTCTGCAACACTAATTTTCTCATATTTAAGCAGATTGTATCTTACAATGTAATAGTCTCTTTGACAGGGATGTTCATGTACGCGAACATCCCTGTCAGAGAGACTCAATGTTTCCCACTCAATGGTTTTCTTCAGCAATATGGGCTGCAAATGCTGATTTGTTAAAGTTACCAAGTCTCAGAGCATCAATATGTTCTTTGTATCCAATTTAAAAACTTCTGCCTGTCTGTCCAATGTAGAATTTTGGGCATGTATCACATTTGAGTTTGTATATTCCTGATTTATGGTAGGGACTCTTGGAGATATTTACATCATGGATTACTTTTTGTTGTATTTTATTATTTGTGGAGAAGCTGGTTGTGATATATTTCTTCTTTTTAAATAAGTTTGCTGTTTGTTATGAAAGTGGGCCTATGTATGGGAGAGTAGCATATTTAGGTTTGCTTCAGTGGCACACTGATTTGGCTTGAAGTGACTGCTGTGAAGTGGATCCGTGGTTTTTGTCTGCATTTTGTTGTGGAGTTTTACTATTATTATTGGGTTTATATCCATTATTATGAGCAACTGTTTTAATTATATTGAATTAATTTTGTTGGTCTGTGGCACTCATTAGTACTTTTTTTAATTCGGTGTAACATTGTTCTGAAATATGCCATTTTTTGTTGGCGGTGGTGGCAAGATGAGTTGCTAATACTGACATCTGTGGTGGTATGTTTTCTGTAAATACTAAATTTATGTTTATTGTTACTATTCGTGTACACGAACATCTCTGTCAAAGAGACTACTAAAATTTTAAGATACAATCTGCTTAAATATAAGAAAATTAGTGTTGCAGAGATCTGTGAACTCACAGATATACTTTCACTTATTATAGAGCATAATTATGTTAGCTTCAACAACAAACTGTACCAACAACATGATGGTTTGGCAATGGCAAGTAGCTTAGCTGGGATATTGGCTGACATTTACATCAACCATATAGAACAAAAATTCTTCTCTGCCAACCAGCACATCTCAAACAAAATAATATACTACAGAAGATATGTTGATGATACAATCCTGCTTTTTGATGGTACAAGCAATGAAATAGGTACATTAGCAGCAGATCTAAGCAAAATGCACAAAAGTATTAATTTCACAGTTGAACATAAAACTAACAAAAGCATTAACTTTCTTCACCTGAAAATTTGCAATAGTAACAATAAACACCAATTTAGTATTTACAGAAAACCTACCACCACAGATGTCGGTATTAGCAACTCATCTTGCCACCCCTGCCAACAAAAAATGGTATATTTCAGAACAATGCTACACCGAATTTAAAAAAGTACCAATGAGTGACACAGACCAACAAAATGAATTCAATATAATTAAAACAGTTGCTCATAATAATGAACATAAACCCAAAATAATACAAAAACTCCACAACAAAATGCAGACAAAAACCACAGATCCACTTCTCAGCAGTCACTTCAAGCCAAATCAGTGTGCCACTGAAGCCAAACCTAAATATGCTACTCTCCCATACATAGACCCACTTTCTCTCCCTTACATAGACCCACTTTCATACCAATAGCAAATTTAGTTAAAAAGAAGAAATATATCACAATCAGCTTTTCCATAAATAATAAAATACAACAAAAAGTAATCCATTATGTAATTACCTCCAAGAGTCCCTACCATAAATCAGGAATATACAAACTCAAATGTGATACATGCTCAAAATTCTACATTGGACAGACAAGCAGAAGTTTTTAAATTAGATACAAAGAACATATTGATGCTCTAAGACTTGGTAACTAGAACAAATCAGCATTTGCAGCCCATATTGCTGAAGAAAATCATTCAGTGGGAAACATTGAGGACAACTTAAAAATTTTGCATCTAGTAGAAAAAGGAGCCACTATGAATATATTAGAAGAATTAGAAATACACACACACAAAAACAGCACCCCAGACTATATCCTTAATGAACATACTGGGTTAGCTAACACCCCTTTCCTGAAAAATTTCCAAAAATTACTTTCCAGCCTCCAAAGAAAATATTATTAGTACACCTATCTGCAGATCAAGTAGCAAATTTATATGTTACTACAATTCTCATGATGCTAAATATAATTATATAATATACTATTTTACCTATATAGTTCTATATATATATATATATATATATATATATATATATATATAACTTTATAATTAATTTAGCAATATCAACTCAAAAATTCAATGTCTCTCCACTAATGTAAAAGGCATTACAGTTGTGTAAATGAATATATGATCCTTTCCAAACATAGGACATCATCGTCAAATGTTACGATATATCGTAGCATCTGTGTTACTCGTATGTTTGTAAGCTCTTTGTATGTATTATAACATGTGGTGCGTGGTTGAAATGATCTCAGCGACAAATCTAAAGTGTTCAGTGAGAACTATTTACGTGTGCAACAACGAGGATGCAGTGGGAATGCATTTACATCTGTTGGACGAATGTTATGAAAACAAACACCCGAAACCGTCCTTTCTCGTAAGTCACATGCATCGAAAATCTGTAACGCAACCATCTGTGTGTGGCATGTTTATAATTATGCATTATTTATATTTTAGGACAATTAATCTGTAAAAACACACCGCATGTCATAAAGAAAGCGTGTAAACCGTCTGAGGATGAATCACAACGATTCGAAACCGGTAACGGTTTCCTTTGAATAAAGGAACTGAAAGTAAATTTGTGGCTGGTTGCTGTTCTAACACCATCAACATTGGTCTTCAAACAACAGCCACGGCCTCTATCACGTCATCATATGACAAAAGTACATGTGACTGTTTTCCTTTGGCAACACGTTGAAAGAACTGTGCGAAATATTGGCATTAACCGGATATATATGGTACTGCATAATTCCGACCTACCCGCACCGCGTGATTAATAAACTTTTAATAATAAAACGGCGCGCGCGTAACGACAACGCACACACTGGAACTATTATTATCGTGCCAGTGCTGCCAGCTGATTCGACTACAACGGAGACGTTGACCACCGCCTTAACTGGAATATTAATGAAACAGGAGGATCCATCATTATCTTCACACAACGAACCAGGATTAACTTCACACATCGTCCGTGCGGACCACCGCTGACGTCATTGTTCCGCCTGCAGCAACCAGGTAAGACATTAAAATTATTACGCTCTCTCTCAATTCCAAATTAAAGACAATAGCAATTAAATTATCTATTTTAAAAATACTGTCACAATATCGAGGTTCAATTTTGTTTAGTTTCAATCAATATGCTTTCCATTATTTCGTCTTGTTGACAGTGTTGAAAACCCGCCAAATTAAAGTTAAAAATGCTTCTCAGACATATTGCTGCTCATCATAATTTTATTGTAATGTTTGTGTGTAACATCTTTTGGAGGGATTACATATTTTATTTTTTGTGCAGTAAAATTAGCTACCGTAAAATTACGTATATTACCAGCTGATGCTGTCCGCCACTACTGCTTGAAAACTGACCAATAGTATTTTTGCACCTATTTTCTCATTGGCTGTCAGCCTCAAAACAAAATTACGTATTTCGTGGGCATCTAGTAGATGCGCGATGTCTATGTAGGCCCCTACAGTAATTTTTTTTTCCTTTTGCAGGTTTACGGGAATTATATTGACTTTAATTGTTCATTGCCCCCCGTTAAAGTGATTTGTCGCATCTATATAATAATTGTACTGAATTACCTAATTTTTTTTACGTAACCATTGAGATACCATATTTAGATTAAAATTGACGTGTTATTGGCCCCACATAAGATTCTGCACGTCCTGACAAAGTCCATGCCAAATTTTTTTTTCGTCCATGACTAACAGGGGTAGTCAGATTCCTTGTATAGGTCATGTTTTATTATTTAAAAGGGTTTTCTTTTTTTGGAAGTAGAGAACCAGTTTCTTTACACGCTCCCTTCTCCTTGGGATTTCATCTGAGTTTCAATATTAGTTGCAGTCCACTGAAACAAATCGAATGACATCATGACTACTTTCTCACTAGTTCCTTCATACGTCCAGTCAAGAGAGTCATTTGAGGTGTCGTTCCTGCAGCTGTAACGATTTGAAGCAGTTGTCGAATTACGTTATTTTAGCTATGATGGTTTGAGAACACCGTAACTATTTCCGAATATCTAAGTAAGCAAGAAAAATAAACGCACTTGTAACTGTCACTATAAAATTAATACGGTAACACCTAAAAGTCTCATATGCTAGCCGTGCGGTCTGCGGCGTCTTGTCACGGTCCGTGCGGCTCCCCCCGTCGGAGGCTCGAGTCCTCCGTCGGGCATGGGTGTGTGTGTGTGTGTGTGTCGTCATTAGCGTAAGTTAGTTTAAGTTAGATTAAAGTGTGTGGAAGCTTAGGGACCGATGACGTCAGCAGTCTGGTCCTATAAGACCTTACCAAAAATTTCCAAATCTTCTCATCTGCTATTTTCACAATCTTGTTCTTTATTACAAAGTTGGTTGGTTGATTCGGGGGAGGGGGCCAAACAACGAGGTCATCGGTCCCATCGTATTAGGGAAGTATGGGGAAGGAAATGGGCCGTACCCTTTCAAAGGAACCATACCGGCATTTGCCTGAAGCGATTTAGGGAAATCACGGAAAACCTGAATCAGGATGGCCAGATCCAGGTTTGAACCGTCATCCTACATTACAACCAATAACATCATTTGTGTAACCATATGTACACCTTCCGTCGGAGAGAGATTTTATTCCTGCCATACAAGCGACGCCCACCTAGTAGCCACGTTGGCAGCTTCAACTAAGAACTTAAGCATCTGATGCTCATTCGAAAAATGCCTCTGAGCACTAGGGCACTCAACATCTGAGGTCATCAGTCCCCTAGAACTTAAAACTACTTAAACCTAACTAACCTAAGGACATCACACACATCCATGCCCGAGGCAGGATTCGAAGCTGCGACCGTAGCAGTCACGCGGTTCCGGACTGAAGTGCCTAGAACCACACGGCCACCGCGGCTGGCGATGCGCATTCGACCAGTCTGCTGTGAGCACTCAATGTTGAGTAGTGGAATGCGTCCATAGTGCGTCAACATTGATGTGTCACAAATCGCAATGGAACAACATCTCTAAATCAAGTGTCAACACATTCTCCAGAATGCTTTGATAAAGAGAAAAGTGTGTGTAAAGTTTGTGCCGCACACCTAGACCCCCGAACACAAACAACGCACGTGGACTCTTGCTGCTATTTGATTTAAACGCAAAACGCGGATATTCTTCTTTGAATAAAATAGTCACAGGTCGAGAGACTTCGTGTTACTAATCCTTCTCTTGTCTGTAGATTCTTCGTGAAACAATGAATGCGGTGAGTTATGGTGTTACAAACTTTGGCCCATCCCACTGTTGCACACTGGGACGTGGATAATGTGCAATTCACCTCTCGTCTTTGCACTGACTTTACGAGTCTGGCTTGACAAAGATTTCCCAGCACATATGAGCGGACATTGCGAAAATGCTGAGTGGCCACCGAGGACTCCAGACTTGACCCCATCATATTTCTTTCTGTGGTTAATATACGCCAGAAAACAGTATGCTCTGAAAATTTTGGAAGCTGTGATCTAGAAGGTTTGCGCGCGCGTACCACGCGATGCGTCGCAGCAATCTGTCAGCAACGTTGCACCGCAACCTATGTTGAAATACTAAATCACAAACACCATAGCACATGATCTAAACGAAATTAACCGCCATTTTGATTTGCAGTTCCTTGTATTGGCCGTGTTTGCAATTAAAATTGTTGGATGTGAGGTCCGCCAGTTATGCAAAACACCGTTTTTCTCAGTACCCAAACATTTTTCGGCATCACTGTGCCATCATCAGTGGCTTTTCGTTTTTATTTATTCTGCAATGTGAAAATTTTTGTTAAATGATTATAAAATTATGTGCATTTAAAGTTCAAACAACAGATCGTTTCTTTTTGTAAATACCTTTACATTTGGTGCGCATGAATTTGCTGGATCACTTTTGTGTTAATTACTACAGGTAGCTTGTCATCTGCAACTAAACGATGTTGATGAGAATTTTTTTTTTGCTGGAAGTTAACCTATCTTCTACAACGTAATTCAGTTTTTCGCGATGTTTTCCCGCCTATATTCGTTTTTACTTACGTTTTCGTGTGGCAAGTACTTCCATTCTCCGCATAATGCTGAGTGTTGTGATGCACACTTAACTATAACAACTCATTATAACACCTCAGCATTATGCTTGCCACACGAAAACGTAAGTAAAAACGAATATAGGCGCGAAAACATCGCGAAAAATTGAATTACATTGTAGAAGATAGGTTAACTCGCAGCAAAAAAATAAATAAATAAATAAATAAATAAAAAATAAATAAATAAATAAATTCTCATCAACATCGTTTGGTTGCAGATGACAAGCTACCTGTAGTAATTAACACAAAAGTCATCCAGAAAATTCATGTGCACCAAATGTAAAGGTATTTACAAAAAGAAACGATCTGTTGTTTGAACTTTAAAAACACATAATTTTATAATCATTTAACAAAAATGTTCACATTGCAGAATAAATAAAAACGAAAACCCACTGATGATGGCACAGTGGTGGCGAAACATGTTTGGGTACTGAGAAAAACGGTGTTACGCATAACTGGCGGACCTCACATCCAACTGCGTAAAAAACTCTCTGACAAATCTACAAATGATATAAAAATAGGAACTTCAAATGCAGATCCATTGCAGTCATCATTCATTATCCTTTTTCAATTAGTTGTTTCATTACATACGTAATTTCAAACGAGTACAGACTCGATTCATTTGAAAGACGATATACACTCCTGGAAATGGAAAAAAGAACACATTGACACCGGTGTGTCAGACCCACCATACTTGCTCCGGACACTGCGAGAGGGCTGTACAAGCAATGATCACACGCACGGCACAGCGGACACACCAGGAACCGCGGTGTTGGCCGTCGAATGGCGCTAGCTGCGCAGCATTTGTGCACCGCCGCCGTCAGTGTCAGCCAGTTTGCCGTGGCATACGGAGCTCCATCGCAGTCTTTAACACTGGTAGCATGCCGCGACAGCGTGGACGTGAACCGTATGTGCAGTTGACGGACTTTGAGCGAGGGCGTATAGTGGGCATGCGGGAGGCCGGGTGGACGTACCGCCGAATTGCTCAACACGTGGGGCGTGAGGTCTCCACAGTACATCGATGTTGTCGCCAGTGGTCGGCGGAAGGTGCACGTGCCCGTCGACCTGGGACCGGACCGCAGCGACGCACGGATGCACGCCAAGACCGTAGGATCCTACGCAGTGCCGTAGGGGACCGCACCGCCACTTCCCAGCAAATTAGGGACACTGTTGCTCCTGGGGTATCGGCGAGGACCATTCGCAACCGTCTCCATGAAGCTGGGCTACGGTCCCGCACACCGTTAGGCCGTCTTCCGCTCACGCCCCAACATCGTGCAGCACGCCTCCAGTGGTGTCGCGACAGGCGTGAATGGAGGGACGAATGGAGACGTGTCGTCTTCAGCAATGAGAGTCGCTACTGCCTTGGTGCCAATGATGGTCGTATGCGTGTTTGGCGCCGTGCAGGTGAGCGCCACAATCAGGACTGCATACGACCGAGGCACACAGGGCCAACACCCGGCATCATGGTGTGGGGAGCGATCTCCTACACTGGCCGTACACCACTGGTGATCGTCGAGGGGACACTGAATAGTGCACGGTACATCCAAACCGTCATCGAACCCATCGTTCTACCATTCCTAGACCGGCAAGGGAACTTGCTGTTCCAACAGGACAATGCACGTCCGCATGTATCCCGTGCCACCCAACGTGCTCTAGAAGGTGTAAGTCAACTACCCTGGCCAGCAAGATCTCCGGATCTGTCCCCCATTGAGCATGTTTGGGACTGGATGAAGCGTCGTCTCACGCGGTCTGCACGTCCAGCACGAACGCTGGTCCAACTGAGGCGCCAGGTGGAAATGGCATGGCAAGCCGTTCCACAGGACTACATCCAGCATCTCTACGATCGTCTCCATGGGAGAATAGCAGCCTGCATTGCTGCGAAAGGTGGATATACACTGTACTAGTGCCGACATTGTGCATGCTTTGTTGCCTGTGTCTATGTGCCTGTGGTTCTGTCAGTGTGATCATGTGATGTATCTGACCCCAGGAATGTGTCAATAAAGTTTCCCCTTCCTGGGACAATGAATTCACGGTGTTCTTATTTCAATTTCCAGGAGTGTATATTCAGCAACAGAGACATTTATAAAGGGCCAACTGTTTACGACAGTGACCGACAAAAACTAAAAACGGTTGGCCGTATTTACTCGTCCAAAGACTGCTGCGATAACTCCTCGTTCTGTGTTAGGCAATAATAATTCCTCGGTCTTTAATAGGAAATATGTACGCTCGGTAGTACGTACCCACAGCCCTAGTATTCGAAGGTTCGGATTCATGGCAACTCTCTCCCTCTCCCTTCTGCAAAAGTTGCTGGGTACGCTGGTTTAAAGATGGGAGCAAGAAAAGAGCAGAATACTTAGGCTGTACCTACAATGGACCCGTATTTCTCCCAATCCATCTGCCTACGACCGGAAGACGTCAGAAAGGAAAACAAACACCCAAACTACAATGTTAGTGTCTAGACTGGCAACGGAAGGCCAATCCGACAACGTCTCATGATCCCGATATTGGACCGTCGAAACTTAACGTACGTCTTTCCAGTCGGATAGCGGAGTCCGACGACACACAACAATGGCGAAGACTGACTTCCTCTAGCTCATACATAGTTACACATTGTCCGCCCATGGTAGCTGAGTGGTCAGCGCGACAGAATGTCAATCCTCAGAGCCCGGGTTCGATTCCCGGCTGGATCGGAGATGAGGAATTGGGTGTTGTGTTGTCCTAATCATCATCATTTCATCCCCATCGACGCCCAAGTCGCCAAAGTGGCGTCAAATAGAAAGAC
Organism: Schistocerca nitens; assembly: GCF_023898315.1. Taxonomy (NCBI): domain Eukaryota; kingdom Metazoa; phylum Arthropoda; class Insecta; order Orthoptera; family Acrididae; genus Schistocerca; species Schistocerca nitens. Next base: position 511,952,362 of record NC_064615.1, read on the forward strand.
TTGCACCAGGCGAACGGCCTACCCGGCGGGAGGCCCTATTCACACGACATTTTTTTTTATAGCTACACATTAACATTTCTTTATAATCAATACCAATACTAGTGTGAAAATGTAATCTTGTTGTTGCAGTATGAGGTTTTTTTTTCTTTTCAAATAAGTACTACAAAGACTTTCCTCTGTAAGAGAAATCAATTTCTAACTCTTATTCCAGTACTAAATATTAAGAGAAGTAACAATTCATTTCCATTTACAGTAATTGCAGAGATCTTTAAAAAATCTTAGTGAAACAATATGTTGTTATATACACTGAGGTAACAAAAGTCATTGGATACCTCCTAACATCGCGGCGTAGTGCAGCAACTCGACGCAGCATTGACTCAGCAAGTCATTGGAAGCCCCTTCCGGAAATGCAGAGCCTTGCTGCCTCTACAGCTGCACATAACTGCGAAAGTGTTGCCGATACAGGATTTTGTGCACGAAGTGACCTCTCCATTATGTTCCATAAATGTTTCATGCGGTTCATCTCGGTCGATCTCAGTGGTCAGATCATCCGCTCGAATTTTCCAGAATGTTCTTCAAACCAATCGCAAACAACTGTAGCCCGGAGACAGGGCGCAATGACCTCCACAAAAATCCATCGTTGTTTGGGATCAGAAACTCCACGAATGGCTGCAAATGGTCTCCAAGCAGCCGAACATTACCATTTTCAGTCAATAATCGGTTCAGTTGGACCAGACGACCGCGTCCATTCCATGTAAACACAGCCCACACCATTATGGGGCCACCAACAGCTTGCGCGGTTCATTGTTGACAACTTGAGTCCACGGCATCGGGGGGTCAGCGCCACACTCGAATCCTACCAACACCTCTTATCAACTGAAATCGCAACTCATCTGACCAAGGCATCGTCTTCCAGTAATTTAGGGTCCAACCGACATGGTCACAAGGGCAGGAGAGGCGATACCGTGAAGTCAGCAAACGCACTCGCGTCGGTGATCTGCTGCCATAGGCCATAAACGCCAGATTTCGCCGCACTGCCCTAACGGATACGATCGTCCTCTTCCCACATTGATTTCTGCGGTTATTTCAGTCATTGCTGCTTGTCTTTTAGCACTAAACGTTCTACACAAACGCCGCTGCTCTCGGTCGTTAAGTGAATGCCGTCGTCCACTGCGCTGTCCGTGGTGAGAGGCAGTGCCTGAAATTTGGTATTTTCGGCACAGTTTTAGCATTGTGGATCTCAGAATACTGATTTCCCCAACGATTCCCGAACTGGAATATCCCATGCATCTACTTCCAAATAACATTCCGCGTTCAGGATCTGCTAAATCCCGTTGTGCGGCCATAAACACGCCGGAAACCTTTTATACACTGTCCCAAACACGCGGATACGATTGGACGTGAATGCATGCATATAACCACACTCTGTGACGCCCACACCACGTGTACGCCCGCCATGTGATCCGCAACGGTTCCTTCGATTTCATTTACACAATTTTCACGCCTGAGAGTCATTAGAAGCGTCCAGTCTGGTCGCGGCTTTAGCTCGCGACGCAAATAACCTGATACGCCAGTGAGCGTTTACTCTGTGTGTGGAGCCCTGAAGTCTAAGATTTATTGCAACAGCCCTAATAGTCTTCAAGAACTGCAGCATAACAGTTCGCATGAGATTGCAGCGGTTCTAGCAGTCCATCTTCGATCCACCGACGACCTGCAGCAGAACATTTCGGATGAGACTGAACCGATTCCAGCAGTCCAGCTTCGATCCACCTTCAGCAACTTGCTGACCAGGGCCCAAAAGTACCAAGAGATGAATTGCGATCACTTTCAACATCTGCTGTAGTCGGGTTAGTACTTTATTTCCTCTCCACTGCCGTTTTTCTTTGTACCCTGGAACTCTGTTCTCCGGGCCACTTTTACTTGTCCCACCCTGTGCCTTGGGTACACGACAGTACTGTCATCTGTATATGTGTAAATCGCTATCCCATGACTTTTCTCACTTCAGTGCAGCAGGCCGGAGTGGCCGAGCGGTTCTAGGCGCTACAGTCTGGAATCGAGCGACTGCTACGGTCGAATCCTGCCTCGGGCATGGATGTGTGTGATGTCCTTAGGTTAGTTAGGTTTAAGTAGTTCTAAGTTCTAGGCGACTGATGACCTCAGATGTTAAGTCCCATAGTGCTCAGACCCATTTGAACTTCAGTGCATACAGGGTACACAACAACTAACAGAGAAAACTGACACTGTGAAAGTATATGATAATAGAAGCAAAAACTCTCGAGTAGACATGGATCGTCTAACAAGCCGTTTGCAAGATAATTACAAATGTGTGGTTGCCCCTACATATGAGAATAAAATAATTAAAAATTTTCTTCATATAGCGACTCATTTCGTACGTGGTATTACTGAAGTGACGAAAGATGTAGACCTGCAAGTACTGCAACTAAAACCGATAGATGTAATGGATAACGTATTACAGCGGGAGGAATAGGTAACTTTCGGACAACAAGAAAAGTCAACACGTTCTCATTCACCAGTTAACAATCCATAAATTAAAAACCAACAGATTCCAGTCCGTTGAAACATAGCTTACAAAATGTATTAGAGGAAGGATGCAGAAACGAAAGATAAAAGCACGAAAAATGATCTGAAAAACAAAAATTACAATATGATGCGCGTAATATTCTTGTAAGTACAATGACGAGCAGCGTAGTGAATTCATATTGACGACCGCATCGATAGCAGGTCTGAATGAGTGGAATGTTGTAAATATCTACGGAAAAACCTTAAAAAGTGTCATACGTACTATAGTACTAAAATATACTCCATCAGCTTCTTTAGAAACTTTTGTTTCCCTTTATCTATTACATTATGTGAGTTAGTCATTAGATTTATTACACATATTTTTTGCAATTTATTTACTGTAATTTTTCCTGCACACTGCTGCATTTCCTCTGTTTATCATTACTCATTATTATCCGCATTCTTAATCCTTATACGAGTCACTGAGTTTTCTCTCCCCTAACCAGTCCAATTTTGAATCACACTATAATACAATATGGTTAACTCTCTTTTTGATGTGGAATTTCACAAGTAATTACATTTATCTCGAGTAAGGAAATTACGGCTCACTGTATGATCTTTCTGTTTAACTATGCTTTGCTCTCCAAAAACAAAACAAACAAAAATTACGTTGTTGAAACACTACACCAATCACTTTTAATTTCGAATGCAAGTTGAAGTGGAAACATCGTGAAAACAGAATGAGTAACCTGTGACTCACAAGCTATTTGAATACCTCATTAAGGGGGTAAATCTAGGCTTTAAAAAATGAAAATTTCAAAATTTGAACCAAAATTTTTTTATTTCAATAGCTTTACACATGCGAAAATTTCAACAAAAAATATTTATTGGCTCCCAAGATACACGTACACTATATGATCAAAAGTATCCAGACACCCGCAAAAACATAGGTTTTTCCTATTAGGTGCATTGTGCTGCCACCTACTGCCACGTACTCCATATCAGCGACCTCAGTAGTCATTAGACGTCGTGAGAGAGCGGAATGGGGCGCCCTGTGGAACCCAAGGACTTCGAAGTTGGTCAGGTGACTGGGTGTCACTTGTGTCATACGTCTGTACGCAATATTTCCACATTCCTAAACATCCCTAGGTCCACAGTTTTCGATGTGATAGTGAAGTGTACAAGCCGGCCTCGTCTGTTGACTGACAGAGACCGCCGACAGTTGAAGAGGGTCATAATGGGTAATATGTAGACATCTATCCACACCATCCCACACGAATTCTAAACTGCATCAGGATCCACTGCAAGTACTATGACAGTTAGGCGGGAGGTGAGAAAACTTGGATTTCATGGCCGAGCGGATGCTCATAAGCCACACATCACGCCGATAAATGCCAAACAACGCCTCGCTTGGTGTAAGAAGCGTAAACATTGGACGACTGAACAGTGGAAAAACGTTGTGTGGAGTGATAAATCATGGTACACAATGTGGCGATCCAATGACAGGGTGTGGGTATGGCAAATGCCTGGTGAACGTCATTTGCCAGCGTGAGTAATGCCAACAGTAAAATTCGAAGGCGGTGGTGTTATGGTGCGGTCGTGTTTTTCGTGGAGGGGGCTTGCAACCCTCGTTGGTTTGCGAGGCACTATCACAGCACAGACCTACACTGATGTTTTAAGGACCTTTTTGCTACCTAATGTTGAAGAGCAATTCGGGGATGGCGAATCTTATATATCTTTCAAAATGATCAAGCACCTGTTCATAATGCACGGCCTGTGGCGGAGCGGTTACACCATAATAACATCCCTGTAATGGACTGGTCTACACTGAGTCCTGATCTGAATCCTATAGGACACCTTTGGGATGTTTTGGAACGACCGACATCGATATCTCTCCTCAGTGCAGCACTGCGTGAAGAATAGGCTGCCATTCCCCAAGAAATCTTCCAGCACCTGATTTAACGTATGCCTGCGAGAGTGCAAGCTGTCAAGGCTAAGGATGGGCCAGCACCATACTGACTTCCAGCATTACCGATGGAGGGCGCTACGAACTTGTCATTTTCAGCCAGGTGTCCGGATACTTTTGATCACATAGTGTAAGTTGGTGCGCTTGAGGTGTTTGAACATTCCACTCCAACGTCATGAATTAGCTCCTAACTGTTAGTTTTCTGACTATCAGTTTTACTTTGATATGTATTTCTCATACGTCTGTGTCACAGAATGGCACTGTGCCGGCCGGGGTGGCGGTGCGGTTCTAGGCGCTACAGTCTGGAGCCGAGCGACCGCTAAGGTCGCAGGTTTGAATCCTGCCTGAGGCATGGGTGTGTGTGATGTCCTTAGGTTAGTTAGGTTTAATTATTTCTAAGTTCTAGGCGACTGATGACCTCAGAAGTTAAGTCGCATAGTGCTCAGAGCCATTTAGAATGGCACTGTACTGGCGACCTCATACTTGTTACGCGTAGTTTAGGCATTCGATTGTTTTTGTAACAGTTTTATGGCGACTTCTGAGGTGACTTTTTTATTTATAAATGGGAAAGCTTAAAGCATCTTATGAATCGAGAAAGGCATGCTTTCAAGGAAACAGACACAGTAATTATAATAGTAAATACACACCAAGTTTTACAGTGAAAACGTGAAAACATTTCTCAGTCCTATAGAATCTACAGAAAATATTGCTACGTGATTTGGAAGACAGATTTAATTTTGAAAGAAATAAAAAAAATGATTGTGGGGTTTCATTTGAAATGATAATGAGTCATTCAAAAATGGCTCTGAGCACTATGGGACTCAACTGCTGTGGTCATAAGTCCCCTAGAACTTAGAACTACTTAAACCTAACTAACCTAAGGACAGCACACAACACCCAGCCATCACGAGGCAGAGAAAATCCCTGACCCCGCCGGGAATCGAACCCGGGAACCCGGGCGTGGGAAGCGAGAACGCTACCGCACGACCACGAGATGCGGGCAATGAGTCATTCCAATCCAGAATTTAGAAGATGTGTACACAGATAAGGTTTTTCGAAAGACGTACTGTGCAAATAGGGACTAGTGATGTAGTGATTACTTTCATTGATTGAAGAAATGGCACATTAAAGGCTGATGGCGGACTTAAAATATCAGTGTGCTCAATTACGATTAAATGTTTGAAGAATTAAGACAAGCAGAAAACAATAAACTTTTCCAAAAGAAACGTCAGAATGATCCACCAAGGAGGCAAGGAAAGCAGGAAAGTGGCTGAAAAGCACAAAATGACGCAAGGAAGGAATAATAGCTAGTATACTCATCTGGGCAACTTTAGCTCACAGAAGTTATTTACCAGCGCAGTTTTAGCTCACAGAAGCAATCCTAAATTCGAAACTGATTTTGTCAGTTTGCATATTTACAAACTTGTTTCCCTCTTAACTTTTTGTGTTACACTGGAATGTTTTAGTTATAAATTTTAGTGGATGTAAAAACTACACAAAAAGTGGTTAAGGAATACAATTTATTGTAAAAGAATTTCCACAAGGTGTGGCTGTCCTGCCTATGTACTGTAGCTGTAAAATTCAAGTTTAATAAATGCAAAATGTTTATTAGCTGTTATCAACGAAACCATGGAAATCACAGTTGCTGAAACGCTAAATTTTAGTTGTTAATTAAGATATTTGCAAACTAGTTATTTTTCCTAGTATCTGTCTTTCTCGTTGCCTTTATGCGTACTTCTTCACACAAAATTTGCTTGAAGTTATCTTTTATATTTTCTGAGGAACAAAAATTAGAATTGATCCTCAAATTTTCTTCGCGATAACTATATCTACTCCCTTAGCAAATCTTTGAATCTATCATTATGGAAAGACGTAATGAACAAAGCACCTGTACAGTAATAGTTTACAAAGTATTTATCGAAAAGTCACTCCGTATACAATAGGTACTGTAAAACTCACGTGTATGAAGGACACCAGGCACGAGCGACGAATCGAGGCAATACGTCGCAAGCGATATCGCTGCGGTCGGTCACCTGTCCCGACCCTGCCACACACGATCTATTTGCCGAACAATTGCAACCGGCACAACAAACACCACTGTATACAGGAAGTTTATTATGGAAAATGAACTGGTATGGTTAGCAGCACTGGCAGCTGATCTCCGCATTTCAACAAATACTTGTAAAAATAATTTAAAAAAAGAAACTGCAATGTATTAAACATGTTTTGAAACATTTCTGTTGGAAATTGTAGATTATGTTACAGAATATATTACATTTTTCACTAATGCCGCGTGTGAATCTTTCCAGTGTGTTATAACAATTAGTTTTTTCAGTTATCAGTCTTGAGTCACTTTTTCATTCATTACCCGTATAGTTTGCCTGCAGGCATTTACGCAGTTTGTTTCGCAGTCTCAATGTGTTTATAGAAATGATGGAAATAGCAGCACTGTTGTTATAAATTTTATGATGGAGAGTTGGATTATACGAAACGACAAGGAACGTACATATAGCTAGCTGTATCATATATTTGCCATAAATTTATATTAAAATTTCCACGTAATGTTACGGTGCGTCAATTTGTTTATAAGTTGAAAACATCAATAATGCGTGTAATTGTTTCATAAATAACTCAAAAAAATGGAGCACAGCGTACCGTGACTATTTTTATGAACTTCTTATCTAATACACTTCTAAGCCACAAGCTTCAAACTGCTAATCAATGTTAATTCGGAGAGTGTATTTTGTATTACGTTTTAACATAAGTGGCAACTCTGGCGACAACTTCACTTATCAGCGTTGTTCGAAGTCCCTGTTGGTTGGTTTTGGGGGAAGGGACCAAACAGCGGAGTCATCGGTCTTATCGGATCAGGGAAGGATGGGGAAGGGTGTCGGTCGTGTCCTTTCCAAGGAACCATCCTGGCATTTGCCTGAAACGATTTAGGTAAATCACGGAAAACCTAAATCTGGATGACGCGACGCGGGTTAGAACCTCGTCCTCCCGAATGCAAGTCCAGTGTGCTGACCATTGCACTATCTCGCTCGGTGGTTCAAATGGCTCTAAGCATTATGGGACTTAACATCTGAGGTCATCAGTCCCCTAGACTTAGAACTATTTAAACCTAACTAACCTAAGAACATCACACACATCCAAACCCGAGGCAGGATTCGAATCTGCGACCGCAGCAGCAGCAGCGCGGTTCCGGGCTGAAGCGCCGAGAACCGCTCGGCCCACATCGGCCGGCTCTGTGGTTCCTGCGTAGCTATAATTCTAATGTATAGTTCTTATTCCACGTTGACAAAGCGAAACGAAACAAAACAACAGCACGCTTAACAACTAGACAAACGAATCGCAAGCAGGTAGCCGTCCGTATTGCCACACATTCCACATGATTCTTCAAGTTGCGAGAGAATTCTCAGCGATCAGCGATCGAATGCTGTGATTTTCACATACACGTGCGATCTCCAGACAGATCGCATGACCTGGGGACGTATAGGGCTCTTAACAGAGACTGTTTAACATCAGGAACGTAAGCTTGAAAAACATTAAGTAGCTGAGAAGAAATTTCATACTGCGCAAAATATTTCTTGCGTAGAAAATTTCCAGGTCAGTTTTCTTACAGGTTATACGAACACGTGTCCAGGTCACTAGCCAGAAAAATTTTTTCTGTAATGTCCTATACTCATTGTCTTCTACGATAAATCGATATACAGTAAACTATTTTCTAAGAGACACTGAGAAGTTTGATTTGAACTATTTGCTATGAACTTTGAGTGGTGTCATATTCATTACATTTTTTTCGTTTCTTAGTAGAGTAATAACTCGGAGATATGGAGCATCAACTACGTAAAACTGCTACTGAGAGATGAGACTTGCATTTAAATTGTGTGCTTACTTCGTGTAGCTTGTACGCTACTTAAAACATTCTCAACACATGTTTCTGTTGCTCGAAATTGTAGCACAAAAAGCCATAGAAAAGGTGTTGGCAGTTTGAAATTTAAAATGACGTAATTGCTGAACAGAGCAGAATCTTTGAATGTGTTCCTCCCGTAACGCCGCACATCTGGTTAGAGGACTGTGCATAATGGGAGAACACGTGAGAAAATCGTTATAAAAACGGACATGATTCTACGGCAGTTGTCAATTATTTAGGTATACCGTGGAAGAAAAATGTTGAGACATACCTCGTTGATCAGCTGCCAAGTCTAGCATAATGTTTAACTGCTTTCCAGTCCTTTTAAGAGCTCCTACATCCCTTAATTGTGAAGGCTGAAATCACAGTTTCCGTGCTGATATCGCAGAGAGACTTCACTTGTTACTAGAACAACATTACGCAATTGCATGTCGGTATCCGTTGCTAGACAACGTACAACTGTATGGAAGCAAAGATTATGCATATATTGTGATTCAGTTGTCTGACACATTGACAACTGCGTTCAAAATGTCACGAACGACTGCTTCCTTCTTTGTGATTCACAGACAAAAAATGAATTTCTTTAATTTCCTGAACATGGCAATGAAAAAATGTCGCCATTGAACGTCAGAATTTCGTAGAAAAATTATTGTAGGCGACAGCTCATTTTACTTAACGGACACGGTTGTAGCTGCTGTACTAACAAATAAAATACAGTTCATTCAAACAAATGAGAATAATCGGCCAGAGCAGCTTGAAAAACATTGACAGCGATCGATATAACAGATAGAAAATAACGGCCAAAACTGGTGTGCTGTCAGCGGAGCTGAAACTCTCGATTTGAGGACAACTGATATTTAATGCGGAACATATTGTAGACAGTAAATGACGTCCAAAACATTGGCTGGTACTAGAATACCAAATCAGTAATAACAATCTCATGAAGATGTCATATCGTTCACGAAAACTGACTCCATATGTGACTAGTAATGGTGAACGTCAGTTATTTAAAATGTATTTTTATACCATCAGCTGTACACATTTAGCTTCATTCTTTACTTGTTTCGGTGTTTATAATCGTCATCACCAGTCGAGAAGCAGTGCACCAGAAGGGTCACAAACGCATATTATACGTAAATCTGATTTATGAGTATTATGCATTTTTTTATCTATCTGTTGTACTGCTTTTCTTCCATTGATGGTTGTAAACGGTCCGGTTATATTAAAGTGAACACTGTCTATGTTCAGCATCAACATGGAACAACCGCGGCAGGTGGCAGCACTGGGAGTGGACGGTACACAAAGCTTCTAGGCGACGGGGCAGGCGAAATACATTGCAGTCGTTGTCGCAATGCGCAAACGGAGCGATGCATCTGTCGTCGAAAACGGCACGATCATTGGCTTTCGGGCCAAGCCGGCCGAGATGGCAGAGCGGTTCTAGACGCTACAGTCTGGAACCGCGCGACCGCTACGGTCGCAGGTTCGAATCCTGCCTCGGGCATGGATGTGTGTGATGTCCTTAGGTTAGTTAGGTTTAAGTAGTTCTAAGTTCTAGGGGACTGATGACCTCAGAAGTTAAGTCGCATAGTGCTCAGAGCCATTTGAACCATTTTCGGGCCAAGGATGGAAGCATTTCCGGAAAGTTAAGTCTGTAAACTGTTCAAGTATAGCGTGGATGGTAAAATGACGCTATCTAAAACTGGCGCCGAAGCAGCGGTGGTGAACCAGGGGCCATGGATGACTGGGGTGAGCGACGGTTACTGATGAGATGGGAGTGGGCGAACAGACGTGCCTCTGTTGAGCAATTGATAGCCCACATGAACCGAGGGGCTACCAACGGTGTCTCCTCAACGACTGATCAGGGAATGTTGCTGCTTATGGACCTCCTGAGCAGGCGCCTGGTTCATGCACCTATGCTCACTGCTGTTCACTGGCGACGAAGGCTGGAATTCGCACGCCAATACCGCAACTGGACTCCACTGATTGCAGACATATGGCCTTTTCAGATGAATCACGTCGGACAGATGGCTATTGGCGTGTACCGCGGTAAACGTCTGAAAGCAAATACCCTGCAACAATCGTCGGAAGGATTCAGGCCGGAGGGCATTTCTTGGGCAATTTCGTCATTCTGGAATGCACATTGGATTGACAGAACTATGCATCTATCCTTGGAAACCATGTCCACCCCTGCATGCTGTTTATTTTCCCTCGGCACGATGGTAGCTAGCAGTAACACAATGCAGTGTGTCACCCAGCTTACAGTGTACGTTCGTGATTCGATGAGCAGAAGGATGAATTTATCGTAGTCCCTGGCCTATGGTTGCCCTCCGTCACTGTTATGGACATTTTTGTTCCGACATCCCGACAAGACCCAGTTTTGTCCCGATTTTGCAAAACATTGTTATGAGCTTGGCTCAAGAATTGGAGTAACACCATCTGTTAGCGCAGCATGTAAATGCCAAAATTATGCGAGTATTTGTGTTCTGTTCCCGCACACAACGCCACTGTGGAAAGAGTAGTTTCGCTGATGTCGGCCCACTGGACTGATGAAAGAAATCGACTGTGGAGTCAATCTTGCAGTGCCAGTTTAACTACAAGCTAACATACATGGTATTTTATAAATACGTGAAAGGGAAACCAGTCTTGTTGAAAACGGTGAAATCTTCTGAAAAGTACGATGTACCAACTACTTCTGGCGCAACAAGTTCCATGTAATTGTGGTTCTAGATAAAAAGTAATTATATTAAACAAACTTTTTACTTCATTTCACGAACCTTTTTCGAAAAAACCATACTCCATACCGTTCGCGCAGAGGGAAGCGGTGAATAAAGAGATTGAGAGGATGTTGGATTGTGGTGTTATAGAGCGAGGGAAGAGTGAATATAATTCACCTTTGGTCGTTGTGGGCAAGAAAGATGGTAGTGTGAGACTAGTTATTGATTCCAGAGTGTTAAATGAAGTGGTAAGGAGAGAAACTGATAGGCCAGAGAGTATGGAGGGGATGTTACAGAGGTATCACGAAGTAAAGTAGCCTATCTTAGTGGTCTCGATCTGACCTCCGGATACTGGCAGGTGCCACTTTCCAAAGAATATAGGAAGTATACAGCATTTTTGGTAAACGGGAAGTGTTATCAGTACACTATTGTCCCATTTGGGCTCAATATTAGTGTATCTGTTTTTAAACGAGCCCTTGATCAAGTATTAGGACCAGAGTTGAGTTCAAAACTAACAGTATATGTGGATGACCTATTAGTTGCCACTGAGTCATGGGAAGAACATTGTTGTTTATTAAATGAGCTGTTTCAAGCCTTAAGGTAAGGGGGCATGACCCTGAGATTCAAAAAGTGTGAGTTCGTTCGCAAGGAGATAAAGTTTTTGGGTGGAATTTTGTCAACTACTGGTATTATAGTCGATCCAGACAAAATGAAAGCAATTAAAGAGTGTCCATCACCGAGGAATAGAAAAGAGTTGAAATCGTTTTTGGGTATGTGTAATATTTACCGTAATTTTGTGTCAGGGCAAGTTTTTAACAACCCATGTTTGAATAAGTTGTTGTTGTTGTTGTGGTCTTCAGTCCTGAGACTGGTTTGATGCAGCTCTCCATGCTACTCTATCCTGTGCAAGCTTCTTCATCTCCCAGTACCTACTGCAACCTACATCCTTCTGAATCTGCTTAGTGTATTCATCTCTTGGTCTCCCCCTACGATTTTTACCCTCCACGCTGCCCTCCAATACTAAATTGGTGATCCCTTGATGCCTCAGAACATGTCCTACCAACCGATCCCTTCTTCTGGTCAAGTTGTGCCACAAACTCCTCTTCTCCCCAATCCTATTCAGTACCTCCTCATTAGTTACGTGATCTACCCATCTAATCTTCAGCATTCTTCTGTAGCACCACATTTCGAAAGCTTCTATTCTCTTCTTGTCCAAACTATTTATCGTCCATGTTTCACTTCCATACATGGCTACACTCCATACAAATACTTTCAGAAACGACTTCCTGACACTTAAATCTATACTCGATGTTAACAAATTTCTCTTCTTCAAAAACGCTTTCCTTGCCATTGCCAGTCTACATTTTATATCCTCTCTACTTCGACCATCATCAGTTATTTTGCTCCCCAAATAGCAAAACTCCTTTACTACTTTAAGTGTCTCATTTCCTAATCTAATACCCTCAACACCACCCGACTTAATTCGACTACATTCCATTATCCTCGTTTTGCTCGTTAATAAGTTATTGAGACCTAAAGTGAACTATGTTTGGACAGAAGAGTGTCATAAAACCTTTAATGAACTTAAGGAAGCTTTGAAAGAGGAAAAGAATTTACACCATCCTGATCTTAGTAAACCATTTTGTTTGGGGACTGATTCGAGTGTGCACGGTACTGGAGTGGAATTGTTTCAAAATTTTGGGGATGAGGAAAATGAAGATCATAGGACCATAGCCTTTGCAAGTAGGTCATTGACCAGGTATGAGAGAAATTGTACTGTGACTGAGTATGAAGCATTGGCAATAGTTTGGGGATTTCAAAAGTTTAGAGATTACCTATGGGCAAATAAAACTATCATTTATACTGATCACAGAGCCCTTATATTTTTCAGAAAGTTTCGGCTGGTACATGGAAAGAAGGTGTTACTAATCAGGGAATTACAGTAATTTACACTTCAACATATCACCCACAGGGGAACCCCATAGAACGTTATATGAGGGAGGTTGGCAGATTCTGCCGTAGCTACTGTAGCAGTAACCACAGTTCTTGGGGACATATAGCAGGAAATACTGAAGAGGTTATGAATACTGTTGTTCATGATGTAACAGGGTTTACTCCTCAAGAGATTATGAAAGGTGAGAGACAGAAAAGTTTGCTGGAGGAAAATTTACCTTTCCCTACTAAGGAGGAATTAAGCTGGGACGAAAATAAGAAAAGAGTAAGAGAGCTGGTAGAGAAGAAACTGTTGGAAAGGAATAAATGACATGATGACAAAGTAAAAGGTGTTGAATTAAAAATAGGGGATTTAGTTTTATTTAAACATATGAGAAGTCTAAAGAAATAAATAGTGAGATTTCTAAATTCTTTGATGTGTACAAAGGTCCATTTGAGGTGGCTGGTGTACCCCACCTGAATGCATTTTATATGGCTCACCCAAAATCGAAAAAGAAGTTTGCTCTTAAAAATATAGTGGATTTAAAGCCTTATACTGCAAGGAATCTGAAACCTTAACTGGGTACTTGGTTAGTAAATAATTTTGTGAGAAGCAGAATATGACCTATAACTACTGAATAGGGTCAATGTTAATGAGATAGTAAGGCGATAAACTTTATGTATACATATGTCAGCCCATGAAATATTAAATAGTGACCATATTGTGACAAATTAAACCAATTTATGTCAAACTTTATGTATACATATGTCGAACTTTATGTATACATATGTCAGCCCATGAAATTTTGAATAGTGACCACATTGTGACAAATTAAACCAATTTATGTCAAAGAACACAGACAATATGATGTGGTAATCTACAATTTTGCAAACTATATTTAAAGTTATGACACACAGTTAGGGAATACCCACTCCAAAAGATATATATATATATATATATATATATATATATATATATATATATATATATATATATATATATATATATATATATCTGTGTGTGTGTGTGTAATTGCTATTTGAGAGGCATTATATACCATATTTATTTTGTATCTGTGACAGTGAAGGTAAATAAAAAATATGATGCTGTGGTTAAAACGTGAAAAGAGAGAGAGAGAGAGAGAGAGAGCAAGCTTTAAAAACAATAATACAATGACAAGACTTTGTGAGGGGAAAATACGAACGCTTATGTGTATATATTCAGGTTAATAGTGTATAATTGTAGCTATATATATTTTCTTGGACTGAACACATAATGTTTGTTCTTCTTTTTCATTATGATCAAATTTCCTTAGTGTAATTAATTAGTTATTTGCTTCTGTGAGAGATTTTTATTTGCTGTTAGATAAGTTCATCTCTTTTAATATTGATTGACAATTCATAATGCAACCTGACCAAGTGCGAAAGTTAAACATAAACAAATCACTTGTGGCATATGGCTTATATGTCTAAGGACATTTCATCATAAGATGTACTGTGGAACAACTCATGATAAAATTGGGGGCACATGTAAAGTCATTGCTTTCCCCGAAAGTCGGTAATATTTTTTTTCTTTTGTGTATTACCTTGTCATAACACGTATGTATCAATTACTTCAACTATTCTTTATTTCTTCATACGTCACATTGGTTCTTCATTCATTTTGCTACATTTTTATATTTTATATTGTACGAATATGAATGTTCTGGTTTTATATGCTTTGTAAATCTGTGGTTAGGCTATGAGAAGTACTGTGTCAGAGAGAGATCGAACGATTATCGATAGAGCGCGTGAGATTTGTGGTATTGTGGCCGGGTCGCGGGTGGAGAAACGTTGCAGAGTTCGGAGTGAAAGACGTAATACAAGGAGGAACAATCAATTACAGTGCGTCCGCTGTGTTAATAGGAGATCGTGCATTATTAAGTGAACAGTAAAACCTGAAAAGTATATCGAGTGTTTGCGGTGACGATTTTACATACTGTGTGAGCTTGTGACAGTTAGCCGGGAACCAGACACCATTTTCGTGTGGAGACGCTAACTGTTGGAATTGCGGGAAAGTGGAACAAACCCAAATGTTAAGTAAAAGAACAGTACTGTGATTTGATCAAGAAACATTTATTATACCATCCAAACTGTCTTAAAGACGACGACGTAAATTGAACTGATGTTTAACGGACTGATAGCGATCAACACATGTAACTGTAGGTTTGTTTATAAATAAGTAAATCTTCTGCTACCAGTCACGATTTTTTCTTTATTTTACTATTCGCACGACGCGTTTCGAGAAATAATTCCCATTTTCAAGTGCGTTTTTTTGGGTCGACAGAAGCGTCCGATCCCACGCGTCGGCTTTGACCCGTGACGTAAGGGTGTTGTCGTGTGTGACGTCATGACGGCGCGGAGTTTGGTTTGAGTGTGGCTGTCTCCAGTTCTGTTTTATCTTATTTTATTTACTTTTCTGACCTGTTCGTTCTATCTCGTGAGATTTTTTTTATTATTATTTAAAAACACTTATTACTTATTTTAATTATCTGTTTCCTCCAATTTCTGTTTTAGTTTATTATATTTATCTTTCTGATCTGTTCGTTCTATCCCGTGAGATTTTTTTTTTAAAGACAAAAAACACGAATCAGCTACTGAAGCATCTTTATCTTCTATGGGTTGCAGGGGTTACGACCCCTGGGGAGGTGGGTGGGTATTCATGCATGGCTGTCTTCACTTACACGTTGTAGCTACGCAAGGCGTCTAAATTTGTTTATATTTAGTTTGCCCTCCACCCAAAACACCCCACTTCCCGCGCTTGTCCCGTTAGTGTCATTAGTCTTCTTGTGGAAAGTGTGTGTGTTTGTTTTTGTTTCCGCCATATTTGTGACGTCATGGGTCAAAGCAGACGGGCGGGATCGGACGCTTCCGTATTTCCGTTTTTTTGTGTGTGTGTGTGTATTAAGCCATTTCTTTTGATGTTGTCAGTGTGTGTGAGTCTGCTTCATTTTGTTGACTTTTACTGTAATACATAAGAAGCGCGATTTTTAGTTGGGTATCAATTCTTTTTGTGAGGTTAGTGACAAAAATTTAGAACAATTTGTACTTACAGTTTCCTAATGGTCCATTTGTGTACAGTCTCACACACACTTAACATCACACACAACTTGTTGCATACTTTACACATCGAAAATATCTTATATAAACAAAACAGTTACCAAGGTCTTCTTACAGGTAGTTCACAGAGATAACATTGTAGGTCTTCCACAGATTATGATATGCTTTTGTACAGAGGTTATTTATCTTAACAATTTGGCTCATGAATTACTTATATTGAGTTTTCAATTGTGCTTATTTCTATATTTTACTATTTTTATTTGAGTATATTATCGAAACATCTGAAGGAATTCACTGATTCACTTTCAAGTTTTTCATTTAATATTTTATCTTCATATTTTCTGTAATGTGAATATATCACCAGTTCTTCAAACAAATCCATTTAATGACCTTTATTTAGTCGGTGGAGTACTTTGACATTTTGCACTATTTTTCCAAATGGGTGTCCTGTATTATGTATGTGTGTTGCTATTGCTGTTGTAGTGTGTTTCTTGTTGTGTATGCTCTAATGTGCTCTGTGTATCTGGTGTTGACATTTCGGCCTGTTTGTCCTATGTAGAACTTGGAGCACTGCTGGCATGTTACCTTGTATATTCCAGAGTCTGAATATGGATCATAATTACACTTTATATTATGTATTAGTTTTTGGTGTAGATTATTGGATGTAGAAAACCCAATTTTTACTCTGTGATTTTTGAAAATATTTGCAATCTTCTGTGATACATTGCCTATGTATGGAATGCTAGATATATATATTTGTTTTTCTCTTTTTCTTCTGTGGTGCAGTTTGTACCTGGGTTTCTCTTCACTTCGTCTAAGATTGTGTCAACCATGGTAGCATTGTAACCATTGGCAACTGCAATCTTCTTCACTGTGTTTATTTCTTGTTGCATATTTTCTTGGTTCAATGGTATTTTTATTGCCCTATGCAGCATTGACCTGTATGCTGCCTGTTTATGGATATATGGGTGACATGAGGTTGCAGGTATTGTGGGGTCAGTCATTGTGTTTTTCCTATAAATTTTGAATGTGCATGTGTTGTTGTGTCTTGTAATATTTAGGACGGGGAAGTTGATACTTTTGTTTTGCTCATGTTCCACTGTAAATTTTATTTTCTCATTTAGATTATTGAAATGATTAAGAATGTCAGCGATGTCTTTGGTATCTCCTTTCACTAACAGTAGTGTGTCATCTACATATCTCCTATAAAATTCTATTTTCTTAAGGCAAGGCTCTTGGCTGTCAAATCATTTTTGTTCTAAGTGATTTATGTATATGTCAACTATGGTACCGGATATACATGATCCCATTGCAAGGCCATCTGGTTGCTTATAAATGTTGTCATTAAAGGTAAAGTAGTTGTAACTTAGGGTTAGCTGAAGGAGTTCCATAAATTCGACAATCTCTGTGTACATAAGTTTCTTGTGTTGCATAAGGTTCTTTTGTATTACTGTTAGAGCTTCTCGTATGGGTATGTTTGAATAAAGGTTGGTGATGTCAAGTGATATAAACTGTGCTTATTGGGGGAGCTTTCTGGTTCTTAGTTCTTTGGCTAGAATCATGCTGTTTTTTTATGGAATATGTTGATTCATATGTATAATTTTTCATCAGTATGTTATTCAGTTTTTGTGACAGTTTGTATGCTGGGCTGTTTATAGAGATGACCACGGGATGTATCGGGTTTCCATTTTTGTGTATTTTTGGCTGTGCTCTTAGGCGTGGTGCTTTTGGATTCATACATGTAAGGTGTTTCTTCTCAGTTTCTGTCAACAGGAAATGTGTGTTCTTTAATTGTTCCTTAATTTTACTTTGGAATTGTTTGGTTGGGTCTTTATCAATGTGCTGAATGTTATTAGCAGCAAAAAATCCATTTGTTTTGTCTATGTAATCTTTTTCTTTCATCACAACTAATGTATTACTTTTGTCTGACTTTACAACTATGGATTGGTTGTTTTTCAGTTTATTATTTATAGATTGAAAAGTTTTTTGTATCATTCATTGTATATTTAAATCTAAACTTATCTTTCTTCATTTCTTTCTCAAGAAATCTGCTGACTCAGGGATCGAGACGTAGCTGCACGATTCATTGCAGCCATGCTGATAAGATGCCTGTGATCTCGACTGCTGGTGATACGAGGCCGCTGGGATCTAGCACAGCGTTCCGTATTACCCTCCTGAACCCACCGATTCCATATTCTGCTAACAGTCATTGGATCTCGACCAACGCGAGCAGCAATGTCGCGATACGATAAACCGCAATCGCGATAGGCTTTATCAAAGTCGGAAACGTGATGGTACGCATTTCTCCTCCTTACACGAGGCATCACAACAACGTTTTACCAGGCAACGCCGGCCAACTGCTGCTTGTGTATGAGAAATCGGTTGGAAACTTTCCTCATGCGAGCACGTTGTAGGTGTCGCCACCGGCGCCAACCTTGTGTGAATGCTCTGAAAAGCTAATCATTTGCATATCACAGCATCTTCTTCGTGTCGGTTAAATTTTGACTCTGTAGCATGTCATCTTCGTGGTGTAGCAATTTTAATGGCCAGCAGTGTACTATTTGCACTTCCCATGCGCAACATAATGGCGTCCGACAGCCACTCCGGTAGCGAGCGCGGCGCTCGTGCTCGCCATCCGCCTCCTGAACAGATCTGTTCTACGCTATATAACGCATCACGTGGTTGTGGTCAGAGCTAGACAAATGTGTCTTCTATCGTAGTTCCGTCATTGGTCACTTACGCCGGTATTACATGACAGACTTACTGTATATACGTCTGCACGAGCGCCCCAAGCGCGTAAGTCTGGAACTGCCAACGTTTTCAAATCGACAGAGCGTCTCGCGTACCCGTCATGTCTCACGGCGGCCTTTGCCAGCAATACTCCGCGTTACACATTAACAGTGGCAACACTGTAGCGCCAAGTGAAAGACTTCAAGTTACGAGAAATTTGGATCAGATTATAGTTGTCAAGCCCCTTGGAAAACCCAGGACAAAATGTGAAGAAATTTTGTGGGTTCTGGAGCACTCGATAAAACTAAGCAATTTTCTTGACACACACTATCATTCGAACCCACTCGGTAATGCGAAATATTTCGTCAACTGTTCCGGTAATTGTTTCGTCATTCAACTCTTCACGGCACTCCTCTGGTTTCTCGGCAACGCGTAACATAGTACGAAATATAAATCAGTTGCAAACATAATTTCAAAGAAATACAAGTGTTTAACATTTGCAAAAAAGGAACAGAGTATTAAGACAGTGAAATGTTGTTGCGGTCTTCAGTCCGAAGACTGATTTGATGCAGCTTTCCATGATACTACTCTATCCTGCGCAAGCCTCTTCATCTGCGAATAACTACTGCAATCTATGCCTTTCTGAGTCTGCTTACTGTGTTTATACTCTTGGTCTTCCTCTACCATGTTTAACCCCTCACTTCCCTCGAATACTAATTTAGTTATCTCATGATATCTCAGAATCTGTCCTGTGAACCTATCCCTTCGTTTAGTTAAGTTATGCCATAGATTTCTTGCCACCCCAATTCTGTTCAACACCTCCTCATTAATTAACGTATTGTATCCATCTAATCTTCAACAGTCTTGTGTAGCATCATATTTTAAAAGCCTCTGCTCTCTTCTTATCCGAATTATTATCGTCCATATTTCACTTCCATCCATAGCTACACTCCAGACAAATATCTTCAGAAAAGTCTTCCAGACACTTAAATCTATATTCAATGTTAACAAATTTTTGTTCTCCAGGCGACGTAAGACACAAGATACCCAATGGTGTGTTGCGGAGGGTACTTGTTGCATCACTAACTGAGCACTCCAACCCTGTTCGACTTGCGAATAGCAAAAAAATGTGTGTGAAATCTTATGGGACTTAACTGCTAAGGTCAACAGTCCCTAAGCCTACACGCTACTTAACCTAAATTATCCTATGGACAAACACACACCCATGCCTGAGGGAGGACTCGAACCTCCGCCGGGATCAGCCGCACATGCGAATAGGAAGAATGAATGTCGGTAAGCCTCTGTATTAGCTCTGATTTCTCGAAATTTTTCCTCGTGGGCATTACGCCAGAGGTATGTAGGGGGAAGTAATATGTTGTCCGACTCTTCCCAGGAAGTGCTCTCTCGAAATTTCAGTAGTAAATCTGTCCGCGATGCACAGCGCCTCTCTTGTACTATCTGCCAATGGAGTTTGTTGAGCATCTCCGTATCGCTCTATTGCCGACTAAACGATCCCGTAACGAAACGCGCCGCTCGTCGTTGGATCTTCTCCATCTCTTCTATCAGTCCTTCCTGGAGGGGATCCCAGATAGATGAACAGTACTGAAGAATTGGCCGAACAAGCGACTTACAAGCCACTTCCTCCGTGGATGAACGACATTTCCTTAAGATACTTCCTATGAATCTGAGTCTGGCATCTGCTTTTCCCGCTACTTGTTTTATGCGGTCATTCCACTTAAGGTCGCTCTGGATACTTTCTCCTAGATATTTTACGCCAGATACCGTTTCCATCGGTTTCTCACCAATAGCGTAGCTGTACAGTAGTTGATTTCTTTACCTATGTAGGTGCAATGTGTTACATTTGTTTACGTTCAGGGTCAACTGCCAGGGCCAGCACCATTCGTCAATTTTCTGGAGGTCATTTCGCAAATCGTTACTATCTTCTGACGTTGCTTCTTTGTTACAGACAAGCGGCTGATCTCTGAACAGCCTTAAACAGCATCCGATGACTTCTGCTCGATCATTTATTATATTGTAAACGGTAACGGTCCTATCATACTTCCTTGGGGTATTCCAGAAATTCCTTTACATCTGTCGATTTTGCTCCGTTAAGAGCGACGTGCTGCGTTCTATCTGCAACGGAGTCTTGAATCCAGTCGACAGTCTGCTGTGATACTCGATAAGCTCGTATTTTTCACAAAATGGCAGTGCGGGACGGTATCAAATGCCTTCCAGAAGTCAAGGAACACATCAACCTGAGCTCCATTGTCTGCGGCGCTGTGGATCTCATGGAGGAACAGAGCGAGCTGAGCAGAATCTCGGTTTGCGGAATCCGCGTTGATTTTTAGAGAGATTTTCATTCTCCAAAAACGTCATCATTCTTGAGCATAAAACATGTGCCATAATTCTACAACAGACTGAAGTCAACGATATAGGCATGTTACTACGTGCATCTCTCCTAAGGCCATCATTAGTTACTTTGCTGGCCAAACAGCCAAACTCGTCTACCACTTTTAGTGTCTCGTTTCGTAATCTAATTCCCTCTGCATCGCCTGATTTAATTCGACTACATTCCATTTTTTTGCCGCTCATTTCATATCCTTCTTTCAATACTATCTTCATGCATATCCACTTCCGTTTCTTTAATACTGCCTTCAAGTTCATTTCTCTTGCATAGGCCCTCTATAAGGAGTGAACGTTGGTGAAAATGCTCAAGCAGAAAGACATGATTGCTGAAGTATCATAAGGAGAGACAAAGCCGGTACAGCGAGGTGAATTCCTGCGTTTTGAACAATGCTTATTGAAATGGCTTAGTCTAGAGTCTAAACTTGCATGTCAGAGATTACATGCTTAAAGAAGAGGTTAAGTCATTGCTGACAGTATGGTGAAAATGCTCAAGCAGAAAGACATGATTGCTGAAGTATCATAAGGAGAGACAAAGCCGGTACAGCGAGGTGAATTCCTGCGTTTTGAACAATGCTTATTGAAATGGCTTAGTCTAGAGTCTAAACTTGCATGTCAGAGATTACATGCTTAAAGAAGAGGTTAAGTCATTGCTGACAGTATGGGCATTTATAGATTCGCCGTTATAGATAGTGTGACATGACTAACTACGAAATGAAAGACAGCTTTGTTTTCATGCAGTTTAAGGGAGACAGGTTCTTTAGCATGGAAGAAATGAATAAAATTGAAGTTTCCTTATGCCTTCTCGGAATTTTGTGTATGGTTTCGTTGGAAATTTGAAAATAAATCATCAGAATTAAGTACATTAAATACCAACTTTCTTTAAATTTGAGTTATAGTTATTATTTTCTGATTCCTTTTGTAAAGAAGTAAGTACGTTATTGAAACCGCACTACCATTTCCCAGCTTATACTACTGCTTCGACCTTTCCAGTGTTACACCGTGATCGGTCAAACTTACGTTAAGTGAGCTCTCACTAAATCGAACTTTTTGTTAGGCCGAGAGTCAACTGTATTTCTCATTCAAATAACTCCTCAATTTCCTCACGGCGTTCAATGCACCGCGTTCTAGGCCTCCAACCAAGAAAATCTCTGACAGTATACGGAAATGAAGCAGGGCGCTTCGCAAGGCAGTCAGACGCTGTGACCTCTGAGCAATCGAGGTGGGTTATTTCTGTTTGTGTTGGTATGAACAGTAGCAGCATTATGCGGATAGATGTTGCTTTATTTCTGTGATATGAGAATGAGTTAGTACGTAAATTACAGATGGAAATGAAAGTATCGATTAAAAATGCTGTCGTTTATCACTGTAAAAAAGTAGCGTAAGTTACTATCTTCTGAACAACGCGATAACTTCTCTTTCTACAGAGGGATTATTGTGAAAATCTTTAGCTGGACGATGATGCTTATCATGATCTAACAGATGGAAGTCAGTTGCAGCAAAATCAAGCGGACTGTTCAGGTCTCCCCACTGAGCATTTCATAGCGTCTCATTTGTCTCGTCACTTTGAGGAAGCGCATTACGGTGCAAAGTACATATTTATTGAGTAATCAGTCTTCTGGCTGTATCTTTTCTGCTAGTGTTTTGCAAGACACGAAACTCAGTTGCTGTATATATGAGTTACACATCGCCGAGCGTCGACATATTCTCTATGGATGTACAGTTATGGCTGTCGTGTCCTGGACATACACAATGTGATCAAAAGCATCCGGACACCCCTAAAAACACACGTTTCTCAAATTAGGTGCATTGTGCTTCCACCTACAGCCAGGTACTCAATATCAGCAACCTCAGTAGTCATTAGACATTGTGAGAGAGCAGAATGGGGCGCTACGCAGAACTCACAGATTTCGAACGTGGTCAGGAGATTGGGTGTCACTTGTGTCATAAGTCTGTACGCGACATTTCCACACTCCTGAACATCCCTAGGTCCACTGTTTCCAATGTGATAGTGAAGTGGAAACGTGAAGCGACACGTACAGCACAAAAGCGTACAGGCCAATCTAGTCTGTTGGCTGACAGAGACTGCCGACAGTTGGAGAGGGTCGTAATGTGTAATAGGCTGACATCTACCCAGACCATCACACAGGAATTCCAAACTGCATCGGGATCCACTGCAAGTACTATGATAGTTAGGCGGGAGGTGAGAAAACTTGGAATTCATGGTCGAGCCGCTGCTCATAAGCCACACATCAAGCCGGTAAATACCAAACGAGACCTCGCTTGGTGTAAGGAGTGTAAACTTTGGACGATTGAAAAGTGGAAAAACGTTGTGTGGAGTGACGAATCACGGTACACAATGTGGTGATCCGATGGGTGTGGGTATGGCAAATTCCCGGTGAACGTCAACCGCCAGCGTGCGTAATGCCAACTGTAAAATTCGGAGGCGGTGGTGTTATAGTGTGGTCGTGTTTTTCATGGAGGGTGCTTGCACCTCTTGTTGTTTTGCATGGCACTATCACAGCATAGGCCTACATTGACGTTTTAATCACCTTCTTGCTTCCCACTGTTGAAGTGAAATTCGGGGATGGTCATTGCATCTATCAACACGATCGAGCGTAACGCACGACCTGTAGCGGAGTGGTTAGACGACAATAACATCCCTGTAATGGACTGGCCTGCACAGAGTCTAGACCTGAATCCTATAGAACACCTTTGGGACGTTTTGGAATACCGACTTCGCGCCGGGCCTTACCGACCGACATTGATACCTCTCCTTAGTGCATCACTCCAAAAAGAATGGGCTGCCATTCCCCCAGAAACCTTTCAGCACGTGATTGAACGTATGGCTGCGAGGGTGGAAGCTGTCATCAAGGCTGAGGGTGGGCATTACCGAAGGAGGGCGCCAAGAACTTGTAAGTCATTTTCAGAAAGGTGTCGAGATACTTTTGATCACATAGCGTAAATATTGTGCAGTGATACTGTGCCGTTCGGGCCTCGCTCTTTCAGGCAATATATTGACACTTCTTTTTTTTTTTTAAATCAGTCTACTGAATGGTTTGATGCTACCCTCACAAATTCCTCTCCTGTGCCAGTCTTTTCATCTTAAGAGTCTTTGAGTAGCGTAAGCAATCGGCTTCCTCAGTTATTTCCTCGATGTATTCCTATCTCTGTTTCCCTCTACAGTTTTTACCCTCCACAGCTCCCTCAAATGCCATGGAAGTTATTCCCTAATGTTTTAGCAGATGTCCTACCATCCTGTCCCTTCTTCTTGTTAGTGTTTCTCATTGCTCGCTGATTGCGCGGAGAATCTCATCCCTTACTTTACATGTCCATCCAATTTTCAAAATTTTTCTGTAACACCACATTTCAAATCCTTCGATTCTCTTGTGCTCTGATTTTTCCCACAGTCCATGTTTCGCTACAATACAATGCTGTGCTCCAAACATACATTCCAATACATTTCTTCCTCAAATTAAAGCCTATGTTTGCCACTAGCAGAATTCGTTTGGCCAACAGTTCCTTTTTGACAGTGCTAGTCTGCTTTTTATGCACTCCTTGCTCCGTCCTTCTTTGGTTATATAGCTCCCTAGGTAGTAGGATTCCGTAACTTCGTGGTCCCCAATTTTCGCTCTTTTTATTTCCGCGGTTTCTCATAACTTTCGTCAACTTACACCGAATCCAAATTCTGTATTTATGAGGCTGATTTTCATTTAACACATCCTGTAATTCTTATTCACTTTCATTGAGATTAGTAATGTCATTATCGAATTTTAACACTGATGCGTAGCCATGTATGGAAGTGAAATGTGGACGATGAATAGTTTGGACAAGATGAGAATACAGGCTTTCGAAATGTGGTGCTACAAAAGAATGCTGAATATTAGATGGCTAGATCACGTAACTAATGAGATACTGAATAGAATTGGGGAGAAGAGGAATTTGTGGCACAACTTGACTAGAGGAAGGGATCGGTTGGTAGGACATGTTCTGAGGCAGCAAGGAATCACCAATTTAGTGTTGGAGGGCAGCGTGGAGCGTAAAAATCGTAGAGGGAGACCAAAAGATGAATACACTAAGCAGCTTCCGAAGGATGTAGGTTGCAGTAAGTACTTCGAGATGAAGCTTGCGCAGGATAGGGTAGCACGGAGAGCTGCGTCAAACCAGTCTCTGGACTGAAGACCACAACAACAACAACAACATCCTTCCACCTTGAATTTTAATCCTGCTCTTGAGCCTTTCTTCTATTCCCGTCATTGCTTCTTCTACGTATATGTTGAACAGTAGGGGCGAAAGACCACATCCCTGTCTTACACTATTTGTAATGTGAGCACTTCGTTCTTGGTCTTCCACTCTTATTCCTCCATCTTGGTTCTTGTACGTATTGTATAATATCATTCTAGGTCGACAGATCCTATGAAAGTGTCTTGATTTTTCTTCAGTCTTGCTTCCATTATCAACCGCAAAGTTAGAACTGCTTCCCTGTTTTCTTTACTTTTCCTAAAGCCAAATTGATCGTCATGTAACAGGTCCTCAATTTTCTTTTTCTTTCCTCTGTATATTATTGTTGTTAGCAACTTGGATGCATGAGCTATTCAGCTGATTGTGCGATAATTCTCGCACTTGTCGGCTCTTGCTATCTTTGGAATTGTGTGAATGTTGTTCCGCAAGCCTGGTGGTGTATCGCCAGTCTTATACATTCTACATATCAACGTGAAGAGCCATTTAGTTGCCACTTTTCCCAATGATTTTACGAATTCTGAAGGAATATTTTTTTATGTCTCATGCCTTATTTGATGATAAGTCCTCCAAAGCTCATTTAAACCGTGACTCTAATACTGGTTCACCTAACTCTTCCTTGTCGATTTCTTCTGTCGCATCATCAGACAAATCCTCCCCCTTCAAACAGGCCTTCAATGCACTCTTTCCATCAATTCACTCTGTCCTCTGCATCGAACAGTCGTATTTTCATTGCACGCTTAATGTTACCGCCGCTGCTTTTAATTTCACCGAAGGTGGCTTTGAATTATCCATATGCTAAGTCAGTTCTTCTGACAATCATTTCTTTTTCGATTTCTTCATATTTTTCAGGTAGTCATTTCGGCTTAACTTCTCTGTACAACCTATTTATTTCATTCTTAAGTGACTTGTATTTCTGTATTCCCAAATTCCCCTAAACAGTTTTGAACTTCCTTCTTTCCTCAATCAGCTGAGGTAATTCTTCTGTTACCAGAAGTTTCTTTGCAGTTACCGTTTTTAGAGATGTCCATACCTCTTCAGCACTTCTACTGAGCTACTTATTATAGACGTCTTTATAGCCTCACAGAACTTCAAGGGTTTCTCCTCATTCCTTAGTACTTCCGTACTCCGCTTCTTTGCGCACTGATTCTTCCTGATTATTCTCTTAAACTTCAGTCTACTCTTCGTCAT
This sequence comes from Schistocerca nitens, assembly GCF_023898315.1. NCBI lineage: Eukaryota > Metazoa > Arthropoda > Insecta > Orthoptera > Acrididae > Schistocerca > Schistocerca nitens. The sequence goes on from NC_064615.1 coordinate 511,979,069, forward strand.
TACTAAACTGTGATCCGAGTCTGTATCTGCTCCTGAGTGTACACCTTACAAACCAATATCTGATTTCGGAATCTCTGCTTGACTATGACGTAATCTAATTGGAATCTTCCTGTATCTCCTGGCCTTTTCCAAGCTTATCTCCTCGTATTGTGATTCTTGAACATACTATTCCCTATCACTAGCTGAAATTTCTCCTGTCTCAGCCCTGCAACTAATTCCATTTTTTCCCATAAGTCTTTCGTCTACTCCTTCCCTCCAAAACCCGTTCCAATCTCCCCATGACTGTTAGATTTTAATCTCCCTTTGTTTACTGAATTACCCACTCAGCATCCTCATTTACTTTTTCTATCTCTTCATCTGGTTGCGAAGTCGGCATGTATACTTGAGCTATTATTTCAGTGTCGTGTAACTGTTGATCCTGATGACAATCAGAACCGAATTGTCCGCAGTAACTCACTCTCTGCCCTACCTCCCTATTCATAACGAAACATACTCCCGTTATACCATTTTCTGCTGCTGTTTATATTACCCTATACTGGAGTAACCAGAAATCCTCGTGTTCTTTTCACTGCACTTTACTGACACCCACTATATCTAGACTGAACATCAGGATTTCCCTTTTCCGATCTTCTAGTTTTCCTCACCACGTACAAACCTCTGACATGCCATGCCCCGACTCACAGAAAATTACCTTTTTTTTTGTTATTGAATCATTCTCTGATGATCACCTCCCCCTTGGTAGCCCCCTCCGGTGATCTGAATCGGGGCTAGTCCGGAATCCTTTGCCATTGGAGAGACCATCATGTCACTTTTTCAATTACAGGCCACATGTCCCATGGATATACATTATACGTCTTGAATGCAGTGGTTGCCATTGCTTTCTGCATCCTCATGCCTTTGACCATTGCTTATTCTTCCGCCTTTTAGGGGCAGTTCCTCACCCCGGGGACAAGAGAGTGCCCTGAACCTCTGTCTGCTCCTCCGCCCTCTTTGACAAAGTCGTTGGCAGAACAAGGGTGACTTCTTATGCCGGAAGCAAGAATATTATGTTAAAATATCAACCATGTTTTCGACATCATCGTCACATATTTTCTATTCAGTGGATGTAAATGTAAAAGTTTGTGAAATAAGCTACTATAAGGCATTCGCAGAGGTCAATGTTGAACGAAAAGTTAAGTAGTATTTCTGATTATCGATAACGAAACGAATATAAACTACCTGAGCGGACAACAGCAAACTTTCACGCAAAAATTGTTCACTGCACAAAAGAAAGTAACTAGAATTACGCGACGGGTCACACACGTATATCTCACAGGCTCCTCATTGAGCAGGTGGGAATATCAACCACAGTTTCACAGTACACTTATTCAGTTATGGAATTTACTGAGATCCGTTTGTCTGGGTTTGAAAGTAACCGAGATATCCACAACACTAGAAGGAAAACTGATTTGTATTACCCGCTAATGAAACTAACTTTGGCAGAGAAACTGGTGAAATATGCAGTTATAAAACCCCACCTATTTAAATACCATGTCTGATAGAATGGCAGAAGTGTTTTCAATTACAGATTAAAGTTATGTCTCCTTCATAACGCCTTCTGTACTATAGAGCAGTAGTCGCCAAACTACGGCCCGCGAACCGCATGCGGCCCAGATCCTGTTTTCGTGCTTGCCGCGACCCTCGTCGGCTTCGCACGGGTAGCTTTAGTTATCTAATTGCCTGGCGTAGCGGTGTTCTGTTTACGTAAACTGCGTAAAATTGTGATTGAAGTCGGGGAAGTAATTAGGTAACTGAAAACCGTCCACCACTTCCATTTAACGCGCCACTTGCCGGTGTTCCGCAGCGCTAAAGGTGTGATCTGCCTGCTAGCCAACAATGTGAGCCGTGCATCAAACGCGCCACGGGCCCGCGGCCGCTCGTTTGTCGGCGGCGGGCTTGTTCCGCAGCCGCTTCATTGTTAGCTTTGTCGTGCAAGTGTGTCAGTCGTGGACTAAGTTTCGGTGCCCCAGAGCACTCGTCGCGTATTGAGTGTATTTGTGCTCATATTTGGTGACATAATTATTAGTGGAGTAAATAATGTCTGATGTACCCTCAAGAGCAGTGACTCAGAGGAAAATATGTGAAGAGAAAAGAAGTTTCCAAGAAATATCGGAAGAAGAGTTTTGCTTGATAAGTGGACACAAAGAAGGTACTGCTACTTGCTTAATATGCCGTGATACGATTGTGGGACTGAAGAGATACAATTTATTTCGCCTCTACAAAAGTAAGCACAATTCATTTACAGTAGCTTTTCCTTTGAATTCAAATGAAAGAAAGGAAAAAAATTGCTCATCTAAAATCTATCATTCGTCGTCAACAAAACGTTGTGTTAGCAGCAGTTGGGCAAAGTGAGGCTGTCACAAAAGCATCATACCAAGTATGTAATATTCTGGCAAAAAATATTAAAGCTTTCACTGATGCTGAATTAGTGAAGCAAGGTATGATGACTGTTTCTGAAACTTTGTTTCAAATTTTCATCAACAGTAAACAAATACTACCTGAAATAAATAAGCTCACACTTTCAGAATCTACCTGTCGAGGTCGTAGAGAAGATATTTCAAAATATATGTTTGAGTCAGTAATTAATAAAGTCAAACTATTCAAATACTTCAGTCTCGCATTTGATTCCAGTACAGATTTAGCTTCGATGGCTCAGTTTTCATTATCTACGCGTTACTGCACAAATGATGGGGTAATAGAGGAAGATTTTTTAGCAATTATAACCATGAAAGTTCACAGCAAATTAATATCAATATGTACAGATGGTTGTCCGTCAATAACGGGCGTCAACAATGGTTTGGTAGCACTGATTAAGAAGGAATGGAATTTGCCAAATTTACTCTCCATTCACTGCTTACTGCATCACGAAAGTTTGGCATGTCAAATTTCATTCCTGCCCATGAACTTAATCACCGAAAATTTGAAGAACTTCTGCAGGAATTGTAAGCTTGTTACAGTGATGTTCTCCTACATACAGCTGTCAGACAGCTAAGCAAAGGAAAAGTGTGCTGGAACGGTTTGTCAATTTGAAATCTGAAATTATTTTATTCTTACAATAAAGTGGCAAAAATTATATTGAACTTGATGATGATAAATGATGGATACTTACAGCTTTTTTGACCGATATTGCACAAAAATCCAACACACTTAACTTGGAATTACAAGGACCAAACGAGACAATTGGGCAAATGACTAACAAAATATTTGCTGGAATTATATATAAATGAACTCTAAGTAAAAGATCTGTGTAATTTTCCCACTGTTGCTATACTCCGATCAGGCGTAACTATCGCCGAAACTATTTACCAAAACATGAAAGAATATTTGCAGGTGTTAGAAATATTCGAAGCTGTTTCATTCTCGTAGAGAACTCTTGTTATGTTTAACATCATGATCTCAAATTATTCTGCCAATTTGGATTTCCTAAAACTAATTTGCTAAATGAAATAGTGAATAGAATTTTGGAAGTGTATGCCTAACAATTAAAAAATTTACGAGATTGCGCACAGTTCATATTAACATTATTTCCTTCAACTTACCTTTGCGAAGCTTTGTTTTCAAAACTGAAGTACCTGAAAAATAGCTATCGTAATCGGTTGCCCAGTCATTTAGAAGACGCAATGACAATTGCATGCAGCCCAAACGACGCAGATATAGACGACATAGCCAAAAAAGATCAACATCACAAGTCACATTAAAGAAAAATTGTATATTTGTATTTACGTTTGTTTTGCAATTATAATGAATAAAAACCAGTTTCAATAACAGACCTGTAGCTTTCTTATATAGCCTGTTACATGTGCAGTGCATCTGTCCTTTTCTTATTTTTTTAACTTTATTTATTTCTACATTTTTTGAAAGTTTGAGATTAATACAATTATAATAAAGTTTTTGTGGCCATTTGAATAGTGTAATATAATATTTTAATAATACACGTATCTCATCTTGCATGAATGTGTGTGAATTTTATTTTCACAGAAATAATTAAACTGGAATGAATTAGTCAGATGCACTGTATGCTTTTTTCCAGTTTATTGAAATTTGATCAGCAGCATTTTATGCAGTTTTCAACACTCGTAAACATGGTGACAGTCGTTCTGTGAAAGTCTGTGAATGGCACATGTCATTGACTCTCACTACCACAACGATTATTCCAGTAGGTTTCAACACTCGACTCCTGTGAAGACCGACTAAAAATGTAATTGTTGACAACGTGACATAACTACTCGTATGTCTCCTACGAATATAACCCCCATAAACTAATAGTTGTCAAACAGGCGGACGGGTATTTAAAAATCTTTTTCCCTGTATTGCAGAAGTTCAGTGTCATAAACATGGCTCATTGTTGTCAGCAACTGCACAATGTTATTTGGTGAAGGAGTCACATACATCCAACAGTTGTGAGTGGTATGTTTCCGAAAGTACTATTTCATTTTAACAGGTGCTAATGTTTACAGTTTCTGAAGAACGATAAATGATATATATCGAAATCCGGTAAAGAATGGTTTCCAGCTGTCGGCTGTACCTGTCTCCTTCGTCAAATGAAAAATATACTGGAAGAATTGTAAGTAGGAGAGCGTAAAGTTGTTCTATAACCTTTACAGGTGCTACTTGGTACAGGAGCAGATAGATTTGTCGTTGCGGTGGGAGGGGACGTAATAATGGAAATGTTTTCTTGTTTGTTTCTCAATGCTGACAACAAATGGGTGCGTGTGCTTCGTATCAATTATCTGCTATTGTATCAATCTTAAATGAAAGTGCGTTGGCTTCATGAATACGCATTACAGAGACGTTCATATGCGGTACATATTTGTTAAAAGAAATAGTCATTAGTACCTTAATATATATATATATATATATATATATATATATATATATATATATATATATATATATATATATATATGTGTGTGTGTGTGTGTGTGTGTGCGCGCGCGTTTATCCTCCACTTCTCCTCAAAAAACCTCGGATCTATTTCAACCACACTGATACACATTATTTTCAATCTGTAAAGAAATATTGTGGGGTAAGCAAATGCAACGTCTTGTTGGGGCCGGGGATGATAATGTAGAGAGAGAAGGGGAGGAGGACATAGACACATACAGGGGTAGTGCGAAATGGACAGATAAAGGGGTGAGGAGATGGTGAGTGAGGGGAAAGTTGAAATGGACGACAGAGAGTGAGGGAAGGAAGAGACAGAATAACGTAAATCTGGAATAAATACATATCTAGCCAGTGCCAGGTACCCCATCTAGTATAAAATAAAATTAAGGCTGTTGTAGTTCAGTCAAGTGAGATGAAGAAAAATGACTTTCAAAACATGTAGAAAACAGTTGTGATCGTGTCTCATGTTACATATTACATTTAAGTATAAGTCCATTTGCTGTAATTAACCATCTGTTCACAAAGACAACGCAGCAACATTTCGTCGGGCAATTACAGTGTTACAATTTACAGGTCATTGAGGGTGGCAACAAACTGAAACGGAGAACATTCTACACGTTGTGGTCCGAATGGTATCGACTTTAACGATAAGTGCTAGAAAGTAAGTGGTAAACCTCTCCCTTCTTTACTATAGCTAGTCTATTGGAGGTTCGTAACACACCATTTACGTGGTTTGCCAGTTAATAAAAAGACCTGGAAATCTGCGGCCCGAGGTGCCACATCATATTGTTAGTTTTGGCCCTTGAGCAAAAAAGTTTGACGACCACTGCTATAGTGGAAGTGTTGAATAGAAATAATTGGTCACATAAGCAGAAAAAAATGACCAGTACTTAGCCATATTTTTTTCCTTTTTTACAATTTGTGGTCTACGGTTATTCATTTGCCATGTTCCATATTACAACGTTTATCGTGAATGCGGTCTATGGAACACCTAACTACATCGGCTCTCGGGCGCAGAATGTGGGCGAGGTACGTCATGAATTCAGAGGTATTGGAGGCCAATATATGCAAGAGACATTTATTGGTCCTGTGTGCTGTACGCCTCTCCTTAAGGGCGTTTGAACTCGGCGCCGCGTGTGGTGGGGGCTAGGTAAATCGATACAAATAGAAGGCACTTCACGATAGCTTTCCCTCGCTTTAAATCTGGCAATCGTTGGCAGACAGCACCGAGGTCAGCACGTCATATGCTTTTGAATACGATAGAAAACGTGACGCGCAGAGTAAATATTACACGAAATTAAACGGAGCTCAACGAAGAATGGCGACAATAATACCAGGGAAGCTGCATGGTATGTTGAAGTGAGGTTGATCGTAACCCGAAACAGGTGAATATCGTTCCGAAGTAGTGCACCGTCTTGCGACTTTTTGTTGGTTCCGCTGCTACCATCAGCCACCATGCTGAACGTATTCCTCGGTTAGTCTACTCATCTACTGGATCAAACCCGTCTGTCTAGATCAGCGTGTTCCAAACGGTGCTCCTCAAAATTATTATCATGGCCATTTTTTCGACACATTGAGGATGCTAATTATTTTTTAAAAGTTTTATTAAGTTTTCTGTGTTATTAGTTACGATTTAAATTGAAATAATCACTCAATAATCCAAGTTTTTCTCACTTTGTAAAATTTAGTTAATGTTCAAAATAAACAAGGTGTTCAAACAAAGTACCAGGATTCTCGGAATGTCACTGATACGATAAAATGGAGGCTTCAGTACAAAACTGTCTTCTGAAATTCATTCACAGAAGATGCTCGCAACATGGTTCCAATTTTAAAAGCTCACGCGGGTTAACATCAGACAGAAAAAACAAAAAACACATGTATGCAGAACTGCAGAAAACTGAAGTTATTCGATTGTGAATCTACGAGCGTTGGAACTTAAATAGTGGCAACACTGCTATGGAGACATTATGCAATGGAATCTACTATTGTCGCTGATATAATGTATATGCCGTGTGGCTAGGGCCTCCCGTCGGGTAGACCGTTCGCCTGGTGCAAGTCTTTCGAGTTGAGCCACTTCGGCGAATTGCGTCTCGATGGGGATGAAATGATGATGATGGTAAGGACAACATAACACCCAGTCCCTGAGCGGAGAAAATCTCCGACCCAGCCGGGACTCGAACCCGGGCCGTTAGGTACGACATTCCCTCGCGCTGATCACCCAGCTACCAGGGGCGGATATTGTCGCTGATATCACACGTTGTTGACATACATACCTTACCTCCGATCAAATGGAATCGCCCGTCCCACGTCACCGGATTGCGCACAATCGAGGGAAACAGAGTCACTTGTGGGCGAGCGGTCTAACGTAACGGTGGCATGTTTTCGAAACAGGGACAACGGAGTTGGATCAAGATTGAATGTGCCAGAGGTCGTACAGCACGACAGTGTCATCAAGGTCTTCAAGAGGCGTGCGGGGCATCGGCATTGCCGTACAGAACAGTGGCACGTTGGGTAAAAACCTTCAACGTAGGTCGGCAAAGTGGCAGACATGCATCGGGCAGGTCGTCCTAGCGTCTCTGAAGAAGAAGTGCGTCCTGTTGCCGCGTTCAGTAGACAGTGATCGATGCTAAACGATTCGTGAGCTCGCCCGCGAAATCGGATTAGCGCATATGACTGTGCTTCGCATCCTCAAGGAACGCATGGGCATGCAGAAAATTGCATCACGATGTGTTCCGCATTACTTGACGGAAATGCAGAAATGGATGAGTTACGACGCTGCTCAGACGCACTTGGAGCGCTATGAGCGCGAAGGAGAGGCTTTCTTACGCCGACAATGAGTAGGCGCATACAGCGCAAGCTGTGGCTACTCTAGTCGGTCGATGAGACTGGGAAGTACTGTACCATCCACCATACTCCCCGGACGTAAGTCCTTGCAACTTTTATTTGATTCCGAAGATGAAGGAAACACTTCGTGGCATTCTCTTCAGAGCTGTTCCAGTGATTCGACAGGCAGTAGACTGCCCCATTCACACGATCAACAGAACAGGCTCTGGTGACAGCATACTACGCCTTCCACATTGTTGGCAACGGGTTCTACACAACGCTGGTTGAAGGACAGGAACAGGTGAAAACATGTAACTTTTGTATCGGTTGTGAATAAGTAGTTGCCACTATTTAAGTTCCAACCCTCTTATTTAGTACCCGCTAAGTTTTGTGTAAAACATCAGGACTAAATGAGAACTATGTTGGGAATAGCCTAATCAACTTGCTAGAACTAGGTAAATTAGGAAAAACTGGCGAAATAATTTATGAAGTTCTGAAATTTCGGGAAAATCTCACGAAGAGCGTAGTAGAAAGGAAGAGAAAAATTCCCTCTTATAGCGGGTAAGCACCCCCTCCCCAAATTATTAATTCAATTTTTTTAACTTTCAATTTTTACGAAAAACAGTTCATTTTTCGAAGACGTCTGTTTCGACTAAAAAAATATCCTAGCGAAATTCTGTTCAAAGAAGGTCATATGCATGTTTAAAGCAAGATAAGTTTTCGAGGCATTCAGTAGGGAACACTGAAAATCCATTAGCACGTGAGTTCGACATAACTTTCAACTCTTATTTTAATTCGTTGAAATCTTTCTTCTGTTTCTCCGCAACTACTTGCCTTTTACACAAACAGAAACATACAGAAGTTGATTCATCTGCCCCTACCGATGTTTTATGTAACCCACAATTCTATATCTGGCACTCAAAAACAACGCGTGAGATTTTCATATTCTCTCGCTCGCATCCAGCAAACTATTAGCTCTGCCTCCAAAACTGACAGGACCCTTTTGTACGAAATATAATGTAGTTAAATTTTGTACTGGTATGTTTTCACTAGAGGCCGTATAGTTTTTCGAGTTATTCGAGAAGAACGTAGAAAAAGTGACTTTCAAACGCACCTGCACCCCCACACTTCTCCCCCACCAGTCAGGATTTCCAGTATGTTGTTCGTGGCACTCCACCCTACCACTGCATAAAAATTTCAAACTACACGAATTATCCAGATATTCGGCCGACCGAGGTGGCACTGTGGTTAGCACACTGGACTCGTATCCGGGAGGACGACGGTACAAACCCGCGTCCGGCCATCCTGATTTAGATTTCCATGATTTCCCTAAATCACTTCAGGCAAATCCCAGGATGCCTCCTTTGAAAGGGCACACCGATTTCCTTCCCATTCTTCCCTGATCCGAGGGCACCGATGACCTCGCTGTTTTACGGTACTGTGCCTCCTACTGGATGACATTCACTGACTTTCTGCAAAATATTGAGCAGTGAAAACTAACGTTACTCTGAAGAATCTAAAAAATTGCTTATTTCTTGGAAAGCAGCCTCGAAATTAGTGTTATGTGGCCGGCCTCGTCTTCTGAACAGAGGTGGTCTCGGCATTAATTTACCATAGCAATAGGGGATTCTGAAGCTGCTGAAAACAAAATACTTTTAATGAGGTCGACAATCTTTCTAACAAAATCACCATCGCGGTTCTCTGTTTTCTCAAGCAGTGTGTATTCCAGAGTTAAAGAACTAACTTACAACTATCGACTACGGTTTTGGAGGAAACAGTCTTATTTGAAACTAGGTGGATAAGAGGAAGGCGATTTTAAAATTCTCTCATCTACTTGTATAGCTTTCTGGTTATTAGTTTCCTTACATTACGTTGCTGAATACATTCACATCGCCATACCTTATGCACTTCAGCTATTGCTTTGTTTCCTAGATGATCATAAACCTCGTACTTCCGTTTCCTGCCGATACGTGTCAAAGTTTCCAACGCCTTCGTCTCTTTTGTTGTGTATTCTTCCGAAATAAATTTATCGCAAATAGAACAGGTGCAGGGTCCAGCATTATTCTTCTATCAGTGATGGTAAGGTCTTATGGGACCAAACTGCTGAGGTCATCGGTCCCTACTCTATCAGTCCACAGAAAAGAAGAGGGAGTAGGAACAAACACTACATAACACAACAAACTGAATGACCCGCATGGCTTGACTAAATTCATAACATAAAACTCATTTAAACTGGGCATGTGCAGGGAAAAACAGCAGCGACACTGGCAGGGGAGTGGTGAGTGACTGGGAAGGAGAGCTTGCGGTTTTCATTTTTCAGCACCTAATTCTGATTTCAGTAACAGCGAACAATCACGGAATTTCATAAGCTAAAAACATACGAATTATTTCCAAATACTTTATTGCTCTTTTCATTTATATAACGAAGCAACAAAAATTCTGGACTAAAAGAATCTTATTCCAACCCTCATGTCTCTAAAACTACTCATCTGACTCAAAATGTGCACAAGACATGTTTTGTGTAGAATTTATGAGTAGTATACAGTTCTCTTCTAAAAAGTACAGTTCTCTTCTAAAAAATGAGCCTTTTGTGCAAAAATTTAAAAAGAGTAAAAAATTTACCTTTGTTGTGAGGAAAGGTAGCGACGCGCGGAGAGGCAACTTTTCAGTTTCTAACCACTGAACCCCATGTGTGTATTTTCTCGAGATTTAAAACTTCATAAATTATTTTCCCCATTTGTTGGCTTTTTTTCACTTCTTTGGCTACGGTAAATATAACCTGTAACATTCCACTTCCAAGTAATGTATGCGTTCACATTGCTTGTGAAAAAGTTGCCTCATGTTTCCGCTTCACAACAATATCGTTAGCATCTGGTCTCGTCACATGTAACTCCTATGAAATTTGAGTGTACACATCTGAGGTCATCACCCCTAGACTTAGAATTACTTAAACGTAACTAACCTAAGGACATCACACATCCATGCCCGAGGCAGGATTCGAACCTGCGACCGTAGCAGCAGCGCGGTTCCGGACTGAAGCGCCTAGAGCCGCTCGACCACAGCGGCCGGCGACCAAACCGATTCTGGTAGCTGGAGTCGGAGGTTTCGGATAATCATGCCTTTTGCGTTCTTGTGGTAGCATTTTCATAGAAACTTTCATCCTCTAACAGATATTTCTTTGCATATGCAATACCAATTTTCATAGATTTAGCTTTAAAGAAATGTATGTGACGAATTATTTTCTTAAATTTTTTGACACCATATTTCACCTGTGGGATCAAAAATTTTAAGAAAATAATTCGTCATATAATTTTTTTTTTAATCCCATCTTTCACCTCTGTGGTTCATGGTGTGGGTTCCTGTTGTCATGTCCTAGTTCATGAACCATGGGCAACGCATGAGTGGCCAAGTAAGTGGTCCCGACAGTCGGGATACCAGTTACTTTGGAGTAAGGCTGGGCATCTCGGACATATTCTGAGTCGTGGTCACCTTTGTGCTCATACGGCAAAGCCTACCACATCCACCGGTGAGTCCCTCAACCGTTAGGGGTAAAACTCAATGGGACTCAGGGCAAGTATGGCTAGCAACTTGCTTCCCTGATACTTTAAATATGATGCTGGCAACAATCAGAGCAAAATGCCTCGGACCTTTGGAGGTGACGGAGTCCCACCTCTAACTGAAAAACCAGGGATTCCTAAGATACGACTTGGCAAACAAATGGTAATGAGATGGGGAATTATTAATATCAATGGGGGCTACTCTGGGAAGAAGGTAGAGCTGGCAGAGGCTGCAAGTAAGATGGGGCTGGACGTTTTAACTGTTAGTGACATTCGTGTAAGGGGTGAGAAAGAAGAGGAAGTAGGAGAATACAAGGTCTACCTGTCAGGAGTCAAAGCAGGAATAGCACAATCGGGTGTAGGGCTTTACCTCAGGAAAGAAATGGAACCCAGCGTAGTTGCAATAAGGTATGTAAACGAACGACTGATGTGGATAGATTTGACAGTGTCTAGCAAGAAAATTAGGATTGTGCCAGTATATTCGCATTGCGAAGGGACAGATCAAGATAAGATGGATAGTTTTTATGATGCACTCAGTGATGTAGTTGTTAGAGTAAATGACAAGGACAGTGTTCTGCTCATGGGTGATTTTAATGCCAGGATTGGAAATCTAACACAAGGGTATGAAAAGGTTATGGGTAAATTTGGAGAGGATATGGAGGCCAACAGGAACGGGAAACAACTCTTGGATTGCTGTGCCAGTATGGGCTTAGTAGTCACAAATCCTTTTTTAAACATAAGAACATTCACCAGTATACTTGGGAAGGCAGGGGAACCAGATCTGTCATTGACTATATAATAACAGATCAGGAATTCAGGAAGGCTGTGAGGGACACACGTGTATTCAGGGGATTCTTTGATGACACTGATCATTATTTAATCTGCAGTGAAATTGGTATTGTGAGGCCGAAAGTGCAGGAGGTCAGGTCCATATGTAGGAGGATAAGAGTGGAGAAACTTCAGGATAAGGAAATCAGGCACAAGTACATAACAGTGATCTCAGAAAGGTACCAGTTAGTTGAATGTAGTCAATTACAGTCATTGGAAAAGGAATGGACAAGGTACAGGGACACAGTACTAGAAGTGGCTAAAGAATGTCTTGGAACAGTAGCGTGTAAAGGTAGGATGAAGCAAACAGCTTGGTGGAATGACACAGTCAAAGCAGCCTGTAAAAGGAAAAAGAAGGCGTATCAAAAATGGCTACATACTAGAACTCAGGTAGACAGAGAAAGTTATGTTGAAGAAAGAAACAAAGCCAAACAGATAATTGCAGCATCCAAGAAGAAATCTTGGGAAGACTTTGGAAACAGGTTGGAATCTTTGGGTCAAGCTGCTGGAAAACCATTCTGGAGTGTAATTAGCAGTCTTCGAAAGGGAGGTAAGAAGGAAATGACAAGTATTTTGGACAGGTCAGGAAAACTGCTGGTGAATCCTGTGGATTCCTTGGGCAGATGGAGGGAGTATTCTGAAGAGTTGCTCAATGTAGGTGAAAAAACGATCAGTAATGTTTCAGATTTCGATGTACAATGGGATAGGAATGATGATGGAAATACGATCACATTTGAGAAAGTGGAGAAAATGGTCAATAGATCGCCGCGCAAAAAAGCAGCTGGGGTGGATGAAGTTAAGTCGGAACTCATCAAATACAGTGGAATGTCAGGTCTTAAATGGCTACACAGGATAATTGAAATGGCCTGGGAGTCGGGACAAGTTCCATCAGACTGGACAAAAGCAGTAATCACACCAATCTTTAAACATGGAAACAGAAAAGATTGTAACAACTACAGAGGTATCTCTCTAATCAGCGTTGTGGGTAAAATCTTCTCAGGTATTGTTGAAAGGAAAGTGCGAGTATTAGTTGAGGACCAATTGGATGAAAATCAGTGTGGGTTTAGGCCTTTTAGAGGTTGTCAGGACCAGATCTTTAGCTTACGGCAAATAATGGAGAAGTGTTACGAGTGGAACAGGGAATTGTATCTATGCTTTATAGATCTAGAAAAGGCATATGACCGGGTTCCTAGGAGGAAGTTATTGTCTGTTCTACGAGATTATGGCTTATGAGTCAAACTTTTGCAAGCAATTAAAGGTCTTTACATAGATAGTCAGGCAGCAATTAGAATTGACGGTAAATTGAGTTCATGGTTCAGAGTAGTTTCAGGGGTAAGACAAGGCTGCAATCTGTCTCCACTGTTGTTCATATTATTTATGGATCATATGTTGAAAACAATAGACTGGCTTGGTGGGATTAAGATATGTGAACACAAAATGAGCAGTCTTGCATATGCGGATGACTTAGTTGTGATGGCAGATTCGATTGAAAGCTTGCAAAGTAATATTTCAGAGCTAGATCAGAAATGTAAGGACTATGGTATGAAGATTAGCATCGCCAAAAAGAAAGTAAAAGTTAGAACAGGTGGACGGTTTCAAGTACTTAGGATGGATATTCTCACAGGATGGCAACATAGTGAAAGAACTGGAAGCGAGGTGTAGCAAAGCTAATGCAGTGAGCGCTCAGCTACGATCTACACTCTTCTGCAAGAAGGAAGTCAGTACCAAGACTAAGTTATCTGTGCACCGTTCAATCTTTCGACCAACTTTGTTGTATGGGAGCGAAAGCTGGATGGATTCAGGTTACCGTATCAATAAGGTTGAGGTTACGGATATGAAAGTAGCTAGGATGATTGCAGGTACTAGTAGATGGGAACAATGGCAGGAGGGTGTCCACAATGAGGAAATCAAAGAAAAACTGGGAATGAACTCTATATATGTAGCAGTCAGGGCGAACAGGCTTAGATGGTGGGGTCATGTTACACACATGGGAGAAGCAAGGTTACCCAAGAGACTCAAGGCTTCAGCAGTAGAGGGTAGAAGGAGTCGGGGCAGACCAAGGAGAAGGTACCTGGATTCGGTGAAGAATGATTTTGAAGTAATAGGCTTAACATCAGAAGAGGCACCAATGTTAGCACTGAATAGGGAATCATGGAGGAATTTTATAAGGGGGATTATGCTCCAGACTGAACGCTGAAAGGCATAATCAGTCTTTGATGATGATGATGATATTTCACCTCTTTAGTGGTAGCATTTCCACGCGTGGTAAAATATGTATTTTTTTAAATTTCTAACAGAGCAGCCAAACAGATATTATAGATTAAACTTTGAAAATGCTTTCAAAATCAAATAATTTCATAAAAATTTTCATCCCGTACTTCACTCACTTATGAGACTGGATTTCAAAAAATCTGAAACATGTCTTTTTTATTTGCAACCGAGAAGTCAAAAACAAATTTTAATAGATGTAGCTATAAAATGCCTCAGTTGTTCTTTAATAATGATGTATTTTCAAAAAACCTTTCACTCACTATTTTACCCCCGTAGTTGTTGAATTTCCACAAATTTTGCAGCATGCATTTCTTTCTTTCTGACAGAGAATCCAAATACCAACTTCTGTAGTTCTAGCTTCAAAACTGCCTTAATGGCGACATATTTTCAAGAAGCCTTTCGTTCCCTATTTCACCCTCATAGGAGCAGAATTTCGAACAATCCCGTCTTAAACAATGCCTGTAGTATAAAATCCACACCCTCTCAAAATCTGAAGTTTCTATCCTTAGCGGTTCTGGCTGGGCGTTAATTTGGCAGTGGATGAACCTGGTCGTATTTCGAGCCCTAGGATTTGAATTTCCAAAACCAGTGCAACACGTATTTTTTTTCATTTCTGAGAAGACAAAAACCAGTTTTCAAAGATTTACTTTTAGAAACACTTTCAAAATGAATTACCGCCATAAAACATTTCACCCCCTATTTCAACTTCCTTAGCGGTTGAACTATCAGAAACACTTAAACATGTTTTTTTTTAAAATTCGTAATCGTTAAGTCAACTACCAATTTTCACAGCTGTAGCTTTGAAAATATTTTAGTAGTTCTTTCATAAATATTTATTTTTAAAAAACTTCCCACTATTTGACCTCATAGGTGTCCACAAATGCTGAAACACGAATTTATTTCTGATCCAAAAACTAAACACCAATTTTCGTAGGTCTAGCTTCAAAATTGACTTAATAGCAACATTTTTTAAAAGAAACCTTACATCCCCCATTACAGACCCTTAGGGGTGCTATTTCGAAAAATCCCTTCTTAAACGACGCCTACAGTTTACGACCAACACCGTCTGCCAATTTAAAGTTTCTATCCTTAGCGGTTTGAGCTGGGTGATGATGAGTCAATGAGGGGACATTCCCTTTTATATTCAGAGATTATTAATCAGTAACATCAACTTGTACACTAATTTATCACTGTCATCCGGCTAAAAAGATGCAATTTAGACAAAAATCTCAAACATCGACCGAGCAAATTCCCAATTTTGGCGAATTAAGAAACATTTGTGTGTGTGTGTGGGGGGGGGGGGGGGGGGGAAGCAGCCATCTGCATGTGACGCACAATTACTACATTGTGTTTTTTTGTCCTTTTGCTAGCGGGAGAAACGACTGAAACGGAAATGAAAACTCTGACGTGGGTTCGACATTCCCGAAAAAAACTGTATCGCACGGTTGATTGATTTAATTGCATTCAGACTGAGTTTATACACTGCTGTAATAGAACACTTAACAATATTATGGTCGAATAACACGCAATTGTCTGTGACACGTTCATTGTCGGAGACGGCACGTGTGATATGTCGGGTTATACTGGCCACCCAGCATTAATTACGTCAATTAAAGCTCCAATAGCATCATTATGACGGTCTATCGTTTCATTTGACTTATTACAGTCGACACGAAGAGCGCGGAGGCAGATCGTACTGACTAGCACTGCTAACAAAGTATTGTCTCAACAATGACTAATCAGCCGGCAGTTGCACGCTTCCCCCAGCAGTGGGGTGGCCGGCGCGTGTCTGACCCACGTGTATCGCGCGGCTATGTAACTAAATCATCTGATAATATCGCTGTTCCGGAAGAACAATGACAACTACAAAACTCACCAAATCGATGTTATAGCACAAGACATCTCAGAAAAAGGTAGAGCATGCAGTGAAAGATCGTCTGAACTATAGTTCATACACAGTGCCGCTAGAGGGTAGTTGCGCCTTTGTGGAAATATCGATTGTTGTGACTTGGGTTGGAAAAAACATTGTCGTAATTGTCAGTTGTGTGTTTCAGTTTGGTGAGTGTATCCAGTGAAATAACGATACAAGTTATGAATACTGCGGAATCATTTCAGCTAAAATCCTTGGTGCAATAACGACGTAAGTGTACATTGTGTCATTGCTTTCCCGATGTTTCAATAACTTCTGCGTCGTAATTGTTCAGAGTCATTGTTTCCTCGACATTTAAATAACTCTTTTGTCATAACTGTTCTTCGCGTCATTGTTGATATGAAAATGGCTTTTTAATACATGAAGGTCAACTTCATTTCCATTTTATAGGCGTAAAAATGAGCGACCGAGAAAAAAAGATTACGCAACTTGCTCTTCAAGGGCTAACGGAGGATAACAAAGGGACATGGAAGTAAGCTGTTCCATGATAAGTGAACCACAAGCACGGGTGAGCAGTACTGAGCAACAACTATCAAGCCCACACTGTGAAATAACAGACAAGCAAGTGAGCAAGATGGAGTCACAGGCATCATCATCTAAAGATAATCCAAGGTACCACAAAGTTTCAAATGTGTATGCGGTTGAAAAGGCAAGCGCGACAAAATCAATTCTGAAAAGGCTGACATTAACATCCCCTTTGCCGATCAGCACTTCCCATAGCAGTTCAGATTTGTCCCCTGGTTCAAGTGACAATCATTCATCAAGCAGCTATAATCGCCTAATTCAAGTGAAAAATCAATCGTCCATAAGGACAAATCTCTTATTAAAAAGCCTAAAAAAGAATTCGAAATGTTAGCAACTGGGGTAGAGTAAAAGCCAAAACGATGAGAAACAGTGGGAAAGTTATACATCACGTACGGGTAAAATTGTCAAGGCTCGAAAAGATGGATGCTCCGTGTACTGATAAATCCACTCTTGTACAAAGAAGGTAACAGAAGACGATAGATGTCAGCTGTTCACGAATTACTGGGCACTAGGGTCGTTACAAAGACAAGGGAATTTTCTGAATACATGCATTGAAACGATCGTTCTCAAATATCGTCGCATTACTGCCCATAACCTAGAAAGCCGAATTGCGTTTTCTGCTTGGTGTAAGATAAGCAGAAGATTCGTGTGTGCAGAACATTTCTGATAAACAGAAAACCGAAAGGCAAATCTGTACTGTTATCGAAGCGAAAAGGACTGGGACTGGTATGGTACGTGTGGACAAAAGGGGACAACATGGGAAACACCAGAAGACTGATCCCGAAATCTTGGAGTCGGTTAGGAATCACAAAGTCGATTCCCCCATATTGAGAGTTACTCTGTAATAAGTGACACAACAAGAGTATTCGTCGATGGTGGCTTATCCATCGCAGAAACGCACAGAAATTACTTTTCAGAGTGATCTTCCGCTGACCTGCCAGCTGCGAACTATGACGCCTACGCGCTTATATTCAATACTGAATTTAACATCGGATTTTTTGTTCCAAAGAAGGATCGGTGCGACCAATGTGAAGCGTACAAAGCGCTACAGATGAAGACAAGGCAACGCTACAAGAAGCATTTCAAGAATATCAGGAAGAAACGGAACTGAGTCGCATAGAAAAAAACTTGGATAAGGAGTTGACTCAAAATAAGAAGGTACAACTAGCTGTTTATGATTTACAAGCTGTCTTGCCGGTACCAACGGCACAAACATCTGCCTTTTTCTACAAGTCGAGGCTCAACTGTTACAATTTCACAGTAAGTGTCCTCACATATATATTTTTTTCACTGTCTATTATTACTCTTGAAGTCTGTTCTACTTATTTTTGTTGTTCGTTGCTGGTCACTGAGATTGGAAACGACAAAACTACCTTTTTTGTACGAGGTAGCAATAGTAACTTGTGTCTTACAATATCTTTAAGAGTTATCCAGTTGTGGAGGGCAACAGAAGAACAGGTAAGTACCATAAACTCAAACTATGATCCGCAGAAATCATGTAGCAAACCGTTTCCATTGTAAAAATCACATTGATTAAAATGTTCATTCTCTTCTATTCCAGATACATGACTGCAACGTATTTGTATGCAGTACAAAGGCTGGATATTTGGTCCATTACGCACAAGTATTTGATTCTTGGTCACACCCAGAACGAGGGAGACGCACTTCACAGCATCACAGAGAGCAGTTACGAGTGATAAGAAGGCAGGGCCAATTTATGTACGCATCAAAGACAATCAGTCACCCGAAATGCGCGACAGCTTAGAGAAATGAGTTTTTCAGATTTGAATCACATTAAAGCTTTGCATGATGAGATGGCTCCTTACGTGTCCAAGGACGTGAAAAGGGAAGTGATGTGTTTCACTATAAGAACAGCTACAAATAGTCCGCGTGGGGACGAGTTCTGTTCAAAGGGAGAAGAGGCGTGGAACAGGGAATGTATATGGGAGTAACCTGCTTATACTACAAAACTGACCCTCTCAGAAAACAAAATTCAACATTCAAACAATTTGGTTGACAGCAACATCATTCCTAAATATTACAAGGCCTTCTATGATTCTCTTTCCACATAAATGTAATTTGTTGCTTTTGTGTCATTTGGAAGCTCTTTATTAATCTTAGTATATTATTTTATGTCAGTTATAAGACGCAAATAATAAAAATGATAAAACTGTAAGAGTGAACAAAAAAATATTGTTTAGATATATATTGCTTTTTTCCCCACACACCTTCTTTAGTCCTATTTGTTAATTTCGATAGGAATGTCGGAAGAACAATGACATTTAACGGGTTGCAATGGGGTGAATGGGATGCTGTTTGAAGGAAATAATTTTTGTATTTTGTAGAGAATCCTTAGTGTCACAATTAGGCCAACTTTCAATTCCATAGATAATTTTACTGTTTTATGAAGTTTTTAAAAATGTCGTTTGGTTTTCTGCCTCTCCTGTAAACTAATCATTTTGACAGTTATGTCACTGTTTTTCTGGAACGTCGATTTATGATGTACGAAACGCATAATATAACTGGGTTCTTTAATGGGACCAAAGGAATCTGTGGAAGTGGGATAACTCTGGGCTGCTACAGAATGCTTCGTCCCGTCAGCTACTATACTCCCTTAAAATGACTGACTGACGGTTCAGTGAGTCGAGTGGTACAGAGCAGACGATACCCCGAGAATACAAGGCCGGCAACAGTTATGACACCACGCTCAGCGGGCCACGTGTACTGCAACATAGCTTGGCACGCTGTCGCCAGTTAGTCGCGAAATACACATCCACCTTTCTCCAAATGAGCTATGAAAACCAGAACTTTAGGCACACTTTAAAACAAACCATGTAGCTTACCTACATTTGTTAGCAACCACTTCATTCACAAATGTAAATATTTCGTACCAATGTTTTCTCTAAACGTTAATATGTGATAATCTGTCGGTTACGTCTGTTATATGAATATGTTCACTCGATCTCTGGGATTGAGTGATTCCTCTCTTACACCCTCTTCATTCACTCTTTCCCATGGAGAGCGACCGCCTATCGATGAGGGTAGCATTCATCTCACGCTAGGTGAGGAGAACTCTACGTCATAGTGATGTAACACTACGTCATCGTGACGTAAATAACCTAAATCGACCACATGAGTGCGTATATCGCTCTTTGCGATTGTACCGATAACGTCAAAGCTGAATGTAAATACATGTGGCCAAACAAAGTGACAGGAGTTATCTGTTACGCTCATCCCAGTTGAATTAATTATTAAGCTGTAATCCCAACAATTTGGGATGGTATTGTGTGTTTCAGGAACATAATGAATGTCTGAAAGAAGGAACCACAACGAAAGTAAAAAAAAGCTTTTAGTAATTTTTTTTTAAACCCGATGAACCGTGCATAAATCGTGTAGATACGAACGTGAAATAATTAATTATTAAGCTGCAATCCAAAGAATGTAGGATGTTATTGTGTGTGTCATGAACATAACGAATATCTGAATGAAAGATTCATAACCATAACGAAAGTGTCTTATTTTTCTAGCCTGAAATGAATGCTACCCCATTTTAAAAAAATCTGATGAATCGTGCATTAATCCTGTGGACAAAAATATGAAATAATTAATTATTAAGCTGCAATCCAAAGAATGTGGGATGTTATTGTGCGTTTCATGAACATAAAGAATATCTGAATGAAGGAAAGATAACCATAACGAAAGTGTCTAGGCATATTTTAGTCCGATTATTCGTGCATAAATCATGTGGATAAAAACTTGAAATAGGGAGAAATTAAAGTTTTTCGTAGTTTTATAAAAGCCAATGAATTGTACATAATTCATGTGGGCAGAAACGTTAAACTGAGAAACTGAAGTTCGAAGTAATTCCGAATGTTGCTGGAAATATTAAACCATCTAGTTCCATTTAATGTTTGTTGCCTTCATGTTGTAAATCAACTAACAAGGGAACCTCCCCATCGCACCCCCCTCAGATTTAGTTGTAAGTTGGCACAGTGGATAGGCCTTGAAAAACTGAACACAGATCAATCGAGAAAACAGGACGAAGTTGTGTGGAACTATGAAAAAAAATAAGCAAAATATACAAACTGAGTAGTCCATGCGAAGATATGCAACAAGGATAACCTGAGCTCAGGAGTGCCGTGGTCCCGTGGTTAGCGTGAGCAGCTGCGAAACGAGGGGTCCTTGGTTCAAGTCTTCCTTCGAGCGTAAAATTTTATTTTTTATTTTCAGACAATTATCAAAGTTCAGGCACTCACACTCTCCAAAATTCCAGGACATGTTCAGATTTGCTTGGACATATGCAGGATTTGACGGTCTACACACGGAAAAATTTGAAAACGTTAAAAACATATGTTTTGACAGAGCACAGGGAAAAGTGTGCGACTGTGAAACTGTTTTGCTTATTTTTTTATAGTTCCACACAAATTCTTCCTGTTTTCTCGATTGATCTGTGTTCAGTTTTTCAAGGCCTATCCACTGTGCCAACTGATAACTAAATCTGAAGGGAGGTGCGATGGGGAGGTTCCCTTGTAAGAACCATGAACAGTGCAGATTCAAGACGCACACAACAGTCGATATATACAGAATGCACACAACAGTCGATAGGACAACTCGTGAAACTCATGATGGCGCGTGCCTACGTCACGTTGACGCTGAATAATGTCGTTGAGGGGACAGACGCTAGGCTGTTTCTGCCAGGGCCAGGGCAACAGCTGGCGCGAAGAGGTGGCGCGGTGCGAGCGCATGACTGCTGTGACCTGCGCTAGCGGCGGCTGGCTACCTCCTCCAGCTGTCTGACACCCTGGTCATGGTAGCAGCAGGGCGCTGACGCGGAGCTCAGGGGCTAGCAGAAAATAATTTTTCGATTAATGGGCGGGCAGCATCATACCTGTCAGTGAAACGGAATGCAAAAAGTCTCAAAAATTTGTCACTGTTCCCTAAGAGAACTTCTACGCTCGCTCAACTTTGGGTGGACAATGAAATACATATGTATACATACATACACACTGTTTTTGTAAACAGCTGAATTCTCGGACAATCGGGCAGCGTTAATTACTTAAAACATGCAATGGCATAAGTTGTCACGGGGTTTGCAGGTAGAACTTCAAGAGGCGCTGTAGATAGAAGCAGTAAAGAAAGACACCAACAAAATAGGTGTTACAGAAGAAATAACACGTGACAGGCAGGAATAGCTTTAGGCTACTTATATATAGAAAAGGCAAACTATGAAGAAGATGAGCCAAAACCTCGACCCAAGAGAGTGTGGACAAATGAGCAGTAGGTGAGAAAAAGAAGTACTGGGAAGAACAGAAGAAAAAGACCATAGTATATATATATATATATATATATATATATATATATATATATATATATATATATATATGCCCAGTTTTTTACCTCTGCCGCCCCAAATGGGGCGGCAGAGGTAAAAAAACGACGTGAACCAACTGAACATAACAGCAGACAAAATAAACGACAGAATAAAATTCAGAAACATCATTAAGAAAAGTAAACTATATGAGATACAATGTGACAAATGAACAGGCATAAAATGGACCGAAGAACGCAAGCAAGATCACAGCCAGAAGATGAAAGAAATATGGGCAACCAAAAAGACAATCAAGATGAAACCGAAGACACAAAGCTAACAAGAAGCATGGACAGAGGACCGGAAACAGAAACACAGCGAGCAAATGAGGGAAGTTTGGGCAGCAAGGAAGGCAGCAAAAGGAACTGGCCATGTAGTTTAGTCCAAATGCGCTCTTTAAGGGCAAAACACCAATAATAATAATAATAATAATAATAATATATAATTTATTTTATTATTATTTATACTATTTACTATTGTATTATATATTATTTTGTTATTTATATTATATTATTTTTATTTATATTAGACTGTGCTCAAAAACTTCAGACATTTTGTTTCTTAAGATTTTTCTGCAACACTTACACTCGATTTTACACTTGTTTCTGAGTGCAGTGTGCACTGCATAATTCACTTAAAGAATAAAAGCACTCTATTATGGGCTGGCTCACCTTAAGACTACATGCAATACGAATTAAGCAATAAAGAAAATGTCAGACTGTGACCTGTGTTACATTTCACAGCACTTTCAAGATAGGGTGCCACACATTTGATTTTACACTTGCCACTGACCACTGTACGTACCGCATCATTCATTTATGATGCACAAGCACTTTACCTTGCTCACCTGGAGTTAATGACAGGTAAGAACTGGCAATGAATATTATGTACTAAAAGAAAATTTCAGACCATGCCATAAAAATTCTGAGTTTTGTTCCTGAGAATTTTAAAGACACTTAGCAGCACTCACATTTCATTTTACTCTAATCGCAGAGCACACAATGTACTGCATCAAAAACAGTTTGTATTTGATATATGTGGAGGGAAGTAATAAGAAATACAGATTCAACAGATAAAAATAAAAAAATCTTACTTGTGACAAAGCGTTTAAAATTTCCTTTTCTTCGATCCTTGAAGAGGCTGCACAAAATTATCTTTATTTTCCTTTTTGCAAAACTTATTCCATTCCATATTTACAGTGGTCCTAAATTTCCTTACACTTTTCTGGTATAGTGTGTTGAGGGCAATAATTTGCATACCCACATCATTAGCCAGCCGTAAGTATGTTTTTTTACTTAGGTAATACTGGTCTCTGATTCAGCAGCTTCATGAATAAATGTTATCGCAACAACTTTAGCAGCATCAAATAAATGTACTTACTGTCACAGGAAATTCACATGGGAATTTCAAGCTTCCTCTATCCAACTGTCATTAAATGCTTATCAGTCATCATAGAGCTACCAACTATCACGAAAGGCAATAGTAACTAGCAATATATGTTAAGAGTGGGACACTGGATTCAATATTTTTGAGTTCATCATTACTAATACTGAAATTACAACAAACAAACAAAAAACACACACACACACACACACACACACACACACACACACACTTACCACTTTGCTACAGTATTGAGTCACGAACTTTAATCTATACATAGTGTGCCAGTGTTTTGTGTGTTTCTAGGGACAGTCTATCATCCCTGAACTTAAACTCCTCCATTTGTCTAACAAAGTAATAAATTTATCTAGGGAACTACAACACGTCTGCTACTTTACTGGTCAGAGGCTTCTGCATTTCTTACTTACAGTGCATTCCTTTTGGAGATGCTGTTAATATGACATCCAATCCTAATCCATCTTAACACAATTTATAAATTTTAGCTGTACCCTCCCCCAAGTCAAGCTACTTTTGACATAATCACCGAACACTAGGGTGATCAGTTTAACATTTTGCCTTTCTAAAGATGAAGACCAGAGAACTTCCACTGTCATTCCACAACTACATTTTACAGCTTTTTGCTTTTTATATCATATTACCCTAGCTGCAGCAAAAGGCACATATCTAACACTATTAGGATTATCAAAATCTGCAAAACAAAATGTATGACTATGTTTCTTCACATTTATTCAGTTGTCTCACACACACTTAGAACCGTGAACACTGTTATGCAGAAAAAACAGATCTTTTACTATCTGCAGGATGGGTACACAAAACCTGCTTGCATTGGATTTGCAAACCTATTAATGGCATTATCATCTGCAACACCCATCAGCTTCTACACCTACTGCTAGTTTAAACAAGCTTTTTGCAGCTTCTTCAGAGCCAATGCATACACAACATTTTTATAGGAATAAAGAATGCTTTCAATAATGGTATATCAAAAGTATCTATAGTAATTCCAGTAACATCATCTGCCTTAAAATCTACATCTAGCAGACATCACATATAGTTCATGTGGTTTTTAAAGTGAAACTTCATGTTTAAAAGGACTTAATTAGGATTACTTAGGTTCACATTTTTATTGCAGCTTTGTTCCCTTAATGAATTCGGATACGGTAAAATCACGAAACTAGACATCTTAAAAACCTTAAAAGGTATGTAGAGAAATAATAAAGAATATAGAATCATACACACTATCAAATTTATGATTAATATTGTATTTAAGTAAATTTAGTTTGCAACTTCAGAAATGAAAGAATCATATCTTTTCTTACCTTCTGTAACTGCTAAAATTTCAAGAAGGAAGGAATGGCTTGTGCAAGTCATTTCTCTGTCACTAATTACATCTCTACATAACTTCAAAACACTTTCAACTTTAATTACACTACTAAGTCCCTAGGGAATACACAGTTTAACACTGAGGCTCGGGAAAACTGTTATGAATCTAATATCAGGTGGAGCTGTCTCAAAATTCAGGTACACGTTCGGTACATATTATTTTCTCACTTCACTCCCTGTAAAATTTTCAGTTTCTGTCTCAAATTCATCATAACCGTGAAAACCGAATTTTTCACCTTTTTGCAGAAGCTGTTTCTATACTTTCCGATAAAGTCATTCTCAACTTTTCTTTGACTTGGGGTACCCGATGCACATCTTTTCTTCAATTCAAATAACTGGTACAGTTTGGTAACTAATACAACAAGGCACCTTCTTTCAATCCAGGTTTTTACAAGGAACTGTTACTCCTTTCCAGGTAACTGCAGTTCTTTGGAGAGTGAGATCATTCCGAATTCAGTTTTCTTGATAAATCTGAAAAGAAAGTGAAAAGAAAATTATTCCAGAAAAAAATTGAAATGAAATAAATGAGATTTCACATTAGGAAAAGTATGCCACAGTTCTGATAGCAAACCGAGATCATTGCTTTTCCACAACCTTAAAATTATTTTGTTATTCATAACAAGCTACTCATCAAACGCAAAAAAATTTGATCACGATCACTGTACAGAACTGTAATTAATTAAGCTACAGACATTGTCACTCATAGATTTATGTACAATTGAAAGAATAGACATCTGAACAATGAAAGTCGTTTGCGTAACAGTTTCAACAAAGCCGTGCACTGATAATGGAGCCTTTGTGGTTATAATTTATTGTTACTTACAGCACATAAGAGGTGAAATGAAAAGTCATTTTTTGTTATAAATAAAACTTTATAGTACCTGTCTCAGAATGTTCTAGTGGAAAGTTCTCGAGTAGAATAGCAAAAGTTTATTTCATCCTCTTTTGCAAATTTTAAGACATATATCTTTTTGCCAGTTTGGTAGCGGCCAGTACAGCCTGGTACAAAGCAAATACTACGCGGTGGGGAAAGAGACGTACAGTAAATCAACACACCCAGCACCTCACAGCCCAACAAGTTCCACGGTCACCATATGCCACTGCCTGCTGCAGTGCTGCTACTCCTGCTTCTCAGCTAGGGTTGCAAACGATACATCGATGCTTCGAAAACTTCGACGTTTCGACCATGAAGATGAGGTTTCCGTCGACATTTTGAATGGTGATACATCGCTAATGCATCGATGTCAAAGTACCTAAAATCATAGACATTGTTCAACAATTAATTTCCACCCGTGAATGCTCAGCCGTCGACAAGTCGAGTCTCGTAATACATGGTGTGCCACATTTATTGCTGTACCCGTGATTTGTGTACTTTTGAAGTAATAGGTAAGTAAACTACACACATCAAAAAAAGTTTTGTACCACCTCGGTTCCGAGAGTTCCGGAATCTGTACAGAAAATTGTAATAGAGATCAACATCACAATGTCAATGGAAGCTACACATTGCATGCTGTAACACCATCCAGCGAGACCTTCAGAGGTGGTGGTCGAGATTACTGTACACACCAGTACCTCTGATACACAGTAGCACGTCCTGTATTCGTCGCGCCATACCATCCCAAGTTCATAAAGGCACTGATGGTCCAGATTGTCCCACTCCTCAATGGCGATTCACCGTAGATCCCTCAGAGTGGTTGAGTGGTCACATCATCCACAAACAGCCTTTTCCAATCTATCCCAGGCATGTTCGACAGAGTTCATGTCTGGAGAACAAGCTGGCCACTCTAGTCGAGCAATGTCATTATCCTGAAGGAAGTCGTTCACAAGATGTGGACGATGGGGGCGCGAATTGTTGTCCGTGAAGACTAATGCCATGCCAATATGCTGCCAATATGGTTGCACTATTGGTCAGAGGATGGTATTCACGTATTGTACAGCCATTATGGCGCCTTCCATGACCAGCCCAAAACAGCAGGGAACCTTCACCTTGTTGCACTCACTGGACAGTATATCTAAAGCGTTCAGCCCCACCGGGTTGCCTCCAAACACATCTCGGACGATTGTCTGTTTGAAGGCATATGTGACACTCATTGGTGAAGAGAACGTGATGCCAATCCTGAGTGGTCCATTCAGCATGTTGTTGGGCCCATCTATACCATGCTGCATAGTGTCGTGGTTTGCAAAGATGGACCTTGCATTGGATATCCGGCGTGAAGTTGCGCATCATGCAGCCTACTGTGCACAGTTTTGAGTCGTAACACGACGTCCTGTGGCTGCACGAAAAGTATTATTGAACATGGTGGCGTTACTGTAGGGTTCCTCTGAGCCAAAATTCGTAGGGAGCAGTCATCGACTGCAGTAGTAGGTCTTGGGAGGCCTGAGCGAGACAAGTCACCGACAGCTTCTGTGTCTCTGTCCATCCTCTATGTCCAAACAACATCGCTTTGGTTCACTCCGAGGCGCCTGGACACGTCCCATTGTTGAGAGCACTTCCTGGACAAAGTAACAATGCGGACGCGATCGAACCGCGGTATTCCCCGTGTAGGCATGGTTGAACGACAGACAGCACGAGCAGTGTACCTCCTTCCTGGTGGAATGACTGGAAATGATCGGCTGTCGGAACCCTTCCGCCTAATAGGCACAGCATATGCATGATTGTTTACATCTTTGGGCGGGATTAGTGACATCTCTGAACAGTCAAAGGGACTTCCTCTATGATACAGTATCCATAGGCAACGTCTATCTTCAGGAGTTCTGGGAACCTTGGTGATACAAAACTTCTTTTGGTGTGTATATTAAGTTTACGGTATTATGTTTTACTACAAGTGATCTCAATTGAATTCTGCGCTGCAATCACTGGACATGATTTAAGTCATTCTCATTGTCGATTTCTATGTCTCTGAGTGTGCTTGTGCACTGTAACATTTAATGATATTGTCAAATAGAAGAAGGCGTAATTAGATGAACACTAACTTCACTTAACGAAGGTTTAATAAGCAATTGCACATACAAGAGCATGGAGCGAACTGCCTCCAGCCAGAACACATACATTATACATACAGCTACAGAACATTCCAATACAAAGATTCTTGACATTTGTGGATACATCTAGAATGTACTCGCACCGAATACAGAAATTAAAATTGTACGGTTTGGGCGAGATTTGAACTGATGAACCCATACAACAGTTTTGTATCATAACCACACAGACCACAGAGCTACTCAGCTTCTTCTGGGACGTTGCTCCCTTCTTAAGAGAATAACGTCTCGGTGTTACGTCGTCCTAGACCGGGAACGAGTCATCGGTCCTGCATACTCTGGCTCCTGATGATTGATTCTCCCCCTGGCGGTGATCTTAGAACTTATTTTGCCGCTACACTCTTCGTCACATTTCCGCTTGTTGCCTGTCGCTGGAGCTTCGAATTTAACCTGGGTTGCAAGGTCCTTATAGGGCTTCATTCGAAGGACATCGACCGTATCTCTGATCTTTCATCGTATTGTGTAGGGGTCGGAATCTTCAACTTCATAAAACATCAGACAACTGTCTTACAACCTTGTAAGGTCCAAAGTAGCGCCTGAGGAGCTTCTCAGAGAGACCAACCTTCCGAAAAGGAGTGAAGATCCAGATGAGGACACCAGGCTGGTAGACAACAGGGCTGTGGCTCGTGTCATACCTTTGGCGATCGTTTTCATGAGCCTGCAGCGTCTGGAGTCGAACTAACTTCCGGGCTTCCTCAGCTCTGGTTAACACCTGGCCGATGTAGTCGTCGTCCACGTCATCAGGATGTAACGGAAACACAGTGTTCATTGTCGTAGTCGCCTCACGCCCATGCACCGGGAAAAATGGCGTAAATCCTGTGGTGTCTCGTTTGGCGGTGTTATAGGAAAACGTCACGAAAGGTAGCACCTCATCCCAGTTACTCTGTTCAACATTGACGAACATTGATAGCATGTCAGCCAAGGTCTTATTAAGGCGTTCAGTAAACCCATTGCTTTGCGGGTGATAGGCAGTGGTCATGTGATGAGTAATGTTGCACCGACGGTTTATCTCTGTCACAAGATTGGATTGAAAACCTTCCCCTCGATCCGTAATTAACGACCATGGGGCACCATGTTTCGATACAATGTCTTCCACAACGAATTTGGCTAACTAGGACGCTTCGGCTGTTTTCGACGCTTTTGTAATGGCGTAGCATGTCAGATAATCAGGGCAAACAATAATCCATCTATTGCCACCAGCAGACGTTGGAAATCGACCGAGGAGGTAAATCCCAACACGCTGGAAAGGCGTTTTGGCTGGTGGAATTGGCGACACATAGCGACA
This sequence comes from Schistocerca nitens, assembly GCF_023898315.1. Lineage (NCBI taxonomy): Eukaryota > Metazoa > Arthropoda > Insecta > Orthoptera > Acrididae > Schistocerca > Schistocerca nitens. Next base: position 512,008,402 of record NC_064615.1, read on the forward strand.
GACACTCCTAAATAAACCTGGTCAGAAAAATCTACAGCGGATTCTATCGTATGTCTTAATAAACCCTAGATATTCGGCCTCAGACATGTCATGGAATTTCTGTAGAACATTTAAGCGCATGTGTTTGGGGATCACTGGTAGCCACCTCTTTCCAAACGGATCAAAGTTTTTCTTGCAAAGTAATCCATTAACTACCTTAAATTGTCCTTTCACATCCTCTGACCAATTTAAGGCAAGCATAATTTGAGATATCGTGGCGTCCTTTTTCTGCTCAGCAGAGATCCTGGAATGTAGCGAGACAGTCACTATATTCATCCAAGTCTTGTTGGTCTTGCACTGGGTTTCTTGAGAGACAGTGGGCATCTTGGTTCTTCCACTTTTGAACACTATGGTAATGTCATACTCTTGAAGACATAGTGCCCACCTGGCGAGTCGTCCTGTTGGATCCTTAAGACATGTCAACAAACAAAGTGAATGATGGTCTGTAACAACTGTGAATGGCCTTTCATAGAGATACTGTCGAATTCTGCACATGGCCCAGATCACAGCAAGACATTCTCTTTATGTAGTTGAGCAGTTTCTCTCGGCTTTTGTAAGTGTCATAGAAGCATAGGCTATAACCTTCTCTTTTCCATCCGAAAATTACACCAGAACAGCACCGATCCCATATCCACTGGCATCTATATGTAATTCTGTAGATGCTCTCTCATCATACACACGAAGTAAAGGGTCCGTCATCAGAGCTTTTTGCACCACATCAAAAGAATCTTGTTGAGCACCATCCCAGATAAATTTAGCATCAGCTTTTAATAACTCTTGGAGTGGCCTGGCTTTGATACAAAAGTCTTTGATAAAACGACGGTAATAAGAACATAATTCGAAAAAGCTTCTCACATCTCTAATACTTTCAGGAATAGGAAATTCCGTTATAGATCTCACCTTTTCTGGGTATGGCTGCACATCTTCGTTTGACACGAGGTGTCCAAGTATTCTGATTTCTTTTGCTCCAAAGAGACACTTTCTTGGATTAAGTTTCAGTCCTCCTTGTTGGAGACACTTAAGAACGGCCCTCAGTCTTTTTATATGTTCATCACATTTCTCTGAGAACACTATAATGTCATCTAAATAACAAAGACACATCGTCCACTTCAGGTGCCTTAGAAGATTATCCATCATCCGTTCAAAAGTTGCTGGTGCATTACACAAACCAAACGGCATTACCTCAAACTCATACGGGCCCTCAGGGGTGATGAATGCAGTTTTCTCACGACTAGCCTCATCTACTTCAATCCGCCAGTATCCCAAGTACATGGTTGAGAAAAATTCAGCCCCCTTCAGACAATCTAGTGTATCGTCAATTTGTGGAAGATAGTAAACGTCCTTTTCAGTTATCTTATTAAGATTCCTGTAATCAACACAAAAGCGCCAACTGCCATCCTTCTTCCTGATGAGAACCACTGGTGATGACTATGGGCTCTGCGAAGGCTGATGTAATTCTTCATCATTTTCTCTACCTCACAGCAAATTATTCGATGTTCCATTGCTGACACACAGTATGCTCTCTGGCTTATTGGCTGATGGTCTCCAGTGCTAATCCGGTTCTTCACCACTGAATTGACTAATTTGCTCTTGACCTGTTGGTTGAAGCATTCAGAGAACTCTTGAAGAATAGCAAGTAGCTTCTGCTGTTGTTCCTTAGTGAGATCTGGTGATAGTCGAGCTAGATCTTGTCTCGTAGTGGTAGCGCTAATTTCGCCCACAGACTCGGCATGGGAGATTTCTATGACACTCAGCTGTTCTTCAATTAACGGCTCAGCGTTTGCTACGCATATGCCTCTTGGAAGGATCTGCGGTTCTTGGCGACAGTCAACTATCCACAGTTCACCGAATCCGTTATTAAACAAGACGACAGAGGCTGGGATGACCAAGTTATTCTTCAGTGGTATGCTTCTCTTACATTGCATTTCAAGACCCATCGGTTGATGCATGGAATGACATATAACAGTTACCTTTCTAACGCTGACTGCAGGAATGATCGCTTCATCCAGCACACATATTCGCCACACACTCGGATGCGCATCTTCCTGTCCACAGTATCTCATCTCGTCTAGCATAATCTTCGAGCGACCACAATCTATAATTGCCTGAGAAGCTTTCAAAAAGTCCCATCCGAGAATGACATCATTACTACACTCTTGTAAGACAATGAATTCTAAGCGCTGTGTATGGCCACTTGCACATACATGAATGGTACATCTTCCTGTAGGTTTTAAATATTTCCCATTAACTACCTTCAGCAGAGATGTTTTGCTGTCGACGAATATGGTTTTCTGCAACTGGCGACGTACTTCTCCGAAATGACTGAATATGATGCTCCAGAGCCCACAAGAGCTTGGGCTGGTCGGCCATCCATCAGGATATCCACGTAGTTTCCTATCGTTTTTGTAGCGATCGACGGCAGAGAATTTTTCTCTTCGGCGGCCTCACCTCCAAGGAAGGTCGCACCCTTTAGTTTTCCAGGTTGCGGAGGCTAGGTGATCGGCTGGAGCTTCTAAATGGCGATGGAGACCTTGATTGGCGTGTTGGGGACCGTCCTCCCCAGCGGCTAGCTTGCGGCGATGGTGACCTAAGTCGCCCTGCACCCAAATCTTCTTGTTCATCTTCGTCGTCCCGGATTAGCGTCGGCCAAGATCGGTCTGCTGTCTTCTGGCGCGGGCGTCATCAAATATCCGCCGCCTTTCTCGACAATAGCGCACCACATGTCCCGGTCGTCCACAGTGCAAACATACTGGTTGGTTATCCTGGGTCCTCCAGACGTCGGTCTTCCTTGGTGCCCAAACAGGTTCTTCATGTGGCATTGTAGGAATGTAACTCCACCTCGGTCTCGACTTTTTACCGTTTTAAAGGGAAATGAAGGACGAGAGATTGGGTTCAATGTCTGTTCCACTTCCTCCCGTGTGACCTCTTGAAGCGTCTCGGTTTGTTGCTCGCCATACATTCCAAGTGCCTTCTGAACTTCCTCTCTCACTATCTGACGAAGAACACTCGTGAAATCAGTTTCTTTCTCCATCACAGACATCGATACGACGTTTTGAAGCTGTTCAAACTTCTTGCACGTAATTCTTTTTTGACACATTGTCTCGATATACTGGCACAATTTTATGAAGTGATCTGCTGTCGAAACCTCCTTCAGGAGTAGGGCTTGGTACATGTCCGCAGCAACATCGTTCATGAGATGTCCAACCTTATCTTCCTCCTTCATTCTAGGATCCACTATTTTACCCAGCCCCGAGACGCCTTGAATGTTGGATGCTGTAGTTTCTCATGGAAGCTGTGCCCAGGACTTTAATTTATCTTCAACCTTGCACTTCTGTCGTTGTGTGCCGCCAAAATACTTCCCAGTTTGTGAACTTCTCCTCGTAGTTCTCATACTAGTGCTTGGCAGTGCCCTCCAAGTGGAAAAATACGTTAGCCAAACACACGGTGTCATCCCATTTGTTAAATTTGGCTGCATGTTCATTCAGCCACTTGTTTGGATCTTGGCCATCGTCACCAGAGAACCCGGAAAGATGTCTCATGAGGTGGCACACAGTTGCTGTCATCGTAACGTCCTCTTCTTCTTCTGTCTCCGATGGATCGCGATCTGTTGAATATGGCTCGAACCCGGGTTTCTCACCATGTAAACGGCGGCTCTGTCGTGGCCTGATGGTAGCCACTGTGTCGTCGATACTGTGCGCTATCACAAGTTCCAATACCCGGCGCCTCCCCCAAAATAAAGTCACCTAGAAGAAGGTGTAATTAGATGAATGACAAACACTAACTTCACTTAACGAAGGTTTATTCAGCATTTGCACATACAAGAGCGCGGAGCAAACTGCCTCTGGCCAGAACACATACAGTATATATACAGATACAGAACATTCCAGTACAATGATTCTTGACATTTGTGGATACTTCTAGACTGTACTCCTACGAAATATAGAAATTAAAATTGTACAATCCAGGTGAGTTCTGAACTCACGATCCTCCATGCAACAGCATAGCACAATGCCCACTACACCACGAAGCTACTAAACTTTTGCTGCGATAATATTACTGTAGATGCAGTTGCATTACGTATGATGCCATTCAGCAAATAGATGTACCAGTAAATGAAATTTTAACTATTCCTTGAGGTAAATACTTTTACATGTACTTCTGAAATAGTAGTATTTTAGCAGAATTGATGGTAACTTTAGGTTACAGATCATTGGTGTACCAGGATTTAATTCGGAAGGTTGTAGGGAGGGGTCATTCAGCTGTCCTTACTGATGTCGTTTTATGCAACCACGCATGACAGAACAATGTTGTTCGTCAGTTCACTCTGAATATTTGATGCACAATGCCAAAAAGTTGCAGAATAAGTGGAAAGTACACGACATCTTAGACCTATTATACAAATTTCGTTTATGAAATTACTTTAGCCCATCAAAGCGGCAAGTTATACATTAATCTTTTCACCGGGTTTTACTTTGAAAAGTCATTACTTCCAAATTTCCCATTTTGATATCGCCTGTTAATTTCGTTGTTTACGATGGTGCAACATACTTCATACGACAATGTCTCTTTACGGAAGTTTAAGTGCTATAAACGGAATAAACTTAGAAAGACATCCAGAACCTGTATGATACACTGCTAATTACATTAAAAAAATTGGCGGCGCTGGGATAAGATTGGTAGATGTAAGGTATATATTTGTCCAAAAACACAGCGTAACTTATGGCCAATCCTCACTTGTATTTTTTATGGTTTGGTTCTGTATGCTAACAGTCTCTCCAAGCTCTTAGAGGCAACGTAATAGATTACTTGGCTGTCGCCTGTCTGGATTCTGTTCCTGATACATCCGTAAGGCGGGTTGCACAAAAGACGTCAGTAGTGGCAGCTGAACAGCCCTGCATATACAGGTTGTTCAGAAACAGTCTGAAAAACTTGTAAGGGCGTTGAATAGGAGGCTGTGCTGGGAAATAATTATTAAGGAAATAATGCATACGTTACGCCCTTTCAGACTTATTTCATACTGAAGTAGGCCAATCAGATCCCTGCGTGTGCAGATTCATCCAGGCTGCAAGGTATAGTGTCAGATGTTCTCACAGCTTAGAAGATGATGCGTAAGACTGCTCAGCCTGTGGCTCGGGTTCGATCCTTACTTGCATTTTTTGTATCGCTCTGTTGTTCGGTTTTAGGAAACCAAATGAAGGACTCGTTTGATGAGACCACCTATGGCGGGCCGCTTGAATTTGAGCGCACAACTCGGGAACAGCCCAACATACCGAAAGTTTTTGTTAATAATTATTTCTCAACACAACCTTCCCTGCAACACCCATAAAAGCTTTTCAAACTACTTCTGACGATCCTGTATTTGTATTTTTGTGATTTTAAGCTTTTGTAGGTCATTTTGCTGATGAATTAGTATCATTCTCCATGAAGCAGAAATCAATCGATAAAAATTCTTGATGAATGGCATCTCCGTGGAGATGCGTTTTTGTACAGCAGGGGCCGTTGTTTGGAGATGGCGGTAAACGTAACTTCAAACAATACGAGTGGGTGCAGTCTGTGTGCGATATGACGCTCCGTGTGCCCATTGGTGTGCAACGAATGGGGAAATCAGCACAACGACCGCCGCAGAGACAGGGAACGTACATGGAGAAGAATTTCCAACTTGTTCAGTGCTGACAGACACACTGTTTCCACTTAGTACTGATCATCTGATGTGGTAGAAATGACAGACGAATATAATAATGTTACGTGGAAGAGCAGTGTTTGTACATTTATGTTCTCATAAGTGATAATCAACATGAAATTAAATTTTGTTATCGCACTGTTAGTTCGCTAACACTGGCTACAGCCGGCTACATGTTAATCGATTTCTTTCGACAAGTACCGATTACATTTATGGTGCCTGGAGCGCGATTACAGTACACACAGACTCCATGTTTCCCGACTGAGTTTTCTAAATTTGCCCACAGCAAACAAAAAAATTCCTCGAAATGATGCCATTTCAGCACTTCCCCCCAAATATCTAAAATAATAGTTTAATGGAATACGCATGTTTGTCATCAGTATTGGCGGCATGAAGAGGCGAAATTATGTGTCCAAGACCGTAAAATTATCGTACACATAAAAAAAATGCACTACATAAACTAAAATTTTTAATTTGTAAAGAAAAACCCGTAACCTAACCATAAAAATGAAAAGCATGGTCTATGTGCGCCACATTTGCTTTCATCATATTTTTTTCATTGTCCTATTGGTTTACTGTTAGATGCTACAGAAACTTTAGAAACAGATAAAAGATCTATTTCATAGCTTAGTAACTGACAAAAGTACAATTACGGCAGCTTAATTTAAAAAATTTTAATCTCTTAAGCATCTACCAATACAAAATGTAAATTTTCTCTGCCATAAAAACTATAGTACAATGATTTATTATCATAAAGATATCATATTACATGGTACAATGAATGAAATTATGTGAAATGTAATCTACTACGGGCAACGGCCTTGCCGCAGTGGATACACCGGTTCCCGCCAGATCACCGAAGTTAAGCACTGTCGGGCATGGCCAGCACTTGGATGACCATCCGTTCCGCCATGCGCTGTTGCCATTTTTCGGGGTGCACTCAGCCTCGTGATGCCAACTGAGGAGCTACTCGACCGAATAGTAGCGGCTCCTGTGGAAGAAAACAAACATAACGACCAGGAGTGCGGTGTGCTGACCACACACCCCTCCTGTCCGCATCCTCAGCTGCGGATGGCACGGCGGTCGGATGGTCCCGATGGGTCACTTGTGGCCTGAAGACGGAGGGCTATAATCCACTACAATTATTGTACTGAAATAAAGAATTTTCATTATCATTTACAGCGGAATAAAACAGGTATGATAAGTTTTTTTATGGCCTTAGTGACATGACGTCGACATCGTTGTGAGTATTATATACATTCTCTGACTTAAATCTGCTAAGCATTTTAGTACTTGACTCGAATTTATTACACCCTTCATTCTTCAAACTGTGCGACACTCTAATTATGTGATCTGCTGTGCTTGTGTGCATTCTGTTTCTCAATTTGTCTTTTACCACATTCATTGTGGAGAATTCTCTCTCCACACTAGCACTGGAGAATGGCAGGCTCAAAACTCCCGTCACCAACTTGCTGATAGTCGACAATTTCCGTTCTCCATCAGCATCTCAAAGGCCGACACTTCGCCCCAAAATGCCTCTGCTGTTGAATTAATCTTGTTCCTTTGTTGGAAAGGGAGAACTCGTCATTAATCCAAAGCACTGTCAACATTGTCAGCTCTAAGCTGTTCTTTAAAATTTGTCATTATATTTCCTACATCAGTCCGCACTCGGCTAGTAGCCTAGTCAGGGGTGAAACAGGCAATTTTTTCCAAAAGCTTTAGATTTGTTTGGAATCGTCCTCTGAATTTCTTGGCATAATTAACAAAGAAATTATACACACCACTCTTTTATAACTATTAAATCTTTCTGGTCAATACCACCTGTCGCATCATTGCAATTCAATCCTAAATTGATGCATTCAATGTTCATTACATAATTCCTGAAATTGAAGCCTGTCAAATCTTATCTCTTGCTATTATCTAGTCATCCTCGTGGAACTAAAATTGGCAGATAGATCAGCAGCAAAGTATGTAGGTCTGATAACAGATTAAGAGGTTCAGCATTATCAGCCCTAAACAGGCGATTACAGTCGGTGACCGCTTTTAGTGAGTGTTTCAAAAATATAAAATATAATTTATTGGCTTTTGATAATAGCATAAGATGTAATTCACCAGCAATATAGCATCAATATGGCCAATTTAAAGTGAGGCTCTAAAACATCCCATTGGTCTAGAATTTTAGTAATGGTTCTAGCCAGCGCGTCCCGGACAACTTGTCTATTTTACGCGGTTCCTCTCCGGTCAGTGGTTCATGCAGCAGAGAATATTCAGTTTGATGCTTGGTACTGCAAGAAAACCAGTTGTGAACTTCTCTAACGGTGTATGCTAAATGCGAAGGTAATATGTTGCAAGCGTTTTCTGTGACAAGATGCAATGAGTGTGACACACATCTGAGAGAAGGAAGATGGAGCAGAGATTCCTTCAAAACTGAAGAGAATGAATGATGCTCTTCTGCCATTACATTAGCTCCGTCGACACCTATACCTATTAACTTATTTAAATCAAGACCATCTGTAGCCAGTTGATTTTTAATCGCATTAGCTAAAGACTTAACATCACCACCTCCTATTTCCAGCAGTATATAAAACATCATTATTGCCTTTCTCGTGTTTTGAATAAAATAACGCACAATGACGCACAACATTTTCTTGGTGTCAATTTGGATGCACTCTTATCTATTATCATCGAATAAGGACTATCGTCTTGATAGAGATCCTGAAGCAAACATGGTGGAATCAGATTATTCAACAGCCCTTCCCTCTTAATGTGGAGCAGCTTCATTCCACTGAGAACAGTAGATGACTTCTCCAAAGGTGGCAACAGATCTTGATGGTCTGCTGCTGATACCAAACAATGCTCCACAATGAATACCGCCATTTTCAGCTCTGATACTTTTCTCTCTCTAGGTATATTTGCACCATAAAATGATGCCGCAACCGACTTGAGAAAATTTGAGGGCCTGTAAATACTTCTTACAGTCTGCATGGTTAGACAAATCTTTTTTATGTGCCTGTAATGTGCATTTACACAATTTGCAAAACGCTTTGCTTCCATCACCTTTTGAACATGTGAGCCACCCTGAAACAAATATCGAAATTGTCGTCAAAGTAATTACCCAGAAACGGACAATTTTTATTTAATGGCAGCTACGGTGTCCAAAAAAATCGAAGTCGTTTTTTTTGAACGCATATCCTCTTAATTTATTCATGCGATGTGAGAAACAATTGTAAATAAATTTTCGTAAACGTAGGACCTCGGTAATCCGTGCCGACTTGTACTGAAACCTGTCACTACTTGTTAAGTAAGGCAAGTCTGTAAACGGCTTCTTATCAATCAGTTAACATGTCGGTGGAATCTCAGTGTGTTAACTGTAAGTCACCATAAACTACGTTATATTCTTCCGCGAAAGCAGAAGTCATGCACGGAAGTAAAAAAATCGCTGTTCGTAAACGGAACTGAAAATCGTCATACGTACTGACGTGTTTTTTACACATTCTAACTGGAGCAATTATGTACGCTTACCGCAGGGAAAGGAAACAGTACTAAATACAGAGAGCTGCAACGAAGTAACGCAGCAGACAACAACTGACTACCTCACACAGTACTGTCAGCTAGCTAATGTTCGCTGCAGCCAACAACCATTGACTATCCGCCAAAGCCGTCGGATATTTATCGACTTCTGCCGATTCTGGACTAGGGAGTCGTCTGACATCTAGAAGTTAACACACTGTTTGTAGTAGTTCTAAGAACTGTATGTTTTTTAGACGGCGTAAAACATCAAATAAAAGCCACAAAATTGCCCTCTAATAGCAAGTTTTGGCAGTTTTGTTTTATGATATCAGTGAAGAAACCTTAAGTAAGTTTTGGCAGTTTTATTTTATGATATCAGTGAAGCGACCTTAAATATCAATGAAACTACAAATCTCACTATATGTCTATCATATCCTTGCCTCCGACGTCATCTTCTGAACTATTACAAAACTCATCCTCCGATTCTAATGAAAATGACATGGACTTACAAGAAGATTATCCATCTCTGTTCGAGAACATACATCTCGGAACATGTAAAACAACTATGCGGAAAATTTTCATTAGTCCAAAATTAGTAGCACTAGATAGGTGCTGGTTACGTATGAAAGTTTCAGTTTGTATGCTTGAAGCTACATTCAGGCACTTGGATATAATACTGATTAATTACCTACAAGTAAGTTCTCGATTCAAAGAATTCGTACAGAATAACGTAAAGAGCGTGCAGCAGCTATAAAAACTAATTTTCAGAACGAAGTACCAATTGTTGAATAACTGATCACTGGGATGGCAAACTGTTGCCTGCTTTACATGATAAAAAATCAAAAGAAGACTGTCTTCCAATAGTTACTTCATATTTGAATAAAGACAACTTACTACTGTGTCACGGCTGGAAAGCTCTTCAGGATGCCAACAGGTGCAAGCTCTTTGTAACGCGGTTGTAGACTGCCATCTCGAAGATAAAGTACAAATTCTTTGTTGTGATACTATGGCTTAAAAAAGGGGTCATATCGATTAATCAGTCGTTCCTGTATGCTTCTTGAACAAAAATGTAACAGAGATATAGTTATTTTTGCTTGCAGCCACCACGTTTATCAATTATTGTTAGAAAGCGTGTTAGAATAAAAACTCCGTCAAGCAGCAACAAATCCTGTAGTCCCATAAAGAAAAGGTCGCAAAGCACTTGACTGTGTCCGAAACCGACAGTCTGCTTGAGTTTTACCGAATTGATCTGACTAAAGAATTACTCAGAGATGATTATCGAGGGTTTACATAGATTTCTGTAATATTTTTATGTAGAGATACGCAGAAAATTTAAAATTCGATCTCCATGTTCAACACACCAAGCTAGATGGAAGGCGGGAGTATTTATTCCGTAAAAATATCATTAGATTGTGTTCAATATTAAATTACGAGCAAGGATAAGGCAGCAGCGCTGTTACATGTTTGCCTGTTCATCGTGATACACTGTGTCAAGCCATGGATTCAATTTATTTTGGCAGTAAAAGCACACTACCAAGGATGTGGTTTTTGATGTCGATGGTAGGCTTACGTAAAAATTGATTAAAGCACCTCAAAAGAAGTTTTCAAGAAGAGAGGCCAGTATTTATGGTATTTGACTGACATATATACTCCGCTAGCCACCAAGCGGTGCGTGACGGAGGGCACTATTCGCGCCAAAGTCATATATTACCTCATCCCTCCTCTGTTCCACCAACACCGACTCAAAGGAAGGCTTCGGCGCTTGTTCTCAACGTCACGTCAGCTAGGTACGGCGAACGCCAGGTCTGTTGCAGGCAGAAACGCCTGGGCGTGCTTATCACTATAAATCTCTTATTTTTGGACAAAATGTTTGGTATTGTTTTGGATACTGTAGTCATATTTAGATGAAAGATTTTCTTACTATCATAAAGCTACAAATGAAGATCATAGTTCTGTATTTCTGAATCCTGTCGAAACAAACGTAGATCAATATGAGAAGATGTTTTGCCCCATTGCAAGCTTCGGAAATTTTACATTCAAGTAACTATATTTACTTAATCCATTTTGTTATCAAAACTTAACCCACCCCCTTACAATGGATTCCTTTCTTTTATTTATTTATTTTCGTTTGACATCGTCGCTGGAAATGTGAACTAATTTACATGTGCAAATGTCCAGCTGTTGCCAGTCATTAGATTACAATCGTTTTCAACGAAAGTAATTGTAAACAGGAACCAAAACAGACACCATCATTATGAGTATAATAAAAATAGTCCCAGGTGCTAACACTTCATACACATTTAAATTTTTGACATACAACTCTTTCACTAAAAAGAAAAAGTAGCTACGAAACCCGCTATGCATTTAACACATGTTCAGATCCCTTTGAGATAAAAGGACTGTAGAATATACACTGACTGTGCAACAAACTAAAAGTTAACTGACATTCAAGTACAGCAGTATATGCTTTGCTAACAAGTGTGATGAATTATGGATGTCACTGGTTGCACAAGTAACCCAATACAAAATGTGTTGCTCACTTATCAACTCAAGTATCATGTTTTCTTGTTAAGAGGAGAAACACACTACCATAATGAATGTAATGGAGAAGAAAACAATCTTATGTGATAACACTTCAGAATGTACACAATAAAAATTAAATTTTCACATCTTGCAGTGTAATGAAGAAACTTTATAAGCCAACACGATTTTAAGAAATAAAATACATGTTTCTGTTTCTTTCTTTCTTCTGCAACAATGTGTACAGATACCAGAAATTTCATTTCATTATCTTCCAAAGCTCCAAATACCATAGATCAACCAAAAAACCTTCAGAAGAGCCCAATTGTGGCCATAGTTTGTTGCAGAAGCAACACAGTGTACACTAATTTCCTTATAAAATGTATTAGTAATGTATAAATAGCAACAGCTCTGTTGGTGTTGGACTATGAAATTTAGGCACAGCAATATATGCTTTCACAAGGGATTTAATGAATTGCATACTGTACTGCTTGTGTAAGTCACTTGAATAGTATGTGTTGAAAACCTATGGTGCAGTACAGCATAAATTTCATTTTCTTGTCAGGGTGGACCATAATCATTAGTGTAAAACAGAAGCAGAAATTTGTTTGTCCTACTACTTAAAATAATTTTCAACTTTTGACCTACCACTCTTTTACCAATATTTAACATAATCTTCTATCCATATATGACATTTTCAGTGCCCTGAGTGGTAAGAGCTAAGAAAAAAAATTAAAAGCAATTTCCTTTTGTGTACTTCCTCTTCTTTTTAGCATTACCACAATCGTTAAATTCATTCATATAATCATTGAGGAGAATATTTGTAGAAACAAGTAACAGCTCACTTAGTACTCTCTCTTTAGAATGTCCTTTTTTACAAGTGAAGTATGGTAGGAAGAAACCTAATGTGTTTACCCTGTTAGTTGTCAAATTAATTACAATCTCTCTCTGATTGCTGTGTCTCAGGAATGCAGTCTCCCTGCTACTTTCAATTAGCTTCTGTACTGTTATGTAGTTGTACATGACAGCATTCACCATATCCAAGTGTGGGTACAGCAGGCCTCCCCTGTCCATAGCTGCTATTACAGTATTGTTACAAGCACTGCTCCCCTGTCCAAAACCATGACTGAAGCACAAAATTCACACTTAAGTCTCTTTAGAGCAATCCGATTACAGTATCCAGCTAAATATGTGAGAAGAGGAAGACGTTTCTCCACTTCCTTTACATATGTAGGTGAATATTCAATGTGAATTGTGTCACTAATAGTAGATATAGATGATCCAGTAGTGGTTTCCAGATCAACTGGAAATGTAGGGAGATTGTTTCCATCGGTATTTGTAAGAGAAACAGTTACATTCCCAAAGAAACTGGATTGCAATGGTAGAAGGTGTTGAAGTCGTACCTTACATTCAGTTTCGAAGACTTGTCTCAATGATACTAAGTATTGTGAACCCGCATATGTTCTGTAATTGCCAAACCTTGCCTCAAGAGCATATGTCTGTATTTTACCTGGCAAAATGTACTTGAAGCAAAGTTCATTAATACAGTACTTGGCCATTTCAATTAGGCCATGAGTGGTACTTGATAGTGCCCAGTGGGTGTCTCATGTAAGGCAGTTGTACTTTAACCCCATCTGGTCCCAAACATCTAGCCAGTTCAAAAACTTATTCAGAAACAAGAAATTATCCTCATTTCCTGTCACAGTCAGTGGGTGTTTAAGTGCATTTTTCAAACGTTCACCTTTGTATTTTGTTTGTACATTCACCACTGACCACCGATTTTCAATTAAAGTAATGAAATCTGCAGTACTCTCATATTCATACAGGTTGTGTTCCTCAACTAAAGTGAGAAGCCCCTGTACAACATATGGATTGAAAATGTTTAAAGCATGTTTTACATACACAAGTCATAAGAGTACTTAATGATTGTTTTACTTTCCAAGGCATGGAGTTTCTTCAGAGTACAAAATGAAGCGACTTTTAATGACAAAGTTTTGTCCATGTTTTCAAAATTTGGATATGTGAGGACCTGCTGGGCATCTGTCTGGTTGATCCAATTGTTCCGAATGTATTTCAACACATGCAAACCCCCAGTGATAAAAAATAACGGTGAACGAGGGTCTGAAGGATGGGGATAAACCACACTCTTTTTTGTCGGTGTTGAGAAATATGCCAGACATTTTCTGTTTATGGAATTGTTATCAGTCACAATACAAATCACTTTAAAACCAATACTGTGCAAGCCTGTTGTAACATTTTTAACATATGTAAAAAGATCACATGCCTGAAGAGTGTTTACAGGAAGAATATGTACAACTGCTTTAAATGAAGACAAAAGGCTCGGGATCATAAAAACATATACAGAACTAGCTGCAGTGGCAACATTGAATGCAGTCCCTAAAATATTGCCTCCCTTATGGCCCAAGTATGGTTGGATGTGCAACTCATCTCTCATTAATGAGACAACATAGTCCTCTGCCTTAAAATAACTAAACTTCTGTTCAACATAAGCAAGAAAGTAATCTTCCACCTGTACCTTCTGAGGGCTTGCACCAAACTTTAAACATATCTTTTGAAGTGTACGAGGATGTAGCACAAACATGTAATGAAAGTTTCTCATAAACCTATAAGTATGTGGGGAAACTGAAAATAATATAGCACAGAAACCAATATATTCAGGAGAACACCTCAACCGTTCTTGGGCTACAGTCAACAGCCTAACTTGTTCCATTAGAAATGCTACATTTCTCTCTTTTCCGTCTGTAACTTTACTAATGTTTTGCAACAAATCACAGATTACATTAATGTTGTCCTGTGTGCTTTGAACATTGGCACTTATGGACAGAAGTATCTAACAATATCACCACTTGCAAAGTAGGTTAGAAATCAGATTAATAATGTTGTTCACGCAGCACATGTTGGATTTATCGGGCAACAACAAAGTTATTGACTGTGGATGGTATCGTCAGAATGGAAATAATGAAGCCACTGTAAAAAATCATTAATTTTGGCACTTATCTTGAAGGGATTCCCACGTAGATTTCGTCGAAGATGTTATGGCTCATCTTGTGATTCCACTTTGACTGCTAGAAGGTCCATATCTGTATTTTAGCAATATTTGAAGACCTAACAAATGCGTTTTTCAGGAAATTCTTAATGATCAAACAATCCCAGATCAGAACAATGGTATGGTAGAAATAATTTTTGACTTGGTGTTCACGATCCACATTTTAATTAAACTTCTTGTAAATTCACATATACTTCTTCTTAATTGTCTCATCATCAAGAAAACAGTTTTGTATCACTCTTCATATATTTAATTTCCACTTTAACCGAACACAAGACTTGACTGTTCTTGTACAAAACGAAATAACAACTTAACTTCTGCAAAGTGAAACAGAGACTGCTCTGTGCGCATTCGCGCCAAAGCGGTTACAAGCAAGTCAAAGATTATGACAGTCTCACAGAACTGAATACTCACAAGAACCATATCACTGTAATATATCGATACATCGGAGTACCTATACATTAATAAAACCAAATGTGAATATTGTCACAAAAATATGTCTGTTACTTCGCAGAAAAGTAGTACGATATTACTGGTACCGAGACCTGTGGTTGGAGTGCCGTAATGGTCACGTAAATAAAGAACCATTACAAGTAGTTCCAAAATAACAGTCACTTGACCAATATCCTGAATCTTTTTCGGGAAAATGTGGCTCCCTACAGTTTTTAAGGCTGTTTGTTCTTTAAAAACATTTATCTCTGAATCACAAGTTTTACAAGCGGACACTGGTAAAAATGGCACAAAATTTGAAGTGTCAATAAAAACAAATAATACACACTTCTTTTTCTGCACCACAGTCCAACATTCACTAAATGTTTCCCGTTCCAAACAGTCCATAAATTCGGTAAATGATGTGAATCTTCTCCTTCCCTCAAACATTTTATATGTGCACAAGGATTCAGATATTTCATCAGACACAACGCTGTTGTCCAATCTTATTCTTCTTGCCTCTGGGTCTTCTCGTTTATTCTGTATCACTGTCATGTGTTGAGGACAGTTGGGAAAAATTGATGGCACAGATTGAGCTCTAAGTCGTGGTGTGTAGAGTGGAGCCACTATTTTCCGTCCAGTTTTCTGATCAAAGCACTCTGTATGTTTCAGAACATCCTCTTTTGGAAAACGTAGTTCGCATACTTGAAACGAATTTCGAAAAGAATGACTGAAGTTGAACACTAATTCGATTGTATTAGAGCTCATAACTTCGAATCTACACATCGTACTATTATTTTCAATGGACATCTTTGCTAAAACCTGACTTGTCACAACACAGCTAACTGTATGATCTTTACTCTGAAAAGCAGTCTTTGCCTCCATGCAGGTCAAATAAATCGTGCCTTCGAGTAAATAAAAAATAATGTAGAAAACGCGATTTCGTCTATTCAAGTGTGAATACTAGTTACTAAATTGACCAGTAAAATTCGTTTACTACGTAAGACTGAAGACACAAAACCAGTAGTTGTGCCTGGGTACAATATCGTACAGGTCTTCAAAAGGTATAAATAAAGAATATAGAACCTAAAAACTGAAAACATGGAACACTATCGGATTTACTTACTTTGGAACATTTGGTTGTTGTAAATGCATCCCTGTCAATGGCGGCAATCCATTTACGACGAAGGTTTTCGTTGTTAGGAAACGAAAACAATGGACCTTAGGTCTATTTGGATAATTCCCGTTGCAGCGAGGAACACAACACTTATAAACCATGGTGAAAACTCTCACTATAACTGTTCTATTCGAAAAAACACAATAAGTACCACAAAAGGAACGGCACTGCACAACCAACACTCACGATCGTACGCCATGTGGGATGCCTAGGCGATGTGACGTCACTAACGACTGATGACGTAGTGCCAGGGCCTTCCTTTGAGACGGTGGACGAACTAAAGTATTGTAAACTATTTCCTTTGTTGAAGGACTACATCGCTTCAGGATTCTACCAATAAACCGCAATCTAGAGTTCGCCTTACCCGTTACTTGTGTAATCTGATCGTTCCATTTGAGATCATTTCGAGTAGTCACACCCAAATACTTGACAGATGTTACCGCTTCCAAAGACTGGGCATTTATTTTGTGCTCGTACATTAATGGGGATTTTCGCTTTGTTATCCACAGTAGGTTACACTTACTAATATTGAGAGATAACTGCCAGTCATTACACCACGCATTTATTTTCTGCAAATCCTCATTGATTTGCTCACAACTTTCGTGTGATACTACTTTCCTATAGACTACAGCATCATCGGCAAACATTCTAACGCCGCTGTCAATACCACCAACCAGATCGTGTATGTAAATCGTAAAAAGCAGCGGACCTATTACGCTGCCCTGGGGCACACCTGATGTTATGCTTGTTTCTGTTGAAGTTTCCCCATTCATAACGACATACTGCTCTCCGTCTGTTAGAAATCTTTCAATCCAACCGCATATGTCATCGGATAGACCGTAAGCGCACACTTTTTGGAGCAAGCGACAGTGCGGAACTGAGTCGAACGCCTTTCGAAAGTCGAGGAATATGGCATCAACCTGGGAGCCGGTATCTAGAGCCTATTGTATATCACACACAAAGAGGGCCACCTGTGTCTCGCATGACCGCTGTTTCCTAAAACCATGCTGGTTTCTGCAGATGAGCTTCTCAGAGTCTAGAAAGGTCATTATGTCTGAACACAAAATGTGTTCCATGACTCTACAACAAATCCATGTCAGTGAAATTGGCCGGAAATTATGTGCATCCGATTTCTACCCTTTTTATAGATTGCTATGACCTGGGTCTTCTTAAACTTCCGTGGAACTTTCCGCTGTTCCAATGATCTCTGATAGATGATGGATAAGAATGGTGCTATATTTGTAGCATAGTCAACATAAAATCTTACGGGGATACCGGGTGGACCAGATGCCTTCCTGGCGTCTAAGGATCTTAACTGTTTTACAATCCCAGATAAACTAAACACTATGTCGGCCATCCTTGAGTTTGTTCGATATTTGAAAGTGGGAATGGTGCTGCAGTCCTCTACTGTAAACGAGTTTTAGAAAGGTAGGCTTAGAATTTCGGCCTTCTGTTTATCATCATCCCTTACATTACCCGTACTGTCAGCAACAAAAGGTATTGAATTATTTGTAGCGTTCATAGATTTTACGTACGACTAAAATTTTTTGGGGTTATTTTTAGAATCTGCAGATAAGATATTGCTTTCGAATTCGTTAAAAGAATCTCTTATTGACCTTTTGAAAGCTTCGGTCATTTCCCATAATTTCTGTTTGTCAGCGAAGCAGTGACTACGTTTAAAAAGACTGTGCAAAATTTTCTGCTTTCTCAGCAACTTCCGAAAATGTTTGTTGAACCAAGGTGGATCCTTTCCCTCCCCTATATTTTTGCTATTTTTATTTATTTATTTATTTATTTTTTTTTTTTTTTTGCAACTTCCACTGACATAGAAGCCACAACGACATTGTGGTCAGTAATACCTTCTTCTATATTAACTTGCTCAAAAAGATCAGGTCTGATTGTCGCCAAGATATCTAATTTGTTCCCATCTCGAGTTGCTTTCTAACCAATTCCTCAAGGTTGTTAGTTGAGAGCGCGCCTAGAATAGCTTCACACGAGTCTTTGCTTCTGCCTCCTGTGATACACGTGTAATTTTCCCAGTCAATGGACGCCAGATTAAAGACTCCACCTCCCTGAAACGTTCTGCGACGTTTGTCGCGGATGCTGGTGGTCTGTAAAAACGTCCTAATACAATGGTCAGTCCTTGTCTGATCCAGACTATTTCACAGTCCGACCCATTCTCGATCTCAACTGCGTTTAAACAGCTTTTAACTGCAACGAACACACCACCTCCCATTACATCAGTCCTATCCTTCCTAAACATTGTCCAATCCAAGTTCAAAATTCCACTGCAATTTATGTCTGGTTTCAACCAGCATTCGGTACCTAATATAATATTGGCATTACTAGTGTTTATTTCGGAGAGTAACTCGGGGATCTTGCTACAGACACTTCGACAATTTACTAATATGAGATTTAGCATATTTAACTCCCTTGTAATGACCTGTTTAGTCGAACTAACACACCCAAATCAGTGTCATGAACTGGTAATTATTCAGGTCAACTGTTTGTTTCCCGTGGCGAGGCACCTAAAAAAAAAGGTGTGAACGCCATAGGTACTGTGCTAGCTGCTTCCTGTGTTTAGTGCATCCCTGATCTATCGAGGGGCGTCGTACAACCTTCCACCTCATAGTGTAGGTCGAGGAATCTACAACCATTTCCGTCACAGAGTCGACGTAGGCTCTGGTTTAGATTCTCCACTCGACTCCAAACCAGATGACCCCAGTCAACCTTGGGTACGATGCCGCAAATCATCAGCTTGTCCTCCACTCCTCGAGAGATGGAGGCCGCCTTCGCCAATTCAGCCAGCCATCGAAAGGACCCAAGGATTTCCTCGGAACCCCGACAACTGGCATCGTTGGTGTCGACATGTGCAACAATCTGCAGCTAGCTGCACCCCACACGCTCGGTAGTCGCCGGAAGAGCTTCTTCCACATCCTGGACGAGGCCCCCCGGGAAAGCACACTGATTGAACGTAGGACTCCTTCCCCGCCCTAGCCGCTATGTTCCTGAGGGGCTCCATGACCCGCCTAACATTGGAGCTCCCAATAACTAACAAAACACTATCCCCACGTGCCTGTGCGGACCCCGCTGAAGGAGCTGCCATTATCCTGGCAGAAGGTGCATTCTGATCCAGCTCAGCCTCCTCCCCCCCCCCTCCCATCCTCAGCAGTGAATCTATTAGCAAAGTACGTGGGATTTGGCAGGAGCCTGCATCCCCCATGCAGTCTTCGCCTTGAGGCTCGAGACCTCGACACAGTCCGCCACCCACACTGAGGTGAGAGTGGGCCGGCCTGCTCAGTCGCACCTGAGGTCGGCTCAGTGGCACAGAGCTGTGACATCCCCCCTGCACATATAGTACAGCAGCGGCTGTCCCAGGCACCCCATCCCCACCGCACCTCAAGGTGGCACACTGGAGCCTGGAGACTGTGGCCAACAAAGCTTCCAGTTGGGTTTGGACTGTGGCAAACTCCTGTATCCATACACAACAGACACAGTCCCTATCCATCTAGCTAATATGTGATTTACTTTAGGAAAATTAAGGAAACCTACTGCCACACAAGGTTAACAGCTACACTCTAGTGGGCAGAAAGGACACTCAACAATGAAAAACAATGAAAATGTATGGTAGAAACTAGATCTGGTGCTTATTTTCCTGCTAGGGGCTATCTAGTGAATACTAAAGAAAAAAACAGTGACCTACAGTAAACTGCTAGGGGCTAGCTAGTGAATATTATTAAAGAATTAAACGGTAACCTACGATAAGCTACACCTACCGATTACCCCTCGTATTTATAACGTAAACAACCGTTTACATACACGCGAAAATGACCTGATAAAACTATAAAAACTTCTACCTTCAATGTATCGAGTCTAAATGACACTAATAAACGTAAACACTGAGTATCAAATGAAACAACAAGTTTTATGTTACCAGTCACCGTTTTAACTATCTCCATGACGCGTTTCAAAGGTTTAAACCTCCATCGTTGGGTGGATTTACATTAGTTAGTGTGACATTTATGTGTGTGTTGTGTTACGATTTTTTGGAAGAACTTGTGGCACTGTCTAGTAGAGAAACAAGACACTATATCAGAACATGGTTTTTGTTTTCTTCTTAACTTACATCTCATGGTAAACATAAAATAAGTAAAACAGTGTACCTCAGGTAGTCACAGGTCCCTTTAACTGTCATTAGATTAGATTAGATTAGATTACTACTTATCCCATAGATCATTAATACGACATTTTGCAATGATGTGGAACGTGCCAGTTTAATAAAAGGTGTCTATACAAGACATTACATTACACAAAATATTACATGACACTTAATATTTTTAATTTTTTTTGTGGGGCTTGCGGAAATTACCCACTTACTATATCCAAAAATTCATCTCATGAGTAGAAGGAGCTGCCATTAAGAAATTCTTTTAATTTCTTTTTAAATGATATGTGGCTATCTGTCAGTCTTTTGAAGCTATTAGGTAAGTGACCAAAGACTTTTGTGGCAGCATAATTTACCACCTTCTGAGCCAAAGTTAGATTTAACCTTGAGTAGTGAAGATCATCCTTTCTCCTAGTGTTGTAGCCATGTACACTGCTATTCGCTTAGATTGTTAATAACAAATTTCATAAGTGAATATATATATATATTGTGGAGCTACAGTGAAGATTTGTAGCTCTCTAAATAAGTGTCTGCAGGATGATCTGGGATGAGCTCCAGCAATTATTCTGATTACACGCTTTTGTGCAATGAACACTCTTTTACTCAATGATGAGTTACCCCAGAATATGATGCCAAACGAAACCACAGATTGAAAATAGGTGTGGTAAGCTAATTTACTGAGATGTATAACGTCAAAATTTGCAATGACCCTAATAGCATAAGTAGCTGAACTCAAACATTTCAGCAGATCTTCAGTGTGTTTTTTCCAGTTCAACCCCTCATCAATGCATACATTTAGAAATTTTGAAAATTCTACCTTAGCTACCGATTTCTGATCGAAGTCTATATGTATTAATGGTGTCATTCCATTTACTGTGTGGAACTGTATGTACTGCGTTTTGTCAAAGTTTAATGACAGCTCATTTGCAGAGAACCACTTAATGATTTTCTAAAAAATTATTGAGTGTTATAGGGTATCTACTATGGAGCTGTTATAACATTTTTCAATAGCTATCTGTTTTATTATTTCAATTTCTTGATCACATTTGTCTTCAGAGATTGGTAGTTGGATAGCAGCTATTGATCATGTACCGGAATGCTGCCATTTTGTGTGCTGTGGGTGACAAGAGCAGTTGTGGATTGTAGTATGTGTTGTGGTAGGCTTCCAATAAATTTCAAACTAATGTCTGTTTTTTTTTTATTCTGGTTCAACAGTGAATTTTATGTTTTCATGGGAGTTGTTGAATAACTGGTTCAACTCATTCAACTCACTGATGTCATCTTTAGTGCCTTTGATTAAAATGATGGTATCATCTACATATCTGTAGTAGTAGATAATCTTTTTGAGGAGGTAGTGATTGGAATTCAGGTTTTTGTCTTCTAGGTTACTTATAAATATTTCTGTTAGCAATCCAGAAAGATTTGAGCCCATTGTCAGACCATCTGTCTGTTGGTAGATTTTATTGTTAAATTTAAAATAGTTGTGTGAAGGTCTGAATTCAAACAGGTCGATTGGTTCATTAATGTGAGTTGAAGGGACTTTTTTGTGTTTATGTAGGTTGGAATTTATTATCTGTAGTGTGGGATCTATTGGCACAGAGGAATAAAGGTTTTGTATGTCAAATGAGGCAAGTGTGGCTCTATCAGGTACTTGTATGTTTTTGACATATTGCGTGAATTCTGTTGTGTTTTTAAGTGTTCTCTCATTATTGAATGTGTATGCTTCTTTGATAATTCTGAAGAGTATTTCATTGAGTTGAAGTATAACCTAGATGACAAAATCCTGAATTCCAGTCACCACCTCCTGGAGTCAAATGCTGCTCAGACTGCTTCACCAACTACTCCAAATGAATGTGATAGAACTTCTTCCAGCAAGAAACTTTGTGACACCAAAGAAAAATTTGAAAACTACGAAAGTGACAGTAAAGATGTGAATGAAATAATTAACATTTCCTTGCTCTCTAATATTTTGAAACATAATGTATTATGCCAAGCGTGCAAAGAAAGAGGACTGGAATTGAAAATAACTTCACACATTGGTTTGGCATGTAAAATGTTATTGAAGTGTAAGAAATGTGCTGCAGAAGTTTCGTTTTCTACCATTATTCCTCATAATAGTAATAGTGGAAAGAAGGTGTATGATATAAATGTTAGGCTAGTGCATGGCTTGAGTTGCACTGGTAAGGGCAGTGCTCCAGGGACTATGTTATGTGGAATTATGAACTTGCCAAAACCACCAATCAAGTTTGGATTTTATAATGAATTGGTGGAATCTTCTGCTGAAGATATTGCTCAAGCAACAATGAAGAAAGCAGTTGAAGAACCTGTGACAGATAATGGGAATTGTAGGGATTTAACTGGTGCATTAGATGGATCATGGCAATGCAGAGGTCATAAATCTTTAAATGGAGTTGTGACAGCTACCAGTGGAGACAGTTGCAAAGTAGTTGATGTTGCTATTCTCTCAAAACATTGTAGATGTAAGGGCAATACCAAGGACGAACATAGTGAAATTTGTGAAGCAAATTTTCACAGTACGAGTGGAGTGATGGAAGTAGAGGGAATGAAAGCAATTTTTTCCAGATTACAGGAGTGGTATAATGTACGATACACTAATTATCTAGGAGATGGTGATTCTAAGGGATATAAAGCTGTAGAGGAGCTCAAACATTATGGCAATGAAATTCACATTAAAAAACAGGAGTGCATTGGACATGTGCAGAAGCGCATGAGGGCTCACTTGTGCGAACTAAAGCAGACATTAGGGTCCTAGACGTTTAGTGATGGTAAGACCCTTGGAGGAAGAGGAAGATTGACAGATGAAGCAATTGATAAATTGCAGAGGTATTTTGGGTGTGCAATTAGGCAAAATACAAGAAGCACTGAGCATATGAGGAGTGCAGTATGGGCATTATTTTTTATACTGCATCAACAAATGAGCACTTACAACATGCACTGTGCCCCATAGGTGATGACTCATGATGTAAGTACCAATCAGGAAAGGAATATGCCCATAAAACTGTTTTCCAAATGCTGTAATTGATGTGATTAAGACCATGTTCAGAGATTAATCACAGCCAAGTGTATTGCGAAAGTGTTTACATGGGAAAACAAAAAATCCAAATGAAAGTGTAAGTAATTTAACTTGGATTAGGATTCCCAAAATAGTGTTTGTACAGATATAAACATTGCCTTTTGGAGTGTATGATGCAGTGGCAACATACAATGAAGGAAACATTATCAAATGTGATGTGCTGAAACGTTTAAGTTTCCAACCAGGATACAACACCATTTCCACAATGTGCCTAATTGTCGAAGAATGACCGAAAGGTGCAGGAAGAAGAGACAAAAGCCTACAACATACAGCAAAAGGTAAGAAAAGACCAGTGAAAAGGAAACTAAAACTGAAAAAAAGAAGAGGATGCTGATAATCCATCATATGGGGTAGGAATGTATTAAAAAACTTTGGAAGCCATTTCCTGTAAGTTTACAATTTTCATCTTTGAGGAACATTTTCTCAAATACTGCTAAAAGTATATCAATGTAATTTATACACAATTTTGTTTACTTCTTTTCCTTCATTTTTAAAACTAATTGAAAAAAAATTGTATAATTCAGTAGTTACAGAAGAAAACGTGCAAAATTTTAGAGAAAAAAATAAGAATCTGTTTAAAATAATTGTAAAACAAAAATCCAACAAATATTTCTTAACTTGGTATTATAAATTTGTAGACAAATATTCATTGAACATGTAGTCCAAATTTCAGACCACTATGTTTAATGGTTTCAGAAAAAATGTTCCTTATATTTTCTAAACTTAACGTGGAGGAGATGGATCGTTCCGGCTCCCCTTAAACCATTGAAACGCGACTTGCAGATAAATAAAACTATGACTGGTAACAGAAAACTTGTTTCATTTAGTGTCAATAACAGTCACGGTAAAGCCTAACCTAAAAGGTTCGCATTTAAAGTTAATAGTGAGTATTGTACACTGACACACAGCGGTACGAAAGAAAACCTGTAGCTAACAATAAGAGTTCAAAACGTAAAGCACAAATACGAACTCTACTCTATAGGAACCGATGGGCTTACAGTACACGATCACTAAAGCCCACATCAAGCTAAGGAATTAAAGCAGACGGCGAGGTGAGTTTTAGCTTTCTGGTAACTAAACTGCATGTAAGGAGGGCTCAGAAGTTGTATTTAACACTGATTTACTCAGATATTGTAGTATAACACTAATTTACCGTGTATTTTACGTTTGCTTAAATGTTAACGCTTGAATGTTGCGCTATTCAAACGTATACAACTGAGGTTAGAATTCACTGTCACTATCACTTTTCCTAATGAAACGTATAAAAACTGCTACCTTCAATGTATCGAGTCTAAATGACACTAATAAACGTCAACACTGAGCGTTGTACACTGATTTAATTGATAATCCTGCTTATTTGCCGTCAGTTAAGAATGTAAACAAACGTTTGCAAACACGCAAAACTGTCCTAAACAGAAACTTCGCTTTCCCTATTCAGACGCAAATAAAAACGGAAACCTTTAATTTATCACGTCTATCTGACACCAATGCACGTACATACTATAGAATATAAAGCAAAAACAATTAATTACTAGCTAAATTACTTATCTCTTAAAACAGCAAGTGAAAAGCTCTCGTAGCCGGCGTCAGAGCTGCCACAACTCTCCTTATGGGAGAAGAAGAAAGCCCCGAACGCACCTCTAACACCCCCCCCTCCACACACACACACACACACACACACACACACACATAAAAATCACAAGTTTCGATTTCTGAAAACTTCTGAAAAAACTTAGATTGAGAAATCGTTTTTTAGAGAAGACTGTTCTGAATTTCGGATATTTAAAACATAATTTCTTATAATCAAAACAAAAAGACCACAATATTTAACATAAACACCAGGTGCTACCGTCTGTCCCCATAGCAGTCTCACTTTGCTACCTATTTCTGCTCGATTTATCGACCCAAGTCGGTAGTCTTCGTGACTACAAGGTAATGTTCTTAACTACTGCCAGTCGCAACGTTCAATCAGTAGCACTGCAGCTGCTCGGTGAAAGTATGTCCAGTATTAATTAATGAAACATTTGGCGATGATTGATAGTGAAGACATTTCATCACATCACGTTGGTCGCTTAGTAATATCCACTGTGCCGGACCAGCGGTAAATTACAATTACGATGCGATGTAATACACGTGCACTATTTTAAATCTCCGGTGTGGTCTTGTTCCATCGCATTCAAAATAAATTCCCGGGGAGGCGCCGGACTAAATGAAGCTCTGTACAAATTTTCATTGTTGAAGTTTGAGGAGGAACAAAAGCAGTGTTTGTTACGTTGCATACAATAACACCGGAATATTTACCCTGGCCGCAGAAAGCCAACTACGAAAAGAAAATTTAAAAAATAATCTTTATTACATGTTAAATAGTAAAACAGTAAAAAATGGGCATATTGTTGTTCTCTTAACAAATAAACATTAAATTCTAGAATCCTTTCACACTCCATACAAATTTTCGTGTCTCATGTTTGGCATTTAGTCAATATGTGTTACCATAATTAAATCGCTATAATATTTATTGTGCGAGTTATTAAGGTCAAAGAGCAAAAAATTAGAAGTTATATGCGTTTAGTTTTGCGAAAAATATCGTATACAGGCGATTTAGGGAGCGAAGCAGATTATTCCACCAAAACGAAAATAAGCCCATAACACCAGCAATCCAGTTCCCATTAATACATAGTTACTTCTTAGTTTAATGGCATGCAAAACAGCACGAAAACCCACAGCTTCAACTCAGTATAAACAAAACACAAACCAATAACCAACCTTCCATATTACAGCGCGCTACTAAGTACCCACTGATCTCACTCAATACGCAGTGTCGGAATAGTATGACAGCGTACAATGTGATTTTGTCATAGTTGCATTTATTCTAAAAATAAAATGAATATCGCTTATTTGTAGCTATTTAGACAATATTGAAACTCTGGTTTCTACTACCTAGAACCCGTAGAAATTCAGAAGCTTACCAGAAAATTGTGGTTCGGCTTCCCATGCAGGCTGATAACTTCACATGGTAAATGGTTTAGGTAACAGATACCTTTCTTCTCTTTCAGTTAATATACGCAAAAAATCACAGCATCAGCGAACACAAAAGCAAACAAAACACCCAAAAAACCAATACCACCTACATCTAAACTCGCAACTTTTAGCAGATGTGTTCGGAATAAATTACTTCTTTGTCGAATGCAAGCAAGAATTAGAAACGGACACAATGAGCTACAAGATGCAGTGTACTACAATGATGACTCTGCATTGTTGTACTTAAGTTTGGAGAAATGACAACAACTTGTCGAATGTCAGTGAAATCATTGCTTACTATCTTTCACACCTACGAAACTGTAAATCGTAATCATAAATCTCTCTTTAGTTCCTTAAGGAAGAAATAAAAACTTATCAGGCATTGGAAGGGCTGGCAGCTGTTTTAACACGCCACATCAGTATGGCTTCATTTGATCTATATCTTGCAAGCATATGAATAAAACTAAGTATGCGTTACTTAAACTAAAGTATCAGAGATGGCATTAATAGTATGGTTATCCAAGAAAATACTTCCCCAATTTCCCCATTGCCGAAATTTTTTTCCGCAAAATATTTCCCCATAGTTTTCATTTCCCCAAACGTTCCTAAAAAATATATTTTTCCTCGAAATTGCGAAAAAAAACAATCTGGAGACACTGCACAGACTGTACTAAGAGAAATATGACAGCCAACAATCGCTGCCTTTTCGCTCACGCTCACGCTCCACTGCACTGGCAGTGACCGTGGTATGAAATCGCGGGAGTTATTAAATGAATGTTATATGCCATGGATTTTGATACCTTGTCAAAGTGTACAAATTAAATTTTAATAATTTCGTGTGGAAAGTCCCACTAGCTTAGCCTGTGTATTATTGTTTGTTATAATTTCTTAAACTTAATAATTATACTGGCAGCGTTATTTTTATTATATAACCTGCATGTATGTACCATAATTCCATTTTTTTTATAGTTGAGACCCAACTTTTATTCTGAAGCCAAAATCCTAAAACAATAGTACATGTTTATTTGGCTCATTTTCGGTGCCATCTATGACTCTTGCCTTGAACTGCCAGATTTCCCGGTTTTATTGCACAGTGCCGGTTTTGGATTAAATATTTCAACGTCCTGAAAATCATTTCGGTACATCAGTTTGTCCCGGATTTCTACCGTCGAAGGACTATGTTAATGCTATCAATTTTCCCCCAAATTTTTGCGCAATATTATGTTTTAACTGTTACACTCACAAAGCTATATATGGTAGGCATTGTAGTGTG
Source organism: Schistocerca nitens (assembly GCF_023898315.1). NCBI lineage: Eukaryota > Metazoa > Arthropoda > Insecta > Orthoptera > Acrididae > Schistocerca > Schistocerca nitens. Next base: position 512,036,374 of record NC_064615.1, read on the forward strand.
GGATCCATTAACGATTGTTATCTCGTGTAACGTTTATTTGTTGGTTTAAACGTAACAGTGCCACACAATAAATTTAAAAGCAAAATTTGGAGCTGTTGTGACAAATTGATGACAAAGAAAGTGTGTGCAAGGTATGTGATGACAAACTAAAATTTTCAGGCAATACGACCAATCTTCGTGGTCATTTAGTAAACGTGGCCCGCGGCTGCAATGGAAAGTTACTGAACCACCTAGCAAGAGGTCCAGAGATAATAACATTACTGGTTATCTAGGAATAAATGACGGAATGGCTGATAATAGGTGTCTGAGGAAAGTCGGTCTTCCATCTCTATTAAACGGTGATGTAAAACTCAGCTCTTCCACCAAATCGAGCAGCGATGGTGATGACATGCCTGTTTCAATTCCAACAGAAAAATAGTTGCCACTACAGCGCCATGCATTGTCATTCGTGGTTTTGATAAAACAAGGCAGCGAAATGTTGATGGCTTCATAAAAACATAAAATCATACCAACACAGGATGGAGAAAAATCAAGGAAAATAACTGAAGCTATGTGAATTTTACGATCATGGATAACAAACCGTTTCCCACGGTAGAGGGAAAAAGTTTCTATATTTAATGAAACAAGTGTGTCCATTGCACAAGGTGCAAAGTTGGAAAAGAACAAAAACAGGGACTGCCTAAGTATGAGGCAATAAGTGATGTTCTTAAAAGATACATAAAGAATGCCGAAAACTATTGCGTTACCTATGATATTTGGGCATAAATGATGAAAAATAAATAATCTGTGAGCATTGCTGTTCACTTTTTCTTCAGCGGAATATTAGGTTTTCTCAGCTGACAGAACACTACACGTGGCTGTGTATCACTGATAAACTGCCATACATTTTCTCAGGGTGGAATATTTCAATAGAAAAAGTTTCAGCTATCATCGCAGATAATGAAAGGCCAGTCGGAACATGTTTGGCGAAAAAAAAATTATCCCTTGTTTTACTCATACGCTTAACCTAGGCGAAAGTAAATCCATCAGTGATGCAAAATACTGCACTGGATTTGGTCTGGGATATTTTCAGGTACTGTATATTACAGGCAGCGTCACTGCGAGTGACATGTTACGGAAAAGGCAGGTATAGACGGGACTGAAAGACGAACAAATTAAAAAGAAAATGTACTTGATATTCGTATACGATGAAATTCTTGCTTGCGTATGTTAGAACGATTCCTGGAGTTCATGTCCATTGTGGCAGCAGCACCTGGAACTAAATCTGAGGCTCCACCCCCCAACGATTTCTAGCAGCGAGTTAGAGTGTGTCAGAAATGCAGGAATTACTACGACCATTTGAAAAATTAGCAAAATAACTTAAAAAAAGAAATGATGCACCAACTGGCATGGCAAGAAGGTTCCATAACATTCCGGCAATTTCAGCAACTCCTGAACCAAGAATTAAATTCACGTATGTCAAAGATTCCGTCGCAAAATGAAAGGTACTTAGCCACTTAAATAGATATAGTACAATCAAGAACTATACATCCGATGAGGCTGATAAAGAAGACTGATAGTTTGACATCCGGAAATACGACAAATAGTTGTTGTTGTTGTTGTTGTGGTCTTCAGTCCAGAGACTGGTTTGATGCAGCTCTCCATGCTACTCTATCCTGTGCAAGTTTCTTCATCTCCCAGTACCTACTGCAACCTACATCCTTCTGAATCTGCTTAGTATATTCATCTCTTGGTCTCCCTCTACGAGTTTTACCCTCCACGCTGCCCTCCAATGCTAAATTTGTGATCCCTTGATGCCTCAAAACATGTCCTACCAACCGATCCCTTCTTCTAGTCAAGTTGTGCCACAAACTTCTCTTCTCCCCAATCCTATTCAACACCTCCTCATTAGTTATGTGATCTACCCTTCTAATCTTCAGCATTCTTCTGTAGCACCACATTTCGAAAGCTTCTATTCTCTTCTTGTACAAACTAGTTATCGTCCATGTTTCACTTCCATACATGGCTACACTCCATACAAATACTTTCAGAAACGACTTCCTGACACTTAAGTCTATACTCGACGTTAACAAATTTCTCTTCTTCAGAAACGATTTCCTTGCCATTGCCAGTCTACATTTTATATCCTCTCTACTTCGACCATCATCAGTTATTTTACTCCCTAAATAGCAAAACTGCTTTACTACTTTAAGTGTCTCATTTCCTAATCTAATTCCCTCAGCATCACCCGATTTAATTTGACTACATTCCATTATCCTCGTTTTGCTTTTGTTGATGTTCATTTTATATCCTCCTTTCAAGACACTGTCCATGCCGTTCAACAGCTCTTCCAAGTCCTTTGCTGTCTCTGACAGAATTACAATGTCATCGGCGAACCTCAAAGTTTTTACTTCTTCTCCATGAATTTTAATACCTACTCCGAATTTTTCTTTTGCTTCCTTTACTGCTTGCTCAATATACAGATTGAATAACATCGGGGAGAGGCTACAACCCTGTCTCACTCCTTTCCCAATCACTGCTTCCCTTTCATGCCCCTCGACTCTTATAACTGCCATCTGGTTTCTGTACAAATTGTAAATAGCCTTTCGCTCCCTGTATTTTACCCCTGCCACATTCAGAATTTGAAAGAGAGTATTCCAGTTAACATTGTCAAAAGCTTTCTCTAAGTCTACAAATGTTAGAAACGTAGGTTTGCCTTTTCTTAAACTTTCTTCTAAGATAAGTCGTAAGGTTAGTATTGCCTCACGTGTTCCAACATTTCTACGGAATCCAAACTGATCTTCCCCGAGGTCCGCTTCTACCAGTTTTTCCATTCGTCTGTAAAGAATTCGCGTTAGTATTTTGCAGCTGTGACTTATTAAACTGATAGTTCGGTAATTTTCACATCTGTCAACACCTGCTTTCTTTGGGATTGGAATTATTATATTCTTCTTGAAGTCTGAGGGCATTTCGCCTGTCTCATACATCTTGCTCACCAGATGGTAGAGTTTTGTCATGACTGGCTCTCCCAAGGCCGTCAGTAGTTCTAATGGAATGTTGTCTACTCCCGGGGCCTTGTTTCGACTCAGGTCTTTCAGTGCTCTGTCAAACTCTTCACGCAGTATCGTATCTCCCATTTTGTCTTCATCTACATCCTCTTCCATTTCCATAATATTGTCCTCAAGCACATCGCCCTTGTATAAACCCTCTATATACTCCTTCCACCTTTCTGCCTTCCCTTCTATGCTTTGAACTGGGTTTCCATCTGAGTTCTTGATATTCATACAAGTGGTTCTCTTCTCTCCAAAGGTCTCTTTAATTTTCCTGTAGGCAGTATTTATCTTACCCCTAGTGAGACAAGCCTCTACATCCTTACATTTGTCCTCTAGCCATCCATGCTTAGCCATTTTGCACTTCCTGTCGATCTCATTTTTGAGACGTTTGTATTCCTTTTTGCCTGCTTCATTTACTGCATTTTTATATTTTCTCCTTTCATCAATTAAATTCAATATTTCTTCTGTTACCCAAGGATTTCTATTAGCCCTCGTCTTTTTACCTACTTGATCGTCTGCTGCCTTCACTACTTCATCCCTCAAAGCTACCCATTCCTCTTCTACTGTATTTCTTTCCCCCATTCCTGTCAATTGTTCCCTTATGCTCTCCCTGAAACTCTCTACAACCTCTGGTTCTTTCAGTTCATCCAGGTCCCAACTCCTTAAATTCCCACCTTTTTCCAGTTTCAATCTGCAGTTCACAACCAATAGATTGTGGTCAGAATCCACATCTACCCCTGGAAATGTCTTACAATTTAAAACCTGGTGCTAAATCTCTGTCTTACCATTATATAATCTATCTGATACCTTGTAGTATCTCCAGGATTCTTCCAGGTATACAACCTTCTTTTATGATTCTTGAACCAAGTGTTAGCTATGATTAAGTCATGCTCTGTGCAAAATTCTACAAGGTGGCTTCCTCTTTCATTTCTTCCCCCCAATCCATATTCTCCTACTATGTTTCCTTCTCTTCCTTTTCCTACTGACGAATTCCAGTCACCCATGACTATTAAATTTTCGTCTCCCTTCACTACCTGAATAATTTCTTTTATCTCGTCATACATTTCATCTATTTCTTCATCATCTGCAGAGCTAGTTGGCAGTTGCCACACAAAAACATGAAAAATAAACATCAACATACGCTGGTAACACTAGTGAAAATGAGTTTCAGATGTACTTGTCGTCCCCTGTAACACCAATAAAAAGAGACCCTACGGAATATGGGGAGGACGGACTTTCAAAAACTGCAAACGTATAAAACGTATACCTTCCCACCATCGCCACATATCTGTGCCAAGCGAACGCTTGTTCTCAGAGGATGGGACAATCATCAGACAAAAAAAAAAAAAATACATAAATAAATAAATAAATAAATAAATAAAAATCTAGGGACTAGATCAACTACGCTTCTTTTCCTAAATTTGGTATTAAAACTGATAAATACAAATAAATAAATTGTTTCAGTAATAAAGATGAATTTTATTTACAAAATCCATTTTATGTAGTTAAGTAATCTGACTTTAGTGAACATAGTTAACTAGCGAACCTGGCGATGATTCACAACTGCTAAATACACTGACGGGAAAAAATCGCAACACCAAAAGATAATTAATATAGAATAACATTTGTTTAGGCAACATATGTAAGTGATTAATATTGGGAGATAACAGGTTAATGTAAGTACCAGAAAAGACATCGCAAATGTTAATTGTTGGTGCATTAATAATCGGTGTAACCTCCAGAATGTTGAATACAAGCATACAAACGTGCATGCCTTGTGTTATACAGATATCGGATGTCAGTTTGTGGAATGGATTTCCATGCCTGTTGCACTTGGTCGATCAATACAAGCATGGTTAATGCTGTCTGTGGATGACGCTGGAGTTGTCGTCCAAAGATGTTCCATATGTGCTAGATTGGAGACAGTTCCGACGATCGATAGGCAATATGTTGACACTCTGTAGAGTATGTTGGGTTACAACAGTGGTATATGGACGAGCGTTATCCTTTTGGAAAACACCCCGAGGAATGCTGTCATGAATGGCAGTACAACGGGTCGAATCACAAGACTGACGTACGATTTTTCAATCAGTGTACTTGGGATAACCACGACAGTGCTCCTGCTGTCATACGAAATCGTACCCGAAACCATAATTCCAGGAGCAGATCTAGTGTGTTTAGCACGTAGGTAGAGTGCAGGTCCTCAACTGGTCTCCTTCTAATCAACACACGGCCATCACTGGCACCGATGCAGAACCAGCTTCCATCAGAAAACAAACAAACCGCCACTCTGCCTTCCAATGAACTCTTTCCGTAGCACCACTGAAGTCGCAAGTGGTGGTGGTTTGGATCAATGCAATGTACGCCAAAGGGCGTCCGGCTCGGATTTGTCTTTGAAGTAACCGATTTGTAAAAATTCGTTGCTGGACAGTGGTGCCAACTACTGCTCAGATTGCAGCTGCTGGTGCAGTACGATGTGGCAGAGCCATAATGGCCGGCCAGAGCCCAGTCATCTTGTGACCATACAATCTGGTGACCACCGCTGCCAGCAGTCATGTATAGTGGCTACATTGCTGGCAAGTCCTTCTGCAGTTCCACAGAAGGGACATCCAGCTTCTTTTAGCCCTATTACACGACCTCGTTCAAACTCATTGAGTTGTTGACAATGGCATCTTTGTCACCTTAAAGGCATTCTTGACTAACATCAACTCACAACGCCCATTCTTAAAGGCTCACGATAGTTGCAGCGTGTATTTAAAGCAAACTTGAGTTGCGCCGTCCTACTAGCGTCACTCTCATGCGACTGCGGCGAAATTTGAGTAGACATCGTCTGTTGGGATCATTAATGTAGGGGGTATAGAAGAGCCTTGTCCAGCTGCCGGATCTGCGAGGACAGTAGCTTCAATGGCAGTATTTCTCGTAGTTTTAATTTGTGGATGGGTAAGATTGCGAAGTTTCCAATGATTCAGCCGGTCGTTGTGGCGCTTCAGTCCGGAACCGCGCTGCTGCTACGGTCGCAGGTTCGAATCCTGCCTTGGGCATGGATTTGTGTGATGTCCTTAGGTTAGTTAGGTTTAAGTAGTTCTGAGTCTAGGGGACTGATGACCTCAGATGTAAAGTCCCATAGTGGTCAGAGCAATTTCAACCATTTTCCAATGATTCATATTCATAGGAGTGCTCTAATCATGAGTCGATAAGCAATAAACACTACATCCTCTTTCTTCTTAAAACTGACTGCGACGGAGAAAACAAAACAGCACAATGTTGTCTGTACAGATTTTGTTTAAAATTATGTATAAGGAGAAAGAGTATATGTGCAAAATACAGTTTGTCCTATGGTTTAAAGGCTCCGATATCCAACTTAAAACTGAAGTGAGAAAGCAACTGAAACCGCACATTTTCATGGCAGTCAGTTTAAACAGAAAATCTGTATATTGTTGTTCGAAAAATATGTGGCCTATGTTTCTCTGATTGTCAGTATAATAGCATGTAATACTCCATTTGTCTGAAAAATTCCAGGACAGTCTTTTTTTTTATTTTGAGTTTGCAGTTCCAAGAACGAACAATTTTTTTTTTTTTTGTTATGTGTGCGTTGTTGAATGACCTTCGCCATGTTTCCATGCAAACTCATTAGTTGGCAGGGCTGTGCTTAGCAACACACTGTTCGGGTTCTAGGCACATTGGTTACGGTGACACAAAGGTTGCTGATTGTGAGCAATGAGTGAGCATTGAGTTCTGCGCTAAGCTCGGAAAAACTCTTAGTGGAACGTAGACGATGACTAAGCAGTCATCACAAACGAAGCGTCAGAGTGATGAATGGCAGCGTCCCGGATCACCAGCCTTGAAAAAAATGAAGCTACAACTTCGAGAACAATCACAATGTTGATCGCGTTCTTTGATTGTAAAGAACTAGACCAACATGAATATGCTCCTCCAAATGAACCAGCGGACCAAGCTCTTAACATCGAAGTCTTGAAACATTTGCGACAAACAATTCGACGTGGCCGCCCTGGTTTGTGGTATTCTCAGGACTGGTTCTTAACTACATGACAATGCAAGATCCCATACTGCTTTATCTGTTGCCGAGTACTGTTCTGAGATATTGTTATTGCCATCTTTTTTTTGTTGTTTATTTGGCCTTTGAGTGTGTACTCAATTTAGCCACTGGCAACACATAGTGACAATGTACACATAATTGAATAAACAAATACAGAAATGCATATTTACAAGAATAAAAAGTTTAACTGTTACAGGTTTGTACATAATGTTTTAAAAATTGAATTGAATTGAATTGGAAAATAATTAAAAGTGTCTTGGCTTACAATTCACACCAATTCTGAAATATCTTCATCAGCAAGACATATTTATAATTTACGTACACCATTAAAACCTACAGATTGTGACCAGTACTCTTGATGAAGTTAACTATTACTTTATATAGACGAACGTCTGTAGTACATAAAAGAGAAGAAGGTGATTGAGGAAGATGGTAGCCCGTACTCAGCAATGTCTTCAGAAAGACCAATCGTTCACGGTCAAATTTGGGGCACATAAATAAGATGTGGTTGACATCAGCTTCCGACTCAGGATCACACTCACAAGCTGGTGAACTGTAAACGTTGATCCGATGTAGATGTTGTGGGAAAGAGGCATGATTGAAGCGGAGTCATGATGGTAGATGATGTGTTGCTAGAGGAGGCCGAAATGCACGCGTTTAATTACACGCAGACTGGCGTGAGGTCTGGAACACGACAATGTCTTGAGAATTGCAAATAAAGTACGTAGATGATTCAATACTTAACTTTAATCCATAATTGGTGTACATCGCTCTTGACGGTACAGGTTTTATAATAAGCTCAATATAACTGGTAATGGCGCCTTGCTAGGTCGTAGCAAATGACGTAGCTGAAGGCTAAGCTAACTATCGTCTCGGCAAATGAGAGCGTATTGTCAGTGAACCATTCCTATGAACGTCGGCTGTACAACTGGGGCAAGTGCAAGGACGTCTCTCTAGACCTGCCGTGTGGTGGCGCTCGGTCTGCAATCACTGACAGTGGCGACACGCGGGTCCGACGTATACTACCGGACCGCGGCCGATTTAAAGGCTACCACCTAGCAAGTGTGGTGTCTGGCGGTGACACCACAGTAGAAATCGTGGATCGGTCCAGATGGGTCCTCATGAACCATGGCCGTGAAGGAATCCGAGGTTGTAGCACTGCTAGTAGCCGCCTTTTGTCTGTTGAGAAACGTTCCACATTTCCTGCCATTGTTGTCTTGCGTGATCCTTGACTTCACGTAAGTAGTCTGTATAAGGAAGGTGCAGATCCAGGACGGTGCCTAAGGTTGCCGCTTGTTTGGCTAATGCATCAACTTCATCATTATAGAGGATACCAGAGTGAGAAGGTACCCACAACGAATGGATCGTCCGGCCCGTGCGTGTGATGCGAATATATTCAGGTATCCCATCCAAGATATAACTGTTGGTTGTTTTGTTCCATCGACTGTACTGAATGTTTTTAAGAACGCTTTGCGAGTCAGATACTATCAATATCTTGGGGAAGGAAGTGCTAGAGACAAACTTAAGTGCTTCCACAACTGACACTGTCTCCGCCGTAAAAATAGAAGTGCTCGTAGGCAGTTTGAAGGTTTTGCGGATCTGGATCTGAGGGCAGAAAAAAGCGCGTCCTGTACACTCTTCTTGTGGAATTTTGGAGCCATCGGTATAGACACAGAGAAAACCCGGACATTGTGCTTGAACGAGACGATTGAAGCCAACGTTGACATTAGTACTGTCCAGTCAGGTCGTACTTAAATAATGGACTGGGATCTGGGAGCAGAGCGTTTGAAGATCATATTCAAAAACAGGTAGATGCGCTGAACGTCGTATAGAATGTATGACAGGTGACCAAGTGTCAAAGCTGGCACAAACGGCTGGCAATCCACAGTCGATAAATGCAGTCTCTACTTTGATAGACGGAACTGTTCATAATGGCCATGCCTTGAATGTAGAATTTGTCCGATACCATTTGGCGCCTGATGCTCAAGGGCATCTCCACTGCTTCTATTAAAAGGGCGTTGGCGGGCGTCGATCGCATGTCTCCAAGACAGGTACGAATGGCTCTATATTGAAGAGTATCTAATTTGGAGAGATGAATCTTTGACGCAGTGTGGTAGAATTGACAGCCATAGTCTAATCGAGATCGAATTATCCCTCGGTACATGGTGAGTAAAACACTCTGGTGCGCTCCCCACCAGCCACGAGTGAGTGATCTGATTACATTTAAAACTTCTTCACACTTGGTAACGGTGGATCGGATGTGGGGCGCCCAGCTTAACCGAGAGTCAAAAATCATCCCCAGAAATCGAACGTGAGATTTTATTTGGAAGGTGTACTTGCCACAGGTAATGTGATCTTCAGTGCGAGCTGTCGTCGACTTGGAGAAGGGAACGACTGCTGATTTCTCAGCCGAGATCTCCAGCCCATTGATAGAGAGCCACTCATCGATGTGTGCGATGGTTGTGGTTAATGCCGTTTTGGCCTGAAGATATGAAGCAGCAGTAGAATAAACAGATATATCATCAGCATACTGTAGGATTTTTGTGGGGGGAGTAAGTATGCGTTCTAGGTCGTGCGTATATAGAGTATACAGGAGAGGACTTAAAATTGCACCTTGCGGCAAGCCCTGGGAGACATAAAAAGGTCCGATCATGGTACCTTTGACACGGACGTAGATCGTTCTTTGAGTAATCAGGATACTGATACCGTAGATCATCCGTGAAGGAATTTCGAATCCTGCCAGCTTGTCCAAGAGTATCGGTATTTGTACGTGATCATATGCACCCTTAACGTCAAGAAAAGCTGCCACTACTGTCTTTTTCGTTTGAAAGGCTGACGTGATATCCATATGAAGCAAAAACAGGTTATCCATGGTCCCTTTGCCTTTTCTGAAGCCGTATTGACTCCGAGGCAACAAATTACTTTTTTCAAGCATCCATTCTAGTCTCCTTTTTACCATTCGTTCCACTGTTTTTGCAACACACGATGACAAGGCAATAGGTCTATAATTAGTACTGACATTTGGATCTTTACCACTTTTGAGAATTGGAATAATTACTTGCGTCTTCCATGTTGATATGAGGTCTTTCTTCATCCAGTACTGATTAAAAATGTTCAAGAGAAAGTCTTTCGCTTCTATAGGCAGGTGTGCAAGCATAGAGTAGTGTATATGATCAATGCCAGGGAAACTGTCGCTCCATACTTTAATAACTTCGTTGAGTTCTTCTTTAGAGAAAGGACGACGGAGAACATGATAGCGGTCTTCTTCAGCAGGGAACCGATGGTTTAAAAATGGCACCGTGGGAGGAGCGATTGTATCTATGAATTCCTCTAACCAGGCCGTGGTAGCAGGAGGGGAGGAAGACAGTCTTCGTGTTCTAAAAGCTTTTATTTTAAGCCAGATGCTTGCCATACTGATTTCATTATTTAGGGACAGGCAAAATTGTTTCCAACTGTCCTTCTTGGTTTTCTTCAGGAATTTGTTAACTCGCGCATTCACTTTTTGCACAGCCAAGAAGTTGTCCAATGAAGGATTCTGACGATAGGTTTTCAAGGCGAGTCGTCGTTTCGCAACTTCCCGAGAGCATTCAGAATTCCACCAAGGAGGAGAACGGTGCTTCATTACTATAAACTCTTTTTTCTTAGGGATGCTGATGCCAGCTGCGACGTTCATAGCATTGAGTAAAACTGGGTATGCATCTTCGTCCCGTAAGTCACGTCTCGTATTTGCGAGTGCCCGCCGAACCGTTTCCTTATAAGAGGCCCAATTGGCTTCCTTGATTTTTCACGTACTATTAGAGTAACAGATTTGCGTAGTATCGACGTTGATGTTAATGTGAAACTCTATTGGGAGATGATCGGATCCCATTGAATCCTCTTTAACGCACCAATTAGATATTTCAGTAAAGCAGGGGCTGCAAAGAGTTACATCAATTGCGGAGGGCCTACGGAGAGGTGAAGTTATAATAGCAGGAGAGCCATCGTTAAGTATCACTAGGTTATTATCTTCGATAACGCTTATCAAGGTCCTGCCGTTCCTGTCTGTCACGTCTCCTCCCCACGCTACATGGTGGGCATTCACGTCTCCAGCTACGATAAAGGGAGGACGAAGCTGACTTATTAATTGCCTCCAGTCATCTTCCACGATAGTGGTGGGGAGTGTTATACAACGAGACAACTGTAAAGGTTTTGTGGGCAGTTCGTATCTCCACAGCAACTAATTCAAGGTTGTTGACAGGTACGTGTAACGGGTGTGGTCGATGCGGCAGCGAAGTTTTTACCAGTATAGCTACGCCGTCCCACCCATCGAGACGGTCTTCCCATACTATAGAATAATTTTGAAAGCGAACAGTTCGTTCGAATTTGAACCAAGTTTCACATAACAGAACGATATCAGGCTGACTTACGAACAGTTCTCTTTGCAAGCTTTCTCTATTAGAATTAGCCGATCTCGCATTCCACTGCAATACTTTTAAAGCCGCCATAATTTAGGGAGAGAGAGATTGAAATATGCCAGTAACGAGGTGCCGGATATCGGAATTGTTCATAGCACTATTTTGTCTCATATTTTGCATGACAATATCAATCACATTTATTATCTTATCTGTAAGTTCAGCATGACCTTGAGGCTGTCGTTGATTCGGCGCTTGTGGGGTTGCTAATCTGTGAGCAGCAGGCTGGTATGGATTTTGGCTGATAGGAGTGAATGAATGTTGCATGGGATATAACAGGCTGCGGTACTGAGACCACTCACGTACGTTACTTTGGTTGTTTACTTGCGGCTGCCGCCGGGGAGGCCGGTAAGCGACGTGTGTCTGCTGGGGCACAGTTGCACACTGAGTTGCGTCCCCACTTCCGCGTTGTTGACTCTGCATGCTTGCGGCGGGCAGCGGCAGGAAGAGTTGTGGGTTTTGAAAGGCCGGAGAGCTCAAATTTGTTGGAGCAGGAATGACACTGTTCGACATGGGTTCTATTTCTGATATTAAAGTATGTGCTTCTATACCATTTTACCGTGGGAAATTCAAATATGTAAACAAAATATCGTTGTCAGGGATACTTTTTATGTAATACGTAGCCGGCCGCGGTGGTCTAGCGGTTCTGGCGCTGCAGTCTGGAACCGCGGGACTGCTACGGTCGCAGGTTCGAATCCTGCCTCGGGCATGGGTGTGTGTGATGTCCTTAGGTTAGTTAGGTTTAAGTAGTTCTAAGTTCTAGGGGACTTATGACCTAAGATGTTGAGTCCCATAGTGCTCAGAGCCATTTGAACCATTTTTTATGTAATACGTATATATATGTATATTCACAATTCATGGCAAACACAGAGACGTTATAGAGAAATACGGTTATGTTGCCGCATCCAGTAGTGATAGAACGTGATAATTTCTTGTGCAACAGCAGGTGGGAAGAATCAGACATCATTAGGTTACGGCTGCCACACCTATGTCATTAAGACCACCTGAAACATCTCATTAACTCGAACGGCGACAGCCGGTCGCTGCCTCGGCAGTAAAGCTTCACGCCTCCTAGGGGCAGTTGCATCGAGTTTACAACAGTGGTGTTAGCCGCAATTTGTGTCAGTCTTAACAAGTGGGTGTTTTGGCTGACAAGTGACCGTCTCTCATATTTCTGAGCACGGTTGAATTTTTTAGTTCCTGTGTGTAAACTGATTGAGCCTGGTGCTGAAGGTAAAACGACTGCTTGTTTTTACACATCAGCGTTCCTCTAGTTCCCTACTATTAATTTAATACAGGTGTATTACCAGAGTGGTATTTTTAAATTTGCACAAATGCCACGTCGTCGTGGGTGTCGATATAAGCCGGACAACTTCTGCTACATCTGTGGGAAGTTCACTTTTGCCAGAAATAGGAAGAAAATTTCTTCAGTCATAAAGAAAGCATACAAACATTACTTTGGAGTAGAGGTAGGAGACCAAGATAAAGAATGGGCACCCCATTTCTGTTGTGCTACATGTTACTGCAAACTAATTCAGTGGTGGAAAGGTAAAGAGAATGTGGCGTTGTTTGCTGTTCCCATGGTGTGGAGGAAGCCTAAGGACCATGTTACTGATTGTTATTTCTGTCTAACAAAAATTCAGGGTTTTACAAGCAAAAAGTCGAAGAGGCACATTGTTTACCCAGATCTGCCTTCAGCGAGAATGCCAGTGCAGCATTCCGACAACCTTCCAGTACCTTCAAGAGCTCGAGGTCAAATTCTGAGTGACAGTGAAATGCGTAGTACTGAAGAAATCACAGATGATGATTCTTTATATCACTGCACAAGTGAGTCATCGCCACATTTGTTAACACAGGCAGATTTAAATGATTTAGTACGTGATCTAGGACTAAGTAAACAAAAGGCGCAGCTGCTTGGTTCTAGATTACATGAGTATAATCTACTGCACCAAAGTACTAAAATCAGTGTGTTCAGGCACAGAGAACATGCCTTTATTTCTTATTTTTCAACTGACGAAGCACTGACATTTTGCAATGACTTTGCTGGCCTGATGAAAGTGCTGAACTTCACTTATATTTCACTGGAGTGGAGACTTTTCATAGATGCATCGAAAACAAGTCTGAAGGGTGTTTTGCTCCATAACGGAAATAAAATACCCTCTGTTCCAGTATCTTACGCTAGTTTGAAAAAAGAGAATCACGAATTCGTACAAAGGATGCTAAATTCATTAAAATACAATGAACACAAATGGAAAATATGTGCAGATTTCAAGGTAATTTCTATGGAACTGGGAATGCAACAAGGCTACACAAAGTATGCCTGTTTTCTTTGCGAGTGGGATAGTCGAGACCAAAATTCTCACTACGTGAAAAAGAAATGGCCTAGGCGAAGAGGGAAAGTTGGCGAAAAGAATGTACAACGTGAAAGTCTGGTAGCTCCTGAATATATACTACTTCCACCGCTTCACATCAAACTTGGCCTGATGCAACAATTCGTGAAGGCCATGGATCCAACAGGCTGTGGGTTTGCATATCTAGCTACCAAATTACCCCGTCTTTCAGCTGCAAAAATAAAGGAAGGTGTATTTGTGGACCCACAAATCAGAGAGCTGCAGAAAGATGCAAATTTTGAAGCATGTTTAACTGATAAAGAAAAAACCGCATGGGACTGTTTCAAGATGATGTCGGAAAACTTCCTCGGAAGAAGAAGAGCTACTAACTACAAAGCAATGGCGAAGTATATGATCAAAGCATATCAGGATTTGGGGTGCAATATGTCTTTGAAAGGTACATATGATGGACTCTCATCTGGACTACTTCACAGAGAGTTGTAGTGACGTATCGGATGAACATGCGGAAAGATTCCATAAAGACATTTCTACCATAGAAAGGCACTATGAAGGGAAGTGGGTACCTTCTATGTTAGCAGATTATTGCTGGAATATCATTCGAGAGAAGAAAGATTCACAATACAAGAGAAAAAAGTGATGTGCATTACAAGGCAGTGGCTCATTGTTTGTCAATTTTCTGTAATTTCTCATGTCAAATAAATGCTTCAGAGTGTATACACAAAGGTTACTGTGTTATATGTTAGATCCCACCCTCCATTAATGTGATGAACTTATAACATCATAAAGATGTGCATTTGTTTGTCGAATTTCACCTCACGTTTGCTGCACTATATCAGAAACTGAAAAGAGAAATAAAATTGCGATTACTCATAAACTATCCCTGACAGAAAAAACCAAAAACAGTTTTCAATTCAGCACTCAAATTACAACTAGGATCTCAATACTTTTTATCAGAAATAGAAAAAAAGGTTTTTTTTTAGAACAGTGTGATCGGAGCCGGCAAGTGATGTTGTTGAAGCCCGGTGACAGATGCATAGGTTGGCATACGAGCAATAGACAGTGCATCCCTGAAGTCAATGTTGTTGAACGTAGCTAATTCTTGAGCTCGTCGCCGTATATGGTATTCCGGGCAGGAACGGTCCGTGGATGCGTGTTGTCCCCGCAATGAGCGCAAATAGTGATAGGTGAGACACAGGATTCAACATTATGTGGACCACTACATTTAATACATCTCATCTGAGATCGACATTGTTTGCTGATGTGCCCGTAACGAAGACAATTAAAGCACTGCCTGACAGTTGGTACATAAAGTCGACGGAACATCTTGTTCCGTGAATAGACACGGCTTCCGGTAAGGTTTGAGAGTCGAAGGTTAACAAACAGGTGTGCAATTGAACGATTTGGTCTTTACCATATCTCTTCGTAAACCTCCGAACGCTTACAACAGGGAAGGGAGATTGTACGACTTCCAATCTCCGCTTCTTCAAGGCTGGTGTCTACTTTCCTGATTACTCCCAGCTTATGGAGAACAAAGGAAGGAATGTAAGCTTCTATATTTTTTGACTTTAATACCTCACTGGTAACTAGGAAATTAGCCTTGTCTGGGGTTTTCAGTACCACCTTAACTTTTGTTTTTCCTGCTGAAGAGATGTTAAGTATAGAATTCTTCACTTCTGGCAAGGAAATATGCAATAATTTCCCTAGTGCCATAGGGTGCAAGCGGCCTAAGTTTTTGTCCAAACATTCCATGTAAACTACGAATGGTCCTCTATCTGTACGTTTGTAAAAGTTGAGAGACCTCGGAGTAGGTGCAGGTCCCACAGGAGGGGTGTGAGTTGCAGCATGTTGGTTAGGAGTGAGCCCAGAAGCAGTTGCTACAGGGGGTCAGCTACATTTGAAACGTCAGTTACAGGTAAGAGTTGATTAGCGTCTGCTATGAAGGTTTTGGAATTTCTTAAATCCAGACTGACCTCACTTTGTCGCTTGTTTCTAGTAGCGGAGAAGCTGGAGGAATCCTGTTCCGATAAATCCATATGTTCTTCTGCCGGCTGTATTCCAGATTCTCCCCGAACAACTGCTAAGGAGTGGCTGATCACAGCCGTAGTGTTGTCCAATGTAGTTCCTGGAGGAGCTGGTAAGGGTGCTGCATCTGGATGTAGCCGCTTGGCAGGTGGTTGTTGTTGATGTTGTCCCATAGGGGCGTCGGAGTCACCACCCCCTTCTCCATACACCCCACCATACATGGCGGGGCTTGCCGTCACCGATAGTAATGTCAGGTGTTAATGTGCCTAACAGAAAACCGTACCAAACGAAAGCTGTTACGCGCGTGCACTAGTAGGCAAACACAAGCGTCACATGGAAGAGTGACCGCGTAGCACGTCTTAACACTTTCGCGTCTGCAAGCGAACTCCTTATTGCCATCTCACCTCTCGCCCTGCGATTTTTTGTTTTTTTGTTTCTGCTAGTGAAAAGGCGACTGCAAGGAAACCTTCATTAAGACACCTCAGACATTCAACGGGCTGTGACAAAGTTTAAAATTTCCATGCTTGCTTCCAAGACCTCCAGAAACGTTGGCAACTGTGTATAAATAGCCAAGTGGACTACTTCAATAGGAGCAATTTTCTATTTAAAAAAAAAAAAAAAACTTGCCCTTGAACTTTTCTGGCAAAGACAGTAATATGAAGTAAAGTGGTCAAGAACTTTTTGAACTTCATGCTAACCACGTTTCCTCGTTATGTATTATATATTAATTTATATACCACATACATTAAAGAAATGTGTAGCCTTTGTCCATCCGAAAGTATATTGGTGTGTCATCTAAGAATGTGAACTAAATCGATCAAGAATTTCTCGTGTTTGCTACTAGCGACGTTTCCACTTCATGTATTATATGTAGCCTATGTCCATCAGAGCGTTTATTAGAGTATCGTGAAAAAGTTGAAGTAAATTGGCCAAGTACTTCACGAAATTTTTGGTGTCAACATTAATCAATGACTTAGGGTAGTGTAGAACGTGTCCCAACGACCTTGCCGCAGTGGTAACACAGGTCCTCGTCAGATCATCGAAGTTAAGCGCTGTCGGGCTGGGCTAGCACTTGGATGGGTGACCATCCGGTCTGCCGAGCGCTGTTGGCGGGCGGGGTGCACTCAGCCCTTGTGAGGGAAACTGAAGATCTACCTGATTGAGAAGTAGCGGCTCTGGTCTCATAAACTGACATACGGCCGGGATAGTGGTGTGCTGGCCACATGCTCCTCCATATCCACATCAAGTGACGCCTGTGGTCTGAGGGTGACACGGCGGCCGGTCGGTACCGTTGGGCCTTCCAAGGCCTGTTCGGACGGAGTTTAGTTTAGTTTAACATGTGTAGTAAATCGATCAACAGCTTTCAGAGATTTTTGTTAAAAATCTTTCCTTTTTATATAGCATATACATATTTAAATTCTATACACATTTCAAAATGTGTAGTCTGTGTCCATCTGAACGTTCATTAGAAGATCGTGTATAAGTCTGAAGTAAATAGTTCAAGAACTTTCCGAGATTTTCGGTAATAACGTTAATCTACAACTTGTCTTTATATAGTAGTATAGATAACAGCATCGGGCAGTATCATTGTGCGTAAAGTAAGTTAACTTTAGGAATGGCATGAAGATATAGATAGGTGGGTGAAGAAATAGGTGACTATTTCCAGTTACTTTGTAGTTTAAAATATCTCTGACCACATAAATTCCGTACTTTTATCATAATGCTTAAAAATAAAATCATTTTGGAGTACTGCTAAAATATATAGAAACAGTAAAAAAAAAAGTCGATGTATCGTTTTTAAGAGCGATGTTCTTTAACACTGATGCTTTTCTTTGCGATCGTGGATACCTCAGCACCGCTGTTTTTTAAAAGTAATGTTGCAGTTCTACATATGCTCTTTCATTTTGCTACTTCGTCCAAAAACGAAACTATGTTGTTCACCTACAGCGTTTGAATTTCTGTAATTTCATTTGTTGGCAATAAGAACATTTCTATAAGTGGAATTAAAGTGTGTTTTATTACTTTTAAAGCATTTTCTACTGATATGGATGCAATCATTTTGAGCATTTAGAGATTGAGAGAAAGTCTTGTGTTGCAGATGTTTCAATAGTTTTGCAACCATCTCAGAGCTGTCGGTCATGCTCTGAAGACAATTCAGCATTTTCACTTTTAACTCAAATTCATATCCGAGATAGGCGTTTATGTCAATACATGAATCAACATTGTCTTTAAGAGGGTTTAAATCATTTAAGAGTTTGGTGGAATCTGCACTATTAGACTCAGATGTTTCATTTACTGCCTGAACTTCACTGTGAACTGATTTAAAAAATAGCAAATAAGTATTAAGGTTTCGTCGGCATGCATATAATAGAGTAATTCTGCAGTGTAACATCGTTCTTTATGGCTTTCCACTTCAAACAAGGTTTTCAGTTGTAGCTATTGAGCCATGATTGTGCTGACAGCTGTCTGGGTGAATAATTAGCGAGTATCACAAGCTCTGACTACTTTAAGAGAATCGTGACCATCATTTACTGTCTGATATAAAAGTAAGTCTATACTCCTACTGTCGGAGTGAAGAATGACTAAAAGGAGTGTAAACTTCTTTGATAAGAGTATCCTAATTCCCAGGAAATTCTTCTGCAGCAGCAGCAGAATCTACTGACTGCAGGAATGACATACACAAGGTTGAAGGTATGAGTAACAAAGAAAAAGCATTTTCTTTTAATTTTTTGTGAAGTCCATCATTCACGACATCCTTAACAGGTGCGTTATCAGTGCACATACCAACAAGTTTCTTTAAGCTAAGTCCCTTTCTTGCAACACTTTCCCTAACTGCAGAACCAATTCCATCAGCATTAGATGGTCCAAGTTCCAGGTTGTGAAATTTCTAGAGATTATTTCCCCATGCTATTTTCTGAAGTAACTGACAGCAGTTCCCAAAAGTTTTATGACGCTCACATCTGTAGATTCGTCAATCAGCAAACTGTAATAAGCACCACTAATGTCTCGCAGGCAAATCATTTTCAAAATGTAGTGCTAAAACATTTGAAATAAAATTTATGTATTTTACCCTATGTGATCCCATATCGACTGCTGCGCTACTTCCAATAAAATTATGTTTGGTGAATTCAATAAATGATCAGTTGACATCAATGAAGTATGGGCTGCCACAAATAAAGTAAGAGCTCCCTCAGTAGCTGCCGCCTTATTTACGATCTTCACCACAAAAGAAGCTAGCGAGCAAAATGTTGAGAACGACTGTAACGCACTGATGTGTTTTTTAGTACAACCATCCTGAATTAAGTCATACCTTTTAGCCTTAATATCACACTCAAAAACTCTACACCTAACTTCTGAAGCATCCAAGGAGCCTTCCAAAATTCAGTCCTTGAACTCATTGTCTATTTTCGAAACCGCTGTTGGTAGTGAGGCGCTATACTAGTGATTAAAACTTTGCTAATTTCTAGTTGTATCCAAAACAAAAAGATAAACCATTATATTCAGTGACGGATTTAAAATTTTTGCGCACCTAGGCACATTGTAACATACGCGTCCCTCCAAAAACATGTTTTAAATGATAACTATATAGTTTTTAAATCACAATTAATGTGTTCTAAGTCACATTATAATTTCAATTTTTTTAACTAATATGAAGAAGTAAACAAAACTCACCAGTCACCAAAGTTTGCTTCTGACTTTGATGGCAACAAACTCGTTAATCATATCTTCATAGATGAGACCGACATCAGTCAGGAGGTCAGCTTCGATGTGAATAATGGACAAGGCATTCAGTCTCTCTCTTCAGGCCAGGTAAAACGCAGGTATGATTTAAGCCGAGCGTTCTGCTTAACAGTTCCTAAGTGCCGTACATAGAAACATTCTAAGACCAATGTCAACATTCGAAAACATGGACTGCAACCGCTCCTTTTGTAGAAATTTTCTCATTCCGATTGGTGCATCACTAACGTTACACGATCAAAAGTGCCGTGAAATGTACACATTCACTTGGGATGGAAGGTTCTTAACTAATTCATATGATGCTTGGAGTTTAGCTGCGCGTTCAAAAACAATGTCTGTCGAACTACAAGGTGCGTCTCAAAAGTTCGGTGAATGGTTTCAGAAAATAAAGAAAAGAAGAGTTACAAACGAAATACCTTTACTGGCCTTTAAAGCAATCACCACTAGCTACAAGTTACGGCTGGCATCGATTGTAAGGCTGTTGGCAACCGCCAGCGAAAGCATCTTCTGGAATCGCTCGAAGCACCGTGGTCATGCGTTGTTGGTTACCCGCTTCATTACCGGAGATGAGTCCTGGTGCTACCAACACGGTCCGGAGGCAAAGAAACAGACATTGGCACAGTGAGCACACGCTTCCCCTCCTGCAAAACATGTCGGCTCTAACAAAATCCAAGATTAGGACAATGTTGATCGCCTCTTTCGACAACAGACTTGATCCATCACGAATTTCTACCCGAAGGAGACGGAGCAGACGATGAACACCTTGCCACTGACTGTCGCTTGGTGACCGTATCGTATTGGTAACACCACTCTCATCTCCTGTAACAATGCTGTTATCCAAAAACGAGTGACCACGCTGCTTCAAGCGATTCCACAAGATGCGTTTGCTGGCAGTTCCCAACAGCCTTGCAATCGATGTCAGAAGTAAGTTGTAGCTAATAGTGATTACTGGTGATAACTGTGAACACCAGTCACGATATTTTGTTGTAACATTTGTTTCCTTTATTTTCTGAGACCATTCACCGAACTTCTCAGCATTCTTAAGTACACTGAAAACTATGGAGTCCAACAGTGTTTTATAACTTTTCTTCCTCCGCACTAATTCAGCGTGAAAGTAGTCGAATACTAGGAAAAATGTCTCGACTCTAAATTTCTCCCTACCAATCAGAAGAACTTCATGTCGGCTTCTTCATCAACGTGAAGTTTGAATTTCTTGATCTTTTATAGTTGCCTTCGCAGTTCACATCCATCAGAATTTCATTTTTTTATTTTCATAGTAGTCTAACATGCCAGGAATAGAGCCAATGAACCCTAAAAGAGATTCATTTAACTGATGCATTATTTCGATATCGATATTTACTCTTTGCAGTTGCACATTTACACTATTAAATCTCTGGAGTATGTACTTCCAAACTGTCACCATTAATACTATTTCTAGTCTACTGAGTTGATTCAGTAAATCTGAAACCCCATTACGCGCAAGTGGTTTCTCACGGGTGTTATTGGTAACATGTGTGGGGGCATTAGTAACGCTATCCCAGTTTTCATTTCGACTTACATATGCTTCCTCTCTTGGTGAGCAACGTGCTTTCAAACTATTAACTGTTTTCCTCCCTGGGTTCATGAAAGAAAAGGTTGATCATAGCGTTGTGTAGAACTAGAGAAAAAATTATGAACTTTTTGCACTAAACTGAAAAATTAACATGCTTCCTGACGATAGCTTGCAACACTAGTGCCGCCTAAATTCACATAATGTGCTGCAAAAGGCACATAATGTGCTTGCAACTGTACTCGGGCTCGTTCACTAAATATTTTACACGTGGATCATCTGCAAAGAGGGTTAGTAGTGAACTGTTGCATTTGCGCCCCTGATAGTGAGTCATATATTGCCTAGCCTTTGAACAGCAGTGAACTGAATACACAGTTATCTATACCACAACCTTGCGCAAAATTAGGTACACTATACAAATTCAGATTGAAACTTATTTATTTAAAAAACAACAACACTTCTAACTTTGTGGCCATGTATATTACAGATCACAAATAAATGCGACCTGGATAAATAATAATCGGTTCAATTCGTACACATGGTTTATTATCTCGCACCTACACACTTTTACGTTGTTCTTTCACAGTTTATTCGCATACACTGGCGTCCATGCTTACTCGCGGCAGTTTGCCGCTCCGAACTTACCACCTCAACGGACAACGACCAATGATGCTATTTTTCCGCTCATATCCCCAGTCCTGAGTCGGGTCACGTGACACTACGCTAATCAAAGTAATTCCTAAACATGGCCACAATTCGTTTACAATTTTTATAAGATTTAAATACTTAAACCTAAGTACATTATATAATTTTACACACATTTATCACCACACAATATTATAATTCGTTAAAAAAAAAACACACTATGCAGCAGAGCTACGAGCGCTCATCAAAACACAAAACAAGTATTTTCCTGTCCATTTTGCATTAGACTATTTTCACTCTGCATTTAATACTTAATTTTATTCTTAAGCACGGAAAATTAAAATCAGAACTAATTTACGACATGCTAGCAGATTTACATAATTAGGAATAGCTCCATGTTTTGGCAGAGTTTCACCCTCTCCCTTCATTTAATGACGTCTCTGCACGAAAATGAGACATGCAAATACTTGTCTGGCACTACAAGGATCGAAACTGAATGGTGTGTTCATAATAAAATAATGACTTACT
Source organism: Schistocerca nitens (assembly GCF_023898315.1). Taxonomy (NCBI): domain Eukaryota; kingdom Metazoa; phylum Arthropoda; class Insecta; order Orthoptera; family Acrididae; genus Schistocerca; species Schistocerca nitens. Next base: position 512,058,747 of record NC_064615.1, read on the forward strand.
TTGCAGTTGTTCTAAATATCTTTGCAACATAATTCTACTATGAAACGTTTTGCTTGAATTACACCAGCCCAACATATTATTTCTGCTGCTGTCCTTTAAATTTAAATTATGAACTACTTGGAAGTGTTCGTTTTCACATGACTACTATTTCAATGAGCCAAGGACTCATTACAAGCACACCCTACATTATTTACTTAAGTGCAAAGTCATATACAGTAATTAAATGCAATTACGTAATGAAGTAATTTCAACTATCTGAAACTGCTGAATGCTGCCATCTCTTTATCAGGGAAAGATGAGTCTATAAATATATTGACTTATCTTTGTGCTTTTCACATCACATCCATTTTTTCCATAGCTGATATTTTCATTGCCAGCAAAGCTGCTGTATAGCCGTATTATCCCCCGTTACCTTACATACCCCCACTTCATGGAGACATTACCTTAGTAATGGCAACATGAAGTAGCACCAAACACAGTCAACCTATGTTGTTGTTGTTGTGGTCTTCAGTCCTGAGACTGGTTTGATGCAGTTCTACATGCTATTCTATCCTGTGCAAGCTTCTTCATCTCCCAGTACCTACTGCAACCTACGTCCTTTTGAATATGCTTATTGTATTCATCTTTTGGTCTCCCTCTACGATTTTTACCCTCCATGCTGCCCTCTAATACTAAACTGGTGATCCCTCGATGCCTCAGAACATGTCCTACCAACCGATCCCTTCTTCTAGTCAAGTTGTGTCACAAACTCCTCTTCTCTCCAATTCTGTTCAATACCTCCTCATTAGTTATGTGATCTACCCATCTAATCTTCAGCATTCTTCAGTAGCACAACATTTCGAAAGCTTCTATTCTCTTCTTGTCCAAACTATTTATCGTCCATGTTTCACTTTCATACATGGCTACACTCCAGACAAACACTTTCAGAAACGACTTCCTGACACTTAAATCTATACTCGATGTTAACAAAGTTCTCTTCTTCAGAATCGCTTTCCTTGCCATTTTCAGTATACATTTTATGTCATCTCTACTTCGACCATCATCAGTTATTTTGCTCCCCAAATAGCAAAACTCCTTTACTACTTTAAGTGTCTCATTTCCTAATCTAATTCCTTCAGAATCACCCGACTTAATTCGACTACATTCCATTTCCCTCGTTTTGCTTTTGTTGATGTTCATCTTATACCCTCCTTTCAAAACACTGTCCATTCCGTTCAACTGCTCTTCCAAGTCCTTTGCTGTCTCTGACAGAATTACAATGTCATCAGCGAACCTCAAAGTTTTTATTTCTTCTCCATGGATTTTAATACCTATTCCGAATTTTTCTTTTGTTTCCTTTACTGCTTGTTCAATATACAGATTGAATAACATCGGGGAAAGGCTACAACCCTGTCTCACTCCCTTCCCAACCACTGCTTCCCTTTCATGCCCCTCAACTCTTATAACTGCCATCTTATTTCTGTACAAATTGTAAATAGCCTTTCGCACCCTATATATTACCCCTGCCACATTCAGAATTTGAAAGAGAGCATTCCCGTCAACATTGTCAAAAGGTTTCTCTAAGTCTACAAATGCTAGAAACGTAGGTTTGCCTTTCCTTAATCTATTTTCTAAGATAAGTGGTAGGGTCAGTATTGCCTCATGTGTTCCAATATTTCTATGGAATCCAAACTGATCTTCCCTGAGGTCAGCTTCTACCAATTTTTCTATTCGTCAGTAAAGAATTCGTGTTAATATTTTGCAGCCGTTGCTTATTAAACTGATAATTCGGTAATTTTCACATCTGTCAACCCTTGCTTTCTTTGGGATTGGAATTATTACCATCTTCTGGAAGTCTGAGGGTATTTCGCCTGTTTCATACATCTTGCTCACCAGATGGTAGAGTTTTGTCAGGGCTGGTCTCTCAAGGCTATCAGTAGTTCTAATGGAATGTTGTCTACTCCCGGGGCCTTCTTTCGACTCAGGTCTTTCAGTGCTCTGTCAAACTCTTCACGCAGTATCATATCTCCCGTTTCATCGTCATCTACATCCTCTTCCATTTCCATAATACTGGCCTCAAGAACATCGCCTTGTATAGACCCTCTATATACTCCTTCCACCTTTCTGCTTTCCCTTATTTGCTTAGAACTGGGTTTCCATCTGAGCTCTTGATATTCATGCAAGTGGTTCTCTTTTCTCCAAAGGTCTCTTTAATTTTCCTGTAGGCAGTATCTATCGTACCCCTAGTGAGATACGCCTCTATATCCTTACATTTGTCTTCTAGCCATCCCTGCTTAGCCATTTTGCACTTCCTGTTGATCTCATTTTTGAGACGTTTGTATTCCTTTTTGCCTGCTTCATTTACTGCATTTTTGTATTTTCCCCATTCATCAATTAAATTGAGTATCTCTTCTGTTACCCAAGGATTTCTATTAACCCTCGTGTTTTTACCTGCTTGATCCGCTGCTGCCTCCACTATTGCATGTCTCAAAGCTACCCATTCTTCTTCTACTGTATTTCTTTACCCCATTCTTGTCAATTGTTCCCTTATGCTCTCCCTGAAACTCTCTACAACCTCTGGTTCTTTCAGTTCATCCAGGTTCCATCTCCTTAAATTCCCACCTTTTTGCAGTTTTTTTAATCTACAGTTCATAACCAATATATTGTGGTCAGAGTCCACATCTGCCCCTGGATATGTCTTATAATTTATAACCTGCTTCCTAAATCTCTGTCTTACCATTATATAATCTATCTAAAACCTGTCAGTATCTCCAGGCTTCTTCCATGTATACAACCTTCTTTTATGATTCTTGAATTAAGTGTTAGTTATGGTTAAGTTATGCTCTGTGCAAAACTCTATCAGGCGGTTTCCTCTTTCATTCCTTGCCCCCATGCCATATTCACCTACTACGTTTCCTTGTCTTCCTTTCCCTACTATCGAATTCCAGTCACCCATGACAATTAAATTTTCGTCTCCCTTCACTATTTGGATAATTTCTTTTATCTCGTCATACATTTCATCAATCTCTTCGTCATCTGCGGAGCAGGTCGGCGAATAAACTTCTGCTACAGTGGTAGGCGTAGGCTTCGTATCTATCTTGGCCACAATAATGTGTTCATTATGCTGTTTGTAGTAGTTTACCCGCATTCCTATTTTTTTGTTTATTATTAAACCTACTCCCGCATTACATCTATTTGATTTTGTATTTATAACCATGTATTCACCTGACCAGAAGTCTTGTTCCTCTTGCCACTGAACATCACAAATTCTCACTACATCTAACTTTAACCTATCCATTTCCCTTTTTAAATTTTCTAACCTACCTAGCCGATTAAGGGATCTGACAATCCATGCTCCGACCCGTAGAAAGCTAGTCTTCTTTCTCCTGATAACAACGTCCTCCTGAGTAGTCCCCGCCCGGAGATCCGAATGGGGGACTATTTTACCTCTGGAATATTTTACCCAAGAGGACGCCATCATCATTTTACCATACAGTAAAGCTGCATGCCCTCGGGAAAAATTGTAGCTGTAGTTTCCCCTTGCTTTGAGCTGTTCGCAGTACCAGCACAGCAAGGCCTTTTTGGTTAGTGTTACAAGGCCAGATCAGTCAATCATCCAGACTGTTGCCCCTGCAACTACTGAAAAGGCTGCTGCCCATCTTCAGGAACCACACGTTTGTCTGGCCTCTCAACAGATACCCCTCCCTTGTGTTTGCACCTATGGTACGGCTATCTGTATCGCTGAGGCATGCAAGCTTCCCCACCAACGGCAAGGTTCATGATTAATAGGGGGGTCAACCTGTGTGTGTGTGTATATATATATATATATATATATATATATATATATAGTCAACCTATATTACTTTATGGATATCAAAACATTTTAATAATAACTATAATGGCACCAAAACATGTAGAACAGTGTTATAGTTTTGAGGTAATCAGTGTGAGTACAGGTGCTGCAGTCATGGACTATGGAGCTGGTCCCGGTGGAGGTTCGAGTCCTCCCTTGGGCATGGGTGTGTGTGTTTGTCCTTAGGATAATTTAGGTTAATTAGTGTGTAAGCTTAGGGACTGATGACCTTAGCTGTTAAGTCCCATAAGATTTCACACACATTTGAACATATGAGTGAGAGTACTGTCAGCAGGAAATGTACAATCATTATCTGACAATGTATCCAACCTAAATATACAATTAAATAGTCTCGTATTGAGTCTGATTGGGCTGGCAAATTGCAGAGAAATTTATAGTATATAAATGGCCATGTTAGTCTGTATGTAGGTTGCAGCCCATGTTAGTCTATTTGTAGATCGCACACTTATTGCACATTAACACGTACACTTTTTACACAGTTGTTTCCGTATGCACAAGTTTGTTGTAACTAGATCCTTGTGTTCACAGCTTTATGCATTGGAATGCAGGCTTTCCAAACTTGTCAGCCAGCAGTTCTGTGCTTCCTCTCATTAGCCAAGCCATCTTATCAAAATTTAATCAGATCCTCATATATCTTGCCTAGACATGCAGACCCACGTTTTCCAGGAGTCAGGCTATCCAAACCCTCCATATCTTCCCAGATCTAGAGCTCCAACCTATTTCTACTCCACCCCCCCCCCCCCCCTGCACCAAGAGAATACATTCCTTGATGCAGATTCTTAAATTTTTAAACACCCATACCGCTATATCACTGAACATAAATGCACTCCAAATTTTTCTATGAATTCCTATTTCATTTTTTCACATAATTTTCGGAAATATCTTGAAACCCATCGTTTTCTATCATTTCCATAGATAACTAGATTTAATCATAAATGGTAAATAAACTCACAAAGGTCACAAAACTTTTACATGCATCCACTTAGCCATTAGTGTTCTTTCCCTTACTTCCCTCATTAATATCTTATAATAAGGAAGTTAATTATTTCCCATATGCCTTTACAACTTGCATATTTAGTAAGTTCCCTACATGACTATCCCAACAACAATCCTGCCCCCATGCACCAGTATCAACTCCAGGTGTCACAGATACATTAGATATTTTAATAAAATCTCAAGTATTTTTAAACAAACTATTTGCTGATTTCCTCCCTGCTTATATATTCTCCACACTTATTTATACAGAGGTAGAGACTGTATATACCACATCAGTTGTGCAAATTCATTGGAGAACAGATTCACTTAATGCAAATACATATAGTATAATGAAGTTTGTTGACCATCAAACAATGACACTGCAACATACACAGCTACAAATAATCCTGTGCTCATAGTCCTGTCGCAAAACTCTTCACTGTGTTCATAAGATCCTCAAACACAGTTATATATTCTGCCCAAGTGCTATGCTTTTTACTGCAATATGTCCTACATAGCCTACCCAGCTCCCTCATATGCCTCTCAGCCAGGTTTCCTGCAGGGTGATACACTGAAATCCTTACATGCTTTATCCCAGATCTTAGCATAAACTTCCTCCACACGCTAGATACAAATTGTGCTCCATTATCAGACAGAACATTCTCTGGTTTTATAACATTCACAAAGCAAACTTTCTCTACCTTGTTATTTATATTCTGGCTAATGGCTTTTTTCAGTGTACACAGCTTTACAAACATGGAGAATACAACAGCTAAAAGAACATACTTCACACCCCCTCGACCTGTTGGCAGCCTCCCAAACAAATCAATAGCCAGCACTTCACCATTTCTTTTAGGAACAATATTCTGCATCTCTCCTTGTACTGCAATAGTATTATACTTCACTTTTTGACATTTGTCACAAGAAGCGAACTGCCTCTTTACCCTCCTGGCCATGTTGTTAAAACTAACATAGTCCTGCAGTATTTCCAAACATTTCTGCCAAATTTCTTCGCCTAAATAAAATCCCCTTATAAATTCTATAATATTTAGCAACTTTTTCTTAGTCTTTACTTCCAAAGTTTGTTTTGATAAACTTCAAGGTTTGGTGCCCTTTCTGAAGTCTCCTCATGTCCTTTCAGATGGATCTGATTTCCTTCTCTCCAATCACTCCTTTCATATACATTATCTGTAGTCCATTCTCGTCTCCATTCCCTTCATGTTCTGCTCCAATGAAAGGTACCCTTCATAAGGCATCAGCCACATTGTTATCTGTGACTTTAACATATCTTACCTCATAATTAAATTGTTGCAGAAACATGGCCCATCCCATGAGTCTATTATTTAACAGCTTACATTCTTGCAAATAGCTCAGAGCCTTATGGTGTGTGTAAACAATCACTTTCCTACCTTCCACATATATCCTGAACTTCTGAAATCCCAAAACTATGGCTAAAAGTATCTCTAAGATACCATACATTAATTCATGTTTGGACAGCATTCTGCTTGCAAAAGTGATTGCTCTGTGCTCTGTCTTCCCATCTACTACCATCTCATGAAGTCGCACTGCCTCTATCCCGTAATCTGAGCTGTCTGCCCCAACACAGAAAGGCAAAGACAAATCTGGGTAGTACAAAATTTTGCTATTTTTAAGCTATTCTTTATGGCTTTAAATTCCCTGTCGCACTCAGATGTCCAGCACGAGGTTACACTATTCTTTAATAGCCTACATAAGTTAGGTGAATTCAGACTATAATCACTTATATACTTCCTACAGAATGAAGAAAGTCCTATAAATGATTTCAGTTGTTTCCTGTTTGTTGGCACCTTGCAGCCAACAATAGCCTTGATTTTATATTTATTGGGCAAAATGTCTTTTTGTAAAACTTAGTATGGATTCAAAAATTGGGGATATGGAACTGAGGTTAAGTGAAAAAATAAAGTCAGTGAGCTAGATCTAAAATTCACTCAAATTACAGATAAGTAGAAAACACGGTTAAAATTGTTGAAGGAACTATTAAGAGAGTTGATGAGATTCAAAAATGCAGAAATATCAGCAATAAAGAGAGGATTACCAGAACATTTGTGATGGGATCTGATTCAGAGTGCAACAGATTCAGTGAAGAATTTCTTAATTTTGTGGCTTATATGGACAGGGTATTACAGACCTAAATAAATGCAAGACGAAAGCAGGAGTTAAATGGAAAGCGATTTTGAAGCCATTTTGACTATTTTTCAACTGCGACTGTCTCAAGAAATATGTAAAGGTTTTTCTAAATTACTGCTACCAGTCACAAACTTTGTCAATTTCTGAATTACTTATCTATTTAACGACATGTTTCGAGAGTTAAACCTTATCTTCAAGCTAAACAGCATTACAAAAACAACTTTACAATAAGGTCATACTGTAAGCGATGTCACTTTGGAAACTGGACTGATGTTTGCACGAAAATATTGTGTGTCCGATCCCACGCGTCGGCTTTGACCCGTAACGTAAGGCTAGGCGCAAATTGAGACGCGCTTAGCACGTGTGACGTGACACGACACTACAGCGCGATACGCACGTGCCGCACGAGTCGCACGGTTGCAGCGCATATTGCGACGCGTACACCATACGTCGCACGCGCCGACTGGCGACACACTGCACTGACAGAACCGAAGCGCGCGCAACCTGTTATCTTCGTCAAACGATTTTACAGAAACTATTCACCGAAAATATTAGATTTTTGCCTTACTTATAGCGTTATATGTCAGCTTCGTGGAGAAGTGCCCATCACCTCGCTAATGACTATTCTTATTGTGATGTACACATTTCAGTAAGACACTACACAAAATTCAAAAAGTTTGCAACGAAAATTAGGAGTCGCTATGATTTTGCATTTGGTGCGCATTACACTATATGTTACTGTGTATGAAATTTAGCTAACATGTTCAATTTTTGTTTAGACTTTGGAGGAGGTCTCTATCTGCCTCCGATCTCGAGAAAATGTATCCTATGTATCGCGCTCACTTCTGATCTCACGCCCGCGAGAATGAAATACTCGCAACATCTCTCACATCTCCTAAACCGCTCGAGACATCGAAACGAAAGTTTGGCGAATGATAGCACACAAATAGGAGGGTGTTTTGCCAATTCTTAAACACACAGAACTTTCTTATCTATGGCGATATATCAGTACTTATACTTCCCTTTTTATTTATTTCACTCCAGTGATTGTAATTTTTTAAGAGTTATTGACAGCTAGTGAAACAAGAGATTCCTAGTATGACAATAAACATGGATTTTTCTTCTTTTATGTTACTGCAAACCGACACTATGAGGTTTTTAGTAAACTATTGAGCTCTGTGATTGCCAATTACTTGTTTAATGAGGCAGTCCGTTTCGAAATTCTGTCTCAATAGCTGCTGTGAGATGAGTTTGGCAAATTACACTGTGACAAGGAAGTACAATTAAATCAGTCACCAAGAGAAATGTGACCGTTACTCACAAACGGTGAAGCTTCTTCTAATGAGAAAAGGTTAACAGCTCTCCCAAAAATAGATTGCCAATTCTGTTGGAATTTTGGTGGAATCCACGTAACCCATCGTATTTTTAACACTGAGCGACTGGAATGGAAACTTACCAAAGGATTTTATTCCTTCTCCTGATCGGAGCAGTATTAAAATAATGACGAGCGTTCCTTCAGGCGGAGTGATAGGCACATGCCAGATACTGGTTACTCACCTACGGCTTGCCAAACTGAAAATGTGTGATCGAGAATAAAATACACTCCTGGAAATGGAAAAAAGAACACATTGACACCGGTGTGTCAGACCCACCATACTTGCTCCGGACACTGCGAGAGGGCTGTACAAGCAATGATCACACGCACGGCACAGCGGACACACCAGGAACCGCGGTGTTGGCCGTCGAATGGCGCTAGCTGCGCAGCATTTGTGCACCGCCGCCGTCAGTGTCAGCCAGTTTGCCGTGGCATACGGAGCTCCATCGCAGTCTTTAACACTGGTAGCATGCCGCGACAGCGTGGACGTGAACCGTATGTGCAGTTGACGGACTTTGAGCGAGGGCGTATAGTGGGCATGCGGGAGGCCGGGTGGACGTACCGCCGAATTGCTCAACACGTGGGGCGTGAGGTCTCCACAGTACATCGATGTTGTCGCCAGTGGTCGGCGGAAGGTGCACGTGCCCGTCGACCTGGGACCGGACCGCAGCGACGCACGGATGCACGCCAAGACCGTAGGATCCTACGCAGTGCCGTAGGGGACCGCACCGCCACTTCCCAGCAAATTAGGGACACTGTTGCTCCTGGGGTATCGGCGAGGACCATTCGCAACCGTCTCCATGAAGCTGGGCTACGGTCCCGCACACCGTTAGGCCGTCTTCCGCTCACGCCCCAACATCGTGCAGCCCGCCTCCAGTGGTGTCGCGACAGGCGTGAATGGAGGGACGAATGGAGACGTGTCGTCTTCAGCGATGATAGTCGCTTCTGCCTTGGTGCCAATGATGGTCGTATGCGTGTTTGGCGCCGAGCAGGTGAGCGCCACAATCAGGACTGCATACGACCGAGGCACACAGGGCCAACACCCGGCATCATGGTGTGGGGAGCGATCTCCTACACTGGCCGTACACCACTGGTGATCGTCGAGGGGACACTGAATAGTGCACGGTACATCCAAACCGTCATCGAACCCATCGTTCTACCATTCCTAGACCGGCAAGTGAACTTGCTGTTCCAACAGGACAATGCACGTCCGCATGTATCCCGTGCCACCCAACGTGCTCTAGAAGGTGTAAGTCAACTACCCTGGCCAGCAAGATCTCCGGATCTGTCCCCCATTGAGCATGTTTGGGACTGGATGAAGCGTCGTCTCACGCGGTCTGCACGTCCAGCACGAACGCTGGTCCAACTGAGGCGCCAGGTGGAAATGGCATGGCAAGCCGTTCCACAGGACTACATCCAGCATCTCTACGATCGTCTCCATGGGAGAATAGCAGCCTGTATTGCTGCGAAAGGTGGATATACACTGTACTAGTGCCGACATTGTGCATGCTCTGTTGCCTGTGTCTATGTGCCTGTGGTTCTGTCAGTGTGATCATGTGATGTATCTGACCCCAGGAATGTGTCAATAAAGTTTCCCCTTCCTGTGACAATGAATTCACGGTGTTCTTATTTCAATTTCCAGGAGTGTAGTTGTTATTGAGAAAGATAAACAATTGGTCTGTCGCACAACATAATGGTCAGTGTATTGTCAGCAGCGGAAGCTAATGCGAGCGATAGGAATGCACAAACTAGCCATGTGTGCCTTATGAGTTGGAGTTCGAGAAACATTGTCATGAAAGTAGATCTGCATTTGTGAAGAGTACATATCAACAAATTAAATATATCTAATCATAACACTCTTTTAGGATATTCCTACTTTCGTAACAATACCGACCATCTCTTCATTTGTGTAGCCTGTTGTATAATTAGTTTATTAATGCTGATAATGTCCATGCAACAATTGAAATGCTTTTTCTCATCACGGCGAACAAATTAAAACATTGTAATTTGTGACTGCTTTTCGACTGATTCTAGCTTGCAGTGGAAATGTGATGTTCCCATGCATGTAGTACAGTGTGTCGTATTACATTATTACATCCATATCAGAGTAATCACTTCTGTACTTCAGATCTTGGACGCTTTTTACCAGGAGCACAAAGGGATAACACCTGTGGAAATTATCCCTTTCTAAATTTTTGTCCGCAGCTCGTGGTCGTGCGGTAGCGTCCTCGCTTCCCGCGCCCGGTTTCGATTCCCGGCGGGGTCAGGGATTTTCTCTGCCTCGTGATGACTGGGTGTTGTGTGATGTCCTTAGGTTAGTTAGGTAGGTTTAAGTAGTTCTAAGTTCTAGGGGGCTGATGACCATAGATGTTAAGTCCCATAGTGCTCAGAGCCATTTGAACCTTTAAATTTTTGTAACAGATCGTACAGATACCCAAGCATACTAGGCAGCGAGAAGATAACCTTGTTTTACTTTCATACCCTGACTCTTAATCACATGATTTTATAATATTCCTTGCTTCCTTATTCACTACCCTCTGTCCCTCCTTGTGATCTGAAAACATCGCGGAGGCATATGATACAATTCCAGCGGCCAATAGCTCACCAGTTACTGAAGTATGCATTTTTCTTGACAGAAGAAAAACAAAACAAAACAATACAGATATAAATAACAGAAAAGTATAATGTACTAACGAAGAAAGCTGGAGCGTTTAAATGACGAAAAACGAAACACTACCCAAAGGCAATAAAATTTAGTACTCACAGCGGAACGGCGCGTATCAGCAGTGGTAGTATTGCCAATACGATAAATTTTGCCTTACTGTGTACTGAATTTTATTGCCTTTGGGTACTGTTTCGTTTTTCGCCATTTAAACGCTCCAGCTTTCTTCGTTAGCACGTTATACTTTTCTGGTATTTATATCTGCGTAGTTTTGTTTTGTTTTTCTTCTGTCAAGAAAAATGTATACTTCAGTAACTGATGAGCCATTGGCCGCTGGAATTTGCACCATATGCCTCCGTGATGTTTTCAGATCGCAAGAAGGGACAGAGGGTGGTGAATAAGGAAGCAAGGAATGCTATAAAATCATGTGATTAAGAATCAAGGCAGGAAAGTAAAGCAAGGTTATATTCTCGCTGCCTAGTAAACTAGCGTATCTGTACGATCTGTTACAAAAATTTAGAAAGGGATAATCTCCACAGGTGTGATCCCTTTGTTCTTGTGGTAAAAAGCGTCCAAGATCTGAAGTAAAGAAGTTGCACTGTGATTACTCTGATATGTATGTAATAATGTAATACGACACACTGTACTACATGCATTTGAACAACATATTTCCACTGCAAGCTAGAAACAGTCGAAAAGCAGTCACAAATGACAATGTTTTAATTGGTTCGCCGTGATGAGAAAAAGCATTTCAATTGTTGCATGGACATTATCAGCATTAATAAACTAATTATACAACAACAGGCTACACAAATGAAGAAAATGGTTCGTAATATTACGAAAGTAGGAATATCCTAAAAGAGTGTTATGATTAGATATATTTAATTTGTTGAAATGTGCTGCTGACAAAGGCAGATCTACTTACATGACAATGTTTTTCGAACTCCACCTCATAAGGCACACTTGCCTAACTTGTGCATTCCTGTCGCGCGCATTATCCTTAGCTGCTGACAATACACTGACCATTGTGTTGTGCGACAGATCAATTGTTTATTTTTCTCAGTAACAACTATTTTATTCGCGATCACGCATTGTCAGTTTGCCAAGCCCTAGATGAGTAAACAGTATCTGGCATGTGTGTATCATTCCGCCTGAAGGAACGCTCGTCGTTATTTTAATACTGCTCAGGTCAAGAGAAGGAATAAAATCCTTTGGTGAGTTTCCATTCCCGTCGCTCAGTGTTAAAAATACGATGGGTTACGGGGATTCCACCAAAATTCCAACAGAATTGCCAATCTGTTTTTGTGTGAGTTGTTAACCTTTTCTCTATCTAAGAAGCATCACCATTTATGAGTAAAGGCCACATTTCTCTTGGTGACCGGTTTAATTGTACTTTCTTTGTCACAATGTAATTTGCCAAACTCATCCCACAGCAGCTATTGAGACAGAATTCCGAAACGTAGAGCCTCATTAAACAAGTAATTGACAATTACAGAGCTCAATAGCTTACTAAAAACCTCATAGTATCGGTTTGCAGTAACATAAAAGAAGAAATTTCATGTTTATTTTCATACTAGGAAGCTCTTGTTTCGCTAGCTGTCGATAATTCTTAAAAAATTACAGTCACTGGAGTGAAATAAATAAAAAAAGAAGTATAAGAAATGATATATCGCCATAGATAAGAAAGTTCCGTGTGTTTAATAATTGGCAAAAGTCTCTCCTCCTTGTGTGCCACCATTCGCCAAACTTTCGTTTCGATGTCTCGAGCGGTTTAGGAGATACGAGAGATGTTGCGAGTATTTCATTCTCGCGGGCGTGAGATCGGAAGTGAGTGCGCTACATGGGATCCATTTTCTCGACATCGGAAGCAGATAGAGATCTCCTCCCAAGTCTAAACAAAAATTCAGCATGTTAGCTAAATTTCATACGCAGCAACATATGGTGTAATACGCACCAAACGCAAAATCATAGCGACCCCTAGATTTCGTTCCATACTTTTTGAATTTTGCGTAGTGTCTTACTAAAATGTGTACATCACAATAAGAATGGTCATTAGCGAGGTGATGGGCACGAAGCTGACATATAACGCCATAAGTAAGGCAAAAATCATATATTTTCAGAGAATAGTTTCTGTAAAATCGTTTGAGAAAGATAAGAGGTTGCGCGCACTTCGGTTCAGTCAGCGCAGAGTGTCGCCAGTCGGCGCGTGCGAAGTATGGTGTACGCGTCGCAATATGCGCTGGACCCGCGTGACCCGTGCGGCACGTGCGTGTCGCGCTGTAGTGTCGTGGCACGTCACACGTGCTATACGCTTCTCAATTTGCGCCTAGCCTAAGGGTGTTGTGGTGTGTGACGTCATGACGGCGCGGAGTTTTGTTTGTGTGTGTGGCATGTTTGTAGATGTCGTCTGTTGTGGTTTGTTGTGCCCTCTGGTGGTATGTTCAGGGTTTTCGTTTGTGTGGTGTAATGTGCTCAGTTTGCTGTTGCTCATTATCGAGTATTGTTCGAGTGTGTTTGTAGTGGAATTCGTTTCAGTGAGTTAGCGATTTTGTGGTTTTGTGTGAATGTTAATTTAGTGTTGTTCGCTGTACGTCGTGTGGTATTTTTATTAAATTTAATTGGTTGTTGTTTTTTCTTCCGGAATGGATATGACACAAAATTAACAGTGCGTGCCTGAGGGCTATGATGGGGAACACCCCCTAAGAGCTCATAAAGCTTTTGCGGCTTTTCGGCTTAATTGCCGAGGTTGTCAAATGCTGTATTTGCGGCGAAGATATGAAGATGGCGAAAGTTCCGGCGTCTCGGACCAGGGACAGTTATATGTGGCGCTGTTAGAAAGACGACATAAGGCCGAATTAGTGGGGTTAATTGAGGAGTACATAGAACCGGGGTCCACAGTAGTTTCAGATGCATTTTCTTCGTATAGGGGGTTGGGTGAGGGGGGATTCCAACATTTAGTAGTTAACCATAGCTTAGAGTTCAAAAATAATGAGACGGGGGATTGCACCAATACAATAGAGGGGATGTGGGGGACTGTTAAGTCAGTTCTTGGGAGGGGGAAGAGGCGCTCTTCCAACCTTCAGTCTCATTTAGATGAGTACTGTTGGCGGAAGAGTGTCCCTGAGGGCTACTGTGTTTTTCGGGTTTTCTTCAGGGCTGTCAGTAAAATGTATAGGCCGAAAGTGGTTGGTTAGGGTGGTCTGGGTAGGTGGGTGGGTGGCTGCAGCTTAGGGTGGGGTGGGTGGTTTATTTAGTGTTTGTGAGGGGAGGGGGAATGTGTTGGTTTGTGTTTTAGTTGTGGAGGATCTATTTTGTTGAAGTTTTTGTCGAGTTGTAGTTGTGATTGAGATTTTTTTATGCTGCATTTGGTTTTTGTTTGTGGGTTTTTTATTTTGTGGTGAGGGGCGAGGTTGGGTTGGTTGGTGGGAGGTGGGGGGGTGAGGCGTGGGTGGGTCGGGTCTTTCTTTTGGTCGAGTATTTTTTCATTGGTTTTATTGTTTGTTTTCAGTGTATGTGTGATGTGTGTTGGGGTCTAGGGAAGTGTTTCATTGAAATGTGTTGCTGTGAAGGTTGGTATTGGTATTGGGAGATGTTTATGACTTACATAGGTCAAAGGAAGTGTTAGATCCCAACTTATGGGATCGGGAGCTGCTGTTGAGCTACGTAGGTCAAGGGAAGTGTTTGATCCAAATGTGTGGTGGTGTATGTTGGTATTTGTATTGTGAGATGGGATCGGGAGCTGCTGTAGAGCTATATAGGTCAAGGGAAGTGTCCAATCTTTTGTAAGGGGGGTTGTTATGAATGGTATATATAAACTGAGATGCCAGAATTGCCCTTCCTTCTATATTGGACAGACTGGGAGAAACTTTGAGATTCGATTCAAAGAACATTTAGATGCCATACATCTGAACAATCCTTCAAAATCTGCATTTGCAATGCACACAACTCTCAGTAAACATAGAGTAAAAAACACTGAATACCACATTCAAATATTGCATCATGTTGAGAAAGGTAGCCTCATGAATCTGCTTGAAGAGATAGAAATATATACACGTAAAAGCAAAACAACACATCATATTCTCAATGAACAGACAGAGATAGCCAATGCAACCTTTCTACAAAACTATCCAGTCTAAAACATAAATAAACACTACTCCTTTTAACAACAACATGCAACCAATAATCCAAATGAAGTGTAGCTGCCTGCTTAATCACACACTACTGCAACTGTAAAATTGATTTAAAAATAAAAGGGGTATGCCATACTACATTTATATTATTACTACTGGCACTTATGAAGAAATTGACACATTAGCCACCAAGCTGAGTAGCATGCACAGTAACATCAAATTCACTGTTGAACATGAATCCAATAACAGCATCAATTTCTTAGATTTAAAAATTTCCAGCAAAAACCAGAAACATCAGTTTGAAATTTACAGAAAGCAAACAGCCACAGTTGTGTGCATAAACAGCTCACCTTGCCATCGAAACCAACATAAGATGGCATACTTCAGGTCCATGCTTAATCGCCTGCATAAAATTCCACTGGAACCAGTTTAACAACATAAAGCAACCAATACCATGAAAGCCATAGCTATAAACATTGGATATAACCAATACATGAGTCATAAATTATCACAAAAATCCATAAAACAGCAAACAACAAAGCTCCACAAAATACAACTATGAAGTCAACACAAAAATCTGCAGAAAATATGTCTCAGTTACTTTTCTAGGGAGCACATCCCATAAATTAAGTAATCTCTTCAAAAACACATACATAAATATAAGCTTCCACACAAATCATGAACTTCAGCAGCTAACCATTCATAACAACCCCCCTTACAAAAGATCAGGTATATATAAACTGAGATGCCAGAATTGCCCTTCCTTCTATATTGGACAGACTGGGAGAAACTTTGAGATTCGATTCAAAGAACATTTAGATGCCATACGTCTGAACAATCCTTCAAAATCTGCATTTGCAATGCACACAACTCTCAGTAAACATAGAGTAAAAAACACTGAATACCACATTCAAATATTGCATCACGTTGAGAAAGGTTGTCTCATGAATCTGCTTGAAGAGATAGAAATATATACACGTAAAAGCAAAACAACACATCATATTGTCAATGAACAGACAGAGATAGCCAATGCAACCTTTCTACAAAACTATCCAGTCTAAAACATGAATAAACACTACTCCTTTTAACAACAACATGCAACCAATAATCCAAATGAAGTGTAGCTGCCTGCCCAATCACACATTACTGCAACTGTAAAATTGATTTAAAAATAAAAGTGGTGTGCCATACTACATTTATATTATTACTACTGTCACATTATTCATGTATCTCATGTAAATGTTATCACCTGTTTATTGCACTGTATTTACACAATACCAATAAATAAAACTCATACAACTGGCCATCACATTTTCCCAATTTATTTGTAATTAATGCTCACAGAATATGGTATTCTTTTTAATATAAATACTTGTAATGTACTTGTAATGCTACCTTGATTCTAGAAAAAAAAACTACTGCTACTGTACTTGATTCAAAATTTCAGTGCACCATATATAGATGTTAATACAATGGTTACTGTCATATTATTCATCTTATCTCACCTCTATGTTGCTTCTTGTATAATACCATATAAGTAGCATTCACACAAGCTGCTTACTACATCTGTCAACTTCATTTGTAATATTATACGCTCATAATGTAAGGTTTATATTTGTGTTTTAATTTTCATTAAGTTATTCTTTAAAAACAGTCATTCTGTGAAATCAAAGCGGCCAACAACACACCGAAAATACTTCGCCACAGTGGACTAACAAAAATCGAAAACGGACGATAATGTTAAGTGTATCTTGAAAATCATGTGAACAGCCGTCTGATGATGAACTTGACAGTCTGAAACCGGTAACGGCGCTATTTACCTAAATAAATAGCAGTATTAATAGTGGCATGTTGCTGTTGTCTTGTTTGTAAGAATTAACCTACATTTATTTTGTACCGGTCACTCACTTAGTTCTTTTGGCGTGGCAGTCTCGTTGTGACGTGTGCGGTGTATCCATATCCGTGGATCTCGTGGTCACTGTTCACAAATTGTCACTAACGTAGCAGTAACTTCGAAACATGATCACAGGCAGTTCTGTATTGCAGTGATCATGATGGCGGTCGAAATTCAGCTGGTTTCGTTTCGACTATCGATTAGTCGATTTTTGTGTTTTCCGATAGCGTGTTTTTCTCCTGTATGATTTTAGATTTCCTAAAAATGAAAGTCGGAAAGCTCTGTGGGAGAATGCCGTGAGGAGGAAGAATTGGCGTGCGTCTAAATGGACCACTATATGTTCTCAGCATTTCCGAGAAGAGGACATAGACCGAACTTCCCTTTCAACAGTAAGGCTCCGAGAAAATGCTGTACCATCAGTTTTCCCTACACACCCAAAACATTTGCAAAAGGTATGTTAATTCAAAGAATTAAAGTCTTAGTTTTCAAGTTCACGTTTCAGTATAATACGTACGTATCGTCGATAATCGAAGTGTTGAGTAACTCACTTTGTCTTCGTCATGTACCAAATTAAAAGCTAACACTACATTAACTGGCGTAAAGTATAGGCCTAAACAGGACACTGTGTAGATTTGCCATTCTATGTACCGTATTTCAGTAAATATTGGTGGTAATGAACAGTGTTTCCCAGTAGTGTAACGTAACTGAAATGTCCCAGAACGTATTACAAACAAGATGTATTTATGGGGCTTTGGAGGGAGGGTATACCTAACTTAGTTTTCAGTTTCTATTATTTAGCTCTAACTCCGAAAGTAATGAAATACACATGTGAAGTAAATATTATCAGTTATGTGAATATTTAAAGCAGTCGTTTGTGAACATCTCACTTTGTCTGGTCTACTGTGTTGTACAACATTTTTATTGCACTGTCTTCGCTAGTCAATGGCAGTTATGTTTTAGGAGTAATTGATACAGCTCTAGTTTTACTTGTATATGTTTATTTTGGGAGGATTCCTTCAGGTCATTTGAATACATTAATTTCACTTTCCACCTGATTAGGTCCTTACACATAGATTTTGCCTAGGAATGATTCCATGCTGTATATAGAATTTAAGAGGTGAGGTGCTGCAACACTGAAGTGTTTCTGCAGCTACACAGTATGTTATAAAGAGATAATCTGTTTCTCCACATTGTCATGTGGAAACAAATTTATGAAACTCCTTTTTGATGAGCATCAGCCTCTGCACACAAGAGAATATTTGAGAAGAAAATTCAGATTCGCTGTTTAGATTATGAGACTACTCAAGCTAACAAGTTTGTCTGATATAATTATTTAGTGAAGTCACAGAAACTAACACTTGGGCTGTGTTAAATATAACTCTGTATTTGGGTTAAGCACAGCAAATGAACATTTCTTTTGTTTGATGCACTATTCATTGACATTCTCCATTGAAAGATATCATTGATTAAAAAGCTTTGGCAGTACCTTCTTGTTAACATTATCCACTACTGTGGAACATTTAATATGCACCAACCACTAATGCAAAATTAAATATAACACACAATTTTATATCATTAACTGTTGGACCAGTTGTATTGAGAACTTGTTAACTGACAGCACCCATAGCGATACAGTGTGATAGTTAAATAAGACACCCCAGCAGAAATATTTTACGTGTTCAAAGTTTATATTTTTTCAATAAGTGTGTATTAATTGTAGCTTCGCACATGGGAGGCATTTCAAGTTGTCTGCTGAACACAACAACGGTTTTTGTTAGAGTAATGAGTATTTTATGAACAAGATAAATAGCTGCTGGAAAAATATAATTTATATTTCTGGAAAGGACTAAGAACAGGGGCAATTAGTAGGCTGTAACATGCTGTTCATGACAAAGACTGTAACACCTTCAACCATCTGTTAAAAACAGTTCTTAATGTTTTCCATCCGTTTATTTCATTTAGGGAGACAAGAAGAGAAAGCCACCATTGCGGGGAAATACGGAAGCGTCCGATCCCACCCGTCTGCTTTGACCCATGACGTCACAAATATGGCTGAAACAAAAACAAACACACACACTATCCACAAGAAGCCTAATGACACTAACGGGACAAGCGCAGGAAATGGGGTGTTTTGGGTGGGGGGCAAACTAAATATAAACAAAGTTAGACGCCTTGCGTAGCTACAACGTGTAAGTGAAGACAGCCATGCATGAATACCCACCCACCTCCCCAGGGGTCGTAACCCCTGCAACCCATAGAAGATAAAGATGCTTCAGTAGCTGATTAGTGTTTTATTGTCTTCAAAAAAAAAAAATCTCACGGGATAGAACGAACAGATCAGAAAGATAAATATAATAAACTAAAACAGAAATTGGAGGAAACAGATAGTTAAAATCACGAGATAGAACGAACAGATCAGAAAAGTAAATAAAATAAGATAAAACAGAACTGGAGACAGCCACACTCAAACCAAACTCCGCGCCATCATGAGGTCACACATAACAACACCCTTACGTCACGGGTCAAAGCCGACGCGTGGGATCGGACACTTCTGTCGACCCCATTGCGGAAGGAGAGCTCTTCCTTTCCATCTTCAGTTTTGGCTACCGTCAGCAGAGTGCAGGATGAAGAAGTTCCTGCTCTTGTTCCTGAGTACACTGCAGGACCACCAGAACATAGTCAGACATCCTCTGAAAGTGAGGAACTGAAGACGAAGTGTGAACACCTCATAAGAAAAACTGATCAGTACAAAAAACAAATTAAAACTCTTCAGCAGCCTAAGCGATGACTAAAGAAGAAAGTGGCTACCACTTTGGAACGGTGGCATTTACTAAGCACGGAAAATAGTGCAGCGACAACTGACAACGACCACGATTACTTTGCTACTGGAATTTATCTCTCTGAAGTGGCAGTCCATATTGTAGTATATACAGCTGGATTTGTGGTGCATCACTTAGAGAAAACCTTAAAATGTGAACCATGTTTATCCGTGTTGAGAGGGGATGGTAGCCATGTTGCTTATTCTCTCATTCATAGCAAGAGAAGGGGATGGTTGGTTTTACCATCGAATGATGATGTTGACATCTGTGTGTGTGTGCAGAAAAAGTGTTCAGGTGCTATACTACAGGTAATTCTAAAGTTCCTTTGAAAAATCAGTTTTCCAAATGTGTGTCTGAGGTGCTTAGTGAAATCATATTCAAGCCAGTGTTGTAAGGAATTAGCAGACCACATAAAAATCAGCATCCCTTGGACAATCATATGATACTGCTGATTAAAGCAATTGCCACACGATACCTCCTGACACGGCAAAAACATGCAGCCAAGAGAATAAGTGATGCATTGCATGAAAATAAAATCAGGACAACCTATACAAAACTGGTACTCTTTAAAGGTCAGTAACTGATATTTGCACACAGAGGTCTAGTGTGTGAGGCATCTTGTATAAAGCACTCATTATATTGAGGCAAACTGGGAATGTAACCTTATTGTAATTAATAAATGATGCACATTCTTCCTTTTCCGTTATGTCTATGTTGTTATAACCAGCTACAAAATGTTTGTGATGGGTGTATCTTAAAACTATTAGTACTAGTATATTCAGGGTATCTATGAAAATTTGTTCCTGGTGTGTGATGGAGTCAGACAATTATAATTTTATGTGTGTGTGTAATACCTTCCAAATATATCTTCCTCAAACCAAAATTTGGAACTACATTATATGTAGAGTGTTTCCAAGTGATTGATACTCCACCATACCAGTATGCAGTACTAGTTCTGCAATAGCTTGTGATCTGTGTGCTTCCAAATTGGACATACATTTCTTTTTGAAATATTTAGCCATTGTTTGGAAGAGTATGCTGTAGTATGTTCTAGCCAGTGTTGTTAATTAAGTGTCCACAAGTGACAACATGTTAATGAGAAATAGGATTGCCTCATTTTTGGCACATTGAAATACATTCCCATCATTGTGTGGTATGTTATGGTTTTTGCTTGTGTGTCATTACAAATTATATTTTTTTGTGATCTAGTCCAACAGTGGTTTACCCTCAAAAAATGAGAGATAGTAGTGTTCGCAGGTGAGCGTTATTGGTTTTTCACTATTTCATTGGGCACTAAATTTTCTAGCAGTCTAGCATTGAAATCTAACCCATGTGTTGTACAGAAACTACAGCCCACAACATTTATATCTGTAGTAAGACATATTTTATAAATGATTGCATATTTTCTTCTTATGTTTGTTTGCTTGACTGCTTTCCCGGTTTATGCAAGACCACTGTGATAAATCATATGTGGAATGGTAAATAGTATTACATTTGTATCAGTCAGGAGACTGAGACATTTCTTTCATTCTCAACAAGCAATGATGTGGACTTTGTTACAATTTCATATAATATTTTTTTTACATAGAACTCTGTTATTTTTAAATTCCACAATCTTGTGAAAAAGGCAGTTAACTGAAAAGTCACATTGTAATAATTTTTTTGTATACCTGTAACAAGCAGTTCAACAAAGTGGATAACAACAGATCAAGAAAAGTTTTTTTGCTGGAATAAAATTCTGAATATAGTACCTAATATTTATGCTTTATTTCATTCCCAGTTCCCATACTTTTTATGAATGAATAAGGAATATATAGCCTATATTTTTATTAGGACAATGATTTCAAAAGCAAATCCTAGTTTCAATGTTAGTAAAACTTTGTCATTGGCAAGCAATGAAGCTTCTGCTTATTGATTGAGACATTCCACACTTCTCAAACTATGATGTAAAGTTTTGCTCCATGATCTGTCTCAATCCCTTCATCATTTCATTTTGTACCACTGTAAATACCTGTCAGCTTGACAAGAAAGGCTTGCATTTAAAAGAATGAAAATTATAAAATAGGGAATGACATAAACAAAGCTCAAAGTAGAATGGTTTATGCCTAAGCTACCTAAAAACACTGGGACATTGTTGCCCTGTTAAGAAATCTCTTCCATACCAAAATAAGAAATTGGAACCTAAGGTAAGTAAGCAATAAGTAGAACTCCTTACTAATATTAAAATGAGTCCCATAGCAGATGAAAATTGGAACACTGTTATACTGCCTTGGCTAACAGACATATCATTTAAGTGCTGCTGCTGCAGTTGATTTGTTAGTTACTAAAAAAAGTGCTGTAGTCTCATATTAGAGCTGCTGCATATCACTTAAGAGAAGAAATGTGGGTATGTATTGAAGTGTGTATGAACTGTATGGCAAAATGTTTTGTTTTCTTCCTCAGGGTCAATGTTATCCAAACTGAAAGTACCTGTTTTGTGTATAACAAACACCTAATCTATATTTCTTGGGATTCTCCGCAGTTATATTCCACTTGACAACAGAATGAAGTTGTACACAATGTGACAGGTTGTTGGCTAAACATTAACTCACATTGAGTTATTTTATCAGACTTATTTATCGTCTGCTTCATTGTTTAAATAATTAACAACAAAGACATCACTTGGTTACCTCTTCAGATATAGGTGGTGGTCAGAACCGCAATCAGTCTGTTACACATTAGTAAATAGCTGCTACAATACATCAATACATCATTCTGAACTCAGACAACTGAAAAGTTTTGGTTTGTATGTCACGAAAATCGGAAAAGACGACGTCACTTTTCGTAAATCTGGCATTGCTTCGTCCAATCAGATGATCGTAAGAATAAGTAAAGAAAGAACCCTAGTTTGTGATACACGTTGATTACTGAATTAACAAAATTGTATCGTTTACATTGAAGACTAGCCATTCGTAATATTACATTAAAAACTATTTTTAATCAGAAGAAACGCGGAATTTCGCCTTTACGAGATTTTATTTTAAACAAAAACTTTGAAACAACCAATCTGATGACATTACATGCGTATATGGTGCAATTAGCGACTTTAATACACGCAGCGCTATAGCACACTGGCGATGTTTTGGTCAGAGTGTCATGGCAGCGAGCCACGCCCCCACGGCTTCAAAACGTAGTACGGCTGGGATACGTAGCGCCATCTCCCCTTATTCTTACCTCCATGCTTGAAACACAGGACGGTTGAAACAAAGCTAGTATCTCAGGAACTGTTATTCAGCGAGTGTGGGACCTAATGGAACAAAAGAGCAGACGACAATGCCGAACACGAATCTCAGTGTTGCGCTGCTCCCCGTGCATTGTCGTCGCGTACAGGAGGGCGTATTGTTTTTCTACACAGAAAAGTAAGTATTTTTCTTCTGGCTTTTATGCCAATATTGTGTATTTTTTTTAAGTCAAAGTACTGAGGGTGTGTTTGTGCCTTTAATGAAGCTTGTAGAATTCGGAATAATGACTAGTTTTAATGTGTTATTATTACTACCGTTCCTATAAACTCTCTTGTTTCGAAGGTGGAGTTGGAGACTGTTGAAACGATTTTTGTGGGTACGCTTGAAACAGTAAATATATTATTTCGTTTTGTTTTGTAGATGCCGGGGGTTAGGGTGAGAAAGACTTCCAGAGGGCAGGTTGATTTGTCGAAGTATAAGGATGCATATGAAGAGGTGAAAGCTAGAAACTCACTGCATAAAGCAGCGGACAAGCATGGAATAAACCACCGTTCTCTACTCCGGTACATACGAAAGTGAGACGCGACAGGCCAGGACGATGAGGGTATGGGATACAGAGCCCCCAACAAAGTTTTTAAAGAGAACAAGAACAAGAACTATCAAAATATTTGATGCAATGTGCTGATATATATTTTGGTCTGTCTAAAAAAGAGGTGAGAAATTTGGCTTACGAACTTACAATTAAGTATAATTTATCACGACCTCCAACTTGGGACAACAACGGAATGGTTGGTGAGGAATGGTTTCGGATGTTTATGAGAAGAAACCCTGAACTGTCCGTACGCGTTGCGCAAGATACAAGCCTATCAAGGGCGACTAGCTTTAATAAAACTAACGTCGATGCTTTCTATGACTATTTGGCCATTGTCATGGACCGTCATAACTTTGAACCCCAAGACATATACAGGGTGAAAAGTATTTAAACCGACAAACTCTGGGAGGTTGTAGGTGACATCAAAACAAATATTTTTCCCTAATGTCATTTTTTCCTATGAGGAGTATTTAAACTGGTAGAGGAAGATTTCTCTGGCGGCAAATTAATTAAACCAACAAACACTTTTCCATTTTTGTATGACCATGAGACAACACATTAACACAACCCAATTTCAGTTACAGTAGATTTTCAAAAATGCCTCCATTGACATGTAAATAAAGGATCATGTTCTGTCTGACACGGGCAAAAACCCCGAGTATCCTAAATTGTTCCTACTGCTGCTACTATCCGGGCAACCAGATCCTCTTCTGATGCAACAGGAGTTGCGTAAACAAGGTTGCGCATCTCTCCCCACACAAAGAAGTCCAGAGGGGACATATCTGGGGATCGTGCAGGCCATGGTACAGGACCACCTCTGCCAGTCCACATTTCTGAGAACCGTAGGTCCAGGAATCGACGCACACGACGACTGAAATGTGCCGGCACCCCTGTCATGTGGGAACCACATGCGTTGTCTTGTACGGAGTAGGACGTCTTCCAGCAATTCTGGCAATGCTCTGTCGAAAAATTTGTAACAGTACCTGTTATTTAATGGCCCATATGATGTGTTGTAGCAGATACGGCCCAATTAAACAGTCCCCAACAACACTGACCCACACATTAACGAAGCACCGCACTTGATGAGCCCTGGTAACTGCGGCATGTAAGTTATCATCATTCCAAACATGCGAATTGTGCACGTTGAAGACTCCATCACGCCCGAACGTTGCTTCATCGGTAAACAACACAGAGGATGAAAATGTAGGATGCATTTCACACTGTTCCAGGTATCACTGCGAAAACTGTGCTCTGCGTGGATAATCAACTCGTTCCAGGTTGTGGACTTGCTGTAAATGAAATGGACGTAACAATTGCTCTCGAAGGACTGTTCTTACATTCTTCTTATTCGTCACCGTGTTACGTGCAATTGCACGAGTGCTGATTGAAGGATCCCGCTCCACATGCTGCAAGATAGCTTCCTCAAATTGCAGCGTTCTTACCATGCGACGTCCAGGTAATCTGCTAAATGACCCGGTCTCACGCAGACGTTGGTACACAGCAGCAAAGGTCGTTATGATGCTGGACAGGGCGATTAGGATATTGTTGTTGATAAACCCACTGTGCAGCTCGTCCGTTGTGGTACGCTACGTAGTACGTACCAACCATATCAGTGTACTCACTCCAGGTGTATCGCTCCATTAGTAAACAGAGACAATGCACTACTACACTGGTGGACAGCAGTTGCCTACAACTGAAGAGCGTAATACGCCCTCTAACAACTGAAGATCGTAATACGGCCTCTAACAACTGAAGAGCGTAATACGGCCTCCACTGGTTTAAATAATCCCCATAGGAAAAAATGACATTAGGGGAAAATATTTGTTTTGATGTCCCCTACAACCTCCCAGAGTTTGTCGGTTTAAATACTTTTTACCCTGTATAACACCGATGAAACAAGCATAACCACTGTTCAAAAACCAGACAGAGTTGTAGCCAGACGCGGTGCTCGTCAGGTAGGTTCAGTAAGTTCAGCTGAAAGGGGTAGTTTAGTGACAGTAATCTTTTCAGCAAACGCCATTGGCAACGTTATTCCTCCATTCTTCGTTTCTCCACGAGTGCGTTACCAAGACCATTTTGTTAGGGGTGGGCCAGTAGGGTCTGCTGGAACTGCAAATCCCTGTGGTTGGATGCAGGATGAATCATATATGAATTTCCTGGAACACTTCAAGAAGCACGCGAATGTATCTCCGTCTCATAAAGTGTTACTCATACCTGATAACCACTCCTCACACATTCACATTGAGGCACTGGATTTTTGCAAGAACAATGGCATTATCTTACTGTCTTTCCCTCCCCATTGTTCTCACAAACTCCAGCCACTCGATCGATCTGCATATGGTCCTTTCAAGAAGGCTGTAAACTCGACCTGTGATGCGTGGATGCGAAACCATCCAGGAAAAACAATGTCAATCTACGACATTCCGGGGATTGTAGCGTCTGCTATGCCCCTTGCTCTGACATCTCCCAACATTCAAGCCTTCTTTCGCAACTGTACCCAGTCTCCCCTATTTCGAGATCGTTGTCTATTGTAACACTGTGTCCTGTTTCATTTATATGTTTCGCTATAGCTGATTTATTCGGTTTGCCAAGTCTGAAACAGTCAATGTGTTCTTTAAAGGGGGTTTTAAAATTGATTTCCGTTTGACCAATGTCATATTTGTGGCAATGTAATTTTATAAATTCCTGCTTTGTTAAGTTTCTCTGTGGGATGTGACATGTCATGTATCAGTTTCTTTTCTAAGTTGTTGTTAGTGGCAAAGGTGATCCTGATGTCTGGTTTTTTGAACAGCTTGGCTACTTTGTCTGATATGAAACCTAAATACGGTAACGTTATGTACTTCGTGTTTTTTGGATGTTGTGTGAGGAAGCTGTGCCACATTGTTTGTTGTTATTTTTAGTTGTGCGTTGTGATAGTGTGTCTATTTCATGTTCATGACAGCCATCATTTCTGTCTCGTAGTCGGCAGCATTAAGTGGGAATTTTTGTGATCTGTTTAAGGAGGATCTGAATGCAGCTTGTTTATGTGGCTTGGGATGTGTGGAAAATTTATTAATGACTGTGTCTGTGTATGTTGGTTTTCTGTATACATTGATATTTAGGGTTTGGTCTGTGTTACTTATTGTCATGTCTAGAAAATTAATTTTATTATCTTTCTCATGTTCTATGATGAACTGGATGTTGTTGTGTAAATTATTGAATCTGTTTAATAGAGTTTCTATTTCTTCATCAGTTCCACTATATAAAATGAATGTGCCATCTACATATCTGCAGTAGTGTACTATTTTCTGGGTTATTATGTCTTTGTTGTTTAGAAGTTTATTTTAAGGTGGTTAATGAAAATTTCTGCAATGATTCCACTTAGAGGACTTCCCATTGCTAGGCCTACATCTTGTTTCTACATTTTGCCATTAAGTGTGAAATAATTGCGTGAAAGACAAATCCCTAGCAATTCTATTAATTAAACTACTTCAGCTGTGGTCGTAGCCTGACCTTTAAGAAATTATTTTTGATTATATCTATGGCTTCTTTGATGGGTATGCTGCTATATAAGTTTACCGTGTCAAGGGAGATGAGCTTTGCATTGGAATGGATATGAAGATCTTTAATACTTTGAATTGCTTGGTAGCTATTTTTCACTGAAAATGAGGTTTTCAATTTACATTGTTTTTGTAAAATTGAATGCAGCTTACGCATAACTTTGTACCCTGGATGATATACAGCATTGACAGTTGGTCTGATGGGAATATTAAGTTTATGGATGTTAGGCTGGGCTCTTAACATTGGGGCTGTTGGGTTCATAATCGCTAATCTGTGTTTCTTCCCTTGACAAAGTTTGTGACTGGTAGCAGTAATTTTTTTTAAAAAAAAAAACCTTTACATATTTCTTGAGACAGTCATGGTCAAAAAATAGTCAAAATGGCTTAAAATTCTTTTATACCAACAAGCCAAGTTGTTCGAGTATTTCGGGCATACAACCTCCTCCCCCCCCCCCCCCCCAATCAAACTTAACCCAGGACGGGGTTAACCCCAACCCTGAACTACTTGAACTTAACTTGACTAAGGTGAACCCAATACTGCTTGCTTGAGCTGTTCTCCCTAACCAAGAGATTGACCGGGCCTAATACATGTATGATAGTGCACGGCCCCCGAAAACGAGGAGTGAATTTACTAAGGTTGCCCCCGTGCACCTGCCTCCCATAGAAATTGCGGACATAAACTTGGTCCCTGGGCCTACCATTAAAGGTTTCGCGATTACGACTGTAACACTGGGCTTGCCTATGATGAGCTCTCAGTATGTTACGCCTGGCCCGGTTCCATTTTGTCTTGATGACCTGCGGATTAACCTGGGGTGGAATAAGATCCTGAATTCCCCACAAGTTGGAAAGAGGGGAATTAACTGCGTAGGAAAAAGTCAAGGATGCAGGCGTAACTCGCGAGGCTTCATGAATGGCTGTATTAAAAGCAAAACTGAGCCAGGGAAGACTGGAATCCCATTTGCTGGGTGTTTTCTGATGATAGATAATTAAAGCGGATTTGAGATTGCGATTAACCCGTTCCACAAATGACCCTTGGGGACAATACGGGGTGGTGGTAATAGGTTTAACACCGTTATGGAAGCAGAAGGTCTTAAAAACGCTCGAAAGAAAGGCAGGAGCGTTATCACTAACCAGCTGCCTAGGTGGCTCGAAAACACTAAAAACACTAGTCAAGTGATTAATCGTGGTGGTAGCGGTAACGTTTCGGCTAGGAATAAGCCACGTATACCTAGAAAATGCTCAATTACCACGAATACATATCGATGACCCATTTTAGTGCCAGGTAAAGGCCCCAAATAATCTATGTAGAGCTTGTGCATAAGAGAGGGCTCTCGTTCGGAGCTTAACCAGCCTTGTTGAAGGGCATTGTTACGTTTGGCTACGTTACATAAACGACACTGAGCTACCATCTGTCTAACATATTTGTCCATGGAGAGCCAAGTTAAATGCTCCTTGATCTTTTGGCTCGTCTTATAAATGTCCAAATGACCACCCACCAAGGAATCATGAAAATAACTGAAAACCGGAGGGACCAAGGTAGCTGGCGAACAGATTTTAGACTGTCGAGCATCGCCGACCTTCTCGCACAGAATATCCCTCTTAATCTCATATTCTTGCGCGAGCTCTCCTGCCAACAGACGCTGCTTAATGCCAGCCCACACAGGATCCTGATCCTGATGGTATGCAATGTCCTCAAACAAAAGGGGAAATTGACCTAATACGCTGCAACTAAGATTGTCACAACCCACCTGCTTCCCTCCAGCACTAGGCACATATTCAGTAAACATCCTGCTGAGAACATCTGTCAAGACATTTTTGGAATCTTTAACATGCTTAACTTCGAACTGAAATGCTGAAATATGCACTGCCCACCTGGCAATACCCCCAGTCTTACACGGCCACGCCAACACCCAGCTCAAAGCTTGATTGTCGGTTTCCAATTGGAAAATCCGATGCTCGAGGTAGAATCAATACTTCTCTAGCGCAAATAAAACTGCTAAGGCCTCGCACTAATAGACCGCGTACTTAAGCTAGGCATCTGTTAACCGCCGCCGAGACGCGTAAGGTAATGGTTGTCTCTGCCCCTCGAATTCCTGTAAAAGAACAGCTGAAATGCCGGCATTAGAGGCATCAGTCTGTACAATAAACCTTTTGCTAAAATCCGGTACCCCAAGAACCGGCGGATTAACTATTGCTGTTTTAATATGCTCGAAGGCAGCCTCCCGGGCAGGTCCCCACTCAAAAGGCACACCCTTACGGCGTAACTGATTTAAGGGTGCCGCCAGCTGAGCAAAATTGGGGACAAAACACCTAAAGTAATTTGCCATGCCAATAAATTTTCCGATTCCCCTCTTATCAATAGGAAGACGCAACGCCCGCAGGGCTTTCGTTCGCTCTTGATCAATACGAATACTCTAACCGGAGACTATATGCCGCTATTAAAGTTCCAACCCTCTTATATGTTTGAGTATATACTGAAAATTTCAGCTTTCTACACTGAAGTGCCAAATAAAGTGGTATAGGCAAGCGTATTCTAATACAGAGATACGTAAAAAAAAAAAAAAAATGGTTCAAATGGCTCTGAGCACTATGGGACTTAACATCTGTGGTCATCAGTCCCCTAGAACTTAGAACTACTTAAACCTAACTAACCTAAGGACATCACACACATCCATGCCCGAGGTAGGATTCGAACCTGCTACCGTAGCGGTCGCACGGTTCCAGATTGTAGCGCCTAGAACCGCTCGGTCACCCCGGCCGGCTCTCATGAATCCATGGACCCTACATGTCAGCATGGGACTGTTCAAACTGGTGGAGACTCTGAAATGGTGTGGGGCGTGTGCAGATGGAGTAATATGGGACACCTGATACGTCTAGATACGACTCTGACAGGGAACACGTAAGTAAGCATCCTGTCTGATCACCTGCAACCATTCATGTTCACTGTGCATTCAGACGGACTTGGGCAATTCCAGCAGGACAGTGCGACACCCCACACGTCCGGAATTGCTATAGAGTGGCTCCAGGAACACTTTTCTGAGTTTAAACACTTCCGCCGGCCACCAAACTCCCGAGACTTGAACATTACTCAGCATATCGGGGATACCTTGCAACGTGCTGTTCAGAAGAGATCTCCACTCCCTCATACTCTTACGGATTTATGGACAGCCCTGCAGGATTCATGGTGTCAGTTCCCTTCAGTACTGCTTCAGACATTAGTTGAGTCCATGCCACGTTGTGTAGCGGCACTTCGGTGTGCTCGCGGGGGCCCTACACGATATTGGACAGGTGTACCAGATTCTATGTCTCTTCAGTGTATATTGAAAAGGAACTGAGAATATTGAAAAATAAACTTACTGAAGACAGAGTCCAAAGGTGAGACATAATAAGATACCTGCTGTATGGCTTTGATGATCAGGGTACTCTTCATCTTCCAAATGTAATTTCCTCTTGGCGCCTTCGTTAGTTATACTTGCATCCTTACCGTACATTTTTAGCTTGTTTCCTGCATTTCTCAGTCTCTTGCTATCCAAAATCCTCATCGTCTCAACAGGAAGACAGCCTATACCTAACCCCAGAGTTTGCTGCACTTCGTTGCCTCGGCTGAAAGTAGCAACGGCATCATACACCGCAAAGTGTAAAATGTATATGCTGCAAACACACTTTTTGACTAAACGAGTCCAAATGACATCGTTCATAGACTCGTTTGTATTCTGTGTCCTGCCATGCAAACATTTTCGAAGATCAGTGTTTGCCAAGCCTTTGAATACCGGCTTTTCTGCCTCCATGGAAGCAATAGGCAGACTATTTCGATAATTATACTTTTCACCATTTGCTAAACCCTTACTGTCTTTGTATCGCCGTTACACAGGTTCATCATCGTTGGACAGTGTATGAAAATACACTGTCCATAGCGTTGCTTCATTACTTCTACACAATGGGTATTTTCTCTAACTGCTAAATCACAATAATTTTAGAGTGTCTTTACAGCTGGGAATGTCAGTCTATCCTTGCCACCAACTGGTTTCCCATCTCTCAGGCAAGTTTTCCCTAGCGACGACTTCAGGTTTTGAAGACAGGCCCCCCTTCTTATCTGCAAATGCCCCACACATTCATGTCTTTATTTGTACACCATCCCAAATATCTTTTGGGTAACAACTTCATTATAGGTTCCGAAGCCTCCCTCGCCCTAGTCGTTATTGAACCATACATCACAACGTAGCTTAGAGAGTTGAAAAAGCTTCTTCACTTCTGCCACTTCCATGGTTCCACTGTAATATTGAAATTTTCTGTACAATTGTCTAAATGAAGTTGCTTTTGTCTTTCTGGAGAACTGTAAGATTTTTACACAACAGCAAAATGGTTCAAATGGCTCTAAGCCCTATGGGACTTAACATCTTGAGGTCATCAGTCCCCTAGACTTAGAACTACTTAAACCTAACTTAACCTAAGGACATCACACACATCCATGCTCGAGGCAGGATTCGAACCTGCGACAGCAACAGCAGCGCGGTTCCGGATTGAGGCGCCGAGAACCGCTCGGCCACAGCGGCCGGCGACACAATAGCAAGTTTGATTGTGTCCACACTAGTGATTGTGACGACACCATGTTTTGATGTGTGACCTCGCTTTTGCTAAGTGCCATCAAATGCTGTAGATACAGTATATCCCTTTCATTGTCACATGCTATATTTTCTAACAGTGCTTCCTGTACTGCAACTTACATACATTCACTGGCAACATCTTCAGCTGCATACTCTGATGTATAATTATAACTGCTAAATTGGAGGCAGGTTCATTACGCCACATAGCGTATCCCCGGCTGCTTTTCCCGTCTCATTGCAGCGTAGGCCACATACCAGTCTAATACTGGGAATGTACACTTTGCTGTTATTGTCAATTGTAGTATGACATGAAGAAAAACACTGTATCTGCGATATGTACAAATTAACTGTAGCTCTGCTACTGTTCTTCTGTGTTTGTTTATTTCTAATTTCTTGTCTCCGCTCTTATATTATTTGCACAATACCTGGTTCTCCAAACCACTGGATAATATAGAAATATAAGTTAATTGAAATTTGTCACTGACTTTATTTATAGTATTATAAATATTCTTTATAGTGTTCAGTTTCTTTTAGGAAGAATTTTCTTTGGGGGATAGCAGTTAGGCCGATTAAGGTTTCTTCAATGTTTTTACACTTTTTCTCCAATCAACACGGCGTTTGTAATCTCTGTTATTTTGCCTAGGCAATCTATAATTAGAATTCCATTACTGTTAGCAGAACTAATCAGTTGCTAACAGTAATAAACAGTATACAGAAACAGACAAGCAAGGGAACGTAGAATCCTATGAAGCAAAACGCTGTAGAAAATTTCTGTTTAGACAGCTACGGCTGCGGCCTTTTAACGTCTAGCAGACAATTTCTTCTGCAAACAATTGTTTAGAAAATAAAGTAAAGTGCTTGTAGTAACGCTGTGAACAAGATTTGAACACCATTTTGAGCATAAAATTCTAGAGCTCAGAAAAATAGTAATGATGATGAGAATAATAATAATAATAATAATAATAATAATAATAATAATAATAATAATAACGATAATTTTAATGCCACTGTGTTTCCCCTTAATCAGATCTTGGTATTGGTGACTGTTTTACTTGGACTTTCGTGTTTTCCCGTTCCTTCTTAGAGCCAAACAACAGAAAAGGGTCTAACGACATCGGTGGCTAAAGTATACGGTTACCAGAGTTGATCCATTAAGTAGAGGAATGCCAGGTTCAGCTATGGCCAAATCAGCGTCTTTCATTCGACAATGATTATGAGTGAAAACATTTACATTCAAACGACTTCAAAAATGGGCATGTAGTTTTCATTGGATCACATGTAATTTTCATTGGATCACCCGTAGGAATTAAGGATGCAGCAGATGTAACACATGCAAGTAGGTAGGGCCGGCCGCTGTGGCCGAGCAGTTCTAGGCGCTTTAGTCTGAAACTGCGCTGCTGCTACGGTCGCAGGTTCGAATCCTGCCTCGGGCATGGGTGTGTGTGATGTCCTTAGGTTAGTTAGGTTTAAGTAGTTCTAAGTCTAGGGGACTGATGACCTCAGATGTTAAGTCCCATAGTGCTTAGAGCCATCTGAACCATCTATACTGACAAAGGTAGTCGACTTAGTGGTGTAGTTACGACTGTACAGAAAACATCAGGTAGTAAAGTATGTGACGTTTTTGTGGGAAGATTGTTCGACGCAGAGAAAAAACAACACACTGATGTGTGTACACAGAAAGGTACCACATATAAAAATATCTGCACTTGCACCTCTTACAGAATCTTCACACAAACATGTCACTACCACACATTTTCTACACGGTCGTAAGTGTACCACATATATGGTGACAAGTACTGAATTACATGAAAAAAACATAAATTAGCTACAAAGTACGACGTGCACACACTTTATGCAACATGTAAATGTCACTACAGATATTCGGATTTATATTATGACGTGTTCGATATGCGTTCCATCATTGGTGACGATGTGGCGTAGCGAATAGCGAAATTCCGCATGACCCCGCTAAAGTGTCGGAACATCGTTGCTGTTTTCAGCTCAGCGGTGGTTTTGCCTTTAATATAGCCCACAAAAAGGAGTCGCACGTGTTCAAATCCGGAGAATATGGCGGCCAATCGGCCAGTAGAGGCCGATGCCAGTTGCCTCTGGTTACCCCAGAACCAGAATGCGGTCCCAAAAGTGCTCCTCCAGGACAACAAACACTCTCCAGCTTCGATGGGGTCGAGTTCCGTCTTGTATGAACTACATCTTGTCGAAATTACGGTCACTTTGGATAATGGGGATGAAATCATCTTCTAAAACCTTCATTTACCGTTCGGTGGTCACCGTGCCATCGAGAAATATCTCACCGATTGCACTCCACACTGTCACCAATTGAGGGTGAAGAGACTTCTCGATCGCGAAATGCGGATTCTCAGTCCCCCAAATGCGCCAATTTTTCTTACTGATGCACCCATCCAAATGAAAGTGGCTTCGTCGCCAAACCAAACCATACAGTTCCCATCACGCCCCGCGGCCAATCGTGCAGTTTGAACGTCCTAACGCAAACCGTCCAAAAGTTATGACGATTTTATTTCATACAGTTCAATAATTGTCACCTCTAGCTGTGTGTAAGGTGGTGGAATATGACCAAACTGACGAACGTTACAGTTGTTTTGTACGCAGGCGGTGATCACCAGCTCTAAACGTTGTGAATTTTTCTGAGTTAGGACCTTGCAGGATGACATCTCTGTAATTGTCAGTTTTCAGTATTCTATCTATATCCGAATCCCACTCCAGCTACTGCTGGGTCTGGGTGCTGACGAGTCCTCTCCATTTGGCTCAGTCCTCCCACCACTTTTCTTCCTCCACTTGCTGCCAGGTAACACCTCTCCTTTCTACAGATTTTCCACCGTGTTCTTGGGCGCCCTCTAGGTCTTTTCCCATCCATCTTTAGTTCTTCCATAATTTTGGGGAGTCTCTGCCCATGCATCCTCTTAACATGCCCGTACCATCTTAATCTCTTTTTTTCATTGTCTTCTCTCATACTTTCTTGTTTAAGGTCCTTTCTAATCTCTACATTCCTTACTCTGTCCATTCTTGTTTTTCCCTTACGTGCTCTGAGAAATTTCATTTCCCCTGCTTGCAGTCTGCTCCAGTCCCTTTCTGTCATTATCCATGTTTCTCCACCATAGGTGACAATAGGGAAATAATAATAATTCTCATACATACGGAGTTTTTCTTTTTCTGAAACTTCCTTATTCCAAATCAGGTGTTTTATTGTTTGGTAGAAATTGCCTCCCTTCTGTAACCTCCTATTCATTTCGTTAGTTATTCTTTCGTTAGTTATTCTTCCATCCCTAGATATTTCATTCCCTAAATAAGTGAAACTTCCTACCTCTTTGAGGGCTTCTCCATTCAAGGTAATATTTCCGTTGATCCCTTTCTCTCTTCCAAATACCACCCTGCGATCGGGCCTACACGCTTGGCTGAGGGAGAGAAAGTCATATTTGTCTCATTTTGGTTTAAAGACGGTAGAAATTCTAGAAATTTTGGGGCAATGCAGCTAGAATGACCTACTAGGACCAATTGGGTTTTTTGAGTGACTGAGATTTAACGCTTTATTCAGTGCCCATTTTGATCATGCACACAGGTTAATATTGACAAATTAATTGGACTTATACCTAGGTATTAAGGTCGGGAGAAGGAGGGGGGGGGGGGGGACTGAAGAAGAAGACAGAGATTGGAATACATCCAGCAAATAATTTAGGGCGTAGGTTGCAAGTGCTACTCTGAGATAAAAAGGTTGGCACAGGAGAGGAATTCATGGCGGGCTGCATCAAACCAGGCAGCCGACTGAGGGGGAAAAAAAAAATGGGGATCTTGGACATAAATGTGGTATTTTCAGTGGAACAGAACTGTTACCACGTCACTGACCTACAATGATAAGGGTATCGTACCTAATATCGAACACTGAGGTTACGCCTGACGCTACCTCTCCCGTACGCCCTTGTGGCCCCAGACATAGTGTATTGTAGGCAAGACGTCAAGTTTAAAGAAAACTATTATACTGCACTTGGAGGAAAGTCTAGGATGCAAAGTTTGGCAAGGAAAATGTCGAACTCAACAGAATTAAAAGCTTTGCTAAAGTCTAAAACGCACGTGATAGCCGCTTCTTGTCTGTCAAACGCTAGCTTCATGTTGCTGACATTTTTATTGAAGCTGGCTTTGTACTACGACGTCTGCGGATGGCCCCCTTCCCACCGAAATCTGTTGCCTTTCCTTGGCCTCCTTCTCATCTTATTGATGTCGTATAGCTAATACTCCCCATCCGTAGGTTAATAGTAGCGTTGAAGCTTTTAACGCAGTAGACTTGGGTTCGATTGCCTGTGACATCGCCATTTTAAACCGATATGCCCGTCAACAGTGTTATGTCCGATAAAAATATTTGCTCCAAGCTTTGAGCGATATGAAATTTATTATTTATTAATCTATAAACAATATCCCAGGACATCAAGATACATAGAATCAAAATATTAAATTAAATACGCAAATAAAAAAAAAGAAAACTTAGCCCGTCCGCTGTTCGCTGCTTTTCTCTAAAATTGATAAGTGGACAAATATTACAAGAAACAGTATTCTCCTGTTGATTCTAATTTTTGTGAACTCCGCTCAAAATCATATTATAATCGAGGATAATACCACTGTTTGGCCATTACGAATAGTCAGAGCTTAAGGGCAAAAACTAAGTCTGAGTAACTATATTTTTCACGCCAGTTCGTCCGTTTTCAAAAGTAACAAGTCCATTTTCAAAAGCTACAAAGAGATAAAAGGCTTATTAGGTAGACACAGGTAAACAGGTCACCTACTTTTTTATTTTAATAGTAATCTTTGAACGAAGTGTTCAGTTTTGTCTCCTATTATGGTGTCGCAAGTTTGTTTGTGGCTCATCCCGCTCTTAATCTTTTAAAGCTAATTGGGTACCGTACTTCATTGCTACCGCGCTTGGTAAAATACCTCCAGATCAGGGATGGTACCATTCTTTAATATAACTGATATCCGACGACAACAGCGAGAAACTACCATACAGACCAGATGGGGCAAGCCTCTCTACCATTCAGTAGGTCACGCCGTGGTAGCAGGTACAATATTGTCTCAGCAAAGCTGCGCCAATTCTTACGTCACGTGTTTGTCGTTCTTTTCTGTCGGCATTGTTTTTAAAATATCACTGATCGCTTTTCCCATTCTGTATAATGACTCAATATTTCAAATCAATACAAGTTTTACGAATAAAAATTACTCGTTTTTTTATACAATGTTGATTTAAAAATCAAACATCTTAGCACTGCTGCTATGGCTAACTGATATATCGGGTTTTCTACCTGGTTATTAATAAAAAATCTGTTATAACCGAGACCAAACAAATACGAGAAAATACCGGTTATTCAGAATGTTAATTGTTCTTGACAGAAAAATGAAAATTTCTCTCGAAAACCTATGCATTACAGTGTCTTATCAGCTTATTGGTTACACACGACAACCAAATACTTCTTAAAATTTTCTGGACTCATGTTGAGCCTCCGGTCAGATAAAACTTTTTTCTTCTGAGAAAATGAGTTGTCAACATCTACAGAAATAACTGAACCAAAGTTGAAAGCACCTACCTATTGAGGGGTTAGTTTCTACTGCAAAAGAACTGTCACCCTGTAGAATTTTTGAAATGTTTTCTAAGTTTGTGAGGATCAGGATTTTTTGAAAAAACCCGTTTGACTCTTTTCTCCAACTAATGGACCCCATTTCCCTGTCACACTCTCCATTCTTCCATTACTTCATCCATAGTTCTGACTTCGCCAAAGGCTGCCCAGTTTCTTGAAGCTGGGAGATTACTTGTGGCGTGGCCGAGCGGTTCTAGACGCTACAGACTGCAACCGCGCGACCACTACGGTCGCAGGTTCGAATCCTGCCTCGGGCATGGATGTGTGTGATGTCCTTAGGTTAGTTAGGTATAAGTAGTTCTAAGTTCTAGGGGACTGATGACCTCAGAAGTTAAGCCCCATAGTGCTCAGAGCCATTACTTGTGGCACGAAACCGAACTAGGCTGCGATGATCATGTTAGTTATACCCGGGAGATTTGAAGCGTAGTTAACTGCTGCTGACATCAATATCCACAATCATTATGACAGGTTTTTTTTTTTGGGGGGGGGGGAGGAGGTATATCTGGGGCAATGTTTTTAAATGTCTGAATCCTTGACAGGGCTTCAGAAAGATGCTCTTAATACTGAAAATCAGTTTGCTGACACAAGCAGTACATAAGCTTCGTACAATCGCACCAAAAAGTACTGGCACACGTGCTTATTTATCGTTGCTAGTTACAAACTGCGCACCTTCCGGTACACAGCACATGTACGTGCTACCTCACATACCAGACATTACAATTCTGCTCACAGTGCCTACCATTAACAAAGAAATGCAGCGTTAAGGGCAAACATGTATGTCCTCTGCACACAAAAAGTATTGGCACAGAGCGTGGCTTCTCGGTATATTGCTGGGTATTCAGGTACCGGAACGCCATCTGCTGATGCAATAGACACTGAGTGTTGTTGACGGCCCAGTCGCTAGTATTTTGCTGTATTGCGCTATAGTGGTCAGCATGGAGCCTAAAAAGAAGGAACATTCAGTGGCGTTGCGTGAGAGAGTGGTATTGCTCCATTCACAAGGGAGAAGCTATCGACAAATCGGAGCAGAGCCATCATTCATAAATATAAAGAGACTGTAACAACAGTGAATAAGTGTCGTCCTGGACGTACAAAAGTGCTTACAACCCGAGAGCGTCGCCGTATCATGGCACTTGCTCAGAAGGAACCTGCTACAAGTGGAACAACTATTTCTGAGGTTGTTCAGACAACGTCCGACAAGACGGTTAGTGTTCAAACTATACGAAATGTGTTGAATGGGGCTGCCATGCATGGACATTCTCCCAGGAAAGAGCCATACATATCGGAAATTAACCGACAGAAACGACTGCAGTTTGCCAAGGACTACATCAGCAAGCCGATGGTGTTTTGGAGCACTGTGATATTTAGCTGCGGATCGAAGTTCAATGTGTTCGGATTTGATGCAAGAAAGAAAGTTTGACGCAAGCCGAATACGCACCTCGACATCAAACACATGCTTCCCACAGTCAAACACGGTGGGGGCGGTATCATGGTCTGGGGCTGTATGGCGGCGTCCGGCGTTGGAAATCTAGCTGTAATCCACGGTACAATGGGTCACATGAGATACATCGACGTGTTGCGAGGTAATTTACACGCTAGTGCACAAACATTGGGCCTTACTGGGGTGTTTCACTTCCAGAAAGACAACGACCCAAAGCATATCGCCATGAAAACCCGGGAGTGGTTACTGTACAATGCCCCCAGTATGATTCTAACACCACCTCATAGCCCTGATTTGACACACAACTCAGAAAAAGGCGTCCGTCCGGTAAAAACGACTTGGAGAAAGTTCTCCTGGAGGAATGGTCGAAAATTACCCCTGATATCAACCGGAATTTAATACAAAGCATTCCTAGGCGTTTATGTGCTGTTATAGATGCTAAAGGGATGCACACTAGCTATTAGAAGGTGAACATCAATGAAGAAAACGAACACAGTGTCCGATCCATACGCATGATGCAGAAGAGCGATGTTTATTTTCATAACACTGTATGTTACTTTCGGACAGGTGATTTGGACATATTTGTAACATATGTAATGTAAGGTGTCACGTGTCTCGGTTCTGTTCTCAAATATATGTTTCGTTTAACCTACAACCACTACCAATACTTTTTGATGCGACTGCATGTCTTCTGACAGCCTGTGAAAACCATGTGCTACACAAGTCAAATGAAGCCTTTTTCATGTGTGGTGCAGCATCTCAGATGAAAAGTAACACAATGTCGTACTGAATTTCTTCAGGCCACAGCAACTGCAATGAACTGGTAAATAACTGTGCGATTGTTGAATTGCTGAAATTTTCCAGACACTGTTGTAAGCAGGAATGGCTTTATTCAGTCACCTTCTCAATGATTTAATGGATTAATAATTTCATTGGTAATAAAACAATCCACAAGATCTTTTATCATCATCACTACTTCATCGTAACATTCACAGAACTGAAAGTTTCGAAAACTTTACTCACTGGGCACAGATTCGTCCGTGTTCTTCTCCAAAAACTATTATAAGGTAAGATACCATATTTTTCATAAAGCGGTTCCGGAATCAACAAAAGTTTTTCGAATGTAAATTGTGATTACCGGCTCAATGTCGCAGTTTCCGTTGTAAGCAAACAAATATTCTTACCAGTGGCCTACGAAAGGGCATTTTTGGGTTTTGTTGTATTAGTATATTGAGAAGTGAAATATTTCTCTTCTTAGTCCACTGTCTGCTCACATATTTTGCAAGGGAGTATTTTTAACGTCTGTAGAAAATATGTCGGGTCGCGAAGTATTAATGTAACTTTGCAGTATGCTGCGTGGAGGTTACACTCAACAACCGAGCTAGGTTAATAATTGGCTCCTTTTACCGACCTCCCGACTCAGCAGCATTAGTGGCAGAACAACTGAGAGAAAATTTGGAATACATTTCACATAAATTTTCTCAGCATGTTATAGTCTTAGGTGGAGATTTCAATTTACCAGATATAGACTGGGACACTCAGATGTTTAGGACGGGTGGTAGGGACAGAGCATCGAGTGACATTATACTAAGTGCACTATTCGAAAATTACCTCGAGCAATTAAACAGAGAACCGACTCGTGGAGATAACATCTTGGACCTACTGATAACAAATAGACCCGAACTTTTCGACTCTGTATGTGCAGAACAGGGAATCAGTGATCATAAGGCCGTTGCAGCACCCCTGAATATGGAAGTTAATAGGAATATAAAAAAAGGGAGGAAGGTTTATCTGTTTAGCAAGAGTAATAGAAGGCAGATTTCAGACTACCTAACAGATCAAAACGAAAATTTCTGTTCCGACACTTACAATGTTGAGTGTTTATGGAAAAAGTTCAAGGCAATCGTAAAATGCGTTTTAGACAGGTATGTGCCGATTAAAACTGTGAGGGACGGGAAAAACCCACCGTGGTACAACAACAAAGTTAGGAAACTACTGCGAAAGCAAAGAGAGCTTCACTCCAAGTTTAAACGCAGCCAAAACCTCTCAGACAAACAGAAGCTAAACGATGTCAAAGTTAGCGTAAGGAGGGCTATGCGTGAAACGTTCAGTGAATTCGAAAGTAAAATTCTATGTACCGACTTGACAGAAAATCCTAGGAAGTTCTGGTCTTACGTTAAATCAGTAAGTGGCTCGAAACAGCATATCCAGACACTCCGGGATGATGAAGGCATTGAAACAGAGGATGACACGCGTAAAGCTGAAATACTAAACACCTTTTTCCAAAGCTGTTTCACAGAGGAAGACCGCACTGCAGTACCTTCTCTAAATCCTCGCACAAACTAAAAAATGGCTGACATCGAAATAAGTGTCCAAGGAATAGAAAAGCAACTGGAATCACTTAACAGAGGAAAGTCCACTGGACCTGACGGGATACCAATTCGATTCTACACAGAGTACGCGAAAGAACTTGCCCCCCTTCTAACAGCCGTGTACCGCAAGTCTCTAGAGGAACGGAAGGTTCCAAATGATTGGAAAAGAGCACAGGAAGTCCCAGTCTTCAAGAAGGGTCGTCGAGCAGATGCGCAAAACTATAGACCTATATCTC
Organism: Schistocerca nitens; assembly: GCF_023898315.1. Lineage (NCBI taxonomy): Eukaryota > Metazoa > Arthropoda > Insecta > Orthoptera > Acrididae > Schistocerca > Schistocerca nitens. The sequence goes on from NC_064615.1 coordinate 512,100,283, forward strand.
TGACGTCGATCTGTTGTAGAATTTTAGAACATGTTTTTTGCTCGAGTATCATGTCGTTTTTGGAAACCAAGAATCTACTACGTAGGAATCAACATGAGATTCCGGAAACAACGATCGTGTGAGACCCAACTCGCTTTATTTGTTCATCAGACCCACAAAATATTAGATACAGTCTCCCAGGTAGATGCCATTTTCCTTGACTTGCGGAAGGCGTTCGATACAGTTCCGCACTGTCGCCTGATAAACAAAGTAAGAGCCTACGGAATATCAGACCAGCTGTGTGGCTGGATTGAAGAGTTTTTAGCAAACAGAACACAGCATGTTGTTCTCAATGGAGAGACGTCTACAGACGTTAAAGTAACCTCTGGCGTGCCACAGGGGAGTGTTATGGGACCATTGCTTTTCAAAGTATATATAAATGACCTAGTAGATAGTGTCGGAAGTTCCATGCGGATTTTCGCGGATGATGCTGTAGTATACAGAGAAGTTGCAGCATTAGAAAATTGCAGCGAAATGCAGGAAGATCTGTAGCGGATAGGCACTTGGTGCAGGGAATGGCATCTGACCCTTAACATAGACAAATGTAATGTATTGCGAATACATAGAAAGAAGGATCCTTTTTTGTATGATTATATGATAGCGGAACAAACACTGGTAGCAGCTACTTCTGTAAAATATCTGGGAGTATGCGTACAGAACGATTTGAAGTGGAATGATCATATAAAATTAATCGTTGGTAAGGCGGGTGCCAGGTTGAGATTCATTGGGAGAGTCCTTAGAAAATGTAGTCCATCAACAAAGGAGGTGGCTTACAAAACGCTCGTTCGACCTATAATTGAGTATAGCTCATCAATGTGGGATCCGTACCAGGTCGAATTGGCAGAGGAGATGGAGCAGATCCAAAGAAGATCGGCGCGTTTCGTCACAGGGTTATTTGGTAAGCGTGATAGCGTTACGGAGATGTTTAGCAAACTCAAGTGGCAGACTCTTCAAGAGAGGCGCTCTGCATCGCGGTGTAGCTTGCTGTCCAGGTTTCGAGAGGGTACGTTTCTGGATAAGGTATCGAATATATTGCTTCCCCCTACTTATACCTGCCGAGTAGATCACGAATGTAAAATTAGAGAGATTGGAGCGCGCACGGGAGCTTTCCGGCAGTCGTTCTTCCTGCGAACCATACGCGACTGCAACAGGTAAGGGAGGTAATGACAGAGGCACGCAAAGTGCCCTCCGCCACACACCGTTGGGTGGCTTGCCAAGTATAAATGTAGATGTAGATGTAGACTTGGCAGGAATGTAGCCGCAGTACATGACTGCTGGCAGCGCCACGGAAAGGGCTGACCATAGTGTTCGGCGTTGGCTCTGGCGCATAATACTGCATCTACAGCAGCAATTTTTACAGCCGCTGGCACCACAGTGACACAACGAACTGTTACAAATCGGTTACTTCAAGTACAGCTCCGAGTCAGACGCTCTGCACCGTGCTTTCCACTGACCCCAGACCACCGCAATTTGCGACTTCAGTGATGTGAAGCGAGAAATCATCGGAGGGTGGGATTCAGCTATGTTGTGTTTCTTATGAAAGCAGGTTCTGCTTCGATGCCACTGCCTTGGCCCGCTCGATCGCCAGATCTGTCTCCAGTCGCGCACATATAGGACACCATGGGACGACATCCACAAACAGCATTATCCATCCCTGTATTGACCGACCAAGTGAAACAGGCATGGGACTCCATCCCTCAAACCGACATCTAGCACCTGTACAGCACAATGTATGTACGTTCGCATTCCAGCATTCAACATTCTGGTGATGTTACCGGTTATTAATGTACCATTATTCCACATTTGCTATGGCTTACCTCGCCCTTACATTAATCTGTGATCCTGCATTGTTAATCACTTAAATATGTTACCTAGAAAAATGCATGCCTGAAATTTCGTTATTCTACGTTACTTATTTTTTAGTGTTGAGATTTTTTTTCTTTCAGTGTATTTGCAGCCATCTGCCGCTAGGGGAGTCCAAACAGTAGCGTGTAACTTGACGGCGTGTAACGTAACTATGTCTGTGCGTGAGAAACAGTGTGCTGTAATCGAGTTTCGAATTCTAAGAGTTCGCCCACATGTGAAGCACCGTCTCCTTGAACGTGACAATGTCAGACCACACACGAGCGCAGTTATATCTGCAACACTGCAACGCCTTGCGTTCATTGTCATCGATCATCCTTCACACAATTCATATTTGGCCCCATCCCGGTTTCACGTGCTTCAAAAGCTTAAAGAGCACTTTCGAGGACTTCACTTCGATAGCGATGAAGCAATGCAATCTGAGGTGAGGCTGTGGCTCAGCAAGACACGTCAAACATTCTACAATAACGGTATCACCAAACCAGTCTCTTGTTGGGAGAAATGTGTTCGTCGCCAGGGTGACCATGTTGAGAAATAAATATGGAGACATGAAGAATGAAAATGCAGAATGTTAATAACGTTTATTTTATTTAAAAAGCTTTAAAAATGATCACATAAAAATTCGGAGGCATTACTTTTCACCACTCCCTGGTGCATTCATCTTGAAGTTTGACGGTAATTTGCCTGCCTCATACATCTTGCGCAACAAGTGGAATAATTTTCTCGTGGTGAGCTTTCTCAAGGATATCAGTCACTCTGATGCAATATCGTCTACTCCAGGCTTTTTGTTTCGACTCAGGTCTTACCCTGCCAACAACTGTGAAAATCTCACCTGTGTCGCCGTTTCATATATTTCGTTCTGACTCTATAGTGAGCCTTTGCGAGACGTTCAGAAGATTCTATATCCGGAGAGAATCTTTCATTCCACTAGGTATCACTACTGCAACAAATTAAAACCTATTTTCTCGATCTGGACTCGAAAATAGGAGACACCGACATATTAAAACTGTCATGATGTCTGGGCTACACTCATGCTCATATATTAAAGATAATTGCAAAATGTGGTGTCACACAACGCGGCAATACACAAAACTGGCGCTAATACCATAGGGACATAGGGAACACATACGACACAGATCTGTAAGTCTACAGTATTGGTGATAAGTTGAGAAAACCGTCCCGAAACACATGTGCTATAAAACGCCACTGTTTCCTGCGCATGTACCCCGACAGCAATATGGGATATGATCACCATGCACACGTACACAGGCCGCACAACGGGTTGGCATACTCTGGATCAGGTGGTCGAGCAGCTGCTCGGGTATAGCCTCCCATTCTTGCACCAGTGCCTGTCAAGAGCTCCTGAAGTGTAGTAGGGGTTTGAAGACGTGCAGCGATACGTCGACCGAGAGCATCCCAGACGTGCTCGATGGGGTTTAGGTCTGGAGAACAGGCAGGCCACTCCATTCGCCTGGTATCTTCTGTTTCAAGGTACTCCTCCTCGATGGCAGCTCTGTGGGGCCATGCGTTATCATCCATCAGGAGGAAGGTGAGACCCACTGCACCCCTGAAGAGGCGGATATACTGGTTCAAAATGACGTCCCGATACACCTGACCTGTTACGGTTCCTCTGTCAAAGACATGCGGAGATGTACGTGCACCAATCATAATACCACCCCACACCATCAAACCACGACCTCCATACAGGTCCCTTTCAAGGACTCTAAGGGGTTGTTATCCGATTCCTGGTTCACGCCAGACGAAAACCCGGGGAGAATCACTGTTTAGACTATACCTGGGCCGGCCGGAGTGGCCGTGCGGGTCTAGGCGCTACAGTCTGGAACCGAGCGACCCCTACGGTCGCAGCTTCGAATCCTGCCTCTGGCATGGATGTGTGTGATGTCCTTAGGTTAGTTAGGTTTAATAAGTTCTAAGTTCTAGGCGACTGATGACCTCAGAAGTTAAGTCGCATAGTGCTCAGAGCCATTTGAACTATACCTGGACTCGTCCTTGAACATAACCTGGGACCACTGTTCCAATGACTATGTACTGTGTTCTTGACACCAGGCTTTACGGGCTCTCCTGTGACCAGGGGTCAGTGGAATGTACCTTGCTGGTCTCCGGGCGAATAAACCATGTCTGTTGAGTCGTCAGTAGACTGTGTGTACTCTGTGGCCGTCTGCAGGCACTGATGGTGAGATATCGGTCTTCTTGTGGTGTTGTACACTGTGTATGTCCTGTACTGTAGCGCCTGGGCACGTTTCCTGTCTGCTGGAATCGTTGCCATAATCTTGAGATCACACTTTGTGGCACGCAGAGGGCCCATGCTATGACCTGCTGTGTTTGACCAGCCTCCAGTCGCCCTAGTATTCTACCCATCATAACGTCATCAATATGTGTTCTTTGAGCTATTTTCAACACACAGTCACCATTAGCACGTCTGAAAACGTCTGCACACTTTCTCGCTGCACTGTTCCGTCACGTGCACCAACACACCTCTGCGTATGTGGACTGCTGCCAGCGCCACCGTGCGACGACCAGATGTCAGATGCACCGCATGGTCATACCCTGAGGTGATTTAAACCCGCAAACCGCCCACCAGAGCGTTGTTTCACCATGTATCAGCATTATCCTTAATTTATGAGCATGAGTGTAGTTTACTTGAGATGGTAAGAGATCTCTCCGCGAAAACTAATGGTCGACACAGTATCACCAAATTTGTAGACCATTCTATTTCGAGAAAGAGCTTCAAAGAAGTTATTTAGGCACTCTGTCTTTCATTAGGTGACTAGTTCATCTAATAGTGATTGAATAATAATCTGGGAATTACAAACTCATTTAAGAACGAACGAATAAAAACCTAGGACTTATAAATTAGTTTAAATAATGCATTTTTGTTTCCCACATTGTTTTACTGAAACATTCACCATTTTCCTCTTACTCTTTACTCAGATGTAACGATTTTACAGCTCTATTTTTATATCTGAAACCAATGATATTGCATTGCGTCCGGATTTTAGCTCACACCGTCTGAATTGATTCATTTGTCTCTTTGTTCGTCCACGTGTACAGCACGCAATTGTTCCTGCGCTTACCTTGCTCTTTATCAGCTCACTGTTTCGAATCCTATTCATCAAACTGAAATTCGCTACAGAGATTACGTTTCACGTAATCAGAGCGCCATACATGACTGCTACTTGCTAATGAACGTCAGCTTAATGTGATTATCTGTTAGGTTTAATATTACTCGTTCGTTAAAATCTGACACGTGTAGCGCAATACTTGTTACAAATCGATGAGTGAATACCGCTTTCCCCTTATTATCACGAACAAAGCTTCGTTTCTGACTAAATGCGTTTTAGGATTTGGCAATGTAACATGGACTGTCGATTGTCATCATGCGTAGCACCATAATTCCTCATCAAGAACAAAGTGGACAAATTATATCATATAAAGGATCACCTCCAAAGTCTTGATTCAAGTTAGTTATCAACTGACAATTAACGTCCGAAGTTGCAACGTTGTTGATACAGGCAGCCACCACAGTTCTCCGCTATCCACGGTGACATAAAATCTCTCTAAACTCTACTTGACACAATAGTCATATGGCATCTGCCCTACCTCCCTGACCTGGTTCGAGCCTTATTCACGTGTCTGTAGGTATTAGGGTTGAGTACACGTTTGTAGAATACACCGACATGATGCTTCTGAATGGCGAATTTCACGCTAATGGAAGAGCCGCTCGTCATCTTTATCAAGATCGTTCTTCACGACATCCTACGCCATCGCATACTCTCTTTGCCAGAATTACTCACCGGCTTCGAGGAAGAGTACGTTCACCGTCAGCAGGCGTGGCCGTGGCGCTCCTAGAAGACGTCGCACACCAGAACTGGAAGAGGCCGTACTGTCGAAGAGAACCTGTCAACGAGTACACGAGCAATTTTTTTAGCTAGTAGTGAGTGGAACTGTAAAACAAGTGATGTATAAGATGAAACCTGATCAATTATTGTAAAAATGGTTCCGTTTCCGGACATGGGTTCCAATTCAGAATATTATCTACTCACTCCCCTTTACAGGTCCTGGACATTTGTATTGGGATTTTCCAAACACCTTGTCTGCAAACGGAGGTGGATCCTTGTCTACAGAATGGCACTTATAAGGTAACATAGATATGGCAATCATATAATATAACACAATGTCAAAAATAACATATTACTGACATGTCAAAACATAAAAAAGTGTTTGTCATGTATGTATGTCGTACTCACGTCAGGCACGAACGGATCATTACCTACAGCTTCCTTAAGCATTTACGCAAAAACATACACTGAAGAACCAAAGAAACCGGTTGATAGGCGGGCATTTAGGAACCTATAAGACCGTGCAGAAAATCAAGGAGTATTTGACTTGGCCGTCTATGGACAAAGACGTTAGAGATATGGTTTCTTGGTGTCGGTTGTGTCATGTGGCCAAGACTAAGATTGTTCTTCAACAGGGCTTCTTGAGTTCTGAGCGCGAATCCTGCCCCATGGATAAACTCTATATCGATTATGAGGGGCCCTTACCTGCCACCAAAAGAGGCCATTGGTGCGTACTGGTTATTATTGACGCGATTTTGAGGTTTACCTGGCTTCTTCCAAGTGGTAACGTGACTGCTGCTACTACCATTGCGAATTTAACTAACATATTTAATGTTTTTGGACCCCCTAAGTAAATCGTTAGTGAGAATGCGCCGGCCCTACTTTCCGCTCCCTGCACGACTTTCTATTTTGAAAGTGGTAGGAAGCACGTTACTACCAGTCCGTATTACCCGCAGGGCTCTTTCGCAGAGAGGGTCAATAATAATCTCAAATCAGCACTTATTATATTCCATCAGAAGACGCCCAGTAAGTGGGAATTTAGTCTCCCTTGGCTTAGTTTTGACTTCAATACCACCAGACATGAGGTTTTGACAGCTACTCTAGTTTTCTTGATCTCTGCTTATCCTGTTAATTCCCCCTTTCGAACTTATGGGGAATTCAAGAACTAATCCCTGCAGATATTACCCCTCAGATCGTCAAAGAAAACTGGAATCGGACCAGGCGCAATATTCTCGGGGCGCACACAAAACAAGCTGACCGTTACTCGATTGATCTGTGTTCAGTTTGTCAAGGCCTATCCACTGTGCCAACTTATAACTAAATCTGAGGGGGGCGCGATGGGGAGGTTCCCTTATGAGTGCAGTGTGCACTGCATAATTTACTTAAAGAATAAAAGCACTCTATTATGGGCTGGCTCACCTTAAGACTACAAGCAATACAAATTAAGCAATAAAGAAAGTGTCAGACTGTGACCTGTGTTACATTTCACAGCATTTTCAACATAGTGTGCCAGACATTTGATTTTACACTTGCCACTGACCACAGTACGTACCACATCATTCATTTATAATGTACAAGCATTTTACCTTGCTCACCTAAAGTTTTTCGCAGGTAACAACTGGCAGTGAATATTATGTACTAAAAGAAAATATCAGACCATGCCATAAAAATTCTGAGTTTTGTTCCTGAGCATTTTAAGACACTTAGCAGCACTCACATTTCATTTTACTCTAACCACAGAGCACACAATGCACTGCATCAAAAACAGTTTGTATTTGATATATGTGGAGGGAAGTAATACGAAATACAGATTAAACAGATAAAAATAAAAAATTTTCCTTGTGACAAAGTGTTTAAAATTTCCTTTTCTTCGATCCTTGAAGAGGCTGCACAAAATTATCTTTATTTTCCTTTTTGCAAAACTTATTCCATTCCATATTTACAGTGGTCCTAAATTTCCTTACACATTTCTGGTATAGTGTGTTGAGGGCAATAATTGTCACACCCACATCATAAGCCAGCCGTATGTATTTTTTTTAAATGAGGTAAACTGCTACTGGTCTCTGATTCAGCAGCTTCATGAATAAATGTTATCGCAACAACTTTAGCAGCATCAAATAAATGTACTTACTGTCACAGGAAATTCACATGGGAATTTCAAGCTTCCTCTATCCAACTGTCATTAAATGCTTATCAGTCATCATAGAGCTACCAACTATCATGAAAGGCAATAGTAACTAGCAATATATGTTAAGAGTGGGACACTGAATTCAATATTTTTGAGTTCATCATTACTAATACTGAAATTACAACAAACACACACACACACACACACACACACACACACACACACACACACACACACATTTACCACTTTGCTACAGTATTGAGTCACAAACTTTAATCTATACATAGTGTGCCAGTGTTGTGTGTGTTTCTGGGGACAGTCTATCATCCCTGAACTTAAACTCCTCCAATTGTCTAACAAAGTAATAAATTTATCTAGGGAGCTACAGCACGTCTTCTGCTACTTTACTGGTAAGAGGCTTCTGCATTTCTTACTTACAGTGCATTCCTTTCAGAGATGCTGTTAATATGACACCCAACCCTAATACAATTTATAAATTTAGCTGTACCCTCCCCCAAGTAAACCAAGCTACTTTTGACAATCACTGAACACTAGGGTGATCAGTTTTACATTTTGCCTTTCTAAAGATGAAGGCCAGAGAGCTTTCACTGTCATTCCACAACTACATTTTAGCAGCTTTTGTCTTTTGATATCATATTTCCCTAGCTGCAGCAAAAGACACATATCTAACACTATTAGGATTATCAAAATCTGCAAAACAAAATGTATGACCATGTTTCTTCACATGGGAATTTCAAGCTTCGTCTATCCAACTGTCATTACATGCTTATCAGTCATCATAGAGCTACCAACTATCATGAAAGGCAATAGTAACTAGCAATATATGTTAAGAGTGGGACACTGAATTCAATATTTTTGAGTTCATCATTACTAATACTGAAATTACAACAAACAAACACACACACACACACATTTACCACTTTGCTACAGTATTGAGTCCCAAACTTTAATCTATACATAGTGTGCCAGTGTTGTGTGTGTTTCTGGGGACAGTCTATCATCCCTGAACTTATACTCCTCCATTTGTCTAACAAAGTAATAAATTTATCTACGGAGCTACAACACGTCTTCTGCTACTTTACTGGTAAGAGGCTTCTGCATTTCTTACTTACAGTGCATTCCTTTCAGAGATGCTGTTAATATGACATCCAACCCTAATACAATTTATAAATTTAGCTGTACCCTCCCCCAAGTAAACCAAGCTACTTTTGACAATCACTGAACACTAGGGTGATCAGTTTAACATTTTGCCTTTCTAAGGATGAAGGCCAGAGAGCTTTCACTGTCATTCCACAACTACATTTTAGCAGCTTTTGTCTTTTGATATCATGTTTCCCTAGCTGCAGCAAAAGACACATATCTAACACTATTAGGATTATCAAAATCTGCAAAACAAAATGTATGACCATGTTTCTTCACATGGGAATTTCAAGCTTCCTCTATCCAACTTGTAACGTCTAGTAAGAAACAAAAACAACATATTATGTACTAATTAGAAAATTAGATGTATCATATTGTATCATTGTATAAAATTATGTATTTTTTTTATTATTTATTTTTGAGAACGTCTGCGTCGGCGAGTAATGAAACCGCCACAGAAGATAAATGTCAAACAGAGATTAAAAAAGGAATTAGTATATAATACGTGATGTATATTAATGTCTTTGTCTTCTTAATCTGGAAGTTGTGCGAGTAAGATCTCCTGTGTTGTCGTAGAGAACGCTAATGTAGCATTCTTTTGTCGAGACTGAGCAATGTACGCCATTACGTGTGAATTCACAAAGGTCTGTAATCAATGAGATATTTAAATATTTTAATAGAGTTGTTTAAATGAAAACTTGTATTATTAATTGTTAAAGCTTGCTTGCCTATTATCCCATCCTGTTGAGACATTTTTCAGTTATATAAATATTATCTGTGGTGCTGAGCTGCGTGGAGAACGAAGAGCCGCTGCCGCGGCGTATTTAAACGACTTACAATATAGTCGAGCATACCGCAAGGAAGCGGTAAAATAATAGTAAAATAATATTATTTCTTTAGCTCACAGACTGGCAGTGAAGATCAGCAGATTTTATGATGTGTTGCAGGTTGACGCGGGCTGCTGATAGGATATAATTCACAGTACCAATAAGTTAATGTACCTTCAAAATCTGATAGGAATCTTGCTGTGCTCCGTTCTGATCTGGCAAACTTTATAGTGACAACGTAAATTTTTTTAATGAGAGTCTCATGTGCTTGGGCTAGTCGTGGTATGAAATAGTATCTTATCGAGAAATAAAATCCACTGCAACCTTGTGTTTTTGAACGATCATACGAACTGTAACATCAGTGTTCATAACAAAATAATTTCAATTTTCAATAATTATGAAGTAGGGAAGATATATTGATTCTTAGCATGAGTTACAGTTACGAAAAATCGTTCCTTAAATTGTAGGCCAGATACAGGACAATAAGACTGCAATATATATATTTTATTTTGCTAAAAGGTAATGATGATAAAGAAATTCAAAGCACAGCATTGCTAAAAGTATTTCACGTAACTCTTTTCTTATATGCGTTGTTACGCCAATAATCATAATTAAATAAACGAAAGAGCAACAATTTATACAATTCGCACGAGTGTTACGTGAAACTGTCGCCCAAAAACGCGGGGCCCGAATTTGCAGTGGCCACAAATATAAAATTTTATGTATTTTTCTTTCAGTGTTGATTGTTATGTATGTGTATATATATGTATTTAGTGATAAATGTATGTATGTATATCATGATCAATGCTATGTATTAATGAATGTGCAAACACTCTTTCATGACAAAACGTACTACTGCAAGCGAGTCTGAGAAGACGATCCTGATAGTACTGAGAAACTGTAACGACTACGTAATCCGGGGGCAGCAGAACCCCGAGATCAGATAAACTAAAGGTAAGACTACAGTGTAGTTGTCCTGTTTGTAGAAGTTGAGCTCCAGTGAAGTGATCTCATATCGCTAGTGGTATGCATATTGTGCGTAGTTTGATGTTAGTGTTTGTGACAGGACAAAGTTGATGGTAGATAGTAATTTTTAGTGTGTAGTGTAGTGTAGCTAAATTAACGTGTTTTGTGTGCAAGTGGTAAAACTGTCAGATTCTGTGTTTTAGTAAGCAATTTAGGAATATGGTTAAGTTGCGTAGTCAGCGTCCGAGCAATATGGATACTGAGGAACAACAATTAGTTAGTGCAGGAAATGTAGAACCGGGTACTTTGAGCAGTTCAAGTACTCTCTTTGAGGATATAACATGCGAAAATGTGGGGGCAGGGGCACAGGAGGTGGTGCCACTGCCCACTAGTGCTCAAGGAGATGTCGATAAAGAAATTGTACCACCACCACAAAAGCAGGAACCAGAGAGTGGTAATCTGCCTGGTGGGTATTCACTTCAGGCTATCTTAGAGCGTGTGTTAGATTACCAGGCAAAATTTGCGCAACAACAAGCTGAAAAGGACGAAAAAATTGAAATCTTTATTGCCCAGCAAGCCGAGCGAGATCGCCAGCAAGCTGAGCGAGATCGCCAATTAACAGAAAATTTACTTGCCCAGCAAGCTGAGCGAGATCGCCAATTAACAGAAAATTTACTTGCCCAGCAAGCCGAGCGAGATCGCCAGCAAGCTGAGCGTGACCAGCAACTTGTGCAGTCGTTAGAAAATATGAAAAAAGAGATTGCAGATATGAAACAGAATTATGAGTCGATACCTAAGGCCGTGCAGGAGCTGACTGAACAGGTCAACAACCTGCAAGTAGCAAACACTAACAGGGTAGACGAAATAGGTGTATTAGCCAACCGAGTAGAAAAGCTAGAAATAGATTCCACACAGCTTGTAGAGCAGAAGTGGAATGAACAAGCAACTAAAATTGAAACAGAATTCAACTCATGGCTAGAAGTGAAGGAGAGTGAGATTGACAAAAATATTAATTCTAAAGTACAAGCAGCCATAGCAAATAGAGATTCCGAATCGTTCAGTGCCGCAGTAAATAGTCAGGTACAGAACGACGCGCAAACCATCAAACAAATACTCAGTGAGGATATTCCGCAGTGGCAAGTGAATATGAACAAACGGATATCCGACCTGGAGAAGGGTTTAGCACAAAGCAGAAAACATCTGGAACAGGAACCTATATCGCCAACAGCCCATGGTTTTGGCAACGCACAAACTTATACGCGATACAACAATGGGGAATCGGTAGTCGATAATGCGAAGAGCTGTAGCTTCAGTTCGGAGCACACAGCATATGTCCCCGGAGCAAACCCATGTAGTTCAAAAATATTAGTTGAAGAAAGTTTAATCAAAAATAGGCAATTTCAAACATTTACTACTGAACGGAAATCAGTACACCCAGTAGTATTCATAAAAAGCTTTAAAAATATCTTGCCCAGTGTCTGGAATGAAACACAGAAAATTCAATACGTAATGTCATACATACAAGGTGACGCAGCGTTGTGGGCTACAGAAGTAGCAGACAGCTGCAGGACATACGAACAGTTCGAAAGGGCATTTCTGTCGAAATATTGGTCGCCTTGTATACAAGAGCGTCTAAGAAAAGAAGTATATAATCCCGAACCGTACTCACCCCGTCTTGGGAATTTGAGGCGGTATTTTGAAAAGTATATAAACAAAACGCGCTACTGGGACGAGCCTATATCACCAAGAGACATAATAAGACTACTAAAATCGCATTTACCCATTCATATCAAAGAGAAATTAATACATGTACCAGAAAGCGACATGGAAAACTTCCTGTCTGTTCTAGATTCTATAGACTTGATACAGGAAGACGCAAAATCAGCGTGCGATCACTCGCGGAATCATGGGTCAGGATGTAAACACGACAGAAATAGTAGTGCACAAAACCACAACCATGGAAATGGTGGGGGTGGTAACAAGCGGCAAGAACATTCGCAAAATGGTAGTAATGGTAGAGGCCAGAACGGGTATGGACAACCAACTTATAACAAAAAGCGTCGATTTGACGACCGGTACGAATCCGGAATGTCAGGGACCAACCGCTGGAAAAATGCGCGAGGTCAGTGGCAGAGCAATTATAATGATAGTAATCGAAATTGGCAGCAGAATCAGCGAAGAAGCCCAGAGCGACAGGATAATGACCGGTATGACAACAATAGACCACCACCGCAAAACGCGCCTATTGCGCAGCCGTGGCGGCCTACAAATCAGAGTGTACATACAGTGGAGGTCGCGGACAATAGCCGTCCAAGTACCTCACAAGTAAACAATCCAACAAACTAGAATCGGCCTCGATATGCTCTCCATCGCTGGCCGAGGGGTGGAGTGAGAGCAACACGAGTCATAATAATATACCTGGGATACGTATGCTGCGATAAAACGACGGTGTCACTATGGATAAAGATCTACTGAACGAACCGCACGAATGTAAGAAGGATAATAACGAAAATGTGCAAGCTATTATCGAAGCGAAAATCAATGATGTTGCAGTGAATATAATCATCGACACAGGTGCCTCAGTAAGTGTAATGAGTATGGAGTTATTTAAAGCACTGGGAAAAGGACATAGCATTCCGACTTTCCCGGTTAATAATTGCAAGGTGTCTGGAGCCATTAGTGCACAGAGCCAGTTAGTTAAGTACCAGGTGCAGGTGGAGATTTGTAAGGAGGGCGAAGCCATAGTGAGCTCGTTCCTCGTTGTTAAAGGATTAAAGGTGGCCTGCATTCTGGGAGTAGATTTTCTCCGTGAGAGGGACGCATTGATCGACCTCTCCGTCGGGAAATTAAGCATAGTTAATAGGGGTAGGAGGATTGAGTTATCTATGATGAAATCGAAGGAGGTACTTGTGCCGTGTTGTAATCGAATCAATATCAAAGGTAGGAACCCTTGGGTACTACACCTCGATGATTTTTCACATGTAGCAGACCTCTATTACCCGAATTTAGAGGATCGAAATTTTGAAACAAATGTTGAGGCATTTCAAACCAAAGTGCAGGAATCTGAAGGTTTAAGCGATACACAAAAGCAACAGTTGACGCAGCTGCTATCGGAATATACTATGGTATTTACCGACCGACCAGGAATAGTCAAAGGGTACCACTATTACATAGAGGTGATGCCCCACAAAACATACTGTCGCACAACTTACTCCATCCCTTGGTCGAGGAGAGAAGTAGTGGCCAAAGAAAAAAAAGAGGTACGATCGAGGTGTAACTAACGAACAGAAATATAATGTAGGAGACCTAGTACTTATTCGTAACCACCTTAAATCTTCAGCCACCTTAAAACAGAATAGTAAGTGGCAATTGCTATATTCAGGGCCCTTTGAAGTAATAAGCGTGCCACACGAATGTAGCTATTTGTTAGCACATCCCCATACGGGGAAGATCAAAGGATTGTATCCACGTAAAGATGTGAAGTTATTTATTCAGTGACATCTCACATATAAAGAGTAATAGTTGTAAGAAGATTTTAATTGTGTTTTAGAATATAAGTATGTTAGTATTAAGAAAGAAATTTGTGTGTAATGAAACTTGGAGGAAGTGGAATCAGAAAGTGAGCAATAGCTTACACAGGAAAGATTTTGTTTACAGACAATTAGAGTCATTAAAATATTATATGCTCATTAAGCAACGAACAATCTTCTTGTTGATAAAGTGAGGATTAATTTCTTGAATCATTTTACAAAGGATTAATTCCTTGAATCATTTTCTATGTGTAGTATGTAAGTGCAATTAATGATGCAATCTTATATAGTAAGGTAACTGTTGTAATTGTATTAGAATAAGGAACCCTGAGAGAGAGAGTCTCTACTAGCCAAACATTGACTTTGTAATATGCAACAATTATGTGATGTGATGTTTGCTGCCAGTAGTGATTTGAGAACGACACTGGAGCAGAAGCTAATTAAAAACAAGCCCGTTCCGTGGAAACTCCGCTTTGTATGTAGCAATGCTTCAATTGAAGCCTGTGTACTTGGTACACGCCCTTGAATATTCATTACGCGATACGCGAATTAAGTCAACCAATGCAGAACCTACACTGTAGTCATGTAGGAAAAATCATTAAAAATAATGCTAGTGCTAAATGAAGTATTTATTGAGCAATATGCCCAAGTCAAGCTGTCATGCACATGGTAAAATCTGTTTGATAGATGGGTGATAACCAGGCAAGCTACACTGAAAGGAGGAAAGGAAAACTATGTACAAAAAAAAATTCACACACCTTTAAAAAATTTACAAAAGGGCCATATACGCCTAGTAACAATATGAAAAGTGTGTTGTGATAAAGTAAAAATAAATAGACGCCATGTAGATGAGAGTGATTATGCAAAGAACAGTTAAAATGTATTAAAAAAATAAACTGTGTGCATAAACAATTGAGGAAAGGACGGAATATTGTGTGTAGTAGGGACAGAAAATGACTGTTGTATCTGCACCAATATATACGTCGATAAGTCTAGTGTTGAGTGATAGACTGTCCTAGTGCAGTGCTCAACGAACAATAGACAGTGTATAAAAACAGTAGCTATTGATCCGTTCGGAGTCGATTCAAACAAACATCGCTCGACGGAGACATTTAGTATGTGTGTAACGAAACATTTTCGCGTGTTGAAAGACGCTCTGGCAGTGTATCAACCGTGGGAGTGAGTGAAAATGTGTAGTACAATGTGCGTGTGACGAACCCTGAATACCAGTGTCACAATGCCACAAGAAACCTGTTATCACGCCAAAACATCCTGTGCATACCAGTGAAGCGACGGCTTACTGAACAATAAACGCTTTTAACAAGTTGCATTTTCTTCCGCAGCTAGTAATCTGTGTCCTTAAAGACAGTACACCGTTGTGGAATGTTTGTTTCATGCGCTACGACGGGGAGCCATGCGGAGAAGCAGAGACGAGTGCCGTGCCGCCAGCCAGCCGGTCGCGGTAAACCACTGCAACTCGCCGACATCGGCGAATGGTTCAGCGCGGTTCGCGACTGCTTGGGCGCCACGTCAGCACGACGTGGCTGTTACAGAGAGCCGGTCGTCGAACCCAGCGGCCGTCGGCACGCGGCGTTCCAGACGACGCTACTCAACAATTGCTTCGCGCCGCCAGCTCCGTACAACATTGTTGTCATTCAAATGAACTATCAACTATGTGTTTAATGCACTACTATGAATAGGGTTTATTGGACACGAAATGACGTGACAAACATTTGTTTTTTTTCTTGAGTTACTCAATACAGACTCAAAGTATCCATTGGTTCAGTGATGTATAGATATAATATGTTTTCGTCATGTTAATGAAGTATACTCGCACGAATGCTAGACATTTTAAACCAATTGCCGTGAGTAAATGCAAGGGCGATTCATTATACTACTGTAAAAATGTGTAATAAGTGACTTTCATTACAATCCAGAACACAAATATGAAAAAGGGTAGAAAGTATATTGGTAACAAAGAGACTAAAAGGTTAACATGCTCTCACAAATAGCCTTTGTTATATGTGAACATTGGATAGAGTCTGAACTTTTTGTGATCAAACTGGGTATTAAAACAAACCAGGCGAGATGACCATGGCTCCGGCGCAGTTTTCCCAGGTTTTCTGATCGCACGTAGCCCGAATGGGGGAGCCAAATAAATGTAATGACCCTGGGACTAGGTTTACGGTCACCTCGCAAAGTGTAAGAACAGTATAAAAAGTGTAATTAAACCTACAGTGTAAAAGAACTCAGAAGTGTAAAGTGAATGTTCCAACCAAGGTAACAGACAATAACCAAACAGACGTTAGTGGCAGCATATTGCCGAACATTTTCAACGTTAGTCAATTGCTGCCAGGGGGCATTGTAACGTCTAGTAAGAAACAAAAACAACATATTATGTAGTAATTAGAAAATTAGATGTATCATATTGTATCATTGTATAAAATTATGTATTTTTTTTTTATTATTTATTTTTGAGAACGTCTGCGTCGGCGAGTAATGAAACCGCCACAGAAGATAAATGTCAAACAGAGATTAAAAAAGGAATTAGTATATAATACGTGATGTATATTAATGTCTTTGTCTTCTTAATCTGGAAGTTGTGCGAGTAAGATCTCCTGTGTTGTCGTAGAGAACGCTAATGTAGCATTCTTTTGTCGAGACTGAGCAATGTACGCCATTACGTGTGAATTCACAAAGGTCTGTAATCAATGAGATATTTAAATGTTTTAATAGAGTTGTTTAAATGAAAACTTGTATTATTAATTGTTAAAGCTTGCTTGCCTATTATCCCATCCTGTTGAGACATTTTTCAGTTATATAAATATTATCTGTGGTGCTGAGCTGCGTGGAGAACGAAGAGCCGCTGCCGCGGCGTATTTAAACGACTTACAATATAGTCGAGCATACCGCAAGGAAGCGGTAAAATAATAGTAAAATAATATTATTTCTTTAGCTCACAGACTGGCAGTGAAGATCAGCAGATTTTATGATGTGTTGCAGGTTGACGCGGGCTGCTGATAGGATATAATTCACAGTACCAATAAGTTAATGTACCTTCAAAATCTGATAGGAATCTTGCTGTGCTCCGTTCTGATCTGGCAAACTTTATAGTGACAACGTAAATTTTTTTAATGAGAGTCTCATGTGCTTGGGCTAGTCGTGGTATGAAATAGTATCTTATCGAGAAATAAAATCCACTGCAACCTTGTGTTTTTGAACGATCATACGAACTGTAACATCAGTGTTCATAACAAAATAATTTCAATTTTCAATAATTATGAAGTAGGGAAGATATATTGATTCTTAGCATGAGTTACAGTTACGAAAAATCGTTCCTTAAATTGTAGGCCAGATACAGGACAATAAAACTGCAATATATATATTTTATTTTGCTAAAAGGTAATGATGATAAAGAAATTCAAAGCACAGCATTGCTAAAAGTATTTCACGTAACTCTTTTCTTATATGCGTTGTTACGCCAATAATCATAATTAAATAAACGAAAGAGCAACAATTTATACAATTCGCACGAGAGTTTACGTGAAAAACTGTCATTAAATGCTTATCAGTCATCATAGAGCTACCAACTATCATGAAAGGCAATAGTAACTAGCAATATATGTTAAGAGTGGGACACTGAATTCAATATTTTTGAATTCATCATTACTAATACTGAAATTACAACAAACAAACACACACACACACACATTTACCACTTTGCTACAGTATTGAGTCACAAACTTTAATCTATACATAGTGTGCCAGTGTTGTGTGTGTTTCTGGGGACAGTCTATCATCCCTGAACTTAAACTCCTCCATTTGTCTAACAAAGTAATAAATTTATCTAGGGAGCTACAACACGTCTTCTGCTACTTTACTGGTAAGAGGCTTCTGCATTTCTTACTTACAGTGCATTCCTTTCAGAGATGCTGTTAATATGACATCCAACCCTAATACAATTTATAAATTTAGCTGTACCCTCCCCCAAGTAAACCAAGCTACTTTTGACAATCATTGAACACTAGGGTGATCAGTTTAACATTTTGCCTTTCTAAAGATGAAGGCCAGAGAGTTTCACTGTCATTCCACAACTACATTTTAGCAGCTTTTGTCTTTTGATATCATATTTCCCTAGCTGCAGCAAAAGACACATATCTAACACTATTAGGATTATCAAAATCTGCAAAACGAAATGTATGACCATGTTTCTTCACATGGGAATTTCAAGCTTCCTCTATCCAACTGTCATTAAATGCTTATCAGTCATCATAGAGCTACCAACTATCATGAAAGGCAATAGTAACTAGCAATATATGTTAAGAGTGGGACACTGAATTCAATATTTTTGAATTCATCATTACTAATACTGAAATTACAACAAACAAACACACACACACACACATTTACCACTTTGCTACAGTATTGAGTCACAAACTTTAATCTATACATAGTGTGCCAGTGTTGTGTGTGTTTCTGGGGACAGTCTATCATCCCTGAACTTATACTCCTCCATTTGTCTAACAAAGTAATAAATTTATCTACGGAGCTACAACACGTCTTCTGCTACTTTACTGGTCAGAGGCTTCTGCATTTCTTACTTACAGTGCATTCCTTTCAGAGATGCTGTTAATACGACATCCAACCCTAATACAATTTATAAATTTAGCTGTACCCTCCCCCAAGTAAACCAAGCTACTTTTGACAATCACTGAACACTAGGGTGATCAGTTTAACATTTTGCCTTTCTAAAGATGAAGGCCAGAGAGTTTCACTGTCATTCCACAACTACATTTTAGCAGCTTTTGTCTTTTGATAGCATATTTCCCTAGCTGCAGCAAAAGACACATATCTAACACTATTAGGATTATCAAAATCTGCAAAACAAAATGTATGACCATGTTTCTTCACATTTATTCAGTTGTCTCACACACTCTTAGAACCGTAAACACTGTTATGCAGAAGAAACAGATCTTGGAAATACGGAAGCGTCCGATCCCACCCGTATGCTTTGACCCATGACGTCACAAATATGGCGGAAACAAAAACAAACACACACACTTTCCACAAGAAGCTTAATCACACTAACGGGACAAGCGCGGGAAATGGGGTGGTTTGGGTGGGGGGGGGAGGGGCAAACTAAATATAAACAAATTTAGACGCCTTGCGTAGCTACAACGTGTAAGTGAAGACAGCCATGCATGAATACCCTCCCATCTCCCCCTGATTAGTGTTTTTTGTCTTAAAAAAATCTCACAGGATAGAACGAACAGATCAGAAAGATAAATATAATAAACTAAAACAGAAATTCGAGGAAACAGATAATTAAAATAAGTAATAAGTGTTTTTAAATTTAAAAAAAAAATCTCACGAGATAGAACGAATAGATCAGAAAAGTAAATAAAATAAGATAAAACACAACTGTAGACAGCCACACTCAAACCAAACTCCGCGCCGTCATGACGTCACACACGACACCACCCTTACGTCACGGGTCAAAGCCGACGCGTGGGATCGGACGCTTCAGTCGACCCCAGATCTTTTACTATCTGCAGGATGGGTACACAAAATCTGCTTGCATTGGATTTGCAAACCTATTAATGACATTATCATCTGCAACAATTGAAAGAGTCTGAAATGCATCAGCTTCTACACCTACTGCTACTTTAAGCAAGCTTTTTGCAGCTTCTTCAGAGCCAATGCATACACAACATTTTTATAGGAATAAAGAATGCTTTCAGTAATGGTATATCAACAGTATCTAAAGTAAATCAGTAACATCATCTGCCTTAAAATCTACATACAGCTTGATGTGAATCTCATCTAGCAGGCATCACATATGGTTCATGTGGTTTTTAAAGTGAAACATGAGAATTTCAAGCTTCCTCTATCCAACTGTCATTAAATGCTTATCAGTCATCATAGAGCTACCAACTATCACGAAAGGCAATAGTAACTAGCAATATATGTTAAGAGTGGGACACTGGATTCAATATTTTTGAGTTCATCATTACTAATACTGAAATTACAACAAAAAAACAAAAAAAAAACACACACACACTTACCACTTTGCTACAGTATTGAGTCACAAACTTTAATCTATACATAGTGTGCCAGTGTTGTGTGTGTTTCTAGGGACAGTCTATCATCCCTGAACTTAAACTCCTCCATTTGTCTAACAAAGTAATAAATTTATCTAGGGAACTACAACACATCTGCTACTTTACTGGTCAGAGGCTTCTGCATTTCTTACTTACAGTGCATTCCTTTTGGAGATGCTGTTAATATGACATCCAATCCTAATCCATCTTAATACAATTTATAAATTTTAGCTGTACCCTCCCCCAAGTCAAGCTACTTTTGACATAATCACCGAACACTAGGGTGATCAGTTTAACATTTTGCCTTTCTAAAGATGAAGACCAGAGAACTTCCACTGTCATTCCACAACTACATTTTACAGCTTTTTGCTTTTTATATCATATTACCCTAGCTGCAGCAAAAGACACATATCTAACACTATTAGGATTATCAAAATCTGCAAAACAAAATGTATGACTATGTTTCTTCACATTTATTCAGTTGTCTCACACACACTTAGAACCGTGAACACTGTTATGCAGAAGAAACAGATCTTGGAAATACGGAAGCGTCCGATCCCACCCGTATGCTTTGACCCATGACGTCACAAATATGGCGGAAACAAAAACAAACACACACACTTTCCACAAGAAGCTTAATCACACTAACGGGACAAGCGCGGGAAATGGGGTGGTTTGGGTGGGGGGGGAGGGGCAAACTAAATATAAACAAATTTAGACGCCTTGCGTAGCTACAACGTGTAAGTGAAGACAGCCATGCATGAATACCCTCCCATCTCCCCCTGATTAGTGTTTTTTGTCTTAAAAAAATCTCACAGGATAGAACGAACAGATCAGAAAGATAAATATAATAAACTAAAACAGAAATTCGAGGAAACAGATAATTAAAATAAGTAATAAGTGTTTTTAAATTTAAAAAAAAAATCTCACGAGATAGAACGAATAGATCAGAAAAGTAAATAAAATAAGATAAAACACAACTGTAGACAGCCACACTCAAACCAAACTCCGCGCCGTCATGACGTCACACACGACAACACCCTTACGTCACGGGTCAAAGCCGATGCGTGGGATCGGACGCTTCAGTCGACCCCAGATCTTTTACTATCTGCAGGATGGGTACACAAAATCTGCTTGCATTGGATTTGCAAACCTATTAATGACATTATCATCTGCAACAATTGAAAGAGTCTGAACTGCATCAGCTTCTACACCTACTGCTACTTTAAGCAAGCTTTTTGCAGCTTCTTCAGAGCCAATGCATACACAACATTTTTATAGGAATAAAGAATGCTTTCAGTAATGGTATATCAACAGTATCTAAAGTAAATCAGTAACATCATCTGCCTTAAAATCTACATACAGCTTGATGTGAATCTCATCTAGCAGGCATCACATATGGTTCATGTGGTTTTTAAAGTGAAACATGAGAATTTCAAGCTTCCTCTATCCAACTGTCATTAAATGCTTATCAGTCATCATAGAGCTACCAACTATCACGAAAGGCAATAGTAACTAGCAATATATGTTAAGAGTGGGACACTGGATTCAATATTTTTGAGTTCATCATTACTAATACTGAAATTACAACAAAAAAACAAAAAAAACACACACACACACACACACTTACCACTTTGCTACAGTATTGAGTCACAAACTTTAATCTATACATAGTGTGCCAGTGTTGTGTGTGTTTCTAGGGACAGTCTATCATCCCTGAACTTAAACTCCTCCATTTGTCTAACAAAGTAATAAATTTATCTAGGGAACTACAACACATCTGCTACTTTACTGGTCAGAGGCTTCTGCATTTCTTACTTACAGTGCATTCCTTTTGGAGATGCTGTTAATATGACATCCAATCCTAATCCATCTTAATACAATTTATAAATTTTAGCTGTACCCTCCCCCAAGTCAAGCTACTTTTGACATAATCACCGAACACTAGGGTGATCAGTTTAACATTTTGCCTTTCTAAAGATGAAGACCAGAGAACTTCCACTGTCATTCCACAACTACATTTTACAGCTTTTTGCTTTTTATATCATATTACCCTAGCTGCAGCAAAAGACACATATCTAACACTATTAGGATTATCAAAATCTGCAAAACAAAATGTATGACTATGTTTCTTCACATTTATTCAGTTGTCTCACACACACTTAGAACCGTGAACACTGTTATGCAGAAAAAACAGATCTTTTACTATCTGCAGGATGGGTACACAAAACCTGCTTGCATTGGATTTGCAAACCTATTAATGGCATTATCATCTGCAACACCCATCAGCTTCTACACCTACTGCTAGTTTAAACAAGCTTTTTGCAGCTTCTTCAGAGCCAATGCATACACAACATTTTTATAGGAATAAAGAATGCTTTCAGTAATGGTATATCAACAGTATCTAAAGTAAATCAGTAACATCATCTGCCTTAAAATCTACATACAGCTTGATGTGAATCTCATCTAGCAGGCATCACATATGGTTCATGTGGTTTTTAAAGTGAAACATGAGAATTTCAAGCTTCCTCTATCCAACTGTCATTAAATGCTTATCAGTCATCATAGAGCTACCAACTATCACGAAAGGCAATAGTAACTAGCAATATATGTTAAGAGTGGGACACTGGATTCAATATTTTTGAGTTCATCATTACTAATACTGAAATTACAACAAAAAACAAAAAAACACACACACACACACACACACTTACCACTTTGCTACAGTATTGAGTCACAAACTTTAATCTATACATAGTGTGCCAGTGTTGTGTGTGTTTCTAGGGACAGTCTATCATCCCTGAACTTAAACTCCTCCATTTGTCTAACAAAGTAATAAATTTATCTAGGGAACTACAACACATCTGCTACTTTACTGGTCAGAGGCTTCTGCATTTCTTACTTACAGTGCATTCCTTTTGGAGATGCTGTTAATATGACATCCAATCCTAATCCATCTTAATACAATTTATAAATTTTAGCTGTACCCTCCCCCAAGTCAAGCTACTTTTGACATAATCACCGAACACTAGGGTGATCAGTTTAACATTTTGCCTTTCTAAAGATGAAGACCAGAGAACTTCCACTGTCATTCCACAACTACATTTTACAGCTTTTTGCTTTTTATATCATATTACCCTAGCTGCAGCAAAAGACACATATCTAACACTATTAGGAATTTCAAAATCTGCAAAACAAAATGTATGACAATGTTTCTTCACATTTATTCAGTTGTCTCACACACACTTAGAACCGTGAACACTGTTATGCAGAAAAAACAGATCTTTTACTATCTGCAGGATGGGTACACAAAACCTGCTTGCATTGGATTTGCAAACCTATTAATGGCATTATCATCTGCAACACCCATCAGCTTCTACACCTACTGCTAGTTTAAACAAGCTTTTTGCAGCTTCTTCAGAGCCAATGCATACACAACATTTTTATAGGAATAAAGAATGCTTTCAATAATGGTATATCAAAAGTATCTATAGTAATTCCAGTAACATCATCTGCCTTAAAATCTACATCTAGCAGACATCACATATAGTTCATGTGGTTTTTAAAGTGAAACTTCATGTTTAAAAGGACTTAATTAGGATTACTTAGGTTCACATTTTTATTGCAGCTTTGTTCCCTTAATGAATTCGGATACGGTAAAATCACGAAACTAGACATCTTAAAAACCTTAAAAGGTATGTAGAGAAATAATAAAGAATATAGAATCATACACACTGTCAAATTTATGATTAATATTGTATTTAAGTAAATTTAGTTTGCAACTTCAGAAATGAAAGAATCATATCTTTTCTTACCTTCTGTAACTGCTAAAATTTCAAGAAGGAAGGAATGGCTTGTGCAAGTCATTTCTCTGTCACTAATTACATCTCTACATAACTTCAAAACACTTTCAACTTTAATTACACTACTAAGTCCCTAGGGAATACACAGTTTAACACTGAGGCTCGGGAAAACTGTTATGAATCTAATATCAGGTGGAGCTGTCTCAAAATTCAGGTACACGTTCGGTACATATTATTTTCTCACTTCACTCCCTGTAAAATTTTCAGTTTCTGTCTCAAATTCATCATAACCGTGAAAACCGAATTTTTCACCTTTTTGCAGAAGCTGTTTCTATACTTTCCGATAAAGTCATTCTCAACTTTTCTTTGACTTGGGGTACCCGATGCACATCTTTCCTCAATTCAAATAACTGGTACAGTTTGGTAACTAATACAACAAGGCACCTTCTTTCAATCCAGGTTTTTACAAGGAACTGTTACTCCTTTCCAGGTAACTGCAGTTCTTTGGAGAGTGAGATCATTCCGAATTCAGTTTTCTTGATAAATCTGAAAAGAAAGTGAAAAGAAAATTATTCCAGAAAAAAATTGAAATGAAATAAATGAGATTTCACATTAGGAAAAGTATGCCACACAGTTCTGATAGCAAACCGACATCATTGCTTTTCCACAACCTTACAATTATTTTGTTATTCATAACAAGCTACTCATCAAACACCAAAATTTTGGATCGCAATCACTGTACAGAACTGTAATTAATTAAGCTACAGACATTGTCACACATAGATTTATGTACAATTGAAACAATAGACATCTGAACAACGAAAGTCGTTTGCATAATACTATCAACAATGCTGTGCACCGATAATGGAGCCTTTGTGGTTATAATTTATTGTTACTTACAGCACATACGAGGTGAAATGAAACGTCATTTTTTGTTATAAATAAAACTTTATAGTACCTGTCTCAGAATGTTCTAGTGGAAAGTTCTCGAGTGGAATAGCAAGAGTTTATTTCATCCTCAGTCCGGCGTCTTTTGCAAATATTAAGACATATCTTTTTGCCAATTTGGTAGTAGCCAGTACAGCCTGGTTCACAGCACTTACTCTTCATGGTCTGACGCAAAGCAAATACTACGCGGTGGCGAAAGAGACGTACAGTAAAACAACACACCCAGTACCTCACAGCCCAACAAGATTCCACAGTCGCCATATGCTACTGCCTGCTGCAGGGTTGCAATCGATACATCGATGCTTCGAAAACTTCGACGTTTCGACTATGAAGATGAGGTTTCCATCGACATTTTGAATGGCGATACATCGCTAATGCATCGATGTCAAAGTACCTAAAATCATAGACATTGTTCAGCAATTAATTTCCACCCGTGAATGCTCAGCCGTCGACAAGTCGAGTCTCGTAATACGTGGTGTACTACATTTATTGCTGTACTCGTGATTTGTGTACTTTTGAAGTAATAGTAAGTAAACTACACACATCAAAAAAAGTTTTGTACCACCTCGGTTCCGCGAGTTCCGGAATCTGTACTGAAAATTTGAATAGAGATCAACATCACATTGTTCATGAAAACTACACATTGCATGCTGTAACACCATCCAGCGAGACCTTCAGCGGTGGTGGTCCAGATTACTGTACACACCAGTACCTCTGATACACAGTAGCACGTCTTGTATTCGTCGCGCCATACCATCCCAAGTTCATAAAGGCACTGATGGTCCAGATTGTCCACTCCTCAATGGCGATTCGCCGTAGATCCCTCAGAGTGGTTGGGTGGTCACATCATCCATAAACAGCCTTTTTCAATCTATCCCAGGCATGTTCGATAGAGTTCATGTCTGGAGAACAAGCTGGCCACTCTAGTCGAGCAATGTCATTATTCTGAAGGAAGTCGTTCACAAGATGTGGACGATGGGGGCGCGAATTGTTATCCATGAAGACTAATGCCATGCCAATATGCTGCCAATATGGTTGCACTATTGGTCAGAGGATGGCATTCACGTATTGTACAGCCATTATGGCGCCTTCCATGACCAGCAGCAGTGTACGTCAGCCCCACATAATGCCAACCCAAAACAGCAGGGAACCTTCACCTTGTTGCAATCACTGGACAGTATATCTAAAGCGTTCAGCCCGACTGGGTTGCCTCCAAACAGGTCTCGGACGATTGTCTGTTTGAAGGCATATGCGACACTCATTGGTGAAGAGAACGTGATGCCAATCCTGAGTGGTCCATTCAGCATGTTGTTGGCCCCATCTATACCGTGCTGCATAGTGTCGTGGTTTCAAAGATGGACCTTGCTTTGGATATCCGGCGTGAAGTTGCTCATCATGCAGCCTATTGCGCACAGTTTTGAGTCGTAACACGACGTCCTGTGGCTGCACGAAAAGTGTTATTGAACATGGTGGCGTTACTGTAGGGTTCCTCAGAGCCAAAATTCGTAGGGAGCAGTCATCGACTGCAGTAGTAGTCCTTGGGTGGCCTGAGCGAGACATGTCACCGACAGCTCCTGTGTCTCTGTCCATCCTCTATGTCCAAACATCACTTTGGTTCACTCCGAGGCGCCTGGACACATCCCATTGTTGAGAGCACTTCCTAGACAAAGTAACAATGCGGACGCGATCGAACCGCGGTATTCACCGTGTAGGCATGGTTGAACGACAGACATCACGAGCCGTGTACCTCCTTTCTGGTGGAATGACTGGAAATGATCGGCTGTCGGAACCCTTCCGTCTAATAGGCGCAGCTTATGCATGATTGTTTACATCTTTGGGCGGGATTAGTGACATCTCTGAACATTCAAAGGGACCTCCTCTGTGATACAATATCCATAGGCAACGTCTATCTTCAGGAGTTTTGGGAACCTGGGTGATCCAAAACTTCTTTTGGTGTGTATATTAAGTTTACGGTATTATGTTTTACTACAAGTCATCTCAATTCAATTCTGCGCTGCAACCACTGGACATGATTTAAGTCATTCTCATTGTCGATTTCTCTGTCTCTGAGTGTGCTTGTGCACTGTAACATTTAATGATATTGTCAAATAGAAGAAGGCGTAATTAGATGAATGATGAACACTAACTTCACTTAACGAGGGTTTAATAAGCAATTGCACATACAAGAGCATGGAGCGAACTGCCTCCAGCCAGAACACATACATTATATATACAGCTACAGAACATTCCAATACAATGATTCTTGACATTTGTGGATACTTATAGAATGTACTCGCACCAAATACAGAAATTAAAATTGTACAGTTTAGGTAAGATTTGAACTAATGAACCCATGCAACAGTTTAGTATCATAACCACCCAGACCACAGAGCTACTCAGCTTTTTCTGGGACGTTACTCCCTTCTTAAGAGAACAACGTCTCGGGGTTACGTCGTCCTAGACCGGGAACGAGTCATCGGTCCTGCATACTGCGACTCCTGATGATTGATTCTCGCCCTGGCGGTGATCTTCTTAGAACTTACTTTGCCTCTACACTCTTCGTCACATTTCCGCTTGTTGCCTGTCGCTGGAGCTTCGAATTTACCCTGGGTTGCAAGGTCCTTATAGGGCTTCATTCGAAGGACATCAACCGTATCACTGATCTTTCATCGTCTTGTGTAGGGGTCGAAATCTTCAACTTCATAAGTAACATCAGGCAATTGTGTTACAACCTTGTAAGGTCCAAAGTAGCGCCTGAGGAGCTTCTCAGAGAGACCAACCTTCCGAACAGGAGTGAAGATCCAGACGAGGACACCAGGCTGGTAGACAACAGGGCTGTGGCTCGTGTCATACCTTTGGCGATCGTTTTCTTGAGCCTGCGGCGTCTGGAGTCGAACTAACTGCCGGGCATCCCCAGCTCTGGTTAACACCTGGCCGATGTAGTCGTCATCAGGATGTAACGGAAACACAGTGTCCATTGTCGTAGTCGCCTCACGCCCACGCACCAGGAAAAATGGCGTAAATCCTGTGGTGTCTCGTTTGGCGGTGTTGCAGGCAAACGTCACGAAAGGTAGCACCTCATCCCAGTTGCTCTGTTCAACATTGACGAACATTGATAGCATGTCGGCCAAGGTCTTGTTAAGGCGTTCAGTAAACCCATTACTTTGCGGGTGGTTGGCAGTGGTCATGTGATGAGTAATGTTGCACCGACGGTTTATCTCTGTCACAAGATTCCATTGAACAACTTCCCCTCGATTCGTAATTAACGACCATGGGTCACCATGTTTCAATACAATGTCTTCCACAATGAATTTGGCTAACTAGGACGCTTCGGCTGTTTTCGCGGCTAATGTAATGGCGCAGCCTGTCAGATAATCAGCGCAAACAATAATCCATCTATTGCCACCAGCAGACGTTGGAAATCGACCAAGGAGGTCAATCCCAACACGCTGGAAAGGCGTTTTTGCTGGTGGAATCGGCGACACATAGTGAAAGACACTCCTAAATAAACGTGGCTAGAAAAATCTCCAGCGGATTCTATCGCATGTCTTCATAAATCCTAGATTTTCGGCTTCAGATATGTCATGGAATTTCTGTAGAACATTTAAGCGCATGTGTTTGGGAATCACTGGTAGCCACCTCTTTCCAAACGGATCAAAATTTTTCTTGCAAAGTAATCCATTAACTACCTTAAATTGTCCTTTCACATTCTCTGACCAATTTAAGGCAAGCATAATTTGTGATATCGTGGCGTCCTTTTTCTGCTCAGCAGAGAGATCCTGGAGTGCAGCAAGACAGTCACTATATTCATCCAAGTCTTGTTGGTCTGCAGTGTTTGACCAGCCTCCAGTCGCCCTAGTATGCTACCCATCACAACGTCATCAATATGTGTTCTTTGAGCAATTTTCAACAGACAGTCACCATTAGCACGTCTGAAAACGTCTGCACACTTTGTCGCTGCACTGTACTCTGACATGCACCAACACACCTCTGCGTATGTGGACTGCTGCCAGCGCCACCGTGCGACGACCAGATGTCAGATGCACCGCATAGACATACCCTGAGGTGATTTAAACCCGCAAACCGCCCACCAGAGCGTTGTTTCACCATGTATCAGCATTATCCTTAATTTATGAGCATGAGTGTAGTTTACTTGAGATGGTAAGAGATCTCTCCGCGAAAACTAATGGTCGACACACTATCACCAAATTTGTAGACCATTCTATTTCGAGAAAGAGCTTCAAAGAAGTTATTTAGGCACCCTGTCTTTCATTCGGTGACTAGTTCATCTAAGAGTGATTGAATAATAATCTGGGAATTACACACTCAGTTAAGAACGAACGAATAAAAACCTAGGACTTATAAATTAGTTTAAATAATGCATTTTTGTTTCCCACATTGTTTTACTGAAACATTCACCAATTTCCTCTTACTCTTTACTCAGATGTATTGATTTTACAGCCCTATTTTTATATCTGAAACCAATGATATTGCATTGCGTCCGGATTTTAGCTCACACCGTCTGAATTGATTCATTTGTCTCTTTGTTCGTCCACGTGTACAGCACGCAATTGTTCCTGCGCTTTCCTTGCTCTTTATCAGCTCACTGTTTCGAATCCTATTCATCAAACTGAAATTCGCTACAGAGATTACGTTTCACGTAATCAGAGCGCCATACATGACTGCTACTTGCTAATGAACGTCAGCTTAATGTGATTATCTGTTAGGTTTAATATTACTCGTTCGTTAAAATCTGCCACGTGTAGCGCAAGACTTGTTACAAATCGATGAGGGAATACCGCTTTCCCCTTATTATCACGAACAAAGCTTCGTTTCTGACTAAATGCGTTTTAGGATTTGGCAATGTAACATGGATTGTCGATTGTCATCATGCGTAGCACCATAATTCCTCATCAAGAACAAAGTGGACAAATTATATCATATAAAGGATCGCCTCCAAAGTCTGATTCAAGTTAGTTAGCAACTGACATATAACGTCCGAAGTTGCACACTTGTTCATACAGGCAGCCACCACAGTTCTCCGCTATCCACGGTGACATAAAATCTCTCTAAACTCTACTTGACACAATAATCATATGGCATCTGCCCTACCTCCCTGACCTGGTTCGAGCCTCATTCACGTGTCTGTAGGTATTAGGGTTGAGTACACGTTTGTAGAATACACCGACATGATGCTTCTGAATGGCAAATTTCACGCTAATATAAGAGCCGCTCGTCATCTTTATCAAGATCGTTCTCCACGACATCCTACGCCATCGCATACTCTTTTTTCCAGAATTACTCACCGGCTTCGAGGAAGAGTACGTTCACCGTCAGCAGGCGTGGCCGTGGCGCTCCTAGAAGACGTCGCACACCAGAACTGGAAGAGGCCGTACTGTTGAAGAGAACCTGTCAACGAGTACACGAGAAATTTTTTTAGCTAGTAGTGAGTGGAACTGTAAAACAAGTGATGTATAAGATGAAACCTGATCAATTATTGTAAAAATGGTCGCGTTACCAACATGTTCCGTTTCCGGACGTGGGTTCCAATTCAGAATATTATTTACTCACTCCCCTCTACAAGTCCTAGACGTTTGTATTGGGATTTTCCGAACACCTTGTCTACAAACTGAGGTGGATCCTTGTCTACAGAATGACACTTATAATGTGACATAGATATGGCAATCATATAATATAACACAATGTCAAAAATAACATATTACTGACATGTCAAAACTTAAAAAAGTGTTTCTCATGTACGCATGTCACACTCACGTCAGGCACGAACGGATCAGTACCTACAGATTCCTTAAGCATTTACGCAAGAACATAGACTGAAGAACCAAAGAAACCGTCACATCTTCCTAATATCGTGTAGAACCCCGCGAGCCTGCAGAGGTGCGGCAAAAAGACGTGGCATGGACTCGACTAATGTCTGACGCAGTGCTGGAGGGAACCGACACCATCAATCCTGCCGGGCTGTCCATAAATCCGTAAGAGTACGAGAAGTGCTTAAACTCAGAAGAGTGTTCCTCGAGCCATTCTGTAGGAATTCTGGACTTGTGGGGTGTCGCATTGTCCTGCTGGAATTGCCTGTCTACATATCTTTGTATTTGAATTCGCATGCCTATACCAGTTTCTTTGACGCTTCAGTGAAGTGTTAATAATATAGATTCAGCTCAAAATATTCTTCACACATTGCCCAAAGGTAGAACTATGAATCTACTAGAATAAATGGAGATATACGACTTCCTTCAAAGTCATCTGTATCGATTAGACAGAGTTAAGAAACACGGGATTTTTAACTAATTTCCACTCGGTATTATGTGCTAATAATAAAAGGTAGCGGTCATGGTGATGCACTCTAGCCCAGTAACAGAATTATCTTTATATCGGGCGCATATCTCATGTCAGACGCTATACTAATGATGTTGTTAGTTATACGGTTTTAAATATCTGTATGTGCTTTAGAACGAAAATCAGCTTCCGCCATGCCCAGTACGCTATACTGAAACAGTCTCTTATTAAAACATAAAATATATTAATACACACTGCGGTGACAAAAGTCATGGGATAGCGAAATGCACATATATAGATGGCGGTAGTGTCGCGTACACGAGATATAAAAGGGCGGTGAGTCGGCGGAGCTGTCATTTGTAGTCAGGTGACTCGTGTGAAAAGTTTTGCGACTTGATTATGACCGCACGAGGGGGACTTTGAATGCGAAGTGATAGTGGAGCTACACGCATGGGACATTCAGTTTCAGAAACCGCTAGGGAATTCAATTTTCCGATATCCAAGGTGTCAAGCGTGTGCCGAGGAACACCAAATTTCAGGCATTACATTTCACTACGGACAGCCTTCACTTAACGACCAAGAGCAGCGGCGTTTGCATAGCGTTGTCTGTGGTAACCGACAAGCAACACTGCGTGAAATAGCCGCAGAAATGTCAGCAGACGACCGGCGTGAGTGCCTTTGTAACAGCACGAGATCGCCTACAGCTTCTCTCCTGGGTTCGTGTCCATATCCTTTGGACCCTAGACGATTGGAAAATTGTGGCCTCATCGGATGAATCCTGATTTCAGTTCGTGAGAGCCAATTGTAGGGTTCGAGCGTAGCGCAGACCCCAAGAAATCACGGATCCAAGTTGTCAACTAGACACTGTGGAAGCTGATGGCGGCGCCATAATCTTGGGGGCTGTGTGTACATGGAATGGACTGGGTCCTCTAGTCGAACTGAACAGATCATCACCCATCTGCAGCCATTAAAGGACTCCATACTCCCAAAGAACAACAGATTTTTTATGGATGACAATGCGCCATGTCACAGGGCCACAGATGTTAGTGATTGGTTTGAAGAACATTCTGGACAGTTCGAGCGAGTGAGTTGGCCACCCGGATCGCCCGACATGCATCCCATCGAACATTTATGGGACATAATCGAGAGGTCAGCGTGTATAAAATCCTGCACCAGCAACTGTTTCGCAAATATGGACGGCTTTAGAAGCAGCATGGCTCAATAATTCTGCAAACGAAGTACAAAGACTTGTTGATATCATGCCACTTCGAGTTGCTGCACTATGCCGGGCAAAATGAGGTCCGACACGATGTTAGGAGTCATCCCATCACTTCTGTCACCTCACTGTACATAACATACAAATTTACACCGACTGTTTTGCATCGTTGTAAAAAGCTATTGAATATATGTCCAAAATATGCTTCACAATTGAACTACATTGGAAAAATTTTATTTGTTGAACACACCGAATACGTGCCTCCCTATGTAACCATTAGCTACTTACAAGACTTGACTTTTCTTAATTGGCTTACGAATACCAACATGCATCAATTTTTAGAATATGTACTGACTCATGTGTATCACGGTTTTGTGATATGGACCGTGGTATACGATATCATTGTTTTGTAGTATTCCACATGAAAAAGAAGGCGTCTCGTCTGCACTCATATATGTAATTTCTATTTACAATGCTCTTACGTTAACAAAAGTACTGCATCTTCGTAAATCACTGCGAACATCGTACAACTAGTTTTATCAGTGCAACCCAAATAGCCTTTTCTTGCCAAACATTCTGAGAACCAAGGGGTTGCATGATTATATCATAATATGTGCATTATAGCCTTATAATATAATCAAATGGTTCAAATGGCTCTGAGCACTATGGGACTCAACTGCTGTGGTCATAAGTCCCCTAGAACTTAGAACTACTTAAACCTAACTAACCTAAGGACAGCACACAACACCCAGCCATCACGAGGCAGAGAAAATCCCT
The DNA here is from genome assembly GCF_023898315.1 of Schistocerca nitens. Classification (NCBI taxonomy): domain Eukaryota; kingdom Metazoa; phylum Arthropoda; class Insecta; order Orthoptera; family Acrididae; genus Schistocerca; species Schistocerca nitens. Next base: position 512,133,799 of record NC_064615.1, read on the forward strand.
GACCCCGCCGGGAATCGAACCCGGGAACCCGGGCGTGGGAAGCGAGAACGCTACCGCACGACCACGAGACGTGGGCTATAATATAATCCACAATATTAAATTTTCTGTTCGAGCTACATTCTCTAAGAAGTGTGAAGCACATTACTATTGAACATTGTAAAAGTAGTTTTACCAGAGCAACCCAAATAGCCTTTTCTTGCCAAACATTCTAAGAACCATGGGGTTGCATGATTATATCATAAAATGTGCATTATAACCTTATAATATAATCCACCATATTAAATTTTCTGTTCGAGCTACGTTCTCTAAGAAGTGGGAAGCACATTACTATTGAAAATTGTAAAAGTAGTTTTACCAGAGCAACCCAAATAGCCTTTTCTTGCCAAACATTCTAAGAACCATGGGGTTGCATGATTATATCATAAAATGTGCATTATAGCCTTATAATATAATCCACCATATTAAATTTTCTGTTGGAGCTACGTTCTCTAAGAAGTTAAAAGCACATTACTATTCATATTGGTTTTATTTCATTTATACTTCAGCTGAGTTATTACGAGGGGCGTTCAAGAAATAATGCAACTCATTTTTTTTTTCTGAAAGCAGGTTGACTTTATACAGGATTCTAGTACACCATACTATTCCCCACTTTTCTGGCTACAAAAATCCTTTTTTCCAACATAATCTCCGTCTAATACGAATGTCTTACGCCACCTTACTCAGAGGACCTGAACCCCGCATGGTACCACTGTACTGGTCAACGTCGGAACCAAAGTCTTGCTGCATCAATGACCTCCCCATCATCCACGTACTGCTTGCCGCGGAGTGCATCCTTCACTCGGCCAAACAGATGGAAGACCAAAGGTGCGAGACCCGGGGTGCGCGCACTTGGGTTGTTATGGAGGAGGAGAAGTTGGTTTGCATTTTTGTGGCGACGAATACTCTGAAGTTCTTTCTTCAGTTTCTTGACGGTAGCGCAATACACGTCAGAGCTGATCGTTGCACCATAATGGAGGACATCAAACAGAGTTCCAGAAGCCCGTCGCCATGACTTACTGGCTGAGGTTGCGTCTTTGAACTTTTTTCTTCAGAGCAGCGGTGGTGAGGCGCCACTCCATTGATTGCCGCATTGTATCCGGTTCTAAGCGAACAACCCATGTTTTATCGCCTGTGACGGTGTTCGACAAAAAGTGGTCACGATGAGCCTCCTAACGCGCAAGCAGTCCCGCACACGTCGGCCCTCGTTGTCTTTGTCGTCTTCTGATGAGCGGCGAGCAGCCCAGCGGGCACACGGCTTTCAGTAGCCCAACTGGTAGTCGAGTGTGTCAGCACTGGCAACAGAGACGTCCAGCTGAACAATGAGGTTATCCGTCGATCACCTCGAATGAGTGTGTCCGTATTGCTGGAGTCACAGTTGTGTGCTGCCGCCCGGCACTCTGGTTTGCACCACCTTCTTGCGATGTTGACAGACACCTCACCCAACGACTCACCGTGCTTTTGTTCTGTTCCAGATCTCCCTAGACATCCTGCAAGTGCCTATAAATATGTGCGACGCTTTGGTTTTTCGCCAAAAGAAACTCAATGACAGCTGTCTGCTTGAAACGTACCTCCGTTGCAGACGCCATTTCGAAGGTTACGTTTAGCGCCGCTACCAATCGGAACTTCATGAAACTATAGCAGCCGAAGCGGGAATATTCCACTAGGTCACACATCAAATTCCGAATTTTTTAAACCGAAACTGGCCGAGAAAAAAAAGTTTTGCATTACTTACTGAAAGTCCCTTGTAATTCAATCTAACGTATGAGCAATGTTGCAAAAGAAAGTTTATGTGGTTGAACATCTGTGCTCAGCACATCTGTTACAATTTGTGCATGAAGTTTTATCTTTCCTCGTACGAGCGATGTCCGGGCTGTCAGCGATACAATCAACCCCACTACATCCAACAGATACCTAACATACACAAAGATGAAACAGAATAAATTTAAAAATGATGCAACCGTCTTTACAAACGAATTTAAAATTTGTAACGGATGAAGGCTTTATATGAAAAAAAGATGATTTTCTTTGTTTTGTAATATTGAAATAGGGAAACCAAAAGTTGTGAAACACATCTCTTATACTGAAGCGGTGTCCCTAGCTCTTAATGTATGCATTTTAAAGCCCATATCTGCTCTACGTTTTAGAGCCTCTTGATTTAGTCCCTACTACCACCTATGAAAGCTGGAAGTTGCCTATGACGGTTGGCCGTAGATGGAAGTTGGTTGGCACAGATGTCTGTGACATCTCACACACACACTAGTACATGGCTAATCGGTCAGCCGGCTATGGTAAGTGGTACTCTCTAGCGACCACTACATTTTTACACATTATTATCATGCAACGCCTTTGTTAACATGCAGTAATATGGTTTGATAAAAGCTGTAGTTGTTTTTGTAACAAAATTCCTTTTTTCCAAAATTAAACTCACAGTAAGCGTCCACTTGAAATGTAGAGAAAAGAGCGGTAAGTGGAGAGAATGCACTGAAAGCCTCTGTGAGGAGGAGGATTTGTCTGATGACATGATAGATGAAACAGGAGTCGGCAGGGAAGAAACGGGGGTCAAGTACTACAACCAGAATCTAAAAGAGATTTGTTGAATTAAGATCAAATAAGGGTGACGGGATAGGTAATATTCCATCGGAATTTCTGAAATCATCGAGGAAAGTGGCATCTAAACGATTATTCATGTTGAGGTATAGTATGTATGAGGCCTATACCATTAGACTTTCGGATGTCGTGTGACTAGGGCCACCCGTCGGGTAGACCGTTCGCCGGGTGCAAGTCTTTCGATTTGACGCCACTTCGGCGACTTGCGCGTCGATGGGGACGAAATGATGATGATTAGGACAACACAACACCCAGTCTCTGAGCGGGAATCGAACCCAGGCCCTTAGGATTGACATTCTGCCGCGCTGACCACTCAGCTACCGGGGGCGGACGACTTTCGCATGAACATCATCCACCCGATTCCGAAGACTGCAAGAGCCGACAAGTGCGAGAATTATCGCACCATCAGCTTAACACATCATACATCGAGCTGCTGACAAGAATAGTACATAGAATAATGCAATAGAAAATTGAAGGTCTCTTAGATGATGATCAGTTTGCTTTACGAATGGTAAATGTACCAGTGAGGCAATTCTCACGTTGCAGGTGATAATGGAAGCAAGACTGAAGAAATATCAAGACACCTTCATGGGATTTGTTGACCTGGAAAAAGCGTTCGACAATGTAAAATAGTTCGAAATTCTGAGAACAATAAGGGTAAGCTCTAAGGAAAGACGGGGAATACACAATCTGTACAAGAACGAAGAGAGAACAATAAGGCTAGGAGACCAAGAACAAAGTGCTCGGATTAAAATGACGTAAAACAGGGATGTAGTCTTTCGCCCCTACTGGTTAAGCTACACATTGAAGAAGCAAATAAAATAAAAGTTTAGGAGTTGGATTAAAATTCAAGGCGAAGGGATGTCAACGATGAGAATAACGGATGACATAGCTACCCTGAGTGAAAGTGAAGAAGTACAGTATCTGTTGAATGGGACGAACCGTGTAATGACTGCAAAATATGGATTGAGAGTAAATCGAAGAAAGATGAAAGTAATGAAAAGTAGCAGAAACGAGAACAGCGAGAAAACGTCAGAGTTGGCGATCACGAAGTAGATGAAGTTAAGGAATTCTGCTACCTAGGCAGCAAAATAACCCAATGATGGACGGAGCAAAGAGAACACAAAAAACAGACTAGCACTAGCAAAACGGACATTCCTAGCCAAGAGAAGTCTACTACGATCAAACATAGGCCTTCATTTCATGAAGAAATTTCTGAGAATGTGCGTTTGGAGCACAGCCTCCTACGGTAGCGAAACATAAGACTGTGAGGAAACCGGCAACAGGAGAGTATCTAAATATTTGAGATGTGGTGCTACAGAAAAATACTGAAAATTAGGTGGATTGACAACATAAGGAATGAGGAGCATCTCCGCAAAATCGGTGAGGAATGGAACATATGGTAAACACTGACAAGAAGAACGGACAGGATGAGAGAACATGTGTTAAGACATCAGGTAATAACTTCCATGGTACTAGATGGAGCTATAGAAGGTAAAAACAGTAAAGGAAGACAGGGAATGGATTACACTGAGCAAATAATTGAGGACGTAGGTTGCAATTACTACTCTGAGATGAGAAGTTTGGCACAAGAGAGGAATTCGTGGTGGGCAACGTTAAACTAGCCAGAAGGCTGACGATTCAAAAAAAATTGTCCTCGGTATTTTTGTATATTAAATGAAAGCAAGTTCTTAAAGTTGTGGTATAACGAATGGAGGATTCAGATAATGCAAATTAGATGTGTCTGTTAATTTCGCCCTTCTTGCGGAGTGAATAAAGAAAAATAGAAATGTATGATGTACAATTTACTGTCACGTTCTTTCGTGCATTTGTATTTTATCTTTTCCTTTAATTTCGTCATACATTATTAACGGCATCAGGTTGAAGTGTTTATTAATTGTTTAATTTTTTATGATGGAAGATCTTCCTTTATGTTGTATCAGTGTTCTAAGACTATTGACAAACCACTATTGACAAACTGTACCTTTCGGCTTCAGGCATGTGTATATTTCCAGATGTTTTAATGTTATTTGCGCAACCCTTGATGGTACTGTTTTGAACGTTACACTTTTATACTTTTTATTTGGTTTCCTCTTTTTCATTTTGTAACCTATAGCTGAAAACGATCTACAGGGTGGATAGAAACCGGTAGTTGTTAAAAGAAATTTTGATCCAGATGCTGCCTGCATCTCGTGGTCGTGCGGTAGCGTTCTCGCTTCCCACGCCCGGGTTCCCGGGTTCGATTCCCGGCGGGGTCAGGGATTTTCTCTGCCTCGTGATGGCTGGGTGTTGTGTGCTGTCCTTAGGTTAGTTAGGTTTAAGTAGTTCTAAGTTCTAGGGGACTGATGACCATAGCTGTTAAGTCCCATAGTGCTCAGAGCCATTTGAACAATTTTTGATCCCGAGGCTGAGTGTGCATTTAATAGAAACAAAGGTTTCGTCAAGAGTGCCCCAGGAAATTGTGGTAGGGCCAATATTTTTCTCTATGCTCATAGACAATCTGACGGATAGAGTGATCAGCAAACTGCGACTGTTTTGTGATGACTGCGTAGTCTATAGGAATGTGTCGCCACTGAGTGTAGAAGGATGCAGGACGACTTAAAATATCTACTTGGTGTGATGAAAGGCAGTTTGCTCTGTATGTCGAAAAATTTAAGTTAATACAGAAGCAGTCGTGTAATTTTTGAATACAGTATTGGTGGTGCGCTGCTTGGCTTAGTCACGTCGACTAAATATCAAGGTATCACACTGTAAAGCGACTGAGAACTCACGAACACATATACCATTGTAAGTGTCGACTATAGCCAACCAAATAGACATAAAATGACGACATCGAGAAAGAAATTACCACAATCCTGCAGGTGTCGAAGGCTAACTGATATAAAGACAGTGACGTGAAGAAAATATTCATCAGGGTGAGGGTGCTCGCGATTTAAAAAAAATGTGTCGGAATAGCTTACAGTAGTGCACACTCGGAACGAATCGCGAATAGTTTTAAAACAGCTGAACTGAATGTAGGCTTTCGCGCCAAACGATTCTTGGGACCAAGACCGTGCCGTAGAACTGGCGAGAAACATATATAACTGTAGTGATTGATTCGTGTGTTGTACGTACGTGTGTGGCTGTAACTGTCTATGTGCTGTTAATAATTCATCGTAAGATCACTTAAGGCTACACACAAAATATTTACTCCAACTTCTTATCAAGTGCGAGTGTTATTGTTTTAGATATTCTTAAGTCTTTATCTATTAAAGAGCCTAATAAATAAATCACTTTGGAATTTCTGTATAGAAATAAAATAAATTAGGAACAGCTCGGTGTGAAGCACCTTCATCTTGTAGATCTAGAAATACCTCAGGTTTCTAATTCAATATCTTTTGACATGAATAATAATTTCTTCTTCCATGGATACACGTGGAGAAACACCTTTTGCGTTCTACACTTACTATTAATTCAAAGCTGAGAAGTTTCGTAACTGTGAAAATCTCGTCACTTGAACAAAGATACCCGTGAAGAGGCACCAAAAGAATATTTTACTATCGATACAACTTTTTCCAAAATGAAATTAACTTGCCTTTAATATGTTTGCTTAAGAAATTAATTGTAAACCTTCTCCATTTTTCTTTGCGACCTGTAATATTGGAGTAATCTGAACAAGAATCTACCGTCTTGCATAAGGCGACCAACAATACAAATTAAATGGTTCAAATGGCTCTGAGCACTATGGGACTCAACTGCTGAGGTCATTAGTCCCCTAGAACTTAGAACTAGTTAAACCTAACTAACCTAAGGACATCACAAACATCCATGCCCGAGGCAGGATTCGAACCTGCGACCATAGCGGTCTTGCGGTTCCAGACTGCAGCGCCTTTAACCGCACGGCCACTTCGGCCGGCAATACAAATTACAACTCACGCTTAACCCCATGTTATTAATCTCTGAAAAACGTAGAACAGAATTTTCACACACGTAGGGGTGCTACAGTCACTGAAATAAGTGGTTTGATTATAAATAACAGCACTTTATTGACCAGAAATATGTTACAAGATAAATACGTCTCCATCCACGTCTTTCTCATATGAGCATTTGAACCAGAATAAAATAATTAGGAAACTCTATTTCTATTGTTTTAATTGTTTTCCAACCATAGATCATCCTGCAATTCTGATACTGTTTTTCGTATACTTCACAGTGAGATAATTTATATTTTTATGTACACTTTTGCACAAGGAATAACTGTCCGTTTTCCGGCCGGAGTGGCCGAGCGGTTCTAGGCGCTAGTCTGGAACCGCGCGACCGCTACGGTCGCAGGTTCGAATCCTGCCTAGGGCATGGATGTGTGTGATGTCCTTAGATTAGTTAGGTTTAAGTAATTCTAAGTTCTAGGGGACTGATGACCACAGCAGTTAGTCCCATAGTGCTCAGAACCATTTTTTGAGCTGTCCGTTTAAAGATTTCGTGTCAACCATAAATAAATGTTCCTCCATCCCAAAGGACCAGTACAAAGGCTCCCTAGAAAGACTGGATCGAAATAATACAAAGTTTTGTAGACAGACATTCCACATGCACTATCTGTTAATTCGTCACATCACAGTTTGTCACAATACCCTCGTGTTCCGCTCTTGGAAGTAGGTCCTACTTATATAAGAGGTGTGTTATTACTAAGTTACGTTAAATGAAACTTTTAAGATATTCAAATGTATTAACAGCCATTAACGTTTTTCTTAATCACGCTTTAGCTACGTAGTTTTTATTTAAAAAATCGTGTACAATCACAGCGTCAGCATAGTTGTGCTCTGACTGTCGCGCTGTTAATGCACAGTATGAAAATGGCTGAGGCTGCTTTCTGTTCCTAGTGAGACACGCACGTGGACCACGGTTAAAAAGTGCTGAGAAATAGGCTGTTCTTAATGTATTTCATAAATTTACGGAGATATTCCGCGTTAAGTTTTTCGTGTGTTGTATAAAATGTAGTTGACGAACGTATAGCGCAGTCGGTAGTGTAATGGGACGTGAACAATTTGAAATAGTACACGTGTGGGTTCAAACGATGTTTTATGAAAGACTGTTCATAAAAGTTGTTTAAATTAAGAAAACATAACAATTTAATTCTTTAAGGCAAAAATGAGAAACCAAATCCTCTTTATTTTGACTATGTCCATCGTTTTATACCACAGAGGATGATAAGTATCAAAGAAACACGAAAAAGAATCATTTTTCACAGCATCGAGCATGTCCTACAAATGCAGCATTATTGCATTTACTACTGTACCATTACAATATGAACCCAATATAACTGATTTGGAGTCCAGCTGCGGGATTTGGCCCGAGAAGTAACAAGACTGTTAAGCTGCCAGACGTACTGGAACTAACGCACGCAGCTCTTTCGCTAGTCACTGCCGAACGCTGGCGGGATATACACTCCTGGAAATTGAAATAAGAACACCGTGAATTCATTGTCCCAGGAAGGAGAAACTTTATTGACACATTCCTGGGGTCAGATACATCACATGATCACACTGACAGAACCACAGGCACATAGACACAGGCAACAGAGCATGCACAATGTCGGCACTAGTACAGTGTATATCCACCTTTCGCAGCAATGCAGGCTGCTATTCTCCCATGGAGACGATCGTAGAGATGCTGGATGTAGTCCTGTGGAACGGCTTGCCATGCCATTTCCACCTGGCGCCTCAGTTGGACCAGCGTTCGTGCTGGACGTGCAGACCGCGTGAGACGACGCTTCATCCAGTCCCAAACATGCTCAATGGGGGACAGATCCGGAGATCTTGCTGGCCAGGGTAGTTGACTTACACCTTCTAGAGCACGTTGGGTGGCACGGGATACATGCGGACGTGCATTGTCCTGTTGGAACAGCAAGTTCCCTTGCCGGTCTAGGAATGGTAGAACGATGGGTTCGATGACGGTTTGGATGTACCGTGCACTATTCAGTGTCCCCTCGACGATCACCAGTGGTGTACGGCCAGTGTAGGAGATCGCTCCCCACACCATGATGCCGGGTGTTGGCCTTGTGTGCCTCGGTCGTATGCAGTCCTGATTGTGGCGCTCACCTGCACGGCGCCAAACACGCATACGACCATCATTGGCACCAAGGCAGAAGCGACTCTCATCGCTGACGACGACACGTCTCCATTCGTCCCTCCATTCACGCCTGTCGCGACACCACTGGAGGCGGGCTGCACGATGTTGGGGCGTGAGCGGAAGACGGCCTAACGGTGTGCGGGACCGTAGCCCAGCTTCATGGAGACGGTTGCGAATGGTCCTCGCCGATACCCCAGGAGCAACAGTGTCCCTAATTTGCTGGGAAGTGGCGGTGCGGTCCCCTACGGCACTGCGTAGGATCCTACGGTCTTGGCGTGCATCCGTGCGTCGCTGCGGTCCGGTCCCAGGTCGACGGGCACGTGCACCTTCCGCCGACCACTGGCGACAACATCGATGTACTGTGGAGACCTCACGCCCCACGTGTTGAGCAATTCGGCGGTACGTCCACCCGGCCTCCCGCATGCCCACTATACGCCCTCGCTCAAAGTCCGTCAACTGCACATACGGTTCACGTCCACGCTGTCGCGGCATGCTACCAGTGTTAAAGACTGCGATGGAGCTCCGTATGCCACGGCAAACTGGCTGACACTGACGGCGGCGGTGCACAAATGCTGCGCAGCTAGCGCCATTCGACGGCCAACACCGCGGTTCCTGGTGTGTCCGCTGTGCCGTGCGTGTGATCATTGCTTGTACAGCCCTCTCGCAGTGTCAGGAGCAAGTATGGTGGGTCTGACACACCGGTGTCAATGTGTTCTTTTTTCCATTTCCAGGAGTGTAGAACGGCTCCTCATAAAAGAAGAAGATAAAATGCTGCGCCTGGTTGGGTTCATGGATTCTGTTGTTGATAGGCTCGTTATCAACGTAGCAGGTAACACTTCCAGAACTGAAATGTATTTCTCGGATTCGGATAAGAAAGGAGCTAAGAGATTACCAGATGACTGATTGTAAGTAATACCTTCAGTGGCTTCAGTATTTTAACTGTATGGTGCAATCCTTCAATACTCTCTTACGCTACAAACAGCTTATGCAGAAAAATTACCCCGTGTTTAAGTCAGGAATTTTCATCGTTCTTGTTTTTAATTACAATAGTACGATAGTTAAAAACGATAACGTGTAACGTATTGCGGTTTTCGTCCAGTCGTCTAAGGAGTATATTGTGGGAGATTTAAAGTGTATTATTTCATTCTGCTTAAAAATTAAATGTCATTCGAAGCTGTATCGCTCCTCTGCTAGTCTCTTTTGACGTGTGAACTGCAACCGGCTACGTCACTGCAGGCTAGCTGTACCAGCTGACCGACCAGTGCTGTCCAAGTTAAATGCTCCGGTAAGAAACTGCGATGTTACAAAAACGCGCACAGTGCTGCGTCGCGCCACACGCGCTATACGCGTTTCAATTTGCGCCTAACCTAAAGCTGTTGTCCCGTATTATCGCTAAGTCGATGTGCGGGTAACGCACAGCACAAAACGTACCCGTATTATCACACTTGACAGTACTGGGGACAGCTTGGCTGCAGTCCCACGTGAAACGGAAATCCAATGAGGTTCCAGCAAACACGTAAGGATACACAGTGCAATGTTTACTTCAGGTTTATTCTTATGATGAACGGATTATATGTTATGTGAACACTCTTACTTCAATTGTGGGTTCTCAATCGTATTTGTTTTAACCAGTTATTAATTAATCAGTTCAAACATCGTCCTTCAAATACATAGTTCCAAATTTCTAGTCGGTTATTTCATCCGCTGAAAATAGGTATTAACTCAACAGTTCACCAAGCATTGGTTGTGAGTTCAAAATTGTGTTTAAAAATCATCAGTCCGTATTTAAAGATAGCTATTACATAACTTATTTTGGATTGTTATTTGCTACTGGCAAGGGCGTACCCAGGATCTGAACTGGGTGTTGGGGGGGGGGGGGGGGAGGTCATACTAGTCTCAGGAAACAAGGACTCGAGACAACATACAGCACTTCTTATTAAATAAAACAGTAAACCAGTGAAAAACTGCTTTTAATAAACATTTTATATACAAGAATGCACTTGTACAATCCGAGAAAACATGCAGCATTTCTTATTAAATAAAACAGTAAACTAGTGGAAAACAGCGAATATCTTCTGGGGGGGGGGCAGCTACCCCCCCCTGCCCCTCTTTGGGTACGCCCATGGCTATTGGGCTTGCCCCCCCCCTGCCCCTCTTTGGGTACGCCCATGGCTATTGGGCTTTGTATTAATGATGTTTGGCCGATTTCTCACTATACTACTGCAACCAATGAAAAAAGGTCTGGTAAAGTTTAACATTCCCTGGAAAGATACTTGTTAACACCCCCATCTGGGCTGCAGGCAATGGGAAAAAAACTGAGGACGACCATAGAGGAGAACCTGCCCGAAGTCTTCAGATTGTTCCCATCAGTGCGTTCGCATGATAATTACCATTTAGTTACAAACTAGGCTGATAAAGTTGTTAATGATGTTTCCAAATTAACCTATGAATTTTTAAAAGTACCAGTTTCCAAATTAACACTGTGAAGTTTTAAAATACCAGTACAAATACATGTTTCTCAAAAGAACTTGTTGCAACTACATTCATTACATGGTACTCTGGATCTCAAGAATGTAAATGTGAGCATTATTCTTTGAAAATGTATGGATACACTGTCCATGTGTAACAAAATATGTTGGAGAATTGGTGTTTTATAGTCTTGCGGCGAAATACATAAGTTTCTTCTTCAGGTATCTGATTCGTCAATGTTGCCCCAAGGTACAGGAAAGGACCCTCGTACATCGACATGGGTTGGCCAGTAAACTGCGATGAAGCAGGTGCAGAGCCAGGCCCCATTGGTGGTCAGCTGTTGCAGCTGCCATAGAAACTGCCTTAAATAGGCAGGATGAGGTAATGTTAACACATTTGTTCTTCTCAAGTGATGGAAATGAAAAGCAAATGGTTGGTGCCTATATCTAAAGCTCAGGAGAATATCTAATTTGATTTGTTATTGCAAGTTGTAATTGCTGCAAAACAAATTCTATTTTAGGGGCTATATCATCATCAAAATTACTACAAGCTTTCAGTGCTTCTTTGAAAATTCTAACCGAAATTATAACCTTGTCAATTATAACCTGATGAATGAGGGAGAGTACATCAAGAAAACAGAAGAATTTATAGAACAGAAAGACATCCTACCATGAGGTGCCAAAGAAACATTCAAAAACTCTTAAAAACCCTCAGAGTCACCATCATGGGAACTCAAGCCAAATACATGACACAAAAGAGTCCCAAAGCACCCAGCCTCAATAGTTTACCAAAGATACATAAAAATAACTTTCCAATCAGGCCCATAATCAATTTCAAAAATACACCATCGTACCACTTAGCTAGACACTTACATACATTACTACAGAAACCTAAAAATACCAATGAATTGATAGAAAACATAAAAGATATAAACATACCAGCAACAGCAACCCTGGTGTCTTTTGACATCAACAGAACAGAACTACTTCACTTTCAAGAAAGAGTTCTATCTGTAAAAAGATGGCCTACCAATGGGTTCAGCCATCTGTGATCTACTTGCAAACATATTTCTAAAGCACATTGAAAACAAAATATTACAGTTCATTTAGTGATGTAATTTTAAGGTGAGTGTCTGAACAAAATGGAGCAAATTACGAATATTGTCATCTTGATAATGAAGGTGTTTTATCTGTGTTTGCTTTAACAATAACATACGTTTTTGAGTGGTGTACTCCTTTAGCAAAACACTATTTTGTTTTTGTCCCAGACATGTTTCACTGCAGTTGCTGCATCACCAGTGTTTTTTTTTATTGTTATCAATCAAACAATTTTACATATAAATTTTAACAGAATCTGGATTTCACATAAAGTAATACCTAACTATATACATGTAAATATAAGCCGCGTGGGATTAGCCAAGCGGTCTAAGGTGCTGCAGTCATGGACTGTGCGGCTGGTCCCGGAGGAGGTTCGAGTCCCCCCTTGGGAACGCAGGCCCAGGTCCCACTTCAGGAGGGTCTATCTAGACCATGGTGCACTCATTTTTGTCTGTGAGGGGGTGCACACAGTAGAATGGCTCAAGGACAAGGTGCCCATGATATCACCATGGGAAGATGCGAAGCTGCTGCTCAAGACAGCAGCGAAGCTCCTTAAGACTACAAAGATATCACTATGAGTACCCAACCCAAGACTCTGTTCGGGAAAATAGGGGCCCAGAACCCAAAAGTTCCGACAGAAGACTGGAGAGTGATTAACCAGAAGGTTGCTCCCGAAGGACGAACCCTGGTGGTGGAGGTTGGTGAGAAGACCCTGAAGACCATGCGGGAGCAGAACCTGAAACTGTTTTTAGGGTTCTCGCAGGTCACTGTCAGGGTTCTCAAAGACCTCAAAGATGGCAGGAAGACGGAGTCTGGAGGTGCTGCAGATTAATCTGCAGCACAGTAAAGGGGCCTCTGCTGCCCTGAGCCGCTGCCTGGGGCGACAGGAAGTGGACGTGGCCCTGATACAAGAACCCTATTTATACAAAGGGGGTGTATCGGGCCTCAGAGGCACTGGAGGTAAGCTGATCTATGCTAGAAATCTAAGAAACTCCAGAACATGCATCTATGTTAGAAACGGCATTTCTTTCATGACAATGATGGATTTCTGCTCTAGGGACTTAGTGACCATCAAAATGCAGCAATGTGAGGAAGGTATCACAAGGGAAATTGTCTTGGCCTCAGCATACCTTCCTTATGAAGACAGTTCTCCCCCTCCCTTGGTGGTGAGGAGACTGATAGAGACTTGCCATCAGCAAGGTGACCAACTGCTAGTATGGTGCGACACCAATGCCCACAACCTAGTGTAGGGCAGCAAGGACACCAACAGTAGAGGTGAGTACCTTCTTGAATTCCTCTTAGCTAACAACTTAGAGGTCCTGAATAGGGGCAATGAACCGACATTCAGGAATAGCAGAAGGGAAGAAGTAATTGACATAACATTTGGTTCCATGCGTACCAACCAGGTAAATCATGTGAGACAGCTCTCCACCAACTCATCGGGAAGGTGGAAAAAGCACTCCACTTCCAAGAAATAGCCCTCTGCGTCTTCCTGGATATCGAGGGGACCTTTAGTAACACAACCTTCGATTCCATAGTAAAGGCAGAATAGGTGCATGACCTGGGGACAACTATATGTAGGTGCACCAGAGCCATGCTTAGTGGAAGGAAGGTAGAGGTTATCATGATGAATGAAAAGATAGTAATTAAGACCACTGGAGGCTGCCCACAAGGAGGAGTTTTGTCTCCTCTATTGTGGAATCTAGTGGTGAACGAACTCATTGAGGAACTAAATTCCAGACAATGCTTCTGCCAAGGATACACAGATGACCTTGTCATAGTAATACTTGGCAAATTCACTGACACAGTCAGGAATATGGCATAAGGAGGGTTGGACATTGTGCAAAAATGGTGCATTAAACAGGATCTGAGAGTTAATCCTAAGAAGACTGTTGTGGTGCAATTTATGAAGAGACATATTCAGCATGCAAGTTGGAATCTAAAGCTCTTCGATGAACTCTACCTGTGAAGGGGTCGGTGAAATATCTAGGGGTAACCTTGCATGAGAAGGTAACTCGGGCCCCTCATATTAAGAGTATCTGCTCCAAGGCAAAAAGCACTTCAGTGAGTACTAGAAGGGCTTGTGGCAAAAACTGGGGCCTAAGCCCCGGGGGTATGCACTGGATATACACCACAGTGGTTAGACCTAGGATTTCCTATAGAGCCGTAGTGTGGTGGTAGATGGTAGAACAGCGGACTGCTGCTAAAGAGCTTGCTAAGGTGCAGAGACTGGCCTGCTTAGCCATAACGGGCGGAATTAGCAGCACACCAACTGCTGAATGGAAGCCATGCTGGACTTGCCTCCACTTCACCTTTGGGTTAAGATGGAGGCAGCAGACTTAAAACTGGCCACAACTGAATCTGATTTGGATATCCAGAATCACACACTAACATAGTGAGTGAGATAAATATAAGTATGGCTGGGGAAAAGACTGCTGACTATATAATAACTCCTAACTGCTTCGACAAGCCTTACAACATAGCAGTTGGAAGTAGGCAGCAGTGGGATAAAACAGTTCAACATCGTACTGGCTCAGGAAACAGCACATAGCATATTAAGCCAAGGTCCATAAACAAAAACATGGTAAGGTAATGATGCCCAAGCCATGTTTTAAAAGAAACTCTGTAATCCTGGGATTGAACAGGAAAGAGATCAAACTCATGAGTGGACTGACGACCGGCCATGGGAAGTTCAAAAAACACCTACACACAATGGTATAATGGAACACTAAATGTAGGATCTGTGATAAGGGTGAAGAAACTGCATCACACCTAATCTTTGAATGCATGGTACTGGAGAGTAAAAGATACAGAATCTTCGGGACAACTAGACCTGGAGAAATTGTATCTAATAAAAAAGCTGGTTGAGGGAGACCTTGCACTATTCAAGGGCACTGGTTGTCTTTACTAGATATACAGGGAGTGATACCGCACAATAAACCTAACATCGGTGTAGGCAGTGGCGGGTTAGACCTAAGCTGGTTTAGCTCTCCTGTTAAAATCAAATCAAATGAAAACAATAACAACATATTCACAGGAACAAAAACTGAATAAGAAAAAACATGCAGAAAAATAAAAAACAAACTTAAAAACAACGAGGCACTCATTATAAGAGCAGACAAGGGCAGTACCATGATAATTATAAAACCTTAAAATTTCTGGAAGAAACAATATAACAAAACTAACCAGTGACCCAACTCAAAGGTACCAGAAAAACACACAAACACTTCTAAAAAATATCTTACACATATTCACAAAACAGAAAGAAAATGGCTGAAACAAAAGAACCCCCAAGCACTCACACTGAACAGCCTACTAAAGCTGCACAAAGAGGGCATTCTGATCCACCCCGTTGTCAAATGGTTCAAATGGCTCTGAGCACTATGGGACTTAACATCTATGGTCATCAGTCCCCTAGAACTTAGAACTACTTAAACCTAACTAACCTAAGGACATCACACACACCCATGCCCGAGGCAGGATTCGAACCTGTGACCGTAGCAGTCCCGCGGTTCCGGACTGCAGCGCCAGAACCGCACGGCCGCCGCGGCCGGCCACCCCGTTGTCAACTTCAGAAGTGCAGTCACATACCACTTAGCCAGAGAAATGCATAGGGTGAAGTGGGGTAAGTGTAACCATGGGGTTAGTGCAACCACAGCTTATGGTGCCTTAAAGAAGCTGTATTTTTACCTCTGACCTATCACACATATTATTTTTCTCCTTTCTTTGTTATATTTAACCATAAGTTGTTGAATATGACATAAACTGGTAATTAATTTTTGGACTTGAATTGACGTCTGCATTTTCACTCTACGAGTGAGTGACATGCTCAGAATTTGGTGGTCTGTCATTTTTGCAGTTTTAAAGATAACTGCACATTTTTTGGTTACAAACTAACTTTTGCATGAAAATTTCAAATATGAGATTCATTTTACTCTACTGATAAAGCTCTTGATATAACACTGGACGATCTCAGGAAAGAAATGATAAACTTTGAAGAAGAAAAAGAGGCAAACTTTTTTGAAGCCAAAGATAAAATTACAGTTGGAAACTATGTTCTGGTACCATTTGCAACAAAATGTAAGAAAGTTCATTTTATTGGCCAAGTTACCAAAATTAGTGATTTAGGAGATCTAAAAGTGATTTTCCTCAGATGCAAAAATAAGACAAAGTGTGGCACTACATTCTACTGGCCTGATAGAAGAGATGAGACGGAAGTTCCATCCTCTGATGTCATTTCAGTGCTGCCTGAGCCTACTTTGAGTCGCAGGGGAGACCTGACATTTGGTGTTACATTTGATTCATACAACATTCAGTGACTAAATAATAGTTAGGGCCTAAGTGTGAATATAATAAGTTGAATTAGGGCAGTTTAGCATTAAACACAAATTGCCAACAACTTTAGTTCAATTACCATGAAAAATAATAGAAAGTGAACTTATAAAGTGAATTTTTCTTTTCTCTTGATACTAGATATTTTATTATTTTTGTTAAATTGCCTACTAAAGAAAAAATATTACCTTCAACATCGCAGCGAGTCAACAATCGTTACTTAATATATTAAAAAACTAGAAACCCGCCTCGATTGCATAAAAAGCACCTAGTGTTAACCTAGGTTTCTGCATAGATAACTACACCTTCTTCAGAACAATAAAACCCACAAGTGCCTAAGAAGACCTTTGTCAATGATTAAAAGAACACAATAGCTATACATTTATAAACGAATAAAAGGTATAGCACAAACAGTACATGTGTACAATGTATAAACCACTACTTAACTTAATGGTGTAACCTCCACCTCCACCTCAACCAAACGATGTTTGTGTAATTATTGCTGGAGCTAACGATGTTTATAAAAATGAGTCGAAAAATGCAATCACAGCATTGCGAAATGCACTGGAAAGAATATCGCCAAGAAAAACAATCGTCGTTAGCATCTCACGCAGACATGACCTAATAAACAGTTCATGTGTAAATAATGAAATCAAATTCACAAACAGAATGTTTCAAAAGGTATGCAAAGCATTCAAGGACGTGAAGTTTTTGGACAGCAATTCCAAAGAGAGAAACCATTTTACTCGACATGGAATGCACAGGAACCGGCTAGGAAAATGTGTACTCGCTAAAGCATTATTAGTAGAAACATTCAAACTATTTGAAAACACCACTCCTCCAATCATTCTAAAAGCACCTGTGCCCATTGAAACTGTACCATTGGAAGAAATACAGACAGTGTCAAAATACTCCTTCAAACCTAATGGAACAGCTGAAGGGAAGACTTCATATGCAGCAGCACCTGTATGTGAATCAACACAAACAGGTCTTTTATACAAAAGCAAGACAGCACCAGCAGTTACAACTCAAGTGGGAAACGTTAGTCCACTGCCAACTTGTGAAGCAGCAGCATTTAAGGAGGAAGAACAGTCATCAATAGCAGAAACACCAACACCAACCCCCACAGGATCAAGTGTACAAGCTGACAGTGTAGAAACCTCGCCAACAGGAGATCCACCATCTATGGCAAAAAGGAGCACAGTAGTGACTGCAGCTACTCCACATAGGATGTGCCTGAGATCAAGAAAGTCCTCAGCTGCAAATGGGGATTTTTTATGGTACTGGGGCAGAAGGGGGAAGGTTCCAATCAGAATGCAAGTAATGTAGTTAATAACAACAAATGTGGGTGTTACCAGCCCAACAGCTGCCAACTTGTGAAGCAGCAGCATTTAAGGAGGAAGAACAGTCATCAATAGTAGAAACACCAACACCAACCCCCACAGGATCAAGTGTACAAGCTGACAGTGTAGAAACCTCGCCAACAGGAGATCCACCATCTATGGCAAAAAGGAGCACAGTAGTGACTGCAGCTGCTCCACATAGGATGTGCCTGAGATCAAGAAAGTCCTCAGCTGCAAATGGGGATTTTTTATGGTACTGGGGCAGAAGGGGGAAGGTTCCAATCAGAATGCAAGTAATGTAGTTAATAACAACAAATGTGGGTGTTACCAGCCCAACAGCTCCCTCACCCTGCAGAAAACTGTTCCTGTAATACTGGTATGTCAAAAGAAATAAAACTCAGTCCCAACAATGGCAGCACCACAACCAATCATGTAATTAAAAATAAGTTCAAAATTTTTCACCAAAATATTCAAAGCCTGCTCTGTAAGTTAGACCAATTTATTGTAAATATTGATGAACCAACAGGCGCAAATTGTGCTCATATTCTCTGTCTGACAGAACACCATATCACTTTTGGCATCGAAATGCTCAATATACCAAACTATGTTTTAGCTACCTCATTTTGTAGAAAGCATATGTGCAAAGGTGGGGCAGTTATTTATGTGAAAAACAGCCTGTCCTTTAATACAATAGATGTAGAGAAATATTGTGTAGAGAAAGACTTTGAGGCATGTGTCACAGAAATAGTAGAAGCTAAGAAGAAACTGGTAATCGTAGCAGTATACAGGGCTCCATCTGGTAATTTTAAAGTATTCATGAAACAATTAGATTCTGTGCTATTGTATCTAACAAGAAAAAATAGGGACATTATAGTGACTGGAGATTTTAATATA
The DNA here is from genome assembly GCF_023898315.1 of Schistocerca nitens. Classification (NCBI taxonomy): domain Eukaryota; kingdom Metazoa; phylum Arthropoda; class Insecta; order Orthoptera; family Acrididae; genus Schistocerca; species Schistocerca nitens. The sequence continues at coordinate 512,152,685 of NC_064615.1, forward strand.
GATTTCCTAGAAAGCTCATCTTCTAAGACAGAGTTTGCAAATTTAATGCATACCCACAACCTTGTCTCCACTGTCAGTTTTCCCACAAGAACTACTGCCACTTCCAGCACTCTAATAGACAATATCTTTGTAGATATGAGTAAAACTAATCACATCAAAGTTGAAAAAGTCATAAATGGTCTCTCTGATCATGATGGGCAAATACAATTGACAACTTTAATACAAATCAGAACAGAGCTAGTGCACAGTGGAAAACCATTAGAAACATGAATGAGGAAAAATCCAAAAATTCAAATTATGCATTCGGGAGACTGACTGGAGGTATGTTTATCTTGCAAATGATGTTAATACAAAATATAATTTATTTACTGATGAATTATCAGGTATATTTGAAAATGTCTTTCCAAAAAAGGTCTGTAGACTACAGAACAGGCAATCAAGCAAAAAACCATGGCTCACCAAGGGCATAAAAATATCATGCCAGAGAAAAAGGGAACTGTATATAATATCTAGACAATCCAATAATCCCCTGCAGATGAAATATTATAGGACATACTGCAAAATCTTAACTAAAGTCATTAAAAAATCTAAAAGTATGTGCATGCAATCTGAAATTAACTGTTCAAACAATAAAATAAGAACGATTTGGAATGTAATAAAGAGGGAAACAGGTACTGCACCATCTGACAATGAAAAAACTGCTGTCCTAAAAATTAACGATTTGGAAATAACTGATAGTAAACAGATAGCAGACACATTTAACAACCACTTTCTAAGTGTCACCTCTCAAATAGGTTGCAGTGGTGCCCTTGGGGAAGCTTTAGATATACTGAAACTTAACCTCCCACAATGTTTTAATGATATAAATGTAACACCCATAACTGTTAATGAAATAAAAAAAAATAATTCACTCATTGAAAAGTAAAGGATCTTCAGGTATAGATAACATCTCTAATAAACTGTTGAAATCCTGCAGTAATGATGTAAGTGTAGTACTTGCTCACATTTGCAACACATCTCTTTATGAGGGAGTTGTTCCAGAGAGAATGAAATATGCCATTGTGAGACCTCTTTTCAAGTCTGGCGATGCTACAGATGTAAAAAATTATCGTCCTGTCTCTCTCTTAACAACATTTTCAAAGGTTCTTGAAAAGGCAGTGTATAACAGGATTATGGCACATCCAGATAAACTTAATATTATTAACCATAGACAGTTTGGTTTTCAAAAAGGCGTTTCCACAGAGCGTGCCATATATTCACTCACAAATGATGTCTTGAAGTCTATTAATAGTAAGAAGTCACCAGTTGGTGTCTTCTGTGACATTTCCAAGGCCTTTGATTGTGTAAACCACAAGATACTCTTGGAGAAGGCCTATGGAATCAAAGGGCCTATAGGTAACTGGCTAAAATCATATCTTGAAGACAGGAAACAAAAGGTGGTTCTAAATGGCTGCAACAAAGGATCTCCTAATCTAGTGGATTCTGAATGGGGCAAAATTCAGCATGGAGTTCCCCAGGGATCTGTCCTTGGACCCTTGCTGTTTTTAATATATGTTAATGATTTACCCCTGTCCATTAGTAAAAATTGTGAATTCACAATGTTTGCTGATGATACAAGCATTGTCGTAGATGGTAAGTCTACTGCTGATCTGGAGACTGATGTTAATGATATACTCAGAGAAGTTACGGCTTGGTTTTCAATTAATTCTCTTTCAGTTAATATTAAAAAAAACTAATTTTATACAGTTCCACACAAAAAATAAAACTCTAGAAAATATAGTAATTGCTCATGACAACCAGGAACTAGAACAGGTGCAATCCACTAAATTCCTGGGGGTTCACATTGACAGTAGGCTCAACTGGGAACAGCATGTGTCCCTTACTCAGCAACTTTTGCTCTAAGAATAATTACTCATTTTGGGGACATCAACATTTTAAAATCATCTTACTTTGGGTACTTTCACTCATTAATGAGTTACGGAATAATATTCTGGGGTAATTCAACAGCCTCAAAAAAATTCTTAACTGCTCAGAAGAGAGCAGTCAGAATCATGTGTGGGGTTCCTCCACAAACCTCATGTAGAAAACTTTTTCCACAGTTAGGTATTCTGACCACAACATGTCAGTACATATACTCTCTGATGAATGTAGTTAATAAAGACTATGCTCAGTATGAAACCAATTGTTCATATCATAACTACAATACTAGAGGTAAAGATGATCTACATGTTGAACTAAAAAATTTAACACTTGTACAGAAGGGAGTAAAGTATGCTGCTATAAAGACTTTTAATGCATTGCCTAATTATATTAAATGTACAATAGAAAATGAAACGCTGTTCAAAGGTATGTTAAAAAAATACCTGCTCGACCATCCACTGTACTCTTTAGATGAATTATTTTCCAGAAGTAATGCCCTCCCTTAATAATAGATGTTTTTAGTCTCTTAGTTATTAGATGGATGATACAATATTATGTTAATGTCATAGTGTTAATGTTATAATGTTATATTGAGAATTGCTATACTAGTTTAATGACAGCTTGTAAATGAGATACTTATAATATCTATATCATTGTATTATATTACTATTCTGCAGCATTAATTGTATTTGTACAATTGTATTGACACATTCCACATCCAGGCGAATCACTTGCATGTACGGATCTATGGAATACGCATACCAAATAAAAATAAAAAATAAAAAAAATAAAAAAAAACACCGGCCTATGTTCGATGGGCCATGACCCGCCATATTAAATTTAGAAACTAATATTTGTTTGTATTTAAACAGTAAAGAACATTCCTCATGTTTAATAACCATAACAATAAAAGCATCCACTCATTATGCTGAAACTGCAGTGAAAAATGTCTGGTACAGGAACAAAACAATGTTTCGCTAAAGGTGGACCCCACTCAAAAACATATGTTACAAATACTGTATTTCTTAGGACTAGAGCAGTTACATTATTACAAATGTGATATTGTACTTTACAGAAATAAAAATTTGAGCCACTGGAGATGATACGTTGGTGCTGAAACATGTCTGGGGAAATATAAAAACGAACTAATTATGTTTGCATAAGGCTGATTTCAAAACAACCCTGTTTTTAAATCCCAAACACAGAAGAACGAAAGGAAAAGCTTCAAACCTTAGTAAAATGAGTATCTTGTGAATGACATCAAAAGAGCTACCTAACAAACCGTTTAGATAACTCACCAGGTTGTCGAATTCCGTCCTTTTGTCACATTTCAAGTTATAGGTTGACCCTTGCACAGAAGATTACAGCGACCAGCCCCTCTTTAAAGTGCTATGTATTTATTTAAACACCGTCGTTAATTGTTTCGAACCGATAGGTTCATCTTCAGACTGCTAGTTCACGCTTTATTTTATATTTTGTCTTGTTTCCCCATCTGACGAAATTTTCTGGGAGAGGTGATGCGCTACAACCGGAAAGAAATGTGAGGCAAAGCCGTTTTAATTGTCAGCGTGCCCCAAGACGATGTTAAGTGACGTAAACAAATTATTATTATTAAATGGATGATGTTTCGATACTTACATTGAACAATCCGCGCCATTACGTTCTATTGCAGGTTGTTTCTCATCTTGCAATATCCAAAACTGTATTATGCACTTCCTATGTGTATAATTATGCACAAAATAGATCGCACGACTAATACACTCATAGGTTTCGTAACACGGAAGCATGTATTCAAAGCTCGCGTCATTTCAACTACAACGTTGTCAAAGACTTCCACTCTCAGAGATATATCACTACGTCCATGTGTCTGACAGTAGAAATCACAAGTCTAACATAACAGTCGCGACCTTCGCCTCAATTTTTTGTCCTTCTGCTCCAGCAGTGCGCCAAGCAGACAGTAAGTTAAACTCTTGAGTTCGGCGCGATGGTTACAGCGAAAGCGAATAGTAGTCCATGATGTGGATTTGCAGTTTCTCTTGTTCACCGTGTCTGCAGTTAAAATTGTAGAATGTGAGGATCCTCAGTTATGTAAAACACCCCAAATACCCAAACATGTTTCAGCACCACTGTGTCAACGTAATTGGGTTTCCGTTTTATTTAATCTCTAATGTGAACATTTTTACTAACTGATTACAAAATTATGTGGATATATCGTAAAAACTATTGTTTGTTTATTTGTTAATACTTTTACATTGGCTGTTCATGATTTTTCAAGACCACTTGTCTATTATTTATTACAGGTAACTTGCAATCTGCAACCAAACGCCGTTGATGAGAAAAAACGTATTTTCACAAGTGAGGTCGTAAAAGCACTTTGCACTTCACCAAAATACAGTGTAAATGTGGTTGCTGTGTGTCCCGGCCAGGTCAGTGTTCATTTGTTCATCACAGAGTTCGGGGAAAAACTTGAATTTTGATTACATTTTACCTTTGTGTGTGTGTGTGTGTGTGTGTGTGTGTGTGTGTGTGTGTGGGTAGATTTTGTTTGTGCTGTATTTTTCGTAAAGTTCCTTTAATGAGTTAAATAGTGAGCCCTTGCAGTGTGTAGTGTATTCATTTATGCCTATTTTCCTTCTGCGATTGCCTTCTGTATGTGGAAGTTCCCTCAACAGTGAGTTTGCTGTATAGGTTGTGGCTGGGGTTTTCAATGTCTGATGAATGTTTTTCTGGTAGCTTGCTGTTGGGTCACTGGTTAGTTTTGTGATGTTGTTGTCTTTGAGAAAATCTAGTGTTTTCTCTATGTATTCTTTTACATCAATAATTACAATAATATTCCCTTTGTCTGCTCTTGTTACTATGGCACTGAAAACATCAAAAATACATTCTCAAAAGGTCAGGTAAAGAGGATAACACAGAAAAATCAAAAAGCAACCACCCTAAATTTCCTACCAAAGGTTCACAGGAATAATATCCCATTAAGGCCAGTCATTAACTTCTGAAGTGCTGCTTCCTGCCACCTAGCCCAACAGACACACACACTACTAAAAAAAATAATACACTTTTGATAACAACAGGAGCCCAGAAAACTCAAAAAAATTAATCAGCAGACTCAAGAATATACACACACCAGACACAGCAAATCTCATATCATTTGAAGGCACATCAATGTACACTTGTATTCCAATAAATGAAACCATCACCATCATCACACAAAGATAAAAACTACAAGGAAACACACCAGACACACACATCAGTGGAGAAAGCAACCATACTCAAGACTGTAACATCAGAAAATTACTTTGTGTTCAACAAAGAATTTTATTCTCAACATGAAGGACTGCCAATGGGATAACTGAGCAGTGGCCTCCTAGCTAACATATTTATGAACAATCTGGGGAACATGATCTTCAGACACATACGAAACCAAACAACCACAAAGTTATATACTGGTACCACTATGTCTATGACAAAATTCCTGATTGATGAACCATATACACATAGCACAGCTACACCATGAAATAAACAACTTACACCCAAAAATTAAGTTCACATGAAATCTGGGATTGCAGATCAGGTTGTGGAAAGGGGTCCATATCAGTAGCTGTTAGTTGCACATACATACAAACTTTATTTTGGTAAAACACGTAATCACACATTCCCTTAAAAGAATTGAGAAAAGATATAGCTGAAAGACAGAACACAAGATATTAAAATTACCTTGAGGAATACACACAGCTGAAGGCCTTAGTTACAAAATAGAAGAACTGAGGGCTTAAGGCCTGCATAACAAGAATTTCAGTAAGAAAATTTTAAAGGTTTTAAACAAATGACCTTTCAAATTTTAATTTGAGATGGCTGAAGGCCTTATCTTAAAATATTTCACATAACATTCGGCTGAAGGCCATATTTGAACATAGAACCACTCAGGGTTTAAGGCCTGGATAACAAATTAAGATAGAAAGGAAAATTCTCAAATTTTCAAAAGATTTTTCGAATTTTAGTTTAAGATGGCAGAAGGCCTTATCTTAAAATATTTCACGTAGAAGTTCGCTGAAGGCCACATACTGAACATTAAAACAGACTAAATTAATGCATGGCTGAAGTCCTCGCACAGTACTTGAGACTAAAAGAAAATCACAATCCAAAACAACAGAACAGTGGTGCTCGGAAGTGGGTGAGAAAGGCAGCCAAGCATAATCCTAAATAATCGGATGGCAACACGACCTAGGGACAGTTGAAGAACCAACCAACAACCTAATCAATTCCCTTCAACCCGACCAATGGCACGACATCAGAAAATATCAGCAAAGACGAAGATACCAGCAGCACTAAGTCTGGGTAATTGGCCTCTAAATACAGCCATGGCACAATAACCACTACAAAAAAAATTAACAACACAAAGGCTGTCGAACACACGCTGTGCTGGAAGGCATCAACACAGCGAGGAAAACACACTGCCGGAAAACTACACTAACAACCAGGGCAGATAACTGGAATGTTAATGGCCACAAGGCAGAACATACCGCTGGTGCTCTTCACTAGTAAGTTACAATCGATTCAATAGTTAAACACCATACAGGAAGACAGCTCCAAACTTCTGCCGACTTAAGCACATCATATGTTGCTGCTTGCGGGGACGGCCAGGAAGCAACAACCGGCAATGAGCGAAGAGATGTCACACCAGTTGAGGTTTCATAACAGGTTAACTGATTACTCAACTCCAGTGTCCAGGTTCAGTGGGCGACGAACTTTGCAGCTCTCGCAGCTAGTGCTTCACAAATCCAACCTCGTGTGCACGCCACCAGCGGGCCCTGGGCTCACCTCATGCCGTGGAGACTTCCTCGCTGCTCTGTCGCAACCGACCGACTGCCTCACACAAACCACCACACGGAAATACAGCGGTCACACCAAAGGTGGTACAGTAGTACTAGCTAGTATCGATAAGTGCTGCTCCTGCGACTGATGGAGGCAAGTCAGCAACTCGTTATGGTAGTAACTCAGGGAGCAATAAGATGCCACTAGATTGTGACAAGATGCCAAAGAAGAAACCACATCTACCCAAACCAGCCACGCCTCAATTTCTCCCCCTTAAACACCAACGCGTGAGGGAGGCATAGGTAACTCAACTATAGGACTAATAAAATTTAAATTGACTAAGGTAGACCCGGAACTGCTTACACGTGCGGCTATCCTTAACCAGCAGATTCACCGGGCCTAAAATACGTACAACGGTGCAAGGCACCAAAAAACATGGAATTAATTTACTAAGATTTCTGACACGCACCTGCACCCCAGGAAAATTACGAACATAGACCTGATCTCCTGGCCTTTCCGTAAAGGCTCGCTGATTATGATTATAACGCTCAGCTTGTTTATTATGGGCCCCGAGTATATTATGTCTGGCACAGTTCCAGTTTTCCTTGACGACCTGATGGGTAATTACCGCCGGAATTACATCTTGAAAGTCCGAAAGAGAAAAATTAACAGGATAGGCAAGGATAAAGGAGGCGAGGGTAGCTTAAGGGCCTCATGATTGGCGGTATTGAAAGCAAAACTAAGCCAAGGAAGACAAGAGTCCCACTTGGTAGGTGCCTTCTGATGGTAAATAGTCAAAGCGAATTTAAGATTTTGGTTGACCCTCTCCGCTAAAGGTCCCTGCGGATAATACAGCGTAGTAGTGATTTCCTTAACAGCGTTATGAAAACAGAAGGCCTTAAAGGGAGCCAAAAGGAAGGCGGGTGCATTATCACTAACTATTTGTTTAGGGGGTCCAAAAACACTGAAAACATTAGTTAAATGCGAAATAGTAGTGGTAGCAGTCACGTTACGGCTCGGAAGGAGCCAGGTAAATCTCGAAAACGCATTGACAACAACCAATACGTATTGATGACCTCTCTTAGTACGAGGTAAGGGCCCTGCATAATCGATATAGAACTTGTGCATAGGACAGGATTCGCGCTCAAAGCTCAACTGACCCTGTTGAAGAGCATTCTTATAGAAACCAACTCTCTCACAGCACGGTCCGTGGTGGGCCAAGTCAAATGCTTCTTTATTTTTGTAAGGTCTTGTAAGTTACTAAGTGCCCACCCACCAAAGAATCATGAAAATAACGGAAAACCGGCGCACCAGAGCTACTGGCAAACAGATCTTGAGTTGCTTAGCACGTCCCACCCTTTTACACAAAATGCCCTTCTTGATAACATACTCATTGATAGTTCCCCAGCCAAGAGGTGTTGCTTAACAGTTACCCAAGTAGGGTCTTGATCCTGATGCTGAGCAACATCATCAAATAAAAGGGAATCTCACCTAGCACGCAACAACATAGACTGCCTCCCTCTGTCTCCATGGTGTCCTCACTAGGTGTAGGTTGCGTGAACATCCGGCTGAGGACATTCGCAAGGACATTTTCAGTGCCTTTCACGTGTTTAACTTCAGATTGAAATGCAGAAATCCGTACTGCCCACCTGGCAATACGAGCAGTTTTATGTGGCCTGCCTAACACCCAGCTGAATGCCTGGTTGTTGGTTTCTAGCTGAAATATCCGATGCTCAAGATAGAAGTGATACTTCTCGAGCGCGGACAAAACGGCCAACGCCTCGCACTCGTAGACGGAATATTTAAGTTCGGCACCAGTCAACCAAGGAGACGGGTATGCTAATGGCTGCCTCTGAGCGTCGAACACCTGAAGGAGGACAGCAGAGTTGGTGGTATTAGATGTGTCACTTTGGACAATGAAGACCGGTACTCTAACAACGGGAGGGCTGGCTACAGCTGCGTTAATGTGCTCAAATGCGGATTCTTTGGTAGGTTCCCATTCAAAACGCACTCCTTTCTGTCGCAATTCGTTTATGGCGGCCGCCAACTGAGCAAAATGAGGGACAAAGAGCCTAAAATAGTTGGCCTGCCTATGAACCTAGCAGTTCTACGTTTATTAGTGGGTGGAGACAGAGCTTGTAATGCTTTAGTTCCCTCCTGGTGGATACGAATACTCTCACCTGACACTAGGTCACCTAAAAAGGACACCTGCTGCCTGGCTAACGTCAATTTACTGGGTTTAACAGTTAACCCGGGTCCCTGCAATCTCGAAAACTCTTGCTGGATATGCTCCAAATTGTCGTGAAACGAACGGCTGTAAACAACTAAGTCGTCCAAATAATTATGCACACACACTAATTTTAAGTCCCCAAGGATTTTATCCAACAAACGAGTAAGAACGGTTGAAACCTGTAGCCAAACCCAATGGAACCCTGTTAAACTCAAACACATTCCAATTAGTCCAAAATATAGCAACAAGCTCACATTCTTCAGCTAAGAGAATCTGATAATAGGCTTGGTTCAAATCAAAAACCGTAAACCATTTGGCAACGGAAAACCAAGTAAAGGCGTTATGAAGATCGTGTAGAGGAACAGACTTGAGGGCAACATTTGTGTTCAGGCGCTGGTAGTCAACAACAGGCTTGAAATCCCGCCCCTGATCCTTAGGGACAATATGGAAGAATCATAGGCAGATGTCGAAGGAATAATAATCTCTTGCTCAAGCATTTTGGTTATTTTAGCTGTCAGGATCTTCACCTTATGGGGTGAGAGGCGATATGGGGACTAACAGGAATATTGTCAGCTAGACAGATGTGGTAATTAAGAACATTACTAACCACTAACCTACAACAAAGAAGCTCTGGGAACCTCTGCAGCAAATCCTGTAACTGACAGGCCTGATGTGGGGAGAGATGGGCAAGAACGAACTCATTGGGCACAGCCTGAACAGCCAGGATGCCGGCATCCCAATGCACAGTACATTTAGCACATTCACAGAAACCAAACTCCTCCGCAGGAGCGAACGTGAAGAGGAAGTTGCGCCCAGAGTAATCCAAGACTAACCCAGTTTTATTGATGAAATCGCACCCCAAAAATAAATCGACTGGCAGCTTCTTAACCAAGGCTAATGAGAAAGGCCAGGAAAATCCCCCACCCCATATAACCCCTCGGACACAACCATCAGAGGAAAGACCTGGCCATTGGCCATTCAGTCTCCCTGTACCGGAGAAGAGACCGACCGAAATTTCGTAAGATGACCAAATTCAAGAAACCATTCCGAGTTAATAGTGAAAGGTAGCTACTAGGATCCAAAAGAACGCAAATCGGTTCCGCACTCTAGAACAAATATAAGGCAAGGGCGGTGATGAGTGAGCGACGACATGGGTACAGCAAGGTTTAGAGGCTCGATCTCGAGGTCGCTGGCCAGCCCGGCGTCATTTATGGGCACTGGGCGGGCTAGGTTGGACGCAAGAGCGCACCAAATGAGCCGTGCTACTACACCTGAAGCAACGCCACGGTTCCCTTTCAACGACCTCAGATGATGTGTTTAATTCGGAATCTTTCTTGACAGTGCCTTTGGCCTGACCCTTAACTTCACAACATACATTGTCCGCAAGCGGTAACTGAGATATCACTACAACAGCTGCACGGAGCTCTTCCCAGGTTGAAGGCCGATCACTAAAAACAAAGTGCGACTCATCCGCCGCTCGCATTCCCCTAAGCACAACAGACACCAATTCTCGTTCTGGTAAATCGATCATCAAGGCCAAGCAGAGGCCTGAACTCTGTCGATATACTGATGTAACTGCTCTTTATCCTGCTGCATCTCCAAAATGTAACGACACTCAAGCTGTTTCCGAATTCTGGTGGTCAGTCTCTGGCTAATGACGAGCTCCCTCAGTTGCTTTAAGGAGAACCTTTCTGCCATGGCTCTGGACAGGAGGTTCCGCAGCTTACCTCTAGCTAACGGGTACAACAGTGACAAAACTACTTGGGGCGGAACACGAAAGGCAGCAGCATGTTGTTCAAGATGAACCAACAACCATAGTAAGTTTTCGGCCTGCTCAAGTTGATCTACAACTAATTCAATAATATCTCGAAAGAAATACGCCAAAGGGGTAGGCAATTCGGCAAACGCTGCGTCTAACTTCAGAGAGGATACAACAACAAGACCCTTGGTCTGGCTCTCTGTTCGGCTTTTATATAGCAAGTCCCGTCATTCAGACCGCCTGCCATCTAATTCTAGATATGTAAGCTTAAACTGCAATGTATTAACCAAAGACAACAACTCTACAGTTCATTTTTTATGATGATCTTCCAAACCTAACAAGCCCATATCCGCTATCCGAATGGTCAAATACACTAACTGTGACCGCACCTTATACAATTCACTGTCACTAGGTTGAGTGTCTTCCAAAATACCAATGGTGTCCTCAAGGCCTTAAACAAATATTCCAGGGCTGCTTCTTTCTCGGCCACCACCGCCAGCGTGACGTCAACCAGGTGGAGAACGGCAGCATGCAAGCAGGCCACTAAGTTCGCAACACCGCCCTCAATTGTCTGGCTCCTTATTGCCAACTCATAAACAAGGTGGTCCTTCCGCAACAGGCCAATCCTCTGGCATTGCCTGACTGCCATTTAAATAAGGCACCTGTAACAAACAACAACCAAAACAATATGGTGCAGCACTAACAGAAATAAAATTCAAACTAACAGCAACTGGAATGGCAATATCACAAAGGTATCCACGCTCTGCTACCAGTCGAGAACAGGACAGTGCAGATCAGGTTGTGGAAAGGGGCCCAAATCAATTGCTGTTAGTTGTACATACATACAAATTTTATATTGGTAAAACAGTTAATCACACTGCCCTTAAAAGAATTCAAAAACAGTATGGCTGAAGGCCACAACGCAAGATATTAAAATTGCCTTGGCGAATACACACAGCTGAAGGCCTTAGTTACAAAACAGAAGAACTGAGGGCGTAAGGCCTGCATAACAAGAATTTCAGTAAGAAAATTTTGAAAGGTTTTAAACAAATGACCTTTCAAATTTTAATTTAAGGCGGCTGGAGGCCATATCTTAAAATATTTCACATAGAAGTTCAGCTGAAGGCCACAAACTGATCATTAAAACAAATTCAATTAATACAGAGTTGATGGCCTTTCATAGTACTTGAGACTAACAGAAAATCACAATCCAAAACAACAGAACAGTGGTGCTCAGAAGTGTTCCAAGGGTCGGCCTGGGGAGGAAACTCTAACATAAGTTTAGGTGAGAAAGGCAGCCAAGCGTAATACTAAATTATTGGATGGCAACACCAACGACCAGGGCAGGTAACTGGAACGTTAACGGCCACAAGGCAGAACATACCACTGGTGCTCTTCACTAAGAAGTTACAATCAATTCAATAGTTAAACACCATACAGGAAGACGGCTCCAAACTTCTGCCGACTTAAGCACATCATATGTTGCTGCTTGCGGGGACGGCCAGGAAGCAACAACCGGCAATGGGCGAAGAGATGTCACACCAGTTGAGGTTTCATAACAGGTTAACTGATTACCCAACACCAGTGTCCAGGTTCAGTGGGCGACGAACTTTGCAGCTCTCGCAGCTAGTGCCTCACAAATCCAACCTCGTGTGCACGCCACCAGCGGGCCCTGGGCTCACCTCATGCCGTGGAGACTTCCTCGCTGCTCTGTCGCAACCGACCGACTGCCTCACACAAACCACCACACGGAAATATAGCGGCTACACCAAAGGTGGTACAGCAGTACTAGCTAGTATCGTGTGAGAAGATGCCAAAGAAGAAACAGCATCAACGCAAACCAGACACAGCTCAATTTCTCCCCTTTAAACACCAACCTGGGGGGGAGGGGTGGGGGTAGGAAACTCAACTATAGGACTGTGGCGACTACCGCACACGTCGATCGCAGCCGACGCGTAAAATTCGCGCCAACCACAGAGATTATTCTCCACAGTTCGCACGGGAGTCACATAGAAGAGTGCCGTCGACTGTGAATCTCATACCTACCTTTTTACTCTTTGTTGTTGATTCTCTTTTATGTATTCTCTTACTTGGCAACCTGTTATATGTGAAAGAAATAAAAAGGACACTTGAGTTCCGACTCCGTTAGTTTCCGATTTCTAACTGTGTTTTCGTGGGTACACACCTACTTACGCAACATTTGTGACACCGACTGCAAAACAAGCAGGAGATACGGCTATGGACACGCCAGCAGTATCAAGATTAGCGGTTCGCTTACCACCCTTTTGGCCACGCAAGCCAACGCTGTGGTTCGCACAGGTGGAAGCGAGTTTCACGTACGCGGGAATAACTGCAGAAACAACTAAGTTTTCCCTCGTAGTAAGCCAACTCGATCATCGTTACGCTACTGAAGTTCAGGATATCATAACAGCTCCTCCGACAGAGAATGCACATGAACGGTTAAAGACTGAACTGATACGACCCTTAGCCGTTTCTCAAGAAGACAGAATCCGGCAAGTATCGCAAGAAGAAATCGGTGACCGCAAACCTTCGCAGTTCCTGCGCCATTTCCGCAGCACGGTGGACCCCGGCACGATTCCAGACAGCCTTCCGCGTACCCTGTGGAGTTCCCGCCTGCCACCGCAGGTAAAAGCAGTCATCGCCACGCAGAACGGGACGTCACTGGACGCGGTAGCAGAACTCGCCGACCGCATTCTGGAAGCGATCACGCCGAACACATAGGTCAGTGTTGTAGACATACCTGTCAGCGTAGCAGCTGCATCTACTACGGTGTCTCGGGCGGATTACGATGCACTAACCACCAAGGTCGATCTCTTATACACACAGCTCTCGAAACTAATGTCGAATGGCATCATTGTCAATCAGAGAAGCCGTAGCCAACGACGACATGGAAGTCGTTCTGCATTGCAATCTACAACCGAAAACAGACAGACCATTTGTTGGTATCATAGTCGGTATGGAGAGCAAGCACGTAAATTTCAGGACGTTTGGTCTGCGAAATGCCGCACAGACATGGCAACGTTTTCTGGATTCTGTATTACGAGTATTGCCCTACTGTTTTGCCTACCTGGATGACGTTCTCATAGATTCCGCAAACAATGAACAGCACAAGCTCTTTCTCCAAATCGGAGCGGGAAGTGGCAGTAGACTCTACCTCTTACCTTCCTGCATCTCGACGCCTTTTTATAACGGATGGTGCGTCAGGCAGGAAATTTTTAATCGACACCGTTTCAGACCTCAGTATACTACCAAGACAGTCCTTGCATTGTTGCCGGCCGCGCACTGCATTTAACTTATCCGCCGCCAACAATTCGCAGATTTCAACATACGGATTACAACAAGAGAATCTATACTTGGGACTCCGTAAAGATTTTAAATGGTAGCAGACATCACAGAAGCAATACTAGGAGCTGATTTCTTATCACACTTCAGACTTTTGCCAGACTTGGCCAATGCTCGCCAGATAGACAGTCTCACCAACCTATCAATGGCTTGTTATTATCGTGACACAGATTGTACCAGTATTAAGTTAATTCAAATGGCAGACGCAGAGTAACGCGCAATCATAGCGGATTTTCCTGAACTAACGAAACCGCCGGGAGCACCGCAAAAGGTGTTGCATGATACAGTACACTACATTAAAACCACGGACGGTCCGCCTGCGTCATGTCGACCTAGGAGACTAGCACCGGAACGCCTCGCTATAGCTAAACCGGACGTCGAGCTAATGCTTAAAGAAGGAATTATGCGCCCGTCATCCAGTCCATGGGCATCGGCCTTACACCTCGTACCTAAAAAAGCTGGAGCCTGGAGTCCGTGTGGCGACTACAGAGCACTGAACGCCAGAACTACTCCGGATCGTTATCCTGTACCTTTGTTAAGGGACTACAATCACGCGCTGCACGGCGCCACAGTCTTTAGTGTGCTAGATTGCGCAAAAGCCTATACACAAATTCCTGTAGCGCCAGAAGACGTACCAAAGACCGCTAAAATAACACCCTTTGGATTGTTTGAAAGTAATTTCATGACGTTTGTTCTGCGAAACGCCGCACAGACATGGCAACGTTTTCTGGATTCTGTATTACGAGGCTTGCCCTACTGTTTTGCCTACCTGGATGACGTTCTCATATATTCCGCAAACAATGAACAGCACAAGCAGCATTTAAAAGAAGTACTCCAACGCTTAGAGAAGTTTGGAATAGTGTTGGCCAACCTGAAGTGGAATTTCTAGGTCGTCGCATATCCGCTACAGGTTCAGCACCCTTACCCGGAAAAGCTGAGGCTATTCTACACATGCCCACGCCTGCTACGGTCAAAGAATTAAGAAGATACCTAGGCATGTTAAATTTTTACAGAAGGCATCTACCAGGGACAGCTGAACAGTAGGCACCGTTAAATGCGTTATTAGCCGGCCCACAGGTTCGCAGCAATGCAACCATACAATGGAATGAGGAATCTGATGCAGCATTCGAAGTGACACGTCAGAGCCTGGTTCAGGCCGCACTGTTGGCACACCCTAAACTAGAAGCACCTTTGGCACTGGTGGTGGACGCTAGCCAGTTTGGTGTTGGTGCAGCCCTGCAACAGTTGGTGGATGGCGCATGGCAACCTCTGTCATACTATTCGCACAAGTTGCCACCAGCACAACAACGCTGGAGTGCTTACGATAGAGAACCTTTGGCTACATATTTAGCGATCAAACACTTCAGACCACAAGTCGAAGCTCGTGATTTAGCAATTTTTACTGATCATAAGCCCTTGACTTACGCATTCAACAAGAACAGTGACAAATGCTCTCCAAGGCAGTATTCTCAATTGGAGTTCATAAGCAAGCCCTTGACTTACGCATTCAACAAGAACAGTGACAAATGCTCTCCAAGGCAGTATTCTCAATTGGAGTTCATAAGCCAACGCCACATCTCAGGTTTAACTAACGTGGTAGCTGATTGTTTGTCACGAGTATCCAGTATAACACAGCCTGTAACTATGGCAGAACTAGCGCAAGCCCAGCAGGAAGGTGATGAGCTAAATACCCTGTTGAGTGACGACAACACGGCGTTGAGGTTATAGCTAGCTGACGTGCCGGGGGAAGACGTACGACTACATTGTGACGTACAACATGGTCGATCACGCCCTTACGTTCCAATCACACATCGCAGAAGAGTGTTTGATTGTCTCCACGGCCTACGTCACCCCGGTGTTCGAGCAAATACCAGACTGGTGTCCAAAAGATTTGTATGGCCAGGAATAGACCGCGATTGCCATAACTGGACTAGATCTTGCCCACGCTGTCAGCTATGCAAAGTGAGCAGACACGTGCGCCCTCCAATCGGACAATTCCCGGATGTCAAGGCACGCTTCTCGCACATTCATTTGGACGTCGTAGGACCTGTTCCACCATCAGATGGTAATCGCTACCTGCTAACAATCACTGACTGGTATACACGCTGGCCGGAAGCAATACCTACCGATAACATCTCGGCGGAAACTCTGGCAACGGGATTCATGTCAACTAGGATATCGAGGTTCGGCTGCCCACTCCATATAACAACTGATAGAGGACGACAGTTCGAATCAGAACTGTTCGCTCAGTTAGCAAACTTCTGCGGATACTGCCATCACCGCACCACCGCCTACCATCCGGCAAGCAACGGGATGGTAGAAAGATGGCACCGTACCTTAAAAGCAGCCCTCATGTGCCACGGTACTAAATGGACGGAAGCATTACCCATTGTACTGTTAGGTCTTAGGACGATCTTTAAACCTGATATGGACGCCTCCCCGGCAGAGTTGGTCTACGGAGTAACAATACGTCTGCCCGGGGACTTCGCTGACGACTCAGGGGTACCGAATGCAGATGACCAGTCAGAATATTTACAATGATTGAGAGAAACGATCAAGAAAATCAAATCTGCGAAAGTGCCCAGACATTGAGCCCCAGTAACATTGATGCACAACGATTTAAAAACTTGCACGCATGTATTGTTACACACAGGCGGCGTCAAACCACCACTACAACCGCCATACACTGGACCTCATCGCGTGATGCGCAGAGATGCACACACCCTCGACATAATACTGAATGGGAAACAAGCCACCATATCGCTAAGTAGAGTGAAACCTGCTTATATACTTCAAGACACTCCTGCGGTGTCAGCGTCGCGCAGTGATCAGCACAAGACAACGATGCAGAACCCCACTCCGCTACCTCCGCAGTCAATATAGCAGCAGCCTCGATGAACCACACGTTCTGGCAGACAGGTGCACTTCCCTGCCCGCTACAGAGAGGAACATCCAAGCTTCGCTCTCACCAAGGGGGCTCATGTGGCGACTACCGCACACGTCGATCGCAGCCGACGCGTAAAATTCGCGCCAACCACAGAGATTATTCTCCACAGTTCGCACGGGAGTCACAGAAGAGAGCCGTCGACTGTGATTCTCATACCTACCTTTTTACTCTTTGTTGTTGATTCTCTTTTATGTATTCTCTTACTTGGCAACCTGTTATATGTGAAAGGAATAAAAAGGAAACTTGAGTTCAGACTCTGTTAGTTTCCGATTTCTAACTGTGTTTGCGTGGGTGCACACCTACTTACGCAACAGGACTAATCAAATTTAACTTGGCTAAGGTAGACCCGGTACTGCTTACCGGTGCAGTTATCCTTAATCAGCAGATTCACCGGCCCTAAAATATATACAGTGGTGCAAGGCCCCAAAAAACAGGGAATTAATTTACTAAGATTTCCGACACGCACCTGCACCCCTGGAAAATTACGGACATAGACCTGATCTCCTGGCCTTTCCGTAAAGGCTCGCTGATTATGATTATAACGCTCAGCTTGTTTATTATGGGCCCTGAGTATATTATGTCAGGCACAGTTCCAGTTTTCCTTGACGACGTGAGGGGTAATTACCGCCGGAATTACATCTTGAAAGTCCGAAAGAGAAAAATTAACAGGATAGGCAAGGATCAAGGAGGCGAGGGTAGCTTTAGGGTATCATGATTGGCGGTATTGAAAGCATAACTAACCCAAGGAAGACAAGAGTCCCACTTGGTAGGCGCCTTCTGATGGTAAATAGTGAAAGCGGATTTAAGACTTCGGTTGACCCTCTCCGCAAAAGATCCCTGCGTATAATACAGCGTAGTAGTGATATGCTTAATAGCGTTATGAAAACAGAAGGCCTTGAAGGGAGCCAAAAGGAAGGCGGGCGCATCACTAACTATTTGTTTAGGGGGTCCAAAAACACTGAAAACGTTAGTTAAATTCGAAATAGTAGTGGTAGCAGTCACGTTACGGCTCAGAAGGAGCCAGGTAAATCTCGAAAACACATCGATAACAACCAATACGTACCCATGACCTCTCTTAGTACGAGGTAAGGGCCCTGCGTAATCGATATAGAACTTGTTCATAGGACAGGATTCGCGTTCAGAACTCAACAGACCCTGTTGAAGAGCATTCTTAGGTTTGTCTAATTTACATATACTACATATAGAAACCGTCTCTTTCACATCACGGACCGTGGAGGGCCAAGTCAAATGTTCCTTAATTTTTTGTAAGGTCTTGTAAGTTCCTAAGTGTCCACCCTCCAAAGAATCATGAAAATAACGGAAAACCGGCGCACCAGAGCTACTGGCAAACAGATCTTGAGTTGCTTAGCACGTCCCACCCTTTTACACAAAATGCCCTTCTTGATAACATACTCATTGATAGTTCCCCAGCCAAGAGGTGTTGCTTAACAGTTACCCAAGTAGGGTCTTGATCCTGATGCTGAGCAACATCATCTAATAAAAAGGGAATCTCACCTAACATGCTACAACTAAGACTGCCTCCCTCTGTCTCCATGGTGTCCTCACTAGGTGTAGGTTGCGTGAACATCTGGCTGAGGACATCCGCAAGGACATTTTCAGTGCCTTTCACGTGTTTAACTTCAGATTGAAATGCAGAAATCCGTACTGCCCACCTGGCAATACCGTTAAACTCAAACACATTCCAATTAGTGCAAAATACAATAACAACCTTATATTCTTCAGCTAAAGGAATCCGATAATAGGCTTGGTTCAAATCAAAAACCGTAAACCATTTAGCACCAGCAAACCAAGTAAGTTAGTTATGAAGATGGGGTAGAGGAACAGACTTGAAGACAACCTTAGTGTTCAGGCGCTGGTAGTCAACAACAGGCTTGAAATCCCGCCCCTTGATCCTTAGGGACAAGGAATATGGGAGAAGCATAGGCAGACGTCGAAGGAATAATAATCTCTTGCTTAACATTTTGGTTAATTTAGGTCTCAGTATCTTCACCTTATGGGGTGAGAGGCGATATGGGGACTGCCTAACAGGAATATTGTCAGCTAGACGGATGTGGTAATTAAGAACATTACTAACCACCAACCTACCACAAAGAAGCTCTGGGAACCTCTGCAGCAAATCGTGTAACTGAGAGGCCTGATGAGGGAGAGATGGCTCATTAGGCACAGCCTCAACAGCCAGGATGCCGGTAACCCGATGCACAGTACATTTAGCACATTCACAGAAACCAACTTCTGCGCAGGAGTGAACTTAAAAAAGAATGTGTGCCCAGAGTAATATAAGACTAACCCAGTTTTATTGATGAAATCGCACCCCAAAAATAAATCGACCGACCGAAATTTCATAAGATGACCAAATTCATGACACCATTCCAAGTTAATAGTGAAAGGTAGCTACCAGAATCCAAAAGAGTGCAAATCGGTTCCGCACTCTAGAACAAATATAAGGCAAGGGCGGTGATGAGTGAGCGACGACATGGGTACAGCAAGGTTTAGAGGCTCGATCTCGAGGTCGCTGGCCAGCCCGGCGTCATTTATGGGCACTGGGCGGGCTAGGTTGGACGCAAGAGCGCACCAAATGAGCCGTGCTACTACACCTGAAGCAACGCCACGGTTCCCTTTCAACGACCTCAGATGATGTGTTTAATTCGGAATCTTTCTTGACAGTGCCTTTGGCCTCACCCTTAACTTCACAACATACATTGTCCGCAAGCGGTAACTGAGATATCACTACAACAGCTGCACGGAGCTCTTCCCAGGTTGAAGGCCGATCACTAAAAACAAAGTGCGACTCATCCGCCGCTCGCATTCCCCTAAGCACAACAGACACCAATTCTCGTTCTGGTAAATCGATCATCAAGGCCAAGCAGAGGCCTGAACTCTGTCGATATACTGATGTAACTGCTCTTTATCCTGCTGCATCTCCAAAATGTAACGACACTCAAGCTGTTTCCGAATTCTGGTGGTCAGTCTCTGGCTAATGACGAGCTCCCTCAGTTGCTTTAAGGAGAACCTTTCTGCCATGGCTCTGGACAGGAGGTTCCGCAGCTTACCTCTAGCTAACGGGTACAACAGTGACAAAACTACTTGGGGCGGAACACGAAAGGCAGCAGCATGTTGTTCAAGATGAACCAACAACCATAGTAAGTTTTCGACCTGCTCAAGTTGATCTACAACTAATTCAATAATATCTCGAAAGAAATATGCCAAAGGGGTAGGCAATTCGGCAAACGCTGCGTCTAATTTCAGAGAGGATACAACAACAACACCCTTGGGATGGCTCTCTGTTCGGCTTCTATATAGCAAGTCCCGTCATTCAGACCACCTGCCATCTAATTCTAGATATGTAAGCTTAAACTGCAATGCATTAACCGAAGGCAACAACTCGACAGTTCATTTTTTATGATGATCTTCCAAACCTAAGATGCCCATATCCGCTATCCGAATGGTCAAATACACTAACTGTGACCGCACCTTATACAATTCACTGTCACTAGGTTGAGTGCCTTCCAAAATACCAATGGTGTCCTCAAGGCCATAAACAAATATTCCAGGGCTGCTTCTTTCTCGGCCACCACCGCCAGCGTGACGTCAACCAGGTGGAGAACGGCAGCATGCAAGCAAGCCACTAAGTTCGCAACACCGCCCTCAATTGTCTGGTTCCTTATTGCCAACTCATAAACAAGGTGGTCCTTCCTAAACAGGCCAATCCACAGGCATGGCCTGACCGCCATTTAAATAAGGCACCTGTAACAATCAACAACCAAAACAATATGGTGCAGCACTAACAGAAATAAAATTCAAACTAACAGCAACTGGAATGGATATATCACAAACCTAACCACACTCTGCTACCACTTCAAATCTGGGATCACAGGACAGAGTGGATCAGGTTGTGGAAAGGGGCCAAAATCAGCTGCTGTTAGTTACACAAACATACAAACTTTATTTCGCTAAAACAGTTAATCACACATGCCCTTAAAAGAATTCAGAAACAATATAGCTGAAGGCCAGAACACAAGATATTAAAATTACCTTGAGGAATACACACAGCTGAAGGCCTTAGTTGCAAAATGGAAGAACTAAGGGCGTAAGGCCTGCATAACAAGAATTTCAGTAAGAAAATTTTGAAAGGTTTTAAACAAATGACCTTTCAAATTTTAATTTAAGGCGGCTGGAGGCCATATCTTAAAATATTTCACATAGAAGTTCAGCTGAAGGCCACAAACTGATCATTAAAACAAATTCAATTAATACAGAGTTGATGGCCTTTCATAGTACTTGAGACTAACAGAAAATCACAATCCAAAACAACAGAACAGTGGTGCTCAGAAGTGTTCCAAGGGTCGGCCTGGGGAGGAAGCTCTAACATAAGTTTAGGTGAGAAAGGCAGCCAAGCGTAATACTAAATTATTGGATGGCAACACTAACGACCAGGGCAGGTAACTGGAACGTTAACAGCCACAAGGCAGAACATACCGCTGGTGCTCTTCACTAAGAAGTTACAATCAATTCAATAGTTAAACACCATACAGGAAGACGGCTCCAAACTTTTGCCGACTTAAGCACATCATATGTTGCTGCTTACGGGGACGCCCAGGAAGCAACAACCGGCAATGAACGAAGAGATGTCACAGCAGTTGAGGTTTCATAACAGGTTAACCGATTACTCAACTCCGGTATCCAGGTTCGGTGGGCGACGAACTTTGCAGCTCTCACAGCTAGTGCCTCACAAATCTGACCGCTTGTGTACGCCCCCAGCACCCCTGGCCTTACCTCACACCACGGAGACTTCCTCGCTGCTCTGTCGCAAACCGACCGACACCTAGTAAAGTCACGTATTTTCGAGCCTTTCGACCCTCGGGACTCCTTAGCGATATCGTTGCCACAATGGCTAGACGGGATTCGGCCTTAGAGGCGTTCAGGCTTAATCCCACGGATGGTAGCTTCGCACCACCGGCCGCTCGGCCGAGTGCGTGAACCAAATGTCCGAACCTGCGGTTCCTCTCGTACTGAGCAGGATTACTATCGCAACGACACAGTCATCAGTAGGGTAAAACTAACCTGTCTCACGACGGCCTCACACACACCACCACACGGGGATATAGCGGTCACACCAAAGATGGTACAGCAGTACTAGTATCGATTATTGCTGCTGCTGCCACTGACGGAGGCAAGTCAGAAACTCATTATGGTAGTAACTCAGGGAGCAATAAGACGCCACTCGATTGTGAGAACATGCCAAAGAAGGAACGGCATCAACCGAGCCAGCCAAGGCTCATCACATTAGAAACAGAAACTAACAACACACTACGTTTTCTAAACCTCACCATACATAAAACAAACAACACACACAACGTCACAATATTCGGGAAACCGAGAACCACAAGTACCGCCATTCACAACCTATATAACCACCCATTGACACATAAGCAAGCAAACTTGAGATTCATGCTCCAGAGATTAAACAGAACCCCCATGAACAAACAGAACTAAACACAATAAAACAAATAGCAGTAGAAAATGGTTATGATACCCGTATGGTAGACACGTTACAACAAAACAATATGTAAACAGTACAAAAATGAACATACCACACACACACAAATCCTCACCCAACACCAAACAACACAAAACAGAAACAGTGACCACATGTAAGAGACAGCAGAGCAACAACACACATACAAAACGAAATGGCACTTACTCAACTACAATAACAAGTTTGTTCACAGAACAGGCAACATATTAAAGAAACAGGGACTCCAAATAGGATACAGGACAGAGAACACAACACAGAAAAAGATCAGAACACAAGAAACACCCATGGATAAATTTAACAGACTTACATGCAACACTTGTCAGTCAGCGTACATAGGACAAATAAGCAGAAACCTCAAAACCAGATATTCAGAACAACTCAGAGCTTCAAAAAGCAACAGCTCGCATAGCACATTTGCTGACTACTGTACAGCCCACAATCATCACCCAACTACAACAGAAACAGACTTAAGAATACTAAAACCCAGCCACAGCCTATGCAGCAAACTGACTATTGAGGAAAACTTCCACATACAGAAAGCAATAGCAGAAGGAAAACAGGTCATAAGTGAATACACTACACTCTGCAAGAGCACAAAATTTAACTCATTGAAGGAACTTTACAAAAAAGACAACACAAATAGATAAATTCTACTCACCCCGTGCATATCTGGAGGTTAGAATAGGCCCAACGTATTCCTTCCTGAGATAAAAATGAGTCTCACACGTTATGTGAAAATCCCCTGTAGGGTTTGATCTCCATTTTTCAAAATTTTCCCGACGAGCGAGCCAACTGGGGAAGGGTGCCTTAAATGGTGCTTCATGTCCATCATGTGCTGAGAACCATTGCATCCTTCGTTGACGTGGATCTGCATTTCTGCTCATTCTCCAACTGTTGGGCGAGATCTCCTTCCTGGGTGCGTATTTTTCCATCAACTGTGCAGTATCGTTTTCTACACTGATGATGATAATGGACTTGTTTGCTTGGTTGCATCTGATATCCAACATGGGAGGCAGTCTGTTGTGGTGAGGCCACCATGTACCCTGTTGGTTGTAGCCCCCTGACCACACAGGGATCTGTGTGCTGATGCCTGTGTCGGTAACTCCCCATGTATGCCAAGGAGTAGATGCTTGTGAGCCTGGTATATTGGGACTCCCAGCAATGGCCAT
The DNA here is from genome assembly GCF_023898315.1 of Schistocerca nitens. Taxonomy (NCBI): domain Eukaryota; kingdom Metazoa; phylum Arthropoda; class Insecta; order Orthoptera; family Acrididae; genus Schistocerca; species Schistocerca nitens. Next base: position 512,176,445 of record NC_064615.1, read on the forward strand.
CCTGCCTGGTGGCCTTTGTTGCAGCTGGGTGCAGCTCGTGGGGAGGGGCCTGGTCGGAGTAGGTGCCATCAGGGGGGATGACACGTGATGAAGTGTTGTACATCATCTCTTGCTCGTGGTCAAACACCAGCAGTCTCTAAGTGTTCACGGGCTCAATTCAGCACACAGAAGTATGACCCCAAAACGTTTCTCTTCCTACCACACCATTGGAGAAACGTCAGACTAAGGGTGGCAGCGGCTCTTATTCACCCCAGTACCTTGTATGTTCGAGAGTTTATGGGGAATCATCCATGACGATGAAGCCTCAGTTTTTTGTTGAGCATTTAGACGACAAGTTTGGTGAGGTGGAGGGCTTGTCCAAAATGTGATCTGGGTCAGTCTTGATCAAAACAGCATCCTCTGCCTGGTCACAGGCGTACTCGCTTGTGACATGCTGGGGATGTATCTGTAACTATCACGCCCAATAAGAGCTAAAATATGGTCCAGGGTATCGTATTTCGTCCAAAGGATAATCAGGTTGCCACTGTTGCCTCCATTTGGTCTTTGAGGGTGATACATCACCCAAGAAGTTCAAGGTGATGGTCTATCACTGTAATGTAAAGCCCTAGACGCCTCCTCCAATGTGCCGTTTTAAATGCTGGAAGTTCGGCCATATGTCTTCCTGCTAATCTTCAGCATCACATGTCGAGATTGCGGACGCACATCACATCTCAATACTCCATGTTCCCCGCATCCAATCTGCGGAGAGCACCATTCGCCTTTCTCGCCTGACTGCAGGATTCTCCAGAAAGAAAGGGAAATCATGGAGTACAAGAGCCTGGTCGGACTGACCTACACTGAAGCTAAGAGGAAATTTGAATGTCTACTTCCTGTACGTATGACATAATGTTACGCCACCACTACAACAGTTCTAGCCCCATCAGCTCCGCCAACCCAAGTCGCCTCTCAGATCTGGAAGACTTCACGTGTCCCCTTGATGGTGGAGGGTACTTCCCTCCCAGTTGCTCCTGCATCACCTACTTTGGGAGCAACACCCCCCCCCCCCCAACCATTGGGGATATCAGTCCATACTTCTGCGCTGGAGAAACATAAGTCTTCTTCGGCTACTCCTGCTAGGAAGGGGTCCCTTGGGTCACTCCCTTCCCAAGTTTCTCCACGTTCGTCCTCAGTCCCAGAAACTGATTCAGTGAAGTATTCCCAGCGAGGGAAACCCAAGGAACAACGCGAGAAATCGGAAAAAAAGACCCCCGAGAACAAGTAACGCAGTGGCACCCACACCAACGCCACTTACAAGCTCTGCGTCTGCAGATGAGGTGGAGATTCTGGCGTCCACTGAGGACCTTCATCTCGCTGGACCCTCAGACACAATGGGTACAGACTGCTTAGGTAATACGTCGGTGGCAGCAGGTGACCCTGAGGCGTAAACTGCCTCACTGAACGTTCCATGCCTTCCCAGTGTCACGATTACGTTATCCTCCAGTGGAATTGCGGCGGTTTTTTCCACCGCTTGTCTGAGCTACGGCAAATGTTAAGCATTACACCTGCTTTCTGCATTGCCCTTCAGGAAACCTGGTTCCCGGCAATGCGGACCCTTGCCCTGCATGGCTATAAGGGATATTACACGAACTGTAGCGACTGTAATTGAGTGTCAGGTGGAGTTTGCGTTGTGTACTAAATTCAGTCTGTAGTGAAACTGTGCCCCTTCAAACCCCTCTTGAAGCTGTGGCTATCAGAATACGGATGACACAGTAAATAACTGTCTGCAATGTACATCTTCCTCCAGATGGTGCAGTACCTCTGAATGTATTAGCTGCACTGATTGATCAACTTTCTAAACGTTTCCTACTTTTGGGAGATTTTTACACCCATAACCCCTTGTGGGGTGGCACCATGCGTACTGGCTGAGGCACAGAAGTCTAAACTTTACTGTCTCAGTTCGACCTCTGCCTCTTAAGTACTGGGGCCACCACACATTTCATTGTGGCTCATGGTAGTTACTCGGCCATTGATTTATTAATTTGCAGCCCAGAACTTCTCCCATCTATCCACTGGAGAGCACATGACGACCTGTGTGGTAGTGACTACTTCCCCATCTTCCTGTAACTACCCCAACAATCCTTTTGCGGCAGAAAAAGCGATCCTTCGCTCTTTAGGGTGTCCCCAGCTAAAGGCAGTCCCTTGTTGGTCGCCGGAAGTCGCTGAAGCAATTAAGAAGCGTCAGCGAGCTGTACAGCGACATAAGCGGCATCCTTCCCTGGAGCACCTCATAGCCTTTAAATGGCTCCGTGCCTGCGTTCGCTATCTTATCAAATGACGGAAGCAGGAGTGTTGGGAGAGATATGTCTCGACCACTGGGTGCCATACGTCACCTTGCCAAGTCTGGGAAAGGATCAAACGTGTTTTCGGCTACCAGGCGTCCCCTGTTTTAACATAAATGGCGTGTTATCTACCGACGCAATCGCGATTGCCGAGCACTTTTCTGAGGACTATGCTCGAGCCTCTGCATCAGAGCATTACCCCCAGCCTTTCTCACTCTCAAACGGCGACTGGAAGGGAAAGTCCTCTCGTTCACTACACGCCACAGTGAATCCTATAACGCCCCATTTACAGAGTGGGAGCTCCTCAGTGCCCTTCACATTGCCCCAACACTGCTCCTGGACCAGATCGGATCCAGAGTCAGATGATTAAACATCTCTCGTCTGACTACAAGCGACATCTCCTCATTGTCATCAACTGGATTTGGTGCGATGGCATCTTCCTCTACGCTGGCGGGAGAGCACCATCATACCAGTGCTCAAACCCAGCAGTCACCCTCTTAATGTGGATATCTATCGGCCTATCAGCCTCACTAACGTTCTTTGTAAGCTGCTAGAAGGTATGGTGTGTCGGCGGTTGGGTTGGGTCCTGGAGTCGCTTGGCCTACTGGCTCCATGTCAGGACGGCTTCCGCCAGGGTCGCTCTACCACTGATAATATTGATCCTAGGAGACTACCATCCGAACAGCCTTTTGCAGACACCAACACCTCGTTGCCATATTTTTTGATTTACGAAAAGCGTATGACACGGTCTGGCTATATCATATCCTTGCCCCATTATACGTGTGCTCTACCACTGATAATATTGATCCTAGGAGTCTACCATCCGAACAGCCTTTTGCAGACACCAACACCTCGTTGCCATATTTTTTGATTTACGAAAAGCGTATCACACGGTCTGGCTACATCATATCCTTGCCCCATTATACGTGTGGCGTCTCTGAGTCCCACTCCTGATTTTTATTCAAATTTCCTGTCGCTTCATACTTTCTGTGTCCAAGTTGGTACTTCCCACAGTTCCACCCATACCCAGGAGAATGGGGTCCTGCAGGGCTCTGTATTGAGTGCTCTCTATTTTTAGTGCCCATTAATGGTCTAGCAGCAGCTGTAGGGCCGTCCGTCTCACCTTCTCCGTATGCAGACGACTTCTGCATTTCGTACTGCTCCACCAGTACGGGTGTTGCTGAGCAGCGCCTACAGGGAGCCATCCACAAGGCGCAGTCATGGGCTCTAGCCCACAGTTTCCAGTTTTCGGCCGCAGAGTCGTGGGTTATGCACTTCTGTCGGCGTTGTACCATTCATCTGGAACCAGAACTTTACCTTAAAGACTATCCACTCATTGTAGTGGAGACATATCGAGTCTTACGACTGGTTTTCGACGCCCTATTGACTTGGCTTCCTCACCTTTGTGAGCTTAAGTGGAAGTGCTGACAGCACCTCAATGCCCTCCACTGCCTGAGCGACACTAACTGGGGTGCAGATCGCTCTACACTGCTGCAGCTCTGCAGAGCCCTTATTCAATCCCACCTTGACTATGGTTTATGGTTCGGCGGTGCCCTCAGGGTTGCGTTTACTCGACCCAGTGCACCACTGTGGCGTTCACCTAGCGCCAGCAGCTTTTAGGACGAGTCCGGTAGCCAGCGTCCTCCATTGAAGGTTAGGCATGCACAACTGCTGACCAGTTACATTGCACACGTTCATAGTACTCCTGCACATCCGAATTACCATCTCCTTTTCCCACCCACGGCAGTCTTCTCTCGCATCGGCTGCCCAGGTCAGGGCTTCCAATCGCAGTTTGTGTCCAGTCCCTTCTTTCAGAACTGGAGTCCTTGCCTTTACCAACTATACTTGAGGTCCATTCATATACATCTCCATGGTGTACACCTAGACCTAAGGACTTAGTTAATCCTGCGGCTCTCCATTGTCACTTCCTCTCGATTCTTGACATGTACCAAGGCCATGAAATGGTTTCAACCGACGACTCGATGGCTGATGATCACGTCAGCTTCGCGTATGTCCGTGGAGGACATATTGACGAGCATTCTTTGTCCAATGGCTGCAGTGTTTTCACTACCGAGCTGGTGGCTATGTCTCGTGCTCTTGAGCCCATCCTTTCATGCCCAGGGGAGTGGTTTCTTCTATGTACTGACTCCTTGAGCAGCCTAAGAGCTATCGACCAGTGCTACCGTCATCATCCTTTGGTAGCGACCATCCAGGAGTCCATCTATGCCGTGGAACGGTCCAGTCGTTCAGTAGTGTTTGTCTGGACCCCAGGTTACGACGGAATCACAGGCAATGAACTTGCCTACAGGCTGGCCAAACAGGCTATGAGGAAACCGCTTATAGAGATCGGTGACTCTGCAACTGACCTGCGTTCAGTACTACACAGCAAGGTTTTGTGGCTTTGGGAGATGGAATGGCATAACCTCAGTATGCACAACAAACTGTGTGTCATTAAGGAGACTATGAATGTGTGGAAGGCCTCCACACGGACCTCTCGCAGGGACTCTGTGGTTCTCTGTCGACTCCGCATTGACCACACTTGGGTAACACATGGCTACCTCCTGCGCCGTGGTGACCCACCTCAGTGTCGTTGCAGCGCCCGGCTGACAGTGGCCCATATCTTGGTGAGCTGTCCTCCTTTGGTTGCCCTGCAATGGACTCTTCAGTTACAGGACTCAATGCATTAATTTTAGCTGACAACGCCTCATCGGCTAATTTAGTTTTACGTTTTATACGTGACGGTGGGTTTCTGTATATGTTTTCGCGCATGTCCTTTGTACCTTTGTGTTCTGCTCTCTAATGCTTTTAGGCTGGATGTTTTATTGTGTCGCAGAGTGGCTGGCGTTTCCTTTTTACTCACGTGGTCGGACGGCCACAGTCATCTGCTCTCTTGTTTTTACCCCTTCTTCCTATTTCTTGCTTCTCTGTGTGGTTTTCTTATCTTCTTTTGTCCATAGTAGTATTGGTTGTCCTTCTGTCGTTCTTCTGGTTCTTCCATTCTCCTGTTATTGCGCTGTACATCTCCTTTCTTTTCTTCTTTCCCTTGTGTAATTATTTTACCGGGAACAAGGGACCGATGATGACCTCGCAGTTTGGTCCATTCCCCCCCTTTAAACCAAACAACCAACCAAAGTCTACACACACACACACACACACACACACACGAAAAATTGACTCACTGCACTCTGCAAAGACTCACCATTTTACACACAAATGGAACACCATGTAAAAGGCAACACAAACAGGTATGAAGCGTACAGAAAACACACACATACACACACTCACACAAAGATAAAATGTAAACAAAATTCAAATTTGGCGCCGAACTCTCTGGTCAACAAATGAACACATACTGGGTTGGGACACACAACAACCACAATTACACTATGTTTTGGTGAAGTGCAAAGTGCTTTTACGTCCTTATTTGTGAAAATACACTCCTGGAAATAGAAATAAGAACACCGTGAATTCATTGTCCCAGGAAGGGGAAACTTTATTGACACATTCCTGGGGTCAGATACATCACATGATCACACTGACAGAACCACAGGCACATAGACACAGGCAACAGAGCATGCACAATGTCGGCACTAGTACAGTGTATATCCACCTTTCGCAGCAATGCAGGCTGCTATTCTCCCATGGAGACGATCGTAGAGATGCTGGATGTAGTCCTGTGGAACGGCTTGCCATGCCATTTCCACCTGGCGCCTCAGTTGGACCAGCGTTCGTGCTGGACGTGCAGACCGCGTGAGACGATGCTTCATCCAGTCCCAAACATGCTCAATGGGGGACAGATCCGGAGATCTTGCTGGCCAGGGTAGTTGACTTACACCTTCTAGAGCACGTTGGGTGGCACGGGATACAAGCGGACGTGCATTGTCCTGTTGGAACAGCAAGTTCCCTTGCCGGTCTAGGAATGGTAGAACGATGGGTTCGATGACGGTTTGGATGTACCGTGCACTATTCAGTGTCCCCTCGACGATCACCAGTGGTGTACGGCCAGTGTAGGAGATCGCTCCCCACACCATGATGCCGGGTGTTGGTCCTGTGTGCCTCGGTCGTATGCAGTCCTGATTGTGGCGCTCACCTGCACGGCGCCAAACACGCATACGACCATCATTGGCACCAAGGCAGAAGCGACTCTCATCGCTGAAGACCACACGTCTCCATTCGTCCCTCCATTCACGCCTGTCGCGACACCACTGGAGGCGGGCTGCACGATGTTGGGGCGTGAGCGGAAGACGGCCTTACGGTGTGCGGGACCGTAGCCCAGCTTCATGGAGACGGTTGCGAATGGTCCTCGCCGATACCCCAGGAGCAACAGTGTCCCTAATTTGCTGGGAAGTGGCGGTGCGGTCCCCTACGGCACTGCGTAGGATCCTACGGTCTTGGCGTGCATCCGTGCGTCGCTGCGGTCCGGTCCCAGGTCGACGGGCACGTGCACCTTCCGTCGACCACTGGCGACAACATCGATGTACTGTGGAGACCTCACGCCCCACGCGTTGAGCAATTCGGCGGTACGTCCACCCGGCCTCCCGCATGCCCACTATACGCCCTCGCTCAAAGTCCGTCAACTGCACATACGGTTCACGTCCACGCTGTCGCGGCATGCTACCAGTGTTAAAGACTGCGATGGAGCTCCGTATGCCACGGCAAACTGGCTGACACTGACGGCGGCGGTGCACAAATGCTGCACAGCTAGCGCCATTCGACGGCCAACACCGCGGTTCCTGGTGTGTCCGCTGTGCCGTGCGTGTGGTCATTGCTGGTACAGCCCTCTCGCAGTGTCCGGAGCAAGTATGGTGGGTCTGACACACCGGTGTCAATGTGTTCTTTTTTCCATTTCCAGGAGTGTACATTGTTATATTTACGTGTGCATCACGAAACCTCACCATGATGCTGAGAATAAAAGGACTTGCCAGAAGAACACGTAAGCAAAAATGAATAAAGGCGCGAAATATCGCGACAGACTAAATTACGTTTAGATGATAGGTTAACTCCCAACAAAATTTCTCATCAACATCGTTTGGTTGCAGATGACAAGCTACTTGTAATAAATAATACACAATTGGTCGTGAAAAATCATACACACTAAGTGTAACGAACTATTGTCTGAACTAAATATCCATATAATTTTGTAATCATTTAGAAAAAATGTTCACATTACAGATTAAATAAAACTGAAATCCACTGATGATGGCACAGTGGTGCTGAAACACGTTTGGGTACTTGGAAAAAACGGTGTTTCGCATAACTGGTGGACCTCATATCATATGTGAGACGTGCGTGGCTCCTGTTCCCGCCACCATGTATTTTACACCAAGTTTTAACGTACTTCCACCTCACTACGTTAATTTAAATTACTACAGTCACTGAGTTGCTGCTTTGCCTGACTGTGACCGGCGCTATCAGCGCGTGTCGATATATCCCCTCCCGTAGTATCTTTGGTCGACTGCTATTACTTCCCGGTCGTTGCCTGTCGTAAGGAGTTCGTGTCGCGAGTTCGGGCGACCAGTCAGTTGGAATGCGTTAGAGCGCAGTCTGGACCTGCCAGTTGGGGGTTGCAATGCGGCACTAGTGCAGTCGGGTTGGAGCAGCAGTGAGGTCTGCGTCGACATGGCTCGCCCGACCATTGCCGCCACGGTCTTGGTGGATCGTCGGTCGGTCGTTCTACTAGACGACGTGTTTTGGCTCGCCGATCGTTCATGAGTCGGCTATGTGTGAGCATCGACTCCCGATTTGTCTTCGGGCGTGCTTAGTTACTGCTGGGTATCGTTCAGGCCTTTGTGTAAATGTTTGTCAGGTTGTGTGTGTAGTTGGCGTTATTTCCACTGACGACTATTTTAGATGTTGTCGGCATTCTCAGAGGAGTCAGATAGTGTCCTTTCTTCACCTGTTGTCGCTGTCCAACACGGTGTGTAGTTTTGACAGCTTAATACATACACATATTTGAATGTGGATAATCATGCCTGTAACATTTTGTGTTTGAATTCTCATGTACCGATTGGTGGCAAGAAAGTCGTTTGTCGGTGGGTCTGTGGCTGTCCCTTGGTTGGGTTCCAACAGATCAAGTGTAGTTGGGCCCACCACCTGTCTCACCTAAGTGAACGAGAGCAGACCGACCCTCTGGAGGCTTCTGAGTGCTGTTGTCTTACTGTCTTTCTCACTGGTGTTTAATTGTCTGTTTATAATCTGTCATAGCCAATGATAAAAGAAAAATTCTTAGTTTTACTGTGTTTTGTGTAAGTAAGTTTGAATTCCGTTAAGTGGATATTTGCTAAAAGGTTATTGCCGTTGTGCTGTCTTTTCCTTCAGTTCGATTTCAGCTATTTAAAACTTAAGGCTTATGGTTATATTCTTTTGAAATTTTGAAAAATTAATTGTGGGCCTTCAGCCATGGAACCTTATTCTTAAAATTACCTTCCAAGCTTAAACATTGCGGCCTTCTGCCTTTGAAAGGTTACGGTAATTTATATTAAAACCTTGAAAATTTTATTGTGGGCCTTCAGCCGTTTGTATTGTATCTTGTTTATGTCTGTCTATCCACCCTTGCCTTGAGGCTTTCAGCCTATTTGTCATATATATTTTTTCATTGTTTTATTGGTAATTTTAACTGTCTGTTTTCAGTCACTTGAAATTTACCTTGCTGATTTTTAAGATTTCTTGTTTGGAGGCCTTCAGTCGTCAAAGATGTGGAGTTTGAAACTCGTAGTTGTAAGAGTTCGGCTATGTGCCGCTTTGGTTGTAAATGTGTTATTACATTACAATAAATTACAATATTAAGGTGAAACTGTCCCCAACCTTATTTGGCCCTTTCCACAATCCTAATCACCTGTTCTGCCCAGCGGGTTTAGCGGGCGTTTCACTACGAATAGTAGTTGTTTATTTTGGTTTGTACTGTGCTTTTTACAAATGGAAACGTAGCGTAGCGCAATAAGTTGCAGCAACAACAAGATGAGGATACCACATCCGTCTTTTTTTTATGTTTTCTATGGACTAAATTGCATCGTCAGGATTCACTTGCGAACTACACGTATATTGATGATTTATGTTTCATTCTAAGAGCACAAAATGGATAGCGAATAGCAGGCGAAAGCATCTTATGAAAAAAGACCCTGTTTACCTTTATAATAATGTTAAGTTTTGTCCGCTACACGTCGATCAAGACTAGTTCATGAATGCTAACACCAATAACCTCGTGTGGAATGCAGTTAACCGCATTGTTTGACATTCCAGATTAGTCACCTCACCTGACGCTGAAGAGAAAAATGCCACAAATGTTCGACAAGCTCTCTAAAGCTGTAAAACATTCCTATGGCACTGAAGCACCAAGTTCAACTCTCCATATATAAGTGCGAGATTCATCTGAATCGTCAACACAGACCTGCTTCCACGATGAAGTGGTAAAATTAAGTGCAATTATTGGTGTATAGAAAAAGCGTGTGGAATATCAGAATGTGGAGATCGCTAGACTTCGTGCAAAACTGTTACGGGACAAGGAAAGTGCCTCTCATTTTATGCACAGACAGCAAAGGAAACTATCAGAAGGATCAAGTGAAGAAGGATAAACGAATTTTGAAGACCATAGGATCCTGATATTTAAAAAAAGGTGCCATTGATTTGTTGTTAAGCCAGACTAACATGCCATCTGCAAGATGGAAAGACAAAAATAAGCTGTTTGCTCTAAATGTACTATATTACAGCACCCAGGCATACAGGTTTTATCAAAATGTTTTATGTCTCCATCAGTGCAAACATTACAGAAGGCATACAAATAAAATGTGTCATAAGTGACAATATGTTCCACCTTTTAAAGCAGAAGGTACAGCATTTCTCCGATATGTCATAGGATGAAAAGTCTCTAATGGCAAATTTAACATATGACAGCACTTCTGACAGTGTTATTGGTTTGAGGACTTCGGGTTTACACTAACAGTATGTTTCCCCCACTATATGGCAGTTACTTGTTCCACTTAGAATAATATAAAAATGAGGGTCATACATGTGCCCACAGGCGACAGTGACTAAAACACAGTAGGCCTATGGAACGACAAATGCAGCGTCGATCCCTTTTGCATGTAGAGATACATGTCTGTGCTTCTTATATCTGAATCTATGTGTCTATATTCCGTTTATATCAACTTGGTAAGCTGCAGTTCTATCAAATGTCACAAGTATTTTTTCACGAATGTGTTGTAACTTGCCACTGTTTTCATGATTTTTATCCCTACTTGCGCTTATTTTAGAATCTTTTTAGAAACATCCCGTATGTCTTCTGATATTACACAAAGTTTTGGTGTCAAAAAAATAATTCAAGTATTTCGTAAACCATGTAGGAAATTGGTGCAAAACAAATATTATGCTTACGACGCATCTGAAGTTCTCCTTTCTCGCCGCTTGGAGCGCTAGTGTCGCTCCAGAAGTCAAACAGTAACAACTTTACAGCAGTGAGTGTCGCGACTGTCATGTTATATCGTGGTCGAAATTTACAGATCGCTAATGTTACGTTAATTACTATTTGCATTGAAAAAGAACTGATTAAAATTAAGATAAACAAATAAAGCAGTCAGTTGTAAAGTGTTACTAAAGTGATATTACGTAAACACTATGGTATACATTGGAACAAAACTAAATGATAAGGGCCAGATGTACATAAATAAATGTTACAACTATGGACACATTATGGCATACATTGAAGACATACTATGGCATACATTGAAAGCACAGTAAATGGGTTGGGACGGATGTGCATATATAAATATTACGAAAGTGGACATTTTTTATTTTTTACTTTAAATTGGAAAGCAGGTGAATAAAATTTTGAAGAAAAGCTGCACTGGCTAACTCGGTTTGTTCATTGAGGAGATATTGTGGCGATTTGCTTTTATGTACATATATTTCTATCTTCTCAAGCCAATTCATAAGGCTACCTTTCTCAGCATGGTGCAATACTTGTACATGGTATTCAATGTTCTTTATTCCATGACTTGTTGGTACTTGTGTGCATGGAAAATGTGGATTTTGAAATATTGTTCAAACGTATGGCTTGTATATGCGCTTTGAACCATGCCTCAATGCTTCTTCCAGTTTGTCCTATATAGTAAGAGGGGCTGACAGCTGAGATTGTGTATGGGAGATTTTTTTGTATGGGGGCTTGTTATTGTTTAAGTTATGAACTGCTAACTGCTGTATTTTGGTGTTTGTGTGGAAGCTTATTTTAATGTTTGTGTTTTTAAATAGGTTACTTTGTTTTGCGAATGAATGGAGTTTTATGACTGGCTCTTAGTGAGTTTACCCGCCAAATTACTGATGCTGCTGTTGTGGAAGCACTGTCTGCCTTTTTCTTTCAGCAGCGAAACTATTTTGTACAGATCGCCATATTGCACTGACAGTTAAACCATGCAAAGTGGCCTACAGATCGTCAAACATGGAAAAACTCTTATTCAATTACATTGCTCTGCCAGTGAGAACGGAAGCTTGAATATTAGTTCATGAAACCGATCTTCAATCTGGCAATATATCGCCGCATGCCATGTCGATGTAGTAAATATACAATTCGTATCCTGCAGCACTGAGTAGAAGTCAGAGAAAGCTATATCTACCACTTCTGCAACCCATGTAGAAACAGGCTAAGTTGAGTTAGTGTGACAGGGCTGTGTTTTGATCATTCAATGGAAACGGGAACTTGTCGTCATAGCTCTGCCAACTGTTCACAATGTGTAAGGTCAGCACCAAATGAAGCCCACTCCTGCAACACGAGGTAGTATAAAACACAGTATGGGAACTGGGAGAAGGATGAGGATTTTGCTAGTGCGTAGTGGTGCTTCTCCAAGCTACATACAAATACTGTAGTCTGAAGCAGATTTACATCACTCGGCAAGGTCCTTTCATTCTTGAGACACAGAACATATTGTTCTACTTCTGGTCAGCTGCAGATTAAATTCGTAACAGGGCTGCAGGGTGGGTTGCTCAAAGACAGTGCGAGGGGGTCTTTCAGTCTCTAATGTTATCCTAGGACTGCAAGAATGCTCTGTGACTCCCATCCGCATAGAGATACATCGTAAATTATGCACTATGTTAGAGGTGCTTGAAATATGTACAGCACTGTCTGATATACTGTGATGATGTATATGTTCGAGAATTAACAGTGAATGGGCATATTGCACAGTCATGTATCTACATTTGCAATGATACTCGCAAAGTAGAGAATGGGTGGTTTAGCGATGATACTGAAATTGGGAAACATGATGTTACATCATTGGTCGGTGTTAAAATTACTGTAAAATTACTGAAACTGTTCACATCATCAACAGCGATGCTTATTATTACAGTACATCAACAGTGTCTTTTCCATCCCATCTGTCCACTGCTACACTGTTGGTCACCACATAATGATTGACTGACATCACTTGTTTGCGATGGAGAAAGAGTTTTGGTGGAGGGGCAACACCTTCTGGGAATGGCTGGCACTGAAACAGTGACTGCATACCTCACTGCAGTACGAGGAATCAGTCGAAACGGAATTCAGAGCCACTGGTCTTTTATTTAAAATCCAGTGCGTGTGGCGTGCTATGGTAGCAGCAGTAACAACATGATTTATATCATGCTATGTCTAGTTTTCTACAAGACACAGTGGATCAAAATGTGTTGATGTCAGTTTAGAATCAGACACAGACCTCGACGTTGTGGCGGAAAAACAAAATGTATCGCAGTGTACAAAGCATGTTACAGTAGAAAAAAAAGCAATGTTTCGAACAACAGCGCAGGGTTACAGCGAGAGTCTCTTGCGACTTACAGTATAGTCTGTGAGATATGGTCATCCTCCTACAGTACAGGTGATGAAACTTTAAACTGGTCTGAGTAGTGGATTAATACCTGTACATTTAATAGGATCGTCACATGTGCTCCGTGCCCCCATGCATGCAGTATTTGTTTTCGACATATGGGAGGAGAGAGATGTGGTAAAAATCTTATCGAGTTCTCCATCGGATGAAGTTATTGGAGCTTTCATAGTTTGTAATATTTCTCTGTTGGATAGTACAGAATAACGATGATAGCATGTTGGACTGATAGAAGTGAATGGGCCCTGAGGGACGTGAATCTGCTTCAGACTACAATATTTGTATGTAGTTTGGAGAAGCGCCACAATGAAGTACAAAATCCTTGTCATTCTCCCAGTTCCCGTACTGTTTTTTATATTACCTCATGTTGCAGAAGCGGGCTTCATTTGGTGCTGACTTTGCACATCATGCACGGTTGGCAGAGCTATGACGACATGTTCCCATTTCTATCGAATGGTCAAAACACAGTCCTGTCACACTAACTCAGCTTAGCCTGTTTCTACATGGGTTGCAGAAGGTGGTAGATATTGCTTTCTCTGACTTCTACTCAGTTCCGACTTAAATTGGAAATATCACATGCGTAAAGCTGCAAAAACGGCAGCAGTTGCAAGATGCATAGGAGCTACCTAAAACCGTGATGGAATTTTATTGTAGCAGATAGGTTCGAGAAAGATGACTCGTTTTGAGATATGAGAGTGCCAGAAATATGATTCATTAGTGGCTGTAATCATTAAAGGACTCCTCTGTAGGATCCAACACAGGTATGTGGTTGAATGGAAAGACTTGGTTTCAAATCCCGGACAGCATTTATAGCGGTTAGTGTAACACTAGAGATCTGAAAAGCTAGTGCATATTTCTTACGACCTCAATCAGCACACCATCTACTGTTTGTGGTCCATCTCAATCAACCATCACCTATAACCCAGTCGATATATCACCAAACCTCTGACATGCCATCGAGACAGTATGCATTACAAATACTGGAGAAATATCTAGCGGCGGCATGAGGGAGTTGCAAATACCAGTTTCATACCACGATCCTTAGCCGAATCACTTTCTAAATTTGGTAATTTTATTAAGAGGTTGCACTGTCGGCGACATGTAACCACACTGTTGGTCTGATAATATACACTCCAGCGATGACCATCTATATTTTAACATGGATACTTGTCTGCACCTGTAGAACCAAGACTGCTTGTGACAGTAATATGGACGTATTTTTTTAATATATAGCATTTTGTAAGACGATTACGCCTCTCTTTCTAAGACACAGTGTTACCAATCGCAGGAGAAACTCATGAGACATGTCCACCCATCGCTGATTTTCGGTGAGTATTATTTCGTACCGCCAGCAATCAGTTATTGACGCTTCAGTCCGGAACCACGCGGCTGCTACAGTAACAGGTTCGAATCCTGCCTCGGGCATGGATGTGTGTGATATCCTTAGGTTAGTTAGGTTTAAGTAGTTCTAAGTCTACGGAACTGATGACCTCAGATATTTAGTCCCATAGTGCTTAGAGCCCTTTGAACTGTTTACCAGTTATTGGCAAAGTATTATATGTAGTAGTAGGGGATGCGTGATAGGTTTGCCTTGAGCATCAGGCTTGTAAAGTGTGTGTGTGTGTGTGTGTGTGTGTGTGTGTGTGTGTGTTCTGATATGTCCAAAGGAAATGGCTATGTCCAGTCATAGGGAGGGTATGGTTTTGACATGGAATACTGTGATAGCAAAGGGGAGAGTATGTCAGATCATAAGAACGGCACAGATATTTCTATTTCAAGAGCAACAGCCGTCAGCAGGGTGTATTTCCGATACTTCGCTCATTATCGAGTGTCGTCCAATTGAGACCTCGATGGTAACATTTAATTGGAAGTAGAGTGATCAAATATATATGTGGCCAGTTTCCCAGAAGGATTCTGATTCTGTCTATGCATGCCTGGCGCACTGCGCTGGTGGCCTGTGGCGGTAATGATTCACATTTCCCATTAATAGCATATGCTGTCCGAATGGAGAGGCCTGTAGGGATGCAGGAATGTAGTTAACTTAACCGTGTCGCCCTCTAGACGGCGGAATAGCGAACTAATAGTTAGTATGTGTTAGAGAGCTTTCGTGATTGCGTGGAAATTCGAGAAGATTCAATATGGATTGCGCTGGACCATTATCCGCTCCCATGTAAACTGCCTGGTTGACTGCTTCCGCACATTTCCTGTCTTTATTTGGTTGAGAGAAAATCGATTGTGGTGTGCGTTTCTAGCAGGTGAAAGACGGGTGGAAGACACGTTTGCTGGTTCTCTAGACATGAGAAACACCTTAGCTGACTTTGCAAATTATAAGGATGATTTGGGACGTGTTATATCACGCCGGCCGGTGTGGCCGTGCGGTTCTAGGCGCTTCAGTCTGGAACTGCGTGACCGCTACGGTCGCAGGTTCGAATCCTGCCTCGGGCATGGATGTGTGTGATGTCCTTGGGTTAGTTAGGTTTACGTAGTTCTAAGTTCTAGGGGGCTGATGACCACAGATGTTAAGTCCCATAGTGCTCAGAGCCATTTGAGCCATTTGTTATATCACTGACATCGGTATTCGCGAGTGGAAATATCAGTTTCCTCTATTTTTTTCGAGGTCTTCGCAGGTGAGATCAGTTTCTAGTTACTCAATAGGTTACAGCAGGTTCCACCTCGCTAAAGTTTCAGGTTTCTAGAGGTATAATTTCCAGTCTATATCTTCGGAATTATGTTGTGCTAGCGATCGGTGGCATACTGCTATGTGCTTGATATCGAGAAGTATCGCGAAAATGGTATGATCTTCTGCAAAGCCATGTGAAATTAGATATGTTCTTGTAATCCCAGAGTCTGGAGATTGGTGTAGAAAACAAGAAAGCAAGCAAATAGATCGTTTCCAGAAACAGTGAGACCTTTGTGCCAAGGGAACCGACACAGCCTTTGTACAAGAGTCTTCATGGTATATGTATGAGTGGCCGGTGATCGCTACTGTGTGTCCTATCGTGAGGGAAGTATAGATTCAGCACATTGATAGCCGTAAGGGGAATGAAAGATTGTTTTTTTTTCTTACGTGGAAAATTATGTGCGCCATAGATACTGATATTCATTCCAGAACCACAGTCATAAAGAGGAGACATGCCCAGTACATTGCTTGGTGTCAGACTGTGGCAGCAATCCTAATATTTAATTGTAGTTACACTGATAAATATATGTCTGGTTCCCAATATTCTTGCGAGTCTGGAGATGGCTGTAGAAAGCACAGCAGCAAGCAGGCAGGTCGGGGTCAGAAACAGCATCTCAGCGGTCGCCTTTGTTCCGAGCTGGGGATTCTCCATCCTTTGTACACTGGTTCAGAGAGTCTGAGAATGCTTCTGGCTTATGATGAATTGACTCGCGCCTCCCCTGGACAAGTGAATAGTGAACTAATACCCAGTTTGCATTGAGTCGCCTTTGGGACCGCGAGTGTTGCGTGCATACTCTGCAGAAATTTGAGAAGAGTCAAAACAACGAGTGTTAGCGCTGGGAATATTGATAGCGTTCTCCTGGGATGTGGGGTCGTCCACAGCCAGCTGGCCTCTCTCTGGTTGACATGCCCTTCCGCGGCCGCTGTCATGGACCGCGTTTATGGCGGTAGTTTCCTCCGTCGGCGCTGCACAGTGGCGCTGTGAATAAGTGGAATGTATTTGACGATCTGTAAATCACTTTTGTACGGTTTAACTGTTAGTGCAATATGGCGATCTGTACAAAATAGTTTTGTCGCTGAAAGTCTCGTCTGCAGAAAAAAAAGGAGGACAGTGCTTCCACACCAGCAGCATCAGTAATTTGGCTGGTAAATTCAGTAAGAGCCAATCAGAATGCTCCATTCATTCACAAGACATAGTTTGTGCTGGAGCATAGGAGCCTCTACATAGCAGTGAGAACATTTATTGCTTCTGGGACCTAGGCTGAAAGCAGGACTAAACGATTTCCAGGAAGGGTAACACGTGATGGACGGGGTGCCTCGGTAGGACCATCAGGAAGAGTGCAATCGGTTTTATTCTGGGTTATTTACGTAAACAGGTTCTGTTAGGACAAGAATTCCCATGCAGACAAGCTGAGACATCACGAAAGCTCCTACAAAAGCGACAGTTAACTATTTCTGCGACACTTAACAATTTCCGAGAGGTCGACTTGGCTCTTATTTACATAGCCATGTGACATCAGTATAACGCTGAGAACCTTTTATATGGTGAGTTGCTATGCCAACATTTCATAACGATGTGTCAGCTACGCTGGTCAGGTAAACACGTGCACGGCTAGCGGCAGCTCGCAAGTCTCATTAGTATCACTAGGAACAATGCACCCTGTACTATTCTGGGAAGTATTGGTACAGATTTCTATAGCGCGACCTGTGATGTCAGTATCCACAGGTAGAGAGCTATCACACCAGCAACAACGGTAAACACAGCGCGCAGCCCAGAGGTGTCTCACGTACGGGACCAGCTTGAGCACACCGCCCAGCGTGCGTACCTTGGGGCCCTTTAGGGAAGAGTTCGCTGAAACGTTGAGGTTGACGATAGTTTGAAAGCATTTTTACATGCAAAGAGTGCTTGTGCACTGCATCATTTTCTGCTGTTTAAGCGTTGTGAGCGTTACACAAGAATTATTTTTTGACAATTTACGAGTAGTTTTCGTGTCTGTAGGCTATGTACTACATTATTTGGACAGTTTAGAGTTTGTTTGCAGAGCGTTATACATGCATTATTTTGACAATTTTCGAGTTGTTTGCGTGTCTGCACATCAGTGCACTGCATTATTTTGGTGATTTATGAGTAGTTTGCAGGGCTGTATGTTGTGTACTGCATTATTTGGACAATTTAGTATTAGTGAGTGTGTCTGCAGAGTGTTTAACATGCATTATTTCGGTTATTTACGAGTTGTTTTCGTGTCTGCACAACAGTGTTCTGCATTATTTTGGTGATTTACGAGTTGTGTGCAGGTCTGTTGACTATTTACTGTGACCCCAAGCATGTCAGGGCAAGTGTTTTGTATCACTGTAATAAATAAACTACCTGAAATCAATCCCTATATAAATTGTTCCGAAATAAGTAAACTCCTTCCTCTTACCAGCAGCCCAGCACAGGCTGAGTCCTTTTCCTGCCACTTTTCCCCAGACTGCCATCTTGGATTATGTCACAGGAGGGACGACAGTGATCTCTGGTGGCAGTTCTGTGTGCTAGTTCAGCTGGACTTCGGACCTCATGGTGAACACACTGAATGAAGCTACTAGCTCAAACTGTTTAAATAAAGACTGCCTGCAAAATAAAGACTTATGTCCATTCTGTGCAGCAGCCCAGCGCAGGCTGAGTCCTTTTCCTACCAATTACAAGGAAGAGGTAGTGGTTGGATAACTTAGTTTAGTGGAGGTGGCAAAAGAGACCTATTTTCCCCGCCATTTTCTTAGGTTAGTGGAGGTAGCCATGGTGTGTTGCATTGTCCTGCTGGAAATTGAAATTCTCGCATTTTGCGGGGGAGGGGGGGGTTAGGTTAGTGGAGGTTGCGCAAGTGACCTATTTTCCCGCCAGAATTTGAACTTCCTGTCATGACGTCTTTGCGACATTGCCATATCTATCGCCGCTATCTAGGATCCACCATCTTCAATAAATGTGGCAACAATGGAGAGTCAGGTGACGCACTCTTTGTCCCAATACTTACAGATTGGGACTACTCAGGAGGATGTCGTTACCAGGAAAAACAAATCTGGTGTTCTATGCATCAGAGCGTGGAATGTCAGATCCCATAATCGGGCAGGTAAGTTAGAAAATTTAAAAACGGAAATGGACAGGTTGAATTTGGACGTAGTGGGAATTAGTGAAGTTCGGTGGCAGGATGAACAAGACTCCTGGTCAGGTGAATATAGGGCTATAAATACAAAACTGAACAACGGTAATGCAGGAGTAGGTTTAACAATGAATGAAAAAATAGGAATGCAGATAAGCTACTACAAACAGCATAGTGATCGCATTATTGTAGCCAAGATAGACGCAAAGCCCACGCCTATCCCTTCGCTATGATGAAGAAACTGAAAAAAATGGATGACCTGCTAAAAGAAATGATTCAGATAGGTGAGGGAGACGAAAATTTAATAGTCATTGGGGACTGGAATTCGATAGTAGGAAAAGGAGGAGAAGCAAAAGTAGTACGTGAAAACGGATTGGAAGTAAGGAATGAAAGAGGAAACAGCCTGGTAGAATTTTGCACAGAGCATAATTTCATCATTGCTAACACTTGGTTTAAGAAGCATGAAAGAAGGTGGTACATGTGGAAGAGACCTGGCGATACTGGGAGGTTTCAGACTGATTATATAACGGTAAGACAGATGTTTATTAACCGGGTTTTAAACTGTAAGACATTTCCAGGAGCAGATGTGGACTCTGATCACATTTTTTTTTATGAACTGTAGATTAAAACTGAAGAAACTGCAAAAAGATAGGAACTTAAGGAGATGGGCCCTGGATAAACTGAAAGAACCAGAAGTTGTAGAGACTTTCAGAGAGAGCATTAGGGAACGATTGACATGAACAGGGGAAAGGAATACAGTAGAAGAAGAATGGTTGGCTTTGAGAGATGAAATAGTGAAGACAGCAAAGAATCAAGTAGGTAAAACGAAGAGGGTTAGTAGAAATCCTTGGGTAACAGAAGGGATATTGAATTTAATGGATGAAAGGAGAAAATATAAAAATGCAGTAAATGAAGTGGGCAAAAGGGAACCCAAACGTCTCAAAAATGAGATCAACAGGAAGTGCAAAATGGCTGAGCAGGGATGGCTAGAGGACAAATGTAAAGATGTAGAAGCATATATCACTAGGGGTAAGATAGATACCGGCTGCAGGAAAATAAAGAGACCTTTGGAGAGAAGAGAAACACCTGTATGAATATCAGGAGTTCAGATGGAAACCAGTCCTAAGAAAAGAAAGGAAAGCAGAAAGGTGAAAGGGGTATATAGAGGGTCTATACAAGGGCGATGTACTTGATGGCAGTATTATGGAAACGGAAGAAGACGTAAATGAAGATGAAGTGGGTGATATGACACTGTCCGAAGAATTTAACAGAGCACTGAAAGTCCTAAGTCGAAACAAGGCCTGGGAGAGGAAAAAATTCCATCAGAGCTATTGACAGCCATGTGATGAACAAAATGTATGAGACAGGCGAAATACCGTCACACTTCAAGAAGAATAAAATAACTCCAACCCCAAAGAAAACAGGTGCTCACAGGTGGAAAAATTACCAGTCACGGCTGCAAAATAACAACACAAATTCTTTACAGACGATTGGAAATACCGGTACAAGCCGACCTCAGGGAAGATCAGTTTTGATTCTGTAGAAATGTTGGAACATGCGAGGAAATACTGACCCTACGACTTATCTTAGAAGACAGGTTAAGTAAAGGCAAACCTACGTTTATAGCATTTGTAGACTTAGAGAAAGCTTCTGACAGCGTTGACTAGAACACTCTCTTTCAAATTCTGAAGGCGGCAGGGAGCGAAAGGCTATATACAATTTGTACAGAAACCAAATGACAGTTGTAAGAGTCGAGGGGCATGAGACGGAAGCAGTGGTTGAGAAGGGAGTAAGACAGGGTATTAGCCTATCCCCGATGTTTTTCAATCTGTTTACTGAGCAAGCAGTACAGGAAACAAAAGAAAAATTTGATTTAGGAATTAAAATCCAATCCAATCGTTATCGTTGAGGTTTGCCGAAGACGTTGTGGTTCTGTCAGAGACACCAAAGAACCTGGAAGAGCAGCTGAACGAAACGGACAGTGTCCTGAAAAGAGGATACAGGATGAACATCAACAAAAGCAAAACGAGGATAACGGAATGTAGCCGAGTTAAATCAGGTGATGTTGAGGGAATTAGATTAGGAAATAAGACACTTAAAGCAGTAAATGACTTTTGCTATTTGGGGATCAATATAACAGATGATGGTCGAAGTAGAGAGGATATAAAATTTAGACTGGCAATGGCAAGGAAAGAGTTTCTGAAGAATTTGCTAACATCGAGTATAGATTTTCTGGTGGTATTTGTGTGGAGTGTAGCCATGTATGGAAGTGAAACGTGGACAATAAACAGTGTGGACAATAAGAGAATAGAAGCTTTTAAAATGTGGTGCTACGGAAGAATGCTGAAGATTTGATGGGTGGATCACGTAACTAATGGGAAGTTACTGGACAGAATTGGGGAGCAGAGGAATTTGTGGCGCAGCTTGACGAGAAGAAGGGTTCGGTTGGTAGGACACGTTCTGAGGCGTCAAGGGATCTCCAATTTAGTATTGTAGAGAGCCTGGAGAGAGACCAAGAGATGAATACAACAAGCAGATTCAAAAGGATGTAGTTTACAGTAGTTATTCGGAAATAAGAGGCTTGCTCAGGATAGAGTAGTATGGGGAGCTTCGTCAAACCAGTCTCTGGATTGCACAACAACAACAGCTCGATAAAGATCTTGTATCCCTTTCCCTTAAAAATTCCCAGCCTAGGATACAGGGAACCGCTAAATTTTTCACAACAAGGAATGAGCATTTTGTCGCCTCGTTTCCCACTTGAGTGACGGCCGGTACCTGACTCTGAATTCGCTGCATGTGTCCACATATGGCTCCCACAGTTGTACAATTTTAAACTGGCAATGATGGTAACTTCTTCACCTGATTGTTGCACTTGAATAGGTCATAGTCCATAACGGATACACTTGCAACCATATCAATAATTGCATTCACGGGCATGCCGTATATGTCTGCCTTGATTGTGGCTTGCACCAACTCAGTATTTCGCTGAGCGCATTTTTTCGGATCAGCGCTGAGTTCTTCTTTCATTGTATCTGAGTAGGGATACATTTACGTACCGATTGCTCCCACGACCACATACGGAAGGCTTACATTGGACGTGTGCAGTTTGACGCTTACGATGTACTTGGTTGTTGGTCATATACCATTTATGCCATTCTGGTGCTATGTGATTGTTGCATCCGTTGCGGCACCTCATTCTCTGGTGGTAGTCACTGTGGTTGTTGATTATGAGTTGACATTGATATAACATTTATATTATTCACAGAATGGTTCATCACCCGTAAGGTTTGGTTTGAATGCCAGTTTGGTGACCCTGTCTTTTGTCCTTGTTCATTCATCGCCCTCCCATCTTTGGGTTGAAACGAGACATTGTAGCCCCCTTCATTTCTCCTCTTTCTATTAAAATTGTTGTTCCCGTTCCTAAACGAATTCCCAATGGATTTGTTGTTACTATTAATTCCATAACTACCAGGACTTATTCTCCCTCCCCCTTCCCCCCCATGAACCATGGACCTTGCCGTTGGCAGGGAGGCTTGCGTGCCTCAGCCATACAGATAGCCGTACCGTAGGTGCAACCACAACGGAGGGGTATATGTTGAGAGGCCAGACAAACGCGTGGTTCCTGAATAGGGGCAGCAGCCTTTTCAGTAGTTGCAGGGGCAACTGTCTGGATGAATGACTGATCTGGCCTTGTAACAATAACCAAAACTGCCTTGCTGTGCTGGAACTGCGAACGGCTCAAAGCAAGGGGAAAATATAGCCGTAATTTTCCCGAGGGCGTGTAGCTTTACTACGGTAAAATGATGATGGCGTCCTCTTGGGTAAAATATTGCGGAGGTAAAATAGTCCCCCATTCGGATCTCCGGGCGGGGACTACTCAAGAGGCCGTCGTTATCAGGAGAAAGAAAACTGGCGTTCTAAGGATCGGAGCATGGAAGGTCAGATCCCTTAATCGGGCAGGTAGGTTAAAAAGGGCAAGGGATTGGTTAAAGTTAAATATAGTGGGAATTAGTGAAGTTCGGTGGCAGGAGGAACAAGACTTTTGGTCAGGTGAATACAGGGTTATAAATAAAAAATCAAATAGGGGTAATTCAAGGAGTAGGTTTAATAATGAATAGGAAAATAGGAATGCGGGTAAGCTACTACAAACAGCATATTGAACGCATTATTGTGACCAAGGTAGATATGAAGCCCACGCCTACCACAGTAGTACAAGTTTATATGCCAACTAGCTCCGCAGATGACGAAGAGATTGATGAAATGTACGATAAGATAAAAGAAATTATTCAGATATCGAAGGGAGACGAAAATTTAACAGTCATGTGTGACTAGAACTCGATAGTAGGAAAAGGAAGAGAAGGAAACGTAGTAGGTGAATATGGAATGGGAGTAAGGAATGAAAGAGGAAGCCGCCTGGTAGAATTTTGCACAGAGCATAACTTAATCATAGCTAACACATGGTTCAAGAATCATAAAAGAAGGTTGTGTACATGGAAGAAGCCTGGAGATACTGGAAGGTCTCAGATAGATTATATAATGGTAAGACAGAGATTCAGGAACCAGGTTTTAAATTGTAAGACATAGCCAGGGGCAGATGTGGACTCTGACCACAATCTAATGGTTATGAACTGTAGATGAAAACTGAAGAAACTGCAAAAAGGTGGGAATTTGAGGAAATGGGACCGGGATAAACTGAAAGAACCAGAGGTTGTAGAGAGCTTCAGGGAGAGCATTAGGGAACAATTGACAAGAATGGGGGAAAGAAATACAGTAGAAGAAAAATGGGTAGCTTTGAGTGATGAAATAGTGAAGACAGCAGAGGATCAAGTAGGTAAGAAGACGAGGGCTAATAGAAATCCTTGGGTAACAGAAGAGATATTGAATTTAATTGATGAAAGGAGAAAATATAAAAATGCAGTAAATGAAGCAGGCAAAAAGGAATACAAACGTCTCAAAAATGAGATCGACAGGAAGAGCAAAACAGTTAAGCAGGGATGGCTAGAGGACAAATGTAACGATGTAGAGATGTATATCACTAGGGGTAAGACAGATACTGCCTACAGGAAAATTAAAGAGACCTCTGAAGAAAAGAGAACCACTTGCATGAATATCAAGAGCTCAGATGGAAACCCAGTGGAAAGAGTATATAGAGGGTCTATACAAGGGCGATGTACTTGAGGACAATATTATGGAAATGGAAGGGGATGTAGATGAAGATGAAATGTGAGATATGATAATGAGTGAAGAGTTTGACAGAGCACTGAAAGACCTGAGTCGAAACAAGGCCCCGGGAGTAGACAACATTCCATTAGAATTACTGACAGCCTTGGGAGGGACATTCCTGACAAAACCCTACCATCTGGTGAGCAAGATGTATGAGACAGGCGAAATACCCTCAGACTTGATGAAGAATATAATAATTCCAATCCCAAAGAAAGCAGGTGTTGACAGATGTGAAAATTACCGAATTATCAGTTTAATAAGCCACGGCTGCAAAATACTAACACGAATTCTTTACAGACGAATAGAAAAACTGGTAGAAACCGACCTCGGGGAAGATCGATTTGGATTCCGTAGAAATGTTGGAACACGTGAGGCAATACTGACCCTACGACTTACCTTAGAGGATAGATTATGGAAAGGCAAATCTACGTTTCTAGCATTTGTAGACTTAGAGAAAGCTTTCGACAATGTTGACTGAATACTCTCTTTCAAATTCTGAAAGTGACAGGGGTAAAATACAGGAAGCAAAAGGCTATTTCCAATTTGTACAGAAACCAGATGGCAGTTATAAGAGTCGAGGGGCATGAAAAGGAAGCGGTGGTTGGGAAGGGAGCGAGACAGGGTTGTAGCCTATCCCTGATGTTATTCAACCTGTATATTGAGCAAGCAGTAAAAGAAACAAAAGAAAAATTTGGAGTAGGAATTAAAATCCATGAAGAATGAATAAAAGCTTTGAGGTTCGAACGATGACATTGTAATTCTGTCAGAGACAGCAAAGGACCTGTAAGAGCAGCTGAACGGATGGACAGTGTATTGAAAGGAGGATATAAGATGAAAATCAACAAAAGCAAAACGAGGATAATGGAATGTAGTCGAATAAAATCGGGTGATGCTGCGGGAATTAGATTAGGAAATGAGACACTTAAAGTAGTAAAGGAGTTTTGCTACTTGGGGCCGGCCGGAGTGGCCGAGCGGTTAAAGGCGCTACAGTCTGGAACCGCACGACCGCTACGGTCGCAGGTTCGAACCCTGCCTCGGGCATGGATGTGTGTGATCTCCTTAGGTTAGTTAGGTTTAAGTAGTTCTAAGTTCTAGGGGACTTATGACCACAGCAGTTGAGTCCCATAGTGCTCAGAGCCATTTGAACCATTTTTTTGCTATTTGGGGAGCAAAATAACT
Organism: Schistocerca nitens; assembly: GCF_023898315.1. Classification (NCBI taxonomy): domain Eukaryota; kingdom Metazoa; phylum Arthropoda; class Insecta; order Orthoptera; family Acrididae; genus Schistocerca; species Schistocerca nitens. The sequence goes on from NC_064615.1 coordinate 512,201,826, forward strand.
GATGATGGTCGAAGTGGAGAGGATATAAAATGTAGACTGGCAATGGCAAGGAAAGCTTTTCTGAAGAAGAGGCATTTGTTAACATCGAGTATAGATTTAAGGGTCAAGTAGTCGTTTCTGAAAGTATTTGTATGGAGTGTATCCATGTATGGAAGTGAAACGTAGACGATAAATAGTGTAGACAAGAAGAGAATAGAAGCTTTCGAAATGTGGCGCTACAGAAGAATGCTGAAAATTAGATGGGTAGATCACATACCTAATGAGGAGGTACAGAATAGAATTGGAGAGAAGAGAATTTTTTGGCACAACTTGGCTAGAAGAAGGGATCGGTTGGTAGGACATATTCTGAGGCATCAAGGGATCACCAATTTAGTATTGGAGGGCAGCGTTGAGGGTAAAAATCGTAGAGGGTGACCAAGAGACGAATACGCTAAACATATTCAGAAGGATGTAGGTTGCAGTAGGTACTGGGAGATGAAGAAGCTTGCACAGGATAGAGTAGTATGGAGAGCTGCATCAAACCAGTCTGTGGACTGAAGACCACAACAACAACAATTCCATTCTCGTTTCTGCTTTTGTTAGAATTATTGTGGCTCATGCCACTCCCCCCTTTTTCACTTTGGTTTGCATCCTTCTGTATGAGGTCAACATTGACCATAAACTGTTCCAGGTCCATATCAGGGACATGAAAAGGTTTTTCCCTAATGTCAGTTGGTAGTCTGCCTTTCAGTAGTCGCAGTACATCTCTTGGAGACATTGTCTCATCTCAGTATTTAAGTACTCTTCAAAGTATTTGCGCAGGTTTCCCTGTCTAGGATTACATAGTTTCGGATTGTAAACGTGCTTCCTTAAGCGTTCTTGAACACACTTCGACCAGAAGCATGACAGAAATATCTTTCTGAATTGTGAAAAATTCTTACAGGTGTCGACGGTTTCCATCGCAGTACATTCCTATAACTCTTAATGAAAATTACGGAATGTACCGTCTTTTGCCTCTCCGAGAACGTCTGGAATTGTCTATGTTTTATAAGCGACTCTTCGTGCTTTATATGCGCCAAGGTTGGCACTGCATCGTCAGCGGCTATTGTGCCAACAATGCGCTCGTCACTGCTGGAGCTGTATCTGCGAGCTTGATTGCGGTTTAAAATCTCGCAGTGCGCAGTGTTAATGGGGCTGTTGCCGTACCGGTAAGTAGTACTTAGGATTTCATTAAGTTCTGTAAATCTGTTCTCGTTAGGCTCACAGCCTGCCATAACCATACGCTGCTGTGTTCCACACACATCCTGTGGCAGTCGTGCATTAAGGTCACATTTCTCTTGATTTACTTCAATGTTCCAATGTTGCAGTGTCGCAGTTACTTCAGCTTCTATTTTCTTCTCATGATTACTGGACAAATCATCCACAGTGCTAGTAATGTTTTTTACCTCCTCTTCAAGTGTTTGGTGAGCTTCTTCTGGTCTTTTTACTTGTGAGTTCAGTTCACAAATTTTACTACGCAAATAATTATTTTGAGTAACTACTTCTTTCATTTGTGTTCGTATGCCATCCATTCCCTCCTTTATGTGGCCCAGGATACACTTATCACGAGCTTCGAGAACTTGTGCAGTTGTTCGTTCAGGCTTTATCTCTTTCGAGTTCGCGTATTCTTTCCGTGCCCTCTCGTTCCTTTTCCTTTATACTCTCAAGTCTAGCTTTTGTAGCAACAGAGAAAGGAAACCGTTTTCTCTCGCCGTAAGTAACAGCACCTCGTCTGTCGCAACGGCCTGTGCAGTATTAGTAGTAGCGTCAGCTGATCTGGCGCTTGCCTGTTTTTCCAGTGTTCCCAGTCTATAATCTGTTCATCATAAGAATGAAACTGATGTAAACAAACACAAACGCGATGATTGGTCACGTACACTGGTGTTGTTACGTTCTCGGAAGTAGGTCCTACTTATGTATTAGAAAGCTTATTGCTAAGTTACATTAAATGAAACTTTAAGATATTCAAATGTATTAACAGCCATCAACGTATTTCTTAGTCACGCTTTAGCTAGGTAGTTTTTATTTCAAAAATCGTGTACAGTCACAGCCTCTGCTGCGTTGTGCTCAGATTGTCGCGCTGTTAATGCGCAGAATGAAAATGGCTGAGGCTGGTTTCTATTCTGTAGTGACACACGCGCTTGGAACACGATTAAAAAGTGACGAGAAATAGGCTGTTCTGAATGTTTTTCATGAATTTACGGAGATAATCATCTTTGACGTTATCTCAAGCTTCTACACAATGTAGCTGATACATTAAGTGGCATCCGATGTCGCCGGCATGGTAGCTCAGCGTGCTCGGTCAGAGGGTTAGCTGCCCTCTGTAATAAAAAAAACTGAGTTAATCGATCAACAACGAACTCAAACGGATGTATTACGACGTCCGCCCAGAGCAGATGCAACGAACAAAAGCGAACAAAAATGAGATTATAAAAAAAATGTGTAGCACAGTTGGTAGCGTAATGACAAGTGAAGCAAATGCTGTTGTGTGTGCGTTGGTTCAAATCCCTTCCATTATAATTTTATTTTCACGTTCAATCTGAAATACCTACATCTCGTAATTATAAAACTCGTCATCATTTTTTATGAATAATGCACGCCTCCTTGTTTCTAATTGCATGCTGAGAAAGACTGTTCATAAAAGTTGTTTAAATTACGAAAACATAACATTTTAATGTTTAGGGCAAAAATGAAATACCAAATCCTCTTTATTGGGACTATGTCCATAGTTTTATACCACAGAGGTAGATAAGTATCGTAGAAACATGACAAAAAATCAATTTCACAGCATCGAGCACATCATTCAAATGCTGCATTTTTACATTTGCTACTGTACCATTACTATATGAACCCAAGAGAACTGATCTGGAGCCAAGCTACGGGTAGCAAGACTATTAAGATGCCAGACGTACTGGAACTAACTCACACAGCTTTTTCGCACGTCACTGCCGAACCCTGGAGGGATATAGAACGGCTCATCATAAAAGAAGAAGAGAAAATGCTGCACCTGGTTGGGTTCGTGGATTCTGTTGTTGATAGGCTCGTTATCAATGTAGCAGGTGACACTTCCAGAACTGAAATATATTTCTCGGATTCGCATAAGGAATGAGCTAAGAGATTACCAAACGACTGACTGTAAGTTTCAATATTCAACTATACAGTGAAACCCTTCCATACTCTCTTACGTTACACGCAGCTTATGCAGAAAAATTACCTGTGTGCTTAACTCAGGAATTTTCGTCGTTCTTGTTTTTAATTACAATAGTACTTTAGCTAAAAACGACAACGTGTAACGTATCGCGGTTTTCCTTTAGTCGTCTAAGGAGCGTATTGTGGGAGATTTAAAGTGTATTATTTCACTTGCTTAAAAATTAAATGACATTCGAAGCTGTATTGCTCCTCTGCTCGTCTCTTTTGACGTGTGAACTGCAACTGGCCACGTCACTGCAGCTGTACCAGCTGCCCGACCAGTGCTGTCCAAGTTAAATGCTCCGGTAAAGCTGTAATCCCGTATAATCGCTAAGTTGATGGGCGCGTAACGCACAGCACAAAACATACCCTTATTATCGTCCTTGACAGAACTGGAGACAACTTGGCTGCAGTGCCACGTGAAACAGAAATCCAATGAGGTTCCAGCAAACGTGGAAGAATACATAGTGCAATGTTTACATCAGGTTTATTCTTATGATGAACGGATTATAAAACCAGACATCTGGTTACATATCTAGGTTTCTTCGGTTTCCAAAATCTGAAATTCCGAGCAATTGCTCTCTGTTGCGGTATTAGCCAACTCACTACAGTTATCAATTTCCTTTAACTTTGTCACGTTATCTCCCTCTAACCTTTCTTTCCTCTTAGGCGTATCTATATTGAATACCTAAGTACACTAAGCACAATGTACAAGCAAAAATACAAGACACAAGAAATATTTACATACTGAAGAAGCACAATAATGTGAATAAAAAATCACTCCCACTACTACTTCCTACGCTATCATGATAGACTTCATAAGTAACTTTCCCACACAACACTGCCAATTTGGATAGCACAAGAAGCAATTTTGAAAATGCACAAATAAAATTTCGCTTATAGTATGCCCCCAAAGACACTTATTACCTTTATTCTTGAAGCTTTGGGTTGTATGCCACCTTACCCTTACCTTGGATATTATGCAGTTATATAGTGTTGCTCAGGATCTTATTAGCGACAACCTTACTTTTGATGTAGTTAAGGTTTCTATACTCAACTGCCCGATAAAAAAATCAATTTGGAATTTCTGTATAGACGTAAAACAAAATGGGAACAGCTCGTTGTGAAGCACCTTATTCTTTTACATTTAGAAATATCTCAGGTTTGTAATTGAGTATCTTTTGACACGACTAATAATTTAAACTTTCGTGGATTCGCGTGGAGAAACATCTTTTGCATTGTGCACAAATTCAAAGCTGAGAAGTTTCTTAACTGTGAAAATCTCGTCGCTTGAACAAAATATATCAGTGAAGCGGCAAACAAGAATATTTTACTATAGGTAGGACTCTTTGCAAAATGAAATTAACTTGCCTTTAGTATGTTTGCTCAAAAAATTAATTGTAAACATGCCCCATTTTTCTTTACGCCACTTAATACTGGAGAAATTGGAACAAGAATCTACCGTCTTGCAAATGGCAGCCAACAATACAAATTACAACTGACGCTGTACCCCACGTTATTAATCTCTGAAAAACGTACAATAACATTTTTACACACGTAGCGATACTATCGCTACTGAAATAAGTGGGCCGGCCGCGGTGGTCTAGCGGTTCTAGGCGCTCAGTCCGGAACCGCGCGACTGCTACGGTCGCAGGTTGGAATCCTGCTTCGGGCATGGATGTGTGTGATGTCCTTAGGTTAGTTAGGTTTAAGTAGTTCTAAGTTCTAGGGGACTGATGACCACAGATGTTAAGTCCCACAGTGCTCAGAGCCATTTTTGAAATAAGTGGTTTGATTATAAATAACTGCACTTATTTACCATAAATACGTTACAAGATACATAGCCCAGAAATACGTTACAAGATACATACGACTCCATCCACGTCTTTCTTATATCGAGATTCGAACCAGAGTAAAATAATTATGAAAAATCTGTTTCTGTGTTTTCATTGTTCTCCAGACATAGATTAATATTTTTATGCACTCTTTTGCACACACAATAAGAGTTCCTTTAAACATTTCATGTCAACCATAAATAAATGTTTCTCGCTCCCAGAGGACTAGTACATAATTCATGATTTCGGGTGTTTATAAAATAAACTGCCAAGTCCGTGATAAACTGTATATGGTACAAACGGGCAGGAACTTCTCATTTCAATTTAGAAAGCTCTCATACATCCTAGGTAATCATTTGAATACTGGAAAACAGAAAATAGGACATACGCAAGATAATTTAGTAATTACACTCAATGCACCTTAACCATTTCAGGCCTGAATTTTTTCTAGAAGAAGGAACATTTTTCTTTATGCGGTAAATCCCTTAGGTGATTTTTTAATGATTTTAGGAGGAAGATTTATACAATATATGTACCCGTTCTCGAAACATATTTTGTCCACTTGGCTTCATTTTAGGGACTATAATAACTAATTACGAAGTATCCTCTATTCTAATAAATAGTAAAATGGTAATTCAATAATTACCATGCAAAATAATAATAATAATATTCAATTATAGGATGAAATATAGTGAACTAACCACATCTGTGTATTCTTGTGGTCACGAATTGCTGCGCACCTGCTACATGACTTGGTGAAATTTTGATAGTGATGCCCAATAGTTGGGAGCTCTTGCACATGTTGAAAAGGTTGGTCATCCACAAATGTGTACCTCAGGTTTCCACTGAGAAAAAGTACTTCTGTTGCAGATAAGATACAGTAAATGTTAATGTAGCCAGAGCATCTGAAAGAGTTAAAGTTACGCCCTAAACAGATCAGGAGAAATGGAAATCGTTGGTCACGGCAAAAGAGAACCCCAGCACCTGCTTAACCAACAAAATTATTTCAAATTAAATTGGTACTTGGACATCTTCCAAGACTTACTGATGTAGTATTGCGGCGAGTGGAGCGGGCTGGGCCGAACACCCGTGAGATGGCGGCGGTATCAAGGTTTACATGTCTTTTCGTGTTGTGTTAATGCCCTTACATTGTCTTCTAAGAGTAAAATCATTACGTTTTACATACTAATTTTACAAAAAGATAATAGAGTGCAGTATAACATACCTCACAGTAAAGTTGCTTTAAGCTCTGCTGTGTACAATTTTAAAGCCGTACGTTGTTGTTGTGGTCTTCAGTCCTGAGACTGGTTTGATGCAGCTCTCCATGCTACCCTATCCTGTGCAAGCTTCTTCATCTCCCAGTACTTACTGCAACCTACATCCTTCTGAATCTGCTTAGTGTATTCATCTCTTGGTCTCCCTTCTCAATTTTTACCCTCCACGCTGCCCTCCAGTGCTAAATTTGTGATCCCTTGATGCCTCAGAACATGTCCTACTAACCGATCCCTTCTTTTTGTCAAGTTGTGCCACATACTCTTCCCCAATTCTATTCAATACTTCATCATTAGTTATGTGATCTACCCATCTAATCTTCAGCATTCTTCTGTAGCACCACATTTCGAAAGCTTCTATTCTCTTCTTGTCCAAACTATTTATCGTCCATGTTTCACTTCCATACATGGCTACACTCCACACAAATACTTTCAGAAACGACTTCCTGACACTTAAATCTATACTCGATGTTAACAAATTTCTCTTATTCAGAAACGCTTTCCTTGCCATTGCCAGTCTACATTTTATATCTTCTCTACTTCGACCATGATCAGTTATTTTGCTCCCCAAATAGCAAAACTCCTTTACTACTTTAAGTGTCTCATTTCCTAATCTAATTCCCTCAGCATCACCCGACTTAATTCAACTACATTCCATTACCCTCGTTTTGCTTTCGTTGATGTTCGTGCAGTATAACATACCTCACGGTAAAGTTGCTTTAAGCTCTGCTGTGTACAGTTTTAAAGCCGTACGTTAAGTTGTGTTTATTAACACAGTTATCCATTTTATTATTTTTAGATTACCTTTTACGAAATTTCTAGGCTTTACGTAGATTTTAGTTTGGAGTTTTAACATTACTGTTCCAATTCATTATTCTTATACGTTATTTTTCATGAAATGGCTGAATGGTTAATCTGCAGATGTTAATTTCAATTTTAGTGAGATAATTCCAATTTATTGCTTTCATAGATAGTTTTATGAAATGACAGTATCCTGAATCTGTGGTCATTAATTTGAATTCTAAAGTGACGAGTACAACTGCATTAATGCTACCTACCGGCGACAGATTATTATTTAAGGTAGGCCGCCTCACTAAACGTCGGTAGTCATGGTACAAGTGTATATGTGAGCTGACGAGATACGGTGTATCGATGTTTAAATGCGGTATGTCGCCATTTTGTTCTATAAATGCATTTCTGTAATTCTTGTAGAAATTACTTCTCATTTGTTCTGTTCATCTGACAGATTATGACAATTGCTAAGATCGAAACGTGCTAAAATGTAAACTTCTTAAAAAAAATTAATAGCGGTCAAGACGAACAACTACGTAGCCCAGTCACATTAATGTGCCCACCTGTAACAAACCTGATGAATAGACTTCTGGAGTGCAAGACGTGCAGGAAGAGACTCATTGAGGTGCTGGAAGGTAGCGACAGGGATGTGGAGCCACGCCGGCTCCAGTACTGTGGCCAGCTGCACAAGGTATCTCCGTCGAGGACCCATGGCGCGAACCGCCCGATCGTGGTGGTCCCACAGATTCTCGATTGGTTTTGAATCCGAGGAGTTTGGTAGCCAGGGCAGTACTGCAAACTCATCCTGGTGCTCTGTGAACCACGCACGTACACTGCGAGCTGTGTGACACGTTGCACTGTCCTGCTGGTAAATGCCACAGTTCTGAGGAAAGACAAAATGCATCGAGGAGCGCACATGGTCTCCAACGATAGATGAATATGTGTGATGACCCATTGTGTGTTTCAGAATATCACCGACGGAATGCGACGAAAACATTCCCCAGACCATAGCACTTCCCCCTCCGGCGACAATTATTGCATCTGTTTGCTTTGCAGGTCACTGGCTTATTTTTTGATGTTCAAGAATGAAAGTGATTTGAGCTCTATTTTTATTCCATCTGTCATACATCGCCGGCCGTGGTAGCCGAGCGTTTCTAGGCGCTACAGTCTGGAACCGCGAGACCGCTACGGTCGCAGGTTCGAATCCTGCCTCGGGCATGGATGTGTGTGATGTCTTTAGGTTAGTTAGGTTTAAGTAGTTCTAAGTTCTAGGGGACTGATGACCTCAGAAGTTAAGTCCCATAGTGCTCAGAGCCATTTTGTCATACATCATATTTGTACAGTGGCTGTTTATCAGACAAAGTCTTCCATGTCCTACGCCGCAGAGGTTCTGAGTACAAACAACGTGACGCTTGGTTGTCAGTAGCATTGCAAGGGTGCTTCCGGATGCCATGAAGAGTATAGGGTGCAGCCAGATGCAGGTGGCGGCTCATGTCGGTACAAATGACGTGTGTCGCTTTAGATCGGAGAACATTCTCTCTCTCCGGTTTCGGCGGAAATGGTAAAGACTGCCAGTCTTGCTTGCGAGATTAAGGCGGAGCTCACCATCTGCACCATCGTCGATAGAACCGACTGTGGTCCTTTGGTGCAGAGGGTCTGCATCAGAGGCTCAGGCGGTTCTGTGACCGTGTACTTTGCACATTCCTTGACTTGCGCCATCGGGTGGTGGGTTTCCAGGTTCCATTTAAAATATTCCATGTTCCACTTAAAAGATCAGGAGTCCTCTACACACGGGAAGAGTCTGCACGCGTAGCGGGGTCTGTGTGGATGGGACTGGGCGTTTTTTTTTTTTTTTTTTTTTTTTTTTTTTTTTTTTTTTTTTAAGGTTATAGGGTCTCAGGAAACCACAGAACGGGCATCCGTCTGAAAGGGAGCAGGTAAAACACAGCAAGTTAGTTTTAGAGATGATCGGTATTGTAGTTATAAATTGTCGTAGCTGTGTTGGGAAAGAACGAGAGCTCCAAACCCTAATAGAAAGCACTGAGGCTCAAGTAGTTATAGGTACAAGGAAGCTGGAAATAAGTTCATCCGAAATTTTTTCAAACAATCTAACAGTGTTTAGAAAGAGTAAATTAAATACACTTGGTGGTGGAGTATTTATTGCTGTCAGAAGTAGTTTACCTTGTAGTGAAATTGAAGTAGATAGTTCCTGCGAAATAGTATGGATAGAGGCTTTACGTGACAAACGGACTAAACTATTTGGATCGTTTTACCGACCCCTCGACTCAGAAGATATAGTTGCTGAATAGTCCAAAGAAAACTTGAGTCTCATTTCCAATAGGTAACCCACTCATACAATTATAGTCGGTGGTGACCTCAGTCTACCCTCGATATGATGGAATAATTATACGTTTAAGGCCGGTGGCAGGCATAAAACGTCATCCGAAATTGTACTGAATGCTTTCTCGGAAAATTACTTTCAACAATTAGTTCATGAACCCACTCGAAACGTAAATGGTTGCGAAAGCATACTTAACATCTTATCAACAAATAATACTGGACAAATAGGGAGTATCGTGACGAATACCGGAATTAGCGACCACAAGGCAGTTGCTGCTACGCTGAATACTGTAACACCCAAACCATCAAAAAAAGAAAAACGCAAAAATATCTATTTACAAAAGCTGATAAAAATTATTATACCACATAAATTAATAAGTGATGGTACTGGTCCCCCATGGTACACAAAACGGGCCAGATCGCTGTTGCAGGAGCAGCGGAAAAAGCATACCAAATGTGAAAGAACGCAAAATCTCCTAGACTGACAAAGTTTTGCACAAGTTCGAAATATAGCGCGTACTTCGACGCGAGATGCTTTTAATAGTTTCCACAACGAAACTCTGTCTCGGAATCTGGCAGAAAACCCATAGAGATTCTGGTCATACATAAAGTACACTAGTGGCGAGACACAGTCATTACCTTCACTGCGCGATAACAACAGTGAAGTCGCTAATGACAGTGCCACTAAAGCAGAGTTATTAAACACGGTTTTCCGAGTCACCTTCACCAAAGAAGACGAAGTATATATTCCTGAATTAGGGTCAAGAACAACTGCCAAGATGAGAAGCATAGACTAGATATCCTCGGTGTTGCAAAGCAGCTTAAATCACTTAGTATAGGCAAGACCTGCGGTCCAGATTGTATAGCAGTCAGGTTCCTTTCAGAGTATGCTGATACAATAGCTCCATATTTAGCAATTATTTCCAACTGCTCGCTCACAGAAATTTCCGTACCTAAAGACTGGAAAATTTCTCAAGTCACATCAATACCCAAAAAGGGAACTAGGAGTAATCCGCTGAATTACAGGCCACATTCCTAACGTCGAATTGTAGTAGGGTTTTGGAACATATACAGTGTTCGAACATTATGAATTACCCCGAAGAAAAGGAATTATTGACACATAGCACAGATTCAGAAAATACCGTTCTTGCGAAACACAACTAGCTCTTTATACTCATGAAACAATGAGTAGTATGGACAGGATATGTAAAGCTGGTTCCATATTCTTAGATTTCCAGAACGCTTTCGACACCGCTCCTCACAAGCGTCTTCTAACCAAAGTGCGTGCCATGGAATATCCCCTCAGTTGTGAGACTGAATTTGTGATTTCCCGTACGAAAGGTCACAGTTCATACTAACAGACGGAAAGTCATCGAGTAAAACAGAATTAATATCCGATATTCCCCAAGGAGGTGTTATAGGTTCAAATGGTTCAAATGGCTCTAAGCACTATGGGACTTAACATCTATGGTCATCAGTCCCCTAGAACTTAGAACTACTTAAACCTAACTAACCTAAGGACATCACACAACACCCAGTCATCACGAGGCAGAGAAAATCCCTGACCCCGCCGGGAATCGAACCCGGGAACCCGGGCGTGGGAAGCGAGAACGCTACCGCACGACCACGAGCTGCGGACAAGTGTTATAGGCCCTCTATTGTTCCTGATCTATATTAACGACATTGGGGACAATCTGAAACGACATAGGGGACAATCTGAGTAGGCGTCTTAGACTGTTTGCAGAGGATGCTGTCATTTATCGTCTTTTAAGTCATCAGATGACCAAAGCGAATTGCAAAATGATTTAGGTAAGATATCTGTAGGGTGCGAAAAGTGGGAATTGACCCTGAATAAAGAAAAGTTTGAAGTTGTTCACACGCTAAATTTCGATTACGCAATATGTCACACAAATCTGAAGGCAATAAATTCAACTAAATACTTATGGATTACAATTACAAGTAACCTAAATTGGAATGATCACATAGATAATGTTGTGGGTAGAGCAAACCAAACACTGCGATTCATTGGTAGAACACTTAGGAAGTGCAACAGGTCTCCTAAAGAGACTGCTTACACCACGCTTGTCCGCCCTATTCTGGAGTATTGCTGTGCGGTGTGGGATCCGCATCATGTGGGACTGACGGATGGCATCGAAAAAGTACAAAGAAGGGCAGCACGTTTTGTATTATCGCGAAATAGGGGAGATAGTACCACAGACATGATAGGTGAATTAGTGTGTCAATCATTAAAATAAATGCGTTTTTCATTGCGACGGGATCTTCTCATGAAATTTGAATCACCAGCTTTCTTCTCCCATTGCGGAAACATTCTGTTAGCACACTCCTACTCAGAGTGTGAATGTATTGTGTTGTCTCCCTCTTTCATATAGAAGAAAGATCATCATAGTAAAATGAGAGAAATCAGTACTCGCACGAAAAAAATTAAGTGTTGGTTGTTCCCGCCCGATGTTCGACAGTAGAACGGTAGAGAAGCGGGTCAGAGGTGGTTCGATAAACCCTCTTCCAGGCACGTCTCTGAGTACTGCAGAGTGATCATGTGGATGTAGATGTAGACGCTAATACTTCGGTGGTGACATTAAAACTATCGTTGGCGCCTTTGGCAGACGGAAGTCGCACAGCTACTGCCGACGCAAATTTTGCCGCTCGTTTTCTTTCCGGGAGCTCCAGTTTACTTCAGTGCACCACTGCGGTAACGGCGACGACGGTCAGTTGACCGCGGCGGAAAGCTTCGCCGTGTATGTAACGGCCCTAGAGTCAGCCGATGTGTCCACCTGCGTCACGCGCTGTAATCACATGACAGCTCGCACGGGTTGTCAGCAACAGAGCAACACAATATGCGCCTTTCCTGATACCGGCAGAGGACCGTAATACTTTTCTGGGCAATTTCTCATCTTTACCATACTTTTGTAATCACTCACACCAAAGCGGCACTGAGTTTAGGGGCAAATTTAGTTATTCGTTTACTTATAAAGTAATGTAATCATCTACGCATCAGTAAACATGTGATGGTACATTGAAGTCTCCGAAGATGTAGTCTCGTAATAACTTTTCTTGAATTTTAAACTTTTAAACTACTGCACTTTTCCCGACGTTGTTCATCAGTGCAGAACATACTGTGAGCTGGAATGTAATTGACGCTTTGTCGAACGGACGATAACTGCAGATATTACACCTGATATATTTTCCTAGAACTTGTAGAGCTCAGCTTCCAGGAAAAGACGGGAGCATTTTCACTTAAGTGGATTACAAATACTCGGACTGCGGAAGCTGAATGTAGAATACCGGCGCGCTGTCGCGCACTGGAATACCGGGAAGCCAGGTCCAGTACTTTAATTAGCCATTAGTCCTTCCTGTGAAAACAGATCCGTTGCTGAGAACCAAGGTATTGGCCCACGAAATCCTTCGCTCGCGAGATCCTCTAGCGGGAGAGTTTTCAAGGATTGTTTGGAGGAAGTCGTTACGCAGGCCTGGAAGTTCCCATCTGTTTTCGACACAGCTGGATTTATATTCTCGAGTTCCACACTTCACTTTCTCCGTGGAAAACTGCTTGGATTCCGGAAAACGCCGAACGCGGGAAATTAATGCAATTCACTGTAACTCAGCGAAAATGATCCCAGACTTCTCGTTTGACTAACACGGAAGTATCGCAGAAGAGATGAAAAAATAGAAATTGGCAGACTTCGGGGCACCAAAAAAGTAGAATCTGGCTTCCCATCGACAGTTTAGTCGTCAGAAGCCCATATTACGAGGCGTGTTTTTTTAAGTAAGTTCAGTTTTGAAATTTAAAAAAAAAGACGTGCTAAGATATCTCAATAATTTTATTTTTACATGATAGCCTGTACCCAAATCTACCTTTCTATATAATTTCTGTCAATATTGTCATAACGTTGGCCCAGTTTTTGAATACCCTCCTCATAGAAGTCTGCCGCCTGACTTGTTAACCACTGCATCACCACTGTTTTGACTTCGTCATCGTCTTGAAGACGCTGACCGCCCAGGTGTTTCTTCAAGTGTAGGAACAGATGGTAGTCACTGGGCGCAAGATCGGGGCTGTACGGAGGATGATCTAGAGTTTTCCATCGAAAAGCTGTGATGAGATCTTTGGTCTGATTCACCACATGCAGACGGCCATTGTCTTGCAGCAAAACGATGGCCTTGCTCAGCTTCCCACGTCTTTTTTTCTGAACTGAAGGGCGCAGATTGTGCAATGTCTTACAGTAAGTTGCTGCATTGATTGTCTCATTACGAGGCAGGAATTCCACAAGCAATACTCCTTTTCTGTCCCAAAAAACTGTGCACATGATTTACCGGGCAGAAATTGTTTGTTTAAACTTCACTTTTCTGAGTGAATATGAATGCCGCCATTCCATGGACTGTTGCTTTGAGTCTGGTGTGCTGTAGGCCACATATGTTTCATCGCCCGTAACAATTTGGCTTAAGTTATCATCACCGTCGTTATGGTACCGCTCAAGGGAAGTCAATGCACTGTCTAAACGTTTGGTTTTGTGCACATCCGTCAACATTTTCGGTTCGCAACGTCCGCACAATTTTCGGTATTTTAAGTGCTCTGTTACAATGCAATACAAAACACTACGAGAAACATTAGGAAAGCCGTCCTGCAAGGAGGAAGTCGTAAAGCATCTGTTTTCTCTCACCTTATTGTCCACTTCCTGCACCAAACTTTCATTGACGACCGAAGGACAGCCACTCCGTTGTTCATCATGCACCTTTGTGCAGCCATCTTTAAATGCACTGACCCACTTTCTTACCATTCCATCACTCGTAATGTTTTCTCCGTAAACTGCACACATCTCACGATGAATATCGATCGCTTTTCGGCCTTTAGCACTAAGAAATCTTATAACAGCCCGTACTTCACAGTCGGCGGGACTCAAGATTATCGGAGGCATATTAAACACTCAATACACAACGTAAACAAGGAAGAATCACGCTGTGATGGCGTCAGTGCGTGGACAACGGATGTAGGTACCCAATGCGCATGCGCAGAACGTTGACCGCAGTGCTGCGGCCGCGGTGTGGCAAAACGGTACTTAAAAAACACGCCTCGTAGCTCAGTTGGACGAAGATGGACACACATCAAAGACATATCTTTCTTGAAACATTGTCGCGTGTCATTGAGAATTCTGTTTTGCTACTTTTCTGTAAAAGTCGGCTTGTCCTCATTAAGTACGGATAGGGGATTCATGCAGGAAAATCTATATTCTGTCAGTTATAAGACATGGGGAGAATCTGTGGCTTCTCATGTCGAAGAAACTGTTGAGGTTTCTCTTTGTAGTGGGCAATGCATAAAAGTAATACATATTCGCCCTTTGAAATTACTCCAGAAGGATGTATAAAATACTCTCACTGTTAAAGCATATCACATAATCTCGAGATTTATAAGATTACTACCCTCCCCATCATCAGGAGATGACTGGGTTAACTCGTTACAGAGACACTACTTTCAGTTTATCTGTGGATTTTGTATCTAAAAATTCAACATTTTTTTGAGGCACAAAGCTGTGGAACTGCATAGAAATTGAAAATGAAAAAACAAAATCGTAACAGTACGTGATGTTGAAAATAATCAAAATGATCAACAGATAGATATCAGGGGATACAGGACAATATTTACGCCGGCCGCTGTAGCTGAGCGGTTCTAGGCGCTTTACTCCGGAACTGCGCTGCTGCTACGGACGCAGGTTCGAATCCTTTCTCGGGCATGGATGTGTGTGATGTCCTTAGGTTAGTTAGGTTTAAGTAGTCTTAAGTCTAAGGGAATGATGACCTCAGGTGGTAAGTCCCATAGTGCTTAGAGCCATTTTGACAATATTTAAGGTTGTATGAATGTGTGTGTGTGTGTGTGTGTGTGTGTGTGTGTATCTGTGCCGGACAGAGAGAGAGAAAGAGAGGGAGAAGGGGGGGGGATGAGAAAGGCTACTTTCGGAGTAAATCGTATGCTACCTTTAAAGCCGAACGGAAAATGAGCGAAATAGGCCTCCAGTGTATAATCAAAGGAATTAGTGAAATCTCTGTAGAAATGTATGTACAATATACAAATTACAAATACTAAGCTTTTACAGATTCGCTATAATAGTAATTTAACACGAAATATTATTATAAGATGCATTTTCAGTTTCCCCGCCAGCAACAAGACTATGTAAATTCTTGAACATATAAATAAGCAAGAAACATAGAGTTATAAGCGGGAAAAACCAATCTGCAGTGAACAGTGCACTGCCCATGTGAATGATTAGTTCTGACGTTTCATCGTAAAATATAAACAGTTGATGATAGACGGTAATCAGTCGGACTAGGGAGTATGAGTGGGAAAAGAACTGTTTCCCACCCTCTCTTTCCTGAAGGTGAGCGATGTATACGGTAACTATTTCAATATAAAATTATTTCAATGTAAAATTAATATGGAGTGGGTTAAAAACAAATATGAAATGTGTTACCACATTAAAGTGCAATGGTACCGCGTTAAGAGATATGTTATGTTCTGGGGGTGCAGGTGAATGGTGGAGAGTAGACGTGTGGGGTAGAAGCGAGAGGGCACGTAGGTCGCTGTACTGTTCCTTCAATGGTCTGCAGACTGAAGATCAAGCAGGTGATTCCGCACTCCATTTACCCCACCGCGTCACAAGAACCATGTACAGAATGTTTCAAGGCGTTTCACCGATCCTCTGCAGAGCGCCTTATGATTCACCAAAGACACACATGCTCGGGGGTGCTTATTTTTCGTGAAGTGCGTTAGACTACATGGAATGCAGATATACGCTAACAATACTAACGCAAGTAACGCATGTGGACGTAATATTCGTAAATCTCTGCACACTTTTCAACACTGCTAGAGAGGAAATTGGATCTTTGTCATCCTGTACGGCAACTGCCGTGTTCTTCGAAAGGCAACTTCTACAACGAGAGCTGCTCGCCTTCCAGCTTACACAGAGACTGCCATCCACTCTCCTATCCCCCCCCCCCTTTCCCGAAATTTCTGTCCATGTTAGCAGACAAAATAACTCCACTGAGCTTGTGTTAATATAGTGGAGTTATTTTAAATTTCTTAAATGTGTACTTTTTGCAGGTGTTCCGTAGACTGTCGTGTAAAACACGTCCGTGTAAACAATGGGTGAGAAGTGATTAATTTATAATTTTGATGTTGTTAGTGAGCTTTTTAGTGTTGGTGGGAAATGGATTGGATTGGTAATCATGGCACCTTGCTGCTATCTATCGTTCTAAAGCCGTGTTATTGTGCTGCAGCCACTCGGTGGTGAATTAATGAATGACCAGAAACTTAATGTACTTCTCCCGCAATTAAATGTTTCACTGATAGGTTACATAAATCTCTTTCATTCACTAAATGCTCGCAATTCTCGAACAGGCTGCACTGAGTGAAGCCACTTACAACGCATCCAAAATGGGTGTGAGTATGTCTGATGGAATGACACTTGTCATGTTCAAGTCTAGAACAGTAATCTGCTTTAATGCACTGCTTGACGTTGTATGTTGAAATACCTCAAGTACTAAAACACGTATGGTACCTACTTCGTTGTAGAGGGATGCAATTTAAGCCTCTGGGTCTGTGCAAATGTTGGGAGAGCTGCGGCTGGTGTGATACATTAACCCTGAAGATGTGAAAAGCATTCCAGACGGTGGTAGTGGAGACAATGAAATCGCCATCGTCGAATAAATATCGTCAGCAGGTTACACTTGGGACAGGCCCTTCTGCGTGGTGGACAGCTCCAGCTGTTGAGCTTCCTTACGTGATAGCTCATTTAACAACTGCATGTAGGCGTTCAATAAACAGAAAATAATCACACTATGTAAACACGAGCTTAGTGAAGTGATTTTTTTTTCTATTCACGCAGGAGAACTCGACAGGAAATGGGGTGGTATAGTCTCTCCGTGAACTTATGATCGAGCATCGCTTGTAGGGGGGCGGAAGCTGCCTTTCGAAGAAGAATGCTGCAGCTGCCGCAGAGGGTGACTAAGAATTGATGTTCCCTCTAGCAGTGTAAGTAGGTGGACAAAGATTTACGTATATTCTGTCCACACGCATTTATTGTGTTAGTGTTATTAGTAACTCATTTTTGCATTCCATGTAGTGCTAACGCGTCTTGTGGAAAATAAACACCCTTTAGGCAAACTCGCCCACTTCCTCGCCAGTAATTCATGGAGCGCTGCAGATGGTCGATGTAACTTCGTGAAACACCCTGCAGGTACTTCTGTAGTGGGGTAGACAGAGTGGGAAATCACTTGCTCGTTCTTCAGCTGCAGACCTAAGAACGAGAAAAATGCATGAACACAATCCGGCAACCTACCTTCCCTCACAATTGTACCCAATATACCGCCATGAACCATGGGCCTTGCCGTTGGTGGGGAGGCTTGCGTGCCTCAGCAATACAGATGGCCGTACCGTAGGTGCAACCACAACGGAGGGGTATCTGTTGAGAGGCCAGACAAACGTGTGGTTCCTGAAGAGGGGCAGCAGCCTTTTCACTATTTGCAGGGGCAACAGTCTGGATGATTGACTGATCTGGCCTTGTAACACTAACCAAAACTGCCTTGCTGTGCTGTTACTGCGAACGGCTATAAGCAAGGGGAAATTACAGCCGTAATTTTTACCGAGGGCATGCAGCTTTACTGTATGGTTAAATGATGATGGCGTCCTCTTGGATAAAATATTCCGGAGGTAAAATAGTCCTCCATTCGAATCTCTGGGCGGGGACTACTCAAGAGGACGTCGTTATCAGGAGAAAGAAAAACTGGCGTTCTACGGATCGGAGGGTGGAATGTCAGATCCCTTAATCGGGCAAGTAGGTTAGAAAATTTAAAAAGGAAAACGGACAGGTTCAAGTTAGATGTAGTGGGAATTAGTGAAGTTCGGTGGCAGGACGAACAAGACTTCTGGTCAGGTGAATACAGGGTTATAAGGCAAGAAGAGAATAGAAGCTTTCGAAATGTGGTGCTACAGAAGAATGCTGAAGATTAGATGGGTAGATCACATAACTAATGAGGAGGTATTGAATAGAATTGGAGAGAAGAGAAATTTGTGGCACAACTTGAATAGAAGAAGGGATCGGTTGGTAGGGCATATTCTGAGGCATCAAGGGATCACCAATTTAGTATTGGAGGGAAGCGTGGAGGGTAAAAATCGTAGAGAGAGACCAAGAGGATGTAGGTTGCAGTAGGTACTGGGAGATGAAGAAGCTTGCACAGGATAGAGTAGCATGGAGAGCTGCATCAAACCAGTCTCTGGACTGAAGACCACTACAACAACAACAACCCCTCTACACCCTGTTTCACCCCCAGAGCACAATTTATTCTTTAATACGGCTCTACTGCAATTACACGAGGTACAGAAATTTTCCTATTTTTTTAACCGACTTCATTTAAATACAAAGATTAAGTTTACGCTGTTAAAATGATATTTTTAATAATCTACAATTTTTTATCCCTGCAAAGCAAAAACTATAGTTCTAGAGGAGAAATGAATAGAACATTTTTGTAGGAAATTTTACATGGTTTAAAAAGAGTACTGGGAAATACTTTCGCTAGAAGCCGCGGATTTCGAGTTATTGGGGAAAAACAGAAAAAGTTACCTTTAAACCCCCCGCCCCCACCGGACCACCACAGCGATCAGGATTTTTAGTATGTTGGTCAGGACACTCCTAGCACTATGCAAAAATTTGCGCCTACACTATTTTTCCACTAATCGACCTCTTTAGGACTTCGTTGGCGGCTACAAAACCCCTGGACGATATTGGTAACAATCACCTACAAAAGCTACAAAAAATGGGAAAGCCACTGGTTTCACAGTTATTAGAATGTTAAAATATGGAGGCTTGTTCCTATATCTAAGGCTTCTTCACGCTTTTAATAAATGTTGGAGAAGTAAGAAAGCACCAAAGTATCAGCCAACGAAAAGCCAAAGTTATATTTATCTTTAAAAATAATGATAAAATCAAATGTAATAACTGTGGAGGTATAAGCCTCCTGCATTCTGCCTGGAAATTATATGCCGAAATCCTCAATGAAAGATTGAATATCATGTAAAGGCAGTGTTTAAAGAACAATCAGGTTTTAGAAAGGTGCGGTAAACTATTGACAATGTTATTACAGTGCAGCAAGCTAAAGAAAAGAGACGAGGATCCAACAAGGAAACTCATCTTGCTTTTATAGAATTAGAAAAGGCACTGGATAATGTGAACAGATAATGCTATGGAGTAAAATGGGCGAACGAGGTTATCCACATCATCTCATAAATGCTGTTAATCCTTTGTACACAGACACCGAATTGCTATGAGATTGTAAACGTAATCTCAAAGCCAGTGAACAAAAGCAAACGGTAAGACAATAGGCTCCTCGTTATTTTTTCGAATGTCATTACATACACACCCTAGCATTTTCCTTTTTTACGAAGAATTTTAAGACCTATTTTGTAGAAATTGAAGACGAGAAACCCATGCTGCCGTGGTCGAGAAGTTGTGTCATGTCGCTACGTGTTGTTTATTACGGCTTATGCGTGTGTGCTTGACTGGTATCATACTCCATCTATATCTACGTGATTACTCTGCTATTCACAATAAAGTGCCTGGCAGAGGGTTCAATGAACCACCTTCAAGCAGTCTCTCTACCGCTCCACTCTTGGAGGGCGCGCGGGCAAAACGAGCACTTAACATTTTTCTGTGCTAGCCCTGATTTCTCGTATTTTATCGTTATGATCATTTCTCCCTATGTAGGTGGGTGCCAACAGAATATTTTCGCAATCGGAGGAGAAAACTGGTGGTTGAAATTTCATGAGAAGATCCCGTCGCAACGAAATCGCCTTTGTTTTAATGATTGCGGCTCCAATTCACGTATCATGTCTGTGGCACTATCTCCCATATTCCGCGATAATACAAACGGAGTTGCACTTCTTTGTACTTTTTCGATGTCATCCGTTAGTCCCACCAGATGCGGATCCCACACCTCACAGCAATACTCCAGAATAGGGCGGACAAGCATGGTGTAAGCAGTCTCTTTAGCAGACCTGTTGCACCTTCTGAGTGTTCTGCCAATGAATCGCAGTCTTTGGGTTGCTCCACCCACACATTATCTATGTGATCGTTCCAATTTAGGTTATTTGTAATTGTAATCCCTAAGTATTTAGTTGAATTTACAGCTTTCAGATTTGAGTAACTTATCGCGTAATCGAAATTTAGCGGATTTCTTTTAGTACTCATGTGAATAACTTCACACTTTTCTTTATTCAGGGTCAATTGCCACTTTTCGCACCATACAGATATCTTATCTAAATCATTTTGCAATTCGTTTTGGTGATCTGATGACTTTACAAGGCGGTAAATGACAGCATCATCTGCAAACAATCTAAGACGGCTACTCAGATTGTCTCCTATGTCGTTAACATAGGTCAGGAACAATAGAGGGCCTGTAACACTAACTTGAGGAATGCCGGATATTACTACTGTTTTAATCGGTAACTTTCCGTCTGTTACTACGAACTGTGACCTTTCTTACAGGAAACCACGAATCTAGTCGCACAACTGAGACGATATTCCATAGGCACGCAGTTTGTTTAGAAGACGCTTGTGAGGAACGGTGTCGAAAGCGTTCTGGAAATCTAAAAATATGAAATCAATTTGACACCCCTGTCGATAGCACTCGTTTTGTTTTATTAACTTAACTGGCCACATTGGACCACTTGAGTCATTCCATGTTCACTTTCTCTTTGAATATTGGACAACTTGCTTATTACGCTCAGCCCAGTATTTTTTCATTCGTTCCGAACGCAATTTTCTTAACTCGTCTGAAATTTCTACCGGTCTTCTGCGCATCATTTCTGTTGAAAATTTATGATTCATCAGGATAGTGTTAATGTTGTTTTTGTTCTCTGCATCGGTAATTTTTAATCCGACTCCTTCAAGATCTTGCTGAATTTCTTTGACCCACTGTCCTCCTGTCTTTTTTCAGAGATGCCTAATCACTAGATGTTTTAAAATCCTGTTGTCAGACAGTCGTAAGACATGGCAGAAACATGAGATTCTTTTCTTCTTCATTGTGCTGGTGACTGGGTCAATCTCACAATAGACAGTTTCATTAGGGAGGATTCTCCAGACTCCATCGACCTGGTATTTTCTATTGATGCGTGTTCTGATAATTCTTCGTTCAGTCTTGAGGAGTTGATCGGTTCTTCTTTCTTTTTTAATTTGGAACAGAGTTTCACAGGTATAAGTTGCTTCCGGGAGGGTTAAAGTTTTGTAATGTTGGATCTTAGTGTCTGTTGACAGGCAATTGTTATTATATGTTGACCAGGCTAGAAATTGTGCTTTTTTCATTTTGTTGGTTCTATTTATCCATGTTGGTTTCTCACCCAAGTTGTACAAAATAATTTCTCCAAGATATTTAAGTTGTAGAACTATGTTAATTGCTTGATAATTTATGAAGATTTTATCTACGCAAAGAGGTTTCATGGGCATGATTTCAGTTTTCTCAAAGGATATTTGTAATCCTATTTTTGAAGCAATTTTCTGGAGACTTGTGATCTGCGGACGAACTTCTTCCATGTCAAGTGCTAAGAGCACTAATTACTTCGTGAATATAAAGAGCTAGTTGTGTTTTGCAGGAACGATATTTTCTGAATCCGTGCTAACTATGTGTCAATAAATCATTTTCTTCGAGGTTCGTGTACAGTATATGTTCCAAAACCCTACTGCAAATCGACGTTAGAGACATGAGCCTGTAATTCAACGGATTACTCATACTACCCTTTTTGAGTATTGGTGTGACTTGAGAAATTTACAAAGTCTTTAGGTACGGAAATTTCTGTGAGCGAGCGGTTGGAAATAATTGCTAAATATGGAGTTATTGTATCAGCATACTTTGAAAGTAACCTGACTGGTATACAATCTGGACCGGAGGCCTTGCCTTTATTAAGTGATTTAAGCTGCTTTGCTACACCGTGTTTAATAACTCTGCTTTAGTGGCACTGCCAACAGAGACTTCACCATTCTTATCGCGCAGTGAAGGTATTGATTGCGTCTTGCCACTGGTGTGCTTTATGTATGACCTGAATCTCTTTGGGTTTTCTGCCAGATTTCTGGACAGAGTTTCGTTGTGGAAATTATTAAAAGCATCTCGCATTGAAGTACCCGTTACATTTCGAACTTCTGCAAAACTTTGGCAGTCTTGGGGATTTTGCGTTCTTTTACATTTGGTATGCTTTTTTCGCTGCTTCTGCAACGGCGATCTGGCCTGTTTTGTGTACCATGGTGGACCATTACCATCACTTATTAATTGATGTGCTATATAGCTCTCAATTGCTGTCGATACTATCTCTTTGAAATCATTCCACAACTTTTCTACGCTTACATGATGAGATGGGGAGGAGTGAAGACTGTCTCTTAAAACGGCGTTATGAACTTTTTTATCATATTTTTTAAATAGATTTACTATGCGTTTGTTTTCGATGGTTGTAGATGTTACGGTATTCAGCCTAGCAGCAACTTCCTTGTGGTCGCCAATCCCTGTATTCGTCACGATACTCACTATTGGTTAAGGATTATTTGTTGTCAGGATATGAAGTATGCTTTCGCAACCATTTACGCTTCGAGTGGGCTCATGAACTAATTGTTCAAAATAATTTACTGAGAATGCATTCAGTACAATCTCGGATCACATTTTATGCCTGCTGCCGGCCTTAAACGTATATTTTTTCCAGCGTATTGAGGGTAGATGGAGGCAGCACCGACTATAATTGTATGAATGGGGTATCCATTTGAAATGAGACTCAAGTTTTCTTTGAACTATTCAGCAACTATATCTTCTGAGTCGGGGAGGGGGGGGGGTCGGTAAAACTATCCAATTAATGGTTTAGTTCGGTTGTCAGGTATAACCTCTACCCATACTATTTTCCAGGAACTATCTACTTCAATTTGACTACAAGATAAACTACTTCTGACAGCCATAAATACTCCACCACCAACTGCATTTAATCTATCCTTTCTGAACACTTTTAGATTGTTTGACTAGATTTCAGCTGATCTTGGTTCTGGCTTTTGCCAGCTTTCTGTATTTATAACTATTTGAGCTTCAGCGCTTTCTATTAGGGCTTGGAGCTCTGGTTCTTTCCCAACACAGCTACGACAATTTACAACTACAATACCTATCGTTTCTACAACCAGCTTACTGTGTTTTACCTGCCCGCTTTTAGACGGACATCCTTTCTGTGGTTCCCTGAGACCCTCTAACCTAAAAAACCGCCCAGACCCTTCCACACAGCCCCCGCTACCCCTGTAGCCGCCTTCTGTGTGTAGTGAAATTTTCAGTTTGCAGTGGAGTGTGCGCTGATTTGAAATTTCTTGGAAGACTAAACCTATGTGACGGACAGAGACACGAACTGGGGACCTTTGCCTTTCGCAGGCAAGTGGTCTACTGACTGAGCTACTCAAGTACGACTCACAACCCGTCCTGACAGATGAACTTCCACCAGTACCTCATCTGTACCCTTCCGAACTTCACAGCTCTCCTGCGAAACTTGAGGGACTGGCACCCCTTTAAGAAAGGATATTATGGAGACATGGCTTAGCCACAGCCTCGAGTGTATTTCCAGAATGAAATTTTCGCTCTACGGCGGGGAAAAGGATTCACTTCAATCAAGAGTTTCTATATGTTGACCAAGGAACCACGCATTTAGATTTCCAAAATAAGATTCCTTTTCTTGGGATGCAAATACTTCCTACTTTAGTCTCAAAGAGGCTACCTAAAATCTTAAGGTGACATATGATACGGCGGAAAGTGAAGTTAATGTAGGTTTTCAGTTGACTGTTAACAGTCGATAGCAGTCAAGCACATGCATAAGCACTAATAAACAACACACAGTGACATGGTGCAACTTTTCGGCCACTGCAGCATGTGTTCATCTTCAGTTTCATCAAAATAAATCCTAAAAAAATCTTCTTAAAACACAATGGAAAAAAAACTGGGGGCTGTGCATGAAGTAATTCGAAATTCGAAAAAAAATAAGTGTCACCCTAGTAAGACAAGTATGCTGTGTTTCCCCAACACACTTTAATATATGCATGACTGAAGTGATCAGAAAATGGAATATCGTGAATAGAAAAAGGAGTATTTTTATTAGCGTGACACTGGACTAAATGTGGTCCTACATTCAGAAGATAGCCTCAGAATACAGTCTAAATTATCTCTAGGTAAAACGAAAGTGATGGCAGCCCAGACCATCACTCCAGGGTGTCGCTCTGTATAGCGGGCGACAGTCGGGTTGGTATCCCATCGGTGTCCGGGTCATCTCCAGACACCTCTGCGGCCTGGAATATCATTGACTGAAGTAGAATTGTCTTCAGCGATGAGTCCCGCTTCGAAATGAGCCCTGAGGACCATCTAAGACGTGTCTGGATATATTTCTGAAATTCTAATAATTTGTTTCTCTGCACGTGTATACCACATCTACCGATTTCCATCGCATTTGGATAATTTCTTTGTGGTGTGTCGTTTTTGTTTTGCTTGTTTGTTTGTTTGTTGGTGTGTGTGAGTCTTAGAGTGTAACTGAAATGTAAATATCTCGATTAAGTCCCTATGTAAATAGGGCTCAAATTTCATGCATCGTACAATCGATGTACTTTGGGCACGTACATGACCTGATCTCAGTCTAGGATTTTTCTATTTGGAGGTCATCTCAAAACTGCAATGTCCAGCACTTCGCTGATATGATTGCGGAACTGGAAGAGCGAACTGTGCAATCTTTTTAACATTTGCGAGGTGATCCGAGTGTGTTTGAAAGAATTCGTAACTCACTGCAGAGACGAGTGTCGAATTGCATGCAAACGCCGCGACGACACGTGAAGCACTTGTTTAACAGGTACCAGTGAACACTATATTTCCCCCCCTCGGAGGTTCGAGTCCTCCCTCGGGCATGGGAATGTGTGTTGTTAGTTTAAGTTAGATTAAGTAGTGTGTAGGCTTAGGGACCAATGACCTCAGCAGTTTGGTCCCATAAGACCTTGACACAAATTTCCAGTTTTGAACACTATATTGATTCATGTAACGTGCGGAAGCACTATTGCATTTCTTATTAAGGTATCAAAGGCCATGGGTATAATCTGACATCAAGCAGATGATGACAGATTATAACGGGTGGTTATAACTAAACTTTCCCTATTTAACACGTTATAACACGGAAACTAATTTCCGTACTATTGCCATACTTCGTAGCATGCGTCACAGAGCCACCGTTCAGTTCCAACTACTCCCAGCAGGTACCGTGATCAGTCATCGTGATTCATAGTCTCACACACCTGACCAATAGCAGTGCACTTGTTGATGTGTCAGCATGAGCTTGGACAAAAGGAGCAGAACATTATTGGCGAAGTTCTATTATCAAAACAACGGTAATGCTGCAGCTGCTCTTCGGGAATATCACTGGCTGAAAGGATTACGGAAGGGTCCTCTTTCTCCACCTGCTGTGCGGAGCTTGATGAAGAAGTTCGAACTGGGCGTCGCTCCGGGAAGAGGCCGACCACCGGTTGCACCACAAGTGGTTGATGAAATTGCTGTTGCTATGGCAGACAACGCTGCGCGCAATTCCCAATCGTCAGGCGGTGCGCGTGCTGTGTCACGACAGCTGAACATCTCGTGGTTCACTGTACGGAAGGGGTTCGAAACATTCTCACACGGTATCCGTACAAGATCCATATCGCACAGCAGCTTGCACATCAGGATGCACAACGGCTTGTTGACTTTGCTCTCCACTTTCTCGCAAGGACTGACGATGGCGAGGGCTGGCCCTGGACCATGCTATGGACAGACGAAGCTAATTTTTCTCTGACGGGTGAGGTGAACACAAAGAAGTGCCGAATCTGGGGAGCTTCACCTCCAGTCATTGTGCGTGAAGTTCCTCTGTATGGTGAGCGTGTCACTGTATAGTGTTGCTTCACGGCTACGTTTGTCATTGGCCCATTCTTTTTTGAACAAGTTGTCGCTCAAAGGCCAAAGACGTGCAGTGTGACAGGCCAGAGTTACTGCGATATGCTTCGCGGGCATGTCATACTCGCCTTACAGGAGAGATACGGATTAAACTCAACAGTTTTCATGCAAGGTGGGGCCCCACCGCACATGGCTCGTTCATCTGCTTCTCCGAAACACATTTGGAAACGATCGAATTATCGGCTGACCGTTTCCAAATGCTTGGCCGGCACGATCACCTGATCTCACTCCCTGTGGTTTCTTGTTGTGGAGCTACCTGAAGGGCACGGTTTACCAGGGGAACATTCACTCATGTGTTGATCTGAAGCGCACCATATCAAGAGAGGTAACCAGTATACCAATGGACGTGGTTCGTTCTGCTGTGCAGAATGCAATCCTGCGCTCTCAGACTCATCTGGGCGCTGGTAGGTGCCATATTGAGCCTCTTTTGTAGCAGTAATGGTACCGGTATATAATGGTATGATGTTTCAAATGAATTGATTCTGCATTATTTCTCTTCCCCATATCCTTGACATTAATGCTACCAAGTCAGGTCCTCGTACGGTAATTAGTTTTGGAGTTATAACGTGTTAACAGGGAAAGTTCAATTATAGCCACTCGGTATACAGGGTGAATCAGCTGTCCCTACCACAGGGTTTTTTGCAGCGCGCAACACCTTCAAATACCAACCGCAACATTTTCATACTCTCTCGCTCGCTACGTGCAAACTATTATTCCTACTAAAAAAATGAACAGGGCCCTTTCGTAGGTAATTTAATGTAGTTAAATTTTGTACTAACAAGGGAACCTCCCCATCGCACCCCCCTCAGATTTAGTTATAAGTTGGCACAGGGATAGGCCTTGAAAAACTGAACACAGATCAATCGAGAAAACAGGAAGAAGTTGTGTGGAACTATGAAAAAAGTAAGCAAAATATACAAACTGAGTAGTCCATGGGCAAGGTAGGCAACATCAAGGCGACTGTCAGCTTACGAGCGCCGTGGTCCCGTGGTTAGCGTGAGCAGCTGCGGAACGAGAAATCCTTGGTTCAAATCTTCTCTCGAGTGAAAATTTTAATTTTTTATTTTCAGATAATTATCAAAGTTCAGGCACTCACACATAATCAACTTCGCTCTCCAAAATTCCAGGACATGTTCAGATTTGCTTGGACATATACAGGATTTGACGGTCTACGCATGGAAACATTTGAAAACGTAAAAAAAAACATGTTTTGACAGAGCACAGGGAAAACTGTGCGATTGTGAAACTGTTGCATTCATTTGTTGCAGTTTATGTGACAAACTCTTATGTTTTCATCACTTTTTGGGAGTGATTATCACATCCACAAGAAAACCTAAATCGGGCAAGGTAGAAGAATCTTTTTACCCATTCGCCAAGTGTGCAAGTTAGGTGGGTCGACAACATATTCCTGTCATGTGGCGCACATGCCGTCACCAGTGTCGTAAAGAATATATCAGACGTGTTTTCCTGTGGAGGAATCGGTTGACCTATGACCTTGCGATCAAATGTTTTCGGTTCCCATTGGAGAGGCACGTCCTTTCGTCTACTAATCGCACGGTTTTGCGGTGCGGTCGCAAAACACAGACACTAAACTTATTTTTTTTTTTAATTTCATTTTGTTCGCTATTGTTCGTTGCATCTGCTCGGGGCGGACATCGTAAGGCATCCATTTATGTTCGTTGTTGATTGATCGACTCAGTTTTTTTATTACAGAGAGCACATAACTCTCTGACCGAACACGCTGAGCTACCGTGCCGGCTGTGGGTTCGAACCAAGGACCTCTCATTTCGCAGTTGCACACTCTAACCACGGGACCACTGCGCTCATAAGCTAACATTGTCTTTGGTGTTGCATATCTTGCACATGGACTACTCAGTTTGTATATTTTGCTTATTTTTTCATAGTTCCACACAACTTCTCCTGTTTTCTCGATTGATCTGTGTTCAGTTTTTCAAGGCCTATCCACTGTGTCAATTTATAACTAAATCTGAGGGGGGTGCGATGGGGAGGTTCCCTTGTAAGATACATTTTCACTACCGGCCGTAGTTTTCGAATTATTCATGACAAACGTACAAGAGAGACCTTCAAACAAATTTTTCTTGAATAACTCTAAAACCGTGACCTCCAGAGAGAACATATCCCTGTATAAAATTTAACTATAAATTTCCTGCAAAAGGCCCTCTTAATTATGCCTGTAGGGATAGTAATTTACTTGTAATCTGCATAAAACTGATGGGCAGGGGCAACTGAATCACTGTGTGTAGAGGATGTCCCAGGAGAAATGATCACCATTCAGGACTATGATAGGAACGATCATTCGAAGCCAAAAGAAGTCTACTAAAATTGGCTGTAAAATGCATCCGTTAAGAGCTATAAGCACTTTTTATGGTCGATGCTGTACTGTGAAACAAATCTCTTCCATTGTAAGATCTTTGTTTCCATATTTTGCGAGGAGGTAGTATGGATCAAAACAAGGAATAATTGTGTTGTAAACACGGGCTCTAAAATATATACTTTTGACGGATTCTTCTTCTTTTGTTTTCTGAGGCCACTGCACACACATATTAAATCTACATCGTCTAATTCCAGTTTTATAAACGCTTTTAACTTCACAAAATGTAGTTTACACCATGTTGTACACTTTTTTGTGAAATGAAACGGCGTTTATAAAACCGAAATACACAAAGTAGATTCAATACGAGTGTGCAGTACCCTCAGAACACGAAAGAAGCATCAATATAACGAAACATGACAAGCTATCTGTGCAGAACACCATTCAAGTCGGCCGCTGGTGGCCGAGCGGTTCTAGGCGCTTCAGTCTGGAACCGCCCTGCTGCTACGGTCGCAGGTTCGAATCCTGCTTCGGGCATGGATGTGTGTGCTGTACTAAGGTTAGTTAGGTTTAAGTACTTCTAAGTGTATGGGACTGATGACCTGAGATGTTAAGTCCCATAGTGTCAGAGCCATTTGAACCAAGAACATTCAAAAAAATCCTGCGAAACCATATAATGTAAAATCAAATCGTTCAATAAACAAAGCCCACCGATGATGGCGAAGAGGTGCCGAAACAATTTTGGGCAACGAGAAAACAAAAAGGGTTTTACATAAAGGGCGTAAACCTATATCTAAAAATTTTGACTGCAAACACTAAAAAATGTGTTAAGTGTTGGAAATCCAAAAGATGAATATTGATCATATGTTCTTCATACAGGGTGATCAATCGTTAACGTAGCCAGTTTCCCGCCTTGCTGCGGGCGGTGCGGCTGACAGTAAGTCCGCAGTAAATATGGTATGGTTTGCCGCGTGAATTATTTCTAACAAACGTAACACATATACTTAAAATGATGAGTAAATTAAGCAAGTACATTAAGCAAGGAGATGCTGTAACTGCCTCCCTTCGTTGTTCAAGCATTTCCGACACCTGATAAGGAGACTGCTTATTAAACTCTGCAGTTCCCTCCGAGAAATGACAGCAATATCTCGATGAACGTTAGTTTTAAGTTAATCTAAAGTTTGTCAATTTGATTTGTACACTTTCTCTTTTAATGCCCCCCATCCTGGAGATAATAAAACACGCAGGTATTAAATGACCAAAAAGGATGTAAAATGTTTTCGACATATATCTCGCTGATAACTGTTTCCTGGATAAAATAGGGCCTATTATTCTCTCACAGCTAATGACGTACCACACTCCTATTTTTTAATCATGCAGGGTGATCCACCGAGCGAGGTGGCGCAGTGGTTAGACACTGGACTCGCATTCGGGAGGACGACGGTTCAATCCCGCGTCCGGCCATCCTGATTTAGGTTTTCCGTGATTTCCCTAAATCGCTCCAGGCAAATGCCGGGGTGGTTCCTTTCAAAGGGCACGGCCGCCTTCCTTCACCATCCTTCCCTAATCCGATGAGACCGATGACCTCGCTGTCTGGTCTCCTTCCCCAAACCAACCAACCAACCAACCAGGGTGATCTCGTGTATTAAGTTAAGTTTTCCAGAACTCCGGTATCGATTATTTTGTAAATTAACATATCCGTTAGGTAGAACCATGATTTGTTTGAAAAGAAAGTTATGTGGTCAGTTACTCCGAAGAAATTCTGGACGTATGTGAAGTACACAAGCCGCAAGACGCAGTCAATACCTTCGCTGCGCAGTGCCGATGGTACTGTTACCGACGACTGTGCCGCTAAAGCGGAGTTATTGAACGCAGTTTTCCGAAATTCCTCCACCAGGGAAGACGAATGGAATATTCCAGAATTTGAAACACGAACAGCTGCTAGCATGAGTTTCTTAGAAGTAGATACCGTAGGGGGTTGCGAAGCAACTCAAATCACTTGATACGGGCAAGTCTTCAGGTCCAGATTGTATACCGACTAGGTTCCTTTCAGATTACGCTGATACAATAGCTCCCTACTTAGCAATCATATACAACTGCTCTCTCACCGATAGATCTGTACCTACAGATTGGAAAATTGCGCCAGGTCGCACCAGTGTTTAAGAAGTGTAGTAGGAGTAATCCATCGAACTAAAGACCTATATCATGGACGTCGGTTTGCCGTAGGGTTTTGGAGCATATACTGTATTCAAACATTATGAATCACCTCGAAGGGAACGATCTATTGATGCGTAATCAGCATGGTTTCAGAAAACATCGTTCTTGTGCAACGCAGCTAGCTCTTTATTCGCACGAAGTAATGGCCGCTATCGACAGGGGATCTGAAGTTGATTCCGTATTTCTAGATTTCCGGAAAGCTTTTGACACCGTTCCTCACAAGCGACTTCTAATCAAGCTGCGGGCCTATGGGGTATCGTCTCAGTTGTGCGACTGGATTCGTGATTTCCTGTCAGGAAGGTCGCAGTTCGTAGTAATAGACGATAAATCATCGAGTAAAACTGAAGTGATATCAGGTGTTCCCCAGGGAAGCGTCCTGGGACCTCTGCTGTTCCTGATCTATATAAATGACCTGGGTGACAATCTGAGCAGTTCTCTTAGGTTGTTCGCAGATGATGCTGTAATTTACCGAAAAAGCGATTTAGAAAAGATTGCTGTATGGTGTGGTAGGTGGCAGTTGACGCTAAATAACGAAAAGTGTGAGGTGATCCACATGAGTTCCAAAAGAAATCCCTTGGAATTCGATTACACGATAAATAGTACAATTCTCAAGGCTGTCAATTCAACTAAGAACCTGGGTGTTAAAATTACGAACAACTTCAGTTGGAAAGACCACGTAGATAATATTGTGGGGAAGGCGAGCAAAAGGTTGCGTTTCATTGGCAGGACACTTAGAAGATGCAACAAGTCCACCAAAAAGACAGCTTACACTACACTCGTTCGTCCTCTGTTAGAATATTGCTGCGCGTTGTGGGATCCATACCAGGTGGCATTGACGGAGGACATCGAAAGGGTGCAAAAAAGGGCAGCTCGTTTTATATTATCACGTAATAGGGGAGAGAGTGTGGCAGATATGATACGCGATTTGGGATGGAAGTCATTAAAGCAAAGACGTTTTTCGTCGCGGCGAGATCTATTTACGAAATTTCAGTCACCAACTTTCTCTTCCGAATGCGAAAATATTTTGTTGAGCCCAACCTACACAGGTAGGAATGATCATCAAAATAAAATAAGAGAAATCAGAGCTCGAACAGAAAGGTTTAGGTGTTCGTTTTTCCCGCGCGTTGTTCGGGAGTGGAATGGTAGAGAGATAGTATGATTGTGGTTCGATGAACCCTCTGCCAAGCACTTAAATGTGGACTGCAGAGTAGTCATGTAGATGTAGAATCTACATCATGTAGATGTAGATTCAGAATCCATTCACTTAACTTCAGTCTTTTTGCAGGGTAACATGGGCTAAGCTCTTGCATTGCACTCATTTTATAGGGCTGTACCTTCAGTACCTTTGTAGCCGTTTGAAAAGAGCCATAGAAAATTTGCATTTCCTGAGAAAGATATCGAAGTGATTTTTTTGTAAACCTTTCCAGAGCACATCCTGTGTTATCTTTAGTTTCTCCTGTGACTACTGTGCGTGGTTGTGGATGTGTCGTGTCCCGTTTCACGAAATTTATTTATCAGTCGATGAATCGGACCTTGAACATTAAGAAATTCCTCTTGAAATAATCTCATTACTGCACACACTGATTCTGAATGCAAGTACGAATTATACACGAATACTCTTTCGCGAACAGAATACTGGTATTCCACCATTTCACGTGAAACACTTTCACTCGGCGCACCGTATTGTGTCGCCTATCTGACCTGCGCAAGGCCTCGATAGAAACCAAGGCCTCGCCAGCGGAGCAACGCCGCCGCAGGCTGGCTGTGGGGCGGTTGCGTTATGGATTGATCACCCTGTATTAGCAGCATTCCCACGCATTTGTTTACATTATTCAGCCTTCCTTTTATTCGCTGGAGTAAGATGCACAAAAGAGCAAAAGGAAGAAAGAGTTTGACCTAAATTTATTAAACAACACCATCTTCAGCGTCTTCGCCGCAGATTACTCTTTAATTTCTGTACTGGACATGCTCAGATAATACGATAGTTATCGACAGTCACAAACGTAAAAATGAAAGGCGTGTTAGGTTAGATTGTTATTATGTATGAACCTTTAAAAAAAACCACGTACAGACACACATGTACGCGCACAGAATGGCTGTTCCTTGTAGGCACTTAACGGCGGTAGAAAAAAAAGTCCGAATGATATTACATTCATTATACGAGACTGGGTGTGCTGAAAATATGAATAAAACGGTAAACGAAAAATAAAAAAAATAAGAAGGAAACGTTACAAGCTCTTACATCAAACTGCATCGTATTGTTACGGTGAATACTGTTAATAGTCTGAAATAAAACAGAAAGCATTTTGTCGAAATAAAGAACTATTCTAGTTCAAAAATTCATCACAATCAAGATATTATTTGCTAAACAACGAGTGCTGAGCCAAGACGACAAAGAGAAACGTGGATAATTTCGAATTTGTAACTACTCTTATTTACTACCTTTAGTGTTTCGTTTCTGAAATGAACTTTTACTGCAAAACATTTTCAAACATTATATCTTTGTGTGTCCATCCTTTTAGTAGTTTACAGAGACTTCGGCTGTTCAGTTTGAAATGAAAATGAAAACACCTGCAGCCATCTCTTTTGCATTTAATTTATTTACACAACCAGTTTCGGTGTTTCGTTACACCATCTTCAGGTCCTTTGACAAAAGTGTAAACCAGAGCTCTACGGACACGGGTTATTTAATACTGGCTCCAGTTTGTAATGCGACTTACTCGGACGAAAAATTAAAAAAGAAAAAATAGCAACCAATACCCCAAAAATTTCCCCAACACAAATTCCAAATTCCATGAAAAGTGAACAAGCAACCAAAGTTCCATTTAACACTGTTATTTGGATAATAACCAATAATAGAAACAAGAACCTTATACTTAGTAATTTATCAGCTTACAAAGAAAGATAGAATCTCAGTTCAAATGGCTCTGAGCACTATGGGACTTAACTTCTGAGGTCATCAATACCCTAGAACTTATAACTACTTAAACCTAACCTAAGGACATCACACACATCCATGCCCGAGGCAAGATTCGAACCTGCGACCGCAGCGGTAGCGCGGTTCCACACTGTAGCGCGTAGAACCGCTCGGCCACAAGGCCGGCTAGATTTTCAGTAAACTCAAACTCAATATCATAGTAAATCGCAAAATCATTATAATTAAAATTAGCAAAGTAGAATCAACGATCTCAAAGAATACTTCGTGTGAGTACTCTTCGAGAATCGTGAGTAATGGCTAAGGTTAATTTGACCCATTGTCACTACGTTACGAGAGTTAGCCGAAGCTGGTCAGACTTGTTCGGTTAGATTGTTTTTCAAGGATTGATAATTGCGATCTACTATGACGCAGTGAATCGAAACATTGACTTCAACTATAACGTCGTTTAGAATTCAGATAGAGGACTACCTTACATTAGACCGAAGTGAACCTTTTAATTAGATACCTCGAACTCAGCTCTAGTTAGGCACTGAACATGATAGGCAATTAACTTTATTCGTAATTGCAAATGGACTCTGGAACTTGGCAATAGCTTTAAAGCACCACCACCACCTGGGAAAGCTTCTTCCTCACGGCCTTGTTACGAAGTGATTGTTATTGTGAAATAAACCACACTTTCGTGTCAATTTACTCATTTGTGATTCCAAATTACAAAATTGTTTAGAGACATAACTGTGATGTTTTGCGTGCTGCGATATTATTCGACTGAAGCGCTCGGCGCTTATATAGAAACTCTTCGACGTTAGGAAGCAATCGCAATGTTACGACTTATTAGAGATTTTCAAGCATTTGTACATTCAGAGATTCTCGCGAGACACTTGTTGAATCTGCGGAGAACAGGAGCTGTTTTGCTGGGAAACCAGGAGCAGGCCTGACTCACCCCCCCCCCCCCTCACAGTCCCCCCCCCCCCTCCACGCCGCAGTCCACTACACACGCCACAGACGAGGCTCTCCACGATGGACGACCGGGAGCAGTCTTCTATTATAGGTAAGCTCACGGGGCGAGACATTAGTCACCCGGTGAACGAGAACACTGGTCGCTTTGGAGCCTAACAAGATTCCAAACGACCAAGACCGACGATCAGTGTCGGGACTGTTCACTGCCAACCGATCTCAAGCTCTTTAGAAAATACAGTTGCCACTGAGCGCATGTCCAATTCCACAAATTTATACAACAGCTTCTTGTGTTACAACACGTCAATTCTATGTTAAAACTTGAGATCATTCCAAAAGCAAACTCTTAAATGATTTGCTATTTTACTACTTCCAGTATCTGATATATCGAGCTATAGAGGTTCTTTCAGCATATTGTTATTATGCAAAACGATATATTATATTTGATGATAATCAGCTGCCTATTCTTGAACCACGTGTCGATTCTCTGCAGGTCTGACTGCATTTTGTTACAATTTCCCTATTCCCCTTTCACAACCACTGGCAACAATCGTGTACATTAAATTTCACTGTCTCTTAGTTGGAACAGAAACATTTTTCTCCACTGGAAACCTCATTTGTGCATATTCAACCTGTTCGTCATGTACAAGTGCTCCCAACTGTTCGGCTTCACTACAACATTATCAACAAGTCAATGTAACAGAACGCAGCAGCTTGTGACCTCCGGAGTGTGTGGAAGTAGTTGGTTAGTTATAGCCCACTGTATATATGAATATTATTATTATTGTTATATTACACGTTAATTACTGGATGACCACTTTACTTGTTAAAGATTAGTTAGTTTAGTCCATAAAACACGCCAGATGTGCAAAGTCTATACTGAAAAGGGTACATATTTTTGTATAAATCTTGTACCTATAAATTATCAACAAAATCTAAGAGCATTACAGCATAAAAGAAAAGTTTTACACCTCCAGAAGAAAAAAGCCAGCTATGAAAGGGATGTACGGGGGACTTAAAAACGTGTTATAAATTATTATGGCAGCTCAAGTAACTTTTTTTGACTGCTACACAACACTTAATAGTGACACAGTTACATATACTATTTTTCGGTATCCCTTAAAACATCTGTAAATGACGGTCGGAACGTTCTGCCAGTTGTTCAGTTCCTCGACGATAGAAGTCCGCTTCTTCGTGACGGAGCCATTCCGGAACCGGTGTGTACACGTCCTCGTCATTGGAAAATCTGCGGTTCCGGGGAGTCAGTTCAAATGGTTCAAACGGCTCTGAGCACTATGGGACTTAAACTTCTGGGGTCATCAGTCCCCTAGAACTTAGAACTACTTAAACCTAACTAACCTAAGGACATCACACACATCCATGCCCGAGGCAGGATTCGAACCTGCGACCGTAGGGGTCACGCGGTTCCAGACTGTAGTGCCTAGGACCGCTCGGCCACTGCGGCCGGCGGGGAATCAGTTCCTCGACTACGTGGACACTATCGCCTGTGGCCGCTGCCGATGGCCTTCCTTCTCGATCACCATCATCCACGTCTGTGGTCAAATTGTTGGCAACATTTCCCTACGGCTGGACATGACACTGCATACGACAAGCATTTCACGGTGAATATGTGTCCAATTTAGATGTTTTGCCCACAAGAATCGCACAGCCCCACGTACTTCAACTTTGGAGAAAGTTTCTAGCTGCTGCACCATTTCACTCCCACACTCTATGTACCCTGTTATACGTACCGCAGCAAAACTGTCTGCAGGAAACCCGGAACATGTGCTCTCATCTAACAATTCGCCGTTCTTGATGAGCAATGGTCTTAGCGTGGGGCCGGCCGGTGTGGCCGAGAGGTTCTAGGCGCTACAGCCTGGAACCGCGTGACCGCTACGATCGCAGGTTCGAATCCTGCCTCGGGCATCGATGTGTATGATGTCCTTAGGTTAGTTAGGTTTAAGTAGTTCTAAGTTCTAGGGGACTGATGACCTCAGATGTTAAGTCCCATAGTGCTCAGAGCCTTTTGCACCATTTTTACATAAACAAAAAGTTACCATGTTTGCTGCTGTCAAATAAAACTGCCTGTTAGTTCATGTACTAAATACTGTTCATCTTAACATTCATTTTAAATGTTAAGTAGCCTAGTTATATTTACGGCTACTAGATGGCACTCTTGGTGTAGTGTTCACCTGCTCGCAGTTCCTAACGTGGGCGCCTCAGTCTGTTGCTACCTGTGGCTTTATGTGTATGAGCAGCCCATAGTGGCTCGCCTTCCATGAGTTCTTTTTTAAATAATTTTTGTGATTAAAGCCTTATCGGTTGATATTTATCTTATACGTGACATGTAAACAATGTTTCTTTCTTATACTGCTAGTCAGTACTTACACTTTTATGTAAAAATTTTCCCATAATTTTGTACTTATGTTCTAGGCCAATTTCAATATTTAATTTCTGATGAAGGCACTCACAGAAGTGTCGAAACCTGATCAAAAGACTTAAATTTTGTGACTGAGGGCTGTAATTGCTTTAACTTTAAAAGAAATCCCTACTGAACAACTATGCTATTGATGACAAGAAACAGTATATAAAAATATAGGAGTAGCTATCCAGAACGACCTTAAGTGGAACGACCACATAAAACAGATATTAGGAAAAGCAAACGCCCGATTGATATTAATAGGAGGAATTATAAGAAAATGTAACAGTTCCAAAAAGGAAGCGGCTTACAAGGCACTTGTTCGACCGATTGGTGAGTATTGTTCATCAATCTGGAACCCTTACCAGGTAGGACGGATAGAACAGATAGAGAAGATAGAAACGAAGGGCGGCGTGTTTCGTCACGGGATCATTTAGTCGGCGCGAGAGCATTAAAGAGGTGCTCGACAAACTATAGTGGTAGACGCTACAAGAGAGGCGTTGTACATCATGGAGAGATTCACTATTGAAACTGCGAGGGATTACTTGCCGGGAAGAACCGCATAGCATATTGCTTCCTCCAATATGCACCTCACGAAATGACGACATCGAAAAAATTCGAGAAATTAGAGCAAGTACAGACATTTACCGACAATCATTCTTCCTACGCGCTATTAGCGAGCGGAACAAGGATGGGGGATCAGTTAGTTGTACCAGAAGTACCCTCTGCCACACACCATCAAACCGTGAATCACATCATTCTGGATGCTGTTGTCGACTACCCTGCGAAACCCATGAGCGAAAGAGCAGATTGAGTTTCGTAAGATCGTTGTTTCTGGAATCCAGAATATCGTAATACGCAAGGCAAAAACAATTTGCACTTTTATTCATGTTGCCAAGGTTGTTTCGACTAAGCTGCAAAGCTGCAAAGCTGGGCAGCCCTTATACATCCCCCATTCAGCCCTGAACTCTACCCACTCGATTTCCGTATTTTTGGTGCCCTGAAGAGAGACAATCGAGGCCGTCGATTTGCTTCGTACGAAGAGGTACACGACTGGGTACACACGTGGTTCAGCGACAACCGCTGAGATTTTTCCATGAAGGCAATGACCATCTTGTCTCACTGTGGGATAAATATACCAGGTGGTTATAGCTAAACTGCATTTACTCTCAGAGGTCCAATGTGGACTGTAATTATTGTGTGGCAGCTAACTTGTCAGTGTGCTAATGAGTTAGTTCGGGACCGATTTGCCTTGAAAAAACTACTTCAAATTTCGGCCAACAGGTGCAAATCTGGTACAGCATCTCGTCGACGTCTCCGGTGCTCATATTGAACTATCTGTGTAAGTGGCCGTTAATAATAAAATCAACATTATGCCTTTATCATTTGTTTCACCTTTTCTGCCCGCGTCCCATTCCTAATCCATCACATACGGAAACATTTCTATACGTCTTTCTCCATTCACACTGCCAGACTTGCACCTGGTGCCCAAAATTGGAACTAATTTTTCCAGTGTAAGTGATCTGCATTAAGGCATTAGATTATCTGCCATCTTTCGCTGCCATATCTTAATTATAGCCTACACTGGACTCTCTGAGCAGCTGCACTTTAATTATAATCACCCAGTATCAACAGCTACGGCGTTTGACGTGATACACAGTTTCCTTACTTTTTTTCCACCCGTCTCGTTTTCATCTGACTGTCCGTAATACGTCAGGGTCACAACAGCCCTCAAAGCGTCATGTATGAGATCAATCTTCTCAGCCTACATTCTTAAATGAACGGTAAGATAATAAGATGCAGTAATACACATTGTATTTCGACATCGGCTTACAAACTTTGCAAACGGTGTAAGTAGCCTGTATGTATGTTGGCAGCGCTATAGACTGTTAATATCGCTGACAGCGCTCTGCGCCCTCGGCAAGAGATTCTGTGGTTGGTCGGACTAGCTGTTAGGGAATGGTTCGGGAGGCGCATGGACATGATGTTCCTAGTGGAGACTCTGTGTTGATAGGATATGCATTGTAAAATGAGATGAAATGATGTGTTTATAAGAAAATATGCATGTATGATGATAGATGTTTAGTTGATAATGTTTGGGCAATGGAATTATTGACAACTATATAATTTTTGAAACTGGATGTCACAAGAGTAAGGTAAAATTTTTTAAATACATTGTTAGCTCTTCAACAAAACCGGATGATTCAGCTGTTGAGAATTTTTCCGGGTTGTATGACCGTGGTCCATGGAACTCTTCAATCCCTGAGGTTTCGTCCAACGCTACGTTGGACATCTTGTCACAGATAACATTTTTTTAACTATCGATTATAGTACGTCAAATATAAAAACTTCTCATCGATTCTGTAGCGCCACAGTCCATATATCACTGAGTTTCATCTACATCTACATACATACTCCGCAATCCACTATACGGTGCGTGGCAGAGGGTACCTCGTACCATAACTAGCATCTTCTCTCCCTGTTCCACTCCCAAACAGAACGAGGGAAAAATGACTGCCTATATGCCTCTGTACGAGCCCTAATCTCTCTTATCTTATCTTTGCGGCCGGCCGTGGTGGCCAAGCGGTTAAAGGCGCTACAGTCTGGAACCGCGCGACCGCTACGGTCGCAGGTTCGAATCCTGCCTCGGGCATGGATGTGTGTGATGTCCTTAGGTTAGTTAGGTTTAAGTAGTTCTAAGTTCTAGGGGACTGATGACCTTAGAAGTTAAGTCCCATAGTGCTCAGAGCCATTTGAACCATTTTTTATCTTTGCGGTCTTTCCGCGAAATATAAGTTGGCGGCAGTAAAATTGTACTGCAGTCAGCCTCAAATGCTGATTCTCTAAATTTCCTCAGTAGCGATTTACGAAAAGAACGCCTCCTTTCCTCCAGAGACTCCCACCCGAGTTCCTGGAGCATTTCCGTAACACTCGCGTGATGAACAAACCTACCAGTAACAAATCTATTTATTTATTTATTTAACCTGGCAAGATTAGGGCCATCAGGCCCTCTCTTACATCTAACCAGGCATTCTACTTATTTTACATTCATATGCTTTAGTAGGCATGTTAAACTACATCTAGTACAAAAATTGAAATAAACAATTACAAAGCACATCTGGAAAAATACATACATATAGAGTTTATATTCGTAGATCATAAGTACTGTTATAATTAGACATTACTGAAGAGACAGATTTTAGATAGGAGTGCTAGCAGCAGGGAGTATGAGGGAGACTGATGGTGAAAGGAGGAGAAGAACAGAGACATGATGAAACATAATTACGGAAATATAAAGGAAAAGAAAATTACGTGGCTAATAGAGATAGATGAAGAGGAAGGCATCTCAGGAGCAAGATAGGAGACGCTAGCTTTACGATTTGACAGATGAGAGGATTGGCCTGGTACATTAATTTTGTGGAGAACTTCATGAGGATGATAGTAGGAAATGCTTCAACTTCTTCTTAAAAGCAGCAGGGGATTGAATTTTGCGCAAGGTAAGGGGCATTTTGTTCCAGAGGGGGACAGTGGCAACTCAGAAGGAGTTTGCTAAAGTTTTTGTTCTGTGAGTGGGCACAGTTATGATGGCATGACAGGTGTTTAATCTATGAAGCAAGGTACTGGGGTGCTTGCGCGACGAGGAGTCGGTGAAGTAGACATAGAGTGTTGTAGTCACGCAATTTGTCCGGCCGCAGCCCCCCTAGCTGGGAATATGAAGCACTAACATGATCATATCGGCGAATGTTGCAGGTGTAACGCACACAGGCATTCATGGCTAGTTCTAGCCGTCTTTTGTTTTCACTACTCATGCCTTGTTGAATTACATCGCAATAGTGGA
Source organism: Schistocerca nitens (assembly GCF_023898315.1). Taxonomy (NCBI): domain Eukaryota; kingdom Metazoa; phylum Arthropoda; class Insecta; order Orthoptera; family Acrididae; genus Schistocerca; species Schistocerca nitens. The sequence continues at coordinate 512,242,994 of NC_064615.1, forward strand.
GGTTCCGTAGAACGAGTGCTTGCACGAGCTGGCGTTTCAAGTCCTATGGAAATATGTTCCGAAACTTTTTGAGAGCATAGAGACAAGCGGACGTTTTCCGGCACACTGCGACTGTATTCTCCGCCCAGTTGAGATGCTCATCCAAAGTTACACCCAAGTTCTTAACTGTTTTCTGATATGGTATTGGAGTACCGTCGAGCAGAATAGGAGGCAGCCGTTCGCGGAAATCTGAACTTATTTATTTCGGATGGGCTATTAAGATTACTTGCGTCTTTTTTGCATTTAGTTTAAGCCCCAGGTTTTTCGCCCGTGTCACTACTGAAGACAGATCATCATTCATCTGAGCGATTGCAGTGTTTATATCTTCAGATCTGACGCTTAGGTAGAGCTGGAGGTCGTCGGCATAGAAATGATATTTACAGTAGGACAGAACCGACGAAATATCGTTGACATATAAAGAAAACAAAAGAGGTCCTAAGACTGATCCTTGTGGCACTCCCGAGGAAACATGTTTCCAGGAAGATTTTCCATTTACGCAGACAACACACTGCTGTCTGTCTTTTAAGTAGCTTTCAAACCATCTCATTGCACTATCTGAAAAATAAAACTGTTGCATTTTTCTGAGCAATGTGTCAAAGTTTACAGTGTCAAAAGCTTTGCTGAAGTCCAGTAGCGTCAATATTGTTACCTTTCGGTTGTCGATGGCATATTTCAGATCATCAGTTACTTTAATTAGAGCAGTGTTTGTGCTGTAATGTTTACGGAAAACGGATTGAAATTTGTCATATAGGCTGAATTCATGCAGGTGTTCAGTGATTTGATCATGAACAATATATTCAAGTGCTTTGGAAACAGCAGGCAGTATGCTAATTGGTCGGTAATCACTAGGCAGTTGCGGGTTTTCGATCTTAGGGATGGGTCGAATTATGCTTCTTTTCCATGCAGTGGGGTATATTCCGTTCACGAGGGAAAAGTTAAAATATGTCAGTTAAGACAGGTACTAAGATATCGGCAACATTCTTAATCATGGTTGTACTGATACTGTCATTGCCTATTGCATCAGAAGAAATTCTCATTATTGTTTTCTTGCCGTATTTATTGTTACATGTTTTAGATAGAAGGTATCGTTCTTAGTTATCCTGTTTGGGGATTCTTGTGGACGGTAATTATCAGCCGTGTGGGTATTCAGAGGTGCAGAGAAGAATTCATTTAATTCGTTAGCTGACACATGAAAAGTAATTTCCGATTTTGCCTTTCCGACCCCCAAGCTACGGAGATTCTTCCGTAGAGTCGTGGGCGTCAGATCGCTGCATACAAGGGAGCGAGCGTGCCTGATTTTAGCATTGCGAATGCATTGTTTCACACTGTTCCGTAGCTTTCTATATTCTTCGAAACGCTCGGGTTTCGGATCTGCCCTGAAACGCCTGTGGGCAGCATCCTTATTATTCATCATTTGACGTAATTCAGCTGTCAGCCATGGAGCAGGAGTTTTTCTTATACGGATTGTGCGTACAGGTGCATGTTTGTCATAGAGGGCAGTGAGTTAATCACCAAGTTCATTAATTTTGCCGTCGATTGTTATGATTGTGAAGTTATGTAACGCGATTTGATCTTTGGGGGCTGCACAGAGTAGGCCAGGAATATTACATCATGTGTTGAGAGGCCAGGGGCCGATGTTTGACCAACATCTCTTACTTTGTCAGTCTGTTTCATTGCGATTACGTCTATAAGAGTATGACTGTGCGCCGTGTGGTGTATAGGTTGTAATGGAAGAATGTTCATGCTATTGCAACTAAACAATCTTCTTAGGTTTATTGCGGAGGGAGTGTCTCTCAGGAGGTCTATGTTCAAGTCACCCATTATGATGACATGTTCGTATTGACACTGAAGTGCATGTAATTCCGACTGAAAGGAGCTCATTGAACTTATTTTTGGCGGCTTGTACACGACGCCAGTCAAGAACTTCCGACTTTGTATATTTATTTCAATGAACATGAATTCAGCCTCTTTTTCTTCAGAAGGGTTTGACGTACATAAGACTTTCGCTTTGAGATCTGTTCGTATATACGCGCCGACCCCGCCACCTCGCTTTTTGATCTGTCTGCTCTAAGAAATGTGTACCCTGGGAGATGAATAGATGCAGAGGATATGTGTGGTTTTAGCCACGTTTCGAATAAGAGGATTACGTGGTAGTTTAGGTGGTTGAAGAGAAGGCTAAGTTCTTCGTAATGTGCAGGCAAAGACTGGATGTTGCAGTGAGCTGCTAAAAGCTCTGACGCGTTCCGCCGGGCAGCCTGGAGTAGGGTGGCAGACTGGTTTGTCTCTTTGTTAGGCACTACCTGCCGCGAGGGGCACTGGCCGGTGCTTCCGCCAAGTGACATAACACAGGGGTGTCCGAGATTTTGCGCGCCCTGTTTGTGACTCCGCGAGTGCCGAAAGAAAGGCGACTGCAAGAGATTTCCTGAGGTTGCAGGAGTATAGAAAATGGATTAGTGGTATTCGGTGCAAGGAGAATATGACCAAAATAGTGACGGCTGTGTGTCACTGTGTATCCTCTGTCGTAAGAGGAGAAATGTAATTAGCGTATTTGAAACAGCTTAGGGTGGAAAGAAGGAAAAGTGGAGTGATTTAAGAGGCCGATGCTGTCAGCAGAGAGAAGTAAGCTTAATAACTAATAGCTTATCGTAGGAAGCTAGAATTAAATTGGAATTTACTAAAGTGATACTGGTAGTGATTATCGTAGGAAGTTACACTTAGATTGAAATTTGCTTAAGTGAGACTGATAGTGATTTTTGTTATGAACAATCTAAACCGAAGAGATGGGTGATTAATGAACTAAAGGAGAGAATAATAATTGCAATGGTACTATTACAGAATGGAAGAGAATAAACTGAGAAAGTGAAAAAATTATTAGCAGTAACTAAAATTAAGTAAAAGTTAGAGCTACAGGTACAAAAAATAGTAAAAAGTTAATACAGTTACAAAAACAATTAGTTGAAGGTGCAAAATATGGGTATAATTAAAAAGTTAATACAATTACAAGACAGTATATCTGAGTATAGGGCTGTTACAATTTGCAAATGGTGTTAAGTTTGCACTTTTGGCTCGAGTAGCTTCACTAAATACTATTCAGTTCTGTCATGTTTGTGACTGTCTTCTTTCCAGCTGCTGTCGTAATGATTACTCTGCCATCCTGAGTCCACACATTCTGAAGACCGAAATGGGACATGGCACTGTTTAAAATCTTTAGCCGTTCGTGTGTCAGATCTTCCCTTATTGCAAGCCCTGTCCTTGCTAACCTCTTATTCTGGGTAAAGATCTCTGCCCTTTTTCGGTATGAGACAAATTTAATTATTATTGGACGAGGTTTGGTAGCACCTGGTAGTTTTCGTCCCACACGATGGCTCCTGTCGTTGTCTGCCTTAGTCACTTCAACGCCTAATTTTTCACGCGCAACCTGTATAAGCAGGTTGTCTATGTCTTCTTCCTTGTTTTCTGCCACTCCCAACAGTCGTAGACTATTTCGCCTTTGGTACTGTTCTAGCTCGTCTGTTGCGGCAGATAGTTTTACTTCCAACTCTCGTGCCTTTTTCTCGTATTCAGACACAGACTTTTTTAGTGCTGTAATTTCGGCAGTATTGGCCTCAACAGTTTCACACATTTTGGCCAATACTGCTGCCGTTACTGTATCTGATATAGTGCCTGCTATCAGATCGAGATTGTCTTTATCGCGAGGCGCAGCTTTTACCTCAGAGCGGTCCAGCTCCGTTATACCAGGAGCCGCCTCTGAATTCAAAAATGGTTCAAATGGCTCTGAGCACTATGGGACTCAACTGCTGAGGTCATTAGTCCCCTAGAACTTAGAACTAGTTAAACCTAACTAACCTAAGGACATCACAAACATCCATGCCCGAGGCAGGATTCGAACCTGCGACCGTAGCGGTCTTGCGGTTCCAGACTGCAGCGCCTTTAACCGCACGGCCACTTCGGCCGGCCGCCTCTGAATTGCTTCTATGTCCTCCCTCAATCCGACCTGATAGGGATCCAAAACGCTCGAGCAGTACTCAAGACTTGACTGGTGGTGGTGGTTAGTGTTTAACGTCCCGTCGACAACGAGGTCATTAGAGACGGAGCGCAAGCTCGGGTTAGGGAAGGATTGGAAAGGAAATCGGCCGTGCCCTTTCAAAGGAACCATCCCGGCATTTGCCTGAAACGATTTAGGGAAATCACGGAAAACCTAAATCAGGATGGCCGGAGACGGGATTGAACCGTCGTCCTCCCGAATGCGAGTCCAGTGTGCTAACCACTGCGCCACCTCGCTCGGTAGTACTCAAGAATAGGTCGTATTAGTGTTTTATAAGCGGTCTCCTTTACAGAAGAACCATATCTTCCCAAAATTCTACCAATGAACCGAAGACGACTATCCGCCTTCCCCACATTGCCATTACATGCTTGTCCCACTCCATATCGCTCTGCAATGTTATGCCCAAATATTTAATCGACGTGACTGTGTCAAGCGCTAAACTACTAATGGAGTATTCAAACATTACGGGATTCTTATTCCTATTCATCTGCATTAATTTACATTTATCTATATTTAGAGTTAGCTGTCATTCTTTACACCAATCACAAATCCTGTCCAAGTCATCTTGTATCCTCCTACAGTCACTCAACGACGACACCTTCCCGCACACCACAGCATCATCAGCAAACAGCCGCACATTGCTATCCACCCTATCCAAAAGATCATTTATGCAGATATAAAACAACAGCGGACCTACCACACTTCCCTGGGGCACTCCAGATGATGACCTCACCTCCGATGAACACTCACCATCGAGGACAACGTACTGGGTTCTATTACTTAATAAGTCTTCGAGCCACTCACATACTTGGGAACCAATCCCATATGCTCGTACTTTAGTTAGGAGTCTGCAGTGGGGCACCGAGTCAAACGCTTTCCGGAAATCAAGGAATATGGCATCCGTCTGATACCCTTCAGCCATGGTTTCGCAAGATATCATGTGAAAAAAGGGCGAGTGGCGTTTCGCAGGAGCGATGCTTTCTAAAGCCGTGCTGATGCATGGACAGCAACTTCTCTGTATCAAGGAAATTCATTATATTCGAACTGAGAATATGTTCGAGAATCCTGCAACAAACCGATGTTAAGGATATTGGTCTGTAATTTTGAGGATCCGTCCTTCTACCCTTCTTATATACAGGCGTCACCTGCGCTTTTTTCCAGTCGCTCGGGACTTTACGTTGGGCGAGAGATTCGCGATAAATGCAAGCTAAGTAAGAAGCCAATGTAGCAGAGCACTCTCTGTAAAACCGAACTGGAATCCCATCAGGACCTGGCGATTTATTTATTTTCAACCCATTCAGCTGCTTCACAACCCCAGGGATGTCTATCACTATGACCTCCATACGGGAATCTGTACGAGACTCAAACGGCGGTATGTTTGTACGATCCTCCTGCGTTAAAGATTTCTCAAATGCTAAATTTAAAATTTCAGCTTTCGTTTTGCTGTCTTCCGTTGCCAGGCCAGACTGATCAGTGAGCGACTGGATGGAAGCCTTCGACCCGGTTACCGATTTGACGTAAGATCAGAATTTCCTTGGGTTTTCCGCAAGATCTTTTGCTAAGGTATGACGGTGGTAGTGGTTGAATGCTTCGCGCATCGCTCTTTTTACAGCAACACGAATCTCTACTAACTTTTGCCTGTCCTCATTCTCCCGATCTTTCTTGTACCACGAGTGCAACTGTCTTTGCTTCCTGAGCATTCTGCGAATTGCGCTGTTAAACCACGGTGGGTCTTATTCGTCCATAACCCACTTTTTCGGCACATACTTCTCCAATGCGTGATTTACAGTGTGTTTAAAATTTGCCCATAATTCTTCCACGTCCATCGTACCGGAAGTAAATGAAGTCGATTCATTTACTAAGTGGGATGCTAACACTACTTATCTGCTCTTTCTAGTAAGAATACTCTCCTAGCCTTCTTGACCAACTACAGTACGTCTAATATAAAAGCTTCTCATCGATTCTGTAGCGCCACAGTCCATATATCACTGAGTTTCATGGCTTCTTCTTTTCTGTTAAAATTATCCCCATGTTTATATATTTCGATGGCTTCTCTATATAGCCGTGGATAACAGTTCGTCATAGTACATAAAACTTCAGTTTTCGAAAATTTCACTACGTGGTGGGCAAAGACTAGGACACAGCGATGGAAGAACACGGTTTCTCTACACTTCATCAAAAAAGTAACGGATCAGATCGGCAAGATTCTAAGGAAACATGACGTTCGACCGATTTTCAGACCAGCTAAAAAAATAGGCTAAGCACTTCGTTTCGTTAAGGATAAACGTCCCCCTCTGTCTGCAAGTCGTGTATATAAGATGTAAGACGTGTGGCAAGGTCTACATTGGAACTACAAAGAGAAGTGTGAATACACGGTTGAAGGAACATAAAAGTCTTCCCCGACTGGGGAAAACAGATAGATCAGCCGTGGCGGAACATGCTCTTCAATCAGGTGATCACGTAGCGAAATTTTCGGAAACTGAAGTTTTATGTACTATGACAAACTATTATCCACGGCTATATAGAGAAGCCATCGAAATATATAAACATGGGGATAATGTTAATAGAAAAGAAGAAGCCATGAAACTCAGTGAAATATGGACTGTGGTGCTACAGAATTAATGAGAAGTTTTTATATTTGGCGTACTATGATCGATAGTTAAAAATTTTTTTTATCTTTGACAAGGTTTATTTCTGCTATCACGTGAAATCCAGACCACGCCCACTTTCCACAGTATTTAGTCCTCTCTTCGACATCCGACTCGTCAGTCGGCAAGAGTGAGCACAACCAGGAGCACTTCCGAAGATGTCCAACGTAGCCTTGGACGAAACGTCAGGAATTGAAGAGTTCCATGGATCACGGCCATACGACCCGGAAAAATTCTCAGCAGGGTGAGAGTGCGTGTCATTGTGACCTCCAATGTTAGGCGGGTGATGGAACCCCTTACGGAAATGGCAGCTAAGGACGGGAAGAAAGCCAATGTGCGCTCCGTGTGCATACCGGGGGGAGTCATCCAAGATGATTCTATGAAGGGTATAGGGTGCAGCCTACTGCAGTTGGTGGCTCATGTCGGCACTAAAAACGTGTGCCGCTATGGATCGGAAGAGATTCTCTGGTTTCCGGCTGCTATCTGAGTTGGTGAAGACTGCCTGTCTTGCTAGTGAGGTGAAAGCAGAGCTCACCATTTGCAGCATCGTCGACAGGACCGATTGCGGACCTTTGGTACAGAGCCGAGTGGAGGGTCTGAACCAGAGCCTCAGACGGTTCTGCAGCCGTGTAGGCTGCAGATTCCTCGACTTTGTAGGGTTTCGGGTTCCGCTAAATAGATCAGGTGTCCACTACACACAGGAGGCAGCGACATGCGTAGCAGGAGCTGTGTGGCGTGGACTGGGCGGTTTTTTAGGTGAGACAGTCTCGGGAAAGATAGAAAAGGGCTCCAGTCTCAAAGCGTACAGGGCAAAGAAACGACGAGAATCGACCAAGCAACAGTCGGTATTGTAGTCGTAAATTGTCGTAGCTGTGTTGAAAAAGTACCAGAGCTTCAAGCGCTGATAGAAAGCACTGAAGCTGAAATCGTTATAGGAACAGAAAGCTGGCTAAAGCCGGAGATAAATTCTGCCGAAATTTCTACAGAGGCGCAAACCGTGTTCAGAAAGGACAGATTAAATAAAGTAGGTGGTGGTATGTTTGTGTCTGTTGGTAGTAGTTTATCTTGTAGGGAAGTTGAAATAGATAGTTCCTGGGAATTACTATGGGTAGAGGTTATACTCAACAACAGTATCAAAATAATAATTGGCTCCTTCTACCGGCCGGCCGTTGTGGCCGAGCGGTTCTAGGCGTTCAGTCCGGAACCGCGCTGCTGCTACGGTCACATGCTCGAATCCTGCCTCGGGCATGCATGTGTGTGATGTCCTTAGGTTAGTTAGGTTTTAAGTAGTTCTAAGTCTAGGGGACTGATGACACCAGATGTTTAGTCTCATAGTGCTCAGAGCCATTTGAACCATTTTTCCTTCTACCGACCCCCCGACTCAGATGATATAATAGCCCGACTGTTCAAAGAAAACTTGAATCACATTACAAATAAGTACTCCACTCATAGAGTTACAATTGGTGGACCCTCAATCTACCCTCGATCTGTTGGCGAAAACACATGTTCAAAGCCGGTTGCAGACAGAAAACATCTTCCGAAATTGTACTAAATGCTTTCTCTGAGAATTACTTTGAACAATTAGTTCATGAGCCGACACGAATTGTAAATGGTTACGAAAACACACTTGAACTCTTAGCCACTAATAATTCTGATCTAATAGAGAGCGTCATGACCGATACAGGAATTTAGTGAACACAAGCTCATTGTAGCGAGGCTCAAAACCATATCAACCAAAACCACTAAAAATAAACGCAAAATATATCTATTTAAAACAGCAGGCAAAAATTCGCTTGGTGCCTTCCTAAGAGAGAGTCTCCACTCCTTCCAAGCTAATTATGTAAGTGTAGACCATATATGGCTTAAATTCAAAGATACAGTATCGACAGCAATAGACAGATTCATATCGCATAAGTTAATAAGAGACGGGACTGATCCACCATGGTACACAAAACATGTCAGAACACTGTTGCAAAAGCAACGAAAAAAGCATACCAAATTCAGTAGAACACAATATCCCTAAGACTGGATAAGTTTCACGGAAGCTCGAAATTTAGTGCGGACGTCAAATGCGAGATGTTTTTAATAGTTTCCACAATTAAACATTCTCTCAAAATACGGTAGAAAACCCAAAATAGATTCTGGTCATATGTAAATTACACCAGTGGCAAAAAACAGGCAATACCGTCACTGCGCGATAGCGATGGAAATGTTACCAATGGTGGTGCCACTAAAGCGGAGTTACTAAATACAGTTTTCCGTAATTCCTTCACGAAAGAAGACGAAGTAAATATTCCAGAATTCGAAACCAGAACAGCTGTTGGCATGAGTGACATAAAAGTAGATATCTTAGATGTTGCGAAACAACTCAAATCACTTAAGAAAGGCAAGTCTTCCTTTCCAGGTGGTATACCAATCAGGTTCCTTTCAGAGTATGCAGACACAATAGCGCCTTTCTTAGAAACCATGTACAATCACTCACTTGACGAAAGGTCTGTTCCTAAAGACTGGAAAGTAGCACAGGTCACACCAATATTCAAGAAAAGAAATAGGAGTAACCCATTGAGTTACAGACCCGTATCACTGACCTCAATGCGTAGGAGGGTTTTGGAGCATATTCTGTTCAAATGGTTCAAATGGTTCAAATGGCTCTGAGCACTATGGGAAAGGTCTGTTCCTAAAGACTGAAAGTAGCACAGGTCACACCAATATTCAAGAAAAGAAATAGGAGTAACCCATTGAGTTACAGACCCGTATCACTGACCTCAATGCGTAGGAGGGTTTTGGAGCATATTCTGTTGTTCAAATGGCTCTGAGCACTATGGGACTCAACTGCTGAGGTCATTAGTCCCCTAGAACTTAGAACTAGTTAAACCTAACTAACCTAAGGACATCACAAACATCCATGCCCGAGGCAGGATTCGAACCTGCGACCGTAGCGGTCTTGCGGTTCCAGACTGCAGCGCCTTTAACCGCACGGCCACTTCGGCCGGCCGCATATTCTGTACTCGAACATTATGCATCACCTTGAAGAAAATGACTTATTAATACACAACCAACACGGATTCAGCAAATATCGTTCTTGTGCAACACAGCTAGCTGAGTACTGTCGACAAGGGATCTCATATCGATTCCATATTCCTAGATTTCCAGAAGGCTTTGTGACGCTAAGTCACATAAATGGACATTTGGAGAAAGGGAAAAGAAGTTTTTGTTATGAGATGTGTGAATCATAAATTATTTAAAGACTAAGTACGTCTGCGCGGTGTATAACTAATAGTAAAGAATGTAAATTATTATTATCAAAACACAAATATCGATGTAATTAACAAAGAACAGTTTTTTGTATAATCTCTGTGTAACATAGGCCATGAAGATCAGACACAATGCTTTGATTGAACTCTCCTGTTTTTGTTTCGTCTAGCAGTAGACCGCCATTGTAGCGCTGGATGATAATTAACGTAACTTTTTTCTGAATTTTTGCAAAATATAATAGAAATTGTTATTAGAAAGTGTGTATTATTGACTCAGTTGTCACCTCTCATGGTCGCAACCATTAATTCTCATTAGCCAAGTTTTTTTAGAAGTTCGAGTTGCAGGGAGCTCTTCTTCCCGAGCAGCATTTGGTCGGCCATTACGCTATCGTTTATAATTAATAATTTATGTTATAATATTAAATGTAAATGCGAGAGACTTCTCAGTTTTGATCTTTCATTAATTTCAAAGTTAAAAAGAGTAGTGACAGATTTCATTTACTAAATGCACAGCACTGAATGATTTCAGTAAGATCTATTTTGGCCGCTTAACGGCAGATGAGATTCTCTCCAGTTTTGCCTTGCAAATAATGACCAAGAAATATTGAAAATCATTCCATTTAATAAGCTCCACAATATCTCAGTTAATCTTTGTGAAATTTGGTACATAAATAATCAGTAGCCCCCGAGACCCATATTAATAATTACAGTTTGCGAAAGAATACGTATATTTTCTTTTCTAAATAACAGCGCTCATGCAAACTATCTATTAGAAGGCGGTGAGTCATGGGCGTACCCAGCGAGGGGCTGGGGGGGGGGGTGGCAGCTGCCCCCCCCCCCTTAGAAGATATTGGCAGTTTTTCACTAGTTAACTGTTTTATTTAATAAGAAATGCTGCATGTTTTCTCGGATTGTATAAGTGCATTCTTGTATTTAAAGTGTTTATTAAAAGCAGTTTTTCACTGGTTTACTGTTTTACTTAATAAGAAGTGCTGTATGTTGTCTCGAGTCCTTGTATCCTGAGACTAGTATGACCTTGCCCCCCCCCCCCCCCCCCCAGTTCAGATCCTGGGTACGCCCTTGCAGCGAGTCGCGCGCTTTGTTTAAAAATATTAAACTCTACGTACTTCGGGGCAGCCGACGTCCGTACGAGTGTTATCGCGGTATAAGTTAATTAAAAGTCTCGTTATAGCCCACAATATTTAAAGACATCCCAACGAAAATCTTAAAATATAATTATAAAAATAAAAATACATAGTTATACCGTGGTAAGTGGCGCTTAAGAACGCGGGGCTCGAATTTTTATGTACCAACATTATCTACAGAAATACTGAGTATATATAATTAACAGAGGTATAATCGTATTTATTAGAAAATTTTACAAAAGTGTTCGTAAATATTTATATGTATGTAATGATGTGTATGATGCAAGAAGTAATACCATATATGTAACAATGTTCCATGTGCCCAATATAAAAACTTTCACTTGTACGAGACTGAGGCAGTGAAGATTTATGGACCTGAAGCTGAATCAGTACATACAATTGTCTCAACTGAGATATACTCAGCAGCAAGCAATACTAATTACTAAAAGTAAGGGTGTAAGTGCATGTGTGGCTGGAACCGAGAAGAGGATGGAACCTGGGGGCCATGCACTGTGGTGACTTTCTGGGCACGAATTTGTCATAATTGGGTAGATAAAGTGAATCACAGTGAAAACTGGTCAGATTCATTTACTATAACTCGATACTAGAGAGTGAATCAGTGCTAGAATTTTCTAGACAGCGAATAGTATTTGAAATAGGGGTCACACAATCAGCTGTGTGGATTTCAGATAAAATGAAGTACAAGTAACGATAGGTTAACTTGTGTGTGTATTGACACCAAAACTATATTTCAGTAGAGATAGATTTTTTTGCAGTACACAAGAAGTATTGTAAAGGATTACATCATAAAGTGAGTGTAAAAAGATAGGTAATAGCTTCATTTGTAGTAATTAGTAAGATTTCATTAGATTATTTCAGTATTTTTTGTGTGTTTTGTATATTTTGTGTATTTCTCGTGTGTGTCACATTTTGGAGGAAATAGATTTCTGTGTACATTTGTATCCAGTTAGTGAGTGTAAATTTATGCAAACATGGTTAAGACACGGAAGGAAAAACTAGGAGAGAGCGAGAATATGTCTGGGTATGATACAGATGATAATGTACAGGAATTTTCAGTAAAGAATCCACTCGAAATGTCAGGCTCTCAAATCCCTAGACAGGTAGGTGAGCAGCCTGTGACAGATAACGTATCAGGCAATGCTGAGGATCTGGCTCAGACGAGCGGAGAGGTCACTCAGCTGCAGGGACAGGGAAAGATGATGCTACTCCATTAACAGCTAATGTTGTGCAAGTACCTGCACCAACAGCTGATTTCTTGACTGTACTTACAAGGGAACCTCCACATCGCACCCCCTCAGATTTAGTTATAAGTTGGCACAGTGGATAGGCCTTGAAAAACTGAACACAGATCATTCGAGAAAACAGGAAGAAGTTGTGTGAAACTGAAAAAAATAAGCAAAATATACAAACTGAGTAGTCCATGCGCAAAATAGGCAACATCAAGGATAGCGTGAGCACAGGAGCACCGTGGTCCCGTGGTAGCGTGAGCAACTGCGGACCGAGAGGTCCTTGGTTCAGGTCTTCCCTCGAGTGAAAAATTTTCTTCCTTTATTTTCGCAAAGTTATGATCTGTCCGTTCGTTCATTGACGTCTCTGTTCAAGGATAGCGTGAGCACAGGAGCACCGTGGTCCCGTGGTTAGCGTGAGCAACTGCGGACCGAGAGGTCCTTGGCTCAGGTCTTCCCTCGAGTGAAAAATTTTCTTCCTTTATTTTCGCAAAGTTATGATCTGTCCGTTCGTTCATTGACGTCTCTGTTCACTGTAATAAGTTTAGTGTCTATGTTTTGCGACCGCACCGCAAACTTACAGTTCGGAAAATATTCATTGACCTTGTTATTGAAGTCACGAGCTATATTTGCTGGATTCATATTGCCCACGGAATACATCTCACGTATTTAATGCACTCCCGTCCAAAGTAGCGAACAGTCAACCGCCAGCCAGGGAGCCTCGTTAGCAGGAATACTCTCTCTTCCGTGCGCTGTTGTCGACTGACGTCGTGTGTTTCGATGTTTGTTTAGGTGTAGCATCCTCATGCTAAGGCGCAGTTACCTCGCATCGGACGGACGGACGGACAGATAATAATTATCTGAAAATTAAAAAAAAATAAACTCTTCACTCGAGGGAAGACTTGAACCAAGGACATCGCGTTCCGCAGCTGCTCACGCTAACCACGGGACCACGGCGCTCCTGAGCTCACGTTCTCCTTGATGTTGCATATCTTGCACATGGGCAACTCAGTTTGTATATTTTGCTTATTTTTTTCATAGTTCCACACAACTTCTTCCTGTTTTCTCGATTGATCTGTGTTCAGTTTTTCAAGGCCTATCCACTGTGCCAATTTGTAACTAAATCTGTGGGGGGTGCGATGGGGAGGTTCCCTTGTTAGATCTAAGAGAGAAGCAACGCGAAGAGAAAGAAAGGCAAGAACGCCTTGAACGTGAGGAAAAGGAAAGACAGGAAAGCCTTAAACCCGAAAGCAGGGAACAGGAGCGTGACGCTCAGTTCCTGACAAAAATGAATGAGATGTTTGAACAACGTGACAGGGTGCTAGTGTCATATTTGTCACAGAAGACCGATGTGGTGAAACAAGTCGCAGAATTGGTTGAACAACATAAAGACATTCCGCAAAAGGTAACGCAGTAACACGAACGCGTAGATCAATTAACACAAGGCGCATAGTGACTTATAGACTTGGCCACTGTTTCTGTGTTTCGATACAGTGTATCAATACGTGGAACTGTTTCAGTGTTTCGGAACGGCTGTGGTTCACTGTTTCGAAACAGTGGTGTTTCAATCCGCCCCTGTCTCGGATAACCGGACCAGATTCGATCTCGAGCCAGACACAGAAACTGTATCGTTGTTTCAAAATAAGGCTGTTTCAGTCCACCTGTGCTTGGAACGGACTAATTGTATCAAAACAGTGATGTTTCATCCCGCTCTGTTTCGTAAGAGATTCAGGCTCGGTACAGGTACTGAAACACAACATACCACTCCACGAAACATTTTCAAGAGTGTAGAAATCTTTTTGACAAGCAATAGCATGAAGATTAAGATATCCGAAAACAAAGCTTCGTTTCTAGCTGACTGTCCTATTCCGAAATGTTGTAACACCTGCTTTATAAACACTAGCCAGACAATAAAACAACACATACTATTCACATTCAAAGTAATAAATATGTGAAAATCATTTAGTTAAATTACACTTTTTTTATAACATACGCTTCTCTGTTCATGTACAGTAATCATACTAAGAAACGCAAGTAAGCCTACAACATTTTGAATAAAAAAAGCGTAGAGTGACAATTAGACATATATACAAATTTGATGTAGGTATAATTGCAAGCAATCTGTTTGACATATCACTGATAGTGTAATGGTGAACGGGAAGGCTGGGAAGCATGGTGAATTTATAGTAACGATTCGAAACACCTTGAAAGACAAAATTTTTTTCTGTTATATTTATTCGAATTATTTGCGAGTCTATAGTCACTGTGCCTATTATCCACAATGATTCCCTTTGTGTGCATGCAAATTAGCAGGATGGGTATATTACCCATACTAACGGAATGTGGGAATCCCAGTAGCATATCCGTTGTTTCCGCAGTTTGCTCCCATCTCCAGTTCCGTACGTGGTGGTTCTTCTGTCTTCAGCTATGGCTGTCCCCAGCCAATTGAAAAGTATGAAAGTCACATGACACGAAAGCAGCGCATTTGCTGCAGGAAATACGAAACTGCCAAGACGCCTAAGTGATAGTTTCATACTGTCTGCGATATGATTAGCGCTCTCGCACCTCATTTCTGTTTTTGTGGACATACTTATACAGTAGACATTCAAGATGATAAAATGTGTAGGTTTATTAGATTACAAAACACAAACTGTTTCACTGTTTCGAAACAGCGTATCGAAACATTACATTGTACTGTTTCATTTGTTTCGAAACAGTTACGTGTTTCAGTTTGCCCATCTCCAGCGTCTTAGAACATCAACTGAAACATATTGTTAAAAATGTACATAAAATTTCAACCAATTTAGTTCAAAAGACTCATGACTGTGTCACGCACGCTGTGGCTCGATTGGAGCTCGACGCGCAGTCATCCACGCATGCGATGCAAATGTACCACTTAATATATGCGGGTTACAAAAATCAGACTGCGAGAGAATGCAACAGCTCTCGCCGATGAATTATACAGGTACATCGCTGCACACGAGACCGGAATGCTACCAACCGTAGCACAAATAAAACATGAAATATCGTTAATCAAACACCGGCAATTTCAAGCATTTAACGATGAAAAGAAAAGCGTGCATCCTGATTTTCGTAAAAAGTTTTCGAAATGTGTTACCTGCGCCGTGGACTGAACACCAAAAAAATTCAGTTCGTGATTTCATTCATTATTACGGGAGACGCGGCACTGCGGGCGATGGAGATCGGGGAACAGTGTCCGACGTTCTCGGACCTTGAAAGCAAATTCCTAGCCAGGTACTGTTCTAGATTTGTATAGGAGAGGCTACGTAAACAGGTGTACAACCCTGAACCCTTTAACCCTCATTGTGGTAATCTAAGGAAATACTTTGAATGATACTTGTACGAGACGAGGTATTGGGATGAACCCACGCCCACGAAAGATGCTTTACGAATACTAAAAGTTAAATTACCAATAGCAATTAGGGAAAAATTAGTGCACGTACCTGATACCGACCTGGAACTGTTCATGGCAACAATAGATCCTTTGGACTTAATGCATGAGGATGCCCGGCAGAATGAGCAAGGGAACTCAAATAACGGTCGAAGTGGTAATAAAGCAAGAAATCAGGGTAATTATAGCCCCCGTAAAAATGGTTACGGCAAAAATAACGAATATTCGCATGGAGAGAACCTCCGTAAGAAGGCGAACTCAATGAATAATGGGCCACCTGCGAATAACAACTGGAGTAGCAATGCGAACCACTATGCCAGCATGAACCAGTGTCCACAAAAAAAAGGGGGGGGGGAGACAATTATAACCGAAAGAGACGGAGCGAAGAGAGAGGAAACTCCAATTTCGTAAACAAAAACATGAGAACAAACAATGAGCAGTGGCAACGGACAGGGGCAGCGAATTGGCAGGCACAATAAGCCATGTCAACAGGTCATGTCCCTGTCAATCATATTAACGTTATTCCGATGCCACCGCCCCCACCTCAGCCACCGAATAGTCAGCCACATGTGTATGTCGCGCATGGTACATATCAAACTGTGACAGACGGGATGAGAATCATAGACGTGACGGACCAAATATCGGCAGGGTGCGACGGATGGCCGACCTATGTAAGCCCTTCCCAGACGCTCCGCAAAGTTAAAGAGGGGGGCAGGCAGAAAGTGGGTGTGCATTTACTCCGTTATAATGACGGAAGCGATACGAAAGAAGAATTAACAGTTGATCCGCGATCGGCGGAACAGCAGGAGGTAGAACATGTACAGGCTGCATTCAGAGCAAAAATAAATGGCATAGAAGTGATAGTAATACTTGATACAGGGGTGAATGCCTCATGCACAGATGAGCAGTTATACAAATGTATAGATCGTGTAAAGAAATTACACAGTTTGCCAGTGGAAAATTGTAAGGTTGTAGGTGCTCTACGGGGCAGAGTGCAAGTGATAAGTAATCAGGTGCAGGCTGAGATTGCCACGGAAAAAGAAGCCATATTATACTCATTCCTTGTGGTTAAATATCTTACAGTGCCTTACATACTGGGACTTGATGCGCTGCGGGAAATGAAGGCTAGAATTGATCTCTCCCGGGCCAACTGCACTTTATCCTATGGCAACCGGCAAATTGACCTGGCACTGATAAGGACTCCGGACGCGTATATAAATTACTGCCGGAATGTCCGAGTAACTGTAAATGATCCAGATACATTGCATATCAATGACTGCATAATCCATCAAAGCAGTAACGAACAGGAACCCGATTGGGAGTGGGAAGCTGTCACTATCAACCCTGAAAAAAAAAAAAAAAACTAGCCGAATCATCTTGCTTCAGCCTGTCACAACAAGCTGACTTATGCCATGTATTAAACCAATTTGTAAAAGTGTTCTCAGAGAAACCAGGAATCATTAAGGGATATGAATTTGATATGCAGGTTAAGTCCCATCAAACATTCTGCCGTGCTACCTACTCTATACCGTGGTCGAAAAGACCAACCGTGGGAAAAGAGATCCAAAGGATGCTGCGTTGGCAGATAATCGAACCTTCGATGTCACTGTATAGACTCCGCTGTTAGTAATCATGAAAACAGAGTGCAGCGTTCGATTAGTATTGGCCGGCTGCTGTATCAGCGGTTCGAGGCGCTTCAGTCTGGAACCGCGCGACCGCTGCAGTTCGAATCCTCCCTCGGGCATGGATGTGTGTGATGTCCTCAGGTTAGTTAGGTTTAAGTAGTTGCAAGTTCTAGGGGACTGATGAGCTCAGATGTTATGTCCCATAGCGCTCAGAGCAATTTGAACCATTTTCGATTAGTATTGGACGCACGGGACATTAACAACGTAATAATACCCGTTCGGACCAGACCTGAAAATATAGAGGAAAAAATACAGAAATTCCAAGGTGTCAAGTATTTGACAAGCCTTGATTTAAAAGGTTCGTACTAGCAGGTGCCCCTGACGCAAGCTTCGAGGAAATATACCACGTTTATATTCGCCGGTTTCCAGTTCGAGTTCTACCGTTCGGGCTGAATGTAAGTGCGGACGTGTCCATTGTGGCACTGGATACAGTATTACGGCCCGATCTTTTAGAAAAGATAACGGTGCGTGTGGATGATGTCCTCACAGCAACGGAAACCTGGTCTGAACGTGTGGAAATTTTTTACTGTGTGTTAACAAGATTTGCAGCAATAGGAGTTACGGCCACCCTGGCAAAATCTAAGTTTGGTCGTGAGGAAATAAAATTTCTAGGACACATCATTTCTCCAGCGAGAATTTTACCTTATCCCAAGAAATTAAAGGCAATAGAGGAGATGCCATACCCTAAGACCAAAAGCAACTGAAGGCATTTCTAGGAATAGCTCCTTTTTAGACGATTTTTACCAGTACAGTTGTTAAATCGACCTTGGATTTTTACTGAGGAATGCAAGAGGGCATATGATAAAATTAAAGAAGCACTAGAAAAGGCGAAGATATTGCATCATCCCGACATGTCGCAAGATTTTTACCTTGCGACTTACGCAACCTTTTGTGGGTTGAGATGTTGTCTGCTTCAAGTCGACAACAAAAGGCAACAAACTGAAATTAAAATTATAGGATTTGCAAGTCGTGTGCTAAATTCCTGTGAGCGGTCCTACTCCGCACCAGAACTTGAGGCACTCTCAGTGATCTGGGCACTAAAGAAATTTCATCATTGCGTATATCGAAAAAAGGGTAATAATATTTTGCGACCACCAGGCGCACAGCTATGTGCTGACGTGCCGTTTACTGCACAAGCGTCTCACAAGGTGGATTTTGGCTTTGCAGGATTACGACTTCCAAATCAGACACGTAAAGGGAACGGGCAATGTGGCTGCAGACGCATTGTCAAGATTGCCTAGAAGATTACCCGAGTTTGCGGGCTCAGTAGAACAGTTTACGGAATTTAAAATATTGTTACTTAAATATCCCACCAGACGGAACAAATATTTACGTATGTGCCGGGAGATCGTACACATGCAGCGTGACGATCCGTTATGATGCGGGATAATTGATTCACTAAGCACCAATCCAAATGGAGAATTCTGGAAGTTATATAAGATAAAAAATGACATTTTGTATCACAGAATGACAGAAACTTCGGATAATTGGTGTGTCTGTATACCGACACAGTTAATTAACAATCTGATATGGTACACTCAAGATTGTTGGGGACATTTCGGTGGCAAGAAATGCGCCGATCTGTTGATTAGGTACTGTTATTTTCCAAACTTGCACCGTAAGGTCAAGTAAACACTGGTGAAATCTTGCCTCATTTGTCAAAAAACAAAACCATGTACTTGCAGTTCTAAGAATGAACTACACCCCATAGTTCCGACAACTCCGTCACTGATCGTTGCTGTTGATGTTACCGGACCCTTGTCCACAGCAAAAGGCGGGGTAAAGTATGTGGTAGCTGTGTCTGATATTTTCTCGGAACATCTGAAATCGTTCCCCACAAGAACTTCCACTACAAAAGCAATTGTCCGAAAAATTGTGTCAGACTATATACCAAGCGTCGGGAAGCCGATGACCTTGCTAACAGACAATGCCAGCTATTTCAAAAGTCAGGACTGGAAAATATTTATACGGGAACATGACATTAAACATATTTTAGTATCATTTTAACCCAATCTCGAACCCCGTGGAACGCTGTTCTCGCGTTTTAATCGATTTGTCCGGACATATGCGGCAAATCAACAAACTAAATGGCTTGAGTTGGTCCAACAATTTGAGAAATTCGTAACAATATGCATCATGAATCTACTGGGTGCACGCCCTGTGAAATCATGATGCTAAATGTACCTGAAGACGAGTGGCTAAAGCCTTTGCCACTTATTCCAAGAGTCATAAATAGAGAGCAGAAGTTACAACAAGCTCTACTCGCTATGCAACGTAATGCAACAATCAGAAAGGAAAAATATGATAGGACGTTAAATAGACTCTACAGTTACAACAGAGGAGACTTGGTGATGTTAAAGAACCATCCCTAGTCTTCGAGTATTAAAAACGTCAACAAAAAGTGGCACACAGAATCTTGGAGATACCTCATGACGGGTGTTACCTTCTGGCACAGCCCGAGACAGGAAAAATAAGGGGATTATACCCTCACAAGGATCTAAAGCCATTCATAACCATGGATGCACAAGTAGATTATTGAATGAACAGAGGATTTATATGGGTAGTGCGTAAAGATTAGGTACAAGTTGTAAATATATGGCTAGTGAAGATTTATTTCATTTATGTTTAATTTTGTGTGTATGCTTATTATATATGTGGTAGTTTTCAAGTATGTGTATGAGTGAGTTGCTTGTGAATGAAGGTCAAGCATTTAAATGTGTGCAATCAAACAAAATATAATAAATAAATCCGCGTAATGGCACTTTGCACAAAAGTGGAAATGAGAGAGAGGCATTGTGAATGGTTGTCGGAAACGCACACTAGCAGCGGATCATTGACCGAATGCGAGAAATAGGATGATTTATACTCTAAACATTATAATACCTGAAGGTATGACAGATAATTAACATCTGCACAGATTCCAGCTTGGAAGCGCTTGCAGTTGCACCCGCACAAGCAAGGTCACTGTAAACGCAGCAACAATAAAAGCAATGAATCAGTGTTGAATGAATATAAAGAACATGTAAAAAAAAACCTACTGAACTCGCTAGTCCAGAAAGACCACTTGGTTGACACTTTAAATAAGATGTACCAACTAGATCAGTCACTTAGTACAGAGTGATAAGACGCATCTAGAAGGAACTCTGATATGTGCAATGTGTGAAATACGATTATGTAAAGTAAGAGCCATATTTCTAATGTAGCTCAAATAATAGGTGCTTAGTGCAATAGTTTTTTCTCAAATTAGTGGTATTATTGCTGCAGTACTGTGAAACGCAATGCCGAAACGTGCCTGCAAGTTCGGTGACTGTTATTCCAAGGAATGGAATTTCATTAAGAAAGGTCGTTTTGATTACGAAGCAGAGTGTTCCGTTGTTGTTGTTGTTGTTGTTGTGGTCTTCAGTCCTGAGACTGGTTTGATGCAGCTTTCCATGCTACTCTATCCTGTGCAAGCTTCTTCATCTCCCAGTACCTACTGCAACCTACATCCTTCTGTATCTGTTTAGTGTATTCATCTCTTGGTCTCCCTCTACGATTTTTACCCTCCACGCTGCCTCCCAATACTAAATTGGTGATCCCTCGATGCCTCAGAACATGTCCCACCACCCGATCCCTTCTTCTAGTCAAGTTGTGCCACAAACTTCACTTCTCCCCAAATCCCACTCAGTACCTCCTCATTAGTTGCATGATCTAACCATCTAATCTTCAGCATTCTTCTGTGGCACCACATTTCGAAAGCTTCTATTCTCTTCTTGTCCAAACTAGTTATCGTCCATGTTACACTTCCATACATGGTACACTCCATACAAATACTTTCAGAAATGACTTCCTGACACTTAAATCTATACTCGATGTTAACAAATTTCTCTTCTTCGTAAACGTTTTCCTTGCCATTGCCAGTCTACATTTTACATCCTCTCTACTTCGACCATCATCAGTTATTTTGCTCCCCAAATAGCAAAACTCCTTTACTACTTTAAGTGTCTCATTTCCTAACTTAATTCCCTGAGCATCACCCGACTTAATTCGACTACATTCCATTATCCTCGTTTTGCTTTTGTTGACGTCCATATTATATCCTCCTTTCAAGACACTGTCCATTCCATTCAACTGCTCTTCCAAGTCCTTTGCTGTCTCTGACAGAATTACAATGTCATCGGCGAACCTCAAAGTTTTTATTTCTTCTCCATGGATTTTAATACCTACTCCGAATTTTTCTTTTGTTTCCTTCACTGCTTGCTCAATATACAGATTGAATAACATCGGGGAGAGGCTACAACCGTGTCTCACTCCCTTCCCAACCACTGCTTCCCTTTCATGCCCCTCGACTCTTATAACTGCCATCTGATTTCTGTACAAATTGTAAATAGCCTTTCGCTCCCTGTATTTTACCCCTGCCACCTTCAGAATTTCAAAGAGTGTATTCCAGTCAACATTGTCAAACGCTTTCTCTAAGTCTACAAATGCTAGAAACGTAGGTTTGCCTTTCCTTAATCTAGCTTCTAAGATAAGTCGTAGGGTCAGTATTGCCTCACGTGTTCCCACATTTCTACGGAATCCAAACTGATCTTCCCCGAGGTCGGCTTCTACCAGTTTTTCCATTCACCTGTAAAGAATTCGCGTTAGTATTTTGCATCCGTGACTTAATAAACTGATAGTTCGGTAATTTTCACATCTGTCAGCACCTGCTTTCTTTGGGATTGGAATTATTATATTCTTCTTGAAGTTCCGTATTTAACTGTTTTATTAGTACAAGTCATAGTTGACCTTCCGACATAGTTGATCACATCAGGTCGAAGAAACACATTAACAGATGCAGTGCACCGAGCTGCAGTAAAACTCTACAAAATTACTTTGTGAAACATCAGTCAAGTGAAGAGACGAAAGTTCGAGCAGCCGAGCTTACACTAGCCTACCACACGGTAAAACATCACAAAAATTATAGATCTAGTGATTGTACTAATAAGATTAACAGCATTATGTTCGATGATTCTTCCATTGCAAAAAAGTTTAGTTCAGCAAGAACTAAAGTGTCAGCCTTAGTGAAAGGAGTTATTGCTCCCCAGAGTGTAAAGGAAAGCCTCCAATACATAAAAAAGTCTTCTTTCTGCGGGATATCCACTGATGCCAGCAATCATAAGGCCACTAAAATATTTCCATTTGTTGTTCAGTTTTTCGATATTAATCAGGGAATTCAGACCTAACTTTTGAAGGTTAGTTCCCTACCTAATGAAACATCTGACGAAATTTCAAGATTTTGTATGAATACTATCGAAATGTTTGATCTTGAGAAAAATAAATGTGTGGCATTTTGTGGAGACAACACCAACACAAACTTTGGTGGTTTAAAAAGGCAAATGCAACGTATTTACCAAATTAAAGGCAACATTGCATGAAAACATTGAAGGCATAGGGTGCCCTGCACGTTTTACACAACAGCGTGCAGACATCTGCTGACAGTTTAAGCTGAGATGTTGAAACTATCGTCATGAAGGTATACTCACACTTTTACATATGTACTGTTAGAACAGAGATGCTTAAGGAGTTCTGTGATTATGTGGGAACTGAATATAAGAATGTAATGTGTCACTCGAAAACTCGCTAGTTATCACTGTTTCCAGCAGTTGAAAGAGTAATCCACCTGTTTGAACAGTTAAAAGATTTTTTCCTAAATGAAGACAAAGCCCCCAAAATATTGGTTCAGTTTTTCAGTAACCCTTTAAGTGAAGCCTCCTTACGGTTCATTCACAGTCAGCTTAGCACTTTGCAGCATAGGATAAAGGAAATTGAGGGAAGCACGAAAAGTGTAATAGAGGTAAATGATGTTTTGAAAAATACTCTGGAAACTGTTACTACTGTTACTACGAGGAGAGAACAGCAGTTCATTTCTTTTAGTGTTAAATCTGTCCTTAAAAGAGCAGAAGTATCAGAAGCAGCGGAAAGGAGTTTTAGAGAAGAAGTTAACAAGTTTTATAACACTTGTGTAGAATATCTCAGCAAGTGGAGCGCCTCATATTTACCCTCATCGCCGGTGTTTGATTGGATGTTACTGAAGAGAGTGCCAAAATGGGAAAGAGTTGAAGAGACAGTTTCTTATTTGAAGAGTAAAGAGATTGAAATCGATGATTCCATTCTCTTTGATCAGTTCGGCATCCTGACACTTTTGTTGAAGAAAGTCTTCACAAGTGGAATGATGAAAAAAAACACCATTGGAATGTCATGAGAAGTGGGTGAGTTTTTTTAAAAGCTGTGACTGTCTTCAGCATTACTCTGAGTTGGTAATAATTGCAAGGCATTTATTTGCAATCCCAGCCCATAATGCCAATGTGGAAAGAATATTTTCGTTCATGAATATCCAGTGGACCGATGAAAGAAACAGAATGGAGGTGGACTCTTGAAGCAATCCTGCAGATCCTGTACAACTACAAAATGGATTGTGCCGAGTTTTATCACTGTGTCTCAAACAACAAAGACATCATCAAGAAAGCTGAAGGCAGTGAAAAATACCCTTTTCTCCAAGAACACTCAATTCCATCTACAAGTGCTCAGTAATATTAAAGCTCATGTTAATATTAATTGATTAAAAGTTGCATGGCTGTAAAATTTTGTAAAATCGTAATACATTTCATTATTACTGTATACGTTTATTAAATGTCATTAATTATACAGATAATCTAGATTATATCAATCTTTTGTATCCTCTCATTGGTTATAATAATCGGGTTAACAAAATGTATCAACAAAACATTAATATTTAAAATTAAGAAACCTGGGTACATGTGGAACGAGGTGTCCATTGGCACCCGGGTGAATGTGTCTCGGTTTTCACCGAAAATAATTTGGTCACCCTGCTGTAGTTGCACCCTCACAAGGAAGGCAACTGCAAACGCAGCAACAATAAAAGCAATGAATCAGTGTTGAATGACTATAAAAAACATGTGTTAAAAGACCTACTGAACTCGCTAGTCCAGAAAGACCACTTGGTCGACACTTTAAAGAGGTGCCAACTAGATCAGTCACTTAGTACAGAGTGATAAGACGTATCTAGAAGGAACTCTGATATGTGCATTGTGTAAAATACGATTATGTAAAGTGAGAGCCATATTTCTTGTTGTTGTTGTTGTTGTTGTGGTCTTCAGTCCTGAGACTGGTTTGATGCAGCTCTCCATGCTACTCTATCCTGTGCAAGCTTCTTCATCTCCCAGTACCTACTGCAACCTACATCCTTCTGTATCTGTTTAGTGTATTCATCTCTTGGTCTCCCTCTACGATTTTTACCCTCCACGCTACCCTCCAATGCTAAATTTGTGATCCCTTGATGCCTCAAAACATGTCCTACCAACCGATCCCTTCTTCTAGTCAAGTTGTGCCACAAACTTTTCTCCCCAATCCTATTCAATACCTCCTCATTAGTTACGTGATCTACCCACCTTATCTTCAGCATTCTTCTGTAGCACCACATTTCAAAAGCTTCCATTCTCTTCTTGTCCATACTAGTTATCGTCCATGTTTCACTTCCATACATGGCTACACTCCATACAAATACTTTCAGAAACGACTTCCTGACACTTAAATCTATACTCGATGTTAGCAAATTTTTCTTCTTCAGAAACGATTTCCTTGCCATTGCCAGTCTACATTTAATATCCTCTCTACTTCTACCATCATCAGTTATTTTACTCCCTAAATAGCAAAACTGCTTTACTACTTTAAGTGTCTCATTTCCTAATCTAATTCCCTCAGCATCACCCGATTTAATTTGACTACATTCCATTATCCTCGTTTTGCTTTTGTTGATGTTCATTTTATATCCTCCTTTCAAGACACTGTCCATTCCGTTCAACTGCTCTTCCAAGTCCTTTGCTGTCTCTGACAGAATTACAATGTCATCGGCGAACCTCAGTTTTTACTTCTTCTCCATGAATTTTAATACCTACTCCAAATTTTTCTTTTGTTTCCTTTACTGCTTGCTCACTATACAGATTGAATAACATCGGGGAGAGGCTACAACCCTGTCTCACTCCTTTCCCAACCACTGCTTCCCTTTCATGCCCCTCGACTCTTATAACTGCCATCTGGTTTCTGTACAAATTGTAAATAGCCTTTCGCTCCCTGTATTTTACCCCTGCCACCTTTAGAATGTGAAAGAGAGTATTCCAGTCAACACTGTCAAAAGCTTTCTCTAAGTCTACAAATGCTAGAAACGTAGGTTTGTCTTTTCTTAATCTTTCTTCTAAGATAAGTCGTAAGGTTAGTATTGCCTCACGTGTTCCAACTTTTCTACGGAATCCAAACTGATCTTCTCCGAGGTCCGCTTCTACCAGTTTTTCCATTCGTCTGTAAAGAATTCGCGTTAGCATTTTGCAGCTGTGTCTTATTAAACTGATAGTTCGGTAATTTTCACATCTGTCAACACCTGCTTTCTTTGGGATTGGAATTATTATATTCTTCTTGAAGTCTGAGGGTATTTCACCTGTCTCATACATCTTGCTCACCAGATGGTAGAGTTTTGTCATGACTGGCTCTCCCGAGGCCATCAGTAGTTCTAATGGAATGTTGTCTACTCCCGGGGCCTTGTTTCGACTCAGGTCTTTCAGTGCTCTGTCAAACTCTTCACGCAGTATCTTATCTCCCATTTCGTCTTCATCTACATCCTCTTCCATTTCCATAATATTGTCCTCAAGTACATCGCCCTTGTATAAACCCTCTATATACTCCTTCCACCTTTCTGCCTTCCCTTCTTTGCTTAGAACTGGGTTGCCATCTGAGCTCTTGATATTCATACAAGTGGTTCTCTTCTCTCCAAAGGTCTCTTTAATTTTCCTGTAGGCAGTATCTATCTTACCCCTAGTGAGACAAGCCTCTACATCCTTACATTTGTCCTCTAGCCATGCCTGCTTAGCCATTTTGCACTTCCTGTCGATCTCATTTTTGAGACGTTTGTATTCCTTTTTGCCTGCTTCATTTACTGCATTTTTATATTTTCTCCTTTCATCAATTCAATATTTCTTCTGTTACCCAAGGATTTCTATTAGCCCTCGTCTTTTTACCTACTTGATCGTCTGCTGCTTTCACTACTTCATCCCTCAGAGCTACCCATTCTTCTTCTACTGTATTTCTTTCCCTCATTCCTGTCAATTGTTCCCTTATGCTCTCCCTGAAACTCTCTACAACCTCTCGTTCTTTCAGTTTATCCAGGTCCCATCCCCTTAAATTCCCACCTTTTTGCAGTTTCTTCAGTTTCAATCTGCAGTTCATAACCAAGAGATTGTGGTCAGAATCCATATCTGTCCCTGGAAATGTCTTACAATTTAAAACCTGGTTCCTAAATCTCTGTCTTACCATTATATAATCTATCTGATACCTTTTAGTATCTCCAGGATTCTTCCAGGTATACAACCTTAATTTATGATTCTTGAACCAAGTGTTAGCTATGATTAAGTTATGCTCTGTGCAAAATTCTACAAGGCGACTTCCTCTTTCATTTCTTCCCCCCAATCCATATTCACCTACTATGTTTCCTTCTCTCCCATTTCCTACTGACGAATTCCAGTCACCCATGACTATTAAATTTTCGTCTCCCTTCACTACCTGAATAATTTCTTTTATCTCGTCATACATTTCATCAATTTCTTCCTACTGTAGTAGGCATGGGCTTGTGTCTATCTTGGCCACAATAATGCGTTCACTATGCTGTTTGTAGTAGCTAACCCGCACTCCTATTTTTTTATTCATTATTAAACCTACTCCTGCATTACCTCTATTTATTTTGTATTTATAACCCTGTAATCTCCTGACCAAAAGTCTTGTTCCTCCTGCCACCGAACTTTTCTTATGTAGCTCAAATAATAGGTGCTTAGTGCAATACGGATAAACTGAATCACTAATTGGAATGTGATGGAAAAAGTGAACAATAAACTGTGTGGTAACACACCGAGTGTTGACTGTATTTAGCAGTAAAAACTGTTGTTTAAGAACAGTGAACTACGATAAATAAAATTAACAGCATGCATGTGGGTGCCTTCCGCAAGAAACAATTTAATATGCGAAATAATACTGATATTCGTACTGTGAAAAAATGTTTCTATGGACAAGAGAAACTTCCTATGAACGGAATATTCCCAGTGGACTGTGAATGGACGCTACGAGGAGGGCACAGCGAACTGCGGATTCCGGGGCCGACAAACGCATGCTAGAAGCGACGCAGGCCGAATATAGTGATGTGGAAAGTGTCACAGCAAGGTACTCGCATGAACACTCACCACAGTGACAGTGTGTAGTGCTGAGTAGTGATCACTTAGCAGAAAACAATGATTAAATCCGAGTAGTGAAATGTGTGAGTTCGAGCCAGAAACTTATTTAAAGAACTGGACCTCGTACGTTCCTACATTATATCAGCGCATACAAAAACAATAAACACAAATGACTGTGGAGTGCTTGAAAACTGGTAACATTTCTTTCAGCATTTGCAATATGTGTATTTGTCTTGTTTTGCTGATGAACTGATACGCGGTCGAATATTTGCATGTTACGCCAGGCCAGCGGCCGGCAGATGTTCCTGACTGCACAGCTGATGCACCGCGCCTGTCGGCTGATCGTCAGCTGTCTGCGCGGACGTCACAGCGCAGGTCAACGAACTTTCGCTGTGGTAGGCTGCCGCACACGATTCTGTCGTCGCCAACAACGATTCGCCGACAGTTCAACAATACACCAGCGTCGACGACTCTTATCGAAATGTATTTATGGTTGACGACGAATTAATAAAAACCGCTTACAATGGAAACTTGTAACAAACCTAATATGCAAAGGA
The DNA here is from genome assembly GCF_023898315.1 of Schistocerca nitens. NCBI lineage: Eukaryota > Metazoa > Arthropoda > Insecta > Orthoptera > Acrididae > Schistocerca > Schistocerca nitens. The sequence continues at coordinate 512,271,279 of NC_064615.1, forward strand.
CAGAGAAAGTGAAAAACTGATTGCATATGTCAAGTTAAACGTACTGTATATGTAATAACAGTGGCTATATATTTCTTAATGTGATGCAAATAATGCAGGCACAGACGAATATTATTCACCAAGATGAACTTTAATACTATATGAGAAACGTACTGTGTACGTAATTTCTTGTTGTAACACATATATATCCTTATTGATTAATTCAATGAAAAGAGATTGAATGTCAACAATCCGAAGACTCCAGGCGTGGTTTTTTGACCCGCTTTTCCTTACGCCTGTAACCCAGATGGGGGAGTGTAAGCAAATTCGTACCGGGTCTGTAGGATTCCGGATTGTTCACATTACTGGTACAAAATATGGTTGCAACAAATAAATGTACAAATCTGTAAGAATTAGATCGAAACATATCTGAAACACACGAACGATATAGTACGAATATGACCATACATGTAACTGTGACTTGAACACAAAAGTACCTTTCTTAATCATGTAAACATGAACACTTAAATAATGATGTAAGACGGTAGTGAGTCTGTACATAAAGCAGTAAACCACATTAAGTACACCCTCACTAGGGGGCCCATGTAACGGTATGTCACATAAATGGGCATTTGGAGAAAGGGAAAAGAAGTTTTTGTTATGAGATGTGTGAATCATAAATTATTTAAAGCCTAAGTACGTCTGCGCGATGTATAGCAAATAGTAAAGAATGTAAATTATTATTATCAAAATACAAATATCGGTGTAATTAACAAAGAACAGTTTTTTGTATAACCTCTGTGTAACATAGGCCATGAAGATCAGAGACAATGCTTTGATGAACTCTCTCTCCTGTTTCTGTTTCGTCTAGCAGTAGACCGCCATTGTAGCGCTGGATGATAATTAATGTAAGTTTTTTCTGTATTTTTGCAAAATATAATAGAAATTGTTATTAGAAAATGTGTATTATTTACTTAGTTGTCACCTCTCATGGTCGCAACCATTAATTCTCATTAACCAAGTTTTTTTAGAAGTTCGAGTTGCAGGGAGCTCTTCTTCCCTAGCAGCATTTGGTCGGCCATTACGCTATCGTTTATAATTAATAATTCATATTGTAATAAATAATAATATTAAATGTAAATGCAAGAGAATTCTCAATTTTGATCTTTCATTAATTTCAAAGTTAAAAAGAGCAGAGATAGATTTCATTTACTAAAATTCACGGCACTGAATGATTTCAGTATGTTCTATTTTGGCCGCTTAACTGCAGATGTGATCCTCTCCAGTTTTGCCGTGCAAATAATGCAAAAGAAATATTCAAAATCATTCCATTTAACAAGCTCTGCAATATCTCAGTTAATCTTTGTGAAATTTGGTACATAAATAAGCAGTAGCCCCTGAGACCCATATTAATAATTACAGTTTGCGTAAGAATACACGTATTTTCTTTTCGAAATAGCAGCGCTCACGCAAACTATATATTAGAAGGCGGTGCGTCGCGCGTTGTGTTTAAAAAATATTGTATCGTACGTACTTCGGGGCAGCCGATGTCCGTACGACCGTTACCGCGGTATAAGTTAATTAAAAGTCTCATGCTAGCCCACAATATTTAAAGACACCCCAACCAAAATCTTAAAATATAATTATAAAAATAGAAATATATAGTTATACCGTGATAAGTGGCCCCATATACAGTTATACCGTGATATCTTTTGATACCGCTCCTCACAAGCGACTATTAATCAAATTGTGTGCGAATGGAGTATCGTCTTAGTTGTGTGACTGGATTCGTGATTTCCTCTCAGAGAGGTCACAGTTGGTAGTGATAGACGGTAAATCATCGAGTAGAGCAGAAGTGATATCTGGCGTGCCGCAAGGTAGTGTCAGAGGCCCGGCCCTCTGCTGTTCCTGATTTACATAAATGATCTGGGTGATAATCTGAGCAGCCTCCTTAGATAGTTTGCAGATGACGCTGTAATTACAAAATGATCTAGAGATATTTCTGTATGGTGCGAAAAGTGGCAATCGGCACTAAACAAAGAAAAGCGCGAGATTATCCATATGGGCACTAAGAGAAATCCGATAAATTTTGGGTATACCATAAATTGCACAAATCTAAGGGCTGTCAATTCGACTAAATACCTAGGAACTTCAATTACGTGCAACTTAAATTGGAAAGACCACATAGATAATACTGTGGGGAGGGCGAAACAAAGACTGCGCTTTGTTGGCAGAACTCTTAGAAGATGCGGCAGACCCACTATAGAGACAGCCTACATTACACTTGTCCGTTCTCTGGTGGAATTTTGCTGCCCGGTATGGGGTCCATACCATGTAGGATTGACGGAGGACACCGAAAAAGTGCAAAGAAGGGCAGTTCGTTTCGTGTTATCGCGCAATTGGGGTGTGAGTGTCACTGATATGATACTCGAGTTGGGGTGGCAGTCAATGAAACATAGGCGGTTTTCTTTGCGGCGAGATCTATTTACGAAATTTCAATCGTCAATTTTTTCTTCCGAATGCGAATGTATTTTGTTGACACCCACCTACGTAGGGAGAAACGATCATCATAATAAAATAAGAGAAATCAGAGCTCGAACGGGAAGATTTAGGTGTTCCTTTTTCCCACGCGCCATTAGAGTGGAATGGAAGTAGTATGAAAATGGTCCCATGAACCCTCTGCCAGGCACTTAAGTGTGAATTGCAGAGTAACCATGTAGATGTAGATGTAGGATTTGTTGCAACTTAGAGCCATTCTTTTGTGTTAATTATTGGAAGTCATGTCGTCAGTATATAGCAGTCAGATTGCGGTGGCCTTGTATTTTGTGCGTAATAAATGGATAGGTTTAGTTGTTTTCGTCAGGGAAAATTGTGTAGGTCAGTCTTTGATAAAAATAGTTAAAGAGATAGTTTCAACTGTTAAGAGGTATAGAAGATACTGGGGAGATAATGCTTCTGGTTAATAACTTCTGCCGCAGATAGGCCGGTACCGTAGTACAGAAAGAGACACGTAAAGAATTTTTCCACTCTCCCGCTTCTCTTGGGTTTAGTAGCGGTAGTAAAAAAAGAAGTAAAGTCTTTGGCGCTAGAACCTCTAAAAGGCTTCTGCCCTCACTGCTAGCAGAGTGCGTCCTTTCGTTTTCCGCGGCAGTAAGAGTGAGAGGGTGGCGAGCCTAACGCCCCGGCCGCCTTTTACCACCCGGAGAGATTCCCGGTACTCAGCCTGCCAGCAGGCTCAGTGTGTCTGAAGCCGGCCTGCAGGGACTGGAACGAGGAAAATCCCCGCTCCTATCCGAAACTCAACCAAGGACCTCCAGCATTTACTCTCATTATGGTTGTTACAACGTTTGTAACCAAATAAGCTACGTGGTTATTGGACAGTGAATGACTAAGGCAAACACCTTCATAATAATCATCTGGTGAATGTTGTAGTTCGCAAAACGGCATATGAGCACCCTCTATAATCAATTTATCTCGCTTCATACTCCACCATTCACTGTACCTGGCTATCCATAACTCTCTCTCTCTCTCTGTCTCTCTCTCTCTCTCTCTCTGTCTCAGAGACACACGTGCCCACACACACACACACACACACACACACACACACACATACACACACCAGCTAAACGTCACAAACGTTCAACAGTACTTGAAATCCGAGCGACACATCCCAAAGAAACAAGCCACAGAACAAATGAACACCGTATAGCCATAACAACACGTATTGGCGGCATAAACTCCGGTTCTTGAAGAACAAATCGTAAAAGAAACGTACGTAACGACAATAGCGAAAGAAATAAGCGTGTTTTCACGACACAAACGAAGAAAGAAAACACCACAACATCAAAAATAATAATTGGTACCTTCATAATCCGCTATATAGCTATTTCAGCCGGAAATGCGTAACTAAGAGAAAATAAAAAGAAGTTTTCTGGTTGCGGATAACAAGCTGTAAATTATGTGGTAGATTTACACTGAGGAGACAAAACACATGGGATAGCGAAATGCAGATGTACAGGTAGCATCGCGTTCACAAGACATAAAGGGGCAATGCATTGGCGGAGCTGTAATTTTTACTCACGATTCACGTGAATAGGTTTCCGACGTGATTATGGCCGCTCGACCGAAATTAACAGCCTATGAACGCAGGATGGTAGAGTTAGACACACAAGTTTCGGAAATCGTTAGGGAATTCAGTATTTCGAGATCCAGTGTCAAGAGTATGCTGAGAATACCAAATTTCAGGCGTTATCTCCTACCAGGGAGAACGCTGTGGCTGGGCCACCACTTCGCGACTGAGAGCAGCGGAGTTCGTGTAGAGTTGTCAGTGCAAGCGACATTGCGTGAAATAACTGCAGAAATCAATGTGGGATGTACAAAGAATGTATCCGTCAGGAAACTGAAGCGAAATTTGGCGTTAAGGGGCTATGGCAGCAGACGACCGACGCGTGTGCTTTTGCTAATAGCACATCGCCTGCAACTTCTCTGCTGGGCTCGTGTCCATTTCGGTTGGACCCTAGATGACTGGAAAACGTTGCCAATCAGATGAGACCCATTTCAGTTGAGAAGAGCTGATGGTAGGGCTCGAGTAAGGTGCAGACCCTACTAGGCCACGGATGCAGGTTGTCAACAAGGCACTGAGCACATTGGTGGCGGCTCCATAATGGTGGGGGTTATGATTACATGGATTGGACTGGGTCCTCCGGTCCAACTGAACAAATCTTTGACTGGAAATGGTTATGTTCGGCTACTTGGAGACAATTTCCAGCCATTCTGGACTTCATGTTCTCAAACAACGATGGGATTTTATGGATGAGAATGTGCAATGGCTCCGAGTCATATCTGTTCGCTACTGGTTTGAAGAACGCTCTGGACAATTCGAGCGAATGATTTGGCCACCCATATCGCCTGAGATCAGTCTCATCGAACATTTATGATACATGATGGAGAGGTCAATTAGTGCACCAAATATTGAACCGGCAACACTCTCACAACTATGGACAACTATAGAGCTAGCACTGTTCAATAAGTCTGCAGGGGACTTTCAACGACTTGTTGAGTTAATGCCACGTCTTGCTGCTGCCCTACACCGGGAAAAAGGAGGTCCGACGCGATATTAGGACGTATCTCATGACTTCTGCCAACTCAGTATAAAGCAACCAGCATAAACAAATAGTAGCTTTATGTGAAAATACGCAAATAAATCTATACATCATCTTTTTTTTCTAAATTTACCATAAAAATAGAATTTTGAAACATACCGTAAATATACAGCATAGAATGTCTCAGCGATACATCGCTCAGCTCGGTGCTGTATGCAAACTAATATAAAATATTTGACAATAGTCTTTCCTTTTAAAAATTTAAGTATTTTCTACCAAAAGTTTCTTTAAAACGTTAACATGCAGCAACAATTTTGCGGAAAGAAAATAAACAAATAAACACACCGAAGATAGCACAAGGTGGATAAAACGTGTCTGTGTGGAAAGAAAACTACAAAAACGGTGCCTTAAATAATGCGGATTCCTCTACAATCCTTTATGGTAGTGATATGATATCTGTATCATCAGTGCATGCATAATGTCAGGCTTGATTACGGTACATTAAGATGAACTTTTGTGACATGTCATAACTATCAGACAGGGATTCGAACCCGAAACCCTGCTCTTCTGTACCAGTACGCTGCAGATTACACTATCGGAGAGTGCCTCGTGAATCGTCTCAAAGGTTCAAAATATCAGTTTCTCTCCATACCTTACAAAAACGAAAGAAAAACTTGCGTGACGCACCCTAGAAAGTTACTCAAGTGTATGAGACCGCAGACCATACAGGACTCAAAGAGAACACGGAATATAAAAAGGGTTGAACGAAAGGTTACAGTTTTGTGTGACCTATTGTTTTTTGGATAGCATCACTGAAATGCTGAAAAAGCTAAAATGAAGTTCCAAGAAACAGTGTTAATTAAGAAATGTAGGAATATGCTACAACCCAGCGCATTGCTACATAGGGACTGCGAAGACAGGATAGATTTCTTGATGTGATCCACGCACGAATGAAATTAGATGAAACCTTAATACTTGGTTCAGTGGAAAGTACTCTTTCCATGCAATCCACACTCGTCTGCAGAGTATAGAAGTAGATATAGATTGTTACCGAATCCGCACGATTTTATGTAAATTCATTTTGGCTTTTAAGTGACAAGAAACTGCGTACAATCGCTTCAAGTTTCTTATTTGAGTTATGAAACTCATAGTTGTGTCCAGTTAGCCTTATAACTGTTTGCTGCATATGTTAACATTGTTTAAATGCACGAAGTGTGGCCAAAACTTAATACTGAATTACGAAAGCCACTGTTCCTCGCCATCGGCCACTACACCCGAAATCGGATGCTGTAGCTGCCGTCAGCGTTGCCTTGGCTGTAGGAAAGATCATCATTTTCAGCCTTCGCAGAATATATCAGTGTACACAAAGGATTCGCCCTGTCACTTACTGGATTACTTGCGTAGTGCTAATTCGGGCGAAAAACAATTTTATTGTCACTTTTATGAACTGAACCATATGTGTACTAAATGGATTGTTAGCCCCCCCATGAACCATGGACCTTGCCGTTGGTGGGGAGGCTTGCGTGCCTCAGCGATACAGATGGCCATACCGTAGGTGCAACCACAACGGAGGGGCATCTGTTGAGAGGCCAGACAAACATGTGGTTCCTGAAGAGGGGCAGCAGCCTTTTCAGTAGTTGCAGGGGCAACAGTCTGGATGATTGACTGATCTGGCCTTGTAACATTAACCAAAACGGCCTTGCTGTGCTGGTACTGCGAACGGCTGAAAGCAAGGGGAAACTACAGCCGTAATTTTTCCCGAGGACATGCAGCTCTACTGTATGATTAAATGATGATGGCGTCCTCTTGGGTAAAATATTCCGGAGGTAAAATAGTCCCCCATTCGGATCTCCGGGCGGGGACTACTCAAGAGGACGTCGTTATCAGGAGAAAGAAAACTGGCGTTCTACGGATCGGAGCGTGGAATGTCAGATCACTTAAGGACTTGGAAGAGCAGTTGAACGGAATGGACAGTGTCTTGAAAGGAGGATATAAGATGAACATCAACAAAAGCAAAACGAGGATAATGGAATGTAGTCAAATTAAATCGGGTGATGCTGAGGGAATTAGATTAGGAAATGAGACACTTAAAGTAGTAAAGGAGTTTTGCTATTTAGGGAGTAAAATAACCGATGATGGTCGAAGTAGAGAGGATATAAAATGTAGACTGGCAATGGCAAGGAAATCGTTTCTCAAGAAGAGAAATTTGTTAACATCGAGTATAGATTTAGGTGTCAGGAAGTCGTTTCTGAAAGTATTTGTATGGAGTGTGGCCATGTATGGAAGTGAAACATGGACGATAACCAGTTTGGACAAGAAGAGAATAGAAGCTTTCGAAATGTGGTGCTACAGAAGAATGCTGAAGATAAGGTGGGTAGATCACGTAACTAATTAGGAGGTATTGAATAGGATTGGGGAGAAGAGAAGTTTGTGGCACAACTTGACTAGAAGAAGGGATCGGTTGGTAGGACATGTTTTGAGGCATCAAGGGATCACAAATTTAGCATTGGAGGGCAGCGTGGAGGGTAAAAATCGTAGAGGGAGACCAAGAGATCAATACACTAAGCAGATTCAGAAGGATGTAGGTTGCAGTAGGTACTGGGAGATGATGAAGCTTGCACAGGATAGAGTAGCATGGAGAGCTGCATCAAACCAGTCTCAGGACTGAAGACCACAACAACAACAACAACAGTGAACAGTCAAGACAACTGACTAACAGTTCCGGAGTAACTGATGGCTGCAGGTGCTTGACCTTAAAATTCACCCACTGTTACAAAAACATTGCCTTATTCATAGCACTGCCTACATTCAGTATTGTTTGTGAATGCATCCATCCACTGAACAGAGCAGAAAGGAAGTTTGTTTTGTCTTGACTTTTACGCCCTCTGAAAGAAATGTTAGTCTAGGTTCTCACTGTCGCTAAGGTCTGAAGGAGCTAATTTAAATTTAAGTAATTTTGAAATTTACTGTGAATTTAAGCTGGAAGCCTTACCCTTACCCTAATCCCATGTTCTGGCAGCCATCTTTAAACTGTTTCATGTAATTAATTTTTGAAAATTATAATTGCATTATCAACTATCAACTAACAAAATTTACGCCAGCAAATGGAAAAGTAAAGGCGACCAATGCGCAGAGCTTAAATTTATCAATTTGAAGGATCTGTGTTGTTAGCATTCTATTCTGAAGTACTAAATTCGGAAAATATTACTAGGATTTCAAAAATATTAGTTTTTGTACAAGTTATTATTTGTAATAAATGACAAAGGATTTAGAAGAGAACAGTGACAGACTGATCAAATAAAAATCTGATCATGTACCTAATAAACTGCAATGTTCAAATTAATTGTTATCTCACATTGGCCTGTTGTGACTTATGGTAACCCATTAATAAAATAACTTTACTGCCCAGAGACTTCACGTCTATGATAAATTAATACAAACCAAGCAAAACGATGCTTTCCAGAGACATTATTCCTGTGGCAGCCACAGCCCACAAGTTTTCACCATGTCTTAAGTCCGGAAATTCTTGCATCTGCGACTTGATTATTTCAGAGACGACTTAATAGTGTATATGTGAAAATCCACATCACTTTGATGAAGATTCGAGGCACTTTTCAACGCCATGACAATTTTAAATGCACGGCCACCAACAAACGGTCTACATCGATCAAGGCCCCGCCAGTGCCTATCTTCCCTCTCCTGTTGCGCACGTCACCACGGAGCATGTCAATCCAATCGGTATTACTTTTCCTTTTAACTAACTCATTGTCTAAATCTTTACAATTAAAGAAATAGATACTACTGCATCTTCAAATCATTTTAAATTAATGTATATACAAAAGTAATACATTTTACATGTTTACAAAGTTACGTCTTTTCCCCCCTCCACATATTGTTTCAACAGTAATCGATCAATAACTGTATCCAAAGCAATTTTGAAAAGAAAATATTGTTAATGTGTTTGGATATATATGTTCCATTACAAAATGAAAATGTAGACTTTTCCAACGGTCTATTTCACCGTAACCTCTGATTTCTTTGCTTTTCACCTGTGATCAACATTACGTAGCTAGTTGGTCACAAATATAGGATTACCAGAGTCACAGTTCTTTATGTGGTCTGCTAATCTAAGACATGGAAGAGAGGAATACGCTGCTTTATAAGTTTGGTATTGTCCGAAGAGTGAGGTCCTCTGCCAAAGTTCATATCTCACGACGGAAGTTCAAGCTCAGGACAGTCTCTGCCACAGCCACGAATGAAAGAGTCGACGACGCGCCCACAGGAGGTCCTGTACGCCGCCGCTGCTGGAAGTCTAGTAGCGTCAGAGCGCAGCGCCCTTCGCCTATACCGTGATAGCGCAGTCTGACAGCTACAGCACCGTAGTTCATATCCTGCAGCGAGCTAGTGTAGTTAGTCAGAACTGTGTGTCAAATTTAATTGTTAACTGCACTGGGATATTTGACTGTTGTTTATTACAAGAATGAATACAGTTGCGACAAGATAGTATTGTTCAACTGCGCTGATATTCTATGTAAATAGTAAGGCAGCGCTCATTTCAAGACAGGTATACATCAGGACCAGCGTCACTTCCACTGATATAATAGATATTATAACTCCTTAACTGAAAATCAATAGGTTATCATGGAGAGTTGTGGGCCAAAACCAATATTACGTCAAGATCTCTGGTAAGGACTTCCATTGTCAGGATACACACTTGGGTGATATATTCAGGGTCACCATCGATTCACCTCCCCTGGGAGAACCAATAGCAATTGAAAAAAGGTCATCCAGGTATGACTGTCACACACCTTAGGCGGCTGTGCGATTTATATTCAAGTTGAACGTCATACCAAATTATTATTTACAATAGTTCTGTACAGGCAGGGTTAGGAAAAAATAACAATTATACTGAACAACAAATTAACTAATGCTTTATTAGAAACAATTTGCTGGTTCAAAAAAATGGTTCAAAATGGTTCAAATGGCTCTGAGCACTATGGGACTCAACTGCTGAGGTCATTAGTCCCCTAGAACTTAGAACTAGTTAAACCTAACTAACCTAAGGACATCACAAACATCCATGCCCGAGGCAGGATTCGAACCTGCGACCGTAGCGGTCTTGCGGTTCCAGACTGCAGCGCCTTTAACCGCACGGCCACTTCGGCCGGCTGCTGGTTGTTATATATTGTTTCCAATGATTTGCTATTAATTAACGGTTTATTTTTCTTTGTACAACGCTACTTCTCATACACACAGTGTATTTTTTATTTACGATGATTTGTTGCTTATTAACAACTTTTAATTTACAGACATTTGCTATTTACACCGTCGTTATTTTCCAAAGCTATTTTCTTACATAGAATAATTTTCAATTTTTTGGCAGTGTATTTATACGTATATATATGTAGGGCTTCAGGAAAGAAAGTAGGAATAATCCGCTAAATTACAGGCCCTAATCATTAACTTCAGTATGCAGCAGGATTTTAGAACATGTATTGTTTTCTAATTTTATGAATTACCTTGAAGAGAGCGGTCTATTGACACACAGTAAACACTGATTTAGAACACGAAGTGTTGACTTCTACTGACAAGAGATTTCATATTGATTCCGTATTTCTACATTTCCAGAAGGCTTTTGACACTATTCCATACAAGCGACTTGTAGAGAAATTGCGTGCTTATGGAATATCGTCTTGGTTATGTGACTGGATTTGTGATTTCCAGTCAGAGAAGTGACTGTTGGTAGTAACTGACGGAAAGTCTTCGATTAAAACAAATGATTTCTGGCGTTTCTCAAGGTAGTGTTATAGGACCTCTGCTGTTCCTTATATATATAAACGATTTAGGAGAAAATCTGATTAGCCGTCTTAGATTTTTTGCAGATGATACTGCCGTTTTTTGTCTAGTAAAGTCATCAGAAGATCAAAACAAATTACAAAACAATTTAGAAAAGATACACGTATGGTGGAAAACTTGGCAGTTTACCCTAAATAAAGAAAAGTGTGAGATCATCGACATGAGTGCTAAAAGGAATTCGTTAAACTTCGGCTACACAATAAATCAGTCAATTCTGAAGGCCGTAAATTCAATTAAATACCCAGAAATACCCAAGGAATACTGACATTACGACTTATCTTAGAAGAAAGATTACGGAAAGACAAACCTACGTTTCTAGCATTTGTAGACTTATAGAAAGCTTTCGACAACGTTGATTGGAATACTCTCTTTCAAATTCTGAAGGTGGCAGGGGTAAAATACAGGGAGCGAAAGGCTATTTACAATTTGTACAGAAACCAGATGGCAATTACTAGAGTCTAGGGGTATCAAAGGGAAGCAGTGGTTGGGATGGGAGTGAGACAGGGTTGTATAGCCTATCCCCGATGTTGTTCAATCTGTATATTGAGCAAGCAGTAGGAAACAAAAGAAAAATACGGAGTAGGTATTACAATCCATGGAGAAGAAATAAATACTTTGAGGTTCGCCGATGACATTGTAATTCTGTCAGAAACAGCAAAGGACTTGGAAGAGCAGTTGAACGGAATGGACAGTGTCTTGAAAAGAGGGTATAAGATGAAAATCAACAAAAGCAAAACGAGGATAATGGAATGTAGTCGAATAAAATCGGGTGATGCTGCGGGAATTAGATTAGGAAATGAGACACTTAAAGTAGTAAAGGAGTTTTGCTATTTAGGGAGTAAAATAACTGATGATGGTCGAAGTAGAGAGGATATAAAATGTAGACTGGCAATGGCAAGGAAAGCGTTTCTCAAGAAGAGAAATTTGTTAATATCGAGTATAGATTTTAAGTGTCAGGAAGTCGTTTCTGAAAGTATTTGTATGGAGTGTAGCCATGTATGGAAGTGAAACATGGACGATAACTAGTTTGGACAAGAAGAGAATAGAAGCTTTCGAAATGTGGTGCTACAGAAGAATGCTGAAGATAAGGTGGGTAGATCACGTAACTAATGAGGAGGTATTGAATAGGATTGGGGAGAACAGAAGTTTGTGGCACAATCTGACTAGAAGAAGGGATCGGTTGGTAGGACATGTTTTGAGGCATCAAGGGATCACAAATTTAGCATTGGAGGGCACTGTGGAGGGTAAAAATCGTAGAGAGAGACCAAGAGATGAATACACTAAGCAGATTCAGAAAGATGTACGTTGCAGTAGGTACTGGGAGATGAAGAAGCTTGCACAGGATAGAGTAGCATGGAGAGCTGCATCAAACCAGTCTCAGGACTGAAGACCACAACAACAACAACACCCAGAAATTACGATTATGAACAACTTAAATTGGAAATAACACATAGCAAATGTTGTGGGGAAGGCACACCAAAGACTGCGTTTTATTGGCAGTAAACTTTGAAAATGTAACAGATCTACTAAAGGGACTTTTGGTCGTGCTTTTTGGAATACTGCTGCGTGCTTTGGAACCTTACCAGTTAGGATTAACGAGTACATCGAGCAAGTTAAAAGAAGAGCAGCACGTTTTGTATTATCCCGAAATAGGAGAGAGAGTGTCACTGACGTGATACGGGAATTGGGACGGACTTCATTAAAACGAAGGCGTTTTTCATTGCGGCCGTATCTTCTCACTAACTTTCAATCATCAACTTCCTTCTCTGAATGTGAAAATATTTTGTTGACCCACACCTACATACGAAGGAACGATTACAATAATAAAATGATGGAAATCAGAGCTCGCACAGAAAGATATATGTGTTGCTTTTTCCGCGCGCTGTTCAGGATTGGAATAATAGAGAATTATTGTGAAGGCGGTTCGATGAACATTCTGCTAGGCACTTAAGTGTGATTTGCAGAGTATCCACGTAGGTGTAGGTGTAGGCTTATTTACAAAGTTTTCTTTTTCCTCAAGACTTGCGAGTATCAGATAAAACAAGAATTTAGGTATTGTGTTTCCCATTATGTGTCTGTTTACAGTTTAATCATTTTCTTTCTGGTTGGTTTCATCATCAGCATAATTATGCACACATAAAGAGAAATCAGGCATCCATTCTCAGGCACACACAACTACGACAAGCGGTTCACCTACGTATTCCGCACACACTTGAACATGCATATCAACTGCTTACAAATAAATGCACAGCCACATACTCAATTACTACAATTAATAGTGTGAGTATGAGTTTGTGCCGATCCCATCAGGACAGATGAAAGTTATGTCATCAGCCCTACTTTCAGCTACAGTGCAATATGTACTTCATGGTCTCTCGATCGAAAGATTACCTAACACAACGTATGTGGAGTGGCACTATCTCGAGGATTCTCCTCCTATATTCTTCAAATCATGACAGCATTTGACACCAGACAATGCACACTCTTCGCCCGGTCCTGAGTGGCGCCTGCATCTATATGATGTGCGCACTGACCTGTGCCACACAAACTACACAATATGCGACCCACTCGCCTCGTCTTTCATCAGGCCACTTATCCGGACATGTCGAATGTTTAAGGTTTGTACCTAATTACTTCATGTGGGCAGCAGTCTTTCGCCCAGTGGATGGAAATGGCTATATCCAACCTGAGATATTGCTGGAGGTTTATGTAGAGCAGAATATAACGCCATTTGTTTGCCATCGTTGTCAGCAGCTTCGGGTTGGAGCCTTTTCGCGTGACAAGACGCTGCGGACTTGGCAGCAAGTCACTGCCCTCCTTATGTGAATGGGTGTGATATGCCAATTCTACGTCCACAAATCCCTCATCAGCATTCTGGAATACAGAGTAGATCTTTTGCGTCAAACTGAAGATTTTCTAAGTTAGCGATCAGAACCCTCCAGATGTAGAATTTGTTGAAATGACGGACTCACTGAAGTTGTTTACATTTAGGTAAGGATGTAACTTAAATCGGCAGACGGCTTGTACTCCTCATCACTCATTCACGGATTACTCAGATTTCTGTACTTGTGCACACACTGGCAAATTCCACCACGAATCCCAAGGTCAAAGAAGAGCAGCTTGTCAAATTCTGTCAACGGTTTGATGCTGATACAGGTCTTCCCTAACATTGCGTCCCACAAAAGCCCTAACACGATGAAACAGAAGACAGGACCGACACATTATGTGTTCGGGCATACACTCCGCAATGTCTCGAAAATGTCTTTGAGCAGCTGTACATCGGTACTCATGTATAATCTAGCATATTCTCCTAAATTAGGGAAGCCAAACAGCTGCCAAACAATTCACTGCATGCTCATATTCCAAATCTGTTATGGCAACGCCTATCAGTTCACTGGAGAATGCCATTACGTTAGGTGAAGTGATTTCGGGGAGTCTCTCCCTTGAATTCAGGTATTCGTATGGAAAGACATCATTTTTTGTCAGAAGCTGAAACTTTGCATCATCAGAATATGTGGCTCTGGTCATATGCATGTCCTCCTGACTCATCGTCTCAGCAAGTTTCTGAAGAGATGGGCGGATGGAGCGAAGCAAATCCAGGAGTAGGAGCGATATTCTGGGTGTAATTGTCTTGGAAAAAATGTACTTTTCATTGGTATCAGGAATAACACTGACTTTATCAGCCTTCAAACCGAAATTACCCAAACGCTGAACAAAAAAGTGGGCATCATACCCATTCCAGTTGTGAAAGAAGATGAGTATGAACCATGGCAGTTGGCACACCGAGTTGCATTCATTGTGAGCTAGGCCTAACTTCCCCGATAGATGACAATGGTCTCCATTCTGAGTTTCCACTTCTCTATCCGACAGCTCACAAGTACGACAGTCGAGAGCCTGCTAGTACAAACATTATTATCATGTGAGTTGGTCATAGGAACGTTATTGCGATAAATCGCATCAATTTCTCAGTCAAATTTTTCAAGGTTAACGAGCAGTCATCTCACCGGATTACCCCTGACGTATGGTTCGACTTTGTTGCGACTTGAGTCATACCGGCATGCAAACTGATATGCTACCATATACGTACGTGCCGTTCAGTGAAGGTAATATGGAGGCAGTGGAGTCGTCTTCAGAATGCGCTAGATGAGTTACAAGGTACTAAAAGACAGCACACATGATGAAGATACATTGTTGCTGGTGGTGGGGATTCTCAAACTTTAAGAACTTTTCATCCTACATACACATTTCCTTATGTGTTATTTCTGACTAGGGCAATCAATCAGATGCCTTTCCTAATACTCTCTCTTGGTCAAATAAGTAGGACATATGTGGCAAAAATGTTTTGTACAGTTGTTTTTACTCAAATGGGAAGAAAGGAGGCGGGAGTTGTGTTTCATCCACATGTAACGCTGTTTCGTACCCTCAGAGGAGAGCAACAAAACTATGTGTTTGGGGCGCTGAAGGGCTGATTTGGAAATGTAGAAGGGTCCAACTACTTTATGCTTGACTTCTTTGTTCTGCACAGTGTGCTCATGGTAATCATCTTCTGACTCACTGTCATCAGCATATAGTGTGTATATTTGAAGTGAATAATTTGCGTTCTGCCTCTCTAATTTCTGAAGGCCCTGGAGTTTTAGAGGGAATGAGATGCCTTGAAAATTGTAATCCTCTTAGACATTAGATGTTCTGTACTTGCTTGTATGCTCAAAAAGAACACTATAATCTATGTAGTTAGCCGGAAGTGACCATGCAAAATAACATACATGCTTCTCATCTATAGCGCTGGTGAGGCGCACTGGCGGGTGGGAGTTAGTCTGCTGTTGCCAGACCGTGAGTCACATGCCGTTGATAATCAGACGCACCTGTGTTGCATGTTCTAATTGTTTTTGCTTTGTTCAAAATCAATATTATTACTTTTTTGTGATGTATTATTGATTTAGGCTACGTCAGTCATATCTTTATGTTACCAATGTACGTGTACATTATTTGAATTTATAAACATTGTAAAAGAATTGACATTCAGTTTCTTATAAGCAGCCTGCAGTAGGTAAAATTATTAAAGACAACATTAAATGTTTATATGAAGTGTAAATGTACGTAAATCAGAGACAGAAACGCATATCATGGTAAAAAATATAACTACCAGAATTTCAAGCAAATTAATATGATAATGGAAATGCATAATTGGTCAAAACAGTATGTTCTAAGTGCATTGATGTTAGCTACAAGCTGGCTTAATCACAGATCTGCAATAAAACCAAACTACTACGTGACTGATTGCTGTAAATACCTATCTTTTTTTCCAAATTACTGTATAGTCGTTGGGCGCACCAATCCTCCATGGAATCCTATATGATGGATACATGGGTTTTGGTTGCGAATGAATACAAAACACTAACAATACAGTTTGTTTACAGCATAATATTATATTAAATTTTTACTTACGGAATATTGACGTTATAATTGCAAAGTAAGTTGACAGAAGAATATAAAATGTCGCAGATACCCCATCTCAGTTGTCTTTACTTGTGTAATCTTCCTCATTGCGTTTTCTTATTCGTCTTCTTCTTGTCTGCTCTCATCGACTGCGGTTGTTGAGTCATCATTGCAGTTGATGATTATAGGCTCGATTACGATATCTCGGACAACTTTTTTGTCTTAATCTTCTTTCTGTAGACTTTTTACATGTCGATCACGTTCCTGTCATTGTTCGATCCTGACATTTTCCAAGGCATCGTGAAGTAAGCTCTCAACGTCTGCGATTTTAAAAGTGTTGTTTCAGTGACCTCAGTAGTCATTAGACACCGTGAGAGAGCAGAATGGGGCGCTCCGCAGAACTTTCGGACTTCGAACGTGGTCAGGTGACTGGGTGTCACTTTTGTCATATGTCTGCATGCGAGAGTTACACACTCCAAAACAACCCTAGGTCCACTCTTTCCGATGTGATAGTAAAGTGGAAACGTGAAGGGACACATACAGCACAAAGCGTACAGGCCGAACTCGTCTGTTGGCTGACAGAGACCGCCGACAGTTGAAGACGGTCGTAATGTGTAATAGGTAGACATCTATACAGACCATCACACAGGAATTCCAAATTGCATCGGGATCCACTGCAAGTACTATGACAGTTAGGCAGGAGGTGAGAAAACTTCGATTTCATGGTCGAGCGGCTGCTCGTAAGTCACACATCACGCCGGTAAATAGTAAACGACGCCTCGCTTGGTGTGAGGAGAGTAGACAGTGGACGACTAAACAGTGGGAAAACGTTTTGTGGAGTGACGAATCACGGTACACAATGTGGTGATCCGAATGCGGGGTGCGGATATGGCGAATGCCCGGTGAACGTAATCTGCCAACGTGTGTAGTGAAAATAGTAAAATGCAGAGGTGGTGGTGTTATGGTGTGGTCGTGTTTTTCATGGAAGGAGCTTGCAACACTTATTGTTTTGCGTGGCACTATCTCAGCACAGGCCTACATTGACGTTTTAGGGACCTTCTTGCTTCCCACTGTTGAAGAACAATTCGGGGATGGCGATTGCATCTTTCAACACGATCGAGCACCTGTTCATAATGCACGGGCTATGGCGGAGTGGTTACACGACAATAACGTCCCTGTGATGGACTGGCCTGCACAGAGTCCTGACCCGAATCTTATATAACACCTTTGGGATGTTTTGGAGCGCTGACTTCGTGCCAGGCCTCACCGACCGACATCGATACCTTTCCTCAGTGCAGCACTCCGTGACGAATTGGCTGCCATTCCCCAAGAAACCCCCCAGCACCTGACTGCACGTATGCATGCGAGAGTGGGAGCTGCCATCAAGGCTATGGGTGGGCCAGCACCATATTGATTCAGCATTACCGATGGAGGGCGCCACGAACTTGTAACTCATTTTCAGCCAGGTGTCCGGATACTTTTGATTACATAGTGTATATTGTAGTAAGGACCGTCCAGTTTTCGGCACCTTCGCTACGAACTACTTAATTCAAAACTACATAGCCTGAAATGTATTTGTCCGATGTTAATGAAATTTTAATAGGTTATAGGTACATACACTGATAGTGGAAATTTCAAGTTACAGAATTTTTCCTTAACCCAAAACAAAGTTCTTATGATTTTCCTCAAGTAACTTTTTCTCAACCCAGGATACGCGTATCACAGGAAGATCTCTTTTGTAGTTGTAAGAAGATACAAGTAGTGACCGAACAGGGTGATACGGATTTTATAAAATAGTGATATTTAAGAGTGGTTCTGTGCGTAACGGGCCGTGGAAATAACAGTGGGCGCAGTGGCGGAGTCAGGTGCTACGTTGTCAGTCACAGATAAGCCGTTTACCAACAGCCCGGGAGTTCGCGGAAACGGCGCATTGATTTTCACAGCCGTGCCCGCTGATAATCAAGGGGTCCAGCACACACAGAACCAGTCTTAAATATCACTCTTTATAAAATTCGTATCACACCGTGCGGTCCTAGTGGTCGTAGCTTCTTGCAACCACAAAAGAGACCTTTAAAATAAACCCACGTTTTGTGTTATGTGTTTATCCTGGGCTGAGGAAAAGTTACTGTAGAAAAATCATAAGAAATTTTTTGGGTGATTGAAAAATTCTGTAACTTTAAATTTTCACTGCCAGAGTATGTGCCATTAACCTAATAAGATTTCGTTAACATCGGACAAGTACATTTCAAGCTATACAGTTTTGAAGTGAGCAGTTCGTAGCGATGAAGCCGAAAACCAGACAATCCTTACTACAATCCAAAATAAAAAATATATATTGAACTTTAAAACCAAATTGCTTCATACAGCCTAAAGCAGAAGAAAACAAGAAAAATATTGATATAACTCATTTTGCGATGGACTATTGGTTTGCCTGTAATTAAAGTTTAAACTCCAATCTCCACAATAAAAAATCCGTTAATAGGTGTGTTCATTTCCGAATGATAATCTTATCTTTTGTTTGTTTTGCTACCTCTGTAACACTAATTTAATTTCTTTAAGGAAACTATTCTTCGCTGAGCCCATATGCACAACAGTAAGGTTGACCTCTTTCCCAACATAGCTTTAGGATATCACTTGGGATCGAATTCCATCAGCTGTATTTTAGTGAATGGATTTTAGCGACCCAGTTTACATCCAAGTAGAATATAGGTCGCAAATCATCTTAAGTACGCAGCGAAATCGTCGTCCGCAAAACTTTCACTCTGGAGCCACTATGCCGTTACGTTGAAGTAAAATTGTCTACCGTCCTTCTGACGCTTGTGTTTCATTACTGTATCGTTTAATATGCGTCTTACAGGTCTAGCAGATTTATTTTTCTCAATTAACTTCTTTCTCAGTTTAACTGATGTTGAGTACTCGCCTTTGTCGAAAAGTTCATAGACTATCGCTTGATAAAGTCTTTGTCAAAGTAGTTCAGTTCGGTTAAAAAGCTGTGTTTAGTATTTTTCCTGGGAGAAGCGAACTTCGCGGATTTCCCCTCACGATATACGCGCTGGATAGTTCCTAAACCAACGCCACAAACTGCAGAACAAACAACCTTTGCATTAGCAAGGTTTTTTTGTTACAATGATTGTTTTTCTGATAACATATCACTGCATTTCTTGATATCATCGCTACTGATTATGTGTATCTTCCGAAAATTTTTCCAGACGAGTGTGCATGTACATCTAACCATTCACCATCATCGTCTATGAGATGTGTTAAACAGTTACGGATTTCGTGGATTATTAATTTGCTTTGCCGCCGCAACTCAGTTGCCCTTTTCAGCTGCATTCTCCCTGCAGTCAAAGTGCGTCCAACTGGAGTTGCTTGTAAACTTGACCTACATGACACACGGAAAATTTCTCTTCTTCCTGCTTTTCCATTTCCATCTTAAAAAAGAACTTCCACTAAGTAAATAAATTGCATAAATACTACCATAAAATACTTTTTTCCCCTTAGAGTCAAACACAGGAAACTACGCATGTTTTTCGGAAAGTAAGGTTACGATCGGTCGCGAAATGGAAACCACAGAGAGAATCCGATGAAGCTTTGCACACATGTGTTGGGCAGTGTCTCTAGTATGGCTGTAGATACCTCGCTCTTCTCAGTTCTGAGTGCACAGTGAGCGCCTAAAGATGTCTCTCCCGCCAAATATGGGCACCTGCCGAGAGTTTTCGCCTGATTTCCACATAACGTACCTGTCATGCAGTTCCCTCTTAATGCCAGTTCTCGACCGCACACTGTGGGGGCAATGAGGACCGTTACGCTCCTGCAGCGCGTTCTATGGAAAGGCTTTGATCATCCAACACACAGCCTGGAGTTGACTCCCTCTGATTTTCATCTCTGCTGGCTATGAGGAAAACATTTTGGCACAGAGAACGAGCTGCAGTCCAGCGCAGAAAATCGTCGGAAAGAACACGAGGCTGCCTACTATGACGAGGGTATTGGAACGTTGGCGCAGTGCTACGACAGGTGTCTAAATCGGTAGAGAAGCATCTGGAAATGTAGCTAACTGTTGCAAATAAAACAGTTTTGATTTTCCCTGTGGTTTACATTTCGTGACCGATAAAAATTCAAATGGCTCTCAGCACTATGGGACTTAACATCTGTCATCAGTGCCCTAGAACTTAGAACTACTTAAACCTAACTAACCTGAGGACATCACACACATCCATGCCAGAGGCACGATTCGAACCTGCGACCGTAGCGGTCACGCGGTTCCACACTGAAGTGCTAGAACGTCTCGACCACTGCGGCCGGCTCGTGACCGATCGTTCCTTACTTTCCGAATAATGCTCGTAATTGATCAATAAGCAATTGTAAACAAGAACTGCACGGAAATGTACACATCGTCTCGTTACTGATGCTCGAATGAGGCAACACGGACGATCAGCGTTGCATTTTTGAATGTTTGAGAGAGATCACTACGCGAGACTGGGCAGAAGTGCAGCATCAGCGATCTTGCAGGCACCCGCCAGTACTCCTGAACACAGGTCTAGAGTCTGGGAACTAATACAAGCATATTTAGCGACAATATCTTTCGAAAGGGGGAACAAACTGGACCCTTAGCGACAATATCTTTCGAAAGAGGGGACAAGCTAGACCCCCATTAAATGAATCGTGGGACTGTGAGTATATATCGTGGGGAAGTACACAACTGAGCGCCTTACCAGGCTCTCTTCCAACACGTCGAAAAATGGCCATCTATGACACTCCTGACTAAAGTTCCGAACCACTCTGCGATTGAGTAGTCCTGCGATATCACGCCAGTTCTCACCCAGATTCGGGCGATACTGTTTTTCTCAGTAGCATCTCTGAATTCCGGAGGATGTATGAGCTCGCAATACCTGTGTTGCACCTAACACCATGATAGCACAGGTCGTTGAAAATTCCGGGGAGCATCTTTTCCTAAACGCCTTGGCAGGCACCGATAAAAGTGACAGGATCTCAGCAGCTCGCATTCGAGTTATCAGTGCAGGTTTGTGAGATCATGTCCCCAAAAGCGCCAGCAACCACAAAGCACTCCAATGGGGATGCAGGAGTTGCTTTTTCACCTGTAACAGCACGGGCAGGGGTACTGCTGCTGCTATACCCCGCGACAGCGTTAATGGCCTGTCGCCGCGCTGCGCAGCTTCCGAGGAGTCCAGTGTTGTCAACTCGGCGCTGGGCGAACTGACGGCAGCTATGCTACGGACAGCTGCTTTAGCCGATGTTTCACCTGTGTCGCTACTGTCAGGTTCGTGGTGCTCTACTCCCCGTTGCGTGGTAAATTTATTAAATGTACCTCATAACTGCGACATATACATAACAGAATGGAATGTCTATTCAATCTTTCCCAGTCATAACTACATTACGAAATAGTGATACATACTCTCTCACTGCAGAATAGATTCTATAATAAATTGCACATTACAGAAATATTACGCCTTCC
This sequence comes from Schistocerca nitens, assembly GCF_023898315.1. Taxonomy (NCBI): domain Eukaryota; kingdom Metazoa; phylum Arthropoda; class Insecta; order Orthoptera; family Acrididae; genus Schistocerca; species Schistocerca nitens. Next base: position 512,293,125 of record NC_064615.1, read on the forward strand.
GTTCCTCTTGCTTTATAAATAAAAGAGACGAAAGAATCAAATCTAAAATACCCACCCCAGTCCCCAGGACGAACAGCATTTTAATCTGCGTTATATCGTAGACAGAATAGTGAGAGAAGTAAAATAAACAAATTTGTTTTAATGGCCATTATCCGCAGCAGGTATATAAATAATCGTTTTTTGAAGTGAACGCCTTTTCTAGCTGCAATCTGCTTTATTAATCCAGACGCGTTCCACATTTTATTTTAAGGCATTATCGGTGGATATACTCTGAAATAGTACACTGTGGCTATATTCCGTCATTGTAGATTTAAGAACAGTTCACGCCCTTATTTTTGCATATAATCGTAAGTAATTATTTATTTATGCAAAGATACGAGCTTAAACTGTTTTCAAATCTACATGACGGCATATATAGCTACAGTGTACTACATCAGATGATATCCAGCGATGATGCCTTAAAATAAAAGTCTAAACGCGTCTGGATTAATAGAACAGCCTGAAAAAGCGTTTAATTTAAATTAAAAACGAACTAAAATAAAACTGACATTACACAATAGATATTCCACTGAACTACTTTCTACGACACAGACAGCTTGAGAAGAAAGTAAATGTTTATGATAATTAGAGAGTAAGTTTACATTCCATTCACATACCTTTTTACTCGGAGCTTTCATTGTCGCTGTCTTCGGAACTGGAGTCGCTGGGTGTGAGAGCCAGGCTGACGATCAACGAATCCATTATTTCGTCTCTGGCAGCTTCTTCCTGGTAATCTTCTTCTTGCAGTTTGTCAGTGTGACGCACGCAAGCTGCCCAATCAGCAACGGTGATTTTCTCTATTGCTTCATGGGTGAGTCTTTCACTGTCGTCTTTTTTAAATGTAGTATTTTTGTCTGCCACGTATTTCTTCACCTGTGCCCACACCAGTTCAATGGGGTTATAATGGCAATGATAATGAGGTACTCGTATCACTCTGTCTCCATGTTGCTTAGCTATAGAGTCAATTTCGTAGTTCTTAACGCTGGTCTTTGACATATTCACCAGTTCCAAAAGCTCTGCTCTTGTTTGTGTTTCACTGTGCGTTACATTATTATTTCGCAACCAAGAAACAATATCACTTTTCCTTGTGCTTGTAGAGAGAGGCATGTTGAGAACAACAGAGTGATAGCTTGCATTGTCCATAACAATGACGGAGTCTGGATGCAAATAAGGCAACAGCTGATTCTGAAACCATTCTCGAAATGTTTCTCCATTCATTTCGGTATGGTAGTCAGATGGAGCTTTTGATTTTGATTTGAAAATAAGTTTACTTTCAGGCACAAACCCGGTAGCAGCAGAACCAGCGTGGCATATTATAAGACGCCCTCCTTTTCCCACTGGAACTTTCAAACCGCCTTGTCCATCTGTTGTTTGCCAAATAAATTTTGTAGCATGGTTTTGATTCACCCAAGTCTCATCCAAGTAATAGACAGTTGACGTTCCTTTTAATCTGATGTCATGAATTTTTCTTAGAAACGTAATCCTAGCAGCAGCAATATCATTACGCTCCATTAAAAATTTGCGCCCATCATAGGACTTAACATATTTAAATCCGATGTTCTTCAACATTCTTTGCATTGATCTTGCACTTCCATCAAATCCAGTAGCTTCGTGCATAACAGTGCACAATTTCGCTGCTGTGGGGAACTCGCCTCTTTCATAAAATTCGAAAACCTTGCGACGTAACACATTTTGATCGAAGTCGTCGATTCCTGTTACCCTCTTTGGAACGCTATGTTTCTTCCCTGGAGACCGAAACACCACACTGCTGTATAACTCGCCTGACAGTCCGCACACCACTATCGCCACAGGCCGCTGCAGTGCGTTCCTGCACCTTGGCAACCTCGCAGATCGGCTCGCCTGAAACTGCCTCACGCTTGAAGAAAGAGTACACTCTAAAAATAAGGTCTCTTGCCTGTTTGTGAAACACTTGACGACGTTTAGGTGTTACAGCCATTACGACCAAACTCAGAGAAGACCCAGTATACAACAGAAATCGGCCAACCGCACTTTCCCGCACGTAAAACACGGTAGAACTCTGAAATATTAAGCAGCTTCAGACAGCACGAGGCGCGGAAACCGAATGAGCGCTCATTGGCCAGCTGCGCAGCTGTCTACTGCGCATCGTCGGCCGAGAGGCCATCAACACTGTCTCGAAGTATAGGCCCAGACGAGGCCAACGAGAAAGACAGGTCGCGCCGCGTACGTCACACAGAGGATGTCACGTGACCGGCAGCGTCCTAACATCTTGTCACTTCAGAACAGATAGCACCTCTTTCTAAAATGCGTCCACGAAAGTTTTATATGAATTAAAGTTGTGCTGGGAACACATATACTAGATTTCTGAGTGCTGGTAAACTTCGATGCGAGATATACTTAGAAACCTAGCAATCAAGAACACTGATGTAGGCACACGTATTTAATAGCTGAAAAACAGCAGGTCTGGCATGACAAATAAAACATATGCATCCCAATTAAGAGTTTATTCAATTTGTTTGCTTAGTAACAACGCACAGTTTACATCTAGATGTATGTGGTTTTAGACATTTTTGTCTCCAGTAACCGGTAAAGTAATTACACTTCACAATAATTGCACGAACGAAAGGTAAGAATGTGTACAGATTTTTTTCTAAAATGCAGTTACAGACAACAAATTTTCGACAGGCTTTCACATAGAATTCCATTCATAACATTATTTGTAAGTGTATGAACATTTCCAACAGATAACGAAATATTCAAATCACAGTGATCGAAACAAGTTAAAAGATAGACGTGTCGTAGGCATTTCCGTTCTAGATTACATTCACGCAAGGCGCAGAGAAATATAGGTAGACCGCCTTTGCTTTCAGTAGGTGTTTTTTTCCTCACACGAAAGAAAATTTGAGCAGCCGATATTTTTCCTCTTATATTTCGCCGATTTTTCTCCAAGGTGTTTCATTTTTAATGAGTGAAAATTTAATTACAAAAGATGCTCATCTCTACAGAATGATTTCGACGAAGTTGTGCATTACGCCACAGTTTTGACAACACTTGTAGGGCGATCACCTGAACGTAATTGATGTACCTTATTTCCTGTTTTGCACAAATGCCACGTTGTTTCTAAGAGGCATAATAAAACTGCTTCTATTAAATACTTTAAGACAGGAATTATTACGTTCTTGGATATGAACAAACCTAATGTATCGAATTGTCAGAAGCAAATTCTCACCTGTATTTTTCTTGCATATTTTATTCATTGCAATTAGAAAAACGCACCTGATAATGAGGAAGAGGTTTCCTCGAAACAGATTGTGCAAAATAAAGTAACTTGTAACATATTTATGCAGTTGTTTGGCGGTCAGTTCTACCAAAAACAAAAATCTCACCTGTAGTTTGACAAAAACTTGTCGCTTAGCTGTCTCTTGAGGAAGTCAGTGTTGATGCAGATATTATGTTTATGGAATAAGGGCTATTAGTTTTTGGAAGAACTGCTACATCATTTCAGTGTTCTCCACAATGGAAAAATTTCTACTTGGAGTACTGACTGTGTGGTAATTTTTAATAGACATTCACAAGGCTACGAAGCCAAAAAAGTACTTTCTGTCAATATATATATTGGTTTGTGTCTGAAGATGACACTACAAAATGCATAATCTAAATTGTGTATTTTTTTTCATTTTATGCTCACTGTATATTCTAAGTAGTTCCAATATAAAATTGAACATTTACCATCTTGGATTACCAGTTTACTTCTCTACTGGCCCCCTAACTGTCAAGCAGCACCTACATATACAAATAGAAGGAACTGATGGAGAAGGAACCGAATAAAAGGAAATGAATTTCCAAATTGAAAGGACAATTTCAATTTATAAGGGGCCCTGTATCCAGGACAGTAGTATCTAAAACTTCTTTGAATGCACCCACATGTGTTTGTTGGCTTACATCTGCAACACCTGAGATAAACTATCATCAAACAGTGTACTACATGTAGTTTCCACAAATCAGCAACAAGCACTACTTGATAAACATTAAAATTTCTTTAGCTTTATGCTTTCTGTACAACACGAATTTATACCAAGGTCTCTCTGTCCTAATAACCCCCGCCCCCTCCAGAACACACACACACACAGAGAGATAGAGAGAGAGAGAGATAGATCGAGAGAGAGAGAGAGAGATAGAGAGAGACTTGAATATACCAAGAATAAACATCAGTAGATGTTTCTCACTTTTCACTTCATTCCTAACTGAAGTGTAGTATAGCAAGAACCAGGTATCAAGACAATAATGAACAGGAACAAACATTTCACATACATAATTTATTTTAACAAATTTGTAATGCATTTAAAAACACACATTTTCATTACTCATAACAGTTGATATTAATTGAGGTAAGATAATAGGTTAGTTCATAAACATTAGGCAGGTAAATTTGTGGCATCTTTTAAACTCACTACAGTAGTGTGATAAATTTGTAAATATAATTTATCTTACTGTGAGCTTTCAAGTTTCCAGTAGAAGTGACTCTATATGCCCCTTTGAAGGTTTTAATGAAACAAGATGTTCCAACCTATTGGTGCTATACATTTCATGGCAATACGATACTGCCTTAGGTCAATTTATTATTCATTTAATGATACTATTCTCAAAAATTTAGAGGCAGTTTACACTTCTAATAAATTCTTTACAGGCATTGTAGAAAATACAACAGAATTAGCCACATAATATATATATATATATATATATATATATATATATATATATATATATATATATATATATATATATGGACATGCAATCTGAGGTATAGATGCCAAGTGTGGACACAGAAGCATTTGTATCAAGATTTATTTTCTGCTCCACTCCATTTATGCTAGTTTATAATGACACATCTGTGTTCAATGTAATTTTAATGTAAACAAACCAGCCACAGAAACAACATAAGCATTATGTATTTGTAGATTATATGTGTAATGTTTGCAGTCGGAACAAAAATAAAGAAATGAAAACTCAAGCAATCAAGTGGGCTACTAGTGTGCCCTGTTGCACTTTTCATTATAAGTGAAGCATGAATAGACACAAGAAATCTAACAGGAGGAATTGAATCTGTTACATTCTATTTCCTACTAGGCCCTATGTGAAATGAACTGAATGGGACGGTGGAGATGCAAGTATGACAAAAGAAAAAAAAACATACTTCACAGAGGAAATAAACAAATTCCTGACAATCCATGGTGTTTCCATGGCATTATCTGTAAGTTACTGAAAACATCATCCTCACCAACATCAGAAGCTGTAGCATCAACATCAGCAGCAGTAACAACATCTACAGCACTTTTGAAAGATGAGAAGTCAATAGAAGCAACATTCTGTAGTACTGTGTGGAAACAGAAAATCATGCCTGCTCTTCATCCAAAGGATTTTTAGTCAAGGACAAAAAGAGAGAGAAACCTTCAAGGTAAGGTTTCTTAATCCTCCACCAAAATATTCTGTCCATGAGAAATAAAGTCCAGCAACTACAAGTGGAACTGCAGACTATAGACAACTCACTCGTTTGCATCACAGAAGATTGATGCAGCACACCTTAAATAAGTCTTAATGGTTTAAACTCTTATAATCTAGCATTTCAGTATAGCAGAACCTTTATGCGCGATGGTGGGCCATGCATGTATGTTAAGGAAGGCATTATGTATGAAGACCAAATGATATTATTTCATTAAGTGGAGAAAAACATATAGAAATATCAGCCATAAACATATGGGACACAAATATGTTCCAAAGCCTAAACATATTATATATACATCGTTCTCCTAGCAGTGATATGGAAATTTTCATCACAAAACTGAACCTTCTGGGAGGTAAATGGGCAGAATATAGAAACACTTGCAACTAAAACAAAGGGCTATACATATTATATTAAACAGTAACTAGAGAGCTCACTGGAGAGTGCTGTTTAAAAACTTGGGTATCCTGACAGTTCCATGTGAATACGATTTTCAAACAGTGAGATACAAAAAGAAAAATATTGACCAGTACCCAACCGACAGTTGCTTTCACAAACATGGAACCACATCTGATCACTATTTACACCTCCACAGGCAAAACAAAGTAAAAATCAAAAATAGTGTGCTACATAATGAAATAAAATTGCACAATAAGAACAGTGAGATATCTGTAAAACTTAATAACATGAGGAAGTACAAAAAAAGAAATGGTATCTGTGTAGAGGGCTTCAAACTTATGTGTCAGTCCTAAGCTTCTTCACTTTCCTTGAATCTATTTTGGACTTACTTGCCTTATCATTATGCATTTTCTCAAAATTGTTAATGAGTATCCTGTTGGCACAGAGAGATACATATTCCAGTTTGCTTAACAATGTGTTGTGAAGCAAACACATACATTCAGCATTATCCATTGCTTTCACAACTTTTGACATGCATATCTTCTGAGAAATGGAAAGCTGTTTACCACACGACATAAATTGCTGAAGAAAGTCATTCACAAGTAAAGAGACTGTATGCCACACTATTCCAACTGTGATCACTACTGTCTCTGTAGGCAAAGTCAGTTTACCCCTATCCAGTTCCTTCACAAAATTGTAAGAAGAATCTACCTCAACTTCTTTGTTCAGCTGCAACCATTCAGTACATTTGTCACACTTAGATTTCTGAAGGGCTTTCCTAGCTGCATAACCTCCTATGTATGTCAAAATAGGTAACATGTTAGGTGGAACATCATCCATACTGAAGGTGATGTCCATAATAACAGAAAAAATGCTAATGTCAATATTACAGTCTAGCTGTTGTTGGGCAGGAATTATGTGTTTCAAGCACACATTATCATTTTGAGCTGAAAACAGTACATCATTTTTGAATCTTAATTTCCTTTCATTTTCTAAGACTCGGATGTAACTAATGTAGTAATTTGCCCCACTCAACTGTCGGTAGCACCCAAAGCGGCCCTCTAAATCATCACTTTGAAATTTTCCTAGCAATATGTAGTCAATGTCATATTTCTCAAATAAGTATGGAATTATCTGCAGAAAAGATTCAGTTGTTAATATTAAAGACTGGAATCACCTGAAGGAAAGTCACTGTCTGATTTATGTGCTCAGTAACATTAGGCATATCCTTTGTTGCATGTTTCAAAGCTACTATGTTATTTGCATTGAAAATTTTCAAAGCTAATTTCACATTTTGTTTTTGAATAGACGATGGATACAGTACTCTAGCTGATAGTGTGTGGCCATATTTGACTAAAGAGTTTCTTTCTTTCTCATATACCAGCTCCAAATGCTTGTCCTGTGCTGTCAATATTACTGAATAATCAGTCATGTCAGGAAACTGTAACACTTTATTAACACTTCTCTTTGTCTGCCAATTGTTCCTGATACATTTCAGAATGTGTACAGTGTCAAACATAAAAAAAAGTTTCCTGGAAGGATCTAGAGGGTGTTCAATACTGGGTTGGAGAATTCTACTGGGGGTGAACAGTTCATATGCCTTCCTGTTTACACTGTTGTTATCTGCTATCAGACTAACAACTTTGAAGCCCACTCTTTCCATCATGCACAGAACATTACTGATCAAAGATTTCAGCTCTTCACTTGTCATATTAGCTACTGGTATAATTGCTACAACATCAACATATTTAGACAAAAGGGAAGAGACCATAAAAACCTGTGCTGTTTTGGCACACATCTCAGGATGAAAAAAGCTACTCCCATGTATTGAGCCAGATTTAAATGAAAGTTGTGGTTGCACATAAATCTCATCTAACAACAGAGACACTAACAACTCATGTTTTTCTAAATATTTCACCCTGTTTTCTAAATAAGGACTCGTTTGAACTGATGAAGTGACTAGCTGGTAATTACAAATTAGTTTCTGCAGGGTTCGTGGGTGGGGTAAAAACATTAAATCACATTTCCTCAAGGCATTGTATGCACTGACAGAATGTACATACAAGCAGCATGCCACTATCATGGTGTTGTTGCCATAGTGTCTGTTGTTTTTTGAGATTTGTGATACATGGAGTTGTTCTAAAATAAATTTCAGTTGTGCATTTTCATCATAATTTGGGATAGTCTGCAAGCAATTGACAGCACAGTTTATTTTATCTGTAACACTAGGCAAAATTTCCCCTTTCTCAACCACTGACATTACATTTTCTAAAACGTTTATGGAAGTTAATTTCTTCACATCATTGATGGATGCATTAATTGCAAAATGAATTCCTTCACTAACATTTACTCTAAAGCTCAAATCACTATTAACAGTGATATATGCAGTAACACAAGGTATTCCCCTGTCTAATCCCAAAAGACAGATATGCAATTTTTCATCATCTCTAATCACAGACCACTTGTTGCTGCAAATTTTCTGGCCTTCTAGAAATACAGAAATATCATTGAGACACGAAAGTGAATTTTGTTGGAGGTGTAAGTTGTTTGACTCAATACTGTCTTGAATAGCTTTTTTAAGATTATCGTCTTCCACATCAGCAAGACGTCTCACTTTTGTAGTTGATTTAGAACAGTATGAGGGAGTGTTGGGAAAAATAGTTGGCACAGCATTTTCGGTGAGTTTTGGGATTAATCTGGGAAATTCTTTCAGTTGTCCTCTGTCCATAATTACGTCCACTCGAATTACACATGATTCATCGAAGTGTTTTACACAAATATTTGGCCGTTTTAGTTTGGTTAAGTCTGTGCAGTGCACGTCGACTCTCGTCAGATGACAAAGAAAATGTAGTCGTTCTCTCTGTTTCGGAAACATAATTCGACCGACAGCCGAACACACTACATCGACGTGGCATTTCAAGAGTTCCAGATCTAGAAATTAAATGAAACCGTATTTCAATACTTTACCTCGAAGTAACAGTGAGGTGTAAGATCTCAAAATCACGTCAGGATAAACACACACAGACGGTTAGAATCTTCTAAAGTAGTAAACGAAGATGCATTTGAGGTTAACATACCTTGCTTACAATTATCAATGTTTCGCACACAACACCGTAAACATAACAAATTGTGGATGCATCACCACCACACATTCACATATACAAACGTATTCTGTTGATGCACTTAGTTAAACTCCACTTTTGTAGTACGAAAAACAACGCAGCAAATAGCAATGCTCTTTCACACACGTTGCTTCCACTAGCAAATCAAGACGCCGAGTGTGACGTCACGTTCACGCACCGGGGCCTGTCTTTCTCGTTGGCCTCGAGGCCCAGAGTGATGACGAAGCGATGTCTGATGCCGTGCAGGTCCATGATGACTGCGAGGCGGTCAGCTTATTTCAACGAATAGGAAACAACTACTCGTATCTTTAGTCATGTGGTTTTAGCCAGGACTGCTCCTGCTCGCGACTATGTGTAGGCACCATTATCTAACACCGCTTACGCCAATATTCTTATATAAAAGGATTATATTTCAGTTCAATTGCACGCGCTGGTCCATCACGTGAACGCTGCATCCTAAGAAGAATTTACCAAAGCTTTGACCCTCGCTGCACGCTGCGATCGGTATCTGCAGCTCACTACCCATGCATCAGTTGCCACTGTCAAATAATATCATAGGTATTTCAGTAACGCGCGTTTTGCATGTGCCCGCTGGCGTGTTTATTGCATCTCGGCTTCTTCTTTGAAGGAGGACACCCTACTTGTCCTTATTGGCTGAAAATAAAATAAGACCTAACATCTGCATCCCAATAGAAGAAGCGATGAATGACAATCCCTACTTAAAAACGCACGTGGACCACATTGACTGACTGGTGCAGTAAACTTTATAGGTGCGCTTCGCGGGTCCCATCTATGACTCACCTGCACATGAGCAGTGTGGTCAACCTCCGCACTTTCTCAACCTGTAACCATGCAGTGCAACCCCTTGTGCATTATTCACTGACCTGTGAATTCTGTCTCTCTACAAAAACATAACACTAATATGTGGAAATGAATGTTTGCCACTACTAAAGAAAGCAACGAAGTTTTGGTAAAAATTTCTTGAGGCATGTTGGCCTCTATAAAATCTTCTTACACAGTTGCACAACCACCACAATTTCCGTACTGTGCGACTCAGAACCCTCTACGATGGCAGTCGTGTGGTTATGGCCCTCTGTGTAAACGCCACTAGTGCAACCGTCCGCCCAGGACTAATTTGTAATGAATCTTGTCATAGCTACTCTAAACGCAGTTGCGCTCTCACGGGGAGAATGCCCTTTTTGCTGCCCAGGTCTTCCCTAAACAATGCCAGGATCTTTTACAAGGGAACAAAATGGAACGACGCAGTCCTGCGTCACTTAAATCCCACAATCCAAAACACTAGCGACCGTAAGCAACAGGTTATCATCAACCGCTGGTTGACCACAAACAGCAGCAGGAGAAAGCACAGCAGTTGACTTACCATGTCCGACGGCATCCTTGTGGTTGCGCAGAATAACCTTCACTACGTGAACTACGTCTAGACCTCTGTCATTGTCACATTCTAAATCAAGCTTTGATTCACAGTTTAAAATTCTGCAATCTGTACGCCGGTTACTGAACACCCTCTGGCTCTCTTTGAGCAAAACGCAAAGCTTATTTCCGAGACCTGGGCAAGCGATGCTGACATCCCTCCGCCCTCTTCGCTTCCAGAACTCCAAGTGCTTAACAATGGCGTTCCTGACGCCCTTCCCTATTGTTGCGCAGCTGTGACGTTAGCGACCATACTTCTAGTGAAATTAAGCACTGTCGTGCTTAACTCTCTGTTACTGGCTCCCAAGCACTCGAACTACATAGTTATCACTTTATATAATTTTTACTACTGCTGCCTACTTTGACATTAATTATTTAACAAACGATCTATACTGACGGGAAAAAATCACAACACCAAAAGATAATTAATGTAGATTAATGAAGTTTCGGGAATACGTTAGTCTAGGTAACATATTTAAGTGATTAACATTTCAAATCATAGGTTAATGTAAGCGCAAGATAAGCCATTCCAAATAAGAAATGCTGGTACATTAATAACCGATGTAATAGCCAAAATGTTGATTGCAGGAATGCGAACGTGCATGCATTGTGTTGTACTGACATAGCCAAAATTCAGCCGTCTATCTCACTCTCTCTCTCTCTCTCTCTCTCTCTCTCTCTCTCTCTCTGTCTCTCACGAACGTGGATCCGCTCCAAGTACACTACTGGCCATTAAAATTGCTACACCAACAAGAAATGCTGATGATAAACGGGTATTCATTGGACAAATATATTACACTAGAATTAACATGTGGTTACATTTTCACGCAATTTGGGTGCATAGATCCTGAGAAATCAGTACCCAGAACAGCCCGCATCTCGTGGTCGTGCGGTAGCGTTCTCACTTCCCACGCCCGGGTTCCCGGGTTCGATTCCCGGCGGGGTCAGGGATTTTCTCTGCCTCGTGATGGCTGGGTGTTGTGTGCTGTCCTTAGGTTAGTTGGGTTTAAGTAGTTCTAAGTTCTATGGGACTGATGACCATAGATGTTAAGTCCCATAGTGCTCAGAGCCATTTGAACCATTTAGTACCCAGAACAACCGCCTCTGGCCGTAATAACAACCTTGATACGCCTGGGCATTGAGTCAAACACAGCTTGGATGGCGTGTACAAGTACAGCTGCCCATGCAGCTTCAACACGATACCACAGTTCAAGAGCAGTGACTGGCGTATTGTGACGTGCTAGTTGCTTGGCCACCATTTACCAGACGTTTTCAATTGGTCAGAGATCTGGAGAATGTGCTGGCCAGGGCAGCAGTCGAACATTTTCTGTATCCAGAAAGGCCCGTACAGGACCTGCAACATGCGGTCGTCCATTATATGGCTGAAATGTAGGGTTTCGCAGGGATCGAATGAAGGGTAGAGCCACGGGTCGTAACACATCTGAAATGTAACGTCCACTGTTCAAAGTGCCATCAATGCAAACAAGAGGTGACCGAGACGTGTAATCAATGGCACCCCATACCATCACGCCGGATGATACGCCAGTATGGCGATGACGAATACACGCTTCCAATGTGCGTTCACCGCGATGTCGCCAAACACAGATGCGACCATCATGATGCTGTAAACAGAACCTGGATTCCTCCGAAAAAATGACGTTTTGCCATTCGTGCACCCAGGTTCGTCGTTGAGTACACCATCGCAGGCGCTCCTGTGTGTGATGCAGCGTCAAGGGTAACCGCAGCCACGGTCTCCGAGCTGATAGTCCATGCTGCTGCAAACGTCGTCGAACTGTTCGTGCAGGTTGTTGTTGTCTTGCAAAAGTCCCCATCTGTTGACTCAGGGATCGAGACGTGGCTGCACGATCCGTCACAGCCATGCGGATAAGATGCCTGTCATCTCGACTGCTAGTGATACGAGGCCGTTGGGATCCAGCACGGCGTTCCGTATTACCCTCCCGACCCCACCGATTCCATATTCTGCTAACAGTCATTGGATCTCGACCACGACCAACGCGAGCAGCAATGTCGCGATACGATAAACAGCAATGGCGATAAGCTACAATCCGACCTTTATCAAAGTCGGAAACGTGATGGTACGCATTTCTCCTCCTTACACGAGGCGTCACAACAACGTTTCACCAGGCAACGCCGGTCAACTGCTGTTTGTGTATGAGAAATCGGTTGGAAACTTTCCTCATGTCAGCACAATGTAGGTGTCGCCACCGGCGCCAACCTTATTTGAATGCTCTGAAAAGCTAATCATTTGCATATCACAGCTTCTTCTACCTGTCAGTTAAATTTCGCGTCTGTAGCACGTCATCTTCGTGCTGTAGCAATTTTAATGGCCAGTAGTGTAATATTCCTGGACTTAGCGCATGATGGATCCAACCCAAATAATATTCCTGGATGTAGCTCATGCTGAATCCACCATAAAGAGAATGATTCCAGAACCGTAAAGCGATGCATGTGGATCGCTTATTGACGTACTATAGATAAAATCACAGAAGTTTGCTGATCATAGGTAGCATACATTTTTATGTACATGATTTAGATGAGGACCTAATACTATTGATCGACGGTTGTCAAATTTTTAAAACCATTTTTCCTACATTTAAACAATTTTCGATCGTTCCCTGTGGCAGTACTATCCATATAACATTTTCGTAGTGCGCCAAGTTCAAGTCCCTCTTGCAGCTGATTTGTCAGGGTTGCCCTACAGCTGTATCTGCCAGCCGGCGACCTCCCGTCTTCCTCCTCTGTTTAACATTTTACCATCATAAGTTATTATTATTTAAATAAACAACTACACTCTTGCTATAAAGTTGCCTGGGCGATTTTAAGTGAGTTTCCTCTATGAGCGTGTATACAGAATCAAAATCATATCCACCCTTCTGCTGGCCCTGAGGTATCTACAAAACAGCACAAACATAAACTAGTGAGTAATTACATCCACACTTACAGGGTATGAGCGAAGGTGCTGTCATCGTGAGTCTTTGCGCAAATGTATATATTTGCTACCGATAAGAATCATCGACTAAACTGTGTTTGACCTGTGGGGTCTAATACAAAATATTACCTGTCTGTCTACAATTTGCATTACTTAACATGGAAACTGATTACACAAACTCGTGCTCATATGAAATACTACAGAACGATTTCCAAACACTTCCACAGTGCTAATGGTAATAACATTCGCGTTATTTATCACATTTTTTAAAACACACGTCAGAGGCTAGTAGCGCCATGACACTGCCATGTGCCTTTACCTCCAGGTTCATAGGTGGGTTTTGTGCAGTAGCACCAGTCTGATGCCTATGGACTTCGTACAAGATTCTTGTAAGCCCTCGCTGGCTGAGTAGAAGAATTATTTTCTCTACCTCCTGTTACTATTATTATTATTGCGGGCATGGTGCATAGTGTGTTAGTTACAAGACTCACAACATGAGACATTGCAATGTGTTAATCATGAATGCCCAAGCTCTAGCTCAGTACTACTTTTAATCTGTAAAAGTGAAGATATATATAAGACTGATGCCTGATGTTTACATTTTATGGCTTCTACTGTAACGGCACGTTACTGAAATATGTATGGCATTCTTTGACTGTAGCGGCTGATGCACGGGCAGTGTGCTCAAGATACCTGTCACGGCACGAAGAAGGTCCCAAGGTATTGGTAAGTTCTTCTCCTCTTAGAACAGCAGATGCGGCGATCACATGATGGACTAGCGCATGCGATATAATCCTTTACTCACGCATACTGGCGGAAACGGTGTAAGACAGCGATGCCTATGCACAGCTGCGAACAGGTGCCATCCTGCCTAAAACCGCTTGGCTAGAAATATGAATACTGGTTTCATATTCGTTGAAATACGCAAACGAATGTGGCTTTCGGCTGCAAATACACTCCTGGAAATGGAAAAAAGAACACATTGACACCGGTGTGTCAGACCCACCATACTTGCTCCGGACACTGCGAGAGGGCTGTACAAGCAATGATCACACGCACGGCACAGCGGACACACCAGGAACCGCGGTGTTGGCCGTCGAATGGCGCTAGCTGCGCAGCATTTGTGCACCGCCGTCGTCAGTGTCAGCCAGTTTGCCGTGGCATACGGAGCTCCATCGCAGTCTTTAACACTGGTAGCATGCCGCGACAGCGTGGACGTGAACCGTATGTGCAGTTGACGGACTTTGAGCGAGGGCGTATAGTGGGCATGCGGGAGGCCGGGTGGACGTACCGCCGAATTGCTCAACACGTGGGGCGTGAGGTCTCCACAGTACATCGATGTTGTCGCCAGTGGTCGGCGGAAGGTGCACGTGCCCGTCGACCTGGGACCGGACCGCAGCGACGCACGGATGCACGCCAAGACCGTAGGATCCTACGCAGTGCCGTAGGGGACCGCACCGCCACTTCCCAGCAAATTAGGGACACTGTTGCTCCTGGGGTATCGGCGAGGACCATTCGCAACCGTCTCCATGAAGCTGGGTTACGGTCCCGCACACCGTTAGGCCGTCTTCCGCTCACGCCCCAACATCGTGCAGCCCGCCTCCAGTGGTGTCGCGACAGGCGTGAATGGAGGGACGAATGGAGACGTGTCGTCTTCAGCGATGAGAGTCGCTTCTGCCTTGGTGCCAATGATGGTCGTATGCGTGTTTGGCGCCGTGCAGGTGAGCGCCACAATCAGGACTGCATACGACCGAGGCACACAGGGCCAACACTCGGCATCATGGTGTGGGGAGCGATCTCCTACACTGGCCGTACACCTCTGGTGATCGTCGAGGGGACACTGAATAGTGCACGGTACATCCAAACCGTCATCGAACCCATCGTTCTACCATTCCTAGACCGGCAAGGGAACTTGCTGTTCCAACAGGACAATGCACGTCCGCATGTATCCCGTGCCACCCAACGTGCTCTAGAAGGTGTAAGTCAACTACCTTGGCCAGCAAGATCTCCGGATCTGTCCCCCATTGAGCATGTTTGGGACTGGATGAAGCGTCGTCTCACGCGGTCTGCACGTCCAGCACGAACGCTGGTCCAACTGAGGCGCCAGGTGGAAATGGCATGGCAAGCCGTTCCACAGGACTACATCCAGCATCTCTACGATCGTCTCCATGGGAGAATAGCAGCCTGCATTGCTGCGAAAGGTGGATATACACTGTACTAGTGCCGACATTGTGCATGCTCTGTTGCCTGTGTCTATGTGCCTGTGGTTCTGTCAGTGTGATCATGTGATGTATCTGACCCCAGGAATGTGTCAATAAAGTTTCCCCTTCCTGGGACAATGAATTCACGGTGTTCTTATTTCAATTTCCAGGAGTGTAGGAGTCGTTTTGGTGCGAGAAGTCTTTGACTTGCTAGCAACAGAGTCGCCAGAGATGAAACGCCACAATGGAAATGATAGTTCAATAGGGATTCGGTTTGACACCAGTGCCATACAGGTATGCATTTAATACAATTGTTTGTTCTTTTTTCCATTTTTGTGTGCGTTCATTATAGCTGCATTCTGATGATTAAATTCTTCTTCCGCTGTTTGCAAATAAGATGGACGTGTGTGGACTCAGAGATGCACCCGTAACAACGCCACAACCTGGTGAGATGATTTTGTGTTCACTGCCGCAAATCCGGTTCCTCTACGTTGTAATCGCTGTGATGGCGAACACCGCCGTTATAGGCTGTTCTGACATCGTCGCTGTGGTACGGGCTGATGACACCAGCTCGTTTGCCAATGCTGCTGTGCCCTAGACGCTCATGAAAAAATCATAGACTTATAAGGCACCAGACATCGCCTCGACATCACTCTGGGTGTATCAGCAGCATTGCCCCTGCCCGTTACAGATACAAAAGTAAGTCCTGCAGTCTCACTGGACTACTCTGTGGTTGGTGGCGCTTTTGGTGACAGGGTCTCACAAGCCCGCATTGATAACTCGATTGTGGGCTGCTGACATCCTGTCATTTTTCTCGACACCTTCAAGGGCGTTTTGGGAAAGATGCTACCCGGAATTTTCAACGACCTGCGCTGTCCTGGCATTAGGTGCAACACAGCTCTATACCGTGGGCCCATGCATCCTCTGGAGTGCAGTGATGTTGGTGAGAAAGAGAGCATCGTCCGAATTTGGGAGAGATCTGGCATGATATCGTAGGACTATTCAGTCACAGAGTGGTTCAGAACTTTTGTCAGGGTTGTCATACTCGGACTTTTTTTCCATCTCGCAGGAAAGAGGGTCGAGTAAGGCATTTAGTTGTGTATACCACCTCTCCTGACAATATACCGTCACGTATACCATCACTTACTGGGTGGCCCTCTTCGGAAAGAGATTACCGCTAAAACATGCTTGCATTAACGTCCAAAATCTGGATGAGAAGCATGTATATCGCTTTGCATGGTCACTTCTAGCTAACTACAGAAATTAAGTGTTCTTTCAGAGTGTACAAGCAAATATGGAATATCCGATGCCTGCGAGCATTACAATTTGCAAGGCATCTCATTGCCTGTAAAAGTCCAGGACCTACAGAAATAAGAGAGGCAGAACCCTAATTATTCAGTTCACATAAACATCCTGGATGCTGATGACAGTGAGTCGGAACGTGATGTCCATGAGCTGACTGTGCAGAACTAAGAAGTCAACAATAAAGTAGTTGGGCCCTTCTACATTTCGAAATCAGCCTTTTAGCGCCCCAAACACGTAGTTCCGTTGCTCTTCTCTGAGAGTGAGAATCAACACTACGTGTGGATGAAACATACCTCCCACATACTTTCCTCTCATTTGAGTAAGAAACACTGTAGCAGACATTTTTGCCATAGATGTCCAATCGCTTTACCAGGAGAGAATATGTAGAAAGCCATCTGATTGATTGCTCTAGTCAGAAACCAACACATTTGAAAATGCATACAGAGGATGAAAAGTTCTCAAAGTTTAAGAATGCCCATCATCACGAACGATGTTTTTTCATCATGTATGCTGTCTTTGATGCCTTGTAACTCTAGTGCATTGTGAAACCGACTCTGCTACCTCCTATATTATCTTCACAGAACGGCACATAGTATGTGGCAGCATATTACTTTGTATGTTCATATGACTACAGACGCAAAGAACTCGAATCATACATCGCGGATAATCCTGTGAGATGACCGCTCGCTGAGATTGAAAAATATGCGTGGGAAGTTGATCCGATTTATCGCAATAATGTTCCCATGATCAACTCCCAGGTTCATGATGCTTGTATTAGTAGGCTATTGGGTGTCATTTTTATTGGCCGCCGATGGATAGAGAAGCGAAAACTCCGTAAAGAGACCATTGTCATTTAAGGAGGAAGTTCTGTTTCGTAGCTCACAATGCATGTAATTTGAAGCACCGACTGTTATGGTACATACCCGTCTTCTTTCAAAGTATGAATGGGTGTGATGCCCACTTTCTCGTTCAGCGCTTGGGTGATCACGGTTTGAAGGCTGATAAGGTCGACGCCTTCCCTGATACCAATGCAAAGTACGTCTCTTTTTCGAAGAGAGAGAGAGAAGCGAAAACTCCGTAAAGATACCATTGTCATTTAAGGAGGAAGTTCTGTTTCGTAGCTCACAATGCATGTAATTTGAAGCACAGACTGTTATGGTACATACCCGTCTTCTTTCAAAGTTTGAATGGGTGTGATGCCCATTTTCTCGTTCAGCGCTTGGGCGATCACGGTTTGAAGGCTGATAAGGTCGGCGCCTTCCCTGATACCAATGCAAAGTACGTCTCTTTTTCGAAGAGAGTCACACCCAAATTCCTGAATTCGCTTCGCTTCACACACGAATCTCTTCAGAAAGTTGCTGAAACGATGCGTCAGCAGGACACGCATATCACGAGAGCCACATATCTCAATGGTGCAAAGTTTCGTCTTGTGACAAAAAATGGTGTCTTTGCATACAAATACCCAGCTTCGATGGAGAGACTCCACGAAATCATATTACCCGACATAACGGCATTCTGCAGTAAACTAACAGGCACTGCCATAACAGATGCACAATATGAGCACAGAAAAAAGAAGGAAGATTGGGTTTAACGCCCCGTCGAAATCGAGGTCATTAGAGACGGAGCACAAGGTCGGGTTGTGTCAGGGATGGGGAAGGAAATCGACTGTGCCCTTTCAAAGAAACCATCCCAGCATTTGCCTGGAGCAATTTAAGGAAATCACGGAAAACTAAATATGAATTGCCAGACATGGATTTGAATCGTCATCCTCCCGAATGTCAATACAGCGCCACCTCCATGTGAGGACGCAGTGAATTGTTTGGCAGGAGTTTGGCATCCCTGATTTAGGAGAATATGCGAGATTATAAATGAACACCGATGTGCACCTGCTCACCAATAATGTCAGAAATTCTAGAGTGTATACCTGAGCACATAAGCACATACCTTCTGGGTCCTGCGTTCTAGGTTCAAATGGCTCTGAGCACTATGGGACTTAACATCTGAGGTCATCAGTCCACTAGAACTTAGAACTACTTAAACCTAACTAACCTAAGGACATCACACACATCCATGCCCGAGGCAGGATTCGAACCTGCGACCGTAGCGGTCGCGCGGTTCCGGACTGTAGCGCCTAGAACCGCTCGGCCACCCCGGCCGACCCTCTGCGTTCTATTGCACCATGCTAGGACTTTTGTGCGGTGCAGTGTTGGGCAAGACGCTTGTCAGCGTCAAATTATTGACTGATGTTAACATGCTACTCCTCTTGAACGCAGGATTCGTGGCGGACTTTGCCAGAGTGTGCTCAGGTATGGGAAGCAAGTAATCTGCGAATAAATGAAGAGGAGTGCTGGCCATCTGTCGATTTAAGTTATATCCTTTTCTTTGATGCAACAACTTGTATGGGCACTTCAAAGTCTACCTTTTCACGTATTCCAGTGCCTGCCTGAGAAGGGAATAGACAGTTTGAAGGAAAAGAATATGGTTCAGGATGCTGGTGAGCGATGTGTTCTAGAGGGAGAATTGGCATATAACACTCATTTGCATGTCGAGAAAAGTGACATACTGCTATGTCTGGGGCGCCTAGCCACGAGAAATGGCTGCATCCCGAAGCTGTTAACAACGATGATCAACAAACAACTTATATTCTTCACTAAAGTAACCTCCAGCAATGTGGCGGCTTGGAGATGGAACCTCCTAGTATGAGTCATGGAAGCTGTCGTGTCTAGGAAGCCTGCATACTCGGTTCGCTAGACAAACATTAAAACAAGTAGTATTAATGAGTTTTATTATAATAAGTAAATTACAATACTTAACTTTCGAAATTACAGAGATGTGTCTCAGGTAAAGGGCGACATACGAAGTAATCATTCTACTTCAGCGTAAACAATGCTAAGTCTGTGCTACACAGAGAGTACAAGCGAAGTGATCTAGCGTTGACGCTGCTATCCAAGTCACTAGTCTTGAAGCTGCTATTGAACTGAGCTGTCACCAGTCGGTCGCGGCTCTTGTGTCCTCTTTCCTTAGGAGCCGCTTCTGTCGCGTTGACGTCCTGAGAGGGGTCGGTCAGCGTGCGATTGGCTGACGTCTCCTCACAGTCATCTCTTCTCTTTCGCTCTCGACTGGGGTGCCGGCGTTTGACTTTATGCCGTAACAGAATCTCCTTCAAGCAACACAGCTGGTTGAAGGAGTACATTGATGTTAACACTGAACACAGGGATTTCACAGCGTGTGACATTGAAAAATATATTTACAATCTAATGAACACCTCAATTTTCGGAAAACCATGCAGAATGTTGGAGAATATTCCTTTATTTTGTAGCTGGGGTGGGCTTTATGGCGCAAGTGATTGCATTGCCAGGCCAAATTCCTCTCGAGCCACGATCTTCAATGAGGAACTAGTTGCTGTGGAGATGCCTAGGTACGGTCTCAGAGCAGTTCACGAAGCCTGTGTGTTTTTGACCTCTCCAAGCACCACATGTACCACTTTCACTGTGAGTTTGCGAAGCCAAAATTAGAATAACATCAAAAAACAAGAAGGTTATTGGTCTGATGAAAGGAGGCGAATGGGTAGCATATTGTGGAGTTTGGGTGGCGCAGGTCAATAAACACACCATGTATACGGTGTTACAAAAAGGTACGGCCAAACTTTCAGGAAACATTCCTCACACACAAAGAAAGAAAATATGTTATGTGGACATGTGTCCGGAAACGCTTACATTCCATGTTAGAGCTCATTTTATTACTTCTCTTCAAATCACATTAATCATGGATTGGAAACACACAGCAACAGAACGTACCAGCGTGACTTCAAACATTTTGTTACAGGAAATGTTTAAAATGTCCTCCGTTAGCGAGGATACATGCATCCACCCTCCGTCGCATGGAATCCCTGATGCGCTGATGCAGCCCTGGAGAATGGCGTATTGTATCACAGCCGTCCACAATACGAGCACGAAGAGTCTCAACATTTGGTACCGGGGTTGCGTAGACAAGAGCTTTCAAATGCCCCCATAAATGAAAGTCAAGAGGGAGAGTGTTGAGGTCAGGAGAGCGTGGAAGCCATGGAATTCGTCCGCCTCTACCAATCCATCGGTCGCCGAATCTGTTGTTGAGAAGCGTACGAACAGTTCGACTGAAATGTGCAGCAGCTCCATCGTGCATGAACCACATGTTGTGTCGTACTTGTAAAGGCACATGTTCTAGCAGCACAGGTAGAGTATCCCGTATGGAATCATGACAACGTGCTTCATTGAGCGTAGTTGGAAGAACATGGGGCCCAATCAAGACATCACCAACAATGCCTGCCCAAACATTCACAGAAAATCTGTGTTGATGACGTGATTGCACAATTGCGTGCGGATTCTCGTCAGCCCACACATGTTGATTGTGAAAATTTACAATTTGATCACGTTGGAATGAAGCCTCGTCCGTAAAGAGAACATTTGCACTGAAATGAGGATTGACACATTGTTGGATGAACCATTCGCAGAAGTGTACCCGTGGAGGCCAATCAGCTGCTGATAGTGCCTGCACACGCTGTACATGGTACGGAAACAACTGGTTCTCCCGTAGCACTCTCCATACAGTGACGTGGACAACGTTATCATGTACAGCAGCAACTTCTCTGACACTGACATTAGGGTTATCGTCAACTGCACGAAGACTTGCCTCGTCCATTGCAGGTGTCCTCGTCGTTCTAAGTCTTCCCCAGTCGCGAGTCATAGGCTGGAATGTTCCGTGCTCCCTATGACGCCGATCAATTGCTTCGAACGTCTTCCTGTCGGGACACATTCGTTCTGGAAATCTGTCTCGATACAAACGTACCGCACCACGGCTATTGCCCCGTGCTAATCCATACATCAAATGGGCATCTGTCAACTCTGCATTTGTAAACATTGTACTGACTGCAAAACCACGTTCGTGATGAACACTAACCTGTTGATGCTACGTACTGATGTGCTTGATGCTGGTACTGTAGAGCAAAGAGTCGCATGTCAACACAAGCACCGAAGTCAACATTACCTGCCTTCAATTGGGCCAACTGGCGGTGAATCGAGGAAGTACAGTACATATTGACGAAACTAAAATAAGCTCTAACATGGAAATTAAGCGTTTCCGGACACATGTTCACATAACATCTTTTCTTTATTTGTGTGTGCGGAATGTTTCCTGAAAGTTTGGCCGTAACTTTTTGTAACACCCTGTAGATGCGTACTAAAGGCGTGCATAGTACGGTTTCAAATGCTGTCATAACTGAAGATTAGAAGAGGTGCATCCTCGAGAGAACTGGTGACGCTCCACGTGTGGTGCGCCAGGTAATCTTTCGGTCGAGTGGCCAGGAGGTACATATTGCACTGCAGCTGAAAGTAGGGCTGCCCCCTCATGACGACGAAAGGTTCATCTGTGGGGAAAGGATCACTACCCTCCCGTACTCACACTAATCATTGGAGTAACTGAGTGTGCGACTATGTATTTATTTACAAACAGTTGATGTGTACGTGCGACTGTGTGCAGAATTGTTGGATGGACCACTTGTCATAATTGTCTGTGTATGTATGTATGTATGTATGTGTGTGTGTGTGTGTGTGTGTGTGTGTGTGTGTGTAGTCTTGTGTTGACCTGATGCTGCTAGTCCCGATTTCCCTTGTACATATCGAGTACAGAGGGAAAAAAGGATTGATGAAATGTAAACGATGTATACTGAAAGAAATGTAAATACTGTATTTATTGAAAGAAATGATGAAACCAGCCAGCAAAAAATGATTGAAATGTAAACTGATATATAATGGGAAATGCAGTACTTGATTAAAATATAAACTGCTATATAATGCGAAACGTTGTACTTAAGGTCTTCCTGTACCTGATGGTAATAAGTCTTTAAAAAAAAGAATTTTTCAAATTACTTCTATGTACATAAATATGTGTGAACACGCCAAAAAATTTTACACGAGAAAATAGCTTTTTTTAAAAAACATAGTGTAAACAGTAAATGACGGTAAATAAAAAGTTGTTAATAAATGACAAAGTGTTGTAAATGAAAAATACTCGGTGTGTATAACAAAGTACGAAATTTTGGTATAGTGAAACACTACCAGTCAAAGACAGATATCTATCCAGCTTGTAGACAAGCGCAGTGAGATACAGGGTGTCACAGGGGGAACAGTCAGTATTCAGGAATATGTTCATCAACCCTGATGTGAAGATGAAGAAGTACTCACAGCCCTCAAGGTATTCATTTTACAGCCCACTTTTACTAGTCTTTTTTGCATGGAATGATAGTTCCTGACATATCCCTGAATTTGGTTATTCTTCCTGAGACACCCTGTGTACTTACATAGGAAGTTTCCCGGAAGAGCTATTATTTACCAACGTAGCCCGCCAAAGCCGCAAGACGTCGGGGAAGCGACGCGTCGTTACATGTATTCTGCCAGGCCTCACAAATTCAGATCCTACGCAACGTAGTTGCGCTCCGTTGTTGTCTATGGACTTATTCGCGGCCTGCGCAGGCAGTCTTGCCTCTTTCTCAGACCACTGACTTGAGAATTACGCATCGGGATGGCGAACATTTGTTGCAAGATATCAGTGATGTCATTGTCTCTGCACACTATTTGCGGTAACAGAACGGGTTGCTAGAGATGTGCTTTCTGTATCTCCACTAC
The DNA here is from genome assembly GCF_023898315.1 of Schistocerca nitens. Lineage (NCBI taxonomy): Eukaryota > Metazoa > Arthropoda > Insecta > Orthoptera > Acrididae > Schistocerca > Schistocerca nitens. The sequence goes on from NC_064615.1 coordinate 512,316,710, forward strand.
TGTTGCAGAACTGTGCCATAATGTTAAAAAATAACGTACAGTTGTATGACATTATCCTGCTGTGTGGTCGTTTGTATCCGAATTCAGAGACTGGCAGTAACGTTCAAGAGTGGTGCGCGCCGTGTTAGTACAGTTTGGATACTGTTGGCACACCCTGTACGCAACCTGCGCACGTATTGATCTGTCTATCTGACCATTCACTTTAACCTAGACATACTGCCTGTATACGTAGATGCTGACAGCACTGTAACACAGGAGTCATATATTTCGCCTCTGCCGCTGCGTGGTAATTAGATGTCTACGGTATACACTCATTTAGATGTTCCCTTTGAGCTATCGTGTGCCCGCCAGAGGTACACTGGCGCTTAAGATACACGAGTACTGCATCTCAAATCTCGTTGCCTCCGAATGTGAAAAGCGGCGCGTCAGTGAATAGGTGTCTCGTGTCCGTGTCAGCTATCTCGTACCGATATATTTTATTTCGAGAGAGAAGCAGTGCCATTGAAACAATGTCCGCCCCTGGTAGCTGAGTAGTCTGCGCGACGGAATGTCATACCTAACGGCCCGGGTTCGATTCCCGGCTGGGTCGGAGATTTTCTACGCACAGGGACTGGGTGTTGTGTTGTCTTTATCATCATCATTTCATTCCCAACGACACGAAAGTCGCTGACGTGGCGTCAACTCGAAAGACGTGCACCAGGCGAACGGTCTACCCGAAGGGAGGCCCTTGCCACATGGCATTTACATTGAAACAATAGCGAAAGTTTATGTCCCAAGTTTGGATGGTTGTGTCCAGTTATAAGAAGTCATCATAGCCTCCTACTTACAAGTCATTATGAACATAATCTAGAATGCGGTTTCAGTTGTAGTATGATAGTGTTGATCGATTATGCAGTGAAGACACTTCCAATTTTTTAAAGCAGACAAAACTGTATGCATGTAGTCTAATAACTATTTGTATGTTTATTTGTCGTTGAAGAAATAAACTGTTCCCAGTTATTTAATGCTATGTTTTATGCTAGGCTTGAATGTTACCGCCAGTCTCTGAATTCGTGTTTTTAATATGTAGCAATATTGTGGTTAATGCGGACCCGACGCTGTTCGGATAAGAGAGAAACATGGGTAATCCAAAATACATCTGTTTTTACCAGAAACTGCTGTTTACTGTATTTACAGGGCACTTAGACGACACATTTGAAAGCCCACAACATTACCTGCGCCTTACCCGCTGTAAACTGACAACTTAATTACAAAAAAATGGTTCAAATGGCTCTGAGCACTATGGGACTTAACATCTATGGTCATCAGTCCCCTAGAACTTAGAACTACTTAAACCTAACTAACCTAAGGAGAGCACACAACACCCAGTCATCACGAGGCAGAGAAAATCCCTGACCCCGCCGGGAATCGAACCCGGGAACCCGGGCGTGGGAAGCGAGAACGCTACCGCACGACCACGAGCTGCGGACGACTTAATTACAAAATTGCATTTAAAACAAACCGTATTTCGTATCACTGGCTTTCGTATCACTTTCCGGAAGTAATCGTGCAATGTTTTATGTTTCTGTTCACCATTCACCTTTTCTTTCGTGGCTGCGGTACTCATTTTCCCGGAAAGCAAAAAAAAAAATAAAATAAAAATAAAAATAAAAATATAAAAAAAAATAAAATAAAAAAAAGGAAAAATTTTCAAATGTGTGTGAAATCTTATGGGACTTAACTGCTAAGGTCATCAGTCCCTAAGCTTACACACTACTTAACCTAAATTATCCTAAGGACACACACACCCATGCCCGAGGGAGGACTCGAACCTCCGCCGGGACCAGCCGCACAGTCCATGACTGCAGCGCCTTAAACCGCTCGGCTAATCCGCGCGGCCCCGGAAAGCATACGATTGTTTTTTCGCCTACTCTAATAACAGACTGACGCCTCGGTGTGCATGACAACGGGTTCCTCGCATCGTGTTCGTTCGAGTTACATGCATAATAATATGGGAATCAGTAGCTTTTCTTGGTTATTACACTGTTCAGCTTGAATCTGTAGTCGATTGACAGACTTTCAAAGGATACCTTGCGAGTATTTTGGCCTGAGGAACCTTTGGCCCTCGGTTGCTCGTCAGAGAGCAATAATGTAATTAATGATCTATTCGGGTTTTATTACTAGTTTCCTTTATTTATGAGAAAATATGACGATGGAAAAGTTTCTGTTTGAGCACGTTGCTGCAGCGTATACAGAAAATAGCGCCACTCCGATGCTGGTATATGAGCACCGATAATGTAAGCAGGGGATCAGTGTTGCATTCGTCTTTTCGAGGTGTTTGCAGTTAATGCTAAAACGTGATATATAGCGACGTTATTACCAAATGCACAAACAGAACCAACGCGCTGTTATTCTTTCCTCGGCTGGCGAAGGATAAACACCGGTAGACATACATCGGAGACTGAGGAATATGTGTGGGACCGAGGTGTCATCCATCGTCCCCTCGTCCCAAGAAGTTCAAGAGTCAGCCATCAGCCATCTGCTGGAAAGCTAATGCACACCGGGGACTGTTGCTTATTAATTTGAAGCAACCTGGTGTCTCCATCACTGAGGAATGGTGTGAATGCGATTATGGCATCTTCGATCCCTTAAAAAAGGGCTTGAAAGGACTACGATTCTTGTCGGACAAGTATATGTATCAGTTACGGCCTTCTTCACGCAGCTCGACATTTTTTAAATGTTTTTTTGCGAAACGGGCACCTTCATCCTATTACGTCTGTGGGATGATTTCCTCAACTCTCACCACGATTTTTCCTCATTGGCATACCGATTATGGTCTGTACGGCCTTCCGAACGGAAAATTTTTATCGCCCCTTATATACGCTGAGTTGGCAAAACTTATGTGATAGCGATATGCACCTATACAGATGGCGGTAGTATCACGTACACGAGGTATAAAAGGACAGCGCTTTGGCGGAGTTGTCATTTGTACCCAGCCTTCATTACGGCTGCACTGGGAGAAATAACAAGCCTTGAACGTGGAATGGTAGCTGGAGCTAGACGCATGAGACCTTCCATTTCGGAAGTAGGTAAGAAATTCAATATTCCGAGATCCATAGTGTCAATACTGTTCCGATAATACCAAATTTCAGGCAACACTTCTCACCACAGACAATGCAATGGCCGACGGCCTTCGCTTCACGACCGAGAGCAGCGGCGTTTGCGTAGAGTTGTCAGTTCTAACAGGCAAACAAAACTGAGTGAAATAACCGCAGAAATCAATGTGGGACGTATGACTAACGTACCCGTTAGGACAGTGCGACAAAATTTGGGGTTAATGGACTATGGCAGCAAACGAATCATGCGAGAGCCTTCGCTAACACCTGCAGCACCTCTCCTAGGCTTGTGACCATATCTGTTGGACCCTAGACGCTCACATGAGTCACGATTTCAGACGATAAGTGCTGATGGTAGGGTTCGAGTGGGACGCAGATCCCACGAAGCCATGCACCCAAGTTGTCAACAAGGCACTGTGCAAGCAGGTGGTGGCTCTATAATCCTATGGGGTGTTTACGTGGAATGCACTGAGTCCTCTGGTCCAACGGAACCGATCATTGACCGGAAATGGTTATATTCTGCTACTTGGAGACCATGTGCAGCTGCTTGTTCCCAAAGGACAAGAGAGTTTTTGTGGATGACAGTGGTCCATGTCAACGGGCCACAATTATTCGCGATTGGTTTGAAGAAATTATGGACAGTTCGAGCGACTGATTTGGCCACCCAGACTGCCGGAACAGAATCCCATCGAAAATTTATGGGACATAATCGAGAGGTCACTTCGTGCAAAAATTCCTGCACCAGCAACATTTCTGCAATTATGGACGGATATAGAGGCAGCGTGGCTCAGTACTTCTGCAGGGGACTTCCAACCATTTGCTGAGTCCGTGCTACGTCCAGTTGCTACACGACGTCGGGAGAAAGGTCAGACACGATATTAGGAGGTATCTCAAGACTTCTGTCACCTCGTTGTATGTGCCACTGGTTAGTTATTGTTGCTGAATCTTGCATAGGAACAATACGGTAGTACTGTAAGTAGTAGAAAAAGACAGAGGGAAGTACCTGGATAACGGAAAAGCTGTTGCGCGAACTGAACAGTTGAAGAAGTGTGGACTTAGAGAGCTAAGTGATTCTGTCGGAGCCGGCCGCTGTGGCTGAGCGGTTCTAGGCGATTCAGTCCGGAACCGCGCTGCTGCTACGGTCGCAGGTTCGAATCTTGCCTCGGGCATGCATGTGTCTGATGTCCTGAGGTTTAAGTAGTTCTAAGTCTAGGGGGCTGGTGACCTCAGATGTTAAGCCCCATAGTGCTCAGAGCCATTTGGACCATTTTTATTCTGTCGGCACGAGTCTGTGGATAGCCTTTGAAGCGCGAAGTTTCCAATTAAGTCAGGGTGATTATAAAGGTGGGTTAAAACGTCTCAGACGGAAATGGCTATTAGCGGCAACAGCATGGGATTTATTGGTTTGTTTTAAATTTACAATGCCAAGAAGAGTGTATAAAGCACATTTAGGGTAATGATTGCGCCATACTGCGTTACATCATCGCCACAGAAGATCGTATCTACATTCACTTTCAGGTAAGGTAATTTCCTAGTTTTCTATTATCACACGTGGCAGATTGCTGGCCGTAACAGATTAAGGGCCTACTCCCCCCCCCCCCCTCCACCCACACCCACACACACACCTTACAAGTGCAGCAGTTTGTTGTCAGTGAAATTTGTTTAGCTGTATTGTATGTGAGTTCATTCTTTATTGTGTCGTTTAGTGAAGTTGCAAGACAGAAGAGTTCAAGGGTCACCCAAACTGTAACAGTTGTATCAGTAAATTAACCATGAAATGTTATTGAATGTTTACGTAGTTATTCTTGAGGTTTGCGTGTATTTAAAAGCTTGAACTGAAGAAATACCAGATCTAAATAATAACAGATTCAGGGGTCCGACGTGCGAAACACGTTAACTGTCTAACGAAAAAAGAATAGTAATACGCGAACACTCTAGCTGGTGTTCATTTTAGATTAAGTAATTGCTCTGTGGTTTGGTCAAAACTACTAATTATCTTAAGAAAAGGTTTGGTGCTTCACATTTTCTATAGAACAGCGCTTGCCCTGGTTAGGTGGCTTACTACAAATAAAACAATCATTCCTTACTGTCAGTGCGACAGAGTTTGTTGCGTTAAATAGTGCCAGCCAATACGTAATTTTTTTTGTGTCATCAGTCTTCTGACTGGTTTGATGCGGTCCGCCACGAATTCCTCTACAGTGCCAACCTCTTCATCTCAGAGTAACACTTGCAACCTACGTCCTCAATTATTTGCTGGATGTATTCCAGTCTCTGTCTTCCTCTACAGTTATGGCCTCTAATCATCCTGTCCCTTCTCCTTATCAGTGTTGTCCACATATTCCTATCCTCTCCGATTCTGCGCAGAACTTCCTCATTCCTTACCCTATCAGTCCACCCAATTTACAACATTCATCTGTAGCACCACATCTCAGATGCTTCGATTATGTTTATGAATGTCTTTATTCCAAGAGTATGCTAATTTGCTTTACTTGTTTCTCGTGTGGCATAATTTAGCAGGCGTTTTACACCAGGAAACCATTACCATAACTTTTGTCCATTCTGGGATGGCGACCATATTTAGGTTTCATAACCACTTACTAATACTTTTTTTACTACTGGCTGTTGATTCACGCTATAATCATCTCTCGTCCTTTCAGTACTTAGCTTATGCAGGATATGAAATTAAGTCCGGTCATCTTTCCATTAATCACACAATCACGGTCATATTGGTTAAACATCCACAAAACAGAAGAACTGCAGGGACGGGTTCTGACTGGAAATGGAAGAAAAAAGGCCCTACGAAAATAGAAGGTGTGCGTGCAACGACAAGAAGTCGTCTCGGAACAGTACTGAGCTGCATGGTATCCACGTCACAACAGATGTTCATAGTGGCCCCATGGTAGAGATTGTCATGCAGAATATGCATAATCGTACTTTTGATTACACCATGTTGGCGAGCTGCTTGCCTGGAGCTTGTACTAGGGTTCATCTCAATATCCTGTAGAACCCAGTCCTCCAGATCTGCTGTGCGCACAGTCCGCCGCCTCCCTGCGCATTCGTCTGTCTGAAAGAACCTATGATCATACAAAATCCAGTAGAGAATTTGAAATTTGTTACGTGCTTGGTGTCTGTGAGGGTACTTGTTTTGGTACAGCCGTAATGCCTCTCTACCGTTTCTGTCTGCTTGACCGTACACAAACACCATCTCGGCTTGTTCCCGAGATGAATACTGGACCATTCTGATGCTTAGAGTACCCTGCATCAATCACACAGCTTGCAACACACAAGAAACATACGGCACGTGGTCAGAGGAACTTCCAAGCGTCAGCGCCTTCTATCGTGGCAACATGCATTTCCGGACGCATGTTCGTAGGACCTTTTTTCCTCCATTTCCAGTCAGAAATCCGTCCCTGCAGCATGACGGTTTTATTAACGTTCACCCTGTATAACGCATATGTAGAATGAATGCCAAAATTGTGATCGACGAATGTGGAGTTTAGCTCTGAAATACTTCAGACACAGCGAAATTAATATACACATAGTGAATGGAAACGGTTTATAATTTTTCACTTGCCTAACCTATGAGATAGACTCAGAGACAGTGAATGTATCTAATATGATTGGCAATTCAGATTTTGTCTACAGCGGATGTTTGGAATACATTTCTTAACGCGGATACACATTTTTTTGAGAAGGTGAGGTGCAAGGCTCTGGGCTCAACATCTTGTGCGACAGACGGCTTCAATCTTCCAGAAAGTTTCAGTGTGTAATAGCTACAGGTAAAAATTGAAATTAATCATAGAAAACGTTCTAAGATTGCTAAATTTTTAAAGCTGGAGAATAAAATGAAATACACAACACAACAAAACCATATCCGAATACATCTTCGCGAAGGAGACATAAATTTTAACTTAGTGCCAAGTGAATGGTGTGATATACGAGGGCAGTTCAATAAGTAATGCAACACATTTTTTTTCTCGGCCAATTTTGGTTGGAAAAACCGGAAATTTCTTGTGGAATATTTTCAAACATTCCCGCTTCGTCTCGTATAGTTTCATTGACTTCCGACAGGTGGCAGCGCTGTACGGAGCTGTTAAAATGGCGTCTGTAACGGATGTGCGTTGCAAACAACGGGCAGTGATCGAGTTTCTTTTGGCGGAAAACCAGGGCATCTCAGATATTCATAGGCGCTTGCAGAATGTCTACGGTGATCTGGCAGTGGACAAAAGCACGGTGAGTCGTTGGACAAAGCGTGTGTCATCATCGCCGCAAGGTCAAGCAAGACTGTCTGATCTCCCGCGTGCGGGCCGGCCGTGCACAGCTGTGACTCCTGCAATGGCGGAGCGTGCGAACACACTCGTTCGAGATGATCGACGGATCACCATCAAACAACTCAGTGCTCAACTTGACATCTCTGTTGGTAGTGCTGTCACAATTGTTCACCAGTTGGGATATTCAAAGATCTGTTCCCGCTGGGTCCCTCGTTGTCTAACCGAACACCATAAAGAGCAAAGGAGAACCATCTGTGCGGAATTGCTTGCTCGTCATGTGGCTGAGGGTGACAATTTCTTGTCAAAGATTGTTACAGGCGATGAAACATGGGTTCATCACTTCGAACCTGAAACAAAACGGCAATCAATGGAGTGGCGCCACACCCACTCCCCTACCAAGAAAAAGGTTAAAGCCATACCCTCAGCCGGTAAAGTCATGGTTACAGTCTTCTGGGACGCTGAAGGGGTTATTCTGTTCGATGTCCTTCCCCATGGTCAAACGATCAACTCTGAAGTGTATTGTGCTACTCTTCAGAAATTGAAGAAACGACTTCAGCGTGTTCGTAGGCACAAAAATCTGAACGAACTTCTCCTTCTTCATGACAACGCAAGACCTCACACAAGTCTTCGCACCCGAGAGGAGCTCACAAAACTTCAGTGGACTGTTCTTCCTCATGCACCCTACAGCCCCGATCTCGCACCGTCGGATTTCCATATGTTTGGCCCAATGAAGGACGCAATCCGTGGGAGGCACTACGCGGATGATGAAGAAGTTATTGATGCAGTACAACGTTGGCTCCGACATCGACCAGTGGAATGGTACCGTGCAGGCATACAGGCCCTCATTTCAAGGTGGCGTAAGGCCGTAGCATTGAATGGAGATTACGTTGAAAAATAGTGTTGTGTAGCTAAAAGATTGGGGAATAACCTGGTGTATTTCAATGCTGAATACAACAACTCCTGTTTCAGAAAAAAATGTGTTGCATTACTTATTGAACTGCCCTCGTACATTTGAAAAGCAGACTTCAGAAGAGAGGTAACAGACGTGGCCGACACATACATAGTGTTTGAGATATTTTTTGCTCTGTAACTTATAAAATAATAAGTGAAAGAAATATTTATTTAGAGAGAACATAAGAAATATTACTTTTTCTCCGAAGTTATGAACAAAGCTTATTTAGTTATTTTTTAGAGAGTAACCGTACCGAGTTGTACCTTTTACACCGAACCTTTTTTTTCCTTTCATACAGGTGATGTACTTAACCCTCCAACTACCAGGATTTTTTGTTGTTTCACTGAGTACCAATGGTGTCATAAAGCCCGCGAGTAATTTACACGGGATATATTGGCAGTATTTTAATGGAGTAACATAAAAACATACATCACAAACGTTCGACGTAACAGTCATCATCCTATTTTCATAAATGTTACATTCAAGAAGCAAAAATAATTTTTTAAAGACATTAGTCTTCTGACTTGCCACCTTTCTTCAATTGTTTGTTGGATATATTCCAATCTCTGTCCTCCTCTACAGTTTTTACCCTCCACAGCTCCCTCTAATACCATGTAGGTTATTCCTTGTCAGTGTTTTCCATATATTCCTATCCTCGCCGTTTCTGTGGAGAACCTCCTGTTTCCTTACCTTACCAGCTCACATAATTTTCAACATCCTTCTGTAGCAACACATCTTAAATGCTTCGATTCTCTTCCGTTCCGATTTTTCCACAGTTCATGTTTCACTACCATATAATGCTGGGCTTCAAACGTGCATTCTCAGAAATTTCTTCCTCAAATTAAGGCCTATATTTGATACTAGCAGACTTCTCTTGGCCTGGAATGCCCTTTTCTCTATGCTAGGCTGCTTTTTACATGGTCCTTGCTCCGTGCGTCATGGGCTGTTTTGCTGCCTAGGAAGCAGAAGTCCTTAATTGCCCTACTTCTTTGTCACCGATTTTGATATTAACCTTTTCGATGTTCTCGTTTCTGCTTCTCCTTACTTTCGTCTTTCTTCGATTTACTCTCAATCCATGTTCTTTACTCATTAGACTGTTCATTCCATTCAACAGGTCCTGTAATTCTTGTTCACTTTCAGTGAGGATGGCAATGTCATCAGCAAACCTTATCATTGTTGAATTTTAATCCTACTCTTGAACCTTTATTTTACTTCCGTCATTGCTTATTCAGTGTGTAGATTGAACAGTAGGGACGAAAAGCTACATTCCTGCCTTACACATTTTTTAACCCGAGCACTTCGATCTTGGTCTTCTACTCTTATTGTTGAAAGTTTCCTTTATTAATTATTTTCGTTTGAATTTGAACTCGTAATGACTTGGTTGGTTGGTTGTGATGTTGCTGTTGTTTAGCTTTGGGCGATATTGTGGATTTCTAGCAGCGAGAGAAACCGGATAACATCTGCCCGCGAGAATACAACACAAAAATAATTACTGAAGGAAACTTTCATTTTTAACCTTGGGTTTTGTACATATTGTATATCACCCGTCTTTCCCAATAGCTTAACCCTATTTTCCGCAGAATTTCCAACATCTTGCACAATTTTACATTGTCTAACGCTTGTTCCAGCTTGATTTTTCTTCAGTCTTGCTACTATTATCAAAAACTGGCTCTTTGGCGCCTTTACCTCCCCTAAAGTCAAACTGAACGTCACCTAACTCATTCTTAAATTTCTTATCCATTCTTCTGTATATTACTCTTTTCAGCAACTTGGATGCATGAGCTGTTAAACTGATTGATAGTTCTTGCACATGTCGGCTTTTTTAATCTTAGGACTTTGTGGATGATGTTTGTCAGAAAGTCTGATGGTATATGGCCAATCTCATAAACGCTTCGCACCAACATTAATATTCCTTTTTTTGCCACTTTCCCCGATGATTTTAGAAATTCCTATGGAATGTTATCAGTCCCTTCTGCATTATTAGATCTTAAGTCTTTCAAAGCGCTTTTAAATTCTGCTCTAATAAAGGATCTCCTATCTTCCCTATCGACTTCTGTTTCTTCCTCAACTACGTCATCAGAGAAGTCCTCCCCGTCATCGAGGTCTTCAATGTACTCGTTCCACCTTTCTGTTTTCTCCTATACATTTCATAGTGGAATTCCGATTACACTCTTAATTTTAGCGCCCTCGCTGTTAACTTCACCGAAGGTTGTCTTGAGTTTTGTAATCGTATGCTAAGTCAGTCCTTTCGACAATCATTCTTTTACGATTTTCTTCTGTTATCCATGGTTTATTCGTAGTTACCTTTCTAGCACCCACGGTTTTCATTCCAACATCTGTAATTGTCCTTTTTAGAGATATCCATTTCCATCAATATACACATTCGTTATGACAGTATCTAAGGCCTCAGAGAACTTTAAGCGTATCTCTTCATTCCTTGTACTTTCGTATCTCATTTCTTTGCTCAATAATTCTTCCTGACTTGTTTCTCAAACTTTCACTCTACTCTTCATCATTACTAAATTTTCATCTGAGTCTCTATCTGCTCTTATGCTCTTAGGTAGGCTTTACAATCCAATGTCTGATTTAGGAATCTCTGCCTGACCATGATGTAATCTAACTGAAATCTTCCCGTTTCTCCCGACTTTTTCTGGAACAGAGTATTCGTTCTTACTATCTCGGTTTTATCGCAGAACTCAGTTAGTCTTTCTACTGTCTCGCTCGTGTTACCAAGCCCATATTCTCCTGTAAACCTTTCTTCTAATCTTTTCCTTACCGCCGCATTTCAATCCCCCACGACTATTAGAGTTTCGTCTCCCTTTACGTATTGAATTACCCATTCATATTCTCATATAATTTCTGTATCTCTTCGTCTTCTGCTTGCGACGTCGGCATGCACACCTGAACTATTGTTGTCTGCGTCGGTTTGTTGCCGGTTCTGATGAGAACAATCCTATCACTGAAGTGTTGCAGTAGCTTACTCCCTGCCCTACCTTCCTATTCATAACGAATCCTATTCCGATTATACCATTTTCTGCTGCTGATGATGTTATCCTGCACCCATCTGTCCAGAAATCCCTGTTTTCTTTCCATTTCATTTCACTGACCCCCCCCCCCCACTCCCCCCTATATCTAGAATGAGCCTTACCATTTCCCTTTTCACCTTTCTAGATTCCCTACTGGATTTCAGTGCAAATAATCGTGAATAAAGTTTCATGTGTTGTAAATATATAAGTGAATAAAACATCAATGGGTACAATTGAATTAGAGAGAAAAGGTCTTATGAAACTTCCTGGCAGATTAAAACTGTGTGCCGGACCGAGACTCGAACTCGGGACCTTTGCCTTTCGCGGGCAAGTGCTCTACCGACTGGGCTACCCAAGCATGACTCACGCCCCGTCCTCACGGCTTTAATTCTGCCAGTACCTCGTCTCCTACCTTCCAAGCTTTACAGAAGCTCTCCTGCGAACCTTGCAGAACTAGCACTCCTGACAGAAAAGATATTGCGGAGACATGGCTTAGCCACAGCCTGGGGGATGTTTCCAGAATGAGATTTTCACTCTGCCAGGAAGTTTCATATCAGCGCCCACTCCGCTGCAGAGCGAAAATCTCATTCTGGAAACATCCCCCAGGCTGTGGCTAAGCCAAGTCTCCGCAATATCCTTTCTGTCAGGAGTGCTAGTTCTGCAAGGTTCGCAGGAGAGCTTCTGTAAAGTTTGGAAGGTAGGAGACGAGGTACTGGCAGAAGTACAGCTGTGAGGACGGGGCGTGAGACGTGCTTGGGTAGCTCAGTCGGTAGAGCACTTGCCCGCGAAAGGCAAAGGTCCCGAGTTCGAGTCTCCGTCCGGAACACAGTTTTAATCTGCCAGGAAGCTTCATATCAGCGCACACTCCGCTGCAGAGTGGAAATCTCATTCTGGAAAAGGTCTTATATTTTGAAAATAATAGCCATTGTGCTTATGGAATTATATTAACCCCAGCAGAACCAGGAAGGGCACAACAGCTATGACAAGAAACGCTAACAATGGGCACAAAAGTAAAGTGGTAAATAATATTTTAGTTATTTTCGGCGATTCGCGTAACAGCTGTTTAACGTAACAGTCATCATTTTATTTTCATAAACGTTACATCCAGGAAAAAAAAAATTAAATTGGGCTTATATTCACCCCAGTGGTACTCAGTGCAAAGGCCATAAACAAATTTTAATGTATTGGAAACAGTATAAAACTGAACAAAACATCATTGGATACTTAGAGAGGGAAAGTCATGCACACTGGCGGAAAACAATGATCGCAACACGAAGGAAGAGTTGTGCGACATAAACGAAACTTGGTAGGCGTGTTTCTACATCTGAAAGATGGTGTCTGTTCAGATATCGTGCGGGATGTATAAGAATGATGTTAGTAGCGCCACTATGAAGATGCAAATCAGGTTTGCATTAAATACACCTTGTTTCTATCGTGAGTGTTAGTTACCTTTGAGACTGGACGTGGTGAGTTGATGTTGTCAATAATGCCTTTAATGCGCCAAAGACGCCATTATCAACACCTCACTGAGTTTGGAGGAGGTCATGTAATAGGGCTACGGGAAGCTGAATTTTCCTTCTGCGATATTGCAGAAAGACTTGGCACGAATGGAACCCCTGCACATGACTGCTGGCAGCGGTGTGAACTGGAATGTACAGTCGCAAGAAGACCAGGTTTCGGACGGCCACGTGCCACTACCGAGAGGGTATTCACTGTATGGCTTTGGCGCATCGACTGCATTTGCAGCAGCAATTTGAGCAACACTTGGCACCACTGTGACACAACAAACTGTTACAAATTGGTTACTTGAAGGACAGCACCGAGTCATTCGTCCTGTAGCATGCATTGTACTGATCCCAAACCACCGCCATTTGCGACTTCATTGGGGGGTGAAGATCTACCGTGTTTTCTGAAGAAAGCCGTTTCTGCCTCGATACCAGTGATAGTGGCAAGTGGATTAGAAGCAGGTCAGTTGAGGACCTGTGCACAACCTGTCTGCGTGCTAAACTTCACCCGGAGTTATAGTCTAGGGTGCGATTTCGTATGACAGCAGCAGCACTCTTGCAGCTATCCAACGCACCTGACTTCTTTTGCTGCCATTCATTCCAGGGAGTGATTTTCAACAGAATAACGCAGCATGTTCTACGGTGTGTCGGCGTGTTGCCTTGACCTGCTCGATTAACACATCTGTCTCCATGGAGCAGGTATGGGCCATCATCGGACAACTCCGGCGTCACCCACTACCAGCATTAACTGTCCCTGTACTGATCAACCACATGCAACAGGCTTGGAACCCCGTCTCACAGACTGACATCCGGCACCTGTACAGCATGCTTGCATTCAGCTATCTAGCGATTACACCAGTTATTAACGTACCATTATTTCACATTTGCAATTGCTTATCTTGTGCTTGCATTAACCTGTGATCATGCTATGTTAACCACTTAAATACGTCACCTAGATAAATGTACTCCCGAAATTTCGTTACTCTATATTAATTGCGATTTTTCCATCAGTATATTTTCAAAATAATAGTTTTGGAAACATGGGAGACATATATTGACAGTGTGCTTATGGGATGATACGGGGGTTAAACCAGGTGTGTACAAATAAGTTCAAATCAAATTTCCGTCAATTTATCTATTGAAGCTAGGAAAGTTCAAAATTTTATGGGTTGCTGCAAAGTATTGTACGTAAATAGCTGCGTTCAGATGCATATTCTGATCGCGGAATGTTCATTCAAGTGAAATGTTCAACGAGTGCCGATTTTCCTGAATGAACATCTCATTGTACGTTCTAAACAACCTGTGGACGAGTCATAAAGCTGTTGGTGTCACTGGGCGACACACTTCCTCTATGCGCTGCCTGAAATCGTATTCGGTGAGATTGTAGAATTTATCCTTACACCACTGTGTATAAATGTGAAAGTATGTAATTTTATCGTAATCAGATTTGGGATCTTTCCCTTTAGTCAGTGCTCCGTAACTTAGTTGTGGCTGTGAGTAATGGTGTCCTTGAGTAATGTTACACAAATTAATGTTTTAAATAGCGCACAGGTCCGCATTCTGAATTTATTACGTGGTAACACAAGTATATTTCTTTGTTTTGTGCTATTACTCTGTTTGAGGTTCTCCTCGGGCGGCGAACGGCTATTGGAATTCACCAGCAGATGCCTTTACGTCCCAATATGTGCATTACAGAGCTCCTAGCACCGCACGGACGCTGGAGCGGCCTTCTTGGGAGTATATAATAACGAGAGTAATAAGACTCGAACAGAGAGCGGGCAGTTCGTGCGAACGGTGCTCGTGGACACTGTATTGAATTGGACCGTATCGACGCGGCCAAACGAGAGGGGGTGGGGGTGGGGGGTGGGTACTCTAGTCAAGCTGTGGGCAGCGCGTGCAGCGTAACACGTACCTGTGCAAATGAGCAATCGGCAACTGCGCCACCGTCGAATCGGGCTGAAATGTTGCGTGGGAGGGTGAGGGGGGCGAGGGGCGGGACTTACTGTTAATAATGTGGTCCACACCGAATTTGCAGTTCAAACACTTTACTTGTACTTTGATCGTTGACTGGACGAATGCTTATCGCCAGATAGATCGAAAGTAATCTATTACTATTTATACACAGATAACCAGCTAGCTGCATCCGGCACCTAAAACTTGCACCACAGATGTTACGGAAATGGAAAGTCCTATTGACGTGCTGTTTTTACAGAATGGATTGGTAGTCAGGGACTCATAACGTTAGCCAATCAATAGAGTGTAATAGTACTTAAAAAGCGTAGTTTTCGTGCAAACATACACTTTTTAAATGGAACAATGTATGTTATCAATAACAAATTGAAACTAGAGTAAATTAGAGTGTCAGCGGTGTTTGTTGCAGAATACTACTGCGATTCGTTTACGAGACATCGTATTTTGAAAATTTTCCACACTGACACTTGTACAACACCAGCGGTAGGACACTCTAAGGAACAACAAAAGGGCATACGCTAGTTATGTGGATTTTGACCAGTAACAAGACAATTGACCATCACAAGTTATGTTCAAAGATACCATCGGCAGCGGCAGTACAAGCTTCCAGTCTGGTATGGAACGACAGCTGCACACATGCTAGCATTTCAGCGTAGATGTCCGAGCAGCAATACGTCACTGCGTATCATCGGCTATCGGGTGTAATGGGTATGTCCTTGTAGACAGTGTCTTTCCACCTCTCCCGCAGAAAAAAGTCTACAGGCATCAAATTCGGGGAACGGACCGGCCAAGGTACAGGTTTTCTGCGTCCAATCCAACGATTTGGAAACAGTTCGTGAGGACATGCTGTAGTACTTCGTGCACTATAAGCTTGACAGCCATCATGGTGGTACTACAGGTTCCTCCTAGTCTGGAGAAGCACGTCTTCTAGCATCCATGGAAGATGGTCTGTTAAGCAGCTGCGTCACTTGTGCGCGTTCGGTGTTCCGTCTATGAAAAACAGGCCTATGAGCCGATGGTTCACTATCCCACATCACACGTTTACACTAAATGGATGTTGATGTTCCACCAGACGAAGCCAACGGGGATTGTCAACAAAATAATAGCGCATGTTTCGACAGTTTACCTGATATATGATACATCTGGAGTATCCCCTCTTAATGCCCACGTACAGAAATTAACACGATTCTCACAATTATTGCCATGCAGCTATTGATGTAGAGATGTGATAGGGATGGGACCTAGGACACTTGCCTGTCACTTCTTCGTGCGATTGCGCTGGAGTTAACGTGCGAATCAACTGCAACAGCGGCAAGAACACTAATTCTCTCCTCTTCTGTCGTCACCTGTTTCCTTCTGTTACATTGATTGGGTGTTGCACTACAACTTTCACGTAACTGGTTGAAGAGGTTAATAAATAATTGCAGTGACGGTTGATTTTGGGGTACCTTGTCGCCTGCTTTCTCCCTACACTCTTCATACACTGTGAGCATGTTGGCTTTTCATGCACTGGAAAACCCCGTCATATATTCACGTCCCACTGCTCGGATGTCACACACTAACCGACTAGTAAGTCGCAGTGCACTCAAGGAATACACAAACATACTGCAAGCAAACATAAAAACATCGTACCTAGCTACTACGCATTTTAGATGTCGGTGTCGGTGTGGAAACTAGTCAAAATACGATATCTCGTAAACAACTCGCACTAGAATCCTCTGACAAACACCACTGACATTCTAGTTTACCCTAATTTTAGTCTCTTAATGTCAATAGGCACTGCTCCGTTTAAAAAAGTATATGCTTGCACAAATAATGGTTCAAATGGCTCTGAGCACTATGGGATTTAACTTCTGAGGTCATCAGTCCCCTAGAACTTAGAACTAATTAAACCGAACTAACCTAAGGACATCACACACATCCATGACCGAGGCAGGATTCGAACCTGCGACCATAGCGGTCGCGCGGTTCCGGACTGTACCGCCTAGAACCGCTCGGCCACTCGGCCGTGTTTGCACAAAAATACACTTCCTTAATGTTACTAAAATCTGTTGATTGCCTAACAACACGAGCCCAGGAATACTGGAAAAACACACATCCGTAGCGCTTCTCATAACCGCAATATTTGTGGTGCATGTTTTAGGTGATTCATCCTGTAACATTATTCCTCTTTTAAGTCAACATCCCTTTTTCTCAACACATATTAATCGTACAGGGATGCACGAGGTATCGTTAAAAAGGATTTTTAACCGGCTTCTGACACTGCTTACCGATTTGTGGAAAATTTTAACATAAAGGAGACTTTTAACCATAATCGGCAAAAGGGCATCTTTATACTTTTATTTTACGAAGCTAAGTTATTAAGCACGAATAAGAGACTACTTTTTCATATTGTCTTATTACTAATAATATTTAATTTGTTTTGAAAGTACTTATTAAATGGATAATTTGTATTCAGCATTGTCATAGACAATAACCGTGACCACTGCCCGTCGTCCACGTTTCATCAAAGAATATACTTTCCGAAACGACGAACATATTCTTCATTTTTCGCCTTGAATTGTCATTTACCTATAGTTACTACGGCCTAATGCGCTTAAATAAAGTACGAAGTGCGATTAAAATCTAAAAATACAGTTAGATGTTATTGTGACCTTAGCGATACACAATCTAAGAAGAAAACACTACGTTGTAACCTAGACATTTCGCATTTATTTACTTATAGGTATTGTATATTCGTATTTCTCATTAAACATCTCATCAACAACAGCGAAATGTCAATATTACTGTCGAAATTTAGAAAGTACAAGCAACTGATGACACGGAAATATTGTCGGAATTACAAAACTACATTTCTTTCCTTTTTTATTTTATGTTTATATTTGTTCATTAATTGTTAACTTTTGTCAACAACAGGGTGGTGCAAATATTACTCACATAAAAAAGAAATGCCCAGTAAGAAACGTCACCACTATACTTAATTCCGTACACTGTCATTATTTAAAAGTATGAAAGTTTCGCACGAGTTCCCTCTGTCATGTAATGCGTTTGTTCGATTGCAATAACCTAACACTGAAGTGACACTGAAGCTCACGTGTGGAAAATCAGTACTGAGCACAGAATCATTCTCTCAGAAAACTGTCTTTCAGGTCTAACGGTAAAACTGATTTGAAAACGATGTGTGCAGTAAGTATAATTTGGAAATAATAGAGCTCACAGTCCGATAGAACTGTTGCAATAAGCATTATTGAAGTTTGGCAAAGTCCATGATACTAATTACACATACACTGTCCAATTAACCATTTAAAACAAACATTAAATTACACAATGATCTCCCGAATGCGAAATTCATGTAAAACTCTGCATATTTCATGTGTTCTAATTTGTACTAACTCATCTGTGGTACATCTCCCCTTATCGGCGGACATAGATCTTACACATTCCATGACCTTTCCCATACAGACTGAAACGGCTTCCAGCAGCCACTCTTTTGAAAGTTTGCAATAATTAAAACTGACGTTAGCTACTGTTTTCACTGGCCTTTCACAAATTACAATTAGAGATTTACATTTTTTAGCAAATGGATGCTAAGGGCAGACCCTTCTGAATGTGGACTTTTAGATACGACAGTAATCTCCATTGAACTTAGCCGTCTAGTTTGCCAAAATATGATATTCTGTTTCAGTAACAATGTTTTACTTAAGAAAGCTAATATTTACGAAACTAAATGAGTGCATAAGTTGCTAAGATATTTTCGTTGTTAGCTGTATACGTACTTGACTTATTTATACAGGGTGAACATCAATAAAACCGACAAACTGCAGGGACGGATTAATGACTGGAAATGGAGGAAAAAAAGGTGGTATAGAAAAGCGTCCGAAAATGTATGTTGCCACGATAGAAGGTGCTGACGCATGCAAATTCCTCTGACAATGTTCCATGTGTTCCTTATGCGTTGCAAGTTGTTTGACTGATGCAGGTTACTGTAAGCAGCAGAATGGTCCGGTATTTATGTCGGGAATAAGCCGCGGTCAGCCCGTGTGACCGAGCGGTTCTAAGCACTTGAGTCCGAAACCGCGCTGCTGCTACGGTCGCAGGTTCGAATCCTGCCTCAGGCATGGATGTGTGTGATGTCCTTAGATTAGTTAGGTTTAAGTAGCTCTAATTCTCGGGGTCTGATGACCTCAGATGTTAAGTCCCATATTGCTTAGAGCCATTTGAACCATATTAACAGAATCTGACGTCGGTTCTTGGTAGAACAACATTATAATAATAAATGAAAAGCACCAGTTTGCTTTTCTGAAGATGGCCTTGTAAGCCGAAAACCGGTTAGCAATAAAAGTAATATTGTAGAACAAAAGCAAACTGGTGCTTTTCATTTATTACCATTTGAACCATTTTTTGAACAAGCCGAGATAGTGTTTGCGAATGGCTAAGCAGATGGAAACGGTCGAGAGGCAGCACGGCTAAACAAGTAACCTCACAGACACCAACCACATCACACAACATTTCCACTCCTTTCTGGACGCTTGTGTGATCATGGGTCCTCTCAGAGGTATGGGCAGGGATGTGGCGGACTGTGCGTACACCAGATTTGGAGAACCAGGTTCTACAGGATACTGAGACGAACCTTAGCACGATTATGTGTATCCAGCATGAGAACCGCTTCTATCCCTATCACCTGCAACTAGTGCAAACATTATCAGAAGCGGATTTTCCTCCACTGGAAGGATTCTGTCATCAGTCCTTTTACTGATGAAGCAACCTTTTTTTTATCAGAACTAGCATCATCAATCTGCATAATCTTGATTAGTGACCTACAGACAGTCCTCAGGGATTGGTTGATGCGCCTCATCATATTAGGTTCAGCATCAATGTGTCGACAGGGATTCCTGGCGACCACATACTTGGAGCGGTTGTTATTCCACAACGGCACGACGGAGGACTTCGTGCGGAATATTCTGTCTGACCTGCTTGAGAATGTGCCTTTGCAATACAACAGGACACGCGGTTTCTGAATGACAGAGCACCATCTCATTTCCGCATTACAGTTCGCCGACACCTCAACAACATCCTTCCCGGGCGTTGGATAGGATGTGGAGCACCTGTAGCATTGTCTTCTAGATCAACGGACTTAAATCCTTGCATTTTTACCTATGGGGGCATCTGAAAAGCGTTGTGCATGCTGAACAAGTTCCTGATGTGCAGATCCTTCAACACTGCGTTCACTACGCCAGTGACGCTATTCGGATAGAGACCAAACGTGCGAAAGAGAGCGGCAATCCATGATGTGTCCTGTGAACCCGTGCATTGCATCCCATGGAGGCCACTTTGAACATCTGTTGTGACGTAGGCTGCATGCGATGCAGCTTTGTACTGTGTTTCAGGACGATTTGTTGTCGTTGCACGCACACCATCCATTTCATTTCTGGAAACATGTTCATAGGACCTTTTTTCCTCCATTTCCTGTCAGGAATCCGTCCCTGCATTTTATCGGTTTTATTAATGTTCCTCCTGTGTATACCTCTGATCTAATTTATCAGGAAGTCAGTAATGGGACTTACACTGAAGAGTGAAATAAACTGGTGCACCTGCCTAATATTGTGAAGGCCCTCGTGTGCATGCAGAAGTGCCTCAACACGATGTGGCATTGACTCGCCTAATGTCTGAAGTAGTGCTGGAGGGAACTGAAACCATGAATCCTGCAGGGCTGACCATAAATCCGTAAGAGTATGAGGAGGTGGAGATCTCTACTGAACAGCATGTTGCAAGGCTGCCTACACTACGCTTGTCCGTCCTCTTTTAGAATACTGCTGCGCAGTGTGGGATCCTTACCAGATAGGTTTCACGGAGTACACCGAAAAAGTTCAAAGAAGGTAACCACGTTTTGTATTATCACGAAATAGGGGAGAGAGTGTCACTGAAATTATACAAGAATTGGGATGGACATCATTAAAACAAAGGCGTTTTTCGATGGGAAGAAATCTTCTCACGAAATTCCAATCATCAACTTTCTCCTCTGAATGCGAAAATATTTTTTGATGCCGACCTACATAGGAAATAACGATCACCTTGATAAAATAAGGGAAATCAGATCTCGTATGGAAAGATATACAGGGTGTTACAAAAAGGTACGGCCAAACTTTCAGGAAACATTCCTCTCACACAAAGAAAGAAAATATGTTAGGTGGAAACGTGTGCGGAAACGCTTACTTTCCATGTTAGAGCTCATTTTATTACTTCTCTCCAAATCACATTAATCATGGAATGGAAACACACAGTAACAGAACGTACCGGCGTGACTTCAAACGCTTTGTTACAGGAAATGTTCAAAATGTCCTCTGTTAGCGAGGATACATGCATCCACCCTCCGTCGCACGGAATCCCTGATGCGCTGATGCAGCCCTGGAGAATGGCGTATTGTATCACAGCCGTCCACAATACGAGCACGAAGAGTCTCTACATTTGGTACCGGGGTTGCGTAGACAAGAGCTTTCAAATGCTCCCATAAATGAAAGTCAAGAGGGTTGAGGTCAGGAGAGCGTGGAGGCCATGGAATTGGTCCGCCTCTACCAATCCATCGGTCACCGAATCTGTTGTTGAGAAGCGTACGAACAGTTCGACTGAAATGTGCAGGAGCTCCATCGCGCATGAACCACATGTTGTGTCGTACTTGTAAAGGCACATGTTCTAGCAGCACAGGTAGAGTATCCCGTATGAAATCATGATAACGTGCTCCATTGAGCGTAGGTGGACGAAACTAAAATGAGCTCTAACATGGAAATTAAGCGTTTCCGGACACATGTCCACATAACATCTTTTCTTTATTTGTGTGTGAGGAATGTTTCCTGAAAGTTTGGCCGTACCTTTTTGTAACACCCTGTATGTGTTCGTTCTTTCTGCACGCTATACGAGATCAGAATAATAGAGAATTTTGAAGGTGGTTCGATGAACCCTCTGCCAGACACTTAAATATGATTTGCAGAGTATTCTTGTAGATGTGGATGTATCAGATATGCACAATAATGTTCATGTCTGGGGAGTTTGGTGGCCAGCAGAAGTGTTTAAACTCAGAAGAGTGTTCCTGGAGAAACTCTGTAGCAATTCTGGATGTGGGGGGTGTCGCATTGTCCTACCGGCATTGCCAAAGCCCATTGGACTGCACATTGGACATGAATGGATGCAGGTGATTAGGCAGGATGCTGGACGTATCAGCAGTCCCATATCACTCCAACTGCACACGCCTCACATCATTACAGAGCCTCCACCAGCTTGAACAGTCCACTGCTGACATGCAGGGTCCATGGATTCATGAGGTTGTCTCCATACCCGTACACGCCCATCCGCTCGATACAATTTGAAACGAGACTCATCTGACCAGGCAACATGTTTCCAGTCATCAACAGTCCAGTATCAGAATTGAAGGGCCCAGGCGAGGTGTAAAGCTTTGTGTCGTGCAGTCATCAAGGGTACACGAGTGGGCCTTCGACTCTGAAAGCCCAAACTGGTGATGTTTCGTGGAATGATTCGCACGCTGGTACTGTTGATGGCCCAGCATTGAAATCTGCAGCAATTTGCTGAAGGGTTGCACGTCTATTACGTTGAAGGATTCTCTTCAGTTGTCATTGGTCCCGTTCTTCCAGGATCTTTCTCCAGCTGCAGCAGTGTCAGAGATTTGATGTTTTACTGAATTCCTGATATTCATGGTACACTCGTGAAGTGGTCGTATGGGAAAATCCCCACTTCATCGCTATCTTGGAGATGCTGTGTACCATCGCTCGTGTGCGACTTTAACACTAAGTTCAAACTCACTTAAATCTTGATAACCTGCCATTGTAGAAGCAGTAACCGATCCAACAACTGCGCCAGACACTTGTAGTGTTATATAAGCATTGCTGACCACAACGCCATATTCTGCCTGTTTACATATCTCTGTATTTGAACATGCATGACCATACCAGTTTCTTTGGCGCTTCACTTCAAATGTTCAAATGGCTCTGAGCACTATGGGACTTAACATATGAGGTCATCAGTCCCCTAGACTTAGAACTTTTTAAACCTAACTAACCTATGGACATCACACACATTCATGCCCGAGGCAGGATTCGAACTTGCGACTGCAGCAGCAGCGCGGTTCCGGACTGAAGCGCGTAAAACCGCTCGGTCACAGCGACCGGCTGGCGCTTCATTGTATGTTTACATAGGAACAATGATAATGGAATCTAAAATTAGTGTTGTTGGAAATTATCACTGTTTTCAGACTTACTAGTTAGCTCATTAGGTCCTAATAGACAAAGATATAGTAATAAACACTAAAGTTAGAAAAACCCTGTGCCAATATTTGAGATTTTTAGATACTGTGATCATGTCATACAAATAACGCGACTACAGATATTAAAAAAATAATAATTTTGGGGAAATAACGTAACAGGTGGAAGGAATCCACCTGTTTTGTTACAACTCTAGAGCTTGTAATTTTCTATAGAGTCTGCTGCGGATATGCACGTACAATAATTATGTCGGAAGAAACTCAGAAACTAATCAAAGTTATTTTTGTACAATACATGCCATCCGCATAGCAAAAACTTGTCGAGGAAGGTGGGAACTTTGAAGGAGATAAGCGTAAGTCTGAGTTAAACAGGTATTAATTTATTTCCCATAATTAGAAACAAATGTAGCCTTACATATTCTGGACTATTACTTGAAAAAAGAATGCTAAGCAAATTACAGAAAATTATAGTACACTCGTGCATTATGTTGTGTGAAATACGGTTTAAGGGAGGGTAGGACTTCAAACGGGCCGACTTGGAGCGGGAGAGGCACCACAGGACATTTTAATTTCCACTGTCTATACTTTTGCAAACAAATTCATAAAACTTTGAAAGCATGATCAGGAAGGATTCAGGATTCATACTCATAGCAGTGGAAGCTCAAAAACGTAACAAAATACATTTTTTTACATGTGAAATTTCATCATTTTTTCACTTACTACTGGCTGCATTTGTTGCTATAGGTATACTTTTCTTCCTAAGTAAGAGAGATTCTTCGATGAATTTTGCACAGCATACAAACTATAGTTACATGTGTATGAAACTCTAGAGTTTATTTAATTTATGAAAAAATAAATGAACTGTTACATTTTAAACTTCATGTTTAGAAAAAACTCAAATTTTATAGTTAATTATCACACTTTTTACCACAGTTTTAAATAGATTTGGAAATTTCTAGAGTTTCATACACCTAAAAGTACTGCTTGTATGCTGTGCAAAATTCCACTAGCAGTAGTGGACCCCAAAAGATCCTAAGGAAGGTCCCACCAGAACATTTTAGAATAAACATGACGCGGCCTAATAACCCAGAAGATTTTAACTTCAGTGACAACGGCGACGAAAGCCTGCAGACTTATATTATTGGTATTGTTGGACACAAACTCTACATTTAACATGAAGCTAATACCTAGTTACCACAGTACTTATTGGCAAAATACGTAAGAAATTGGTCCCACACAACAAAAGTAGTATCACATGACCTTTCTATTTAGTCTTTGTCTGTTCGAAAATGCTTTAGCTGGTTGGTTTTCAATCTGTTCCTCTTCTTCAGTCGGTATATAGCGTGGGTAGCTTCGAAGGAACTTAACGTAGACAGCATGACGTTTTGATGACGTCTTCTGCAGCAGCAGTTTGTAAGTCTGTTGGTCTTAAAAACACTCGCCAGTTTCCGAAAGCATTTTCAACCTCACGTCGTGCCTATCACAGACATTTACTAACGGGATCTTCAAGGGGAAAAGCGCCGCAATGAATAAGTCTATAATTCGAACCCTTCATCACCTATCAACCCGTGAGGCACGTGGCAATGGCTTCAGAGGCAGAATATTTTTCGCTTGATAAATTCACGGGAAAGTGCACAGTTTTCAAAAATACCCCTATCACTGTATCTGCCCTAGCTGCCCAAATCGTCAACCACAGTGTTATAACTGTGGTCAACTGTTGTAACCACGACAATTGAAAAAAGTTTTCATAACAATGATAACTTGAGTCACTATATTTATGACATTTTATCCGTATATTTTTCTCATTTTCGCTGCCAAAGCCGTTGGGAAGCTGACACCGTTCCTTGAGACCAATCTCAGTTTCCTTCCAGATTTCTTCATTTGGACAGGGTAAATACAGTGGCTGTAAAATGTTGTAGAGTTGTTGACACACTTTTTCGCTATGCTGGAGACAGTCGTTCTTCTCACATGAAAGGAGAAAGCAATTTTTTGGTGCAGATCGTTAGTGGTTAACTATCTGAAATGAAATAAACTTACTATAAATTAGTATTATATGCATCACATTAAATAACTACAGAAATTTATTTGCATACTGATTGATAGGTGAGGCTGCAAAGGGAAAGTGAAAAACTTGACAGAGATTCCTATAGCAACTACTTGAAGCCTATGATAGGAGGTACACTTGGAATTCCTTTGCGACATACGGTTCCCTCCACTAACATCATCTAACGACGAAGAGATGGCAGGGACGTTGCCTCAGCACGAGGATGATACGTCCAGTCCCTTTGAAGCGTCAACTCATCTGACAGTAAATCCGAAGCAAAAGGACATAAACCAAGACATAGCTGCAGTTTTAAGTTACCTATAGGATAAGGACTGTAAGAAGACACTACAGTTCGACCATGTGGACAGTTTGTTTTTCAGCTATGCCAACAGTTTTAAAAAGTTTTCACCTGGTACACAAACGATTTTAAAAATGAAATTAGCTCTGTTATTCGAAAAAGTGGGACTAAGTTGATAAGATCAGACGTCAAGGTTATGGTCTCGTGTGGCCACTGCATCAGAGAGCTGAGAGCAGAGCAACAGTAAAGCTGAATTACCTACTGATGTGGTCTTTGTATGGGTAGCTCTAGAATTTTCAGCAGTGAAACAAATATATCAGTTGGCACAAGGTCATTTTAAACGATTGAGCTTGCAACGGAAAAAGAAATTGTTGTATATTAACAAGTATTTTATACTAACAATAAATCACTGTTGATAACTGCTGAATTTGTTGGCTGGTTTTATCTAATAACCACATTAAGTCTTTCATTAGTAATGTATTTTATTCTTCACTAGCGAAACTGGCAGTGCTCCATAATTGCCAAATATTTATGGGACTTGCATATAAATCCTAATCTTCTTCTCCCCCTCTCTCTATCCCTCTCCTCTTCCTCCTCCCTTTGTCCATCTTCTCTCCCACTATCACTGTCCATCACCTTCGTCTCGCTCCTCGTACTGTACATCTCTGATCCCACACTCTCTTTATACATCTCCTCCTTCCTCATCTCTCTTCCTATATCCACTTCCCCTTCTTTAAATCAATCCCTTCCCCTCTTCACTGTCCACCTCCTCCTTCCCCTTCTCTCCGACCTTATTTATTGTTATTGCAAACGAAACTTTATGAACAGTAATTAAAAAGGAATGGGTAAATCGGCTGAAATCATTAGTACACGGGTTATAAGAGAGAGTTTTCCAGCTGCTGGATCTATAAGGACAATGGCTTTAATGATAGTATTTCACAAATGGTTCAAATGGCTCTGAGCACTATGGGACTCAACATCTTAGGTCATAAGTCCCCTAGAACTTAGAACTACTTAAACCTAACTAACCTAAGGACATCACACACACCCATGCCCGAGGCAGGATTCGAACCTGCGACCGAGTATTTCACATGGTTTTAATCTACGAACAGGTAGGATTATAAAATTATCCATAAACACGACTTTTCTGTGTTCTGTTAAAAATGACTGCAAAAAAGGAACAAAAACCGCACATCTCCCCATCACTGCTTAGCATGTTCTTTCTCGCTACAGGTTGAACAGAAAGTGTTTATTGTACAATATTAATATAATGAAAAGGAAAGTTGCTATTCACCATATAGCGGACAGGCACAACAAAAAACTGTCAAACAAAGCTTTCTGCCAAAAAGGGGTTCATTAGAATAGACAACACACACACACACACACACACACACACACACACACACATGCAAACGCAAGTCACATACACATGACTATAGTCTCTGGCAGCCATATGTGTATTTATTGTATAATATTAATATTATGAAAACAGTAGCTGCTACTCACCAAATAGCGGGGGGCTAAACTTTCGACCAAACAGGCCTTGATCAGAATAGATAACATACACACACACACACTATCCGGAAAATCACACTTACGGTATACTGTGTTTTATTGTCACTGATTACTGTTTCGTTTTTCGCCATTTAAGCGCTCCATATCTTTTCGTCATTTCATAATAGTTTTCAGTTACATGTATCTGTACACTTTCTTGTTTTGTTTATTCTTCTGTCAAGAACAATGCACAGTTCAATAACTGGTGAGCCATTAGCCGCTGGAAGTATATATTCTGCCTCCACAATGTTTTCCGACCGTAAGAAGGGATAGGCGATTCATCGTGAGAGTAGCGAATAGGAAAGTATAAGGAATATTATAAAATCATGTGGTCTAGAAGCAAGGCAGGAAAGTAAAACAAGGTTATCTACATGCTGCCTGTTATGCTGACGTATCTCTACGATCTGTTACAAAAAGCCGAAATGGCGTAATTTCCACAGGTATGGTCCCTTTGTGCTCCTGGTAAAAAACGTCCGAGAGATGAAGTAGGTAAGTTTTACTACCATTACGTGGATATGAGTCTAATAAGAGACATTATATTACGTACATGTGGACATCACATTTCCACTGCAAGCTAGAAACTGTCGAGAAGCCCTCACGAATAACGATGTTTTAATCGGCTCGTCGTCAAGAGAAAAAAGGATTTCAGTGGTTGCATACACGCTATCAGCATTAATAAACTAATTACGCAACAGGCTAAAAAAAAAAAAAAAAGGCTCTGAGCGCTATAGGACGTAACATCTGAGGTCATCAGTCCCCTAGAACTTAGAACTACTTAAACCTAACTAACCTAAGGACATCACACACATTCATGCCCGAGGCAGGATTCGAACCTGCGACCGTAGCGGTCTTGCGGTTCCAGACTGCAGCGCCTTTAACCGCACGGCCACTTCGGCCGGCCATTACTTTAATAATGCTCAGATGAAGAAAAGGAATAAAATCGTTTGGTAAGTCTCCATTCCAGTCGATCAGTGTTTAAAATAGGATGGTTTATGGGATTCAATCGAAATTGGCGATTTATTTTAGTGTGAATCGTTAACCTTTTCTCATTCGAAGAAACATCACCATTTACGAGTAACGACCACATTTCTCTTGTTGACAGGTTTGAGAGTACTTCTTTTGCCAAAACGCAATATAATTTGTACAAACTCATTTTTGCAGCAGCTATTGTGACAGAATTCTGAAACAGAGTGTCTCATTAAACACGTAAATGGCGACCAGAGAGCTTTATAGCTCACGAAAAACCTCATTGTATCTTTTTGTGGTAACATAAGAGAATTCTGAAATAGAGTGTCTCATTAAACACGTAAATGGCGACCAGAGAGCTTAATAGCTCACGTAAAACCTCATTGTATCTTTTTGTGGTAACATAAGAGAAAAAATTTCATGTTTATTTTCATACTAGGGAACTCTTGTCTCACTGGCTGTCGATAACTCTTAAAGAATTACAGTCACTGGAATGAAAAAAAAAAAAAAAAGATAGAAAGTACAACTTCTCATATATCGTCATAAATAGGAAGTTCATTGTGTTTACGAACTGGCAAAGTACTCTCCTTCTTGTGTGCCATCATTCGCCAAAATCTCGTTTCGATGTCTCGAGCGGTTTAGGAGATACGAGGGATGCAAGAATATTTCATCCTCGCGCGCTTGAGTTCGGGAGTGAATGCGCTACATAGGATCCATACTCTCGATCGGAGGCAGATAGAGACCTCTTCCCAAGTCTAAACAAAAAATCAGTATGTTAGCTAAATTTCATACGCAGCAACATATGGTGTAATACGCACCAAACGCAAAATCATAGCGAGCCCTATTTCTCATTGCAAACTTCTTTAGTTTTGCGTAGTGTCTTACTAAAATGTGTGCATGACCATTAGCGAGATGATGGGCACTTCGGCACGAAGCTGACATATAACGCTACTACTAAGGCAAAAATCAAATATT
This sequence comes from Schistocerca nitens, assembly GCF_023898315.1. Taxonomy (NCBI): domain Eukaryota; kingdom Metazoa; phylum Arthropoda; class Insecta; order Orthoptera; family Acrididae; genus Schistocerca; species Schistocerca nitens. The sequence goes on from NC_064615.1 coordinate 512,345,636, forward strand.
TTCAGTTAATAGTTTCTGTAAAATCGTTTGAGAAAGATAGGGTGCGCGCGCTTTGGTTCTGTCAGCGCAAAGCGGCGCCAATCGGCGCGTGCGAAGTACGTGTGCGCGTCGCAAAATGCATTGGACCAGCACAAGTGCGGAACGTGCGCTTCGCGCTTAAGTTACGTTGTGCAAGACGCGACAGTTGGCTGCGACTGCGACGCTGCCCCCTCCTCTTTTCCCACCCTGGCAGACGGCGACACGGCCGCAACACGACTGGAGTCGTCGCCGTTTCCCAAGCTCCGGTCGGCGGCGGCGGCGGCGGCGGATTCAAATACATAAGAAAAATAAGAATTCCGATTTTCTTGCTGTAAAAAATACTGTATGTTAATGCAACAAAGTTACATCGGCTCCCAGAGTTACTTTTTCGATACAGATTCTCCTTTTACTTTAAAAAATTGAAAAGTATCTCTTCCGGTTTTGCGTGTTTTTTTCGCTGTATGTTACTTCTCTGTCAATTGTGAGGAAAGTAAAAGGCACAAAAAATTGATGTTTGCGTATCTTACAGTTTCACATCACAGCTTGATAATGAGGTGTCTATTTTTCCGATATTCGTCACAGTTATTCCGATACTTAATTTACAAGTAACCTACTGCATAAAATTTGAATTGTGTACAGTGAAAAATGTGGTCGCTGGCTACTTTACGTATGGTTCACGTTAGGTCATACATCGTTGCCGATGAAAAGAAGCTAACATATCGAAATTATTTTTAAAGTTGAGATCAGAATGATATCGATCTCCGTTTCCGAGATTTGGGCTCATATATCTCCGTGAGCGTCGCGACTAGCCGCCAGTTCTGTCGACGCGCAACGAGAATCGTGTGGTCATCACACGATAGAGAATGCATTTGTTTTGTTTCGCTGACACATTTGGACCTAATGAAACCATTTTATGTCATATTTCTCCGGTATGAGTTACTAATATTTCTCCATATGCTCTTGACAATTTCATTTAAAATGCCACGAAATGTAGGTTTCTTAAAGCCAAGTGATCAAGCAGAACCCATTTTCTTGGTTTTGCTGAGGCATCTGAACCTGTTCCAAGCTTTCTTTCTCGTTTATTTCTCTGATACGAGTCCCGAATATTCCTCCATGTGTTTTTGCACATTTCACCTAAAATTCCAATGAAAGATAAGTTTATTAACAATAGGCGCACGCTAGCGTCATTGCATTGTTTCAAGTTCTTGACAACAAGATAGGGTTTCACCTTAAACATCTCTAGAATTTTCATTCTGAACGTCTACAGTATACACTAGCAGAAATGTGGAAGAAATAATGTCCGTGCTTGTTCACAAAATTTCCCCAAATTATACTTGTCAGTTTCTCCCATGCAGAAACTTTTGGAACAAGCTAAGCCAACTTTCATAGCCGACTGACTCTTTATTCCCATCCAAATGAACTTCATATTCTTATATTCTGACAGCATACATCGTTATGGATGACATGAACATTTAATCTTGCCAAGCTGCACTCGGCCGGCCGCGGTGGTCTCGCGGTTCTAGGCGCGCAGTCCGGAACCGTGCGACTGCTACGGTCGCAGGTTCGAATCCTGCCTCGGGCATGGATGTGTGTGATGTCCTTAGGTTAGTTAGGTTTAATTAGTTCTAAGTTCTAGGGGACTTATGACCACAGCAGTTGAGTCCCATAGTGCTCAGAGCCATTTGAACCATTTGAACCAAGCTGCACTCAAAAGATGACTCCAGGATTTACAAAAGACGAATTTCAATTGTGAACTGTGTCAGACCAGAAGGGCCTTGTAAAACAGTAGTGCACTTTTGGCACAAGTTTTTTGAGCACCACCTTCTACCAATGAATTGAAGTGAATGTGACAAATTACTTATTGCAGCAAACTGTTTGCACAATCTGTTGAGAAACGCCTTCCTCAAAAACGAACATCTATTGATTACAGAAAGCTGTACAACAATCTGGTGGTGGTTTTTCACAACTAGAAGGTATCATCAAGACACCAATCTACCGTTTACTTTCGAAGTGAAGGTATTGTAAAATGTAACTTTCTCGTTATACTTTAGATTGTTCATTTTATAATGTACTTGCCGTTTTCAATTTTTATCGTCACAAAAAAGAGTAATGCGAAAATTGACCTTCAAGTTCATTTTCATCATTCTAATTCTACATCTGCATGGATTATATGATTTTCATAACAGGCCTGAAAAATTTGCATTAATGGGAAAATATTATATATTTCACTCACCTGCCAGTTTCAACTGTGCACCAATTTCTTCCCAAATTCTGTCTCTGAACATAGTGTCTCTATATTTACGGTTCTTCGAATCGTAAAGGCAAGGATGTTGCGAGACCAGCTTACAGAACATCACATCCTGTGAGTGGCTCATTTCAGTTTTCCTTGAGTGGCTTTCTGGCAGCCGTACGTCTTTGTGTCGTGCGACTTCCGTCGCAACACTGCTCACTGGTGCAGTGCTGCGACAGCTGCCGCAACAGTCGCGCGTCGCATCCCAAACTCGAACTGCGCATGCGCCAGCAGGCAACTTCTGACGTCACGTAGCGACCCGTCGCAGTCGCTAGTGTGCGTCGCGTCTTGGACAACGTACCTTTTAGTCTTTTTCAAACGCACCCCACATGCACATGACCACAGTAACCGGCAAGCGGAGACTGTGGTCATGTCTATGTGAGTTGCGTTGTGAGGTGTCGTTGGATTTGTTAATTCTGAATGCGGCAAAGGATAACGTTCTGACCGTCTTCTCAAGCCCAGCGTGGTAAACAGACATTCCACATAGCTATTAATTCTGGCCCTATCTCAAAGTAATCAAAAATGCTACTGTGACATTCTAAGAGTACATATATTGATATTAATGAAAAATTTGAGATTTAACCTAAAATGGTAACACAATCTCTCCCTTTTTCATATTACATTAATTTACCAAAGCTCTCAAGAATCAAGTTATACTCAATAAGCAAGTTTAATTACTTCTTTCTTTGAATAAATCAATTAATATTTAAACATTGAATATGTAATTAATCAAACTGTATCTCTATACGTGAAAATGTTATCAATTGAAACAAGTAAATCTTTAGCTGTGAAAAATACACCTACGTCGTAGCTGCACAATGAACTAAGTTCGGGTGGATGACTTTATCTAATCTATTCTCATGTACACACTGGAGGGTAGGTTAGTAATTAGCTCTTTAATTTCTCTATTCAAAGTGTACGCATGTTGGAGTATGCAAATCTCGCAGAATTGGACTCACCATTTAATTTCGCCAAAAGCGCTTCGTACATTACCAAACGGCAACTGCGGCGGCGTTGTCTCCGTGCTGGATCTGAAGTCGCTAATTCCCTACTCTGGACTTGACTGAAAGTAATCAGTCTCAAATGCTATGCGTTCCGTGGAACGTTCAGATTTCCCTAGTCGAAATTAATGGCAACTGCACACTCGCTCTGGGTTGAAGCGAAGTGCACAAAATTCAGCCAGAAAAAATTCCCGCAGAAATATTTAACTATCGCTTTACGTTTGTCGCCACAATACGTGAAGCGTATCGCCCTCACTTCGCAAACGTAAAGCAGAGTCGGAGTCGCGCCTTAACCACACGCAGGTGTGGCCCGCCGCTAGACGTGAGCGCCCGCTCTCTCTGTCTCTGTGTCTTAACTGAGTTTTCAAAGTGCTTTTGTGTGACGTAATCATCCCCACCTTGGTTCTACTGCGTCACACATCTGGCTTCAGCCGACCGCTCCCACGTTAAAGGTAAATTTTTTGTTTTTCTTGCACGGGTCTCCACTCGGTAATGTACTCTGGCCACTTAACTGTGTCTGGGCCGTGTTTATTCTGATAGGTATTATATTGATTTTCCCTTATTTCTTTCTGCAGTGCACCTGGGCTTTCTTTTCTTAAAGCTAATTGAGTCGTTCCAATGTCATTAGCCACGTGCCCTGTCCGTCTCCAAGCTGCGTTCACTTTGTTACGTTACTCATGCCCGTGTCGTTAAAAGGGTAAATCGTTTGTTTTTCGTACATGAGACGTCTCTGTTGTCAATAATATAGTTATTTGCTGGGGATTTTATTTGGTATCGTCGTTCTGCAGCTTATGTAAGGCCCGAAAATGCTCTTTTCATAATATTGTTATTATTCCATCCTGGATTTTTCAAAATGGTTCAAATGGCTGTGAGCACTATGGGACTTAGCTTCTGGGGTCATCAGTCCCCTAGAACTTAGAACTACTTAAACCTAACTAACCTAAGGACATCATACACATCCACGCCCGTGGCAGGATTCGAACTTGCGACCGTAGCGGTCGCGCGGTTCCAGACTCTAGCGCCTGTAGCGCCTAGAACCGCTCGGCCAACTTGGCCCGCCTGGATTTTTCCTTATCTATAATATTGTTATTCGATTTGTCTCCAAACGCTGTCTACGCTCTTTGTCAGTTTCATTGACGCGACGATCATGTAATTGACTTGTGTTGCGTGTACACCGATGGATATTACAATGCCTCACTGGCGCTATTTGTTGCAAAAAAATAAACCACGAAGTGAAATCAGTTCAGTTTTTGCAACGCACCACATTACCATGAAGTGTTATCAATTCAGTCTTTGTACACACCAAAAGATATGAACAGCACAGATAACACACTGAAACCGCGCTTTCCATTGTATTCTTATAAAAACATGCGACAGCAGAAACGTCAAACTGAATGTCACATCTTTTTTATTCAAACATGTGAAAGCAGGAATGTCAAAACCGATCGTCACATTTCTTTCCCTGACATTTTCATACGAAAATACGATTTAAATTTCCGACTTTTCGGTGGATTTTCCAAAAGTTTTCATTCATACAAACTTTGGCCTAACAGTTACAAACCCACACATAAAAAATCAGACAAATCAGTAGAGCCGATATCAAGTGATAATCTTCCATACATGCAGCAATTTATATTTATATATACAAGCTGGTTGTAGTTAAAGTTAAAGTTTCAAAACGCTGTAGAAATAACACCATTGGTCAGAATGACGTCAAATTGCAGCGGAATATTATCGGGGAAGGGGAAAAAGGTATGTCAGAAGAAAAAGAATAGTGTGAAAATTAATCAATAGACAGCGCTGTATGTGTCAGAATACGTAAATAAAAACGGCTGTCATGCGCACGACCCACTGAAGTTGGTATAAACAGGCCGGGTACATGGCTTTTCCTCCTTTCGCCAGGACTGTCTCAATGTAGGATCGCGCTCTGCTTGTAAAGCTGTATTACAAGAATGGTGACTGTGCACACGCCGCTCTGCAGAAGTTCCGGACACAGAAGGGTTTGAAAAAATGCGTTGGTCCGATGACTGCCAAGCATCTGGAGAAAATGATTCGGAAATTCCAAAAGACGGGTTCTTTTGGTATGCAACCTGGTAGAGGGAGGAAATGATTCGACGTCAGTGGAAGCAGGGGCCACAGAAATGCAGGAAGAGCTGGTGTCAAACATGTAGTGCACGGAGAATTGCCCGAACATTGGATATACGGTGCGGAAAATCCTACGAAATTCTTTGCTATCCATTCAAAATTACCCACGAGCACGAGTTGCTTCCTGTTGACCTGCCAGCAAGAGAGATGCCTTTGCTTTAGGATTTCTTTCTCGTCGGCCGAAGTGGCCGTGCGGTTAAAGGCGCTGCAGTCTGGAACCGCAAGACCGCTACGGTCGCAGGTTCGAATCCTGCCTCGGGCATGGATGTTAGTTAGGTTAGTTAGGTTAGGTTAGTTAGGTTTAACTAGTTCTAAGTTCTAGGGGACTAATGACCTCAGCAGTTGAGTCCCGTAGTGCTCAGAGCCATTTCTTTCTCGCATGGAAGTGGACAATGATTGGCTGTAGAAGATTTTGTGGAGAGATGAACCCCTCTTCCATCTGATACGTCAATGCACAGAGCAGTCGAATATGGGCAACGGAAAACCCACATGCAAATCAGACAGTACCGTTTCATCCTGAAAAAAAGGTCCCTGCGTGGCGCGGATTTACGGCATCGAAAAATCAAAGGGACATTTTTTCTAAGAGACCAGGTGCTTCCGGTCCTGTTACCTGTACCGTCACTCGTAAGTCCTATGAGTGTCTTTCGCGTAACCACATCATTCCAGCTCTCCAGCAGCGTGGATGTGTGAAATGGATCATTTTTATGCAAGATGGCGCACCTCTGCACATGGCAAATCCAGTTAAACAGCTGCTGAAGCGCCATTTCGGAAACACTAGAATTATCAGCCGCCATTTCCCTACAGCCTTGTCGTCCCGATCACCTGATCTTAATCTGTATGACTTATGGCTGTGGGGCTATCTGAAAGATGTGTTCAGTGTTCCGATTGCAAACTTAGCTGCATTGAAGGCACGAATTGCGCAACACATTCTGAACGTGACCCCAGAGACATAACTCGTGGAACATGTTGTTTCTCGATTTAAACTTGTTGCAGAAAACGGTGGACAGCACAATGAACATGTTTTGCACCAGTCACACGGAAATTAATAATCCGATTTGATTTTGAGTGATACTTTTTATGCGGTTTTTGGCGTCAGGACAATTAAAAACCGCTCTGATTGATGCTTTTTATGCGGTTTTTGGCCTCAGGACAGTTAAAAACCGGTTTTTCCCATCCGATGTGATAATACCTTGCCGTGATGAATGGGCTTACGTAACTAACAGTATCACACCTGCACACCCATGCACACTGAGTAGTACAGTTTGTTTAACGTCAAACGTATACCTTGGGCATTGTTGTATGATTCATTTGTCATTTGTAGTCGACGACTGTTAAATTATGATGCTTACAGCGCCAACTATTGCTACATTTTGTAACTATTTATTTTGCTTCTGCCATACGTTTTCCCCCTTCTCCCATAATATTCCGTTGCAATTTGACGTCATTCTGACTAGTGGTGTTATTTCTGCAGCGGTTTGAAATTTTGACTTTAATTATAATCACCCTGTATATATAGATTCATGGACTCGTTCTACAGCATCGAGAGCTAAAACCATTACTCATCATTTCTCACTCGCAGTAGAAATTTTATCTCCATGGCAATTCATGTTCAGCAGCCAAAAGGGAAAACGTTCAATTTGAGTTTGGGTATAGATAACGGGCTTTGAATTTATTTGCAGTCAACAGCATTAATTTCAATTGTGATACGTAGTTGTAAGTAAAATGCCTCATGGACTTAAAAAACATGCAGTGACAAGAAACAATAAAATGACTGAAATGTCAAATAAATAATAAACTTACCTTAAGCAAACTGAGAGTCTTTCCCGAGATCCAGTCTGCTTTCTCCAGTTACTTTCAATTTTTGTAATATTTGGTTCAGTGAGGTTGTGCGTCGTTTAGAACTGCTCTCGAAGCATTCGGAAACAAATGAAACAACGGTCGTCACACGACGGAAGTTCTCCAAAACGACGAAATTCACCACAAGCCTCACGCTTCATGCCAGTTTCATGTAGCCATTTTCTTTGCTTCCTCGAAGCAAGCGCAATTAGAACTAAGCACTGATCCTCATCTGAACTACTGCTTATGCATATACGATCGACAGCAATGTACTCAAACAAGAAATGTTAAAAAAACTGGTACTCTGAGCTCGTGTTTGACTATCTACTGCCAAACGCTGCGGATAACAACGCACACTCTTCGGGCGAACTGTACACTCTCTGACTGAGCCTGAAACATGCAAGAATGTACGGAGTGAGTCAGTAGGAAAGGTACGTGCTTTGAGGGGTGATAGAACAAAAAGCTCCAAATGAACGCATACCCTTTTCTTAACCATTTCCGACATACAACTGTTTGAAAATCACAGGAGTCAGATGCTTGTCCTTCTTCACCAGCACTCACTTGTCAGATGCGAATACAGCCAAAGCGACATTACGCAGACTATTTTTCTGAAACCACACGGTATTTCCCACATACACTTCCAGAAGTAGGGTTGCGATATGTCTTCACGGCAACTGTCTTGTACACCAGGTGGGCTGATGTTACTCCAATTACCAACATTACGACGGAAACAATAGACAAAACATTCCTTACGTGATGGAACTTCTCGCTCGTATTTTAAATTCGTGTGCTCTAGTAAAGGACCGTACGAATGCGCTCAGATCAGCAACACAGAAGCAGTCTAGAAGAGCTGCAAAACGCGTTGCTGATCACGATGGAGTTTTTGAACATCTTTTGTGAGGAAATGTGCACAATTAAACAAAACATTACATCACAATGTTTCGTTTACTATCACTTGCATTTGTCGTGTTTCCCACTGTTTTCATTTGTTTCCTCGGAAACTGTGAAGAACAGGACATACGTTCATATGATGTTTGTTGTTCAGATTCACTAATACTTTCTCCCTTCAAATTATGTATCTTTCCTCCTGACTCACCCCGTATACTTAAGGGAATCTCATTATTGTACCAGTTAGTTCCTATGAGCTATATTGAGACGTCCACACGATTGTAGATAGTCATGCGATAAATAGTCATTGTTATTTAATCCTGGGAGTAGATAACATTCCATTAAAACTACTGACAGCCTTGGGACAGCCAGTCCTGACAAAACTCTACCATCTGGTGAGCAAGATGTATGAGACAGGCGACATACCCTCAGACTTCAAGAAGAATATAATAGTTCCAATCCCAAAGAAAGCAGGTGTTGACAGATGTGAAAATTACCAGACTATCAGTTTAATAAGTCACGACTGCAAAATACTAACGCGAATTCTTTACAGACGAGTGGAAAAACTGGTAGAAGCCGACTTGGGGGAAGATCAGTTTGGATTCCGTAGAAATATTGGAACACGTGAGGCAATACTGAGCCTACGACGTATCGTAGAAGCTAGATTAAGGAAAGGCAAACCTACGTTTCTAGCATTTTTAGACTTAGAGAAAGCGTTTGACAATGTTGACTGGAATACTCTCTTTCAAATTATGAAGGTGGCAGGGGTAAAACACAGGGAGCGAAAGGCTTTTTACAATTTGTATAGAAACCAAATGGCAGTTATAAGAGTTGAGGGGCATGAAAAGGAAGCAGTGGTCGGGAAGGGAGTGAGACAAGGTTGTAGCCTCTCCCCGATGTTATTCAATCTGTATATTGAGCAAGCAGTGAAGGAAACAAAAGAAAAAATCGGAGTAGGTATTAAAATCCATGAAGAAGAAATAAAAACTTTGAGATTCGCCGATGACATTGTAATTCTATCAGAGACAGTAAAGGACTTGGAAGAGCAGTTGAACGGAATGGATAGTGTCTTGAAAGGAGATTATGAGATGAACATCAACAAAATCAAAACGAGTATAATGGAATGTAGTCGAATTAAGTCGGGTGATGCTGAGAGTATTAGATTAGGAAATGAGACACTTAAATTAGTAAAGGAGTTTTGCTACTCGGGGAGAAAAATAACTGATGATGGTCGAAGGAGAGAGGATATAAAATGTAGACTGGCAATGGCAAGGAAAGCGTTTCTGAACAAGAGAAATTTGTTAACATCGAGTATAGATTTAAGTGTCAGGAAGACGTTTCTGAAAGTACTAGTATGGAGTGTAGCTATGTATTGAAGTGAAACTTGGACGGTAAATAGTTTAGACAGGAAGGGAATAGAAGCTTTCAAAATGTGGTGCTACAGAAGAATGCTGAAGATTAGATGGGTATATTGGAGGGCAGCGTGGAGGGTAAAAAACGTAGAGTGAGACCAAGAGATGAATACACCAAGCAGATTCAGAAGGATGTAGGTTGCAGTAGGTACTGGGAGATGAAGAAGCTCCACAGGATAGAGTAGCATGGATAGCTGCATCAAACCAGTCTCAGGACTGAAGACCACAGCAACAACAACATTTAATCCTGTGTAAAACTATTTCCAGCCAGAGGAGGATGCTTCAAAAATAGTAATTTTTCAATATTTTGCCACCAAGAGTACTCGCACAAAGCAGTTCAGAAAGCACAAACAATCGACGTTCGGTCTGCAACGGATACTGACGTGGAATAAACAGGGAATACACGTGTAACGAGTACAATTTTTGTTGCTCATGCTCAGAGGATCCCTGTAGGATGGCAATAAAGCTGCTATGGATTTTAATTCCGTGAAACCAGCAACTTAACACCGCATTCATAGATCGTTTAGAAGGCACGTTGAGCGTCCATTCAGGAAAATGGACACTCGTCTGGAGACTTCACTTAAATGAACATTCCGCCACTAGAACATCCATCTGAACGTACAGTACGGTGCATTCAGCCCTGAAACTGAATATTTCTATCTCCCCAATTAAAATTAATAGAAATTTGATTTAGACGTATCTACACAGAGTTGATTAAAATACATCAGCTACATGAATGAAAAAATAATGTTCTGTTTAAATAAATTATAACTCGTTGCTGTAACTCTCCGGAAAATAACTAAATTCGCGGTGTCCATAACTCCGCTGAAAGTGTGACGTTTCTTACGTTTGCCTATCTAATTAAAGTATGTTCCTCTCACTTAATATTTTGCAAGTTACAGACAGAAACACCTTGTCTGAAACACCTTGTATTATCGTATCTTGCACTTTTCATAGTGGGGAACAGTGGTATTGTATCGTCTAGTTAAACTGATGTTCCAGTATAAATTTCAGACAGGAGGCTGTTCTGACGTTAATTACAGCGAGACGGAAACTCATATAGAGTTAAGAGCTAATTGACTTTGACTCTGAAATTCAATTTGCGGTTGCCAACTTTATACACTCTCGAAGTAGCGTCTGTCTGCTTGGGACAGTAAGTACTAGAACTCACTGTATCGGATACTAGCAATAGGGTGTTAATGCATGGGCTGCACGCTAGCAGCGCACTAATCAATAGCACACTCCAGGTGGCCAGCTCTATAAATAGCCCGACTGCATTACCTGCTAGAGATGTGCAGCGGAGATGCGGCGTGCGTTTCCCATTCGACTGTCCTTTAGAGGCAGCCACAGAGCGGATGTTTAGGTTAAAAAGAGAAGATTAGGATATAATAGCGTAATGTTTGTTCGAATAACGATTACAACCGTTGTAATCACGCAAATGAGTTCCCAGTTCTATTGGTTTGTGACTGGCCGATAGCTATTCGAGTGACGGCTAATGGATGGTTGCATCTAGTTTCAACTGCTCGGATGAATTTCTTCAAATTACTCCAAAGCGTTTACTAACCTTGCTCCAAAGAGAGCAGCCTGCGCACACCCAAAACTTTTCGCATTGAGTCTCGTAGACTTCTCGTTGAAGAAAAAAAGTAGGCTACTAAGAACCTGCAAGCCTTTTAAAGGGACGGTTATAACGACCGAGAGAGCGGTGTGCTGACCACACGCCCCTCCTATCCGCATCCTCAGCTGAGGATGACACGGCGGTCTAATGGTGCCGATGGGGCACTTGTGGTCCGAAGACGGAGTGCTTTTTCATCTCAACCGAGTGAACGTTTTATACGTCCTAGCGTGATTTTGTCCCTTGACGACTTTTTCTGCAGAAATGTGTTGTTTATATGTATCCTAAGGTGTCAAAAGCAAAAGGATCTCACTATTCTCCGTTAAATTCACTTTCAAAACGAATAAATTTTCCCTAGTCCATACAAAAAAAATGGTTCAAATGGCTCTGAGCACTATGGGACTTAGCTTCTCAGGTCATCAGTCCCCTAGACTTTGAACTACTTAAACCTAACTAACCTAAGGACAGCACACACATCCATGCCCGAGGCAGGATTCGAACCTGCGACCGGAGCGGTCACGCGGTTCCAGACTGAGCGCCTGTAACCGTACGGCCACACCGGCCGGCAGTCCATACAAAAATCAGATCACAAGATCTGATACATTTGGGTGAAACACTATACTCGTTGCTATAAATGATATACAAACATTAACTTGATTCATTTCAGAGAGTAGGTGTCATAGGTAGAAATATGCTTGCTATGCTGTTACACATATATTGGTGAAATGAAGCTGCATACAAGATTCATAACCACTAGACACATTGCAGCCACTCCCTACCATCTAAACAAGCTGTAATTTTTCTCGAAACCCGGTAACTTCCAGCATTTGTAATATTTTGGCATATACTACATCGTACCTTATTAACATTTGTTCCAATTATATGCTATGTATTGTCAATCAGCAACAAAATTTGTGTTACAAAATCAATGAGATAAACTTATCAACTTTGTCATCGTATGCATATAATCAAAATATGTTAAAAACATTAAGTTAACATGTTAGTAAGTGATAAGTGTCAGGAATAATTCGGTTCTTCAGTACAAGTTTTGCATCACTGCCGCTCCAAGTAGTGGCGAACATAAGTGGGAGGCAGAAATGTTTGATTCAATTTCATTCATCGTAATCGATGTTTTTTAGAAAGCCTACAACTAAAATGGTTCAAATGGCTCTGAGCACTATGGGACTTAACATCTGTGGTCATCAGTCCCCTAGAACGTAGAACTACTTAAACCTAACTAACCTAAGGACATCACACACATCCATGCCCGAGGCAGGATTCGAACCTGCGACAGTAGCAGTCCCGCGGTTCCGAACTGAACGCCTAGAACTGCTAGACCACCGCGGCCGGCAAGCCTACAACTGTGTCATTCATTATTTCAATAATGGAAAACTGCATACTACTCGCTATTAGAACAAGAGACGTGGGGAGGGGGTTGGGGGGGAGTGACAGTAGAACACAAGCACCCTCCACCATACACTTTAGGTGGCTTGCGGATTGTAGATCTAGATGCACTTATTCGACTGCAGAGAAGAAGAATATGGTATATCAGGTATATGTGAGTTTCAGCGCCACCCCTCCCATACGTAAAATGTGTCGTCATGGGGACATCAGAATTAACTCACCTTTTTTTTTCTCTCCAAGTAAGAATGAATGCGTGGTCATAAAAGAAGCTTTAAATACTGTAAGGGCGAAGGAAAGTTTCCAAATTTTGACAAGAATGAGGATAAAGTGCAGAATCAGATAAATAATTTAGGAAACCGAGCGGAAGAAGTAGAAATGAAACATCAGGAAAGGCAAATGCATGTTACCAATAGTGTAAGACACTGTTGAGGTTGATTAACATTATTTATTACTTTGTGTATCAGAGAAGCGAAAGAATTTGAGAATACGAATGAATAGAGATAGCCGGCCGGAGTGGCCGCGCGGTTCTGGCGCTGCAGTCTGGAACTGCGAGACCGCTACGGTCGCAGGTTCGAATCCTGCCTCGGGCATGGATGTGTGTGGTGTCCTTAGGTTAGTTAGGTTTAACTAGTTCTAAGTTCTAGGGGACTAATGACCTCAGCATTGAGTCCCATAGTGCTCAGAGCCATTTGAACCATTTTTGAATAGAAGATATCGTCACTTTCTGGTGGAAAGTAAGAATGCAAAAAGAAAAAATGATGAAGTTTTGTAAAAAAATACAATAACTATGTGCCAGACATCGAAGTTGTGGAGCACGTAGCGATGAGATGTTTGAAGTAAGAGAGACGTTAGAAGCTGACTGATGGAGGAAAAGGAAGTTTTTTTAAATAGGACAATTATACTGATACACAGAAGTATCAACAGAGTTTTGGAAGACGTTATTCGTTAATAGAGTGCAGACCTTAGAAAAAGAGAATAAAGACATTAAAATGTGTGAAATGGAAGATGAAGTCGATAGGCGAAGTATGAAATGAATAAGTACTAAAAAACGGGGAGGAAGCCTATGAAGTCAACGGAAAATTACTACCGGGAGAACTGCGAAGTCAGTGGGACATCTGTAAGGGAAAAAAGTTGCCGCAGTGATAGTAAGCGGTTCGTGGTCGAGTATGTCGGTTCCCTTCACCTCAATCGCTGCACGTCACTCGATTATTTAGTCTTTGTTCCAAAACAACAGCCTGTTTATTGCATCGTAATGTCTGCAAGGTCACACTAAATTTCATAGAGTCACTTGCTTTCTTCACATTTACATGTCTTTATGTGATTCCAAGATACTGCAATTGCGTTCACTTTCCATCCCAGAAGCTGGAGGCCGAGTGGTTCTAGGCGCTACAGTCTGGAACCGCGCGACCGCTACGATCGCAGGTTCGAATCCTGCATCGGGCATGGATGAGTGTGATGTCCTTAGGTTAGTTAGGTTTAAGTAGTTCTAAGTTCTAGGGGACTGATGATCTCAGCAGTGCTCAGAGCCATTTGAACCATCACAGAATATCCGCGTCTTGGGGTTGCGACTTTTGTGAGAATAAAAAAATTAAGTTTTCAGAAGTGACGAACTATCCTCTCTCTTTTTACGACGATCCTTTGGGAAAAGGTTCTGTGGCTGACGCTAGAGAGCCGGTCCGTTTGATAGCGCACGGAATTCCAGATCCCGAGTGCATCGGTGCAATTACGATATGTCACTTGTTCACAATGCAAATTTCATCATTTTCACAACTTTATCAATGGAAGTTCATACTCAGCCCAACGTAAGACAAAATGATTATGAAAGAATATTTCGTTAAACAGGCAAAATACACTGTCTGAAAGAAAAGTGAAGCACCCAGAAGAGGAGGAAGAAGCGAAATGATACTCCACAGCTTGAGAGGGTTGTTGTTGTTATGGTCTTCAGGGCTGAGACTGGTTTGATGCAGCTCTCCATGGTACTTTATGCTGTGAAAGCTGCTTCATCTCCCAGTAGGTACTGCAGCCTACATGCTTCTGAATCTGCTTAGTGTATTCATATCTTGGTCTCCCTCTACGATTTTTACTCTCCACGCTGCCCTCCAATACTAAACTGGTGATCCCTTGAAGCCTCAGAAGATGTCCTACTAACCGGTCCCTTCTTCTAGTCAAGTTGTGCCACAAACTACCCTTCTCCCCAATTCTATTCAATACCTCCTCATTAGTTACGCGATCTACCCATCTAATCTTCAGCATTCTTCTGCAGCACCGCATTTCGAAAGCTTCTATTCACTTCTTGTCCGAACTATTTATCGTCCACGTTTCACTTCCATACATGGCTACACTCCATACAAATACTCTCAGAAACGACTTCCTGACACTTAAATCTATACTCGATGTTAGCAAATTTCCCTTCTTCAGAAACGTTTTCCTTGCCAATGCCAGTCTACATTTTATATCCTCTCTACTACAACCTTCATCAGTTGAGAGGGTATCTGATGTCATTTCAGTGATTATAAAATCGGATCACATTTACAAAGAACTTGGCAGTATGAGACCACCTGTCAGCATGACATTGCCCTCACTCCCCCCATCCCCCACCCTTCCGGCTTAGATTCTTGCACTGATTCGGTTGGGAAGCTGTTGTGTCCTCTCCTGAGGCGTGCTGCCCATAACTGTTTCAATTGGCCCCTGATTGGCTGGATAATGGATTCAATTGGCTGGATAATGACACTGAGACATGTTGTATCGGCGATAAATCTGGGGATCTTGCTGACCACAAGAGTTCAACATCTCGCACTTAGTTCGTAGAGGCATGCATCGTGGATCACTTCTGACGAGCTTGTGCTGTTGAAAAATGGCATGACGATACTGTCAAATGAGAGGTAACACATCAACATGCAGGCTGTTTACCATCCGATTTCCCTCAATTACTACGAGCAATGACCCGAAGTCACACCTGATGGCCTCCACACCAAGACGCCAGAAGTAACACCGCTGTGCCTCTCCAAAACATTGGAAGAATGGGATCTCTCCCCAGGTAGGCGCCACACTCGCCGACGATGGTGATCCAAGGTAGTGCTGAACAGCTATTTATCGCCAGACACAACCCTACGTCATCCATAAGAGTGGCATACTACCCAATCATGGCACCACTCCAAATGCGTCTATATGTGTTAACAGTAGTCTACGCATGTATCAGTAAGACTCTCGTCTGTCTTTTGCTAGTCTCTGGTACAGAGGGTTGCTGGGAGTCTATTACTTACACTAGTGGCCATTAAAATTGCTACACCAAGAAGAAATGCAGATGATGAACGGGTATTAATTGGACAAATATATTATACTAGAACTGACATGTGATTACATTTTCACGCAGTTTGGGTGCATAGGTCCTGAGTAATCAGTACCCAGAACACCCACCTCTGGCCGTAATAACGGCCTTGACACGCCTGGGCATTGAGTCAAATAGAGCTTGGATGGCGTGTACAGGTACAGCTGCCCATGCAGCTTCAACACGATACCACAGATCAAGAGTGGTGACTGGCGTATTGTGACGAGCCAGTTGCTCGGCCACCATTGACCAGACGTTTTCAATTGCTGTATCCAGAAAGGCCCGTACAGGACCTGCAACATGCGGTCGTGCATTATCCTGCTGAAATGTAGGGTTTCTCAGGGATCGAATGAGCCACGGGTCGTAACACATCTGAAATGTAACGTCCACTGTTCAAAGTGCCGCCAATGCGAACAAGAGGTGACCGAGACGTGTATCCAGTGGCACCCTATAACACGCCAGTATGGCGATGACGAATACACGCTTACAATGTGCGTTCACCGTGATGTCGCCAAACACGGATGCGACCATCATGACGCTGTAAACAGAACTTTGGATTCATCCGAAAAAATGACGTTTTGCCATTCGTGCACCAAGATTCGTCGTTGAGTACACCATCGCAGGCGCTCCTGTCTGTGATGCAGCGTCAAGGGTAACCGCAGCCATGGTCTCCGAGGTGATAGTCCATGCTGCTGCAAACGTCGTCGAACCGTTCGTGCAGATGGTTGATGTCTTGCAAACGTCCCCATTGTTGACTCAGGGATCGAGACGTGGCTGCAGGATCCGTTACAGCCATGCGGATAAGCTGCCTGTCATCTCAACTGCTAGTAATATGAGGCCTTTGGGACCCAGCACGGCGTTCCGTATTACCCTCCTGAACCCACCGATTCCATATTCTGCTAACAGTCATTGGATCTCGACCACGACCAACGCAATCAGCAGTGTCGCGAAACGATAAACCGCAATCGCGATAGGCTACAATCCGACCTTTATCAAAGTCGGAAACGTGATGGTACGCATTTCTACTCCTTCCACGAGGCATCACAACAACGTTTCACCAGGCAACGGCGGTCAACTGCTGTTTGTGTATGAGAAAGCGGTTGGTAACTTTCCTCATGTCAGCACGTTGTAGGTGTCGCCACCGGCGCCAACCTTGTGTGAATGCTCTGAAAAGCTAATCATTTGCATATCACAGCATCTTCTTCCTGTCGGTTAAATTTCGCGTCTGTAGCACGTCATCTTCGTGGTGTAGCAATTTTAATGGCCAGTAGTGTATTTCCAGGTGGCAGACGTAGATATAAAGTTGTGACGATGTGCTTGGTGCACAATACGACGATCCTCCACTGTGGTGGTCAGACGTGGTCGAGTGGAACCTTGACGACGAGTATGTTTGTTCTCACTTCGCCTTGCAGTTAAACCCGAATGCCTAACAAATCTGGACATTGCACTGTCTGACCAGAAAGCCAAATGGATTGTTGTTGTTGTTGTGGTCTTCAGTCCTGAGAATGGTTTGATGCAGCTCTCCATGCTACTCTATCCTGTGCAAGCTTCTTCATCTCCCAGTACCTACTGCAACCTACATCTTTCTGAATCTGCTTAGTGTATTCATCTCTTGGTCTCCCTCTACGATTTTTACCCTCCACAGTGCCCTCCAATGCTAAATTTGTGATCCCTTGATGCCTCAAAACATGTCCTACCAACCGATCCCTTCTTCTAGTCAGGTTGTGCCACAAACTTCTGTTCTCCCCAATCCTATTCAATACCTCCTCATTAGTTACGTGATCTACCCACCTTATCTTCAGCATTCTTCTGTAGCACCACATTTCGAAAGCTTCTATTCTCTTCTTGTCCAAACTAGTTATCGTCCATGTTTCACTTCCATACATGGCTACACTCCATACAAATACTTTCAGAAACGACTTCCTGACACTTAAAATCTATACTCGATATTAACAAATTTCTCTTCTTGAGAAACGCTTTCCTTGCCATTGCCAGTCTACATTTTATATCCTCTCTACTTCGACCATCATCAGTTATTTTACTCCCTAAATAGCAAAACTCCTTTACTACTTCAAGTGTCTCAATTCCTAATCTAATTCCCTCAGCATCACCCGACTTAATTTGACTACATTCCATTATCCTCGTTTTGCTTTTGTTGATGTTCATCTTATATACTCCTTTCAAGACACTGTCCATTCCGTTCAACTGCTCTTCCAAGTCCTTTGCTGTCTCTGACAGAATTACAATGTCATCGGCGAACCTCAAAGTTTTTACTTCTTCTCCATGAATTTTAATACCTACTCCGAATTTTTCTTTTGTTTCCTTTACTGCTTGCTCAATATACAGATTGAATAACATCGGGGAGAGGCTACAACCCTGTCTCACTCCTTTCCCAACCACTGCTTCCCTTTCATGCCCCTCGACTCTTATAACTGCGATCTGGTTTCTGTACAAATTGTAAATAGCCTTTCGCTCCCTGTATTTTACCCCTGCCACCTTCAGAATTTGAAAGAGAGTATTCCAGTCAACATTGTCAAACGCTTTCTCTAAGTCTACAAATGCTAGAAACGTAGGTTTGTCTTTCCTTAATCTTTCTTCTAAGATAAGTCGTAAGGTCAGTATTGCCTCACGTGTTCCAACATTTCTACGGAATCCAAACTGATCTTCCCCGAGGTCGGCTTCTACCAGTTTTTCCATTCGTCTGTAAATAATTCCCGTTAGTATTTTGCAGCTGTAACCTATTAAACTGATAGTTCGGTAATTTTCACATCTATCAACACCTGCTTTCTTTGGGATTGGAATTATTATATTCTTCTTGAAGTCTGGGGGTATTTCGCCTGTCTCATACATAGTGCTCACCAGATGGTAGAGTTTTGTCATGACTGGCTCTCCCAAGGCCATCAGTAGTTCTAATGGAATGTTGTCTACTCCCGGGGCCTTGTTTCGACTCAGGTCTTTCAGTGCTCTGTCAAACTCTTCACGCAGTATCTTATCTCCCATTTCGTCTTCATCTACATCCTCTTCCATTTCCATAATATTGTCCTCAAGTACATCGCCCTTGTATAAACCCTCTATATACTCCTTCCACCTTTCTGCCTTCCCTTCTTTGCCTAGAACTGGGTTGCCATCTGAGCTCTTGATATTCATACAAGTGGTTGTCTTCTCTCCAAAGGTCTCTTTAATTTTCCTGTAGGCAGTATCTATCTTACCCCTAGTGAGACAAGCCTCTACATCCTTACATTTGTCCTCTAGCCATCCCTGCTTAGCCATTTTGCACTTCCTGTCGATATCATTTTTGAGACGTTTGTATTCCTTTTTGCCTGCTTCATTTACTGCATTTTTATATTTTCTCTTTCATCAATTAAATTCAATATTTCTTCTGTTACCCAAGGATTTCTATTAGCTCTCGTCTTTTTACCTACTTGATCGTCTGCTGCCTTCACTACTTCATCCCTCGGAGCTACCAATTCTTCTTCTACTGTATTTCTTTCCCCTATTCCTGTCAATTGGTCTCTTATGCTCTCCCTGAAACTCTCTAGAACCTCTGGTTCTTTCAGTTTATCCAGGTCCCATCGCCTTAAATTCCCACCTTTTTGCAGTTTCTTCAGTTTCAATCTGCAGTTCATAACCAATAGATTGTGATCAGAATCCACATCTGCCCCAGGAAATGTCTTACAATTTAAAACCTGGTTCCTAAATCTCTGTCTTACCATTATATAATCTATCTGATACCTTTTAGTATCTTCAGGGTTCTTCCATGTATACAACATTCTTTTATGATTCTTGAACCAAGTGTTAGCTATGATTAAGTTATGCTCTGTGCAAAATTCTACAAGGCGGCTTCCTCTTTCATTCCTTCCCCCAAATCCATATTCACCTACTATGTTTCCTTCTCTCCCTTTTCCTACTGACGAATTCCAGTCATCCATGATTATTAAATTTTCGTCTCCCTTCACTACCTGTATAATTTCTTTTATCTCGTCATACATTTCATCTATTTCTTCATCATCTGCAGAGCTAGTTGGCATATAAACTTGTACTACTGTAGTAGGCATGGGCTTTGTGTCTATCTTGGCCACAATAATGCGTTCACTATGCTGTTTTTAGTAGATAACCCGCAGTCCTATTTTTTTATTCATTATTAAACCTACTCCTGCATTACCCCTATTTGATTTTGTATTTATAACCCTGTAATCACCTGACCAAAAGTCTTGTTCCTCCTGCCACCGAACTTCACTAATTCCCACTATATCTAACTTTAACCTATCCATTTCCCTTTTTAAATTTTCTAACCTACCTGCCCGATTAAGGTATCTGACATTCCACGCTCCGATCCGTAGAACGCCAGTTTTCTGTCTCCTGATAACGACATCCTCCTGAGTAGTCCCCGCCCGGAGATCCGAATTGGGGACTATTTTACCTCCGGAATATTTTACCCAAGAGGACGCCATCATCATTTAATCATACAGTAAAGCTGCATGTCCTCGGGAAAAATTACGGCTGTAGTTTCCCCTTGCTTTCAGTCGTTCGCAGTACCAGCACAGCAAGGCCGTTTTGGTTGATGTTACAAGGCCAGATCAGTCAATCATCCAGACTGCTGCCCCTCTTCAGGAACCACATGTTTGTCTGGCCTCTCAACAGATACCCCTCCATTGTGGTTGCACCTACGGTACGGCCATCTGTATCGCTGAGGCACGCAAGCCTCCCCACCAACGGCAAGGTCCATGGTTCATGGGGGGGATAATGGATATCAACCTCAAACCCCCTTTCAAACTAACACAGGTGCCGATAAAGCTATCTCAGTGGATGACGCGACATCTCCATATCCTTAACAGTAATCTCTCAATATCTTACGCTGTTCACACTCCCTGGTAACCACATAAAACACGAATAACACTAATGCATTCTGGTCCGCTGGTGGTTTGTATATTTACGAAGTTACACTGGCATGTCTTTTGGGTGCTTCACATTTTTTGTCAGACTTACATTTTGACACCTCTTACAGAGTTTTTAGTTTGATCTTGAAAAATCTCCACATTTTTTTCTACACTCCTGGAAATTGAAATAAGAACACCGTGAATTCATTGTCCCAGGAAGGGGAAACTTTATTGACACATTCCTGGGGTCAGATACTTCACATGATCACACTGACAGAACCACAGCCACATAGACATAGGCAACAGAGCATGCACAATGTCGGCACTAGTACAGTGTATATCCACCTTTCGCAGCAATGCAGGCTGCTATTCTCCCATGGAGACGATCGTAGAGATGCTGGATGTAGTCCTGTGGAACGGCTTGCCATGCCATTTCCACCTGGCGCCTCAGTTGGACCAGCGTTCGTGCTGGACGTGCAGACTGCGTGAGACGACGCTTCATCCAGTCCCTCCCAAACATGCTCAATGGGGGACAGATCCGGAGATCTTGCTGGCCAGGGTAGTTGACTTACACCTTCTAGAGCACGTTGGGTGGCACGGGATACATGCGGACGTGCATTGTCCTGTTGGAACAGCAAGTTCCCTTGCCGGTCTAGGAATGGTAGAACGATGGGTTCGATGACGGTTTGGATGTACCGTGCACTATTCAGTGTCCCCTCGACGATCACCAGTGGTGTACGGCCAGTGTAGGAGATCGCTCCCCACACCATGATGCCGGGTGTTGGCCCTGTGTGCCTCGGTCGTATGCAGTCCTGATTGTGGCGCTCACCTGCACGGCGCCAAACACGCATACGACCATCATTGGCACCAAGGTAGAAGCGACTCTCATCGCTGAAGACGACACGTCTCCATTCGTCCCTCCATTCACGCCTGTCGCGACACCACTGGAGGCGGGCTGCACGATGTTGGGGCGTGAGCGGAAGACGGCCTAACGGTGTGCGGGACCGTAGCCCAGCTTCATGGAGACGGTTGCGAATGGTCCTCGCCGATACCCCAGGAGCAACAGTGTCCCTAATTTGCTGGGAAGTGGCGGTGCGGTCCCCTACGGCACTGCGTAGGATCCTACGGTCTTGGCGTGCATCCGTGCGTCGCTGCGGTCCGGTCCCAGGTCGACGGGCACGTGCACCTTCCGCCGACCACTGGCGACAACATCGATGTACTGTGGAGACCTCACGCCCCACGTGTTGAGCAATTCGGCGGTACGTCCACCCGGCCTCCCGCATGCCCACTATACGCCCTCGCTCAAAGTCCGTCAACTGCACATACGGTTCACGTCCACGCTGTCGCGGCATGCTACCAGTGTTAAAGACTGCGATGGAGCTCCGTATGCCACGGCAAACTGGCTGACACTGACGGCGGCGGTGCACAAATGCTGCGCAGCTAGCGCCATTCGACGGCCAACACCGCGGTTCCTGGTGTGTCCGCTGTGCCTTGCGTGTGATCATTGCTTGTACAGCCCTCTCGCAGTGTCCGGAGCAAGTATGGTGGGTCTGACACACCGGTGTCAATGTGTTCTTTTTTCCATTTCCAGGAGTGTATAAAACTGGCATCGCATGCGTCTGCAAACCTTGAGAATAGTCCAAGATCTTTTTCTGGTTCCCAAATGCTAGTGTATCTAGATTTTTTTCACAAGCTGAATTACCATATCAGTCGATAATAAGCCGCGCTGCTTATAAGACGCGCCCTTAAATTTAGAGAAGTAAATGAAAAAAAATTATTTTGCGCAAAAATGAGCCACATGCTGATTGAGAGGAGAAAAATTACCAGCAATTAACTTGAATGTACATGTAACACGCAGGTATGTACCACAAACATTTGTTCTAACATAAGATCCAACACACTGGCGCGTAACACGATGGTACCATAGTTTGTCTTTTTCACTCTTATCACTATCAGTACCGGTACTCAGTTCATCACTTTCACTCTCACTCCCTTCTTTTTCTTTATTCTCTACCTCGCTTCCGTCCAGCGTATTCGATATGCAACATTTCCTTAACACCTTGACGATGGAGTCTGATGATATGGAGGATCACAATGTAAGAACCCCCTCGCACAGAAAGGTGACTGACTGCTTCTTAATCTTACCATACTGTGTAAGGGCAAAGTCTTCTTCCAGGAGCTAACCTGAATATATTTTTCGGAGGCCGTCCTTGGACTGCTTTTTTATGGCCACATTTGACACCTGTACTTTTTAAGTGATGCCTCCAAGTATTACGAAAAGTTAGTTGTGTTGTCATCTAAACATTTTATCGGCAGCGAGACACTAACCCCCGAGGAAAATTTTTTTGGACATAGTTTTTCTCTTCACAACGACATAACAGAGTAAGTTTCTCCCGTCAGCTGTAACAGCTAACACCGCAATTTATTCCGATTATTTTCATTCACGGCTCCTCTTACTGGGATACTTTTTGGCCCTTTCATGACTCCTGCCGTATTACTTGTAGTGTCAAAAAGTACTGGCGTTTGTTCAGCACTGCCAATCTGATGAAAAGGGTGTGCCCACTTTCACAACTTCGTGAGATACCGCATGAAATCAATTAGTTTTTCCTCAAACACTGCTGGCATTCCCCGTACTAGTATAATATTTCGTCGGAGATCAAGGCCATTTCTCCACATAAACAGACGACATTGACTAATACTCGCACGGAATACCTCTTGTGGCACATTTAAGACTCCTGCGATTTCCAAATCCATCAGACAGATTATTTCTTGTGAGATAGGCATCCCATCTTTCCTCTTTATCTTGCGCACAGGAGAGATCATTACCTTCAAGCTCCGGACGTTTACCACATTTCGGTCCCATGAATGATTTTCTCGTTAAACTGCCTTCTTCCATTTTTGTTCTGAAGCAATCAAACGTTACAAATCAAGGTAGTCCAATCTACACTTTCTTCCGACCTCTCTGTTGGTTGTGGGTTTAGCTTAATCCACAACTATAAGTTTGAAGCTTGTATCGTAATTCCGGTGAATTTCTTGACTTGATGATGCTTTTGGCTCCAAACAGTCGTTCATATCGGCGTAAATCAGGCTTTATTACCAGAAACAAACTGGACCTGAATTAAAAGGGCGTGCTGAAAAGTAATGCTTCCGAATCTTTTATGTGAAAACTCTTAAAGATGGAGCACCCTCTTCTTCAGCATGACAGTGCCAGACCATACACGAGTGCTGCACTATCTGTAATCATCCGACGCCTTAGGTTCACTGTCGTCGACCATCTTCCATACAATCTCGACTTGCCCCCTTTCGATTTCGAGGACTTCACTTTGATAGCGATGGAGGCGTGAAAGCAGAGGCGAGGTGTGGCTCCGTTAACAAAGTCAAACATCCTAAGATGAGGGTATCAACAATGTGGTCTCTCGTTAGGAGAATTAATGTGTTCGCTGTCAGGGTAACTATGTTGAGAAATAAATGGGTAAACTTGAAGAATAAAGACGTAGAATGTTAATAAAGTTTGTTTTACTTAAATAGCTTTTAAGAGTTTCCATACACAACATTCGGAGGCATTACTTTTCAGCGCGGCCCGTATTAAGAAATTTAACAATGTGAACTATTAATTTGTTATTGGAAACACTGGACTAAGTTGATGAGTAGTGACATAAGACGATTAATCAGTCCAAGCCTATACTTGTAGGCAGCACTGGTACTAAAAACGCCTTACACGAAGAGATACCAAATAGTCACCACTGAAACCGTGGCAACCAGTTCAGTATGTGTAGTACAGGTTTTAGGAAATGTCTTGTGTAAAGATAATGGTTCTTTTATTTAATACTGCTAGCCTTATCAATTTATATATTTTTATTTCTGAATTCGAAAAGCATTCTTCCTACCTGTTTGAATACAGTCTTTTTATTGTGTATGCTTTATTTGTTTGCATATTTCTTAAGAGTTTTCTAAATGCTGTAGCCACCATTTACAGTCAGTTTTACGTGTTCCAGACTTCATGACCAAGGCCAGCTGCTTAATGTATGTTCCGTGCATTAATGAACGTTTGGTAAAATGTTGATACTGCTGGAGCACGGGACTAATTCACATTGTATTTCTACATATTTTTGATTGAAGGCTCACTTCATTTGTATTGTGTAGATTGTATTGTTTTTGATGCAGCACTGGCCTCAAATAAAAGAAATGATTTCTTTAGCTACTTCTTTAATTTTTTAATTTAGCCCTGCCACTCCCAGCGTGTCGCTCAGTTCTAACTCATATTACAAGCTCCTTCTCCATTTAATATTCATAGAAACAAGGGTGAGTGGAGTAATAAACTGAATAAATCATAAATACATTACTACCCTGTAACGAACTGCCGGAAGCTGTGGTGCCCGTGTACAAAATACTCAGAGGTGTCCCTAAACAACCTCTGAATGCTTGTTCATGCAGAACAAGCGTACATAAGTGTGGTTCGGTTGCGGGATGTTGGAGAATGTTTCATTATCCTGATGTGCGAGTAAATATACTTTTGGAAATCGATTGCGGCGGATCAAGAAAACGTGGAAGTGATAGAAACATAAATAAGGTTCGAGGATTTCTAGATTGTTCCAGAATGTTCTAGAATTTTCCAGAACATTCCAGAATTCTGTCCAATGTTCACGAATGTTTTCAATGATCTGGAATGTTCTCAGAATACAAATGAAAATAATGTAGTGAAGTAGCTCTTTTCAGTTAGTATACAATATTTATGGAAATGGTAATGAGCGTACGGCATTGTGGGCCGGGAGGCCCCCACTGGGGAAGTTCGGCAACTGAGGGCAAGTACTTGTTGCATTCGGCGCCACATTGGGCGACTTGCGCGTCAGAGATGAGGATGAAATGATGATGAGGGCAACACAACACCCAGTCCCTGAGCGGAGAAAATCTCCTGCCGCAGCCGGGAATCGAACTCGGACCACTTCGCGTGGCATTCCGCCACGCTGACCACTCAGTTAACTGGGACAGACAATATTTAGGAAACAATACGGAACAAGAAGAATGGAAGTCCAGGAGAGAAGTCTTCAAATCAAAAATAGCATAAAGTAAGGATTCCGTATTTTTCCCTACTAAAAGAAATTCATCATGTTGCAAAAAATTTTCATTTAAACGCTATGGAGGTGCCTCCTGTGTCTGTGTCATCTGGAAGTGTATTCCGTCAATATTGTTTGGCGTTAGATTCGCTCAACCAAAACTCAAATTTTTTTCAGGGAGATACTGCTTACAATAGTGGTCACACCGAGTTATCATTATACCTTAGGTATCTGGAACACTCTTGAAAGTCTTCAGTTTACTGTGTGATAGCAAAATATATTTAATTTACCTACCGTAACCGAGCTGCAGCAATGTTCATTCTTTACTAATGACCACGCTCATGTTAACCATATGTTATAATAATATTTTTATGTTGTTACAACATTTTGTTGTGGAAGGACCAGCCACTTAAATTTGATAATTCTTTATTTCAGTTTCTGTCACAGTTGCGTGTAATTTATACTGGCGACATGCTCGAAACTACTCATCACTATAAATAACACGTAAATGTAACAGAAATTTAAATAAATAAGAAACACTTTTAACCTGAAACCCGTTAGTTTCTCCAGTTAATTCGGTAACACACAATACCCCGGATTTGTCAAGAAGACTGTCCAGTGAAAGAAGCCTGCCATTTCACCATGGTTCACTATAACCCCCCTCCCTTCCACCACCCACAAAAACACAGGATATTATGCCATATGTAAGAAAGAAGGTGATGGCTGACAGTGCTGGAAGTGACAAACAAACTGTGGTCAATCAAATCGATAATATGACCATGGCGTCCAGTCTGCAAAAAAGGACTAACTGGTTCTCACTCGCCTCCTTATCAGACACTACCCAATGACTCACCATTATCTCTTTCTGCCAGAAAATCCAAACGAGTGCTGTGTTTATGGAGTAACACAGTGCGTCAAGTTTTAAAAACTTGTGTTAATATAATTGTTAGAATTTTGTGTGGAATAAGAGCTCCACCTCAGTTTGGTTGATTTTAATGTAGTTTCAGAATAACTGGCTCGTTCTTTTAATTGCACGATCAGCGAGCCATAGTTATGATCGGATCTGTCATATTAGTGCTTTTAATATATATATATATATATATATATATATATATATATATATATATATATATATATATATATACTCTTCTTTTAAATTTTAAAAGTTTTATCTGCTGTTATCATTATGATGAGAACGTATGCTGATGACATTGCTGTTTAGCACCCAAAATTAAACCCACACACCACTCAGGCCATATACCCATCAAGGCTGCCAAGGATGCAGTATCTGCATTCACTGTCGTTGCTGTTGTGGTCTTCAGTCCAGAGACTGGTTTCATGCAGCTCTACATGCTACTACTCTATACTATGGAAGCCTCTTCATCTCTGAGCTGCTACTCTATACTATGGAAGCCTCTTCATCTCTGAGTAACTTCTACAACCTACATTCTTCTGAATCTGCTTAAGGTATTCATCTCTTGGCCTCCCTCTACGATTTTTACCCCCCCCCCCCAATCCCCCACACTATCATCCAGAACTAAATTGGTCATCCCTTGATGCCTCAGAATGTGTCCTACCAACCGATCCCTTTTTTTAGTCAGGTTATACCACAAATATCTCTTCTCCCCAATTCTGTTGAGCACCTCCACATTAGTTACATGATCTACCCATCTGATCTTCACCAGTCTTCTGTAGGACCATATCTCAAAAGTTTCTATTCCTTTTTGTGTAAATGGTTTATCATCCCTGTTTCACTTTCATACGTGGCTATATTCTCAGCACAAATAATCCAAACACCTATTAGTGAACATTAATATAGGATGTGTTCACCCTTCGATGGCTTGGATTCGCCTGGGGGCTCTTTCGATGAGGTGTCTGAATGTAGTCTAATGGTAGTTCATTCTTCCTCAAGAGCCGAAACCAGATAAGATAGTAATGTTGGACGCTGTGATCTGGCGCAACGTTGTAACTTAACGCAAAGGATCCTTAGGTCAGCCACAGGATATAGCGTGAGTCATCACTCCAGATCTCACGTTTCCAGCCACGCACTATCCACTGGCGTCGCTCTTTATACCATCTCTAGCATCGTTTAGCGTTGATTACACAAATGTGTGGCTTATGAGTAGCAGCTCGACCACTGTATCTGTTACACACACTCATTGTGTAACTGGACTGCTGGTGGCACTCTGGAAGTCGCGAGTCGTTCTTTCCTCTGGTTCCATGCTGTTTTTTCAACCACCCTCCGCAATGCTCGTTGGTCCCTGTTCGTCAGTGCATGAGGTCTGCCTGGTCTTCTTTTTTGCTCCGGTTGTTCAGTCGCGATTCCACTTCATAATCGCATCACCAACCTTGGACTTGGGCATCTTTAGAAGGGCTGAAATGTCCCTGACAGATCTGTTAATCAGGCGAAATCCAATGCTTGTCCATCTTAGAAGTCACAGAACTCACCTGAGCGAATCATCCTGCTGTTACTTATTCTCTACTGACAACACAATACTCCCTGCCTCCTTTTATACTGGCGTATGCCCCCCTCGTGACACCGAGTGGTCAGTTCCACATGAGCCGCGTGGGATTAGCCGAGCGGTCTAGGGCGGTGCAGTCATGGACTGTGCGGCTGGTCCCGGCGGAGGTTCGAATCCTCCCTCGGACATGGGTGTGTGTGTTTGTTTAGGTTAAGTAGTGTGTAAGCTTAGGGACTGATGACCTTAGCAGTTATGTCCCACAAGATTTCACACAGTTCCACATGACGTAGGGGTGTCCGGGTATTTTTGATCAAACAGTATATTTGCTTACACCTTTCTAGGTCGACAAATCCTATGAAAGTGTCACGATTTTTACGAATTCTTGCTTCCGTTATCAGGTGCAACGTCGGACCTGCCTCGCTGCTGCATTTAAACAAATTGTCGGCTAACAGATCATAATTTTTGTTATCAGTCTTATGTGTATTATTCTTCGTAGGAACTTTGATACATGAACTGTAAAGCTGGTTTTGCTGTAGTGCTCACATTTATCGGCCTGTACTATCTTCGACATTGTACGAATGATATTCTTCCGAAAGTTCGATGTTATGTCTTCAATTTCATAGACTCTGTACAAAGATTTGAGTTACCGTTTAGTTGCCACTTACCCTCAATTGCTTTAGAAATTCAGAAAGCATGTTACCTGTCTCTTCTGCCTTGTTCGATCACAAGTCTTTCGAAACTCTGTCAAACGCTGATCAACACTGGACCCGCTGTCTTTCAAACTAACCACTTATTTCTTCTTCCATCACGTCTTAAAGAATCAGTACCACCAACTCGTAGAGGCTCAGCCCTCTATCTACTCTTTCTATCTGCTCTCTCCTTTGTGTTTAACAACGGCTGTACCCTTGCACTTTTGAAGTTCATGCCTTTGCTTTTAATTGATCCTGCGGTTATTTTGACTAATTTACGAGAATATGCTGAGTTTGTCGTTCCAACGACTACTTACTTTTCGATTTCTTCACATTTCTGCTTCAACATTTCTCTTTATCTTCCTTGAATCTTCGTTTGATTTCATTTTAAAGTAACTTGCATTGCTGTACCCCTTTCTTTTCCTCTATAACTTAATTATATATTAGTCCGGAACACGACTATCATCCATTATCGTGGCGTGTTTCGACTACATATCATCTTCATTTACTGCAGTCTACATCCTTCTGAATCTCCTTCTGTATTCCTCTCTTGGACTGCCTCTACGATTTATACCCTCACGCTTCCCACCAATACTAAATTGGCGATCCCTTGATGTCTCAGAACGTGTCCTGTCAACCTATCCCTTCTTCTACACAGGTTGTGCCATAAATTTATTTCCTCTCAAATCCTATTCAGTACCTCCTCATTAATTATGCGATACACCCTTCTCATCTTCAGAATTCTTCTGTAGCATCACATTTCAAAAGCCTCTATTCTATTCTTGTTTATTGTCCATGTTTCACTCCCTTAGATGACTACATCACATAGCTGGCCGCTGTGGCCGAGTGGTTCCAGGCGCTTCAGTCTGGAACCGCGCGACCGCTACGCTCGCAGGTTCGAATCCTGCCTCTGGCATGGATGTGTGATGTCCTTAGGTTAGTTAGGTTTAAGTAGTTCTAAGTTCTAGGGGACTGATGACAGATGTTAAGTCCCACAGTGCTCAGAGCCATTTGAACCATACACCACACACGAATATTTTCGGAAAAGACTTTCTGACACTTAAATCTATATTCGATGTTAACAAATTTCCCTTCTTCAGAAATACTTTTCTTACCATTGCCAGTCTACATTTTATATCCTCTCTAATTCGGTCGTCATCAGTTATTTTGCTGCCCAGATAGCAAAACTTATATGGTACCTTAAATGTCTCGCTTCCTAATCTAATTTCCTCAGCATCACCTGATTTAATTCGACTACATTCCATTATTCTTTTCTGTTTTTGTTGATGTTCATCTTGTATCTGTCTTTCAAGACACTGTTCATTTCGTTCAGCTGCTGTCGCAAGTCTTTTTCTGTCTCTGACGGTATTACGATTTCATCAGTAAACGCCAATTTTTTTTTTATTTCTTCTCCCTGAACTTTATATCCTACTCCAGATTTTTGTTTGGTTTCGTGTACTGTTTGCTCGATCTAGAGATTGAATAACAAGGAGATTGGCTACAACCCTGTCTCACTCCCTTCCAAACCACTGCTTCCCTTTGATGCCCATCGACTCTTATAACTACCGCTTGTTTCTGTACATTTGTAAATAGCCTTTCGTTCCCCATATTTTATCCCTGTTATCGTCAGAATTTCAAACAGAGTATTCTAGTCAACACTGTCAAAAGCTTTCTCTAAGTCAATAAATGCTATAAACTTAGGTATACCCTCCCTACAAGAAGTCTTAGTGTCAGTATTGCCTCACGTATTCATACATTTCGCCGGAATCCAAACGGATCTTCCCCGAGGTCGGCATCTATCAGGTTTTCCGTTTTTCTATAAAGTATTCCTGTTAGTATTTTGCAACCCGTAACTTAATAAAACTGATAGTTCGGCAATATTCAGACTTGTCAGCACATGCTTTCTTTGGAATCGTCATTATTACATTCTTCTTGATGTCTGAGAGTATTCCACCTGTCTAATACATTATGAACAACACATGATGTATAGGAACATGACGAAAGATCCCCCGCTAACTTAATATTTATTTAAGAACAAAGCAAAAATGAAATACCGATCGAACAGACGCATTAGCAAAGACATTAATAAGGAATGCGCGGTAAGGCGTAGACTAAAGAAAACATTTTATCATTCAATTCTTTGTACACATGTTTTTTGTTTTTAACGGAGAGAATCAGACTTTCGAGTATGTAGCAGGACGATTTACTGTGATAGCGATGTATTCTATTGCATGAGTGAATAATACATGGTTAAGGAACGTATCAAGCATTTTTATTTATTGAGATAAAGGGAAGAGAAAAACGAAGAAAGTAGATTTTTTGTGATTACGACAAGCACAGGTATCTCGGGAGTCCTCTGCTGCCTGCATCTTCAACTAGGTCTGCGACGTCCGAAACGAAATTAAGCACAAGTTATATTTATTATTTTCATTTTAAAATATATTACAATTGGCGACCTCTGTGCCAGGACTTCTGAGCACTTGTCGTTAATAGTGTTGTTAACTATTGTTGTAGTTAGAAGTTTCTATGACACTGTTATAAATTATAAAAATTAATTGTCTGTATTTTATTTTTGCATGAATCACGAAAGGGAGCAAGTATCACAAAAAGGCAAAAATTGAGGAGAAAAATTTTGAAAGGAATAAAAATTGGACGCAAGTCACGTAAAATTTTCCATAGTAAGCTGTTTTATTCCGCGCTGCAAAGGTGGGACGGCTACACAAGTAGATTGCATGGTTACGTTTGGTAGCACCTCTTTTGATGTAGATAGAAACATTTTCCTCATTATTTCTTTCCGTGAATTTTATTGGTGAAAAATTTTCAGGAATTTATCAGAGTGATACGCATTGTCAGTAAAACAAAGAATTGTGACATAATAGTTTCAGCATCATAATAGACGAAAAAACAGGCTTTGACATTTCGCAATTTGCATTTATCAACTGTAATAATTAATGTAGGAAATTATTAACGCTTTGTGAAATTTTTATTTCTTACAAATTAATATTGCATGGCCGAAAAATATGACTATTGCTGATAACAATAGCGAAAACGCAGTCCGCCAAGATGGCGTAGAATTGCGAGATTGAACAATTGAAGTTCAGGCGCAATGCATAACTACTGCAGAAAGTATAAGTAGATCAGAGATGAATGTAGCAGGAGCGACAATTGATAGCGACGCTCCACCACAGAATGACCTTGGTGACACAATGTTTACGGTTGACAAGACGATGTCACGCCTCTCCCAGAGCGACATGCCGCTGGTGAATGAAACATCAGAGAGTGATCAAAATATGAATCTTGACAACACGTTACAAACACCACTTGGTCACAGCACTAACATTAACTTGAGAAGTACAGCTGATAGCAACCACAGTAGTGCAACTGAAGCACTGCTATGGTAGCTCCCGTCTAGCATAAATGCGAAATTGGATTATATAAAACAGCAGCAAAACACTGTTACACAAGACATGAACTTTGTAAGACAGCAGCAAAACACCAATTTCACTAATTTGATGCAATACATGAACATGGTAAAACAACAACAAAACACTGTTACACAAGATCTAAATGCAATGACGAAGAACAAAAACAAGTATTTAAGGACTTACAAGACACGGTCTCACAAAAATTCGATGACTTAGCCAAAACTTTTCACGCTGAAATAGACGAAAAATGGTGTGATATGAAAACCCAGTAAAGCAGAAATACTTTCTGAAGTTAACAGTAACATTACGGAGTTAAAATAGAAGGTAGATTCTTTTAACGACCTTCACGATCTCGTAGACGAACAGATAAAGAAAATTGCAGACGCAAACACAAACATTGATGCCACACAAAACCAGTTGGTTTCGGCAGCAAAAAAAGTAACCACTGTCAGCAAATTAAATAAAGACTATGAAGGTGTACCTCTAGCTGTAGAAGAGCTTACTTTAAGGGTAGCAACATTAGAAGGTGAATCAGCATGTGCAAAGAAGGAGAGAGAGAAGATTAATGAAAATCTAAATGATATCATTAGCTAAGCTGAAGCAAGTACTCTAGATAAGGGCAACACCATTGCAGAGAAGTAAGTTTCCAATTGTAAGTTATACACAGATGTAGTAGAAACGGCTATTCAGAAAAATCAAATCGTGGACAAGGTAAACATCAACCTACGAGCAGCAGAAAAGAGGATCCACAATCTTTTGGAAGAAAATATTGCCGGATCTCGAAATATGGATGTAAATAATACACAGGTTACAGTAAACAAACCTCAACCTGTTGGTATATATTCAGAAATTGTCACGAGTCCCACAGCAGGTACGAGTGACAGTTATAGATTGCCAAGTGTAAACATACCCACAACACCAATACCTGAACAATTACCAGCCGGGATTGCCAGTAACTATAATAACAACATAAATACGATCGAAAATGCCACGAGTTTATCAACTATTTTTGCAGACGAAGGTTTGCTGGGACATCGACAGTTTCCTGCATTCACTACCGAAGGTAAAAGAATTAATCCCGTAGTATTTATCAGTGCTTTTCGTCATGTGTTTCCACGCAACTGGACGGAAGCACAGAAAATCAGATTTGTCGTGGGATATACGCAAGGTGATGTACTCTTATAGGCAAGCGAAGTGGCCGAACGTTGCAGCATTTATATCCAGTCTGAAAGAGCTTTCCTCGACAAATACTGGTCTGAGGCTGTGCAAGAAAGACTCAGACGCGAGGTTTTCAACCACGCACCTTTCAATGGCAAATACGGTAGTCTACATGGTTACTTTCAAAAACACCTGAACAAGACACGCTACTGGACGAACCCAATATCACAGGTAGACGTGTTAAAAATTTTGAAAAGTCGTTTACCATCGCACATTAGAGAAAAATTAGTCACAATGCCCGAGCACGACACTTAATATTTTCTGTCAGTGCTTGATTCTATCGACTTAATCTATGACGAAAGACCTGCACCCCATAGGGCAACAAAAAATCAGACACAACAACAACATGATTACATAAATCAGTCAGTAAAACGTGATTTAAACACACATCAAGGTTGGTATACACAACAGCAAAATTTCATACCTAGAGGTACTGAGTACGGTAACGGAAACGGAAAGAACAAACGATTTAAAAGAAATTTCCAAACTAACAGGGGTAATTTCGATGCACGAGCGAATTCACCACCACAAGGCCCTATATCGAACATAAACAGAAACAGTCAACCGCAGCCAAGGCTACTAAATAATAATGTTGGGCAGTAAGCGCTCTGCTCTACCATTGGCTGGCCTATTGACGTCAGTGTGGAAGCAAAAACTCGCAAGCAGACGACACGGCATGCGCGTTTACGTCAAGTTTTTGGTGGAAGATTTTGTTTATACCAGAATTGAGAAGTCTAAACTGCTTTTCTGCTGCTAAAATATTACAGTTAAAACTGATGAGTTATATTCTTATGCCTTACAGCTCACAACCACACTGACACACACTTAAAATTCGAAACCTCGGCTCAAATAAATCAGAAACTATTCATTTAATCGCATTGAACGAATTTACATAAGAGCATAATTACTTTAAATTAGCATTATATAAAGAAAAAAACAAATTTACTCACCATTTCTCCTCTGCAGTGAAGCTGCGAAGCAGTGTTGCAAATATACAAAAGCATTCGTAACATGTCTTGTAACACCATGACAATTTAGGGAGAAGTTTACAAACAGAATATCACACGCAACGACACTCTATATCCAATTGTTCTGTCAAAAATGTATGTACCTATATACACAACTTTTATTTGCAAAACAGTTACACTATGTAGTGAATTGATTACTTTGATGACATATGCCATTTTCTCCCTTTTCTTCTCTGAGCTGCCTCAGATATTCTTTCTCTGTCTTTCGATGAAAGCCAGCGAAGACGAATAAATGTGCGAGTTCTAGCATATATTTTAATTATTTCTTTGTGTATATTGGGGAACCGCTCACCAAGTGCTGCACACAGCTTACTAATGATGCCTCTTTCTGTAGACAAACTTTCACTGCCATGGAGCTGAGTAAAAGTCAGCTCGAATTGGCTTATTGTCTCAAGCCAAGTTTCTGATGGCACAAGTAAGCTTCCCTTAGAAATCGTGCACAGCCACCTGACTGGTTTTCCCCTGGGACCGCCATTAGCTCTTCAGTGGGTGTGGCTAATGTTCTGTCGTACTGCCTGCACCGATGGGCTATATATCCGGCCAAGTACTGAAATCCCTCCATGCTAGTCCTAACCCACAGATGCTGAGGAACTCTCATAATTTTCTGCTGTCAGTTCTATCCCCTCAATTTCTTTCTGCCCGTCAATCATCGACAGTGCTTCAGACATATCAGGAAGAACGCTGCTGCAGTAACAAATGTTCCTTCTTCATCAGGTTCAGCAAAAGAAGCATTAGACAGAAGACTATCGGAAGCACTATCGGAAGCACAATAATAGCCTAATTCGGTTTTTTACGTGCATCGGAGTTGGACAGTCATAAAAATGTCCCAGGCCCCTTACAGGAGAAAAGAAGTTTTCGAGACAGTCCTGATTCAGCCTGGCAGTAAGTATGTATTTGGCATCGTATTCCCTTAAGTCACTGAATAGACCTAAAATTGACCGAATACACTTCATGAATCCTTTCTGAAAAGGTAAGAAATGCCTTGATGCTCCAACGTGCATCCTCTCACAGCAGTTGTAGAACTTGCGCAGACATTCTTCTTGTGCTTCAAAATGAATTCTGAATCCACATGCCAGAGGTTTCTTACTTTCGGAGGTCCTTGAATTAAGAACATCTAAAGTATCGTCGACCAGCTGTATGAAGTCACTAGCGTGTCCTTCTTCTGGCATTAAATACCGAACGGCCTGTGAAGTTGTGTGAGATAGCAATTCGCCTGCTAAACGCACTCTCTGTCAGTCTCATCCATTAACAGTGATGTGTTGCTGGGTTAACTTTGGGCACGTTTTCATTTCCCCGCTGTCTAAAGCCAAAAGTCTCTCAAACAGGGATTTCGTCACTGCCTTATTTTCTACAATAATACCTTCATCCAGCAAATGATTCCATAACAGCTTAAGCAAATGTGGGACATCAGCAAACACCAACACACGTTTCCGTGTGTCGCTAGGAGGAGTGTTTATGTGCATCACGCCAAGCTCATTCCAAACGCAAGCGTTTTTTGTTCCCATGTCTGCTAAACAAGCTACAACCTTATACGAATTACTGTCTAAGGCGACAATAATTTCATTCAAGAAGGCGACTGTCATGCGAACATCAAAATAAACAGGTTGTTTCCAACTTGCAAACAGTCCACGCACCATAGCAACTAAAACATTACTGTGGAGTCCTAACACCCTGTCCTCTTGCTGATCATAGCAAATCCTACTGTCGATGTTCATTTCGTCGAAGAACAAAACGCTAACACGTTGCCTGTCAGTGAATGTTTTAGCCTGCATTTTCATCACAATCAAAAATCTTTCAAAATGCCAGGACTGCAACTAAAAGAGCGGTTTATCCAGGCCCTCAACGTCGACAGAGCTGGCAGAGGATAGCCGATATTTTTCCTCAGAAAATTATAACATTTCCGAGATATAGCACGGAGAGTAATTGATTTACAAATGTCTTCATTACTCCATCTAACCCTTTTTGGAGTCACTTAATAAACTTTTTATTTGATTGGGTGAAAATATTTTTCCCAGCACAAGAGTAATTTCCTTAGACACAAGAACCTTATTAATTTATTCCGCATAAGTCGTCGCGTTCTAGGCAGCTGATTCCGAAGATCTTTATTCCTCGCTCGAAGTTGCACACACTTGTTTGTAAGAACAGCTTTCCTTCTTTCTAATACCGGTATAGTATTCATCAAAGTACTGTTATCTGTGTCTGAAAAGAAAACTACCATCTGTACATGTGCTCTTATTATGATGTTTTTTATTTGGTGGCAACTTTTCCAGAGTTTCCAGAGGTCTCTTATGTAGTTCTCGTTTCTTTACCGTTTGGAACTGTCTTCTGTTGCGGGTGACACATTGACAGTCGCACTACTGCACGGCAAATTGCACGAAGGAACTGCATCTGGCTTGAGCATTCTTTTTCGGGGCAAATTAAGCAACTCAGACTGTAAATTCCTTAAGTAATCTGTTTCTGAGAAATGCCGAGAGCATATTCGTGCATGCGCAACATTTACACTGTCCTTCCTACAATATTTTCTTTCCTACAATATTTCGACAACCATAGTTTTTGTAATGTTTCATTACGCGGGAAATTGTGATACATTACGTCAGTTCACTTTGCGTTCCGGTTGTAGGAAAAACAGCCCGTAACAGCGCAGCCTAGCATTGTAAAAATTAATTTTCGCACTCACTTGTAGATTCTCCAATAAGAATTTCACAGGACGAACCATAAACTATAGAGCTGGTGAACACAATGTTGATCCCGCTGTCCACTATCGCTAACTATTTCAGTTCCGAATCAGATATCAACTACAGCAAAAACCGTAACGCTCCCGAATTCCGAATGTTTCCGCTGTTTAAGTACCTCAGAAGAAAGAGCTCAATCAAAATACTCCTTCAAACACAACACAACAAAAACAACCACACACAATTCGAACTGTGTACTGTTTGGCACAGCTGCTTCTACCGTGACGTCATGCGCACAACTGAGAAAACACGTTGCTTTCTGCGCATCGCTTTCTGCACCCCCCCCCCCCCCCTGGCCACAGCAGTGGCCGACACGCGGCAACAATGCCATGTATTACGCTGTACCGCAGCCAACTTTTGGGTAGCAAAATAACTGCACAGCAGCTAACGACACAAATTGGCGAAGTACACACGCAGTGCAACTCACTGAAATTTCTCCTGGTAATGAACTAAATCACACTACGCCGTCGGAAAACACCAACCGGTGGTAGTAAAACCCCAGGCTATTGACCTCTGAGGGAGTGGGGGCAAGGCAGAACTACAAACATGTTTCATAAGACTTGACATCAAGGATGATTTGTATCAGCATGAGCTAAATGGAGTAGATAAAGTCAAGGAAGAACAAGTACAAGCAATCATTAAGGTGAAAATATTTAACGTTGACAACAATTAATTTTAGATACAGGTTCAATTACCAGCCTAATGTCAAATGCATTCTTTTGTGAACTGAAGAAGAGAGGCAAGTTCCCAATATTCCCTGTACAAAATAGCAAGGTCAAAACTGCTACAGGCAGTAAGACTAAATTGGTTAAGCATCAAGCACTTATTCCAGTACAAATTGAACATTTTACAGTGAAATGCAATTTTCTTATAATTGACAAACTTACTGTTAATTGTCTTATTGGCATGGACACGTTTAGAACCTACAAAACACAGATTGACATAGGTAATGGTAAATGCCACTTTCATGTAAAAGATCAGATCTTTTCTATTGATTTAGTGAAAACACCTGATGAAAGTAACAAAAATAAGCGAGTCAAATGTCGTAGTACAATATTCCTTTCCAGCTGTGTATTTCATAAACAAATTTGATACTGAACAAGAAGCGAACACTGAGGTTAGTTAAGAAATGGTAAAGCAGAAACTAAGTGAATCAAAGGTACTAAATGACACGCAACGATAAGAACTTTCTAACTTGTTATCTAAGTATGCCAATGTTTTCAGTAAGAAGCCAGGAGTAATCAAAGGCTATGAATGCAAATTTGAAGTCTATTCACATGAAACATTTTGTGTAATGTCATATCCTATTCCATGGGCAAAACGAGAGGCAGTAAAGGAAGAGGTCAATCGTCTGATTAAATGGGAAATTATACAACCTTCATTTTCTCCCTATTGTAGTCCAATATTAACAGTAAGCAAACCAGATGGTTCTATAAGACTACTCCTCAATGCTAGATGTATCAATAAGATCATAGTACCTGTACGCATAAGACCAGACACTTTGGACGAACAACTTCCAAAGTTTTTCAATACAAAATATTTCAGTATACTCGATCTCAAAATGTACTACAGGCAAATAAAACTCCCCGAAGAAAGTCGATAACATATTGCATTTGTTTGTGGGGGCAGAAGTTACGAATTTTGTGATCTACCTTTTGGACTGAACATTAGCGCAGGAGTGTTTATATCTGCATTGGACAAGGTCTTAGGACCAGAACTGCTTAGTAAAGTCACTGTATATGTAGACTACCTGCTGATAGCCACACCAACTTGGTTAGAACATATCAGGCTCACTGAACAGGTGCTTCAACGATTTGCAGATTACGGAGTGACAGCCAACTTAAAAAAAGTCTAGTTTTTGTAAAGAGCAAGTCAAATTTTTAGATCATGTTGTGTCAGAACAAGGTATATTACTTGACCCGAAAAAACTTGATACCATACGCAACTGTCCAGCTCCAAAGAATAAAAAACAACTAAAAGCCTTTTTAGGACTAGCTTCGTCTTTTCGTAAATTTGTACCACAACAACTGGCGAACAGTGATACATTGCTCAACTTATTACGAAAAAATTGGCTTTGGTTATGGGAGGATAAGCGTCGAGGGGACTTTCATAACAGTAAGCAGGCACTGGTAAATGCAAACATTCTGAGTCACCCTGACATGTCCAAGGATTTTTGTCTATGCACAGATGCCTCATCTCAAGGGCTGGGAGCATGTTTATTTCAGATACGAGAGGAAGAAGGTAAGGAAGTACCCAAAGTCATTAGTTTTGCCAGTACCACATTATCAGAAGCAGGAAGGTCTTACTCTGTCTCAGAATTGGAAACTTTAGCGGTAATATGGGCATTTACAAAGTTTGAATATTTTTTTCTGGGGCAAGAATACCAAAGTGTACTGTGACACGCAGTCACTGTCATTTCTTTTAACAAGCAAGTTATTGCACCAGTGTAGATTAGCTAGGTGGTGTCTATATTTACAAGAGCTCAATTCTGAGATCAAATATGTCAAGGAAAGTCAGAATGTGATTGCACTTGGCTTGTCTAGGCTATCACTAGGTTTAGAGGAATTTAGTCAATTAACAGAGTAAGATGAAGAAATCAAAACGTTATTAATGCAAGGTACAGCACAACAGTCTGATTACAATAAGTTTTGTAAGCAGATGAAAATTATACAACAGCAATATCGCAGATGGAGTAAAGTCATGCAAAATCTTAAGTAAGATGAAGGTGGAAAGGTAAGTAAATGATATCAGGAGTACAAGGACGTTTTGTTTCATATGATTCATGAAAAATCTGATAAATGGTGTGTGTGTATTCCTGAAAATTATATCGACGAATTTATAAGACACATACATGAAACATGGGGACACTACAGAGTGAGCAAAAGTACTGAAAAATTGCGACACTTTGTTATTTTCCAAATTTGAGAAGGCGAGTCCCACAGGCAATAAGAAAGTGTGCAATATGTCAAAAGTCAAAAACAGTCCAATGTGTCAAAATATACTGAGCTACACCCAATACTCACAAAAAACCCTCTAAATATAGTATCCCTGGACATAGCTGGTCCATATCCAAGAAGTAAAGAGTAAAATATGTAGTAGCACTATACGACATTTTCTCGAAACATGTAAAAATGTATGCCATTAGAAATGCTACAGCCACAAATATCAGAAAAGGAATTAAGGGAGACTATTTGAGAAGAGTAGGTAAAGCAAAGGTACTGCTAACTGATGATGCTTTATATTTCTTTGGGTAAAAATGGAAACAATTTATTACCTCACAGGGCATAAAGCACATATTAATAAGCTTTTTCCACCCAGAAGCAAGAGCTGTTGAACGAGTCTAAGGAATTTAACCGGTTTATTAGGACATACACACCACGCAAACACACCAGATGGGCAGAATACGTAACTCCTTTCATGCAAGTTGTCAATACCCTTCCACATTCTTCAACAGGTTTTACACCTATTGAATTGATGTTCCAGACAAAGCAAACGAATGAGTGGTAGTCGACCATACCAAAGGTACTCACCACATAAATGACACTACAAGATAAAATCAAACGAGCCATAGGTACTCTAGAAAACAGTGCCGAGTACAGAAGGAAAATTTATAACAAGAAACTGAAACGTGTTACATAATTCTTTGAAGGGCAACGAGTCCTCTTACGGACGCACCCTAAATCGACAAGAATTGGTAAACTAAATAAGAAGTGGCAGTTACTCTATTTAGGACCATATGTAATTTCGAGAGTACCATACCCAGGGACGTACAAATTAGCCTATGAGAAAACAGGAAGAGACAAGAGTCTCTGCCGGCTGTCGTGACCGAACGGTTCTAGGCACTTCAGTCCGGATCCGCGCTGCTGCTACGGTGGCAGGTTCGAATCCTGCCTCGGGCATGGATGTGTGGGATGTCCTTATGTTAGTTAGGTTTAAGTAGTTCTAAGTCTAGGGGACTGATGACCTCAGATGGTAAGTCCCATAGTGCTCAGAGCCATTGGAACCATTTTTAACAAGGGTCTCTACCCTCACAAAGATATAAAAGCCTTTATAAAGTAATGAAGTTAGGTGACATTTTTTCTATTAGAAGAGAATTGTACATAGAGTACAAAATTCTAAGTCCAATTTTTCTTCTCGAGTGTATTTTAGGATAAAGTAATGTGTATAAGTATCAGTAATTCTTTTGATTTGTACACGTAGGTATAAAAGTTATCAGCAACAAGAAGTAACACACCGCTTAATGCGAAACAAAAGTATAAACAAAAGTTAGCTTATGGCTCAGCGATTCGCGCTCAACAATACGCGCAGACGTCAGTAGTAGCGGAGGAGATATTGACCTGTATGCATGCGCGGCAGACTGGCTGAAGGAGCAACCAAAACAATAGATGCAATGTGCACTTAACCTAAATATAAAGTAAGCGGAAATACTAAGCAAATACATCTACTGTCCCAGAACTAAGGAACCTATTACTCTATGTACACAGAGATCTAATTAAATACTAAGCTACGCACAATAATATTTACAACCAAAAGGAAACATCATGAAAAACCTATACGAGACGTGTAAGGTAAGGACTAACAACAAAATACCGTGAGAAATGTCAAATAATTTTCTTTGCAGAGTGCATAATGATAATGGGTAACAGAATAAACGAAAGTCTATGAAATGAAGCAAAATATGGAAATATCTGCGGACGTATGTAGTGACCAAATGTATCAGTGGCCATCGAGCTACGAAATGCAATTAAAGTTATTTTCTTTTAGCAAGCAGTGCATCGTCACGGCGCAGAAGAAGAGAGTGTAGCAGGTACCAAATAAAGAAACGGGCCGTACCTCGAGTAAACAATTTAGTTATAAGGATATTTATAATACAATGGTCATAAGGCAAATGAAAAAAAATGTAATATGCAACGTCGCAGTATATCTACGTGACAACCTAAAAATTTTATGTTCTTAATATAAAAAATGGATGGAATGTCAGTCATAGATATATCATATTATGTATATTGTTGTAACTTTGTATGAATTTTATTGGAAAGCAAACTCTATATATGAACTTCAAAGACAAGCAATTTATACAATATTTTGGACAGCTATATGTGTCTTTCAACAAGTGCACGGTCAAGTGTACTGTCATGAACATGCGTGTGCAACGAAATAAGTATCGCTGCTCATAACGCTTGATACATAGACAAGTGAACTACAGTTGTTCGACCAGGTACTTATCTCATCAACGGATGCTGTTGGTCAGGGTTCTCTCCGCTGAAAATGCGAATACGACGGGTAGTATTAACGCCCGGGCCGTAAAAATAGAGATCTTCTCTCACAGCGTTGGATTTTGAACAACAAGCACACACTCACTGCACCCAGAATAAAGACAAACGCGACAGCAATTCTTCGATACGTGGCAATCAGGTGAAAGTGTGATTCTCAATGTGACATCAACACCAAGAAAACGAGTGCACGCACGTAGAACATACAGCATGTTGACTATTAGCAACTTGTTCTTCCCGCCCAATCAGCCAGTGCGCCAGCACGAACCCGACAGCGAGAATAAAACAAACTGGACATATTGTTAACGCGCTAAATTCAAATATGTAATGGACTCACAAATTATGAATGTAATATTTTAATTTCTTGTGCATAGGATAAGCTGATATGTCCATTCCATTAAATAACAAAAAGTCGACAGTGAAGGGACTCGACCCCTGTTGGCAAATGTAAGTAAAAGAAAAAAACACTGTACGCCTTATCACGGTATAAGTGTGTATTTTTTATTTTTACAATTATATATTTTATGATTTTCGTTGGAGTGGCTTTAAATATTGTGGGCCAGCATGAGACTTTTAATTAACTTATACCGCGATAACACTCGTACGGACATCGGCTGCCCCGAAATACGCACGATATAATATTTTTTAAACACAGCGCGCGACTCACCGCCTTCTAATAAATACACTCCTGGAAATGGAAAAAAGAACACATTGACACCGGTGTGTCAGACCCACCATACTTGCTCCGGACACTGCGAGAGGGCT
Organism: Schistocerca nitens; assembly: GCF_023898315.1. Lineage (NCBI taxonomy): Eukaryota > Metazoa > Arthropoda > Insecta > Orthoptera > Acrididae > Schistocerca > Schistocerca nitens. The sequence goes on from NC_064615.1 coordinate 512,389,093, forward strand.
GTACAAGCAATGATCACACGCACGGCACAGCGGACACACCAGGACCCGCGGTGTTGGCCGTCGAATGGCGCTAGCTGCGCAGCATTTGTGCACCGCCGCCGTCAGTGTCAGCCAGTTTGCCGTGGCATACGGAGCTCCATCGCAGTCTTTAACACTGGTAGCATGCCGCGACAGCGTGGACGTGAACCGTATGTGCAGTTGACGGACTTTGAGCGAGGGCGTATAGAGGGCATGCGGGAGGCCGGGTGGACGTACCGCCGAATTGCTCAACACGTGGGGCGTGAGATCTCCACAGTACATCGATGTTGTCGCCAGTGGTCGGCGGAAGGTGCACGTGCCCGTCGACCTGGGACCGGACCGCAGCGACGCACGCCAAGACCGTAGGATCCTACGCAGTGCCGTAGGGGACCGCACCGCCACTTCCCAGCAAATTAGGGACACTGTTGCTCCTGGGGTATCGGCGAGGACCATTCGCAACCGTCTCCATGAAGCTGGGCTACGGTCCCGCACACCGTTAGGCCGTCTTCCGCTCACGCCCCAACATCGTGCAGCCCGCCTCCAGTGGTGTCGCGACAGGCGTGAATGGAGGGACGAATGGAGACGTGTCGTCTTCAGCGATGAGAGTCGCTTCTGCCTTGGTGCCAGTGATGGTCGTATGCGTGTTTGGCTCCATGCAGGTGAGCGCCACAATCAGGACTGCATACGACCGAGGCACACAGGGCCAACACCCGGCATCATGGTGTGGGGAGCGATCTCCTACACTGGCCGTACACCACTGGTGATCGTCGAGGGGACACTGAATAGTGCACGGTACATCCAAACCGTCATCGAACCCATCGTTCTACCATTCCTAGACCGGCAAGGGAACTTGCTGTTCCAACAGGACAATGCACGTCCGCATGTATCCCGTGCCACCCAACGTGCTCTAGAAGGTGTAAGTCAATTACCCTGGCCAGCAAGATCTCCGGATCTGTCCCCCATTGAGCATGTTTGGGACTGGATGAAGCGTCGTCTCACGCGGTCTGCACGTCCAGCACGAACGCTGCCCGCATCTCGTGGTCGTGAGGTAGCGTTCTCGCTTCCCACGCCCGGGTTCCCGGGTTCGATTCCCGGCGGGGTCAGGGATTTTCTCTGCCTCGTGATGGCTGGGTGTTGTGTGCTGTCCTTAGGTTAGTTAGGTTTAAGTAGTTCTAAGTTCTAAGGGACTTATGACCACAGCAGTTGAGTCCCATAGTGCTCAGAGCCTAGCACGAATGCTGGTCCAACTGAGGCGCCAGGTGGAAATGGCATGGCAAGCCGTTCCACAGGACTACATCCAGCATCTCTACGATCGTCTCCATGGGAGAATAGCAGCCTGCATTGCTGCGAAAGGTGGATATACACTGTACTAGTGCCGACATTGTGCATGCTCTGTTGCCTGTGTCTATGTGCCTGTGGTTCTGTCAGTGTGATCATGTGATGTATCTGACCCCAGGAATGTGTCAATAAAGTTTCTCCTTCCTGGGGCAATGAATTCACGGTGTTCTTATTTCAATTTCCAGGAGTGTAGTTTGCGTGAGCGCTGCTATTTAGAAAAGAAAATATGCGTATTCTTACGCAAACTGTAATTATTAATAAGGGTCTCAGAGCCTACTGGTTATTCATGTAGCAAATTACACAAAGATTGACTGAGATATTGCGTCATGCAATGATTTTTTAATCTTTCTTTTTCATTATTTGCAAGGCAAAACTGAAGAGAATCTCGTCTGCCTTTAGGCGGCCAAAATGAAACATATTGAACTCACTCAGTATTCTAAATATTAATAAACCAAATCTATTTTGACTCTTTTTAACCTTGAAATTAATGAAAGATCAAAATTGAGAAGTCTCTCGCATTTACATTTAATATTATGACATGATATTTTAATTAAATAATACAGTCAGCGTAATGGCCGACTAAATCCTGCTAGGGGAGATGAACTCCCTGTACTGCGAAGTTCTATAAAAATTTTGTTAATAATAATTAATGGTTGCAATCATGAGACGTGACAACTAAGTCAATAATACACACTTTCTAATGAAAATTTCTATTATATTCTTCAAAATACATATAAAACTTACGTTAATTATCAGACAGCACTACAATGGCGGCCTACCGCTAGACGAAACAAATCAGGAGAGCTAGTTCAATCAAAGCATTGTCTCTGATCTTCAAGGCCCATGTTGCACAGAGATCATATCAAAAAAACTGTTTTGTTAATTACATCGATATTTGTGTTTTGATAATAATAACTTACGTTCTTTAATATTTGTTAGACATCGCACACACGTACACAGTCTTGAAATAATTTATAATTCACACGTCTCATAACAAAAACTTCCTTTCCCTTTCTCCAAATATCCATTTATGTGACGTACCGTCACAGTCTCCATAACATACCAACGCACAGTGTGGGGGCAATTGTACAGGAACATGATGAAAGATCCCCCAGGATGCCGCTAACTTTATATTTATTTAAGAAAAAAGCAAAAATGAAATACCGATCGAACAGACGCATTAGCAAAGACGTTAATAAGGAATACGCGGTAAGGTGCAGACAAAAGAAAACATTTTATCATTCAATTTTTTGTACAGATGTTTTTTGTTTTTAAGGGAGAGAATGAGACTTTCGAGTATGGAGTATGTAGCAGGACGATGTACTGTGATAGCGATGTATTCTACTGTGTGAGTGAATAATACAGGGTTAAGGAACGCATCAAGCATTTTTATTTATTGAGATAAAGGGAAGAGAAAAACGAAGAAAGTGGTTTTTTTTTGTGATTACGACAAGCACCGGTATCCCTGGAGTCCTCTGCTACCTGCATCTTCAACTAGGTCAGCGAAGTCCGAAACGAAATTAAGTTAAGCACAAGACAGACATTTACGCAAGCAATTACATTTTTCATATTCGGTATAGTTATATTTATTATTTTCATTTTAATATATGGTACAATGGAAGAGTTTCGTCATGGCTGGTTCTCCGAAAGCTATCAGTTGTTCTGACGGAATGTGGTCTGCTCCTGGTGCCTTGTTTCTACTATTAAGGTCATCCAGAGCTCTGTCAAATTCTTCTTGTAGTATGATATCTCCCATCTCATCTTCGTCTAAATCCTCATCCATTTCTATCATACTGGGGTATGATATCTCTCTTGTGTAGGCCCTCCAATACTGCTTTCACCTTTCAGATTTCCCTTCTTTGCTTAGGTCTGGTTTTCCATCTAAGCTGTTGATATTCATACGGCTGCTTCTCTTTTCTCCAAAGACCTCTTTAATTTTCCTGTAGGCGGTCTTTATCTTTCCACTTTTAACATATCGACACTCAGTTCGTTTCTAGCGTCAGACCGTAAGTGATTCAAGTGACTGGGACTATTTCCACACTGGCCTTCACTTGCGGAACAACCATTAGTGATATGAATGGCATTCTAAAAATATCGCACCACTCATACTTCGGTACCGAACACGGAGGTGAAATACCAAACAGTTCGGTAAAAAACCGAACACTTGGCAACTCAGAGTAGTCTCCTCGAAGTGTTAGTTTGTGGGCTCATGTTTCAGTCTACCGCAGTTCATTTCCCAGAGACACATGTCCTCCGACGCGAATGCCGTTTCGGTGAGTAGAATGGAAAGGAAAATGCTATTTCAGAAAGGTTAAGCTTTCGTATTCCAAAAGTTATTAAAAAGCCAGTGTTGCAACTTAAAGAATCAAGACAACCACAATCACATAGAAAGAGCTGGTGACCGAGTTCAGAGGCGGAAAACTGTTTTCCATCTGAAGAGCAAAGCTACAGTAGATAAATGTGAGAGACCATCAAAGCCAATGGATAATCAATTCAAAGGAGATTAAAGATATCGACAGCTTACGTAAAATCCATTTACAAAGCTATGCGGAAAATTTTGGCGAAGTTGCCCACTAACATAGTACTCAGGAGGTTCATGTTGTTCTGAACACATTGAATGTGAAAGCTACATTTATTGCTACGTAATGATGCTGACAAAAACAATGCAATAGTCTGCAAAGCTCAAAACTTCAAAATACTTAGTATAAAATATAAAATTCAAATACTGTACTAAGTTTTTTTTCAGCTATATGCCATACATGGGTCTGTTAATGCTTTTCGTTCTTTGTTGAACCATAAGAAAACTTCATTTTATCAGCATCTCTTTCCAACAGTTGCTGATAAATGTGATAATCTACATCTGAAAGTATCTCTGTCAACAATGTTTCCAGAGATTGAAAGAAACGTTATGAAAGCTGGACGTGAAATGTGGACTGAGGTAAGAATCCAAGGATGTAAATTTCATCTAACACAGAGCTCGTGCAAAAGATACACACATTATGATTTGCGCTTAATATTATTCCAAAAATGAAATAGGAAAGTTTGTGTCTTATATATTTCTTTTACCAATGCTGGATCCCGCTATGGCTAGTGACTATTTTATTGAGGACTTTTAATGTCAGTGATGGTAGTGATTGAAAAAGTACAAACTTTTATGACTGCTGATTGGGCAGTCATACACACGAAAACGCGCACTTTCCTCCATCTGTATGAGCAGAACTCCGTTGCAGTAGACAGAGAACCACCAATGCTTACAACGCAGATGCAAATTTCCACAGCAAGTCAGTTCTACACCAGCGCCCAGATGTATACTGATTTCATGATATATTGAAGCAAATTCAACGTAAAATTTCAATTAATTTCTCAAAAAAAAATTAGAAAGGGAAGGTCCTGTCTGGCTTTAATATTGATGATGCACAAGTGGAGAACTTAGTAATGTGAGTGTTAAAATTAGAAATATTTTTCATTTTATTTTGTACTTCCAGGTTTTATTTTATAGGAAACTAGCTTTGAAATGTAGGACTAGAACTCACCTCTGACCACGGGACTTGTGGATCCTGTACCCAAGGAGGACCATTCAGGATCCGGGAGGCACGGGTTCTATCTTTCTAACGGCAAAGGCATGAGTCCTACATCCCCTGTTTAAGGCCCAGTCGACACAAGTGACCTCTCGGAGTGCCAAGCTGCGAAGGGCACCGTGGCGTCCAAGTGCAAAATATGCACACAGAGTGTGATTTTGGTCTCAGTTGCATAGGGACAACAGATGCAATTTTTGTAAACCAGGACAATATTTCACGCTGAAGTCGATGGTGGCTTGGAACCCCAGACCCTGGGGTCCACATTACAAGCACCAAATATCAGTGGTTATGAACTAGCTGCACATACGAGCAGAGAGAATAAGGTGAGAGGAGAAGTTGCCATATATGTCAAAAGGTATCACTGTGTAGAGAGCTTAGATACAAAAAAGTTTTGTCTAGAGCAACATATAGAAGCATGTGCCTGTCAACTTAAACAGAAGGAGGGCTCTTTTATAATTGTAACAGTATATAGGTCCCCCTCAGGAAACTTTCATTTATTCCTGGAAAACTTGGATGCCTTATTGTGCTATCTGTCAGATAGGGGAAAGCAAATTATTATTTGTGGGGACTTCAATGTTGATTCACTGAAAGAGTGTAATAGGAAGAATGACCTGGAAGTCTTGCTCGGTTCTTTCAATTTGACATCTGTCATTAATTTTCCTACTCGGGTAGTAAAGGACAGCAGCACATCGATAGGTAACACTTTTATAGACCAAGATAGGTTTAAAAACATAAATTCCTGTCCTGCTGAGACTGGCCTTTCTGATCATGATGCTCAGCTATTTACAGTATATGACATAGCTCCATTCAGTAATTCAAAACTGCCCTCCAAAGTTGTGCGTTCAATTAATGACTCAACAATTAGAAATTTCAGAGAAAATCTTCAGCAGTTAGACTGGGATGAGGTGTACAAGGAACCCGATGCTAATTTAAAATATAAATTATTTAATGATAAACTTGCATGAGAATTTGAAAACTGTTTCCTCAAGAAAGTAGTTAAATCTAATTGTAAGAAACCATGCGAGAAACCTTGGCTTACTAAAGGAATAAAAATATCTTGTAACCACAAAATGGAACTGTATATAACAACAAGAAAGAGTAATGACCCAGTAACAGCCAAATAATAAAAACTACTGTGCTGCATTAAGAAAGGTTACTAAAAGTCTAGAAGCATGTGCATTATGTCTGAGATTAATACGTCTGATAACAAAATCAAAACAATTTGGAATATTATTACAAGGGAGACAGGACAACCAAGAGTAGTTGATGACGGCATCACCATCAAAGCGAATGGAAGCTTGATAAACAACAAGCCGGAAGTCAAAGACATTTTGAATAATCATTTTATAAATGTTGTAGAGAAAATAGGATCTAACTGCTCATTAGAAGAACCAAGGCAGTTAATAGGAGAGGCCTTACCCACACTATTTGATACAATTGAAATTCCACCCACCTTTCCTTCTGAAATAAGGAAGATAATAAATTCTCTCAAGAATAAAAGCTCACATGGAATTGATGGCATTTCCAGCAGGATAATAAAAGCTTGTTCCCAAGAAATAAGTGGGATGTAATAGCTCTCTGAAACAGGGTATTTTCCCAGATAGATTGAAGTATGCCATTGTTAAACCACTGCATAAAAAAGGGGATACGTCTGATGTCAATAACTACTGCCCAATCTCTTTTCTGACTGCCTTATCCAAAATTCTTGAAAAAGTAGTGTATTGTAGAGAAGCTTCACACCTTTGTAAAAATAAAGTCTTAACAAAATGTCAGTTTGGTTTCCAGAAGGGGTTTTCAATGGAAAATGCTATGTATACTTTCACTAATGAAATATTAAATGCTCTGAGTAACCAGAAGTCACCCATTGGGATTTTCTGTGATTTATCAAAGGCTTTTGATTGTGTAAATCATGGAATACTTCTAGATAAGATCAAGTGCTGTGGTATGAATGGGACAGTTTTCAAATGGTTTAAATCATACCTAACTGGAAGAGTGCAGAACGTTGAAATAAGCAGTTCACATAATATGCAAAAAAAACTGGGGATTTCTCAAACTGGTGAACAATCAAGAATGGGGTGCCACGAGGTTCGGTCTAGGGTCCTCTGCTGTTCTTAATATATATTAATGGCTTGCCATTCTGTATTCACGAAGATGCAAAGCTGGTACTTTTTGCCGATGATACAAGTATAGCTATCACACCCAACAGACAAGAAATAACTGGTGAAATTGTAAACGATGATTTTCAGAAAATCATTAAGTGGTTCTCTGCAAATGGGTTCTGATTAAACTTTGACAAAACACAGTATGACAAACTGCCTATTGGCTTCTGTCTCGGGTTCTTCGTTCATTAGATGAACGTCGGCCGAAGAACCCGAGACAGAAGCCAATAGGCAGTTTGTCAACAAGTGGCCACGAAAGCCTCAACAATTTTGTAAAACACAGTATATACAGTTCCACACAGTAAATGGAATGACACCATTAATAAATATAGTCTTCGATCATAAATCGGTAGCTAAGGTGGAATATTCAAAATTTCTAGGTGTTCGCATTGATGAGGGGTTGAACTGGAAAAAACGCACTGAGGATCTGCTGAAACTTTTGAGTTCAGCTACTTATGCTATTAGGGTTATTGCAAATTTTGGCGATATACATCTCAGTAAATTAGATTACCACACCTATTTTCATTCTCATCACTGAGTAAAAGAGTGTTCATTGCACAAAAGCGTGTAATCAGAATAATTGCTGGAACTCGTCCAATATCATCCTGCAGACATTTAAAGAGCTAGAGATATTCACTATTTCCTCACAATATATATATATATATATATATATATATATATATATATATATATATATTCACTTATGAAATTTGTTATTAACAATCCAAACGAATTCAAAAGTAATAGCAGTGTACATGACTACAACATTAGGAGAAAGTATGATCTTCACTAGTCATGGTTAAATCTAATTTTGGCTCAGAAGGGGGTAAATTATGCTGCCACAAAAGTCTTTGGTCACTTACCCAATAGCATCAAAAGTCTGATTTAGTAATTGGGTAATCTCCCCAATCCCCACAAAAAATTAAAAACATTAAGTGTCATGTAATATTTTGTGTAATGTAATATCTTGTATAGACACCTTTTACGAACCTGTCACGTTCCACATCATTACGAAGAGTTGTATTCATGATGTATGGAACAAGTACTAATCTCTATTTTGTCGAAAGACGACATGTTGAGAAACGTGGCTGTTGTACTTAAGGTTTATAATTTATATAAAAAACAGCTACCAGCCACATGTATGGTTTAAAAAGGTTTATTATCTTCAGACCATGACCGGTTTCGGATTTTCCTTTACAAATCCATCTTCAGATGGCAGATTACACGCATTCTTAGTTGGACCTAGTTTTGTTTGTGTTATTCGTTTGCTGCACTGGGAAAGAAAATAAATATTTTGTTGTCATATCGGTAATGATATTTTTACGAAAGATTTACTTCTTTTACAAGATCTAGTTGCTCATGAGATGGTTTTTATAAACATTAGTAAACTTGCAGGTTAGTGTACTTACGAGCTGTGTAGTTCTGCCTGACGAAATATTCGTGCGTTTATGTTTTCGAAAGCAAGCTTCATACACTTTTCAATATGCACTATGTGAGTGCTATTCCAGTCAATGGGCGTCACTTTTAACCTCATCATTTTAATTACACACGCAGCACACACGAATAACGTTTACAAAACGTGGCCCAGCTTCACATTACAAACAAGAAACAACGTTTGCAAAGATCTTACAGTCATAACAATGTTAACTTACAGATGCTGTATGGTCGATATGGGTACAGTAAAATATCTCTTTGCTATTGTATGAAATTAATCTAAAATGGAATAAATAAAATTATATAAAAATAAGATTACAAACATTATATGTAGTACAGAATTACTGTGTGTTACTAATTAGTTGTTACAATAGTAGGAGATAAATTCAATATGTGACATAATATGCAATGCACATGTTTTCATTATGCAATTTTTTCAATGACATATAAGCAGTTTTTGGGGCCTGTATACTGAATGTTTTTGATGGAATATTAGGCTTAAGTTATTTCAAAAAATTGAAAGCTTCTTCAAAGTTATTTAGGAAGGGGGTGTTAACTGACTCTGTCTGTTCATTCAAAATGAGATCAGGGAACCTGTTTTTATGTGTATGAATCTCAATCTCCTCTAGGAGATTCAATGTGAAACCTTTGTCTTTGAGGTGTAATATCTGCAGATTGTTTTCTATATTCTCAACTGTATGATTGTTTTCTGCAAGATGGGTGGCAAATGCAGATTTGCTTAGGTTTTTCAGACGTAGGGCATCAAGGTGTTCCTAGCTTACCTAGCTTACCTAGCCAGGTAATGAGAATGTTACATGCGTTCAAAAAATGTAAGATTGATGTAATGAAAACAATTAACAACATAAAATTCAACAAAAGATGTCTGTTAGAAAAAGTGACCCCAAATTATGTTAAAGTTAAGGTCAATAGTCAAACAAAAGCTGCTAAGCTTGCTAAAGTAAAATGTGAAACTATTTGGATAAAAACAGAAATCAAATTACAATATAAGAAGAAAGATAAGCTGAATAAATCTATGTACAAGCTGCATTTACAATTAGGAAATAATCTCACACCTCTACAGTTCATGTATGTAACACACCATATTAATCATGCTCTTAGCAGAGAACAACAACAAATCTCCTCTAGGCACAAGAAGAAGTTAAAATCCCTCATTCAACTCAAATTAAAGGAACCACTTAACATTGGTGAACAGCAGAAGCACATATTCTATAACAGAGTGGTAAACACAACAGATATTTCTTTCAATCCCAATGAACTTAACCTCTTAGATAAAGGCTTCAAGCATAATATTGCCCCAAGATTAAGTAATAAGAACATAAAAGACCTAATAGCAGCTACAAAACTGGCATGTGACACTGCCAAACTTAAGCCTAATGAGAAAAATGCGTTGGCATTTAAAGCCAACAAACTCATCACTAAACACATGCTTTCAAAAAATAATATAATTAATAATGAACAAAAAACTCTTAAAGATATCAATGATAAACTTACTGCTAACAAAGCTCTCATGGTAAAGGCTGATAAAGGAAATTCAGTTGTTGTTTTGTATGAATCAGAATACATTGATAAAACTCTTGAATTTTTTCAGTCCAATAACTTCACAGAACTAGAATCCGACCCCACAACAAAATTTCAAGCTAAACTTCGTAAATTACTCAACAGCTTTGAATCCCTTTTAAATAAATATGAAATTCGGGACTGCATTACCATGAATCCAACTGCACCGAAACTTCGGTCACAGCCTAAGATCCACAAAGAAAATTCCCCCATACGCCCTGTGGTGAACTCAAGAAACAGCCCGGCATACTACATAAGCAGAAAATTGAAGGATCTCCTTACCACTTACTACATGTTCGAACATAGTTATACAGTTAAAAACACAATGGACCTTATAGAACATATCAAAGACATCCACATACCACCAACAGCTAGATTTGCCTCACTAGATATTGTAAACCTATACACTAACATCCCAGTAGATGAAACAATTAACATAATAAAAAGTAACCTTTTAAAACACAAAAAGATCAATCTACCAGAAATGTATGAGTTAATAGAGATCCTCACACTCATTTTGTCTAATAATTACTTCACCTTCAATAATAAAGTCTATAAACAAAATGATGGCCTTGCAATGGGTAGCAGTCTTGCTGGATTATTAGCCGATATTTACATTAACCATCTTGAGCAAAAGTTCTTCTCATCTAATAACCAAATGAACAGTAAAATAATTTACTACAAGAGATATATAGATGACACTCTATTACTTTTTGATGGTAACAGCAGCGAAATTGATGCCTTAGCTGAAGATCTGAGCAAATTACACAACAACATAATTTACAGTGGAGCATGAAATAAATAATAGCATCAATTTTCTGGATCTCAAAATATCAAGCATACACAACAAACACCATTTTGGTATCTTTCGAAAACCAACAACCACAGATGTTACCATCAGTAACACATCCTGCCACCCGAACCAACATAAGATGGCTAACTTCCGGTCAATGCTACATCGTATGCATAAAGTCCCCCTCACCCCCACTGAACAGCACAAAGAAATCAGCATAATCAAATCAATTGCCCAAAATAATGGCTATGATGCCTCAATCATAGACACACTCTCTCAAAAAACAAAAGTAAAAATTGCTAGCAATAAGTCTTTGCAACAAGCAACAGCCACAATAACTATGAAAGACAAAAAATCAGTAAAATATGTAGCCCTACCATATATAGGCCCACTTTCATATAAAATTTCCAACTTATTCAAGAAGAAGAATGTCAAAATCAGTTTCTCTACCAATAACAAACTCCAACAAAGAGTCATACACTCACTCCCACACAATAGCATACCCCATAAAAGATCTGGAATTTATAAACTCAAGTGTAACAACTGTCCTAAATTCTACATTGGCCAAACAGGTAGAGCTTTTGAAACAAGATTCAAGGAACACCTTGATGCCCTACGTCTGAAAAACCTAAGCAAATCTGCATTTGCCACCCATCTTGCAGAAAACAATCATACAGTTGAGAATATAGAAAACAATCTGCAGATATTACACCTCAAAGACAAAGGTTTCACATTGAATCTCCTAGAGGAGATTGAGATTCATACACATAAAAACAGGTTCCCTGATCTCATTTTGAATGAACAGACAGAGTCAGTTAACACCCCCTTCCTAAATAACTTTGAAGAAGCTTTCAATTTTTTAAAATAACTTAAGCCTAATATTCCATCAAAAACATTCAGTATACAGGCCCCAAAAACTGCTTATATGTCATTGAAAAAATTGCATAATGAAAACATGTGCATTGCATATTATGTCACATATTGAATTTATCTCCTACTATTGTAACAACTAATTAGTAACACACAGTAATTCTGTACTACATATAATGTTTGTAATCTTATTTTTATATAATTTTATTTATTCCATTTTAGATTAATTTCATACAATAGCAAAGAGATATTTTACTGTACCCATATCGACCATACAGCATCTGTAAGTTAACATTGTTATGACTGTAAGATCTTTGCAAACGTTGTTTCTTGTTTGTAATGTGAAGCTGGGCCACGTTTTGTAAACGTTATTCGTGTGTGCTGCGTGTGTAATTAAAATGATGAGGTTAAAAGTGACGCCCATTGACTGGAATAGCACTCACATAGTGCATATTGAAAAGTGTATGAAGCTTGCTTTCGAAAACATAAACGCACGAATATTTCGTCAGGCAGAACTACACAGCTCGTAAGTACACTAACCTGCAAGTTTACTAATGTTTATAAAAACCATCTCATGAGCAACTAGATCTTGTAAAAGAAGTAAATCTTTCGTAAAAATATCATTACCGATATGACAACAAAATATTTATTTTCTTTCCCAGTGCAGCAAACGAATAACACAAACAAAACTAGGTCCAACTAAGAATGCGTGTAATCTGCCATCTGAAGATGGATTTGTAAAGGAAAATCCGAAACCGGTCATGGTCTGAAGATAATAAACCTTTTTAAACCATACATGTGGCTGGTAGCTGTTTTTTATATAAATTATAAACCTTAAGTACTAATCTAATCTAATCAGTGGGGGCCATATTACAGTCACCTACACCTTGTAAACTCGTCAAACAATTTAAAAACGAAATAGTACCACACCTTTTAATCTATTTGAAACTGTTACCAATACTTTCTATGTTGTATGCATGGTGCTTACAGCTAAGTATTAACCAATAATGGTACATTAATAAAGTGAAATTCACATACCTCTCAAAGTTTTGAACAGGAGCTTGAAAAATATAACCTCACTGTCACTCAACCACTGTACTGACCTGCTTCGAGCGCTCCTACAGGCCAGTGAGGATACTAGTAGACTAGTTCCAGCTCTCACCAATAGAGTTCAGCTAAATGTTATTAAGATATTAAGGGGGGGGGGGCACATTTGTTGCAGTGGCCATGTTACCACCACTTCCTCTACAAGTGTTCTAGCTACACAAACAACAGGGCAATAGTGATGTACACAACAACTATGACTATACATATATCACTTACGAGGCGTGCGTGCCTTCTCGAGTGTTCACCTAAAACACTAGTACATTCCTAATTGTCTGATGTGTTCTCATATGTGCTATGGATCACTGAAACGTGCACTGTCAAAATCTCATGTAATTCCACCTTCAAGTGGGTGTACTTCCTTTGGAACGCGTTTCTGGCCATATGTCCACATGACCCATTTCACTCCTTATCCTCTTTATCCTCTTAGGGATCGTTTCTTGCAGTTTATCCTTATTTAGCAAAATCACATTGTATATAAAAACAAAATTTTTATTATATTGTTCACAGATAATCCTGTGGTCTATGAGTGCGGCCACGGTAGCTCAACGTCTTCGGTCAAAGGGCTGGCTGTCCACTGTAACAAAAAAAAATGGGTGAAGCATTCAACGTTAAACTTGAAGGGGTGACATGTAACGTTTGTCCAGATAAAATATCAAAAAAAGAAAAAAAGCGCGGAGGGTAGCGTCTTTGACTAGTAATCAAAAGTTCTCGGTCTTGGGTTCGAACCTAGCCACAGTTTAAATTTTTAACAAAAATCATCACCATTGGCGGCATAAGAGGTCACCCTCAGTCTTCCAACCATCTTTTCAAAGAGAGCGGAGGAGAAGACAGGAGGTTCACGGTACTTTCTTACCCTTGGGGTGGGAACAGACCCTAAAAGGCGGAAGAATCAGCAATGGTCAACGGCATGAGGATGCGAAAGGCAATAGAAACCACGGTATTCAACAAGCATAACGTGTATCCACAGAACATGTGGCCTATAATTGAAAAAATGTCTTCATGATTTCTCCAGTGCAAAAGACCCCGGACTACTCCCCCATTAGGATCTCTGGGAAAGGACTGCGAAGAAGTTGACCACAAGAAAAAATGTGAATAACCAACGAAAGCGCAACGCTCTACGAGTCGGGGCCTACAATATCACAAGTTTGGCCGTGGTAGAGAAGCTAGAAAATCTGAAAAGGGAAATGAAGTCTCAATCTAGATACAGTGCGGGTCACTTCAGTGAAATGGAAAGAAGACAAGGATTCCTAGTCAGACGAGTATAGGCTAATATCAACAGCGGAATAAGATGGTACAACGGGAGTAGGATCAGGTAGGGCAGAGAGTGAGTTACTGCGAACAGTTCAGTGATAGATTTATTCTCATCAGGATCGACAGCAAACCTACACCGACAACAGTGTTTCAGATATACGCCGTCAGACGATGAAGAGACAGAAAAAGTATATCAGGATATTGAAATAGTACTTCAGTACGTAAGGGATTGCGTTTGTAGGAGAGAGAGTGGAAGAAAGGGTTACAGAAGAGTATTCGAATGGTAGTAAGAATGAGAGAAGAGGAAAACTAGTTGCGTACTACAATTAATATCAGTTAATAATGGCTAATACTCTTTTCAAGAATTACAAGAGGAGGAGGTATACTTGGAAAAGACTGGAGATACAGGAAGTTAGATTACGTCATGTCCAGGCAGAGATTCCGAAATGAGATTTTTATATTAACGGTACAGATGTAGACTCAAATCAGGATTAAGTAATGAAGAAAAATAGTCTGTAGTTCAAGAGACTAGTCAGGAAGAATCAATGTACAAAGAAATAGGGAAGTAATAACGATTGAAGAGAAAGGCTTGATGTTCTCTGAGGTTATAGATACTGTGATAATGAATAACTCAGTAAGTACTTCAGCTGAAGATGAATGGATATCTCTAAAAAGAGCAATCACACAATCTGGAAAGTAAAACTTAGATACAAGGAAGCTAACTGCAAAGAAACCATTAATAACGGAAGAAATACTTCAGTTGTTCGATGAAAGAAGAAAGTACAAAATTTTCAAGAAAATTCAGAAATACGGAAATAAAGTCACTTACGAACAAAATAAATAGGAAGCTGAGGGAAGCTAAGGCGAAATGGCCACATGAAAAATTTGAAGAAATCTAAAAAAGAAGTGACTGTCGGAAGGCTAACTAAGCGTACGGAAAAGTCAAAACAACCTTCCGTGAAATGAAAAAGAAGGGTGGGAACATTAAGTGCGCAATGAAAATTCCACTATTAACTGCAGAGGAGAGAGCGCGTAGGTGGAAACAGTACAATGAAGACCTCTATGAGGGGGAAGACTTACCTGATAAACTGACAGTCGATAGGGAAGAGAGAGGGGATCCAGTATCAGTACGAGAATTGAACAGAGCTTTGGACGACGTGAGATCAAATGAGATAGACGGGATAGACAACATTCGATCGGATTCTCTAGAATCATTGGGGGAAGCGGCAATAAGAGAAAGTAAAACGATTATTATCGTTGGTATGTAGAATGTATGAGACTGGTGATATACCATCAGAATTTCGGAAAAACATCACCCACTCAATTCCGACAATTGCAAGAGCCAGCAAGTGCGAAAATTATCATACAATCAGCGTAACAGCGCTTGCATCCAAGTTCTGACAAAAATAATATACTGAAGAATGGTTAAAAAATTGATGGTATGTTCGATGACGATCTGTTTGGCTTTAGGAAAGTAAGTGCATCAGAGGGGCAATTCTGGCGTTGCGGCTGGTTATAGAGGCAAGGCTGGAAAAAGTCATGATAAGCTCATAGGATTTGTCGACCTGGAAAAAGCGTTCGACAGTATAACATGTTGCAAGATGTTCCAAATTCTGAGAAAAACAGGGGTTAACTATAGGGAAAGACGGGTAATATACAATAAATACAAGAACCAAGAGGGAACAATAACACTTGAAGACCAAGAACGAAGTGCTCGAATTAATAAGGGTATAAGACAGGGGTGTAGTTTTTCGCCCATACTATTGAAGAAGAGGTGACGGAAATAAAAGAAAGGTTAAACAGTCGGATTAAAATTCAGTGTGAAAGTATATCATTGATAAGATTCGCTGATGATACTGCTATCCTCAGCGAAAGTAAAGAATTACCGGACCTGGTGAATGGAATGACTAGTCAAATAAGTACAGATTATGGATCGAGAGTACATAGAAGACGAAAGTAATGCAAAGTATCAGAAATGAGAAGAGCGAGAAATTTAACATCAGAATTGGGGATCGCGAAGCAGACGAAATTCGGAAATTCCCCTACCTAGGCAGCAAATAGCCGATGATGATGGAGCAAGGGGAACATCAAACACAGACTAGTGTTGGCAAAAAGGGCATTCGTGGTCAAGATAAGCCTACTAGTATCAAACACAGCACTTAATTTGAGAAAAAGATTTCTGAGGATGTACGTTTACAACTCAGCATTGTATGGTAGTGAAACATGGACTGTGTGAAAACCAGAGCAGAAAAGAATAGAAGTAACTGAAATGTTGAGCTACAGCCGGCCGGTGTGGCTGTGCGGTTCTAGGCGCTTGAGTTTGGAACCGCGTGACCGCTACGGTCGCAGGTTCGAATCCTGCCTCGGGCATGGATGTGTGTGATGTCCTTAGGTTAGTTAGGTTTAAGTAGTTCTAAGTTCTAGGGGACTGATGACCACAGATGTTAAATCCCATAGTGCTCAGAGCCATTTTTTTTGTTGAGCTACAGAAGAGATTTGAAAATTAGGTGGACTGATAAGGTAAGGAATGAGGAGGTTCTCCGCCGATTCGGCGAGGAAAGGTATATATGGAAACACTGACAAGAAGAAAGGACAGAGTGCAGTTACTTCCATGGTACTAAAGGGAGCTCTAGAGGGTAACAACTGTAGAGGAAGACAGTGATTGGAATACATTCAGCAAGCAGTTGACATAGGCTGCAAGTGGTACTCTGACAAGGGGAGGCCGCCAATTGTGAAATTCAGATTCGATTCATACTGCGCATAATAAAAGCTCATGGCCAGAGGTGTAATGTGGCAAAGCACCAAGATGCACTTCTCAGCCGTTGTCGAGAAAATCGACAGTTAAAAGGAACCGTTGCGGTGAAATGCTCTTTACGATTAGTAACTTTCCCCAGCGTCGTGGCGCAGCGGTAAGCGTTTGGGTTTGTAATCCGAAGGTCGCCGGATCGAATCTCGCACCATGCAACTTTTTTTTTAGTGTTTCTTTTTTGTAATTAATATATATATATATACATATATATATATATATATATATATATATATATATATATATATATATATATATATTAAAATTCCTGGCAATCAGTTGCAACAATTATGCATATAATAAGTTGTTGAAAGTCGTTTGTCGTGGAAAAACTGGCGACTTCGAACATCATTATGTTTTCCGCAAACAAAGTTGCATTTCACAAATGTTATTAATTGTCTTCATAATGTTAACCACGTATAGTTAACGGAAGACGTAGAAACGGTATTCCGAAACGAATACGTATAGCGCAAGTCAAACGTTCGAATTAGAATAGAGACCCCACGAACACAAATTCGCTGTGGCAGGTTGTTGTTGTTGTGGTCTTCAGTCCTGAGACTGGTTTGATGCAGCTCTCCATGCTACTCTATCCTGTGCAAGCTTCTTCATCTCCCAGTACCTACTGCAACCTACATCCTTCTGAATCTGCTTAGTGTATTGATCTCTTGGTCTCCCTCTACGATTTTTACCCTCCACGCTGCCCTCCAATGCTAAATTTGTGATCCCTTGATGCCTCAAAACATGTCCTACCAACCGATCCCTTCTTCTAGTCAAGTTGTGCCACAAACTTCTCTTCTCTCCAATCCTATTCAATACCTCCTCATTAGTTACGTGATCTACCCACCTTATCTTCAGCATTCTTCTGTAGCACCACATTTCGAAAGCTTCTATTCTCTTCTTGTCCAAACTAGTTATCGTCCATGTCTCACTTCCATACACGGCTACACTCCATACAAATACTTTCAGAAACGACTTCCTGACACCTAAATCTATACTCGATGTTAACAAATTTCTCTTCTTGAGAAACGCTTTCCTTGCCATTGCCAGTCTACATTTTATATCCTCTCTACTTCTACCATCATCGGTTATTTTACTCCCTAAATAGCAAAACTCTTTTACTACTTTAAGTGTCTCATTTCCTAGTCTAATTCCCTCAGCATCACCCGACTTAATTTGACTACATTCCATTATCCTCGTTTTGCTTTTGTTGATGTTCATCTTATATCCTCCTTTCAAGACACTGTCCATTCCGTTCAACTGCTCTTCCAAGTCCTTTGCTGTCTCTGACAGAATTACAATGTCATCGGCGAACCTCAAAGTTTTTACTTCTTCTCCATGAATTTTAATACCTACTCCGAATTTTTCTTTTGTTTCCTTTACTGCTTGCTCAATATACAGATTGAATAACATCGGGGAGAGGCTACAACCCTGTCTCACTCCTTTCCCAACCACTGCTTCCCTTTCATGCCCCTCGACTCTTATAACTGCCATCTGGTTTCTGTACAAATTGTAAATAGCCTTTCGCTCCCTGTATTTTACCCCTGCCACCTTCAGAATTTGAAAGAGAGTATTCCAGTCAACATTGTCAAAAGCTTTCTCTAAGTCTACAAATGCTAGAAATGTAGGTTTGCCTTTTCTTAATTCAGATTAATCTGTGGCAGGTATGAAATATAAACTCCGTTACTCGCTCGTTACACGTGAAGGACAGATGTTGAATGGGCCGAAACGAGCCGCCGCATAACAGCGTAGTTGCCTGCTAACTTCGAAAGAAGGTAGATGCGGTCCCTAGCGCAACTTATAACATCGTCGAAAATCAGTGCGGACGTGAGAGCTTTGGTACACCCTGTTAAACAAACGGAAAAATGGAGGCGGTACAATTGGAGACCGATCCGCCTTCACCAACATGCATAAGCAATTCATTAATAGTATATATATATATATATATATATATATATATATATATATATATATATATATATATGAATTACAAAAAACTAATAATAAAAAAATGTTGCATGGCGCGAGATTCGATGCGGCGACCTTCGGATTACGAACCCGAGCGCTTACCGCTGCGCCACGACGCTTTAGAAAACTATTAATCGTAGAGAGTATTTCACCGCAACTGTTTCTTTTAACTGTCGATTTTCTCGACAACGGCTGAGAAGTGCATCTTGGTGCTTTGCCACATTACACCTCTGGCCATGAGCTTTTATTATGCGCAGTATGAATCGAATCTGAATTTCACAATTGGCGGCCTCCCCTTGTGAGATGAAAAGGTTGGCACAGGAGAGGCCTTCATGGTGGGAAGCATCAATCCAGTGAGAGAACTGATGACTCAAAGAAAAAAAAATAAAGTAAAATAATCGAGTGGCTCATCTGACACCGATTCAGTGACTGGTCTGTCAGCTTTAATTGGTTCTGTCACCAGTAACCGACCCCAAACCACAGTGTGAAAAGCGTGAACGCTACCTTTTAGCTACGGAGGGGGTTAACTATATTCGTGACATGAGTAAAATGCTTCCGATTGGATAATACTGGAATAAATCTAAGGGAATTTTAACAAATAAATCGGAACTGCTCTTCACAGCAAAACACCAAGAGCCTCGCCATTTCTGAGTGATGAGGATTACGGACGGACGTCAAATCACGCTCCCTACAGTTAATTGTGGCGCTTCCTTCCACTCCTTCGCCACTGCGTAGCCGACAATGTCATCCAAACACTGTCTTAGCAACGTTTGCTTTCCGTCCGCAGTGTACAGTTTGGTGTTGTAGGATTCTGTTGCTGCGTGTTGATACAGTATTCTGCGTCCGCTTGTGCAGCAGTTTTCTCAAGTTACTCAATGCTTTTATTGCCGTCACAATAATGAAGTTATGTTTGGAAGAAAAAAGGAAGCTATCTTGTACAAATTATCGAAAAATAAAAGCACAAGAAGGGAAGGAAAATGAAAAAAATACTAGTATCTTTTTCAAATGTTGAACCATTGCTTGAGCAGGTAAGCGCTTATATTAGTTTGATTGTTGCCTAAATTAATTGCTTGTTTCAAAAAATTACGAATTTTGTACGAAAAAATAAATTTTATAAGTGTAATTCTTTGTTGTTACAATCAGCCGATATGCTTGTAATCAAATATAAAAGTAATACTATCTGTAATAAATGACGAATGGAGTAGGATCTCGATTATCTGGTTCGCGACTACCCAGGCCTTCTGACAACATAGTCTTCATAAGAAGCAGCTTTCTCAGTACCGTGCATAGCCCGTATGTACCGATCCTGTGCAAATATATGTTGCGTTATGAAAGTGTAGATTTCTTTCGATAGCGTGTGCATCATTTTATGTTCCGTATAATAAAGTTAAACACTGTAACATTTGTTATGGTGACAATTATAAAACTGAAGAGTCTGTTCTACATGTGTTCTCGTTACGGTTTTAGAGCTATTGTGATTACCGCCTTCTGAAATTTCATTTGCACAGCACTAGGATGCTCAGTGCTGAATGTTTCATTAATTAATAATTAGAAGGATAAAAAGTGATAATTGTCTGAGTAATGTTACATGCAACTGGAGACGCAGGAAAACAAAAATGGGATTTATCTTAAAATGTGCAGATTGCTTCTACTCTTGTATTAGTTTTTCTGCAATCGGTTTTAGAAGGTACACAGCAGTCCACAAAAGTTATAGCCCGTATTTAGACGTCATAAAAATGAATTTTCGTTGATTTTGTTGGCTAAATACGTGTCGAATCCACCGCAGGTTCGGTTTCCGGGCATATTGGGTGTCGTCGACAGTAGTGTATTCATCCGACATGTGTGGCATTGTCTGAAGTACAGGGTGAGCACAGGGTCTTGCCCTCATTATAACAATTTATTACAGAATAACCGTTTGAGATAATAATTTACATTTGATGCCGTTACATAGGTTAGTGTTAGCAGTTTTTTTTTAAGATCACTTACATCAGTAAACCTCAAAGTGTGCTCCCTTGGTAGCTCGGAGAATGTCGAGGCGGTATTCTACTTCCCGCCAGGTGTTTCGTAACATATGTTCTGTCACAGTACCCACAGCAGCTTGTATCCAAGCCTTCAGTTCGTCGACATCAGCAACTGGTGTGACGAAGACTCGGTCCTTCATACAGCCCCAGAAAAAAGTCAAGGGGCGTAATGTCTGGAGAGCGGGGTGGCCAGGGTTTTGGACCGTTCCTTCCAATCCACCGATCCGGAAATATTTCATCCAGGAAATCACGCACTATCAAAGCCCAGTGGGGGGCGGGAGTGTGCTCCATCTTGCTGGACCCTGTATTTCCCTTCACACATTTGATAATGCCACATTTTCAATGTTTCCCTACAAACCTTTGACTCCAGCGAAACGTCAGTATATCGTCGATAGCTAAATTTCCAAGAAATGAATCTGTGGGATTATCTGCAAAGACGGCGGTGAAAGCCTGAATGATTTTATGTAACTAAGATGTATTTTCAATGACATAGGTGGGGCAAAAAGTACGAATTAAACGACTTTCCAACGGTAAAATTCTATTAGAAAAACCTTTTTTCTCTTTTTCACAGTACTTTCGAAAGCTTTTGAATCCTGACTTCATTTATGTTTGTAACTAGTGGCGAAAGGAGTTTTTCAAAGCTCAAAGACACTGTCATAACAACGATTGCATGGACTGTCAACTTCATCCATTTAAATCGGTACCTTGAAGGCAATACGTTAAGATTCTGTTTTGAAAGAATTTTCTTACCTAAAAGTTAGTAAAAATTTTAATACAATGTTTTTTATCAAATGAACCATTTTCAGAACATATACTGAACATCAGTAAGAATTATACATTAATAGGATATTTCTCTTTCGTGTCACACAGGTAAATATTTTTCTCTACAGCTGAATACATAGCAATTTTAACCGTGTTTATCAATTTTCAACTATTTTCCTGGAAAATTTTCTAAAATATAGCTATTTACTGCTGCGTTTGCTTTACAAGTAAAATACGACTTATGCACCAAAATAGTGTCTAATCTTCAGCATCTCAATACAAAATCAGATGATATTTTTTGATTTCTGTCCTTTCAGATAGCTGCGTGAATAATAGAATTAAAAAGTTCCGTTGTTAAACTAAAAAATAAGAGAAATCTTACATTTTTCTTCTTCCCACTCAGTTTAACAGATAGTACAGTTTTATTGAAGCTAGATCGATAGACTAGCCATAGTCTGATTTCACTGAAAGCCCTTAAAGGTCACCGGAATTTTGTTAAATAGAAATGAGTTGTCTCTTCTCCCATTATTTAGCACTGCCATAAGATCCAGAAATTTATTTTCGTTCCGGAGGAGTTTGTACAAATTATACGCCAAATGATAACCTCGCTTGTATGGAAAAATGTTCTCGAACCCGCACCGCACTTCCGCGTGCTTCAACGAACTTGTGACGTATTACGCTACTCTTTTTTTGCTTATTCGAGGCATTCTGCCACGGGATGGTAGGTCCGCAACTGTACAGCATTGAGGAAACTGAATATTTTTTTATTTCGTCCGTTCAGTTACACAGAAGTAAAATTTTTGCTGCAGTGGTGACCGGTTTCGGGCTGACCCGCCCATTCTCAGACCACACATCTTGTTATTAATCGTTAACTATTCATGCGATGTGCTGCCAAAAGGCATGAATAGCTTCTGTATAGAAACGTTTACTGTTGGCACCAAGCATTTTCATCGAAATCAGCCTCTGTGTGTGTGTTACACTTGACTGACACAGCCAAGTCATGTGTGGCAGACACACAGGCCGATTTCGATTACTTCTTGCCCACAGAATACGCTTTTGTATAGAAACCATTCGAGCCTTTTCACATCGTATTGCATAAAGAGGACTTCCTGCTAGCAAGCCGGCCGCGGTGGTCTAGCGGTTCTGGCGCTGCAGTCCGGAACCGCGGGACTGCTACGGTCGCAGGTTCGAATCTTGCCTCGGGCATGGGTGTGTGTGATGTCCTTAGGTTAGTTAGGTTTAAGTAGTTCTAAGTTCTAGGGGACTTATGACCTAAGATGTTGAGTCCCATAGTGCTCAGAGCCATTTGAACCATTTTTGAACCTGCTAGCAACTCCAGATGCAGTGCGCTGGATTGAAGGACTGGATATTCAGTTGTAAAGACAAACTTAAGTTTCTTGTGTGTCAATGACCTGGCTCTAGCCGTCAAACACCAGGAAATGAAGACAACAGAAGAGATTTTAGCCAAGGACCTGTCTGCATTAGACAATTACTTCAAAATCTGGAGACTCGAACCTAGTGTGAGTAAAACAGAAGTGTGTTGCTTCCATCTAAATAACCAGTTGGCGAACGTAAAACTGGAGGTAAGTTTCAGAGGCAGAATTCTTCGTCACAACTGGAACCCAAAATATCTTGGTGTCATCCTGGATCGTACACTATGCTTCAAACAACACCTTCTTAACTTAGCTCAAAAGCTGAGGACTCGAAACAACATCCTCCATAAGCTATGCGGAACTACCTGGGGATCTTCAGCAACCACCCTGCGAACTTCAGCTCTGGGCTTGGTATACACAAGTGCTGAGTATTGTGCACCTGTTTGGATGAATAGTCATCATACAAGGCTTGTTGATACCCAGCTGAATACGACAATGCGCATAATATCTGGCACAATCAGATCTACTCCAGTTTATTGGCTTCCACTGTTAACCGGTATAATGCCTCCTGATCTACGCAGATGTACTGCTCATATGAGAGAATTCCACAAGATCTCCAGGAATTCTAACCTACCCGTGCATAGCGACCTGCCACTTTTAAATCGCAAGAGACTGAAATCACGTCATCCAACTCTGTGCGATGCTGCTGACATGGTTGCTAAGAATTTCAAACCTCTTGAAGAATGGAAAGGTCGGTGGGAAGCAGTGACAGATGTGCACCTGCATACCATCTTCTCAGGTGCTAAACTTCCAAGTGGATTCGACTTACCACGCAAGACGTGGTCTACTCTCAACAGAATCCGTACCAGCCATGGGCGATGCAGGGATGCTCTCTTTAAGTGGAAGAAGCTGCCTGATCCAGCTTGTGACTGCGGGGCTCCATACCAGACTGTTCACCACATTGTCAGTGAATGCAGGATTCGAGGCTGTCACGGCGCCAAAGAGGACTTCCTGCTAGCAACTCCAGATGCAGTGCGCTGGATTGAAGGACTGGATATTCAGTTGTAAAGACAAACTTAAGTTTCTTGTGTGTCAATATGTACATATGCATATGTAATTTCATGATATGTCTGTATTAGCTATACGCTAAATAAATAAAATAGTTAACGATTAATTTCAAGGTGTGTGATTACAGGAACCGGTAACCATTGCAGGAAGAATTTTATATCAGTGCAACTGAGACGGATGAAATAAAAATTATCCTATTCTTTTTCATACTTCCTTGTTACATCTGTTAATCCTGCCTGTCAAGGGTTCCAGCCCGATTAGTGTGTTTAGAATCAGACGCTACGTTTACTTTTTCTGCTTCTTTGGTATCAAATGAGCGAAACGATCACTACACACGTCATTCACAGTATGAACATGTATCTAAACATCTCTAAAAGAAATACTGTTGTTGTTTCGGTTAAGAACCATACGGTAGTTTCGCGCGTTCTCCATTCCTGCTATGTGCCAATCATCCTTACCACTTCAGCTCAACCGCTGTATTCAGTATTGTCAACAATGCACATAATATGCCCACATCCAGCCCTGCCCCTTCGATGCTCCCCTCTCTCAATCTTTTCAACTACAGTTTTCATCAACGATTTAGGTCGTAACATGCGCCCGAACAGTCTAACTCTTCTATTCATTGCGGTATTTGTCAGGCTTAGTTTCCTACTGACTCGTTGCAGGACTTTACCTATTCGATCAAGCTATTAGTTCTAGATTGAAACATGATCAGTTCTATACCATCACGTTATTGACGCTCACCTAGCACGATATACTGTGGACGTGTAGTAAGTGACTCCACCCAATGCAGGCCACTCTACAACTGCGAGCAGTTTCTGAATGGAAAAGACTTATGTAGTCTACCAGTAACACAGTTGATGGTGGGAGAAGTGCAGTAACTTTCTTGTCATTCGTTAATTCACCAAGTGAATACAACAGAGTTACACAGTTTTACAATATGCTGTCAACTGGAGACAACAGCCAGCTGCCACATTCACCAATTCCACCCCTTTCCCACCAACACTGCGTAGGTCACCGACAACATCACACTTACAAATTAAGCACTTCTCGACCACTGTTTACGGGAACATATTTACTTACTCGAGGGGAGTTAGAAAGGATTTTTTTTACATTTTCGGTTTTTTATCTCATTATAAAATTTGCAATTTTCCGAATATATATATCACTTATAAACTCACAAGGGAAGTATTTTATTTTATTTTTTAAATGTAATCTACAATGGCTGAAAATGTTAAAATTTTTAAGTGCATTACTTCAAGATCTAATAAAATCTGTAATTTTTTATATAAAGGTCATGTCCAGAAGAGAATGGGCAACAGGTTGAGGAAGTTGAAACAAAGTTTGTGAGACAAACTTTCTGGTGGTGAAATCATAAGAGACAGGTTGACAGACAAAATGACTGATGAACTACAGCAGTATCATGGGATGGCCATTAGAAATAATACTGAGGATTTGCTGAAAATGAAGCAGGCAGTATGGGCTACCTTCTTCGACAGACTGTCAACTGATGAAAAACCAATACATCACCTTTCAGTGCCCAGTACTGAAACAGTTCATACAGCCATAAACATTCCATCCCAGCAGCAGTCACGGATATCTTGAAACCTATTTACAGAGACTCGGCAAATCCTGAATTACTGAAGAAGTGTCTGCATGGTCAGACTCAAAATCCCAATGAGTCGTTCAATAATCTTATATGGACTCGCTTACCAAAAAATGATTTTGTTGGAATGAAGACATTAAAGTGGGGGTCAGTGATGCTGTTATTGCTTTTACTGATGGCAACATCGGTAGGGTGAAAGTCCTACAGCATATGGGAATTAATCCTGGAGCAAACTGCATCAGAGAACTTGAACGGATGGACAAGGTTCGCATTGATAAAGCAGAGTATGCAGCACAGTTGGCCTCTAAGGAGTCCAGAAAGAAAAAAAGAAGAAAAAACTTGGAAAAGATCAAGAGGCTGATATAGAGTATGGTGCAGGGTGCTTCTGAGTGACTAAAACTAAAAAATTAAGCATATATTAAGCGAGTTACAGCCTTTTGAAACTTTAGAAGCCGTTCCTGGAAATTTACATTTTCTGTTACATTTTTCCCCCGAATCTCAGAAACCACTTCCAGTAGAGTATTCAAATTTTCATGGAGTGATAACATACATATCCTGAGTCTACTGAACTAAAGGAAGAACATGGTGTTATGTATAATTAAAATTATTTAGGATAACGCACACAAAAAGTACACAAAATTTTAACCTTGTAATGAAAAACTTGTATTTCGAAAGCAGTGGCTGAAATGCAATTATTGTCGTCCAGTAGACACAGAACATACAGTTTATTGTCCTGTAAAAGTTTCATGACAATGGCTACAGTGGTTCCTGAAATACAGGGAAGCCAGTTCACTAAATTTAACATTGTCGGGATAAGTCGTTCCAACGCCCCTTAATAAACTGAAAATAACTCCACTGTATGAACACGAGCTCAATGAATTTATTTTGTGCGCTTACGCAAGAGAAATGGACAGGAAATGTTTGAGAGATGTAGTCTGTAAACTGAAGAGCGAGCAGTGTTTGTGGTAGAGGAATTGGCCTTGTCCGAAAGAAGGCTATAACTGCCGTACAACGGGACTAAGAATCAATTTCCCTCTAGCATTCTAGACCAGTGCGCAGAGAATTGCGTAGATTCTTCTCATACGCATTTCTTGAGTTTGTATTGTTAGCTATTCATACTCGTATTCAAGGCAGTGTTATCAAATTTTGCAGAAAATAAACCCTCTTCCTACCCGCCACCGAACAAGTGCCTGTGCACTGAGTCGCACGTGATTCATATGGCGAACTGCGGAAGGGTTTGTGTAACTGTGAAATACCTTGCGGTTGCTTTTTGTGACGTAGTGCGTAGACGTAGAGAGAATGGGAACTGCCTGTTCGCTCTTCATTTTCGAGACCTATGAAGGAAGGAAGTGCATGACTACAACCTGTCGAGTTACCTTCCCTCACGCTTCCAACCTTCTCCCCTGCCTTTCCACATTGTTACTTAGTCCCCCAGAACACAATTTATCCCTTAGTGCTGTTCTGATACTCTTAGATGTGGTACAAACATTTAATATTTGTCCTTAACGCACTTTATTTAACAATAGACACTAAATTTATATCATTAAAACAATATTTTTAATAATTCCAATTTTTCCATCCCCTAGAATGTGGAAGCTGTTAGTCTAAGAGAAAAAGTGAAACAGGTCTTTTTGTGGGGAATTTAGTGTAGTTTACTTTTGTACTGGGAAATATATTCGCTAGAAGCCGCGGTTTTCATGATATTCAAGAAAAACAAAAAAGCGATGTTTACAGGCCTCCCCATCACAAAACCCAACGGTCAGGATTTTTAATACGTTGTTCACGGCACTTCCTCCTACTGCTGTAAAAAAATTTTGTGACTACACGTATTTTCCCCCAGTCTACATTTCTTGGTCTTTGACAGGGTTATAACTGATCTTGAACAGTCCCGTGTAACATCACACATGACAGGCTTCAAATCGTCTCATTTCTTCCTTCAGCATTAGCCAGATTTCGCACCGACACGGAGCTGTGCTCCAAATAAGAGAATTTACCAATAATTTTTCTAAGTTTCAAAGTTAATATTTATGGGTATTAGCAGCTGTTTTCCCTTGTAGAAAACCGTTTTCCCTTGAGTCATCCTTGATTTCACGAGTCTTCCATATTTACCTGTTCTACTTCCTACAAAGCAAAATGCATCCATGTAATCAAGTCTCATGTCTAGTTTTAATATTTAGCAAACATCCAGAGCGTCAAAACACATGCGATGATAACTCTTGAGGACATTACTGGAAATTAACAACGATCTGATAGGTAATTAAAATACTAATCAGTGATTTATTAAAAATTACACGTCAAAAAGGTAACTGGTTTCGAGCAGTTTCCGGTGGTGACCTCTGACACCATTGCTCCGCCGTCGTCTCTGCTCACCACATGACTGGACAGTATCTGGAGATGATTGTTGATAAAATCGAAACCGGTTACTGTTTTGGGATGTGATGTTTAGTTTTTAATAATTCCTTGCTATCAATATTGTTAGAATTTTTACTTAACATGCGGTAATATTTATCAGTGTAGAACAGTAAAGTGGAAGGTTCTAAATTATGGCAATAATCTCAAGCACAGTGGAACAATGTTTAAAATGAAACCTGCAGATTAGTGCTCCTTGCCTGTACAATAGCGCTAAGAAAGCATATCTTATTGGAAAACGTTTCTCTGTCTCGTGTTCACTGAAGTAAACAACGCAACGAATTGTTTCTGTGTTGTGCGTTAACTAATCAGGTAGTCGTAGTAGTAGTAGTAGTAGTAGTAGTAGTAGTAGTAGTAGTAGTAGCAGTAGCAGCAGTAGTAATTGTTTTCCTCCGTGGGTCACTTTATTATAGATTAAGTACAAAAAAACGTAATTCGTATGTCCAGTCAATGTAGAACAATGTAGTTTGATGGTAATCGGCCGTGTCCTTATAGCAGGCATCATCTACGCACTTGCTTGAAGTAATTTTGGGAAACCACGGAAAACCTAAAGACCAGTGTACACAACAGCCTTCTGATCGGGCGATAGTTTGATGGGTCTCATGCTTACCACGTAGACGAGGAGTTGTCAAACTGCGGCCCGCGGGCCGCATGCAGCGCGAATCGTGTTCGTACGGACCACGGTTCTCAGCCGTATTTTCCAACAGTTTGCATCTATCAACTGGATACCGATAACTGAGCGTATTCTGTCAGGGGAATGTCCGCCCACTGTTTAAAATTGGTGAGTGAAATTTCCATCGGTGATGTTCGAAGGGTGTCATTCGACATCCGCAGAGAAACGCTGACGATATACGACGAAGAATCAGAACGAAAAGAAGTGAGCGCGGCTAGTGGTCAACGTCGTGTCTGCTCTACTGTAAGTTGCCAAATTAAAATCCAACCTCCCGCGTTACCTATTAAAATTTGTCATTTCTGGGGAGGTCCTGTCTGTATGTTGGTGTTCATAACGACGTACATTCAGTGCTAAGTGCTGTAATTTGCCGACGACCCTACCTGCGCCTGTGGACTTGATTGTGGTTTCTGCATGGCAGTCAAAGGACGTCATAATTTATAGTTCATGCACTAGTTAATTACAATTATAAGGTCTCCAACGGCAAGACACGTACTAAATAACTACAATGCCTCGTCTTAGACCCTTTACTGACATTACCGGATTGCCGGTAATCGCGAATTGGTGCCAACTGCAATTGTAAATTGTACGAGGGTTTAGCAAGCCTACAGGAGAATTAAAGAGACCTTTGGAGAAAGGAGAACCACTTGTATGAATATCAAGACCTCAGGTGGAAAACCAGTTCTAAGCAAAGAAGGGAAAGCAGACAGGTGGAAGGAGTATATAGAGGGTATATACAAGGGCGACGTACTTGAGAACAATATTATGGAAATGGAACAGGATGTAGATGAAGATCAAATGGGAGATAGGATACTGCGTGAAGAGTTTGACAGAGCACTGAAAGACCTAAGTCGAAACAAGGCCCCGGGAGTAGACAACATTCCATTATAACTACTGACGGCCTTGGGAGAGCCAGTCCTGACAAAACTCTACCATCTGGTGAGCAAGATGTATGAGACAGGCGAAATACCCTCAGACTTCAAGAAGAATATAATAATTCCAATCCCAAAGAAAGCAGGTGTTGACAGATGTGAAAATTACCGAACTATCAGTTTGATAAATCACAGCTGCAAAATACTAACGCGAATCCTTTACAGACGAATCGAAAAACTGGTAGAAGGCGACCTCGAAGATCAGTTTGGATTTCGTAGAAATATTGGAACACGTGAGGCAACATTGACCTTACGACTTACATTAGAAGAAAGATTAAGGAAAGGCAAACCTACGTTTCTAGCATTTGTGGACATAGGGAAAGCTTTTGACAATGTTGACTGGAATACTCTCTTTCACATTCTAAAGGTGGCAGGGGTAAAATACAGGGAGCGAAAGGCTATTTACAATTTGTACAGAAACCAGATGGCAGTTATAAGAGTCGAGGGGCATGAAAGGGAAGCAGTGGTTGGGAAGGTTGTGAGACAGGGTTGTAGCGTCTCCCCGATGTTATTCAATCTGTATATGGAGCAAGCAGTAAAGGAAACAAAAGAAAAATTCGGAGTAGGTATTAAAATCCATGGAGAAGAAATAAAAACTTTGAGGTTCGCTGATGACATTGTAATTCTGTCAGAGACAGCAAAGGACTTGGAAGAGCAGTTGAACGGAATGGACAGTGTCTTGAAAGGAGGATATAAGATGAACATCAACAAAAGCAAAACGAGGATAATGGAATGTAGTCGACTTAACTCGGGTGATGCTGAGGGAATTCGATTAGGAAATGAGACACTTAAAGTAGTAAAGGAATTTTGCTATTTGGGGAGCAAAATAACTGACGATGGTCGAAGTAGAGAGGATATAAAATGTAGACTGGCAATCGTACGGAAAGCGTTTCTGAAAAACAGGAATTTGTTAACATCGAGTATAGATTTAAGTGTCAGGAAGTATTTGTATGGAGTGTAGCCATGTATGGAAGTGAAACAAGAACGAGAAATAGTTTGAACAAGAAGAGAATAGAAGCTTTCGAAATGTGGTGCTACAGAAGAATGCTGAAGATTAGATGGGTAGAACACATAACTAATGAGGAGGTATTGAATAGAATTGGGGAGAAGAGGAGCTTGTGGCACAACTTGACTAGAAGAAGGGATCGGTTGGTAGGACATATTCTGAGACATCGAGGGATCACCACTTTAGTATAGGAGGGTAGCGTGAAGGGTAAAAATCGTAGAGGGAGACCAAGAGATGAATACATTAAGCAGATTCAGAAGGATGTAGGCTGCAGTAGGTACTGGGAGATGAAGAAGCTTGCACAGGATAGAGTAGCATGGTCAGCTGCATCAAACCAGTCTCAGGAATGAAGACCACACAACATAGCAAGCAAGGGTTAAATGTAAGTATAATTACTCTTATTTACCAATTAATCATGCGGTGACACAGACAATATAACAACACTTACATTATCACAACTTTGGGGTCATTGATGGTTTGTTTCAGAACAGAGAAAAGTCGACACGAAGTGTTCCAAAGGCTACCAGCTTTTAAGTATCAGTATTTATTTTACAAAATGGATAACACTGTGCTGTCTGTGATAACGCTATTTATTGAGCTATCGGCTTCTGTCTTACACCATCATCAACGACAAAAAAATTATCGCAGATTTATCATGTCATACATGCTTTGACATGAGATACATGCTTGGGAAAACCATGTATCACATGACTGCGATAATTTTTCTGCCGTTGTTGATGGTTTAAGACCGAAACCTGTGGCTGAATAAATAACATTATCACAGGCAGCACAGTGTTATGCATTTTCTAAAAATCGTGCATGCTATTGACCAGCGCCTAAACAAGATATCAGTAGTTACATGGTGGCGGGCTGCCACTTTATCGCGTCCTTACTATAGCTAGTTTATTGGGGCCCATAGAATACTAATTTATATGAGTTTCCAACCAGTAATAAGAATAGTACATTTCCGGCCCGAGTTGCCACCCCAACATGTGAGTAATGGTTCTTGAGCAAAAAGGTTGGACGACCACTGACGTACAGAAATGCGAGACATTTGAGTGACGGCTTGTACGTGGGCCGTGTTCCTATCGCTATTTGAAGTTCTTTCTTTCATAATGTTCAGATAATACCCAAAACATCACATAATAGTGTGAAGGTAATGTAAATAAACAAACCCTTCGTGTTTGTTTGTGATCCTAGAAATTACTCTTGCAATGAAGCATCAGGAGGTTTTTTTTTACTGAACCTGATACTTCCGGCGAAGCCTTTCGCCTGTCTTCAGATCAAACAGTTTAATCGTAAGTTTTTCATAGACCAAGAATACCTAGAACAGCACCCTCTGGCATCTTTCACTTCTGGCATTGGTGAACAATCTTCTGCTTCCAGTTTTTAGTTACGAAATGAATCTTTTATGCTCTGTTCCCTTAATTCCATACAGCTCCAATCGATCCATGGCTCACGCTGTCGACTAAGGCAGTGGCGGGGAGGAGGTGAAGGAACAGGATGTGTAGTACTGAAGGGCGCTACACGCGGACCAATCGACCAACAAATTGGACGTATGTAGACGTTTCGACCGACCGACCAACGAACATTCGTTGTCGGAATGTCAGGCGGGTAGGACCACACGACAGCCGACCCCCCACCTCACCACCCAACAAACTGTGCCGTGTATAGGGGCAGTCGTGCCAACCGCCCGACGAAAGTTCGTCTTGTCACTGGACTTGGTATTAAATGCTGTTCTAATATACGTGACAAGGTGCGAGACGGACAAAACTTTAACGACAGAGTTTCAGGAGAAATTTAAATACTACAGTTGTTTGTGGGACACGTCGTGTTAGGAGTACAGCAATAAACATGCAAGAAATGAAGCCCTTTTAAATTTTTTTAACATACCCATAATGGTTTCGTGTGGCACGTAGAGAAAATAGAAGTCCTTCGACGTTCTGCATTTCAATTTTTAGGTTTTAGTTCCCATGCCTATCGGAAATGAACTCTAAAAAACGAAATGTCGACTTTCAATGGACATTAATTAATAAAATATACTTACTTCATTGTTACTGAGTGTTAAAAAACTGCAGCTTATATATAAGCCGCCTTCTATGAAGAATAAAGTGTGGATTTTTTTTTTTTTTTTTACTGGTCAGTTGCCAAATGCTTTATCTCTTGTGTATCTGTTGTATTTATTAGATGATGTGCGCCACCACCATGTGTTATCTTTCTTCTTCGAATCTGAAACGATTTTCTTTAACTTACAGATAATCTTTTATGCCACATAATAAATAAATTTCTTTTATGCTACATAAATCAATAACGTTTACATGAACGTATTTTGTTTTATTTATTACGCTTAACCATTATGTATTTCTTTAACCAAATGTAAATCACGGGTCAGGTTTCAGGAATCATTTTAGTTAGTAATTGTGGCGGCAGCAGTTAGAGTTGACGGTAAATTGAGTTCATGGTTTAGAGTAGTTTCAGGGGTAAGACAAGGCTGCAACCTGTCTCCACTGTTGTTCATATTATTTATGGATCATATGTTGAAAACAATAGACTGGCTGGGTGAGATTAAGATATGTGAACACAAAATAAGCAGTCTTGCATATGCGGATGACTTAGTTGTGATGGCAGATTCGATTGAAAGTTTGCAAAGTAATATTTCAGAGCTAGATCAGAAATGTAAGGACTATGGTATGAAGATTAGCATGTCCAAAACGAAAGTAATGTCAGTGGGAAAGATATATAAACGGATTGAGTGCCAAATAGGAGGAACAAAGTTAGAACAGGTGGACGATTTCAAATACTTAGGACGCATATTCTCACAGGATGGCAACATAGTGAAAGAACTGTAAGCGAGGTGTAACAAAGCTAATGCAGTGAGTGCTCAGCTACGATCTACTCTCTTCTGCAAGAAGGAAGTCAATACCAAGACTAAGTTATCTGTGCACCGTTCAATCTTTCGACCAACTTTGTTGTATGGGAGCGAAAGCTGGGTGGATTCAGGTTACCGTATCAATAAGGTTGAGGTTACGGATATGAAAGTAGCTAGGATGATTGCAGGTACTAGTAGATGGGAACAATGGCAGGAGGGTGTCCATTATGAGGAAATCAAAGAAAAACTGGGAATGAACTCTATAGATGTAGCAGTCAGGGCGAACAGGCTTAGATGGTGGGGTCATGTTACACGCATGGGAGAAGCAAGGTTACCCAAGAGACTCATGGGTTCAACAGTAGAGGGTAGGAGGAGTCGGGGCAGACCAAGGAGAAGGTACCTGGATTCGGTTAAGAAAGATTTTGAAGTAATAGGTTTAACATCAGAAGAGGCACCAATGTTAGCACTGAATAGGGGATCATGGAGGAATTTTATAAGAGGGCTATGCTCCAGACTGAACGCTGAAAGGCATAATCAGTCTTAAATGATGATGATGATGATGATGATTGTGGCGGTGCAACTACTCTGAATCTGAGGTCCTCTTATCTTCTGCCAATGGCTAGAAATCGTAATGTAGGTAACAGCGTCTCCTTGCAGTTTACGACCTCTCTCATGACTGTATTCTTTTTCGTTGAGAATGGTTTGATGATGCTCAGCAGCTCCGAAATCCATGATTCATGCATTCTTAGATAATTACGAAAATTAGTGCATCCCAGCCACTTTAGAAACATAACGTAGGTGAATTTCTTTCCTTGCATTAGCCGCTTCTTTGCCCACTTTTCTCTCGGCCTTTTTTGGCCTTATTACCTGTAAAACAACCAAGCAAACCCCGGTTTTTGATTTTGTGCAAAACCAAATGGGATCTCGTAGAACATAAACACAGTGAACTTAACCCTTAACGACCCAATTGTGGTCTCACAGACCGCCAGCGTTTGTTGTTACTCTGTTGCTAATGCACAGTGGTGGGGTAGGTGATTACAGCGTTGGGTAGTTGATCTTTCCCGAAGCTGCCGTTGCTTCATTTGTCAGTATCCGCTTGTATATGACGTGGACCTATATTATTACTGCTTCGTTCGTGCTAAGCGGTCTCTGAGACAGCATCTAGGACTTTGCGGTATGGATTCAGTAGCAAGATCTACGTCTACTGTTCTGTTACGGACCCTGACTTTCAGGGTACTGTTTTAAAATGGTCTGAGGACAGTTTAGGAAGTGATTCTGGATGAGATAGTGTCAATGAAATTGTAAGTGAACACAATAGAGTATAGGAACAGTGAGAAAGTGAAAACGAATTTATTTTGCCACCAGTGAATTCCATGAGTGAAACAAGTGAACAAATTGATGAAGACGGAAGTGTGGAGACTGATTCGTTAGCTAAAAGTTCTGCTAGAAATACATTAGGTGGAAGCAAATACCGTTGGTTGTCGAAGCCTCCTCCAGCGAGGGCCAATGGCGTTATTTTTCCGCAATTTGGACGTAAGTGGGGTGGATGCGTTTGTCCTTCGCAGTTCCTACAAAGAGACTCTGGTGAACCTCTTTAATTGTTGAAGAAGCTTGTAAACTCTTTGGTTACATTATCATGTAATATGCTCATTTTGTACACTTTTCTGTTCAAATGTTTTTTCGTAAAAATTAACTTTAAAATTTATTTGAATATATTTTTGTGCGGTATTAATGCAACCTTTTACATAAAATCGAAATTCTTCCACTAAAATTGCTGAAAGAAATTTTTGGCAATTTAAACACAGCGGTCTGTCAGATCGCACCTGCGACAGTGTGTGACAAGAAAGTGGCCTGGTAAGCTAAAAGTGAAGATAAACAAATCACACCAACAGGCCGGCGCTATAATTGTTGAGCGCATTCGTCCGCCACGTTTTCCTCAATGGCAACCCTGTGCGTGGGTAACCCATTCACTCAACTTCTTTAAAATATTTCTTTTAAGAATTTGGTATTGCATGTATGAAGTGTACTGAACAATAATAAATGTTTGTAGAGATGTTTAGAATGTCCTTTTCATGAAACAGAAAAACTCAAATGTAGTATTACACAGCTTGGAAATTGCATGGTAGTTTGCAAATATTAAATGTAATAATTTAATAACTCGGTACCGATGTCCTCAAATATGGGTGTAAAAGCAGTAACAAACTGTGCCTGTTTATTAGCTTTGCCCGTATTTAGCAACTTGCAAAAGTGGTGTTACTTTTTAATATACGTAGCTAGTGTAAGAAATGTGGCATTTTTATTGCACAGAAGGGGGGGGGGGGTGATATAGTATCATGTTAATGTGAAACGAATTTTATTAGTAGTCTCATATTTGACTTAACGAGAAAAAATGAGACAAATTGTTGCTTGTTGAGTTGTCTTCAAAACTTTATTCTTTGAAGGTTATGTTATTAGTGCAGGCCGGCCGTTGTGGGCGAGCGGTTCTAGGCGCTTCAGTCTGGACCCGCGCGACCTCTACGGTCGCAGGTTCGATTCCTGCCTCAGGCATGGATGTGTGCGATGTCCTTAGGTTAGTTAGGTTTAAGTAGTTCTAAGGAACTGATGACCTCAGATGTTAAGTCCCATAGTGCTCGGAGCCATTTGAACCATATTTGTGCAGGTGCCCTCACAATGACCAGTCCGCTATAAAAATACCTTAAATATGACTCGCCCTACAGTACCTTCATAAGAAATGGTTATTATTCGGTTTGTGTATATGTGTTTATGGTAACGACTTATAACTATATCACAATAAATATTCCTCTGCTCTTTGTCAGTTGCGAAAATATCTCAGAAATCGAAAAATTCTGAGACGAACTGCTTCAAGTATAGTTTTCGACTGGGGACGAAACGCAGTTGTATACAATTGGTTTCATTTTTATAAACAGTTTTATTAACACATACTTACAATACACAATTGAGCACTAGGTGCTGTAGTCTGCGGCAATCTATGGCCCATCATTTTCTTCGTTCGAGGTCCCTTGAAAATCTGAACATGCGAAAATCGTGTTTGCAGTGGTTAGTGCAGTTTACAGCTGAGCAGCCGCCTATATTTACAACGAATCCTTCAATACATTCAATTAAAAATCCCACACTCGTACCATGACTCAGATGTAAACAAATTTGGACATCTGATATTTTGGGGAAATCATGGCGAATAGTTCAGTTCAAGTTGTAGGGGTCTTAGTCGGGAAGTATGTAGGTTGCCACGAAATTGGTCAGTCGCCCGATAAATTAGTCCGTGCGTAGTGGCGTTAAAGAACTTCGTAGGCGACGAACAGAATTAAGGAAATTCTAGAGGGAAGAAAATATAGCAGAAATTAAAAAAACAACGTGCACCAGGTAAAAAGTGGATTAACAATCATCCTGAGACATTCAGCGACCGCGCGGAGGACCTGCGTGAGCAGACTGCTCTAAATCGAATTCCTTGCAGTCTTGTTCCAGGCGACACGGTAATCGCGTAGGCCGTACGACATTACCGGCGTACTCCCTACTGGCGTGTCGGCTGCCAGGGGGCAGCACGGCCGCGCGGAAGATTTTCGAGCCGTCAGTTGTGGCTCGCACATCGTGCTGTTAACAGCGAGCAACTCACGGCTGCAAGCAGGGGAAACGCGAACCTCCAGCTTGCACGTGCAGCCTATCTGCCGGCCGGGCTGCGCGCTGTGCCAAGGACGCCCGCAGGTCAGTACCGATCGACACGCTGCGTGTCTGCACATGCGTAACAAGCTCCGCCGTGCGCCAAGAGAATTTCTCAGCGCGATTAAAAATAAGTGTCTGTTTCATTAGTTTTTGGCGTCTGATGACAGGTTGAAAAAGCAGGTCAATTCATGGTCAGTCTAGGGTTTGTGCAGTGAGATAACTTCCGCGTGCAATCTTTGGATTTGTCAATGCGTAACAGTTACTAGCCGATCAGGTAGTCGGTATCACAGGTAAACACACTGCTTCATTAAGATATTAAATTTCTTTGTATACCTTTATTAACGCCTATGGCGGTACTAGCGTGTAGTAAACAGAAAACCGCTTACGTTGTGAATGTACCGACATTGACCTTGAACTGGGTTTTAACCTGTGAATCATTTGTTTTCCTAACGTTGCCACTTTAGTGATCAAAGTTGGACCCAAAATCTCTTAGTGGTAGGCTCCGACTTCAAACGGAACTTTAGATACACGAAAGTTTGTGATATAGTTAGCAGCTTTTTCGCTCGCGCATGAATATTTTCATGTTTGTGGTAAGCATGCGATTTTGTCGCTAGTAACGCTTCATAATTTGCTACATAATTTAAATGAATAAGAAGGGACAACAAAGTAATTTTCTTATCGAAATTGTTACGTGTTCGTGAACGGTACGGAAGTACCTTAGTAGGACGAAAATATCTGCTGAGTGTGCCATTCAGTAGATGCCGGCATCATCAAGGCACTGTGGATCATATATGAGTTGTTATGGATCGTAATTGAGTTGCAGTCAATCATTCCTCATAGGAAATATTCTAGCCACGCTGGCTTTTATGCTTTTAGTAGGCTGGAGTTTGAGGTGTGAAAATGCTATAGTTTTTTACATCTTACTACAATCTATTATAATGGAAGTGGTTTGATAGTAACTATTTATTGTTTACTTCTTTTCAAACGAAGCAATTACCGGTTTTAGAGCTTTTATTCTGCACTTGGGTAACTGTTTCCACCAATACATTCTAGTCTCTGTCCTAACAATGGTAAACGAAAACCAGTTGCTTGTCATTTTTGAGTATTTGTAAACAGAATGTGCGTACCAAACTAAATGTTAGCGAAATATTGTCAACCCTAAATCCCATTGATGTTTTTTTTGTGAATTAGCCGAGAGGATACTAAATCATTTGCCGAAAATAAACATTTTTGTATCACCTGAAGATGGAGCACAACCTGTAAAACATGTAGTGATAAAAAGATGTAAAAAGTGTGTTGTTACAGTTGCAATAACTTGCTTTTTCTGTAAGAGTTAAGGTAAATGCACTCGTGTTACAGAGATATAATTTGTCTGTCGTGATATTTCGTTCCATACAAACAACCCCAAAGACTTCGTTGAAGTAAAACGCATTTTTACCGGAAAATCATCGAATTTGTCGGCAATGATTCACGCTATTCAACTAATCTTTAATAATATTTCGACATGGGGAATTGTTTTAGCTGCGTTGAGTGTCTGATACTTTCCTGTGCTCGCTCACTATAGCGTGTTATATTTTTCTATAGGTTGCGTAAAATACGTATTAAGTATCTCAGATGGTCGTTGCTGTTTCTTATAGGCCGCAGGACAGCGTGATCATTAACGTCCATTCCAGTTGCTTAATACATTTAGCGTTATGTTCGGATTTCAGGTGATGAATCGAAGTTAATATCATCAAGGAAAATAATTTGTACAAAGCTTAACGGCAACGGATGGTAGTCTTTAGCAGTATACAGGGTGTTTCAAAATGGTTTTGTAGCATTTATTACATTCAACTTACCATTATAAATAATACATCAGATGAAAGAACAACTTATTTTCGTTTGTATACCTGTGCGCAAAGGGAAGAACATCGAACAACCGGGAATCACTGAATGCCGCGTTTAACGATTGAGTTTTGACGCATAGCCCCAAGAAATCATTTCGGAAGACTAGTCGTGAATTAGCAGTTACTAAGGACACGCTTAAGTCCTTGTCACTAGCAGCCGTTACAAGCTCCAAACCCTACAGACCACGGTTTACGTGCCAACTTTGCAAACGAAATGTAAGTAGAGATGTGAAAAAACACAACGTGCGGGTTTGGGTGTCGGCAAATCCCCACCAGACGGTACAGCTGCAACGATTCTCTCCTGAATGGAATGGTTTTTGGTCCATATACCGGCGGAAAGTTGACGGGCCTTTCTTTTCGCTGCAACTGAAACTGGTGTTCCTTAACTTGATGCGCTACAGCTGTGGCTTTTCCCCCTATTGGAAGAAGCTGAACCACAGAACTCTGACAAGATGGTGCACGGCCTCACTCCCTTAACTCGGTACGCGATTGGTAGAACGTTGTTGTATCCGACCGCTGGATTGGCCGCTAAGGGCCGGAAACCAGAACTTCTTTTGTAAGACGCCCACGTTCGCACCCGATCTGACGCCATGCGATATTTGCCTTTGGAGGTTCATAAAGATTCATGTGTATGTGCCTCCGCTACCAGCTAATTTAACCGACTTTAACAAGAGCATTGTTGCAACAATTACTGATCAAGGTTTGGGAAGAACTCGCATATCGACTCGATGTGTGACGAATGGTGCTCACATAGAATAGTTCTAAGAAAATGTGTTTGAGTTGTTGTTTCATTTGCTGTATTATTTATAATTTTAAGTTGAAGGTAACACTTTACTTTTTTGAGCCCCTGACTCTTGTCACTCGAAGATACTATTTTTTGGTCGCAGCCTAGCAACATTTGTTTTGGGCTACGAATTGGGAAATTTTCTTACCAATAATTTAAATCACACGCAAATCAGCCTTGTTTAGCTGCTGCGAGTAATGAAAGATAATTGCCCTTTAGATAAGCTTTTTTATTTATTACTGTGTAGCAAAGAGTATTTGCTGTTGGATCAACTTATTCAGCCATTGAACTGTGTCACAGCATCTATGCCTTCTGTGAAAAATAACTGAAATAATCGAACGAAGCAGTACAGCTTTCTGCCATTGCTGGCCTGTTTTACAACGCAGATTCGTTGGCGAAAGTAAGAAAAATCTCAAAATTGTTTCCTGAATTTGTCACCACTCATCAATTAATGCAAGAGGAAGCCCAAAATGTCAGTTGCAAACCTACCTACTGTTTGTCTAACGTCTTGTAGAGCGTTAAAAGCAATCGCAACAACAATGCGAGTCTGAGTATTGTTACAGCGGGAGATAGCTGACGCAAGTGTAGCGGCAGTCTGTGCAGACGGTTAGTCCGTTCGGCCAGAGATGATCCTTGACACTGGGCTTCGCGAGTGGCCATTCACTTAACCCGATCTTGTTTACATTTCTGTCTTGCCGTAACTATGGTTTCGTAAGTACAAGGTGATCAAAAAGAAAGAGCAGATTTCAGTTGTTTATTATATACAAACTATGAAAGATAGAAATTCTTGCACACGTCACAGGATAGAGGAAGGTTCAGAGTTTTGTGTTCGCACCGAACACTCAACGTGAGCACCATGCGTTGCTCGAAAAACATCAAAACGATAGTCCATTTCATTCCACACGCCAATCGACAGGTCAGTGTTCAGTAAATGGACAGCTGCAGCAATTCCACGCCTCAGCTCTTGAGAAGTAGCCGCCTTAGGTGGGACAAAGACTCTTTCACGTTTCTCACAGAAAAAAATCGTACAGCGTGAAGTCTTCCTGACCTGGGAGGCAGAAAGCAATGAACAGTATGTTGCTGTCCACCCCTTCCATTCCAACTTTGTGGGATGGTGGTGTTAAGATATTGTCACACCTCAAGATGAAAGTAAGGGTGGCGCCGTCGTGCATAAATATTAAATCGTTCTAATCTTTGTGGAGTTGGGGAAACAATCAGTTTTGGTACATGTCCAAGTATGATATTGCTGTCATAGCTTCCTCCGCAAGAAGAAAGGCTCTTAAACTTTGTGAGCAGAAACGGCACAAACCACATCGTTTTGGTGAGTCTCTTTCGTGTTCGAGGCCGTTGCCAGGATTTTGCGATCCCTAAATTCTTACAGTATGGTGTTTTACTTTTCTCGAGAGAAGCTCAGTCGTTTGGAAAAAAGTGCCCTCTGCCATATCCTGGAGAACCGAAAAGCAACATTTGTACCTTCTATTATGGTTGGTGGGACGCAATTTCTGAAGTAACAACAACTTGTAAGGCTGCATAGGTAGGCGACGTTTCAGAACACGTCACACCGTTCTTTGAGGAAGCTGAATTCCGTAGCCTGCCCATCTTGTGGACTTCCTAGGACTCTATGTAAACGCTTCGTGGATACCCCCGACATTTTCATCGGAGGTGCGTGGCCGACCAGTGCCCTTCCCTTTGCATGTACGTACAACGAACATTTAGTCCTAAACCTGCTTGTGCAGGGCGGCTTCTTGCTGAGTCGACGGCGGAACACGTTGCACGAAAATGGATCACCTTCGCACGAATTCCACCGCACAAAATTATTTCTTTTGTCGTGTAGTAGCCACGTTGCTAAAAACATCAGCGCAGCTGTGTGAAAACTTTGCACCTCCCTCTATAAAGTGATAAGCGTAGTGTGTTTCCATGTTTTATAGGCTGTAATAAGCAACTAAAATCTGTTTTTTCTTTTCGATTCGCCTAGTACTGAAGGCAGCTTTTTAATCGCCTGGTACTGATGGCAGTCTTACGCACCATGCAGCTGAAAGCTGGCTATAGCACATATAGTTGACCCGATCGTCTGTCTGTGTGTGGAGTGTAGTTGGTTCGAAACCCCGTAGCTTCAGAATTATCATTGCAAAGGCCTGGCCTGCAATAGTACGAGAGGGTACAGCCTATGATAAAAAGACTGCGCCGAAATGCCGTCATTTTAAATCTCAGCGTCCCTTGGAATGACAGCATGTGTTGGTGTTGGTAGCGATTTGTCTGGCACATGAGGCCCACTTGTTGTTGTTGTGGTCTCCAGTCCAGAGACTGGTTTGATGCAGCTCTCCATGCTACTCTATCCTGTGCAAGCCTCT
The DNA here is from genome assembly GCF_023898315.1 of Schistocerca nitens. Classification (NCBI taxonomy): domain Eukaryota; kingdom Metazoa; phylum Arthropoda; class Insecta; order Orthoptera; family Acrididae; genus Schistocerca; species Schistocerca nitens. Next base: position 512,431,405 of record NC_064615.1, read on the forward strand.
TCATCTCCCAGTACCTACTGCAACCTACATCCTTCTGAATCTGTTTAGTGTACTCATCCCTTGGTCTCCCTCTACGATTTTTACCCTCCACGCTGCCCTCCAATACTAAATTGGTGATCCCTTGATGCCTCAGAACATGTCCTACCAACCGATCACTTCTTGTAGTCAAGTTGTGCCACAAATTTCTCTTCTCTCCAATTCTATTCAATACCTCCTCATTAGTTATTTGATCTACCCATCTAATCTTCAGCATTCTTCTGTAGCACCAGATTTCGAAAGCTTCTATTCTCTTCTTGTCAAAACTATTTATCTTCCACGTTTCACTTCCATACATGGCTCCACTCGATATAAATACTTTCAGAAACGACTTCCTGACATTTAAATCTAAACTCGATGTTAACAAATTTCAGAAACTCTTTCCTTGCCATTGCCAGTCTACATTTTATATCCTCTCTACTTCGACCATCATCAGTTATTTTGCTCCCCAAATAGCAAAACTCCTTTACTACTTTGTGTCTCATTACGTAATCCAATTCCGGCAGCATCGCCCGACTTAATTCGACTACATTCCATTATCCTCGTTTTGCTTTTGTTGATGTTCATCTTGTATCCTCCTTTCAAGACATTGTCCATTCCGTTCAACTGCTCTTCCAGGTCCTTTGCTGTCTCTGACAGAATCACAATGTCATCAGCGAACCTCAAAGTATTTATTTCTTCTCCATGGATTGTAATACCTACTCCGTATTTTTTTGTTTCCTACTGCTTGCTCAATATACAGATTGAATAACATCGGGGATAGGCTATTCAACCCTGTCTAACTCCCATCCCAACCACTGCTTCCCTTTGATGCCCCTAGACTCTAGTAATTGCCATCTGGTTTCTGTACAAATTGTAAATAGCCTATCGCTCCCTGTATTTTACCCCTGCCACCTTCAGAATTTGAAAGAGTATTCCTCTAAACATCGTCAAAAGCTTTCTCTAAGTCTACAAATGCTAGAAACGTAGGTTTGCCATTCCTTAATCTATTTTCTAAGATAAGTCGTAGGGTCAGTATTGCCTCACGCGTTCCAACATTTCTGCGGAATCCAAACTGATCTTCCCCGAGTTAGGCTTCTACGAGTTTTTCCATTTGTCTGTAAAGAATTCGTGTTAGTATTTTGCAGCCGTGGCATATTAAACTTATAGGCCTAGTTCGGTACTTTTCACACCTGTCAACAACTGCTTTCTTTGGGATTGGAATTATTATATTCTTCTTGAAGCCTGAGGGTATTTCGCCTGTCTCGTACTTATTGCTCACTAAGTGGTAAGAGTATTGTTAGGCCTGGCTCTCCCAAGCTGTCATTAGTTCTAATGGGATGTTCTCTACTCCCGGGGCCTTGTTTCGACTTAGATCTTTTAGTGCTCTGTCAAACTTTTCACGCAGTATCATATCTCCCATTTCATCTTCATCCTCTTCCATTTCCATAATGTTGTCCTCAAGTACATCGCCCTTGTATAGACCCTCTATATAATCCTTCCACCTTTCTGCTTTCCCTTCTTTGCTTAGTACTGGGTTTCCATCTGTGCTGTTGATATTCATGCAAGTCGTCCTCTTTTCTCCAAAGGTCTATTTAATTTTCCTGTAGCCAGTATCTATCGTACCCTTAGTTATATGTCCTCTAGCCATCCCTGCTTAGCCATTTTGCATTTCCTGTCGATCTCATTTTTGAGACGTTTGTATTCCTTTTTGCCTGCTTCATTTACTGCGTTTTTGTATTTTCTCCTTTCATCAATTAAATTCAATATTTCTTCTTTTTCCCAAGGATTTCTATTAGCCCTCGTTTTTTTACTTGCTCGATCCTCTGCTACCTTCACTATTTCATCTCTCAAAACTACCCATTTTTCTTTTACTGTAATTTCTTTCCCCCATTATTGTCAATCGTTCCCTAATGCTCTCCCTGAAGCTCTCTACAACCTCTGGTTCTTTCAGTTTATCCAGGTCCCATCTCAATTTCCCACCTTTTTTGCAATTTCTTCAGTTTCAATCTACAGTTCATAACCAATAGATTGTGGTCAGAGTTCACATCTGCACCTGGAAATGTCTTACAATTTAAAACCTGGTTCCCGAATCTCTGTCTTACCATTATATATTCTATCTGATACCTTCCAGGATCTCAAGGCTTCTTCCATGTATACAACTGTCCTTTATGATTCTTGAACCAAGTGTTAGCTGTGATTTAAGTTATGCTCTGTGCAAAATTCTTCCAGGCGGCTCCCTCTTTCATTCCTTACTCCCATTCCACATTCACCTACTACGTTTCCTTCCCTTTCTTTTCCTACTGTCGAGTTCGTCACACATGACTACTAAATTTTCGTCTTCCTTCACTATCTGCATAATTTTTTTTCTCTCTTCATACATTTCATCAATCTCTTCATCTGTGGAGCTAGTTGGCATATAAACTTGTACTATTTTTGTAGGTGTGGGCTTCGTATCTATCTTGGCCAGAATAATGCGTTCACTGTGCTGTTTGTAGTAGCTTACCCGCGTTCCTATTTTCCTATTCATTATTAAACCTACTCCTGCATTACCCATATTTGATATTGTATTTATAACCCTGTATTCACCTGACCATAAGTCTTGTTCCTCCTGCCACCGAACTTCACTAATTCCCACTATATCTAACTTTAACCTATCCATTTCCCTTTTTAAATTTTCTAACCTGCCTGCCCAATTAAGGGATCTGACATTCCACGCTCCGATCCGTAAAACGCCACTTTTCTTTCTCCTGATAACAACGTCCTCCTGAGTAGTCTCCGCCCGGAGATCTGAATGGGGGACTATTTTACCTCCGGAATATTTCACCCAAGAGGACGCCATTATCATTTATCCATACAGTAAAGCTGCATGCCCTCGGGAAAAAAATACGGCCGTAGTTTCCCCTTGCTTTCAGCCGTCCGCAGTACCAGCACAGCAAGGCCGTTTTGGTTAGTGTTACAAGGCCAGATCATTCATTCATCCAGACCGTTGCCTCTGCAGCCCCTCTTCAGGAGCCACACGTTTGTTTGGCCTGTCAACAGATACCCCTGCGTTGTGGTTGCACCTACGGTACGGCTATCTGTATCGCTGAGGCACGCAAGCCTCCCCACCAACGGCAAGGTCCACGGTTCATAGGGGGCGGAAGGCCCACTTACAACATGCAAATCGAAACGATTACATGCACTGCATGTCGATACTGCGTTTCATTCTGCCTCCTCTCGTTGTGATTGACACAAAGAGCTCTGCATTCAACATGCGAACATGTTAATCATGCACACTAAAGCTACATTCGAAGTAGCATCATTTGACAGAGCGAAGGTGTCAATAGGCGAGAAGTAGCGAACAGAAATCGTTTACATTTAGGCTACTGAAGCTGTCATCGTGGTCGGCCAGACAAGAGTTCTTGATGATTGTTTAGTCCGTACCTTATTTTGCAACCGGGACATGATGCGAAATATATTATTTCATCTTCGGAACGAAGTTTAGTCGACGGCTAGGTCACTGGATTCATTAAAATGTGGCACTTTTGTCATGGAGGATTACTTTCATCGCGAAATAATTTGTCACAAAAAATACTCCTTCAGTACTTAGTCGTATTACACAATTGTCAAAGCGTCACGCTCCTATTTGACACCTACGGTGCTACCAACGTGGTGGTGGTTTAGACTTTGGACGCGATATTTAAGGGGGGGTCATAATTTCGTCTACCTACCGCCCATCCCTGAATCCCGTAATTCGCATGAAGGTAATTGAAAAGGGACACGCCATATGTGATGCTTCATCGTTCTGCGTTGCGAGTTCTTGCTCTGTTCGATGACTTTTTATCTGGCAGCGAACGTGCACAAAGAGTCGAACTACGGACGCGTCTTGCAGCGGCTGCAATTTTCGGCAGAAACCAACTTTGCCTCTTTAAGTGCAGGTTCACCAACTTTCATTATGTCTTTTGATTCGATTCTTTTTCAGCTTTAAACTGTAAACTCACCCAGAGTAACAAATCGAAACAAAAATATTTTCTATTTAAATTTGTTAAAACGTTGTTGGGAAATACATTTTTGCATTTGTTTTTGACGAGAATATTAAAAAAGTGCGGCGCTTATCTAACAAATATTTTTTACAGTTTCAGCTTCACGTAAAATCAAAGAGTATTTCTTACTCTGAGCATCCGTTGTTGTTGAAAGGCATGACTTGTAATAATTCTGCGAACAGCTGGTACAGTAAAGTATTCAGTGAATATTGTCTGCATTACATTGGCGAAATAAGGGTGACCAGACGTTGTCCATTAATGTCGCAACAATTGCTGGTAGGTGTATCATGCAGTTACAAAGCTTTTGCCTGCATCGGTGTCTTAGTTGCTTGTGCGGGCCGCTTCTACTCTTCCCAACATTGGGTTGCCCTGCCGTCACACCGATGCAGGATAATTTTGAAACATGGCTTTGCAACTGCGTGATCCACCCACCGACAGTCTTTACGATATTAATGGATCACGCCTTTCTCATCCTTCGTTTGCCAATGTCATGTAGACAATATTCACTGAACATTGAGCCAGAGCATTTTCGAGTTGAACTGTCAGATCCTGAACTGTTGAAAATTTTCGTTGATGACAAACTGCCTGAACCAAGGAATTTAATGAGTAAACAGTATTCTGTTTTATGGATCTGAGAAAAAAAACTGTTCTGACAAGGGAACCTCCCCATCGCACCCCCCTCAGATTTAGTTATAATTTGGCACAGTAGATAGGCCTTGAAAAACTGAACACACGTCAATCGAGAAAACAGGAAGAAGTTGTGTGGAACTATGAAAAAACTAAGCAAAATATACAAACGGAGTAGTCCATGCACAAGATCGGCAACATCAAGGATAGTATGGGCGCAGGAACGCCGTGGTCCCGTGGTTAGCGTGAACAGTTGCGGAGCGAGAAGTCCTTGGTTCAAGTCTTCCCTCGACTGAAAATTTTACTTTCTTTACTTTCGCAAAGTTATGATCTGTCCGTTCGTTCATTGACGTCTCTGTTCACTGTAATAAGTTTAGTGTCTGTGTTTTGCGACGGCACCGCAAAACCGTGCGATTAGTAGACGAAAGGACGTGCCTCTCCAATGGGAACCGAAAACATTTGATCGCAAGGTCATAGGTCAACCGATTCCTCCACAGGAAAACACGTCTGATATATTCCACACGACACTGGTGACGGCATGTGCGTCACATGACAGGAATATGTTGTCGACCCACCTAACTTGCACACTTGGCGAATGGGTAAAAAGATTCTTCTACCTTGCCGGATTTAGGTTTTCTTGTGGATGTGATAATCACTTCCAAAAAATTGATGAAAACATAAGAGTGTGTCACATAAACTTCAACAAATGAATGCAACAGTTTCACAGTCGCACAGTTTTCTCTGTGCTCTGTCAAAACATATGTTTTTAAGGTTTTCAAATTTTTCCGTGTGTAGACCGTCAAATCCTGCATATGTCCAAGCAAATCTGAATATGTCCTGGAATTTTGCACAGCGAAGTTGATTATGTGTGAGTGCCTGAACTCTGATAATTGTCTGAAAATAAAAAATTTTCACCCAAGGGAAGACTTGAACCAAGGACCTCTCGTTCCGCAGCTGCTGACGCTAACCACGGGACCACGGCGCTCTTGTGCTCACATTGTCCTTGATGTTGCTATGTTTCCTATGGACTGCTTAGTTTGTATATTTTGCTTATTTTTTCATAGTTCCACACAATTTCTTCCTGTGTTCTCGATTGATCTGTGTTCAGTTTCTCAAGGCCTATCCACTGTGCGAACTTATAACTAAATCTGAGGGGGGGTGCGATGGGGAGGTTCCCTTGTGAGTAGCTATTATAATGAAACTATTCCTCAGATCAGATTGTCAATACGTTTGTAATTGTGCAGCATGTGCAAAAAGTGTGCAAAACATTACACCTTGCGGAAGCGAGTCATGCGCCTCATATATAAAGTGCATAGGCGTTGTCTCGTTTTTAATCAGATACGAAGTTATCGTGAGTACTTAAATATCCCCCCAAAAAGACAAAAAATGTCGGTCGAGCCTGGTTGATATGGTAATCTGTATCTAGAGTTATACTCCTCAAGATATAGAATATTGGGAAAGTGCAACCAGTGAACAAAGAAGATTGCTTACATCTCACTCGTGCCACCTATTCTAAAACATTGCTGAAGTGTATGGGACCAGTACCAAATAGGAGTAAAAAGTAATACTGAAGAGCATCACGAAGGGTCACAGGTTTGTTTCACCTGTGGGAGAGTGTTACAGTGATGCTGAAAAAATTGAAGTGACGGACTCTTGAAGACATAAACTATGCCGAGAAAGCCTAGTAACAAATATAGGAAGACAATAACTTGTTCTCGAAAGAACAGTTACTGTTGATGACCGTGCAGCTTTTCCCTGGAATAAATGATGACTAACTGAAAACCTCAGCTGCCGACAGGTGTTGTTGATATACCTCGATGTGGACAGCTGAAAATGTGTGTCCCGACCGGGACTCGAACCCGGGATCTCCTGCTTACATGGCAGACGCTCTATCCATCTGAGCCACCGAGAATTGTGGGCAGTTGGGAATGTGAGTCTCACGGGAAGCGTGCAAGGGATAAGTCCCTGCAGTCGCGATATTCATCTGTGTCCTCGGTGGCTCAGATGGATAGAGCGTCTGTCATGTAAGCAGGAGATCCCGGGTTCGAGTCCCGGTCGGGGCACACATTTTCAGCTGTCCACATCGAGGTATATCAACACCACCTGTCGGCAGCTGAGGTTTTCAGTTAGTCATCGTTTATTCCTAGTAACAAAGTTTTAAGAACAGGCGTTAAATGGTTACTGTAGGAATGTACAGCCCCTAACGTATCGCTCACACAGGGATCGTGAGAACAAGATTAATTACATCACACACGGAGGCATTCAGACATTCTTCCTGCGCTCCATACGTGAATGGAACGAGAAGAAACCTTAATAACTGGTACAAGAGGCGCCCGCATCTCGTGGTCGTGCGGTAGCGTTCTCGCTTCCCACGCCCGGGTTCCCGGGTTCGATTCCCGGCGGGGTCAGGGATTTTCTCTGCCTCGTGATGGCTGGGTGTTGTGTGATGTCCTTAGGTTAGTTAGGTTTAAGTAGTTCTAAGTTCTAGGGGACTGATGACCATAGCTGTTAAGTCCCATAGTGCTCAGAGCCATTTGAACCAATTTTTGGTACAAGAGGACGTACCCTCTGCCTTGCAATTCGGTTGTTTGCAGTGTGTGGGTGTAGATTGGATAGTTTGTAGTGCACAAATACTACTTGTCTAAAGAGCTAGCCATATCTGGTGCTGCGCCAAAATAACCTGATACTTATAATTTTATCAATACGACCTTGATCTCTTGGTACCTATAAAGAGTGGAACAGAATTTATCCGCGTTGTTTTGAAGAAAGTTCATCTTTAGGATCTGCAGCTCTTATCTTTCTTTCCGTGTTTGCAGTCCATTATTGGATATGGGTCCGCCTTTTATGCAGAAACATTATTTCTTCTTGTTACCCAAACACGTTTCTGCACCTCTATGCTATCCTCAGTGGGTATTGTTTATTGAAAACAGTGAAAGGTGAATATATTATGTTGTAACTGTTCTAACAAAGTGAGACCTAAATAAAGTTTTTGTTCGTTTCACCGTGATATTACACTACATGGTTTAGCAGGACCATCCTGCAGTGACAGCATGTGAATTTCGTCGGTAAATTAACGCATCCCTTGATATTTAAGAAATTTGATTTTGGTGTGGCAAAATGTTTTGCATATAATGAATTTGATGCTTTGTCTTTTGCATTCTGAGGACACTGCCCGCCCACCTTCCCCACACACACACATTCAGTGATGTACTTTGTGTAATTTTGTTCGTAAAAACGCCTTTTCACTTCGAAAAACGCAGTGAGCTCATGTTATTGTGTTTCCTAACCCCGTCGATGTTCATTTGTTCCCGCGAGCGTGTGGCGCCGACTTTAAATTTTGTTTTCTCTCTCTCTCTCTCTCTCTCTCTCTCTCTCTCTCTCCTTTAGCTTTTTGTGTTGCCTTTTCTGTAATGTTCCTTTAATGTATTATTGTGCCTTTAGTGTGTGTAGTGTTTTCATTTAAAACTTGTTTGCCTTCTGCTATTGCTTTCTGTATGTAGAAGTTCTCTGCAGTTGTCAGTTTGTGGTATAGGCCGTGGCTGGATTTAAGTACTTTTAAAACTGTTGCTATGTGGTTGGGTGGTGGTTATAGACTATTGCAGTCAGTCATGAAAGATGGCGGTGGAGTTTAGGCATGTTCTGTGCACCGACGTCACCCATTCTCTTACAGCCAATAAGCGTTCAGTAATGTTCGGAGCGCCCTGCTGTGAATGCCGGTGCTAACGCGAGCATTAAACGTGATCGTTGTTTAGATAATTTCTTTTCCATTTGTTGCGAGTTGTCATTGCTGATAGAAGGTGGTAATCGCCGAATTCTGCATAAGGAATAAGGAGACATAATTTGCAGGATACACGCTTTCTTCAAACGAAAAGCACGCGCGTGCGGGTACCGCAACTGTTGCTAGGAATCGGCAGCAGTGCAATGCCTTCCGTGCCTCGACGTGCACAAACCGCCATCGTTCGTGGACCGAACTATAGAGGTGGTCAGCAAATATGCTACGGATGGTGTCACATTTTAGAGTTCTTGCGTGTTCTGAGTATCTGTTTTGAAGTTCCTACATGTTTGTCCTATGTATATTGATTGGCAATGTTGCATTTAAGGTCATATGTTCCTGATCTGTTGAATTTGTCTGTGGGTGTCTCCTGTGTTCAGAGTCTTTTCTGTATTGTGTTGTCTGTCCTGTATCCTATTTGAAGCCCCTATTTCTTAAATATTTTGCCTATTATGTGAGCAATTTTATGGTAGAAAGTATGTGCCATATTGTGTATGTTTGTCTTGGGGCTGGTAACCATTTTCTTCTGCCATCTGTTTTATTGTGTTTAGGTCCTCTGTGTAATTCTGTTTGTTTATGGGTGATGCGTTCAATCTGAGCAGCATGATCTGAAGCTTGTTGGCTTGTGTGCCACCGGCTGCTTCAGTAGATTTTGAATGGTGAATCTAGTGGATGTCGGTTTCCTGAATATTGTGAAGTCATGGGTGGTGGTCGTTTTTTTGTATGGTGAGATCTAGAAAATTTAGTGTGTTGTCTGTTTCTAACGTGAAGTTAATTATTGGTTGTAGGTTTGTTTATTTCATTGTGTAGCTGTTCTATATGTGTGTGGTTCATCATTTGGGAATATCACGTCAGCGACGTAACGGTGCCAGTATATAACTGCGTATTTTTTGGGTCTTATTGTGTGTGTGGAAGACTCTTTTCTCTAAGTCGTTCATGAATATGTTGGATAGGAGACCACTAATTGGTGATCCCATTGGCTGCCCTTCAAGGTGGGAATGAACTTCTTTATTGGACATAAAGTAACATAAGAAAAAAGCCAACTGGAAAAAGGAACAAAACACAACGTTAATACACACGTATCACATAAAGCAATAGAACATCTCGTAACAGAATCTGAACATACTATAAAAGAACAGCAAATTTTAATGCAAACTTAACAAGAGAATTAGTTGCTGCTGATCATTGTTTGGTTTCAGATGACAAGCTACAAAAACTTTTCTCGGGGCATCACTTTGTTAGATCAGTTAACAACCTAAAATTTGTTCACTTTTTACAGTTTTCAATAAACAAAACCCACTGGGGGAAGGTACAGAAGTGCCGAAAAATGTTTGGGTAACAAGAAGAAATAGAGTTTTTGCATAAGAGGAGGACCCATATCCAATAATATTTTGGAGAAAGACGTGTTCTTCAAATTTTTAATTAACACATCGCATGAGACGCGACGAGTTTGTTGAAGAGTATCTAGTTGATTTTCTGGTGTCTGTCGTAAAGCCCACGCCCCTTCCATGTAATCCAGTCACGTATTGCACAGTTCTAATCTGAACTTTTTCAATTTCTTCAGACAACCGGACCCGATATGGATCCCTCTGTAATGCTCAAGGGTGGCTCAAAAGCGGCTTAACAGCTTTCCTCCCCAGATCCTACCCAGTGTTTTGTAGTTTTTCTGTTTTCATTAAAACTTATCTGCAGTGATAGCATTGTATCACTGTGAGATATTCCAGCAACGTGCCTCGAGTTCAGTGACATGCTGCCGCAGTTCACTTGACACGATTTCCTCCATTACGGATTTAGAAACACTGTAACAGTAACGTATATTACAGAATGAGAGGAAGGATTTGATCGAACTACACACTGTTTAGGTTTCCAAATTAATTTTATTGCCTGAACCTATTTTTGGACATTTTTATACTCATCTAACGATCTGCGTTAATATGTAAACTAAATAAAGCAAATAGATTCCCTTAGTAGTTCTCAAATTTGTATCTTTTTCTCACTGCTTCTTAAATTGTTGGTAAATAAATCTTATCAGAATAGATTGCAGATACATTTTATACTTACGATACACAGGGTGGTTATAATTAAACTTTCGCTACTTGAGAGGGCCCTCATGAAAAACGAGTGATCGATACTTTCTGGAAACACATGACGGGACATGGGGAAGAGAAATAACGGATAAACCATTGAAAGAAACACATTTTAATTTTCACACCTCAGGGTAACATCGGTTAACTGTGGCCCATGTTTACGTTGCATGTTACAAACGTTACTGCATCCACGACAGCCCTGAACCCCACTAGAGATTGCTCTGTTGTCAGAAACATCTCGGGTGGGATTTTGTCTGTCTCTCGCTGTATTCATCATCAGCCTGGAACCTGTGTGTGTGTGTCCCGTCGATAACCCACAGCCAGAAATGACACGGGTTCAAATCTGGTGTCTTGGTGGCCTCACAGTTTGGAATGATTGGCTAAGGGTTCGATTTTCTCCAAGCGTGTTATTTCATTAACATTGTGACTTCACTAGCAATGTGAGGTGGAGCTCGAACTTTCATCAAAACAATTGAGCCCAAAGTACCTGTCTCCCGTAGAGCAGAGATCACATGTTATCAATGCAGATCACACGAACGGTGCATGTCCTTGGCCCTTGGGGTCAAGTTTTTCAAAGAGAAATACACGAATACTCGCGCCTAACGGCAAATCACGACACTAGCAGTACTAACACCGCAAATCCTGCGGCGCACATTACTTTGAGGCTGGGTACCCATACGATAAGTAGTTTTCCATCTACACAAGCAAAAGTAGCGAAAGATCGATTATAACCACCCCGTATGTGAATTTATATCATATGGAGTATCGAATGGGCACCGGAATCTATTTTTATCGACCTTCGTAATACTGTATTTATAAATAGGTTACTTTCGTTTACTTACAGTATTATCACTATGACTTTCAGTAAAGTTAAATATTCCACAATTTGACTGATGCTGTTGCGTTTCAGCGGATACTAGTTGTCAGTCCAAACACAGCTTTGATGCAATCTGCTCATTCTGCGTAACTACATCTATTTGATCCTGGTTACTGTGATCAACCTTTGGTATCCTCCACAGATTTTACACCCCATACTTTCCTCCGTTACCAAATTGACAGTTCGACAGTTCCTTGACGCCTCATCTATTTGACCCCCTCTTTCAGTTTAGTTAAGCCATATAATGTTTCTTATCTCCACAATTCGATTGAGTACCACCTCACTAGTTACCCGATCTACGTATCTAATTTTAAGCATTCTTCTTCACTACTTTTCAAAAGCTTATAATATCTTCTTGTTTGACTTGTTGATCTACATTTAACTTCCACACAATGATGCATTCCACATAAACACGTAAGCCTACTTCTATATTCGATGTTAATAAAATTTATGTTTTCAGAAACGCATTTCTTACCATCGCCAGTCGGCATTTGTTTTTGTGTCATGACTTTATTTTGGTGTCCAAGTAGTAGTTCCCATCTGCTACGTTTATTGTCTTATTACTTACTCTAATTCCCGCAGCATCGCTTGACATATTCGACTAAATTCCAATACACTTTTTTAAAATTTTTTGTTGATATTCATCTTATAATCCCTTTTGAAGACACTAATCATCCAGCTTAACAGGTCTGTGAAGCACTTTGCTGTCTCTGACAGAATTATAATGACATCGAGTGACTTTGAAGTTTTAATTTCGTTTCCCCTGAAAATTAATGCCCTTTCCAAATTTCTCTTTAGTTCCCTTTCCTGCGTGATCTGGGTACAAATCGGATAATATGGGGGATAATCCACAACGATCTCACTCTCCTCTCAATAATTACTGCCTCCCTTTCGTGGCCCTTCGGCTCTTGGAACTGCAGTACACAATGTTATTTTCGGTATACACGATTTTGTACAGGGGTGAAATTAATTTCAGTTGAAATAAACGTTGTGGAACCGAACTATTTCATAGGAAATAAAGTCTAACTGGGCAATGGAAAAACCCAGGAAGGAATTACGAGAATATTATGAAAAGGATAGATTGCTACTCATAAAGGAGACGTAGAGTCGTAAACAGGCACAGCAAAAAAGACTGCTACGATTTGTACAGTCTTTTTATTGTGCCTGTCTGTGACTCTACGTCTCCTCTACGAGGTGAGTAGCAGTCTATCCTTATATAATACGGACGTGAAGTCTAATTAGGTCAGCTACTTAAAGATAGTCAGTAGAATTTGGAAGCAATGAACATTGAAATTTATACACAGAACCAAACGCCAAGTTACTGTATACTGAATGTGAATAAAAAAATACTTTGCTTAACCCAGAACATTGAAGATGTAGTACCTAAAAAAAGATACAGATGACTGCATCGTAAACAGTGAATCATTGCTTGTTGCAAACATAGTTAATAAAATTTCGACGGTATGGAAACCAATACTACCAATAATAAAAGAATAGATGACTAACGGTATTACAATTTCCAGCTGTGATACAGAAGAGAGACAGCAACATGAGAATTAGAATAAAGGAAAATCTGCGGATGATGGTGTAGCATCACCGAAACAAGTATGAGAAAATGGAGAAAAACAAGGAATTGTGTGTTTCTCAAGATACAATCATCAAAATATGTTTTTCAGACAAACACTAACGCAAATAGTGAGCTTTCCTGAAGAAAATCGCCTCAATATTAATACGGTAGATTTCACTTTGGAAAGAAGGTTTTGGATACTCATCTCCGTGTGCGGTTCGTTATCAGAAAACTATTCAGTTATTACTACACCGATTTTCATCTTGTTTTAATTTCAGTAATTTAAAACCGATTCAGTACCATTGAAAGCACTCCTGTACACACGCACTGTGCAAAGTTGGGAATAGCAAAGTTGGGAATAGCAAAGTTGGGAATAGCAAAGTTGGGAATAGCAAAGTTGGGAGTAGCAAAGTTGGGAGTAGCAAAGTTGGGAGTAGCAAAGTTGGGAGTAGCAAAGTTGGGAGTAGCAAAGTTGGGAGTAGCAAAGTTGGGAATAATAAACTGCGAGTCACGTAGAAAAAAAAAGAATTAAAATAAAATATTTAACATTAGATCCGGCGGAGTTTTCGAACGGCCAGAAACCGCCGTCCAGACAAAAATACCCCATCTCTAGTGGATTTGTTTATAAATTATTCTTTGTCTTTTTTATTTTAGGGAACGAATTTTTCTGCAACAGATAGTCACTCTATTGACGAATTAATTTGTACTTAATTTTTGGAAGTAAAACATTGATGCTAAACACACAAATTCACCACCAAGTCGAGATTTATTTTTACTGAGATGTTGGAAAGTATTCAGCATTCTTTATCTACATCTACATGACTTCTTTGCAAGTCACACTTAAGTGCTTGGCAGAGGGTATATCGAATCACCTTCACACTAACCTGCTTAAGCAGCACTGTCATCCATAAAATTTCCGTTACTGTCGCGCAGAGAAAGCATTGATTGTGTAGTTGCGCTAGCATACTTTACATCCGTCCAGAATCGCTGTGGATTATCTGCCAAGTTTCGAGACAAGGTTTCGTTGTGAAAACTATTATAAGCATCTCGCTTTGAAGTCCGCGCTAAATTTCGAGCTTCTACAAAAGATGTAGTCTTGTGGATTTTGCTTCCTTTTAAATATGGCATGCTGTTTTCGTTTTATCTGCAACAGTGTTATGTTTTGTGTACGATGTGCGATCAGTTTCGTCTTTTTTTTAATTTTCTCGGTATAAATCTCTCAATTGCAGTCGGCATTATTTCTCTGAATTCAAGCCGCATCTGATCTACACTTACAACATTGTTAATTTGAAGGTAGTGGAGATTGTCTCTCAGGGCAAGCGAGTTTTTTTTCTGTTTTTTGAATAGATATATTTTTTGTTTATTTTTGATGGATTTCGGAGATATGGTATTCAGTGTCGCAACGACAACCCTGTGTTCACTAATCCCTCTATCCATTTTGGTGCTCATTATTAGCTCAGGATTATTTGTTGCTACGAGATCGAGTACATTTTCACAACCGTTTACTATTCTAGTAAACTTCTAGCTGGAAATAATTATCAGAGAATGCGTTTAACATAATTTCGGATGATGTTTTATGCATGCTTCCGGATTTAAAAATGTATTTTCACCAACGTATCGAGAGTGAATTCAAGTCACCACCAACCACAATTGTATGAGTCGCGTACGTGTTTGAAATGAGACTCATCTCTCAATTTTGCATCATTTAGCCGTAACTATACCCTTTCCTTCATTGTTTTCTTGAAAAATGCCAACCTTAGTCGCTCTCGCATTTCGACATCGAACCGTTGTGGCAGAACTGCCTCTAATATTTATTTTTATTACTGTGACGATGTGGTTGCTCTTTCAATGAGGCGTAACCTATATACAAGTGAATTGAGCGCAAATGATGGATTTAATACAGCAGCAGTGAAATTAAAAAACGAAAAATACGGTCTCAAACTTTTTTGTATACCATTTCCACTACTGTGTATACATAAAAAATCATCAGCATCTTCATCGCTGCCCTCTGGTTGATCCGATCCCCCCCCCCCCCCCCCGTTCTTCATTTTGCATCATAATCACAATCAGTTGAAATACCTTCTACATACCTCTCCCTTAAAGCAGTATTTATCAAAGCTACCATCTGCTCATCCGTGAGATAGCAGCGACAAGACATGCTGCAATTCACAGCGCTTGTTCGTTCTGTTTAAGTGAAGATTTATTCCGTCAAAGACGCCGCACTTGCAGTTTTAAATCTGCATTCAATAAACGCTACCAATAATGTGTAGCAGTCGGCAGCGTGTAGTTCGTAGTAGTGGGACAGTCAAACGTCGGCGGTTCTATATATTTCTAATTTTTCTCGAAAACTTTGTGACGGCATTGACTTTTAATTGAAAATGGGTGACGTTAAAAAATGTTTGTCATAAACACTCATCCGCCTCCTAAAACATTTACAGAAGGGGGAGGGGTTAATATTTTGCTGTTGGGAAAATGTCCCGTCGGCTCCTGTAGTGTTAACTCAGTTTAGTTCGGTAGCTTTAATTTAAATTTCTCAATTACATTTTTACCGGATAAGGCTTACTATACCGACGCTAACTATTTCGGTAGATTCAGCGCACTTCAGGTTCTGCGTGGAGGCTATTAAATAATTTATAGACTTCGGGAACCTATTATATGGTTGAATCTCGAACGTTGAAACTCTCTATCACCAGATAATAGGCTATCTGATAGAACTGGGGTTTCTAGCATGCGTGAATGAATTTAATGTGAGTAGTTAGTACAAGGTACGTTATGTTTTCTGAGACAGATCCACTGCCCTTTGTCTCTGGTTTGCCCTTGCACGAAAGGAAATGAGTTGCTGTACGCTTGGTGCCGTAAACGTGTTGACATACACGCCTCAGCAGATTGCGAAACGTAGCTGCATAAACATGGAGACCAGCCGCCAGACTTTCCCATGAGAGCAGATTGAGAGAGCGTGATGACTCAAAAGTGTATCGAAGGCTTAGTGCGATTTGTTTTTCATTGTTATATTAGTTCCGTAGGATCAAATTGTGGAACTCTCCATGGTCGTGAAACGAGTCAGTACATGAAATTAACAGAAAAATGAATAATAGATAAAAGAAAATTTACACGAACCAGTGCAGGCGACAACCTAATAGGTACTCGCTTAGTCAACAATATAACACAGCGATTTGCTTCGTTTTCTTTCTAGAACTCATCAGCAGAATAAGAGTAGTGAGCCATGGGAAAAGTCTACTGTTTACCTTAGTTCGTAATTAACGGTAAAAATTAAAATATACGTGAATAATATTTTGACGATTGAGTGAGTTTTTGAGTGAATGAGCGTTAAGCGATAAACGTAGAAATTGTGAGAAAAACTCTTTTAAAGGTATATATTTGCTCTGGTCGTCCAAGGCCCCTAGCAGAACACCTCGTCTGTCTTACCGATAAATTTGGAAGATTTGCAATTTTTTTGCCCAAGATGCAATCTTCAGTTTTCGCAATATCTGCGAGGCAAGACAACTGCCGATTACCCATGGCATTACGGTCATCATTAGGCATTAATGATTGCGATATAGGTTAAAATTTTCCCCCTGGCTACAACAGCCATGGAATCCATGAACCGCGGATTATTATTTATGCGCTGGTTGTATTCTACCTGGATGATGGATACTACTAGTATTCGCAGTATTAAGAAATGATACTGCAATGCTGGTTATTCAACATTTTCTCAACGTAGTCACCCCACCAAACTGATTTAGCGTTAAGTGTTTTTTTATAGTAAACGTTTCTTTGAAGTGTGGAGGAAGCTGCTGTTTGATTGTTGTTTTTCTGTATTGTTGGCACTTCGCTCTGGTAGCTTGAGTCGTTGTAGAGTAAGGCCATTACGTAAGAATATCCGCTGCGGTATTTGCGGTTTCACGTGTAACGGAACATCTCACAGGTTTTTTGCAAATAGGAAGTCTTAAGTCAGAACTCCAATACATTCGTGTTTTAAGTGGTTAAACATTTGTTAAGTGGTATTTTATTCTGGTTTTAGTCTGGTGAGTATAACCAATTATTCATTGTACCTCGTTTTGTAATTAAGTTCTTTTATATTTGTACAGTTGCTTGAAAATTACTGCGCAGTCGAAAACGTCGAAGTATATAAAATAAAAGTAAAATGGAAAGAAAACAACCAATGCAGAAACTAATTTCTTTCGAGCAATTCAGTTCACAAGAAGTTGCGTTTTTCTTTAAGCTATGATTTTTTACTTGATTAGTCTCACTCTGGGCTGTGATAACGCGTCTCTGAATCTGAATTATCACCAGCCGTCGAAGAAAAATATATTAATTAGGAGTTCTACAAATAACAGATTTACGGAATAATCTACGGCCAAGAGCGCAACATCGCCTAATGTATTTAAAATATGTTTCCCAGCGGAAGACCGCCAATATAATCAGAATGGAAGCACATATAATTTACGTTTTAAAATTCAACACTCCGTGCTTACTCTTTGTGCTTACTTGCAATTACTCCAAAAAGTAATCGCCTAATACTTGGTTTAACGGTGTGTACGAATGAGAAATGTCAGACTTTCTATTTACATAAACCTAGTTAAACATTCGAATTTAAAAAAAGCAGTTTAGGATGCAAAAAGTATTAATCTGCAATGTTGAAAATGACACTCTGAACACAGAATGTGCGATTAGCACCCACTATACCCGCCATTCGTCTTTATAAGCGCTTGCGTTCTCCGTGACGTGGATGTCACCAGAGATTCTGTTGCTTGCTCTGTAATTTTATGTCATTCCTCTAGCAGAGCATTCTTCAGCTAGTATCTGTTGCCTATCTGGGGACTCGTCATATTTTTGTCGACTGTATTCAGCAGGTTCTCTATTAGATTGTCTGGCGATTGCGATAGTGTCGGCATCCAGCGGGAGTGTTGTACGACAGCCAGTCTTGCATCTAGAGCTGTATGTTTTGGATAATCATCAGGAAGACCAATATTATTTCGGATTTTTGCATAAACTTTGTGATCCATAATTCCATCAGTAAAATACAAAGCCCCCACATCATTTGCGCACATACATACCCAGACAAGTACTGAACCATCTCCATGTTTAATTGAGGCTGTTATATTTTTCTTTTGAAGTTAACAATTGTTTTTTCTCTACACTTTTAGTCGCCCATTTAGCTTAAAACAGCTCAAATCGAATCTCGTCAGTAAATACAACCATTTTCAAACCGATTGGATTGATGTTTTCTTGCAAATGCAACTCGCTTCGTTCTGATGATTTTAGTGATGTAAGGTTTTCTACGGGCTTTTTAGCTTCATACAGCGCTTTCCTGTACGTATTTGATCTGAAATAGCAAGTTCTGGAGCGTGTAGTATTGTATTTTTCTAAACTTCTGTAAGTAGATGCCGCTTTCCATCTCTGATAAAACTGTGAGATGGCCTCCTCGGTAATGGTTGTGTACTGTTTTCCTCTGATTAAACTTGTATATAAACAGTCTTCGCTATACGGTTCGGTCGCCCAATGGTTTCCCTAATTTCTTCAAAAGGTTTTCCGTTTCGAAAGAACCGGATGAATATTTCTTTTTTCTTTTGCAATTTCGTGACTTTTGTGACCTATATTATTTAAATATCCGATTGCACAAGGAAAGAGAGAGAGAGAGAGAGAGAGAGAGAGAGAGAGAGAGAGAGAGAGAGAGAGAGAGAGAGTGTGTGTGTGTGTGTGTGTGTGTGTGTGTGTGTGTGTGTGTGTGTGTGCAGCCCCATACCCTGGGATTTTGTTTGGTACACGAATACTTGTCTAACATCGACAGGGCCATGATCTGAAATAACGTATTCGCAAATTAAGCAGCGTAAGAACACTGATAGTGTCATACAAATGTTTTTGCTCGTTCCTTAGCAATATTTTTATGATTGTGCTAGTTAAATTCTGCACGCTGTGGTCGGACAAATACTTCTTGAAATCGCCGTAGCGAGAACGCGTACCAAAGGACTGTAAGTTCATATAGAACAGAAGTAATAAAGAAGTAAAATAATTTGATGCCGAACAGTTGACAGAGGTATAAATGATAATTTAACGTTTACCTGATTATTTATGTGCTTTAAAATTTTGATTTTTTCCGCTTATTTTTTGCCTGTGATACTAAGCAGATAAATCTTAGGTAGTCTTAGCCTTCAACTCAAGAGGTGGGTTTTCTGTAAAATGTGCAACGAGGTGTGGTCTCTGGGATCCCTTGGTTCTAGCTGAGATCTGAAGCATAAATCATTTCAAAATTTTTACATAAGTTATATAACATTATAAGTTATATAACAATTATTTTTACAGTTAAAGTATTGTTTAACTACTCCTTGTTGATTTTATTGCACTAAATAAAGAGAGTACTGTATTTTATTTTTTTATCACACAAAATCAAGAACTTTTGTGCGGTTTTTTACAGTACGCATAAACGAATTTTTAAGAGAACTGAATTTTACATTCTGAAAAATTATATCATCTCTGTAGCAAGAAAATTTTCACACAAAACTAAATTCTAGAATATAAACTTGCACATAAAAATTGCACTCAGTAGGTACTTCAATAAGAAAATCTGAAAATTGACACTGTTTTGTAGAATTTACATTTGGCCTTACTATCGCTCACAACATACAGGGTGTCCCAGCCGGAAGAGGCCCCGCAAGCATTCCGCTGGAATTGCACAGTCTTGTAATTTGTGACGTTTGACGCTGTGGCTGGATAAGTGTTTACCGACGATGTGTCGCTGTTAATGTTGAAGATTGCGTTTTCTTGTGAAAAGGTATTGGATTACTGGTCCCATTAAGACACGTGAGCGAACGTATGTTCTCCGGTTTGGTGACCGGCATATACGGCCTAAATGCTGCGTACAATAGTTAGTGTAAAAGATTAACAGTGCAACGGTGTTGGATCTTCACGGCCTCGCCTGCGAAGTCTATTCTACGTATATATCAGGCATGAGGAACGTCACGCAACACGTGTCACAGAGCTCCGAAGAAAGTCAGCATCTGTGCATATAGGTTTACAGTTGGTCAAGAATTGAATGTCAATGACTAAGACAAACGCATTACATTTTGCCGCTGGTTTCAGCAGTTTGTTGCTCAGGGGCCAGGAATATAGCAGTACGCGTGGTTCAGTGAAAATGCGTGGTTCCACTTCTATGGCTATGTAAACTCTCAGAATACAGGTTTGTGGTGTAATGAAAATCCACATGCACTGATGGAGCAACCCCTGCATTCACAGAAAATTCGCGTGTTCTGTGTAATATCACAGCGTCGTGGCAGAGCGGTTTCGAAACGACTGTAGCCCCCAAGTCGCCTGACTTTACACCGACTGACTTTTTCCTTTGGGGTGCCCTAAAAGGCAAGATCTACAGGCACAAACCACACAACGTGGAAGATTTACGAGATACCATCATCCGTGAAAGCCAGCCAGTGACACCAGAGTTTCTGGCAGTACCATTCGAGAATCTGCACGTTGTGTGCAACTGTGTTTGCAAGTCGAGAATGGTCACTTCCAGTTCGTTTCCTGATTAACCTTTATCTCCCCATGGATAAGGTATGACATGTGAATTTCGTTTCCTGATTTTTATTCAAAGCCTTTAACTGTAGAATGGAACGCCCTGTATTATTTGATTTTAACTAGCACTTTTAGTAGTTTTTAGAGATAAAGGAGGGTGCGCATCGCCATGGCCCAAAAGGTCTTCCTCAGAATGATCCTCTTGCTCGCCATCAGAGTTATGATCAGTGGTTGTTGCAAAATAGTTGTCTTTTCCGCCTAATTCTTGATCTTGATCGCGGTCAACTTTTGAGTAATTATTTCATTAAACTTGGTATCGTTAAAATTGATGGATACCTGCAAACATTTTTTATACTATACTGAAGAAAACAAGTACGTAGTTCATGATACGCGTAAGATCCCAGCACATGTTAACAAGAAACAAAGAAGGTGATAAAACAACCGACAGTAAAACGTTGTAGGGATCGCTGCTTAAGGGGGGTAGCAGGGGTATAGAAGAATGCCGCCAGAATTGACTTTGGAGAGAGAATGTTAGAAAATTTTCTCGCAGTCTGAGAGAACACACTTCGTGAGTTAAGGGTGTAGCGTGGGAAGCGTGTTGTGGACAGTGCTAATGAAGACACTGCGCTCTGAATGTTTACAAAATCTGGTAGAATGCGCCCCTCCAACATTAATACAGAGGCTACACTGCCTAAGAAAGCTGCGACGGACATGAGGATACCTTATCATGGGTGACAGTTCAAACATCTGTAGTAAATAGTATCATTGGTTCACGTTGTAACTACTTTGTCTGCATTCTTGACTACTGTGATTTGCTTGGAGTTGAACTAATACGCTGATTCCTTGGTTGCCAAAACCATTTGTAATATTCCTGATCTTTGACTTTGCTAGTAAATAAGTCATTTGAATACCATTGCTAAATCTCAAATTCTGCTTGTTGTTACAATCTGAGTGGTATGTTAGAGAAGATTGGGAATAATATATTTGCCAGATGTGAAATACAATAATTTTCGGAAGTTTTCAGTAGGTTTTTACGAATTAAGTAGTGACTGTGAAGCTATAAAAATTGCAGTGTTTGTGTTCAAGTGCTGCTGAGCACAGCCTTCAAACCAACTCAGATACAAGAACAGCACAAGAGAGACGTGACAAATAACCGAAGAGTTACTAAGATTTGAAAGAAATGTATTCGCCGAAAACTAGTTCACAGCGTTTAACCAGAGATTAATGGCACAATCAAGAATTAAAGTTTCAAAAGGAGTGTTTTCACCTATCTGTTTCATGTTTCAGTTCCTGTGTAGTATCACTGGCCACCAAAGACTCGTCGAAAACGATCGAAAACGAATAGCGAAACGCCATTGGGTCTTACCCATGAGCTTGCTTTAATTGAAAAGGCGTCACATAGAAGAAAAGTAAAAAAAAAGCAGAAGTGAAGATTTTATTAGGCCTGCCTTTGAAAAAACACATTTAAGGAAGTACTAAAGTGTCATTCCTTACATTGCCTGGAGCATTGTGAAGCGTATCCCTGACTATAATGCATTAGATGTGATTCGATAGCACTTTGAAAATTATTCTGCTGAAAGCTTTGAATTGAGAACAAAATTAAGTAACGTGGTTTTCTTCCTAGTTATCATTTCTTCTGATGCCTCCTTTATTATTTCATTTTCTTTGTTTCCCTTGCCCTTTCTCATTCCTCCTGTCTACTGCAACCTCATCCAGTATTTTGTATGTCCTTTTCACATATTCCATTCTTCTCCAAATCTATTACTCGAAGGCATCAAAGTACAAGTCCCTCTCTTCACGGGCGCAGTGCCCATGCTTCGGCAGCATACCGAGCAACACTGCCTCTTGATTTCGACTGGACATGATGATGATGGTTGACTCTTGACTTTGAGGTCATATCAGAATATGCCCAGAATATGACGAACATCGATACTTAATACATTGCCGGAATCGTAGAAACGTCTACTAGCTTTCCGTGTATGAATACTGCTTACTAGTTGAAATGCGGGCTTTTTCGAGCACATTTTGGCGCGTGTTAAGTTTGTGAGGAGTCATGGAAGTCAGACCGTAATTAGATGAAAAATTGCCTTTATGAAGTTTAAAGACACAACCTTTTCGTATTTGCAGGCGAATTGTTGGTGATTCACTATTAGCCACATCCACCTAATAATGGTGGATGTAAATCGCCGTAGTTCGCCTTGTGGTGATGCGTATTAACAAGACGAAATGCATAAATGCAAGTTTTATTGTTACCTTTCACAACTATTACGTTTTTATGGCTTTTATGCACATAAATCTGCATAAAGCGCTAATATAATATATTTTCTTTTCCGTTTTCATCTGCTGCGTGCTCACGTATGCTAGATTGCCGGACCTCGGAACAATATTTCCACGTCTTCATTGTGCATTGTTGGAGTGTTCACATCGGCGCTTTCCATCAGAAAAGAGATACTCGTGCTCCCCAAAACAAGAGTTTCTGTCACGCGGTAGAAGTTTGCACTGGACGAGTTTACGCAGGGAGTAAAATAACGACTTCTGTTTGGAAAAACATTTTCCTACAGTAGTAGCCGTATTGGAAAAGTTAAAGACTGAAGCAAAAAACTTTGGAGGTATGAATGAAACAAGCAACCCTTTTGACGTGCTATCGCGTAACAGGGCTTCAGATACAAAAAGTTCCACAAAAAACCATGCTGATGGAAAATAACGGAGTAGCAGGAAAGAGAGACGAGTTTTCGTGGTAAATAAGACACTTGAGAAACATGGAGTGGATTATTTATTACACGATGAGAGTTAGTGTGGTGCAGATCTTTCCAGGATGTGTGAATAGTGGGAACATAAAATGTCTTATGCATCAGAAAACGTGTACGATTATGATACAGGATGTTTTCATGAGTGGAATGGCTGGAAAGAAGGAATTCAAACACCATCCGGTTCTGGAAAAAAGCTTCTAATATGCCAAATTGGGAAAGAAGATGGTTTCGTGCAAAATGCTTTATTGAGCAAAAAGGAGGTGAAAATTATAATTCCGAGATGAACGCCACACTCTATGAAAAGTGGATCAGGACCATTTTCTAAAAATTACCAAAGAAATCTAAGAGTGTTTTAGAGCAGTTTCCATATGACACAATGGTAAATCCAGTCTCACGGAATCCATCTAGGAAATGAAGAAAGGGTTCTGTTATTGAATGGATGAAAAAAGAAATAATGAAGAGTTTCCATCTACTGCCACATCGTATGAAGTATTCACTAATGCTAGCCTACTTGAACATGAGCTAGTGCATTCCAGATAACAAGAATACCTTTTGGAAAGTGTATGGCGCTTGGAGGACAAGGAAATTACGTTTGCCTGTGGCGCACTGAGAATTCAACGCCTCTGAAACGGTTAAGGTAGGTTTTATTTCATTCATCACTCCTTCCTGGAAAATTTGAGCTAATCGATTTCATATACTCTTAAGATGTAAAATTATTTTCATTGTTCATTTATTAGGAGCTCCTTGTATAACTAACGTTCACTTGTGATTTCCCGTATTATTGCCCTCTACTAGCAACAACGGAACGCGGCAATTCTATAGTGGAATACGACTACGAAGTTGCCATTATTCCTGGTGAATAAGCGCTTACCGAGCATTGCAGCAGCAGTAGTGCTCCATAACAGCCACGCAAACGTTGCAGCTACTAACGCAGTTGCTTAAAAGCTCTTAACTGATCAACCGGAGGAGTAATCATTTGTAATAGTATACGACGTAACCAACAAAAGTTCAAGCTTTAAACACCTGCTTCCTCCGCAGCAAGAGGTAAACGGTAAGCTCATTCGCAGTGTCTTGCGTTCGAAATTGTAGCGGTGAAACAACAAAGCGGAAAATAACGAAAATCCGCTCGTAAACAGAGAAAGGTTTTATCTTCAAACTGAGTAAAGGAAATTTTCTCTTAATTATGGTCCTTTCAGTTTTGACTCCTGAAAATTGACAAGCGCAAAAAAAAAGTCGAAAACGCACGCTTTCTCTTTAATATTGCCTCGTACATCGCTTCATTTCAACTAAAATGTAATACTCCTACTACAAACAAAAAGTAGACATTTCTACGAGTTCGCCAAGGTACAACGAATCGAAGTTCGTCACTCGGTGTAACCAGATAATGACCTCGGACTCAGGGGTCAATCATTACGAAATGGATAATAGCTTCCAGCAGTTCAGCGCAAAAGTGAATAAATGCTCTTGAAACTAGTGCTCTCCGATTAGGAAATCTTCAGCCGTAGTCTCTACAAGTACCAGCCGCGTTACTATTACAAAACCCGCCCACAAAAACCAAGTCGGAATACTGTGTATACGACCGGGGACAACAGGGAGATCGGGGAAAAGCCCGGGTATTTTTTCATCCGGGAGAAAACTGGGAAAAATCCGGAAATTTTTTTAGAATTCTGGGAATTTTTCATTGTTTCAGTTTTCAGTTAAATTTTTGGTAATTTTGGCTGGTAAGAACCGAGAGGTTAGTACTGTACCCCGCTACTGCAGAATAATACTGCAGCAATAAAACATCAACGAGAAAAAAAAACGAAAACAAAACTTCAATTGGAAAGGAAATGCGGTACATACAATAACAAAACACGGTGCTCATAAGAGCGTCTCCCAACAGCAAAATATGTCAAAGGCTTTAGGAAGAGTTGTTGTTGTGGTCTTCAGTCCTGAGACTGGTTTGATGCAGCTCTCCATGTTACTCTATCCTGTGCAAGCTTCTTCATCTCCCAGTACCTACTGCAACCTACATCCTTCTGAATCTGCTTAGTGTATTGATCTCTTGGTCTCCCTCTACGATTTTTACCCTCCACGCTGCCCTCCAATGCTAAATTTGTGATCCCTTGATGCCTTAAAACATGTCCTACCAACCGATCCCTTCTTCTAGTCAAGTTGTGCCACAAACTTCTCTTCTCCCCAATCCTATTCAATACCTCCTCATTAGTTACGTGATCTACCCACCTTATCTTCAGCATTCTTCTGTAGCACCACATTTCGAAAGCTTCTATTCTCTTCTTGTCCAAACTGGTTGTCGTCCATGTTTCACTTCCATACATGGCTACACTCCATACAAATATTTTTAGAAACGACTTCCTGACACTTAAATCAATACTCGATGTTAACAAATTTCTCTTCTTCAGAAACGATTTCCTTGCCATTGCCAGTCTACATTTTATATCCTCTCTACTTCGACCATCATCAGTTACTTTACTCCCCAAATAGCAAAACTCCTTTACTACTTTAAGTGTCTCATTTCCTAATCTAATCCCCTCAGCATCACCCGATTTAATTTGACTACATTCCATTATCCTCGTTTTGCTTTTGTTGATATTCATCTTATATCCTCCTTTCAAGACACTGTCCATTCCGTTCAACTGCTCTTCCAAGTCCTTTGCTGTCTCTGACAGAATTACAATGTCATCGGCGAACCTCAAAAGTTTTTACTTCTTCTCCATGAATTTTAATACCTACTCCGAACTTTTCTTTTGTTTCCTTTACTGCTTGCTCAATATACAGATTGAATAACATCGGGGAGAGGCTACAACCCTGTCTCACTCCTTTCCCAACCACTGCTTCCCTTTCATGCCCCTCGACTCTTATAACTGCCATCTGGTTTCTGTACAAATTGTAAATAGCCTTTCGCTCCCTGTATTTTACCCCTGCCACCTTCAGAATTTGAAAGAGAGTATTCCAGTTAACGTTGTCAAAAGCTTTCTCTAAGTCTACAAATGCTAGAAATGTAGGTTTGCCTTTTCTTAATCTTTCTTCTAAGATAAGTCGTAAGGTTAGTATTGCCTCTCGTGTTCCAACATTTCTACGGAATCCAAACTGATCTTCCCCGAGGTCCGCTTCTACCAGTTTTTCCATTCGTCTGTAAAGAATTCGCGTTAGTATTTTGCAGCTGTGATTTGTTAAACTGATAGTCGGTAATTTTCACATCTGTCAACACCTGCCTTCTTTGGGATTGGAATTATTATATTCTTCTTGAAGTCTGTGGGTATTTCGCCTGTCTCATACATCTTGCTCACCAGATGGTAGAGTTTTGTCATGACTCGCTCTCCCAAGGCCATCAGTAGTTCTAATGGAATGTTGTCTACTCCCGGGGCCTTGTTTCGACTCAGGTCTTTCAGTGCTCTGTCAAACTCTTCACGCAGTATCTTATCTCCCATTTCATCTTCATCAACATCCTCTTCCATTTCCATAATATTGTCCTCAAGTACATCGCCCTTGTATAGACCCTCTATATACTCCTTCCACCTTTCTGCCTTCCCTTCTTTGCTTAGAACTGGGTTGCCATCTGAGCTCTTGATGTTCATACAAGTGGTTCTCTTCTCTCCAAAGGTCTCTTTAATTTTCCTGTAGGCAGTATCTATCTTACCCCTAGTGAGACAAGCCTCTACATCCTTACATTTGTCCTCTAGCCATCCCTGCTTAGCCATTTTGCACTTTCTGTCGATCTCATTTTTGAGACGTTTGTATTCCCTTTTGCCTGCGTCATTTACTGCATTTTTGTATTTTCTCCTTTCATCAATTAAATTCAATATTTCTTCTGTTACCCAAGGATTTCTATTAGCCCTCGTCTTTTTACCTACTTGATCCTCTGCTGCCTTCACTACTTCATCCCTCAGAGCTACCCATTCTTCTTCTACTGAATTTCTTTCCCCCATTCTTGTCAATTGTTCCCTTATGCTCTCCCTGAAACTCTCTACAACCTCTGGTTCTTTCAGTTTATCCAGGTCCCATCTCCTTAAATTCCCACCTTTTTGCAGTTTCTTCAGTTTCACTCTGCAGTTCATAACCAATAGATTGTGATCAGAATCCACATCTGCCCCTGGAAATGTCTTACAATTTAAAACCTGGTTCCTAAATCTCTGTCTTACCATTATATAATCTATCTGATACCTATTAGTATCTCCAGGATTCTTCCAGGTATACAACCTTCTTTTACGATTCTTGAACCAAGTGTTAGCTATGATTAAGTTATGCTCTGTGCAAAATTCTACAAGGCGGCTTCCTCTTTCATTTCTTCCCCCCAATCCATATTCACCTACTACGTTTCCTTCTCTCCCTTTTCCTACTGACGAATTCCAGTCACCCATGACTATTAAATTTTCGTCTCCCTTCACTACCTGAATAATTTCTTTTATCTCGTCATACATTTCATCAATTTCTTCATCATCTGCAGAGCTAGTTGGCATATAAACTTGTACTACTGTAGTAGGCATGGGCTTTGTGTCTATCTTGGCCACAATAATGCGTTCACTATGCTGTTTGTAGTAGCTAACCCGCATTCCTATTTTTTTATTCATTATTAAACCTACTCCTGCATTACCTCTATTTGATTTTGTATTTGTAACCCTGTAATCACCTGACCAAAAGTCTTGTTCCTCCTGCCACCGAACTTCACTAATTCCCACTATATCTAACTTTAACCTATCCATTTCCCTTTTTAAATTTTCTAACCTACCTGCCCGATTAAGGGATCTGACATTCCACGCTCCGATCCGTAGAATGCCAGTTTTCTTTCTCCTGATAACGACGTCCTCTTGAGTAGTCCCCGCCCGGAGATCCGAATGGGGGACTATTTTACCTCCGGAATATTTTACCCAAGAGGACGCCATCATCATTTAATCATACAGTAAAGCTGCATGTAAAGCTGCATGTCCTCGGGGAAAAATTACGGCTGTAGTTTCCCCTTGCTTTCATCCGCTCGCAGTACCAGCACAGCAAGGCCGTTTTGGTTAATGTTACAAGGCCAGATCAGTCAATCATCCAGACTTGCCCCTGCAACTACTGAAAAGGCTGCTGCCCCTCTTCAGGAACCACATGTTTGTCTGGCCTCTCAACAGATACCCCTCCGTTGTGGTTGCACCTACGGTACGGCCATCTGTATCGCTGAGGCACGCAAGCCTCCCCACCAACGGCAAGGTCCATGGTTCATGGGGGAAGTTAGGAAGAGTATGCAATGCTTTATAACAACAAATGGCCTTCAATGACGTCACAACTGTTTTCGTTAGATGCGTTCGAACAGTTGCGAGTGGGCTCATGGTTCAGATGGCTCTAAGCACTATGGGAGTTAACGTCTGTCATCAGTCCCTAGGCTTAGACCTACTTAAACCTAACTAACCCAAGGACATCACACACATCCATGTCCGAGGCAGGATTCGAACCTACGACCGTAGCGGTTGCGCTGTTCCAGACTGTAGCGCCTAGAACCGCTCGGCCACAGCGGCCGGCGCGGGCTCATGGGCATGCGCAGTTCAGTCGCGTATGAACACATTATAAGATGATTTGCGAATGAATCATAAGTTGAATTTTCAGTGCGTGAATAGTGTACGTGATGTCTCTGCCAGAGGAATCCAGGTCTCATAGAATAAACTTTCCTACAGACGAAAGGGGACGGGGCTATACGAGCTGAGCGGAAGTAAAGCCGAACCGTTGAATGTCTATCGCTGTTTATGTGGTTGACTGAGTTTGCGAATGATCAGCTTCGTTATAATTACTAGCGAAATCCATAGATTCAGACTACCAGTGTGGAAGTAAACGACAAACAGGAATAACACATAAGAAAGATGATGTATTATCTTCTCGATGTATCATAGAAAATGAGATTCTGGTGGAAAGGTTTTGGCCAGATCTCTACATTAGTAAGAGCCAGTTGTACAGTCCCCGGCTAGCAGCCGCTTAAGTTCAGTTCTGGGAGTAGTGTGGGAAACGCGTTGTACGAATACGCTGGATAACTAAACCGGTGACTGTGGCAGGGTTAGTGAAGTTAACCAGCGAATGAGTCCTGACACTGGCAGGAACAGTTACAGAATTAGTGATGACAAGATTGTTTGTTAGAACGAGGAAGAAGAATAAGCAGGGACATCACACAAATTTTGGAAGAATATGACAAGTCCAAATTTATACAAAAATTTCGTACTACTGCTATTCGATCTCATGCTTGAGAAGTTGGAGCGTATGAGTGAAACTCCTTCCTGAAATAAAGCTTTTTGCTTTTAGTAGAACTAATAGGCATTTAATATCGGTACTTCGTGAATAATAATCTGTCGTGCTATAAAAATGACCATTTGTGCCAAAACAGTCTCGTTTATTTGGTGTGTGTTACAATTGCTGCAATATTAGACAGGCCTATTTCGTTTCATCTAGCAGACAGTGAAAAATAGACGTAATCAGATCGAGAAATCACACCAGTCTTAGGTACTAATTGTATCAACAGCTTTTTCAATATCAGACAACGGCATTTTGTTTTTTCATGTAGCATAATGTCTGACGAACTTTGATGAGGTAATATATTCTTTCGCAGAAAGAAAAGCACGCCATGTAAAGCTTTAGTAAGGTTAGAGAGAGAAAATGCTAGTATCTAAGACTGAAGAAATATGTACTGTCTTGCTTGTCTCTTGTCTTCATGGTTTTATGTATCCTATAATTAATTTTGTCACACAACAGCACGTTATTAGCTAATAGGCAATAAAGAGTGCAAATTTTCTGAAGAATTCTTGTTCTCCTGGATACAAATAATCCCATCCAGTATTAACCGTGAGTTTCTTAAAAAAAAATAAAAATAAAATAAAGAGCGCCAGGATAGTCAAACCGGCCGACTGGGAGCAGGAGAGGCACCACAGGACATTTTCATTTCCACTGTCGTGAATATAGTTTGATGGCATCCATTACAAAATATACACGTTTGAATTCCACAAAGCGAAATACAGTGACTTGCGATAGAAGAATGCTGTGTTAAGTGGCATGACACTACACTTTGGCACACGTAAGACCAAATAAGTCTTAAATTTCCCCGAACATATATGTTTTACGTATCAGACTATTCAGAGAGATGTACACTACAAAATGAACATTTCAACACTTTTCGAAAAGTCGATTTTTTAAACTTTTGTCGTCCTATCTCAGACATTTTGATGGTGGGGGGGGCTCGGAAATATCGTAGATCCGAGGCAGAAGCGCAGAGCAGTCTTGAGTTGTAGCGGGGTGGTCGGTAGTCTCTACGTCACTGTGTTTACCTTTAGTGATTTTTCTGTTTCCTCTTCGTTTACTGCTCTGGCGTCAAATAACAAAACGGATTTCTGTGGCCGGTAGCTATCAAGTGAATTAAAATACATTCATTGAGGGCTAAAGTATTACTAGTTTTAGATCTTATTTTATTTCCACCTTTCTGACAGTCAAGCATTAATCGCCTTGCCGAACAATGAAGTTATTGTTGCCGGTTTGCTAAAGAAATTTGGCTTTTATTAATCTTTTCCTCTGAGGCAGTAAGTTTATTTGAAACGAAGTGTTTCATTCCACGCTATTGTTTAGTTTCAACTGTTCGCTGCATTTAAAGTGCAAGTTTTAATCTTCTAGCACGTATGGCATTATGCCATAATAAAGAACCAAACATGAGATAATACAGTACTGGTACTCCAGGAAAATTTACATTCTGCAAACCACACTGAAAAGCTTAATATCAGGTCGAGGCCTACTTCATTAGGAGTCGGGACATACGAATGTGCACTATGCATTTTTGTGTGGTTCACGAAATTTCTTTTATGACGTAAGATTTTTTAAATGGTTTACCAGTACGAACATACTAGTCTCTGGCAACTGCTGAAACGAACATATTTCTAACAGGTCGCTGGAAAATATTGCGAATGGCGGTTTGAAAAGCGTTACGCGTAGTTTACATGACGACATTGGGTTGCGCCACTCGCTGCGTGGAATGAGTTGCACGCAAATGGTTTTATATATGACCGTAGACACGGCAACACCAGTAGGCGCTTCAGTTTCGTCGTTTTGTGGGTTCCTGAGTCGTGTATGAAATGAAAGTTTTGGCAGCTGCACGTCGCACGAGTTGTGATGGAGTTAAAGCTTGTTACGTGGAATCGCCGCATAAGAAAAAATAAGAAACGTGTTTCGATTCGTGACTGGATGAAGTTGCTCAGCAACCTTGCTGAAATAATTTATAACGGAAGACCCAAGAAGTTCTTTTTGTTATCTTAGAAATTCACGAGAACTGTTCACGTTGCTGCTAAATAGAGCTAATTATGCGGTAAGGAAAAGATACTGTAATGCATGAAGTACTGTCGCCAGAACTGAAATTACATATCACATGGCGTGCATTACAGTCGGGAATACTCGGCATGCTAGAAGATGCAGATTTGGTTAGTGAAGATGCATTTTCATTAACAACAGTAATTATTAACATAACAGTAATAATTATTAACATTAACAACAATAATTATTCGAAGCAGGCCACATTAAGAAAAGAATGGTTTGCAAGCTACTATCTTGGAGATAGATCTGTAGTGGTAATATTTCAAAATTCAAACATGTGAATGAGGAGCACTGCCGCGACGTTTAAATAGATGAATATTAAATAAAGGGGGCAGCTTCTTGATTTGTGTAGCTTTCCCTCCTGTCAACAATATTCCTCAAAAAGAGTCGCCCAAGTCGAACGAGGGGATTTTAGTCTTGTAGAAGAGAGCATTTCCACAGCCAGAATTGTACTTGCTTATATTTTTCTTAATTCAGTTGCATATGTGCTCCTAATTCAATAAATTTTGCCCTGCAGCTCAGATATTGTCAAACCATCTGTGTTCTCAGAATGAGATTTTCACTCTGCAGCGGAGTGTGCGCTGATATGAAACTTCCTGGCAGATTAAAACTGTGTGCCCGACCGAGACTCGAACTCGGGACCTTTTCCTTTCGCGGGCAAGTGCTCTACCACTGAGCTACCGAAGAGCTACTCACGCCCGGTCCTCACAGCTTTACTTCTGCCAGTATCTTGTCTCCTACCTACCTAGAGCACTTGCCCGCGGATGGCAAAGGTCCCGAGTTCGAGTCTCGGTCGGGCACACAGTTTTAATCTGCCAGGAAGTTTCACCTATGTTCTCATCGCACAGATGGTCTTACGAGCAGCAATATGTTGCTTCTTTTTGTAATCAGCATCACTGAAATCCCACGAACACGTATGCAAAACATAGATATCCAAAAAGCCAACATTATTCTCCGTTCCCCTCTTCGTATTTCAGCTTGTCCACCTTCTATTAACACACGTAACCAACACACTTAACCTCAGAACTCATGCAACTAGTGTCACCAAAGTTGGAACACGCGGAAAATGTTTAGTTTCACCAACGAGCTGGGCAAACGGGTGGCGCGCATGCGCAGTGGCCGGTAGCGCAGTTGCCTGCATCGTAGTGTCGTGTAAAATAGACTTTACTTTCAAAGTAAATTTCCTTTTACGCAAGATGAACTATGTGCAAGAATGTACGATGAATTTCTTAAATCACAGAGCATTTGACTATCATTTAAAAGTCAACTCTTTGAGGACGAGCCACTTAGAAGAATTTCGAGCCCTGAAGATAAGACATTTATGTCGTTAAACATTTTACTGGCACATTTTTGTGATATATCATAGAGTGTAACAGACGCAAAAAAATCGTTATTATATGTGAAAGCTTAGCTTCCCTTGCAGCTTATTAATCTATAGGTATTGGGGAGTGAGCATGGTAATTACGGTAAATAATCACTCGCACTCCCGTCACTTACTATGAATTCCTTTATTCTCGCAGCGTACCCACAATGCGTGCAGCATACAGCGCCTACTACAGAGAATCTATCTGACAAAGGTGGTAGTTCTCGTTGCGGTAGGATACTGATATTATTTTTGGGGAGGGGGTGAGCCAATGGTTTTACGTGCCCACAAATCAAGACCAGTATTGTATGTGGAAGCTTTGCTTTTCTCGTAGCAACACAATGTACATTAATTTAAACCATTAACTTTTACCGAGCGAGGTGGCGCAGTGGTTAGCACACTCGACTTGCATTAGGAAGGACGACGGTTCAATCCCGCCTCCGCCCATCCAGATTCCGGTTTTCAGTGATTTCCCTAAGTCGCTCCAGGCAAATGCCGGGATGGTTCCTTTGAAAGGGCACGGCCGACTTCCTTCCTCGTCCTTCCCTAATCGGATGAGACCGATGACCTCGCAGTTTGGTCACTTCCCCCATACAACCCAACCCATTAACTTTTCCTATTTGTGTGTTCACGCTACGTAAATGATGTTGTTATTGGCTGACTACATCACGTGTCGTATGCTCTGAATATCTGCTGCCATCGGCTGGCGAGATCAAGTGACATGAGCTGTGACTGGCTTACAAAAGCGCATCGCAATCTCGATTTCAATGCTTCACAAAGTAACATGAGGTGTTCGGTGGAATTCGCATTTATACTTTCGTAATACGAAAATATGCAGCGTACATGTTGCTGCACATCAAAGATTTTTCCAAAACGTGTTTTTTTCCCCTGAGTTTCGTTTTCTAAAGTGCCGAGAAATTGTGCGTCGGCATATAAAACCATAGCAATTCAAAGGATTGATAGCTTTTACAGTTCCGAGGGATAGTATACTATCACTTACCACGGAAGAAGTGTGTTTTCACCCGGGAGAAAATGTATTTTTAACCGGGAAATCCGGGAATTTTTTTTTCCTTGTGCACGTATACTCCCTGATTAAGGATTTGTAAATACGTGCGGCATTTTTAAACCATACGAGAGTATTGGCCAACAAACTACAGTCAGCATTGAAAAATTCCGTTATATAAACTGAAGCACAGCTTCAAAATTTGAACTACAAATTAAATACGACGCTCGATGAATAAACCCAAACCAACCGGAGTACCAACGCGAATTTTGTATCTCTATAACCAATCAAAACGAGGCACACCTTATATGAGATTTTCTATTCGACTTCGTCTGTTCTACATCTGTATCTACGTAGATACTCCGCAAGCCATCGTAAGGTGCGTGGCGGAGAGTACCCTGTATCACTACATGTCATTTCCCCTCATGTCCACTCGCAAAAAGGGAAAGGGGAAAACGACTGTCTATACTCCTCTGTATGAGTCCTATTTTCTCGTATCTTATCTTCGTGGTCCTTCCGCGCGATGTATGTTCGCGGGAGCAGAATCGTTCGGCAGTCAGCTTCAAATGCCAGTTCTCTAAATTTTGTTAATAGTCTTTCCCGAAAAGAACGCCGCCTTCCCTCCAGGGATTCCCATATGAGTTACCGAAACATCTCCTTAACACTTGACGTTTTGTTTCAACCTACCGGTAACAAATCTAGCAGCTCTGCTCTGAATTGCTTCGTCTTCCTTCAATCCGACCTGGTACAGGTCCCAAACACTCGAGCAGTACTCAAGACTAGGTTGTCTCAGCGTTCCCCTCCGAATAAACCGAGGTCGACGATTTGCCTTCCTACCACAGTTTTCACATGCTCGTTCCACCTCATATCGCTTTGCAACGCTCAGGTATTTAAACGATTTTACTGAGTCAAGCTGGACACTAGTAATACTGTATCCGAACATCACAGGTTTGCTCCTCCTACTCATCCGCGTTAACTTACATTTTTGCTACAGTTAGGGCTAGCTGCCGTTACATCAACTGGAAATTTTGTCTAAGCCGTCTTGTGCCTTCCTACAGTCACTCAACTTCGACATCTTACCGTACACCACGGCATCATCAGCAAACAACGGCAGACTACTTCACAACTGGTCCGCCAAATCATTTACGTAAATCTACCGCCACCTATAATCAGTATTACTTCAACGGCTAGCCCAAATTGCGGGTTGCTTATTCCGGGGGCCGTTTCACAGTTGTCCGGCTGCCGTGTAAACGGCGCCTGTACACGGTTGTCGAGAGGTAGGCAAACCCAGATGACCAGATGAACAGAGGCTCCGGGACTTTATTGGCCGAATTTTATGTTTGTTGCTATATAATCTTCGATGCCTCTGTTATTGCGTGTGCATCTTATTGTAATCTGTTTGTATGATGTTGGATGTTAACATTTTAAAATCCAACAGTACTTAAAACGAAACGAAGGAAACCAGTTTCAGTTAAATAATTGGTGCCATAAAACAAAAGGCAGATCGACACACCTTATTTCTTAGTGGGATAATTCCGCCCTTTGGCTGCTTTGACGTCGATGAAATGCTGAAATTCCAGCTGAGAGTGTTCCAAATCGTTTATGAAATAAATAAAACGCAAAAAATACATGTAGGGCTGCTTATCCTAGCAGCATATCCCGCGGACACCATTCAGTGCTGGGTGGCCACTGCCACTGAGTCCACTCCGGAACCTCATTACTAAATTCGTTCAGTTTCTAAACTAAATATTTAAATTTTCTCATCGTTTTTCATTAAAGATTTTTATCTATTACGATATTACAATGCATACGTCTTGGTTATTAAACATCTTTCAAATATATAATACTATTATAATGTTGTAAAGTCCTTGAAACAGCAATAAAATTTAGGATGTTTGTTTCCCCGATTGTGACTGCCATGTGTATAAGCTGGATACGCCCTCCGAAGGATGTGCTGCAGTTTTGAATCGAATCTTTTATCCTTACTTGCAGATCGTCAAACGTCTGTATACTCGTACTAAACAGCTGGAAAATTTACCACCATTTCGTAAGTCCTCAAAAATCATAGAGATTGTTCCAAAATAGCATCGTCTCATGTTGAATGGATAAAGAAGCTCCATTCTATTTCCTTTATTCAGGTGGCTGTAAAACAACACCCGTGCAACTAACATGCTGTGATAGGTTTGTTTAGTTCTGTGTCAAACCGTAGCAAAGTCTGAGGTCCTACAGTCACTACAGCGTCTCAGGTACTGGTAGCATTTACACGGCTGCTGTGTTGGTGTGAGAAGTGTCAACCGGCCAGCTGTGCGCCCGAAGCTGTTGAATTGGCAGCCAGACAAGTGTGAAACGACGCTAAGGCCTCCAAGAGCAAGCAAAATCTAGATTTCTTAGCGTTTCATGTAGTTATTGACCTAATGTAAAAATTTAAAATGCTTTCATAATCTACTCATAAAGTTTTATAATCTCATGTTAGGCTAAGGACTTGACACAGTAACACGCGTATTACAGATAAAAGTCCGCCCCGGTAGCTGAGTGGTCAGCGTGACAGACTGTCAATCCTAAGGGCCCGAGTTCGATTCCCGGCTGGGTCGGAGATTTTTCTCCGCTCAGGGACTGGGTGTTGTGTTGTCCTACTCATCATCATTTCATCCCCATCGACGCGCAGGTCGCCGAAGTGGCGTCAAATCGAAAGACCTGCACCAGGCGAACGGTCTACCCGACGGGAGGCCCTAGCCACACGACATTTCCATTTTACAGATAAAAACTATCATATCTAGAGGTAGTATAGCTCACGGCGCGTAGATTACCTAGACTAGTGGCTAGCGTTGCTGCCTCCGGATCACGGGGTCCCAGGTTCGATTCCCGGCCGGTTTGCAGATTTTCTTCACCCGGGGACTGGTTGTTTGTGTTGTCCTCATCATTTCATCCTCTTCATCATTCACGAAGGTGGCGAGGTTGGACCGACAAGGGGGCCCTCCACACTGTAAATCACGGATTTTGATGCACTTCAAATATGTTGTAGAGGCACTTACCCGAGTACCTGGCTATCTCGTTTTTTAGCGACGGGCCTTGCTTTTTCAGAAAATAGATCTTGAAGTTCATTGCGCGCTTTGTATACCCGTACATGCATTCCGAGCAAGTCAGCGTAGCACAGCGGTAAAGGTTCACGGCTACCGCGCTGGAGGTACCGTGTTCGAATCCTGCTCCCCTATTTTATTTTTTATTTTTGCAAGAAACATCCGGAAAATTTGGTCCTAACGTTCAAAAACGAGTAGACGATTTAACTGCGAAATACAGAAATGTAGTCGTATCTCGGAAGTTCACGAAACTGGTGTACGAAGAATTTTGCGTTCTATAATTCTTCCGTACGTCGGACAGAAAATTTTTTTGTGCATTATCGATTCGTGGGGAGGGCAAACCTATTCAACTTCATACGATATTCACTGATGAAAGGAAGGCGAGCACCTGCGCCCTGAAAGTGGTCCCACCAAAGTGCACTCCTTATTGCCAGCCCTCCGATGTTTGTTTTTACCGACAGTTATTCAGAATGTTCCCGACTTGATGAAAGACAACAGAGAGATCGCTTCTAGGGAAGATTCGAAAAAATTACATTCGCTAATCCTACATCAATTCAGCGCACCTAATTTTGAAAGCATGATTAGATACGCATGATTCGCATCGAAAGTAGCGGATGATAGAGAAATCTTTTTCAATGCAAAAGAATAGTGTTTTCTGTTATCGCTCATGAAGAAACCGTGCGCCTGCTAGACGGTTGCTTTCATAAAATGCGCGTGGTGCTGCGAAAATTTGTGCTTCGGTTGTTTCTATAAGTATCACCCACAATATTGTTCTGACACATCAAGCAATGTGGACGATGTAAAATAAGATTTTGTAATACTGTATGACAAAAAAAATTAATAACTGAGTATATTTCTATAATTTCGCACACCTTACATTGTTCGTTGATATTCTTTGAAATAAAATTGAAAACTTCGGTCGATTTTGAAAAAAAAAGTGCACGAGCAGGATTCGAACATGGTACCTCCAGCACGGTAGCCGTGAACCTTTACCGTTGCGCTACGCTGACATGGTCAGTATATATGTAATGTTACGGGTATACAACGCGCGCAATGAACTTCATAATCGATTTTCACAAAAACGAAGGCCCGGTGCCAAAAGCCCGGATAGCCGGGTACTCAAACAACATATTTGAAGCGCATCAAAATCCGTGCTTTACAGTATGGAGGGTCCCCTTGTGAGTACAGATTGGGAAATTTTACAAGCGCCGATAATCATCCAGTGTTTGCTAATGAAAGCACTTAGGGGCTTCCAGCAAACTTGAAATATGATTTCAAACCCACTTCTGAATTTTTTGCCGCTAACATGCCCACCGTTAACTGTTTAATATACAAGGTGAGGCAAATAAGTGGCGTGAATGAGCGGGTACGACAGGACGTGAATTTGTGTCAGCTTTAACGGAGGAGGAAAGACTGCATTACTTCCAGCAGGATGAAGCAACTGCCCGTACAGCTGGCCGAACCCTGGAGCCCAGTTACACAAACTTCACGTCTGACAGTTGTTTGCAGCGGTCATTCCTTTCGCGGTCCTAGCTGGCCACCCACATCACCTGATGTGTCAGGTCTAAGGTGTAAAGCAGCAACCCTCATAGTCCTCAAGAACTGTAACAGAACATTTCACATGAGGTTGCAGCAACCCAAGCAGCCTAGCTTTGCTAAGCCTTCAGCAGCTGGCCGACCAGGGCCCAAAAGTGCCAAGAGATGAATGGTAGTCACTTCCTACATCTGCTACAGTCAGGTTGTATTGCAATTCCTTTCCTCTGCTTTGTTTCTTTGTACTCTGGAACTCTTTTCTACAGATAACTTTTATTTGCCCCTCCTAATTAACTCCTTTGTAAAGTAATTAGACGTTTAAAGCAGTTTCATACCGGGCGTTAGATTCCGTAAAGAATGGGGAGGGGGGGGGGGGCGGTGGTTACTGATGATCCTGTGCCTCCTGCAGCACCCTGTACAGGTAGAGGTATCTCACTCCGATCTACGATTTTACACACTTCTTTCCTAATGTTCCAGATAATTCGTTATAACATTTAACTATACTTATTCTGTTTATAATACCCGGGACTCCGTAAACTGTTTAAATCCATTGTTACCTAAAACGTAAATCTTTTTATATGCGCCTTGTAACCCATACTGTGGGTTTTGTGGTTTTCTATACTTTGAGTTGTAGGTGTTTTTCACTGTTCGTCAACTGCAACCATAGAGATCTTGATGTAGAAAGTCATTCATACCAAAAATTTACGACAGGGAATGTTACGGTTAACATTATTTCATTCTTTGTGGAAGTCTGTCTCTCTCTCTCTCTCTCCACATGGAATGACAAAATGAAGTTACCATATAACATACCAAGCAATAAATTTTTAATGTTACGTATCCCTCACAAGTTCAATAATGTTGCCAAACCACCAATATACTAACCTCTGAGTGCGCTTACTGACGTACTGTCAGTGGTAGATACAGTGACGAGCAATGTTGATGGCCTCAAAAATATTGTCAGTATTGCCAATACGTACTCACAGCGTGAGGTCGCGTATTGATCGGCAATATTCGCCATTGAGATACTGAGTTTCATGAACTAGCCATATAATGTTAGTTCTCACGATTCATGTTTTGAGTTCGTCTTTGTACATATCATGCCTCAGATTCAATTTTTCAAGTAGTCCTGTTATGAGACATAGAGCTGTAGTCATTGCTCAGGGTCGACAGAAGCGTCCGATCCCACGCGTCGGCTTTGACCCGTGACGTAAGGGTGTTGTCGTGTGTGACGTCATGACGGCGCGGAGTTTGGTTTGAGTGTGGCTGTCTCCAGTTCTGTTTTATCTTATTTTATTTACTTTTCTGATCTGTTCGTTCTATATCGTGAGATTTTTTTAAAATTTAAAAACACTTTATTATTTATTTTAATTATCTGTTGCCTCCCATTTCTGTTTTAGTTTATTATATTTATCTTTCTGATCTGTTCGTTCTATCCCGTGAGATTTTTTTTAAAAGACAAAAAACAGTAATCAGCTACTGAAGCATCTTTATCTTCTATGGGTTGCAGGGGTTACGACCTCTGGGGAGGTGGGTGGGTATTCATGCATGGCTGTCTACTTACACGTTGTAGCTACGCAAGGCGTCTAAATTTGTTTATATTTAGTTTGCCCCCCCCCCCCCCCCCCCACCGAAAACACGCCATTTCCCGCGCTTGTCCCGTTAGTGTCATTGGGCTTCTTGTGGAAAGTGTGTGTGTTTGTTTTTTGTTTCCGCCATATTTGTGACGTCATGGGTCAAAGCAGACGGGCGGGATCGGACGCTTCCGTATTTCCCATTGCTCATTGTATGTACCCCTTCTGGATGGTCACTAAAAGTCACTATGGCGTTGGTACCTCATTAATTTGAAAGCGTAGTGTTAGCTTGTTGAATTACACAGCAGAATTGAAAAATGCTTCTGCTTCGAAAAGCATGTCATACACTTACATGCAGTGACTAAACAGAGGTCTGCGAAATGCATGTTCAAATTATCATAAAACGTAAAAGAACATGGATATATTCTCGGAGGACAGGTATAATTGCTTCGTGAATTTCCCTAACAGTTTTGTTAACTGTGTTTGCTGATAATGCGGCACTAAATTTCAGAGATTCGATTGACCTGTCTGTCGCCAGAAACCTCAATGTTAACTCCTGTCGATAGCGAAGAGCGATTGCCTCTGTCATTAAAGTATTTCACTTTCTGTTGTACATTGAATCAACGTTAATAATTTGCCCTACGATGTAAGACTGATCCGAAAATAGTTTCTTGGACGCATGGTTTTGATTTGTCAGTAAATTAACACGCGATAAGTCGCTTCCTCTTGCAACCACTGTCGGACACATTTCCTCTTGTTCGCTCCGTTTTGTTGCTTTTTGCCAGCTGTAGCTAACCAAATAACGTCTTAAATCAAGTTCTCGATGGTTGCAGATGACAAATTGAGGCAGATAAACAGCTATAACGCAAAATACAGAAAACTATAGAAAGTGTTAACAAGGTGTATACTGCAAAAATTTCCGCAGATTTATCTATCTTCAAATTTGTGCATACTTTTCTTAAAAACTGAATTTCTCCGTAAATCTGCAGATAGCATAGAGCAGTTAAAAGGAAAATGGAAAATACGATGATGCTGTAACTTACGGGAGACATGTGTAGGTAAGAGAGAGAGAGAGAGAGAGAGAGAGAGAGAGAGAGAGACAAGTAGAAGAAGAAACTGTTTGCTCAACGCGGAACCTATCCAGAAACACGGACATAAGAGTGAGCTTCAACCTCAAGGTGAGTATAAAGAACTTGTTGCCTCGAAAGCGAATTAATAGTGGTAGCTTGTATACGGCAAGCACGGGATGGCGACAAAGTTCTAAATACATTTATATTGTCTAGAGGATGGATAAAATGTTATACATTCCACTCGTAAAGGCTATGTAGTTCTTAAACTGTGTTGACATAGTTCCGTAACGGGGCCATTACGTAACTGATAACTGCCGCGTGGAGCTAAGCGTGGGCGGACGAGAGTATTTTTCTTGAAAACGCATTTCCTGCGCTGCAGCGGACTCAGCGGGGGCCGAGACACACGCGCCGCGCCGCGCCACGTGGGAGTAGCGAGGCACCGCCCTCTCCGCGGCTCCGCGTCCCCACCCCGACCGCGCTGTGGCTCCGCCTTCTGCTGACTACGCCTGTAGCTTATCTCTGGCGTTTCCGTTACGGCCGCTGAAAGCGTGGAACTAGCGAAGAAGGCAAGCTGACTGTTACTGCACGTCGTGCGTGTGGCTGCCTGGCGGAGGTTTTCACAGTAGTTCCATGGAAGGCAGCGTTCGTAGACGTACTTCCTGTCTTGTCAGAGAACTGATTTCTTCATTAGGTTCATTGGTTATCTGCGTTATGAGCTCTAGCTACCCACGCTAGGTATTCGAAACATCAAAAATAATTCTAGTTACGTTGAAGCGCCAACATCTATAACAAAATTTCGCATTTGTTTTCTAACGTTAGTTTAGCCACTATGAAAGTCTTGACGGCATGGAAAAAAATGAAATCGCGATGTGAAATGATCGTTTGGCATTAGTGGCCGTGGTGACAGCACATTAAGCGACCTGCGTGTCGATCCTGGTGAAATAATGACGGCGACAAGAAGACACCCATTCCCCGAGCGCAGAAAATCTCCGACCCGGCCGGCAATCGAACCCGGTCCCGCATGACAGCCAGACGCGTTGGCCACTTTTTTTAACATTCATAAAACTTCATTCAGTTCTGAATTTGCATACGAGTAAAGGAACACACTTCATGCCCACCTGTTATAAATATTGTACTCCGGCCATGTACTGTACATTTGAAAATTGTGAAGAAAACATTTGCAGTTTTCAGTGAATCCTGCTAATAGATTCATCGTTTTAATCAGTTATCATTGGTTTTCCGTCTTGAGGTTACTGGAATTTCATTAAAGAGAATTAACCAGACGTGTTTCGCTTTTCTTCATAGAGCTTTTTCCATGGTTGTTGGTGTTTCTCTACGTATTCTCCAAACCACTGCTCCTTTCCTCCTTGTTAGTAGCGATTGACGTAGAAAGACTTAGTTTTACATATGAACTAGGCAGTTTTTGCCATTCTGCAATATTTCTTGCGCTGCATTTGGGTTTTTTATACTTAACCTTTGTAAATTGAGCTGGAGCTTGGTATGTTTCTCACTCAGCACAGAATTCTGTGCAGAGTGAGAAACGCACATAACTTCAGTTCAGTTTACAAAAGTGGAGTGTAAATAATCCAAGTTGTAGTGCAAGAAATATTGCAGAATGGCAAAAACTGCCGCGTGCATATGTAAAACTAAGTCT
The DNA here is from genome assembly GCF_023898315.1 of Schistocerca nitens. Classification (NCBI taxonomy): domain Eukaryota; kingdom Metazoa; phylum Arthropoda; class Insecta; order Orthoptera; family Acrididae; genus Schistocerca; species Schistocerca nitens. The sequence continues at coordinate 512,474,218 of NC_064615.1, forward strand.
TTCTACGTCAATCGCTACTAACAAGGAGGAAAGGAGCAGTGGTTTGGACAATATGTAAGGAAACTCAAACAACTACGCAAGATACTTATTAAAGAAAAGCGAAACGCATCTGGTGTAATTAAATTGCAATAAGCTCGAAACGGAAAACCAATAATAACTGATTTTAACAGCTGTTGCGGAAGATGGCCATGCAAACAAACGTATTGTTTTAATTTTTCGATTTAACGTAATCCAAGAATTGGAGCCTGACTGTTGTGTAATAGGAGACACGACTTTTTTCAACGAATATCATAATCAATATGTTCAGTGCCTTCACCCTATTTACACACTGGGTTGCCAGATGTTCGGTTTTTTTACCAAACTGTTCGTTATTTGAGCTTCGTGTTCGGTGTTAGATATGAGTGGTTCGGTATTTTTAGGATTCCGATTCATATCACTGAGTTATTTGTTGATTCGGAAAATAAAGTCAATAAACATCCGGTGCACTGTTGTCAGCTGGCGCGTACTGCATACGTGTACCTTCACTGTTCGTCTCTTTCTTTCTCTGCATTCGGTCGCCGCCGTCAGCGCCCACAAGACACTAATTTAAGAATGAAGCTCACGTAGCGTGGGAACTAGCCGCGTGTTTGCTAACGTGGGACTCTGTAACTGATAAGCAAGCTAGGAGGCAGAATGACCATGCAAATCACACCCAAGTTGGTTTATAGTGAATCTGCACAAGGTGTGTAACGCGATCTTATAATGGCCATGGTATATATAAATTCTACGTCGGGTGACTAGCTTCTCATGTAATTTGTTTATTAAATTAATTGATCGAAGTTCCCTTCCGAATGTGATGATGAGAAATGATTAATATCCCAAACATTAAAATTACATTTATTTTCTTTTAATGGAACACAAAATTGATCATGACATCTTGCAAGGAATAAGCATGATATGAACTAGAACTAAATATATACTGTAAATAGCCCTCATCTGAAAGAGGTGTTCGCAAGAGCTCAGTACAAAGGCCGCGGTATGGAATTTAGTGTGTTTCCTTACTACGAGTAGGGGAACAAAAGAGGAATGAAGTCTATAATATCAATAAACAAGTGGGTAATCGGGCGCAATACCATGATATCACCTTAGGAGGCAAAAGGGTTCTACGGATGCCATTACTGAGAAACCTCAATTCAAATTTTCGGTGGCTGAAAAATCGACTGAAACCCAACAGGACGGAGCTTCGTTTATTACCGACAGTACGGCGCAAGGCGGCGTGCTGATGACGGGTGTGCCATTATGCCTGCCATCACGTAGAGTTCGGCGACAATTTCTCCGAAATATCCCAAACAATAGCACAGCCTTAGCGCCAAGCTGGAACTTTCCTGTCAAAAAAACGTAAGGCTTTAGCGACAGAAAGGTCCCCAGCTATTGTAAAAGTAGCGAGCTTCTGTCGCCCTGGCCCCTAAGACGTGACATCTAAAGAGAAAGCTGCGCTCCATGGGTCGGGACTCCGTCCGCAAATCCCAGTGCCCCACCCCCCCTCCCCCACCCCCCGCTTCAGAGCGTTCGTAGCTGTTGCGAACAGTTGGACGTCTCGTAGCCCAAAAGTTCCCGCTCGTATCCTACGTGAAATGAACAGAATTACGATATACATGCATCCTACATCCGACAATGTACATGTCGGTACAACACAGCATCCGTTTTAGAAATGCAAGATAGGCATCTCATGGCCCTTAATAAATGTGTGAAGAGGCCTAAGGGCCTGCCATCTGGTAAGCCTAATCAAGAACCTGAAGATTATTTTAAAAATGGGTTTAGCAAAGAAACTCTCGTTTTGAGATTTTGGTTACGTCAGTGTAGGAAGATTAACACCTACGTAGGGTAAGTATGTGCATTAGGAACATCAATGTTAGTGGGTATACAAGAAGACATTCATAAAAATAGTTTGCACGAGGAGACCCGTATACTGAATTAAGCTTTGGAACAAGCTTCTACATCCACAAACTGGTTTTCGCGAAGACTTTTTTTAAACGGAGAAGAAAAACCAAACATGAAAGAAATTGTTAAAAGGATAATGGCGGCTTCATGTAGCAACGCCTGTGTGGGAAGAATCTTCAGATGCAAGAAAAAAATTGAGTGTAGATGCGGTGAAGGCAGAATTATTCATTCGTAGTAATTTGAAGTTTACAACAAGCAACGACGTTGACCAAAAAATTGAAGGTAACAAAAATTTTTTGTTGATTGCTGAAACTAGCAGCAATAAATACGATTTTTAATGTTTACTGAGTGTTTTATTGTGTTCGCCCTCAGCCGTCGACTCAGCAAGTCTTCTTGCCACGCAGTGTTCAGTAGTTTTGACAGTTTTATCTGGCGACTGGGGTACTTCGTGTTTTGGCAACAAAAGTCAACAATTAACGAAATTTGCGATTGTTAACTTTTGTTTGGTTGTGGTCGTAAAATAACACAGAATTGATAGTGTAACTTACTGATGCATTGGTGTTTTAGTTGGAGACACGAACGATGGCGGTCGAGTTTACGCTTATTCTGCACACCTACGTCACGTATTCTCCGACAGCCAATGAGCGTTCGGTAGTGTTCTGAGCCCTCTGCTGTGAATGCCGTATCTAATGCAAGCATTAAACGTCATCGTAGCGAGTTGTTTACTGAATTTCAGTTCCATTTCTTGCGAGATGTCATCGCTGATTGTTGTGGTAAGTGATAAATTTTGCATAAGCAAGCGAGAGACATAATTTGCAGGATACACGCTTTCTTCGCGCGAAAAACCTGTGCATACGCATACCGCAACTGTCGCTTGGAATCGTGAACATTGCAGTCCCCGTCCGTGCCTCGATAAGCGCGAACCGCAATCGTTCGTGTATCGGTCTATAGTAATACACCACTATAAGATACACACAGGCTCTGGATCCAAAATACTGCTTATCAGTACAGCTTTACAAATACATTGTTAATAAAAGCAAGAAACGATTGAAGTAATTTGTGTTTCATTTCTTTTTTATGTTGAACATATGTGCCCCACCCCCACCTCCTTTTGGTAGTATACGCTATCGAAAAGTCGTTACCACTGCTAGGGCTACCGCGCTAACACTCGAGCCTATTGTTGTCACGTGCTAACTCCCATATGAGGTGTTCTCGGCTAAAGATAACTTTTACGATTTTCAGCTAGTTCCATACAAGCAAATTTCATTTTAATTATTACCAGCACATAATAAAACTTACGCCCATAAACACTCACGTGGGGCTGTGACTTTCTTGTGCCATAAATGCTGTTGTGAGATCGAAAAGGATACCACGTTATTCTAGCCATGAAAGGTAATTTATTTTACTTTCACCGCAACTATTTATTCATAAATTTCATCTTCGCATTTATTACAAAACACGTCATCTCTTAAACACCAATCGCAAAAGGAAAGCAAATTTAGGTAACACTACTGAACAGTGAGGGGAACTGAAACACACAAATTCAGACTAGTATGTTGTTGTGATCTTCAGTCCACACATTGGTTTGATGCTGCTCTCCATGCTACTCTATCCTGTGCAAGCATCATCATCTCCAAGTAACTTCTGCAACCTACATCCTTCTGAATCTGCTTAGTGTATTCGTATCCTGGTCTCCCTCTACGATTTTTACCCTCCACGCAGCCCTACAGTACTAAATTCGTGATCCCGTGATTCCTCAGAAAGTCACAAATTCCTCTTCCTCGCAGTTCTATTCAGTATCTCGTCATTAGTTACGTCATCTACCCATCTAATCTTCAACATTCTTCTGCAGCATCACATTTCCGCAGCTACTCTTCTTGTCTGTAAACCATTTATCGTCCGTGTTTCACTTCCATACATGGCTACACTCCATACAAATAGTTTCAAGGCTTACTGACACATCTATACTCGATGTTAAAAAATTTCTCTTGTTCAGAAACGCTTTCCTTGCCGTAGCCAGTCTTCATTTTATATCCTCTCCACTTCGACCAACATCAGTTATTTTGCTCCCCAAATACCAAAACTCATCTACTACTTTAAGTGTCTCATTTCCTAATCTAATTCAATCAGCGTCACCTGATTTAGTTATACTACATTGCATTATACTCGTTTTGCTTTTGTTAATGTTCATCTTATGTCCTTCTCTCAAGGCACTGTCCATTCCGTTTAACTGCTCGTTCAGGTCCTTTGCAGTCTCTGGCAAACCTAAAGGTTTTTATTTCTTCTCCATGGATTTTAATTCCTACTCGAAATTTTTCTTTTGTTTTCTTTATTGCTTGCTCAATATACAGATTGAATAACATCTGGGATAGGCTACAACCCAGTCTCACTCCCTTCCCAACCACTGCTTCCCTTTCATGCCCCTCGACTCTTATAACTGCCATCTGGTTTCTGTACAAATTGTAAATATCCTTTCGCTCCCTGTATTTGATCCCCGCCACCTTCAGAATTTGAAAGAGAGGATTCCAGTCAACATTGTCAAAAGCTTTCTCCAAGTCTACAATTGCTAGAAACGTAGGTTTGCCTTCCTTACTCTATCTTCTAAGATAAGTCGTAGGGTGAGTATTGCCTCACGTGTACCAACATTTTATCCTCCCCGAGTTCGGCTTCTATCAGTTTTTCCATTCGTCTGTAAAGAATTTTGCAGCCGTAACTTATTAAACTGATAGTTTGGTAATTTTCACACCTGTCTTCACTTGCTTTCTTTGGGATTTGAATTATATTCTTGTTGAAGTCTGAGGGTATTTCGCCTGTCTCACCAGATGGTACAGTTTTGTTTGTCAGGGCTGGCTTTCCCATGACTATCAGTAGTTATAATGGAATGTTGTCTACTCCTGGGACTTTGTTTCGACTTAGGTATTTCAGTGCTCTGTCAAATTCTACAGGCAGTATCATACCTCCCATTTCATCTTCAATTACGTCCTCTTCCATTTCCACAATATTGCCCTCAAATACATCGCCCTTGTAAAGGCCCTCTATACACTCCTTCGACCTTCCTTCTTTCCCTTCTTTGCTTAGGACTGGTTTTCAATCTGAGCTCTTGATGTGAATACAGGTGGCTCTTTTCTACAGACGTTTCTGTAATTTTCCGGTAGTTGGCATCTGTCTTACCCCCTAGTGATATATGCATCTACACCCTTACATTTTCCTCTAGTTCATGTTGCTCTCATTTTTGAGACGTTTGTATTCCTTTTTGCCTGCTTCATTTACTGCATTTTTGTATTTTCTCTATTCATCAGTTAAATTCAGTACCTCTTGTGATACCCAAGGATTTCTACTACTACTCGTCTTTTTACCTACTTGATCCTCTGTTGCCTTCACGATTTCATCTCTCCAACCTACCCGTTCTTCTTCTACTCTGTTTCTTTCCTCCGTTCTTGTGAGTCCTTCCCTAATGCTCTGTCTGAAACTCTCTGCAACCTCTGATTCTTTCAGTTTATCCAGGTCCCATCTCCTGAAATTCCCACCCTTTTGCAGTTTCTGCAGTTTTAATGTACATTTTATAACCAATAGATTGTGGTCAGTCCACATCTGCCCCTGCAAATGTCTTAAAATTTAGAACCTGGTTCCTAAATCTCTATTTCATTCTGTTAGAAATAACGTGAATAAGTCAAATTACTAGCATATAATGAGCTTCACGTATCAGTTGATAAACAGTTATTTGTAAATGTTCAGTATTCAACTAAGTTCTCCTCTCCATACCCTTCACACATGACGAGAGATATGGCAAACCGGATGGCTGCGGCAGTTACAGTACTGCTTGGTCTTTGTCTTGCTGGCCAGGGGACACAGAGTACATCATTTCCTGCTTAAATCCAGAGTGGGAATTTGTGATTTTGGGAGATGTTTTTTCAAAACTCGTGACTGTTATTCTTAGTTCTTTCGGTAGTGTCTCGTTGAGCTACGGTTCAGTGAGCTGCTTGGCCAGTGTTTTGTTGAAGTCATATCGGGAAATAGGTGTGTACTTCTTGCCCATTTAGGACCACGTAGAAAACACACACTTGGTGTCGTGCCGTACAGCTGTGTTCTGAGAAAGCCGACGGCTCGATAATGGCTCCAGTGTGTCTGTTGGTTGGTTAGCAACTTCTGACAAAGTTTGTGGAACCGCCAACAACAGAATGATCAACAAAGGAAATAGCTGGCATGTGCCGTTTTATTTGTATCGAAAAGGACACCCCGATCCCATTTGAGGGTTAAATTAAACGTTACCTGAAACTTGGGTCTCTCAGACCCATCGTTCATTTTATACATCGAGGATGTTAGCATTCCAAAAGGCCACGGTCTCTCTTTCTCATGGTGTTCGTTTTAATACTTCCCAGGCGTAAAGCAACATTTCAGTAGTCAGTATGACTAGCACATCTAACTATAGTGTGTATTATTTAGAAGCGAGCGCCAAACTGGCTGCCTGCCTGACCACATGTTTCGCATTACGTGTAATAATAGGTAAGTCCTATAGACCACATGTTTTTAAGTAATACATATTTTGCTTTCAATTGCTTTTTCGGATATTCTTATTTTATTGTATTTTATTATACATGTGAATTTGTTATTTATTAACTGTAGCGTTGAGCTACTATCTAAGAGGGATAAGATGCCTGAAGTTGACGCAAATTTTGACTTCTGGGTGTAAGAGCAATTACCTCATATACGTGAAGAGGAAAAGGGGCCGAAGACATTTTTGATGATTCTGATGCTGATTCTGATTTGGTGGTAGCTGATGTTCACAATAAAACAGAGCTATGCAAATAAGGAAAGATACTCCACTGGAAGATGAGCCTATTGTGACCTGTACAGTAGATAACACTAGTCAACAGCCATTTTGCATCAAGGATGTGATACGTCAACAAGTATGTATTTTGATGTGCAGAATCTGAATATACCTTTCCACCTTAACAGCGAACTGTTCTAACACACAGTACGCTATGCCTTAAACCAGAATTAAACATCACTAGCACTAAACAATAAAAAACATACTAATCACTCTATATAACATGAATCCATTTCAAAATATGCCTGGTAGACTGCTGTAAACTTCAGCAAAATGTACACAGTGTGACAGTGGTGCAAAACCTGCCGGCTATTTATATGGTGTCTGTTGCAGCTGTTATTCAGCAATTTTACTGCCATGATCTCCACAACCTTAGTAATGCACAGTTACATTATGAAGTTTATAACCAATTTCATTCTGTAGTTACTGTAGAAAAACAGAATGAAATATGTCATGATGCGTCGTGACAAAAGACACCCCTTTAAGTTTCCACACTACCTTCACCTTAGAGTACTAAACAATAGTAGAACACAATAAAAGACGTCTGAGTACCAGCGGAATATGAACCCATTTTCACCTTGACGTTCTTTTTTAGGCCCTTACATGCCCGCACTGCAAAACAAAATAATTTTTAGATGGTTTTAGAACATGGTATTCCTAATGGAAACGATTTAGAGGTATTTGGAGAGGCCACGTTTTTTGTATAAGTGGGTCAAAAATAGTCATTTTTGTTCTTTCTTTTTTAACTACGGTACTTTCTTTTTTAGAATATCGTCATTTTTGGCCTCGATTTATGAACTATTGGAAAGAAGCAGGAGCGTGAAATTTTTTTATTTAAGTCCATGTGTTGGTAGGATACAACGTGCAACGTTTCACATTTATCCTGCGGTTCTTTTTGGAGACAAAAAAAAGCTAAACTTCACATTTTTTGAAGCGTCTACTTTTTTCGGCCCTCTTTGCTTCAAATTATCCAGCGGTTCTAGGCGCTTCAACCTGGAACCGCACGGTCGCGGGTTCGAATCCTGCCTCGGGCGTGGATGTGTGTGATGTCCGTAGGTTAGTTAGGTTTAAGTAGTTCTAAGTTTTAGGGGACTGATGACCTCGGATGTTAAGTCCCATAGTGCTCAGAGCCATATAAGGTGGAAAGTCTACACATGATAAATTGTATAAACGTGTTCGTATAGTCCATGGTTCCTTTTAAAATGAGGAAGCCAACATCCCCATTGCCATAGAGCCACGCTCGATAGCTGTGGCAGCAGCAACCACGTGAGTTTCCTTATCTTGTGGTTTTTTAGCGCCTTATATGCTCGCATTCTGAAACTAAGTATTGTATTTTTGTAGTTTAGAGCGTGGTCTTTCTAATGAAAACGATTTAAAAGAGTTTGCAGAGGACCCTTTTTTGTTCAAATGGGTAAAAAAAATAGCTATGTTTAGAAAAACTGTTACGTTCGCCCTTACTAAAATGTTGGAAAGTAGTAGGAGAAAGAAATTTTGTATTCTACGACCTTCTGTTCGTAAGTTATTACGTGTCCTGTTTTAGGTGTATCCCGAAGTTACTTTCGGAGATATAAAAAGCTAATCTTCACATTTTTTGTAGCGTCTACTTTTTCGGCCGACAAATGACTCTCTCTGAAAGTAATGAATTAATGATCGTGTAACTTTATCAGTGTTTATTGGGAATATGTGCAAATGTTCACACAAAATATCAGCAAAATCTGTGATGGTCATGCGGGAACCTGTTCCGAGATTATACCACTTGGTTTGGACTGGCTCACTTCCTAGGAATTAGTAGTTGAGAAGGCAGAAGTAGAGATGATAATCAAGATATTTTCCAGAAGAGTAGCGTTGTGCGCATGTGAAACGTGGGTGATAAACAGCTCTACACGACTACTCTCCAATTCACACTAACTTGGAGCAGGAGAGTCACCAAAGGACATTTTAATTTCTTCTGTCTATACTTTTACAAATAAATTCATAAAACTTTGTCAGCATGACCAGGAAGGATTGAGGATTCACACACATCGCAGTGGAAGTTCAAAAACGTAGCAAAATACTTTTTTTTTTACATGTGAAATTTCATCATTTTTTCACTTATTACTAGCTGCATTTGTTGCTATAGGTACACTTTTCTTCCTAAGTAAGAGAGATCCTTCGAATAATTTTTCATAGCATACAAACAGTAGTTACAGGTGTAAGAAACTCGAGAGTTTTCCAAATCTATTAAACTGTGGAAAAAATTGAGATAATTTACTATAAAACTTGAATTTTTTCTAAACATGAAGTTTAAATTGTAACAGTTCATTCATTTTTTCCTAAATTAAATAACTTCCAGTCAACAGAGTATTTTCGCGTTCAAGGAGGAAGCAGGTAAAATTTAGCGTAAAGATATCAGCGCAGCGCCTTTGTGTTAACTCTTAGCTTCTCAAGTAATTTTTTTGTCCACGCACTGCCCCAGGTCCTGCCTGACAGACCTCCGTGTTTAAACTGCCATAAAAATTGCATTCAGCAATTTCAGTGAGACAATTCAGATTTTTGTGTAAACTGTTCGTTAATACCACACAAAGAAATATGTTCACATAAATTTTTAAGTTAATTTTTACAAAAAGAAACGGATTTAAGTAGAAAACTACAGAAAATGAACTAACATTACATGATTAAGTTAAAGCTATAAAAACTCAAATATCTTACACTTAATTTTTACTTTCTGTTTATCATACAAGTAATAATAAAACATAGGAAACTCCCATATAAAATAAAAATAAAAATTACACTAGTAGTTTTTTTAGTTCTTTCTCAAAGTTTTCTGCTCACGATCTGCAAATTTCTGTAGAGCATTCAAGGCCGTTTGGCGTCTTGCAACAATGGCCAACGTAAGAAATCTGCCTCTTCCATTTTGGATCACATGTGGAGCATGTTTTGCGTTTTTCCAATCGTTCTACGACAATTTCTGCTGTTTTTTCTGCTACATCCATAACACGGCGACTGTATGCAAGAAGTCCACGAGGTATGTGAGAGTTGTTGACTCGCTTTCCCATGTGTTTTGTGTCACCAGCCTGGGTGCAAGCTGTTTAAAAAAATTAAGTCAGCTGATTTGAATAGTGGCTTTGTAGGGGTTGTGAAGGGCAAAGGCTCCAGCATACAGAAAAACACCATCATTGGCCATCGTTGGGTGCGTCGTGCAGTTGAATACTTGGCACACTTCTCATCTAGGGAATCAACACCACCTTTAGTGAGTTTGCAGCATGAAATTATTTCTAGTTTATCTGTATCACCGTCTTTACGTTCATAACGATAAATAGACATTTTTAGAATCACTTATCGTACATATAAAATTAGAGTTAGATTCTGAGTGAATGCATTCGTTGCAGAAACGACTTCTTGCTTCTCATAGGTACCTTGCTTCTCATAGGTAAGGATTCCTCTGGCATTTTCTTTCTTCTTTTTTCAGTGGTCTTACGTACGTTAGTCCTTCTGATTTGAGACATGTTGCTAACTCTGTTGAGCTGAACCGTCTACAGTAATACTGCGGTTAGTCTGTGCAATTGGTCTAGCTGGTCTGATCACAGCCTGAGTTAGTTTATAGAACTTTTGTTGCACTGCGCTTACATTTCGTCTATCTCATTCACATCACGTGTAAACATATGCATTAAACAGATAACCAATGCGAGCATCAGTAAGCCACACGACTTTCAAGCCTTACGTGTCTGGTTTGTTCGGAATGTATATTTTGAATCTGTATTTGTCACGAAATTATACCAGGGTTTCATCGACATGGGCGCATCCTCCAATATTGTACAACATTTGGCAATTGTCAATAAGTTTTGTAAAAATTTTGGGCACTGGTGCCAGTGGATCGTTTTGCTTGCATTAAAAAGGGATTGCAGGGTCATCGAATATCAAGCACGTTTTGGGTACACCAAACAGGTTTTTGGATTTAACGCCGCTAAATATATCACGTTCGCTACCATCTGTACTAAAGCGATTTTTAACCTTCTCCGCTGGATTCGAAAATAGCTGAATAAATAATAAACCGAACAATTCCTTTAGTTCGCATAAATCAGTTTCATACCAAACATTTGGATAATTTTTCAGGCTTTTCTTTGTTAATTTTTACATTAGTGCATTTCAATATGATATTCAAAATATAGTCAGTCATAAGCAAATTCCAAATGTTAAGAGGATTTGGATTATTACGTACTTGAGCAGGTGGTCGCGCTGTTGGCAAAAGAAGGATGCGCTGCCGAGCACGAAATCGCTTGAGAAGAGGCTCTGACGACCCGCGATATTTGTTTCGAGCAAATATATTTCTAGCAGAATGTTTAGCTAAAAATTCAGTCTCCACTCTTGTCCTCATCACACTGATCACTTGTTTCATTCAAGGAATTCGCAGGTGGCAAAACAAATTCGTCTTCGCTTTCACATAATTCCGATTCTAAATTACGTTCTCTCTCAATTTCGTTGACACAGTCTGGTCCAACATCACTTCCCAAACCTTCATCAAACCATTTTCACACAGTAACCTCGAAGTCAGGGTCTGTATCAACGAAGGAAGACGGAATCTATAACGCAAAGTCCCAGACACGGTCTCGGAGAACGCTAGCGCGAAAGAAGCAGTAATATATCGATCCATGTCCTACTCACAAAGGAAACCTCAGCAGCTTCAGGAAAGAACTGGACAACGCTTTAATCACCTAAACCACCCCTATCCATTAGCAACAGAGTAAAAATAAACGCAAGCGGTCTGTGAGACCGCACCTGGGACGTTTAAGGTTGAGTGCCACCCCTGCTCGAGTATTATGTGGCCAACACTCCCTTCTTACTTCACTATGGTACATAACGAGAAGCCGTTTGAACGTATTCGATGTTCTTTGTCAATCCAACGGGTTCCCGGGTTCGATTCCCGGCCAGGTTGGGGATTTTCTCTGCCCGGGGTCTGGGTGTTTGTGGTGTCCTCATATTTCATCATCATCATTTGTGAGAGTTATTAGATTGGATTGTGAAACGAAAATGGGCTGTGTAAAAATTGGGAGTTTGTACGGGCGCTGATGACCGCGCAGTTGAGCGCCCCACAAACCAAACGTCGTCGTCATCTGGTGAAGTATGATACGCAGAATATATATGCTGATCTGCGAACGAAATATAAATTAGGGGTGTCCAACCCGCGGGCTGCATGCGGCCCAAAGCAAGTATCAGTACGGCGCAAGAAGAGGGCATCTATCAAACGACCCATAAAAAAATAAAAAATCCATAAATTCTGTTTATGTAAAATCGTGATAAACTGAATTTTTTCAGTCATGGCCCAGGTAAACATAAAGGTTGGACACACTTATATCGACATTACTATGTTTACGCGGAAATGTTCTACGCTTTGTTAGGTGTAAACGTAGTGGCCTAATATGTGATACAAATGTTAGGAAATATAATATTCGGAATAAGCTGCTGACTGGTAATAGTAAGACAAAAACATTGTCTTCTTGTCGCAACAGTTACAGCTGCTGTTTTTCGACGCGAGAATGAAATGTTTCGTTGTGGACCTTCTTTGTATTACAATACTGGGAACGAAATGGTTTAGTGACGCGTTGTTACACCATATTTTACTTGATTTGACACGCGTTATACCTTGCAACGTTACGCTCACAATTACTTAAATTTTTCGCTTTCAAAATAATAATTGGTCTGCAGTCAGTAAATCTCATATTGAGCTCGCCTGAGAGGCGATTGCCAAGAGAGAGAGAGAGAGAGAGAGAGAGAGAGAGAGAGAGAGAGAAGCGCTACGGAGGGAAATAACTGGCGAAAACCTTCCCTTACCGCATAGATGACAAGGATTTGCAGCAGTGAGGGAAGGAAAGAAGTGTGGTGACTTCGGTAGACATCTACCGCGCCGTATTAGAGCACTTGAAATTATTAAAGCTTCCGAAATTAATTCGCTCACTCAAATGTATTAGGTATAGATTTATCATCCAATAATGACATGAAACTTTGTGCCGGACCGGGACTCGAACGCGAAGCGAGTTATATTTAAGTGTCAGTCCGGCACAAATTTTCATTTTTCGTCAGAGACCCGCCTTCGCGTTATTTATATTTGATGGCGAACTACTGCTTCAAATATTGAAATGTATCCCCGAAATTCAACTTAACTGTAGCAGCTGTAGATGAACACCTAAAGAGAGACAACGAAAATTTTTGCAGGTCTGGCACTCGAATGCATATTGATTGAAACCAACTCGATGTTGGTAGTAGGAATGGCGAATGGTGGACTTCGATTTATTGGGAGAAATTTAGGAAAGTGTAGCTAAGGAGACTACGTATAGAATACCAGTGGGACCTATTCTTGGGTTCTGTTAGTGTGTTTGGAATCCCCACTCGGATTAGTGGAAGACATGGAAGCATTTCAGAGGCGGACTGCTAGATTTGTTACTGGTATGTTCGATCAACATGCTTCATGAACTCAAATAGCAATCCATGGAGGGAGGACGACATCCATTTTGCGAAACACTACTGAAAAAAATTTAGAGAGCAGTCGTTTGCTGCTGACTGCAGAACGATACTACAGCCGCCAGCGATCACTACTGCCCCAGCGATCATTAAGCATAAGGACGCCGAAGATGAGATAGCAATAATACTAACTGGCCAATGATCTTCTTCAGTGCGGATGCACCCACATTACCCGAACTCTTTCTGGAATCGGTAGAGTGACTGCCGCGAGTAATGAGTATAGTGGACAGGAGCACTACAAATGTAGTGTGTGGATAGTAAAGTTGAGAATGTGGGTTTCACGGGGAGCGTGCCAGAGATAAGCCCCTGCAGTCGCACTATCCTCTGGGTCCTCGGTGGCTCAGATGGGTAGAGCGTCTGCCATGTAAGTAGGAGATCCCTGGTTCGAGTCCCGCTCGTGCATTTTCAACTGCCCCCGTTGATGTTTCTCAAAGCGTGTAAGCAGCAAGGTCTGGATTTCATTGTAATTTCATATTGGTAGTGCCATTCACAAGATACCATCCGCTTGCGGAGTGCCTAGACGTGGATCCAGAGGGTGGAAGAAAAGTCCCCGTACGCTTGTAATTGCTGTTTAGTAGCAAATGTTGTACAGCAGGTTTGAAGCTGTTACTTTTTATCAGTTGTTGGAATTCATGTCTACATATTTTTGCAGTCACAGTCGGGTTTTAATTTGTAGCCATGGTAAATGTAAGCGGTCATAATTACACTACTGAGGCGCGCTTAGTGACAAGTTTGTGGGTGCACGAAAGACAACGCACAGAGCATACAATGATATTAATTACCGAAGCATTTCAAGGAAGACTTGATAAGGCTCCATCGCGAAAGGCAGGCCGCGAAGTGGAAGGAAGAAGACACAAGGAGAAAGGTGTGCCGGAGTTTCTGCTTCGATTGAACAATCTCTCTTGGTTGACACGTAATCGTGCTTTGGAACTCGGTATACAGCAATGCAAGGTCACATGAAAAAAGGCCTTTAGGGTCAGACCTTTTTCACCGACGTTCATACACGAGTTACCGGATATAAACCAGAATGAGCAAATTTTAGCATACCGTGTCTTGTTAACTCAGTTTTCAAATGCAGTGAACAGTGCCAAGATTATGTTTTCAAATGAATGTGGCATTTATCGCAGTTCACGTGCAACAAATCAAATGTTGTTCTCTGGGCCAAAAAAAGAAAGAAAGAAAGAAAACATTTGATACCACAGTCGAGTTCGCGCAACTTCTGCGTGGACCGTACCTTTTTGTAGGGACAGTGAACGGCACAAATTACGTACACATGTGTTGTGACATGGTTTATACCCCATCTTGAGGGAAGGGGCCTCATAGACCGCATATGGTTACAGCAAGACAAGATAGCCTCCTCATTACGCCCTTCCAGTGAGCGAGTTCCTAAATGAACACTTTCCAGATTCGTCAGTAACACCATCTCCCTTGAAAAGGCCACCAAGAAGTCTTGGCCTCACCACACCTGACAACTCTGTGTGGCGGAGTCATCAAGGCGCATGTATCTGCCCTTCGTTATGCTACAAACGAAGAACTGCGCAATGCTGTTGAGGATACATTTCGCACTATAACACCGGATACGCTCAGAAATATATCAAGAAGAACATGGAGGCGCATGGAAATGTGCTTACAGCATAATGAGGAACATACCGATATACTGGACACTTAATACGTAAGTATGTACCTTTGCTAAATCAAATCAATCAGCATTAGATATCAGAGGGGTACGGGGACTTTTCGTCCACCCTGTAGAGATAAAGGCCGGGATGTGCGCCCAAAGGAAAAAGGAACGTCACTGTCGTTCCCACCACATTATTCACCAGATTTGGCACCTCTCATACCAGATACTTCCAGCTCCGAAGAAATTCGCGGATGGAAAAGTTTTAGAGTCAAGTGAAGAGGTCAGGGAAGGCGCAGATGTACGTTCTGCGTACCTTAGAGATTGGTCCTTTAGGAGAGGTTATCTACTGTCTGCAAAAACTTTGGATGATGTACATCGGCCTAAAAGTGGACTTTGGCGAATAGAGAAGAGTATGACAGGAGAGGCTGCTGATGTTTGTTTTGA
The DNA here is from genome assembly GCF_023898315.1 of Schistocerca nitens. Classification (NCBI taxonomy): domain Eukaryota; kingdom Metazoa; phylum Arthropoda; class Insecta; order Orthoptera; family Acrididae; genus Schistocerca; species Schistocerca nitens. The sequence goes on from NC_064615.1 coordinate 512,489,526, forward strand.
GCAGCGGATGTTGCTGCAATAGGCCCGGAGGAGAAAGACACAATATCACCATGCATATAGGCGGTGTGCGTTTGGTATCTAATCTCCGAACAGTCAGTGTCCTCTCTGAAGCCCTGTCCGTCGCGAAAAAGTGCTATACACCTCTGGGCCAGACGTGCGAGCGTTGTATGTAGTAGGTGGGAGAGAGCCTGGGCGGGGCTTACGAGTCTACTGGTGCGCTGGGAACCGGTTTCCCACCCATCAAGCGCTGCTTCTTAAAACAAGACGAGACGAACGCTGCCCCTCATCATGGCTGCCGTGATGCGACCAGCAAGATCAGGCTGCTAAAGTTTAGAGACTTGTCTGGTTAACGTACAGCCAACAGTTAACCATTTTGCTCCCCTTTCAATACACTGCTTAGTTGTAAAGAACGCTGTGTGGTACGACGCACTTTTCAAACGTTTTAGAGACATCAAGCTTCATGGTTTTGCGAACTGCGAACTTGTTGAATACCATGCAATAGCGCCAGCTCAAGTGGACAAGGCACCAGTTGCCATATATATTCAAAGTTGCAGATAATCGTTGAGAAACGAATAGATTTTTGCATAACTGCATCTTTTTTCATTGTGAGGTTCGAAGTTATTCCATAAAATTAGTAAACGTTCGTCCATACGGAGGAAATTGATGTAATCATGAGATTCTGTGTGCAGAATTTCCTGCAACAAATACACATGGGTTTGTGTATCTCACAATTTAAGTCATTCCCTGGCTTACATTGTCTTTCTTCTTTATATACAGTGCTACAGTCAATGCAAGAGTGATCCTCAGCATACTGGATCACCTCTCGTTTACATCTTAAAGATTACGGCGAAAAAGGATTCCTTAATTGTAGCGATACAACTGTTTGTCGAAAGAACAGAAAAAAAATTGACGTGAACACAGTAACGACTAAGTTTCTAGTCTTTCTCCGTAGCACGTTTTGCTGAGGCTGCTGCCCAGCGGCTCCTGATATACAATATGCAACAGTCTCCTAAGGCCTCGAACCTCGATTTCTATAAAACGCTTAAGAAGCGTATATATTGCAGAAGTACCTGCAAAATCCATATTCTTTAAAGAACCTAACTTATAAATAAAACAGCTTCGAACTTGTGATTACTTTGTGAATGTTAGTTGTTAAATATCTAACGTTAAGCATGTCAACGAGTAAAAATGAAGAAAGGACTGAAATTATGTTTAAAGTTAGCTGGTAGTCGTAACTGCTCTCATTATCAAACACTAGAATAGTACAGTCTGGGTTATTTGTGCGCTAGGTTAAGAAAAGTTACTTTTCGCACATTTCAGTGTTCATAACGTCGTCGTGTCTCCTACACTACGTGTCGTCCCGTGATTTAATTTTGCAGATACGTTCAATGATGTGTGGATACTGCCTGCAAAATGTGTTGCAAGTAAATTTATTGCTAACTCTTACTTTCCTGGCCTCACAAACCGCGACCAATTTTTGGTCTCCAAGTAGTATTCCCCACAGCGTCCTATCCTTGGCGTCATCTTCCCTTGCACCAAGTTCCTTAAGATCCATGGTCGTCTGGTCTCTCCATCTTATTTTCGGTCTGCCTTGTAGGTCTTCGCCCCTCTGGTTTCTTCTCCGTCAGTTCTCTCCGCCTTGATCACCCCTCTCTTTTGTAGACGTTCCCGGCCCACCCCAGCCTCTTTGCCTTGGCTTTAGCGACAGTATCTGGTTCATTATATAGGAGGGGGTACCCCAAAAACATTGCCGTGGGGGGAGCCTGTGTTGTACGCTTTTCTGCCGCAAGGCGTATACAGCGCAACACATTGCCTGTGTTGTCGACCTTGGTTTGTTCTGTTCATCTGCAGTGATTGTTTTTGCTATCGCCGTTTTGTCTTGTTTCGTTTTGTATGATGGCAAGTTTAAGTAAACAACGTGCAGCCATGAAATTTTGTTTTCTGCTCGGTAAAAATCCTGCTGAAACTCTTTTAATGTTGAAAATAGCTTACCAAGATGACGCTGTGGGAAAACTTGGAAGTGTAAGAGTGGTTTGCTCGATTTAAAAATGGCGACATGTCGATTGATGACAAACTTCCTTCTGGACGCCCATCAACTGCCCGAATCGGCGAAAACATTGAAAAAACTTCGAGAGCTTGTGCTCATAGTGTGTCAACAGACAATTGACCAACTGTCGGAGATTAGTGGGTTGTCTTGGAGCTCGGTTCAGCGAATGTGAAAAGAGTTGCTGCCAAGTGTGTTCCTCATATTCTAACTGTTAATGAAAAGGAACGCAGAGTTGAAACATATCGTGCATTGAAACGACGACTTGAAGTTTATTCAGAATTTCTGTCTGAAACTTATCCAGAGTTTCTAAATCCGTGCGACTTTTTCTTCCACACATGAAAAGGGTTTAAAGGGACACCGATTTGACAACATAGAATAGCTCTGTCTTTATCTCTCCATCAATTCAAAGGATTCTGTCCCTCCAGAGGCAGTTCACCACCAATTCTACTGTCTCCTCAGTTCATTCCGGGTTCAGAAGTGATTTATACTGATGGTTCCATGGTTGCTGGTTACACTGGTTATGCTTACACCTATGCGAGACACTGGGAACTTCGTTCCTTGCCAGATGGCTGTAGTGTTTTTACTGCTGAATTGGTAGCCATCTTACGTGCACTGCACCATGTCCGCTTCTGCTCAGAACTGTCATTCACTATCTGTAGTGACTCCTTAAGCAGTTTGCACGCAATCGGCCAGTGCTTCCCTCGCCACCCGTTGGTCATAGCTATCCAGGACTCCTTTTCTCTCCTTGATCAACGTCGATACTCAGTGGTTTTCATTTGGATCGCAGGCCAAGTTGGGATGCCTGGCAATGAACTTGCCGATCGACTGGCTAAGTTGGCTACTAACTGGCCGTCTCTTACTAATGGCATTCCGGAAACAGACCTTCGTGCGGCATTACGTCGTCAGGTTTTGGGACTTGGAATGCAGAGTAGCACACTCTTTCTTCGCCAAACAAGCTCAGGACGATAAAAGATTCTACAACTGTGTGGCGGTCCTCCTTACGGGCCTCTCGTAAAGCCTTTGTCGTCCTTTGCTGGCTCCGCATCGGCCATAGTTGGCCGACTCACGGTTATCTCCCCCGTCGTGAGGACACCCCCCCCCCCCCCCCCGCGCTGTCGTTGTGGATCAATGTTGACTGTGGTTCACCTCTTACTGGACTGTCCCGACTCAGCCGCCCCGCGACAGACTTAGTTTTCCTGACTCGCTACCCCTAGCATTATCTGACAGTGCCTCAACAGGTCATCTAGTTTTACGATTTCTTCGTGATGGGTTTTTTTATCGCTTTATTTAAGGGTGGGACCTTCAACCTTATCGGTGGGTGAAGGGGATGACAGGCCGTGTTGCTCCACCCTTCGCCCCAATTGGACTGGCTTAGACTGGGCTTGGTGGTTCACCCCCGCCCTCTGCCTTCCTACTCCTTTCTTTATGGGGTCTTCTTTATCTTGAGTGTCTATCTTGTCTACCTGTGCTTCTTCCTTCATGCGCCTGTCATTCGTCACTTCCTTTCCCCCCTTTCTTCTTCCGCCCTCTTTGTTCCTTCTCTGTCAATGTGTAATTTTATGGCCATTGTAGTTCCCTCTTATAGTGTGAGGTTTCATCGGTTTTAGTTATTCCAAGGTCGGAGGGACCGATGACCGCGTAGTTTGGTCCCTTCTCCAATCCAACCAACCAACAACATAGAACAAGAAAAAACGACGGAGGAGCTGCCAGCCATTTCTAAAGATGGTTACAAAAAACGTTTCGAACAGTGGAAGCACTGGTGTGACAAATGTATTAGCTACTAATGGAGAGTATTTTGAAGGGGATAAGGTTGTTTTGTAAATAATTTGAAAAAATATAGCTTTTAAAGAATAATTCCGTTTATTTTTTTGGCACCCCCTCGTACGTACATCAGAGTTCTCTGTTTTTTGTTCTTCGCCGTTCTCCTCCCTCACAAACCGGTCCATATACCTTCCGAAAGATTTTACTTTCGAAAATCTCTCTGTTTCTCTCTGTATACTTACCTATTCTCCATATTTATGTTCATCTAGTAACACTGATCAGAATATAGTTTCCTTATAACCTTATTTTGGCTGCACTTGATAAAATTTTGGATGACATTAGTTTGTTGAGCGAATGTTAGGAGTAAAGAAGTAATAAGTGAAAAAGTCATGCTTGACGTGGCATTTGCTTGAAAATGTAGTAAGCAATAATTGTTTTCTTCCATCGTTTTGTGGGGGTGTCAACGAGAAAAATTTTCGAGTATGGGTATTTGTGCGCAGGGTTACACTGCCTCAAGACACCTACGCTGTTTCGAACTGTAATACTTCTCTCGTTGTGTTAAACCCTTAAGATAACATTAAACCTCTTGATGAGTAATTATGGCAGCATTTAAAAATTTTAAATTCGGTCAGTAATTGTATGAAATATTGCAAATCCCCTTTGGCTGCAAGCTTCCCCTGTCTGCCTCTACATCTACATCGATACTCTGCAAATCACTCTGACTTTTTGTCAATTATTATGAACTGTGACCTCTGACAGGAAATCACGAATCCAGTCACATAACTGAGACTATATTCAATAAGCACGTAATTTCACTATAAGCCGCTTGTGTGGTACAGTGTCAAAGGCCTTATGGAAATCTAGAAATACGGAATCAGTTTGAAATCCCTTGTCAGTAGCACTCAACACTTGGTGTGAGTAAAGGTGTGGCAGCACTGTCGTCTATAGTATTTCCTTTGCTATCGCGTAGAGAAGGCATTGATTCTGTCTTCCCACTAGGATGCTTCAAATACGACCAGAATCTCTTTGGATTTTCTGCCAGGTTTCGAGTCAAAGTTTCGTTGTGAAAACTATTTTTAAGCATCTTGCACTGAAGACCGTGCTAAATTTCGAGCTTTCTTAAAAGATCGCCAATCTTGGAGATTTTGCGTGCGTCAAAGGCGTTTTAGCTTATAAAACGGTTACGGAGCCGCGACGTTGACGAGGGACATTCAGCGTTGTTTACAGAGGATGATTTTGAATCAAAATGGCGAATAGTGTTGCTTATGGATGCAGTAATCTAGTAATCTACAGACGATAGAAATTACCAGCAGTTATATAAATAAGTTGTAATGGAATTAAAAAGATGTTATGTGAAAACTTACAGCGCTGCTAAGAAATGTAAAATACTCAGATTTTTTCACTCGCATTCACTATTCTTCAAGAAATCAACACAGCCTGTACTGGAACCATCTACATACAGCGTCATTTTTAGTGCTCATTTTGCAAAAGACTACTACATACTACGATCATAAGTTGATAAACAGAGTTTTATAATGTTTTACGACTGTGTACAGCAGAAAATTAAACATGAAATCTAATTAGTGCAGCGTACGTGTATCACATTTCGTAATAGTGTGTTGCAATGCAACAAAAAGATACAAACAGAAAGGAAATTTACTACGGTTTAGTTAATGATTTGATTTGACAAACTTTCTCAAAAGTTGTTGTCTGCACACTGTTGACGTAACTTCAACTGGTACATTGTTCATAGCTACGTTAAAGATTTTTTAGCTTGTTTGATTTAGGATTTACAGTGGGGAACAAAGTAAGCAATGGTTGAGCAATTTTGTTACCCAGCGACAAATTCTCATGCTGCTGTTTCGTTCATTTATCTCACTGTGTTGTCGCGTCATTCGATAAGTTTGGTATTCAGTGTGAAAGCTTAACTCCCTTGCTCAGAAGTAAGATTTTGGACAAGATTAAGGTAAAACCTCAGTTACGATATGGAATCTATGAATATGTATGTAAAGAAAACAGTAGCGAAATTGACCTTGCAGTGAATGATTGGCAGGTACATATAAATAACAGTGAACTGTAAACTAGCAAGATAGCGTCAAGTAATTCAAGTAAATAGTAACTGCATTTCTCCTGTGGAGCAGAATACACTTGCTCAGTTTGTCCCGACTTCTCAGAGGGGCCTGTGGCGTCATGCCTCATGGTTTGGCTTCTTGTAGTAGTCTCTGCAGTTTAGTATTAAGCTCCCTGGTTGATCCCACAACACATTTCTCTTGAAGCTCCCACAGTCTTCTTTGAATTTATTTAAGCCTACAGGGATACAATTGCGAGGTATAAATTGCAACAGAAAATATTAATCTTCTGACAGGGCAGCGAAAGGTGTTTGTCATTACATATGCTCCAAAACTCCTCGAAATATGCAGTTAAAATATGCCCTTACTGTCAGTATATGCCTTTAAAAATGCAGCTAAAATTCCTTAATTGTGCGTTTCTCTTAGATAAATTCTTTAAAATATGCAACTTAATTAATGAATAACCATCAAATATTTTCAATAATGACTATAATTCCGTGAATAAAATGGAGTATAACATAGGTTCTTACACGATAAGCTTGGTAAATTCTAAACATTAGAGTTTGTTTGAAGTACCAACATTTTTTCCATATTCTCTACATGAAAATTTTTCCTGTGGTCAGATAATATTTTCAATCTTGAAAATGATTGTTCAACATCACATGACACTACAGGTAAAAATTTAAGAGCAGCGAAATCAGACGACGTGAAATCATCTAGACTCTCGGAGCATTTGTCTCCTTCCAGTAACTGAGCGATCTTCCGAATCGTAGGCCAACCAGGATTTCTGTGAAGAACTGCATCTAATTTTCTTCCAAGTCTCACCGATCGGACCTGGCCAACTCTTGCTCTGTGTCCTGCGTTCTTCGCTGAGAGTCACTGCCTTCGTAACTTCCATGTTACGAGTCTCAAGTTTCTCAATTAGGTCTGGAAGACCATCCAAGTGCGCTCGAATGGATGAATGAATGAATTAATGAATGAATGATAGGCTGTGTAAAACTCTGTAATTCTTCAGGACGTCCTTGGCTTTCGGTATGGCTAAATTTTCGCCGTTTTCCAAGTCCTTTAGGACCTGGGACAATAAAGTAGTAATCTAGTGAAAACTGTTGTACAGCGAAATAAGCTTAATATTGGAATTCTATGTTGTGTTCGTTTTCTTTGCTTATTCAATTTATCCTGAACTACATACGCATCCATACCTCTTCAGCTTTTCTGTGGTTGTCTGCATAATAGGTTGCAGCTGAAATCCACGTTCCCCACCTTTTCAAGACCGGTTCAGGTGACAGAGGACGGAGAGGGTGAGCAGTCTCGAAAGCTCTCACTCGACTTGTTGGCTTGATGAAAACCTTCTTTGCCGAAGATATAAGGCTGTTGACCTCTGGCAATGTGTCTCTGACCTCTTCATCGACTCGATGGATGCCGTGAGCCAGACACGTGAAGTGAATAATTTTAGGGTAAAACACCCGGAGACACTCTGCGACCTTCAGCTTACATGCGGCACTGTTCTTCACAATGGTCAAAACCTTGTTCTCCCCACGTTTCTGATTTTCACGTCTCCATAGCACGCCTGAAAGAAAATCTAAGGACTTTACAAATTTTGCAAAATTGTGTATTATTTTATTATTGACTCGGGACATTATGTGAAAAACTGCACTCTTATATTATCTATAATTTATTTTAAACTATTCCATATTCGCGAAACTTACACAATGCTTCCTGCATTCTGCGTGCAATCGTTGCGTGTGTCGCTCGTTCCACTTCTTTGCACAGTAAGAGTTGTCCTCGTCCAGTCTCACCAGCAGAGTGTTTTCCAACTATGATGTGCACCTTATACCGACAGCAAGAATCAGTGGTTTCGTCAACGGATAGCCAGACAGGAGAATCGCCAATGTTTTTCCTAATATTCTCCAATGTCATAAACTAAATTAAAAAATACACAAAAACATGTGGACCCTACGTAGGAGACATACACACGAAAACAAACTATATCCGTTTTGGCTATTTTATTACGTATAAAATTGACCAAAATAATAGTCGTTTAACTCGCACAATAAATTATATTCTTTAAAAATAAGTTTATTTTGTTAAGCAGTGAACATTTCGAGACACTGGCGCCTTCTCAAGTCCATTCTACATCTGTCTTTTCCTTTCTTGAAAAACTTCACTCACTTAAAATTTAGTTTTTTTACGTTCAAGTAACAATGTTCATTTTACAAAATAAATAAATAAAAAGTCAAACATAATTTACATTTATTTTTCGAGTTTTTTAAATTAAACGACTATTATTTTGGCCCATGTATATACCAAATAATATCCATTGACTCACATACGTACAGAATTACCGAAAAACCTTACCTTTTCATACAATGGCTCCATAGTTCTTTCTGAGCATTGACTCGTGGGGAATATCTTTTCCTGTGTATTTTTTCAAGAAGGCCCTTAATCGTTAATTCTCCAGCTTATTCAAGGGAATGTTTGCTTTTATTAAAGCCTCGCAAAGATCTTCATTGAAATCATTTTTGTCACCCATATGCTTCGAAAATGAGATCAATGGTTGTTGTGAAGTTTTTAACCCTGTTTTGATTACGTTGTTCTGGTGCTGAGATGCCTTTTTATGCTGATCCATTTGAATTTTTTTCTCAACCCTGACGTAAAGCATAGGAGAAGTGAATAAATATTAATAAGTACGTACAGTTGTACAAAAATGTAAGAGAACAGCGTGTACCCGCGAGATTGTCACTCAATAAACTGAATTAAGACTATAAATAAGTTTCTGAAAATTGGAACTTCAATCCCCTCACAACATTTTAACATTTTAACTTTATCCCTGTTTTGCAGCTTCAAACGTGACTACCCAATACACTCGAGGTGTGAATTATAAAGCGCCTTTCGTTACAACTTTTAGTGTTTTATTCAGTATACGATGCGTTTCGGACCCTGTGGGTCCATCTTCAGGTGTAATTCGTCTTAATACACGCAGCATTTGTTCTCTTGAATCAGATGAAATGCAGACTCCTGGCACGAAAAGGTTTGATGTTACGTTACGAAGTTCGTACGTCAAACGGGGAAAATAAAGTGTTTATGAAGTTTTAGCAATAGCATTCTTTTTTCCGCCATAGTTTTCAAACATATCACTTTATTCAAGAGGCACATTCGTGAACACATGTTTGTCAACAGTTCACAGATGTTTTTGTACATGGTGTGGTCAAAGGTAAATTTTTTATAGTGCTAAAGATATAATTATTAAATAATAAACATTGAGAATAGCTCTTTAAAATTACTAAATAGCTATGGCTTGCGAAATCTGTTCGTTCATTTAACATAGATTCTGTTTTTCTTATTTTGTGGAGGTATGTGTGTGTCCACAGTTGGTCCAACAGATTTGGCTTACCATTGGCTTCATTATGTAATACTACCAAATTGTTTTCTAGATTGTTGATGACATATTTCGTTTCCAAGATATGCTATGCAATGACTGATCTTTCATAGTGGTTCAGCCTGAAAGCATTTACATGTTCCTGAAAACGGGTTTTGCAGTTTCTGCCTGTTTTCCATACATAGTAGGCAGGACAACTGGGGCACTCCACTGTTGTTTTATGTTTGCGTATTTGATTTTATGTTATGGATGATTAAGTTTGCTAACTTACTATTAGTTGAGAATTAAACTGTTACTTTTTTTTTAAGGTTAGCAATTTTTTGAGATATGGGGCCCAGGTATGGGATACTTGCGAATATTTTCTTTCATAGGATTGCCGTTCGTTGTCTTGCTTTTGTTTAACTGTTTTTTTTTAATTTGCAAGAACGCCGAAGGTAATTCCTAAAGGTTTTTTTGTTCCTTCCCATTCGTACATCGAAAACATGCACGCAAATTTACAAATGAAAGTAATAATTGTTTTATATTCTTGGAAAAATTATCATAAAAACCAAACTTACCTCTTTTTCACATAGTTGGCAGAATACTATTTTTCCGACCGTTTTGAAAGCACAATCGCTCCCGATCCATTTCTGTAAATTATTGGTTTTTGGCCTGCGCATATTCGTAATTTGAAGAAGGTAAAAACAGTCGATGTGAACAGCGCGGAAACACACGCAAGAATGATTCATATTCCGAACTGCCAACAGTAACTAGTAGGGCATTGTTGGCGCACTGCAGAGATTAGCCGAGCGACCTGAACATGAATTAACTGCGACCAACAAATACCGAAGCATGTTTCTACTCCGATAATCCATCTTGCAACAATGAACCATAACAAGTTTTTAGCATCCTTATCCGTGAGACTACCTAAGTGGAAAACAAGACTGTCCCTCCATAAGCTACCCACATTTACCTGAAAGACTTTTATTCTGATGGCTCGTCACGTATTTCTCATTTTGTAAATTTGTTCGCCTAATGTTCTGGAGGTTCTTGGGTTGTTGGGGAACAAAATGATCCTCAATATGACCTGTAAATGTAAAAAATATGCATTTTTACCGCTGTTTCCTCAAAATATGAAAATAATATGCTCAAACTCCAAAAATATGCAGATATACGAGGTGCGACAATAAAGTAATGAGACTGATTCTCTTTGCAAGATGTGGCAACCCTGCAGGCTCGCGTAGGCACAATATCTTTGACCTTGGTCTATAAGTGGCTTCTAGTCCAAGTGGCACATCGATGCAACTGTGCTCAGTCGTGGTTGTGCTGTAATAAGTTAACACGTGTTTGTATCTCTCGTTACGGTAATGGAACTGCATAATATTGCGCAACGGTATGCCATTTCTTTTTGCGTTAAATTGGGTAGTGAAGGCAGAACGAATGTTGAAGATGAAGACCGCAGTGGATGACCATCAACCTCACAGACGGATGTCAGCTTGGTCAGGGTGCGTGAACTCGTACAATTTGATCGAAGATTATCCGTGGAAATGATTGCAGAACAACTGAACATCAATCGAGAAACGGTTCGTCTAATAATAACTGAAGATCTTGGTATGAGAAACATTTGTGCAAGAATGGCCCCCAAAAATCTCAAACCACAACAGCGAGAAACACGGAAAAATGTGGCGGCCAATCTGTTGAGCAAACGGAAATCAATCCATAATTGTTGAGCCGTGTTATCACATGTGATGAAAGTTGGTTTTTCAGTACGATCCAGAGACAAAACGCCAAAGTTCGCAATGGTGCTGAAAGAGATCATCCAGACCAATAAAAGGTCACATGTCAAAGTCAAAAGTGAAATGTGTGCTTGCGTGTTTCTTTGATTGCAAGGGAATTGTTTATAAAGAATGGGTGCCTCCTGGACAAACAGTTAACCAATATTGCTACAAAGAAATTTTAGAAAGACTTCGTAAAAGCGTTCTTCTTTACTTCATGACTTTTACGTATTAAAATGTTTTGTCGGCCATTTCTGTTTTTACGAACTATAATTAACACAATGGACCTAGTCATTAAACTTGAGATTCTTCAGTTAGGACGTAAACTATGTGATCAAAAGTATCCGGACACCTCTTTTTAATGCGAAATCGACCATTAGATGTCACAAGAGGCACACTTTCCAATGTGAAAGTAGGCAGCCAGTATTGTGTTGTCAGTGGAGAAGCAGTAACAGTAGAATGGGACTAGTCATTGCGTGTTACCTGGATAACAAATCCATCGGGGACGTTTCAACCATTCTGAAACTGCCCAAGTCGACTGTTGATGATGTGACTGTGAAGCGGAAACGTGAAGGAACAACCGCTCCTACACAAAGACCAGGTAGAGCTCAGAACTGACGTAGAGAGACCATCGAGCACTGCAGAGAGTGGTTGTAAAAAATCGCTTGAAATCGGCGGAAGGAATCACTTGCGAGTGCCACTAGCAGTGCGGCTAGCACAGTGACAACAAATGGCCCTGAGCACTATGGAACTTATAAGGTCATCAGTCCCCTAGACTTAGAACTACTTAAACCTAACCAACCTAACGACATCGCACACATCCATGCCCGAGGCAGGATTCGAACCTGCGACCGTAGCAGCAGTGCGGTTCCGGACTGAAGCTCCTAGAACCGCTCGGCCACACAAGCAAGCGTGGATGATGGGAAACGAGTGATTTGGTGTGTTGAATCACACTACCATGTGGCGAACAGATGGCAGGGTTTAAGTTGGGCAAATGCCTGGAAGACCTTACCTGCCATTATATGTAGTGCCTATAGTGTGGGCAGGAGAGATGGTGTTACGAACTCTCGGTGTCCTTCGTGCTTAGGTTGTGATCCCCGTATTGGATTTCAGAAAATGCTAAATGCAGAAGGATGTGAACACATTTTACAGAATTGTGTGCTGTGAACCGTAGAGAAACGTTTTGGAGGAGATAAATGATTTTATCAACGTGGTAATAACATTACTGAATTGGACTGGTCTGCCCAAAATTCCGACCTGAACCCAATGGACACCTTTCAGATGAGGTAGAAGTCGGCTTCGCTCCAGACTCCAGTACCATCACCTTCTTTGGATTGGCATTTGGATTGCCACTCCTCCACAGGCATTCAGGCACCTCACAGAAAGTGTCCCCAGCAATGTTCAGCAACGATGTCGAAATTTCTGTCTTCCTGTATGTCTCCGTTGCGTAGTTTCCTTGAGAGTTAAGCATTTGAGCTTTTACACAATTTTATTTTGCTGAGGCAAACAAACGAAAACTCGCCTGACGATAATGCAGTGCCTTCGAAACGCGTCGTAATTGAAGAAATAAAGTTTAGCGTCTGGTTCTTTATGTTGAATTGTTAATAGGTCGCCCTTATAGTTGCCCGTTTGCGGAATGTTAACTGAGCCATCACTTCGATGTTTGAACTGTTTGTATCAGGTGCTCAGACTTCACACGTGCACACGTGCTTTTAAAGGCAGTTCCAGTAACACTCCCTTACCGTGAATAGTTGGAAACGAATCACTGCAGGATTCTCTCACTTCAAACTCAGTTCCGATTAACTATCGGAGTACTCGACAATAGGGGGTTTTACAGTAATGCAGTACGTAGGTCCGTTTCAAATTTTCTTCAGAGAAGGCATTAAATTCCTATGAAAATCTGGACCTAAAGTTCAAATTGCAAAGAAACTCAAGTGAGGTTCCGTGCGCCTTTCACATGAACTTACCACCAGTAAATCAAATACATACCACTTACAGAGGGGGGAAGCCTGAGAAGAAATTACAGAACCATAAACATTATTTTTTTGTCAGAGGACTTCGACGTCTGGTTTATGAAGCTCTGTGCTTCCGCTAGGAGCTTGCTTTGTTAAAGTATCGTCCCAACTCCGCCTCCTAATGGTACCCCGGACTTCCACAGGAGAGCACTCCCGCTAACAAGCTCCCAGGAATACCCACAAAGGGCGCCTCGTGGATGTCGTAACAGCCCGTAGAGCCATTGTGTGTCACCAGTCGCAACTCATAAATGTTAACGGAGGGTCGAACTCCACCTGCGATAGAGACGCTCATAGTGTTCAGTTTGTGAAAATTTCATCACCAGGAATGGTAAAAGTAAGGGAAATAATCTACACGGTGTCCCAGGAGGAATGATCAACATCGCCGGATATGACAGGACCGAGCATATGCAACAAAAAGCTTTATATAGACATATGCCCCATTCCGAATGGCTTCGGAGATAGAACACTTCGAATGTACATTGGTACTTATTCTCTGTATTATTCAATACATTATCAGATTGGCACGTGTGCACCAGTAAACATTACAGTATGCGCTACACAAATTATCAGTTGAAAAATACGTATTCTGACACACTATGGTAGACGTCACAGTATGGCTGTTGTGCAGTTCACAGTGTTAAGAGTATCCCATCGTCAGATTCAGTGCATTTGTGCCCTCTTAAGAGAATGTGTTGTATTGCTTACCTGAGTGCGTCTGCACGTCCCATAATGAGGGCAGCAGCGTCCGTGGCACAATGGGAAGGACCAGGCCCCTTTGTTTTTTTCCTTTATCACTCGTTTATTACATCAGAGAATTACACATTTTTAGACAAAATTTAACTACATGAAATATTGCTCCCAGTAAAGGTTAACATAAGCAGTGACAAAACTTCGTTGTCTTAAGGGTTTCTGCTGGCAACAAATTTTAAGGAGGCAATGTAAGGTTTATATCAATTTAGCTCAAACACTTAGCTAGTGATTGAATCACGACACAGACACTTCAACAATTTTGGTAACAAATAAATAGCGTGAATTTGTACTCACAGTAACCAACTAATCAACAGCCTTGCCATTGAATAAGTAGTTTGCCATTTGGAACGAATTAGCAACACCCCGCAACTAGGGGAAACGAATTACTGCAAGATTCTCTCACTTCAAACTCAGTTCCGATTAATTATCGGAGTAGTCGACAATAGGGGGTTTTACAGTAATGCAGTACGTAGGTCCGTTTCAAATTTTCTTCAGAGAAGGCATTAAATTCCTATGAAAATCTGGATCTAAAGTTCAAATTGCAAAGAAACTCAAGTGAGGTTCCGTGCGCCTCCCCATTAAATAAACAAACTTACAGTAATTAAATGAATAACAAATCAAACACTACTCTCCACTCAAACGCTTGAGTGGAAGCCAGGCCAAAATGAAGATTCCATTAACTGACTAACACTGAAGTCCCACTAAAGCTCAATCTCTGTGTTCCCAGACACACATGGGCAAACTTATACAAGATTTTGAAGGGAGCACATCAGTAAAACCGGTAGTGGAGCTAACTCGTGCCACTGAAAATTAAGGTACTAGACCGGGGCACAAGGTGGTGTACAATGAGGTTGCCTTAGTGCTATACTGCGCTCCAAAGTATTAGTTCAAATGTCTAATTCAAAATGAAGTACACATAAACCAGCAATAATTAACGAGGAGTGACACCAGGTCGCTCGAGGGGATGACAACACTTAATTGAAAAGACAAATGCCGGAAGCGGCAGTAACATTCTACATCTTCTCCGAGTTTTAACCGGGAGTCACTTCCCGCTATGCAAGTAAACATTTAACCAAGCACAAGGAAGGAACCCAAAAGAAAGAATTCAAATAAAACCCCAAAAGATTATAAAGGACAAGGAACCCCAACTGTTTCCATTCAAAAGAACTAGCTCTCCCCAAAGGCAGTGTAAACGCGAAGGCCACACTTAAAGAGGCCACCAAAACTGGTTACAAGAGGTCTTATACATTTGCTCCTTTTCTTTAAAGAAACACATGGCTGCTAAACTTCTGCTGGCTTCTGCTGGACGTCCGGTATGGCTCGTGTAGGATACACCAGGCAGCAACCCAAGCTAGGCGGTCGCAAGGCACGGCGAGCAAAATCAGGAGAGCAGACAGGCAGGCAGCCAACACACATCCTCCATGCTGAACCGACAGACCGCGTACAACCAACTCCACATATACGTGGTTGCTTCCACCTCGTACCTCGCGGCGTCTCAGCAGGTAACCACTCGCCCCGCGAATGCGGAAAACAAAGCAAGCAAGCAAAGATAAGTAACATTGAAGGATCGATAATGGACATCCAAGAGACTGGCGCGCCGGTAACGAGCGCCACGGCTCAGTCATGTTTTCACCTTTCGTTTGTACACCTCAGATTTCCGTCGGTAATGACCATCTTCAGACATAAAAAATACAAGCACATAGAGTTACTCTAATTTACAAAACACTCCTAACTATACGAATGTAAAGCAGAAAACAATTATGAAACCGCTGTAAAACATACCTACGCCTGAGCAAAAAAGTGTTGCTTTGCTTACACCAACGTTATTACATGTGATGGTGCATTCAAAATCGTTAGCCATATCGGTATCGTCAGACAAATAATAAAAATATTTTTTATAAATAACATCACTGAAGCGTACGTACTGCACACGAAGAGAAGGGTTCAGCTATACTGCAGTGCTGCGGCAAGAAACGTGCCTCCGTCCAAGTCCGCTAGATGTCGCCGTAGCACGCCTGTTTACGTGATTTCAAAGGTGTACATACCTTGTACCTAAATATATAAAAACTTGAGTTTATCTCTTATGGAAATAAATTAAGATAAAACGGAAATACTTGTGCTGACACGTCTTTGCTGCATTTAATGGGGAAGGATGCTTTATTAAAACAAACACCTATGTTCGAAGATAACATGGTCTATTTACACGATCTAATCAATTTAATTACACAAGGAATTACGGCCTACTAGTGCGAACATCATCAAACGTGGACAACGCGATCACGGAACACCCTCGCTTGACGGAAGCTCGTAATAAACCACAGGCACAACAGTAAAATTGAATAAAATGTTATTGGTCGCCACAGCATCACTGACACACGTCACCAATACAATCCCCCTTAATTATAAAGTGTCAGTATGTTAAAATATGTGTTACAAATTATAGAGTCTAGGAAGATAGAGTAACGTGTATTGCATCAGAAATCTCACGCATCTGCACAGTACAACTTTCATGACAGGTCAAATGTTTTGGCTCGTAAATCACACAATACTTTTAGTGTGCAAGCTACGCTCGTGCGTTCAACTCGCTGATCAAGAGTGGATAAAATTGCTCACAAAAAAGCCTATTTCGGTTACAGGAGTAACCCGTCCACACACAGCAACCTTCATTCACATGCTGCCTCACATATGTGCAGATCTGAAGATAGTTCTAGAGGAACCGGAACCGGTCATGTGAAAAAACATTTTTGCAGTCAAGACGGATTATAAGTAACACGGCTATAATTACATTTTTAACAGTCTGGATGCTGAGATTGATAAATATAGCCATCCTCCCAACGGAGGATGTTACAGTCATATCCACAGTGCAAAGCAAGGTCCCTCGAGTGATTGGTCCCAGATCGTCACTGTTGTAGTGTCCGGACAGTGGAGCGAGATAAGTTATTCTTAGGGGTCAGCTTTCTGAAGACTAGTGTTTACGGTGGTTGATGGAGAGCCCTGAAAAATAATCTGGCTGACAGTCATGCACAGATGGAGATGTCATTTTTGGGTCATCATTCAGACCGTCACTATGCGTGTCACTTGAAGATCGCACTCTCAGGCTCTAACATTTGCTAGCTGAAAGCGTGACCTAGAGAAATTCACTCAAGGCGGATTAAAGTCACTAAGATGTCCGTTTTCCTTTCCTCCAACAGAACACAGCGTCGATCAGCGCCTTTTCCCTGAAATCATTGGTGCAGATTAACAAAGCGGGGTGCATTCAGTGTGAAAGTCATTCATCTACGTCAGTTTCTCGATAGCGTTGTCAGTTTTTGTAAATTAATAGGTTTACTGTTCTTTCAAAGTTTCAGAAGTGTAATAATACTTAACAAACAACAGTATCACACTTGCATTAATGTGTTCACCATTGGTATCCCGTCTCACGCCCTGTATGCTTTTCCGAATGCAGATATCTCCCAGACTACTGGAAATTAGCTAAAGTGCTATCTATTTAGATGAAAGGAGACAGAAGTAATTGTGAAAACTATACGGGCCCCTGCTAAGAACGGGATGTGAATTATACTCTACAATAGCAACAGATAGTAGCAGAAAATGTTGAAAATATTCTGCTTGAAGATCAAACGGGGCTTCACACACTTCATAGACTCTATGGAAGCTTTCGGTAAAGTAAATACACAAAAGCAGCTGTAGGTAATCAACAAAGGAGGAGTATCCCTGCACATAGTATAGAGATCAGAAAGCGTATTACAAAGGATCAGACATTTCCAGTGCAGGAAATGGAAGCTCTGAGAACTGTACAAACTTATGAGTAAGACAAGGATGCTGTTTGCCTCCGATTCTTTTTAATATTTATATTGACAACGTGCTTAGGATAAGTAAATTAAATTTTTATACTTACGATTTCAACCCAAGGAAATTATTCTGCAACATTACTCTTTGCTGAAGATAAAATTGTGAAGGCTGATGCGAGAACACTCTCCAAACAGTTGCTCAGCTTAGTTGTATAACCTGTTAATATCTTCAAAGAAACCAAAAGTTACGGCTTTCAGGAGTCATCAGCCAATACAGAGCAAGATAATAATAAATGGCGGAAATGGGCATAAAAAAGGAAATAGAGGTGTTTAATAATTACATTAACGGAACGATCTATAGAACCTGCAGAACTAACTTAAGAAAGGAAAAATTACTTAAGTTGCACAAAACGATATCAGTAGCAACCATGACATGGGGAAGTGAGCCGTGCGCTGTAACAAAAAGAAATGAGCGAAGATTTCAAGCATTGGAGGTGGGATTCCTGAGAAGAGTGGGCTGGGTGCATACTATCCGACAGGAGGAGGAATGCTGACATTAGAGATGAATCGGAAGTGAAAAGCTCACATGAGTAAATTAACGAATACAGGAACAACTGAAAGGACCATGTCACAAGAACGGAAGACGGAAGAATATCAAAATTAATAACCAATTATTACCCGGGTTGCGGAAGATTCGTAGGAAGAATGAGGAAAAGATGGAAAGATCAATAATGAGAACCAGGACGACTTAATGGACAAGTGTCGGGTGTATGCAGAAAGAAGAATAAGAAGAAAATACCCCACACTTCCCGACACTCTATTAAACACTCCAGATACAGACACCACCCACAGGCTCTCTGTTGTGAGAAGGCCCTTGCAATGCTTCAGGTAGCCCTGTTCATACGCAACGAGCTAATCTCTCGCTGCAAATATAATTCGGGGAAAAGAATAACCTCTTTTAATATAAGATGTGCTGTGATGAGGATTTGTCGTAAAATGTTAGGCATGAGTACAAATTTCAGTCCAGCCTCGCCTCGTGTGATTGGACATTGTTCTGCTAGAACATATCATATCCAGAGGCTACGACGAGGGTCATCACCTCGTGATCTAAAACATGTTTGATGAGGTTGTTATATTGCGCTCACAAGATACTGAATGGATATAACCGAATAAAAACGTTAAAAATACCAAGATGATTCTTGAACCACCCAGCAGTATCGTTTATCTGTAAGACTCCTTTTCTGTTAATAGATTTTTGTAGATTAATGAATCTAAAGACCAGAGGAGCAAGAATCCCTGACGAAAAATTAGCATCTGCTGTAGGAGATAGCTGTGACCAGTAGGTTTACAACAGTAATTAAATAAGCACTAATTGTCAGACTGCTAAACATTTGCTTTATCAGTCTACGTTCACACATTCAGGACTTAATGAGTCATATTTCCCGAAATAGATGTTGAATTTCCTGGAATAGTGGGCGTCTATCTTCAAGCGTGACAGTTTCTACAGGTATTCCGTAACACTCTACCGTGAGTCAGTCGAACCTGTGACTATTAGTGCCGTCCTTCTTTGTATACGTTTCGTATGTCCTCCTTTGTATACGTTCCGTATCTCCTGTTAGCCCTATTAAGCACCACCTACGGCCACTTTAGCAAAATTCTTGGACGGATCGCACCAATCTCTTTTATACGCTGCCTCTATTTTCCCAGTTTCCTACCAAGGAACTGAAGTGTGCCACGTACGATCGAACCCATGTAATCATGCTTGTTTATGCAGCTGGATATAGTGAATTTCATACAAAAGCAGATTCTAATTTCACAGATGAGCAGTGACCTACTGTTTCAAACTTACTACAATTGTTTTTTTATTTCACGCTAAAGTTACATTTAGTTTCATAAAGTTTTATTCTATCATTCTGTGCTCTACCTTGAATCTAAGCCAATCTGTGATCGATGTAGTTTGTCGAACATTGATACATAGGGGGAGAGTGGGCAGATGCAAATATGAGAACATGCTGAAGAGTGATGCCTCTGAATTTCTTAAATAAACCAACAGTCTTAACACACTATATTTTTATTGCATGTGTCTATATATTTGCAGCCCTCTGCCATTAGAGGGCTCTGAATCGTAGCGTGTAACATGGCAGTGTGTAACGTAATTGCGTTTGTGTGAAGAAGAAGCGACCGGGCGAGGTGGCGCAGTGGTTAGCACACTGGACTCGCATTCGGGAGGACGACGGTTCAATCCCGTCTCCGGCCATCCTGATTTAGGTTTTCCGTGGTTTCCCTAAATTCGTTTCAGGCAAATGCCGGGATGGTTCCTTTGAAAGGGCACGGCCGATTTCCTTCCCACTCCTTCCCTAACCCGAGCTTGCGCTCCGTCTCTAATGACCTCGTTGTCGACGGGACGTTAAACACTAACTACCACCACCAAGAAGAAGCGTGCTACAAAAGTGTTTGGAATTCGAAGAGCTCGTCGATACGTTAACTACCCCTTCCTTCAGCATGACATTGCCAGACCACACAAGCGCGCTGCGACATCTGCAATAATCTGACGCCTTGGACTGACTGTTATCGATCGTCGTCCATATACTCGTAGTTCCAACGTGGCTCCATCCGACTTTCATCTCTTTCCAAAACATATCGAACACCTTCGAAGACTTCACTGCGATACTGGTGAAGCGTTGAGAGCACAGGTGAGGTTGTGGCTCCATCAACTCATTCAAAGAGTCTTCAGTGACAGTATCAACAGACTGGTCTCTCTTTGGGAGAAATGTGTTCGTCGACAGGGTGACTAAGCTGACATATAAAAACACTACAGGCCATTAAAATTGCTACACCACGAAGATGACGTGCTTCAGACGCGAAATTTAACCGACAGGAAGAAGATGCTGTGATACGCAAATGATTAGCTTTTCAGAACATTCACACAAGGTTGGCGCCGGTGGCGACACTTACAACGTGCTGACATGAGGAAAGCTTCCAACCGATTTCTCATACACAAACGGCAGTTGACCGGCGTTGCCTGGTGAAACGTTGTTGTGATGCCTCGTGTAAGGAGAAGAAATACGTAGCATCACGTTTCCGACTTTGATAAAGGTCGGACTGTAGCCTATCGCGATTGCGGTTTATCGTATCGCGACATTGCTGCTCGCGTTGGTCGAGATCCAATGACTGTTAGCAGAATATGGAATCGGTGGGTTCAGAAGGGTAATACGGAACGCCGTGCTGGATCCCAACGGCCTCGTATCACTAGGAGTCGAGATGACAGGCATATTATCCGCATGGCTGTAACGGATCGTGTATCCACGTCTCAATCCCTGAGTCAACAGATGGGGACGTTTGCTAGACAACAACCATCTGCACGAACAGTTCGACGACGTTTGCAGCAGTATGGACTATCAACTCGGAGACCATGGCTACGGTTACCCTTGACGCTGCATCACACACAGGTGTACTGCGATGGTGTACTCAACGACGAACCTGGGTGCACGAATGGCAAAACGTCATTTTTCGGATGTATCCAGGTTCTGTTTACAGCATCATGATGGTCGCATCCGTGTTTGGCGACATCGCGGTGACCGCTCATAGGAAGCGTGTATTCGTCATCGCCATACTGGCGTATCACCCGGTGTGGTGGTATGGGGTGCCATTGGTTACACATCTCGGTCACCTCTTATTCGCATTGACGGCACTTTGAACAGTGGACGTTACATTTCAGAGGTGTTACGACCCGTGGCTCTACCCTTCATTCGATCCCTGCGAAACCCAACATTTCAGCAGCATAATGCACGACCGCATATTGCAGGTCCTGTACGGGCCTTTCTGGATACAGAAAATGTTCGACTGCTGTCCTGGCCAGCACATTCTCCAGATCTCTCACCAATTGAAAACGTCTGGTAAACGGTGGCCGAGCAACTGGCTCGTCACAATACTCGAGTCATTACTCTGGATGAACTGTGGTATCGTGTTGAAGCTGCATGGGCAGATGTACCTGTACACGCCTTCCAAGCTCTGTTTGACTCAATGGCCAGGCGTATCCAGGCCGTTATTATGGCCAGAGGTGGTTGTTGTGGGTACTGATTTCTCAGGATCTATGCACCCAAATTGCGTGAAAATGTAACCACATGTCAGTTCTAGTATAATATACACTCCTGGAAATTGAAATAAGAACACCGTGAATTCATTGTCCCAGGAAGGGGAAACTTTATTGACACATTCCTGGGGTCAGATACATCACATGATCACACTGACAGAACCACAGGCACATAGACACAGGCAACAGAGCATGCACAATGTCGGCACTAGTACAGTGTATATCCACCTTTCGCAGCAATGCAGGCTGCTATTCTCCCATGGAGACGATCGTAGAGATGCTGGATGTAGTCCTGTGGAACGGCTTGCCATGCCATTTCCACCTGGCGCCTCAGTTGGACCAGCGTTCGTGCTGGACGTGCAGACCGCGTGAGACGACGCTTCATCCAGTCCCAAACATGCTCAATGGGGGGCAGATCCGGAGATCTTGCTGGCCAGGGTAGTTGACTTACACCTTCTAGAGCACGTTGGGTGGCACGGGATACATGCGGACGTGCATTGTCCTGTTGGAACAGCAAGTTCCCTTGCCGGTCTAGGAATGGTAGAACGATGGGTTCGATGACGGTTTGGATGTACCGTGCACTATTCAGTGTCCCCTCGACGATCACCAGTGGTGTACGGCCAGTGTAGGAGATCGCTCCCCACACCATGATGCCGGGTGTTGGCCCTGTGTGCCTCGGTCGTATGCAGTCCTGATTGTGGCGCTCACCTGCACGGCGCCAAACACGCATACGACCATCATTGACACCAAGGCAGAAGCGACTCTCATCGCTGAAGACGACACGTCTCCATTCGTCCCTCCATTCACGCCTGTCGCGACACCACTGGAGGCGGGCTGGACGATGTTGGGGCGTGAGCGGAAGACGGCCTAACGGTGTGCGGGACCGTAGCCCAGCTTCATGGAGACGGTTGCGAATGGTCCTCGCCGATACCCCAGGAGCAACAGTGTCCCTAATTTTCTGGGAAGTTGCGGTGCGGTCCCCTACGGCACTGCGTAGGATCCTACGGTCTTGGCGTGCATCCGTGCGTCGCTGCGGTCCGGTCCCAGGTCGACGGGCACGTGCACCTTCCGCCGACCACTGGCGACAACATCGATGTACTGCGGAGACCTCACGCCCCACGTGTTGAGCAATTCGGCGGTACGTCCACCCGGCCTCCCGCATGCCCACTATACGCCCTCGCTCAAAGTCCGTCAACTGCACATACGGTTCACGTCCACGCTGTCGCGGCATGCTACCAGTGTTAAAGACTGCGATGGAGCTCCGTATGCCACGGCAAACTGGCTGACACTGACGGCGGCAGTGCACAAATGCTGCGCAGCTAGCGCCATTCGACGGCCAACACCGCGGTTCCTGGTGTGTCCGCTGTGCCGTGCGTGTGATCATTGCTTGTGCAGCCCTCTCGCAGTGTCCGGAGCAAGTATGGTGGGTCTGACACACCGGTGTCAATGTGTTCTTTTTTCCATTTCCAGGAGTGTATTTGTCCAATGAATACCCGTTTATCATCTGCATTGGTGTAGCAATTTTAATGGCCAGTAGTGTATGTTGACGAAGAATAAATATGTAGAATGTTAGTAACGTTTAATTTAAAAAGCATTACGAGTTTGACATAAAAAATTCGGTGACATTCCTTATCAGCACGCCGCCGTATGATGGACGGTACTGCGGGAGAGAATCGACCGATAACCACCGATAACCGCGTTTGGAGTAAGCAAACAGAACTTTAAAAAAGTGCGCCTGTGACTTAGAACAAGCAATGCTTGAACATGTGTCTGGAAAGCGGTCAGTTACTCTCAGCTGAGCTGCTTGCCAAACTTGTCGCGCACGGTACTTCTTGAGAGCAATCCGAGAACACCAACCGCCACGTGCAACCACAGAAACGGTAGATTTTGCCTCCTGTTGACATCAGACTTCGATTCGTTTTGAACAAATGGGGATTACAGTGTTTTATGGTCGATCAAAAGTTGCGTTCTTACACAGGTTTCTGCCATGAATCATGCTTGTACAGAGAATGGTCATTAGTTGCAACAGTCGTGTACACTGTCAGATCAAGTGTCCGGACACGTCTCACTGGGCATCAGTATGGGGAGTGTTCACCCTTCACGTTGATCACAGTTTGAATGCTGCTCAGGATACTTTCAATGAGGCTTCTGACCGTCTGTGAACGAATAGAAGCTCTTTCTTCCTGAAGAACCGAAAGTGGAAAACGTACTGGATATGGACACTCGGATCTGGGGAGAAGTCGACTTCCTAACTCTTTCCAAGTGTGTTCCATTGGGTTCAGATTCGGACTCTTGGAACGCTAGTCCATTTCAGGAACGATATTCTTCACATATATTGGCCTCCGACGCTGCTTTATGGTAGGGTGCATCGTCATGCTGATAAAATCGTCTTGAAACAACTCCTATGATGTAAGCAGTACACAATTCTGTGAAATATGTTCCGCATTTAGCATTTTGTTAAGCGTTATAAGGGGACTACACACTGTCCATGAAGAACACTCCCGTATAAGAACACCACCTCTTCACTGTTGCCCTCCTGCAGGTCTGGGGGTTAGAATAACCCCGAGGTATTCTTGCCTGTTGTAAGAGGCAACTAAAAGGTCTGACACTTTTCGGCCTTTATGTGATGGTCCCCTGTAGGGTTTGACCTCCATTTTTCAAAATTTTTCCCGAAGAGCGAAATCAGTCTCTGGGACTGAGGATGAGCGTGAAGCCCTACCAACAGCTGCTTTTGAGCTCTTCAGCCACCGGTGGCTGTCATGTTTCCCCCTAGCAGAAACCAGGGAAGGGAGTGACCCAAGGGACCCTTCCTAGGGAGAGGAGCTGAAGAAACCTTACGCTTCTCTGGCTCAGAATTGGGGACTGAAATCCTCGATTGTTTGGCGGGGGGGGGGGGGGGGGGTCCTGAAGTAGGTGGTGTGGGAGCAACAGGGAGGGAAGTGCTTCTCACCATCAAAGGGGCAGGTGTAGTCTCCCAGTTCTGAGAGGCGGCAGGAATTCGAGGAACTCACGGAGCGACAACGGTTCTCGGAGTGGCGGCGTATGAGATGGTCATAGCCACAGGATGTAGGCGCTCAAATTTCCTCTTAGCCTCAGTGTAGACCAATAAGCAATGGCCATCCTGCCAGGTGGCCTTTGCTGCAGCTGGGTGGCGCCCATGGGAAGGGACCCTGGTCGGAGTGGGTGGCATTAGGGTGGATGACTCACCATGAAACGTAGTACATCATCTTTTGCTGGTGGTCCGCCGCCACCAGTC
The DNA here is from genome assembly GCF_023898315.1 of Schistocerca nitens. Classification (NCBI taxonomy): domain Eukaryota; kingdom Metazoa; phylum Arthropoda; class Insecta; order Orthoptera; family Acrididae; genus Schistocerca; species Schistocerca nitens. The sequence continues at coordinate 512,514,435 of NC_064615.1, forward strand.
TCTAAGTGGGCAAATGCTAAGAAATATGACCCAAAGTCGTTCTCCTCCCTGGCCACACTATGGGAGGAACGCCAGGTTAAGGATGGCAGTGAAGCTAATTGGCCCAGTACCTCATATGTACGAGAGTTGATGGGGAATCTTTCATGACCATGAAGCCTCACTTTTTTGTGGAGCATTTGGAGGACAAGTTTGGGGAGGTGGAGGGCTTGTCCAAAATGTACTCAGGGTCAGTTTTGATAAAAACAACTTCCTCTGCCCAGTCACGGGCATTACTCGCTTGTGGCAAGTTGGGGGATGTTTCTGTTACCATCACACCTCATAGGAGCTGAAATATGTTTCAGTGTATTATATTCCACAGGGACCTTCTTTTGCAGTCTGACAACAAGTTGCGCGCCAATTTAGAGCAGCGAGGTATTCATTTCGTCTGGCGCGTCCATCGGGGTCTGAGGGATAACTGGGTTGCCACCAGTGCCTTGATCTTGGCATTCAAGGGTGACACATTGCTGGAGGAGGTCAAGGTGATGGTCTACTGCTGTGACTTCAAATCATATAACCCTCCCCCGATGTGATGCTTCAAGTGCTGGAAGTTCAGCCATATGTCTTCCCGCTGTACTTCCAGCCCCACCTGTCGAGATTGTGTACATAAATCGCATCCCAATACTCCATGTGCCCCCCTCCCTTCCCCTCTGTGTCAACTGCTAAGAGCATCATTCATCTTGCTCGCCAGACTGGCAGGATTTTACAGAAAGAGAGGAAATTCATGGAAAATAAGACCTTGGACCGATTGACCTACACTGAGGCTAAGAGGAAATTTGAGCACCTACGTCCTGTGCATATGATCTCCTCATACACCACTGCTATGAGAACCATTGTCACCCCATCAGTTCCTCGAATTCCTGTCTCCTCTCAGAACTGAGAGACTACACCTGCCCCTTGATGGTGGGGGGGGGGGGGGCACTTCCCTCCCTGTTGCTCCCACACTACCTACTTCAGGGACAACACCCCCCCCCCCCCCCCCAACGATCGGAGAATTCAGTCCCCCACTTCTGAGCCGGAGAAGTGTAAGGCTTCTTCAGCTCCTCTTGCTAAGAAGGTGTCCCTTGGGTCACTCCCTTCCCCTTTTTCTGCTAGTGGGAAAGATGACACCTGCCAGTGGCTGAAGAGCCCAAAATCAGCTGGTTGTAGGGCTTGATGCTCATCGTCAGTCCCAGGGACTGATTTAGTGAAGTCCTCCCAGCCAGGAAACCTAAGGAACAATGCGAGCAATCGAAAAAGAAAACCCCCAAGAAAAAGGAACTTGCATTGGCACCCACACCTACGCTAACTACAAGCTTTGTGTCTGAGGATGGGATGGTGCTTCTGGCGTCCACTGAGGATCTGGATTTCGCTGGACACTCTGACACAATGGATATAGACTGCTCAGGCAAAAATTCGGTCGCGGCAGATGACCCTGAGATATAAACCGCCTCATTGAATGTTCCATACCTTCCCAGTCTCACGATGATGTCGTTCTCCAGTGGAATTGCGGCGTTTTTTTCCACCGCATGGGTGAGCTATGGCAACTGTTGAGCATTACACCTGCTTTCTGCATTACCCTCCAGGAAACCTGGTTCCACGCAATGTGGACCCCTGCCCTGCATGGCTGTAAGGGATATTAAAGCAACAGTTGCGACTATAATCGAGTATCAGGTGGAGTTCGCGTTTATGTCGTAAACTCAGTCTGTAGTGAAACTGTGCCCCTTCAAATCCCCTCTTGAAGCCTTGGCTGTCAGAATACGGATGACGGACGACGCAGGAAATAATTGTCTGCAGTGTATAGCTTCCTCCAGATGGTGCAGTACCCCTGAATGTACTCGTATTAGCTGCACTGATTGATCAACTTCCTAAATCTTTCGCCGGCCGCGGTGGTCTAGCGGTTCTAGGCGCTCAGTCCGGAATCGCGCGACTACTACGGTCGCAGGTTCGAATCCTGCCTTGGGCATGGATGTGTGTGATGTCCTTAGGTTAGTTAGGTTTAAGTAGTTCTAAATTCTAGGGGACTGATGACCACAGATGTTAAGTCCCATAGTGCTCAGAGCCTAAATCTTTCCTACTTTTGGGAGATCACTCTAACCTGCTGCAGCTCTACAAAGCCCTTATTCAATCCCGCCTTGACTATGGGAGTCTTGGTGTATGGTTTGGCGGCGCCCTCAGCGTTCCATGTGATCGACCTAGTGCACCACTGTGGCGTTGGCCTAGCGGCAGGATCTTTTAGAACGAGTCCGGTGACGAGTGTCCTGGTGGAGGCCGGAGTCCCTCTGTTGCAGATCCGACATGCACAACTGCTCTCCAGTTACGTTTCACACATTCGTAGTTCTCCAGAGAATCCGAATTACCGTCTCCTTTTTACACCCGCGGCAGTTCATCTCCCGCATCGGCGGCCAAGTCAGGGTTAACGACTGCGGTTCGCGTGTGATCCCTTTTGTCTGAACTGGAGTCCTTCCCTTCACTACCTCTCATCCATGTCCATCCGCATACACCTCCATGGTGTACAAGTAGACTGCAGATTCGTCTGGACCTTTTGCATGAGTCTAAGGACTCGGGTACTCCTGCTGCTCTCCGCTGTTACTTCCTCTCGATTCTTGACGTGTTCCGGGCCTCTGAATTGGTTTACACCGACGGCTCGATGGGTGATGGTCATGTTGGCTTCGTCTACGTCCACAGAGGCAATTTTGAACAACATTCCTTGCCCGATGGCTGCAGTGTATCCACTGCAGAGCCGGTGGCCATCTCTCGTGCACTTCATTACACCCGTTCATGCACCGGGGAATTTTTTCTTCTGTGTACTGACTCCTTGAGCAGCCTACAAGCTATTGACCAGTGCTACCCTCGCCATCCTTTGGTAGCGTCCATCCAGGAGTCCATCTATGCTTTCGACTGTTCCCATCTTTCAGTGGTGCTCGTGTGGACTCCAGGACACGTAGACACCTCAGGCAACGAACTTGCCGTCAGGCCAAACAGGCTACGCGGAAACTGCTTCTGGAGAGGGGCATCTTTGAACCTGGCCTGCGTTCTGACTTCGGCCGTAGGGTTTTTCGGCTTTGGGAGATGGAATAGCATAACAGTACACAAAACAAACTGTGTGTCATTAAGGAGAGTACGAATGTGTGGAAGACTTCCATGTGGGCCTCTCGCAGGGAATCAATTGTCCTCTGCCGGCTCCACATTGGCCACACTTAGGTGACCCACGGTTACCTCCTGCGCCTTGAAGACCCGCCTGAGTGTCGGTGCGGCGCCAGTTGACAGTGGCCCATATTCTGGTGCACTTACCCACTTTGACTACCCAGCGACGAAATCTTGGGTTACCGGACTCGTTGCCGCTAATTTTATTTGACAACGCCTCATCGGCTGACTTAGTTTTCCGTTTTATTCGTGAGGGTGGGTTTTACCATTTGATCTAAGTTGTAGCGCATGTCCTTTGTCCCTCTGTGTCCTCCACCCTACTGCTTCTAGGGTGGACTTTTTACTGTGTTGCAGAGTGGCTGGCGTCTCCTTTTTTATTCTCATGGTCAGCCAGCCGTGGTAATATGCTTTGTTGTTTTAATCTCTTCGTCCAGTTTCTTGCGTTTCTGTGGATCTCTTGCCCCATTTTGTCCATTTACATGTTTGTTGCCCTTCATCGTTCTTGTAATTTTTCCTTTCATTCCGTTTTGAGTTGTCAGTCCTGTTTGTTTTATTCTCACACTTGGGGCATTGTTTTATTCGGAACAAGAGACTGATGACCTCGTAGTTTGGTCTCTTTCTCCCACCAACCAACCAACCTCTTGACTTTTGGCGCCTCACATGATGGCAGGTAACGATCTTCACGCATTGGTCAAACCCAAATCAATCTATCGAATTTCCGCAGGGTATAGCGTGATTAATCACTCCAAATAACTTGTTTCCACTCTTCTTCGCGTTGCTCTTTACACAACCCGCAGGCCTCTCAGGAATGATTCCAGAAGTTAGTGGCTCATGGGGAGGAGCTGCTCGATCTTCGTACTCCATTCTTTTTTACTTCGTAGACGGAATCGTTGTGCTAGGGCTGCTGGTAGCACTTCCGAACTAAGGTGTGATCCCTTCCGCGGATTTCATTTTTTGCAACCACCTCCGCAATGCTTTACGATACCTGTCAGTAAGTACATGTGATCTACCTAGTCTTGATTTACCTGTTCTTGTTTCCTCGCGTTTCCACTTCACAGTAACATTGCCAGCAGTCACTTATGGCCGATTTAGAAGGGTTGAAATGTCCCTGATGAATTTGTTACTCTGCTGAGGTCAAATGGCTAGTCCACACTCGAATTAGCTGAGTACTCCTGACCGACGCATTCTGCTGTCAATGCTTCTCTGCCTACAAGACAATACTCCTCACCTCCGTTTATACTGGCACATCCACTCCTCGTGCCGTCCAGGTGGCACTTGCGCATTACGTCGGGATGTTTCTGATCAGGTACTGTATTTGCATGCCTTTGTCTTCCAACATGAGCCGCAGCTCACAGTGCACAGGTAATCCAAGACGTTTCCTCAAAGGTCGATAGGGAGAGATACTACTCATTAGTGGCGATACTTTCTTCTGGTGACATGTAAAAAGCCTAGTGTATAAGGCGGTTGTTGAAACCGAAGAGGATCGCCTGGTTAGATCTTTCGTTGCCTATGACACTGTTGGAAAGCACCGTGTTGATCCATACGCTGCAGAACTAGCGCGACGACAGAAGCGTCACGATGTCCGCCTCGGTAGTGGCGCTGTCAGCGTGGCAGATTGCTAACCGAAAGGAGCCGATTTCGATTCCCGGCCGGGTAGGGGATTTTCTCCGCTCGAGGACTGGGAGTCGTGATGTCCTTACGTTCGTATCATCGTAATTGACAAGAAAATCGTCTCCAATGCGCTGTCTTATCATCTTTCAGTTGCTGATACGGTGAAAGCGAACGACCCGAAAGCCAATAACCTAAAATAAAAAAGCGTGACGGCACTAATTCAAACATCCATTGTTATCTAGCCCATTTGAACGTCGCGCAAATAAATAAAATCACTACAAAAGTGTCTATTGGGATTTTTATCATGGTCTACAGATCAGCAGGGAATTTCAATTTTTCTAACTTTCGTTAGTAATTTTCGATTTGGTTATTTCATTTTCACTGGTCCATTAATAATACAAGCTTTAAGACCCCCCTCTCACTCCCTCCCTCACTCCCTCGCCGGCCGAAGTGGCCGTGCGGTTAAAGGCGCTGCAGTCTGGAACCGCAAGACCGCTACGGTCGCAGGTTCGAATCCTGCCTCGGGCATGGATATTTGTGATGTCCTTAGGTTAGTTAGGTTTAACTAGTTCTAAGTTCTAGGGGACTAATGACCTCAGCAGTTGAGTCCCATAGTGCTCAGAGCCATTTGAACCTCCCTCCCTCCCTCCCCTCCCCCCCGTTCGGCAAATACCGTCATGGAGAGCCTTCAGCGATTTTGACCGAGTGAAGTTACTGAGTAAAATTTTTTTTGTTTATTTATAGACGCAATCACATGTTTATGACAGTCATAACTGGTTTCGGCCATGCAATGACCATCTTTAGATTCTAAAGGCGGCATACACTGAACACAGGTTCATGCGTTGTATTTTTGTTGAGTTTGAGTTTGACAACGCATGAACCTGTGTTAAGTGTATGCCGCCTTCAGAATCTGAAGATGGTCATTGTATGGCCGAAACCGGTTATGGCTGTGTCATAAACTTGGGATTGCGTCAATAAATAAACAAAAAAAATTTTACAAAAGAATGTCACTCATTCCATAGACAAAATGTCATTTTTACACACCGAGATGACAAAAATCATGGAATATCTCCTTATATCGTGTCGGACCTCCTTTTGCTCGACGTAGTTAATCAACTCGACGTGACATGGACTCAACAAGTCGTTGGAAATCCTCTGCAGACATATTGAGCCATGTTACCTCTGTAGCCGTTCAATTGCTAAAGTGCTACTGGTACATGGTACATGATTCTGTCCACGAACTGACCACTAGATTATGTCCCAGGGAATTTGTGTCGGGCGATCTGGGTGGCCAAATCATTCGCTCGAATTGTCCAGTACGTTCCTCAAACCAATCGCGGATGGCCCGGTGACATAGCGCATTGTCATCCATGAAACTTTCATTGTTGTTTGGGAACATGAAATCCATGAATGGCTGCACATGGTTTCCATAACCATTTCCCGTCAGTGATCGGTTCAGCTGGACCAGAGGACACAGTCTATTGCTTATACATAAAGTCCACATCATGATGGAGCCACCACCTGCTTGCACAGTGCCTTGTTGACAACTTGGATCCATACCTTCGTGGGGTCTGCGCCACACTGGAACCCTACCATTAGCTCATAACGACTGAAATGGAGGCTAATCTGATCAGGCTAAGGCTTCTGTCTCTAGAATCCACCCGATATGGTAACGAGCCCAGGAGAGGCCTTCAGGCGATGTCGTGCTGTTAGCAAAGGCACTCGGGCCGGTCGTCTGCTGCCACAGCCCAAAATTCTCCGCGCTGACCTAACGGATATGTTCGTCGTACTCCCCAGAATGATTTTTGTTATTTCACGCAATGTTGCTTGTCTGAGAGCAGTGACAGCTCTACGCTAACGCCGCTGCTCTCGGTCGTTCAGTGAAGGCCATCGCCCACTGCGTTGTTCGTGGTGAGAGGTAATGCCTGAAATTTGGCGTTCTCGGCACGCTCTTGTCACTGTGGATCTCTGAATATTTAATTCCGTAACGATCTCTGAATATTTAATTCCGTAACGATTTCCGAAATGGAATATCTCATGCGTCCTGTTCCAACTACCATTCCGCGTTCAAAGACTGTTAATTCCCGCATTCAGTATTAGTCAACACTGTGTACATCAACAGCCAAGAGCAGCGTTATGTAATTTCGGCTTCTGCTTTTATCTAGTGTCTCAAACAAAACATTTACTTAAGAGTTATCTTTATACTGACAAGTAATCAAGATCTGTTTGTATTAAACTTTCGAGTTACTCAGAACTTACGTTTTTCTGACCAAATACTGTGATTAATGGTAGGGCTAGTGGATAATCAGGTATTCTTGTAATCAGTTTTTGAATATCTTGGGATTTTCAATTTTCTGTCTAATGTCTCTCCGTAGTATTGCACATTTTCGTACCAAAATATAAAACACCTTTGTGAATACTGGGTAGGGATGTATAGCCATACAGCAATTACTTTTACTTGTAAAATTGCGGTTGTTAATAGCATTCTTAATTTTAAATACTATCCTGTTTTTATCCACATACACATTAGGAAGTACATGTATTGTCACGTTAGTGTGAGAATGCGCAGGTACTTGCAGAGACTTGTGCGAGATGCTAACTTATCAGCTTAAGACAATGTTCAAATTGCACAGTTCTTAAGAATAAATATTTGTTTTCGCCTTGGCTACAGTACCCGAGAAGATAATACCATATGACAGTGTTCAATTAAAGTAGTCAAAATGCGCAGCAGTGTCGTCTGCATGTCCACATAGAGATTTCTAAACGCAGCAGGCTGTACCAACTGATCTTCGTTAGCTTGTCTACGTGTTGCTGCCACGTAAGTTCAGTATCCACTTAGATCTATGGGAATTTCGTACCTGGAATAAAACCTCGTCTAGTATTTATTTGTGGTAATTGTAAGCATTTTTTGCTTGTAATTTCATACCATGTTTTTTGCTTAATTGGAGTGTTGTACTTGTGCGAAGTAAAAACTACACATTTTCTAAAGTCATAGCTGCAATTATAATACACGAACAAAACAGTCTGCAGTACTAACGTTATGTTTTCAACATTAATAAGGAAATGGTAGCATTAAAAATTTTCTAAATATATTTATCTGTCGTACAAGTTGACACGAGATGTGTAGCCGTATCGAACGTCACAATGGATAGCATCGTATTATGCCACTGCATTTTCTTTTATATTGACACATGTTGGTAAACACTGCAAGTCATAACGCTACTGTGTTCACTGAAGAAAGCTGTCTAAATGCGTATCATATCAACTTTGTCTGTTTTGGTGTCCCTGCTCCAGGAGAATTAGCAGCAGCAGCATCTGTCGGCGCAGCCAAACTGACACTCGCAGCGGGAGGGACCGTAAAGCATTTCTCATTTACTACCGTGGCTGTTGGCGCCTTCGCAACAGCGTGAACTACCGACATTAGCCCACTTTAGCACGCTAACAATGTTTTACGGCTGATGTTTGCGCTTTGGCTTCACTATTAACATTATGCATGCCAACGCGGCACTTCGTTCTTATCATGCCTCTCCCCATCTCCCAGCTGTCATCTCGCGGTGCGAACGTAGTAGAGGCTTGTAAGACGTCTGTTACTTCACTTTGAACAATTAGAAAGTGGGTGGCTGACTTGAGTCGCGACGGAACCTTTACGAAGGTCCAAGAACTATACATAATGTACAGAGACATGTAAGAAGAAAGAATGTTACATTTTATATGAGCGATTGAAGTACGAGACACTTTGCGCAAAATGGGTATCATATTTGTTAAAACGCTGATGAAGAAAAAAAAATTAGTATTTCCTTTAGCGTTTTAAAAAGAAGCATGTATAGTGTGTTAAGGGTGTTTGTACAGATTTTTTGCTATTTGGTACCGTAATATGTAACTATTTTAAGAGTCTTCGATTTTGTTTCTTCGTGTCTAATAAACTCCCCACCAACACGTCACATAATTTACTAATGTTTTCTGCTTGCTCATAAGTGCACCTTAATGTGGGCTACACCTGTCAGTAAAGACTAACCTTTCGCGTCCACACTTCAACACCTGACCTGCTGCTCAGAGGAAAGTAAACATTAATGGCTCGCCCTTGCCACACATACTTGGAGGTATTAAACATCCTAAAAACATATTGCTACTAATAGCTACAATTCTGCACTAGGACCCAAACACCCTGTACATATAGGGGGGATCGATGTAGTACTGAATATGAGGCGTAAATTGACCACTTAGATACTAAAAAGCAATCAAAATAGCCGAATTCATAAGCCAGGCGGGTTGTTTAAAAATCAGTATGCAGGTCGTGTGCATGATTCAACTGTTAACAAGTAATCATGAAAACCTTTGTGAAGTAGCTTTAATTTACGTGTTATATTTCATTTACTTGGCTTAAATAAAACTCTGACAGTGAAAGTGTAAGTCCGATAAGAAGGCAATGGTTCTAGTTACTAAACAGAACCACTTGTGTTCACGGAATATGCTGTAAACAGCAAACTTGGCATGAATGCGACACTGTTCGCGTTTTATCAAATTGCGTAGCAGATTTGCCTGTGGAACTCCAATAATAGCGTATTAATGGTTATGCTGTAGCTCTTCCTGTGTATGGAGATTATTTGTGTGTAGCCTACGTAAATTCCCCCACCGGTAAAAGTCAGAGGGGGAGAGATCAGGCAGTCTTGGAGGGCAGGAGATCTGAACATGTCACAAGTTGGTACGAAGTTTGAATGTGCAATGTGTGCTGTTGCCGCATCTTGTCGAAATATTCCTTACTGTCGTTTATTTTCAGTAAGTTGTTCCACAAATTTAGATTACTTTGTTACCAAATGCACATTTACCGGGCTAATTGTATTTTGACCTCCATATGTTACGTTTAACGGCAAAATTCCAAAGTATTAGGTTGGTACACAAGTTCGTAGCGTTTTTCCACTAGTCTAATAAACACAACAGATTCACATAAGAGACATCAGTCATCAATAATGTACGCTCCTTCACAGTTTACAACTGTCTGGGCTAACATTCCAATTCCCGGAGTGTAGTAATCACGTGGTTTTGAGACGAAGAAATCGTCGAGCCATGTTCGGAGCGCAGTTTCCATCCGGAAAGGAAGTCCTACAAGGTTGTTCGATAGAGAGCGAAAAAGGTGAAAACAGTGCGAAAGATCAGGTGAATAAGGTGGGTGCGGAAAGACTTCTCAACCAAACTTCTGTGTTTTTTGTCAGTCTAGCAGAAAGCGGGCAGAAGCTCACGCAGTATTCTTGGTCTTTGTTCGTGGATTGCTTCTGGATGAAATCTCAGTTGTTGACAATAAATGTCAGCGGTGATGGTTACACCTCGGGGAAACAGTTCATAATAAACCACACCGTCGCTGTTCCACCAGGCGCATAACATTATCTTTTGTGGTTGAGTACAGTTTAGGTACGGGAAGTTGCTGCTTTGTTTGGACCCGGCCATCCCTTTCTTTTTCTTATGTTCGCATAAAAGTTTCATCTGTCGTCACCGGTAACGATACAGGTTAGGAATTGTTGGTGTTGTTCGTGAGCCAACTCAGGAGGAGCAAGCAGAGATGTACATACGACCTCCCGCTGATTTCTGTGATTTTGGCTTAGACCATGCGGCACCCATACACTTGATTTTTGAACTTTCGCCACTGCATGCAAATGCTGCACGATGGTGGAATGATCATAGTCCATAACATTTTCCTGTTCTTGAGTACACGACATGGATTACTGTGGATTAATGCGTTTAAACTATCTTCATTAAAAACCGAATGTATTCCTGAATGTGGAGAGTCAGTGATGTGATGTCAAAACAATTCTCGTTAAAACGAGAAAACCATTTTCTTGCCGTGTTCTGTACGATGGCATTATCCCCATAGACGTTCCTCGCTACATCCACTGCCGTTAACCGTCTATTGAACTCAAACAGGAGAATAAATCATAAATGTTCAGATTCCTCCACTTGGCACTCGATTTTCTACAGTCCACAGCTTCACTCACTCTCAAAATAACAGAACGACAATATGTAAACTCAAATAGCAACAGTGAACTACAAATAAAAAACGACAATCAATAAATGATCCCGTAACAACTGGTATGCCAACATACAAAACAAAAACGCTCCTACAATATATAGTCATCATCTGCGGTGTTCCGTGCAGTTGTGTCAATAAGACGGTATGCTCACGGAAAACGAAGGAATACGTTTTCGCAGCACAGTGCTACTACTTCCAAGACGCCAATAAGTGAAGCGTGATGTTATCAGTAGTGTTCATTTTCAGCGTTTAGTTTTTCTTCCATGCAAGTGGTTTAGTTACAAAATTAAGGACGTATGTTAGATGGGGCTAATACTGTGGGCAGACCTACGGAAAGCCCACAAAAAAATGGTTCAAATGGCTCTGAGCACTATGGGACTCAACTGCTGTGGTCATAAGTCCCCTAGAACTTAGAACTACTTAAACCTAACTAACCTAAGGACATCACACACATCCATGCCCGAGGCAGGATTCGAACCTGCGACCGTAGCAGTCGCACGGTTCCGGACTGCGCGCCCAGAACCACGAGACCACCGTGGCCGGCGGAAAGCCCACAGTATTAGGCTTATAAAGTCATTGATTGGACAAACACATTGTTTAGCCAGGTGTCAGCTCTAGTTGGAAGTAATGTGGTACAACAGCAGCCAAATTCGAGAATGGTCTGATAAATAAATCGAAATCTATGTTAAGTCATGCAAAGTCTTGGAATCTCTTTGAGAACTCTTCTTGAAATCAAATACTGATATGTAGTCAATCAACCTGTTCAACAAATGATTGTCTCGACTTCGAGACCGAGCGATGTGGCACAGTGGTTAGCACACTGGACCCTATTCCGTATCTTTCATGCCGATCGGCGCGTTAAGTTAGCCTCGGTAGTTGAAGTCATTTTCGGTTCGTTAGCCTAAGATGCTATTCTGTAAGCTGGCTTTGCGTACTTTTTTTCCCCGCAAACAGTTTAGTTATCAATTATCGAAACGCTTTTACAACTTCTAAGTAACAATAGAAGGGTATTTTGTGAAACCTGATAGTGCAAACCTTCCATAATTTCATGCACTTACGGCTTACACCATCATCGTTCGACATCGAAATCAGCCTGTGGCCCCCTTCATTTAAATCAGCAGGAATAGTGCGTTTGCTGAGTACTAGTTGTCGTGACCAAGTGGTTCAGGCTTCTTTGCACGGTAGCTCAGCGTGTTCAATCAGTGTGTTGGCTCTAATAAAAGAAAACCGAGTGAATGGGTCAAAAAAGAACTTTAATGGGCGGCAAGAAACCGTTGCTGAAAGTCGTAGGTTCGCCTGCTGTTGGGTATAAAATTTTTTCCCCAATACGTGTTTGTAACCCATTCTGAGGTTTTGTTATTCGTGAAAGTTAAGTATTTTTCTGCAATATTGGTTCTTATTTACATGTGACAGCTCTCATTCTCAGTAATGAGTGTCTTCGGTTTCGTGACTTCCGTATGTATAAAAAATGAAAGGTGAAATTGCTATGAATGAAGCAAGCGACAGTGACATATTTTTTCTTGTGACAAGTGATTCACCATTTTTTTAATACGTAGCGATTTCTGAGTGTGTGGTGAGACAGAAATCTAAAAGCACAACGTAAATTACTGCAAATGAAACGGCAACAATCACCTTTGTACTCTTACTTGTCGCAAGTATTTATCTGCAATTGAATCCTTAGCGGCAGTAGACAGAGATGAAACAACACTGCCATAATATTTTTAGACTATATCACCATGTATACCAGTTTTGTTTTTAGGACTCAAATTGTTCATGTATCTTATAGGGAAGTAGGCTACTACGTCATGTGGTATCTCTTGACACGAGTTAAATCACATTCCATGCATCTTACTATTCTTTGATATTCCCTTAAACAGTTTTTTGGGTGTTACGTAGATGCGTATTTGTATAGTGTGGTACCACACACCATTCCTAACTTATATTCCGAAACGTTAAATCCAAAACGAGACGTCAATGTGAATGAGAATAAAAAGACATAATACGGCATTTCGAAACACAGTCAAATACCCTATCGTTATTGCTCATGCATGGAAACACGTGGTCAGCGAAATTTCAGCAGTGCTACATACTCCAAACACTTTCAGCACTGCGAAGAATAGCGTGCCTGTATTGGCTACTAGCCGCTTCGGGTTCGTGGCGCTGTGAGCACTGCAGTACACAAGCGCGGATCTGCGGCAGCTTGTTTTTCATTAGTTGACGCGAGGAAAACTGACAACAGCGCCTCGTTTGCTTAGTACCGTGCAGCATCGCTTTCGAAATGATTACAGAATAACGTGGGGCTCTCCTCCAGAAACAATGTCGCTCGGACCGCTCGCCTACCGACACGATCAACAGAGTGGAGAAAGATACAAAGTATAGGGCCCCAGGACTCGCATTGTACAAAATGTGGGGTCCCAGGACTCGCATTCAGGACGACTTGGGTTCTTACACCCAATCTTCGTTACTTCCTTCAAGTTATGGGAAATGTTAACATGTTATCAACTTGAACATGATTTTTCCATAGGATTAATTTTTGGTCGGTAACATTAGTCTTGTCCACCATATCTGTTCGCAAATGATTTTCTCATTGCATTAAGAGACTTAATGAATTCATATAATTGGTGGTGTCAAACATTAAAAGAATTTATTACTACTCTAGTTACAATTAATTCAGGTTTTTCCCTAAAAGCAGCCTTCAGTTGAGCCAGCATTCACTGTTGTTCATCACAAGTGCATCGTATTGTCTTCTTGACAGAGTTGGTAATGACGTACTAATGATGGTTTTTCTGGCTCATAATAGTGCAGTGGCATTTGAAGCACTTCGCATGGCCTTCAAACTATACGAAAAGTAAAGCAATTCTCATTCTGCCTTGAATTATTTGATTTCACCACTTCTTCGTTTTCTTCGGCAAGTGCAAAGACGTCACAGAACGTAAATTTAACACAAGTAGTACTGCTAGCAAGCTTGGCGTATGACATGGCTAGATAAGTGCTCTACAACAGTGGAAATCGGTGTAAGGGAAGGGTTCCTACGAATGTAAACGACAATATCTGAAGCATACAGTATTGAATTTATTACGGAAGTAACATATACATATAAGACATAAACAATCATGACGAAGTTACATAGTTTCCTTTATAACACGAGTTACAGAATAAAGCGGCGTTTGCATTTCCCTAATTGAAATTGGCGTAAAGGTACTCTCTGTATTGTTGTGTTATTACATCGTTAGTACTCCTTCCGAACTACTTCCAAACTTCTTCCTAAATATCTCTGAAATTCTCGTCGCCATTGACTCTGTTAACGTTTTAGTTCATGCACTGAAATTCTTCCAGATGCATTATCTTCTTCAAATTTAGACGTACATGTCCCAGGTCCTCATACTTTCTAATCAATTCCGTCTCTAACGTCTCAGTGTACGTTTTAGAGTTCATTCTTGTGTTCAGCGAAGCAGTATGTGACTTGCCTCTAGTGCACAATGCTACCCAAATCCTAACACTTTCTCCACCAAAATCTCTGCTCATTCTTACCAGCTGTTCTGTTCTCAGACCATCAATAATAGTGAAATCCATCTGGCCCATCTAAATCAAACCTCATCATTTTATCGCACACTGAAGTACATCAGTTTTTCAGCGAACTAGCCTGTTTCAGATGTTAGAGCAGGTTTCTGTAGTCGTTTCTTGAATACAAGATGTTTGTCATTTGACAAAATTTGTCGTACACGGCTGGTAGTTACAGGCAACTGTAAATCAGCACAAGTTGAGGAGAGTAACGTGGGGCCTTGCTTTATGAAAAAGTGAACGTTTCGATGCCTCGGGCAATTATCTACTTCGCCCATATTTCCCGTTCTGTCCGTATCGTGCGCCCAATCTAGGGAAATTATGAATCACTGTACTTCTACAGTTAACCTCTTGGCGATTTTACGACTATAGTGTGTCCAATTTCCTTGTAAGCACCATTTTTTGCTTTTTCGTCTCATGATAAGTGTTTCCCACGTGGCATCGTCACAATCCTGATTTATGTACAGAACACACGCTGTCATTTATGGTGTTTGTTTCCTATCTGCAGTAAAGGCACGTACGCATACACCAAGACCGCACAGAACCACCTGCCGTTACCCTCTACCATCTGAATCGTTGATGTCTTATAAACTATATTGTTGTTGTTGTTGTTTATAGTTTTGAGACTGGATTGATGCAGCTCTCCATGCTACCCTATCCTGTGCAAGCTTCTTCATCTCCCAGTACTTACTGCAACCTACATCCTTCTGAATCTGCTTAGTGTATTCGTCTCTTGGATTTTTACCCCCCACGCTGCCCTCCAATGCTAAATTTGTGATCCCTTGATGCCTCAGAACATGTCCTACCAACCGGTCCCTTCTTTTTATACTACTGATATCAAATGCGGTACCATTTGACTGCATTTGGCGGTGTTCTGGATCTAATACACTGTGCACAACTATTTCAACCGGCAATGTTAATTTTCCTCCAAATATCGATGCTTTTATACTGATTTCCACTTGCATAGTGGCGTTCGGCTGCACCTCTGCTTTGTCACCGCCCTTCAGCTTCCCATCAGCGCCCATCATGTCTTAAAGAATTTTGACTTTGTTCCATATGTGTTTGCTGAAGAAAAGGACACCTGAACTGATAGATTTGACAGTTCTCTCTCTCTCTCTCTCTCTCTCTCTCTCTCTCTCTCTCTCTCTCTCTCTCTCTCTCTCTTTCTCCTCTACCACCTTCCCTCCCCTCCCCTCCCCTTCCTGCCCCCACTCGCGCATAATTAATATTTCCGCAACTTTCTTTGGAAAAGAGGAGAAATCTACTGGCACGCCTACATCGTTGTGGGAGGGCCGCGAGTCATGGCTAGATAGCTCAGTCCGTAAGAGCATATGCTCGAGAAAGGCTCGAGTCCCAGGCAGCCAAATCTGTCACTGTCCACTGCACAGCGAAAGATTCATTTTGCAGACATGAAGTGTTACTCGTTATTTTCATATACTCCCTCAAAAGCGACTTGATGTACTGCTTCTTCTGTTCCTCACCATTGTATGATTGATATTGGTACGGAGATGGGCACAGCGTTTCGTGCCTTCTTCTTCTTCTTCTTCTCCTCGCGGTTTCATCGACAATTTTTGCTGGATTTGTGGCTTTTGTTGTGCCACAATTCCGAACAATTCAGCCTTCTAAAATTTTTTCTGAAATCTATGTCTCGTGTTTCCGGCCATTGAATAATTTCGCTCTTCCTTGTTGCCGAAGTTATTGTATTATGACCAATGAGAAAAAGGCATTATCCATAGCAGTGATTGACGACTTCGCGAGATTCGTAGTAGGGGGTTATTTCGAAATACTTCTCTAAAGCTATCACTTTCACCTGTTACTGATAGTCGTTTCTCTTTTTCTAACGAATCATGTGATCTGGCACATAGACGTACGCTGTGAATGTTTAGCACTGATCAAAGATTAATCTTGTAACACTATAAACTATTCCACGAAAAGTATCTATTGGGAGACATCAGTATGGTGTAACCACACCCTTTGGCTTTATGACGGCTTGAACCCCTCTGGGGACACCTTCCGTGAGGTATCTGAAGGTCTGTTGAGGACTCGCAGCCCATTCTTCCTAAGGAGCCGAAACCAGAACAGCTAGTGATGTTGGGCAATTGAACATGGGTCGAAGTCGACATTTTAACTCATTCAAATGGTGTTACGCTGGGTTCAGGCCAGAACTCCGGGCAGTCCTTTTCAGGACTGTTAGCGTGCACGATTCATTGCCCCACTTAGGCTGTTTCATATCAGAATGCGTTGTCATGCTGATACAAAGAATCACCGTCTCCGAACTGTTCCTCTGCTGTACGCAATACACACCGATGTGAAATATATTCATATACTTCCGCATTTAGCGTTTTCTTAACCCTCAGTCGCTCGCGCGGATGCCACTCGTCATCCACATAACTTTCCCGATCAGTTTTGTCTGACAGGGCAGGATTGAGATCGCACCATTTTAGTACCTTTCTGTTAGCTCTCCAGCAGTTAGCTCCAATCCTTGTTCGCTTTCAGCTACGAAAGATATATTGTTTATCAAACATTATTATAGTCTGGACGAACCAGTCATACGCGCGAGCCCTGCCGCGACAATCTGAAACAAAGTAAGTCTGTATTACTTTATTGCTTTTCTAGATTCAATCGATCTTTCATGTGCGTAAATTTGGACTTACTGAAACTGACAGCAGTTACCCTCCGTGTTACCTAGTATTCTCTTTATTTTTAGATTGTGGAAGAAATGTCAAAGCTAAAAAGCCTCGGTCAGAGTTTAGTAGAGAGCTTAATGTATGGTTGGAATGATTCAATGAGCTGAGTGAAGAAGATGCTCACAGTGATAACGCTGACTCAGAGACCGTGGACTGTGTTAATGAAAGCGGCCAAGATTCAGGAACAGAACAAGAAGTGCCAGAGAATGATGAATATGAGTCACAGGAAGAAGTAACTCGAGCGTTTCTTTTAGGGAAAGATGGAATAACTAAACGGAGGAAAAATAAATATCCTACCATTGTTAGAAGCAGATCTTGTAATATTATTACTCATTTGCTTGGACCAAAAAATCAAGCTCGTACAGAAAAGACGGAAATAGAAATTCTGAATTTGTTCTTGGATGAAAACATACTAAGCATTATCGCAACATGCACTAATATACACATCAATTACGTTCGTGGTAACTTCTCTAGTGAAGGGGATGCTAAAGAAACAGATGCGATAGGGATGAGACCTTTTATTGGTTTGTTATATCTGTGTGGACCTTTGAGATGTTCTAGGAAGAGTATATCGAAATTGTGGCATAACTCAAAGGGAAACGGACTTGAATCATGTTATTTATGCGTAAGTGAAAACCGATTCAGGTTTCTGTTGAGATGTCTTAGATTTCATAATATCCGCGATAGAGGTGTTCGCAGAGAGACTGACAGATTGGCTTCTATCAGAGAGGTACTTCAACTATCCACAAACAAATGCCAAAAATATTTGTCACCTAATGAATACCTTAACTGTTGACGAACAGCTTTTGGCATTCAGGCAATATATCCCTAAAACCAGCAAAGTATGGGTTAAAAGTGTTTGCTTTGGTTGATGTAAAAACAGCTTACACTTCGGATTTAGAACCGTACGTCGGTAAGCAACAAGAGGGACCATGTAATGCCAGTAATTCAACTGAAGATATTGTTCTTCGAATGGTCGAACTGTTTCAAATGTTAGAATATATTATACTGTGTACGAATATTAAATGTATTATATTTAGATTTAATAAAAAAATCATAAAATCAGTCATAAAGACCGTTCAAACTATACAAATAGACCGCTTGCTTTGTGGATGACACCTGTCATTCGCGCGAGTGACCATGTCACGAGTTTTCGCGCGAGTAACGTTCTGCAGGCATTCCACAAACACAAAGCGTTCCTTCGGATTACCGCAGGGTACAACGTGATTGATCGCTCCTAATCACTCGTTTGCTGTCATCAAATGTCCCGTGGCGCGCTCTGTACACCGCCTTCAGCGTGGCTTAACGTTGACTACATAAGTGTGTGGCTCACGAAGACCTGCTCCACCACTGCACCCCATTCTGTTTAATTTCACACGCGCAATCTGTGTACTAGCTGGACTACTGGTAGTAGTTAGGAGCTTGTGAGTTATTTCGTCCACCGATTTCAAGCGAAGTTCTACAATTACCCTCCAAAACCCTCGACGACAGTACATGACGTCTCCATGGTATTGGTTTAGCTGTGGATGCTCCTTCGCGTTTTCACTAAACAATCACGTCACAAAATGTCGACTTGGCGTGGTCTAGAAGGGCTGGGATGCCCCTGGCGTCTTTTTTACTCAGGAGGCATCCAGTGACTAGTCCGCATTCCAGGTCACGGATCTATTCTGGTATCAGTCGTTCTCAGCCGGCAACACAATATGCCTGCCTCCGCCTATACGGGAGGGTCCGCCTCTCATGACAGCTAGCAGTCGATTCCGCATTATAAGAGTGTTCGGATACTTTCGATCAGATAGAGCCTCGCGTAAGTCGACGCCAAGCATCCACAATAGAAATATGTGTCACCATCCAACATCTTAACTTTTCATGGATGTTTTCCATTAATAAACAACAGTACTGCTTTAATGATAATTTACAGCACTTTTCTCAGTTGTTGAATTTTACTTTCTTCCGATAACAACTACGTATATGACGAAGAGTGGCATCTATTTGCTCGTGCTTCAAAGTTCTGTCGTTTTTTCTTCTACCGATGATTTTTTCCGGTTTTGTATTATTGTTGCTACTGTTTCATGTGTTTTATTAACCTTTTGTTACCTAATTAACGTAATTTTTAATTGTATTTAGTTGTCTGGAATTTCAACGAAGGCTCTGTCATGTGCATACTTAAGCACAACAGCACTGCAGAGTTACCTGTTCATCGTATTTTATTGTCAAATTTCCGCCTGGAGTTTCTTTCCGTGCTGCAGTCTGGATGGTAATATTTCCAGATGGGAAAATGAAAATCACTCATTCGACGCAGTGTTCACTGTGAAACGGCAAACGAGCTTAGTGTCGGTGTTACAAAGATGTGCTGCCTTCTGTGCATAACGTTTTGCGGCGTTGAACAATTCTACATAAGATGGCGTTCACGCAGTGCTCCCCATACACCTATAAAATGAGTGTTCTTTGAAAGAGTGTGTAATGCGACGGCCATAAAGTAGAACGTAGTTACGAGAAGAGTGAAGAGTTCTCATTGCAAGCGATAATTACGTGTTTCACAATACAATAGTGTAACTCAGATCCCTTAAATACCTTTGCATGCTGCTTACGACTGTGATGCTAATAAAAATTTGTCATAGAGTACAGTCGCGTAAACACTGATAATTTTGTGCGACTGTCAAACCAGTTTATTTATTTTTTATTCCGAAAGGAGCGGCGTTCTTTGTATGTATCGGTACCCTTGAACACAATATTTCAACTATTGTACTTTCTGCTTCCTCACCTCCAATTTCTTTTAGTTTTACTTTTGAATACATTGTGGGAGTGAACAGTGATCAATGTTGTTACAAATATTTACTATCAAAAACAGTCTGGATCGCAATTTATTTATTCCGGTGACCGGTTTCGACCACTACTGTGGCCATCTTCAGACCAATGAGTAAGAACCTCCTCCTGGTGGTGAATCACTACCAGGAGTAGTTTCTTACTCATTGGTCTCGAGGTGATCACAGTAGTGGTCGAAACCGGTCACCGGAATAAATAAATTGTGATCAAGACGGTTTTTGATAATTTAAAAAAATCTTGTAGTTTTGTTTCATTTCCTATGCGATTCATTCCACGGTGACCTTGAGCTGTTAGTGGAAACTGCATTTCTGCACTTCATATTTGGCGTACCTATTACACAGGGGCTCAAGCTATGTGACAAAGTATGCACACTTGACAAAAGTGTCGTGTGGCCATGCACACAATTTTCTGTTTATCTGCAATACACTAGTCAAATGTTACAAGTCACAGTCGTCATGTTGTTCAGATCTTCGCCACGAGCTGTTCCATTCTGCTGTGTTTCAGCCACCTGACTGACGATGGCGAACAACGACATGAAGTACGATTACACAGCACTTCTGTTCTGGGATATATAGCTCTGGTAGTTCCACGTGTATTGACACACATTTTTTCAAGCAAATGTGTACCTATTTGTCAAATAATTACTTACCAAGTGTGTACGGACATTCCCGTTACAATGCGTGCGTTACAGTGCCCATGTGGAAAATGAACTGTTTCGGTTCTACGGCGGTTTCAGTTCAGATGTTTTAAATCATCCACTTCTGCTTGAGGAACCGAATTAGTCGTAACGTAGTACAATTATTAGGTAACAATTCGAAAGGAAACATAAAACGACACATCCATTTATCACTTGAGCGTATTGGTTTGTATTAACACTTAAACATTAGGTGTCTACATTATTCCGAAACAAAACAGAACCCAGCGTACTATACGTACAGTACTGATTCATTACAACAGCGGCCCCATGTGGCGAACACAATTGTCGCTACAGACGTCGTACTTATGACGAAGCGTGTTCCGGTACACACTCTCCATCCCACCTTGTGTCTCTTCAACTTGTAGTGCAGCCGCCAGAACTCATGCAAACAGAGCTGCTTCTGTCTTTACAAGTGTATCGTAGTTAAAATTTGCGTACGACCCCACAAGAAGTAATCCATAAGAGTAGTACACGTCATCCTGTCTGCCCTATAGCATACTGACACCAGCAACTCAGCAACTTTTGTCTTTCCCTCAGCAAACGTGGACGCGCTACACATCTGAATTAGAACCACCGTGGACATGGGTTCCCATTCAAAATATTACGTACTTACTCCCCTCTCCAGGTCCTACGTATTTGTAACGGGGATTTCTAAGCACCCTGCATATGAGTTGCGTATCTGCTGGTCGTAGTCGTCTGTTACACGGAATTGTTTCATAAGCAGCTTCGGCTTGTGGTGTCTTCAATTCCAATCGTTAACCTTCAAGCATCGATTGCACACAAATGCACAGTTCATAGATGATCTTGTTGGGTGGGAGGACAGAACATCTCCATATTACAAAATAATTTTTATTTGGTTTTCGCCGCTCGGCGAGGGTTACTTACCTCTTAGGAACTCACTGTTCGTCACTTTCTAAGTCAGAACACTCCCAACATATTTAACGATATTAACTTACCCTGTGTTTATTACTGTCTAGTTAACAGACAGAAGTCAGTTACCGCTGCTTGTGTGTAATGCTATGGATTTCATCGACCTCTGTGTCCCTCTATTGGTGTTCCCTACGCCACCAGATGTAGTGTTGTGCAATACATGAACCGAAAAACGGGTGAAGGGTATTTCAGTGCCACATCGGAGTCAGTGACCATGCCGGGATGGGTACACCTATTCCCGTCAGATCATCGAAGCTAAGCACCGTCGGGCGTGGCCAATTGTGACCGTCCAGGTGCGCCGAGCGCTGTTGATAGTTTTCCCATTGCCTTTGTGGTAGAGGGGACAGGGGAGGTGGTGGCGTGAAAGTCCCTGATCAGCAGGTTTTGCGCCGATGCCCTAAATTCCAAAGTCCGTAATGTCTCATGAAGCGAGGGCATTTGAAACTATTGATTTGATCCGTCCGTCGTATAGGGACGTTGAGATAGGCTACCCTGTTGGTGCTCTTGGAGAGGAGTAAGCTATATGCCAGCAGCAGGTTTCACCCTCTCCCTTCCCTCATCGGTACAACGTGAACTTGTCACTACACTACTCACACATACATACTCATTACAGTCGCGTACACATCACAGATACACACAGCTATCATACTTCTCAAAGGAAAGGTGCCTGCCGGTGCAAAGGATAGGGTAAACCTTTCCAGTTAGACGACTGAACCTGTCCTTCGGCGCCTCCCAGCTATTCATGCCATACGACTACGAGAACCCCAGTGTCAAGTAGCGTGTGTTCTCGTGTCAGTACCACTGCAGACCAAGAATGAGAACATTTCCCGGGTGCAATCGTGAAAGTTCTCGTCCCTTTCCATTGGCTTTGTACTATGGAAATGGGGCAACTCTTTAATCTCTGGTGCAACGGAAAAAATTATTTCCCTCCCACAAATACGCGTGGATGGAAATGAAAATTTGTACTGTAATTAACATTGGACAATTTTAAACCGAATATTGTTCGTTAAGTTGTTGGTGAGAGACTGTGTGGCAAGGAGCACATACTAACCCAAAGATAGTGTCTATATTTTGATGCAAAATGTAAAATTTTCGAGAATTTACTTCAGAAACGGAAGTTTCGAATTTTTTTCCTCTCTGATGACTCACTAAGGACGACCAGTCAATATCCTTATTCGTAGTTCTCTTCTTTCCTTACAGTACTGTTTCATCTGTAAACTGTGTTTTCTTCTTTCTGTCTGCCGCCCACGCCAGACTAGTCCTTTTTTACCTGGAATATTCCCCGCGTTCAGTACTTTTACCCTAAAAACTTCAGCTGCATCTTCAGTTGTTATGTTATTTTTCCTAAATCCTTTATTACTTTAGAGAACGAACTTGTTTAATTTTTATCTTACAAATATTTGAAGGTCTGTTAGGTTAACCTACTGTCTCGCATTCTATAGAAATATAAAAAAATACAAATATTCTTTTTCTCATTAATTGTGGTAAGTTTTCCATGTTTCGGTAAATTTTATCATTACCACGTAATTTGCAAATCTCCTTTTTTTTCCTGGGGGTTAAATTTTTCTAATTCTTCATTCTAGTTTACCCGAATTTTACCCCAATGCTAGATATTCGCTTGCATGTAGACATTCCGGCTTCGCTACTGTACTGTAATGCCTTACTTTTCATTTTTAGACCGGCATTTTTTATTGTAAAAGTCTCTTGTTAAACCATATGCCTTTCCTATTTTCTATGTACTTGGCTCAACAATACCTTTTTCAAACAATTTTGTTGGAAATCTCCCCAAGATATTTAAATTTACTACCCTTTCCAATTATTTCGTTTGTAATAAATACGTTTGTTTTTGCAGTTCTTAAGCCAGTCTTACTGGATGTTTGTTCTGAACGATTAACTTGAATTACAACAAATGTCACATTTTCAGAAAGTGTTGGAAAGTCATCTGCAAGTGCAAGATAGTTTATTCTATGATTTTTGTTTCCCTTTCCCAACCTTATTGGTGAAACCTCATATTCATTCAGTTTTTCATCCAGATTCTCATGGTGGTTGTTGTGGTCTTCAGTCCAGAGACTGGTTTGATGCAGCTCTCCATGCTATGATTTTTGTTTCCCTTTCCCAACCTTATTGGTGAAACCTCATATTCATTCAGTTTTTCATCCAGATTCTCATGGTGGTTGTTGTGGTCTTCAGTCCAGAGACTGGTTTGATGCAGCTCTCCATGCTACCCTGTTCTGTGCAAGCTTCTTCGTCTCCCAGTACCTAATGCAGCCTACATCCTTCTGAATCTGCTTAGTGTATTCATATCTTGGTCTCCCTCTACGATTTTTACCTTCCACGCTTCCCTCCAACACTAAATTGGTGATCCCTTGATGCCTCAGAATATGTCCTAGCAACCGATCCCTTCTTCAAGTTGTGCCACAAATTTCTCTTTTCCCAAATTCTGTTCAAATCCTCCTCATTAATTATATGATCTACCCATCTAACCTTCAACATTCTTCTGTAGCACCACATTTCAAAAGCTTCTATTCTCTTCTTGTCTAAGCTATTTATCGTCCATGTTTCACTTACATACATGACTACACTCCATACAAATACTTTCAGAAACGACTTCCTGACACTTAAATCTATACTCAATGTTAACAAATTTCTCTTCTTCAGAAACGCTTTCCTTGCCATTGCCAGTCTACATTTTACATCCTCACTACTTCGACCATCATCAGTTATTCTGCTCCCCAAACAGCAAAACTCATCTACTACTTTGTATTATTTTCTAATCTAATTCGCTCAGCTTAACCGGACTAAATTCGACTACATTCCATTATCCTCGTTTTGCTTTTGTCGATGTTCATCTCATATCCTCCTTTCAAGAGACTGTCCATTCCGTTCAACTGAATTTCCAAGTCCTTTGCTGTCTCTGATAGAATTACGTCATCGGCTAACCTGAAAGCTTTTAATTTCTTCTCCATGGATTTTAATTCCTACTTCGAATTTTTCTTTTGTTTCCTTTACTGCTTGCTCAATATACAGATTAAATAACATTGGGGATAGGCTACAACCCTGTCCCACTGCCTTCCCAACCACTGCTTCCCTTTCATGTCCCTCGACTCTTATAACTGCCATCTATTTCTTGTACAAATTGTAAATAGCCTTTCGCTCCCTGTGTTTCATTCGCGTCACCTTCAGAATTTGCAAGAGTATTCCAGTCAACAATGTCCAAAACTTTCTCCGAGTCTACAAATGCTAGAAACGTAGGTTTACCTTTCCTTAATCTTTCTTCTAAGGTAAGTCGTAGGATCAGTATTGGCTCATGTGTTGCAACATTTCTACGGAATCCAAACTGATCTTCCCCGAGGTCGGCTTCTACCAGTTTTTCCATTCGTCTGTAAAGAATTCGCGTTAGTATTTTGCAGCTGTGATTTGTTAAACTGATTGTTCGGTAATTTTCACATCTGTCAACACCTGCTTTCTTTGGGATTGGAATCTTCATGAAGTCTGAGGGTATTTCGCCTGTCTCATACATCTTGATCACCAGATGGTAAAGTTTTGTCAGGACTGGCCCTCCCAAGGCTGTCAGTAGTTCTGATGGAATGTTGTCTACTCCAGGGGCCTTGTTTCGACTCAGGTCTTTTAGTGCTCTGTCAAATTCTTCACGCAGTGTCATACATCCCATTTCATCTTCATCTACGTCCTCTTCGATTTCCATAACGTTTTCTTTTAGTACATCACCCTTGTACAGACCCCCTGTATACTCCCTCCACCTTTCTGCTTTCCACCGAGCGAGGTGGCGCAGTGGTTAGACACTGGACTCGCATTCGGAAGGACGACGGTTCAGTCCCGCGTCCGGCCATCCTGATTTAGGTTTTCCGTGATTTCCCTAAATCATTCCAGGCTAATGCCGGGATGGTTCCTCTGAAAGGGCACGGCCGACTTCCTTCTCCATCCTTCCCTAATCCGATGAGACCGATGACCACGCTGTCTGGTCTCGTTCCCCAAAACAACCAACCAACAACCAACTTTCCCTTCTTTGCTTAGAACAGGGTTTCCATCTGAGCTCTTGATATTCATACAAGTGGTTCTCTTTTCTCCAAAGGTCTCTTTAATTTTCCTTTTCCCCCATTCCTGTCAATAGATTGTGGTCAGAGTCCACATCTGCCCCTGGAAATGTCTTACAGTTTAAAACCTGGTTTCTAAATCTCTATCTTACCATTATATAATCCATCTGAAACGTTCCAGTGTCTCCAGGCCTCTTCCGTGTATACAGCCTTCTTACATGGTTCTTGAACCAAGTGTTAGCTTTGCTTAAGTTATGCTCTGCGCAAAATTCTACCAGGCAGCTTCAACTTTCATTCCTTATTCCCATTCTATATTCACCTACTACGTTTCCTTATCTACCTTTTGCTACTATCGAATTCCAGTCAGCCATGAGTATTAAATTTCTGTCTCCCTTCACTACCTGAATCTTCTCATACATTTAATCAATCTCTTCGTCATCAGCGGAGCTAGTTGTTACTGCTGTGGTAGGCGTGGGATTGGCCACAATAATAGGTTCACTATGCTGTTTGTAGTAACTTACCGCACTCCTATTTTTTTTATTCATCATTAAACCTACTCCTGCATTACCCCTATTTGATTTTGTATTTATAACCCTGTATTCACCCGACCAAAAGTCTTGTTCTTCCTGCCACCGAACTTCACTAATTCCCACAATATCTGTCTTTAACCTATCCATCTCCGTTTTTAAATTTTCTAACCGACTTGTCCGATTAAGGGATATGACATTCCACGCTGCGATCCGTAGGACGCCAGTTTTCTTTCTCCTGATTAGGAGACACACAAAGATTTGGTGATAGGCAATCAGCTTTTCGTATACCTGTGTCTGTTTTGATGGGCAGAGTTATTTCTCCCGTGAATTTCACTGTAAATACTGTGTCTGTAAATATTTCACAAATTAGGTTTGCTAATTTAGACTTCACACCAGATTCGAGGATTATTTTACCTACAGTTTTTCGACTGAATCAGTGACCTTTTTGAAATCATCAAATATTTGGAAATCGCGCCATACCGAATGCAGAAACAGTTCGGTATTGAGATAAACGAGTGTTTGAAATAAAGGATGGTTGGGCACCGTCTTCTTGCAAAATGAAATATCCACTGGTTCTGCTGTATTGATGTTCTAAGGATGGACAGGTTTAAGACACTATCTTCTGAGTTCAGTAATCCGTGTGTTGATTTCACACTGAATATTTGTTCTGAACATTATCTGCCCTTACGCACCCTTCTTAAAACTACCTTGATATTCTGATAAGTAACAGTTTATTATTTTTTGTGCTCCGTTTAGTAAATTCTCAGAAAACATTTTGTAGTTATGCAATTGATACCAAAGAAATTCCCTGTACTTGTTGACGGTATTTATTGTCTCTCTTATGTAGTGGATATATAAATGTTACCTTCTATCTTTCTGGAGTTGTCTTCTATTTTCCAGATTTTCTCAGAGATCAGTTTTAGTTTATTTTCAATTTTTGGGAGAGTCAGTTTCAAAAATTCTTCTTTAATAGAGTCTTCTCTAACAACTTTACTGTTTTTTAAGGTTTTAATCACTTCTTGAATTTCTTGGCAGTTGGAAATGCGTCTTCTTCTAGATTTTAATGAGTGTTTGCGAATTCCAGCTTACGGATTAGGCATGGACAATTAAGAAGCAGCGCAAAATATTTTTCAAGCGTTTCGCAGTTCTCCGTGTTATTTTAAGCCACTTGGGGTTTGGTAGCCCTTCAGCCTGCCCTTAAATGTCTTAAAAAATCAAGAATATTATTTTTTGAAAAGTTTTCATCAATATCTGCTTGTTTCCCCTTTGTCAAAATCTATTTTAGTTCTTTTTATTAACCGTGCTGTTTTCCTTTCTTTGCTGTTTAAATTGGTCATAGTGTTCAATTTTTCTAGAACATACCCACTTTCTCATTTTGGCCCCCTCTGCTAAAACTTATTTACATTTTTCATTTGTGTGTGTGTGTGTGTGTGTGTGTGTGTGTGTGTATCGATCCCAGCGCTGTCCGCGTCTACGTTCACATCTACATTTATACTTTGTAAACCACTGTAAGGTGCATAGCAGAGGAAAGAACACATAAAACCGAAGGCTAATTATATGAAATTTTGTATGTAGGCAGGCATATGATCCGGAGCTAATTAAGACGCCTGAAAGTGGACAACAAACTAGCGTTAATTCAGTTAGTGATACAGTTAGTGACCCAAATGATATTACAGTATTCTGTATTTCTTGGCACTCCAAGAGGAATACTAGAGACTGGAAACGCATCGCAAATGTTACCTATTAATCCATAAACCTTATATCTTGTCACCTTTTAACAATTGCACTTTTTAACAATTGCATATTGTAGCCTGTCTAAGGACATTACTTCTTAGTTGGAACAGCTTCTCAGAATTCGTTTGAAATTCCCACAACATCCCATTAGCTTTTGTTTTTTACAATTTTTGTAATTCTGTTAATTTCAGTGAAATGTGATGGGACTGTTGCTGGTTGCTTAAAGTCTTGTGGAATGACGGAATGACATTTGTAACATATGATACTTCTGACATTTTCATAAAATTCCTTAAAATGTTACTGTATTTTTTGTAGTTTCAAGTACGTCGGATCTTAACTTACAATGTCCTTTATATTAATGTTGTTCTTTCTTTTACCCTCACTATTTTGTATGAACCTGCCTTAGAGTTGTAAGGTGCCATATTGTTTATTTCCATTAATTGTGCATCATGATTATTTGGATATCCTTACAGCAATTGGATATACATTAATTGTTTCAGGGAGACCACTGTGTATAAAAATGTTAACAATCAGTGTCATACTGTTTTGCTGCACTCTGCTTGGAAAATTGAATACTGAAATTAGATTGGAACACACAAATAATGATTCTCGTTCATTTTTTCTGGCCTTAACTTTCAAGAACTGTACATCGAAATTTCCGCAAACTACTGTTTCTTCATGTTTGATAGGTAGCTTACAATGGATCAAGATTTTCTCGCAAAGAGCTGGAAGATCGCTAGAGGGGAACTGTGCACCGTAACAACATCAGAGAAGTTTTCTGCAGTAACAAATTACAAGCGTTTGCATCTATGTTCTGATCAAAAATTGTTTCGATATTTTTAACTGTGTGTCCACCTTTTACACATGATGCAATGAGAACTTTTTCTATGTTAACTGTACATCAAAATGATGCAAATCTATAATCCCTGATATTTAACATCTCCATCCCTGTGGTTACGGGTATCCAGAGGCACAGAGCATGTATCACTTAAGAATTTTCTATTATCTTCTAGGCGTACAAGATGATTATCTACTTTGTTCTTCAAACCTGTGATGTTCTGTAGTATTTTTTTAAAAAAGCAAGCCAACAATTCCACTTTGTACATTTCATATTTTTACTGACGGGATGTGCAGTAATGTAATGGAGAAAGAGAGATTAGTTTGCCCATGCAAGGGGATGCAGCAGGAAGAATGCCGCTAGTTGCTAGTTCGAAAACCGTCGAGATTTGAGCGTCTGTTTGTCCGATGATTTACCTTCAGAATGATTTATAACAACTCATTTCATGGTATGTCTATTTCCTACTGAAACAACTTGCATGTTTTCGAAAGGATAGACAGGACATTCAGCCTTATGCGTTTTGAAATTCCTTTAAAAAAATGTAACAGTAGAGCTTAGACACCACTGAAATTGCTCGAAAAACCTCTCGTAAGTTGTTTTGTTGATTGTTCCTTCATATTGTTTCAGTGTCGAGATGAAACAAGAAGAAGAATCTGGTAACTCCAAAGGAGGAGAGGATGGAGTAACGTCTGGTACAGCACTAAACGAAAGTATAAGTAAAAGCAGTGGAGACCCAAACGATGCTCCGAAGGTTGTGTCCGGCTCTGCACACCCAAGTGGTGGAGAAGACCATGCAGCAGAACCAACTGGAATCGACAGTGCCACAGACAGTACCAGCCCTGAACGGAATACAGCCGCAAATACATCAGGGAGCAGTATGGGAAGCGTGAGTACGAGCAGTCCTAGTTCTGAAATGGAGAAGAGAATTGGGCGGCCAGACTGCGATATGGAACGCAGCAGTAGCTCATGTAATGACTCTGTATCGGAAGGTAACCAAAGAGACAGTAGCTCTTGTGATGCCTCTGTATCGGAATGTAACCAAAGCCTCTCGTCCTGCTGCTCAGAATGTAGCATTCATTCTGGAGTTATTGACAAGTGCGGAAGACACCGTGAGAGCAGTGATGTGGATCATTCCCATCCTCCACCAGTAGCTGTTCCCACTTTGAATGGACGTCAGGCAGAAGGTGCAGATGAATCAATGTCGGAATTTAATCCAAGGGACAGCGTGTCATCAACTTCACTAAGTAGCACACCCTCTGGAGTTATTGACAGGAGTGGAAGAAAATGCGAGAACAGTGACATGGATCACTCCCCACCAGATCCTCCACCGGGAACTGTATCCAGTTCGGTTGGACATCAGGCAGATGCAGTTGCTGTCGGATCAGTCACCTGCCAGCCGATGTCTGATTCTCTCACTGAGCAAGATACTGCCATGTCCAATGCAGGGTCCACAGGTACGTTCACGAGGAAAATGACGCTCAGATCAGGCAGGGTTACCCAAGTTGAGAGTGTTCCTCCGAAGAAACATCGTGATGTCAGCGACACGAGAAGACATAAATCTGTAGGAAGACCCCCGAAGAGGAGATTTTCTGTGGATGATCAGAGCCATTCTTCCTCGGAGGAGAATCCTGAAAAGTTACTTCGCGTAGAGTCGTCCGATACGATGACGTGCTTACGCAAGACAGAAGGCAGTACTAGCTTTGAGAATAACCAGTCCGGAGATATTACAAATGTCTCATCGGGCCTTCCTAGGGAAACAACTTCAAGCATTGTTGCGGAGGATTCATCATCAGAAAACGAGCGACTGCTTCTTGCAAACCCTGATGATGTCCCTGTTAGCGAAGTTTCGCGTACAACTGCAGAGGAGGAAGCTATGGTGGGGAATGAGAAATCAGTGGAAGAAAAGCTCGATACTGATGAATCAGAGTCACCACCCGATAACGAACAAAATCCTGTCGACAAAGAGGTGCTCGATCAGGCGTCTACAAGTTCGGAATCATCAGCCTATCAGTCAGCTAAGAATCATATGGAAACGGATCCATTACCTCCTACACCTATTGGAGGGGAGTCAGCTAAGAATCATATGGAAACGGATCCATTACCTCCTACACCTATTGGAGGGGAGTCAGCTAAGAATCATATGGAAACGGATCCATTACCTCCTACAGCTATTGGAGGGGACGAACACGTTCATGCATGTGCGAAGCCCACAGTTCCAGAGATTCCAACATCTCACGTACCATGTGCTAGTGACTCTGTTGTAAGCAGAGAGATCATAAAAGAACTTCAGCCGAGTGGTGCAGAAAGTCGTGCGCCTCAAAGTTCAGCATTGACTTTGGAGAAGAATGAATGTTCTGCCAATAATTCCATTGAAACTACCACAGATACGTTTGCGCAAGTTACTTGCGATGCCAATCAAGAACACGCCGAAGAGAAAGTTAATAACGCCTCACAAGAGAATTCTGCGGAAACTCCAGCTGGTGAAACCAGTTACGGGTCGAGGCGGGTTGCACTAGACCTTCAAAACATTCCTCGCCTGAGAGCAGCGAGAGATGTTGTTATTCCAAGCTCATTTTTCACATCAGCAGGTAGACGTGACTCAGAAAAAAGTTTTGAGAGAAATGTAAGAATGGACGTAGAAATAGACGTTAATAAAGACCGTATGCAAGCAGCACCCGATAGTTCCACAGAAGGGGCAGTGGGAGGAATTACTTCTGAAACAGCCACGAAGATTCATCAGCAGGTGTCTACCAATATTTCTTACTTGCCAGGTACAGACGTTACAAGAGATGAACCTTTAAGTCGCCCATCTCGCGATCACAGTGGTCTGTTAGAGTGCACGAAGAAAATTATAAATGATATACCACACGATAGTAGGAACACAGCTTCTAACATGAGAGGCAATGAAGATAACGCTGCAGGAAAGGTACCTCAAGAAGCAAGACATCTCGACAGCTCTGAAGAGAGTAATGCGTCATCTGTTCTCTCACCTGAGGAGCAGTACGAGCAGGGGAATCTCCAGATATACCGCTATATTACAACGAACGGCGGGTCTGATGTAAGATACTCGCCATATGTCACCCGGCGACGCCCTTTGAGGTCCGGGTACAGCGATGGAGATAATTGCCGCCGAACCAGGAGGCAGCGTCCCGAAGCTCGGCAGGCAGATAATGGTATCCGGACCACCAGAGACGCTTCGGCCTCATTTGGTGAGGCATGCAGCATTTCCTAGTGAGTGGAAGAAGTCACTTGGGAAAGGATGAATCTGACAAGCCAGTGTGCTTCAGTGGCGCTTATTCTGTAACTTCGTTTCATGGTAGTGTTTTGTGAAAGATTTATTGCATCAGCTGTACGTATTACAGAAAATAACATTTTGTCGTGGGCGAAGGTGTTAACTTCGCAGTTTTACATTAATCTGAACAGTCACAGGAAATATTTTACGCCGATAACCGATGTCGGTTGCCATTGTTCATTACCAGAACGATTAAAAGCAGCATGATATGCGGTGCCAAAAAATGTTTTTGGCATGGCGTTAGTGACTATCTGATGCTGTTTTCAGTCGTTCTGAAGATTGCCACTGTGACCAACACCTGTCAACGACATAAAACATTTTCTGCGATCGCATCAACAAAATATTAAGTTTAAAGATTTTTGAATGAGGCTACGTATTCGGTTGAAACATTTTGGTGGAATTTTAACGTGTGATTATGCAGAAGAGATTTTTTCCCCCCGTCTCTCTTGATATGAGAAGCTCACTCTTTGTAGAACGCTGATTACAAAGCAGTGTGTCGTTTGCTACGCCATTCATCGAGAGGTAAAAATCAGCCTTTTAAAGTCGTTGTAGTCATACCTGGCCAATTAATTTTCAGTATGTTTTAACAGACAAAATTGACGATATTACTGGGCCTGAGACGTGTAACAGCGTTAAGAGTCAGACACGGGCCTACACAAAGTTTTAACCTTACAGGAAGTTTCATCAGACACAGAAATTACCAATCTTTCAACTGTACTTTTAATATGACTTTGTAAAGCGGATGGCATCGGCGTAAGTGTAATGAAAGCATCAGCAAGTACGTAATATTTGGTTTCCCCTCTAATGTTGCACAAAGGTTTGTTTTGTGTTTTCCAGTATTATGTTTTAAAACTTGCATGTCTGTGTGGAGATAGTAATATTGGTGTGTACTTCATAAAACTGAGATACTGATTTGTGTATTTTCGGTATTATTGTATAAATGGTTTTACTGATGGGATGAAAAAAGAACTTAATCATATTGTCATTTCGTAAATAACGTAGGAAAGAAAGTGGACATATTCATTGTGCCAGGAACTCATTTGCTAACATTCCATAAACTCCAGTGCATTTTATGTTTGTGTTAAGATTTTATAAATTTTTTGTTTTAATATGAATAGTGTGTTTGCTCTTTAGTGCAATGAAGAAGTGAATTGTTGTGACTTAATTTAATGTTGTCTTTTGGTTTGAAGATGTAGTCTGTAGCATTAATTAAAAAAATAAAGTGGTTACATTGTCATTTTATTTATCTTACCTGATCTCCTGAGGTGGTTCCGACATCATCTCCACAGCCAAAATATTTCACCTCTGCGAAGATAGTGTGACCTACATTCAAAGTCCCTGTATCCGTTTGGTTCCATAGTTATTATTTGAATAATGATTTTTCATTACATCCTCCGGATGTCACAGTATCTGATTATAACGCCGCTGAAGTGAAGTAACAGCTGCCTAGTAGACCAATGTAGGCGAACTGCTGCCTGTTAACGTTGTACGTAAGTGTTATCCTAAGCTCTTCGTCATGCCTTAGAGTTAAACTGAAAAGTGTGAAGTGAATATTTAAGCTAGAAGAATCTGCTGATGTCGACAGTGTGTTGTGCAGTGCTCATTCGTCCATTCACACCAAGTGAGGATTCAGGTAAGGCATAAGCATAGTCTGTTTCATTTGGTTTCACGCAGAATCCATTTCACCTAATACGACTATTTCGCACAATGATGCAAACATTTTGGTCCAACTTCATTGTGAAATATAAAACATAAACGAACGAGATAGTCAGCAAAGTAAATTAATCTGACTACATCTTTTCAATCAAAGCCACGAAATTTTAACATAAAATCCAGTTAAGTATACACAATAAGACCAAAAAGACGCACTCGAAGGAATTATACGAATGGGGCGGAAATCGATATATGTGATACACATGTACAGACAAACAAATGATTACAATTCCGGAAAAATTTGATGATTTATTCAAGAGAAAGAGCTTCACAAATTGAGCACGTCAGTTCTCCTCTGGCTCTTATTCAAGCAGTTATTCGACTTGGCATTGATTGATGGAGTTGTGGAACGTCTGGCATTGATTGATTAAGTTGTGGAATGTTCTCCTGAGGGATATGGTACCAAAGTCTGTCCAACTGACGCGTTAGATCGTCAGAAACCCGAGATGGTTGGAGGACTGTGCCCATAATGCTTTAAACGTTCTCAGTTGGCAAGAGATCTGGTGATCTTGCTGGTCAACGAAGTGTATGGCAAGCACGAAGACAAGCAGTACAAACTCTGGATGGCTGGCATTATCTTGCTAGAATATGCTGTAAGGGTGCCCCGGATGACAACCAAAGGCCAACCCCCCCTCCTTATGAAAAGAAATGGCACGCCAGGCTGACATTCACGATTGTCGGGCCGTATGGCAGGCGACAGTCAGGCTGGTGTCTGGGCGCCGTCTGGGGCGTTTCCTGACAGGTCTTCGCTGGTGCAGTCAGCGAGGTTCGAGGCTGAAGACGTGCCTGGAGCCGCCCTGGACAGCAGTGGGATACCAGCCTTATATACAGGACATAGAATCCCGTCGTAGGCCGCGATAATTTTATGTTAATAATTGGCAACCAATGCTGTACAATTGCAATAAAGTCATGAGATGTTCAATTGACTCCCTTATTAGAACATGTTACGCGTTTCGGGATTACACTCATCTTCAGACATCACAAACTTCAACTCCTTCCTAACGAACCAGACGTACAGCCTTGATAATTCGGTGTCGAATAACATAGGACTGCGACACAAGCAGTCATACGTTAAAAGCCACTGACCAAATGTCTGTAAGGAAGTAAAACTCATTTCACTCAACTTAATTGACGAAGTTTCGGCCTTCAAAAAGAAGCTAGTTTTTTGGAAGAGAAAAATGAAAAACAGAGGAGAATGGACTGTTTTCCATGTTTGCAGAATTTTATAAACGACAGTGAGATAGGTCCTATTGCAGATATTTTTTTCAACAATTGAAGGACGTTTATCTGTAATTCTTTTTCAAAAATACCTTATTGCAAGCTGTGATAGGTTTCAGTGAGTTCAAACTCCATTCAATGGTTATTCACCTTCTGACTTTCGTACTGCAGAAGAGGAAATGTTAACAGAACTTTCATGAGATTATAAAATAAAAGTGAAGTCTTCAGTAATAAAAATGTTTCCAAGCTGGCGCAAGAAAACGCTGAAGGAACTAATTCTCCTTTTACAGCCTCTTATCTTAGCGATAGTGGCTTTTCGCCAGCGGCCGTCTCAAAAACCAAGTATAGATCAAGACTTAATGCGGAGATGGAAATGAGGTTTGCTGTATCTCATTTTGTGACAACGTTTGGCAAGGTGTGTAACAAGAAGCAAACTCAAGTGTCGTACTGACACTTCCTTTAATTAATTACTACCAGAAGAAGCCCATTTCTCATGGTTTCTACTTTCATTTGCTTTCTGAAAACATTACAGATCAGAGAACACAGTAAAAATGAACGTCCAAGAAACCGTAAAAGTATGCCACGTTAAAAAGTACACTCAAACGCTCAGAAATGCTCCCCAGTAATCTTAAATACAATGAATTATTGAACAGTACCCTAATTTGAAATAAAGTAGTCTGGCAACCACTTTTTCGTAGAACATCGAGAACATTCCAAAATATTCTTGAACGTTAGAAAAGTTCTGTAACTTTGTAGAACATTTGAGTATTTTAAAACATTAGTTAGAATTAATAAATTTTCATAAATACTCTACAACATAGATAAAATTCGAAATTTTCCCCTTAAAAATATGCATAGAGGGGAAGATGTCCTGGTAACCACCACTTCACATACAATCATTTCACATACTAATCACTGTACTACACAACAGAGGAACAAAAGATAGCACCTAATAAAAAACAGTGATAGACCGTTGGGTGGTTTTCGCCTAACATTAAATAGAGAAGTTAGTATACTAAATTACCACATTATCAATACAGCTGTATTTAATTTAGTGAAAGAAAACTTGCTTGATTATCACTATATTTCACGCTTAATTTTTATCTCAATACTTGCTTAAGAACTACATATGTCATCATACTATTTGGTGAGTAGACACACACACTTTTTTGGTTTGCTGTCCCTAGAGCAAGTTACTTATAACTGTCCGTGACACATTAATACACTTTAACATTAGTCTTTCTGTCTTTCTTATAATGACACTAAACGCTTATCTTGCTGTAAGTGCCAGTCGTTTGTATTGAAGTGGCAGTTCGGTAGATAAGAGCGAAATCCTCGGAGTAAATGCTGATTTTTCCTTTATCTTTTTCTGTATGTTTGCTTCAATTATAGTGTTTGATAACTGTTCTTTTGAATTTTTAAATTAATATCGTTAATTACTTCATTTATTACTGTTGAAATGGCTGTTTTAAATAACCATCTGGCGTAATTCTGAACAATGTTCGGAAAAAATTTATCGTCTTTAATTCATTTGGGCTTTTGACGACGTTACAAGTCAGTTTGGTGAGTGCCTTAACCGAGTTTGTCTACAAAATGTTTCGCTTCTTCATTGTTGGAAACGTTTGTTCTTACCGGCACTTCCGCATCCAGACCAAAGAAATTCTGTCTTCAAATATGTATTGATTTAGATCTGATTTTGAAATAAGTGGAAGCGTTTGCCGAAAACGTTCAGAATGTGTAAGGAATGCACCGCTCATTAATTCTGGATATCTCGAAGATCCAAACATTATCGAATCTTCTGGAAGGTTCTATAACATTTTTGAATATTCTTGAACGAACATTCCTCTGTCTCGGTCACTTGAGCAGTCGATTCCAAGCTGCTCCGCCTTTCTTCCATGAAAGATCCACTGGTGTGACGCCCTCTTGTGACAGTCATATCTACGAATCCAATCCCTACCGTGCGAAGCTAAACCTTCCTTCAGTAATGGTGGATGGAGGGCTACCATATAACATGTAACATCCATGGGGCTGCGAAACTTGGTTGCGATAGCGGACGACTTCAACCGACTACAGCAATTCTGCTCGAGCACTGATAACGACGAAACGCTTCTGAGCGACAACATGGGGAACGAAATTTTCCTACAGTCGCTAGCGAAACAGAACTAGTATCGAGCCTTTATTGAAGCTACACCCCCTCAAGTGCCACTGAAACACTTCTCAGACTATCAGCTCCAGTTCTTTCATACTAAGTCGCAGAATGATGCTGTTCCATGTGGCTAATAGTGCTTACATGAAAATAATTGATGCTACCTCAGTCAAGTTGTGGGCCTCATCAGAAGGTGCATTCGGCGCACAAACACGCACTGGCTACCGATTCTTGGTGATGTTACACTACCGTCCATAAGAAGATCACAGTCATTGATGAATGTCTGGATAAGAATAAAAACCAACCCAGGATTGCCAATAAACTCGGAAATATCTTAACCAGAGCCCCCAACGACTGCTGTCTATAAAATAATTGTGGCGCGCAACAGCCAGCCTGCAGCACAGTAACTTCCAACATGCAAGAGGCCTGGAACAGTTAACAGCAAGAGCACTCTCCCATGTAGCGTCACCAACTAATCAAAATTCCCTGGGAGTAATGACCAGATATTTATCTACCCAGCATACCGAATCGGACCAGAACTGACCGGGGCAGATGTGGAGAATAGCTGCTCCAACAGGGATGGAAGTTCTCCACTGAATCTGACTGCTCTGAAAAGCAGCAAAAAGTACATCATTTAACATTTGAATGTTTCTCAGAGCATTCAAAGGGATAATGGAAGACGTTCAAAATTTGTTTGCAGAAACTTCTGACTGGATTTAAAACTTGGTCCTTGAGCTGTGAACAAGTTATGAAGTTGAGATTTGGTATATCTACATAGAAATGTATAGTTGACAAGAATTATATGGAAAAAAACATAAATTAGTTACAAAGTACGACGTACACACACTTTATTCAACGCGTAAACGTCAGATATTCGGATTTAGCTTATGACGTGTTCGATATGCGTGCCATAATTGGCGATTATGTGGCGCAGCGAATAGCGAAATTCCGCATGACCCGCTAAGGTGTCGGAACATCGATGCTGTTGGTGACCTCCTGAATGGCTGTTTTCAGCTCAGCGGTGGTTTTCGGGTTAATGCTGTATACATTGGCATTAATATAGCCCACAAAAAGGAGTCACATGTGTTCAGATCCGGAGATATGGCGGCCAAACGAGGCCCATGCCGGTGGCCTCTGGGTAACTCAAAGTGCTCCTCCAGGTCATCAAACACTCCTGCTTCGATGGGGGTCGAGCTCCTCCTTCCAAAAACTTCACGCACCGTTCGGTAGTCACTGTGCCATCAAGGAATATCGCACCGATTAATTCGTGACTGGACGTTGCACACCACACAGTCACCCGTTAAGGGTAAAGAGGCTTCTCGATTGTCAAATGCGGATTCTCAGCCCCCAAATGCGTCAATTTTGCTTTTTGAAGAATCCATCCAAATGGAAGTGGGCGATTTAGGTTAACAGGTTCAGTCCCCAACAACAAGGCACGTGCGCATGCTCGTACTAATTCCCATCATGCCTCGCGGCCAACAGTGCAGTTTGAACCTCCTAACGCAAACTGTTCAGAAGCCATAACGATTTTATTTCATATAGTTCAATATCCCCCCCCCCTCCATGAACCATGGACCTAGCCGTCGGTGGGGAGGCTCGCGTGCCTCAGCGATACAGATAGGCGTACTGTAGATGCAACCACAACGGAGGGGTATCTTTTGAGAGGCCAGACAAACGTGTGGTTCTTGAAGAGGGGCAGCAGCCTTTTCAGTAGTTGCAGGGGCAGCAGTCTGGATGATTGACTGACCTGGCCGTGTAACACTAACCAAAACGGCCTTGCTGTGCTGGTACTGCGAACGGCTGAAAGCAAGGTGAAACTACAGCCGTAATTTTTCCCGAGAGCATGCAGCTTCTCTGTATGGTTAAATAATGGCGTCCTCTTGGGTAAAATATTCAGGAAGTAAAATGGTCCCCCATTCGGATCTCTGGATGGGGACTACTCAAGAGGACGTCGTTATCAGGAGAAAGAAAACTGGCGTTCTACGGATCGGAGCGTGGAATGTCAGATCCCTTAATCGGGCAGGTAGGTTAGAAAATTTAAAAAGGGAAATGGATAGGTTAAAGTTCGATATAGTGGGACTAGGTGAAGTTCGGTAGCAGGAGGAACAAGACTTTTGGTCAGGTGAATACAGGGTTATAAATACAAAATCAAATAGGGGGAATGCAGCAGTAGGTTTAATAATGAATTAAAAAAAAAATAGGAGTGCGGGTAAACTACTGCTAACAGCATAGTGAACGTATTATTGTGGTCAAGATAGACACAGAGCTCACGCTTACTACAGTAGTACAAGTTGATATGCCAACAGGCTCTGCAGATGTCGAAGAAATTGATGAAATGTATGATGAAAGAAATTATTCAGATAGTGAAGGGAGATGAAAATTTAATAGTCATGGGTGACTGAAATTCTAGAGTAGGAAAAGGACGAGAAGGAAACTTAGTAGGTGAATATGGATTGGGGGGAAGAAATGAAAGAGGAAGCCGCCTTGTAGAATTTTGCACAGAGCATAACTTAATCATAGCTAACACTTGGTTCAAGAATCATAAAAGAAGGTTGTATACCTGGAAGAATCCTGGAGATACTAATAGGTATCAGATAGATTATATAATGGTAAGACAGAGATTTAGGAACCAGGTTTTAAATTGTAATACATTTCCAGGG
The DNA here is from genome assembly GCF_023898315.1 of Schistocerca nitens. Lineage (NCBI taxonomy): Eukaryota > Metazoa > Arthropoda > Insecta > Orthoptera > Acrididae > Schistocerca > Schistocerca nitens. The sequence continues at coordinate 512,554,111 of NC_064615.1, forward strand.
GCAGATGTAGATTCTGACCACAATCTATTGGTTATGAACTGCAGATTGAAACTGAAGAAACTGCAAAAAGGTGGGAATTTAAGGAGCTGGCACCTGGATAATTGACTAAACCAGAGGTTGTACAGAGTTTCTGGGAGAGAATAAGAAAACAATTAACAGGAATTGGGGGAAATAAATACAGTAAAAGAAGACTGGGTAGCTTTCAGGGATGAAGAAGTGAAGGCAGCAGAAGATCAAGTAGGTAAAAAGACGAGGGCTAGTAGAAATCCTTGGGTAACAGAAGAAACATAGAATTGAATTGATGAAAGGAGAAAATATAAAAATGTAGTAAATGAAGCAGGAAAAAAGGAATATAAACGTCTTAAAAATGAGATCGTGCGAAATGACTAATCAGGGATGGCTAGAGGATAAATGTAAGGATATAGAGGCTCTACTCACTGGGGGTAAGATACTGCCTACAGGAAATATAGAGAGAGACCGTTGGAGAAAAGAGAACCACTTGTATGAATATCAAGAGCTCAGATGGGAACCCAGTTCTAAGCAAAGAAGGGAAAGCAGAAAGGTGGAAGGAGTATATAGAGGGTCTATACAAGGGCGTTGTACTTGAGAATAATATTATGGAAATGGAAGAGCACTTAGGTGACGATGAAATGGGAAATACGATACTGCGTGAAGAATGTGACAGAGCACTGAAAGGCCCAAGCCGAAACAAGGCCCTGGGAATAGACAACATACCATTAGAACTACAGATAGCCTTGGGAGAACCAGCCGTGTCAAAACTCTTACCATCTGGTGAGCAAGATGTATGAGACAGGCGAAATACCCTCAGACTTCAAGAAGAATATAATAATTCCAAACCCAAAGAAAGCAGGTGCTCACAGGTGGGAAAATTACCGAACTATCAGTTTAAAAAGCCACGGCTACAAAATACTAACATGAATTATTTACAGACGAATGGAAAAACTGGTAGAAGGCGACTTCGGGGAAGGTCAGTTCGGATTCCGTAGAAATGTTGGAACACGTGAGGCAATACTGACTCTACGACTTATGTTAGAAGAAAGATTAAGGAAAGGCAAACCTACATTTCTAGCATTTGTAGACTTACAGAAAGCTTTTGACAATGTTGAGTGGAATACTCTCTTTCAAATTCTAAAGGTGGCAGGGGTAAAATACAGTGAGCGAAAGGCTATTTACAATTTGTACAGAAACCAGATGGCAGTTACAAGAGTCGAGGGGCATGAAAGGGAAGCAGTTGTTGGGAAGGGAGTGAGACAGGGTTGGCCTCTCCCCGATGTTATTCAATCTTTATATTGAGCAAGCAGCAAAGGAAAGAAAAGAAAAATTCGGAGTAGGTGTTAAAATCCATGGAGAAGAAATAAAAACTTTGAGGTTCGCCGATGACATTGTAATTCTGTCAGAGACAGCAACGGACTTGGATGAGCAGTTGAACGGAATGGGCAGTGTCATTTGAACGGAATGGACTGTGTCTTGTTAGGAGGATACAAGATGAACATCAACAAAGGCAAAACGAGGATAATGGAATGTAGTCAAATTAAATAAGGTGATGATGAGGGAATTAGATTAGGAAATAACACACTTGAAGTAGTAGAGGAGTTTCGCTAATTTAGAAGCAAAATAACTGATGATGGTCGAAGTAGAGAGGATATAAAATGTAGACTGGCAATCGTACGGAAAGCGTTTCTAAAGAAGAGAAATTTGTTAACATCGAGTATGGATTTAAGTGTAAGGAAGTCGTTTCTGAAAGTATTTGTATGGAGCATAGCCATGTATGGAAGTGGAACGTAGACGATAAATAGTTTGGACAAGAAGAGAATAGAAGCTTTCGAAATGTGGTGCTACAGAAGAATGCTGAAGATTAGATGGGTAGATCACATAACTAATGAGGATGTATTATGTTCTGAGGCATTAAGGGATCACCAATTTAATATTGGAGGGCAGCGTGGAGGGTAAAAATCGTAGAGGGAGACCAAGAGATGAATACACTACGCAGATTCAGAAGGATGTAGGTTGCAGTAGATACTGGGAGATGAAGAAGCTTGCACAGGATAGAGTAGCATGGGGAGCTGCATCAAACCAGTCTCAGGACTGAAGACCACACAACAACAACAGTTCAATAATCATTCTGCATATACAGAGTATAATAAATTCATTTACAGACTTTTAAGGACAATTTTCTTAGAGCAAAACAAGCGGAAAAGCCTAGAAAACATGGGCTCTTAAATGTGTACGTTAAGAGCTATGAGCACTCCTTCAATTGAAGAGATGTATTTCACCTCAGCGAAGATGAGCAAGTGATCGTAGCTAGTAGAGTATCCATTTTAGAGTCCATGTTTATTGGACATTTTTTATTGTTTTGGTGTAAGGAACCTGTTCTCAAAGTCTGCAATGGAAATTTAGTTACGTCCTGTATTTGCTGTAAATAGTTGTCTAGAATTTTCCTGCGATAAAACGATAAAAAAAATAATTCAAGCTTGAATGAATCCTCCTCGTCAGGATTGTCCAAGAAATTCATTCGACCAAGGAATATCCATACCTTTTGACGGACTCTTCAACTCTGACTTTACCTTGCCGTTGCCCTTGTATCACGAGCATCAGGCTCGTTTCTGGAGCATCACCTGCGACTAGCGCTGCGGAAGAAGCGGCGACGCTTTCTGCGCAACCCACTCATCATTTTGCACGACAGTGCGCAGGCGCATACAGCGCAACATGTCGCTGCTCTTTTCGGTCGATGGGACTGGGAAGTACTGTACCGTCCACCATACTCCCCGGACTTAAGCACTTTTGACTTGGATTTGATTCCAAAGATGAAGGAACTACTTCGTGACATTCGCGTCAGAACTGTTACAGAGATTCGACAGGCAGTAGACCGCTCCATTCGCACCATCAACAGAACAGGCTCTGCTAGCGGTATACTACGCCTTCCACATCTCTGGCAACAGGTTCTACACAACGCTGGTGACTACTTTGAAGGACAGTAACAGGTGAATACATGTAACTTTTTATATCGGTTGTGAATAAATAGTGGCCACTATTTAAGTTCCGACCTACTTACTTCCCCAACGGCAGCATAGGATACATGTCTGACATTGCCATGGTTGTCTAAAAATGGATAACAAAATTTATGCCTATACTTCTTCGGATTTGTCCAGTGTTTCGTATGCACTTAAAAACAGTGGTTGTTTACAATTTGCAGGAGATGGGCACACAAAACTGGCTTTTAGTGGATTTGCAAAATGTGTAACGAGTTTTCTGTTGATGGATTTATTATCTGCAGCAACTAAAAAAATGTTAAAGTTAGCTGCTTCTACAACTTCTATTAACGTCGTTAATACGTTAAACAAGGTACCTACATTTTCTTTATTCACAGGCAGTATTTTGAAAGGAGGAAGAGTACCTCCAACTCATACATACATCCATTAATCCTTCTTCCATAGATCATGAATACGCCATTTCGTAATGATGTGGAACGTGTCACATCAACGTAAGTTTTCTTTACACAAAATAATTAATTAATTAATTTTTTCTTACAGTTACTACTTCATATCTACGAATTCATCTATCGAGTAGAAGGAGTTGTCATTTAGAAATTCTTTTAATTTGCTTTAAAATATTGGTTGGCTATCTGTCAGACTTCTAATATTATTTGGCAAAGGACCAAAGATTTTTGTGACAGCATAATTCATCCCTTTCTGTGCCAAAGTGAGATTTAATCCAGAACAGTGAATATCATCCTTTCTTGTAGTGTTATAGCTATTTACTTCGCTGTTATTTTTGAATTGGGATGGGTTATTAACGACAAATAACATAAGTGAATGTATGTATTGCGAAGGTACTGTGAATATGCTGAGTTCCTTAAATAAATGTCTGCAAGGTAATCTTGGGTGGGCTCCAGCTATTATTCTGATTACACGCTTTTGTGCAATGAATACTTTCTCTCTTAATGACGAACTGCCCCAAAATATGATGGCATATGAAAGCAGGCATAGTAGGCTAATTACTAATATGTTTATTACCAAAATTTGCAGTAACCCTAATAGCATAAGTAGCTGAACATATGTGTTTTTCCCAGTTCAATTTCTCATCAGTGCACACACCCAGAAATTTTGAGTATTCTACCTTAGCAACAGATTTCCATTCATAGTCTATATTTATCAATGGTGTTATGCCATTTACTGAACAGAATTGTATAAACTGTGTTTTCTCAAAATTTAGTGAGTCATTTGCAGACAACCACTTAATAATTTTCTGAAAGACATGATTTGCAATTTCCTCAGCTGATTCTTGCTTCTTGGGTGTGATTACTATACCTGGATCATCAGCAAAAAGAACTGACTTTGCACCTTTATGATTATAGAGTGGCAAGTCGTTAATATAAATTAAGAACAATAAGGGACCCAAGACTGAACCCAGTGGGACACCATTCTTGATACCTCCCCAATTAGAGGACACCATTCTTGATACCTCCCCAATTAGAGGACTCTGCTGGTTTTTGTAGACTATCTGTACTGTTAATTTCAACCTTCTGCATTCTTCCAGTTAAGTATGAATTAAACCATTTGTGCACTGTCCCACTCATACCACAATAGTTAAGCTTATCTAGAAGAATTTCATGATTCACACAATCAAAAGCCTTTGAGAGATAACAAAATATCCCAATGGCTGATGTTCGGTTATTCAGAAACACATGTGCACAGGCTGCTATAAACACATGTACACTGGTTGCTGTGTGACGACTGACCAGTATCCAAAGACATTCCAACAGTATTTCTTCCTTTATAACGTACATATGGCTTGATGTGAGTCTCATCTCTGGCCGAGTGGTTCTAGGTGCTTCAGTCCGGAACCGCGCTGCTGCTACGGTCGCAGGTTCGAATCCTTTCTCGGGCATGGATGTGTGTGATACGCTTAGGTTACTTAGGTTTAATTACTTCTAAGTCTAGGGGACTGATGACCTCAGATGTTAAGTCCCACAGTGCTTAGAGCCATTTTTTTGAGTCTGATCTAACATGAAGTCACAAACTGTTCATGTGATCCAAAACACGGAACTTCATCCTTCAATTGACTGAAGAATATCTCCCAGATATACCTATGTAAATAATTTGGCTGAGGTAGAATGACAAGATGATCGTAGCATCTTGTAAGCATGTGGAGAAATACTAAACAACGTTGAACAAAGAGTCAACAACTGCGGATCAAACTTACAATCAGCAGTAGATGGAAGTAAGGGCACAGTTTGCGCCTCCAGGTATGAAACAATCTTCCTCTTACTTTCTTTACCTTGTAATGTTACTAGAAGAAACATAATAACTGAGACGTATAAATCTCTCGCTCAGCCAGTAAGTATTACCAGCAACTTCTCAACTGCAGTCACACACTGAACTTCAGTTTAACACTGATGTTAATACAAAATGATACATACCATTATCATGTGTTTTTTCGAAATCAAAACAGAGGAACAGTGCGTTATGCTTGTCAGAACTCATTGTTAATCGTAACGATTTCATTTTTTTCACAAATACATCACAATCGTGAGAACAATATTTTGACCTTCGTGCAGAGGGATTTAAATGTTTCAGATATGGCTTTTTTCAAAGCAACTGCTTCTAGCCTCTGTCGTCTTTGCCTTGGAGGTTCGCATTGAACTTTATCATGTCTTGAGCTCAATTAACTGACACAATTTGGTAATGACTAGTACACTATACGTTCTTTTAATCTGGGTTTCTCCAAAGGAAATATCAGTGTTCACTCTGCTTTCCAATCAGCTTGAGTGCTTTGGCGAATCAGGTCACTCTGATTAAAGTGTTCGTGACAAATCTGGAAAGAGAACAAAAAGAAAAGTTTTGAAGTAATATACTTACTATAAAGAGTTGACATTACTAAAAGCACACCAAACATCCTTGTTACACCTTGAAACCAAAGTGACATCAATGCTTTCCACTAAAATAAAATCATTTTTCTATTCGTAATGCAGAAAATGCGAATCGTTAAATGATCGTGTTTTTTTGGACAACAATTTTCTTAACTGTGGATTTATATTTGTTATTGGTGTGTTGAAATTAAATTACCCATTCACACTGTCACACAAAGTTTTATGAAACCTGTGCAACGTGCGAGGGCTGTTCAAGAAAAAATGATCATAATGTTTTTACAGCCACAATTCTTGCTTCGGGCTAGAATTTAATCTTAATATATTCTTTTAGCTTGAAGTGTAGCACACATGGCATACGAACTTCATTATTGACACTCCTGGTTCTTGCCTTTGAGAGGCTGTGAAACCGAAACGTGTTCCGTACAGCCTATGGCTGGAATGGATGTGATAGGCGATGAACAACGTACAGTTTTGAAATTCTGCTTTCGTCTCAACAAATTTTCAGCTGTGACCTATGCAATGTTATACGAGGTGCATTCAACTTCTAAGGCCTCTGATTTTTTTTCTCCAGACTGGAAAGAGATAGAAACGTGCGCATTGTTTTAAAAAGAGGCCGTGTTCATTGTCAATACATCCCAGAGATGGCAGCACCATACGGCAGATGGAATTTTACCGCCAGCGGCGAGAATGAGAACTGTTTTATATACTTAAAATGGCGACGTTTTCCTTACTTGAATAGCGTGCAGTCATTCGTTTTCTGAATTTGCGTGGTGTGAAACCAATTGAAATTCATCGACAGTTGAAGGAGACATGTGGTGATGGAGTTATCGATGTGTCGAAAGTGCGTTCGTGGGTGCGACAGTTTAATGAAGGCAGAACATAGTGTGACAACAAACTGAAACAATCTCGGGCTTGCACAAGCCGGTCTGACGACATGATCGAGAAAGTGGAGAGAATTGTTTTGGGGGATCGCCGAATGACTGAACAGATCGCCTCCAGAGTTGGCATTTCTGTGGGTTCTGTGCGCACAATCCTGCATGACGACCTGAAAATGTGAAAAGTGTCATCCAGGTGGGTGCCACGAATGCTGACGGACAACCACATGGCTGCCCGTGTGGCATGTTGCCAAGCAATGTTGATGCGCAATGACAGCATGAATGGGACTTTCTTTTCATCGGTTGTGACAATGGATGAGACGTGGATGCCATTTTTCAATCCAGAAACAAAGCGCCAGTCAGCTCATTGGAAGCACACAGATTCACCGCCACCAAAAAAATTTCGGGCAACCGCCAGTGCTGAAAAAATGATGGTGTCCATGTTCTGAGACAGCGAGGGCGTAATCCTTACCCATTGCATTCCAAAGGGCACTACGGTAACAGGTGCATCCTACGAAAATGTTTTGAAGAACAAATTCCTTCCTGCACTGCAACAAAAACGTCCGGGAAGGGCTACGCATGTGCTGTTTCACCAAGACAACGCACCCGCACATCGAGCTAACGTTACGCAACAGTTTCTTCGTGATAACAACTTTGAAGTGATTCCTCATGCTCCCTACTCACCTGACCTGGCTCCTAGCGACTTTTGGCTTTTTCCAACAATGAAAGACACTCTCCGTGGCCTCACATTCACCAGCCGTGCTGCTATTGCCTCAGCGATTTTCCAGTGGTCAAAACCGACTCCTAAAGAAGCCTTCGCCGCTGCCATGGAATCATGGCGTCAGCGCTGTGAAAAATGTGTACGTCTGCAGGGCGATTACGTCGAGAAGTAACGCCAGTTTGATCGATTTCGGGTCAGTAGTTAATTAGAAAAAAAATCGGAGGCCTTAGAACTTGAATGCACTTCGTAGGAGGCCTACGTAGAGGTTGTTCTTCCCTTTCTTCCGTACAGCATAGCTTGAAGACGGTGTAAATTGTTTTAAGAGGGGAGATTACCAGTCTCAAAGGTAGGTGGGCCTGGCTCTCCAGGTCACTCTTACAGAACAAAACATCAACACCACTGCTGTCTTTGTGAGAGAAAATCGAGGTATAGCTTTGTGGACACTTCCTGAAAAAACAGAAAATTTCATTGGATGCCACCCACAAGTTGGTGGCAGAAAATATACACTTGTGATGTGTTGGCGGCGGTGGGTTCAAAGACTGCAGATTCCCGAACAAAAAGGCATTCATGTGCAGGTTTCCATGCAGTTGATGTTAGAGGATGACCTGGAGTTTCTTTCAAAGCTGATGATCCTTGGGTACATCATTTTGAACCTGAGAACAAACAGCAAATCTCAGTGTGGAAATCCTCCCCCCCCCTTTCAAAAAAAAAAAAAATAAAATAAAAAAATAAAGCGTTTGTTTCCGCTGGGAAACTTACAGTCTTTTCACTTTTTTTTATATCTGTGGAACTTTATCAGCATGTTATACCTGTGCTCGCATCGGTAGCTGGACAATACAACAGAAAAGACTTGAAAACTGCATATCAGGCGCAAAGGCCACATAAACGTGAAACAGGCCTGATGATGTACCACGATAATGAACGACTGCATATTGCAAGTGTTACTGAATATCTTGCAAAAATCAATGTGACGTGCATCCCTCACCCTCCAAATAGTTAGGAGTTTTTCAGTTGTACTTTTTGCTGCTTTTGTATAGTTATTAAAGTAATTTGAAAATAAAATAATCCAAAAATGATCCACAAACGCCACTTCTGGAGTATCAATCTTGTAATTAATACGGTACGAAAGATACGGTTTTCGCTACATTGAAAATCTTATCACAAACACTTTTCCATAACGTTACGATTAAAGCAAGGTACAGGCCTGATCCCACGATAAATTAACGTCGATAAAATTCTTTGTTTCGTATACGGATTCTCGCAGATATTACAAAACAAAATTATTCTCGTTGCGGATGGAACGTTAGCTTTATCGAAACAAATTCGCTGAAAATAAATTTAGCAAAAGAAACTACGTAAACACAAAGTAATGTACTGGGTGAGAGCAGTTATTGAACGCCGACTGGGACAGCAGTCACCTATTCTCGGACAAACATTTCCCGGAAACGGACTGACGTAAAAGCGGTACAGTCGGGTGCAGCGTCTGAGCGGTACAATTCGCGAGGCGGCCGCCAGGAGCGCTGGCGGTACTTACAGGCCGCGTGCGACTGTCATCTGTCAGTGACAAACTCCACGCAGCGCGAAACGCGCGCCTCTGCAGACGCCGAGCTTTGGCGGGAACACACTTGGTGGAAAGCGTTTGGTCCTGCGAGGCTCGTAAGTACAGTGTCCTCCTCACATTGCGCTGGTCGCCATTCATGCATTTTTAAGCCTGAAACTTTCCTTCCAGATACCCTTCTATCTTCGGAAGGTTTTTGTCTTGAACTTGTTCACTGTATTTTTAACAATGAAGATAATGGCATGTTTAAAAGAGACGGTGCAGAGGTATTTAGTCTCCTTGGTATTATTGCCTACTCGAGCACTTGAGGTCAAGGACAATACAGGGGGGGGGGGGGAGGAGGGAGGGAATGTGATAAAGCAGTAAACTACTGAGGTTCTATTTCAAAATGAGGGAAGTTGGAATTTAAATCTCGATGTCGATGTCATTAGAGACAGAAAAACACGTCGGGAAAGAGTGGTCGTTGGTGTTGTATAGGTGCAGTCAAATGAAAACAAGACAGATAGAGAAAAAGAGTAATTAAACTGTTATTTCAAAAGTAATCGCCTGCTAATACTTTCATCCCACTGTGAAACAAGACAGTCAGTGGCTTCCTGAAAAAAAAAAAAATGTTCGCGGTTTCCTCCGGAACAATGATTATACGCTGGAGTACACCTTTTCGTCAGAAGCGAATCTACTGCCTCGAATGTTTTTCTTCAGGGCTCCATTAATTTGGAAATCGCATGGGCAGAGATCGGGACTGTATGAAGGATGTGTAAGAGTTTCCCAGCGAAACTTATTCAGCGCAGCCAAAATAAACTTGGCAATGTATGGGCCCGCCATCGATTTTTTTCGATGTGCTATGGGCACACTTGAGTACAATTATGGTTCCATAGGCAACCCAAACATTTTTCCACACTGACATTCACCGTCTTGTCTCATAGCGGGAAAAATGATTAGCAGTTACATTGATTACCTTTGAAATAATAAACAGTGTACATACTTCCTTTCATTGTCTCGTTTTCATTTGATTGCTCCTTACAGAATTTACTCGATGCTAATTTAGGGAAAGCAATTTCGCGGACAAGAATTTGAACCTGGTCTACCCCAAATTCGTCCTTTATTGTAAATACTGCACCACTTTGATCCACACACAACCTACGTCTGATATGCAGTTCGTTGGAATGGCCCAATACGTATGTAGCGTTAAAAACACGCTGAGATCACATAAACATATATGGGTGGCTTACAGTGTTTCCCCAATGACCCTTCATTATTCTGGGTTAAGCGGCCTGTCAGTTTACCGTCAGGCTACGTATTTTTATAAATTACTCTCATCCAGCTCCTTCTCCTCCTCCTCGTCCACCCATCGTCTTGTTCCTGCAATATTGCTTTCTCTCTCTCTGTGTGCTCAAATCTGTGCATGTCTTTCATCCTTCCCTTAATGAGAGAAATGAGGCAGTAGTTAAGACATGGGCCAGAGTGATCTTCAGATCTCACGCAAGTTTCTATCAAGCACATGAGGTCAGTGGCCCTGTGGTAGATTCTACAGGGTGGCAGTCAGTTTCCTATTTTTCCGTGCTTTCCATTTTAGTCAGTCGCTCGTCTCTTAAAAAAGCTATGTCGACAAGGACAGTGCAAGAAATTTAACTTACTTTATGGACTTCAAGAAAATCATGCACGTAAATGGAACAGAATTTTGCAAGATAATTCAGTCACCCATCATTTTAAACAGATTTTTCAAGTAGGCTCCGCATCAGAGGGATTGGTTCACGTTGAAGAATGCGTGTTTGGATCAGGCACTGAATGAAGTATGTGTCCTTCGGTCTAGTGATTTGATAATTGTCTTGCTTCAAGTCTAACCAGCTGAAAGGTCTCTACCGTAAAATAAAACATTCTGTTTACTATTTGTAGAATGAATTTTACATATACCATGAAACGGAAATGTCTTTTCATATAGACAATTGTTCACATTTCCCATATCGTCTTGTCCATTTCATTCACCAAGTTGAATCCTGATATTTCAACATTTAAAGCACAGAAAACATTCGTCGAAATCAAACGCTTTGAGCGTAATTACAGTCGCCTCTGGGAATAACGAATTAAAATATAGGTTAGAGGGGTACTTAATGTATCGAGAAAAGTTTCTCTGAAGTAATTGCGCGTTAAATCATTGCCAGACAATTTACGACATTCATTTGCATCAGATATTATCTTTTACGCTGCCTGAACTTTTAGCATACGCTGTACTTTTAACAAAACATTCCAAATTTTTACTTCTTTGTATGTTTTTTTAATATTTATAAACAGACGAAGAACCTGAAAAAGAAACGTCAGTAGCATCAACAACCAGTTATTCTTCAATTCATGGGCTTGTTGCCTAGAAAGAGGGAGTATATTCATCTCACGGAGCCTGGATTGTGATAAATATTCTGTTTGCGCGAACTGTCTGTAGGGTAATTCTATAAAATACAAGACAAAAGAACAACAATATCATCGAAAGAATGTGAAACTTGATGAGGGAAATTAGTTAGAGTCTGCATTTCCATTAATGGTTTCAGCCTAGCCTTAGTTAGGGTGTTAAAGAAAACCATAAACCATCCGTGGCCTTGTTTAAAATACCATGCGACAATTGATGCAGGGTATGCTTGTAGAACCTAAATCAGATTTGCCGGTTTGGGATTTGAACGAAGCTTTAATCTGAATATCTCTTTAAGGGCTGTGACGGTAAACGATAACAAGTTTGAGCTTACTATAAAAAAGTACTGCTACGCGATCATTATTTGCTAGAGTTCTCATCAGTTAATAAGTTCTAGAACATAAGGCATCGAATTATTTAGGCTTTCGCGTATATTGTGTCATCAGGAGCCAGGCTGCTTCAGTATAAACTCACTAGTCATTCGCAATAATTGCTGGAATGTAGTGAGAGCCGTGTTGCGAAGTCGCTTTTGCCGAGCATACTCAATTGCCTAGTCTGGAACCGCGCGACCGCTACGGTCGCAGGTTCGAATCTTACCTCGGGCATGAATGTGTGTGATGTCCTTAGGTTAGTTAGGTTTAAGTGGTTTTAAGTTCTAGGGGACTGATGACCTCAGAAGTTAAATCCCATAGTGCTCAGAGCCATTGTAACCATTTTGAACTCAATTGCCAGAATGTCGGACGAACGAGCAAGGCCAAGGAGAAATGTTTCCACTGTGCACTGACGACGTGGACACATGGAAGTTCCCACGGATTTCGACGTTATCTTGCTGGGTGCAACTGAAGGTATGATTTTTGGGCTCTATGAGCCCAATGGTAGCTGTTTTGACACATTCAGTCTTTCTTAAGACCAGTGACAGTCCTTGTTCGGCCACAGGACCCTGTAAAAGTGTCGTCATTACAATTCATCTACTGTAACTTCTGGGGTTACAGATTTCCTTGTGTTGTTTATTAATAAATGTTCTCTGAATGCCTTTATTCCCCCACACACGGTTAGACCACTTGTCAGTTAGACCACTTGTCGTTATGTGAGTTAATTTGTCCTTCTTGCAAGGCAACATGAGATGCTGGAAAATATTACTGTTGTGGCGTAACAAGACAGCCACGCCACTCGGAAGTAGCCGAAAGGCACGCGTTAACTCACGCAGGCTACTAGATAGGTCTGAAACAGGATACGTAATGAATGCTATAAAGAAAAGTACGTAGCTCCTGGAATACTTAACTTTAATCCATCCTTGTGGTACATCGCTCTTGACGATACAAGTGAGACTCTTTAGATACAAGCTATGTAATGCTAATGGCGCCTTGCTAGGTCGTAGCCATTGACTTAGCTGAAGGCTATTCTAACTATCGGCTCTGCAAATGAGCGAGGCTTCGTCAGTGTGCCGTACAACTGGGGCGAGTGCTAGTCCGTCTCTCGAGACCTGCCGTGTGGTGGCGCTCGGTCTGCGATCACTGACAGTGGCGACACGCGGGTCCGACATGTACTAATGGACTGCGGCCGATTTAAAGCTACCACCTAGCAAGTGTGGTGTCTGGCGGTGACACCACAATTACAAGCAAGTTACTGTTGCGCAAAAAGTTCGCCATTAGGCTGTGTCACATGGATAAGAATGAAAGAAAATTTTATAGCTTTTATTTGCAAGTCCTACAGTGAAGCTAGCAAGACAGGTATTACATTTAGAACTGTGTGTTTCCCTCGAGCAACCCAACTGATGGCGCGCAGATACCTGTACTTTATTTAGCCAGTATTTGAGAACGAGGACACTTAGCTACATCCAGCAAAATTTACACCTAATATCAAACCTTTTCTAAACTTTTTCTCGGTTACGTGCTTAACGTCAAGTATTTAATACATTAACTGATTTGTAATGTAATCAGAAGTCTGGCGCCAGTTTATACACTACTGGCCATTAAAATTGCTACATCAAGAAGAAATGCAGATAATAAACGGGTATTCATTGGACAAATATATTATACTAGAACTGACATGTCATTACGTTTTTCGCCGGCCGCTGGTGGCCGAGCGGTTCTGGCGCTACAGTCTGGAACCGCGCGACCGCTACGGTCGCAGGTTCGAATCCTGCCTCGGGCATGGATGTGTGTGTTGTCCTTAGGTTAGTTAGGTTTAAGTAGTTCTAAGTTCTAGGGGACTTATGACCTCAGCAGTTGAGTCCCATAGTGCTCAGAGCCATTTGAACCATTTGAACCATTACGTTTTCACGCAATTTGGGTGCATAGATCCTGAGAAATCAGTACCCAGAACAACCACCTCTGGCCGTAATAACGGCCTTGATACGCCTGGGCATTGAGTCAAACAGAGCTTGGATGGCGTGTACAGGTACAGCTGCCCATGCAGCTTCAACACGATACCACAGTTCATCAAGAGTAGTGACTGAAGTGTTGTGACGAGCCAGTTGCTCGGCTACCATTTACCAGACGTTTTCAATTGGTGAGAGATCTGGAGAATGCGCTGGCCAGGGCAGCAGTCAAACATTTTCTGTATCCGGGAAGGTCCGTACAGGATCTGCAACATGCGCTCGTGCATTATCCTGCTGAAATGTAGGGTTTCGCAGGGATCGAATGAAGGGTAGAGCCACGGGTCGTCACACATCTGAAATGTAACGTCCACTGTTCAAAGTGCCGTCAATGCGAACAAGAGGTGACCGAAACGTGTAACCAATGGCACCCCATACCATCACGCCGGGTGATACGCCAGTATGGCGACGACGAATACACGCTTCCAATGTGCGTTCACCGCGATGTCGCCAAACACGGATGCGACCATCATGATGCTGTAAACAGAACCTGGATTCATCCGAAAAAATGACGTTTTGCCATTCGTGCACCCAGGTTCGTCGTTCAGTACACCATCGCAGGCTCTTGTGTCTGTGATGCAGCGTCAAGCGTAACCGCAGCCATAGTCTCCGAGCTGACAGTCCATGCTGCTGCAAACGTCGTCGAACTGTTCGTGCAGATGGTTGTTCTCTTGCAAACGTCCCCATCTGTTGACTCAGGGATCGAGACGTGGCTGCACGATCAGTTACAGCCATGCGGATAAGATGCCTGTCATCTCGACTGCTAGTGATACGAGGCCGTTGGGATCCAGCACGGCGTTCCATATTACCCTCCTGAACCCACCGATTCCATATTCTGCTAACAGTCATTGGATCTCGACCAACGCGAGCAGCAACGTCGCGATACGATAAACCGCAATCGCGATAGGCTACAATCAGACCTTTATCAAAGTCGGAAACGTGATGGTACGCATTTCTCCTCCTTACACGAGGCATCACAACAACGTTTCACCAGGCAACACCGGTCAAATGCTGTTTGTGTATGAGAAATCGGTTGGAAACTTTCCTCATGTCAGTACGTTGTAGGTGTCGCCACCGGCGCCAACCTTGTGTGAATGCTCTGAAAAGCTAATCATTTGCATATCACTGCATCTTCTTCTTGTCGGTTAAATTTTGCGTCTGTAGCACGTTATCTTCGTGGTGTAGCAATTTTAAGTAGTGTACATTGGAGTTTGATATTTCAGACTCGAGGGTTTACTGGTAACTGAACAACTGCACATACAAAATTATTCTATAATTTTTTAAAATCCTTATGAATACATCCATACACAACTGAGACTATTCACACATCCATGGGTGCCAACGTAAGTCAGTGGGGCATAGTACAAGTTGTGCTGCTCCTGGGCACGTCTGATGTCTCCCAAGATTCCTCCAAGAGTAACCTCCTGGCTCGAATTTTTTGCAGACTGGCGTTTGTACTGCCTCCAACTGTTTAATGTCGAAATGAGCCAATCGGCGGCTGCCAAATCCACTACCAAACGCCAGGTCTATTCCATTGCAGTTAAATTATATTCTTTTACTAATTTTTACACGAGGCGTACATCTCTCTTCATTAAGCAACTATGTTTGTCCTTTCTATTTATTTATTTATTGATTAATAATCACCGGAGGCTGTTCCCATTCCATTTGAAAATCTTCTCGAGGGGCGAGGGGAGCGAGGAATCGCGAAGCTGAGCTGCAGTCGCACTTTAGAGAAGAAGGGCAGAGGAATGTGTTCCCCTGGCGCCGTGCTGCCATTGGGCCCTGCCATCTCAGCGCTTTGCTCCGCTGCTCACTTAGGCCCTAGGCACTCAAGCTGTTTTATTACCTTATGAGTCATTCAGAACTCTTCCTGGAACGCGAAGGTAAATGAAAAATATAATTACCTGTCAATTGTCTGCACCAACTCCGACCTTGCCTTTCGTCCTCATTAAAAGCTGTAGATCGTGAACATCCGCTGCTGGATAAAGAGCTTCTGTCTTCATTAAAGTCATCTGACATCATGACATCTTGTCGGTTGTTTTGCCTTATCTCTTGAGATACACCAAATAATTTCCTTGGCCATCCACCATTCAATCGTGTGACATGTCCTGTTCACTTCCATATAATTTCCACTACAGTCATGATTAAATCTATTGCTGCAGCCTGTCTTCCTGTCACTGTTACTGATTCCGAAGATAACACCAATGTATTTTTCGTGTAGCAATTCACAGCTCTTCAGTGGTTTTCGCTTTAAAAGTCAATGTCTTACTCCAATACATCAAAACTGGTAAAATGAAACAGATTGGAATCTTTCCGTTTCAGACACATCCAAAACTTACTTATGGGTTACCAAAGATCTCCAAGGTATTTTTAATATTTTGTTAATCCTTTTACTGACTGTTCAGACGTTGCTTTCACCTTCCCTTCCCTTTAATCCAGGCAGAAGCCGTTGACAAGAAGTTGTAAAGAACCTATTAAGGTTGCGACACTTGTTTGTAGAAAAACTACTATGTCATTAATGTCGTTACTTGGCAGTGAAGTCCACAATCTTGCTAAAAATTCATCATAATCTATTGATTTCCGCTTCATTGTGGACTGTGTCAGCGAGTATAAGTCAGTTAGCAACAAACAGATCACCACCAACGGAACTATGTGTGGATCCCTGTCGTACCTGCTCTTCTATGTGCTTTCTGCGGAGCGCTTCTAATATGATTTCACGAAAACGTTGACAGTAGTGGGTTTGAGAGAAAGTGCACAATCTGTGTTGTTTCCAGATCTCCCACACTTCCTTAGACCACTTTTATTGGTGGAAAATTGTGGGAAATTCACGGGCAGTTGTCTCGTTGATTGATGATAAGGGCACTATATGCATAGTTGCTAGATTTCCACCAAGATAAAATAGGGACGCATTAGGAGTCCTAAATTCCCATTCCTCTTGATGGTCGACAGTGATATCAGTTGTAGCCCAAGACCTGGTTTTGCTACGCCACACACACTGGCTGCAGATTTGGCGGAATTAATTGATAGCCAAGATCCTATCTAACACTAGGATTTTAGAGTTCTCTCCCCTTTCCACAGTGTCGAAAGCTCGCAAAAAAATCCAAGATGGCGGCATCTTTGATGTCACACTCAAAGACGGCGGACTCAATATGACAGACCTGGATATTCGTGTCTAATCCAAAGTGTCGTACAGGTCCACCAATCCGGGATGGTAGTCCTAGAGACATGAACACAGACTGCATGGTCACCCACACATTGAAGATCGACGGGACACAACTGGCTGAAAGCAGAATTAATTGTAACCCACAAGAGGTCTTACAGTTACAGGACATTATGATGCCGCCACACCAGACTGCCAAAAAGGATTATAAACAAAGTCCCAAAATCCAAATGAACTAAGTATAAAATACCAGTAAATTGAGGGCATGGGTAATAGAATTTGATTAACACACACATACACCAATGCAATGGCACTCTTGCTGCATAAAAGTTACACTGCAGAACTGTGGGATCATTTTTGAAACAAAGTACACTCTTGCTACATACCAATTACAGTGTGGAGGTGTCAGATTCATATTCTAAACAAAGTGCACTGATAGCTCCTGGTTCTATGTTTGAAAGCAATGGCCTAATATTTTTAACAATTATCAACACCACCTCCCCCCTCCAGACATGTATAACAATATGTCTGAGTTGCATTTAATTGTCAGTGAAGTATGGTCAGCAAATTTACACAGTTTGCAGGTGGTGGGCTCAATTGAATAAGACATTGCTAGCCAGGTGAGGCAATGCATGCTTCGCCGTGCACCAGTCGCTATGGGCGCTACTACACATCTGTAGTGCGAGGTGTGGACTACCGCCTGCACCAGTGCCAGGCCCATCTCAGCATCCACACTGCTTTGGTGACAGGCTGCAACCCCATCGCAACCCCCATACCCTTGCCAGATAATGAGTTTTTGCCACCATATGTGCAGTGACATCACAACAGGTCCTGGACCACAGGCTTTCCCTGTGCAGCAGTTGGACGCCGAGTATTATATACGTTTCTCACCAAAAAAATGCTTCCAAAAATTCAGTTTTCCGATTCATCATTAAAGTGGAGGCACAGTACACATTTGGTGTTTCTTAAGTCATACAGATAGATACGAAACCGACGCCTAATACAGTAGTACAAGATTATATGCCAACTAGCTCTGCAGATGATGAAGAAAGTGATGAAATGTATGATGAGATAAAAGAAATTATTCAGGTAATGAAGGGAGACGAAAATTTAATAGTCATGGGTGACTGGAATTCGACAGTAGTAAAAGGGAGAGAAGGAAGCATAGTAGGTGAATGTGGATTGGGGGTAAGAAATCAAAAAGAGGAAGCCATCTGGTAGAATTTTGCACAGAGCATAATTCAATCATAGCTAACACTTGGTTCAAGAATCATAAAAGAAGGCTGTACACATGGAAGAATCCTGGAGATACTAAAAGGCATCAGATAGATTATATAATGTTAAGGCAGAGATTTAGGAACCAGGGATTAAACTGTAAGACATTTCCAGGGGCAGATGTGGACTCTGACCACAATCTGTTGGTTATGAACTGTAGATTAAAACTGAAGAAACTGCAAAAAGGTGGGAATTTAAGGAGATGGGACCTGGATAAACTGACTAAACCAGAGGTTGTACAGAGTTTCAGGGAGAGCATAAGGGACCAATTGACAGGAATAGGGGAAAGAAATACAGTAGAAGAAGAATGGGTAGCTCTGAAGGATGTAGTAGTGAAGGCAGCAGAGGATCAAGTAGGTAAAAAGACGAGGGCTAGTAGAAATCCTTGGGTAACAGAAGAAATATTGAATTTAATTGATGAAAGGAGAAAATATAAAAATGCATTAAATGAAGCAGGCAGAAAGGAATACGAACGTCTCAAAAATGAGATCGACAGGAAGTGCAAAATGGCTAATAGGGATGGCTAGAGGACAAATCTAAGGCTGTAGAGGCTTATCTCACTAGGGGTAAGATAGATACTGCCTACAGCAAAATTAAAGATACCTTTGGAGAGAAGAGAACCACTTGTATGAATATCAAGAGCTCAAATGGAAAACCAGTTCTAAGCAAAGATGGGAAAGCAGGAAGGTGGAAGGAGTATATAGAGGGTCTATACAGGGGCGATGTACTTGAGGACAATATTATGGAAATGGAAGAGGATGTAGATGAAGATGAAATGGGAGGTACGATACTGCGTGAAGAGTTTGACAGAGCACTGAAAGACCTAAGTCGAAACAACGCCCCGGGAGTGGATAACATTCCATTAGAACTACTGACGGCCTTCGGAGAGCCAGTCCTGACAAAACTCTACCATCTGGTGAGCAAGATGTATGAGACAGGCGAAATACCCTCAGACTTCATGAAGAATATAATAATTCCAATCCCAAAGAAAGCAGGTGTTGACAGATGTGAAAATTACCGAACAATCAGTTTAACAAATCACAGCTGCAAAATACTAACGCGAATTCTTTACAGACGAATCGAAAAATGGTAGAAGCCGACCTCGGGGAAGATCAGTTTGGATTCCGTAGAAATGTTGGAACACATGAGGCAATACTGACTCTACGACTTATGTTAGAAGAAAGATTAAGGAAAGGCAAACCTACATTTCTAGCATTTGTAGACTTACAGAAAGCTTTTGTCAATGTTGACTGGAATACTCTCTTTCAAATTCTAAAGGTGGCAGGGGTAAAATACAGTGAGCGAAAGGCTATTTACAATTTGTACAGAAACCAGATGGCAGTTACAAGAGTCGAGGCGCATGAAAGGGAAGCAGTGGTTGGGAAGGGAGTGAGACAGTGTTGTAGCCTCTCTCCGATGCTATTCAATCTGTATATTGAGCAAGCAGTAAAGGAAACAAAAGAAAAATTCGGAGTAGGTATTAAAATCCATGGAGAAGAAATAAAACCTTTGAGGTTCGCCGATGACAGTATAATCCTGTCAGAGACAGCAAAGGACTTGGAAGAGCAGGTGAACGGAGTGGACAGTGTCTTGAAAGGTGAACATCAACAAAAGAAAAACGAGGATAATGGAATGTAGTCGTATGAAGTCAGGTGATGCTGAGGGAATTAGATTAGGAAATGAGGCACATAAAGTAGTAAAGGAGTTTTGCTATTTGGGGAGCAAAATAACTGATGATGGTCAAAGTAGAGAGGATATAAAATGTAGACTGGCAGTGGCAAGGAAAGCGTTTCTGAAGAAGAGAAATTTGTTAACATCGAGTATAGATTTAAGTGTAAGGAAGTCGTTTCTGAAAGTATTTCTGTGGTGTGTAGCCATGTATGGAAGTGAAACATGGACAATAAACACACTCCTGGAAATGGAAAAAAGAACACATTGACACTGGTGTGTCAGACCCACCATACTTGCTCCGGACACTGCAAGAGGGCTGTACAAGCAATGATCACACGCACGGCACAGCGGACACACCAGGAACCGCGGTGTTGGCCGTCGAATGGCGCTAGCTGCGCAGCATTTGTGCACCGCCGCCGTCAGTGTCAGCCAGTTTGCCGTGGCATACGGAGCTCCATCGCAGTCTTTAACACTGGTAGCATGCCGCGACAGCGTGGACGTGAACCGTATGTGCAGTTGACGGACTTTGAGCGAGGGCGTATAGTGGGCATGCGGGAGGCCGGGTGGACGTACCGCCGAATTGCTCAACACGTGGGGCGTGAGGTCTCCACAGTACATCGATGTTGTCGCCAGTGGTCGGCGGAAGGTGCACTTGCCCGTCGACCTGGGACCGGACCGCAGCAACGCACGGATGCACGCCAAGACCGTAGGATCCTACGCAGTGCCGAAGGGGACCGCACCGCCACTTCCCAGCAAATTAGGGACACTGTTGCTCCTGGGGTATCGGCTAGGACCATTCGCAACCGTCTCCATGAAGCTGGGCTACGGTCCCACACACCGTTAGGCCGTCTTCCGCTCACGCCCCAACATCGTGCAGCCCGCCTCCAGTGGTGTCGCGACAGGCGTGAATGGAGGGACGAATGGAGACGTGTCGTCTTAAGCGATGAGAGTCGCTTCTGCCTTGGTGCCAATGATGGTCGTATGCGTGTTTGGCGCCGTGCAGGTGAGCGCCACAATCAGGACTGCATACGACCGAGGCACACAGGGCCAACACCCGGCATCATGGTGTGGGGAGCGATCTCCTACACTGGCCGTACACCACTGGTGATCGTCGAGGGGACACTGAATAGTGCACGGTACATCCAAACCGTCGTCAAACCCATCGTTCTACCATTCCTAGACCGGCAAGGGAACTTGCTGTTCCAACAGGACAATGCACGTCCGCATGTATCCCGTGCCACCTAACGTGCTCTAGAAGGTGTAAGTCAACTACCCTGGCCAGCAAGATCTCCGGATCTGTCCCCCATTGAGCATGTTTGGGACTGGATGAAGCGTCGTCTCACGCGGTCTGCACGTCCAGCACGAACGCTGGTCCAACTGAGGCGCCAGGTGGAAATGGCATGGCAAGCCGTTCCACAGGACTACATCCAGCATCTCTACGATCGTCTCCATGGGAGAATAGCAGCCTGCATTGCTGCGAAAGGTAGATATACACTGTACTAGTGCCGACATTGTGCATGCTCTGTTGCCTGTGTCTATGTGCCTGTGGTTCTGTCAGTGTGATCATGTGATGTATCTGACCCCAGGAATGTGTCAATAAAGTTTCCCCTTCCTGGGACAATGAATTCACGGTGTTCTTATTTCAATTTCCAGGAGTGTAGTTTGGACAAGAATAGCATATAAGCTTTCGAAATGTGGTGCTACAGAAGAATGCTGAAGATGAGATGGGTAGACCACATAACTAATGAGGAGGTATTGAACCAAATTGGGGAGGAGTTTGTGGCACAACTTGACAAGATGAAGGGACTGCTTGGTAGGACATGTTCTGAGGCATCAAGGGATCACAAATTTAGCGTTGGAGGGCAGCGTGGAGGGTAAAAATCGTAGGAGGAGACCAAGAGATGAATACATTAAGCAGATTCAGAAGGATGTAGGTTGCAGTAAGTACTGGTAGATGAAGAAGCTTGCACAGGATAGAGTAGCATGGAGAGCTGCATCAAACAAGTCTCAGGACTGAAGACCATAACAACAAACAACAAGTCATACAGTGGTGGCTGCGTAATGGGTCACAAATACGAGAATGTTTTGACAGTATGCTCATGTTTGCTGGCACGTGGCTCAGCTATTGAATGAAGGAACCGACTGCTGAAGTTGTGTTACTGTTTTGCGAAGTGCTGTGGTTTGTTATAGCGTGCTTACACATGGACAGAATGGGCGTGATGTTTAATAGTGTAATGGCACAATCATCTTTTATTTTCGACGCATCTGATGTCCAGAGTGTGTTAAACAATTACTCGCAGATATCATCCATGTTATTAAGAGTATATTTCATCACCAGTTGTGCACTGTATAGCAACTTTCCACTTCATCATTTAAGGTAACAACAGTTATACTTTGCTTAGTGTGTTTCGTGTTTCAAGTACATCTACATCTACATTTATACTCCGCAAGCCACCCAACGGTGTGTGGCGGAGGGCACTTTACATGCCACTGTCATTACCTCCCTTTCCTGTTCCAGTCGCGTATGGTTCGCGGGAAGAACGACTGTCTGAAAGCCTCCGTGCGTGCTCGAATCTCTCTAATTTTACATTCGTGATCTCCTCGGGAGGTATAAGTAGGGGGAAGCAATATATTCGATACCTCATCCAGAAACGCACCCTCTCGAAACCTGGCGAGCAAGCTACACCGCGATGCAGAGCGCCTCTCTTGCAGAGTCTGCCACTTGAGTTTGCTAAACATCTCCGTAACGCTATCACGCTTATCAAATAACCCTGTGACGAAACGCGCCGCTCTTCTTTGGATCTTCTCTATCTCTTCCGTCAACCCGATCTGGTACAGATCCCACACTGATGAGCAATACTCAAGTATAGGTCGAACGAGTGTTTTGTAAGCCACCTCCTTTGTTGCTGGACTACATTTTCTAAGCACTCTCCCAATGAATCTCAACCTGGTACCCACCTTACCAACAATTAATTTTATATGATCATTCCACTTCAAATCGTTCCGCACGCATACTCCCAGATATTTTACAGAAGTAACTGCTACCAGTGTTTGTTCCGCTATCATATAATCATACAATAAAGGATCCTTCTTTCTATGTATTCGCAATACATTACATTTGTCTATGTTAAGGGACAGTTGCCACTCCCTGCACCAAGTGCCTATCCGCTGCAGATCTTCCCGCATTTCGCTACAATTTTCTAATGCTGTAACTTCTCTGTATACTACAGCATCATCCGCGAAAAGCCGCATGGAACTTCCGACACTATCTACTAGGTCATACGCGAAACAGGGCACAGAATCTGCATTGTAGAATATTCTAAACACACAAATCGGGCGAAATATCTTGACTATGTACTGTTTTGGGGGCAACAGTGTCTATATCACAGAGAAGCACACGAAAAATGCTGTGGGGAAAACGAATGAAAGACTGCGTTTTCCTTGGAGAACACTTAGACTATACAAGTACGCAACGAATGTGCTAAAAGAAACTAGCCACACCACACTTGTTTCTCATTTTGAGCATTGCTGCATGACATGGATTCGTTACCAGATGGGATTGATAGAAGACATCGAAAGCAAAGATGGGCGGCTCATTTTATGTATTGCAAAATAGTCGAGGAAGTGTAACGGAATTATACCCGATTTGGGATGTTAATCTTTTCCCACATGGACCCGCATACCAGTCAGCAGACGATTTGCTTGAGCGCACTGGGTCGTTTAGCGAGAAAAACACGAGCGTCGGGTCGCATTTGTGAATGGATACGCAGACGTAATTGACAAATGTATCCTTAATTTCAAGTCAAAAGATTGTTGTTGGTCTTTTAGTGTTACAGTAAGGTAACTTTGGGAGCTCCATAAATCTGTTCATGCACCACACCACTCATCTGATCCAGGCAGCTAAGTACCGAATGTGATCAAACGCGTAATACAAATTTCTTCCATTCTCTTAAGACCATGTCTTGTCATCAATACAGGCAGTATTATTTTGGATGCAAGACCGTATTTTTTCATTCGCAATCAGTGATTTGTAAGACACTCGCATGTGTTCTGTGTGCGTAATGTTACTCTCTAACTGAAAACGTCTACTGTACACATGGAGGAAATTTAATGTCGACAGCGAATTCATGGATGTGCTCCTAGGATATAAACAGGTCCATACAGTGCCATACCAGAATGTACCAGAACTGCTGTGGGAACTTGAAGAGATTTCCATCCAAAAAAGACAACGCAGTTCTCGTGAAATCTTGTTAAGCTGATAAATTTTGCGAACCTGTATTCGAAGAAGGTTGTGCGAGCAAACTGTCATCGCATGACGTACGAGGTGTGGCTAGAAAAAAACCGGACTAGTACTGGTGAAACAATAAAACGAATGCAATAAGGCTGAAAGTCGCGTGGCCTGTCACGTGACTCTCGCTCCGCCTACTGCTCGAGTTTCATCTGCCTCCTGCACTCAGTCTGCCCGTGGCGTCTGTTTTAAGTAGTTGACGTTTTGTCTGTGCGTCGGAAAATGTTGAGTGTACAGAAAGAACAGCGTGTTAACATCAAATTTCGTTTCAAACTAGGAAAATCTGCAAGTGAAACGTTTGTAATGTTACAACAAGTGTACGGCGATGATTGTTTATCGCGAACACAAGTGTTTGAGTGGTTTAAACGATTTAAAGATGGCCGCGAAGACACCAGTGACGACACTCGCACTGGCAGACCATTGTCAGCAAAAACTGATGCAAACATTGAAAAAATCGGTAAACTTGTTCGACAGTTTCCTTGTCAACTCCTGTTAACTCAGACACTGCTCTGATTGTTAAACGGCGATCTTGTCGAACAAGTTTACCGATTTTTTCAATGTTTGCATCAGTTTCTGCTGACAATGGTCTGCCAGTGCGAGTGTCATCACTGGTGTCTTCGCGGCCATCTTTAAATCGTTTAAACCACTCAAACACTTGTGTTCGCGATAAACAATCATCGCCGTACACTTGTTGTAACATTACAAACGTTTCACTTGCAGATTTTCCTAGTTTGAAACAAAATTTGATGTTAACACGCTGTTCTTTCTGTACACTCAACATTTTCCGACGCACAGACAAAACGTCAACTACTTAAAACAGACGCCACGGGCAGACTGAGTGCAGGAGGCAGATGAAACTAGAGCAGTAGGCGGAGCGAGAGTCACGTGACAGGCCACGCGACTTTCAGCCTTATTGCATTCGTTTTATTGTTTCACCAGTACTAGTCCGGTTTTTTTCTAGCCACACCTCGCATATCATATGCGTCACACTCCCTCCTCTGTTTCGCGATAGTACAAAATGATGCTTTCTTCTTTCAACTTTTTTCATTGTCCTCTGTCAGTCCTATCTGGTAAGGATCCCATACCCCACAGCAGTACTCCAGAAGAAGATCAACAAGTATGATGTAGACAGCCTCTTATTGTTCATTTGTTGCATTGCCTAAGTGTTCTACCAGTAAAAAACAGACTTCGGTTCGTTTTTCACAGAGCATGTTATATGTCATCTCAGGTGACATAAACACTGTTGCTCCCAAAGAAGAGAACAGTCACGATATTTCGCCCGATTAGTGTTTGTAGAAGATTCATCAATACAGGCTCTGCAGCCTATTTCATGCAAAGACGTTAAATTAAAACACGAAACACACTAACAAGGTCACGAAACAGCAATCAGACTTTTTAAATTTTTATTATATTTATGGTACGTGAACTCCAGAACTCTTAATCACCAAAGCAGTCCAGCGCACCTCTCGAAAATATAGAGGAAATAGTCTTTGAAGTTCTCTGACCGACTTCAATTAACTTAAGGATGGTCAATTTTTGATGGGCTGTTTGGCTGTGCCATTAGCGCTCGTGGCTGGTAATCTCTGGATAGATTCTCACTTCGGTCATAATTATTTTTGTTTCATTCATATACCTATGCCATTTACATATAAAATCAATCGACACCTATCAGTTATCATTTCACTGAGCGTAATTTACTCTTCATGTGTTATAAACTTTTTTCGTGTGAATTTCTTAATGTATATTGGAAGAAGTCTTCAGCTAGTAGCATTGTTCAGGAATTACTGCCGATAGTGTTGGTTCGACGAGATTATTTTCTGTGAAGATTTGACCGGAATATACAAATGATCTCTAACGTGTAATCTTGAAACTTCACTACATAAGGTGTCTTCTAGTAGATCTTCTTGTGCTGTCGAAGGACCAGGCAACCTGCTGTTGTCCATGTGCGACATTACAAAATTGTTTTCTGTCGTGTTACAATATCTGCACCCACAACGTTGCAAAACACTTGGTGCTACTTCGACGATGATGGCTGACATGCTACTCAGCCACTGCTTCTCCTGTAAAAGATGTCGCACCCCTTCCAACCGTTGTAGACCTAGCCGAAATCTTTTCCCCCTAGGACTGTGGCCCTCTTCATAGGTAATTCTACTATTGTAAGCGCCGGCTCACTGGCATGGGATCTTAGTTTCTGCAACTATCATTAGTGCTGTCAGTTAATAGTAACTCGAATTCTGCGAAATTTGTAAATACATGCATGTAACAAGAAACAAGAACTGTTCACTCTTTTTATAAAGAGGTGCCCTCTAATATCGCGTTTCCCCTCAACTCACATGCAATTTTCATAAAGGAAAGCTGTTTACATACGTGTTAATTAGCATGTATTTGATTAATTTAATGTTTAAGTGATCTGAATATTAGATGTGAACGAAAAAGAAACGACGAAATATTGTCGAAACGAGACTCGAACCAGCGATCACCAGTCCCAAGCGCTACCGACAGAGTCACAAGGTCCATCGAAAATTGTCCTACCTTTAGAGAATTAAAGTCGCCCAAAGAACTTCGAAGTCGATTTTTTCGAGAATTTTTGAGCGTTGCATCGAACTGATTTGGATGGTTAATACATGAGTGCTGATCTCCACGTACCATAAATATAAAAAATTACAAACATCTGATTGCTTTGTTGGCCCTTGTACGCAATGCATAATTGTTACTAACTTAAACGACGAAGTGGACAGTTGCTACATCATGCACAATTGCCGACAGTACAAACTCTTAAAGGAACGGATGAAATCTGTGTCGGATTGTTTAATAAGTTCCGCAAATTAGGTGTTTTGAAAATTAAACAACTATACTATTATATATAACGCCAATCCTCTTTATGTGCAAGTGTATTGAAACAGGAGATGGTACCTTGGGGAACAGCGCAGAATGACTGTCGGCAGTTGATCCCTCCATACAGAGGCTGAGGTAGAGGTCAGCAGACACTAGCTTGCTGTCAAAATGTTCTTGCATGTTTGTCCTATTTCGCAGCCACCACCGTGCTACGTAAAAATATTTAAAATGTGAACTGAGGCCCCACCATAATGAAGTTTCGGATAACTGAATTTTCAGAAACATATTTTTTGGGTGAGAAACATAGGTAATATATTTCATTTGTAATTCAAACTGCTCAGCCAGAATATAGTGAACACCTACCTAATACCGGGTATGTTCCTTATTGGTACTGATAACAGTGGCGACGTATCATGGTACGAATGCAATCATGCCTTGGTAGGTAGTTGGAAGGAGTTGGCATCACATGTGCCCACACACGTCACCTAATTCCATTATATACTGAGGGGGGCAGGCGATGAGCTATGACGCCACGTTCAGTCACATCCCAGATGTGTTCGATTGGCCTCGGATTTGGCTAGTTGGGAGGAGGTCAGCACATCAGTTGGAACTCGCCACTGTGTTCCTTGATCCACTACATTGCACACGTAGCCTTGTGGCATGGCACATTATCTTGTTGAAAAACACAACTGCTGTCAGGAAACATGATCATCACGAGGGGATGTAAGTGGTCGGCAACCAGTGTACGATACTTCTTGGCCGCCAAGGTGCAATTTCACGAACTTCACTGTGCCCGTGGATGCCCACCTGAATGTTCCCCATAGCATAATGGAGCCATCACACTATGCTCTCTATCAAACTCAGATAGATCGCTTTCCTTCCCCTACTACACACGGACATCAACCTCACTAATACTACATGCACTGTGTGGTGTCACTAGGAGTCACTCCTTGCTAGGTGACACTGCCGCCTATACAAGTTTATATCGACCATAGGTCGGTGGTCATAACGTTCTGGTTCATCAGTGTATTACATGTGCTTCTCAGCGCTGTGTGCTGTACAGGGAAGTTTGTGGTCCAAGACCTGTGGTACGTCCCCTTCACATACTGAGGCAGAAAGACTCTCCTCACATGGGTATGTGGCGTGGAATGGGGATTGTAGCCTGTCATAAAATTGGTGTGGCGATGGCGGTGGGGGCTGAGGTGGAGGTGGGCCTGGTGCTGATACATCTGCGATTCCTTCCCTCACGCTGCAGATGAGTAGCATTGCTCCTAGCGACCAGTGCATGGCAGAGAACGGCTGACCTCTGCCTCACATGACTGGTGCTGTCTTGTGCGACCGAGCCTGCCACCTGCAAAAGTACAGTTTGTTTAAAAAAAAGGATTTCCACACCTCCAAATTGCGGCTGTTACACGTCAGAAGTGTATTTGGTTCAGTGCATGTGTGTGCTACTGAAGCCCTTTTGTTCATGTCATGGGTTTACTGCGTTTTATAGATAGCACGAATGGGTTGTGGGAATTCTGATTATAATAAACACGCTACAGCTGCTTGCAAACTGCAACCTTCCTTCCTACTAGTCCTGGCAATGCAGTGTGACCGCATGACAATGTCCCCTACGCATGCTGCCAAAATTGTGAGAATTCCTCTGGGTTTCAATTAATTCTGCTGTCAGCCATTGTGTTCACTTGACCTTTAACCTGTGGGTAATCATGCAGGTTGTGCACGTATCTCCCAGTTTACCATCTTGCACCACCATCTTGTATTGGCAGATGTGTACAGTGGGACTTGACATTTATCTCCAAGGCTGCCATCAGTCATGTTGGATTGCGATTTCCTAGAGACCGCCATCTTGCGACTGCTTGACATTTGGGGACAGAGGCCTAAAATCCTTGGCTTAAGGGGATATTAGCTATCAATTAATTCAGACAGGTCTGCAACCAGCAGATGTTATCTGAATACTCTGAAGTCATCTTTGGCTACTATTAATTCAATTATCAGCCATCCAGGGGATGGCAGTTTGGTTACATCAGAATAATTAGTATTCCTGTACCCAAAGCGCAGCCCTATTGTATCTTGGGGGGAAATGTGGCTACCATGTAGGCTATATCCTGAGCCCCAGACAATCGCCCTTGAATTTCCTGCCACTTTTGCACCAATATGACAAATGCCCTAGAGGAGCAGATGAAGAGGTGGGAAGGTGGAAGAGCGGGTGGAGAGACCTAGCTACAACTCAGACGGTGCTCCTTCTCTCAAAACCCCCCATGTTGTTGACCACCATTTGGGATGAACGGAAATGTTCCAAGTTGCTGTTTCGGTAGTCAAAGTTTAGAAAAGATTTGAAATTATATTTCAAATTCGTTGGAAGTTGTTAAGTGTTCTGCTCTCATTATCAAATATTGGGTGAGAATAATGTGGATTTGCGTTCCGTTTCAACCAAAAGGTAGCCGCTGGCCTCCACGATGTACACTGAATAGAGACCAGCGAGATATAAGCATCACAGCACGTAACACTACAAGTCTCGGTCCCTGGTAGGGTGTAAAGTACTATTTCAGACGATAAAACATGACAAAATGAAGGCCTTTAGTGAGTAGCTTTTCACTGACATACTGATTTCCCGTGAGACCCGGATGGAGCCAAGCATTCGCTGTGTACGTCGGGTAAGACAACTGATGACGTCACACTGAAGTGATAAACATTTTTTCCTTTAATCATTTTGTGGGGGTTGAAAGGCAGGAAAAATTTCTTAAGGGTTTGAAATTATGTGTTAAGTTTGTTGCAAGTCACTAAGTGGTCTCATTCTCAAATACTGGATGAATATTGTCCGTGTGTTTCTGTACGGTGAGTTCTGCTTCCTCAAGAGATGTACACAGTTTATAACTTTAATACTTGTCATGCTGTCTCAGTCCCTTAACATAAAATTACACCTTTTAATGAGTAGATTAAAACAGCTTTCAATTTTTTTAAAATTTGGTCAGTAATTATAAGAAATATGGAAAATCAAAGCTTTTTAACCCTGCA
Organism: Schistocerca nitens; assembly: GCF_023898315.1. Taxonomy (NCBI): domain Eukaryota; kingdom Metazoa; phylum Arthropoda; class Insecta; order Orthoptera; family Acrididae; genus Schistocerca; species Schistocerca nitens. The sequence goes on from NC_064615.1 coordinate 512,584,177, forward strand.
AAGTGATAGATCGGCAACCTGCAACACAGACCGTGTGGTTTGAACCGTTTTAAGCAATACATATTTGATGGGGGGAAAACGTATTAATGTCTCATTGCCTGTATTTATCTCATTTATCGCCTATTGATTTCTTTTTGTTCTTGTATGTCAACCAAAACATCTGAATACAGCGATTATCGTCTCTCCATGAAGCCGTTGAACTCTTACTAAAATAGGTTTTTCAGATACTATCATTAGAATCGAAAAAAAATTTCAAAACTTTATAAATTTTGAATGTGAAAATTTTGAGAAACAAAGATCTGTTTGTACAAAGACGTATTTTTCTTTCATCTTTTTGTAAAAACTTAAAAAGAGGCTTTCACAGTTCAGGTTGCTTAGTTTTTTCATTGGCTGAGCAACTTTGTGAATGTATGAACTGCTATTCTTTTTTGCTCTTTCTTAAAATGCCTGATATTGTTTCACAAATACATTATTCAATGATGGATAAAAACTGCGCAATAGAAAACAAAAAAAGAAGGGAAAACATCTGAGGAGTTGTAGGAGACAGTTCTACGCATGAAATTTACTGGAATGAAACACTGCAACAAACTGATATTAAACACAATCTGTAAAAAGATATTGTAAGAGAGAGAGAAAGAAAAATAACTGGAGTAAAATTATTTTTTTCCCAATTTATTTGGTCCAGCTGGTCCAGAAGACTGTTATAATATTCGTCAGTTGTTTTCACGTTGCAAGGTAATCAATGAGAGGAAATGTAATGTGTGTATTCTTTCGCGCCTCATAATCTTTCAAAACAATGCCATCTTATTCTGAGATACCATTCATAGGCATCCTCATGGACGAGGCGTATTGCATATTTCACAGCAAAGATATAGCATCGTATCGACGTGATGCACTCCGTTACAAGAGAATGGTAGCGTACGAATCATATTATTCTGCTATTAACTTACAGGACCCAATAAGGTCTAAAGTCGACTTTGGTTGCGTGAGATGATAGGAAACCTCTTCTGTATTATCGTATCCGTACTTGCACAGGAACTGTCTGTTCAACGCCAACAAATGCATTGTTAGCGGGCACTGCAGAAACCAGCCTCCTCATTTTACCCTATCAACCTGCTAAACTTTCGTAGTCAGTCTGACTACTCTGTGCTCTAAGATCTGCGTCTTGTTCCTTGGATCGGATAAATACAGGGAGATTAGTAACAAACAAGCTCGACCACATTTAAGACAATCGAAACCACTGAAAGGAACTAAAGGATATACTAACTACAGCGAAGGAAACACAGGAATTGAAATCGAATTACAAAATAACTTTTGTTTCATTTGACAGTAATATTGTGTCTACTTAACAAAACCAGTGGTCGAAATGCTTACAAACTTATTTAACTTTTAATGCAGCCTTCTCCAGCCCGTGATCAGAAACTCTGCTATTCAGATCTCTATTAGTACATCTCTTCCTACAGTAGAATATTCAGTATTTCTCACTTAACCGCACTCGTTTAATGAACAATAAATGGTATAGTGTTTTACCTTTAAGGCGGTCGGATGGCCGGCTACTGTCGAAACCTGTGCGTTTAACTTCTCGAGCACCGACGTTCCTCACCCACGTGACCACGTTTCGCAGCTAGCCACTTTTCGTCTAAGTCCCTCTCTCCTCTCCTGATTCATTTTCCCCTCCTTAGGCTGTCACCTGCTTCTCATTTATTACTGTAAAACCACGTGAAAGGGCTGCCTCGGAATTGTCGAATCTTGTTGGATTGGTGTACAGGTTATCCCCACCTGAAAAGCTTTCACCACGTTCTACCCATTCCCTTGTTTAGTTTCTCCCATAGTGGTGGGAGACTTACTCTCAGACTACAAGAAGATTGTAGTAATACAGTACTAAAGCAGGTATACGCTGACAGATGTGAATACTATCGAACCAATCCTTTGGTAAGTCATGGCAGCAATATCCTACGTAAATTATGTACAGAAGAATGGCAAGAAAAGTAGAAAGCCACCTCAAGGAAGATTTTTCTTGAATGCACTTGTACTGACCGTACAAGTTAATTTAGAGGGTAAACTGAAGAAGGCAGATCTGCCTGTATTCCGTTTGTAGGTTTAGAGAAAGCTTTAGCCAATGCTACAGGATACATTCTTTGAAAGTGGTAGGGATAAAATCCAAAAAGCTAAACTTTATCTACAACTTGTACAGAAATCAGACGGATGTTATAAGAATCGAAGAACACGAAAGCAAGGTAATTATCAAGAAGAGAGTGAGGCAGGACTGTAGTCTGTCGTTGACGTTATTCAACGTGTATATTGAACAAGCAGTTAAGGAAACTAAGGGATAATTAGGAAACTGAATCAAAGTTCAGGTGGACGATGTAAAACTTTGATTTAACCGATGACATTGTAATTGTAGCAGAGATGCCAAAAGACTTGGCGGGGAGCAGTTAAGTAGAGTGGATAGTCTCTTCAAAAAGAGATTATAACATGAAAAAGTGAAACAGAGATAATTGAGTAGAGTCGAATTGTATCATACGGTTCAGAGAGAATAAGGTTTGGAAATGAGACGCTAAAAGAGGTATGAGTTTCTTATGAAGAGAAGTTTTGTTAACATATAATATACGCAGAAGTGTTTGGAAGTCTGTTCTGAAAGTATTTGTCTCGAGTGTTGCCTTATATGGTAGTAAGTCATGGACGATAAACAATTATAGACAATAGTGGAATAAAAACTTGGTGTTATAGAAGTAAGCAAGATATTAGATGAGTAAGTCAGAAAATGAAGAGATGCTGTATGGAAAGAGGGATAAAGATATTTGCAGCATAACTAGTCGAAAATAACTGGTTGACAGAATACATCGTAAGGCATCGAAGAATGGTTACTTTAGCAGTGGAGGGATGAGTGTGTTTCTTAAAATGGCTACAACGCTATGTCAGTTGTAAGTTAACATACTACACACGATAAATACATGAAGACGACTGTACCGTGACACAACATTCACACGAGCCAGATTATTTCTTATTCTATCACCAATTAACATTACTTCATTAACTTGTATAGAAAAATTATGTACTATTATCACACTTATTTCATACCTACGAAAGTATGAGGGGAAACAGCCAGTTTATATATGGATTATTGATGTTGGATTCATACAGTACCATAATCTAGGACAAAACAGATACAAGCAAAATATTTTTGATGCTACCGAACAAGTTGAAGAATTTGATTTTCAGATACTACTTCCATGTTGACAGTGAAATAACATTCATCTTTCTTTGGGCCTCTGTCCCACTTCAACGCGGTGTTGGCCTTGTTACTATGGATTTACGATGTTAGTGTCAGAGTGTGGCCCACCTCGTAGGCCTACCCCCCCAGGACAGAATTAATGTACCCCAGATGTCTGCATCTAGTATAAGCCCTGAAATAGTGTGAAAATTTTCAAATGTCTGCGAGTCGTGTAACTGAGACAGGACGTGGGGACCAGCCTGGTATTCACCTAGCGGGATGTGGAAAACCGCCTAAAAACGACATCCAGGCTGGCCGGCACACCGGCTCTCGTCGTTAATCCGGCAGGCGCATTCAATCCGGGACCAATGCGTCTATCCGAGTCCAGTAAGCAGTGAAATAAGATTCATTCCTAAATATTAAAAATGTGTCACGAGTAATAAATACTTACCACAAACGCCTTTTAGATCTGCAGATATAATTATACAACAAAAATATAGACGTTATGTGACAAATGTTAACGTATACTAAGCTGTGGAAGAGTATCTCTTTCCACAGAAATAAACCCAACCTGTCAGATTTCTGTTCATTACATACGCATTACATTTTGCTCAAGCCAAAGAAGGACGTGTCTTAAGCAGTGGATAGCACTTTGGACAATTTGTAAATACTGAACAAGTTACAAAACGCAACACTGAGTATAAATTACCGCTTTTTCTGCGATTCATCAATTTTGATAAAACTTTTGGCTCAGTTTCAACATAGCAAAAAATAGGATAACAGACTAAGAAGAACTAGAAGATAATTTAAACAATATTAGCACACAGAAGAATATATGAGTCTACGTCTATTATACAAGTTTCCTTAGACTATGTCACGTTAGTGGGAAATGCAGAATTGAAACTGAAGTTAGAAATGGAGTTTCTATATTATCAAAACTGTTCTCGGCAGCTTACTCTGTCAACGTATTTCGTCCGCTGTTGAAATTTACCTACGCTAGACGTAAGCAATACAATGTCATCAGCAAAGCGGAGGTGGTTCGGATATGGTTAATTCAAAAGTACCCTTTCTGTTATTTCCCAGTTTAAGAATCTGACAACTGCGTTTAAGCATATTGGAAAGTAGTAGCAAAAAAAGGATAAGAAAAAAATTGTTCAAATGGCTCTGAGCACTATGGGACTTAACATCTGTGATCATCAGTCCCCTAGAACTTAGAACTACTTAAACCTAACTAACCTAAGGACATCACACACATCCACGCCCGAGGCAGGATTCGAACCTGCGACCGTAGCGGTTACGCGGTTCCAGACTGAAGCGTCTAGAACCGCACGGCCACACCGACCGGCAAAGGATAACAAGCAAATGGAGAGAACTGTTAAGGTTCCCCTAAACGGCTAACAATAAGAGACGCACTACGTATAAGAGGCTACTTCCCAGGTGGTTTCTTGTGATGGCGTGTGCTCAATGTTTTTATTTTGTTAACTAGGCCACTCATCAAGCAGTCCAGACGTCATTAGAGTAACACGCAAAGAAAAATCGCTGCGCCGCCAGTAAGACTATAAAAATCCCAGCGCTCAACTGCTGAAGCATTCGCAACTAAGTCCCAGAGTTCGAAGCGCTCCTAAAAATCAGTGCAGCTCACTTAGTGTTACGGTATACAAAGCTGGCTTAAAACCGAAATTGAAAGCAGTGCCATTTTTTAAGTAACTCGAAGTATATATTGAAAGGAGGAGGTAATGGGAAATGGTGGTGGTGTGTTCATGCAGTAGAGAAGAAGCTCAAATCCACCACGATGGGAACTGAAACTGCATATAATATCGTTTAGGCAAGACTTAGTATCAAGGGCGGGCATAAACTTATAAATGAGTAGCAGAAGTCTCACCCCCAAAAATAACGAAAACTTTTTGAGAAGATCTCAGCTCTCTGATATGAGATTCCTTAAGCATACTGCCGTAGGAGGATTTAATCACTCAATAATCGTTTGGGTTACTTACAGTTTTATAAATGGTGACAAGATGTCCTGTAAAACAATAGTAGACAATGTAACTGAAAACTGCTTAGAAAATGTAGTTCGTAAGCCTACCTATGACGGATATATATTAGGTCTAATGATCACAAACAGACTTTATCTCTTTTGGGATGTGCACAGTGAAACTGGTATCAGTGACCGTGAGGCGGTTGCAGCAACAGTGATTATTCAAAATGGTTCAAATGGCTCTGAGCACTATGGGACTCAACTGCTGAGGTTATTAGTCCCCTAGAACTTAGAACTAGTTAAACCTAACTAACCTAAGGACATCACAAACATCCATGCCCGAGGCAGGATTCGAACCTGCGACCGTAGCGGTCTTGCGGCTCCAGACTGCAGCGCCTTTAACCGCACGGCCACTTCGGCCGGCAACAGTGATTATTCCAGAGTACAAATGGAAACTAAAACAAGTAGAAAAGTGTACATGTGTTGTAAACTAGATACAGAGGCAAAGGCGTCAAATATCAAGCAGGACATGAAAACATTTAACTCTCGACAGGACAAAGAACAGAAACTGTGGCTCAAGTTTAGAATAATACAAGGCTAACATAAGTGATTCATTCGTTTCCTAAGTTCTATATATGTACTGAATGTACAGAAATGACTGATACATGAATAGAACCGTAAAGCCACCAGTTGGCGTTACGGGTGCAATCCCTTGACAGAATGGTAAAAAAGCAAGGAAAGAGTTTCTGTGTGTTGGAAATGGGAGATGTTAATCTATTAGGACAGTGCTGCGTGTATTCAGAAGGAATTATATGAAAGAATTGCCATGTTAATGGAACATTGTGCGTTGGTATCTGCAATTTAGGGACACTGGTTGTTTTTGTAAACAAAAAAGTGCCAGATGCAACGGTGGAGGGGAAGTTTCCAACGCAGTCCAAAAATGTAACTATCTGCACAAGCCACAAACTTGGATATCGCAGCAAAGTGGCGAAAGATTTTTTGCGTCGACGGCTAAATTTCAAACAGTACCGTCCGCAGTTCGTGCAATAACTAAAACCGGAAGATTATGGTCGGGGCGTTCAATGTTTTCATCACAACTCAGGAAATAATTCAGGATGAACATTTCGCCTCCAAGCTGATACTCAGCGACGAAGCAGCCTTCCATTTATTTGGACAGGTTAGTCGCCACAATTTGAGGGTACGGGGTATTGAACAATCCCATGAAACTGTAGCGTATCGACGAGATTCGCCGAAGGTTAGTGTCTTCTATACTGTGTCACAGACGAAACTGAATGAGCCATTTTTCTTCTGTGTGAAGACTTTGACAACTACCTCTTACCTTGATTTGTTGCAGTTGTGGTTGATTCCACAACTGGGCCGGCCGCGGTGGCCGAGCGCTTCTAGGCGCTTCAGTCCGGAACCGCGCGACTGCTACGGTCGCAGGTTCGAATCCTGCCTCAGGCATGGATGTGTGTGATGTCCTTAGGTTAGTTAGGTTTAAGTAGCTCTAAGTTCTAGGGGACTGATGAACTCAGATGTTAAGTCCCATAGTGCTCAGAGCCATTTGAACCAATCCACAACTGGCTGCTGATTCTGACGATTTCATCTTCCAACAAAATGGGGTACCGCCTCACTGGAGCATCGATGCTCGTCGAGCTTTCGTGTCGCTGAATTATGCATAGTGGTGACGATAATGTGCCTCCGTTCCGCTGGCTGCTCACGTCGCCTAAGCTAAAGCCCTGTGGCGTTTTTCTTTTGCGGTACATTAAGGGCCGTGTTTACATACCCCCTCTACCACGAATACTGTAACGGCACAGAGAACGCATCAGTACTTCTCAACTGTGTCGGTCACTGACAGGTTGTTGTTGCATAAGGCATGGAACGAACTTGACTACCTCTTCGACTTGTGTCGTGTGACCAGACGGCATTCCTAGAAATAGAGTGCAAAATGCAAACTGGGTAAGTTTTAGTAGCCTTTAGTTGGCAAAGTACTGGGTACATACGTACCTAGTAGAAAAATTCGTTGTGGGAGGCATTCTCAGTGGTTTGTAAAGAAACGCCTAAAGAAACAACGACTGCTGCATAGTAGGTGTAAAACGAAATATAGGACAATAGATAGGTAAATGCAAAATGAGGCTTGTTTGGCTTTCAAAAGCACAATGCGTAATGCCCACATTGACTACCGTAGCAGAACATTATAGAGAGATCTCTCAAAACATCCAACAATATTCTTCTCATGCATGTGTCAGTGGCGCCTTTGAAAAAAAAGCAGAATCACCGAAACGGAACAAGGTCCCAGAGCCTGCTGGAACCCTTTTCAGATTGTGTACAAAATTTGCAACTGAGTTAGCCTATCTCTAAATCATAGTGGGCCGTAGATCCGTCGAACAGAAAAATGTGCCCTGTAGTTGGAAAAGAAGCATATGTTACACCAGTCTTCAAGAAGGGAAGCGGAAGTAACCCTCCAACTACTCTCCAATGACACTGACATCGATTTGTTGTACTATCTTACAATTCATTCTAAGCTCATATTTAATGGTATCTCGAAGAGGAGACCTCCACCTTGATTTAGCGCACTTCGTTCTTCCGAAAAGCAACTCACGTGACGTTATGGAAAACCACGGATCTATATCTTGAATCGATTCTGACTGGCTCACCGATAAAATTTCTTTGTCAGAAGCACCAGTTTTCCCTTCTTCACCCACGTAACGGGAAAAGCGCGCCATGTGCTTCGTTTTTGCAAGCAACATAGAAGTAGGAGCTGCAGAGCTCCGGTCCTCACGTCGGCGGGGCGATACGCAATGCCAAAGTGCGTTTTGAAGGGATTCATTTGCACACCGTTTGAGTACCAGCATCACAGGAAGAAGCATGGTACGGTGGAACTGGAGAGCGATATCAATTGTACTACTGTACAACCGGTGGGTGGACAAAAAAACGCCCGACTTACACTATCAGTACCTGTGGGTACCACGAAATACTACTGGGAACTATCAGCAATGCAGGTGTCTTGCTAATACCTGTGCTCTGGCTAATGTTTTGTTGGAAAGTACAAAACATTGGCTGTTGTAGGTATTTCACTGTATTAGTAATCGGAATTGTGACATAATACAGGGTGAATCTCGTAATGAAGACAACAGCACCAGCCAATATGGATAATGCTCTTTATTTACACAAATAGCGCTATTACGGGTTTCGAACCGACAGGTTCATCTTCAGATTGCTGTGCACATCTAGATACACATTTATGATCTTTACATAAATTTTCGGTTTCTTGTTCCCCCTTGTGGTCAAAATTTCTTGGGGTGCTGGTGCTCTCGAACAAAAAACTATGTTGGAAACACTCCTTAAACGTAGCTATGCTAATAACGATTGAACACAATGTGAACAGATATTTAAGGTTGTGCAGTTTAGTTATAGTTTACTAACGTTAAATGCAACAATTCAACATAAAAATTTACTTTACATTGTCTTCATTCGTTGTTGGTTATAGGTACTTTTAAATAGGTCGTTTCTAACGCCGTTTTTTGCCAGCACAAGGAACTTACAACACGAGAGGGAATAAAGAACCGAGAATTAATGTCAACGTGAACAAAAGTGCATCTAGACTTGAACAGCCGTCTGAAGACGAACCCGTCGGCTTGAAACCGGTAACGGACCTATTTGTGTAAATAAATAGCTGTTTCAATAACGGCTGGTTGCTGTTCCTTGTTTGCTAGAATCAACATGCATTTTGTATGCGGTCAAAATGTCAGTTCGACAAAACAGACGTATGATATGTTCACTTTCTTCGGAGATTAGGTAAAATTTCCTTTAAAACTTAGAAGCTGGTACATAATTATGGTATTTGGGCAGTACATTTTTTCTGTCCCTCTGTGTCTCATTTAGGCACTCCTTACAGTTTCTGTATTATTCGGTACATAAATGAAAATGATCGTATGGCGTTGTTGGCCAGGAGGCCCCATACGGGAGAGTTCGGCCGCCGTATTGCAAGTCCTTTTTAGCTGACACCACTTCGGCGACTTGCGAGTCAATGATGATGGAAATGATGATGAAGGACACACAACACCCAGTTCCCTGCCTACCGTTTACAATGCATTTGTTGGCGTGGAACATATAGCTCCTAGGCATGTACGGACACAACATAATAGTATTTTTTTATGTTTTAAAATAGCTTTCGTGTTGCCTCTGTCAAGTAACACGCACCCGAAGTCGACTTTAGACCTGTAAGGACAATGATACTATCCGTACCTCACCATACGCTTGTAACCAAACACATCACGTCGGTGCAGGGCTACATCTTTTCTATGATACATGTAGTATGCTTCGTCCGTGAGAGGCGTGTGTCCACTGATGCTGTAGGAATTTAACTTGGAAATGCTGATCATTTTATTTCATCTTTGTCAGTCTCTGTGGAATCCTCCTTCGAATGTCAACAATAATTGTCTTGAGAATTGACAGCTGTAAGCTTTTAGATGTCGCCCTGTTTTCTAGCTGAGACGTTGAGGAACTTACTACTTCTCTTATTTCTTCGATGATTGTAGCACAAGCAGGCAACATACTATCAGCATACTGTAACGTTATGTAGCTCTTGGCTGTCTTGTTAAGATGTCCATCGTGTAAGCATTAAGCAACAAATGGCTGAACGTCCATCCTTGTGGCCTACCTTGGACTCCAAGGCTTGGACCAACAGTTTTATGTTGTACGCATAAGGGGATAGCCATTCGGACAAAATATTTGCTCATGCTGTTCATAAAATTATAAGGCAGTCCAAACTTCGTAATTGTATGCCATAATAGACGTATGATAACACCCACAAAAATAGGTCTAAAATATTACTTTTCCTCAAATGCTCACGGTATGTTTAAAGTATGTTGCGTCAAATTATCTGACGCAGAAAGGATCTTTTCGAAACACATTTTAACAGTATGGCAGTATGCTGTTAGTTTCAAACCACCTCCCAAGTCACTTAAATTTTTTTTTGTATTACAGGACGAGAGTATCATGTGTGTCTTTAGAGTTGCAAGACGCAAGCTCCTTTCCAAGTTTCAGGTATTATATAATTATCGCTGTAGTCAGCGTTCGGGAAATGCTTCGTATAACCATATTATATTGTACCGGGTGATCAATAAGTCAGTATAAATTTGAAAACTTAATAAACCACGGAATGATGTAGATAGAGAGGTAAAAATTGACACATATGCTTGGAATGACATGGGGTTTTATTAGAACAAAAAAAAAAAAAAAACAACGTTCACAAAATGTCCGACAGATGGCGCTGGGCAGCAAAACGTGACGGGTGAGAGGTACGCCGATATGTTACGGAATCGCATCATCCCCAGCCTGGCTGATAAACACCTGCTGAAACGTACGATGTTTATGCAGGATGGCGCTCCACCCCATATTGCTAGACGCGTGAAAAATTCTTGCGCGCGTCGTTTGGTGATGATCGTGTGCTCAGCCGCCACTTTCGTCATGCTTGGCCTCCCAGGTTCCCGGACTTCAGTCCGTACGATTATTGGCTTTGGGATTACCTGAAGTCGCAAGTGTATCGTGATCGACCGACATCTCTAGGGATGCTGAAAGACAACATCCGACGCCAATGCCTCACCATAACTCCGGACATGCTTTACAGTGCTGTTCACGACATTATTCCTCGACTACAGCTATTGTTGAGGAATGATGGTGGACATATTGAGCATTTCCTGTAAAGAACATCATCTTTGCTTTGTCTTACTTTGTTATCCTAATTATTGCTATTCTGATCAGATGAAGCGCCATTTGTCGGACATTTTTGATCGTTTGTATTTTTCTGGTTCTAATAAAACCCCATGTCATTCCAAGCATGTGTGTCAATTTGTACCTCACTATCTACATTATTCCGTGATTTATTCGGTCTTCAAATTTATACTGACTTTTTGATCACCCGGTATATTTGCGGCAACCATTCTTTTTCCGGTTCTGATAAATGTAGACTCATGGTGTTGTACAGGTTAAGGCAATCGACTGTTCTTCTTTGCCGACTCCGGTGGCAGAGCGGTTCTAGGCTCTTCAGTCCGGAAACGCGCGACTGCTACGGTCGAAGGTTCGAATCCTGCCTCGGGCATGGATGTGTATGATGTCCTTAGGTTAGTTAGGTTTAAGTAGTTCTACGTTCTAGGGGACTGATGACCTCAGAAGTTAAGTCCCATAGTGCTCAGAGGCATGTGCACCATTTTGTTCTTCATTTATAACAACGAGCATAGAAATAATAATAACAATTTACTACATGCTTTACTGATGTAAACCATTTTTAATGATAATTAAATCGACACCCTAGCTGCAAACAGGCGTTAATATACATCATTAGGGGCATGTTGAAAACGTGTGCCCCGAACGAGACTCGAACCCGGGATCTCCTGCTTATATGGCAGACGCTCTATTCTTTCAGCCACCGAGGGCATAGAGGATAGTGCGCCTACAGCTACTTATCCCTTGCACGCTCCCCGTAAGACCCACATTTTCAACATGTCCACACTACTACGTTCGTAGTGCGCCTAATAGATGTTCTGTTGAATTTTATTGAAAAATGTATTTCGGATCTCATTAGGTGGATGACATTATAGAAAAGAGTAAACACAAAACTTCCAGGGGTTAACTTAGAAATATTCCCTTCCAGGAAACGTGTTTTCAGAGAAGGTAACTGTTTGTGGACTGTAACAACAGACTTAGAGAGATCGCCGGCGCTGTGAACAGGGCCCTGCAAACACAACAGCTGATCCCAGACGCCTGTGCGGGATCTCCGTGTTCCGAGAGGCGCGCGTCTGAGCCGCCACTCAGACCAAGTGCAGCTTCAGATCGCGCAAACATTGCGTGTAATCCCCTCTTGTCTGGAACTATACGGGCGCCAAGGGAAAAAGCTTCACACAGTGTAGTAACGCGCGGGTATAACGTGGAAAATGCAAAAGGGTATAGACTCGAAGCAAACACACAGAAATGTTCCACGGACGACGTGAGCTCTGAGACTAGAGCAGTTCTGCACTATGCCATTTTAACATGAACAGAGCGAGGTGGCGCACTTGCAAGACACTGGACTCGCATCCGGGATGACAATCGTTCAGATGGTTGTCCCGCCATCCGGTGCGTCCCCTACTTCGTATTGGCAACTGTGATGAATGCCTGTCTCGCACACTGTCACGTTTGTCTGATGATCATGATAGAACTGAGGGGATTTATAAATCCCCTTCTTTAAGACGAATCCCCATCAGTAATGCAACATGCGCTCACTCCCAGGACTGCCTCCAGGGATTTTGCAGCCCCGAGCTGAATTTTTAATCGCCGCCATCCCCTGCCCCACCCACGCTTCTTCCACCCCGAGCCCGCCCCCCTTCTTGGTTTTTCAGACATACTCAATCTTTTCCACAGTGTCATTCATCCATGACGTCTTATTTTTACATACCACATTTACTCATACGTCTTTCTGATGTGAACACGTCATTAAGAGCAGAGCTAGGTTTGGGAAACCAGTCAGTGAAACAGAAATGAAAAGATTTCAATGGATGGGAAGCAACATCCAAACGCTTCCAAAATACAGGTTTATTAAACCTTGATCATGGATTAGACAGTTTCAGAACTGTCTTCTTCAGAAGCTGTTGTACCCATTAACAAATATTACGAACTTGTGTGTAGAACGGACATGGTATCATTACAATAAGCAAAATTACAGGAATTGTTTACAACTAATTTTAATGAAGCATACTCACATAGAAGCACATATTATCTATATTCGATGTGGAAGTCACTAATTTTGTCAGTACATGTGCGTGTCAACTCACTTTTTCTCCATTTAAAATACTTGATTTTGAAGTAGTAGCTCTCTACTGCAGGGCTTTGAGTTAAAACTTTTTAAAATACCACATATTTGACAATGGATCCAATAAAGTGTATTGTTTCACTTGAAGCATTTGTATGTATATGACATTGAAAAATAAAATGTAGCATCGGGTCCTACAGAGCGTAACTATGCCACGTACAGAGCTGGTGACACACGGCGACTGTCTGAAGAGTGGGGGTATTAGCTTCAGCTCGCCTCTGGTAGGTGGCTCTCCTTCGCGTCCTGCAATGAGCAGCGTGCGTGATTTAACAAGTAAGTATTCATTAGGAGAATTAACATATTATCTAAAAAGTTGAAAAGGGGGGAGGGGAGGGGGGTAAAAAAGTGTACTATTAAAGTCACATGCCTTTTAAAGAGCCCGCAGGCTCAGGCAAACAGAGCAAACTCTTTAACAGTACGTGGAAGAAACGCGCGAGAAGCGTTGTGCGTGAACACACAACTGTAACAAGCATGAGTTTCAAAGCTAAATTGCTTCAAGAAAATTTTATCAATATGCAAAAGGCCCTATATTTGACATATTAAGTTGACCCCTGCCATGAAGCGATGCTGTAAAAGGACGCTCTGTGACGGAGAAACTGCCAATATTAAAACACATGCGTAAATGGGGCAAAGAGGGGGGGGGGGGGGAGGCAGGGTAGATCATCACTTGTGAAGCATCATACTAAGGAAAGTGGCCGTGCTGGTAGAGCATGCTATATTAACAAATATATTAGAAGGAAGTGGTGTTAAAAATACCCAGTATAATAACGAATAAACGAAACTTCACTAAGCAGTATATATATGACTAGAAGTTGCTGAAGCGCAACCATATTTAAAATCCTAGAAATGAAAGGTTTACAGTGTAATACATTTTGAGTAATAGCTTCAAAATTAATTATGTAACCAAAATTTTGTCACTCGCAGAGTACACAACTAAAATTGTTCACTCTTTCTAGTTCCCTGAGCTGATACGAGGGGAGCGTGCGGTACGAGACCAGAAGCAACCGGCACAGCTGAGAACTGCGTTGTCGACGGTATCGTCATCGGTTCTCCTGCACAAAGTTGATCACAGAAATATAAATGCTTTATTTGTTTAAAAAAAACTGGCTAAATCGCCAGTGCAAATTAGTGTGCCCGTAGTACATAAAAGAAAAACGGCTGTTGTCGAATATCCGAGAAGGTGTGCTTTCCGATACGCCACAACCATGATTTATGGCTCAGGAAAAGCTGTTTTGAAAGCACTTCCATTTTTGTACCAAAAAGTAACAGTTAGGTGCTAAATAAAGTTCTTGGAACTCAAATAGTGGACATACGACGAAACTGGATAAACAATTAGTGCATTTTAGTTGCTTCAGCTCCACGTTATTTTCCTATTGTCTTAAATATTAATATCTATTGATTACGGCTTCAACACCGGGAAAAACTAGAATGAAGGAAAATTTAAGAGAAAGGCAAAGCAGAAAAAAATTATTTAGAGGACAGTGAGAGGAAGAAAAGCGTTGTAAATGGTATTACAGGCAGATCCAAAGGAGGGAAGAGGTGGGAGGAGGATGTCATACGTATCTCCACATGTTAAACTCCCTTTAATCACAATATCTGGATCCAAATCACTACGGCATATGACGGGCAGAGTATAGTTTACGTAATCTGTCTCAATACATACACAGTGTTTTTCTCAGCGATACTCCGTAGATATGTAAGGAACTGTTAGGCCATCAAATGCTGACATTTATCTTTGTTTCTTTATTATGAAATCTTTCGCTTCTGTAGAGGCTTTCGAGCTGATGTAGTACAGTTCAAGTATTATATAGGAGCATGGTAGAAACAGATTTGCCAACACTACCAGCATCAGTCTGCTACTTTGAAAGACGGAACCAAGGCGACAACTCGAGCGCTTCCTTTGTCATCTGTTTCCCAATATAGACAATATCCTGTAAGACACTGGATTTTATGACTGATTTGAGTTTACAACTTATTTTCACACGTCTTCATTTACGCAAGACTTTCATTGTCTTGTTTAATTCCTCCACTTTGAACCGTATTAAAATCTAAGATTCGGCTACCCCAAAAACCTGCTACCCGGGGCGGTGGCATGGTTCGTCCCCCCCCCCCCCCCTCTCCTGACCATAGCCGGACCTGCTCACTCCATGAAACACTGCAAAAGGATGTGGAATTTAATCCAGAAAATTGCCGCAAATTCTGAATTTTTTACTATCGGGGTTGGAGTCTAGAAGTCGAGAGCTTCTCCACAAGCACTCGGCCACGAAAGCTAGTATTCGGTTGATGCAACTGAAACAGTAGCCTTAAATTTGCCATTTCGTCCTAGATTTCATTTCTTGTTCCTCACATTCTCTCAGCGTACAGTACACTATTGGTAACGAAAAGCTTTCTCGAAATTAATACATCCAAGACCAAGAGCTCTGAAAAGACAGATATCTTGTGCGTATCCGTGTACCACATAACCACGGAAATAGATAAATTTCATTTAAAAGGCTATGTAAGGTTACCGCCTACCACCTTAAACGGCAATCGATGCTAGTGTTATACCTCTGCAAGGAATTTTTAAAAAGTTGACCGTGAGATAACCTAATGGAAACAGAACAATCAAACTTGGATTCCTTTCCGAAACACTCCAGCAGAGTATAAACAACAGTAAATGGGTAGGTCAGGAACAGACGTTCTTCCAGCTCAAATGATTACATATTAAAACAGGTCGCCATCCTAATTAGGAATTCTTGTGTCAAGCAAAATGATAAAGCAGACGTTAACTAACTAGGCTAGTACATGAGGACCCCTAAACTTTCTTGGTTTGAAGAACCATGCTCCTTAACAAAACAACACTAACATGTATGACAATTTGTAAGTATTCTTATTATTAATTATTAATTACGTAAAGCACAACAAACTATAACTCTTTAAATAACACATGTGCTTTCTTAAGCAGTCTCTGGGACCTAATCAAAAATATAATTGGCTGTGCAACAGACAACACAACATTAAATTCAAGTTTAACAACTTCCTCATAATAAATTAGGACACTCGGAATTAAATTCACTAGGATAGGGTTCCTGTCCAGATTTGTGATATGGGATGATCACGGGTGTAAGATAGAGTTTTTAGCAACTCTACGATTATTATGAAAATCAACTAAATTTCACAAATACCTGGTCCATTTACAGAGTGCCAAATATAAACAATTTAGTAGAAGGCTGTTAATCTGGTGGCGACGCAGTCATGGCAGTACTGTGGCCTCGCCCTGTTATTGGTCTTCTTGGCGTCGGAATTATATTTATAGGGCCGGAAACCATGCCATGATAATGATATCACCAAACGCAGCATCCGAGGCCCATAAGTACTACCCTTCAGCTCTTCTGGCGTCAAAAATCCAGGGAAATGAGCCACAATGATCGGCTACTGCTAACGAGGCGTTAACCACAGCACTGCTCAGCCCAGAGTCCTTACCCGTCAAAAAGAGCGAGTTGCCACTTGCTCGCCAACCACACGTTTTCCACTCTACCAGGCTACTCGTAGCTACAGGGCTTCCCCGCATCTTTTACATTCAACACTACGTTCCCTAACTATGGACCAACTCATTTATAGTACATTATGTAACAGTCATTTCAGTAATTATTTAAACTCACAAGCATAATTTAAACAACACAGCTCAAAAGTTCACGTAACTGAAATATTTATACATAGTCAAAGAATTTCCATGATAGATACCACATTATACATAATCAATGCTACAAACTGACATATAAATATCGATACAGATACAAAATAGGTCAAAGTAGGTGTTACAGCTAAATTCCAACATCTTCTCTTGCAGAAATAATTTGGGAAAAGGAGGATTCGTTACATATATTAAGACAGAACACAAGTTCATAAACATTGACACAAATACATTTTGTAGTGATCAGCACATGGAATGCGTACTTATGGATTAATACTGAAAAAAAGTTCACTTTCAATTGTAACTGTTTATAGATCCCACTGTGAAATTTTGAAATGTTTGTGAAGGATCTGGATTCATTACTATGCAGTCTGTCATACATCAGTAAGCGGTTAATAGTGTGTGGTGACTTCAGTCTAGACTTCCTATGGATTCTGGTATGAAAAATGATTTGGAAACCTCATGTGGATACTACAATTTGATCTCAGTAATTAAATTTCCAATGTGGGTAGATGAAAACACTAGGACCATAATTGATAACGTTCCTTTGCTTAGCTCAAAGAAAAAAAAATACTGTTTACCCAGATCATGATGCACAATTAGTATAAATAGTGTGGTGCCTTACAGTATTGATACTTGTCAGTGCAAATCAAATAGCATAGTTACCGACTCCAGGACAAGAGATGAAATTTACAATGAACCATACGCTAACACAGAATTTAATCTATTCCATGATAAATTCATATCATTACTTGAAAATTTCCGCGTAAGCTAATCAGAAAGGACGTTAAACAGCCATGTAAAACAGCATGGATCGCTAGAGGGACTAAAGTATCTTGTAAAAGGAAAAAAGAAACACATTTGTTGGCAAGAAGTAGGAGTACCAGCAAGTTGGACACTACAACAACTACTCCAAATTACTAACAAAGGTCATTACAAATCTCAAGGAACGTGTACATAAGGTCAGAAACCAGTAAAACGAGAGACAGGACAACAAGCTACAGAACAGATAACATTACTATCGAACTACATGGAAGGGCTATAAATGATGGGTAACAGGTAGCAATATTTTTAATACTCATTTCTTAAATTTAATAGAAAGTATAGGAACAAACAATTCAAGAGAAAAGTAACAGCTTTATGTTGAAAAAGTAACTCTAATAAAATGCACTATCACCAACTTCTTCAGAAATTGAGAAAATTATATATTCTCTCAAAAATAAAATATTTGGTTCTGATGGTGTTTCCTGTAGAGTACTAAAAATCGATCCCATGTAATAAGTCCTGTCTTCTCTGAAATATGTAATGCATCATTACCTCAGGGCATTTTTCCAAAGAGATTGAACTATGAAGTTGTCAAACCCCTCTTTAAGAAAGGTCATACCGACCTGTTACATTGCTGACATCATTTTCCGAAATTTATGAGAGGGTGACGTATTCTAGAATAATCACTCACCTGAACAACAATAACATGCTTAGCAAATCACGGTTTGGATTTCAGAAGAGTTACTCTACTGAGAATACCATTTACACGCTCACTCACAAAATTTTACAAGTATTACATAATAAAAAACAACCGGTTAGCATTTTTCGCGAGCTATCTTAGGCATTTTACTGTGTGAATCACTATGTTCTCTTAGGTAAATTGGGGTTTTATGGGATTGATGTTGTTGCCAACCAAAGAGTAATGTCATATGTATCTAAAAGAATGCAGAAAGTTGTGTTTATTAATTCAATCAATGTGGTCTGTGTACATTATTCTGACTGAGGAGAACTCACGTATGAGATTCCCCAAGGCTTAATATTAGGTCCACTATTGTTCATCGTATATGTAAACAACCTTCCGTCTAATACACAACAAGCAGAAGAAGTTTTTTTCGCTGGTGACACTAGTATTGTAATCAGTCCCAGCACACATCCAGAAACGGAATAAATGGTAAAGAATGTTCTTAAAAATATAATTGACTGCTTTTCTGTGAATGCTTTCTCCATCAGTTATAAAAATAAGCAACATATTCAGTTCTGCATACCTAGGGGTACTACGCCAGCGATAAGTGTGTAACGTCTCCTTAGAAAAATTAATGAATTACTGTGCTGATAAACCTCTTACGTTATTTGATTTTCAAACAGCTGAGCAGAACTTAACGTACTCAGACATTTCTCACTTTACTTATTCTGATGATCACTAAATTGACACACAATATTTTTAGCGCAACGCAGTCTGACTTTGAATAATCCCTACAAAAGAATGGCCCTGACTAACATTAACCTATACCTTTCACAAATCACTTACCTCACAAAAATCTTCATTGCTCGAACTACTGCAATACAGCGAGCGCCACTACTGCCAGCTAAATAAAAGATTCAAACTACTGAAGTCACTAACTACTGATAGGCATAGTTAGCAAATGAAAGATTTTGATAGAGAATAAACAATGTATTTACCTTAATAGTGTTCAAAAGTCATATATATATATATATATATATATATATATATATATATATATATATATATATATATATATATACCAGTTCATGACATCCAGTCTTACAAATTTACTCTTTCTGTAGGACACACGTCCAGATCATCCGCTCCTAAGACTCCGCCATCTCTCTCCCCACATCCACCACTGCTGGCAGCTCACCTCCAACTGCGCAACGCTACCTGCTGTTAACATCCAACTGCCCAAAACTACAATAGCGAACAACAATGCAAACCAGCCACAGACTGCACACAGCGCAGCCAATGATTTTCATACAGAGCGCTACGTGGCGTTACCAATATAAAAACCTAAACAGCCTACTTACAAGTATAACACATGGTGATGAAGTAATAAATAGAGTAGAAACTTCAAAATCCTTTAGTGTCCATACTGATGAAAATTTAAAGTGAAAGGAGCACATTTTGGAATTCCTAAAGGCACATTTGCACTTAAAATCATTGCAAATTATAGTACTACCGGATACTACTAAATTAGTGATACACCAATAATGTTACTAACAAGCCAGAATCGAACCAAGGTTCTACTGATAATAAAGTAAACTGTAATTACGTAAAAGGAAGCGGTCGCCAGCCTAATTAGGCGCAGTTGTGCCAAGTACCAGCACTGTTCATAAAGCAAGTTAACTATTGAGATGGACTTTGTTCGATATCGAAATTCTGTTATGTTATTAAGACACAAGGCAGTAGCGCAATTTAGAAAGGAGTATGAATATGTTTAGGCAACAACTGGCTCTTAATAACGCTTACTATCTGTACGTCACAGTAGGAAGCTAACGACCGATATATCTAAATGACTTCTAATGGTGGAGCGCTACTAACTTGGGCAAGGAGTTCTGTTATCAGTTTAGTTATTGGAAATTAGTCCCATTGAAATAGTTTTCAAATAATTGTGTCTCTTGTACTGATTTTTATTTGTTTTCTCACGCAGATCTCACTTCCTTATACTGTTTAGCTCAGTTTGGACATGTGATATCTTAGTCTATTATACTTTGAGTATTTGTACGGACATGTGATATCTTAGTCTATTATACTTTGAGTATTTGTACCTATTTGGTTACTTTAGTACACACAACTTATAAGAATAAAAGCTGTACTTCTTGAGTAATGTTACCGTAATATGAAATTTAAATCTGGCTCAACTATTAGCCTGGCGACCCAGAAACTAGTAAAACTGAAGTGATATCAGGTGTTCCCCAGGTAAGCGTCCTGGGACCTCTGCTGTTCCTGATCTATATAAATGACCTGGGCGACAATCTGAGCAGTTCTGTTAGGTTGTTCGCAGATGATGCTGTAATTTACCGTCTAGTAAGGTCATCCGAAGACCAGTATCAGTTGCAAAGCGATTTAGAAAAGATTCCTGTATGGTGTGGCAGGTGGCAGTTGACGCTAAATAACGAAAAGTGTGAGGTGATCCACATGAGTTCCAAAAGAAATCCGTTGGAATTCGATTACTCGATAAATAGTACAATTCTCAAGGCTGTCAATTCAACTAGGTACCTGGGTGTAAAAATTACGAACAACTTCAGTTGGAAAGACCACATAGATAATTTTGCGGGGAAGGTGAGCCAAAGGTTGGGTTTCATTGGTTGGACACTTAGAAGATGCAGCAAGTCCACTAAAGAGACAGCTTACACTACACTCGTTCGTCCTGTTAGAATATTGCTGCGCGGTGTGGGATCCTTACCAGGTGGGATTGACGGAGGACATCGAAAGGGTGCAAAAAAGGGCAGCTCGTTTTGCATTATCACGTAATAGGGGGGAGAGTGTGGCAGATATGATACGCGAGTTGGGATGGAAGTCATTAAAGCAAAGACGTTTTTCTTCGCGGCGAGATCTATTTACGAAATTTCAGTCACCAACTTTCTCTTCCGAATGCGAAAATATTTTGTTGAGCCCAACCTACATAGGTAGGAATGATCATCAAAATAAAATAAGAGAAATCAGAGCTCGAACAGAAAGGTTTAGGTGTTCGTTTTTCCCGCGCGCTGTTCGGGAGTGGAATGGTAGAGAGACAGTATGATTGTGGTTCGATGAACTCTCTGCCAAGCACTTAAATGTGAATTGCAGAGTAATCATGTAAATGTAGATGTAGATGTATCAACAGGCTCGTATCTAAGCTGAACATTTTAGTCGCAGCACAATATTAGAAACACTGTTAACTACATAATACAATAAATTATAAACACTGTTATTTCAGTAAGAATACTCTTTAAATTGAATGCTGTAGATTTTCTCTTAGTAACTGTACTCTGATGAACATTTTCACTACCCTTTTATGAAAAATTACGTGGAGAATTTCTAAACTTATACTCACTAAATAGTTATATGCTTTACAACTCCACAAAGTTTATTAGCTTTTGTTAAGGAAGGTAATTACTTTTCAGTTCAGTAAAATAGGATACTCGAAAATATCGTAGCACGTGGGGTAGAATCCCGCCTAGGTAAACGACTAAAGAAAAATACGTGTGGTCAACACACAGTTAACAGAACACAGACTTATTACTAAAAACGAAACTTCATTACTGGCCCTTGCAATTATACAGTACCCAGCTGGTAAATTGAGATGAAGATGGTGGCAGCGTCGATTTCCTGTGCTATTCGAAAAAGGCGGCAGAAGTATGTCTGTCCTATGTTGTGTAACTGGCTCTGAAAATTCTCTTTTTAGCATCGGATATCTGATTTGGTGAAGACTGCCAGTCTCGCTAGCGGGATGAAAGCAAAGCTCACCAACTGCTGCATCGTCGACAGGAATGACTGCGGACCTTTGGTACAGAGCCGAGTGGAGGGTTTGAATCAGAGGCTGAGACGGTTCTGCGACCGTGTGGGCTGCAGATTCCTCGACTTGCGCCATAGGGTGGTGGGGTTTCGGGTTCCGCTGGATAGGTCAGTAGTCCACTACACGCAGCAAGCGGCTACACGGGTAGCAGTAGTTGTGTGGCGTGGACTGGGCGGCTTTTTAGGTTAGATGGCCTCGGGCAAGTACAGAAAGGGCAACAGCCTCAAACGGTGCGGGGCAAAGTCAGGACATGCGGGGACCAAGCAGCAATCGGTATTGTAATTTTAAACTGTCGAAGCTGCATTGGTAAAGTACCGCAACTTCAAGCGCTGATAGAAAGCACCGAAGCTGAAATCGTTATAGGTACAGAAAGCTGGCTGAAGCCAGAGATAAATTCCGCCGAAATTTTTACAAAGGCACAGACGGTGTTTAGAAAGGATAGATTGCATGCAACCGGTGGTGGCGTGTTTGTCGCTGTTAGTAGTAGTTTATCCTGTAGTGAAGTAGAAGTGGATAGTTCCTGTGAAATATTATGGGTGGAGGTTACACTCAACAACCGAGCTAGGTTAATAATTGGCTCCTTTTACCGAACTCCCGACTCAGCAGCATTAGTGGCAGAACAACTGAGAGAAAATTTGGAATACATTGCACATAAATTTTCTCAGCATATTATAGTCTTAGGTGGAGATTTCAATTTACCAGATATAGACTGGGACACTCAGATGTTTAGGACGGGTTGTAGGGACAGAGCATCGAGTGACATTATACTGAGTGCATTATCAGAAAATTACCTCGAGCAATTAAACAAAGAACCGACTCGTGGAGATAACATCTTGGACCTACTGATAACAAACAGACCCGAACTTTTCGGCTCTGTAAGTGCAGAACAGGGAATCAGTGATCATAAGGCCGTTGCAGCATCCCTGAATATGGAAGTTAATAGGAATATAAAAAAAGGGAGGAAGGTGTATCTGTTTAGCAAGAGTAATAGAAGGCAGGTTTCAGACTACCTAACAGATCAAAACGAAAATTTCTGTTCCGACACTGACAATGTTGACTGTTTAGGGAAAAAGTTTAAGGCAATTGTAAAATGCGTTTTAGACAGGTACGTGCCGAGTAAACTGTGAGGGACGGGAAAAACCCACCGTGGTTCAACAACAAAGTTAGGAAACTACTGCGAAAGCAAAGAGAGCTTCACTCCAAGTTTAAACGCAGCCAAAACTTCTCAGACAAACAGAACCTAAACGATGTCAAAGTTAGCGTAAGGAGGGCTATGCGTGAAGTGTTCAGTGAATTCGAAAGTAAAATTCTATGTACCGACTTGACAGAAAATCCTAGGAAGTTCTGGTCTTACGTTAAATCAGTAAGTGGCTCGAAACAGCATATCCAAACACTCCGGGGTGATGATGGCATTAAAACAGAGGATGACACGCGTAAAGCTGAAATACTAAACACCTTTTTCCAAAGCTGTTTCACAGAGGAAGACCGCACTGCAGTTCCTTCTCTAAATCGTCGCACAAACGGAAAAATGGCTGATATCGAAATAAGTGTCCAAGGAATAGAAAAGCAACTGGAATCACTCAACAGAAGGAAGTCCACTGGACCTGACGGGATACCAATTCGTTTCCACACAGAGTACGCGAAAGAACTTGCCCCCCTTCTAACAGCCGTGTACCGCAAGTCTCTAGAGCAATGGAAGGTTCCAAATGACTGGAAAAGAGCACAGGTAGTCCCAATCTTCAAGAAGGGTCGTCGAGCAGATGCGCAAACTATAGACCTATATCTCTGACGTCAATCTGTTGTAGAATTTTAGAACATGTTTTTTGCTCGAATATCATGTCGTTTTTGGAAACCCAGAATCTACTCTGTAGGAATCACCATGGATTCCGGAAACAGCGATCGTGTGAGACCCAACTCGCTTTATTTGTTCATGAGACCCAGAAAATATTAGATACAGGCTCCCAGGTAGATGCTATTTTCCTTGACTTCCGGAAGGCGTTCGATACAGTTCCGCACTGTCACCTGATAAACAAAGTAAGAGCCTACGGAATATCAGACCAGCAGTGTGACTGGATTGAAGAGTTTTTAGCAAACAGAACACAGCATGTTGTTATCAATGGAGAGACGTCTACTCTACAGACGTTAAAGTAACCTCTGGCGTGCCACAGGGGAGTGTTATGGGACCATTGCTTTTCACAATATATATAAATGACCTAGTAGATAGTGCCGGAAGTTACATGCGGCTTTTCGCGGATGATGTTCTAGTATACAGAGAAGTTGCGGCATTAGAAAATTGTAGCGAAATGCAGGAAGATCTGCAGCGGATAGGCACTTGGTGCAGGAGTGGCAACTGACCCTTAACATAGAGAAATGTAATGTATTGCGAATACATAGAAAGAAGGATCCTTTATTGTATGATTATATGATAGCGGAACAAACACTGGTAGCAGTTACTTCTGCAAAATATCTGGGAGTATGCGTGCGGAACGATTTGAAGTGGAATGATCATATAAAATTAATTGTTGGTAGGGCGGGTACCAGGTTGAAATTCATTGGGAGAGTCCTTAGAAAATGTAGTCCATCAACAAAGGAGGTGGCTTACAAAACACTCGTTCGACCTATACTTGAGTATTGCTCATCAGTGTGGGATCCGTACCAGATTGGGTTAACGGAGGAGATAGAGAAGATCCAAAGAAGAGCGGGGCGTTTCGTCACAGGGTTATTTGGTAACCGTGATAGCGTTACGGAGATGTTTAGCAAACTCAGGTGGCAGACTGTGCAAGAGAGGCGCTCTGCATCGCGGTGTAGCTTGCTGTCCAGGTTTCGAGAGGTTGCGTTTCTGGATGAGGTATCGAATATATTGCTTCCTCCTACTTAAACCTCCCGAGGAGGTCACGAATGTAAAATTAGAGAGATTCGAGCGCGCACGGAGGCTTTCAGACAGTCGTTCTTCCCGCGAACCATACGTGACTGGAACAGAAAAGGGAGGTAATGACAGTGGCACGTAAAGTGCCCTCCGCCACACACCGTTGGGTGGCTTGCGGAGTATAAATGTAGATGTAGATGTAGAAGTTCGTAGTACAGAGCCAGCCAAAGTATGCTATGAGTAATAAGCCAAACTACATTCACATCCGAGGCTTTATTTCATAATCTTGCAGTTCTTCTCCTCACGTTCAGTTCACAAGATTCGTACGCTTTGCCTGCTAGCCACCGAGTGACTCATGCCACACAGGAGCCTTGCAGTTCGACCGCCAGATCCACCTTTTTCTATTCCCGCCCAGCCAGTTCCATTGCAGAGGGACTTCCTTCCAAGTTGTACATGATTACAAACCTACTTCCGCTCTGCATGAACCAGTATTACAAGTAACGTTTCAACATTTTCATTCTCTTACAATATATTATTTTTTAAAATTACGTCCATGGATTCGTTACACTGACATAGATCATGAATAAAACATTTATATAGACACTGCATCAAAGAGGTTAGTGAAACAGATATTGCAATGAGTAAAAAACAAACAAGTTAAATAAGACAATGATAGGTCTATTGATAATAGCATTAAAAAGTCTTGGGGAGAGACAAATCAATAAGTTGACGTGTTTTGCATATCTTCATTCAATAACGTCATATGGAATAATGTTCTGCCGTAGCTCATCTTTAAGAAAGTCTTCATTGCACAAAAAAGTTCTGTGTGAATAATATGTAGTACTCACCCACGATCATCTTGTCGGCATCTATTTAAAGAGTTGATCGTTCTGACTGCTGCTTCACAGTATATTTATTCCCTTGTTGTAAGTAATCGACTGCAGTTCAAAAGGAACAATGATGTACATAATTACAATACCAGAAGGAAAGGTTACATTCATTACTCCACATTAAATTTATCAAAAGGGAGCGTACAATGCTGCAACTAAAATTTTTGATCACTCACCACTGATATAAAATGTCTGACAGACAACAAAGTAAAATTTGATGAAAAACTGAAAAAATTTTTTCGTGACAACTCTTTCTGTTCTGTAGAAGATTTCTATTATTGTAATGTGTAAACGATGGTGGGTAGAATTTACTGACATCTGCTTTTTTTTTAAATTAAAACCTTATAAATGTTCAGCAAGTAGCTATATTTACAATTAATCTACGATTAATTGCTCCAAATCATTACGATTTATCGTGCAAATGATCCGTAGATCATGAGACTAACTAACTAACTAACTAACTGTTATTGAATATATGTTTGTTTGCATAGCTATTTGACGCAGCAGCTGTTATAATCGCTAGTTATTGGTTTTATCGTCTTAAGCTTACTTCATTTGCAGAGTATGTTTCACCAGACGCGTTTCGCTTTTATTTATAACGCATCTTTGGCAGTTATTGTCGTTCCTTACTTATTGGTTTGCAGGATATATAAACAAGAGGGAAAAACACCAATTACTGCAGAAAATGCTGTTTATACAAAAGCGAATCGCGACTGGTGAAAAATAGTCTTTAATTGGAGCGAGGTTAAGGAATATAAAGCAGTAATAATCGACCTTACTGTTTAATCGATATATTTATCAAATACATCACGATACATCCGACAAATATCGTAAACTTTCTGGCCGGAATCAGTTGCTAAAACATTCCTACTATTATGCGGTAAGAGGCAATATAATTTCCTCCACTCCCGCAGTCATTCTTCATCGTATGGTATGATAAAAATGATGATGCTTCACAACTCCTGATTGAAATATGCAAATCAGTTTAACATATTTATATTTCCGCGCAAGGGGATTCATATACACACCGACAGGTCAACATATCTTTACTTGATGAGTGTGAAATATCGGAAGTATGAAGTGTGTGTTTTAGAATCAGTGTACCTGCCCCATATTCCACACTCATCAGAATGATGTAGTGGCCTGCTGGTGTGTGCCTAATTCTCCTTGCGTACGATAAACGTGTACCATTTGTCGGAAAATACCCTAGTGTGCAGTACTTAGGCGAAAGTAACTTTCGGATAACGTCCCACTACCAAGCAACATAGCTCAATGAAACTTGGACCGCTGGACATTACAGAAGAGATTCGTTAGCCGTTTGCGAATGGCCAGGTGCAGTGCGACCAGTCGGATTTCGCCGTCGGGACGGCTCCGTGTAGCAGTTACTGCATAGCTGGCCTTGCACGCCTAAAAATAGCGTCCGCTAAAAAAAAAAAAAAAAAAAAAAAAAAAAAAAAAAAAAAAAAAAAGATGGAGTCAACAAGTCTCAGCCTGTATTTGGATCCTTTATTTGCTGTTTACAATAAAAAATAATTTAAAGACAAATAGAGAAATGGTGTCAGTCTTCCATCAAGTAATCTAGGAAGATTAACTACTTCTCAGAGCCACGGTTGCTATGACATGACATTAAAAGCTAAAGTAGTGTGGAGGGAGGTAACGGCCCCCTGATCCCCTCGCAAAAATATTCGTTGTGTGAGCCAGTCTGCATACGATAACTAGACTCCCGAACGGTAGACGCACAAGACCTCTTCGACACTCATGAGCTGGCTTATAGGTTTGGATACAGACGTGATCAGGTTGGTGCGGTGTTGTCAGTCAGTTACCTCGCTGAGTTGCCTTTGATTTTTCGTATCCAGGAACAATTCGTGGCCTAGCCGTTTTAGTGCAAATAATGTAATAGTGTTTCTGAAAAGTAATTCAGTAATGTATTGTCATTGGGGTATGACAAATGTAATAAAAAACAGCTTTATCCTGACTTAGCTTTGTTTATTCTGGTTTGCGACCTGGTGGCGACCTTGACGCTGTTAATAGTTCCTGCTAATATTATTACAAGTGCTGTATCCAGTGTTGGGTGTATCCACTGTGCGACATGGCACAGAGGTGAGGGAATAGGTGAGGGGATCGGTGGCGTGAAGGTGGGGGGGGGGGGGGGGAAGTCACTTGTGCTTGAGCAGTACAGAGCAGATCCTAACATGCTTAATTCCGCAGATTACGAAACTGCACATCATCGTCACCACCATCATTTGTTATATTAAAGGGCCCTTAAAGCCTACAGCAGATAAAACAAAAGAAATAATCACACAACGAAAGCAAAAGAAGATCGGCACGCAGTAAAAAAGTTACAAGTGAACATATTACAAAAGAACAATAACAAAGAAAGTCAGTCTGTCACAACAGGAGATATCTATTGCAGATGGTAGTCCATCGCTGACGGACTCTAGCTTCATCTTCCACCGCTATCGGTTCTATTCCTTTCAGGATTGTTAATAATCGATCCGTCATCGCGTCCTTCTACAGCGTTTCAAGCCCGAAGCCCCACAAACAACGTATACCGTCGTAACATGTCTGCCGTATAGTGTCCATTCGTGCGTAAGTGCAAAGGTCAGTGTAATGCTGAACTCATTTAGTGAAGAAGTGCTAAACGAAGTGGAAACGTTAAGGCAGTCTCGTAGGAGGTAAAGAGAGCGTTCTCCGGAAATGGATTTCCCATGTCGTCAATTTTGGCTTCAACAGAGCGTGCTGCTAAGATGGAAGACAGAGGCGCGGTACTGGTTGCGGGGGATGGGAGAGGCTGTACTCAGCGAAGCGCAGATGCTGGACCACGTCTGCCAACACTGCCGGAAAAAACAAACCTGAGATAGAATCGAAGAATACTGAATATAAGCTTGAAGGAGAAGAACAAAATGCACATTACTGATGTCAACAACAAATACCGTCAACGAATGAAACAAGTTTAGTTCCAAAAAGAGGCACACATCGCTTACGAGCGACGTTTGCACTGTTGAGCTTATAGATTGCCTGACATAAATAGTGAAGCTCGCAGAAGACATGGTCGAATATCAGTGTATCTCCATACACTTACACACCATCCGTGTGCATGTAAAAGATTACGGAGTTGCAGTTCTCTGTAACAGGTAGAATAGCCACCAGAGTGCATTAGTGTTGTTCGTGCTTAGTGTTATTACCAGACCTGGTAGAGGCCGGCCGCTGTGGCCAAGTGGTTCTAGGCGCTTCAGTCCGGAAACGCGCTGCTACGGTCGCAGGTTCGAATCCTGCCTCGGGCATGGATGTGTGTGATGTCCTTAGGTTAGTTAGGTTTAAGTAGTTCTAAGTTGTAGGGGACTGATGACCTCAGATGTTAAGTCCCATACTGCTCAGAGCCATTTGAACCAGGTTCGCCCCGCGTATCTGGGGGGGGCGGGGGGGGGGGGGGGGAATGCCTGCGCGTATGCCTCAGCGTATGCCCCAGTTCCTCCTGCCATATTCTCATGGCCTGTAAACGAGATAAGCGGCGGAGGCATTGGAGGGTTGTGAAGCCTTCGTTGAGTACCGATTCTCTGAACGCTAACAACATATTTTCGCTGGAACAATTTCTCCCCAACATTTTCGCTTGCCTTTTCCAATAAATAAATTATACCGCTGAGCAATTACATAAGCTTATTGTAAGAACCCCTGACAGGTTTCAGTACCACTAACGCTATCTTAATCAGAAGGGAAGTCGCCTGTACTGTTTAAAACCTATCATAAAATAAACGTCTAAAGTACTTAGTACTTTCATACATTGAAATGGAGTACATGGAATAAAATTCTGTAACTTTCTCATGTCAAGGCCTTCGTGATGAAAGTAACCTTCTATTAGTGAGTAAAGCTTTCTTTGGCCCGTACTAGTTTGCTTCATACACAAGGTGTCAGAAAATGTCACATAACTCGTGTTGTAATTAAATTGGAGAAAAAAGTAACGTTTATCTGATGCAGCGACTCAAAAAGTTTTTTCTGGTTGTTTAACTAAGTTGACGTGCTCCCCTTGTGGCACGTGCAAAATCTAATCAATATTCCAGCTCGGTCCAAATCCGTTCTGATATGTTCATCCCTATCTGCACGTGCAATAATGTCCTGAGTAAATGCAGCACCTTTAGGCTCGTCATTTGGTCTGAACTCCTGTAATAACTATCGTCTGTGCGGAAACAGATGAAGTTTGCGGAGTGTCAGCTGCACGGTCCTACGAGGGATTTGCACTTCTTTTGATACCTTATGAACAGACTTCTGTGATGTACACTGGAACACCTGTCGAATTCTCTCCGATCTTCGCCACTGCTCCTTGGTCTGCCTACATGGTGCTTCAAATCCATACTCCCTGTTTCCATGAAGTTCCTGTGTCATTTTCTTATGGACTGTGGACAGGGTGGGGGATTCCTCTATCACGTTCTGAAATGTCCCTGAACTTGGATATCTGACTCCTGTGCCTTTTCCTATGCAGCTTCCATTCGTCGAGTCATTTATAGTGCTGCTATTGCCCTGCAACAACAAAGAAAAAGATTTTCTTTTTTGTTATTTTCCTCTTGACACCTGGAAATGAAAAACATTTATTCATTACCTTACATATAAAACTTTTAGAGTTGCAGCATCAGACAAACTTTACTATTTTCTCCTAGGCAATTACAAGTCGAGCTGTAATTGTAAAGTGCCTTCTGTAACACCATGTATGTGCTACATGCCTCGCCCGCCGCATGTTATTTTGCATTCTTTGTTCGCTCTTCGTTCTCCATCAGAACTGCCTCTCTGATAGCACTTTTGTCTTTACTGAAGTCAAACTGATCATCTAATGTGCGCTGACTGTCTATAATTTTGAGTTTGTGGTGCTCGAATCAGATTAAGAACTGGAAATGGCGAAGTGTTATCATTCAAAGTAGTAACACAATCAACTGATGCAGTAAGACAGTTGGGAAAGCCATGTAAAATTACGAGGAAAATAGATTTAAGCCGGCCGCGGTGGTCTAGCGGTTCTAGGCGCTCAGTCCGGAGCCGCGCGACTGCTACGGTCGCAGGTTCGAATCCTGCCTCGGGCACGGATGTGTGTGATGTCCTTAGGTTAGTTAGGTTTAAGTAGTTCTAAGTTATAGGGAACTGATGACCTTAGAAGTTAAGTCCCATACTGCTCAGAGCCATTTGAACCAAAATAGATTTAAAATGTAGACTGTTTTGAAACTTCATATTAGAGTGTAACAATCTGTCGTGAATTTTTTTTACGTGAAAGCGTGAAAACCATGTGTTTTGCACTGCATGCCCAATTTTATTATGTTTACATTTGAACTAACAAAAAGTTTCTCGGCCGTAGTGGCAGAGCGGTTCTAGACGCTACAGTCTGGAGCTGCGCGACCGCTACGGTCGCAGGTTCGAATCCTGCCTCGGGCACGGATGTGTGTGATGTCCTTAGGTTAGTTAGGTTTAAGTAGTTCTAAGTTATAGGGAACTGATGACCTTAGAAGTTAAGTCCCATACTGCTCAGAGCCATTTGAACCAGTTTTGAACAAAAACTTAGACAGATCACATACATCTACAACTAAATTGAACAAACCATTCATTAGCGTCAATAATATAAATACCACATACTGACTTCCTTGTAATACGTGTATAAGTGTAACACATTCCTGTTTTAGGAAAAACATATATTCTGTGGAAACTTTGCAATTTTGCTGTTTAATTTCTTTAACTTACATCTCAAAGGAGTTGAAACAATATACAAATATAGTACAGAGAAAGTGTTCACCACAAAAGCGACGGGCTCCTACCAGCATCAACACGCAGAAAGAGAGCACGTGCAGACCTAGGAAGGAAGCTGCGTCAGCGAGGCGAACTAAACACATCCCTATGCAGAGTCGGCCCCACAGCAACACTCAGCCGCACTACACAACCAGCTACAATTACCCTGAATGGAGGGGAACCATGAAAAGGAATTTGAAAGAAATAGTTCTCGTAACAGAAACTGATGTACATGTCTATTTTTCGAATTACTTCATGTCTGTCACCTTTCCACTATTCCCCTTCGATGCCATTAGAATGTCAAAATGTTTGCAATGCACAAATTTGAAAGTCTTGACTTAACTACGTAAAATTCTTGAGATAGGAAAAAATGTTTGCTGAACAAAACTGGATAAAAGTAAAATGAAAAGTACTGTGTACTAGTTACTGGACATAACGGGGAGTAGGAGAACTAGGCTAATTGCTAGCAATATATTTGACAGTAATTTCCAAATAATTTATCAGTCTTAAATTTTTCCTTTCTTCTTTTCCCACGCCCTTTATCCAGCCAATGCCAGGTGGGCAGTGGTGTGATACGTTTACATTCTCGCGGAGAACCAACAATACCCCCATAAACAGTATGTTATCACGCCACTCAGAAAGCCATTTTAAAGTTACTTCCAGACCGGCCCGGGATATATAAATGCAGATGCCACGGGCGGATCGCAATAACACCGCTAACACATCAAAGTTCACAACGCTAAATCAGTGCCCACCGAAGTAGGCACGCCGCCCTATTCGTTGCTATCCAGTGGAACTCTCACCACAGACTCGTCACACGATGCCCATAACAGTGCAGCTCAGCGCTTTCCCGCGCCCAGTACCGCTGGGAAATTAAAAGTTTAATTCAACGCTGCCGTGCCAATAACAGCACAGTAAGCAAGCTCAAAGGTTCGAGTAAGACAGCTGCACAATATCTCCAATAACGCACTGCAATGTTCAAACCAACCGGCATCAGAAAGTGCTATGTTAACGTGATGGAGGAGTTATACGTCACCTGACAAAACCAGAGGCCGCTATGTAATTATGTACTGACCTCTAGATGTTACTTGAGGCCCAGTATGAAAGGAGTGTTGTGTTGTCGGTAGAGGACCAGTAACAGCAGAATTTGTCGGTACTGAGAACTCAGTGACTTCCAACGTCTACTACTCATTCGTTGTTACCTGAGTAACAGATCCACCAGGGACATTTCAAGCATTCTAAGGATCCAAAATCGATTGCTGGTGATGCGGTTGTAAAGTGTTAAAAGGAAGGAACAACTGGAGCTAAAACAAGACCAGGTAGATCTCGTGAACTGACGGACAGGGATATCATTGATGGCGCTGGGTGTAACAAGTGTCCTGAAATGAGCGTAAGGAAACACTCCTGAGCTCCGAAGGGGTACCAGTAGTCCAGCTAGCACAATGACTGTACGTCGGGAGTTCGAGCAGCTGCTCGTAAGCGACATATTTCTGTAGCCAAGGCTAAGCAACGCTTTAGGTGGTGTGAAGAGTGACGCCACTGGACAGTGGGTGACTGGAAAAGAGTGATTTGGAGTCATGAATCAGGCTACACGCTTTGGCAATCCATTGGAAGGGTTGGGGTTTGGCGAACTGGTGTACAACGTTACATGCCAACAGTGATGAACAGAGGAGATGATGTTACTGTTTAAGTATGTTTCTCACGGTTAGGGTGTGGTCCCTGTACTGTACTTTGCCAGACACTAGATGTGGAAGGATGTTGTTGTGGTCTTCAGTCCAGAGACTGGTTTGATGCAGCTCTCCATGCTACTCTATCCTGTGCAAGCTTCTTGATCTTCCAGTACCTACTGCAACCTACATCCTTCATAATCTGCTAAGTGTATTGATCTCTTCGTCTCCCTCTACGAATTTTACTCTCCACGCTGCCATTAAAAGCTAAATTGGTGATCCCTTGAAGCCTCAGAACATGTCCTACCAACCGATCCCTTCTTCAAGTTTTGCCACAAATTTCTCTTCTTCCCAATTCTATTCAGTCCCTCCTCATTAGTTATGTGATCTACCCATCTAATCTGAGCACTCTTCTGTAGTACATTTCCGCAGCTTCTATTTTCTTCTTGTCCAAACTGTTTATCGTCCATGTTTCACATACATGGCTACACTCCATACAAATACTTTCAGAAACGGCTTCCTGACACTTAAATATATGCTCGATGTTAACAGATTACTCTTCTCCAGAAACGCTTTTCTTGCCATTGCCCATCTACATTTTATATCCTCTCTACTTCGACCATTATCAGTTATTTTGCTCCCCAAATAGCAAAACTGATCTACTACTTTAACTGTCTCATTTCCTAATCTAATTCCCTCATCATCACCCGACTTAATTCGACTACTTTCCATTATTATCGTTTTGCTGTTGTTGATGTTCGTCTTATATCCTCCTTTCAAGACACTGTCCAATCCATTCAGCTGCTCTTCCAAGTCC
Source organism: Schistocerca nitens (assembly GCF_023898315.1). Lineage (NCBI taxonomy): Eukaryota > Metazoa > Arthropoda > Insecta > Orthoptera > Acrididae > Schistocerca > Schistocerca nitens. Next base: position 512,618,167 of record NC_064615.1, read on the forward strand.
TTTGCTGCCTCTGACACAATTACAATGTCACCGGCGAACCTCAAAGTTTTTATTTCTTCTCCATGGATTTTATAATACCTACTCGGAATTTTTCTTTTGTTTCTTTTACTGCTTGCTCAATATACACATTGAATAACATCGGGGATAAGCTTCAACCCTGTCGCATTCCCTTCCCAACCACCGCTTGCCTTTCATGCCCCCCCCCCCCCCCCCAACTCATATAACTGCCATCTGGTTTATGTGAAAATTGTAAATAGCCTTCCCCTCCCTGTATTTTACCCCTGCCACCTTCAGAAGGATATGAAGACATTTTACACCATTTTGTACTGAGTACTGTAGAGAAACAAGTAGGTGACGAAGATTGTATCAGCATGACAATGCACTCCGTCATAAACCAACATTTGTGGTGTAATGCTGTGTGAACAGTAACATTCCTGTAGTGGACTGCCCAGTGCAGAGCTACGAGCGGAACCCAATGGAACACTTTTCGTATGAGTTTTAACGGCGACTTCACTCGATGATGTCGATGTTTGGTTTTTGGGGCGCTCAGCTGCGCGTTCATCAGCGCCTGTACACAGTCCCAATTTTTTTACAGTTCAATTTTTACACGATCCGATCTAGCCACTGTCCCTGGGAAGAGAAAATCTCCAACCCGGCCTGGAATCGAACCCAGGACCCCGTGATCCAGAGGCAGCAACGCTAGCCAGTAGACCACGAGCTGCGGACGACTTCACCCGAGACACCAGTGTGTAACACCACTGTCTTCTTTGGTTTTGACTCTTGAGGAAAACTGGGCTGGCATTATTCCACTGACATTCAGACGCTTCATTGAAAGTGTCGCCATCAGAGTTCAATTCGCCATAAAGGCCAAATATGGAAACATCCCATGTTAATGCCTACTAATAGGTGTCCGGATACTTTTGATCAGACACTGTATGACCGTCTGCTTTGGTAGCTAGCAAGGGTAGCAGATGTGGCTGGCTACTTCTTATAGGCGCTGGAGTGAGCAGAGTTCTGCTGACGCTTGGGGGACGTGAGTCACTGGCGGAGGGTGGGAGTGGAGATCCAGCGGCGGATGGCGGGCGGTCACATCAATCGATCCGCGCTGCGAGGCCACCCTCTCAGCGCAGGCGGCAGTCACAGCAGAGTCGAGGGAGCATGTGTGTGTGTGTGAGTGAGTGTGAGTGGTCCCTCGCCGCACAACTTGTCATAAAGCAGCCGCTGCTCGCCCTGCTTCCGGGAAGGCGAGAGAGGGGTCGCCGGTTCCAGCCACCAGCGGCATTGCTGAGGTTTCCCTCCACGTGCGAGCGCCGAGACAAAGCGCGTCCGGTCACCGCCCACGCCAGCACGCGGCCTGCTCTCACTGTATTGTTCTACCCCTTCTCTCTTCAGCACCTCCTGTTTGCCGATAAAGGTCAGCTCTGGGTGTCCAGGTTTTGGTGGATATGAGAATTAATCTCCGTGTATCCTCATACTGGCAGCAATAAAGCACTCACGAATTCAGATTTCGTTTCTGGCGGAGGGGGCGGCAGTCGGGATAGGGGAATGGAAGGTGGGCGGTTTATTAGTTTTTCCGTTACCACCCAATTATAACCTTCCACCATTCCCAATTCTGACGTGCCAGAGATGCCAGGGTTTTACGTGCGCGTGCTGAAAAGTAGGCCTCAGAATGTTTAGTGCGAAAACTCTTAAGAATTTTTAAATAAAATATAACAGATTAAATTTTTATTTAATAGTAAAGATAAATTGCAGCTCTTGGCAAAGAGCGGTGTACATAAAACCATTTGCAAACAGTATACTGGTCAATGAGGCAGAGCTGTGGCAATTAGACTACGTGAAGATTAAGAAAGAAAGACTTAACCTTCGATTATTATATTTTAACAGAAAACAATTCTTATGATGTGGAAGGTGAGGTTTTACATTCTGTTAAGAAAAAGTGAAGGACAACCCTACTGAAAATACTGGATATCAACAATCACATGACAAAGAATGCCAGCCGAGTATTAAACGACCAGACTAAATTTCCATTTTCTCCTGTGTTAAATTAAGTTTTCATTACAAATACTAGATTCAAACTGTAAATTCGTCTTAATTCCGATCTGCTGTTAAATACATCTCCGCATAAAAACTTTGTTTACTCCCTTTTCTTAGTTTATGTAATTATTTGTACGTTAGAAAAATATGTTTCCCTACGTAAACATTCTGTCATTTATGTTTCTTCTCTATATATAATATCTCTGTAGGTCGCATGTCATGTTAGTCTGTGTTTGCGATATTTTTTGAAGGTAGTCTGAGAAACCGAAAGCCGGTTTGTGACCAAAAACACTGACGGAAAAGAATTCGCAACACGAAGAAGAAGTTGTGCGACATAAACGAAAGTTAATTTGCGTGTTTCTACATCTGAAAGACGATGCCTATTCAAACTTCAACGACATTGTGAGACGACCTCGCCAACATACATTTCCTGACATAAATGAAGCTAACCGAAGCTGCATTTACATGTCGCTCTAACAGATGGCGTTACTTCAGTGTTTGAGCCAAGCAAAACCGGAACATCGGGTCTTGTCGTGATGTCGGGACAAGGAGGTCCATAATGGTCACGGTTCCGATATATCGGGACGGATGGCAACCCTGTGTTTGTCTGAACGAGGCCTTTCTCAAACTGCGAGACAAGCGTAGCAGCTACCTCATGCTCTCGTGTAAAGGTTGTCAGGGAGGTGTGTGCTGCTGCTCCGTCTTGGTGAAAATATCAGAGTTTTTGAGTTACTTTATGTGCCTGTTAGCGAGAAAATCGTTCAACCGAAGCGGTGATGCAGTCGCTAGAGTCGCGGTTTCACACTGTTGCGTCTCCTGTTCGGAACTTGATTATTGTTTTTTTTTGTGTTTCTCATTTATCAACCCACGTTCGCAGATTACTGCGAGAATGTGCATATTGAAATAACGTTGTGGTTATTCGTATATTAATATATGTCTGATGATTTAATAAAAAAAGGAACAATAAATGACTGAGAAATTATTTGAAATTGTTTATGGTGAAATTCCTGTAATGTATCTTGATTCATGATCAACTGCCGAGTGAAATCTTCAGCAATACTAACGACGTTTCTTTCCCGAGTTATTCATACGCAGAAACGTCACTGCGGCGAACGTGCCCTCGCACGATGCTCGCGTTGTTCGGAATTTCTGTATTTGAATGTTTCTACCATCGGTATCGTCCATGGAAATACACCAACTCTTGCTGAAGAATAAACATAAGAATATTAAATATGAGCTGGTGAAAGAATTAAATATAATAATATGAGAATTTAAAAAGATTGTAATCCCTGTAACCGAGCGGTCTGAGGCGCTGCAGTCATGGACTGTGCGGCTGGTTCCGGCGGAGGTTCGAGTCCTCCCTCGGGCATGGGTGTGTGTGTTTGTCAGGATGATTTAGATTAAGTAGTGTGTAAGCTTACGGACTGATAACCTTAGCAGCTAAGTCATAAGAATTCACACATATCTGAATATTTTTGAACCCCTGAAAATACAATAAACACGTGTATTACAGAATAAATGTGGCATACTTGTTGTGAAATCCTGTTGTAGTTTTATAATTCATACAATACCCGCGTATCTCCTAATTTGATAAGAAACATTTGTGTGGAGGTAACCATCTACGGACATGATTAGATAAATGAAAAAATAAGTAAAATGAAACAATATAATCAGGTTTCGTACATGGGGTGCAAAAGACGCTAGCCACTGCACCACCATTTCGGATGGGATTATCGCGTGCTAGAAGGCATCTAAAGTAAGTCGAAAACTTTGACCACCGTTCTCTGAGAAGTGGTCGAGTTTCTGCGGATAAGTCCGACATGTGTGGTTGCTTATTTTGACTCCTATTCCACTGAGCAAAGTTTACGGGAAATCGGATTATGGCATTTTCCACATTCTCCTCATTGGATTGGAAAACTTGAGGTTGATCACTCAGTTTTTTTCAGGTCTGCTGGGAGCCAATTGAAAATGGAAACCGGAGAGTGGTTAGCGAACCTTCCTATACAATGTTTGTGTCGTGCAAACAGTTTTTTCGTCTGGTGTTCATTCAATGAATGTTGCAGTTTCCTCCAAGTGAGTCAGTATTGTCAACAACTCTCATTACGGTATATACGTACAGGGATGGCACAATTAGAATTCCGCGACCTGAACAACCGCCTACACGAAGTACGTGGATTGACACCGCAGATCTGCCTGACCATCCTTTTCTGGAGAAAGAATACTCTTGATGAGTGCACAGAGTCGCTCTAAAGCACGACACTTGGTGCTCTGTTAAGAAAAAATCTCAAATCTGCTACAGAGAACAATGAGGACTGTGCCAGTAACTTATTTATGACTAACATCGTGCTCGTGCGTTCTCCTCCGAACACGGCCACTCACATTCTCTTGTTCTGACAACAAGGACTCCCGAGTCTTGACAGCATGTTACTTTGATAAAATACACCCCTAACAGAGGCACCACCGGCTCCTCAATACGGCTGGAGCTGAAGTAACAATCCCGGAGTGGCAGGGCGAAGCGACATTTCCGTACCGGAGATTGAATCTGCGCTCTTCCGGTGCTATTACCGCAGCCATCCCGCTGTGGTCGATCAAAGAACGTCGAGTTCACTAATTCTGAACTGAATTACGTTGAGTTTGCGACAGGTCTCTCTTTGCACCTACATCTACATCTATATAGATACTCCGCAAGCCAGCGTGCGGTGCGTGGCGAAGGGTACCCTGTACCACTACTTGTCTTTTCCCTGCCTATTCTACTCGCGAATAGAGCGAGGGAAAACCACTGTCTGCACACCTCTGTATGAGCCCTATTTCTCGTACCTTATCTTCTTGGCCCTTTCCCGCGATGATGTTGGCGGCAGTAGAATCGTTCGGCAGTCAGCTTCAAATGCCGGTTCTCTAAATTTTCTCAACAGTGTTTCTCGAAAAGAACGTCGCCTTCCCTCGAGGGATTCTCAAATGGCTCTAAGAACTATGGGACTTAACACCTGAGGTCATGAGTCCCAAAGACTTAGAACTACTTAAACGAAACTAACGAAGCAGCGGCCGGTTCTAGGGATTCTCATGTGAGTTGTGGTAGTATTTCTGTAACACTTGTGTGTTGTTCGAACCGACCAGTAACAAATCTAGCAGCCCGCCTCTGAACTGCTTCGATGTCTTCCTTCAGTCCGACCTGGTACGTATCCCAAACTCTCCAACCGTACTCAAGAATAGGTTGCACCAGCGTCCTATATGCGGTCTCCTTTACAGATGAACCAATCTTTCCTAAAATGCTCCCAAGAAACCGAAGTCGACCATTTGTCTTCCCTGTCACAGTTGTCACATGCTCGTTCCACGTCAAATGGCTTTCAGTTCTACGCCTTGATATTTAAGCGATTTCACTGTGTCAAGCATGACACTAGTTAACACCGTATCCAAACATTACAGGTTTTATCTTCCTGCTGATCTGCATTAACATATATTTTTCTACATTTAGGGCTAGCTGATGTTCATCACACCGACTGGAAATTTTGTCTAAGTCGTCTTGTATCTTCCTACAGTCACTCAACTTCGACAGGTTTCCGTACACCACGGTAACACCAGCAAACAAAAGCAGAGGTGCTGCCCATCCTATCCGCCAAGTCATTTACATATATAGAAAGCAACAGTGGTTCTATCACACTTTCCTGGGGCACTCCTGAAGATACCATTGTCTCTGAGCCGGCCGCGGTGGTCTCGCGGTTCTAGGCGCGCAGTCCGGAACCGTGTGACTGCTACGGTCGCAGGTTCGAATCCTGCCTCGGGCATGGATGTGTGTGATGTCCTTAGGTTAGTTAGGTTTAAGTAGTTCTAAGTTCTAGGGGACTTATGACCATAGCAGTTGAGTCCCATAGTGCTCAGAGCCATTTGAACCATTGTCTCTGATGAACATTCGCTGTCGAGGACAACTTATCTGTGAACTTATTCCATATGCTCTTACCTCCTTTAGTAGTCTGCAGTGGGGAACCGTATCAAATGCTTATCGGAAATCTAGAAATAAGAATTCTACATGTTGCCCTTCAACCATAGTTCTCAGTATATCATGTGAGAAAAGGACAATTTGAGTTACGCACGAGCGATGCTTTCTAAAACCGTGATTATTTGTGGACATACACTTCTCAGTCTCAAGAGAGTTTATTATATTCGAACTGAGTATATGTTCAAGGTTTCTGCAGCAAAAAGAAGCCAGGGATATTAGTCTGAAATCTTGCGGGTTCGTTCTTTAACGCTTCTGATATACTGGAGTCACCTGCGTTTTTTCCCAGTTGTTTGGGACTTTGTGCTGGGCGATAGATTCACGATAAATGCAAGCTAGGTAAGAGGCTAATGCCGTAGAGTACACTTTGTAAAATCGAACTGGGATTCCACTCGGTCCTGATGATTTATTTGCTTGCAAATCTTTCAGTAGATTATCTACGCTCTAAAGTCTCTACCGTCCGGACACAGACCACTACGCTTACGGCAAATCAGTAATCTTTTTAAGACCTGACTTTGTCACTTAGGATGTGTAATAATTTCCTACAGATTCATTTGCCTTGTCTCGTTAAAAAAGCAGGTAACATGTGAGAGTTGTTGAGGAACTATCTTCATTTCAAAGTTGAACAATCATTTTCAGTTCTGTGAAGAGTAGAGGGAAGCGGTTACCATTAAGGAAGGAAAACATGTTTGTGAAAGATCGAGATATAACAAATTAATTGAAAAAAATATATTTTAGGAAGGATAATGTACCATAGCTCCTAATACTATTCATTTATATCTCAGGGTGTGGCTTATGAATGCGTCCATTCTACCGTAAAACTCTTTTCTCCCTCCTCATTGGTTACGCGATCTAGCCACCTTATTATCCACATTCTTCTGTAACACTACTCTTTAAAATCCATATTCTGCTCTCGTCTGTTCTATTTATCTTCTGCGTTTCACTTCCATATAAGGCTACACTCTAGAAAAAATTGTGTATACAGATTTCTTTTTCAGAAATGATTTTATTGCTATTGCCTGTCTGCATTTTACTTCCGCCATTATCGTTTAATTTACTGCCCAAACGTAGGAAATGATTCACTACTTTCAGCATGACGTTTCTTAGTTTAATTCCTTCAGCATTATCGAATTTTATTCGAGTACACTTCATTACCCTTGGTTTACTTTTGGTGACTGTCATGTTATAACTTATTACAAGACACTAACGCATTCTGCACTTCATCCATGATACAGTTTCAGAAAGCTTATTCCAGTAGACGTTGTCACAATGTTGCTCTAAAACTAAAACTGCTATGAATGTGGGTTTGCCTTTCTTCGGCCTACCTTCAAGCGTAGGTTTTAGTGTTAGTACTGCTATGCGTGTTCTTGCATTTCTCTTGAATGCAAATCGATCCTCCCTTAGGTCGGCTTCTACCACTCTTTTTATCTTATAGGTACTGTACTTATTTTGTAACCATGATCTATAAACATGATGGTACCGTAACATGCATCTTTCAGAACCTGTCCTCCATAGTATCCGAATTATGACATCCTTCTTCAACTCTCAGGGCATTTGTACAGTCTCATATACCATACATACATGACGGAATAATCTGATCTCGGTTGCTTCTTCCAAGAAACTTTATAATTATCAGGGGATAGTACATTGTTTCACTGCTCTGTTAACGTCGTGTCACAGCATCGGTTTCCCATTTCGTCTTCATCCACATTCTCATCCCTTTCCACAATCCTGTATTTCATGTTCTTTCCTTGAACTTGCTCTTCTGTTTATTCCTTCCATCTCCCTTTTCCCCCTTCTTTTTTCTTAGCACTGGCTTGCCATCTGAATCCTTGATGTTGATACAGCTGCTTCTCTTCTCTCCAATGGCCTTTTCAATTTTCCTATACGGGTACTCTGTGTAATTAGTTGAAAGTTGTAGCTGAGTACAATGGCTCATTATCAGCTGTGTTGTCAAACAGAATCGAATCCTGTCATCTATTAACGCGCGTTCCTCTACACCTAATTGTGGTGGAGTTTACTGATGGTCTTTACCGCAAGCAATGGCCGTTTTCAGGTGTTCCTGCCTTTCATTACAACCTTCTAATGACGTAACCTGTCAGTATGCAACAGTGACATGCTCCAAGTTGTTTACAGAACAGTAACGTGAAGTGTGGCGGGAGCTTCCTTCGCTTCTGACGATGACTCGCCATCAGGAACGACTTTCTGAGATCTGCTAGCTAGGGAGTCCTTAGTTCAGTCTGTAATGGTACTTGAATTACGTAACCATTACGGCAGCTCACCTGAACCTCTCGATACCAGCAATATTCTACTGTGTTTCTGTAAAGTAGTTGACATATTTCTGAGACAACATTCAGATTTGATTTCATTAATGTAGAGGTACTTTGATACATCGATATGTTTATGTTGCAATGATATTATTCTTATGTATATTCTTTCTTTTGTCACTATGATCTTTGTCGTACTTATAACTCTGATTTTTGGGCGCGTAAGTTAGAGAGTCGGACCTTGAGAAAGTCAAGTCTTGGACGTCATGTTGGAAAGACGCATATTGTAGCCAGTTTATAAAATGTGAACTTTAACAGTGTTTTATATTGTGAAGTGATGTTTTGCGTGTTACGTGATATTGCAGCGAAAGTAATAAAAAAGAAGAGTAACTTAAATTCGGAGTGCTGATTACTTTTTTACATCACCATTGTCCTGCAAAAGTGTAATTTTCAAGAATAGTTTGTGAAGCGCATCTACAAAACTTTTGAATATAGCGGAATAAAGCCTAGGCCTCTTTGCATCCGAGCTTGGAATCATTACCACCTAGATTTTCGACGATTGAGCCATGATTTTACAATGAGACCAGCGTGGGAAACTCGAAAAGATGAGTGCCTAGTTTATTCATTATTACATGAAATGACTTTATTGACTGTGCTCTAATGACACCTGTCACATAATAACTTTGTTGTTGCCCGAAGATGCAGTATTAAGCAGCGTGAGCAACACCACAATCATTATTAATTTTTTGACCTTTGTTGTGGTAGGGTTGTTAGAAGTCGCATTGCTGTTCCGATAGTCAGACACGCAGATCGATCTAGTAAACACTGCGGTACTGTATTCAACCTCGACTCTGCTGTGTATAGCCAGCTAACTCTCGTGCACAGACAGAAAGAGCAGAGATTCACACTGTACATGTTAATTTATTCAGTCAAAAAATGAAAATAATCGCCTTACAAGAGCACAGAACATCACTATTTGTCATTTGCTATAACCGAATGATTAAGCAGTCAGTGATCATAGCAGAATATTGCTTGAAGCTCCTAGTTTTTTGTGTGGTGTGGTTATCCAATGAACAGGAAATTCACTTCTTTCTCATCGTTATAGAATCTGACGTACTTATCAGCGCCGGCTTTATTTGAGAACCACCGTTTGCATCTACATTGCATTCGGAAAGTCGCTGTGTACTGGACTACGGACTACAGATGTCGACTATGTTGGAAGTTCGAAAAAATGTTGGCAGAATATAATTTGGCAGAACTGTTTTTTCAGAGGTAATTCATTCTGCTTTTCCGTAACATTTACATGTTTGATTCAGCTGATGATAGCTATTACAGTGTGTAGTGTTTAGATGACGTTTTCAACTGATGAACTTATTTTTCTTCCTGAAAATGCGTTTCGACTTGCTATAAATGGATTTAGCGCAGGAGGAATTTGCTGCAAAATTGCCGGAAACAGCTGCAGCCTCATTTTAATGCGCTTCGTCGACTTATTGGGACATTTCAAGAGAGAGGCAGTGTTAGATGCCGAACGAACTGGAAGACTAACTAAATTAAAAGAACCGACTCTGTGCAGCAGAACCCATCAAAATAATTGCGCAAGTTGGCACAAGGAAAAGATACCCGACTTGTAACCATTTATAAAGTGGATAGGCAAACACTGAAACTGTTCCCGTGTAAAGCGATAGGAGAGCAATAATGCTGAAAGATACGGATCATGAAAAACCAGTCCGTTACAGCAGATGGTTTACGTCTTCTATTGAGAAGAATATGATTGATATTCATCTGCTATTCTGACGGGAGTTGTGTCCACTCTGGTAACGTTAACAAAGAAAACACGTTTATGGTCAACGGAGAACGCCATTGCATGATAAGATAATTGGTGGTGGGTAGCGATGTCTGCATTTATTTCTTGAAGGTACCGTGAACAGTGGGCATTATTGGTTAACGATCTACGATTTCCTTGGCTAGCTGAAGAAATACAGAATGAACTACTTTTGGTTTCAACAAGATGATACTACTGCGCACACACGTAATAATACCATGCGTCTTGTGGAAGAGTTTCTGAGGGGAAGTGTCATCTTAAGAAACCAAGGCCCACGCAGATCTTACTCCACCAACCGTATTCGAGGAGAGCGCTAAATCTGTAGTGTATCGCCATCACCCGTGCACTTGTTGTGACTTAAATACTGAACTAACTGCATACATGGGACGTATGTGACGATCAGGTCTGCGGAAGATGTTTTCTAATAACATGAAGCAGGTTCAGACTTGTATAGTATGTTGGAACTGCACGCCCCGTACTATACAACTACGTTTACCAATTCTATCACTACTAGGAAATGAATATTCAGAGAGATAATTATGGGAAGTAATGGCTTCAATTGTGTCCTCCCGTACTATATAATATTTGATGAAAGCTTAGTTGCTGAAAACAAAATGAAGTTCTTTGAGGCGAGAGATCGTGGATTGGACGTAGGCACACGCGTGCAGTAGATCTGGGGACGGTTCACAGTCCTGCAAATGTTTGTCCCTAGGAAGGGATCGGAGACATGGTGTTCATCAGGGTTTTATAAAAGTCTTGAACTGTAGTTTTACTTACAAGCACTAAACAAAGCAAACAACTGGCGATCGATTGGTACATTTGAATTTGAGAGTTGAAGGCAACGATGAATGAAAGGCAAGGTTAAACATTCTTTCTGTCCTGGAAACAAACAGAAGTGCGACACATTGTCATAAGCCTTCAGTTGTCACTTCAAAAAACTGAAGTTCTGTAATTAATTAACTTCGAAACGTATTGTAAATGCGAGACACCGATTTGGCAACTTGCATTGAAGTTTTGAAGCAGTTTTTTCATCAACGTGCTAATAAAGTTGTCATCTATGTATACGTTGTATTCATACACGTTAATTAATTCGCACATCCTGGCTATGTCAGCTATCAAGATGTTCGAAACTGAAACTATAGAAAACAATATGCAATTGTTGTAGTTCCCAGCAGCAAAGATATTTCATGGCCGTTTGATGTGGAGAGCTTGTACACATATCTTTTAGAGATTGACACAAATATCTTCTAGAGTTCGTACACTTGCTTGGAAAAATTCAGCAGAATACAAATACAGAAAACTGCAACCCGCACGTATTTGAAATATTCGTTTGTTCCATTAACTAGCTTTCGAAGCTGCTCATCCTCATCTTCAGATAGTGCACATGGAAGTTAAGTATTTATTTCAATATCGTGATACTGGCTGCTGGCTCTATGATAAGAAGATATGTAAAAGGCTTTAATGTATCGCCATGAGTAATGTTTATACCGTGAGTTGAATTGACAATACGGGTAGTTTTGTAATTGGTATAGACTTGGCAGCTTCCATTATGATTGCCACTTGGCCACGGATCACTGGTTTTTCACGGTGAGTACAAATATGTATCGATTGCCACGGTCACTCTGCAGCATCTACCGTGAGCATATTAAAGAGTATTCACCCCTTTGAAAGCGAAAATCAGCGTGTACGAAATGGTTTTATATTCTGACAACACTTTTACAGTTTATATAGCCGTATATACAAGTAACATTCTTTCGGCGCGCAAGTTAATAACAAGCATCAAAACCGATTCAGGGATTAGTGAACACAGGTCTTTCGTAGCGAGATTGAATATTGTAATCTCCAAATCCTCGAAAAGTAAGCGAAAAATATACCTATTCACAAAAGCAGATAAAACTTCACTTGACGCCTTCCTGAGAGACAATCTCCACTCATTCCAAATTAATAATATGAGTGTAGACCAGATGTAGCTTAAATTCAAAGAAAAAAACAGCAATTGAGAGATTTATACCAAATAAATTAACAAACGACGGAGCTGATCCTCCATGGTACACAAAAAGGGTTAGAACACTGTTGCAGTAACAACGAAACAAACATGCCAAATTTAAACAGACGCAAAATCCTCAAGATTGGCGATCTTTTACAGAAGCTCGAAATTTAGCTCGGACGTCAATGCGAGATGCTTATAACAGTTTCCACAACGAAACTTTGTCTCGAAACCTGCCAGAAAACCCAAAGAGGTTCTGGTCGTATGTGAAGTATGTTAGCCGCAAGAAACAATCAATGCCCTCTCTGCGCGATAGCTATGGAGACACTATCGAAGACAGTGCTGCCAAAGCAGAGTTACTAAACACAGTCTTCCGAAACGCCTTCACAAAAGAAGACGAAGTAAATATTCCAGAATTCGAATCGAGAACAGCTGCTAACATGAGTAACGTAGAAGTAAATATCCTCGGAGTAGTGAAGCAACTTAAATTACTTAATAAAAGCAAGTCTTCTGGTCCAGACTGTATACCAATTAGGTTCCTTTCGGAGTATGCTGATGCATTAGCTCCATACTTAACAATCATATACAACCGTTCGCTCGTCGAAAGATCCGTACCCAAAGACTGGAAAGTTGTACAGGCCACACCAATATTCAAGAAAGGTAGCAGGAGTCATCCACTAAATTACAGGCCCATATCGTTAACGTCGATATGCAGCAGGATTTTGGAACATACATTATGTTCGAACATTATGAATTACCTCGAAGAAAACGGTCTATTGGCACACAGTCAACATAGTTTTAGAAAACATCGTCCCTGTGAAACACAACTATCTCTTTATTCACATGAAGTGTTGAGTGCTATTGACAAAGGATCTCAGGTCGATTCCATACTTCTGGATTTCCGGAAGGCTTTTGACACTGTACAACACAAGCAGCTCGTAGTGAAATTGCGTGTTTATGGACTATGGTCTCAGCTATGTGATTGTATCTGTGATTTCCTGTCAGAGAGGTCACAGTTCGTTGTAATTGACGGAAAGTCATCGAGTAAAACAGAAGCGATTTCTGGTGTTTCCCAAGGTAGTGTTATAGACCTTTTGCTTTTCCTTATCTATATAAACGATTTGGGAGACAATCTGAGCAGCCGTCTTCGGTTGTTTGCAGATAGCGCTGTCGTGTATTGACTAATAAAGTCATCAGAAGATCAAAACAAACTGCAAAACGATTTAAAAAAGATATATGAATTGTGCGAAAAATGTGATGTCATCCACATGAGTGCTAAAAGGAATTCGTTAAACTTCGGTTACACGATAAATCAGTCTAATCTACAAGCCGTAAATTCAACTAAATACCTAGGTATTACAATTACGAACAACTGACATTAGAAGGAACACATAGAAAATGTTGTGAGGAAGGCTAACCAAAGACTGCGTTTTATTGTAACAGTTCTACTGAAGACACTGCCTACACTACGTTTATCCGTCCCCTTTTGGAATACTGCTGCGCGGTGTGGGATCCTTAGCAGATAGGACTGACGGAGGACATCGAAAAAGTTCAAAGAATGGCAGCACGTTTTGTATTAGGGCGAAATATGGGAGAGAGTGTCACAGAAATGGTACAGGATTTGGGATGGACATCATTAAAAGAAAGGCGTTTTTCATTGCGACGGAATCTTCTCACGAAATTCCGATCACTAACTTTCTCCTCCGAATGCGAAAATATTTTGTTGACACCGACGTACATAGGGAGGAACGATCACCACGATAAAATAAGGGAAATAAGAGCTCGTACAGAAAGGTATAGGTGTTCATTCTTTCCGCGTGCTATTGGAATCCTCGGGCATGGGTGTGTGTGTTTGTCCTTAAGATAATTTAGGTTAAGTAGTGTGCAAGCTTATGGACTGATTACCTTAGCAGTTAAGTCCCATAAGATTTCACACACACATTTTTTGCTATTGGAATAATAGAGAATTGTGAAGGTGGTTCGATGAACCCTCTGCCAGATACTCAAATGTGAATTGCAGAGAATCCATGTTGATGTAGATGTAGAAGGAACCATCCCACTAGAGCAAATTACAATCTCTTTTTATGCTTCTACATGGGATACTCAATTGCTCAAATATAGTATTTAGTAAACAAAACACATCTTACATGGGTAACAAATGTTACGTCGTGTTATGTGAGTAAGATACTGAACAAAGCTTGAAAGTAATCCGGCAGGGAAGGAAGGAAGTTAAGAGTTTAATGGTTTGTCGATAATATGGTTTCTATGGTCTCTGGAGCAAAAGCTCAGACTGGATGTGTGTGTGTGTGTGTTCAAATGGTTCAAATGGCTCTGAGCACTATGGGACTCAACTGCTGAGGTCATTAGTCCCCTAGAACTTAGAACTAGTTAAACCTAACTAACCTAAGGACAACACACACATCCATGCCCGAGGCAGGATTCGAACCTGCGACCGTAGCGGTCTTGCGGTTCCAGACTGCAGCGCCTTTAACCGCACGGCCACTTCGGCCGGCTGTGTGTGTGTGTGTGTGTGTGTGTGTGTGTGTGTGTGTGTGTGTGTGTGTGTGTGGGTGGGTGGGTGGGGGGTGGGGGGTGGGGGTGAAGTTGTGGACGGAAATCGACCGAGCCCGTTGCAAAGGAACCATTTCGGCATCAGAGAAGAGGAAAACCTTCATCTGAATGACAGGAGAGGGATTTGAACTGCCGTCTTCCCGGTTGCCGAATGCATGTCTAGTGTCCTAACCACCTCGCTTAGTTCGTCTGAAAAATAAATCATAAATAACACGCAGATTTGGGGATGCTTGGCGTTGACTTCCTGTTTATAAATTGACACAACATTCATATCAAGGGAAAACAATGGTTCAAATGGCTCTGAGCACTATGGGACTTAACATCTGTGGTCATCAGTCCCCTGGACTTAGAACTACTTAAGCCTAACTAACCTAAGGACATCACACACATCCATGCCCGAGGCAGGATTCGAACCTGCGATCGTAGCAGCAGCGTGGTTTCAGACTGAAGTGCCTAGAACCGCTCGGCCACTATGCCATCAACTGCCAAATTTCCAGAGACCCCTGAAAGTGGTCTCTTGAAATTTCAGTAATAGCCATCTCCCTGGTGTATACACCTCTCTTGTAACATCAGCCAGTGGAATTTGCTGACCATCTCGGTAACGCTCTCTCACCGACTAAACGATCCCTTGACGAAATGCTACTTTTTTTTGCATGTCTTTAAGACTCTTCCTATCTGGCAACTGCTTTTCCTACAGTTTATTTTGTGTGGTCATTCCACTTAATCGTCTCTCTGGATAGTTATTCCTAGATGTTTTACGGTAGATTCTGTTTATCATCAATAGTGTAATAGTGCAGTGGTGGCTTTGTTTTCACATGTCTGCGCAATATGTTGTACGTGTTTACCTTCTGGGTCAACTGCCAGAGTCATCAGTCCTCTACAGGTCATTCTGTGAATGGATGCTGTCTTCTGGCGTTGCTACTTTGTTATCCATAACTACATCGTCTACAAACAGTCTTAAAGAGCATACAACTCTTTCCACTAGATCATTTATATTCAATGTATTCCTTCAGTACAATCACACATCTGTTCGTTTTTATGCTTGAAACATATTTGAAAAGATTTTAATAAAGACATTGTAACATCAAAATACATATATGTAAGAACAGTGTATGAATATTTTGAGATTTTAATATATTGTCATGTACAGAAATCTTCATATTTCAAATCTCAGATGCTATCGTGTTGTGATTTGTCATGCAAGGGCTAGATATAGTAAGCAATAACCACACTGCCTTTTTGAAGAGTTATGAAACCAGTACTGAAGCCTACACCTCGCCTTCATGTTGTCTGCGTATTGTTGGTTTCCCTGAAGAAACAATGTTTGGCTCGGGCAAGTGGCTTTGAAACGACCATTAAGTTCGCAAATGTAGTGGAATCCACTATGGTGAAACTCGGTGTTACTGCGGCAAGGAATGGGCTGTTAGTGAGAAACTCCTTAACGAAGTCCGGAAAACGGTTCGCGCCGAGGCACAGAGACTGCGCATTTCTGGAGCCGAATGGACGTTGTTCTGGACTCGACACACTGTCGTGTCTACAGCCTATAAAAGTGGAAGGCTAAACACCGTAGGCACTTTAACTTGCAGTAGCAGTTTAGGCTATACGCAGAGCAGCAGCTGGATGTCTTAAAACTCTTAGGTTTCATCAATCATTACGTAGTATCACTGTAATTCTGCTTTAATAAAATTATATATTAATTTTAGAAACAAACACATAAAATATTTGAATAAATTTAACCTAACTCTGTAAAACCCCAGAAAATCGTTAAAACACTGGAAATATCCTACAACTCAAACGAACACAGAATGTCCTTTGGTTGTTGTTGATTTTACAGCAGAATCCTATATACTATATTAAATTGTTGCCAGTTTTGGCAAAGGATTTGCACTGCGACAGGTTTACGAGATGTCAGAGCGCTTCATAACTGTTTTGCTTCCGAGAGTTACCTGACTGAGCTAGCAGAGCTCACTAATCCAAAAAAATTTAGTGATTATTTGCAAATTCAGTTCTGGCAACGAAAATAATATTGATTAAATCATTTAATGTTTAATTGTGACACTGAATTTGGGGGGTTCAGAACAAAAGCGCTTCGCATCTATATATTACTATTTCGACAAAATATATTTAGTTGCAGATGAATTAAACATTAATTTTTATAGTGAAAAAGAACGAATGCAAACTAATGTAGGATAAAATGCATCCAGAAATTTTCACTAACGTGAAGGTTTTATTTACAGTTTATTCTCACTTTACTGGTCATGGTTTACTATTATACCGAAAAATTTTCACTTCTAACTTGAAATACAATTAAACCTGCGTCTCTGGTTTTTTCACATTAAATATGTCCTCTTAAAATTTTTTTTCTAATTAATTATCCAAACTGCAAGCCTACAATCAAATTAACCTAACAGTGCTTCCTCTTCTTCTTCTTCTTCTTCTTCTTCTTCTTCTTCTTCTTCTTCACACAAACACCATTTCATCGCCACGTACTAAATCGTCGTGTTCATGAGAATCTTGCTGGTTGTTTTGTAATTTTTCTTTTGTAGCAATCTCTCCAGTCAGAAGATTCTTGTAGTACACATGTTGTAATGGTTAAATGAAGTTCAGTAAATAAAGCGTGTCCTCCTTTTTATTTGGAACTGGCCTACAACTACATCTACATCATACTCCGCAAGCCACCTCATGGTGTGTTGCGGAGGGAACTTCTGGTACCATTAACTGATCCTCCCCCTCCCCTCCCCCATCCTCCCTTCCCTGTTCGACTCGCGAATGACGCTTGGGAAGAATGATTGTCGATAAGTCCCTGTATTTGCTGTAATTTCTCGAATTTTCTCAGCGTGGTCATTTTTCTGAGTCTCGTAAAGCTCTTCATGGTGCACACTGTCTAGTGAGTTCAGTTTATTTAAATTTTTCTTCTTCATAAAATTTACCTCCTTGAATTCTACCAAATCAAGTAGAGTCTCTTTAAACTTCATTGTAAAAGCGTGGCTCTTTCATTCCTCATCCATCGAATTTTTATCCAGCCTGTCTCATAGAGATCAAAAATCTGTTTTCTGTGTGTAATTCCCTGTTCTAATGATTTTGTACTTATAAAATTGTCTCGTATCGTTTCACTGACTTCAAATTTTACTGCTCTGGGTCTTGCGGATTTTACAGTATTGAACCAATCCTCTGGGCCGCAGACACATTGCAACTTACTTGCATCTTTCTCTGTTAGGTCGAAGTCGGCATCATTCGGAAAAATGAAAGGTCCGATACCATAAATTTGTGGTCAGTTATTTCCACCTGCGTTTCTATATCATTGACTAGTTTTGAAATGGTAGATCAATCTTAATGTCTCGGCTCTGTCCAGAACACGCATCAGAATAAAGTTTGATGTGTTTGTGGCGTGATGGAAACCTTTTTAAATACATTCTGATACAACTGGCTATTTCTTGAGGTCCTCTACCTCCAACTGTTTCATTCCACATATTCCCAAAGGCCAAGGTCTGACTGAAGTAATGAATCCGAAAACTGTGCATACATATTTCTGTTATAGAATGCTTTGATGTAGATTGTTTGGAGCAAGGCAAAGCCTTCTGAAAATCAAATGTGCCCGTATACATTTTATTGCATGCACATTTTCCCTCCGATTTTGCTGTAATGCGCTTTGTAACTCAGCTGGTTCACAGCACCTCTGCTAGAAGTTACTGTTGTCCCAGAGTATCACGAAACTACTGTATCTTGCAGGCTGAATATTGAACTCTGGAGTGGTTCACCATTTTTCTAAAAGATGGAGCTGTTCCCTCAGAGCATCAAGAAACTACTGCATCTTGCAGACTGAATGTTGGCCTATGTACTTGGTTCATCATTGCTCTAACGAATAACTGATATATTAAGCCCGACTGTTATAAACTAGGATTTTCAATTTTTTGGACTTGGTATACTTTTGCTCTGAGCCCTAGTGCTTTACTTGCGTGGTCTGTCGTATGTCTATTTTGTATCAGCATTACTCCGTTTGTTTAAAATTATCAGTGCATTTTGTATATATTCACGAAAGCAATTTACACTAATTTAATGTGTAATACAACCTAAATGTAATGTAATGAATGTAGTGAATGTTACTGTGAAACATCGCAACTCCGTTGTTAATATATGGAGCTAATAATTTCGTACTTTCATTAAGCTTTATTTGCGTCTGTTATCCAACTTATTGATGTTGAGTTTAAAGAATTTGAGAATCACAGTCATCCAGTAATTTTCGTTGAATGTGAAGGTGTCGCGGTTGCGTGTTTCAATCAGATTACTCGGAAAATTCCATCTGAGTATCCATTTGTTTTGTTAATGTTGTTTATCTGTTGGAACGTCGATCGTGTTATTTAGAGTCTTAACTGGATTGATATTTGGTTTCTATTAAATTTGCGTATATCTTTATTAGTTTCGGTTGTTGTTTGTCTGTATTATTTTAGTTAAACTATCGTTTTTGTTTTTGTAAGTTAGCAAAATTAATTGTTGATCATAGATTAATTAGGTTTTATATTTCGGGAAAGATCACGTTATTATCGGTGTAGAAGGTACCCACCAAAGCGTTCTACAGCATTAGTCAACCTTAGTGGTATATTTACAGCTTGTATTGCAGAAAAAAATCGATTGCTTAATGTTGACTACGAAAAACAAAATAAAAACTTAAATAGCTACAATTATTGATAACCAACCAACAATCTGAAGGTGGTTGAGTAGTAAGTCAAGGTTGCAACTATTAAGAAACTCATTTGAAGTTTTTGGAAATGTAAAGTCACTATTTACTGTAACAGTAACGTCTTTTTTTTAATTAGAGGTATCAGGCTCTTGCGATCACTGCAGATTTTCTAGCTTGCAGTAACCCTCACGACTGTTGCGATGCCGCAACATCCGACTGTCGATTGTCTCGAACATTGTTCACCATCATGCACCTTTCACGACTAACAACCATCTTCAGGAATCATGAGCTCCTCTTGCAGCTTACTCTCACACTTTTAAGTTATTCACACCGATATATATAATTATCAGCATTCGTACAAACGAATTTTGTGGGTTAAAATCGTTAAACAATTCTTATGTTGATTAAAACAAGTATACATTAGCACAAACAGATGACATTAACTTCTCTGCTAGGAGACCGCACACTACTCTCGTTAGGTGACAAAGAAATAAAGTAGGGTAAAGAAAATTTTTCAAAGCGTCCTCTGCTATAACAAAAGTAAATTAAACATATCACTGAGCAATTGTACATGTGTCCGGCAAATGGCAGTGAGTCAGAGATATTTTTAAATGAGCACTTACGGAAAACTACAAAGCGGACATCTGTCAATCAAAATGTGCAGGGTGGCGGTGTTAGGAAATTGTTGATTTGGGGTGTAACACATTTTGTAGAATTAAAGATGAAAGCACTGGGAAGACGCTACTGGTATGTTACGTTAATGGGTAAGCTGAATTTAAAAAAGTAGTCAAAGAAATGTGGAATTTAAATGCGAATCCATGAAATAAAGCCAACATAGTTCCCACGGAACCTGTTAGCTAGAGTACGTATATTCGAAGAAAGCTGTATGACCATTGTGCTGCTTCAATCATGTATCTCAGCTAGGGATCAGGGGAATAAGATATGAGAGGTCAGGGAACGTACAGAGGCTTATCGACATTTATTTTTCTCTCTGTCAATACGGGAATGAAGCACGAAAGAAAATCGACGATGTTAGTATTATCTACCCTCCACCACGCACTGTACAACTGCCTGCAGAGTATATGTATATAGACAGAGAACTAATCTCGAATCAAGGCAACGAAGCGGGGTTGTAAACGGAAAGCATACAAATATTTGACTATCGAAAGACCTTGCTCAGAGCGGATGTCGATAAGTAAAACAGCATATCCTGAAAGAAGTGTCCATGTACACGGCTAATAAATACACGGTGTTAGTAGTCAATTTGTACAGAGGTTCACCTCACGGCTTGAGAACTATCCTATGTCCATAAAAGGACATCTTCCGCGCTCACGTATACTTCGATTGACTCATAGGACTTCTGAAGATCACGTGGTTCCAGCTGGTGTGTAAGGACAACTTCCGTCGCAGTATGACGCATGCCTTTGGTTCACCGTGTGCTATCTATGTGGTGACGCATAGTCCGCAGGCAACCAGAACAGAAACATAAGTGATTACTCGACTGTCTGCGAGCTGGCATTCAGGGAACGACATGGAAGCGAGACAGTCGCTTCTCAGAAATATCTTCGGTAGTAAGTTCTAAGGCATACATCACCTTGCTGTTACGCTGTAGGGACCGAACAGATCGGAACAGACAGTTTAGCGGGTGACCAAGTGTACGTTCGATTCTCGGTTGGTCGAAGGACTTTTTTCTGATAATTAATACGTCTTTCTTCTCTGGCAAACAGTGCGTACATGGTAACAATCAAGGTGCATCTTTCGTGGTTCAGATACCGAGCTATAGATAAACGACCGGTAAACACTCGATTTTTCAAAGAATCGAGCTTCAATGTGGAAAACAACTTCAAACGCCGGATTACTTTACATATGAGTTAATGTGTGAAATATTTGACGCTAAGCATGCGAGCGAGAAAAATTATGCTTAAAGTTTATTGGAAGTCGCTAAGCGCTCACATTATGAAACACTGGATGAATATCGTCCCAGTGGGGACGTCAAAGAAATGCGAGCTGTAGGAAAATCACTAATTAATAAGATAAGAGTATCGCAAGGGCCACTTACACCCGCAATACCAGGTGAGGGGTGGGGTGGGGGGGGACCCCACCTTTTGAAAATATCGTAATCTAGTTATATACTTTATATTTTAAAATTTTGAAAAATATATTTATTGTTTTTAATTATTTCTTACACCGGTTTCCGTAATTGTTTTAAATTTTCCAGTAAAACGTAACCCAAAAATTTAGGTATTAGTACTGAATGTGACTTTTCACAACAAGTGTTTAGGAGCTTATCTCCAAATAGTGGAAGGTGGCAAGTGGTCAGGCCGGGGCTTCAGCAGAGAAGGTTCATGGTAAGAACTTATTAACCCTAGCAACACCATTTTCTATATCGTGCACTACGAAAGGCAGGTGGGCGGACCCCACCTTTTGAAAATATCGTAATCTAGTTATATGCTTTATATTTTAAAATTTATATTTTCAACTTCAGGACCCGTCTTCTTTATATCTTTGAAAAGTATTTTGTGAATAAAAGTCAACGACAGTTAACGAAATTTGCATTTAAAAAGAAATTTATGCTGGCCGTAAAGTACGCCTTCCTCAGTGTACGCATTACAGAAAATGCGTTTATATTGCTGATATTGCGCTAAAAGATATTTTCAGTTTCTGGAGCGTACTTATACATAAGTATTTATTTAAACTATGTTGTTAATAAAAGTTAAAAACAATTAACGAAAATATTTATTTAAAATCTTTTAGTGGTGGTGACAAAGTTTCACGCCCTTGGTAGTATACGATATAGAAAATGTGTTGGTTTGTGAGGGTTAATAAGTTGTAACCATGAATCTTCTCTGCTGAAGCGACGGCCTGACCACTTCCCACTTTCCAAATTCTATGTCTGTTGTATAACCACTCTACGTAACCGAGGTTGCTGACGGATGCCTGTGCAGTGGCGCTCTACTTGGAGGAAAGTCGATTCGAAACATAAGCCTGAGGGAGAATGACGTTTTCACAACCAGTATTTGGCTATCAAGTGGGGGAGAGGTGGTGGTGTAAAGCTTCTGATCAGCAGTCTTTGCAGCAATGTCCCGGATTAAATTCCAAGCCACTAATCAATACCTCGTTAAGTGGGGACATGTGATACTATTGACTGTGATCCGTCCGTAGAGTTGGAACGTTAAGCTCGGGTTCCGCCCCTTTAGCTGAGACATCAGCGCCTATCACTGCCGTGCAGCGGGCCAGGGTTCGACTCCCGGCCGGGTCGGAGATTTTCTCGCTCGGGTGCTGGGTGTTGTGTTGTTCTCGTCATTAATTCGTCATCATCATCGACACGCAAGTCATCTATTGTGTCGTGAACCGAAAAGACCAGGGACTCGGCGGCGAAACTTACCCAGCTGGGTACTTCAGGCCATCAATGGCATACGATCATAATATGTTTGTTTGCATGGCCATCTTCCGCACAACTGTTAAAAACAGTTATTATTGGTTTCTCCACCTTAAGCTTACTGCAATTTAATCAAAGATAATTTTTAAACCAGTACGCGTTTCCATTTCATTTATAAAGCATCTTCCGTGATCATTTGTGTTTTTATTTCTTATTTGCCAAACCACTGCTTTTTCCGTCTGTGTTGACAGAGTCTGGTGTCGAAACACTTCATTTCAAGTATACTCTTGGTAGTTTTTCCCCTTCTGCACTTTTTATTACGTTGCATTTGCGCTATTTACACATCACCTCCAAAAAATAAAATGTCTCTGAGCACTATGGGACTTAACATCTATGGTCATCAGTCCCCTAGAACTTAGAACTACTTAAACCTAACTAACCTAAGGACATCACACAACACACAGTCATCACGAGGCAGAGAAAATCCCTGACCCCGCAGCGAATCGAACACGGGTACCCGGGCGCGGGAAGCGAGAACGCTACCGCACGACCACGAGCTGCGGACTACACATCACCTCACTTTTCTGTAATACTATGCTGAGTGAGAACACACATAACTTCATTTCGAATTCCAAAAGTGAAATGAAGTGTAAATAACGCAAATGCAAAACAAGAAAGGTGCAGAAAGGCAAAAACTGCCAAGAGTATATGTGAATCGAACTCTTTCGACATCAACTTCCGCTATCAAAGACGGAAGAAGCAGTAGCTTGCGGGAATATGTAAACAAGAGGCAAAAACACCGATGACCACAGAAGATGCTTTAGAAATAAAAGCATAACGCGTCCGGTCCAAAAATTCTAATTTAATTAAACTTCAGTAAGCTTAAGACAGAAAAATCAGTAATAACTGATGGTCATACGATGATTTCATATCATTTCGCTAAGCTCGGCGGCCGTCCCTGGTATCTTTCGAGAGGAGTAGACTTGCGGCGGCACCAGCTTTCACCCACTCCCTTCTCTCGTCATCATATAGCACTAAACTGAATACGTATTCATTAGACACAGCTCTCAAATATCCTCTAGCAAAAGGGACAATGTGTGCAGAGGCAGAAAGTCCTTTCCGACCGGCGGCTAAACCAATCCCGTGGGATATCCCAGTCAACGGTACATATGACATTTACTTTCTTTTACCATTATCAGTTTTTTATATACCCTACAAAAGCCATTATTGGTGCCACACATGCAGTAAGAGGAAAGTGCGGAGGGGTGAAATCTTGTTAGACAGCACAAGAAAATGTACCCACTGCTTTCGTATACGGCAACAGCGTTTATCGTGGCGAGAAGACGGAAGGAGACAACAGATTTGCCAGGCACACCCTCGCTCTGAAGGGCGGGCGGAGAACAAAGGATCGCTGGAGCCGGCTGGCCCACGCACCTGTTGATGGGGCGTGGGGGGCGCCAGGGCAGCGGATCGATTCCCCTGGCCGGCCGCCCCTCGGGGTGGTTTCGCCCGCGCCCACTCCAGCTCGAGGGGTTGCTCTCGAGAGCCTCTCCAAATGAAACGCTGCTCCGTGTGCCACTTCTGGCGCACAGCACTCCACGAGCCGAATATGTCTTTGAACTTGAAAATTACGAATTTCATGCAATATCCTGCTAATTATCTGTGTGTTAGCGAGGCTTATTGTTCCTGATTGGGTTGGTCCACTGTGCCGGTCGCACAGAGGCTAACTGCGCAGTACGCGTGGGCGGGTAGCCTCGCATGGGTCGCCTACCTGTTGACGCCGGCGCAGGAGCGATTGATCGATGGCCGCCGGAGGGCCCGCCCCCTTCCCAATGGCGTCCGTCGCGCCGGCGCACTACCAGGAACGGAAAAAAATTGCTGAATCTGGCGTCAGCGCGAGAAACACCTGTCCGCTATACATGCCGCGAAGCATCGAGAACGAAATATGATCGACTCCAGCGCCCTGGACGCTTCTCGCTATGACTAGGAGCTTTCCAGTATCGGATTCCATACGATATTTGCTATCGATACCGTTACCAAAATTAAATAACAGAAATATCGATATTGATAGTATTGCTTGCTATTAATTGTTAAATACGTTTTTAAGGTATCATTTAACACAAAATGACTATTGGTAAAGGCTTTGCAAAAAGCAGAAGGGAAAACAACTGAGGCATTGACCTTCATTGTTTTTACTCATATATCTTTTAATTCCTCTCCTGTGCATAACCTTTTCATCTCAGAGTAGCACTTGCAGCTTACATCGACAATTATTTTCTGGATCTGTTCCAATCACTGACTTCCTCTACAGTTCTTATCCTCTCCAGTTCCCTCTATTACCATGGTAGTTATCCCTTGAAGTCTTAACAGATGTCCTATCATCCTGTCCCATATTAATGTCAGTGTTTTTCATACATTCTTTCCTTGACGATTCTGCAGAAAAATCTCCAAATTCTGTATCACATCAGTCTACCTAATTTTCAATATTCTTCTGTAGCACCACATCTGAAATGCTTCAGTTCTCTTCTGTCCCGATTTTCTCACAGTCCATGTCTTACTCCCATACAATGTTGTGTTACAAACGTACATTCCCAGAAATTTCTTCCTCACATTAAGACCTGTGTATATACTAGTAGACTTCTCTTAGCCAGCAATGTCCTTATTGCCAGTGACAGTCTGCTTTTTACGTCCTCCTTGCTCCCTCTCTCATCGGTTATTTTGCTGCCTAGGCAGCAAAATTCCTTAACTTCGTCTACTTCGTGATCAGCAGTTCTGACATTTAGTTTCTCGCTGTTCTCATTTCTGCTACTCCTTATTACTTACGCCCTTCTTCGATTTACTCCCAAACCATATTCTGTACTCATGCTACTCAACAGGCCCTGTAATTCTTCTTCTCTTTCACTGAAGATAGCGAACTACTGCTGCAACTGAGGTATCACAGCCACCATCTACGTAAGGAGGCCGCTGCGGCATCATTGAATCCACCTGGCAGAGCTAGCCATGTTGAAGGCCACAGTTGTGGTCGTCAACACCACCGCCGAGAAGATTCTCTTCGTGTCGGTATATCGGCGGCCTAATAGACCGATAAACGAAGCAGTTCATAATGTCCTCCTCTCACTGGAGGGGCAACTTTTCATTGCAGGGGATTTCAGTGCGTAAAACCCGGAATGGAACTCTTTCCTCACCAATACCAACTGGCGCCGACTCTCCCGCACCGTTCACCGAAACGGCGCAGTCTGCCTGAGGCCGTTTGATCCCACGCACTTCCCCGTCCGGGGCGGGAAGGGTAACGAAGAAATTCAGGTACGGTGAAACGTGGAACGCCATATCATCCGACCACATCCCACTCATCTACGAGGTGGATGTGATCGACGCCATCCTTCCAGACCAGCGTCCGAGTTACAGGAACTTGGACTGTGAACGTTTCCACACGGAAATACTCGAGTCAGCCGAAGACGTGGCAGACCCCAAAGTTGTCGTTGCCTTCTTCAGCCGTGCAGCAAATGCAACTGTTCCGAGGCGACCGCAGCGACTACGAAGCTTCTCGCGTCAGCTACCGTCGCACATCCTTCATATATCACCGAGAAGAACCGACTGTTTCGTGAATGGCAGATCACTGACGAAAGAGACACTAAAGACAGCGTCAATCGCTCGTGACGGGAGATGAAGGCAGCGGTTGGAGAACATAAGAACAGAATGGGCAGATTTAGAGTCCACGCTCAATCCAGACGACGGCAGTGCCTGGAAAATAGTGAGGAACCTCCTGAGCCGCCGACATCGGGTACCACCGCTACAAGTCGGCAACGAATATTTCAGCGAGCCTGATGCTGGCATTCGCTGCAGACTTCACGCCAGTGACCGACATCGTGGACGAGGCCCACAGCCGTCGAGTCGACGAACCTATTGAAGAAGTCGCGGTGCAACTTTGTTCCCTGAACACCAGGAAAGCAGAAGGCAGGGATGGAATCAACAACCCCGTGCTAAAGAACCTGCCGACAGAAGCACCGCCAGCATTTAGTCGACGTGTTCAACGAGATTTTCAGGCTGCTACCCTACAGTGTGGAAACACGTCGAAGTTGGGGCCATCCCGAAGACCGGCGAAGATTCACGCCACATAACCAAGTACCGGCCCATAAGCCTGCTCCCGTCACTCTCGAAAGGTTTCGAGGGTCTATACGCGAAAAGGCTGATGGAACACGTCACCCAGGAGGGTGTCACCCCTGACGAGCATTTCGGCTTTCCAACATCTCACCAGCTACTGCGAGTGGTAGAGCCACAGCTGAGTGCACTGGAAACAAGAGAACACCTTGGAGCAGTGTTCCTCGACGTGTCCAGAGCCTTAGATTCCGGCTGGCATGATAGCCTTATGTACAAGCTCTTCGCTATCTGGCTGCCGACGTCGCACGCGGTCCTCCTCACAAGGGAACCTCCCCATCGCACCCCCCTCAGATTTAGTTATAAGTTGGCACAGTGGATAGGCCTTGAAAAACTGAACACAAATCAATCGAGAAAACAGGAAGGAGTTGTGTGGAACTATGAAAAAAATAAGCAAAATATACAAACTGAGTAGTCCATGTGCTAGATAGGCAACAACGAGGATAACGTGAGCTCTGGAGCGCCATGGTCTCGTGGTTAGCGTGAGCGGCTGCGGAACGAGACGTCCTTGGTTCAAGCCTTCCCTCGAGTGAAGAGTTAATTTTAACTTCTTTATTTTCGCAAAGTTATAATCTGTCCGTTCGTTCATTGACGTCTCTGTATACTGTAATAAGTTTAGTGTCTGTGTTTTGCGACCGCACCGCAAAACCGTGTGATTACTAGACGAAAGGACGTGCCTCTCCAATGGTGCCTCTCCAATGGGGCCTCTCCAATGGGAACCGAAAACATTTGATCGCAATGTCATAGGTCAACCGATTCCTCCACAGGAAAACACGTCTGATATATTCTATACGACACTGGTGACGGCATGTGCGTCACATGACATCAATATGTTGTCGACCTACCTAACTTGTACACTTGGGGAATGGGTAAAAAGATTCTTCTACCTTGCCCGATTTAGGTTTTCTTGTGGATGTGATAATCACTCCCAAAAAAGTGATGAAAACATAAAGAGTTTGTCAGATAAACTGCAACAAATGAATGCAACAGTTTCACAGTTGCACAGTTTTCCCTGTGCTCTGTCAAAACATATGTTCTTAACGTTTTCAAATTTTCCGTTTAGGTATACCGTGCCCATACTATGGCGCAGTTACCTCCCATCGGACGGTCGGACGGACAGATAATAATTGTCTGAAAATAAAAAATTAAAATTTTCACTTGAAGGAAGACTTGATCGAAGGACCTCTCGTTCCGCAGCTGCTCACGCTAACCACGGGACCACGGTGCTCCTGAGCCCATATCGTCCTTGATGTTGCCTATCTTGCCATGGACTCCGCAGTTTGTATATTTTGCTTATTTTTTCATAGTTCCACACAACTTCTTCCTGTTTTCTCGATTGATCTGTGTTCAGTTTTTCAAGGCGTATCCACTGTGCCAACTTATAACTAAATCTGAGGAGGGTGCGATGGGGAGGTTCCCTTGTCAGACCCTAACTACCGGGGCGAACCTTCCACGTCAGGGTAGACGATGGTACGTCCACAGGTCGGTAGGTATGTGCGAGAGTGCCGTAGGGGCAGGTACACTCCCGATATTCCGCGGGTGGTGGGCATCGAATTGGCGCTCAATGCTGACGATACAGCGTTGTATACTCGCAGCATGAACGCGCATACCATGCATCACCGTCCCCAATTTGAGTACGACACTCTGGGTTCACGGTCAACGAAATGGCGCCTGAAATTAGATGCAGAGAAGAGCCAGCCAGTGACCTTCACCAGAAGAGTGCTATCGCCATATATCTCGCCAGTCGAAATCATGGGATCTCCTGTCCCAAGGAGCAAGACACCGAATTACTTAGGGGTAGCCCTAGACGAAAGACTCTCTTGGGGACCAATTGTTCGAGACGTCAGGAGCAGAGTCACAGGGCGCCTTCGCGCTCTCTAACCGCTGCTCAACCCACAGTCGACGCTGCCGCCGCAACATGCCATCACACTACACCTAACTCTGGTCCGACAAGTGTTGAGAGTAAGCTGTGGTTTGGGGAAGACCGCAGACTCACTCATCGCAACGTTGCAGAGGATCCAGAATCGTGCTCTGAATACCGCTCTACGTCTGCCGAGGGAAAACTCCTCTCGTCTATTACACGAAGACAGAAGAATTTCGCTCCTGCAGGACAGATCGTCGCGAGGTATTGCTATGAGAAAGCGGGGCAACCCCGCAATCAGCTCGTCCGTGAAATGAGCCATCAACCACATCAAAGGCCAACGATACGTTGGCCTTACCTCCTGCAAGAATAACTTTCTCGGAAATGACGCAGGATATCATCACCACATCAGCTAAGGCCAATTTGCAGGGATACGGATTTTCTTTTCTTCCCAGCAGGAACAGCATTTTCATGCTTGCATTGCTCAACACGCCGAGCAAGGAAAGTTCGCCAAAGAAACGACAGCGACAGAATACTAATTTCATCAAATGGTTCAAATGGCTCTGAGCACTATGGGACTTAACATCTGAGGTCATCAGTCCCCTAGAACTTAGAACTACTTAAACCCAACTAACCTAAGGACATCACACACATCCATGCCCGAGGCAGGATTCGAACCTGCGACCGTAGCGGTCGCACGGTTGCAGACTGTAGCGCCTAGAACCGCTCGGTCACCAAGGCCGGCAGCAATTTTATCAGCGAATATTAACATTGATATCCTTTCACCTTGAATTTTAATTCCACTCTTGAACCTGTCTTTTATTTTCGTGGTTGCTTCTTCGACGTATAGACTGAACGGCAGGGGCGAAATATCACTTTCCTGTCTTACACCCTTTTTATTCCGTGCATTTCGTTCTTGGTCTTCCGCTCTTGTTGTCCCCCTTGTTTCTTGCACGCATTGCACATTACCCGTCTTTCCCTATAGCTTTGCCCTATTTTTCTCAGAATTGCGAACGTCTTGCACCAATTTACATTGTCGAACACTTTTTCCAGGTCGGCAAATCCTATGAACGTTTCTTGATTTTTCTCCAGTCTTGCTTCTATTATCAACCTCAACGTCAGAAGGGCCTCTCTGATGCTTTTACCCTTCCTAAACCAAACTGACTGTCATTTAACAGTTCCTCAATTTCCTTTTCCTTTCTTCTGTGTATTATTCTTGTCAGAAACTTGGACGCATGAGCTGTTAAGCTGACTGTGCGATAATTCAAGCACTTGTCGCCTCTCGCTATCTTCCGAATTGTGTGGATGATGTTTTTTTCGAAAGTTTGATGGTATATCGCCACTTTCATATATTCTACACACCACGGTGCAAAATAGTTTCGTTGTCACTTTCCTTAACGATTTCAGGAATTCCGATCGAATGCTACCTCTCTCTTTGGTCTTATTTGATTTTAAGTCTTCCAAAGCTCTACTAAATTCCGATTGTTATACTGGATCCCCTTTCTTTTCCCTATCGACTCCTTTTTTTTTTCTATCACGTCATCAAATAAGTCCGCCCCCAAGAGGCCCTCAGTGTACCGCACTCTCTCCACCTATTCGCGTTAATATCACATTCTGCACATCTATACAAGTTGTACTTGAAGGCATTCAAGATTCATTGTTGCCACATTCAGAGGTTTTCGTATCTTTCTCTGCTTTACGTAGTTCCAGTTCATTTTTTATCTGAACATTTTGATCTAGCAGACACTATGAATTAAGATGCAAAGGAATTACAGACATTGTCTGCGAGAGAGCATTGATTTAAATCAATGGGAAAGTTGAAGACCGCGACTCGAATCAGGATCTCCTGCTTACGAGGCAGGTGCACAGACCACTGCGCCACCTGGACATAGTGGTCATCAACTGCACGGACAACCTTAGCACGCCTCCCGTCAGACCAAATTCTCAACTTATGCACACGTTACTAATGTAGTGTCCCCCACCCGTTCTCCTTATTATTCGCGGCATTTCGGCGATTCCCTTAGAAGTTCAAGCCTGGTGTGCACCGCACTGCACTGAAAAGGTCAATGCTGTCCTCGCCTTAATCCAGCAGCCACTGTGAATTAAGAGAAAAGGGACTTACAGGTACTGGCTGCGAGTCAGCATTGGTTTAAACGAATGGCAAAGTTGAAACTTTGTGCCAGACCGCGATTCGAATCTGGTTCTCCCGATTCTAGGCATATTAACCAAGGCCAATTATCTCCTCATTGTGGACGTACGTCAGGCTCAAAATCCTGCTGAAATCGGCGAAATGTCGCGATTAATGAAGATAATGGGCAGGGGTCACTACATTAGTGTCCGCCCCGATAGCTGAGTGGTCAGCGTTACAGATTGCCGTCCTACGGGCCAGGGTTCGATTCCCGGCTGGGTCGGAGATTTTCTCGTCTCAGGGACTGGGTGTTGTCTTCATCATCATTTCATCCCCATCCGGCGCGCAGGTCGCCCATTGTGGCGTCGAATGTTATAGGACCTGAACCAAGGAGGCCGGACCTGCCCCGCAAGGCGCCTCCCGGCCAATGACGCCAAACGCTCATTTCCATTTCCACTACATTAGTAGTGTGTGGATGAGAATTTGGGTCTGATCGGAGGAGTGCTAGTGTAGTCCATGCAGTTCCGATGACCACCGTGGCTGAAATGAGCAATGTTCAGCGCCCCTGCCTAGTAAGCAGAAGAGCCGGGTTCGAATCCCAGTCCGGCACAAATTTTCAGCTTTCCCCATTGATTTAAATCAACGCCCACTCTCAGTCAATATCTGTAATTCCTTTGTGTCTTAGAATGGATTTTATGTTGGGCGAATTTATCTAAAGTGGGGATCAAGTCGTTCACTATTCGACCACAGGGGACACGAAACGCCAGTAGTGTTTCTGAATACCTGGCGATATAACCGCAGATTAGTGTCCGATATGAGTTATCTGAACTGTCTGTACACGGATGAGCGAAAACATTTTGACCACATGTGTGAAAGCGTGTCTGTCCACCGCTGGAACGCAGCGCATTACAGATTCTGCACGGTACGGATTCGACAGGTCCTTGGTAGGCTTCCGAAGATACGTGACACCAAACGTAAATTACCAATATAAATTATTGGCTGTAGTTTTTGGCCATGGAACTGGCGCCCGATAGCGTCCCAGATGTGTTTCATTGGGTTCAGATCACCCAGACTTGGTGGTCAGGATATCAGTGTGGGTTCACTATCATCCTTCTCAAACCATGCCAACGCCATCAGCGAAAGATCAAGCATGAAGCGATACATGTCGTCCGCAATATGTTCACGCAGTCCACAGTTATAGTGGGACCTTCGACTACTACCACAGGTGCAATGGAAGCCGAGGTGAATAGCATAACCATCAATTTGGTGTAACTTGAAGCGACGGTCATCCTACCAGGCCACACGTTTCCATTGTTCCATGGTCCGATCTTGATGAATTTGTACACAATGAAAACTTAACGGGCGATGTCGTTTGGTCAATATGGATCACCTGCTGAGGAGCACCATGTCCAACGAAGAACGGTGGGATCCAACACTGTACCCTGTCGTCAGATCTGCCGCAGATACTATGTTACACAGCGTGGGATCTTCACGTTCTATGATAACGCGTGTAATTCAAACTGGTCGTCTACTCGTCGTTTCACCAAACTTCAACCACTTTTCATAGATGCTCACAACAGTAGCAGATGAATAGCCAACCGGCTTCGCCTTTTCCGAGACGGACGTTCCCAGGCACCAGACGCTAAAAATTTGCCCCATGTCAAAGCCACTTAGACAATGGTTTTCCAATTTACAGGCAGTATGACCCCCACTTATATAATTTACATCGTCAAGTGCCCGCAACGCCACGAGATGACACTTTCGGTCACGCAGTGGGAAGCGGTCATTATGTTTTGGCTTTCAGCGTGTTCGACTTAAGAATACCTCAGTTGACTTGCGACGAGAGTAATGATTTTCTTATTGTGCGAAAGGACTATCATTTTTGATTAAACCGAGATCCTGGTATGTGTTTTTAGCTTGTGGCGATGAAACAGATTATTCTTGGTGGTTTTAACTAGTGGCACTCCACTACTCTCTTTTTTTTGTTAAAGTTTTAACGTGTTTGTCAGACAGCTCTGAAATATTTTCAAGGGACAGACCACTCATTGAAGGTGACCATGAAGCACTGTTAAAGTACGTATAGCTGACTGACGTCTGTGCTCTAGAGGGATGACGTGTGGTACCGTCTCCATGTCGCCGTCTTCTTCATTTTCATTCACAGTGTTACTACAAAAAGAAAATATTAAGAGTTAAGAGTAACTAGTTTCGTGTAAAACAGCTAGCCATCTTCATATCTGAAATTTTACAGAAAATTGCATACGAGGTGGAGTAACGTGACACAAACTGTCAGTATGACAAAGGTAATGTAAAATAAATACGTACCAATAACAGAAACAACGTTGTGTGTCAATATATGCATGCACCTATGCATTAAAAATCTGATAAATAAGCTCAAAAAACTTTAAATATGCATAATAAATAAAATTCATTATTTCAACTTTCTCACATTTTTTAATCCTCCTAAAGTAATCTGATTATACAATTATTCTTAAAACATCAATTAACAAAGTTAATATTTATTACAGTCTGTTTCTCTCTTTCTCTTAGTCTATTTTAGCATCAGTTGTTTTTATTGCAATAAACAATTAAATATTTTTCACAGTTTTCTGGAAGAAATGATTTCCTTCTGTCACATAAAATGTTTTTATACGAAGAGAAAGATGTCGCTACATCACACGAAGTCACATGACAGTACCGAAAAGAGGCTGTGTCACTTACAGAATAACCATTAAGCTGTTTTTCAGATTCTCCTTGTAACACCTTATTCACATCCAGGAGAAACATTAAATCATGATTCCTTGCTTCAGTTTTCTCAATTCTGTTGCGAAGACACTTTCCTATTTCTCCTGGTGTGTCTCCGACGACAGCTGTTTCGTAGACCTCAAGGGCAGAAAATAGAGGCATTGCTTTTTCTTCCAAACGTGTGATTGTGGCTGGGAGTTTACTGAAACAGGTCCTAATAAACGCTAATTTACCATGGAGAGTCTCCTCATTGCAAGCACTAATTGCAGCTGGGATACTTGCTGCTTCGTTTCTGTCCATCACGTCCAGCACCCTTTTCACGTCTTCTAAATGCTCACTGTAATACAGAGCTGCTTCTATCCATGTTCCCCATCCCGTGATGATCGGCTGTGGGGGTAAACGAATACCCGGCATCATTTCAGTATATAATTTTACTCTTGATGGCGCCTTCACAAACACTTTTTTCACAGAGGAAATTAAGGCATTTACTTCCGGAAAATACGCTCGAATTTCTTCAGCCAGTCGGTGAAGAGCATATGCTGAACAAGTTATGTGAACTGCCTTGGGATAAAATACCTGCAAAGCTTTAGCAGTCTTAATCATATATGCTGTTGCATCTGTAACTATTACCAGGAGTTTTTCCTCGTTTTCTTTAGCGGGCCACAAACGCGTAATGCATCACGAACAACCCTAGCAATAGTAGAATGTTTTTTTTTTCCAGTACTCTGGAGACAATGAGATGAGGTGTTCCTGGTTCAGATTCCGCCATTTTTCCGACGACAACGTTGGCAGTCTATCTCCCACATGAGTCAGTCATTTCATCTACAGATAACCACACGTTTGAATCCCCAATATCATCTCTGATCTCTTGTATTACCTGAAAAGAATTATTTAATTGAAGCTTTGTAAAGAACAACCTTGGCAGTATGGGTCTCACTTTTTTTTTGGGGGGGGGGGTCACAAGTATAAAATTGGGGGGGGGGGAGGGGGAGGATAAGTATAACAAAAAATATTAAAAATGTTTCTTGATCGTAAACTCGTTGACACTACAGGCCATACGAAATTTTATGTTTCGATTTTAAAATATTTTTGTGTAATAGATTTAAAATTCTTAAAAAAATTGAAAAGATTTAATGAAACTTAAATGGAGGGTGGGGGATATGGAGGTAGCTGAAATGCAAACTAATTTCATTAAATAAATGTTTAAACTTACCTCTTAGTAAACTTTGCCAAGATAGTTTTTCCTTATTGTTGATTCATCATGAACTTTTCGTTTGGTATATTTTTCGAGGAACCCTCGAAATTCTACATTATTTAATTTATTGAAAGGGATGTTGGCTGAAACTAAAGCTTTGCAGAGATCTTTCGAAAAATTATCATTGCCATCATTTCCACTTCTGCTTGCAGAAAATGCTGCTGGTAAGGTTGTGTGTGTGTTGGAGATACTTTTATTAGTAGCATTTCCATGAGCAGCTGTTTGAAAATGTTGTGTAATCTGGAATTTTTTATCACAGGGCACCTATAACAAAGGTATAAAAATAAAGTAAGTTTATTTTCATTGAGTAAAAAACTAACTCGAAAATCACATTGATTTTTAACTTTGAGAAAGCAGAAATAGAACTTAGTGCTTCTCACACACTTGGCACAATACTACAATTCCATCTGTTGTTAGAGTAGGATTTCCATCAATCCACTGTCGAAGTAAATAAGCTTTACTGCTCTTCTCCTTCTGCATTGTGGTAATGTGGTCTTCTCCTGCGCACACTTCAGAAATCACTAAGAACAGCACACTAGTTACTGATTTATAGGTAGCTGACAATGGAACTTTTTCATTCTTGGAAATGTCATTGTTGCCGCCGTTTGTTACAGAATACAGACCGTACTGACTTCTAAGACGCAATGGCCCACCGAATTTCAAAGGTTTGCCGCATGATTGTTGATCGCTATTTAGTTTTTGTTAAGCTGTCGAGAGACATATTTTTATAGTACAGGAAACGCTCATTGCTGATTGCTATGTTCGCCTCATTGTTAGGCGCCCTTTTATGGATTTGTAAATATGACAAAGAAGTAATTCTAAACAAACAGAGCAATAAAAGAGAAATTTCCTCAGGTCCTACTCTTCTTCTTAAAATATTGTGGTGAAATACTTGTATTTCAAGAATCATTGCTGCAAAAGTAAAATATATGCATAAATATGCAAAAGTTATTTACATATGCAATAACCCCTTAAATATGCATTTATATGCACTATCATGCAAATATGCAAGAATCCTAGCTCTAGTAATCACCAGACCGGTAGGAAACACATTGTCATCAATAAACAACGTGCTTGTGCGTAGCAGCAGTCATAGTACAACCTTTTTGTACATGTGCAACTCGATGAAAATTTGTATAAGTATCTCCTAAAATATACAATCCGAATAAAAATATAACGCTGTATATCAGTGCAGAGGTCGAAAAACGCAATTTCTACCCGGCTATAAGAGATCGTCGTAAACATTGTATCAGCTAATATCCACATATGAAGAGCACTTATCACAGATTATCGGAGAAAGTTACCTCTGATACGCAGCACCAGTGAACAACAAAGTAATATGCCCGTGTCAGAGCCGGCAGAACACTGACCAATGTTATGTTCTGGGGCTGACAGAAAAACTACGTACCACCAGGTGGCATTGCAGTTGCAGTACAATTCTCCAAATGTTGTGTAACGTTTACAGAATGTAATAATAATAATAGTAATAGTAATGATAATAATAATAATTATTATTATTATTGTAACTGAACAAATACACCTATCCCAAATGACAACAAACAGTGGAATGAAACGTACATTCGTATTTCAAAGTGACAAAACGCCACGAGAAGGCATATAATTTTTGTAAAATGTAATTCAGAATAAAAATAATGGATACGAACAGTCATAACAACACGAAAATGTGCACTGTCTTGATTTTTGTACATACTGTATCAAAAGCAGATACAATACTTGTATTCTGATGTCTACTGGTTTCTGTGTTTCTGTAATCTGTTGACTTATAAGGGTTTACAGAATGCCGTGAAGTCTCGTCATTCAACTAGGCTATGTACTACGATCCATATTTAAAATGATGCACAAGTTTTGTGAATGTCTTCGAGCTATGTAATATTCATTTTGTGAAATTTGTTGTTATGAATGCTGGTATGCGATCCGTCTCTGGTTAATTCCTAACTTACATGCGATTTTATATTCTTTAATATTGGATACTTTTGTATCCAGTTACATGTAAATGCTCAATATCAATAATAATAAAAATTACCTTATTATTATTCTGAGTTACATTGAGTAAGAATTATTTGCCACATAACTGCATTGAGTCACTTTGAAATATGAATGTACGTTACCATTACGCTGTTTTATTTTATCTGTGATAGGTCTGCTTGTTCACTTACAAATAATGTTGTTACATTCTGTACACATCATACAATATTTGGTACAATTATTCATCGGCTTCAGTGAATATATTGTAACTGCAATGCCAAGTCTTCCTGCAAGCCCCAGTGCATAACATAAGTCAGTGTTCTTCCCACTGTCTCATTGCCATATTACTGTAGTTCACTGTTGCCATGTGATATGGGGAAATTTGTCCGGCAGTTCTTGATAAGCACTCTTCATATGTGGATACTAATTGACACAGTGGTCTTGTACAGTGGTTATGACGATCTCATGGATTTAGGGCAGAATTGTGTTTTAATTCTTTACAGTGATGTAATGACACTCAGAGTATATTTTTACTCGAACTGCATATTTTAGGTGATACTTATATAAATGTCCATCGAGCTGTAAATGTACAAAAAGACTGGACTATGACTGCTGTTATGCACAAGTATTTACTTTATGGATGATAATGTTTCCTATCGGTCTGATGATTACATACTATAATGTTTGTCTTAGCGGTATGTATTGAGTTTGTAACATCTGTTGTAACGACGGTTCGTGTCACACTACTCTCTCTCATATGTAGTTTTCTGTAAAATTCAGTTCTGACGGTGGCTAGCTGTTTTAGCCGAAAATAATTATCATTAATTAGTTTTTGCTGTCTTGACTAATAATTTATAAGAATCTTTAACTTCTAACATTTGTTGATCCAACCTATGCCAGGAAACAACGAAAATAAAATATCGTCGATTTTTCAACACTTTCTCCAAAACTTTCTTGGCGCTATTTTATAGGATGAAGGAGAACTCCACCGGAAAACTTTCACAGTTGATAGTGCGGTGCAAAACAAGCAAAAATTGTCGAGTGAGTATGGACTCTAAAATGCATACCGTAAGAGCTATGAGCACTCCAGTAGAAGAGTTGGATCTCACGGTAGCTAAGATGAACAAGTGGCCATCGTTCTTAAGGTACGCATTGCATGCCCATGTTTACTAGACTTTATTTTCATTTTATGGACCATACTACCACCATTGAAAATTTGTTGGTAGAGTTCTGGTTCACCATAGGGATTCGACGCTCGTAGCGTCACTTTCAGGTAAGAAATGGGAGAATCGTAAACATGAAGAGGTTGTTACTTAGCTGGCGATAAGAAATGTCTTCTTATTGGCGTGAAATTCATCATTTGTATTGAAACATTGCGAATTGAATCAAATGACCAAACGATAGTTATATCCAGAAAGAACTGAAATCGATGTTGGGGCGTCTCGACGAAGGAAAGTAATCGTCCAGGCTTACTCAACGAAACTGATGACGTGGACATACTGTCTTCTCGTTTCCATGGCTGTCATACTTCTCTAATGCTACTTTCGGCAAGTTTCAGAGCCTAAACTACTCCACTGACGTGGATCCTCTCCAAATTCTCTACCACAAAACTGAATTACAAATCTTTTGTGACATAGTTTATTTTCATGTCAGAGCCTTTATGATACATTAGAATGTGCCTTAAGAATACTAGTTGTATGCGGTGAAATCAGACGATGACAGCTATTCGTAATATCTACACTATCGTGACAAATTAAATTGGTGACGTACAGATAAATATAGGGTCATGGCAATACTCTATATTATGACGCGTTTATTGATTTATAACTAAACACGTCGCCGTTCCTTGAAGCTTTTAAATCTTTTAGTGCTCGAGAAGTAACCAGCAGTTTGTGGCGCACATGCTGACGCAATGCCGACCAGATAAAATGAATTTACTACAGACCTTGCGTTTCTTATGTAACACATAGATAATGAATACTTTTTCACATGTAACTACTAGTGAAACATTATTATTTTCCATCACAACATTCGATGTTTTTGACACTGCGCTCTGATATTTCTTATGATAATACTAACAATGGAATACTTAGTATCGATACCGGGAAGAACGCATCAAATTGCATGAGTGGCAAAATCAGCTTAAATGCAGTAGTAATTTGATAGGTAAATCCTTGCACTCACACACACGTACATCAGACTCACGTCAGTTACGGCATAGAAACATTATTCTTGGTTTGTAAGTCACAGTGAAACTTTCAGGCAATTCTCAGGCACACAGAAAAAAAAAAAAAAAGTATAATCAGGCTGTATCACTTCGTCTGTGTACCTGATACCTGTAATAAAACTAGTTAGTGAGTTCTCAGATGGAACTTGTTATTAATATTATTATTATTATTATTGTTGCTGTTATTTTACGTGTTCGATAACTGGCAAAGATAGGGATAGGCTTACCTGTCTGTGCATGGATCCGTTACTCAGTTCTAGAAAGGTCACTTTTAGAGCAACAGGTACTATCTTCGTGTAAAATTCAATAAGTGAAATCACGAAAACACGAATTAAACCTCGTCCCTCTTTTATTGCCTATTGACTAAAATAGTTTTCATATCAGGCGCCGATTAACAATATCGGGACATAACATGTAAAAATCCAGCAATATGTACGTGTCTATCGTTGAAAATAACAAACTAATTAAACCTGTAAACTAAGGCCCATTATTTAGAATAACCGCATATGATCTACAAAGACAAAACGTAATTGATGTCAACTCAGGACAAATGGTTAACCGGTCATGAATGTCGTCTCTATGGCTGCATAATCTTTAAGTTCATCAGCCATTTAAAACGTCACTCATTAAGCTCATCTCGTAATTGTACAATGTTCAGATCTTCAGCCACTTTAAACGTCACTGCTCAATATTACCAGTATAGTCAATATACTGTGACAGACTCACTTCGACTCCTAGAATATTCTTCCAGTAACTTATCCGAGTAAAGTAAGTAAC
This sequence comes from Schistocerca nitens, assembly GCF_023898315.1. Taxonomy (NCBI): domain Eukaryota; kingdom Metazoa; phylum Arthropoda; class Insecta; order Orthoptera; family Acrididae; genus Schistocerca; species Schistocerca nitens. The sequence goes on from NC_064615.1 coordinate 512,658,027, forward strand.
TTAGAAACATAGGATATCTTAGAGGATTCACAGAAGCATATGTTCTGTCATTCCAGTTTTAACGCTTTTCGCTTGATGAATTACTATTTCCCAATTGTCTCCTGCTTAATAACAAATAACACGTATCTTTTTTGACAGTCACAACATACATAATATGAGAATAAAAAGAAGTACTTGTCTGTTGCATTTGCGTATTGCTTTCTCTTGGGACTTTGCGCCCATGCAATTATTACAAATGCCGCATATAGCAGAAAAGTGCGATGCTAAAAGGAACATGCGACGTAGAAAGGGATGTTGAAAAGTGGTTTCAAATTTTTTATCGCTGTCTCTAAAAATATTTTGATTGGGATATCCTGTCACTTGTTTAATTTTGATATCAAAATATGGCACTTTCACACGCCGGAAGGTCTCACAGCCAAACAAATACTAACCGTTGTTGCCTTTACAACCCACATACTGCCCACAGACTAAAAATAGGTTTTGTCTTTCTATTTTTTTTTCCAGATTAACACGGATGCTTTTCAAAAGCTTTCGAATGAAAAAGTTTCTCGTCCTTTAAACCATATTTTTTCACACTATTACAGAAACGAAAAGGGAAAAACAGTAACAAATGATGGAACTACACGGATCTGCATTTAAAATTGCATTCACCGGCGATCAACACGAGAATAGTCCCGCTCTTCCTAACCTAAATTATTGCTCATTTTAAACTACAGAAATGCCTCACTGATGTCCATTCCCCAGTTCTTTGCTAAAATATCAGTATACTTTGTTAGATATATTAACATTACGTTACCTCTCATCGGACTTAGCACAATAAAAGAGGAACGAGCTACATTTCATTGCAAAAATTTCAAAAAAACATTACCACAGGTAGCATTCTCCTTATAGTTACAATCTGTAACCTTCCTTTCATTGCATATTTTTCTGAGTAAAATAGTTTCTACCAGTAGCACAAAATACTTTTTTACAATTTTATTTTGTTTGAATGAGTGCGGTTTCGCGAATTTTACATCTGTTGATGCAATGAGTTGACAACGCACAGAACGTAGCTTGGCGACGCACGTTTTTACTGAGCGTCATCTCCTTCAGTACTCAACGTGCCCATCTGCCCCATGTGGGATTCCACGTCATATTAAAGAAACAAAAGAAAACAAGATTTCAGTACATTGTCGTCTAACATACTATTCTGTACTTGAAAGTGAAGGTAAGGGAATTTTAAATGTTTAGCATTCCTAGTTGTTGTGTTGTATTTACCATGTTATTCATCAGATCACTTTACTTCGTTTCATAGCTTCAAGGTAAAAAATATAAATGTTTCATATAACACGTTTTTAAACGGTTCTAGAAGGTATAAAATAGTTTTTTCTGACCGCTTACAGATTCCTAACCTCATACAGATAGTCTTGAAGATGTGTGATTGTGAGTTTTTATAACTATGACAGTACTTGTAAGATTTGTAACGAGAAATGTGGGTCACATGCAATACATAACTGATGATTGAATAATTAACCTCCCAACCGTTATTTGTTACATGTGCCCCACGTTTTTCTTCATAAATTTTACAAGTATTGTCATAGCTATTATTATTGTGGAACACGAATATCGTGCATTTATTTTTTTAATATGTCTATTTTCCTGAAAGAACCGACGTAATATTCCATAAATATTCTCATAGATTTTAAAAAATCACAAGTACAAAGTTTCAGGATCTTCCGTATGCAGCTAAGAATCTGTATGGGGCTCTTCATATTTTATACCTTTTAGTTAGATCTAAAAAAGTTTTATATCAAAAATTTATTCTTATTTAAATAATTATTGTCTGCTCTTTAGTCTTGTGTAAGTGAAATTTCTCAATCGATTTTAAACATTTTGATGAGTTTATATTTTTTATTTAAATAATTATTTACGGGCCTAGGCCCCAACTAGCTTTTTACCCACGAATTAGCCCCTGTACGTGTATGTTACATATATTGCACACATGCGCTCCTTTTCATCCTGCCTCTGCCCATCTTCTCCTCCCCTCTCTCTCCTCTCAGCCATGCATGTCCACTCGCATTCCACCCGAAACGCATTCCGACGCTGCCCACACAACACGCCAGCCATGCAGGGCAGGCAAGGTTTCAGGCGTGACCAACTTCTTTCACCCCAACCCCACGCCTACTGAATGGACCGACAAGAACGCAAATTATTATTGCATTGTCACCCAGCCATGAGTTTTGTTAGAAATTTCAGTTCTCTACCTCACTGGGAAGTTTGCTTGAAATCAACCGCAAAATTTTTACGAAAGAGGTAGACAGACTGACAAGCAAGTGACCTGTAAACGTGTTCAAAAGACACGTTTCTGATTCAAAATGGTTCAAATGGCTCTGATCACTATGGGACTTAACTCCTGAACTACTACTTAAACCTAACTAAACTAAGGACATCACACACAACCATGCCCGAGGCAGGATTCGAACCTGCGACCTTAGCGGTCGCTCGGTTCCACACTGGAGCGCATAGAACCGATCGGCCACTCTGGCCGGCCACGTTTCTGAAGCGACACTTTTATTTATAAGGCTCATGTAAAGAAATGGGCCCCTGCAGCTGGTGATGCCATACCTGTCGACACGGAAGTATCGATCCGAATGTCAGAAATGTGGCAACGTGCCCAGCCACGGCGCCTCGTGCTGTATCTGTGGGCTCGCAGCCGGGAGATGAGCTGTCGCGCCCCGTGAATCAACCCGTCGTTCACTCGTGCCGGTCAGAGCGCGGCCCACAGGTGCCGGTACACCAGGCTATCTGACGTTCTTCCAGCTGTTATTATATATACCGCATCTGAAATGAGAGTCGCGAGTCGGAAACTGGAGGGTGGCTGGGCGTTTGAGATTGCTTGTAAACTCTGTGTAGTGAAACTATTACCACAAGCTGCGACATCGTCGCGAAAAAAACACAGTGACCCGTATATGTAATAAGTTTTTTTTGATTTACGTCTATGGTCACATTGACGGTGCCACTATGGCTGCAGTACATCAGGACTTTGTTTTTATGAAACAGGTATGCCTCTTCATATTTAAAGCGCACAAATGTAAATTTTGTCAGTACTACTTTTCAATATGCTCTATGTATTGTTCTTAAGCTGAATACAGTTTGCGCGTGTATTCATATTTTTCCCATTTTTGCTGCAGATCTGATGATGGTCATTAAAGAGCGAAACCGGTAATCTGTTAAACAAAAAAGATTGTGACCGTAGACGTAAATTAAAGGAGTGAAACCATTATTTAAAACTTCATTTAATGATATATATAGAGTAAAAATCGGCTTAATTTCTTCCATGGCCGGTTTCGAATCGTTTAGCTTATCTTCATCTTCAGGTGCTATCAAATAATTATGAAAACATGAATGTGTGGCGGCGTGACTAGTCAGTTCCATGTCCAGGCAGGCGCTGTGGCTTCTGGTACTACGCTCGCGAGCGTTTCTTTGACGTGTAACTGATCCTCAGTAACTGACTGGCCCGACCGCCGCACGTTCATGTTTTCATAATTATTTGGTGGCACGTGAAGGTGAACTTTAAGCTTCGAGACAGGTCATGGAATAAATTAAGAAAATTACTAGCAGTTGAAGCATATTTTATTCTGTACTTATGTTCCTCAGTTGCGGATGTTCAACAGATCAAATATTAAACCTTTCGCCCTTGTATTTTACCCCTGCCACCTTTAGAATTTGAAAGAGAGTATTCCGCTCAACATTGTCAAAAGCTTTCTCTAAGTCTACAATGCTAGAAACGTAGGTCTGCCTTTCCTTAATCTGTTTTCTAAGATTAACAAACACAAATAATAATAACATAAAGAACGTTACAAACTCTCTGAATGAAGCTCCTTGCTACTTTGCATATAAACGCTATTCCATTGGCTCATATTATTCTTTTATTTAATTCTTCTGCTTTAAAACGAGAATTCGTGACTGTATATGAAATATGACAATTGTTCATGGCCAGTTCGAATAAATTTTAGTTTCAAAGAAGACCAGATATGTAACAAGGTGCTACACATTGTACCAGTTATTAGAGTTCCTCCCCATTGCATTCACGTATGGAGTGCGGGAAGAATCATTGTCTGAATGGGGTTGTAGTATATTCCCAGAGTCATCATTTAAGGCCAGTTCCTGAAATTTTGTTAACAGACTTTCCCGGGATGGTTTTAAGTATATCTTCAAGAGTCTCCCAGTTCAGTTCCTTTAATATCTCTGTGATACTCTCCGATGGATCTAACAAACCTCTTGCTGCTCTTCTCTGTATACGTTCAATATTCCCTGTTAGTTCTATTTGGTCTGGCTGCACGCACTTAAGCAATATTCTAGAACCGGTCGCAGGAGTGATTTGTAAGCAATCTCCTTTGTATACTGATACCACTCCCCCAGTATTCTACCAATAAACCGAAGTCTAACACCTGCTTTACCCACGACTGAGCCTATTCGATCGTTCCACTTCATGTCCCTACAAAGCTACACTCCTGGAAATTGAAATAAGAACACCGTGAATTCATTGTCCCAGGAAGGGGAAACTTTATTGACACATTCCTGGGGTCAGATACATCACATGATCACACTGACAGAACCACAGGCACGTAGACACAGGCAACAGAGCATGCACAATGTCGACACTAGTACAGTGTATATCCACCTTTCGCTGCAATGCAGGCTGCTATTCTCCCATGGAGACGATCGTAGAGATGCTGGATGTAGTCCTGTGGAACGGCTTGCCATGCCATTTCCACCTGGCGCCTCAGTTGGACCAGCGTTCGTGCTGGACGTGCAGACCGCGTGAGACGACGCTTCATCCAGTCCCAAACACGCTCAATGGGGGACAGATCCGGAGATCTTGCTGGCCAGGGTAGTTGACTTACACCTTCTAGAGCACGTTGGGTGGCACGGGATACATGCGGACGTGCATTGTCCTGTTGGAACAGCAAGTTCCCTTGCCGGTCTAGGAATGGTAGAACGATGGGTTCGATGACGGTTTGGATGTACCGTCTACTATTCAGTGTCCCCTCGACGATCACCAGTGGTGTACGGCCAGTGTAGGAGATCGCTCCCCACACCATGATGCCGGGTGTTGGCCCTGTGTGCCTCGGTCGTATGCAGTCCTGATTGTGGCGCTCACCTGCACGGCGCCAAACACGCATACGACCATCATTGGCACCAAGGCAGAAGCGACTCTCATCGCTGAAGACGACACGTCTCCATTCGTCCCTCCATTCACGCCTGTCGCGACACCACTGGAGGCGGGCTGCACGATGTTGGGGCGTGAGCGGAAGACTTCCTAACGGTGTGCGGGACCGTAGCCCAGCTTCATGGAGACGGTTGCGAATGGTCCTCGCCGATACCCCAGGAGCAACAGTGTCCCTAATTTGCTGGGAAGTGGCGGTGCGGTCCCCTACGGCACTGCGTAGGATCCTACGGTCTTGGCGTGCATCCGTGCGTCGCTGCGGTCCGGTCCCAGGTCGACGGGCACGTGCACCTTCCGCCGACCACTGGCGACAACATCGATGTACTGTGGAGACCTCACGCCCCATGTGTTGAGCAATTCGGCGGTACGTCCACCCGGCCTCCCGCGTGCCCACTATACGCCTTCGCTCAAAGTCCGTCAACTGCACATACGGTTCACGTCCACGCTGTCGCGGCATGCTACCAGTGTTAAAGACTGCGATGGAGCTCCGTATGCCACGGCAAACTGGCTGACACTGACGGCGGCGGTGCACAAATGCTGCGCAGCTAGCGCCATTCGACGGCCAACACCGCGGTTCCTGGTGTGTCCGCTGTGCCGTGCGTGTGATCATTGCTTGTACAGCCCTCTCGCAGTGTCCGGATCAAGTATGGTGGGTCTGACACACCGGTGTCAATGTGTTCTTTTTTCCATTTCCAGGAGTGTATTTGTTCCTACAGCTGTTTCTGTGACTTGGCCAATTCCGACAGTGACTCATTGATATTATAGGATACTACGCTTTTTCTTTTCGTGAAGTGCACAGATTTACATTTCTGAACGTTTAAAGCAAGTTTCCAATCTTCGCACCGCTTTCAAAGCTTTGAAATTTATACAGCTTCTTTCAGACAGTACGTCACATAGGTAACTGCATGAGTTGCAGAAATTCTGAGGTTATTATTAATGTTGTCTGTAAGGTCGTTAACATACAGCCTGAACAGCAAGGCTCCCAACACTTGTCCCTGGGGCACACCCGAAGTTACTTCTACGTCTGATGATGGCCCTCCATTCAAGATAATATGCTGCGTCCTCCTTACAAAAAGCTCCTCAACCCAGCCACAAATTTCCCCTCATACTCCGCATGACCGTACTTCTGACATTAAGCGTACATGTGGTACCGAGTCAAATGTTTTTTGGAAACCAAGAAACACTGCGTCTACGTGACTGCCTTCATCCAAGGCTTTCAGTATATCATGTGCGACACGTGCGAGTTGGGTTTCACATGATCGATGTTTTCAGAATTTGTGCTGGATGACATTGAGGAGCATATTCTGTTGAAGATACCTCATTACGTTTGATCTCAGAATATGTTCTAAAATTCTACAGCTAATCGGTCTCAAGGATATGAGACGGAAGTTTTGGGGATCATTTCTACTATCCTTCTTGTAGACGGGTGTGGCCTGTGCTTTCCCCCAAGAACTGGGCACGGTTTTTTGTATGGGGGTATCTACGATAGAGTATAGCTAGAAGAGGGGCTAACTCAGAAGCAGATTCATTATATAATCTGATAAGGATTCCATCGGTCCCCGGAGCTTTGTTTAATTTTAACGATTTCAGCTGCTTCTCCACATCACTCACACTAATATTTATTTCATTCATCTTTTCAGTGGAACGAGGATTAAATCTGGGCAATTCTCCCCGGCTTTCCTCTGTAAAGTAACATTTGAAAACAGAGGGCAGCATTTCAGCTTTTGCTTAGCTACCCTCAGTTTCAGTTCCTGTCTCATTTGCTAGGGACTGTACACTAACCTCGGTGCCACTAACAACATTTAAAAACGACCGGATTTTCTTTGGATTTTGTGAAATATCATTTGACTATAGCTGCTATGGTAGTCATTGAAGGCATCATGCATTGCTCTCTTGATAGCCAAAGGCATTTCATTCAGAATCGCTCCATTTACAGCCGTACACTTTGTTTTACACCTATTACGCAGTAATTCCTGTTTCTTTAGAACTTTCTTTACAGTAACTGTACACCATGGAGGTTTCCTCCCATTTCGAACTGTTCTACTTTGTACATATCTGTCCACTGCCTGGTCAATTATTCTTTTAAATCTGAGTCATATGTCTTCTACATGCTCCTGCACTGTGCTGAAAGTTTGAAATTCCTAATCGAGATAATATACTACTGATTTTTTATGTAGTTTATTGAACATGTATATTTTTCTGCTTGTTTTAGTTGTCCTTTGTACTTTGGTAATCACAGTTGCCACAACTGCGTCATTGCACTAATATACCGGTTTCGACGTGGACATCCTGAAAGAGATCGAGTCTGTTTGATGCCATTAGATCGAATATATTTTAATCAAGAATGTGGTTGCTAACTTTCTTTTCTGTACAGTTTTCAGAGAAGGCATTTAGTTCACAGGATGTCTTATCACGCCGCCACTAGTAAGACTGTAATTTTCCAAATTAATTGTTGATTATTAAAGTCTCCACCGATGATTGTAGAATGATTGAGAAACTTTCGTACAAGTGAACTGAGGTTTTCTCTACAGTTTTCGGTTACATCGGAAGATGAGACTGGTGGGCGATAGAAGGAGTCGAGCAAATCCAAGCATATCAAAATAATCACCGCAGTGTGATGTATCTAATAAAATGACAACCACAGTTTTATCAATAAAAAAAAGATGTTAGAAATTGCAGAAAACTAATAACATTTGTATAAACATTTAAAGTATTAAGTTTAAACAATATAGTCAAGCATGGTCAACCAGGTGTTGGCTAATGGCATAACACCATAGGTGTTATCGCAACAAGCAAAATAATACATTTTGCAGTTTCTGCAGTAGCTTTAATATTTTGTTATGTAAATGTGTTACATCAGAAGGGTCTCCACATTCACACAACGAATTGAAGCAGGGTGGCGGTTTTTGTTGTTCGTTATTTCATTTAATAGCGTAATTGTTGTTGTTTTATTATACAACATGTGCGGCTGTCGATGTGTTTGCGCCATGTACGCCTTTTTCCCGTCTGTTCGTTTCTGTTGAGGTGCTTGGAGAAAAGTAAAGACCCATACGGTCCATCTGCATGTTTAGAACGGTTTTGATACTGGAGACATTATTTCTTGAGAATGAAAGTAAGTCAACTATATTATCCATATTTATTCTGGTACGACTCAGAGAGGAAATTAGACGCTTACATAAATTTCCTGGACGTACAGCTGTAAACTGCTTTTGTGTTTGCCGAAATATGTTGCTAGCAGCTGCTTCCACTTTTACTCTCGTACATAATTATAGTAGTGTGTGATGAATATCAGTTCTTAGATATTCCAGTCTTGTGTAAATTGGATTTCTTAAAGGTCATTCCTGAATATCATGATAAATGTTTGCTACAGGACCCTTCAAAGAAACTGCTGTGGGTCAAGTATCTAACGCATGTAGGTAAGTCGAACAACTGAACTCCTGTCGTAGAATCGATTATATTGCCAGTGTTCCGCGTCTTCCCAACGCGAATCATCGGCAATACACCCGACTCTAAGAGATGACAACGAATCGCCGGGAAAATCTAAGAAATAAAACTAAAGTTCTGGCTGTATGTGGCTCCCTTCCGGTACCTTATAAAAGTGATTGACTTGTTTTTACTCGGATTACAGCAGTTTCTGTCGCTTTCGTCAAACAAGCCCTTAATCATGGCTCGAAGTGTGATGTTATGCTTGATTTTCACAAAATGAAGAAAAACCGTGACAGTTGTTGAACCAATAACATTTTATTGTTTACGACCGGCGGATACGGCATAATATGATTTCATCATCTCGCATACACTGTAACGATGGAAACAATGTATTAGAATCACGGATAAGCAATCATTCAAAAATAAAAATGTAACAGCAAACTGATCACTGGGTATCACTCGCATAAACCATAAAAGAACTACGGTTGTCTTCCACTCTGTGATGAGTGAGGAACAAAAGTTCCGTGTCCCACCCTATAAAACTGGGAACCAAAGAAATTACCCAAAACGAAAAAGTCCGTTAGGAAACCTGTATTCGAAGAATCGCGAAACACCAAAGAAACATTAAAAAGACACAGTCGATCTCAACAGCAACCACCGGCTTGCTCATCTGGTGTATTGTGAGGAAAACCTTGAGTGGAGAGGGCACTGAGAGCGCTCTCCATGCGCGACGGCTCCCCATGCGTGACGCAAACAAGGTTACGAAATGGATTCGTAATCTGCGAGTACGTATCGACGTCAGCTGTTTGTGATACATGAAAATTTGTGCCGGACGAGACCGTTCCTAGATTCACGCTTAAAGCGAGAGTGCCTTAATCGCATCGCCTATCCGTGCACGCCTCCAGGACCGACACAAACTGCTGTACGTTATGTTGTACACAACCCTTATGCTCGCACATTTCGTAATTCCCGCACTGGTAGAGACAAATATTTTACTATCGTCTTTTTAGCACGTCGAGGCATATATATAATTGATGATAACAATGTCTGCGTTTATACAGTGTCTTTATATTTACATTACAGTTTGCTCCAGTTGGTTCAGGAAAGTAAAAAATAAATAAATAAATAAAAAAAAGAACTTAGCAGAAATTAACGTTACGAAACCAGAAATAATAGACGGGCCAGCTTTTCGAAATAGTTGTAGGTAGCTCAGGAAGTTTCAGAAAAAGGTCAGAAAGCGCATCAGTTTATGGACAGGTGAAAGAAAAAAAGAAACAGTGAATGAATGAAGAAATACGGGAAAGACCGAAAATCAGGAAAGAAAGCAAAATCAGAGGGAACTTACTTGACGTTGTCCGTAGATGTTCGAAATCGAATAATAATCCTAAAAACAATAATAATAACAATAATAATAATGATAATAATAACACTATAAGAGCACCTGCTAACACGTCCGTCGTTGCGAAGGCAAAAAGCGCAGGTATTGTTCACCCACTTTACTAATGACAAATGGGGGGAGGAATAAATCTACGACGAATTACGAAATTTTCTTTGCTGTAAACGAGGCATGCAAAGATGGAACAAATTTCTTCTTTCGAGTGAAACACAGAAACACGAAATCAGACAAAAATAGATAAAAAGTCTTCTAGACAAAATTTATTGAGCCGTAAAGCAGTTATATATGGAAATATAACGTTTGTTTTTGCAAAAGTTATCAAAAATGGCTCTGAGCACTATGGGACTTAACATCTATGGTCATCAGTCCCCTAGAACTTAGAACTACTTAAACCTTACTAACCTAAGGACATCACACAACACCCAGCAAAAGTTATCATCTACTCAGATTCAAATAGTATTTATCACATACTTGAGCGCAGTCTGTAACAAAGCGTTCAAATGTTTACATATAGATGTAATACTCCAAAGAATGTGCCTATTGATAACCTACATCAACGTCTATACAGGGTGTTACAAAAAGGTACGGCCAAGCTTTCAGGAAACATTCCTCACACACAAAGCAAGAAAATATGTTATGTGGACATGTGTCCGGAAACGCTTACTTTCCATGTTGGAGCTCATTTTATTACTCCTCTTCAAATTACATTAATCATGGAATGGAAACACACAGCAACAGAAGGTACCAGCGTGACTTCAAACACTTTGTTACAGGAAATGTTCAAAATGTCCTCCGTTAGCGAGGATATATGCATCCACCCTCCGTCGCATGGAATCCCTGATGCGCTGATGCAGCCCTGGAGAATGGCGTATTGTATCAGAGCCGTCCACAATACGAGCACGAAGAGTCTCTACATTTGGTACAGGGGTTGCGTCGACAAGAGCTTCCAAATGCCCCCATAAATGAAAGTCAAGAAGGAGAGGGTTGAGGTCAGGAGAGCGTGGAGGACATGGAATTGGTCCGCCTCTATCAATCCATCGGTCACCGAATCTGCTGTTGAGAAGCGTACGAACACTTCGACTGAAATGTGCAGGAGCTCGATCGTGCATGAACCACATGTTGTGTCGTACTTGTAAAGGCACATGTTCTAGCAGCACAGGTAGAGAATCCCGTATGAAATCATGATAACGTTCTCCAGTGAGCGTAGGTGGAAGAACATACTGACGAAACTAAAATGAGCTCTAACATGGAAATTAAGCGTTTCCGGACACATGTCCACATAACATCTTTTCTTTATTTGTGTGTGAGGAATGTTTCCTGAAAGTTTGGCCATACCTTTTTGAAACACCCTGTATACATAATTGGCAAGCCAACGTACGGTGCGTGGCGGAGGGTACTAGTCACTTTCTTTCCTGTTGCACTCGCAAATATAGCGAGGGAAAAAGTACTGTCTTTATGCCTCCGTACGAGACCTACTTTCTCTTATCTTATCTTCGGGTCCTTACGAGGAAAGTACGTTGGAGAGAGTACAAACGTTCTGTAATCAGCCTCAAAAGCTGGTTCACAAAATTTTCTCAATATCGTTCCTCGAAACGAATGCCAGCTTCCATCTAGGGATTCCAATTTGAGTTAACGAAACATCTCTGTTATACTTGCGTCTTATTCGAATCTACGGTAACAAATCTAGCAGCTCGCCTTTGAATTACTTCGATGTCTTCCTTTAATCCGACATGGAGCGGATGCCAAACACTCGAGCAGTACTCAAGAATGGCTCGCACTAGTCTCTTATATGCGCTCTCCTTTACAGAAGAACCACATTTTCCTAAAATTCTCGCAATAAACTGAAGCCGACCATTGGCCTTCCCTACTGTAATCCTTCCATGCTCGTTCCATTTCATTCCGTACAATAATCAGTTAGTCTGAGACCCCGCAAGGTACTTTAACAGAAGGGAAGACACACGTCCCACGATTGCTTATTATTATAACTTTTTATGTGATAAATATTTATGCACCTCTGTCCTAGCATCTACCAGTCTACTGAACCATTTAACAATACAGCTAGTCGCGCGGGATTAGCCGAGTGGTCTAGGGCCCTGCAGTCATGGACTGTGCGGCTGGTCCCGGCGGAGGTTCGAGTCCTCCCTCGGGCATGGGTGTGTGTGTTTGTCATTAGGATAATTTAGGTTAAGTAGTGTGTAAGCTTAGGGACTGATGACCGTAGCAGTTAAGTCCCACAACTTTTCACACACTTTTGATTTGAACAATACAGCTCTAACCAAAACGTAGGCTCACTATGAAATGTGTAACATTTGGTTTGTGGGACACCATATGTAGTGTTACCTCTTTCGTTATAGAACCAATGTAAAATGCATTTAACGCGTCGGACTCAATTACAGGGTAAATAAGAGCGAGAGCGATTTATATATTCTAATGGACGAGAAGAGGAGGGTTCTTTTACGAGTAAGAACGGGGAAGCCACGGAGATGCTCACCGAACTCCAATGCCAGATGCTACTAGCGAGGCTTTATGAGTCACAGAGAGACTTACTATATGCAGTAAGTCTGGCAGCATATTACACTACTGGCCATTAAAATTGCTACACCAAGCAGAAATGCAGATGATAAACGGGTATTCATTGGAGAAATATATTATACTAGAACTGAAGTGTGATTACATTTTCACGCAGTTTGGGTGCATGGATGCTGAGAAATCAGTTCCCAGAACAACTACCTCTGGCCGTAATAACGGCCTTGATACGCCTGAGCATTGAGTCAAACAGAGCTTGGATGGCGTGTACAGGTACAGCTGCCCATGCAGCTTCAACACGATACCACAGTTCATCAAGAGTAGTGACTGGCGTACTGCGACGAGCTAGTTGCTCGGCCACCATTGACCAGACGTTTTCAATTGGTGAGAGATCTGGAGAATGTGCTGGCCAGGGCAGCAGTCGAACATTTTCTGTATCCAGAAAGGCCCGTACAGGACCTGCAACATGCGGTCGTGCAATATCCTGCTGAAATGTAGGGTTTCGCAGGGATCGAATGAAGGGTAGAGCCACGGGTTGTAACACATCTGAAATTTAACGTCCACTGTTCAAAGTGCCGTCAATGCGAACAAGAGGTGACAGAGACGTGTAACCAGAGGCACCCCATACCATCACGCCGGGTGATATGCCGGTATGGCGATGACGAATACACGCTTCCAATGTGCGTTAACCGCGATGTCGCCAAACACGGATGCGACCATCATGATGCTGTAAACAGAACCTGGATTCATCCGAAAAAATGACGTTTTGCCATTCGTGCACCCAGGTTCGTTGTTGAGTACACCATCGCAGGCGCTCCTGTCTGTGATGTAGCGTCAGAGGTAACCGCAACCATGGTCTCCGAGCTGATAGTCCATGCTGCTGCAAACGTCGTCGAACTGTTCGTGCAAATCGTTGTTGTCTTGCAAACGCCCCCATCTGTTGACTCAGGGATCGAGATGTGGCTGCACGATCCGTTACGACCATGCGGATAAGATGCATGTCATCTCGACTGCTAGTGATACGAGGCCGTTGTGATCCAGCATGGCGTTCCGTATTACCCTCCTGAACCCATCAATTCCATATTCTGCTAACAGTCATTGGATCTCGACCAACGCGAGCAGCGATGTCGCGATACGATAAACGCAATCGCGATAGGCTAAAATCCGACCTTTATCAAAGTCGGAAACGTGATGGTACGCATTTCTCCTCCTTACACGAGGCATCACAACAATCAGGCAACGCCGGTCAACTTGGAAACTTTCCTCATGTCAGCATGTTGTAGGTGTCACCACCGGCGCCAACCTTGTGTGAATGCTCTGAAAAGCTAATCATTTGCATATCACAGCATCTTCTTCCTGTCGGTTAAATTTCGCGTCTTTAGCACGTCATCTTCGTGGTGTAGCAATTTTAATGGCCAGTAGTGTACTTCCTCCTGCTTACATCCCGCGAAGGGTTTTCTATTTCCAATAAGTTTGGTAATAGATTACTTCCTCTTACTTACAACTCGCAAAATGGTCGCAAATATGAAATTAGAGATATTCATTTGCATTTAGAGGGCTTGGCTGAAATCATTCTTATCGCACACCGTTGGAATTAGAAGAGTGGTATCAGAAGTACTCTCTGTCACACTCCGGACGCTGGTTTACCGATTTTACGCGTAGGTTTAGGTACATCAAGGAATTGTAGGGCGCATTTCACGATCGTCAGTTTGTTACACAGCGAGACATTCTCACGCCAGGCCGGCGACCTCCACTGACATAAATCTTTGTCAGGAATAGACGCCGTGACACACTCCTACGCGACCGGGAAATTGGGGCTGTGCTTTCTTTAACTGCCTCCGGAAATCATAAACTCCTGCTGTCTGGAGCACAACGAAAGAGCCGTAAAAAGTCCGGTGGCAGGGCCGAGTAAGCGTGTCACCTTTCAGAGCTTCGTGGCAGGAATGTGGAGGGATGCAGTGACGCTTTTCGAGGTATGTTTCTTGCGTCTACAGTCGTTAGCGAGCTGAAGCATTTAGTGGAATGGTCATGTATATGCACGCTTGTGTTATAGCAGAGGCAATGTGTCAAGCTACTTCGACCATACCCCTTCCGTTGTCAGTTATTTTTAGAGTAGTTGGCCACCGCCATACATTTCTTCCTACCTTGCTCCCGTCCCTTCATTCCAGTGTTGCTGCCACACCCACCTTCCAAAATAATTCGTGTTACACCAGGAGAAGTACAAATCTTGCGGCCAAACGCCTGATATGGTGTACCAACTTCTTTTTCCACATGTGTAGAGACAGAAGTCACCACGGTTCTGATACATACTGGACGTATAGTCAATGACAGCAAAACTTACAAGTATAGAAGTATACGACAACAGGAGCAAAAACATTTCAGTAAATAACCGCGAATGTGTAATTACAGGCTCTCACCGAATTTAGTGTACGCCCCTTGTAGGTGAGTGGTCAGCGCGACGGAATGTCATACCTAACGGCCCGGGTTCGATTCCCGGCTGGATCGGAGATTTTCTCCGCTCGGGGACTGGGTGTTGTGTTGTTCGTATCATCATCATTTCATCCCCATCGACACGCAAGTCACCTAAGTGGCGTCAACTTGACAGACTTGCACCAGGCGAACGGGAGGCCGTAGCCACACGGCATAACAAAAACTGAATTTAGTACGAAATGTCATCGTAATTAATACAAATTTATTTCATATGTTAACGTTTCGACTAGGTTCCCATGATACTGGAGTCAAATTTCACCCATGGCCTATCTTTGCAAGGAATCCAGTACTACCTCAGCGGGTTACATATTACCAGCTGATGTACAGTCGCGCCTTTTAAAGAAGTTCCACGTGCCTTCCACGCATTTGACTGGAAATTGCTGTCGTCTCTGCAGAGGGCTACGAACTCCCGTAGATCGTCTCGAAGATCTTGTCAAGACTGTACAATCCGCTGCTCGAGTTTCTCAATGCGAATACTGTAGATTTCGCTTTCTGTATAATTTCAGAGGCTTGTACCCAGTTGATTTGTAAGTTCAAGGCACAACACTGTCCGACCTATCAATTTCCGGCCATACTGGCGTGTTGGAGGTCGTTTCATGCCTCATCAAAAGACCCCATGTACCATATTTCACAATCGTGGACCGTTCCAGTTATATGAGGGATTAACAACAAACTTTACATATGAAATTCTTTTATACTGAATACAGCAGTGTTTCATACGGAAGGCACTGGCAGGACGTAAATAATCATTCGCAGTAAATTTACAAACGAATCGTTACCGGCCCCATGATTACTGGAACATTTTTGCTTCTGATATCATGTGCTTTGACAGCACACAGTGTCAATTTTCGCTGGTAGCTGTGTTGCACCCTATATGCAGCTTATGTCAAAAAGAATTTTCAAACTTTGAGGGTACCTACCTAACAACGAAACAACAAAAGAGATCCATATCAAATATCATTCAAAAGTCCGTTATTTTTTTGTTACTAACCTTTTCCCCACGGCTTCGCGGTGTCGTGTAACATGTGCCCAGTGAAATCTGCACCCGGTGAGATTCGAACCCAGAAAACGTCGAGGAAGGGTCCACTAACCACCCCGTCCCAACTTCGCGACTTGCACGGCACATAGAGGAGTCGCGAAGCCGGCTGCGCTGGCCTTACGTCGTATGCTAACGAAGGGGAGTGGAGATGCTTTGAACAAGAGCTGTACTGCCTATATTTTTACAACTGAAACTGATTACAATTATTTGAATTGTCTGTCGGACCCAATAACGTTCTTACAATAAAATAAATCGAAAAACATTAAAACCGACTTACAAACTTGGATTTTAAAATTTGAATCTCTTCTACTCCACAAGGTCAACTTTAAAATGAGATATGGTCTGTACTCGAGAATCAATATATGGTACAGTGAACATAGGGAAAAGCACTAATAACTGGTAGAAGGGGACGTACCCTGTGTCACGCACTTCACAGTGGTTCACATAGTATAGCTATAGATGTAATGTACAAAAACTGCGCTGTCGTTCTAATGAAAAGGTAATTTTGCACGTATGCAGGGTGAACCAGATCTGCACCGACAAACTTTCGGATTTTGCCCAGGGTATCTTCTGAGTGTTGTAGCTAGCTTAAGAGACCCGTTGTCTCCGCTGACTTGTTACGGAGTAATTGCATTCCGTTTGATTTCTTAGACATTGTATCGGAACTGCGTCGAAAATATCTGCACAACTGTGAAAACGTCGACTGTAATAGTCGACCGCAACATTATTACATGTAGGAGGGGAGCGAGGGCGGGGGGGGGGGGGGGGGGGGCGTGGCCTTTCGGTCGGCTTATCGCTAGTTTCTGTCGTAACGTTTCACGAGGACATGCTGAACCACTGGACAGTATACGCACAACAGTCTTGAAATCATTCACAGTACCATTCTTTTCCCCCCGTCACCAGTGCATTTGCGCTCCGTAACGTCCACAGCGTGTTTTCGACAACTGCCACGGGAGGCCAACTGCGGTAATACCATGGTCGGGTAATCTGTGCTGCGTGTCTTACTTAGAAATAAATTGCTCCATTCACTCACGGTACATGCTTTTGGCAACAGTAAGGTCTACTTTACTTTTGGTCCTCAGGCTTGCATTCAATATGCTCAGTCCAGTTTCGGGTTGGTATTTCCGGCAGTGTTAGTATGTTGTTAGTGACACACAACGGTACGGATAGGTTTCACTACTAAAAATCAGCCGATTTGCATGTCTTCTATGGATTCACTGAATGCAGTGGAAAGTAATGAGCATATCAAAACCAATTGTAAAGCGATTTAGACGAAATATCTGTATTGTACGAAAAGTGGCAATTGTGACCCTCATGAAAAGTGCGAAGTCACCCACATGAGTGCTAAAAGGCATCCGTTAAATTTCAGTTACATTACAGATCACACCAATCTAAAGACTGTAAGTTCAACGAAATATCTAGGGATAAGAGTTACGAACAACTGTAAATGGAACGATCACACAGATAATGTTGAGCGGAAGGCGAACCAAAGCAGTATTTTATTGACAGAAAACTTAGAAGATGCAACAACTCCACTAAAAAGAGGACTAATCTACGCTTGTCCGTCCTCTGCTAGAGTATTTATGTGCGTACCGGGTCCTAACCAGATAGAGCTTAGAGAAGACAGCGGGAAAGTTCAAAGAAGGGTAGGTCGTTTTATATTATCGCGCAATAGGGAACAGAGTGCCACGGAGATGGTACGGAGTTTAGGGTGGCTATCCATAAAACTCAGGCGTTCTTCGTTATGGCGAGATCTTTTCACGAAATTTCAAACTTTTATGCCTGATTGCGAAAATATTTTGGTGACACCCATCCATATAGGGAGAAACGTTCATCAAATAAAAGAAGATAAATCGGAGATCACAACGAAAGATTTAGGTGTTTGTTTTTCACGCTTTCTATTCAAGGATTGAAACTGTAGAGAAATAGTGTGAAACTGATTCGATGAACCCTCTTCCAGGCACTTAAGCGAAATCTGCAAAGCAGTCATGCAGATGTAGATGTAAATATGTACCAAAAAGAGGGATAAGTAGGATATGGACCTTAAAACAAGAAGAACCAATGCCAGATGCATATGAAAGAGCGAATAAGATAGAACGTTATACAGACAATTCGTGGCGCTCTTATTTCGGGGATATTTTGTTTACGTTGGCCATTTGCGTTTCGGCGTCGACGCGGCTGGGACAGGGTCCACAGCACCCCACTGCGGGTAGAAGGAGTGGGAGAGCGAGGAGTCGGGGTGCAGGTGACGTAGTGAGCAGGAAGTTTCCAAGTCGGCTGGGTGCAAATTTTACAGATTTCTGGCTGGATGCAAATGTCACTGGGTGCGTTTTTCGTATATCAGGTTTCGCCCGGGTATGTGTTCAACATATATATTGAATACACCTTCTCCTCCCGCTCCCTGCGTCCCTTTCTTCCTCCCTTTGTCAAGAACCTCCTCCTCCTCCCACCTCTATCTATCTCCTCCACCTCACTCTCTCTCTCCTCCCCTTGTCTTTGTCAATATCCTCCACCCACTCCCTATGACCATATTTTCCTCCCTCCCACGTCCTCTGACCACTTCCTCCACCCCCTGTCTCTTACCGCCTCTGCCTCACACTCTTCCTTTTGCATCTGGCCACCATACCTCTACATCTTCCACTTGTCTCATGCATCCCCCACTCCCCACCTCTCTCTGTCCACTTCCTCCTCCCACACACTCTGTCCATCCACTTCTCTATCCATCTCAACCTGTCCTCAGCCAAGCTCACTGGAACATGGAGCCCTTGCAATACATTTCAGTAAAGCAGGCTGATGCTAATCCCACAACATGCATGACATGCAGGGCAGGCTACACATCAGGGGCTCGAAAATCATTTATTTTTCCCTGATATACAGGTGACCAAACAAAGCAGTTTAATAAAGCAGACTGATATTACTGCAAATAACAGCCCTGCAGCACAGCCATCATGCCGGGGTTTGGAAAACCGTTTCTCACCCCTGGTAGGCTACTGAAAAGCAGGTTGATATCGTAGGCTGATGCTGTCCCTACACAAAATGTCTGTTGTACAGGGCAGCCCATACGCCACAGTGCCGGTACTCTTGAGGCCTGGTCTTTATGTGAAAATTTGGTTGAAAGTGATCCCGGGGTTGGTAGACGATGCCAGACATACAGATATACACTCTGATTTATACATATGACAGAAGATTAACGAAAGAACATTTTACAGTGCTCTTAGGTGATACAATATTCAGAATACGAATCACTAGTTTCTGTACATGTGTGCACCAGTTGTATCATGGGCTGTCACACCTTCCAAATTACTTCAGTGCACTTTTAATAGTTTTGTAGGTTTCCTTAACATTTTGGTGAAGGAAGTACGGAATACAACGGGGAAGAAAAGAAATTACTGGCATAACTTGACTATAAGAAGGAACAGGTTGATCAGACACTTTCTGAGAGTTGGAAAAGTTATCAGTTTACTGATGGAGAGAAGTGGGGTGGGGGTGGGGAAATTGCAGGGGGACACCAATAGACGAGTATGGCAAGCAAGGGGACGTGTGTTGCGGTAGTTATTCTGAGATGAAGAGTTCTGACAGGATAGAGACGCAGCGAGAGCTGCATCAAACCAGTCTTCGGACCACAGACCAGAACTGCAACAAACTGACTGTCTTAAGTCGGTCAGCAGACAATAATGCAAGTGATTGTTGAAACTTGAAAATTGCATATGCATCGTTCTATTTACAGAGGCATATCCTGTAACAGTCAACTATTGTAGATCGTCAGCCAAAACCTGTTTGCGATGTTAAACAGGAATTCTAACCTGAGTATATTAACGCACCCACAGACATTATTTGCAAAATTTTCCTGTAGCATCTGCAAATGCAATAACATCTACATTTCCATCTACATCCGTACGACGGCAGCCACGTTACTGTGTATGGCGCAGGGTAAAGCTGGCAGCACTATAATCCCTCCACCCCCAGCCCCCCAAATTCCACCGTCTACCCGATTACTACTCCCTTCCCGATGGATATTTGAGAATAATGACTGTGGAAAGCCTTAGTACGAGCTCTAATTCCTCTGATTTTCACGCAGTGACCATTCCACAAGATGCATGTCGGAGAAAATTATTATGTTACCTAACTGTTCTGTGAACGTAAGCTCTCAGACTTCCGTATCGCAATTTTACATCTTTCACAGCTATGCAAGGTATGGTAATATGGAGTACCTTCGTAAAATTTGATTTGGTCCATGAATATATAGCTTACAGATCCAAGTACAGGGTGATAATTATTGAACTACATGAAAAACGCGTAAATTATTTACGAACTATGGCGTGTATACACTTTATTCAACATGTAAACGTCACTAGAAATACAAACTTTTGAAAAACACAGCCCTAAGTCGCGAACACAATTAATTTGTAACCTTGTTACAGCATAACGTACCAAAAAAAATACGAAAGCTGCGGTCATACCTGACAGCGTCAGATAGTCAGAATTAAAATAAAATGCAACAGAGGTGCAAGCCACTAGGGGCTGCCATGTGTCCTCTGCTACAGTCAACACGAAACTGAAACATCATGTGACTTGTGCGCCACGGCAACTTCAAGACAATACCGCCATCTGGTGGCTAATTGGCAAAACAATCTATTTTGTAAACATCTCTCGTAGCTGCAGAGAGGGAAATAAACAAACACCTGAACGGTGTACATGAAGTAATTACAATAGCGGGATACTGCATGATATCAAATGCAACTAATGAATGGCTGGCTGTAGTACAAAAATTCCAGAATAAATGCATAAAGAAGACATATGCGAAATAATCCATCAAATGACATTACTGCTTGCTATATTAGATACGTTATAAAAAACAAAAAGGTTTTTTTTTTAATTTACGTATATGAGCCGTAAGTAGTAGAAAGGAAAGGTGTAAGTAGGGTGTTTAGGTTTTCTTATTGGTAACACCACGTAGCGCTCTGTATGAAAATCACTGGCTGTGCTGTGTGCAGTCTGTGGCTAGTTTGCATTGTTGTCTGCCATTGTAGTGTTGGGCAGCTGGATGTTAACAGTGCGTAGCGTTGCGCAGTTGGAGGTGAGCCGCCAGCAGTGGTGGATGTGGGGAGAGAGATGGCGGAGTTTTGAAATTTGTAAGACTGGATGTCATGAACTGCTATATACATTATGACTTTTGAACACTATTGAGGTAAATACATTGTTTGTTCTCTATCAAAATCTCTCATTTGCTAACAATGCCTATTAGTAGTTAAGTGCCTTCCACAGTTTGAATCTTTTATTTAGCTGGCAGTAGTGGCGCTCGCTGTATTGTAGTAGTTCGAGTAACCAAGATTTTCGTGAGGTAAGTGATTTGTGAAACGTATAGGTTAATGTTAGTCAGGGCCATTCTTTTGTAGGGATTTTTGAAAGTCAGATTGCGT
Organism: Schistocerca nitens; assembly: GCF_023898315.1. Lineage (NCBI taxonomy): Eukaryota > Metazoa > Arthropoda > Insecta > Orthoptera > Acrididae > Schistocerca > Schistocerca nitens. The sequence continues at coordinate 512,679,533 of NC_064615.1, forward strand.
TGCACTAAAAATATTGAGTGTCAGTTTAAGCACAGTCTTGTATAATTGTTCAAAGGGGACGTTTCATATGTCGACCCTTAGCCGAGGATACCTCACTGGAATCTTCTGATTTTTTCTTGTAGTTTGTGTAATTAGTGTAGCTATTGTTTATTGCTAGCGCGTAATTGTAGAGAGAATCTCCTTTGTAGTTGCAGTCTTTCATTGTTGTGCAGTAAAACAGTTGTGGCATGCATATAGATTTGCACCAAGTATTTCGCAGCTGCGCTTGCAATTAACTAGATATTATTTTCAGTGCTATGTTAATGTGTTCTCTTATTTTTGCTCTTCAAATTGTGTTTTTCTGTGTTATCGTGTGAAATATTGTGACAATAATGGCGTGTAAAAAACGTAATACTAGGCTCCAAAGTAAACTGAGACATGACTGTGAAGACGAAAGCAGTGTGTTAGCGCCACCGTGTAATGAATTAACTAATGTTCAAAGTAGTAATTTGGTAATTGTGCATAGGGAAATGGAGCGGGCTGCAAATAATGGTGTAGGCAGTGAAACAATTAGTGAACAGGAAAGCATTATCGATCGATCGGTCGGCAACAGCTTGCCTCAGGAATCCGAAAGGACAGGACACAATCTCGCAAATACTGTGGATTCAGGTTTTGGGTCCTCACCGTTTTCTCAAATAAGTCAAGACACATTTTCTGCTTGTCAAAATGTGAATGTTGCTGGTGCAAATTCACTGCCGAAAAGCACTGAGGAACCTACTTCAGACACCAGTGCATTGTTATTACAATTAATACAACAAATGGGACAAACACAGCAAAAGCTTCAAAAGTTAGACACAATGGAACAAAATCTTCAAAAGTTACACACAATGGAACAACACCAGAGACAAACACAGCAACAGTTAGACGCAATGGAACAAAATCTTCACACCACGCTTGAACAAACACGTGAAGATTTAACTACTGAGTTACATAAAATCGAATCGAAATGTCAAAACGTCTGTAACGACGTAAAAACACAAATTTGTGAGCATTTCCAACCTATTTTTTCGCGTCATGAAAATGCATTACAGAATCACGAAGCAGCCATAAAAGAATTGCAAACTATTGTTCATGAAAATCATGAGACCTTGCAAGCTAAAATTGACTCAGTTGCATCTACCGATTCGGTTACGCAACTTGCAAAAACTCAGGAAAACTTAAAGGACACAGTAGAAAGACACATGGAGGAAATTAGTTCATTATCAGAGAAAGTAGTTGAACTTTCGGATCAGCTAAATAATTTATCTACGAAGGTAGATGATAATCTGAATGACACAAAACCGGTAGTCTTTAATGACACAGAAGAGTGCGAACAAATTAGGAAATTCAAACAAAATCTGATTCAAATTAATTCGCAACACCAAAGAGAAATCTGGGAAGTACAAGATCAGCTGACACAGGTAATACAAGAATTACGTATTTCAAAGGACACTCGCGCTCTAATACGGGAAGAGGGACATAGAAATACGGAACAGCCGCAAAATAATAACACAGGACATTTCGGAAATTATGAAAGAAATTGGCAAGGTGCACCGAATTTTCAAATGGAACCGTCGAAACGATGACCGACATGCGACTCGCCGACATGATGATTTTGACTATAAGCTGTTCATTACTACACGTAAATTCAAAACATTTAAGAATTCTGGCAACGACATTCATCCACAAGCATGGCTCCATCAATTCTCTCATTGTTTTCCTCCCAAATGGTCATTAGAGCACAGATTAGAATTTATGTGTGGCTACTTAGAGTATGAACCAGCTGTAAGAATGCGATCGGTCATTCACGATTGTCACAGTGAAGGAGAATTTTACCTTGCCTTCCTCTCAGCATATTGGTCTCAAGCTACACAGGACCGAGTAAAACATAGCATCATAATGATGACGCATTTCGAACAACCTGAATTTTCCAGTCTTGCGAAATATTTTGAAGACATGTTGCACAAGAATCAGTACCTGTCAAACCCATACAGCCCCTCAGAACACATTCGCATTTGCTTAATCAAACTGCCTGAACATTTACGACATGTTATTTTGGCAGGACGTTGCAAAGACGACATTGAAGCTTTTCAGGGACTCTTACAAGAATTAGAAATTGACACTGACAATCGCGGAACGCGAAAACAGGATTACAGGTCACATCCGTCGCAATTCCGCGATGAAAGAAATAATAACTGGACACGACAATGCTATTCTTACAACGTATCTAGGCGCGCAGTCCGGAACCGTGCGACTGCTACGGTCGCAGGTTCGAATCCTGCCTCAGGCATAGATGTGTGTGATGTCCTTAGATTAGTTAGGTTTAAGTAGTTCTAAGTTCTAGGGGACTGATGACCACAGCAGTTGAGTCCCATAGTGCTCAGAGCCATTTGAACCGTTTCTTACAACGTAAATCGTGACCAAAACAGACACCACCCGTATGCCAACCGTTGGCAGAATAGTAGTTACAGAGAAAGATCGCATTTCCGTAGTAACGAATATGACAGAGGTAAACATAGAAACAGACAATATGGGAACCAAAACAATTATTATCAAGGGAGACAGAATAACTTCAGACGCAACGGTCCAGCGCGCAGTTACGATTCAGGGAGAAATTCTCCACCATGTGACCGACAAGGAAGAAACTATGGAATCTACCAACAGGGCGACAGACGATATGATCGTAACGACAGACCTGAATTGCATCAGAACTGGTGGGATTCAAACAGAGCAGGGCCCTCTCGACAAGGTGAATTTGTAGAAGTTAGGTCTCCAAATCCCAATAACGACGCGCGCCAACAAAGAAACAGACAATGACTCGCACCGCAAGCAGCCACATGCGCCGGCTGGCTCAGAGAAAAATAACATAGACGCTAACCTTGAGCAAAATTCCAGTATTCTTTACTGACGTATACCGCATGATAATTGCATTCACGTTCAAACTCTGAGTACTAGGAAGAGTAAAGGATTACACCACATTTCACATGTAAAACCGTTTATTGAGAGATAATCTGCTTTATAACTTAGTCTTTGCCACAAAACTTTTCACTTCACATTTCTAGTATGCTTTGTCAGACTTAAGAAACTGTTAACATGCAACAATGTTTGAAGTTAAATATCCAGTCTAGAACCTAGGGAACATTTTTAAACAGAAATTACGAATGCATTGTTATAGTGAACAGACGACACAGTGTTGTATTTGTACATTCTTGCTTGTTAGTTGCACGATTACGTAACGACTATCAGGCTTACATACTTAGGACATATACTGGTACTGCTAATGAGATTTTAATGCAACATTTTGGATTACTTGAAAATACATTCTGGATTTAAAGTACTTTCAGTGAGGTACCAGTTGACATAGTGGTTAGTTTATGTGACAGCTACACGATTTTATGACGACGCTACTAATGAGTGACAATTTACAATGTTGCTTTTGCAGTGTTTCTGTTTTATATCTTCACAGTTTTTCTGTTTTATTCTGGAAAGTAAAACATGTTTTAGTAGTAACTTTTGTGGTACAGCTACAATGAGACAGCCTTTTCTGTAGCACAACAATACGTTACAGTACAGTACTTTCTTCATCACAACAATAAGCGTAATAACTACGATAACTATACACAAAGCATTTCACTTTTGTTTATCATGAGGTAAATACATTGACTTCTGCAGAACTTAGCTTTCGGAGGACGATAACTACGAGACTTCCACAGAGATTATCTTACAACATGATGCACAGTTTAGCGCTACAGTACACATATTTGAGTGATTAATTTCGCACTTAAAACATTTATTTTTTAAGATATTTGAAGTACAATGATACAAGGGTTTTATGTGATACATTTCATTCCATTGCTGTAATCTGTAACACCTGAGGGTATAATTACATTAATCCTCAGGGGAGTACACGCTTACTTTGTGTACCATGTGTTTGGCAAGCACAAGGAGCCCTAGCTAATATGGTATTTGCTTATACCACTTTACACATCGGTACCATATTTCTCTAACACATAAATTACACAGCTATCTGATCATTTAACTGAGAGAGACAAATATTTATTTTACTACATCAGTGACAGATGTTTGCGTAATTACACAGTTGGATAACTTCACACTTATGAAATTGTATTTTGTCTGTACTTTGTGAACTGTTCGAATTTTTTTTCAGAACCATTGTGATACTATGAGAGCTTTGAATGATATATTTGGTATGGGATCACGATTTTTAAAGTACGTTTGAGGTAGATGACACTATTGAAATGAGCAGAGAATTTTTTTTTAGGTTTTTTAATTATTGCAGAAAGCTACGACGTTTTTGACATGTGACTGAGGTGTTATGATGTTAGCCGGCCGGTGTGGCCGTGCGGTTCTAGGCGCTTCAGTGTGGAACCGCGTGACCGCTACGGTCGCAGATTCGAATCCTGCCTTGGGCATGGATGTGTGTGATGTCCTTAGGTTCGTTAGGTTTAAGTAGTTCTAAGTTCTAGGGGATTGATGACCACAGATGTTAAGTCCCATAGTGCTCAGAGCCATTTGAACCATTTGAATTTGTTATGATGTTATATTTACGACGACAATGTGTATTATGCTGCTGAGGTATGTTTATGATCAATAAGCTGATGCTATATGAGGAATCTGATTATGCTACGTATTTATTATGATGAAATATTGAGGAAATGTCGACACAAGATTGACGTGTCGACGAATATGTATATGTGTAATAAGGTAAGGAATAATGAGTAGTGGTTAGGGACTCTGATTTGTAGAAGAGGTTGTTGGAAACCAAGAATCGTAATTTAAGAGTTATGAAATGTATGTAAATGCGTGAGTGTATTACAATGCCAACGAAAATTTTTTGGACACTGTTATATCAATAGGATTTTGTTTCTATACATTTGTAACGCAAATTCTCAACCTGTGAATTTTTTCAATATGAGACTGCCACTGTAGCGGAAACTGCTGTCGTAAACATTTCAGTAAGAAAGGTAAGTGACCTTGACGTAATGCGTTTTGGGCGCCCAGCTGAGAGGTAGTCATCTGACAAAAGAAAGCCATTAGGTGCAAAAAAAAAAAGAGGCCATTATCCTCGCTATTGACATTTCTTTGTCGAAAGCATCGCAAATACGACACGCTCAAACTGGAAAACATATGATAACACTGTGGCGCTCTTAATTTATTATATTTACTGAAATGTCTAATGAAATGACGAGAAATATTTTATGTCTATACACCTGATTATGACTACTGTCTTTCTAGTTCAGAGATTTTTTTTTACTACCTTATGAAATGCCATATGGCTAATGAATGATGTTTCATGCCTTCCTTTGTACATATTTGCTCATTTTCTTTAATATCTAGTTTCTAGCTGCACTGCGGCATTGGTTATTATAAAATTTAATAGATGTACTAATATCACTATTTTCTGTCTACAGACCCAGTAAAGAATACGTTTCTCATATACTTTCTTAGAAAATAGAGCACAAATAGATATTTCCCTTCACAGGAATTGCCTAAATAATTTTTTTAATGACTTGGTAACTTTCTTGCAGAGTAAGTTTTTGTGATGCATCACTCTAGTGTTAAGATGTGACATAGGTATTAGACATGGCCATTTTTAGTGTAATATTTTTTCTGCTTGAGCTATGTCATGTTTAGATATAAGTTACTGCATTTGCTGTTGCTGTTTGTCAGGCATAGTGCTACTAAATTTCACTTTGTATTACTTTGTTAAGCCAGTTTTACTACGAATTTATTTTTCTTGTTTGCTGCACATTGCCTTATATTAGTTGTAATATTGCATTTGCTTTGCTAATTAATGCTGCTTGCTTTGCCTTTTGTGTCTTTTTTATCATTGCTGTTTGTGTTAATTGTTTTGTGCTGCTGCATTGCCTCGTTCCTTAGTTTAGCATCTGAGCTCAGTAGATTTAAGTTAGCTTAAGATGGTGTAGGCTATATGTGAGAACGAGTTGTGATGAATTGGAAGAAATGCATTGGGAAGCTATAAGAAAATGGTTTGGCCAAAATGAATTTTGAAAGAGGATGTGAACAGAATACAGAAAGCATGCTTAGATAGGATTTTTTTTTGGTGGAAACAAATATTGAAATAAGGGGAAAGATCTACAGAACGAAGTTTTAGGTTGGACTGCAGTACCAAATGTTACACTGAAAACAAACCCTGCCCTTTCCTCTTGTGTTATTCTGCTAAGTGTTTGTGTACTCTTGTATATTTGTGTCTTTCCTGTCTTTATGTGTTTAGCTGATATGAGTTATGTTGTGGAATTTTTCTAATAATATGTTATTTTCCTTGTAAAGATATTTAGACATTATTTATTCTGTTTTGTTTTAATGCTCATGTGTGAAGTTGATGTTTCGAAAGTTATTCTGATCTTTTATGTATGTACTCATGTCATAATTCCTGTAACACTGATGTATATGTTTATTTCTATTCTTTTGTAAAGCCTGTGTTACTACAAATGTTATCTGTATTGTTATGTTCTTTAATGATGTATTTTGTACCTTTGCGATTGTATTTTTATGTTATCAAATTGTAATTGTTACCAGTTCTTCAAATTAAGTATCATTTCACTGCACACATTTCTGTTGGTCATAATATATGCACAGTATGTGAGAAGTAGGGACTGTTAGTGCTTGCACGTGTGTTGATAATTCAGCAAGGGACTGGATAACAGCATTGCTGGTTCTAAGGACATCTTAAAAAAATTTTTTTGTGAGTGCACAAGTGGTGGTTTATGGACTTGCTATATTGTCCGCAAGACTCTTCGATGGTGATTGTGCACCTGCACAGTCACAACAGATGGCTGCTGGCCATCTCTACAAGGACTACAGTGGGTCTGCATCTTTGATGACCCACCAGTACCATTATTTCTACAAGGGCTGCAGTGGGTCTGCACTTCTGGTGGCCCACCAATACCGTAATCTCTACCAGGACTACAGTGGGTCTACTCTGTGATGACCTACCTACCAATATTCTTCAAAACTTCGAATGACTCTGCTGTGGGTTTGCTCTGTTGTGACCCATTACCTGTCTGCATGTCAAGAGTCAGCATTGTCTTTCTGTTGGAAGGACAACACTACTTCTTCAAGACTGCATGGAAATCCACTACTTCCTTGTGCATTGTTTTTTACTGCTCAGACTTTGAGAAAAGAAACGGCAGTTTTACTGTGATGAATGATCAGGACTGTCTTTATGGACTGTGAGAAAAATTTAGCTTTTGACCAACATTGTATCGATAAGTGTGTGCATTTGATTTCTTTGTTATTGTAATTATGAAAAAAAATTTTCAAATCTGTATTGGCCACTGCCCAAAACATTTTGTAAAATTTTTTGTGGGGAGCATGGGGGCTATGTAAGTAGGCTGTTTAGGTTTTCTTATTGGTAACGCCACGTAGCGCTCTGTATGAAAATCACTGGCTGTGCTGCGTGCAGTCTGTGGCTAGTTTGCATTGTTGTCTGCCATTGTAGTGTTGGGCAGCTGGATGTTAACAGCGCGTAGCGTTGCGCAGTTGGAGGTGAGCCGCCAGCAGTGGTGGATGTGGGGGGAGAGATGGCGGAGTTTTGAAATTTGTAAGACTGGATGTCATGAACTTCTATATACATTACGACTTTTGAACACTATTGAGGTAAATACATTGTTTGTTGTCTATCAAAATCTTTCATTTGCTAACAATGCCTATTAGTAGTTAAGTGCCTTCCGTAGTTTGAATCTTTTATTTAGCTGGCAGTAGTGGCGCTCGCTGTATTGCAGTAGTTCGAGTAACCAAGATTTTCGTGAGGTAAGTGATTTGTGAAATGTGTAGGTTAATGTTAGTCAGGGCCATTCTTTTGTAGGGATTTTTGAAAGTCAGATTGCGTTGCGCTAAAAGTATTGTGTGTCAGTTTAAGCACAGTCTTGTATAATTGTTCAATGGGGACGTTTCAAAGGTATCTCTGAGTGTACAAGAAGTAGTTGGTACATCAAAGTGTTAGATATCGTCAAGCAGCGGCGTCATACCACTGAAATAACTTCTTCCGCGGGCAGGTGCAGTTGTGCGGAAGAAATTATTTCTATGGTATAAAGCCGTTGCTTGACGAGATGTAACACTTTGATGTACCAACTACTTCTTGCAGATACATAGATATCTTTTCTTTCTACTTTTTACGGCTCATATAAGTAAACTTAAAAAAAACTTTTTTGGTTTTTATAACGTATCTATTGTAGCAAGCAGTAATGTCATTTAATGGATTATTTCGCGTATGTCTTCTTTATGCATTTATTCTGGAATTTTTGTACTACAGCCAGCCATTCATTAGTTGCATTTGATATCATGCAGTATCCCGCTATTGTAATTCCTTCATGTACACCGTTCAGGTGTTTGTTTATTTCCCTCTCTGCAGCTACGAGAGATGTTTACAAAATAGATTGTTTTGCCAATTAGCCACCAGATGGCGGTATTGTCTTGGAGTTGCCGTGGCGCACAAGTCACATGATGTTTCAGTTTCGTGTTGACTGTAGCAGAGGACACATGGCAGCCCCTAGTGGCTTGCACCTCTGTTGCATTTTATTTTAATACTGACTATCTGACGCTGTCAGGTATGACCGCAGCTTTCGTATTTTTTTTGGTACGTTATGCTGTAACATTTAGTTTTAATTTTGTCCGAAGAAGGTGTCTCTTGTGACACCGAAACCTAGGTTACAAATTAATTGTGTTCGCGACTGAAGGCTGTGATTTTCAAAATTTTCTATTATACAACAGTCGCTGACTGACAGCCATGTTAGAAACCTTAATGTCACTAGAAATATTCGGATTTAGGCTATGACATGTTCGATATGCTTGCCGTCATTGGCGGTGATGTGACGCAGACGAACAGCGAAATTCTGCATGACCCGCTGAAATGTCGTAACATCGATGTTGTCGATGGCCTCCTGAATGGCTGTTTTCAGCTCAGCAATCGTTTTGGGGTTACTGCTGTACACCTTGTCTTTGGTGGTGAGTTCCTATGGGACCAAATTGCTGTGGTCATTGGTCCCTAGGCTTACACTTTACTTAATCTAACTTAAACTAACTTACGCTAAGAACAACACACACACACCCATGCGCGAAGGAGGTCTCTAACCTCAGACGGGTTGGGGGGGGGGGGGGGGGAAGCCGAGCAAACCGTTCGCTACACCTTGTCTTTAATACAGCCCCACAAAAAAGAATCGCATGTGTTTAGATCCGGAGCATATGGCGGCCAATCGAGGCCCATGCCAGTGGCCTCTGGGTACCCTGGAGCCAGAATGCGTTCCTCAAAATGCTCCTTCAGGATACCATTCTGAAATTACGACACTTCTCTTAGAATGCATACTGGTATGCAAATAAAACGGACAAAAACATGTTTTGAGGGTTTCTCTGTGCGATAAAAAGATACCAGTGTGGAATGGTGAAATCATGATAAGCAGCACTACGATCAACTCTGAGAAAGGACGAAGCCGTCTGTTTTCCACTGCTTGTGCTCCGATGTGGCGTCATCCCATCTGCCACTAAGAGTGCTACATTGTTCGTAACACCAGGTCTGTATTGAAGGTGTGGGTAAGCTATTGTGCAAGTGTAGAGCATGAGGGATTTCTGAGAAGTATTTACCGTGATGTTGCTGTGGCCTTACCAAAGGATTAGCAATTTCTTTGATCGGGTTCGAATCCCATTGTTACAAATCCTTTTTGTTTTATTTTATTCCTTACAACGTATTAATCACAAAATTTAATATTTAAACAGTTCAGTTTATATACGTAAAATTAATATATTCAATTTAGTTACGATTACTATCCTTGTAAGTAAAAAGGACATAGGCCAGCATATTGTAGCACAATGGTAAAATTTTGTACGATCCATCGCTGGAGTTGTCTGTATCTAGAGAGTCTTCGATTCTCTAAGACACACATTGCACTGCGCAAGATATCGGTCAAATTTTATTAGACAAATTTTATAAAATCCTTGACAGTGAACTGCGGTAGTTTTATAAAAGATTTGTCAAGGACGTTGACAGTGTAATATGGGCCTTAGGAATGTATTCTTCCTAGAAGAACATATGAGCGAAACTTGATCGGAATCAATACTCTATTTGAGGTTGTGGGGAACGAACCTCAACGCAGTAAGAATAAATAGTACCAAAGAACAGATGGTTCGGCTGTCTTTTGACTGGACCCTGTTTTGACAAAGGCGTCCAGCTTAGCGTCCTTTACCATTCCCGTGGCTGTATATACAGCGTGAACATTAATGGTTCAAATGACTTTGAGCACTATGGGACTTAGCATCTGAGGTCATCAGTCCCCTAGAACTTAGAACTACTTTCACCTAACTAACCTAAGGACATCACACACATCCGTGGCCGAGGCAGGATTCGAACCTGCGACCGTAGCCGTCGCGCGGTTCAAGGCTGAAGCGCCTAGAACCGCTCGGCCACACCGACCGGCGTGTACATTAATAAAACCGCCAAACTGCAGGGACGGACTCCTGATTGGAAATGGAGGAAGAGAGGTCCTATGAACTTGTGTCCAGAAATGCATCGTTGCCACGGTAGATGGCACTGACGCATGAAACTTCCTCTGACGTTACTTGTGTGTTGCAGGCTGTGTGATTGGCGCAGCGTACTATAAGCAGCAGAATGGAACGGTATTCAACTCGGGAACATGCCAAGCAGATAGAAACGGTCGAGAGGCTTTACGGCTATACCAAAACAAGTACCCTCACAGCCATCCAAGCACGTAACACATTTCAAATCCTCTATGGGCGTTTGTATGATCGTAGGTTCTTTCAGACAGATGAACGTGCAGGGAGGTGGCGGACTGTGGGTACACTGGACTTAGAGGGTTCCATCTACTTGGCCGTACAGAAACACTATCTCGACTTGTTCCCGATATGAATACCGAACCATTCTTCTGCTTAGAGTACGCTCCGTCAATCACACAGCCTGCAACACGCGAGGAACACACAGCACTTGGTCACAGGAATTTTAAGTCGTCATTGCCATGTACAATGACAACAATGCATTTCTGGACACATGTTTATAGGACCTTTCTTCCTCCATTTCCAATCAGGAATCCGTCCCAGAATTTGGTCGGTTTTATTAATGCCTCTGAGCCCGCATCTCGTGGTCGTGCGGTAGCGTTCTCGCTTCCCACGCCCGGGTTCCCGGGTTCGATTCCCGGCGGGGCCAGGGATTTTCTCTGCCTCGTGATGGCTGGGTGTTGTGTGCTGTCCTTAGGTTAGTTAGGTTTAAGTAGTTCTAAGTTCTAGGGGACTTATGACCACAGCAGTTGAGTCCCATAGTGCTCAGAGCCATTTGAACCATTAATGCCTCTGAAAGGAACCTGACTGGTACACAACCTGCACCGGAGGTTTGCCTTTATTAAGTGATTTAAGGTTCTTCGCTACTCTGAGGATATCTACTTCTAAGTTATGTTGGGAGTTGTTCTAGTGATGTTTAAAGCTTTCCCGGCGTACTGATCGTTCCATAAAAACACGGGAGAACTGCCGGATATCAGTAAAGTCCTGCCACGATATTTCGGCGCAGAGTCTTCTGGCCATCTTCAGGTGAGTGCCAGTACTACTACAGTGGCACTCACCTGAAGATGGCCAGAAGACTCTGCGCCGAAATATCGTGGCAGGACGTTACTGATATCCTGCAGTTCTCCCGCGTTTTAATGGAACAGTTGTTCTAGGTTCGAATTCTGAAATACTTACTTCGTCTTCTTTAGTGAAGGAGTTTCGGAAAACCGTATTCAGTAACTCTGCATAGTGGCACTGTTAACAGTGACATCACCTGTCACGCGGTGAAGGAACTGATTACACCTTGTCTCTGGAATACTTTACATATGACCAGAATATCTTTGGGTTTTCTACCAGGATTCGAGACAGAGTTTAGTTTTGGAAAGTATTAAAAGCATCTCTCATTGAAATTCGCACTAAATTTCGGGCTTTTGTAAAACTTAGGTAATCTCAGGAACAATACGTTAGTTTGATTTGGCAATATTTTAAATTTTTAAATTATGTCAATAGTTATAAGAACCATTAAAATGTTTTTGCAGCCCCCGGAAACCGTATGCCTGCAATAGGGGCCCTTGATCGTTTTAGCCCTTTATTAATACATGTAAGTAGATGACGTAATTTACACGTGAGTTGACTCATACGATTTCAGCAGCCATACCTCTACAAAGTGGAGGACGTCGCTTGTTGGGGGGCGGAAGCGTGGGCGACGGGCTGCCGGAAATAGCAGCCAGTTGCTGGGGCGGGGCGCAGACGGCAGCTCAGCGTCTTCTGCGGGGCCGCAGCGCCGCCGCCACCTTCTTAGGTCACGTGTGTTGAACGCACGCAGGCTAAGACAAGCCTCCGGCGACCTGGGGCGCGTGACGCTTCAATTCATCTGTATGTTCTTCGCGAGCCATTTTACAGTGGCTGTCGGTGGATACTTTCAACCAATATTTGCCGCATTCGCTGTCCAGACGAAGTGAAGATGGCGATTCCACGTGCCTTTTTTTTCACTAGTGGCGCACTGAACAAGGCGACTAGCAGTCAGACCACGTAGTCCTGGCAGGACGAAGGGTTCGTAAATTCCGAGTTGTTCCGGGGGGATGAAAACTGTGAGAAAACCCTGTTCTATCTGCTGCCTAACCTGTGCTCTACGAGTTTAAAATTTTCTGTGGCTCAGTGGTAACTAAGTGCATTTAATGGCTGTTGTAAACATTTAGCTGATTTATCAGTAAATGGAGAACACCAGTTGTGAAGAACAGCTCTGTAACATTCCCTAAACCTCTTCATGTGCAGAAGTATAATAATTTGATGCCGCTTAGACACTACTAAAAGCATCGTAATGATTAGTAGAAGCTAGCTGTTGGGAGGATAAGAGAAAAAAAGAGGAAAATGGATCTGTTTCACAACAGCTGGATTTTTCAGTGTAAATCTATCGTTAGTGGTTTTTTCCTGTCGTTATTTAGAAGTCTACTATAAGACTATAATGTCATACTCACCATAATACACTCCTGGAAATGGAAAACAGAACACATTGACACCGGTGTGTCAGACCCACCATACTTGCTCCGGACACTGCGAGAGGGCTGTACAAGCAATGATCACACGCACGGCACAGCGGACACACCAGGAACCGCGGTGTTGGCCGTCGAATGGCGCTAGCTGCGCAGCATTTGTGCACCGCCGCCGTCAGTGTCAGCCAGTTTGCCGTGGCATACGGAGCTCCATCGCAGTCTTTAACACTGGTAGCATGCCGCGACAGCGTGGACGTGAACCGTATGTGCAGTTGACGGACTTTGAGCGAGGGCGTATAGTGGGCATGCGGGAGGCCGGGTGGACGTACCGCCGAATTGCTCAACACGTGGGGCGTGAGGTCTCCACAGTACATCGATGTTGTCGCCAGTGGTCGGCGGAAGGTGCACGTGCCCGTCGACCTGGGACCGGACCGCAGCGACGCACGGATGCACGCCAAGACCGTAGGATCCTACGCAGTGCCGTAGGGGACCGCACCGCCACTTCCCAGCAAATTAGGGACACTGTTGCTCCTGGGGTATCGGCGAGGACCATTCGCAACCGTCTCCATGAAGCTGGGCTACGGTCCCGCACACCGTTAGGCCGTCTTCCGCTCATGCCCCAACATCGTGCAGCCCGCCTCCAGTGTGTCGCGACAGGCGTGAATGGAGGGACGAATGGAGACGTGTCGTCTTCAGCGATGAGAGTCGCTTCTGCCTTGGTGCCAATGATGGTCGTATGCGTGTTTGGCGCCGTGCAGGTGAGCGCCACAATCAGGACTGCATACGACCGAGGCACACAGGACCAACACCCGGCATCATGGTGTGGGGAGCGATCTCCTACACTGGCCGTACACCACTGGTGATCGTCGAGGGGACACTGAATAGTGCACGGTACATCCAAACCGTCATCGAACCCATCGTTCTACCATTCCTAGATCGGCAAGGGAACTTGCTGTTCCAACAGGACAATGCACGTCCGCATGTATCCCGTGCCACCCAACGTGCTCTAGAAGGTGTAAGTCAACTACCCTGGCCAGCAAGATCTCCGGATCTGTCCCCCATTGAGCATGTTTGGGACTGGATGAAGCGTCGTCTCACGCGGTCTGCACGTCCAGCACGAACGCTGGTCCAACTGAGGCGCCAGGTGGAAATGGCATGACAAGCCGTTCCACAGGACTACATCCAGCATCTCTACGATCGTCTCCATGGGAGAATAGCAGCCTGCATTGCTGCGAAAGGTGGATATACACTGTACTAGTGCCGACATTGTGCATGCTCTGTTGCCTGTGTCTATGTGCCTGTGGTTCTGTCAGTGTGATCATGTGATGTATCTGACCCCAGGAATGTGTCAATAAAGTTTCCCCTTCCTGGGACAATGAATTCACGGTGTTCTTATTTCAATTTCCAGGAGTGTATTACAGTGACGTTATTGATTTTTAACACACTAATAATGCAGGCCTGAGTGCCTTGTAGACTTAGTATGTATTTCTTGCAGTGTACTATTTGTTTAACATGGTATGTGTGTGTATTTATTAAAATATAATGCTGTGATACTTGTACAATGTGTGATAATGGCGTATTTGTTTGAATATTGCACTATGCTAATTGTTCAGCCTCATATTTGCCTGTGTCTGTGGTTGACAGTCTTGAACAGTGACTGTTTCGGTAAAATCGGTCAAGAATGTAACTAATTGTATATAGCAATGGGAGGTGGAGATACTTTGGCGTGCTTACAGAAAAAAGTCGTGATATCGTTGATTTTATTCCGGAGCACCCTAGTCACACAATGTAATGTCAAAGTACCTTACGATGTGATGTTAATATTTTCCGCCATTTTACATTATGTGCTATGAAGTCATTAAATTATAGTGATTGAGCACAAAGCCAGTGATACACTGCAATTTCTAAGTATTTTACGTCATAAATACGTTAATATCTCCCGCAATTTTGAAGGATATGGCATGACGTCATTGAATTATAGTAATTCAGCTGATCCTCAGTCATACAGTAAAGTGTAAAACTGTCTTACATAATAAATTATGTTAATATATCCCTCATTTTGCAGGAAATGTCATGAAGTCATCGAATTATAGTAATTCAGCCGTATGTCTCACAGTGTGATGTCATAGTGTCCAACCACATAAATTACGATAATATTTCCCCCATTTTTAAAGCAGAATAACTGAGCTGTTGATACTCCTCTCTCTACAGTGTACAGAGCACAAGTAACGAAACTCACAGTATTGGAATATTTGTAATAATAAATGGGGAGCGTGGTAGGGGGGAGGGTTTTGTGCCATTTTTATGTGTTCCTATTGGTCTAGAGAAAAGTAGAGCAGGGAGTGGAGGAGGGGGAGGGTGACCTTCATTTCCCCGCAATTTTTTTGTCACGCAGTTGTCCAAGATGCATGGGTGTGGTATTAGGTTACATACTGATCTTGGATGTACCACACACAAGTGACTTACAGGCGTGGGTGGGAAGAGGGGGGGGGGGCGGCACATGACAGGTATCGTATTACATCCTGACCTTGAAAGTACCTCAAAAATAGCCCGAGAGTCTTGGGCAGAGGAAAGTGATACACGTGATACCCTTGCTTGTGGGAAATCCTTCGCCTCTCACCACGCCTCTCAGGCAGTTCTTTGAGGTACTTTCAAGGTCAGCATGTAAACTGATACCAGTCGTGTGTGAAGCTGACATAATATCGTTATTATGACTTGAATGTCCACTGCCCACAGCTATTTACAACACTGTCGAACGATCTTTCTAGGGTGACAAATCCCATCAGTGTGTCTTGATTTTTCTTCAGTCTTGCTTTTATTATCAAGAGCAACATCCCGACCTCCGCATTGGTGCTGTTACCGTTTCCTTTTCTAAACGCCTACAATAAACAGTGTGTGTATGGTTGAGATGGCTGCAAATATATCCAAGGGAAGACATGAAAAGTGGATCCACAGGGGCAGACAGCAAAGGCGATTGCTCTTTTTGGAGGATTGCTTTTCGGAATTTACATTTTCTTGACCGGAGATGACAACTAGTGTGTAATGTTTGTCCTTCACTCTCTGTCCGCTGTTTCATTGATGTAGTACACTGTATTTTGTTTAACTTTGCGGCTGGAGGTACTTCCCGGTGCCACAGTCTTCGGTGAACGTAAACGGACGGAAATAGTTTAGGATTTGCGTCAAATTTTTCGGTGAGTTATGGTATTTTATCTGTTTCTGTATTATATTTTCTGGGGCGCGAATGGAAGCAAACGCTTCATTTGGCTAGAAGCCATCTAAAGTTCACACTCAGGCTGAATCACGGACAACCAGAATTACATTTCTTGTCACCTCCCTATTTCGCCGTCCAGCACGCTGTGAAAATAGGTGGAAGTCAGACAACAGGTACTCATTCACGCAAATTATCAAACATTGAATGATAGCCTACATGTGTAGAAAAGAAGTTAATTATCAAGTACACGAGTAAAATATACGTGGTAGGCTATGTATCTATTTTCTTCAACATTCAAATGGTAAAGTGATATCTTCAAATTTTTGCTTCAGTTAATCAGTTCATCTCTCAACTGGGCGTGACTTATCCAAAGAACAGTTACTAATTTGCTGGTACTTCCCTGCTGCGTTTCGCCGAATTTATGGTGCGTGTACCAACCAGTCATAGAGATGCAAATGTGTTTGGCAGAGAGACGTGGGAAGGAAAGAGGAAGCGTTTCCAGATAGCATTCCATTGCTTAGCTACGCTTTTTGTTTCGCCGTATCTCCTGCCGCAGTTACGCCTTAAGCGTTTGCTGGATTCCAGATAAAGGTACAGTTAGCAGCGAAGGCAAATGCGTCACGTACGCACATCAGATTTCCGTCGGAAACACTCGGAGACTTTTTTTGTTTTGTTACTACCATACGCTTTATCAGAAAATCTTTTTCAGTTGCTCAGTGTCTTGTCTTTGGTGTTATTCTTTTTACGTTAGAATATGACCTCATTACAACATGAAGTGTGTCGTTCCTGACGTCTATGTGTCTGCAGCGCTGAAGTAGGTTCGTTTTAGTACCATAGAGTAATTCTCGTGTTCACAAGTACCCCTTTGTCCTGATTTTATTTACTACCAAGGGCAACACTTCCTGCACCGACTGTGTGAACATCTCCTATTTATTTCTGCTTTTTATTCATTTTAAAATTTGCCTCGCGTTTTGTAATTCAATAACCGACACTACAAATCACCTGAAGTTGCAAACCCAATACAGCCACCTACATTGTGGCATTTAAGGCATAATATTATTCTGGGCAGTAACTGGCTAGCGGAGATTGAGAAAAAGCGTCTATGACGACAGCAACATACGAGGGTTGGAACTTAAATAATGGCAACTATTTATTCACAGCCGATACAATAGAGTTACATGTTTGCACCTGTTACTGTCCTTCGAAGTAGTCACCAGCGTTGTGTAGAACCCGTTGCCAGCGATGTGGAAGGCGTAGTATACCGTTAGCAGAGCCTGTTCTGTTGATCGTGCGAATGGAGTGGTCTACTGCCTGTCGAATGTTTGGGACAGTTATGAAGCGAATGCCACGAAGTGGTTCCTTCATCTTCGGAATCAAATCAATATCACAAGGACTTAAATCCGGGGTGTATGGTGGATGGTGCAGTACTTCCCAGTCCCATCGATCGAACAGAGCAGCCTCAGCTTGCGCTGTATGCGCCCGCGCATTGTCGTACAAAATGATGGATGGGTTGCCCAGAAAGTGTCGCCGCTTCTTTCGCAAAGCTGGTCATAGGTGACGCTCCAAAAACGAACAGTAATAATGTGCAGTGACGGTCTGCCGGAGAGGAATCTAAAGCGTTAGGTTAACACCATCACAGTCGTACACGAGAATCACCACAATTTTCATCATACTGGGGCTCTGACGCACTTTCGACTTTCGCGACGACCCATAATTACGCCATTCGTTGGATTGGCGTTCCTGTCTTGGCTCGTACGATGTGGACCATGTCTCATCCAGTGTTACGATACTGCGTAATAAATCTTCTCCTTCGCCCTCATAGCGCTCCAAGTGCGTCTGGGCAGCGACGTAACACACCCATTTCTGCATTTCCGTCAAGTCATGCGGAACACATCGTGATGCAGTTTTTTGCATGCTCAGGCGTTCCTTCAGGATGCGAAGCACAGTCGTATGCGCTAATTCGGTTTCGTGGGAGAGCTCACGAATCGTATGACATCGATCACTGTCCACTAACGCGGGAACAGCATGCACTTCTTCAGAGACGCTAGGACGACCTGCCCGATGCATGTTTGCCGACCTTCGTTGAAGGCTTTTACCCAACGTGCCACTGTTCTGTACGGCAATGCCGATTCCCCGCACGCCTCTCGAAGACCTTGATGACACTGTCATGCTGTACGACCTCTGGCACATTCAGTCTTGATCCAACTCCGTTGTTCCTGTTTCGAAAACATAGTGACACCGTTACGGTAGACCTCTCGCTCACAAGTGATGTTTCCATCGATCGTGCGCAAGCCGGTGACGTGGGACGGGCGACTCCATTTGCTCGGTATGTCAACAACGTGTGCTATCAGCGACAATAGTAGATTCCATTGCATAGTGTCTGCATACCAGTGTTGTGACTATTTGTTCCAACCTACGTATTATAAATTCACTATGTCACCGACAGATTTGTTATTCTGCTGCTGAAAAGAGGCAAGAGGAATCGAGGGAAAAACAAGGAAAGATCAGCTTTCATTTGCCGATCCACAAACAGGAAATTAAAGATGCAAAATAAGCTTGTAATGGCTTTGGGTAACGGCGAGCTGTGACGTTTTCAGAGCAACACTCTCGGTAGTCGTCTTCGGAATTATACAAATGGAGTGCTGGACGTGGTTTGAACTCCACTTATCCAGAATGCAGAGCCATTCCTTAATGACTGGCCCATCTTTCGCGGTGGAAGGAATCAGAGTATTCAACCTCTAAAGGCGCGCTTGTAGAGGCCGTTTTAATTTCCGTTACTACCCAAACCTTGTGTCCAGTTGTATGGCGATGTTGTTTAATGTAGAGACAGTTGAGAAAAGACAACCACAGTTCATTATGGGGGAAGTTTCTGCGTGTAATTGAAGTAAACAGTATGTTCAGGAAGAGATATTCAAATAAGTCGACGCCGCTGTGTTCAACCCTACTGGTGGAACAGACCATAACAGCGGGCGACATCTCATCTGCATTAAATTTCAAATGGTTCAAATGGCTCTGAGCACTATGGGACTTACATCTGAGGTCATCAGTTCCCTAGAGCTTAGAACTACTTAAACCTAACTAACCTATGGACATCACACATATCGATGCCCGAGGCAGGATTCGAACCTGCGACCGTAGCAGTCGCGCGGTTCCGGACTGAAGCGCCTAGAACAGCTCGGCCACCGCGGCCGGCTTAAATTTCATTTCTCTACATTTGGACCAAGCTGCCATTCATAACACCAACTGGAAATTTTGTCTAATTTATCTGATATCATCCTACAGTCATTCAACGGCGACAACTTGAGGTATACCACAGCATGGCCCGCCCGGCTAGCCGCGCCGTCTAACGCGTTGCTTCCCGAGCGGGAAGGCTTGCCAGGCGGGTTAGTGTCGAGGGCCTGTGTGCCGATGAGCCTGTGGACGGGTTTTGAGGCGTTTTTCCAACTACCTTGGCGAATGCGGGCTGGTTCCCCTTATTCCGCCTCAGTTACACTATGTCGGCGATTGCTGTGCAAACACTGTCTCTATGTACGCGTACAACATAATTACTCTACCATACAAACATTTGGGGCTACACTCGTCTGGTATGAGACGATCCCGGGGGTGTCCACTGGGGGCCGAACCGCACATTAACCCTGGGTTCGGTGTGGGGTGGGGGTGGGTGGGTGGACTGCTGTGGCCTGTTGTGGGGTTGTGAACCACTCAGGGCTAATGGGGGACCAAGCCTCTCCGTCGTTTCTAGGTCCCCAGTTTAATACACAATCATCAGCAAACATACGGAAGCTGCTGCTCACCCTGTCCATCTGGTCATTTATTTATATAAACAATATTACACTTTCCTGGGGCATTCCTGAGGATTGTTTCTCCACCATCGATGACAACGTGCTGGATTCTATTACTCAATAAGCCCTCTAGCCATTCACGATCTGTGAACCTATTCTGTACGCTCAGACCTTCGTTAACACTCTGCAGTTTCGGAATGTGTTTAATGCTTTTTGGAGATATAGGAATATGGAATCTGGCAGATGCCTTTGCAGGATCCCTTCACCTCATTAAAAGTTTCTCAGATCAGCCATGAGTCCGTAGGAAGCGTTGTAGGTTAAGTGCTAGTTATGCTAACCCTTTTCTGGATTATCTTAACAATCGTCGTGTAGAATTTCCTGCTGCCTGTTGTCGGCCAATCTCTAGTTGAAGGTATCCCTCGGAGCCGTTCTTGTAGTACATTGCATTCATTAGAAGATACAAGCAGGTGACCTGTGACTATAAGCCAGCGCCGGCCAAACGCTGCACAGTGTGCAGAAGTGCGGAAGTGCTGCACATGTGCGCACGTGTGCGACAGCGACATCTGTTATTAGGCATGTGTCCTAAATGAACGGCGGCGGCTCCTCTCCCTGTTTATGTGGTACAAGCAAGAGCGCAACAGTCTCGTTTACCCCTGGTGACCGTAACCTTAACAGAGAAGAACTGAGAAATGGCAGGTACTGTGAAAAAGCAAAGGACGGGAGATCTATGTTCTCAGTCGTTTCGATCAAGCATCAGTGATGAAAATCTCCCGCAACTGCTTGCGTTTGTCAATGAGTCGTGCTTTTGTGCCCGATATGAACTATATCATTTCGCATGAGCAGTGATAAACGTGTTTGGATTTATTCCTATCATAATTAAAAATTATTGTTTACTAACTGTGTATTATTGCCTCATTCTGCTCCATGTCACATTATTATCAGGAAAATTGCTCATCAAACCGATTGTTGTATACTTACATTTAGGGTTTTTTTTTTAAATGTGTGAAGGGCTACGCTCAGCTGAAGTCGATAAAACATAACATTCATCTAATTGTCGGTTATTATGCAGATTTCAGACGGAACTGATGAAAGATATAGCAATAATGGTACAGGTGATCTTCGAGAGGTCTGCGGTTGTCATTCTGTTCAGAGGTCAGCGAGACAGAAACTATGTGGGTGTAACTGAGGGCACCGAGAATCAGTTATAGGAAACCTTGCATTGGTTTAATATTATTTGAAATCATGACTAAGGTTTGTTGGAAGTCACTAAGTGCTCTCTTTCTTAAATACTAGATCAGAAACATTACGCGTGTTTACGTGCCGTCAGTCAAGCTGCCTTAATAAAAACTCACGGTTGTTAACTGTATTACTTGTCTTACTGGGTTAAACTGTTAACAAAAAAGTAGACGTCTCAATGCGTAGACTGTAACAGTATTTCAAATGTTTAATATGCGAAATGCCGTCCCATGGTTGGCTTGCAAGCTGTGGAAAGAGCACTAGAATGCGCCGGTACGGAGTATCTCAGCAAGTGGATAAAGCGACACCTGTGCGTAGAAACATGCACTACATGAACGCTGACGGCTGCGGCGTGCACGCTGTGACCCGGAAGTTGCACATGTGCAGGAGCGCCGCACGCGTGCAGAATTTATGGCCGGCCCTGCTGTAAGCTGAGATACGGATAGCTTGAAATAAGCCCCGGAATGTCATTACGATGTTTTTTTTTATTTTTTTTATCGAACGCCAAGAAGCTGTAAAATCTGACTATTAGAGAACAACAAGCTTTGAGTACGTCCTGTCGCCGACTGTCGAGACTGGTGCACAACCAAAATCTCCTGAATCATTCTCAAGACTTCAAAACTATTCGTAAATCGTGGACAGCACAAGAAAATTCATTTATATATTCATTTAACTGGATTATTACGTAGTGCTTCTGTTGTATTAAAACTCTGGTGACACGTAGGCACCTCCAGATGTTTGCTATGCCAAAATTGGGCTTTGATAACTCCTGTTTAGCAAAGAAATTTCTAATTTTTACACCGGAACGCCTGTGATTGCACCTGCGTATCGACTGTCATACAAGAGCTTTCCCCGTAGTTCGAATTCCTCTCCTCACAACACTGTGTCCTATGGTCCATTCATCGCAAAGTCTGCGTGAGAACCAGTTTCCCAATCGGTGCTATCGTACTCTGCAGCCAATTACTTGTGATAGCTGCTGAGTCCCAAGAAAATGTAAAGTTTGGAAAATAAAATGCTGCCCGAAACTAGAGGAACCTCACACCCTTCTTCCATGCTCTGCACGATATCATGTGACAAAATAGTAAGCTGAGTTTCGCACGAGCGATGCTTTCTAGATACCTGCTCATCTGCGAGTGGAAGGTTTTTCGTCGCAAGGAAATTTTGTTACATTCGTTCCGAGATGTTAAAGAATTCGGCAGCACACCAATGTTAAGGATATTGGTTTGTAACTTTTGCTGGACCATTTTCTCACGCTTCATGTATACAGTATAACCTGCAAAGCTTTTTTTCCATGCGCGCAGGGCTTTGCGCTGGGCGAGAGATTCTCAAGCTAGGTCAGGAACCAATGCCGTAAAGTACTCTCTCCATTCAGACCTGGCGACTTACTTGTTTTCAGCTTTCTCAGTTGCTTCTGTACGCGAGCGATGACTATTAATTGGTCTTGCACATGGGAGTCTATGCGACGGGCAAACGACGGTATGTTTGTATGATTCTCTTGCGTGAATGATTTCTTAATGTGAAATTTCGAGCTTCAGCTATCCTTTTGCTGTCTTCTATTGCTACGCCGGACTGGATAGAAACCACAGAACAGTTTACCGATTTTACGTAGGATCAGAATTTTCTCTGGTTGTCGGCAAGACCTTTTGCTAAAGGTATGATGCTGGAAATAATTTTTGAAGTCAGAATTGGAACAACAGTGATTCTTTATCGTCATTTAACAAAAAACGTCATAGTGCATTTATAGTTACAGTGTGCTTATTTTTATGGTAAGTTGTTTCAGCCATAGAAACCATCTTCAGAGCAGTGTGTCCATGAAACTAACAAAGGAGGCCAGGAATAATACAGATATTCGCCTTACTTAACAATAAGTATGCAACGTTCTTAACCCACTTATTTGTCATATACTTCTCCAGAGTGCGATTTACAATCAGTTGAAACTTAGCCCGTAATTTCTCTACACCCATGTCTATTCATTGATTACGTGGGATGCTGACAATTGCTTTCTGCCTTTTCTAAGAAAATTACTGTCATAGGCTTCTTGATGAATTTTTTAACTTAAGTAAGAACCATCGCAATAAAATGATGAGCATTAACCCTTGTATCAATACTGACATTGTCGACAAGGTCAGGCACATTCATAGCTACGAGGTCTAAAATATTTCCAGTACGTGTGCGTTGGACTAACTGCACAAGACAGTTTTCGGACAACGTTTTCAAAACTAGTTCTCAAGACTGTCTGTCCGTACCAACTGCAATGAATCGATAGACGTCCAAGTCTACACTCGGTAGGATTAAAGTCTATAATCTGTTCCATATTTTAGTCAGTTTTGCCGTTATTATCTTTTCTCTCTCATTAGATTAATTACTTCTTCATTAGCTTTTAGATCTATTCGTCTGGTATCCAGAATTCTTCAGTAGTGTTCAAAATCTTCTTTCATGTTCATGACTACGGTTTATTGTTCGCGCTCCACTGCCATATAGTGCTACCCCCTAGACAAATATTTACAGAAAAGGCTTTTGTTGCTATGGGCTATCTGCATTTTATAGCATCTTCAGGTATCAGTTATTTGCTACCAAGTAATAAACTTCCTCAATTGATTCTAGTGTTTCGTTTTCTAGTGGAATTTTCTTAGCGTCGTCTGATCTAATCCGCCTGTATTCATTATGATTGTTTCACTTCTGTTCATCTTCAACTTAAAACCTATTTTCAAGATATTTATCAGTCGTCAAACAAATCTTTCGAGTTCTTTTCTGTCTTGACAGAATTACATCATCAGCAACAGTTAAAAGTTAATTTCGTCTCCCTGAACTTCAAAATGGAACAACACGAGGGATAGGCTACAACCGTGCTCGCTGTGCCTGTTTCAGGCTATTCAGTTTTGAAAATGGAACTATGAATTCGTTGCAAATTGAAGATAATCTTGTTACCTTGTACCTTATCCCTGGTAATTTGAGAAATTTAATGAGGTGTCTCCAGAGCTACAGAAGTTGTAAATGGAGGTTTATTTTCTTTCAATGTATTTTCTGAGCTAAGTTTTTTACTGCCTTGCTCTATCCTACAACGTTCAGGATGCCAAACTGACTTCTCCAAGTCTTTTCATCCATTTTTAAGTGATTCGTGTAAATATTTTGGAACCATGACTGATGCTTCTGTAATATTCGCACTGGACGTCTCCTGCCTGCTTTGGAAATGGGATTATTATATTCTTCTTAACGTATAAATGTATTTTACTTGTTCCGTGTGTCTTTCGTACCAGGTAGAACAGTTTTGTCATGAGTGACTCTCCCAAGGATCTTAATAATTCTGCAGAAATATCTTCTACGTCATTGTCCTTGATCCGACTTAGGCCTCTCAGTGCCCTGTCAAATTCTTCGCGCGGTATCATATCCTCCATCTCATCATAGTACGCTTTCTTCGGCATTTCCATAATTCTGTCTTCAAGTTTCTTTTCTTTATGTAACCCTTCTGTTATCCTTGAGCCTATCAGCCGTCCGTTCCTTATGTAATGGTGGCATGGAATCATTGCTCTTGATATTCGTAGAGCAGCTTCTCTTTTCTCCAAACATTTTATTAATTTTCCTATACGTGACATCTGTCTTTTGTACAGGCATGCATGCTTTTACAGCATTGAATTTCTCCCCTATCGATTCTTGCTTTTGTCGTGCTGCGCGTTTGTCAATCTCATTTTTAGACGACTGTATTCCCATTATCCTGATTCAGTTACTTCTTCCATCAGTTAAATTTAATATCTCGTCTGATACCCAAGGCCTTCTTCTACACTCTACCTCTTTGCCTACTTATTCCTCTGCGGCCTATAACATTTTATTTCTGAAAGCTGGTCATTCGTTTCCTATTGGACTATCTTCCACCTGTTCCAGTGAGTCATTCCCGAGTGCTCCGTTTGAAATGCCATACAACTTTTTTCCCATCTTAAGGAGTTACTACCTTAGCAGTTTCTTCAGCTTAAATCTGCAATTCACAAATTAAAAAAATCTGCTCCTGGGAAAGTCTTGCCGTTTTAAATTACCATCTCAAAATTTTATGATCTATCTGAATCCTTCCAGTGTCTCCAGGTCTCATCAAGCTATATAATTATCTTTCATGACTCTAAAACCAAGTGTCTACATTAATTAAATTGAGCTCAGTGCCAAATTCAACCAGGCCGCTTCCCCTTTCATTTCGCTTCCCCAGCCCGTGTTCTCGTATTGTTTTACTACTCTTCCTTTTTGCCGGCCGCGGTGGCCGAGCGGTTCTAGGCGCTTCAGTCCGGAACCGTGCGACAGCTACGGTTGCAGGTTCGAATCCTGCCTCGGGAATGGATGTGTGATGTCCTTAGGTTAGTTAGGTTTAAGTAGTTCTAAGTTCTAGGGGACTGATGACCTCAGATGTTAAATCCCATAGTGCTCAGAGCCATTTTTTGAACTCTTCCTTTTTGCACTAATTGCAGTCATTCAGCAGAATTAAACTCCTGTCGATCTTAACACAATGAATAGTTTTTTTTTTCTCTCCACTCACCTGTTCTATGATGGGTCGTAACTTTGTGTCTATCTGGCTTTATTTTTTAATTTTGTTTTGAAATACGTGACACACAGCTGTATTGTAATCCTTTTATTACAACCGGTAGTGTACACATGTTACAGAGTAAGAAACAAAGATTACTGTTATAAGAAACCAAATGAAGCGGAGATATAACTCGTGCTGCTTCATATGTTTGATATTCACAGTAGCTACTCATTCCAGAACGTTATATCACTCAATGAATGTATAGTTACAAAAAGTAACTTTTACAGTTAAATGATAACTCAGTTGTAAAAACGTAATGTGGAAACTAAAAAGAAAGTAGAGCCACACAAAATCATGTAGATGTGCATGTAAATATACGTAGTTTTTAATAAAATCAGCAATAGCATCCAAAATAGATAGACGTATGAGAATCAGACAAACAACGAAAATCACAGCACTGTTAAATATTGACAACAATCAAACTGTATAGCAGTTGCAGAATACGCACATACAGTACTTATCTCTAGTTAATATTACAAATAATAACGTCTTATGGATTGTAAACATAGGTCATGAAGTATGTAACCTCTTAGAATCATGAGATAACTATAAAACGAAAATCACAGCGCCCGAGGATAAGAGTTAAACTTAAGAAAACAATCTTATTTGGTAGAAGGCTATATACGTTGTGTAAGGGCTAAAAATGGGCACTACAGGTAACAAATAGCCAGTACCGTGCGAGGGCGTGCTGAGAAGTAATAACTCTAATTTCTTATGTGGAAACTGCTAAAGATTTTTTAAAAACAAAACAAACATTGTTTTGGCGACGAACACATTTCTCTAAACGGGAGGCGAATTTGTTGATACCGTTACTGTAGCATGTTTGAGTTTGTTGGCGGAGATACAATCTCACCTCTGCTTCCACTGCTTCGTCACTATGAAAGTGAAGTCCTCGAAGCCGTTCTATAAGTTCTGGAAACAGATGAAAATCAGATAGGGCCACGTCAGGACTGTATGGAGAATGATCGATGACAGTAAACCCTAGGAGTTGGACTGTTGCGGATGTCGCAGCGCTCGTGTGTGGTCTGGCATTGTCATGCTGGAAAATAGGGTGATCCATGTGTGGACGAGCTCTTCGAAATCGAAACTCGATTACAGCACGCTGTTTCTCTCGCAGCGATGTAGTTACGTTACACATCGCCATGTTACACCCTGCAATTCGGAGCCCTCTAGCGGCAGAGGACTGCAAATGTCTTTAGCAATCATATACATCCATACATATACATATACAGCCATACATATACATATACATATACATGTCCATCATATCCTTAGCAATCATACATACCCATACGAGACAATCTGAGCAGACTTCTTGATGTTGTCATTTACTTTCTTGTTAAGTCATCAATCAGATGATCAAAACCAATTGCAAAATGTTGGTGCAAAAAAGTGGCAGCAGAATCTAAATAATGAAAAATGTGAAATCATCCATATGATTGCTAAAAAAATTCCCTAAATTACGGTTACATGTTTATTCACGCAAATCTAAAGGCCGTAAATTTTGCAAAATACTTAAGGATTACAATTACGAATAATTTGAAATGAAACGTTCATATGGAATATGTTATGGCGAAAGCAAACCAAAGACCCTGATTTATTGGTAGATGCATAGAATATGAAACGGGTATACTAAAGAGACCGTTAAAACACAGTGCGCTTGTCCGCTCTCCTGTGGGATCCGCACGGGGTGGAACTGTCAGAGGACATCGAAAAAATTCAAAGACGGGCAGTTGGTTTTGTCTGATTGCAAAATATGAAGATACTTGAATTGGCATGGAAACCTACTTAGAAAGGAATGGTATTCATAATAAAATAAGGCTAATCGGAGTTCTCACAATAAGATTTAAGAGTTCGTTTTCCGTGCGCACCGTAGAGTGTGGAACAGCAGAGAAGTAGCTTGTAGACGGTTCGATGAACCCTCTGTCAGGCACCTAATTTTGAATTTCAGAGTAATTACGTAGATGTAGTTGCATATGTAGAATATGCAGACATGAAGAATACAGGTGTAGGATGTCAATAACATCAGTCTGGACCCGAGCGACCGCTACGGTCGCAGGTTCGAATCCTGCCTCGGGCATGGATGTGTGTGATGTCCTTAGGCTAGTTAGGTTTAATTAGTTCTAAGTTCTAGGCGACTGATGACCTCAGAAGTTAAGTCGCATAGTGCTCAGAGCCATTTAAGCCAAACAGACTTACAGGATGTAATTCCTAATGTTTTCTCGGTCATCTGTCGACAATTTGAGGAATCGGGTATTCTGACGGATATCAGCATCGTTCACGCACAATATTTCATCAACATGACTCGTTATCTTCATCAGGTGCTACCGGGGACTGCTCGTTGAGTGGAACGGGTATAAATACTAGACCGCTCCACTCGATGAGCAGTTCCAGTAGCACCTGCTGAAGATAACGAGTCCTGTTGACGAATTACTGTGCGTGAACGACGCTGGTATCCGTCAGTATACTCGTCACCTCAAGATGTCAAACTTACGGAAATGAAGGTGTGATACAGTCAAATAACATAACAGTTAAAAAAGAAAACAGAAAAACAGTTTACATTTGGGCAAAACCGTGAAAACTGTCTTTGGAAATATATCAACAGGATAAAAGCTGAGCAAGATCAATTAAACAGATAATAACACAAAGAAGTCGTTATATGAGCTAAAAGTCTCAGTGTCAAAGCAACGCAGCAAATATTCTTTTAGTGACGGATTGGAACCCGTAAGTATAAGTTAATATCAGGAAATAAAACTGGAAAGCCGCGCGTACAGTAAGAACTGCCATGACGCATGGCAGAGACTACAGAAGGACTGGAGGCAATAACTATGGGAAACCATATTATACGGTACAATAAAAGTTTAGCATGCCACTACCAAGTACTAATGCCAAGGGCACGATATGCACCAGCAGTAGTAATCACTATTCCGTGTAAAAATACAGAACAGCTACCATCAGAAGTATAAGTAATACCGGCGTTAGATTATTTTTATATGACAACTACTTTCATACCAGACCCTACGTCTAACAGCGAAGTACCGAATGTAACCCATCGGCATAGCGATGGTCAAAATGTGATTACTTATGTCGGCTTCTCTATTTATCTACATCTCACTCCCTTCCCACCGCCATTTCTATTCCAGTGGGTGCTACAGGTTTCTTACGAAGTAGTAAGTTATTCTACATAGTAAACTATATATATCTATTAAATTCAATTGAAACTGCTGTAACTGATTCAAACCTGCATTTATATTTACATTTTATCCCCTTTTTAGTCACACTTTCAGCTAAAGACTGTTGTAATGTGTTAATGCCACAGAAGTTTTACCAGTAAGGAAGTCATATTTGTTTGGCTGAAACTCCTACAGTCGTTCTAGAGCTGTAGTTTTACATGTCACGATCTTACCACCACTCTCCCCTCTCAAAGGGGTTTTAGGGAGAGACATCCTTACAGCATTTCTTCCAGATAACTCGTTATGCGGACACGAAGTTTCGCTCAAATTCCTCGATGGCTTACAGATTTCTCGTGCTTCACGGTAGGTTTTCTAGGAGCTTCTCAACCTTCAGTATGTTCTCGAGATATTAAGTGCTGTGTGTACCAAGTTTGATTGGAATTGCTTCTGTCTTTTGATACTATGCCGTAACAAACGCTTCCATAACTACCCACCCACCGACGCTCGAGGGGCATTCCGTAAGTAATGTATGACATATATTTTTGTCGGCCAGATTCGGTTGAAAAAATGCGGAATTTGTTGCGGGACATCATGGAATATTCTCGCTTCAACCCCTACAGTTTCATGAAATTGCGGTAGGTGATGGTGTTATACGTAGCAATCAAAATGATTGACAGTACGAAAGTGCTTCAAGGCAGAAAGCTGTCATTGAGTTTCTTTTCGCGGAAACTCAGAGCGTCACAATTATTCACAGGCGCATGCAGAATGTCTACAGAGACCTGGCAATGAACGAAAGCACAGCGAATGGTCGCGCGACGCATTGTCACCGACGCAACAAGGTCGCGCAAACCTGTCCCATCTCCCGCCTGCCAGCCGACCGCACACAGCTGTGCCTCCTGCGACGTTGAAACACGCGGACATTCTCATTAGACGTAATCTGCGGATCACACTCAAATACCTCTCTGCATAACTGGACGTCTCTGTTGGTAGTGCTCATAAAACTTCATTAGACTGTTCTTCCTCATCCACCTTACAGTCTGGATCTCGCACCTTCCGGCCTCCATCTGGTTGGCCTAAGGCCGTCGCATTGGAGACAGATTATTTTGAAAAATAGGGGTTTTTAGCCAAAAGGATGACGAAAAGTGTCGCGCATTGGAGTACTGAATAAAACCAACTTGCTTTCAGAGAAACAACGGTCTGCATTACTGTTCGAACGCTCCTCGTATACTGCTCGCTTTTACAACTCAACACAGTAAAGACAGCACGCGACAAACATCTTACTGGCTTGAACAGTACTACATGCTTGAGTACGCAAATGACTAGCATTCAGCGCCACTTCAAGAAAACAGTTAGAAGTAACATCAACTACATTCTGTGCATCAGGAAAAATTAAGCAGTTTGTTTTTTACTGGCTGCCAGTTTTTGAACAGAAATTCATCAATGGAATGGAAGTAGTTTTCCAGGAGAAATGATTTTAAAGTTAGGTTTAAAACTTGCTTTGCAACCTGTCAGACATATTACATTACTGGGAAAATGTCCAAAATTTTTATTGCTGCATATTGAACTCCTTTCTGAGCCTCTGACAGGTTCAATAATGTGCAATAAAGTTCATTTTTTCCCTCTAGCGTTGTAGGCATGGACATCACTGTTCTTTTCAAATTAGGATGGATTACTTATAACTAATCTCATTGGCGAACATTTGCATTTTGACGACGCTGTTAAAATGCCTAGCTCCTTGAACAGGTACCCATTTGACGCCTGTGAGTGAACACTACGTATTATTCTTACTGATAGCTTTCGTGCAATCAGTATTTTCTATGTAAGTGATGAATTACCACAGCAATTATTTCATAATCCATTATTGAGAGGAAATATGCAAAACATGTCAAGAGGTTGATTTGTTTGTTTCCAAGATTGGCAGTTATACGAAGAGCAGAAGTAGCTGAACGTAATTGTTTGAAAAGCTCAGTAATATTCTATTCCAGTTCAAGTTTCCATCAATGTAACACCCAAAAATTTGGAGCATTCTACCCTATTTACTGACTTCTGGTCATGTCCTACATCAATTGTTGGTAAGACTCTGTTATTGTACATTGTGTTTTTTTCAAAATTTAGGGATAGTTCATTTTGTGACTACCACTTTATAATTTTTTCTAAAATGTCCTTTACCATCTCTTCTGTTGCTTTCTCTTTAATGGGATTTATTATAATATTAGTATCGCCTGCAGAAAGTACCAATTCTGCTTGTTACAGGTTAAGTTGGAATTAATTCACATATATAAGGAGTAGGAGTGGACCCAAAATTGAACCCTGTGGGACCCCCTTTGTGATTTCTACCATTCCAGCATTGTTCGAGTTATTCGCTACAACGTTTTGCATTCTTTTTGTAAGTTTGATTCAAACCAGTTGTGCATAAGGATTCCAGTCCCATGGAACTTCAGTTTTCGTAAGAGAGTAGCTTGATCTATGCAGTCAAACGTCTTGGAAACACGACAAAAATACCAACTAGCTATATTGTAACATTTAAGGCTTTCACTCTTTGATTAGTGAATGCATAAATAGTATTTGTCGAGTAACCCTTCTGGAATCCAACGTGTGGTATGCGAAGTACATTGTTTACACTTAAGTGGGAGGCTATTCTAAGGTGCATTACTTTCTCGAATGTTTTGAAAAAATATGTCGGTGAGGAAACTAAAAGATAAACATTTAAGTCTGTCTGTCCATCTTTCTCATGAGGAGATTTAGCAGTTGCATGGTATATGTAAGAAAGGAGTCTGACAGCACGTCTTGGAATTATACAGTGGCAGGAAAATAGCCTATCAAACTGCAGCTTCTAGTTCAGGCAAATAGCTAGTTGTAAGCACCCACCATTGTCACACGCATATGGAATCAGCTGGTTTAAGAGGACCATACCCAACGCAATGCAGTATCCCAGCAGGCCCTCACGACTAGCGTCTGCCATGCACCTTTCCCAACGACTCATCGTGCTTTCACTGCCAAGACTCCGTAGATATTCTACAAGCCACATGTATCTTGAATTAGTAAACGAATTTTTGGTAGCAATAGAAATATGCAAATAGAGAGTGTGATGACGTCTGTAGTGCAGTTCAGCACGTAACATCACAGTGATTGTATCCCAGTGTCGAAACTCCAAGAAGAACGAACTTCACCATAGTACATTTATCTATGTCACACAGGCCCAGCAACTGGCGTGATGGTATGCTATCAGGTACACAACATGAACATCTAGGCTTTTTGTAGATGGACTGCAGCCATTATATTTCTCAAGTGTGTGAACACCAG
This sequence comes from Schistocerca nitens, assembly GCF_023898315.1. NCBI lineage: Eukaryota > Metazoa > Arthropoda > Insecta > Orthoptera > Acrididae > Schistocerca > Schistocerca nitens. The sequence goes on from NC_064615.1 coordinate 512,711,839, forward strand.
TGAATGTGCCCTGTTTTCAAGGTTACATTTCAACAAGGTAATGCGAGACATATTGCCTGATTTGTCTAGATCTATGTCTACGAGGGGGTTCGACTGTTTCCCCAGCCAGTATGTTCTACTGACCCCTCAGCCACTGAGAACAACTGGTCATGGGTTGGAGACAGGCTGAAATGCCACCACTCGCCAGGCACTGTGATCGACGAGCTCTGGCTTTAACTTAGCATGGAACCTCTAACCTTTATCTACCAACCAAGTTCAGTTCGCTTGACGCCCAGTTAGGTTAGAAACGTTCTTTCGGCCAGAGTTGGCAGCTCTGTGTTTTTTTTTCTTCTGAAAGGCGATTGGTTTTATTCAGTATCCCAATACACCTAATTATTCCCCACTCTTTTGGCCACAAAACCCTGTTTTTCCAAATGGTGTCCGTTCAATACGACGGCGTAACACCATATTACTAGGGGGCCTGCATGCAGTCCTGGTACCACTCTAGTGGTCGCCGTCGGAGCCGACGCCTGGGTGCATCAATAGTCTCCACACCATCCACATACTGCTTCACGTGGAGTCTATCCTTCATTGAGCCGAACACTTTCAAATCAAATGATTCAAGTTCTGAGGTGTAGGGCAGAGAGGCCGGCCGCTGTGGAAGAGCGGTTATAGGTGCTTCAGTCCGGAACCGCGCTGCTGCCACGGTCGCAGGCTCGAATCCTGCTTCGGGCATGGATGTGTGTGATGTCCTCAGGTTAGTTAGGTATAAGCAGTTCTAAGTCTAGGGAACTGTGCTTCGAGCCATTTGAACCATTTTTTGTAGGGTAGAGAAGAGGAAAAGTCTGCGAAGTTTCGTGAGCTCTTCTCAGGTGCGCAGACTTGTGTGAGGCCACGCGTTATCATATTATCATGGAGAAGGACAAGTTCGTTTGCATTTTTGTGGCGATGAACACACTGAAGTCGTTTCATCGATATCCCGATGGTAGTGCAATACACTTCAGAGTTGCTCGTTGCACCATGAGGAAGAACATCAAACAGAATAACCCCTTCAGAGGCCCAGGAGTTCTTCGCCATGACTTTACCAGCTGAGGGTGCGGCTTTGAACTTTTTCTTCAGAGCAGAGTTGGTGTACTGCCACTCCATGGTTTGCCGTTTTGTTCAAAAATGGTTCAAATGGCTCTGAGCACTATGGGACTCAACTGCTGAGGTCATCAGCCCCCTAGAACTTAGAACTACTTAAACCTAACTAACCTAAGGACATCACACACATCCGTGCCCGAGGCAGAATTCGAACCTGCAACCGTAGCGGTCGCGCGGTTCCAGACTGTAGCGCCTAGAACCGCTCGACCACTCCGGCCGGCTGCCGTTTTGTTTCCAGTTCGAAGTTTCATCGCCTGTGACGATGTTCGACAAAAATGTTTTACGATCAACCCTGTATCTTGCAAGCAGTTTTGCACAAATTGAATCGAGCGGATGGAGACAACTCGTGAATCCATCAACCCAGCATATCAGAAGGAGACTGTTCAAGCTGGTGGAGGCTGGAGGCTCTGTAATGGTTTGGGGCGTGTGCAGTTGGAGTGATATGGGACTCCTGATACGTCTAGATACGACTCTGACAGGTGACACGTATGTAAGCGTCCTGTCAGATTACCTGCATCCATTCATGTCCATTGTGCATGCCGACAGGTATGGGCAATTCCAACAGGACAATGCGATACCCCACACGTCCAGAATTACTACAGAGTGGCTTCAGAAACACTCTTCTGAGTTCAAATGCTTCCACTGGCCACCAGACTCTCTAGACGTGAACATTATAGAACATATGACGTGCAACGTGCTGTTCAGAAGAGATCTGCACCCCTTCGTGCTCTTATGGATTTATGGACAGCCCTGCAGGATTCATGGCGTCAGTTCCCTCCAGTTCTACTTCGGACATTAGTTGCTTCTGCCTACTCGCGGGATCCCCACACTATGTTGCCGGCCGAGGTGGCCGAGCGGTTCTAGGCGCTATAGTCTGGAACCGCGCGACCGCTACGGTCGCAGGTTCGAATCCTGCCTCGGGCATGGATGTGTGTGATGTCCTTAGGTTAGTTAGGTTTCGGTAGTTCTAAGTTCTAGGGGACTGATGACTCAGAAGTTAAGTCCCGTAGTGCTCAGAGCCATTCGAACCATTTTGAACCACACGATGTTAGGCAGGTGTACTAGGTTCTTTGGCTCTTCAGCTTATGTAGAGGGACGCCATTCGACAACAGATGATTGGAAACAAATGATTTGGAGTGATTAAGTACGCTATGCCCTGCAGCAATCTGAAGGAAGAGCTTGAGTTTGGCGAATGCATGGAGAATGTTAGCTGTCATCGCATGTAGTGCCAGGGTGAACGACAGAGGACGTCGTGTTGCGGTGAGGGTGTTTTAGAAGGTTACGGTGTAGTCCCCTTATTGCGCTTAAGAAAACGCTAAATGCGGGAGGATATTAACAAATTCTACAACATTGTGAACTGCGTACAATAGAGGAACAGCTCGGAGACGATGACTGTTGGTATCAGCACGACAATGCATGCTATCATACAGCAGCATCTCCGAGGTAATGGTTTGTGGACGACAACATTTCTAAAATGGACTGGCCTGCCCAGAGTCCCGATTTGAACCCAATGAAACAACTTATCAGTGAGTTAGTACGTCGAATTCGCTCTAGACTCCAGCGTCCTACATCACTTTCTTGTCTGGTTTCGACTCTTGAGGGTGCCATTCTATCACAGACACTCAGACGCCTCACTGAAAGTGTTTCCAGTAGAGTTGAAGGAGTCATAAAGACGATGGATGGACACACCCCATATTAGTGCAAACTAACAGATAGATGTGTGGGTGGAACTGATATGTTACCTCAGTCTCCGTAGCTCATTATGTTCTTCTGTTAGGCGACGAGTAATCCAGCGGGCACACACCTATGAGTACCCCAGCTGATGGAGCAGTGTGTCTGCACTACCAACACAGAAGCGGGGTGTTTGATTGTGATTCGTCGATCACCTCAAGTGAGATGATCTGCACGTTCTACCAATGTAGCAATGACAGCTGTGTCCATCTGGTTGGTACATGGTAGATCGGACAGGTTTACGCGACCATGTTGTGATGATGCCAGACACCTTTCCCAAAGACTCATCGTGCTTTTGTTCACTGCCAAGACTCCGTAGACATTCTGCAAGCGCACAGGAATATCTGCGATGCATTGATCTTCCGCCGAAAGAAAATCAATGACAGCTCACTACTTGGGACGCATCTCCGTTATATACACCGTTTTGAAGGCGAGTTATAGCGTCTCCATCTATCGAGACTTTATGAAACTATAGAGGCTGAAGTGGGAATATCCTACGATATCCCACAACAGTGACCGAAAAAAAAGTGTTGCGTTACTGGACATCCGTAGTACAAACGCACAGAAAGTATGATTTCGTGTTTGTTAACCTTCTTGCTGTTGCAACTTTGGCCGGCCGTGGTGGACGAGCGGTTCTAGGCGCTACAATCTGGAACCGCGCGACCGCTACAGTCGCAGGTTCGAATCCTGCCTTGGGCATGGATGTGTGTGGTGTCCTTATGTTAGTTAGGTTCAAGTAGTTCTAAGTTGTGGGGGACTGGTGACCTCAGAAGTTAAAAGTCCCATAGTGCTCAGAGCCATCTGTTGCAACTTTAATGGCTGACAGCGCATTTCTGTGTATCGATCAACAGACTGTCTGTCATCTGCCATTACCTATTTGTATATTTGCATTTTTATCTCTGACACCACTTAGATATCGGACAAATTGAGAAGGGTTATTAAATGGGTATGAATGATCTATGGGATAGTAAGTTATTTGACACTGTTTCTGCTTGTTTGAACAGATGCCGAAGCCCATCATGCAACACATAATATTACACGCGGAAACATAGTGACACTCGGCGCGGTGGCTGATGGGAGCGACCGTAAAGGCATTTCTTATTCAGAGTTGCTCCCATCAGCCACCGCGCCGAGTGTCAACTTTGTTTGCGCGAATATTATGTGCATATGTTGAGTCCAGAAAACATTTTGAACAGTCTGTATGACTTCATAACATTGTAAACGATTTCTAAGAACTTGGAACTGCCAACAGTTTGCGCATTAGTACTCGCTGTTCATTATTCTACTTTTTTCTTATTTTCACAAATATATATACAAGTACTCTTTGAACATCCTTCATGTTCTTGCGCTGTTTCCATGAAACCTATTTCTTACAGAAAGTGTCCCTGACACTTTACTTTATGTGCAGATGGAGCGCTGAAGCTGTGTAAAGATTAAGCCAGTCGCAAGTACCCATAAGAAAGGAAGATTAGCGTTTTTCATCCCATCAGCAATAATATTTCAGATCTTACAACGCAAAACAACTTTTAAAATTAAGGGAAACGGCGACGGTACTGTGTGGGCGACGAGAGTTCTTCCTCCCGCCGCAAACAGGATATCACGTTTCTGAATGCAATCTGTTGGAAATTGGAGTTCCCGGCAGCGACGAAGCCAGGGGCGCGCACCTACCTACCGACGCCTGGGGTCTGAGCGCGTCGCCATGGCAACGTCGCGCGGCCTTGAGACGGCTGGGCTCGCTCTACTGCGCAGGCGCAGAGGCGCCCGTCGCGTCTATCGCCTCCTACACTGCCCCCGGGATTTCGCAGAAGCCGTGCTTTGGGTTACACAACTCCTTTGTCCCGCCGGTTTAATGCTGTCCGTAACGAGCCCTATTATTTGTCTCCAGCTCTCCGGCTATCAGACTCCACTTCATGTTGCTATAATGTTCTTTCCCCGTGTCGTGCGTTATTGCATTCCACTAGATAAGGTATGGCGGCTCACAGACTGGTGAGTGTGAGACTTGTGAGTTACGTTAATGTGTTATGGCGTGAAGACGTAAACACCAGACAGTGCGGACTGTTGTTAGTAACATTGGATCGCTGACTTATGCGACTGACTTTTGTCAGCCTGCGCAAGCAGGGCTGTTAACACTTCTGGGAGGGCGCTGTATCAAATTAGCGCAGCGTCTAGCGTGGTCTGAATGGGCTTACAGTATCAGAATGTTAAAAGAAAGCAGTACAGTAAACAGATTTCAAGAGTAATTTCTTAAATAAAGCTTTTATGCACCTCGATAATTTTTAAAACTCAAAACTTTCTGAATAACTGCCTGATAAAACCAATTGCAATACTGCTCAGAAGCAATGCCATTTTATTAACATCATATTTCGGGGATCTACGGTGATTGAAAACAGACTTAACCAACTGCTGACTATGGTTTCTTTCGCAACAGAATTTGTCTCCCTTTACCATTAAAACGATGTCTGATGGCAGCACCTCTGACATTTTACCACACTTTTACTTCGCCTTCTTCACTGTCAGAAAGCAATACTTTATTTATTCATTTTATCTGGCGGGCTTACTATTTTCTGGTCATCTCTTATATTTAACTAGCCATCCTTTCAGTAATTCTCACTACAGACAACATAAATGTAAGCATATATAATAGTTTCAATAAAAATAGAGTTGTAAACTATGAAAAAAATATCAAGAACAGTACAGTGAGAATCACTGCAAGAGTGCCTTACTAGGAATGTCAACTGTAAAAAACTTGACATATGAACGATATACACTGACGGGGAAATTCACAGCGCCAAGACGTTGTGCCACATAAATGAAAGTTGGTACGCGTGTTTCGACAGCTGGACTATGCCCAGACTCATCGATTGTAACTCGAACATTATAAATAAAGAGCAGGGGGAATTACTTAGATGGCCCACCCCGGTAGCTGTGTAGTAATTATGAACTGAATTATTAATTATTATGAACTGAAGGCTATGCTAACTATCGTCTCGGCAATTGAGAGCGTATTTTGTCAGTGAACCATCGCTAGCAAAGTCGGTTGAACGACTGGGGCGAGTGCTAGGAAGTCTCTCTAGACCCGCCGTGTGGCGGCGCTCGGTCTGCAATCTCTGATAGTGGCGACACGCGTGTCCGACGTATACTAACGGACCGCGGCCGATTTAAAGGCTACCACCTAGCAAGTGTGGTGTCTGGCGGTGACACCACAAGATGTCTCTGAACAGCACATGAGAAGCAAGGTGGTGCACCATCATGCTAAAATCACTTTTCATGACGGGCACGCAGTGGCATAGCTTCCAAGAACGGGTCCTATACGTTTCGTAGGAAGATCAGGTACGCAAGACCAGTTAGCTTGAGTTGAAGAACGTATGACCGAATCACAAGACCGTCCAGAATAGCTGCCCGCATGTTAATACTAAATCGGCGCTGAAATTCCTGAACATGCGTGGGGTTTTCGTCTGCCGAGACAAGGCCGTTTCGCAAATTCAGAATACAATCTCTAGTGAACTTTCATGCATCTGCGAAGAGAACACGACCTGGAAAACAGGTGTGTGTCGATGCAGCAGTCCAGGAACCATTGGGGTAGGCAACGCTTTATGGAAAATCGACTGGGTCCATACCGTGTACCGTTTATAAAAGGTACAGATGTAAATGTTGCTCACGCAGAACGTCCCAGACGAATCTCTAAGACCCATTGTACGCGCAATTGTTCGAGTACTCATTGACGAGTTCTCTTCAGTACGATGCGGTATATCAGCTTCGATTTCGGGCATGCGGCGTTTCCGTGGAGCGCAGTCCTGCCTACTCACGGTGAAGTTGCCTGTTTCTCGGAGCCACTGCATTACTTGGCCAAAAAGTTTATGCGACGACGCGCTAAGTTGCGGACGACGTTCGTTCTACTGCCGACTAGCAGCTCTTCCGTTATTTCGAGCTTCGGGAGACACAAGACGCATGTCTGTATATTTCGAAAACGTCTACCGAACCATTTTTACTGTATCGGATACGCACATGCGTTGCATAGGTCATGCAGCAAGGTAGACGTTAAGCGATATCAGGTGACCGTCTCACGTAGTACACATCATCTTGTCTACCCTAATGAATACCAGGACAAGCAGCTGAGAGACTTTTCTCTTTCCCTCAGCAAACGTGGATGCAATACATATCTGAACTGAAAACGTCGTAGAACGGAAACGGTACGTTTCCAAACATGGTGCGGTGGGGCGGGGTCGGTGGTCTGTGCTGTTAACGGTATCGTTCAGTCCACCTACCTCGATAGGATTCTTGCCGATTCCCCTTCACTCTGTGGTAGCAGATGCGTGCTAGGCAGTGTAAAGCAGCGTCGATGAAACCACTACCTAATACCTACCACACAGAGGGCGTGTAACTCTAGTTGAAAGTCAGTTCCTCAGAGTTCATGATTGAAAAATCGGGCGTTCGGGATGTTCAGTGTGCTTGCAGAAAAGCGTTTAAAATTAGATTAACTCTGTTTTTTTATTTATGTTGAAACACATGAAATGCCTATCAAGTACCTATTCAATATGGTGAAACTTGAATCCTTGAATGTTCACTGTCTGTATAACAAATATTCACTCGAAAAGCAGCCAGAATTTTAGCAAGTCCGGCCCGACTAATTTTCACGTTCTTCCAGTCACAGACCCACAGCCATTCGCGAGTTAAACATTCGATCGTTTCAGATGTCTTCGTAAGAAATACTCGCCAAAATATTCCGTATAGCGCCCGAAACACGCCACGTGGAGTTGTTACTACGACCAGAAAGTTCACACGTTCATATCTCTCAAACTATTTAACTTACACAGGGTGTTGCAAAAAGGTACGGCCAAACTTTCAGGAAACATTCCTCACACACATAGAAAGAAAATATGTTATGTGGACATGTGTCCGGAAACGCTTACTTTCCATGTTAGAGCTCATTTTATTACTTCTCTTCAAATCACATTAATCATGGAATGGAAACACACAGCAACAGAACGTACCAGCGTGACTTCAAACACTTTGATACAGGAAATGTTCATAATGTCCTCCGTTAGCGAGGATACATGCACCCACCCTCCGTCGCATGGAATCCCTGATGCGCTGATGCAGCCCCGGAGAATGGCGTATTGTATCACAGCCGTCCACAATACGAGCACGACAAGTCTCCACATTTGGTACCGGGGTTGCGTAGACAAGAGCTTTGAAATTCCCCCATAAATGAAAGTCAAGAGGGTTGAGGTCAGGAGAGCGTGGAGGCCATGGAATTGGTCCGCCTCTACCAATCCATCGGTCACCGAATCTGTTGTTGAGAAGCGTACGAACACTTCGACTGAAATGTGCAGGAGCTCGATCGTGCATGAACCACATGTTGTGTCGTACTTGTAAAGGCACATGTTCTAGCAGCACAGGTAGAGTATCCCGTATGAAATCATGAAAACGTGCTCCATTGAGCGTAGGTGGAAGAACATGGGGCCCAATCAAGACATCACCAACAATGCCTGCCCAAACGTTCACAGAAAATCTGTGTTGATGACGTGATTGCACAATTGCGTGCTGATTCTCGTCAGCCCCCACATGTTGATTGTGAAAACTTACAATTTGATCACATTGGAATGAAGCCTCATCCGTAAAGAGAACATTTGCACTGAAATGAGGATTGACACATTGTTGGATGAACCATTCGCAGAAGTGTACCCGTGGAGGCCAATCAGCTGCTGCACACGCTGTACATGGTACGGAAACAACTGGTTGTCCCGTAGCACTCTCCATACAGTGACGTGGTCAACGTTACCTTGTACAGCAGCAACTTCTCTCACGCTGACATTAGGGTTATCGTTAACTGCACGAAGAATTGTCCATTGCAGGTGTCCTCGTCGTTCTAGGTCTTCCCCAGGCTGGAATGTTCCGTGCTCCCTAAGGCGCCGATCAATTTCTTCGAACGTCTTCCTGTCGGGACACCTTCGTTCTGGAAATCTGTGTCGACACAAACGTACCGCGCCACGGCTATTACCCCGTGCTAATCCATACATCAAATGGGCATCTGCCAACTCCGCATTTGTAAACATTGCACTGACTGCAAAACCACGTTCGTGATGAACACTAACCTGTTGATGCTACGTACTGATGTGCTTGATGCTAGTACTGTAGAGCAATGAGTCGCATGTCAACACAAGCACCGAAGTCAACATTACCTTCCTTAAATTGGGCCAACTGGCGGTGAATCGAGGACGTACAGTACATACTGACGAAACTAAAATGAGCTCTAACATGGAAATTAAGCGATTCCGGACACATGTCCACATAACATCTTTTCTTTATTTGTGTGTGAGGAATGTTTCCTGAAAGTTTGGCCGTACCTTTTTGTAACACCCTGTATACACCAAACTTTCGTTAAAATGTTCGTAACTCCAGTCGCTTGTCACCGAAATTAGCTCACTATTTCCTCATCTTACAGAGTATTTTTAAGGAGCGATCTAACGTCGTGTTATGCGTAGGCCGGCTAGCAAGCTACTCTCTCGAGGTACTCCACTCTCTGCACAATCCTCTATTCGCACGCGAACAGCTTAGTTCTGATTAGCTGTTGATCTAAAAGATCAATCAGAACGTTCCTTCCTGATCATTCTCACGGCAAATCTTGCCATATCCGATCAGTAATTTGATAGTAATTAATGTCAGCAAAACTTCAATTTCTTGTATTATGTGTAATCAAAATAAGCAAAGTGCGAAGTATTCTTCAAATTGGTAAATAAACGTATTCCGCCTCTAACTTCCATACTGTGTGCTTTTATACAAAAGCGTGCTTACACGGACATACGTCACCTGAATCGTGGTTGCAACATAACTTTCCCACGTTTCGTTTGTACAAGGTTTTACGTAAAATGAAATATTAAACTTTAACGTATGTCCCACATACACTCTCTCAATCATTCTCACGCACTCACACAACAAAATATAATCAAATAATAATTCTGACCGATTTTTGCATTACCTAATGCAAAGTGACTAAAGTTTTAAAAAGAAAATTCTAAATAATTGATTTTTATGCACTAACAACTTTCTAATGGCTTTAAATGATAATGAAAGTCAATCTGTTATTGTTTTTCACGTCTCTCTAAAAAAAAAAACTATATCTGTTGCCGACTGCCCTTTCGTTAATTGTTGCTTTTATAAAAATTGTTTTTGCTCCTTCTGGTTTATGTAATTATTTTTAATTATTATTAACGTAACAACGCATATATGGAAAGAGTGACGTGAAATTCTTTTAACAATGCTGTGCTTTTAATTGCTTTATCATCGTTACCTTTTTTAGCAAAATAAAATGATGGAAGTATTATTGTTCTGAATCTGGCCTACAATTTGAAGAACGATTTTTTAGTAACTGCAACTCATGCTAAGTATCAATATATCTTTCCTACTTCGTAATTATTCAAAGTTGAAATTAATGTCCTATGATCACTGATGTTACAGTTCGTACGATCGTTCACAAATACAAGTTTGCAGTGGATTTTATTTCTTACTAAAATGCTATTTCATACCACGGCTAGCCCAAGAACATGAGACTCTCATTAAAGAAAATTACGTATTCACTATAAAATTTAGCCGTGGTCAGAACGGAGCACAGCAAGTTTCCTATCAGATTCTTTAGGTACATAAAATTATTTGCACTGAAAATTATATCCTATCAGCAGCCCGCGTCAACCTGCAACACATCATAAAATCTGCTGATCTTCACTGCCAGCCTGGGAGCTAAAAGAAATAATATTATTTTTTACTATTATTTTACCGCTTCCTTGCGGTATACTCGACTATATTGTAAGTCGTTTAAATATGCCGCGGCAGCGGCTCTTCTTTCTCCACACAGCTCAGCTCCACAGATAATATTTTTATATGGCTGAAAAATATCTTAACAGGATGGGATAATAGGCAGGCACACTTTAACATTTAAGTAATACAAGTTTTCATTTAAACAACTCTATTTAAACATTTAAATATCTTAATAATTACAGACCTGTGTACATTCACGCGCAATGGCGTCCAATTCACAATCTCGACAAAAGAATGCTACCTTCGCTCTCTCTACGACAATAACAGGAGATCTTTCTCTCACAGCTTTCAGATTAAGAAGACAAAGACATTGCTTTACATCATGCCTTATATACAAATTCATTTGGTGATCTTTGTACAACATTTATCTTCTGTGTCGGTCTTATTACTCGCCGACACAGACGTTCTCAAAAATAAAAAATAAAGAAAATAATACATAATTTTACATAATGACACAATATGACACCTCTAATATTTTAATTATTACATAATATATTGTCTTTGTTTATTACAAGACGTTACATTGCCCCCTGGCAGCATTTGACTAACGATGAAAATGTTCGGCAATATGCTGCCACTAACGTCTGTCTTGTTTATGGTTTATTACTTTGGTTGGAACATTCACTTTACACTACTCAGTTCTTTTACACTGTAGGTTTAATTACACTTCGTATACTGTTCTTACACTTTGCGAGGTGACCGTCAACCTAGTCCCAGGGTCATTACATTTATTTGGCTCCCCCATTCGGGCTACGTGCGATCAGAAAACCTGGGAAAACTGCGCCGGAGCCATGGTCATCTCACGAAAAGTTTAGACTCTATTCAATGTCCACATATAACAAAGGCTATTTGTGATAGCATGCTACACTTTTAGTCTCTTTGTTATCAATATACTACTTGTATTCTGGATTGTTATGAAAGTCACTTATTACACATTTTTACAATAGTATAATGAACCGTCTTTGCACTTACTCGCGACAGTTGGTTTAAAATGTCTAGCATTCGTGCGAGTACCTTTCATTAACATGACGCAAACATATTAGATCGATACATCACTTTATATACACTACACTGCACACTAAAAATTACTATCTACATCAACTTTGTCCTGTCACAAATACTAACATCAAACTACGTACAGTATGCACACCACTAGCGATATGAGATTACTTCACTGGAGCTCAACTTCTACAAACAGGACAACTACACTGTAGTCTTACCTTTAGTTTCTATTATCTCGGGGTCCGGCTGCCCCCGGATTACGTAGTCGTTAGAGCTTCTCAGTACAATCAGGATCGTCTTCTCAAACTCGCTTGCAGTAGTACGTTTTGTCATGTAAGAGTGTTTGAACATTCATTAATACATAGCATAGATCATGATATACATACATTTAACACTAAATACATATACATATACACCTACATAACAATAGACACTGAAAGAAAATACATAAAATTTTATAATTGTGGCCACTGCAAATTCGGGCCCCGCGTTTTTGGGCGCCAGTTTCACGTCTCTCTTAAAAAAAAAACTATATCTGTTGCCGACTGCCCTTTCGTTAATTGTTGCTTTTATAAAAATTGTTTTTGCTCCTTCTGGTTTATTTAATTATTTTTAATTATTATTAACGTAACAACGCATATATGGAAAGAGTGACGTGAAATTCTTTTAACAATGCTGTGCTTTTAATTGCTTTATCATCGTTACCTTTTTTAGCAAAATAAAATGATGGAAGTATTATTGTTCTGAATCTGGCCTACAATTTGAAGAACGATTTTTTAGTAACTGCAACTCATGCTAAGTATCAATATATCTTTCCTACTTCGTAATTATTCAAAGTTGAAATTAATGTCCTATGATCACTGATGTTACAGTTCGTACGATCGTTCACAAATACAAGTTTGCAGTGGATTTTATTTCTTACTAAAATGCTATTTCATACCACGGCTAGCCCAAGAACATGAGACTCTCATTAAAGAAAATTACGTATTCACTATAAAATTTAGCCGTGGTCAGAACGGAGCACAGCAAGTTTCCTATCAGATTCTTTAGGTACATAAAATTATTTGCACTGAAAATTATATCCTATCAGCAGCCCGCGTCAACCTGCAACACATCATAAAATCTGCTGATCTTCACTGCCAGCCTGGGAGCTAAAAGAAATAATATTATTTTTTACTATTATTTTACCGCTTCCTTGCGGTATACTCGACTATATTGTAAGTCGTTTAAATATGCCGCGGCAGCGGCTCTTCTTTCTCCACACAGCTCAGCTCCACAGATAATATTTTTATATGGCTGAAAAATATCTTAACAGGATGGGATAATAGGCAGGCACACTTTAACATTTAAGTAATACAAGTTTTCATTTAAACAACTCTATTTAAACATTTAAATATCTTAATAATTACAGACCTGTGTACATTCACGCGCAATGGCGTCCAATTCACAATCTCGACAAAAGAATGCTACCTTCGCTCTCTCTACGACAATAACAGGAGATCTTTCTCTCACAGCTTTCAGATTAAGAAGACAAAGACATTGCTTTACATCATGCCTTATATACAAATTCATTTGGTGATCTTTGTACAACATTTATCTTCTGTGTCGGTCTTATTACTCGCCGACACAGACGTTCTCAAAAATAAAAAATAAAGAAAATAATACATAATTTTACATAATGACACAATATGACACCTCTAATATTTTAATTATTACATAATATATTGTCTTTGTTTATTACAAGACGTTACATGTTCTTAACTTGGTTTTAAAAAACAAGCGTAGGTTTTAGGACTTTTAGGTAATTCTCTTTATCTCCGGAACTTTTATAAATTAAAATCTGAAGTTTTGACAGCATCTTTCCATTAACAACAAAAGGCTGTGTACGAAATTTGAACAAAATCGGATAATAACTAATATGGATTATTTAGATTCGTAGAGGGTATGAATCTTTGTATCGGCTGTATGTTACGAAATGCATTCCTCACGGCAGGCAGCGTCAACTGTGCTGTGAACAGAGAGAAAAAAACATGGCCATCCTGCAGCCACCGTACTACCCGGCTGCGTGCCGTACTGCAACGAATCTTGTAATAAGTTGCTGCGTTACAAAAAATGGTTCAAATGGCTCTGAGCACTATGGGACTTAACTGCTGAGGTCATCAGTCCCCTAGAACTTAGAACTACTTAAACCTAACTAACCTAAGGACGTCACACACATCCATGCCCGAGGCAGGATTCGAACCTGTGACCGTAGCGGTCGCGCGGTTTCAGACTGTAGCGCCTAGAATCGCTCGGCCACCCCGCCGGCTGCTGCGTTACACACCGCCTACGAACCTAAAATTACTTTTAAGTGTATTTAAGGTTCATATAACGGCAATATTATAACTGAATTCTTTAACTGAACCGACAAATTTAACTATGGGATTTTTAAGGAAAATTGTTCCTGCTTACAATTTTTTTTTTCAAATGAACGAAATATCAAAAATACATTAAAATTTTTACGATGTTACATCAGATTTCAAAGGTTTGGGCTTTATAGAGAATAATAAATTTGATGAACATAATTTCCCTTTTTTTCCAGAAAAAATTCCGTATTTTAACGTCCCCCCCCCCTCCCCCAAAACAATACTTATTAAACCATTTACATTAGTAAATATTCAAGTTTTCCTCGAAATTAAATTTTACTTTAAACAATTACTTTACAAATTTCTGTATCGTTTTGAAATAAAATAAACCACTTAATGCTCTTTACAGTCGTTATGTTAGCGTTCATGAAACCTAATATTTTATTATACAAAAGAATCATCGCTGTGGATAAAATCTTTCTTTCGTTACATTACTACAATGAACTTTTTTTCACTCATTCTTAACCTTCTCGCTTTGGGGAGCGTCTTTTTTACATAATTTAGCAAGAAAACACTTACTTTCCGTAGTAGCACTGGGGTAGAACATTTTTCTTTCTCACACTAACACTTCGGTTGCTTTACAGGCGCTTCACTGTGATGCAGCGTCCAGTCATCTGTCCTAGACCTGGTTTCTTATAGTCTGTATCAGGTATTTCAAAATTTCGTACCTGCAAAATACAGTACGTCTAAGCTACCTTTCTCAGTTTCTGCACCCTGACTATACACATATACACGTATCATAATTCGTATTTTTGTTCTCAAATCTAAAGGGGAAACTTTGCGAGGAACCTTCGAGAATTTTAGTGTACTCAAAATTTACTACTTATTTCCAGAAAACTCTTTTCCAAGAAAACTCAATATTCATTCAAATTCAACATCTTTCATCAAATAATCTTATACAGTAGTAATTATTTTCTGTAAAGAGTGAATTAACCATTATTCAAAAATAACAACAGTACCCATATTGGCGCTATTATTTTACTCTGTTTCAAAAAATCATTATTTGCATTTTATAGTGCGAGAATTCCTAAGCAAATTCCTTACTATGTAAGCAAGCCAAAAGAAACTTTTTTTTAAAAAAAAATTACAAACATTATCTTTAACTTTACATAAAACAAGCTATTGTACACAGAGAATGCAAAATTACTGGAAATGTTGAAAATATTTAGCCAACTTATGTGGCTCTCAAATAAACATGAGATACATAATCTATTTACTTACTTCTAATCGGCACTTGCCTTATGCCCCTTACCACAAACATATTCCAACATCATTTCTACATGTTCTGAAAATGGCTTAGAAATCACGTATTAAGGAGTCACATTACATTAGTTTTCCAGTATACCTCTTTACATCACTTTCACTACACATTCATTCGTGTTAGTCTTTAGTTATCATTTAGATATCGTTTACCTCCTAAAATATCTTTTGTCAGTTCTCTCATTTTCTGATGGCATTCACTCTCTTGCGATATTACACCATGTCTTTAAGGCACCACAACCAATGGGTTGTTATACACACTAATTCTCCTTTCTATAATGTACCATTTAATCATTTTCTGAATCATATCTCACACAACTTCTTTATGTACATCCGCAACAGCAAATGGCTTTCCGAAGAAATGCGCATCTTCTTTCACCGTTAGATAACATTCGTAATCTCGAACTAGTCCTGGCTGGTCAGAAAACACTTCCTGATGCCTGCTCAAAATTTGTTTTAGCTCATCATTTTGTACTTCTGTCAAATCCGATAATCCCTGTACTTTTTCGTTAATTCTTATTCGGATGTTTTCTACCTCAGAAGGAGCTACTTCCCTCCTTTCGCCATACTCAATATAACCAACAATATCCTCTTTCTTTCTGCAGTAACGTATAGGCATGTCACTTTGCTCGTCGGATTCACATTGCCTTTTACCAATAAAAGGAATAGCTACTGTTCTTCCCTGCACCACAATGACCGCTTCATTACGTCCAAAATCCAATTTTCCTTTGAACTTTTGTAAGAAATCTGCTCCCACCAGCATTTCTACGCTTTTTGGTCCAATTGTACATCACCGATCCTCACAGGTAGCCATTCACTGGCATTATAACCACATTCTTACCTTCAGAATTTGAAAGAGAGTATTCCAGTTAACGTTGTCAAAAGCTTTCTCTAAGTCTACAAATGCTAGAAACGTAGGTTTGCCTTTTCTTAATCTTTCTTCTAAGATAAGTCGTAAGGTTAGTATTGCCTCACGTGTTCCAACATTTCTACGGAATCCAAACTGATCTTCCCCGAGGTCCGCTTCTACCAGTTTTTCCATTCGTCTGTAAAGAATTCGCGTTAGTATTTTGCAGCTGTGACTTATTAAACTGATAGTTCGGTAATTTTCACATCTGTCAACACCTGCTTTCTTTGGTATTGGAATTATTATATTCTTCTTGAAGTCTGTGGGTATTTCGCCAGTCTCATACATCTTGCTCACCAGACGGTAGAGTTTTGTCATGAGTGGCTCTCCCAAGGCCATCAGTAGTTCCAATGGAATGTTGTCTACTCCCGGGGCCTTTTTCGACTCAGGTCTTTCAGTGCTCTGTCAAACTCTTCCCGCAGTATCTTATCTCCCATTTCATCTTCATCTACATCCTCTTCCACTTCCATAATACTGTCCTCAAGTACATCGCCCTTGTATAAACCCTCTATATACTCCTTCCACCTTTCTGCCTTCCCTTCTTTGCTTAGAACTGGGTTGCCATCTGAGCTCTTGATATTCATACAAGTGGTTCTCTTCTCTCCAAAGGTCTCTTTAATTTTCCTGTAGGCAGTATCTATCTTACCTCTAGTGAGACAAGCCTCTACATCCTTACATTTGTCCTCTAGCCATCCCTGCTTAGCCATTTTGCACTTTCTGTCGATCTCATTTTTGAGACGTTTGTATTCCCTTTGGCCTGCTTCATTTACCGCATTTTTATATTTTCTCCTTTCATCAATTAAATTCAATATTTCTTCTGTTACCCAAGGATTTCTATTAGCCCTCGTCTTTTTACCTACTTGATCCTCTGCTGCCTTCACTACTTCATCCCTCAAAGCTACCCATTCTTCTTCTACTGTATTTCTTTCCCCCATTCCTGTCAATTGTTCCCTTATGCTCTCCCTGAAACTCTCTACAACCTCTGGTTCTTTCAGTTTATCCAGGTCCCAGCTCCTTAAATTCCCACCTTTTTGCAGTTTCTTCAGTTTCAATCTGCAGTTCATAACCAATAGACTGTGGTCAGAATCCACATCTGCCCCTGGAAATGTCTTACAATTTAAAACCTGGTTCCTAAATCTCTGTCTTACCATTATATAATCTATCTGATATCTATTAGTATCTCCAGGATTCTTCCAGGTATACAACCTTCTTTTATGATTCTTGAACCAAGTGTTAGCTATGATTAAGTTATGCTCTGTGCAAAATTCTACAAGGCGGCTTCCTCTTTCATTTCTTCCCCCCAATCCATATTCACCTACTATGTTTCCTTCTCTCCCTTTTCCTACTGACGAATTCCAGTCACCCATGACTATTAAATTTTCATCTCCCTTCACTTACTGAATAATTTCTTTTATCTCGTCATACATTTCATCAATTTCTTCATCATCTGCAGAGCTAGTTGGCATATAAACTTGTACTACTGTAGTAGGCATGGGCTTTGTGTCTATCTTGGCCACAATAATGCGTTCACTATGCTGTTTGTAGTAGCTAACCCGCACTCCTATTTTTTTATTCATTATTAAACCTACTCCTGCATTACCCCTATTTGATTTTGTATTTATAACCCTGTAATCACCTGACCAAAAGTCTTGTTCCTCCTGCCACCGAACTTCACTAATTCCCACTATATCTAACTTTAACCTATCCATTTCCCTTTTTAGATTTTCTAACCTACCTGCCCGATTAAGGGATCTGACATTCCACGCTCCGATCCGTAGAATGCCAGTTTTCTTTCTCCTGATAACGACGTCCTCTTGAGTAGTCCCCGCCCGGAGATCCGAATGGGGGACTATTTTACCTCCGGAATATTTTACCCAAGAGGACGCCATCATCATTTAATCATACAGTAAAGCTGCATTTCCTCGGGAAAAATTACGGCTGTAGTTTCCCCTTGCTTTCAGCCGTTCGCAGTACCAGCACAGCAAGGCCGTTTTGGTTAATGTTACAAGGCCAGATCAGTCAATCATCCAGACTGTTGCCCCTGCAACTACTGAAAAGGCTGCTGCCCCTCTTCAGGAACCACATGTTTGTTTGGCCTCTCAACATATACCCCTCCGTTGTGGTTGCACCTACGGTACGGCCATCTGTATCGCTGAGGCACGCAAGCCTCCCCACCAACGGCAAGGTCCATGGTTCATGGGGGAAGAACTTAGAATTACTTAAACATAACTAACCTAAGGACATCACACACATCCATGCCCGAGGCAGGATCCGAACCTGCGACCGTAGAAGCAGCGCGCTTCCGGATTGAAGCGCCTAGAACCGTTCGGCCACAGCGGCCGGCGCATGGAAACAGATATTTGGTACATAAATTGCCGTTTCGTATCGTTTCCTCGTCGACGCGTCGTACTGTGCTAAGTCTGCATAGCTTCTAACGATAAAGAGTCGCCAAACTCTGTAGGGCGGAAAAATGCAACCTTTTGGCAGCTGACAGCGATACTAGAGATCCAAGCGGCTGGCATGTAGTAACTGATATCAAGTGAGATGCTGCTATTTTTACGTAGAAGAAAACGAAATTAAACTGACATAAAAGATGCTGTTAATGTTAACATATTATAATAAAATCTAAGTCCAGTGTAGTGTACAAGGTGGTCAGAAACTGTCCGAAAAGCTTTTAAGGCTGTTGCAGGGTTGATTGTGCTGAGAAATAAATGTTAATAAAAAATTAGATACTCTACGCCGTTTCCGAGTTAATTAGCATTAAAACTAGCCAATGACGCCGTTGCGCGCACAATTTCAAGTGCCAGCCGGGTCCTGTTTGTGTCAGTTGTCCTCACAGCGTAGATGATAGCGCACGAGACTGCTCGGCCTTTTGTGTCGCTCTCTTGTTCGGGTTTAGGGAAAAGAAAAAAAAAAACGGAGAACACATTTGGTGCACCGCTTGAATTTGCTCGCGCGAGGGCCTGATTGGCTAACTTCAATGCTAATTAACTCGGAAACGGCCCAACGTATCGATTTTTTTCTTTACAGTTATTTCTCAGCATACTTACCCTGCAACACCCGTACAAGCTTTTTAATTTGTTTCTGACCACCCTGTATGCGCTTCACAGTAGCCAAATCATAGTTGTATCATCGAAAATCCTTTACCAGGAAATTAATTGTGACCTTATGTGTTTAAGGTCAAAATGAACTGATTATGACTGTATCCAGGTGATTGCCACATACTTTCTGATGCTATGAACCGAGTGTAGTTCGTTTCACAACTTTCTTCACGATTTCAGACTCATTTTACTACATTCAAAACTAAGCACGATATTTACATTAGTCCATTATTCATTTTTACTAAAGATCTTCGGCCACTGTCTTTGCTTCTATGCGCTTTCATCTGTCCTCCAACCCAGGTATCAAAATCTGTACATCCCTTCTGGATTCTTTTACCCAGCTGTAACATGTGATCATCCAGCATGTCGACCTGTGTTCTTCTTATTTACGAGGGTTGGAACTATTTATTCACAACCGATACAAAAGGGTTACATGTTTGCACCTGTTACTGTCCTTCAAAGCAGTCACCAGGGTTGTGTAGAGCCCGTTGCCACATATGTGGAAGGCGTAATATACCGTTAGCAGAGCCTGTTATGTTGATGGTGCGAATGGAGCGTTCTATTGCCTGTCGAATCTCTGGAACAGCTCTGAAACGAATTCCACGAAGTGATTCCTTCATTTTCGGAATCAAGTCAAAGTCACAAGGACTTAAGTCCGGGGAGTTGGCGGATGGTACAGTACTTCCCAGTCCCATCGACCGAACAGAGCAGCCACAGGTTGCGCTGTATGCGCCCGCGCTTTGTCGTGCAAAATGATGGGTGGGTTGCGCAGAAAGTGTCGCCGCTTCTTTCGCAAAGCTGGTCGCAGGTAATGCTCGAAAAACGAACAGTAACAGTGTACATTGACGGTCTGCCGTGGAGGAACGTAATGCGTAAGGCTAACACACACAACGTTGGTGACTGCTTTGAAGGACAGTAACAGGTGTAAACATGTAACTCTTTTGTGTCGGTTGTGAATAAATAGTTGCCCCTATTTAAGTTCCAACCTTCGTATGTGTAAGTCGTAACCTAGAGGAGGCACATGTTCCATTACACAAAACCCAATTCCTGTTCACTTTCGGCTACCACTGGTGCATCGTCAGTGATTCGTATTGCGCTAATGTTCCGTCCCTGACAAGCAACAACAGTCCGTTAATTCCCTCATTCCCTCTTCAGTGTAAAAATAAACATCATTGGGTTGCAATGGAATTGCATTGACCTTTCCTGTTCTTAACTACTTATACAAATGTCAGTACAAACTACCCTAATCCATTTTGGAAAAAGGGTGTGGGTTTCCATTTCTTTTACCGATACCACACAGCCTACAAAAGGAAAAACATTTTATTTATTTCATTTTATAAAACCAATTTCCGCGTTAGTAGCTTTGCAATACCCACCGAAATACGACATTTGCATTTTGAATGAGCTTGTCCACGATATACAGACAATACACAATTGTTTCGTAGCCAGCGCCTCAGTAGCGAATTTGCAGAAAACCGGGTTGAGTTTCATCACTCGTTGTCTTGGGCTCTGGTACAACCGACTGGCTCACCACTATTTAGCGCGACTTAGGTTATCCCTGGAGAATCACAAGACCACCTTATACCAGTTCTACACCATGTACAACCCTGCAAACGGCGAGCGAGTTTCTTTAGCGGGAGACTAATGTTTTGTCTGGTGAGATTGCAAGGAACGCCTCGAGTACGAGGTAGCAAGTTCAATTTTTAGTAAGGCTCATTTGAAAGTACTGTGTTAACAATTATAACATGAAGAATACTAACTGCTAATGGCTCGGCATGTGCATCAGGGGGGCAACAGAAAACCAGTCTCCTAGAGGTGCAGAGGTCAACCTTCTGTCGGATGTTTGTATTACACTTCACAAAATGGAAATCGCTGACCTTCAAGGAGTATTCAGAACAAGCCATTAATGTGCACGATGAACATCAAGTGACAAAATGGCGCTCCACTGTGATCACAAAGGTTCGCACCATCATGTACGAACGCAAGCGCCTTGGGAGTCACAGTCCGTGCAGGACTTTCAGCTAGGAATCCACTCTTGAAGACTGCATACAGAACTATATTGGTGCAACGGGGTGAAGGGAACTGATGGAATGTGGTGGCATGCAACCGAATGGGAAACAGTCTGTCTTGGAGCTTATCCTGAAACTGGCTTTTCTTTAAGGCGCAGCTGCAGATAGTGCGATAATATGTTTTGTGGACACGAAAAAAAGGTCCAGAGGCTGAATTTGCCCAGTGGTTCCATGTGGTAGGAACTGCAATGTCACACACTTTTCAGGAGGGACAGTTTGCTCCGAAGGAGTACGATTTTTATACTCAGATCAGGAATCAAGCAAAAGTAAATTATTTTCACCAGCTGTTGGCCAAATGCAGCGATAGTACCATAATAGCAGTTCTCTTCAACATATTTTCCCATTCTTGTTTGCTGTGCCGTTTATATTCTCTGCTGCCCTTGCGAGATCACGCACACGAAGAAGAATCGTAGGGGGGGGGGGGGGGGGCAATACATACAACTTCGAGCACTACGATAAAAATTTTTACCGCCAGTATACCATACAAATGAACATTTGGCATAATTGTATATGAATGCGTTAAGGCACCGATGTTAGTTGATCTTGATACAACTCTCCTGACACCTCTAATTTCCAGGTTTCCTTTCATATGCAATTCCTCTTCAAATCGTGATTGGTCGTAGTTGAAAACAAATTCCTTACTGAAACTTCCTGGCAGATTAAAACTGTGTGCCGGACCGAGACTCGAACTCAGGACCTTTGCCTTTCGCGGGCAAGTGCTCTACCATCTGAGCTACCCAAGCACGACTCACGCCCCGTCTTCACAGCTTTACTTCTGCCAGTACCTCATCTCCTACCTCCTTGCCCGCGAAAGGCAAAGGTACTGAGTTCGAGTCTCGGTCCTGCACACAGTTTTAATTTGCCAGGAAGTTTCATATCAGTGCACACTCCGCTGCAGAGTGAAAATCTCATTCTGGAAATTCGTTACTGAACGGTGGGATAAGTTTATCAGCTGGCCGGAGTGGCCGAGCGTTTCTAGGCACTTCAGTCTGGAACCGCGCAACCACTACGGTCGCAGTTTCGAATCCTGCCTCGGACATGGATGTGTGTGATGTCCTTAAGTTAGTTGGGTTTAAATAGTTCTAAGTCTAGGGGACTGATGACCTCAGATGTCAAGTCCCATAGTGCTCAGAGCCATTTTTTTGATAAGTTTATCCCATCTACGAATTTTCCGACCGATTCCGCAGTTTGCTGTGCATCGTCAAGTTGACGCTTAGTTTGGATTTCGTTATATTATGTATTCCAATTCTGTAGCACTGTTTGAAGTTATGCAGCCATTCACTGCTTCCCTTGAAATCACTATAATCAGTGTCGCGCGCAGTTTGAGGTGCATATCGTGGTAGGTCACCATCATGCACATCCTGTAAAGTGTATCGATCTTTCTTGAAATGTGCAAACAGCAGTTTTTGTAATAAGTGCACGTTGTCCTCTTTTGAATACCCGTATTTTTTCCCACGGACATACCGGTATTTGCTGCGGACTTATTCTAAATCTGCTCTTTTTTTTACTATGCTGCGGATGATCTTCCATGTACGTAATTATGTTTAATATCCGCTCTTGGACAAGGTTTGTCCTCTATTACGTTTCATTGGAGACGGAATCTGTGACTCCCTGTCCGACAAGGATGATGAACTACATGGCTCGAACTACTCGGCTTGTTAAGCACGAATCGTAATGACTGTACTTCCCATGTACATTTCCCACACAGTCGAGCGTATGCGACGCCACAGATTCAACTGACTCATTTGCAGTAACGCTAATATTTCACCTGCCACTTCTTTCTCACTCTGCGAAATTCCTAGCGTTCCTTTCTGACGAAATGTCAACTTCGGCAACTGTTGATGTTCATATGATGCAATGTTTGGTCTCTTTTTCGTTGCCATTGCTCTGCTTTGTATCAACACCACTAGCACTGTAGCACTGTTGTGAGTTACTCGTCGACTAATCGGTTCAACTACGCTCCGTAGCCTCATACTGTGCTCACCATCGGATACCTCCAGTCCCGCTCACTGTTGCCATTAGCAGCCAATGATGTGGTTTCATGGTAGACAATATGGGGGGCGTCGAATGCTGTAAGCATCAATGGCCGTTTGCGACCTTCCACTCTAGTTAGTGAGTATCTTGGCGCCCAAATCTATGAATTAACTGAATCATTCGTGCACAAAGGTCGTATGCAAAGCAGTCGTTGCTAAAATGAAAGTCTCAGTGTCTATTTAAATGAATGCGAATATTACATATAGCATTTTGGGATCCAGAGTGTAAGTTGGTGCATAACAGTGTCTACTCCAGTAAAAACTTTACTTTTTGTATAGATCACATTCCTTCTCATGACAAATCTTAGGTGAATGAACATTACGTCCCATCTTACTAGTTGGGGATATAAGTGCTTTTAGATTTTTTTTTTCAGTGCAGTAACCTGTATTTCGTGACAGTAACTTTAGTACCAAATTAATACAGTATTTTCTTTTCTGCAGGGAATATGTCGCCTGATAATTGCCGTACGTATGCTGACGTCATTACAAAGGCCACAGCTATACAACTCAAAATGCACATGCACATCTTTGATATTGTAAGTATTTCATTAAAAAAATTTGTTGATGTAGATGCAGTTTGCATGCATTTGTGTATTCATTAAAGTTAA
Source organism: Schistocerca nitens (assembly GCF_023898315.1). Taxonomy (NCBI): domain Eukaryota; kingdom Metazoa; phylum Arthropoda; class Insecta; order Orthoptera; family Acrididae; genus Schistocerca; species Schistocerca nitens. The sequence goes on from NC_064615.1 coordinate 512,735,892, forward strand.
AGTTAAATTAATTAAAATATATCTCTCAGCACAATGTAATTTTAAGTTACATACGGGTGTCGACGATATACGCACACATTAATTATTCTGATTTGTTACAGAAAACAAGATCCGTGGTTACAGATTTTGTTCTATTGAAGGAAGATTTATTCACCACTTTCAAGAAAGTGGTGAGGAAATCAGTGCAACTCTGGGTGCAGCACAAGGTGAACGTAAGTATTAATCTGTTTCATTCTTTATCTTATGGGATATTGTGTTTTTAATAAACAGCTGCACTGGTCTCTTTGAGTCTCTGTCTCTTACTACTACAAAATCTTTGAATTTATAGACACCTTTAGTACTCCATTATTAATGGCACTGCAAATTGGTTTCCCAGGAATTAACAATAAGCACTTAAGGAAGAAAAATTTGTTTAACCCATAAACATACACGTTATTTTTGGAGAAGGAAATAACGGAAAAGAGAGGCTGGTAGCAACATTTTACAAGAATCATAGCTATCCAGCTGTATGAGAGTGAGGTATGTATTCTAAGGAAAAAGAAACAAAGAAGACCGCATATGGAGCAAATCATTCTTGCAAGAATAGTAGGGTACACATCACTTAAAAGGAAAGGAAATTTAGAAATAAAGATATAATTACAGCAAAGAAGTAGTAACTACCGATGCAATGGGCAGGTTTGAAATGTAGTCACTGTTCACCAACATTACAATAAAAGTAAGAACGAACGTCGTACAGGAGCAAATACTGCCTGCTGTTTACGGCTTTCTACAGCCGTGTAAGCAGTCAAAGTATTCCACTAGACGAGACAAATATTAGCAGCAGAAAGACAATTCCCTCCTCCCCTCTTTCCGGCAATAGCTGTCTGTCTTCATGCAAGACGTCGAGAAAACAGCAAAGTGTTCCGCTTAAGTGAGCCCACGCTGCTGGTCGAAGCACGTGGACGACCCCTTCTTAATGTGGCCGCGTGGAGAAGGGGAACTCCACAAGTTTCACAAGCAACTCAGCCAGCCTCCACAGAAACACTCGAGTACAGTTCGCGATGGTAACAGAGATTAACGGCGCGAGATCCTTTCTGTACGTAGAACTTCATAAAACGCCAAGCGGAAGAATGTGACGTAAAGTTATCGCAAGACTAAAACATGCCAACACAAAACAGCACTCAAAGTAATACCAACACACAGAAGGAACCAGCCTTCTGTCATGTACCCTCAAAATCCGAGCTATGCTGACATCGTTGAAAGTGAACTAAACAAGCAACATAGATTCAGCGCAAACAATTATAGCAATAAAGATATACAACTTGCTATGAGGTATAGCAATGGGAAAGTAATAAGAAGTGTGAGAACGACTAGTTTTCTATCTGCTCACTGGACGCGAGAGCTACGTGTAGGCAACAAAAACGCTCGCCGTGGATGTATAGCGCCAATGTTTCATAGCGGCCGGAAGATCCGTGATCCTTTGAGACCCACCAGAGACTGCGTAGCCGCTCTCGGGACTGCATGAGTGTATGAAGTTTGGTACGTGTGGGGCAGCGTCTTTGTTGATGAAATCGGAAGACCAGTTAGCACTAAGGTGTCGGAGCGTTGAACGCTGTGTACGACCGGGCCAAAACAGATCAAAACGACAGTAGACGAAAACTCAACTGTGGACGGCGAATTGATTTCCATGAAAGGCGTTTGTCTGCTCGGCAGTCATGATTGCAACAATGGAAAATAAAAGAGGCTAGCGAGATTGTTAAGTGAACAACGTGAACAGGGAGGAAGGCTAGAAGACGCCGACTTTTTAGAAAAAGTGACCTAATCCACTGTCTTACATCAGGAGAATGTTTTTGGGTGCACTCTGCCGGATCACTGTGTTGCCTTCTAATACAGGTAATTGCTGTAAGCCACATCACCGCAAGTGATAGACTGTCTAATGGCGTACAAAATAGTGACGTCGGTTGTCACATGACAACTGGAAAGGACGTAATACATAGAGAAGAGCACGCCTTCACAATCTATCGCTGCGAGAAAGGTCAAAACGTCGGTTTTAATTTACACATCCTGCCTAGATTTACAAAATGAAGCCGCGTACTCCTCAAAAGATGTCATTCAATTTGACACTTGTTGAGGAAGCCTACACGCTGTCACTGATGTATTAACCTGCTAAATTTTGCATTCTATATTTTTTTTGTGACATGTGATTTGTGAGGTGGTTGGTGAAAGCCATCTACTTTATAGTAGGTTTCTTTATGAAAATAATTTTTTCTGGTGCCAGTAACGATTGTCTTTTATTTATTACTTGCACGACGCAGTTTAGAACATGGTTCCGATTACCAGAAGCATTTTTTCATGGGGATTCCAACGATGTAGTGGACATTGTAATTTACTTCAGTAGCCAACACCAGAAAATTACATGTATAGTGGAACATGAACAAGAGAAAAGTATCGGTTTCCTGGGCCTTAATATCACAAGACACAATAATACATGCACATTCACAATTTATAGAAAAGAAACAGTGTCCAACATTACAATCCCTGGAACTTCATGTCACCCAGTTATAAAAAAATACCGCAAATAAAGTACCTTTAAACCAAGGACACATGCAGTAACAAATAAACAGAATTAAACTGATTGCACTTGCCGTTGAGCACACTTTGTCCATGATTGGCTAAGTGCTTGGAACATAAAGTGTAATTGTGAGCCATATTCAGAATGCGGAGTACATAAAATAACATGCCTCCACGTTCAACGTAGGGCAAACAGGCCGAGATTTTCAAGTCCCATATACAGAGAACATAAGAGCCTACACAAACAACTGACAAATAACAGCCACAAACGCACACAATACAGGACGTCGGTTTATAAATGGAGGGACAAATATCAAACTACTTCACCGACCAAATAAAGGTCGTAATATGGACCTGTTGGAAAAACTGTTATACAAGTTCACACCAAAAAAATCTGAAGACAATAATTTAAAAGAGAAACTCGAAAGTTACCACCACAACTTCTTCAAATGCTTCGGTAGTATTCTTAAATAAACAAATAAAATAGTGCTACAAAACAATATGTCTGTAAATAACATGTAAGCAAGTAATGGTTCAGATTAAACAGCGTGTCCCAGGAGGAATAGTCAGTATTCAGGGACGTAATAGGAACATTCATTTGAAGCAAGAAAATTCGTATGGACATAATAATTATCCTTTGTTCGAAATGGTTTCCGCAATAGAAAACCTTAAATGTACATTTGTTCTTGGGCTGATGCCCCACACGTATGTGTTTTGCCCACCCAACATCACTGACATTTTATTCCATCTCAATCTACCTCGTTGCTGTCCACTTCTTTGGTCAGGATTGTTTTGTGCCATTAAACTAGCCCGTCGAATGCGCAGTTGTCCATGGTGTGTTGTAAGTGAAGTAGTGCGAGGGATTCGTAGTGCATTAGAGAGAATCATTTGTTAGCTATGTTTGTACATGCGCTGGCTAAAATGCCAAGCGTCCACACTAATGATGATTGTGCAGTTATGGTGTTTGTTTACGGTTTCTGCGATCCTAGTGCTCCTGCTGCTGTCGAAGAATACCATCGATTTCTGATCGCTCAATGTTTACCAGAATTCTCAGCACATTGCGTGAAACAGGCATTGGTTCAGCTCCCCGTCTGGTTCAGCAACTTGCGCAGGAGCAGCAATGATGCAGCGTAGCCCTACTACCAGCACACGTGAACTTCCTGCACGTATCAATGTCCACCGAAAATGTGAATGGCGAACATTACATTTTTGGACTATCTTTGCAAACCGTATGTTTTAACGTTTACTAATGGCTGTACGAGCGTAAGCTTGAGAATGTAATGTATAATACAGAATATAAATGACACTGTAGATGAAATGAGTTGTATCTTGAAAACTACTCGGATTAGTGCATATGTCCATACGAAGTTTTCTTGTTGCAAATGACCATTCCTCCTGACACACCCTCTACAGAAGATTGGTTGGTTGGTTGGTTTTTGGGGAAGGAGACCAGACAGCGTGGTCATCGGTCTCATCGGATTAGGGAAGGATGGGGAAGGAAGTCGGCCGTGCCCTTTCAGAGGAACCATCCCGGCATTTGCCTGGAGTGATTTAGGGAAATCACGGAAAACCTAAATCAGGACGGCCGGACGCGGGATTGAACCGTCATCCTCCCGAATGCGAGTCCAGTGTCTTACCACTGCGCCACCTCGCTCGGTCTACAGAAGAAATACCCCCTGCACGAAAGAACAATATACATACCCTGTTAACGATCCGCAGCGGATGGAAAAATATCATTGTGACTCTCAATAAATGATCCACACAGTCAGTCGGTAGCATAAAGTTTATTGCAATACGCCTTGACCACGGTTATCTTCTTCAAAAGGAATAACGTCACCTATAATGTCTTAAACGTACTACAAACTAAACGTCTAAAATAACCAACAGATTACAAAAGTGAAATCCATGGAATGAAAAAGATACTTAAATAGCGTACATTACCTTAAAATTATAAGCATGCATTACGAGTTAAAACTCTCAAGTCACATAGTAAAGATGATACATTAAGTCATCCACGAGAAATAGAAAAACTTACTCCGCAGCTACAGCCTATTATAAAAGACAACACTGAACTAAAAGTGTGGCAATTAGTTGCTAACAGCGCGATAAACGCTCAGCCGAATGAAATATGTGACTGCTGCAGTAATGCGTCAGTGTAAGTTACATTTAAGTGTTTTAAATGAAACAAATTGTGCGTAGTATAAAAGCAAGGACATTATAAAAGAGAATAAAAAAGGAATAACATATATTTTTTTAAAAAAATAGCGATGTGGGTTACATACGAATCAGGCGAGCGCAGTTCAGATCGTTCGGATACTTTTTAGACCGATGGTAAATTCCCCAAAATTAATCTTTCATTGTAAATATGTAGCAAAACAAGAATAAATTGGATTGTAACAAAAACATGCGCTGCTGAGAAATGATAAAGAATATACTGTAGCAGGACTTTAACAAGCTATAACAACATGCAAAAAAGAGAAACACTCTTTAATACGTGCATAACCAGAATACAGCGCCGTCTGGCGTCACATCGGTGAGGAAATGCACAGTCCGCTAAGTAAAGGGAGAAACAAAGTTTTAAAAGCGGGAGTGGAAAGTAACATGAACCAAAACATCATGCAGTTGCGAACAACGTTTGAGAAGCGTTAAAGAAACTTCCATTTGTCAACTGAAGATGTTCATTTAAAATGAGGCCATCTTGACTAATCACATACATGAAGATCTCAAGTTCTTCCAAGACCACAAGCTTCCATCCTTTTTCTTTCTAAATAGAATCGTTATTTCGTCTACTCCTTTTGGACTGTGTTCTGCTGTCAGTAAATGCTCTGCGAAAGTGGAATGTTGAACATTGTTTGGTTGATGCGGGATGGGTACCAAACAGCGAGGTTATCAGTCCCATTAGATTAGGGAAGGATGGGGAAGAAACACGGCCGTGCCCTTTCACAGGAACCATCCCGGTATTTACCTGAAGCGATGTGGGGAAATCACGGGAAACCTAAATCAGGATGACTGGTTGCGGGGTTGAACAGCCGTCTTTCCCAATGCCAATCCATTGTGCTAACCACTGCGCCACCTCCCTCGGTGAATTACGAACATCGGTACGCTTCTTTCGCAACAGATGTTCCTTCCATCTTACCTTAAAAATCTTACCGATCTGTCGGATATAAAACTTCGGACGTGTACCGCAACAGATTTTTAAACTACTGAGCTACGTAAATGTCAATTAGAAGTTTTTGAATTATGAATTTAATTTTTTTGTAAACTGCTTCTTGTGGAGAAGGCAATTTTCTCTTCATATTTCTTAACCACCAGACGATAAATCCCATACGATACCTTACCTAAGTAATGTAATGAATAAATTTTCCTCACCATTATTTCCATTTTGACAGTTACCTAGAGTAGGGACGCTTTTATTAGTTTTCACTTAGCAATTTTTTCAACATGAGTTCTTACGGGCCACAGTCTATATTAAAATGATTTTATTTCCTAGTTTAGTAGGTGGTAAAGGTGTGACTACAGCAAGATGAATAACAGAATGAAAGAAAGCTGTATTATAGACCTGAGGATGTGTTCAAACAGGAGGTACAATTTGGTGGGCGCTTGTTACTTTACGGAAAATATCAAAAGTTTTTCTATCATCTGTTATAGTCAAACAGAGCTCCAAAAAACATAACTCACGATTTTCATTTTCCCACATGCAAGTGAAACTAATTTGCTCATGAAGATTATTAAATATTTTAAATAGTTGATCCGGTTCATCATTAGTTCTGTTGTACGTAACGAAAATATCATCCCCGTACCTCTATACTGAATACCTAATTCTATAGAAGCATAACTTCTGAAAACGTTATAACGCTACTAGCGACCAGCATGTGGCACTCTCTACGCTACGTCTACTTGGCATGGAACCAGTTGCCGCATGTGTAATTTAATGTCTGTCCTTGTAACAAACTGTAACTGTGGAGTTATTTTTGCTGTTAGTCATGGAGGACTTAATCTATGATTTCTTCTATTTGACTTGAGCGTTTATGCTCATAATGTATGCTTATAATTTTAGCATAATGTAAGTTAAATAACTACCGTCTTTATTCCATGTACTTCATTTCACTTTTGTGATGTGTTGTCCATTTTACATGTTAATTTTGTACTATGTGTAACATCAATCAATTTACTTCCTGGTCTAACCAAAAAAATGGTTCAAATGGCTCTGAGCACTATGGGACTCAACATTTGTGGTCATCAGTCCCCTAGAACTTAGAACTACTTAAATCTAACTAACCTAAAGACATCACACACATTCATACCCGAGGCAGGATTCGAACCTGCTACCGTAGCGGTCACGCGGTTCCAGACTGACGCGCTTAGAACCGCACGGCCACACCGACCGGCCTGGTATAACCAATGGCTCCTTAAGATTAACCCCTCCACAACCCAGCCAATAATTATAGGACACACCACCCGCACGTTCCGTCTCCATGACTTCTACCTCACCATTGATGGCCGTCCCATCCATCTAACTCTTCTTCTTCTTTTAGTGTTCAACCCTGAGGTTGGTTTGCAGCAGAGCGCCATTCCTCTCTTCTGTCTGCCTCCAACTTCGTTCAGGATCTGCTTCATGTTATGATATCCTTGGCCGCTCCCCCCCCGTCTCCCCCCCCCCCTCCCCACGATTCCTTCCCTCAATAGCTTCTGTTATTGTTCCAAAGATGTTATTATGTCGTAGGATGTGCCCTACAAGTTTGTCTCTTCTTGTTCGGATGTGCCTCCAAATAGATGTGGTTTCCTGTAGCTCTTCGTGTGTTACTTTGTCTCTCCAGCTGATCTTCATCATCCTTCTTTAGCACCACATCTCCAGGGCCTCTAGCCGTCTTCTCTCTTCTCTGCCATTTGTCCAAGTTTTACATCCGTATAGGGCCAAACGAAAGCTTTCATGATACGTTTCCTTATTTTCAGACTGATGTTTTTGCTGTTGAGTAAGTTCCTCCTCCGATTAATTGCAATTTTGGCCTTTTGTATTCTGCTCGCAATTTCTTTCCTGCTTCTACCATCCCTTGAGGTTTTGCTTCCCAGGTAAGTAAATTCCTCTATCATTTCCAGCTCCTCTCTTCCAACTCTCATTCTCAGAAGTTCATATTCTGCTCCTGTACTGCATACCAACACTTTAGTCTTTTTCTTCTTTATTCTCATTCCATACTGATTGCATAGAATCATTTCCATTGCTCTGAGGACTTCCTGTAGATCTCCTTTTGTCTCCGTGAATATAGCAATATCATCTGCATAACGAAGCAGGTCCATCTTCAGCCCATTAATTTTGATCCCTACCTCAGTAGTAATTAACACACTAAAATATCTTGGACTAACCTTAAACTGGCAACTAACGTGGAAACCTCACCCACTAACCACCCAACAAAAATCCCACAATAGACTAAACCTACTAAGCGGCCGATCATGGGGACTACACCCCTCTACTGTCCTTCACACGTACAAATCCCTGCTCCGCCCCATCCTTTGCTATGATAATGTTGCATGGATATCCGGCCTTACCAAGTTCTAAATTTCATCCAGATCCTCGAACACTATGCACTCCACCTCGCTTTCCTGATCCGTTTCCCTTTCCCCACGGGGATCCTTTACCAACTCGTCAAATTCCCTTCCCTCCTCACTCACACTGAACACCTTCGAAAAATATACACCGCCTATAAAGTCGACTCCAATAATCCTATCGCTTCCCCTCTACTTTCCAATCCTCATAAGCTGCTTCATTTTTACCAACATCTTCGACCAATCCTACACCTACACACCTTCCATCTATTTCCTTCTCACAACAACTCTTAGCGTCACTAGTCCCCCCCCCCACCGCCCCCCCCTCTATACCACCCCTTCTTCTGTTCCAACAGGCACTTCGGCCCTATCACTGATATGCACCAGTCTTACCGACCAATATCTGCGCCTTCAACAACGGACTCCTTATACCAGAGCAGGTCCTTCCGATTCTTAGTGACAGAAAAATATTTGTTTTAAATATCGGTATTTCGTCATCAGCTTATAAATGTTTTTAAATGTGCTCTTATTCTAGAAATAATTCAAAAGCCAAGAACGCTTAAATACTGTTTACTGGATAACCGGTTTCAACACACTAAAGGTGCCATCATCGGAACTGAATATAGATTAACATTTATAAACCATTTGGATATAACGATACATGAGGCAGGCCAGCTGATATAAAATCATTGTCACAAAAAACAAATGTTAATCTACATTCATATCCAATGATGGCACCTTTAGTGTGCTGAAACCGGTTTTCCAGTAAACAGTGTTTAAGCGATCTGGGCTTTTGAATTATTTCTACAACAGAGTGATCTCCCCACTATGCACTATGTGTTCACTGCTCTTATTCTATTTCATTTTACCTTTTATTATCACTGTTTTTAACTACCAGTGCAAGAGGTCATATCTCTCGTATACCTACAAACTTCCATTTTACTTTTCCCTTCAAAAAATTTTGAATTCAGTGTAAATATTTCCCCTATTTGTTTCTCGTTTCATTTTCATATAATTAAATTTTTATTGTCAATTGACTGAAGAGCGGGTGCCGGTACAGCTGCCAGCGCACCCCTGTCTCCCGTAGGGGGCGCGAGGGGATGAAGTACAAATAGAAAAGAAAAAAAAATCCTATGTTTAAGACATCTTCTAAAGAAAATATCCCTGGTGGGATTGAAACCCGGTCAAGGTTTATCATAATAAAATTTATGCAACCGATTGGCTGTAATACATCATTTATTGAAAATTTATATACAGTTGCTGCTGTCAGCCATGTCTAAAATTGTGGTCTTTGTGACTGTTATGTTACTATACATCTGCTGTTTTCAACGTGTACTATTTACAATAACTGCGTGAGTGATTCTTAATATGTGTACGTTTCTGCATAAGTGGACTACAAGTAAACCGTATGTAAGTTTTTTCCAAATTTTCAGTTAACTATATGTACAGATCCATCATTAATTAAAAAATTGTACTTGTTTATATTTTTCAGTAAAGGCAGCAGTATAATACCGCATCTCACACATCGCGAACATGAGTCATAAACGCCAAAATACACTAACAAAAGCACTTGATAATGGAGAAATCATTTCCCGAAACTTGTCGTACAAGAAATAAATAGGAAAAAATCGTCTTTGGTAGCAGTAGAAGTTATTTCATAAACAAACCCCTCATTAAATGTGGCGCTTCAGCTTTAGCACCCATACTGCAGTTGTCCGGATATTGCTAGTGTATACTGGTGTTATGCATATTACACAGCAGTCGTTTTGTTGCTACAGGAAACTGATGGAGAGCCTATGGAGTACAACCCACGTTATTTTGCTGATTTTGTGTTCGCCTCGGAGAGCGTGGTGAAGGAGGTAAGAATTAATAACATTTCTGCTTATCTAATTCTAATCGTAAAAGGTCCCCTCTGTTAATAATTTGCTCTTTTTTAAAAAATTTTACTTAGTGGCAGAGTCGGCAGTTAATCTACGGCAGGGAAGTCGTGTGTACCTCTAGCAAATCGTGCAAACTTTGTTCTGTGTGTGACCTTATCTTAACGGTTAGTGTATCGTATTTTCTGAGACGGAGATTGGAGAGAAGCTCAACATTTGCGCAAAACGAGAGTGCGTGCACCCCTAACCGGCACCGGGGTGGCCAATGCACCAGCCCAACGGTCATCAATCCGCTTGGCGAATACGTTCCGTGCGTGCCTCACCCCCAGTCTGGCGCTTTTCTTTAAGCCGTACGAACAGGTCGGCTCACATTTCCACGATCTGTACATAAAAAAAAATGTAGGCCAACCAGTGATCAGTTTCCCAGGGCTGCGAAATTAAATTTTTGTTCAAGGGTTTTAATCGTGAAGGGTGATTTTTATTAGTTGCTGGCCTCTGTTGAAGTATGTGAAGTCAGATTTTGGACATTACGTGTGAGAAAACTGTAACAAATATTTTTCGTATTTACACAATATCAAGATATTTTTGTATATTAATAAAGACACTTACAGCTGTACTAGTAACATGTAAACTGTTTACAAATTATGCAATAAACAAAATCAGACAGCACTCGTTTGTTCATAGACCTAATCACAATGTAAGTTCAACGTACCCAAGTCTTACGGAGACACTGCAGTTTGTCAGTACTGCTTCCTCTCCATATCGAAATTTTGTTTTAGAGATTATCTTGTATGCTGTAGATCCACATTATCTATTTTTTGGCAACGAACAGTAGTCAGTATCATCTCCTCATCCTACTTTCCTTTATAATGTGATTATATTTCTTTCATGTCTTGACGAGTCCTTTCTCCATGTTCTTCGCTAACCTCGCTAAGACTGTCAGGGAGAAAGTCGAGATAGCTAGGAAGAAAATGGATTTTAAGGCTCATATTGCATACTAAATTTTTCAGAGATATCAACATATTTTCCAATATAGCTTTGAAATCTGGGTGTTTCCTATTTCCTAAGAAACTGTGAACTAAATTCTTAAATCCTGTCCAAGTCAGTCCTTCTTCTTGTGGTAGTACATTTTCAGATACTTCATTTTTCATCAGACTTCTAATATTTGCTCCCACAAATATTGCTTTTTTAAGTTAGGCGTAGGCAGAAAAGAAAATTTTTGAAACTTACATACTTAAAACAATCACCACCTTTAGGCAGCGCTTTGACAAACTCTTTCGTGATTCCCAGTTTAATATGAAGAGGCAGTAGGATGATTTTCTCTCTTTTCACCAAAGATTCTCTTATCATAATTTTCTCCCCAGGATTGATTGTTGTTCTTGTACGCCATTCCATTCTACTCCAATGCGATTTACTGGTACGACTATCCCAGAGGCACAGGAAACAAGGAAACGTCGTAAGACCTGACTCTTGTCCCAGCAGGATTCCTATCTTTCAGGTCTCCACGTACAACCCGTTGATGTTTCGAATAGTTTAATGCCTTCAGTAGCATCTCTTTATTTTCATAAGTGTCTTTTAAGTGCAAAGAAAATGCTGCTGGCACTGAGCCATACTTATTTTCAATGCGTAGATGTACGGCCTTGAGGCTTCTTTTGTTAGAATCTATAAACAGCCTCCACTCATTCGTGTTTTATGTAACACCGTATCTTGATAACACACCTTCAATGTTCTTGCAATAAACAAGAGAGCATCCTGTAACGAAATACGAAATTCCGATTCTTGTGATCAAACTCAGTAGAATGTTGTGCCCAGGGTAAGCAAAAGTTTTTCCTTTTATCTTGTGTTGTTTCTTTTGAGAGACTCAGATCTCTTGTCAAGTGATCCAGTTCATCTTGTGTAAACTGCTCTAGTTGTGCTTTTGTGGGTGTGGAGTAAAATCAAGATCTGAAGTTTCACTTGATGATGTTGAAGATTCTAAAGTAGTGGGCGATTCACGCACGGGAATATTAGGACCATGTGGTATGGATCTTATTGGCTGATTTTAGGTCTTGATAAACAATTCCTTTCGTACTGTTCTCGTTACGCCCACCAACTTTCTCCATAGGAAGACAGCAATCGTCTACAAGATTTTTTTGTTCTCTCTATACCATTGGAATCCAGAAAGGTAAAGATTTCTGCTTTCCATGTATCCATTTTCTGAAACCTGCGACGCATGTATGACAAACACTATGTGGCACAGTAGTTTTGTTCTGGTCTCCTAACTTTAAACTGAAATAAGGCAGTTATGCTTTTTTGGGAATGAGGTTATGTTCTCTCTCCTGCTTTCGAGAGTCAGAGCGGCACAAATGTAACAAAACACGTCAAGCTCTTTCACACATTATGAGCATGATGAAGTTGCCATTGTTAGGCTGATTTGAAACAACCTGGTAACGTCGGCACACACAAATTCCGCTTTAAATTTGTTCTCAAATGACTGTTATGCGTTTGTGTGATTTAAAACAGCTAAAGAAGTATCGATCTTTTCACAATCGATCGTTCTGAATCACTTTAGAATCTACTGCAATAGATATTAAGCGGGAAATTTAAAAACAGAAAACTTTAGGAAAATACGTAAACACTGTGGGCCTTAGAAGAAAACAGATCACATTTTCGTAAAGAACATTGAAAAGCCATTCTGACTCTTCTTCATGTAAATCGCCGAAACATATCAGCCCTGTTTTTTATTTACATTGTAACATTAATTTTGGTATATTTACTATCGTGCTCAATAGTATCCGATAGACCTTAAGTGTTCTCCGCCTGATTTTTACGCTTCTCACATAACAGTACTCCCTTGCAGGTCCTCTAACCTCTTTTAGGAATAGTCGTGTGACTTACTATGATGATGATGAGGTCCCATACTCTGAGGAGCGTAGGGGACGATGCGGGAGAGCCGCACCGCCGACTAGGCAGGGTATTAGCGGAGGTGGTTTGCCACTGCCTTCCTCCGACCGTAATGGGGATGAATGATGATGATGATGAAGACGACACAACAACACTCAGTCATCTCGAGGCAGGAAAAATCTCTGACTCCGTGCGCGGGAGGCGAGAACGCTACAGCAAGGCCACGAGCTGCGGTCTGACTTACTATAACAACCGCTACATAACGTTTTTCTGGACAGCAGTCAGTCCACATGCAAATTAATGCAATAATTGTGAAAACATATTATCAGAGGAACACAGCCTTTAACGTTTGTGAACTCAAATTTAATACAGTAAATAACATTAAAAAAAAAAAAAGCTAGTTGCAGCTTGAAATTACACGACGAAAGTGTCGTATTGGACCAGGAGCCGCGATTCCCATCCAACAACAATTCTCCCTGTTAACGATATGAAGTATGGTTTCAGTCACAAACAGTGAAATGTGCACACGATTAACTTAACTTGACATGTCTACATCTACATAACTATTCGGCAATTCACGCTTAAGTGCCTGGCAGAGGGTTCTTCGAACCATCTTCAGACTATTTTTCTACAGTTCCACTCTCTAACAGAGCGTGGGAAAAATAAACACTTAAATCTTTTTGTAAGAGCCATGATTTCTCTTGTTGTGCACATATAAAAAAAGTTTTGCATCAACTCGGTTCCGAGAGTTCCGGGACCTGTACAGAAAATTGGAATAGAGATCAACATAAATATCATTTCCGCGCTTTTTATTGCTCATGAAAACCACACTTTGCATATTGTACCAACATACAGCAACACCCTCAGAGAGTCTCTTCTCACGGTTACATTCCCTAATTCTGTCTTGATAGCCTGAGGCGTCGCTGTTCTGAAGGAGTCAGGAACCAAACTACGTGCAAAATGTGACACTTGTGAGGAGATGCATAGCAATTCCGTCCCACGCTAAACTAGGTAAACGTCTTCCAGCTACTTTGGTTACATGTAGATGAGACTTTTTGTTGTTTTGGCTCTTATAGACTGAATGACAGTTTTACTTAAGGATGACAAATTCGAGACATTACTGTCAGCATAATATGTTCCTTGTTGCACATTCTCGCCAGGAGCGATTATCCTTTCATGTTATCAAAAGTTGGAATCGAACTTGTAGTGCGCTCATTGACGTATATTTTCTTCACGGTTTTTGAGTCCTTTTTCGGTCGTTGCGCAAGATTCACTCGCGCAGTTTGTTTCCCTGATTTGAAACTACAGCTTATGAAAATCCTTAGTTTTTGTTCCCACTTTGTAATCAGGGCCTACGTTCTTCATTCGTGCTTTTATGTACTAGGGGTCGGGTCAATGAAAGTATTCTTGTATTTAAGTGTCCAATATTAAAATGAATGTAACTTACTCTTTATCTTATTAGCTTCTGTCGATGCTAAAAGGCTAATCGCTTTCGAAAGTGAGATCTTTAGTTCGCAGGACACTAAAGACAGAAAAACAAAAACAGATACGACAGCTACTGAAGAGGATGGTCGCCGAAATAATTCCCCCCTCTTTATCTATGATGTTCGAGTTGCAGTCGGTGCATCTGAATATTATTCGTAACTACGCTTTAGAGCCGAATCATAATTACAGAAATGCGAATTAAGCTCATTGGCCTGTACTCTAGGTATTTCGGCCACCTGTCAACAGGGCGGCAGCTGGACCACCGCATCTTCGAAGCATGAGCCCAGCCAGCTCAAGAAATAATTTGGTTGACGAAACGTGTTGTCGCTATCGCTAGTCTAATGGAGAATTGGCAGTATTGTAGAATACGTTTGGCAACTATGTTCCTGGAGTGGTTCAGAACTCTCCAGTTAAATGAAATGGATATTCTCTTGTCATTTTGAATAAACAATCCGAATGATACTCACTTTGGGGTATATTCGGTTATTAAATTTATGTTTGCTTTCAGGAAGATCGTTTCACGCAGAAACTGCGAATTTGGTATGAATCACTATGAGAGCGTACTGCAGTCAGTAAGAGTTCGCTAGCTAAGTGGTAATGCCGCTGGTTTGTGGAGGAAAAGATACTTTGGCTCCTAATTCTAAGCTCGCTGTAGCTGCAGTTAATTTGTCTGATTTTTACCTTTTCCTTTGGCGAGCACAAGCTCTCAATTCTAAAATCCCTATGGAAATCTTAATTTCTGCACCTTAAATCTTGTTGTAGTCTTCATTTAGTACCCCATTGATCTAAAGGTGAAAAGCTTAAGAAACTGCGTCATTGCACTGTTGTTGTCACTTATAATTTTCTGACTATTTCGACTTAGATTTTGGTGAACACACACTTTGATTGCCTTATGTATGATATTGCATAATTTATTAACTGCGTTTCTATTTGGGTCTACTCTCACTGCCAGACTTACCTATTTTCATGGTAATCCCAAAATGATTTTTGGGTAGGACACAGGATTTCACATAGACAAAGACCATATCGAGATCTGATGTCCATAATATCTTAGTAATAAGTGAAGTTTCGGGGAGGCTCGGATTACGCATATTATTTGTTTTATTAAATTAGACTTTACTCGTAATGTCATCATGATAAGTTTATATTTCATTTGCATTAGAAAAGCGTATTTTCGTATCGTTTCTCGTTTTTTTACAAAATATAAAAGAAAAACATAAGACTGAAATTAATCGTCACCAACATAGTCTCCCACATTAATCAGAGTCATAATGCTGAGACAGTGTTTGAACTCCATCCCCGTCCGCAGCTCGTGGTCGTGCGGTAGCGTTCTCGCTTCCCGCACCCACGTTCCCGGGTTCGATTCCCGGCGGGGTCAGGGATTTTCTCTGCCTCGTGATGACTGGGTGTTGTGTGATGTCCTTAGGTTAGTTAGGTTTAAGTAGATTAAAACTGTGTGCCCGACCGAGACTCGAACTCGGGACCTTTCCAAAGATCCCGAGTTCGAGTCTCGGTCGGGCACACAATTTTAATCTGGCAGGAAGTTTCATATCAGCGCACACTTCGCTGCAGAGTGAAAATCTCATTCTGGAAACATCCCCCAGGCTGTGTTTAAGCCATGTCTCCGCAGTATCCTTTATTTCAGGAGTGCTAGTTCTGCAAGTTTCGCAGGAGAGCTTCTGTAAAGTTTGGAAGGTAGGAGACGAGATACTGGCAGAAGTAAAGCTGTGAGGACCGGGCGTGAGTCGTGCTTCGGTAGCTCAGATGGTAGAGCACTTGCCCGGAAAGGCAAAGGTCCCGAGTTCGAGTCTTGGTCGGGCACACAGTTTTAATCTGCCAGGAAGTTTCATATCAGCGCACACTCCGCTGCAGAGTGAAAATCTGATTCTAGGTTTAAGTAGTTCTACGTTCTAAGGGACTGATGACCATGGATGTTAAGTCCCATAGTGCTCTGAGCCATTTGAACCATTTTTTTTAACTCCATCCCCGTAGAAACAAACAGGTTCAAAGAAAAGGATGTTGTCAATTCAAGTACAGAGTGCATTTTTGTCCAAAAACAAATTTTCTTGGTGGTTGTTCTATATGGAGCGAGAAAGGTAAACGTTCGTTTGAGAAGGCAAGAATAAGTGTGGTCGCGGTAGCTTTCCAACCCTTCTGGATAGGTTCTTTAGTGAAATCAGCAGCGTGCAGACGGGCATTCTCGTCCAGTAGCAATACTGAAAAAATGGTTCAAAAGGCTCTGAGCACTTGGGTCATCAGTCCCCTAGAACTTAGAACTACTTAAATCTAACTAACCTAAGGACATCACACACATCCATGCCCGGGGCAGGATTCGAACCTGCAACTGTAGCGGTCGTGCGGTTCCAGATGAAGCACCTTGAACCGCTCTGTCACACCGGCCGGCAGCAATACTTCATGCAGTTTTCTTGGTCGCTTTTCTGATGTGGTAATCACAAGGCGTCTCGGTTGTTGGAAACAGATGGCAATTGCGAGGTAAACACTACAGGGATGCAGTTCGTAACATCATCTTTGTTCCACCAGATGCATAAAATTACGTTTAGGTGATTCACACCAGCTTCTGTATCAGGCAATTTTTTGGTAGTGCCAACGACAAATGTCTTCTTATGAAGTTAGCAGACGATGTTTAGAATGGCCGTCTGGCGATTCTAGTTCAAGTTTTTCGTTATTTTTGCTTAATGCGATTAACACAAATGCTCGGATAGATCCTTTGAAAGAACAGAATCAACTTCCTTCCCCATCCGTCTCAGTTCTAACTTCTGTTTCATTCCTAACAACCTCGTCGTCAGTGGGTACTGAACTCCAATACGTCCTTTTTTCCTCTCCATTGCCCTCCGAGTACAAGTGTCTCACTGAAGTTCAATGGTCGCAGTTCATCTCATTTGTCAATAAACGAGTGGACCACAGCGGTAGATAGTAAAAACATCATTCATCAAAGCCCGTTTGTCTTTTCGACGCTACGGTCGCAGGTTCGAATCCTGCCTCGGCCATGGATGTGTGTGCCGTCCTTAGGTTAGTTAGGTTTAACTAGTTCTAAGTTCTAGGGGACTAATGACCTCAGAAGTTGAGTCCCATAGTGCTCAGAGCCATCTGAACCATTTGTCTTTCCGAATGTGGAAAACAATCCTATCTGAAACGAAAAAACCGTTTGCGATTACATTGCGCCAGGATTGCCAATGTACCACTAACACATACTGCACCACAGCAGCTCAGAACGAAAACAGTAGTTCATGTAGACATTTCCGCATCCTACCGTTTTGATAATTCGTGCAGATGGCTGTTATGTGGTTTTATTTCACTGACTACAAAATCAATTCTAAACTGCGTTGCCAAGATAGCTGGCGGATGACGATGAGTACAAACAAGGTAGTAAATGTTTTCAGCCAGTTATAATCCATATCCAGAGAGTCACTATTCTCATACAGTGTGGAGCACTGTTCATTACGACAAAATCATAGGCAACAGTATTTGCATTTTGGTAATCTGTTGGAAGGATTCTAGCTTCGTATTCTTGAGGACCGGTTTCGATTCACACTTCAAGCAATCGTTACCAGACC
Organism: Schistocerca nitens; assembly: GCF_023898315.1. Classification (NCBI taxonomy): domain Eukaryota; kingdom Metazoa; phylum Arthropoda; class Insecta; order Orthoptera; family Acrididae; genus Schistocerca; species Schistocerca nitens. Next base: position 512,753,803 of record NC_064615.1, read on the forward strand.
CACATTAAACGTAACGTCCCTTCGCTACCAACTGGAGGAGGGACGGTAGTCGTGGCAAGTAGAATCTCTGTCACTAGTAAGCTTTCTTACACCGGAAATTTTACTGTACTGATGAACCAGTGGTAATGTAAAGTTTAAGTGCACTTATTCCTTATTGTATTTGAAGTCGATAGGGTAAAAATATTGATACTAGATAGAGGATGGATCTCAGAGCTTACTTTTCATAGGATATGACCCTTCGGGACGATAAATTCCCGCATTTAGTTGTTTCCCAAGTGTTGAAAACTCATCGACGTCACCACGAAAGTCATATCTCTGCGTTCGAAGCCCGATCCGGTCCAAAAGTTTTAATCATGTCATATCAAACTGTGGCATGTGCACACCAATGTACTAGTGAAAACTCTTGTTTTGAATAATCCTTTGTTAGTACAACCGGTTCGCAACCTAAAGTTGCATCTTCAGGTTCATCTGAGTAGAAAAAAATAGAGATTGGAAAAAAATGATACGAGGCCAGTGAAATCAATATGTAACTTCAAAGATGTATAGATATTAAATATATGAAATTGACGATTACTCTCAAGAAAATTGGGACGCTATAAACAGAATACTCATATTCAAATCATTTACAGCGAAACGCAGGAACTATTGGAGATCCCCATTACTCTCAGTCAAATTGTATTAACAAGTTCTTGAAAGGAACGATAGACAAAAAAGAAGTACACACACATGGTGTAGGAACCACCAATCGGAATATGCAGCAAACAGCCAAATGGAGTCACGACGCCGCAATGTACTTGCTAATATTGACAGTCTACATCATAATAAATAATTTCCTACTCATTGTATTCCATTTATTATAATTTAACTTTCAAATATCTTTATTGCTTTCTTAACGCTGTGAATGTAAGGGCGCGTCACAACACTCGTATTCAGATTTTATTATTCGCTGTCTTTCTTTCATCTTGCTGCTCCACCGTTTTCCGGGTCTGCTTCGCGCTGCCCTGTCAACTTGACACTTGTCGGTACGCTCCTTATTCAGCTTGTATTGACCCTTTTTATCTTCTGCCCGTCTTATTTTCATTGTGGGTTGCCGTACTTCACTGCAGTTTATACGATTTTAGTGCTTTTATAGTACTGACCATTTCATGGCCCTTCCCGATAACATGGTTATTTTCCTCTGGGCGAGAATGATACGACAGACTTTTACGAGGGTTATCCATTCCTTGGTCCGGTTGATTTATATTATGTTATCCTCCATGTTCCTTTTTAGAACTGAGGCATTCACCGTAGCCGCCTCCCTCATTCTGCCACTTTTTTTGCACTACTGTTCCTTTTAAGGACCTTCTAATACAAACTGACTGGGAATGGCGGGGCATTGAACAGGCTCGCTGTTTCGCTGTAAATGATTTGAATGTGAATATTCTATTACTGCATACCCGATTATATTGAGGGTAATTATTCATTTCGTGTATTTTATATATAAACATCAGTTTAAATGGCTCTGAGCACTATGGGACTTAACTTCTAAGGTCATCAGTCCCCTAAAACTTAGAACTACTTAAACCTAACCAAGCTAAGGACATCACACACATTCGTGCGCGAGGCAGGATTCGAACGTGCGACCGTAGCGTTCGCGCGGTTCCAGATTGTAGTGCCTTGAACCGCTCGGCCACCCCGGCCGGCCTACTAATGAGGGATTATTCCACAGCTGCTTCGCTTTTGTTTAACGAGAACACTTCCTTATAGCTGTACTTGTCCACAACACAAAGTGTGTTGTTGTAAGTGCAAAATAATTGAATTCTTAAGTGCCTCCATGCGTTGTTAGCATTTACGAGTGGTGCCGATTTTGACTCCCAGTCAACCATAGATGTTTTCATTATATCATTTCGGGTTCAAACACGCCACTCCCAGCTACTGGTGAAAAAGAAATCGATGGTTAAGGTATCTTCATTTGTAGTGAACAGCGATGATATGTGCGGGTTTGACTCCCAGTCAGCACAGACGTTTACGTCACATTATTTACAGTCCAAACATATGCACATGTCACTACTAGTAAAGCACGATGATATATAACGTTTGTTCGTGACTAGAACATAACGGTGATAGGTGCTTAATTCGAGTCCTGGTAAGGTAAAACTTTTTCGTGTCTTCGTTTCAGTTTCAGTCATCTCCTTACTAGTGAAAAATTTCGATATCTAACATCTTATTGTGCTAAGTAAACATTCGATTAGGTGCTGGTTGCGAATCCCAGTCCAAATCAAAATTTTACGCCACATCATTTCAAGTTAAACGTGTTATCCATTATTTGTGACTAAAACCATATATAGGATCTCACGTGGTCAGTTAACAGGGAGAATAGTTGTTGGATGCGAGTCCTGGCTCTTAGCCCAGAACAACATTTTTGTCACGTAATTTCTTAGGATTTATCAAGCTGGAAAAAGCATTCGACAATGTAAAATGGCGCAACATTTTCGAAATTCTGAGAAAAATAGCGGTCAGCTATAGGGAAAGACGGGTAGTGTACAATAGGTACAAGAACCTAGAGCGAAAAATAAGAGTGTAAGGCCAAGAACCAAGTGCTCAGATTGAAAAGATTGTAAGACAGGGTTGTGGTCTTTCGCCCCAACTGTTCAATATACTCCTACATCGATGAAGGAATGACGGAAATAAAAGGAAGCTTCATGAGTGGGATTGAAATTCAAGGTGAAAGGATTTTAACGATAAGATTGCTGATGACATTGCTATCCTCAGCGAAAGTGAAGAAGAATTAGAGGATGTGATGAATGGTATGAACGGTCTGTTGAGTACAGAATGTGATTTAAGAGTAAGTCGAAGGAAGACGAAAGTCAAGAAGAAATCTCTGAGAATTTACGTTTGGAACACGGTATTGTATGGTAGTGACACAACGACGGAGAGAAAACTGGAAAAGAAGAGACTATAGTCTGGAGCCGCGTGACCGCTACGGTCGCAGGTTCGAATCCTGCCTCGGGCATGGATGTGTGTGATGTCCTTAGGTTAGTTAGGTTTAAGTAGTTCCAAGTTCTAGGGGACTGATGACCACAGCAGTTAAGTCCCATAGTGCTCAGAGCCATTTGAACCATTTTTTGAAAAGAAGAGAACCGCAGTATTTGAGATTTGGTGCTACAGATGAATGTTGAAAATAAGGTAAGGAATGAGGAGGTTTTCTGGAGAATCGGCGAGTAAAGGAATATGTGCAAAACACTGACAAAAAGAAGGGCCAGGGTGATAGGACACCTATTGGCACATCAGGGAATAACTTCCACGCCCACGAGAGTGAGCTGTAGAGGGTAACAACTGTAGAGGAAGACAGCGGTTGGAATACACCCAGCAAATAATTGAGGACGTAGCTTGCAAGTGTTACCCTGAGATGAAAAGTTGGCACAGGAGAGGAATTTACGGCGGGCCGCATCAAATAAGAGGACTGATGACTGAAATGAAAAAAAAAAATACAAGTTGAAACTTGCTTTTTGGAATGTTACTGGTTGTAATTAATTTGAATTTACAAGTGTTGAAGGCTGTATCGTCTCTAATAAAGTGTTTCCTGATATTTTCATTATCGTGGTATTAATTTGCGTCTGGACTGACGGTCATACGGAGCAAAGTTCTCGAGTCATTTGTTGTAGTACTCATTACGTACAGTTAAATAATTATTCCGAACAGCAAGACAGTTACGTTTTGCGGGTTGCATACAAATCAGGGGAAATGCAATTCACAACGTACTCGCACTTTTGAGCATTAACTACATTTAAGGTATAAGAAAGTCAAACACAAGTTTCCGCGAGTACAAGCATAATATAAAGAATAAAAGAATGACGGGGGCCTGACATGTTATTTGCTAAATACGTTATAATGACAGAAATGAATTTTCAGAAGACACTACATCTTCAAGAACGGTTTCTGAGCGCCACAACTGCTTTGTAGAATATAATATCTTGTTTGGCTCTGGAGCTCACAGCGTCATTATAAATAACACAAGTAATAAATTTTATACTGTAAGTAATTTTTTCTGTGTTCTCACAGACACGCATGTGTATAGTGAATTCAACACCAATTTCCAATGAGTAATATACATCAGGTATAAGAAATACAAACGAATATTGGAATTTTGCTTTAGTTCTATTTTCTGTCCAATACAAGAGTGTAAGTTGTATATATGACAATTTATGGACTGAAATTTTGTATAGTTTTTTTATATACGTACCAAGACGCCGCAGCACCAAAACACAAAAATCTTAATTGCATTTTTTTAGGTTCAGACTCGACTTCAATAACAGTTTGGTTAAAGACTTCGTAATTTGCACACGATGCCCACAAGATTCAAACTGTCGTCGACGTATATGTGTAATTGCGTTAATCCAGTTGAAGACGTCTTGGGCGAGTGGCTGATCTCTATTTTCGTTATAGTGATTCAGTCAACAACTGCGGCGATCGACCACCATTGTCGCGAACAAAAAGGTGTAAACAAAACAAAGTGCCCTGGTAACTACTCTAGACGAAACCTGATTTACGCCTTCATGGATATACATTTTATTGCTAAGCAAGCAGGATGAAGACAATATGAAACAACATATGCAACAATCTATAAACGAACCTTTACTTGGCAATCTGAAAGGTATAATTTAAAAGTTCTTAGTGAACACAGAAACGAAATGATCAGTCAAAGAAGGTAGGTCCTTTCTGATCAGATGAATGTTAATTTGAGCCACGGTTACTGAAAATAAACAACTCTGAAAGCTGTAGGTAGCGACTCAGCGTTAGCATGGAAAGAGTATAAGAATAGCAGTAACTTTGGCGGCTAAGGTGACGTCTTGAGCTTGAACTTTGTATTGCAGTAAACACCAGGCATACTTTATTGGCGGGGAGAAAGTAACTAATTGTGGATTAAACGCGAAACGTATTGGGTTAAAGACCACGGAGCAACTTCAGTGCTCTATTTATGTTATCCCATAAGTTACGCCACTTAAACGAAAGGACATATGTATGCAGAAGAAGCAAATGTGTGCCTGGTCAAGATAGGTAGAGTGGACATCTTTAAAGAGCCTTCAAGGAGAAGATTCGCTACTTTCCTTATTGTGATTGCATTTGGTCGCGACCAGGATGGTGTGCGAGTTCGCCACCCAGTTTTGACGGGGCGGAAAAGTAATCAACGTAGAAGTGTAAGTTGGCCATTTAGGACCTGATGGCATGAGGGAGCCAGAAAGGAAACTCCTCCCAGCTAACAAGATTCCGGAACTCGCGACTTGGGGCGGCGCCCTCCCGCAGAAGTCAGCTGGCAGCACGTAATTCGTCTTCCGCGGTCCCTGTTGGCTGCGCGGAACGAGGGCGTAGAGCGCAGAAACATTCTCTGCAGTTCAGGGGGGAATACAGTCTCAGTTGAAGTGACCATCTCAACTCGCGCGTGTTCCACAATCAACTATAACTGAAACAACTTTGGATAATATTTTTGAAGGAAAACCCATGATGATAATTGTGGTGGCAGGCCGACCAGTACATCTACATCATACTCCGCAAGCCACCTAATGGTGTGTGGCGGATGGTACTTTCGGTTCCACTGTCTGATCCGTCCAACCCTGTTCCACTCACGAATAGTGCATGGGAAGAATGATTGTCGATAAGCCTCGGTATTGACTCTGATTTCTCGAATTTTCGCCTCGTGGTCAATACGCGAGATGTATGTAGGGGGAAGTTGTCCGACTTCTCCTGAAAAGTGCTGTCCCGAAAAGTGCAAGTGAGATGTACTGACAGAAGTGGAATCATGAAGCCGAATGGTGTTTGGATGGCTCACTGGAAAGGGTATTTCCGCGAACTGTGCTCATTGTATCATCGTTTTTATTGTGCTCTGTCAGCGGTGCGTATATAATATTGTTTCTACACCTGATCTTCAGAAGTTTTCAGTTTAGTTCTCTAGTCCTTTACTTGGACAGTGTACCCATTTATATTCATATCGCAAGCCTAATGCCGGTATCGTACAACACTATGATTTACTCCGTCTCCTTTTCCAACTACAAATGGTGAGTGGGAAAAATCTCTGAATGAGCTCGAAAAAATTTTTAAAAATTTTATATAAAACTTTCAAAATTTTCAAAAATTATTTTAAACGCAGAGCCTCTACGGCGTAGCAATAATTAGCAATAATTTTATACATGAAACGTTTATGTAATTATTTTCGTTGCAGCCAGTAACTGTACACAGAATTTTGCCATATAAGTTGTACTTGAAGTCAAAACTATAACATCAAATACATATACAACATCGTCACACTGGGTAACTTGTTCAAAGTATACCTTAATGTTTGTACAATTTACTCAGTGTGATGATGTTGTATATATGTTTCATGTTTTACTTTTGACTTCAAGTACAGCTTACATGGCAAATTTCTATTTGCAGATAGTGACTGTAACGAAAATAATTACATAGGCGTTTCAATGTACAAAACCTTAGAGGCCCTTTGTTTCAACTGCTGTCACAGATAACGTGGCTGTACATAACAAAAAATCTTCTGTGCAACGTATCGGCATTGTGCACTGCTAGTTGCATTTCCAATACTACATCTGAAGACGGTAGTTAAGCGACGGGAACTAGTCACCACTTTATAAAGAATTCTTGTTGTTAAACTATATAAATACACAATAACTTTATATTGATTATCTGCTTACGATCGCTCTCTCATATACTGACAATATCAAATGTACTCATTTATCTGACTTGACCATCATGATCATTACGTGGCATGTACGTGGGAGGAACTAATTAATTGCCTATTTCTTCTTAGAACGTGCGTTCTAGGAGCTGTAACAGTACACGTGTCCTTGATGCGAGACAACTCACTTGTAGCGACTACCAATGGAGTTTCATAAGTATGTGAGTGACATTATCAAGTTTCCAATGCAAAACTATGACAAAAGGCACCGTTTTGCTATTGATATCCTCTGTTTCTATCTGGTACGGGTTCCCAGGATACATAACATTCCATCGGGACTTCTGAAATTACTGAAGGAAGTGGCAACGAAACGACTATTCACTCGGTGTGTAGGATGTATGAGACAGGCAATATCACATTTTTGGAAAACCATCGCCACGCAATTCCGAACATTGCAAGAACCGACAAGTGCGAAAAATATCGTAGAACCAGCTTAACAGCTCATACATCCAAGTTGCTGACAAGAAAAATGTGTAGAAGAAAGGAAAAGAAAATTGAGGATCTGTTAGATGACTATCAGTTTGGTTTTAGGAAAGGTAAAGGTACCAGAGAGGCTGTTCTGATGTTGAACGTTATAATGGAAGACAATTTCGTATAATACGTCGACCTGGAAAAAGCATTCAATAGTCCGAAATGGTACAAGATGTTGAAATATTGAGTAAAGGAGGGTAAGCTATAGGGAAATACGCGTGATGTAGGACTAAGCTATAGGAAAAGACGAGTGGTATACAGTATGTACAAGAACCAAGATGGAACCATAAGACTAGAAGACCAAGAACGAAGTGCTCAGTTTAAAAGAAGTGTAAGACAGGGATGCAGTCTTTCGCCCCTAACATTCAATCTATACATCGAAAAATCAATGACTGAAATAAAAGAAAGATTCAAGAATGGGATTAAAATTCAAGGTGAAAGGATTTCGATAATCAGTTTCGCTGATGACATAGTAGTATCTGTTGAACGGAATGAACAACCCAGTCAGTACAGAATGTGGATTGAGAATAAACCGAAGAAAGACGAAAGTAATGAGAAGTAGCACAAATGAAAAAAGATAGAAACTTAACATCGTAAGCTAGTGATCAGGAAGTAGAAGATGTTAAGGGTTTCTGATACCTAAGCAGCAAAATAACCCATAATGGACGGAGCAGGTAGGACATATAAAACTAACACTGGAATAAATGCCAGTCCTGGCCAAGAGAAGCCTATTAGTATAAAAAAAGGCGTTAATTTGAAGAAGAAATTTCTAAAAATATACGTTTCGAGCATGGAATTGCATGACAGTGAAACATGTGGCAAAACAGGAGCGGAAATGAATCGAAGCATTTGAGATGTGGAACCTCATAAGAATGTCGAAAATTAGATGCAGTTATAAAGTGATGAATGAGGAAGTTCTCGGCAGAATCGACAAAGAAAGGAACACATGAAAAGCGCTGACAAGAAGAAGGGATAGGTTGGTAGGTACGAGTTAAGACATCAGGGAGTAAGTTCCATGGTACTGGAACTGTAGTGGGCAAAAACTAGAGGAAGCCAGAGACTGTGATAAATCCAGCAAATAATTGATGAATTCGCGGCTCGCCGCTTCAAATCAGACTGAAGAATAAAGACTCATACACACAATACACCGATTAAGAATTCTCTAAGCTATTTTCAAAGAGTGCGACTTACGTGTCCCCAGATATTTTCTTTCACCTAGTTGTAGTACTCGTCCCTCACTGCGATTACTACTGTGTCCGCTGAATTATCATGAATTGTATAACAAAACAATAATGGATTTTAGTGTCTATTTTTGCGGAATACGCTAAATTTGTTTTCGTTGTGAGTCAACATCCCGATCCCTGCACATAGCGTCTATCGTCTTGGGCGTCTTCCTGCATTTTGGTACAATTTTCTCGCTTTGCACGTTCCCGTATGGAGGAAATCGTCCACAAACATCCCTCCGAAGCTTCCGTCATTATTTATCAGGTCGTGTACTAGGTTGGTCAAAGATATGAAAATACTGCGAGAAATACGGATGATAGCCAATCCTGCATGTGACGGTGTTATATTTGGCCGGGAACGGTACCTGTGAAATGTCCTCAATACTTTGCAAGTGTCAGCCGTTGTCATTCTGTGTACTTATGAGTCCATTATATCGAAGTGAAGTGAATTCGAAAGTGAGCGAATTGTTGGTGCTCGTATGATGGCTGTTTCCGTAACAAAGCTAATCGACGTGTTTGGTGTTTCAGTGGGCACAGTGTCGATCATTTATACCGTATATAGGGAAAGCGGAAAAACATCATCCGCCAAATCACAGCGCGGATGGAAATATGTGTTAAGCGATCGTGGCAGACGGTCATTGAAGGGGATTTTGACCAAAAATAAAAGAACTACTGGTCCAAAAATCACTGTAGAGCTGAATATCGAAACAACACGAAGGGATCTCCATAAGGTGGGATTTGGAAGGCGAGCTGGAATGCCAAAACAGCTCATCAGCGATGCAAATGCCCGAAGCAGAAAAACCTGGTGCCGAAGTTGCAAATATGAACCTCGTTGCACACTGTTTCCAACTTCCAGCTGAGTTTACGGAGATACTGGGTACTTGTGTGAGACAGCAGTATCAGCACCTGACAGAGTTTGAAAGCAGCCTCATTGGCAGTTTGCATTTGGCAGGCTGGTCGAATCCAGCAATATTCAGATTTGGTTTAAATGGCTCTGAGCACTACGGGACTCAACTTCTGAGGTCATCAGTCCCGTAGAACTTAGAACTACTTAAACCTAACTAACCTAAGGACATCACACACATCAATGCCCGAGGCAGGATTCGAACCTGCGACAGTAGCGGTCGCGCGGTTCCAGACTGTAGCGCCTAGAACCGCTCGGCCACTCCGGCCGGCAATATTCAGATTTGTGTGGCATTCTGACGTGGTGGTGGATGTCAAAAACCAATCACAAAAACCAGTCACAAAACTGGTCTTGAGACTGCACGAGCAACCAAAAACACTGTTAATCCAAAGTACACACGTTTCTTACGGGAAACTGTTACTTACAAAATATGCTACGTGTCACATTAGAAAGCTCACTCCACTGGCAACTGAGGCGCGTTTACAAAATTACCCATAAAACCAACTTGGCAAAACGTGAGCGCACCTGCATGTTTCCAAGGCTGTTTCGACTGCGTTGCAGAAGTTTCGTTGGAAAGCCCCTACACATCCTTCACACAGCTGCGATCTCTTCTCACGCGATTTCCAAATTTTTGGAGCCCTGAAGAAAGACATTCGTAGCCGTCGATTGGCTTTGGATGAATAGGTGCACTCCTGGCTACAATCATAGTTCCGTAGACAACCGCAAACATTTGTCCATGGAGGTATTACTTGCTTGTCTCACAGTGGGTGATTACTTTCCTGATAATAAACATTTACTGACTTTCTTTTCCATCTGTCTTGTTTACATTCGATTGCCCATTATATTTCCTATCACTTGCTTTCAGTTCGCTTTCGGAAATTAATAATCCAACTTCATCCTGTTTCTATTTTTTCATATCTTTTTTCCCGAAGACGGTTCTCATTCTCAGACACTTGAAACATCAGTGTAGTCAAACGAATTTTGTTCTGCATTGTCTAATGACCGATCAACGCATTTTATTGCTTCCATAGGCTTGATAACTGGTTCTTCGATCACAGGTTTTCGCTCTCTCCCTCTGCCGTACGTACTTACTTTGCTATATTCATGTCTCTTGGTTGCTCAAATCGCGGTACAGATGCATTGCTATTGAACCACTCGCTCCTACTTCGGTCATCTATTTCTTCAAAACCATAAATTTGTATTCTAAACGAAAACATCGCTTTTGATTATAACAGTCTATCTCATCCTTCGTTTCTGGTTTGTCAAAGTCGCTGATCTGTGCATGGAGGATGAGTAAGTTGCGTAATATTGCGCAATCCTCACGTGGATAGTCGATACTTTACTGTATTTTGAATATGTTGGCTTTCTGAGCAAAATATAAGTGGGAGTGTTTTTCTGTTTTATCAGTATATTTGCGTAAAAGAGAGAGAGACGCTAACACGAGGAAGGAGAGACAAGGGAGAGAGACAAATACGCTCAAAATTCAGGGCGGCTACTGCGCAGTATCTGGTTGCTAGGAGACCGTTTCCCGGGGCTCAGCTATTTATATCACAGCGCGGCGTATCGGTTTGGCGAATCGTGGTGCGGAGCTGTCTGGCTCCCCACCTGGCGGCCCGGCTTTATCGATAAAGTTACTGTCATTACAGGGGCTGCAGAGGACCAGAGGGTGCGTGGGAGAAGGGCAGGCGGGGCTTCCAAACGAGTTTCTGCCCCCTACGCTGTTGCTGTGCTACGTGTTGAAGTATTTTATTTTCTTAGAAACACCGACTATATAGCTATATGAATGGAAAGACATATAACCTTTCATTAGACTCCACATTCTTCAACAGTATTTTATTAATCGTATATTGGAAGAATTTTCTTTTGGCTGACTGTCATTTGAGATATTGCACAATATTGCACATCTTTTTGGATTATACAGTCCAACCTTCAGATGCCCATATAATCGTTCTGATTAATCGAAATCCGCACACGTCATTCAAATCATAATGGCATGCACAAATTTCCAAGTCTGGCATAATGTCTAGAGGTGGCTTGAAACTTTTGACTCGTATTATGAGTTCTGTACTTGGATCTATAGATTAATTTCGATTCATCAGCCCATCCAAAGATGGGATTGTACAATCCAAGAATGTATAATATACTATGAGTATCACAAATAAACTCCACTTGACAGGAAGAATCATCCGAGCAAATAACAATCGTATATTTCTCCACAGTCTATGTTTTATGGCTTCGGCACTACGATTCCCTGGTCTGGGAATTTAGATCACTGGTAAATGGTTTTGGGATTTTAGCTCGCCCTGAAACTCATTATTTATAGTGAACAGTTGGCGCTGCTTTAGAGCTGAAAAGGTTCTCGAGTGCGACGTTGAGTTCTTCACTGGCTTTTACAGCTGCCGTTCTCTTATGTTTTGTACAATCCTCTTCAATGATCGTCAGTCATAATCACTCAACACGCAGTTTATCCGCATTGTCATTTACCAGATGATGTTTCTCCGTGTTCCCTGTATGCAGTGTCAATCTTCGATACTTTGCCTTTTGAAACACCAAGCTCTTCTGCTCCACTGGTACGGAAGCACACGCATTACGAGCACAAACAGCTTGCTTACGTTCGTATTTACTAAGTGGCGACATAATGCACTCACAATTAAACAGACCTCTGTTCTGTTCACGACTGACGCTTGCAACGCATTGAGGTCACTGAATAGGTGCTGTGTGAATGCAGCTTGCCGCTAACTTGGTGTAATGTTTTGTCTGTACAGAAGTGTATCTGTCGCCTTTATCGCTCTTTCACTCTCACACATAAATCGTTACAATAAAGTCAGGGCTTTATGTTTTCTTAATAGGCTGATCCTTGAAAAGACAGACAAACAATTATGCTAATTGAGGATTCTGAGTAATTTCTAGAATTTCATTCGCTCTCTCTCTCTCTCTCTCTCTCTCTCTCTCTGTGCTTTATCGGTGTACAGTTTAAATCTATTATTTACATGAAATCAGCCTAGTAGAATCTCTGGTGGAGCCCTTCAGTCTTAATATTCAGCGGCTGGCTTGCTAGAAAAGATCTTTGCATTTGTTATTATTATTAAGCGCTGCATTCAGTTGGGAAAATCGATCGTTTGAACAATTCGTTCAGTTTACGACAGATCTAAAATTTCAGATGTGGACGAAGCCTGTTTGGACGATTTATAAAAACTCAGAGATTGCAGGCTCTCTCCGTCACAGCTGAAACTTCCCAATTAATTACAGGGCCCAGACAATCATCAATGATTCAGACAGAGAACTCATTCGTCATTCACTCTAGAATAAAATGGTCACAAACCTTATTTCTGAGGAAAATAGTATATTGAATCCATTTCCATACATGTTCCGTTTCCGTGGATTTTCAGTCTCATGCAATTTACTTCTACAGTCTTTCTTTCTCCTGACCTATCACACTAGCGGCACAAACTTTCCTTTCTCGCTTTAGCGCGAAGAAGAGTAAATAAATCTCTTTTAGCAATCCGAAAACTCCCAACCGATACTTTCCGAAGCTGTTCCTTTCTCTCGCTATAATAACCATGGAGCATACATCTCCGTACCTCTGTTGTTCCAAAGAATAAACGTACTAGAAAAATACCTTGGCGTCGACGAGCTGTCGGCGCATATATTACTAAGAAATCTGATTAGATACTTTTCAAACGTAAATAAATGTGGATGATTTGATTGACCACTATTAATTATTGCGTGGTAGAGGGTAATTTTCCGTGGGGAGATTACAGCTGCTTATGGTCAAATAAAAAACCGTAGCCTGCAGGCATGGCTAGCATGTTCAAAACCGTATTTCTGCGGTGTTTTTGTCCAATCTCACTGGGCAACGAAAAATAATTTTTGAATGTTTCGAGCACTTCATGAGGCAATTCCTACTAATTTTGGATTGAGAAAAACAAATACGACAATGAAAATTTTTTTATTAGCTCTAGTTTACATGATATACACAAGGTGGAAGTATTACATACACTACTGGCCATTAAAATTGCTACACCAAGAAGAAATGCACATGATAAACGGGTATTAATTGGACAAATATATTATACTAGAACTGACATGTGATTACATTTTCACGCAATTTGTGTGCATAGATCCTGAGAAATCAGTACCCAGAACAACCACCTCTGGCCGTAATAACGGCCTTGATACGCCTGAGCATTGAGTCAAACGGAGCTTGGATGGCGCGTACAGGTACAGCTGCCCATGCAGCTTCAACACGATACCACAGTTCATCAAGAGTAGTGACTGGCGTACTGCGACGAGCTAGTTGCGCGGCCACCATTGACCAGACGTTTTCAATTGGTGAGAGATCTGGAGAATGTGCTGGCCAGGGCAGCAGTCGAACATTTTCTGTATCCAGAAAGGCCCGTACTGGACCTGCAACATGCGGTCGTGCATTATGCTGCTGAAATGTAGGGTTTCGCAGGGATCGAATGAAGGTTAGAGCCACGGGTCGTAACACATCTGAAATGTAATGTCCACTGTTGAAAGTGCCGTCATTGCGAACAAGAGGTGACCGAGACGTGTAACCAATGACACCCCATACCATCACGCCGGGTGATACGCCAGTATGGCGATGACGAATACACGCTTCCAATGTGCGTTCACCGCGACGTCGCCAAACACGGATGCGACCATCATGATACTGTAAACAGAACCTGGACTCATCCGAAAAAATGACGTTTTGCCATTCGTGCACCCAGGTTCGTCGTTGAGTACACCATCGCAGGCGCTCCTGTCTGTGATGCAGCGTCTAGGGTAACCGCAGCCATGATCTCAGAGCTGATAGTCGATGCTGCTGAAAACGTCGTCGAACTGTTCGTCCACATGGTTGTTGTCTTTCAGACGTCCCCACCTGTTGGCTCAAGGATCGAGACGTGGCTGCACGATCCGTTACAGCCATGCGGATAGATGCCTGTCATCTCGACTGCTAGTGATACGAGGCCGTTGTGATCCAGCACGGCGTTCCGTATTACTCTCCTGAACCCACAGATTCCATATTCTGCTGACAGTTACTGGATCTCGATCAACGCGAGCAGCAATGTCGCGATACAATAAACCGCAATCGCGATAGGCTACAATCCGACCTTTATCTAAGTCGGAAACGTGATGGTACGCATTTCTCCTCCTTACATGAGGCATCAGAACAACGTTTCACTAGGCAACGCCGGTCAAGTGCTGTTTGTGTATGAGAAATCGGTTGGAAACTTTCCTCATGTTAGCACGTTGTAGGTGGCGCCACCCGCGCCAAACTTGTTTGAATGCTCTGAAAAGCTAATCATTTGCATATCACAGTTCTTACTGGCAACATGTCCTGAACTAGGTCTTAATCACTGAATTACACTCACGAATGGAAGGCAGGATCATTGGTGGATAAACCACCACAAAAAATACGTTCAAGTTTAAAGTAATTGTTGTCCTTGTGCTATTTACATTTTGGTGAACGAACCACTACACAAAATACGTTCAAGTTTCAAATAATTGTTGTCCTGGTTCCAGCATCTTCTGCAGATGGTACGTTTGTAGTTGTACTCTTGTATCACCCTTCACCTGTGCCAAAAGTGCCACTTGTCGTGTCCTGGTTGACGATGTATTACACTAACTTTCCGTCACAACATCCTGAAAGTTCTATGGACTCACACTACACCGTGAAACATTCTCAGGACGAACACTCACTTTTCCTCAAAGGACACCGATATTCGTAAGAAGGGCAATCGTCTCTTCCACTACCCCTTTGCTCTACCTTAACACACCATCATATCAGTGACCTCAATCATTACTGCCGTGAGTAATGAGGATAATGGGCAATAGGCGTTACATGTTGTTCAATAGTGTGTGGATAAGCTGATGATTTGGGTTTGACAGCAGGCGGACTAGGGTAGTCAGTGCATCTGCGATGACCACCAAGCCGGATGACGCAGTGTTCAGTGCATCTGCTTAGTAGGCAGGAGGCCTGGGTTCAAATCCCGGTCTGGCCCAAATTTCTTTATGTCTTGAGTCATAATGGCTGCTCGATCCAAACATATCATTTTGCATCATATCGGTTCCCAGAGTTCCGGAACCTGTACAGAAAATTTGAATAGAGATCAACATAAACATCATTTCCGCCCTTTTTATTGCTCATGAAAACCACACATTGCATGTTGTGCCATCATACAGTGAGACCTTCAGAGGTCGTGGTCCACACTGCTGTACACACCGGTACCTCTAATACCCAGTAGCAAGTCCACTTGCATTGATGCATGCCTGTATTCGTCGCGGCATACTAACCACAAGTTCATCGAGCACTGTTGCTCCAGATTCTCCCACTCCTCAACGGCGATACGGCGTAGATCCCTCAGATTGGTTGGTGGGTCACGTAGTTCAAAACCAGCCCTTTTCAATTTATCCCAAGCATGAAACTTCCTGGCAGATTAAAACTGTATGCCCGACCGAGACTCGAACTCGAGACCTTTGCCTTTCGCGGGCAAGTGCTCTACCATCTGAGCTACCGAAGCACGACTCACGCCCGGTCCTCACAGCTTTACTTCTGCCAGTACCTCGTCTCCTACCTTCCAAACTTTACAGAAGCTCTCCTGCGAACCATGCAGAACTGTAAAGTTTGGAAGGTAGGAGACGAGGTACTGGCAGAAGTAAAGCTGTGAGGACCGGGTGTGAGTCGTGCTTCAGTAGCTCAGATGGTAGAGCACTTGCCCGCAAAAGGCAAAGGTCCCGAGTTCGAGTCTCGGTCGGGCATACAGGTGTTTAAGAGTTCTCTAGTAACAGGAACAACAAAGTGCAGTGTGTACGTTTTCCTTGTACGACCAGTTGTTACATATGGGTCAGAAGTGTGGATGATACATGCGGATATAAAAGAGCTAAGAGAATTTGAAGACGAATCCTGCAAAAGGCGTATGTACCTGAAGAGAGACAAACTATTGGAGAATAAGGTATAACCCTGTACTGCATCAAC
The DNA here is from genome assembly GCF_023898315.1 of Schistocerca nitens. Taxonomy (NCBI): domain Eukaryota; kingdom Metazoa; phylum Arthropoda; class Insecta; order Orthoptera; family Acrididae; genus Schistocerca; species Schistocerca nitens. The sequence goes on from NC_064615.1 coordinate 512,770,104, forward strand.
TTACGCTAGGGAAAATATAGTTCAATTTATGAATTGTCAATGAAAACGCTGGTTAGTACACATGGTAAAGATGTCAGATGTCCAAAAGAAGGCGGCCTCTGTGACCGAGCGGTTCTAGGCGCTTCAGTCCGGAACCACGCTGCTGCTACGGTCGCAGGTTCGAATCCTGCTTCGGGCATGGATAGGTGTGACATCCTTCAGTTAGTTAGGTTTAAGTAGTTCTAAGTCTAGGGGACTGATGACCTCAGATGTTAAGTCCCGTAGTGCTTAGAGCCATTTGAACCATCTGAATCCAAAAGGAAGAGCCACTAGCAGAAAGCAGGAAGGGCCGACAAAGAGCAGGATGGGTGGGTAATGTGTAGGCCGACTTTACGAAGATGAACATCTGAGGGTGCGGGAGGAAAGCAGAAATGTATTGATGCAGACTGTTGAACGAGGCAACGTCCATCGAGGATTGTTGTACCTGAGGAGAGAAAAGGAAGGAAACGTTGTTCCCAGTATTACTTGCTATGGTTGGGAAGTTGAAGCGCGCTAGAGAATATCCGTCCTTCCTCCTGTCATCTCAGTTACAAACTATCTGCCTCTTCCTTTGTCAGTGAAAGCCCCTATCCATCCATTCCCTGCATAACTACAATATAACTTACCACCTAATGTATATCCCGTCTCTTCATCCTTCCCAGTACTGCATAATTTCTCGTATCACTTCCTGCCCAATCCCGTCTGCAACCAGTCACCTCACACCGATTTAAAGAGTACACGCATCACCTCATCGATCTGAGATCTTCATTTTTATTGCTATAAATCTATATTATTATGTATTTTAATTGTGTTAATGAAATGCAGAAGGTCAGCAACATGGCCACTTGTAATCCATCCATGCCCCTCGAGGCTGAGTGTAAAGAACAGATAACTAAAACACAAAACCAAGAAAAAAAACAACCCATCCTCCCCTTAATTTCTACTCTTGCCACTGTGTGGCATATGTATGGATATATTCTCTCAAATCTGCAACAACATACACTTAATAGCCGTTCCGAATTAACCATTGTTTTGTTTCATGAAAGCTACATCGTTTAACGAATTATAGGTCGATTAAGAAATTCCATTAGTCTATGTAAACGATTTTGGAGACAATCTCAGCAGCCGTCTTCGGTTGTTTGCAGATGACGCTGTCGCTTATCGACTAACAAAGTCATCAGAAGATCAAAACAAACTGGAAAACTCTTTAGAAAAGATATATGAATGGTGCGAAAAGTGGCAGTTGACCCTAAATAACGAAAAGTGTGAGGTCATCCACATGAGTGCTAAAAGGAACTCGTTAAACTTCCATGACACGATAAATCAGTCAAATCTAAATACCTAGGTATTACAATTACGAACAACTTAAATTGGAAGGAACACATAGAAAATGTTGTGGGGAAGGCTAACCAAAGAATGCGTTTTATTGGCAGGACACTTAGAAAATGTAACAGATCTACTAAGGAGACTGCCTACACTACGCTTGTCCGTCCTCTTTTAGAATACTTTTGAGCAGTGTGGGATGCTCACCAGATAGGACTGACCGAGTACATCGAAAAAGTTCAAAGAAGGGCAGCACGTTTTGTATTATCGCGAAATATGGGAGAGAGTGTCACAGAAACGATACAGGATTTGGGCTGGACATCATTAAAAGAAAGGCGTTTTTCGTTGCGACCGAATCTTCTCACGAAATTCCAATCACCAACTTTCTCCTCCGAAAGCGAAAATATTTTGTTGACACCGACCTACATAGGGAGAAACGATCATCACGATAAAATAAGGGAAATCAAAGCTCGTATACGAGATTGGAATAATAGAGAATTGTGAAAGTGGTTAGATGAACACTCTGCCAGGCACTTAAATGTGATTTGCAGAGTATCCATGTAGATGAAAGAATATCCGTCTTTCCTCCCGTCATCTCAGTTACGAACTATCTGCCTCTTCCTTTGTCAGTGAAAGCCCCTACCCCTCCATTCCCTGCCTAGCTACAATCTCACATAGCTCCTAATGTATATCCCTTCTCTTTATCCTTCCCAATACTCCATTATTCCTCATAACACTTCCTGCCCAATCCCGTCTGCAACCATTCACCTCACACAGATTTAAAGAGTACACCATCACCTCATCGAGATGAGATATTCATTTTTATCGCTATAAATCTGTATTATTATGTATTTTAATTGTATTAATGAAACGCAGAAGGTCAGCAACATGGCCACTTGTAATCCACCCATGCCCCTCGTGGGTGAGTGCAAAGGACAGATAACTAAAACGCAATAACAAGAAAAAAACGACCTATCCGCCCCTTAATTTCTACTCTTTCCACTGTGTGGCTATGTATCGATATATTCTCTTAACTCTACAACAACATACACTTCATAGCAATTCCAAAATAACAATTATTTTGTTTCATGAAAGCTACATCGTTTTACGAATTATAGGACCGGTTAAGAAATTCCATTAGTCGACATTGCACTCTTGTAATGCTTTTTTCGTATAATTTCATCGTCTACTTCTCGCTGGTGTGTTTCGACCTGCACAAACTTTTTCTCGTTTCGCGCACAATCCCCTGGTCCCAGCCCGTAAAGTACCGCCAGAGTTAGCGAGACGTCGGACACTCGGCTCATGTCTCACCGTTCCCGCAGGGAGCCGGCAAGTCCAGGAGGCATCCGTCTGGCGAGACAGAGCCTCATGCCTCATACTGCAGGTGTGGTGGTGCGCTGTTGTATCATGGCGACTGCAAACGACTTTATACCGTAAAAACAGTTCATCTAAATAATCTTTGATTTCTCAACTTACGCGTTCATATTATTTTCTCCAGGGTTATTGTGTTCTGCCTGCAGCTGTCCTTCTTTCAAGGACCCATCTCTTGTTTCCATTGTCCTTCCTCACACCGAGTCGTCGTCTTGAAGCACAGGAAGAAACTTCATATCTATCAGTTGTATGGATATTGCATTTCAAAGGCTGACGAAAGATACCATTTCTGTGGTCGTCTAAACAGGTGGAAAAAAGGGCTGAAACGACATTTGGGCTTGTCGGTGTACTAAAACAATGGTTGATTTAATATAGTGATTTGCTCCGCATCTCACTGCCCGCAAACTAACACTCTACGCGTTATGCTGTGCTTGCTGACTTTCTGATGAGGTAATGTTTTGAAGCTCCTACGTAATTCATCTTAACCTAAGAGCGGCAGAATCCTATTGTTTATTCTCAATTAAAACCAATGAGACACTTCTCTACCAGTCCTGCCGCTTCGTACGTGCCCCTCGTTTTACGTGAGTTCGGTACATTTATCTGAGACGTTTCGCTAGCGTGGTACAGCACTGGCAGATTTGTTTTCAGTTTCCAATCTTTTCGCCCCCGTCTTTGATACGCCATTCGTGAGAGTATTAAAACCAAATCAACATCCGTCGGTAGTCAGAAATAACTTTAGTTATACTGTACGACACGTTCCGAGATTTTATTCTGTATCTTTAGGTGGTCCTAGTTTATATGTCATCTACAACATGTGCATTAGTGTACATGTGGTGGTGTTATGAGTCATATGTTAAGCAAAACAACTTCAGGATGTGGGTTAAAACCTCTAAGCACTTCGCACGGTAATAAGAAAATCATTTGTGACTGCTTACATACGTCAGTATGTTTTGTATCTTTTCGCTTTTCAGAGTCGTGTTAAGGTAGGCCTATCCTAAAATTGATTGCTTCAGAATTTAAGTTGTATCTAACATTTTGAGGAATCAGATATTTGTCTCTCATATTATAGGACATTTAGTTGCAAAATGGATAGAAAGCTGCTGTGTGCTAACTTCTGTCCTTGTAACATAATCAGTAGTTCTGTGGGTTGTTGGTTGTGCTGGTTAGCAAAGCCTTGGATGCTACTGTCCGACCTCTGGTCACCTGCAGAGGAGGGAAGTACTCCCTTTGGTCATGCAAATTAATTAAAGGGAATGGTAATGTAGAAACGTCTTAATGAATGACATCTACTAGGGCAGGCCCAATCGATCATGAGAATATGGGTACCACACCATGCACACAGAGATATTATTGACAGGAGGAATTCATCTAATCGATAACGCAAACAAGTGGTCACTATAACATTCAGGTTTGCTATCGAAAAACAAAACACGTTGAGAGGTGGCAGAAGCACCCTCTCATATTTCTATCTTACTCTGAGTAATTCGATTTTGCTCTCTAATTGCATGCGGTGAAAAGTTGCTATTCCTTCACACGCGTACTTCCCACACAGCGTCTCTCGTCACCCAGGTGGTCCGGTGACAGGCGGGCTGTGCTGATCTTATCAGGGTTAAGCCGACGGGTGTGAGGGAGTCGAGTGAATGCTTTCCAGACGCCGACATTGTCATAATAGCGGTGGAGACACGCCTGCAGGGGCCTGAAGGAGCGGCTGGGCTAGAGGTTCCGTTACTTCGCAGAAACTTAGCGAAAACACTTTCTGGCGGACTACCAGCGAGGTGTGGGAATGACTTGTGTACCCAGGCAGTCTTGGCGGGCAAATTCCCGCGTTTTCTGCAAAATCGTAACTGTGATTGGCTTGCTGAGGGTATAGCTCCGTGACGTAGCAAAATCGGCGCAGAAATTGGCGTCAAGAATCTCCATTGGTGGAATGGTAGTGCTTCGGCAATAGAGTGGAATTTTCCACCGGTTTTCGAGTTGCTGATTGGAACGTTTAACCACGGCCACTGTCGTGGGGGCGGGAATGTTCTGTGTTCGGTTTGTACTGGTGCTCTTGTGGCAGTCGGCTCTCGCCTTTCGGTCGGAGTAGGTTACAAGACTGAGCTCTCGCTGCTCTGGACAGCCTGCCTTCCGTTGGCTGTCTGATATACTTTTATTTAATTGTAACTGTTTGACGAAGTTGCTGAAGTTTCGACTTCAACGTAACTTTCCGAGTACAGTTGGCAATTGAGCGTTCTGCATACAAGCGGCCTATGTTGTCTGTCTTGAGCAGTTTTGGCTAAAGTTGACTGTATCAGAGTTACTGTGTGACTTTGCTTGTTAAAATCAATCACTGTACCGTCAGTGATTGTGTGGAGAGCCTTCTTCGTCTCCTTCAGAGGCGCATTTGTATTGCTAGTAAGTCTTTAGTCTGGAACAACCAGACCAGGATAATTTGTTTCGGGCTATACTCGCGACATTATCATCACCACGACGGGACGTCGAAGCAACCAGCCATCGTCTCCGGTACACCAGATCGTCTTCTGGCAGTTAAGAAGACAGTTTGGTAATGTATGTCTGCAGCACCGGCAGATAGGGATTTTCCTAGGTGATAATCAGAGCTCAGCAGAGTGGGCCTGTTCGTCTTTTTCTAACTTTGTTCTGTCGTGGGTGTACATTGTCCGAGTTCTCACTACTATAGCAGCAATTAATGTTGGGTTGGCTGTGTGTTTTTCTTAAGATTTGAGTTGCAAGGAATTGGCTCCACATACCACTTCATCATAAATGTCACAATCTAGTTTAGGGATAACTTCACCTTAGCATTTATTTGAGTATCCAATTTGAGCCAATTTGCTGTATTGTAAATGTTTCATGTTTTGTTTATTATTTTGATTTTAGTCATAATAAATCATATTGTTATTTTGGACAGAACTTTCATTCTGTTAATCGGTAGAGCAACCCTTCCATTTCTCACTACATTAATGAAACTTTCCTTTATTTAACTTATTTATCAAATTAAGTTATTGCAGGTGCCAAACTCTTTTCTACTCCACTTGCAGGGTCGATTACAGTCAGTTCGCGTTTCCTTTTAATCCATGTGCAACATCAAAAGCCGGAGTTAGAATAGGGAGGGCTTGGAGTATCATTTATATATGAAGATTCTAGAAAAATTTAGTGTTAAATACACTGCTAGCCCCGGCACCTCGCAACGTGAGCTTCCCACTGATACAAACAACTAAACATTTAATAATTGGACAAGGGGTTCTAATAGAGAAACAGGCGCTGGAGAGTTAGCAATATAAATGCAAAGTTATGCGAGCAGTAAACGAATATGAGCAGAGACTGTGTGCATGGTTAGTAAATTACAGGAAGGACGTGAAAAAATAGATTCAAGCACCACTAAAATGACCGAAGTGCATACTGAAAACAACTATGTGGCTGCGAACCATTAAAATTTAATAACTGGCTCCTGAAGGGAGTGAAGTAATACTGCATCCCTATGGAATTGGTGATCGCAACCCTGACCTATCTCACCAAATTCGTGGCGAAAATACGGAAGGCGGTGAGGGTAGTGGCTGCAGACTTGCCTTATCAGTCGTCCACTAACAAGTATTTACTCCATGATCTGCCAGTGGCACACTTTGATCACATAACAGCAAGTGTCTTTACTCCTCCATTCCTAGCAGAAGCTGATTTCGATGAAAACGCTATGAAACTTCATTGTTTTTGTCAGAGCAGGGATCTCGTTGGCCAATGGTGACAGACATTATCAGTTCCACCATGAGACATTTTCCTCCCTCTCCATGGTACAATTTTGAAACAGACCTATGAGGCGCTCAGCACGGAGGCACAGTCGAGGAAGTGCTGCTGTAAGAGTCAATAAGAACGATGGATTGTGAAATTTAAACCCAACCCTACTTTGTGGTGTGGCTCCTGAGACAAACGGTTGTTCACACGCCAGTCTCTGGAGAGCGACACTTGAGTAGAGATTCGTTATCTTTCTAAAGGATTCTATGAACAGTTCTGCTCTTTCTTCGGCGGAGCCGCGCTGGATTAGCCGAGCGGTTTAAGGCGCTGCAGTCATGGACTGTGCGGCTGATCCCGGCGGAGGTTCGAGTCCTACCTCGGGCATGGGTATGTGTGTCTGTCTTTAGGATAATTTAGGTTAAGTAGTGTGTAAGCTTAGGGACTCATGGCCTTAGCAGTTAAGTCCCATAAGATTTCACACACATTTGAACATTTCTTCCTGCCCACTACCTGGAGAGTGTGGCCTGGCGAACTCGAATGCTACTCTGGCTACCTGGGGCTCAAACTTTGCCCTGTATCTTATAACATATGGCATTTAAGAAAAGCACGTCACTCTTCCCATCTAGCTTGAATATTCTAGGCGCTCAGTCAGGAACCGCACCACTGCTACGGTCGCAGGTTCGAATCCTGCCTCGGGCATGGATGTATATGATGTCTTTAGGTTAGTTAGGTTTAAGTAGTTCTAAGTTCTAGGGGACTTATGACCACAGATGTTGAGTCCCATAGTGCTCAGAGCCATTTGAACCATTTAGCTTGAATACTTACACGTCTATGATCTTGTGCCGAGATAAAAGGAAAATAAAGTTACAAAGGGGACAACCGCTAGTGGTACTCAATCTTGACTGCAATTATTACGCGGCATCAGATATCGACTACTTAATCATGGGAACAAGCATAAAATATTCTGAAATACGTCGCGTGACAGTTTCAGAGAAAAATGGCCATGTAACAATTCATAATATAGTATGTGGGGAATAAGAATAATGCAAACATCACTTCCTTTTGAGGTACTATATATTGGTAGAAGGGAAGAAATTACAGGAAGTGAGAAAGGAGAACGACGGAAGGGAAGGTGGAAGGAAGCGAAAGAGGAGACGAGGAGGAGAGTACAGACGAAGAAACAAAGGGGAAAGAGGTTGAGGAACGGAAGTGTAGTCTAAGAGAGAAAGAAAGGTTGGTTAGGAAACAATAGATAGAAGGAAGATAGAAGGGAAGAAAGTACGGGAAGTGAGAAAGGAGAACGACGGAAGGGAAGGTGGAAGGAAACGAAAGAGGAGTCGTGGAGGAGAGTACAGACGAAGAAACAAAGGGAAAGAGGTTGAGGAACGGAAGTGTAGTCTAAGAGAGAAAGAAGAGTTGCTTAGAAAACAATAGATAGAAGGAAGGCAACAAGTAAGGACGGGCAGAAGGTGGAGACAGAAGAGAGAAAGGGAAGGGTTGAGAAAGTAAGAAAATCGAAGGAGCGTATGAGACAGGACATACAGACGGAAGTCAAAGTCGTAAGAGAGGGAGCAGAAAGTCAGTTGAAGAAAAACACGAAAACGGAAACTTCCGGTTATGTCAGTATCCCGCATTCCCTTCTGCGGAATTAATGATTATAAGGAAAACTTCATTCGGAATGACCGAACGATTCTAGTAATTCACGGAAAAGGCATATGCTACACTGATATTCATTGGAAGACTCCTCAGAAAATGTAGGGCACCCACGAAGAACGCAGCTTACAAGAACCTCGTAGGATCGATACTTGAGTAGGGCTCGTTAGCGACCCTAATTAGATAAAATTATTAGAGGAAATTGACACGATTCGCCGAAAAGCGTCAAGCAAATGCTCATCCACCTCCAACGACAAACGGTACAAGAGAGGATTGTGCATCACAGTGTAGTTTACTCTTAAAATTTCGAGAGCATACATTTCTTTTTATATTTTTTCCTGGTGACTTCGCTGTGGGTACTTCGTGAAACACTATTGTGTGGAAATACTTCATTTAGTGACCTATTGTGTCACGAAACTATTTTCACGCGCTAGGTTTCGGAATATTCGTCCATTGTCAAGAGCTACTGACATGTTATTGTGAATAAACGTACAAACGTAAAAATCAAAGTATATATTTAGTATTAGCAATTAATTTCTTTGTGGACTGTAGAATATTTGCTGTTTACATTTGTACTATTGTGCGTAAGAACATCATTGCTAGTAATGCTAGACAACAGACTATTAACCAACAACCTAGGTCGCAAAGGTAAATCATTAGCGACACAAATGGCAAATAAATGTTTTCCCATAAATTGTTTCTTCTTAACTATATCTCGCAAAAATACCATGAAAATAGTATTACGGAGGTTCGAGCTTTCACGGAGGCTAGCAGTGATCTTTTCTTCCTCTCACCATTCGTGGTTAGCACAGGAGAGTTGGAAAATGACTGCGGTACGGAAAGCACCCATCGCCGCACACTACGAGGTGGCTTTTGGAGTATAAATGTAGTGTGAATTCCTATGCCTCGGGTACTTTTTCTTAAACACTTGGCTCCTCCATCACTATTTTTTATTCGAGTTACGACTACCTGCAGTCGTTTGCACAATCTCTAATTTGCTCATAAAAATCGTACATACTGAATCAGAACTATTAATGAACTGAAATTCTCATATCTTGTTGTTGTTGTTGTTGTTACAATGCTCTTCAGTCCTTAGACTGGTTTGATGCAGCTCTATACACTAATCTATCCTGTGCACCCTCTTCATATCTGAATAGCTGCTGCAAACTACATTCATTTCCATCTGAATGATGTATTCAGATCTGGTCTCCTCTACACTATTAATATCAGCCCCCCACCCCTCGTACTCTCTTCCACTACCAATCAGGATGTATCCTATCAAGGATTTTAATTCACTTCTTTTTGTCAAGTTGTGTTACAATTTTTTTCTCTCCAAGTTCAGTTCACTATCTCATCATTAGCTGGTAGATCAACCTATGTCATAATAGGCATTTTCCGTAGCACTACATTTCACAAGCTCCTTTTCTTGTCAGAAATAATCGTCCACGTTTCACTTCAGTAAAAGATTAAACTCCTGGCAAATACCTCCTGAAAAGACTCCCCAACCCTTTTTCAGATTTGGTTTTCGTGCTACATCCAGGCTACAGATTGTATCTTTTTTAATACGGCCACGGTCAGTTATTTTTCTGTCCAAGTTGCAAAACTCATCTACCACTATTAGTGTCCCATTTTCTAATCTAATTACTTTAGCATCTTGTGATTTAATTGGACTACATTGCATTATTTTTGTTTTGCTCTCCTTGATGTTCATTTGTAACCTGTTTTCAAGAGACTATCCATTCCGTACAACTGCTGCTCCAAGCCCGTTCTCTGTGTGACTGGATTACTATGCCATTGGCAAACCTCAAAGTTTTGTTTCATTTCCGTGAATTTCAGTTCACTTTCCAAATTTGTCCTTGATGTCCTTTACTGTTTGCTCAGTACACAAAATGAGTAACATCGGGCATAGACGACAACTCTGTTTCAGTCCTTTCTTAACCACTTCTTACCTTGCAGTTCCTGCAGTGTGATTTCAGCACAAATTGTAAATACCCTTTCTATCGCTGTATTTAGTCCCTACCACCTTTAGAATTCCAAAGACTGTATTGCAGTCTACACTGGCAAATCCTTGAAATCTACAGATGTTACAAAAAATAGGTGGGCCATCTTGTAAGATACGTCAAAGCCTATTGCCACTTCTTACCTTGCAGTTCCTGTAGTGTGATTTCAGCACAAATTGTAAATACCCTTTCTCCGCTGTATTTAGTCCCTACCACCTTCAGAATTCCAAAGTGTGTATTGCAGTCAACACTGGCAAATCCTTTAAATCTACAGATGTTACAAAAAATAGGTGGGCCATCTTGTAAGATACGTCAAAGCCTATTGCCCCCGTGTTCCTACAGTTCTCCGGAAGTGGAACTGATATCCCCTAAGATCAGCTGTACGATTTCTTCCATTCTTCTGCAAATAATCCGTGTCAGTGTTTCGCAAACATGCCTTATGAAACAGATAGTTTGGTAATATTCACACCAGTCGGCGCCGGTGTTCTTTGGAATTGGTATCACTGACATCCTCTTAACGTCACAGACTTCGTGAAAATGCCTCTCATTAATATAAACCGGTATAGGAACAATCGCCGACTACAGTAAAAATTTTGCACCCAGAACAGCTATTCGTGCCTTGAGGCGCCATTGTTACGAAGAGCGTGTATATAATACACGGTGCAGGAGGTATTTCTTCTCTGCCTGTACGGCGCCAGTGCTTTATCATTAGTACGTATAATATCAGTAGCAACAAAAACTGCTAAATCAAGTCATGAGTCACGCTCCTTGAAAGCTCGTTCTTCGGAAAGACTGCAGACGAGAACAGCACGTCAGACATCCGGCAGTCTCAACCCGACGAATGCTTGAGACTACGCGACTAAGTACCTTCGAGGTAGGCAACCAGCGGCGCAGCTACTTGGCTGGTCTCGCGGCGTCTTTTATAGGGAGATAACAGAACGACGCGCCGTTACGGCCGAAAAACTTGCGCGCAGTCGGGGACTCCATTAACTGGCTTTCGCGGATGCGGATTACGAGCTGTTGTACCCGCTAGCAGTTAGACTAGTTCGACAGTTAACACAGGAATTACGAATTCTACGAATCTCTTACAAGACGGTTATTGCATGATTGGGCTTTCAAAGCACTTATTTCTCCAGTCTTTCGGTTGTGTTATCGGAACTGTTTTGTCTTTCAAGTCACGAGAACTAAATGCCTATGAAATAGTCGCAACCAGAAGCTGTTATTTCAATGACCAGCAGCTTTCGCAAGCAGACGAAGCATGTGCTGGAGAGTATAGCGTCTAGGCTGCGAGATCTATAACGGAAAACAGTTGAGCAGTATCTAGATTTACACTTCAGTCCACAAAAAAGGAAACGTAAGGAAAAATAAAGAAAAATTCCAAAGTGAATGACTACTATTATGTACCACATTAAGTTTGTAGGGAAGAAGGTGTAATTTGAAAGGTACTGAACGCTATACGTGGGGTCAGTGTGTCGCTGTTATAAGAGGTTATATTCGCTGTGCAGATTTACAGGAACTAAACTAATGATCATATATGACATTAACAATTCATTAATTGAAATTCGGCATTATGTTTTAGTTTACTGATAATTTCAAGATAAATAGAAATTATAAAATAACCTTATAAGAATATTTTTGACAGATAGTCGAACTAGCATTTTGTTAATGAAACTTGGACAACTGTCCGTATAACGATTTTGTTATGGTTTTGAACGTATTTTTGAGCGAGAGCTCCATATTCCCCATGTTTGAGCTTCAGAAATTTGACTGAGTCTCTCCAACAGGATCCAAAGAAGCAGCTACAAGCGGGAGGTGATACTGATATATCTGAATTTCAATGAAAATTGTAATGGTCTAACACTGGGTAATCCATAAAATGCAGGTATATGGACAAGTAACTGCACAATTAGATTGCATCTAAAATGGAAAGACAGACTGTGAATACAGTGTAATTCTCGACAATTTTAGGAAACTTAAACCAAAAACTCTAAACCTGTGCAGTGCCCCTGTCTCACGATGATATCATGTTCATTTATACCTTCGAAAATGGACTTATTATCCTTTTAGTGAAACAATTTATTAAAAAAGTACTTATTTAAGTCTGTTTACATTACGGATCAATTCTCGCATATGTAAGAAAATTGCAAATTTATTAGCAGTAATCTTGTTAACATAATGAAAACGAGTGTTGGACCGGACTCGAACTTGATATCTTTGCCTTTAAGGGGCAGTGGTCTATTACCGACTGAGCTATCCAGGCACGATTCCCACCCAGCACTCACAGGTATACGTCGGCCACTACATCTCTCCTACTTAAAATAAGCGTACACTCCGCTGCAGAGTGACTCCCATTATTGTTTACATTTATCGTAAAATAGTACTAAATTAATCAATATCTTTTCATGTAGACCCCCTTATGCCCATTTTCATATTATTTTGTACAAATACCGTTTCATTTGTTTCAAAGTTCTTATTAACTGGATAATTTGTGTGCAGCATTGTCATAGATAATAACCGCGACCATTACAGTAGTCCGTCATCTCTGTCTGTCGTACAAATACAAACGTACTTTCCGGAACGACAAACATATTTGTCGTTGTCGCCTTCACTTGCGAGCTATCTATTACTAATATGGCCTAACGTGCTTGCATGAAGTACGAAGTACAATTTTTGTTTTGAGTCATCAGTCTTCTGACTAGTTTGACGCGTTGCGCCACGAAATCCTCTCCTGTGTCAACCTCGTCATCTCAGAGTAGCAGTTGCAGCCTACGTTCTCAAGTATTTACTGGATTCATTCCAATCTCTGTCTTCCTCTACAGTTTTTGCCCTCTACGGCTCCCTATAGTGCCATGGAAGTCATTCCCTGATGTCTTAACAGATGGCCTTTCATCACGTCCCTTCTCCTTGTCGGTATTTCCCACATATGCTTTCCTCTCCGATTCTGCACAGAACCTCCTCATTGCCTGCCTTATCAGTCCACCTAATTCTCAGCATTCTACTGTGGCACATCTCAAATGGATGGATTCTCTTCTGTTCCGGTTTTCCTACAGTCCATGCTATGCTCCACACATACCTTCTCAGAAATTTCATTCTCAAATTGAGGTCTATTTTTGATACTAGTAGACTCATTTTGGCCAGGAATGCCCTTGCTGACAGTGCTAGTCTGTTTTTGATGTCCTCATTGCTCCGTCCATCATTGGTTATTTTGCTGCCTAGGTAGTAGAATTCCTTAACTTCATACTTTGTGACCATGAAGTCTGATGTTAAGTTTCTCGCTGTTCTCATTTTTGCTACTTCTCATTACTTTCGTCTTTCTTCGATTTACTCTCAGTCCATATTCTGTACCCATTAGACACTTCATTCCATTCAGCAGATCCTGTAATTCTTCTTCATTTTTCACTGTGGATAGCAACGTCATCAGCGAATCGTAGCATTGATATCCTTTCTCCTTGAATTTTAATTCCACTCTGAACCTTTCGTTTATTTCCATCATTGCTTCTTCGATGTACAGATTGAGTTGTATGGACGAAAGACTACATCCCTGTCTTACATCCTCTTTAATCCGAGCACTCCGTTCTTTGTCGTGCACTCTTATTATTCCCTCTTGGTTCTTGTACATATAGCTTACTCCTATTTTTCTCAGAACTTTGAATATCTTGTATCATTTTACATTGTCACACGCTATTTCCATGTGGACAAATCCTATGAGGGTGTCTTGATTTTTCTTTAGTCGTGCTTCCGTTATGAAACGCAATGTCAGAACTGCCTCTATGGTTCCTTTACCTTTTCTACAGTGAAACTGATCGTCGTCCAATATATCTTCAATTTTCTTTTCTATTCTTCTGCCCCCATTATTCTTTTCAGAAAACTTGGATGCGTGAGCTGTGAAGTTTATTGTGCGATAATTCTTGTACTTATCAGCTCTTGCAGTCTTCGGAATTTTGCGGTTGATATTTTTCCTAAAGTCAGATGGCATTTCGCCAGACTCAAACATTCTACGCACCAACGTGAACAGTCGTTTTGTTACTACTTCTCCCAATGATTTTAGAAATTCTGATAGAGTATTATCGATCCCTTCTGCCTTATTTGATCTTAAGTCCTCCAAAGCACTCTTAAATTCTGATTCTAATACTGGATCCCCTATCTCTTCTAAATCGACTCCTGTTCCTTCTGCTATCACATCGGACAAATCTTCCCTCCTCTGCGTTTAACAGTGGAATTCCAGTTGCGCTCTTAATTTTACCACCCTTGCTTTTAATTTCACCGAAGGTTATTTTGTCTTTCCTGTAGTCAGTCCTTCCGACAACCATTTCTTCTTCGATTTCATCAGATTTTTCGTGTAGCCATTTCGTCCTAGGTTCCGTGCACTTCCTATTTATTTCATTCTTCAGCGACTTATATTTCTGTATTCCTCAATTTTCCGCAATCGTATCTCGTCATTTCTTCGTAATTTCTATCCCACTTCTTTGCGTATTGATACTTCCTGACCAATCTCTACATCGTAATCTGAGTTATATCTGCTCCTGGGTACGCCTTGCAATCCAGTATTTGATTTAGGAATGTGTCTGATCGTGGTGTAATCTAGGTGAAATCTTTCCGTATCACTCGGCCTTTTCCAAGTGTACCTCCTCCTCTTGTAATTCTTGAACAGAGAATTCGCTATTACTAGCTGAAATTTATTACAGAAATCAATTAATCTTCCTCCTCACTCATTCCTTGTCCCAAACCCATATTGTCCTGTATCCTTTTCTTCTACTGCTTCCCCTGCAACGACATTCCAGTCCCCCAGGACTATTAGATTTTCCTCCTTTTACGCACTGTATTACCCTGTCAACATCCTCATAGACTTTCTCTGTCCCTTCATCTTCAGCTTGCGACTATCGTTGTCAGTACTGGTTTGCTGTCGATTCTGACTGGAACAATCCTATCACTGAACTGTTCACACTATCATACTCTCTGCCGTATCTTCCTATTCATAACGAACCCTAATCCTGTTATCCATGTTCTGCTGATTTCGATATTACCCTATACTCATATGACCAGATATTCTTGTCTTCTTTCCATTTCACTTCACTAGCCCCTATTATATCTAGCCTTTGCATTTCCCTTTTCAGATTTTCTAGCTTGCCAACCACGTTCAAGCTCCTGACATTATACACACCGACTCGTAGATCGTTATCCTTTCGATTGTTATTCAATCTTTTTCTCATGGTCACCTCCCCTTTTGGCAGTTCCCTCCTGCCGGCTGTGGTGGCCGAGCGGTTCTAGGCGCTACAGTCTGGAACAGAGCGACTGATACGGTCGCAGGTTCGAATCTTGCCTTGGGCATGGATGTGTGTGATTTCCTTAGGTTAGTTAGGTTTAAGTAGTTCTAAGTTCTAGGGGACTGGTGACCTCAGAAGTTGAGTCCCATAGTGCTCAGAGCCATTTGAACCAAGTTCCCTCCTGGAGTTCCGAATGAGGGACTATTCCGGAATCTTTCGCCAATGAAGAGATCACTATGACACACTTTCAATAACAGGCCATGTGTGCTGTCGATACACGTTATGTGTCTTTAATGCAGTGGTTTCCGTTGCCTTCTGCATCCTCATGCCATTGATTATTACTGATTATTTTATCATTAGGGGCAGTTTCCCACCCAAAAGACAAGACAGTGTCCTGAATCTCTGTCCACTCCTCCGCCCTCTTTGACAAAGCCGTTGGCAGAATGAGGGTGACTTCTTAATGCCGGAAGTCTTCGGCCACCAATGCTGATTATTAATCAAAATTTAAGCGGTGGTGGTTTTCGAGCCTGGGACCTAGGAAGTTTTTGATTACATATCAAAGACGCTACCTCTTTTTTTGTTGATCTCAATTTTTCGTGATTGTTCGTTCTATTTCTTCTGGGCGGAGGTCCCATGACGCTTGTTCAGGTTCATCGTCGTTCCATTAACTCAGTTTTTTTATTACTGAGGGCGACTAACCCTGTGACCTAACACGCTGAGCTACCGCATCGGCTTCTAAACTATGGGTGCAATTAAAATCTCTAAATACAGTCAAGGTTTATTGTTGCGTTAGTGATATACTTACTTATTACTTCTTTACATGTTATGTTTCGCATTTATCATTAAACTTTTTTTCAACAAAAGTCAAATGTTAATATTACGGTACAAAGTTACAAAATAAAAGTAATAATGCGTGGAAATACGAGTTCAAATACAAGAATGTATTATAAATTAATGATTATTGTTTCGCGTCGTTCGGTTCATTTTTGAAGATATTTTCTCTTCATTTCCACGGCTATTCTATCCCAACGACTGCACTTATTCCAAATACTGTCATTATGTAAAACTATTATAGAAGTGTGAAAGTATTGCACGGGTCCCCAGGTGACATGTTGATATCATGGTTATTTTTTTATTTGTTGTTTAATAGCTCAGTCCATAACGCACAGTTCGTTAATTTTGCTTCTAACACACTATGTAAGCAACGGCTGTTTTTGAGCTTTGAGGAAAAAGTAATTTATTGCTCGGAAAATCGTTTAGTTGTAAGAGAAATAATATATAGAGGGAAGAACCATATTCATTTAATATATAAATTTTATTGTATATTTCAGGCTCAGATCACAGGTCACATCTGAGTGTCCTGAGTCAGAAATATGAAATAAAACATGCATGAACTGTGTAATATAAAAAAGGATAGTATGCTTAAAGTGACAGAAGTAACAATAGCCTTTTCTTCTTTTTTTTCAGCTGTTGGAGGCAAACAGTATGACAACGTAAGTTAAGCAATACATGAAGCTTTGCAATTAATGTGTAATTTATATGTCACATGGTCGAATTTTTGAGTTAAGTAGCTCATTATTAAAAAACTTACATATATTTTAAAGTATTTACTTTTCTTGCTTAAATTATAAATATAAGACCTATCCATGAGGAAGTTATACATTATTAGTGGTTTTGTTGAGTAAAATTGTTGCATTTATCTTTTTTTGCTGACAAATAAATTCATATTGAGATGGGTCCGCATTGAGCAAACACATTTTCTTTATTGTGTTTGTCTGCATGGCCATTTTTCGGAGCAGCTGTTAAAATCAATTATTATTCGTAATTGATAGCTGCTGTTAGCTTAAGATGGAGAAAGCCCTAATAATTTACATTTTTCTTTCCTTCACCAAGACACGTTTCGCTGATGTTACAGGATCATCATTTTTTTGAAATTCACTTTATATTAAACAACAAGAAAATGCCCTTTACTTTCCGTACAGATAAAAATTTGAGTTTGTTAGACAGTATTAAAAATTTGGAAACATACAAGACAGCATCCAAACACAAATTTCAAATTGGTGCTTCAATTTTACTTATTGCCATACTTTAAAAGACTCTATCCGTGAGACACGTTATCCCATAAAAACGACAAAATCAACCTGGATGCGCTTTTCTGAAATTTGCAGCATTACTCAAGTCATCGAAGAATATTAAACCAACATCAGGCATGATATCCTAATCCCATGTGAGTCTGCAGGTTGTCTTGATGATTGCCATTGAAGGTAAAACCTTCTAGGTTGTAAGGTTTCGTCTTGTCTCTCTGCTGGGACCTTCTTCTTTAGAATCTTCGGGTGTCACTAATTGGCTGAACACTTTCAAAGACATTTATAAAGGGGAGTTACCTCGCAGTTGTTCTGAAGAAATGGGGTTATTGGGCGTAATTCTTTCGGCTGCTACTGGTGCACCATAGTTACTGGATATGTAGCATAACGGGCGGAGATGGAGAAGAGAATATCACCAAAATGTTACTGTCGTGCTGTCCTGTCCGTAAATATTCTATTTCAATGTTCATCAAACCCAGCCGTCACACAGCCAAAAAGTGGATAACAGTTGGTGGCGTCTCAAATCAGTACCAAAATTCAACATGCGAAAGCTAACGAATGTAGGTTCTATCACATCGTAGCGTACTACGTATTAATAGAAAAATTTAACTGCGAAACAAGCAAAACTTTTGAAAAAATTGCGACCATTTCAGTTTACCATCAAAACCCGGTTGGTGTGACATCTCCAAAAGAAGTCAGTAAAACTCACAGTACAAACACAGTAAAATTTATAAAATGAAATGTGACAGTGGGTATTTTTACGTTGGACAGACAGAAAACGGGTTTGACATCAGCTGTAACGATCAACGGCAGCACTCAGACCCAGCTAACAAAAGTCAGTAGTCACAACTCGTCTGTATAAGACAGGACATAGACTAAAGTTCTCACAAATGTATCTTTTGGACTCAGTCTCTACGAAAAGTTAGAGAATAATCGGTTGGAGGGGAGTGGAAGAAAAGAAAAAAAGGAGTTTTACCAAGAACTACCCTTTTCCTAAATTTATCCTCTATCGAAAACAGACAAACATACAAGAAAATGTGCTTTCCCGTCTTATGCCTGCAAAATACCATTTAACACTCGAATACGGTTATAGGCGGTACATTGTTTCTTCGGTAGCTATTTAAATTTAATTCCAAGGCACTGCCATAACCATTCTGTTAGAAAGTATCTACTATAGCCTATAGTATTTACTCTTAAATATCTCTTCTCTCTTTCAGACTATTTTCGCGCTGTAATCTTTAAGCACTAAGTGATGCATTAAATATACGTTGCTGTCATTGGCTTACTGAAAGTAGTAAATGCGTGATACAGATCTCACCAGAATAGCTATCTCCTCGAATGGTACACTTCTTAAGTTATCTCAGAACATTTTTGTGGGAACCATTAAGGAAATTAAGTAAACGACTATCTCCTGCAGGTGGAGTTACGGGCTTCGAAACGTGCGGTGATAATAAATATAAAATTTAACGTCTCGGTACAGAGTGCTTTTCTTATTTTAACTTTTTACTGGTTTAAAACTGAAATGGGGTGGATCAGTTGAGGATTATCACTTTTGAGCTGGCGTCTTATCAGTTCAGGTCCAATAGTAAAAGAAAAAAAAAGTTGTTGCCTTTGGTACACAATGAGTGACTCTTTCTTTCATTTTAATTTTTTGATTCATTTGTACGGTCAGTCGGTAAGACTTACCGGCACTAAAAGTGCTTCTGAAGCAACTCTGGACAAAACGTCAGAAACAAAAAAGTTTCATGAAGAACGACCATACAAAATGGAAGATTCATCAAGAGCTATGACAACCCGTCGCGATATCTTTCATGTTACTGTGAAAAGATAGCTAGGCCACTTTCAAGCGGTGCGACAGACTCAATTTAGTGAAAGAAAAAACATTATGTTATTTGGATCGTCGTTTCCATATGAACAGAAAATCTTCAGATGAATAAACTGACAAAAACAACACGGAATGGTAATAGAAACATTACAGCATTATAATATTAAAAAAAAACATTAGGCAGTGCTAGTAAGAAAGAAGAAAGGTACATCGTGGTCTTGTCACTGCTGTTTCCGCGCAGAGCAAAGTTTATTCCGAAAGCGTGACGTTGTAACGTAGAGTTCGTAAATTGTACGAATTGGGGATAAGGGAAGTTATATGTGAACATGCAAATGTCCACACATAAGTACATCCTTAATACTGTTAAGAATCCTTCAGATATATAAAAACTATAATTAAAGGTGCTTAAAATGGATACGTGACTTCAGTATGTATGAAATATTACAAGACAAGAATAAAAATATAGACTCAGAAACATCAAGCTCACAAGGAATATTATACATTTCAATGATATAAACCCAAACGATCTGTCGGCCGAAGTGGCCGTGCGGTTAAAGGCGCTGCAGTCTGGAACCGCAAGACCGCTACGGTCGCAGGTTCGAATCCTGCCTCGGGCATGGATGTTTGTGATGTCCTTAGGTTAGTTAGGTTTAACTAGTTCTAAGTTCTAGGGGACTAATGACCTCGGCAGTTGAGTCCCATAGTGCTCAGAGCCATTTGAACCATTTGAACCCAAACGATCTGAATTATTTGAATCCTCTCTCTGCTGAAAAGCGACTTACAAAGAATTAATGTTATATTCGAAACAGGAACAGGACTCGTAGCCTAGATTATGATTAAAACGTGAGATATATGGATGTCAGGCCCATGAAACTGTTCTTAAAAGAACATGGTTACAACATTCGGTAACAGTTTTCAGGAGTTAACGTCACGTGTTAAAGATTGAGTTTAAAAAACATGGCAGCTTGTGGAAGACAAGAGTGCCGAATAAGGCAGGTTGAGCGGTAGGTGTCAATGTGTTTTTATCTGCTGCAGACAGCTGCCTGCGCAGACCATCCGTTTACGTTTAGCTGTCGGCAGAAATATTTTCCTGGTAGAGGAACGAGGGAGACATCGGATATCGTACATTTGTCAGTCAGCACAGCATGACCATACTTTTCAGCGGATTTTTGATCCTGCGCTATCAGTGGCTGAATTACAATGTCATCGGCAATTAAAGTTTTTAATTCTTCTCCTTCAATTCATTTTTCAGAATTCTTCCTGGTTTCCTCCACTGATTGTTCTACTCATGTGTACGTAATGAATGACATGTTGAACAGTATACAGCGTTGTCTCACTCCCTCCCCCTGACCCCCCACCCCCCCTCCCAGCTACTTTCGTTATATCAACAATAGTCTCGGTTTTTCTGATGGCTTCAGTACTGTAGAATGGGTTTTTCAATGGGATGCTCTCCTTAAAACCTCAGCGAAGAATAAGCCCACTAAAAAAAGGGATTTTTAAATTTTTTACATCAGAGTAAAAGGTAACTGTAGAAATGCA
This sequence comes from Schistocerca nitens, assembly GCF_023898315.1. Taxonomy (NCBI): domain Eukaryota; kingdom Metazoa; phylum Arthropoda; class Insecta; order Orthoptera; family Acrididae; genus Schistocerca; species Schistocerca nitens. Next base: position 512,790,904 of record NC_064615.1, read on the forward strand.
TGAGGTTTTTTTTTTAATTGTCATGAAACAGTGTGATTTAGTTTCTCAGCACGCTACGGTCGCAGGTTCGAATCCTGCGTCGGACATGGATGTGTGTGATGTCCTTAGGTTAGTTAGGTTTAAGTAGTTCTAAGTTTTAGGGGACTGATGACCTCAGAAGTTTAGTCCCATAGTGCTCAGAGCCATTTTGAAGTTTCTCAGCACAAGAGACAGAATACCTGAGCTATACCTAGGTATGGCCGTATACTGGAGATGCATGTACTGTACATTTGGGACGGGAAACGTAGTAGAGCCTCATGCAGAGTATAAAAGCTACGTTGTTGTATTTCTCTGTGTCTTTATGTTATATTCGCACATATTAATGTGACCATCACTTACGTTCAACGTCTTAAGTGCAATAACCACTCACAGACGGAATGTGGCTGCACGTCAATAGAGGTTAAATGAGACATGTCGGGTGGAAGGGGGGGGGGGGGGAGGGGAGGACGCGGAAAATAATGAAGTCCTTGTAGTAATTCGGACCAAGGAAGGAAGCATTTCAGAAGCGGCAAAGTTTGTAAACTGTTCGCCTGCCACCGTGGTTGAAGTATACCGTGCATGGCAAAATGGCGCTATTCAAAACCGGTGTCAAGGCAAATCTGGGACACCACTGGCATAGATGACAGGGGTGAACGACAGCTACGGAGATGTGATAGGGCGAATAAACGTGAAGCTGTTGAGTAACTGACAGCCCACGTGAACCAAGGAGCTACCAACAGTGTCTCCTCAACGACCGTTCAGCGATCGTTTGAACGTATGGGCCTCCGCAGCAGGCGCCTGGTTCATTCACCCATGGGGACCGCTGTTCATCGGCAACGAAGGTTGGAAATTGCACGCCAGTACCGCAAGTGGACGTACACTGAGTGACGACAAATAGCCTTTTCCGGTGAATCATATTTTATGCTCCGTCGGACATAAAACTTCTGAAATCAAACACCCCGCAAGAAACATCGGGAGCTTCCAGGCCGGAGGAGGGAGAGTTGTGGTCTGGGGAATGTTTTCGTGACATTCCCTTGGTGATCTTGTCATTCTGGAAGGCACAGTGGACAAACACAAGTGTGCATCTATCCTTTGGGACCATGTCTACCATTACATGCTGTTTGTTTTTCCTCGTCACGATGGCATCTACCAGCAGGACACTGCAAAGTGTCACACAGGTAGAGTGTACGTGCGTGGTTCGAAGATCACCAGGATGAGTTTGCCGTGCTCTCCTGGCCACCGAACCCGTCGAGTTTAAACCCAATAAAGAATCTGTATGACCGTCTCGATCGGGCTGTTCGCGCCATAGATCCTCAACCTCGAAACCTAGTCCAGTTGGCCACTGCATAGGAGTCAGCATGGCTCTCCACCCCTGCCGGTAGCTTCCAGAACCTCATTGACATTATTCCTGCACGTTCGTGCTGCAAAAGGTGATTATTCAGACTTTTAAAAGGTGGTCACATTAATTTGATGGGACACTGTATTTACGCTGTACTGGATGCAAATGAGCGCTTTATTCGCAGCCGTCGGTCCCACATGTAGTACATTTCCAACGTAAGGATGTTCGCCCCCGGTAGCTGAGTGGCCAGCGCGACATAATCTCAATCCTGAGGGCCCGGGTTCGATTCCCAGCTGGGTGGGAGGTTTTCTCCGCTCAGGTACCGGTTGTTGTGTTGTCATAATCATCATCATTTCATCCCCATCGACGCGCAGGCCGCCGAAGTGACGTCAAATTGAAAGACTTGCAACCGGCGAACGGTCTACCCGACAGGAGGCCCTATCCATACGGCGTTTACATTTATAGCCTGAGGATCGGAAGTGTGCAACGGATGAGTAGACAAAATCTTGCACGAGGCCATGACATGAATTGCTGATCATGTTCTCCACCACGACCGATCCATCGGTTTTCCAATCTCCTGTTTAAGAAATGCCGAACATCATGATGGAAGTGTGGTGGAGCACCATCCTGTTGAAAGATGAAGTCGGCGCTGTCGGTCTCCAGTTGTGGCATGAGCCAATATTCCATCATGTCCAGATACATGTGTCCTGTAACGTTTTTTTCGCAGAAGAAAAAGGGGCCGTTAACTTTAAACCGTGAGATTGCACAAAACACGTTAACTTTTGGTGAATTGCGAATTTGCTGCACGAATGCGTGAGCATTCTCTACCGCCCAGATTCGCACATTGTGTCTGTTCACTTCACCATTAAGAAAAAATGTTGCTTCATCACTGAAAACAAGTTTCGCACTGAACGCATCCTCTTCCATGAGCTGTTGCAACCGCGCCGAAAATTCAAAGCGTTTGACTTTGTCATCGGGTGTCAGGGCTTGTAGCAATTGTAAACGGGAAGGCTTCTGCTTTAGCCTTTTCCGTAAGATTTTCCAAACCGTCGGCTGTGGTACGTTTAGCTCCCTGCTTGCTTTATTCGTCGACTTCCGCGGGCTACGCGTGAAACTTGGCCCGCACGCGTTCAACCGTTTCTTCGCTCACTGCAGGCCGACCCGTTGATTTCCCCTTACAGAGGCATCCAGAAGCTTTAAACTGCGCATACAATCGCCGAATGGTGTTAGCAGTTGGTGGATCTTTGTTGAACTTCGTCCTGAAGTGTCGTTGCACTGTTATGACTGACTGATGTGAGTGCATTTCAAGCACGACATACGCTTTCTCGGCTCCTGTCGCCATTTTGTATCACTGCGCTCTCGAGCGCTCTGGCGGTGAAACCTGAAGTACGGCTTCAGCCGAACAAAACTTTGAGTTTTTCTACGTATCTGTAGTGTGTCGTGACCATATGTCAATGAATGGAGCTACAGTGAATTTATGAAATCGCTTCAATCATTTGTAATAGCCCTGTATAGCAACTGCAACACGTGACTGACTCCACAGGTACCCACTGCTCACCTGATACCAAAAGAAGAACCGCAACAGTCTGGATGGTTGACTGATCTGGCCTTGTAACATCAACAAAAACGGACTTGCTGTGCTGGTACTGCGCAAGGCTTGAAGCAAGAGGAAACTACAACCGTAATTTTTCCCGAGGTCATGCAGCTGTACTGTATGATTAAATGATGATGGCGTCCCCTTGGGCAAAATATTCCGAACTTAAATTAGTTCCCCATTTGGATCTCCAGGCGGGGACTAGTTAGGAAGATGTCATCAGGAGCAACAAAACTGCCGATCTGTGGAACAGAGCTTGGAATGTTAGATCCCTTAATCGGGCAGGTAGGTTAAAAAATGTAAAAAACGAAATGGATAGATTGAATTTAGTTATAGTGGGAATTAGTGAAGTTCGGTGACAGGAGAACAGGACTTCCGGTCAGATGAAAAAAAGGTTTATAAATACAAAATCAAATAGGCGTAATGCAGGAGAGGGTTTAATAATGGTAAAAAAATAGGAATTCGGGTAATCTACTATGAACAGCAAAGTGAACGCATTAGTGTAGCCAGGATAGACACAAAGCCCGCGCCTACCACGGTAGTACAAGTTTATATGCCAGGTAGCTCCGCAGATGATGAACAGATTGAAGAAATATGGTATGAGATAAAGGAAATTATTCGGGTAGTTAAGGGAGGCGAAAATTTAATTGTGGTGGGGGACTGGAATTCGATAGTAGGAAAAGGAAGAGAAGGAAAAATAGTAGGTGAATATGGATTTACGAAAAGAATTTTGCACAGAGCATATTTTTATCATCGTTAAAACTTTGTTTAAGGAGCATAAGAGAAGGTTGTATACGTGGAAGAGACCTGGAGACAACGGAAGATTTAAGATTGATCATATAATGGTAAGAAAGAGATTTCGGGACCAGACTTTAAATTGTAAGACATTTCCAGGGGTGGATGTGGCCTCTGACCACAGTTTATTGGTTATAAACTGTAAAATTAAGGAGATGGTACCTCGATAAGTTGAAGAAACTAGAGGTTGGTAAGAGTTTTAAAAGGAGCATTAGCCAACGGTTGACTAGAACAGGAAAAAGGAATACAACAGAAAACGAATGAATAGCTTTATGATATGAAATAGTGAAGGCGGCAGAGGATCAAATAGGTAACAAGACAAGACCTAATAGAAATCCTTTGGATAACACAAGAGATATTGAATTTAAGTGATGAAAGGAGAAAATATGAAAATTCAGCTAATGAAGTAGGCGAAAGGGAATATAATCGTTTAAAAAATCAGACTGACAGGAAGTGCAGAATGGCCTAGCAGCAATGGCTAGAGGACAAATGTAAGAATTTAGAAGCATATTTCCCTAGAGGAAAACTAGATACCGCCTACAACAAAATAAAAGAGGCCTTTCGGGAAGAAGCAGCTGTATGAATATCAGAGCTGAGATGGAAAACCAGTCCTAAATAAAGAAGGGAGTGTCTGTAAAAAGGAGATAAACGTGAAGGCAGTGATATAGAAATGGAAGTGGACGTAGGTGAAGATGAGATGGGAGATATAATACTATGATAAGAATTTGACAGAGCTCTGATAGATCTCTGTTGAAACAAGGACCTGGGAGGAGATCATATTCCATCAGAACTAAGTCGTGGGAGCGCCAGCCATGTGTAAACTCTTCCATCTGCTGTGCAAGACGTATCAGACAGGCGAAATAGCGTCACACTTCAAGAAGAATGTAATAGTTCTAATTCCAAATAAACCAGTTGCTGACAAGTGTAAACATTACAGAACTATCAGTTTAATAAGTCATAGTTGCAAATTGCTAATACGCATTCCTTACATAAAAATAGAAAAAGTGGTAGAAGCCGGCCTTGGGGAAGATCAGTTTGAATTCCGGAGAAATGCGGGAACATGAGAGGCAGTTCTGACCCTACGACTTGCCTAGGTTAAAGAATGAAAAACCTACGTTAATAGCATTTGTAGATTTAGGAAAATTTTTTGACAGTGTTGACTGGAATATTGTCTTTGAAATTCTGAAGGTAGCAGCCGGTAGATACAGGGAGCGAAAGGCTGTTTACAACTTGTACAAGAACCGGACGGTAGTTGTAGGACTCGAGGGGTATGAAAGTGAAGCAGTGGTTGAGAAGGAATTGGGACAAAGTTGCAGTCTATCCTTGATGTTATTCAAGCTGTACATTGAATAAGCGGTAAACGAAACCAAAGAAAAATTTGGAGTAGGAATTAAAGCTCAGGGAGAAGAAATAAAACCTCTGAGGTTTGATGATGACACTGTGCTGGGACTTGGAAAAGCAGTTGAACGAAATGGACAGTGTGTTGAAAGAAGAATATAAAATGAATATCAACAAAAACAAAACAAGGGTAATGCAATGTAGTCGAATTAAATCAGGCGATGCTGAGGGAATTAGATTACGAAATGAGATTTTTAAAGTGGTAGATGGGTTTTGCTCTTTGGGCAGCAAAATCACTGATGATGGCCTAAGTAGACTGGATACAAAATGTAGACCGGCAACGACAAGAAAGTCATTCATGAAAAAAAAATTGTTAACATCGAATATAGATTTAAGTCTTAGGAAATCTTTCCTGAAGGTATTTGCGGAGTGTAGCCCTGTATGAAAGTGAAACATGGACGATATACATTTTAGACAAAAAGAGAATAGAAGCTTTCGAAATGTTGTGCTGCAGAGGAATATTGAAGATTAGACGGGTAGATCATGTGACTATTGAGTCGGGTCTGAGTAGAATAGAGGAAACAACTTGACTAAAAGAAGGGATCAGTTGACAGGACACATTCTAAGACATCAAGAAGTCACCAATTTAGCACTGGAGGGAAGTGTGGGGGGTAAAAATCGTAGAGGGAGACCAGAGATGAATGTAGTAAACAGATTCAGAAGGATGTAAGTTGCAGTAGTGATTCGGAGATGAAGAGGCCGGCACAGGACACTGTTGCATGGTGAGCTGCGTCAAACCAGTCTTGGACTGAAGACCACAACAACGGCGAGCATAATATTGTCTCCCTATATTCTTTTCATGAGATGTCTTGGCCAATATTTAAGCAATTCTTTTCATGGAAAAAATTGCGACTGTGGTAAGGAAAATAAATCAGAAGCTCTAAAAATACAGAAAAATACCTACTCATTTCTACGTTTTCAACTGTTAATATCTTTCTTTCGATCTCGAATTCTTTGTCAAATGTAAGTAGTATCTGTGTTGTTAGCATTACGTAGGATACCCTCGAAAGCGAGCACACGCGCTTGTGTGTGTGTGTGTGTGTGTGTGTGTGTGTGTGTGTGTGTGTGTGTGTGTGAGGGTGGATAGGTGGGTGTGCGATGAGCTTACCTCAGCGTTCAATGACAAACCTTGCATTGTTTCCTTCAGGCACCTTGAAGCGGACGTCGAGGTGATGCGGTCCCTCATGGCCGAAGTAGAAGCCATCATCGACGCTGAGCTCCTGCCGGAGGATCCCGAAAAGTCAGGTCAGCAAATAATTTCACACATACTTCATTGACGAAAATTACATTTCCAGAAAAAAAACTGCCATTAAAGATGGCTGCACATTTTAGTTGTAAAATTAATAAATCACTGCGCAACAGCTGTTTTCTGTGCATTTTTCATGTAACGTACCCTTAGCAATAAAACAGAAGGCACCAGATTCGAACATACTGACAATTTTTAGAACATTGGTGATACAATTTTTGAAACAAAGTGCAGAAACCCTACTGCAAGTAGTACAACCGCCTACGAGTGTTTACTGCAATATTACTGTTAGTTACAATTTCTGTCCTTCAGGCAGGTGAGCGTATGTGTGTGTGTGTGTGTGTGTGTGTGTGTGTGTGTGTGTGTGTGTGAAACCACGCACGCAGACATCCCAAAACCGTGCGTGTGAGCGCACACAATCGTAAGCAACCTTGATAAATGAATTACGTATCCAGAAATCTCTAACATTTTTTGCATGAATAAATAAATTAAAAACAAGATCGGTTACGTTAAGAGTGCAGTAGTTACTCCTCTGTTAAACGCGGAGGAGAGAGCGGGTAAGTGGAAAGGATACGCTGAAGGCTTGCATGAGGTGGAGGATTTATCTGATCACTTGATAGCAGAGGAAACAGGAGGCGAAAGGGAAGAAATACGAGCTCCAGTATTAGAATCAAAACTTACAAGAGCTTTGGAAGACGTAACATCAAATAAAGCAGAAGGTATAGATGACATTCGATCAAAATTTATAGCACCTTTGCCGGAAATGACAACAAAACGGCTATTTTTGTTGGTATGTGGAATGTATGAGTCTGGCGTCATATCATAGGACTTTCGGGAAAACATCATGCACTCAATTCCTAAGATAGAAAGATCCGACAAATGCGAGAATTATCGCACAGATTACCAGCTCATGCATCCTAGTTGATAACAAGAATATTATACAGAAGAACGGAAAACAAATCTGCGAATCTTTTAGATGACGACCAGTTTGGCTTTTAAAGGTAAAGGCCAATATACAGTGTTATAACTGAGCGTAATGATTTAACTACTTTGTAAACGTATAAGGTTTGTTTAGAAGGACACCCGCAACTGAGATTCGTAGTAGAATCAGATAACTAACAGTTTCAGTTGTAAATAGTTTTATTGGTTCAAAATCACAATCAGTTTTGAGCAATTATAAGCCCATCTTCAGGTATACAATATAGGAAGAGATTGTATAAGATTTAACAATTGTTTGTTATAATAATACTGTGGATTCATTGTGCAACTGTAAGAGACGGCCGAGTTAGTTAGAATGAAAACGCGGATGCAGCACCAGGTAGCCACAAAGTAAACTAAGGGACGTGAGCGTTCAAAGGAAAAAAAAGGGGGATGAAATACTAAGAGAACATTACTGAACCACTCAAGATAACGTACAGCGTGAGGCACGCGGCTTGCTTGTCCTTCAATTTGGTTTGCTCGCTAAAAGCAGATGAAGGATTTTTATACTTGGACAGTGAATCCCCACTATTATTATAATACAAGTGTTAAGTCTTATACAATATCTTATTAGAACTTCATTATTTTCCGTTTAGCATTCTTGTTCACCTGAAGATGGGCTTGAAATTGCTTGAAACCGACCGTGACTTTGAAGCAATAAAATTATTTACAGCTGAAGTGGTTAATTATCTGACTCTGCTCATTTGTAAACACAGAGAAATAAAATATGGCAATTGCCAACAACTTGCTAGTGACATGGCTTTCAGATTATTGAATTTTTCTTCTTCCTTTGAATGGAAGAAATTTTTTTGTAATCATTGATAATATGAAATTTTCTTTTTAAAAGTGTCGTCATCATGATACACTTCCTTGATATGGTAAACCTCTTCTTAGTTAGTCAAATAAACGTAGTCCTTTAATTTTTTAACTGACGAAACTACACTACCCTGCTATACATTGTAAACTGTAAAAGCAGTAATCACCACTTAAGAAAATTGATTTAGATAATCAGTTTTATTCCATAGGAATGTGTAAGTGTTGCCGTTACGAAAAAAGGAAAGTAGTCATTTCCTAGGAACAGGTACATGAACTTACAAATTTCGTGTTTGTTTGAAACTGCAGCAAACTTGAAGATATATAATGCGACACAACAGACAAAAAACGGATCCTAGGTGGTTCATTTAGTTTGACCACTGCCGCACGTCCGCATGCTGCAGCAAACGATACACCAACGTCGCGAGCTCAGCGAGATCATTCATTTCATACGTCGATTGGCTGTGGTATTTATTGAGTGGAGAAGGACTCTCCTGTATAGCAAAATTTTATAGTACATTTAATAACATTTATACTAACTTAGCCATAGAAAAGCTCAGCTGCCATATGAAAGCGCTCATCGAGGGAATCGAGAGAGCTATTCACATGTTAATTTATATACTTAAAGGGGATAAGGTTTCAATCAAATGTTTGACTAAAGTCATCATAATTAATTATATAAGACAGTTATGTGAACAGCATGGCAACATGTGTTTGTAAATCTAAGCACACATCATAATCAATCCTTACATAATAAATTTTCTATACTTAAAACAGCTTTTGATTAATTAATTATAATTGTCTCAGTTTCGCCATCATTTGGTTTGTATTAGGTAAATTTGGACATCATCAGCGGAAAGAGCGATTCACTTTTTACAAGACTGATGTCTCATTTGCACGTTTACTTTAATTGTTCGAGGCGCAGTTAGCAGAAACTAAATATTCATAATGGATGAGATTTGCTATCAGTATAATTAAGACTGAGGGAAACAAGTTATAAAAATATTGTATTCCTATGCCATTTTAATCGGCATTTTAACGTGCATATTCTGGTGCATAAAGTCTTAAGGTAGCTTGTATTAATGAAAAGTTGTATTTCCGATTAGAGAAATTTCCAAATGGTTCCAGAACGAGATTTTCACTCTGTAGCGGAATGTGCGCTGATATGAAACTTCCTGGGAGATTAAAACTGTGTGCCTGACCGAGACTCGAACTCGGGAGCTTTGCCTTTCGCGGGCAAGTGCTGCTCTACACAATTTTAATCTGCCAGGAAGTTTCATATTAGCGCACATTCTGCTGCAGAGTGAAAATCTCATTCTGGAAACATCCCCCAGGTTGTGTTTAAGCCATGTCTCCGCAAAATCCTTTCTTCCAGGAGTGCTAGTTCTGCAAGGTTCGCAGGAGATCTTCTGTGAAGTTTGGAAAGTAGGAGACGAGGTACTGCGGAAGTAAAGCTGTGAGGACGGGTCCTGAGTCGTGCTTGGGTAGCTCAGAGTGAACACCTGCACATGGAATAATTTTGCTGTTTTTTCGATTCGTTTAAAATTTGCAGCGAGTTTCTAATCGCTGTATGGAGGCTCGAGTCACATTTAAATCTAATTAGTTATAACAATTAGTTTCTCATGAGTCTGCTATTTGATGTGTCGATGTATTGAATAAATAGTGAATAATCTGAACTGTTAACTGCTTTCTGGGATCATTATGTACATACAGCATCTGATATTCAACCTAACGGACATTTTATCCTAATTATGTGCATCAGTAATTTAAATTTGATTATGGGTTTACTCTGATATCAGAGTAAACCCAAATAGTGTTTTATTGTCGTTCCGCAAAAAAAACCATAGTAATAACTTCATTCTGGACGACATTAAAACATCCTACATGCGACTTCGAAGCCTTCTTGTCTGTTATTCTTTATCTGCCACTGCACTGTTGACAACCACATTTTAAATTATCTTCATGAATGTTCCTGTAGTAAACCTAATTGAGTTCCAGTACGATTTGTGTGATAACATGTACACACTCCCTCACCCGCGCCAGTCATGTACTCATTACACGTTTTGCAAGGCTTACCTAAAGACACAATACAAGAAATACTGTATTTCGCTGCTTCACGCTACCAGTCAGAAAGGGCAAAAACGCACAGAAAGCAAGGCGTACACGGACTGCACTAAAACTGAAAGAGTCATTTATGTCACCTAGAGATATTATTTTTCTATTGAACTTTGTAATTGTTTTCATGAAGCTGTAGGCTATTTTGAAAATGTGCTACAAGTTTATAAGTTTTGTTCAATTTTTTCTGTAGTCTTCCTTATCTTCACCTCCGTTCCTGTTGGATATATCTATAACTGAAACTCTGTGCTAAGAATGTATGGCAGCCCATTCAAAAGTTTTACTATTCGTCATTTCGGTCCAAATGGCTAAGTAATCTGCGAAATTATGTAGTTGTGTGATCCATTTTGGTGCTTAGTGAGTTAACTTTACCAGGTCTGGCTGTTATTACCAAATGAAGATAATTCCTGGCATAAAAATTCTGGTCTAGATTGTCATTTTAATGTACACATATTTGCTACCAAGTCCATCGTAGCATACAGTTGCAGAAATGAGAAAACGAAAATTAACACATTTTGTAATATTCCTTTCAAACATACAGCACAATCTCCCTCTGGTAGCCAGTTTACGTTTCTCATTGATATCTAGTATTGAATAAGCAGCAGTTTTCATCGGTTGACGAACAGTTTGTAAATAAACACGGTTTTTAACAATTTCGAATGCTAGCTCGGATGTTATGCAAATCGTCCCATTTGGAGTTAGAAAGTTCACGGTTATAATTGCACAGCGTACTACACGTAATTTTTACCATCCGCAACGGAGTTTCAGTTCTCATGAGAAAATCCAAATTTCTCGTAAACGTCAGCTACGCCTGATCTTAAACCTTTCCTGATTAATCACAAAATCTAAAAATTGCCTATGACTCAGACTTAACAAAAGTCCAAAGAAGTCCGGACTACATGACTCATCGTCACAAGAGCTGACCACTGACTCATACGTGAAATTCATCTTCCAGTACCAAATCATGCGAAGGATCTCTTCTCTGATTGGCCGAATACCACAATACCCAATCAGCTTCCTATTTTGATTCATATAATCCGGTACTGTCCCTCCTTAAACCAGTCCCTTTTATGAAGCCAGTTTAGATGAAATTACTTCATAGTATCTTGTCATAAATCAAATGAAAATAAATTATGTATATCTTTAATCTTCTTAAAGAATGAAGTCTTTTGTTTCTACAATACCGAAAACTAGCTGCTTTATAATTCGCGTTTCAGATTTCTAGGCTTACTAACACTTAGTTATTCACAATTTCGATAATTTCTGCTTTCACGAATGTGATACATTTACTCATTCACTCAAATAGAACAAAATGACAATATCAAAGACATCAAGAAACAAATACTTTCTGAAAACGAACGTTACATAATTTATAAGACAGAGCGTTGTACATTGCTACAGTGTTCAGATTTTCACGCCCGTAATAGAAGTTTAATATATGCACTTCGTCTGTTTTTAAATGATGACATTCAGTTCTTTATGTGCAGCATTCTTCTTCAGAAATCACAAAGCTCCTCTGGAAAATTAAGATTTTCCCATACACGAAAACATGTATGGTCATGTACCTAGGAACAAATACTCTATTAAAATTTAAAAGCGTTGCAGTCGAGTATAGTATTTAATCGTCTATTTGTTACATTATTACTCTCTTGCACACCGTTAATCAGTAAGTGATGTCAAATTAAGCAGAAGTATTGTCGAAAACCAGTTACAAATTAAATATACTTTGAAATAAACGCTGTTGCAAACTAAAACCAGTTTACATTTTCAAGACAGGTAAAATTATTAAGAACTATGTTCCGTAGTAAAAGACGTCTTCCTATCTCAAGGTGCAAGATGGCGCATGACAGATCAGGTATCGTTTTACTGTCCACTCGTTATATAAATAGTTTTAAAGTATGTAGCAGTTTGCTCACCGTAAAATTCTGTACCTGGAGAATTAATAACGTATGCCAAATAGTTTTAATATATTCTACAGCACTTAAATATGTAGAAAGCGAAATATTTACAAATACTACGCAAAACAGAAACTCCTGTCAAACGACAATAAAAGCTGTAGAAAATACCGGAAACTGCTTATGACGATGTGTTGTGCACTATACTTCATGTGATTCCAAAACCAGTAACTAGACTGAAGCACCTACCAGGAAACTTCATGTATTATTAGCCACATAATCTATTAAATACAAAACTCTCTCCTACTGTTATGCATAATATTGTTTAAGCAATTTGCTGACTAATTATTGTGTTTCAGTCATTACGTGGACCATTTACGCAACATATTATAGTGCGCCCCCCCCTCCCCCCATGAACCATGGACCTTGCCGTTGGTGGGGAGGCTTGCGTGCCTCAGCGATACAGATGGCCGTACAGTAGGTGCAACCACAACGGAGGGGTATCTGTTGAGAGCCCAGACAAACTTGTGGTTCCTGAAGAGAGGCAGCAGCCTTTTCAGTAGTTGCAGGGGCAACAGTCTGGATGATTGACTGATCTGGCCTTGTAACACTAACCAAAACGGCCTTGCTGTGCTGGTACTGCGAACGGTTGAAAGCAAGGGGAAACTACAGCCGTAATTTTTCCCGAGGGCATGCAGCTCTACTGTATGCCTAATGATGATGGCGTCCTCTTGGGTAAAATATTCCGGAGGTAAAATAGTCCCCCATTCGGATCTCCGGGCGGGGACTACTCAAGAGAACGTCGTTATCAGGGGGAAGAAAACTGGCGTTCTACGGATCGGAGCGTGGAATGTCAGATCCCTTAATCGGGCAGGAAGGGAAATGGATAGGTTAAAGTTAGATATAGTGGGAATTAGTGAAGTTCGGTGGCAGGAGGAACAAGACTTTTGGTCAGGCGAATACAGGGTTATAAATACAAAGTCAAATAGGCGTAATGCAGGAGTAGGTTTAATAATGAATAAAAAAAATAGGAGTGCGGGTTAGCTACTACAAACGGCATAGTGAACGCATTATTGTGGCCAAGATAGACACGAAGCCTACGGCTTCTACAGTAGTACAAGTTTATATGCCAACTAGCTCTGCAGATGACGAAGAAATTGAAGAAATGTATGATGAAATAAAAGAAATTATTCAGATAGTGAAGGAAGACGAAAATTTAATAGTCATGGGTGACTGGAATTCGGTAGTAGGAAAAGGGAGAGAAGGAAACGTAGTAGGTGAATATGGATTGGGGCTAAGAAATGAAAGAGGAAGCCGCCTGGTAGAATTTTGCACAGAGCATAACTTAATCATAGCTAACACTTGGTTCAAGACTCATAAAAGGAGGTTGTATACATGGAAGAAGCCGGGAGATACTAAAAGGTTTCGGATAGATTATATAATGGTAAGACAGAGATTTAGGAGCCAGGTTTTAAATTGTAAGACTTTTCCAGGGACAGATGTGGACTCTGACCACGATCTATTGGTTATGAACTGTAGATTATAACTAAAGAAACTGCAAAAAAGGTGGGAATTTCAGGAGATGGGACCTGGGTAAACTGAAAGAACAAGAGGTTGTACAGAGTTTCAGGGAGAGCATAAGGGAACAATTGACAGGAATGGGGGAAAGAAATACATTAGAAGAAGAATGGGTAGCTTTGAGAAATGAAATAGGGAAGGCAGCAGAGGATCAAATAGGTGAAAAGACGAGGGCTAGTAGAAATCCTTGGGTAACAGAAGAGATACTGAATTTAATTGAAGAAAGGAGAAAATACAAAAATGCAGCAAGTGAAGCAGGCAAAAAGGAATACAAACGTCTCAAAAATGATATCGACAGGAAGTGCAAAATGGCTAAGCAGGGATGGCTAGAGGACAAATATAAGGATGTAGAGGCTTATTTCACTAGGGGTAAGATAGATACTGGTTACAGGAAAATTAAAGAGACCTTTGGAGAAAAGAGAACGACTTGTATGAATATTAAGAGCTCAGATGGAAACCGAGTTCTAAGCAAAGAAGGAAAAGCAGGAACGTGGAAGGAGTATATAGAGGGTCTGTACAAGGGCGATGTATTTGAGGACAATATTATGGAAATGGAAGAGGATGTAGATGAAGATGAAATCGGAGATATGATACTGCGTGAAGAGTTTGACATAGCACTGAAAGACCTGGGTCGAAACAAGGCCCCGGGAATAGATAACATTCCATTGGAACTACTGACAGCCTTGGGAGAGCCAGTCCTGACAAAACTCTACCATCTGGTGAGCAACATGTATGAGACAGGCGAAATACCCTCAGACTTCAAGAAGAATATAATAATCCCAATCCCAAAGAAAGCAGGTGTTGACAGATGTGAAAATTACCGAACTATCAGTTTAATAAGTCACGGCTGCAAAATACTAACGCGAATTCTTTACAGACGAATGGAAAAACTAGTAGAAGCGGACCTCGGGGAAGATCAGTTTGGATTCCGTAGAAATACTGGAACACGTGAGGCTATACTGACCCTACGACTTATCTTGGAAGCTAGATTAAGGAAAGGCAAACCTACGTTTCTAGCATTTGTAGACTTAGAGAAAGCTTTTGACAATGTTGACTGGAATACTCTCTTTCAGATTCTGAAGGTGGCAGGGGTAAAATACAGGGAACGAAAGGTTATTTACATTTTGTACAGAAACCAAATGGCAGTTATAAGAGTTGAGGGGCATGAAAGAGAAGCAGTGGTTGGGAAGGGAGTGAGGCAGGGTTGTAGCTTCTCCCCAATGTTATTCAATCTGTATATTGAGCAAGCAGTGAAGGAAACAAAAGAAAAATTCGGAGTAGGTATTAAAATCCATGGAGAAGAAGTAAAAACTTTGAGGTTCGCCGATGACATTGTAATTCTGTCAGAGACACCAAAGGACTTGGAACAGCAGTTGAACGGAATGGATAGCGTCTTGAAAGGAGGATATAAGATGAACATCAACAAAAGCAAAACGAGGATAATGGAATGTAGTCGAATTAAGTCGGGAGATGCTGAGGGTATTAGATTAGGAAATGAGACACTTAAAGTAGTAAAGGAGTTTTGCTGTTTGGGGAGCAAAATAACTGATGATGGTCGAAGTAGAGAGGACATAAAATGTAGACTGGCAATGGCAAGGAAAGCGTTTCTGAAGAAGAGAAATTTGTTAACATCGAGTATAGATTTAAGGGTCAGGAAGTCATTTCTGAAAGTATTTGTATGGAGTGTAGCCATGTATGGAAGTGAAACATGGACAATAAATAGTTTGGACAAGAAGAGAATAGAAGCTTTAGAAATGTGGTGCTACAGAAGAATGCTGAAGATTAGATGGGTAGATCACTTAACTAATGAGGAGGTATTGAATAGGATTGGGGAGGAGAGAAGTTTGTGGCACAACTTGACTAGAAGAAGGGATCGGTTGGTAGGACATGTACTGAGGCATCAAGGGATCACCAATTTAGCATTGGAGGGCAGCGTGGAGGGTAAAAATCGTAGAGGGAGACCAAGAGATGAATACACCAAACAGATTCAGAAGGATGTAGGTTGCAGTACGTACTGGGAGATGAAGAAGCTAGCACAGGTTAGAGTAGCATGGAGAGCTGCATCAAACCAGTCTCAGGACTGAGGACCACAACAACAACATTATAGTGCCTGAATATTGACTGCAATCGGAAATTTTACATTTTTATTTTGTCTGTATTTTTAAATATTAACGGGACTACTTGAAGTATGAAACTCATACATTAGTTAAATAGGGTTATTCTGAAAATCTACACAATATTTCACCTTAACTGGGTCATGACAACGGTCTGTATTAATTTCCACGTAGGTGTGTCTAGTTTAGATGATAAGTAGAGCGCACGCTTGAGCCAAGGCGTGCAACACTCAGCCAGCAGACAGCGAGAGGTGTCAGGATCCCGAGGTGTAACGTGTTCGGCAAGGCAACAACAGACACTGAGACAAATCTTCCTGCTTCCTGAGTGTCAGTGCATAAGGCTACAGCATACACCCAATGTGATACTGAAGTTTCTGTAGCACTTTCTAAATAGCATTTCTACAGCAATTTCAGTCTATCAAATCATACACAAAATTTGTTACTACACCTTCAGACTTGGCTTTGTACAAACTAACATATTTTACATTTTTCCCTAGATCTCTGCACCTTCAAGAGATATATACCTTTATTCAAAAGTGTTACATTGTTTTGGAAATCAGGTTATTCACTAGGGTTTTTCTTCCTAATCAGAGATTAGTTACCTACAAAGTACTAATTTTTTCAAATTGCCTTTACCGCATCTAATATCACTGATGTTTAATCCTCTGTTATTTCAGGTGTCCTTACCTCCATATCTAAAGCAAACTTTTTTCCTTAACGTATCACTATGGTGAATGCCTGAACATTGTTTACAGTATGAACTTTGAATCGTACCTTTGAAGAGGCACTTCTGCAGTGTTCATTTCCTTTAAAAACACATTATTTATCTCATTAAGGCATCTTAATTGTGTGGTGTCCGTAACACTCGACCTTCTCTTTCGATACAGTTCAGGGTTCTGTCACATGCAGGTAGGCAATCACAGGAAAAGAAAGCCACTACTGTACAGTTACACTATTGATGGAATACTATTACTGGAAACAGTATCTACCATAAAGTATCTAAAAGTAACTATTCAGAGTGGCCATTCTACTTAAGGTCACATGAGACAAATAGCAAGTAAAGCAGTGCCCGACTGGGATTGAAAGGAAGTATCTTAAGGAAATGTAACTCATCCACGAAAAAAAGTGGGTACAAGGTGCCTGTTCGATTGATTATTGAGTATTGTTCACCATTCTGGAACCCTTACCTTGTAGGACTGATACAAGAGCTAGAAAAGATCCAACGAAGAGCGGCGTGTTTCGTCTCGGGATCGTTTGGTCGCCACGAGAGCGTTACAGAGATGCTTTAAAGAAGAAGAAGAAGAAGAAGAAGAAGAAGAAGAAGAAGAAAAAGAAGGGCCATCCAATGGCAGACGTTACAAGAGAGGAGTTGTTGATCACGGAGAGGTTTACTACTGAAGTTTCGATAGAGTACTTTTCGGGAATAGTCGCGCAAGATATTACTACTTCATTAATACGTCTAGCGAAATGACCACGAAGAGAAAATTCGAGAAATTAGAGCTAGTGCAGAGGCTTCCCTCCACGCGACATTGGCGAGGGGAGCATGGAAGGAGGGACCAGTTACTGGTACCAGAAGTATCCTCCGCCACACATCGTCTGGTGTCTTGCGCAGAAGTCCTGTAAGCATAATATAATTTGATTCCCTTTTTAGCTTTACTTATTTAAGAGGTAAAAGCTTGTAACAAAATTTATTCCTCCTCCTCTCCATTATTAATTACCTCTGTTAATGTTTTATTATTTCTCTTCAATGCGAATCAATTAACGTAGAATCTTACCTACTGTTGCTCTCAAATGGCACACAGAAACTGGACTCACGAAATCATTACTTGAGATTGAAAATATAAAAAACTTAAGCAACATAAGGTTGGCAATGAAATCACATTTTACTCTCCTTTAAGTAGCTCAGAATATTTGCTTTACAGTTTATCATATAATTATACAAGAAAAATCACAATGTTTTACATCAATGAAAAACAGCATTGTTATCATTATATGCCTGTTCTTATCCTTGATGGTCGCACGTCAGATGGGCAAATAACGTTGTCTCTTAAAAATCTTCTGTTTTTAATCTTTCACTCCTGACAAGGGTGCGTTATATACATACACAAAAACGTAAATATTATTTCCAAAACGCCCGACGGCATTGTTTTTCATTCTCACTTTGTCTCATGTGGTTCACGTTAGTCACCTAAACAAAACTTTCCATGGCATTATCTTGCATTCCCACTTTCTCTCATACGTGTAAGGTTAGTCACCTAAACAGTATTATGTCCTATTCACCTTCTTACTGGAATTACTTCAGTACTATAGTTGCTCCCTTAAAAATTACTCACCTTACATTCCCAAAACAACACATGTATTGGCTCACAGAATAATTCTCAATCAAACTTCCTGGCAGATTAAAACTGTGTGCCCGACCGAGACTCGAACTCGGTCCCGAGTTCGAGTCTCGGTCGGGCACACAGATTTAATCTGCCAGGAAGTTTCATATCAGCGCACACTCCGCTGCAGAGTGAAAATCTCATTCTGGAATTCTCAATCAGTTTCACAGTTACGTTCAGCATACGTGCTACTGCTTTTACCTATTTCCACACAACGTTATACACTTCAGCACCAAGTATTTCTTACAGACTTCTTTCTGCATTAATGACTTCTCTCTAAATGTATTTATTACTCTCTTTACCAGTTCCGGCGCACTTTCTCAACTAGTGGTAACCATTTATGTTCTGTAGCTCACTGCCTTTTGACATACCGCCCCCCCCCCTCATCCCCCCACCCCCACCACCCACCAGCTAGTGAAGAATGCTGGAAGGTACAGTTAAGAATGACAGAAGAGGAAGATTGACCACATGAAACGAAAGTGAAGCAACATTGTCAATAACTTGGGGATCTGGTGGCCTTCACTCATCTAGCGTTGCGTAGAATACAAGCCCACTTAGGCCTCACTCCTGTCTGTTAATCCTAATGCACATGTCTTTTGAAGTCTACGATATTTCTCATCTCAAAAGGTTCTTTCGTCTAATTCGTGAATTGCTTTCACTTTTCCCCTGTTTTTTTCTGTATAGATTCTAATTCCATCAGATCCATGCTGGTTTACTCTCTATATTCATTGTACCATTCAAACACTTCCTTTTTCTACTATATCTATTCTGAATAGTATCCCTTTTAGTAGTCGTTTTCTTTTTCCCTGAAAAGATTGCATGATTTTCCTCCCATCTATTGTTAAAATCGGAGAATCCTCCATAAAATCCATATTTCCTTTACACTTATTCAATAAATCTGTACCGGTCAGAGTGGCAACATTCGTATCTGGGATTACGAGAAATTTGTGATACAACTGGACACTATTTATTTTTATCGGTAATATTGCTTCATGTTTGGCACCTTTCTTTTACCTTGGCAACAATTATTTAAATACCAGAAACTCCTATTATAACTAATGATTTCTTATCAGGTAAAGTATCTACCCATCTCTGACTAATGGAACGTATATCGGAGCTACTGTCAGCTAAACACTGTACCTCTTACCTCTTCATCATCCAATAACAAATTAATAATCAGCTGCCCTATCTTTTTTCCACAGTTATTTATTTCAGATACCTCCAGCGAACTGTAACCAGTTTCCCTTCTCTCAAAAGTTTCTCCATGTCTAGAAACTGCTTTTACCCAGATCTGTTTGACAGTCAATGTGTCAGCTGAGGACAAATCAAAATACCTTTGTAAATCTGCTTTCTCTCTCTGAAATTCCACGTATTCGCCTTTCACCCTCTTCTTTGCCCCACCTACATGTAGTATCTGACCTCCATTGTCCTCATCCTCTTTCACATTTTCCGCTGATACAAGTAAATGTACCTTTACCATCTCTAACACTCCATACATATTTTCCTCTTCCAGATCCTGCAGTACTTTTTTGGTTCTGATCTCCCCTTCTTCCTGACAAGATTCCTTATCACTTCCACCGTGCATGATTTCCTGGTTAGCTGACTGAAAAACTACATGTATTGCAATATTTACTTTCCCTCTTTCTGTTCAACAATTATCTCAGGCCACTATTAAAACATGCGTGTGTTATCTTTGCTTATTTTCTTTCCGCAGTTGTACCTTTGCACTCTCTATTTTGGTCCTACAATTCAGACGCTTCAAAAGTATAGCCAGCAGCTTCAAGTTATTGCTCTCCGTTCTGCAAACGCTAGCCAGTTTGTAGACAGGATCTTATTCTGCGATTCGGCACCACTTTCAATTCGTACTCACCGTCTGCTGCTTAGATTGTATATGTGCACTATCATGCATTAGTGAGGGTGATCTATAAATAGAAACTTGTTCGTAATTACCTTGTGCGGAGGTTGGAACACGGTGCGAACTTCCCGCCTCCCCTACCACTACAGTTATTCCGATATATTCCCATCTGTTGACAATTATATTTTGTTTGCTGTCTGTATTTCCCTGATCCCTAAAATACTAGTTCACCTGATCCGTTTCTGCAATAACGTTTCCACCCTCCAAAAGTAATTAGTGAACTTCCCAACGTCATCCCTGGGAGGTGCGATGATTTTTTTGCTAGTTTATGGATTGCTTCCCATCTAAACACATGAGTTTTTGGGCTCCAATTTATGATTTAAATTTGAGAAATAAGTCTGCCATTTTAAAGCAAATCTCTTAACACTTTATTTTTTAAGATTCAACTTTTCCCCCATGCAGAAATTGTTTTGCTGTTCCATCTCCTTTCGTCGACCCCAGTATTCTTGAAAACAGGCATCCTTAAATTATTCCCATGTGTCATACTGTTGCGTTACAGTAATCCCCGACAACTTAGCTTCTCCTAAAAATTTTGAAGTAATAAATCCAAACTTTTGTCTGTCACTCCAAAATATAGGCAACTCATTTTCAAGATCGTTCCAAAATTCTTTTGACTGCACGTTACCAGAGGGATAGAATAGCAAAAACTGTCTTTAGCCACGTAAGCCTCTTTAGGTAACTCAGTTACAAAATTACATTCTACAAGGTTATTGCTCATGCTCCAATTATTTTCTACACTAACCACTGTACAAGCACGCTCATGCAGATTACTTTTGCACTGACGTGACTCGTCAACACATCCACATTAGACTTCACCACATCCACACGAGCAGAATGCATTGTTTTCAGACTGTACAGATATTTCACTTTCAACATTAATTTTGCACTACAAAGCTTGTAATTTACTGTTACGAACAGAATCGACAGCACTAACCTTTTCTTATACGTTTTGTACATTCTGATTCAATTTATCTCCTCACTGTATGCTTTCAGGAGCTACGTAAAGCTGTTTCTAACGTAATTAGTTTATTAATTCTGCGGCTATCGACCTCGAGTATGGGAGCTTTACAGAGAGGACACGCTTCGTTACTAAATAAACCTCGTTACTAAGTAAACATCGCTACTAAATAAACTTGACATTATAGGCTAATGCAAACATGTCCCATATACTTGCAGATATTAACGTAATTATAAATGGAAATAATGGCGCTTTGAGACAAATCAATACTACTTCGCTTTATCATCCTTTTGGTACGTAACACATTCCCTAGCAATGTCTCAGTTCATCCACTCTTGTACCAACAGTTAACCTGATTTCACGTTCATGTTGAAGCATTACATTTCCAAATTAATTTAACAGGTATCACTGTTCACTGTAGCGTGTTCATTTCTGCTCTAATAGCAATGTGTCCCACCAGTGGAAGTTATTGACCAGCAACCAAGTGCTGTTTTGTACACTAGTTTCATAAAGAATTTCGCACACCTTCCGCGAATAAGTCTATCCACTAAGATACTTTTAACCGACGATCCGACGTAATACTTTCAACTTATAATCATAATTCCCAGCATTTTCTTTGGACAATTTATGCGCTCCAAAATAGTGTGACCAAACGTCCCTTAAATCAAAATTGTCCCGGATTTTCGTCATAAGATACAATGTTCCGAAAAATTGTTTCGGGATGCCCAAAAGTCCCGGAATTAAGTTTGTAAACATATTTTACAAAATTCTACACGTTTTTAGAGATCTCTCTCTGTTAAACGTAGTACGTGCCTATAAATGAATACATTTTAGCTTATTTTTCTAACCTGCATAGTCCCACTGTAATCACTGTATCAGTATTGATATAATGAAACAAGAATTTATTTTTGGCGTTGGCGGAAGAGTAGTTACATTATCGTAACAGTTCTAGACGTTGCAGCTGGAGAAGAGTTATGAAAACTGTCCTATTGTCGCGTCACTTACCACTGTCATTGTCAGAATAGCGTAGCTGTTGCAGTTATGTCAGACAAACTGTACCGGTGGCTTCTCGTATTAGCCAGATTGTTGCTACTTGGTTGCAAAACGTGATGCTGAAACGCGCCGGCAAATACAGTGGCAGTTATGGTAAGGAGTGGAATTTTCTTACGAAAGGTCGATTTCGTTACGAAGCAGAGTGGTCGGTATGTAACCGTCTTGTTTGTATCAGTCATTGTAGGCCTTCTGACATAGTTGATCACATCAAATCAAAGAGACACGTTAATAGATTTAATACACCGAACTGCAGTAAAACTCGACAAAACTATCAAGAGAAGAGAAGAACGTTCGATCCACTGAGCTTTAACACTAGTATAACACTTGGTAAAACATCAAAAAGACTTTAGATCTTGACTGTACTAATAAGATTATTAGCTTTATGCTTGATGATTCTTCCATTGAAAAAAAAGTTTAGTTCAGCAAGAATTAAAGCATCGGTCTCACTAAAAGCAGTCATGGCTTCCCAGAGTTTAAAGGAAAGCCTTGAGAACACCAAAAAGTCTTATTCCTACGGAATATTCACTGATACCAGCAATCATAAAGCTGCTAAAATACTTCCCGTTGTTGTTTAGAAGAACTTTGCCACTACGTATCAAAGAACAAAGATATGAGCAAGGAGGCTGGGAGTAGTGAAAAATACCCTTTTCTCCAAGGACAATCAACCCCGTCTACAACCGCTCAGTAACATTTAAGGCTTATATAATTTTATCATCTGAAAAATTCCACACCTATAATATTTAAAAAAAATCATAATAAATCCGTTTTTAGTATTATTTTAAACATCATTAACTAAACAGATATTGTAGAAATAAATCTGAATCAGTACTTTATCCTTTTTACTAATAGTAAATAGGTTTCATACGGTTGACAAAATGTGTCAACGAAACCTTAATATTAGACATTAACAAATTTTAAAAATCTAAAAATATGGGTGCATTTGGGGGGGGGGGGGGCGGAGTCCAGGGTGGTCCATAGGAGCGCGAATGGTTTTGTCGTCTCGGTTTTCCCCGAAAATGATTTGGTCACTCTAGATTTAAAACTTTTAAGCTCAGCAGCCTAACTAATAATGATCCCAACGTGTTGTTTGAGCTCGCAGGCCAAATTACTTCGATTGTTAATCAGCTTTCTGGTTGAGATCACTAGCCAATTTGATTATGTTATCAGACTGTTAGTTCGTTGTGATCACTAGATTCGCAAGCGTTCCCTGAACGCTTTCCGGTTTATTTTCCTCGCTTATTTGCTTTACGCGAGGAACGGTACAGTTTTTTAACATCACCTTCCACTGTTTCGTCTTCATTACTACTATACACAGATAATGAATATCTACTGTTGTTGACTCGCCTATTGTTAAATTAAAACTGCCCCCCCCCCCCCCCCCATAGTTGCATCTGCAAACGCATCCTGTTCCTATTTCACCTCCACGGTTGGAAATAATTGATGTACGTTATCAGCTGAAACACAACTAATTTTTACACTGAAGCGCCAAAGAAACTGGTTTCGGCATGCGTATTCATATACAGACATATATAAACAGGCAGAATACGGCTCTGCGGTCGGCAACGCCTATGTAAGAAAAGTGTCTGGCTCAGTTGTCAGATCGGTTACTGCTGCTAGAATGGCAGATTGTAAAGATTTAAGTGAGTTTGAACGTGGTGTTATAGTTGGCGCACAAGCGATGGGACACAGCATCTCCGAGGTAGCGATGAAGTGGGGATTTTCCCGTACGACCATTTCACAAGTGTATCGTGAATATCAGGAATCGTGTAAAACATCATATCACCGACATCGCTGCGGCCGGGAAAAGATCCTGCAACAACGGGAACAACGACGACTGAATAGAATCGTTCAACGTGACTGAAGTTCAACCATTCCGCAAATTGCTGCAGATTTCACTGCTGGGCCATCAATAAGTGTCAGCGTGCGAAACATTCAACGAAACATCATCGATATGGGCTTTCAGAGCCGAAGGCACACTCGTGTACCATTGATCAGTGCACGACACAAAGCTTTACGCCTCACCTGGACCGCCAATAGCAACAATGGACCGTTGATGAATGGAAATATATTTCCTTATCGGTGGAGTATCGTTTCAAATTGTATGGAGGGAATGGACGTGTACAAGTATGGAGACACCACCATGGATCTATAGACCCTGCATGTCAGCAGGGGAGTGTTCAAGCTATTGGAGGCTCTGTAATGGTGTGGGGCGTGTGCAGTTGGAGTGATATGGGACACATGATACGTCTAGATACGACTCTAACAGGTGACACGTTCGTAAGTATCCTGTATAATCACCTGCATCCATTCATGTCCATTGTGCAATCCGACGGACTTGGGAAATTCCAGGAGGACAATGCGACACCACACACGTCCAGAATTGCTACAGAGTAGCTCCAGGAATACTCTTCTGAGTTTAAACACTTCCGTGGGTCACCAAACTCCCCAGACATGAATATTGGTGAGCACATCTAGGATGCCTTGGCAACGTGCTCTTCAGATGCGATGTCCACCCCCTCGTACTCCTACGGATTTATGCACAGCCCTGCGGATTTCTTGGCGTCAGATCCGTCCAGCAGTACTTCAGACATGAGTCGAGTTCATGCCTCGTCGTGTTGCGGCACTTCTGCGTGCTCGCGGGGTTCCTACACGATATTAGGTAGGTGTACCAGTTCCTTTGGCTCTTCAACGTATATCCCCATTCTGTCACTTGTTGTACAGTACTAATTTACCTTGCACTCACACAAAAAATGTACCAAATGTTCTTCCTTCAAAACCACGGTATCGTCACCCCGCTTCCATACTGACAAGCCTGTTGACACTAACAAACACCAAACAAAAAGAGTTTTATGTTTCGTTGAGTGGGGCAAGTGCGACTGTTGTTAGTTGTTACTTCTGCGGTTCAGATCGCTACGCCCATCAGCAGCAGGTCGTGGGCCGTCGTCTGCTGCGCCAGCTGTCACGCCTCCCTGCCTCCCACCAATTAGCCAGCCGCTCAGCTGTAGAATCTGCCGTGTCCGGCGTCTCGCGTCACGCTGCTGTCCACGTCATGCTATTGATGCCTGCCAGCCGCAAAACGCCGTTAAACAAACCTGTCTCGCCACATTGTTCTGCTTTTCCTTTTTGGTGCCCACCGCGTGACCCTCCGCTCACTGCGCGACTCTGTCACTTCTCAGAATCACTTTCGGCTGCTTTACTATGTAATCCACATCAGCTAGTCACTGTTCATATGTAATACCATACGCTAAATAAATAAATCACTATCGGTTGTGGTTCTACTCTGATATAGATTTTCTCAATTCCGAATGTGGAATATTTTTACGTTTCACGTTCTAGGATGCATCGCGTACAGCAACGTGGCTTAATTGTACTGAATTCCTGTTAACACTGAAAGCATGTTAACACTGAAAGCACTCACCTTTGGTGAAATCTTCAAAAACACTGCCCACCATGAAGCGGCTTATACACTACTGGTCATTAAAATTGCTACACCACGAAGATGACGTGCTACAGACACGAAATTTAACCGACTTTTAACCTTGACTCAACAGATGGGGACGTTTGCAAGACAACAACCATCTGCACTAACAGTTCGACGACGTTTGAACAGCATGGACTATCAGCTCGGAGACCATGGCTGCCCTTACCCTTGACGCTGCATCACAGACAGGAGCGCCTGAGATGGTGTATTCAACGACGAACCTCGGTGCACGAATGGCAAAACGTCATTTTTTCGAATGAATCCAGGTTCTGTTTACAGCATCATGATGGTCGCATCCATGTTTTGCGACATCGCGGTGAACGCACATTGGAAGCGTGTATTCGTCATCGCCGTATTCGGGTATCACCCGGCGTGATGGTATGGGGTGCCACGGTTACACGTCTCGTTCACCTCTCGTTCGCATTGACGGCACTTTGAACAATGGGCGTTACATTTCAGATATATTACGACCCGTGGTCTAGGGGTAGTGTCTTTGATTCATAATCAAAAACGTCTTCGCTCCCGGGTTCGATCCCTGCCACTGCCTAAATTTTGATAAATAATCAGCATTGGCGGCCGAAGACTTCCGGCATAAGAAGTCAGCCTCATTCTGCCAACGGCCTTGTCAAAGAGGGCGGAGGAGCGGATAGAGGTTCAGGGCACTCTCTTGTCCTAGGGGTGGGAAATTGCCCCTAAAGGCGGAAGAATCAGCAATGATCAACGACATGAGGATGCAGAAGGCAATGGAAATCACTGCATTAAAGACACGTAACGTGTATCCACAGGACATGTGCCCTGTAATTGAAGAAGTGTCATGATGATCTCTCCATTGGCAAAAGATTCCAGAATAGTCCCCCATTCGGATCTCCGGGAGGGGACTGCCAAGGGGGAGGTTACCATGAGAAAAAGATTGAATAATCAACGAAAGGATATCGTTCTACGAGTCGGGGCGTGGAATGTCAGAAGCTTGAACATGGTAGGGAAACTAGAAAATCTGAAAAGGGAAATGCAAAGGCTCAATCTAGATATAGCAGGGGTCAGTGAAGTGAAGTGGAAGGAAGACAAGGATTTCTGGTCAGATGAGTATCGGGTAATATCAACAGCAGCAGAAAATGGTATAACAGGTGTAGGATTCGTTATGAATAGGAAGGTAGGGCAGACGGTGTGTTACTGTGAACAGTTCAGTGACCGGGTTGTTCTAATCAGAATCGACAGCAGACCAACACCGACAACGATAGTTCAGGTATACATGCCGACGTCGCAAGCTGAAGATGAACAGATAGAGAAAGTGTATGAGGATATTGAAAGGGTAATGCAGTATGTAAAGGGGGACGAAAATCTAATAGTCATGGGCGACTGGAATGCAGTTGTAGGGGAAGGAGTAGAGGAAAAGGTTACAGGAGAATATGGGCTTGGGACAAGGAAGAAAGAGGAGAAAGACTAATTGAGTTCTGTAACAAGTTTCAGCTAGTAATAGCGAATACCCTGTTCAAGAATCACAAGAGGAGGAGGTATACTTGGAAAAGGCTGGGAGATACGGGAAGATTTCAATTAGATTACATCATGGTCAGACAGAGATTCCGAAATCAGATACTGGACTGTAAGGCGTACCCAGGAGCAGATATAGACTCAGATCACAATATAGTAGTGATGAAGAGTAGGCTGAAGTTCACGACATTAGTCAGGAAGAATCAATACGCAAAGAAGTGGGATACGGAAGTACTAAGGAATGACGAGATACGTTTGAAGTTCTCTAACGCTATAGATACAGCAATAAGGAATAGCGCAGTAGGCAGTACAGTTGAAGAGGAATCGACATCTCTAAAAAGGGCCATCACAGAAGTTGGGAAGGAAAACATAGGTACAAAGAAGGCAGCTGCGAAGAAACCATGGGTAACAGAAGAAATACTTCAGTTGATTGATGAAAGGAGGAAGTACAAACATGTTCCGGGAAAATCAGTAATACAGAAATACAAGTCGCTGAGGAATGAAATAAATAGGAAGTGCAGGGAAGCTAAGACGAAATGGCCGCTGGAAAAATGTGAAGACATCGAAAAAGATATGATTGTCGGAAGGACAGACTCAGTATACAGGAAAGTCAAAACACCCTTTGGTGACATTAAAAGCAACGGTGGTAACATTAAGAGTGCAACGGGAATTCTACTGTTAAATGCAGAGGAGAGAGCAGATAGGTGGAAAGAATACATTGAAAGCCTCTATGAGGGTGAAGATTTGTCATGTGATAGAAGAAGAAACAGGAGTCGATTTAGAAGAGATAGGGGAACCAGTATTAGATCGGAATTTAAAAGAGCTTTGGAGGAATTACGGTCAAATAAGGCAGAAGGGATAGATAACATTCCATCAGAATTTCTAAAATCATTGGGGGAAGTGGCAACAAAACGACTATTCACGTTGGTGTGTAGAATATATGAGTCTGGCGACATACCATCTGACTTTCGGAAAAGCATCATCCACACAATTCCGAAGACGGCAAGAGCTGACAAGTGCGAAAATTATCGCACAATCAGCTTAACAGCTCATGCATCGAAGCTGCTTACAAGAATAATATACAGAAGAATGGAAAAAAAATTGGGAATGCGCTAGGTGACGATCAGTTTGGCTTTAGGAAAAGTAAAGGGACGAGAGAGGCAATTCTGACGTTACGGCTAATAATGGAAGCAAGGCTAAAGAAAAATCAAGACACTTTCATAGGATTTGTCGACCTGGAAAAAGCGTTCGACAATATAAAATGGTGCAAGCTTTTCGAGATTCTGAAAAAAGTAGGGGTAAGCTATAGGGAGAGACGGGTCATATACAATATGTACAACAACCAAGAGGGAATAATAAGAGTGGACGATCAAGAACGAAGTGCTCGTATTAAGAAGGGTATAAGACAAGGCTGTAGCTTTTCGCCCCTACTCTTCAATCTGTACATCGAGGAAGCAATGATGGAAATAAAAGAAAGGTTCAGGAGTGGAATTAAAATACAAGGTGAAAGGATATCAATGATACGATTCGCTGATGACATTGCTATCCTGAGTGAAAGTGAAGAAGAATTAAATGATCTGCTGAACGGAATGAACAGTCTAATGAGTACACAGTATGGTTTGAGAGTAAATCGGAGAAAGACGAAGGTAATGAGAAGTAGTAGAAATGAGAACAGCGAGAAACTTAACATCAGGATTGATGGTCACGAAGTCAATGAAGTTAAGGAAATTCTGCTACCTAGGCAGTAAAATAACCAATGACGGACGGAGCAAGGAGGACATCAAAAGCAGACTCGCTATGGCAAAAAAGGCATTTCTGGCCAAGAGAAGTCTACTAATATCAAATACCGGCCTTAATTTGAGGAAGAAATTTCTGAGGATGTACGTCTGGAGTACAGCATTGTATGGTAGTGAAACATGGACTGTGGGAAAACCGGAACAGAAGAGAATCGAAGCATTTGAGATGTGGTGCTATAGACGAATGTTGAAAATTAGGTGGACTGATAAGGTAAGGAATGAGGAGGTTCTATGCAGAATCGGAGAGGAAAGGAATATGTGGAAAACACTGATAAGGAGAAGGGACAGGATGATAGGACATCTGCTAAGACATGAGGGAATGATTTCCATGGTACTAGAGGGAGCTGTAGAGTGCAAAAACTGTAGAGAAAGACAGAGATTGGA
This sequence comes from Schistocerca nitens, assembly GCF_023898315.1. Classification (NCBI taxonomy): domain Eukaryota; kingdom Metazoa; phylum Arthropoda; class Insecta; order Orthoptera; family Acrididae; genus Schistocerca; species Schistocerca nitens. The sequence goes on from NC_064615.1 coordinate 512,820,243, forward strand.
ATACGTCAAGTAAATAATTGAGGACGTAGGTTGCAAGTGCTACTCTCTGAGATGAAGAGGTTAGCACAGGAAAGGAATTCGTGGCGGGCCGCATCAAACCAGTCAGTAGACTGATGACAAAAAAAAAAAAAAACGACCCGTGGTTCTACCCTTCGTTCGATCCGTGCGAAACCCTACATTTCAGCAGGATAATGCACGACCGCATGTTGCAGGTCCTGTACGGGCCTTTCAGGATACAGAAAATGTTCGACTGCTGCCCTTGCCATCACATTCTCCAGATCTCTCACCAACTGCAAACGTCTGGTCAATGGTGGCCGTGCAGCTGGCTCGTCACAATACGCCAGTCACTACTCTTGATGAACTGTGGTATCGTGTTGAAGCTGCATGGGCAGCTGTACCTGTACACGCCATCCAAGCTCTGTTTGAGTCAATACCCAGGCGTATCAAGACCGTTTTTACGGCCAGAGGTGGTTGTTCTGGGTACTGATTTCTCAGGATCTATGCACCCAAATTGCGTGAAAACGCGCCGGCCGGTCTGGCCGAGCGGTTCTAGGCGCTTCAGTCTGGAACCGCGCAACCGCTACGGTCGCAGGTGCGAATCCTGCTTCCGGCATGGATGTATATGATGTCCTTATGTTAGTTAGGTTTAAGTAGTTCTAAGTTCTAGGGGACGCATGACCTCAGATGTTAAGTCCCATAGTGCTCAGAGCCTTTTTTTTTTGTGCGTGAAAATGTAATCATATGTCAGTTCTAGTATAATATATTTGTCCAATAAATACCCGTCTATCATCTGCATTTCTTCTTGGTGTAGCAATTTTAATGGCCAGTAGTGTAATTTTCCTCAACTGAGAAAAGCTGTAAAAAATGAATAGTGTCTACATACACATGGAGTTTAACGGTTTTGAATGCTCACTCAAATACTGTTCAAATATACACAATTGGACTAAGACAGTTCAAATATAACTGTACAGCGGGTTATGCAGAAGTCTTACCCACTGAAAGAAAGTTTAATTTATCACGGAAAAATCCAGAATTTCGATAAACGTTGTCTACGCTTGATTTTAAATCTTCCTTGATAAATCACACACTCCAAAAACTCACTGTTACTCAAATTTAACAATACTGCGGGGAGATCAGTGGCTACATAGCTTATCGTCACAAGAGCATACCACCGATTCTTTCTAACTCAGAAAATATATTCGCAAATAGCGAATATGGTACCACAACAGCTATACGTTTTCTTGAAACAAATGATAATTGGCGCCGGACCGAGCCTCGAACCCGGAGTTCCTGCTTTTCGCGACCGGTCACCTCAGTCGCTTCGGCTACACGAGCACGTTTCTCGGACAGACACAGACTTCCACATCCCCCAGTGCCTACATAGCAGAGTGCTCACGTAATTACGTGACTCCTGCACACGGAGAGGCGTTAATTAGTTTTCACCCCAGATTGCCTGGCTTTGGCATGAAATACGTTAGTGCAGTGTCTGTATTTGACACGCCTGTCAAGTTCGGTGCAATGTTGTTTCTGACATGGAAGCAAGCAACAGACACTACTGATGATTTATAGCCGTATTAAACCAAGGGATGTTCTCGCAAATTGCGAAATGGAACTGGCGATTCTGTTGATTTTATTAACTAACTTATACTCATGAAACACATTAATTTACTCATTTTTAGTTACGATTCTGCTCACATAACATGTGTGTCAGGTAAGATTTAGTTCGAAACGTTTACAGCTGTACTCATACAACTCCATACTTAACAGATACAACTGCACCAACTCATGACACAGTGATCTTCAAACATATAGCTAACATACAAAGACAGTGAAATAAAGAAATATACGTAAATTGATATAAACATTGATTTTCGCTTCACGTTTTTGTATGATTGTTACAGTACCTCGAATTTACGGATACCAGTTTCATAATATGAAAATTTTTAGAGTATTACTTTCCTAAAATATAACGAAATAGAGAAATTTATAACGTTGTTGATTTGGATGTGGCAGAAACAGAAAGAAGCGCTGTTTACCGAACTCCTACTTCAAATAAAATCTATAATATTTAATTGAAGCCGACGTACGAAGATGATAAAAAGAACTGATCAACATAGCTTCGCAATGATAAGTAATAGCGACCCAACAAAACGAACTCCCATCCCTCTAAAACCATTACACTTTGAAAATCACTATACAGTGGGTGAAGCAGAGTCCTTCGCCCCGATAGTGACGTGACTGATTCCACTGATTAAGTGATATACTGGAGCAGACTAGGTTCTTTTTACCTTTGTTTGCACTTTACTTCACATCAGAACTCCTTACTTCATTCTGGATAGGCTTATCGAATGTTTTACTTTTGAAGGCGGAAAATTAATTTTTTGAAGTAACTTTTACATGGTACAGTCATAATTAATAGCGTGCAACTGAGTTGTATTTAAATTTATGCTACTCAGTTAATACACTAGTCGATGAGGTAGTTAGTCTAAAGACGATCAAAATATAATCAGTTCGCTGTTTAATCGAATGAGCCCGAACATAGCTTTGTAGCTTTTGTTTTTCGAATTTGTCGACAAAAAAGTTGGTGCAGTTCAGTGAGGCGACAAAAGTCATGGGATAGCGATAAGTACGTATATAGATGGCTCTACTATGGCGAACGCAAGGTATAAAATGGCAATGCATTGACGGAGCTGTCAAATGATTCAAATGGCTCTGAGCACTGTGGGATTTAACTTCTGAGGCCATCAGTCCCCTAGAACTTAGAACTACTTAAAGCTAACTAACGACCGTAGCGGTCGCGCGGTTCCAGACTGTAGCGCCTAGAACCGCTCGGCCACTCCGACCGGCACGGAGCTGTCATTTGAACTCAGGTGATTCATGTGAAAAGATTTCGAAAGTGATTACCGCCGTACGAAGTGAATAAAAAGACTCTGAACGCGGAATGGTCAATGTAAATTGTAATTAGTAGCGAGCCTACATTCTCATAACGGTATTTAGACGCTGTGGAAGTAAGGTCCCTAAACAGGCAGGATGCAAAGAAGGGTAAAAGTAAAGTAAAATAAAGTCGAATAGCTTGGAATACTGAGGCATACAGTGGGCTGAGCTGAGCCGCCTGGTTGCGTAGTTTTTTGATCTTTCGGTCACAATGCAGCTTTCATTCACGTAGTGTTTGATAATTGTGTATTGCTTGTGTGTGTTGAGTGTAGGTGACTGTAATGGGCGTGTGTATAGTGGTTGGTTGCGTTTGCATTGAATGTTGATCAAAGATAGGTATGGGTAACACCTAGTGACGGCATGTACCCTACTCCACTTGAATAGCTTGCAAGGGTCCACGGAAATTGACTCCTCATTGCCATCAAAAGTGCACATTTCCTCGCTTCATTAGATACCGCGGACACTGAGGAAAATCTGCTGGTTATGAATTCTACCCATTGCCAACCAGATAAACTACGGTGATGAAACTCTTTCACCTCGTAGATTCGAACCAACTACATCCGAGTCGATCATCGTTTCACAAGTGGTAATTAGCGAAAAAATTATCGCAAAATGAAAACTCATCTTCGAAAAAATAATTACTCATTTTTGAAACGTAGAAATCTTCTTAGAGGAGCTACTGTAGAACTTTTATATGATAAATTACAAAATTACAACTAATCTTCGAAAAATTAAACATCTCCTTCCAAAAATTAAAAATTTTTCATAGAAGTACGTAAAAGGTTTTCATTGAAAAAAAAAATAAGACTGTCGCCAAGCTAAGAAGATGTTGGGGTGTTCATGCAACTGATGTTTGTTTTCTTGCGTACAATCCATTGTTCACAGGTAAGCAAATGCAGGCATCCCTTTTAGGGAATGAGGCGATCGTTAGAAATTAAGACTCACATAAATCACCACACGCAACGCCTTGTTTGCTTTGTTACTAGTTTGGATCATCAGAGCCTTGAGATATTCATTGCTCTGACGGCAATACGTTGAAGACTCAAAGCTCCCGTTTCAAATGTCTCTGAGCACTATGGGACTTAACATCTTAGGTCATCAGTCCCCTAGAACTTAGAACTACTTAAACCTAACTAACCTAAGGACATCACACACATCCATGCCCGAGGCAGGATTCGAACCTGCGACCGTAGCAGTCCCGCGGTTCCGGACTGAGCGCCTAGAACCGCGAGACCACCGCGGCCGGCAAAGCTCCCATTTTCTGTTGACTGTGGCGCTGATCAGAACTTTAAATTTTTAAGGTGGTACGATCAGGACAACTAAAATCTGAAGATACTCTTGTTTGTAGAGTGAATATAGTAATAAAAAAATAATCTGCTACTTGTGGCATTTTATTTCCCCCCGTACTTTTCGTAAACTCAGCTCGAGCAACCCAATGGTTTTCCACCAAATCACAAATCACGCTGTAGTGCCGTTCACGTATCAACACGGTTCAGCTTCTGCACACTTACACACTCACCATATCCTCTTTTTGCCGCCACGAGACATCACCATCCCGCGGCAACTTAAATGTCGCGCCAACGCGACGTGAGGGCAGCAGCAGGCAAGTATGCCGTTTGAACGTGGTAGGGAATGTAGCATATCTGAAAAGGGAAATGCTAAGGCTCAGTTCCGATATAGAGGGAGTCAGTAAAGTGAAAAGGAAAGAAGACAAGGACTTCTGCTCAGACGAGTATAGGGTAATACCAACAGCAGCAGAAATGGGGAGTGGGATTCCTTATGAATAGGGGGGTGGGGCAGAGAGTGAGTTACTGTGAACAGTTCACTGATAGGGCTGTTCTCGTCAGAATCCACAGTAAACCAACAGGACAACTATAGTTCAGGCGTACGTGCCAACGTCGCAAGCAGAAGATGAAGAGACAGAGAAAGTATAAGAGGATATTGAACGGATGATTCGGTTTGTAAATGGAGATGAAAATCTAATAGTCATGAGATACTGGAATGCGGCAGTATTGAAAGCAGCAGAATAAACGATTAGGGGAGAATATTGGAATGGTAGCAGGAATGAGGGAGGAGAAAGACCAACTGAGTTCTACAATAACTTTCAGCTAGTAATGGCGAATACTTTGTTAAAGAATCACAGGAGGAGGCCGTATACTTGGAAAAGGATGGGAGATATGGGAAGATTTCAATTAGATGAGAGCAATGAATACCTAAAGACGATCTAGTCTGATGAGCGAAACTAGTAACAAAGCAAAAAACATATCGTATGTGACGGTTTATCTGTACATTAATATCTAACAATCGCCGCGTACTCTAAAAGCATTACTGCATTTGCTTACGTGTGAACAATGGGCTGTGCACAAAAAAAGGACATCAGTTATCAGAAACACCCTCAACTATTTTTTCCCTTGGCGACAGTATTAGCAGAAAATCTTTTAGCTGTTTCCACGAAAAGATTTTAATTTTTTGATGGCGATCTCTAATTTTTCGAAGATTAGTTGTAATTTATAACATTAAAGTTCTAGTTTTTCGAAGAAGAGTTCTGTGTTTCGAAAATGGGGAATTATTTTTTCGAAGATGGGTTTTTCAACTGTCGAAGTTTTTTTTCTAAGCAGCTGCTTTCGCTATTATCACTTCTGTATCGATGATCGACTCTGATGTAGTTGGTTCGAATCTAGATGGTGCAAGAAAATTTCAGTCAGATATTCCGAAATAAGTTACTGAATTGGAAGCCCTATCCAAGAGCAGGTACATAGATCGCAGTTTGGTGGAGATGAAGAAAGTTTAAGAGGTAGTCAGGAACAGACAATACTCAGGGAGGTGGGGTACGGAAGTACTAAGGAGTGGAGAGGTACGCTTGAAGCTCTTTGACTTTATAGATACTGCGATAAGAAATAATTCAGAAGGCATTTTAGCTGAAGAGGGATTGCCATCTCAGGAAAGAGAATCATGCAAATTGGAAACAAAGACGTAGATACAAGGAAAGTAACTGCGAGATAACCATGGGTAACAGAAAAATACTTTAGTTGATCGCCTAAATCACACACATCCATGCCCGAGGTAGGATTCGTACGTGCGACCGTAGCAGTCGCGCGGATCGGGACTGAAGCGCCTAGAACCGCTCGGCCACCGCGGCCGGCCAAGCACGAATCATTTCCCATCCTCACAACTGTACTTTTTTCAGTATCTCATTTCCTACTTTCCAAACTTCGCAGACGCTCTCTTGCGAAAACTGCAAGATTAGCACTCGCGGAAGAAAGGATATTGCAGGGACATGGCTTAGCCAGAGGCTGGGGGACGTTTTCATATTGAGATATTCACTCTGAAGAGCAGTTCGCACTGATATGATATCTCTTGGCAGATCAAAACTGTGTGCTGGACCGAGACTCGAACTCGGGCCATATGCCTTTAGCGCAAGTGCTCTACCGCCTGACCTGAAGTTGAGGTACTGGAGGAGATCGGATCATGACTCGTGCTTAGATAGCTCAGTCGGTACCGCAGTAATGGCGCTGTGGTATGTGATGGGGACTGAAAAATGCCCCACCCGCCAACGTTTATACACTATACATCTTGCCGAGGACCCTCTCTGTCCCAGATGCGCCGCTGTCGACACCGACATGCACCTTTCGTTTGTGATGCGGCTGCCAAATGTTGGTTCCTCACATGCCGCATGTTGGCACTGTTTTTGTGACCGACGGCTCAGTCCGTAGAGCGCGCCGAACTGTTTCATCCTGACGTGACGTATTTCCCTGCTACTCGACATAAAGTCACGGTATGGGTTAAAGGTATGGGGTTGCCATACTTGTTTTTACTAAGGGCGTTGCAGAGTTGTTGTATTTTTGGTACTGCTTGTCGAGCAATTACACGGTTTCACGGCGTAAGACGTCGTATGGTTCGCTCTTTGCGAATCACTAGGGGGTGTCGTTTACGCATTCTCCAGAGCATTGAGGTGTGCCGGATGTGACAACAGATTGAAGGTGTATCACAGGATGGACGAACGTGAGACATCAACTATAGTTACAAGATGTTCAATCCTCGATGACCGAGAAGACACGACCTGTTCACACTGGCGTCTGGCAGCTGCGGACACCTCCCGGGAGGGGGGGGGGGGGGGGAATCCTTTCATTTCCCCTGGTGTTCTTTTATTAAACAATCGGAGGCGTGTTCCGTTTTTTTCGCGAAGTGGTGCCAAAAATCTGTTCTAGTTAGCTTTAAGGGTGGAAGTGCGATGGCATTAGATATTGAAACTTTCTGGCAGATTAAAACTGTGTGCTGGACCGAGACGAGATACTGGCAGAAATAAAGCTGTCAGGACGGGGCATGAGTCATATTTGGGTAGCTCAGATGGTAGAGCACTTACCCGCGAAAGGCAAAGGTCCCGAGTTCTAGTCTCGGTCCGACACACAGTTTTAATCTGCCAGGAAGTTTCATATCAGCGCACACTCCGCTGCAGAGTGAAAATCTCATTCTGGCATTAGATATTATTTTTGTTTGTAGATTTTGTGGATAGTATGAGTGTTAGTGGACAACGTCTGAAAGTGGAAGAGGTCTACAGCAAAAAGAAAAGTCGATAGAGCACTTGCCTGAGAAAGCGAAGGTCCTGGGTTTGAGTCTCGGTCCGGCACACAGTTTTAACCTGCCGGGAAGTTTCAACTAAAATGTATGTTTTTATGTAAGTTCAAAAAATACATATCCCATCTAAATTACTTGGGTTTTTATGACTGGAGTGGTAGTTAGTGAAACAAAAGAATTCTTTTTTATAGATGGTTAACGATTAACTGCTTTTGCTATTACGGACGTCATTAAAATGCCGCTTGCGGGAAGTGGTCCTCACAAGTGCGAGGCTTTCGTAAATCTGCCAACCAGAAACACTGCAATCCGACGTAATTGAAAGATGTTATCTAAGGGAGGCAGACGAAAAGAAAAGTGAAGGAAAAATAACGGTGACATTTACTCGCCAGATCCTCGCGCGTAACCTACGCTTAGCTGGCGTCTCATGAAGGCAGGATACTGTTCCCCCTCTGTATAGAGAAGTACCCCAGAGAGAGCCGGCCCTCGTGGCTTGGGACGTTTATTAGCGCCAGCCGACGTCAGACAGCATGACGGCGCAGCCAGCGGAAGCGAAGAGACGAAGAGGGTTGGGAAGCGCCGAGCGGCGAGCCGCGAGCGCCAATCGCCGCCCACACGTGTGCGGCCGTGACCGCTCGCGCTGGCACGGCGCATGCGCGGCCGGTCCGCACAGCCGCCGCCCCCACGCCTCGCCCATCCGCCCCCTGCCCCCGACGCCCCCTCCTCCACCACCCGCTGCCTCGTGCCTGGCCTGACCTCGTTGCGAGACGCGGCGGCGGCAGCAGCCGTCGCGACGCCAGAAGCCGGCACGTGTCGCGACACGGACTCCCGTGTACACAAAAGGGCGGCGGGGCTTTTGTGATGCCGGAGCGCCACGGGAATTATTGGAGAAACTTTGATTGGCCAAATACCCGACTGTCGTCACAGACTGATAATGGAATGTTCCTCTCATTATATTTACGTAAACAGACTTCCACCCTTGTTATGACGATGCTCTTCTAGTGCACGCAGATGTGATCTTTTTCTCTTTCTTCCTCTTCTCATTTTTTTTAAAAAGAAAAAGAAAGCTTTCACATGCTGTGATTGTAAGAGTTATGGCAGTTCTGACACCTCATTAAGATTCGCAGACCAGGGCTCTTACAAATAACTGTTTGCTGGATCGGCACCTGAGACTGATACCTTGCGTTCACGGACAATACTGACTGAGGTATCCAAGTTCGTCTCTGACAGTGTGTTTCTCTAACTTTCAAACTTTCAGAGCAGTTCTCTGTCACGGGAAACGTAGTTATAAGAGTTTTAATTCTTTGATCTGATTTGATCCATTATAAATGGTTTTCGAAAGCCTGCGACTGTCGAAACAATAGGTTTGTTTATAAATAAATAAATCTTCTGCTACCAGTCACGATTTTTCTTTATTTTACTATTCGCACTACGCGTTTCGAGAAATAATTCCGATTTTCAAGTGCGTTTTTTGTGTGTGTATTAAGCCATTTCTTTTGATGTCAGTGTGTGTGTGAGTCTGCTTCATTTTGTTGACTTTTAAGTTTTCTATTGGTCCATTTGTGTAGAGTCTCACAAACACTTAACATCACACACAACTTGTTGTACACTTTACACATCGAAAATATCTTATATATAAAGTGTACAATAAGTTGTGTGTGATGTTAAATGTTTGTGAGACTCTACACAAATGGACCAATAGAAAACTTAAAAGTCAACAAAATGAAGCAGACTCACACACACACTGACATCAAAAGAAATGGCTTAATACACACACAAAAAACGCACTTGAAAATGGGAATTAATTCTCGAAACACGTCGTGCGAATAGTAAAATAAAAAAAATCGTTACTGGTGGCAGAAGATTTATTTATTTATAAACAAACCTATTGTTTAAATTCTTGTTGTTGTGGTCTTCAGTTCGTAGACTGGTTTGGTGCAGCTATCCAATTTTTAACCCCGAAACTCCTCTCCCCCACCTCCCTCGTCTCACTACGAGATTGCTGAATCCTTCAAGCATCCATCTCAGCAGCAGAAAGACCACACGACAGTGCGCTTCGACATTCAGAATATTCAATAGCGTCAAGCCGTACGCTGCTACATAGATTAGACTTCTCATACGACGGCAGTCAGTCAGTCAGTTATAACGATATAAAGATATGGACGACACATCGCCCAGTACTCAAGTGAAGAAAACCTCCAGTTCGCCCGGAAATCGAACCCAGCACCCATCGGTTAGCAATCTACCGAGGGGACAAGAGCACCACTTTTCAAATTCTTTTAGTATCATCTTGTCTGAACTGCGTATCGCCCACGTTTCACTTCCATATGGAGCTACTCTTCTCGCAAATACTTTCAGGAAAGACATCCGATCACTTAAATTTATATTACACGTAAACAAATTTCTTTTCTATTGTAACGATTTTGCATCTTCTCTGCTTCGGCCATCCTCAGTCATGTACTACTTGCAGTGTCTCATTTTCTAACCTAATTGCTTCAGCATCACATGATCTAATTCCAGTACATTCCATTATACTTCTTCCACCTGTGCTGACTTTCATCTTATAACCTCTCTCAAAGATATTATCCATTCCGTCCTGCCGGCCGGAGTGGCCGAGTGGTTCTAGGCGCTACAGTCTGGAACGGCGGGACCGCTACGGTCGCAGGTTCGAATCCTGCTTCGGGCATTGATGTGTGTGTTGTCCTTAGTTAGGTTTAAGTAGTTCTAAGTTCTAGGGGAATGATGGCCACACAAGTTAAGTCCCATAGTGCTCAGATCCATTTCAACCCATTCCGTCCAGTTGCTCTGCCAAGCTTTTTTCCTATCCCTGACGGAACTGAAATGTTCTAGCCTAATCTTAAACTTTTTATTTTCTGTCCTAGACCTTTAACTCCCTTCAAAAATTATTATTGGTTTTCTTTACTGCTTGGTCAATGAACAGACTGAATAACATCGCGGATAGGCTACAATCTTGTTGTCTCATTCCCTTCTCGACCCCTGCTTCCCTTTTATGTCCTTCGACACTTGGAAAGTTAGTTTGGTTTTTATACAAGTTGTTATAGCCTACAGGGTGAATAATCCTGCATCCTGGCGGGAATTTTGTTGCTGGGCTGGCAGCCAGCAGGTGGTGGCGCTGACGGGGAGTGTATTTCCCCTCTGCTGCGAGGCCTTTGTGTAGGTAGCATGCGTTCGTTAGGCGACGAAATACGGTGAATTGAGTGAAAGCGTTTGAGGTGAAATGGCGGATTTCAACTATTGTATTCACCAAAGAGTACTCATGTATGTCATACGTGCGCACAGAATAAGTGCGTGCAGTAGGGAGCAAAACAAGTAAGGAGATTATTTCAAGAGGAATTTCCTGATATTCAGGTCCCTAATCGAATTACGATTCATCGATTGATAAATAAATTTCGCGAAACGGGAAGTGTTCTTGGGTACAGAAGAAACTCTGGATAACATTGCGCATGGTCTGGAAACGTCTCCGAGAAAATCAGATCGACTTCTTTCTCCGGAAATGGGAATTTCGTATGGCTCTGTTCAAATGGCTACAATGTTACTGAAGTTACAACCCTGTAAAACAACTGCAGCGCAAGAACTTAAACTGCGTGATCTTGCAAAAAGTTGCATGTCGGAGAAACTGACTCTCCTCTAACTTTTTTCCGACGAATCATGGTTCCACCAAAGTAGACACGTTAATTCACAAAGTAACTGATACTGGAGTTCTGAAAAGCCTAACGTAATACATGAGGCATTCCTGCATGATCGCCGGCCGAGGTGGCCGTGCGGTTCTAGGCGCTCCAGTCCGGAGCCGCGCTGCTGCTACGGTCGCAGGTTCGAATCCTGCCTCGGGCATGGGTGTGTGTGATGTCCTTAGGTTAGTTAGGTTTAAGTAGTTCTAAGTTCTAGGGGACTGATGACCACAGCAGTTGAATCCCATAGTGCTCAGAGCCATTTGAACCTGCATGATCAAAAAATGGGAGTGTGGTGCGCTATTAGTGGTGATAGAATAATAGGCTCTATTTCTTTTTCAGGAAACAGTTAACAGTGAGAGATACGTGCAGCCTTTTTTTTTTTTTGGCCATTTTACTGAGACACAACGTGCCTTCACGACCTTTCAGCAGGGCGACCCATATAACCCAACTTTTCACTACGGGAAATTCGTGACGTGTTTCGAGATACAGTTATCACTAACAACATATGGTGTCCTTGTTCCCCCGATTTAAGTCCCTGCTTTTATTATCTACCATTCGTCAAGAAATTTTTTTTCAGGGAGAACTGCAGAGCGTAATGAGCAATTTTATAAGCAGGTGTCAGAAATGCTTGAACAACGAAGGGAGGCAGTTCCAGCATCTCCTTGCTCAATATACGTGAGGAATATACTTTTTGTCTGTTACGTGTACTGGAAATAACTTCCTCGACAAACCGCACCGTATTTACTGCGGGCCTCCTGTCACACACGCTGCGGGCACAGCAGCCGGCCTCACCCGCCTACCGCACTCCGAAAAAGCGACCGATCATCCCTTACAAGTTGTCGATAGCATTTTGCTTCCTGCATTTTATCCCTACTACCTTCGGAATTTCAAAGAGGGTATCCCAGTCAATTTGTCAGGAGCTTTCTCGAAATACAGAAGCTGTAAACGTGAGTTCGTCTTCCTCTAATCTATCTTCTAAGATAAATCGTAGGGTCAGTGTTACGTCGCTTGTTCCTACGTTTCACCAGAACTTAAACCGGTGTTCTCCGACGCCGGCTACTGCCACTACCAGTTTTTCAATTCTTCTGAACATTATTCGCGTCAGTATTTTGCAACCATGACCTATAAACTGTTATTTCGGTAACGTTTTAATTATCGCCTCAGAAGATTATGTTACGTAATAAATTATTTGTTTCTTTGCAAGTACATGCGTGCGATCCTAGCACATACTGAAATTTGCACGCCAAAACAAGGTGACTCAGCGCCTGTTCACCTAATGGCTGGGCTGTGTGATCGTGTTACGGCTCCTCATGCCCCTTGAGACGGTACTGTGACGTTGGAATTTCAGTGCAGACGTGGTCTTGCAAATAAATAAAAAATTAATTTCGTAACTTGATTATTTCGAGGTGATAATTAAAACTTTATGACTACCCTCAGTATCTTGGTGGACTAGCACTTCTAGAATGTATACAGAGGTTTCTGTGAAGTGTGGAAAAGTGCGAGAAAAGTGTTGTCATATTAAAGTTGTACGTGTATGTTCGGGATTCTAAGTCATACCTGGATAGCTCAGTCTCTGCCAAAACTGCCCACAAGAAGCGAGGCACCGGGTACGGGTCCCAGTCTAGCACTCAGTTTTAATCTATGAAGAAACTTCCGAATAACGCCCACACTGACACGGAGAGGATGATTTATCCTGGATACAAGGGGTTCGTAAGGATGGACAAGACGAAAACGAAGGTGTTGAAAAGTAGCAGAAGGAGAATAACGACTCGTCGGTGGGGGAGGGGAGTTTGCCTCAGCTGTGGCAGAAGGGAAAGAATTTACCAATCCAAGGAGTAGGTTTACAGAGAAGGGCCGAAACAATGAATATACCGTAAGTTAACAGCGTAAGCTTTCCCGGCGGAGTAGCTTGTGATATTTCTCTCGGGTCTCCAGCCGGATCTTCAAGTCAATGTGAGGCAATATTTCGACTGCACCAGTCGTTCCTATATAGGATGTCTCTCCTAAGAGACGTCAGGCTCAATTTCCCTGGTGTTTTGGCACATATTTGCAATATTGTTTTCGCAAGGTGCAACTGGTATCAGCCCAAACAAATACTGCTCATCACATTTTCAGTGTCGCACTCCTTTGTCGACGGAAAGCGTCAGTTTGTCTCCCGTTCCAAATAAAATGATTTTTAAAGCGGAATTTTACATGCCCATTCGACAGAGCTGTCCACAAGTGGTGTAGCGCGATATTCGTTTTATCGATACTACGGGGTGTTCAAAAAGTCTCTCCGCAGCGCCGTATGATTATTAGCCGCGCGTGCCGTATGCCGCAGTGAATATAGCGAAATGAAACTCATGAAATACAAGTTATTAATTTATTGAATATTCATTTTTATTTACAAATTTTCACAATAAATGTTGAAAGTGGCCCCCTGTTGTTGAATACACAATTCAATTCGTCTAATCATGTTTCCAAACACAAGCTATAACATTTCTTCTGTAACAGAAGCAGTGAAAGTAGATATTGCAATTTCCAATTCATCGATGGATTATGGACGGTTTTTATAGACAGTTGCTTTCGCTGCACCCCAGAAGAAAAAGTCAGGTGGTATTAAGTCAGGCGGCCGTGGAGGCCAAAGTCCCTGTGAAATTATGCCATCACCAAAAACGTCAGCAAGCAGTGACATTGGGCGGTATGCGCGGTTAGACCATCTTCTTGAAAATAAACGTTCAGTATTTCACTTAACACATTTCTTACTGACTTGTTCGGACTCATGGACATTTTATCGGAAATATCGAGTAGTTTATCCTCAGACAAAACACTAGGACGACCACTTCTCGGTGCATCTATCACTGAACCCGTACGTCGAAATTTGTTAACCAAATCTCGCACAGTTTCGCGATGTGGGAGTGTTGTCTCCTGGAAAACTGAATTAAATGTTTGACGAATTGAAACTGTGTATTTACCGCCAGCTTTAAACACTTGATCGACTAAAAACACGCGTTATTCAATGATTAGCATTGACAGTGAGAAAAACGAAACAAACGAACAAAGGAACTAAAACGTGCACAACATGTAAAGACACACACAAACGATACTACTGACGCTGGCTGAGATAAACGAAACAGAGGAATGCTGGGAGAGTCCACTTGAAGGGAAGTAACCCAAGCAGGCGAACAATCATACGGCACTGCGGAGAGAGTTTTGGAACACCCCGTAGTATCGCCCGTGGCCGAAATTAGACCAACTGATTCAATGGACCTGACCCAGACAGATTAACTTTCCCTTATGACAATGCAATGTGAATCAGTTTTATCGCGTGAAGTAACCTCAGATGCGAAATTATTTGCATTGCAAAATCTGCACTGTAAATTCATTAAATCGCAGTTATAGCCCTCACATTATTTGAATTATGTACGGTGCTCATTTAAATTTATCTTTCAATTCAAAAATAGAATTGTTATTATCAACATCCACATTATTTCTACTTCTTTGTCTACACAAAAGTTGTGTACCTTTAGACCTTCGCCTTTCAGTCTGATCCGTTAGCGATATTATTTCAGGCATAGCCTGGAACAAATATAGTTTCCGTACAACAACGAAAGTCGTAGCTATTCAAAGTAAAGGAACTGAAAATTAGGAGCTTTGAAATTTTGTGGTAAGTGCGGCAAACGAGCATAAAGTTATTTCCGTTTACTATTACACGAAAGCAAGTGAATAAATGACGCTAATGAACGGCGCATTTGCTGCCCGGAACGACTTCGTTACTGCCTTTCTTCTGCCACGTCTGACAGCGCCAGCTACGCAGCAGTTGTCGCTCTGTAGCTACCCGGTACGCATGACTTACTGCAAATGAACTATCTGCAACATTTAAACATGATCGTCCATAGAATGTCGTTTCACGGATCGTCGTTTCTTTCGTGTCTCATTTCTACCGTAGCACCTAATCATTGTTGATACCAAAATTAGCAATGAGAGAGACGGAGGCATTTTAGACTTTCACGTATTAATATTATGATTCTCCAATAAAACAACTGCATTAGGACTTTGGGGGACCACATTACTATTAATTTCTCTGCTCAAAAAATGTGTCTCTCACTCCGACCCGTTAGCGTTCTCCTTCTAGTCATTAAAACAAACATGATTTCCATATAATAAGGACGTTGGAAGCCATAGCTGTTCAGAATGAAGAAATCAGAAATTAGGAACTTACTTTAGATTTTCTGGAAACGGTGGTAAATGAGCCGAGGGTTACTCTTACAGAAAAGTTAGATAAATAATGAACGCAGCATACAATGTTACTTACAGACTTCGTTATTATGGTATTTTGATTTCCAATGCTGAAAGTTCATCGACCTAACAGATGTTGCACCGCAGTTACCCGGTACGCGCATGTTACTGCAATTGAATCAAGTAAACGTGAACTCCCCTAGGTGGCGATTTCACGAAACGTTGTTACTCTCATGTGTCATTTCTACCATAGCACCTGATCGGCACGCAGGTCAGATGGGGGTAGCAGTTTGCGATGTTTACTTACTGGAGATTTTAATGCATCACAGAGAGGGTATTATTAGAGTTACGAACGTGAAAGCATCTAGTTGCATTTACTACTCTTAACGGCTACATACACACATAACGTTTTCTTCATGCACATCTGTGACAAAGTGTCTTTCGAATTATACGTTCATTGGCCTAGTTGTACAATCAATATTAAAAATCGGAACTTCTATTTTCGTGTTCTTTTACTAATATTATGATGTATTAACACTGGTAATAAAACATGAAAAATGACCAGTAGGCTGCCGGACGGTGTGGCCGAGCGGTTCTAGGCGCTACAGTCTGGAACCGTGCGACCGCTACGGTCGCAGGTTCGAATCCTGCTTCGGCATGGATGTGTGTGATGTCCTTAGGTTAGTTAGGTATAAGTAGTTCTAAGTTCTAGGGGACTGATGACCACAGATGTTAAGTCCCATAGTGCTCAGAGCCATTTGAACCATTTTGACCAGTAGTCCAACAGCAACAGAACACCCTTGCTCCTGCTGATTGCTACCGCTATGAGAGGCGCTGCTCAGTCGCTGCTGCTGTAGTAGTGGTAATTCTTCGTTTTTTACTGTCCCTGTTAACGCATATCGATAAAACAAATATCATACTAGACTAATCTGGAACCAATCGAATGACCATGTAAAATATTTCGCTTTAAACATAGTTTTTTTTTTTTGCCATGGCTAACAAACCGCCGCATTCCGACGATACTTGGCGTCTCATTAAACACGCCACGCGATGAACAATACTTGTTAGGGCTGGCTCTAGTTGTACATTGCAAAAACGATGTTGCAAATATCTGCAAAATCACCAGAAAAAATGAGGCTGACGTCTCTTAGAAGAGACGCCTTGTTCAGACCTGCATTGAGCACTCAGAAACGGTACTAAATGCCGTGTGTACTGCAAAATATACTGGCAGCGCCACCGGCGGTGAAGCGGAAGAAAAAACTATGTATCGCTGTCGTACTTAACCGTCAAAATCTTTCACCGTTTCAGAATGTCGTGTTTTAAAGCAGGTCATCGCAGGGTACCACAACTCACGCAGAGCATAGACCTTGTGCCCACTAACGATTATCAGCCAGCCTAATTTCGGTCGATTTTTTCGTAGCACAGTCCCAGATTCGAGAAGGGGCAGCAGCCGCCTGTCTCATCATATTTCATTGCTCTACGAAATATCAGCTGCCTCGGCCCTCAGCATACCGACGGCGGCGAAGTGGACACGGCAGAGGAAAGCACATGAACGCCACACTGTGTTCGGCCTGACGCAGTAGTAATTCTACGACTGACAAATAAGAGGAAGAGGAGAGGCCTTTGGAATTTTCTGTGTTTCTTTTAAAGTTTTTGATAATGTTAAAGCGTTTTTATATGTTGCGCTTAGGATGGCGCTCTTGAGCGCTGCTGGCTCTTTGTTCTCCAAATGTAAGGAGGAGAAGAAATATTTGGCATGTTTCAAAGCCCTTTTAAAGTTTTCAGTATTAATAATGTCCTCATCGACGTTTCAATTGCCACATTTAGGAACATCTTTTGTGTATTACATCAGACCTCAGAAGGGTGTTTCGAGAGCCACAAACTTCGCACCGATTAAGAAACTTATAAAAAAATATTTAAAAAAATTTTTTGGTAATTGTTTTTAAAGTTATTTTAAAATAGTTTAATGCTGTTTATTTCCACATCACTGTTTTATGCTATACTTAGAAGCATTTCTTATCAAGTACATCAGCCGGCCTGTGTGGCCGAGTGGTTCTAGGCGCTACAGTTTGGAACCGCGCGACCGCTACGGTGGTAGGTTCGAGTCCTGCCTCTGGCAAGGGTGTGGGTGATGTCCTTAGGTTAGTTAGGTTTAAGTAGTTCTAAGTTCTAGGGGACTGATGACCTCAGAAGTTAAGTCCCATAGTGCTCAGAGCCATTTGAACCATTTCTAAACTTAAATTTTAAACCATTTGTAATTTGGAGCAAATTTAATTTTAAAATGATTTTTTGTGATGGATCTGAGGATGGGCAGCTAGCCCGAAACTAGTCATATGGAAATAAAGGAGAACGATTTGGAGATTGAATTTGGACACTGTTTTATATTTGATTGGGTAACCATCGGTTAAGCAATGCTTCGTCACCGCGGACCTTTCGGGTTGTTGTAACGTCGACATTATCGTCCTATGCGGTATTTTTGTATTGCTCGTTTGTTCAGGTTTAGGAAACCAAACGAAGAACACATTTGCCAACACTGTCTCTGGCAGGCTGTTTGAATTTCGCGCGCAACGGCCTGATTGGCTAACTGCAGTATAATTTAATTCGGTAACGACGCACGTATAGAATTTTTTCTTAAAAATCGTTTCTTAGCACAACCAACCCTGCAACGACCTTACAAGCTTTTCAAACTGTTTTTGATCAGCGCCGTTTACAGAATTTTTTAAGTTCTACAGGAAACAAGAGCGTCTCACATGAACTTGGATTTGAAGATTCGTGTATAAACCTCAGAAAAGTACTGACAAGCTGTTCTACCATCACAGAATCTGTTACGTATAGCGTGTAAGGGTAATAAGAAGGCTGCTCGTCTACCTTATTCGGAAGTCGATGATAGCCGCACTAGATTCAGGCAAGTGCCACATACATTGTGCGCACCTCTGGTTGATAGTGTTAACAAATAAAAACTAAGACAAGTTTAAGAAAGCGCCCTTTTCTCGTAATTCCGTTACACCTTGTATCTCAGTTACTCTTAGTCTAAATACAACGAGGGCTGTACAGTTAACCTCACCACCAGCTGACGGAATTGTACGAGTAACCTCATACTACCTCTGCCCACTTCTTTCGCAAGTCTAGATTCCCCTCTGGAAATTGACTGAACTGTCAGAAAGCACAGAACTACTGGAACAGTATATCCCTTGTACTACGATCCACAGAACGCCAGAAAACCCACAACCTGATTATAGGAAAACTGCTGTCGTTTCCCTCCAGAACACAATCCAGAACAACAACAGTGTATTGTTTAATATTTCTGCCATCGAGCCAATCAGCAATGTAGTTGTGGTCTGATTGGGTTTTACTTCAGTCTGACTGGTTTTTACCTCAGTTATGGACGCTCCCGTTCGGTCTGATCCCTTCTCCATTAACAGTACTTTTATGTAGTATTTAGTAGTAGTAGTAATTGCTTTATTCATCCGTAGATCTCTTTTTACAAGGATATACGACATGTCGAAGTATTTACAAGTTAGGACCAATTTAAAATAAGCTAATTCGCATACACATTCTTTTACAGACTTCTGGTTAGAGACAATCATTAGATTTACTCCTTGTATACAATACTTTTTTTACAAATAACTTATTAAGTAATGTAATGCCACACTGTTCACTCGTATCTCACTATCAGTCACTGAACACACTATACACACATTGTTTCATGAAACTTCACTCACTACACACACAAACACACACACAATGGTGATCACTGGGCCATTTTCTGTACCACGACTTCCCATTTTCTATCCTGAAAAACTGAGTCAGCATCCCTTTATAATGAGTGAGATGTTGAGCTTAGGAAGAGGAAGAGGTGTTAATATTGTGCAATGCATAGCTTGGGGGTAAGTTTTTCTAGCAAAGGAAAAAAGAAGTGAAAAAACATAGTGTGGAGGAGTTATGTGGAATGTTGGATGTTTTATAATCATTACTATTATTTATTTGTATAACATTTTTTTACCAAATCCTTACTGAGTTTTATCTAAGTAATCCTTCAATGTATAAAATGTATTGCATAACAGATACTTCGTAGCTGCCTTTTAAAATAAGTGTATTTTTGCAATTTCTTTAATCTCTTTTGGTAATTTATTGTACATTTTTATTCCTTGGTAGAAAATCCTTTTTTTAGTTTTATGTTTATTTTTTTCTTGGCAAATTTGAGTCTAGCTCTTGTTCCATGGTCATGGACAGAACTATTTGTGCAGTAATTACCAAAGTTATTTTGATGTGTACAACTGACTGGTAAATTTATTCACACGGAGCAGTTAAAATCACCATTGTTTTGGACAGATCTTTGCAATGAGCTCGACTACCACTTTTGATTATGATTCTTTCGGCTCTTTTCTGGAGTTTGAAAATTATGTTCATATTTTGTGCATTTGTTCCCAAAAAAGAATGCCATAGCTACGAATTGAGTGTACATATGAATGGTATGTAACTAAAAGACACTGCGTGTTACATACTGATGGTAAGATTCTAAGACCCCCCGTGGTCTCCAGAGAGGAATTATAACGTTTTATTACTATAATCTTGTTGAAAAATGTTGCCCTGCCGTAACGGGGAAATCACTAACAAATCAGGTAACCTCGTAACTCCTGCAGCAGACTTCCCCGACCACTCGGAACCTAGTTGAAGCCAACTTAGGGAAATCCAACACATCAGTGAAGGACTGTCTACAGAAAGAGCATTCCATCTAGATGGCCGCTTCTGAGCGGTGGCCTCTCATGATACTGTTGATGTGAATTACGTAAAT
The DNA here is from genome assembly GCF_023898315.1 of Schistocerca nitens. Taxonomy (NCBI): domain Eukaryota; kingdom Metazoa; phylum Arthropoda; class Insecta; order Orthoptera; family Acrididae; genus Schistocerca; species Schistocerca nitens. The sequence continues at coordinate 512,840,454 of NC_064615.1, forward strand.
TAATACAGATGATACAGATCTACGTACGATCATTCCCATAACGTGCTGAAACAATATGATACAATTTTACACCACCACAATTCGGATCGACTAACGTTTGCTTCTGTGATGCACGCAATAGGCTGTGTTACCGGCGTCGTTTTTAGCTAAAACAAAATAAGAAACAGTTTCCTTAAAAACGAAACCAACTTATAACAATTTTACAGAATGATTTTGAAAGAAAACTGTGTAATAAGCAATGAAGGGTTATACTGAATAAGTCGGTTTTATCTCTGTGTAACTGACACAGTATCCCGTTGTAGACTGTTAACGAACATCTGCGCACACGCAATAGATTGCCAGGTAAGTGAATGACTCGGAGACTTTCCAAGTATGAGAACCCAGTACACTGTACTGGACGCCGAGTATCCATCGGAGACAAAGGTATTGTCAGAGTGCTCCAAAGAAGCGTGACAGGACCCTTCGGATAATGTGACCAGCAATCTATTGATGAAATGAAATGAGCGTCTGGCGTCATTGGCCGGGAGGTCCCTTGCGGAGCAGATTTGCCGCCTTGGTGCAGGTCTTACACTACTGGCCATTAAAATTGCTACACCAAGAAGAAATGCAGATGATAAATGGGTATTTATTGGAGAAATATATTATACTAGAACTGACATGTGATTACATTTTCACGCAATTTGCGTCCATAGATCCTGAGGAATCAGTACCCAGAAAAACCACCTCTGGTCGTAGTAACGTCCTTGATACGCCTGGGCATTGAGTCATACAAAGCTTGGATGGCGTGTACAGGTACAGCTGCCCATGCAGCTTCAACACGATACCACAGTTCATCAAGAGTAGTGACTGGCGTGTTGTGACGAGCCAGTTCCTCGGCCACCATTGGCCAGACGTTTTCAATTGGTGAGAGATATGGAGAATGTGCTGACCAGGGCAGCAGTCGAACATTTTTTGTATCCAGAAAGGCCCGTACAGGACCAGCAACATGCGGTCGTGCATTATCCTGCTGAAATGTAGGGTTTCGCAGGGATCGAATGAAGGGTAGAGCCACGGGTCGTAACACATCTGAAATGTAATGTCCACTGTTCAAAGTGCCGTCAATGCGAACAAGAAGTAACCGAGACGTGTAACCAATGGCACCCCATACCATCACGCCGGGTGATACGCCAATATGGCGATGACGAATACACGCTTCCAGTGTGCGTTCACCGCGATGTTGCCAAACACGGATGCGACCATCATGATGCTGTAAACAGAACCTGGATTCATCCGAAAAAATTACGTTTTGCCTTTCGTGCACCCAGGTTCGTCGTCGAGTACACCATCGCAGGCTCTCCTGTCTGTTATGCAGCGTCAAGGGTAACCGCAGCCATGGTCTCCGAGCTGATAGTCCATGCTGCTGCAAACGTCGTCAAACTGTTCGTGCAGATGGTCATTGTCTTGCAAACGTCCCCATCTGTTGAATCAGGGATTGAGACGTGGCTGCACGACCCGTTACAGCCATGCGTATAAGATGCCTGTCATCTCGACTGCTAGTGATACGAGGCTGTTGGGATCCAGCACGGCGTTCCGTTTTTCACTCCTGAACCCACCGATTCCATATTCTGCTAACAGTCATTGAATCTCGAACAACGCGAGTAGCAATGTCGCGATACGATAAACCGCAGTCGCGATAGGCTGCAATCCGACCTTTATCAAAGTCGGCAACGTGATGGAACGCATTTCTCCTCCTTACACGAGGCATCACAACAACGTTTCACCAGGCAACGGCGGTCAAGTGCTGTTTGTGTATGATAAATCGGTTGGAAACTTTCCTCATGTCAGCACGTTGTAGGTGTCGCCACCGGCTCCAACCTTGTGTGAATGCTCCGAAAAGCTAATCATTTGCATATCACAGCGTCTTCTTCCTGTCAGTTAAATTTCGCGTCTGTAGTACGTCATCTTCGTGGTGTAGCAATTTTAATGGCCAATAGTGTATTACATTCGACGCGAGACTGGGTGACCTGCGCGCCGATTGGGGTTGAAATGATGATTAAGACAGCACAACACCCAGTCCCTGAGCGGAGAAAATCCCCGACCCAGCCGGGAATCGAACCCGGGCCCGTAGGACGGCAATCCGTCACGCTGATCACTCAGCTATCGGGGCGGACAATATACTGATGATGCTTTAGTAAACGGGAAAGTGTCGTCATTGAGTGATTTGTAGGAGGATACAGAACGGCAGACAGGTTTCATGACTCTAGAAATTATTTTTTTCACAAGTACATTTTCTGCCTTTGGGCCATTTGCAAGTGGTACTGCGAAAGATTTTGCTTCAGAATGTATGAGACTTTCTGATGATGTGGGAATACAACATATTCGCCTTTGATTGCAGAAATTATTTCGCAATTGTAATTTCTGCCTTTGGGCCATTTTCAAGTGGTACTGTAAAAGATTTTGCTTCGGCACAAGTCAGACATTTTGACGATGACATGAAAAAATGTCGGAGGATTTTAAAGTCTGACATGCGCTAAAGCAAAATAATTTGCACTTAAAAACGGCCCAAATGTCGGTATTGCAATTGTGAAATAAATAATTTCTGTAATCAGCGGTGAATATGATGTCCTTTAATAAATGAATAAGAGAGAGAGATTTCTGTCTGATGTGGAGAATGGCAGTTTGCTGTAAATAAGGAAAACTGCGAGTTAATGCCCATGAGTTTGGGAAATAATTTTTAATGTTCGAATACTGCATTAGTGGCGCGCTGCTTGACACAGTCACAGGGATTAAATATGTAGGCGTAGCTTTGTAAAGCGATATGAAGGCTGACAGCAGGGAAGGAAAATCATCTACTTCGCTTTATTGGGAGAATATTAGGAAAGTGTATCTCATTTACAAAGGAGACCGCGTGTAGAATACTAGTGGGATCCAGAGTACTGCTCGAGTGGTTGGAATCTCCACAAGATCAGATTGAATAAAGACGTTGACGCAGTTCAGAGGTATGTTGTTACAGTTATTACCAACAAGTTCGATCAACGCGTGAGTATTAAGGAAATGCTCCAAGAACTCAAATGACAACCCGTGGAGGAATGACGACGTTGTGGTCGTGAAAGGCTATTGTGAAAGTTTAGAGACTAGCGTACATCTTCCGCAGGGACCGCGAAGACAAGATGAGAGAAATTAGCGGTCGTACGGAGGTTTGTAGACAGTCGTATTTCCCTCGTTCCATTTGCGGGTAGGGAAGAAAAGGGAATCACCAGCAGTGGTACAATATGAAATCCGTCGTCCACAATATACCTCTAGATGCAGATGTAAAACAAGGTATTATTGATGTTTTTCTACCACTGTTCTGTTCGTCTTTGAATATTCTTTGCAGGTGCGTGTCCCTTACAGGATAATTTTGTGGTATGAATCCTGACCGTAAAGTCGGTGTTGCATTTCAAACAGGGCACTAATTTCAGTTGCAGAGCACAGACACGAAGCTTAATATAGCTATCGTTTTGATGCTCAGCATGTCGATAGCCACTTGATTATTCCACGAATTCACGGCAATCCAATCACGAGGCAATCACAGATGACAGGAATCGGAGGGAGGCTTTCTCGGAACGTGACCCAATTGGCTGACGGTGGGGAGAGGGTGGCACTGCAAAACCTGCCATTGTTCGAGCGTACAGATGATGAGAGGCAGATTGGAAAGTGTAAAGAAGGACAAAGTGTACCGGTACAGCCACGCAGAACCAGAACCATATGACATACCTTTGAAAATTGAAAACTGGTATAGAGATTCGATGAGATGGGATCAAGGAAGTGGTTCTTTTCATTTCAGCGTAGGGAGTACGAATTACAAACCCGACAAACATGACCAGGATGTACAGCACGCTATAATCATCGGCCATGAAACAGGAACTCTGTAAGGACTCAAGTACTTTTCGTAATTTTTTACAGTCATTTGATACGCTAAGTACTGCATCTCGTTTAATGAGTGAGCGTTCCTCCTGTTTCGTCTCTGAAAGCTGCGATAAACCTCTGCCAAGCATAACATCACGGTAGGCTCCATGTTAACAGTGAAAAAACAAGAAATGAACAATAACAACAAAAATAATGATGATGATAGTAAATTTAGTTCTTACAAAAATGCCAAGCAGATAAACTAGTTTTATATTTCGTTAACCTCCTACTTAACATACATGGCCATTTATCTCCGTGAAGTGGATGAAATCTTGCAGGATAAATAAATAAACCAATTATAAGTAAGTAAGTAAATAAAATCCTGTCAGAAAATATTACGCTTCCCATACCTTGCAGTTTAAGAATCTGTCCTTACAACAGTTTTATCACATAGAATGGAGACGTTATCTTTTTATCCAATAGTGAAACTTTTTCTTGGGAAATTGCTGAATACTGTGCGTTGAGTCATAGCTACATATTAGACACCATTATGCGAAATGTAATTTGGAGGGGGTAATATGTTTCTTGACTCGTACTGCAATTTGGAACCTCAGAATTGTGAGAGTAAGCCACTTCGCAGTGCATTGAACCATTTTTTGCCCCCTCTTGCCACTGGTGCCTGTTGACCATTTCTGTGACTCACTAGATACACGAAGCCGTGACAAAGAGTGCAACCCTTGTTCGAATCTTCTTTATTGGCTCTCGTTCATCTAACTTCGTAGGAGCTACAGACTGGTGAACAGTACTCGTCGAACGAAGATTTTGTGAGTGACCTCTTGCAAAGATGAATTAGACTTAACATTACTCCAGTGTCCGTTTGGCATCTGCGTTTCCCACAGATAGCGATCATGGAGTGAAACGATATCTGGGATTTTCATTTATTTACATACATTACATTACTTTTATTTATGTTGATGGTCAGACTCTGATCATTTTCAAGGCTTTTTGCGCTCCGTAACGGTTTTCTAACGAAGTGAGCCCACTGCATCGTCTGCGAACAGCCTCAAATGATTCAAATGGCTCTGAGCACTATGGGACTCAACTTCTCAGGTCATTAGTCCCCTAGAACTTAGAACTAGTTAAACCTAACTAACCTAAGGACATCACACACATCCATGCCCAAGGCAGGATTCGAACCTGCGACCGTAGTGGTTCCAGACTGTAGCGCCTAGAACCGCACGACCACTTCGGCCACGCGAACAGCCTCAACGAGCCTTAAAGCAACTAATAAATATGCGGAAGAGGGGCTGGAAAACAAAAATAGACAACATTTACATGATGCCCAGTCAACCATTTTTTGACACCCTTCACCTGAAGACCCAAAGTATCCTTCAATCTACATTAGACGATTCAAAGCATTAGTTTTAATAAACATTGTAAATATAATAACCTAGTACTTAAATATGTTAATGTAATGATCAGAAACAGTTCACGTGCCACACATAAAGCAAAGTAATTACACTACTGGCCATTAAAATTGCCACACCACGAAGATGAAGTGCTACAGACACGAAATTTAACCGACAGGAAGAAGATGCTGTGATATGCAGATGATTAGCTATTCAGAGCATTCACACAAGGTTGGCGCCGGTGGCGACACCTACAACGTGCTGACATGAGGAAGGTTTCCAACCGATTTCTCATACACAAACAGCAGTTGACTGGCGTTACCTGGTGAAACGTTGTTGTGATACCTCGTGTAAGGAGGAGAAATGCGTACCATCACGCTTTCGACTTTGATAAAGGTCGGATTGCAGCCTATCGCGACTACGGTTTAACGTAAATAGTACGAAATGCACTTGTGTTAGTTGACTTCATAAACACCAGCGCTTTCTCTCCTATGCGGGGCGATTCATCTGCTCCTACCTATGCGTTTTGTGCAAAACACAGGGTTATATCTGGCCTTCGGAAACCATGCGCGAAATTTTCACATTCTCTCGCTCGCTACCTGGGAGTTATTAGTCCTACAGAAAAACTGAACAGAATCTTTTTATATGAAACTGGCTGGAGGCCACGGTTTTCGATTTATTCAAGAAAAACGTAGAAAAAGTGGCCTTCAAACACATCTTCACCTGCATACTCATCCCTCGCCAGTTAGTATTTGTCGTGTGTTGTTCGTGGCACTCCTATCGCTGTAGAAAACTTCGCCGCTACACGAACTGTTACCGATAGTCGACCTCTTTTCGGTTTCTATTCGTTGAGCTATTATTCCACCAGCACAGTCGACTATTTCATTAACATTATCAACTGAAACGTGCCACTGAGGGTAATGAAAGAAAAACGACTTCTTTAAATCTTACATTAAAACTGATTACGTTGACAATTCGATTCATACTTAACCCTTACGAGCATAGTTGTTTCTTAATCAGAAGGCCCGTCGAATACAACGACATAATTGTTTATTTTTTGCTTTAAAATTCACAAATCTGTTAGGTCTGATTCACAAAACGTCAGTTTTACAATTTGTAAATGCCCGAGTAAGCCGGTGACATAATAAGATCAGTTATTGAAAACCAAAAAAAGGTCAAATGTGGTAAATAATTAGTGAAGTCGCAAATATTTGTCAGTGGTAGGAGGGAGTACCATGAATAACACACTACTTGTGACACTGGTTGGGCGGTGCGTGTTTTTAAGCAGCCGCCTTCAGACCTTCTCCAAGACTCAGTGGATCTTCGAGCTCATATCGACCTTAGTACAGACGACTGCAGTGAGGAAAATACGTCGACCCAGCACGACACTACTTAGCGTTACTGTTATCAGTGACTTATCGGATTGTTGCTGATTCGAGGTATGCTACCGGGATGGTAGGTCCGAAACTGTATAATACTGAGGAGCATTTGTTAAATTTTTATTTTTGTCCGTCTCAGCTGCATGAATATAAGGTGCGACAGTAAAGTAATGAGACTGATGTGAAAAAAAATTTTGCTTACCGTTTTAGTTAAGTCTAGTGTAGTCTCCTTCAAAGTAGTTCCCTTCTGAATGCACACACTTTTTCCAGAGCTTCTGCCATTGACGGTAACATTTCTGGAACTCATCTTCTGTAATATCCACCAAGACCCTCGTCACAGCTTTCTGTACTTCTTGTGTTGTTTGGAAATGGTGTCCCTTGACCGCCGTTTTGACTCTTGGATATAGAAAAAAGTCGCATGGAGCAATATCTGGTGAATAAGGTCGCTGTGGTAGTACTGAAATTTGTTTTGAGGTTAAACATTGCTGTACTGTCAGAGCAGTATGGGATGGCGCATTATCGTGATGCAGAATCCAATTATCAGCAATGTTGGCACGGACAGGAAGAACTCTTTTACGAAGTCTTTCTAAAATTTCAATGTAGTAATAATGATTAACTGTTTGTCCAAGAGGCAGCCACTCTTTATGAACAATTCCCTTGGAATCAAAGAAGCACACAAGCATGCATTTCACATTTGACTTTGACATGCGAGCTTTTTTTGGTCTGAGTGATCCCTTTGAGCACCATTGCAATCTTCGGCGTTTTGTCTCTGGATCATACTGAAAAAACCAACTTTCGTCACCAGTGATAAGACGGCTCAACAATTCTAGATTGATTTCTGTTTGCTTTAGCAGATCGCCTGCACATTTTTCCGTATTTCTCGCTGTTGTGGTGTGAGATTTCTGGGGACCATTTTTGCACAAATTTTTCTCATACCAAGACCTTCAGTTATTATTAGACGAACCGTTTCTCGATTGATGTTCAGTCCTTCTGCAACGATTTTCACGAATAATCTTCAACATTCGTTCTGCCTTCACTAAACATTTTATGCCAACGGAAAACTCGAGCTCTTGACATAACCTCCTTTCCAAAAGCCTTCTGAAGCTTACCGTAAATTGTCGTCGTGTTTTCACCCAATTTAATGCAAAAAGAAATGAATGGCATAACATTGTGCAATATTATGTAGTTCCATTTCCGTGACGAGAGACACAAACACATGTTAACTTATTACAGCACAACTCACGACTGAGCAGTTGCATCGATGTACCATTGGACTAGAAGCAGCTTACAGACCAAGGCCAAAGATATTGTGCCTACGCAAGCCTGCAGGGTTGCCATATCTTGCAAAGAAAATCAGTCTCATTACTTTACTGTCGCACCTTATATATATGTATCTTTGTAGAGAGTTTCAACGTCACATTAACAAGCATTGTATCACTGTACTAATGTTTTCAAGCACTTTCGGTTGACGTTAAGAAACGTACAAAATTCTATTAAAAATCGTACTTGCTTCAATATCTCGATTTTCCCAAGGTTTTCTGGCGTTGGGACTTCTATATGTACAACAGCATTATTCAGAAACAGTGTTATAGAGCTTTTAACATTACCCACCAGATCACTGATACCTATTAAACAATAGTGGTCTCTTGGGATACACACGGAATTAAAAGTTTCGTCTGAAGATAATCCGTTAAGAATGGCGTATTACTGTATTATATTTTCTAGGAACTCCGCAGATCAATCACTAGGCCCATCTGGTATTCCGTAAGGTCATATTTTGATCACTGAGGAAAGAGTGAAGCTGATTCGAACGCTTTCCGGAATTCATAGACCAGGGTGTCACACAATCATTTGCTGAATATGAGATTGAAACCGGGATGTGGATTACTTGGCCAGTTAAATGTATGTACTTAAGTGTGTGCGAGTACTTGCGCTCGTGTATGAATGAATGAAGCCCTTGATCCGCTTGGTATGACTGGAGCGAGGTTTCCATGCAGTATCCGCTAACTAGCATTCATGCACGCCTCCCTATGGCCGCCTTTGGCTTTTCACAGTCCAAAAGTTGAAGATTCTAGTCTGACTTCCAACATGGGTGTGTATTTTAAATGTAGCCTTATTATACGCATGCTTCATTCTCATAATCTGCGTGTATGTGGTGATTAAAAACCCAACCGCAACGTAAATGCATTGGAAAAATTAAGAAAACGTTTCGTCGACGACGACGTCGTTAGAGATGGAGCACAAGTTCCAAAAGAACAAGCATGATGAACAGAAATTCTTTCTTCATTCTCAAAGGAACCGTTCCGGCATTTGTGTTAAGTTATCCAGGAAAACAACAGTAAAACTTGTATATAAACGGCGGAGGAAGGATTTTGAATCCAACATCATTCGAATGCGAATCTAGTTCGCTAGTTGTTGCCTCACCTCGACTGATGAGTAATAATTAAAATTAGTGTATAATGTACAGCTTAAAATTGATTAATACGTCTATCAAGCTAGTCAACTTTGTTACAAAGTTGTTTCTGTTTTTGTGTTATCCTGCATAACTTAATGGTCACTATCTCATATCTAACCAAAAGAATGCAAGTAGCTGTACTTAGTAATTCAGCCAATGTAATCAGGTCACTTTATTCTGATAGGGGAGAAATCACTTATGGGGTTCCCCAAGGCTCAATCCTAAGTCCATCATTGTTACTCATATAATTACGTAAACGAGCTTCTGCCTAATACACAACAAGCAGTATTAGTTCCTTTTGCAGATCACATAGTATTGTAATAAGCCCACGCATACCAACTGCAACAGAGGAAATGGTAAAGAGTGATCTTAAAAGTGTCAATGACTGTTTTTTTTTGCTAAGTCACTCTCTCAGCTTTAAAAGACACAATATATTCAGCTCGGCACATCCAGAGATACTGCACCAATTATATGAGTAACATATAGTGAGGAAATGATAAATAGCGTGGAAACCTCAAAATTGTTTGGTAACTGTCTTGACGACAACTGAAATTGGAAAGGGCACTTTTTAGATCTCCTAAAACAATATAGTACAGCCACATCTGCACTTAGAATCGCTGCAAATCCTGGAGAGAGAGAAATCAGTATGTTGACATATTTTACATATTTTATACAATAATGTTATATGAAATAATGTTCTGGGATAACTTATCTTTAGGAAGAAAGTCTTTATTGCTCAAAAACATGCTGTAAGAAAAATATGTGCTGCTCACCCACGATGTTCTGCTTCAGACTATCTTTATTCCTTCATGAAGTTTAAAGGGAACAATGATGTACATAATTACAATACCAGAAGAAACAATGACAGTCATCACTGCACATGAAGGATGTCTTTAGCAAATAAAGGGTGTGTAATGCTGCAACAGAAATTTTTGATGACTTACCCAGTGTCATAAAATGTCTGAGAGACAGCAAAGTAAAAGTTGAAAATAAACTGAAAAAGTTTCTTCCTGACAACTCCGTCTGCTCCATAGATGAATTTCTGTTATTTTGTATGTAAAAGGTGGCGGGTAGGGATTACTAACACGTCTGTATAATATTTATTAAACATTATAAATGCTCAGCAAATAGCGTAATTTACAAATGAATATGTATTGTGAATGTAAATTGTCTCGTTCCCTATTACGACGATTTATGGTGCAAATGATCCATGGAGATAAAACTAACTAACATAAAACGAAAGCCGACTTTTCGGCCGATCAACAGCTACTAAACAGCGACTCTCTTCGTTGTCATAAAGAGGCCTCATGCTAAAAACGATGTTATTCGAATGTATCTACAATTCCTTATGTTTTCTCAAGACGTGAATGTGAAAAATTTTGGGATACACGAGTACTCAATCGCAAACTAGGTAACGTGCTATGTAGTTACTGTTGAAATGAAGTATACTGGGGCGCAGCACTTGTATGTGGCACCAGAATAAGACAAGATTATTAATAAATTAAAATTAAACTAGTATACTATAAACGATGGAAGTCTGTGATAGGCTCGATGATTGGGATCGCTGACCGTGCGCGACTGCAGATCAAAGATCTCTGGTCTGAGATTATTATAGTGTTGGAGTAAGAGAGCGCTTGGCGCACAGTTGTAGGCAACTGTCTGTGAGGGAAAGACGATGGAGTAGGCAGTTTTTGGTGGTGTGCTGTGTGAAAGCACCAAGTGTTAGATTAATTTAGGGATGTCATTATTGTTGAACATGGAAGCAGAAGTCTTCATGCAACAAGGTAAATATGTTAAATAATTATGATTCCTGTTTTTGCCAGCGCTGATAAAAAGTCTAGTTAGATAATTCATTTTTGTAATCTTTCAAATTTTTGTTAACAGAGCTATATTTAATTTGATGATTTGCATTTATGTTTGATTAATGAAGGTAGATAATACTTGCTGTTTAAATCTCATTGTTTGTGAATCAATTGTGGGTAATGTAACTTCAATTGTCAGATATTTCCGAAAAGCCAAATTTAACTTGCAATATAATTTTGCTAAAAAATCAGTGTTAGTAATTCACCACAATCAGTACCGCCTCCCCGTCCAGGTCATATTTATTAAAGAAGTTGGATTTTCTTAAATGTTCTTGTTTATCAGCCAAAGGAACTTCATGTGCATTTCAAGAATTGTGGCCAGCATTGCACACCGTTGAGCCTGTAGTTAGCATTTTTCTTTATGAGAGACCAGAATATATCGCGTTACTCCATTGCTGCTTTAGAGGTAAGACTGTTTAATTTGCTATGTGCATAGGGACCAAAGCTATCAGTTTTGAACAGGGCCAGATGATTCAGTGCCTAAGGGGCTGAATGTATTTTGCTGTGACTGTATTTCTTTATTGATATTGGGAATTGCATTGCCCAATCAATTCGTATGAAGTTTTGCTAACAATAATACAGAGTAAGCATGTCACTTGCAGTTACAACACGCAACACGACAATTCGAGTTCAGTACTCACTCCACGGACCAGACATTCAATCAACTTAATCTTAAAAAGTTAATTTTTATAAAAGGACGTTACAGTGGGAACACTTAAAGGTCAAAACGTACGTTAGCATCCCTGCTAGAAAGTCGTAGTAGCAGAATAGCTTGCCAACACTAATGATATCCAGAATTAATTTTCGCTCTCCAGCAGACTGAGCGCTGATCTGAAACTTCCTGGTAGACAAACTGTCTACCGCACCGGGACTCGAAACTGGGACCTTTGCCTTTCGCGGGGTGATACGCAAAAAGGAAAGGGGAGGGCTAAGCCTGCGTGATCGTATCTAGTACTGTGGCTGCACGAGAACTATGCAACGTCTGCACGGGTGCAGACAGATTTGTAGCGCTGTGCAGAGTTCGTTCACACAGCTGTTAACGTATTACGTAGTTAAGGAAAACAAAATCTGAAAAGTCTCTTCTCAAGGTAACGAACGATTAACTCGTTCTATCAGGAGTCCAAAATCATCTACGATGGACAAGGCGTCAGAAGACAGTTGGGTACCCAACTGTTCAGCTGTTTTCAAACATCAACTATCATTAATGGTGTAAACTTCCAGAAAAGTGTCATAATGGCTTTTATGTTCTGTCTATCAGGAAAAAATCGGAGTTCGGTCATGGACATGTACTCAAAGAAAATGGGTGTGGACACAGCCGCCATAACCGAACACATCAGGGACACGTTGCTGAAGATGGTATCCAGAACGGAAAATCCGGTGAGTAGCGATGCACATTTATACCTTCATGGTTGCTATTTTGTGCCGAAAACCTAACTTGAAGTAAGAACTATGTGACAACTAAGTAACAACGGTAATGTTGTGTGATTCACAGCCTGATACGTTTTGCAACTGTGCTAATCTTAGTTGGCATACTTGCCAGACATGAAATTGTGTAGTGAGTACTACTGTGTTGAGAAATTGTGAATGCAATGCCACCGTACGTTTGTGTTTGAGGGTCCTATGGAATGGAAGGAAGCGAGCATGTCATTCTGCTAGTTCGTTGCCCCATGTCCTCTTACCATTTGAAAAATTCTTTGAACTTGTCATTTGTACTACATGGAACGTTCTCATAGAACTACAGGGTGATTCAAAAAGAATACCACAACTTTAGGAATTTAAAACTCTGCAACGACAAAAGGCAGAGCTAAGCACTATCTGTTGGCGAATTAAGGGAGCTATAAAGTTTCATTTAGTTGTACATTTGTTCGCTTGAGGCGCTGTTGACTAGGCGTCAGCGTCAGTTGATGCTAAGATGGCGACCTCTCAACAGAAAGCTTTTTGTGTTATTGAGTACGGCAGAAGTGAATCGACGACAGTTGTTCAGCGTGCATTTCGAACGAAGTATGGTGTTAAAGCTCCTGATAGGTGGTGTATTAAACGTTGGTATAAACAGTTTACAGAGAATGGGTGTTTGTGCAAAGGGAAAAGTTCTGGACGGCCGAGAACGAGTGATGAAAATGTAGCACGCATCCAGCAAGCATTTGTTCGCAGCCCAGGAAAATCGACTCGCAGAGCTAGCAGAGAGCTGCAAATTCCACAATCAACTGTATGGAGAGTCCTACGAAAAAGGTTAGTTATGAAACCTTACCCGTAACTACCTGAACGTCAACTACCCGAGGCGATGGATCGGCCGCCAGGCAGCCCGTGACAGAGCACTTCATCACTGGCCTCCAAGAAGCCCTGATCTTACCCCCTGCGATTTTTTCTTATGGGGGTATGTTAAGGATATGGTGTTTCGGCCACCTCTCCCAGCCACCATTGATGATTTCAAACGAGAAATAACAGCAGCTATCCAAACTGTTATGCCTGATATGCTACAGAGAGTGTGGAACGAGTTGGAGTATTGGGTTGATATTGCTTGAGTGTCTGGAGGGGGCCATATTGAACATCTCTGAACTTGTTTTTGAGTGAAAAAAAACCTTTTTAAATACTCTTTGTAATGATGTATAACAGAAGGTTATATTAAGTTTCTTTCATTAAATACACATTTTTAAAGTTGTGGTATTCTTTTTGAATCACCCTGTATATCCATATTCAAATCCTTCGCAACATCTTTAACTTCTCCAATAATCGGGTGCAGACAGCTGCATACAACTTCGGCATGAACCATTTTAGCAACCGTGGGACATAACGCGCCCCGAAATAAATTTAGGACTTCGTTGCCATCATTAATAGGAAAGAAACTACGCCACACTTTGCAAGAGGGGAAAAACAAATAAAAACCCTTCCGGTGATCGAAAGAAGTTCGATATGCTGTATCAGTTCGAACACAGCGCATATTTCATTAGGCCATCACTTCGCTATTGCATGATAAAGCTACAAACGGTGGGTTTACGTATACTCTTGATCCCTGCTGATGACGTCTTCCTTCGATACGTCTCTGCCGTCATTAACGTAGGCCCCGTTGCCCTAAAAATTTGCTACCGTTGGTAATTCCAAAGGTCTCACAGTTTGCTTCATAACATCTGATCACTTAATGGAAAGAATGATGCATCAGCCATACTGTAGATTTGTTATTTTTGTATATCTACCGTAAAATGGGGTGAACAGAAATAGTTTTCAATTTTAAAAGAAAAATAAATTATTATTCCAAAAGATATATGAAACTCAAAATTAAATGGTATTGTAGATCTTGTGCCTAACTTCAAACTATTTTACGGTATGTGTGTGCTGCTAGCGGATGTTAAATTTTTCCCTAACGGTATGTGACTTTATGCGGCATACTGTCGAACCTGAATGAGTAAGAAAAGACTATTTCTGGGATTTTTTTCCACGTTGATCCTCTGTGACACCACCTGACCTCCCACCTCTATAAGGAAGAGGAAGTACTTGGTTTATCTACACATTTATTTGCAATTTTGAACACATATAGGCGTGTGTCGTTGTTACATACATCCAGAGTTTGATTGTTTATGTACAGTGTGTCCAGGAGATATGGGATATGACAGAAACGAACATTCGAAGCAAAGGATTGGCATAGGTTAAGAGCTATGAGTACTTCTTCATCTTCGATACTGTGAAAAAATCTCTACAACCTTTGCTATCCATATTTCAAGAGGTGGTAGTAAGGACCAAAAAAAAAAGAAAAAAAATGTCCCATAAACAAGGGTTCTAAAGTGCATACTTTAATAAGAGATATGAGCACTTGTTCATCTTCGCTACTGTCAAATACATATTTTCTAGTGAGCTGGTGCTCATAGCTCTTATGATATGCATTATAGAACCCATGTTTACTGGACAATTTTCCCATGTTTTAGTCCATGCTACCTCCTCCCAAACGACTATAAGCAAAGAGCTTACGGTAGAAGCTCTTAAGGTATAGACTTTCGAGCCCATGTTTACTAGGCCTTTTTGCTTCGAACGACAGTTCCCGTCATGTCCGTAAATAATGACTATTTCTCATGGGAGACCTTGAATATCGCTGGACATGCCATGTTTAATGCGTGTTTTGACAGATCAGACAAATATTGGCAAAGTTATTATTTCTGACGGCGTCAGTGTGTTAGCGAATAAAAGTCGACAAGTATTTTCATTTCTCAACGAATACCGTTTGGTCAAAATTTGATAAGATATATGATTTTGAAAAATGTGTTCAAAATACCGTACCGGAAAAACAAAGGAATCTGGCAGGTTTTTCTAACGAAGGAGTACGCTTGCACGTGCTAAATAATTAGAGAATTAAGTCACAAATTATTACGATATTTACCATTTCTTATCCTGATCCCTTTATTTTCTTAAATCTGCCTAAATGAGAGACATGACTGCTAGCCCTGGATTACCGCCAACATGAGTATGTGACAGAAACGTAACTGAGAGAGCAGGTACACGTGAAGCCCTGTATGAGGGAAAATTTTTCTAATCTATTCAAACCTAGCTTATTCAGGTTTAATATCTATTTGTTTCCATTGAACTAATTACAGAACTAACATAATTTAGTGTACGGAATCAGGTAATTGCTACGACACTGTCCCTGACCACACCGAAGCTCGCAGCGGAGACTGACCTAGTAAGGAGAGAGCGGTTCGCGTTCCGGGTCTTTGTACCACTCCTGCTCACTCTTATTGAGCAAGACAACCACTCCAGTGAAAGATCACGCTTTATGACTACAGATCAGCGGTCGTGAAACAGCTGCCCGAATCAAACACTCGTGCGGGCCGCGTTTCTCAGGCGTATTTTATAATGGGAGGGCGTACTGAAGAGTTACGCATTCGAATTTTTACCTGAAAACTGTTAAAGATTTTTAAATAAAAGAAATGTTATTAAAATTCTGTATATGTAATTTTCATTGGGGGGCGGGGGGGGGGGGGGGCAGAGAGAGAGAGGAGGAACGAAAGAGGGAGTCGCTTGTCAGAAATTCGCATAGAGCGTAATTTAATCATCGCTAACAATTGGTTTTATATTCATTGTGCTATGGTAAGATAGAAGTTTCGGAACTAGATTTTAAAATGTAAAGCCTTTCCAGGTACCGATCTGGATTCTGAACACAATTTATTTGCTGTGGACGGTAGGTTAAAATTGAAGAAATTGCAAAAAAAATGGAAATTAAGGAGATGGGACCTGGATAAGCTGAAAGAACGACAGGTTGTTGAGAGTTTCAGGGTTGGGTTCGGTTGGGTTGTTTTTGGTGGAGGAGACCAGACAGCGAGGTCATCGGTCTCATCGGATTAGGGTAGGAAGGGGAAGAAAGTCGGCCGTGCCCTTTCAAAAGAACCATCCCGGCATTTGCCCGGAGCGATATAGGGAAATCAAGCAAAACCTAAATCAGGATGGCCGGACGCGGGATTGAACCCGAATGCGAGTCCAGTGTGCAAGCCACTGAGCCACCTCGCTCAGAGTTTCAGGGGGAGCCTTAGGCAAGGACTGACTAGAAAAGGCGAAAGAAAATGCAGTAGAGGACGAGTGGATAATTTTGAGAGATAGGCCTTCAGGCACCAGAGGAGGAAGTAGGTGAAAACATAAGGCCTAGGAGAAGTCCTTGGATATCACAAGAGATATTTTATTGTTTATAAAACGCAGCAAATGAGGCAAGCGAAGTGGAATACAAATGTGTGAAAAATGAGACTAACAGGAAGTACAAAATGGCTAACCAAGGAATGCTAGAGGACAAGAGTAAGCATTTAGAAGCACAGTCCACTAGGCAAAAGATAGATATAGCCTAAAGGAAAATTAAAGAGGCCTTGGAGAAAAAGAGAAGCAGCAGTGTGAGTATCACGAGGTCAGATGGGAAACCAGCACTAAGCAAAAATCGGAAAACCGAAGGGTGGAACGAGTGTGTACAAGGGAGATGAAACTGGAGGCAACATTATAGAAAGGGAAAAGGACGTAGATGAAAATGAGATGGGAGATATAATACTCTGAGAAGAATCTGACAGAGCATTAAAAGACCTATGTCGAAATAAGGCCCCTGAAATAGACGATATTCCGTCAGAACCACTGATATCCTTGGGAGAGCCACCCAGGACACACCTATCCCACCTGGTGTTCAAGATGTTTGAGATAGGCGAAATACCCTCACATATAAGGAAGAATGTAGTAATTTCAACTTCAAAGAAAGCCGACTGGCTATCGCCGAACTATCAGTTTAAAAGTTATCGTAGCAAAACTGTTCAAATGGCTCTTAGCACTATGGGACTTAACATTTGAGGTCATCAGTCCCCTAGAACTTAAAACTACATAAGCCTAACTAACCTAAGGACATCACGCACATACATGCCCAAGGCAGGATTTGAACCTGCGAACATAGCAGTCACGCGGTTCCGGACTGAAGCGCCTAGATCCGCTCGGCCACCGCGGCCGGCCAGTAAAACTGCTTTACATAATAATGGAAAGAGTGGTAGAAGACGACCTCGGGGAAGATCAGATAAAATTCAGGAGAAATGTTGCAACACGCGAGGCAATAATGACACTACGTCTTCTCTTAGAAGATAGGTTAAGGAAAGGCAAACCTACGTTTATAGCATTTGTAAACTTAGCGAAAGCTTTTGACAATGTTGACTGCAATACCCTCTTTCAAATTTTGAAGGTTGCAGGGGTAAAATACAGATAACGAAAGGCTATTTTGAACTTGATCAGCAACCAGACGGCAGTTATGAGTCGAGGAGCATGAAAGGGAAGCAATAGTTGAGAATGGAATCTGACAGAGTTGTACCCTATCCCCGATGTTATTCAATCTGCACATTGAGCAAGCAGTAAAGGAAACCGAAGGGAAATTTGAAGTCGGACTTAAGTTAATGTTGAAGAAATGAAAACTTTGCGGTTTATTGGTGTCGTAAATCAGTCGGAGGTAAAAGACAACTTGGAAGAGCAGTTGTACGGAATGGACAGCATGTTGAAAGCAGGATGTAAGAAGAATATTAACAAAAGTAAAACAAGGATAATGGAATCTAATTAAATTAAATCAGGTGAGGCTAAGGGAATTAGATTATTATGAGACACTAAAAGTAGTAGACTGGTTTCGTTATTTAGGCAGCAAAATAAGTAATGGCGGCCGAAGTAGAGAGGATATAAGATGTAGATCAATAGTGGCAAGAAAAGCATTCCTGAAAAATAGAAATTTGTTATCATCGAGTATAGATTTAAGCATTAGCAAATCTGTTCTAAAGGTATTTGTCTGGAGTGAAGACATGTACGAAAGTAAAATAGGGATGATAAACAGTTTAGACAAGGTAAAAATAGAGACTTTTGAAATGGAGTGCTACAGAAGAAAGCTGAAGATTAGATGGATAGATCGTGTAGCTAATGAGGAGGTACTGAATGGGATTGGGGACACAAGTAGTTAAGAGAAGGGATCAGTTGTCAGGGCACATTCTGACACATCAAACGATCATAATTTAGTGTTGGAGGGAAGTGGGGGGGGGGGGTAAAAATCGTAGAGCTAACTCAAGAGACGAGTACAGTAAGCAGATTCAGAAGCATATACACTCCTGGAAATGGAAAAAAGAACACATTGACACCGGTGTGTCAGACCCACCATACTTGCTCCGGACACTGCGAGAGGGCTGTACAAGCAATGATCACACGCACGGCACAGCGGACACACCAGGAACCGCGGTGTTGGCCGTCGAATGGCGCTAGCTGCGCAGCATTTGTGCACCGCCGCCGTCAGTGTCAGCCAGTTTGCCGTGGCATACGGAGCTCCATCGCAGTCTTTAACACTGGTAGCATGCCGCGACAGCGTGGACGTGAACCGTATGTGCAGTTGACGGACTTTGAGCGAGGGCGTATAGTGGGCATGCGGGAGGCCGGGTGGACGTACCGCCGAATTGCTCAACACGTGGGGCGTGAGGTCTCCACAGTACATCGATGTTGTCGCCAGTGGTCGGCGGAAGGTGCACGTGCCCGTCGACCTGGGACCGGACAGCAGCGACGCACGGATGCACGCCAAGACCGTAGGATCCTACGCAGTGCCGTAGGGGACCGCACCGCCACTTCCCAGCAAATTAGGGACACTGTTGCTCCTGGGGTATCGGCGAGGACCATTCGCAACCGTCTCCATGAAGCTGGGCTACGGTCCCGCACACCGTTAGGCCGTCTTCCGCTCACGCCCCAACATCGTGCAGGCCGCCTCCAGTGGTGTCGCGACAGGCGTGAATGGAGGGACGAATGGAGACGTGTCGTCTTCAGCGATGAGAGTCGCTTCTGCCTTGGTGCCAATGATGGTCGTATGCGTGTTTGGCGCCGTGCAGGTGAGCGCCACAATCAGGACTGCATACGACCGAGGCACACAGGGCCAACACCCGGCATCATGGTGTGGGGAGCGATCTCCTACACTGGCCGTACACCACTGGTGATCGTCGAGGGGACACTGAATAGTGCACGGTACATCCAAACCGTCATCGAACCCATCGTTCTACCATTCCTAGACCGGCAAGGGAACTTGCTGTTCCAACAGGACAATGCACGTCCGCATGTATCCCGTGCCACCCAACGTGCTCTAGAAGGTGTAAGTCAACTACCCTGGCCAGCAAGATCTCCGGATCTGTCCCCCATTGAGCATGTTTGGGACTGGATGAAGCGTCGTCTCACGCGGTCTGCACGTCCAGCACGAACGCTGGTCCAACTGAGGCGCCAGGTGGAAATGGCATGGCAAGCCGTTCCACAGGACTACATCCAGCATCTCTACGATCGTCTCCATGGGAGAATAGCAGCCTGCATTGCTGCGAAAGGTGGATACACACTGTACTAGTGCCGACATTGTGCATGCTCTGTTGCCTGTGTCTATGTGCCTGTGGTTCTGTCAGTGTGATCATGTGATGTATCTGACCCCAGGAATGTGTCAATAAAGTTTCCCCTTCCTGGGACAATGAATTCACTGTGTTCTTATTTCAATTTCCAGGAGTGTAGTTTGCAGTAGTTACTCGGGGATGAAGCGGCTTGCGCAGGAAAGAGTAGGATGCACAGCTGCATCAAACTGGTCTTTGGATTGAAGACCACAACAAGAGCAATGTTGTTCATGTCTACATATCTTCAGGCCTATGTCGCTAGAGGGCTCTGAAGAGTAGCGTGTAACGTGGCCCTGTATAACGTAACTGTGTCGTGCGTGAGAAACAGTGTGTTGTAGTCGAGTTTCGAATTCAGGGAATTCGTCCACACATAGAACACCCTCTCTTTCAGCATGACAATGCCGAACCACACACGAGCGCTGCGACATCAGCAACAATCCATCGCCTTGGGTTGTCTGTCATCCATCTTCCTACATGGAGTCCCGACTCGGCCCCAACCGATTTTCGTCTCAAAGAAAACCTTCGTGGACTTTGATTATAGATGAGGCGGTGCAAGAACATGTTAGGTTGCGGCTCCATCGGCAAAGTCAAACGTTCTACAGTGACAATATCAACAAAGAGACCTCCGTTTGCGAGAAATGTGTTTGTCGCTGTGGTATCGTTCGCAGAACGAGCTCTCATGGAAAAGTTGGTATCTCACCACACGTAAAGACAGTCGTTGCCAGACGCGTTAGCGAATCGGAGATGTCGGATTTGACAAGCACTATTTACTCCACCGCAGCCTGAAGGTTATTTTTGTCCTAGTGCAGTGCCGCTCAGCCCAGTCTCTACATAATCAACAACTACTTGCGACCATCACTTACAGAGTATCGTCTTAACTGAGATCCGGTAGGGCGCTTATAAGACTGTTATTCAGGACTCATAGGTGTATTCTGATGTGAAACTGTTATTTTGCAGTGAATGAAATACTACATGTTTTAAATGTCAGTGACAGTATTAAATACATGTCAGCTTTGAGGACAATAATTGTTTCCAAAGTATTTGCCTTGCTTAAGTTTTAATAAATTACTAACAAGTACTGAAGTAATTTAGACTTACCACAATACACCATAGTCGCCGGGTGACTATGATGAGAAATAAATATGCAGACATGAAGAATAAAGATGTAGAATTTTAATGACGTTTGTTTTATTTAAAAATTTTGAACAGTTTTCACATAAAAAGTTCGGAGCCGTTACTTTTCGACACGCTCTCGTAATATGCGTATACCAAATAACAGTCGAATTCAAAAACGTCGACTAATGCTGAAAGCTACATAAGAGTACAGTTTTCCTGCTCAATGACAAACAAAGATATTTACAGAGACAGTAATATCTTGAAAAGTGCTGAATTATAATTGGTGTTGGTGAAGTCACCACTGAGCAATGTGGGGTTCGCCGTTTACGTCAAGGCTGTAGGGTTAAGTAGTGCGGCTACTGTGGGGTTAGAGGATGTGAGAGGGGGAGGGGGTATTGTTTCATTGTTTGTCTCCCAGTACTGACAACACATGGGCGTGCGCGACTCGCGATGACCAGCTGATACTTTACGAACTTTGACAAAGAAGTAACACGGATTCATTAATGCATATTACAGAGACCATCATCCTCAAATGCGCTACGTGTTTTAGCAAAGCACGTTAAATTAATTATTTAATACAACGAAGTGCGTAGAAGAAAAGTGATATTCAAAATACTGGAGTAAACATATGTTTACGTATTGCATAATGCATTTAATCTTACTATTATTACATTGTTAAATAAATTACTGGTATTATTCAATTATCATCCATTCACACGGACAACACAAGAAAAGGGATGACAGTTATCGCTGAAGCAACCGGTTTTAGGTTATGCCAGTTTTTTCTATCTTCGATTTAACCTCACTGTTAAGACTACTCAAAATAACCTGTTTCTGAAATAAGCGATTTTCGGTTTTTTTATAGCCATTATTTCCAAAAATAAACGTGGTCATAGAGCAAAGATTGAAAAATACTAAGAGTCGCTCAGAGTTTTGGGTTATACGTCCCAAGATAATGGAATCAAAATACGAAATGTATAGCTGAAAAGAAAAAAAGTTAGTCTGTCCATCATTCGCTCTTTTTCTCGAAAAGAATTTTCCAGTGTGCTCCTACTGATTGTAACTTTTAAAAAATCTCTGCTCAAATTGTTGTAATCGAGGGTCGTACTACAGTCAGGACTTTAACGAATGCTCAGTGCGAGGAAGTGAAGACTAAGGTTGGATAACTTTATTCTTCGTGTTAAGTTTACCGTTTCCAAGGGTTCCAAGCAGATAAAGGCATAATAAGCTTTTGTATAAACTGTAGCGTTTTTCTTTATTTCCTTGCTTCTTAACGGGAATTTCAATTCAATGGATTTCTTATTGACACAACGAAGAAATGCTCTTTCAAAAAATTCAAATTAACAATTTAGGTAGTAGACAATACGCAGCATTTACCAGGAACAATTGCCTGAAAATTTCAGTAATAACTTAATCCACTGGCAAATAATTATTTTTCAATGTGTTCGTAAGTATTCGTTCTGTGAAGTGTTGATCTGTAAGTTGTTTCATTTAATCAGTATGATTCAAACACTACACTAATCATTCAGAAGCAACAGAACTTCCTACCAAAGCCATTTTTTAAAAAAAAAGTTTTATTTACGAACCAAAAATTGTAGCACCACTGTTATGGTAAATTGATATGTCGGTTTTATACCCTGTTAGCAGTATAAAATGAAAATATGTGTTCTAGCCGAGACGAAACAAATACCAAAAAATACGTGTTATTCATAACTAAAATACTGGAATTGGTTTTAACCTGTCGGTTTTTCTCATCCTTGCATAACACTACTTCAGGCTACTACAAGGGTGCCATACGTCCGGGTTTTCCCGATACTGTCTTGGTTTTGTGGGCATCGAAGGACGGTCTAGTGGATTTTAGTACAACTGCCCGAAGTTTACAAGTTCTGCTATACATATACTTTCCGAACTACTTCGTTGAGAAAAATGAAGAGCCGCCGGTAATCGACGATCGCGTTCAGGGAGTCGCTACCCCGCCCGCCATACATTTTTGCACATGTATCCAAATGGGCGACTTACGTTTCACTCCAGACGGCTTGACCACAAACATATCATCTCGATTCTGCAGGGCACTGACTTGCGTAAGGTTATATCATTATATTCGTTAAGATACCTCTTGCCTAGCTCTTTTCACTGTATTTGTGTTGATAATCATGCTGTTTTGAGCGTCCTAAAACCCAAACAACAGGCTATTCTTGCTTCCAGATGCAAAATGCCAAAACGTAAATGTATATTTAACAGCGATTTGCAAAAGAAATATCCAGTGTTACAAAGAGGAAATCATATCTCGGAAGTAGCCCGCGCAGTTTGTTCAACCATTTGCAAGTAAGAGTCCCCTTGGGTAACAGTGACAATGGGCGAACTTATCGTCGATGGACTGTAAGTGTCCGGGAAAATAAGCAAATTTGTCCCAGATGTCTAGCGTTGTCTTTGTCCGGGGTCACCAATTCAAGGCTTAGACAGTTACAGCGTCACAACTTTGGGGTCGCAGAGGGTGGCGGCAACCTGAAACACAGAACAATCGACATGACGTATTCTGAACGGAGGTGACTTTTAGCGATAGGTTCTCAGGGACCTGCGGCGAACTCTTCACGTCCTTACTACAGATAGTTTACTGCGAGCCCATGACACACTAATTTACGTAGGTCACTAATAAATAATGAGACCGATACATGTACTACCCGAGAAGCCACCCCACAATGTCAATATTGGCTGTGGAGCAAAAATTGTTGACGACCACTGTTGCAGATTCACTGCGCTCATATTTTACTTTAATTAAACGTAACGATACAGTAGAATATTGAAAAATTGGGATCGTGGGTAATCCACCATCTTACGTTATTATTTTCACTTTTTTCAGCTTCATGAAACTTCCTTTTCGCAAATAATGCATTTAACATCCGTCTTATCACAGAGCTGTATTCGCTACTTCAGGCATGTCTTTGTGCATTTATGTCGACAATTAACACATTTTACTAATATACAGAGTAGTGCACGATCAGAGCACTTGAGAGTCATGACATAATAAGTAAAAACTAAAATTCTGACCTCTTTCATTCGCTGAATCGTCATAAATTGGAATCTCATTGATTTACAGGTACCTGCTGATCAAGAGGAGAATGCCACCAAATTTGTGAAAGAAATTGTTAGATTGTTCCTGGACGTAATTCGTCTTTTTAAAGAGATGACGGACATTTACTTCTACACGGTAAGCAATAAAACCTTCTTCCTTTGTTGCACGTACGAATACACAAGGAACTGTAATGAACTCAGATATTATATTATGCAAGAAGTTTTTGCTTAATCATAGAATGAGATTGTTTAGTATTTTACCGTATCTGTTAAAAATTAAGAAAAAGAGTCGACTTACGTTCTAGCAATTTTATTGAAAGTGGTGCATTAAGGTGCTTCGTATGTTATGATCCTTGCCGTCATAAAATTTAACGCCCACTCTTGCATAAAGACCTCGTCAAAACTTTTCAGTGTACTACGGTATTCAGCTTTACGCATCCATGAATGTTTAAGACAGCCATCTGCTTGCTTTACATTAAGTAGTCCCCTCGGTCTTTTTAATGTTTGCAGTCCCGCAAATAATATACTTTAGCGTATTCAATAAACACTTTGCAGTTTGTTTGCATAGCCGTCGTCCACAACAGCTGTTATGATCAACTATATTCAATTTTTCGGTCATAAGTTAACTACAATTAAATAACATTTGATACCAGAATCGAAAAGTTTTTACCGTGGTCATTCTGGAAATATAGACACGTAATAGATTTACACGTATTTCTAAAGGAGTATTTGCTTATGAAGTCGTACACCATAAT
The DNA here is from genome assembly GCF_023898315.1 of Schistocerca nitens. Classification (NCBI taxonomy): domain Eukaryota; kingdom Metazoa; phylum Arthropoda; class Insecta; order Orthoptera; family Acrididae; genus Schistocerca; species Schistocerca nitens. The sequence goes on from NC_064615.1 coordinate 512,865,251, forward strand.
TACGGTATTTTTGTCTTATGTTTACATATCTGCAAATAACTCTTCTTTCCTTCGTTGTTAGCGAAGGTTGAAGGCGAAAGAAAATTATTTCAACACAATGCTTATTTTATTCATGTGATTTCTGTGTTGTTTGTGCGTATTGCCAACCTGCGAACACAATTTTTTCTCCTGAGACTTCGTTTATGTGCGTGTGTGTGTGTGTGTGTGTGTGTGTAGCGGAGCGGAACGGAGTGAGGAAGGGGTAGAGAGAGGAATAATGCTGACTGGGCTGGGGGTGGGGGTGGAGGGGGGTGGGTGGAGAAAAGGATGCGTAGTGCGTGTGAACAAGCGCAAATTAATGAAGATTTCTCAGATGCCCAGCAGAAACACGAGAAATATTAGTGGTTTGTGACGAAGATATGAAAGTGATGTAGGAAGAGCAGCTGAGAGCGGATGGTCTTGTAGTTATGAATAGAAACTAATTAGCGGTTGGGAGGCGGATATTGGGTAATAGTGGGTGGCTGACATATGGAGACGCGATCTCTCTCTCTCTCTCTCTCTCTCTCTCTCTCTCCTCGTCCACCTCTCTCGCTCCCTCCCTCCCTCATCCCCCCCCCCTCCCCATGTACGAACGGGTTTTCTTTCCACCACAACCTCCACTAACAATGAAGGAAAAGGCAGTGGTTTGCAGAACATATAAACAAGAGGCAAAAGCACCGCATGTAAACTGTACGTCAACTTTGTAAGGAAATAATATTTTAAATCCTTAAAAACCAAAATGTACAGGCATATTTTGTATTCATATTTCCAGAATGACCCCAGAATATGCTTTAATTCTGGTAAACATAAGACGTAAAAACCATTAATAATTGCAGTCCTTACGTCAGTCTAAATTAGCAGAATAGCTTTACTGTCATAGGAATTGTGATTTTCTTTGTTAATATGAACAGTAATAGCTTTGGTCAATTAGTTTATACATTGGTACACTTCTCAATCCTATCTAATACAACGTAGCAACTTCTGAGACTTCCGCTTTTAAAATTTATTTGATACTCCTTACACATCAGATATTCAAATCCAACGCGTGCCATTAAAAATGAAGAGGACATGAAAGAAGCAGTAGTTGAGAAGGGAGTGAATCAGCCTCTCCTTGGTATTATTTAATCTGTATTTTGAGCAAGCAGTAAGAAAAACCAAGGAGAAATTTAGAAAGGGAATTAAAGTTCATGGAGAACAAATAAAAACTTTAAGATCTGCCAACGACTTTCAATTCTGTCACAGAAGACAAAGCTGATAAACGGAATGGAGAGTGTTTTGAAAAGTATTCATAAAATGAATATCAACAAAAGTCAAGCAAGGATAATAGAATGTAGTCGAATTAAATCAGGTGATGCTGAGGGAATTAGATCAGGACATGATGTATTAAAATTAAGAAAAGAGTTTGGTATCTGGGGATAATATTTGGGGAATGAAGGCACTGACGATGGCCAAAGAAGAGAGGATACAAAATGCAGACTGTCAGTAGCAAGGAAAACGTTTCTGAAAAATGCAAATTCGTTAACAACAAATGTAAATTTCACAGCCAGGAAGTCTTTTCTGAGTATCTTCCGAGGAGACACTGAATCAAATTGGAAAGAAAAGAAATCTGTGGTACAACTTGACTAAAAAAAGGTATTAATTGACAGGACATATCCTGAGGCATTGGGAAATTGTCAGTTTCGTGAGGGGTAAAAACTGAAGAGGAAGACAAAGGCATGAATACAATAAGCATGTTCCAACGAATATAGGCTGCAGTAATTATGCAGAGATGAAGAGCCTTGAACAGGATAAACTAGCGTGCAAAGTTGCAGTCTTCGGACTGAAGGCCACAACAACAACAGGTTACTTTCACTGCAAACAATAATTAGTCTTCGTTTATGTTCATTTAAACGATTTTTCAAACAGGGAGGAATTCTGGAGTTAGCAGTCAGTCGTGGTTCAATGTACTACATATCTAGATTTCAACTGCAGTATAGCTACGATCAGTGCTACGAAGTATCAGAAGTACAAAGCAATTAGACATTGAATGACATAAACGAGACCTATATCACGGTTTTAGAGGACTGAAAACTACATACTAAGTAGCACACCGTATAAAGAGAGTCATGTAGACCAGCAGTCTTGGAAATGCACATGTTATCACACGACCTTAAAATGTACACAACTTAATTCAAGCCGAAGCCTTTCAACCAATGGCAGTGTTCGTCATAGAGCATGAACAACAAACACTCTCTGGACCGCAGACATCAGTGTAAGACCTGCAGTTAAAACAAAATAACAGTAGATAAACAACAATTATAGTAAAAGGACAGTTTTGCATCAAACAGATGGGAAGGTAAAGTAAGACCAATATAATGACTCAGACAACCCTTTAAACCTGGAGTGAAATAAATGACCTAAAAGTAATGTTAAAAGTTTGTTTAAAAATTTATAACCATAATTAAAAGCTTGGAATAAGCAAATTACAATTATTTTATTTTTAATTTTAATCTACAAAGTCTTGTATAAATTATCAAAATCTACAGGTTAACAGCCTATGTCATAAATGATATCAACAGTAAATTTCCCTATAAAAGTTTTATTGATAATCCAATTAAATATACAATGGCCTGAATAGACGTTAATAACATTTTTATGGAAGAAAATGCCAATAATTACAGGAAAAACAATATAATATTGGAACCACAAATTTTGTTCTCATTTGCCAAGGTGTCAATCGTTACTGTATAGAGATGCATCATGTCCGGCACTATAAAGTTACAATGGAGGCAGGCAGCATCAGTTGTTCCTCATGGTTAGGCAAGAAATCCTGCACTCTTTTCGTTGCAGGTAAAATACGTGTCACTAGTTTGTACTACTGCAAATACCGTATGTGCGCTGATGTATCCAGTTGTATCTAAGGGAAAATCCAATAAACCTGAAGACGGCTATCGAGAATCACAATATCGACGTGTGAGCAGTATCAAAATGGGCTCAGGATATAAGGTTATAACTCAACCCATCCAAAACCCAAGCGGTATTGGTTGGTCATTCTATGATCATTAGGCTGAAATATCAGAAACCCCTGCTATCTGTAACCTCAAGTGTCTAGGAGTAATGGTAGATGAAAATTCTAAACTGGACTGAGCTCGTAACTACAGTGTGCAAGAAGGAATCAGCACCTCTCCCATGCCCTACAAAAATAAAAAAAGATTTTCCCTCCTGACCTGAAAAAAACTTGTACAAATGCCTGTACTTTCAGATATTGATTACAGCGACATTATCCAGCAGGGCCTTTCTCAGGAAAGCTCACGGCGCTTCGAACTGGTTATGAATGCCTTTGTTCGTTACGTGTGATGTTGCATTCTTTAGTGTTTCACTATCATATGCACAGCTATGCTGGCTGAACGAAACAGGGGCAGATCCGAGCTTTCATCTGTCGTCGTTCTTGTGTCACAACCTGGACTCTTATGTTACGTATATTTCCCTCTGGGAAGGACATATTTGTTGAGAGTCGCGGGCCTGGTATTGGTGGACGATGACTTACGGAAAATTCCATAGTGAAACAGAGTCTCTGATGGAGGAGAATAAAATGTTCCAGAAATGAAGGAAAATTTGTTGTTCTACTCGGCCACACCACAAACGTATCCTCTACGTACGCTAACGGAAAAAAATCGCAACACCAAGAAGGAGTTGTGTGGCGTAAACAACGGTTGACAGGCGTGTATCTACACCTGAAAGATGATGTCTATTCAAATCTCGCGCCACTCGCATAAGAGTCGCGCTAGTAGCGCAGCTAAGAGAATGAAAATCAGATTTGCGTTAAATACGCTTGTAACCAGTCGTGAGTGTGAGCTAACTTTGAGGCTGGACATGGTGAGCTGAGCGCTCCAGAGGGTCACGCAGCACTACCGAGAGCGAAAACCATCGTGTTCAGCGTATGGCTCTGGCCCATCGTACTGCATCTGCAGCAGCAATCTGGGCTCAAGTTGCCACCTCAGTGACACAACAAAATGGTTAAAAATCGGTTACTTCAAGGACAGCTCCCAGCCAGAAACTCTGCACCGTGCATTTCAGTGACCTCAAACCACCGCCATTTGCAACTTCAGCGAGAGCCCATTGGAGGGCATGGTGGATACCTTTTGTGTTTTCTGATGAAAGATGGTTCTGCCTCGGTGCCAGTGGTGGCCATGTGTTGGTTAGGAGGCAAGTTGAGGACGAGCATGCTAGACAAACTGGAGCTATGTGTGGAGCTATGGTCCAGGTGCGATTTCGTATGACAGCAGGAGCACTTTCGTGGCTATCCCACGCTCCTTGACTGCACCTTTGTACGTCAGTTTGGTGACCCGACCTGTTGTGCTGCCATTCATGAACAGCATTGCAGGGAGTGTTTCTCAACAGGACAACGCTCGCCCACATATTTTACTTGCAACCCAACATGCTCTATAGAGTATCGACATGTTGCGTGGCGTGCTCGATCACCAGATCTGTCTCCAGTCGAGCATATGTGGGACAACATCGGACGACAATTCCACCGCCATCCACAAACAGCATTAACAGTCCGCGCACTGACCGACCAAGTGTCACAAGCATGGAACTCTATCCCCCCAATCGATATCAGGCACTTGTAGAATACAGTGCTTGCACGTTTACGTGTTTGCAGTCAACATTCTGGTTGTTACACCGGTTATTAATGTACCTGCGATGGCTATCTCGCGCTTACATTAACCTGAGTCCTTGTAATGTTGATCACTTAAATATGTTACCTAGGTAAATGCATTCCAAAAATTTCTTTACTCTTCGTTAATTATTTTGTGGTGTTCCGATTTTTTCCGTCAGTTTACCTCTAAAAAAATTAGGTTTTAAAACCGCCTATTAATGTGCTTTGTCCTCGAAGTCTTGCATGAAAAGATTAGCTACTATAAAAGCCCCATCCCAACACCGTCTATAGTGAGCGCCTGTAATGGATTCACTACAACTAATAAGAGCAAAGCTGGAAAAGGTACTCTCACATCTTTGTGGTTACCTCGACGTACTTTGTAGTTAACGATCAATATTTTGAGCAAACAGACGTTCTTGGTGTCGGTAGCTTTCCGTCTCTCATAATAGCTAACATTTTTAGGAAAGACTTCGAGGATAAATCACTTCAGTCGGTGGTTTTTAAACTTAAATATTTTTGGAGATATGTTGAAGATGGCTTTGTGGCACGACCACATGGGAGAACAACACTTCCATCATTACTGGAAAGGCGTAACTGTCTCCATCTGAGCAACTGTTTCACCAAGGAAGTGGAGAAAAATGGAGACTTCGCGTTTCTGGTTCGTGGAAAAGGACAGCACCCGGGGTGACAGTGTATTTCGTAAATGTATTTCCGCCACTGCTGCATCCCCTAAACTAAATGGATGTCGTCTAAATTATAACTTGCCAGGGTACTCTGTTGCTGTTGCAGGTAGGTGTGGCGACGGATCCTTCGACGGTGTTCAAACGTAAGCTGGCGCTGCACAGACTGTACTGGCTGGCACTGCAGCGAACGATGGACAAGGCGTACGTCACGTACTCTACGGTAAGGCGGCGCACTTACACGCTGTTTCCATACCGTACAGAAAATCCACACAATACGAATGACGTACTGATGTTATCTTTTTATTTCTTTCGCAGTTGTGCACCCCACTGGGAATGTCCAGGTAAGGTGTGCAATGGTGGCCTGCAGGTTTACGCTCTCTGCAGTTGTCTCCACGAGTAATAATAACTTAATATTTTAATAAAAGTTTCGAAAGTTACAAATAGACAAGTAATAAGTAGATGAAAAATATGCAAAAGTTTTCACGAACTAATTACTTATTTACAGACTCTGAGGAAGTAATAGTTACTGTAAAAGGGGAAAAAGTGCTTCATGAATTATAGTGCTACAGCAGAATGCTGTAAATTAATCTGTTAGAAATAGTACTAAATTCAGAGGTGCTGCAAAAGAAGGTTAAATCGAATGTTTTACAGTGTATTAACGCAGCAGGCATTACCGAATATTTATATGAGTTGATATGGGGGAACAACAGTGTAAAATATGCGAGCAGCGTGGTATAAGGCAAATCAAACAGCTGAGAAAGTATCCAGAAGGGAACTCCAGAAAAAGAAGAATAGCCGGGAGTGTATGATTTAGGTTAATAATTACGTAATACAGTAGGGCAGTAGGACTTTCAAACGACGACTCTGGATCTCCAGAAGACATTGCTAAACATCGCTCGTTAGCGTAAGTGAAAGCAGTAGATCGCAGTCCCAATGTAAGTCTATGTGACGCTGCACATGTGTGTGTGGGGCGAAGTGTGGGGCGGTGTCTGGGAGTGATAGGGGGAAGGGGGGAGTTGGTAGTGGGACTCTGCAATAATTGTTTGGGAGTACCACGTATTACACATATTGGACAACCAGACATGTGACATAGTGAAGCAATTCTTGCTACGAGCAATAAGCGCTTTGAGAAGTCATGAAGGAAGCTTAAGAGGTAGAGGAAGCTCGGTACTTATCGTGCCACAAACTGAAGTATGTAAGAATGTAAAGTAAATGTCATGTTATTGTGAACCTGTGAAAAAAGTTTAGGCGTATGCAGAAAATTAAGAGAGTTGTATCCTTTGCCTTAGTCAAGGTCTACCGTGCTCACTAGCCACTATCCTATTACTATTCTATTACTGCTGGCTGCAAACCAGCAGTTACGTACGCTATCTGATCAAAGTATCCAGAATCCTACATGCTAGTAATGGACAATAGTATGGCGTGTGTCCATCCTTCACTTTCATGACTGCTTGAACTCTGCTGGAGACGCTTCCAATGAGGTGTCTGAATGTCTACGGAGGAATGGCAGCCCGTTATTCCTCAAGACCCGAAACCAGAAAAGGTGAAGTCGACGCTCTGGCTCATCCCATAGGTAGGGGCTGTGGGTAGGCCAGTTCTTTACAGGAATGCTACTGTCCACAAGCCACTGCCTCACCGTCTGTACACTGTACATAATTTTGTAAAATTTGTTCATATCTTTCCGCATTTGGCGGTTTCTTGAGCGCGATAAGGGGACCACAGCATAAACTCGCGAAACACCCACATACCGTAACATCGCCTCTTCCGTACTTCACCGTTGGCACTACACGAGACGCCAGGTAACGTTCTCCAGGTATGCGCCAAACCATTTCATCAAACAGCTACAGGGTACAGCGTGATTTATTACTCTGAAGCATTCGGTCCCAGTCATTTACTGACCAATGGCGTCACGCTTTACACCACAGTAATCGTTGACTACAGAAATTTGTGACTGCTCAACGGTTGTACCCCATAAGTCTTTGTGCTAGATGGATTTGTGGCAGCACTCTGGAACTCACGACGAATTGCTTCCACTGATTTCATGCGATTTTCTACAACCACCCTCCGCAGTGATCGACGGTCCCTGTCCTCAGTACTTGTGGTATGACTGGTCATAATTTGGCTGTGGTTGTTCTTTCGCGTTTTCATTTCACAGTCACGCCACCAACAATCGACTCTGGCTTCTGTAGAAGGGTTGAAATGCTCCAGATGGATTTGTCATTCAGATGATGTACAATGACCAGCCCACTTCTGAAGCCAGCGGGCACTCCTGACAGACCCGTTCTGTTTTTACAGCTTCTCTACCGGGACAATATTTTCCGCCTCCTTTTATAGTGTCGAGTCGGCCTATCGCAACAAGTGGTTACTTACGCATTACAGTTTAATCTAATAGGGTACATACACTACTGGCCATTAAAATTGTTACACCATGAAGATGACGTGCTACAGACGAGAAATTTAATCGACAGGAAGAAGATTCTGTGATATGCAAATGATTAGCTTTTCAGAGCATTCACACAAGGTTGGCGCCGGTGGCGACACCTACAACGTGCTGACATGAGGAAAGTTTCCAACCGATTTCTCATACACAAACAGCAGTTGACCGGCGTTGCCTGGTGAAACGTTGTTGTGATGCCTCGTGTAAGGAGAAGAAATGCGTTCCATCACGTTGCCGACTTTGATAAAGGTCAGATTGTAGCCTATCGCGATTGCGGTTTATCGTATCGCGACATTGCTGCTCGCGTTGGTCGAGATCCAATGACTGTTAGCAGAATATGGAATCGGTGGGTTCAGGAGGGTAATATGGAACGCCGTACTGGATCCCAACGGCCTCGTATCATTAGCAGTCGAGATGACAGGTATCTTATCCGCATGGCTGTAACGGATCGTGCAGCCACGTCTCGATCCATGAATCAACAGATGGGGACGTTTGCAAGACAACAACCATCTGCACGACCAGTTCGACGACGTTTGCAGCAGTATGGATTATCAGCTCGGAGACCATGGCTGCGGTTACCCTTGACGCTGCATCACACACAGGAGCGTCTGCGATGGTGTACTCAACGACGAACCTGGGTGCACGAATCGGAAAACGTAATTTTTTCGGATGAATCCATGTTCTGTTTACAGCATCATGATGGTCGCATCCCTGTTTGGCGACAGCGCGGTGAACGCACACTGGAAGCATGTATTCGCCATCGCCATATTGACGTATCACCTGGCGTGATGGTATGGGGTGCCATTGGTTACACGTCTCGGTCACCTCTTGTTCGCATGGACGGCACTTTGAACAGTGGACATTACACTTCAGATGTGTTACGACCCGTGGCTCTACCCTTCATTCTATCCCTGCGAAACCCTACATTTCAGGAGGTTAATTCACGACCACATGTTGCAGGTCCTGTACGGGCCTTTCTGGATACATAAAATGTTCGACTGCTGCCCTGGCCATCACATTCTCCAGATCTCTCACCAATTGAAAACGTCTGGTCAATGGTGGCTGAGCAACTGGCTCGTCACAATACGCCAGTCACAACTCTTGATGAACTGTGGTGTCGTGTTGAAGCTACACGGGCAGCTGTACCTGTACACGCCATCCAAGCTCTGTTTGACTCAATGCCCAGGCGTATCAAGGCCATTATTACGGCTAGAGGTGGTTATTCTGGGTACTGATTTCTCAGGATCTCTGCAGTCAAATTGCGTGAAAATGTAATTACATGACAGTTCTAGTATAATATATTTGTCCAATAAATACCCGTTTATCATCTGCATTTCTTCTTGGTGTAGCAATTTTCATGGCCAGTAGTGTAAATTTGAATCAAATAGTTCACAAGAAGAGAACAGTTAAAAACTTTTAACACTTGAAAGCCCAATAAATTATTCATTTGTCATCGCTAATTAGTTGTGTGCAACTTTTTGTGAATTAAAACAAAAGGACTTGTAGAATACATTAATAATAAGTGCTGTTGTTGGTATCATTTCCACAATTCGTTCGGTATTACACTTTTCAGTATAAGCCTGAACCTGATTGTGGGTGTAATTTTAACTCGCACAATACAATACGTTTGTAGCAAAGCTGGCAACAAGCAATATTTCGGTGTTCTTTGCAGCGTGAGGCATTAATAGTTCCGAAATCTTATTTCGAGGAGTGATACAAAAATACGGTGGATGACCTTCTTTAGCAGCAGTTGCAGATGTTAGAACCATTAGATGTAATTTGTAGATAGCCTAATTCGTTAGAGTCAGGCAACGTCAAGTTGGGAAACGTTTTGACTTGTCGTTCAGTATCAAGATACGCTAGAGGTTGAGTTGTTTTTACTGTGTCTGCCGCACATCGTGGATATCGAACAACGCGTGAACATTATGTCCTGTTTCAAGTTGTAAAAAAAAAAAAAAAGACCCAAAGGAACTCATCAAATGTTGGAATTGGAGTATAGCGAAAAAGCGAAAATGTGTCGGTAGAAGACGTACATTAACCTAAAAAACACAAGCAAACGTGTAAAAAGTGGCAAAATTGTTCATTTGAATAGACGAATAACAATTCGGGAGCTTACCGAAGATCTTTGTGTCTCGTACGCCGAAACAGTGTACGAAGAAAGAGACAAGAAAAATGGGCCAATGGCTTCCTTCTTTTTTGGCCGGAAGAAGAGTTGCTGTCTGTCCACATACGCCTTAATCGCCACATTGTGGATTTTTCAAAAAATTAAAACCGTGCTTAAAGGAAAACGCTTAGACACCATTCCTCACATTGAGAGAGTCACGATAGAGCAACTGAACGCCCTTCCAATAGAAACCTTCCAGAAATGCTTTCAGTCATGGATTGAACGTATACCTGAAAATAAATTCTCAAATCCGCAGAATAACATACGACACGTTATGGCAAATTGAAAATCACAGATATTACCCACAGTATAGTAAGACAGGAAAATCGAGTTCCGGTCATGTATGTAGCTCGAACGAGTCATATGTATTCAGAAATAGGTATTTAAGTGTATATTAGCCCCATAGTTTCCCACCTAGGGAGGGGCGAGTGGGAGGGGCTTTAATATTGACCGACACTGATCTCTTCATGCGTAATGATCACAGAAGAGTTGTGATACACAGACGTAGCTCCAACGCCGTAGTGGGGTCGAGGTTGTCTAGTCTCCTATACATTATTCTAGCCAGTGAGCTCTGTGAGAGAGCAGAAAGATAAACACAATAGTTCAGGAACACATGAATTAATATTAATAGCTGCAACTCTAAATATATTGAGATAACTGCAAGAAATTTTGGTTTCACGTACAAAGAACATACACTGAAGCGTCAAAGAAACTGGTATAACCATGCGTAATCGAACAACAAGTGTCTGGCGTAGTAGTTACATCGGTTATTGCTGCTACAATGGCAGGTTATCAAGTCTTTGAACGTGGTATTAAAGTTAACGCACGAGCGATGGGACACAGCATCTCCGAGGTAACGATGAAGTGGAGATTTTCCCGTACGACAATTTCACGAGTGTACCATGAATACCAGGAATCTGGTAAAACATAAATTCTCCAACATTGCTGAGGCCGGAGAAAGATCCTGCAACAACTGAAGAGAATCGTTCAGCATGACAGAATCGCAAACCTTCCGCAAATTGCTGCAGATTTCAGTACTGGGCCATCAACAAGTGTCAGCGTATGAACCATTCAACGGAACATCATCGATAAGGGCTTTCGGAGCCAAAGACCCACTCGTGTACCTTTGATGACTGCAAGGGATCGGATGGACGTGTTCGGGTATGGAGACAACCTCGTGAGTCCATGGACACTGCATGTCAGCACCGGATTATTCAAGCTCGTGGAGGCTCTGTAATGGAGTGGGGCATGTGCATTGGGAGTGATATGGGACCCCTAATACGTCTAGATACGACTGTGACAAGTGACACATACACAAACATACTGTCTGATCACCTGCAACCATTCATGTCCATTGTGCATTCCGACGGACTAGGACAATTCTAGCAGGACAGTGCGACACCCCACAAGTCCAGAATTGCTACAGATTGGTTCCACGAACACTGAGTTTGAACACTTGTGCTGGCCAACAAAATCCCCAGACATGAACATTATTGACCATATCTCGGATCCCTTGCAACGTGCTGATCAGAAGAGATCTACATTCCATCGTACTCTTACGGATTTATGGACAGCCCTGCAGGATTCATGGTGTCAGCACTACTTCATACATTAGTCGAGCCCATGCCATTTCGTGTTGCGGCACTTCTGCGTGCTGGCGGAGGCCCTACACGATATTAGGCAGCTGTGCCAGTTTCTTTGGCTCTTCAGTGTATAAGGGCACTGAAGAGTGAATTTATCCACTAGAGACATGGAGAACATCTAATAAGAGAAAACGACCATCACACTGGGATAAATCGTTTGCTCAGCGTATACGAAGGATATTCATACAGAAGGACGTAAATAAAAACATAATAAAATGACAAAAAATAGTAGAAGGAAAATGTTTTCACTTATTCGCAACTTACCATTAAAACAATAACACACACACACACACACACACACACACACACACACACTGTGCTGCACCACCAACCCTCGGTCCTCCCCTATCCTAACACCCCACTATACTCCTACGTTCTCCAGCTCCCATGATCCATCAGGCTGCCCCACAGAATGTGGACAAAACAGTGCACAGTGTGCTATGGATTCGGTTATGTTCAGTTAAATGCTTCAGTGTGACCTATCAGTTGGAAACCTGTACCATGTGCATCCAGCACATATTACAGCACATACAACATGGATACATGGAAAGGACATAAACAAAAACGACCGAAATTTACCACATGCAACCTGAAGCTTAGGTTTCAATACACTTGTCCTTATAATTCCGACCTTATACAGGGGTGTCAGAAAGTCTGAAAAGCTTGTAAGGGAGTCGCAGGGTAGGTTGTACCGAATAATAGTTGTTAAGAAAAAATTCGATACGTTGCGCCGTTTCCGAGTTAAATAGCGTTGAAGTTAGGCAAACAAGACTTTGCGCGGAAATTCATTGGTCAGTCAGATACATTTAATGTCAGTTGTTTTCATAGCGTAGACGACAGCGCACGAGACTGATCAGCAAATGGCTCGAGTTCCATCCTTACTACCGTCCCATGTTAACTTTTTGTATCGCTTTCTTGTTTATTTTTAGGAAACCCCCGTCTCCGGTGGGCCACTTGAATCTGCGTGCGGAACGACCTAATTGGCTAGCTTCACTGGCAGTTAACTCGGTAATGATGCAACGTATCGAATGTTTTGCTTAAAAATTACTTCTCATCACAACCTACCCGCAACAGCCTTACAAGCTTTTCAAACTGTTTGTGACCATCCTATATACAGACCGACATAATTAACAATTTTTTAATTTAATGACTACCTTGCATACTAGTTCAATAACAAATTTCATTTAATAGTGACCCGACAGGACAAGTCATTGTTACTTTACTTTTGCTTGTTACTAGCCTTTTGTTTTTGATAAGAATGGCACTCGAAACTGTATCATAAATACAGAATTAAGTCACTGCATCAAATGGATGAGAACATCGTTGTCTTAATTATTACCTACAAGTATATTTTATACACTATTATTTTACGAAAATATTCATCTTATAATAAATCAATTTTGGAATCTACGATTTATTGCACTGCCTTATTTCACGATGTAGAGTCATCAGGACAGTTCTTATGTTGCGCTGATTGTAGTTCGTTTCTTTATAGTAACCCAAAAAAGTTGCTAACATTGAACTAGTCTAACATTCTTTGTACTCTCTAATTATGTTACAGATCATGATATATTGCTCTTTGATGATTTAAGGTTACATGTGTATTTGATGACATTTATTTGTTAATTGGCAGCAGTGTTTACACAGCATGTTATATCTTGGATTTTAACCTAATAGTGTGATATATGAAATTAGCCAGATTTTACATACCACAGTTGAATATCGTGTTTGATGTGCTGATGAGTTATTTATGGGTCGTATGCATTTTTGATCCATATGATGTGGTGTTTCGTACCTACTGACTATTATTTTGATGTGTGTAAGTAGAATTCTTATATTTTTCTTTCTTTTTTTATCTGTATACACTACATATGGCTTTATCTTTTTGTTGCCTAGTCTTCCATGGATGATGGTTCATAAAAACGAAACCAGTAAAGAATACAATTGAATGTGTACATCTGGTGGCTATAAAAATGTTTTTCTTTGATTGGAAGTGTATAAAAAAACTGTATGTTTGTAAGTAGATAATTTAAATAAATGTCAAGAACCACTAGAGAGTTCCTGTCAAAGTATGAATAATAATAATTATTATTATTATTAATAACTAATAATATTAATGATATTATTATAACATTGCAATATTATAATCATATATTATAATAAAATTAATAATGATTATTATTAATTTTCTTTTTTGTAGACCATTGATGGTGCCTAGCACAAATAGGTGAAACAATTTTAATACACACAAATAAGATACTCATCTGCAAAAGATAGATTTTTTCAAATGTGTATGATAAAGCATCATTGAAATTAGAGGTGTGTTCAGTAAGTACTGCAACACATTTTTTCTGAAAACAGGGTTGGTTTTATTGAGGACTGCAGTACATCATATTATTCCCCACTTTTTGCATACAAAATCTGATTTTCCAACATCCGATTAGTGCGTCACCCTTACGCCACATTACTGGGAGGTCCTGTATGCCTTCCTGGTATCACTCTACTGCTCTACGTCGGAGCCAACGTCTTGCTGCACCAATAACCTCCCCATCACCCAAGTACTGTTTCCTACGGAGTGCACACTTCATTGGGCGAAACGGATGGGAGCTGGAAGGAGCGATATCCAAGCTATAGGAGGATGAGGATTAGTTCAACGAAGTTTTGTGAGCTCCTCCCAGGTGTGCAGCTTGTGTGAGGCCTTGCATTGGTATGGAGATGGAGAAGTTCGTTTCCATTTTTGTGGCGACGAACACGCTGAAATCGTTTCCTCCGTTTCCTGAACGCAGTACAACACACTTCAGAGTTGATCTTTGCAGCCATTAGGGAGGACGTCAAACAGAATAACCTCTTCAGAATACCAGTAGACCGTCGCCATGACTTTTCTTCCTCTTCGGAGGTGTGGTGTCACTCGATGGACTGCCACTTTGTTTCTAGTTCGAAGTGATGAACCCATGTTTCATCGCCTGTGACGATGTTCGACAAAAAATTGTCGCGGCCAGCCTCGTCAAGCGGAAGCAATTCGTCACAGATGCTCTTTCGTTGCTCTCTATGGTCTTGTACTCGGTGACGAGGAACCCAGTGGAAACATACCACTGAGTACTCCAACTGGTGCCCGCCCGGTTAGCCGATCGGTCTAACGCACGGCTTTCCGGAGTGGGAGGAGCGCCTAGTTCCCGACACGAATCCGCCCTGCGGGCTTGTGTCCAGGCCCGGTGAGCCGGCCAGTCTGTGGATGGTTTTTAGGCGGTTTTCCATGTGCTTCGGCGAATGCAGGCTGGTTCCCCTTATTCCGCTTCAGCTACACTATGTCGGCGATTGCTGCGCAAACTAGTTCTTCACGTACGCGTACACCACCATTACTCTACCACGGAAACGTAGGGGTTACACTCGTCTGGTGTGAGACGTTCCCTGGGGGGGGGGGGGGAGGGTCCACCGGGGGCCGAACCGCACAATAAACCTGGGTTCGGTGTGGGGCGGCGGAGGGGTGAAGTGGGCTGCGGTAGTTGTCGTGGGGTTGTGGACCACTGCGGCTGCGCCGGGATGGAGCCTCTCCGTCGTTCCTAGGTCTTCGGCTAACATGCAATACTCTAACTGGTGGGCGAGTGTGTCAGCACTGCCAACAGAGACGCTCAGTTGAGCAGCGAGGTGTTTGATTCTGATCCGTCGACCACCTCGAATGAGAGTTTCCGCATGCTCCAACTTTGCAGAAGTCACAGCTGTGTGCGGTTAGCCGGTACGTAGGTCATCGGACATGTTTGCGTGAACTTGTTGTGATGATGACAAACGCCTCGTCCAACGATTCACCGTGCTTTTGGTCACTGCCAGGGCTCTGCAAGCAAGCATCTGTGATGGTCTGGTTTTCCGCCAGAAAGAAATATGCAAGTAAATGACACTACTCTGCTTTGAACGCATCTCCCGTTACAGGCGGCATTTTCAGGGCTATGTGTAACACTGCCACGTATCGAAACTACACTCATGGTCATAAATTAAGGATAATGCTGTTACGTGGTGAAACAAAGTTCTGGTGGGTTGTTTGCTGGATTAAATCACCTCGGGGTGTGACCATGCGGTGCATTTGACTTGCGGTCGTCGCATGGTGGCGCTGGCGGCAGCCACTTACGCAGAGTTGTGTTGGTGCATGTCAGAGTACGGTGCAGCGAGTAAGTATGCAGGCGTTTACAGACGTGCTAATGGTGTGTGTTGAAAATGGCTCAAAGAACACATATTGATGACGTTATGAGGGGTAGAATACTAGGGCGATTGGAGGCTGGTCAAACACAGCAGGTCGTAGCACGGGCCCTCCGTGTGCCACAAAGTGTGATCTCAGGATCATGGAAACGATTCCAGCAGGCAGGAAACGTGTCCAGGTGCTACAGTACTGGACGTCCACAGTGCACAACGTCACAAGAAGACGGATATCTCACCATCAGTGCCCGCAGACGTCCACGGAGTACTGCAGGTACCCTTGCTCGGGAACTTACCGCAGCCACTGGAACAGTTGTCTCCAGACACACAGACTACAGACGACTTAACAGACATTGTTTATTCACCTGGAGACCTGCAAGGTGCAATCCACTGACTTCTGGTCACAGGAGAGCCAGTAAAGCCTGGTGTCAAGAACAGAGTACATGGTCATTGGAATAGTGGTCCCAGGTTATGTTCACTGACAAGTTCAGGTATAGTCTGAACAGTGATTCTCGCCGGGTTTTCACCTGGAGTGAACCAGGAACCAGGTACCAAACCCTTAATGTCCTTGAAAGGGACCTGTATGGAGGTCGTGGTTTGATGATGTGGGGTGGGATTATGATTGGTAAGTAACAAAAGCCACACGCTCTCCAGACGCACCTGACAGTTTCTGAATTTCCTCTCTTTATCTCTCTGTCTTTCACTCTCCCCTCCCCCTCTCTCTAAAACAACCACACACACACACACACACACACACACACATGCCCGCGCACTCACAAATGCACGCTCTCACGCACGAACTGTGTTGAAGGTATTCTTCCACCTTAGTGTTAGCTGGCTATTGTCCTAACAGCTTCGTAATATTTCTGACTGTTAATTTAAGCCTTTCATCCGGCAAACTCCCATACAGTCATAGTGGTGTGAACTCTAATAATCTACCATCTTGTAAAGATCTTCCACGCAACTTTTGGCTAAGTAATGCTCTCATTTACGATTGTACGATTGTAGTTGCACAAGTCCCGAGTTTTCTGTAGCAGTTTTACCTGACTAATTCTTAGCTATCTGATAACAAGAGAACTGTAATGTTGCAGTTGTTCAGAGTCATAGAGATCATTGTAAACTTTCCATAAAGCATCACGTAAGCTACTATTTGATGTTATCTATGGCTGTGTTGCTGCTGTCCTGGTAATCTTTAGCATTAAACGAAGAAAGTGGATAACTAGTTCTTGTTCGATAAAAGTGTCTACAATACACTAGCAGCATGAGTTGTTGCTCTGTTTGCTCATTAACATGTGCTTGCTGATATGTACAGGGCTGACGAGGTGATGCTGGCGTGGCATCGCTGGGCAGAGGCGACGGTGCGTCAGTTCATTCTGACGCACACCGAAGTCCTCAGCAACCACTGGCCCGACGAGCAGCCGTTGTTGGTCCAGGCGTACGCGCATGCGCAGTTGCAGCCGCCAGCCGCGGCCGCCGGTGATCCGCAGCAGCTGGCAGAGTAGACTTCTTCCCTACGTTCGCTCCGGCTGCTACGTGATAACTATCACTCCACGAATAGCAAGAAAGCGCAGCCAGTTAGTTAGTTTTGTAAATATAAATGTCGCCTTCACTCACAAATAGCTCAAAGTGACGGTAGTCTGGTTTTATGAAAGGGTGAAGCGGGATGAGATCGCCAATGTTTCGAAACATGGTACTTGTTAACGGTTTGAAAAGATTAGAAGTAATATTTTACACTCTGCAGCTGTTCACACAGCTTATGCGACTGAACCTGGGTAACTCCTGCGCAAGTACCGACATTTCGACAGGTGAATGCCCCGTCATTTTCAAGGTACAAATGAAACGAAAGATCACTGTGCATGGCACCAGAAGCTACATCAACCAGGGTATAAGTTGGCATGCACAGTGATCTCTTGTTTCATTTGTTTCTTCAAAACGATGGGGTCTTCACCTGTCCAAATATCTGTGTTTATCGTGAAGGTTAACTGGCGGTATTCCATGTCATTCGATGAACTCATATGTTACATCCACAGTTATTTTCTTACAATGTCAAAGGCTATCCCTACCTCTGGGTTGTATACGACCCACAGCGTCTTCAGATACCACATGCAAGATTTTCATGTGCTCTCATTAGCTACACGCAGAAAATGAGCAAGAACTTTTTGGAGGAAATGTAATGTAGCTCAATTTCCTACAGGAATAAGTTTTCGCTGGAGCCCACAGTTTTCGAACCATTCGAAAGAAATGTGGAAAAGTTACTTTCAAACCCTGTTTTATTGAAATACTCGACAACCACGTCCTACATTACGTATACCAGTACAAAATTTAACTAAATAAAATTTCTTACAACAAGATCTGTCTATTGCGAGTGAGAGAATATGAAAATCGTTTGTGTGTTATTTGAAGGCGTTGCAGGCTGCATAAAACCCAGCAGTAGGGGCAGCTGCATCGCCCTGTATAAAAAAAATTAAAATCGGAATACTGAATCGATTTTTTAAATAGTACATCGGATTATTTACCGCATTCAACTGGACGATGTGGCCAACGCAACATGGCAGGGATGGCAACAAGGAATAAAAGACATTAACAAAATGAATCATCATAATAAAGAACCTTCTAAAGGAAAATTGTCTGATTTGCCTTTCTGACACGGTTTTCCCGCATATCTGGAAAGTGTTTATAAAAAGAAAGCTGTTTCATGCTCTTGCACATGGTACACTCCAAGTAGTAGGTCTTTTCCCGAGTACTCATGTGTTACATCCACAGTACTTTCTTAAAATGTTAAAGGATATATGGGTGATTCAGCTGTTGTTGTATGCGACTCACAGCGCCTTCAAATACCACATGCAAGATTTTCATGTCCTCTCATTCGCTACACGCAGAAAATGAACAAGACCTTTTTGGAGGAAATTTAATGTAGCTCAGTTTCGTTCAGGAATACGTTTTCGCTGGAGCCCACGGTTTTCGAATCATTCAAGTGAAATGTGCATAAGTTACCTTCAAACCCTGTTTTTATTGAAATACTCGAAAACCACGGCCAACATTACGTATACCAGTACAAAATTTGACTATATAAAATTTCTTGCAAGAAGATCTGTCTATTGCGAGAGAATATGAAAATCTTTTGTGCGTTATTTGAAGGTGTTGCAGGTTGCATAAAACCCAGCATTAGGGGCAGCTGCATCGCCGTGTATAAAAAAGCTAAGATCGGAATACTGGATCGTTTTTTTAAATAGTTACATCAGATCATTTTCCACAGTCAACTGGACGACTTTCCCAATGCAACATGGGAGGGATGGCAACAAGAAATAAACGACATTAAGAAAATGAAACATCATAATAAAGAACCTTCTAATGGAAAATAGGCTGATTCGCTTTTTGACACAGTTTTCCCGCATATCTGGAAAGTGTTTATAAAAGGAGAGCTGTTTCATGCTCTTGTACATGGTACACTTCAAGTAGCAGGCTTTTCTTCCGAGTGCTGTTGTCACATTCTCCACGCTGGACACATTGCGCCTTACCGTGATCGTCAATGATATCACTTGATACTGAAGCACTTTATCCTTATCCTCTTCATCTGAACTTGGCTTGAGTCAATGCTTATGTGTTGGAGCACACTTTTTCTGAAATTTTGTTTAGTTTTTTCTTTGGTTTCTTTTCACTCCAATTTCTGTTCTCGTCTTCTTCTTGTTCTTCTGAACTTCAAGAAGGTGGATGCCTTACACGTCACGCATTTTCCTTTTTAATAAGGGAAATGTGATCTTCGGATGCTAACAGAGCAGCCTTGGCTGCCACTGATTGCAATTATCTGTTCTCATATGTAGATTGACTGGAGATGCAGTGCCTTCTAGCGGTATCCTCATCAGAATATGGCAGTTGGCCATATCTTCCGCTTCGCCTTCTGTCTTCACTTTCTTAGAAGATAACTGAAGCAATGTACCTGACATCACTGAGGACGATTAACGGCGTCGAACGCATACTCGCCTATCACACTATACGGACCAATAAGCACAATGGCGTTAGCGTACGTACTGATATTTACTGTTGAGAGTGTAGCTCAGTGGCAAGTGTTGGCACCTATAATTTCGACGCTCTGTAATGTCATTAGATTAGGTTTTCACACACGAGTTCCTGTCCTCATTTTGTTCCTGAAGGTATAATCTACAGTCCCTCGAAGTTCATCGGTATTGTGTTGTTATAACTTGTATATATATATTCTGTACGACGCTGTTTTGATAATACACGGATGGACGAAAAACTAACGCACATAAATTATATTACGATATATTTGAAGGACTGCACAAAACGAAAATACATAGACTGAAACTGTGTCTCCTTATCTATTTTGTAAAGCGAGCAAAAAATCTGTTGGCATTTTTCTAGAATTGGGACCCAAATTCCGATACACAATACTTGAAATATGTAGCAGTGCAGTGGCTCTTATCTTTCGAGTTTATTTCTTTGTGCTACCTCTAGTTTGTATCCTCTATTATATTCGTAGTAAGTATTGATATTGTTGTATTAACCCCAATAATACAATCTATAGAGGTACTATTTACAATGGTCGTGAAACAAAAAATGGCGAGGAAATTTCATTTTATTTTAAAAATCATCTTCTTTTGATAAATTCTCGATTTATATCCTAGAAATTTATAATAACACTTAGATACAACCTGAAACACATACTCGCAATTACCTCTATAGATTACATATAATCGTCTCTAATTGGCTTTTCTTTCAGTCTTAGTAACCTGGATCCAAGTGCTCCTTGAAATTATTGTGTTGAATTCCTGGTTTGAATTTATAGACAGAGGTTCCAGTCATAGCTGTTTGATTTTTTTCCAGACTGGAAAGAGCGGAACTGTGTTTACACAGACCATCTTTTCTTCGACAACGATTCTGAATATGTTTTGGTATATATAACGCCTGCAAGGTAAATACTAGAGGTCTTTCTCCAAAAAGCTTTCAGTCTAAACACACGCATATCTATAAGTGTCCTTTTTTCTTGTGGTTGAGACGTAAACTAATGCTTTAAATTAGAACAGAAAACACCACTCAGAGAGTTTTCCATGAACAGTGTTGATTCGAAATACCTAATTTTGGTGGGCAGCTTCTTAGTTCCTGTGTGGAAATTTGTACTTGTCTTCAACAAAAGATCGCTTCGCGCACATGTTGAGCTGCGCTTCGACGTACAATTAATTTACACGTCGGCAGATTGTAAAAGGAAAACAGCGAAGTTTGGTTAACAGACTGCAGATTTCTTCCAGTTATTTCTTGAGAGGAACATCTGAGCAAATATAGTATTTTCTGTAAATTAAGTGAAGATGAAGACGTCTTACTTGCTACGACTGTTACCTTCTCTTGAGAGTAAAAGACTACTCGGTGATCAGGGTTGATTCGTGCAAAGCGACTTCTTTCGCTTACCTTCTCTGGCTGTCTTAGGGTCACTGAACTGTCTCCTCACCTGACCAGCGTAATCTGTAAAATGAGAACGCATCCAGTTAAGGAAAAAGAAGTAAGCAACCGACCTATATTAGGGAATGAATGCTTTTCTCGTATAAAAGCAACATTTTGAGACGTTATTTTGGTTTGGATTGTCCGATTTTGATGACTTAGGGACACACTTTCTCCTTATTTTACTGAGCCCAAACTCACATATTTTCATATGAAATGGTACCAGTGTGGAGGTAGCAAAAGAGGAATTACGTTCTTCTTCTTGCAGATTATCTACAGCCGGTGGAGCTTCTCAGCCACCTAGCCGACATCATCTTCTGCCTTGAGTGCTCAATCCTTTTCTTCCGCTAAGATGGTATCTATGGTAGTATCCTATTTAGTACGTTCTCTTCATTCACGCTGTTCACATGGCCGAACGACATGAGCTGTTTCCATTGGATGTCATTATAGATGTCACTATACATATTTATTCTTTTTCAGGTTATCTTATTTTTTATCCTATCCAGCCTAGTACAGTTTGAGCTTTATCTTAAGTAATCCATCTCAGTGACAAGCAGTTTATTCACATTTATTTATTTATTTTGTCAAAGTCCCAGGCTTCTGTTTCATACAAAAACTAGAGTCAGGACTACAGTCTTATAAATATCTTCTTCGTTGTTGTTCTTATCTCTTTACTCCACTGAACAGAGTGCATTACCCATGTTACAGCTAGTCCTTTATTAATCATACTAGTGGTTTCGTCATTACTTGTGCCTTCTTCCAGGTACCCCAAGGTATTCTGCTTTTTCCACACTCACAGTTACTTTTTCATCTATCTCAAAATTATTCACTTTTCCCATTACAAGGGAGAAGTACTCACGATTTTTCACGTTCATCCTCAGGCCAGCGTTTTTGTACTCCTGTTTACGCTGTCTTATCGTATATCTCAGGTCATCTTCATCTTTTGTTAATACATCTGGCCGTCTGCAAAATACAGGCTAACTATCTTACATTCCTCTACTATCACGCTCATAACCTAGTATTTTCTACGCCAAGACTGCAGACTTGCTTCTGGATGCAACTTAAAGAGGATCTATTACAGCCCACTTCACTGCCGCAGGGCATTATTCACATCGGATTCGTCTATTCTCAATCCTTAACTTCGTTACGTTGTTTTCATATAAAGTCATAACAGCCATTAGCAATCTTTGATACAACTCTGTCTCTTTCAACTTTTCACACAATTTGTTGGTGGGTACAGTATCATATACCTTATCTAGCTCAGTCAATGCAACACGCGTCTCCAGTCCAACCTTTGTGCATCTTTCATATATTAGTTTCACAGCAACCTTCCTGCTCGGAATCCAGCTTGCTATTTTGACTCGTTTCTTTCTCCGTCATTCCTCTATGTACATTCGAATATAGACTTCCAATGAATGGAATCACTGTCAGCCCCCATCATTATTTGGGTAATTACGTGACCCTTTCTTAAGCGCCGGTGTTGTGTAACATGTCGTCCATTCCGATGGAGCATCTTCTCCATTTCGTACTCGTTAAAACGGCTTCCTTAGCATCTTCAATAGTATTAGTGGTCCAAACTTAACCACCTCTGCACATATTGATCCATATGCTGCTGCCTGTATCATCTTACAGCTCCTCACAACCTTCATAAGAATTTTTAAAGCTGAAGGCCAAAACTCGTCCTGTTGCATTGTCGACTTCGAAATTAAGGCCGATTTTTCTGGAATAAATCCTTAAAACATTTTGCCCATTGACCATGACTAATATTATTATGACGTACTTTTCACCAGTTGGCACTCGCGTTGACGTCGTTGTTCTCCATGCCTGAGCACTCCACGCTCCACCAATCATACTTTCTATATGTTCACATCGTGTTCACACCTTGTCTTTTGCCTTGTAACGCTACTCCTTATACTTCTGTACTCAGGATCCAGTCTCTACTTCGTCATCCACGTTTATGAACGTCAAATAAGCTTCTTTTTCTCCTTTCAATCATCTCTGCTGTTTCTACATTCCACCAAACTGTTTTCTTCTTCTTTCCATATTCTACAAGGTCTTCTTTTGTTGCTTTACATATGACCTCGTTTATATGATTAAATTTCTTTTCTACTGTTCGCTCTGCAATTTCCATTTCTTATTATATTTTATCACCAATTTTAAAAAGTGTCAGGTAACAGCCACACTGCTGTGCGTACACCCATTTCTATATAACTGATATAGGCTCATTTTGGACTGAAAGTGTTGCCAATTCAAGCAGTTCCTTCGTGATCTGAAGAGACTGGAAATCTGACCTTGCAAGGTCAAGACAGTGTGACGAATGCTGTATGTGTGTCTAGATTAACTACTCAATCTAGGAACGAACTGAGTTCCTAAGATTGGGCTACGCTACGTCTTGGAACAGTCAAACGCCCGAAATATCCCTGTTTGGGTAAGTGTAATGGACTGCAATACGCCTTTTGACGGAAATAGCTGCATATGTTTCAGTATAAAATGTCATTGACTGATCGCACATTTGTAAAACGACGACCGGTTTCGATTTGTGATGGAATTATCTTCACATGATTATTTGGGTAACTCTTCACATGTAGTACGAACACGTACTATGTGACTTTGAATTACTTATTACGTATTTTGCTACATGTGTCGAGTTAATCATTATAACATAATTTTAATGATCTGAAGATGACTGCTTGAGTAAATGTGCAATCCAGACAATTAATTTTTATGCAGAAAATTCAGATCGCATTCTCCACAAACTTTCATTGTCGACAGTCACTTCACATGATAACTTCGCTAACGGATAATGTCCTCGAGTGAACACATGAGCAACTTATTTACCGATCGTGTCACTTAGAATGTCTTCAGTTGCAACGAATACCACGTCACTGAGGCCTTATTTGATTCAAGTATGTAATGTTATGCGCAGGACTCTTAACTTGATAAATCGTGTCATCATCAATTGGCACTAGTGGACATCACTCAGTTTGTTCGACATTCAGCGAACACTGACTTTAATAGACTTAAGTTTCCTCCCTACTGTACTATTTCAAGGTCTTTAGAAATTGTTTACAGTTCAAAAGTAGTATGTTTTAACAATAGCCCTTATATTCCGAAACAGCTGTAGGATCAGTAGGATTCGAATCGGTGTAATGCATCGTTAGGGTGAAACGATTTGTGAATGAGGGCGTAATTTATATATTCAGGTAAATCATTATCATGTCTTTTTTAGAAACTGTGTTCTCCGCAACTACGGTCGTCCAAATAAGGAAGGCAAACGGCGCAACACCCACTAAACTTCACTACGGGATATCTCAGAAAACATCACGAAATATTCAAATAAGTAAATATTTCGTTGATCCTAATCACTTTTGAAATTCTTTCAGCGAATAATAGTATTTGAGATATTCGGAATTCATCTCTTACAGAATCCTAAAAGATGCTGGTCCATACTAGAAAAAAACGCATTAATGGAAGCAAATTAAGCCTCCCGTTTCAGAATTTTGTAATATTTATGAAGTTCGAAGAGAAAAGTTCCATACGTGTATAATATTAAAATTTGGCATAATTATAGAGCATGAAATCTGGTTTTTCTTGTTTCAGATGCAGTTTTTCAGATGAACACAACTCGTTGTCCGAATCTGTAGTAGACGAGATGTAGATGATGTAGATTTGATGTGCATTTGTAAGAAACGCACGGATTGATAACATTTAAGTAAATGCTATAGGTGTGCCTCGATGGCTACGTGGGTAAGTTTCAGACTGATGTACTCGGGTGTTTGACCTTCGGTCGGTCCAAAGAGTTTCGTTATTTTCAACCTTAGTGATGAGGAAAGACTGACGACTTTTTGAGATGCGTGCTAGTATGTTGGCACTTTTGTGTCTTCTGCGAATTCCGATAACTATTTTATACTATTGCTGTTTGCGGAAAAATACCTGTATTATAGAAACGAAAACTAAAAACGGCGTGCTATACGGTTCAGTATTGAATTTTGGTGTCAGTGCTGCAGCCTCGTAAGTTACAAAAGCCACACGCTCTCCAGACGCATCTGACAGTTTCTGAATTTCCTCTCTTTATCTCTCTGTCTTTCTCTCTCCCCTTCTCTCTAAAACAACCACACACACACACACACACACACACACACACACACACACATGCCCGCGCACTCACAACTGCACGCTCTCGCGCACGAACTATGTTGAAGGTATTCTTCCACCTTAGTGTTAGCTGGCTGTTGTCCTAACAGCTTCGTAATATTTCTGACTGTTAATTTAAGCCTTTCATCCGGCAAACCCCCATATAGTGGTGTGAACTCCAACAATCTACCATCATGTAAAGATCTTCCACGCAACTTTTGGCTAAGTAATGCTCTCATTTACGATTGTACGATTGTAGTTGCACAAGTCCGGAGTTTTCTGTAACAGTTTTACTTGACGAATTCTTAGCTATCTGATAGTAAGAGAACTGTAATGTTGCAGTTGTTCAGAGTCATAGAGATCATTGTAAACTTTCCATAAAGCATCACGTAAGCTACTATTTGATGTTATCTATGGCTGTGTTGCTGCTGTCCTGGTAATCTTTAGCATTAAACGAAGTAACTGGATAACTAGTACTTGTTCGCTAAAAGTGTCTACAAGACACTACTTGTGTGTGCTCAGTTGTACCGTAGTTGTCACGGGAGCTTTTCTCGTTGTATGTTGTATGTTAAACAGTGAATATGTCTATCAGTAAAATAATATACTATTTTGGTGTTGTGTAATGTTAACTGTGGCTGTGTCGAAGTCATATTGTTAGTTGTTAAGGCGACTAGGAAAAACGGCCAACTTCTCCTTATTTGATAAAAATGTCTATGTGGCAGTATTTATATGTGCTCAAATTATACACTGTTTACCACTAATGGCCTCTCGTGGTTGGTAAATCATTTTACGTCAATGTCTATGCCACTTGATAAAGGAAAAGTATTTTGTGTTATTTGATGTTAACTGTGGCTGTGTGCTGTCAGTCCATAAGACTGAACCAAAACTTCGTTATGGCTTGTAGGAGAAATACCTTACAGTATTCGTGTATGCTCAAATCATGTGTCAATAACCAGTAACTGTTTCCTGTGAGCAACTATACCTTTCAAAGTAAACGAGGCTTATAATTATTTATAAATAATAAATATTTTGATGTAATTGTGGATTATAAACGCGTAAATGTCACGAAATCTATTTTCTACCAACTTCTGTTGTTTGTTCTGACATTGCGGAACACCAGTCAGAAGTCGATTTACTTTAGTGATTACAAAACCTTAGGTTGTTATGGCTGATAGAAGAAACACCTGAAAGATCAGTATCGATGTATGCTCAAATCATGTATCAATAGGCAGTAGCTGTTCCTTGTTAGTGACCTAACCTTTTAGACTAAATCGAGGTTTATATTTCTCTATAAACAACAAATATTTTGATGTGCTTGATGTAACTGCGAATAATAAACGCATAGCTGTCGCGAACTGTGTTTTCTCCCTAAATCCGTAGTTTATCCTCACATTATGGAATACCAGTCACAAGCAAAACCTTGATTGTTGTGGCTGACAGAAGAAATACCTCAAAAACAGTATTCATGTATGCTGAAATCAAATATCATTTAACCAGTAACTGTTTTCTATTTGAGTGACTAAACTGTTTCAAGTAAACGGAGTTTACATTTATATATAAATAATAAATATGTTGATGTAACTGTGAATAATAAACATATAACTGCAGCGAGTTGTATTTTAATTATATATTAATATTGTTTCTCCCTAGTTCCTTAGTTTGTTCTGACATTATGGAATATCAGTGAGAAGCCTTTAATTTTTAATGATTACAAAATAAATCTTTTTTATTTCTGTTGTTTGTGAATGATTGCAGTGCTAAGGCGAAGTATGAGCACCTACTCATCTGCGAATGTTTCTTATAATTTATATTATTATTTATTATTTTTATATATATTTTAGACGTATAAGGAATATAAAACAAAATATATATGTACTATCTACAGTCGAGTTTCGGCAGTGACATATGCAGTTCGATATTTGATTTTTGTATATACATGGCTCTGAAAAATTAGCCCTTTAGCGCTGCTACCTTTGGAAAGCACCTAAAAACCAGTTTCGACAATTTCTGTTGAATCTGATTACGCCAGTGATAAACAGCTGACGTGAGGTGCGGTAAGAATAATCGGTGCACAATTATACTGACTTACGGATATTTATTCCTGTCATACAAGTCTAGTTTCATATATTATAACTTTGGGCACCACTCCAGAGAGTTAGTTCCTTTCTTCATCTGCATTTCGTACAAGTGTTGTGGCAAACCACCTCCAATTCGGTGTCAGTTCCCACGGTGATGATTCGGTTACACAAGCATGAGAGTTACTTAGTGTAACACGTTAGAAGTAGCAGACAAAAAAACAAACACACATTGGTATCGCAGTTTCCCTTAGATGCAGCCAACTGAAGGTAAATATTGGGGAATTTTTTGGATGAAAAACAGCACTTTGTCCAACATCTAGAGCAATTTAAAGAGTATGTTGATATTCAACAATTTTTTTTAAAATTGTGACCAGCAATATTATCACAAAACTTTACCAGCTACTGAAACAACTGCTACTAAACATTGTTAGATATTTTATTTTCTTCAAAACTGGGTATGGGTAAAGTGCATTTCTCCACAGGTGCAACCTTGTGTAATCTGCTGTGGTCGTAAGAGGACGTAATGTTTCTTGTACGGATTTAATGAAATTTATGTATTTTGAAAATATTGGTATGAATTTAAACTAAAGAACCTCCACACACGAATTTAAACTGGTTGAACGTGAAACACCATGATTTAATCTAATGCTTCGCTGGAGGCTCTACGTCTGCAGAATAAAACAGGAAACAGTTAAATATTTGTAAATGTTTCCCACACTTATTTAATTGTGATGATTTCTGCACTCCAGCTGTATCATTGCATCAGACGAGACAGACTGTTGCATGGCGACATTGTTAGGTAGCTAATGACCGATCTAAAACATTATGCGTTTCGCCTGAAAACAAAGCCCAGATCGCGAATAGAAAAGATCGGAAAATTATCTCATGGATGTATAGATTTGAACTCATGCCTTAAGCGATGAATGAACGCTATCAGTTTTCGTTCGTTGCCACCAAACAATGTTTGCCGCAACTTCTGTCCAATGCGGTTTGAAACATTACTTTTGAAAACATATAACAAAAATAAAATACGACAAGGATGGAATGGGAAGAGGCATCAAAGTAGTGACACGGCTGTTTGACATAAATTCACCGTAATTATTGAGCTAAAGTACAAAAATATGAGTGACACTTACGAAACATGTCTGTTACGAGCAGAGCAGAGAGCAGAGAGAGAATGAGAAACATTTATTTTTTACTCAAGATAAGACAAGGAAGTGCGCTCTCTTGTTCAACAGAAAGCAAAAATTAATTATATATCATTGCTTTTCAAATACGAATCGTTAACATATAATTAAATCTTTCGATTACATATAGTTTCATATCATTTTACACATTTATTTACACAGAAATAAAATTATTTGTCATGCTTAAAGAAATCCACTAAGGTTGGAGCTATTTTTATTCCTTGTCCACACATGAGTAGTACTATACCGCCCGCTTGAACACTTGGCTTTATTTTGTCCACATAAATATACAAGTATGTAACTATAGAATATTTATCGAAGTGTTTCGTTAAAGTTCTGTGATGAGACAACGCCTTTTATATAATCAAACTAATGAATTTCACGTTTACTTCGTGTCCTTTCGAAACACTGTTCAAAAAAACGTTTTACACTTCAAAGAGTTAAAGTGTATGCTATTGACCACAGCACTGCGGCCACACCATCTGTCCTTTGGGCATGGTAATTCTAGAAAAAAATTAATGTCATTCATAAAATTAAGGTGTATTTGATAAAATTATTCATATAGTTATTCAACCAGCATCAAGGGAACAAGAAATTAAGAGAACTATGTTGAAAATATCAGAGAAGCAGAAAAACATTTGAAAACGTTCCAATGAACAAGTGAGAGATTCAAATTATGATCCCTCCAGCAGGGACAAGGTTTGTGTCGGACTGTGAATGTTGTACCCTGTAAGAAACGCCAGACCGCGTAGAATTTTGGTATCCATGTTCAGGTGGCCACATTACACTGACAGTCTCTGAAAAGTAAAAACGTACATGCAGTAAAAATATTGAAATCTTAACAGCTTAGTAGCACATATATCAATGACAGCTGTGAATAACTTGCAGTGAAAAAAGGAAAGCCGTTAGGGTCATTCACAATTTCTTACATTGTTTAGACAATCTATTTCGCCCTGGTACATCTTTATATGTAAATCTAATTCTGCAAAACGCAGTATCTCGATGCAACAATAAATTGTTAACCATCTATCGTTATGTAAATAAAAAGAATAGTAAATAACGCAGATGATGTGTGTCTTGAAGTTTTCCGGGTGGATAGATTATTCCGTCTTTTTTCGGGCGTACATCTCGGACAAAATTTTCTTCCGATATTTCGGCTATACAGATATCTTCAGGATGAATTCTTGACTGAGTTAAAAACCACTTGACGCTGATATATGAAGGAGTAAATGTTAGTACATTGAGGTAAAACAATCGGCACAAGACGGACAGTGATGCTTCTGAGAATAAACATTTATTAAAATATTCAAGGCTGTTTTATACTGATGGAATCAAGAAGGTGCACACATTACCACAATGTTAACCGAGAACTGGAAAATGTTGAAAGAAGGAATTATAAAAACAGGGCAGAGAAGTACAGGATATGTAAATGTTTAAAGGCAGAAAAAGTCTAGGTTTGCACAGTAAACTATTTCGAAGATGGAGGAGAGTAGTAAATGCAAAAATAGAAAACAATGAAGATTCCAGTAGTGTACAAGATTCCATAATACTTAAACTAAATGATAATATTGTGACCAATAATTCACAAATTGCAAGTAAAATCACTTTCGGAACGTAGCAGCAAAGATAGAACTAAGTGGTTCAATTGAAGTAGCAAAAAAATATATTAAAAACGTAATTCCACAAAACCTTAAACAACTACACGTAGCGCCAACATTGTTCATTGAAATTAATACAATTATAAAAATTTTGAAAAATAAAAGCTCTTGTGGAATTGATGGAATTTTAAACAGAAATCTGAAAAGTTGCTCTAACTTAATAAGTAATGTCCGTAGTGATATATATAATCCAACAGTGCACAGGAAATTTTTCCAGGCAGGTGACAAGACAAAGTTAAACAGTTATCGTCCAGTTTTCTCACTGAAATCTTTTTCCAAACCATCTAAAAAGGTAATGTACTCAAGAGTAATCGTACACTTAGCATATCACAGTGTGGATTACAGAAATGTTGCTCGACTGAGAATGCTATTTGCACATTCACTCATTAAATAGTACAATATAATATACCAGCAGTTGTACTTTTTGTGAGCTCTCCAAGGCCTTCGATTGTATGGATCCCGAAACTCTCATAGGAACACTGACATTTTAGGGAATTAATGGCTTTAAACACAGCTGATCTGAATCATACTTGACAAAGATAATACAAGAGATTGTGCTGAACAATTCAGACAACGTCGGAAAGGTAGAAAATTTTAGTGACTAGAGTAAAAACCGCAAGGGGAGTCCCACAGGGTTCTGTTTTGGTCCACTCCGATTCCTAGCCTATTTGAATGAGCTCCATTTAATATTTATCAATCAAAATTGTAACTTTTTGCAGACAAAACTAGTGTTACATTGAGTCCAACTGGAGTAAAAGCTACCGAAGAGTTAGTAAATGATATTTTCCAAAGAATTATAGAGTGGTTCTCTGTAAATGGACTCTGCATAAATTTAGAAAAAAACACAGTCCATTCTGTTCTGTACAACAGTTAGACTCATTCCAACAATTAATGCATCACATGAGCAGAAGTCAGTAAGTGGGGTAGAATGCTCCAAATTTTTGGGTGTACATATTGATGAAAACTTGGACTGGAAGAAACTTGTTCTGAACTTCTCAAACGATTAAGTTCAGCTACTTTTTCTCTTCGTAAAATTGATAATCTTCGAAACAAACGATCAGTGTGATACGGAATAATTTTCTGGAGTAGCACATCACTTAGAAAGAAGGTATTAATTGCACAAAAGAGAGAAGTAAGAATAATAGTTGGTGTTCATCCACGGACCTCGTGTAGGTACCTCTTCAAGCAGCGGCACCTTTTAACCACACCATAACAATACATATTTTCGCTAATAGAACGAGCCATAAATAATCCATCACAATTTAAGAGGAACAGTTACGTACATACCTACAGCACTAGAGGAAAAAATGACCTTTACTACTCATTATTAACGCTATCAGAGACCTAGAGAGGAGTGTAATATGCAGCAATTAAAGCTTTTGATCATTTGCCCAATAGCATAAAATGTCTGACAGGTTGGGAAGCAAGTCGTAAATCTAATTTAAAATCATTTCTCCTGGACAACTCCTTCTATGCCATTGAAGAATTTCCACACAAAAACTATCAGCGAGTAAGTGTTTTTAAGTGTAGTTGCATGAGTAGGAAAACATGATATTGCATTCATTAATGTTAGCACAAATTATTGTACATACGCTATAAACTGACTCGTTCCACATCGTTTCGATAACAGCACCACTGAAATGATCTATGAAACGTGTAACTAACTAACTAAGAATAAAATTGTACCGAAGGCTGAATAACGAATAGCTTAGAGAAACAGAGCACGCTAGGAAAAGAAGGCAAAAAGAGGAGTGGGACTCAGTTGAAGAAGTGGAGAGGAAGGGAAAATATGATTTACTGTACAACAGAGCAAAGACGATAACATGGGATCAAAACAGGCAGGAAGTGCTGCTATGGAAATTCTCAGTCAAGACGAAAATGTAGAGTACAAAGATCGTGAGGACGTCCTGCAGAGATGAGAAGACTATATAAAAGACCTATTCAACACAGATGACAAACAACTCTGAAACTGGAATCCATCAGCAGTGTAAATGATGACGAGAAAGGACCAAAATCGTACAGGAAGAAGTAGAGTGTGCAATGAAAAATGGGAAAGCACTAGGCACAGCTACAGTGCGAGGACATAACTAAAATATTTGAACCAAGAAGGAGTAGGGCTGAGGTTATAAAACAAAATATAGGACAGCGGTGAACTGTCCGACGATCATCTGACGACATTAAGAATTCAGGTGCCAAAGGAACTAGGAACCAAGAAATGCAGTGAGGACAGGACAATTACCCTCATTTCACATGCGGCCGAAGTTATGTTAAGAATCATAAGTGAAAGACTGGAAAAGGTAAATCTAGCTGAAGAGGACTATTGTTTTAGATGGAATAGAGGCACAAGAGATGCAATGGGACTCCTCCGAAAAGGCCTTAGACAATGTGAGGAGTGATAAGCTTGCAACCACAATGAGGGGAAAAGAGAGTGGACTGGGAAACCAGACGACTTATATACTCACTATATTTAAATCAAAAAGCACCAGTGAATGTGAGAAGAGGACGTACCAATTGGGTAGAACTGGGAAAAGGAGTGAGACAAGGCTGCTGTCTGTCTCCTACTATATTTCTTAGAAAATATGATTGACCACTGCCCACTAGGTAACAAGGGGATAACAATTGTTGGAAGAAGAATACGGAGTTTGAGATTTGCATACGACATGGTCCTCATAATTACAAGTGAAAAAGAATTAAAAATCAGTACAAAGAAAAGAAAATTAATTACACTAGTAGGAAATAAGAAGGTAGAGATATTGCTGAATGGAGAAGTACTAGAACACGTGCAGACTTTAAATACTTCAGAAGCAGGATAGAAATCAATTGGAAGAGGAGCACAGAAATTAAAAGCTGAATAGCAACTGCGAAAGAGGTATTTTATAAAAGAAAGGGAATTTTCTTCAACAATCTGGACAAAGATTTGTGGAAAAGTCTAATAAAACGTTTTATATGGAGTGTCCTCATGTGTGGTGCCGAAACATGGGTACTGCGTAAGTACTATAGTGCAAGGCTGGGAGCTTTTGAAATGTGGACATGGCGGAGGATTGAATTAATAAGTTGGAAAGACAAAGTGAAAAATGAACAGATACTGAGAAGGGTGGGCGTGTAAAGACAGTTACTGGATGTAATAAAAAGAAGGACATATATTACGAAAGATTTGGTTCAAATGGCTCTGAGCACTATGGGACTTAACATCTATGGTCATCAGTCCCCTAGAACTTAGAACTACTTAAACCTAACTAACCTAAGGACAGCACACAACACCCAGCCATCACGAGGCAGAGAAAATCCCTGACCCCGCCGGGAATCGAACCCGGGAACCCGGGCGTGGGAAGCGAGAACGCTACCGCACGACCACGAGATGCGGGCTATTAGGAAAGAGGGAGGGACTTTGAACGGTATGTGGAAGGAAAGAAGAGGCGAGGAAGGGAGAGATTTTAGATCCTGAATGATGTGACGCACGGCAGCACATACAGCAACATCAAGAAGGAAGCAATGGATCGCAGATTATGGAGTCGCAAAGGACCTACTAATATAACACAAATCTGATGATGATAATGATAATGATGAAGATGATGATGATGATTTGGTAATCTTTATGGCTTCTTTGTAAAGACTTCCATAGTAGCCATTTATGCCTACCAGTATATGGGTCTTATCAAATCCGGTGGTCTTCTGACTGCAAAGAATGAGCTGCAGTTGCTTCTACTGTTTCCTTTGCGTTCTTCGTTTTTCGACTACTCTTTTAGTAGTAGCTACAACCTGCCTTGAAAATATCCTCCACAGCTGGGAACGAAGCTTGTGTTTCAATACAAAATTCAGCCGACCACGGCATGACAGTACGGAATATTTTGAAGTGTGACATTTTCGACAGAGAAAGTTTGCATGCTGAGGATAAAATACTGCAAGCGCAGAATCGAAAATCTTCCGTGCTTACGAATTTTGTTAATTATTATATCTGAGGCGCGTATTGGAAGACTAGTAGCCTCATGTCGTAGCTTAGATTAGTAAAGGGAATCAAAGGTAGACCTGGGAAGAGGATTAAAGACTGCAACTATGTCAGAGATGGCAATGGATTCGGAACAGCAGTTGAACGGAAAGCATAGTATCTTGAAAAGAAGTTACAAGATGAAATACTATAAAAGTAAAACGTGGACAATAGATGTAGTCAAATCAGGCGATACCGAGGAAATTACATCACGAAACGAGAAGCTAATAGTAGTAGATAACTTCAGGTCTTTGGGCAGTAAAATAACTGACGATAAACGAAGTAGAGAGTGTATAAAATGCAGAGTGACTACTGTAAGAAAAGGTTTCTGAAAAAGCGGATTTCCGTAGCATCTAATATAAATTCAAGTGTTAAGTAGTGTTTTTTGAAGGTCTTTACCTGGAGTACATACTTGTATCCAAATGAAACGTGGTCCAATTTGATGTAGGCTACAGTCGTTATTCGGGGATAGACAAGCGTGGAGAGCTCGGACTGAAGACAGTACATGCCAGCAGCAAACAGACGCAGCACCAAGCATGTCGAAGCGGACTCTTTCTACTTGTGCCTACACTTGTTCTGTCCACGAGAGTCCTTGGCGAAGAACATAATAAGCCGATTTCCGAACTATAAGATCGACACGACTTTTTGTCATGTTACGTTATAAGTACACTGATGTGACAAAGTCATGCGATAACGATATGCGTATATTCAGATGATGATAGTGTCGCACAGACAAGGTATAAAACGGCAGCGCATTGGCGGAGCTCTCATTTCTACCCGTGTGATCCACGTGAAAAGGTGTCCGACGTGATTGTGGCTGCACCACGTGAATTAACAGTCTTTGAACGCGTAGTGGTAGTTAGACCTAGACGCATGCAACATTCCATTTCGGAAAGCATTACGGAATTCAATAGTCTGGCATGCACGGCGTCAAGAACGTCCCGAGAATATCAAATTTCAGACATTATCTCTCACCACGGACAACGCAGTGTCCGACGAGAGCCGAGACGCTTGCGTAGAGTTGTCATTGCTAACAGACAAGCAACACTGCGTGAAATAACCGCAGAAATCAATGTGGGACGTACGATGAACGTATCCGTTAGTTCAGTGCCGTGAAATTTGGCGTTACTGGGCTGTGGTAGCAGACGACCGATGCGAGTGGCTTTGGTATCAGCACGACATCGCCTTCAGCGCTTCTCCTTGGCTCGTTACCGTATCGGGTGGATTCCAGACGACTGGAAAACCTTGGCTTGATCATACGAGAGCCTATTTCAATTGGTAAGAGCGAATGTTAGGGTTCGAGTGTGGCGCGGACCCCACGAACCCACGGACCCGAGTTGATAACAAGGGACTGTGAAAGCTAGTGGTGTCTCCATAATGGTGTGGACTGTGTATACATGGAATACACTGGTTTCTCTGGCCAAACTGAAACGATCATTGACGGGAAATGGTTATGTTCGGCTACTCGGAGACCATATGACTTCACGTTTCCAAACAACGATGGAATTTTTATAGATGGTAATGCACTATGGCACCGGGCCACAATTGTTCGCGATTGTTTTGAAGATCATTTTGGCTATTCGAGCGAATGATTTGGCCATCCAGATTACTAAACATGAATCCCATGAAACATTTTTGGACATAATAGAGAGATCAGTTCGTGCATAAAATCTTTCATCGGCAACACTTCCGCAATTATGGACGTCTATAGAGACAGCATGGCTCAGTATTTCAGCAGGTGACTTTCAGTGATCTGTCCAGTTCATGCCACGTCGAGTTACTGCACTAAGACCGGCAAAACAAGGTCAGACGCGGTATCAGGAGCTATCCCATGACTTTTGGTCACCTCAGTACATAATGAGTAACAATCATTTAGAGTTTTAATTCCTTATCAGCCAGATGGAGGTCTATCCGTTTCGTTTAACAGCTAGGGTTGTGATCGGGGGTAGCGTTGTTACAGCACTTCTGTTAAAACAAGCCCCATGTGACCGGCGAGGCTCGCAAGCACTCCCTAACGCCACTGAGAAGCTTCTTCCGTTTCAGGGTTCCCAAGTGCGCACTCCCTCAGGAAGAAAGACGACGGGCCGGTACGAGGTTTACAGCCGGAGAGCACCCCGAAGACCACAACAGCACTGCTTCAAGGAACCGATAATTCTAAGGAGAAACCCCTCCGTGTGATTCCAAACCGCACTCACCAGGGACCCCTATTTTATTTTACCTTTACTGTCTTACTACTACGAAATACGTCATCTCTTACCTAAAATCAAAAGTTATAACGCTATATTTCTTCAATGTTAACGTTTTTCAGTGTCTTATGATGTTGTAGCGTCACTTTCATAGTAACATCCCGAATAACACAAATGTGGACTAAAACCCTATATAAGTAAAATATACAGTACTTGGACGTTCCATGAGCTTACAAAAAATGCGTAAAAAGATTGGAACTACTGTGAAAAGCCATTATAGTGAATCAAAGGGGAGCAACATTTTAAAAGCGATGGATGCAGTCTTAAAAGGCACTAAAAATAAGCTTTGGTGTTCTTAATTTTTTTCACTGCTACTCTGTCATTTGCATTATTCTGAGTTGATCGATGGCAGTTATCTAAAAACATATGTAGAGGGTGTAATTTAAAATTTATCTATCAAATCTGTCATTTGGTATTATTTCAGTACTACGACAGATGCCCTCCATGTTAAATACTTAAGTAAGTTCAAATAAAAAAGATCAATATTGGTCAGTTTGTAATTAACATTGTGGGTAGCGTATCTTGAAAGTGCTGCAATTCGATGTCATCAAGGCCGCCCATACGATGGTTAATGTTTATACGGGGGTGGGAGGTTGGGGGGTGGGGGGGAGCGGTCAAGACCTGGGGATATGGGGTATTTTTAATAGCTAGAAAGACGAATGGCGTCTTTTAAGCAGCCATAAAAAAGGTCCAGTGCCGGCTCCGTTAAAAAATATCGGTTTTTAAGTCATTTTCTTGAAAGAAAAACACCTGATTACGTTACATTTTTTTTCCTTTCCCTAAGAGCTACAGGGGGACCGCGAACCTTCTTGCCCCCGGGTATAGGCGTCCGTACACCAGCCTACTGCCACTAAATAACGGGCCGGACCCTTATTCCATGTAATAATAGTAAATAATTTCGCTTTCAGTTGGTAATTTACAGATTCTTCGTAAAAGATAACTCCAAATTTGATTTTCGAGTACGGCTACCCTCAAATAATGACTTTGGTCTAGACTGCTCCGTAAGCAATTAAAAAGCAACGTATTTGGAATTATTTATCAGAGTAGGATTTCCAGTAGGCTTATAGCTCTCTAGTGCTTAGTATTGAGCTAACATAAAATATACCATTCTTCAGACTACGTAACGAGGGAGGCTGTTACTTCCCACTTCTTACGTATTCCGTATATCTTATGGATCTTTTGCTGCAAGTTACTACCAGTGCTTCATATCCCCAGTTTTATCTAATACTATGACCCACCAACAATACACATTTACTACATAATTAAATACCACAACTAATGTAGCTGAGTTTATTGCATCATATGGATTTTGAAAAATAACACCGTTGGTGACTGACAGTCGAATCCAGTCATAGGTGGTGCTCCAGGCTGTCAGTCGATCGTCATTCTTGTCCCTCTACTGACTAATGGTGCATAAATTATCACATCCAATGATGTAGAAGTTCGTGCCGATGTCATCAGATTTACTTAATGTTCATTCCTAGCGAAGTCTCATAATTGAGTATGTAACGCCTTTGGCAGATCATGATGACTTTTATTACAGTGAAAAAACATCATCATCGACATTGCATCATCTTTCGGGCTTGCATCGGGGACCAAATTTTTACTCTTTCGATATTTCGCTGTCAACAGTACAGCCACCTCCAAGAGTTGGTGACTGAAGTAAAAACCGTCTGATGGAAATACACTGTGGAATATAAGCGCTTTCGTCAGAGGTAAGATAATCGGCACAAAAAGATCAATGGTCAATCATAGATAGAACTTTTTACATCTAGGAATAAAATATTGCAAACGCCGAGTGAGCACGTCACCAGTGCACTTTAATTATGTGGTTAATTATTAAAATTGAGAGCAAATGACTGAATGCCATGCAGCGAAGACTCAGGACGATAACTGTTCTAGAGAGTAGACGTTTGTTGAGTCGGAAACCCTCGTCTCAGATCAGTAGGTTGTCTCCTAATTGTATTAATTCTATTTTTGCTGCTTCTTTGAACACTGAAGCACGGTGCTATGAGGCTGCGGCCAGTATCTTGCCTTTCCCGTACTCCATGGAATGTATAGTGGAAATACAACGTTCAGCCGCTACGGATTTATTGGGCTGCAGAAGGAGGTTGTATCGTTGGTGTTCCACAAGCCGCCCTTGCATTGTGCGTGTTATTTGTCCTATGTTGCGTTTGCCGCACTGATGATGAATTCTACAAATAATCTTGCACAGATCCCAGACGAGCTGCCGTCTTGGCCGGTGGTCAGGAGATCACATCCACTTCATGCTTCTTCGTAATTCCGGCAATTTGTAAAGAAAGAATTCCACGCATACAGTAGAAAGGCTATATACGAGGTGCGGCTAGAAAAAAACCGCACTGATGCTGGAAAAAACATTTATTTACAATTATTTACAATTTCATGTTATCTCCTTCAATGTACTCTCCTCCTCGGTCTCTACACCGCTCCACACGAATTTTCCACTGTTCATAGCAATGCTGCAGATCATTTTCGGTAAGTCCATACATTACTTCCGTCGCTTTTTCTTTTACTGCTTCAACAGTCTCAAATCTAGTTCCTTTCAAAGCTGACTTGACTTTAGGGAAAAGAAAAAAGTCACGGCCAAATCAGATGAGTAGGGTGGATGATCTAAGATGGGAATGTTGTGTTTTGCCAAAAACGTCTTCACTGACAACGCACTGTGAGCTGGGGCATTGTCTTGGTGAAGGATCCATGACTTTTTTCTCCACAAATCGTTCCGTTTTCTCCGTACTCGCTCACGTAGGGTAGCCAGGACGCTAATGTAGTAATGCTGATTCACTGTTTGTCCCTCTGGTACCCAATCAATGTGCACAATCCCTTTGATGTCAAAAAAAAAAAAAAAACAATCATCATTGCCTTGAATTTCGATTTTGACATTCGTGCTTTTTTTTGTCGTGGAGAACCAGGAGTTTTCCAATGCATCGATTGGCGTTTAGTTTCGGGATCGTAAGTAAAAAACCACGATTCATCGCAAGTAATAACATTTTGTAAGAAGGTGGGATCACTTTCAATGTTTTCCAGGATGTCAGAACAAATCATTCTTCGGCGCTCCTTCTGTTCAATTGTGAGACACTTTGGAACCATTTTTGAACACACTTTGTTCATGTTGAAACTTTCATGAAGAATCTGCCTAACACTTTCCTTGTCAACTCCTGTTAACTCAGACACTGCTCTGATTGTTAAACGGCGATCTTGTCGAACAAGTTTACCGATTTTTTCAATGTTTGCATCAGTTTTTGCTGACAATGGTCTGCCAGTGCGAGTGTCATCACTGGTGTCTTCGCGGCCATCTTTAAATCGTTTAAACCACTCAAACACTTGTGTTCGCGATAAACAATCATCGCCGTACACTTGTTGTAACATTAAAAACGTTTTTATTTGGTGTTAACACGCTGTTCTTTCTGTACACTCAACATTTTCCGACGCACAGACAAAACGTCAACTACTTAAAACAGACGCCACGGGCAGACTGAGTGCAGGAGGCAGATGAAACTCGAGCAGTAGGCGGAGCGAGAGTCACGTGACAGGCCATGCGACTTTCAACATTATTGCATTCGTTTTATTGTTTCACCAGTACTAGTCCGGTTTTTTTCTAGCCGCACCTCGTACTATACAGCTCTTTCCTCTTGCTCTTCGTTTGATTGGTCTGGCGTGATACCTAGAAAGTCCCTCTTAATCTCATGGTTTGTATTTCCACTTATGCTGAATTTATGAATCATGATCTACTTTAGCGAAAAGCGTTATGTGTGAAATTTCTTGTCAGTGTGGCAAAAGTTGCATAGGACAGACAATACGCATTATACGAGTACAACATCGGTGTATCTAACACTTATCTCCTAATGTAAGTCGTAGTGTAAGTATTACCTCGTGAGCTCCTACCTTCCTCCCGAATCCAAACTTGTCTTACAAGGTTTTTCATTCTTTTGATTATAATACGTCTTAGTATTTTGCAACCATACTTAACAAACTCATGGATTATTTATACTAACACCTCTCAGCATGTGTATTCTTTGGAATTGGAATTATTAGCTGCACTATTCTTGAAATCGGAGGGAATTTCACCTGTCTGATATGCCTTGCATAGCAGGTGGAACAGTTTTGTCGTGTCTAACTCTTCCAGTGATCTCAATAATACTGAGGTAACGTCGGCCACTACACGCGACTTGTTTCGAGGAAGGTTTTTCATTGCTCTGTCAAATTCTTCACACTGTACCATGTCGCTCATCTCATGTAGATCTACTTTCTCTTTCATTCCTCTAATAATGCCTTCAAGTTAATTTCCATAATAAATGGAAAGTCACTGTGCCACCTTTCATCGCTGGGCCACAGAATAGTTAACTCAGTAACCTGCAGTGGAGTTTTGGATACGATCACTCGCTGCTAAGAATCATGTCTGTATTTTTGCTGCGCCGAAGTGCAGAACCTCTTTGAAGATCTTGAGGAATAACAGGGAATTACATCTGGGGCACGCTGTGTTTGGCGGATGCCTAGACTGGATTTAGCTAGCGACGTGTGAGGTAGTTCCAGTGGTTATTTCACAATTGTTGTTTATTAGTGACAGGCTGTGAATACAAAGAGGTTGCGTGTTGATATACGGTTGCGTAACTTCATTTATGTTTGGCAATGTAAGCAATTTGAATATATTTGTGTGTGTTGCACGTCATGGCCGCAAAGTAATGTATTGTGTACAATCATAAACAAACGTACTTTTCATTTAAATGTCAGAGTTCTTTCGATTCTCTCTCACTTGATTTATGGCTGTGTTTTACTTCGTTTTCACGCCTTAATGGTAATCATTTCGATGTAAGTATTTTTATCATTACGCAAAATACCACTTTAGCTGAACGACAAACGTTTATTTATGAGCCGACTAGTTTCATGGCGTTAGAGCAACATCTTCAGGGATACATTTGTATATAAACAAGAGAAAAATGTATAAATATCCTGTTTTGGTTAAAATGTAGTTGAACTGTACACGAAGCTGTATAGGAAACTTATGTGAATACGTTTATTTCGTAACTTAACTCAAGCGAAAGTCAGTAGCCGACCCAACATTCTTTGTCCCGTTGTCATAAAAAAGCTCAATCGTCAAGAGGTCGGTAATCAAGTTAAAATACGACAGAATGCTGAAAACATCATTCCGATAAAGGAAACTTAGAAATGTATGTGAAGGTATGAAGCCAACGATGTGTGTAGGTGATGATAACCTACTTTAACTTAGTAAGGTAAAAAAAATCTCATAAACAGAGCCTGCACACCTGTACGACAGGTAACGAAGGTGAAGTCTGAATAAAATGCTGATTGCAAAATTGACCATCAACGAGATCAAAGACGAATTGGGAAAACGGAAAATTAAAAGTATTGTGCAGACAAACCGAACGCGTAACGTCGCCGTGAAGACATGAGGCAAGCAGCTACCGCCAAGTAAGTATATTTGTAAGCATCGACAGGCGTCGGCGGGTTCATATGAATAAACACAGGAGGTAAGTCCACTTCGTACGAAGTACTTCAGCTACGCAGTGTTTGTGTCACGTTGCCTATCACAAGAACATGGACGATGGGGGGTAGCGCCGGTACTTGAAGGTGCACTCAATCATTCAGAAGAGTAAGCCAAGTATGAGCTGACGGGGATGTTGTGCATAAAATTACATTACAACAGGAACAGATGGTTAAAAAATTCTCGTGTTAGAAGTTACACAGTGATTATCACGATTATGAGAATAAGTAATCACGTCGGCCGTGTTCGAGATTACGAGTGAGGTAAACACGTTTCCGGTATATCGGCGCAAAACAGCTAGACTGTCCGCGAAGGTATTAGCTTTCAGTCGTGTAGCTGCCACAGTTTCAGAAAACCCTGGTTTGTTCATGCTGAGCCATGGCGGGGTTGCTGGCGTCCTCTTTCGAATTCCTGGCGCCACTAGCTCGATCTGTCGTGTGATGTCCCTATTGGTTTGATGCCACTAAGATCTTTGTTCGAGGCTGTTGATAGGTACGGGGTGTGCTGTGGCGTGCCGAGTTGGGGGAGTGGTAACGGAGCGAGGCTGCCCGGCGAGCAAGGCGAGCACTTGGGCGAAGAGTCTTGGGCAAGGAGTCCGGCGAGTGGTTGCTGGGCATATTTGTGGGCCGATTTGAATCCGTGACTGACCTCGAGTGCCGTCTTCTTGCATAGCCTGGCCAGTCAGATATTAATGGCTGGTGCCCGTGGCCACATCGCTGCTCTGCAGCTATTGCACTGTGAATTCTGAAGATCTGTTGAATTGTCGGTTTGATAGGAGGATATTAAAATAACGTGCGAGGTCGTTGATGCAAAGACGTACACCCGCTTACTGAATGGAGATCGTTCGTTTACATTGAGATTATTGGTTTGGTGTCGCACCAGAAGTGTGCTATTAAGTGTTAAGTGCAATGCCATCGACAGAGTTCGTGGTAGTTTTCGGTAGACACGCTCCGGTCGGCTAAATTGTGAGTGGCGTGCAGTTTGCAGTTTTGTTCCATCGTTGCTGTTATTGCAATTTCCTTGGCCTTGCCGTTTTGGCGAGTGTTCACTATTGGTTAGCGAAATCGTCATATAGTGAAAAGAGGTGCAGCGATCACGACGAATTCTGTCAGAGCACTTGGCCAGGAGACACTTTATATTAAGTACGGACTTGTGCGGTGGGTCTTGTGCACCACCAACAGGCGCGGAGCAAGGTCTGTGTTGTCTGTGTCTGATGCCACGCCCTAGCACGGAGTGTAGCCCACGTGAACCGTTCCTGCGTTGTCGCATGTGATGCTGTTCTGTGTCTAGTTTGAGGGCAATACACTACCGACCATTAAAATTGCTAAACCACGAAGATGACATGCTACGGATGCGAAATTTAACCGACAGGAAGAAGATGCTTTGATATGCAAATGATTAGCTTTTCAGAGCATTCACACAAGGTTGGCGCCGGTGGCGAAACCTACATCGTGCTGACATGAGGAATGTTTCCAACCGATTTCTCATACACAAACAGCAGTTGACCGGTTTGCCTGGTGAAACGTTGTTGTGATGCCTCGTGTAAAGAGGAGAAATCCGTTCCGTTTCCAACTTTGATAAAGGTCGGATTGTACCCTATCGCGATTGCAGTTTATCGTATCGCGACATTGCTGCTCGCGTTGGTCGAGATCCAATTGTTAGCAGAATATGGAATAGGTGGGTGCAGAAGGGTAATACGGAACGCCGTGCCGGATCCCAACGGCCTCGTATCACTAACAGTAGAGATGACAGGCATCTATCCGCATGGCTGTAACGGATCGTGCAGCCACGTCTCGATCCCTGAGTCAACAGATGGGGACGTTTGCAAGATAACAACCATCTGCCCGAACAGTTCGACGACGTTTGCAGCAGCATGGACTATCAACTCGGAGAACATGGCTGCGGTTACCCTTGACACTGCATAACAGACAGGAGCGCCTGCGATGGTGTACTCAACGACGAACCTGGGT
Organism: Schistocerca nitens; assembly: GCF_023898315.1. NCBI lineage: Eukaryota > Metazoa > Arthropoda > Insecta > Orthoptera > Acrididae > Schistocerca > Schistocerca nitens. The sequence continues at coordinate 512,909,250 of NC_064615.1, forward strand.
GCACGAATGGCAAAAAGTCATTTTTTCGGAGGAATCCAGTTTCTGTTTACAGCATCATGATGGTCGCATCCGTATTTGGCGACACCGCGGTGGACGCACATTGGAAGCGTGTATTCGTCATCGCTATACTGCCGTATCACCTTGCGTGATGGTATGGGGTGCCATTGGATACAAGTCTTGGTCACCTCTTGTTCGCATTGACAGCACTTTGAAGGGTGGACGTTAGATTTCAGATGTGTTACGACCCGTGGCTCTCCCCTTCATTCGATCCCTGCGAAACCCTACATTTCAGCAGGATAATGCACGACCGCATGTTGCAGGTCCTGTACGGGCCTTTCTGAATAAAGAAAATGTTCGACTGCTGCCCTGGCCAGCACATTCTCCAGAACTCTCACCAACTGAAAACGTCTGGTCAATGGTGGACGAGCAACTGCTTCGTCACAATGCGCCAGTCACTACTCTTGAAGAACTTAAGTATCGTGGTGAAGCTGCATGGGCAGCTGTACCTGTACACGCCATCCAAGCTCTGTTTGACTCAATGCCCAGGCGTATCAAGGCCGTTATTACGGCCAGAGGTGGTTGTTCTGGGTACTGATTTCTCAGGATGTATGCACCCACATTGCGTGAAAATGTAATCACATGTCAGTTCTAGTATAATATATTTGTCCAATGAATACCCGTTTATCGTCTTCATTTCTTCTTGGTGTAGCAATTTTAATGGCCAGTAGCGTAGCAAGCCGTGGGTTGTTCATTCTCGCTCTGTGTGTGTTAATTCCTGTAAGTGTCCTACTGTAACGTTTTACACTCCTATGGCGGAAAGTAATTACTGATTTCACGCATGTGTGCTGTATACGATATCCTTGTTCAGACTTGTTTTTTGGCGCCACGGCGATAAAAGCGGATGGTTGCGCCATTAGCGGAAGTACCTGTGGAAGAAATACACGCCGTATTATCCTCGTGAATTATACCAGTCAGTTAGTTTGCCACACTCATTGTGAACAAGGACTGATGATTTGTAATTTGATAATGCGCAATTGGCGTAGCCGTTTGATGCTCTCTGCCAGTGTTGTGTTTAATTAAATTGAAAGAAATTCTGTTTACCGCATCATGATGGTCGCACCCGTGTTTGGCGACATCGTGGTGAACGCACATTGGAAGCGAATTCTCGCGCCCGATGGCGCTGCCCTGTAATTCCAAGTTAGATGATGATTGGTTTGTGGGGCGCTCAACTGCGCGGTCATCAGCGCCCGGGCAAAGTCCCAATTTGTTCACACTCGAATTTTTTACGCAGTCCAATATAGCCATTATAGCCGGGAATCGAAGCCGGGACTCCGTAATCCAGAGCCAGAAACGCTAGCCACTAAACCACGAGCTGCGACTTTCAAGTTAGATGTTGGTGCACCACGCTCCCTTATGATAGTGTACTGATTAGTCATCTAACGTAAGTGGTGCGTATGCATATTTAGCGCTGTTAAGCTGCCATACTTCAGAGTGTATCTAAGTCGTGCTAAGCTATTTAAGATCTGCAGCCCGAAAAAACCTAGTTCAAGCTGATGATTTGGCATATAGAAAGCATAGCGCCTAGTGGTGTACCGTTAAAGCGGTGCATTGGACCCTAATAGTTATGTGTCGTGTTGTTCTGTGGTGATAGGTGACTAGAGATTGTAGAATGAAGGCTTTCACGACCGGGTGACATGGCTGTTGATATACTTTCCGGGATGTGAGGTCGTGGTCCAAGAACTTTTCTGCTCCTTACGTTTCGTCCAGGACTGCGCTGGACTTCCTCAGACGCGCTGCTCCGATGAGTCTTGCCGACTGACTGGTCGGGTGTCTGAGAGCGACTTATATATTGTGAGAAAGGGGGGCGTGGTTCAGGTGACACGTGATGAGCAGTGATAATCCATAGCAAAGATAAGGTTGACTATCGATTACCACCTTGTCAAAGATAAAAATTGTTAGCAATTTTGTAGAGCCACTGTCCATATATCGCTAAGTTTCATAGCCTCCTCTTTCCTATTAAAATTATCGTGATGTTTATAAAACTTCGGTATCCAAAAACTTCACTTGGTGGTTGCCTGGTTGAAGAGCATGTTCCGCTACAGCTGATTTTTCTATTTTTCCAAGTCGACAGAGACTTTTATGCTCTTTCAGTCGCGTGTTTACGCTTCTTTTGGTAGTACCGAAGGAAAATTTTGAACCTTTTGACGTCAGGACAGTATAAAAAACTTGTGAGGGATCCTACAGCCAGTGTACTTAGGAAAACAAATAATTTGATTAAGTCATCTACCTCTATCCGAAAAGAAGATAAAAGAACTTTGTTGAAAAGTGAAGCTATGTGTCCTCGATTGTATGGTGTACCTAAAATTCATAAAATAGATTTTCCTTTAAAACCCATAGTCAGTGCCATCAATTCTCCCACTTACGAAATAGCAAGATATTTAACAACTTGTTTACAACCATTTATTGGAAAAACTGACTCATATATAAAAGACTCGCGTTATTTTATTGAAAAACTAGAGGGACTAACTCTGGCCCCTGAAGATATTCTTGTAAGTTTTGACATTGTGTCCTTATTCACAATGATTCCTGTTAACGAAGTTATGATTTTCATAGCGGATATTTTTCCAGAAGATTTGACTGTTCTTTTCAGACATTGTCTTACATCAAGTCAGTTCCAGTGGGATAATGAATTTTATGAACAACTTGATGGAGTAGCAATGGGTAATCCATTAGGCCCTGCGATAGCTAATCTTTACATGCAGAAATTTGAACAATCAGCCCTAGACAAAGCTAATAACAAACCATCTCGTTGGTATCGATATGTAGATGACACATTTGTGGTTTGGTCCCATGGCAGAAAGGCCATGGACGATTTCTTTGATTATCTATATAAAATTCACCCAAAAATACAGTTTACCATGGAAATAGAAAAGGATAACAGAATACCTTTCTTGGATGTCTTAGTTATGAGACGGTCCGATAGAAGCTTGGAATATAAAGTTTTTCGGAAGCCAACACATACGGACAGATATTTACATAAAAATTCTAATCATCATCCACCACAAAAAAGGGGTGTCATAAAAAGTCTTGTCGATCGAGCGGAACGGATATGTACACCTGAACATTTGGATGCTGAAGTGAAACATCTGAAGCAGGCTTTTGAAAAAAACGGCTACTCAAGAAAAGAGATAAATAGAATTTTGCGTCCAAGGAATAGAAGACCAAAAGATAAGAATGAACCAAAACGACAGAAAAATACAGTAGTTCTCCCTTTTATTAAAAAAGTAACAGATCGGATCGGTAAGATTTTACGAAAACATGACATAAAACCTGTCTTTAAACCAACAAAGAAAATAAGTCAAGTACTACGATCTGTGAAGGATAAACGCCCTCCCCTGTCGACATGTGGTGTGTATAAAATTCCATGTACCTGTGGTAAAGTTTATATTGGTACTACCAAAAGAAGAGTAAACACGCGACTGAAAGAACATAAAAGTCTTTGTCGACTTGGAAAAATAGAAAAATCAGCTGTAGCGGAACATGCTCTTCAACCAGGCAACCACCAAGTGATGTTTTCGGATACCGAAGTTTTATCTACAACGTTAAATTACTATCCACGGCTATATAGAGAAGCTATTGAAATTTATAAACATCACAATAATTTTAATAGGAAAGAGGAGGCTATGAAACTTAGCGATATATGGACAGTGTCACTACAAAATTGCTAACAATTTTTATCTTTGACAAGGTGGTAATCGATAGTCAACCTTATCTTTGCTATGGATTATCACTGCTCATCCCGTGTCACCTGAACCACGCCCCGCTTTCTCAAAATATATAAGTCGCTCTCAGACACCCGACCAGTCAGTCGGCAAGACTCATCGGAGCAGCGCCTCTGAGGAAGTCCAGCGCAGTCCTGGACGAAACGTAAGGAGCAGAAAAGTTCTTGGACCACGACCTCACATCCCGGAAAGTATATCAACAGCCATGACTAGAGATTAATTAGCTGCTACATGTGGTGTAAATTGTTATTGTCGGGTAGTTCAAATGGGTTCAAATGGCTCTGAGCACTATGGGACTCAACTGCTGAGGTCATTAGTCCCCTAGAACTTAGAACTAGTTAAACCTAACTAACCTAAGGACATCACAAACATCCATGCCCGAGGCAGGATTCGAACCTGCGACCGTAGCGGTCTTGCGGTTCCAGACTGCAGCGCCTTTAACCGCACGGCCACTTCGGCCGGCTTGTCGGGTAGTTCTCCGTGACAAGAATGAATTGATTAAAATTGGAATTCACTTGTCTTGACGGCCTTAAGGTAGAAACCTGTGAAAACAAAAGCCAAGTTCTGATATAATTTTGTTGTTGTTGTGGTCTTCAGTCCTAAGACTGGTTTGATGCAGCTCTCCATGCTACTCTATCCTGTGCAAGCTTCATCATCTCCCAGTACCTACTGCAACCTACATCCTTCTGTATCTGTTTAGTGTATTCATCTCTTGGTCTCCCTCTACGACTTTTACCCTCCACGCTGCCCTCCAATACTAAATTGGTGATCCCTCGATGTCAGAACATGTCCTACCAACCGATCCCTTCTTCTAGTCAAGTTGTGCCACAAGCTCCTCTTCTCCCCTATCCTATTCAATACCTCCTCATTAGTTATATGATCTACCCATCTAATCTTCAGCATTCTTCTGTAGCACCACATTTCGAAAGCTTCTATTCTCTTCTTGTCCAAACTATTTATCGTCCATGTTTCACTTCCATACATGGCTAAACTCCATACAAATACTTTGAGAAGCGAATTCCTGACACTCAAATCTATACTCGATGCTAACAAATTTCTCTTCTTCAGAAAGGCTTTCCTTGCCATTGCCAGTCTACATTTTATATCCTCTCTACTTCGACCGTCATCAGTCATTTTGCTCCCTAAATAGCAAAACTCCTTTACTGTCTCATTTCCTAATCTAATTCCCTCAGCATCACCCGAATTAATTCGACTACATTCCATTATCCTCGTTTTACTTTTGTTGATGTTCATCTTATACCCTCCATTCATGACGCTGTCCATTCCGTTCAACTGCTCTTCCAAGTTCTTTGCTGTCTCTGACAGAATTACAATGTCATCGGCGAACCTCAAAGATTTGATTTCTTCTCCATGGATTTTAATACCTACTCCGAATTTTTCTTTTGTTTCCTTCACTGCTTGCTCAATATACAGATTGAAAAACATCGGGGAGAGGCTACAACCCTGTCTCACTCCCTTCCCAACCACTGCTTCCCTTTCATGTCCCTCGACTCTTATAACTGCCATCTGGTTTCTGTACAAATTGTAAATAGCCTTTCGCTCCCTGTATTTTACTCCTGCCACCTTCAGAATTTGCAAGAGAGTATTCCAGTCAACATTGTCAAACGCTTTCTCTAAGTCTACAAATGCTAGAAACGTATTTTTGCCTTTCCTTAATCTCGCTTCTAAGATAAGTCGTAGGGTCAGTATTGCCTCACGTGTTCCAATATTTCTACGGAATCCAAACTGATCTTCCCCGTGGTCGGCAGCTACCAGTTTTTCCATTCGTCTGTAAAGAATTCACGTTAGTATTTTGCATCCGTGACTGATTAACCTGATTGTTCGGTAATTTTCACATCTGTCAACACCTGCTTTCTTTGGGATTGGAATTATTATATTCTTCTTGAAGTCTGAGGGTATTTCGCCTGTCTCATACATCTTGCTCACCAAATGGTAGAGTTTTGTCAGGAATGGCTCCCAAAAGGCCGTCAGTAGTTCTAAAGGAATGTTGTCTACTCCCGGGGCCTTGTTTCGACTCAGGTCTTTCAGTGCTCTGTCAAACTCTTCACCCAGTATCGTATCTCCCATTTCATCTTCATTTACATCCTCTTCCATTTTCATAATATTGCCCTCAAGTACATCGCCCTTGTATAGACCCTCTATATACTCCTTCCACCTTTCTGCTTTCCCTTCTTTGCTTAGAACTGGGTTTCCATCTGAGCTCTTGATATTCATACAAGTCGTTCTCTTATCTCCAAAGGTCTCTTTAATTTTCCTGTAGGCAGTATCTATCTTACCCCTAGTGAGATAAGCCTCTACATCCTTACATTTGTCCGCTAGCCATCCCTGCTTAGCCATTTTGCACTTCCTGTCGATCTCATTTTTGAGACGTTTGTATTCCTTTCTGCCTGCTTCATTTACTGCATTTTTATATTTTCTCCTTTCATCAATTAAATTAAATATTTCTTCTGTTACCCAAGGATTTCTACTAGCTCTCGTCTTTTTACCTATTTGATCCTCTGCTGCCTTCTCTACTTCATCTCTCAAAGCTACCCAGTCTTCTTCTACTGTATTTCTTTCCCCCATTCCTGTCAAATGTTCCCTTATGCACTTCCTGAAACTCTGTACAACCTCTGGTTTAGTCAGTTTATCCAGGTCCCATCTCCTTAAATTCTCACCTTTCTGCAGTTTCTTCAGTTTTAATCTACAGTTCATAACCAATAGATTGTGGTGAGAGTCCACATCTGCCCCTGGAAACGTCTTACAATTTAAAACCTGGTTCCTAAATCTCTGTCTTACCATTATATAATCTATCTGAAACCTGTCAGTATCTCCAGACTTCTTCTACGTATACAACCTCCTTTTATGATTCTAGAACCAAGTGTTAGCTATGATTAAGTTATGCTCTGTGCAAAATTCAACCAGGCGGCTTCCTCTTTCATTTCTTAGCCCCAATCCATATTCACGTACTACATTTCCTTCTCTCCCTTTTCCTACTACCGAATTCCAGTCACTCATGACTATTAAATTTTCGTCTCCCTTCCTATCTGAATAATTTCTTTTATTTCATCATACACTTCTTCAAATTCTTCGTCATCTGCAGAGCTAGTTGGCATATAAACTTGTACTACTGTAGTAGGCCTGGGCTTCGTGTCTATCTTGGCCACAATAAGGCGTTCACTATGCTGTTTGTAGTAGCTTACCCGCACTCCTATTTTTTTGTTCATTATTAAACCATCTCCGGCATTACCCCTATTTGATTTTGTATTTATAATCCTGTATTCGCCTGACCAAAAGTCTTGTTCCTCCTGCCACCGAACTTCACTAATTCCTACTATATCTAACTTTAACCTATCCATTTCCCTTTTTAAATTTTCTAACCTACCTGCTCGGTTAAGGGATCTGACATTCCACGCTCCGATCCGTAGAAAGCCAGTTGTCTTTCTCCTGATAACGACGTCCTCCAAGTAGTCCCCGCCCGGAGATCCGAATGGGGGACAATTTTACCTCCGGAATATTTTACTCAAGAGGACGCCATCATCATTTAACCATACAGTAAAGCTGCATGCCCTCGGGAAAAATTAGGCTGTAGTTTCCCCTTGCTTTCAGCCGTTCGCAGTACCAGCACAGCAAGGCCTTTTTGGTTAATGTTACAAGGCCAGATCAGTCAATCATCATTTATTAAATTGCATATCACATGATTGATCGTTAGAGTCAAAAAGGCCTGGCTGTTTTCCATTTGGTAATCTTACAACTGAAGCTGCTGTTATTGAAGGCCTCCCTGTTTGCATTTGGTAATTTTACTTAGCTAAAGCTGTTAATATTGAAGGCCTGCCTGTTCCCTTTTTCATTAAGAGCTGTTTCGTTATTTGGGTTAGCTGAATCTCTTATTAATCAAGGCCTGCCTCTTTTTATTGGCCTATTATTGAGATCTGATATGTTACTCAATCTGTGTTGTAACTAACTGAAATTGATTGCCAAAGGTCTACCTGTTTCAGAGGTATTTATGTCATTAAAGGTAGTAACAGGAGATGACACATTATCGTACATGGGCCCTAACCTTTCGCCACACATCCCTTTATCCATTCTTGTATTGTAAGTTTCACTTGCGATTCGGTGACTCACATAAACACCGGCCATCTTTGTCCCCCTGAACCCTACGAACAGCCACTCTCTCTACGCATTACCAGCCAGACATCTGCGAGCAAATAGTCACAGAATACTTTTCTAGTCCCTCGATCAGCAGCGGGTGTCTACGTAATTCCACAATTCATGACTGCGTATCCGTCGGTTCCTTTATCTTCTGCTGTCAAATCCTGACGGCAGATCGTCTCGGAACCTTGTGCCAGTTGTCTGAACTAGACGCTGTTGTTGAAGACTTAGCACTGTCAGATGATAGGGAGCTGAGTGTCTGATAAGTGCTGCAGTGGAAATGTCAGACTTTCGATGTCACATGCGTGTTTCAGCTGTAGGCTGTCGCATGTTGATCATTATCCGACAGAAATCTATTAGTAGCAGTCTGTGATAATTCTCCTTGATTTTCCGTAATTTTGAACCAATGTTCACTTACCACTTTACTGTAGACAATGCGGTCGCAGTAAGCAGTACAAGTGTATTAGAAATGCAGAAGTGTGGATGACATGCCTGGAAAGAGTTCTGTTGAATTTGAACAAGTAGTTGACTGACTGCACGCCCTAATCAACATCCCTGCATGCAAAAAGTACATTCTCATTCTACATGGTATCAGGTTCAGAAGCTAAGAACAAACGAGAAAACGTGTTTAACACTATCGATATATTACTAGCGATTAAATCCCCAATAATGTTCTCCTAAGAAAGAAATTAAAGATTTACCGTGGGTGTGTACTAGAGTAAAGGAATATGGCTATGTTTCGTCACCTGTAAGATTACGTTTTGTAAGGGAGCAGTAGTTAATTTAACATGGATGGAGCCAACGTCATTATGGTTGTAAAATGAACTGTATTTACAAAGGGTGTTACAAAAAGGTACGGCCAAACTTTCAGGAAACATTCCTCACACACAAATAAAGAAAAGATGTTATGTGGACATGTGTCCGGAAACGCTTAATTTCCATGTTAGAGCTCATTTTAGTTTCGTCAGTATGTACTGTACTTCCTCGATTCACCGACAGTTGGCCCAATTGAAGGAAGGTAATGTTGACTTCGGTGCCTTTACAAGTACGGCACATGTGGTTCATGCACGATGGAGCTCCTGCACACTTCAGTCGATGTGTTTGTACGCTTCTCAACAACAGATTCGGTGACCGATGGATTGGTAGAGGCGGACCAATTCCAAGGCCTCCACGCTCTCCTGACCTCAACCCTCTGGACTTTCATTTATGGAGGCATTTGAAAGCTCTTGTCTACGCAACCCCTGTACCAAATGTAGAGACTTGTCGTGCTCGTATTGTGGACGGCTGTGATACAATACGCCATTCTCCAGGGCTGCATCAGCGCATCAGGGATTCCATGCGACGTAAGGTGGATGCATGTATCCTCGCTAACGGAGGACTTTTTGAACAAAGTGTTTGAAGTAACGCTGGTACTTTCTGTTGCTGTGTGTTTCCATTCAATGATTAATGTGATTTGAAGAGAAGTAATAAAATGAGCTCTAACATGGAAAGTAAGCGTTTCCGGACACATGTCCAAATAACATATTTTCTTTCTTTGTGTGTGAGGAATGTTTTCTGAAAGTTTGGCCATACCTTTTTGTAACACCCTGTATAAATTAATGACAGTCGCCATCCTAATCAGGCAAAGTGATCCCTAGTAAATATACTGCTAATTAAGAAAATTGAGTGTTGTATGTTGCTTTACTTTGGAGCGAAATCTCTTTTGTAAATTGGACACAAAGCAATAGCACAATCTAGGAAGTATTTGCAAAGTAGTTATTCATGAGAAACACATGGAGGCAAAAATGTTTTGGCAACGAACATCTCCCACTAAGGAACACTACCCGTATTAAAAGAATGGTAACGTTCATTATTCAGTACCATTCAATGAACAAGGTTCATAGATAAGTTGGACATGATATGATTTTAACACTTTATGCAGAGAATCGAAGTTTTTGGTATATGGTATTATAGAGCGGTGTTGGCCATTAAGTGCACTTATAAGGTATGAACTGAGAAGGTTCTCCGCAGACTGGCGAGGAAAGGAAAACTTGGAATATACGCAACAAATATTTGACGATGCTAAAGAGACGAGACTGGCGCATCGAACACATGGCGAGTGGCATCAAACCAGCCAGACGATTTATCTGAGAAAAGTCTTCAGACGAAGTGAGTAGGGAACCAACACAAATGTTGCTTAAGACATCGTTGAGAAGCCAGTAGGTCTAATGAGTAATATCAACCGATAGAGGTACTCAAGGTACCCTCCGCCACACACCGTCAGGTGGCTTGCGGAGTATGGATGTAATTGTAGACTTTTGAATCCATAAAATTTGCGTTTCCGTCGGGTTAGGACCCAACGTTCTTGTTGTTAATCAGTTTTATAAAGCCTAATAGACTTAAAAATTTTTAAGAGTCGTTTATAGTCTGTCGAAGGCCGTTTGTTAAGGAAGGGCATCAGTGGATCTTGTTCTGATCCCTATGGCACTTCACGCTTTACGGTCACCAGTTCATACTCGAAGTCTACTCCTGTGGTGAAGCTAGTCACTATCATCCCCTCAGCTTTCTCCTATAGGAAGTAAGATCCCGTCCATGGGGGAGGGATGTCATAAATATGTAGTTAATAACAGCAGATAACGCCTCCACAGCTGCTTCTTCAATCATAGTTATAGAGTATATATGAATATACAACGGTGTGCAAAACTTACAGATGAGAGTAACTTTCACACTATGTGTCAGTGCCCCTAGTAACACAGCTCAATGAAACTTGGACCACACATAGAAAGAACTGCTACTGTATAGTACGGAAGGTACTATACAGTCTCTTACTCAGAGACATTAATTACTCGGCGTTCCTGGGCACATTACAAGTTCACACCTCTCGCTGTATGAAGGTATGTCCAGTACTGTTGAGCATGCTTGTTTTGGTCGTCCTGGAGTTCTGAGGTGGGGAGGCCTAATGTTGCATGGGCACACTTACGTCAAATCTTTGAATATTGTGACGACCCTTCGCTCCTTCAGTCGCCGGTAGGAGACGCGACTCGTAACGATGTTCGTCGTCGTCGATGTGACGTGGAACAGCACCTGTAACTCTCGTAAGAGCACAACTTCTCGCATGGTTTAGAAATATTCTGTTATCTGCCCGCAACAGTCTTCTCAGCTTGTGCGAACTGGTAAACTGCAATCGTTTATTTTTATTTTTATGCCCGTTTAGTTCAGTGATGAAATAAAATCTTGATTCTTGATTTCATCATTACGGTCGTTTTTCACATCCTACTTAGCGAGGATGAAATTTTGCTGTCTACTATTCCGTGGCTATGCCGTTGCCACTTTAAGTTATTAACAACGGTCCAACGAAACTCCAGAGATAACTTATGTTGGCGTAAATGATTTTTTAATACGCGTAATACTGGTTTAAACTAATCACTTCTCACTGTCTATTATTCATGTATTCACTCAGTCACTTAAAATGTTTAAAGAGTCAATCAACTTTCATTAGTACACACTGTATTGCCCGTTTAATGAGTTAGGCGACACGTAAGATTTATCTTTTGACTCACATTTTATTGTTCTTTCTGTAGTTAATTGTTTGTCCCTACAACACACGCACACCGATATATCATTCAAGATTAACTTCTGTTCAGTTCAGTAATCGTGACGCTGACAGCAACTTTTAACTTATCGGATTACTTGTCTTTCTTCGTGTCTTCGTTTTATTGTGTCCTACTCACGACTACGAATTGTTTTTATGTCGTTGATCCATTGCTCTCAAGGTTTGTAACTGTTCATCAGTACGACGGCTAAGTCCGCCAAACCAGTATCACTCAATTGAAGTCTAACACTCGTCTTACTATACCGTCGCGTTGAGAACAGTGAAGATTAACTTTCATCAGTCGAATGACTGAGCAATACTTCTGTCTCTACCTCACGAATTATCAAACTTCCAAAACTGAAACAATCTAATAGCGTTTGCGTCCAGACAACTATCACAGAACTACTCTACAGCGACTCAAAAGCAACTAACTAACTGAACATTTCCATATCCAAGTTGCATTGTAGTCGCATTGAATTTCCTTTTCGATGCTGCTGCAACTCTCTTCCATGGTAAATGTTATCTTTGACTGAATCACTTTCTTGGATTCCACCTTCATTTATATGACTTTGAATTTATTCTATGGATGTTTGATAACGAATCTACGATAATCCTCTCATTTTTTCTTCCCTTTTGTATACTATTCTCAGTATTTGAATGATATAGATTTTAATCAAAATATTACCAGTGTAGATTTTATCGTCAATAGTTGCCGACACTGTGAAGATGACTTTCTTCCCTACTTTAAGTTTCCACAAAGTTTGTTAACTGGGGTTTTCTGTCGTTGGGGCGTTACCCATATGATACACTCACTGATGAACGTTATTTTGACACCTTAAACCTTTCTCATTTGCGTCTTTTCCAGGGGTTCATTAGGCCTTACTTAATTTCTGTGGATGACAATGCTCTATGCATCTAACAGTCGCCGGCCGTTGTGGCCGAGCGATTTTAGGCGCTTCAGTCCGGAACCGAGCTGCTGCTACGGTCGCAGGTTCGAATCCTGCCTCGGGCATGGATGTGTGTGATGTCCTTACTTAGTTAGGTTTAAGTAGTTCTAAGTTCTAGGGGACTGATGACCACAGGAGTTAAGTCCCATAGTGCTCAGAGCCATTTGAACCATCTAACAGTCGAGGCGGGGTAGCTCTTAGAAGGAGAGCATATTCGGCGAATGGACTGGCCTGCACCGTCTCCCAAGGTAAGTCCCATGGAGCACATGTGGGATGCATTGAAGAGGCGTACTGCAGCACGTCCACACGCACAGACGACCATCCACCACAAGAACTCCTTAGGGAGCACGTTGAAGAGCATGCATAACTGTCCATAATGATCCCATAACTTAATAAGAACTATATTCCGCCTTATGTGACATCCAGATGACTATCATGTTTTGTGGTGTTCAAAAATGTTCAAATGTGTGTGAAATCTTATGGGACTTAACTGCTAAGGTCATCAGTCCCTAAGCTTACACACTATTTAACCTAAATTATCCTTAGGGCAAACACACACACCCATGCCCGAGGGAGGACTCGAACCTCCGCCGGGACCAGCCGCACAGTCCATCACTGCAGCGTCTCAGACCGCTCGGCTAATCCCGCGCGGCTTCTGTGGTGTCTTTTGCCTACAAACTGTCTTTGAATAAAAATGTCATTTCTATTCCTCTCATTGCATATTTCTTCCAGGTACCTTCTGTACTATACTGTAGCATTTATTTCCACATATGGTCCAAGGAGCCATTTTGTCAGTGAGACATCAGGTGAAAATAACTTTCGTCTTTAAGTTTTGCACGCCAGTGTACATTATCCGTGTCTTGCAGATGTATTTTTGTTATTGTTCTTCTCAAGCATGTTGTACTTAATCACATTAGGTATTGGCAGTCGTTTTTATGTCCCGTATGCTTTGTCTAGTTCTTCACTTTCATGTTAACACTGAATGTATATTGTGCTCTATCTAGTGCTTACGCAAAGAGCTAACGGCGCCATTTAAACCAAAGGGAACGTAAAAACTATCGAAGTTGCGTAATATCATTAGGTTTCACAACACGGATGATATTTATTCTTATCCACTCGATAAACATCAATGTGATGGCAATTTAAATTCCCAAATTCTTGCGCTGAGCCATTTTGATACAGGAAAATCACGGTAACGGCGAGCACGTGTCAGGGGGAGAAGGCAGCTACGCCAAGGTGACCTTCTGCTGGGTGACCCAGTTTCTTGATGGGGTTGCGAGGCAGCTGTGCGGTCGCGCTGCCATCTGTGGCGGAGGCGGAAACGACGCAACTCCCAAGCCGCCACTTCCGCGTGGGCTGTCAGCAGGCTGGCGTAAGCGCGAGATAGGCCCCCAGCAGCGCGACTGCTCCCAGGGGTACACAGCTGGGGAGCCCAGGAGTTTTTCCCCAGTGTTTCTTCGCCGATTTTTTGGAGAACCTCCATACTTCTTCTGTAGCACCACATCTCAAATGCTTCGATTCCTTTCCGTTCTGGTTTTCCCACTGCCCATGACTCATTACCATACACTGTTGTGCTGCAAACGCACATTCTCAGAAATTTCTTTCTGAAACAAAGAACTACATTTGATACCAGTACACCTCCCTTGGCCACGAATGCCCTGTCTGCTTGTGCTTGTTTGCATTGTATATCCTTCTTGCTCCATTCGTCATGGTTTATTTTGCTTCCAGGGCAGCAGAATTCCTTAACTTCGTGTACTTCATGATCACCAACTTTGATGTTAACTTACTCAATATTCTCATTTCTGTTACTTCTCATTAACTTTGTCTTTTTCCGGTTCATTTTCAGTCCACATTCTGAATCATTAGTCTGCTCATTTCATCCAACAGATGCCGTAATTCTTCTTCGCTTTCACTGAGGAAAGCACGATACTGAGGGAATCTTACCACTGATACCCTTTCACCTTGAATTTTAATCCCACTATTCAACCCTAATTTTTATTTTCTTCATTTCTCCCTCTAGCTATAGATTGAAAGGGGGGGGGGGGCGAAAGGCTGCTTCACTGCTTAACATCCTTCGTAATGCGAGCACTTTATCTTCCAGTCATCCCTCTTGTTTCTCAAACATATTGTAGTTTAACCGACTTTCCCCTTAATGTCATTTTTCTCATTACCATATTCCTAACATCTTGCACGATTTTACATTGTAGTTCCTTTCTCTCCGTCGACGAAAGCCCCGAGGGTGCCTTTCGTTATCAAGCGCTACATGAGAACTGCCTCTCTGGTGCCTTTTCCTTTCCTAAAGCCAAGCTGATCGTCACCTAAGATGCACGAGATGTTAAGCTGACTGTGCGTTAGTTTTCGAATTTATCTATACTTTCTATCTTCGTAATTGTGTGGACGATACTTTTCTGAGAGCCCTGTGGTAGGTCGCCAGTCTCATAGATTCTATACACCAGCTTGAAAAGTTGTTTTCGTTGCTACTTGTCCCTATGATTTTAGAAATTCTGATAGAATGTTATCTGTCCCTTCTGCCTGATAAGATCTAAAGTCTTTCAGAGCTCTTTTAAATTCTCACTCTAATACTGGATCGCTTGTCTCATCCCTATCGATTCCACTTTCTTCTTCTGACACGTTTTCTCATAAAGAAGCCTTCGATGCACTCTTTCAACCTATTTGCTCTTTCATCTGCTTTTCGTAGTGGAATTCCCATTGCATCCTTAATATTACACCCTTTCACCGAATCTTGTTTTGAATTTTCTGAACACTGAATCAGTATTCCCTACGATCATTTCTTTTTCGATTTCTTCACGTCTTTCCTGCAGCTATTTCGCCATGGTTGTCTTGCCTTTGCTATTCATTTGATTCGTAAGTGATTTACATTGCTGTATTTCTGTCTTTCCCTCAATGTTATTATACTTCCTTCTTTCGTCGATCCATTGAAGTACTTCACCTTTTACTCAAGGTTTCTTCGCAGCTATCTTCCTTGTACCTATGTTTGTCTGTTCCACATCTGTGATTGATCTTTTTAATGATGTCCACTCCTCTTCGACTGTGCTGTCTACTCTGATGCTAGTTATCACAGTAACCACATTTCTAGCGAAATTCAAACGCGTCTATTCATTCCTCAGTGCTTCAGAATCCCACTTCCTTGCACACTGATTCTTTCGGACGATTCTCTTGAACTTCAGTCTGCTCCTCATCATTCGTAAATTGTTATGTAAGTCTGCATCTATATCTCGCTACACCTTACAATCCAGTATATCATTTCGCAATTTCTCTCTGACCGCTATGTAATCCAGCTGAAACCTTCGAGTGTCTCCCGGTGTTTTCTGCGTATATCTTCTACTTATATGATTCTTGAACGGAGTATTCTCTATTATCATCTGAAATTTATTGCAGACTACCTCTCTCATTCCTACAGCGAAGCCCATATTCTTCCATAACCATTTCTTCTACTCATTCCCCTGCAACCGCCTTCGACAACACCATGACTGTTAGATTTTCATCTCCCTTTACTCCCTGTTCAATCCTCATTTACCTTCTCTGTCTCCTCATCTGCCGCTTACAACTTTGGCATGCGTACCTCACCTATCGTTGTCGCCGTTGATTTGCTGTTGAATCCGGTGAGAACAAACTTAAGTGTTCACATTAGTTGACTGTCTGCCCTTTGTTCCTACTCATAACTAATCCTACCCTCCTTATACCATTTACGCCGCTATTGATATTACTATATTTAATACGTCAAAGGTCCGCCCCAGTTGCGAAAAGTTACTGGTCTTTATACCCAGGTTTCAGCTAATCTAGCCTTCTTCAGAAGCATAAAATAAACTAATACATGCCAGAATAAGGCACGGTCAAACATAAAAAGCTAAAGTACCGTGGTACCATGTCAAGCAACGTTACTTAGCTGAGGAACAGCCCCGGCCCCACTTAATGGAAAGTGGTCGGTTAGCCGCGAACGCTGCGTTGGAACCATGCCCTATTCTGGCATATATTAGTTTATTTTATGCTTTTGAAGAAGGCTAGATTACTCTAGCTGAAACCTGGGTAAAGACCAGTAACTTTTCGCAACTGAGGCGGATCTTTGAATCATTAATTTATCACCATTGCTGACAGGGCTGCAACATGTTAAAAATTCTTAGATTACTATATTTTGTCTGACCGGTTATCGTTATCTTCTTTCCATTTCAATTCTCTGACCCCAGCTACATTTAGATTGAGCCTTTGCATTTTCATTTTCAGAGTTATTTCTAGCTTTTGTACTGCGTTCAAATTTCTGACATTCCATCCTCTGACTCCCAGAATTTTATCGCGTCGTTGGTTATTCCATTCTTTATCAGGTTCACCCTCCCCTTGGCAGTTCTCTCCCGGAGATCCCAATGAGGGACTAATCCGGAATCTTTTGCCAATGAAGACACCATCATGACATTTTTTTCCTTTTCCATTACAGGCCACATGTCTTGTGGATCACATTAAGAGTCTTAAATGCTGCGGTTTCCATAGCCTCTTGCTTCGTTATGCCGTTGAACATTGCTGGTTCTCCCGACTTCTAGTCGCAGTTTACCACCCCAAGGGCAAGAGAGTGCCCTGAACCTCTGTCTCCTTCTCCGCCCCCTTTGACAAGGCCGTTGGCAGAACGAAGGTGACATGTCATGCCTGAAGTCTTCGGCCGCCACTGCTGACGATTTTAACTCAAAATGTAAACAGTGGCGGGATTTGAAACTATCGAAGCACGAAAGGCTGCAAGAGCGCAGACACCATGGGCCTGTATTCGGTAGACGTAGTCAGAGAAGTGCCGCAGTGACTGTGACATGGGATTCTCATTAAGGACGACTGTGATTCACTTCACTGGCGAGAAAACCTGTTTTGCTTCCGGGAACATCACACGCACAGCACAAAAATATGGTATTCCTAGGAACATTGTCCGTATTTATTATTCAAAAGCAACACTAATGACTGTGAAAGTCTTTACACAGATCTGCAGCAGACTGCATGTTTCTGGTGCCATGCACTATTTAACTGATGTAAATCCAAATATCTGAAAATGGGAATATGTGCCTGAAACGGGCCATAACTTGGACTAAAAAGATATTTTGTAAAACAGTAACTTTGTTTCATATCATGCATTAATGATAGTGTTACAAATTTTCGACACAATCAATTCTTTTATGAAGAAACAGACTCGTGAGACTGGTTTGCACACATTGCTGAAAAGATAATGAGGCATATGTAGGTAAAAAAAAAAAGAGAAAAAACAAAAATGGTCAAATGTTTTGCGAAATGATTTTGCTAAAAATAAAACAGATTAGGAAGAAATATAACGCGCCTTTGAATGATGTTTGAAGTCATGTACAGTAAATGAGGTGTCGATTAACAATGTAAAATCCAATACTTCGAACTTTAAAGAGTTCTAAGGGATATTTATCTGGTGGATTACAATTCCTAACTCCGTTCAAAGGCGCGTCAAATGTTTCTCTAAACTGTTTTACTTCTTACTTTGACAACTTTTGTAATTTTATAGTTTTTCAGAAAGCATGGATATAATCCATTTAAATATCGATTGGTATTCTATTATTATTAAACGTATATGTACTAGGAGAAAGCAGAGGTTTCATTTAATGCTGTGATTTGATACTTATTTTATTATTTCAACATGAAAGGGAGAATTTCCCCCCAAATCACTAATTACATTTTTCTTACTTACTACGAAGATTTTCTAGCAGTTAGATCTCTGTCTCTCTCTCTTTTGATTGTCTCTTGCAATACTAGATCTCTCATTGGGTAAAATTGTTACCCCATTTGCCACGCCCTTTTTGGCTATAAATTCAAACAAAAATCAATTTCTAGAGAGTTCTGTTTTCGCTTCGCTGTGACGTTTATTGGCACCAGTATAACATTTTGTGCAGAAAAAGGTGAACCTGAAAGCACGAACGTTTTGGACGACTCATATACATAACTGCCAATAACAATTCGTGGAACATTTCAGTTATTCCTCAAATCACTAATTAAGTTTTTTGTGAACACCCTGATTACTTTCGGGGAATAAAATTGTTTTTTCAGAACATGGCTTTACACTAGTCAATTTGATACCTCATTTGTTCACTGCCCACCTTTGGTTTGGCTGTGAATATTCAGAAAATGTCCATTGTGTAATTTGTAGGTGCTCTGGTCTTCACTCCGCTCAAAAATTTGAGCAACAAAATCGTGTGACAACTAAAATAATGTGCCACCCGTAAACGACATCACGCTGCATGTTATTACACAAATGAATTTAGGCAGTAAGCTAAAAGAACTGCACAAAGTAAATTTAAAAAAAAAAGGCTTAAACCTCAAGTATAAGTCACACATCAAGTTAAACTTCATATTAAGAACCAGCTCGTTATAGTATGTGCATTGCGGTTCCAGAAGCATGCTTTCTTCGTATCACGATACTATTTAATGTAACATTTAACGAAACGACAATAACAACGATAAACCAATCTCAGCGTAACGTCTACTGCAGCGCCACACATTAGTATACTGCTTACACTGACAGCAGTTTGCAAATGGGCTGGAAAACTTTCGAATCACCACTGACAGACAAGACCCGATCAAAATATTTCCAACGTCAAAACAAGATGTATCATTCCTGGCCAAGTCAGCAACGGCTAATGCAGGGAGGGTCCTATCTGACCTCATGTTATGTCTGCTCTGCGTACAGTCCGAAGCAAACATTCTGCGGTAAATCTATTTTACAGATGCTTCTTTTATTTTCTTACTATCATTTTACTTTAAAAATAAAGTAACGCAACAGAACAATTTTACTTATATCAGTACGTGTTTTGTTGAGTTGGGTACCAGCTGAAATATCTGGGAGCCCCTGCTCTAGTATATCACACAAAACTATCGAATTTATAATGTCTGAAGTGTCTCATACTCGTTTTGCAACTTTCTTTCTCTTACGGTTTCCTTTCTTTCTTCTGCCCCAAGTAACTTCAACTTTCTCTTTGTGAAACAATTCCTGCTGCTTAATATGTCCACACGCTACGATACCTGCGATTATTATTTCTGCCGCTCTTAAACACAGACACCGTGAGTTACGAGTTTCTATTGAATCCGTGCCATAAGACGATCTGGCCTCTCTTCGTGCCTTGTTTTTCTTGAATGCTCGCAAGGAGCGGGTATATTTTATCGCAAGATTTCCCTGAGATATTCCTACGGAAATTTCGAATTTTTTCGAACCACTTTCTTTCATTTGTGAGAAGTCCCTGGAGTATTTCAGGCATTCTGGGCGACGGCAGTAACTAGTCAGTTCTGGATTTGCTTCTGGCTACAGTATCAGAGTTGTGAAATTAACTTGTTTGCAGTAAGACAAACCTGCACAGGGACATCGCGTGGATGTCTACGACTGACTACGACCACTGACTCCCAGCGGGGCGACCATTGCTACGGATTTTCTTGACACAGCGGCAGAGGGAGGCTCTCCGAGAGCAGTGCGTCTACATCTACGTCCACATCAATACTCTTCAGTCCTCAATCCTGTTCCACTCGTGAATAGAGCGTGGGAACAACTATTGTCAGTAAGCCTTAATTTCTCCGGTTTTCTCATCGTGGTCATTTCGCGAGATGTGTTGCCCGACACTTCCCGTGAAGTGCCCTCTCGAAATCTCAATAGTTAATCTCTTCATGGTGCACAAAACCTCTCTTGTAACGTCTGCCATTGGAATTTATGGAGTATCTCAGTAACGATGCGTAACGCAACGCGCTTCTCTTCGTCGGATCTTCTCTATCTCTTCTATCAGTCTTATCTTGTAAAGATTCGGTCGAACAAGTGTCTTATAAGCCACTTCTTTCGTGAGTGAATTGCATTTTCTTAAGATTCTTCCTATGAATCTCAGTGAGACACCTGCTTTTCCTTGCACAAAATGGAATCGCTTGAGACTAAAATACTTTGATTACACAAAACTCACAAGACTACATAAAATTATTTAGTTATCATGCACTTAAGTACAAATTTATAATTGTACAGTTATTCACGTATCTTCATTCCTACTCAGTAGATGTTGAGTTAATGTTCTATAACAGAACACTGCATTATTGCACTAACTGATAAAAAATAAAGCATTTCTATATTTTTATTCTGACTTTAAATTCGTTTATTCTCGTTGTGGATACATAATATTCCCGAGTTTATTTGCTTTACATTTCACTTCTTACGCCACATATCAAAGAGGGAAACCTGTCCGAATTTCCTGTTCGAAATCGTTTTCTTATACGCAGTTTTTTGTACTATACAGTGGCTCCAATAACTTGGGAGAACTTTCGTGTGCTGCTAATTGCACAACACAATTTATGCAATCAATAGCTTCTTCAGGCGTATTAATTTTTCTAGGGACATCATTTTGTTCCTCTCCTTCTTCCTTTGTTTCTTCCTGAACATCTTCTGTGTTGCGCATTTCTGTTAAATCTGTTGCAGACGTAAAAGTGGAGTGAGTTCACAGAAAGTTATCACTTTGAATGTTTCGCAATTTAATTAATTGAGCAATTGCTGCTGCATCTTCTTGAGCTTCGATGAACACAGAAGCGTCTTCTTCTTCACCTCCAGACTTCGCTTTATTGAAACACTTCGCAATAGTTTCGGTATTTATTTCCCTTACTGCCAAGCCAATCAAGTTTGCTGCATTCTGGGCAATAACTGACCGTGCAACAGCAGATGTACTTTTAGCTTCTTCGACACTAAGAATAGGAGACAGCATCAGTAATCATGTATAATGGGACCTGAATGTCTGGTACACGGGTTGTGTGAGTCTGGTTGAACCTGGCGGGAAACGTTTGGTAACTTTACTCTCGGGTGTCAGGATACATAGTCTAGCAAAACGAGACTTGACGATTTCCTTTTTCCATTCTGGAATTGATAGAGCCCAGACATTTATTTCCATAAGACCACTCACCACACGCCTTTGTATTGCTTCGCCACGTGATTGGAAGCTTACTGACGTCTATGTTTTTGAAACAACATGGTTTTGCAGCCTTTACAAACATGAGTGAGTTCTCCATTTCACCTAATATTTTTCCAGGCAACTATACAGTGAGCCTTCCATTGGACATTTTTCTCTCGGCGTAGTTTTCACCTCGAATTGCGAGAGATTTTGAAGACGTCTTTCTGGTCATAATTCATTGTCTTCCATTCCGTTGCTACACTTTCGTGCACATCCTTAGCTTCCCCATACACCTCATTCCACCTGATGTGCCTAGCTTTGACACTGTCCAGCCACCGTGTGAGTGCCTGAAATTCCTACTTTCCAAACTCTTTAGCGGCTTTCAAGGCCTCGCTCTGCCACAGTGGTCCACTCAAGGTAAGTTTTTTGACCGCTCTCTTACGAGCCATTTCAACACTAATTTTTTCGTTTCCCATTTTCTTCGCCGTTCTTTTAATTTACCCGTTCTCATTCACCCATTAATCCTGTGTCCCATCCTTGTTTCTTGAAGTATCGGAAATTTGTGTTTTACCGCATTTACATTATTTCGCGCACAGAGAGTTCGTCTTTCTCAGTCGCCTCGATTACCATTAAGCTTTGCTTTATATTTAGCGACACATACTTTTTATGAGGTATCACGTTATCACGTAAATTGCGACAGGTCAAGTGAAAGTGACACAAGATTACGCGGGTATTTCTTTGAGCTGCTTGACTTTGCAGGTCAAACCATTGTTTAACGGAACAACATCCACCTCTTTCACAGCTCCAATAGCAGCAGAATGTTCGTAGGAGCGCAACAACGTTCCAGTGCGCGTCCTCGCAGTAACAACGGAAAACCAGAAACTGCGACAAACAAAGCGCCCACGAACGAACCATTTCCTTTGCTGTACCGGCACTGGGGGAAATTTGTTCGTTCTTGCACAGAGCGGCGCGGTTTGATGTCCACACCCACAGCGCCGCGCTGCACCAAACCTCTTTACTTGGTTTTGCGCTGCTATACAGCATTGTCAGCGCTCCACATTCTTTGTGCTAAGAGTAACGTCCTTGTAAAATAGTGAATAACTAATGTTCACTGTAATACAGTAGTATTGTATAAGCTCTTTTCCTTGTAAAATAGTGAATAACTAATGTTCACTGTAATACAGTAGTACTGTATAAGCTCTTTTCCGCATTGTACAGTAAATTATTAATTAAGTCTTAAAGTTTACATTCTATTTCCGCGTTAAGCACGCTCCATTTTACACTAAACATCGGATGGGGACTGTAATACATGTAAGATTTTGGCAGATTACCGAATTATACACGTTCCGCTTTGATCAGGTGTTTGTTTAATATGATCATTCCACTTAATGTCGTTGTGGATCATTACATCCAGATATTTTTCCGTAGATATTGTTTCCAGCAATTTACCATCAATAGTGTAGTTATATATTAGTGGATTCCTATGTATGCCAAATACGTTACATTTATTTACATTCGAGGTCAGCTGCCAGAGCCTGCACCATTCATCAATCCTCTGTAGGTTGTTTTGCAAATCGATGCTGTTATCCGGCGTTGCTACTTTCGTATGGCCAACGGTCTTGAAAGGCTTCCGCTGCTTTCTACTTATTTTATTTATTTTATTTATTTATCGTACGGCAACAACAGCAAACATTGACTCGTACATAAAGTTTAATTTTACAAGTATATATAGTTAAGTATTAACATATAGTTTAGTTTTACTTTTTGGCACAAATTTTATACAAATTTTTAAATTGTGAAAATTACTAATTTAATATTACTGACTACTTTAACACATAATTGCAAGTTAAAAAAAATACAGATAAATTTAATCATAGTTCAATATCTAATGACTGAAGCCAACTAACAGCATAGAGAGTAGCATTAATAATGTCACTATATGTTCCAGGGTACTTTCTCCGAGGCAGTCTCTAACAATATGTTCAACAATTAGTTCTTGGGCCCCATAATCACAGGCAGTAGAATCTCGGAGTCCCCACTTGTGCATCATAGCGTTGCGCCTGGCGTGGCTACTTCTTATTCTGTTCAGCCTTGTCCACTTACTTCTCTGCAGATGAAATCCTGGGTCTTGGGCACCTTAGTGTGCTACTGTTGCTGCATTCCACCTCTTGCGCCACTCTTCTTTAATGTCGAACTTCTCATCGTTCCTTCCATTATGCCACAGTGGATTGCGAGATTTTAAGCGGTTTGAGGGAGGGTTGTTTAAGACTGTATGAATTGGGAGGTCTTGTGGGTAGTCAGGCTGGTGTAGTTTCCTCCATTCTCGATTGACTGCTTCTCGGCGTCGTAATTCCGGTGGTGGGATGTTGCTGATGGTGTGCAGCCAGAGGATCGGGTTGGATTTTTATGTGCCCGTAATAATCCTTATTGACTCGTTCACGTGTACCGCAAGCTTCCTTGTGTGGGCGCCATGTTGCCACACTGGAGCACAGTATTCAGCAACTGGGTACACCAGCGTAAGTACTGTAGTACGTAGAGTCGATGCGATGGGGCCCCATGTTGTACCAGCTAGTTTCTTTACGATGTTGTTTCGGGTCTTTAGTTTTTGGCTTGATTTTCCAAGTGTTTTTTATACGTCAGAGACCAGTCTAATGTGACACCTAGGTATTTAGGCTCGAAATTACGTCTAACCTTTTGTTGGCGGAAGCTCACATTCAACTGCTGGTTTGAAATTCTGTTGTTGCAGACTTCTGTCTTTGCTGCATTTGGGTTTGTAGTATGTATTGAGAGTTTCTAAGTCTCTAGATAACATAGCTTCTCCTTCCTCAAGTGCACTGGTCTGTACGGCTACGGTAAGGTCGTCGGCATAGAAATACTTTCCGCTAATAGTGTTTGGCATGTCACTGGTGTACAGGTTGAAAAGTAAAGGTAAATGACTTGCTATGTTTTGGTCCAACGCTAATCTTGAAGCCAGTGTTGGTTAACATATTTCCACAAGTGTCGTCAGTTTCTTACTTGGGACATGCTTTTTTAAGTTCAGCAGGAGTCCATCAAGCAACACTGTGTCATGTGCTGCTGACAGATCAACAAAGGCCAGTGATGTCTTTAGTTTATTTTGGAATCCAGCCTCAATGTAGGATGTGAATGCTAGGACTTGCTCACAGCAGCTCCTCTTGCTTCTGAACCCAGCCTGATATGTTGGGGTTATGTTGTTTACTATTCCTTGGTTTCTGTTATGGATGAGTCGTTCCAGTAGTCTGTAGCACACGCTCAGCAGTGCAACTGGCCGGTAACTTGAGGGGTCATGTACTGGCTTTCCAGATTTGAGGATTGCTAATGTGTGTGCGATCTTGAACTGTAAAATTTCTTCAGCCAAGTTCCCCTACGTGTTTTATAAATTCAGGGAATATGACATCCAGTCCTGCGGCTTTTCTCATTTTCAGTGTTTTGATTGCCTCATTTATGTCTGTTACAGGAAACGGATCTGATAGTGTGGTGTTAGGCCGGCTGAAGTGACCGTGCGGTTAAAGGCGCTGCAGTCTGGAACCGCAAGACCGCTACGGTCGCAGGTTCGAATCCTGCCTCGGGCATGGATGTTTGTGATGTCCTTCGGTTAGTTAGGTTTAACTAGTTCTAAGTTCTAGGGGACTAATGACCTCAGCAGTTGAGTCCCATAGTGCTCAGAGCCATAGTGTGGTGTTATCATGGAGGTGCCGATTGACTTCATACATTTCGTTCTTTACTTTTTCTTTCATGGTTGTGTCTACAGGGACTTTCTCAACTCTTGATTTTATGTGTAGTGCCAGTTCTGATTGCGTTATATTCGGTTGCTGACTGCAGACGTTGTTTGCAGTGCCAAGTTTCCTTAATAATCCCCATGGATTTCTGCTTGAATGAATGAAATTTAAACTAGACGTCAGGTCCATCCATTTCTGCTATCTTACTTCATTTAGCTGTTCTAGTGTTATTTTACCAGTATCAGAGTTTTCAGTTTCTTGGTATTCCGCATACAAGTTTTCTACTGTGTCGTCCCAGCCCTCAAGGTATATAAAGTTTGGCTGCACCAGTTATGACTGCCACGAGTCTTTTGTAGTTTTCTGCTTCTGGAGCTACCCAGCGTAGGTTGCTGTCAACTTCCCATGTTTACTGATCCCAGTTAGCTTTCTTGGAATTCCATCTTGGCTTGTTAATGGACTTTATTATGGGTATTTCCAGCTCTGTTTTGATTATTGTTGAGCGGTGTTGGTTTCTTCTGAAACCCTTTAGGACTTTCCTTGTATGCTCAATGGGAGAGTGTTTTCATCAGTGGAGAGGAAACACAGGTCAGGATTAGTGTCAGTTTGCCACCTAGTGGAGCGAAAGGTTTTTGGTTCTTTGGCATCGTAGCTGAGATAGAATTTTCCTCCTTCTGCCCAGTCCCCTAATTTTTCGCCAGTCATGTCTGTTTGTATAGCCCCAGGTTGTGTGGTAGCTGTTGAAATCACCTAGGTATATGCACGCTCGGGTACAGATGCCAAGGCTGGGGTAGGCCACTGGACGTTCTGTGGTTTGTAGACTGACACAACAGATGAGCCACTCAGCTCCAGAGTTATCACTTCTGTGTCACTGATCACATGGCTGCACACTCCTTTAACATCAGAAACGCTGTTTTTCACGTACATGATAGAGCCATGTGTAGATGATGGCAGGTATCCTATAATTTTGTAACCTGTAACCTTTCCCTTTGCTATACTTTCATCGTTTAGATGGGATTTCTGGAGGGCTATGGTATCAGTGCCATGGTCTGTGCCCAGTTTCCTCAAGTAGTCACATTTGTCTATCGTCAGTCCTTCTACATTGATTTGTAAAATAGTAATACTTTGTCCAAAATTGGTCACACTCTTTGCCTGGCCCTTAGAAGAGCCTTTGATGAAGTTTGTTTTCTTGTGCTGTTGTCCTGAGTAGCTATGAAAGACTGATCTAGTATGGCTGCCGGTACTGTAGACTTTTCGCCGTCCTGCCTTAGCAGTCGATTGCCCGGGGTATACCATATTGGAGGTTGTCTACACGTCGCACCCCTGCTTTCTACTAGATCATTTATATACGCCGTGAACGATGAGAACATCAGACACAAGCGTGACACCACGAGTCCCAGTTCTGTGTATTCCATAGTGGCGGGCTGCATTCGTCATCACCATACAGGCCTCGCACCTGGCTTTATGGTGTGGGATGCCACTGGAGATACAGCTTGACCATCTCTGGCTTGCATAGCCGGTAATTTGGACACTAGTCGTTACATTTCTCTAGTATTGGGCGCCATAGCTGCAGTGCCTCCATGATGTTGAACAGCTTCATAAGAATGGTAGCAAGAAATATACTTATTGTCCAGTTTCCTCACAGAAATCTTTTTCGAAAATATTGGAAAAACTAATGCACTTATGAGTAGCCTCAAATTCAGGTAGAAACAATCCAATTAGCATATCGCATTCTGGATTCCACAAGCGTCTGCTCTACTGAGAATGCTAGTTACACATTCATCCATCAAATATTATAAGCCTTAAACAATAAAATATGGGCTTTCGTTTTTTTATGATCTTTCCAAGGCATTTCATTGTGAAGATCATGTTACACTCTTAGAAAAACTGATTTTTTTGGAACTGATGGCCTTACTAATGGCTTGTGTGAATGTTACTGAAAAAATAGAATGCAACAGATTGTGCTTAACCCTAGCAGTGTAAACCTCTGATATTTTCACACGAACTGTACACCAGGGTCACAGTGACCCTCAGTTATTTGCTGGAGAAATTGCCTGAATATAGAATATTTTATAATGAAATTGGATTTTCATACACCAGACGCATTTCATTTTACCTCTGTCAGGAACTTTTTCAATCAATATTAATATTAATACAGCCGAAATTCGAGACTAAGTAAAAACTGCTATGAAAGCTTTTCAATAATGCAACTTGAAAGTGATCTGGATCTAAAGACTTTTTTTGCAGTTTAATTAGATGAAGAGGCTACTCATCTAATAAAATGCACATATTACACAAATGTTTTGATGTGTTCTCAATTATTCATAAAACGATTCATTCATTATTTCGGCAGTCTCAAAATATGGACTGCAATGTTACAGGCAACCGGTAGGCCTCTTCCGTTAGGGACAGGCGTTTTCCAGCAATGACCATGGACGGCTGTATTTTTTCTTCATCGCCGTCGGAAATTCGGCAGACTAACCATTTCATCAGGAAACTCACTCACATCACTTTCACCATTGAGTTCATCTAACAATGTTTCCCATCTAATTTCATAAGTCAGTAAAAATGTCATTCCCACAAGCCATTTTCACATAAATGTTCTTCACACTTGGAGACAGAGTAGTTACACGATGTTTACTTCAGGGCCATAATGACCTTTCAAACATGTTTCTTTAAAAATTAATTAAACAACAATACCTCAACTTCGAACGTCCGTCCTCTACTAGCTCTCAATAAATGCTGAATTTACATTGATGGCAGCACATACCGTAGCAACAAAAAAGTCCAAGGTTAATAATTCAAACAATGTTGGGAGGACAGAATATTTTAGCGACTGGGAAGAAATCACAAAGGGTATCCCAGAAGGTTCAATTTTGGGAACACTACTATTCTTGAGATATGTGAATGACCTACCACTTAAGATCAGGATTGGTACTTTCTGCGACGATACTTCTGTTATAATGAATCCTATTAGAGAGGAAGTAACAAAAGAGATTAATAATGATGTCTTTCAAATAATTATTAAACGATTCTCTGCAAGTGGACTCTCCATTAACTTTGAGAAAACACACTGTATTCAATATTGTACAACAAGCAGAGTCAAACTAACAGGTTTGTTTGAGAAGACTAGTGCTGCACACCTATAGCACTAAAGGGAAAAATAATATTTAGCACCTGTTATTAAAGCTGTCAGTGGCTCAGAATGGTGTTCAAAATGCAGGAACAAAAAGTTTTGGTCATTTGCCCATTAATATAAAATGTCTGACAGGTAGGAAAGCAAGTATTATTGCTAACCTAAGCCGGCCGCTGTGGCCGAGCGGTTCTAGGCGCTTTAGTCTGGAACCGCGCGACAGCTACGATCGCAGGTTCGAATCCTGTCTTGGGCATTGATGTGTGTGATGTCCCTAGATTAGTTAGGTTTAAGCAGTTCTAAGTTCTAGGGGACTGATGACCTCAGATGTTAAGTCCCATAGTGCTCAGAGCAGTTTGAACCATTTTGCTAACCCGAAATCACTTCTACTGAAAAATTCCTTGTATTCTATGAACAAATTTCTATATAAAAACTAGTAAACTCTAAAAAAACTAGTTTTTAAGTGCAATCCCATTTTTGAGTGTAATGTGTTTATTACTATTAACACTAAAGATGTGTACATATCCTGTAAACTGACTCATTCCAAATCACTTCGATAAAAGAATCCAAATGATCCATGGAACACGCAGGTAACTACCTTCCAATAACATAAAGCAAAACTGCATGTGGCCTGTGCTGTTCTGACCTGGCTCGATACAGGGGTTAACCTGACTGGTCAGGTTCTCCAGATCTCTCACCCACTGTTAAGATTTCGTTGCTGAGGTGTTAATAAACTCAGCAATTGAGCTGAATCAGTGTGGAATGAGATATTGTACCTTTATCTGTTATGCAAGATCAGTTAGCTGGATTCCTAGCCTGAGCAGATCCGTTGCTGTTGGAGAAGTGACAGCTCTGTGCATAAATCCAAATCACCTACAAATTTAGCCAGGTATCCTTCCTGTACTGCATATGCACAATAAGAATAATTTAATAATTGCAGTGGTGGCTAAATACGGGTCTCTCAATACCAACGATCCGATGCAATCAATGACAGTAGAGCTGTTTTGTTATCAGGGGTAATGTGGTGAGCTACTGCTGTGTGAACCACAAGTGCGCAGATGCTGGCTACGGGAAGCTTCAAAAGTCGTTCAGGGCGCAGGCGGCTGGACTACATAGTCTCGCCAAACAAGGAGCGCCTGCGGGAGACTCGTCCAATCAGCGAGAGCGGTGCCGCCGGCAGAGGAACGTCACAACGGCGGGGCGCCAATGGAGCGAGGCGGCAGCGCCGCTGCGGCGACAAGGAGTCTTTCAAGAGCGAGGAGTGCAGTGTTGTAGCTAGGGTCGCAGTCGGCGGAACGGAGCTCAACTACAAAGCATTCCACGAATGGTGGCATTCACACTGCCTGGCCAATGTAATGGGAAAAAAGTTTTGACTTTGACGTCGGTGGTGATGGTAGGACGATGCTGACGTGTGTTAAGTGTTAATCTATCTTCTTGAGCGTAGTTAGTGAGCTAAAAATTATTTTACGAAAGTTCTGGAAAACGTGAACTAGAGCTGTATAGTGCTCATGACACGAATGAAATATAAATACTTTTGTTAATGAAGTCCTCATCTTATTTGCAAACTATATCCCCCTGCAAAGTAACTCAGATTAGGCTGCACTCTACAAAAATGCTATGTATTACTCAAAAATTAAAATAAAGGACAAAAACACTGTATCTATGAGTCAGAAACATTTCTGATGTTGATGCTGCAGATCGTTACATGGTTTACTATGAAATACTGAAAGTAATAGTACAGACTAATCTCCTTAAAATAATAAGTCCTAATGCTCATGATAAAATATCTGCAAAGTTAAGATAAAAGTGTTGTTATGAGATCAACAATGTACGGAGTGGGGCAAATAAAAGCGACTGGAGAACAGAATCCCACAGCAGAGGAAGGGAAATACGGTACTAATTGGCCTAAAGCAGATGGTGAAAGTGACCACCATTCATCTCTTGGCACTTTTGGGCACTTTTCAGCAAGTTGCTGAAGGAGGATCGAAGCTGGACTGTTGAAATTGCTGCTATTGCATCCGAAATGTTCTGCTGCAGTTTTTGAAGAATATAAGTGTTGTTGCGATACACCTTAGACTAGAGGGCTCCCCACACAAAGTAATCGAACACTGACAAATCAGGTGACCTGGGTGGCCTGCTAGGGCCGCGACCAAACTGACCTCTGCTAACAGCTCAGTCAGGCGTGAAGATAGTGTAAGTGTGCTCCAAGGTTTGGCTAACAGTGTGGGCAGCTTCTCCTTCCTGTAGGAAGTCAATGTTGGTGTTAGATACATGCATACAGTCACGTCCAGTCGTATCCACTTGTCCGGACCACTTTTATTTGCCTCACGCTGTACTAAGTTGTGTAGATAATCAATCCCCTATTACTGAAACATTTCCCGCTTGACTGAAATATGCTGAAGCTAAATCTCTGTATAAAGAGATTCGGCCAAATTTCACTCCAGTTTCACTTTCCCCACTATTCGGGAAAATTTTTGGAAAGGTAATATAGGAGCTGCTTTCTAACCATCTGTCTAAAAAAAATATATTGTTAAAATTACAGTTCTCATGCGACGAGAAAATACTTTATTCGTCACATAAGAAATTACAAGCTAGTTTCATAGTCTGTGTTATGTCGAACGCGTTTGACTATGTAAACGACAACACTTTTATGTAAGTTAGAATACTATGTTGGAGCATAATGCCACAAAACGTTCAGACCGTATCTCTCTGACGGGGGTCAAATTGCGTCAATAGGAAAGAGTCCTGTTATAAGCTGCCAGTCACCATCCAGCCGAAAACTGATTACATGAGTTGTCCAACAAGTTTCCCTCTTGGAACCCTTACTTTATGTTGTGCAATTTAATGACCTTTCATCAGCCAAGTTTGTTTTCCTTGTACATGACACAAACATTGCAGGTAACGACAAATCATGTACTGTTTTAGCAAGAGAAGTTCACAGAATTTTCATGTACATTTTAAGTTATTCGTAGCCCCTAAACATTGAAAACATACAGTATACGCTATTGTAAGAGATTTCCTCACATTACATCTATAAAATGTTACGACTAGCTGATGGATCGGGCTGACACCAGTAAATTCTTGGGATTAAAGCTTAACAAGAATTTCAGTTGGGAAGACCATCGGGTGGACGGCGGTTCAAATCGCCGTCCGACCATCAAGATTTAAATTTTCCGTGACTTCCCTTAAGTCGCCCCAGGCAAATGCTGGAATGGTTCCTTTGGAAAGGCAACGATCGATTTCCTTCCTCATCCTTTCATAAACAGGGCTTGTGCTCCATCTCTAATGACAGCGATCTCGATGGGACGTTAATCTCTAATATTCCAATTTCCTTGTTTGCAAGGAACTTATCAGTGGAATTGCTAAACCGCTTAGAAAGATCGCAATTTGTAGAGCGAATGTTGTCAGACATACGTGATATGAAAATAAAAAGTAAGCATACTTCGTTCGCATTCGTTTCATAATGTCATAGGAATCATTTTTGAGGTTAACTCACCTGGCTGAGCTAAAATTTTCGTGGTCAAAAATTGTGTAACGCAAATGATTTTCGATATGAAGTCTAGAACGTTATGCAGAGATACTAACTACAGCATCCAGATACAGGGTATTAAAAAAGTATCCTATAATTTTGGGGGTAGTAGTATCTCCCAATAAACATGGGCTCTGAGATGCATACCTTGAGAACTATATGCACTTGTTCAACTTTTCTGCTGTCAAACATATCTCTTCTACCGCAAGATGTTCGCTATTACGAAAGGCCTGCAGAATGCAGTAACCAAATGAGCACATCTTATTCTGTTACTGCGAAACAGCATAGCTTCTAATGTAAGCTGTGGGCTGCTACTTACGAACTCCACACGAGGAGTAGCAATGGTGCAAGCTCTTCCATGACTCGCAGTCCTTTAGAATTACAGAGCCAGGATCTGCTAGTCGCTGGAAAAGATCTCTGAATAATCGCGCAGATGGTATCCTGTGTTCTGGATATTTTTCTACACATAGGACATAGGCCTGATAATTGCTTCCGTTTGCCAGACCATCAACAATTATTTAATAAACAAAGAGGGATCAAATATAGTTAAAAATAAATACTTTAACATAAAGATAAACCATGACAGATTAGTGCAGTAGATTTAAGCTCTACAAGTAAAGGTTTGACGTTTTATTAGAAAAAGCATTAATGGCAACATGATCAAATTTATCCCTTCAAGATGGAGCTTCACCATTAATGGAGCAACTATCATTCTTCCCTGATCATACTATGGTCGTATTCCAGAGTGGAATAGCAGGCTTCCATTATGCTGGTAAGAGCAAAGACAAAACTACAGTGCAAAAGCCTGTCACAAACTTATCAAGAGAAAGATGGTTTCGTTAGACCTGCACTTACCCAGAGATATGATACCGTTTATAGAAAAAACAGTAGCAAAAATTTACTTAATGCTGTATCCATGGGCATTAACAGAGAAACATGTCCTCCTTTGTTTACTGCATTCTGCAATTCGTTCGTAATAACAATGAGTTTGCGGTAGAAGAGATGTGTTCCACAGTAGCGAAGATGAACAAATGCGCATAGCTCTCAAGCTATGCATTTTAGAAGAAATGTTTACTGGACATTTTTGTTTTGTTTTGATCTATACTACCACCTCTCAAAATATGGAATACCATTTTAACACCAAATATACTTATATATTCTTTAGTGAAATTTATCGTAGATAATACTTCTCTATTTGAAACCAACAGCTCAGCTCTTGGAATCACTGCTAAAATGAAGAAAAATCTAAATAAATTTTGGTAATCATTTGTAACAAAGTCGAGTGTGGGAAAAGTGTAAATGATTTGTGGTGGTCAACTCCTTCTGCTCCACTAACGAATTTCTCAGTAAAGCCGATTGATGCATATGGTCTTAATAATCTCAAAAAGCATGAGTGTTGCATAAAATCTGACTGTCGCACATCTTCAGTGGAATAATGTGGACAATGTAAGTAAGTATTGCAAACTGCTCTCTGTCTGATAATTCATGGCGCCAGCAGCCCGAAAATTATCATTTTTACATGTTTCTATATATTCACCAGCTTGTGACAAATTTGTTGATACACCTTAAATGAAAACATGTTACAACTTTCTTGACTTATTTCACAGCTAATAAGATCATTTTACTTTAGATCTGCGGAAGGAACATTACCATATCTCTTCATATGTACAGGATGGTTCTGTCTCGATATTACAAACTTTAAGGGATGATGAGAAATGCTGACTTTATTAACTTGAGGTTAGGGACCCTGTTCCGGAAATAACCGAACTTAAAATAGTAAGCGAAAACAGTTTCGAGTCCTCTGAAAGTTGAATACTTGTACCGGTAGTGTTTCTGCTGAGACAGTATGGTAGGAAATCCCGATGAAGTTTCTGGAACATATCCAACTTATTATTCGTTTACACTGGAATGAGGGTTCGGGAACACCTGGATCAGACATTCACTGTGAAGTGAATAGGTAGAGGAAGTCCTGTCTCGTGGCAACACGTTCATCTGATCTCACCTACTTCATTTATTCTTGCTGGGCCATGTGCAAAGTCTCGTAAAGGAGACGCCTGTCGACACTGCAGGATCATCTCATGACAAGAATTCTATGTATTCCGTACTGTTGTTTTGTTACATGTTATACATCCCCAAGGATCTGTGTAACGAAAAGTATATCTGATTTGCGAGTAGGTGAACTCCTTAGCCAAGATCGTTTGTAAACAATCCTTATTCTCGCTTACTGTTTTCGGTAAGCATGCTTAGCATTTTCAGACCTATGAATGCTTACACATAATGTGAAACTATCAAGAGATAAAATTAAGCATAATAGCAGGTGCAATATAATAGCAAAACCGTATTGCTACATAAAAAATGGTTCAAATGGCTCTGAAAAGGGAACCTCTCCATCGCACCCCCTTCAGATTTAGTTATAAATTGGCACAGTGGATTGGCCTTGAAAAACTGAACACAGATCAATCGAGAAAACAGGAAGAAGCTGTGTGGAACTATGAAAAAAAAAAGCAAAATATGCAAACTGAGTAGTCTATGCGCAAGATATGTAACATGAAGGATAGATTGAGCTCAGGAGCACCGTGGTCCCGTGGTTAGCGTGAGCAGCTGCGGAACGAGAGGTCCTTGGTTCAAGTCTTTCCTCGAGTGAAAAGTTTAATTTTTTATTTTCAGACAATTATCAATGTTCAGGCACTTACACATAATCAACTTCACTGACCAAAATTCCAGGACATGTTCAGATTTGCTGGGACATATGCAGGATTTGACGGTCTACACACGAAAAAATTTGAAAACGTTAAAAACACATCTTTTGACGGAGCACAGGAAAAACTGTGCGACTGTGAAACTGTTGCATTCATTTGTTGCAGTTTATGTGACAAACTCTTATGTTTTCATCACTTTTTTTGGGAGTGATTATCACATCCATAAGAAAACCTAAATCGGGCAAGGCAGAAGAATCTTTTTACCCATTCGCCAAGTGTACAAGTTAGATGGGTCGACAACATATTCCTGTCATGTGACGCACATGCCGTCACCAGTGTCGTATAGAATATATCAGACGTGTTTTCCTGTGGAGGAATCTGTTGACCTATGACCTTGCGATCAAATGTTTTCGGTTTCCATTGGAGAGGCAGGTCCTTTCGTCTTCTAATCGCACGGTTTTGCGGTGCGGTCGCCAAACACAGACACTAAACTTATTACAATGAACAGAGACGTCAATGAACGAACGGACAGATCATAACTTTGCGAAAATAAAAAAAAGTAAAGTTTCCACTCAAGGAAAGACTTGAACCAAGGACTTCTCGTTCCACAGTTGCACACGCTAACCACGGGACTACGGCGCTCCTGAGATCGCATCATCCTTGATGTTGCTTATCTTGCGCATGGGCTACTCAGTTTCCATATTTGGCTTATTTTTTCAATAGTTCCACACAACTTTTTCCTGTTTTCTCGATTGATCTGTGTTCAGTTTTTCAAGGCCTATCCACTGTGCCAACTTATAACTAAATCTGATGGGGGTGCGATGGGGAGGTTCCCTTGTGAGTAGCTTGTCCCAGTATGCTATACGGTAGACTGGATAACGTGTACTACTCCTATGGATTACTTCTTGTGGGGTCGTACGCAAAGTTTAATTACGAGACACTTGTAGAGACAGAAGCAGCTATGTTTGCACGAGTTATGGCCGGTGCACTACAAGTTGAAGAGACACGATGTGGGATGGAGAGTGTGTACCGGAACACGCTTCGTCGAAAGTACGACGTCTGTAGCGACAATTGTGTTCGCCACATGGGGCCGCTGTTGTAATGAATCACTACTGTACGTATAGTACGCTGGGTTCTGTTTTGTTTTGGAATAATGTAAACACGTAATGTATAAGTGTTAATACAAACAAATATGCTTAAGTGATAAATATCATATTCGTAGAAATTATTTCACAGTTGCAGTTCCGGCCTTAAAGTCATTATCAAGTAATAATTATGTTGCAGAACACGTCAAACTTTCTAACCCTCCGATATGTATTCACGTCATCGTCAGAACTGAGCTCTTCACTACTGCAAGATTAAACGAGCGCGAAACTCCGTACATCATGGAATGATGAAAATTACATTAACTATTGTTACTGTTAACATCCTTAACACAAATTGCAACGAACTATTGCAATTTGTGTTAAGGATGTAAACAATGACAGTGGTTCATGTAATTCACATCATTTCACGATGTACGGAGCTTCGCGCTCGTTTAATCATGCAGTATTGTCACAGTGAAAGGAATCAGTTCTGACGATGGCATTTTAAGTTTTCTCCTCAAATGAAACAAATGGATGTTATTTCCATATGGAGAAGTTTTCAAATTTTCGGTCTAACTGAGGATTAACGCACGGGACCACGGTGCTCCTGAGCTCAGATTATCCTTGATGTTGCCTGTCTTGCGCATGGATTACTCAGTTTGTATATTTTGCTTATTTTTTTCATAGTTCCACCCAACTTCTTCCTGTTTTCTCGATTGATCTGTGTTCAGTTTTTCAAGGCCTATCCACTGTGCCAACTTATAACTAAATCTGAGGAGGGTGCGATGGGGAGGTTCCTTTGTGAGCACTATGGGACTTAACATCCATGGTCATCAGTCCCCTAGAACTTAGAACTACTTAAACCTAACTGACCTAAGGACAGCACACAACACCCAGTCATCACAAGGCAGAGAAAATCCCTGACCCCGCCGGGAATCGAGAACGCTACCGCACGACCGCGAGCTGCGGACTATTGATACATACCTAGATAAAACGTTACTACACATTTTTTATACCATCTGTACAAGTGCTCATCCTGAAACATCGTCAGGTATGTGAAGGAAGAAATGAATAACCCGTCGAACAAGTCAAGGTTGAAGTCACAATACACCGAGTAATTCGCCAAATGCTCGTGTCCCGTACCACACACTGCTGTGTACTTCACGGCAGCGTGGACACCGTTAGACTGGTAGGCGGTGGCCACTTCTGGCAGCCGTCAAATTCACAGTTAGCACTATATTCATGTACTTCTTATTTTTAAATTATTTATGTATTTTAATTATAGTACGATATCTGGTATATGTTGGTAAAAATCGTTTTTAAAATTATTGTAAAATAGTCCTTAAAACAGTAGCTAAAGCTATTCTTATTATGTTCACTTGCATAAGTACACCTATGTAGAAACTGCTTTACCACAGGGTGCAGTTTCGACAAACTGATGTACAATAAATTGCTGTCTGTCAATATTATGTAGCTGACAAAATTCTCCAGACATAACTGAAAATTATTAAAATTATAAAAATATGCAGAATTAAAATTAGACAGTGGGCTTCATTGGTGGCATTTCTACAGCAGTTTATTCTGCGTGTGACAACCTAAGTAATAACCACGTAAGCAAATAATAAACTAATTACAGTGACGCTGAATAACACACTTTATCCACACAACAAAAGTTAGACAATAAGATCGCCCATATCTGAGTCATGAGCTGTGGCTACTTTGTGTTCCAGGGATCTACTATTTAAAAACTCACCGAGATGATATTAATATACAGACTAAAGTCAATGAGCTAAAAACACATTAAACAAATATGAAAAATATAAAAAAAATGTAGGTAATGAGCAAATTATATAAGGAAGACAGATCGACAGAAATGTAGCAAGAGATCAATGAAAGAGGCAATGCACCAAGTAAGAAATGGAAATCCTTTTAATGCCACCTCCCTAAGCTATTTTATGTCGCTATGTAAAAACGCGAATTCTTTACAGACTAATGGAAGAACTGGTAGAAACCGACCTCGGGGAAGATCAGTTTGGATTCCGTAGAAATATTGGAACACGTGAGGCAATACTGACCCTACGACTTATCTTAGAAGATAGAGTAAGGAAACGCAAACTTAGTTTCTAGCATTTGTAGACTTAGAGAAAGCTTTTGACAACGTTGATTGCAATACTCTCTTTCAAATTCTGAAGGTGGCAGGCGTAAAATACAGGGAGGGAAAGGCTATTTACAATTTCTACAGAAACCAGATGGCAGTTATAAGAGTCGAGGGACATGAAAGGCAAGCAGTGTTTGGGAAGGGAGTGAGACAGGGTTGTAGTCTCTCCCCGATGTTATTCAATCTGTAGATTGAGCAAGCAGCAAAGGAAACAAAAGAAAAATTCGGAGTAGGTATTAAAATCCATGGAGAAGAAATAAAAATTTTGGGGTTCGGCAATGACATTCTAATTCTGTCAGAGACAGCAAAGCACTTGGAAGAGCAGTTGAACGGAATGGACAGTGTCTTGAAAGGAGGATAAAAGATGAACATCAACAAAAGCAAAACGAGGATAATGGAATGTAGTCGAATAATGCTGAGGGAATGAGATTACTAAATTAGATTCTTACAATGGTAAATGAGTTTTGCTATTTGGGAAGGAAAATAACGGATGATGGTCGAAGTAGGGAGGGAACAGATTGTAGACTGGCAATGGCAAGCAAAGCGTTTCTGAAGAAGTGATGTTTGAGAATATACATTTAAGTGCCAGGAAGTCCTTTCAGGAAGTATTTATATGGAGTGTAGCCATGTATTGAAGTGAAACATGTACGACAAACAGTTTAGGCAAGAAGAGAATTGAAGCTTTTGAAATGTGGTGCTACAAAAGAATGTTAAAGATTAGATAGATAGATCACATGACTAATAAGGAGGTACTGAATAGAACTGGGGAGAAGAGAAATTTGTGGTACAACCGTACAAGAAGAAGGGATCAGCTGGTAGAACACTTCTGAGGTAGCATATGGGATTATCAAGTTAGTACTGCAGGGATGTGGGCGGGGGGGGGGGGGTAAAAATCGTAGTGGGAGACCAAGGAATGAATACAGTAAGCAGATTCAGAAGGATGTATGTTGCGGTAGGTAGTCGAAGCTGTAGAAGCTTGCACAGGATAGAGTTGCATGGAGAGTTGCAACAAACCAGTCTTTGGACTAACGACCACAACATAAACAACATACTCATATGCTGTACATTGCCTCTGTTCGATTGTATAGCCGTTATTACGCTAATTTTTACCCAGCTGTAGTCCGTTTGATCCGTAACATTGGTTGGTTTTGCAGTGATGTCTCGCTACTGTTCATATGTCATAACTTTACCACTGGGCAGCTATGGTGCATGTCTTTGTAGACTATGAAATCGCGCTATCGCTGAGTGAAGGGGAAGTGCTGCAAGACTCTGTTGCATAACCTTTTTGACACTAGGGACATATTAGCGTACATTTCGGTTTCTTGTAAATCGTAGAAATAAATTCGTTACGTGCCATGGTGTTTCTCACTGAGTGCTGTAATGAATGTTAAGTAGACGCTACAGTCTGGAACCGCGTGACCGCTACGGTCGCAGGTTCGAATCCTGCCTCGGGCATGGATGTGTATGATGTCCTTAGGTTAGTTAGGTTTAAGTAGTTCTATGTTCTAGGGGACTGATGACCTCAGCAGTTAAGTTCGATAGTGCTCAGAGCCATTTGAATCATTTGAATGTTAAGTTTTTAAACTATGTTTTCATCAGCTGCAAGATTAGACTCCTTCCGATAAGTCGGTTGAGACAGCTGGTGGTCTAGTCACTTTCTGTCATTCGTTGCTAGTGCAGTATGCACTATATCATTTTCCATTCCTGCTTCACTTACGTGCCACAACGCCACTCTGTTACAGTTGCTTGCTTGTCGCAGTTTTGCACTAAATTGCTTCACAGCCCTTACAGGTATTTATTTCTGATATTTTTTTCACTTACACTGTAAATATATTCTGTCAGATTTAGGAAATAATGGTTGATACAGGGTGTAGAAAAAAAACTGTTTTTTTTTTCTAAACCCTATTGACAGTGAACCGAGGTGGTGTTAAATTCATATTTCTCTCAACTACATCAAAGCCTTTTCTTTGCAGAAAGTAAATGGGGAGGGGGGGGGTTTATAGGGACAATTGTCAAGCACAACGATACGTATCAGTGAAAGATTTGGTAATTTGATATAACCTGATATGTACAGTTACGTAATAAGCTTTCTATTACAGAACAGTAAGCGCTTTTTATTTACTGCTTCTCTGAATCATTATTTTAGGAAACATCCACATTGTGATCTATAAGAAGCGTACATATTAATGTAGGAAATGAAGAGTACGATGTAATGGTTGATGACATGACGAGAAGTAATGAGCACTAAGAACACGATTTTACAGACTTGGTGGTTGATGACATGACGAAATGTGATGAGCAATTTGCAGACATGATTTTACAGACAATACATTTGTACATGCAATAATATACGGCAACCATTTATTACAGAGTTATTAAGATTAAACATTCCCATTTCCCCATCTATCCGCTATCTCTCTCTCCCTCCCTCCCTCCATTCTCTTTCTCCAACACACTCTCACTCACCCATCCACCTCTCTCTTCCAACTCCCTCCCTAAACTTCTGTCTCACCTCTCTCTCTCTTCCTCCAACTGCTGTCTGTAACACCCCCCCCCCCCCCCCACACACTCTTTATCTCTCTTTTTCCTCTCTCTCTTTCCGTCTCTTGTAATAAGTGGCCCATGAAACGACTTAACCTGATATTCAATTACAGAACAGTAAGCGCTTTTCATTTACTGCTTTAGTGAATCATTATTGTATGGAAGGTCCACATCGTGAACTACAAGACTGGCATAGTTAAATATGATACACATGCAAATCAAAAACATTTACTTACACTGATTTTACGTTAGCATTTATTTCTCTGACCAAAATCCTTCCTTCATTCGGTTTCACATTTATTTCAACAGATATCGACTGCAAATTCAGATTAACTGTAAAAGCGACGCTCAAGCAAGAAAGAAAGAGTATATGCTTTATTGCTCTTGGTGGATTGTTATAACTGAATACCGTTATTAATGTGGACATTATTAGAGGTACAGCATCGGTTTGTGTGAACATGGAGTTTCCATTGTCACGTACATTCACATTTTTGCTAGTTTTAGCAATATTACTTTTAACAGTCTTCCATACATAACCACTGTTAAGGGATAAAATAAGCCATTTTTGGAACAGAGATCTGCAGCTGTTTTCTTTGTACAGTACGTTGTCCTCATGGCTCTCGTTTGACTGGGGAGGGTGTTTCAGGTAGGTTGATAATCTCACTGGAAAATAATATCATACAGCGCTGCACTGTGAAACTAGTCTCTGGGCTTGTGCTGTACGTAAGAATGTGTAATTCCGGCCCGAGATGCTGGAGTTAGCGGTCATGTGTGCATGAGATATGCATGCTTGTGTGTATGAATGGTGTGTGTCTCTCTTTTACTGATGAGCCTCTGTGGCCGTAAGCTTAGGTAAGTGTCGTTTAATTGTGCCTATCTGCAACTTCACGTGTCTTCTTTACGGTTAGTAGTAATCTGTCTTTTCCTACATTGTTAATGTGTAAGATGTGACATACCTAGTTTAGTTTACTGCTAGTTTTGCTACGCGTGATCACTGCTTAAAATGTTCTACATCCTCAAGCTTAAAAATATCGTTTATAACGCGGAGTATAAATATCGTTTATTATGTTACTTTTGCCAAACCTACCATCAGTCAGCTGTACATTTATGGCCTCGTGAAGGTCATGAACGTTTTAACTTGTAATGAGGGTACGTGTATCATATTCAAAAACTGTACTAATCTTTCAACTAATGATATGTGATTAGTCGTTTGATTATAGAAAGAAGGGAATGTGCCCAAGTTTTGAACCGTGAGACACATCTTATGTATTTCAGGATACAGAGTAGGAAGTTCTGATAAGTCTGTGTCATTGTGTTTTATTGCTATTTTCTATCTCCTGTTTGTATGAAATGAGCTGAATTTATTCAGTGAGATGGCAGTGCTGTCTGTTATTCTGAACTTCACACAATAAAAAATATGATCTACGTATATTTCTACATGACTACTCTGCAATTCACATGTAAGTGTCCGGTAGAGGTTTCATCGAAACACTTTCCGACTATTTTTCTACCGTTCCACACTCTAAAAGAGCAGGAAAAACAGACGCTTAAATCTTTCTGTCCGATCTCTGAATGCTCTTATTTTATTATAATGATAATTCCTCCTCATGCAGGTTGGTGTCAACAAAATATTTGCGCATTCGGAGGAGAACGTTACGGATTGAAATTTCGGGAAAAGATATCCCTGCAACGAAAAACGCCTTTGTTTTAATGATTCGCGTATTATATCCGAGACACTCTCTCCCATATTTCGCGATAATATAAAACGAGCTGCCCTTCTTTGAACTTTTTCGATGTCATCATCAATCCTACTTGGCAAGGATCCCATACTGCACAGCAGTAGCGTAGGCAATCTCTTTAGTAGACCTGGTTCAGCTTCCAAGTGTTCTTCCAATAAAACGCAGTCTTTGGTTTGATTTCCCGACTACGTTATCTACGTGATCGTCCCCATTTAAGTTGTTCGTTATTGTTATTGCTAGGTTTGTAGTTGAATTGACAAGCTTTAAATTTGTATTATTTATCGTGTAAAGCGAAATTTGAGGGATTCCTAGTAGTATTCATGTGAAAGACCTCACACTTTTCATTGTTTATGGCCAGTTCCACTTTTCGCTCGGTACAAGTATCTTACCTACATCATTTTACCATTGGTTTTGAACTGATGACTTCACTAGACGATAAATGATCACATCACCTGCAAACAATCTAAGAGAGCTGCTCATATTGTCTCCTATGTGGTTTATGTACAGTCGTGCTCAAAACGACCTGAATTGCGTTCGCATGCAACCCACATAACACAGCTGTCTAGCAGGTCCTCTAATCGCTCCTTGGTACAGTCCTTTGACTATTGAAAATGGCTCCAACAAGTCACCACTAGAAAACTCGGCTCTGTATCGCAATAACTCAAGATGTAAAGTAATACCACGATACTACAAATATCAGGGAGCACCTTATCACAGATAAGACTGTCCTTAAGGCTTGTAAGCTCACATTTATTGCAATAAATGACATACCTGAAATGTTACCACTCTCATTATTACGTCAGATATGTAATGCACGTAGTAAGTTCGTCGTAATCATGATTTCCTCTTCAAAGTAACATACAGTACTTGTTATTTAACACAAAATGACATTAAAAATGTAAGTTATTCGCGAGCAGCTAGTTGAGAATACGTATGAACTTCAAATGACACGACGAGCCGTCTCGTTCTGCATTTGGATTCAAACCCAGGTCATGCAGACTAAGATTTAGTGACTGACGGAAACTAACAGTCATTCCTGACTAGGCATACAGAGAGTGATATACCTCGATTTTAGACAGTATCAGTTAGCAAATATCAACTTTAAATTACATAATGTAAACATTTTTAACGGCGCGAATTCCTACCCAGCATCTATTGTCTCTGTCAACGAACTACGAGAGATGTTAAATATTGCTTCTTTACAAGTAACTTACTTGAAATGCCGTGAAGTAAAGCTTTGTGCTGGACAGGGATTCGAACCCAGAACCTAATCGGATTGTTATCGAAGCACAATCAACTGTGACGTATTGGATTTTCTCGGCAGTAGCTAGATGTTTTAACTGAAATGACGAGGCGAAACATTAATTTTTTCCTTCCCAGGACTCCAACCCGGAACCTATCGCTGTTATTTATTAGAGAAAACTAACGTTAAATATTGGTTTGTTACAGCAGCAGCGACATGTGAGCATGTTTGAACTAGAAATAATATGACGAAGAGTTCAATGCTGGCTGGGAATCGAACCCCACAC
Organism: Schistocerca nitens; assembly: GCF_023898315.1. NCBI lineage: Eukaryota > Metazoa > Arthropoda > Insecta > Orthoptera > Acrididae > Schistocerca > Schistocerca nitens. Next base: position 512,952,767 of record NC_064615.1, read on the forward strand.
ATACCGTTGTTGACTACACACAAAGAGACGTCAGCTACAGAATTTTTCTCCACCAGCAGCTCGGAATAACATCCTTGAACTTAGAGTGATCTCTCAAATAGTTCTGTGTCTCACTGGGAGTCAAAAACGTCAGATATCGTTAGTGTTGACAACGAATGAAAATGCATTAAAAATCAAAATTATTATCCATCAGTAGATAGGTGTTCTCATGCTAGAACTTGATAATTCATAATGGAAACTTTAGTGCCGGGCCAGCATTGGAACCCATTCACGCGCAATATGTGGAGATGTTGAGGAATCTGCAATTTTGAACAAACAACAAATTGTAGTCGATCTATATTGTCACGAATGGATCAAATTCCGCGTTAAGGGCGGTCTGAGTTGCTTTCCAAGTTCAGAAATAATTTTATCGACATACAGAAGCTCAAATAAAAGATGGAGTAAGGGTCCTGTAACGCTACATAGCGTTTATTTCGTCACTACAAATGAATAACTAGTATAAGAAAGGTTACTGGTGACAGAGTCCCCACATTTTGCCAATCCTGACTTTATTGTGGTGCAACCTAACGCCTACTTGGTAGAGAAGGAATACCATGTTTAATGTGAATTTCAGACCACAATGCCGTTATACCTTCTTCACTTGGCGTAGCCAGAAGAGAATAGAATCTGTCTTTACCTATTAAAAATCATGGGCAGAAGTTGGAATCGAACCCAGACCATCATCACAGGAACCTATCATCAATACAACAGAGCAGCAAATTGTCTTCTGTATGACTCATTTTTAATTCATAACACCGTTTCGGCACACTAGATGAGAATTCTGACACACAGGCTCCCTGTAGTGGTTTGCAGCATGTTCAGTACATTCATTTACTTGGTTGAGCGAATCGCCATGAACTAGCTGCCTCGGCTACCCAGTGCATACATTCGACTCTATTTTGTAATAAGGAAATAAAATCATGTAACTGCGACCTACACAGAACTGCCAACAGTGTAGGATGCAGAAATTTAAAGAGGAAGTGTTCCTTTCCATTTGAGCTATTCTATTGCGCTATCTGTTTGTTGAAAACGTCGTGCAGTGCAAAAGAAAAGCTGTAACTGTCTGCCTCTCAGAAGTGTAGATCCGGCCATATGCATTATCTCACAGCACTGTGGAATTCGGAAGTTCCTGAGGAACTTTTCTTGACTTCTGGAGGTAATTCCAGAATAATTCTGTAACGAAATCAGGAGAAAAACTTTACACATCAAATTCTCTTGGTAGCACGACACAGTAAGTTGCATTACAGTGTATTGATAATTTTTACTTATGGACCGTCTGACAGCAACTGAATAAAACATAATTTTAGTGTCATACGCGTTTCGCCTTTATTTTCTGCAAGCCATCGTTATATTGTATATGTGTGTGTAAACGCCTTCCGATGTCCATTCAAGGAAGACAACGATACACAGTCTAGCTTCAATATTATAAATACGCCTGTTTGTGGATGAACTCAGACTTAGGTTTATAATCATTTTGAATATATAGCAGTGTTGTAACCACTGGTGTTAAACTAGTTTTCAGCCAATGATTCCCACAGCTACATGAACACTACTTGTGATACCTCTTAGACAAAATACTTAAGCAGTGCTATCAGACGAAAAGACCAACATGACACAAACTGTGGGAAGTTTGTTTTATAACCTTCGTACCTGGATGAAGAGCTTTTCCTATTTGACATATCTGTGAACGTTGCTGCATAAGACGATTTAAGAAGAAACTAAATTCCTTCAGCTACGCCACTACAGCACTAGATCGTGGTTTGTGAATCGTTTACCAGCCGTACTCAGCCGCATTTCGCTGATTGGAAGGCAAAAAGCTTACTGACAAATTTCACACCAGGAAAAGTGGGACGCAGTGTCTCCCACTGGAAGGTCAAGTTGTTTTATTTAAATGATTACAAAATCAGGCAAAACGAACAGTGAGGTGGTCAGTATAAGCACATACTGTTGTCAGTATGATGTTGCACCGCCCAGGGCCTGTAATGATATAGGGCCCGTTTAGGTCAGTAATATTGTATACAGAAGTGGAAGAGAGAGCACCACTGAATTCTAAAATCCGTATGCATTGCATACACACAGAAATTACTGTTACAGTGTACTATTGGATAGCCGGCCGAAGTGGCCGTGTGGTTCTAGGCGCTGTAGTCCTGAACCGCGAGTCCACTACGGTCGCAGGTTCGAATCCTGCCTCGGGCATGGATGTGTGTGATGTACTTATGTTTAACTAGTTTTTGTTATCAAGTAACGTCTTCATGAATTACTTTAGTTTTAATGTGATCTACGAGTAATTTATGATGTTTGATATTAACATGAAAAGGGTTCCGTAGAGAGGGAAAGAACCTGTTCTTGGGCAACTACTTCCATAATGACCAAAAGGCATTAAATGATATTCAAGTACAAGTGTTCCAGCAGCAGTATGAAGAAAATGATAGTAATGAGTACGGTAATAATTGAATTATCCGGTAACTTCACACTTCACAGTGGATTTTCTCGAACTAAGATATTTCCTGAATTAGTGAAAATTTCAGAATGGCTTCACATTGAGGCTATGATGCCTAGAAGAGTCTTTACATAGTGCTGACGTGACAATAGCATAATCTCCGCGTCAGAAGCTTCGTTATACTTAACCACTTAATAGACTCGCATTTTTTCCACCGTGACTAATTTTGTAAGCTAAGCACATCATCCGTTACAGCACACTCCTGGGGCTGGGAAATGTGGTCTGGTGGAACGAACTATCACAAGTGCAATGCGTGGGTGCAAGCGTTTACTTTTAAGAGGCACAAACAGATATACTTTACCTCTGGTAACCTCAAGAGAAAGACGTTATAATCCAGAATCCGCATTAAACATCACGTTCCTTCATTCCCAACTGGACAGAGCCGGTTTGCTTTTGGAAATGACGTAGGCGGAGGTCACTGTAAACAGAAATACTGTCGCCAGTAATCTTACTTACATTACAAAATTTTATTTTATTTGATGACCCAATAGTCATTTAAAGGAACAGGGCTCTTACTTTACTTGTACTTGATTGAACTAGAGACGTTGAATAATTTGGTGCCGGACTATGATTAGAATGCGTATCTCCTCTTTCGAGGATCTGAATCTCACGGAACAGCATAGTTCAATCATTTCGTTCCTTTTTCCAAGACTGCAGTCTTCTGTAGGTCACCTCCAAAGGTAAGTATGTGGGTCCGATTCCTGATCCAGTACAAAAATATTCATAATTTCATATCAAGCCCTATCACGTGCACACCGGTCTGCTAGTGAAAATTAACGTGTATTTTTAATGTCTGTTCATGTGTTGCCAACAATTTCTGGTCAAACACGCACACATCTTACTGTTGGTGAGTAAGCAATTGATACTTAAGCTATATTCGTGGACGATAAAGAAGAAAGATAGGAGTGTGGTTCGATTGTCGCTCAGGCACAAAAATTTGTATCCTTATTTTAGATTCAAACACCTAGCAGCTGGTAAGAAAAACCGATACGTAACATTTGATTTTACTTAGTTAAAAATCCGATTACGTGTTAGGTTCGTACCTCTGTCACAGAACTTCACATCATGCACTCCATCTTTAAATACATACACACATTGTTACTTCTGAATGCAGATATCTCAGGCATCTTTCGTGGTTAGTTAACAGGGATGAAAGGGTCTTGATAGGAGTCCCGGTTTTTTACAAAAACTGTCGCCTTTTATTCTCAAATTTAGATTTGGTTACTGATATTTCGGTAATTCATGACACTTCACTGCTAGTCAGCAATATGATTGATTAGATTAGATTTTATTAATACTTGTTCCATAGATCATGAATACGACACTTCGTAATGATGTGGAACATGTTATATTAATGAAAGATTTCTTTACATACTGGTATTCAATTTCTCTCTCTCTCTCTCTCTCTCTCTCTCTCTCACACACAAAGACACACACACACACACTCACACACACACACATACACTCACATTCTTCTTTTATTTTTATTTGTTTAGTGTGCTCGACTATCGGAGAGGCACGAAAACGTCCGTGAATGAGTTTCTTAGGTTTGAGTACAGTCACGAAAGAAATATAAAAACAACTATGAGAGTTACTGATTTATGATGCTTAGTTTGTAGTCAGTTCTGAGTATTATTAGTAACTACGCTCCAGTCCCTAAACCTTGTTACAGAAATGCGAATCAGACGCATTACGTATTCCAGGCCGTCGCAGCCTCGTCTTTGAAAGGCCAGCTGTGGTCACTTCCCAGCCCGCTGTAGGATCACATCGGTTCGTCTTCTTCCTGCTAGTACTGTAACGGAGATTTGGCAACAAGGCAAGGTATATTTGGCAACTCTGTGATCGACGAGTTACTTCCTGGTGTGCACGAAATTAAGCCTCAAAGTTCTCTTGATTTTTCCTGTCATTTCCATTGAACAGTCTGAGTTATTATCGCTTCAGGTGTAACAAAAGATTGTAAATTTACGGTTTTCAGCCCAGGAAAGTCGTTGAATGTGTAAATCGCAACTAAAGTCGTCCTTTAAATAGCGGTTTACGAGTTCTAGACTCGATTAGCCCCGTAATAGAAAGGCGCAACACATACGTCTTCGCTAGCTCTGTGGTGACGTTCTGACCTCTGAAAAAGCGTCTGTTATGGTTTGGGGTTCCAATCTCGCTGAATGTAACGTTTTTTATCCCTTCTGTGAAAGAGATACAAGCAGTCAGATCAAACATCGATAAGGAAATCGAAAGAAAATACTTTCAGCTCGTAGTGCAATGGTGAAAAACTTACAATGCTGCATAACAGGTAACGCCTCGTTCCGCTGCTGACAAGCAAATTTTGGGTCTCTAGGAATACATAACTTTATTTATGACATGCCACATTTGCATACCTGTTCAGTACGACACAGCATACCAATGAAACACAGACCTAATCGAAATCTAAGTGAGTAGTACTTTACTAATTCATGCCGCACGCTTGTGTACAGATACTCAGTTTTATCAAACAGACTTTCGTCGTCAGGTTATCGTGGGTAGTTTTATTTCATTTCTCTTAATACAGTGCACAATTTTCGTAAGGTTTCTTTTGGTGTTGTTAAAACAATACTAAACATGAGAGAGAATTTAATCATCAACGATATATGCGAATTCTCTGATGTGATCTATAACAGTCTGACATTGCACAATCAGTTTATTGATTACATACATGTAGAAAACTTGTTCTCAGTTAAAGCTGTCAAATAAGGTTTGAAGAAGAATAAAATGCCACTACCAGACTACAGCTAATGAAGAAAATACTTTTCTGATTATTTTGGCACGATGCGCTCTCCCCATACATAACACAAAAGCTTCCAGATGCATCTGCTGCCTGGCCGTCTATTAAACCTGAAAAGAACAAAATGTCGCAGAAGTTAGCCCTTTTTCCTCATGCGGCTATTTTGTGTTGGGAAGTGAAGGTAATTAAGTTCAAAGTTCCATTAAATTAGTAACTTCAGAAGACAGCAGAACTGCGTTGTAAAAAACGTAGCAGCGAATGAAATGGAACTCGCGACATTTTATCTACAGTGCGTGACACTTACCGTGACGCTACTAGCTGTCATCTGCCTACAACACCTCCTGAAGTCAAGAAAAGTTCCTCAGGAACTTCCGAATTCCACAGTGCTGTGAGATAATGCATGTGGCCGGATCTACACTTCTGCGAGGCAGACAGTTACAGCTTTTCTTTTGCACTGCACGATGGTTTCAACAAACAGATAGCGCAATAGAGTAGCTCAAATGGAAAAGGAACACTTCCTATTTAAATTTCTGCATCCCACACTGTTGGCAGTTCTGTGTAGGTCGCAGTTACATGATTTTATTTCGGTGATTACAAAATAGAGTCGAATGTATGCACTGGGTAGCCGAGGCAGCTAGTTCATGGCGATTCGCTCAACCAAGTAAATGAATGTACTGAACATGCTGCAAACCACTACAAGGAGCCTGTGTGTCAGAATTCTCATCGAGTGTGCCGCAATGGTGTTATGAATTAAAAATGAGTCATACAGAAGACAATTTGCTGCTCTGTTGTATTGATGATAGGTTCCTGTGATGATAGTCTGGGTTCGATTCCAACTTCTGCCAATGATTTTTAATAGGGAAAGACAGATTCTATTCTCTTCTGGCTACGCCAAGTGAAGAAGGTATAACGGCATCGTGGTCTGAAATTCACATTAAACATGGTATTCCTTCTCTACCAAGTAGGCGTTAGGTTGCACTACAATAAAGTCTGGAGCGGCGAAATGTGGGGACTCTGTCACCAGTAACCTCTCTTATACTAGTCATTCATTTATAGTGACGAAACAAACGCTATGTAGCGTCACAGGACCCATACTCCATCTTTTATTTGAGCTTCTGTATGTCGAAAAAATTGTTTCTGAACTTGGAAAGCAACTCAGACCGCCCTTAACGCGGAATTTGATCCCTTCGTGACAATACAGCTCGACTACAATTTGTTGTTTGTTCAAAATTGCAGATTCCTCAACATCTCCACATACTGCGCGTGAATGGGTTCCAATGCTGGCCCGGCACTAAAGTTTTCATTATGTATTATCAAGCTCTAGCATGAAAACACCTATCTGTGATGGACAATAATTTTGATTTTTAATGCATTTTAATTCGTTGCCAACACTAACGATATCTGACGTTTTTGACTCCCAGTGAGACACAGAACTATTTGAGAGATCACTCTAAGTTCAAGGATGTTATTCCGAGCTGCTGGTGAAGAAAAATTCTGTAGCTGACGTCTCTTTGTGTGTAGTCAACAACGGTATGTGTGGGGTTCGATTCCCAGTCACCATTGAACTCTTGGTCATATTATTTCTAGTTCAAACATGCTCACATGTCGCTGCTGATGTAACAAACCAATATTTAACGTTAGTTTTCTCTAATAAATAACAGCGATAGGTTCCGGGTTGGAGTCCTGGGAAGGAAAAAATTAATGTTTCGCCTCGTCATTTCAGTTAAAACATCTAGCTACTGCCGAGAAAATCCAATACGTCACAGTTGATTGTGCTTCGATAACAATCCGATTAGGTTCTGGGTTCGAATCCCTGTCCAGCACAAAGCTTTACATCACGGCATTTCAAGTAAGTTACTTGTGAAGAAGCAATATTTAACATCTCTCGTAGTTCGTTGACAGAGACAATAGATGCTGGGTAGGAATTCGCGCCGTTAAAAATGTTTACATTATGTAATTTAAAGTTGATATTTGCTAACTGATACTGTCTAAAGTCGAGGTATATCACTCTCTGTATGCCTAGTCAGGAATGACTGTTAGTTTCCGTCAGTCACTAAATCTTAGTCTGCATGACCTGGGTTTGAATCCAAATGCAGAACGAGACGGCTCGTCGTGTCACTTGAAGTTCATACGTATTCTCAACTAGCTGCTCGCGAATAACTTACATTTTTAATGTCATTTTGTGTTAAATAACAAGTACTGTATGTTACTTTGAAGAGGAAATCATGATTACGACGAACTTACTACGTGCATTACATATCTGACGTAATAATGAGAGTGGTAACATTTCAGGTATGTCATTTATTGCAATAAATGTGAGCTTACAAGCCTTAAGGACAGTCTTATCTGTGATAAGGTGCTCCCTGATATTTGTAGTATCGTGGTATTACTTTACATCTTGAGTTATTGCGATACAGAGCCGAGTTTTCTAGTGGTGACTTGTTGGAGCCATTTTCAATAGTCAAAGGACTGTACCAAGGAGCGATTAGAGGACCTGCTAGACAGCTGCGTTATGTGGGTTGCATTCGAATCAGGCGAAATTCAATTCAGGTCGTTCGGATACTGTTGAGCACGGCTGTACATTGGGAGCACCAGGGGGCCTACAAAAGTTGCTCGGGGAATGCCAGGCATCAGTTCTGTTTTATTCGATGACTTCCCTTCAGTTACTACAGTGATGATTCTGACAGGAAATGACGAATCCAGTCGCATAACTTAGACGATACGCCATAGGCACGCATATTGATTAGAAGACGCTTGTGAGGAACGGTCCAAAAAACATTTGGATATTTAGAAATACGGCATCAATTTGAGATCATCTGTCGATAGCACTCACTACTTCGTGTGAATAAATGGCTACTTGCGTTTCGAAGAACGTTGCTTTCTGAACCGTGCTGACTATGTGACAACTAATTGTTTTCCTCGAGAGAATTAATAACCAAGGAACACAGCACATGTTGCAAAACTCTTCTACCATATGAATACGTAAGTCCTCTGATTACTCATATTCCCTTTCATGAGTATTGGTGTGACCTATGCAACTTTCCAATCTTTAGGCACGGTTCTTTGGTTAAGCGAACAGTTGTACCAGTGTATGATTGTTAAGTCCGAAGCTATTGTGTGCTCATTTTGTGAAAGGAATCAAGTGGTATGCAGTTTGGACAGGAGTACCTGCCTTCATTAAGTGATTTAAGCTGTTTTCCTACACGTAGGATATCTGCTTAAAAGTTAGTCATGTTGGCAGCAATCTTTGACGGGAATTCTGGAATATTTACTCGTCTTTTTTGATGAAGGAATTTCGGAAAACCGTATTTAGTAAATCCGATTTTATGGCGCTGTCACCGGTAACATTATTATCGCTGTCACGCAGTGAAGTTATTGATTGCGCCTGCCGCTGGTGTACTGCACGTACAACCAGGCTATCTTGCGTTTCTCTGCCGGGACGTAGTTTCGTTGTGGAAAGAATTAAAAGCATCTAGCGTGAAGTTCACGTTAAATTTCGAGCTTCTCTAAAACTTCACAAATCTTGGGCATTTTGAGTTCTTTAAATTTGACATGCTTTTCTCGTTGTTTCTGCAACAGTGTTCTGACTTGTTTTTTGTACCATGGGTGTAGGTGGTGGTGGTGGTGGTGGTGGGGGGGGGGGGGGGGGTTCACTTCTGTCCTTCATTAATTTATTTGGTATAAATTTCTTTAATGCTACTGATACTATTTCTTTGAATCGAAGCCACATCTGGTCTATACTCTCACACTGATTTCGAGAGGGATGGAGGCTGTCTCTTAGGAGCGCGTCCAGCGAATTTGTATCTGCTTTTCTAAATAGATATACTTTGCGTTTATTTTATTCTCTTTGGATGTGTCGGTATTCAGTCTCGCTGCAATGACCTTGTGGTCAGTAATTCCTGTATCCGCCATAATGTTCCCAATATCCTCGGACTAATGTGGTTGCTAGGAGGTTGAGCATATTTTCGCAACCATTTGTATTTCGAGTGGGCGACTGAACTAATTCTTCATATTACGAAATTCTAAACTGAAATCGTATATCGAAAAGATCGCCTTGGAAACGTCTACATCCTACATACTTTGCGAGCGATCATGATAAACATTCTGTAAAATCTCCTTGTTGTTGTCTGCATCCTACATATTTTGCGAATAAGTATGTACAATTACCGCTCGCATGGGAACACCTGATTTCTCGACTCTCGGCCCATTGATACCTGATGGGGTTAGTTCCAGATGTATCGAAGTGGACCGATCAAGATGAACACAAAGAATAGTGTAACACTCGTCGCTATGTAACAAGGCGTTACAACGCTGGTCACAAAGCCGAGCTGGACCCGACAAGAGTGAACTCATCGTCAGTGACAGTCGGTTTCCAATACAACAGAAATTGTTGGTGTCAACGAATGCGGGCCCATCTTAACCTGTTTCCAAGTGCACATTGCGAAGAGAAATGCGTGGAACAGACATTTGGAAACCGCACAGAAAGACAGTGGTCAGAGGGACACAAAGCTGCACGACCTCAGTGGGCCGAACAACAGGGAAACTGCGTAGTAACTAAATGGAAGCGCGTAGTGTGGCCCGACGAGTCGCGATTTCTCGTCTTTCCTAATGAAGTAAGGCGCCGGGAGCACTGAGACCCAATCAGGCGTTTGACGTGCAGTATTTGTACGGCGGCGGAGGATGTTGTGTGATGTTTTGGGACGCTTCTCATACTACGTCTCGGGCACACTCATTCAGGATACGCTTGAACATACTTTGAGGTGTGAAAGAGTCATGGGACAGCGAATGCATATTTACAGATGGCTCTGGTATCGCGTACACAATGTATAAAAGAGCCCTACGTTGGTGGAGTTGTCATTTGTACTCAGGTGATTGAAGTGAAAAGGTGTCCGATGTGATTATTGCTGCACGACGGGAATTAACAGACGTTAAACGCGAAATGGTAACTGGAATTAGACGCATGGGACATTCCGTTTCGGAAATCGTTAGGGAATTCAATGTTCCGAGGTCCACAGTGTCAACAGTGTGCCGAGAACACCAAATTTCAGGCATTACCTCTCACAACGAACAACACAGTGGCCGACGGCCTTCACTCGACGACTGAGAGCAGAGGCGTTTGAGTAGAGTTGTCAGCGCTAACAGACAAGCAGCACTGCATGAAATACCAGCAGATATCGCTGTAGGACGTACGACGAACGTATCCGTTATAACGGTGCTGCGAAATTTCGCGTTGTGGTACATGGAAGCCTGTGCTAACCGCACTACTTCGCCTGTAGTGCCTCTCCAGAACTCGTGACGATATCGATTTGGCCTTAGACGAACGAAGAACCGTGACCTGATCAGATGAGTCCCGATTTGAGCTGGTAAGAGCTCACGGTAGGGTTCGAGTATGGCGCAGACCCCACGAAGCCATGGATCCAGGTTGTCAACAAGGCACTGTGCAAGCCGGTTGTGGCTCCACAATGGTGTGGGCTGTGTTTACATGGAATAGACTGATCCATCTGAACCAGTCATTGATTGGAAATGGTTATGTCCGGTTACTTGGAGAACAATTGTTACCAAACAACTATGGAATGATTATGGATGCCAATGTGCCACGTGATCGGGCCACAATTGTTAGCGAATGGTTTGAAGAATATTCTCGTCAGTTATAGCGAATGATTTGGCCATCCACAATGCTCGATATGGGACATAATCGAGAGGTCAGTTCTTGCAGTAAGAGGTATCAGTTGGATAAGACTTGCCTGGGGACAGTATGGACTCTCCTCCTCGCCCAATTAAGCTCATTATTGATGCTAGAGACGTTGTCACACGATATCTGCATGGCGTCCCCTGGCGGGTGAACGCTGTGGGGGGGGGGGGGGGGGGGGGGAGGCGAGGGTATAGTTTTTTTTTCTTTTTTTTTTTTTTTGTCCGACGCGCTCGTTTGCTTCTGCACGCAACTCCCAGCGTCTTTCAAAGGAATCCGCCAGGCTGTATCAGCGTCGCGTCGCTTTGTGGGCAGCGACCGACCTTCTTCGCGCTCGGACGCCGCCATCGACTTGTTTCAGGCTGTTTGTCGGCTTCCGTGATGTAGCTATCGTGTGTCGATTGTAAACTTCAGACATTTGTTACATTTCCACTTCATATGGAAACAGTCAAGTGCGTAAGTTGGTAGCGTTTTTGTTTTATTTGTTGGTATTCCGGTCGATATGGCTTTTATTTATCGATGGTAATTTTATTTATCGATGGTAATTTTTTATTTGTAATTAACCGTTGCTATTTGAGTTTACATATTACCGTTTTGTCATTTGAAGATACTCAGTGGAGCTATGAACGCTAGAAAATGGAGTCCCAAGCCGAGAAATACCAACATTTCCGACATATTCTTTTGTTTGAGTTGAGTACAGGGATGGCAGCAGCGGAAGGAGCCAGAAACATTTACGCCGTATGCGGGGATCATGCCATTGGAGAGAGCACGGCAAGAAAACTGTTTTCTCGTTTTAAGTAGGATCGTTTTGACATTAGTAATTCTCCACGTTCAGGAAGGACTTAGGGGCTTCTGAAGATCTTGTAAACGCATTAATCCACAATCCACGTTGGGGACAATAGAATTGTTCTGCAGTAAGCTTCAAATCGCGATTATCGAAATTTCCCTTAGTGATGAATCACACTTCCATAAAATTCTCTCAATAAACCGAAGTCGAACATTCGTCTTCCCTACTACAGTTTTTACATGCTCGATCCATTTCCTATCGCTTTGCAACGTTATGCCTAGATATTTAATCGATGTCACCGTGTCCAACAAAGCACTACTAGCCCGCATCTCGTGGTCGTGTGGTAGCGTTCTCGCTTCCCACGCCCGGGTTCCCGGGTTCGATTCCCGGCGGGGTCAGGGATTCTCTCTGCTTCGTGATGGCTGGGTGTTGTGTGCTCTCCTTAGGTTTGTTAGGTTTAAGTAGTTCTAAGTTCTAGGGGACTTATGACCACAGCAGTTGAGTCCCATAGTGCTCAGAGCCATTTGAACCAAAGCACTACTAATGCTGTATTCGCAGTTTACGGGTTTGTTTTTCCTAAGCATCCGCGTTAGCTTACATTTTTCTACATTTAGAGCTAGCTGCCATTCCTCACAGCAACAAGAAATTTTCTCTCCGTCATCTTGTGTCCTCCTACCGTCAACCCTGCCGACACCTTCCCATACACCACAGCATCATCAGGTAACAGCCGCAGACTGCTGTCCACCAGATCATTTATGTATTAGAAAATAACAGCGGTCCTATCACGCTTCCCTGTGGTACACCTAACAATACCCTAGTCCCTGATGAACACTTGCTATCGAAGACAGCGTTTTGGTTTCCATTACTTACGAAGTGTTCGAGCCACTCACGTATCCGGGAACTCAACCCGTATGCTCCTATCTTTGTTATCCGTATGCATTGGGGCACGGTGTCAAATTCATTTCAGGAATACAGGAACACAGTATAAGACTGTTGCTTTTCATCTATAGTTCTCAAGATATCATCTAAGAAAAGGGCAAGCTGAGTGATAACCTAATATCTGGCTTGTTGATACTCCTTATATGAAGGGCTTATTTCTGTAGTGGTACATGTCCATTTTTGTTCATATTGAGATACAGAGTCCTAAAGTTAAATGAACACTGAAAAATCTGCAGTTCAGATACCAGAAATATTCGAGCATATGGCTTCTTGCTAGGGATGAACCTTTCTTTCGGTTTGTTTGGATCATTAATTTCAGAAGCATTATAGGCAGAAATAAGCCCTTCAGATACCCTATGAGGCCCGGTACCAACACTAAACACGGACAACAGAAATGCATTCTGGCGGCCGTTGTACGCGTCACGGGAACCCCCTCTCCCCCCACTTCCGTTTCCATCAAGTTACCTTCCATTAGGGATGTGGAATGCACTCAGCGACTGTATTATGACATTCAAAATGATGGAGCACAGCAATCAGTCAGTTTGTCAAAGTCTTGAATGAACTGTGACGGGAGCTCGAACAACAAATGACTGACGTACTAGGACATGTATTAAAATGCTGAAATACGGCACTGATAATGGGTAGTTACTAGCCGAAATCTAGATTTGCTTTAATAAAGCCCGAATAGAACGGACGACTGACTGCGGTGCTCCATCATTTTGATACTTACATTTCCGCTGACGTTATGTATGTGTACCAAGCGACAATGACAACGGAACATGGTTTCTAGGTGCTTTAGTTTATTTTGTCAGTCATTGTGAGGACGAAACACCGGTGACATTATTTGCTACTTAATGGAGCAAATTTATTGATTCTTTCCATTCTCGAGGTAGAACTGTTCGCGTAGCGACCAACGGTACAGTCAGGGGTTTTTCAAGTAAATACCAGGCGAGTTGTTAGTGGCGCAGACGGACTCACGATTGCAAATATTTAGGATTGGATTCTCAGTTCCGCCATTTGTCTGACAACCAAGGGAAGCCTGCCGAAAACATTGCTCAGACCAGTTGGTGGGGACCATTTTTAATTCTGGGACAATATGTTCTAGACTGAAAGTAGTGTAGCTGAAAGTGTATTTGTTTCTGTTCATGTAGTGTAAAGGAGACGGCTTGTTCGACATGAGTAGTGTACCCACGTCACCGTGAACGAAAATTGAATAACATCGTACGGCCAACAAAATAACTGATAATCGTGCAAAGAAGATACATGTGTTTTCGATACACACGTTGTAAACGAGGTGACTGCAAACCATACTTTAAATTCTTTTGTCAGCTTTCTTTTCAATCTCTAAAATTGAGAGCAATTGTTTTCACTTCAAAATGCACAGAACTTTGAATTTAGCTAAATGCTGTTTCGTCGAACACTGACATTTTGAGGCCGTGGCTGTATACAAAGTACAGGCTGACTATAGCGAAGAAGAAAGCAATAGCCAGCCACTGTTAATAAAGCTATTTCTTTAGACAAATAGTGCCGTTACCGGTTTGCAACAGACAGGTTCATCTTCAAAGACGAGTGTTCACTTTCTGAAACACGCTTGTCGATGTTTACATCACTTTTCGACTCTTTATTCTCCTTTGTGGTGAAAGTTCCTTGGGGTGGCCGTGCCAACGAAAATCCCACGACTATGTAACAATGTCGACTGCTTGCTTTCACAGAATAGTGGCGAGTATAGATCTACATCTGTACATCTATATTATTAGTCTACAATTCGCAGTTACATGCATTGCAGAGGGTACATAGAACCACCTTCAAGCTACTTCTGTATCGTTTCAGTCTTGAACAGCTCACGAGTAAAATGAACATTTAAATGTTTCCGTTCGAGCTCTGATTTCTCTTATTTTATTATGATAACGTTTCCACCGTATGTAGGTGGGCTCCAATAAAATATTTTCAAAGTCTAAGGAGAAAGCTTGTGATAGAAAACGTATGAGAAGATCCTGCCGCAAAGAAAAGCGCTATTGTTTTAATGATTGCCACCCAAATTCGCCTATCATATTCATGGCTCTCACCCTCCTATTTCGCGTTAACACTAAACGATGTGCTCTTGTTTGAACTTTTTCGATCTCTTCCGTCAATCCTCATGGAGTCGTACACCATACAGCAATACTCCAGAAGAAGGCGGACAAGCGTAGGGTAAGCAATCTGTTTGATAGATCTGTTACATTTTGTAACTCTTCTGCCAATAAATCGCTGTCTCTGGATTGCTTATTCCACAAGGATCTTTCACCATAAAGAGGAATTAAGAGCCGAAATCTAATTAAACATCAATAAAAAGTAAACTTTGTGTTCTGCCTTACTGCAGGTCTTGTCATGGGGGAAGCCTCATCAGAGAGGTCCACCGCATGAGCGTATAGGGAAGTGATTCCAGTGGTGGTTTCCCGTTGCCTTGCACTGATAATGATGAAATGATAATGAGGACAACACAACACCCAGTCCCTAAGCGGAAAAAATCTCCGATCCGTCCGGGAATCGAACCCGGGCCCCTTGGCGTGACAGATCGCCGCGTTTTGCATTTTGTTCGTTGTTAATCGTTGTTCGGTCGTTGCGGACGTCACATGACACCCATTGAAGTTCGTTTGTTGATCCTTCCACAAAGTTTTTTATTACAGAGGCCAACCAGCTCTCTGACCGAACACGCTGAGCTACCGTGCCGGCATCACTCAGCTATCGGGGCGGACAAAAATCAATAAACGTGTATGTAAAAGTAAACAATCGTTTGAAGATTAACCAGTCGCTCTGAAACCGCTAACGGCACTATTTGTGTAAAGAAACAGCATTTGCCTTGCTTATCTTGGCGTCATTGACGCGGATTTTCGGTTTATCCGGAGGCATTGTTTGTTTCCCTTTTTTAACGTGAAAATTTGCTGGTGCGGTACGATATATTTTACGGTTGTTATGTTTGTACCGCACGTAGCATAGACAGCGCTAGTCACATGCTTCCGGCTATTTTTATTACGGTCAGTGCCAATCACTTCCTTACAGAGTTAAAAAACCATGCCGCTATTATTTTTCTTTCCCCGTGTTTTGAGTGCGCGTGAGAGAAATTGCTACAAGGGAAAGTAAGTGGTTGTTTCCACGGGCAAAAGGTTGGAGACACTGAACAGAATATATAAAGGAGAAGCCTGAAAAAGCTGCAGAATATGATGTAGGGCAGTGGTGTAGCGTGGATATCTGATATCCAGTGCGATCCCTAAATTTTCCACCCCTTAAGGCATTGTTAATTCACAGTAATATTTGGATAACACAGATGAGCAAGAGATATGGACTTAGATTAATTTTCCCTCTATAATTTTTGAGTGTCTTCAATGCTTTCCATTATGCAAAACATATCGTTTTCGAGGATTATTTATATGAGTTACTTGTGTGAGTTGTCCATAGCAACAAAGAAATAGATAATATATTTGAGACAGTTTCAACAAAGAAAATTTATATATATATATATATATATATATATATATATATATATATATATATATATATATTCGTGCAATGAGAAGCAAATAATTTGCTGCATGTGAACCTATAGGAAATGGGCTTTCATGGCAATGAAGCACGACTGCCTTATTTTAATTTTTGGGGAGTACTTTTATGTATATTAAATCTGTAGTAATTCTTTATCAATAGGACTTCTGCAGGCATTTCCACTGCCCATTACACGAGGTGCATCCAGTCTGGGTATGGACACGCATGCTCCAGTTCGTCGGCTTACTGGTAGCTGGTGGGATGAATTCAGTTGTAGAGTTTAGGAGAATTTCACCACTCAAAAGGCCTTACCTTGACGTATCAACAGTTCGTAACGTTAGGAAGAAAATAATAATAACGAGTAGTCGCGCCAGAAAGCGATACCAGGGAGCGAAGTGCTGTAGCGGAGGAGAGTAGGAATGTTTATACTGAGGCAGAAGATAGTCAGTCTGTTAGTACAACACCTGATGGATGAAACATTTAATTTAACTTTAATGTTCTCTAGACAGAGATCCAGAGGACCTGATGAGAAACCCTGCGGAAGCTAAAACAAAGCAGACATCCTGTGGGATGTGGGGAACAGACGCTAGATTTTTTATTTTGCAGCTCTGATTCTCAAGGGTGAGTGACTACGTATTAACTTAAACATCCCATTTTTCTGTCGGCGGTAGCCATGTGTTAGGTTGTTGAGGTAATAGTTAGAGAGGGGCCTAGATTCAGAAAATAGGCTTATCTATAGGTACGGCTAACGTCAATGGCATAGTAGTTGTGACGGAATATATTATCTGGCAATTTAAAGCGAATCTTCAAGTATTTCTATAACCGTCAATAAAAATGTAATTAACGTTTCCTGTAGGGATTATAATATAGTTAAGATGTCTTTGTATAAAGAAGTAAAGTGCATGTAACGTCACCTGGAGCACAGGAACAAGAGCAGCGGACGTTCGCGAAAACAGAAAAAAAATTTGCTACTTCGCTAGGCATATTGTCCAGCAGAGAACAATGAAATCAAATAAAGTTGTGCTATTTACATCAAAATCATGAACATTGTATGTATAAGTAACTAAATAATTATTTCTACTATCTTTCTGATTTATAGAAACAGTCTGTTGTGACCACACATACACTCCACCGATATTTCACGCAATAGGTCGCTTTGCTTGACCCTATCACACAGCAATTTCAGCCATTACTTCTACCGTCACTGTGTCTTTAAGAGCTGCCATGGAAAATGAACGTGTTTAGAAGCAGTGGCATTGATCTCCGTATGTTAACTAATTCTAACAAATTAATAGCGGAAGAAATTTATTAATCTTGTTCTGGACGCTTTTACAGGGTTTTATGGGCTATCTTACAAAATACATTACATTTTTCATTAACACCAAATGTTTGTGTACATTGTTGCAGTCTGTACTTCGAAAATACATATTAACGTCTGAAAGCCTCCTAATCCTTTTGAAATAAAATGGTATTTGTAACTGCTGTGACATCAGACAAAATATCCTGAAAATGTCGCCCTTTTTAAAGCAGATTTTTACCGAGGAATGAATATTACATGATCTGATTTCCATTTGACTGATATACTCAGAAGTAGGAAGTGTTTCCATACATCAGCGAAAAAATAATGGAAACTTTAATATATATTTAACAGAATGCGGCATTATAACAACACCTTTTCAATTTCTAGCAAATCTGTATGAGCGTCTTAGTGTTCTCCCTCATAGAACGGACACGTTACACGAGGATGTGAGACATCATTTTGTCAACCCTAGAACGTATTCACAAATGAATCTGAAATACAGTAAACACTCCAAACATATTTAATATTAACAAGAAGTCTCACATAGCACTAACTTATTTTATATTGACAATAAAATTAATGGTAAAAATTGGAAAGAAAAAAAAACTGTGATACTCTGTCATTATTTCGAACGGGTCCCAAATGAAACGTCTTTTATAAAATAAAATTTTATTCTGTGCGTTTTTTGCAACACAAATAATAATCAGTGTCAATTTGCACCTCTTGTTCGATTGCCAAAATAGCTAGATTTATTTATCTCAAAGCTGACATTGTAGATGTGAAATAATTTTTAATCAGTCTGAAGTTAGAGAAGCTTGTCAGACAATTAACATTATTTATGGCAGCTGTGAGGAATATTCTCAGCCTTATGAATATATTACGTAACCGTTCTTTAAATTTGGACTCAAAATAAACTTCAACAAATCCAGTGGGCCATAATCAATAAGTTCTTTCTTATAGTCTGATGTAGCTATGAAAGCTCTTGGACACAAGCGCTCAAGCTTTAACTTTCCTTTGGAAGTACCTTGAGATGTTAGACGGAGGTTGCATTGGTCATTATCAACGCCTACTATTATTGCAGGCCTTAAGGAAAGCATTTTCTCGGTCAAATTCTGGAGCTGGTGGAACCTTTCTTGAATTTCAGCAGTTTCTCTATCTAATTAAGAAAGTATTTTTCTTTTTAAATCGTCTTCAGCCGACCGTAGTGGCCGTGCGGTTCTAGGCGCTACAGTCTGGAGCCGAGCGACCGCTACGGTCGCAGGTTCGAATCCTGCCTCGGGAATGGATGTGTGTGATGTCCTTAGGTTAGTTAGGTTTAATTAGTTCCAAGATCTAGGCAACTGATGACCTCAGAAGTTAAGTCGCATAGTGCTCAGAGCCATTTGAACCAAATCATCTTCAGGTGACAAGCCGGCACTGCTGCTTCCGTCACCAGAAACGTGGCTCCTCTTAATTTGTCTCGGAGATTCAACAGAAATGCGAAGTTCTTCACTCAGGCTTTTAGCATAACTTACAGTCTTGTCTACAAATTCCAATAGGTTCTCTTCTGGCACCACCCGTAAGGTGCTTGTTTTCGCAATGGACTAGGTGAAGTCCATCCGTTTGCAAATAATTCTGTGCATCATTGAGTTCACGCAGCACCAGTTACCAGAGCCCGGGGAAACATAGAAATGAAAATGATCGCATCTCAACTAACAAGTTTTCGGCATCCTTTTGCGTGTTCAAACTTTTGTCTATTTCTATTAGCTTCTCTAGCGTTGTCAAAATCTCTTTGTAATCATTTTGTGACATGTTTACTGCATCACTTCTTCTCCTCCAATGTGTGCTCTGAATCCTCTTCAAAGTCCGGGACGCAAACCAATCAATCTTTTACCATACTTATTGGCTACAAAAATTTATCTAATGTGAGTGTCCTCCAGACTAAAAACTTAGAGGAACTAATAAGAAATCGTTGCGGAGTCTAGAGCACATCTAGGCTTCATAAAAAAGAAAATGGCTCTGAGCACTACGGGACTCAACTGCTGTGGTCATCAGTCCCCTAGAACTTAGAACTATTTAAACCCAACCAACCTAAGGATATCACACACATCCATGCCCGAGGCAGGCTTCGAACCTGCGACCGTAGCAGTCGCACGGTTCCGGACTGCACGCCTAGAACCGCGAGACCACCGCGGCTGGGACATGTAGACTTCCTGCAGTGTATGGAGAACTGGTGGCAGTTTTTTTACCTCTGATTTTCGAGGGTGAGTAGTTACGTATTAACATAAATTTGAGGAAATTTGTCATAAGAGCGATTAAGTGTTGCCAACCTTGATCTTGACGAATCTAAACTTTTGCATCAGTCATAATTATAAAACGTCTCAATCAAGATAATAAAGAATATATCAAATTCAAAACCCTGCAATAATTTTTCAGGGAATCATATTTTGAAGTTTTGAACCAACTGACTGCGCCACTCAGCAGTGTATTCGACAATCATTCTGCAAAATGTTTTAAATCTTCAGAAAAAAAATTTACTCTTGGACATCGTACAGGCGTCGATTAAATTGTGTAATTTTACGGAAATGATCTTGATGGAGAGAGACTGATACGCGATAGAGAAATGTTTTTCGAACTTTTGCAGAGCCAAATGGGCAAGAAAAGAACTTGAGAGAAGTTTTGGAGTTCTTAAAAAAACATGAATAGACAAGAGGACTAATTCCTACAGTTGGTGCCATTTGTTCGTTTGCTTATTATAATTCCTTTATCATCCTTTTCTAATGAACCAAGTTTTTCGTTTATACGTCCATTCAAATCTTACTTAAGATCAACGATGTCGCACGATCGCCGCAATCATATTGTTATTTTACACATCAATTCGATATTACCGATAAACTAGATTCAGATGATTTGTTAATTACATTTATTTCATGACACGCAAAGTTCAGCACAGTTTCTACATTATGCACGTGACTTTTTTTACTGATAGCGTTTAACAAAGTAAATTACATTTTACTGATAATTTTGAATTATATGTAAGACGGTTGACTGGTTTTTAGACTATTGCCTACTCGCACAAACATGAGCCTCCGGATATGATGTGTTTTCTCCAAAGTGACTGTAAAATGAACTTTCTTCACAAGTTTTGGAGATTCTATTTTTACAACCATGTCTTCTCACTTGTCTAGCAAAATATCCTTAGATGTTGGCTATTTATAGATCTTGTTTGTGGTGTTCACACATTCGATTTTATATTGTTTTCTTTATAAAAACATTAAAATGGTTATGGATAAAGTTATGAAAGGTATGGTATTTGAAGAAAAATTGCTTACCAACAATCTGTATCTTTTGCTGTACTGAAAATTTTTTATATTTTCTTTCTTTATTTAAACTGTCCTGGTTAATAGCCCATCTCTCTTACATCAGACGATTGTTTCACGTATACAGTACATCTTTGTACGTCATAGTTTCCTAAAATATAATCGTTTTAATATGAGATACAATATTAAAAAGATTTGCGTGTTGGAAATGTCAATGTGAGTAAACAATGTTGACTGTGAAGTAGCAGAGTCAATTCTGGCAGTACCTGTATCACTGCAACAGTGATAACAGTAATATTAGTAATAATAACAAGGAGAATAATGATAGTGGCAGATATAAAAAGAATTTAAAAGTGAACAATATAGATGTTTTCGGACGTAGCGAGTTCTTGTAAAATGTAATTTAAGGAGACTGTCCTGTCTAAGAAACTGAAAAAAGAGGAAGATCTGGATGGAAATAATAATTTACAAGGGTAGTACTTATTGTTGCTTTAGTAGATATGCCATTAATTGTCTTTTGAAACTGGAGATGTTATTCAGTTCTGTAATATAATGCAGGATTCATTCCAGAGTCGGATTCTTGCTACTGAGAAGGACTTCGAGAATGATTGAGTGGAAGAGAAAAGATTTTGCTACGATGGGAACGGGTGTTTCTGCAATGTTGTTCAGATAAGAGCGTTAAAGTCTAGGAGAGGAATGGTGCTCGTTGATAAGGCAGAAGAGATTACAGAGGGTATGAAAATTTCTGCACTTGTCTGCACGCAGCCAGGATAGTTGTGATGGTGAAATATGATAAAGAGTCCAACGTCACAGATACAGCAAACACAGGTATTCATAACCAGTTCCAGGCGCCTTGAGCTTTCCTGAGAAATGCCTTGCAGGAACACATCGCTGTAATCAATAACTGGAAGTATTAGTGTTTAGCAGTAAACGAAACAATAATTTTTCACTGTGACCGACGAGCCATAACGAAGCCTATGGTGGCCAGTATGTGAACTAGCAAATCTGCCCGTACTACAGACACTACTGGTAGCTATCGGAAAATCCTAGTTCTAACGCTCCTCTCAGTAACTGTTGCCAGTGACAATGGATTGAAACATTTTTCCTCTTTGGGCAGGAGATAACACTGAGGCACTGACGGCTCAAGTAACCCTAGTTCATAGTATAATCGTTTAGGTCAAATCTTACAAGTTAATTTTGAACCACTTCCATTTTTCATTCCCTTCAAATTCTGCGTAAATACTTGTGGAGCCCAAATGACAGGCAGGATTATCCAGCTTGCCGCTGCCTGCCCCCCCCCCCCAGGTTTCTGCCCCCCCCCCCGGAACAATGCACCCCTTCCCCCCCCTTCCCCCCTCTCACGTCGGCCACCACGCTAAGCCACTGGTGTAGGGACAGCAACCATGTCAGAGTAGTGGAAGAACCGAAAAGAAATTGATGACATATGGTCGAAAATTATGACTAAAGACCGTTTATAGAAACGTGGGGCAATAAATAAAGCAAGAAACGAAACAGCGGTTGAAGTATTATCCGCTTGGTTCAGTGAGAAAAAAGAACATTGTGTTCCGATAAGTCCAATACTGCCGGACAAGGCGTTAAACTTAAAAAGCAAGCTGTCCGATGATGATCTTTAGTTTACAGTCAGCGAAGGACTGGTTAGAAAGGTAAGCTCATCATTGCGTACTACAGTAAATACAGAGTTGAAATATGATAAACGTGTTTGTTGTTGGTGTCAACATAAAAGTCGCGAGTCTAACACATATTACAGTCCTTACATTTAGTAGAATATTTTCAGATATCCGGCAACCTCTGCATTTAGTAAAATATTTCCAGGTATTCGAATTTTCGGTCCCATCTAGTCCCGTTAAGCACGGTTCTCGTGTACTTACAATGGCTGCTTAGTGTTTCTTCCTCTGCAAAAATCAATCTGAATTTAAGTTCCAGCTGTGAAACGCACCAACAGATGTAATGAAGCGGAAGCATTTTTCTGTTGACAGAGATGTTGGTTTGAGCTTTTTGTGCGCCTCTAAATTTCAGGCGTATCGACTGGCGCCAGCTGATAATAAAACGAAAGAACTCCCGCAAGCTGCGCTACCGCGAGTTCACTGCCATCTATGAGCCTGAGCGCGAAGTTCTCACGCGACCGGCGGCACGCGTTCAGAGCTTGGAAATCAATCTCTGTTATCGGCAAATATTTAAAGCTCTGTCTGTATTGCAGAGGTCATACCAAGGTTGTTCGCTGAATGTGCGGCAGTCGAGAAGCTTCGTTTTTCCTGCGCTACGATAACAGGCTATTCTGCGCGGAGAAAACACAACGAATATTGCGTAAACACTTTGAGATATAAAAACGTAGTTTACGGAAAGTGATAATGGGGCAGTAAGTACTTTGTTGAATAGATAAAATTTCCAGCGTTTTTTCCAACATGCAAGTGCAAATATACTTCCGTCTGTATTTATGTTTTCAGAGATGACATTACTGTTTTGAATTCTTTAATCATGGCTTTAATATTCTAAGCTGCAATGCCGTTATGCCTGACACTCGGAAAAGCTCAAAATCAGTGCAGCTTTTTTCTTCTTTCTTTGTCAATGTTGAAATTCTTCCGGTCGATTTTCGCAACTACTGGGTCCATCACTGGGCCTTAGATCTATTCATTGAAAAATATTTTGCTCTTCTTCCATCATAGGTGAATTAATAAAAAACAGAAATATAGTATTTAAATGGAAATCACAACTGTTTCGTAATTGTAAAGTGAAATATCGTATTTGTTTGTCATTGTATAGCGAAAACTGCACTACAAACATATCGAGAGCTCGTCTAAGGAAAAGTTATTTGGTTTTTATGCAGCTGTGGTACGAGTTACATCACGCCTGGTTTAACATCTCGTTAAACTGCCGAGGCATATTTTTGTACAACACTGATTAGTGATAAAATTGAAAGACAATAGTGAATATGAAAGAGGTTTTTAAGTACTGTATACACCGTCCGTCCAGAAAGTTTCTAGAGTGATTTTACTCCTGGCAGCGTGAACTAATGATTGTAAACAATCAGATGTGGGCTCGACCACTACGTTGTGACCAGGCGCTGTTAGGTAGTGGACGTTTGACCGTCCTGTGCCAACGTTGTCGTATCACAAATCGCACTGGCGCAACATTCTCCAGAATCTCTTGAAGGAAAAACAAAAATAAATAAAGTGTGTACGAAGTTTGTGCCCCGCAATCTTGATTCGCAAAGAAAGACAACTGCGTAAGAACGCGGCCAATATCTTCTTGGAAAAAATCCTCACGGGTGACGAGACCGGGAATTATTAAAACGAAGTACTACAAAACGGCAAAGTTCAGAAATTCACATGAACAGTCAACACTTTGACGCCATAACTCGAATTCAAGCCCACGTGACGCCGAGTTGAATAACATTCCAATGACACACTTTTCTGTCAGCTTCACGTGGTTGTACGATCGTTCCGTGTGTTGTACTGAAATGGGAGGGAGGGGGGCGGGCAGTTCTGACATATCGCAACTGTGTACCAGGTTAACAGTGTAATTTCATGTGTTCAGCTGACTTTTTCATTCCATCTTTATTCAAAACCATGGAAGACAACTCGGACCAATAGCCAAAAGTATACCAGTAACTCTGAGAAAACCTAACGTTTTTCAACTTTCTTATCCTCACTGCATGAAGACTGCTGTTCGTCTGCAGAGCCTTTTAGTCACTAAGCACTGCTCTTACTCTATGGGGATGACATTGTGTTCTTCGTATTGTTATTTTTAAGTAGACAACTGGATTTCTTTCAGTCTTATAACAGGAACTCACTGTTCCTAACTTACGGTTCGAAACTTGTCGTGATGAAGTGAGATCAGATACGTATATGAAATCATATTCCAAGTATGCTCTTAGGTAGCAGATTCTAGCAATCAGTATTTAAAGTCAATAAATAATGTTCTGAATACAAGAAAGTGGACGAATCTTGCAAATAATTTATTTTGAATTTAACCAACAGATTTTTTACAGTGAGTTCATCACTGTTCTTGGAAACCCAGATCACTGCTTACGCGATGTTGTGCTTAATGCACCAACAATCAGATTCCAAACGGGAGTTCAATGCACATCCTAAGGAAGACTGTAATAGTCTAACTGATTTTTAAACATTTCAAAATTCACCAGTATTAACTTCTCAAATATTACAGGTTCGTACTCCAGGTTGCAAACTGGCAAATTATTGATACTAAAATTGACCAATGGAGCTTCTTGGATTGCACAGACAAACTGTACGGCACAACTACTAAATCACAGAAATTTCACTACTCCATTGACTGCAAGTCTCGACATTTATGTGCCTCAAAGCCAACACAACTGTAAATTAGTGGATTCCTGTAATCTGTACACTAGATTCGTCGCCCTCACAGTATTCGTCCTGCTGAAAATCTCTCGTCTGCGTCGGCTGCTGCGGGTTCAGCGAGGCTGATTGCTAACCGAAGGTACCTGGGTTCGATTCACGGCCAGGATGGAGCTTTTCTTCGCTCGGGGACTCTGAGTTGCGATGTCCTTATCTTCGTATCGTCATAACTGAGACGAAAATCACCTGTATGGCGGCACATGACTTGTCTAAGCCAATGTAACTTCATGCCAGGGTACAGCTTGACCCTAATAAATATTCTGAGTCGCATTACACTGTCATATATCATCCTCATTCCAATGTTGAGATGACTGTGTAGGCATAACACGAAAGCCAATATTTAAAAAAATAAAAAATAAAAAGGAAAAAAGGCTCTGCGTCATGTGCTGCGAGGTTGATGCATCCCCAGACATTCCATGCAGCTTAACCACACTGCGGGAAAGATAGATTGCTCAGTAATTTCTTTGGTTTTCCCGTCAAGTGGACATTAATCGTTAATATGGGAACCATCCATCGATGAATACTGCAGCTAAAGTCGCTGTAGTTAAAAATTCTTTGCTATCCTTATCGGTTGGAACGTAGACGACGGGGAAACCGTGGCCTGATCGGATGAGTTCCGATTTCAGTTGGTGAGAGCTGATGGTAGGGTTCGCGCGTGGCGCAGACCCTATGAAGCCATCGTCACAAGTTGTCAACAAGGTACTTTGCAGGCTGGTGGTGGCTCCATAATGATGTGTTTACATGGTGGACTGGGTTCTGGTTATGTTCGGCTACTTGGAGAAAATTTGCAGACTTACATATACTTAATGTTCGCGAACAACAATGAGCTTTTTATGGATGACGATACACGTTGTCACTTGACCACAGTTGTTCAGGATGATTAGAAAGAACATTCTGGACAATTCAAGTGAATGATTTGTCACCCGGCTCACCTGACGTGAATCCCATCGAACATTTATGGGACATAATCGAGAGATCGGTTCGTCCACAAAATACTGCACTGGCAACAGTTTCGGAGTAATGGATGACTATAGAGGCCCAGCTTGGCTCAATGTTTCTGCATGGGAATTCCAGTGACTTCTTAAGTACAGGCCACGCCAAGCTTTTGCACTAGCCCTGGCAACGGGAAGTCCGACACGGTATTAGGAGGTGACCCATGACTTTTTTCACCTCAGTGTCTACCTGTGTACGCCTTTTCATCACAGCAAAACTGCTGCAACTGTCGTCGATTTGAACCTATTCAGTTTTTTATCTCAAGTTTTGGTTTATCTCTGTTATTTTCAGTCGACACATACCCTTACTCCCAAACTGACGATTCCAACCTCACATTCCTGAAGCTTGCACGTCCTTTTTTGTTTGAACTGTTTACCGTAAATGTTTAACTTCCGTAGAAGGTTGCACTCCAGACAAATATCTTCAAAAAAGGTTGCCCAGCATTTAAATTTATATTAAATGCTAAAATATTTATCTTTTTATGAAAATCTTTTCGTGGTTTCGCCAGTCTGCGTTTAATATCCTATCTATTTCGGCTATTCCCCGTTATCTTTCTGCTCAAATAGCAAAGCTCATCATCCATTTATAGCGTTCCGTTTTCTAATACATTTCCTTTACCAGCGTATCAGTTTCGTTTTTCGTTTCACAGATTCGTTTCAAGGCGCTCTCTATTCTGTTATACTGATGCTCTAAGTCCTTTTCCGATTCTTGCAAAGCTACAACGTCGTAAATGGAATTTTACATTGTTATTTCTTCTCCCTGAGCTTTAATTCCGTTTCCAGTCATCTCTTTATTTGAATTTTCTGTCCGCTCAAAGTACATACTGAATAACACGGAGCACAGCTATATGCTTCTCTTACCAGTCTCAACTACTGCCTTTCTTCCAGCTGTTGCACTCTTAATACTATGGTTTCTGTAAAACTTACAGATAACTTTTCCGCATGTGGTATTTCGTCAATGATAACATCAGTACCTCACACAGAGTGTATTGCAGTGAGTAGATGCTACAATTGTACGTTTTTCTTTCTTGAATATTGTAAGATAAAACTTAGGGTCAGTGTTGTCTCGCTTATAATCATCTCCCTCCAGCTCTGCTTCTACCACGTGTTGGTAACAGACAGAAACCGTAAGTAATTTGGAAGAAATAGTCACTCATTCACTACGTTATGACAAAATGGTTATTATTCTTATTAATCATTTTAGGAACGAACAATTACGTTCTAAATGACAACTGAAGGATCCCTTTTCATACAGTAAATAGAAATCACTTGTAACATACATTTCTGAGCTACCTACAGGCCAACATCCTCATAGACATTCCTATTCTACGAGAAGTCTGAGGTTAACAGCTAACTCTCTCCTTTAAGTCGTTAATATAATAATACACTCATTAAAGCTTATTTTCCCTGAGGGACGTCAACAGCTGTTCTGTCAAGGTAATCAGTACAAACAAACGTAGCTAAATATGCTATATGGACATATTTTCCTTAGAAGGCGTTGTTGGGATAATTGAAGGAATGTCGATGAACTTGGATGTATCTGTCCATACAATATGTGAAGGTCGCAAGTCAGGTTTAACGTGATGATTGTTTTCGGGTACCATACTCGTTGCCACATAGCTTTAACGTTGTTCTAGGTACGTAACTGCTATTGTGATGTTCAATTGTCTGCTTGAACTGCAGCTCACGAAACTTTACGTCCTGCGGTGACACCACTAGGACATAAACGTGCAGCAGTAGTAGAAATACTGCGACTGTTAACTCTATTAGTTCATAGTCAATATTGTTTACGCGTATTGTCTCTACAGACACTCAAATTGTTTTAAATGTATTTGTTGTATTAAATTTTCATTTCTTAGGTAACTATGAGATAAAAAACGTACTCTTTGTGTGAAACCCTAGTTCGATGTAAGAGAGGTCCTGATGGTTTTAGTCAGATCATGTGAAATAAATAAACGACAAACAGTGGCACCTCATGTAACCACCAAGGTGCAAAATACATTACTGTCTTTTGGCAGGAGTGTGAAATGACGAAATCAGTTGCTTTCTCTCTAAGTGTTGGGAGGTTTTCGTTTTTTTTTTTTTTTTTTTTTACTCCATCGCACCATTATTATATAATGCTGGCAAAGTCTCTGCCAGGAGCTCATGTAAATAACTTCTTTCACTGTACCTAACATATAAGCATCTCAGAGATCTAGATGGAAACAACATACAAATTTAACGTTTTCGTAACTGCAAACATCATTATGGGCTTCGCTACGTCTGATATTAGAACAGTCAAGTACAGACTTTGAATAAGGAGGAAACGAACGAGACGTTTTCCTTCCAGAGAAAACATATCCAGTGGGATAAAAAACTTAGATCAAACCTATAATTCTGATGTACATAGTCCAAGCTGTAAGGCCACATTCCCTTATATCTGTATTAACAACATTGAAGGTGTTGAATGAATTGCAACACATGCACACACATAACGTGTATGTGTATAATACGTGATATCCCGGATCCCAATTAAGTCTACCGATTAGGCTAAGCCAGGATGTTCAGGTGACATCTATCAAAAAGAAAGCGTGAATGGTGCTTGGACATTTGAGCTTTCAGTCTTTATGGTAGAAACAGTCTTCTGTATCACAAATCAGCTCCAGACGTCATATTCATAAAAACAGTTTTTCTGCCTGCATATTCATTTCTATGCAGGAACTTCAGATTTCTAAAAAAGTGTACTCCTCCAAATTCAACAGTGGTATGCCACACGTCGATGCCAAAACCTACTGGATGTTAGGGATATAGGTGCAGATATCGTAATTATTGGTACCTTAATGTGTACGGTGTTAACTGTTTTTTTCTTCTCTGCATCGAACAGTCATCCTGCAAATACATCACATAATTAACCACCGCATGATTTCTGTAAAGTCCTCACTTCATTGCGAAGTGGACTACACCTGTCAGTGTAGACTATCTGGTTTGCTTCCATACATCCACACGACAATACCTTAACCTGCTGCCTAGTGGAAAGTAAACATTAATGGCTCGTTTGTGCCTTGCATACTTGGAGGTACTAACCAACCGAAAATAAAAACATACAAGTCGCAACAACTCTAATTATTAGTAAAAAAAATGAATTAAATACCACTATAATGGCATTCGGCACACTATCTTCAGCCATCAGTAGAAATAGCTGTACTTATACCCCAAATACCCTGTATATACGGCAGAAAGTCTCTGATCTTTGTAGCATGGGACTAACACCGCACACTTTAGGAACAGTAAATCCAAAGAATACCAAGAAAATGAGTAAATATAAACCGACGTGCGTGAAAAGAGATATTCGACAGTCCCAAAGCATTTGATATGAGACAGTCACTACCTGTGACCAGATCTCTCCTCAGACAAGACATGGCTCCATGAAACTAGTGTCCGACAGGATGGACATATTGTTTGGTCGGCTGTGAGGGATTTACAGACACGACATGTTCCCTTCGCCAGGAAATCAGCTTGTTTGCAACAAGGCAACGCACAAGATCGGTGTGGCGCTTGTCTGGATTGTCAGTAAGTTGACCACTACTGCAGCTTCCTTTGACGCGTTAGCAGAGGGAAGTGCCCTGACAGCTGCGCGCTGTACGACGACACTTGACACAGGAGTGGCGTCCAGTCGTCCGGATCCTGGATACAGCGTCATAATGGACGCTCCGAGCGATTGAGCGTCGCCAGACTGTTTTCGCTTTTGTCTACAGGTCAGAATCCTAGCGTAACTATATGGGAACCATTGGGTACACTACACGATATGACCTGATTTGCGGCCGGCCGAAGTGGCCGTGCGGTTAAAGGCGCTGCAGTCTGGAACCGCAAGACCGCTACGGTCGCAGGTTCGAATCCTGCCTCGGGCATGGATGTTTGTGATGTCCTTAGGTTAGTTAGGTTTAAGTAGTTCTAAGTTCTAGGGGACTAATGACCTCAGCAGTTGAGTCCCATAGTGCTCAGAGCCATTTTTGAACCTGATTTGCATAGAAATTTTGACACTGCACTTTACTTACCTGTCGGTTAAGGTCGCTCTTTGAGGTCTCTGTGACGTTAGCTTTCAACAAGAGAACGCCAGACAGCATGTTGCTCTGCTCATGTTATCCTAACTTACCTTGATAGAGTAGGACTTGGACTGTTGCCCCTGACACCACGTTCTGCCATTGAAAATCTTTGGTCATGAGTTACCAAAATATTACCGTGCCACCACTTCCCAGCGATTACCATTGATGAACTCTGGTACAGTGCTGAAGCACGTGGAATGACATAGTCATATCTGTCATCTGAACTCAGTCTGATTTGAAGCCAGGTGTTGTACAGTTGTTGTCAGTGTGACAGGTCGCAGCTGTGTGTATTAAATTTTGCAGCATATATACCCCGAAATCATCTACAGATTTTAAAACTGAATAAAAAATCTTGACAGCAATAAAATATTTGTTGGTAATAGTAGGCTGCTTCAGTAAAAACATGACCATCTTTATACCATATTACAGCGTGACAGCAGGCTGCAGTGATGAGTGAAGAAGGTATCGTGGATCCAAGGTAGTTGTGGGATAAAGTTATTTCTGTTGCACTTTTGATATAAATTTTATATCAAATTGATATGCCAATTAATTAATTGATCAGTTAATTTACCCACCCCCATCCCCCACCCCTGATGATTTCATGTGTTTTCCCTAACCATTACGTGGGTATCCCTTGTGGAACTCCCAGTCCCTTCCACTCCCCCACCCTCCCCTTCCCCTCCTATGACATTACTCAAGATGGCGACCTGTGAAAAATTGTCAAGAATTCGCTCAGTCTCTGTTGAGCTGCTGGACTAGGAGGACCACATGTTCTCCTCCCCCTCCCCTCCTGTGACATAATCCAAGTTCGTGGCTTAGGAAAAAATCGTGGGAAATTCAGATTTATTGGTGGGACTATCAAAGTGTTTGTTCACCTTGAGGTCTAGAGACCAACTGACATAGCGTTGCCACCACCACCACCAGACGACGCTGTTGGCCTTCCCCACCCCCACCACCATCCTTCCCGTACTACCTCACATTTCCTCCCCTCTTCCTCTTGTGATGGAACTTCAGTCTGTGCTGCATTTCCCAGGAGGACAGTTTGATGGGTATATTAGCTGTAATCGTGGAGATGAGGATTTTGTCCATCGCTACTTGCATGATGCTTGGAAAGTGACGATACTGAATGAACATATGAAGAACATGAATACACTTCATCAAATAATGAAGATGCATCAGGAAGGGACTAAGTTACACTTTTGAACTAATACTGATAAATATGTGTGCTGGAAATGTAGATCATTTGAGAAGAATGTAGTCAGTCTTTCAAAGTGGAAAAGGCAACGCATCCACCTATGTGTGCAATTGAGGAAATGCTGGCGATGAGCAGCGTACTACATGCAAGCACGCAGCTGAGGACTGTACCCATAGCCTCCTATACAATGAGTGGATAGGAAATATCATGAATGGACACAGGTTGAATACTTCTAGACAGTGCAGTGAGATGGGGTGAAGATGCATTTCAGAACTCATGCAGATAGATGCTAGTGCTGGAACTGACTACCTGTCCTGAAACTACCATAGATGATTGGGTCTTGAGTAAGTTAGTTCATAATATCACCACTAGAAGGTGCTTTCGTCAACCCCCACGACATTCTTCAGGAACACGTCAGGTGTATAGGGCAGATGCGGCAGCTCGCTAATCTCCATCAGACTCTGGATGTAAGAGAACCATGAAGCATTGCCAGCAGCAGTCGAGATAATGTGGCATGTATGAATATACTGCCAAAAGAAACTAATGGACAACCAATAAGTTTAAGAGAAATTCAGACAATTCCACCCATGCAATAAACCATTATTTCGTAAATTCTGCACTGGAGTGAAGGTGAAGAAAGAACCTGTTGATTTTTCAAACCTATTGCGTGCAATATATGATTTTTGAATAAAATACATGTTCACACACACACACACACACACACACACACACACACAAATCCTGTGTGTTATTTCTTACTTCATATCCCTCTCCTTATAACATGACCACGGTAGCTCAGTAAGCCGCTAAACATTAGTATTTCAATTGTTCATTTTTCTATAAAAGGCCTTCCACATAGTTACTTGATGTAGATGGTATCATGGCAAGGAGGGTGAGCATCAGGACTTTATTGTGACTGGTTCTGTGATGGTATGGAAGAAGACTGGAAGAAGAAGAGTGGGATGCTCCTTCCTAACAACATAAGAGATATAATTGTGGGTCCATCCACCTGTCTCAAGACAAATGTTCTCACGTCACTATTGAAACACCTGGATGGGGCCCACTTTGAGCATGTATGTGTATTTTAAAAAACGCTGTTTCAACCCTAATAACAGATACTGCAAAAGATACTGCAAGGTGTAGATGGTGTAACATGCATGTCATTCAGTAAAAGCAGCGAAATCGCCCCACCAGAAAAAGTAAAGCCAAACACAGTGTTCATATTTGACGATGTCACTGTGGCAAACCCAGAACAAATTCCATGATGCTTCTGGTTTGGTCGTCATATGGGTATTGGCGTATTTTACTGGAGTCAGATACAGTCCAGAATCCCCAAACAGTTGGTGAGGGATAATGCAAATCTCATTGTAGCTTTCAGTCAAGACAATTTGAATCTAAAGCACATTTAGGTGGCGCATGTAAGAACCTACATGTCATTCAACGGTTTTGTAAAGATACGTACAGATCGCTGGAACCAAAGACATTACTGGTTTCTTGTTATTGACAAATCGAGAAAACTGGATAACGGTAGGTATGGACGGAGTTCCTATATCTACAGCTATGAAAAAGGTGATGAGTGTGTTAGTATACATCGTATACCACGGACAAGTTCGCACGTATGTCAGGCACTCAGCCTAAGAGGATAGGTATGCACAAGCAGGGAAAATTTCAGTCTCTCGAACGTAAAATTTAGGAGCTAGAGACGCATCCTCAGACTCAAGGAGCCTGATCAGCAAATTAGATGCTAGGGTTAACGAATTAGAGACTTACGTCCATATCATTCTGAAAGTAAATTACTAAGCTGTAAAGGTTGATGGAACTGAAAAGAAAGTACATGACGTAACTGTAAAGGTTGAGCGAAATGTGTGTAATGTGCAGCCTGTGAAGCAGCCCGATTATTGTATAGCAAGATGTCAACTAAGCATCAAGTCATCGCTGTGCAGAAGGCCGTTCGAGAGGAGTTACGTTGCTGAGGTTAGGACATTTGGATCGTGAGCAGACACTGAAAGAAACGTTTAAACCAGTTTCTGAATCTCTCGATGAGCTTTCAGTGAAACTGCACAACGATCACGATGATATTATTGCCTGTTTCATTAACCGTCACAGCGACGCTGGGATAGACAGCATTCAGTGTCAGTGGTGAAAAACAATACATGTTGGGCACCCAGCCTATGACTTTAAATGAGAAAAATGATACAGGTAGGGGATAGGGAATTTCAATGATCACCAGATCTTCTGAACCTCGTTTCCCTAGAACATTCAAAAATAGTAAAATTTTCACCCAAAGATCTGGAAATATAAGGTGAAACAGTACAATTTACCTGAGCACACAGGATAGCAGGAAACCAACGCAGTGCAAAAAACAGAAACATTATAAAATCATTATAATAAGACAGTCGATACAGCAGTGGTGATCCTACTGACATTCAGCATAAAAGAGTAACAAATCAGTACCCACAGTATATATACTACGACGACCCCAACGAGATAATAGATCGACTACGACAACTCATGGTATCAGCTGCTGCGGGCAGTGCCGCTCATTCGCTTGAGGTTGTCTCAATAATTTCAAAGCTTAGAGAGAGAGGTATAATCGAGTTAGCATGGAGACCGTAGTTCAAGAACTGCACAAAGCAGCTCGCAAAACATACCCTCGTAAGCATGTTATGAATAAGGGTTTGGATGACCTGTGGCAGGCTTATCTTTTGGATATGAGGGAATATTCACATCAGAATAATGGATTCCAATGTATATTAATGGTTAATAATGCATACCCCGAAATTACCTAGGCATTCCTGTTAAAACAAAATCGGGGAGAAATGTTGCAGATGTGTTTCGGCGTTTGTTGGAGACAGGGACGAATCGATGCCCTGACAACATCCAAACCGTTCAGAGTGGATAGTTTTACAACAGGTACATCAGGACCGTGATGCGGCGGTATGGAATGCATCACTACTCAACATTCACCCACCTGAAGACGATTAACGTGGAACGTCTAAACAGATCAATATTCATGCGTTTTAGTTTTCGCGGCTCATACAAATGGACAGATATCCACCCAAAAATAACTGCACAGTGTAAACGAACCAAAGACAGCACAATCAGAATGTGACCATTCGATGTTCAAGATAATGTACTCATGGATACGATGCACTATCGTTTAAAATGCTGGATCCACGTAAACAGTAATGTAGTGTAGGTGATTTGGTACGTATCTCAAAATTCAAGATAGCATCTGAGAAGTCATACCTCCCAAACTGGTCATGTGAGATACTCATAGTTTCCAAACTGCAGAGAATAAATCCTGAACTTAAATCTTAAAGGATAGAACTGGCACTGGAATTTCAGACTGCTTTTACACCGAGTAAATGCAGTAGAGCTCAGAACCACACGTGTTTTTCATGGAGCGTGGCATAAGACGTCGAGGGAATAGAGCACTAGTTTTCGTGCAGCACAAAACAGCTGGTTGGACGATGACTATTTGCTATGTAACGGGATGCACAGAACACTACCAGTTCACTAGTAGAACGTGCGTGATAGGAGATGCATAATAGGAGGTGATATTATTCACAACAAACTTCTAATCGATTTGCACATTCTGGGGTATAATTACAACGGAACTGGTGCAATGACTAATAAACGTTTGGCTCGTGGTGATACGGGGATTAACCTGCTTGTCGACGCGTGAACCCAACACTGCATACGCATAATATGAAGATCTCCCAGGACGTCACGTCGCAGATTGAATTATAGCTTACAAAGCCAAGGAAATTCGTGAGGGAAGGGATATTGGTATAGCACAGCGCATTGCACCATTTGTAGTTGATAAAACAATGCATACTAAAATTAAATTGGTCTTGGGGAAGATGAATTTCAAGCAAGATATGAAGGCTGCACGTAGTGCACTGAAGAAGAAGAAGACAACTATGAAGAAGAAGGGATGTTTCAAAAATTGTTACTTGACAGCGATGTAAGCAGCTAAAAGGACCTTGAAGCATAAAGGAGCGGTTAAAGTACCCAGGGTTCCGTCGACACCAAAGACATCACAGACCGGCCTCGGTGCCCGTGCGGTTCTAGGAGCTTCAGTCTGGAACTGCGTGACTGTTACGGTCGCAGGTTCGAATCCTGCCTCGGGCATGGATGTGTGTGATGTCCTTACGTTAGTTAGGTTTAAGTAGTTCCAAGTTCTAGGGGACTGATGATCTCAGATGTTAAGTCCATAGTGCTCAGAGCCATTTGAACCAAAGACATCAGGTAGAATTATCCCCTTCCTCTTTCCTGCCCTCGTAGGCCTCTTAGCGGTGGGCTCACTGGCTGATGGTTCTGCGGCTGTTGCCAGAACAGTCAAGAACGCACAGAAGTCCCAGCAGGAGCTAGAGGAAGCACGAAAACATAGCCGCATAATGCAAGCAGCAGCTATCGGAAAAGGATTATACCTGAAACCATACAAGAAAGGACTACCTCCTTTCATAAACAAATAAAAAGACCTTTAGCTGTTCTACCAGACAGACCGCTTATAAATAAAGATCTGCTCAAGTCAGTCAGGAAAAAATTCAGCATTCCCAGATTCTGTGATATGTTTGTGTAGGATACGTTACTAAAGACTAAGTGGAAATCTGGAGAATGTGGAATTACTAATTTAGATGTTGCTGGGGAACCAGGAACCCACTGGGTGGCGAATTTAAGAAAAATACAAATAACGTCTACAATTTCGACTCATTTGGAGACTTGCAGCAATCAGAAGTTTTACGATACTTCACCAACAGAAGAGGTGTGTTCTACAATTTTCGCCTCTACCACGACTCTAATACCTGCTTATGCGGGCATCTGTATATCTTGTTCCTCCTAACGTCTACGAAGAAGCACATATACGTAAATTTATGGTAGGTAAGAAATTGTGGGAATAGAACCTGGTGCATACCATATTGACGATTTAAATGAACTTTTAAAATGCGCAACATGGAAACATCAAAAGGGACTGCGCAACATGGAGACATCAATAAACTTAAATCTGAAACGAAGACAACGAGTCCAACGGCTGACTTTAACCAGAAAGCATCAATAGGACGTTTACTGTGTTTTACAAATGGACAGGTTTTGAAGAAGGATCCTAATAAATTCTACAGATCCGGCCAGTTAGTGGATATACTCCCTGTCAGTACAATCCGTGTCGAGTGTAATATCGCAACAAACTCTGATCTCAACAACAAACAGATTGATTCATACAATTTACGGATTCCTCCTGTACGTGGTAACATCATTCTAGACTCCCAGGATTTCTGTGACGATGCGTTTATACAGTTCATATTTAAAGATGTTGCATTCGTAGCGTACACAGAAGATGCAGGACATTCACATTCACAGCAAACATTGCATCACTAAGGTCCTTCGGCGATGTAAAAAGCGTTAAAACAGGAGTAGTGCAAAGTGGTTAACAAATTTATACCATGAAATTCACTGGGATGATCCTGGCATATCCTATAAAGGTATGGTGATGTCGCTTCGATTATTCGACTACACAGATACCATCATCTACTTGAAGGGGAACAATAAGATCGCATGGGTGCGTCGAATGCTCAAGTTTGCTCCTATTCGAGACTTGGAATTCTATGAGTGTGCTGCTCTCCGTCGACTCAACAAGATAATGTGTGAAAATACTGTTTTGTCTGCTTATTAAAATATAAAATTACATTTACATTGGGTGAGAAATAAATGAAGTTTTACCTCGTAATATGTGTGTACTGTTTTTTATTGATTTCATCCTGATCCATGTAGTTTATCCCACATACTGTGCCTACGACTTCCTCAAGCATTGGCGATATAATTTTAGACATGTTTGTTATGTCTCTGGAAATGGACATGGTTACGTGCTACCTGCTCCCATAACCCAAAACGGACAGCACGATAGGCAAAGTGTCATGTAACCATTTCATGAATTTTGTTTATCTCCATCTGAAAAATCACCTCCATTATGTTTCAAACTAATACCTGGCACGTTTTGCACAGCCTTTATATACATTTTGAGGTTCAAATGGCTCTGAGCACTATGGGACTTAACATCTATGGTCATCAGTCCCCTAGAACTTAGAACTACTTAAACATAACTAACCTTAGGACATCACACAACACCCATTCATCACGAGGCAGAGAAAATCCCTGACCCTGCCGGGAATCGAACCGGGGAACCCAGGCGCGGGAAGCGAGAACGCTACATTTTGAGGATAAAGATTTCTGAAATAACAGCAGATACGTATGGTAACGAATAACAATATCTTTTATTCAGTCATAAATATTCACAGTAATAATATTGCTTTACATTCACAAATATCGTTGTTTTTACAGTACACGAATTAATACAGCTTTTAAATTCAAAGTGCTTGTCAGTGTTTGAAATTTTTTTACACTGATTTACAGTTCTTGGC
This sequence comes from Schistocerca nitens, assembly GCF_023898315.1. Taxonomy (NCBI): domain Eukaryota; kingdom Metazoa; phylum Arthropoda; class Insecta; order Orthoptera; family Acrididae; genus Schistocerca; species Schistocerca nitens. The sequence goes on from NC_064615.1 coordinate 512,990,679, forward strand.
TTTACAAATAATAGTACAGGTTGAAAAAATACTTTACTTTGCGTTACTGATTATAGCTGTTGCAGGTAACAGTTTTTCTGACACTAATACTATTACAATTAGTATTACTACTAAAATTCCACCCGAAGAGGAGACTTAATTTACACATTCAACTGAGGGCTCAAAACATTTTCCGCCTCAATCGGCTGAAATAATTTAATAATACAATGAAATGGATGGCTATAAAATGTTAATCTCAAACAGCTGCACTAAAATGAACTGGGTGAAACTCACACTTAAAACTATTGCGACATAGTCAGGTAGCGGTTGGTGAAACTTAAAAATAATTCTGTTTACACATGCAGTCACGCAACCACACAAGAACATGAAGTGCAAAAGAGAGAAATACTATAAAACTATAGTTTTTTTCGACATCTACAATTTTTGATGTTTTGTCTATAATTTTTAAACTTTCTTGTATATACTTTTCACATTTTTAACTTTTTACGATTTTTTAAACTTTTTGTAGCACATGGGGTTTATATATTCATGCTACTTATTAAGAAAAAAATAAATAGAATATATTTACATGCAGACATACATATATATTTACACAGGCATCCACACTCAAAAACACTCACATGCATACACACTCGGACACATAAGCAATCACACTTGCAGGCAAACCATACAATACACAGAAATACAATATTTACACTATGATAAAAGAGCCATACTATTCGGCACAAGCTGTCACTCAGCCAGTCACTCATTCTCTCTCTCTCTCATTCGCACCATCGGAGTCTCCCAGTCTTCTTCACACTTCAAGCAAGTAGTGGGAGTACGGGAGGGTTTCGACCCCATCATCACAAATGGCTCTTTTATCGTCGTGAGGTGACAGTCTGACTTAAGACTGCAGCACAGTGTACACTTCATGACCTCGTGATCGAATACTTGTTTGCCATACCATTTGTGGAGGTTGCCATGGAGCACCACGAACGCCACAAAAAATGGCTCTGAGCACTATGGGACTTAACTTCTGAGGACATCACTCCCCTAGAACTTAGAACTACTTAAACCTAACTAACCTAAGGACATCACACACATCCATGCCCGAACCTGCGACTGTAGCGGTCGCGCGGTTCCAGACTGTAGCGCCTAGAACCGCGCGGCCACTCCTGCCGGCACGAACACCACAGTACAGGTGCTGATAGTAGGCTTCAGCCGTGAAGACACATGATGCTGCACGTTGCACAGCCTTATTCCGCCTCTGGTGGGCCCATCTATTGTACCATATACATATGTTTTGGATTTTAGACTCCCAAACTCCACAATCGGCAATCCATTCGCCTCATCTTTCATTAAGCTGATAACCTTATTTTTCTGAGGACCAATACCATAAGGATTATCAGCTATGTATCAGATGTGTTGAATTCATTATCGTGACACCTCATTACTTCATACAGGTCACAGTTCTTCACCCAGTAGATCTGTATCCATATAAAGCAGCTTAGGTTCCATGAAACGAATTTTAGCAAACTCATAGTGGAACAGGCACATGTGGAATTTGGAGATTTCCATTATACACACCCCACATAGATATGTTTCGTAAACTAAACTCTACTGAAACCTTCGACATCTCCACAAGAACAAAGTTCTCATGGAAAACAGTTTCAAATTAGGTCTGGTGATGCAGTTTATTACGCTCTGACGCCCATACCATTCGGTTCTAATCAAAATATGGAGTTCATTTCTTACATTCTGCCTAGTTTTAGCCAAACCGGAATTATTCATTATTTTATAAAAACTTTTTCGGAGTCACTGAGAGGGCCCAACTTCTTTTCTGTATTTAATTCATTACTTCAGCCAGGGGAAATAAATGCAGGAGATAAACAGATGATTCTAGATAGCTCCATCCTTAAGCTGAGGCACTGCTGGAAATCACAATAATGAATTATGTACCTCTGCTTATGTCCAACAGTGGTCATCAGCTTAGGGACAGTGCTTCCCCATGGAACTTTTGCTCTGGACATAGCGGCAAGTCGCTTGTCATTTCATGCGTCCTAGCAGTGTATATGAGGTCTGCCTCCAACACATTACCTCCATCAGTATTAGCTGCCAGACCCATTATTTATCCACCTAATCCCTCTAATTCGTCTTCAGACACCCATTGGAACCCACCAACAGGCATGCCTATTTAAGCTATTCACATCCAAATACAGAATATAACTTCAATCAGGGGGATGTGTTGAACCCTGCATCCATAACTGTATTATTGGGTTACTTGCCATGGCATGTCCATGGACACACTGGCAAAGTCACCTGTGAATCCCGCGCTAAAAGAAAGGAAGCATATCAGCATCAGTCAGAAGTTCTGTGCTGCATTTTGTTTTCTTGGGCATTGCATCCGAGGACGATCCAGGTGCCTTATAATAAAAGGCGGAATCCAGAGAGTACGTCACCTTGCGTACACTCTGGAACTTTTCAGAAACATCTGCAAGCAAGCGCACGTCGCTATCCATGTATAGTCCTGCATATTCACCCAATTTGGGAATGCTGAATTCCTTTCAAGCATTCACGACATGCTCATAATCAGCACTAGTTATGGCATCGCCTGTGAGAGTACTGGTAAATGCAGACATGTTGGGTAGCCTTTGTTTCATTGAGTTTCGCCTTATTATCCAGATACTCTTAAGGGAAAAGCCGGCCGAAGTGGCCGTGCGGTTCTAGGCGCTGCAGTCTGGAACCGCGAGACCGCTACGCTCGCAGGTTCGAATCCTGCCTCGGGCGTGGATGTGTGATGTCCTTAGGTTAGTTAGGTTTAATTAGTTCTAAGTTCTAGGGGACTAATGACCTCAGAAGTTGAGTCCCATAGTGCTCAGAGCCATTTGAACCATTTTTTTTCTTAAGGGAAAACTCCTTTCCTAGTCACAAGTTGAAACTTTTGCTCATTGGGGTATGCGTATCGGATGATGTGTGTATCCTCCCGAGGTAGAGCGTCAACAAGTTTCTAGAGTGAAGTTTGCATTAGTCGTAGCGAGTCAACGAAGCGGAGCATAATTTTTGGTGTAATTCGTTTCGAGAAAGAAATATACTTCTCTCTCAGGCTGGCCGCTGACGTGATCTTTCTTCACCAACTGCTCATCCAGAAAGTGAGCGTCATACCCACTTAAATTATGGAAGAAGACGGGTATGTGTCGTGGTAACTTATACTTCAAATTGCATGCATTGTGAGCTGCACTGCAGAACTTCCGCATAATTTGACAATTATATCTATGCGGGGTTTCAGCATTTCTGTCTACTGACAGCCCATAAATGTGACAGTTAACAACATCATTGTATGATTTTTTAGCCTCCTCTGATTGAACATGGATATATTGGTGTTGTAAAACCTTTCAACATCCCAAGAGAGTTTCTCAAGCTCAGTGGGAAATCCAACCGCGGGGTTAAAATTCATAGTGGTTAAGACTTGAATCATATGAACATACAAGTTGGTGCACTGCCACATACAGTACGTGGTTTTGCATGAAGGTGGTCTGTGAGGATTAGGGGTTTCCTTCAGAGAATGTGATAGGGGCAAGAAGGCTTTCGAAGCCAGTATACATTCCTGCTGGTGAGCATTCATGAGTTTAATAAACAAGTTTTCTTATGTTTATGTACATGTTTATTCAGTTGAAATGAAGGAAGGTGGGATATGTCTTTGATCCATACGTAATACAGTAATGCTGATTTTCACCTTCAGAGAAGAGTAACATGTTTAGTGCAGATCATGCTCACCTGCATATTTCGAAAAATGGTGTGGTCCTACTATAGTATGCTTGGCCTGCTTCTGTTGCTGATTGCATTCATCATCATCATCATCATCATCATCATCTTCATCTGGCTTGCTTTTCTGCTTCTTCAGGCGATAAATGTGAACCGGTATTCCGGGATTTTGTGCCTCAAACTTTAGGTATGTCCTGAATATTTACAGGGAACTCGATACTTTCAAAGTCATAATACGCACGAATGTTAAGGCCTATTCAGTATCGAGATGTGCGCTCTGGATTTTCTTTAATTTTTCTTTCACAAGCCAGGATTTCCATGCAAAACAAGCCTTATCGTTTTCATTTTGGACGTTATACATGCCTTCTTATCAGCAACATCCTTAAAGAGCTTGATGTAACTGGACCCTCCATTTAACGGTTCAAGGCATGTCGAAGTGTGGTGTTTGGCTGAGCGCTTTAACTGACCCTCTCAGAAAATCAGGCCAATATAGCACCCAAGGCGGATTCACGATGCCACCCGGTGATTGATGTACTACAGGATACAAAGCCGTTATCGCCCCAGTATAGTGCAGACTTTTCAGCAGCACCCTGCAGTTTGGGAGGGTGAGTTAACTCACAGCAGAGTACTGCATTACATTTAATGGCATTATATCTCGCATCACCTAGGCTTTGAGGAGCTCCGTCTCCAGCAGTGGGAAGCATGCTTCTACAGACGTGACAGGGTCGCGACACCCCGAGCCAGATCTTCATTTCTAGTGGAAGAGATACGCCCCTCAAAGGCCCCAGCAACTGGCGAGTATTCTAGAGGGGTCATAATGCTGCTAATGTCCTGTCTTTTACTATTAGGAAGGGAGAGAGCACTACTACTAGCCACAGGTTCATGAATACTATGTCTAGGACTTGACATCCTTCTGGTGGATGACAGCGTTAGGGATGCTGTTGGGATGAGAGATATGCACTGAGGCACACATACCTGTCGTTGCCGGCGAGGGTGAACACTTGGAGCCAGAGTAGGAAGAGGTGGCAGCAGTGAGATCCAGTGGGAGCTCCTAGGTTGCTGTGATGGTATCCAGTAATGCTCCTACTGATTCTGCATGCTGGATGAACCGTCCACGGACGTAAATGGGTATGAGATGGTGTGGTGGCCAGCACTGCAGTAGCTACAGCTGATTCCACCGCCTCTCGTGCAGCCACAAGCATTGCCTTGGATGGCGATGTATGCTGCTCAGGCATGTGTTTCATTCCTGCCCCCACAACCACCACTCTAGGCACCCATAGCACAGCTAGCAGCTGTGGTGCTTGTGATGACCGTGGTGCCTCTGTAACATATGAATTATGAAAAAAATTAAATGTAACATTCAAGATTTTAAAAAAAAATATGTATTGAAACAAATAACAACCTGAATCCAGAAAGGGATCTCCGACCTGCAGTGGAGTGTGCGCTGATATGAAACTTCCTGGCAGATTAAAACTGTGTTCGGGGAAAGTGCTCTGCTACCGATTTTTTTGTTGATCTCATTTTGTTCTACATTGTTCGTTGAATTTGTCCGGGGCGGACGTCCGACGACACCCATTCAGGTTCTTAGTTGATCCGTTCGCCGAGTTTTTTTTCTTACAGGGGGTAGCTGAGCTACCCTGCCGACATACCGACTAAGCTACCCAAGCATGACTCGCGACCCGTCATCACAGCTTCAGCTCTGCCAGTACCTCGTCTCCTACCTTCTAAACTTCGCAGAAGCTCTTCTGCGAAACTTGGAATATCCTTTCTTCCAGGAGTACCAGTTCTGCAAAATTCGCAGAAGAGCTTCTGTGAAGTTTGGAAGATAGAAGACGAGATTCTGCCGGAATTGAAGTTGTGAGGACGGGTCGCGAGTCGTGCTTTGGTAGCTGAGCCGGTAGAGCACTTACGCTCGAAGGGGAAAGGTTCCGAGTTCGAGTCTCGACCCGGCACACAGTTTTAACCTGTCATGAAGTTTAGTATCAGCGCACACTCCGCTGCAGAGTGAAAATCTCATTCTGGAAACATCCCACAGGATGTGGCTAAGCCATGACTCCGCAATATCCTTTCTTCAAGGAATGTTAGTTCTGTAAGTTTCTCAGAAGAGCCTCTGTGACGTTTGCAAGGTAGGAGATGTAGCACCGGGAGTATTGAAGCTGTGAGGACGGGTCGTGAGTCGTGTTTGTGTAGCTGAGCCGGTAGAGCAGTTGCCCACGAAAGGCAAAGGTTCCGAGTTAGAGTCTCGGCCCGGCACACAGTTTTAATCTGCCAGGAAGTTACAAACAATAACATTCCAGAATAATAATTATATGCTGTAACGACGGTAGTTGCATTACAACAACCTTTTACACTCTGTGTCCAAGGATTGAGCAGTTCAGTCAGGTTTTCTGGGTGTTCTCCCATCCAATCCAGTATTTACTCCTCCACATTCAAAAGGGTTACACGGCGCTGCCTTTCAGCTTCCTCGGCAGCCATCAGCTCATGCACCCACTCTGGTATTTCATCCTCGCGTGGAAGCCACCTATGCAGCTAACTGACGCTGCCTACAACTACACCAATATGACACTAAATGTTATTATTTCTTGAAAATATTAGAGACGTACACAGAAAATCGTATTATTTAGCACACTGAAACACAAACAGAAAATAGTATTCTATAGTTCACTGAAATTACTTAGATATGAAACATACACACACTGAATTTGAAAATCGTTATCTGGTACTTACAAGACTGAATTGATGGCTCTTGGTTCTCGGCCTCGACACATACCGCTAAGTCTCCTTCCTCATCCGTAGAAGGGCCTAGAGAAACAAAGAATATGTCTCAGACAACTGAATGCATCATGTTACAAAAACTAAATGCCCCTACCAGATTCTATAAAGCCCTTCAAATCCTAGAACGCCGTGCACTTCATCTCGTCTTCCATATCGGTCTTCTGTCCCCTACGTGGATCCTTTACAACCTCATCCCCTTCCCACATCTTCTTCTTTTCCTCAATCTCCACCCTGTTCATCATCTGTGAACTCGACCCCCCCATCCCCTGGTGTCTTCTATCCTCACTGCCCCCCAGCCTGTTGCCACATTTTTACCATTGTGTCCTGCCATCTCACCATCTCCACACCCTCCATCTCCATTCCCAACACAACTTCCAGCACCTACCTCTTCTGGAGGATGAGCTTCGCCCTGATCTCTACCCCTTCTACCAACTCTAACCTCACCTTCTGCCTTCCTACTCCTCAGGGCTCCCCTCCTCTTCCCTTTCCCTGAGCAGTTTTCGTTCCTTCTACACCTCTCTCTCTTTTCTGTGCCCCTCTTCTGTGTCTCTATGCTTCCTCCTGACTTGCCTTCCCTCTCCATCTCCCACCCTGCCCGTCTCCTGCCTCTTCTCTTGGTGTGACCTCTGACCCCCTTTTTTTCTTTTTCGCCCACCCTCTCCACCCCCATCCACTGCACCTTCCTCTTCCCACTTTTTTCCTCCTCTCACGCCACCTCTCCCTCGGCAAGTCCCTCCCAGCAGCTTTTATTCTTCGTGTGTGCTCCATGACTTACAGTGGTTTTTTAAGTGTCGTTCGTTTCCACCTTTTTATGTATAGTTTCCACTTTTTATTTAACTGTAATGTCACTCGGCTGGAGAATGGCAGATTGTGCCACTGCCAGCCCTCCCCTGCAGGGGAATGAAATCACAATAAAGAAAAAAACAGTTGCATTGGGACATTAGCTTGTTGTTCTAATATTACAATTATCCATCCTTACATTCCTCTCACCAGCAGCTACTTACTTGTAAATTGGCAGGAGGCTATTCCCTATTACTTCAGTGATAGCTTGCTGCTGTATTATTATTATCATCACCTCTATCCATCCAATACAGGATTATTGGCCAGACTAGCTGGAGAAACTCTCCAGTGCTAGACTAAACGCGAAAATATGCTCTCCACATCTAGCAGCTATTGATGAAACTGGATGGAGCTGTTGTCTACTGTTCGATGAAGGACAACTCAAATTGCTTAAGTAAACAATATACTGCACTGTGTACAAAATAAGGACTTACATCCATCCTGTCTGATGGCATAGTACAAACTGTGTCCTTTTCCTGACAATTACCAGATGAGGGGAGAGCAGAGGGAAGTGGAGGAGGGCCAACAGCGCCCTCTGTTGGTGGTGGTGTTATTAAGTAAGTCAGTTGGTCTCTGGACTTCAAGGTGAACACACGAAATTTCATATTCCCACCAACAAATTTAAATTTACTAAAATTTCAATTTCCTGCCAATTTCCATGGGAGGGGAGGGGAGGGGAAGCAGGAACACATGATGGCTGGAGAAAACTGATGATGTCATCAGGGGTGGGGGTAGTTAATTGACAAATTAATTAATTTGCATTTAAATTTGATATTAACTGGATATCAAAAGTGCATCAGAATCAGTTTTCTCCTATTACTCAGGGTAGCTGATCCTTTCACGGCCACCGCTTGCCATCATGGTGTAATATGGTCTAAAGATAGTCACATTTTTACCAAAACCACTTACCATTGCCAATAAATATTTTATTGTATTCAAAACTGTTTTATTTCAAATTTAAAATATGTCGTCAAGACTGCCTCTTCTCCAAGAGAGAAATCTACCGGCTGATCATTATTATTTTTAAATACAGGAAGTAAAATTCCATTCTATTTCTATTCTTCCTGATGTTGCTGTTTTCATCGCTGGCAATGCACGTCGGACTCAGTAAAACAAATATCTCACGGCATAGCTTGCCCTGCACTGTAAAGCAAAGAGACTCACGTATTCCGGCCGTATAAAATGGCGATCATCACAGGATGCGCAAAATTTGTTGGAGAGAGTAATTGGTGGGTACGCCGTTTATGCCTGCAGTCACGCTCAGGTTGCGCAAATTTATGACCTGACTCATCGATTGCATCGCATGAAGCCAATTACGTCAATCCAGCGCACTGCTGTTCTGCGGTGGCATTTTTCGTTAGGGCCGAAACGCGTCAGCTTTCAGTCTTTTCTCCTTCAATGAACTTCGACGGGAAATGGCTCCTTGTGAAACTGCTGCTAATGAGACGCGGAAGTGACATGCGAGCTGCCCAATTAAAACTAAAATAATTACTCCTGTAAAAAATTTGCGTGCTACAGACTGTCAGATGATACCGGATATGACATTCTCGTATTATAGGACATAACAATGACAATCTTCTTTTGCAAAGAAGAGCACTTCAGAAAACTTACGCTCTGTGCAACAGTACCGGGAATTTTTAACGACTGTTAGCAAACTTCGCTCTTTTTTCCATTCTGTGGGAAATATTTTGCGATTTCAATTTGACATTTTTGTTTCTCGACACTGCATGGAGATCACTTATCGATGACGTGCTCTTGTTTCTTGTAATCTTTAACGAACATCGTTCAGGAAGAGGGTTTTTTTTTTGGAAAAATCGACAGTTAAAGTTTACTTTTTTCCATATTTACGTCCCGCTATAGAAATCACACAGAATTTTCTCTTTTTCAGAGTTTCTGATGGATACCGTGGCGAAACAAGCGCTATATCGTTTGAGAGTTACAATGTTGAGCGAGTGTGCTGGGACTTACCCCAGTTCACTGTTAGCAGTGCCACGTCATCAGAACTCGTCTGTGCGTAGCACACAAGTATTACACCATAATTAAGAATGAAATTAAAAGTTAAATTTGCTTTTACAAACTTTGTCAACTTATGCTTTAGTGTAATAATGTTTAAACTGTCAAATATCAGATTGATTAGGTCAATCAGTTTACCTAAATACCCCGTTTTCAAATAAAAGTGTTGCTAAATAATGAAGCTAGGAAGCCAGGAAATGGTCATAATGTGCAGATGTATGTCAAAATTAACTGATACAAGTCTCAAAGTGATTTGGTCAGAATCTACGTTTTTAAGAAAAATTGAAGGCGCTTAATGTTAGACTTAGAAATATGAAAATTTGTATGACGCTTCAGTTGAACATAAAAATAATAACTACGTGACCCTATTAAGCTACCTCTAATAGTCTTCGAGTAATTCACTGAGAACTAAATTTGGAACAAAAACGTCCTTATTTGTAGTAGATGAAGTATCTGTTATACTAATGCTAGAAAGCTTTGGTTGCACCACGTGATGAAACCTATTAAATAATAGTGCTGTAACACGTTTTAGGACGTTGACGTTTATAACAACCAATACAAGGTCTCTTAAAGTTTTAGTTCAGAGGTCAAGTTTTAAGTAGCCTGTTTATATGTTTGTATGTTGGCAGCGCTATAGACTGCATTAATATCGTTGACAGCCCTCTCCGCCCTCGGCAAGAGACTCTGTGGTTGGATGGATCAGCAGTTAGCAGTTAGCGAGCTGACGGCCTGGACGTGTGTCCTTCGTGGAGACTCAGTGTTGGTAGGACATGCATTGTAAAATGAGGATGGATGTAGTTGGTAATGTGTGGTAGTGGAATTATTGACGACTATATAATTTTTGGAACTGCATGTCACATGAATGAGGTAAAATCTGCCAAATACATTGTTTGCTCTTCAACAAACTCTTTCTTTTGCTAACCATAAGCCTCCTAGTAGTTAGAGTCTATAGTAATTAGAATCTTTTTATTTAACTGGCTGTAGTTGCTGCTTGCTGTAATTGCTGTAGTTCGTGTTCCGAGGATTTTCTGTCAGGTAAGTGACTTACGAAAAAGTATGAGTTGTTGTTAGGATTTCTTCCAATTCAGGGCCATTCTTTTGCGTTGATTATTTGAAGCCATTTTCTCATTGTATAGCAGTCAGATAGCATTGCGCTTGTATATTATGTGTTACAAATGAATAGGTTAAGTTTGAGTTGTCTTTGTCAGGGAAAATTCTGTACGTCAGTGTTGAAATGATAAAAATAAGTAAAGAGACAGTAGCAGCAGTTTCTCTCAGCAGTTTAAGTAAACACTAAGAAGTTTCAAAGTTCTACTGTCAGTTCCATTCTAAAAATTCTAGAAGGCAAAGTTTTAATTCAGGTTTAATTCAGGTGGGCTAAAACTTTTTCTATGACTAACTTACCTACATTCATACAAAAATTACAAAGATTCTAAATTGATTCATAAAATTGTTATTAAATATTATGTGTCCGAGAAAGCGGCCGTTTAGAGACTGCAACCGTCTGCGTAGGACGGATGACAGCACGTGTTCCCTTGCCCATCCACTCCGCCACATATATAAATACAGCCCGAGAGGCAAGACGAGGCTTCACTTCACTCCCAGCCACCGTATGATTCGCGTCAGTCAAGTGACTGTGTGCGCTACCACAGATGATGTCAGAGACAGGCTGTTTTAAAACGCTTATTTTCAGTAATAATAGAAAGTGAACTCGCAAGGACTGTATACCGTCCTGCATGGCTTAGACTTCGCAAAAGTAACTGTTAGTGTGCCGCCCGTAGTGTTAACAAATCGGTGTGGCAAATGGTGACAATTATTTTCCAGTTTCGTGGCGATCATTTATTTTGATTATCAGTTGTCAGGGCGAAAGACAACTTAGTAGGAACTTACGTAGAAGTCGCCTCTGAACTGCTCATAGCGCTGTTTGGGATAGAGAGATTTACTGTCAGTATGGACATAATGAATATTACAATGTTGAGGGTGTGAAACTTTACCAAATATGTGTATCAATTAGAACTCAAAATCTTCATTTATAATCATAGTCTCGATCCCGCTAAGCAAGTAGAGAATAGAAACATTTCTTTCAGTGGGCTGGACAAGAATGTTGGCTTGCAGACTGAAAACTATGCTCAGTATTTTCTCCATCAAGTGGTTCATATGGCTCTGAGCACTATGGGACTTAACATCTGTGGTCATCAGTACCCTAGAACTTAGAACTACTTAAACCTAACCAACCTAAGGACACAACACACACCCATGCCCGAGGCAGGATTCGAACCTGCGACCGTAGCAGTCGCGCGGTTCCGGACTGAGCGCCTAGAACCGCTAGACCACCGCGACCGGCTTTTCTCCATCACTTTCTAGCTGACCACAGAAATAGTTGCTAGGCTCTCGTAAAAGACGGCGAGCAATTTTTCCAACCATTCCAATTTCCTCCTATGACTAAGGATTATTAATATGAAAAACGACACGCTGCCCCACAAGATTATGAACAGTTAAAGGAAATGTTGAATGAAAAAGACACATAGCGAAATAGGAATACGTATAGTGTAGAAAACATCCGTTAACAGTAATAGAAAAGCGAATAATTAGAAATACAATAGAAGACGATCCAGGAACACGATAACACAAGTATTCTGCTATTTAATAAGCAACGGTTCCCAAGATAGCTGAGGAAAATTAGATATAGCAAGCTGACTGGCGTAAGTGTAGAAAATCTTTGTCAACAAATCTACATCTATACTCTGCAAGCTACCTGACGGTGTGTGGTGGAGAGTTTTTCTATAACCACTACTTGTCACTTCCTTCCCTGTTCCATTCGCGAATGGCTCGTGGGAAGAATGACTGTCGGCAAGCTTCTGTATTAGGTTATCTTGGATCTTCTCGTCGTATTCACTTCACGAGACTGATGTGGGTGGAAGTATTATGTTGCCCGAGGCACACCACCTCTCTTGTAGCGTCTGCTACCGAAATTTGTTGAGCATCTCTGTGATGCCCTCGCGCCGACTAGACCACCTAATGACGAAACGCGCCGCTCTTGTTTGTATCTCTTGCTTCTCTTCCATTAATCCAACCTTGTAAGGTTCTCAGACTGATGAACAGTCCCCAAGAGAAGTCGAAAAAGTGTTTTGTAAGCCATTTACTTCCTGGATCAATCATATTTACGTAAGATTTCTGCACTGAAACACTGCCTGGCATCTTCTTTTCCTAAAAATTCTGTTATGTCGTCATTTCACTTCCGGTCGCTCCGCGTCGTTACTCCTAGAGTGTTAACGATATTTACTGTTTCCAACAACCCGTCTTCACCTGTTTGTGCATAATATGTAGCGTTCGCTTACGTTCAAGGTCAATTGCCAGTCTCTGCACCAGGCATCGACCCTTTGCAGGTCTTCCTGCTATTCTCTATGGTATTACGGTGTTGCTATCCTCTTACAGACAACCTCATCCCTGCAAACATCCCCATTGATCTTCCAATGTTACCCACTGGTTCGTTTATATACACCAGTGGTCCGCGAGCTATGCCAGAGGGGTCCGCAAGATGCTATTACAATAAAAAATATACAAAATATATTTCGTATGATAACAGATTTTTTTTGTTTTGACCGCTTCATGCATGAGCAGAGCTTTAGCGAACGCTAACTTCTTCGTCTAGCGTCTACCTAGAGCCAAATGACACTAGCACACTCTAGCGCAAAACTAGAATTAGATAGAGGCAAATAGTTAATAACAATGATGACTAAATTGAAAAACTTTTAAGCTCAATATTTTTTTCAATAATGAATATGTCAATGTTTTTTATAAGTACCAAAACTAGAAAAGGTATAAAAAGACTCTTAATTTGGCTTTTTTAGGTACTTGATACTGTGATATGACAAGGTACCAATCATGCTCGATAAGGGGGTCATCGAGAAAATTTTGTTGGGAACCCCTGATATACACGGTCCAGCCACATTAATGTGAGCAACTATCAAAACCCTGCAGCACGGACGTGCAGGAAGAAACTCAATGAGTTTCTTGAAGTCGTAGCCAGCTGCGCTACGTTTCTCGCTTGAGCATCCACGGCGCGGACAATCTAATCAAGACGGTCCCACATTCTCGACTGGACTAAATCCGGGGAGTTTGGTGGCCAGGGGAGTACGGTAGACTCATTCCGGTGCTCTTAAGAAGGAAGCACATACATTGCGAGCTGTGTTGGAAGTTGCATTGTTCTGCTGATGGGTGTCATCGTTCCAACGACAAACAAACTGCATGTAGGGGTGCACATGGTCCCCTAGGAAAGATGCGTACTTGTTTTGACATATTGCGCCTTCCAGAATGCCGATATCACCCAGGGAACTTGATGAAAACATTCCCCAGACCATAACCCTCCCTCCTCCGGTCTGAACCCTTCCGACGCTTGTAGTGAAGTGTTTGCTTTCTGTCCAATGGAACATAAAACGTTATTCATCTGAAAACGCCACCCATCGGCACTCAATGGACGTCCAATTGAGGACATACTTGCTAATTCCAGACTTTGTCCTGTATGAATGGCAGTCAGCGTGGGTATACGAATCATGCGCCTACTGCAGAGGCCAGTGCACAGCAACGTCTGCTGAAAGATCGATCAGGAGCCACTGTTAGCAGCCCCTGGTTCATCTGGGAACTCAGCTGCACAACAGCTGTACGTTTGTTCGCCCACACACATCTCCGCAGCTGGCGTTCACCCCTCTCATCTGTGATCTACGTGCAATATGAGCGTCGCCTCGGCGCTGGTTTCGGATAGCGCCATTTTGCCATGCATGGTATATTTTAACCAACTGGGCCACATAAAAGTGTATTATAAACAATCACGTTCTGGTCACATTTCCACGCCGATGTTGTTCGGTTAAGACTGAAACGCTGAATCTTGTCTGCAAGGAAGTCCTACATCCAGTAAAGAAACCTGTCCGATAATGGGTGAAAGGGTACAGTACTGCTTGACATAGAAAAGATGTACAACATACTTCATTGTTTTTGTCAGAACAGCGTTTTTTGTATAATAACACCACTTTATTTAATACACCGAAGCCGGATACCAATCGGTTCTAGGCACTTCAGTCAGGAACCGTGCTGCTGCTACGGTCGCAGGTTAGAATCCTGCCTCGGGCATGGATATGTGTGATGTCCTTAGGTTAGTTAGGTTTAAGTAGTTCTAAGTCTAGGGGACTGATGATCTTAGATGTTAAGTCCTATACTGCTTAAAGCCATTTGAACCAACCGGACACCAATGTAGGAAAGAAGGGCAATTTGTATATTTAATTATTCAGTTATGTACTTCCTTAAAATAGATCCCTGAATCCAGTTTGGTAATGTTTGTGAATTGAATGAATGTCTGGTCGTCTGCTGACCATAGATAGTGAAGGTAGATTGTATAATCATCTTTGAGACTGTTCCCTTGCCACCTTTTGCCGAACCAAAGAGAGGAAGTATACTAGAGCACTAGAGGACATGAAATGTAGCTGACCAATACGGTGGCAAGATCCTCTCCCACTTCTGCGGAAGCGCGGGATGACCCGATGAACGGCCATGTTTCACCACTCTGTCGCAGGTTCCTGAGGTGTGGAGGCGTGCTTTATGTGTGCTCCAGAAAAACAAATTTAAATTAGAATGGTATGCATGTGGAATATTTAGGAGCAGATAAACTAATAATTTCTCTTTTCAGAAAATTTTGGTGGGAGGCTCATGTAAATTGTTAGGAAAAAGATATGCGGTTAAAAAAGAATTTCATGGGGAACAGAGGATTCTTCTGAAGTGACAAAGAAACCACGTGTTGTAATTATAAGACGAAATGCTAGCGTGTGGTAGTTTTAATCCAAGTTTAAAATAATTAAGATTTCCGTATGCAGAACTTGAATTAAAGACAAGCGCTTCCACGTGGTGTGTACAGTGCGAGTCTCAACCTGACTATGAGACAATAAAAAAAATTAGAAGAGCTTGTCCTAGCATTCAGTTGAGGATACGTGTGTGAGATAAATAAGGTACCAAAACTTCCATTATGAGATATATTCGTGTGACGCCAGCTTGATATTCAGATACTCTGAGAGTGAATTAAGGTGAGTCAGCCATCTACCTAACAACACCATGTGGGTTGCATTGCACAGGGAGATGCGCATAAATCCTCCAGAGTTTGTGATAGGAAAATTATTACTTGGGTCAGTGAAGTGTGAATCTGGGATGACTATTGTTTGATGGGGGAAAGCAGAACGAGTAGATAACCAAACATTTTATTTTTGGGATGAGTTTTATACTGCCAGTGTGATTTATTTTGTGTATTTAACCTGTGTGATTGGCTTATGTTATGTCACGCCTATTGGGTGGAGAATCCCTTGTTTGACTATTGTGTTTAAGTGTAATGCAAGGAATTTTGCAACATTAGTGTGAAAGAATTTATTATAATAAAAGAGGAGATATATGAAACAATTAGTGATATTGATTATTGAATTGTTGGTAGTCATTTTGTTGAGATATTTTACCATAACCTCCATTTTCTTGCTGGGATGTCCAAGCTTTGAATAAAATATATACCACAGGAAGGAAATGTGGACCTGCCAGGGTAGAGTGAGTCCATCAGAAATGTGCACTAACTATTAGTCAGATGCGTTATCCATACCGTTGCGTTAAGTAATGACGAGAATAAATTACAGCTTAACTGATGGGCACTAGGGCTCATATTTCAAGCATAGTTGCAGTGGGTATGGTAAATTACGAAAATATTTCTGATGTACGAATAATAATTGCACTCGCTCGGTAGGCCACTCATCTAGTAGGACTGACTACTACATGCCACAGAATGGGGTAGGAACCTCCCATGGGTTAGCTCGTATTTTGGATACTAATCGACAGTTAGGAACTGTATGAAATGTCTTCTTGAAGTCAAGGAGGATAGTATAAACCTCGGCAACGATGTCTACTGCGCCCTTTATCTCATGGGTGAAGACAGCGAACGTTCACAAGGTCGCTCTTTACAGAATCCGTATTGATTTCCTTCTTCAAAATCATCATAATACGAAGGCATAAAACGTGTTCCAAGCGTCTACAACACATTGACGCCAGTGATAAAGGCCTGCAATGAGCTCAGCTTGTGTCAAACGTACAATGACGTTCAGGAAACTTTATTACAAGACAACTCTGATGCGGGAACTCAACAGAAGATTCTGACAGAATATCAAATAAGATGCTGTTGAAATATGTCCAACAAATTATTGGACGAATAAAGTGCTAAACAACGATGGGAGGTAAGAAACTTACGAATAACTCGTACCACAAATTGGGAAAGCTTAGTTGGCCAACTGTACCCAAGAAATTTACTTGCTGGTGAAGATCGACTGGAGGCCAGAAGATCTGCAGCGGATAGGCACTTGGTGCAGGGAGTGGCAACTGACCCTTAACACAGACAAAAGTAATGTATTGCGAATACATAGAAAGAAGCATCTTTCATTGAATGATTATATGATAGCAGAACAAACACTGGTAGCAGTTACTTCTGTAAAATATCTGGGAGTATGCTTACGGAACGATCTGAAGTGGAATGATCATATAACATTAATTGTTGGTAAGGCGGGTGCCAGGGTGAGATTCATTGGGAGAGTCCTTAGAAAATGTAGTCTATCAACAAAGGAGGTGGCTTACAAAACACTCGTTCGACCTATACTTGAGTATTGCTCATCAGTGTGGGATCCGTACCAGGTCGGGTTGACAGAGGAGATGGAGAAGACCCAAAGAAGATCGGCGCGTTTCGTCACAGGGTTATTTGGTAAGCGCGATAGCGTTACGAAGATGTTTAGCAAACTCAAGTGGCAGACTCTGCAAGAGAGGCGCCCTACATCGCGGTGTAGCCTGCTGTCCAGGTTCCGAGAGGGTGCGTTTCTGGATGAGGTATCGAATATATTTCTTCCCCCACTTATACCTTCTGAGGAGATCACGAATGTAAAATTAGAGAGATTCGAGCGCGCACGGAGGCTTTCCGGCAGTCGTTCTTCCCGCGAACCATACGTGATGGAACAGAGGAAAGGGAGGTAATGACAGTGGCACGTAAATTGCCCTCCGCCACACACCGTTGGGTAGCTTGCGGAGTATAAATGTAGATGTAGGTAGATGTAGAAAGATAAGAAAGTACGTAACACACTACCGACGATGGTTGGTATTATAGATATGCAGATACAAAAAAAAAAAAACTGTTACCCCATGACATCCATATCTCTCTAACTGTGTCTACATAAGGAGCATAGGGTCGTATTGGATCAGGGCACCGCGAATCAGGTGCAAATCCTATTCGTAGGACATATTCTAATGATTATTTTCTATTTTCTTGCCTCCACAGTCCTGCAGTATTTTCGAAAGGACAACATTTCAGCCTGGACTATTACTAAATAAGTGCGATTTCAGTGCTTTGCTCTATTCTCAAGTCAAAGTTCACAGTGAAGTACGTCAGTGCATGATCGTTTCTTTTAAGAGGACGTTGTTTTTATACCAACCATGTTTACATATTCCATATGCATGTGCTTAGCTGACACAAGGACTGATGTTTTTCTTCTAATTATTATATACATATGTATAAATTGACGAAAAATATCGCAACTCCTAGAAGACGTTGTGCGACATAAGCGAAATTTGGTAGGCGTGATCTACATCTGAAAGACGATATCTATTGCAGTTTCGCGCCAGTCGCATAAGAGTGGCGCTATTAGTGCCACAATGAGGATGCAAATCAGATTTGCTTTAAATACGCGTCGTGATGGTCTTGAGGCATGACTGCAGGCAGCGGTGGTCGCAATAAAGCACGGTCTCGTGGCACTAGTGAGAAGGAA
This sequence comes from Schistocerca nitens, assembly GCF_023898315.1. Lineage (NCBI taxonomy): Eukaryota > Metazoa > Arthropoda > Insecta > Orthoptera > Acrididae > Schistocerca > Schistocerca nitens. Next base: position 513,008,876 of record NC_064615.1, read on the forward strand.
GGCCAACGTGTTCGGCGTATGGCTTTGGAGCTTCGTACTGCATCTGCAGCAGCAATACGAGCAGCAGTTGGCACTACTGTGACGCGAAGATGTGTTGCAAATTGGTTACGTCAAGGACAGCTCCGGGTCAGATCCCTGTAGCGTGCATTCCACTGCCCACAAACCACCGCCATTTGCGGCTTCAGTGATGTCAAGCGAGAGCTCATATGATGGCAGGTGGAGGTCTGTTGTGTCTTCTGGTGAAACAAAGATGGTTCTGCCTCGGTTACAGTGATCCCGGAGCGTTGATTAAGAGGTCAGTTGAGGGCTTACAAGAATCACATCTGTATGCTAGATGCACTGGACCTACAACTGGAGTTATGGTCTGGGGCGCGATTTCGTATGACAGCAGGAACATTCTCATTGTTGTCCCACGCACCCTGAGTGTAAATTTGTTCGTCAGATTGGTGATAAGACTTGTTGTGTTGGCATTAAAGAACAACTTTCCAGATTCTCCACATACCGCTGTTGTAACCTAACATGCTCTACACAGTGTCGACATGCTGCCTTGGTCTGCTCGATCACTATATCTGTCTTTAATCGACCACATATGGGACGTCATCGGACGACAAATCCAGCGTCGTCCACAAACAGCATTAACCGTAACTGTACTGACCGACCACGTGCATCCAGCCTGGAACTCCATCCCGCAATCGGACATCGGGCACCTGTACAACACAATGCATGCACGGTTCTGTCGGTTACAACGGTTATTAAAGTACCAGCATTCAACATTTACAATGACTTATCTCGTGCTTACATTAACCAGTGATATAGCAGTCTTAATCACTTGAATATGTTACCTAGACAAATGTATTCCAGAAATTTAATTACTATGGCTGGGTGTTGTGTGATGTCCTTAGGTTAGTTAGGTTTAAGTAGTTCTAAGTTCTAGGGGACTGATGACCATAGCTGTTAAGTCCCATAGTGCTCAGAGCCATTTGAACCATTTAATTACTCTACAGTGCTTATTTTTTGGCACAGTGATTTTTTTCCCAGCAGCACTTTCAATTGAGATACTTTCAACACGATACTGTCGTGCTGTTGAATTCCTTGATATGCATTCTTTTTCATTTTAAGATGCTGACCATGCCATGTGTAGCTCCATTTAAATGTCACTCTAACGTATTTTTATTGTTGCACACTGTCACAAAGACAAAACCCGTATAATGGTCGCAATTTTCTCTTTTGCAAACGGGCTTCATGTTTGAGACAGTAAGTTGCGGCACCATTTGACGGTAATATGATGTAAAATTTATGATTTTAGGCTTCAATGTGAAATACGCTAAACAAATATGTACAAGCAGGTTCCTCCGGTAACTGCTATAGTTAGAAACCGTGACTGAGAACACCATCGCATGTTGTGTTCTCTGTACAGGTGTATGGGTATATGGCACTACATGCTTCGCTTTTTTCTAGTGTGATTGGTGTAACAGACCAGTGTAAATTTTTACAGTTAGTTTTCTATTCTATAGATCACATGCACGATAAATCGTAATGATGTGGATTAGATTATTGAGTATTCACATCATCAATTAATTTGTTAATATGGCTAAACGCTGAACATTTATAAGACTTTTTTAAATATGCAGGTGTGAGTTAGTAATTTTTGCCCACCTCCTTTTACACATTACAAAAATAGAAATTCTCCAACGGAATGGAAGGAGTTGTCAATGAGAATCTTTTTCAGTTTCTTTTCAAATTTTGATTTTCTCTTTGTCAGTCATTTTCTATCACTGGGTAAGGCATCAAAAAATTTAGTTGTAGCTTTGAGAACCAATTTTTGTGCTAAAGACAAACCTTAATGTGGAAAAATGAAAGCTCCTTTTTGCATAGCAATTACGTACATCCTATAGCAAGTTTTTTGATGAATGGATATTGTCGTACTTAAAGATGAGTTACTCCAGGACACTGTTCCATACAACATTATTGAATGGAAATATGAAAAACGAGTTTCTTTTCGTGGCCATACTCCGAAGCAAGCATTGTGCAGCAAGAGAAGGCGTTTTTATTTACAAATACAAAAGAAAATTCGAAAAATACGTCAACTTACTGATTTGCCTCTCCCCAAGATTTACAGTGACTCTAAGTGAAATTTTTTTAGTAGTTTCGAAACTTTTTCTAGTTTAAATTCTCATGAGGACACCTAGGAATTTGGGAGTTTCCGTTGTATTTATTATTTCCTTACCATGTGTTACAGCTGTCGTTGGTGTATTATACCTATATGTATAGCACTGTAGTATAGTAATGTATTTTCAAATTTGAGAGTTTCTGTGGGTATATTACATTTTAGAAACTTGTGGTATTGTTTTCGCCTCTCGTAAACACGAAAACTCCCAAGGGGGGTGAAATTAGCTGATAGCTTGATACCCTTCTGTATTGTTTTTTTTTTTTTTTTTTTTTTTTTTTTTTTTACTGTAAGCGAATATAACACCCGTTTTATGTGGTGGTGGTGGTTAGTGTTTAACGTCCCGTCGACAACGAGGTCATTAGAGACGGAGCGCAAGCTCGGGTTAGGGAAGGATTGGGTTCGAGTCCCGGTCCGGCACAAGGTTTCATTGTCGTCATTCTCTTATGCAGCTTATCGTCGTTCATGTTCACAACTGTGAATGCGTTTCATATATAACGAATGTAGTTCTTCCTGGTCTGAAAAGCCGCATAGTTTACAATCACGTAAATGCAGCGTAAATGTGCAAAGCCAATAACAATCTCACCGTAATAGAAATCGGATGAATGTGCCCAGCTCACCGTCTCAAGACAAAGTGCCCATACACCGTGATGTATCAGCACGTCCAGTCATCACGGCAGCAGCACACAGACCAGAGAGCCAGAGAGCTTTGAGATGTGCCAGGAGGTCCCCCAAAACGAATTCCGCCGCCATCCAATGCCGCAAAATTCGTTTTGTGAGTCTTATGGCAGCCCTCAAGGCACTCTCCCCTTCTTCCTGCTGGCCGGCTCCGGTCAAAGCTCACATGATTCGTCAAGGCGAACTTTGCGGTTTCTACCCGGAGATGTACTGCTCTTGCCGACAGAGTGGTGACCACTGGTCTTTGAGGCCCACAAGCGAATTTGGTGGCTCGCAAGAATACGCGGCTCGAAAGGCGTTTCGCACCAAAGCAGACGCCTTTCGAGCTAAATCATAATACAAAGTGATTATTTCAAAATAAAACAGCCTACGCAGCAAAATGGTTTCCCTCAAGAAATTCGCAGCTGCTGTGTACCTACATGTACGAAATACGAAAGACTACTGAAGTGTGTTATTCTCGGTCGTTTCGTCATGTCAATCGTTCCTGTACGCAGTTTGTCTGGATACTACCGGATAGGCGGAATGATTTCATACGCTATATTTACTCCCCCGTTTCTTTAGTCATTGGTGTCCTCATACCCCCCTCACACATCGTATACCTGTCATCGTTCCATAACTGTAACACCATCTCGAATACGTGCAGCATCTTGGCTGTACCGTCGCATAACACAAAATCTTCCTCCTGCTCCACCTGCATTTAAGCTATGCGGCTGTGAATCAAATTATCCTGAAACTTGCGTCTTATTGAAAACCACTCTGCATTCAAAATTTGGCCGGCCGAAGTGGCCGCGCGGTTCTGGCGCTGCAGTCTGGAACCGCGAGACCGCTACGGTCGCAGGTTCGAATCCTGCCTCGGGCATGGATGTGTGTGATGTCCTTAGGTTAGTTAGGTTTAACTAGTTCTAAGTTCTAGGGGACTAATGACCTCAGCAGTTGAGTCCCATAGTGCTCAGAACCATTTGAACCATTTGAACCATTCAAAATTTACCGGCGTAGCGTCCCTCTCGGTGTATCCCATTTGTTTTCTTTCTGTGTAACAGAGAACCAGTATTTCTGTCGCACTCTAAACTATCTATGCTTTTCTCGTAGATTTCTATTTGTATTATCCTCCGTTTCGTCTGTTAATCTTACCGTAATATTCCTCACTCTTCCTCTGGGCAGTCAACTTTTTCTTCACACTTTGTCCTTCAGCACTATCACCTCGTGTTTCTATCAGATACCAACACTCACATTCCACAATAAGGCAATGAGGAAACTGCTTACTGTTAACATCGTTTATGTATTGCTCATATGTTATAAAGTTGTAATGTTGTCTCACTGAGGATATCTGATCGGCGGTAAAAGAGCCTGAAGAATCTAATCTTTGTGTATTGACTAGAGATATGCAAAGCGGCCTTGTTAATCTGACATAATTAATCGTTGCCTACCAAAATACAAAGTAGTCACCTACGAAATTAAATGAGAAATAAATACATGGAAAGTTCTTGATAAATCGACTGACATACATTGACAAAACTAGACTTATACACTGGAAATTCTGGTTAAAGGAATTGGGACGTGATCTTAATAAACACGTGTCAGCAGGAAACAATTACTTTCCTGATGTCATACCGTGACTGCCGAAATGTTCGTAATAAGAGGAAGGTAGCACTAGAGAAGGGTGTGCGTTTGCATGTGTGGCCGGAGTTGAAACCATATTGATCGTAAAATATGCAGGCAAGTCTTCAGATTTAAGTTTGAAAGTACTGAAACTCAGTAACAATGATTTGACTGTTCCTTCGTCTCGTCTCGCTGCCATGGCTAGATCTCACCAAGTTAATCTGCAGTGGAGGCTGAAGTGTCTGAAAAATCAGTAACTGATTTCGCACCAGGCTGAGGCTAAGTTTAAACTCGGTTGGAAAATATCTTAAGTCCCCTGCTCACCCTGTTAAAAGAGGCGCCTGGCTGCAGATATGCTCGGCTGATGAGATGTGGAGAAGAATCACGGAGAAGTGAATTTGTGCCGACTCCTTCGTAAGAGGACAAGTGTTCTCGCGTTTTTATCGTTCGTCACATAATTTGTGTTAACTGACGTATGGATATTCCGAGCGCTGAACAGTAAAAAGATGCCATAAGAGAAGCTGGCCCCTTCCCTGATTCTTGTTTCAAGCGGCTAGTCAGTGATATGCTTCCTTACAACGGGTCCACTGTCCTCTCTGTCTCTATCTGTTGCCAACAAGGTTGGACCTTTCTAGCACAGTTTGGGTTCTCTCTCTAACTTCTAAATTATTTATACAAGAGTCACATTGGCAGCTGCAAATGTGGTGAAATTCCAGCCGCCAAATGTATCGGTTAAAATCAATTATTGGTCCCGTAGTAGGACCCGAAACCACACTACCCGCTTTGCACGATCGGTTACCTTAACCACATCAGCTATAAGAGAATCCCCTCTGGATAGACTCAAACTTCCATGTCAGTATTTTATCTGTATCCTATACTTCCACAGATTCTGTGCGTCTTGTACAGGGATAGATGTTTGATTGAAATCAGGGCCTCGTTTTAGCGATAAAATTCCGTATGGCAGTGGCCGTGATTTTTCGGTATACTTTGCAATATGCTGCAGACATACATGCATGTCTGAAGGAACGGACACTGCAGTGATCGTTAGGTGTATCAATATGATTACTGTATTTTATAGGGGTCTAATGGTAACGTGTTTGACTAGTAATCAAAATTTCCTCTGTCCCGTATTCTAACTCCACCACTGATTAAATTGTTGATAAAAATCATCAGCATTGGCAACTGAAGACTTCCAGCATAAGAAGTCACCCTCATTCTGTCAATGGCCATGTTACCGAGGATAGAGGAGTGGGCTGAGTTTCAGGGCACAGAATAAACAGCAATAATCAAAAGCAGGAGGACGCAGAAGGCAAAGGAAACCACTGCATTAAGAGCAGAAACCACATTAGGAGGTTCAAAAAATGCAGTTTTTATTGCATAAATAGTTAGCTTATCTATCCAAGAATATGCTGACAAAATTTCAAAGCGAAATTGGCATTCGTTTAGATTTTATGAGCATAGAACAGAGTGCACATCGGGTTGAAAAAACCAATTATGGTGACATACTATCATACGATTTCCACCAATGAAAGTCCTCGACACGAGTAATGCCCAAAGGAAGAAGACAGCTGGGGCGAGTGGCAGAAACGAACAGCTCTTGGAATGGAACATGAACCGCACCCTACTCCACTGCACTCCGACGTACAGAAGGAAATTCTTCCAATATATGAAGATTTATCAAGGGATGAATTACTGGAGAGATGTTTAGGTGGCCACACACAAAATGCGAATGCAAGTTTTAATTCCACTATTTGGCGATTAGCTCCTACACACTTGCACTCCGGACTAAAAGTCGTTGAATTGACATCGTATTTAGCAGCGGGCTTATTCAATGAAGGAAATTCATCCCTTATGATGGTCATGAACGAGTCAGGAACTGTAGTAGGCAGGCAAAGCTTCAATTATGCCGAACAAATGGATAACCAGCACGTGAGCCGGCAGATTCGACGTAGTTCATTGGAGTCAAAGGAAGGTCGGAAAGCTCTGAAAGCATTGCTGCAAGCGCAAAACGAAGCCTATGAGGAAGAAGAAGAATTACTATATGGTGCTGGAATCCGAGATTAATCGGTAAGCATTTTACGTTACTGTTGACTTCCTCGAATTTCTAGTTTCCGATAATTTATTTTTCAAACGCGTCTATTTAGAAACGACTTTTTTCACGTTTGCGTGCAGTCTAACTCAAAAAGTATAGAACCGATCATTATTAAAATTGCTAGTATGATTCTTTATAAAATTACGAATTATATGAACCAACTTGGGAGATGACGTCATGATTCTAAGGCTACCTTATTTTTCATAATCAGAAAAAAATGCTGAAAATGGCAGTAATTTGTTCCAACGCCTGCAAAATGTGGCCAGTTAGTGTGAAACTGTCATGATGATCTCTCCATAGACAGAAGGTTCCAGACTAGTCCCCATTAAGATCTCTATGAGAGGACTGCCAAGGGGGGTGGGGGGTGATCATGAGCAAAAGATCGAATAACCAATGAAAGAGAAATGTTCTGCGAGTTGGGACGAGGAATATCAGAAGTTTTATCGTGGGATGGAAATTAGAAAATCTGAAAAGGGAAATGCTAAAATTCAGTGTGGATACAGTGAGGGGCGAATTGAAATGGAAAGAAATCAAGTATTTCTGGTCGAATGAGTATAAGGTAATATCAACAGCTGCATAAAATGATATAACTGGAGTAGGATTCGTTATAAAGAAGAAAATAAGTAGAGAGTCAGTTACTAGGATCAGTTCAATGATATGGTTGTTCCCATCGGAATCGATAGCAAACCACCGCCGACGACAATGTATCAGGTACACGTGCAGACATCACAAGTAGAGAATGAAGAGACAGAGGGAGGATATGACTATACTGAATGGGTAATTTCAGTTCGCAAAGGGAGACGAAAATTTAATAGTCACGGGGTATTGGAAAGTGGTTTAAGGGGAAGTAAAAGAAAGTGTTGCTGGATAATATGGCTTTCGTAGCAGGGATGAGAGAGGAGAGACTAATTGAGTCCTGCAATAAATTACAGCTTGCAATAGCGAACACTGTTCGAGAATCACAAGAAGAGGAGGTATACCTGGAAAAGCTCGGGAGGCACGGGAAGATTTCAGTTAGATTACATCATGGTCAGGAAAAGATTTGGTTGCAAGGCGTACACAAGAACGGATGTGGACTCAGACCACAATTTAGTAATGATGAAAGGTAGGCTGACATTTAAGAGACTAGTCACGAAGAATCAAAGTGGAAAGATGTGGGATTCAGAAACAGTAAGAAACGAAGAGATACGCTGGAAGTTCTCTGAGGCTACAGATATTGCGATAATGAACTGCTCAGTGGGCAGGTCAGTTGAAGAGAAATGGACATCTCTAAAAAGAGCATTCACGGAAGTTGGAAGGAAAGAAAAAGTTACAAGGTGGTAACTGCGCAGGAACTATGGGTAACTGCAGAAATACTTTAGCTGATCGACGCAAGTACAAAAATTTTGAAGGAAATTCATGAATATAGACATACAATTTATTTCGGAATGAAATGAATAAGAAGTGCAGGAAAGCTAAGGCGAAATGACTGCATGAAAAATATGAAGAAATCGAAAAAGAAATTACTTTGGGAATGAGTCACTCAACACATAGAAAAACCAAATTAAAAACAAGGGCAACAACAATAAGTGTGCAACGGGCAGTCCGCTGAGAAATACAGAGGAGAGAGCGGTTAGGTGGGAAGAGCACATTGAATACCTCTGTGAGCGGGCGGTCTTGTTGTTGATGTGATACAAGAAAAAACGGGAATCGATAAGGAAGATATACGGACTCTAGTATTAGAGTTATAATTTAAAAGAGCCTTGTGAGATCAAGTAAGGCGGACGGGATATACACTGAAGTGGCAAAGAAACTGGTATAGGCATGGGTATTCAAATACAGAGATATGTAAACAGGCAGAATACGGCGCTGCGGTCGGCAACGAATATACAACTAGTGTCTGACGCAGTTGTTAGGTCGATTACTGCTGCTACAACGGCAGGTTATTGAGACTGAAGTGAGTTTGAACGTGGTATTATAGTCGGCGCATGAGCGATGGGACACAGCGATGAAGTGGGAATTCCCATACAGCCATTTCACGACTGTACCGTGAATATCAGGAATCCAGTAAAACATCAGATCTCCGACATCGCTTTGGCAAGAGAAAGATCCTGCAAGAAAGGGACCAACGACGACTGAAGAGAATCGTTCAGTGTGACAGTAGTGCAACCCTTCCACAGGTTGCTGCAGATTTCAAAAGCTGAGCCATCAACAGGTGTCAGTGTGCAAACCATTCAACGAAACATCATCTATACTGGCTTTCGGAGCCGGAGGCCCACTGGTGTACCCTCGATGAGTGCGCAACACAAAGCCTTACCCCTCGCCTGGGCTTGTCAGCACCGACATTGGACTGTCGATGACTTGAAACATGTTGCGTGGTCGGACGAGTCTAGTTTCAAATTGTATCGAGCAGATGGACGTGTACGGATATGGAGACAACCTCATGAATCCATGGACCCTGCATGTCAGCAGGGTACTGTTCAAGCTGGTGGAGGCTCTGTAATTGTGTGGCGTGTGTGCAGCAGGAGTGATATGGGACGCCTAATGCGTCTAGATTCAGCTCTGACAGGTGACACATAAGTAAGCATCCTGTTTGATCAGCGGCATCCATTCATGTGCATTGTGCATTCCTACAGGCAATTCCAGCAGGACAATGCGACACCCCACACGTCCAGAATTGCTGCAGAGTGGCTCCGGGAACGCTGTTTTGAGTTTAAACACTTCCGCTGGTCACCAGACTCCCCCATTATTAAGCATATCTGGGACGCCTTGTAACGTGCTGTTCAGAAGAGATCTCCACCCTTCGTATTCTTACGGCTTTATGGACAGCCCTGTAGGATTCATGGCGTCAGTCCCTTCCAGCACTACTTCAGACATCAGTCTATGCCACGTCGTGTTGCAGCACTTTTGCGTGCTTGCGGGCCCTACACGCACGATATTAGGCAGGTGTACTGGTTTCTTTGGTTCTTCAGTGTTAAAAGTTCTATTGGAATTTCTGGAATCATGGGTGGGGGGAGTGGCAACACAAAGATACTTCACGTTGTTGTAAGAAACTATGAGACTGGAAATATAGCATCAGACTTTCGGAAAACTTCATCCACACAATTTAGAAGATAGCAAGAGCTGATTAATCGAGAATTATAGCACAATCTGTTTAAGAACTATGCATCCACGTTATTGGCAAGACTAATATACAGAAGAATGGAAAAGAAAGCTGAAGATCTGTAAGATGACTGTCAGTTTGGTTGTAGGAAGGTAAGGCACACCAGAGGCAGTTTCGATGATAACGAAAGCAAGACTGAAGAAAATCAAGACAGGTTCATAGGATTTGTCGATGCGGAAAAGGCGTGAGATGGCGCAAGATGTCCGAAATTCTGAGAAATCAGGGATCAGGGTAACTATAGGGGAAGATGGGTAATTTACAGTATGTACAAGAGAAAACAATAGGCCTGGAAGTCCATGAGCAAAGTACTCGGATTGAAACTGGGTGTAATACAGGTCTGTGCAGTCTACACATCGAAGAAGCAATGAAAGAAATGAAAGAATGGTTAAAGGATGGCATTAAAATTCAGGATGAAATGATATCAATGATATTCACTGATGACATTGCTATCGTCAGTCAAAGTGAAGAAGTACTAAACATCGGTTGAATGGTCTAATGAGTGAAGGATATAGATTGAGAGTAAATCGAAGAAAGTAAGCCGGCGGGGGTGGCCGAGCGGTTCTAGACGCTAGAGTCTGGAACCGCGCGACCGCTACGGTTCCTGCCTCGGGCAGGATCCTGCCTCGGGCATGGATGTGTGTGATGTCCTTAGGTTAGTTAGGTTTAAGTAGTTCTCAGTTCTAGGGACTGATGACCTTAGAAGTTAAGTCCCATAGTGCTCAGAGCCATTAGAACCATTTTTTTTAAAAAAGTAGTGAGAAGAGCAGAAATGAGCATTCCTGCCTAAGAGAAGTCTACTTCTTCTTCTTCTGTAGTGGTCAATCCAAGGATTGGTTTGCAACAGCTACAATGGCAGCTTGTCTCCATTCTGTGCGTCTTTAAGCTTTTCTCTTCATTTCTTTATAGGTGTTACATCCCACATCTTTCGCGATTTGATCCATGTACCTCACCCGTGGTCTTCCTCTCGGTCTTTTTCTCTCGACATATCCCTCTATGAATGTATTCAGGAGTCCTTTATGTCTTAATAGATGGCCTATAAATTGCACTCTTCTTTTAACAATGAAACTCCAGAAGCTTCTCTTCTCACCTGCTCTTTCCAGAACCACTTCGTCTGTGACCTTGTCGATACATTTTATTTTGAGCATGCGTCTATAGCACCACATTTCAAAAGAATTTAGCTTCTGGTCTTCCTCTGTCCCGCGAGTCCATGTTTCACACCCATAGCATGCCACACTGCACACATACGATTTCAAAAATCTTTTCGTGATTTCAAGGCTGATGCTCTTAGATGTTAAGATGTTTTTCTTCTTGTTAAAAGCAGCCTTTGCTTGATCAATTCTACTTCTCACTACTGCCTTGCTTCTTTCCATCCCTGGTAATATTACTGCCCAGACAACTAAATTTATCAACTTGTTCAAGCAGTTCATTGCCTACATGAACTTAGACTTTCACGTGATCTTTTTTGTCGCATGCCATTACTTTTGGTCTTGCTTTATTAATTCTCATATTATATTCTTCCCCCATAACTTTATCCATTCTATTTAGTAGGACTACAAGATCTTCTTCACTTTCAGCTAGGACAGCTATATCATCGGCATATCTTATCATATCTATTCGTTGGCCATGAATTACTACACCTGTCTGTGAATTTTCCCTTACTTTTTTCAGCGCCTCTTCAATGTATAGGTTACAGATAACAGGGGATAGTGCGCAACCTTGTCGGACACCTTTCCGTATCTGCACCTCTTCTTGTTTTGTCCGTCCACGGATAACTGCTGTCTCGTTGCTGTACAGTTTCCATATCATTTTTCTATCTTTATAGTCTATTCCTACTTTTTTGAGTACCTCTAACATCTTATCCCATTTAACATTATCAAAGGCTTTCTCTACATCTACGAAAGCTATGTATGTTGTCAGGTTCTTATCTAGTCGTTTCTCTATTATTAGTTTTAGAGCAAATATTGCTTCTCTGGTTCCTCTATCTTTCCGAAATCCAAACTGGTCTTCGGAGAGTGTAGCTTCGACTTTTTGTTCTATGCGTTTTAGGAGAATTGAGGTTACTATTTTAGAGGCGTGAGTAACTAGGCTGAGCGTTCTATAATTTTCACATCTTGTAGCATTTGCCTTCTTTCTCTCAAAGTCTGTAGGAATTTTACCCTGCTCGTACATGTTGAAAACAAGATTGTACAACTCCTGATTCAGTTTTGCTCCTCCAGATTTCAGAAGTTCAGCTGGGATATTGTCTATACCAGGCGATTTGTTGTTTTTCAATTTTTTCAGAGCTAGTTCAAACTCTTCCTTTAATATAAGTTCACCTATGTTGTATGCATCTACTTCGGTTTCTTCTTCCATGATGTTTTCAGACAGTTTTGGTCCGCTGTACAGTTTTCCTATATATTGTTTCCATCTTCTTGCAACTTCATCATCGTCATCCAACATATTGCCATTTTCATCCATCACAGCCCTCCACTTGTTTCTTCTGTCTCCAAAGAAATGTCTCACACATTTATAGGCCTAGTCAATATTTCCCTTTCTCATGATGTCCTCAACTGAAATACAGAGATCATCAAGGTATCCAGAATGAGATTTTCACTCTGCAGCGGAGTGTGCGCTGATATGAAACTTCCTGGCAGAGTAAAACTGTGTGCGGGATCGAGACTCGAACTCGGGACCTTTGCCTTTCGCGGGCAAGTGCTCTACCAACTGAGCTACGCAAGCACGACTCACGCCCCGTCCTCACAGCTTTACTTCTGCAAGTACCTCGTCTCCTACCTTCCAAACTTTGCAGAAGCTCTCCTGCGAACCTTGCAGAACTAGCACTCCTGAAAGAAAGGATATTGTGGAGACATCACTTAGTCACAGCCTGGGGGATGTTTCCAGAATGAGATTTTCACTCTGCAGCGGAGCACTTTCCCGCGAAAGGCAAAGGTCCCGAGTTCGAGTCTCGGTCCGGCACACAGTTTTAATCTGCCAGGAAGTTTCATATCAGCGAACACTCAGCTGCAGATTGAAAATCTCATTCTGGAAACATCCCCCAGGCTGTGGCTAAGCCATGTCTCCGCAATATCCTTTCTTTCAGGAGTGCTAGTTTTGCAAGATTCGCAGGAGAGCTTCTGCAAAGTTTGGAAGGTAGGAGACGTGGTACTGAAGTAAAGCTGTGAGGACGGGGCGTGAGTCGTGCTTGGGTAGCTCAGTTCGCAGAGCACTTGCCCGCGAAAGACAAATTCCCGAGTTCGAGTCTCGGTCCGGCACACAGTTTTAATCTGCTAGGAAGTTTCATAATCAATGTATTTTTCACTTGCTTGTTTTACCTCTCTGTTGATTCTGTTTTTCAGACTCTTATATTTCCCTTGGTCTTCCCCCTTCACAAAATTTTTTAATTTCCTTCTTTCTTCCATCATATTTAGTAGGTCATTAGTGATCCATTCCTTCCTCTTCTCTGTCCTTTCTTTTTCTATTACTTCTTCTGCTGCTTCTAAAATACCAGTTTTTATTTTTTCCCAGCTGCTTTGGATGTCACTGCAGCTCTCTGTATTTGTTTTTTTTTTTTTGTCTGTTTCTAGTTGATAGTGATAGAAGTCTACTAGTATTAAACAAATGACTTAATTTGAGGAAGAAGTTTCTGAGGATGTATGTTTGGAGTACGGCATTGTATGGAACTGAAAGATGGACTGTGGGAAAACTGGAACAGAAGAGAATCGAAGCATTTAAGATATGCTGCGGAAGAATGTTGAAAGTGATGTGGAGTGATAAGGTAGGGATTGAGGGGGTTCTTTGCAGAATCGCTGAGGAAAGGGATTGATGGAAGACACTAACAATAAGAAGGGCAGGATTATAAAGCATCTGTTGAGACATCAGTGATTGACTTCCATGGGAGGTGGATCATTCGAAAAGTAAAGAAAGTTTTTTCTACAGATACTTTAATTTTATACAACTAGACGAAACTGTTTTTTACATACAGTTTGATGCAGAACCTACTTTTCTACGAAGTAACCGTTGAAATTTAGGCACTTGTACCTTTTTACCGACTTTTTGAAGTCTTCTGCATGCTCAGTTTCTGCAAAGTTGTTGAACCATTAATTAACGGATTCTTTATGTTCATCATCACTTCCGTACTGTGGCCCACTCAAAAAATCTTTCAGTTTGGGGAATAAGTGATAATCACTGGTTGCGGACTGTATGGCGTATGTTGAAATATTTTCCCAATGAAACAGCTGAAGGAAGTCCTGTGTCACTCCCGCTGCGTGGGGACATGCATTATCGTGGAGGAGGATGAGTCCACTGGTTAGCATTTCGCGTCGCTTGTTCTTAACGTCGGGGCGAAGTCGCTGGAATGTCTGACAGTAGACCGCTGTAGTCCACTAAAACGTCTGCCTTCTTGGATTTGTTTTTCAATCCTTGCTTTTTGTCCGTCGTTCACCACTGAAAGCGGGCCCGAGCGATTTTTGTCGTGAACATTCTTCCGTCGGTGATTAAAAGTGATACACCATTTCCGAACTGACGCTTCGTTCATCACATTACTGTAAACCTCACTTACCTGTCTATAAATTTCAATGGACCACAATTTTTGCGTGTTTAAGAGAATGACACTGTGCACCTCACTCTTGGTGGGAGCTTCAGTTTTGTCACATATTTTAAAGCCGCCCAGCTAAGCAGTTATCAACCGTATTGGATCATACCTGTTGCCAAACTGAACCGGAGGTGTTCCAAGGTCAGTGTTCGGTCGGCTGTGATGGTGGGGGACGTTGTCACGTGTCAAAACAAAACATTCTTCACTTTCCGAATGACACTCGTACTAGAGGGACCTGTAGATGGTAAAAACTGTAGGGGAACACAGAAATTGGAATGCAGCCACGAAATAATTAAGGAGGTAAGTGCTACTCTTAGATGGAAAGGTTGGCACAGAAGAGAAATTCGCAGTGAGAAGACTGACGACTAAAAAAAAAAAAAAAAAAACAAAAAAATCATAAGTGGTGCCTGTTTCTTCAGACAGGCACGTATGTCTGAAGGATATTGCAAAGCACACGGAAACTAGAGAGGCACTGCAATTTCATGCCTAAAGACGACTTCGCAACTTCAATCATTCGCCTCTCCAGGAGATCCACAACATCTGTAAAACTATAAGATGTTGCCAAAACGGTGATATATGGAAGTTTTGGTCTGTCAGAGGAGAGTGTAAGGATAACCGGAGCAGTTACGGTGACCAGTTGTGTAAAGTTAGGAGTCTTGGTTTGAGTCATACAGCTGACGATTGCGGCCGTCATGCATGCACATCTGAATCACGTTGCAAAGTACATCGAAACAACACAGGTACTGCAGTATCGTAAATTATTTATAGTAGCCAGACCTGCCTGTTCTTACATTGTGTTAAGCATTCGGCTTTTGCAGTGCCTGAATTTGGTGGGATCCCATGCCTACAAAGGTGTGGTAACTATGGGTTCTCGCCGCACTTATTTCTCCTCCTTTCACATTCAGAGTATCGAAAAGAGACGTTGCAGGTGTCTGCACACTACGGCAGAGTTTATTTGTATTGTGACTTCTGACGAGTGGCGCCCAAGGCTGATCTTCAAAGAAAGGACGGTTCGACCAAATGGCATTGCACTCTGAGCTGCCAGTTAGTGCCTTACAAGAAGTCTTCCGCGGCGGCCTCCCCTGTCCTGCTAACTGCGCGCCCGTGTGGTTGCGGCCTCGCAATATGTCTTCAAGTGGCCTCTTATTTAAGTGAACCACGCTATTCAGTATGAAAATATAAACTACGTTATTTGAGCACCGGCTATCTCTGGTATAGACACACATGTCATTTATTTGTGGTGATTAATTATTCCTGTTTGACTGGTCTTTGTAGATCTGGTTTTATATCAGTGACGGGACAGTCCTGGGAAAAGCAATCACGTAACATTTTACTAGGTGAAATAAATATTTAAATAAATGAGCAGTCATGCACATATAACTATTCTGCAGATTTCGTTGATTTCACCGTTTCTGTGTCCGGCTCAGAAATTTATCATTTCATGCGCAATTGAAGTAAAAGTTGTGAACTTGTTGCAATTGTGCTGTCTCGCTATACCGAGCAGGAAGGGTTTGTCTTGAAATGTTTAGCGTTTATTTTTGTGCTAGTGTGGTGTCCAGTATCTTGACGTTCTAGTGTACATTGTGAAATACTGAAAGGAAACAAAACAAATATTACAATATGCGGAACTCACTGTGCCTTTATATAGTTCTGCAAGGGAGTTGCAGAAGCAGAAACTGATTCGCTGGGTCCGGCTTGACTCAGCATTCTCGGCAGCTGGGGAAGAAAGCTAGGATTTTTCCGAGTATTTTGGGATCAGGGGTCTTCTGTCTCCACTTACTCGGTGCAGAGTTGAGATGTAATTCTGATTCATTTGTTTTGATACCCAGTTACCTTTGTTTCTGCGAAGATTTCCTTTGCAACAGCACGAAAACCTATAACGTACGAGCCGCGCGGAGTGGCCGCGCGGTTAGAGGCGCCATGTCACGGATTGCGCGGCCCCTCCCGCCAGAGGTTCAATCCATCCCTCGGGCACGGGTGTGTGTGTTGTCCTTAGGTCCTTAGCATAAGTTATTTTAGGTTAGTTTAAGTAGTGTGGAAGTCTAGGGACCGATGACCTCAGCAGTTTGGTCCCTTAGGAATTCACACACACATTTTTATAACGTGCGAGCACCCAGACGTACAACAGAGCTCAGAGTAATGCAACGACAATCAGATGAAAAAATAGTCCTCTGTGTTTGCAATCGCTGAGGGAAGAGCTCAGCATATCGTTGTGCTGCTCTTCCTTTGCATTCAGTGAAACAATAAGCGAGTTGCATACTGCCCAATATTATTCATCAGTGTATCTATTCATGCTGATGTGTATCACTGTTAACGCACAATACACACAGCCTTAAAAAGCAAACCGGAGACTGAACCGAGCGTTACTGAAAGCAAAATTGAGGGCGAAGAGTAAAGGTGCGATACATGCATTCGGATGACACACATCGCTTATCGTTGTCGTTTGCACTATTATGCTGATATTTTCGACCATATGCCGATACAGACACACAATGGGGATCAGAAATCAATCGAAATGCAAACCACAATATTTGATCAGTGAGTAAATATAAGTTTCGAAAGGAATTTTAATTTTTTTAGTAATAACCAAAATGTAGTTGATGTATTTTGTAACCCTGGGTGATAGAATGACTAAAATCTTGAAACCGCAGTTCGGTGCCCTAAATACAATACGTGCAAGGGCACGGGCGCGGATCTAAAAAGAAAGAAAGCACACTATGGAGAGACAAATGTGTTTGTTTACAATAGATTGACCAAAGTTTTGGAAAGTAGATGCAAGCCCAGAAAAAAACCAACGGCAGCTTACAATAAAGTGGCGGCATGAAACTTGAACTGATGTCCTTGCCAACGATTGAGCACTGACAACCAAAGATCAAACACAACGTTCGTGTAAGAACCCTATTCCCGGCATGCTAAGTTTTAAATTAGAGTCCAGGTTCGGCATACAATTTTCATCTGTCGTGAAGTTCCATTGCGGTAAACACTTCTGTTCAGTATAAACGATTTTCTGTGCTGTAAGATTGAAGAATGGACGGAAACATTTCTAGCCTTTTCCGAACATTTGTGATTACTTTCAGGTGCACATTTACAGGTCTTCCACTTTTGTTTGAAGGTGAGCTTCTGCAGTGCTTATTTTGCGATGAGTAATCGACAGATCAGGGTTCCTGTCAATGTATCCAAGGATAACTTCGTAGTCTACGAGGGATGGCAGTGGCTTAACCAATTTCTTTAGCGATTTTCTCTAGTTTTCATTATCAAATCTAGCAAGCAGATCACATGCTCTAATTCTACGAGACAACGGGACGGTGACATACTGCCTCCTCATCTTTGACAACAAATTCTCTTTATTAATAATTCTTCCACTAACGGCATTCTATGTGACTATTTCTGGTACGTTCGTTACTCTACTGGCGTGCGCCAACGAACCAACAAATTCATGTAGACGGATGTGTGTCCTCATTCCCTGTTACGGAATTACTGTTGAAAGCGGAATAATGAACATGTTGTGTATACCCATTACGGAACTTGAAAGGATGTACGGGGCAGAAAAGTAAACCAGTTAAAGTCATTTAGAGAGCAGCTTCCACTGAAATTCACCTATCGATTTTCAGGAGTTATTCGCGGAATAATGCAAAACACGAAATCTAGTTTCAGTGTGAACGATAATTTCGGCTGACGCTCACGCTGGCCAACTGGAGAACTCGATTTAGGTTGCTGTAATGCTAATTTCGCCCTTTAGAGGCAGCACTCAACGATGCCAGCGCCAGCTAATACCAGATTATAGCCCAGAAATAGGTCACCTCTCCTTTCCTACGTTAACATCAGTATATTACAAAAACTGCAGGTGAATGAAAAATTATTAATGTCAGTGCAAGTGCTCCCTTACAACGATCGTCAAGATAAGTCTGGATGCCAACAAAAAATTTTCCCTCGCATGCAAAATAATGTATCGGAAAGCTGATGCCATGTTGACCCATGCTGGCCCATCTTTGACACACAAAACAAATGCAAATCGTAGAGGCGTGTTCTTTGTGAGCCTTATGTGCGTGGGTAGGAGCAGAGGGCACCAGACATCGATTCCCAGGTAATTCAACTCCTGCACTCAATATAATTCGGAGTTGGCATCCAGTGTTTTAGACAGTATGTCCTATGTACACAACTGGCCATTAAAATTGCTACACCAAGAAGAAATGAAGATGATAAACGGGTATTCATTGGACAAATTTATTATACTAGAGCTGACATATCATTACATTTTCACGCAATTTGGGTGCATAGATCCTGAGAAATCAGTATCCAGAACAACCATCTCTGGCTGTAATAACGGCCTTGATACGCCTGGGAATTGAGTCAAACAGAGCTTGGATGGCGTGTACATGTACAGCTGCTCATGCAGCTTCAACACAATACCACAGTTCATCAAGAGTAGTGACTGGCGTATTGTGACGAGCCAGTTGCTCGGCCACCATTGACCAGGCGTTTTCAGTTGATGAGAGATCTGGAGAGTGTGCTGGCCAGGGCAGCAGTCGAACATTTTCTGTATCCAGAAAGGCCCGTATAGGACCTTCATCATGCGGTCGTGCATTATCCTGATGAAATGTAGGGTTTCGCAGGGATCGAATGAAGGGTAGAGCCACGGGCCGTAACGCATCTGAAATGTAACGTCCACTGTTCAAAGTGCCGTCAATGCGAACAAGAGGTGACCGAGACGTGTAACCAATGGCACCCCATACCATCACGCCGGATGATACGCCAGTATGGCGATGACAAATACACGCTTCCTGTTGTGAATTGGCAGGAGCTAATTCACGGGGTTTGGAGGAAGCCGAAAGGCACGCGTTTAAGCTCACGCAGGCTGGCGTGAGGTCTGGAAAATGACATGGAAATTATACTATCAAGAAAAGCACGTAGCTGCTGGAATACTTAACTTTAATCCATAATTGGTGAACATCGGTCTGACTGTACATTCATCCCAAGATAAATAACAAATGATAATGGCGCCGTGCTAGGTCGTAGCAAATGACGTAGCTGAAGGCTATGCTAACTATCGTCTCGGCAAATGAGAGCGTAATTTGTCAGTGAACCATTGCTAGCAAAGTCGGCTGTACAACTGGGGCGAGTGCTAGGAAGTCTCTCTAGACCTGCCGTGTGGCGGCGCTCGGTCTGCAATCACTGACAGTGGCGACACGCGGGTCCGACGTAGACTAACGGACCGCGGCCGATTTAAAGGCTACCACCTAGCAAGTGTGGTGTCTGGCGGTGACACCACACTTCCAATGTGCGTTCACAGCGATGTCGCCAAACACGGATGCGAGCATCATGATGCTGTAAAGAGAACCTGGATTCATCCTAAAAAATGTTTTGCCATTCGTTCACTCAGGTTCGTCGTTGAGTACACCATCGCAGGCGGTCCTGTCTGTGATGCGGCGTCAGGGGTAATCGCAGCCATGGTCTCCGAGCTGACAGTTCATGTTGCTGTAAACGTCATCCAACTGTTCGTGCAGATGGTTGTTGTCTTGCAAACGTCTCCATCTGTTGACTCAGGGATCGAGACGTGGCTGCACTATTTGTTACAGCCATGCGGATAAGATGCCTGTCACCTCGACTGCTAGTGATACGAGGCCGTTGGCATCCAGCACGGCGTTCCGTATTACCCTCCTGAACCCACTGATTCCATATTGTGCTAACAGTCATTGGATCTCGACCAACGCGAGCAGCAATGTCGCTATACGATAAACCACACCGCGACAGGCTACAATCCGACCTTTATGAAAGTCGGAGACGTGATGGTACGCATTTCTCCTCCTTACACGAGGCATCACAACAACGTTTCACCAGGCAACGGCGGTTAACTGCTGTTTGTGTATGAGAAATCGGTTGGAAACGTTCCTCATGTCAGCACGTTGTAGGTGTCGCCACCGGCGCCAACCTTGTGTGAATGTTCTGAAAAGCTAATCATTTGCATATCACAGCATCTTCTTCCTGTCGGTTAAATTTCGCGTCTATAGCACGTCATCTTCGTGGTGTAGCAATTTTAATGGCCAGTAGTGTAGTTCTCATTCGGTGAACCTAGTAATAAATATATTATTTTTGCAATTCTTTGTGCTCTTCAAACAGCAATACGATGCTGTCTGATGAACATGACTGCCCTGCTGGAAAACACCGCATGTACTGGGGAAGTTATCTTTTATGAAGGAACAGGAATAGCCGTCGGTTATATACAGTTCACAGTTTTTGTAGCGTAATTTGCAACATACACAAGTTTCACAGAGGCCTAACACGAGAGCATGAAACTAAAATGAAAATTGTTTCAATATTATTAGCCAGACTAGATTTTAACATAGCAGTCGTTGATCTCACACATGTAAAGTTTGAACTCTCTGATTTACGTAAATTATTTACGTCACTAATATTGTACTAGCAGTTGCCCACGTCCATCTGAAAATGATATAATAAAATCAGGAATTCTCCACTGTGGTCTCCGGGAAGCTGGAAGAAAAAATTGTAATGTATAATTACGTGCCCGATTAGTTGCGGAAAAACTGCTTTCATTCAATTATAGTTTGAATTTGCCGCGGCAGCGGCTCCCTCAATCGTGGCGCAGCACTGTGTCACAAAAAATGCTAAATTCACTGAAAAAGGCTGAAAATGTGGGATGAATTACTGGGCAAGCGAGCTACAAATTATTACAAGTATTTTTAAAAATATCTATATTTAACGTGTTTGTCAACCTCTGCAAATTATGCAAGCAGTTATTTGCCTCTGCACAGATTCACAGAGTTATTGGATGTCCTCCTGAGCTACACCGTGCCATATTCTGTCCAATTGGTGAGTTAGATCTTGGACCTGCCCATAATGCTACAAACGTTCTCAGTTGGGAACAGATTCGGCGACCTCGCTAGACAAGAGAGGTTTTGGCATGCACGAAGACATGCAGTAGCTACGCTCATCGTGTGCAGGCCGGAGTTATCTAGCTGAATTGTAAGATCAGGACGACTTGCCTTGAAGGGCAACAAAACAGGGCGTACCGCTGTGCTGTAAGGGTGCCTGGGATGGAAACCAAAGGGCTCTGCTATGAAAAGAAATGGCATCCCAGACCATCACTCCTGGTTGACGGGCCGCACAGTGGGCGACAGTTAGGCTGCTATCCCACCACTGTCCAGGGCGTCATCAGCCGATGTCTTCGGCCTAAAGTCTTATTGACTGGAGTACAAATATCTTCAGTGGGGAGTTCCGCCTCGAACTGAGCCCCGCTAATCAGTGAAGACGTGTCTGGGGACACCATGGGCAACTGCGGGATACCAACCTGACAGTCCCCCGCCATATGATGCCCTCCAGAGAACATCCAACAACCCTCTCAATCAATTACAATCGGAATAACTACACTACTGGCCATTAAAATTGCTACCTCAAGAAGAAATGCAGATCACAAACGGGTATTCATTGGACAAATATATTATACTAGTGTAAGTAGGCTGTTTATGTTTTCTTATTGGCAACGTTACATAGCGCTCTGTATGAAAATCACTGGGTGTGCTGTGTGCAGTCTGTGGCTAGTTTGCATTGTTGTCTGCCATTGTAGTGTTGGGCAGCGGCAGCTGGATGTGAACAGCGCGTAGCGTTGCGCAGTTGGATGGTGAGCCGCCAGCAGTGGTGGATGTGGGGAGAGAAATAGCGGAGTTTTGATATTTGTAAGAATGGATGTTATGAACTCCTATATATATTATGACTTTTGATGACTATTAAGGTAAATACATTGTTTGTTCTCTATCAAAATCTTTCATTTGCTAACTATGCCTATCAGTAGTTAGTGCCTTCCGTAGTTTGAATCTTTTATTTAGCTGGCAGTAGTGGCGCTCGCTGTATTGCAGTAGTTCGAGTAACCAAGATTTTTGTGAGGTAAGCGATTTGTGAAACGCATAGGTTAATGTTAGTCAGGACCATTTTTTGTAGGGATTTTTGAAAGTCAGATTGCGTTGCGCTAAAAATATTGTGTCAGTTTAAGCACAGTCGTATATAAATTTTTAAAAAGGGGACGTTTCACTAGAACTGACATATGATTTCATTTTCACGCAATTTGGGTGCATAGATCCTGAGAAATCAGTGCCAAGAACAAACACATCTGGCCGTAATAACGGACTTGATACGCCTGGGCATTGAGTCAAACAGAGCTTGGATGGCGTGTACAGGTACAGATGACCATGCAGCTTCAACACGATACCACAGCTCATCAAGAGTAGTGACTGGCGTACTGTTATTAGCCAGTTGCTCGGCCACCTTTGACCAGACATTTTCAATTGGTGAGAGATCTGGAGAATGTGCTGGTCAGGGCAGCAGTCGAACATTTTCTGTATCCAGAAAGGCCCGTACAGGACCTGCAACATGAGGTCGTGCATTATCCTGCTGAAATGTAGTGTTTTTTCAGATATCGAATGAAGGGTAGAGACACGGGTTGTAACACATCTGAAATGTAACGTCCACTGTTCAAAGTGTCGTCAATGCGAACAAGGGGTGACCGAGACGTGTAACCAATGGCACCTCATGCCACCAGGCCGGTGATACGCCAGTATGCCGATGACGAATACACGGTTTCAATGTGCGTCCACCACGATGTCACCAAACACAGATGCGACCATCATGATGCTGTAAAGAGAACCTGAATTCATCCTAAAAAATGACGTTTTGCCATTCGTGCACCCAGGTTCATCGTTGAGTACACCATCGCAGGCGCTCCTGTCTGTGATGCAGCGTCAAGGGTAACCGCAGCCATGGTCTCCGAGCTGATAGTCCATGCTGCTGCAAACGTCGTCGAACTGTTCGTGCAGATGGTTGTTGTCTTGCAAACGTCTCCATCTGTTGACTCAGGGATGGAGACGTGGCTGCACGATACGTTACAGCCATGCGGATAAGATGCCTGCCATCTCGACTGCTAGTGATACGAGGCCGTTGGGATCCAGCACGGCGTTCCGTATTACCCTCCTGAACCCACCTATTCCATATTCTGCTAACAGTCATTGGATCTCGACCAACGCGAGCAATCAAAGTTGGAAACGTGATGGTACGCATTTCTCCTCCTTACACGAGGCATCACAACAACGTTTCACCAGGCAACGCCGGTCAACTGCTGTTTGTGTATGAGAAATCGGCTAGAAATTTTCCTCATGTCAGCACGTTGTAGGTGTCGCCACCGCCGCCAACCTTGTGTGAATGCTCCGAAAAGCTAATCATTTGCATATCACAGCATCTTCTTCCTGTCGGTTAAATTTCGCGTCTGTAGCACGTCGTCTTCGTGGTGTAGGAATTTTAATGGCTAGTAGTATAGTTGCATTGGGGCCAGGGGTGGACGAACGAGTTATTGACTTTCTTAATGTGTGAAGCTCTTTCTCTTGAATAAATAATCCAGTTTTTCTGAAGTTGTAGTCATATGTTTGTCTGTACATGTACATCACATCTACCGATTACCGTCCGAATGCTTTTATTCGTTCGTGGTGCGTTCTCTCTCTCTCCCTTTTTAATGTATTCAGGGGAATCATTCGAACATTCAGTCACTTGTTTTTATTTACAAATGATTGTTCTTTGTTTTTACAAACCCATGATTGTCGCTAATGTTTCACCTTGATTTTTATTATTATTATTATTATTATTGTTTTTATTATTACCTGTCATTTTATTCATTAGATTGCCCCAATATCAAATACGTCGAAAGTTTTTACTTTCCATCATGTCTCCACGTTAGATATTGCCGCTATCCAGCAACGTTCTGTAGCTGAACCAACGGTAGTCGCTTAACTACCGACGCCAGCCCCGCCCACGAGTGCTCGCTGACCTGTCTGGAATATCAAAAGATATCGCTGACGTCGCTGTCGCTTAGCAACGCTAAGCAGCCGTCGCCTAGCAACGCCCTGCGCCGTCGCTTTGTAACGCCGTGCTGGCCAGCCAGCAAAGATGTAGCGGTTGCTGCGATCAATCGATGCTACCTGCGCTCGCTGACTTCTTACGCAAGCTGGCCATTGAAATTAAGTCAACTGATTATACGTCGTAGGCTACAGACTGTCACAGATATAGCGACACTCTTTATTTAATTGATAAATTCTTACACAGCTTTTAATAATTCTTGACATTATTTAAGAGTACAAAGCAGTCTTATGTTTTATTTTACGGTAACTTGAATTTAATCACGCATACAAATCCAATTGTATTAGGTTATAAGGACACCCGTAACCATAGGCCTCCACTGGCTCCCTATACTCATTTCTCTCGTAGGATGTCTGAAGGGGTGGGCGCTCCGTTACACAAAATTTTTTTGGTGGAAATTTGTGTAAGTTCCTATTGGACCAAACTGCCGAGACCTACACAGCACTTAATCTAACTTAAATTGACTCACGCTAAGGACAACACACACATCCATGCCCGACTCGACCCTCCGACGGGGGAGCCGCGCGAACCGTGCCAAGGCGCCTCAGATGATGCGGCTACCCCGCGCGGCTCCATTACATACTGATACAGCCATCGGCTAAGAATAAAATGGTGTAACTTTTAATTTATATAATGTTGTTAAGTGTTTATTTATTTTATCAATGTAGTGTTGACAAGTATATTTTCGTACACCGGTTCTTTTTTCAGCTAGTGCTGATGGTATAAGGGTCGGTACCGGTTTAGCCAGTAAGCAATATATACAAAGCGTTCGGAAATCCCCATTGGAAACTTCTAGGATTTGTAGAGGGGAGTGGATAGATAATATTTTAAAATGGAATTCATGTCCGGAGACGTATAGTTTCCGTGCTGCAGCCACTCGAAAAAATGTTGGTGACGCAACCAGTCTGACGAGTAATTGATTAGGTGTGACCCAGTGCATAATTATTTGACAGTTCCACTCACTAACAGCCAAGGGAACTGCTCTTGCACTTGTTGACGAGTTCTCTTCAACGTGATGCAGTACGGCCTCTTCCAATTCCGGTGTACGGTGTCTCCTTAGAGCACTGCAGCCACGCCTCCTGATAGTAGAGGTGTCCCTTCCCGAAGCCATTGCGTAATTGTGGCGAAATGAATATGCGATGGAGTTGGACGTTGTGGAAAACGATCTTGATAAAGGCGACGAGCAGCTCTTCCATTATTGGGAGCTAATCTGCAAAGTGTACTGAGTCATATTGCTGTAAGACTCACAGACACTTGAACGAGGCTCGAACCCGGTCAGAGAGGTAGGACAGACGTCAAATTACATCAGCTGATCCGACGTAATCACACCCACCATGACTATCCTGTTGCATATCTACCTAGCAAATATGTTTTCAAACGTCTGTAGCATGAAAACGGTACGTTTCCGGACATGGGTTCCTATTCAAAACGTTATGTACTCACTCCCCTCTACAAGTCCTAGAAGTCTGTAACGGGAAGTTCCTAACACGCTGTATGTGGACATTGTTAACTTCTGTAATCTGGCGTGATAAAATGTACAGCCATAGATGATTGTTTCTCAGAATTTATTTATGCCCAATAACACAAAAGCCAACTGAATATCTTCATCCAGTGTTGTAGGATTTGCATCTGCCCCCCTCGTGGTTGTTACTTTAATTTAGTAGGCCTTCCCCATCCTGTGTGAATGCCACCTCATGCACAAAAACAAACAAGGTGGCACAATATTATTGTGTTTGGTACGACAGTGGCTCAAGCCCAAGTCCATTTAAGGCCAACGTCGAGTGGCTCCTACATGACGTTTTCTATTCTCAGCTTGGGCTCTCTCTGGAATATTCTCGTCGTCGGATAATCGTTCAACCTTAATTTTTCTTTTTGTAATTCAAATGAAAACTGCGAAATATGGATCTTCAGCGTTCAGGACCGTGTGTACAGTACGGTCTACCTTGGAAATAGTTGTAACAATTATGAATGGCATCACACCATTCTGTGGAATAAGTTTTGAGACCAACACAAGCGATACGTGATGAGCAATAGACGGGAAACCGCCCAACGCGACTGTTGACAGTTGCGACAGAAGTGAAACAGCTCATATCTCAAAAGAGATTTGCGTCTTCTTGGAATTTTTTTCAACTTTTGTGCTATACAGTTTCCTGTAAGAACAGGTAAAACTTTTTTTTATTACCTTGTATGTGCTGCAAAAATACATTACGTTTGATTTGGTAGTGAAATACATAAAAGGATAAAATGCAACATTTCCAGAATCAGTACTCTGTCCCTAATATGATTATTACGTGGCTACACAACTGAACATAAGATGGACTATCTCTGAAATCCTCATTTAGCGCATTTCACGTCTATTCCTACATCGTATGTAATAACAAGCTTTCTAGCAGGCTACTCGTCTCTCGTAGACTTCTAGAATGACGTTACCCAAAACAGATAAATTTTTAAATCACAACGGTTATTTTCGTACGACCGTAGTTGTAAGTAATAACAGCGTAACAACCTTCTTGTACGTCTGCACATAATCGCTCACAGAAAATGTTGTTTCGATATCCCGATCAGTTAAAGAAAATATGTGCGAGCCCAGCTGACAGGGCTGAGATGGATGCGTACTTCCGCCTAAGGAACATAGCACGAGCCCTGCCACTGAATGATGGGACTGAAGAGCTTGTAACCAACAGAACTCAGCCCGTTGTTGTAAACGGAGAGACGTCTCCAGAAGTAAAAATAACTTCGGGCGTACCCCAAAGTTACTTATAATCCGTCTTGATTGCAAAATTTTTTATTCGTATGACCGGTTTCGGTTCATTCAGAACCATCTTCAGATCTGTAATGATAATCATACTAATTTACTATTACATGGAAGCAAATCTTTTTCATCCAATCTAATCAACATCAAATGTACCAGAACGTACCTGATATTTCAGTTACAGGAGTAACCCGTCTAAATCCAGCAACTTTCACATGCTGCGTCACATAAAATTGGCTGGCAGAATGCACGTCATTTATATTAATTATAACACTATTACCGACAGGTGGCGTCTGGTACATTTGTTACATTCCATTTGCACTTACTGTATTCAGTAGATTTTTTTTTAGATTAACTTTTATCTCCAAAAATACTTAATTAAAATATGTCGACGTCAAGGTTAAAATCTGTACTTATCAAAATTAAAAACAGTAAAATTATCATTTTTATACGATCTAAAAAACATAGGGCGATTTATATATCTATGGCGCTGGTGTGGACTTGGTTTCCTCTACAGTCTGCTTCCGTGGTTCCCGCCATTTCGGTGTTGTGCCGCGATCCGCTCAGTTGTCTGATGTCCATCGCCGTGGGCAAGAGGGCCGCGCAGGAGGGCCCCGTCAACGACGCCAGGCGCTGCACGCGTCTTCCAGCTTCTCCACTAAGCACCGTCTCTCATCCCTCGGCCTGGACCTCCACACGCAACAGTTGACATCTACATATTTTAATTAAGTATTTTTGGAGATAAAAGTTAATAAAAAAAATCTACTGAATACAGTAAGTGGAAATGGAATGTAACAAATGTACCAGACGCCACCTGTCGGTAATAGTGTTATAATTAATATAAATGATGTGCATTTTGCCAACCAATTTTATGTGACGCAGCATGTGAAAGTTGCTGGATTTTGACCGGTTACTGCTGTAACTGAAATATCAGGTACGTTCGGGAACATTTGATGTTGATTAGATAGGATGAAAAAGATTTGCTTCCGTGTAATAGTAAATTAGATTCATTACCGTTACATATCTGAAGATGGTTCTGAATGAACCGAAACCGGTCATATGAATAAAAAATTTTGCAATCAATACGGATTATAAGTAACGTTATACAATCACTGATTGCTGCTATCCCATCAGACATTATGTCTGTTTTTGCAAAAAACGTACCCCAAAGTAGTATTACAGGGCCATTAGTTTTCGTGATATATACCAGCATAAGTGACCTATTAGGTAACTTGTTAAGTTCTCTGTAGTGTTTCACAGATAACACTGTTGTGTACTCTTAGACGGGATATTAGACAACCGTAGTGAAAAGCAGGAAGATCTGCAGAGGGTCGACGCTTGGTGTAAAGAGTGGTGTTTGACAAAGGTAACGTATAGCGAACACGTAAAGAGAACGATCCGTTATTCTTTGACTACACGATTGCAGCACAATCAATGGAAGCAGTTACTTTTATAAACTACTCTAAAAACAGAGTTTTTCAAAATGGGACGGAAATCGATAGATATGCAAATGCCGTGTGGCTAGGGCCTCCTGTGGGGTAGACCATTCGCCTGGCACAAGTCTTTCGAGTTGACGCCACTTCGGCGACTTGCACGTCGTTGGGGATGAAATGATGATGATAATGATAACACCCAGTCCCTGAGCGGAGAAAATCTCCGAGCTCGCCGGGAATCGAAGCCGGACCGTTAGGTACGACACTTCGTCGCGCTGACCACTTAGTTACCAGGGGCGGACATCTATAGGTATGATAGACATGCACAGACGAAAAAATGATTACAATCTCAGAAAAACTGGATCAATAATGCGTTGGTCCACGTCAGACTGTTGGGTTAGCATTGACTGACAGAGTGGTTGGATGTCCTCCTGTCCAGTTAGCGAGTTAGATCCTCAAATCCCGAGCACTGTCTACGACGCTCCAAACGTTTTCAAATGGGTAGAGATGCAGCAACCTTACTGGTCCAAGTAGGTTTTGGCAAGATAGCAGAAACTTCTGTCGTGTGCTGGCGTGAATTATGTTGCTGAAATGTAAGCCCAGGATGACTTGCCCTGAAGGATAAAAAACCGGGGCGTAAAATATCGTCGAGGTACCGCTGTACTGTAAGGGGACTGCTGATGACAGCTAAAGTGGTCCCCTATGAAATGAAATGACTCCAGATCATCACTCCTGGTTGTTGGTCCGCATGGCCGGCGGCAGACAGGTTGGCATCCCAGCGAGGCGTCTCCATCTTCGCCTGTCGGCGGGTCTCAGTTCGAAGACTATTCCGTTCCAGTCAATAAGATTCCAAACAGAAGACGTACCTGAAGTCGCTCCGGACAGCCGTGGTATACCGATCTGACTGTCGCCGGCCATACAACTCGACTACCAGTAGTGATTAGTGGTGGTGTGGGGTGCCTCTTCTTTTCATAGGGGGTCACCTTTAGTTGTCATCCATGGCACCCATACAGCACAGTGGTGCATCGACGATATTCTACGCCCCATTTTGCTACCCCTAAAAACAAAAGCCAACCAGGGCTTACATTTCAGCAAGATAATGACCGCCTGCACAAGTGGAGAGTTCTTACTGTTTGTCCTCATGTATGCCGAATTCTTCTTTGACTAGCAAGGTCACCAGATCAGAATTCGGCACTATATCTGCTAGGATGACATCCAACATCTCTGTCAATCAACGGCGAGCCGGATAATTGCTTGCTTAAGGGCCAGAGGTGTACCCATTCGTTATTGACTTGCTCAATTTGTGAAGTTTTTCCTTGAATTAATCTAATTTTTTGTGAAATTGTTCAAATGGCTCTAAACACTATGGGACTTAACATCTGAGGCCATCAGTCCCCTAGACTTAGAACTACTTAAACCTAGCTAACCTAAGGACATCACACACACCCATGCCTGAGGCAGGATTCGAACCAGCGACCCTAGCAGCAACTTGGTTCAGGACTGAAGCGCCGAGAATCGCTCTGCCACAGCGGCCGGCTATGAAATTGCAATAGTTTGTTTGTCTGTATATGTACATGACATATACAGATATCCAAACCATTCGGATAAGCGTATGTAGAAGTATGCATATGGAGCGATTTATATTGGAACGACTACACAAGCCAAGATCCAGAGAAAAGCAGTACGTTTCGTTGAAGGTTCATTTAGTAAGTGCGAAAGCTCCACAGAAATGATCAACCACCTGTAATGGCAGACGCTGCAATAGAGGCGTCCTACATCACTGTGTGATTTATTGGATAAGTTCCGAGAGCGTAATTTCCTAGAAGAGTCAGTCAAAATATTGCTTTCTCCTATGTATAACTCGCGAAAAGAAAACGCAGATAAAATTGTAGAGATTAGAACCCAGACAGAGGCTTACCAGCAAATGCTATTTTCGGAAATCACTAACGACTGGAAGAAGAAAAGGTGGAAGTGCCACAAAGTACACTCCGGGAAGTATAGATGTAGACTTAAACGTAGGCATGTGGAAGAGATGTTGTATGCAGTAAGGCATAGCTCAAAACAGTTTTGATTAGAACATTCGTTAGCACTTTAATCTAAATCAATCGTCTCGTTTAGGGTTACAACTTCGGTAGGAATACCTATGGTGATGTAAACTTTGTCCAAAATTAAAACCGATCATTTCGGCACCAAGAGCCATTTAAATGTCTCAAAGAAACTTTCAGAAATATCAGCTGTCATTATCGTTATTACAGTCTTAAAAATTATGACCGTTATCGTGTTTTTAGGCACTAACACATAGTTGTAAGACAAGTTTTAGCCTGTTTCCCAAGATAATGACTAGTGATGTAATCTGTAGCGTTTTGTATCGAATGAAATTGGTTGCTAAGGCGTAACTGGCAGTCGTAATGAACCATTTAGTTTAAATTTTTACAGCGCTCGCGGTTATTACTCAAGAGTCTGAACTTTTCAGAACTTAGTGACACGCAGGTAAATGGTATTTATGCAGAAACTAGCATGTCGGAGTTTCACACCCGTCTTTATTATAAAAAGAATTTTAGTTCTGGAGTATACTGTATGCATTAAGGTTTGGCAATAGACTGATGAATAGTACCATGAGGAAGATTTGGATTATCGCTGCAGTGTCATGATCTGAATTTTCCGCTGTCTTTAAACCACACTAACAGTAACACAACGGTCGATACAGTAGGTCTTCATTGTCATCTTTAATTCGTGTTCTGTCTCTAATGAACTAATGATACACGCGCGCACGTTTGCTTTTAGGACAGATGTTAGATTCCGGCCTGCGGGCGTCAGGTGAAGTACTCCAGAGTGCGGTGCGCACGAGCAGACTCCAGCAGTGTTACAGGGGCGCGGCTTGGATATCAGTCTCAGTTTTCGTTGTCAGGCGGCAACTTTTTATGTGCAACATATTGCGCGTCTTAAATCAGCATCCCATGCAAGGGGAGAAAGACATAAAAAGAAGCGCGCGTCTAATCAGAACTTTTCTTGTTATGCGGGGAAGGATCTTTCATAAGCAGAATTGTAGCTGAAGTGTTATTACGCATAAATTTCTTTTAAGCAGCGTTATTAGGAAGAGAATGTTCCAAGAAAACTCAAATGAGATTGCGAATTCACAAATAACAGTCATAAACAGTGAGTAGGAAGAACAGCAGGACCTGATGAGTGGAATAAAAAGTCTAATGAGCACATATTGTACATCGCGAGTAAACTGCAGAACGACGAAAGTAATGAGGAATAGCAGAAATGAGACTAGCGATAAACTCAGGATCGGAATTGGGATCACGAAGTAGACGACGGGAAGGATTGCTGCTTTCTTGGAAGCAAAATAGCACGTGGCAAATGAAGAAAGGAGAACGTGTAGAGTGGACTAGCACAGGCAAAGGGGGTATTTCTAGCCAAAATATATCTATTATTATCAAACACAGGCCTTACTCTGAGGAAGAAATTTGTTGGAATGTACGACTGAAGCACAGCACTGTGTGGTAATGAATAATGGACTGTGGGAACACCGGGAAGAAAGGAGAGTCACAGTGTTCGACGCGATGGGTTATAAAAGGGGCCGTCAAATGAAAACCGGACATTTACCACAACAGGACTACCGCACGCATTAAGACATTTATGCTACTGCCTGTAACCGACGTCCACGCTTGTCTTTCTTCAGATCGCCAAATATGTGAAAATCACACGGTGAAAGATCTGGGTTGTACATACAGTGTTGCAGTGTTTCCCAACCGAACTGTTGAAGCTTAGCCTTCGTAAGATCGGTAATGTGGGGATAGGCGTTGTTGTGAAACTGGATGATTTCGCCCGAGCAGCCGATGGCAAACGGCAAAACCAACAATGGAAACATTCCAGATCTTTCACGCCAAAGGAAACCAAAGCTAGTCACACAAATTCGGCAAATTCATAATGAGCCCCTTCTTTGATTGTTCGGTTGCAGGTGTTCTGTGCTCGTTTCTCGAGCTTGGAACCACAATCAGTACGCAGCTCAATGCAGAAACTGCGACGCGCCATAAGGTCAAAACGCCGAGGAATGTTGTCGGAAGCCCGCCCCCACACTGCCAGTCGGACTAAGGTTACACATCAGCGATTTCATTGGGAAACACTGCAACATCCTTCGTACAGCCAAAATCTTCCCTTGTTTCATATCTTTGGCGATCTGAAGAAAGACAGGGATGGACTTCGGTTATAGTAGGACGAGAAAGTGCAAGAATAAGTACGGTTGTGGATCTGTCAGCGGTCGACCCTGTTGTACGTCACCGGAACTCATCGTCTAGTCTCTCAGTCGGATAAATGTCTTAACGTGTGTGGTGATTACTTTTGAATGGAACTATTCCATGCTCCGGCTGTGGCTAGTGTTTCGTTTTCATCAGAATCGGAGAACAGAGGAACATGTGGAAAACATTTAAAAGAAACAGGAACAGACTAATAAGATATATGTTAACACATCAAGAAATTTCTTACGAGGTGTCTGAGGGAGCTGTAGAGGATAAAAACTGTTAGGAGAAGACGGTGACTGGCATGTATCGAACAAGTAACTGATTTTGGGAACAAGAGTTGCAGTGAGGTGAAGAGTCTGGCACAGACGACTAATTAATTCGTGGTGGGCCACATCAGACCAGTCAAAAGAGTGATGACAAGAAAATCAGTGTTGCTTTCAGTTGGATCAATTATAAGAGATGTAATTCGGCATAGGCGTCCCAATATAAACGCAAGATGTTCCTTCGTGTCATTTGGGAATTTGAGGTATGGCAGAGTTGGCTAAATGTTACCTATCTTGCATGACTTAATGAGTGCAAAACACGCAAGGATGTTAGGTAAATCCAAGGAGTAACATGTTGAGGTTTAAAGCTGAGTGCGTTTAATTGTAGGAACCAGCATATTTTAGTGTACATGAAAAACAGGGCATGAAACAATATTGTGTACGAGTTCTTGTATTACCATCTTATGGTAAACAAGAAGGGGGAGAAACCTGACAAAGAGATCCACTTCCATAAACGTTGAAACACTAACGTAACATGTGGAGATCAGTTTTGTTGTATTCTTCGGTCCAATGACTGGTTTTATGCAGCTCTCCATTCTACTCTATCCTGTGCAAGTCCCTTCATCTTCAAATAAATACTGCAACCTACATTCTTTTGAATCTGCTTCGCCTTCCTCTACGATTTTTATCCCCCGCCACCTCCTTATACTTCCTTCAGTACTAAATTGGTGATCCCTTGCTGTCTCAGAATGTGAAATACCACTGATACCTTTTTTCAGTCAAGAAATGCCACAAAATTCGTTTCTTCACAATTCTGCCCAGTATATCCAACCTCACTAATTACAAGCCCTACCCATCTAATTATCAACATATCAAAAGCTTCTATTCTTTTCTTGTCTAAACTGTTAACCGTTTCTGTATGTTTCGCTTCCATGCATGACTATGTTCCAGACAAATACCTTAAGAAAGGACTTCCTAACACTTAAATCTACATTCTATGTGTAAAACATCCGAATTTTATGGACCTTATATGAGCTCAGTCCATAACAACAGTACGATACAGTATGAGATTATCAGAAAACTGTATTATCAACAAAAAGTAATTGCAGTAATCTCATGTACCGAAAACTAACAATACAATACCTACCAATATAAGGACAGGCCCATGCATAAATAAGTAAAACGCATTTTGGAGTCGAACCAAGCAGGTGGTTAATGGCATTGGAAAACCCCACTTAACAAGAGAACGCTGAGCTTCAGCGCAGAACGGGATAAGGCCAGAATAATACATTATTCCTTTTAACGTAAATATGGCCAGGACTGAGGGTTAGTGGCTGCACAGCTTTAACAGGGCTAGCGGCGACCCGGCAAGAAAACTAAAAATTCACCTCTTACGAGACGGCGTTTGGCTGCAGCCATTATGGGTGACGCAAAAGTGACATGGTGGGGAGTTCTCCATTATATAAAACCATTTTGAGTACTAAAAATTGCTAGATCTCTCTCGTCTCGTGGTGGACCAAAAAAGTGTGTGGAAAATAGCGATGATGTTGAGAGCTTTGCGTCTGCGAAGTGTGGATGATATGGCTCTGAGCACTATGGGACTCAACTGCTGTGGTTATCAGTCCCCTAGAACTTAGAACTACTTAAACCTAACTAACCTAAGGACATCACACACATCCATGCCCGAGGCAGGATTCGAACCTGCGACCGTAGCAGTCGCACGGTTCCGGACTGCGCGCCTAGAACCGCGAGACCACCGCGGCCGGCAGTGTGGATGATATGCTTCATGTATCGTGGTGACAGATAGCAAAGAAGTAGCTAATTATTCCTGCAGGAATTTTTGCGGGCAATGAAATTGTGCACGTCGCTTCAACACTTAGAGAGTGTGCAATAGCCATTACTTTGACTAGGGAAACATTAACGTTCTACAGAATGCAGGAAAGTTGAGACTGAGGGAATTCAGTCGAGACCAGAGTAGGGAATTAGCGTTTCAGACCCAGCACGGAGACAATGCCATTGCAGATCCCTGTTGGCAAAGTACCCGAGCGCATTAGGCCACAGTTAATGTTGAGTCGTGATTTTGCTCACTCCAACCTGTGTACACTTTGACCATTGAATATCAAAAGCTAGGTTACTAACCTACCCTCACATTCAGTACATGAGTGTTTTTTCATTGTTTTAAAAGGTACATTTATTTTCCACCAACTTAGTGCATTGACCTGGTATGATATTGTAGAAGTACATTTCATAGATGAAGATTTTTGATCATTCTTGCCTGTGATAACATTTTCATTTGGAGAGATAACGATTTAATAATTGCCAATTCAATATGTTCAAAAATTAAACATTTTGTTATTGAGCGTTGAAAGTAATTGAACATGATTGTTGTGTATCACTTGACCCCAGAAAGCACAGTTGATAAATTACATGTCGAATGAAGAAGGGAACAGCTGTTTTGTCTTTCTAGAATACATCCCAAACTTTCAGTTGTATTAATTCATGCATTCTAGTTACGTGACAGAAGCTTTTCTAATTAGTTTGTTATGATCTGCACCTAATAGTAGCTGCCTTACTGTGCCAGATTCATATTTTTATAGAATATCTGTTTAACACTCTGGGCTAGAGAAGACATTTCAGATGCATTATCGATCTGGGTGTATATCTGACGTATGTTAACACATTTCTATTCTTCAGAAACACTTTTCTTGCCATTGCTAGATACATTTTCTATCCTCTCTACATCAGCCACCATCAGTTATTTTGCTGTGCAAGTAGCAAAAACTCATCTAGTTCTTTACGTGTCTGAGACCACTTTTGTTAATAATGTTAATTAGTCTGTTATTTATGGTCCATGTTTTTCGCTCTTTCCATCAGAACTCATGCGTTCATACTAAAACATAGTTAAGTAATATGTTTATAGAACAAATGCGTATACTTTTGTTTAGGAATCATAATCATTTACTATGACATAAATGCATTTACAAATCACATACAACTCTAATCTGACCTTATGCACTCCTGCACTATTTAAGAATTACATATTGTACTGGTCAGGTCAATATTGTCTTTTTATAGAATAAAAGTCAATCTTTGCATAGAGTGTTGCATCAGATCAATGAAAGAGACATGCAAAAGCAAAGTGACACCAAAAGGAAAGTTAGGCTCAAAGCTGAGCTAAACACATACTTCTAATTCATGAGGAGCTAAGAAAACTAAATGAAAAGTGACATCAAAAGAAATGGTAGGCTCAAAGGTGAGGAAAACACAACCTCCTAGGACTACTCTTCCCTGCACAGATATGGAAGAGAATCCATCCATTCATTCTTCTCTTTCATTGTACTTATGAGCTCAGCTGGAGTGAATTGCGTGTGGAACAATGCCAAAGTGTTCAGTCCCAGTTCAAGATGCTCCAAGTATTCTACGCATTTGGCTTGATTACCGTGTCCATAGGTCCTAATGAAACTGTTAAATTCCCTAAGGGTACATTCAGTGCGATTTACTTCAGGATGAAAGCGATCCATTAGCATCTCTTCAATTCTGTATTAATGTAAGGATGTTTTCCATGTTTGACAAGTGAAGTTTGAAGAGTTATCTGACAGCTACAGATGGTATATAATTGTTTACTATTGTTTTAATAATTAGACCTACTACAATAGGCTTTGTAGCATATAGTGTAATATACTCAGTTTGACACATTTCATTAGCCACCACTGATTTCTAATTCTGGTGGATGGTGTATCTGTAAAGACAATAGATTTCAAGGGGTAAGCTTTCATTTGGTACCAGTATGTGTTGATAATACTTGGCTTGCTTCCAAACACATGTACATACTTCAACGGTAATTCTTTTAATTCTTCTTTTGGCAGTGACTCAATAGTAGTAGACTCCATGAGCTTACCTTTAGCATATTATAAATATTTTCGATTTAAGCATAATGCAAGGATGTAGTAGTATTTACCATGCTCTAATTTTGTGTTTATTAAATATAGTGCAATCTTCTGGTTATTGATGTTTAAGTAACATTAAGAGAAGTCAATTATTGTAGTCTTCTCCCAGAGGAAACCATTGCCAAGAATGCATACTACCACCAGTCCATTTGGAATTTGGAACAGTTATTTTGTATCCTGGCTTGGACAGTCTCTTCATTCTGAACATGGTATTTAAAATAGTTAGACGTTAGTTCATCTCTGTTAGGTAAGATGTTTACTGTATTATCTTCGTTGCCTCCGATCCACCCACTGTCTTTTTGTTTGCGGTCAAATATAATGCATTATCTTTAAAGTTGCATGGCGTGACTCGTTTGCCAATTCACATTAAGAGTATAGTGTAGCCCTACAATTCCTTCTAACTATATGTTTTTTACATTCCGAGTACATGGTATGTTATAAACACGGTATCATTCTGGTGCAGTGGTAACTGGTCACCATCTTTGCTCAACTTAATAAGAGTTGATGGGCCATACTCCGTATGCTTATTATAGAATAGTGGAGGTGTCATTGGATGTGTGTCATGATTGATGTAAATCTCTTTTGACTTGCCATGTAACAAATCCTTAGGCAGAGGGTACTGATCTGTGCCACTATCGTTATTGGTATTATTATGATTAGTGGTAGAAATAGTTGTGAACATTTTCAACTGTTCATTTCCAAACAGACATGCATATAATGAAATGAAGCGCAGTGAGAGTGCTGCCCAACCTCATAGGTCACTCATAATACAGACCTTGTAACACCTCCGTTTATCTATCCCGACCTGATCTGATCGAATAGCGGCCCAATAGTTATTATTAATGTGACCGTGTACCTAATGGGGCTGGCAATCGGAATTGACTGCCACGGAAGTTGTTACTTTCCAGTTCGTCCTTCTCAATATTGTAATAATGAAATGTCTGGTAACAAGAAAAAGACCAACACAGTTTCACTAATTACGAACCTACATTCGTCTCAAAAACACAAAAAGGAGGAGACAGCCACTGCCTTCGTCATACATATCTAATTACGACTAATCTCAGCACAGGCTTCTTCATTTTCCATTATCATCACACGCTAATCCATCACTGCATCCAACACTGCAATCCAACACTGCAATCCAAGGTGATGCCGGCGCGGTAGACGCGAAACCAAAATATCGGCACTAGAAATGTCACGAACCACTTCCGTAATGATACTTCTTCACTTTCCCGGCATTATTTCTAGTACAAAGGGGTCTAACCACGGCGATGGCGACTCCCTTCTCCGTTAAAGCCTTGCATTTCAACAACTGGCCTCCACACACCTCTACCCGCAACATGGCACTGACTCAACTCCACACTCGCTCTCGCAACACGACACAATCGATTGTTCGCCCTATCGACCTGTGCCGAGTGCAAATTTATAGTAAGGGCCTACGGACCCCTTACAACCTGCACAAGTTGGTTTGTTACTAGAGATATTATGTAGTGTCGAAAATATTTTTACTATTTGTGGTGACAACAGATGGCAGCTTGTTTAGTATGACATGTTCTGCATCAGACAGCTTCTGTTTTACTTTAGTGCTATGTGTTGTTACATATTCATTATCTTGTGGTTCTAGTACGTTTACACCTCATGTATTCTCCGATGGATTCACTTCAGGCTCCATAATGTTTTTCAAAGCGCCATTCTGAGATGACAGTTCAATGGCTGAAGGCTACAGAAATGTGTGGTTTATGAGAATCTGCCGGCCCATTGGACCACATTTTTTTAACTCCCTACGAGCAGCCACTGTGCTAGCTGGACTGCTTTTAGAAGCTTGGAACTCATGAAAAATTCCTTCTGCTGATTTGACGTGACTTTTTATTAGCACCATCCGCAATGCTCGATGGTCCTTGTCCATTATCACATGAGGTCCGCCTGGTCTCGGTTTAGCTGAGTTTGAAGTTCATAATAACTTTACCAACAGTCGACTTCTGCCACGTTAGAAGGGGTTTGGTAATCAGCTGACAATCAATGACAGGTTCACATTCGAAGTCACTGAGCTCTCCTTAGAGATCCAGTCTGTTACTGATGTTACTCTATTGACAACACAAGAATGCCTGTCACTTGTTATCAAGGGTGGACAGAAGTGTAAGGGCAAAGGGGATTGGTAACCCAGAGGTCCAGTGATTTGACGGTGCTGTAACTGACAAGCAGTAGACTATCACTGTAGGTTCTAGACAAGATAATAGTCTCATCAAAAGGTCCCTCATAACGACTGCTCATATCAGATTACACATTTGGGGAACACTGTCCTTTCCTTTTATGTTATCCCACTATGTGTTTGTGTACCCTTGTGAATTTGTTTTCTTCCTGTCTCTGTGTACTGTTTCATAGAATTTTTTTTCTCTTCTAATACTCAGCTACATGACTAAGATGAGGAATACTGTTATCCCCAAATATAATTTGCATTAATAATATGTTATTTACTTTGTAAAGATGTTAGACATTATCAATTCTGTTCTGTTTTAATGCTCATGTGTGAAGTTGATGTTTCAATAATTATTCTGATCTTTTATGTATTTACTTATGTCATAATTCCTGTAATACTGATGTATATGTTATTTCGATTCTTTTGTAAAGCCTGTACTACAAATGTTATCTGTATTGTCATGTTCTTTAATGATGTATTTTGTACCTTTGTAATTGTATTCTTGTGTTATACAATTGTAATTGACACCAGTTCATCAAATTAAGTAACTTGTAAGTTCCATTTCACTGCACACGTTTCTGTTGGTCATAGTATATGGACAATATGTGACATGTAGGGACTGTTAGTGTTTGCATGTGTGTTAATAATTCAGCAAGGGACTGGATAACAGCATTGCTGGTTCTAAGGACAATTCCAAAAGCTTTGTGAGTGCACAAGTGGTGGTTATGGACTTGCTATATTGTCTGCAAGACTCTTCGAGGGTGATTGTGCACCTGCACAGTTGCAGCAGATGACTGCTGGCCATCTCTACAAGGACTACAGTGGGTCTCCATCTTTGATGACCCACCAATACCGTTATTTCTACAAGGACTACAGTGAGTCTACACCTTTGATGACTCACCAATACCATTATTTCTACAAGGACTACAGTGGGTCTGCACCTCTGGTGGCCCACCAATACCATACTCTCTACCAGGACTACAGTGGGTCTACTCTGTGATGACCTACCTACCAATACTCTTCAAAATTTCGACTGACTCTGCTGTGGGTTTGCTCTGTTGTGGACCAATACCTGTCTGCATGTCAAGAGTCAGCACTGTCTTTCCGTTGGAAGGACAACACTACTTCTTCAAGATTGCATGGAAATCCACTACTTCCGTGTGCATTTTCTTTTACTGCTCAGACTTTGAGAAAAACACTGCAATGTTACTGTGATGAATGATCAGGACTGTCTTTATGGACTGTGAGAAAATTTTAGCTTTTGACCAACATTGAATCAAGAAGTATGTGCATTTGATTACTTTCTTACTGTAATTATGAAAAATTTTTTCAAATCTGTATTGGCCAGTGCCCAAAACATTTTGTAAAATTTTTTGTGGAGAGCATGGGGGCTATGTAAGTAGGCTGTTTATGTTTTCTTATTGGCAACGTTACATAGCGCTCTGTATGAAAATCACTGGGTGTGCTGTGTGCAGTCTGTGGCTAGTTTGCATTGTTGTCTGCCATTGTAGTGTTGGGCAGCGGCAGCTGGATGTGAACAGCGCGTAGCGTTGCGCAGTTGGATGGTGAGCCGCCAGCAGTGGTGGATGTGGGGAGAGAAATGGCGGAATTTTGATATTTGTAAGAATGGATGTTATGAACTCCTATATATATTATGACTTTTGATGACAATTAAGGTAAATACATTGTTTGTTCTCTATCAAAATCTTTCATTTGCTAACTATGCCTATCAGTAGTTAGTGCCTTCCGTAGTTTGATTCTTTTATTTAGCTGGCAGTAGTGGCGCTTGCTGTATTGCAGTAGTTCGAGTAACCAAGATTTGTGAAACGCATAGGTTAATGTTAGTCAGGGCCATTTTTTTGTAGGGATTTTTGAAAGTCAGATTGCGTTGCGTTAAAAATATTGTGTCGGTTTAAGCACAGTCGTATATAAATTTTTAAAAAGGGGACGTTTCACTAGAACTGACATATGATTTCATTTTCACGCAATTTGGGTGCATAGATCCTGAGAAATCAGTGCCAAGAACAAACACATCTGGCCGTAATAACGGACTTGATACGCCTGGGCATTGAGTCAAACAGAGCTTGGATGGCGTGTACAGGTACAGATGACCATTCAGCTTCAACACGATACCACAGCTCATCAAGAGTAGTGACTGGCGTACTGTGATTAGCCAGTTGCTCGGCCATCTTTGACCAGATATTTTCAATTGGTGAGAGATCTGGAGAATGTGCCGGTCAGGGCAGCAGTCGAACATTTTCTGTATCCAGAAAGGCCCGTACAGGACCTGCAACATGAGGTCGTGCATTATCCCGCTGAAATTTAGGGTTTTTTCAGGTATCGAATGAAGGGTAGAGCCACGGGTTGTAACACATCTGAAATGTAACGTCCACTGTTCAAAGTGTCGTCAATGCGAACAAGAGGTGACCGAGACGTGTAACCAATGGCACCTCATACCACCAGGCCGGTGATACGCCAGTATGCCGATGACGAATACACGCTTTCAATGTGCGTTCACCGCGATGTCACCAAACACAGATGCGACCATCATGATGCTGTAAAGAGAACCTGGATTCATCCGAAAAAATGACGTTTTGCCATTCGTGCACCCAGGTTCATCGTTGAGTACACCGTCGCTGGCGCTCCTGTCTGTGATGCAGCGTCAAGGGTAACCGAAGCCATGGTCTCCGAGCTGATACTCCATGCTGCTGCAAACGTCATCGAACCGTTCTTGCAGATGGTTGTTGTCTTGCGAACACCTCCATCTGTTGACTCAGGGATCGAGACGTGGCTGCACGATACGTTACAGCCATGCGGATAAGATGCCTGTCATCTCGACTGCTAGTGATACGAGGCCGTTGGCATCCAGCACGGCGTTCCGTATTACCCTCCTGAACCCACCTATTCCATATTCTGCTAACAGTCATTGGATCGCGACCAACGCGAGCAATCAAAGTTGGAAACGTGATGGTACGCATTTCTCCTCCTTACACGAGGCATCACAACAACGTTTCACCAGGCAACGCCGGTCAACTGCTGTTTGTGTATGAGAAATCGGCTGGAAATTTTCCTCATGTCAGCACGTTGTAGGTGTCGCCACCGGCGTCAAGCTTGTGTGAATGCTCTGAAAAGCTAATCA
Source organism: Schistocerca nitens (assembly GCF_023898315.1). NCBI lineage: Eukaryota > Metazoa > Arthropoda > Insecta > Orthoptera > Acrididae > Schistocerca > Schistocerca nitens. The sequence continues at coordinate 513,051,014 of NC_064615.1, forward strand.
TTTGCATATAACAGCATCTTCTTCCTGTCGGTTAAATTTCGCGTCTGTAGCACGTCGTCTTCGTGGTGTAGGAATTTTAATGGCCAGTAGTATAGTTGCATTGGGGCCAGGGGTGGACGAACGAGTTATTGACTTTCTTAATGTGTGAAGCTCTTTCTCTTGAATAAATAATCCAGTTTTTCTGAAGTTGTAGTCATATGTTTGCCTGTACATGTACATCACATCTACCGATTACCGTCCGAATCCTGTTATTCGTTCGTGGTGCGTTCTCTCTCTCTCTCTTTGTACATGTATTTACATACAGAAAACCGCTTTTTATTTGTGTTTATTTAGTATAGCGTTAATAACATACTGCTTAGTTGGAAACTAATGATTTGAATCTACTTTAAATCACCTGTTACTTTCCCTAAGGAGTAATATGATAAATACCAAAATGTATCTAATTTTCTTCTTGTAAAATACCTGTTTATGGACTTTGACGATTGTTCCTGAGGTTTCTCTAGGTAAGAAAATTCGGGTAAGTTCAATTTTGCCTCTTATTTTCTCAAGTGACATCTTCTCGATTTACAAGCCGTTTCACTTCGAATAAAACATTCTAGCTTCCTCTAGCTGTCTCCACCATCGTCATCAGGAGTTAAAACCACTGACTGCCGGGACCGGTACGGTGTTCTGCTTGTATAGTTGTAACGGCAGCGTCTGGAACCTTCCAGAGACGGCCGGAATGATGCATGCGTGGAAGGCTTATGCGCTCTCTAACTTCCATGTACTTATTTTTATTTGTCTGACAAACCCTATTCTCAGGGCTATATTTTATTTGGACTAATGGAGCCATGGAGATGTTTGTAAAAACGACAATGACATATCACTCCATGTTAATGTAATACTGCGCCTTCTGAAGAAGATAGATTTAAATCTATCGAAACCTAGGTAAAGATTACTTTATCCTTTCCAACTGGTCGGCTGTTTTTTAATCTTAACAATTGTGATAGGCTACAATCCGACCTTTATCAAAGTTGGAAACGTGATGGTACGCAATTCTCCTCCTTACACGAGGCACCACAACAACGTTTCACGAGGCAACGACGGTCAACTGCTGTTTATGTATGAGAAATCGGCTGGAAACTTTCCTCATGTCTGCCACCGGCGCCAACCTTGTGTGAATGCTCTGGAAAGCTAATCATTTGCATATCACAACATCTTCTTCCTGTCGGGTAAATTTCGCGTCTGCAGCACGTCATCTTCGTGGTGAAGCAATTTTAATGGCCAGTAGTGTATATTAGATCTGAAAACACTCCTTAAAAGAAATTGAAATAAACGTACTAGATGGCTTTAGGAAATACTTCTGTACCACATGAAAATAAAATTAGTTTTACCGCTCACAGGCAGCTAAAGATTCTCATTTGATCTCAGCATCTAAATGTGAGAGGCTCTTCAAATCAGGGCATTGTGCCTGCTGTATTTATTATTTTTTTAACAAAACTAATTTTTGCTTCCTAAAAATCGAGCTCAGTCATTTCCGATTGTTACTACGTATTTATGTCTTGATTAACAGGACATTTCCACGTAATCGTGGAAAGCGCAGGTAATACTTGTTTGCAGTACCAGGAAAGTGACAGCAGCAAACAGTTTTTTTCTGTTCTCCCAACTTTCACTGAAATTACAGTGAACACGCTGAGCGCATTTTGCGCAGCTTTTGCGCTTCGAAGAACATAATTACAGCTCCACTCATTGTTTATTTCTGCGAAATGTTGGCCGGCATTTTCCATAAAGCGAAAGAGTTGTAAGAATAGCAATGGCACTTTGGGTCATGAAGAGGTGTTAGGTTTAGTTTGAGAAAGGTAATACATCACTTTTTCCAAACCTTCGTTCAACAGTGAGCCTAGGTAAATCATCAAGGTTGGCACTATTATCAAAATGAAATGAAATAATAACTTTTCTATAACGATAGACCGTGTGTTAGGTAGAGGAATAAAATTAATTCTCATTTTAGTCATTTCGATTAATATTTAGACATGCCTACTTATAATTAGTTCCGTTTAACTTCGTGTTTTTGTTATTTTTCACAATTTTTTTATTGAATATTGTTTCATCTAGACTCAGTGAAGCGCCGCTGTGGTGAGACACAGGACCCGCATAGGAAAGGAGGGCGGTTCAGATCGCGACCCGGCTATTCGGACATAATTTTCGATATTTTTCCAAAATTACTTCAAGGAAATGACAGGATGATTCCTCTAAGAGGCACACATCTAATTTCTTTGCAATATCCTTCTCCATCTGAGCTTGTTTTCTGTTTCTAAAGAACTAGTCATCCTGACAATCTTGTCCACAACCTCGGTATATTTTTCGAAAGAAAACATTGTCTGCAGATAAACGGATAATTTTACAAACTATAGCAAACAATATATTATTTCGAAAATCTAGTCATAGGTAGGTCGTTAACTCTTCCTTCTTTCCTTTATTTCGTTCTGAATAAGTCTAGGTCCCCAACGTCATTCTGATCTCCCTTTAAAGGAATCAAGCTTTCGCCTTTGCTAAAGGTCTCGTGGAGGCGACTACTGAGTCACTCTGCCTCTAGGACACCTGATGAAATTCATTGTAGCTACAACAGACTTTTTGACTACTAACACAGATGCCCTTGGTGTCCAAGGTATGATTCCATGTCTTACGTAAATTTTGAATAAATACAATTAGCTATGCTTGTGAAGACGTATGGCTTAAGGAGTCAAATTCATTCTGCCAGCAGCCTTGACAGGAGTCACAAGGCGAAACAGAGGTTTAGATCATTTTCGGTATTTGGTGTTAGGGTTTCCTCCAATCTCCTTACTAACTTCCATCTATTCATCAAGTCATGTACGCTTTCTCTTACTTCCATTCTCTTCACTGTTTCGTCGTTTCTTGTTTCCACTTTTCCAGAAATTCGTTCTCATCTTCAGAAGTCCATATCTACTCCTTATGTGTTTTAGATTAGTAGACGATATCTCCACTCCAAACATAACTATTCGCTCTAGTATCGATTTCTTCCCCGTTCTTAATAACTTACTCACCTCGCTTTCTGAAGTCAGGATCTCCTTCCCTTCTTGTTCCTTTCCTTCCACTGTTCGTGCCTCCAGATGTTCTTCTCTATCCTCTTTTTTTTGGTGCTACCAGCTGAAGACTGGTTTTTGCCTTTCGTACTTGTCGAAGTCCTTTCAATATTGACCACGCTTTTTTTCCCAGATTGTTCTTGTTTCTTCCGATTTACTATTCAGCCACGGATTGAATGCGGTCCTCATTTCTTTAATTGCCACCTCTCTTTCCTCAGACCACCTATGTGTTGTGCATCTGTGGTTGTTTCCTGTTATGCCCAGCAGCTCTGTTGCTATATTTTTAACATTTGTTTTCATTTATTTCCTTTGTACCTCCTTCAAATGATTCTTCCAAAGTCGTTTTCATTCTGACAGCAAATGATGTTTGTGTATTTTTCATCTTGTACGTTGTCAGTACTGAAGTGCAGTCAGTTCATTAAATTCTTATCAAAGAAAGGAAGCGAGTTGATTACCCTGGCGACGATCAATATCAGAATCCCTGCTAGTTTTCTAGTCAAAGAGAGCTTTGTCTTGAAAGCATCCAGTAATAGTTGGTTCAAAATTTCTTTCACTTGTACTGTCTTCAGATAGTGTTCTTTTGTTTCTTACTAGTAGTACCGTATTCCTGTTATAGCTGAAGGATAAAAGTATCTTACATAACTAATCTGTTTGTGAAAATAAAGTTACGAAGTATTTTGACACTGAGCAGTACACTTCCCTTCAAGAGAACACTCGGTTGTAGCGTTTATAATATTTCTGACCTCTCAACGACGGGTATAACTGGGCAGACGGGAGAATTATTATCACTAACTTACTACCGTAATGCACCACATAGACAAGTGACAAACTAGTGGAAAGACCGCATGTTTTCTGAGGGCTTTAAAAGGCCCCTGTCATCCATAAAAGTACTGAATTACACAGAGTCATAAAATAAAATAATTAAGTTGACTTGTAACACATAATTTATTTATTTATTTATTTTTGAGCGAAGTCAACGGTATTTCCAAGCATTACACAGGACATCAAGTAAAATAATCTAATTCTAAGACAATGAGAAAGTGAAGGGTCGAAGCTTCCAAAAGACGCTTGTCATGCATCCAAGGATTGGAGTAGTCTACATTCTGCGCTGCCTCTTTGGCACTGCTTCTCACAGCCCACGTCGCTCCGTCTCCTAGCAACGCGGCCCACGCTGCCAGCTCAGCCTGGCAACCACAAACCGCCGATAGTGTTATCTGCCTCCCTGCAGCCGGCGGGCTCCGCTGACCCGCCCATTGACTGATGTCGCCGCATCCGTGTCTGCAACGTGGCCTCTGGCGCCCATCTGCTGACTCGCGTCCGGTGTAGTCGACCCCTCGCCGCTGCGGTCCATTTCGGCCCGTCAAACCCGTCCTCTTCCTCCTTCGCCACAAGACTCTTATCGCACCAGGTCTCAGTCTTAGCTCTAGAAGCCGCCAGTTCCCTCGGGCCGAGAAACGTCAGAACACCTTCCCCTACGTATTTCTCAAACTGGTAGCCTGGCCAATCCGTGCTCTGTAGAGACACAGCAAGGCTATCAGAGAGCAAGCTCCTGACATTTTCTTAAGAATAATTTCAAGTGGCCCGCCGCGAATTTCTTTCCTGTGCCATCCTCTTCATTTCAGAGAAGCACTTGCACCCTATGTCCTCAACTATTTGTTGGATGTATTGCAGTGTCTGACATCCTTTAGGGTTTCCACCCTCTACAGTTCCGTCTAGTACACGAAAGTTGTTCCCTGATGCTGATGTCTTAACAGTCGTCCTGTCATTCTGTCCTCCTTGTTGTTGGTGCTTTATATATTATGTAGGACAGGAAATTACTCATGAATCAGCCGCGCGGGGTAGCCGCGCGGTCTTGGGCGCATTGTCACGGTCCGTGCGGCTCCTCCCGTCGGAGGTTCGAGTCCTCCCTCGAGCATGGGTGTGTGTGTTGTCCATAGCGTAAGCTAGTTTAAGTTAGATTAAGTAGTGTGTAGGCTTAGTGACCGATGACCTTAGCAGTTTGGTCCCGTAAGACCTTACCACAAATTTGCAAATTTTTTACTCACGAATCCCACGAGGCACTAACACACTGACTGTATGTTGTGCAACGTTGTACGTACCCTGTGCACCTAAGTGCCGAGAGAATCTGTCCTGCCCTCAACAGCAGAGTACTGTGGATCCAGCTTCCGAGGTAAAATGAGTTGGGTATCCTAGCAGCACCGGCGGAGCAGCTTATAAAGGCTCGGGGACGTGTCTCCCGCGCGATCACGTGCTATCCTCCTGACGTCGACTATTTCTGTAAGCCTCTCTGCTACGGGTCACGTAGCCCACGCTACCCTGCCCACAAAAATAGTCTCGCCTACCTCCTAGCGTTCCATCTGATATTAGGTTACTCCTTCAGACATACAGACCGTGCGAGGTTATAACTCTAAATACGCACTCTTAATACTTCACGTGTCTCATTCGTGACAGTGGCGGGCTATATGGGAGCAGAAAGGTATGTAGACGGAACCATATGGCAGGAAGTTTGCACAGCAGGTGGAAATGAAGATCAGGATTAGAGGACTTGATGATTACAAAATAGTTGAGGGTACGAGTAGTGATTAGAGGAACAACAGCATGGGTTCAGAAGTAATAGGGAAAAATAGATCTCATTTTCTCCCACCGTCTTTTAATGGAGAAATATTGTGAAAAAGTTAAGGACTTGATAGTAGTGTTCGTGGAGTTGGAAAAAGCACATAACAGTGTACCAAGGGATAAAATATGGGAATTCTTGAGAAAACATAATGTTCCTGATTCATTAATTAAAGAAGTCCAGATGCTGTACGACGGTTCTGAGAGCAGTGTACAAATAGGAAGTGGAAGATCAAATTGGTTTAAGACAAAGAGAGATGTTCAGCAAGGCAGTTCACTCTCCCCTTTACTCTTCATTACACTTATGGACACAATCATGAAAGAAATCAAGGAAGAAGAAAATGAAGATCTCAACGCTTTTGATTTTGCTGATGATATCGCCATTTGGGGAGAGACGGAAATGAAGGTTCAGAGGAGACTAGATTACTGGAACACAAAATTTAAAAAATTCAAATTAACTGTGAGTAGGAACAAGACAGCGGCAGTGAAGATGAGCAGGACACCCACACCTTGTCACATCATACTGGAGGGGGAGAAGGCTGAATGTATGAAAAGCTTCAATTATCTGCGTAGCATCATATCACGTTATGGAAGTTCCAAACTAGAAATCTTAAACAGAAAAACAAAAGGATCTAGCTTCTTCCACCCAGTACCGAATCTAATCTGGGACAAGGAAGTCCCTCAAAGAGCCAAACAGACCGTGTATGAAATTTATCTCCTGCCAGTCATGATATATAGTCTAGAGGCATGTGTCACAAATAAAATAGAAGAGAGTCAAATACAAGCATGTGAAATGAAGTTCCTTAGGTCAGCTCCACAAAAAACTAGGAGAGACAGAATCAGGAATGATTATGTAAGGAGAGACCTGCAGATGACATTGACTACAGAGGAGAGAATGAGTGAAATTGAAGTGGTTCGGTCATGTGAAGCGAATGCACCCGACTCGAACTCCACGCAAGCATTTGGAGATGGAGGTACCAGGAAGAAGACCAATTGGGCGGCCTAGAAAGAGATGCACAGACCAGGTTAAGGAAGATCTCTAGAGGAGAGGAGAAACATGGGATGTAGTAGAGAGGGAAAAGCTACACCAGGACAGAAACCAATGGAGGCATATCGTTCACAAAGTTCCTTCCCGGCTCGCTGGAAGGAAATCCTGATGATGACGAGTAGTGATGAGTTTAGAAAGCGAGTACTTAATTTCGAGCGTTAAGGTCTTATGACTTAGAAATTTAACGTTCAGACGTGATAAGATGACGGAATAAGGTGGATGAGACGTTTGGGATAGTGTGGGAGTCGAGCCCATAGTTTCTATTCCATGTGGCTTTTGTAGAGGTTCTTGAGATTGACAGCAGGATTTGGCATCTGTGCTACGTAGCTCGCGGGGACCTTTCATGAATGAGGTGAGTGAGAATAATGGCTGGGGAGTGGGATGAGTGCATGGCTGGTTTTCTTATCTGGAGTTGGTGGAGTGGCAGCTGATGTTGGTGCAGCCACTGCTGCTGCGTATGAAGCTGGTGTGGACTTTGTTGTACTGATTATGTTGGTGGTAGTAACGATTAGTGACGCTTCTGGCAGATGGTGTTCTAATGACGATTGAGGCGGCGGTGGCAGAGGTCTCAGAGTTGCAGAGCACGCTAGAGTGATGTTATATACAAAGAAAAAGTCCGTTATGTTGACGGATTCACAGAATGTTTGTGGAGAGACTGTTGGCATTCGTGCAACGATTGGGAGCGGTGGGTAGAACAGGTGGGTGCAGAGAATCCATTCAAGTTATAAAAGTATGTATATGTACATATGCAGGTATGTATGTATGTGTGTTCCACGTTTCCTCCTAAAGCACCAGACCGATTTCAACCAAAACTGGTATATATGGCCTTTACTGTCTGAAAGAATCGCTTTGGGTGTAAGACCCACACACCTATCAAAGGGTTGGGGGAGAAAAAGCAGTGTAGTCCACTACGTGAGAATACCCACACTTCAATCATCGGGTGTCTGAGAATGAGAGCACTTAGAAACTTGCAACAAACTTTACAATTGATTTCAAACCATTACGAAAGTTTTTCAAGCTGGCAGTTGTCACAAAACGATGAAAGGAAAGAAAGTTTATCGCTTACCAGATTTTTTCTATTTGTGCAGAAAAATTGCCACATGAAGCATGGCGTTTTAATTTATTACTTATTTACTACTTACTATAATCGCGACAAATTTTGCACACAGTATTCACTAATAACACTGAATGTATAACAAAAAGTACATAATTTTACGTCAAATAGTTCAGGAGATATGACGTCATAAACACTGTGATGCGTGAGAAACTTCCGCATCATGCATGCTGTTGTAGTTTATTACTTATTTACTGCTGACTTCATTCATTACACATCTCACAGACAGATGTACCTGTTAAATTTTATCACTGCACAGCACATAATTCAAGAGATACGACGTCATAAACATAGAGCGAAATTAGAATAAAAAACATCTTTCTTCGTTTGTTCGCACAACTCCTTCGTGGTGTTACGATTTCTTTTCCGTCCGTGTATTTTATTATGAAGTACTGGATTAGAAACGAATATTCAGTTGACGAGCAACAGCATGCGTTGCGGGCCTGAGTACCTGGCAGGGCTGCCTATCTCCACTTGTTGCCATCATGGCACAGTTCCAAGCAACCTGTTGTGCCGTGCGGGTTGTCATAGTCATTCATTCCAATGTCACTTTCCCGTAGAAAGGAGCTCACGTGAGAAATATTTCACGCAAATTACTGACCAACGGCAGAGTTAGCAATTAAAATAAAGGTTTTTTCGCAAATCAAGCTGATATATTCGTGTTCTACAATTAGTAGCGATTCCAGTACAGAATTGTGCCTTTTTCGTACTATTGTGCTGTTACACGACGAATTGTTTTTTTTCACTAATGTCGCAGTTGCATACAACCTGTCGAGGCGATGTTGATGTTGTGCAAGGGGAGACAGAAGGCGAGTGGGCTTCAAAAATTTGATTTTTATGTTTTACCGTATTATAGTATCCACGATATATATATATATATATATATATATATATATATATATATATATATTACGAGTGGAATATGTACATGTGGATAATATTCATTCAATTATGTAATTATTTCTTAAAAAGATGATAATTATGTAAAACAGAGACAATATTTGTCTCACATTCTTTTTTAATCTATGTCATTCTTTTCTTTTGTTTTGTACCCTTTTTGTCGTCTTCCTCTGATATACATCGCCGACGCAAGACGTGAATCGATTTTAGGTCTGTTAAATGAAAAACATTTAATGTAAAATTATTGTACTTTTATGTTCATTTGCTGGTAAAAACCAATAGAGCCAAAGGTGTTAAAACTATTTATGATTAATTATTGAAAATTCACTTCCTCTTTTAATTATAATTTTGTATTAATTGTTTTATCATAGCTCGCAAGAAGCGCAGCCATTGTTAGTTGCGATTATATAGCAACTTCGTCTGTACTTCTAGTTGAAAATAGCATAGGTTTGTGTTAAACTAATTTGCAAAAAATTTAATAATTTTTTTATTGGTGGCAACAATTTAAATGATTTATTGGGAAAAGGAAAATCATAATTAAAAAAGAAGTCCTCTATCTTTTGTTGGCCGCCATCTTAACTTTAATCACAGCGGCAAATTTAAATTACTTGAAACAGCAAATTTTCAATATCCAGATGTGTAAGAAATAAATGTGCTCCGGTGGTACTGAACTCTATTTATAAAAGAACAAATTAATCGAATCAGACTGCATTTTCTAAGAACAGTGCTGATGGTATTTATTGATGAACAAGATTTCATTGCTGATGTATGAGGCCAAAATTAAACCACACACGAATCACGGAGAAAAATATTTTTTGCTAGCATACGTCAGTGTTGTGTTCGGGTGGTATTCTGTGGTTCCTTTTCATGATCATTTTGCTAAGAATAATTAAATCCATCGAAGACAAAAAATTATAAAAGCTCTGATGTACGATACAGTCAATATTATTACACTACATCAGATGGAATTCTTGTGCAATTTGAACAAAATAACTATCCAGGAGAAGTTGTAGTTTGAATAATGCATTATACATGTGTATAATATTGTCAGTATCATTTACAAAATCAAATCAATGCAAATGCTAAAAAAACAGAGTGAATTCAAACCACAGAATACCATAGAGTATCGTATCATTCATATTCACTTGTCGATGTTAATGATATACAAAAACCGGCACAGTATTTGAAATGCCTGGTCTTTCCTGCTTGAAACAGTTTGTGTTTTATATAAATACCACATTTTTTTCGTGAGATATGATGGTTTTTCTGACGCTCTGCGCAATTTGGGGACAGTGACAACAAGGCTTATGACCGGGTATGTGCAGAACAACCCTATGGTCCTAATGTCACAATTTCTAAATTAGAGTGCATGGGGTATGTCCAGAAGAGAATGGGGTCCAGGTTGAGAAGATTATTGAAAGAAAAGTAAAAAATAGTATTGGTTGATGGTAAGAAGATAGGTGGTAAAGGTTGCCTGACAAATGCTGAAATAGATTACAGAATTATTGTAGCTTGGCCGTAAGAAGAAATGTAGAGAATTTAGAAAACATGAAAAAAGCAGTGTGGGCTGTCTTTTTCCATAAGCTTTCCACAAATGAAAATCCAGTGCACGGTTTATGCCGGAATGATCCTGATACTTGGTACAAGTACAGGAGAAGTGCCAGATATGACCAGAAACATTCTTTACCTGCTCAGTAATGAATGAAAGTAAACCCATATTTAGAGACTTTTGTAAAGATACCTTGTTGAAGAAATGTCTCCATAGGAAAACCCAAAATTTAAATAAATGTGTGAATTGTGTCATTTGGAACCGGTTATCGAAAACTGTATTTGTTCAGCTTACAACCCTGAATTTTGGTGTTTATGATGCTATTTTATGTTTCAGTGATGGTTTAATTAGAAAATTGGATGTTCTGGAATTATTGGGCATAAAATGTAATGGAAATACTGCAAAATTCTTGGTGCAAGTAGATAAAGAGAGAATGTGCAAAGCAGATATTGCTAATTTAAAATGCACAAAAGAAACCAGACAGGAAAGAAGGGGGATCAAGAGAAGAAATGAAGATCGGTATGATTCAGATGATGCTCATTATGGTGCAGGAAAATATTAGTGGTAAGTAATTCTCACCAATAACTATACTAGAATTTCAGTATTAAACTTTAAATGGATTTTTTCAAAACTCCATTTTTCAATTTCAGGTACTATTATTTGAGAAACTAATTGGGTTAGAAATATGAAATTTGGTCAATTTGTACTGCAGATGGTAATAAGTTGTTACAAGTAAATTTAGATCCACCAGACTATCAGAAACTGTTTTATAATAATTAATGTACAAAAAGTTAAACTTTACTAGTGAACGAATAATTTTTTCTTCAAAACCATTTCATTCTTTTATCACTTATAGTTCTTTTGAAAAGTGTACTTATTCAAAGGGTAAAATAGCATTGGCAGAATACGGATAAAAACTGCCTTCCGTCTCCCCTTAAATGTAGAACTACCCTTACGAAGATACGAATGACACGTCTGAAACCACAAGAAGCACTCGGTAGATCTTCTATACCGTCTTCGCTGTAAACAGTCGTTAATGGTAAATCCCAGTTAAAGTCCGATTTCGATTATAATGATACGATTCTGAACTATATCCTGGATGAAGCAGTCTGAAAATATCCAAAAAGCTTTGCAAGGAAACTGAAGGATCTAGCATCTCATTTGTCAACACATTTCTCAATACTCCATACTGAATCTTTTCCTTATAAACTGAAATTTGGTCACACAAACATTGTATGCCGTGTTGCAACCTTCCATGGTTATCAATTCTACAGGTGATACACTGTTTTGAGGTAAAGAAACAAATGGTTTACAATAAATACTGACATTTGCAGCCTTAACGTGGTGGGGAGGTTTGTGTGTTTTCAATGATCCACTGAAATGTGATGGCTGGAGGAATGGTACTTGCAGGGTCAGCTGGTGAGATTCCACACATACTGTAGCGAGGAAGAGGGGGGAGAGGTGGGGGGGGGGGGGGGACAACCACATGGACCCTTAGCTGTCATTACTTCTACTTACGTGCGTCTGGATTCTTCTCTTTCTCTTTTCTGATGGCCACCATTTGCCAACCTTTCGTCCCTACACCAACAGTATTACGTTTCGAGGCCCGAGGGTATCTTTCATTTTCCTTTCCTATCTCCAGCGGTCGAAGGTTAGCAAAACGATACTGGAGACTGTTCAGGTAGCCGATACCTGTTCAGTAACGAAACTCAGAGAACCGTCCACTCAGATCTCATGAATCAACCAGACCTTGAAGAACGTAAGGCTGCACTACCAACAAAGCCCACTCCAAGTCATAGAAGACATGAGTGGCTTAAGCTCTGGACAATTCGTGATGTACAGTGGGTGTACGTTATGTAACCAACGGGAGAGGAAGCAAGTCTAGTTTCTCGACGCCTCTAAATAACGAGAACCTATCGGCTAAGCAAGATAACCCCGAAAAATTCCTGGTCTACCTAGAAAGGGAGTTGAGTAGAAAGCTGGTAACAAGCTCTCGAAAACCACACTCTACTCTTGTATCTCAAAGAGTTTCGTAAAGAGGTTTGTCTCAAAGATAAATGACAAAGCTATGAAATGGACAAACGAAAATGGATCAATGGATATAGAAAGTGGCAACCGTGAATTTCAGAGGAATTTCCCAAAAAGAGGCAGAACTAGCAAATATACTAAAAGAAATGAGTATCGATGCTATAGCAGTCACAGAGAAGAATGTGGAAATGATAGGTAATAAATATGTAGGAGATTATGTGATGTTCCATAGTGGAGTAGAACAAAATGGCAGAATAAACAAAGGTGTTGCAATACTCTTGTGTAAGAAGTGGAAAAAGAGACCAAAGATTGCACTACATAAGTGAAAGAACATTTACAATAAGGTCGAAATGAAGAAGAATCAACCCCACCATTCTAAGCATTTATGCACCAGAACTAGGAAGAACTACAGAAGGTTCTGAATAAATACAGTGCTACTGATCAGATAATTATGATGGATGATTTCAATATCAGAACTGAAAATATCTCTTTTTGGAGAACCATTATGTAATAAAAATGGAAGAATGGTAAGAGATTTTGCCATTGGCAGTCCTCTAAAAATAGCACCCCTTTCCAAGAAAAGAGATATACATAAGCATACTTGTGCCAGTGAGGTCTTAGATCAGTAATAGACTACATCCTGATAGATGATTAGCTAAAAGGTCAAGTAAGGGATACAAGATTTTATAGAGGACGAAATATAGGATCCGAACTTTTTAGTGATCTCCAGAGCACACCGTTTTACGAAATGGAAGAAAATAACAAAACAAGTAATTAATCTCCACGATCAAAGCGTTTATATAGTATTCGTCCTTGAAGAGAATTGTATCAAACATCTTGATCAAAGAGGGTTGAATAAAGAAACTTATAAACCAAAGATAATATACATAATGGAAAAAATCTAAAGAAGGTGGTATATGAAGTAGCAGGAGAAACTCTCGGTGATAAGAAAAAAATATAAAGTAAATGAAAAAGCCTAAAAATTTGGAACGATTATATAATAAAAGCTGTTAATAAAATGCAGCATGTATACATAAAATACATTCCCACAGATGAGAAGAAGAAATATTATAAGGAGTGAGGAAGGACCACTAATTGTGTAATAAGAAAAGCACACCTGGAACAATCTGACAGGTTTATTTCTGATGCAGAGAATGATGTTCATCGCAGACAGCATATGGTGTATAAGGTTTTAAACACTTTAAACACAACAGAAAAAACGAAGACACAAGTAGATAACATTGAAGAAGAACAAATTAAATTATTACAAGGTATTATGGTATGAGGATATAGCACAAGAAACCAATAGATTAGAAGGGATTAGATGAAATGCAACCTGACGAAATAACATATGCCTTAACATCACTTAAGAATAGAACAAAGAAAGAGATGGTATTAATGGTGAATGTCTAAAATTTGAAGGAATGATGCTATACATAAGACTGCTACATCTATTAAACTAGTGTTGGAAGTGCAGTAGTATCACTACAGATTGATATCAGTTTTAAGAAAAAATTAGATAAAAATCTGTGCAGTGGCTATATATGAATAAGTTCACTGTATTAATCATACAAGATATACGTTAAGATTTTAAATGCAAGACTTAGAAACATAACGGAAGAGGTACTGCACGAGGAACAATGGTTCTTAGGAAAAGAGGCTCCACGCGAAACGCCTTTTTTAGTTTTCTGCAAAAACGCAGAGAATATAATAAAGAAACGTACTTGCTTTTATTGATTTTAAGGAAGCCTTGGACAGTGTCAGTAGACAGAAACACTGGAAGTTAATTATGAATCCTGATATCAGAATATCTCATAAATGGGATAACATGTTTCTATCAGGACACTACTGTCGCTCTAGATCGCAAAGGAGAAATAAATTAATGAGATACGAAGTAACAAAGGAGTACAGCAATTGGTTTGGAGTCAGTGGAATATACGCTACGGGGCACCTGGGTCGGATCTGTCCTTGAAGTAACCGATTTGTAACAGTTCGCTATGTCACTGTGGTGCCAACTGCTGCTCAAATTGCTGCTGCAGATGCAGTATGATGCAACAGAGCCATTCACTGAGCATGATGCTCTTCCTTCTCGGTAGTGCCATGTGGCCGTGCAGAACCCGGTCTTCTAGCGTCCGCACTTTCTTGTGACCACCGCTGCCAACAATCATGCACAGTGGCTACATTCCTGCCAAGTCCGTTTGCAATATCACAGAAGGAATATCCAGTTTCTCGTAGCCCTATGAGACGACCTCGTTCAATTTCATTGAGGTGCTGATAACGACATCTTTGTCACCTTAAACCATTCTTGCCTAACAGGAACCCACAACGTCCAATTTCAAAGGTGACTAACGGCGACGACCTTTACAGGTTGTGTTTAAGGCAAAGCTCATCTGCAGCCTCATAATGGCGCTAATAGCGCCACTCTTAAGCAACTGGCGCTAAATTTGAATAGACATCAAGTTTCAGATTAGAAACACGTCTACCAACTTTCGTTTATGTCGCTCAACTCTTTCCTGGTGTTGTCATTTTTTCCGTGAGTGCATATTGTAATTGCAACAGATGGAGATGAATAACTATTAGACATCAGTGTATCTGTATTGAATGGAAATTCTTGAGTACTGAGAATGAGTTGCTAAATTTATAAAATATTTCTTTTTATCGATTCCAGCCTTCTTCGCTTAGTAATATTTATGGGCACGATGCATTTTGATAGCATGCTGCCATCGTCAGGTGCTTTACAGTTACTTGTATATTAACTTTCAGTCACATAACCCCTTGAAGCCTGACGAGGTCTGCCAGTGAAGTCATGTGCTGAAATTCGTCCCTATCCAGAAACATTCATTTATTTACTTTAGTGTTCACCATTATGTGTGTTGTAAGTTTAAATGCTGTCAGTTATGTATTTACTTATTTTTTTACGGAATACGTCGGCCACTGACACACAAGATACAAGAACAAACACAAAATCACCACTTAGTGGATGACAGTTACTGAACTGTAAGAAATAAAATCGTCATAACTTCTGAACAGTTTGCATTAGGTGATTCAGACCGCATGGTAGGCCGCGGGGCATGATGAGAATTAGTATGAGGATGTATGGTATGGTTTAGCGAAGAAGCGCACTTTCATTTGGATGATTTCGTAAATAAGCAAAGTTGGCACATTTGGGGACTGAGAATCCGAATTTCGCGATCGACTAATCTCTTTACCCTCAACGGTCCATTATGAGGTGCGCCACTTCCAGTCACGGAATAATCGGTGCGAAATTCCTTGATGGCACGGTGGCTACCGAGCGGTACGTCAAGGTTTTGGAAGATGATTTCATCCCCATTATCCGAAGTGACCTTTATTTCGACAAAATGTGCTTCACGCAAGACGGAGCTCGATCCCATCGAGGCAGTAGAGTGTTTGATGTCCTGGAGGAGCAGTTTGGGGACCGCATTCGGACTTTAGGGTTGCCAGAGGCCACTGGCATGGGCCTCGATTGGCCGCCACATTCTCCGGATCTGAAAACATGACACTGTTTTATGTGGGGCCATCTTAAAGACAAGGAGTACAGCAATAAACCCTAAATAGCCATTTAGGAGGTCATCGACAGCATCGATGTTTCGTCGCTTCAGCGGGTCATGCAGAGTTTCGCTATCCATCTGCGCCACATCATCGCCAATGATGACAGCCATATCGAATATGTCATAACCTAAATCCGAATATATGTAGTGATGTTTAAATGTCAACTAGAGTGTGTGCACGCCATAGTTTTAACTAATTTACGTTTTTTTCATATACTTCAATAACTGTCACCCTGTAAAACTGTCACATATAGCTGTTTACATTCCGAAAATGACATTTATTTCAGCTGCTACAATAGTACGTGAGCTAAACGGAAAGTAAAGTCCGATCGGTCACTAAATGGAAACCACATAGGAAATCAAAAGTGTTTTATTTGCAACAGTTAGCTACACCTGACAGCTCCTTCTCTACACAGTCGTCGCACCGACGTAGAGATTTGTTTTACCATCGTACCAACTTTCCAGTAACCTCTTCATTGAAGGCAGTCACCCGTGGTTTATGCCATTTCTCTACGCTGACCTGCGGCTTCCTTCGTGTGCCAAAATGTTGTCTTCATAGATAGCGCTACATGTGAGCTGAGGTGAAAATCAGACGGAGCGAAGCCTGCGCCGGATGGCGGGTGATCAAACACTTCCTATCGAAAAACTTGCAGGAACGTCCTCATTGTCCTTGTAGTGTGCGGTCGGGAAATGTCATGAAGAAGCAAGTGCCTGGTAGTCACGTTGTGTGAGCTGCGTGAAAACAGGCGAAATCTCTCACAGGCACTTATGCCTGGGTGGGAGATTCTATTTTCTAGGCTCACCGTGGGCTCAGAACTGAAAAAAAAGCGACGAGAGGTATGCTGCAGATACTGTTCAACACACCCATGCAAAGCTGCATCGAACTTTCACTGTGATTTTCATTTCACGATCGATCATATCTTACTTTACGATTAGCACTCGTACATCCACTAAGAATACAGACTTCTTTTGGATAAGCATATTTCTTTCGTGGCACATGATATAAAACACAAGTATTTAATATTTATTGTTACATTTAGATTTATTAAGTCAATTTCTTCTACATATGAATTTTAGCTTTAATAAATGTTTATCTGTATCTACGTGATCCCTCTGCTATTCACAATAAAGTGCATGGCAGAGGGTTCAATGAACCACCTTCAAGCTGTCTCTCTATTGTTCCACTCATGAACGGCATTCGGGAAAAACGAGCACTTAAATTTTTCTGTGCGAGCCCTGATTTCTCTTATATTATAGTGATGATCATTTCTCCCTATGTAGGTGGGTGCCAACAGAATGTTTTCGCAATCGGAGGAGAAAACTGATAATCGAAATTTCATGAGGAGATCCCGTCGAAACGAAAAACGCCTTTATTTTGATGATTGCCACTCCACGTATCATGTCTGTGGCACTTTCTCCCCTATTTCGCGATAATACAAAGCGAGCTGCTCTTCTTTGTACTTTTTCGACGTCATCCGTCAGTCCCACCTGATGCGGATCCCACACCGCACAGCAATACTCCAGAACAGGGCGGACAAGCGTGGTGTAAGCAATCTCTTTAGTAGACTTGTTACACCTTCTAAGTGTTCTGCCAATGATTCGCAGTCTTTGGTTTGCTCTACCCACACTATTATCTATGTGATCGTTCCAGTTTAGGTTATTTCTGATTGTAATCCCTAAGTATTTAGCTGTATTTACAGCCTTCAGATTTGTGTGACTTATCGCGTAATAGAAATTTATCTGATTTCTTTCAGTACTCATGTGAATAACTTCACACTTTTCTCACCATGCGGATATCTTATCTAAATCATTTTGCAAGTCGATTTGATCATCTGATGACTTTACAAGACGGTAAATAACAGCATCGTCTGCAAACAATCTAAAACCGCTACTCAGATTGTCTCCTATGTCTTTAATATAGTAGATCAGGAACATTACAGGGCCTATGAAACTTCCTTTGGGAACGCCGGATATTACTTCTGTTTTACTCAATGACTTCCCGTCTATTAATACGAACTGTGACCTTTCTGACAGGAAATCACGAATCCAGTCGCACAACTGAGGCGATATTCCGTAGGCAGGCAGTCTGGTTAGAAGACGCTTGTGAGGAACGAAGTCGAAAGCCTTCTAGAAATCTAAAAATATGAAATCAATTTGACATCCCCTGTCGATACACTTTTTACTTCATGAGTATAACGAGCTAGTTCTGTTTCACAAGAACGATATTTTCTGAATCTGTGCTGTGTGTCAGTAAATCATTTTCTTCATGGTACTTCATAATGTTCGAATACAGTATACGTTACAAAATCCTACTGCAAATCGACGTTAGTTGTATGGCCCTGTAATTCAGAGGATTACTACTACTTCCCTTTTTGGGTATTGGTGTGACTTGAGCAATTTTCCAGTCTTTAGGTACTTAGCTACGAATCTTTCTGTGAGCGAATGGTTGTATATAATTGCTAAATATGGAGCTATGTTATCAGCATACTCTGAGAGGAACCTGACTGGTATACAATCTGGACTGGAGGCCTTGCCTTTATTAAGTGATTTGGGCTGCTTTGTAAAAGAGGATATCTACTTCTATGTTTCTCATCTTGGCAGTTGTTCTTGACTGGAATTCAGGAATAATTACTTCCTCTTCTTTGGTGAAAGAGTTTCGAAAAACCGTGTTTAATAACTCTGCTTTAGCGGCACTGTCATCAGTGACTTCACCGTTGTTATCGCGCAGTGAAAGTATTGATTGCGTCCTGCCGCTGGTGTGCTTTATATATGGCCAGAATGTCTTTGGGTTTTCTGCCAGATTTCGGGACACAATTTCGTTGTGGAAATTATTAAAAGCATCTCGCTTTGAAGTACGCGCTATATTTAGAACTTCTGTAAAACTTTGCTAATCTTGGGGATTTTGCGTTCTTTTAAATTTGGCATGCTTTTATTGTTGCTTCTACAACAACGATCTGACCCGTTTCGTGTACCATAGGGGACCAGTACCATCATTTATTGATTTATGTGGTATATATCTCTCAATTGGTGTCCATACTATCTCTTTCAAAACATTACACATATAATTAAACTTTTGAGACCATGAAAGTTGAGATATACTGTGTGGGAGAGCGTTGTATCTTGCTACATCTTCAGATTTTCATCTCTAGCCACCCCTGTAATAGAAGTTCAATATAGTTTCTTATTCCATTTTCAAATGATGACATATACTTTTTAAGTGCTGAAGTTTTTTCAGAAATTACAAAAATTACACAGGAAGATTAAGATTTTTTTTTTTCAAATGTGAAAACGTGTTCCAAGGCAAAGAATTATCGTATACCCAGGGACAAATATTCCATTGAAATGTAAAAGTGTTATAATCGAGGAAATCACGTCAGTTTCGTATTAAATAGTCTGTCTGTTACATTATTGCTGTACTACGCACTAATGATCAGTTGGTGAAATCAAATTAAGCAGTAGCATTATCAAAAACTAGTTGGAGTTCAAATACATTTTGATGTAGAAGCTATTGGGAGCTAACGCAAGTATCTATTTGTCAAGACAGATAAAACTGTTATAATATTAAAGAAACTCCATTTGGAAGTATCCGATGTTCCGTGGTAAAAGAACTGTATCTGTTTGAAGGTACAAGACTGTGGACGACCGACGAAGTATGGCTTAACTGTCCACATTACATAGGTACTTCTAAAAATGTATAGCATTTTACTGAGACAAATGTCTCTACTTGAAGAATTAGCAATATATTACGACTAGCTTTTATCTATAATGCACCACTCACTTAAATGTGTATAACGCCAGATATTTACAAATGCTCCACAAAACAAAACCTCATGCCCCACAACAACAAAAACCGTAGAATATAGCGGAAGCTCCTTACGAATGGTTGTAGAGCGCATTCCTCACGTGATTTTAAAGTCACGGAATAGACTGAAGTATCGATGAAAAACCATCGTTTGTTCCTAGTTACACTATCCCCTAGGTACAACACTATCACGTACACTGTGAAGTAGTTTATTTGTCTATCACGTATAACTGGGCTCCAATGTTTTCGCTGAAATAAGTAAAGTGAAGTACATGTGTGAAGACCTACACATGTGAGTGCAGATGAGATCGAAGTTACTAACTGTGGGAGAAAACCACAGAAAATCTTTTGTGGAGTGCCTGTGACATATGCCAAGTTTGAATCCCAGTCACTAACAATACAATACAATTGGAGTTATCAAGTATGATTTCCTCGTACTTGTTTTTGAATGACATCCGATCTGTGACTTACAGAGTCTTAAGAATTAGCTATTGCCAGAACCTCTGTTCAAGAAACCTTAGCCTAATTACAGTTCGATAGAGGCTGATTAACTGTTGTATGGTGAATGAATATTCCCATTTATTAAAACTTTGTCTTGACAGAGGTAAACCATGAAATGTGTTTCGTTAATTCTCGTTGCATCGAAAACCACCGTCTCATGTGGCATTGTTCAACACTTCATGCATAATTCCTCCAATTTTCAAGCCCTACATTTAAGTACTGAATAATTCACACTAGTATACATAAAATAGAAACAACAATAAAATCTTACATACACGAGTATTATAAATGCGAAAAATTGTTTGTGTGTTAGCATGTTTCTTACTCCTTCACGCAGAAACGACTGGATGGATTTGGATTAAATCTGGGATGGAGATAGTTTATACACTGAATTAACACATTGGCTACCTTATATGTACCTAAATATCAAAGGGGGGGGGGGCGATGACGGTGAAAATGAAGGTAGCCAACGACGTGCAAATACCTGTACGTCATTAATCCAGTTTTTCAGGATGAGTGCGCTTAGTGACTTTCAAAAAAGTTTACACATAATTTTTTCTCGCTGACAGGAGTTGATCGCTTACTACCTTTTCGCTTTTCATACAGCAAAACTGCCGAAAGGAGCATGACGTTTTATTTTATAACTTTTATACTACAATCTCCATTCGAGACACATTTTGCAGACAGTATTCACATGTACCACTGAGAACGTACAAAAAAAGTTATATCATTGCACGACTCATAGTTCAAGAGATATGCTATCAAAACACTGAGCTGCGTGAAAAACTGTCGCATTGTGTATAACGTTTAAATTTATTACTTCTCTATTACTAACTCTATCCGCAACACCTTTGGTAGACAGTATCCATACGTGCCATTGAGTGTACGTAAAAAAATTAAAAAAAACATCATTTTATGATACATAGTTTACGAGATATGACATCACAAACATTGAGCTGCAGGGAAACTAAACTGCAGGGCGAAACTCGCCAGAGATATAGGTGAAGTATATGTACAAATGTGCTTGAAGTATGGTAAATTCTCTTAAGCGCCAGAAAGTTGGTATACACATGCATATTCAAATACAGATATATGTAAAAAGGGAGACGGCAACGCCTGTATAAGAGAACAAGTGTCTAGCGCAGTTGTTAGATTTGTTACTGTTGCTACAATGGCAGGTTATCAAGATTTAAGTGAGATTGAACGTGGTGCTATAGTCGGCACACGAGCCATGGGACACAGCATCTCCGAGGTAGCGATGAAGTGGGGATTTTCTTGTACGACTAGTTCACTAGGGAATCATGAATATCAGGAATCGGTAAAATATCAAATCTCCAACATCCCTGTGGCTGGAAATAGATTGTGCAAGAACGGGACCAACGACGACTGAAGAAAACCGTTCAACGTGACAGAAGTGCAACTCTTCCGAAAATTGCTGCAGATTTCAATGCTGGATCATTAACAAGTGTCAGCGTGCGAACCATTCAGCGAAACATCATCGATATGGGGTTTCGGAGCCGAAGGCCGACTCGTGTACCCTTAATGAGTGAACGACACAAAGCTTTACGCCTCGCCTGGGCCCTTCAACACTGACATTGGATTGTTGATGATTGGAAAGATGTTGCCTGGTCGAACGAGTCTCGTTTCAAATTGTACCGAGCCGGTGGAAGTGTACACGTATGGAGACAACCTCATGAATCCATGGACCCTGCATGTCAGCAGGGGACTATTCAATCCGATGGAAGCTCTGTAATGGTAAAGGGCGTGTGCAGTTGAAGTGATATGTGACCCGTCATGCGTATAGATACGGCTCTGACAGGTGACACACACGTAAACATCTTGTCTGATCACCTGCATCCATTCATGTCCATTGTACATTCCGAAGGACTTGGGCAATTGCAACACGTCCAGAGTGGCTCCAGGAACACTCTTCTGTGTTTAAACAGTTCTGCTGGAAACCAAACTCCCCAGGCATGAACATTATTGAGCATATCTGGAATGCCTTGCAACGTGCTGTTCAGATGAGATCTCTACCCCTTCGTACTCTTACGGATTTATGGACAGCCCTGCAGGATCCACGGTGTCAATTCCCTCCAACATTACTTCAGACATTAGTCGAGTCCATGTCACGTCGTGTTGCGGCACTTCTGCGTGCTCGCGGGTACCATTTTCGACATTAGGCAGGTGTACCAGTTTCTTTGCCTCTTCAGTGTATATGTGAAGTGTATTTGACATATTTGACATGTGCGCGTATGTGCAATGCCAAGGATAGAAAGCTCATCCCGAACCCATGGACGATTTCAACCAGATTTGGTACAGAGTTTAGTTATGATCTGGAAACAAATACTGTAGGGGAAACAACTACGAGCCTCCTATTGGGGTAGGCGAGCTAACGCGGAGAGAGGAGGGGAGAGGAGAAGATACACACAGAGGGAAAAGGAGAAGACAGACACTGTAATGGTTCTTTATTTACGTGACCATTACGGCACTCCAACCCCAGTTCTCGATACCAGTAATATCGTACTTCTTTTCTGCGAAGTTACAAAGTAACAGACATATTTTTGTGACAAAATACGCATTTGGTTTTTTTAATGTATAGGTATTCCGATGTATCGATATATTACAGTGACATGTTTCTTGTGTGTATTCATTTCTGTGAGACTGTCATAATATTTGACTTACTTGTAACCATTTTCGCGCGAATGCGCTCAGACTAGTCTTTGTTTCACTTTGCAGAAGTTAAGTTGTTATTCCGCTTCGTAAAAGAACAGTCAAGCCTTGTGTTTAGTTAAACTGGAAATTAAATATATGAAGAGTGATACAAAACTGTTTTCTTGATGATGTGACAATTAAGAATAAGTATATATGAATTTACAAGACGTTTAATAAAAATGTGGATCTTGAACACCAAGTCAAAAATTATTTCTACCATACCATTGTTCTGATCTGGGATTGTTTGATCATTAAGAATTTCCTAAAAAACGCATTTGGTAGGTCTTCAAATATTGCTAAAATACAGATCTGGACCTTCTAGCAGTCAAAGTTGAATCACCCTTGAATTAACAAGATGAGCCATAACAACTTCGACGAAACCTACGTGGGAATCCATTCAAGATAAGTGCCGAAATGAATGACTTTTTTACAGTGACTTCATTATTTCCATTCTGACGATACCATCCACAGCCAATAACTTTGTTGTTGCCCGATAAAGCGAACATATGCTGCGTGAGCAATATTATTAATCTAATTTCTAACCTGCTTTGCAAGTGGTGGTATTGTTAGAACACAGACAGAGGGGAGGAGGAGATAGATATAGAGAGGGGGAGGAGGAGATGGATAAACAGAGGGGAGGAGCAAATGGACAGTGAAAGGGAGAGGGAGGAGGAGGAAATGGTTAGGGAGAAGGTAGAGGTGAGAGAAAAACAGCGTGAGGTGGGGAGGAGATGAATATGGAAAGGGGCAGGACGAAATGAACAAATGGGTGGGGGGGGAGGTAGTTGGACAGGGAGAGGAGGAGAGGAGGAGAGGAGGAAATAGACAATAGACAGAGGGTGCGAAAGGAGATGGACAGAAACCGGGGGTGCAGGGGGTGGGCAGAAAGAGTAGGTGGAGGATATTGACAAAGGGGGGGGGGGGGAAGAGGTGGAAGGAAAAGCTGGATTAACAGAGGACTGGGCCAAATACACAATCGGGCTCTTTTTCTTTAATAACTTTTCAGCCGTTGGTAACTCAGCAGGACGCAGCTAGTTAGAGAATAATATCTCTACAATTGTCCTGTAAGTTCTCAGGAGCGTAGTGGAACCACCAAAAACAATTGTAACGGCTATTATTTACAGACGATTTTGAGGCTCGTACTTCATCACTTCACCGAAAGTAGGTTTCTGCAAATAACGATGATTCCACAGTGTCATTCCTTAAATGAATCGAAGCCATTCAGCACTGTGGATGATTGTTTAGTCTGACGCTTCAGGAAAAGCTGTAAACATATAATTGAAGGTTGAACGCTAGCTGCTAACTGACATGAACTGCAAAATATGTTATTTGAGAGTAATGGATTGTTTCAGCTTCTGAAGGAAGAGTTTTTTCTGCTGTCTGACTCACATTAACTACAGAAGACGGTTGTAATGCACTCCTTCAAGTCAATTTACTTTACCATTGTTACTTACATTGTAGGTTAAAATAGCCCCACGTATATTTATTGTGAAGTCTATGATTACTGAGAAATGAACATTTAAAAATATTGACAGAAAGACAACGCAGTTATGGGTCAGTATCGTAATTACAAAATCCAGTGTGATTAGCTGTAATGTAAATAAATATTCCAGGATTTCAGCCTTCTCGCTTTGTTAAGGTTTATTTTCTCTAGCCAGCTGTCTTGGCTACAGTGTTATATTCAGAATCGTTCTTCCATTTGACCTTTACGTAACTATAAAACTGTTCCACTAGTATTATTTAAACGTACTGTGAACGTAAATAAACATACCGCAAATGAAATACGAACGTAACCTTTAAATGTACGAGTTAAATAAACTTGGAATTCATGTATGAAGAGGAATAATGTTCATTAAAGGCATCTGTGACATCGATTATTGGAATGTTCTGAACTAATGTAGCTAGGATGTTACTCAAAGGCAACGTCATGTCTAATTACTATTAAAAACAGTCTTGATCACGATTTATTTAACAAGGTGACCGGTTTCAACCACTACTGTGGTCATCTTCAGACCATTGAGTAGGAACCTCTTTCTGTTGAAGAAAGATTCTTCAACAGAAAGAGGTTCCTACTCAATGGTCTGAAGATGACCACAGTAGTGGTTGAAACCGGTCACCTTGTTAAATAAATCGTGATCAAGACTGTTTTTAATAGTAATTATTTATAAGACATTGATCACTGCTGTGCCCATAATGTATTCAAAAGTAACGTCATGTCTATTATGTGTGTTGTCTTATGGCGCAGAGAAGCCTGCTAGTCATGCTTTAGGGTATATACACTAGTGTGAAAATCTCCTGCAACGTTTTCTGGAACGGAAAGGCTCTCTTTCGACTTCAATGGCGCCGTTATTACTGGAAAATAGCTATAAGACATACGAGGCGCATCACATATTCTTACTTTAGGTGAACCTCAGTCGATAACGACAGCTATTGCCTCAGCCAGTGTTTGAGCTATATGACTTGCATCATTAAATTAGTGTTGTAGTAAGTCCGTAATGTTTTTGTTTTGCATGTTGGTATTCCGTTTGCTACGTCTTTATTTATCAGTTGTCATTTTTTGTGGGTAGTCCACTGTTGCTACTTGAGTTTACATAACGTCATTTTGTCATTTGAAGGTAATGTGGAGTGAAATACTAAGTCGAGAAATTGGAACATTTCAACAAATTCTTCTGCGTGAATTCAGTAAAGGTGTGACAGTAGCTGAGGCAGTCAGAAACATGTGCTCCGTGTATGGGGATAATGCAATTGGACAGAGCACGGCAAGAAAATAGTTTTCTCGTTTTGAGGAGGATCGTTTTGACGTTAATGGCTCTCCACGTTCAGAAAGACCTTTGGGGTTTGATGAAGATCGTTCAAACGCAGTAATCCACAATACTTCACGTTAAGTCTTCCGAAGTAAGAGTGATTTCAGGTGTGCCGCAGGGGACTGTAGTAGGACTGTTGCTATTCACAACATACGTAAATGACCATGTGGATAACATAGGAAGTTCACTGAGGCTTTTTGCGGGTGATGCTGTAGTATATCGAGAGGTTGTAACAATGGAAAAATGTACTGAAATGAAGACGGATCTGCAACGAATTGACGCATGGTGCAGGGAATGGGAATTGAATCTCAACGTAGACAAGTGTAATGTGCTGCGAATACATAGAAAGAAAGATCCTTTACCATTTAGCTACAATATAGCAGGTCAGCAACGGAAAGCAATTCATTCCATAAATTATCTGGGAGTAGGCATTAGGAGTCATTTAAAATGGGATGATCATATCAAATTAATGGTCAGTAAAGCAGATGCCAGACTAAGATTCATTGGAAGAATCCGAAGGAAATGCAATCCGAAAACAAAGGAAGTAGGTTACAGTACAATTTTTCGCCCACTGCTTGAATACTGCTCACCGGTGTGGGATCTGTACCAGATAGGTTTGATGTAAGAGATAGAGAAGATCCAACGGAGAGCAGCACGCTTCGTTACAGGATCATTTAGTAATCGCGAAAGCGTTACAGAGATGATAGATAAACTCCAGTGGAGGACTCTGCAAGAGAGACTCTCAGGAGCTCGGTACGGGATTTTGTTGAAGTTTCGAGAACATACCTTCACTCAGGAGTCAAGCAGTATATTGCTCCCTCCTACGTGTATCTCGCGAAGAGACCATGAGGATAAAATCAGAGAGATTAGAGCCCGCACAGAGGCATACCGACAATCTTTCTTTCCACGAACAATACGAGACTGGAATAGAAGGGAGAAACGATAGAGGTACTCAAAGTACCCTCCACCACACACCGTGAGGTGGCTTGCGGAGTATGGGTGTAGATGTAGATGTAATGTACTCGAGAACTGCCAAATGTGTTGCACTGTGATCATTCCACCATCGTGCGACATTTGCGTGCAGTGAAGAGGTTAAAAATGTGGTGTATGGGTACCGCTCTAAGTGAAAATCACAAAAATCAGTGGGCGGTCATATCTCCGTCCCTGCTTGCTTGTCATCAACTAGTTCGTGAAAAACATATATCGTTCCTGTGGTATGTCATGAATGGTAACGAGAAATAATGTCTTTTTGCTAATATAAGGAAGAGAAAGAAATGGTTGATGCAAGAGAAAGCAGCAACTCTCAGTACAGAGACCCATGCACATCAGCAAAAGATAATGTTATTCATAAGGTGGAACAGCGACGGTGTGGTGTACTACGAA
Source organism: Schistocerca nitens (assembly GCF_023898315.1). Classification (NCBI taxonomy): domain Eukaryota; kingdom Metazoa; phylum Arthropoda; class Insecta; order Orthoptera; family Acrididae; genus Schistocerca; species Schistocerca nitens. The sequence goes on from NC_064615.1 coordinate 513,078,120, forward strand.
TTGCTTCCCCGAGGTACAACCATCAGTGTCGACATTCTTTGTCAACAACTGGGACGTCTTGTAGAGGCAGTCCACGAACAACAGCCAGGGAGATTGCGTGAAGTGATGCTTCTCCACGATAACTCCCACCCTCGTTCTGCTAGACTGACAAAAAACACTACAGGAGTCGGGTTGAGAAGTCATTCCGCACCCACCTTGTTCCCCTATCTTCCGATCTCAGATTTTCACCTTTTCTGCTCTCTGTCGAACGGCCTTCAAGCAATTTCCTTTCCAAATGAAAATGCGCTCCGAACTTTGTTCCACGAGTTCTTCGCCTCAAAACCTCGAGATTTCTACAGTCGCGGAACGGAAAAGTTACCCCTGCGTTGGCAGACTGCTGTAAACAGTGGAAGAGAGTATGTTATTGATTATTAAAGTCTTTGTTATGTGTATCTGTTGTGTTCATTAAACTTATGGAAAAACGCTCCGAACTCATGCACGAAACCAATAAATCAAAGAAACTAAAAGAAAAAGTCAACATAAGAACTTGAGGCGGATTATGTAAGCAGTTAAAAGACTGTAGAGGAGTGGCACTGGAATGGGAGGTTGCCTCATTCTCTTTCAGTAACAAATGTAACACTAGAATATTGTCTCCACTACAGTCAGTCTGCATTAGAACATAGAGGAAACGCGTTTGAAGTGGGACACACTTGCAGATAGACGACGCGCTAAACAGAAGGAGCTGCTCACTAAATTCCGAAATACAATCTTCGCCGAGGATGTAGAGCATATAATATTACCACCAACATTCAAAGCGCATAATGGTCATCATTCAAAGATAAGGGAAATAAGAGCTCGTACTGAGGCGTTCAGACTCGTTTTTCCCTCGCGCGATCCGCTAGTGGAACAGTGGGGGGAGGGGGGGGGGGAAATATGACTAAGGCGCGAATTGTGTCCTCCGCCACACACCGCTTAGTCGCTAGCGGAGTATATATGTAGATGCAGATGTAGAGGAGTGACACTAGCATCAGAAATATATTATTATCTCATATTTTTACATTACCAACTGTAACGGTAAAATATTGCCCTCTTTGTGTTATTCTACTATCGGTGCTGTCAGTATGTTATCCCCTTGCCCAGCTTCGTGCCTGGAAATGTAGTGCAGGTGACCTTTCGCTATAAATCAGTCGCTCTAGGGAAGCGGATATTCTGCGTTTCCAACAAGTGGCTCGACACGCTAAGTGAGTTGCTGGCTGCGCAATTTGATTTCGCGGAAGGGGCGTGTTGTCTGGTCGCCCTCTGCCCGAAAATCAATGCGGCTCCGCACTTCTGCCCGCTGCCAACAGATGTCGCTAGCTGACGGTGTATGAATGCGGCGCGTCCAAATCTACATACAATACGGAAGCAGCAATCTGCAAAAATAGTTTCCCTACTCGGAATTATTTGCAGTATCGCGTAAATGAAATGTTTTTCGACACTATCATCTCGAGGAACGAACGCGTTTTGTACAGATGTTGCGGAAAGTTTCCACTGTTAGTTGCCAGGTGTCGCTGGCGTCGCCAGGAGCCGCCCACGGGTACCGCCCTCAGCGAACATGGCGGGGTGCCACGTGTTGCTGTGGGGGCGTGTGCAGGGGCGGGTCGCCCAGAGGACGGCTGAAGGGTGAAATGATCTATTATTAGACCCTGCCGGGGGTCGGTGAGAATTACCCATGGTGCACGTGGGCGCAATATTTTGTGCATTAGCTTTTGACGTCAGCAGCGCAGAGCAGACTAAGTAAGAATATGAAGTAATCGTGCATGGAAGCGGATTTACTTTGTTAGGGCTGTTCTCCCCGCGCATCACTAATGCGACCAGAAAGTAAAGTCACCTGTTAACTAGTAGAGACAGAATATTTCTTAATGTCGGTTACAATAATACTTAATATGACTGATCGGAAACTATGTGTTTTGATTTACCTGTCATATGTCCTTCGAACAACAGTTAAATAAAATTAGGCATTTCCGTGATTATTGCATTCTTAAGTTCGGAACTCCATAGATTTTTAAGGTCGAGGTGATACCCTATTTGTTTTAAATACCAACCAATCTTCTATCCATAATATTCTTCACTAATAATGTCATGAGCTAGAAAGACATACACCTAATCGATATTTTATTTACGTCAGTGGAATAACAAATTTTAAAATTGTTAAAGATTGAAACGTAAAACTCAGATTAATTAACATTCATAAATTAATAAAAACTTACTTTTCCATTGTGATTCCTTTTTATAATGTGTGACTAAATTGTTATATTAAAAATACTATAAAATATGCAAACTACTGAGACTCTCTGAAAAGAAATGAATTTAATTGGAAATTTATAAGTATTAATTGTCTCTGCAATTATATTGATTGTCGAGATCAGTGTCATGAGGCCCACTCCCTCAGCTCACGAGGGCTCATCTATAATTTTTACTAACTTTAACCAACAAATTTGCTTTCCAAAATTATAACGTTCTCATTGTTGTTAATATACAACTGCAGCACTATTAGGGATGAAGTTAGCAAAAGGAACAGCAGTCCAAAAATAAGGCGATTTTCGTAAACATTATGTTTGAATTGGAGCATAATATAACACTAACACTAATAATAATAATAATTATTATTATTACTATTATTATCGAGAAATAACTCTTTGGGTTAAGATAGCAGTAAGTGTAGAAAATTGGTGAATAAACGTGAGGCAGATAGAGGTGAATGCATAAAGAAATGTGATATAATGGAGTGAGTTACTTTAAAATAATAAGGCAAACACACCGAAAATACGCGAGAAAGAAGGGAATTAATGACAGAAGAAATGGCGAGTTACTTTATACACAGCTGTACGATAAACTTTTGATGATATCAGAAAGTGTTCTGGTTCTTGTTAGCTTCTCCACTGTGCTGGATCAAACGTAAATTGCAGGAATATTTATTCCAGAAAAACGTAGGTCTAATGTCGCAAGAGAAGAGGAGCGTTTTTATTTTTTGGACGGATACAGGCAATGTAGCAGACAGATTTGGTGTCATATTCCTGTTACAATGAGATAACAGTGTTTGAATACACGAGGAGTACGTGACATCAGTGCTCTTTGTCTGGTAGCATCCAACCCAACTGACCGAGTGAAGCTGTATCTTGTCTAAAACAATTATTTGTTTGGGGCCGACGATGAGGGGATATAACGAATCACTTAACTCTTATATACGCTAAATTTAAATTTTTATGTGGGGCGACAGTTGTTTAATGCCCAGAAATAAACTAAGATACTGAAATAAATATTTTCTTGTCTCAGTCGCCAATAATTATTTATTCCCTACTCCTTATGACGTGTTTCACTTTACAGTATCATCAGATCTGTGTCACAAAAAATATAACATATGAAGAAATGGAAACAATTTCCTATATAACGATGTGATTTGGAGAATTTAACATGTGTGTCGGTACATGCTGCAGTGAATTGAGTCACATATCTTAATGTATACATAGCATTTAGCCATTACTGATCATTCAACATATCACTTGTTAAACTGGTTTACGCCACATGGCATGTTACAATGTAAAAATATTATGCCATGACGTGGCGTTAGAAGGAATATCATACATCAGATTGCAAACCTCTGTGACATATGTATTCTTAATTACAAATAATTTGTAAAACTTTTTACATATTCTACTTTATTTAAGTGATACACATTTTACGAAATCGGATTATGTATACATGTATCAAATTATACGGCAGTGTATCTAATATTGGTAACGAAATTTAGAGATATAATGCTTGATCGTTCAACTACAAGAACAGCAGTATTAGAATGGAAGAAAAAGGAGACGTTACTATGACAACAATTATTTATAACAACATAGAAAAGGAACAGAATCCTTTAGTGTATAACCTATAAGGAAGAACATGTTCGTCAGTATGAGAGATGTAAGCTACTATGATGGTGCTCAATAATTAAGGGAACACGATGTGTGTCATAATTACTCAAGATGTGTAATACGTTTTTTTTTTATTTATTTACACGTCAAGTTCCGTAGGACCAAATTGAGGAGCAAATCTCCAAGGTCATGGACGTGTCAATACATGAACTTACAACATATAAGTAACAATAAATATAAATAAATGTTTATGAACCCGAAAAGTTCATCAGTTTAAGTAAACAATATAATAAGAATCAGCTTAATTTTTCAAGGAACTCCTCGAAGAATAGAAGGAGTGACCCATGAGGAAACTATTCAGTTTCGATTTGAATGCCTGTTGATTACTGCTAAGATTTTTGAATTCGAGTGGTAGCTTATTGAAAATGGATGCAACAGTATACTGCACACCTTTTTGCACTAGAGTTACGGAAGTCGGATCCAAATGGAAGTTTGATTTCTCCCGAGTATTAACTGAGTGAAAGCTACTTATTTTTAGGAATATTGTTCTTATTCTTGGGAATATTGTTAAGAAGAAATGAAAGTAAGGAATATATATTTTGAGAGGCCAATGTCAAAATACCTAGACTCGTGAACAGGGGTCGACAAGAGGTTCGTGAACTTACACCACTTATTGCCCGAAACTTCCGTTTCTGAGTCAAAAATATCCTTTTATAATGGGAGGAGTTACCTCAAAATATAATATCACACGACATAAACAAATGAAAATAAGCAAACTAGACTAATTTTCGTGTCGAACGATTACTCACTTCTGATACCGTTCGAAAAGTAAAAATGGCAGTATTAAGTCTTTCAACAAGGTGCTGAACGTGGGCTTTGCCCGACAGCTTGCTATCTATCCTAAACACTAGAAATCTGAACTGCTCAATTTCACTAACCATATGCGAGTTCTGTGAAATGAAAACGTCAGGTTTTGTTGAATTGTGTGTTAGAAACTGTAAAAACAGAGTCTTACTGTGATTTAGAGTTAGTTTATTTTCTACAAGTCATGAACTCGGGTCATGTACTTTACTATTTGAAACAGAGCCAATGTTGCACACAACATCCTTTACTACCAAGCTAGTGTCATCAACAAACAGAAATATTTTAGAATTACCCATAATACTAGAGGGCATATCATTTATATAAATAATGAACAGCAGTGGCCCCAACACTGATTCCTGCCCCTCTCCCCCCGCCCCCTCACTTGACACTACCCCACTCAGACCCCACATCACAGCCGTTATCAACATTGTGAATAATGACCTTTTGATGCCTGTTGCTAAAGTAAGATGTGAACCAGTTGTGAGCTACTCCCTGTATTCCGTAATGGTCCAACTTCTGGAGCAATATTTTGTGATCAACACAATCAATTGCCTTAGTTAAATAAAAAAAATATGCCAAGCGTTCGAAACCTTTTATTTAGCCCATCCAGTACCTCACGGAGAAAAGAGAATATAGCATATACAGTTGTTTAAACGACTTCTAAAGCCGAACTGTACATTTGATGACAAATCGTGTGATATGAAATGATCAATTATGCTTACACACAGCCTTTTCAATAACTTTTGCAAACACAGGTCTAAAAGTATCTACATTGTCCCTTTCTCCCTTTTTATAAAGTGACTTTACTACTGAGTGCTTTAATTTCTCAGGAAACTGACCATTCCTAAAGGAAAAATTACAGGGCTAACATGTACGGCACAGTACTTTAATATACTGCTAGACACTCCATCATAACCATGAGAGTCCTTAGTCTTCAGTGATTTAATTATTGACTCAATCTCCCTCTTGTCTGTATCACAGAGGAGTATTTCAGACATCAACCTCAGAAAGGCATTTGCCAAGGAAGTTATATGATTTCCTGTAGAAACTAAATTTTTATTTAATTCACCAGAAATCCTCAGAAAATGATTGATAAATACTGTACATATATCTGATTTATAACAGAAATATTTTTACTACGAACTGACTTTATATCGTTGATCTTGTGCTGCTGACCAACACTTCCTTCACAACTGACCATATGGTTTTAATTTTATCCTGTGAATTAGCTATTATATTGGCATACCACACACTCTTTGCATTCGTAACAACATTTTTAAGCACCTTACTATACTGTTTGTAATGGGCTACTGTAGCTTGATTGTGACTACTTCTAACATTTTGATATAATTCCCGATTTGTTCTACAAGATATCCTTATCTCACTAGTCAGCCACCCGGGCTGCCTATTACTGCTAGTACCCAGTTTAGAATGTTCTAATGGAAAGCAGCTCTCAAAGAGCATGAGAAATGTGTTAAGGAAAGCATTGCACTTATCATCTATATTATCGGCACTATAAACATCCTGACACTCTTGTTCCTTGACAGTGTATAAAAAACTCTCTATTGCTGTTGGATTAACTTTGCTACATAGTTAGTAATCAAATATGACATTGGTTTGAGTACAAAAGCCTTTTAGAGTTAAAATTTGTGCATCATGGTCTGAAAGGCCATTCACGCTTTTACTAACAGAGTGCCCATCTAGTAATGAAGAATGAATAAAAAGCACGACTCACGAACGGTACTCACAGCTTTACTTCTGCCAGTATATCGTCTCCTACCTTCCAAACTTTATAGAAGCTCTCCTGCGAACCTTGCAGAACTAGCACTCCTGAAAGAAAGGATATAGCGGAGACATGGCTTAGCCACAGCCGGGGGTATGTTTCCAGAATGAGATTTTCACTCTGCAGCGGAGTGTGCGCTGATATGAAACTTCCTGGCAGATTAAAACTGTGTGCCCGACCGAGACTCGAACTCGGGACCTTTGCCTTTCGCGGGCAAGTGCTCTACCATCTGAGCTACCGAAGCACGACTCACGAACGGTACTCACAGCTTTACTTCTGCCAGTATCTCGTCTCCTACCTTCCAAACTTTACAGAAGCTCTCCTGCGAACCTTGCAGAACTAGCACTCCTGAAAGAAAGGATATAGCGGAGACATGGCTTAGCCACAGCCTGGGGGATGTTTCCAGAATGAGATTTTCACTCTGCAGCGGAGTGTGCGCTGATATGAAACTTCCTGGCAGATTAAAACTGTGTGCCCGACCGAGACTCGAACTCGGGACCTTTGCCTTTCGCGGGCAAGTGCTCTACCATCTGAGCTACCGAAGCACGACTCACGAACGGTACTCACAGCTTTACTTCTGCCAGTATCTCGTCTCCTACCAATTAAATAAGCAGCCATCACTTTTTTATACATATAGTAATTAAGTTTCGTTTGCATGGCTTAAGGACTAGTTTTTGAGATAACTTTTAAAATTTTTACAAGAAACTTACGATTTTCGCATTTCTTCCCAAAATAAAATTCATATTGAATAATGTTCTTATTTTTCAAGTTTGCTTTTTTCTTTGTGATACCCCTAGTTTGGTTTCTTTGCACAGAAAAATAATTGTACATGATTTCGGTTAAGTAGGAAAAGGGGAAAAAGTGCCTTTCCATTTACAAAGTTGTAGACTGGCATAAAATCGTATTTACATTTTATCTAAAAAAACAATATTGCTCAGTTGTACCTTCTTAACGAAATGTTTGTTTGCTTTGAACTTAATTATTAATACCCTGTTGCTGCATTAATCTTAATAATACAACCTATAAAGCTACTGTTTACTAACTGTGGGACGCAAATATGGCGAGAACATCACATTTTTTTTTTTTTGATAAAGCCTCTTTTTTGCCCTGGGATCTTATGGGAATATTCAGACACAACCCAATATATATATTCTGTTCTTCGGTTTTCTGTTAATTATTTATTACAGTGTTCCTCAAGCTGGGCGCCTGTCTCAGCTGGATAACTGATTTTTCCAGATAAATCTTCACTTCCCATACAGATAGTATGACACTTTGATGTGTAGTTAATTTGTACACGCTCACACTGTAAAAGAAAACTATTAATGCTAGATTGACCGATGACAGTTTACTTGCAGCTATTTGAAGATAATAAAGGAGGCATGAGTGTATATTTTGTAAACCAAGGGAAAACGAAGATACTGTATTTGCTACGGTTACGAGCTTGCCTCGAAAGTGAGGGATTGCTGTACTGGTCCAGCCAGGCGGGAATAGCCGAGCGGTTTGGGCGCTGCAGTCATGAACTGTGCGGCTGGTCCCAGCGGAGGTTCGAGTCCTCCCTCGGCCATGGGTGTGTGTGTGTTTATCCCTAGGATAATTTAGGTTAAATAGTGTGTAAGCTTAGCAGTTAAGTCCCATAAGATTTCACACACATTTGAACATTTTGTGCTGGTCCACGCTGGATTGTACACAGATTCCGTAATCTGTAATTCTGTTCATTCTGCTCCGGCCTCAATTTACTGGTTGGCCAGTCACCTCAGCAGTTTTCCATGACCGTATTCAGCTAAAGAAATCGATGTGAACAACCTAATTAAACAGGGCAATCAAAGAATTTATTTTCCAGAAGTAAAAGAATTGCGTACTTGATATTTTTTCTGGGAATTTATCTAGAATACATGTAGCGTGCACAATCAGATAGAAAAGGAACGACGAATGAGTGAAAATGAAATCTTCCCTAAAAGGAAAGACCACCACTGAACTAGTTCCAAAAGATGAACTAGTCTGCCTATTTAATCGGAAGCGTCCACGTGCTGTGTAAGTCTGCCACAGCAGCGGTCATGGCACACTTGCTTCTGACGCATACAGTTGTGATAAATCGCCGAAAGTCTGAGGTTTCACCCAGAACTGACACGGCAAGAAGTACGGAATGTTTATTTAAACTGTGTCGTTTCAAAGAACGTCGCTCCCACACTACATTTAAACAGTCCTGAAAGGAAATATTTGTTGATTATTAAAATTTACATGTATGACGGCTTAATTTTCGTTGAGCCCGACGCCAGCAGATCCATGATGTATTAGTATCTGTACCAGAGCCGTTCAAGGTACCGCTGTATGGGGCAGCTCTCTGCTCCGGCTTCGTCGGAGTTCTGCGAGCGGCCCGCACGGATCACTTGACTATCCGCTTGACACTGACAGCCAAGCGGCGCTGCCCAAAGCTGGCTTACTCTCCTTTTGTGGGAGGCTGTGGTGTCGTAAATAGAGGACAGCATTTGAAATTGTTAAGTCGCAAATAAATCAGTACTCTGGTGAGCAATTGGGGATACGTATAGTACAGAAACTGTAAAAACAAATTACAATTTTAATTAAACACGTTGAATTAATGAATACCCTTATTATACCACTGACCATTAAAAGTGCTACACCAAGAAGATATGCAGATGATAAACGGGTATTCATTGGACAAATATGTTATACTAGAACCGACATGTGATTATATTTTCACGCAATTTGGGTGCATAGATCCTGAGAAATTAGTACCTAGAACCACCACCTCTGGCCGTAATAACGGCCTTGATACGCCTGGGCATTGAGTCAAACAAAGCTTGGATGGCGTATACAGGTACAGCTGCCAATGCAGCTTCAACACGATACCACAGTTCATCAAGAGTAGTGACTGGCGTATTGTGACGAGTCAGTTGCTCGGCCACCATTGACCGGACGTTTTCAATTGGTGAGAGATCTGGAGAATGTGCTGGCCAGGGCAGCAGTCGAACATTTTCTGTATCCAGAAAGGCCCGTACAGGACCTGCAACATGCGGTCGTGCATTATCCTGCTGAAAAGTAGGGTTTCACAGGGATCGAATGAAGGGTAGAGCCACGGGTCGTAACACGACTGAAATGTAACGTCCATGTTCAAAGCTCCGTCAATGCGAATAAGAGGTGACCGACACGTGTAACCAATGGCATCCCATACCATCAAGCCGGGTGATACGCCAGTATGGCCAAAACGAATAAATTTTTCCAATGAGCATTCACCGTGATGTCGCCAAACACGGATGCGACCATCATGATGCTGTAAACAGAACCTGGATTCATCCTAAAAAATGACGTCCTGCCATTCGTGCACCCAGGTTCGTCGTTGAGTACACCATCGCAGGCGCTCCTGTCTGTGATGCAGCGTCAAGGGTAACCGCAGCCATGGTCTCCGAGCTGATAGTCCATGCTGCTGCAAAAGTCGTCGAACTGTTCGTGCAGATGGTTGTTGTCTTGCAAACGTCCTCATCTGTTGACTCAGGGATGGAGACGTGGCTGCACTATCCGTTACAGCCACGCGGATAAGATGCCTGTCATCTCGACTGCTAGTGATACGAGGCCGTTGGGATCCAGCACGGCGTTCCGTATTACCCTCCTGAACCCACCGATTCCATATTCTGGTAACAGTCATTGGATCTCGACCAACGCGAGCAGCAATGTCGCGATACGATGAACCGCAATCGCGTTAGGCTATAATCCGACCTTTATCAAAGTCGGAAACATGATGGTACGCATTTCTCCTCCTTACACGAGGCATCACATCAACGTTTCGCCAGGCAACGCCTGTCAACTGCTGCTTGTGAATGAGAAATCGGTTGGAAACTTTCCTCATGTCAGCACGTTGTAGGTGTCGCCACCCGCGCCAACCTTTTGTGAAAGCTCTGAGAAACTAATCATTTGCATATCACAGCATCTTCTTCCTGTCGGTTAAATTCCGCGTCTGTAGCACGTGATCTTCGTGGTGTAGCAGTTTTAATGGCCAGTAGTGTACATTAGTCTTAATACAGAGCAGACTTTCGAATAAAAAAAATAAACATTGCCAGTAAACAAAGAACGACAAAATGAATGTAAATATGTGTTAAATACGAAAGTAGATGGCAAACAGGAAGGCAAGACTACGAAACTGAAAAACGAAGAAAATATTCAAAATTAATGCGCCTCAGTTTTCTATTGCTGGTTTCTACATTTATTTACTTTTCTTTTCGTAAGAGCTGCAATGTTGGAAATGACTGATTCAGCACAGCTCACTCTCAAAACACATTTCAGACTATAATCTGACGTGGAGCATCTTAGTCGTGTTTTACACAGTTTCATTAGAGAATAGAACTGCTCGCAGCCGTACATTGATCCCAACAGATTAAGCATCCGTGCTGTAAGTCTATGAAGTCTTGGGTAACGCTTCTGTGACAAATGTTTGTAAAAGTCACTTAAAGTCTTTCTGCTCTGATACCTGTCTTTCATATCTGAATCGCACTGAAGATCTCCAATTTTCATTTGGATAGGGTGGCTTACAAAATCGACGTCCACAGAGCACGGAGTGGCAGAAATTCCTAAATCCATTTCGAAGCGCGAAATATCAGTGAATCTTGTTCATATTCAGTAAGCAAGTTTCTTAAAAGATCTATATACTCTGCAAAATCTGCAAAAAAGGCAAAGCTTGTTATTGCTGACAGTTTCGGAAAGTAAGACACGTTTCTAGTCTCCAGCTGCCTCTCCCAGAGTAACAGTTGCATCTTGAATCCCTTTTATTTTGTCACAGAAATGGATGATGAGAATATCCTTCCTATGAAGTGACACACAAAAAGTCGCGAAGCACGCCCTTTCACTACATTTAAAAAGCCTAAATCAGATATCTATCATCCGACAGTTTAGGAACATTTCTTCCCTGAATGTCAATAAATAACAATATTTCTTGGCCCAGTTCCATTAAGCGTCCCAGAATTTTAGCACGACTCATCTCACAATGATAGGGTAAATTTCTATTTTCACAGCCGACATCGTCCAGGAATGCTTTGAACAAGCCATGAAAGAAACCTTTTTCTCGAATAGAATAAATGATTTCCACAACCAAGCTAATTACATTATTCAGTTTAACTCTTTTGGAACACAAATGTTATAAATAAATCAGGCAATGTATAGGGATAACCAAGCGATTATGATTCTTCGTTTTTCTCTGAACGTGCCCTATAAAGCCTCTGATTTCGCGAGTCATAGTTGCAACACTGTCTGTTACTATGGAAGTTACTAATTCCTACGGCAGATCAAACTTCTCCTTAAGCACGTCGAACATGTCTTCACCAGCCGTGTGTCCTTCAATGGGATGGGATGTAAAATCTCCTCGCGAATTTCCAACATTTTGTTTACTGTCCTTATGAAAATTACCAGCTGTGCTGTATCTGACAAGTGAAGAGAGTCATTCAGAGACAATGAAAATGCAACAATGTCTTTAATATTCGTTGTCAGCTGAGCCTCCAAATCTTCTGCTAATTCTTCAGTTCGAAGCAAGACAGTGGTTCGAGAAAGTGACGCGGACTGTAGCTGCGAACCCAATTGTGGGCACAGCATTCTTCAGTAAATTCACCTTGAGCAAATGGCTTCACGTACACAGTTGTTTGATGAGTAATTCTGTAGCTAATTCTCACAGAAAAGTCTCTTCCAGGACGATCAGTGTCCTGCAAATAATATGAAACTTTTTTATTGAATAATATCATCAGCACAAACTCTAAAAACCGACATGGTAATTGTTGAATGGAAGCAATTTTGTCTTATTCCTTCCATTGCTACCATATTACAAACAAAACTTGTTATTAAATCGTAATTTAAACTGGTATGAGCGTGCGTATTCAGATACAGATATATGTAAACAGGAAGAATACGGTGCTGCGGTCGGCAACGCCTACATAAGACAGTAAGTGCCTGGTGCAGTTGTTAGATCGGTTACTGCTGCTAAAATGGCAGGTTATCAAGATTTAAATAAGTTTGAACGTGGTGCTATAGTCGGCGCACGAGCGACACAGCATTTCCCAGATAGCGATGAAGTGAAGATTTTCCCGTACGACCATTTCACGAGTGTACCGTGAATATCAGTAATCCGGTAAAACATCAAATCCGCTACATCGCTGTGGCCGAAAAAAGATCCTGCAAGAACGGGACCAACGACGACTGAAGAGAATCTTTCGACGTGACAGAAGTGCAACCCTTCCGAAAATTGCTGCACATTTCAATGCTGGGCCATCAACAAGTGTCAGTGCGCGAACCATTCAACGAAACATCATCGATATGGGCTTTCGGAGCCGAAGGCCCACTCGTGTACCCTTGATGACTGAACGACACAAAGCTTTACGCCTCGCCTGGGCCCTTCAACACCGACAATGGACTATTGATGACTGGAAACATGTTGCCTGGTCGGACGAATCTCGTTTCAAATTGTATCGAGCGCATGGACGTATACAGGTATGAAGACAACCTCATGAATCCGTGGAACCTGCACGTCAGCAAGACGCTCTATAATGGCGTTGCGTGTGCAGTTGGAGTGATATGGGACCCCTGATACGTCTAGGTAGAGTCTGACAGGTGGCACGAACCTAAGCATCCTGTCTAATCACCTGCATCGACTCATGTCCATTGTATATTCTGGCAAACTTGGGCAATTCCAGCAGGACAATGCGACACCCCACGCGTCCAGAATTGCTACAGAACTGCTCCAGGAACACTCTTCTGAGTTCAAACGCTTCCGTAGGCCACCAAACTCCCCAGACACGAACATTATTAAGCATGTCTGGGATGGTTTGCGACGCGCTGTTCAGAAGAGGTCTCCATCCCTTCATACTCTTACGGATTTATGGACAGCTCTACAGGATTCATGGTGTCATTTCCCTCCAGCACTACTTCAAACGTTAGTCGAGTCCAAGCCACGTCGTGTTGCGGCACTTCTGCGTGCTCGTGGGGGCCCTACACGATATCAGGCAGGTGTACCAGTTTCTTTGGCTTTTTTTCGTTTGAAAAGCAGGCTTTCAGTTGGAGAATTATCCGCTTTCTTTCGTCGTCGACTAATTTGTCGTACTCTGTCGCGTGATTTATTGCATAGTGACGTCTTAAATTGAATTTCCTTATACGGTTTAATATTCTGTGACACACTAAACATTTTACACGAGCACCTTGTTCATTAAAACGGTACAGATCCCCCCATACAGCATTAAAACCATGCAGTGTGCCGGGGGCCTGCTGTTAGAGCTGATCGCTGCTCCTGCTATCCATGTCTGGATGCTATGACGGCTGGGACTGACGGCCGACACGCCCCTAACTCTTTGTTTCTTTTGCCTGTCGCTCTGTTCACTTATTATTGCGGCTCCGCGCTCCCGATCGACTTTACTGAGTGGCCCTGGTCTGCACGCTGTATGAAATACAAGATATTGATTTTCTCTGATACCGACATCACATGATCAACATCGTTGGAAGTGATCCCTCGTCTACTGCTATAAAACTAGACATAAGCCATTGAAGATCAGCGCGCAGTTCAGGCACCTATCATCATTCCCAGAGTTTTTTGTCGCTTCTATAGTGCACCACGATATCTGCCAACACTAATGGCTCAGTACACAATTCAGTACGTATCTTAGTATTTTACTTTAATCTCCACTCAGCTGTTTCTCTGAGTCTCTCTGTATTATTTCAAACGAATTAACTGTCTTCACATGCCGGCCGAAGTGGCCGTGCGGTTAAAGGCGCTGCAGTCTGGAACCGCAAGACCGCTACGGTTGCAGGTTCGAATCCTGCCTCGGGCATGGATGTGATGTCCTTAGGTTAGTTAGGTTTAACTAGTTCTAAGTTGTAGAGGACTAATGACCTCAGCAGTTGAGTCCCATAGTGCTCAGAGCCATTTGAACCATTTTTGAACTGTCTTCACATCTTCAATATTGTCTCTTAACTTTTTGTACAAGGTGAAACCCGCTTTTAGTGATTGTAATTCTTGGATTTTCTACCTTTGCACTGCTTGTAATGGCTATTAGTTTAGTGAGAAACTGATGCGGCAGCCGAAACAGAGCGAAGGTATATTCACTAAACTAGGATTACACTCCCACCAATCAGTGTCTTACGCTGAGAGTATTAGCAGCTACTGGTAAGTTCCGGCGGAGCCATCGCCTTAGTGTTAAGTAGGCTAACTACATCTGACCAATTAACGGCAAATGGAGTCACATTTACTAAGTCATAGTGACGTCCTGTCTACTTTGGTCTGAAGTATTCTCCTAAACTAAACTTGGTAAATACTTAAATTGCTTTCTGTGATGAAAAGAAGTTAGTTAATTGTTCCATAGGTCGAATTCACGGTAAACGTTATGATGTCGAAGGTGTCAACACAAACGTTTACATGCAAGTAAGAAAATAATATTTACATAGAGACAGGCCATTTACAGTTCTTTTTCGACATTACCATTTATCTCTACTCAAGAATTGTTCTATGGTATAGAAAAAGTTGTCAAGGCGAAAAATCTTTAATCTGTATTTGATAATGCTGCTGCTATATGTCAGACATTTTATTTCCATAGGTGGATTGTCAAACAGTTTTATAGCTACATAGTTCACCCATTTCTGTGTCAAAGTTAGATTCATTAAAGGACAATGCAGATAATGTTTCCTTCTAGTGTTGTACTTCTGAACATTTCTGTTACTGTCAAACTTACGCGCATTGATGATAACAAAGTTCATAATTGAATAAATGTAATACTTGAAGATATACCTCCAGGATATACCTGTGTGAACTCCACACATAATTGTAATAATATTTTCTTCCATGCAATGAATACTTCTTGCCTAAGTGACAAATTATCTGAGAATATTATCCCATAAGAAGTCAATGAATGAAAATATTCAAAATCTTTATGCCTAAAGTAGTCGAACCTAAACGTTTTAGCAGGTCTGCTACATCGTTTTTCCCATTTAAGATTTCATTAATATGCGCACTTGAAAATTTACAATCTTCCACACCTTTTATTATTTACTTTTCGAATAGTAGGTTAATGGAAGGTGGGATACAAAACTGGATTAACTGCGTGTATTAGATGTTCAAAGCTAGCCCATTTGCGCAAAACTATTCATTAACTTTAAAAAAAGTCATTAGCATTTACTGTGTTGACGCTCCTTTTCTCGGCTTCAAAACATTGCTTCATCATCTGCAGACAGGACTAATTCTGCCTGATTCAAAGAAAATGGCCGATCATTAATATAAAGTAAGAACACCTTAGGGTCAGTGATCGAATCCTGTGAGACTCCCTTTGTTATTTACTCCAACGCAGTTGACGTGGAGTCCCTCACTGTATTACTTGAACAGCCTAGGTTAACTTTCTGTATTCTGTTTATTAAATAAGAACTAATACATGCATTTTGCTGAACTAGGTATTCCATAAAAACTTAATTTCTCTAACACAGTGTACTGACTGACACGATCAAATGCCTTCGGTAAGTCGCCGAAGATCTCATTTGGCGATATTTTATCATTTAAGGATTGTAGTATGTGTTCAGTAAATGTACAAATAGCTGACGCAGTACAATGGCCCTTTTGAAATCCGAACTGTGTTTGGCTAAGTATCCTCTTACTACACATATTTGTGACAACCTGGAGTACATTAACTTCTTAAGAATTTTAGAAACTGATGTAAGAACTGATACTTGGCGGTAGCTATTGACATCCCTGGAGTTGCTCTTTTGTAGAGGGGCTTGATAATGACATATTACAATATTTCCAGGAAACCATCCTGAGATAATGATGCATTACATAATGACTAAGAACATTACATGTTACATGTCCACAATTTTTACTGTCCTATTGGAGGTATTGTACACGCAATATGAATTCTGATTTTTAAAATCATTATGACCTTCTCTATTTCAGATGAGGATATGAGATTAACTTTTATGTCAGCTAAATGTCCTCTTTACTGCTTCTTCACTGTGTTGTTTTGCTTTCTATCCTGAACTATTGGCAGTAAAGTAGTTATTAAAGACATCTGCTACACATGAAATATCTTTTACAATGTTCTCCTTCTCTTTAACAGAAACATTATCATCTTTTATGGCTTCTTTCCATGTCTCTCTTTTAGCATTACTCCATCACTCCATATTGTTTTAATTGCGTCATCTGTTAGTTTCAGACAAGATGTGCATACACCTCGATTTCTTTACAACTTTTCTCAATATATTACAGTACAGTTTATACCTAATAAGAAAGTAATTCTGCGTCTTTACTAGTCTGGCTGTGTGGAAAAGTCTATTTTCCGTTGTGAAGAGACTCTGATAACTGTAGTGATTCAAGGTTTCTTTAACGACTTGCTATTATTACATTCAATTATCTTTTTAGGAAAACCACTTTAAGAAATGGATTAAGAAATAAACTGAATCGTTGAGAAATATGTTGAATTTAGAACTAGCTTAAAGTTCACAACAAACTTCAAACCGATATATTTTAAGCTTTCTTTAAAACATTCAGTAGTTTTCTCGTTAACTGATTCGCTGTTTTCTTAGAGTGTTTCTGTACAGTACATGGAGCTAAGTTACGTAATATGACCACCTATGCATCGTGATCTGACAATCCATTTACCACTGGAGAGGAACGTTTCTCTATAACTTCTGTTTGTTGAATGAATTCGTTATGTGTAAGGGTACTACTGTCTTGATCAACTTGGGTAGGGACTTTTATGGCTTATACTAAATTGCAAGTGGTTAAAAGCATCTCTAAATTACTTTTCCTGTCAGATTCCTTCAAGAAATGTACGTTAAAACCACCGCAAGTTTGAACCTCTCCATCTTTCTAACAGAGAAAACAATAAATTTCAAGAATGTTTGATTATAATTTTCCAGTTACCCACATTCCTATATACTGCAACAATCACAAATATTGCATTTTCCGATAGTAACTCACAACCAAATCCTTCCGATCCTTATCTATACAGAATTTACGAATATGCACACAACTCACAACCACCATCACAAAAATTTTCTATCCCCATGGTTATATGGTTTTAAAACAGACGAATGACATCAAGTTCTTTCCAACTACTAAGATCTTACAATGAAGTAAACAGATCTTTCAGTTTATTTTCTGTGCCCCTAATGTTCTCATGAATCAAGTTGATTTCAATTTTCTCTCTACTGTAATAAGGTGAAATGGAAGTTCTGTTAGTTTAATTTCCTTTAATGCTCTCTGTCTTTAATCTGTATTTATCTGCATGTCGATGTCTTACATGGCACCTATAATTACAGGGATTTACCGTTGTGTACTAATGGCTCCCCTTACGCTTTCTAACTTCTTGTTTTCTGATTTGTCCTTACCCCTCCTATTTAGGTGCAGGCCGTGAGAAGTAATCGCAATCTCCTTATAGAAACTACTGAACCAGCACCAATATGCGAGACCGCAAACGTACGGGGTGTAATTTTTCGTTTCCCAAAGTATGGAAAAATTGTTTAACATGCCTCTGACTGCTCATCCGGGTTTCTTGCTGTTATCCGATTACACATTTACTCCAGTCTTTTAGTTGGCCTCAAAACTATCAAATGTAACTGCAGTGAAAACCTAAGTGTTGTTATTCACATGTTTTTATGTGTGTAAGTACAGTACTTGTCGGAATGAAACGGAATTCACTCAAAACTAGAAGAAAGCAAAATTACAACCACTGTGCAAGAAGGGCCACAAGAGAGTTTGCAATAACTACAGACGAATAAACGTACTTTATACAACTTAAGCAGTATACACAATTGAGAACAAGAAGCTTACGAGTGGACCATGAGGTATCTGCGTTTGCGAACTGAACATTAGAATTACATAATAGACTCAAAGCGAAGTCCGAGTATTTGCATTCTAAAAATCAAATAAGTTTTAGGAAAGAAGGTCCCGTTACTATGCTATGCTTCTTTACAACATATTGAAAAACAATGAAAGTTGAACAAAGATACTCATTTTTTACGTATTTTGAGGAAACCATTGGTAATGTAAATTTCACCCTGCGTATAATACATTCAAACGACTCAGAGCCATCTAGTCGGTGACGTCTTCGACAACTGCCGATATTTCGACCAGTGCGCACACCTGCCATTCTCAAGGCTCAAATGGAGATAGAGGGCGGAACGCAAGGAGATTTAAGCTCCCGGTAGGCGAGGTTAGGCGACGAAAGCAAGTGAATTTGACAGCTTACGGTAGGTGCGGCTTATCAGAGAACCGGAAAAAGTGTGCCTACTCCTCCCCGTCTATCCTTTGCTGGACAAAGCACGCGAACTGCCTGACCGTGCGCTTGGCCAGAGACTGCACAAGAACATTTAAAACATTGCTAACAATATAGAGCGAACTATAGGTTAGATTGTTCAAATATCTATAAAAGTGCCAGATGGTTTGGCAGTGATTTAAGCCTATAGTTTCCACAAAAATTGACGTATTTCGTAAATTTTAATAGTGTGGAATATTAAAGCTACAAACTTGAATTTTAGATATTAGATGCATTATTTCAAAAACCTAAAGTTTCTGTTGAGCCACTTTTTTCCGTTTTTAGAAGTTTTCATGACACATTGTGGCCTAGAATAAGTGTATGAATTGTAGGTTAAGTTAGAAAGTCGAAATTCCAGCATCTTGTTTCTATTATGAATTAATGAATCTGTGCCAGTTGCCAGGATAGCAAGTGTAATTTTGTTTCACAAGCTGCGACATCGTCGTGAAAAAACAGTGACCCGTATATGTAATAAGTTTCCTTTAATTTACGTCAATGGTCACAAACTTTTTGTTAACAGAATACCGGTTTCGGTCTGTAATGACCGTCATCAGATCTGTTTCATCTTTGTTTTTATGAAACAGATCTGATGATAGTCAATAAAGACCGAAACCGGTAATCTTTTAACAAAACATTTGTGACCATAGACGTAAATTAAAGGAAACTTAGTAATTTAGTTTGGCACACAGGTGAGTAAGTGGCGAGTTGGGAAGAGGAAGGCTACAAAAAGCTCTACAAAAAATGGATACAAGCTATAATTCATTAAATAGACGCTCCAAATTTCGGTAGTGTATTATAGACACAATTAAGAGACACTGAAAATAAAAAGTATGAAAACAGAGATCTAGTGTTGCACTAGGACGCTCTTTGCCCACACAGTTGGGTGTGCCATCGGTCAGAAATCGAGTGTTCCCATTGCTGTCTGACCGGCTGACCAAATTAACACCGTTACTGACGGAAGGTTTAGTCTCCAGAAGTCGGTCGGTGTGAGAACTTGAAGACGGTAGAGGTCTTTGTCACAGCCTGTGAGCGCGAGCCGCGGTTGGCTCTATGTGGAGGAAGAAAAAGTACAGATGGACGAAATGGAACCACTAACTCGGTGTTTTCGTTATGCGCGACTTTATGCGTGCAGCCTGTAGCCAGAATTCACCTAGTGTACGGAGCATTAAGCATTTCCTCTTTGTGGGCGAGCAAAGCAATCAGTGACGAAACCGATGGATATTTATTAAGAGTAGCATGCAACATGAACGGAATTTTAGTAGAATTTTCAGACCTGAACTGTGGCAGGAACTGAAGACAGATTAATACCTGTACAATGTTTTACTGTTTTTGTGTATTTCATCAAAGGAAAAGATATATACTAACGTTTTACTCAAACTTTTGTTACATAACTTTGATGAAAAATTTCCTCATATGCCTCATCATAAAGTAAAGCTTTATCAGACAGGGAAAGCTGAAATGTCGACAAAAGGAATGGGGACTGCAGATAGCTCGTTACCACTATTTTCAGGTTACCTTTCTGAGGCCCTTGTTACATAGTTGGACTAAAGAGTGGCATTCGCTGTTGAGACTGAACTTGGTTCTCGTCTCGTTCAGGGATACGAAGACGTTGAAATGATGTATAGTAAAATCATCTCACTCAGTGCATGATAGGAGATATTAACTTGCAGCCTTAAGAAATGAAGAGCTTTGTTAAATGATATTTTTACTCTTTTTTCGTGGAGCACTTTCTATGATGGGGTTGTGTCATAATGAAAAACTCCATTTCTGAGGTATGCAACTGTTGCGGAACTGCATACCGAGTTTCCAGATCTACTAATACTCGTTAATAAAATTAATAAATTTTACTCTATACACGAAGTACCTTTTTAATAGCTGCACGCTCAGGAGAAGCAGGTCCAGGGATGTATTTTGACAAACATCAAAAGTAGTGCGACAGAAGTTGTTCACGCTCTCGTCCACTAACGGGGCACTGACAGCTTCTTTCGGTTAAAACTAATTAACGATTTTTTTTAAATTTTCGATGAGAGAAATTTTACAAATTACTCTTATATATGTTATCGTACATTTCCAAAGACGTCGTCGTCAACGTAAACCTGCGTTAAGGATTCTTCTTCCTTAACTGCTGCTTTGGCCTGGGAGACCATATGCATTCTCTACATTCCTCCACCAATCATTTCAGTTCCTGGTTTTCTCAGTCCATTCTCCTTTTCTCAGGGCCACCGCCTTCGTTTATCTATCGGTACCATTTTTCCGTCCTGTCCGTGGCCTTGCTCGGATCCTTGTGCCCTCCACGGATGCTGAGAATGCTATTCGCGGGACTAGCAATCCCATGCTACATAACAAACCAAAATCTAAGATCAACAAAATGAAAGTTTCAAAGCTAAACAGTGCAAAGAAGGGACGAAAGCCTACCAAAAAGTGATGGACTCACCACTTTCTTTTCGTGGCGGAGACGTACTTCCTTTGTATGTTTCGTCTTTATTATTATATGACTTTTTATCACGTAATTTCTATTATTTTTTTCTAACTTACTTCCTCCTCAATCATTACATGTGGCATTATAATTATATTTATTATTAGATTTATGAAACGTACAAAATTTTTCGTTTGGTCTTAGTTTCTTCTGTGATAGCAGTAGGTCGCGAATAAAACAGTCCATTTATATTCCGATTATGCCCTCGACCATACCTGTAGTTATGCCGGAAGCGTTGGTGACATGATCATTGCTTTTTAAGATTCCATGCCTCAGTCTGCAAAAACAGAGCCCTGCTAGGTTTGTTTGTTGCCCGTCTGTTTGCCTGTCCGTCTGTTAAGACGCTTTTTCTCTGGAACAGTTTCGCGTATCAAGTTAAAATTTATGTGAATCACTAAGATCTATAGTCCCTTCAATCATTTATGTCATATATTTACACTCTCGAACTCATTCATCAAAACCGATAATGTATTTCCCGTTGGCCTAGAATCACGAAATTCGGCAAGAAGCAAATTTTCACAGTATTAGTTCAGGAAAAAATTTGAAACTCGTTAAATTGGAAAAACGGGACAAACATCCGCCAGACTGACGAACATTACTGCATGCAAACGTAAAATGTAAGTTGTAGCCATGTTTTAGTAAGTAAATAAAACTCTTTTAATAAATCTTCCCTTTCTACATATATAAACTGAAGTCTCCTGCTCGCTTCTTTTTGTATGTCCGGGATAATCTGAGCAACTGCTAAAGAGACTTTGATACGCTCTTATAATTCCCAGGACCATTCTGGATTCCCATTCTGGGAGATAGATATATGTGTATATGGAGCTGTTGTCGGGAACGCCCACATAAGACAAAAAGTGTCTGGCGCAGTTGTTAGATTTGTAGGACAAGAAGTGTCTGGAGCAGGTGTTAGATCAGTTACTGCTGCTACAGTGGAAGCTTATCACGATTTAAGTAAGCCTGAACGTGGTGTTATAGTCGGCGCACGATCGATTGGACACAACATCTTCGAGTTAGCGATGAAGTGGGGATTTTCCCGGACGATCATTTCACGAGTGTACCGTGAAAATCAGGGATACGGTAAAACATTAAATCTCCGACATCGCTGCGGCTGGAAAAAGATCCTGCAATAAAGGGACCAACGATGACTGGAGAGAATCTTTCAGCATGACAAAAGTGCAACCCTTCCGAAAATTGCTGCACCTTTCAATGCTGTGCCATCAACAAGTGTCAGCATGCGAACCATTCAACGAAACATAATCGATAGGGGCTTTCGGAGCCTCCACCCACTCGTATTCCCTTGGTAACTACACGACACAAAGGTTTACGCCTCGCCTGGGTCCGTCAACACCGACATTGGACTGTTGATGACTGGAAACATGTTGCCTGGTCGGACGAGTTTCGTTTCAGATTGTATCGAGTGAATGGACGTATACGGGTATGGAGACAACCTGATGAATCCATGGACGCTACATGTAAGCAGGCGACTTTTAAAGCGGATGGATGCTCTGTAATGGTGTGGAGCCTGTTCAGTTGGAGTGATATGGGACACTGATGCGTCTAGATACGACTCTGACAGGTGACACGTACGTAAGCATCCTGTCTCTTCACCTGCATCCATTCATGTTCATTGTGCATTTCGACGGACGTGGGCAATTCCAGCAGGACAATTGCTACGGAGTGGGTCCAGGAACACCCTTCTGAGTTAGAACACTTCCGCTGCCCACCAAACTCCCAAGACATGAACATTATTGAGCATATCTGGGATGGCTTGCAACATGCTGTTCAGAAGAGATCTCCAACCCCCTGCATTCTTATGGACAGTTTTGCATGATTCATGTTGTCAGTTTCCTCCAGGACTACTTCAGACATTAGTCGAGTCCATACCACGTCGTCGGAGGGTGGGGGGGGGGGGTTCACGATATTAAGCAGATTTAGCTGTTTCTTTGGCTCTTCATATCTATACCGGGTGATCAAAAAGTCAGTATAAATTTGAAAACTTAATAAACCACGGAATAAAGTAGATAGAGAGGTAAAAATTGACACACATGCTTGGAATGACATGGGGTTTTATTAGAACCAGGCGCTCCACCACATGTTGCTAGACGCGTGAAAGATCTCTTGCGCGCGTCGTTTGGTGATGATCGTGTGCTCAGCCGCCAATTTCGTCATGCTTGGCCTCCCAGGTCCCCAGACCTCAGTCCGTGTGATTATTGGCTTTGGGGTTACCTGAATTCGCAAGTGTATCGTGATCGACCGACATCTCTAGGGATGCTGAAAGACAACATCCGACGCCAATGACTCACCACAACTCCGGACATGCTTCAAAGTGCTGTTCACAACATTATTTCTCGACTACACCTATTGTTGAGGAATGATGGTGGACATATTGAGCATTTCCTGTAAAGAACATCATCTTTGCTTTGTCTTACTTTGTTATGATAATTATTGCTTTTCTGATCATATGAAGCGCCGTCTGTCGGACATTTTTTGAATTTTTGTATTTTTTTTTTGTTTCTAATAAAACCCCATGTCATTCCAAGCATGTGTGTCAATTTGTACCTCTCTATCTACATTATTCCGTGTTTTATTCAGTTTTCAAATTTATACTGACTTCAGCCTCGAGTCGTACTTGGCCAGTTGTTCAACGGTGATAGAGATGATATCATCACTCCACATGGGGCTTATCTCAAAACGTACCCCACTCCTTCCTTCACTGTATCCCTGTTGTCTCAGATTCGGTGGATATTTGTGTTGGAAACATGCGAACATGAAACAGACTCATAGACTTTACTGTTTGTCCGTCTCCTTTAAAGTACTGGCGTTTTCAGTTTTCGGCAATCGCTATCAACAATTTAATACCAATAAAGCTTTCTTTAAGTGATTATCAGCATCCAATTAATATTTGGAAAAAAGCATTTTTCAACCAACAGCTGAATTCTGAATAATATCAAATAGAAAAAGACGCCGCACTGATTAAGACACTTGCTTGCGTTCGAGAAGAGCGAGGAATCACGTCTTCGTTTCGTGTGTCGCAGCTACCGAAAAGTGCTGGGCAGAGCTGTGACGCACCGGCATATCAGAGCCATTCAGATTGTTTAACTCGGTATTTCCGGCGAGGGCCGGCGGCTGGCGCGAGCTGGTGAAGCTACGCTTCGGCTTCTACACTACATGCATCAGATGTCCGTCGTCTGCTTTTATTAGAAGTCTCACTGCACAAGCAGTCTGCATGAAAATGATATGAGACGAAGCGATCATGTGATTGCACTATAATAGTTTTTAGATGTCTTGACCATACTTTTATTTCCAAAATCGCCTTACACGTTTCGACATTCCGTCGTTTTCAAAGGCTATAAAAACAACACGAAATTATGTCAGAATATATGAAAGTATGTTACATTTTACCCTTGATTAGAGACCTAACATAATGAGTAGAATATGGCTGCCTAGCTCGCCATTTGTCCCTTGGTAGCAGTCTGCACTTGTCTCGTGGTTGAGGATGTTGACGAGATACAGCGTATACGTGACAATTTTGTATGACTAACATATCAATGGGAAGCTAGAAAGCCATATTCCACTCACCATACTAATCAATGATGAAATGCAACGTATTTTTATTTATTTTGTTGTCTGTTTTGTGTTGTGTTTTATAGCCTTGTAAGTCGAATCTCATTACACGAGTTTGGAAATTAAAAAGTGTGGTCAAGACATGTGAAAGTTCTTGAAGTACTTGTGGTGTAACCATACGTACCAAGTTATTTAGTCCAAGTTATTTACTGAGTTCATCTATTTACATACATCTGTAGCAGCAGGGAACTAAAGAGCCGTATTTTATGCACCTTTTTATTATTCATCCAGTGAAAATGATGAAAATGAAATTGAAAAACTTTAGAGACGATTACAGAGAAAAGCTTAAAAACAGAGTCAGGTCAGGAGATCTGTGGCACTGAAATGTAATTCCACTTGGCCTTGGTTTCATCACCATTTCTTAAAAGCTAAACTATGCGAAGTTCATTGTTAGTGGAAACAGAACTATTGAGCCAAATGATATATAAAGAATTTTCGCCTATCAGTCTATATCACAAGACAAAGAAGATCATTCTGATGATGCTGTCTGGATTGTTGGGCACTTAACTGCGCTGTTATCAGCGCCAGTACAAATTCCCAACATTTGCTCAGTCCCATCTCGCCACTTGCAGGAATGATGATGAGAACAACAAAAACACCCAGTCATCTCGAGGCAGGTGAAAATCACTGGCCCCGCCGGTAATCGAACCCGGGACCCCGTGCTCGGGAAGCGAGAACGCGACCGCGAGACCAGAAGCTGCGGACAAGATCATTTTGCGAGGTCGTAACTGGCCCCAGTCGAACCATCTACCGCATCTCACGTCTTGAATGTTCTGCAGCTCATACTGAAAAGATGATTCATTCCGTAATACTAATAAAATTTTTGAAGGAAGTTTTTTATGTTTATATAAATTAGAAACATTTTCTAAATATCAATCGCTGTTCAGATGAGCCCACATCCTCTTATTTTTTCTGTGCTTCAAAAGTTAACGAGTCACTGCACTGTCAAAATAACACCAATAAAGTAATGGAGTCATTGTTTAGTATATCAGCACAGACGAGTTGGCGGAGAGCAGCTGATGGCTGGACCTACGTCCTTGTATGTCAACTGTCGAAGAATGTGGATTCCCTTGCCAGTGCAGCCCAACACTTTTAGCGGGGGAACGAGGGCGCGGGGAACAACAACAATAACAACCAGAGGTTGGAAATACCGCTACAGTTGTAAGGTTCTTTTATTAACACACGACCGATTTCGGGCTGTTATACGTCCATCATCAGGTCTCTTGCTAATATCAGTACGACATCTGAAAATGGACGTATAAGAGCCCGAAACCGGTCGTGTGTTCATAAAAGAACCTTACAACTGTAGCGGTATTTCCAACCTCTGGTATAGCGCTCAGTTGCGGATGTTCCTCCGACAACAACAACAACAACAATGATGCTCACACCTGCATCGATGGACAATAATTCATTTACCTTCCCTGTAGCGTGTTTAAGGGTATGCTGAACCTGTCCATTATTGTTTTTGTCTACTGTCCCTAATGATGTCAATGTCGACAGGACGTTAAATCCTAATCTTCCTTTCTTCTGTCTCTTGAAACAAAAAACTCTTAATCTGATCTCCATAGGGACGGAAATGAGATGTAATTAGTTACAACTTATGGTACTAGACTCTCATAGAAATAGGAAAGTGAAAATTTCAAAACGGAACGCCTTGTGAATTAGTTACCTTAGACGTAGAAAAACTTACAAACGCAAGTCTATTTTTGGCCTCTGCCCCTTCACTATAAAGCAATTCAGGAGGATGTCGCAATCTTTTAATATAATCCATCAACAACGCAGTCTCAGGTTAATTAACTTTTGTCTTGCGCTTACAGTTACGAAATGTACATTCGACTAATTGTTGGGTGTTGATAACAAATAACTGGTTGCCTTTTATTATTTCAAGTGTGGCCTATTGTAAAATCTTAGCTAGTGTAATTGGTCGTCGCCGAGAGAATAGTTTGTACGTATTTGGAGTTTCCTGGATATGGCTAATTAAAGTAACACGAGGGACCGCCGCTAAGGCTGCATTGATCGCTAGTAATTCATTTCTTCTGTCTTGCGGTGTGCGACACAGCGCTAAAACACGCGAACTCCGAACGCTTGCGACTGTGCCATTGAAACCACTCAATAACTCGCATTTACTTGTGAACGGAGACGGATATCAGTGTCACTATCATTTTAATTTTTTTTGTACCTTTAGCTGTATCATACTCACAATAATGTATGCTTTGCAACGTACCTAACAGTTTCTTTTAGCAAGTAGAAGAGGAAAATGTGCTGACGCCCCTAGTTCAACGGTTCCACCGCTAGATGTCAGATGCTCCCCTTCTGACACACGAAACCGCAAGTTACTACGGCAAACGCAGCAAACTGAGTCGTTCATGTAGTGGGTCACTCATCAAATTTATGAAATGAAATGAGTAGAACGTTGATTTAATAAAGTCACCTCGGTAAGCACTAGCTATCAGCTAGTTTTGTTAGTTTTCAGGCGGTCTTCTTGTTTTTGAAGACTTCAACTCTTTCCGAATTTGTTTAATGCCGGTGAAAACCCGGCATTTCATATAATGAAGAACAACATGATTTTCTCAGCATCCAACGTTCGATATTTCAACGCTCATGTGATCCAAACTATTTAAACATTCATAAAAAATTTCGCCCCATAATCTTTCGTCATCGAGTTCTGCCGCAACGATATTTCCCACCAGGATAAGAACACTGAAGAGCCATATCCATGAGGACGGGTCCAATGTGTTTCCCATTAAAAAGCCATGATCTCAAATAGAAGTAAGCAAAGAGAGTTGTATGTCAGACGAATTTCCACATAGAAGGCACAACACTTAGAACATTTTGTGACTCTTCTTGTTTGATGCACCACGTAACCGGCCAGAAGATAAACTAAACATTATTTTGATGAGGAGTTTTCAAACCTCTTGAGCATACACTGTGGATCGGGTTGAGCCTCTGTGAAGCTATTTCGACCACACAGTGCTTTTTTAAATTGTGTGTTCCAGTTCCAGAACTCTCTGCCTTTTTGATGTAAATGTCTAGCTAATGTCAGCGTCTGACGACGCCAAAAATTCACATTTATATTCACAGTTTCCACCAGAAGATAATGAAAGTTTCACAGGAATGTAAACACACTTGAACACGTGCGACCTGAGGAAGTCTGTTACTGACGGATGATCGTTGCAACTCGGGATGCCGAAATGACTTCCACGTGGATCCGGATTAAATTTTATTGCAATGTATAGCTGATACCTCTGTCCACAATTATTCAGATATTACTAATGTGCTTTCAATGGCCACTCTTACAGATTGGAGAGTTCTTTTGGAAGCAACACTTTTACTTCTATCGGCAAGAATGATTAACCATTTCATTAGCGCTTTGTGAGCCTCTGTGAGTCCACTGAATTGTTCACACAACTAGTGAATGATTCCGTTGATTCACAGCCTTCGCAATCTATCGCTTCAGTTTCCCTGGAGAATTTTAAACTATTGGCTACTGAGATACTGCATAACTGGAGAGGTAATCCTACATTCATTCTTTGAAATGACATTGAATCCAAGTGGGCGGAAGTTAAATTATAGCAAACATTTAAGCCAGCGAATTCTGGGTGGCTTCATTGTTCATAAACATCTTTTATTAGTAATGAAAACGTCCTCGATCCCGGGTTCGAAACCCACCACTTTTTAAATTTTTAATAAAAATCATGAGCAATGATGGCCAAAGACGTACATATAAGAAGTAACTCTCATTCTGCTAACGTCCTTGTCAAAGAGGGCAGAGGGGCAGACAGAGTTTCAAGCACTCTATTGCCCTTGGGGTGACAAACTGCTCCTAAAGGCGGAAGAATCAGGACCGATCAACGGCGTGACGAGGCAGAAGGCAATGGAAACCACTGCATTAAAGACACAACGTGTATCCGCAAGACATGTAGCATGTAACTGAAAAAGTGTCATCATGATCTCTCCATTGGCAAAATATTCCATACTAGTCTCCCATTCGGATCTCCGGAATGCAACTGCCAAGACGGAGCTGACCATGAGAAAAAGATTGAATAACCATTGAAACTACAACTATAACGTTCAGTGAAGTGACATGAAAAGATGACAAAGATTTCGGGTGGGACGACTATAGAGTAATATCAACAGCAGCAGAAATGGTGTAACGCGAGTAGGATTCATTATGGTTCAAATGGCTCGGAGCACTATGCGACGTAACTTCTGAGGTCATCAGTCGCCTAGAACTTAGAACTAATTAAACCTAAGTAACCTAAGGACATCACACACATCCATGCCCGAGGCAGGATTCACACCTGCGACCGTAGCGGTCGCTCGGTTCCAGACTGTAGCGCCTAGAACCGCACGGCCACTCGATTCATTATCAATAGCAAGGTACGACAGCGAGCGAGTTTCTGCGACCACTTCAGTAATAGGTTTTTTTCAAAGAAACTTCCGCACTAGCTGTATGAATGATTTTTATTAAATCTGCGACCGGTTTAGCACCACTTATCGGTGCATCCTTCGACAATATACGCTATCTATAACATAGTAACGTGGAACATTGCCCTGTAACCACTCCCCACAAATGTTCAACGTTACTATGTTATAAGTAGCGTATAGTGCTGTGGTTGCCCGCCCTACAAAACAACAAGTAATAGGGTTGTTCTCATCAGAATCGACAGCAAACCAACACCGACAACAGCAATTCAAGTATACATGCCAACGTCGCAGGCAGAAAATGATGAGATGGGGGATTTATATGACGCTATTGAAAGGATAATTCAGTATGTAATGGATGATGAAAACCTAATAGTCAAGTGGGGTAGGAATGCGGCTGTAGGAGGAGTAAAGGGTTACGGGAGAATTTGGGTTTGGTAGCTGGAATGAGAGAGGAGAAAGAATAACTGAGTACTGCAATAAATTTTAGATGATAATAGCGAATACTCTGTTCAGGAATCAGAAGAGGAGAAGGTGTACCAGGAATAGGCCGGAATATGCAGGAAGATTTCGGTTTGATTACATCATGGTCAGGCAGAGATTCCGAAATTAGGTATTGGACTGTAAGGGGTACCCACGGGCAGATATACACTAAGATCACAGGTTGTTAATGATGGACAGTAGTCTTGAGTTTAACAGACTTGTCAGGAAGGATCAGTGAGCAAGGAAGTGGGATACAGAAGCACTTTGGAATAAAGAAATATGCCTGAAGTTCTCTGCAGTTATAGGAACTGCGATAATGAGTATCTCAGTTGGCAGTTTAGTTGACGGGAATTGACATCTCTGAAAAGAGCGCAGGAAGTTGGAAAGAGAACCGTTGGTACATGAAAGGTAACTGTGAAGAAACCATGGATAACAGAAAAAAGACTTCAGTTGATCAACGAATGATGAAAGCACAAAATTTCCAGGGAAATTCAGGAATACATAAACGTAAGTCACTTGTTGTGTTGTTGTGGTGTTCAGTCCCGAGACTGGTTTGATGCAGCTCTCCGTGTTACTCTATCCTGTACAAGCTGCTTCATCTCCCAATACCTACTGCAACCTACATCCTTCT
Source organism: Schistocerca nitens (assembly GCF_023898315.1). NCBI lineage: Eukaryota > Metazoa > Arthropoda > Insecta > Orthoptera > Acrididae > Schistocerca > Schistocerca nitens. The sequence goes on from NC_064615.1 coordinate 513,108,571, forward strand.
GAATCTGTTTGGTGTATTCATCTCTCGTTCTCCCTCTAAGATTTTTACCCTCCACGCTGCCCTCCAATAGTAAATTGGTGATCCCTTGATCCCTCAGAATATGTCCGCCCAACCGATCCCTTCAACTGGTCAAGTTGTGCCACAAACTCCTCTTCTCCCCAATCCTATTCAGTACCTCCTCATTAGTTATGTGATCCACCCATCTAATCTTCAGCATTCTCCTGTAGCACCACATTTCGAAAGCTTCTATTGTCTTCTTGTCTAACCTATTTATCGTCCACGTTTCACTTCCATACATGGCTACACTCCATACAAATACATTCAGAAACGACTTCCTGACACTTAAATCTATACATGATAATAACAAATTTCTCTTCTTCAGAAACGTTTTCCTAGCCATTGCCAGTCTACATTTTATATCCTCTCTACTTCGACCATCATTAGTTATTCTGCTCCCCAAATAGCAAAACTCATTTACTACTTTAAGCGTCTCATTTCCTAATCTAATTCCTTCAGAATCAGTCGATTTAATTCGACTACATTCCATTATCTTCGTTTTGCTTTTGTTGATGTTCATCTTATATCCTCCTTTCAAGACACTCTCCATTCCTCTCAATTGCTCTTCCAAGGCCTTTGCTCTCTCTGACAGAATTACAATGTCATCGGCGAACTTCAAAGTTTTTATTTCTTCTCCATGGATTTTAATACTTACTCCGAATTTTCCTTTTGTTTCCTTTACTGCTCGCTCAATATACAGATTGAATAACATTGGGGATAGGCTACAACCCTGTCTCACTCCCTTCCCAACCACTGCTTCCCTTTCATGCCCCTCGACTCTTATAACTGCCATCTGGTTTCTGTGCAAATTGTAAATAGCCTTTCGCTCCCTGTATTTTACCCTCGCTACCTTCAGAATTTGAAAGAGAGTATTCCAGTCAACACTGTCAAAAGGTTTCTCTAAGTCTACAAATGCTAGAAACGTAGGTTAGCCTTTCCTTAATCTATTTTCTAAGATAAGTCGTAGGGTAAGTATTGCCTCCCGTGTTCCAACATTTCTACGGAATAAGGATAAGTCACTTAGGAATAAAATAAATAGGAAGTGCAGGGAAGCTAAAGTGAAATGGCCGTATGAAAAATTTGAAGCAACTGAAAAAGAAATGATCGTCGGAAGGACTGAGTCAGCATATAGAAAAGTGAAAACAACCTTCGGTGAAATTAAAAGCAACAGCCGTATCATTAAGAATGCACTGGGAATTTCACTCTTAAATGCCGAGGAGAGAGCGGACAGGTGGAAAGACTACATTGTCTTTATGGGGGTGAGGAAGTAACTGATAACGAAACAGAAAAAGAAACGGCAGTCGATAGGGAAGAAAAAGAGAATTCATTACAAGATCCAGAATTTAGTAGAGCTTTGGAAGACTTAAAATGAAATATGACAGAAGGGATAGAAAAAATTCCATCGGAATATCTAAAACCATAAGAGTAAGTGGCAACAAAACGGTTATTCACGTTGGTGTAGAGAATTTTATGAGGCTGGCGAAATAGCATCAGACTTTCGGAAAAATATCGTGCACACAATTCCGTAGTTAGCAAGAGCAGACAAGTGCGAGAATTATTGCACTATCAGCCTAGCAGCTCTTGCTGACAAGGAAAATATACCGAAGAATGGAAAAGAAAATCGAGGATTTGTTGGAAGACGATCAGTTTGGCTTTAGACAAGGCAAAGGCACCTGAGAGGCAGTTTTGACATTGCAGTTGATAATGGAAGCAAAGATAGAGAAAAATCAAACCACGTTCATAGAATTTGTCGACCTGGTGAAAACAATCGATAATGCGAAATGGTGGAAGATGTTAGAAAACCTTAGGAAAATACTGGTGAGCTACAGGTAATGACGGGTAATGCATATGATTACGTACAAGAATCAAGAGCGAACAAGAGTGAGAGTCCAAGAACGAAGTGCTTTTACTAAAAAAATGTAAGGCATATCTATTTTCAGCGAAACAGAAGAAGTATTTTGGGATGTGTTGAATGGAATGAACATTCTGATGAATACAGAATATGGACTGAGAGCAAAAAGAAAGACGAAAGTAATGAGAAGTGGCAGAAATCGGAACAGCCTCAAACTAACATCATAGCATTGTGCGGCAGTGAAACATGGACTGTGCGAAAACCGGAGCAGAAGAAAATCGAAGGATTTGAGATGTGGTGCTACAGATGAATGTTGAAAATTAGGTGGACTGACAAGGTAAGGAATGAGAAGTTTCTGAGCAGAATCGGAAAGGAAAGGAATATGTGGAAAACACTGAGAAGAAGAAGGGACAGGATGGTATGAGATCTGCCAAAACATGGTACTAGAGGGAGCTCTAGAGGAAGACAGAGATTGGGATATACTCAGCAAATAGTTGAGGACGTATAACACTACTGGCCTCTGCTGTTATACCATAACCTTAAAGTTGGAGGCAGATCGTATAATGAAACTATCTTGTTAAAGTAATTATGGTATAAAGCAACATTGCAGTGCTACCCTCTGAAAGGAATTTAGTTGTGATGACCCTGATATACCTAGCGGAGGTGGCTTATCGGAAGTGAAAGTCGAAATTACGTAAATATTTAAAGAGTAACAAACAATAATTTACCTATCCACACTGTCCAAATGATAATAAGAACGGTCGCCAGCCTAATTAGGCATAAGAATGAGTAACATTCTTGTTCAAGAAACTGAAAATAAATAACTTCAATGGGCAAACACAGCCTGTATTTTGTCACACGTGAGTGCAATGAACTCGGGCACCTGCATGTGTTCAAGTTAAGGTTGGAGCTGACAGAGCAGAACAAACTATTTGCATCATAATTATAACAGATAACGATATACACTATTTCCTTCAGGACTTGGTGTAAGAGGTATGCGCTATATGCGCTGCCTGCAACAGGCCAGACTTAGGAGAGTCTCTGACCAGAGAGCAGTATGTAGTTAGTGTCTGCGCTTGTGTGCAGTCTGCTCTGGTCGGGACTCTGGAGGATGAGTATTATTGTAGAAGGTAAAGAAGCAGCCTAGCGCATATCTAATAATGTATGTCAACTGTCATTCAATTTTTTTTTTAAAATGCCCCAATAATAATTTTTATGATATAAAGTAATTTTTTTTAAAAAGCATTCATTTCAATTTAAAGATTTTATTCAATGGATTATCTTTCCTTTCATGAATCACAAAGCATAGGGCAGCATTGCACGGAGGTGTGCCGAAATTTTTTTATGTAAGAGCAGATATATTCGCAGTTTTTACTGAGGTAAGAATTTTTACTTTTTTTTATTCAGAATACAGGGCCGAGGCGCAGTGCTGCTGTCGTCATAAAATTTACCAAGTTACTGAACTTTTTTTTTATTTTGGTGTTTAGGAATTTTTCTGTTTCAAACTTAACATTAAATGAGAAAAGAATTCTGTGGTTACATTAAATGTGAATGCATTTCTGCACGGAGACTATAAATGGGAACCAATTTTGTTCAGAAGTAACAATATTTAAAAATTCATTTAATTATTATTTCCGTGGGGAGGTTACACTTGGTTCATTTTAATTAATATTTTTGTGGGGAGGTTACACTTCGCGACATCCGGCCAGGATCGTATTTCTTTGTTAATCTTCTGATAAGTAGTCATATATCTTATCTGCTCCTATTTACTTAAATGTAGTTTGCATCTGGCGCAACGCATTTACTAATTTGTCACTCTTTCATTCACAGATCATCGGCAATTTGTTGCTCTTTGTTGTAATTGTGTTTGTTGCATTTTGCATTGTCCTTGTTTCATTTGTGCTTAATTTTGATTTGTGAAAAATGCCGCGAAAAACTGTTAACAGTACATCGCGATGTGTAATGAGTGAAATAGCCGACTCTAATAATTTGACCGATAATACTTGCGACACTCAGTGTCTTAATGAGAGTCCTCCATTTACAATCAGTGCGTACTGATAACTAGTAATGATTTTAATGTTAATAATGAGCAAACAAATTCAATTGTGTCCTCTGTTAATTTAACGACAATTGATGACGCGGGACGTTCTGTTACAATGGACGCTGCCCAGTTTGACACACCTGGTTTGCAAAATTTACGTAACGAACAGATAAATTTTTCTAACGAAAATGAACAGTGTACTCAAAGTACGACAGATTTATTTAATTCCGGTGTAGTGACCAACAGTGCTCATTCAATTGGCAAACATTTTCAAAAGTCACAGAATAACCAAATGGTTACACAAAACGTGACAATTACAGGTATGCCATCAAACAGCACAGAGAATAGGGCAGGTAATATTGGCTTGGATCAAATTTTGGCAGTATTGCTACAACGGAATTAAATGCTAGGTAACCATCACAAACAACTTATTGAAAGTCTCAAACAACTTAACGAAAAATACGACAAAGTTAATGAATCGTGCAAACAATTTAATGAAAGTTTTAAACACTCAAACGAAAAACACGACAACCTTAATGAACAGAACAAACAACTTAGTGAACAGGTTACAGCTGTTACCGTGCAACGTCATGATACTAAAGAACAATTACGTGACGAAATTAAGGCTTGTGCTAGTAACAGTAGTGAAGAAATTAGATCTGTTGCACAAGAATTAGGTAATAGACATGCAGACACAACAGAATCAGCTAGAGATGAAATTCATGTAGTCACCCAACAATGTTCAGAAAACGCAACACAGATAAGCGACGAGTTTAATTTAAAGTCAGCTGAACTTTCACACACTCTGGATACGGAAGTCGATAAGAAATTTAAACAACAGATCAGAAAAATTGACGAACGTATTAAAGTGACAGAAATGAAAAATGTTTCAGTCACTAACACGTCACAGCATACGGGACGTTCCGAACATTTGTCACACACAGCCAGTGTAACTTGGGTAATTTACAGAGACTACGTGACTTAGAATACGAAGCGACACAGACAAACAGATTCTCACACAAACCTGAACCTGTTCACAAATTCAGAGACGATAACGTCGATTACGAGCAATTTTTATCCGTAAGAAAGTCTAAGGTATTTAAAAATGACACAGTACAGGTACACGCTTTGAACTGTATACGACAATTTATTTTAGTACTTTCACCGCCATTACCTGTAATGCAGAAACTAGCATTGGCTTGGATACAACAATTTGTTTTTGAATTTTCGCCGGCATTGCCTGTAACGCAGAAGCTAAAATTTAATTGTAGCGCGTAATTAACTTCAGGGGATTCATTACGCTTCGATGAATATGTGCCGTAGTGTGCACAGGGCCCCAAGCCGTAGTAGTGCTGTTTCATCTTTAGTTTTCTGCACTGCTGCCTTCTCTTCTACTATCCATTATATCTATTAAAACAGCTCTTTACCTATCGATATATCTAGTATTAGAAACGTGTAGAGAAAACCTGATATGACAAGTTTTATCTGAAAGCGATATTTATCATTATACGCTCCCGAAATGGCAAGAACTACGAGCATAATTTTATAACAGACAAAATTTTAATCATCAGTATCGTCAAAATTATCAGCAACAGGAACCACATTTTGGTAACAATAGACGCTTTTCTCCGCAACAGCAACAAAACCAGCCGGTTAGCATACCTAACCAACAATGTAATGTACAAGGTCAACCAAGCTTTAATGTTTCGCCGCGTGCACGTATAGCGTCAGCTCCAACAAATAGTAACGCACAGCAACAAGGGAATCAGTACGTAAAGAAAACACACTATTTCAATTCCTATCGCAATGCACCATATAGAAATGACTATCATGACAGACGTAAAAGTAATGAATGTAATTTTCAGCGTACGTTTAATAACATGATTCTTGAACAACTGTCACGAACTTTTCGTGCACAAGGACTCAGTTAATCTCAGTAAATCGCACTTTGGCAAAATTTCTATAAAATTTCTTGGACATGTAATTTCAGCAGAAGGCATTGCGCCTGACCCGGAGAAACTGTTCCTACGACGAAGAAACAACTACGCAGCTTTTTGGGTTTAATTAACTTTTTTCGTAAATTTATTCTTTACTCTGCTTTAGACACCCCTAGATTGTGTCAATTGACAGGTAAAAACACTATTTGGTCCTGGGATAAGCAAACCCATTCTGAATTTAAAACATGCTTTGTTGAATGCACCACTTTTATCGCACCCAGATCTTACTAGAAATTTTTCCATTGCCACCGACAGTTCTAACACCGCTTTAGGCGTACACATTTTTCAGGAAATTGAAGAAGATGGCACAACAGTAATTAAAAACATAGCCTTTGCGAGTCGCATTCTGTCACCTGCTGAACGCAATTATTCTGTTACAGAACTTGAAACATTATGTGTTGTATGGGCATTTACGAGATTTCGGCATTTTCTTTATGGAAGACATACCACCGTTTACACAGATCATAGAGCTATACAGTTTTTACTTTCCGCTAAATTTACACACGATAGATTAAGCAGATGGAAACTTTATTTGCAGGAATTTAATTTTACAATTGTTCACATTCCCGGTACACAAAATATTGTAGCAGATGCACTATCCCGTTCTCTCAGCAACAATCAGCAAGATATCGCAACCAACTTCTGCAAAGCAAATATCAGCGTCATGTACATTCAACAAGTTGCATTTGAGAATTTCATTTCGTCGTCATTACAAGACATAGCACAAGAGCAGAGTAAAGCCAACGTATGGAAAGAAATTAAACACCTTTGGCAAGATAGGAATAATGTTACCATTAGAAACCATTACACTGTACGCAATGACATTCTGTTTCGCCGCTCTCACCCTGACAGCAACAATTGGTTATTATGCATTCCTGACGAACTTGTTAACAAATTAATCTGGTATACTCATTTAAGTTACGCACATTACGGAGCCAGAAAATGTTTTCTTATACTGAGACAGAACTATTATTTTACCAACATGGAGAAAAGTATTCGACGAGTTTTAGCGTCATGTAAAATCTGCCAGAAAGCTAAGTCAGATACGACTTCACATATTCCTCCATTACATCCCATTGTACCTGTTAAATTGAGACACATGGCCGCTGTAGACATTTTTGGTCCGATTCCCAGAACTAATAGAGGTTTTTGCTACATTTTTGTCGCTGTTGAACTCACTTCGAAATTTGTTACCTTCACTCCGTTACGCAAAGCTACTGCTAAAACTGTTTCGAAAGCATTTGTAAAACATTTTCTATTTCATGTAGGGCATGTATTGAAAGTAATTTCCGACAATGGACCACAGTTTCGATCTGCTATATGGACACGTATGTTACGAGCTAGAAACATTTCTCCGATCTATATATCCAGGTACCATGCTTCTTCGAACCCTTGTGAACGATTAATGAAAGAAATTGGTAAACTGTGTACAATATACTGCCATAAAAAACATATTGATTGGGACACACACATACTCTCATTCCAGGATGTAATTAATTCCATACCAAATCAATCTACTATGCTATCTCCGTCTGTTATACTGAAAAATGTTGAACCACCTAACAAAATTAAAGAATTAGTAACCTTTCCTACATCTCGTCGACTACGACACCATGAAATAATTGACATTGCGCTGAACAACATCAAACGTGCCGCAGAGCGCCGGAGAAGACAGCAAAAACAGGTTTGTACACGCCGTGACTTTCACATTGGACAGAAGATATTAGTACGCACACATTATTTATCTAATAGAGGAAAAAGTAGATGTAGTAAATTTGAGCTTCTATATGCAGGTCCATATCGAATTCGCAGCATTCCTCACCCCAGTGTAGTACACGTCGAAACTCTGAGAACCAGAAAAACCAAAGGGAATCACCATATGTCCAACATCAAACCCTTTATTGAATGAACATACTTTATGATTTATTACACTGTAATGCCATTTCTTGATTTTTTTATGACCACTTATGCAATTATATTCACATGAACACTTACTTATGATTATCGTATTTTTTCTTGGCAAGTGCCCGGCAAGGTAAGGTTAGCAGGTCGCTTTTCTTGTCGTTACACATCAGACCGTGCACATTTTTCCAGATGAACTTACACATTTTATGACCACTTATGCAATTATATTTATGTGATTACTTACTGATGATTATCGTATTTTTTCTTGGCAAGTGCCCGGCAAGGTAAGGTTAGCAGTTCGCTTTTCCTGTCGTTACACATCAGACCGTGCACCTTTTCCATTCTTCGTGTATATATGATTGTTTTCCTGTTTTGTTTGTATGCACTATGAAATATTTAAGATATAACAAACACCAGTTGACTTTGAAATTTTGCCTTATGATATCTCAACGTCGTGACTATTTTTACATTTCTTTGCTGCTACATTGTGATACTCTGTGTACATTTTTGCATCTGAGCTGTCTATGTTTTTTGACATATTACGTTTTCTGTCATGCTACGCTGTATGCTCAATTATATCACCAGAAACCAGCTTTTATTTAATGGGTATATGATTTAAATGCAAGACATTAATCATCATTTTCAGAAAGAAATAACGCGTAAAAGAAATAAATTAAACAAACCACAGTGGATTACTATGAAATGGGAATTTCACCTTCGGAATGAACGAAAGAAGGTGCAATACCTCTTCACGAAGAGTAAATGGATCAGAATTAACAAGCATTAACAAGAATTTACAATACACATCGTATGATAGCAGTCTTAACTAATTTTTTCTTTCAGAATATGAGGCGATTGATGCAGGCTGTCAGACAGAACTACACATCTTAGTTTTAGTGATGAAATATGCCAGAAATGAGGAACTTTATACTATGAATAGTTGTATAATGAAGTGACTTTTTTGCAGATGATAATAAATGATGATGAATAGTGATGAAGAATATGCTAGTATAGACAATGAACTTTTTCTTTACAGGTGATGATAATAATGGAATTATGTTGATACGGGTAATGAAATTTTTCTTTGCAGGTGATGATAATGAAGTTTTTCTTTGCAGATGAGGATAATGTCTAAGTTTATGTATTAATGCTATGTAGTTATTTAAGTATTTGTTGCAGTTCGATTTGACAGTATGTCTTATGTTGCATGGTACGGTGACTGAAGGTTTTGGAAAGGACAGCAAGAGAACATATATATATATTATACACATTTCATTACCTGTTAATTCGAAGTTCACTACTTTTCAGCATAATATGCGTTTCTTCTTTCAGTTTAATAATCCATTTTCTATTTTTTGCAGGAGAAATTATTTATGAAATTAATGTGCTATAAGCAGTTGGTCATTAAACCTGTGTCGTTCATGAATGTGATCACATATACTCTATTTGTTTCATAACCTTGCTACAGCTGACTCATGACGAATGACGTTACACATCTTCATTTGCAGCAATAAGTCAAATGCAAATATTATTATGCCCCAGCAATTAATTATCGATCCCAACGCAATGCATTGCTAGCACAAAAAAAATGTATTACCAGTCCCAAATAATGCTACCAATTTAAAAGAGTTATGAGTAATACTGAATGATATTTTCTAATCACAGACTTTGAGTAATAGTTACAGAGTGTTACATTTTTAATTATGTCAAATGTCACTTGAATGATGATGAATACCAGTAGCTTGATGCTACACTCATTAACTCCTGATGTTTTGTAACTGGCCAATGAGTGCCAATAATTATTTTTAAATATGTCATATGTCACTTGAATGATTAAAAATGTTTTGTAATATTCAATACTTGCTGACCAATGAATGTCACTGTGTCTTATATTTTAAATTTATATTATGTCACTTACATGCTATATATATGAATACCAGTAGCTTGACGCTACACTCATTAGCTCCTGTTTTGAATGATGACTTCTGATGGTTTGTAAATGGTCAATGAGTGCCAATGTTCCCTGTAAACAGTTAACTTACGAACATTATTCTGTAATACTTCATACATGGTACAGAAATGTTCAGTAACTGGCAATGAGTGCCACGAATTCCTCAAATCAGTTGTTAGACTTGTGTAATTCTCAATGATGACTGGCATAAGACTTAATGTACTTCACCTTCTGACGTAATTACCAGAAATTACTGCAATATCCGTTTGTCCTGTCTATCCTCATGCCCATGGAGCACTATATTTGGTTTTTGCACTAATCCTACGTTGGTGTACCTTACAAGAACGTTGTGTTGACACGACATGCTGTCCACCACCTTGAGAGATGGAGATGTTATTATGGTCCTACTGTTTGGTGTACCTAATGTACTACCAAAATGATAACATGGAATATTACTACGACATTTCAGTGTCTTGGCTACACTGATTAATACTTCAGGGAAAAGAACTTCAGATTGTCTCACTTGGTGTTGTGCTTCTGTAGAAAGATATGGACTTTCATTGCAGCTGCGTGCAACCTAATGTGCTACAACCATGATGCAATCCTTCCCTTTCCTATCCTAGTTCTTGTAAAATAGTAAAAAAAACTACGGTGCGTGTGCACTTTTGATTTGTATTCATTGCGTATACATTTTGTGATTTGCTGATATATTCTGAACTACAGTGCGTGTACACTTTATGTCATTTGTTAATATGATTTGTATCCATTGCGTATACATTTTGTGATTTGCGGATATATTCTGAACTACAGTGCGTGTGCACTTTATGTCATTTGTTAATATGATTTGTATCCATTGCGTATACATTTTGTGATTTGCTGATATATTCTGAACTACAGCGCTTGTGCACTTTATGTCATTTGTTAATATGATTTGTACTCATTGCCTATACATTTTGTGATTTCCTGATATGTTCTGTACTACAGTGCGCGTGCACTTTTGCCATTTGTTAATATGTTTGTACTCATTGTGTATACATTTTGTCATTGCTTGATATGTTGTGTAATCAGTGCATGTGCACTATATTTTATTTCATGTTCTGCACTTATATATATGTATATATTCTGTGATTGTAAACTTAGTTAATTAGGAAAAATTTGTTGCTCATGGCAAGTCCAATTAACTCACCATCGCTGCCAAATTTTATCCCCCCCCAGTGGAGGGTTACGTAAGAGATATACGCTATATGCGCTGCCTGCAACAGGCAAGACTTAGGAGAGTCTCTGACCAGAGAGCAGTCGGCATCAGTCTGCAGTAGTCTGCAGTAGTCTGCGTGAGTCGGCAGTAGTGTGCAGTAGTCGACAGTAGTCTGCGTGAGTCGGCGCGTGTCTGCGCTTGTGTGCAGTCTGCTCTGGTCGGGACTCTGGAGGATGAGTATTATTGTAGAAGGTAAAGAAGCAGCCTAGCGCATATCTAATAATGTATGTCAACTGTCATTCAATTTTTTTTAAAAAATGCCCCAATAATAATTTTTATAATATAAAGTAATTTTTTTTAAAAAAAGCATTCATTTCAATTTAAAGATTTTATTCAATGGATTATCTTTCCTTTCATGAATCACAAAGCATAGGCCAGCATTGCACGGAGCTGTGCTGAAAACTTTTTATGTAAGAGCAGATATATTCGCAGTTTTTACTGAGGTAAGAATTTTTACTTTTTTTATTCAGAATACAGGGCCGAGGCGCAGCGCTGCTGTCGTCATAAAATTTACCAGGTTTCTGAATTTTTTTTTTTTATTTTGGTGTTTAGGAATTTTTCTGTTTCAAACTTAACATTAAATGAGAAAAGAATTTTGTGGTTACATTAAATGTGAATGCATTTCTGCACGGAGACTATAAATGGGAACCAATTTTGTTCAGAAGTAACAATATTTAAAAATTCATTTAATTATTATTTCCGTGGGGAGGTTACACTTGGTTCATTTTAATTAATATTTTTGTGGGGAGCTTACATTGGTCAAAATGAATGGCCTCAATAACATTGCTAATAATATTCACTACAGAATTATAAATTGGACAAAGGTTCAGTATTGTTTTTCAAACATTTTTCTATCTGACAAAAAAATTGTAAATTTAGTTCACAGCAAAATTATGAACTGGGCATAGGTTAAGTCTATCTCAGCTAAATACTTTTCTATTTAGAATGAAAGTTACGAGGGTCAGTCAAAAAGTAATGCCTCCTATTTTTTTTTCTACGTTTAATTGTCAGGAAATTTAAATGCAATTACATAGGTTGAAAACCACAACATTGAGGATCATTTTGTCATTTTTCAATGTAATCTCCGCCCATCTCTACAGTTTTGGTCCATCTTTGAACAAGGGCATGTATCCCAGCACGGTAAAAATCACAGCTCTGCTTCCTAAGCCATTGACGCACGGATGTTTTGACGGCCTCCTCATCTTCAAAATGAATCCCACGATGAGCTTCTTTTAGTGGCCCGAACAGATGGAAGTCTGATGGTGCCAGGTCAGGGCTGTATGGGGGATGAGGCAAAACTTCCCATCCAATTTTGACAATCTCGTCAGAGGTGTGACGACTGGTGTGTGGTCTTGCATTGTCATGCAAAAGAAGAACATCTGCCATTGATTTTGTTGGGCGAACTCGCTGAAGACGTGCTTTAAGTTTTTTGAGGGTTGTGACGTATTGAACAGAATTTATTGTGCATCCCTGCTCCAAAAAATCAACCAGAATCACACCCTCTGTATCCCAGAAAACTGTTGCCATAACTTTCCCTGCCGATCGCACAGTTTTGAATTTTTTCTTCCTCGGCGAGCTTGTGTGACGCCACCCCATTGACTGCCTCTTTGATTCGGGTTCAAAAAAATGCACCCATGTTTCGTCCCCGGTCACAATTTTTTTCAGAAACTCATCTCCCTCCAAACGGAAGCGCTACAAGTGTTGGGAGGCTATTGTTTTCCTTGCCTCTTTATTCTGATCGGTTAACATTCTTGGAACCCACCGTGCACAAACTTTTGAGTACCCCAATTGTTTAATAATCGTGATCACACTGCCTTTACTAAGAGAAATAATGCGACACACTTCATCTGCAGTCACCCGACGGTCACCACGAATGATGTCATCAACTTGCTGAATGTTGTGTGGAGTCACTGCACTCACCGGCCTGCCGCTCCGCTTTTCGTCAGTCAACGGTGTTTGCCCTTCAGCTTCCTTACAACGACGAACCCATCGTCTAACAGTGCTGACATCCACTGTCACAACACCATACACCTTCTTCAGTCTTTCATGAATGCGTATGGGCGTTTCACCTTCTGCATTCAAGAATTCAATCACACAACGCTGTCTCAAACGAACATCGATGTCGGCCATCTTACAAACTTCTGCTGTGCTGCCACCTGTTGACACAGAAAGTTACTACTGCAGTGGATTGCAGAAGAAGGTTTGAGGAATGGCGCCAAATTCAAATTTTTCACTTAACTTAATTTCTTTAAGTAGAAAAAAAATGGGAGGCATTACTTTTTGACCGACCCTCGTAAATGTATTTCCTGACAAATCCTTTCTCACTGACCTTTGAATAAAAGAAGTTGCTGTTATCATAGATGGTGGTCTTTCTATTAATCGTTATTTAGCTAAGCACAACAAAAAACTGTGGGTCCTGTTACACTGTTAATAAGCACTTTCAATATACAAGAGAAACCCAATACTGTACAGAAGTTGACAGAATAGCAAGAGTAATTGAAACTTTCTATAATTAAGTAACTTTGTGCATTTGGGCTTCTTTCAATGGGGTGACCCTTAATCTTGACGACTGTAGTAGAGCAAAATAAACGCACATTCATTACATTAGTGAAACAAGCACTTAGCAAGCATGGACATATAACTCTCAACAGTTGCAGTTCTGAACTTTTACTGCAGTGAAACACAAAACTGAGATATTTGTAAGATCCTTTCGACAAACAATATTAATTTTAGCACACTCGATTACCATATTAATTTCAATATGTTTTCAATAAAGGACACTCGGTAAGCACTTTAGCGTGGGAGGGACCCTAGGTGGATATGTGACTGAGGATAAATCACGGTAGGTACAAGAGTTCAGTTAAGATTTACCTTATATTTGAGTACACTATAACATCCTATGAGCTGATCCTTCACTGTACATTACTATAGTTCTGTTGCATTACAGTGATTGCGCAATGTGGTGGCGATTGCATGTTGGTAGGTGGATTTGCAAATAGAATTGCTGGACTCTGTCATTTCTTGGTGGCGATGATAGATATCAATTCCATCACAATTCCAGCTAGTTACTGCATCCATCTGAGGCTTTTGCACATTGGAAAACGGCACAAAAAGCCCCTCTCGGGACCAGCAGAATTCACAACCTTTTTGTAAGCTGTTGGTGGTTCAGTAGCTCATCTCTGACTGACTCTTGGTTCCACCTTTCTATCCATGCCAACCACATTTTGCGCACGCTGCATACTTCCGTTCCCGAGGGGAACCACAACGCCTTTTATATACAAAATAGCTAAGAACCCTAAGTGAAGGTCAGCAGTTTACATAACAGCAAACAATCACTTTACACAAACCATATCATTTGCACATATTGGTAGTTCTACACAAAATTATTTAAATAAAATTATTCAATTTTAAAGACAACCAAAGAGATTATGTGAGAAAGCCAAACATATCATTTGCTCATATTGTGCATATTACAGAGATTACACTTCATTACAGTATCGAATTAATCAAACACTTATTACATAAATTCAACGATGGGATATTGAACAAAACAGAGAGCTAAATGAATCAACAAAAGGTATGTAGTGTCTAAGCTATGGTGTTACAGACGTAGGTTGCAAGTGCTACTTTGCACGACGAGGTTGGCACAGGAGGGGAATTCGTGGCGAGCCGCATCCGACCAGTCAGATGATTAATGACTAAAAATAAATCCTTCGATAAAAATCATTGTTGATGGTCTCATCGTTAAAATGTACCTCAGCTCTATCAAAAAAATTTTGTTACTCACTTTATTGCATAAACAGCGTCTGAAAATGGGCAACTTATAGTTTCTTTAGCTGAATTTCATATGCAGTAAGGTACTTTCTTTTTATGCCACTATTCCATAGAAATTCCTTTTTATTCGCTTGGCTGCCATCAGAAGTGAGTATAATAATTCTTGTTCCAGCTTGCTCTAGCTGGATAATTACATGAATCAATGTCTCCGAGACGACGTCTCCACGAGTCGCATTGCGACGTTCATACGTGGCAGCACACTGGATCATCGTCAGCAGAGGGACAAACATTTCATCTTGGAGCTTATCTTCATCAATTATCAGCACAATTATAGTTTGTTTTCATCTAGTTCTTCATTAAACTAATTCTTAATTGCTTCCACAGCGTGTGTATTGTTTACATATGGGTCTTTAGGATCGTTTATTATACTTCGGAGATGCGTCTCGGACGGAAGTGGCAACATCGGTGCTTCAATCAGTGTCTGTATCCTGTGGGTGACTTAATTTTTAAGAGCACAGTGTCACAAGAAAGTCATTAGAATACCGCAGTCCCGCATTGTTTTTAAATTGCCATTTCTTCATGACAGTGTCTTCTATGTCTTTCTTTCCTTTTTTTCCTGAGGTCAGAATGATCCAAGAGATTATAATGAGACGTCCTATGTTTTTGTCCGAGAGCTGCTTTTGCAGAAGATTTATTACGTGATCGCACAACTTCCAATTTGTAACACTTCAATGTTCCTTTTAATGAAGTTACTGCAGAGTCTGGTACCGATTAGTTCCTGACAGACGAGATATTGAGAGATGTCGCAACTTGTCTTCAGCGTTTCCTTTGCCACGGCTTTTGTATTGCGTTTTGCTGGAGATTTTCTTTTGTGTAATATTATCGATTGATATTTCGGTAAATTGGGAACTAAATAAAGAACCCTCCTTCCACTTTGTCTTGGAATTTTGCCTTGTTTACCGTCGATGACAAACAAGTATGCTTCTGTGATAAGTTCCTCAGTCAAATTTGAATCACATACGAAACAGTTGTGAGTGAAGTCTCTGTCTTTCCGAGGTATTGCCCTAACCCATTTGGAAAATTTTACTCAATTTTTTAGAGGTCTAAACAAATGTATACCTTTACTTTCTCCACAGCCCGATCTGCATGAGGCAACAAAACACGTGGGCAGTTTTCTTCTTCTTCTTCTTCTTTTAATAAGAGCAACTATAACTCTTAACACCACTTTATCACTGCAGCCTCCATCTCTGCAACGTACACTCACAACACCGTGAACAGACTCACAAAATAAACACAGATATTAGCAACACACATCTACCGATACAGCAAAATCACATCAGCTTGAGACTCAAGTGACAGTGCAGCCCATAGCTCGCGCGGGCACGCCACCTGTTCTATGCCACCTGTGTTAATGTGCGGGGAGTCAGCACAGATTCTCTCCCCTCAGTGTGAATAAGCTGTCAAACTCCTTGTCTACAATATTTTTTTAATGGAGTGTATATGCTCGTCCAATAGCGTAATTTCACAAGGACTGTTACGAATTACGACAGGTAAACGGTTTATTAAGAAGCTAAAATGCTACACAACCACGTGTACAAAAAGGAGACTTAAACATGAACTTTCTCAAAAATCGATTGAGAAACTTTACGGGCCTAAAAGATCACGCAAAACGAAAAGCGAGCTTTTTCTGTTTTCATAAGGAAAGTAAAGCTTTTAAGGAATAAATATGTTCGTAAAGGAATGTGGCGTAGTCTCGTACGCCGCTATGGGATTTTTGCAATGTGAAAATCGGAAAGTGGGTTTCCTCCCTTTTCACTGTCCCGTCCCAGTGCTCATTGTAAATGCAGCCATAGGTTTTTTGTGCTCTCCATGGCGGACGGCGAAGCGAGTGGCAGATCGACATGTTTGAAAGGGAATGTCTGTTCTGTTTCCCCGTCTCTCTGAAGTTGGAGCTTTTGCTGTGTCAACAATGACCTCGTCGTTTATGACACGTTAAATTCTACTCTACCTTCCGAATACCAGGTGACTACATCTCTAGCATCTGTTACATAACTTTCGTAGTGTGTCAAGTTTTTGACCCACTCTTGATGTTCTCACGGTAGTGTGGTATAATTGGTCGCTTGAGACACGCCCGAATTCAACCCCTTAGATAACGTTAAGAACCTAGCGGTTTGCTCCTGTTTGATATCTCTGCCACAGATTAAGGGGAGCCGGAGGTGGTCAAATCCAAAAAATTACGATTTTTTTTTGCTACCGAAAATTAATTGGAACATTCCTCTTTAATGTAAACTTTGAATTATTGTTCTACTCGCCTTAGAAGTGCAGTTATTACCATTTTCCCCCACGCCTGCAGAGGAATTGGGCGGCCGCTGAATGCATCTAACACCCTTTCATGACTTCCTGGCGAACTACTTGGGATTTTCTCGGCCTGTTACGCATACAGCGCCTTATGTTACGCATACAGCGAGTGTGCAAGGGTTGGCTACTTTGTTTTCTGTGACAAATGAAGCGCCAAGAGCGCGGAACATCGTCTCTTTGCTGTTTACCGTTTCGAATTAGTTCAGTGTTGCACCTGTTGTTGGTAGTATTATTATCTTCTGTGCTGAAAGAAAGTGTTCTGTGCAAAATGTGCTCAAGTGTAGGAGTGGGACTAGAGATAACAAAGCACTTTGGTTTAGCTTGTGAGATGAAGATAATCTGTGCATGTTGCAAGTATCAAGTGACTTTCTACAATTCACATGCCAGTCTCTTTGGTGAAAATGGACGATCTAGAGTGTTTGATGTGAATATTCGACTTGTGTATGGTCTTCGATCCATTGGAAAAGGGTCTGCTGCTGGTAAACTGTTTTGTGGTATTATGAACTTGCCATCGCCTCCAAGCAAATTTGGGTACTACTGTGAACTGGTAGGATCCTCTGTTGAAGATGGGGCTTTGAAAACCATGAAGGAAGCAGTGGAGGAATCTGTAGAAATGAACGGTGGTTCTAGGGATTTGGTAGTGGCATTAGATGGTTCCTGGCAAAAGAGGGGTCATAAATCCCTGAATGGGGTTGTAACTGCTACTTGTGGTGATAGTGCAAAAGTGATAGATGTTGCAATATTATCAAAACATTGTAGGTGCAAAAATAAAATCAAAGGAGAGCACAGTGGAACCTGTGATGCAAATTTTAGTGGATCAAGTGGAGCAATGGAAGTGGATGGAGTGAAACAAATTTTTGAACGTTCAGTTCCCAGATACAACGTTAGGTACAAATACTACCTTGGGGATGGTGACTCCAAAGGTTTCAAGACTATAGAGGAACTGAAACCATATGGAAATGAATTTGTAGTTGAAAAGTTGGAATGCATTGCGCATGTGCAAAAGCGTATGGGTGCACGGTTTCGAAGGCTCAAACAAACTTTGGGTTCAAGTAAGCTCAGTGATGGAAAGACGATAGGAGGGAGAGGCAGGCCTACTGATGAGGTGATTGAACGTCTACAGAGATACTATGGGTATGCTATAAGGCAAAATACTAGTAATGTTAGTGACATGCGAAAAGCAGTGTGGGCATTGTTCCTTCATACTGCCTCTTCCAATGAATACCCTCAACACAGACTGTGCCCAAAAGATTCCTGGTGCAAATATAATGCAAAAAAGGACTATGATCACAAACATGGTTTGCCAGCAGCTGTGATAAATTCAATAAAACCAATTTTTCATGACTTAGCACAGCCAGAATTGTTACACAAATGTCTACACGGAAAGACGCAGAATCCTAATGAGAGCGTAAACAATTTGATTTGGAAAGTGATTCCTAAAAGGGTGTTTGTAAGCATAAAAACACTGCACTTTGGCATTTATGATGCAATAGCAACCTACAACCAAGGAAACAGTGTGAAGTGTGAAGTTCTGAAGGCATTAGGATTTACAGCTGGGGTGAACACTGTACGAGCAATATTGACAGAGAAAGGATAAGAGGAGCAGAAAGAAGAGAAAGGCATATGAAGTATGATGGAACAACAGGCCAGAAAAGAAGACAGAAGAGGAAGCTTTTGGAGGATGAAGAAGAAGACCCTGATAATCCATCCTATAGTGCAGGAATGTATTGAGAAACTTTGATAGCCATTTCCCGTAAATTAGAATTTTTCGAATATAAGGAATATTTTCTCAAAATCCACTCAAGCTAGAGAGATGAAATTTTTATACAGCACTCCTAGTGGTCAAACTTACATTGTAACACAGCCATATGGCAACATGTTCAGTAGTTTCATTTCAATTTAATTATAAAGCAATTATTTGTAAAAATATTTGGGTTATTAATAAAAAAATAATTGGAAGGAAACTAGAAAAGATACTCCAAAATCCCTCTGTCATAACTGCAATACTAAACAACCCTATATGTAAAAAATTCTAATTTTTCTATTTGGTAGTTTATTCATAAATGTTCCTCAAACTTAATGATTTTAACATGGGCAGCATAGGCACCTCCGGCTCCCCTTAAGGTTACAGAAGACATGGGAGATGTTCAAAGATGGTGTATACCATATTTGATGCTACGACGGTTCTAATGATTTTTAAATGAACATTTGTTAATGAGGATCACACAGATATCTCAGTAACTTGTGGATTCGCATATTACTCGATAACAATCGATTCTTCGATGCAGAAGGCATAGTGTCAGAGTATGCCTGAAGTGCTGCAAGCAAAGGTACTTATACATGTGTTTTTCTTTGCAGTATTCTTTTCAAGAACAATTTCTGCTTGATAGAGATGTAAAATAAGTGGAAAACACTGACATCATAAGATGACAAATGAAACACATAGTCAGTAGTACCTGGGGAAATAATATTGAACAATACACTGTCAATGCTAAGAATGACATGTCTAAAACTAAAACCACTGCAGTAGTACGTTCGAGAACTACTGGTAGAATCAGTTCGTCCGATGAGAGAAAATCCGAAGAGGATAAAAGAGAAACAGAATAGATTGAAAATATCGCGACCTAACCTGGGTATGTCCGCCCCTGGTAGCTGAGTGGTCAGCGCGACAGAATGTCAAACGTAACGGCCCGGGTTCGATTCCCGGCTGGGTCGGAGATTTTCTCCGCTGAGGGACTAGGTGTTGTGTTGTCTTTATCATAATCATTTCATCCCCATCGACACACAAGTCGTCGAAGTGGTGTCAACGCGAAAGACTTGCACCAGGGGAACGGTCTACCCGACGGGAGGCCCTAGCCACACGGCGTTTCCAAACCTGGGTAATTGTTTGTAAGCGAAAAAAATTACAGTTCATTGTTGCCTAACTATATATGTGAAACTGGAGGAACAGTTTTTTGCCTGGATTCATATAGTACATTAATGGTTGCACCACTTGGAAAATACGCATGGGAAATGTCACAGCCCCAGTGAAAGGAGATTATGGCCACGTTTCTGGCAGTACGACGAACCAGTAAATTATCTATAAAGCCAAACTTCTCAAAGGCTACACGTAAGGTAAAAGCTTCATTTGCAGATAAGAAAGCGAAAAACTGACTTTTCTGAAATAAACTAGAAAGTCAGCGAGGTGAGCAATTTAAGAATGCTTCGAAACGATGATGAAACTCACTGGTAAACTAAAGTTTACTATAACTGTTTCACAGTGAACTGCAAACATTGAAATACACATTATAGGAGGTAAACGAAATCTGCGATCAATCCTGAAAGACCGCTAGATACTAAAAAACCGCTGTGTCATTCTCTACCAACTACGCCATTGGACCGTAAGGAGGAGTGTGTGGGGCCATGCGTTCACCACATCGCTCTATTAGCCGTTATCAGCTGTCTGAACCTCATTTAAATAGCGTCTTAGTTGGAGTCACGAGCCGGCTGGGGTGGTCGAGCGGTTCTAGGCCCTACAGTCTGGAACCGCGCGACCGCTACGGTCGCAGGTTCGGATCCTGCCTCGGGCGTGGATGTGTGCGAGGTCCTTAGGTTAGTTAGGTTTAAGTAGTTTTAAGTTCTGGGGGACTGATGACCGCAGAAGTTAAGTCCCGTAGTGCTCAGAGCCATTTGAACCATTTGGAGTCACGATGCTGAAGGTATCCTGTTCGAGCCCTTCTATCGAGTGAAAACATTTGTTAATATCAGAAACTGAACCATGGTATACCAACGGCACTCACATAAATGCTTCAACACAATGTTTTGAGGCAAAACAAGCACTGTTTCTAAAAATAAAGTGAATAAAGTGGACGTAGCGTCTTATACACTACTGGCCATTAAAACTGCTACACCAAGAAGAAATGCAGATGATAAGCGGGTATTCATTGGACAAATATATTATACTAGAACTGACAAGTGATTACATTTTCACGTAATTTGGGTGCATAGATCCTGAGAAATCAGTACCCAGAAGAACCACCTCTGGCTGTAATAACGGCCTTGATACGCCTGGGCATTGAGTCAGAGTTTGGATGGCGTGTACAGGTACAGCTGCCCAAGCAGCTTCAACACGATACCACAGTTCATCAAGAGTAGTGACTGGCGTACTGTGACGAGCCACTTGCTCGGCCATAATTGACCAGACGTTTCCAGTTGGTGAGATATCTGGAGAATGTGCTGGCCAGGGCAGCAGTCGACCATTTTCTGTATCCAGAAAGGCCCGTAAAGGACCTGCAACATGTGGTCGTACATTATCCTGCTGAAATGTAGGGTTTAGCAGGGATCGAATGAAGGGTAGAGCGATGGGTCGTAACGCATCTGAAATGTAACGTCCACTGTTCAAAGTGCCGTCAATGCGAACAAGAGGTGACAGTGACCTGTAACCAATGGCACTCCATACCCCCACGCTGGGTGATACGCCAGTATGGGGATGACGAATACACGCTACAAACACGGATGCGACCATCATGATGCTGTAAACAGAACCTGGATTCATCCTAAAAAATATTTTGCCATTCGTGCACCCAGGTTCATCGTTGAGTACACCATCGAAGGCGCTCCTGTCTGTGATGCAGCGTCAAGGGTAACCGCAGCCATGGTCTCCGAGCTGACAGTCCATGCTGCTGCAAACGTCGTCGAACTGTTCGTGCAGATGGTTGTTGTCTTGCAAACGTCCCCATCTGTTGACTCGGGGATCGAGACGTGGCTGCACGATCCGTAACAGCCACGCGGATAAGATGCCTGTCACCTCGACTGCTAGTGATACGAGGACGTTGGGATCCAGCACGGCGTTCCGTATTACCATCCTGAACCCACCAATTGCATACTATGCTAACAGTCATTGGATCTCGACCAACGCGAGCAGCAATGTCGCGATACGATAAACCGCAATCGCGATAGGCTACAATCCGACCTTTATCGCAGTCGGAAACGTGATGGTACTCATTTCTCCTCCTTACACGAGGCATTACAACAACGTTGCACCAGGCAACGCCGGTCAACTGCTGTTTGTGTATGAGATAGCGGTTGGAAACTTTCCTCATGTCAGCACGTTGTAGGTGTCGCCACCGGCGCCAACCTAGTGTGAATGCTCTGAAAAGCTAATCATTTGCATATCACAGCATCTTCTTCCTGTAGGAAAAATTTCGCGTCTGTAGGACGTCATCTTCGTGGTGTAGCAGTTTTAATGGCCAGTAGTGTACGTTCATTAGTAGGGGACACCGAGTGTGATGGTGTAGCAGTGGCCGCTGTTGGTATATCTGTCATTCCCTTCCACCCCCATGTCTGTGTCCACGTTCTCCTTCCGCCTCTCTGTCTGTCTGTCCATCTCTTTGTCCCTTGTTCTTTCTGCACATTACCTTGTCCTCCCGAATAGGAGTTTGCTGGCTCTTCCCCACACTATATCTTTACGCTCAGTACGTAATACCAAGTTACGTTGAAACAGTTGATCCAGGGGTTTAATAGGAAATTTTCATCCATAGCTTTGCCCTCATACCCATAAGTAACAAATATACTGTAAGACCAAAGAAGAAGAAAAACGCACAACGAAGGAATTACCCAAATGGGAATGAACTTAGTATATGTGATGTACATATACGACGACAATTGCAGAAAAAAATGGATGATTAATTGAGGTGAATGAGGTCCACATAACGAACAAGTCAATAAAGCGTTTGTCAACCTCTGGCCCTTATGCAAGTAGTTATTCGGCTTCGCATTGATTAATAGAGTTGTTTGGTGCTCTCCTGACGGATGTTATGCCAAATTATATCCAACTGACGCATTAGATCGTTAAAATTCCGAGTTGGTTGTAGGGCACTGCCCATAATGCTCTAAACGTTCTCGCTTGGGAAGAGATACGGCGACCTTATAGGCTAAGAAAGGATTTGGAAAGCACAAAGACAAGCAGTAGAAACTCTCACCGTGTATGAACAGGCATTATCTTGCTGAAATGTAAGCTCACAGTGGCACAAGAGAGGGCGTAGGATGTTGTCGACGTACCACTGTGCGAGGGTGCCGCGGGCGACAACCAAAGGTGTTCTGCCATGAAAAGAAGTGGCACCTCAGACCACCACTGTTGGTAGGGGGCGTTATGGCGGGCGACAGCCAGGTTGTTATGCCAGTGCTGTCCAGGACATCTCCAGACAAGTCGTCGGCCTGGAGTATCATTTACTGGAGTAGAATTGTGTTAAGTACTAAGTAACGCATCGAACTGAGCGCTGGTGACTAGCAAACGCGTGTGTGGAGACTCTCCAGACAGTGTTTTGATACCAGTCTTACTGTGGCCCGCCATACGGCTCGACAACCAGGTCCGATGATCAGGGGGCCATTTCTTTTCGTAGCAGGACACCTTTGGTTCATGGAAAGTCATCCTGGGCTTATATTTCAGGAAGATAATGCCCAGCCGCAATTGGTGACAGTTTCCATTGTTCATCTGTGTGCTTTTGAAACCCTACTTTGGCGAGCAACGTGGCCAGCTGCCTCCCCAATTAAAAACGTTTGCAGCATAATGGTCAGTGCCCTCCAACCAGCTACGGTATTTGATGATCTGAATATCCAATTGGACAGATAGTGGCATGATATCTCCCAGGAGGGTATCCAGCAACTCTGTTAATCAATGCCAAGCCGAATAACTACTTCCTTAAATTGTCGGGGTTGAACCAACGCGTATTGGCTTGCTGAGTTTGTGAAGTTCTTCTTTTCAATAAATCACCCAAGTTTTCGGACACTGTGATCATTTGTTTGTCTGTATATGCTCACAACATATACCGATTTCTGTACCATTCGAATAGTTCCTTCTGGTCGCGTCGGTTTTTTTCCTTCTCGCATGGATAAAGGAAAACGGCATCTTCGTACTGGGACCATGAGCAGAGCGACTGAGTAAGAAGAAATTGGCGAGGAGACGTTGAGACACATATCGTAGGAGATTGGGAACCTAGGACTGTGAAAAAAGAAATAAAGTCAAGCTGCGAAAAACAGTGAAATTAGGTAATGATACATCGAACCATGAACTGCTCTCTGTCAGCAAGAATCGTCTGATGCTTGCGTATGTTAAAAGTGTAAGGATATGTCTCAGAGTATGTATCGTCAAAGGGGTGTCGAAGGTTTACAGAAAGAAGATACTACGCTCGAATGACAAAACTGACCAGCTTTGCAGTCGATCAAAAACCTGACGACAGGTATTCCTCATGCTGGAAGGAGAGTCATCCACAAACTTTGAAGTAATATCCGTCATGTCCCAAATGAGTGCAATAGAACCGTCGCTCATCTTTTTCCACATTAATGACTTAGCAGATAATGAATATATCGGGGAGACAACCTCTTCTGTAACAGCTTAAGTGAATGTATTACATCTCGACGAAGTCTCAGACGGTTGCAGCAGCTGTCAAATAGCTCATAATATTGGTTTGTACAAAGTTCTGCACTACTTAAAACGTAGGGCGCAGTATTCTTGATTACAGAATTAATAACAAGAGTTACTCACATTATGCAAATATTTGAGAGTGAAAACATTTACAAATATAATGTGGAACGATATCAGTGGTTTAGTTGAAGGTAAAGTCTAGAGAAGACTACGATGCATTGGTAGAATCTTGGAAATCTGCCGTTTTTCTGTAAATGATAAGACAAACGAAGCACCTGTATGGCCAAAAATGTGAATATTTCTGCAGTGTATAGAGTGATACCACGTCAGACTAATAGGGGAAGGTTGCTGCGTCAAGGCCCATGATTGACAGGCGAAAGAGTGAAACAGAACTGCTGGAAAATATTGATTGGTAAACATTCGAGGAGACCACACTGATAAAATTAGACAAATGGTAGCTTGCAAAGAGACAAACAAACAGCACTTCATAGTGATTCGGCGTCTTCTTTTTTTTCTGCCTTCCACAGAATAGGTCAATAGACTTGTCCCGCCTCAGTTCCACCTTTTAACAGACCATCCTACGCCTCTCGTTCCTCTGGGCTTGTACTGCAAGGCCATCTTCGGAATCCTTGTCTCTTCTTTTCGTTCCAGACATTCCTTCCATTTCTGTTTACGTTCTTTTCTAAATAAAATTCAGGCATCAATTGCACAGGTACTTTTATTTCACAATTGATGACTGAATTTTATTCTGAAATATATATTAGAGTTACTGAAAAAATAACCACTATAAATAAAATAATTGCTTATGTCCTTCTAAGCGGCGAACCACGGTTACTGGTAGACGATTGCCACTTACACGTTTTGAATCTGCGTATTTTAAAATTTCATGAAAAATATTTTCAAGTGAAAAAGAAAATGACGTATTGGAAGTACATTCACTTTTGTGAAGTCTTGCATAGTGACCAGTTTTCCGTACCTAAGCGGGTAGTGTGGCCTGTGCCCTAACAAAAGAATGGTATTTCAGTTTTTCTGATTTAGGCACATTCTCTATGCGTCTTCCCATTTTAATATCAGAAACAATACCATGCGGCTACAGCAAAGCGTTTTCCATCAGATTTTTGTATTAGACCAAATATAAAATGTCACAGACTATTTAAAAAAAAATAATTAACTCAAGATTGTCACAATGGAACGGTGGATGAGAGCTTTGTGTATAAAGAGTTTAGAAGTCAGTATTATATTTTGCGTTATACGTGCTTTTAGAAAGTGGTTAACTGTTATTGGGGTGAACACCTTGGAAATTATTTCCGACAGGTAGTGTGGCAACTTTTCCTGATCGGACGCTTTGGTGGCATTAGTGATCCACAGAAGAAAGTATCAAACTGAAATACATAACAAGGGATTAAGTTTGTACACCAAAAGATCTTGTTTTAACATTGGCATTGTAAGATATTGTTACTGTCCATACAACTGTGGTAACAAGAATACTATAGGTGGCTTGCCTTACATCAGACGACTCAAAAACAAGATTTCATTAAAAAATAACGGAACAACCTTCCTGTCAATCCCACTGGCAACAACGGCGATGCGTGTGTGAGCACTTCTCAGCAGGCAGCGGCACTGTTCAGAGGAAAAACTGTGCAAACGCCACTTTCCCCGTGCAGACCACTTTATCACGATTCCCCTACCGATGTTACTATTACTTAATAACCTACACAAAGTAGTATGCTATTTTAATTAATAGCAGTAGTTGTAATAAGAGACACGATCACAAATTTTTACTAAATGTTCGCTTCACCTACATCTACATCTACATGGATACTCTGAAAATCACATTCAAGTGCCTGGCAAAGGGTTCATCGAACCCCCTTCACAATTCTCTATTATTCCAGTCTCGTATAGCCCGCGGAAAGAATGAACATCTATATCTTTCCGTACGAGCTCTGATTTCCCTTATTTTGTCGTGGTGATCGTTCCTCCCTATGTAAGTCGGTGTCAACAAAATACACTCCTGGAAATTGAAATAAGAACACCGTGAATTCATTGTCCCAGGAAGGGGAAACTTTATTGACACATTCCTGGGGTCAGATACATCACATGATCACACTGACAGAACCACAGGCACATAGACACAGGCCACAGAGCATGCACAATGTCGGCACTAGTACAGTGTATATCCACCTTTCGCAGCAATGCAGGCTGCTATTCTCCCATGGAGACGATCGTAGAGATGCTGGATGTAGTCCTGTGGAACGGCTTGCCATGCCATTTCCACCTGGCGCCTCAGTTGGACCAGCGTTCGTGCTGGACGTGCAGACCGCGTGAGACGACGCTTCATCCAGTCCCAAACATGCTCAATGGGGGACAGATCCGGAGATCTTGCTGGCCAGGGTAGTTGACTTACACCTTCCAGAGCACGTTGGGTGGCACGGGATACATGCGGACGTGCATTGTCCTGTTGGAACAGCAAGTTCCCTTGCCGGTCTAGGAATGGTAGAACGATGGGTTCGATGACGGTTTGGATGTACCGTGCACTATTCAGTGTCCCCTCGACGATCACCAGTGGTGTACGGCCAGTGTAGGAGATCACTCCCCACACCATGATGCCGGGTGTTGGCCCTGTGTGCCTCGGTCGTATGCAGTCCTGATTGTGGCGCTCACCTGCACGGCGCCAAACACGCATACGACCATCATTGGCACCAAGGCAGAAGCGACTCTCATCGCTGAAGACGACACGTCTCCATTCGTCCCTCCATTCACGCCTGTCGCGACACCGCTGGAGGCGGGCTGACGATGTTGGGGCGTGAGCGGAAGACGGCCTAACGGTGTGCGGGACCGTAGCCCAGCTTCATGGAGACGGTTGCGAATGGTCCTCGCCGATACCCCAGGAGCAACAGTGTCCCTAATTTGCTGGGAAGTGGCGGTGCGGTCCCCTACGGCACTGCGTAGGATCCTACGGTCTTGGCGTGCATCCGTGCGTCGCTGCGGTCCGGTCCCAGGTCGACGGGCACGTGCACCTTCCGCCGACCACTGGCGACAACATCGATGTACTGTGGAGACCTCACGCCCCACGTGTTGAGCAATTCGGCGGTACGTCCACCCGGCCTCCCGCATGCCCACTATACGCCCTCGCTCAAAGTCCGTCAACTGCACATACGGTTCACGTCCACACTGTCGCGGCATGCTACCAGTGTTAAAGACTGCGATGGAGCTCCGTATACCACGGCAAACTGGCTGACACTGCCGGCGGCGGTGCACAAATGCTGCGCAGCTAGCGCCATTCGACGGCCAACACCGCGGTTCCTGGTGTGTCCGCTGTGCCGTGCGTGTGATCATTGCTTGTACAGCCCTCTCGCAGTGTCCGGAGCAAGTATGGTGGGTCTGACACACCGGTGTCAATGTGTTCTTTTTTCCATTTCCAGGAGTGCATTTTCGCATTCGGAGGAGAAAGTTGGTGATTGGAATTTCGTGAGAAGATTCCGTCGCAACGAAAAACGCCTTTCTCTTAATGATGTCCAGCCCAAATCTTGTATCATTTCTGTGACACTCTCTCCCATATTTCGCGATAATACAAAACGTGGTGTCCTTCTTTGAACTTTTTCGATGCACTCCGTCAGTTCTATCTGGTAATGATCCCACACCACGCAGCAGTATTCTAAAAGAGGACGGACAAGCGTAATGTAGGCAGTCTCCTTAGTAGATCTGTTACATTTTCTAAGTTTCCTGGCAATAAAACACAGACTTTGGTTAGCCTTCCTCACAACATTTTCTATGTGTTCCTTCAAATTTATTTTGTTCGTAACTGTAATTCCTAGATATTTATTTGAATTTACGGCCTTTAGATATGACTGGCTTATGGTGTAACCGAAGTTTAACGGACTCCTTTTAGCACTCATGTGGATGAACTATCACTTTTCGTTATTTAGGGTGAACAGCCACTTCTCGCAGCATTCAGATATCTTTTCTAAATCGTTTTGCAGTTTGTTTTGATCTTCTGATAACTTTATTAGTCGATACACGGCAGCGTCATCTGCAAACAACCGAAGACGGCTGCTCAGATTGGCTGTAAAATCGTTTACATAGATCAGGAAAGCAAAGGACCTACAACACTACCTTGGGGAACGCCAGAAATCACTTCTGCTTTCCTCGATGACTTTCCGTCAATTACTACGAACTGTGACCTCTCTGACAGGAAATTCCAAATCCAGTCACATAACAGACAATATTCCATAAGCACGTGATTTCACTATGAGCCACTTGTGTGGTACCGTGTCAAAAGCCTTCCTGAAATCCAGAAATACGGAAACGATCTGAAATCCCTTGTCAGTAGCACGCAACACTTCATGTGAATAAAGAGCTAGTTGTGTTTTATGGGAACGATGTTTTCCAAACCCATGTCGACTGTGTGTCAATAGACCGTTTTCTTCGAGGTAATTCATAATGTTCGAACTCAATATACTCGTATGTTCCATAATCCTGCTGCATATCGACGTTACCGATAAGGGTCTCTATTGGATTACTCCTACTACCTTTCTTGAATATTGGTGTGACTTGTGCAACTTCCCAGTCTTTGGATGCGGATCTTTCGTCGAGCGAACGGTTGTATATGATTGTTAAGTATGGAGCTAATGCATCAGCATACTCCGAAAGGAACCTAATTGGTGTACAGTCTGGACCAGAAGACTTGCTTTCATTAAGTGATTTAAGCTGCTTCACTACTCCGAGGATATTTACTTCTACGTTACTCATGTTGGCAGCTGTTATGAGTTATGAGTGTCATATTTCTTTTGCTGGTCGCACTGTGTCACAACAGTTTTAGCAGGTGATCGGTGCTAGTTGAACACGCTCGTTGAGTTGTCAACACTGGAAGATAGGCAATAAAATTCTCTCCCTTTCGCTTCTAGTGAACTTGAAGTGCCCATCGTACATACCACACTGCCCATAATGTAAGCAGCAAACCTTTCTTAGCTCATGGCTAAAATCACCAACCTTATTTAAAATCAAGCACATCTTATAATATTACGGTCTCTGTAAGTATTTTTGTTTGTTACTACCGCCATCTGTATATGTGTACATCGCTATCCCATGACATTAAAACGTCATCCATGATGCGGCAGTGTTCACGCACCTCAGTGCTTATGACGTCATACATGATGAGCTACGTGTCGGACAATGATATATTTTTGCAGGTACAATCAGCGGCATGTGTGGATAACGTCTGCGAAATATGTTGGTAATACAGTTAGTAACAAAGAAGTAATTAATTAAAACGTCATACATGGTACCGCAGTACTTCACACATCTTAGTATTTGACGTAATATCTCATGAACTATGTGGCGTACAACGATCTAATTTTTCTGGAATATTCAAAGCTACATGTGAGTACTATCAGCGAACTGTGTCATGAATATCTTGCTATTATTTCACAATTTTCAGTATTGCTTAGTGTCAGGTGATAGCTTTGACACAGACTGATTAGCTCATATCATTTGCGGTGGTTCTTCTATGAGATGGGTAGTCTCCCACTACGTTTCTACATTTATTTTCTCTGCCTATAAGCTCATGAACACGCATAATCGTAATATGGTGTTCATCTTGGGAATTTTAGATATTTCACTTCCTAACCGATCCCGAAATACCTCTGTTTTTGGATTTTTCCTGCTGTATTCATATATTGGTGCATGGTAATTAGTAAGGGTGTATATGTTGTTTTTGCATTTAGCTGATGGGAAAGATATTCTCTACGAGGTGGATTTAAATTCTGTTACATTTCCTATTATACTTTCATGGACATAGAAAGCTGTACCCAATAATGCCATCTGGTTCATAATTTTTATTGCAGGTTTGCCTTTGAGGGTTCTGTGGTTACTATACTTTCATCTAGGAACCTTCTTTCCCGAACTTCTAAAATTTGAATTTTGTGTTTCTTTAAAAATATTTGTAGTTCTCTTTGTTTACCAGTCTTGGTCAGAGAATTTACACTTAAAGTGCCTAGGAAGAATTTCTTTTTGCATTTTATTTTAGAAGGATTCCTAGGTTGTTCCGATTCAAAAAAATGTTCAAATGTGTGTGAAATCTTATTGGACTTAACTGCTAAGGTCATTAGTCCCTAAGTTTACACACTACTTAACCTAAACTATCCTAAGGACGAACACACACACCCATGCCCGAGGGGCGACTCGAACCTCCGCCGGGACCAGCCGCACAGTCCATGGTTCCGATTCAACCTTCTGATTGTCCTTGTTGAGACTCCCCAGAACCCTTATTCCCAATGCACTGAGTGACGCAATGGTGGATTCCTCTCTCGAGTTACCACATTGGGTAGTGCATTTATTTTGTCGACTTTCCACACTGCAATTGAAATTGTGTTACATACCAAGTAAGGAATTGAATTCCAAGATAAGATCGGATTGTTAATCCGAAATTTGATTTTTTTTTAGTGGTTCGCTTCACTAGACTCTTCTCTCCGCCTGGGCAATTAAATCAGACTTCTTCTTCTGCCTTCGATAGCGTTGGCCGGATTTCACCTGTAACCCTAGGCAGGGCCCCTCACAGGGTGCCACCATCTGGAGCCAAGTGGACCCAGGTTTTCTAACAAGGTTGTTACTCCTCTCTTTTCTCCTTCCGCGACACTTGCTAGATGGGGCCCTCGAATGAGACCGATAACAGCGGAGTTGTTCATCAATTTTAAACTTGTTACGGGTATACATACAAATGCCCCAAGAAATGTCCACCACCGTCAGCAAATGGGCTTAGCTCCTGAACTATTTAGGAAAAAGTAAGTCGTATATTCTGCTTGGCTGATTTTTTTTGTAATTGCCGCAATTGAAGTCAGTCACTAAGTACTGCTGCGTTCATGAATAAAATCAAAACAAAATCAACTTCGGAATTATGTAACGTTAATAGTGCTTAAGAAACGTAAAGAAAGTTTATTAAACTTTTTAGTTGTATTTAGTCCACAATGAATAGCTTATTTCATTTCGAAGATGAATTTGTTAGTTTCTTTGCTGGGAAAATCGATTGTCGTTAGATGAATAATATTCGGAAGAGAATTTTTTATGTATTCTTCAGATAAGGTACTCTTTGTAGAAACTACAACGTTATTAAAGAAGCATTGAAAGGGAATGTAACGAATAGGTCAGAGTAAGGAAGTCAAATGATCAGAGCAACAGAATTACAACGTGTGTATGAAATGAGAAACACCCTAACGTTTGCCTATTGTTGGTGCGGGCTTTGCAGTCCATCGGTGTCACAAGGGGCAAAACAGAGATAGTGGAAGTAATTATCAGTGATAGCTTTGGCGGTCTGATTCTGCAGTGATTTTAGTAATACACTGAAAATCTAAACAAGAATCTCAATAAGACTTCTCTCAATTTTAAATCAGAACATTCAGGAATAGAATATGTAAACTACGGATAATATAATGTACACAAATTGAATGTGTTAGAAATGACTGTAAAAACTGTAACACATTTGTGTATTAGATCACATCTTCCTGATTCTTCAGAGTATTTTACAAATATAGCGATTGAGGTACTAACGCGCTGGGCTGCATTGTCCGAAAGGTGACAGATGTGTGTGTGTGCGTGTGTGTGTGTGTGAGAGAGAGAGAGAGAGCGAAAGAGAGAGAGAGAGCTAGAGAAAGAGAGACAAAAGCACTGATACGTAGAAGGAGAGAGGATACGAAAGCGATCTCTGGCTATGAGAGTGACCCTTCAGCCGTCAGTTCGCGTTTTTGTTCCGCGGCCGAGAAACTGGAGGACAAAGTCAAAGGGAATTTTCCGAGAGTCCAAGTTGATCTGTAGGGGCAGCGGTTTCTACGAAGTGACCAGATGCAATTCCGGGGGGACGCGAAGCCACCGAAAGTAAGAAGTCTCGGAGCGTGGGTCGTATTCACAGGAACGAAATGCTGGAACTGCTGCACGAGAGATCTCAGCACAGAGGATGACGGCGCTATACAAAATGAGAGCGCGTTTGGTGCTTTCGCGTAAGACTTAGTTTTGCAAAGGGAACAATGCATGTCACGTTTCCAAGAAGATTCACAATAATTGTAAACAACAGAAAGGCAACTGACCTGGGCTTTCAAGGCATAAAGTATTGATTTAAAAAAGCCATGATGTGAAATAGTGTTACGAATCTAAATAGATCGCATTATTGATTAACTTCACACTCGGAGCTGCATGTCTTACTTAGTTAATTACATGTTCCATAGATAATTTGAATGATTTTTTTATCTAAATGATAAAAGAGTCCTTTTTACAGGGTATATATACATGACTAGTTTCATATAAAGGCTCAGTTCTGACCATTTACAAGTTCTTAAATGGCACGTTGGTCTAAATTTAGCGTTAGTGAACGTTTTACTTTTTACTCTACTCAGGCAACTTCACTTAAAACCTTTTTTTCCGGGCTACCAGTTTTTAAATAAAATTTAGTGGCAGAGGAGTTGTCCAGAAGAAATGATGTTACATTAAATTTAAAACCTTATACTGCCAATTAGAGATTTTACGTTGTTGGGCGAAGGATTAAAAGTTTTTTTGATGCATATTGAACTGCTTACCGAGCCACTTACTGCTTTAATAAAGAGTTATGAAGGTCACTTTTTCTGCTAGTTTTACAGATATTCATCTCAAATTGTGATTGTTTATTTATGACAAATTTCATTAGCGAATATATATATATATATATATATATATATATATATATATATATATATATATATATATATATGTATATATATCGTGAGGGTGCAATTAAACTACCTGTTTCTTTCAAAAGGTACCGACAAGTATAGCTCAACAACAAATATTATTCTCACTGCTCGGCTTTGTGGAATCAACACATTCTTTTCGACTGATGAGTAGCCCCGTAAAATTACTTCATAAGGGATTACTGACTGGAAATATGCAAAGTATGTTAGGAGTCTGATCCATCTGCTTCCAAAACTAGCAACTATATGAAAAGCACACTGCATAATTATACGATGTCACGAAGAGCTTACAACAGTGAGCATCCAGTGCTAAGCTTGTTGTTTGATATGTAAATATAGGACTTCTGGAAGTAATAACATGAATCGTTACCTGTTCTTTCCGACACACACTACGGATACATTCACGTTTCTCGTGTAGTCACGCTGCAGGCACAATCTTATTGCCTGACTGTGAAGCAGAATCCTAGTAACTATCCTTCGGTTTCCAGTTACTGAAAACGAACAAAAACGACGTTTGTTGTTAGTCGATGTGTAAATGTTTGCACCGGCTGAGGTGGCCGAGCGGTTCTAGGCGCTACAGTCTGGAACCGCGTGACCACTACGGTCGCAGGTTCGAATCCTGCCTCGGGCATGGATGTGTGTGATGTCCTTAGATGAGTTAGGTTTAAGTAGTTGTCAGTTCTAGGAGACTGATGACCTCAAATGTTAAGTCCCATAGTGCTCAGAGTCATTTGAACCATTTTTGTAACTGTTTGCTGTCTCTGTCAGTGCAATTTATCCATCACCATCGTTCTGATTTTTTTCGTGTTTATTTTTAGTTTATTAGAGACCAAAAATCAATCGTCGCCGTTGACCTTAATCCTCATTTGCGGTCAGGACCAGAGAGTGCCCTAACTTCTTCCTTGGTGGTACAGAGGAAGGAGGCGCTACTATCGACTGTTGTTCGACGCCTACTTAAAGTTGCTCGCCTGTGGCGTTTCACCCTCGCTTCGATGATATATACGTCAGGGATGTTACACTGCTGGCCACCGTAAATGCAA
This sequence comes from Schistocerca nitens, assembly GCF_023898315.1. Taxonomy (NCBI): domain Eukaryota; kingdom Metazoa; phylum Arthropoda; class Insecta; order Orthoptera; family Acrididae; genus Schistocerca; species Schistocerca nitens. The sequence goes on from NC_064615.1 coordinate 513,142,914, forward strand.
CACCCTGAAGGAAGCATCCGAATCAAGTGAAATTTACACTATGGGTTTGCAGCGATGAGATATGCAACTGATTAGAATTTCAGTGCAGACGCACATCACGTGCGCCTGTGGCACCACCTCATAGCGCCATTTAAGGCTTAGCGATTTCGACGAGTGTACGTTCGGCACGTGTGTTTACCTTGTGGTTGTTTCACAAGACGATCAGTTATGCCTCGTAGACAACAGCGAACATCTTTTGATCAAGTATCCGAGTTCGACAGAGGAAGGATAGTGGCTTACCGAGATTGTGGATTATCATACAGAGAAATCGCTAGTCATGTTGGACGAAACCAAACAACTGTAATGCCGATATGTGACCGTTGGATGCAGGAGGGTACGACGGACCGACGTGGTCGATCGCATTCACCTCGGTGCACGACTGCACGTGCTGATAGGCAAATTGTGCGCATGGCAGTGACAGATCGCTCAGTGACATCCCGAACCATAGCACAGCACATTGCGTCTGTAACGCATCATCCAGTGTCTGCGCTTACCATTCGACGCCGTTTACAGCAGAGTGGTCTGTCCGCAAGATGTCCATTGCTTCGTCTACCATTGACGCAGAACCACAGACGTCTCCGTCGCCAATGGTGTGATGACAGACGGATGTGGATGGCAGAATGGAATGACGTTGTCTTTACTGACGAGGCACGCTTCTGTCTGCAGCACCACGATGGTCGGATTCGAGTGTGGAGACACCGTGGAGAGAGGATGGTGGACAGCTGCATTATGCACCGCCACACTGGTCTTGCACCGGGTATTATGGTATGGGGCGGTATTGGATATTTCTCTCGCACGCCTCTAGTACGCATTGCCGGTACTTTAAATAGCCGGCGCTACATATCCGAGGTGCTGGAGCCAGTTGACCTTCCTTACCTTCATGGCTAGGCCACAGCCATATTTCAACAGGATAATGCGCGATCACACGTGGCACGCATTGTCCAAAGGTTCTTCGTCAATAACCAGATTGAATTGCTTCCCTGGCCGGCTCGCTCTCCGGATCTTTCGCCGATAGAAAACATGTGGTCCATGGTTGGTCAACGAGTGACCCAGATTACATCCCCAGCTGCCACAGCAGATGATCTTTGGCAACGTGTGGAAGCTGCTTGGGCTGCTTTACCCCAGGAACACATCCAACGTCTCTTTGACTCAATGCCGAGACGTGTGGCAGCGGTGATCTCCAACAATGGCGGCTACTCTGGCTACTGATTCTGGCAGGAACCACATGTCACAGACGTCTGTAAACGTAATCATTTGATACTTGGTCAACATGTTATCTACAAAATAAATCTTGTTGTGCTACCTCTTGTCTTTCTTGGTGTTGCATTTACGGTGGCCAGCAGTGTACTTCATCGGAAATATCTGCCAGTGGAATTTACGATTCAATTTATTCATTTAGGGGCTATGTAATATGTGAAAATTAGGAACATACGAGTGTCTGAATCCGGATGTTTCCTTGGCATTTTGTGTCTCAGATTAGATTCTAGCTTCTTCATGGTCAAAAATACCAGTGTCATATTTTGGTGGGTGAACTTGTGTGTTATGGAACATATTAACGCCGAAGAACGAGCTGCATTTAATCCACTGTAAATTCTTTTGCAAAAGCTGTTCCTGTTCTGGCACCTATCGTCGTTAGTAGTATTTCAGTTTTCGTTTTAGTCGAGTGTAAACGATACGACTTTTTCTAGCCGCAATATTAATATTTTTTGTCGCTAATGCAGCACGCTAAACGCGTTTGTACAGTATACGATTAAAAGTATCTGGACACCTACAGAGAGGAGCAAATAAAAGTGTCCCAGAAACAGGTCCAGGAAGAGTAATTGTCCGCACGATCGACTGTCTGGCGCCGTTTCCGGACTAAGCGCTGCATGACACTCTTTGCTGGCACTGTGACACCATTAAACTTATCAGTAGAGACCGGACTGTATGCATTTGCATGTTGCATATGCATTTGCATATTTTGATCATTTTCACCGGTTATTGCACATTTTAACCAAAAACTATTTATTTTATATATTTATTTATTAATTTATTGTTCCGTGGAACCAAATTAAGGAGAAGTCTCCATGGTCATGGAACGAGTCAATACATGAAATTATAACACCATAGTGGAAACAGATAAAATGAAATATAAGAAACATATTCAGGCGACAAGTCGTAAGTTTAAATAAAGAAAATCAACAACGTAACACAGGAATTTGCTTAATTTTTCAGCTCTTCCAGGAGCTCCTCGAGAGAATGGAAGGAGTGAGCCATGAGGAAACCCTTCAGTTTAGACTTAAAAGTGTTTGGGCTACTGCTAAGATTTTTGAGTTCTTGTGGTAGCTTATTGAAAACGGATGCAGCAGAATACTGCACTCCTTTCTGCACAAGAGTCAAGGAAGTGCATTCCACATGCAGATTTGATTTCTGCCTAGTATTAACTGAGTGAAAGCTGCTAACTCTTGCGAATAAGCTAATATTGCTAACAACAAACGACATTAAAGAAAATATATACTGTTAGGGCAATGTCAAAATTCCCAGACTATTGAATAGGGGTCGACAAGAGGTTCTCGAACTTACGCCACATATAGCTCGAACATCCCGTTTTTGAGCAAAAAATACCCTTTTTGAATCAGAAGAATTACCCCAAAAAATAATACCATGCGACATAAGCGTATGAAAATATGCGAAGTAGACTACTTTTCGCGTTGAACTGTCACTTATTTCAGATACTGTTCTAATGGTAAATAAAGGAGCATTTACAGGGTGTTTCAAAAATGACCGGTATATTTGAAACGGCAATAAAAACTAAACGAGCAGCGATAGAAATACACCGTTTGTTCAATATGCTTGGGACAACAGTACATTTTCAGGCAGACAAACTTTCGAAATTACAGTAGTTACAATTTTCAACAACAGATGGCGCTGCGGTCTGGGAAACTCTATAGTACGATATTTTCCACATATCCACCATGCGTAGCAATAATATGGCGTAGTCTCTGAATGAAATTACCCGAAACCTTTGACAACGTGTCTGGCGGAATGGCTTCACATGCAGATGAGATGTATTGCTTCAGCTGTTCAATTGTTTCTGGATTCTGGCGGTACACCTGGTCTATAAGGGGCCCCACAGAAAGAAGTCACAGGGGTTCATGTCTGGCGAATAGGGAGGCCAATCCACGCCGCCTCCTGTATGTTTCGGATAGCCCAAAGCAATCACACGATCATCGAAATATTCATTCGGGAAATTAAAGACGTCGGCCGTGCGATGTGGCGGGCACCATCTAGCATAAACCACGAGGTGTTCGCAGTGTCGTCTAAGGCGGTTTGTACCGCCACTAATTCACGAAGAATGTCCAGATAGCGTGATGCAGTAATCGTTTCGGATCTGAAAAATGGGCCAATGATTCCTTTGGAAGACATGGCGGCCCAGACCAGTACTTTTTGAGGATGCAGGGACGATGGGACTGCAACATGGGGCTTTTCAGTTCCCCATATGCGCCAGTTGTGTTTATTGACGAAGCCGTCCAGGTACAAATAAGCTTCGTCAGTAAACGAAATGCTGCCCACATGCATATCGCCGTCATCAATCCTGTGCACTATATCGTTAGCGAATGTCTCTCGTGCAGCAATGGTAGCGGCGCTGAGGGGTTGCCGCGTTTGAATTTTGTATGGATAGAGGTGTAAACTCTGGCGCATGAGACGATACGTGGACGTTGGCGTCATTTGGACCGCAGCTGCAACACGGCGAACGGAAACCCGAGGCCGCTGTTGGATCACCTGCTGCACTAGCTGCGCGTTGCCCTCTGTGGTTGCCGTACGCGGTCGCCCTACCTTTCCAGCACGTTCATCCGTCACGTTCCCAGTCCGTTGAAATTTTGCAAACAGATCCTTTATTGTATCGCTTTTCGGTCCTTTGGTTACATTAAACCTCCGTTGAAAACTTCGTCTTGTTGCAACAACACTGTGTTCTAGGCGGTGGAATTCCAACACCAGAAAAATCCTCTGTTCTAAGGAAGAAACCATGTTGTCCACAGCACACTTGCACGTTGTGAACAGCACACGCTTACAGCAGAAAGACGACGTACAGAATGGCGCACCCACAGACTGCGTTGTCTTCTATATCTTTCATATCACTTGCAGCGCCATCTGTTGTTGAAAATTGTAACTACTGTAATTTCGAAAGTTTGTCCGCCTGAAAATGTACTGTTGTCCCAAGCATATTGCAACAAACGGTGTATTTCTATCGCTGCTCTTTTAGTTTTTATTGCCGTTTCAAATATACCGGTCGTTTTTGAAACACCCTGTAGTTTCTGAACAAGATCCTGAACATGGGCTTTCTACAACAGCTTACTATCTATCCGAACGCCTGGGAACTTGAACTGTTCCGTCTCGCTTATAATATGCCCATTCTGTCTGATCAAAATAGCGGTTCTTGTTGAATTGTGAGTTAGAAACTGTAAAAACTGAGTCTTACTGTGATTTAGCATCAAATTATTTTCAAAATCAGTCGTCGCCGTTGACCTTAAGCCTCATTTGTGGTCAGGACTAGAGAGTGCCCTAACTTCTTCCTTGGTTGTACCGAGGAAGGAGGCGCTCCTATCGGCTGTCGTTCAACGCCTACTTAAGTTGGTCGCCTGTGGCGACTAGATGCACATTTTCGCTCTACTTTTGCAATATTTTAAAAATTTAGACGGGCAGTCCCTAGCTCGATCTACTCGTAGTTTGTCTCACAGATCGACCGCGATCAAGAACTGCGTGCAGTCGCTAACCGAGAGGTCACTGTGTAGCAAAGTCATTACAGGAGAGTAACAGGAACGGGCAGACAGTCATTGCTCCTGCGCCCGCGACCCCGGTTAATCTCCTCCTCTGTCATGCCGTACCTGTCGGCAACAATTAAATAAGCTACGCAAGCCAAGCTTCTAGTCGAACGCCCATTGTTTCAGTTTAGCTTTCTGTTTACTTGTACGCAGTTGAACGTGTTTACGACATGTAGTGTGTAACGTGTTGTGCGCCATGCCGCCCGAAAAAAGAAACGTCGTGTTGTGGATAGCTAATCATCCTGGAACATTTACGTATGACGGAAGTGGTTTATATTGTCGAGTTTGCGGGAAAAACGTTTCGTGCAGAGAAGTATCAAATAGACCAGCATGTCAAGACAAGAATGTAGAAGAAAGGACTACGACAACAATTTCTGACAACATCAAGTCGTAGTAGCAGGAATTTGTCCCAACGTAACCAAAAAGGTCGGTTTAACATGGATCTATGTGAAGCATAACAACTTTTGCTTAAATCAAAATATACCAGATGAATCAACATTTCTGGAAGAAATACGCAGTGAACTCAAGAACAGCATTATTTGGATTTCAGTTGACGAAACTACAGACTTAATCATCTTATGGTGTTGCGCTTCTTCTTCTTACGTCCGTGCTTGCTACGAAAATAGGACGAAGAATTCCGCCTCATGCAAGATACCTTTTCAGTTTTGTTTTAGCCAGACTCGTTTCAGACTTTTTGTGCTATCTTCAGTGGGTTATTTTTTATTTTCTTACTGTAAAATTATTCTTACGTATTAACATTTAGCGAAACTTTTGGTACACAATATTTTCAATTGTGAATGAATAGTTGTTGTAAAATATTATACCACATTTGTTTATAGTTTTCAGTGGAGATATGTATTAACGACCTGATGCATTGTGTGTTGTTTATAACATTATGTCTAAAGTTCTAGTTACAGCTTAATTGGCAAAAGAGTCGCTATATGCGTGTTTTCATACCTTACATGATGCTATTGGATATTTATGTTGGTAGCTAGTCTGCTATACGATCTACAACTGCTCATCTGCAAACAGAAAAACGTAATTGTTTATTTTTCGGTTTATTATGTATTTACAAAGAGAAATGAATATGTATCACGTTTTTTCTGTGTAACATACGGCTTTGATGTTGTAGTGTTTGCTCATATGTTGTTGGCGAGGTGCCTATTCACCTCACCAACAGCATATGAGAAAACACTACAACATCAAAGCCGTCTCATTGGCTCCTCTCACAATACTGACAGCCAGTATGTGCCATTCCAGTATTTTAATTTTCCTTAATTGTAAGTATTTATACTGATTAGATTTATCTATTGCGTTTCCCCTCAGTGTTCTTAACTGTATTTCCATTTCCTAACATCCGCTGAGCTCTGTGGTACCTATAATCTAGTTTGCTAATGTAGATGAAAACGTAACACACAGAAGCCGTGTGATAATAACGAAGAGAAAACTGAAAGTTTGTTGGTAGAGGCATTTGTCGCTTTTTTCCTTTTGAAATATCACTCAATATGTGCTGAATTTTTTCAGTGAACCTTAACTGTATTTGTGATCACAACACAAATCATGTGTAGAAAAATGTGTATATTGGAATTACATTTCGTGCTGGCATGCTCTCGGATTTCCGCCCATCTGGCAGCGTTGAAATTTCGCGCCACCTCGACGAATGTCTTTCGGATAATTCCCTTGCCAAAAAAAATCTTGCACAGCCAAAATATGAAAGTAAAAGGCAATCGTCGAAATGTAGTATGATTTCAACGTTGCCACACGGCTGGAAAACCGGCACATAAGTCTACGTTCACACATGCTAATGTCTGATCAGCCACACATTAAGCCCATTATTATCAAGAAACCGATTTGCATGGAAATGAGACTTTGTAGGTTACAAACAGAATACGACAGCTGGCGGAAGGAAGGGCGAGACTGTGTAGCTAGCAGAGGTTGCTGCCCCACTGTCAATCCGAGATGGTCATTCATCTCATCTGTTGTTTGTGCGGCATAACATATTGAATTATAATTATGCAACTTCATTACTCTTGCGGCAGCTCTGGTCTCATTGTACGTAACTTTTACCAACTATGGGAGAACGAACAATGTTCTTTGATAATGTACTATAGAGGTTGAAGAAAGTCTACAAAAAAATCTCCCCCCACCCCCAAAGAAAAAAGGTAATTTAGTTTGTTCTATGATAGGTCTCGGCTTCTTTCAAAGTGAAGATCGTAATGGGCTCCTGTCCACTGGCTGCATTATGCTCTCACAATTGAAAAGAAACAATTAGAATTCATTTCATGTGATGACACCATGAAAGGTGTAGGCGACTGCATAGATAGTTACACAATGCAAGTTTCACATAATTACACCTTTTATATCGTCTCCCTTGTCAATACCCATGAAATCCATAAAAGACATTTTATGGTGTATACTGTTCGTATGGCTATCATATACAAAGACGCTTTAGCTGTACCTCTAATACCACGCAATCTACGCTACTGGTCATTGAAACTTGGTCACCAAAAAGAATATAAAATATAAAGGGCGATCAAGATGTTTCTGTCGGAGGGCGCTGCTATAGTGCGCATGCAACATAGCGCGACTCAGATGCGGGCATATAAGCACCACCACATTCGAGTCTTTCCGACATGCATTCCTTAAAAGCAGAAACATGATCTAGGTTGACGTTACTACCAAATTCATCCAAGCAGATCCAAGGTGCTGTTACTCTTTTCTTTGTTGCCGAAGGACAAACACCGGTGGCCATCCATCGGACAACGCACGTCCCCGTGTCGCAAATGCCGTAACGCAGAAGTTATGCCAGCTTATGTGGGAGACATTCAAGAACCCGCCCTATAGTCCTGATCTCTTCCTATGCGATTATCAAGCCTTCGGTCCCTTAAAAATGGCCTTGAAAGGTCGACGGTGATCTACAGCAGGCCGTTACGGAGCTCTTCACGCAGCAGGACACGGCGCTTTTTCCCAGACGGTTATCTTCAACCTGTTCGATGATAGCTTCGATGGTAGATGTGGGTATATCAGTCTACGTTGATACAGCTCTGTACCGCAATCAACAATCTCAGGCGCTGGTGAGCTGTAACGTGCTTGTCGCTCTGTAACCCACGGCGAGCATTTTTTAATGACAGAGCAAGGGAGACCATTCATCCGTATACCGATCTGTAACTGCTGTGTATCAGTTTTATCGTACTACTGAAAATGCCGGAGAAGCTAGACCGAGATGAAAATGAATATTCCAGAATGTAAGCTTGGGGATGAGAGCAAAGAGGACATTACCGTTATCAACAGCAAGTACCACGAGCGATTGGAAAATATATATTTTTTCTTAAAGAAGGCAAACAGCACATACCGTAGTTCTTTCCATTCTTGTGCAGATATTTTCAGTGCAGTAGAGATGAAAACTTAAATGGCTGAAAGAAATCCAACGAAATGCAGTTATGTATAACAAGCCACAAGGGACTACGGGTCCCTTAAACTATAATAATCGTGAAATGTTCCTGAACGAACTGCTACTACAGAGCCAAAATTGAATTTCATATAGGCAAGGGTGAAAAACGGCCAAATCAGTTGCAATAGTACAAGGTTTATTGAAAACCCCTTGAACTACATTTCGACGTCTTTAAAAACGTCTTCCTCAGAAGGATCAATGATTAAAACTGTTTATGTGATATTGTGCAGGTACGTTAAATACATAGCCATAAGACACGAATGTAGATCAAATTCGCCCCCATAATTCGTGGTTTTATTATTAAAAGGGAATTTCATCTTCTTTTGTGCCTTATGGCTATATCTTTAACGTACTTAAACAAAATCATGTAACCAATGTAATCACTGATCCTTCCGAAGAAGGAGTTTTTAAAGAGGTCGAAATCCAGTTCAAAGGGGTTTTGAATAAACTTTGTAGTATCGCACCTGATTTCGCTGTTTTTTCACCAATTCCTTCAATCGCATCCATGTTCAAGATTTCAAAATTGAATCTTTCTTGTGTTATGGTTGAGGTTCTACTAAAGCTTCATCATGAGACTTTAGTAATAAATGTAACAATTCACTGCTGAGCCTGCAAGTAGACTCGAGTGCAGTGTTTCCGATGCTAAATGGAACGCTGCCTCTTACCTTAGGCTACCATCGCTGGAGATACAGCGGAGCAATTTAGGTGTACCGCCACGCATGTTCACAGTTCATTCTAAACCAATAAGAATTCGGCTCGCGTAGTAGTACAATAAAGGTACAGTATTGTGTACTCGCAACAGCACATTGGAGGTCATCGCAGAACAACGACTGCATGCGCTTGCGCTGCTCTGTAAAATTATAGCCAATTCTGTTCCTATAACGCACCACATCTGGCGAACTGGTACGTGGCAACAGCTATCTCGTAATTCCTGTCGACTCTGAACGAGGTGGGATCAGCCCCTCTGCAGACCTGTTAGCATTCTCGTGAAGCTCCTGCGCGCGCTACAGCAGTTATCGGTGAAACGAACCACCATTCCCTGTACGTGATCTGCTTTACTTATCGTCACTGCTAAAAGAGGTCGCGTACTTCGGTTCAAAGCTTCACACAAAGCTTTCCACGAAATTGTCGAGTACATTTACGTGTTTCCAGTCGCCCAACTTTATTACTTAAGTGTTGTAATTTTAATTTTGTAGCCTAGTCCCTATGCAGTATTTGTTTTAAGCTACAAAATGAAGAAAATGAGTTTTATGTGGAAAAGGCTACGATACGATATGTACCACAGACCAAGAGGTACATAATCTCATCTTAGTGGTCACTGCAAGGGTAAGTGCCGACTACCAACTTGTGGATCAACTTTGGCACGAAGGAAACTAGTTGCACCCCATAATTTTAGAAGTATTCACGTCTAATACAGGTGAGTTAATACGGAATTACATTATTTTGTTCTTGTTGTCTTCCGTATGAAGACTGCTTGGAAGCATCCCTTCACTTTAGTCTGTCGTGTTTTACGCCTTTCGACATTGCATCACTATAACCACATGAACCTGGTTATTGCAGTCAAGCCTCAGGCGCCCACTACAATTATTAAACCTCTTACTTACCTTCATTAACAAAGTAACTGTTCAGTGTCTCGGAAATCGCGTAATGTCGAGCTACGCGTTGGAGCCAAAGTGTGGTGAAAACTGCGGGACTTTTGGCTCCAATTTGGGCACCAAAATGCTCTGTAACTCGCGTAATATCAGACCCACGCTGCACTTAGAACGTGGCAAATGGGAAGTTTTAGAGTGGATGTACGGAAAATTAATGTGGATTCTTGCTTGCTGGGCACCATGCTCGATCACAATTAAGAAACCAAATGCTTACACTGGACATGGACCAAGTATCGTTATGACTGAGAGATGAACACTGATGGTGATATTAAAACAGTTTATTAAGACAACAAAAAATACAGGATCTTACAGCACATTGACCGGGCAGACGTAATACAAATGGGATCTCTCAAGAGCTGGCTTGTCAGCTAGAGCTCATCAAAGTCTTGAATGAGTCATCAACTGTGCACGGATGGTTGTTGGAGGGGGGAGGGGGGGTCCATTTCTGTGAGCAGGCAGTGCGTGGTCGGTGGTTGACAGTCATCGGTGGCTGAATGGCCCGTTCGCTTTGTGCAGGCTGGTAGGATTAGCGCCGCGGTCCTCTGCCGAAGGCTGTACTGCAGGAGGTTCACCAATCCGGTAGTTGTGATATGAGGGATCGGCTTTCCGAAGTTTTGTATGCGACCGGATTACAGAGGCGACGCACAAGCAGGATTTGCACCAAATGTTGGTCATGGGAATGACTCGTTGGCAAAAAACTCAAGGCTCACATCAGTTATCAGAATCAGACTGCAAAGACAATATATGTGAGGGATGGTAATCTACTGTCAGGAAAGAAAACAAACTCTAATTCTCGTGAGAATAAACGTCAGACTGAAATGAGATCCAACGAAGGCTGGGATGGGAATCAGAACAATATGAACTCACGTCATCACTGGATTGGACATGGAGCACGGGCAAGTGCAGAGAAAATACTGACTACCAACTCTCGAGCTGAAGCCCCGACACGAAGTGCCTCGAATGAATCCTCAAGAATTCCCAATCATCAGTACCGAAAAGGAAGGAGTCCCTCCACACTCCAGCTCTCTGGATTTTGATGCAGCTCTCCCTTCTCCTACCCTTCCAAACCGCTGAAATTTTGCCACGAGACGATTGCTTCTGCGCATTTCTCCGCCTCTTGAGCACTCATTCAAGAATACTAACTTACAGCTGAAGTCTGTCAAATATTCCTAAAACATTTCATTGGCGGTCATTGTTGCGTGTTTCATACACACGCGTATGGTGTCTGGAACCTGGTCTTTCGCATTACAGAGCGGATCAGGTTGTGGAAAGGAGCCAAGATCAATTACTGTTAGTTATACCGAAACACACAACTTAATTCCTCGAAACAAGTGCATAGTTTTCTCTTTAAAACAACAAAGATCAATTCAGGCTGACGGCCCAAGTAATTTCTCCAAATAAGTTTAAATAATTCCTTCTAAACCACCAGGACTTAGAGAAATGGCTGAAAGCCTTACTAAGTAAAATTGCAATATCTTCTCGGCTTAAGGCCGAAGTAATATTTCAGATCAGCTAAGGAAATTCTTTAAAAACCAAGAATTTACAAATTTCTGCTAAAGGCCATATTAAGGAAAATTCAAATTAATGCTTGGGCTGAAAGCCCAATAAATTTTTTTAACATAATAAAAGAGAGCCTTTAAGAATAAACTTTTACACAGTACAACAGAAAAACATCTTAAGAAAACTTGAAGTAACTAGTCGCTGAAGGCCCAAACAGTTACTCAAAAATAATTGAAGACAACCTTAAGATAAATATTTACAGAACACGGCTGAAGGCCGTTTCAAGAATTCAAGATAATTAAAGAGAAGGCTTACAGACAAGGATTTACATATTAAAAAAACCACAGATTCTGAAATAAACGATGCTGAAGGCCTAAACACAGAGCAACAAGAATTCTAAATAAAACACTGCTGAAGTCCTAATCTTAAAATAGTTGACATGAAGTTCGGCTAGAGGCCATATACTACACATAAAACAGACAATATTAATACATGTCTGAAGGTTGGCACAGTACCTGCGACCAAATAAAATTACAATTACAAACAACCAACAGTGGTGCTCAGAAATGTTCCAAGGGTCGGCCTGGGGAGGAAACTCTTAACAACAGTTTAGGTGATACAGGCAATCAAGCTTAACACTAAACGGTCGGATGGCAACACGGCCTAGGGACGGCTGAAGAACCAACCAACAGCCTAATCAATTCCATCAATTCCCTTCCACCCGACACACTCGTTGCTCTATTTCAACCGACCGACTGACTACTCCAGTACGCAGACAGCTTTCATCTGCTCAGTGGAAATCACAGAAGCTGCACACGGTTCCATGTAAACACACTTGCACAATGTGGTATGTGTACTGTAAGACCTTCGGTACACACACCATCAGATTATTTGACTTGTCGCTCTAACGAAGTAGGCGAGTGTCAGCAATATGTCTCATGGTCTTATCATGGCGTGTTTATGTTCTGCCGTTAGGTCAGACGATAGAAATGCCACTTGCAAGCTTAGAGCAGGAGATTGACGGTGACCAACTTTCAACAGAACTTTATAAGTTTTCACACACATTTATTAAAATAATAAAAATCATTAACCTTACTTAACTTGATTCTGGATGCTATTTACAATTGACAATCTGAAGTTCCTTTGGTCTTGATACGTTAATCTTATTCTCACATATCTCTGATACTTGACAACTGTGTTTATACATTTCTCTTCATGGTGACGTACAGGAATATGATAATCTTATTAGGCGCAGACTGAAACTTGACTATAGACTGGTACAGACAAATTCAGACTAATGCAGACTGATGCAGACTAATGATCAGAGGTCTTTACACAAATTTTAATACCTCGCGCGTTCAAGTATCACTGCGCGAGTGTGATCCGCGCGGAGAAAAGTTCTAATTTAGCAGCAATCTGATTGGCTGCGCTACATATTAATACGCCGATCGGTGGAAGGAGAATTTGGTCTGATTTGGTGTGTCCCTAAGACAGCGCCATCTCGTAGTGCGGGGACGGACGAGCGCTGCGCCTGCGCTGTTGTGCTTAGCGGGGCGCGCTCTAGTGGGAAAATTGTGTACACGCTGACTACGCGGAACTACAGGGTGTTTCAAAAATGACCGGTATATTTGAAACGGCAATAAAAACCAAACGAGCAGCGATAGAAATACACCGTTTGTTGCAATATGCTTGGGACAACAGTACATTTTCAGGCAGACAAACTTTCGAAATTACAGTAGTTACAATTTTCAACAACAGATGGCGCTGCGGTCTGGGAAACTCTATAGTACGATATTTTCCACACATCCACCATGCGTAGCAATAATATGGCGTAGTCTCTGAATGAAATTACCCGAAACCTTTGACAACGTGTCTGGCGGAATGGCTTCACATGCAGATGAGATGTACTGCTTCAGCTGTTCAATTGTTTCTGGATTCTGGCGGTACACCTGGTCTTTCAAGTGTCCCCACAGAAAGAAGTCACAGGGGTTCATGTCTGGCGAATAGGGAGGCCAATCCACGCCGCCTCCTGTATGTTTCGGATAGCCCAAAGCAATCACACGATCATTGAAATATTCATTCAGGAAATTAAAGACGTCGGCCGTGCGATGTGGCCGGGCACCATCTTGCATAAACCACGAGGTGTTCGCAGTGTCGTCTAAGGCGGTTTGTACCGCCACAAATTCACGAAGAATGTCCAGATAGCGTGATGCAGTAATCGTTTCGGATCTAAAAAAGGGGCCAATGATTCCTTTGGAAGAAATGGCGGCCCAGACCAGTACTTTTTGAGGATGCAGGGACGATGGGACTGCAACATGGGGCTTTTCAGTTCCCCATATGCGCCAGTTGTGTTTATTGACGAAGCCGTCCAGGTAAAAATAAGCTTCGTCAGTAAACCAAATGCTGCCCACATGCATATCGCCGTCATCAATCCTGTGCACTATATCGTTAGCGAATGTCTCTCGTGCAGCAATGGTAGCGGCGTTGAGGGGTTGCCGCGTTTGAATTTTGTATGGATAGAGGTGTAAACTCTGGCGCAAGAGACGATACGTGGACGTTGGCGTCATTTGGACCGCAGCTGCAACACGGCGAACGGAAACCCGAGGTTGCTATTGGATCACCTGCTGCACTAGCTGCGCGTTGCCCTCTGTGGTTGCCGTACGTGGTCGCTCTACCTTTCCAGCATGTTCATCCGTCACGTTCCCAGTCCGTTGAAATTTTTCAAACAGGTCCTTTATTGTATCGCTTTTCGGTCCTTTGGTTACATTAAACCTCCGTTGAAAACTTCGTATTGTTGCAACAACACTGTGTTCTAGGCGGTGGAATTCCAACACCAGAAAAATCCTCTGTTCTAAGGAAGAAACCATGTTGTCTACAGCACGTTGTGAACAGCACACGCTTACAGCAGAAAGACGACGTACAGAATGGCGCACCCACAGATTGCGTTGTCTTCTATATCTTTCACATCACCTGCAGCGCCATCTGTTGTTGAAAATTGTAACTACTGTAATTTCGAAAGTTTGTCCGCCTGAAAATGTACTGTTGTCCCAAGCTTATTGGAACAAACGGTGTATTTCTATCGCTGCTCGTTTAGTTTTTATTGCCGTTTCAAATATACCGGTCATTTTTGAAACACCCTGTATGTACACAACACACAAGAACTCGAACAATCGTAAAAGCAGTCACTGAGGGACAACAAGAACAAATGAATTCTACACACAAAGAGTTTCCACAAGCTGTTGGCGACCAAATACACGTCGTCTGATGAGACAACCGACCGAATGACCAACCCCGGTCGTTCCATTGAAGTTACATATGTCGGCAACGGTCGGGAGAGCTTAGCATATCTGAAGGTGACTGCAGCTCCAACCCGACTCAACTCGATGTCCGTTCGGAATTCGGAGATGCGGCAACCCGGGCACACGGGCTCCGCCCCAACGATGCAGACGTAACTCTTGAGCATTGGCCACCACATCTCTGTACAAGGAAGGAACCGACTCACGTCCGGGCGGTAGTATCGTAAAGAGAAGATGACAAACGGTAACGGGCATGAACACGAGCCGCGCACGGCTCAGTGGCTTGCGGATGTAACTGTAGAAGTAGAGAACGTAAGCTATCTATTTTTATTGATGCGATCTCCAGAGTAATGCAGATCTCCAAAGTAGTCAACACTGTGCAAGCCGCTTTGTCTCTACATAACTATTCGAACCTATATGTTGTTGAACAAGTATACTGTCATAACCCTTGATCTCCCCTGTATTTACCCCCTCCCTCCTCACAAACACTCCCACTCACACTTCCCTCCCTATGCAAATTGACAACTGGACCGCACCAACGATCATCACAGATTTTGTCCAACCTTACGGTATATCTAAGGTTTGGCCACAAATGAAAGTGACAGAAGTGGTAACTCTAGACAGTCAAGCTTTTAGAAAAAATAGCATTCTGGCGCGGGTCGGACGAGGCATAAGAAATTTACGTTAGCATAGTTTTCCAGAGTGCTGCTAGCGCAGCGGAAGCTATACGGAACGGTAAGTCAGTGGCTGTAATATCGAGCCCTTTTATAGGAACTTCTTTCTGTTATCAGTTGTTACGTTGCTTACACTGCAGATCATTCGAGATTATGCTCAGCTGAATTGTATTTGGTGTGATGAAACCTCATATGCAGGAGAAGGAATTTCTTTTACAGAGGACACGCAAATCCACAACTGTACAACGACTCGCCATTGTAGTGTTAGGCAGCTGGCTGTGAACAGCGCGTAGCGTTGCGCAGTTGGAGGTGAGCCGCCAGCAGTGGTGGATGTGGGGAGAGAGATGGCGGAGTTTTGAAATTTGTCATGATCTGCTATATTTATTATGACTATTAAGGTAAATACATTGTTAGTTCTCTATTAAAATCTTTCATTTGCTAACTAAGCCTATCAGTAGTTAGTACCTTCAGTAGTTTGAATCTTTTATTTAGCTGGCAGTAGTGGCGCTCGCTGTATTGCAGTAGTTTGAGTAACGAAGATTTTTGTGAGGTAAGTGATTTGTGAAAGGTATAGGTTAATGTTAGTCAGGGCCATTCTTTTGTAGGGATTTTTGAAAGTCAGATTGCGTTGCGCTAAAAATATTGTGTGTCAGCTTAAGCACAGTCGTGTACAATTGTTAAAAAGGGGACGTTTGTAGTGGATTTTCATGCAGTCTTGAAGAAGTAGTGTTGTCCTTCCAACGGAAAGACAGTGCTGACTCTTGACATGCTGACAGGTAATGGGCCACAACAGAGCAAACCCACAGCGGAGTCAATCGAAGTTTTGAAGAATATCGTTTGGTAGGTCATCACAGAGCAGACCCACTGTAGTTCTGGTAGAGATTACGGTATTGGTGGGCCACCAGAGGCGCAGACCCACTGTAGTCCATGTAGAAATAATGGTACTGGTGAGTCAGCAAAGATGCAGACCCACTGTAGTCCTTGTAGAGATAATGGTACTGGTGGGTCATCAAAGATGCAGACCCACTGTAGTCCTTGTAGAGATTACGGTACTGGTGGGCCACCAGAGGTGCAGACCCACTGCAGTCCTTGTAGAGATGGCCAGCAGCCATCTGTTGTGACTGTGCAGGTGCACAATCACCATTGAAGAGTCTTGCGGATAATATAGCAAGTCCATAACCACCACTTGTGCACTCACAAAGTTTTTGGAATTGTCCTTAGAATCAGCAATGCTGTTATCCAGTCCCTTGCTGAATTATTAACACACATGCAAACACTAACAGTCCCTACTTCTCTCATATTGTCCATATACTATGACCAACAGAAACGTGTGCAGTGAAATGCAACTTACAAGTTAATAATATGATGAACTGGTATCAATTACAATTTTATAACATAAGAATACAATAACAAAGGTGCAAAATACATCATTAGAGAACATAACAAGACAGATAACATTTGCGGTAATGCAGGCTTTACAAAAGAATAGAAATAAACATATACATCAGTGTTTACAGGAATTATGACATAAGTAAATAAATGAAATAATGAGAATAGTTCTTGAAACATTAATTTCACACATGATCACTAAAACAAAACAGAATAAATAATGTCTAAACATCTTTACAAAGAAAGTAACATAGTATTTGAAAAACTCTACAACAGGAAAAACACCAATATACAAGAGTACACAAACACATAGCAGAATAACACAGGGGGAAAGGACAGGGTTTGTTTTCAATATAACATTTGGTACTGCAGTATTTTGCGAACAAAACCTTTTTTTTTGTTCTTGGAGATCTCCCTTCATTCATCATTATTCCCAAAAAGTCCTATCTATACCTCCTTTTTGTATTCCAACCATATTTCTTTCAAAATAATTATGGCTCATTGTACAATACTCATTTTGGCCCAGAACGTTTTCATATAACTTCTCAATGCATTTCTTCCAATTTATCACAACTCATTCTCGCATATAACCTACCCCATCTTAAGCTAACTTAAATCTACTGAGCTCAGATGCTAAACTAAGGGACGAGGCAATGCAGCAGCACAAAACAATTAACACAAACAGCAATAAAAAAAATGCAGATTTGCGAAGCAAGCAGCATTATAGAAATTAGCAAAACAATTGCAATATTACAACTAATATAAGGCAATGTGCAGCAAACAAGAAAAATAAATCAGTAGTAAAACTAGTTTAACAGAGTAATACAAAGTGAAATTTAGTAGCACTATGCATGGCAAACAGCAGCAGCATCTAAACATGACAAAGCTCAAGCAGAAAAAATAGTACACTAAAGACAACAATGCAGATAAGGGAAATGTCTGTTCACGTCTTAATGTCTATGTAATTAAAGTGGTGCACCACAAAAACTTATTCTATGAAATAAATTACCAAGTATTGTAAAGAAAATTATGTATGCAGTTCCTGTGAAGGGAAATGTCTTTTTGTGCTCCCACATTTTTTGGAAATATATCACAAAACTATTATTTACTGGATCTGTAGACAGAAAATATTTATATTAGTACATCTACAAAATTTTATTTTAACCAATGCTGCAGTGCAGCTAGAAACTAGATATTAAACAAAATAGGCAAAACAAGGGGTGAAACGTCATTCACTAGCCATATGGCATTTCATAGTGCAGCAAACAATCTTTCAACTAGAAAGACAATAGATGTGAAATGTTTCTCATCATTTCATTTCAGTAAATATCATAAATTAAGAGCTCCACAGTGTAATCATATGTTTTCAAGTTCGACCGTGTCGTTTTTGCGATGCTTTCTACAAAGGAACGTCAATAGCGAGGATAATGGCCTCCCTTTTTTTTTTCTACCTGTGCCTCTGGCACACACTAATGGCTTTTTCTGCAGGCGTCTGACACAGCTGGGTGCCCGCGACGCATTACATGCAGGTGGTCACTTAACTTTCATACGGAAATGTTTACGACAGCAGTTTCCGCTACAGTGGCAGTCTCATACAAAAAATTGCAGAGGTCGAGAATTTGCGTTGCAAATGTGTAGATACAAAATCTTATGAACATAACAGTGTCCAAAAAATTTTCACCGGCATTGTGATACATTCACGCATTTACACACATTTCATAACTCTTAAAGTATGATTCTTGGTTTCCAATATCCTTTTTCACAAGTCAGAGTCCCTCATTATTCCTTACCTTATTACACATATACATATTCGTCGACACGTCCTCAATATTTCATCATAATAACTACATAGCATAATCAGATTCCTTACATAGCATCAGATTATTGATCATAAAGATACCTCAGCAGCATAATACACATCGTCGTCGTAAAAATAACATCATAACACCTCAGTCAAATCTCAAAATCGTCGTAGCTTTCTAATTTCAAAACCTAAAAAAAACTCTCTACTCATTTCAATAGTGTCATCCACCTCAAACGTACCTTAAAAATCATGATACCATACCAAATACATCATTCAAAGCTCTCATAGTATCAGAATGTTTCTGAAAAAATATGAACAGTTCGCAAAGTACAAACAACATACAATTTCGTAAGTGTGAAGTTATCCAACGGTGTAATTACGTAAATATCTGTCACTGCCATAGTAAAAAGAATGTTTGTTTCTCTGTTAAATAATCAGATAGCTGTGTAATTCTGTGTTAGAGAAATATGGTACCGATGTGTAAAGTTGTATAAGCAAATACCATATTAGCTAGGGCTCGTTGTGCTTGCCAAACACATGGTACACAAAGTAGGCGTGTACCCCCCTGAGGATTAATGTAATTATACCCTCAGGTGTTACAGATTACAGCAATGGAATGAAATGTATCACGGAAAACCCTTGTATCATTGCACTTCAAATATCTTTAAAAAAAATAAATGTTTTAAGTGCGAAATTAATCACTCAAATACGTGTACTGCAGCGCTAAACTGTGCGTCATGTTGTAAGATAACCTCTGTGGAAGTCTCGTAGTTATCGTCCTCCGAAAGCTAAGTTCTGCAGAAGTCAATGTACTTACCTCATGATAAACAAAGTGAAATGCTTTGTGTATAGATATCGTAGTTATTACGCTTATTGTTGTGATGAAGAAAGTACTGTACTGTAATGTATTGTTGTGCCACGAAAGAGGCTGTCTCATTGTTGCTATACCACAAAAGTTACTACTAAAACATGTTTTTCTTTCCAGAAGAATTCAGAAAACTGTGCAGATATAAAACAGATACACCGCAAAAGCAACATTGTAAATTGTCACTCATTAGTAGCGTCGTGATAAAAATCGTGTAGCTGTCACATAAACTAACCTCTGTGTCATCTGGTATCTCTCAGAAAGCACTTTAAATTCAGAATGTATTTTCAAATAAACCAAAATGTTGCATTAAAATCTCATTAGCAGTACTGGTAAATGTTCTAAGTATGTGAGCCTTATGGTCGTTACATAATCGTGCAACAAACAAGCAAGAATGCACACACACAATAACACTGTGTCGTCTGTTCACAATAACAACGCATTCGTAATTTCTGTTTAAATAAGTTCTCTTGGTTCTTGACTGGATATTTAACTTCAAACATTGTTGCATGTTAACAGTTTCTAAGATTGAAAAAGAGTACTACTAACGTGAAGTGAAAAATTTTATAGCAAAGACTAAGTTAAAAAGCAGATTATCTCTCAATGAACGGTTTTACATATGAAGTGTGGTGCAATCCTTTACTCTTCATAGTACGCAGAGTTTCAACTTCAAAGCAATTATCATGTTGTATACATCGGTAAAGAATGCTAAAATTTTTCTCAAGGCTAGCGTCTTATGTTATTTTTCTCGGAGCCAGCGGGCGCACGCGGCTGCCTGCTTGTGCGAGTCATTGTCTGTCTCCTTGTTGGCGCGCGTCGTTATTGGGATTAGGAGACCTAACTTCTACAAATTCACTTTGACGAGAAGGCCCAGCTCTGTTTGAATCCCGCCAGTTCTGATGCAATTCAGGTCTGTCGTTACTAATATATCGTCTGTCGTCATGTCGGTAGATTCCGTAGTTTCTTCCTTGTCCGTCACGTGGTGGAGAATTTCTCCCTGAATCGTAACTGTGCGCCGAACTGTTGCGTCTTAAGTTATTCTGCCTCCCTTGATAATAATTGTTTTGGTTCCCATTTTGTCGGTTTCTCTGATTGTCTCTGTGATAGTCATTACTACGGAAATGCGATCTTTCTCTGTCACTATTATTACTCTGCCAGTGGTTGCCATATGGGCGGTGTCTGTTTTGGTCACGATTTGCGTTGTAAGAATAGACTTGTCGTGTCCAGTTATTGTTTTTGTCGTCACGGAATTGTGACGGATATGACCTGTAATTGTTGTGTTCCTGTTTCCGCTTGCCGCGATTGTCAGTGTCAATTTCTAATTCTTGTAAGAGTCCCTGAAAAGCTTCAATGTCGTCTTTGCAACGTCCTGCTAAAATAATATGCCGTAAATGTTCAGGTAATTTGATTAAGCAAATGCGGATGAGTTCTGAGGGGCTGTATGGGTTTGAAAGATACTGATTCTTACGCAACATGTCTTCAAAATATTTGACAAGACTGGAAAATTCCGATTGTTCAAAGTGTTTCATCATCATGATGCTATGTTTTACTCGGTCTTGTGTAGCTTGAGACCAATATGCTGAGAGGAAGGCATGATAAAATTCTCCTTCACTGTGACAATCGTGAATGACCGATCGCATTCTTACAGCTGGTTCATTCTCCAAGTAGCCACACATAAATTCTAATCTGTGCTGCAATGACCAGTTGGGAGGAAAACAATGAGAGAATTGATGGAGCCACGCTTGTGGATGAATGTCGTTGCCAGAATTCTTAAACGTTTTGAATTTACGTGTAGTAATAAACAGCTTATAGTCAAAATCATTGTGTCGGCGAGTAGCATATCTGTCATTGTTACGTCGTGTCGGCGGTTCCATCTCAAAATTCGGTGCACCTTGCCAATTTCTTTCATAATTTCCGAGGTGTCCTGTGTTATTATCTTGTGGTTGTTTCGTATTTCTAAGTCCCTCTTCCCGTGTTGGGGCGGGAGTATCCTCTGAAATACGTAATTCTTGTATTACCTGTGTCAGCTAATCTTGTACTTCCCGGATTTCTCTTTGGTGTTGCGTATTAATTTGATTCAGATTTTGTTTCAGTATCCTAATTTGTTCGCACTCTTCTGTGTCATTAAAGACTACCGGTTTTGTGTCATTCAGATTATCATCTACCTGTGTAGATAAGTTAGTGAACTGATCTGAAAGTTCGGCTACTTTATCCGATAGTGAAATTATTTCCTCTGTATGTTTTTCTGAACCAAGTTTCAGAGTGTCCATTTGTGTTGAAATGGTATTTACTGTGTCCTTTAAGTTTTCCTGAGTTTTTGCAAGTTGCATAACCGTATCGGTAGATGCAACTGAGTCAATTTTAGCTTGCAAGGTGTCGTGATTTTCATGAACAATAGTCTGCAGTTCTTTTATGGCTGCTTCGTGATTCTGTAATGCATTTTCATGACGCGAAAAAATGGGTTGGAAATGCTCACAAATCTGTGTTTTTACATCATTACAGACTTTTTGACATTTTGATTCAATGTTATGTAAATCAGTAGTTAAATCTTCACGTGTTTGTTCAAGAGTTTGTTCCAATGAGTCTAACTTTTTTAAGATTTTGTTCCATAGTGTCTAACTGTTTGTCTCTGATTTTGTTCCATTGTGTCTAACTTTTGAAGATTTTGTTCCATTGTGTCTAACTTTTGAAGATTTTGTCCCATTTGTTTCTGATTTTGTTCAAGCGTTGTGTCTAACTTTTGTAGCCTTTGTCCCATTTGTTGCATTAATTGTAATAACAATGCACTGGTGTCTGAAACATGTTCCTCAGTGCTTTTAGGCAGTGAAGTTGCACCGGCAACATTCACATTTTGACAAGCAGAAAATGTGTCTTGACTCATTTGAGAAAACGGTGAGAACCCAAAACCTGAGTCTACAGTATTTGCAATATTGTGCTGTGTCATTCCCGATTCCTGAGGCGAGCTGTTGCCGACCGATCGATCGATAATCCTTCCCTGTTCACTATCTGTTTCACTGTCTACACCATTATTTGACGCCCGCTCCATTTCCCTATGCACAATTACCAAATTACTACTTTGAACATCAGTTAATTCATTACTCAGTGGCGCTAACACACTGCTTTCGTTTTCACTGTCATTTCTCAGTTTACTTTGGAGCCTAGTATTACGTTTTTCACACGCCATTATTGTCACAATATTTCACACGACAACACAGAAAAGCACAATTTGAAGAGCAAAAATAAGAGAACACATTAACATAACACTGAAAATAATATCTAGTTAATGGCAGGTGCGAAATACTTGGTGCAAATCTACATGCATGCCACAACTGTTTTACTGTACAACAATGAAAAACTACAACTACAAAGGAAATTCCCTCTATGATTATGCGCTATCAATAAACAATAGCTACACTAATTACACAAACTACAAGAAAAAATCAGAAGATTCCAGTGAGGTATCCTCGGCTAAGGGTCGACATATGAAACGTCCCCTTTTTGAACAATTATACAGGACTGTGCTTAAACTGACACACAATATTTTTAGCGCAACGCAATCTGACTTTCAATAATCCCTACAAAAGAATGGGCCCTGACATTAAACTATACATTTCACAAATCACTTACCTCACAAAAATCTTCGCTATTCAAGCTACTGCAATACAGCAAGCGCCACTACTGCCAGCTAAATAAAAGATTCAAACTATGGAAAGCACTAACTACTGATAGGGATAGTTAGCAAATGAAAGATATTAATAGAGAACAAACACTGTATTTACCTTAATAGTCATAATATATATAGCAGTTCATGACAAATTACAAAACTCCGCCATCTCTCTCTCCACATCCACCACTGCTGGCGGCTCACCTCCAACTGCGCAACGCTACGCGCTGTTAACAGCCCAGCTGCCCAACACTACAATGGCGAGTATTACAACAATGCAAAGCAGCCACAGACTGCACACAGCACAGCCAGTGATTTTCATACAGAGGTGGCGTTATCAATAAAAAAACCTAAACAGCCTACTTACAAGTGCTGCTAGCGCAGCGGAAGCTATACGGAACGGTAAGTCAGTGGCTGTAATATCGAGCCCTTTTATAGGAACTTCTTTCTGTTATCAGTTGTTACGTTGCTTACACTGCAGATCATTCGAGATTATGCTCAGCTAAATTGTATTTGGTGTGATGAAACCTCATATGCAGGAGAAGGAATTTCTTTTACAGAGGACACGCAAATCCACAACTGCACAACGAGATTTTTGTAGACGCTAAATGGTTGCCATCGTGCAGTATTAAAGTGCAACCCTGCGATTTCTAAACTGGTCGTCATCTACAGGGTTTGATTAAAAAGTCTAAAAACTCTTAACACGTCGAGAGAGAGAAAAAGAAATCGTCTCCCGAAACGACTGCGTCATAATTCATTCCATTGTACACCACAAGCTGTCCTCGCCAGTATCTGGCGAAATGACGCGTTACGCGTGGCCTGCTGCCAATTTTTGCGATGAGAGTATAACTCTCGCTTGCTGTGACACAAACCAATGTTACCCTCTGGGAAGATTTTTAATTTTGACCGTGCTTGTGTCTAACGGATGAAGGTAACGGGTAGTAATTTTGAATATATTGTAATTAATAGAAGAACTAAACAGGCTTTAACTTTGGGGTTCCATGAAAGCTGAAAAATTCATACGAATGAAATAATAAACTGTCGCCAGCCAAATTGGGCATATTAATTTGAAATATTATGTTTAAGAAAACTGAATATTAGTTGTTGAAGTGACTTTCATTAAGATTCCCCTTGAATCGCGCACTGGATACACACGAATACAGAGCAATTTAAGTTGTGGGTAGCAGTAGTTACCATAATTGCTCAATCCAGTAATCATAGAAAGCAAAATTGTACCCAACTCATAATAATAACAGTTACAATCACGATCATTTCGTGACTCAGTATTGAAATGTTACTGCAGGAAGCACCGAACTAAAACTGGAGAGGATTCTGACTTAACTGATATATAAATACCACAAATAAAATTAAATAATACTACAATTACACTGTTTATACTCCCATTCATAGCAATGTATCAGATTTCTTTAGTAGCAATAATATTATAATTATCTTTCTAATATGAGAAGAATATGGTGGGGACCCATAAACTGATACTGTATCACAAGTCAAATTCTGTGACTATTTCAGTAGTAAGATTCAACTAAATTTAATTCTTAGTCTCACTTGGAATAGTTTATGTTTTCATCCCCCGAAGCAAATTACCCAACACTGAGCTCGAGTGACCTCAAAAAATCGTTAATGATAGCAATCAAGGCTAAATCATATTTCAAATAAGTTTCAGTATTTTAAACATAGCTGCACAACAGCAACGGTTCCACGTATTAAAATTATTTACAGCCGACCAGTTGCAATGGATAAAGAATTCTTTACCTAGGTTTCAACAAATTTAAATTTGTCTTCTTCAGAAGGTGTCAATTTTACATTAGTATGGACTGGTAAGTTTAACTTACGTGCCCTTTTCGTCACCTGTGAAGCAGGTATTTTAGACAGCAACATTTACACAGTCTGGCACTGAATTTATGCACATTTAATACACAGAAATAAATTACTAGTTTGTTTGAAACAGGATACTCGGTTTTTTGAACACTTAGGAGGGGATCCTGCATATGTTCATGATGAGGACATAAGTTATGGTTCTAAACAAAAGTTAATGGCACTTGGATTATTATTGAAAACACAAAACTTAACTGGTCCATGCTCTGATACACGTATGCGTGTATGAAGTTGATGCAACAGTGGCGAAGTAGTGGTGGCGAGCGACGTGCCAGCTAACTGTACTCACGGCTCTTGAGGTTTGGATGTTCTTTTAAATTTCATCATGGCAACGGATTGTTAACGTGTTAGAGCCATTCCTTATTGCCGGGAGTACCCTGCAACAGCCAAATCCACATCCGAGGCAAAATTCCTTGCAAAACGGCTTCCAAATGTTTCCCTTGGCACCCCCGATACCGTGCAACGGCTAGCAGCTGACTGCGTACCGTTCCCACCAAGAAGCCGCCCAGTTAGACCGCCAAAACCACCTTTTACATCGTACTAAGCTACTTCCGTTGCGGAGGGACTTCCCTACATCTTTTATGTTATATAATACAAGTGTCCTAAGCATGAACCAGCTTCCAATAAACAACGTTTTCCTTGTAAACATACAAACTTGATAAAATTTCATTATTTTAAACATTATTTAGTTTTTTCCATGCGTACATTACAAACTTTAAATTTTCTGTCACAAATGAATGACCTTAAGTAACTTCATAATCACATATATACAGTCACATAGTGTATGCCTACTTCTAATCGATATAGGTGTTACAAGAGAGAACCTGTTATGAGTGTAAACCAAGTCTGTTTTTGTACAGAAAATTTTAAACAGCAACGTAATTGTAAAAACGCGGCGTTTATAACGTGTGCAAGATATCAACAAAATTACTGCTTCCCCTGTTTTTACTATGAACGTTATCACAGCGCTTCTAAATCATCAACTGTAAAATAATAAGAGTACCTGATTGTATATATGAAGTTCCAGTGTGGGCTTTACATTCTCTTCCTCGAAAAGTAAGTACAATCCTAGATTTTTGTTTGCTTTTCCTTTTCACGCCTTTTATGAAAATCTTAATAAATACAATAGGTTGAGCATCATTTTGATAAATTTGCAGCATAAGTAACTTAAAAATTGAGAATTAAAAAGAAAAATTAAAAAATGATTCCCGCAAAGAGATTCTATTCCTTCCATCCCACATTCTTCCGAATACCGTTCTTTATTCTCTCCGCTTTGCCGGGCGCTGACTGCATACTGAGTTACCGTAAATGGCTCATGCCTCGCCCAACCTACGCTAAAATGCTGTTTTTTTTCTAAACACTTGGTCAACGCAGCATATACCAAAATATGGACGAAATCGGTGATGATGAGCAGGCGCGGTCCCCTTGTGAATATTTATCAATGTCTCAGGATGGGTCCAACCCATCAGTCCCATCTTTTAGTAAAGTTGTGCGATGACGCTGTTTGTCCACCATTCGATTAAGTACTTCATTCGCTACTGGATCTACACATTTAATCATCAGCATTCTATTGTGCCAGCATATTTGAAACTTTCCTGTGATGAGGAGTCCCAAAGCTTTGATAACTACCTGCAAAAAATAAAGTTACGTAACTAATTTTATTTCCTTCCAGATACGTGTCTGCTGTCCTGGTGTACATTAACATTTCGGCGCCACATTGGCTCGGCACGACGCTACAGAAACCAAAACAAAATGGGGCAGCCCATCTATACTTCATCAAGAAGAGCAGACGTGTGTATGCTAAGAACAAACACTTAATTATGTAACTTTTTTCCATGTGATGTTATTAAGACTTGATGACTACCCCTCATAGTTTTTCCAATAGTGGTTATGATCGGCGTTTCTCTGAAGCCATTGCTATCCCCAGTGAAAGTGTGGAACAATTACAGGAGCTGTTGAATGGAACGAAGATCCTGACACACTTTGGATTGAGAGTAGACCGAAGGAAATTGGTAGTAACAACGAGTAGCACAAATAACATTAGCTATAAACATAACGTCTAAATCGGGGACCACAATGTAGACGAAGTGAAGGGATTTTGCTACCATGGAAACAAAATGACGTACGAAGCAAAGATGTCATAAACAGGCAGACTATCACAGGCAAGGAGTTCATTCCTAGCAAATCTACTGGTATCAAATACCAATCTTACTCGTAATTTGTGGAGGAAGTTTGTGGTAAGGTACCTTTAGAGCACAGCATTGTATGGAAGTTGGACAGACCGGAAAGGAGTAGAATCTAAGGGTTTGGGATGTGGCGCTATAGAATGAGACTGAAAATTTGGAAGACTGATAAGAAATAAGGAGGTTCTCTGTGGAATCGGCGAGAGAATAACGTGCGGAAAGAGTGACGAGAAAAAAAAGGCAGAGTGATAGGAAAGTCGCCGGTCGACCGCACTTCGGAATTCACTCTGCGCTAGTCAGCGCCACGTTTCTCGCAACCACCGATGCAACGACAGCATCTCAATTCTTGGAACGTGCCGCTTATCTGGTACGTGCAAACACACGACTAAGGAACTGCCTTCTACGGTAGTTCGCTCATGCACGGTTTGAAAAATTTGCGACGTGGCTGCTTTCCATTCCTTCGGATTAGACATTCAGAACAATATGCATGCCATATACGCGAAATTTTTCTTAGGTTCGTGCGGCTCTCCTACCCCCCCCCCCCCCCACCCCACCACCACCACACACACACACTGGAAATTCGAGTCCTCACTCGGGCATGGGTGTGTGTTGTCCTTAGTGTAAGTTAGTTTAAAAAATGGCTCTGAGCACTATGGGACTTAACATCTGAGGTCATCAGTCCCCTAGAACTTACAAGGGAACCTCCCCATCGCACCCCCCTCAGATTTAGTTATAAGTTGGCACAGTGGATAGGCCTTGAAAAACTGAACACAGATCAATCGAGAAAACAGGAAGAAGTTGTGTGGAACTATGAAAAAAATTAGTAAAATATACAAACTGAGTAGTCCATGCAAAGATATGGAACATCAAGGCAAACGCGAGGCAAGGAGTGCCGTGGTCCCGTGGTTAGCGAGAGCAGCTACGGAACGATAGATCCCAGGTTCAAGTCTTCCCTCGAGTGAAAAGTTTAATTTTTTATTTTCAGTTTATGTGACAAACACTTATGTTTTCATCACTTTTTTGGGAGTGATTATCCACAAGAAAACCTAAATCGGGCAAGATAGAAGAATCTTTTTACCCATTCGCTAAGTGTACAAGTTAGGTGGGTCGACAACGTATTCCTGTCATGTGACGCACATGCCGTCACTAGTGTCTTATAGAATATATCAGACGTGTTTTCCTGTGGAGGAATCGGTTGACCTATGACCTTGCGACAAATGTTTTCTGTTCCCATTGGAGAAGCACGTCTTTTCGTCTACTAATCGCACGGTTTTGCGGTGCGGTCGCCAAACAGACACTAAACTTATTACAGTGAACAGAGACGTCAATGAACGAACGGACGAATCCTAACTTTGCGAAAATAAAGAAAGTAAAATCTTCAGCGGAGGGAAGACTTGAACCAAGGACCTCTCGTTCCGCAGTTACTCACCCTAACCACAGGACCACGGCGCTCTAGAACTAACGCTCACCTTGATATTGCTTATCTTCCACATGGACTACTCTGTTTGTGTATTTTACTAATTTTTTTCATAGTTCCACACAAATTCTTCCTGTTTTCTCGATTGATCTATGTTCAGTTTTTCAAGGCCTATCCACTGTGCCAACTTATAACTAAATCTGAGGGGGGTGCGATGGGGAGGTTCCCTTGTTAGAACTACTTAAACCTAACTAACCTAAGTACATTACACGCATCCATGCCCGAGGCAGGATTCGAACCTGCGACCGTAACGGTCGCGTGGTTCCAGACTGAAGACCCTAGAACCGCTCGGCCACACCGGCCGGCAGTTAGTTTAAGTTAGATTAAGTTGTGTGTAAGACTAGGGACCGATGACCTCAGCAATTTGGTCCCATAGGAACTTACCATGTCCATGTACGCAAAATTTTCCCATGGTGGTATTCAACAACTGTGTCCCAAATATGAACGTCTGTTTGACGGTACTTTAGGATGTGACAAATATTTTCAGGCTCACTTGTTTATTGTTCTTGTACTTGCTACTCAGTGTTCTCATGTAGTTGTTGACAGGGCTTATGGAATTTGTAACCATCATTCATAACATGAAACCTGATTGGATTATTCAGAATTTGTGTATTTGTCTTAATAGGTAATTTGTACAGCAAGTGCTACCAGAGAGATATGTATGGATTCTTTTCTTAATGTTTTCAGAACTTAGAAGAAAGGATAATTGTTTGTGTTTGTGTTAATAGTGCATTGTGTTCCATGTCTAACCACCAGATATCGCACATGTGCATAAGATTAGATGTAAGAGGTACTAGGGCGAACTGTGGAGAGTAAAAACAGTAGGAGAAGAGAGACACTGAGGACGTAGGGTGCAAGATGAAGAGGTTGCACAGGGCAAGAACTCGTGGCGTGACACATCAAACCAGTCAGAATATAGAAATTCGGTCCGAATAGGCTTCGAAGGGCCCAACGGAACTCACCAATCCGAATGTCCTCGTCAGCCAATAGCCGGCACTGGATGCAGATATGGAGGGGCATGTGCTCAGCACACTGCTCTTCCAGCCGTTCACAGTTTACGAGACCGAAGTCTCTACGTCTCTACGTCAAGTGGCTCCTCAGTTTTTGTCAAATGGGCTGAGTGCTCTCTACTTGTCAACAGCACTCGGCAGACAGGACGGTCACCCATCCAAGTGCTTCTGCACTTCGCAAATCGTCGTTTACCTTGCTGCTCAGGTAGTAAACCTCTTCTACGTGTATATTGTCTAGTTTCTTATTTAAATTTCCACTGCATCGCCTGACTTGATTTTACTATACCAAGTATAAAATAAATAGGACGACTTAGTTATGAATGACACATAAAAGTTTTGTATTTTTATCGATATTTACGCAGGTACGCATTTTTTGTACTGAATTTGAGCCACTAAACATCACTACGTGCCCTTTCGACCAGAAAATTCAGCATACTCCCCGCTTATGAGTAAATGATGACGTTTATTACTAAAATTACCGATGTTTCCCTGGAAGCTCTTTCGCACTAGTGTGACAATGAGTTTCTGTGTGGTTAGAGTCTTGAAAGCATCACGAGCAATCAGGGGACGTACTTTGGCCGTGCCGCGCCGCGTCACTTTCTCCTGCTGCCGGCGCGCCTCTCGGCGGTGTATTTGCCGCGGCTCGGGTGGTCCGCCCACGGCGTGTCCACAGGCCGGTTCCGGCCCCGGCGTCGCATGTCCGGCGGCAAACAGGCGAGTAGCGTAGCGAGGCGCGCCGCCCTGCCACCCGTGCTGATGGATACCGCGGGCCACGGGCCGCGCGCGTGCACACCCCGCTGCCGGTCACGTGGAGCGGCGGCGGGCGGCGGGCGGCGGGCGGCGGGCGGCGGGCGAGGGCGAGGGCGGCCGCCGGAACAGTCAGACTCGCCGGCTTGTTGCTGGGGCACACAGTTTTAATCCACAAAGAAGTTTCACATTTTGATTTTGATGGTGTTGTAAACTCTGTGTTGCTACACAAAACACATCAAGTACCGTGCTTGATTTTTATTCTAGTAATAAAATAACAATAATCAATAATAAGAGGAACAGGTTAGAAAATTTAAAAAGGGAAATGGATAGGTTAAAGTTAGATATAGTGGGAATTAATGAAGTTCGGTGGCAGCAGGAACAAGACTTCTGGTCAGGTGAAAACAGAGTTATAAATAGAAAATCAAATAGGGGTAATGCAGGAGTCGGTTTGATAATGAATAAAAAAATAGGAGTGCGGGTAAGCTACTACAAACAGCATAGTGAATGCATTATTGTGGCCAAGATAGACACGAAGCCCACGCCTACTACAGTAGTACAAGTTTATATGCCAAATAGCTCTGCAGATGACGAAGTAATTGAAGAAATGTATATTGAAATAAACGAAATTATTCAGATCGTGAAGGGAGACGAAACTTTAATAGTCATGAGTGACTGCATTCGGTAGTAGGAAAAGGGAGGGAAGGAAACGTAGTGGGTCAATATGGATTGGGGCTAAGAAATGAAAGAGGAAGCCGCCTGATAGAAAATTGCACAGAGCACAACTTAATCATAGCTAACACTTGGTTCAAGAATCATAAAAGAAGGTTGTATACATGGAAGAAGCATGGAGATACTGACAGGTTTCAGATATATTACATAATGGTAAGACAGAGATTTAGGAACCAGGTTTTAAATTGTAAGACATTCCCAGGAGCAGATGTGGACTCTGACCACAATCTGTTGGTTATGAACTGTAGATTAAAACTGAAGAAACTGCAAAAAGGTGGAAATTTAAGGAGATGGAACCTGGATAAACTGAAAAAACCAGAGGTTGTACAGAGTTTCAGGGAGAGCATAAGGGAACAATTGACAGGAATGGTGGAAATACATACCGTAGAAGAAGAATGGGTAGCTTTCAGAGATGAAGTAGTGAAGGCAGCAGAGCACCTAGTAGGTAAAAAGACGAGGGCTAGAATAAATCCTTGGGTAACAGAAGAAATATTGAATTTAATTGATGAAAGG
This sequence comes from Schistocerca nitens, assembly GCF_023898315.1. Lineage (NCBI taxonomy): Eukaryota > Metazoa > Arthropoda > Insecta > Orthoptera > Acrididae > Schistocerca > Schistocerca nitens. Next base: position 513,174,608 of record NC_064615.1, read on the forward strand.
AGAAAATATACAAATTCAGTAAATGAAGCAGGCAAAAAGGAATACAAACGCCTCAAAAACAAGATCGACAGGAAGTGCAAAATGGCTAAGCAGGGGTGGCTAGAGGACAAATGTAAGGATGTAGAGGGTTATCTCACTAGGGGTAAGATAGATAATGCCTACAGGAAAATTAAAGAGACCTTTGGAGAACAGAGAACCACTTGTAAGAATATCAAGAGGTCAGATGGAAACCCAGTTCTAAGCAATGAAGGGAAAGCAGAAAGGTGGAAGGAGTATATAGAGGGCCTATACACAATGTACTTCAGGACAATATTATGGAAATGGAAGAGGATGTAGATGAAGACGAAATGGGAGATACGATACTGCGTGAAGAGTTTGACAGAGCACTGAAAGACCCGAGTCGAAACAAGAGCCCGGGAGTAGACAACATTCCATTAGAACTACTGACGGCCTTGGGAGAGCCAGTCCTGACAAAACTCTACCATCTGGTGAGCAAGATGTATGAGACAGACGAAATACCCTCAGACTTCAAGAAGAATATAATAATTTAGATCCCATAGAAAGCAGGTGCTGACAGATGTGAAAATTACCGAACAATCAGTTTAATAAGTCACGGATGTAAAATACTAACGCGTATTCTCTATAGACGAATGGAAAAACTGGTAGAAGCTGACCTCGGGGAAGATCAGTTTGGATTCCGTAGAAATGTTGGAACACGTGAGGCAATACTGACCCTACGCCTTATCTTAGAAGCTAGATTAAGGAAAGGCATACCTACGTTTCTAGCATTTGTAGACTTAGAGAAAGCTTTTGACAATGTTAACTGGAATATTCTCTTTCAAATTCTGAAGGTGGCAGGGGTAAAATACAGGGAGCGAAGGGCTATTTACAATTTGTACAGAAACCAGATGGCAGTTATAAGAGTCAAGGGGCACGAAAGGGAAGCAGTGGTTGGGAAGGGAGTGAAACAGGGTTGTAGTCTATCCCCGATGTTATTGAATCTGTATATTGATCAAGCAGTAAAGGAAAAAAAGAAAAATTCGGAGTAGGTGTTAAAATCCATGGGGAAGAAATAAAAACTTTGAGATTCGCCGATGACATTGTAATTCTGTCAGAGACAGCATAGGACTTGGAAGAGCAGTTGAACGGAATGGACAGTGTCATGAAAGGAGGGTATAAGATGAACATCAACAAAAGCAAAACGAGGATAATGGAATGTAGTCTAATTAAGTCGGGTGATGCGGGGGGAATTAGATTAGGAAATGAGACACTTAGAGTAGTAAAGGAGTTTTGCTATTTGGGGAGCAAAATAACTGATGATGGTCAAAGTAGAGAGGATATCAAATGTAGACTGGCAATGGCAAGGAAAGCGTTTATGAAGAGGAGAAATTTGTTAACATCGAGTATTGATTTAAGTGTCAGGAAGTCGTTTCTGCAAGTATTTGTATGGAGCGTAGCCATGGATGGAAGTGAAACATGGACGATAACTAGTTTGGACAAGAAGAGAATAGAAGCTTTCGTAATATGGTGCTACAGAAGAATGATGAAGATTAGATGGGTAGATCACATAACTAATGAGGAGGTGTTGAAGAGAATTGGGGAGAAGAGGAGTTTGTGGCACAACTTGACAAGAATTAGCAACCGGTTGGTAGGACATGTTCTGAGACACCATGGGTCACAAATTTAGCATTGGAAGGCAGCGTGGAGGGTAAAAATCGTAGAGGGAGACCAAGAGATGAATACACTAAGCACATTCAGAAGGATGTAGGTTGCAGTAAGTACTGGGAGATGAAGAAGCTTGCACAGGATAGAGTAGCACGGAGAGCTGCATCAAACCAGTCTCAGGACTGAAGACCACAACAACAACAACAAGAGGAACTGCTAATTACTGCTTCCGATCATATCTGAAAAAGAGATTACAAAGGGTAAGAGTAGCACAGTCTTCAAATGAAGCTAAATTTTTGTGAAAAATTCATCAAATACTAGCTGAGTACTCGGCATTGCCCAGGTATGCATTTATTCCTATTATATTAGTCCATCTACTTTTTCCACATCTCTCTGTTGATCTTACCCGCCCTTTTCTCAGTCGAGCGCCTTATTCCGCCTCTCTGACCGCCTCCTCCACCCCAACAGTCCGTCCATCTCATCCTACTCTTTTGCCCATAGCCGGCCGGAGTGGCCGAGCGGTTCTAGGCGCTTCAGTCTGGAACCGCGCGACCGCTACGGTCGCAGGTTGGAATCCTGCTTCGGGCATGCATGTATGTGATGTGCTTAGGTTAGTTAGGTTTAAGTAGTTGTAAGTTCTAGGGGACTGATCACCCCAGATGTTAAGTCCCATAGTGCTCAGAGCCATTTGAACCATTTTTTCTGCCCTTCTTTTTGTTCATCTGCTCCCTCCCACTCCCTCTGTCCATGTTCCCCAGCATCTCCTTCTCCCCCCTCTAAGTTCATCTTCTCTTACTCCTCTAGTCGTCCTCACCAACTTTTTATCTTCCTCACCACTCTCCATCTGCTCCTCCTCCTCTCTCAGTCCATTTCCTCCTCCCAGCTTTACTGCAATCTCCCCTCCTCCTCCCGCTCTCTCAGACCACCTCCTTTCTCTCTCTGCCCCCTTTCTCTGTTCATTTTCATTCGCCATCTATCTGTCCAACTCCTCCTCCCACATATCTGTTTCCATCTCCTCCTTCCACCTCTCTGGTTTACATCTCGTTCTTCCTCCACCCTCCCCACCCCAGTAGGAGACTGCTGACTCTTATCCCCACAGAATTTCTTGCCAGTCACTAAGTGATATGTATACCAAGTTTGATTCAAATCGAAACAGGGATGTAGGTGAAATTTTTTATTTGTGGCTTTGCCTGCATGTGCCAATTTAACATAAATAGTTCACATAAATTTGACGTATTTAACATATATTTGTACACATCACAAAATCATGGTATGAACCTCTGACAATGGGGTGCCTGCAGCTCAGGCTCTCTGTCAAAGTCACTAATGCACAGTATATAACATTTACAATCGCGACGCTCCAATGTTTTATGTAAATGCACGTGTTCCCTGAAGTTGATTCTAGCAATGCTTCTCCAAGCGTTCCAACTATTGAAACTTTCCCCCTACAAATATGGAAGTTGGTAGGTATGGGATGGGTCGTACCCTGTTGTCATCTTCTCCTCTATATAGTCCATCATGCTGCACATATAATCCCATTCCTACCATCAATACTGCACTCTAGCCCCAGCATGTCGAAAGTTTTCCAGTTCAATCCCTACATCAAATTCACTCCCAGGTGCTGGGTCAAACAGGAGTATTTTTGTGGCACTTAACTGAGGCATGGCCAGTTGAGGAAGTTCCAGTGGCTGCGACTGCGGTGGTGTCAGTAGCAGATCACGTCTACGAAAGAATTCTTGTTATTTGTTTACGGTTATTGCATAAAACTAGATTACCGGGAATTGCACGCGTTAAAAGTGAAACGATAAATTGTTTGCAACACGCGGGATTCGGGGTATAAAAACTCTCTAGCCTGCACCACTTCCCTTCAAAATTCCAGCCGCTATGATATTATGTTGAAGAGAAATACCCTTAGACCTCCATGAGTAAAGTGTCCTGAGGAGCGAGATAACGCATGAAACTCGATCAAAGTTATGTCATGTCTCTCTTTTGGTAGGAGTTCACAAAGAACGAGTTAAAATGTTCTCGAGCAGCTGTAAGTATCGCCTCAGGATCTTCATCGGTTACTTGAGACCTCATAGTCCACAGTCTCTTAGTCGTTCTCTAAGCATTTTTATTCGTAAGCCAAACGAAATCAGTATGTAGTGAGTAGACACTCACGTCACAACACAGACCCCATAAATTCGTTTTTTTCTAGTAAAGGATAAAAATAGAAAGTGCTGAAAGAAACAAAGTAGTGTGGTTAAATTTCTAGTATACAACACGAACCAGTAAATTTGTTTATCCTAGACAAGTAAATTCACTTTAGTTTGTATTCGTAAAGAGAAGATTGCGGCTCTTAATTCTGTAAGAGGAGTAATTCTCTAACAGAAGTAAACTTCCGCAATACACTTGTCATGGACATGAATAACTGAAACAAGTAAGTTTTGTAACGTAACTGACAGTAACCTGCAACACATCTGTTTGAATAGGGAGTGGCATTCGAACGTGTATTTTATCTCGCCGCTTATGCACTTTGCCCTGTAGTGAACTTTTCTGACTGCGAGAAATAAACGGTCAATAACTTTATACCAAATCAAAATTGCATGAATTTATGTAACACAAAAACTAAATTTCATGCAACAATATTGATTTGAAATTGATCCTGGCAATAAAAAAAAACTTGATAAATTTGAAAAACAAAATGGCCGGCCGCGGTGGTCTAGCGGTTCTAGGCGCTCAGTCCGGAACCGCGCGACTGCTACGGTCGCAGGTTCGAATCCTGCCTCGGGCATAGATGTGTGTCATGTCCTTAGGTTAGTTAGGTTTAAGTAGTTCTAAGTTCTAGGGGACTGATGACCACAGATGTTAAGTCCCATAGTGCTCAGAGCCATTTGAACCATTTGAAAATAATGGTCCCTGTGCTCAATGAATGTTATCCTTGAGTACTTTAAATTATATAGTTAGCATACAGCTATTGTGCAAAGCTGTTGCTCAGCATACATTTTAATTAAATCGAATACGAGTTAGACAATAACTTCTTGAGCAAAATAGTTAATCAAAAACGATATGGATCTCGGAACTGGCGCCGGCGCCGAGCTGTTCTAGGCACTCCAGTCTGGCACCGCGCGACCGCTACGGTCGCAGATTCGAATCCTGCCTCGGGCATGGATGTGTGTGATGTCGTTAGGTTAAGTTAGGTTTCAGCAGTTCTAAGTTCTAGGGGACTGATGACCTGAGAAGTTAAGTCCCATAGTGCTCAGAGCCATTTGAACCATTTTTTGGGAGCTGGTGTTGACTTTTGATAAGTAACAGTAAGTTCTCACTTTAAAACTTCTTTTTTGGCTGTTTGAAAATTAATACTGCTCACAATTTACACATAATAAACTGATTATACATTAACAATTAGCTTTACAAAATCATTGGATGTGAGTGCTATGCATTGTCTCAATCATCACGCGCATTGCATTGGTAAGAAAACAACTTTCTTTACCTTAATTATTTCCAGTATGGTACCTTGCAAATAAAAATCATTACTGCCCATAGCGGGTAAGTATATATCCAGCACACATCAGAAACAAAACGTCTTTACAGTTGACAGTCCTCCATACATCTCTATTTAAAGTTACTCTAACGCACTACCCCTAAGACCTTGAACCAGCGATAGCTGTTGAGCAGCGACGCTACTACACAATCTATACTACATTTTACTATTTGTGGTTCAATATAAAATTTTCTTACAAAATTTTACCCTGTGTATATACCTTTCAAAGTTAACAGCTCCACCTACTGGTTTTTACGTGTAGTATGCATCTAATGGCGCCATATGCTGGTTATTTAGTGTACTCGGCCGTGATAGTTAAAAATACGTGCTACTGAGATGAGCAGACGATTTTATATAAAACTTTAAATCACGATTTTAATGCAGTAACTCACGTATGTTGCATCAAGCTACGCTCAAATTACCTGCAAAAACTGCATGAAAAATCTTCTGATAGTTATGGGGATTAGCATATAAAAACAGATAGACATGGCGGTTTTACACTTTTGTTGTTAGTATAGATGGGCCGGTCTTCAAATAAATAGGAATGTTTCAGGACATTAAAAACCTAGGACATTGTCTCTTATGAACGCACCCATTAACATACTTACTGTAACACAATTAAATGATCACTTTTTGGAACGCCTTATTTGTCTCCCATCACAACGCTGAAGTTTGAAATTTGGCTAAAAGGTACGTACAGCTTTTCTCTGTAATAGTGCAAAAGCATGGCGCCCTGGGATGTCATCTCTGGGCTCTACGGCGCTTTAAACAGCAAGGCGTTGACTCAAGCGAAAATAAAAGGCCAGTGTTGAGAAGCACATGTGTCGAGTAAATGGGCTAACGATATCACACTGGCTCCTAATTTCATCACAATTCTCCCCACTGCCATTGTAGTCGTGTCACACATTGCGAAGGTCGTCACACTCCCTCTTATCCACATTGAATGCCTTCTTTTAACACCACTGCGGTGGACTGCTGTGAATTTAATACACTTGTGAATATTTCTTGTTTCGTATCAGTAAATTAGACCGAAGGGCAAAGACTATGGAAACGCAAGGCAAAGGATGTGACGTTAGTAGCGAGTAGTTGCTCAGCCTGCCCTCGATACTGCAGTAACACGTCGAGGCGTAGACTCTACGATTTGTCAGAATGGTTCTGGAGAGGTACTGACTGGGCTCACATCAGGCCTGATGTTAGCAAAAATTCCACTAACAGCCAGTAAAATGGTTGTTCGTTAAAGCACAATAGGTTTCGCGGCCTAAAACTCAATCATTAGGCGCAACCTACACGGTAAAAAGCCAAGTACAGCGTCATCACTTTTCGTGAATATTAAAATTAATAAAGGAATGTCCAAAATACGCTCATAAAGTTAACAGATCGTAATCATACCCATCGCTCCTAGTCCTTACTTTGCTATTCAGTGAATATTGTCAATAATATGGCGAGCAAAAGGTAAGGAAGACGTGCTCCAGTCTTTAAAATTTACCTACATCTAAGAATAAAAAAGACAAATATTTTATAGTGAGCAGACGCGAAGAGTTTTTAAAAAGGAGCCAGATTGGCGATAGGAAATACACACTGCACTATGCAAATTACTATGTGGATGTATCAGGTGGCATTAACAGCACACGTACCGCGGAGAAGGGCACAGCATCACAAGCTTTTCAGAAAAAATATAAGCATAATTCATAAAAAAAGAGAAAAGCCATAATTTGAATATGTTAGAGAAAGCAGAAATTTTTAGATATAAAAACGAAAATGTACAGTTCACGTTGAATGACCAATTAGAATTTCAGCACCTTATCTTTCTGCCTAATTTCGATTATTTATACGATTAGGTACTGCAACATAATAACAATCTTATTGTTCTCGCTTGTAAAGGTAGCGACCCTGCTCTCCCCGTCGTGAGTATATGACGTCTCACTGTGCACACGGATAGCTTCCGTTCCGCCAGCCAGCAGGTCGCTCTTTGTCGTTCGCGCGGGCCGCTTTTACTTTGCCCAGCACCGAGCTACCCTGCCGTCACCCCTGATACATCCTACAAAGTAGTTTGCATAGTGCCGCGACTAATCATGTTAGCAGTGACCATTTCTTATCGCCAAGCCTCCGATCACTATAAATATTTTTCTTTTTTTCTTTTTAGAAGCAGGCAAATTGACAATATTCATTGAATAGTAAATTTTGACTGGGAGCGATGGGTATGCCTACGATCTTTTAACATTGTCAGTATATTTTAGACATTCCATTATTAATTTTAATATGCACAAAAGTGGTGACACTATACTGTGTTTTTACCATGTTGGTTGCCCTGACAATGCGGCTTTAGGCCGTGAAATGGTTGTGTTTATAAACAACAATTTCACCAGCTGTTCGCGGGATTCTTGCTAACAACACGTCTTTCAAGAGCTTAGATGCCCAGAATATAAAATAGTTTGTCACAGCAATCCGTCGGTCGCACCATGTATCGTTTCGTCGAACACTTGCGGTCTGTCCTGTGCGGCGATTTATGAGTGTGGAAGCCTTCTTCCTGCGTTATTCAACATTCATGACCAGACGCTTTGACCTTGAAAACATGAACAACGACTTCAGATATGCTGTGACTCCTGAGCCTTGCACCGATTATCGACCTGCGTTCAAAGTCGATTAACTAACGATGTGCCCCAATGTTCACTACACACCTGCTTGTAGCAGACTGCCCTTATGTCGTGACTACATTAGTGTCGTTCTCAACATATAGCCGCATCATCCACAGCTCATCTTCAAACGAGACAATCCTTCCCGCGACTTTTGCCGCCTCAGTTTATTCGCGCAAGCTCTATCTTAAGCAGCTTATACTGCTCTGTTCCTCTTTTCCTGAAGATTTTTGTTTTTCCTTATTTACCGCACAGGTGAGAGTGTACTACTGACAGCTCCAGTAGAAGCAATGAATCAGTCATTCTGTCCGTAAATGGAATGGGAAGAAACTTTGAATTATCACACAGTTTACAATGATTCGGAAAGAGTACACGGTGTTTCAAAAAGAATGCCCTGATTTCAATACATCATATTTATTGATCAACACCTACTATAAACATGGAATGAGTTGCAAAATACAAAATCTTCAATTGTTAGCTATGCTATTACAAATGCTCTATGCGTCCACCAGCAGCAGCACGAATAACATGCAGACGATACCTAAATTAATCCTAACCTTTACACAATTTACGGGCTTTTAAAAATATTGGCGGCTGTTATTGTGTTCTTCACTTCTTCTATGTCAAGAAATTTAGGGGAGTTGAACACACTGTCCTTCACATATCCCCATAAGAAAAAAATCGCTTGGGGTTATGTATGGCGATCTTGGAGGCCAAGAATGCAGGGCGGTGTCTCGGGGTCTCGTGCACCCTATCCATTGTTGGGGCGGAGTGTACGTTGCCTCAGTGAGGTAGAACTCCATCTTGTTTAAAAACGAAGTCATCGGAGTCCTCCTGAAGTAGTGGAAAGAGCCAGTTCTGCAACATTTCAAGATAGCTCACTCCAGTCACTGTATTTTCTTAAAAAGTGTAGGGGCCGTACGTTTTTTTCACGAGAAACGGCACAAAAAGCGTTCACTTTAGGTGAGTCTCTTTAGTGCTCTATAATGTCAAGGGGGGCTTCAAGTCCCCATTTGTGCACATTACACGGGTTCACTTAGCGCTAACATGAACATTAACTGTGGTAAAAATGCATCGTCTTCCATGTCCTCTACTCAAATAAACCCGTTTCCTTTTATCACCAACCCGAAGAGCTTGCACACCTTAACACTTGCCACACAATTGTATGAAGCATGCCAGGTCTCTCCTTGCCCTGCGGGGAGACATTCGTGGACCCCGGAACAATGTTAGTCGAATTCTTTCTATCATGTCATCAGAAGTGCTAGGTCGACTTGGACTCTTTACCTTTGCACAAGCGTCCTGTTTCTTCGAATCGGCATCACCAACGACTAATGTTTGTGGGAGCAGGCGGACCAGTGCCAAAACGCCGAGTAAAAACTCGCTGAACCGCAATCACTGAGTCATTCTTTATGAACTGCAGCACGTAAAACGACTTATGCTGAGTGGACGCAACATACTTCGACTGACTGCAAACTGACACCTAACGGCGATTTTCTGAAACTCTACGCCCGTGCAAATAACACACATTTCGTTGTGGGCAAGTCCCATGTTTCGTAATTATCGCCGTCCAAAATCATGCCATTCTTTTTGAAGCGCCCTGTATATCTCGTGGCCCGCGCCATTATGCTTCGTTCATTTATATGCTATGAAAACAGTTCGATTGCAATGGTGTCGGTGATTGGGTCGGGTGGTGGAAGGGGCGGTGGCGGGGGGGATAAACTAACGTGATCACAGCTGTTTAGCTTTTATAGCCCTAATAAGCAATTTGCGATATCACCGTATGTACTGCGTCCAGTGAGTCGAAATGATGGCTCTCATACTCGTCTGCGACGATGGAAGAACTCCGATACAGGTAAACTCTTTCAAACACTAGGACGGCAGAAGGCGGTCCTCTGACTAATATCCTCTAATACTGTCTTCTCCTCTCTGTGTTCTACAGACGAGAAACGCGAACTCCTCACCACAAGGACGGAGTTCAGATAACAACTCAATGCGAGTACAGGCAGAGGAAGTGCTCTCATTTAGTGAACGCTGCGTACTCAACGACGACTTCCAACTCGGAGGTGAAGTCCAGAATCGTATTGGTTGTGGTTGTAGATCCTGGCAAAGTATGCGGATGAGTGCTTGTAAGGTGCGAAATTATAGCCACCTTACACGGTGCACCACTGATGTCTGCGTAACGTACCCTCATATAGGACTGAAACATTTAGGTCTTAACCCTTGTGATGGTGATTTGAAGAATAGGTGGATCTGGATCACACGTCTCTTTGAAATCAATGTGTTCCATCCACCCATCACAGAAATTGTAGTGCGAAAACTAGGAACACCTCTGTTGCGTACATTAATGTTCGCAAATGATGGTGTTGACACCATCGTAATTAATGGTCAGTATCTCCAATATCAGTCTGGCAAACCGTTTCCTTAATCTAGAATTCTCTTGTAGTTTTCAGTCATGCATGCTCGTTATACATCTGCACGAACGTGGACCTTCATCAACACTTTGCTTACCGTTCCGAAAGCTTGTGTGCCCTTGTTAGCCACATTTTCTTCTCACCACTTCTTTGTGTATTACAACTGCCTCCTTCATCGTTTTACGTCACTTGTGACGCAACTTCATGTTTGTACACTCTTCGATAGAGATGATGGTAGGTATAAAACATTGTTAGAAACTGAAAAATTGTTTCCTCCGAACAATATTTTGAGCAGTTAGTTTAGCAGCCTACTCGAAGTGTAAATGGCTCCGGAAACATTCTTGACCTCTTAGCAACAAGTAACTCCGTGGAAATATGGAGTATGACGAATACAGGGAATAGTCACTAAAAGATCGTTATAGAGAGACTGACCACCGCAACATCCAAATTCACCAGAAGTAAACTCAAAAATATCGATTTAAAAGAGCAGATAAAAATCTTCTTGACGCCTTCCTATGAGACAGTCTTCAATACTTCCCAACTATGTAAGTGTAGACCAGATGTAGCTTGAATTCAAAGAAATAGTAACTCAGGCAGTTAAGAGATTTATATCAAATAAATTAATAAAAGATGTTAATAATCCCCCATGGTACACAAAACAGGTCACAACGTTTTTGCGGAAGAAACGGAAAAAAGAATACCAAATGCAAGACGCTTTTAGTAGCTTCTGTAACGAAACTCTGTCCCAAAATGTGACAGAGAACACAAAGACGTTCTGGTCGTAGGTAAAGTACACCAGCGGCTACATACAGTCACGCCATGCCACTGAAGGGGAGCTATTAAACACAGTTTTCCGAAGTTCCGTCATCAAAGAATACGAAATGAAGATTCCAGATTCGAATCAAGAACCACTGTCAACGTGATTAACTTAGAAGCAAATATACTTGGTGTTTCGAAGCAGCTTAAAGCAGTTAATAAAGGCAAGTCTTCTGATCTAGATAGGAATTATCTTACTTTCAAAGTATACTGATGCAATAGCCCCCTACTTAGCAATCATACACACTGAACAGCCAAAGGAACTGGTACATCTGCCTAATCTCCTGTAGGACCCCCGCGAGCTTGCAGAAGTGCCGCAACACGACCAGGCGTTGACTTAACTAGTTTCTGAAGTAGTGCTGGAGGGAATTGACACCGTCAATCCTGCCGGGCTGTCCATAAATCCGCAAGAGTACGAGGGGGTGGAGATCTCTTCTGAACAGCACGTTGCAAGCCATCTCAGATATGCTCAATAATGTTTATGTCTGTGGAGTTTGGTGGTCAGCGGAAGTGTTTAAATTCAGAAGAGAGTTCCTGGAGACAATCTGTAGCAATTCAGGACGTGTGGGGTGTCGAATTGTCGTACTGGAATTTTCGAAGTCCGTCGGAATCATAATGGAAAAATGGCTCTGAGCATTATGGGACTTAACATCTGAGGTCATCAGTCCCCTAGAACCTAGAACTAATTAAACCTAGCTAACCTGACATCATATACATCCATGCCTGAGGCAGGATTCGAACCTGCGGCCGTAGCGGTCGCGTGGTTCCAGATTGATGCGCCTAGAACCGCTCGGCCACACTGGCCGGCATGCATAATGGACATGTATCGATGCAGGTTATCAGACAGGATGCCTACGTACGTGTCACTTGTCAGAGTCGTATCTAGGCGCATCGAGGGTCCCACATCACTCCAACTGCACGCGCCCCACTCCTTTATAGAGCCTCCACCAGCTTGAACAGTCTTCTGCTTACATGCAGGATCCATGGATTCATGACCAAGCAACATGTCTCCAGTCATCAACAGTATAATGTCGTTGTAGACGGGCCCAGGCGAGGCGTAAAGCTTTGTGCCGTGCAATCATCGAGGATACACGAGTGGACCTTTCGCTCCGAAAGCCCACATCGATGATATTTCGTTGAATGGTTCGCACGCTGACACTTGTTGATGGGGTAGTGCGGAAGGGTTGCACTTCTCTCGCGTTGAACGATTCTCTTTAGTCGTCGTTGGTCCCGTTATTGTAGGATCTTTTTCCGGGCAGCAGCGATGTCGGAGATTTGATGTTTTATCGGATTCCTGATATTCACGGTACACTCGTTAAATGGTCATAAGGGAAAATACCCACTTCTTCACTACCTAGGAGTTGCTGTGTCCCATCGCTCGTGCGTCGACTATAATTCCACGTTCAATCTCACTTAAATCATGATCACCTGCCATTTTAGCAGCAGTAACCGTTCTAACAACTGCGCCAGACACTTTTTGTCGTAATAGGCGTTGCCGACAGCAGCGTCGTATTCTGCGTATTTACATATCTCTGTATTTGAATACGCATGCCCATGCCAGTTTCCTCGGCGCTTTGCGGTACATCAGCTCGATCGATGAAAGAACCGTACCAAAAGACTGCAAAGCTGCACAGATCACACCAATATTCGTGAAAGGAAATACGAGTAATCCGCTGAATTGCCGATCCTTACCACTGATATGGATTTGCAGTAGGAGTTTTACAACACATGTTTTGTTCGAGTATTATGAATTACCTCGGAGAGTAACGCTCTATGGACACATGGTCAGCACGTAATCAGAAAATATCGTCCTTGTGAAACACAATTAGTTCTTTATCCACACGAAGTAATGAGTGCTATCGACAGGGCACATCAGGTTGATTACATATTTCTAGATTCCCAGTTTAATGAGAAAAAAATATTGTTATGTAAAATGAATGGATGAAAATGGGGAAGAAATTGCTTTAAATATTTTTGTTATTTACTCTTTCAGTACGAACTTTGTTGTAGAACCCCTTTTTTACGTGTGGTAATAAAAATTCATTTAGAAAGAATTAAGCACATTTAAAATTACGTGAACTTTAGCAACCCTCTCATGCTGATAAATTAAAACTAACTGAATAATAACATTTATGACTTTGAAAATTATTTAAATAAAATTTTTTACGTATTTCGGCCTTGGTACACATTTTCTAAATGCAGTGGGTTTTTAAATATTTACTGAATTCTTTCCCGGCGTTAGCTATGGAACACAAGACTGTCTCTGTTAGCATAAAATGGTTAAATATTGCCAAGCCGACCTGAACGTTTAATTATTATGGACAAAACACACTTCACTATACGTTTAAGTTATTTGCTTTAGAAATTGAAAGAACCAACAGATTAACAACTTCAACGTTAATTATCCGCCTAAGAATGCACAAATGTAAAACCAGTAATAAATTCAGTCAGCCTCAGGATCGCTGTAAAAGAAAAATATTTCGTAATTCACTGCTAATTTTACCTGCTCCCGATTTACGGGTTTGGTTAATTTTATAGCGGAACAATTTTTTAAATGTGCCGCCGCTGCAAATCGTTCGGTCGCGGTACAGCCCAGCAACACCAACGATAATCGCTAAAAGTGCTGAAAATTCTTTATAATTTCTCCTCTAATGGCGGCTAAAGATAGATACCGACAAAAGAAGTCTACTCATTCATATAATGCTACGTCACAGGTTCCTCTCTCTCTCAGCTCTCGAGGAAGACGACAAAGAATGCACATTATGTAGTGCTATTTATATTATTGCTGATTGTGAATGTCTCTTTGTAATCTTACAACATTATTTTCCTCTATGGCTATATTTTACATTTTTTCATCGCAGATATTAACGTATTTCGTAATTACATTATGAGTATAGAAATATTACAATCGTAAATACATCGAGAATATTATTACAGAAAATATTACAATAATAACCAACGTCCTTTATACAAAATTAAATAATATTTTTTGTTAAACAATTACAGTACATACGAATTGCTTCATAGCGGGGTACATAGTACAATTAAATGTCATTTCATTTTATTAATAGTGTGTGCGCTGCCAGGGAATGTTACACCAGAAGGTTTTTCACATCATTCCTTACTGGAGACTTCTAATCAAGAAGCGTGCCTATTGAGTATCACTTCAGCTGCACGACTAAATGCGTGATTTCCTTTCAGAAATATCAGAGTACATAGCAATCCGTCGAAAAATATCACGTAAAAAGTGATAATCGGCGTTCTCCAAGTAAGTGTTATGAACGCTCGGCTGTTCCTAATCTATATAAACGGTTTAAGAGACACTCTGGGCAGCCCTCTTTTAGATTGTCTGCAGCTGAAACTGTCATTTACGGTCTAGTAAAATCATCAGAGGATCAAAACTAATTGCAAAATGTGTTACACAAAATATCTGTAAGGCTCGAAAAGTGGCATTTTTTTAATAAGGAAAATTTTGAAGTCATCCACATGAGTACTAAATGAAATCCGTTAAATGTCGGTTACACGATGAATCACACAAATTTAATGACTATCAATGCAAATATATATCTAGAAATTACCATTACGAAATTTAACTGGAGCGATTTCTTAGATAATGTTGTGGGGAAGGCAAATTATGGACTGTGTTTTGTCATCAGAACACTTAGAAGATACACCCCAGATCGACTTAAGAGGCTGCCTAAACTACGCTTGTTCGTCCTCTGGTAGAGTACTGCTCTGTGGCATGCGATCTTTACCAGATAGGCTTGACGGAAGACATGAAAAGGTTCAAAGAAGTTCAGCTCGTTTTGTATTGTCGCGAAATAGAGGAGATAGTTTCGTAGTTTCGTGGACGTGATAAACGAGTTGGTGAAGCAATCATTAAATCGAAGGCATTTTTTATTGCGGCGAGATCTTTTCACTAAATTTCAATCATCAGCTTTCTCCTCTCAATGATAAAATGTTTTGCTGTCGCCAATATACATAAAGAGATATGATAACTGTGATAAAATAAGAGAAATCAAAGCTCTCACAGGATGATTTGAGTATCGATTTTCCTCAGGCGCTGTTGCAGTGTGGAACGGTACAGAAATAGGATGAAGATGGTTCGAAGAACACTCTGCCAGGCACTGAAGTGTGAATTCCAGTCTATTGATGTAGTTGTCGATGTGACACTTTCGATTATTCACAACGGCAGGCATGCTTCAGTGTGGTGGTTTCGAAGCTACGCGGCAGTTTTCGATAAATCACTCCGTGAGTTTGTGTAGAAATGCATGTATCATACTCATTGTCGTTAGATGTCAGTTTTCTAAGCCTACTTGTAGTTCTGATAATGTCCTTAATGGCTCTCGTTGATTATGTCAGATGCCTTTGGACATGGTCGATCCCGTTCTATGTCCTTGTTGTCGACGGGCTTTAGGTACCTATCTAATGACTTCATCAGAGCGCAGTTACAAAGTAATCTTGCTCCCTTATATAAGTTTCATAACTAATATTTAATATTTACATACCTAGTTTTGGAACCAATACGTTCACAACATCTATGGTCTACCGCTTTCAGCTGGTTTAAAACAGGGTTCAGAATAATGACTGAGCTGCATCTCTTCTTTAAGAAAGCAACCACAAAAACCGTACTCTGTGAGTTCAACTTAATTTTCCACGATGTTAAGGTTAACGGTTGTCTTGTGAATATGAAGGATGACTGCAGTAAACTGCAGAAACACCACATGTAATTCAATAAGTTGTAGGTCGGACGCGTTCTGAAAATCGGAATACATTTCTGTAACTTTATGATAACGAAACTGTGATTGGTTCAATAACTGTGCTGTTCCGACTTTGTATTTACACAGTTTCAGATTTGCAGAAAAATCAGTAGTGGGGTAGAAAATTGAATTCATTAGACTATTCGTAAGTTACCGTAAGAATTCACTATTCTTAGTCTGCTAGTAGTTTCTAATAAATTAATTTTAATTTTATTTAAAAAATTATTTAAGTTCAACCATTATTGAATTATTTCACGGTATACTTCAAATTTGTAAACTTCGTGAAGCGTAATTTTCATTTTTGGGAATGATTATTTGAACGAATCTTGATACGTAATGACGTTGTTCTCTTACACTGTCGTTTTTATTTTAAGTGACATAGCGTACTGTTTATAGAGTGTTCACTCATAAGTTTAACAATTGACCTGAATGTGAAACAACTGAGGTAAGTCTAGATAAAAAATGATGTCATAATTTTACTTTGATTTCTGAACGATCTTTTGCTTTTGTCCGGAGTACCAAATGTGTACAAGTGTAAACGGACGCACCAGAATACTGTTGATCACATTCGTAAATTTTACTGCACGATCCGATTACGATAACTTGTATGTAGAACCCAATTTACGGAAAACCTATCCAGTATTTATTTTTAATTTCACTCTTAATACGGAAAGCAGCGGTGGTATATTCTGCAGCTGCTGTGCTAATATTAAATCAAGAAATCGTAAGAGAGGGTTGAGCCCTGAAATAGGATGAAGTTCATCACATTTACGATCGGCGTTGGGAGACGAAATTAAATTGTCCGATAAGCATCGGGCGCGGAGCGGCGCAGAAACACTCGGAGGCACGTTGCTCAGCACGTTATCCAAGACGCTGCCATTACAGCCTGGGAAGGGCGGATACATAGAAACATAGGATAAGATGCTAACTGTAGACTTAACGTGCACTGAAAAGTGGCGAAATCACACGGTACAGGGTCACCACACTGAAGTTTGTTGTACGTGCCCTGAGACTAGATTGCACGTCTAAATAGGGGATTTGAGTGCTGTCTTACTTTCATTATATACTGAGGTGACAAAACTCATGGGATGCCTCCTAAAACCGTGTCGGACCTCGTTTTGCCCGGCGCAGTGCAGCAGCTCGACGTTGCATTGACTCAACAAGTCTTTGCATGTCACCTGCAGAAATATTGAGCCATGCTATATCTATAGCACCCATAACTGCGGAGGTGTTGCCTGTTCAGGATTATGTCAAGGAACTGACTTGTCGATTATGTCCTTTAAATGTAAGATGGGATTCATGTCGGGCGAGCTGGTGGGCCAAATAATTCGCTTGAATTGTCCAGAATATTCTTCAAGCCAACTGCGAAGAACAGTGGCGCATTGTCATTCAAAAGAATTCCATCGTTGTTTGGGAACATGAAGTCTATGAATGGCTGCAAATGGTCTCCAAGTAGCCGAACTTAACCATTTCCAGGAAATGATCGGTTCAGTTGGACCAGAGGACACAGTCCATTCCATGGAATCACAGTCCGCATGGACGCTTCTGATCAGGCCACGGTTTTCTAGTCGTCTAGGGTCAAAATGATGTGGTAACGAGCCCAGGAGAGGCGCTGTAGGCGTTGTCGTGCTGTTAGCAAAGGCGCTCGCGTCGATCGTCTACTGCCACAGCCCATTAACGCCAAATTTCGCAGCATAGTCCTAGCGGATACGTTCATTGTACATCCCATACTGATTTCTACGGTTATTCCGCCCATTGTTGCTTGTCTGTTAGCACTGACAACTCTGCACAAACGCCGCTGCCCTCGATCGTTAAGTGAAGCCCGTCGATCACTGTGTTGTCCTTGCTGAGAGGTAATGCCTGAAATTTGGTGTTCTCCAGACACTCTTGACACTATGGATCTCGGAATATTGATTTTTCTAACGATTTCCAAAACTGAATGTCCCATGGTATAACACCTATGTGCATACGTTGTGTCAAATGTGACATTATCACACAATAAGTGTTACCCTCTGGGAGGAATTTTGAAACGTTTGACCGTGAGTTAACCTAATGGACAGAGGACATTGAACAAGAATTTCGTGACTATGACAATTAATAGAAAGCTGAAGGAGTTTACCTTAGGAAATAATGAAAGTAGTGAATGTTTTGTGAATTAAATAATAAATCGTCGCCAGCCTAATTAGGCATAATAATTTGGAACAGTAATCTCAAAGAAATTAAATATAGTTTAGCAAAATGGGGTTTCATTCTTGCTCTCTTGGTAGAGTGCAATGAACACACACAAATACGAGGAGAACTGACCAGTGATAAGTAGCAGTCATCATTTGGCAATCACAGAAAGATAATTAGCACTTCACTCCTATTGATAATAATCACCACCTAAACCATTAACCAATTCAGCACGAAAAGATTATCAAAGACCTCACGAGACTCAATGAAGTATGACGAAAGTCCTGGTTTAACTAACACACACACACACACACACCACAAATGCAGATAAATAACACTGTACAAACCATTTTTTTACCCTGTCTCATTTATGGAAATACTTCAGATTTCTTTAGCAAAACAATCTTTAGTTTAACTTTCTCATAATAGAACAGAATATAGTGGGGACCCATAAACAGTCACTTCATTTATAACTAAACTATGCACACATTTCATAAACAATTTGCATCACACTAATACTGATTTCTAACCCCACCTGAAATTATTTATCTTTCAATGCTTTATAGCAATTTACACTAAAAATATTCTTAATTAACTTCAGAAATAAGTTCAAGGTAAAGTTAAGTTTCAAGTAGGTTCAAAATTGTGTGCCTCTTTCATTACTTGTGAAGCAAGTGATTTTAACTAACACCATTTATTTGCTCTAACTCTGTAACTTAGGCACATTCAAATAGAAACGAGTTAGTGGTTCTTCATAAACAGGATACTCGGTCTTTAACACGTTAGGATGAGACCCTGCTTGGTTTCATGAACAGGACAGTTTCAAAGTTCAAACACAAATTTTTATCATTGAAATTACTATTGAAAAACTAAAACTAAGAAAACTCCTGTCGAACAGACCATGAAAGCCCAACGGCACCGACCGGCCGCCGTGTCGTCCTCAGTCCATAGGCGTCACTGGATGCGGAAATAGAGGGGCATGTGGTCAGCAAACCTGTCTCCTGGCCTTATGTCAGTTTCCGAGACCAGAGCTGCTACTTTTTCAATCAAGTAGCTCCTCAATTTGCCTCACAAGGGATAAGTGCACCCCGCTTGCCAACTGCGCTCTGCAGACCGGATGGTCACCCACCCAAGTTCTGGCCCAGCCCGACAGCGCTTAACTTCGGTGATCTGAGGGGAACCGGTGTTACCACTGCGGCAACACCGTTGGCCATTATTGAAAAACACTCACATCAATATAGTGCTCCATACTGTGATACATATCTGAACTCCTGTTAGTTGGTGGAGCAGTGGCGCAACAGTGGTGGCAAGCACGTGACGGCTAAGTGGTCCCATGTTCTTGAAGTTGAATGCTCTTTATGAATTCTTCTTGGCGACGTCTTTCCTTCATTTTAGAGCCATTCCATGATAACAGGAGCACCATACGACAGCCAAAACCACATCCGAGCCAATGTCAACATCAATTGGCTTCCAAATGCCTTACTTGGCACCCGCGTTGTTAACAGTACAATGTCTGGGTACTGACTGAGTGCTGTGCTCTCTCTCTTGCCGCCGAGATCGACAGCCAATACCACCTTTTCCCGTGCGCCAAGCCACTTCCGTAGCGGAGGGGGTTCCCTACACCTTTTCCTTCCTTAAAATACAACTTCCCTAAGTATGAACCAGTTTTCTACATACAATTTCTCTTTTATAAACAGGCATATTTTATAAATATTCATTATTTACACACACTGTTAAGTTTTTCATTACATATATTACACATATCAACTTTCCTTTCACAACTCATGAAATTAATCAGTAAAGAAGAACCACTTCATAGTCACATACATAGAATTACACAGTATAAACTTCTTACAATCGATATTGGTGTTACAATGGGTCTAGCTTCAACTACCATTACGTGTTCAAAGTCTGTTAACACGTCGTGCGGCCGTAATCTCACCGGGAAACTTTTCACATGACTCACTTACAAATGGGAACTCCGCTAAGGCACTGCTCTCTTATACCTTGTGTATGCGATACTACTGTACATGTGCATATCGCAATCCCACCGCTTCTTCACCTCAGTGTATTCGCGACCAGAACTTTCTAAGATTACCTTCTTTGAATTTAAATACGCCAAATTCATTTTTCATACATACCGTACAGAAATGAAATGAAATGATCGTGTGGCGTTGATGGCCAGGTGTCCGTATCTGCCGCCGAGTTGCAAGAGTTTTCAGTTGACGCCACATTGGGGGACTTGCATGTCGATGATGATGAAATGATGATGAGGACAAAACAACACCCAGTCCTCGAGAGGAGAAAATCGCCAACCCACCCGGGAATCGTACCCGGCCCCGCCGCATGGCAGTCAAACGCCATGACTACTCAGTTAAGCAGGCGAGCTTTTAGCGTATAAACCAAAGGCTTGGCCCTATAAAAATGTGAAAAAGTCATTAATAAATTATTTAATTGCACAACGGACAACACAGATGCTGATCTGCATGAATAATTACAGGAATATAAGGAAGGGTGAAAAGGGCGTCTTAAGCATGGGAGATTTTCTATCCCTCGTTAATACAGGCAGTCAACTTCTACTATCATTTGTACTACATATCATATCGTAACAAACAATGGTTTCAAGTTGCTTAGAGCGAGGACACGATGAGGAAAGAAGTGACTCGAGTTACTTAGCGTCTAAACTGGCTTCATTAACTTGAACTGTTTTATTATTCCAAAGAAAAGTCAAAATTTGTATGCTACAAGCTTCCGCTTTCTCAATGAATTTTCGATGCACAAATAAATATTTATCATAAAAATGATCCCTTATGTTGAATTCAAACAGTAAGACTTAAATTCATTTAACCTTGCACAGGTTGTGAGGAAGCGATGATCATGCGTTCAGTTTCTCAAACATCCAACGGCAAACGCCCACTAAGTTGCTGATCTTTACTATACACCAGATGCTGGGACACAAAAGCTGAAGGCGTAACCTTATATCATTTTTACTCAAGTACTCTTAATCTACAAACTTAATCTCCATACCGAACATAGAAAAGAAAATATAAAATCCTACGGATTTTCTAAAAATTCCAAAACATCGACTTACGAAGTGATCACCACGTGGCTCGATCATTGGCAAAAATTAGAGTATCGTTCACAAGAAAAATTATTAAAAAAATTCAGACACCAGTTAAATATCATTATTGCTTATTATAACACGAGCTATCATTTTACAATCGTTCTACAGTAGTAGGAGGCAGAGTAACGGCAACGTGTTTGGGTGGAGGCCACAATACCAAAGCTGTTGATCACAAATAAGATTAGTTAAAATCACGAAAATTCAGGCGGAAATCGTATATCGTCATGCTTGTCGTAAAACACTCTATTATTTTATAATCACTCTGCAGTAGTAGGAGGCAGAGTAACGACCATGACTTTGGCTGACGGCCACAACAACAATAATGTGGATCACAAAGAAAACTACTTAAATTACGAGGTTTCACACGCTTCTAGGCACGAAATATATTATAACCTCTTCACTTGTTGAAAAGCTAACAAGACCCCTATCAAAGTCTGCAATTTGGAGCTTGAAACTGAAAAAGGCTACGAAACAGGCAAGAAACTTTGTTCGAAAAATGAAAAAATCGCTTATCAGAGACCACCACAACTTACCTGTCCAGATACCAGAAACTGAATGCTCCAAGCGGTTTCCTGTGTCCTAACGGCGGTTCGATCACACCACCAGGTAACCCTCTTTGGTCCCAGTATTGCCTGTCCAGAAGTTACAGTTGGCAATAGTGCACCAAAACATACCTGACTACCAAACAATTTGCCTATGCTGGAGCGCGTTCGGCTCTCTTTTGATTATTTTCTTATTCATACAGAACTGATGAAAGATAGAACACCAAACGGGCGCTCATTACTCTTCCAGAGGCTCTTTGTCGGACTGCCAGAGCACCGAATCGCAAAACAGACACACAGAAAGCCTGACAAGGCTAGACATAGTATTAATGAGAGACTTTCAGCGCAACTCTTTCAACATGATCTACTTATTTCCAATGTTGTTCCCTCTCAAGAGATATATAATAAGTATTCCTGCTAGTAACAAGTGACTTTCCTTGAAAATCGCTGAGGAAAGAAAGTTGAGAAGTGCGCGTTATATATATATATATATATATATATATATATATATATATATATATATAACGCGTTCTTCCCTTAAGACTTCAAGACAAAAAGCGAAGGTAGGAATACCAGCGTAATATACTAGAGGCTGCAAATCGCATTGGTAATGGTTTCACCGACAGCAACGCAAATGATAAAGGGTCCTATCGTGATGGACGCGTACGACGAGACTAGATCATTAGCTACAATGAAGAGCATCGCCACGTCATAGAAAGAACGTAATTATTCTTGTTATTTACGTAAGAGAGAAATAAACTGTTCTGTAAGTAAGATTTGGGGGAGAGAGATTTCAAGGGGTTATTTGTATGTGTTACTTATAGCAGTTTGTATGGGTGTCTTGTGTGTTTGTTTCTAATTATCGTTCACACAAATTTTAGAGTGTGGAGATCATCAGACCTCATTAAAATTTTAATTGCCTGTGGAAGTAAAACATGTAATTACATGCGAAATATGAGCTAAGTTTCTGACAGTGTAGCACATGGGTTAATTTATGTTGTATCCTATTCTGGAAGATTTCTGAATAGTTCTGTATGTAAAACAACGGGGAAAACTTCGTAATATGTTTGAGAGAATAATTCTAGGGATAATTGTTTTATTATCAAATAGGATATTGATGAATTTAGAACGCAATTTCTGCTGAGTTGAAAGGAAATTTAAATGGACGGTTTGTGCACAGGGTAGCATTAGTTTTAGTTTTAAAAGTTTCTGATTAAATACGGTAAAATTACAGAAAAATGATGAAATATTAGTAGATCTGTGGTGTAAAACAATTATCATAGCATGGAAGAGACGTTTTCTGGTGTGAATGTGCACAGTGTTTCAAATGTCCAGCCAAATCAAATTTGTTTTGCCTGTGCTATGCATCAGTATTTGCTTGCTGTTCTATATGTGAATGTATCGATTCCACGGAGAAGCGCATTTAGTGCCTGATCTATGTGAATGTGGAAGTCATGAGATTACTGGTAACTCCACCAAAGTCGTATTGCGACATCTATCGTCCTTCACCACTGACGGTGACAGCGGATTCACGCATCTTTCAGTGCAATTCTTGGTCAAGATTTTACTTAAATTTATACGTGTATTTTGGCATTTAATTAATTTTCTGTAATTTCATATTTTGTATTACATTTAGAAAATTTAAGCTGATAATATGAAATATCCTGGGACGTACATGCTGTTTCACGCACCACCACAAAAGTAATTACTCTATTGTTCTGACATGCAAGGAGGGTACTATATTTATTACTTTATGTATGTGTTTATTATGTTACGCATGTCAAATTTGGTGCTACTTAATGTATCGAGTTAGGAAGCTAATGTGTCAAGTTAGCAAACTAACGTGCCACATTAAGTGGAGGTGTGTAACATTACGCGTATGTAGGCGAACTAATTGGGGCCTAGAATTGCTATGAGGTAAGGCGAATTGTTGTACGGCTGAACGCTAGCGGGCTCAGGTCTCAGTTTCGGCTTCTGGCTAGGTGGTGAGTATGGTCGAGTCCAGGTACAAAGACTAGCAACGTCGCTGGAAATGGGGAAAATCTCGAAGCTGCGAATCTGGACGGCTGTTACTCGCGTGGCCTTTGCCCAGGTGATGTTCGGACAAATGGCGGAGCGTACGCCAAACTTAAAAATGTCTAATTAACAGATCTTAGAGATCCTACAATTACTTACAGCAAAGTATTAATGCAGATCTGAATACATTGACGATCTCAACTAAATGAGGCATATCCAATGACATAACTATGTTTCAATATCTTTAAAACTACAAAAGTTAATATTTCACAGTGAACAAACTTTTAGACACTGAACATCTGAATTAACAACTTTTAATCGCTTCATGAGATTTCAACAAACGGTTCTCATAATCTAGCATTGCACTATAGCTATCATTGCTGAAAGCATTATCTATTGTTCTGTTGATTTAAATCTTTTATATCTTCTTTATTAGGCAAATGTTTGTAGAACATCGTATTCTTCACATTTACACAGCTAATGAATACAGTGTGAAAACTCACCTGTCGTCATACTTGTGTAATTATTTAATGAATAGTTTACTATTTAGGCAGTAACTTTATTTAAAAGTTGATTGCAAATGCTCTTAAAGAACTGTGATTGTTTAAAAGTAGTCAGTCGCATATCTTAGCGGACACTACAATTGAAAAGAGAACCAAGAGGTCCTTCTGTCAAGAAGATATAAGTAGCTGTTTAAACCATATTTAAGGGCCATCTGTTGTCATTTATCGTGAGCATACTTGTGCAAGAATGCTGACTTATTTATTTATGAACCAACTATTACTTATATTTATTGTAAATGATCTGATCATATCCGAGTGATTATGATATTTCTATATTTAAATATTGTTGCAGTTAGACCGAGAAGTGATCAAATCATATCTGCAGAGCTTAAGAATGATATATTTTTGATGAGGATAGTAGATAGGAGCGGAACACTATGGGAGCCACGTGGAGACTGGGATTTTTCAAGTGAAGAACTCAACGGAGCAATTCAGTACACTTTACGTCGCGTTCTTGAAGAAGGCAGACCTGCATGGGGTAGCGTGCGTGATTCGGTCGTGTAGCAATTTGATGTTGGTGATGAACGGTCGCTACCATACCTTAACTTCTGAAGGGATTTATGTTGCGAGAGGTCTGAATGTGCTCCAGAACAAGACTTATTCCGCTTTTTTTTAAGGAAATGGAGATATAAATAGTATGAAATAATGTCCTTTGTATCACATATATCAGTTTGTGAGTTGTCATGTTGCACTCTGAACTATTTTGAACTGATGAATATTTCATGTTGGTGATCACGAAATGGACTTAGTTTTTGCGCCTCTGATGACTTTTTAGTTTGGGGAATTTGCTACCATTCTCGTAACGCTCTCAACGTAACTTTACTGAATTTGATAAGGATATTTTCTGTCCGTATTGTAACTGAATGTGGTAGGACCACTTCCCATTTATTTGGGATGTTCTTTCTTGAATAAACATTATTCATCCCAAGTCTCTGTCGTCTTCATCAATTACAGACGTTAGAATAGAACCCTTTTTATGAAATTATTGGTTGATATTTTACTTTATGTTTCTGTATATTTTATTAATTCGCACTTCTAGCCAATGGTTAGACTATTTCACGGCAGGATCACATTTTCAGGTTATTATTATTATTTGCAGCGAATTAGCTGGGGGGCATGATACACATGTGCGCTGCACGACTGTATGAAACATCGAGCTATTCTTTTTAAACAGAGCCGGGCATAGCCCACGTACTCAAGGTACAAGCAATATCAGGCAAAGCCGCTACTGCTTTGCTTGTATGGGATGCTGTTTAAAATAGCAACTACTCAGAAGTTGTAGCCGTTAGGTACTATGGCAACCTGTTGCTTTAGATAGCCTGGGAGGGTGGACAGGAGAGAGGAGAATAGGAGTCAAGGGACACAGAGGGAAGGAAGGTTACATCTACCAATCATCGCTGAAGGAAGGATACTGGAAGGAAGAGCCAATGGGGGATTTGAAATAAGCGTGCAGAAGCACCTGCAGGACGGAAGAGGGTAGGGGGGGGGGGTGAGGCGGGGAGGAGAGGAGGAAGGCGAGGCATGGAGAGCGCGGGTGGAAGAATACAGTAAAGAGGATGGGAGAGGAAAAGATGAATCAGGAACAATCATTTCGCGTAGCACCTTACTTCCCTCCTGAGGATCTGAGAGTGGGTTATGAATAACAACCATAAACTAGTTATCATCAAGTAATAAAAAGAGCTATTTTGCAAATTCAGCAGTTGGATGTATTGCAATAGTATCACAAGTTCCTGATCCTTCAACACCCCAGTATGTTCGAAATCCATGCTACGAAAATGTGTCTTATGTTCTTCACGGGTGCTAAAACAGAACCGTAGTAAGTAAGCAATAGGATTCATCAGATCGGTGTCTTATCTCAAAACAACGTGAACAATAACATATCCACATACTGTAGATATATTATTGTTGCCTATAAACACGGTTCAGATTTTCTGAAAGATTTCGCACGAAATTCAGACACATGCGAGGAGTAACTGTTCGTTATCTTACAATGTGGGCGTTTCTTCTGAATGGATAAAGACGAGTATTGCGTAGCTTTTATCCAACAGTAGATGTAAGCCGACTCATACCAACGATAATTAAGATGAAGATGATAATGACGACATTACCGTCGTTGATGCGAGCCATACTAAACGAGTTACCGAATTCTACTGCAGGTACACAGCTAAACAGCAGTCGGAAACATCTAAATGTCTTCCACAAGTGAATGCAGAGAGGCCTGGAGAGGAGATCTGAAGAGCAGACAGGAGAGTTCTTAGCGGCGTTATTCCATCTTCAGAGCCTGCACATGACGCGCAATCTCCTGTCCAGGAGTTGGGAAGTTTTCTGCTTCTATTTCAGCGGACGGATGCCATTCCTGTTGCCATACCGCCATTTTCCGCTTCTTTGAAAGTATACACTACGTAGCTGTGAGCGGCAGAAGCTCTGCTCGGTGAGAAATAGCCTTTAAAATGGGTACCGGAAACCAAGCCTCATCTATTTTGGGTGGTGTCATAGAACAACGATCATTAGGACAGAAAGAGAAGTCCGTAGGGATATGATGTCCCCTCGACAGCAGGCGAGAAAATACCAAAACCAACCTATCACTGGAGTAGTAATAACAATGACCGAAGGGTTAGTGAGGATGAAAAAAATATTTCGTGTGTCAGTATAGTGCAGTTTTGTAATTTTTACAATATATAAAGACCTTTCACAAAAATATCTTATTTTAAGTGTGAAAAGGAAATAATTTACGCTGTGATTTTATTATACCTGTGTAAGAGCCATCTAGAGGCTCTAACACACTGTGTACGGTTAAGCTTTGTTACACTGCCACCTAGTTACACCACATACCTCGTCTAAGGTGGGTCATCAATGTATGGAACACGTCACACAAACGTCTACAGTTGTGCAAATGTGCATTTTACTGTATACTGTCATTTTCAAGGCTTGACAATCATCTGTGAGCACTGCGTATACGGACATGACCATGTGCACAAGGTGCTTTTTAATTGTAGATGTTATTTTTCTGGGAAACCTTTGTATCATGTTCTACGTTCTGCCCACCGTTATGACAACTTGGTGTGGGGTTCTAACTCAGTATGAACTCCTTTTGCAATAAAAATTTTTTGAAGTTATGTAATTGTACAGTTTCCATTTACGTTTTCTGTAATGTCAAACAAAAAATTTATTTCTCAGTAATTAGGTCGTGTATCATGATAGCAGATATACAGGGTGAGCACAAAGTCTTAACCTGATTATAAAAATTTATAACAGAATAACCGTTTGACATAATAAGTTAAATTTGATGCCGTTACATAGGTTAGTGTTAGTAGTTATTTTTAAGACCACTTACGTTACTAAACGTCAACGTGTGCTCCATTGGTAGCTCGGAGAATGTCGGGGCTGTATTCCAGTTCCCGCCAGATGTTTCGTAACATGTGATCTGTGACAGTACCCACAGCAGCTTGTATCCTAGCCTTCAGCTCGTCGGCATCAGCAACTGGTGTGACGAAGACTCTGTCCTTGATATAGCCCCAGAAAAAAATGTCAAGGGGCGTAATGTCTGGAGAGCAGGGTGGCCAGGGTTTTGGACCATTCTTTCCAATCCACTGACCCGGACATTACCCCCATCCCCAGACATTACGCCCCTTGACTTTTTCTCTGGGGCTGTATCAAGGACAGAGTCTTCGTCACACCAGTCGCTGATGTCGACGAACTGAAGGCTAGGATACAAACTGCTGTGGGCACTGTGACAGAACATACACTCCTGGAAATGGAAAAAAGAACACATTGACACCGGTGTGTCAGACCCACCATACTTGCTCCGGACACTGCGAGAGGACTGTACAAGCAATGATCACACGCACGGCACAGCGGACACACCAGGAACCGCGGTGTTGGCCGTCGAATGGCGCTAGCTGCGCAGCATTTGTGCACCGCCGCCGTCAGTGTCAGCCAGTTTGCCGTGGCATACGGAGCTCCATCGCAGTCTTTAACACTGGTAGCATGCCGCGACAGCGTGGACGTGAACCGTATGTGCAGTTGACGGACTTTGAGCGAGGGCGTATAGTGGGCATGCGGGAGGCCGGGTGGACGTACCGCCGAATTACTCAACACGTGGGGCGTGAGGTCTCCACAGTACATCGATGTTGTCGCCAGTGGTCGGCGGAAGGTGCACGTGGCCGTCGACCTGGGACCGGACCGCAGCGACGCACGGATGCACGCCAAGACCGTAGGATCCTACGCAGTGCCGTAGGGGACCGCACCGCAACTTCCCAGCAAATTAGGGACACTGTTGCTCCTGGGGTATCGGCGAGGACCATTCGCAACCGTCTCCATGAAGCTGGGCTACGGTCCCGCACACCGTTAGGCCGTCTTCCGCTCACGCCCCAACATCGTGCAGCCCGCCTCCGGTGGTGTCGCGACAGGCGTGAATGGAGGGACGAATGGAGACGTGTCGTCTTCAGCGATGAGAGTCGCTTCTGCCTTGGTGCCAATGATGGTCGTATGCGTGTTTGGCGCCGTGCAGGTGAGCGCCACAATCAGGACTGCATACGACCGAGGCACACAGGGCCAACACCCGGCATCATGGTGTGGGGAGCGATCTCCTACACTGGCCGTACACCACTGGTGATCGTCGAGGGGACACTGAATAGTGCACGGTACATCCAAACCGTCATCGAACCCATCGTTCTACCATTCCTAGACCGGCAAGGGAACTTGCTGTTCCAACAGGACAATGCACGTCCGCATGTATCCCGTGCCACCCAACGTGCTCTAGAAGGTGTAAGTCAACTACCCTGGCCAGCAAGATCTCCGGATCTGTCCCCCATTGAGCATGTTTGGGACTGGATGAAGCGTCGTCTCACGCGGTCTGCACGTCCAGCACGAACGCTGGTCCAACTGAGGCGCCAGGTGAAAATGGCATGGCAAGCCGTTCCACAGGACTACATCCAGCATCTCTACGATCGTCTCCAAGGGAGAACAGCAGCCTGCATTGCTGCGAAAGGTGGATATACACTGTACTAGTGCCGACATTGTGCATGCTCTGTTGCCTGTGTCTATGTGCCTGTGGTTCTGTCAGTGTGATCATGTGATGTATCTGACCCCAGGAATGTGTCAATAAAGTTTCCCCTTCCTGGGACAATGAATTCACGGTGTTCTTATTTCAATTTCCAGGAGTGTATGATATGAAACACCTGGCGGTAACTGGAATACCACCTCGACATTCTCCGACCTACGAAGGTAGCACACATTGAGGTTTAGTAACGCAAGTGGTCTTCAAAAAACTGGTAACACTAACATACGTAATGGCATCAAATGTAAATTATTATGTCAAACGGTTATTCTGTAGTAAATTGTTATAATCAGGGCAAGACTTTGTGCTCACCCTGTATTACATGCATATTCATTACGATACAGATCAGAAGGCGAAAATTACATCCGTCGAAACCGGTAGTGAAAAGTAAAGAAGAATCTGTGCCATCTTGTCCAGATAAAGTTTTCTATCGTTTGATAAGGAATAGAGAGATTCTCTGAAGAATCGGTGAGGGGTGAAACATGTGGAAAACATGGACAAGAAGAAGGGAAAGGGTGATATATGTCTTAAGACATCAGTGAATAACGTCAGTGGCACTAAAGGGAGCTGTAGAGGGTTGAAATAGTAGTGGAAGACGAAGACTGGAATTCATCCAAACAATAATTCATAATGTTGGGTGTTACAGTAGTATTTTGAGAAGAAGAGATCGGCACAAGAGAGAAATTCGTGGCAGGACGAATCAAACCCCAAAGAAACTAAAAAAAAAAAAAAACTGCGCAGGACAGTACTATTCTGAGAAGAATAGATCGGCACAAGAGAAAAATTCGTGGCAGGACGAATCAAACCAGAAAGAAACTCTAGAAAAAAACTACACAATAGTATCAGATGCAATAGCAGTGAAAACAGGAGTAAAGCACATGGTAGCCTGCTCTCATCGATATTATTTAACATCGTACTGAATCTTGTAATAACAAAAGCAATGGATGTAGTGAGAGGAATAAAGTAGAGCAATGGAACACATTTAGAAAACCTACATTTTGCAGATGACGTCTGCCTTCTATCCCACAGCATTAACGACGTGAAAGAAAAACTAGAAGATCTGACATTTGAAGGCGAAGAAAGTTTGTCTGAATATTAGTGCCCAAAAAAATTAGACATGCGAGAAAACGATAACAACTCCGCAGAGCTTAAGCTGGGGAGCCAGGTAATCGAAAGGGTGGATACGTTTTGCTACCTTGGAAGCATGATTACATCATATGGGGGTGCAACAGAGGACATTAACATCAGTATCAACAAAGCTACAGGCGCTTTTACAACTCTCTGCTCTATTTGGAGATCAAAGGAAATAACACTGAGGACCAAAACACGGGTACTTGAAAGTAATGTAAAATCTGTGCTTCTGTATGAATGTGAAAATGGAAAGATCAAAGGAAATAACACTGAGGACCAAATCGCGGACATTTGAGAGTAATGTAAAATCTGTGCTTCTGTATGGATGTGAAACATGGAAAGTGACAAAGCAGGTAAACCATAAGCTGCAGACCTTGAACAGCAGATGTCTTAGAAACATCCTGCGGTATGACAGCCAAATGTCACCTCTAACGAAACAATCTGGGAAAGAGCCAAGCAAAAGCCAACTGCGCTGCAAATAAGAAGCAGGACATGGCGATGGTTAGTACATACACTTAGGAGACGAAATGAACGTATCGCGAAGGATGCTCTTTATTTGATCCCGCAGGGAGGACGGAAACGAGGCAGGCCCAGAATGACGTGGAGACGATCAGTAGAAGCGGAAGGTCAACATCAGGCAGTGGGATTGTAAGAAGTGAAGATACTAGCAGAAGACAGAACAAGATGGCGACCTATTGTTGCAGCACTATAAAACCTAAGAAGTTAAAAGAATTAATAAATAATAATAATCAGTTTGGTAGCTTTCAGTTATGATGTCCTTGGTATGAAACGTTCCATTTATGATAATGTCCTCTGGTTTCTGATAGGCAAGCGTTCACGCTTCCTGTAGTACTGGAAAATGTGACATTAGCAGTTCGCCAAGACTTGCGATTCATGGGCGATTGTGCACTGCAGTTTTAAGTTCGGATGTGCTCTGGTTTCTGGACAGTCCCTACCTAAGGCGATCGATCGGATCTCGACGCCCGCTCCGTTTACCTGCCCTGTATCCTAACCCTAATCCACTGCACGTGCTCACGGCGCAGACCTGAAGCAGCAACTTTGATGGGACCGCCGTTAATAATTTAAAACTTCAGTTTGGTACGGTTCAACAAAAACGCTTACTGAAACTTCCTGGCAGATTAAAACTGTGTGACGGACCGAGACTCAAACTCACGACCTTTGCATTTCGCGAGCAAGTGCTCTATCATCTGAGCTACCCAAGCACGACTCACGCCCAGTCCTCACAGCTTTACTTCTGCCAGTACCTCGTCTCCTACTTTCCAAACTTTCCAGAAGCTCTCCTGCGAACCTTGCAGAACTAGCACTCCTGGAAGAAAGGATATTGCGGAGACATGGCTTAGCCACAGCCTGGGGGATGTTTCCAGAATGAGATTTTCACTCTGCAGCGGAGTGTGCGCTAATATGAAACTTCCCGGCAGAATAAAACTGTGTGCCGGACTGAGACTCGAAATCGGGACTTTCGCCTTTCGCGGGCAAGTGCTCTGCCATCTAAGCTACCAAAGCACGACTCACGCCCCGTCCACACAGCCTTACTTCTGCCAAACTTCTGTAAAGTTTGGAATGTAGGAGATGAGGTACTGGCAGAAGTAAAGCTGTGAGGACGGAGCGTGAGTGGTGCTTGGGTAGCTCAAACGGTAGAGCACTTGCCCACGAAAGGCAAAGATCCCGAGTTCGAGTCTCGGTCCGTCACACAGTTTTAATCTGACAGGAAGTTTCATATCAGCCCACACTCTACTGCAGAGTGAAAATCTCATTCTGGAAACATCCCCCAGACTGTGGCTAAGCCATGTCTCCGCAATATCCTTTCTTTCAGGAGTGCTAGTTCAGCAAGCTTCGCAGGAGAGCTTCTGTAAAGTTTGGAAGGTAGGAGACGAGGTACTGGCAGAAGTAAAGCTGTGAGGACGGGGCGTGAGTCGTGCTTGGGTAGCTCAGATGGTAGGGCACTTGCCCGCCAAAGGCGAAGGTCCCGAGTTCGAGTCTCGGTCCGGCAGACAGTTTTAATCTGCCAGGAAGTTTCATATTAGCGCACATTCCACTGCAGAGTGAAAATGTCATTCTGGAAATACGCTTACTAGTTTTGTTATGAATCTAGGAATGACCTTGGAGCAGAAATCTCTACAAGAGATGAAATTCTGGGCACCGGGGCGTGATAAATACCAACACGGAATGATACGATAAGAATAAAGCTTAGCTTGTGAAAGACTAGATAATCTATCTTTCTGGTATAATGCGAAGCCAGCGTTCTGTTGCACTTCTCTGCCTGTCAGCTACCAGGAACTGTTTCTGCCTGCCAGCTCCTGTTGCCTCCTAACAGCACTTGTTTCTTCTGGCAGACTGCTGTCGTAGCATTTCTCATACTCCCTGAGCTACGAAGCGGCCGTTGTGTGATGTGTGCAGCGCCGATAGCCCCATGTGTTATGCCTGTGCAGCGGTATTTATTTAGCCTCGCGTATTACTGCCATACAACTGTGGTCGCAGAATAACGCAGTACTTTTCGTCACTGCTCCCCGAGGTTATAAAGTTTTATTTGTCCAGGGAGATTCTTAGCATCGCGTTCACATTAAGGTTTCTCAAATAGCTTGAATCGGTTTCAAGCACAGTTTTATTTTCTGTTGCCCTGGAAGCTACTTCTTTCTACTGCAACCCACAACGAACAAACTTATACGTGCACAGAAGCACACGTTTAAGAAAAAAATTTAAATATTCTTTGATCATATTAAACTACTTTTATACAAATTTTAGAGCTATAGAGTGACATCTATTCAAGATATTTCGTTTACAAATTTCCTGAATATTATCGATTCGTATAAATGTATTAGTCGTCCACTTCGAGGAAGCAGTAACCATTGGATACGGCGGCGGCAGATTGTGCTACAATTGCAGCTGTTTACATTGCTACGTTGCTGTGTTTTAACAGAGGGAAAGAAATAGCAGTGAATGAGCAGGAGGAGCAGCAGTTAGGACACAATGGCTACGTACTGGAGAAGTGGCGTTCAAACTTCTGTCCCGTCAGGTATGCTTGCTCCAAAGAAATACGATTATAGATCCATGCGCCCATTTCCTCTTAGGTAATGTAGTATATAAACCTCCCCTTCCACTATTATTTTAATTTTTGTCAGCTATCGGACGTGTCGCCTAATACGTAAA
This sequence comes from Schistocerca nitens, assembly GCF_023898315.1. Lineage (NCBI taxonomy): Eukaryota > Metazoa > Arthropoda > Insecta > Orthoptera > Acrididae > Schistocerca > Schistocerca nitens. Next base: position 513,208,191 of record NC_064615.1, read on the forward strand.
CGTGTCTCTCTAATTCCCGAATACTAAAATTCCTCAAATTCAAGTGGAAAAATGTTGCTTTCACATGGTGATATAAAGAATATCTTGTTTTGGTTATTGACTTTTAGTACATAATACACTTCCTAACAGCACCTTGGCAACAGGAATAAAATAATTATTGGACCCTTTTACAGACCTCCCAATTCAGATGATACAATTGCTGAAAGGTTCAAAGAAAACTCGAGTTTGATTTCAAAGCCGGCCAATGTGGCCTAGCGGTTCTAGGCGCTTCATCCTGGAACCGTGCGATCACTAGGGCCACAGGTTCGAATCCTGCCTCGGGGAATGGATGTGTGTGATGTCCTTAGGTTAGTTAGGTTTAATTAGTTCTAAGTTCTAGGGAACTGATGACCTCAGATGTTAAGTCCCATAGTGCTCAGAGACATTTTTTAATTTCAAACGCCCGCATCTCGTGGTCGTGCGGTAGCGTTCTCGCTTCCCACGCCCGGGTTCCCGGGTTCGATTCCCGGCGGGGTCAGGGATTTTCTCTGCCTCGTGATGGCTGGGTGTTGTGTGATGTCCTTAGGTTAGTTAGGTTTAAGTAGTTCTAAGTTCTAGGGGACTGATGAACATAGATGTTAAGTCCCATAGTGCTCAGAGCCATTTGGTCCATTTTTTTTTTGATTTCAAACACTTACCCAACTCATACGATTTTACTTAGTGGTGACTTTAATTTACCCTAGATATGATCCCCATGACCCATGGACCTTGCCGTTGCTGGGGAGGCTTGCGTGCCTCAGCGATACAGATGGCCCTACCGTAGGTGCAACCACAACGGAGGGGTATCTGTTGAGAGGCCAGACAAACGTGTGGTTCCTGAAGAGGGGCAGCAGCCTTTTCAGTAGTTGCAGGGGCAACAGTCTGGATGATTGACTGATCTGGCCTTGCAACACTAACCAAAACGGCCTTGCTGTGCTGGTACTGCGAACGGCTGAAAGCAAAGGGAAACTACGGCCGTAATTTTTCCCGAGGGCATGCAGCTTTACTGTATGGATAAATGATGATGGCGTACACTTGGGTAAAATATTCCGGAGGTAAAATAGTCCCCCATTCGGATCTCCGGGCGGGAACTACTCAAGAGGACGTCGTTATCAGGAAAAAGAAAACTGGCGTTCTACGGATCGGAGCGTGGAACGTCAGATCCCTTAACCGAGCAGGTAGATTAGAAAATTTAAAAAAGGAAATGGATTGGTTAAAGTTAGATATAGTGGGAATTAGCGAAGTTCGGTGGCAGGAGGAACAAGACTTTTGGTCAGGTGAATACAGGGTTATAAACACAAAATCAGATAGGGGTAATGCAGGAGTAGGTTTAATAATGAATAAAAAATAGGTTTGCGGGTACGCTACTACAAACAGCATAGTGAACGCATTATTGTAGCCAAGATAGACACGAAGCCCACGCCTACTACAGTAGTACAAGTTTATATGCCAACTAGCTCTGCAGATGATGAAGAAATTGAAGAAATGTATGATGAGATAAAAGAAATTATTCAGGTAGTGAAGGGAGACGAAAATTTAATAGTCATGGGTGACTGGAATTAGAGAGTAGGAAAAGGGAGAGAAGGAAACATAGTAGGTGAATATGAATTGGGGCTAAGAAATGAAAGAGGAAGCCGTCTGGTAGAGTTTTGCACAGAGCATAACTTAACATAGCCAACACTTGGTTCAAGGACCATGAAAGAAGGTTGTATACATGGAAGAATCCTGGAGATACTAGAAGGTATCAGATAGATTATATAATGGTAAGACAGAGATTTAGGAACCAGGTTTTAAATTGTAAGACATTTCCAGGGGCAGATGTGGACTCTGACCACAATCTATTGGTTATGAACTGTAGATTAAAACTGAAGAAACTGCAAAAAGGTGGGAATTTAAGGAGATGGGACCTGGATAAACTGAAAGAACCAGAGGTTGTACAGAGTTTGAGGGAGAGCATAAGGGAACAATTGACAGGAATGGGGGAAAGAAGTACAGTAGAAGAAGCTCTGAGAGATGAAGTAGTGAAGGCAGCAGAGGATCAAGTAGGTAAAAAGACGAGGGCTAGTAGAACTCCTTGGGTAACAGAAGAATTATTGAACCTAATTGATGAAAGGAGAAAATATAAAAATGCAGCAAATGAAGCAGGCAAAAAGGAATATGGACGTCTCAAAAATAAGATCGACAGGAAGTGCAAAATGGCTAAGCAGGGATGGCTAGAGGACAAATGTAAGGATGTAGAGGCTTATCTCACTAGGAGTAAGATAGATACTGCCTACAGGAAAATTAAAGAGACCTTTGGAGAAAAGAGAACCACTTGTATGAATATCAAGAGCTCAGATGGAAACCCAGTTCTAAGCAAAGAAGGGAAAGCAGAAAGGTGGAAGGAGTATATAGAGGGTCTATACAAGGGCGATGTACTTGCGGACAATATTATGGAAATGGAAGAGTATGTAGATGAAGATGAAATGGAAGATACGATACTGCGTGAAGAGTTTGACAGAGCACTGAAAGACCTGAGTCGAAAGAAGGCCCCGGGAGTAGACAACATTCCATTAGAACTACTGACGGCCTTGGGAGAGCCAGTCCTGACAAAACTCTACCATCTGGTGAGCAAGATGTATGGGACAGGCGAAATACCCTCAGACTTCAAGAAGAATATAATAATTCCAATACCAAAGAAAGCAGGTGTTGACAGATGTGAAAATTACCGAACTATCAGTCTAATAAGTCACGGATGCAAAATACTAACGCGAATTCTTTACAGACGAATGGAAAAACTGGTAGAAGCCGACCTCGGGGAAGATCAGTTTGGATTCCGTAGAAATGTTGGAACACGTGAGGCAATACTGACCTTACGACTTATCTTAGAAGAAAGATTAAGGAAAGGCAAACCTACGTTTCTAGCATTTGTAGACTTAGAGAAAGCTTTTGACAGTGTTGATTGGAATACTCTCTTTCAAATTCTAAAGGTGGCAGGGGTGAAATACAGGGAGCGAAAGGCTATTTACAATTTGTACAGAAACAAGATGGCAGTTATAAGAGTCGAAGGGCATGAAAGGGAAGCAGTGGTTGGGAAGGGAGTGAGACAGGGTTGTAGCCTCTCCCAGACGTTATTCAATCTGTATATTGAGCAAGCAGTAAAGGAAACAAAAGAAAAATTCGGAGTAGGTATTAAAATCCATGGGGAAGAAATAAAAATTTGAGGTTCGCCGATGACATTGTAATTCTATCAGAGACAGCAAAGGACTTGGAAGAGCAGTTGAACGGAATGGACTGTGTCTTGAAAGGAGGATATAAGATGAACATCAACAAAAGCAAAACGAGGATAATGGAATGTGGTCCAATTAAGTCGGGTGATGCTGAGGGAATTAGATTAGGAAATGAGACACTTAAAGTACTAAAGGAGTTTTGCTATTTGGGGAGCAAAATAACTGATGATGGTCGAAGTAGAGAAGATATAAAATGTAGACTGGCAATGGCAAGGAAAGCGTTTCTGAAGAAGAGAAATTTGTTAACATCGAGTATAGACTTAAGTGTCAGGAAGTCGTTTCTGAAAGTATTTGTATGGAGTGTAGCCATGTATGGAAGTGAAACATGGGCGATAAATAGTTTGGACAAGAAGAGAATAGAAGCTTTCGAAATGTGGTGCTACAGAGGAATGAGATGGGTAGATCACATAACTAATGATGAAGTAGAATTGGGGAGAAGAGGAGTTTGTGGCACAACTTGACAAGAAGAAGGGACCGGTTGGTAGGACATGCTCTGAGGCATCAAGTGATCACCAATTTAGTATTGGAGGGCAGCGTGGAGGGTCAAAATCGTAGAGGGAGACCAAGAGATGAATACACTAAACAGATTCAGAAGGATGTGGGCTGCAGTAAGTACTGGGAGATGAAGAAGCTTGCACAGGATAGGTTAGCATGGAGAGCTGCATCAAACCAGTCTCAGGACTGAAGACCACAACAACAACGGATATGACGGCGAAAATATATATTTCATTCCGGAGATACGCATAAAGCATCATCCGAAATTGTACTAAACGCTTTCTCTGAAAATTATTTTGAGCAGTTAGTTCATGAGCCCACGCGAATCATAAACGGTTGCGAAAACACTTTAGACCTCTTAGCAACAAATAATCCTGAATTATAACGATATCAAAACGGATACAGGGATTAGTGAACACGAGGTTGTCGTAGCGAGACTGAATATTGTACTACGCAAATCCTCCAAAAATAAACGAAACATAAACGCGTTAAAAAAAATCGTTTGACGCCTTCCTGAGAGACAATCTAAACTCCTGAACAATATAAGTGTAGACCAGATGTGGCTTAAATTCAAAGAAGTAGTATCGGCAGCAACAGAGAGATTTATACGAAATAAAATAACAAACGACGGAGCTGATGCTCCTTGGTACACAAAACGTGTCAGAACACTGATGCAGACAGAACGACACGAACATGCCAAATGTAAACAGACTAAAAATCCCCAATCCCCAATCTCTTACAGAAGCTCGAAGTTTATCACGGACTTCTATGTGAGATCCACAACGAAACTTTGTCTCCAAACCTGGCAGAAAATCTAAAAAGTTTCTGGGCATATGTTAAGTATGCTAACGGCAAGACACAATCAATGCCTTCTCTGCACGACTATAATGAAGATACTATGGAAGACAGTGCCCCCAAAGCAGAGTTGCTAAACACAACCTTCCCAAATGCTTTCACAAAAGAAGACGAAGCAAATATTCCAGATTTCGAATCAAGAACAGCTGCCAACATGAGTAACGCAGAAGTAAATATCCTCGGAGTAGTGAAGCTACTTAAATCACTTAATAAAAGCAAGTCTTCTGGTCCAGACTGTATACCAATTAGGTTCCTTTCAGAGTAAGCTGATACAATAGCTCCATACTTAACAATCATATACAACCGTTCGCTCGACGAAAGATCTGTACACAAGGACTGCAAAGTTACACAGGTTACACCAGTATTCACGAAAGGTAGGAGGAGTAATCCACTAAATTACAGGCGTATATCATTAACGTTGATATGCAGCAGGATTTTGGATCATATATTGTGTTCCAACATTATGATTATCTCGAAGAAAACGGTCTATTGACACACAGTCAATGTGGATTTAGAAAACACCGTTCTTGTGAAACACAAGTAGTACTTTCATCGCATTAAAGTACTGAATGCTATTCACAAGGGGTTTCAGACTGATTCCGTATTTCTGGATTTCCAGAAGGCTTTTGACACTGTACCACACAAGCGGCTTGTAGTGAAATTGCGTATTTACGGAATATCGTCTCAGTTATGTGCTTGGATTCGTGATTGCCTGTCAGAGACCTCACAGTGGGTAGTAATTGACGGAAAGTTATAGAGAAAAACAGAAGTGAACAGACATTGAGTAATGTCTTTTCACCATTTCGTCTTGTCCATTGAGTCTCTGCTACTTGTCTGCTCGCCTACTCATTGACTGCCGACTCTCTGACCTCTCGGCTGCTCCAGCTTGGCAGTTTCGTTCCTGGTTTTCCTCAATCTGTCCCTCAGGACGCTTTCAGTACGTAATGAAACGGTCGGTGGACAGAAGCAGAGAGCGAGCAGGGGGGTAGATCACATGGTCAATGATAGAAGAGTGAACAATGAAATCAATGAACAGTCAGTTATTGTGTTAGCAGTCGGACATGACGTGTGAGCTAGTGAGTTTACCTTTGGAAGTATGCCGTCCTACAGTCGACTCAGCCTTAAGACTTTGAGTCTTATCCCAGCACTGATTCCGGTGTCAATCGTCGTTTTGTGGCTCAAAAATGGCTCTGAGCACTATGGGACTCAACATCTTAGGTCATAAGTCCCCTAGAACTTAGAACTACTTAAACCTAACTAACCTAAGGACATCACACACACCCATGCCCGAGGCAGGATTCGAACCTGCGACCGTAGCAGTCCCGCGGTTCCGGACTGCAGCGCCAGAACCGCTAGACCACCGCGGCCGGCAATCGTCGTTTTGTGATACATGTATTGTTCACTTAGTATTTGGTACTGAATAGATACCATTTGCAGCCATAGCCTACGCTCGAATCTTTAGACGTCCGACTGCGCTTTTTGCTATGACCTCAGCCTGCAAATATTATGCTAAGGGTCTCGTCCGCGAGGTAATCACCTCAGGTAGTGGTAGGTAGGCGCGCAAGCAGGAAAACACCTCCGGCAGCCCCAAGGTCGCAGTGCACCTGAGGGATTAAGTCAGCCAGCACAAACAACGAGAGGTGATCGATACCTCGTGTCAACATCGGATCCGCTGCACCCGCCATCATCCCAAATTCACTCCGTCGAGTGAGAGGAGACAATCGTTTCTTCCATCTACTTGCCCAATTATTGAATGACGTGTAAGTCCATTCATAGCGTCCTGAGATTTATGTTGTACTGATGTGATAATAATAAACGTTTCTATGTTTCAATCCTTTAATCAATTTATTATCACTACAGCCTAATTATAAATTTCTACATCTTGGTGACCAATATGGTGTGACCTCATTTGTCATATCCTTGAGTCAGTTTTCATTTACTACATTCTGGTGCTCAGCGTGGGGCGACCTTACTTGTGATTTGTATATAATTTTGAAGTGATTAAACTTTGGCGGCCAATATGACTTAATTGGAGGATGAAATATTTCAGAATATATGTTCAGGGTGCAGCACTTTATGACAATAAGTCAGCGACTGTAGGAAAACCGGAACAGAAGAGAATAGAAGCATTTTAGATGTAGTGCTATAGAAGAATTTTGAAAATTAGGTGCACTAATAAGGTAAGGAATGAGGAAGGTCTCCGCAGAATTGTCAAATAAAGAAATATATGGAAAACATTGACAAGAAGAAGGACAGGATACAGGACATCTGTAACTTGCATAGTACTAGAGGGAGCTGTAGAGGGTAAAAGCAGTAGAGGAAGATAGAGACTGGGATACATTCAGCAAATAATTGAGCACGTAGGTTGCAAGCGCTTCTCCGAGATGAAAAGATTGGTACTAGAGAGGAATCCGTGGAGGCCTGATCAAACCAGTCAAAAGACTGAGACTGATTTGCATATTAATTTCCATGAGTAAATTTTGAGTTTATTTCATTTTGGAGCCACAAATGAGGCCTTCTGATTTCATTACCGATATATTATCTGTCTGAAATATTGCAGGCTAGTACTTCTTTTCTTCCTTTTAATCAATTCTTCCATTATATTAACTAGAAAACTACAGTGTTGCTAGAAATGATTAATAAATAGATCCCTTGCTTTCAGTACTGTTGAAATCAGTTGTCTTTATTTCGCTTATTGATCTTTCCTGTCCACAAAATCAACGCTCCTTCAGCACTACGTTTTGAATGCCTCTAGATGTCTCCTGTCACATGCACCAGTAGTGTGTATTTGCAAACCATACAACGGCGTGATCCAGAAAAAATTCTGAGTAAATCTGTTTTTCGTCTCTTACGTTAAGGTTCCTCCACGTCAGCAACACCTTATTCTAGTAATAGGTTGCATTTACCTATGCAGCTACACTCTTGATGTTGGCTACACTTATTCTGCCTGAGATTATTTTACGTTACAAATAGTTAAAGATATTTAATTGTCTGAATGGTATATTATCAACTGTAATGCGTGCTGCTGACATGGTAGAATTTGCATTCCATAATTTTTGCCTTCTTCGTTTTAATTTTCATGTTATAATTCTCTTTCTAACTAATGTTTTCCTAAATTTATCTGTGTATTCCTCAACCGTTTCGGTTTTCACTCCATTAATTTTCATCTTTTCCATATCCTCTTTACATTCCTCAACATCTTTCTCAGTATGCAGGTTGAACAATACTAGTAACAAATTACACCTTTTCCGTATACAAGCTCCTTTTATTGTCCTTTCATATAAACCTTGAAACTGCGCTGAGGTATATGGTACAATTAATAATTCTGTTTGTGAAGTGCGTCAGGCTGAAATCTTATTTCAGCATTTTTCCTGAAATGAGATTTGTAGTCCAAGATGTGGACCGTACGTGTGAGTAACTATGATTTTAACGGGGATTGTATCTTCAAACATCAGATTTTTAAAATAAGGAAGTCAACATAAAATACACATAAGGAAATACCAACCATCATTTTACATCTCAAAAACAACAAAACGCCAGGAGAAGGTAGCGAACTCGCAGAAATGCTCAAGAGCGGCGGTGAACTCCTGATTAACAGACCACAAGCCATCATGGCCAATATATGGGAAAACGGCATCGTACCAGCAGATTGGAGAAATGCTTTGATTTATTTGCTGCACAAAAAAGTATAAGTAAGATTCAAACTAATACCGGGGCATTTCACTTCTATTAAATGCCTACCCTGCCTACCAGAATAAAGCCACATACAGAACGTTTGATGGATGAATACCAGGCAGACTACCGAGAGGGTCAGTCGTGTGCAGAACGGATCTCGAACCTCAAGATTGTACTGAAACATCGAAAGTCAAACCTCACAGTCGCCACTTTCGTAGACTGCGAAAAAGCTGAGACTCTATCGACCGCACCATCCTGTATAATATACTTCATGAATACGGAGTGGATGACAAACCAACTATGTTAATCGAACAGACCTTGACAAATACATCCTCTAAAGTAAAATTTATGGGCGAAATCTTCAAAACTCTTCAAATGAGAACTGGAGTAAGTGTGATGGACTGTCCTTACTCCTGTTCAGCCTGGTACCCATAGGATCTTCAAAAGTTGAGATAAAGAAATACCGGAACAAGTATGCGAACAAAACATGAACGAAGCGACATGAAGTGCCTTGCTTTTCTTGACGATCTATCAATAACTATCCAGACTCCCGAGGAAGCGAGCCACGCCACCGAAAGGCTTCATGAGACCGCCATAAGACCAGACACAAAATCTATGACGGAAAAAGAAAATACATTGACTCCAAGGTCTCGAACCTCGCGTCACTTGCAACAAAATGTGACAACACCACTCCAGTTAAACACTTCAACTATCTAGGTGAAATTATTGAAAACACTAGCAATGAAAGAGTAGCTAAGAAAATACGGCTAGAAATATTACGTACAGCCTACCTAATTACTTGAAATATGTACAACAAGAAATCGCTGTCCCTCACAGCAAAAGTCCGTCACGACCACACAGTCTTCTTAGAGAAGCATTCTACGCTGTGGAGACGTCATCATTAACTTCCAACGGCAAAGACACTGAGAAAAAATAAAGACTGGTACTGAGAAAAATATTTGGACCCACAATTCTTGGAGGTATTGGGAAGCGTAAAAGAAGAACTGTATTCGCTGACTTGAGTGGTTCACCTCATTTCACGGAAAAGACGTATAAAATTCTACTGTCATATAGCACGAACGGACGACTCTCGCTTGACCCATAAAATCTTCCACATCACCAACGGAACCCGACAATCCAAAGTCGTTTTCCGGTAAACACCCAATGTGACCCTGCAGAAAACGGTATTGACCCATTGGCGACTACACGGGCTATACAGGATGGTCCATTGATTGTGACCGGGCCAAATATCTTACGAAATAAGCGTCAAACGAAAAGACTACAAAGAACGACACTTGTCTAACTTGAAGGGGGAAACCAGATGGCGGTATGCTTGGCCCGCTAGATGGCGCGGCCATCGGTCAAACGGATATCAACTGCGTTTTCTTAAAAATAGGAAATGCATTTGGCAATCGTGTAACGACATTCCTCTCAACGTGTGATACATAGCACACGCCCGTTGGGCATTTTGATCACAATAGCCATACATCAACACGATATCGACCTTTTCCGCAATAGGTAAACGATCCATTTTAACACGGGTAATGTATCACGAAGCAAATACCGTCCGCACTGGCGGAATGTTAGGTGATACCACGTACTTATATGTTTGTGACTGTTACAGCGTCATGTATCACAAAGTGAAAAAAGTGGTCCAACTAAAACATTCATATTTCTTTACGTTCTCCACGAATATTTAATAAAAAATGGGGGTTCCTGTTATAAAAAAAAACGCAGTTGATATCCGTTTGACCTATGGCAGCGCCATCTAGCGGGCCAACCATAGCGCCATCTGGTTTCACCCCTCAAGCTAGACGAGTTTCGTTCTTTGTAGTTTTTTCGTTTGATGCTTATTTCGTGAGATATTTGGCCCAGTCACTAGCAACGGACCACCCTGTATATAAGCAGAAAATCGATAAAAATAAGAGCCATGGCGTTTTGCTGGCAGGACAGCGTATTTGCAAGTACCTCGTCTTCGCGCTCTTATCGTTTGCTCGTGGCGCGTACTGAGTCCTGGCTGCCTTATCTTTGCCGGAGGAGTTATCTGGAGGCTGTCGCCAAGGCCGGGAACAGTTGGCGTTCGATGTTACCTAAGGCCGGAGTGCGCTGGTAGTAGAGAGGGGAACCGACCACGTGTATGGGGCAGCTTGGAGGAGAGCCTTTCCTGTGGCCTATGAGGAGGCTTGTTGCTGCCTTGGGTTGCGTGCTGCTAGTTCCGGACAATGTTGTCTACGGTCGTCCGCTGCCTTATTGTCGCCTGTTGTTCCGACTTAAGCCATATCGCACATCCAGCTAAAAGTTAAGTGAGATTGTACTTAGGGCATGTGTGTGAAGGTGTTGAGGGCTGCTACCTCACTTCTGGTAACTGTAAGCGCATGGGTGTTACCATGGAAGTAAAGGTGTGCCTATAAAGAGTTCATGGTGTTTAATACAAGTGTCAAATATTAATATAATGTACGAGCGTGCCTCTTACAGCCCGAAGGGAAATTGTTGTTTGATGTAATACGTAATCAGCTGCAAGGCCGTAATCTGTTTATCAAACATACTGCATTCGGGTGTTTGGTAGCCTTATCGCAACGAGCCCAAGTAAAACGTATAATGAAATTTTTCAGAATTGTGCTCATTACGGTTTTCACTGTACAGTGGGCATAAGAGTTCACGTAATTTAATTGTGACTAAGATTGGAGTGCCCGCTGGTCTTGCTACTAATTGTAAGTTTTTTTTAATATCTTAATAGCATAGCCGGCAATTAAGGTTATTGATAAGATTTGCTCTGTTGGTTGTACCTCGCCTGTGGAGTTCATCCGTAGTGAGGCAAAGACAGTGTGCCGTTTTATTAGTGAATAATTTAACCTGTTATTTAATATCTTTTGGAGGTCGTTACATTACCCCTGTGGACCTGTTCTGTGCGCTAGTTAAATTTACAGTTGGCTGCTGCTGTTTTGGAGTAAGCGCTACCATTCCCCTATGGGTACCGGGGTTGTGAAATCATGGGTAGCGGGAGTCGACTTCGGGTCGGAGCTCGAGAAGTGCGTCTTGTACGAACTGCCGCCTTGCGCCTTGGCTTCTCCAAGTTTAGTTTTCGTTCTGTCTTCGAGCGACCTGGCGTCACTCCTCGCTAATTAATTCTGGCGCTAATTATATTTACTTGGGTATTTATTATACACTCCTGGAAATTGAAATAAGAACACCGTGAATTCATTGACCCAGGAAGGGGAAACTTTATTGACACATTCCTGGGATCAGATACATCACATGATCTCACTGACAGAACCACAGGCACATAGACACAGGCAACAGAGCATGCATAATGTCGGCACTAGTACAGGGTATATCCACCTTTCGCAGCAATGCAGGCTGCTATTCTCCCATTGAGACGATCGTAGAGATGCTGGATGTAGTCCTGTGGAACGGCTTGCCATGCCATTTCCACCTGGCGCCTCAGTTGGACCAGCGTTCGTGCTGGACGTGCAGACCGCGTGAGACGACGCTTCATCCAGTCCCAAACATGCTCAATGGGGGACAGATCCGGAGATCTTGCTGGCCAGGGTAGTTGACTTACACCTTCTAGAGCACGTTGGGTGGCACGGGATACATGCGGACGTGCATTGTCCTGTTGGAACAGCAAGTTCCCTTGCCGGTCTAGGAATGGTAGAACGATGGTTTCGATGACGGTTTGGATGTACCGTGCACTATTCAGTGTCCCCTCGACGATCACCAGTGGTGTACGGCCAGTGTAGGAGATCGCTCCCCACACCATGATGCCGGGTGTTGGCCCTGTGTGCCTCGGTCGTATGCAGTCCTGATTGTGGCGCTCACCTGCACGGCGCCAAACACGCATACGACCATCATTGGCACCAAGGCAGAAGCGACTCTCATCGCTGAAGACGACACTCCATTCGTCCCTCCATTCACGCCTGTCGCGACACCACTGGAGGCGGGCTGCACGATGTTGGGGCGTGAGCGGAAGACGGCCTAACGGTGTGCGGGACCGTAGCGCAGCTTCATGGAGACGGTTGCGAATGGTCCTCGCCGATACCCCAGGAGCAACAGTGTCCCTAATTTGCTGGGAAGTGGCGGTGCGGTCCCCTACGGCACTGTGTAGGATCGTACGGTCTTGGCGTGCATCCGTGCGTCGCTGCGGTCCGGTCCCAGGTCGACGGCCACGTGCACCTTCCGCCGACCACTGGCGACAACATCGATGTACTGTGGAGACCTCACGCCCCACGTGTTGAGCAATTCGGCGGTACGTCCACCCGGCCTCCCGCATGCCCACTATACGCCCTCGCTCAAAGTCCGTCAACTGCACATACGGTTCACGTCCACGCTGTCGCGGCATGCTACGATTGTTAAAGACTGCGATGGAGCTCCGTATGCCACGGCAAACTGGCTGACACTGACGGCGGCGGTGCACAAATGCTGCGCAGCTAGCGCCATTCGACGGCCAACACCGCGGTTCCTGGTGTGTTCGCTGTGCCGTGCGTGTGATCATTGCTTGTACAGCCCTCTCGCAGTGTCCGGAGCAAGTATGGTGGGTCTGACACACCGGTGTCAATGTGTTCTTTTTTCCATTTCCTGGAGTGTATTTATTAAACCTTGTCTCAAGAGCAAGATACGTCTAATTGTGTTACTGGGCCTTGGAGCCGAAGTTTTATTGGGTGCATTTCTGGCAGATTGTTATTGTGTGTCTTAATTTAAGCCGTCAGGCTCATAATTGTCAGTAGGTTTTAACATATTCTTATATATGAGATTTTGTTTCATAAAAGGACATTGGTAGCAGATTAACTTAATTCTTGTGATTTGCTATTCTTATTACCTAAAGTAATCAGAATCAAGATATTGTTGTTCTAAAGAAATTTGTTGATATGATTGTTAAATAGAACGAGTGATAACAAAATTGGTCCAGTCATTTCTATTGTTTCCCTATTCCCTAGTAGGAGACCATTGCAATAACACCATTCCCAAGAACCCAACATGAAGGAATTTGAAATTTAAAAACGCATTGACCCAAGAATGAATACAGGCCGAATGTGAAAGGATGAGGAATTTTTGGAAGATAAGAACAAGAAAGTCCAGTAGTAGTTGCATGAGCTCCTCGGAGGTCGAAACGGAATTATTTAGTCAGACCTTCCCGAGGTCCAAGAAACTTATATAAATCTATACCTCAGGGAGGTTTGACTGGACTGACAAAGCACAATGCGTTTTGAGGATACTATGGACTTCCTTCTGGACTGGGTTGGCGGTTTAATCTTACCTACGTATCGGTCGTCGGCGAAGACGAGTAGCGTGAGCGAAGTGCTGCCCACAAGGTTGCATGTGCTTCAGCGGTCGGCTTGTGGCGGATGGTTGACAACGGTAGGTAGCTGAAATCTTCGGCCCTTTTGGCTGAAGGCCCTTATTCGTCGTCTGAACCGAAGTCGGCAAAGCCTCTTCGCTATTACCGTAGGAATGGAGTTGAATGAAATGGAATTATTCACGGACTGGAACTGCATAACTAGCACCAAAGAAATCAGAATTTAACTGACTCAGGGTGCTCATGAGAATGTCTTGTTGACAGAAAAGACAGAACCCTAATCATCACTGGAATGAGACGGAAAAAGCAGAATCGGGATCAGAGTAGAAGAAAAGGAAAAAAAAAAAAAAAGCTCCGTCTTTAGGCCACAAGTGGCCCTTCCGGGACCGTCCGGCCGCCGTGTCATCTTCCGAGGAGGATGCGGATAAGGAGGGGCGTGTGGTCAGCACACCGCACTCCCGACCGTTAGGACGGTATTCTTTGACCGAAGCCGCTACTAATCGGTCGAGTAGCTCCTCAATTGGCATCACGAGGCTGAGTGCACCCCGAAAAATGGCAACAGCACGTGGCGGCGGGATGGTGACCCATCCAAGCGCCGGCCACGCCCGACAGCGCTTAACTTCGGTGATCTCACGGGAACCGGTGTAGCCACTGCGGCAAGGCCGTTGCCGAAGAAAAGGAATCAGGACGGAAATTAAATCGAATGCTCAGATGATCATCAGACAGGACTCAAACCAGGAATACTCTGGAATGGGAATCAGTACAGCATCGAATAGATTAAGATCAGGATCGTATCGGATAAGCACAAAGTCTTGAGAACGAAGTGTTGGCAAGATTAAGTCCATGCTGCAGGTCTCCTTTATGCTTCCAGAGTGCCTAACTTTACCATCTCTTCACTGCCGGGCGGTATGTCAGTGCCAGTCAATAGACATTCCCTCCCAGACGGCTCTCCTCGTCCTAGTGTGCCAATTTTCTGCTGGACTGTTTCAAAAGTCCCTAATCTTGTGGTCTCTTGGTGCCTCCTGTCCTGCAAACATTCTAACGGTGTGGCATTTTCTAAACGACTCTCCTTTGGTGGCAGGCTGAGGACTCTCGGCATGTCTCTAAAAATCTCACCTACTGGAAGGGTCTTGAATGGCTGCGAGGTGGTCGAAGAACTGCAGGAAAGTAGCGCATACCTTATGTTTCGGACGCAGTCACTGGTTCGCCGCAAGAACGTGTTTTCCTAGCACAGACAGCCTCAAGCCCTTCAGAGCTCCAGCGTTCAAGAACCTGAATGGTCAGCGTCTATCTATTGAGCCATGCTAAGCTGGTGACTCCTTCCTTGTTTCAAGGAAAGGTCTCTCCAATGAGCAACGTTAAGCTGTCGGCACATCCATTCTGTCCATCACTCGCTTTTCGGTGCGGTTTCCTCACCAACTCCAGCAAGAGATTAAGCCGTACACTTTGCATGCAGCACCGGTGTACGTCAGTCACACAATGACCATCATTCCTTCGCAATCACTGTAATATAATTGTCTATCTCTGGAGGCTAGACCAATGATAATAGACAAATTCTTAACTAACGAAATACAGTTGCACTTTATAGAAGGCTTTTGGTGCGCCCACGATTGCAGTAAGTAACGTATTTCTTGTGTCCACCATAAACTGTCTATAACCTGTCGCAACATTAAGACATCTTCTCTTGTGTCTCTGTACTGTCTAAATATGGTTCAGTGTTATTGTTTATGCAAATCATATGTATGATTCTAGCCAATGTTAGGGATGTCTGGGACAAGAGACCCGGGGTTTCATGTTTATCACATTTCAGAATTACGGGCATTTTTGTTACTGAGATTACGAATCACTTATTGAAATCTTCTGGAATTTCGTTGGTTAAATAGATTTTGTTGATCATTTGTTTCATTAATCATTCTCTGTATAATTTCTCCGGTGACTACGTCACGTAACGGCGTTTTATTCGATTTCAAAGGAGATTGGAACTAATCCTGAATTACTTGTTGGAATTTCTTCAACCTTTCTTTGAACAGTGTTCGGAGTTTCTGGATCCGAGTGATCGTACCTGTGTTTAGGCCAGGATCGTTAAAAATTCTGATGTACGTTCTTGTAGAAAGACTGTATGACTCACGCTGACGTTATTGCTGCCGTGAACAGTTTTTCAGTGAACCTCGAAATAGGTTGCTAACGACGTACAACTAGTTCTTTTACAGTCCTACCCCATCTCTTCCACCAGCTGGCTTATTAGCTAACGCTAATTTCGAAAGCTGTGTATTATCTACCTCTAATTATTTTTTCAATGCTTACCTTAAACTTACTAGGTTTTAATTCTAGTTCTTTTCGCAATATTTCGTTTTTTCTGTAATATGTAGCTGTGTAACCTCTTTTTATTCATACAAATTTTATTTTTGGTGTTTTTATTTTCCTTGGTGTTTATTGTACTTTCCCAGCCCTCTCTCCCATGAAGAAATGCTGAAACAGCCATCGTTTTATGCACTTGCTCACTTTTCCTTATCTAGTCGCATTTTTATCATGATATGGTGGTATTTTCCTTTCTTTTTGTATACAGGTATGATCACATAATGTAATAAATTTAAAATAATGTTTTAAAAAATGTATTGACGTTGCAGAATCATTTAATTGTCCTTACTGCAGCTTGTGACGATTTTGGAATCCCATAAAGTTAAGAAAATCCGCTGGAAACCTCTACAAGGTAGAAATTGTAATATATGGAGGCGAAACTGTTTGTCTATTCGTATTAATATGAAGGCTAAGGGTGGGCCAACACTATATTGAATTCCAGCATTGCAGATGGAGGGCGCCACGAGCTAGTAAGTCATATTCAGCCAGGTGTGCGAATACTGTTGATCACATTGTATAATGAACCTATGTGTGGCGGTCTTCAAGTTTGCCTTCTTCCTGCTCTGTCGTCTTTTTGCTTGGTTTTTGCTGTTATTGCTTACCCAGTGTTTTCCTTGCCTGCGCCCTTTCTGTTCTAAGTGGCTCTGTTGCTGCTTTTGCAGCCCTTCTTGCTTTCTGTGTGCTATTTCTGCATTTCGCTGTTTGTGCATTGCTTAAATGTCTTGTTATTTTGCGCTTTGCTTAGTTACAGACTTTCCACAAGACGCCTGACCCAACGGCAGCGACACAGCCTCCACCGCCTGCGCTAGTGCCGACATTTAGCGCATTTGACGAGGCGAAGGGAAACTGAACAGACTACCTCGCACACTTCAATGCGTGCGTCAGAGTGCATCATATTGCAGGTAGTGACAACCGTTCTTATTTCTTGGCCATGGCGGGAGTGACTATAGACTTTACGCGAAGTTATTTCCCACGTCGCACCCTGGACTAGGGCCATTCGAGGAACTATTGCAGCACGCGTTTACAAACAATTTGAGGACAAGATATAAGTGGTGGTGGCACGTTGTAAGTTCTTTATGTTGCGTAAGCAACAGGAACAGACATACAGCCAGTGTATGACTGAACTGCAAGGCTTTACTAGCCAGTGCAGATTCAAATGTGACTGTGCAAAGATTACAGTGATACAATGGTTCGTGATGCCATCACGCACGAGGTAGCTGATTCTTGAATTCGGGAACAGATTCTGAAATAGCCGGACCCTTCCTCGCAAGAGGTTTTGCAGATTTCAGACTGTCAGGATCCCTGTGAAAGCGCAGCAGACAGTTTTTGGGTAGCGCCTGTTTGTTCTGTAACTATCCGCGACAAACAGATCTCACCTCCCGGCTCGCAAATGGCGGCCTCGCCGACCACAGACAAAGCGCTAGCATAAACACTTGTTACGTCGGGCACAAGGTGTGAAGTTATGACCGCGTTGTAATGTGGCACATGTACGTCGATCTTGTCCTCGCTATAAGCCACTTTTTTTGCGTCAAAGGTGGCTTGTACAATCTGTGTGCTGCCAGAAACGTGAGGAGTGCTCTCTGCTACTCTTCACGCAAGTCGAAGTCACAAACAGTGTTTAGTGTGTGTTCAAAGCCCTATAGCGTAGTTAGTGCAAAACAGTTGTGTAATAGCCTTTCAGAAAAGGCTCCCAACTCACTTGCAATGCTAGGTGAAGACAACAAACTTTCTGTGTCTCTTATTATTGCAACTTGACACTGGAGCTTCAATAAATTTGCTCAACTGTAGTACTTACGAATTGCTTGGCAAACCTAAGCTGTGCACATCGCGCCATACTCTAACGGCGTATAATGGTCAAGATATTCCTGATTTAGGCACGTGAAGCTGCCTGGAACTTTCCGAAATCTGACGAAGACAGTGACGTTCACAGTGCTTTCCTCCCGAGATAGTGCTATTGTTTTTAGTCTAGGCTCTTCCGATTTGTCTGAGTTATTTACTTTCTGTTTCTTTCTTTGATCCTCAGGACAGTGTTGATAAGTTATGTGCAGAATTTTGGGATTTCTGGGGATTTAGGTGAAGTCAGTTGTTTTGTTGCCCATTTCACAATGAAGGAGAATGCAGAGTCATGTTTTGTTACTGCTCATCCTGTTTGTGAGGCTCTTCGAGGTGGCTCAGGAACTTACTGCTTGGCAAGACAGTGGGGTCTTAGCGCCCATTACTTCCAGTCAGCTAGTGTCTGCTCTTGTTATTCTAAATAAAAGTCCAGAAGACTCTTGTTGTGTGCCAATTTTATGAAAACTGTGAACCCTCAAACAGTCATTGACAGTTATCCCTTGCTGCGTCCAGAAGAACTGGTGGATAAAATTGGTTGCCGGTTGTTACATTTCCAAAACTGATTTACACAACACTTACTTGGAAATCCCTCTGGATAATCAGTGGCAACAGGCCTTTGTCTTTACCACTCATCACGGTCTCTTCAAGTTTTGAGATCGACATTTGGCTGTGTTTCTGCACCTGTCAGTGCGTTCTGCAGCAGCTGACTGCAAAAGTTCCGTCTTGTTCGAATTATTTAGAAACATGGTCGTCTTTTGTCGCACTGCTGAAGAACACGTTATGAATCTTGACGCTCTGTTTCAAGTGTTGTCTGCAACTGATCTCAAATGTAACAGAGACAAATGTATGTTTTTTCATACTGATAACTTGAGTACATAAGACATGTCATTAATAGTCAGGGCATTCACCCATTGTAATCACATTCACTTGGTATCCGTGACCTTCCACTTCCACACAATGTGCAGGAATTGCCGTCTGTGTTAGGGAAGCTTACGTATTACGTCCGACGTATTCCTGATGCTGCTCCAATCGCGTCTCCCTTGCATCGCTTGTGCAGAAAGAATATTCCTTTTGTTTGGTCCTAAGAGTCTGCTTCTAGAAGTTGACAGATGCTTCTCTTAGTAATCGATGCCTTGTTCATTCTGATCCACCCAAACCTGTGGTCTTGGCTCTAGACGTTTCCTCTTACGGCATCAGTGCGGTTTTGTTGCTTAAATTTGGTGCTGTTGACAGGCCATTTGCTTTTGCTTCGAAGGTGTTCAAAACATTTTAATTAAAAAATTAAAATTCGCACACTGAAAAAGAGCTTTCGTCACTGTTTGTGGTGTCAATAAGTTTCACCAGTATCTTCTTGGCGGAAAATTTTATTTTGTAAGTGACCACAAAACCTGTATAGTATTTGTGTAGCCCTTCTCAGTCAGTCCCAAATCGTACAGCGCGGAAGCTGCAACGGTGGGCTATTCTTTTGTCAAATTACTGATGTGAGATTGTGTGTCGACATAATTCTAACAAGGGGAGGCCACGACGTTGGGATTGAGGAATTACTTTAAACTTCGTGCATCGTTAGTAGCCGGCCGCGGTGGCCGAGCGGTTCCAGGCGCTTCAGTCCGGGACCGCGCGACTACTACGGTCGCAGGTTTGAATCCTGCCTCGGGCATGGATGTGTGTGATGTCCTTAGGTTAGTTAGATTTAAGTAGTTCTAAGTTCTAGAGGACTCACGGTTTCAGATGTTAAGTCCCATAGTGCTCAGAGCCATTTGAACCATTTAATGCATCGTTAGTACGCGATTAAAACAACATGATGTGTAAGTAGCAAGGTCCACCACTCTGGAAATTGCGACAAAATGGCAAGAGAAGTTTTACGCGTCTATTATGTACGTGATGTATCTATGGGTAGCTAGTAGAGGTTAAGAATTCATGGTGGTCAAGTGGTTAGCGTTCGAACGATGAACGTGTCTGAAACAATGGTTGGATTCTCGCTCAAACTTAATTTTTGATCTATTTTTTATCAGTGGTCGTATTATTTAATTTATATGACACTTGAGAGGTAAGGTAATTTAAAAAAAACGAAGTGTATTTCCATGAAGTTTTAGTGAATTACGTGTCATGTAACTACTTACAATTTTTAATTAAATTTAATTAATAGAACAAATATATTTATAACTATGGACAAGGTAATGAAAAAACGCATAGAGTTTTCCTGAAAATGTATGCCTGTCGTGATTTGCGAAATCCATTATACACGCAATCTGGTAAGATACGCTGAACTACACCACTGCCCATTAAAATTGCTACAACAGGAACATGACGTGCTACAGACGCGAAATTTAACCGACAGGAAGAAGATGCTGTGATATGCAAATGATTATCGTTTCAGAGCATTGACACAAGGTTGGCGCCGGTGGCGACACCTACAACGTGCTGACATGAGGAAAGTTTCCAACCGATTTCTCATACACAAACAGCAGTTGACCGGCGTTGCCTGGTAAAACGTGTAAGGAGGAGAAATGCGTACCATCACGTTTCCGACTTTGATAAAGGTCGGATTGTAGCCTTCAAGGTACTTCATAATGTTTGAACACAGCATATGTTTCAAAACCCTACAGAAAACCGACGTTAGTGATATGGACCTGTAATTCAGCGGACCACTCCTATTTCCTTTTTGGTTATGGGATGTAGCCCAAGAACGAACAGTGTGAAATTTTTTGAATATCATAAGATTTTACACTTGCACTACAAAAATGAAGTTTTGAGCGGCAGTAAAACCATCGCCTCATATACGTTAGTCTTACGACACTCGAACGCTAATTACTTAACCACCATGAACTCTAACGTCTACTACCTACTCATAGGTACATCACGTACATACTAGATGAGTAAAACTTCCCTTGTAGCTTCCTCGGATTTGCCAGAGTAATGACTATTGCTAATTGCACATTACGTTGTTTTAATGGCCTACTAAAAGTGTATGAGGTTTGAAGTAAATCCTTGATCCCTACGTCATGGCCTCCCCTTGTAAGTATGCCAGTGCAAATGGTCTTTCTCGCCTCTCTGTTGGCCGAGATTCAACAGTCGATTAATCCTTTGCTTCTTGTTGCAACAATGATGCACAAGACACAGATGCTTTGCACAGCTTTCCGCTTAATCACGGGAAAATTGCCCAGGTGGATTCTGATTTGCAGGCTCTGTAACACTACATCTGAGCTAGTTCACCAGGCTCAGCCAGACAGATTCGTAGGTCTGTGGTTCGGCGATATTTTCCCGGTCGGCAAGCGCTTGCCCAAGGTGTTGTTTTGCTTCGTAACGATAGCGACCAGTCACATCTTGTGATTCCCAGGGCTGTCCAGCTTGACGTACTTCGTTTGTTACGCCGATATCACTGGGGCATCATCAGCACCAAGCAGGTGGCGCCATTTCATTGCACTTGGCACGCAAATTGAACAGTTAACTTCTCTGTGCCAAGCCCGTTCAGAACATCAGTCAGCCCCAGCTCAGCAGTTCTTCAAATGCCCCAGACCTCAAGCACTTTCTTCGCAAGCTCACAACCTCAAGTACTTTGGCAACATATTAACTTGAATTTATGGGTCCTTACTGGAATACACGTTGGCTCATCGTCGTTGACGCTTTCAGCAAAATTCCCTTCATCGTTCCTATACACTCGACTATGGCCTGTTCCACAAGTCAGGCTCTGTGGTCGATCTTATGCCTCGAGGGATTGCCTGAAGTGATTATGGCTGACAATAGGTCTCAACTTTTTGCCAACGAGTCTGAACAGTTTTGCACCACCTCTGGCATCATCACGAATGCACCGCCCCAAACGGAATGCAACAGTGAAGTTGAGAGCTCTTTGTACGAACATTTAAGCAGCGTATAGACAAACCTTATGCGTTCCACACGTGGGTCCAAGTTCTTTTGATCTTCTTGTCTTCCTGCCGCTCCTAGCTACACTGTGGACGGCACAGTTATTACATGGGCGGCATGGGTGACCCCACCGAGCCTTGCTTCAGTTTCTGCATCCACCATGATGGGTGGCACTCGCACTGTCCAGAAAGGTTAAGTATCGTACTAATGATTCGGTATTTTATAGATTGTACGGCGGATGGCGGTGCTAGAAGCGGGGCACCATTGTTCATTAGCTTGAAAATGCTGTGTTTCTTCTGCAGCGATGGAGAGGATTGCTG
The DNA here is from genome assembly GCF_023898315.1 of Schistocerca nitens. Lineage (NCBI taxonomy): Eukaryota > Metazoa > Arthropoda > Insecta > Orthoptera > Acrididae > Schistocerca > Schistocerca nitens. Next base: position 513,230,168 of record NC_064615.1, read on the forward strand.
AGATGAGGTTCAAATGGCTCTGAGCACTATGGGACTTAACTGCTGAGGTCATCAGTCCCCTAGAACTTAGAACTACTTAAACCTAACTAACCTAGGGACATCACACACATCCATGCCCGAGTCAGGATTCGAACCTGCGACTGCAGCGGTCGCGCGGTTCCAGACTGCAGCGACTAGAACCGCTCGGCCACCTCGGCCGGCGGCGGCATCTGTCTTTGCAATAGCTTTGCATTTGTCCTCTAACGTTTCTTCCTTTGACAATTTGAATTGTGTGTTTGCAATAGCTTTGAATTTGTCGCGTAACCATTCTCCCTTTGACAATTTGTATTTTCCGTCAGTCACATCTATATTCCCTCTTGCCTGCTTAATTTTCGGCATATTTATATTTTCCCGTTTTATGAGTAAAATTAAATGTCCAGTGCTATATGCAAGGGTTTCTGCTGGACCTTGTCTATTTGACTATTTGACTCTCTGCTGTCTTCACTGTTTTCATCTCTCAAAGCTGCTCATTTTTCTGTTGTACCAATTTTTCCTGTTTCAGTTAATCGTTGCTTAATGCTCTCGGCCGTCTGTGGCTCTTTAAAATTACCCAGATCATATTTCCTATTTCCTTAACTTCAATAGCTACTGCTATGTGGAGATCCCGGATTCAATTCCAGGTATTTTAGGCACCTTTTCCTGGTCGAAGGGCTGGAATGGGGTTCATTCGACCTCTTGATGCCAAATGAGTAGCTAATTGAGTGACAAGTAGCGAGTCCAAGGTTTGGGAGGCCGAAAGAGCAGTGTGCCAAAGCCATGCACCCCTATACATCAGCTGAAATATGCCCTTGGTATAATATCACATGACAACTGCACGGTATATAATGGCAGTTTCTTCAGTTTTAATTAACAGATCATTGAAAGCTAACCCGAATGGGACGCCACAATCAAAGTTATCCTGACATGGGACGCCACAATGAAAGTTAACCCATTGTGCAGACTACATAAAATGATTATGTAGTAAAATTTACTAACAACATTTATTTTTTTAAAGAAACAACAGACATAAATTACAGTTATTGACTGAATACTGTAAGCAACTAACAGTTGGGTTAAGAGAACAATGAACAAGGATCCTGGATGGCAGAAGTGAGTCAGGTACTCTGACCCTAAACAATGGGTAACACAGACTTTTAGTGATCAAATCTACTGACGATTATATAGAGTCCGGAACCGCGCGACTGCTACGGTCGCAGGTTCGAATCCTGCCTTGGGCATGGATGTGTGTGATGTCCTTAGGTTAGTTAGGTTTAAGTAGTTCTAAGTTCTAGGGGACTGATGACCTCAGATGTTAAGTCCCATAGTGCTCAGAGCCATTTGAACCATTTGATTATATAGATGCAGCTGAGCTGAGAGCAAGTGTCGATTGAGATCTGTACGCCCTGACAAGGCCGGAGCAGCAGTACGTTACCCTGTTTGCTTCATGCAGCGATGTAAATTGCAGCTGGCGAGAAGTGCGCGGTAGTGGCGAGACGTGGAGGTGGCACCTATGAATCGACTGCGGCCATGAAAGAAAAGCAAAAATCTCTCTGTCTAGCGATCAGACAGAGGGATCGTAATTTGCTCTCCACCAGAGCGCCGAAATCGTGGTAGATATCAGTGTGTGACACATCCATTCGCTGGTCGTACCAAGGACCAATTTGGTCCACTTATACGACAGAGCCCACAAGGATACTAAACGTCAAGACTGGTAAACAAAAAACGAATAAGTGTGCCCTCGGCAAACGAGTAGCCTGAGACATTTAAAGTCACACTGTTGGTACAGTAAGAACTTCACCACCGATTCTCCAGTCTAACTACTTGCAAGTGAAGTCGGTCTCAGCACAGGTCCCAAGTACCAACCACACATGCCAGAGCTTCGACCAGAAGTTGCTTCCAGACCAAAGTCCAGAACCCGAGTGCCTCGCACCTTTCGCAATAAAAACATTCCATACTCTCGCAAAGTGCACGAACGACACCGCCTTCAATCCGTCTTGAGCCAATCACAGGGATTTAGAGACGCTAAATCTCCCCTCTTACATGACAGCACAAACTCATGTCGACCCAGCACAAGAGTTAAGAAACCTGCATCTCTGGAAAAGAAAAGAAACCGCCAGTTAGCGGCTTTTTTAAGTTTTCGCAGAGGGAGAAGATGTTTTTCTCTGAAGTCTCGTCACTTTCCACGGCAACAGGCGAACATATACAATCTTAAAGATCTTTATTTAAATCACCTGTGCCTTGGAGCATGTTAGTCCTAGCTATGAGGTGTAATAAAGATTCTATCTCTAAACCTTTCTCAGACGCCGGAGTTTTTTTATACAACCAAGGCAGCTGATACAAGTGGGTCACAGGCCTAGTTGCAGTATCGGCGAACACAAAAACTTACGAATTTTTATTACTTGTGGCTCTGCATACAATGCCTGGCTTCTGACTCCACTGTGTAGACGCATCCCTTCGGTCTGTTGCCCCCAGCCCAGCCTTCAGCTGGCGCCAATGCAGGTATAGTGGTATTGTCATACTGGAGACCTGTCTTGACTAGGGGCTGCTCTGTGTGCCCTGTACGGCTGTGGGCCTGTCCGGTAAGATTTAATGAGGGATGGGCTCGCCACCACTTGCTTTCAACTTCCAACATGCCATTTCTATAAGAATCATAAAAATACCTCACGCTTTTAGCGCCCTACCAGGATCCATCAACATCTGCTCAGGCCATTAACTTTCTAGAGTCTTGCTGAAGGTACATAATATTGTAGCAAAATCTTTCATAATTTTCCGTATTCGAAAAATAGGTGAGACAGTAACTTGCATCATTACTAAAAAATTTTGGTGGGTGTCCCCATCTACTCTGGAAATATGGAGCTGAAAATATGGTAGTCAAATCTCTGTTTTATCTTTACGTAATCTACCTCAAACCATCCAGTTCTCTTCTAGGTATACAAGCTTCTTTCAGAATTCTTTAAACAAGTGTCTGCTTTGACTAAATTGTGATCCATACAAAATTTTACCAGTCGCCTTCTCCCATCAGCCCTTTCCCCCAGTCCAAGCTCCCCTGCTGTTTCTCCTCCTTTTTCTTCCTACAATCGAATTGCAGTTCGACGTCGCAATTGAATTTTCGCTTCTGTCAGCTGTCTTATTAATGTTTTTTATTTCGTCAGAGATTCTTTCAGTCTCTCCATGTTCAGCGAAGCAAATAGGCACATGAATTTGTACCACTGTGGTGGGAGTTGGCTTTGCATCTATCTTGGCAAAGATGTGAGTGGTATGCATCTGAAATCATTTCCGAGAGAACACTAGGACGGAAACTCCGTGTGGTGAGCATTTGGAGGCGGGCGCCTCACAATGAGCAATTTCCTGCATCAGCACGTGTGTGTCTTCTCTGGAATACAACTCATAAGCTGGAGATAGTTGCCTGGAGATGTGCATTGTTGTCTGTCACGTCGAGGTTTTGCCTCTTGTCAAATGATGGAAGGCATGGACTGCATTGGCAGCCCATTCGTGTCTGCAGCGCTGTGTGTAAAAGTGGTTGTGCTAGAGGCCGGAGGTGGTTCTGTGTTGGTTAGGGCATGTTTTCCATACAATAACTTGAGCCCACATATTCAGTTTATCATAAGCACGAACCAGGATGTTTATTTCAACACTCTTGATGGTTAGTCTTTGTTCTAATTATTCACCAAAAGTAAGCTGTACACAGGGCCATCGTCTAAGATGACAACAGCAATGAACAGAGGAATTATGTTACATAATATGTAATCTGGAATGAAAATTTAGTCTTCAGAGGAGTGTAACTGCATTTTGAAGTTAAAAACTTGAATCTTAAAAAAGTAAAATTGAGTGGCGGAACAAGATTCCGAATTGAAAAGTTTGCCTTTCGAACGTAATGTACTGAGGTATGAGGGCGACTCTAGACTCTCAGTCACAGCTTTAACCCTTCCAGTACATTTCCTACTTCTGCTCTAATCCCGCATGATCTCAGCCAGAACTTCTGACAAAGTATGAAAGGTACGAGTGATATACAGGAGGAATAACAGCTGTGAGGGTGGATCGTCAGTCACGCATTGATACTAAGTACGAGGACGTGCCTCCGAAATTATTATGTGAAAACTCTTGAAGCTTTTGAAATAAAATAAATGTTATGGATATCCTGTATCTTCATTCTTGATGTCTACATATTTGCAGCTATCTATTCCTAGAGGGCTCCGAATTGTACCGTGTAACATGGCGTTGTGTGACGTAACTATGTCGGTGCATGAGAAACAGCGTCTTGTAATCGAGTTTAGAATTCGAAGAGTTCTTAGACACATGGATCACCCTCACCTTCTCATGACAATGCAAGATCAGTGTCTCAGCTTTAGTGTCATCGATGATCGTCCATCAGTCCCGACTTAGCCACATCCGACTTTCATATTTTTCCAAAACTCAGAGAACACCTTTTTGGACTTCACTTTGGTTGTGATGAAGTGGCACAAGCAGACGTTAGGTTGTGGCTTCGTTAAAATGAACGGAACAAATGTTCAACAGTGACGGAATCAACAAACTGGTGTCTCATTGGGAGTTCGTTGCCAATGTGACTATATTGAGAAATATACACACTAGGTGATCAAAAGTATCCGGACACCCCCAAAAATATAAAGTTTTACATATTAAGTGCATTGTGCTGCCACCTAATGCCAAGTACTCCATATTAGGACTAATCCGCGGAATTACAGGTCCATATCCCTAACGTCGATTGGCAGAAGGTTTTTGGAACATATGCTGTGTTCGAACACTATGAAGTACCTCGAAGAAAACGATTTTCTGGCACATAGTCAGCACGGATTCAGAAAATATCGTTCTTGCGGAACACAACTAGCTCCTTATACTCATAAAGTAATGAGTGCTATCGACAGGCGATATCAAATTGACTCCATATTTTTAGATTTTCAGAAGGCTTTCGACACCGTTCCTCACAAGCGTCTTCTAACCAAACTGTGTGCCTATGGAATATCGCCTCAGTTGTGCGACTGGATTCGTGATTTCCTGACAGAAAGGTCACAGTTCGTAGTAATAGACGGAAAGTCATTGAGTAAAACAGAAGTAATATCCGGCGATCCCCAAGAAAGTGTTACAGACCCTCTATTGTTCCTGATCTACAGGGTGTTACAAAAAGGTACGGCCAAACTTTCAGGAAACATTTCTCCCACACAAATAAAGAAAAGATGCTATGTGGACATGTGTCCGGAAACGCTTAATTTCCATGTTAGAGCTCATTTTAGTTTCGTCAGTATGTACTGTACTTCCTCGATTCACCGCCAGTTGGCCCAATTGAAGGAAGGTAATGTTGACTTCGGTGGTTGTGTTGACATGCGACTCATTGCTCTACAGTACTAGCATCAAGCACATCAGTACGTAGCATCAACAGGTTAGTGTTCATCACGAGCGTGGTTTTGCAATCAGTGCAATGTTTGCAAATGCGGAGTTGACAGATGTCCATTTGATGTATGGACTAGCACGGGGCAATAGCCGTGGCGCGGTACGTTTGTATCGAGACAGATTTCCAGAACGAAGGTGTCCCGACAGGAAGACGTTCGAAGCAATTGATCGGCGTCTTAGGTGCCACGGAACATTCCAGCCTATGACTCGCGACTGGGGAAGACCTAGAACGACGAGGACACCTGAAATGGACCAGGCAATTCTTCGTGCAGTTGACGATAACCCTAATGTCAGCGTCAGAGAAGTTGCTGCTGTACAAGGTAACGTTGACCACGTCACTGTATGGAGAGTGCTACGGGAGAACCACTTATTTCCGTACCATGTACAGCGTGTGCAGGCACTATCTGCAGCTGATTGGCCTCCACGGGTACACTTCTGCGAATAGTTCATCCAACAATGTGTCAATCATCGTTTCAGTGCAAATTTTCTCTTTACGGATGAGGCTTCATTCCAACGCGATCAAATTGTAAATTTTCACAATCAACATGTGTGGGCTGACGAGAATCCGCACGCAATTGTGCAATCACGTCATCAACACAGATGTTCTGTGAACGTTTGGGCAGGCATTGTTGGTGATGTCTTGATTGGGCCCCATGATCTTCCACCTCAGCTCAATGGAGCACGTTATCATAATTTCATACGGGATACTCTACCTGTGCTGCTAGAACATGTGCCTTTACAAGTACGACACAACATGTGGTTCATGCACGATCGAGCTCCTGCACATTTCAGTCGAAGTGTTCGTACGCTTCTCAACAACAGATTCGGTGACCGATGGATTGGTAGAGGCGGACCAATTCCATGGCCTCCACGCTCTCCTGACCTCAACCCTCTTGACTTTCATTTATGGGGGCATTTGAAAGCTCTTGTCTACGCAACCCCCGTACCAAATGTAGAGACTCTTCGGGCTCGTATTGTGGACGGCTGTGATACAATACGCCATTCTCCAGTGCTGCATCAGCGCATCAGGGATTCCATGGGACGGAGGGTGGATGCATGTATCCTCGCTAACGGAGGACATTTTGAACATTTCCTGTAACAAAGTGTTATAAGTCACGCTGGTACGTTCTGTTGCTGTTTACATTCCATGATTAATGTGATTTGAAGAGAAGTAATAAAATGAGCTCTAACATGGAAAGTAAGCGTTTCCGGACACATGTCCACATAACATATTTTCTTTCTTTGTGTGTGAGGAATGTTTCCTGAAAGTTTGGCCGTACCTTTTTGTAACACCCTGTATATTAACGACATAGCAGACAATCTGAGTAGCCCTCTTAGATTATTTGCAGATGATGGTGTCATTTACCGTCTTGTAAAGTCATCAGATGACTAAACGAATTCGAAAATGGTTTAGGTAAGACATCTGTGTGATGCGAAAAGTGGCAATTGACCCTGAATGAAAAAAAGTGTGAAGTTATTCACATGAGTACTAAAAGAAATCCGCAAAATTTCGATTACGCGATAAGGCACACAAATCTCAAGGCTGTAAATTGAACTAAATACTTAGGCATTACAACTACAAATAAGCTAAATAGGAACGATCACATAGATAATCTTGTGGATAGAGCAAACCAAAGACTGCGATTCCTTGGCAGAAGACCTATAAGGTGCTACAGGTCTGCTAAAGAGACTGATTACACTACACTTGTCCGCCCTATTCTGGAATATTGCTGTGCGGTGTGGGATCCGCATCAGGTGGGATTGACGGACGATACTGAAAAAGTTCAGAGAAGGGCGGCTGGTTTTGTATTATCGCTAAATATGGAGATAGTGCCACTGACATGATATTTGAACTGGAGTGGCAATCATTAAAACAAAGGCGTTTTTCGTTGCGACTGGATCTTATCATGAAATTTCAATCACCCACCTACATAGGGAGAAATGATCATTGCGATAAAATAAGAGAAATCAAGGCTCGCACAGAAAAATTTAATTGCTCGTTTTTCCCCCGCCGTTCTACAGTGTAACGGTAGAGTGACAGCTTGAAGGTAGTTAATTGAATACTCTTCCAGGCAATTGTGAAAAGCAGAGTAATCACTTAGATGTACATGTAGACCAGCGACCTCAGTTGTCGTTAGACATCGTGAGACAGCAGAATGGAGCGCTCCGAGGAACTCACGGACTTCGAACGTGGTCAGGTGATTGAGTGTCACTTGTGTCATACGTCTGTATGCGAGATTTCCACACTCCTAAACGTCCCTAGGTCTATTGTTTCCGATGTGATAGAGAAGTGGAAACGTGAAGGGACACGTACAGCACAAAAGCGTACAGGCCGATCTCGTCTGTTGACTGACAGAGACCGCCGACAGTTGAAGAGGGTCGTAATGTGTAATAGGCAGACATCTATCCAGAACATCTCACAAGAATTCCAAACTGCATCAGGATCCACCCAAATATTATGACAGTTAGGTGGGACGTGAGATAACTTAGGTTTCATGGTTGAGCGGCTGCTCATAAGCCACACATCATGCCGGTAAATGCCAAAGGACGTCTCGCTTGGTGTAAGGAGCGTAAACATTGAACGATTGAACAATGGAAAAACATTGTGTGGAGTGACGAATCACGGTTCACAATGTGGCGATCCGATATCAGGGTGTGGGTATGGCGAATGCCCAGTGAACGCCACCTGCCAGCGTGTGCAGTGCCAACAGTAAAATTCGGAGGCGGTGGTGTTATGGTGTGGTCCTGTTTTCCATGGAGGGGACTTGCACCCCTTTTGTTTTCGTGGCACTATCACAGCACAGGCCTACACTGATGTTTTAAGCACCTTCTTGCTTCCCACTGTTGATGAGCAATTCGAGGATAGCGGTTACATCTATCAGCAGGATCAAACATCTGTTCATAATGCTCGGCCTATGGCGGAGTTGTTATAAGACAATAACATGTAATGGACTGGCCTGCACAGAGTCCTGACCTGAAACATATACGTAGAACACTTTGGGATGTTTTGTAACGCCGACTTCGTGCCATTCCTGACCGACCGAATCGATACCTCTCCTCAATGCAGCACTCCATGAAGAATGGGCTGCCATTTCCCAAGAATCGTTCCTGTACCTGTTAGAACGTCTGCCTGCAATAGTGGAAGCTGTCATCAAGGCTAAGGGTGGGCCAACATCTTACTGAATTCCAGCATTATCGATGGAAGGCGTCACGAACTTGTAAGTCATTTTCAGCCAGCTGTCCAGATACTTTTGATCACATAATGTATGTATGCATGAAGAATAAAGTTATCGAATGGTAAAACAATCGTTTTTATTAATATGCCTTAGGAGGTTTCAGAAAAATTCTGATGACATTACGTTTCAGCATGCCCTCGTAGGTTGTATTGTAGAGTATTTGCCTGCAATTAGCTAAAGTTTTGGGTTCGAGTCTCATTTCGGCCTACAGTTTTAATCTGACAGGATGTAGCAATTCAGTGCACATTACACGGAAGAAAGAGAACTGATTCTTGAAATGTAGCTTTATGTAACTGCCTTGCTTTGCTACAAAGTGGAATGACAATACGACCTCCGTAGTTAACAGTAGCGTCTTAGAAGCGCTTTTTCTTTTTGTTGCATCATCATTCTTGTGTCTGGTTTAAGGCGTTCCGTAATGAATTCCACTTCTGTGTCAGCCTTTCCAACTGTCCACCCAACGTCCGCAATCATATGTTTGATATGCCCCACAGTTTTTATCATCTAGAGCTCACTGTGGTACCACGAAAGTTATTCGGTGATTTCTAAACATATGTCGTATCTTCCTGTCCCTTCCTTCTATCAGTGCTTTCCAGAGAACCGTCCCACTTGTTATCTCATCGATACACCGAATTTTCAGCTTCCTTCCAGCGCACCACATTTCGAACGCATAGATTCTCTTGTTTTTACCGTTTTTGCCACAGTATAAGATTAATTTCCGTGCAAAACAGAGGTCTAAGCTTACAATCTTACAAATTTGTTCCTTACATTAAGGCCGATATTTAATACTAACAGACTTCTGTTGGGTATGAATATTTTCTTTGCCAGTGGTAATTTTCTCTTTATGTCTATCTTTTACTTCCAAGTTAGCAGAATTCCTTGAATTTATATGCTCCGTGATCACAAAGTTTGATGTTAAGTGAATGCCCAATCTCATTTCTGCTACTCTCCAATCCTCCTTGGGTTTATTCTCGATACATAATGACTGATTAGGCTCTTCGTGGCAACCAACAGGTAGTGCAGTTGTTAACTTTCACTGAAGAAAGCAGTGTCATTAGCAAATCTTATCACTGATAGACTTTCATCACGAATTTTAATCTCACACGTGCACCTTTCTTTTATTCCGTCGTTATATCTTCGATGTGTAGACTGAACAGCAGTGTTCAAAGACCACATTCGTGTCTTCCGCTCTTTTTGATCCGAGCGTTTCGTTCTTGGTCTTCCCTGCTTGGTCTTCCATTTCCTACATCCTGGCTCTCGCAGAACTGTGCTGCTTTATGTTTTACATTACTTCTCAATGGAGATCAATTATCGTACAGAATCCGCGCGATAGCTGTAGAGGCAAGACTGCGCTCCAGAGAGACCACATGTGAGGGACTCGCGGCTGCTCCGGGGTCGGGCTTAATCTGCGGCGGTGCGGCGGCCACTCGGCCGTCCAATCTGTGGCCGTTGTCTGCTTTACGGCAGCGGCTGAGGGCAGCCTAATTACGGACGAGTGCGCCCGACAGGCGACGCTGCAGCCGCCGCAACACACGGCCCTCCGCACCCCAACCCGCACAGCCCTGCTGCAAAGGTCGCCGCTGCCCTCCAGCGCCGTGACTTCTGGCACTTCGAGGCACACGTGGCATCGAGGTCAGGCGCTTATGTACGTATTGCATGGCAGTCGCTCCGCACAGAAAACTAATCACAGCCTGGAGACTTCACACTAGTGGTGTATATCACAACGCCTACCATTGGTAACTGGCTCACTTCGGCGAGAAAGTGAGCCTACAAATATCTTTAGGTATGGAATAGCCACCTGAAGCTAGTAATTGATGATTAGATCCCGCAGAGCTACCAAACTGATACGATGTTCTCGAGGTGACAGTCTGGTTCAGTTAATGGTAACTGGAATGAGTCGGTCCAAGTCATGGTATGGATAAAAATCTCCAAAACGTCACCTGACCAAAGAGATTTCGGGATTGCAGACACTCGTCTTAAACTTCATTCTACGATATTTCGGCTGGACATCTGCCAGCCATCTTCAGGTTCAACCAGGAATATTTTGAACGGTCTGACGGTGTCACATGGGCAGTCCTCTGTCCCCTCTGGTGGCTAACTTTTTTATGGAGGATTTTGAGGAAAGATTACTTGATTCAGTGGTTTGTAAACCAACTGTTTTTTTGGAGATACGTCGATGATACTTTCGTAGTGTGGCCCCACGGAGAAAAAAAGTTTATTGGGTTTTTTCATTATCTTAACTCCATCCATGAGAATATTCCATTTACTATGGAACGAGAGGGTTGCCTTCCATTCCTGTATGTTTTGGTTAAACGAAAGAGTGACGGCTCGGTGGGACATTCTGTTTATCGTAAGCCCAGTTAAACTGATTTGTACTTCGATTCTTCAAGTCGCCATCTCCCATCCCAAACCATGAGTGTGCTTAAAACCCTTGTGCACAGGGTACATATGATGTGCCTAAGGAACTTGTGCATTTAAGGACGGTGTTCAGAGGCAATGGATACTCGACTCGGCAAATTAACAGAGCCTTCTCAACTAAAACCTGGAATCGTGAAGTGGATAAAGAAGAGAACACGCCAACCAAGTCCCAAGCTTTTCTTCCCTTCGTTGGAAATATCTCCTTCAAAATAGCGAGGATTCTCAGTAATTTTCATGTGAAAGTGGTTTTTCGTCCACCTTCTAAGATTTCGGATCTACTGGGATCGGTGAAGGATGATTTGTTACTGCAGGAGGCGGGAATTTACGAAATACCGTGTCAATGTGGTATGGCCTATATAGGACAGACAACGCGTACAGTGCTTCACCGTTGTACGGAACAGCAATTTTGCACTCACCTACTTCAACCCAATAAGTCTGCAGTTGCAGAACATTGTATTTCCAACGGACATTCAATGGAGTATGACAAAACTTCGATTTTGGCCACAGCAACAACCTTTTGGGACTCCATTATCAAAGAATCCATTGAAATACGCATTGCGGAAAATCTAATGAACTGTGACAGTGGTTACCAACTGAATAACACGTGGAATCCCATCATCTCCGAAATTTGCTCGAGACAAAGACGCCATAAGACTTCGATAGCTGCGGCCTTCGACAATACCGACGGCAGATGAGTCTGCAGATGAGTCTTGCAGTTCCACCAGGGAGGCCGCTGCCGCTGGGCGGTGTGGTCCTTCTGTCTACGTGACTTCAAATCATGCGCGGTAGTACCATCAGCGCACTATATAAGACGGAGCAGAGAATGTATTCGTTTGGCTGTCCTTGCTACCCTGTTCAATGTCCTCTCTCCATTGGATTTTAACCCGACCTGTGGAAAACTTCCAGTGTCCTGCTGTTCCCTAAACCCAAAAAACCCCCCTCTGATACCTCTTCCTATCGTCCCATCTGCCTCACCTCTGTGTTAAGTGAGGTCTTCGAGACCATCCTCTCTCACCGTATTCGCCGCCACCATAATCAGCACCACCTCCTTCCCTTCACCCAGTGTGGCTTCCGGCCTTCCTTCTCACCCGACGACCAGCTCCTTAATCTTACCAATCTACTTTACCTCCAACTAAAGTCCCGTCCCTCTGATATCATTGTTTCCCTTGACCTCCAGAACACCTACGACCGTGTCTGGCATTCTGGGCCCCTCTTCAAACTCCAACACAAAGCTCTCAACAGACTCCACCTCCTGAAACTCCTGTCTGGCTGGGGTCTGCATCCTTGATCTGCCACATCCTTTGATATGGCAGCGTTGCTAGGATTTCCACCCCTCCCAGGTTCTATAAATCGATCCAAATCCTCTAACGCCATGCACTCTGCCCCGCCTTCTGCATCCACCTTCCGTCCCCCATGCACATCTTCTACCACCTCATCCGCTTCCCCCACCTTCTCTTTTTCCTTGGACACATCCACAATCTATATACTGTCTGCCGATACTGTCTGCCGTCTTGATCCCCCTCACCCCTTCGTTTCTCCCTTCCTCTCTACCCCAGCCAGTTGCCGTGCCCTTACCGTTGTGTCCAACCCTCTCTCCATCTCCATACCCTCCGCCTCCTTTCCCAACGCAACTTCCAACATCTACCCCTCCCAGATGATGAGCTTCGCCATCACATCTGCCCTTCCTATCAACTCCAACCCCACCTTCGTCCTGCCTACTCCTCAGGACTCCCTCTCCTCCCCCTCACTTCTCCTGAGCTACTTTACCCTCCTACTTCCGCCGGCCGAAGTGGCCATGCGGTTAAAGGCGCTGCAGTCTGGAACCGCAAGACCGCTACGGTCGCAGGTTCGAATCCTGCCTCGGGCATGGATGTTTGTGATGTCCTTAGGTTAGTTAGGTTTAACTAGTTCTAAGTTCTAGGGGACTAATGACCTCAGCAGTTGAGTCCCATAGTGCTCAGAGCCATTTTGAACCTCCTACTTCCCCTTCCTCTCCTGTGCTCCAGTGTCTCTGCAATATCTCCTGCCTTGTCTTCTCTCTTCATCTCCTGCTGCACCTGTCTCCTGCCTCTTGGGGCACGCCCTGACGCCCCCACCCCTGCTGCACCTTGCTCTCCCCTCCTTTTCCATCCTCTCAAGCCTCTCCCTCGGCAAGTCCCACCTGGCAGTTTTATTCTTCATCGTGTGTGCTCCAAGTGGGCTTAAAGTGTGTTGTTTTGGAGTGTTTTTAATACTGAGGCCAACTTTTAACCTGTGCATGTGACCTCAGTTTCTTCTTTTTGTTCTACTAATCGTCAACTGTGTTTCTTAACTTTATGTCCTTTAATTGTCCTCCCATGAACGTCTCCACGTCAGTGTATTTTTACCTCCATTATCTCCCCTTACTCTGTTATATGTCCCCCTTTTTTATCGCCTTATATGTAACATTTTCTTCTTGTATTAGCTGTAATGTCACCTGGCTGAAGATCGGTGGATTCTGCCCCTGACAGCCCTCTCCTGTCCATATGGGGCAGGGGAATGAAATCACAATAAAGGAAAAAAAGGTCTTCGTTAGTCCTCGTTCGGCTCACTTGAAGATGGCTGGCAGTTGTCCAGCTGAAATATCGTGGAATGAAGTTTACGACAACTGCCTGCAATCCTGAAATCTCTTTGAACAGTTGATTCGCCGCGAAAATTTTAAATTTTACATCACCTGACCACTTCCAGCTTCTGCTATGCCCACCGCACACTGTGGGTTAAACGCCTCATAGTGCTGTTGGTGCACTACACACCTTGCACCACTTGAAGAAAGGCACATTTTGATATATTGGATCACACTATACGCTTCTGGTCATTTACTCTCCAGTTTCATTGTTGTTTGTCCCACTGAAGACACATGTGTTGCTGTGAGGAATGGCGTGTTTTGCGGTATCCAATTCCATAAATGTCCTGCACATGCAGCTCCTTTCCCAGTGTCCTCTTAGAAACTGTTTGAGACGCTCCTTGCAGTGCACCTGGTACACACTACATATATATATATATATATATAAAGTAGATTTTATGTGTGTACAAGTGTGGCACACAGTTATCAGCACTGTGGGGTTTGTAACTTCCTAGTTTCAACAGGACAAAAACCTGTGTTTCCTAGCCCATGGTGCATAGGCTGCCCTGCATAAGTGGCATGGTGCGTGGGAACAGTAGCAGGCTGCCAGTTCAACCTTATTTGCAGGGCAGCATGCATGTCAGGGGCAAGAAAGAGTTTTCTGGGCTCAGACACGTAAGCTGCCATCCATGAGAGGCACAGTTTTTTTTGGTGTAGTATCAGCCTTCTTTACTGACCTGCTTTGAATGGCAAACAAATGATTTTCAAGTCATTGATGTGTAGTGTGTGCCACATGAAACTTTGTTGTAGGAATAATATTGGCCTGCTTTATTGAAGTGTATTTCAAGGGCTACATATGCCGATGAGCATAGCTTAGAGGGAGAGAGGGGATGTACAGAGTGAGAGATGGAGGAAGTTGACAGAGAGAGGAGGTGAAGATGCATGAGGTAGGTGGAAGATAGAAAGGGGTAGTTGGCAGTTGGAAAAAGAAGAGGTGGAGGTAGAGTTTGATAGAGAGAGGGGGAGAAGGATATGGTCAGCGGGAGGACGAATAAGATATGGTCAGAAAGAGGGGGTGGAGTAAACAGACAATGAGTTGGGAGGTTGGAGATGAAGAGACAGAGAGAATGGGGAGAAGGAGACAGATAGAGCTGGGAGAATAAGGTGGACAGATTCAGGGAGGAAGATGTGGAAAGAGGGGGAGGACAAAATGTGTTCAGTATGTGTGTCGAACAAATCTACAGACAAAGCCACAGGGAAAAGGGCAAGTCTTCAATAAAGTGTGCACTTGTATCTCCTGTGATGTTTCACTCTATTGCTGGTTCTTTATAAGGGTGACTGCAATGTAGACAATACTGTGGGAAATCTTCTCTTATTTGGTTCCAGCTTCTTGTTAATAACATGCAGAAAGGCTCTCATGAAGCAGTAATTTAACTGTGTTAAATAGTGCACGTTCAATGCATGATGTTTCTTTTCTGTTACATTCCTGTGCCCCTGTTTACCGCGATTAGGTTAAATTATTCTTCAAATTTCTAGCAGAGCTACTAAAATACATGGAAGAGAATGGACGGCATCAGGAAGTTTATGCAAGTCGCCGTTGAAGTGTAAGATAGTGAGTGTTTCCTTAAAATCAATGAAGAGTCCCCTCAGCAATTTACAATGCACAGATTCTCATTAACAGAACTGCTCCACAATATTTCCATATATCATTGCAGGCAGTTACACTGCTACAAATTCTAGGTTTCACTGTTGATTCTAATATTTGATATTCTTCTTAGTTATTCCGAGTTAATAGGTTTCAGAACACATTTGAGCACTAAATCAGTTAACGGTAAGCATCCATAGACGTTATGAGTTCTTGCAAGCTTAAGGTATGTGTAATGTTCTTAGTTCTATTGGCTTGCATATAACTAGTTTCAAATTCTGATTTGAATCACTAACTGAATTGTCTTACCTCCTTGATCCCCAGCTATCACTTATAAAGAAATTAATTATTACTTTTTAAAATGTCACTTATGTGACTAAACCACTTTTTACTATGTAATAACTCATGAGTCATTTTACATAGATAAATACACTCAACCGTATGATTTGAAGTTTTTAATAATTGGAAAATTAATATTTTCTCGCTAATAGCTGTTAAATGTTGATAACATATTCAGAATAATTTCTTAAATAAACATATTCCTTTGAAAATCACTCACTGTTAGACTTGTGCCATATTACTCAGCTTCTAGCAAACTGAAAAAAGATATTTCTTTCCTTGCCGTTCTAGAGGTTCTATCCTACTCAAAAGATTTGCTCGACACAAATTAAACTTTTTGTACTCACACACTGATAGGTATTACATAAACAATTACATATGAAAGACTTTTTTTAAGACTGATATATGATTTATATAGAGTTTATAATCTTTTCTAAAAATTTTGTTATTAATAGAGAGCATACTACTTTTGACAACGATCCCCAACTGTTCTCTCCATCGCGGAACTTTGGCGCCCTTCCGTCAGTGACCTGCACTGCCAATCGCTGCATCAGTAGAGCACCACTGGATCACCTTGCCAAGAACTTGCCCGTTCGAAGTGAAACCGAAAAAGAGAAAAATACATTTTAGTGTACAAATTACATACAATGTACGTAAATAGCAATTAATGATTTTTACTTACCTGAGTTCGCTCAAGAGGAAAATAAGGAGAGTGATGCTTCTTAAAACACCACAACCCATATTGACAGACAGCTGAAATGTCCGGTTAGCATCGATTGTCTTCGATAAGATGCGGCATTTGCCCCTAGTCCTCTGCAGGTTAGCAAGTATTTACTACTACTGTTCATAAACCAAGTTACTTTGCTGCGAGTGGAACAGCATTCCTTGTAGACATGTTGGATAGTCTGCCTTGAAACACCAAAGAATTAGGCACCTGCGTTTGTGGTGTGGTTCAGGTCTCATCCAAGCACGACAAGTGTTTTCAGCCATTCTCTCATGTGTCCACATTGACCCACCTCACTGCGTTGATTCTGCACAAAGGCCGGCACATACACATCACTTCGCTCGAGGATCATATGACCACTTGCTGCTGCTTCTACACTTTGCACAGCAATTCAAAGCGGCGAGTGTGCCCGTTATAGGGATGGAATAATATTGGGTTCTTACCCACCAGGTTAGCAGTATGCTTTAAAGTTCCCATTGAAGGACGGGGTGGTGCGTCGGTTCTGTTTCGAATCTGCCCGCAGACCAACAACGACGGCCAGTGTGCCGGTCAGCCTGGATGTAGCTTTTGGACGGTTTTCCACATACCGTTAGGTGAATATTGGGTTGGTGCCCACGTTCCGCGTCGGATACACGCTACAGAAATCTTTAGAAAACTTTCTCAGACGCGCACTTAGATTTTACCCTGGACACTGAGAGATTGGATACACTGAGTAGTTGGGTGGGGGTGTGGGAGGGCGGGGGTGAGAGTGAAAAGGAGATGTTTAGTCTCCTTAGACCCATAATCAGTGACTCACTCGGTCTCCAGTAGCATGTACTTACGAAGGCTGGTGCCGGGGCATTATTCAGCCACAATGTGCCGCATGAGACACTACAAACAGCATCGTTCTTCTTGTTCTTCTCGTTCTTCTACGCCTATGTTTAGCAGGCGCTTCTGGGTGTGTGTAGAAATATTAGCGTAAACTTTATGTTAGCTCATTATGGATGGCATAAACCGGACACGTCTAGTATTAAGTTAACAACCTACAGTCACAGAGTTGCAGGCAATTAAATTTTTGTTGGGAGAGTCAGAAGCAGAAATCATTGGTCCAAAGTGACGCTTACCACAATGTTGCCAGTGTCGGCGTGAGCACAGACTGGAGTGTGTGGAGTGCGTTGCATGGGACAGGGACAAAGACAACACTGGCGATGCTGCTACGTACTGCCCGTCACTGTATAGCGGGAAAGAACAGCCATCACGTACTCGTCTTTTGAACAACAACTGAACAACTACTGTTGAATAACTACCTGTAGAACCTGAAATTGACTTAGATTGAAATTTGGAATACTAACGAACTTACTGCGTCAGTAATCGTATATTTCTATATGAACAACACTCCCACCTATTAAAGTTCAAATTTAAGTCTAAGTTCTTTCACACTATGAAATTTTTACACACCAGGCAAATTATTTTGTTTCAAAGTGAGCAGTGGAGAATCAGGGATAGGAGATCAATTATAAATGTATGAGAATTATTGTTTGGCTTTCCTCATAAGGCAGGGTCATCACTGAGAGTTCAATATTGTCTAGATCTTCCTGTTTTTCGTCATCCATGTCACAGTTGCATCTGGCGCTTTCATCTTGATGTCTGTAATTTGCGTGTGTCTTTATTTTTGTCTGGCAGTCTTCACAGTCACCATTGTTACTAGTACATCCTGTAAGAGACTGTCCGTTCTCCTTCACTGTCATGGACAAATCCTTTTGCTCCCCTTAATTGTTTCAAATATTTATTTTGTTGTTGTTGCACTTGTGTGAAACAAGCTGTTTATTTAGATGAAATATATTTTCAATTGCGAATGTAGGCAACCATCAGCTGTATATGAAATGATGACAATGAAAATGTGTTCCGGACTGTGACTGGAACACGGATTTCCCGCTTATTGCGAACGGTCGCTTGCAATTAGACTATCCGCGCACGCTTCACAGCCAGACCCAAATTTCCATATGTCATCGACCGGCACTCGTACATCCAGTACGTATATCCACACACAGGGGAGACATTTTTAACTGAAAGTCTCTTGCTCAGAGTCAGCAGATAAATACCGGGTGTTCAAATGGCTCTGAGCACTATGGTAGTTAACATCTGAGGTCATCAGTGCCATAGAACTTAGAACTACTTAAACCTAAGGACATCACACACATCCATGTCCGAGGCAGGATTCGAACCTGCGACCGTAGCAGGCGCGCGGTTCCGGACTGAAGCGCCTAGAACCCCTCGGCCACCGCGGCCGGCAAATACCGGGTGGTTATAATTGAACTTTCCCTGATTTACGCGTAATAACATGCAAAATAATTACTGCACGAGAACCATACTTGGTAACATTAATGTCCAGAGTATGATGTGCATGATTTCCACGCGTCACAGAGCCACCGTTCAGTTGCAACTACGGCCACCAGGTGCCATGATCAGTCATCGTGATTCAGAGTCTCACACACCTGACCAGTCGCAGTGCACTTGTAGACGCGTCCACATAAGCTTGGACGACAGGATCAGGGCATTATTGGTGAAACTCTGTTATGAGAACAATAATAATGCAGCAAAAAAAAAAATGGTTCAAATGGCTCTGAGCACTATGGGACTTAACATCTATGGTCATCAGACCCCTAGAACTTAGAACTACGTAAACCTAATTAAGGACAGCACACAACACCCAGTCATCACGAGGCAGAGAAAATCTCTGACCCCAGCGGGAATCGAACCCGGGAACCCGGGCGCTGGAAGCGAGAACGCTGCCGCACGACCACAAGCTGCGGACAATAATGCTGCAATTGCATTTCGAGAATATCGGCGGCCGAAAGGATTGCGGAATGGTCCTCCTCCTCCTCCACCTGCTGTGCGGAATACGATGAAGTAGTTCTAATCAACTAGAGAACTGGGCGTCGCTCCGGGAAGAGGCCGAAGACCGGTTTCACCACAGGTGGTTGATGAAATCGCTGTAGCTACGGCAGATAACGCTGCGCGCAGTTCCCGATCGCCAGGCAGTGCGCGTGCTGTTTCACGACAGTTGAAAATGCCGTGGTCCACTGTACGGAAGATGCTTCGAATCAATCTCATTTGGTATCCGTACAAGATCCATATCGTACAGCAGTTGGCACCACAGGACTCACAACAACGTGTTGACTTCGCTCTCGACTTTCTCGCAGGGATTGAAGTTGTCGAGGGCAGGCCCTGCACCATCCTATGGACAGACGAAGCTCATTTTTCTCTGACGCATGAGGTGAATCCACAGAATTGTCGTGTGTGGGGATCTTCACCTACAGTCACTGTGCATGAAGTTTCTCTGTACGGTGAACGAGTCGCCGTGTGGTTTAGTTTCGCGGGTACGTTAATCAAATGGCTCTGAGCACTATGGGACTCAACATCTTAGGTCATAAGTCCCCTAGAACTTAGAACTACTTAAACCTAACTAACCTAAGGACATCACACACACCCATGCCCGAGGCAGGATTCGAACCTGCGACCGTAGCAGTCCCGCGGTTCCGGACTGCAGCGCCAGAACCGCTAGACCACCGCGGCCGGCGTACGTTAATGACTGACCTATTTTTTTTTTAACAGGTGCGGGCTCAAGGACCAAAGACGTGCAGTTTGACTGGCCAGCGTAACTGCGGTACGCTTCGCCAGCAGTCATACCCGTCCTGCTGGAGAGAGACGCATTGAACTCAACAGTTTCCGTGCAATATGGGGCCCCAACCCATATCGCTCGTGAAGTTCCCCTGCTTCTCCGAAACACATTTGGAAACGATCGTTTCCAAATGCTTGGCCGGCACTATCACCTGATCTCATCCCTGTGATTTCTGGTTGTGGATCTATCTGAAGGACAGTGTCTACCAGGGGAACAAGTGCTGATCTGAAGGGCATCATATCAAGAGAGGTAGCCAGCGTACATACCGACATGCTTCGTTGTGCTGGGCAGAATGCAATCCTGCGCTTTCAGACTCTTCTGGATGCTGATGGGCCTCATATTGAGCCCCTTTTTTAACAGTAACGGTACTGGTATGTAATGGTATGATGCACTGTAGCAGCACATTAAAAATGTTTCAATTGAATTGACTCACCACTGTTTATCTTCTCAATGCCCTTGACATTAATGCTACCAAGTTTGGTCCTCATACGGTATTTGGTTTTCGTGTTATAAATTGTTAAATAAGGAAAATTTTAATTATAAACACCCGGTGCGACGGTACGGTATTGCAGTACTGTATTGTTCAGAAGTACCATGCCGACACTGGGCAAGTGTGGGGTGTCGTGTCGTGTTTGCATAGTGTATTGCGTTCTGGTTTCAATTATCTTTAAGTGTGCTTCAAATAAAAATGAAATTTAAAGTAATCATCGTTAATCATTGCACTGAAAACTGATATTACTTGCAGAAAACCGCACTAATACTCAAACATAATTATCATGCCAATAACACTCTGATGCTATGTCAATATGTTTAACTATTTATGAGCAAAAGCGCAAAAGGTTTGCCCAATTTGCTTCAACACACATCAGAGGAATAAATTTCAGTACAGCATGAATTAATAAACTTCTCAGAGATACTGCTCAGAAAGGAATTCATTTACAAGTAAAAGTGCGTTACACTGTTACTGATACATTGCAACCAGCATGTATTTTTCATTAACATTCCGTGACAGGTGTGATGCCGAGTACAGTAAGCTGAATGTACTTCGCAGCATATGCACGTCACGACCACTGTTTTTACAAAAAACGAAGAAATTCTGTTACTATACATTTATCATTAATCTTGGATAAAGACTGAATCAACTTTTTCATAAGCAAGTAGGATTTAAGAGTTATCACTGCCAAAATCAGTTAGGCCAATAGCAAATGCGTCTAACAATGGAGGACTGAAGCTACCTAAAACTGACTTAAATATCTCAGGTGAGGGCACTACATTACAAACAAAAGAACTTTTTATAATTAACAAATATAATACTGTATTCTGGAAGCGCTTAAGTGAATAATTAATATGATTATTGTAACAAGATCTGTATCTTAGTAAGAGCTGTTACAATCACCTCCGTCTAAGCCATCGGTAATCTTAAGACAGAGTCACAGATATAACAGGTAGCCAAAATGGTATCTCCCAAAACATAAGAACCATGTCAAGATAACAGACAAATACTTATAACAAAGTGCTAATGAACGATTACAGAGCGTACAGAGAAATCAGCATGCTTGAAGTTCGTAGGGACATTACTGTCTCAACAATGCTGTACCAGTTCTTGTACCGTGTGTTAGTTTCTCATTTCTGTATGCATAGTTATTAAAACAGCACTGATCGCTTTTCCCATTTTTTATAGTAACGCAATATTTTAGCACTATGCTTTAGCTAGCTGACACTTTGGTTTTTTACTCGAATGAAAAACAACTGTTGCATCTGAGACCAAACAAATACCGAAAGATACCGGTTATTCAGAACTAAAACACCGGTATTGGTTTTAACAGGTCGGTTCTTCCCATCCCTACCTGAAGTACCTTATATATTGTAAGCGGTTCGTTCCAGAAGAAAAATGCGCGCATCTTTGACCTCACAGAGTTTTGAACGAAATCTTCACATTTTCCTAAAACACACAATTGAGGTTTTCTTGTTTTTCCTGCTGTTGACAGCTTACCCCGTATCGACTCTTTCTTTACACTCACACATTACACTTTTCACAGAAACACCAGTAAACTCAGATGTCATTGCTGCAAGTCCATTTACCGGCGATGGCGGATGTTCTTCCGATAACTTCTCAGAAACATTAACAAGTATCAGGTTTTCACCACTTTCTCGCGGTGTTCTTCTTCTATGTTTCACAAAAGAGCACGACGCAGTTTCAACCATTTTCACCGTACACATGAGAAACACGAACGAGTGAGAAGCAAATTATCAGTCAGGCCGTTGGGGGCGCAAATTTGGTGTCACCAAACGTGTTCTTCGTTTGGTTTCCTAAAACCGAACAAGAGAGCGATACAAAAGTTGGTCCTGGGACGGTAGCAAGGATCGCACCCGATCCAAAGGCTGTGCAGTCTCGTGCGCTTTCATCTACGCTGGCAGAAAAACGGACAGTAATTGTATCTGGATTGTGCAATGGCTTGGTTTTCTAACGTGAATGCCAATTAAATCGGAAACCGCACATCGTATAGAATTCTTTCATTAACAATTATTTCTCAGCACAATCTGCCATTGAACATACTTATAGTCTTGTCATACTGTTTCTGAACACCCTGTACAAGTTGAGGAAAGACGAATTGGGGTGATTCTTGTGACGATATGGGTAGCAAATGGATAAGGCCATTGAAATAAGTGACATTGATAAAGAACAATCGGTTATGGCACGACGTCTGGTATCGAACACCTCGGACACGAAGAATTTGAACGGCTGTCTGTGTGCTACCGTCGTATCCAACTATGGAATGTGGTTGAATGACGGATGAACTATGAATAGGCGATGGGCATCGAAGCTTAGTCACACCATGTGTAGTTTAAAACCCGTCCTGTCTGTAAAGTAGGATCTGTAACAAATCAGACGACTGAATGCGAGGCTGGTGCTGGAAAAGGTATTTCGAAGCACAATGTTCAACGCACATCGTTGAACATTGGGCTCCGAAGCAGATAATGTGCTCCCACGTTATTCCAACGACATTATACGCACGTGAGCATACAGACTGACCCATTGTTCAATATAAATGTACCACCTGGTGAGATGAACCACGTTTCTTGTTACACGAAGTCGCTGGTCGTGTTCGGATATGCCCTCATCTATGCGAACGGCTACTCGAAACATGCACCGAGCCACGGAAGCAGGCCGGTGTGGCAATATTCTGCTACGGAGGACATGGTAACAGAATGTACTGTGATAGCTGGGGACTACGTGACCACTGTTGAGGGCTATCTGTATTCCTTCATGCCGATGTCGTCCCCGACGTCGATGGCTTCTTCCTGCTGGATAACTGTTCTTCTCACAAGTCCAGAATCGTGTTACAACAGTGTGAGGAGGATGGTAATGACCTCATCATGATATCAGGGGCACTAAATTTTCCTCATCTGAACCCGATGCAACTCTATTCTGAAACGTAAACACAGATATGAAATCTGTTTAAGATATTTCATTCCCCTGTACTCACAACGCCTCGTAAAAGACGTTTAGTATTAGCTACAAGTATAATTAAAGAGTAGCTGTACTCTCAGGGGAGTGTTCATGCTTCAAAACGTCTTTGTGAGATATTAATTTGTGGACCTTACACGTACCTCCTCTTTTTTTTAAGTATTGTCACCCGGAAGTATGTGACCTTTGTAAATGTTCGTATAATAATTTATTAGGTCATGGTCGGTTCAACATAAGTAAAATATTCACATTACCGCTTTCGGCAAACAGCTGACATTTTCTCATGTATGATGGTAAAAAGACGATGTGACGAATGATCTACATTTATTGAGATAAGATGGATGACATCATGGTGTTTAGAGCACCTAACGGTTTCTGTTATATTTCTGTACAAAAGTTTGTAGTGGAAAATTGGAAATTTGTGGTAAGGACTACGGCACCAAACTGCTGAGGTCATCGGTCCCTAGGCTTACGCACTACTTAATCGAACTTCAACTAGCTTACGCTAAGGACGACACACACACTCCCATGTCCGAGGGATGACTCGATACTCCGACGGGGGGAGCCGCGCGAACGTTTTCAGGGGATTTTCTTAAAACTGATGTTGGTAGTTATTTTGTCGAAACTACTAATATAAATATTTTATATATGTTTAAGCGATCTTGACTTAATAAATTATTTTGTAACGTCCTGTAGCCTATTTTTCTTGAATGGATAATCCTTCAATATTCACTGCTTCACTGTGTCAATTGGTGATCCCATATGCCAACAGAGATTTTAGGTACGGCAATAAGCGGTAACTGTTCTGTCGTTAGGTTCACCCAGCGGTAACCAACGGAATTTTGCGACCACTAGATTTTCGTTCCACGTAATTTAGTTGGTCATCAGGGTGAAATTGACTATTACGTACGAAGTTTATTTCGTGTGTTATAAATAACATTGATGAAGTAGTGGCCGATGCGTCAGAATTTGTAGCTGAAGCTAAGGAATATCTGAACGGACCACCTGCGCGTCAACTTCAGGAAGAGATTTCCGCAGTCCACCAATCCGTCACTGGCTGTCGTGATGAGACTTCACTGTGGAACGCCAGACAATGGTTTCGAGCTCCAGCATCTAACAATACACACTGTCGATTACGAGAGTAGGGTATAGCAATCTCAACTTCAATAGATGACGATGAAGTCACAATAACCAACACAGCAGTCTTTCCCTTGATTTACTCTGTTTCCACTAAGCAATGATCTTTGCATTCTGAGAGAAGGACGTTGTGCCCAGGAGACGGAAGATCTGTTGCCGGAGGAAACCGGCTTAAGTTGTCCTGCAGCAACGCTCCTTATCTCATTATGGACTAAATGAATTTGGCTAACATAGGCGGAACTCCTTCAGATTGTTTCAAAGCACTCAGCTGCTCTGGGGCAGCGATGGTCTTTG
Source organism: Schistocerca nitens (assembly GCF_023898315.1). Classification (NCBI taxonomy): domain Eukaryota; kingdom Metazoa; phylum Arthropoda; class Insecta; order Orthoptera; family Acrididae; genus Schistocerca; species Schistocerca nitens. The sequence goes on from NC_064615.1 coordinate 513,255,093, forward strand.
AGTTTGTAAGTCTCGTCGTTAATTACATTCAGAAGGTCATCTAGCCAGTAAATTAAATTACCCTTAATACTCCAACATTAGAAAAGAAAGCAAAAGAAAACTTTCGTTATTGTGCTTATATAGTGTATTAGGAAGAAAACGTGACAAAATATGTATTTCCAATCTCTGTTGGTCCATTATGGACGGGGGACATCGGCTGGTTAAGTGACTGTCTTCGTCAATAAAACTCATGAAGAGCCGTGTTACTTAAGATGTTATTTTATTTTATTTTGAAGGCTACCAGTTTCAGTATTTCATTATGCCATCTTCAGGTCCCTGCATAATTAATAGAGTATACGTGTAGTGTATATCAGGGTGCAAAAGTAATCTTACAGAAAGTGACTGGTTACCATAATATCGCTTAAAGCTTAAAAATTAAAGTACTGGCGTGAAACAAAATCTCTGTGTACATCCAGCACAATAGACTAAAACATGTGTACATATTTGTTAATCATAAAGCTATTTAACACCACATATGTAAAAAAAGAATGTGCAAAAACATTAAAAAGATGAGAACTAGACAGTATAGAATCAGGAGCTCCGTTGAAATAAGCTTATCTTTTTTTCATTTTAATATAAAATCGTATAAAATTCTTATAGATGAGGAAACCCCTAGTATATATGGGAACCTATCTTCATTTAAAGTAAAATATCACACTGTAGTCTATGAAGTACAATGGTATGCTTATTTAAGGCCTAGATTTTATCACAACTGGTGATATACTTAGTTGTCACAGCATAAAAAAAAAAAAAAACTTAACGTAAATCCCAACGGCAATCCACATATTCAGAGAAAATCAGCATGCAAAGAGCACGCTAAGTTTGTCTACAAATACCTTGTGGGCCTATGTTGTACAGCAAATCGAAAGAAAAAGGTACGATTTGGTTTCCTTTTTATCACTTGATAGGTCGGCATGACCACAGTCAAACACCACAAAGGATTTCAAATTCTGCTTAACCGAGCGGAGTCCTCCAAGTTCTCAGCAGAGAATGTCATACTATTTCCCTCGGAGTGTAAGGCAATTCTCTGACGACGTATTTATAGATAACCACCCCTCTAAATAATAAGACATAGCAAGTTATGTCACGGTAGGTAACGTGGGTATGGATAAAGATAAAAGGTAAATAGGACTGAAAAGACCATCATATCATCGAAGTTGAAGCCCACGAAGTGAGTAACATCATCAAAATCCATGACCACCAATACCCTTCTCTAGTAGGAACGTCATAACAGTCCCCCTAAGCTGCATGGCGAAGTAAGGAAAATGCCGACACGGTCATAAACTATCCAGGGCAGAATCATACTCATAAGATGCAGTCAAGACGTACCGAATCCCATAAGTGAACTGGGGAGTATATCAGATTGGGTCTAGAAATGAGACTGGTTAAAAGGCGATAGTGGGCAATAGATAACACCAATTCCTACCATTACGAAGCAGCGAAACACTTTATTGTCCTAAGTACAAAAGTAGCGTATAAGATAACAAGAAACCGAAAACATGCTCACTAATGAAAAATATGCTGCCTACCAAGAGAGTAGACTGCTATAAAGCGGGATATAAAGAGTTTGAAAAAATCTGAAATCTACGAGCTCAAATAAAGGTGACGTATTGCATGCCTCATCCGAACAAATCAGTGCGTTACAGTAAGGCTGAAGAAGTACATTCATACTAAGATGCTTAGACAATGAAATTGCAGGTGAAGAAAGTTTATATTGTCAGAAACAAAGGTCAGACATATCATGGCTTAAATTAATATAGAGGTGTATAAATAGTGCTGGACCAAAGTAACTCCTATCAGCCAAAGAAATACCCCCAAAGTAATAACATGAAAATTATTGAAATAGGTCGCAGAAATGACGTATGACAAAACACTGACGTGCTATATGTCGACTGCCATTGGGTTTTGCTTTAAGTTGTCTTCTTGATAGTGTGACAACTAATTATGTCACCAGTTGTGATACGATCTACGCTTTAAATACGCATACTATTTTACTTCATAGACTACAGTGTGATATTTTACTTTAAATGAACATAGGTTCCCTTCTATACTGGTGGTTTCCTCATCTATAAGAATTTTGTAGGCTTTGATATTAAAATGAAAGAAGATAAGCTTTATTTCAACGCAGCTCCTGATTGTATACTGTCTAGTTCCGGTCTCGTTAATGTTTATGCACTTTTTCTTGTAGATGTGTGGTGTTCAATAGTTTTATGACTAACAAATATGTACACAGGTTGTAGTCTTTTGTGATGGATGTACCCAAAGATTTGATTTAACGCCACTAAAAAATATGTACACATGTTTTATCCTAATGTGCTGGATGTACACAGAGATTTGGTTTCACGCCACTACTTTAATTTTTAAGCTTTAAGCGATGTTATGATTACCAGTCACTTTCTGTAAGCTTGCTTTGTACACCCTTATCTATACTACATGTATACTCTTTTATTGTGCAGGGACCTAAAGATGGGATAATGAAATGCTGAAACTAGTAGCCCTCAAAATAAAATAAAATAACATCTTACGTTACACGGCTGTTGGAGAATTTCATTGATACTGAGAAATATGTATGTGACTTAGGGATGCACAGAGTTCAAAATTTAACACAAAGGTCTACCAGATTTGTCAGCAACAATGACCCTAACGTGAGTTGGCACCGAGTCGAACTAAACTTAGATGTTGGTACAGATATGACATTTCATGCTGCTTCAATACTGTGGCCAAGTGGTTGGGAGAGTGTGGGATTTGTCAGTCTGACGGCGCCCCATTGCTGCCTGTTAAAACAGTCGAATACCCTCATTATCAAGGTAAGTCAGGACAGCGCGGTCAACATGCTATCTTGCATTATCTTTACGAAAGATACGTCACGGAAAACCTGAAGACAGGGTAGATCCACCGGCGTTAACACATTAGAAATGTAGCGGCTGCTGTGTAGACTATCGGCTACGCTACCCAGAGGTGACTCTGTTGGGTACCAATGACACCTCATTCCCTCACGCCTGGTGACGGTCCCGTGTAACGATGACGAACGCAGTATGGCAATTTTCTTTCATCTAGGAGACTCCACACTCAAATAAGTTCATCGCGATGCTGTACGTAGATCCGCGAGTCGGCCGAAAAGACGACGTTGTGTCAGATATGTGTGATGATCAATATATCAGTCCTCTCCTGTGATAGTCGCGCGTGGCCATTGAGAAACTTCATGGCTTTGAATATACCGCTGTTGAACCATTCATTTTTCGAAGAAAAGTGTGACGCTCTCAAAGTCATCACACTAACAAGTCATCAGACGCCACTGTAGGACTATGTGATAACAAAATCAGGCCAAATGAAAAACATATCACACTAAAGGTTGCCCAAACAGTCGCCCAAACAGTCATAGCATCCTACGACAGACTGCGAAAGCATCTTGCGCTTTTTGTTACAATTCTGCAACCGGACTTGTAGGTCTTCGAGAACGAGTAAGTTCCTGCTTCGTCATGTTCCATACGTGTACAAATGACAAGAGATCTGGTCATCTTCCTGGCCAGGGCAGTTGTTATACACCACGATGAGCGTCCCAGCAGTCCTACATGAACGGACGTTACTCTCCTAGAAAATCATATCACCTTCCTGTCGCAGAAATGACAGCAGCAATGTGGCGGGCACTGTATACTTAACCCTGTAGAAACACCAACTGTGAGCTCGAATTGTAAATCATAAATGTGCAATACTCAGTACGCCACCACACCATGAATCCTGGGATGGGACAGCGTGTCGTGGCTAATGCAGGCAGGGACAGACCCGTTCACCAGGCCTACGACATATTCGTGTACATTCATCATTCGTAAACAGACAGACCCTATTTTCAATGCTGTTGTGGAGCTGTGGTGTGTGTGGTAGCCTGACCAGAGGAGCACCTGAGTTTAGTCCTGCTGCAAGCAGACAGTTCACGAAGGTCCCTGATGACACGGTTTCAACCCCTGAATGATATCAGATAGGCATCCGCTGCTCGCACAATGCGTCGATCTTGACATGCGTCTTTCCTTGTATACAGAATGGAGGTGGTATCATTCCTGACTACTTCATATGGTTGCACTGATATTGCATATGCAAGCATGTGGTACACTTCATGCCAGTTCAACGTGTATATCATGATATCTTGATAGCGTTGCAAATTTAATGGCCAGCAGTCTATAAGCGCGGACATTAGAATCCTATTCCGAATAACCACTGGATGTGACGTGAACTACATAAATACTACGAATAAATTCATAGCGACCACCTGTAAATTATTTCTCCGTATCTCAGTCCGACAGGCATATTATAGATTTTAAGCCTCGCTTGGGTGGGTAAAATTACAAAACCGCCGTCGTTATTCGGTGGCCGGTATCACTTGAATGTACACCGCAGACCAAATGATGAGTTTTAAAACAGTCCCGTGCAATAATGGGCTTTGTGGTGACCCGTCGGCAGCCGCTCCCGTGTACCAGCAGGTAGAATGGTGACGGGCGCTTGCGTTGACCTGTATTGACTGTGATATCTGATGATGACGGTTCAGGCTCGCATTTGGTGCAGTGTTAGGGACAGGCGCTCTAGTGGAGGCACGGGTCATCCTAGCATCCATTTCGACTACATCACTGTGTAAGTTTTCACCCTCTCTCTCGCCCTACGTTTCTAGGATCTTATCACTCGCATATCGCATATTTAATTAAGGGGGGTAGGACGTCAAACGGGTCGACTTGGAGCAGGAGAGGCATCACACGACATTTTAATTTCCAGTGTCTATACTTTTACAAATAAGTTCATAAAACTTTGTCAGCATCACCAGGAAGGATTCAGTATTCACACTCATTGCAGTGGAAGTTCGAAAACATAAAAAAATAAATTTTTTTACGTGCGAAATTTCATCATTTTTTCACTTACTAATGGCTGCATTTGTTGCTATAGGTACACTTTCCTTCATATGTTAGAGAGATTCTTCGATGAATTTTGCACAGCATACATACCATACGTACAGGTGTATGATACTCTAGAATTTATTTAATTTATGAAAAAACGAATGAGCTGTTTTATTTTAAAATTCATGTTTAGAAAAAACACACATTTTATAGTTAATTACCTCAATTTTTACCACAGTTTTTAATAGATTTGGAAAATTCTAGGGTTTCATACACCTTTAAGTATGGTTTGTATGCTGTGCAAAATTCATCGAAGAATCTCCCTTACTTATGAAGAAAAGTGTACCTATAGCAACAAATACTGACATTAGTAAGTAAAAAAAGATGAAATTTCACATGTAACTAAAATCATTTCGTTATGTTTTCGAACTTCCACTGCTATGAGTGTGAATTCTGAATCCTTCCTGGTCATTCTGACAAAGTTTTATGAACTTATTTGTAAAAGTATAGACAGTGCAAATTCAAATGTCCTGTGGTGGCTCTCCTGCTCCAAGTCGGCCCGTTTGACGTCCTACCCCCCCTCCCCCCCCCCCCCACACACAAATCAGTCAGAATATACCTGACTGGCCTTTCACAGACAATGCAAACTTTGACCGTTTACTAGTACCTCCTGTGCCCCGTTTCGACTTAAATACAGTTTGAGTCTCATATAAAATCAAATCATCAATAGTAGGAAATCATTCTACGTTCCATTATTCAGAAAGAGCGAAGTGTCTAAATAATAATCCTTATAGTCAATTAGAAAAATGTTTGAGTTTCTTTTCTTACTTATTCCACATCCAAGACGACCGTGTCCTGTGTCACTTGGGAACTGTGGAAGGTACATTAACATATTTGTGTTTCTTTATAACTATAATATCTTTGTATTCTTGTTTTTCTGCATGTTCCACATTCTGGAGGATTTCTTCACTATGGATCTGTTGGAACGAAAAGTCCATCTTATCTAATGTAATCTAATCTTAGTCAATGTTTATCTGAAACCTCAAACAGTCCAGTCTGTATTTTTATAGAGTGCACTTACTGTTCGCCTTCATATTTCTACTCCCGCATACATCATATTGAAGCAAGGAAAGCCACGTCTATTGTTTTCACTAAGTCTTTCGTGTTGAGTATTACGTTCTTGGCATTCTATAGAAGCCAAAGTTAAAGACAAGAAAAAGTAAGTTCGCAGACATCTCAGCACTTACTTCAGGATTTGCGCCTACATGAAATATTCATGGCAACGGAAAATTTAAACCCAGTGGAATTTTAAGTAACTTTACAACTGTAACTTTCGAGAATTCTCAGGGGATCGGGTCGTTTTGGTCTCAGCGGTACACTGGTCGTTATTCTCGTTGTACATACGGCGCTTAGCACACACTAACACTTCAAAATAGAACAATGAACTGTACATTTTTTAATTGAAGAGGTCAACCACTCAAGCGTACGTGACCACTTTATGTAGGATCTCATATATGATTTGACAACAGTCTCTCTATTTTACAGCTATGCCACTCTCTGTTAAACGATTCGTGAGATCACACCTGCTACCGCAATATCGTTAGTAATTTCTAAACAGTGAAAGACAATAAGTAAATGAACAGTAAGCGAAATAAAGAAATAGTGAAAGTGGTATCGACAGGTTTTAGTGAACAGTAAGCGAAATAAAGAAATAGTGAAAGTGGTATCGACAGATTTTAGTAGACTGTATAGAATTTTAAAATGTAAGTGTCCTATTGTAAGCCTCCAAATTTTTTTATAGTTAAACTGAATATACGAAAATATATGCCATTTCTATACGAAATTATTATCGAAGAAATAATTAAGGTGCTGAAGGTCCAAGGAAATGATCTAAGCCCACATTTGTAAAGCTAAAGTGCGGATATCATCAGAGTAAAAGAAATACAAGTGATTCCCTGCATTTTATGCACTCTGTTATCATAAAGCTTAGGATTTAAGCCAATGCGTGGATACATTTAGAAAACAAGTGAAACGGCGCACTAAAGGAGAAACGCTACTATCTTTAATGAAGCTTCAGATATGCCTTTTCAGGCAGTAGTACAATAGCCTACTGTGTATGCTTTTAAGATTGCGTAGGGTAATGTTTAAAGCATGTTTAAATAGGCACTGTTTTGAAACAACGGATTTACATATTGAGGTAAAATGAGCATATTTTCACAGTTGCGCGGAACGTACATGGAACGTGATAGTGCAAAGAAATACTTGCAATAAATTTTTTTTCCCCAAGACAGGATGGACGCAGTGAAGAAGGTTATTCTGATGTTTTCCGAAGAGAAACTGAAACCAGAAAACGTTTTTTGAATGAAAGCCATAGATGCCGTACCAACGGACAAAGCTGCTAAAGACACACAAGGAAACAAAATACAATGGACAAATATTAGTAAGATCAGAATCAGCAAGGAAAGCTCTCTAATAAGGCTGTCCAAATTTAGCGGATTTTAGGAAGCACAGCTTTGGTCGCCCAACAATAGCTCTTCTGCAGCCTTTGCATCAATATGCGTTTTTTTCATCTCCTGTGCCTACATCTTCATATCAGAGTAGCACCTGCAACCTACGTTCTCAATTATTTGATGGATTTATTCCAATATCTGTCTTCCTCTGCAGTTTTTACCCCTACAGCTCCCTCTAGTACCATGGGAAGTATTCGATGATACCTTAAGAGGTGTCCTACCATCCTGTCCTTCCCTCTTGTCCATGTATTTCTTTCCTTGCCGATTCTCCGCGAACGTCCTCATTACTGACCTTATCAGTCCACCTACTTTTCAAAATTCTTCTGTAGCACCACATCTCAAATGCATCGATTCTCTTCTTTTCCAGTTTTCCCACAGTCCATGTTTCATTACCATCCAAAGCTGCACTTCAAACTACATCTTCAGAAATTTCTTCGTTAAATTAATTTCTGTGTTTTGTATCAGGATACTTCTCTTGGTCATGACTGCCCTATTTTTCAATGCTAGTCTGCTTTCTGTGTCTTCGTTGCTCCATCTCTCATGTGCTATATTTCTACTACGGTAGGAGAAGTCCTTAACGTCACTTTTCTCGTGATCGCCAGTCCTGATATTAAGTTTCCCGCTGTTCTCATTTCTGCTACTTCTCATTACTTTAGTCTTACTTCGTTTTACGCTCAGACCATATTCTGTACTCAGACTGTTAATTACACTCAGCCGATCTTGTAATTTTTCACATTCACTGAGGGTAGCAATGTCATCAGCGACTCTTAACATTGGTATCCTTTCGACATGAATTTTAATTCCACTCTTGAATCTTCCTTTCATTTCCGTCATGAATAGATTGAACTGTAAAGGCGAAAGACTACATCCCTGTTAACATCCTCTGTAATCCGAGCACTTGGTCTACCACTCCTATTTTTCCATCTTGGCTATTGTGCATGTTGTGTATTACCCGTCTTTCCCTATAGCTTACCCCTATTTTTCTCAGAATTCCGAACATCTTACACCATTTGGCATAGTCGAACACTTTTTCCAGGTCGACAAATCGTATTGACATGCCTTGGTTTATCTTTGATCTTGCTTCCAGCAGCAACTGAATCATCAAAGCTGCCTCTCTGGGGCCTTTGCTTTTCGTAACGCAAACTGACCGTCACCTAACACATCAATTTTCTTTTTCATTCTTCCGTACATTATTATTGTCGGAAAAATGAATGCAAGAACTGTTAAGCTAGTTATGCGATAGTTCTCGCACTTTTGACTCTCGTAATCTTCGGAATTATGTGGATGATACTTTTCCGTAAGGCAGATGGTATGTTGCCAGACAATTTTGTACACCAACGTGAATAGTCGCATTGTTGCCAGTTACCTGAATGAGTTTAGAAGTTCTGACGGAGTGTTACCTATCCCTTCTGCCTTATTCAGTCTTAAGTCTTTCAAAGCTCTTTTAAATTCTGACTCTAAAGCTGGATCTCCTATCTCTTCTATATCGATTCCTTTGTCGTCTTCTATCATGTCATCAGAAAAGTCTTTCCCCTCATAGGGTCCTTCAATGTACTCTTTACATCTATCCTCTCTCTCCTCTGCATTTGACAGTGCAATTCCCATTGCACTCTAAATGTTACCACCATTGCTTTTAATTTCACCGAAGGTTATTTTGACTTTGCTTCATACCACCATTTATTTATCGATTTCTTCACATTTGGCCTGCTGTCATTTCGCCTTAGGTTTCCTGCACTTCTTATTTATTTCATTCCTAATTCTTGTATTTCCCTGAAAATTTTTCTACTTCCTTCATTCATCGATCAGCTGAAATATTTCCTCTGTTAGTCATGGTTTCTTCGCAGTTACCTTTATTATACCTATGATTTTCTTGCCAAACTCTGTGATTGCACGTTTGGACATGTACATTCCTGTCCAACTGAAATGCCTACAGAGCTACTCCTTATTACTGTATCTATAACCTCACAGAACTTCAAAAGTATCTCTTCATTGCTTTGCACCTCCGTATACCACCTCATTACACAGTGATTCTTCCTGACTAGTCTCTTAAACTTCAACCTACTCTTTGTCACACCTAAATTGTAATCCAAATCTATATCTGCTCCTGGGTACATCTTGCAGTCCAATAACTGATTTAGGAATCTCTGCCTGACTATGATGTAGTCTGTTATCATCTGTAATTTATTGCAGAACTGAGTTAGTCTTCCTTCCCTATCATTCGTATTACCTAACCCATATTCTCCCGTGACCATTTCTTCTTCCCCTACGACCGCATTCCAATCCGCCTTCACTATTAGATTTTCATCTGCCTTTACGTATGAAATAAAATTTGGGATTTGGAAATATCTTCAGGAAATAAATAACTACATCCATCCAATTTGTCAGAGTTCTGAGACAGCAATTACCGTGTATGTAAGAACAAGGAGAGAAGAAAGAAGAGGACGTGGTCAGTGAAGACGACAAGGAAGACTGAAATCTGCACAACTCAGTGGTAAAGCTTGACAAGTGTTTCCCCAGGAAAGACTTTCTTCAAGAGATACTATATGAGGATGTGATTTCGATTCTATATTAAGGCACAGACTGTGTGAGGGTTACAGAAAGTGACAATGAATAATCTCTCGTACGAGTTAGAATCACATCAATATACTTTCATTTTGGTATTTTTTTATTTTCGAACTACCCATTTTTTTAGCTTTTTACATTAATTTTGCATTATTAGGCACGTAGGTTTGTTTTACAACGAATACGTATTATTCAGTGAGTATCGTTTGTGTTGTACCAAAAAATCATCAGAATAAAGCACAGCAAAGAAAATGTTTTTCCACATGTACCTGTTTTACTCTAAAATGTTTAAAGATGCAAGGAGTATTTTTAATACTTTATAAAAATGCTGCAATACGGAGCCACAACTGCAGCTGTACGAGAACTAGAAAAATATCTAATGTTTGATAGTAATTGACATGATTTATAAATAGCCATTTAACTTTGGCAGTCATTAACTCAAGTAGTTTCCTCAAGCATTTGTACCACTTGCATTCTGAGCCCCTCTGTTAATAACGGTATCTGGGTACGGTTTCATCAAAATATTGAAGAGTAGGAGATTTTTACATTGTGCAGCGGGAAGAAACGGCAGTGTGAATTAGTATTTGAATAAATGTTTGATCACGATTACTTCTCAAATTTCGTTACCTGATTTAATGGCAACGAGGAATGGCGGCGCGGTTAGAGGCGCCATGTCACTAATCGCACGGCCCCTCCCGTCGGAGGTTCGAGACCTCCCTCGGGCATGGGTGTGTGTGTTGTCCATAGCGTAAGTTAGTTTGAGTATTGTGTAAGTCTATGGATCGATGACCTCAGCAGTCTGGTTCCTTAGGAATTTACACACATTTGAACATTTAATGAACTTGATCGGCCTTGTAGGTAAACCATGGGCAATGAGGATGTGGATCTCAGTCTGGTAGCCCAACACATATCAACATAAGAAAATGAAGTATTACAATTACGTCGAACCCAATCTGGAAAACTACAAGTAGTCTCGCAATCACAGCAGAATTATTATTTACCTTTCGAGATGGAAAGACACACAAAGAAATAAAATAGTCTTTTGCTGATTGCAGTTTGACATTGTATTGATTTACATATCCGTTGAAAGCATACTTCACAAGCGTGTTGGTGCCGAAATTAAATACAGGGATTGAATATAACAGGAGGTGTGGAGTCCAAGTTTAGCAAGGATTTCTTAAATGAGGCGGGAAATAAAATAAATCGCAGACATCAGTTAAATCCCTGATTATTAAGACTAAATGCAAAAGCGATAAAAAATTAAAGTTAACACTTGTCCTGGAACGGACCAAGGTCCACAATACATGAAAAACTAATCAAAGAAAAACTTTAGACATTCTGGCAAGTCCTGAACAAATTTAAATTAGCGGAAATGTGCTATACTCAGTACGCCAACTGCACGGCTGAGCGAGTGAAGACCCGATGCTCTACCCTGTCATGGACCACGATCTACGTCTCTAAACATCGGAAATTATAAGTCTGAACAGGAGTGATGGCACATTTTAAGACATAAAACGTTTGCAAACAGGATATTACACCAAGTTGCAAAATGAATGCCGCAACCTCATATTATTCTCTTAGTTTACAACTTGAGCAGAGCCATCAGAAAGTAATCTCGTCCATAAGCAAGGTGCGCCACGAGTCGTCCGTAGCACGTGGAAGCGGCTTGACGAGACGAGAGGCAGCCAAGAAAAGAACAGAGCAGAATGCTTTGTCCGCGCAAAACGGGACTCTCAGTCACGTGACACGGCTGTGATAGGTCGTTACACGCCGTCTCTGAAGTATTGGCAAGCAGATATGCCTTCACCCGACTAGTCAAACACAATCTTTGTATGAGACTTGCGTAAGAATGAATCAGCTTAACTGACAGTTTAATGAACGACTTTCACAATAAACATGAAAGGGAAATTTGTGACCAATGGACATTTTCTAATTCGACTTACGGCAGTGTACCACAGGCTTTCAGAGCGAAAAGCAAAAACGTAGCATACCTCAGTGAGTGATGCAGAACTGAGTGTTAGGAATTACTAAGTTACTAAGGGAGACAGCAAAACAAATGTGTGGTCGAAGGAAGAGAGTGGAAGACATTGTTATCAATGTGATCAAAGTTAAATGGACTGGTCGGTTTCACCATCCAAAGCCTGAGAGCTAAATTGACGAGTAATTCACAATTCTAAATTAGCACGAAATATGTCAGAGTCATAACGGCTTCGTATTTTCGCGACCGTGAAAAACTGGAACATTCCAGCTGCACTAATTTTGATTCGCACTTGGCAGTCGGACTCTTTTATTAAAATAACGATATGCAGGCTCTAAGCAATTACTAAAATTCGTAGTTATCTTGGTGAGATGGCTGCAATGTCGGCTAAACAGATATCTCCCAAACGTTCATACAACACGACACACCTACATTTTGACTTGGGAACCTGACTATAACCTATGGTAATAAATAATGAGACATGAGTCGACCCTTGAACGAAAATAAGGAATTATCCTTACAGTGATACACACTTCTTAACAGACCATGACGAGAAGAAACAGGTAACCAAGGAAGTAATAAAAGGAGAATATTAGACAAACGATAGGGACTACTTCACAAAGACATGGTAATTTCGACTTATTCTTCTAAATTTTAAAACACTATGGATTCACTTTTTACACATTACACTCTTTTCTTTATTATCAGTGCAACAGTACACAATCAGCTCATAATATTTAGAAAAAAAATTTTCTCGCGCATAAAAAATACGCACACTACTGGCCATTAAAACTGCTACACCAAGAACAAATGCAGATGATAAACGGGTATTAATTGGACAAATATATTATACTAGAACTGACATGTGATTACATTTTCACAACACCTAGGTGCATAGATCCTGAGAAATCAGTACCCAGAAAACCACCTCTTGCCGTAATAACGGCCTTGACACGCCTGGGCATTGAGTCAAATATAGCTCGGATGGCGTGTACAGGTACAGCTGCCCATGCAGCTTCAACACGATGCCACAGTTCATCAAGAGTGGTGACTGGCGTATTGTGACGAGCCAGTTGCTCGGTCACCACTGACCAGACGCTTTCACTTGTTGAGATATCTGGAGAATGTGCTGGCCAGGGCAGCAGTCGCACATTTTCTGTATCCAGAAAGACCCGTACACGATCTGCAACATGCGGTCGTGCATTATCCTGCTGAAATGTAGGGTTTCGCAGGGATCGAATGAAGGGTAGAGCCACGGGTCGTAACACATCTGAAATGTAACGTCCACTGTTCAAAGTGCCGTCAATGCGAACAAGAGGTGACCGAGACGTGTAACCAGTAGCACCCCATACCATCACGCCGGGTGATACGCCAGTATGGCGATGACGAATACACGCTTCCAATGTGCGTTCACCGCGATGTCGCCAAACACGGATGCGACCATTATTATGTTCTAAACAGAACCTGGATTCTTCCGAAAAAATGACGTTTTGCCATTCGTGCACCCAGGTTCGTCGTTGAGTACACAATCGCAGGCGCTCCTTTCTGTGATGCGGCGTCAACGGTAACCGCAGTCATGGTCTCCGAGTGATAGTCCATGCTGCTGCAGACGTCGTCGAACTGTTCGTACAGATGGTTGTTGTCTTGCAAACGTCCCCATCTGTTGACTCAGGGATCGAGACGTGGTTGCACGATCCGTCACAGCCATGTGGATAAGATGCCTGTCATCTTGACTGCTCGTGATACGAGGCCGTTGGGATCCAGCACGGCGTTCCGTATTACCCTCCTGAACCCACCGACTCAATATTGTGCTAACAGTCATTGGATCTTGACCAACGCGAGCAGCAATGTCGCGATACGGGAACCCGCAATCGCGATAGGCTACAATCCGACCTATATCAAAGTCGGAAACGTGATGGTAGGCATTTATCCTTCTTACATGTGGCATCACAACAGCGTTTCACCAGGCAACGCCGGTCAGCCTGTTTGTGTATGAGAAATTAGTTGGAAACGTTCCTCATGTCAACACGTTGTAGGTGTCACCACCGACGCCAACCTTGTGTGAATGCTCTGAAAAGCTAATCATTTGCGTATCACAGCATCTTCTTTCTGTCCGTTAAATTTCGCGTCTGTAGCACGTCATCTTCGTGGTGTAGCTATTTTAATGGCCAGTAGTGTAACATGTTGTTTTATCGGGACATGTAGACATGAGAACTGGAGGATTTTAAATGGGACAATAAGGTTCTTTGCTGGATTGGAAGAGTAATAAAAGACTGAAATGACGAATTAATGTAGTAGTATAGATGTGTGTGGATAAAGAGTGTAACACATGGAAGCACATTGTGATGTTGAAAATTGAATCACAAAATACGTGAAAGACCTGGCGATTCCTGTGTTCCGAAGCATTGGTATTTGGGACGGCAGACGACCTAATACTGAACTGATTTTGAGATGTATTAAGTGCTGCACACGGCACTGGATAAATTATACATGTAAATTTCAGACATGAGTGGCGACGTTACAACACACTTATTCAGGGGTGCCGACTTACAAAAAATATTTGGGGGTCGCATACTGAGGTGTTTTCCCGGGAAAGTTTCTAAATTTTAGATAAAAAATAGTGAGTTTTAAAGTTTTTAAGCATTTTAGAGTCAACATTAAGACCCCGAAAAGAGGACTCTCGATAACTCGACACTCCTGGAAGCTCGACAAGTCTGACACATTTTTTAACTTTGAAAAAAGCAACAAAATATAAACACGCACCGTGTTTTGGTAAAAAGCTAATTTAATTTTCAATAATAATCATGCTTATAGACTAATACGGAGCAGCGAATATATAGCTCTGAAAAGACTGAAATTATAGTTGAATAAAGCCTAAACTGTCATTAAAAGAATAAAATATAAAACATTGGTTCCGCACAGTAACATCACTTTGATTAATAAGTGAAATACCTAATTTAAGCTTTTCGAATATGGCTCAGGGTTAATTAAATAAAACAATATCTCAAATTAATGCTTTAATACAGTTAATAAGGTTAATAAGTATACCTAATACTTTCAGTCAAAAAGTATGTAAATAGCGGGTTTTAATTGGGTCTTACACACTAAAAATATTTAAGTACTTGAAAATAACTAATACAGTACTATAGTAACTAAACTACTACTAATATTTCGAAACTGAAAACTTAACATTATGTATGTATTTAATTCTCTGTTTTATAAAGATTTTTAATTTTGCTCTAAATGCCATTATTAGGGACAGAGTGTGTTTAGAAAGGTGAAAATGTTGACCGTCTGACTGGATTACTGATTATGAAGTCGTTGATGATTGCTCGGATATCCAGTTCATCCAAAACGTCTCGGTGGGCTTGAAGAACAGCCAAGTTGTTCAATCGCTTCTGTCCCATTGTTGAAAGGAGATATGGCTTCAGGCGTCTAAGGGCGCTAAATGACCGTTCTGCTGTTGCTGTCGTGATAGTAATTACTTGGACAAGCTTAATGCACTTCAATACTTCACATAACATTTCTCCAACTGCAGGCTCTTGTGTAATGTACTTTCTTACATCACCCATGTTTTCTTTAAGATCGGTTGTTTTTTTATTAGCGATATCAGCTAACACACATTCATGTGTAGGTGCAGTCTCTCAATGTCTAGGTCATTTTTGAAAAACTCTGTTGATTTTTCCAAATTTGTTTCACCTCTGTTTACTAATAGCAAGCACTCTTGTTCAACTGCAATGACCTGTTTGAGTCCGGTTGAAGCAAACCACTCAGTAATGCAAGATTGCACCGTTTCACAAACTTAAATGTTAGTAGCTTTGTAGTGTTCTTTTGGGGTTTTGAAAGTGTGCGATGAGCTGGCTTCGTTGTTTCCATACTTCTTTGGTATACTTCGATTCCGAGGAAGCGAAGAATCATGAACTTATGATGGTTCTTCTTTTAAACGCAATCCCCAAAAGTGTTCAAAACTAACACGCCTCCCATTCAATATACAAATCAATCCCTCATATATATTTTCCAAATCAGCAACACTTAGATGAGGGCACTGAATTTTTTCATTGACAGCCTCTGATGGGTTCACTGCATGGCAATAAAGACGTAAAAAGATATAAGTCTTGAATTGTAACGTTGACTCAAGGTAGCATGCACATTTGTAACCTGACTCTGTTTTGTCCTCTGCAGAAAATGTTTCAAAAAACTCTAGAAGCCCTTCAAAGTTTTTCAGTATTCTGAGGATACTAGAAACTCGCATAGTCCATCGAGTTGGGCAAAGGGGTCGTAGACCAGCTCGATCATAGGGGCTGTCACAGCGTTTGCTTATGAAAAGTTCCGTCCTTTTGTCGGATTCCCTACCGGTGTTTATTAAGTCCTTGGCTAAAGCCGTAATATCCCTCATAGACACAAGATGGCGGTGACTGCCTACAACTGCCAAGTCTAAACTGTGAACAGTACAGTGCACATACCGTGCTTTTTGTTGTATATACAAAACTAACTTTCTTTTAGTCCTTTCAACTTACCTCATATTCGGGGCAAAAACGTCTTTTAAAATACTAAACAGAGTTTGTGATTCAGGGTTGCGGGTCTCTTATAAGCCAATAAAGTCTTTGTTGATGATTAAGGAATCATCGACAGTACAAATACAAAATGACACTTGTTCGTGAATCAAAGAATCACTTGTTTCATCAACCACAATAGAAAAATGTTCAGTCTTCTTTTCTCAACACAGACTTTCCTGGCAGATCAATGATCTCGTTTTGAATACTGTGGGACATCCACTTATTCCCTGAATGTCCTAACCAATCTTTAAACTCTGGTATGTCATTCTTTCGGAGTTCCAACAATTGAAAAAAATTCGAGTTTACACCTTCATGCCCTCTAATTGCTAGTCCTTGTTGGCATAGAAATAGCACATTAGTAAAATTTGTCTCAGGAATTAAACGGCCTTTCCTCATATCACTGTCCAACTTTTTATTCAATTGTGAGGCCACACTTCGTTTAGTGATAGAATTTAGTTTCAGAACACCTTCTTTATGCGTAAACGTATTTTCATGAAGAAATAATTTTTCCAAAACCTTTTTTCAGTTAGAAAACCCTACGGAAGTACATGCATCTTCTTTTTTTGAAGAAAATTGTAATAGACTATTAGCGTCTGCCTCTTTGCAGGTTTTGCAAAAAACTTTTTCGGTAGATGCTTCATATTCTAGCCATGTATATTTGAGCAATCAAGACTTCCGAAATGATCTTCCCTTACCAGATTGTCAAGGTTTTGGCTGTGAACGGTTCTCGCCTGAAGACGACAAAGCAATTGACGACACAATAATTGTTGGAGGTTGACTTGCATTACTGTCAACTTCCAAGCGCGCCTTTTTCGTGACAAATTTTATCCATTGCAAACTTAATGCACAACACACTAAGAGACTAAAGTAATCAAATAAAATATAGACATATAAAATAGTCCACTAGACACAAAAAGTTGGAACACTAAACACGTCTGCAACATGCACTGAACGAAACTATCCACACTGAATGACTGCGACAATAGGGTGGGCGTTATATAGCTGTGGCGTTGTAATGTCTTGAAGCGTCAAGGCGACGTGAGATAGAGGGTTCCAGGCACTTCTGCTCCAGTACTTTTGATGTCGCCACGGCCGCAGCGGTGGCCCGCTGGCGCCAGACTTTACCCGAAGGCTCATGCACTGGCGCAAATTCTAAGTGTGCCCGCAGCACATAACACTATCATGATTCACACCACTCATTTACAGTTTACCGCTTACTACCATAATAATTATTTGTTTTAACTCATTACTGAATGTATTTTAAAAGGTAACTCTCGTCAAACAAGGAAAATAAAAAATTCCAACATAATTTTGTGATTTTACAAAGCATAATATAACTAATACTTTTTGAAAGGCTCGGGCCCCCTTAGGCCCCATGGAGTAGGGACCTGTGCAGTTATTATACGGAATATGAAATGTGAAGTAGACACGGTGCAAGGGCAGAAACTTTTTATTGGGAAGTTTATAAATAGCCTGAGTGGTAGCGTAAAGCAGGTTCTTTCGAAACAACGGATGTTTGTCTTCGAGGTAAGTATTTGTGGAACTAGGAATGCCACTTATCGTTGAAACAACCGGTTTTCAGTTATACCGTTTTCTTCACCTCCAGCATAACCACACTGTTAAAACCACACAAAACAACCGATTTCTGAAATAACCAACTTTTTTTTTTGCTTTTATTTCCAGTAACAAGCGTAGATATCTAACAAAAGACTGAAAACTCAATGAGTCTCTCAGACTTTTGCATTGTACGTTTCAGTATATGTGGAATGAAACTGTGAAGTAAAATAAGTAAATAAAAACACTGCCCACCATTTGCTGCTTTTCTCGAAAATCGATGAAGGGTTGAGTACTACAAGAAATCACAAGTATTCTCGTCTTGAATGTGTTTTTCGAAACTCTGCTCAAAGTTAATGTTGGAATTGGGACTCATGCCACTATTTAAAGCGTACGAATAGTCAATTCTAAAGGGTGAAAACTGAGATCATTTTCATGTTAACTTGTCCGAGGGCAAGGGCTAGAAGCGGATAAGGACATATTGTGTAGCCACAGACAACAAATCAGCTACTTCCTTTTTTCTTATAACTATGATTGAATTGTTAAGTTTTAATTTATGCCTGATGCTTTTATTTCCTTTGTCTTTTATTATTTCACAGAAATGACAGACAAACAATAAGCTTCCGTGTAAAAATGATAGCGTTCTCTTTCTTTATTTCGAATGAAAACAGTTTTTGCAGTGAAATATATTATTCATTTTTTAACAGGAATTTGAATACAACTGTTTTTTCAGCGATAAAGCTAAAAACTCTCTCTCAAAAATTCAGCTGAGTAGTTTAGATAGTAGACAAAATAGAACTTTTGCCAAGAATAATTAAATGACAATAATTAAATTTTGAAAAATTTGTGATAACGTTCTACGGGACCAAACTGCTGAGGTCGTCGGTCCTTATGCTTACACACTACTTAATCTAACTTAAACTAACTTACGCTGAGGACAACACACACTCCCATGCCCGAGAGAGGATTCGAACCTCCGACGGGGAAAGCCGCGCGAACTGTGACAACATGCCATAGACCGAGCGGCTAACCCGCCCACCAGCAATAATTAAAATTTTCCTGTGGCCAACGTTTATTGTTCTATCTTTTCATAAATATTTATTCAACAATGTATTGGTCTATAAGTCGACTCTTTTCATCAGAAACAATATCTTCAAAGACTATAACAATGTTTCAGAAGTCACTATACTTCCAATCAACGACAAATGTTTTTGGGTTACAAATGAGAAGCCTGGCATACACGTTTTACTCTGCTCCCAAAACACAAAAGGGTAACTGATTCCAGGTAGTAATGGATAACAGATCTATTATTTGGAAGGAGAGACAGCATTGGTCGTATTTTTTGTTTTATTAACCGCAAAATCGATTTTCGGTCACTTAGTGACCATCTTCAGTGCTGTAATATATAATTGAAATTGGTAGGCACTGGTGTCAACAAGCTTACAGCGATCACATAAACTGATCGCTGTAAGCTTGTTGACACCAGTGCCTACCAATTTAAATTATATATTACAGCACGGACGATGGTCACTAAGTGACCGAAAATCGATTTTGCGATTAATAACACAAAAAAAAATGACCAATGCTGTCTCTCCTTCCAAGTATACCCATTATCTGGTCGTGGTGCACAGGATATTCTATGGAGTCGCCAATCAATAAGATCTATTATTGTCTCAGAAATGCTGTACCGATTCTTTTGTCATTTTTGTGTTGCTTATTTCTGGCTGTCATCGTTGTCATTAACATAGCACTGTCAATCCCATTAAACTCCTCTTCCAAGACCTTTGGCGTCTCTGATAGAATTACGTCATTGGCAAACCTTAAAACGTTTATTTACTCTCCCTGAACTTCAGTTCAATTTTCATGTTTCTCCTTGGTTTTCTTTACTGCTTGCTAAATGTGCATTTACAATAACCGCGGGGGAGGTCAGTCTCCTGAACTACTGTTTCCCTTTCATGCCCTTCGAATCTTGTAATCTTGTACCTGCTGCCTGGTTTCTGTACAAGTTGTAGATAACGTTTCTCTCCCTGTATTTTACCCCTGCTACATTCAGAATTATGAAGAGTGTATTGTAGTCAACATTGTCACAAACTTTCTCTAAGTCTACGTATTTGTAAATGTAATTTTGACTTTCTTCAGCCTGTCTTCTAAGATAAATCGTAGGGTCACTATGACCTCTCGTATTCTTGCATTTCTCCGGAAAACAAATTGATCTTCCCCGAGATCGACTTCTACTAGTTTTTCCATTAATCTGTATGTTTTGCAACGTTGACTTATTGTACTAATGGTTCGGCAACATTGACACTTTACTTGCATCTGCATTCTTTAGGATAGTAATTATTACACCTTCGTAAAGTTTAATGGTATTTTGCCTGTCTGATAGGTCTTGTATATAGTGTGAAATAGCTCTGTCATGCATGACTCTCCCAAGAATCTCATTAATTCTGAGGTCATTCTTCTACCCCGGGAGACTTGTTTCAGCTTAGTTCTTTCAAGGTTTGTCAGATTCTTTTCGTAGTGTTATCTTTCCCACGTTATCTTCATGAACTTCCTCTCATTTGCTATAATACTGCATCCAAGTTCATTTCCCATCTATAGCCAGCAGATATACACTATGTGATCAAAAGTATCCAGCTGAGAATGCGTTACAAGTTCGTGGCGCAGTCCATCGGTAACGCTGGAATTCAATATGTTGGCCCTCCCTTAGCTTTGATGACAGCTTCCACTCTCGCAGGAATACGTTCTGTCAGGTGCCGGAAGGTTTCTTGGGGAATGGCAGCCCATTCTTCACGGAGTGCTGCACTGAGGAGAGGTATCGATGCCAGTCGGTGAGGCCCGGCACGAAGTCGGCGTTCCAAAACATCCCAAAGGTTTTCTACAGGATTCAAGTCAGAACTCTGTGCAGGCCAGTCCATTACAGGGATGTTATTGTCGTGTAACTACTTCGCCACAGGCCGTGCATTATGAACAGGTGCTCGACCGTGTTGAAAGATGCAGTCGCCTTCCCCGCATTGCTCTTCAGCAGTGGGAAGCAAGAAGGTGCTTAAAACATCATTGTAGGCCTGTGCTGTGATAGTGCCACGCAAACAACGAGGGTTGCTAGCCCCCTCCTTGAAAAACACGACGACACCATTATACCACCGCCTCCGAATTTTACTGTTGGCACTACACACGCTGGCAGATGACGTTCACCGGGCATTCGCCATACCCACGCCCTGCCATCGGATCACCACATTGTGTACCGTGATTCGCCACTCCACACAACGCTTTTCCACTGTTTAATCGTCCAATATTTACACTCCTTACACCAAGCGAGGAGTCGTTTGGTAATTAGCTGCGTGATGTGTGGTTTACGAGCAGCCGCTCGACCATGAAATCCTGGTTTTCTCACCTCCCGCCAAACTGTCAGAGTTTGGAATTCCCGTGTGATGGCCTATATAGATGTATGCCTATTACACATTACGACCACCTTCAACGATCGGCGGTCTCTGTCAGTCAACATACGAGGTCGGCCTGTACGCTTTTGTGCTTTACGTGTCCCTTCACGTTTTCACTTCACTATCACGTCGGAAACAGTGGACCAAGGGATGTTTAGGAGCGTGGAAATCAAGCGTACAGACGTATGACACAAGTGACATCCAGTCACCTGACCACGTTCGAAGTCCGTGAGTTCCTCGGAGCGCCCCATTCTGCTCTCTCACGATGTCTAGCGACTACTGAGGTCGCTGATGTGGAATACCTGGTAGAAGGTATGAAAAAATATGTTTTCGGGGTTTCCGGATACTATTGATTCCATAGTGTTTGTTTCCTCTACATTCGATATTACTCTTATCTGCCAAGTACTGGCTTCGCATGTTGTTGTTGTTGTGGTCTTCGGTCCTGAGACTGGTTTGATGCAGCTCTCCATGCTACTCTATCCTGTGCAAGCTTCTTCATCTCCCAGTACCTACTGCAACCTACATCCTTTTGAATCTGCTTAGTGTATTGATCTCTTGGTCTCCCTCTACGATTTTTACCCTCCACGCTGCCCGCCAATGCTAAATTTGTGATCCCTTGATGCCTCAAAACATGTCCTACCAACCGATCCCTTCTTCTAGTCAAGTTGTGCCACAAACTTCTCTTCTCCCCAATCCTATTCAATACCTCCTCATTAGTTACGTGATCTACCCACCTTATCTTCAGCATTCTTCTGTAGCACCACATTTCGAAAGCTTCTATTCTCTTCTTGTCCAAACTGGTTATCGTCCATGTTTCACTTCCATACATGGCTACACTCCATACAAATACTTTCAGAAACGACTTCCTGACACTTAAATCTATACTCGATGTTAACAAATTTCTCTTCTTCAGAAACGCTTTCCTTGCCATTGCCAGTCTACATTTTATATCCTCTCTACTTCGACCATCATCAGTTATTTTACTCCCTAAATAGCAAAACTCCTTTACTACTTTAAGTGTCTCATTTCCTAATCTAATCCCCTCAGCATCACCCGATTTAATTTGACTACATTCCATTATCCTCGTTTTGCTTTTGTTGATGTTCATCTTATATCCTCCTTTCAAGACACTGTCCATTCCGTTCAACTGCTCTTCCAAGTCCTTTGCTGTCTCTGACAGAATTACAATGTCATCGGCAAACCTCAAAGTTTTTACTTCTTCTCCATGAATTTTAATACCTACTCCGAATTTTTCTTTTGTTTCCTTTACTGCTTGCTCAATATACAGATTGAATAACATCGGGGAGAGGCTACAACCCTGTATCACTCCTTTCCCAACCACTGCTTCCCTTTCATGCCCCTCGACTCTTATAACTGCCATCTGGTTTCTGTACAAATTGTAAATAGCCTTTCGCTCTCTGTATTTTACCCCTGCCACCTTCAGAATTTGAAAGAGAGTATTCCAGTTAATGTTGTCAAAAGTTTTCTCTAAGTCTACAAATGCTAGAAACGTAGGTTTGCCTTTTCTTAATCTTTCTTCTAAGATAAGTCGTAATGTTAGTATTGCCTCACGTGTTCCAACATTTCTACGGAATCCAAACTGATCTTCCCCGAGGTCCGCTTCTACCAGTTTTTCCATTCGTCTGTAAAGAATTCGCGTTAGTATTTTGCAGCTGTGACTTATTAAACTGATAGTTCGGTAATTTTCACATCTGTCAACACCTGCTTTCTTTGGGATTGGAATTATTATATTCTTCTTGAAGTCTGTGGGTATTTCGCCTGTCTCATACATCTTGCTCACCAGATGGTAGAGTTTTGTCATGACTGGCTCTCCCAAGGCCATCAGTAATTCTAATGGAATGTTGTCTACTCCCGGGGCCTTGTTTCGAATCAGGTCTTTCAGTGCTCTGTCAAACTCTTCACGCAGTATCTTATCTCCCATTTCATCTTCATCTACATCCCCTTCCATTTCCATAATACTGTCCTCAAGTACATCGCCCTTGTATAAACCCTCTATATACTCCTTCCACCTTTCTGCCTTCCCTTCTTTGCTTAGAACTGGGTTGCCATCTGAGCTCTTGATATTCATACAAGTGGTTCTCTTCTCTCCAAAGGTCTCTTTAATTTTCCTGTAGGCGGTATCTATCTTACCCCTAGTGAGACAAGCCTCTACATCCTTACATTTGTCCTCTAGCCATCCCTGCTTAGCCATTTTGCACTTCCTGTCGATCTCATTTTTGAGACGTTTGTATTCCCTTTTGCCTGCTTCATTTACTGCATTTTTATATTTTCTCCTTTCATCAATTAAATTCAGTATTTCTTCTGTTACCCAAGGATTTCTATTAGCCCTCGTCTTTTTACCTACTTGATCCTCTGCTGCCTTCACTACTTCATCCCTCAGAGCTACCCATTCTTCTTCTACTGTATTTCTTTCCCCCATTCCTGTCAATTGTTCCCTTATGCTCTCCCTGAAACTCTCTACAACCTCTGGTTCTTTCAGTTTATCCAGGTCCCATCTCCTTAAATTCAGACCTTTTTGCAGTTTCTTCAGTTTCAATCTGCAGCTCATAACCAATAGATTGTGGTCAGAATCCACATCTGCCCCTGGAAATGTCTTACAATTTAAAACCTGGTTCCTAAATCTCTGTCTTACCATTATATAATCTATCTGATACCTATTAGTATCTCCAGGATTCTTCCAGGTATACAACCTTCTTTTATGATTCTTGAACCAAGTGTTAGCTATGATTAAGTTATGCTCTGTGCAAAATTCTACAAGGCGGCTTCCTCGTTCATTTCTTCCCCCCAATCCATATTCACCTACTATGTTTCCTTCTCTCCCTTTTCCTACTGACGAATTCCAGTCACCCATGACTATTAAATTTTCGTCTCCCTTCAGTACCTGAATAATTTCTTTTATCTCGTCATACATTTCATCAATTTCTTCATCATCTGCAGAGCTAGTTGGCATATAAACTTGTACTACTGTAGTAGGCATGGGCTTTGTGTCTATCTTGGCCACAATAATGCGTTCACTATGCTGTTTGTAGTAGCTAACCCGCACTCCTATTTGTTTATTCATTATTAAACCTACTCCTGCATTACCCCTATTTGATTTTGTATTTATAACCCTGTAATCACCTGGCCAAAAGTCTTGTTCCTCCTGCCACCGAACTTCACTAATTCCCACTATATCTAACTTGAACCTATCCATTTCCCTTTTTAAATTTTCTAACCTACCTGCCCGATTAAGGGATCTGACATTCCATGCTCCGATCCGTAGAATGCCAGTTTTCTTTCTCCTGATAGCGACGTCCTCTTGAGTAGTCCCCGCCCGGAGATCCGAATGGGGGACTATTTTACCTCCGGAATATTTTACCCAAGAGGACGCCATCATCATTTAATCATACAGTAAAGCTGCATGTCCTCGGGAAAAATTACGGCTGTAGTTTCCCCTTGCTTTCAGCCGTTCGCAGTACCAGCATAGCAAGGCCGTTTTGGTTAATGTTACAAGGCCAGATCAGTCAATCATCCAAACTGTTGCCCCTGCAACTACTGAAAAGGCTGCTGCCCCTCTTCAGGAACCACATGTTTGTCTGGCCTCTCAACAGATACCCCTCCGTTGTGGTTGCACCTACGGTACGGCCATCTGTATCGCTGAGGCACGCAAGCCTCCCCACCAACGGCAAGCTCCATGGTTCATGGGGGAAGTGGCTTCGCATATGAGTTCCAAATATATGAGCTCCTACTGTACAGCTAGTTCTCATTTCTCCAATGGTCTTTTTAATTTTCCTGTATGCGGCATATATTTCTCCTATAGTCATGCAACAGACGTTTAGCAATGTGAAACGATTGCCAGTGTTTTGCATAATATGGACACACAATCAAATTTTTGTATGAAATGTAAATGTAGATAGTGGTGATCATTTTCCTAAGATATTAATACGTGTAATCGGGTTCATGCCCTATTATCCTATATACCTAGCATTATGCAGTAAACTGTAATACTGACAAATAACTGGATTTATTAACGGTGCCTAAAAGTAAAATTTAAAATTTATTTAAGTTTAAATACTTTAATAGTTAAGATAATTTCAAAATACTTAACACGTTACGTCAAATGTGAATAACAAAATAATAATCACAGTTTTGAAGCTAATTTTTGCAAGTACTATTGGAAAAACCCAAAGTGTGATCGCAACTAACTGATTCAAAAGTAAATTCTCCGCTTTAGAATAGACGACTTGTTCTTTTCTGATCTTATTAATAGTCCACTGCAATGAGAAAATTAGTCGACAATATTTAACAGCGAACCAAGCGAACTTGTACTATACTTACAGTCCCTTTAATGAAGATTTTGATGAGGAACTTTCTAAGCTTAGCTATATTTACGATTCCTTTGGTTAACATTTTGTGAAAATACTACAATAAATTAACATTCCCGTTGTCAAGTTACCACACTGTTCGATCAAAAATTTCAAAACTGATGTCTTATCAATGCAATAGGTATGCTTTTATAACGTTCAGAGTGATTAAGCCGAAGGATGAAGTGGGAGTTAGAGACTCAGAGACGGAAACATTAAGTAGGACTGTAATCGAATGCAGGCTGAAGTGATTCTCTGAGGACAAACACACGGATAGCTTCAGAATATCAAAAGATCTCAAAACGTATTAGCCAAATATTTTCCCTGAATTTGTACCCATGGGGGTATTTAGATGATAGAGATACTCGACAAAAAAAAAACAACATAAATTTCAAGATTCATATTTATGATATCATGGGGTTCAATAATACTACAAAGACGAAACTGCTGTCTGCGACAAGTGACTATGACGATAAGAAATAACAGAAATAGAACGGTTTTGCTTTTCGCAGTTCACTCGTGCCTACCCCTGAGTTAGGAAGAGCGTTTTGTCCTTAAACAGCGAGTAGATTACTTAACAGCAGATACAAAATTTAGCAAAATCTCGTTCAATAATATTCAACATCTCAGACGGCTATTGAAACAAGAAGACTAGAAACTGACATTGGATTCATATATCTTACACAAGTCTGACATGTTTGTGTTTGCTCTTCTTAGGTGGTGCATGAAATTTATTTAAATTACTTCGTACTGGGTTCAGTAAAGAAAGTGGTGACTTCGCAAAACGTCACTGCAAATAACGACAGACTCCTGAAAATTACGCTTCCGAATAAGCATGACGTTGAATAACATCGTGCGCGCTCTTACTCGAAGAGACTTCTAATTTATCAGGCTCAAGAGGGCTCTCCGAGTTCTTTTGCAGCGGGAGGACCTCAGAGATCTTTACAGCCACTCGAAGAAGTTGCCTCGCCTCCCAGTCTTCCACTCTCCGCGTTTCCCTCCGAGCGTTGTTTCGCGCGGTGGGTATCGACCTGGCACCGAGTCTGAAATCCACAGACAGGCTCAAGACCGTGATAAAAAGGACTTGGAGGGCGAGAACACCGGAAATCACTGTCTCCTAAGCAGGAGCCCAACACGGCGAAACGAAACGCGCTCAGCTTAGGCATCGCACAGACCGCTTGCTATCAGCAAACGCCCGGCAGTATTGCTATACAGGATCAACCACATAATAGTTGCACCGCATGGTGGCGCACGAAATGTGCTACCATTTTGTTTTTGAATATAAACTTTATTGTCAATACAATCTGAAAGGAACATACACTACAATGAAGAGACGTCCATGGAGATTTGATCTAACTCAGCACATGCTCAATATGTCCACCATTTCGTTTCCTAACTTCCTTCAAACGAACACTGAAGTTACTGATTACCTTACGGCACATATCTTCCGTAATTTCACTGCAAGCTTGAAGAATAAGTCTTCTGAGCTCCATTAAATCACGTGGACGTTCCTGGAAAATTTTTTCCTTTAGGTACCCCCAAAGAAAAAAGTCACTTGGATTGAGGTCAGGAATATTAGGGGCCCAATTTTGTCCGTCATTGAAGCGACCTGGAAACCTGAGTGAAACGATCCGCATGTCGAAATGCTTGTGTAAAACTCCAACACACTGTTTGCAGTATGTGGCCTTGCTCCATCTTGCGTGAACCATTGCGTGTTGAAGGGCAAGGCAGTAGCAAGAAGCTGTGGAATGAAGCTGTTGCGAAGCATGCTCAAATAACGCTCGCTGTTCACAGTTTCTTCAAAGAAAAAGGGTCCAATAAATCCGTGACTGGAAATTGCTGCCCCCGCTGTAATCCTCGGAGCGTAATGTTGTCCTTCATGAAGCACTTGTGGGTTTTCAGTGGCCCAAAAGCGTACATTTTGTTTGCTAACCACACCGTATAAATGAAAATGCGCCTCGTCTGAAAACCAAACGTTGTTGAGAGTTTCTTCCCTATCCTCCGCCGACTGAGCAAACAGTAGTCTCTGTTGCTTGTGTTCTTCAGTGAGCTTCTGTGCACAGGTCATCTTGTATGGGTACATATGGAGGTCACTTTTAAGAATGCGTTGAACGGAGAGTCTGGATATTCCCAGTTGCACTGCTGCCTTTCTACCCGATTTCCCAGGACTTCTCTGTACAGCAACTCGTACCGCTTCAATATTCTCGGGCGAACAAACAGGCTTAGGCCGACGTCGCTTTGCTTCCAATACTGGTCCTTCCTGTAGAAATTTGTTGTCCAACCTGTGGATGGTCTTCTTGCAAGCGACACATCGTGTGTTAAACTGTTGTCGAAAACGCCTCTGAGTCACAACAAGGCTTTTCGTTTCATGAAAAGGTAACACAATTGCCGATCGTTGCTGTGTCGACAGTCTTCCATTGTCAGCAATTGCTGCTTACTAGTCCCCTAGCGGCAGTATCGTGAATTACACGTCATTTCGTAACTAATTTGTTTTTCCAGTCTCTGCTAGTACTGCTGTAGAGATCCCAGCGGGATATCTAATGTGCGTCGTAAATTGTGAAAGAAACAATTGGTAACACATTTCGTGCGCCACCCTGTATATCGGAAATGGGAAGTGCTATTGAGATGCGGTTTTCACAGAAAGGATTAGTGGGCAGATGCTCGTATTATTAAACAGTAACCAGATTTTAATAATCCTTAGAAAGTATATTTTTGTGCAAAGATACACTTTTTAAATGGAACAATGACCATTGTCATTAACCAACTAAAAGTAGGTTAAATCAGAAGGACTTACT
The DNA here is from genome assembly GCF_023898315.1 of Schistocerca nitens. NCBI lineage: Eukaryota > Metazoa > Arthropoda > Insecta > Orthoptera > Acrididae > Schistocerca > Schistocerca nitens. The sequence continues at coordinate 513,283,768 of NC_064615.1, forward strand.
TGACTTAATTCCTTTGGCACCTATGGGGGCATAGGGCATCCAGGAGAACTCGCCATCCGTCTCTGTCTTTTGCCATTTGCCTCAGTTCTGCCCAGGTCTTACCAACTCTTTTTGCTTCCCCTTCCACTGTCCTCTTCCATGTGCCCCTTGGTCTTCCTTGTTCCCTGGGGATTCCATTTCAATGCTTTTTTCTCGATGGCTCCATCTGGTTTTCTCAGGGTGTGCCCCAACTAGCCCCACTTTCTCTCTCGTATCTGGTCTTCTATAGGTATCTGGTTTGTTATTCGCCAGAGCTCCTCATTACATATTTTTTCTGGCCACCAGATATTCACAATGCGTCGAAGACATCTATTTATGAAGCTTTGTAACTGGGTTGTTATCTTTTTATCCATTTCCCAGCTTTCACTGGCGTACAGAAGGACAGCCTTCACATTTGTATTAAAAATACGGATTTTTGTTTTGTATGTGATACTTCTATTTTTCCATATTGGAAACAATTGTATGAAGGCAGCATTTGCCTTTTTAATGCGGTTTTACGCGCCATCTCCAGCTCCACCATCTTCCGCCACTATACTACCCAGATACAGGAATGAGTTGACAGTCTCCACTCGCTGCTCACCTATTAACAGGGGCACCTCCATGTTCCCTGGATTTACTCTAATTTCCTTTGTTTTGCCTGTATTTATCTTGAGACCGGCAGTCTCTGCTTCTTCTTTCAGCAAGTTTAATTTAGCTTGCATATCAGTCAGCCTTGGAGCTAATAAAACTATGCAAAATCCAAATCCTCCAGACGTTCGTGGATCCCCCACTGGATTCCTCGTCTCCTGCCTGCTGTGACTCTTCTGATAACAGAGTCTAGAATGAGTAGAAAAAGTGGTGGTGACAAAATGCAACCCTGCCGGACTCCAGTTGTTACTTTTATGGGCTCTGTCATATTTCCCTTGTGGAGTACGCAGCATTCGTAGCCATCATATAGATCTTTTATGATGTTTAAGATCTTCTGTGGTATGCCATACTTCCGGAACATCTGCCAGAGCACTTTATGTTTCACAGAATAGAAGCCTTTTGAAAATCAATGAATGCCAGGTACATGGTTGCTTGGAATTCTTTGCTTTGCTCTAAGATGATCCTAAGAGTGTTAATAAGATCAACACAGCTGCGTTGTGCCCTAAAACCGGCCTGTTCTTTACGCAGTCGGTTTTCAAGGGATTCTTTAATTCTGTTAAATCAGAATGGCAGTGGGGTTTTTTGTAGGATTCTAATGCGAGCCGTTTACGATATATCTTGTTTTGAAAAGTTCCCGACAGGCACATATACAATACTTGTGCTAGAACACACTAGAGAACAACATACGTGCATACACTAGTTACGTGAATTTTGATCAGTAACAAGGGAACTGACCATCGACGGTTGTGTTCAAAATAGCCATCGGAAGCGGCAGTACACTCTTCCAGTCTCATGTGGAACTACTGGTGCATACGCACGAGTATTTCAACGGAGATGTCCGAGCAAGCTGCAGGAATACGTCGTTCCTTGTACACAGCATCGTTTAGTTTTCCCTACAGAAAAAAAAGTCTACAAGTGTCAAATCCGAGAAATGGGCTGGCCAAGGTACAGATCCGCAGCGTGTCCAATGGTTTGGAAACAATTCGTAAGGACATGCTATAGTATTTCGTGGACTATGGGCTGTACAGCACTCATGTTGGTACCACAGGTTCTTCGTAGTCTGCAGAGGAATGCCTTCTGGCATCAGTATTAGGATGTTGCAGTGCTTGTTCGCGTCCAGTGTTCCGTCTATGACACATGGACCTAGGAACTGATGGTTCACTATCCCACACCACACGTTTACACTCCATGCACGCACACGTTACACCTGGCGAAGTCAATAGGGATTGTCAGCAGGCCAATAGTGCATGTTCCAGCGGTTACCTGGACATGACTGGTAAATCTGTTTTCATCACTAAATAAAATACAGGACACATCTGTAATACCCTGTCTTAATGCCCATGTACAGAAGCTGAGACGATTCTCATAATCGTTCCCAATCAGCTCTTGATGGGGGGATATGTGATAGGCTTGGAACCTATGTCGATGGAGAATGCGTGACTCATGCCACTCCCGGTGCCATTGCGCGTGAGCTAACATGTCGATCAACTAAGAGCATTATTTTGCCCACTTCTGTCGTCACATGTTTTCCTTATATTGCATTGTCTAGGTGTTACACTAACAGTTTCACATAAGTGGCTGAAGAGGATGCTTAATAACTGCGGAGATGGTTGACATCTTTTGGGAAACATTGCCGCATACACCATATAAGAACGAACTGCAGTCCTCCTATACTTCCTATACTCTCCACACACCATGAGCATGTTGGGCTTTTCTTCATTGGTGAATTCCACCGTCCACTCACGACCCACTGCTTGTAGTGTTACGCACTAACTGAATGGAAAGTCGCAATGCACTCAAGGAACACACAAGCACACTGAAAACAAACATAAATGAACCGTGTGTGCCTCGCATTGGTGCCATTGGTAGGTTGGCATCGTGTAATAGGGATAATGGCGTCTCGTTTTCTTCTTCTGTTTACTGGTGCCACTACATTTGCTAGCGTTGTCTGTCAGCAAGGGGCAGCAGCAGCGTTTATGGATATCTAGTACCCGTACTATCTTTGGAAGGATGTGAAGTGTTTTCTGGGTCGGGTGTGCCGATAGTTTGGTTGGGACGGAGCAGCAGAGAGGTCCGGCAGCGCGAGGACATGCCAGGAGCACTGGCGGCACGCAGCCACTGCCGGATCGAGGAACTGTACTCGTAGTTGTAGAGGGCGACAACCTCGCTGAGTACCGGACCCAGCACGTTGAGTTGAGTGAATATTAATCCAGTAGTGAAACCTCCATTCTTGTGTTCATGCCATTTGTTTGTGCATTCCTGCTCGAGGGTTGCTGTGAGATGGACAGCAGCAAGTAGAGTGTGTCGAGTTGGCAGAATATAATAGCCATCTTCTACTGCCTGTTATTAGTTTTTGAATTTTGTGTTATTATTTGGTGAAGTGCAACCAGCGATATTTTACTTCCTAGTGCTTGCTAACGCCCCAGTTACCTGCCCTGGTGGCCGAGCGGTTCTGGCGCTACAGTCTGGAACTGCGCGACCGCTACGGTCGCAGGTTCTAATCCTGCCTCGGGCATGGATGTGTGTGTTGTCCTTAGGTTAGTTAGGTTTAAGTAGTTCTAAGTTCTAGGGGACTTATGACCTCAGCAGTTGAGTCCCATAGTGCTCAGAGCCACCTGCCCTTGAGGTTAGCGTATTTTTACTACAGTGTACTTTTCCTCATCTTGCCGATGCTGCTTGGCGTGACATGTAGTTCGACAGCCTCCTTGATTGCAGTGTGGATTGTGGTTTCTTTTGTCTACGTTGCTTGTAGTGGTTCCTTCTCCTTTTCCATGTTTTAAACACTGGCTTATGAAGACGTAGTGCTGTCCCTAGTTTGAGTGGCCATCCTGTTAGGTGAGTATAACTCTTGGCTGCCTGTTTCACCGCTTACGCAGCTGTAGGGACTTTTATCAGGTCGATCCTTGGAGCACTGTCTGTGGATCACTCCCTTTTCCTATTTGGTCTTATTGTGTAAATTGTTTAAAAATGATATTTTGTTTAAATTATTCCTATTGCTTGTGGCCTTCAGCCGACAAGTAATGTGAATTCTTCTTAATACGGCCTTCAGCCGTCAGTGTAGCTAGTGTTACAGTCAATTTTTTTTCAAAAAGATTGTTTAAAAATTATTTTGGTACTTTTAATGTGTAATTGTCTTCCTCATTTGTGATTCACGCCTTTAGCCATTAATTATTCTGAAGTATTGCTCGTGGCCTTCAGCCAACAAATAATTTGAATTCTTTCTTAATAAGGCCTTCAGCCGCTAATTGTTCTGAAGTATTCCTTGCGGCCTTCAACCGACAAATAATTTTGAATTGTCTCTTATAAGGCCTTCAGCCGTCAGTGTAGCTTGTGTTACAGTCAATTTTTTCAATGATTGTTTTTAAAAAATGATTTCCTTAAATAAAGTGTACGTGTTTAATGTGCAACGAACGGTAACTGATTAGGTCCCATCCACACTTTTTCCTGCTTTCCCTATGTCCCACGATTCAATAACAACATCGTTTCTAGCAACTACGCAGGTTGAATGGCACAAACAAATGTCGGTTTGGAAACTTTTCATTTATGATGTTTCGTAGACGACTCTCACTAGAACCCTGCAAGAAACATGGCTGACACTTTAATTTATCCTAATTTTAGTTTGTTAATCTCAATACACTTTACTCCGTTTAAAACTTGTAGGTTTGCAGAAGAAATGCACTTTCTGAGTTTATTACAATATGTTTTTGGCTACCAATACAAGCCTGTGACTACCAATCCATTCTGAGAAAACCACACATGGATAGCAACTTGACACATACAGTTCTTTCCTTCTTTACTTGTGGTTGTGCAGTCTTCAGTTCAAGACTGGTATGACGCAGTTCTCCATGCAGTTTGATCCTATGCCAGCCTCTTCATCGCCAACTAAGTACTATAATCTACATCCGTTTGAACCTGCTTATTTTATTAATCCTCAGACTCTCTCTACTTGCCAGATGGAGCCATAAATTGCTTTTCTCCCTAATTCGATTTAGAACCTTCTCATCAGTTGTACAGTCCATCACCCTAGTCAGCATTCTTCTGTATTACCACATTCCAAAACTTTCTGTCCTCTTCGTGTATGAACTCCTTGTCGTCCACGTTTCACTTCCGTGCATGGCAAACTTCAGACAAACACGTTCAGAAAATACTCCCTAACACCTAAATTTATATTAGACATTAAAAAATTCGACTTTTTCTTTTCGTGACATAGGCAGTCTGTCAATTTTGTGATATTTGTTTGGAAGTAAGAAACTGCACGAAATTTGGAAAAATTTCAACGAAAAATAGAGGTCGCTATGATTTTTGCATTTGGGGCACGTTATGTAATATGTTGTTGCATATGAAATTCAGCTAACGTATTGAAGTTTGCTTTGAACTTGGGTGGAGGTATCTATCTGCCACCAGTCTCGAGAAAAATGATTGACAAAGCATACTCATTTGTCATCGCGCCGGGTCAGCAATACAGCCAGAGTGAAGTATCCACAACATTCTTCGTATTTCATAAATGGTTTGAGACACCGAAAAGAGATTTTTGCATATTTTACCATATAGTTACTATGCAAAAGTTCATTATCTACAATGTTATCCCACCAACCACAGACTTTAGATGAGTGAATGTAATTTTTAAAGGCTATCAATAGCAGGTGAAACAAGAAATGCCATGGGTTTTGGAACATAAGCAAAGAAATTACACGTCTTATTGTACAAAGGATGTGCTTTATCGCAAGCTGCTGACCTTACTTTTCCTCAGTTCCTCACTTAATAAACCACAGTTTCGGCATTCTCTCGCAACTGTGTCTGCGCAATATCTTAGTGAGGTGAGACTTTGTAAGCTCTGCTGTTTTGACAAAAAAGCAAATTTTATCATGGTAGCCAGAGAAATGTGTAATTTTCACTCAGAATTCGCCACTCAAGACGCTTCTCCAAAATTTACAAATGCTTAACAAGCCAGGCGAAAATAAATCGCAGAAATCTTCGGCCGAATTCTTTTCACATACTAACGAAAGCAGAGGTGACAGTAGATCTTTTTCAATGGGAAGCATGCTGGTGTGGCCGTTGAAGGACCCTACTTAATATTTACAAAAAATTAGAACGTGTGCTTCGATTTAGAACGGCACTTGCCCTCCAGCGATTGGCGTTTCCGCTACAGCCGTTCTGAGCGATCCTCAACACTGCCGCTCTTCTCACGCTTCCCCAGTCGACCGCACATCTAACGAAATGGCTCTGAGCACTATGGGGCTTAACATCTGATGTCATCAGTCCCCTAGAACTTAGAACTACGTAAACCTAACTAACCTAAGGACATCACAGACATCCATGCCCGAGGCAGGATTAGAACCTGCGACCGTAGCGGTCGCGCGGTTCCAGACTGTAGCGCCTAGAACCGCTCGGCCACTCCGGCCTGCGCGCATCTAACGGCCACGTCATTTTGCCATCAGTATACTCTGTACAAGCAACACCACCTAAACCACAAGGCCTTGCAACTCTCTGCCAATAGGCGAGTGACGTCATCAACTTCAGGTATACAGGCAGTGCCACCCACTGGTAACTGCGCTACCTAGATGCCTGTAGAAATGCTATATGGAGACATGTAAACAACTGTTTCTGAGCTGTAGTGTTAGTGAGTTGAATTCCCTTGTGAAATCGTTTACTTTTTTGCTCTTTGAAGTGTACACTCGCTGTAGCAGTACAGAAGTGATCATCACATGGTGAATAAGTGTTGTGTTCCTGGTTGTGGCGGTAATTACGACGAGAAGAAGAAGGTTCACATTTTTAAATTTCCAACCGATGAGAAAACTCGAAGAAAATGTTTATCTACGATCAAAAGAGACAACTTCGTTCCTAGCAAGCATTCTGTGGTGAGTACCTTTCATTTCAATCCGTGCTTATCGACGAAAGTTGAAGTTTGAGTATCAGTACAAGTTTCAGCGATGCTTGCAGAATATTATTTTTCACTTCGTAGGTCTGCCATTTGCACTTCTGCGAAGACAATATATTGTGGTAAACACAAGCAGTACTCTGGAAAACTGGTGCTGCATTAGCCGCAGCACTAAGCAAGCCACAACTCCGACAAAACGCAGTACCAAACCAATTTCCTAACTGCCCTTCGTACATTTCGAAAGTGATGCCAAAAACCAGAGAATCTCCTTGTGAAAAACAGGAGAAAAATGAAGCTACCGTACTGAGAGCATCCATAAGGGACACCATTAAATCTCTAAAAGAATATAATAAGACGTTTTCCTTCAATTCATTTCAAGAACTGATAAAGAAGCTTGACTCTGCTATTTGTAGTGAAAAGTGGTTAAAAGCAGTGAGTTTCATATATACTGTTTTTATGTAGACGCTGAAAGAACACTGAGCCATGTTGTGGCTCGCCTTGGTGCTGTTTGTAGGTTTCCGCCCTGTGTTGGAGGACAGAAGGTATCATTTAGTTGACATAGTTGCGGTTGTTTGTCTTCTTCTCGTGTTGACTGGCGCCACCCGGTTTCGCAAGCGTTGCCTGTCCGCCAGTGGCAGCAGCGGTGGTTATCGATATGTAGTAACTGTTGCCCTATCTTTGGGGCCACGTCGTTGTTTTGCTGGGTCGTGTGAGAGGTGAGTTCGATTGGCGACTGAGGAGAAGCCAGGTCCGCCCAGTGCGAGAACACGCCAGGCCTGCTGGTGGCATGCATGGACTGCCGGATGGAAGGGCTGTGGTCACGAGGGTGCACGACCTCGCCGTAAACCGGATCCACCATGTTTTAAATGAGTGCAATGCAATCCAAGTAGAGGAACCTCCACCATTTTGATATCCCACGATTCTCCAGTGACTTGGGTTCATTTTGCTGCTCTTACTGTCGCCGAGGGGAAGAGCAGCGAGTAGAGTGCTTGGGGAAGGCGGATCTGATCAGCTTTCGTCGACTTATTACTGTTTACTGCGTTAAAATTGTTACAATTTGTTAAGTACAACCAGCGGTTAATTTTCTTGCCTGGCGGCTGCTAACGCCCCATTTACCTGCCCTGGGGGTTAGTGTATGTAACGGCAGTGTACATTTCCTCGCTTTGCCGCTGCTGTCCGGGAAGGCGTGTAGTTTTGACAGTATTCTTGATTGTAGGGCGGTTGGCGTTTCCTCTACTCTGGTGGTAATGATTCCTTTCTCGTTCTGGGGGCCCTAAACACAGTATTCTAGGGGACTGAGGAGGGCTATGCGCGAAGCGTTCAGTGAATTCGAAAGTAAAATTCTATGTACCGACTTGACATAAAATCCTAGGAAGTTCTGGTCTTACGTTAAATCAGTAAGTGGCTCGAAACAGCATATCCAGATACTCCGGGATGATGATGGCATTGAAACAGAGGATGACACGCGTAAAGCTGAAATACTAAACACCTTTTTCCAAAGCTGTTTCACGCCTGCAGTTCCTTCTCTAAATCCTCGCACGAACAAAAGAATGGCTGACATCGAAATAAGTGTCCAAGCAATAGAAAAGCAACTGTAATCACTCAACAGAGGAAAGTCCACTGGACCTGACGGGATACAATTCGATTCTACACAGAGTAGGCGAAAGAACTTGCCCCCCTTCCTATCTAGAGGAACGGAAAAGAGCACAGGTAGTCCCAGTCTTCAAGAAGGGTCGTCGAGCAGATGCGCTAAACTATAGAGCTATATCTCTGACGTCGATCTGTTGTAGAATTTTAGAACATGTTTTTTGCTCGCGTATCATGTCGTTTTTGGAAACCCAGAATCTACTCTGTAGGAATCAACATGGATTCCGGAAACAGCGATCGTGTGGGACCCAACTCGCTTTATTTGTTCATGAGACCCAGAAAATATTAGATACAGGCTCCCAGATAGATGCTATTTTCCTTGACTTCCGGAAGGCGTCCGATACAGTTCCGCACTGTCACCTGATAAACAAAGTAAGAGCATACGAAATATCAGACCTGCTGTGTGGATGGATTGAAGAGTTTTTAGCAAACAGAACAGAGCATATTGTTATCAATGGAGACACGTCTACAGACGTTAAAGTAACCTCTGGCGTGCCACAGGGCAGTGTTATGGGACCATTGCTTTTCACAATATATATAAATGACCTAGTAGATAGTGTCGGAAGTTCCATGCGGATTTTCGCGGATGATGCTGTAATATACAGAGAAGTTGCAGCATTAGAAAATTGCAACGAAATGCAGGAAGATCTGCAGCGGATAGGCACTTGGTGCAGGGAGTGGCAACTGACCCTTAACATAGACAAATGTAACGTATTGAGAATACATAGAAAGAAGGATCCTTTATTGTATGATTATATGATAGCGGAACAAACACTGGTAGCAGTTACTTCTGTAAAATATCTGGAAGTATGCGTGCGGAACGATTTGAAGTGGAATGATCATATAAAATTAATTGTTGATAAGGCGGGTACCAGGTTGAGATTCATTGGGAGAGTCCTTAAAAAAATGTAGTCCATCAACAAAGGAGGTGGCTTACAAAACACTCGTTCGACCTATACTTGAGTATTACTCATCAGTGTGGGATCCGTACCAGATCGGGTTGACGGAGGAGATAGAGAAGATCCAAAGAAGAGCGGCGCGTTTCGTCACAGGGTTATTTGATAAGCGTGATAGCGTTACGGAGATGTTTAGCAAACTCAAGTGGCAGACTCTGCAAGAGAGGCGCTCTGCATCGCGGTGTAGCTTGCTCGCCAGGTTTCGAGAGGGTGCGTTTCTGGATGAGGTATCGAATATATTGCTTCCCCCTACTTATACCTCCCGAAGAGATCACGAATGTAAAATTAGAGAGATTCGAGCGCGCACGGAGGCTTTCAGACAGTCGTTCTTCCCGCGAACCATACGCGACTGGAACAGGAAAGGGAGGTAATGACAGTGGCACGTAAAGTGCCCTCCGCCACACACTGTTGGGTGGCTTGCGGAGTATAAATGTAGATGTAGATGTAGTATTCTGGACGTAACGCAGACCGCCGGTTCCGGCTTTGGCGTATTGTTACATCACTGCATTTGGTTTATCGGACGTCAGGTAGCTTCAGCAAGATTATCATTAGTCATTCGTTAGACTACCACCAGTCTGAGTTACCATCTTATGAAGTGAATGCAACTCTTGGCTGCCTATCTTATCGCTCGCGAATGTGTTTGTTGCTGGACCTTCTCATAGGTCGATTCCTGGAGCACCGTCTGGATCAGTTGCTTGTTTTTTTTTTTTTTTTTTTTTTAAAAAAGCATTTGCTTTTGTATTTGCTGTTTTACTGCAGGTTTCAAAATTGGTTTATATTATTGCCGTTCCTGTCGTGTAAGGCCTTCAGCTGTGAATGTGGTCATTTGCCTTGAAATTCTAATATGGTATCTGTATTTTAGCAGTAAGCCTTAAAACCTTATTTACTGCCATTCCTGGCGTCTGATACCTTCTGCTGTCTGTGGCGACTTACCTTATTATTTCAATACCTGTAAGTTGTAAATTGCGGCGACTGCTTAAACAATTCATAATTTATTGTATTCTTGGCGTGTAAGGCCTTCAGCCATGATTGTGGTCGTTTGCCTTAAAATTCTAATTTGGTATTTGTATTTACGCAGCAAGCCTTTTAAACCTTATTTACTGTCATATTTATCCGTTTCTTAAACGGTGCCAGCACAATGATTTGGCGAAAGGCAGGGTTGACGCTAAGTGCCTTTCCTAGATTGCGTGACGTCATACTTGAGTTGTGAGGCCTTTTCGTTTAGGTGGCGTTGATAAAGGCGGCACGTGGACAATTTACAAACTTAGCCGTTTCGGAAATGCTTCCAACCCTGTCCTGGAAGCTACTGGTCATGACCATTTGGACGTCAGCTAAGTCACTCTGTTTACCTATTATGACTACGACTGCACTGTTTTCCGCTACCTGCCCTCCCGCCCCCTTCACAACCCTCCTGACACGCCTTACATACTCTCCACTGCCAGTACTTACAACCACCGTCTGTGAGTGGCTATTGCAGACTGACGTCCAGCAATGGCTGTGGCTACATTAATGTGATTGGACCGTGTGTTATGTACATTATCTTTAGTATTGCATTATTAGAGGGGAAAATTACAGAAAATACTGATCTGTAGAGAATTTTAAATCTACAGACTGTATTATATGTCCTTCCGTAGACCTACAGAAAGCAAGTAAAAAATAAGTAACGCGGCTAACTGTAGCACTTTTGCTCTCACAACCGTCGTCCTATAGGTCGAAGATGTTTAGCTAATTACGCTGCATCACCTTCATTAATCATCTTGTAAGCGTTTCGTCGTCGACAAGGGATAATTAATCTTTCTGAAGCCTGTTCCTCTTCTGAATTCATTACACCTGAAAATCCCTGCCGCAAGTTTATAGAAATTTTCAGTTTAACGGATGTACCGCCATTCATCCACTCAAGAACTGTTTCAATGTGAATTTTCCAAGCTACCTGTCTCAAGGGTGAATTATGTTTCGTTTGGATGTTTCTTGTGAAACTCAGTCTTGTATCCGCCTTTCCTCCAATTGTTCTGTATGATCGTTCTACACCATATCGTTTCGGAGCATAATCCTACATGTCTTAGATTTAGGATTTTTCCAATAATTTATAGCCGTCCCCATAGTCCAAAAATTATGGTATTTCCACCTACTTTAATAAAAAACGTTAGGTCTGCTTATGACGGGGATCAACTGCCACTCCATGCTCGAAAATTTTATATTCTGTAGGTTTCCCAGTGTTTCGGTACAGTTTCGGGGCGTTTAGACCTGTGTGCTTACAACAGAAAAATAATAGGAAATTACTGTAACAAACAGTATTTTCTCAAAAACGCAGCTGTGGTCTGCATATAAAATGCAAATGCTCCCTACGTCGTAGAGGCATGTAAGTTAAAGATTCAGAAAAGCGATATGTCAGAATTATAATGTGTTTGTCATTTTGGCGCTTTCGACTTGAACGGAGTGCTGTCTCTTCGGCAAGGGTTAAGCGAAATGAGACAAAGAAGAAAATCGCACACTCCTTAGCAGAATACAATCATCGAAGCCACTGAAAGTTTCCATATAAAGAGCATAATGTTAACAGCATTGAACGAGACATTTTAAGACTGTGATACAACAGCAAACGAACCTACAACTAATGGCAGAGTATTGGTTTGATGGAACGAGAGAGAAAGAATTTAAGCTGACATCGTCTGCAGCACATACGCTCTGGTAAAGCTTTGACTCAGTTGTGGTGTTCCTAGGACCATAATAAATTGCACAATCTCGAACACTCATGTCATTCGAAGCTTGATGAGATCGCACTGAACCTATTAATGATTGGCATGAAAAAGACTAAAGGAACGGTCTCGCAGCGGTATGAATTAATAAAATCTTCTCACGCATCCAGTGGGGCCAGCTGGTTAAAGTCCCATGAACTTCTGACCGAGCTGTCCTCGGCCATTATGGTTCAAATGGCTCTGAGCACTATGCGACTTAACTTCTGAGGTCATCAGTCGCCTAGAACTTAGAACTAATTAAACCTAACTAACCTAAGGACATCACACACATCCATGCCCGAGGCAGGATTCGAACCTGCGACCGTAGCGGTCACGCGGTTCCAGACTGAAGCGCCTTTAACCTCGGCCATTATCAAGTGGTGAATGACTGCCGTGTCGCTGTGGCATCGCCATTATAAAGCCTGCACTGGTCGCTGTGATGTCACTGGCGCTTCGCCAAATGTGGTAATGTTTTATACCCATGTCCACCCCATCCGCTATAACTAGCGATGGCTGGGTCCCAGTTTGCACTGAGCTGCAAGCCGCCTTGGTAAATGGTGAATATTTGAAATACTTTTATTCCTAGAACTTCGTTTATAACGCTATTTCAAAATCCTTCCGTCCTCATAATGACAGATGTTTTGTCGAGGAGAATTCGGTCTGGATTTCCTGAAGGGTGTTCTGTCATGGCTGACTTTTCAGGATAGCATAGGCGTAAGCACCTCTCGTCTTCCGTTCGACGTTGCTCCACAGTGGGAACTGTTTGGCTGACTCATTAGCAGGCTATACTAACTGCACACCAGCATATCGATGTATCCCTATCTGTGATATTACAAATGCGACTGAACAAGCTATCCGCAATATTTCTAGTGAGAGTGCAGACGAAATTCGTCGTGAAACGCGGTGGAGTATTTCAAAATCGAAACCACTACCGTCTTACTTGACTAGGGCTGAACGCAACAGACTTCACGCGCACCCAACGACTCCATCATCGTGTTTTGACAAAGCATCCATATTTCTGAATAAAGCTGATTATGACGCTAAAGTTCAGTTGATTTTCGAACAGGATACCTACCGGCAACTGCCACGGGATACGACGTCAAGAACAACGGGGAAGACATCAGAGTTCCTAAAAGAGTCATCACTGGAACAGGCCGTTATTTAGAATCTCCTCCCTCAGGGGCTGAGACTATCTATGCTTTATAAGGTACCAATGATCCACGAAACGGATTCTCCTCTTCGGCCCATTGTGAACACCACTGGGTCATCAACTAATAGACTGGCAAAACAAATGGCTAGTCTCCTTACACCACACGTGGGTCGCTGTGTGCATCGCATCAAAAACACCGACGATTTTACCAGCTAATCAAATATCTGCGATATAATGGACGGTTTTGATGTGATCTCCCTATTCACCCATGTTGCCGTCAAAGAGTGTGAAGTTCACTTCTACCAGTTATTTGATAGTACAGTTGTGGGAATGTTTAAGGACACATTGACATCGTTGTGTTTCCTACATGGCGACCAGTATGTAGACCAGTTTGACAGCGTGGCGATGGTAGGTTCATCATTCATAAACAACCTTTTCATGGAGAAATTTGAAGGTACCAGTATGGACACGATTCCAGCTAAGATAAGTTGTCGGTACGTTGGCTATATCATCTGGCCACATGGACATGAAATACTGGAAGAATTTGTAGAACAACTGAACAGCAATCATGACCATATTAGGCTTACAATGAAGGCAGAGATAGATGGTGCACTGTCCTTCCTTGACATCCTCGTTAAGTAGGAAATAAATGGGCACCTCAGCCTTACTGTCCACTGGAAACCTATCTATACGGATTGGTATTTGCACGCTGTCAGCCGCAACCATACGGCACAGAAACGTGGCGTTCTGAACTCCCTCCTCCATCGTGCTAATATCAGACGATCAAAATCTGTCACTAGAACTAAGCCATCTCCGAAAAGTCTTCCATAAAAAGCTTAGCTAAAATCACCATCAGGTACCAGACGCTATTATTGGAGAGATGAGCAGGAGTAACACCACTGATGAAGACAGCAAGAAGCTTGAGTTTTTACCTTTCCGAGGCACATGCTCGGGAAAGATTAGTCATGAAGAGCAGTGTTCATGCCGACAGGCAAAAATATAACAGTTCGTGAAGCCTGCGAAGGACGATTTAGGACCTACAACTTCCGGGGCGTGTAAGATACCATTACAGTGTTACCACTGTTATGTCGGCTAAACAGAATTGTAGAGCTACGCCAGACGGAACATGAGAAGTGCTTACACCTGCATTACCATGAAATATCAGCGGTGGCAGAACACGCTTTAGAAATTTTGTTCGATGAAACATCTGTCAGTACGAGGACAGAGGGATTCTGGGATAGTTTTACAAACGAAGCTCTAGAAAAAAAAATCTGAAAACCCCCATCAATAAGGCCTGGGGTTTGCAGCTCAGCACGGCCTGGGACACGGCCATAAGGAGACTGAAGTGGGTTTGACGGATGCAGGTCGGAAACACTATATTTGGTGAGGAAGAGAGTGCCAGTGACGTCATAGCCAGCAGCGTGACAATATAACGGCGAGGCCATGGCGTCACGGCAGTCGTTTACCACTTGACAATGGCCAAAGAGAGCTGATATAGAATGAGATTTTCACTCTGCAGCGGAGTGTGCGCTGATATGAAACTTCCTGGCAGATTAAAACTGTGTGCCCGACCGAGACTCGAACTCGGGACCTTTGCCTTTCACGGGCAAGTGCTCTACCACTGAGCTATCGAAGCACGACTCACGCCCGGTACCCACAGCTTCACGTCTGTCAGTACCTCGTCTCGTAACTTCCAAACTTTACAGAAGCTCTCCTACGAACCTTGCGACGAGATACTGCCAGAAGTGAAGCTGTGGGTACCGGGCGTGAGTCGTGCTTCGGTAGCTCAGTGGTAGAGCACTTCCCCGCGAAAGGCAAAGGTCCCGAGTTCGATTCTCGGTCGGGCACACAGTTTTAATCTGCCAGGAAATTTCATATCAGCGCACACTCCGCTGCAGAGTGAAAATCTCATTCTGCAAACATCCCCCAGGCTGTGGCTAAGCCATGTCTCCGCAATATCCTTTCTTTCAGGAGTGCTAGTTCTGCAAGGTTCGCAGGAGAGCTTCTGTAAAGTTTGGAAGGTAGGAGACGAGATACTGGCAGAAGTGAAGCTGTGGGTACCGGGCGTGAGTCGTGCTTCGGTAGCTCAGTGGTAGAGCACTTGCCCACGAAAGGCAAAGGTCCCGAGTTCGAGTCTCGGTCGGGCACACAGTTTTAATCTGCCAGGAAGTTTCAGAGCTTATATAAAGTGAACATAATTTAGAATATCACATCTGAGATGCAATAGAAGAGAATTCAACAAATAAATAATTTGATTGTCATTACAGCTGAAAATTTCTTTATAACAGTAGCAAAACTGTTTTTAGTAAGTCTACAGCTGAAAGTATAACAAGTGTCATTGTCTGAGGCTGTTAATCATGACTAGTTATCTACCATGGTGAATTTCACTTTATGTGTTTCAGTGAAATGTTGACACAAATATTTTGTAATGGTCGATCATTAGTAATTAAAACCTCACATATCCGGTGAAAACACTTAATTCAGATCGTTAATTTAATTTTTATTTCTAAAACTCGATTCTTCACACGTTTAAGGACATCTCAGATACTTTCTTAACTGGAATATAAAAAATGTGAGTTACGATGGATTGCGTTATGAATTAAAGTTGGTTCATCTTTGATTTTAGTCTCTTTTTAACTATTTGTAGCTACGTGGTATGTTTGGAAACCATAAGACATTGGCCTCGGTAAGCACATTGAATTTAGTTTGACGTCTTCTTGGAAAGTCGTTATATGAACTGCATATTGAACCATTTAAAGACGTACATTCTGTTCTGGTGAACTAAACAGCCTCATATCTAAATTATGCTACTTTTATGAGCACTGAATGTTTTGTTATTGAGGTATTAATGTTTGTGTTTGGAGATATGGACACATCTTGTTCACGTAATAACTTCCGCGCCTATTCTTACCCTGGTTTCCACTGCTACCTTCATTTACGTGAGAACGTCTATTGAAGATTATACACGTCTTTTTTTGTTCACTAGTTCTACGCAGAAATTGGAGGAGACGAAGTGTTCAGTTTACAATGAATTCTGTTACTATCATATGAATATTGAACCCCGACTGCATCATCAATACAGAATTCTATTTGATGCTTACCACACGAAGTATTAGTTGGTAAGTAGGTACAACGGTCGACATGAAGTGCAATGGCTGCTGTAGAGCTGGTGACAGGCGCTCATGTGACCCTCCACCACTGAGGTATGTCATCGCAGTGAAGTGGCCGCGACCACACTGTGAATGAAGCTGCACGGTTTGTTGATCCAACGCGTCCACAACGAATGGTGAACCACTTCATTTGTTTATTTATCTATTTGTCGTATGGCATGTAGTAGCAGTACATACAGAAATATAAATACAATAAAGCGATAACAAACAAGAATACAAATGTGCAACGCATATGAGACAATATAAAGGAGATAATAAAATTCACATAACTAATATGCGAGGAAGATATGTGGCATGCGAGACTAGTTGTTGACTACACAGGGATGTTAAGGTCTGGTATCCTTTTCACAGCATGAGGTATAGCT
This sequence comes from Schistocerca nitens, assembly GCF_023898315.1. Classification (NCBI taxonomy): domain Eukaryota; kingdom Metazoa; phylum Arthropoda; class Insecta; order Orthoptera; family Acrididae; genus Schistocerca; species Schistocerca nitens. The sequence continues at coordinate 513,300,332 of NC_064615.1, forward strand.
TCTATGCAGTCCTCAGCTCATCCCCTGTATTTTCTTATAGGGCACAGTTTAATGATACGGTGCATAGTCTGCTGAGGTACTTTACAGTGACAACTTTGGCTGTCCACAAGTCCCCATTTATAAAGCATAGCCTCACATCTTGTCTGGCCACTCCGAATACAATTTAGTTAGCCCAACCATTTTTTTAGGATGTTGAATAGGGATTATAATAACAAATAACCTAAATTGGAACGATCACAGAGATACTTTTGTGGGTACAGCAAACCAAAGACTGCGATTTATTGGCAGAACACTTAGAAGGTGCAACAAGTCTAGTAAAGAGACTGCTTGCACCACGCTTGTTCGCCCTATACTGGAGTATTGCTGTGCGGTGTGGCATCCTCATCAGATGGGACTGATGGATGACATCGAAAAAGTTCAACGAAGAACAACTCGTTTTCTATTATGGAGAAATAAGGGAGATAGTGCCATGGACATGATACGTGAACTGGAGTAGCAAACGTAAAAAAATGGCGTTTTTGGTTGCGACGGGATCTTCTCATGAAATTTCAGTCGCCAGTTGTCTCCTCCGATTGCGAAAGCATTCTGTTGGCGCACACCTACATGGAGAGAAATGATCAGCACGATAAAAGAGACAGCTTGAATGTGATTCATTCAACCCTCTGCGAGGCGCTTTATTATGATTAGCTAAGTAATCACGTAGATGTAGATGTAGATGAATGCTTGCTGGGATTTTGAGGGATCAGTTATGAGGTTATGATTACTGCGTTCTCTCTGTCCTCTTTCCACATGTGTGTTAGGTTAAAGATGTTCTGTCATCTTACACAGCTTTTGTTCCATCATGGCTTCCGTGATTTCAAAGTGCTTATTTGGTAAATTTATATCTACCTGTCATATTTTATCACATTCCTTTTTTTTTTTTTTTTTAGTAGGAACAGGTGTGGTAAGAAGCTAACCTATAGGAAGTGGAGGCGAGAGTTTCGCATTGTCGATGGCAGTTTGTGTCAAACCAGATGGGTATGGTGGTTGTCAGAAAATGTAGGACGACGTCAACGAATAGTGACAAGGAAACTGCGTTCAATGGACATTTACAGTAGGGTTTTCCGAAGGCCGTTGCAAGCAGCGCCACATGAAGGTTCTCATCAACAAAAGGCCAAAAATACAGTGACTGGGCAGAAGCTGTCTGGAGGCATTCAGTGTAATCTGACGAGTCGTGATACTGCCTCTTTCCAAATGGCGCAAGGCGTAGACTACACAATTAGCCAATGGGACATTTAGTCTGCAGTGTGTGAAGGGTGTAATTCAGATCGAAGGTGGCTATTTGGTGTGTTATGAGTGTTCTTTGTAGGCCCGTTCATCATAAACATGAATTATGATGTAAACCTTTAATCGTCGTTGTGATTGAAATCAAAATCTTTTGGGTTGTTAGGACGAATCATATTTACTCTGATTGTTGTGTCATTACCTAGTTTTAGTAGAACTGGGTTTAATTTGTAAGGACCAGGAGCGTAGCACTGCGTCAAGATACCACTGGGCAGTAAGCATAAAGTTACGTCATACGGATCATAGCTACCGGCACACAAAAGGATTGCGAGACGGGATAGTTGCACTTAGCGGAGAATTGCACTGTACAGCTGTGATGCCTGTAGCTGGCAGAACAGTGTCACCACACCAGGGCAAGCCATGTGAATGTGTGCGGGGATTAAGTGTTACAAGCGTGCACTGGAGCCATATAAACAGCAGCGAATTTTGAGGCAGAGGCATTCTGAGTCCAGCAGTACCACTATTACGCCAGTTCCACGCCAGACGATAATATGACTGGGTTTTGGCAGCTGCAGCCATGGGTTCGAGATTGCGTCGGGCCAGCAAACCACCAGCACCGTCTCCTTGTGCGACCCGTGCCACAGCTCCGCTGTCCATCCGTCCGCGCTTACTGCCATCCGACTCCTGCCAGGTGGCACGACAGTTTTCCTTCGCCTTCGTAGTGGACGCTACTGAGCTTGAGCCACCAAGCGCGGACGTCCGCCACCCAGAAAGCCGTCGCAGCACAACATGGAGCGCCACTGACGTCAAGACCATAGTCCTCTGTTAGGCCATCTGCCGTAGCCCTGCCTTAGTCAGCCACGCGGAGCGCTGACACTGTTCCTTCTCGCCAGTTCAGAAGCTGCTGGCTGCGAGGCTTCGCCATCTTGGGTCGCTGGAGTGGGGCGTCTTTGCCTCACATTACTAACGTCGTAATGTGTATCCGAAGCAAGTAAACACTGTTTTTCTGTCAGAAGTGTATCTACTGGGCCCCATAGACCCGCCACCACCACCACTCACCCTACCGAGTGCCCCCGGGACGCATCAACTGATCGACGTTTCGATCCTTCTGCTGGGATCTTCATGGTTAACAAGGCACCACAGCATCCTCAAGATGCTTGCAGCAGAGAGGTTGAAATGTCGATCATGCAGAAGAAATATGAAGCACCCTAGCAAACTAGAAGAATTTTCCTTCATGAAGCAGGATGATTATTTCAGTATTCTCGGAGGCAAAGTGCTTTCTTCTTTATTTACACGATGAGTATGATACGGACTCTCCTTTCGTCCAAGACTGAAACAGGAGTACTGTACACATACTGTCTTCGTATGATGATGTTTACACACCCTACCCCACATCCAGTGACCTGTTAAATCATCCGATATGAATCCCTTAAAAATGTGTGGTATTATTTAGAATAGTGGGTGAAGTGTAGCATTCAACAGAAGCTACCTAATATGGTAGCTCTACGGAATCATAAGTGAGTGGCTTCAGCTGGATACTGTGTACCTGAAGAAACTTATGGACTCTTTTCCTCATTGAACTGAGGCCATTACTAAGGCTTTAGGTAGTGTTACAAATTTGGTGAAGATAAATACTAAAACTCGTCTTAAGTTGGGTGCTTTTATATAACCCCTGCTTCAGGAGCTGTAAAGTCGTCAAGTTTAAGGCAAACCCAAAAGAAAGTTTCCAGTACATTTCCTGGTCATTTTATACATTTGCGGAGAGATTTCAATCTAAATGATATAGATTGGACATTTTTAATTATTACAGCATGTGTCAGAGGAAGGAAATCATGTGAAATTATTCTGTGAGCTCTTATCCGAGAATTACTTTCAGCAGTTAATCAGACAGCCAACTCGTGAGGGTAATATGTTAGATATGTTTACAAACAGGCACAAACACATTAAATCAGCACGAGACAGAGATTTGGTGATCTTTAGAAAAATATAGAATGACTGACAACTGATGTTAATAGAAATGTAAAGAAAGTGGGATCATATCTCTGCTTAATAAGTACGACAAAAAATGTTGGTCTCAGATTATCTGAGCAGTCAATACCGAATATTTATTTCTGAAACTGAAAATCTTGAATGTAAGTGGACACAGCGGTGATAAAAGTTCCGAGGGACTGAAAGGAACCGCATCGTTCGACAGCCGGGTTAAAAGCTGGTCCGCAAGCAAAGAGAGGTCCATTGCAAGTTTAAATGTAATTAAAGACTCGTCGATAAATAGAAACCAAACGAAGCCGCAATAAACCTTAGGAGAGTTATGTGTGAAGCGTTCAAAGAATTCCATCTACTGATACAAAATAATAAGAAGTTGCTATCTTACGTTAAATAAACAGGTCAAAGTCATCTGTCCAGACACTTTATGCCCATTATGGCAGTAAAACGGAGGAAACAGAGAGAATGTTGGATACTAAATTCTTTTTCTAGAAGTTTTTCACCGTAGAAGAGAGTAATTAACATCCTCCTTTTAAATCTTAGCACGAGCGTCAGACTTGAAATAAGTGACCGCAGGATAGAAGATCAACTGAAACCGTTCAACGGGTGAGTAACGGGAGTAGGATTCGTTATGAATGGGAAGGTAGGGCGGAGAGTGTGTTCTTGCGAATAGTTCAGTGATAGGTTTGTTCTTATCAGAATCGACAGCAAACTAACACCGACAACGATAGTTCAGCAATAAATGCCGACGTCGCATGCTGAACATGAAAAGATAGAGAAAGAAGATACTGAAAGGGTGATACAGTACGTAAAGGGAGATGAAAATCTAATAGCCATGGGGGATTGGAATGCCGTTGTAGAGGAAGGAGCAGAAGAAATGTTTGCAGGAGAATATGGACTTGTGACAAGGGGGAGAGAGACTAATTGAGTTCTGTAATAAATTTCAGCTATTAATAGGGAATAATCTGTTGAAGAACCACAAGAGGAGAATGTATATTTGGAAAATGCCGGGTGATATGAAAAGATTTCAGCTAGATTACATAAAGATCACACACAGATCCCGAAATCTAATACCTGATTGTAAGACGTACCCAGGAGTAGATACAGACTCAGATCACAATGTAGTAGTGATGAAGAGTAGCCTGAAGTTTAAGAGTTTAGTCAGGAAGAATCAAGAAGCAGAGTAGTGGCATACAGAAGTGCCAAGGAATGATGAGATAAGCTTGAAGTTCTCTGCGGCTATAGATACAGCAATAAGGAACAGCTCAGTAGGCAGTGTAGTTGAAGAGGAATGGACATATCTGAAAAGAGCTGTCACAGAAGTTAGAAAGAAAAGCATAGCTACGAAGAAAAACCATGAGTAACAGAAGAAATACTTCAATTAATCGATCAAAGAAGTAAGTACAAAAGTGTTCAGGGAAATTCAGCAGCACAGAAATACGGGTCAGTGAGGAATGAAATAAATAGGAGAGTGCAGGGAAGCTAAGACGAACTGGCTGTATGAAAATACTGAAGAAATCGAAAAAGAAATGATTGTCTGAAGGACTGACTCAGCATATAGGAAAGTCAAAATAACCTTCGGTGAAATGAAAAGCAAAGCCAGTAACATTAAGAGTGCCACCGGAAATCCACTCTTAACACTCTTAAACGCAGAGGAGAGAGCGGATAGGTGGAGAGAGTACACTGAATGCCTCTATGAGGGGGAAGATTTGTCTGATGTGATAGAAGAAGAAACAGGAGTCGATTTAGAAGAGATAGGGGATCCAGTATTAGAATCAGAATTTAAGAGAGCTTTTAGGACTTAAGATCAAATAAGGCAGAATGTATAGATAATATTCCATCAGAGTTTCTAAAATCATTGCGGAAGTGGCAACAAAACGACTATTGACGTTGGTGTATAGAATGTATGAGTCTGGTGACACACCATCTCACACTTGGAAAAATATCATCCACACAATTCTGAAGAATGCAAGAGCTGTTAAATGCGAGAATGGTCGCATAATCAGCTTAACAGCTCATCCATCGACATTGCTGTCAAGAATAATATACAAAAAATGGAAAAGAAAATTGAGGTTGTGTTAGACGATGACCATTTTAAAAAAGATGAGACGGTAATATAAAATATGTACAAGAGCAATGAGGGAATAATAAGAGTGGACGATCAAGGCCGATGTGTATGAATTAAATAGTGTGTAAGAAAGGGATGCAGTCTTTCGCCCCTACTGTTCGACCTGTACATCGAAGAAGCAATGATGGAAATAATAGAAAGATTCAAGACCGGAATTAAAATTCAAGGTTAAAGGATGTCAATGATACAATTCGCTGATGATATTGCGTCCTGACGGAAAGTGAAGAAGAGTTGCATGACCTGCTGAATGGAATGAACCGTGTAACGAGTGCAGAATATGTGTTGAGAGTAAACTGAAGAAATCGAAAATATTGAGAAGCAGCAGCAATGAGAGCAGCGAGAAACTTAACGTCAGGAATGATGGTCACGAAGTAGATGAAGTTAAGAAATTCTACTACCTAGGCAACAAAATAACCAAAGACGGATGGAGCAAGGAGGACATCAAAAGCAGACTAACACTGGAAAAAAGGCAGTCCTGGCCAAGAGAAGTATACTAGTATCAAACAAAGGCTTTAATTTGAGGAATAATTTCTGAGAATGTACGTTTGGAGGGCATCATTCAATGGTAGTGAAACACAGACTGAGGGAAAACCGGAACAGAAGAGAATCGAAGCATTTGAGATGTGGTGCTACAGACCAATGTTGGAAATTGGGTGGTCTGATAAGGTAAGGAACGAGGAGGTTTTGCGCAGAATCGGAGAGGAAAGGAATATGTGGTAAACATTCACAATTAGAAGGGATAGTATGATAGAACATCTGTTAAGACATCGGGGAATGACTTCCATGGTATTAGAGGAAGATGCAGGGGGCAAAAACTATAGAGGAAGAGAGGGATTGGAATAAATCCAGCAATTAATGGAGGACTTAGGTTGCAAGTGCTACTCTGAAATGAAGAGGTTGGCAGAGGAGAGGAATTCGTGGAGGGCCACACCTAACCATCGGACTGATAACTCAAAGAAAGAAAAAAGGAAAGAAAGAAGATGTTCACTCGCTGATGCGATCTGTAATTTGCGTCTGTTATATAATTCTCATGAGTATCTTGTGTATTTTTAGAACCTGAGCTGAACCAAGCAACTGTTTCATGTATGGCCAGAGCTAAAGTTATCGACATCAAACATTACCTTGGTTTATGCATTAAGTTTCAGCCCTTTTTGATCTGTGCTGTGGGTCTTTTAAAGCATTTTGTTGTTTGCTTGCCGGCCGGAGTGGTCGAGCGGTTCTAGTCGCTTCAGTCTGGAACCGCGCGACTGCTACGGTCACAGGGTCGAAACCTGCCTCGGGCAAGGATGTGTATGATGTCCGTAGGTTAGTTAGGTTTAAGTAGTTCTAAGTTCTGGGGGACTGATGACCTCCGATGTTAAGACCCATAGTGCTCAGAACCATTTGAACCATTTTTTTGTTGTTTGATTTGTGATGATTTAATCATTTCTAAATTTGTCATATCTTGTTGATTTATGTTCTCATGGTGAATTTATTTTTCTATCTAAATTAAATACTTTTGAAATCTAAAAGATTTTCTTTTAAATTGCATTAGTTGTTATTCCAACGCCTGTATTAAAAGCTCCTTGTAATTCTCATTCAAAACTGTAAACAAATGACTCTGATTCTGACTGTTTGATGGATTGTCTTTCAAATGGAGATTTTCTTAAATGTTTCTGGTGTTAAAATATCATTCAAAAGAATATTGTCTTCTTATTCGTTGTTAACAGTCTCTGGGAAAGTTCTTAAATGTTTGCCAGATTTCAGGAATCACATTCGTTAAAAACTGACATTAAAAAAATAGTAATAATAAATATATAGAATGTTTGAGTCTTGTATGTCGAGCACCTTACCACTTCCAGATCCAGCCTCCGTACCATCTCATCTGTTACGCTGGATTCTCTGTGTAATCCAAATCGGCTTTCATTTCTTCTTCTATCACGTCATCACACATATCTTCTCCCTTCAATGTACTCTCTCCAACAACCCACTACGGATAACTAGATAGCTCGTTGCAGCTAAGTAACGCTGTGGTTCTAGGTAGGCCGTGTAATGCTACGGACAGGTGAGTGCTACACGGGCGGCCTAGCTAGTAGGCGGCCGTCAGCAGCAGTCTCCTGGCCTGCTCCGCACAGCACACCATAGCAGGCCACGGAGCAGCCTCCTACCACCTCAAACTCCGGCCGGCCTCGCCACAGCCTACCTGCTCAGCGTCGACAGTTAGTAGTTTAACAGCACATGCAAGTCTCCTTCCTTAGTTTTACGTCCTTGGTTGTTTGGGCGTGTTGGCTTATGAGTGATACATGTCCAAAATTCCACTTTCTCAAGAGAGCGTATTTGAGGTTTTCAGCTCACTGTAGATTCATAAATATGTCACGAGTAAACTAAGGCACAGAAAAAACGCACAACTGTAAACTCTCCGTCGCAATGCATAAATCAATTGCTGAAATGTTTTACTACGTCAAAATTAAGACTTTCAGAATCATGATCTTGAAATAAATGATCTGAGAAGGGGAATGAGCTTAAATAAAAGTTGACAAGTTACTCAGAAAACAGAACTGTTATTTCTTGCCAAGAGGAACAGAGAAAAAAGAAAGCTGAAATACTCTAAATGAAAATTCAGATAATGCCATTATTTTGATATCGTCATGGTTTCATCAAATTGTTCATCACTGTTTGAAACGCTGTCACGAGAACATTTTATATCCAGAAAGAAAGTATGCTGTGCAAGGGAGTATAAAGTTCACGCCATATTGTTTTTCCTAGCTGCTGTGACAACAGCTGTATCGGGTAAGGCGTTTATAGTTCATTCCGAGTAATGGCCATTGACAGGCTCTCATCCGTGATTCCGGAAGAAAGCACTTTCAGAATCAAGTTTCTGAAATTCAACTTTTCCATCTAGGGCGTAACTTTGTAAGTATGCACTTTATCTTACTTGCTATGACGCCTTTTCAGCCAATTACTTTCATTTGAAGCAATTTTAATTGTCAGAAGTTCTGAACCTTGGAATTCATAACCCATAAACTTATTAGTTACTAGGTGGTTGCTTGTCGCGATTCCGTCGGAGGTTCGAGTCCTCCCTCGGGCGTGGGTGTATGTGTTATCCTTAGAGTAAGTTAGTTTAAGTTAGATTAGGTAGTGCGTAAGCCTGGGAACCGATGACCACTGCACTTTGGTCCCTTAGCCCTTAACACAAATTTCCAAATTTTTACTAGGTTGTTGTAGTAGACCTGACTGCCATGGGCAATTGGACGAAACCCACTTCATGGTCAAGGTACTCAGCAGTTTCGTTTAGTGTAATAGTATTCAGCGCTGTCTGTGACCAAATTGTTGAATTACTACCGAAGCCAATTATCGAATACCAAGATCTGTCTGTCTAATGATGGTAGGTGGTGTCAGTCTGTCTTTCAACTTTTATATCTCACCCAACTTGCCAGCCAACACGCCCAGTTGTTTCTCATATCTTAAGTGTGTTGCAGTTTAAAAGAGTGTTCACCAGACGCATTTCGCTTTTATTTGCCAAGTATTATCAGTGCTGTTTCTGTAAATCCAATATATATAATAAGTTTCTTAATTTTGATGCAGCTGAAAACAGTTTTCGCTTGTGTAGGTAGTGAACAATTTAATTACGGCTAAGGCGACCGCAGGCATACACCGCGAAATTACGTTTTCACACATTTCCCGTTGTAAGCAGTGGTTGTAATCGAAAAAATCTTGCTTGCACTTGCATGCTTCGTGATTTTACGGCCCATCAGAACCAGCTTTTTTCTTGCTGCATTTGTGTTTTTGCACGACATTCTGATCAAACTTTAAACAAGTAGTCTTCGTAGAAATATTACTGTAGTTTCACGTGTTCTGCATTCATCACAGTGTTTTTGAGAGTGTTCATTTGTTTTCTTCTTATATAGTATGGGTACCGTCAACATCAAGAATACAGTCTTCTCAAGTACACTTGCATATTCATATGTACATGTGTGTGTATGTGTGTGTGTGTGTGTGTGTGTGTGTGTATGTGTGTGTGTGTGTGTAAGCGCGCTTTAAAATTTGAGATGTGTCAGAAATTTAGAAGACTTATAAGGTGCTAAGAGAAGTAGGAGAAAGAATGTTAGGATGAGTTGGGAGAAGCACTTGTTTTCTTGTAGGATGAAAAGGTGTTTCATGTTACTTCTTCTTATTAATGACACATCGTAACACGTGAATCTGCTGTATATTTTACTTCTAATTAAACGATAGTTTCAGTCAGAGACCATTTTCCAGCACACGTTTTGTTGATAGCATATGTATATCAGAAAATATCAAAACATAATATTTATAAATGATATTTTTATGCAAAGATAGATGTATCTAACACACTATGGACACGTACAGTTGTGTTTCGAATGAAAAATTATCCGAAAACTATGGTCACCTTTCTATCACGTCCTGCTAAGGTGCAAGAGACCATAGGAGTAACGAGCGTTGTGATTTAGAACAGGCAGGAGTAATTTTGTACGATACTGTAGTGCCTGTGTTCTTAAGAAGAAAGATACAATGTTCCTTCGGACATGCATGCATTGCGCTGTTTTTGTTAACAAGACGGGCACTGATGTATCGTGTAAATCCGCCGATACCAGGCAGTGACTTTCGATTGAAATATCCTTTCCTGTACGGGAATTATGTATGTACGGGAACAGGTTGTGGCGCGGTAATGGCGGCATATGAAATTTTGGGTCTGGCCGTGATTCGTGCACGGATATCCAAAGCGGTTAAGGCGACCGCAGGCATACACCGGGAAATCAGGATTCGAGTCCCGGTCTGGCACAAATTTTCATTGTCATCATTACCTTCGACAACTGCTGATTGTTCCTGTTGATGATTAATGAGTCCAGGAATAGTTACCTCTTGCCTGTCGTCTAGAACAGATGTATGTTTACAGTTAATGTAGCGAAGCGAATAATAGCGGCTTTTCTTGTCTGCATGGATAGTGTCTGACTTTTCTGATGACTAAGGAAGAATGGTGTAGATTTGGCTTGGGAATAGAGTAGCCTAACTGGCACTGAGACTGACTCGATGTAATTTTTGTTTGGTAGCACGAAAGTGGGGCATTCGAATACAAATGGTTCAAATGGCTCCGAGCACTATGGGACTTAACTTCTGAGGTCATCAGTCCCCTAGAACTTAGAACTACTTAAACCTAACTAACCTAAGGACATCACACACATCCATGCCCGAGGCAGGATTCGAACCTGCGACCGTACCGGTCGCGCGGTTCCAAACTGTAGCGCCTAGAACCGCTCGGCTACCCCGGCCGGCTCGAATACAAATACTTTTCATTATTTCTCGTAGGGAATCATCAAGGCAAAGGCTTCAGGTAAAGTGCATTCCATTTCCACATTAGGAACTCGTCATGCTAAGCCAGAAGTGTAAGACACCTTTTCAATAAATTGCATTTTTTTAAAGCAAATATACTACTGTAGTCAAAATGCTCACTAATTAATGAAAGAGATAAAAGAAAACAATAACAAAACTGAGTTTGAATGGTATAGTGTATTGGTTAAATCCTCAGTTCAGAACTGAGTGTTAACAACCTACGTGATACTACAGCCAACTGTCACGTTAAAACGTTCTAACAGTGATAGCAGTTTTACTAAGCTTAATAGAAATTTTCAGTAGTAGTACTATCTCTAAATTTAGCCACAAGAGTTGTATTAAGTTTATGATAGGTTTCTGCAAACGTGTTTACATAACCGGGAAGTAGAAGTTTAGAATTGCCGCTTCAACCTTGTGAAACAATAATATTGCGAGCAGTAGACCTAATGTTGTTCAGAGGCGGCTCATTATATCCATTGCACGCAATCCAGTAAATATCTGGTTTGTAATGAACATATATTTCACTTTTTACGATGTCCATCGAGAAAAAACCACAAGACAAAATAAATAATTATCAGCACAGAGATAGTCTGTTAATACTCATGGTAGCCTTGGTTTTTTGCTATAGCTTAACGCTGCTTATTGTAGTAAGCCCCCAAAGCCTCGCCGTGGCGGCGTTTTGAGATCTCTCCGTGTAGAAGGTAGATAAAACCCAACAATGGTGGGACCGGTACTTGAACCGCCGTCCCGCGGATACAACTCCAGATCAGTTAACAGAGTTCTTGAAACTGGAGATTCGTTTGTTTGCTCTTCTGTTCGTTAACAAGGAGACTGCAAAAACTAAAATTTGTTAAGCAATGACTACAACAACGCTATTCTTCTCTATTTTATCGAAAACACGTCTAAACTTGCATATGCGAAATATGAGCTAGGTACCCCTTGGCATGAGAGCAGCTGATTTCTTAAGCAACATTCATGTCTGTACTCGTCAATAAACTGCACAGTGTGTGGCGGAGAGTATATCCCATTCAAGAATCATCCCCCTCCACTTAACCCTCTTTTAAAGCGGATGGTGAGCCAAACGAAATCCATAGTGTTCCGAAAAGCTTTGTCCGATTTCACAAGACTACATCTTCTGTATTGATAAAAATAGATACGTGAGCTGAATTTCAAGTTTTACGTCGCAGTACAAGGTTTATAATCTCAATTTTTACAAGGGTGTATCTTTTACATACCGGTGTGAGCGCTTCTGTGGACGGAGAGCTCAGAAGACGAACAGTACTGTGTCATGAAGGGAACGCTGAAAGGTAAAATGAATGTCGTGTGACTAGGGCCTCCCGTCGGGTAGACCGTTCGACTGCTGCAAATCTTTTGATTTGATGCCACTTCTGCGACTTGGGCGTCGCCGGGGATGAAATGATGATGATAAGGACAACACAACATCCAATCCCTGAGCGGAGAAAATCTCCGACCCAACCCGGAATCGAACCCGGGCCCTTAGGATTGACATTCTGTCGCGCTGACCACTCAGCTACCGGGGGATGTAGGACGTCTAATAAATAAATAAACCATGTATTTCACTTATTGTGAGGTGGTAGTATGGAACAAAACAAGAAAAAAACCCTCCGGTAATCATGGACACTATAATGCATACTTTAAAAGACATCACTTGCTCATCTTCACTACTGTCTAACACATCTACTGCAAGCTCTGTTACTTACGATCTGCAGATTCCAGTAAACAAATGAATAGACAAATGAGAGTACATTGGTTCAAATAGCTCTGTGCACTATGGGACGTAACTTCTGAGGTCATCAGTCCCCTAGAACTTAGAACTACTTAAACCTAACTAACTTAAGAACATCACACACATCCATGCCCGAGGCAGGATGCGAACCTGCGACCGTACGGTCGCGCGGTTCCAGACTGTAGTGTCTAGAACCGCTCGGCCACTCCGGCCGGCTGAGAGCACATTATTCTGTTACTGTGAAACACCAAACCTAACGTAGTCTACTTGCTGTTACGTACAACCTGCCCTTATGAGCCATCGCTAAAGGAGGTGCTCAGTACGGTGACCATTCATAGTAAGGCATGCTTCTGCCGGACATCTTAGGGATTCACGCACTCTCTGAAAAACTCCAGGATGGTCACGGATCCTCTGGCAGGCACTGATGACGCGTTCCCGTGGTGTCTGTCTATAACTGGCGGGGCTTGAATACACGAAAGGTTTACAGCGTCCCCGCAATCGAAACACGACAGAGTAGTTTGATAGGAACAGAAGATGCCTCGGTCAAATCAAGCTGTTTATTGGTATGTGAAGTCCTGTTAGTCTGTGGAAACACCACGTCGTGCAATGCCGCTGACAATCGATCTTTCTCCACAACGGACTATCTTTGGTGTTGACTGTATACGAGAAGTTAGCGAGCTCAATGGTTTCGGATCCAGAAGATATACGTTCTTGTTTTGTGCCATTTGAGCAATAAAATAATATTATTCCGTATCGTGTCGTATTGTATTTCATTCGCACCATAATCCACTGAACGGACCTACGTTGGTGAACCGTGACGACCGCGAATTACGGCTAATACACACCGAACCGCATACAGCCTTTCTGTAGGCATTGTGCGTCGCAATCCGCGAATTACTCACATAAGTGCAGTGCCGGAGTGTACAATGCTTCGCAACCGACTTCCCAACAAAGCGTATCCTCTAAAAGTGGCAGTGACACTCGCCAAGCAGTAAGTCGACAATTGCCGATAAAGCCGAACAGTGGTGCCCTACGACTGACTCTCTGTGTGACTTCGCCGCCACACCTGTTTCGCTAACGGTCCATATCGAACCACTAGTATCCGACCGATCGTACCCTTGATCATCCGTCGTGTACAATGACTCTTTCGTAGCGCACGAACTAATTTTCGAACCGGTGTTGAAGCAGCCGCCAACACAGACGCAGTCTGCCCCGGGATATCAACCGCGCCGCGTGCGGAAACGAGATATTCGCCTACGTTACCGCTAATACTTTTCCGTGGAAACTGGCCCTGCAATCCGTGGTCACCTTCAACCGATTTAGTGTTCATCCCGATCGCCCGCCGTTTAGTTTTGATCAGCCCTCCATATGGTTCGCCATAGTAGATAGCATCCTCGTCATTCATTACGTCACCAGCGATACTGCAGAAACGACCGAGAAAGTAATGGTCAGATTGAAAGAGGTGTGAGACTAGGATGTAGCCGTACTCCTCAAATGTGCAGTCCTTACATGGAAAAAGTAGTGGCGGAAATAAAAGAACTTACAGGAGTCGGATTGAAATTAAGATTGAATGGTTTTCAGTGATAAGACTTGCAGATGAGATTGCTGTCCTCAGTGAAACTGAAAAATAATTATAACACATGTTCAATGGAATGAAAATGAGTACAGAATGAAAACGAGTACAGAGTACGAATCGAGAGTAAACCGGAGAAAGGTTGGGAATACGAAGTACACGAAATTAAGGAATTCTGCTCCCTTAGAAACCAAATGATGTGGGACGGACGAAGCAGAGAGGGATTAAAAAGCAGTTTAGCTCCAGCAAGGAAGTTATTCCTAGACAAGAAAAGTCTCCTAGTCTGAAACTTTGGATTTAATATAAGGAGGAGATTTCTGGGAATGTACCTTTGGAGCAAGGCAGTGTATGGTAGTGAATCATGAACGGTGAGGAGCTGGAAAAGAAGGGATCCGAAGCGTTTGACATGTAGTGCTGTAGAAAGATGTTAAATGGAAAATACCAACCGCAATTTGTGAAGTGGATGCCAAGCTAACTCTATAACCGAACGTTTCATTTCAATGTACAGCTATTGTGCAGATGAGTGACAACATTACTTGTTGTGGCGAACTAAGAGATATAGAATTTTAAGAAATTGCTGTACGGTCACTTAAGTATTTTATCCACCATGTGAATGCAAAACAACCAGTCAGGATACGTAAAACTTTGTCCACAGGCTTCCGCTTCTAAGAGTCCAGCTGCTGCCTGAAGTCGGCAGGGTCGTATTGGAACTTACTGACCACACGTACACAGTAATGGCTATCTGCATTGCCTCGGTGCAGGTTCCTGTGTCATTCCTACTGCTTCAGCTGTATTTACTCGTATTTACTCGTATTAAATTCACTTTTCTTGGTTGTGTACTTCGCCTTGTTCGAGGAGCCCAAAACTTGTCGCTGTTATTTATTTGTCTTGTAATTACTTTCATCATTCCCCATATCCAGGTGAATCATCTGAAACTTGTACCACAGATATTGTGGAAATAGAAAGTGTTATAGATGTGCGGTTTTCACGGAATGCATTGGCAGTCAGGGGCTCGTACTGTTAGCCAATAAACAGATTGTAATAATACTTATAAAGTGTATTTTTTGTGCAAACACACACTGTTTTTAAGTAGAACAATGCCTATTGACGTTAACAGACTAAAAGTAGCTTAAATTTGAATGACGGTGGTATCTGTTGCAGGATTTCAGTTTACATGATATCGTATTTTGAGAAGTTTCTACACCGACACTTGTTTGTAATACTCAACCAGCGTAGTTGTTATGTACGACGTTGTTAAGTTCGCTTACAGTGTGCTTGTGTCTTCCTTGAGTGTATTGTGACTTGCTAGTCAGTTAGGGTGGATGTTGGAATTTACCAGAGCGGAAACAGCCGACATGCTCATGGTTATTGAGAGTGTAGAAAAAATGCAGTTCGTTCTTGCACGGTGTATGCGAAAAGATATCTCAATAGACGTTAACCATCTCAGCAAATATTTATCAACCTATTCAGCCATTTAGGTGAAGCAGTAGTGTAATAGAAGAATGGGAAATTAATGTTCTTGCTACTGTTGCAGTTGATCTGCGAAATAGCTTTCACGCAGTCACACGAGGAAGTGGCATGAGTCCTAAAAGTGTCCTATGCATTCTACGTCGATATAGGTTTCATTCCTATCGCATATGTACATCAGGAGCAGAATGGGTTATTATAATCATGTTAACTTCTGTTCAGGCGTATCATGTATATTGTTTACTGATTAAGCCACAATTACCGGTCATCGCTAGGTAAACCGCCGAAACATGCGGGACTGGTCCCTATTAGCTTCATCAGGTGGAACATCAGGATCCAGGGAGTGTAAACATGTGCTGTGTGATAATGAACCATCAGCTCAGAGGCTTGATTTTGCACACAAATATCGCAACCTCCTAACAGACCATTTTTCACGTATGCTAGAACACTTCCTCCGTAGATTAGGAGGAACGCGTGGTATCAACATGATGGCTGTCGAGTCCACAGCGCACGAAATACTGCAGCATGTCTTCACCAATTGTTTACAAATTGTTGAACTGGGTGCAGAGGACCTGCACCTCAGCCGGCGCGTTTCCCGGATTTGACACCTGTGGATTTTTTTCTATTGGAAAAACTGAAACGCGCTGTCCACAAGTACAAACCAACTACATCCGATGATATGCTGAAACGCTAGCACATGTGCAGCAGTCGTTTCATATCAGACTAGAAGCGTGTACTGCTCCTGCCTTGCCATTTCCGCAATATTTACTGTTATAAATGTCATTTGGTTCAAATGGCTCTGAGCACTATGCGACTTAACTTCTGCGGTCATGAGTCGCCTAGAACTTAGAACTAATTAAACCTAACTAACCTAAGGACATCACACACATCCATGCCCGAGGCAGGATTCGAACCTGCGACCGTAGCGGCCGCGCGGTTCCAGACTGTAGCGCGTTTAACCGCTTGTCCACCACGGCCGGCGGAAGTGTCATTTGGTGTTCATTACGCAGTTATTAATGAAAAAATTACCTACCCTACTGAATTTCCAATACTGACGACCCTGTAAAAACGATGAAGAACAATGAGATTGTTTCAAGAAGTTCAATGTCGCAAAACAAAGGCCTCGGCAGTTCAACCATCTGAAACTGTAATAAAAAAATGGCAGAACTTGCCTCTAAACTCAGGATTATCTCCAAAAACACCTGACATTTTACTATAATGCCTCGAGTCCTTTATACATGGAGTCCTCATGTGACAGAGTGGTGTAAGCATTGTGTGATGTAGCTGCCACTGCCTGGTTTTATCGATCTGAGATGTCAATACTTGTCGAAACCGTAATCCAGTAATTCTGTTTACATACCGATCTTGGCAAATAAATTTCTTTTCAAAAGAAGACTACAATACAAAATTAAAGATTGCCTCCTGCACTGAATGATCATCTCAAGCAACCACAAAAACAAATTTCCGAACACGGAGCAACAGACGACAACACTCAAGGTTGCGTAGGTGTGCTCGACACTGAAATGTTGAGCGTCCTGGGCTGTGGCCAACACGACCACATCTCTAGTGGACGCAGCCTGGACGTGTAAGAAAATGTCTGTAGCGCAGAGTGTCTACATTAAAGTGTTTGGTTTAATATAGTGCTTCCACATGTAGAGTTAAAAGTGGAACAAGAAGCAAAAGAAACTTTGCCACAGTAACGGTTGTCTACACTAAAGGCAGCCCTTGTACAGCATTACACATTGTCACCAGAGCTGCGATTACAAAAACTTTTCGCAGTTGACATCATGGGTGACAAGTCTCCATCACAAGTCCCCAAATTCTTACCTACATCAACAGGCCATGAACTTCTGTCTGTGAAATCTGTACGCGTGTTGTGGCTCCATAAACTTCCAGACAACGTCCGGGCCGACAGTGCAGCGCAATCAGACCATTGGAAATCTTACATCGAAGTCAGGATCCCAGCAACATGCATGGTTAAGTAAGCTAGTGTCACTGTACCTGGAACGAGCATGAATACTTCCTACTATCAGTATGCATTCACTGAACCCAACACAGAGTACTTGGCAGCAGAAGTGCCAAAACTGAACGTGCAAGATTCTACACTCCTGGAAATTGAAATAAGAACACCGTGAATTCATTGTCCCAGGAAGGGGAAACTTTACTGACACATTCCTGGGGTCAGATACATCACATGATCACACTGACAGAACCACAGGCACATAGACACAGGTAACAGAGCATGCACAATGTCGGCACTAGTACAGTGTATATCCACCTTTCGCAGCAATGCAGGCTGCTATTCTCCCATGGAGACGATCGTAGAGATGCTGGATGTAGTCCTGTGGAACGGCTTGCCATGCCATTTCCACCTGGCGCCTCAGTTGGACCAGCGTTCGTGCTGGACGTGCAGACCGCGTGAGACGACGCTTCATGCAGTCCCAAACATGCTCAATGGGGGACAGATCCGGAGATCTTGCTGGCCAGGGTAGTTTACTTACACCTTCTAGAGCACGTTGGGTGGCACGTGATACATGCGGACGTGCATTGTCCTGTTGGAACAGCAAGTTCCCTTACCGATCTAGGAATGGTAGAACGATGGGTTCGATGACGGTTTGGATGTACCGTGCACTATTCAGTGTCCCCTCGACGATCACCAGTGGTGTACGGCCAGTGTAGGAGATCGCTCCCCACACCATGATGCCGGGTGTTGGCCCTGTGTGCCTCGGTCGTATGCAGTGCTGATTGTGGCGCTCACCTGCACGGCGCCAAACACGCATACGACCATCATTGGCACCAAGGCAGAAGCGACTCTCATCGCTGAAGACGACACGTCTCCATTCGTCCCTCCATTCACGCCTGACGCGACACCACTGGAGGCGGGCTGCACGATGTTGGGGCGTGAGCGGAAGGCGGCCTAACGGTGTGCGGGACCGTAGCCCAGCTTCATGGAGACGGTTGCGAATGGTGCTCGCCGATACCCCAGGAGCAACAGTGTCCCTAATTTGCTGGGAAGTGGCGGTGCGGTCCCCTACGGCACTGCGTAGGATCCTACGGTCTTGGCGTGCATCCGTGCGTCGCTGCGGTCCGGTCCCAGCTCGACGGGCACGTGCACCTTCCGCCGACCACTGGCGACAACATCGATGTACTGTGGAGACCTCACGCCCCACGTGTTGAGCAATTCGGCGGTACGTCCACCCGGCCTCCCGCATGCCCACTATACGCCCTCGCTCAAAGTCCGTCAACTGCACATACGGTTCACGTCCACGCTGTCGCGGCATGCTACCAGTGTTAAAGACTGCGATGGAGCTCCGTATGCCACGGCAAACTGGCTGACACTGACGGCGGCGGTGCACAAATGCTGCGCAGCTAGCGCCATTCGACGGCCAACACCGCGGTTCCTGGTGTGTCCGCCGTGCCGTGCGTGTGATCATTGCTTGTACAGCCCTCTCGCAGTGTCCGGAGCAAGTATGGTGGGTCTGACACACCGGTGTCAATGCGTTCTTTTTTCCATTTCCAGGAGTGTACATACGAGCAGCAGCTAACGAAAGGATAGAGCCTCACGGGACTCGAGACACGGAAATAGCGTTATACATATTAGTGAAGAGTCACCATGGGGCTGATGCACATACGTGTCGGCAGTTCCCCCCATACCGTACTAAGCCCTGCACCTACCCAAACTTATAAGACGGGCGTTAACGTTACTGATATCCGTCAGCAACAACACAAGCACCTGGACTAGCACATTTGCAAAACCGTGCAAACCCCATGCTATCTGCAGTCAACCAGGCATACCGGCTTTCCAAACAGCACCATATATTAGGCGAAAAGTTTCTGATTGAGTTGAGTTTAGAAATCATTGTCTATGCAAAATGGGCCAGTGAGACACTGACAACAGCAATGCAACATGTACTTACTGATAGCCAACAGCACCAGAATCCCACATGGATTCCAGCTTCCTGCCAACATGGACGTTTGTTTGGTCCTATAATTGATTCAGGCGTTTCACCCGACTCGGTCACCCGCCGGTTGGTGTAATACCCACAGAATATATATTCCCTACTGCGTGTTTCACGCTGCATCAAGTGAAATACGTGGTACCCATGGCTTCCCACACAAAGGTTTCAGGTACCTCTACCGCGTCATACTTACTGTGATATTGCATTTCGATTTCATCGTCACAGCAGTGTGTAATGCACATGTGTGTGTCACGCAAGAAGAACTTTATGAGTTGTAAGGCTTCGTATACCACAGGAAATATCACAGTACTTTAAAAATGAACAATTTTTTTGTAACCTGCTCCAGGAATTTCCATCACTAACCAACGCCGCCAGTGTCACCACTACTCAACATCATACCCACATGACCCGATGTCAACCTGTAACCACTCGTACGCATCGATTGCTGGGTCCAGAGAAGCTCCTCCTGGTACAAACAGAGTTTGATTGACTTCTGAAACGAAGTATTGTGATGAGGTCTGATAGTTCTCAAACTTCCCCGCTCCACAATGTCCAGAAAAAAGATAATTCGTACATGCTATATGAAAGACTATAGGTAGCTTAATAACCCCCAGTTCCAGGCCCCGACTCCGCACTCAACATGGCTGATTTTAACAGTACCATTATCAGTCCCTAATATTCAGTGTTACATCGTGCCAAGATATTCTCTCACGTTCCTGTAGTCACATCTGATATAAAGAACACCAATGTTCGGTTCAGTTTCATGCCATACACTCTTAGAAACGTCACCAAAACTTGGCAACTGTTTGTACGCAAGTTGCTACATCAATTTCTGTTCGTATTCTATTGTTTGGACGACATTCTACTATTCTCTACTTCATTAAATCAACATGTCGAAAACCTGCGTCAGTTTTTCAGCCACATACAAGAGTATGGCGTAATCATTAACATCACAAAGTGTGCACTGGGAAAGCACAAAGTTAAATTCCTGTGATATTTGGGATACGCCTGTCTCCATTTCCAGATTGGGCTGAAGCAGTGTTAACAGGTGGCTCTTCCCACAACCTGCAATGGCCTCCGCAGATTCATCAGTATATTGAATTATTTTCGAGGCTAATTCCCTAACCTAACTGCCGCCCAGGAACCACCACTCATAGGTAAATATACTAAAGTAAATCGTTAAATACTGCAGATTCCACAGACCGAAGCAGGTTTATGACCTGAAGAAACATCTGTTACAGACAACGCTGCTGGGACACTGAAAATAGAGCGCCCATATGTTCAGTGCGAGCCAAGCAGCAGTGGGTGCGGCCCTTCATCAAAAAGCTAATGGTAAGCGGCAGCCATTAGCGTCCTTTTCTAAAGTATTTATTCAATAACATAAAACGGGTGGCATTAACCGTGTTTCAATCGCTATCTACTTAGCTAACAAACATTTTCGGCCATCTGTCGAAGGGAGACCCAACGCAGTCTTTATCGACCACAAGCTGCCAGCACCTATTCTCAGCGAGATACAGGCGACAGCTCAGAGGGACAGTGCAGGCAGGTCGAGTACATCGCCCAGTTCACAACTTATATGCGCCACAAAGGAGGCAAAAGCAACCTGTAAGTGAGTTGCGTCCCTCGGAACTATACGTTTAAACTTCATCGATCGGACAGAGGTGGCACCTAAGCACCAAGAATATCATCTCTTACACAGTCTTATATTGGAGCAGAGAACAGTGTTACCGCTCTGATGTGTGTCGGTTCCTAATGTGCTGGAAGGAATTTGGTGTAATGTAGGAAAGGGAAAGTAGCGATCACACATACAAAAGGAATATTGACAGGCGGTTTTCAATGCACTGCATAACCTAGTCCACCCAAACGTCCGAGCCGCAGCCAAGTCAGTCTGCGAAAAAGTCGCGTGGCTTCCAGTACAAGAATATTTTGCATGCCTGATATGTCACTGTAACATCAGCAGCCATGTCTTCACACCGATCGCTAATTAGCCAACGTCACCAGTAAGACTTTCGTATGTACACTTGACAGCAAAAAAGTGGCTCATTGCCGAATACAACCAACATAACGTAGCTGTGTTGCAGGTCCTCTAAACACCAAAACCCCGTGGGGTACAGTCGTTTGACTACACACACTGGGTACTGCAAGAGACTACTAGAGACCAAAGGTCTTTATGACAGTCAGTCTAACCTCAACTAACATCGTCATACAAAACATATTAGAAAACACGTTCTTAGCGATGACACACTCCATAACACTCATAAACTAACCATAATTACAACAAGTGACATTCCGAAAGTTTTGAGAAAACAGATTATTTTACATATATCGTACAGTAGTCCTTAGTCAAAATTAAATACTTGAGACCATATATGGAGTTACAATGCTGTACGGCAATTGGAAAAAAGCTTTTCGCCCTCGAAAAGCTTTTCCATCCACGTGCTGAACGTCGCTCAACGGCGAGTGACTCTGGAAACTGGATATTGGATGAACCAGTAAAAAAAAAACGCGATTAACGGCAACAAGCACTCTACGGAAATCTCAACATTAACAGCGAATCACCAGTAATTTTGCATGGGGGCTTAATTAATTACAATGCAAATATTTTTTAATTTTAGTAGCTGTCTGTCCGGTTACGCAGTTTCGTAACCGGTTGGCCCTGACTAGTATTAGTACGCAATCTGACTGCATAGAATAACAACAAAGAACGAAACAAAACTTCCGTTAACACAATTAATGAATTAAGTCCCCAGCAACTATAAGAGCTACGAAACAACAAGGCACAAGTGTAGCTGTTCTGTGTGTGGAAGTGTGATTCAACGTACAAATCTGACACGGTTCTTCCTCAAAAAGACAAGATATTTTAAATACCATTTACACTGAATTAATTAAATAAAACTGAAATACTATACTTGCACATAGAAACCAGAATTACACTCTAATACATGAACACAAGCCAGATGCTTTGTTGACTGAACCTGTGACCAAGAGGCATTATTGTTTAAGACATTTGAAATAAAAATTAAAAAAAATCTATTACCTTCATATATATTGACGAAACATACACTCTGATCATTACGACATCCGCAATCGAACAGCATCGGCTGTCCAGCCCATCGGAACAACTGTATACAACATGCTCACAACTAGTCACGGCTACATCGGAACTCCTACTGCCCACTTCTCAATCTGCACTCTCCACGACGACTTCTCGACAAACACTCTCCACTACCACATCTCAACAAGCACTGCCAGTGGAGGCGGTTGAATAATATTCTTTGGCGCAATCTCTGGCGCTGTGACTCAGTGTAGCCACCTTTCAATATCATTAATCTCGCAACACATCAACAGCTACGTGTACACAAATTTGAACTTTAAATGAAATGACCAACGTGGTCGTTCTGGACCTGGATTCGAACACAGCACCTATAGCCATTGCTAACTAAGCTAAGCTTTGTTTGTGCTTTATTGAGACCCGATCACGAGGCATAAAGAGACGTGAAGTATAGACGTTTGCACCAGTATCAGTTATCAATTCAGATCCTGAAAATAAATGACGAAAATGTTTGTACTGAACAGGTAATCCTGTCATAATAGTTACCTTCCTGGGAACTATCCCCAGCGACGTTTAATATGGCGTCATTCACAAGGAGCAACGTATGCTCATGTTTAAAAGTGAAATGCCATCATGTAAAGCTTGTGACAGGGATGCGAACCCAGCACGTTATCGGATTGTTAACGAAGTACGTAAAATCAGTAGTTAAATATCAAATGTTTTCACCAATAGCGAGATGTTGGAACCTTAAATGACGATAGAATTGTTTTTGCCTGACTGGAATTCGAACCCAGCATCTAGCGCCGTCGTTTTCTAGCCAGGAACAGACGTTAAATAGCTATTGTGGGTTCACCAGTAGCGAGATGTGCGCATGCTTAGCTAGACATCAGGCGACGAAAAGCTGTGCTGAATGGAATTCAAACGCCGCACACGTGGTCATGAAGACACTTTAACTATCAAATTCTTTTCCAATAATAGCTAGGAGTGGCATATTTGTACTTTCAATGATGTGATGGACGATACTCTGCAGGCTAGAAGTTGAATCCATAACATATCGTCGTTGGTATCACAACGAACACAACGTCAAACCCAAACCCGTTTTCGCCAGTAGGATGGAGAGGAATGTTTGAACTTGAAAAGATGCAAGGAAACGTTTGATCTTGTAATGTTGTGATAAAAAGCTCATCATGTGGCTGTGAGTTGGAATGAACACGTTACAGCTGACAACGCACGAAGAGACGATGAAAATGCAACTATTTTTCACTGGTAGTTCGGAGTGCACAAGCTAGGGCTTGAAATGAAATAATGAATATTTTGTGCTGATCAGGATTCGAAACCAGATAGATGCCTTTCGAGGAGGCCTGGAAGAGTTAGCAATCTTGGGTGACCCAGTGAAATCGAATTCGAATCCCAGTCCAGCACCGCAATTTTCAGCGTCTCAGTTTAAAATAAAGTAAGAGCCTTGTGAAGTTACATGGCCATTGGTTCATTAAATGAAATACGTTTTCTAGTTTACGATGGCTTGCTGGTGGCAGAGTCTCTGCCTTCCGGGGTTTCCCCATCTGTCACAGTTCAAACGAATGCCGTTCTACCCCAGTCGACAGCAAAGGGATGTTATCTTTACTGCGGATATTGAACTACGGAGTTTACTGGCGTTCTGAACTTGGCGTTACTAGGGGTGAAGGAGAGTTACTTGTGTGTGTTAAAAATCTACGCCTGACGTGAGATGTGAACCTACACATTTTATACATCAATACAAGCTTAATCCATCATACCACAGAACCCCGTGCCAAGCACATAATTATGAATTGCAGAGTATTCATTCAGATGTAGATGCAGATGTCAAGAGACTGGTAACAGGAAGGGGGGCGGGATCTTGGCATGGATAGAAGTGCAGAAGTGCAAAATATAAGCGTGAAATGCTTGTAAATTATTGCTTACTTAGATGTGTGCCACAGTTCGTTTTATAGTAGGACCGAGAGATAAGGGAGCACTGTTTTCAGAACGAAGAATGGGTTATAGGGAAGGGGAGATCAAAGAATACGGTTTCATAGGTGTTGAGAGGAATGATAGAGAGTAAAGACAGCAGCAATTAAAAGAGAAAATGTAGCGTCAATGGAAATCGCTAGATTTGTTTATAAAGTTTTGGGGGAATGGAATAGAAGGGCACTTGCGGCGATAGTGTCAGAGAGAGAGAGTGTGTGAGAGAGAATAGAGGAGATATTAACAACGAGTAAAATTATTATGAAATCGTCTGCGTATTGTGTAGAGGACGGAGGGTGTATTCATGGATGGAGGGGAAGAGAGAGATGTATTTGAAATAACAAGAACTACTGTGACAGAGTCCATCTAAGCTGATTAGTTTGTAAGTATCTAGACAGGGTATAAATGAAACCAAAATAGAATATTTAACAAACTGTAAATTCAAAAGAAACCCACTTGAATTAAAAAGGAAACTCAAAGGAAAAATAACCCATATTGCATCTTTCCTGTTGCCACGCTATCTTCCAGTAGCTCCCAACGAGGAGAAATGACGAAAAGAAGACATAACAAAACATTTTAAGGACTCTAATATTTTATCCAGAATCCTTCACTATTTTGTACTTCTATCATGCGTCTTGGCATAGAATGTATAAGCCGTCGGACGTAACAGCCTGAAGAAGTAATTTCCTCCCAGACTTCCAGGACGCAGTCCCAAAGAGCGTCCGCAGTAGTTGGTTGGTTTCGTGGCCAGTTCTCTGTTAATGTTCTGGCGACCTCAGCCCACATGTTTTCCATGGGGTTCATATCAGCCGCCCGTGGCGGCCAGTCCATGACGTTGACGCCAATCGTGGAGAGCCGCTGCTGAACAAATGCAGACTTGTGAATGGGAGAATGGTTCTCTTGCAATGTGGCGTAACCTTCTGCGTACAGCATTCGCACTGACGGAAGCATCACATTTTCGAATATGTGGGCATACTGCACGCTGTCCAGAGTTCTTTCTATCCTGTGAAGAATTCCCGCCTCTCTCGCAGTAATCCAACCCCAGCAGGTAGCAGATAGCCGGCCACTTCTTCTCGTCGTGGTTACAAATTCGCATCGATGGCGAGTCCCTTGCGGCCTGTAAACGATTCGTGGACCGTCGTTACTGGTGGAAAACACCTTCTCATCAGTGAATATGACGTTGTCCCACGACGCCCTCAGATGGAGCACCGCAAATGCTAGCCGGTATAAAACGTTGTCTTCGCTCAGCTCTTGTTTCACGGCGGATCGTCGTGCATGCAGTCCAGCGTCACTCAGTCTTCGGCGAATCGTGTCGCTGGAGCTGGGGAAGTTGGTCTCCCGCCGCTACTGCTTCGCGTTCAGAAACGGATTTTTCTCTGCTCCTCGACACTAGGTCCCCGTCTTCCTGCTGTGAGATCATTCTCTTCCTGCCTGAGCCAGGAGCCCTGTTGGTGGTGCCTCTTTCAAGGTAGATCCTCAACCATCTCGTTGCAGTGGTATGTGGTACACCTTACCGTCTGCCAGCTTCTCTGATGGAACATCCTCCTTCTTCAATGAGAGCGACTACTCTATCTCTAATAGATCTCTCCCAGTGAGCCATTACGGCAGACAGCCTGATGTGTATTTCTGCTTGCCGCTCTTATACTGATGCCAGGAGAGGAGGTAAACATATTTACGTCAAACTTAGCGGCAGAGGCAGAGGCAGAGGCATGCAGCGTAGCCGTGCTGGCTCGTCTCGGGCTGTTGGCCCACCAACGCCCCCGCCAGCTCGCTCACTTCCGTCTCGCCTCGGCCAGCCTGGCTGGCCCGTAGCTCGCGCGCCGCGGTAGTACAGACCCGGGCCGCAAGGCCACGATCACCCCTTGAAGGATCAAAAGTTACACCTAATCTACTCAAGTCTGTAGTATAAACCAACGCAGCTACAGCTATTATGCTATAACATGTGCAGGCACACCTACAGTTGACGATTCATTCAAATATTTGACGAACAATACGTTCAAAAATACATTAATTTTAAACATATCTAACACAAAATATTTCACCTAGCTAGCAATAGCATGACGCAGGATACTATTCTTTCTTGTAATCACTCTGCATTAGATGTAACCTTAAGAAAACGTGTATTCAACCAGGACAACTAAGCGGAATGTAAAAGTAAACAGGTTTGGCGGCAGCTTCTCCAAATAATAGTATATACGTAGTACATAATACACGTTTTGTGCACTTATAACATGTACTCAGTGTCTCTGAAACAATACGTGCATCACGACGGAAATTACTTTCTGCTGAGGCACTTCATTTACATCTCAATGATACACAACTACTGGAGAACATTGCTCTTTACGGCAGGCAAGCCACTTATAAATTAACACCATGATATCGCAGATATTAGGCAACACGTTACTACGCATGAGAAAGGCCTTAAGGTTTGCTACTAAAAATGCTAGTGGTAGCTACTGCTGAATGATTATTAACGTGTCTTCATAACAATGTGTGCGGCGTTCGACTCTCAGTCAGCATAGACGTTTTCGTCACCTCATTTCTAGTTAAACGTGCGCACATATCGCTAATGGTGGACCAACATTGGACATTTCTCGTCTGTTCCTGGTTAGACAACGACGGCGGTAGGCGCCGGGTTCGAATCCCGGTCAGGCAATACAACTTCAGTCTTCATTTAAGGTTCCAACCTCACTACTGGTGACAAACTGTGATATCTGCATTCTGATTTTACGTACTTATTCAACAATTCGATTAGGTGCTGGGTTCGCATCCTTGTCACCAGCATTACATGATGGCATTTCAATTTTAAACATGTGCATCCTTTGTTCCTTGACAATGCAACAATATACAACGTCTTTCGAGGTTAATTACCAAGAAGGTAATTGTCATGTTAGGGTTCCTGGTTTCGTACAAACATTATCGTCATTTACGTTCAAGTTGAGAATTGATAACTGATACTGGTGCAGACGTCAATATTTGACGTCTCTTTCGGCCTAGTAATCGAGTCTCGACAAGGCACAAAGCTTTGCTTGGTTAGCAATGGCTTTACGTTCTGGGTTTGCATCCGGATCCAGAACGAAGACGATGGTCATGTCATTTAAAGTACAACTTTGTGTACAAGTAACTGTTGATGAGTAATGTGAACAATGATATTACTTGTGATTCGCTGTTAATGTTGGGATTTCCGTAGAGTGGTTGCCGCCGTTAATCACGTTTCCTTTTAACTGCTTAGTATTACATAAGGCTGCCGGCCGAAGTGGCCGTGCGGTTAAAGGCGCTGCAGTCTGGAACCGCAAGACCGCTACGGTCGCAGGTTCGAATCCTGCCTCGGGCATGGATGTTTGTGATGTCCTTAGGTTAGTTACGTTTAACTAGTTCTAAGTTCTAGGGGACTAATGACCTCAGCAGTTGAGTCCCATAGTGCTCAGGGCCATTACATAAAGTTGATGCGAAACCACTCCCCGTTGAACGTTGAACAACGTTCAGCATGTGTTGGGTAAACCTTTTAGACAGCAAAGAACTTGTTTCCAATTGCGATGCAACTTTATAAATCCATATACTGTCTCAAATATTTAATTCTGCTTAAGGGTTACTGAACAATTTATGTGACAAAATTAGTGGTCCCATAACGTTTGAAATGCCACTTATTGTAATTCAGTTTAGTTTACAAACGTTAAGGACTGTATGATATCTTCTGTACTATCGTGGTGTTACTTTACATCTGGACTGACTGTCATAAAGACCGGTGTTCTCTAGTAGTCTCTTACCGAGCGAGGTGGCGCAGTGGTTAGCACACTGGACTCGCATTCGGGAGGACGACGGTTCAATCCCGCGTCCGGCCATCCTGATTTAGGTTTTCCGTGATTTCCCTAAATCGCTCCAGGCAAATGCCGGGATGGTTCCTTTGAAAGGGCACGGCCGACTTCCTTCCCTAATCCGATGAGACCGATGACCTCGCTGTTTGGTCTCTACCCCCAAACAATCCAAAATCCAATCTAGTAGTCTCTAGCGGTACCCACAGTGTATCTTACAACGACTGTACTGTGGAGGGTTGCGACAATGTGCAACATAGATATGCTATGTTGGTTGCATACATTCAGGTGCACCCTACACGTTGGAATTCACGTGTGAGCCACTTTTTTTGCTGTCGAGTGTACACGAAGACATCGTGGGCTCTCTACCGCAGTCTTCTGGAAACGTTGTTTTCAAACGACCATCGATCGTTTTACCAGGCGGCTAGTAGTCGCCACAATCCTTCAAATATCTGCCGAGTCGGTTGCAAGAGTGGTTGAGCACTCATGGTTATCCAGGTTCGGCGTTCCTCAAAACATAGCTACAGACCACGGGAGCCAACTCGAAAGCCAACTTTCCCCACGAATTTTAGCGCTGTGTTGCTGTGACCATACGTGCACTACAAGCTACCATCCCACCAGCGACAGGAGCAGTCGGGCTGCACGCACCACACGTTCAGAACTGCGTCCCTCATCGGTTAAAGCACTGCCCCTGGTCCTCCTCAGGTCTACAGTGAGCAGCTGCGGGTTCCAGGAGAGTTAATCACGTCAGCTTCTTTACAGCCGGCTTTGCCTGAGCTATGACACAATTCGAGCAACTACTCAGCGCCTGAATGAGGAACATCTAGCCCACCAACCCCATCACACGAGGAGACCGGAGTTTTTGTGACCGGAGGTTGTTTGTGCACAAAGATTAGCAGGAATCTTTCGACATGTGGCTCAGAGTGAGGTGGTGCGCCCGCTGCTGTTTTCGCTGTTCTCTGCAGCCTACAGGATAACCTCGAAAGGAAACCACAGTTTTAATATTGACAAGAATGGCCAACGGGAGAAAGTTTCATGAAATTGCCACAATCCCCCATACACGCACGTGGGGGCACTCTTTACTCAGCCCGCGACACCACACACCAAAACGTTGTCTTACAGACAATTTCGCTATGCCTCCGGCCTAGCTGAGTGCACCGAAGAGACACCAGAAGAACAGGATCTTCCAATACCTGTGTTGGCCGTCTCCATGCGACCTGGCAGGTGCAAGTTCCCTAATGAAACAGGTTCACCCGGTTTAAAAAAAGGTTCTGATGCGGCATCACGGATCAACTTTGATAGTATCGAGCACTTGTGAGTGAGCTTATTATTATGAGGAACAGTCTTCGCTTCAGTCCGATTGTGTTACATAGTTTGTTTATCTCTCTCCGCAAGTGTAGGTCGTACAACTGAGAATACATACTACCTGATGTCAACCTCACAGTTATTTATTAGGAAATTGCCTAGCCTACGAAATTTCCCATAATGTATTCATGGCTTAGGGTCCCTCTACAATTTTTATCCCCAACACTTCCATCCGTTACCACAACCTAACAATTTTTTGATTCCTCAGATGTGTCCTGCCATGGTTACCATCTTTTAATCAAATTGTAGCTCAAATTTTTTTTTCCCCAATTGGATTCATGGCCTCTTCATTCGATATTCCATCTACCTATCGACGTTCTGCTGTAATACCAAATTCCAAAAGTCTCACCTGCCCTCTTACCTGAACTGCTTATCATCCTCTAATTCGCATTTTACTTCCATAAAAGGGTGCACGGCATACAAACTCCTTCAGCAAAAAAATATAATTCGATCTTATAGAATCATGTTTTTCAGAATTATTTTCTGGCAATTACCGTCTTTACTTCAGCCACCGTCAGACCTTTTGCTGTCGAAATAGAAAAATTCACTTCTGTTTTAGTGTCGTGTTTCCTTATTTAATTCTATCAGCATCTCTTGATTCAATTCGAATGCATTCCGTTATCCTTGTTTTCCTTTTGTTAATATTCATGTAGTCTTTTCGAGACACTATGCATTTCATTAAACTGCTCTTCCAAGTCCTTGGCCGTCTCTGATAGAATTACAATGTCATCAGCAAAGGTAAAGGTGGTTTTTTTTTCCCTCTGAACTTTCTAACCCCTTTCCAGAGTTTTCCTCCGTTTCCTTTACTGTTCAAATACTGCTTCCTCTCCTTACCTTTTAACTCTTACAAACGTAGTCTTTTTTCTTTACAGTATGTGTTCCAGTCATTATTCTGAAAAGTGTTTTTTATCTAAGAATGCTATAAATGTAGGTTTTCCTTTTTTCAGCTTATTTTATGAGTTAAGTCACAGTCCTTTGAAACGCAACGAATTTTCTCTATGGTCGGCTTGTTGTACGTTTTCCCATTCATCTGTAAATAATTCTTGCAGCCATGACTTATTTCTTGATTAAGGATATTGCGCCTGTCTCATGTATCCTACACGATAGACGGAATATTTTTGTCATTATGGACCTTCCAAAGGTCACAATAAATCTGAGGAAATATCGTGTACTCTAGTGGCGATGTTTCGGTTTAGGGCTTTTAGTTCTCTGTCAAATTCTTCCCATAGTGTAAAATTTTTCACTTCATTTTCATCTAGTTCCTGTTTCTTCTATAATACTATCTCGAAATATATTTCCATTCTGTATATTCCTTCCAACTTTCAGCCTTCTTTGTCTGGTACTGAAGTGCCATCTGAGCCCGTGATATTCCGCCAGCTGCTTAACTTTCCTTCAAAGGTCTAATTTTGTCTTGCGTGGCATCTATTTTTCACATGGTCATCCATGTTTCTATAGTCTTACATTTGTCCTCTAGTCATTTCTACTTAGCCATTAACATTTTAACGCCAAGTTTACTTTTTAAATTTTTTTATTCTTTTTTGTCTGCATTGTTTGCTGCATTTTTATCTCTTCTCTGTCGACAACTAAATTCAGTAACTCGCGATTGGCCAAGGATTTTACTAGGCCTTGTCTTTTTATCTCTTTGCGTCTCAACTTCATCAGTCACAGCTGCCCATTCGTTTTCCATTGTATAACGTTCCCCTGTTTCAGTTAATCGTTGCCACCTGCTTCCTTTGAAGCTCTAAGCAATTTCTAGTTCCTATAGTTTATTGAGGTCCACCTCCTTAATATCTACCTTTTCACGGTTTCTTCAGTTGTAACCTGCTTTCATTGCCATTAAACCAATGCTCTATTTAAGAGTAGACAACGCAGTGATTTCTTTCATTCCTTTCTCCCTCCATGTTCCCCTACTATTGTTTCTTTTCTTCCCTTTCCTACGATCGAATTCCAGTCCCCAATCATGATAAAATTTTCGCGTCCCTGAAGTATCCCAGTCTATATTCACTTTTGCCTGCTTTATTTGCTACATTTGTATATTTCCTCTGTCGTCAATTAAATTCAGTGTCTCGCAGTGTCTCGTGAGTTATCCAAGGACCTCGTCACATCTTGCTTCATTGTCTTCATCATTTGCGGAGCTACTCGGGATATCCACTTGTGCTACTGTGGTCGGTGACGGCTTCGTGCCTATCTTAGCTGCGATAAAGGATTCAGTATGCTGTTAATAGTAGCTTACTAGTATGTATATTTTCTTATTCGTTGTCTGACGTAATTTTGCATTACCCCAATTTGACTTTGTATTTACAATCCTATGTCCGTCTTCCCACTATATTATCTAACTTCAGCCTATTAATTTCCCTTTTAAAATTCTGTGACGTACCTATCCAATTACACTATCGAAAATTTCACACTTCGACCCGTAAACGCCAATTTTGCTTTTCGTGATGGCAACATCCTCTTGTGTAATCCTGTCTGCAGAAGCTCTTCCGCGAACCTTGCAGAACTAGCACTCCTGAAAGAAAGGACATTGCGGAGAATGAGATTTTCTCTCTGCAGCGGAATGTGCGCTGATATGAAACTTCCTGGCAGATTAAAACTGGGTGTCGGACCGAGACTCGAGCTAGCGCACTTGCCCGCGAAAGGCAAAGGTACCGAGTTCGAGTCTCGGTCCGGCACACAGTTTTAATCTGCTAGGAAGTTTCATATCAGCGCACACTCCGCTGGAGGGTTAAAATCTCATTCTGGATACAGTAGAGTTGCTTGACCTCAAAGAAAATAACGGTGGTAGTTTCCCCCTGGTTTCTGCTATCTTAAGCTTCTAGTTGTTCCTTCATAACAGCCAAACAATTTTGAAAATGTCGATCTATGAATCACAGATTGAGCTTCAGAGAGATCTCAAAAATCAAGATAACCAGATTTTTAACTGTAAATATAATTTCACAAATTGTTTATTTCGGTACAGCACTACTCTGTAGTTAATCGAATATATTCGGTAGGAATGTAACACAAATCCGAAACGTGTGAGAACTTCTTCAGAAAGAGCAATTAGTTGCATGCTCCTGAGAAGGATTTCTTTGATGGTGAGTACAGAAAAAAATGGAGATTAAGTTATGTTCCTATAAGCATTAATGACTAGGTTGGTCGTATTATCTACAGTCACAGGAGTATTTCACTCCATGCAGTTTTCTCAAACTTAATGTTGTAATTTGCAGGGCAAAAAATCACAGGTACAGGTTGAAAAAATGAAAGACAGTTCTCTTTATTACGATACGTTCATAGTACAGTGCAATATATACAAACTCTCAACCACAATAGAAACTCTAAATTAGTAAGCTTTGTGTTTCCCCTTTAGATTTCGATTATGACGTAAAAAATTAGTTTTATTTTCAGTGGCAATTCGTTGTCCAAATTTTGAGTGTACAGAGTTTTCTTTGACATTAAAGGAGATATACTATTTTACACATTTACCAGACAAGCATCCTAAGTATACGTATTACAGTTTATTTGGAAAATCGACTACAATATACCTAATAGTGATTGTTAATCTGAGAGTGTGGCATCTACTGGTCCTAGTTGGTCACATTTATTCTAAAGCTGGACAGCCTACACATACTCTACGTCGTGCATTATTTACAGCGACTTTCAAAGAGAGATGCAAAGTATCTCTGAAGCACTACACTGATCATATGTCCGAAAGTATATATGAAAGTGTACTAGACATGCTAATGGGTGGTATCAGTTCAGTCAATAGAATGATAATATTTTTCGACATAGGGTCTTCAAATCAATTTCTCTTTCAGCTCTATGGTTCCCAGAGTCACTTTTGTACATTTGTACCTTCGAAAAACATTCCAAAATTTGTGAAATTTCCTTTTAGTAAAAAAACCGTACCAATAAATATATTAAGTTTTTCTTAACAGTTCAAACGCATCCTCCATCTTTGTTCACACAGCAAAAAGAACCAGACTGATATTTTTGACTTAATCATTCCACAATGAGTCTTGTATTTTGACAACTGACTTTCACCAGTCAACCAGCACTAATTTACCATCTTTTTTATCCAGAATGAATGAAATATCGTTTATAGGTGACATTAATTAGCTTGCAACTAGAGGCTGAAGTGCAATCTCAAATTCAATATTTAATGTACATGTATTAATCCTTGCAGACACACTATCTGAATTTGAAATTTAATGTTCATTATACTTCAACAAGTGTTACATGGTCATCATAGAAAACTGATTAAACTGCTTCGTTTCCATATACCGACAAGGTAGAAGAATTTATTCCAATCTCCTACCATGTTGCAGTAGATGTAAGAGTCACATATTTTTTAAGTACAGTACAGTCATGTATGAAATATGTGCACAATATAGTAGAGTAGGTTTCACGTACTGGTAAAGACTGCATTCATCAACTACGATGCTGCATGTGAAAATGTTAGCTTAAATTAATTGCATACAAACAAATATGAGAGAAAAGTCTTTCGCAAAACATTCTGAAACTTAGTCAGCTGTATTCACTAGAATGATTTGCATATTATATCAATGTTCATGATCATGAAGCCAGAGATCATAAATGTCTCCATTTTCGTGCATCGGAAGAGCAACAACCAGTTGTTCTTTTTATAGCTTTCAAACTATAAAGAAGTTTCTCTTCAGGCGACTAGTATCAAATCTAATGTGTAACTTTTGTGTTCTGTTGCACGAATGAACATTGGCAGGAAAGTTAATTATGCTTTCAGTAGCGCCTAATTGTAATCTAGAGCACAGTAAAAAGATTTCGCAGATAGTTCTATTGATGTCACCTTTTGCATGGAAATGGCAACTGTACAGAAATAAACAAAAGTTTCATTATAAATGATTGGTGAAAGCCTGTGACCGTAAAAACAATGACTTTGTTTACAAACTAACTTGTTACTGCTGCCAGTCACGATTTTCTCTTGATTTATATTTTGAATGACGTGTTTCTGAGAATGATTTCCATTTTCAAGAGCGTTTTTCGTGTACTATGCCAGTTAGACGTGTGAGCTGCTGCATTGTTGTGTTGTTTTTACTGTAATATGTAAAAACGCGCAATTTTTAAGTAATTACCGATCTTCATATGGAATTAACGGCGAATTTGAAAAAAAAAAAAAGAACTTGTACTTACAGCTTTCTTGTGGTCCACTTGTGCAGAAAGTCAAATACATTAAAAATCACTCGCAACCTTTTGCTCATAGTAAACAATGAAAGTAGCAAACGTATATAAACAAAACATACAAAGATGCTATCCTATGGATTATTATTTTCCTTTACATACCATCTTTTAAAATCTTTGTATCGCACATCTAGGGATGATAGATCGCGTCAAGGCATCAACTTTTGTCAGAGACAAAATGTTCGCTGGCGCAGTGGGCGTTCTTTTGTACTACTTGGGTCTATGAGAGACAACAGGATATAAGGATTCTGCGCATCCACATGGCTTGTGTGTTTAATCTACTCATTTGATTCAAATGGAAGAAGGTAGACTTGCTTCTAAAATATCTTTGTCCGCTTCGAAACACTCATGCTTAAGGTTATCTTGTTGAAAACCTTTGAGTTAAGTGAGGTAGATAGTATGCAGCACACCTTCTTATTAGTCGCTGCTAGTTAAGTGAATCGCGTCGTCCCACGTTCAGTGAGTACTTAAGTTGGCCTAGCGTCGCTGGAGAGCGTATTAGCGAACATTTCGTCTGGAACAAAAGTTTTGCCCCGTGACTTGATATATGATCGCTAGACGTTTGACGCAAAGACTTCGAAACACCCTATGAATTGAGGAAGGTACTTATTTCTATGTGTCACGATTTTCACTTGATTATACTATCGAAGCATCTGAAGAAATTAACGTTCCAATGTTTCATTTAACACTTTATCCTAATTTTTTTGTAATGTATGTCTCCAACAGATTCATTTTATGATCTTTATTCAGTCGGTGGAGTTCTTTGACATTGTGTTTTCTGCTTCTTCAAATGGGTGTCCTTTGTTCTGTATGTGTGTGGCTATTGCTGATGTATGTCTTCTATGTGTGTAGGCTTTAATGTGCCGTGTGTACCTGTTGTGGTAATCTCGGGCTGTTTGTTGTAGGTAAACATGGAGCATTCCTTGCATGTTTTTTTATATTTCTGAATGTGAATGTAGGTCACGACTACGTGTACATATTAGGGAAAATGGTTATGAAAAGTGTATATATCATGAGGTATGTCAGTTTTTTTTGAGAAATTTGACAGTTTATTCGGAATGTGTACCAGTTTGAGTATCTCCATATGCTGATCATAACGTGATACGTATTATATGGCTAACCCAGGTTGTAGTAATAATGAGTAGAGCCTGGGGGAGGAAAGGAGTAGGAAACAGTTCCCGGCGAGAAAGAGAGACAGAGGGTTGCGTGATGGCAGAGAGAGCAGCTTGGCTGGCAGGTGTGCCGCACAGAGCTTTTTATTTGGGATGTTCAATGGTGCGCAACTGAGGATGATTTGATATAATGGTATAGAGAGACGGCTCATTTGGAAGAAAAGATAATATCCATTGAATTCATTTTGCTGCAAGAGCTAGTTTAGTAATTAATGTAGTGTTTATATTTGATTGTGTTTAACAATATCTGCATGTTGGTATCCAGGGACAGTTATCGTTGTGCATGAGAAAGTCTTTCTCAGAATTATTGATAACCATTCTCTACATTCCTTTAGAGATAGTTAGATGCAGTTTGCATTAATTGCTATCACATATATCAAGAGAAATTAGCGCTGTTACGTTCGTGTTTAAAAGTGGCTTCAGGCAGTTCTAGATCATGTAGATAGTGAGAGGTTTTGGCATATAGACGGTTTCCATTTACTAAAAGTAAAAGTCTACTATTTTCAACTTTACAGAATGTAGTTTTTTAGGGGTAAAAAATCCAGTTCTTACTTTGAAATTTCTGAATATATTTCCAATATATTTGGTGATGTATTGCCGAGGCATGGGATGTTAGATGTACAGTTCTTTTTATCTTTATCTTCTGTGATGTGTTCTGTGTCTGGCTCTTTCTTCGCTTTGTCTTGTACTGAGTCAACTGTGAAGCAGTAAAGTCATTGGCAACTGCAATTTGTTTCGCTATGTTTATTTCCTGTTTTCTTCATTCAAAGATATTTTAGTTTCCTTATGCAGCATTGATCCATAAGCCTCTTCTTTATGAGTGTTTGCATAGCATGAAGTTGGAGGGACTGTGGTAGTGTTCATTGTATTTTTCGTATACATTTTGAATATGGATGTATTGTTGTGTCTTCTGGTATTTAAATCCAGGGAGTTTGCATTGTCATCTTGTTTTTGTTGCTCTGTAACTGTAATTATCTACTACAGACTACTGAAACTATTTACAATGTCAACTATGACTCTGATATCCTTTATTAATTGTATGAGTGTGTTACCTACTGGTCTTCTATAAAATACAATTTACCTTAGGCAGGGTTGCTGTCTGTTAAACAGATTTAGTTCCGATTGATTTATACATCAATCAACTATGGGGACAGTTATTGATAATCCCATTGCTTTGCTATTTGGCTGCTTACAAATGTTCTATCAAAGATAAAAAAATTGTAGCTATGGGACAGGAATTTCACCAATTTAACACTCTCTGTGTATGCAAGTTTCTTATGTTTCAGAACGTTCTTTTCGATTTCTGCTGTAGATTCTTTTTGTAGATTTCTGCTGTTTCAATGAAGGCTGGCAATATCTTGTGGTGTAAAGATCGAACATTAATTAAAAATTGCACGTGCTTTGTATATTAGAGTAAAGACAACGCAACACTTCCGTACCTCATTAATCAAAAACGTCACGAATAAATGGAATAGCACACGAAAATCATACTTGAAAATGGGTATGATTTCTCGAAATATGGGATTCAAAATATAAATAACAAGAAAATTGTGACTGGTAGCAGGAAAGGTATTTTAAGAATGAGGAGTAATGGCCGGACTCATTGTTTGTATGAATTGGAGAGCATGTATTCTCCTCATATTATGAACGCTATCGTGTTGAGTCCTTCACACGCCTTAATATGCCTTACATGTTCAGGATGAACAAGTTTGACTCCCTGTCGCATCTTTAACGCACAAGAGAAATTTACCCAGAATTAGCTGACAGAGATGCCTCAAATGCCGCGGAAACTGCAGTAAACTGCTTAGATCAGGAATCAGGTACGATTTATTACTATCTGTAGGAATAAAACTTCGAAAATATGGGAAATATTGAAGACATGAATCTCATGGTTTCTACTTCCTTCATCTGCGAGGTAGAAGAGAAATGTCGCATAATGGGTGCATAACGCTGCATAATATTTGCGTCATAGGTGGTACTACAGCTAAAAGCTTACAAAAGAACCGAAGTGACATATAAAAGTTTCAGTTGTTGGTAGACTGTGATGGGTAGAGAGAACACTTTAGTGGAGGGACTGATGACTAATCGGTTCCCATGCTAACCGCGCAAACAAGTACGATACCTAATTGTACGCTGAGAACTGAGATATGTCTAGCTTCTCATTAGCTGCGATGCTGTCTACAGCTATGAGGCCCATTTAGTTAGAAGAGAATGCACAGTGATAGCCAGACAAAATCACGTCAAACGTTCTTGCACCTTCTTTTGTGTCAGGGCATTATCGTGTACGTGAACTGTGATAATCTGTGGGTAGTTCTAAAATGCTGTTCAAAATGTTATCCTTATAAACTGCGTTCTCTACCAACGTTCAATCGTGAACAGTCACACTGCAGGTTACATGTCGCCGTTTACAGGCGCAGCGGTGGGATACATCGACATGGAGCAGACACAGAGAAACGGGAAGGAGTCCGACTATTAGCCAAGAGATGTCCCGATGGAGAAGTGGGAACACCTCCAGTCGGCCGTAAGCGCGTGCTGGTCTCTCGTGAGGCGGCGGTTATGCAGCTGTGGCCTGTTACACCGCCGTGTGGGCGGCCAAGGGTCACGTTTCCACCACTGTGGTCTTTGTAGACCCGTCCCTCATGGTGATGTTGCTGAAGATGCTCCTCCTGCCAAACGGAAAAAAAATCACCGTCAGATTGAAATCTGTCAAACAAAATAACACAATCAAACTCTCTACTCACCCTACAATATCTTTCAATCCTTCTGCTACCAAGACTATTTTACATCATCGGGATACCAAGAGAGAGAGAGAGAGAGAGAGAGAGAGAGAGAGTAATACAGCTACACTGGGACAACAATGCAAAAATATTGTTCCTAAACGTCACAAAGATACAAAATAATTCAGAATGGCAATTATTAATGTAAACTAATGGTATGTTGGAGATCTGAAGCAAACATTGAAGGACTATCGTGCAAATATACAGAATTTAGGATCCCATGCCTGTAGTTACTTTCGTGATGGAACAGGAAATCAAAATTGTAAAGAACAAATGAATTTAGTTCTTGTAGGTGACTCCTCCTAACACTGAGAACGTTTAGATATAATTATGTGTCATCTCTAGTCTTAGCACCTTGGTTGTTTGCACATTAAGTAGATGAATCTACTCGTAGTTTCCTGGTCTTCGTTTCAGGGACACAATGCACACCTAATTTCCGTTGGTAATTTGGAAGACTCTTATTTGCTACACGTGCCTTTAGTAGAACATGCCATCTTTACTTCAGTAGCTTCAATGGCTCTTACAGCTTCTGTATGTAGTCTAGTGGAGTATTGTTAGCGCTTCTATGTGAAGGTTCGATAACTTCAGGATAATTTCCTGAGGAAAACGTCTCCTCCTTGCCGAATCCATATTTCAGTGTGGATATTTTTGTAAGCACTGAATGTATGCACTGGGAGCCATTTCCATGAATATACATATTGCATATGAAACTGTGATATTTTAACTTCTTGTGTCATGAAACCTAAAAACAGCTCATGATACTGGAAATCTGGTATGTGGCACAACGCGCGTGAAAAATGAATTGCGAAAATTTGGATGGCTAGACTATAGTTATGAAACACTGGTGGGATTACCACGACTCTTTCCTGCAACCATTAGTTCGGAAATAAATGCCAACAGCTCCTCGTTTGTTACGTTGTGCCGTTCTTTATGTTGTTCAGGGTGAGTTTCATTGTATTTGCAAAGACTTATTGATCTCTTTCAGTAGTATGTTTACACATAAATAAAGCATGTTTTCATGAAAAAGAGGGTAAACATATTTACAATTGAATCTACAGTTCTATGGTGATTTATTTCTGGGGTTTGTTAAAGAGTAGTTTTAAATCCACTTCTTCGTTGACGGAAAGGTGCAGACTGCCAGACCATCTCTCAAATTTGGGTTCATGTGAAACGTTGGGTCTTCATTCTTGGTGACCTCTTCCGATACATTTTCTGTCACTGGACTTTTCTGTCATTTAATGCATTTCAGTCGTTTCTGTGACATGGTCAACTTCTTCGATAACTTCAAAATTATCGTTTTCATCTTAATCATACCACAAATTATACATATCACGATCTTCGTCACACAGATCATTTATATTATCAATAATTGTAATACCTTCAAATTGCTGCAGACTTCAACGCTTGTCCATGGTTACGTTCAGAAGTTCAACATAAGAATGCAACAGGCAAAAAAAAAAAAATAACAGAGAACCATTATAAATTCATTGTTATCATTGTTTTCCTAGTTCAACAATAAAAATCCAAGTACAGTAAGGCAATGACATTGATTCAAATATAACTTTTATAGTTATGGATGTAGTAAGAAGACGATAAAAGAAATTATATTTGCTGCAAATTTCATAGAAGACAATACCAAAGAAAGTAAGAAGAATACTTCGAATCACGGAAAATAAATGGGGTAAGGACGTATTAAGTGAAAAACGCTAATGGATATATAATGAACAATTACAAAGACCTTCAAATGCAAACACGAGTGGGAGTGTAAATAAACACGAAAATGATAAGTCGAGTAAATCTATTCTCCCCCCCCCCCCCTCCCATCGGTAGCATAAGGCTTAATGATAGCATAACACACAGCTGTGTACGGTTTTTTAGTACTGATTTTAAAATGGTGAGGTGACCAGCTACTGCGATAAATAAGGTTCATGGTTATCTTCATACTGGTGTTTCTAAACGCAACATCCTACATCCTAGTAAGGTGGCTCCTGTTACTTCACACTCGATCACTCCTGTTCCTCTTTGTAAAGTGACTTCAAATTTTCTGCGATAGTTTGCGAGACAAATCGTTATCTTTCTTCTTTACTGTGTGGGTAAGCGGCTGATTAATTCCCTACCCCACGAGCACATTCTACAACTGCGAACTGGGTACAGATATACTCGACACAGCATGCGAGGACTGAGTGTTTATACAAGTCGGACTAAATTAAACAACATATTACACTGTTAATAATATTCCTACATTAGTTATTTCTCTGTTATGCTGAGCCATTGCATTAATGTGTGTTTCTTTTTTGTATAAGTCACAGCTCATATTTTATTTTATTACATTACACTGTCACAAAAAAATTAAATTTTTTATTTTATTACATTACACTTGGCGCCGGTAGTAAGTGTTCTGCAGCATACTTAAAGAATTCTTATCAGTATATTTTTTGTGTTTAAACAGCTCGGTGCATATCAACAAATAACTGAATTCACTGAACACTTACTAGTGGGACCGAAATAGAAACTGGAATCCTACGACCTATCTCCATTGTGGTAATTGATTACCTGTATGTATACCAGAAATAGTGAATTGTAATTAATGCATAAAACGTTTCCGTTTCATGTACCATACGCACGGGAACTACGGCAAGATGATAGAAAACTGAATGAGTAATCGTAGACCAACGCTGTTTCTTACATCTGACATAGACCGTACGGTAAGGAACCGAACGCACGCGACCAGGTTTATAATTAAAACTAGTCAGTAGCACCTGGGCGCATGCAATTAAAACAATCTGTACACGTAGCTTTCTTCTAGTTTTTCAATTGTGACTATTAGTGAAGGGAGTGTTAAGTAGTTATAGTCTGAATTTTTTGTGTGAACTGTTTAGTATCAGCAAGCATCATTGTTTGGCCAAATACTAGACGTAAACATGTGGAGGTTGAGAATTATGAAAGTGATGACCAATTAGAGAATATTCCTGGATCTTTGGCAGGAGGGTCGGGAGCTAATAAAATTGAACAAGCTACGATCCCACATGAGAGTGTAATATCGCAGATTGACATTTCCCAACCGAGTATACTATCGCTGGGCGGACAAGAGAATGTCGGGACCGCGAGAGAAATCAACTGCGAGAAAGCAGACAAAAGTGTTCGTGCGCAGGTCGACTTTGCAAATCCAAGCGATATGCTTGCAAAGCTATTCCGGAAATTAGAATTAATGGAACAGCAAAGAAAGAAAGAACAGGTATTAATGGAACAGCAGAGGAAAAGAGAGCGCGAGGAGGATGTCCAACGCCAGAATGAGTTTTTCGAAAAAGTGGAGACTAGCCTAATCGCCACAGTGGGCGAGCGGTTAGTCAAACGCGAACAAGCGTTGATACAAAAACTGAATCGTGCTCTTGACGATAGGGATCAACGCATATTAGAACATGTTAACAGCGAGATAGAAAAGGTTGAATCTGAGGTATCTGAAGTGAAGAAAAATTTACAGGAATTACCCGATAAAGTATATACTTTGGCCGGAGAGGTATCAGAAGTCAAAGAGTTGCAGGAAACCCTCGATGCGAAAGTTAAGCAATTAACCTACGGCATC
The DNA here is from genome assembly GCF_023898315.1 of Schistocerca nitens. NCBI lineage: Eukaryota > Metazoa > Arthropoda > Insecta > Orthoptera > Acrididae > Schistocerca > Schistocerca nitens. Next base: position 513,342,720 of record NC_064615.1, read on the forward strand.
GAGGAAATCTAACTATTGAGCGAAAGGTAGAAGCTATAGCGAAGCTTGTAATGCTTGACCATGTTGAACACAAGAGTGAGCAAGGTACCTTCATGAACCATGAACCCGTAAGGCCCGAGATTAGAGAAAAGCCACTGAATGGCTATGATACCGTAATAGAATCACGAACTGTGCCGCGCCTAGTCCCTGTTGCAGTCGTTCATGTAATGCACAGCAGGGCGAAAACTATGCTTCAATCGAGGCGCGTGCGGAAACCCACTAGCAAACAGTGTAACTGTCAGTCCATATGCAGCGAATACAGGTAAAAGTAACACGATAATTGTTCGCAATGAAGCACACACTCTGAACACACTGAAACCGGAAGAGTCATTACTGTAACATAGACAATTTCAAGTATTTTCCGAAGAGAAAAAAATCCTGTCATCCAGTAATATTTATAGAAAATTTTAAGAATGTGTTACCTGCATCGTGGCAGGAAAGGCAAAAGATACAGTTTGTTACCTCATATATTACCGGAGATGCCGCATTATGGGCATCTGGAGTTGCAGAGAACTGTCATTCTTTTTGTGAGTTCGAGCAACAATTTTTGGGCAAATTTTGGTCGGCTAGTATACAAGAGAGATTGCGGAAACAGGTATACAATCCAGAAATGTACAATTTCAAGCAAGGAACACTTAGCAAATACTTTGAGAATTATATTAACAAAACAGGGTACTGGTCCGAGCCGATCGCTACACGCGACGTGCTTAGGATATTGAAATCCATGTTGCCGATCTCAATAAGGTGAGAATTTGTACACGTACCTGATAACGATTTGGAGACATTCATGTCGGTTGTGGAGTCTCTAGATTTGATACAAGAGGATGCACGACAACAAAGCAATAATGGTGAGGCGATAAATAATAACCATAAACCTAGAAATAACGGTTATGGAAATCAAAACCGAAATAATAATTGGGGACATGAATGTGGCGGCAATAGTTATGAGAGAGCGAATGGGCGAAAATGAGGTAATGGGAATAGAGGAAGTGGTATGTCGAGCGGTAACTGCTCGCCCAATAAGGATAGAAATGACATGATGAATCGAACAAGGAGAAACTATGAGAATTACTGAAGTAATTTTCAACCTAAAAATATGAAACAAGGTGGCCAGTGGCGTCAGAATGTGACTGCTAACTGGTCGGCGCAGTCAAATAGACCGGAGTAGGGAGTCCCGATTAATAGTGTCGAGGCTATTCCCATGCCGGGGAATACTGCGACTCCAACATGGGTTAGTAAACCAAGTACCTGAGAAAATAGTGCGAATAGACAGCACAATGTGCAAATAGTAGACGTTACCGAGGAGAACCAGCCAACAAACTGCAGGGGGTCGATGTAAGCTAAGCCTTCGGCACTCGACCACCAGGAGTAGAAGCGAAGGCAGACTCGAAAATAACAATAATCGGATTGCTATGCTGCGCTATAATGACGACCAGAGTTTGCGGGAGGAATTAATCACCGGACCGCATAAATGTTCTGACCGGCAAACAGAGATTGTGCAGGCCGCAGTACACGTGAAAGTATACGGTGTGCTTGGTAAGGTTTTGATTGACACAGGAGCGGCTCTGTCAGTCATGTCTGAGGATTTCTTTAATGTTATTAACGACAATAAAAGACTGCCTATGTTGCCGGTTCAAAATTGTAAAATTACGGGGGCGCTAAACGGAAAGGCACAAAGTGTCAAGGCCCAGGTGCAGGCAGGAATAGAAATAGGAAATAATGCGATATTATGCAAGTTCCTCACTGTTAAAATTTTAACTGCAACTTGCATCCTGGGATGGGGCGTCATGAGGAAAAGGAGTGCTATAATCGACTTCCGTCAGGGCTTGTGCTTCCTGCGAACGCCTACCAAGGATTTGCAATTACCATTGATTAAAATAATGCCAAGGCACAATAGGTATTGTAGGTGGTTCGAAAAGATGGAAGTAGAACCCTTTATACTCAATGTTCAAGATAATGTACCACTAAAGGCGTATCCTGAAACAAATGAGTAACATGACGAAGAAGTCGTTCAGATACGACAGGAGATTCAATCCAAGGTTAAGGAGTCAGGATATTTAACCCATGAGCAGCAGCATGAGCTCTCTGAATTACTAAGTGATAACGCTGGCACATTTTCGGAAAAACCCGCAATAATTCAAGGCTACGTATATGATATGCAGGTATATCTGCATCAGACGTTTTGTCATGCTTCTTATTCCGTGCCGTGGAGTAAGCGTGAAGCTGTGTGGAAGGAAATAAAGAAAATGTTGGATTTGGGATCATTGAACCGTCCCTTTCTCCCTATAGTAGTGCCTCACTAGCTGTGGGAAAAGCGGATGGGAGAATCAGATTGGTACTTGATGCTAGAGACATCAACAAAATTATAATACCAGTAAGGACAAGGCCAGAAAACCTGGATGAACAAATACAGAAGTTTCGTGGAGTAAAGTTTCTATCAAGTATCGATTAGAAAATGTCAAAATGGCAGGTCCCTTTAACAGAACAGTGCAGGAAATATGCTGCTTTTACTTTTGGTGGGGGGACGTACCAATTTCGGGTGCTTAATTCGACTTGAATGTCAGTGCGGGTGTATTTGTCTCTGCATTAGACACTGTGCTAGGACCAGAATTGTATGATCTAGTAACACTCTGTGTGGACGATTTATTGATCGCCACAAATATGTGGGAGGAGCACGTGGAACTCATAAAGCGACTGTTTGGCAAATTCTCACAGGCTGGTGTTACAGTTAATTTAAAGAAATCGAAATTTGGGTGGCACCAGTTGAAGTACCTGGGACATATAATTTCATCCAAGAGTATTTCTCCAAAACCAGGAAAACTAGAAGCCATAAAGAATATACCGTACCCTACTAATCGTAAACAACTAAAGGCATATCTGGAGTTAGCTTCCTTTTTCACGGTTCATGCCAGCACAGTTGATGAACAGTACAGCGTTATTGTCACTGTTAAAAAAGAATAGTCAATGGATGTTTACTGATCAATGCAAGCACGACTTTGATCAAATTAGAAAGGCCTTGTTAAATTCTACAGTACTTCACCATCGTGATATGTCGAGGGATTTTTGCATTGCGACGGATGCTTCCACTACAGGCCTGGGGGCGTGATAATTCCAAGTCGATGACACCTCAGGGGCTACCGAGATAAAGATTATTGGTTTCGCTAGTCGTGTTTTGTCACCCTGTGAACGAGCCTACTCCGCCACGGAGCTAGAAGCTCTAGCTGTGGTCTGGGCTTTCCGTAAGTATCACTACTATGTATGCGAAAACTAGATAATAGTGTTTTATGATCACCAAGCACTTGGTTTCTTACTCTCATGTAAGTTGCTACATGCTCGATTAGCTGGGTGGATTTTGGCCTTACAGGAATGTTTATTTGGAATAAGACATGTAAAGGGAAGTCAAAATGTGGTGGCGGATGGATTATCGCGTTTACCACAGGGCTCAGGCGCATTCGCTGAATTAGTAGAGCAATCATCTGAGTATAAAGTACTGCTGTTGCAGGAAGGAGGTAGACGACGGAAATATTTGTCTATGTTTAAGAACATAGCGAATTTGCAAGAGGCAGATCCACTGTGGTGAACTGTGCGAGAAATTATTAACAGTGGGGAGAATAGTGAAATACAAAAATGGTTCAAATGGCTCTGAGCACTATGGGACTTAACATCGGTGGTCATCAGTCCCCTAGAACTTAGAACTACTTAAACCTAACTAACCTAAGGACATCACACACATCCATGCCCGAGGCAGGATTCGAACCTGCGACCTTAGCGGTGGCGCGGTTCCAGACTGAAGCGCCTAGAACCGCTCGGCTACACGGCCGGCAGTGAATTACAGAGGCACTATAAAATCAAGAACAATTAATTATAGACGATTACTTAACTACCCTGAGAACTGAGCACTCATACACGTCGGGCTAAATAAAACAACATATTAGACTGTTAATAATATTCCTACATTAGATATTTCTCTTTTACGCTGAGCCATTGCGTTAATGTGCGTTTCTTGTATGTATAAGTCACGACTGATACTTTATTTCATTACGTTACACTAATAGTCACAAAACAAATAAAATTATTTTATTACATTACAGCGTGGAAGGAGATACTGACCCCTGATTGGACGGCACAAACGACAGTGGAGGGAATCAGCTCGGAGACGATACCGGTCAAAAACGACATGTGCTTGTGGGCTCTTGTGAGTGTTGAATGCGCAAGGCTTCGTTATCGACACGTGTGGTCGGTTTGAGTAAAGTTGTGCACAACATTTGTTAGATGTTGCAAAGCAGTTACCTTTCTGTATTAACGTTGTTTTTCCTCGTACAGAATAAGTTCGTGGCCTAGGTGTTTGCTTAGACAATTAGCATAAGATCCATATTAGTTCTTTCTAACAGCAAAGATCAAATGTATAGTGTAAATGGGGCGTGAGTACAGTAATAAAACACTGGCTTATAGCAGCTTAGCTATGTTAATTCCGTGTTGGGACTCGGCGTCGAGATTGTCGTCTTTATTACTTTCTGCTTATGTAGTTGCACATGCTGAACGCAGTTTGTTGGGTGTGTGCATTGTGCGATAGGGCACAGAGGTGAATGTATGGGGTGGCCAAAGTTGTGCTTGTCCATTACAAAGCAGATTTATGTCAGAATTTCAGATCATAAATGCTACACGCAACTTATGCTATCGCGAACTCAAAACTTCAAATTCCCAAAGGCTTTCCTTGCTCCCTTCCAAATAGGTCATAACTTTTGTTCCGTCCGCGAGGCGTACAGAGTCAACGCATTTTTGAGAACACTCATCGGTAAAGGCACAGATCCGGTTTCGAGCCTCTGTGTAGAACAAAGTTTCAACTTCGAAATTTATCTAAGTCCTTACTTTATGGCCTGAAAAAGAATAATGGGGTTGTTATCAGCTACAATGATTCTCTCCAGCACACAGATGAGAAAGGCATAGTAATTATTTTGTCTTTACTGGTACTCTAATGTTAAAAACTTTATGATTTGAATTGTTCAGTCCTAAAAGATATAATGAAAATTGGGGCGGACATCGGAATTTTGTGGAATATCACATTAAGCAAGGTCTGTATGTGGATTAACCTGTAAACGAAATAAACCATTTTGGTTAGATTAGAATGAGATGTAATGTTGTTGTTGTTGTTGTGATCCTCAGTCCTGAGACTGGTTTGATGCAGCTCTCCATGCTACTCTATCCTGTGCAAGCTTCTTCATCTCCCAGTACCTACTGCAACCTACATCCTTCTGAATCTGCTTAGTGTATTCATCTCTTGGTCTCCCTCTACGATTTTTACCCTCCACACTGCCCTCCAATGCTAAATTTGTGATCCCTTGATGCCTCAAAACATGTCCTACCAACCGATCCCTTCTTCTAGTCGTGCCACAAACTTCTCTTCCCCCAATCCTATTCAATACCTCCTCATTAGTTACGTGATCTACCCACCTTATCTTCAGCATTCTTCTGTAGCACCACATTTCGAAAGCTTCTATTCTCTTCTTGTCCAAACTGGTTATCGTCCATGTTTCACTTCTATACATGGCTACACTCCATACAAATACTTTCAGAAACGACTCCCTGACACTTAAGTCTATACTAGATGTTAACAAATTTCTCTTCTTCAGAAACGATTTCCTTGCCATTGCCAGTCTACATTTTATATCCTCTCTACTTCGACCATCATCAGTTATTTTACTCCCTAAATAGCAAAACTCCTTTACTACTTTAAGTGTCTCATTTCCTAATCTAATCCCCTCAGCATCACCCGATTTAATTTGACTACATTCCATTATCCTCGTTTTGCTTTTGTTGATGTTCATCTTATATCCTCCTTTCAAGATACTGTCCTTTCCGTTCAACTGCTCTTCCAAGTCCTTTGCTGTCTCTGACAGAATTACAATGTCATCGGCAAACCTCAAAGTTTTTACTTCTTCTCCATGAATTTTAATACCTACTCCGAATTTTTCTTTTGTTTCCTTTACTGCTTGCTCAATATACAGATTGAATAACATCGGGGAGAGGCTACAACCCTGTCTCACTCCCTTCCCAACCACTGCTTCCCATTCATGCCCCTCGACTCTTATAACTGCCATCTGGTTTCTGCACAAATTGTAAATAGCCTTTCGCTCCTTGTATTTTACCCCTGCCACCTTCAGAATTTGAAAGAGAGTATTCCAGTTAACGGTGTCAAAAGCTTTCTCTAAGTCTACAAATGCTAGAAACGTAGGTTTGCCTTTTCTTAATCTTTCTTCTAAGATAAGTCGTAAGGTTAATATTGCCTCACGTGTTCCAACATTTCTACGGAATCCAAACTGATCTTCCTCGAGGTCCGCTTCTACCAGTTTTTCCATTCGTCTGTAAAGAATTCGCGTTAGTATTTTGCAGCTGTGACTTACTAAACTGATAGTTCCGTAATTTTCACATCTGTCAACACCTGCTTTCTTTGGGATTGGAATTATTATATTCTTCTTGAAGTCTGTGGGTATTTCGCCTGTCTCATACATCTTGCTCACCAGATGGTAGAGTTTTGTCATGACTGGCTCTCCCAAGGCCATCAGTAGTTCTAATGGAATGTTGTCTACTCCCGGGGCCTTGTTTCGACTCAGGTCTTTCAGTGCTCTGTCAAACTCTTCACGCAGTATCTTATCTCCCCTTTCATCTTCATCTACATCCTCTTCCATTTCCATAATATTGTCCTCAAGTACATCGCCCTTGTATAAACCCTCTATATACTCCTCCCACCTTTCTGCCTTCGCTTCTTTGCTTAGAACTGGGTTGCCATCTGAGCTCTTGATATTCATACAAGTGGTTCTCTTCTCTCCAAAGGTCTCTTTAATTTTCCTGTAGGCAGTATCTATCTTACCCCAAGTGAGACAAGCCTCTACATCCTTACATTTGTCCTCTAGCCATGCCTGCTTAGCCATTTTGCACTTCCTGTCGATCTCATTTTTGAGACGTTTGTATTCCTTTTTGCCTGCTTCATTTACTGCATTTTTATATTTTCTCCTTTCATCAATTAAATTCAATATTTCTTCTGTTACCCAAGGATTTCTATTAGCCCTCGTCTTTTTACCTACTTGATCCTCTGCTGCCTTCACTACTTCATCCCTCAGAGCTACCCATTCTTCTTCTACTGTATTTCTTTCCCCCATTCCTGTCAATTGTTCCCTTATGCTCTCCCTGAAACTCTCTACAACCTCTGGTTCTTTCAGTTTATCCAGGTCCCATCTCCTTAAATTCCCACCTTTTTGCAGTTTCTTCAGTTTCAATCTGCAGTTCATAACCAATAGATTGTGGTCAGAATCCACATCTGCACCTGGAAATGTCTTACAATTTAAAACCTGGTTCCTAAATCTCTGTCTTACCATTATATAATCTATCTGATACCTTTTAGCATCTCCAGGATTCTTCCAGGTATACAACCTTCTTTTATGATTCTTGAACCAAGTGTTAGCTATGATTAAGTTATGCTCTGTGCAAAATTCTACAAGGCGGCTTCCTCTTTCATTTCTTCCCCCCAATCCATATTCACCTACTATGTTTCCTTCTCTCCCTTTTCCTACTGACGAATTCCAGTCACCCATGACTATTAAATTTTCGTCTCCCTTCACTACCTGAATAATTGCTTTTATCTCGTCATACATTTCATCAATATCTTCATCATCTGCAGAGCTAGTTGGCATATAAACTTGTACTACTGTAGTAGGCATGGGCTTTGTGTCTATCTTGGCCACAATAATGCGTTCACTATGCTGTTTGTAGTAGCTAACCCGCACTCCTATTTTTTTATTCATTATTAAACCTACTCCTGCATTACCCCTATTTGATTTTGTATTTATAACCCTGTAATCACCTGACCAAAAGTCTTGTTCCTCCTGCCACCGAACTTCACTAATTCCCACTATATCTAACTTGAACCTATCCATTTCCCTTTTTAAATTTTCTAACCTACCTGCCCGATTAAGGGATCTGACATTCGACGCTCCGATCCGTAGAATGCCAGTTTTCTTTCTCCTGATAACGACGTCCTCTTTAGTTGTCCCCGCCCGGAGATCCGAATGGGGGACTATTTTACCTCCGGAATATTTTACCCAAGAGGACGCCATCATCATTTAATCATACAGTAAAGCTGCATGCCCTCGGGAAAAATTACGGCTGTAGTTTCCCCTTGCTTTCAGCCGTTCGCAGTACCAGCACAGCAAGGCCGTTTTGGTTAATGTTACAAGGCCAGATCAGTCAATCATCCAGACTGTTGCCCCTGCAACTACTGAAAAGGCTGCTGCCCCTCTTCGGGAACCACAAGTTTGTCTGGCCTCTGAACAGATACCCCTCCGTTGTGGTTGCACCTACGGTACGGCCATCTGTATCGTTGAGGCACGCAAGCCTCCCCACCGACGGCAAGGTCCATGGTTCATGGGGGAAGAGAGATGTAATGCTTCTCCATAGTTTATTCGCATTTTATTGCATCTATATTTTTTCTCTATTTCCTCTTGTATTGGTTTGGGATGATTCCTGAGCGTTTTATCTGACTAGATACGTGGACATTCACTGGCGGCGAGTCTGACACAGTGCAATATATCTCTGAATTGTCTCAAGCTCCTTGCCACGTACATTTATGTGCAGTTCTAAATTCACGCAAAAGCCCGTAAGTATCTGTCTACTAATTTTCTAGTTTTTCATATATTTATACCTCAACCTCTGGAGAAAAGGTAACCACTTGTATGAATATCAGGAGCTCATCTGGAAAACCAGTTTTAAGCGAAGGAGAGAAGACAGAAAGGTGGAAGCAGTATATAGAGGGTCTATACAAAGGCTATGTACTTGAGGGCAATATTATGAAGTGGAGGAGGACGTAGATGAACATGAAATGGGAGGTATGATACTACGTGAAAAGTTTGACAGAGCACTGAAAGACCTAAGCCGAAACAAGGCCCCAGGAGTAGACAACTTTCCATTAGACGTACTGATAACCTTGGGGAACCAGCCATGACAAAACTCTTCCATCTGGCGAGCACGATGTATGAGACAGGTGAAATACCCTCAGACTTCAAGAAGAATATAATAATTTCTATCCCAAAGGAAGCAGGTGGTCATATGTGTGAAACTTACTGAACTATCAGTTTAGCAAGTCACGGCTGCAAAATACTAACACGAATTTTTTACAGGCGAATGAAAAAACTGGTAAAAGCCGACCTCGGGGAAGATCAGTTTGTATTCCGTAGAAATGCTGGAACACGTGAGGCAATACTGACCCTAAAAATAATCTTAGAAGATAGATTAAGGGAAGGCAAACCTACGTTTCTAGCATTTGTAGACTTAGAAAAAGCTTTTGACAATGTTGACTGAGATATCAGTTATAAGAGTCGAGGGGCATGTAAATGAAGCAGTGGTTGGGAAGGGAGTAAGAGAGGGTTGTAGCCTATCTCAGATTTTATTCAATCTATGTATTGAACAAAAGAAAAATCTGGAGCAGGAATTAAAATCCATGGGGAAGAAATAAAAACTTTTAGGTTTGCCGATGATATTGTAATTCTGTCAGAGACAGCAAAGGACCTGGAAGAGCAGTTGAACGGAATGGACAGCCTCTTGAAAGGATTATATAAGATGAACATCAACAAAAGCGAAACGAGGATAGTGGAATGTAGTCGAATTAAAACAGGTGATGCTGTAGGAATTAGATTACGAAATAAGACACTTAATGTAGTAGATGACTTTTGCTATTTGTGAAGCAAAATTACTGATAATGGTCGAAGTAGAGAGGATATAAAATGTAGACTAGTAGCGGCAAGGAAAGCATTTCTGAAGAAGAGAAATTTGTTAACATCGAGTATAGATTTAAGTGTCAGGAAGTATTTTCTGAAAGTATTTGTATGGAGTGTAGCCATGTTGGAAGTGAAACATGGTGGATAAATTGTTTAGACAAGAATAGAAGCTTTCGAAATGTGGTGCTACAGAAGAATGCTGAAGATTAGATGGGTAGATCACATAACTAACGAGGAGGTACTGAATAGAATCGGGAAGAAGACGAATTTGTGGCACAACTTGACTAGAAGAAGTGATCGGTCGATAGGACATGTTCGGAGGCATCAAGGGATCACCAATTTAATATTATAGGGCAGCGTGGAGAGTAAAAATCGTAGAGGGAGACCAAGAGATGAATACACAAAGCATATTCAGAGGCGTGTAGGGTGCAGTAGATACCTGGAGATGAAGAAGCTTGCACAGGATAGGTTAGCATGGAGAGCTGTATCAAACCAGTCTCTGGACTAAAGACCACAGCAACAACAACAACTACATATACAACAAAATTTGAAGTCCCCACCGCACTTTTATATCTGTAACACAAGGCCAATCTCATAAATTACTGTAGGGACTTTGAAACGTTTTTCACAAATGCACTGAATGAGTCATCGGAGGGAGTTTTTGTATGTAATATATAACCTCTACGCCAAACAAGTAATCCAGTAGTCGAATCTATTTAAAAGAGAGTCCAGCAAGATTTGTGTTTAATAATCTGATGTATATAAAATAAAATAAACCATTTATTTTATTGAAAAGCAAATTTAATCTTTCACAGAGGTACGCTGTACAATTTACGTAGTATCCATACACAATGTTGTAGAAGAATAAATCAGGGATAAAATCTAACGTTAATTAATTGCATATTCTTTGATTTGTGTTACTCATGTTGTAATATATTTAGAATGGTTAAATAAGACTGACCTGTAAGAGTCTTCTGAATTTCGTAACAACGGTATCTAAAGAGCAGAGAGGTCATTAGATACTGAGGCAAATGTAGTTCGTATATGCGGGCAGCATTGACAGACGCGTGAATATGCGGGTTTTCAGGAGGTGTACGGCAAGGGAGAACAGAACCGTACACATTTAGCGGAATAGTGAATAAAAGGAACTATGCACAGTATAATACGTTCGCTGTTTTTGACAAGGATATGTCAGTTCACAATTATTTGTTTATTTTGGTATATATTAAAGTACCTAGCCTCCAAGAGCTTTAGCTTCGATTTTTACCTGTGGTGCAAACTGAATGGGCAGGTATACTCAAGGAACCCGTACGTCTGAAGAGCTGCACCAGAACATAAAAGAAGCTTTGCTGTCAGTCCTTCCTTTCATCATGGGCTGAACTGGTTTCGATTTTACAAATGTAGTAGCGTCACGTAAAACAGTTAAGTGCAGCAGTAAGAAAATAATATACTTGGGATACATTATCAAAAAGGAACGCTCAACAATAGGTGCATTTATTGAGATCTGCCATCGTGTTTAGGAAATAGAAAATAGTTGTTTCCATGATATGCGGACTGAATTCCCATAATTGAGTCTGAAGAAACGGCAGTTATTGGAACTTCAGAATCAAAAGATTCTGAATGTTTATAGTGAAACTATTACTATAATACGATGTAGAATAATAACAGCTACCTGTACCGACTCAAGCTGTTTTTACTTAACACTGGACCGATTTTAGGCTGATGCCCATCGACAGGTAGTTTGCATTTGGGTGTAAATTTCCAAACTTTATATTTGATATCACTGTTTCAATTAAAAACAAAAGATGTGATGATGACTCACGTGTAAACGCATTGGATGTGGGTGCATGTCTGTCTGAAGTTACCAACATCTAAGATGCGACTACGTTATCAGACTTAATTAGGAAGCACAATAATTAGTATAGTGACTAATATACAGTTAATATAAAAGACGAAGTATCTTTGTACAACAACGTGATAAATGAAACGTGAAAATGATATGGATACACCAGATATATGTTTAAGCACAACACATGTCGCTTAGCCACTTCAAAATGTTTCATTTGTGTCTATTTAGTCCTCATCACAGCGCATTTTTTTTTTAAAACAGTGATCTCCAATATTAAGTACGGAAACACTTACCTGGAATTAAACTACCTGAAGATGGACAGTATGTTAGATAAAATCACATTCTATTGTGACTGGTAGTGGTTATTATTCTACAACCTACGAAAGGTGCAGTCACGGAACTCAACTGTACCCGTTAAATATAAAATACATTTATTGTTACAAAAGTTATAAATTTTTATGCACATTGTGACGGTGACACGATGAAACACGAAGAAAATTAAGGAAAGCATTGCACGCGAACCGGTGTCCTTCAAACCTAGCTTGTGCTGGTCTCTTGTGCCGGTCTGATTATACAGGGATTAATTAAGATTTTTTTGCTTACGGAAGGATATGACTCGATACGAACGTTCTGAGCTTTTTAACATTCTTTCCATCTTCCCAAGAAACGCACTTACTAATTCGTCCCGACCCCTTCACTGCCACGCTTCTACCTCCACCGTTTGTCTCGGTTTCGTACGTGACACTTCCGACCGACTGCCAGCGTTTGGTTCTCAATTTCCCCTCGCCCCTCCCCCTCAGCACCAATCCTCGGAGGTGGGTATGGGGGGGGGGGTGAATTATTATGCTAGTCCAGCCATTGCGCTTGGTAGAGCTGGAGGAAGTGGGGGGGGGGGATTGCAAGTTTACTGACGTCAGATATGTAGCGGCGGCGCCACCATGACGGCCTTAACACACGCTCCCTTTGTCCGCCAGACGTTACGCCGCCTCTCAGCAGAGATTTAAGGACGAAACGGAAGCAGCTGCCCGCCGCCTCTGCCGCGGTCGTAACGACGCGCTTAACGGCCGCGGAGGAAAGGAACGCCTGTTTCTCCGCCGGTCACAGTGCGGCCGTTTGTTTTCCTTCTCCGAGCCACATAAACACCTCACTGGTGGAGCGCTGATTCTGCAGTACGGGAGCCTTATCGTCTGAACCTGCTGCGGCATTGAAAGGCGACATCAGACCGTCTCCAGCGATCAACATTCAGTACTAGAAACGGTTCTCGGCGTGAAACGTCGGATGTCGTTGTGAAATCTCTTACAATATTTCATCGGCGCGACTGACAGGCATCTTCAGCTGCGACGAATATACTGCTGAGCCTGACTCTCCATCCACAGGAAAGGCGACTGATATGAAGTAACTAATGTAACGTGGAAAGCTCATAATCTCTGCTGGACGTAGAGTGGAACGCCGGTCTTACACTGTCTAGGCAGATGCGCTGAGGACTTGAGGGCTGCGCCATTCGGACAAAGTGGCCATTGCAACTGCACGGACTACCCTGGCATGCCTCCGTCAGATCCGGTTTAGAATCCCGGTCTGGTACAAGTTTTCAACTTACCTCTTTGACTTAAATCAATGCACCGGGCAAGGTGCGCTGTGGTTAGCGCACTGGACTCGCATTCGGGAGGACGACGGTTCAATCCCGCGTCCGGCCATTCTGTTTAGGTTTCTCGTGATTTCACTAAATCGCTCCAGGCAAATGACGGGATGGTTCCTTCGAAAGGGCACGGCAGACTTCAAAGGTTCAAAAGGCTCTGAGCACTACGGACTTGACATCAGAGGTCATCAGTCGCCTAGAACTTAGAACTACTTAAACCGAACTAACCTAGGGACATCACACACATCCATGCCCGAGGCTGGACTCGAACCTGCGACCGTAGCGGTCGCACGGTTCCAGACTGAAGCGCCTAGAACCGTTCGGCCACACCCTGACCTAATCCGATGAGACCGATGACCTCACCGTTTGGTCTCCTCCCCCAAAGAACCCAACTTAAATCAATGTCCACTGGCAGTTAATATCATTAATTCCTCTGTGTCTCGACTGATTTTGCTCTGCCCTACATGTCGGAAAGAACAGACACAACATGTGTAAAATTAAGGTCAGCACGACCGAGTGATCACTTCTGTGCTGATGCACATCACGCTCGAATTCCACGGGAATCGGCGAAACGGCGCGAGTAATGCGGATTATGGGCAAGGGACACTACGTTAGCAGCGTGTGGATTAGTTGAAATTTCGTATGTGACTGGAGGCATGCTAGGGTAGCCTGTCCTGTTGCAGTGGCCACTGTGCTCGGATGTCCAGTCTGCATGGTACTTTACTATCAATGTGAAGCAGGTATGCTGGTCACGCCTTCAAAGAATTCAACTCGGCCGGCCGAGGTGGCCGTGCGGTTCTAGGCGCTGCAGTCCTGAACCGCGGGACTGCTACGGTAGCAGGTTCGTATCCTGCCTCGGGCATGGATGTGTGTGATGTCCTTAGGTTAGTTAGGTTTAAGTAGTTTAAGTTCTAGGGGACTGATGACCTAAGATGTTAAGTCCCATAGTGCTCAGAGCCATTTGAACCATTTTTGAATTCACCTCGCAGACACCCCATTGTGTGTCGCTTATGATGTTTTGGAAACAGACGAGCACCGCCAGGTGTGCAGATCGGCAAGAGGTGTCTGGTTCTCGGTGTGACAGATGTTGTCCCTAATTACCCGTACGACTCCTCTTTCCGGACGCGGGATACTTGCCGCAAGTGAAGATGAACTCTGTGGAGTGGATTTGTGGACACGCAGCTCACTACTTGTTTGCTGATGGGGAGTTAGCATTCTTGATATTAGGCAGTTCCTCAATGAACGCATTGCGCAGTTGTCCGCAGTCCAAAATACAGATATTTTTTCTCCAATTTCCTCTGCAGTGTCTTCCTTAACCCACCCCAGAGCTGGGGTGTTCCTGTCATGAAGAGTTGATCTCTGCCTCTTCCACACTTAAACAGGTATATTCTCTGGTCATCGAAATGCTGTTTTCGGAAAAACTATACGTCGACAGTCGCAATGAGTCTGACGCCTTGCTGCACCCTCCTCGCGGCCGTGCGACAGCCACCGAGCCGGCAGGACGCGCAACAGTGTAGCAGCAGCACTTGTCTGATAAACTGTAAATTAATTTAGTCTTTGTTCACGTGCTTCTGCAAAGAAGTGAACTTTGCATGTGTATTTTACTGTGTAGACTAGTGGTTAGAAAATTAATCGTACAATAGTTTTTGTTATTACATAATTGTGAATATCCTTTGTAGGGCGGCTTCCTAGTGTAAATTTTCCAGTTGCCAGAAACTGCGTCACGCCACTAGGCTTTAATTTTGTGCTAGTAGGCAGCACACAGTTTAGATCAGTGCATTCTAATTTGTATATTTATCTCGTGCAGTAACTTTTCGACAATCAGGGTTTCTAATAACAGGTATCTGTAAATACATCAACTTCAGTAGAGAAATTTATATCTGTTTAATAGCTTACAGTCTCAGAGTATAATGAGAAATCAGTACATCAACGTTTATTGTTACTTTATTCCCCTTTGGTATATTGTCAAACTCAGTAGCGCTATTTGAGGCCTTATATCTATTTTATACACAGTACGATATGGCTAGGGACTGTGCTCGTTGTGAGCGGACGCAAGGAGAGTTGGCTGCTATCCGTAAACAGCTGGAAATTGCGTTGGCTACCGTCGACAAGCTTCTAGCTAATGCCCAAAGTTGCCGTGACGTCGCGGCGCCAGTGACGAGACCTGAGACCACCTTTGGTGCCACTGGAGTCCCCTGGTGAACCGAACATCGCTGCGGCTTTCCGATACGTAACGTCTGACCTGTCCATCCCCACTCCAGAGTGAGTGGCAAACAGTGGTGGCTTCGCGTGTCACTGGGTGGAAGAAGAAAGAGGGATCAGGTCGTGCGACTGTCTCCCTACATCTTAGCAACAGGTACGAGGTCCTTCCCAGTGATGATGATAACTCTGAGACAGTACGGGATGCCTCTGCTGTTGGGCCAGCGGTCGATTTTCCTGCTCAGTCCTGACAAGTACACAGGGTGGGTATGCTAGTCACTGTGAGCTCCAATGTTAGGCGGGTGATGGAGCCCCTCAAGGAGATAGCAGGCAATGCGGGAAAGAATTCCAGCGTGAATTCGATATGTTTGGCGGGAGGTCTGATCCGTGATGTGGAGGAGGCCCTGCAGGCGGCTATCGAGCGCACTCGGTGCAACCGGCTGCATGCAGTGGCACTTGTCGGCACGAATGAAGCCTGCCCATTGGGTTCTGAGGCCATCCTCGGCTGCTTTCGGAGGCTGGCTGATATGGTGAAGGCAACTAGCAACGCATGCGGTGTGCAGGCTAAGCTGTCTATTTGTAGCATCGTACCCAGGGTTGATCGCGGTCCTCTGGTTTGGAGCAGAGTGGAAGGTCTAAACCAGAGGCTCAGACAGCTCTGTGACGGTATCGGATGCGAATTTTTCGACCTCCGCTATCGGGTGCAGAATTGTAGGTTTCCCCTTAATAGGTCAGGCGTACACTACACGCAGGATGCGGGTACTAGGGTTGAGAGCGCATGTGGCGTGCACATGGCGCTTTTTATAGGTTAGAGAACCCCTCCCTTGGTATCAAAGACGAATTGCCTGTTAAAGCATCCACAGCAATCTCAGAGAATCCTGGTCCTTACAGATCAGAGATATAAAAGACTGATATGATTTTAGTTAACTGCAGGAGCATCCAAGGAAAGGTCACAGAATTAGTATCGCTTACTGAAGGTTATAATGCACAGATAGTATTGGGAACAGAAACCTGGTTGAAACCGGACGCCAATGACAATGAAATCCTAAGTTCAGACTGGAATGATTATCGTAAGGATATCTCAGTCGCCAATGGTAACGGCATGTTTATTGAAGTAAAAAAACTCGATAAAATCTAGAGAGGTTATCACGGATTCCGAATGTAAATTAATCTGGGTGAAATTATCAAAGAATGGTCAAAAATGGTGATCAGATACTTTTATAGACCATCTGGGTCAGGATCTGCAGTTGTAGAGCGCTTCAAGCCGAACTTGCGGAATATCATTAGTAATTTTCCTGATGATACCGTTGTAATAGGGGTGACATCAGCTTGCCAGGTATAGATTTGGAGTGTTATGCAATCAAAAATGGTGCCAGAGACAGGGAATTGTGTGGAATTGTTCTGGATGTCTCGTCCGAAAATTACCTTGAGCAGATAGAGAACCAACTCGTTAGGGTAACGTCTTAGACCTCCTGGCAACAAACAGAGCAGAAATTATCGAATCAGTTGACGCAGAGGAGGGTATCAGTGAACATAAGGCTGTGACAGCATCTGTGACGACGGGTCCTACAAGGAATGTTAAGAAAGGTAGGAAGATATATTTGCTCAGCAAGGGTGATAGGAGACAAATTTCAGAATATCTCAGCAGTCAGTATCAAATATTCGGCGATGAGGACGAAGGTCTGGAGAACAAATGAAAAAAATTCAAAGGCATCGTTCAATATGCCCTGGACAAGTATGTTCCGAGTAAGGTTTTAAGGGATAGGAAAGATTGACCTTGGTTTAATAGACGTGTTAGAAAAGTGCTACGTAAACAAAGAGCACTTCATCTCAGATTCAAGAGTAAAAATGCCTAGCTGACAAACAAAAGCTGAACGAAGCGAAAATGAGTAAGGAGAGCAATGCGAGAAGATTATGCGAAAGAACTTGCTCCCCTTATAGCAGTAATTTATCGTATATCGCTTGAGGAACGGAAGGTACCTAACGACTGGAAAAAAGCGCAGGTCATTCCCGTTTTTAAGAAAGGCCGTAAGACAGATCCACACAGTTATAGACCTATATCGTTGACGTCAATCTGTTGTAGAATTATGGAACATGTTTTATGCTCAAGAATTATGACGTTCTTGGAAAATGAACATCTTCTCTATAAAAATCAACAAGCATTCCGGAAACAGAGATACTGCGAAACTCAACTCGCTCTGTTCTTCCATGAAATCCACAGCGCATTGGACAAAGGCGCTCAGGTTTATGCCCTGTTCCTTGATTTCAGTAAGGCTTTTGACACCGTCCCAGATTGCCGTTTAATGAAAAAAAAAAACGAGCTTACGGATTATTGGAGCAGACATGCGATTGGATTCAAGACTTTCATGCAGATAGAAGTCAACACGTCGCTCTTAACGGAACTAATTCGACGGAAGTAAAGGTAATATCCCGAGTACCAAAGGGAAGTGTGGTAGGACCGTTGCTGTTTATATATATAAATGATCTAGTAGAAAGCGTGGGATGCTCTTTAAGGGTATTCGCAGATGATGCAGTTGTTTATACCAAAGTAGCAACCGCAGAAGATAGTAAGAATTTGCAGAACGACCTGCAGAGAATTGATGAATGGTGCAGACTCTGGCAGTTGACCCTGAACGTAAATAAATGTAACATATTGCGCATACGTAGGAAAAGAAATCCACTGCTGTACAGGTACACTATTGTTGGCAAACAGCTGGAGACAGCGTCTGTCGTAAAATATCTAGGCGTAACTAAACAGACCGACCTAAAGTGGCATGACCATATAAAACAGATAGTTGGAAAAGCAGACACCAGAATCAGATTCATCGGAAGAATCTTAAGGAAATGAAACTCATCCACGAAAATGGTTCAAATGTCTCTGAGGTCTATGGGATCTAACTTCTGAGGTCATCAGTCCCCTAGAACTTAGAATGACTTAAACCTAACTAACCGAAGGACATCACACACATCCATGCCCGAGGCAGAATTCGAACCTGCGACCGTGGCGGTCGCGCGGTTTCAGACTGTAGCGCCTAGATCCGCTCGGCCACTCCGGCCGGCCATCCACGAAAGAAGTGGCTTGTAAGGAACTTGTTCGCTCGTTTCTTGAGTACTGTTCATCTGTCTGGAACTCCTATCAGGTATCACTGAGAGAGGAGGTAGAGAAGGACCAACGAAGAGCGGCGCGTTTCGTCACGGGCTCGTTTAGTTGGCGAGAGAGCGTTACGGAGATGCTAAACAAACTCCACTGGCAGACGTTACAAGAGAGGCGTTGTGCATCACGGACAGGTTTACTATTGAATTTTCGGGACAGCACTTTTCAGGAGGAGTCGGACAACATATTACTTGTCCCCACATACATCTCGCGTATTGACCATGAGGAGAAAATTCGAGAAATTAGAGCCAGTACAGAGGCTTACCGACAATCATTCTTCCCACGCACTATTCGCGAGTGGAACAGGGTTGGAGGGATCAGATAGTGCTACTGAAAGTACCCTGCGCCACACACCATTAGGTGGCTTGCGGAGTACGATGTAGATGCAGATATAGAGCCCCGTTGTCTAAGGCACCTTGCCACAGTTCTCGCGTCTTCCCCTGTCGAAAGTTCGAGTCCTTCCTCTGGCATGGGTGTGTGCGTCGTCCTTAGCGTAAGATACTTTAAGTTATATTAAGTAGTGTGCAAGCCTAGGGACCGATGACCTCAGCAGAAAGGTCACCTAGGAACTTACCACCAAATTTTTCCTCCTCGTGACAACCGTTCCTTGCTATTATCCGTGGTATTTAGTTTAAAACAAATAAATAAAGAAATGAAAAAAAAAGAAAAAAAGGAGAATAAATAAATGAATGATGTTCATTGCCCTTTACTCCACGTATCCTATGCCATCCGTGGTTCCTGGAGGGTGGGAACGGAGCACGGTGGCCAGGCCTGGGGTTGCAACTCCTGCCCACTTTGCTCTCCCCCCCTTGGGTGCCGGGAAGGTTCGTTTAAAAAAGATTCCCAGTCAGGAACAAATTTTCTACTTTCCCTTTTGATTTCAAGCAATGCGCCCTTGCAGCCAATGTCTGTAATTTCTCTGTGTCTTAATTCATAGCGCCTGCTAGATCAAAAATAAAAAAATAAAAAAATGGTTCAAATGGCTCTGAGCACAACGCGACTTAACTTCTGAGGTCATCAGTCGCCTAGAACTGAGAACTAATTAAACCTAACCTAAGGACATCACACACATCCATGCCTGAGGCAGGATTCGAACCTGCGACGGATCAAAAATAAGACAGACGCCACAAATATATAAAATTAAGGCGAAGTAGCCAGTGATCTGTTCAGTGCAGATTCATACCAAGCTCGAACTCTTGCAGGTAAAGGCAAATTGCTGCAAGTAATGAGGACAACGGACTAGGGTCAATACATCAGTAGTATGTCGATAAGTTGAGAATTTGGATCTGACGGGAGGCGTGCTAGGTTAGTCTGTGCACTTGCGATGACCACTGTGTCCAGATGGGGCATTGGTCAGCGCATATTACTAATAAACAGGAACCTTGGGAGGAAACTGGGGAGGACTGTGTATGATTGAAACTTCCTATTTATGTCAGGCTAAGAGGGAAACGAGCAGGCGTGAAGGCTCCAAAGTCGGTGATCAGTAATGAAGTATTCCTAGAAGCGCTATGGACAGGTACACCACATGTCGGACGATGATGCAAGAACTTAGGTGCAAGCCATGAAGCTTACTTTGACCACAATGGAACAAGACGAGTATTTTTGAGCCCTATAATATAGTTAACAATAACAATAACCGCAGAGGAATAAAAAATGGCTAGGTGCGAATAGGACCCAGGCACTGATGATTGCTTGCAACCGTAATTATGTTCATAGATAGTGCATCCATTCTGGAAATCGAGAATTCGACCGTTTCAGCCTGTTATCGACACTGACACTGGGAAAATATCAGTTCCAAGCATTCAAAAATTTTCAAGAATATTTCAATTTCGGTAATATAAATACGACAAAAGATTAATCTGTCAGTGTTTGTTTCACATATAGCTTGAAAGCCATATATACGTGCAATAATCACTCCTGGATAACTGATGATGAATAAAGTCCTCAACGCGTCATCTGAGCAAAAGAAGTCATTCCTTGCCTTATGTTTCACTTTCACCATTGCGATTTACTCAATCTGAATGCAGAACTGCTGATTGTTTTAGTAACAAACCATAAGAGAAATTTTTTTCGTGAGATATGGTTAAAAATTACGATATTAGGATTTTTCCCTTTGGCTGTACTGTGGAACTTCGCTCCTTACTAAATTTCATAATTATAGGCCACATTTCAATGAGTGTGTTTGCAGGTATCAAAACCAGTAAGCAAAATGGCCATAGCTTTTGAGTGCATTGACTCAGGAACTTACGTTTATTACAAAAGCAAGGAACCATAGACCTTAGTAAGTGACATAAATTTCAACTTGACACATCCATCCGTTCCCGAGAAAATGGGTTTTCAACATTCGGACAAACAGACGGATAACAAGGCGATCCAATAAGGGCCACGTTTTTACCGACTGAGGCATGGAACTCTAAAACTAAAAAATAATATACAAACATAACAAAACAGATGGACCATTGAGAAAAGCATTATGTGGCGAGAGTTTCAAATTGAAAATATTCAATTTATTACGACTTTAATAACTTTCCACAATTTTTTTCCTGCAAGAACGAGACCAACGACGACTGAAGAGAATCGTTAAGCGTGACGGAAGTGCAACCATTCCGCAAATTGCTACAGATTTCAATGCTGGACCATCAGCAAGTGCTAGCGTGCGAACCATTGAACGAAACATCATCGATAAAGCATTTCGGGGCCGAAGGCCCACTCGTGTAGCCTTGATGACTGCACGACACTGGGCTTTACGCCTCGCCTGGACTCCTCAACACCGACATTGGACTGCTGATGACTGGAAACAAGTTTCCTGGTCGAATGTGTCTCGTTTCAAATTGTACCGAGTGGATGGACGCGTCCGGGTATGCAGACAAGCTCATGAATCCATGGATGCTGCATGTCAGCAGGGGACTTTTCAAGCTGGTGGAGGCTCTGTGATGTGTGGGACGTGTGCAGTGGGAGTTATATAGGACCCCTGATACGTTTAGATATGACCCTTACAAGTGACACGTACATAAGCATCCTATCACCTGCATTCATTCATGTCTATTGTGCATTCCGACGGACTTAGGAAATACCTAAAAGACAATGCGACACCCCACACGTTCAGAATTGCTACAGGGTGGCTCCAGGAAACCTCTTCTCAATTTAGACTCCTCCGTTGGCCACCAAACTGAGCAGACATGAACATTATTGAGTATATCTGGGATGCCTTGCAACGTGCTGTTCAGAAGACATATCCACGCCCTAGTAGTCTTTCGGATTTATGGACAGCCCTGCTGGATTCGTGGCGTCAATTCTCTCCAGCACTATTTCAGATATTAGTAGAGTCCATGCCACATCGTGCTGCGGTACCTCTGCGTGCTCACGCGATCCTTACACGATATTAGGCAGGTGTACGTATTTCTTTGGCTTTTCAGTGTGGTTCCTACAGTATGCTGTTGTCAGCCACCCTATTGCCCTGTGTCGTGAGCCTCCCGCTGAAATACGAGTCCGTAGTGTCGTGTGACCATCCTCACCGTTGTTATCCCAATATTTACGTCGCCGCCGAGGCATTATTCATTGGATGACCAGTGATTTTCCTTTGCGATCATTGTGAATTTAATGTTCCTTGTTCGACGCATCATACTTCCACCCTGTGACAAGTCTGGCCGATGTATGAACTTTATTTACGCATAGCCTTCTCAGCTCCAATCGCAACTTTGTTATGGAGCACACAAGATTAACTAGAAATTTTTACCCACGTCTACAATAATCGGTAAACTGAAACTCTGTCGACAAAATTTCGGAGGTCGTTCACATATTACCTCCTAGACATTCTCGATTGAGGGAACCGTGGTCTTCGGAGCCACGTTGGAGGGTAATAATGTAACTTCAAAGTATTCTTATTTCAACTCCAGCTACCATTGTTTCTGTGAAAATACGCCGACAGTGTGAAAACGCCTGTAATATGTAATCAAAGCATGTACGACACAGAATACGGTTTCTTGTAGGTGCGAGTGTACAGCACTGTGGTGCGGTTTCTGTCACTGTGGGAACAGCTCAGTAAACCGTTGTCATAGCATATAGAAGGTAGAAAGTGTGATCACTAGTCGAGTACACCCGTTTCGCCGCTTGAGGCGCTTGCTCCGATTTAAGTTCTACCTTCCCATGCAGTCCAATTACGCTTTTGCGTTCGTACCTCGTTTTCACGTGTTATAAAGTCACGATTATCATATATGCTGTGGGAACTTACTTAAACTATACTATTTAAGCGCAGATTTAACAATGATAACTGATTTTCTGAATTGTTTGGGCATATAAACAGGGGAATGAGGCAGTGCATAAACTGCACGACTTCGCACACAGTAATTAATTTTAGGATTGTCAGTGGATTAAATCTCCCCCACCCCCACCTATCTTGGCCTCACCATTGACCGTCACCTCACCTGGATCCCCCTCATTTCCGCTCTATCCAATCCAAAGCCCACATCTGCCTCCGACTCCTCAAACTCCTCTCTGGCCAGACATGGGGGTTGAACCCCTCTATCATTCTCCACACCTACAAATCCTTAATCTGTCCCATCCTCTGTTATGCCAGTCCCACCTGGATATCCGTCCCACCCCCCAAATTCTATAAGTCCCTCCAAATCCTCGAGCGCCATGCACCCTGCCTCACCTTCCATATACACCTCCCATCCACCATGCGGATCCTATGACATGATTCATTTCCCCCATCTGCTCCTTTTCCTCGAACATATCCGTGTCCTCTACACTTCCCACCATCTTGATCCCTGTCATCCCCTGATTACTCCTCTCCTCTCCAACCTCCACCCTCTGCCTCACCTTCACTGTTGTGTCGCCTCCCCCCCCCCCCTTCCCTTCACCACTACACCCTTAATCTCTTCTGTCGACTCCCCCTCCTGGCTGATGCCCTCTCTCCCTCCATCTATCCCTCCTATCTACTCTGATCCTCACCTCCCCCTCCCTTCCTCTGTCCTTTTCCTGGGCTCCCCACCTTCCATCCTGTTTTTTCCCCATCTACCCTCTCTCTGCCTCCCTTCTCTCCCCCAAGTCCTTTTTGCTCTCCCCTCCACTGCCTTTCCCACTCTTTCTCCTTCTTGTGTCCTCCCAGCCCCCCATTTTCAATGTCCCCTCCCTCCATTGGGTCCCCCTTTTTTTCTTTTCCTCTCCTTCCCCTCGTTCCCCCCTCATCGGTTCGGGTAACCCCCCCCCCTATATTCGGCCGTGTCACCTGTATAGTGCTGTTTTAAGTGAGTGTTCAGTGTTGTGCATCCCCTGTCAGTGTTGGGAACAGCCACCATACTGTCGCTAGTTGTGTTTTTTATCTCGTGTGAACAGAAACCAGATTGTCACCTTGTTTTTTTAATTGTGCCTGTCTGCTTACTGTGTGTCTTCATCTGCATCGTCACCGAAGTGTTTTTTTATTTTAAATTCCACAAATTTCCGCCATTTTATAGTTTTTTAATAATTTATCGCCTTTTTCTTGTTTGTTTATCTTCTCACTATTTTTTTAAACTTTTCTGTAGGCTGTAGAGCTGCATGTTACGCTGCTACCAGCCCCCCCTCCCCCTCTGGGGGGAATCGAAATGCAATAAAGGAAAAAAAATTAATTAAAATAGCTGACCAACTAGATAACGATCGTGAATTCTGCTACAAAATGTAATACATTAACAACTCGCTTTTAGTAATGCTACAAATAAACTAGAGCTATGATAGTATATGCATCATCTGTCGTGAAAGGTTTTCAGTTCTGTAATAAGTACTGCAGAACATTGTCAATTTGTAATCCTGTACCAATGCTGTCTTTTCAGCTATTTCTTTCAAGACTTTCTGTCAGAGTTTCGTATTTTTTTGGCCTGTAATCAATCCAGGATGCATCAGCACCTATATCTCAGAAGGCACAACAGGAGTACTCTTAAAATAAATGCAGCTTGCCCAAAAGAGACTGTAACATATTGTGCCTACTGCCGAAATGAAGAAAATTCTCATAGGACTAGCAGCCCATACGGTAAAACTAGACCATGAATAAAAATTACTACACACTAAAATAAAAAAAAGAATTGAAAATATTATCTACGTATTTTCTCACTTTTTAAATGCAAGACACCTTGGAAAGTTTCCTTGTTGATTTACTCGTTTTTGGCGACTTAAGATCCTTCCTGAGTTCCTTCATTTTGAAACAGAAGTGACATTTATTGTAGTAAAAAGTTAGTTTGGGTACAGTTTCCACTGCATGCTCTGCACTACATGGTAAGCCTGAAGTCTTTATTTTTAGTTTTTCGTTGCTTTCCAGGCAGTCACAGAACAATTTCCCCAGAAAGCAGATGGAGAAGAAAGATTAGTACGTAAGATTTCTTGCGCCTATAGCAAGACATTTAACAGTGCTTCTGAAGGATAACATAAATAACTTTGTCCTTGCTGAGAACCACAGTCCTTAAAGTTAGCGAAAATTGAAAAAGAACGAATTTCTACCGACGAATTCCTTAGTGAATCTAAGCAAGCAAAACATTTTGTGATTTTTGAGGCCTGATGTACAATATGACCTGCTATGTTGTGTACAATACAATTTTTACATTTTCGAGAAGACTGTTGTACAGCTCGTTGACCTAACACACGTAATGATTTTCACTGGTATTTAGGGCTATAATTTTGTCTTATAAACTCCCTAATACAGTTTTTATTATGTCAGTGTATTCCTCCTTAGTCTTGACTGGTTCAATGGCTCTGAGCACTTATCGACTTAACTTCTGAGGTCATCAGTCGCCTAGAACTTAGAACTAATTAAACCTAACTAACCTAAGGACATCACACACATCCATGCCCGAGGCAGGATTCGAACCTGCGACCGTAGCGGTCGCTCGGTTCCAGACTGTAGCGTCTAGAACCGCACGGCCACTCCGGTCGGCCAGTCTTTACTGCCAGAATTCTTATCTGACATAGTGGGTTCTGTCCCTGATTCACAATTCCCACCATTTGATACAACATTCGTGACTGGAGCATATGTAAATGCAGAAAGCCTACTGATCAAAGGTGTTCATCACATGTCAATGACTTAATAGTACCAAAATGTCACTCTAGTGGATCCTAATTGAACTTGACACTCAATACAAATTTGAACCATTTATTCAACAAGTATTAAGCTGTTTCTAACGTGCTCTGTACTCTGACATTGAGCGATTACAATATTCTGTTTGAAGCAAAAGTACTATATGAAGTGGTCAGAATATGAGAAACATGCTGCAGAAATTTATGGAGATATTTTCTCATACGAGATGATGTTAGTCTTTTCTTTTTTTTTAATTCAGAGCATCGAAAACATTGTTTGTATACTGAGTAAATTTTTCAGTTGCCTCACTATCTCCTAATTATATTTTGCGACTTTACTTAAAAATGTATAACTTTTGTCATGCTGGTACTAAACAACTGGAAAGCAAAAGCGAGCATTCATTCCTGAAAGGAGGTCAGTGTATGTAGCATACGTCAGTTTACTACATGCCTTCACACCAGAAAACTCTAGTGAATTGTCAACTTCATAAACACAATTATAAAATCCGTACTTACACATGTCTGTACCAAACATCGTATTACGTTTATCATGAAAGTGGTGACGTATGCATTTCAAAATATATACTGCACCTGAAAAAGTCCAAACTCATCTGTTCTCATCAACAAGATTTTGCATCTAGCATTTAGTATTCCCCTTCTTTCCTGATATTTGCTAATGTTTCCAGTCTTGTTTATTAGATTGGCTGCCATCACATGTATACCCTACAGTTCTACAATCTGCCTGCTCTTGCTGTGTTATAACCTGAACAAAATATTTGCTAACTCTTGCTGCCATAGACTGCAACTGGTTGTACCCAACTGTGTAGCAAAGTTACGAACATTAATGCAAGGGCATGATCGGCTAAGACTTTACTTTTGTCTACAGGCGTCATACTGTCAAAGACTACAAATCCAGATATGAATAAAGAGGGCCCATTCAACTGAATATCCTCTCTCAGTTTAACCTCATGAAAGATAATCTGTTTTCATCACTCTCTTCTCTAAAATTCTCTATAATAGCGGTTTTGTTGCTCATTTCAAACTTTTCAAGAGATTATGCTTCAAACAGTGCCTATAGCCCTTAAGTGACTTAATATGTAATAAAAAATATTTAGAGGAAATTCAGCCCTACTAACTGTTACAATGGGAAGGAGGCTATGTCTGCCATGCATTTCACTGTGGAGTACGGATGTAGAAGTGGAAATGCGATTGGGTAATATACTGCAGTAGTCACAGAAATGGGACGATTGTAGGAGCTGCTGTGTTTGACAGTATTCAGCCAAATGGGTACACTAGTAGATCCTGAAGAAGTTCTCAGCAGAGGTGCTGAAACGTCGAGTGAATGAGAAGGTATGGACGAACATTATGACGTGGCCTCTCTGCTTAAGTGACAATGGCGACGAATGCCTGCAGACTTGCATGCTTCATTGGTTTTTCGACAAAAAAATTTCAGGCTCGTTTAAATCACTCGTACCTCTTTCATTATGACCACACCGTGAGTTGTAAATTGTAATCCATTTCACGAAAAAAATAAAAAATAAAATTGAGCTCTTAAAATTCGTAGTGAAAAATAAATAAAGTTTTCCGAACTTACAAAGTCAGTTATATTCGTCTTTAAATGCGATTTAAAAGCGTTTAACTTGTTAATGACTGCTTCCACACTCACATGAACGTATAGACATACGAAACGAAATCAAACACACGGACACATAAAAGGACTCAGATATGCTCCGAGCTCTAAAAACAAGAAAAAACAGCGACATACGAAGGGGAAACCTTGTTTCCTTTAGTGTTAAGTATGCTGAAATCTAATGAGTTATTGCAGAAATTTTTAGTATATATTTCTTCCACTCTGAAAGCTTTTGAAATAACGCCAGAACACATAACACAGCATCTGGCTGTCCATTGTTTTCTTTTAACTGTCTTTCTTCTGTCGTTAGGTTCATTTCCATTTGTTCCTCAATCTATTGAGAACAGCTGCTGTAGTAAATGTGTTATAGTGCATCAAAGAAAACAGAGACAGTGTGCAGTGAGATAAATAAAGGGACGATTCTAAATACCCGAATACTGGTACGGCCCCTTCACAGAAACGACAGAGAATTAATTAAATGTAAAACGGGATTAAGGTGAAATGCGTTCTCGAGGCATGAAAAGACGCTTTTAATCAGCGAAGTAAACACGGAGATGGGGAAAGTAATGATTAAGAACTATCTCATCCAATGGCTTTGCTTTGACTGATTATCGAATTCGCTCTGAGACGGTAATCGGCGGCAGGTGTAAGAACCTGTAACAAACTGCTAGCCCGACTGAAAAGTCTGTTTTCAGGCGGATGACGAAGGAGAGGGGGAGAGAAGGGGTAACATTCGAAGACGTGGTTACCGGCACCCGCTGCCCTTCTGAAGGCAGACGTGCTCTAGGGTAAGGCATCGGGGATCTGGGATCTGGGGAGAGCACAGCGATGACAGACAGTGTACATAACAAAGCACTACGGGATGAGATTGCTGCTCTTTGCGGCGGAGAGTGCATTTTAGCGAAAGCTCTTGACAGGTTAAATATGAACGTTGCGCCAGGACTCAAATCAGTTTTAATCTGTCATAAAGTTTCATGATGCTAGACAGCCGCAAAGTGAGAGATTCGTTTTTGAAAAATCCTGTAGGTAAACCGGCGTCCATTCTCCGTTGAATCCTTTCCCATGAGTGTGAGTCCAGAAGATATACCTCAATAGAGGTAGCAAACTAGGTGAGAGGTACTGGCAGGACTCACGCTCTGTGGACGCGTCGTGCTTGGATAGCTCGGTCGGCAGGTGCACTGTCTTCGAAAGGCAAATATCCTGCTTTCGAATCTCGGTTAAGTTCACAGTCTCAAAAAAGCGCTGTAGAGGGCGTGAACAGCAGAAACCACAAATAGATTAAAAGCACGGGACGTCTTATAGGTCTGCTCTGCAGGTCGGTTCTTACATCATCCAGTTTACATTCTTAATAACACGGATCTTTATATTAGTGCTGGACAGTGCAGAGTACCTATACGTTTATTTACTTTTCACATTTGGCTTAGTTACTCGGTTACAGCTCAATTAGCGGCGCTGTTGTTGATGTAGGGTGGTAATATTAATGTATATTAATAAAACAGAGTGCTTATCGCCACCAGAATATCCAGATACATGTTTTACCCACTTTCCGTATTTAAGACGAATACCACAATGTTTATTTTGAAAAGCACATGGACGATTTTGCTCTTCAGCCTAACCTGATCCGAGCCGACGCTCCAACTCTAGTGAGATCGCCGTCGATGGGATTCTGAAACCTGACCTTCTATATTCGTGTCTCATGTAGGGGCTAGGAAGCATTACTATTCTAGAGAATGCTAGGAACTATGTCGTATAGTTTAACCTTTCCAGACTAGAATTTTTTCCTGGAGAAAGGAAAATTTTTCTTTATGTGTAAACGCTCTCGGGTCATCTTTTTAATGGTTTTAGATGCAAGATTTGTACAAAAAATGTACCCCTTTTCAAAAGATAATTTGTACACTTGCCTTCATTTTATCAACTAAAATAATTAATTACGAAATGTTCTCTACTGTAATAAATAATACAATGATCATTCACTAATTACCATACGAAATAACAATAACAATATCCAACTATAGAGTGTAATATAGCGAACCACCCACATTTGTTTGTTCTGGTGGTTACCAGCTGCTGCTCAGTGCTACACTGACTTGCTGATGTTTTCATAGTGATGCTCAGCAGTTAGCAGCACTTGCACATGACGTAAAGGTTGAACACTCACTAATGCGTATATCTTGCTTCCACTGAGAAAAAAATACTTGTGTTGTAGTTAAGACACAGTGAAAGTTAATGGTAGCGAGAGGGTCTGAACGGGTTAAGGCAATCCCAGAGTTAACGTGATATTTTTTCATCATTCTGAGAAATATTTTGAGACATGTGGAGGATTGGATATTATTTTTCTTTGTTTGCGAGATTTTTTTCTTTTAGTGACATACACATTGTAAATTTACTACTTTTCCTTGCTTTCTGATGTACGTTTTCGTGACTTTAAATTCTCAGTTCTCTTCGTTCTCTAAATGAAAGACATTGCGTCAGAATTATTGTTGCTTAGCTGGCTTGCAAGCTATGCTTGGGTCAACTCACAGAGAAACTAATCAAGAAGCTCATTTAAACATCTTCTGCACTTTTATGTTGTTCTCAATGTGCTGACTTAATAACTGGCCACTGGATTAATTACCAAACTTTGACCTTCTGTGGTTCTGGGGTCCCACTACTAATGCAAAGAAAATAATAATTCAACAATAGTGAACGGAAAGAGTACAATTTATTTAATTTAGATATCGAAATCGAATATCTATCTGACAAAGGGGAAGCCTTACATTTGGCAGGACACATGTGAGTAACCTAAAATGAAAGAAACTAACAACAATGTGAACTAAGATTGATTGTTGCTTACTTCATCTATATCTGCATCTACATCTACGTCTACATCCATATTCTGCAGGCCACCACAAAGAGCACTGCAGAGGGTACGTCCCATTGTACTAGTACTAGTTATTAGGGTTACTTCTTGTTACATTCACTTGCCTAGCGCACGAAGAATGATTGTGTGGATGCCTCTGTGCGCGCAGTAATTATTCTAATCTTGCGCTCATACCTCTTTATTCTAGAATCTGCCAGTTCAGCTTGTTGAGCATTACTGCAACACTCTCCCCCGGATCAAATAAACCTTTGATTAT
Source organism: Schistocerca nitens (assembly GCF_023898315.1). Lineage (NCBI taxonomy): Eukaryota > Metazoa > Arthropoda > Insecta > Orthoptera > Acrididae > Schistocerca > Schistocerca nitens. The sequence goes on from NC_064615.1 coordinate 513,373,154, forward strand.
TTGTACTATTCTTTACTGTATACATTCAGTATCCCGTGTTAGTCCTATTTGGTACGGGTCCCACACACTTGAGCAAAGTTATTCAATTTTACGAGTGATATGTAAGTAATCTCCTGATTGAATTTACCCAGCACGCTACCAATAAACCATAGTATACTACCCGAATCACCCACGACTGAGCGTATATGATCATTCCATTTCCTATCCCTTCAGAGTATTACGACCATGTATCATAAGCATTAACACCACCATCTCGATGTGCTTCTGTTTTTTATCGATCCACTAGTGTGAAACCTGTTTGGACTGACGGGATGTAATCTGGGTAATGTGCGCGCCGCTAATTACGTCGCATCAAGACCATGCAACGTTTCTATCTTTAATACTTAACTTATCGAGTTAAACTTTTAATGTAATATTATACCTCTTAATCAGTCGTTTATGAAAGTTTTTTAAAGTGTTAAATTCGATCAATAATTATATGAAATACTGAAAGTCAAATATTCGTTGCCCTTGGAAGCCGTTCTACAGGCAACCTGCATATGTGACTGGGGTGATTAGTTTAGCAGGTGATTAGTTTAGCAGTGAGTGTGTGTGTTTGAGTTTGTGTGTGTGTGTGCGTGTGTGTGTGTGAAAGGAAGAGAGAGAGAGAGAGAGAGAGAGAGAGAGAGAGAGAGAGAGAGAGAGAGAGAATTATTGGTGGTTTAATAACCAGAAATAGATGGTGTTCTATGGGTTCACTTTCTTTAACAATTTGTCATGGTTTATGATCACCTGGTTTATTTTGTTTTTAAAATATTATTTACGAACGCTTAGGTAGATGAGGACCATTAATTAGCAAGAGCTAACGAGAGAGAGAGAGAGAGAGAGAGAGAGAGAGAGAGAGAGAGAGAGAGAGAGAGTATAGCCTTTTAAGTTGATTCAGATAACAAATAAAGGTTATTGAGTTTCTCCCAACAAGTACTGTAGCCCTACGTAATTAAAGAGGTATAAGCATGTAAAAAGTATTTGGCAATTCATATGAGAGACTGAGAGATGTATCTATAGCATATGTTTAGTATACCGTTGATTTAATTTGTTATTATGGTGTAGATATAGAAACAAAAAAATTATTTACTGGGAGCAGCAGCTATTTTCCAAATGCGCTACACACTGTTCGTATTACACCTTAACAATGCTGATGTTAGAGCAACTACTACCAACGAGCGGAAGACATCATTGAATTTATACAGGGTGAGTGTGTCGAGTATTTGGAGAGGTAGTAATAACCATAAGAGAGTCCAATAAATATGGGCTCTAAAACGCACATCTTAAGAACCATAAGCACTTGTTCATCTTGGACACTGCGAAACACATCTGTTCCACTGCAAGCTCTTTGCTTCCATATTTTGGGAGCAGATGGTACTGATCAAAACAAGAAACTCCAGTAAACAAGGCCTCTAAAACGCATACCGTAAGTGCTATGAGCACTTGATCAATAGAAGACGTCTATTTCCCCGTAGCGGATATGAATAAGGCTGTTAAGGTATGCATTTTAAAGCCCATGTTAAGAGCTATGAGCAGTTGTTCAATACATGAGATTTGTTCGACCGAAGAGAAGATGAGCAAATGCTCATGTCTACTTTTGTTATTTTTATTTTTTGTCACGAGTCTTCCGACTGGTTTGAAGTGACCCGCCACAAAATTCTCACCTGAGCTAACCTTTCCATTTCAGGGTAGCACTTGGAACCAACGTCCTCAATTATTTACCAGATGTATCCCGATTACTATCTTTCTCTACAGTTTTTACCCTCTATAGCTCCCTCTGCTACCACGGAAGTTATTATCGGATGTCTTAACATATGTCCTATTGTCTTGTCTGTGTTTTCCATATATTCCTTTTCTCGCCGATATTGCTGAGAACCTCCTCGTTCCTTACCTTATCAATCCACCTAATTTTCAAAATTCTTCTGTAGCATCACATCACAAGTACTTATATCCTCTACCATACAATACTGTGCTCAAAACGTATATTCTCAGAAACTTATTCCTCAATCAAGACCTATGTATGACACCATCACACTCGTTGTGGCCAAGAAATCTCTTTGTGTCAGTGCTAGTCCGCCTTTTATGTCCTCCTTCCTTCGTCCGTCATGAGGATAGCAATTTCATCAGCTCATCTTACCGTTGATATCCTTCCACCTTGAATTTCAATCCCACTGTTGAAACTCTCTCTAAATTGCGTCATTGTTTTTTCGACGTATAGACTGAACAGGAGGGGCGAAAGACAGTGTCACTATCTTAAACCCTTTTTAATCAGTGCACTTTGTTCTTGGTCTTCCACTTTTATTGTTCCTCTTGGTTCTTCGATGGTTGGTTGATTGATCTGGGGGAGTGGACCAAGCAGCGAGGTCATAGGTCCCAGCGGATTAGGGAAGGATGGGGAAGGAAGTCGGCAGTGCCCTTTCAAAGGAACCGTAGTGGTATTTGCCCCTCTTGGTTCTTGCACACATTGTGTATTACCCGTATTTCGCTACAGCTTTACCCTATTTCAAACATCTTGCACCATTTAAGGTTGTCAACGCTTTTCAAGGTCAACTATTGCTATTAACGTGTCTTTATTTTTCTTTTGCCTTGCTTCCATTATCAGCAGCAACGTCAGAATAGCGTCTCCGGTCTTTTTACATTTACTAATGTGAAACTGATGATCATGTAACAGATCCTGAATTTTCTTTCCATTCTTTTGTATACTATTCTCGTCAGCAACCTCGATGCATCGGCTGTTAAACTGACTGTGCGATAATTCTCGCACTTGTCAGCTCTTGCAGTCTTCAGAATCGTGTGGATGAAGTTTCTTCAAAAGTCTGATGGTATATACCCAGTCTCGAACATTCTAAACACCAACGTGAATAGTCGCTTTTACCCACTTTCGCTAATGATTGTAGCAATTCCAATGGGATCTTATTCATCCCTTCCCCTTTATTTGATTTTAATCCTTCCAGAGCTGTTCTAAATTGTGATTATAATACTGGGTAACCTATTCCTTCCCTATGGACTCTTGTTTCTTTTATACCACATCTTCAGATACGCCCTCCTCAGTATAGATGCCCTCAGCGTACTACTTCCACCGACACCCTCATTCATCTGCAATTAATGGTGGAATTCCCATTGCACACTTAATGAGCCACCCTTGCTTTTCATTTCACCGAATCTCCTTTCGACTTTTCTATATGCTGAGCCAGTCCTTCCGACAAATATTTCTTTTTCAATTTCTTCACATTTTTCATGCAACCATTCCGCCTATGTTGCCCATTCATTTCATTCCTAAATGACTTGTGTTTCTGTATTCCTGAATTTCAGAGAACATTTTTGTACACTGAAGCGCCAAAGAAACTGGTATAGGCATGCGTATTCAAATACAGAGATATGTAAATAGGCGGAAAACGGCGCAGCCTTTGGCAACGCCTAAGTATGACAACAAGCGTCTGGCGCAGTTTTTAGATCGATTACTGCTGCTACAATGGCAGGTTATCGAGATTTAACGGAGTCTTAACATGATGTTATAGTTGGCGCACAAGCGACGGGACATAGCATCTCCGAGGTAGCGATGTAGATGGGATTTCCCCGTACGATCATTTCGCGAGTGCACCGTGAATATCAGGAAGCTGGTAAAACATCGCATCTGGACATCGCTGCGGCCGGAAAAAGATCCTACAAGAATGGGACCAACGAAGGCTGAAGAGAATCATTCAACTTGACAGAAGTGCAACCGTTCCGCAAATTGCTGCAGATTTCAGTGCTGGGCCATCAACAAGTATCAGCGTGCGAACCATTCAACGAAACATCATCGATATAGGTTTTCGGAGCCGAAGACCCACTCGTGTACCCTTGATTACTGCACGACACAAATCTTTACGCCTCGCCTGGTGCTATCGACACGGCCTCATTTCAAATTTTATCGAGCTAATAGACGTTTACGGGTATGGAGGGAACCTCATGAATCCATGGCCCCTGCATGTCAGCAGGAGACTGTTAAAGATGGTCAAGGCTCTGTAATGGCATGGGGAGTGTGCAGTTGGAGTGATATGGGACCACTGATACTTCTAGATACGACTCTGACAGGTGACACGAACCTTAGCACCCTGTCGGATCATGTCCATTGTGTATTCCGACGGGAAATTCCAGCAGGACAATGCGACACCCCATACGTCAAGAATTGGTACTGTGTGGCTCCACAAACACTCTTTTGAGTTTAAACTCTTCCGCTTGCCACCAAATACCCCAGACATTATTGAGCACATCTGGGATGCCTTGCAACGTGCTGTTCGGAGGAGATCTCCACGCCCTCGTACTTTTACGGATTTATGGATAGCCCTGCAGAATTCATGGTGTCAATTCTCTTCAGCACTACTTCAGATATTAGTACAGTCCATGCAACATCGTTTTGCGGCACTTCCGGGTGTTCGCGGGGGCCCTACACTATATTAGACAGATGTCTTTGGCTCTTCAGGTGTCTTTGGCTCTTCAATGTATTTCTTTTTTTCGTTGATCAGCTGAAGTATTTCTTCTGTTACCCATCGTTTCTTCGCAGTGGCCTTTCTTGTACCTACGTTTTACCCACCAACGTCTGTGATCGCCCTTTCCAGATGTCCATTACTCTTCAACTGAACAGCCTAGTGAGCTGTTCCTTATCGCGGTATCTACAGCCTCAGAGAACTTCAAGCGTATCTCTCCATTGCTTATTATTTGCAGCCCACTTATTTGTGCATTGATCCTTCGTGACTGGTATCTTTAACTTCAGCCTACGCTTCACCGTTACTAAATTGCGATCTGAGTCTGTATCAGCCACTTGGTACGCCTTACAGTTCAGTATCCGGTTTAGGAATCTCTGCGAGACCATGACGTAATCTAACTGAAATCTTCCTGTATCTTCCAGTCTCTTTCAGGTCTAGCTCCTCCTCTTGTGATCCTTGAACGGAGTATTCATTGCAGAATTTGTTCCTTGCACGAACCCCATATTCTCCCATAATCCTTCCTTCTGCTCCTTACCCTGAAACCACATTCTAGTCACCGTGAGTAGTAGATTTCCATCTCTCTTTACGTACTAAATTACACGTTCAATAGCCTCATGTATGTTCTGTGTTTCTTCATCTTCGGCTTCCGACGTCGGCATGTAAACCTGATCTATCTTTGTTGGTGTTGACTTGCTGTCAATTCTGATGAGAACTCCCCTATCACTGAACTGTTAACAATAGCACATCATCTATGCTATTCATAACGTATCCTACTCCAACTACTGTATTTTCTGCTGCTACTGATACTACGATTTTTCTCATCTGACCAGAAGTCCTATGTTCTCACCATTTCAGTTCATTGAACCCAACTCTATCTAGTTGGAGCCTTTGCATTTCCCTTTCAGATCTCCTAGCTTCCCCACAACGTTCAAACTTCTAACATTTCACGCCCCGTCTCGTAGAACGTTGATTTTTCGTTCGTTTTTCAGTCTTTTCTCATGGTCACCTGCAGCTTGGCAGTCGGCAAACAGAGATCCGAATGTAGGACTAGTCTGTAATCTTTTTCCGATGGAGAGATCCTCATGACGCTTTTTAGTTACAGGCTACATGTCCAGTTAGTACACATTATGTGTCTTTAATGCAGTGGTTTCCATTGCCTTTGGCATCCTCATACCATTTATCACTGCTGATTATACAATGTTTTAGGGGCAGTTCCTTCCTCACCTCAAGGACAAGAGAGCGCCGTGAACCTCTGTCCACTCCTCCGCTCTCCTTGACAAGGCCGTTGGCAGGATGAGAGCGGCTTCTTATGCAGGAAGTCATAGGGCGTCATTGTGGATGATTTTTGATAAATAATGAAAGACGCTACCCGTAGATATCCCTGTATACATATGTCATAGGTGTAGGCGAGAAAGGAAGGATGAAGAGCCGGCCGATGTGGCCGAGCGGTTCTAGGCGCTTCAGTCTGAAACCGCGCGACCGCTACGGTCGCAGGTTCGAATCCTGCCTCGGGCCTAGATGTGTGTCGTGTCCTTAGGTTAGTTAGGTTTAAGTAGTTCTAAGTTCTAGGGGACTGATGACCTCAGATGTTATGTACCATAGTTCTCAGAGATATTTGAACCATTTTTTTGGATGAACATGCATAAATATTGTTTTCTTGCTCTATGTCACGTTCAGATTTTGTTGAATGACTTTGAACGGTTCGTAATGGTTCCACCCTGTATACCAGAGCAATAACTAGCGTCACGCAACACTGCAAACGGGTGAGGTAACGTTCAAAGTGGTTGCAGCACCGTTATGTCCCAATTGAAGGGTTGAATCTTCCGGATGGTGTAAGCGGTATCAATGGTCGTCAAGAACGTAGTCTTGTTGCACATAACACTTGAAACTGTTGATTTCTATTCAGAAATTTGTGAAAATGAACACCACAAAGGAAGGAATGGTTAAAAAAAAAAAAAAAAGGTTGAAATGGCTCTGTGCACTATGGGACTTAACTTCTGAGGTCATCAGCCCCTAGAACTCAGAACTACTTAAGCCTAACTAACCTAAGGACATCACACACACCCATGCCCGAGGCAGGATTCGAACCTGCGACCGTAGCGGTCGCGCGGTTCCAGACTGTAGCGCCTAGAACCGCTCGGCCACTCCGGCCGGCGGAATGGTTTCATTCACGCCCGTCGACTCATCGGGAGGGCTTTTCATATCGATCTGAGCAGTGGTCATTCCGAAATGTTTTCATCGTCCACAGAGTGATTTCTACTTTTCATGGTTTTCATCCTCGTCACAGAGACATCGAGAGAAGCGGCATGATGTAGGGCAGAGGGAGGTGTGACATCTTCCTAGTGACCTGACACGTCCATGGTGGAGCGTAGAAGAATTGTTCTGAAATTCGGTAACCTTGTCGCATCATTAACCCACCTTATGCCTCACAGGCAGTCCAGAGCCCTGGGCTCTTTTCCACACACGTCGACACATTGGTCTTTTAATAGTCACCGACCCCGAAGATGAAGTCGGAGAGCGCCATGCTTTTGCACCATTACAGAGGAAGGGAGCAAGCACGTTCGTGCCAAATTTGGAACTTTTGTGTGGCAATGGAAGAAGCTAATGAGGTTTCAAAGAGTGGCCCTTCAATTTTGCTGCACGGTGTATATTGCCAAAGATATTCAAGGTTTACGGTTGCACTGGAACAACATGGTCTGTCTGGCCTATGCCACGCTGTGTAAGAGGGATAATAAATTTATGTTGTTTTTCCTGTCTCCCACTTTCTGTCACTACAGAGTTCCTAAATACTGGGTAAAATAAGCCCAAGCGCCATTAACTTTTGTTTTCCAGTAGGACATATACGCCCTACATACAAATTTATTTTCCCGTGTTCACAGAGGCATGAGAGTCCCACATTCGACTTTTGCTGTGATCTAGAATGTATCAACTGTTTGGAACCAGCAGGTTCACTGTTCGGCGCTTAATGAATTTTTTCAGCCTGCAGTAGATAAGCTCAGTAAAGCTGTTTATTGTCTTCTTTTACAGTTCTGGTAGAAACTGCACATCGCACATATATGGCCAATCTGAGTATATAATTTCTGCTTGTGCCTTTTGTTCATTTTGTTTAAATGTTTATATTTATATACTTTATTGAGTTATGCTGTCTTATATTATTTCCTTTCATTTTATATGAAACGGAAAACTCCACAAACTTATGGTTTGCTTTTAGCGAGGAAAGCTTGCCTTCCCCTTCTCTTTATATTTCATTCAGATGGATGCTGCTTTATAAGAGCAAGGTTGAATAGAAAGTTGGTCACATTTTCTTCCATTATTACAGTTCCATATGATGGAACTGCTTACTATTGCAACGACCAAAATAAAATAAAAACGACTATGATACCATTTGAGTGACCTTCTGCCGACATCTTTTATTTCCCTCCGCTGGCCTAACAAGTCTACAGCTCCCATTGCTGCTGTGTAGTCAACTGTGGATGCAGGGCAGGATATAGCTGAATTTGTACCATCTCTGTTTTCTCATGTGACGAATATTATATCTTTCTGGTGGCGTGGAGTTGACAAAACTGTTACTGCTTAATTATCTTACTATTTCACTGCAGTTACAAAACATTATCCAACAAGGAGCACAATGAGGCGATAAAGACAATGCAGTTCACGGAAACAAAAGACAAGAACTAAATAAAATAATATGTAGCAGCTGTAGAGTATCACTGCGTATTCAGGCATGTTTTTGAAAATTTCCTAAAAATATTAAGCTGTGAATAAATAAATTGGTTTCACATAATAATAGTAATTACTTTCTCCTTTTTGCGGATCCTAATCCTAGTAAAAAATGTTGTAAGTTCGACTTATACGCCCTACTGGATCCTGGAAGTGCACACCAGGGTCACTCTGACCATGGAGTTTTTTGTTTGTTACTATGCATGCGCCGCTGCACATACACAGACTGCTGCCACCAATGTTAATTCGACATTGGGTGAGACCTAGTGGAGGACAGACTTTCGAAGTGGCGAGACATTGTTGTTTAATTAATTTGACAGAAAAATTTTTGAAGGGTCGCCATAACCGTAGAGTACACATTGTGTATCTGTTCTGTCGCGTAGAGTGACGCACATTTATGTGAAAATGTCACACAGGAACGACATTTTACTAATTGAGAATGTGATACAGGAAGCATTGTTAGAAGCACTCAGTCTTGACACGAGTGACTTTCGTGGTGAAAATGTTTCTAAAGCTCATGCTCCTCCAGCAGTTATGTTCAACGGCAAAACTGCCGAATTACAGTCGACGATGAAGAAAATAGAATTGTCCACGGTATTAATGGTCATTGCTGGAACACAGCTATCCCTAACAGAAGAGACCTGCCAGTTGCCTATAACATTGTAGTTCGTATTCCAAGAGTATAGAAATAATGAACGAATCGATTTGTGAATATGTTTGTTATTACGAGGGTTGCCCAGAAAGTAATGCACCGTATTTTTTTTTCTCTGCCGCAAACAATGCTACGAATGCGAAACGTTACATATGCGTTACTTGAAGACTCCAGAGTGAGCGCGCCAAGTTTCCGTCACTTCCGGCAGATAGCGTAGCTGGAGGACAGTTTCAAAATGGCGTCTGTAAGTGAGGTACGTTACAACCAATGTGCCGTCATTGAATTTATCACTGCAGAGAAAGAGACTGTGGGGAATACTCACAAACGCTTGTGCATAGTCTATGGAGCATCTGCTGTCGACGGAAGTACAGTTAGTCGCTGGGCACGGAGAGTGAGGTCATCAGAAGGCGGTTCGGCGGAGCTCCACGATTTGCAGCGGTCGGGGAGACCATCCACGGCTGTCACACCTGACACACCTGACCTTTATAGCCCCCTCGGACTTCCACTTCCTTGGGCCATTAAAGGATGAGGAGGTGATTCACATACTGAAGCATTGGCTCTGCTACCAGGACAAGGACTGGTGCCGACAGGACACACACGCCCTTGTTTCGCGCTGGAGGAAGGCCATAGAACGGAATGGAGGTTACGGGGAAAACTAGGGTGTGCAGATAAAACACTATTCTTTCGTGTAAGTAATCCTCATTATGTTCAATAAGGATGTGTTGAAAAAAAAATGCGGTGCATTATTTTCTGGGCAACCGTGTTATGTGCATTTTATTATATGACAAGCATCTTCATCTAATTAAAGTGCAAATAAAATCTTTTGATATGGATCACTTTTAAGTTTCTTTGTTGAGAAGCTTTCATCGAAGTACTTACTATATCTGTGATTTCTGAAGTATTAATACTTATATTCATTGATAAAGTACATGACAGAGGTGAAATAAAATGCCTTTGGTATAGGCGAGTCCAATTTCATTATAAAATATGCTATATTCAGGGAATTTCGTGAGCAAGGAATTGAGGGTCATTGCGCTCTTGGTGTACAGTTTGTGTGACGACTTTAAAGGTAAGCACTTCGAGGGTTGAAATGTTATAAAACTATAGACAACAATCAAAAATTAGAAGCATGGTCTGAATTAATATCTATTCCAAAATTAGGAAACCAATTTATAGAGTACACTCACACCCTCACTCACAGGTCATACCGGACTCGAGAGTCCATTACCGCAGCAACGTATTTTCGCCATCTGTCCCTGTCTTGGGCTATTTCCTTCCATTCACCTTCAATACCTAGGCTCCTCAAATCAGCCTTCACATTGTCCTCCAATCTACGCCTCGGTCTCCCTACAGGACGTTTTCCCTTTAAGTGCCCTACCAGTACTCTGCGTGCTGCCCTGCCCTCATCCATTCGAGCTACGTGACTCGCCCATCGCAGCCTACGTTATTTAATAATACTGATTATGTTAGGGCTTGAATAGAATTCGTGAACCTCTTCGTTATGCAGTTTTAACCACTCTCCGCTAATGTCATCCCTTTTTGCTCTGAAAATTTTCCTCAAAATTTTGTTTTCAAATACTCGAAACGGCTTTTCATTTTGCACAGTGAGAGACCAAGTCTTACACCCATACAGCATAACTGGTAGAATAATAGTTTTGTATATCCTAATCTTTAAATTCCTAGACAATATTCGTGATGAAAGTAACCTATTCAGTGAGAAGCAGCACGCATTTCCCGCCCGTAATCTCTTCTTCAGTTCTGATTCAATCTCATTTTTCGAAGTGATGTCCACGCCTAGATATTTAAATGTGTTCACTTTTTCAAATTGCATGTCTCCAACTCTCAACATTTCCTGATCTACTGCTGTTGGCATTCTAGTAGTAACCAGGTACTTAGTTTTGTCTTCACTTATCCTTAGACCTACATCTTCACTAGCGTTGATTAACGCATTCGCATTTGCTATTACAGATTCTTTCCTATCGCTAATGATGTTTAGATCATCTGCATTCCCTAATATCTTAATATTTCCATTTAACACCAAACCCACTGAATTATCTGCTGCCATTCGTACAGTATATTATAGGACTAAATTAAAAAGTAGCGGAGACAGGGCATCTCCCTGCTTAAGTCCGTTCTTTATTACAAAGTCTTCTGACTCCAATTTTCCCATGTGTACTCTACCATTTGTGTTTTCCAAACTCGCTTCTATCAGTCTAACATACTTCTTTGGTATTCCTAGTTCCAAAAGAATTCTGAACAATTTAGATTGCAATACTGAATCATATGCTTTTGTAAAATCTATGAAAAGATTATGAACTGGTTTATAGGGTCGTTCGTCGTTGTGGTCTTCAGTCCTGAGACTGGTTTGATGCAGCTCTCCATGCTACTCTATCCTGTGCAAGCTTCTTCATCTCCCACTACCTACTGCAACCTACATCCTTCAGAATCTGCTTAGTGTATTCATCTCTTGGTCTCCCTCCACGGCCGGCCGGAGTGGCCGTGCGGTTCTAGGCGCAGCAGTCTGGAACCGAGCGACCGCTACGGTCGCAGGTTCGAATCCTGCCTCGGACATGGCTGTGTGTCATGTCCTTAGGTTACTTCGGTTTAATTAGTTCAAAGTTCTAGGCGACTGATGACCTCAGACGTTAAGTCGCATAGTGCTCAGAGCCATTTGAACCATTTTTTATCTCCCTCTACTTTACCCTCCACGCTGCCCTCCAATACTAAATTGGTGATCCCTTGATGCCTCAGAACATGTCCTACGAACCGATCCCTTCTTCTGGTCAAGTTGTGCCACAAACTTCTCCCCAATCCTATTCAATACCTCCTCATTAGTTATGTGATCTACCGATCTTATCTTCAGCATTCTTCTGTAGCACCACATTTGGAAAGCTTCTATTCTCTTGTTGTCCAAGCTATTTATCGTCCATGTTTCACTTCCATACATGACTGCACTCCATACAAATACTTTCAGAAATGACTTCCTGACACTTAAGCCTATACTCCATGTTAACAAATTTCTCTTCTTCAGAGCCCGCATCTCGTGGTCGTGCGGTAGCGTTCTCGCTTCCCACGCCCGGGTTCCCGGGTTCGATTCCCGGCGGGGTCAGGGATTTTCTCTGCCTCGTGATGGCTGGGTGTTGTGTGCTGTCCTTAGGTTAGTTAGGTTTAACTAGTTCTAAGTTCTAGGGGACTTATGACCACAGCAGTTGAGTCCCATAGTGCTCAGAGCCATTTGAACCATTTCTCTTCTTCAGAAACGCTTTCCTTGCCATTGCCAGTCTACATTTTATATCCTCTCTACTTCGACCATCATCAGTTATTTTTCTCCCCAAATAGCAAAACTCCTTTACTAGTTTAAGTGTCTCATTTCCTAATCTAATTGCCTCAGCATCACTCGACTTAATTCGACTACATTCCATTATCCTAGTTTTGCTTTTGTTGATGTTCATCTTATATCCTCCTTTCCAGACACTATCCATTCCGTTCAACTGCTCTTCCAAGTCCTTTGCTGTCTCTAACAGAATTACAATGTTATCGGCGAACCTCAAAGTAATACCTTCTCCGAATGTTTCTTTTGTTTCCTTCACTGCTTGCTCAATATACAGATTGAATAGCATCGGGGAGAGGCTACAACCCTGTTTCACTCCCTTCCCAACCACTGCTTCCCTTTCATGTCCCACGACTCTTATAACTGCCATCTGGTTTCTGTACAAATTGTAAATAGCCTTTCGCTCCCTGTATTTTACCCCTGCCACCTTCAGAATTTGAAAGAGAGTATTGCAGTCAACATTGTCAAAAGCTTTCTCTAAGTCTACAAATGCTAGAAACGTAGGTTTGCCTTTCCTTAATCTAGCTTCTAAGGTAAGTCGTACGGTCAGTATTGCCCCACGTGTTCCAACATTTCTACGGAATCCAAACTGATCTTCCCCGAGGTCGGCTTCTACCAGTTTTTCCATTCGTCTGTAAAGAATTTGTGTTAGTATTTTGCAGCTGTGACTTATTAAACTGATAGTTCGGTAATTTTCACATCTGTCAACACCTTCTTTCTTTGGGATTGGAATTATTAGAGTAATATGCGAAATTTTAATTAACTTTGTTCATAAAAGGGGTGAGTAGTAAAATAAGAAGTTCACTCATGGCAAGAAGTGTGGGGCGCTGGAGTGGGGCCGGTGGCTGAGGAAGTGGGCGGCAGTCACCTGGAGCGCGGCTGGAAGGTGGCGAGCGTCTGCGAGGTGGACTGCTTGCGGGAGTCGGTGCGGCTGCCGGCCACCACGGTGTCGGGCCGCGCGCCCCGCCGGCACCAGCACAGCAGGTAGCGGTCGAAGTGCTTCCGGAAGGTGCACGACACGCAGTACAACGCCACCGGGTTGGCGCACGAGTTGGCGAACGACAGGCAGAAGCCCAGGATGCGCAGCGCGTGCCACCAGTCGTTGTACTCCTGCACGCTCGACGACGCCCAGTAGAACCTGTGCACAAACCAGAGGTCGCACGCTCAGTGGAAAACACCCGTGGCCGCACAGCTCTGTCTCTCTGGAGGCACCTTTCTGGATGAATCTGTGCTCCAGTTCATAGAGTAAATATCTCTGGAGTGAGCATTCACATGCGCAGAACAGATTTTGTGTTATCAACATACATTGCCGGCCTGGTCACGTGATCTCCGGATGTCGCGTGTTTGTCCGTATAGCACCCGGTATATTTAGAATGTACAGGCGGATTCTTTTCGTACGTGTCGTGGATTATTTATATATGTTGCGCAGACATTTTAACAGTATCCATTTGATACCGGGAATAAACCAGGTACGTAACTTTTAAGGGCAAGTGATATTACATTCTGCTTCTTTGCGATAGGTGTCATAGTTCAGATGCACTCGATTTTTGGTAGTTTTCGGTATGATACAGCACTTTATACTATTACAGAGCCTGAAGTACATTTTTGCAGTGATAGTCCTGCAAAACGACTTGACAGTACGCTAGTACTTTTGCAAGTGTCAGAAAAACACCGAATTTGCCACACATTAGCGATTATATCCCTGCTAATTCGTCATTTTTTCTTGTATTTCTGCGCATTTATTTTCTCATTTTTGCGACCAAGAGCACAATTTTTCTTACTGCTGGCACTTTGAGATATTTATTTAATGCATTTTAAGTACTTGCTCCCAGTTTATTAAATAAATAGTAGACTGAGTAATCTCTATACATAATCGACAAGTCACTGATAAATGCATGGACGATAGTATTTACTGAAACAACTAACCATTCCCTTTCCTGTTCCACTAGCAAATTTACGATATTTTGTAAGCTTTTGTACGAGCCGTAATATCTGTTATATAGTCATAAAATCGTAGAAAAATAGGTCCACAGAATCAAGCCCTAATTATAAGGCGTCTCGAAATTTTTAAACATATACAGTGTCTCTTACTAATATGATAACTATAATTAGAGCTACATGGTATGTACCCATGAAAAGTTACTATCCCTCCTTTCACATATTTTTCTTCGCATCCGTAGCAACAACAGTAATTCACCCTCGCTATTACACTATCAACAAACGGTGAAAAACAACAAAAGCTCTTGATATTATAAACTTCAAACGCTGCAGAAAGCATACACGCACAGCGAAATCCCGAAAACAAGTGACAATCCTGGTTTAATGTTGCGCAGAACGCAATGCTCACTCCAGAGATATTTACTCTATGGTCCAACTATCTGCATAGTCACAGTTAGCTCACTTCTTAACAACAATACGAGGGCTTGCTGAAACAATGCCTCCGAATATTTTATTCTGTTCTCAGTATCGGTCGAGGTATTAAAAGCCATGCGTATTACTCGGTCGACATTCCCGTTTCGCTGACGCTAGATGGCTCCGAACTATGTCGTGTTACGTGGCGGCGCGTAAAGCCGTCGGCACACGGACAGTGCATCCGAACGTTGAGCGTTGAGCGTGCCGAGTTTCTGACGTCATAGCGTGGAGTAGCACGTTCAGGATTGGTACAACGCCACCTACGTCACACGCACGCCGTCTCCCTTCAGTACAGAGTTCTGAGCTGCCATATTGGCATTCATTTCAAGCTTATATGTATAGATGACGTTTCTGAGCACCAGAAAATTGAGAATCACTGGAAAACCCGTTGTTAACTGTGTGATTCGTTCCCATAAAATAATGAGAAACATCATATTCGTGACAAAAGAATTATTGTAACTTGCGTGTTATGGGAGTAGGCTATTTGAAGGCAGCCACACACTGAAGATCCACCCAAAACGCATTGTTCTTAGTACAATTTGTTATAATTAAATTTCAGTTAGTAACATAACTACGATTAAGGTTTCCAGGAAAGGGAACATAATATGATTGGATGCAGAGGTTGAGTTGTTGGTTTAGCGTAATGAGTAGTGCCATTGTCTAGTAATGGATTGTGTAGGAGGCGGGCGGTGGTTTGCGTCCTGACTTAGCCATTTTTCTTCCCTTACATTCTCGTTTTTATTAGGTTCTGATACTTTATTATTAGTTTAATATAAATATATACTATAATATTTGATGTTATGTAAATATAAGTTCACATTTCTTGAGCGGTGACTTTTTGCGATTGGCTTAATCTACAGGATAGCTTGCGCTATTTGTATAAAGACATTCTGCTCCTTTTTCTTTTACGCTTCGTAATTCACAGGTTGCAAAGATTCAGCTACTGGGTAGGAACAGTGATCAAGTAAGACTGAACTTGGAGTTTCAGTAAAATGTGGGAATGACGAAATAATGTTTATCTTATGCGGAGAAGTATTCCAAATTTGTACCACACTGTTTGTAATGGAACTTTTATAAGCCTGTGTCCTTATTGATTGGACATGGTACTTTCCTTTTCGTGGACGATGGAGGAAATGTGCGTTTTAATAGAGCTAACGTCGGAATTTTACGCGCGCCCGTTCAGTAAACAGTGTGATTTACGAACTAGAAACATCCCTCAACTGCCGTTGGAGTGCGTTGCGATCGCGTATACCACGTTGGGGCCCACGTACCGTATGCACAAGTCGCATCATTCCTGAGCGTTCAGCAGCACGTTGAACTTGGCACGCTCAACGTTAACGTTCGACGGCACGGTCCGTGTGCCGACGGCTTAACGTAACTACGTCGGTGCTTCGGAAACGCCGTGCTGTAATCGACTTTCTAACCGCAGAAAACTTGCCTCCAATTGAAAACCATAGAAGAATGATAGCTGTGTACGGCCATGATCGTATCGACAGCACTAATGTGCGACATTGGGTTGCTCGTGCTCGTAATGACAGAATCGGTGGTGCTAACCTCAGAGTGTGTGACAGCGCTCGGAGTGGACTACCGCGTACGGCGTACCGCGTACGGCAACCGGGTTGTTGAACACATCAGACAAAACTGTCGAATAACACAGGCACAGTCATAGCTCTCAGGTAGTTGTTGTATATCATGGTACGGCGTAGAGACCATCACTACAGAACTGATGCTTGTTGGGTGCTTCGAATGCTCACAATTGACATGAAACAGAGGATAATAGACACCTGTCAACACCGAGCGAGGTGGCGCAGTGGTTAGCACATTGGACTCGCATTCGGGAGGACGACGGTTCGAACCCGCTCCCGGTAATCCTGATTTAGGTTTCCCGTTCTTTCCCTAAATCGCTTCGGTCGTGCGGTTCTAGGCGCTTCAGTCTGGAACCGCGTGACCGCTACGGTCGCTGGTTCGAATCGTGCCTCGGGCATGGATGTGTGTGATGTCCTTAGGTTAGTTAGGTTTAAGTAGTTCTAAGTTCTAGGGGACTGATGACCACAGATGTTAAGTACCATAGTGCTCAGAGCCATTTGAACCATCTGAACCCAAATCGCTTCAGGCAAATCCCGGGTTGGTTCCTTTGAAAGCGTCTTCCCCACGCTTCCCTAATTCGATGGGACCGATGACCCTGGCTACGCGGAGTGGCTGCGCGGTTTGAATCGTCATGTCACGGACTGCGTGGCCCCTCCCGCCGGAGGTTCGAATCCTCCCTCGGGCATGGATGTGTGTGTTGTTCTTAGCATAACTTAGATTAAGTTAGTTTAAGTAGTAAGTCTAGAATCCTGTGGCCTATGTAGTTTGGTCCCTTACGAATTCACACACATTCGAACATTTTGATGACCTCGCTGTTTGGTCCCCTCCCTCAAAATCAACCTCCCAACCAACACCTGTCAATAACTTCTGTTGCGTTTTACAAGTGAGGATGATGGGTTTCTGCAACAGTTCGATGCCTTTGGGTCACTGTCGTCGATCATCCTCCACACAGTTCCGACTTGGCCCCGTACAAGTTTCATCTCTTTCCAAAACTTAAAGCCCACCTTCGAGGACTTCACTTTGATAGTGATGAAGCGGAACAGGCAGGGGTAAGGTAGTCGCTCCGTCAACAAACTCAAACATTCTACAACGAAGGTATCAATAAGCTGACCTCTCATTAGGAGAAATGTGTTCGTCACCCTGGAGGCTATGATGAGAAGTAAATATGTAGCTATGAAGAGCCAAAGAAACTGGTATAGGCAAGTGTATTCAAATTCAGAGATATGTAAACAGGCACAAGACGGCGCTGCGGTCGGCAACGCCTATGTAAGACAAGTGTACGGCGCAGTTGCTAGATCGGTTACTGCTTCTACAATGGCAGCTTATCAAGATTAAAGTGAGTCTGAACGTGGTTGTATAATCGGCGAACTAGCGATGGGACACAGCATCTCTGGGGTGGCGATAAAGAGGAGATTTTCCCATACGACTATTTCACGAGTGTACCGTGAATATCACGAGTCCGATAAAACATCAAATCTCCGACATCGCTCAGGCCGAAAAAAGATCCCACAAGAACGTGACCAACGACGACTAAAGAGAATCGTTCAACGTGACGCAGCTGCTACCCTTCCGCAAACTGCTGCCGATGTCAATGCTGGGTCATCAACAACAGTCAGCGTGTGAACCATTCAACGAAACAGCATCATCAATATTGGCTTTAGGGGCCGAAGGCCCACTCGTGTAGCATGATGACTGCACGACTCTTCTGAGTATAAACACTTTCGCTGGCCAAGAAACTCCCTAGACGTTAACATTATTGAGAATGTCTGGAATGCCTTTAACGTGCCGTTGAGAAGAGATCTACACCCCTTCGTCCCTTCCTACTCTTATCTACACCCCTTCGTCCCTTCCTACTCTTACGGATATATGGACAGCCCTGCAGGATTCATGACGTCAAGTCCCTCCAGCACTACTTCAGACGTTAGTCGAGTCCACGCCACGTCGTTTTGCGGCACTTCTGCCTGCTCGCGGAGGCTCCACACTATATTAGGCAGGTCTACCAGTTTCTTTAGCTCTTCATTGTAGATACGAAGAATAAAGATGCAGAATGTCATCAACATTTTGTTAAATGCTGTAAGAGTTTTCTCATAAAAAAAGATCGGAGCACACATTCCTAAATTAAGAGCTAACTGTACAGGAAACAGCAACATCTTTAATTGACCGACAATAATGGTAAATAACATCGAGGAATTTTTCAACAGTTCGGTTTTTGGCCGCCCACATCTAATCAGCCAAATATGATCTGGTTCCTCTGCCAGACGGAAGAATATTACTCAGGTAGGACTTACGTGAGGGCTCCAGGTGTTACTGCATCACCGAGCTTTCCCTGATTCCCAACAGACGCTCCACTGACGTATACCATCGGTCAAACTCGTGACTAAACACTGCAGTTAAATGGTAACTAATCTACACATTTTACGTAGCTAACAGACTCTAACTATTCCTAAGGTTCTTCTTGGACTACGTTACGAAGTCACCACTGTTGTGATGCATTCTAGCTCCGGCGCGCGCCTGTGCCTCTGCCTCAGTTGGACAGGCCGGCCGGGGTGGCCGAGCGGTTCTAGGCGCTACAGTCTGGAACCGCGTGACCGCTACGGTCGCACGATCGAATCCTGCCTCGGGCATGGGTGTGTGTGATGTCCTTATGGTAGTTAGGTTTCAGTAATTATAAGTTCTAGGGGACTGATGACCTCAGAAGTTAAGTCTCATTGTGCTCAGAGCCATTTTTAGTTGGGCAGTGCGACTTTGGCGCCTCCTAAACGAAACTGTTGGCCGTCTGCTGCGGAATGACAACAGCATGGAAGCTGGACAGACCATCGATGGAGTCCACCCCGCTGGAGTCCTGGACATGTCTATCTTTATAGCTCCGCATCGTCAACGACGGCGTCTACCGCTAAATGATCCAATGCCGTCTTCTTGGGGTTGTGAACCCTGGTGTACTTCGTTGCATGCGCAGAATTGCTGATTGGTCTTATTTGTTATCAAGAACGGCTCCGGTCGCGATTGAGAAAACTGTTGATGCGGCTGAGCTGTCTTAAGTTTATGGGCGCAATGGCTTCAGTCTAGTTGGTTTTCTATATTTAATCGGAACTCAGTTACAGGGGCAAGGTATATTAAGTATGCCTTTTACCAACTGTGTTGATAAATGATGGTGGTTGCTGGCTATGTAAAAAATCAATTTGATGTAGAAAACAGCCAAAGTTATGAAATTTAGTTCTTTTTTAGTACTTTTTTATTTAATTTATGACCGGTTTCCGATATCATAAACCATTCTCAGATCATCCAAATCGGTTCTGATACCCAAAACAGGTTATCAATTAAATGAAAGGAAATGAACTTAGAAACTTTGGCTGTTTTCTACATCAGTCTGGTTAACACAAGTTGCTGCCCCGTTATTAATCCAGCATGCTGGAAATCGAAAATAAAAAAAAATTCTTATTTATTAAGGCTTTACGTTATTCATGCCACTGAGTGTTTTCCATGCATGGATAATGGGAGATTTAAAAACTTTTTATTAAATTCCTTTTATTATAGTACCTTTGCATTTTTGATGGCTGAGGAACTCGTTGTACATCTATTTTATTGTTTAAATCAATGTTGTGCCAAATTGATTGAATGAGACTTTTGAATAGTGTTTTCTTTCATTGTTTTTTTATAACAGTTTAATATGCTTTAAACAAAAATATCACACCCACCTCAACCTAGCCCTTCCTCTCACATATTACGAATCAACTACTGTTTAGTTAGGTAGTTAGAGTGCGTAGTGTGCTGATACACAGGAGAGTATCCCAGAGTAGAGAATCCCAGAGAAACCCAGAGAGCATCCCAGAGTGACCCAGGGAACTAAAACACTAAGAAGAATCGCTTCTCGGCTTTTGGCAAGATCAATGTGTAGTTGTATTTTAACAATCAAAATTATAATCTTAATTAATATTAAAAGATCTATACATTAGTTAAAAAAGATACCCACCCACCTCCCCGGGAGTCGTAACTCCCGCACCGCAAGCTAAAATAAGAAAATGAGGTATGTGCAATAGTATAAACGTGCTTCTGTATCTTCAGATACATTAAAGCATGGCTGTCTGTACTGTGCAGCTGCCTCGAGTCGAATGAGCATGCTGTTGCCTCACGAGCGAGACTGGGCCCCCTCCATGACGAGTGACGCAGCAGCGACTGACGCCGCTGCTGATAAGCTCAGCGCCAGCCAATCATCGCCCGACCGGATGGGCGTTGGCCGCACTTCCTGCCTTTTTCTCAGTGGATCACGCTTAGTTAGAACTAAAGCGCGATCCTCCAGCCATGGCGGCAGCCAGGCGAAGCTCGTTTAAGGTCACATGCCTTTCGTAGCTATAGCTGCTAAACGAAGACAGCCATGCACGAAAAACAGAGTTTCACCAGAGAATGCGGCCACGTGACGGGCTTTACAAACAACTGTGAGCACATCAGGGACGTTCGCTTGTTTCGCTTGTATGTAGAACGATACTGGACACTTGACGACCCATTCTTTACAAGAAACACAACTTTCCAGGTTGCAAGCAATATATGCAAAATAAACAGGAATTATAAAGAGAGATCCCATCTTCACAAGTGTGTGGTTCTTAGTATCGAAAAAGTTGGGACTCCTTTGGAAGAACATCGATAGTTAGTAGTACTATCGACAACTTAAATATTCTGAGCTGGCTCAATCAAATGTAACGCAAATTTTAGAAGACGCGTAGGGAGATAGAGGAGACTTGGACATATACCTGTTGTGAGGTAGTTTCTTGCCAGGCCTGATGTGTCAATTATAGATATCCGGAAGGTGGCTCAAAACAGTTTCGTTAGCGGAATAAATGCTAGTACCTGCTTTTATGGATTACATATAAAGCGTTATTTGTTAATATAAGGCCAAGCACCTGTAGAAGACCTGCTTTTATGGATTATGTATTGTGTGTTATGTGCTAATGTAAGGCCAAGCAATTGATTGTCCACGAGCAGATGGTGAGCTCACTGTCACGAAATCTTGGTGATTGAGTTTTCACTGTTGGGAAGCTATGGAACCTTTCAACAGCTGATAAACAGTGATAATCATCATTGTCTTCAAGGATTAAGCCTTTTCGTCTGACCGAGCGAGGTGGTGCAGTGGTAGCATACTGGACTCGCATTCGGGAGGACGACGGTTCAGTCCCGCATCTGGCCATCCTGATTTAGGTTTTCCGTGATTTCCCTAAATCGCTCCAGGCAAATGCTGGGATGGTTCTTTTGAAAGTGCACGGCCGGCTTCCTTCCCCATCCTTCCCTAATCCGATGAGACCGATGACCTCGCTGTTTGGTCTCTTCCCCCAAACAACCCCAACCCTTTTGGTCTGCTCCGCCTTATAACAGTTCACGTCAGCTATTTAAGTGACTTCCTACATTTTTTTTCTGTTTAGTTACATTGTATCAGCTTCAATTACCTTATCATTGACGTATGATGGATATGGTATTTCCAGTTCAATCTCTATTTTTCTCTTATATTTGTAATGGGTTCAACTCTTAGTTCTTCTCTAACACTTGTATTTCTTTTATGGTCCACAATGAATACCTCGCTACAAAGCGGAGGGGCTTAATCTCTGATGATTCGATACGCTGTAACTGATCAGAAGACGGGGTCCAACATTCGCTACCATGCATGCGAAAAGGCAACACTGTGGCTTCGTAGAATCTATTTAATTTTTTTACGTACATTATATTTTAATGTACGTTGTGTAGTTCCACAAAACTGGCTGTATCAATGGAATATAGTACAGTAGAGCAGTAGAATATGCCTTCTGGATACGTGATGAGCACATACACTGGCGGTAAAAATCGCAACACTAAGATGGAGTTGTGTGACATGAACGAGGTAGACGTACTTCTACACCTTCTATGCCTGTCGCATAAAACTGGCGCTAGTAACGCCACTATGGGGTTGCAAGTCATTTTTGTGTTAAATACACACTGTAATAGCCTTTGAGATTGGACGTGGCGACTGAAAGTTAGTCAAGAATGCTTTTAAGGGAACAAGGAGGCCATTATCAACACCTCATTGAGTTTGACCGAGGTCATATAATAGGCTTACGAGTAGACTGATGTTCCTTCAGCATTAATGCATAAAGATATGGCAGGAATGTAGCAACTGTGCATGATTGCTGGTAGGGGAGATCTAGAGAATGTACAGTCGAAAGAAAATAGTACTGCCGAGAGAGCAGACCATCCAGTTCAGCGTATGGCTCTGGCACATTGTGCTGCATGTGTAGCATCAATCTTAGTAGCAGTTGGCACCATAGCGACTCTTCAAAATGTTACAAATCGTTACTTCAAGTACATCTCTCAGCCGTTAGCCCTGTAGTGAGCATTCTACTGACCCCAAAACACCACCATTTGCGACTTTACTGGTGTTAAGCGAGAGCGCATTGGAGGTCAGTGGCGAGATCTGTTTGTTTTTTGATGAAAAATTATTCTACCACGGTGCCAGTGATGGCCGTGTGTTGATTAGAAGGCGGCCAGTTGAGGGCCTACAACCATCCTGTTTGTGTGTTGGGCGCTCTTGACCTACCTGGAATTATGGTTTGGGGTGCGATTTCATATGACAGCAGGGGGACTTTCGTGGTTATCCCAAGCTCCATTACCGCAAAATTGTACGTCAATAAAGTGATTGGACCTGTTGTTCTGCCATTAATGAACAGCGTTCCAGGAGGTACTTTCCAAAAAGATAACGCTCACCCACATGCCGTTGTTGTAACTCAACGCGCTCTACGGAATTCGAAATGTTGCCTTGGTCTGCTCGATCACGAGTTCTGTCTCCATTCGAGCATATATGGGACATCATCGGTCGATAGCCCAGCGCCGTCCACAAACGGCATCAGCCGTCCATGTGTTGACCGACCAAGGGCAACAGTCACGGAAGTCCATCCCACATGCTGACATCCGGCAGCTGTACAACATAAGACATGCACGTTTACAAGCTTTCATTCAAAGTAGGCGGTTACACTGCTTTTAATGTGTCAGCATATCACATCTGCAATGCTTATCTTGCGCTTACTTTAACCTCCGATCTTGCAATGTTAATCACTGAAACATGTTACCCTGACAAATATATTGTCGAAATTTCATTATTCTACATAAATTATTTTTTGGTGTTACAAATGTTTTTCTGTCAGTGTATCTGTGATCAGTAGTACCAAGTTTATTTAAAGTATATTTGGAAGAAGTTTTGCAAAACTGAAAGAAAAAAAGTGGTGGAGTGGGAATCCCTGTAGAGCAATAAATACTGTACACCTTACTCTTCGCCAGTGACTATGTCCTGATAGCGGGAGACAAAGGCGATTCCACTTACATGTAAAGGAAACTACACGAAGAGTACTTAAAATGGGACACAAAAAGATAGAGTACATGGTAGTGGGTTAAATGACCGAGAAGATACGAATGTAGATTTCTAAAAAATTAATAATATGATGGATATGGTATTTCCAGTTCAATCTCTATTTTTCTCTTATATTTGTAATGGGTTCAACTCTTAGTTCGCTTCCAGTTCTTTCACTATGTTGCCATCCTGTGACAATATGCATCCTAAGTACTTGAAACCGTCCACCTGTTCTAACTTTGTTCCTCCTATTTGGCACTCAATCCGTTTATATTTCGTTCTCACTGACATTACTTTCATTTTGGAGATGCTAATCTTCATACCATAGTCCTTACATTTCTGATCTAGCTCTGAAATATTACTTTGCAAGCTTTCAATCGAATCTGCCATCACAACTAAGTCATCCGCATATGCTTATTTTGTGTTCACATATCTTAATCTCACCCAGCCAGTCTATTGTTTTCAACATATGATTCATAAATAATATGAACAACAGTGGAGACACGTTGCAACCTTGTCTTACCCCTGAAACTACTCTGAACCATGAACTCAATTTACCGTCAACTCTAACTGCTGCCTGACTATCCATGTAAAGACCTTTAATTGCTTGCAAAAGTTTGCCTCCTATTCCATAATCTCGGAGAACAGACAATAACTTCCTCCTAGGAACCCGGTCATATGCCTTTTCTAGATCTATACAGTATAGATACAATTCCCTGTTCCACTCATAACACTTCTCCATTATTTGCTGTAAGCTAAAGATCTGGTCCTGACAACCTCTAAGAGGCCTAAACCCACTCAGATTTTCGTGCAACTGGTCCTCAACTAATACTCGCACTCTCCTTTCAACAATACCTGAGAAGATTTTACCCACAACGCTGATTAAAGAGATACCTCTGTAGTGGTTACAATCTTTTCTATTTCCATGTTTAAAGATTGGTGTGATTACTGCTTTTGTCCAGTCTGATGGAACCTGTCCCGACTCCCAGCCCATTTCAATTGCCCTGTGTAGCCATTTAAGACCTGACATTCCACTGTATTTGATGAGTTCCGACTTAGTTTCATCCACCCCAGCTGCTTTATTGCACTGCAATTTATTGACAATTTTCTCCACTTCCTCAAATGTGATCCTATTTCCATCATCATTCCTATCCCATTATACCTCGAAATCTGAAACATTATTGATCGTACTTTCACCTACATTGAGCAACTCTTCAAAATATTCCCTCCATCTGCTCAAGGCATCCACAGGATTCACCAGCAGTTTTCCTGACCTGTCCAAAATACTTGTCATTTCTTTCTTACCTCCCTTTCGAAGACTGCCAATTACACTCCAGAATGGTTTTCCAGCAGCTTGACCCATAGTCTCCAACCTGTTTCCAAAGTCTTCCCAAGATTTCTTCTTGGATGCTGCTATTATCTGTTTGGCTTTCTTTCTTTCTTCAACATAACTTTCTCTGTCTACCTGAGTTCTAGTATGTAGCCATTTCTGATACACCTTCTTTTTCCTTTTACAGGCTGCCTTGACTGTGTCATTCCACCAAGCTGTTTGCTTCATCCTACTTTTACACACTACTGTTCCAAGACATTCCTTAGCCACTTCTAGTACTGTGTACTTGTACCTTGTCCATTCCTTTTCCAATGACTGTAACTACATTCAACTAACTGGTACCTTTCTGAGATCGCTGTTATCTACTAGTGCCTGATTTCCTTATCCTGAAGTTTCTCCACTCTTATCCTCCTACATATGGACCTGACCTCCTGCACTTTCGGCCTCACAATCCCAATTTCACTGCAGATTAAATAATGATCAGTGTCATCAAAGAATCCCCTGAATACACGTGTGTCCCTCACAGCCTTCCTGAATTCCTGATCTGTTATTATATAGTCAATGACAGATCTGGTTCCCCTGCTTTCCCAAGTATACTGGTAAATGTTATTATGTTTAAAAAAGGAGTTTGTGATTACTAAGCCCATACTGGCACAGAAATTCAAGAGTTGTTTCCCGTTCCTGTTGGCCTCCATATCCTCACCAAATTTACCCATAACCTTTTCATACCCTTCTGTTCGATTTACAATCCTGGCGTTAAAATCACCCATGAGCAGAACACTGTCCTTGTCCTTTACTCTAACAACTACATCACTGAGTGCTTCATAAAAACTATCCATCTTATCTTGATCTGTCCCTTCACAATGCGAATATACTGACACAATCCTAATTTTCTTGCTTGACACTGTTAAATCTATCCACATCAGTCGTTCGTTTACATACCTTATTGCAACTACGCTGGGATCCATTTCTTTCCTGATGTAAATCCCTACACCCCATTGTGCTATTCCTGCTTTGACTCCTGACAGGTAGACCATGTATTCTCCCACTTCCTCTTCTTTCTCACCCCTTACCCGAATGTCACTAACAGCTAAAACGTCCAGCCCCATCTTACTTGCAGCCTCTGCCAGCTCTACCTTCTTCCCAGAGTAGCCCCGATTGATATTAATAACTCCCCATCTCATTACCATTTGTTTGCCAAGTCGTATCTTAGGAGTCCCTGGTTTGTCAGAGGTGGGACTCCGTCACCTCCAAAGGTCCGAGGCATTTTGCTCTGATTGTTGCCAGCATCATATTTAAAGTATCGGGGAAGCAGGTTGCTAGCCTAACTTGCCCCGAGTCCCATTGGGTTTTACCCGTAACGGTTGAGGGACTAACTGGTGGATTTGGTAGTCTTTGCCGTATGAGCACAAAGGTGACCACGACTCAGAATACACTCCTGGAAATGGAAAAAAGAACACATTGACACCGGTGTGTCAGACCCACCATACTTGCTCCGGACACTGCGAGAGGGCTGTACAAGCAATGATCACACGCACGGCACAGCGGACACACCAGGAACCGCGGTGTTGGCCGTCGAATGGCGCTAGCTGCGCAGCATTTGTGCACCGCTGCCGTCAGTGTCAGCCAGTTTGCCGTGGCATACGGAGCTCCATCGCAGTCTTTAACACTGGTATCATGCCGCGACAGCGTGGACGTGAACCGTATGTGCAGTTGACGGACTTTGAGCGAGGGCGTATAGTGGGCATGTGGGAGGCCGGGTGGACGTACCGCCGAATTGCTCAACACGTGGGGCGTGAGGTCTCCACAGTACATCGATGTTGTCGCCAGTGGTCGGCGGAAGGTGCACGTGCCCGTCGACCTGGGACCGGACCGCAGCGACGCACGGATGCACGCCAATACCGTAGGATCCTACGCAGTGCCGTAGGGGACCGCACCGCCACTTCCCAGCACATTAGGGACACTGTTGCTCCTGGGGTATCGGCGAGGACCATTCGCAACCGTCTCCATGAAGCTGGGCTACGGTCCCGCACACCGTTAGGCCGTCTTCCGCTCACGCCCCAACATCGTGCAGCCCGCCTCCAGTGGTGTCGCGACAGGCGTGAATGGAGGGACGAATGGAGACGTGTCGTCTTCAGCGATGAGAGTCGCTTCTGCCTTGGTGCCAATGATGGTCGTATGCGTGTTTGGCGCCGTGCAGGTGAGCGCCACAATCAGGACTGCATACGACCGAGGCACACAGGGCCAACACCCGGCATCATGGTGTGGGGAGCGATCTCCTACACTGGCTGTACACCACTGGTGATCGTCGAGGGGACACTGAATAGTGCACGGTACATCCAAACCGTCATCGAACACATCGTTCTACCATTCCTAGACCGGCAAGGGAAGTTGCTGTTCCAACAGGACAATGCACGTCCGCATGTATCCCGTGCCACCCAACGTGCTCTAGAAGGTGTAAGTCAACTACCCTGGCCAGCAAGATCTCCGGATCTGTCCCCCATTGAGCATGTTTGGGACTGGATGAAGCGTCGTCTCACGCGGTCTGCACGTCCAGCACGATGCTGGTCCAACTGAGGCGCCAGGTGGAAATGGCATGGCAAGCCGTTCCACAGGACTACATCCAGCATCTCTACGATCGTCTCCATGGGAGAACAGCAGCCTGCATTTCTGCGAAAGGTGGATATACACTGTACTAGTGCCGACATTGTGCATGCTCTGTTGCCTGTGTCTATGTGCCTGTGGTTCTGTCAGTGTGATCATGTGATGTATCTGACCCCAGGAATGTGTCAATAAAGTTTCCCCTTCCTGGGACAATGAATTCACGGTGTTCTTATTTCAATTTGCAGGAGTGTATGTCTGAGATGCCCAGCCTTATTCCAAAGTAACTGGTATCCTGACTGTTGGGACCACTTACTTGGCGACTCATACGTTGCCCGTGGTTCATGAACTAGGACATGACTACAGGAACCCACACCATGGGAATATTTTATTAAATGCTATCATCAGTTGCTTTCTATAAGTTGTCGTAGTAAATCTGATAGGCAGTTGCTGTTTCACTCATTGGATCTTTTTTCTAATTCCTACCAGCAGTTGCTTTTCTTAAATTGAAACAGTAAGTTGTTGGCAGTTGTCAATAATTGTTTTTCTTAAATTGTAGTTGTAAATGTTGCTGGAAGTGTTGTGTAATA
Source organism: Schistocerca nitens (assembly GCF_023898315.1). NCBI lineage: Eukaryota > Metazoa > Arthropoda > Insecta > Orthoptera > Acrididae > Schistocerca > Schistocerca nitens. The sequence continues at coordinate 513,401,230 of NC_064615.1, forward strand.
TTGATGACATTAAATTTCTATGTTGAGGTTTCTTAGTAAATTCTGGCACCAACGTTCTTTGGTAATGTCGTATTCATGAGTGCTAAGGGTACGAGTGTTTCTGATGTATTTTACACTAGTGAAAATTTATGATTATTTAAATAGATTGATTTGTTTAAATTGCGATAAATTTGTTCTGGTAAATCATCTTACCACGTAACACTTAGTTCCCTACTGCTTTCTGTCTTTACATTTTAATATTTACGCGTCACTTTTACAAAACAAGTAAAAAGCCCACAAGGTAACACAAATAGAATTGGGCAAGGAAAGAGATTAAGTGGGAAACTTAATTCCTTGTTATGGACCGAGAAAATTACAAACAGATCTAAGGTCTTACTGTGTAAGTCAATCGTATGGAGTAGCACCATAAAAGGAGTAAAATACGGCACTAACGAGAAACGAAAAAAATAAATTGACATTCCTTGAGATGGATTTATGGCGGAGAAGTTCTTGCGTATCTATACTGTAACATGTCAGAAACGAGACAATAAGGAAATTATAGAAAAAAATTCACTATTTTCTTTGCAGTATATAGTATAATATTAACTTGGTATGACCACTTCCAACCAGTGGATAATAACCGAGAGCCCAAAAACTTTATGAATGGACACCAGCTCAGCAGGAAAACGTGGAAAACCAACTTAGAAGAATTCTAAATGTGCGACGAATCCAAGGGGCTTTCAGGAACATGAATCAACAGGTTCGAAACTATGGAAGTTGAGAAGCGAAAGACGAAGAGCGTCGCAAAAAAGCCTAAGGATATTTTATGTAAAATTATTATGTTATATTCATATACACCAACAGATGTGAAGTGCAGTATTTTTTCTAGTTACGAGACTAAGAAAATGGCTCTGAGCTCTATGTGACTTAACTTTTGAGGTCATCAGTGTCCTAGAACTTAGAACTACTTAAACCTAACTAACCTAAGGACATCACACACATCCATGCCCGAGGCAGGATTCGAACCTGCGACCGTAGTGGTCGCTCGGTTCCAGACTGTAGTGCCTAGAACCGCACGGCCACTCCAGCCGGCCGAGACTAAGCGAAAACATAAAATAAATAAACAACAAACACTAAATAAATAAATAAAGTAGTGATGGAGGTACCTACTATAATCTCTAGATACGATACCAAGAGAAAATAGCAAATAAATAAATAAACTATGTAGTGATGCAGGTGTGACGCGGAGATGGTAAGCTGACAACACTGTGACTAAGAAGACAATGGAAATTCTACTGAAGCTTTGATTACATAGATATTCGACCTCCCAATTATCCCCTTTTAGCAGGAAGTCTGATGTTGTCTTGAGTTATGCTTTGATGAAAGGCTTTATTTCGTGCTGCATATAGCTCAACGACAAACAAAACTCTTAAAGCTACCCACAAATTGATTACAGTAACCGCAACAAAATTCTGGCAACAGCGGCGCACGGTCGGGGCTTAACACAACACTGTAATTACTGCCATCGCCAGTTAGGCGGAAAGTTTGAGGTTGCGTCAGCTCTGCTACGACCCATTCAGGAAAGCCTGAGAGAGCGCATAGGTGGCTACAATGCTGTGGCTAACACGAGAATTTGAAACCAAGCCGACTCTTTTCTAGGCATATCGGATATTCATTTCGTCATTTGGTATTTGACTACTGAGGCAGCCAAAAATAGCGACAGTGAAAAGATCTCAAGATGTCCCATAACAGGCGAAACAGGCGATCACCAGTATTAATGGCCACAGTGGCTGTAATAATTAATCACTTACAGTTCTGTAGGAGTTAGAACAACTCTCTATCGAAAATATGTCTGCCCATGTATGTATCGCTGAAATTACTGCAATAGAATTAAGCTAAGGCATTGAGTGGTGAAAAATTGACGTCCGTACTGGAATTCTACCAACGATACATTTGCTTTATAACCAAGAGATTATTCCCGAACAACTTGGTCGGTTGTGGAAGATCATAATTATTTTTAATTTAATTTTGGGGCAATATTTTCTAAACATTAAATATTAAAGCTGAATTTAATTGTAAGTGCTCTTTTTACTGTGTATGTGGACTCAAAAAGCCTAAGCTATAGGGATAAACAGTGGTATATATTATAAGAATCAGGAAGGCACAATAAAAATTGCAAACCGAGAAAGAAATCCTAAGACTAAAAAGGGTGTGCTGTATCCTCCGGAAGGTAGAGCATACAGCCATAGACAGAGAGGTCGCCACACAGCAAGGCCAGCCTCCGGTGAGGCACAACGTAGTTAAGGTCAGATGCCAGTAATATAGCTAGGAGAGTTCCGCGATAGCCTGCATTGTTGCCAGATAGCCTCCTCCTGTCCTCTTACAATGTCACTGATGATGTCAGACTACACTGCTAGGTTTCGCTCCACCTCGCTGAGAAGGGCCAATCGCCCAGTGTATAAAATGTCAGGGAATTAAAAAATGCAAGAAATTTTCAAAAATTGGTGAGAAATACAAAATAACCCAGTTATACTACAGGTTTTCTCACACTCCTATGCCACCACTGTGGAACTAGGGCTGTTGTTCTAAGTGTATAGTGGTGGAAAATCCAAGTTGTTACATTGTTCTACTGTTGTAAAATTCAAGGGCAGTTTGTATGACGTCAGAATTCAAGATGGCGATCGAAGATGGTAGCTAGGCATACTATGACTTGGTTGCCACATCATTTAAATCCAATATGTTAGACCTGGGATAGCATGCTTGGTTGTTAGATCGCTTACCATAAGTTTTAAATGGTGGGAAACTCAAGAATCAACGATTTTCCCCATCTCGATGGCACTACAGTTCACTCGCCCTATGTTTAAGTCTATTTTTGCTTCACTTAAATAATTCTCCCTCGCGTCCCCCCCCCCCCCCCCAAATCCAGTTTAAATAATTGTGCTAACTTTAAAGTTAGATAGGTTATTGATGCAATACATATGGTTGTCAAACACTTGTCATTAATGTGTACAGCAGGAATAGAATAGCAATGATTATGTCTTGATTTAAACAAACACCACACCAGGGAGAGCCTCCATTCCCATAGTTCAAAGTTCACAATTGGTAAGGCTCCTGGGTCTCACATCACGAGTGCAGCCGACACACCTATGCCACTTCCACCTCCGGAGTCTCAATCAGCAGAGTTTCCATGTCACTACGAGAGCTGCAGCTGCAGTGGCAACTGGAGTTCTCCACATAGAGGTGTCAGACAACGAATAGAGCAATCTGGCCACATAATACGAAGTGCAGATTGCTGTCATTAGTCTGATGTTTATGATGGCACTTAGATCACTCCCACAACCCTTCTGTCACAGGTCACGTGACCCAAACTGAAATGGCGGGGAAATTTGAAAATGAAGAAGCACACACATGCTTTAGTCCACGGAGAAAAATTTTGAGAAATTCAAGGTTATCCAAACTTTACAATTACCAGTCGTACACACATACATTCTTCACGGAAATTAAAAAAAAAATTGAGAATCGCGTTCGTCCTTGTGAAAGAGCAATTGTGCAGTGGCTAAGGAGCCACACACATTAAAAAATGTTCAGGAACTATGCTTTAAAAGGCAGGATGGTAGCTATCACATTAACAAGCCCCACAGATGCATCAATCTCTTTCCATTTTCTTATTTCATTTCCCCTCAATGGGGTACGCAGGCAGCAGATAAAATAGCTCTTCGGCTATAGATTACACTAATAGGAAAGATGATTTGAAATACATAAAAAGAGATGACAGTGCAAAAATGTTCAGATGTGTGTGAAATCTTATGGGACTTAACTGCTAAGGTCATCAGTCCCTACGCTTACACACTACTTAACCTAAATGATCCTAAGGACAAACAGACACACCCATGCCCGACGGAGGACTCGAACCTCCACCGGGACCAGCCGCACAGTCCATGACTGCAGCCCCTTAGACCGCTCGGCTGGAGATGACAGTAAATAATGATGTTTCAAAATACAATGGGGGATGATATTTACGATTTTTACCGAAAATCGAATTAAAAATTGTAATTTTGAAAACACACTGGTGGACAGTATTGAAAATTTTTGTAAATTTTGTAGGTTACTTCATATTTCATTTAATATAAAATCACTGATGATACTGTAATCATCTTATGGTATATTGGTAATGCCGCTGATGTATGGAAATGGTATTGGTTGTGATGAAGGTGGAATCATGAGTATTACAATGGGGCACTGCGTAACACAAGAAGCATCTGAAAACCAACAAGCTGAAGGAAGTGGGGGTGGAGTCACAAGAAGCATTGCAAAATCAGCAAGGTGAAGATAGTGGGAGGGGGGAGAAGGGAAGGAAGCTGTGAGGTGAAGTGTAATGACTAGGACTGGAAAGAAGATTGTATTTGAAGACGGAATTCATCATTTGGGACTGAGAGTTGTTTGAATTCCGGCGCAAGAGCGTGCATGAGGCATGAAGGTGCATGGAAAGTGGAATACAGATGTAGTGGTGCAGAAGGTTACCTGAGTTAGTGATTAGTGGGTGAAAAATGGGGTGCTCGAATTGGATTTTTAGATTATGTATGAGATGTGAAGGAGCTCTAGTAAGAAAAAGTAGTGGGAAGTGGATAAGGTTGAACAGGATGCGAGTTGGGGAAGGTAAGTGGATGCTGAAGGAAAGGCAGAGTGCATGTCTTCCGAAAATTTCAAGGGACTTGTAGATTTAAGCGAAGTTGGAGTTCTGGGCAATGTTATCATAGGTGAGAATGGGGCAAATGAGGGATGTATACAGGAGAGGATAAAGGTAGAAGTGTGTAGACCCACAGATGCATTCAAACATGTGATTATTACATACATCAGTGATTATCAGGCACACTGAGAACAAAGCATATTTATACAAAGTGACAAGTCCATATGTGGGCATCAAAATAAAAACAAATACAGATGTATAGAAGAATGACATTTTTATGAGAGTAGAACTCAATATCCTAGTTGTACAGGACATTTCTAGGGCGAAAAAACTCTCCTATAACCAGCGACAGAGTGCATGACAGACAATACTGCAGCATCAGTTCGTAAACACATACATGGGACTTGAGTCAGTGGCCATGTGGCCAGAGGCTGGTAGCCAGCATACCCACTGCTAGTGTGTTTAAGTCTGGGCCACAGTAGATCTCAAACCATGCAACCCAGAATAGGTCGTCACCATGTTGTGACCCGTCTCACGCCAGTTTAGTGAGATATCAAGGCAATTCAGAGCTGTGCAGGCGTTGCTTTTGGACATGTACGGACAACACAATCGCTTTCCACTCGCTAAAGTTTCAAATGTTTTACACAAAGTTTAATGACACCAGACGTTTCCATGTGATTTCTAAAGGGAGAGAGTTGAGGAATCTATTGATGTATGTTTACAGAGTTGCCATTTGCGACGGACTGAAGAACGATTTACTGCAATGAACATACATTTAACGTAATGGCAGAGAAGGTAGGGGGTTTGAGAGATCGTGTGGATCCACGTAGAGTGATGCTCATCGCTCCATTTGTGAGTGAATTAAGAAATGGAATGACTGGCAGTGATACAGGGTACCCTCCACTATCTTGGTTTGTGGGATATGACATAAACTGGATCGTGAAATAGAAAATTTCAGTGATGTATGTAAGACCACAGTTCACAGCTATTTAAGAAGACAACACAATCACATTTCTAAATATTGTGGGTAAAGATTAAATCGCATCATTCATGAAATCATTGTCTACACATGAGTGAAATAGTAAATTATTTTTTGAGCACTCACATTCCACTAACTTTTTGTCTAATCTAATAATGAACTGTTAACACAATGACAGTTAAAAAAACATCACATAAACTGTAAAATTTCATCTCACTTAGAATATGCTAACCCATCGTAATAGGAGGTGCTTGGACAATAAATCCTTCTGGAGGTGCAGTCTTTTCCTTTTACACCTATTATGCTGTGTATGTTTGAGGTAGTTGGTTTTGACAGATCTCTATATAGATCTGTATAACATTTGTGGATATTTAGACCTATTTTGTTACAGTTTCCCTGACTCTGAACTGTTATGTATCACCTCATGCAATGCTAAGTGTCTTCAACATAGCACAAACTGAACTGTAAATTTATGGCCCCTCACACCAAGAAATCCGTTACTAGATGTATGTGTAACCTGTGAATGAACAACCGTTTCTTTAAACTCGAGTTAGATTTGTTCTACATGGTACTGCCCATAGGCAAATGTTTACACTTCCTCTTTGAAATATGTTTCAATTGCCTCTTTTTCTAGGTTACTGAACACATAAATCACTCTAGTAGTAATTTGTACTTCAGCAACCATAACTGCAAATTATATGCAACATGTTTGAGGTTCTGATGAAGTGAAACACATTTCAGAGAGATAGACATTCGTCAATTTTTACTTTTTTAATTAGGGGTATCATGGTAGTATATGCAAATAATAAGTACAAATTTACATGTGATTCTACACCAGCGTCAAGTAGCGATGACGTTGCATCATATATACTGCTACTGCAGCACAACACACACCGAAATTCATAACAAATACTTCTGAAGTGTTCTGACGAGCAAGTTCTAAAACAAGTACATGCCAGATATTTCCATAAAATTAATACACATAAAGGTGGCAGCAGTGATGTGCGTCCACACCATCCTGGATGGTTGTACTACCATACATTAAGTTTCCATTGTAGATTTGTGAAAGTGAATGAACTGCACGCTATTCTCGTTGTATATTCTCACTGTTCTTGGCTAGCCGCAGATACATATTGTATGGCAATCCAGTAACACAATTAGCATCTCAGATTTGAACATTGCAGTTATTTGTGCGGAACATTGAGATACTTGGTATCATTAAGGTTCTGACAGCACTACTTGCATGTCACTAAATCGTGGATTTTCAGTCATTGCCACTATAGTGAACTCTCAGCCTGATGTAACGCCTATAAGAATCTGTTTGCTGTCGTTCGCATTCAGTCTGTATTTTGCAGACAATAACAGCACATTCGTAAGTGCTTTATGTAATGGTAGCAATTCTATGATTGGTACAGATGCTGGTACCAGTGGAAACTCAAAGCCTGGAAACAGTTCCGTATCATGCTCTGATACATCAGGCACTTCATCACAGAGTTTGTCTGCATGCTGACATACGTAAGCAGGTGATGGGTGTAGTGGAAACTCATAGTCTGGAAATAGTTCTGCGTAATGACTTTATTTCCACTCCAACATGTCAGGAGCTGCATCGTAGAGTGTGTCTACTGTATCTGTTGACAAATGTATCAGGTACTGCATTGTGTATGTCACGGAGATGTTACATTGAGGGAGCAATAAAAGAAACCCATGAAAACATACATATACATTCACACATAACGAGTAATAATAATACACATCGAGAGAGAGCAGTGGGCTTGTACATCCGACTATACGATTCAGGTTTTTTCTATCTGGATATGCTAGAGCACTAATAACACTTCGTGATAATCATCCTTTCACCAGGATGTAGTGAAGACATTTGCCGAGTTTATTTGATGAGTGGATGGTACAGAGGAGTGATGAGCGTAGCCAGCTGCAGCATCACAGAAATTGTAACAACGATTTTCATCTGTTCTATATTCACATGTCTGTGTCTTGGATCGCCATCTTAGATTTGATGTCGTTGATGAGGTCCCGGATCGACATCTTGGATTGTGATGTCATAGGTCTTGGTTCAAATGGCTCTGAGCACTATGGGACTTAACTACTGAGGTCATCAGTCCCCTAGAACTTAGAACGACTTAAACCTAACTAACCTAAGGACATCACACACAGCCATGCCCGAGGCAGGATTCGAACCTGCAACCGTAGCGGTCACGCGGTTCCAAACTGACGCGCTTAGAACCGCACGGCCACACCGGCCGGCTCATAGGTCTTCCATCTTGGATTTTAAACTCAGTGGCCATCCTGGATTCTATAACTAGCACAGGAGACTTCTTTCCACTGTCATGGTAGGCAAAAGCCCCACAGGATACATGAAATCTGACAGACTGCAGCAGCTACGGAATAACTGAAAACTATAAATAGATCCCTCAACCATTACACCATTATGCAAAAACTTAGTAGGATACGATTGTGTTGTGACTAAGAGATCTTTGGCTACAGCACTGCACACTTGTGGAAACTATGACATTACTCTGATTAAGAGCCGCCATATCAAAATGATATCAGTATTACAGTTTTAAACATCGCTGTCTCTCAGCAACCATATATAAGTTTCAACATAGGAATCATAAAGCCAAACGGTTGCAAATAATGTTTGGTACATTGACCTAGGTTTTGACACCTCTAAGGATGTCTTCTTAAGAATGAAATTTTAAGAAACACTATAAAATAATACATAGAAAATTAAGTTTCACAGAAATATATCGAAGATGACAATTGTTATGGCATACAAAGGTTACTTACGTAAAGTTACATTGCGAGAAAGAAATGGTCAAAGTTTCGAGCAGATATGCTCAAGTCACAAATTAAAGCCTTTGGCACGTACGTCTTGTTAGGAACAACATCAGACATGTCAGCCCAGTTTTCAGGGTAGTTTAAAAGCCCGCACAAGGCAAGTGACATAGTAGTGGCACTGACCAGAGAGAGAAGACGTGCTGCGGCAGGAAACAGATGAAGAAGACGCCGACGAAGGTGAGCAGCGTCCTGGCGACGCGCTGCCGCTGCGAGCGGATGTGCCTCTGGGGCGCCTCGCCCGGCAGCCCGCGCCGCAGCCGCACCGCCATCAGCGAGTAGAAGATGGAGATCAGCACCAGCGGCAGCGCGTAGTGCACCGCGAACCTGCCGCCCGCACAGCAGGAGGTGTCACAAGAGGCGGCAGGCCGAAGCACTGGCCGGTTATCTAACTGCACACTGAGGAGACAAAAGTCGTGGGATAGCGATAAGCACACGTACAGATGGCGGCAGTGTAGCTGACACAGGGTATAAAGGGACAGTGCATTGGCGGAGCTCTCATTTATACTCAAGTGATTCATGTGGAAGGTTTTCCGACGTGATTATGACGGCAAAACGGGAATTAACAAAGGCTGAACGCAGAATGGTAGCTGGAGATAGATGCACGGAACATTCCATTTCGTAAATCTTTAGGGAATTCCACATTCCTAGATTCACAGTCCAAGAATTTACCGAAAGTATCAAATTTCAGACATAACCTTTCACCACGTACGAAGATGTGGCCGACTGACTACACTTACTGATTGAGAGCAACGGCACTTGCGTAGAGTTTTCAGTGCTGACAGATAAGCAGAAGTACGTGAAATAATCCCAGAAATCAATCTGGGACGTACGACGAACGTATCCGTTAGGACAGTGCTATGAACTCTGGCGTCAGTGGGCTACGGCAGCAGAAGACCGACGTGTCCTTGCTAACCGTACGACATCGCCTGCAGCGCTCCTCTTCGGCTGGTGACCATAGCGGTAGGACCCTAGACGAGTGGAAAACGATGGCCTGATCAGATGAGCCCGATTTAAGTTGGCGAAAGCTGATCGTAGGGGCTGGAGTGTGGCGCGGAACCCACGAAGCAATGGACTCAAGTTCTCAACAAGGCACTGTAAAACCTGGTGGTAGCTCCATAATAGTGTGGTTTGTATCTACATGGTCCAGCTGAACCGACCATCGACAGGACGTGGTTATGTTTGGTTACTCGGAGACCATTCGCAGCCATTCATGGGCCTTATGTGCCCAAACAAGGATGTCATGTCACCGGGCTACAATTGTTCGCGACAGGTTTGAACAACATTTCGGCCACCCAGATCGATCGACATGAATTCCATCGGACATTTGTAGGACATAATCGAGAGGTCAGTTCATGCACCAAATGCTGCACCGGAGACACTTTCGCAAAAATGGACGGCTATACGGGCAGCATGGTTCAATATTTCTGCAGGGGACTTCCAACGACCCGTTCAGTCCATGCCACATCGAGGTTCTACCTTACGTCAGGCAAAAAGAGGTCTGACACGATATTAGGAGGTATCCTATGACGTTTGCCACCTCAGTGTATTTTCCCCTGGGCGGCAGGTCGGGTATTAAAGTATGAATGCGTAGATGCAAAGCAGTTTGTTTGTACTAGCAGGCATTGCCCATTTACTGGTGCAGTTAACGACTGTGTGTCAAATATGAGGTATTAAATTATGGCCGGCCGCTGTGACCGAGCGGTTCTAGGCGCTTCAGTCCAGGACCACACGGCTGCTATGGTCGCATCTTCGAATCGTGTCTCGGGCATGGAGGTATGTGATGTCCTTAGGTTAGTTAGGTTTGAGTAGTTCTAAGTTCTAGGGGACTGATGACTTTAGATGTTAAGTCCCTTAATGTTTAGAGCCACTTGAACCATTTTTGTAGTAAATTATGTGATGTGTTTGTGGCAAGCCAGTTAGACAGAAAGAGAAAACAAGAAACTTTGTTTCATTGTTGAATGATTGTTGCGCGTGTTTCTGCGCGCGACCTTGATTCGGACTTAGTTTCTGGCCGCGCGAGTGACGATTGTTGCGCAACACGGGGCCTAGTATTACTAGACCTGTGTTGCAGAAAAATTAATTTCCGGTCGCGTTATCGCGCTGATAAGGAGCTCGCAGGGGTCTGGCGGCACTTCAGCTCGCGCCGTCAGTCGCTCTGCGACCGGTGAGCAGTGAGGATGTATAGGGCTTCTCATTAGGAGGAGCGTTGAGCGTTGTATTTAAGAGTTCACTTTTGTAAAATGTACATTGTGGTACGTATTAAGATACCAATGATCACCATACTTGTACTTACACCCATAACACCCTGTATGCCGTGGCAGTGAACGATCTCTGAGCGAAAAAGGTGGATGAGCAGATTTGGCAGGGGGGGGGGGGGGATGGAAGCTCAACATTATGTCATTTACAGGGAATGGTCTCAGCCAGAAGGCTCACTATGGTGCAGTCGCGTGAAGCAGGCAGGCAACAATGCTACGGAGACGCGCTTGCGCTTCTTGCAGGCAACTGGGCGAGTTTGAAAGGGGTCAAATTGTGCCCTTCCGAGTAACGGGATGGTTCAAATGGCTCTGAGCACTATGGAACTTAACTTCTGAGGTCATCAGTCCCCTAGAAGCTAGAACTACTTAAACCTAACTAAGGACATCAAACACAACCATGCCCGATGCAGGATTCGAACCTGCGACCGTAGCGTTCGCGCGGTTCCAGACTGCAGCGCCTAGAGCCGCTCGGCGACCCCGGTCGGCTAGCGGGATGGCTCTTTTGGAGAATTGCCTCACAAGTTGGACGTGCAGCGCCAGTTGTTTAACGATGCTGGTATCAGCGATTACGTGAACATTCTCACACCCGTAGATGTTCTGGACGTCTATGCAGCACAAACGCCGTCCAGTATAGTCGTGTTGTAAGGGCAACAGTGGCACCCGCGCATCTACCACAGCACAGATAAGAGGACTTGTGAGAGCCTAGACGTGTGAATAAGAGCTGTTGCCAACCGATTATTAGCAGTGGGCCTACGGGCGTACACACTCCTAGCCCGTCTTCCACTCACGCCGCAGCATCGACGTGCATGGCTTGACTGGTGCCGTCAGAGGACCACTTGGAAGATGGAATGGCGTGCCATGGTCGTCAGCGATGAAAGCAGATTCTGCCTGCAGGGAAGTGATAGTCGTTTGCGTGTACGATGTAGACGTGGTGAGCACTGTGTCGTAGAGTGCATTCGTCCAAGACGCGCCGGCTCCATTCCAGGCCTGACGGTTTGGAGTGCGATGAGCTACAGCTCTCGTTAATCTCTGGTATTTCTGGAAGGGTCGCTAACCAGATCTCGATACATGCTGAATGTTGTTAAATCCATTATTTTGCCATTCTTGGAAGAGGAAGGCGATGACTTGTTCCAACAGGGTAATGATAGCCCACTCAACGTCCGTGAAACCCAACGTGCTCTTCAAGACGTGCAGCAACTTCCCTGGCCGGCACGATCTCCGGAATTGTCTCAAATCGAGAATGTGTGGGATATGATGGGACAAGAAATGAGTCGTGTGACCCATCAGCAAACAACTGTTATAGAGGTACGTGAACAGGTCTAGCAGGCGTGGCATAAAGTAGCTCAGAACAGTATTCGCCATCAGTACAATCAACTGGATGCCAGAGTCAGTGTCTGCATTACTATCCATGAAGACTACACCATCTACTAAAATGGATTTTTCAGCACGTGTAGAAACCTGGTCCCTCAGAACCGCTTGTGCTGTTGATCTGACAGTGTAATCATTTCATGTCCTCCATATCCACTTTGCAACAATCTTGAATGACGTGGACACCTCTGAAAGGGTGTATTTAAGAATTTATATATGCTTCATACATTTTTTCACTAAAATAAAAGTTTTTCTTGATTCCAAATTTTTTCCATTGATTTAAAAGGGCAAATATTTTTAGTCTACGGATGGAGCAAAGCTGATGTTTTGTACCTAGCTTGGTTTATTATTTAGTATGCTCCGTTGGTTGATTTTAAGAAACCAGATTGGTATCATGATGTTTGAATGTATAAGAGATCTGAATAACATTACTTTGCAAACTTATTTATCTACGAAAATAATCTATAAGATAAGAACTGAAACTTCAGTTTTTACCCTACCATCCCCAACTGATTGCTCTTTGTGATGCGTCTCTCCGCACACGACAATTTCCGTTCACTATATAGTGCGCTTTGATGCGTGCTTTAATCAAAGTGCGAAAATGGGCACTAAAGCCGTCCGCGCACGGATCGTGCATTCGAACGTTGAGCGTGAGCGTTCTGATGTCACACCTGTAATATTAGTAATTTTCGCCTCACAAACATTAATATACGCACAATAGTAAACGCCTGATGGCCTAAAGTTATCGAACAATTGTAAAGTAAAAGAAATGAACCATCGCATAGCAGCGACAGAATCTATTATTCTTTATCTTTGCCGTTCTTTCGCGGTGCCAGTAAATCTATGTACATGTATCGATTAATGGTATAAAAAGGAATTCTGTTGTTTCAAGACAAATGAGACCTTTTGCGCCTCACCTTTTACTGTTTGTATTCCATGAGAGGCGGACGCGGACTTGCTGCGTTCCGCATCAGTATTTTATATTTTATGAGAAAATATTGAGTGAATATGCTAATTGTTATTTTTTCCAATCAGAAAACATGTAGTTTCTTGTAACTGATATCGAACAGACAGCATCAAGAGGACATTTTGACTGTTATGTATAAAGTATTTTACCACAATGGTCATCTATTGTAATTTAATATGAAAAGGTACGTAGCATTTAAAAAAACGTGTGTTACAGATAAGTGTGCTTATTTTCGTAAATTAACCTTGATGATTCCATCTCCTTTCTGAATGATAATTATTGTTTGTGTTACTTCATCACCAGAAATTACGATCACGCTGATGGGCCGAACGCAGCATGAGGCAGAAGGAACATTATCGTTTTCCTATTATTTCTGAACCAATTTTTTTGTGTAGTGTTGCATTTCTTTTAAAGTCTATAAATCTTCTGGTCCCTTAGTGTTGATCCGGGTATGACTACATCACGACTATAAAAATACACAGAAATGATAATGTTTCTTCCGAGCGATCTCAAATATATATATCAATATGCTGCTCTTATTCAGGTACTTAATGGTCAACGTATGTTATTATAATAGCGTAATAAATCCCTGATTCTGTTGCCAAGTGGCCCACCAAAAATATTTACTTTTTCGACATTAAAAAAAAAGGTAACAATTCTTTTTATTTTCGTCCCCCAAGAGCAACGCTACACACCGTACAAAAAAGCACGCTGAGGTGTCTTTACGAGCGTGCAGAGCAATATCTAGCATGTCAGATATTCTGAACGTACGTTTGCACGTAGACCAATAAGATAGAAGAACGCCACTATGTCACATGCACGCCATGCGAGATCCACGAGAAAGGCAGGTTGTGTCGGGTACGTCACAGCACGTGACTCTGCACGTCTTAAGATTACCAGCAGCCGTGTCCGGTGGGGGCGAGTAAATATTTCAGATGAGTTTAATAATTCTGGACTCCACGGTTATATGCTCGCAAGTTTTCGACAGCACACGACAAAATTAAGACCTTTAGTGGGTAACTTTCCATTTAAAAATCGATTTTCCGTGGGCCCTGCATGGAGCCTAGCTTTCGTGAAGCGTGACGAGCAAGCTGACTAGTGTGATGTCACAAGGTCAGTGCCGCACCTATATATCTCTCTCAATGGAGAGCAGCGAACGCCACATTGTCTTTCACCTAAAAGCAATATGCCTATATGTCGTTACGAAGCACCTGCAACTTGAGGATATCTGGCAAACCGGTCACTAATTGGATGATTTGCTGTAATAAAATGAAGAGAAACGTCATATTAAAGGTTAAAGAATTACTGTAACTTGCACATTACTAAAGTATGCTGTTTCAAGGCAACGGCACATTGCATATCCATCAAAAACGTGTTGTTGTTGCTAATTTGGTTACAATTGAATTTTAGTTAATAAAATATAAGCGATTTAAGTTTGCGGGAGATGGTAAGACCGAAAGTATGATCATAAACCATTCATGGTTGGTGCAGCGTAATGAGTGGAGTTGCAGAATTGCAAGATACCAGTTGATTTGTTTCTGGTTCACGTGTCACTTGATATAAACATGTTTTTTACTGACCTTCACGTTTTCAAGTAGGTTATGATACTTTCTTATTAGTGTAATAAATGTGTATTCTAAAATAATAGATTTTAAGTAAATATAAGTGCTCTTTTTTTTGAGGAAAATGTTTTTTCGATTGGCTGAATGTAGTTGCAATAAGATATTTTGCACTTACTTGTTTTTACTTTCGTATTTTTCTGGTTGTAAAGATTTTGCTGCTGAACAGGAACAGCTATCAAGTGAGAATTGACTTAGCATTTTACGTAAAAGTGCGGGTGACCAAATAACTTTTATCTGATGTGGATAACTACTGTAGATCTCTATCGTACTATTTCTAACGGAAGCTTTATAAGCCGATATCCTTGTCGAATGGACATAGTACTACATTAATGTGTTATAACATGTTCATCGATATTGAAGTTTTTATTTATGACTAGCATATGGACAAGGGAGCTAATGTGCGTTTTAATAGAGCTAAGGTAGGAAATTTACGCCCGTCCGGTTCATAAACAGTGTGACTTTCGAGCCACATGGGGCGACACCTGCCGCTGGAGCGCGCTGCAATCACGTATGCCACGATGATGCATACGTGCCGTATGCACAAGTCGCATCGCTTCTGAGCGTTCGGCAGCAAACTGAATTCGGCACCTTCAACATGACTTTCAACAGCACTGTCCGTGTGCGGACATCTTAAGTAACGAGTAAGAATAGTGGTGGAACAAGCAGCGGGGTAAGGCAGTCGCACTCGGCCCGAGCTTTTGTACGCCAACGTCGAGGGTGCCGAGTTCAACGTGCCGCTGAACGCTCAGGAACGATGCAACTTCTGCCAGCTGTGAGGACCGGGCGTGAGTCGTGCTTCGGTAGCTCAGATGGTAGAGTACTTGCCCGCGAAGGGCAAAGGTCCCGAGTTCGAGTCTCGGTCGGGCACACAGTTTTAATCTGCCAGGAAGTTTCATATCAGCGCACACTCCGATGCAGGGTGAAAATCTCATTCAATTACTATTGGTCTGTGTAATCACCATGGTCCCACTAATTATGCCTTTCAGCATTGGGTCTGGTAACCGCATGCTGTTTAGTACGTACCTCAATGCTTTATTATTATTATTATTATTATTATTATTATTATTATTATCCTATCAATGGGATTGTGGAAACATCACGTCTATTACCGTTAGGGAAACAGTGCAATTTGAAATAGAACTTTTCACAATTAGCGGTGACAGGAGGAATCATGCAGAACAGTATCTGTCAGAGGGGTAATGCGCCTTAGGTGGAACAGCGCGCAGGACTGACGGCGTGTTTATACTGTATGCACTGTCCACCAGACAGGGACTTGTTGCGAGCTGAGTAACGCCCCCGTAACAGTCTTCAATGTACATGCGTACACGTATCGAATTTCCTCATTGTAAACGTCGAAACCAGTGTGGCTGACCTATGGAATACACAAACACTGAATATGTGGATATGATTCTGGTCCTTTGTGCATCTGATATCCGGGCTCGTGTTGCCGCTCTTGAATATGGTGCTAAATAACCTTGTCGTCGCCATCCAGATAAAAATGTGTTTCGTCTTCTGGAGCTGCGCCTTCAGAGGTCACGTTCTCTCCTTCCACCATCGCAAGACAGAGGTCCTCCACGGACTCGCTGTATTCCGGCTACTGAGCAAGCTACTCTGGAGGTCATACACCGAGAAACTCAGCGAAGTACACATAGCATAGCAAGGCAGCTTCGTGTCTCGCAATACACGGTCGTTAGCGTGGTGCACGAGCATTGGCTGCACCCCTATCATAATGCTTTCACCCAACACCTGCATCCTGCAGATCACCATCAGTGGATAAAATTCTGTGGATAGTTCCAGCAACAACAGGAAGCCAACAGTGACTTCGTGAACACCGTAATATGGTCGGAAGAAGCAGCATTCACTCGTGAGGGTATCTTCAATATGCGCAATGCCCACCATTGGTGAGACGGTAACCCGTACGTCACCCGCGACCGTGGATAACAAGTTCGGTTTGGATCGGAATACAGGGCGACATATGTTATGACCCATACATGTTGCCTGACCGGTTGACTGCACAAGGTATCATGCATGCCTTGTAAATTAACGGCATCGGACAAAAGATGTTGAACTACATGTTCGGCAGTGCATATGGTTCCAACATGATGTTGTACCTTCACACTCTGGAAATAATGTGCCACACTATTTGGATTGAACATTTCCAGGGAAATGGCTCAGACATGGGAATCCACCGCGTTCACCTGACCTAAATCCCTTGGATTTCTTCCTATGGGGACACCTGAAGGAGCTCGTATACTCTGTTCCGCCGACAAATGTGGAATTGGTAGCGCGTGTTCATGCTGCTCTTGTTACTGTGAACGCAGCTTTGCTGCAAAGGGTTCACAGCTGTATGATCCGGCGGGTTGTGCAATGAATGGACGTGCACGGAGGTCGCTTTGAGCATCTGTTGTTCTGAGGACAACGTATTCAGTTGTGAAGGTCATACCGTAATTAATATGCACATTATTATTGTCACTGGTTGCTAATGTGCGACATCTGTGCGCTCATATTACATGTAGTATAAATGACAAGTAGATGTTGTGTTATTGTTATCATCTTTAGCAAGTCGAAACTGATATTGTCTTTGTAGTTATTCCGTCCTATGACAGGTCATTCGTTTCAGCTGTCTATTTCTTATTTGCCTAACCACGTATTTGTTATGTTCAGCATTACAAAATGCAAATTTAGGTTACAGGTGACCTACGAAACGGTGTATATTACAATAGGAAATGTCAGAACCATCGACTTCCTGCATGATAACCCAAAACTCTATTCTCTGCACCAACTATACATTACAACTGATATTTGCCAGATTGCCACTCTTTAACGTCGTTTTTCTGCCGTATGTACTCGCCGGACAAAATTTTCAGAGACATTCCCTAGTCGCTGGCATGTGAGAAGTCGCGCTGCAAAGCCCGAATTACGCCTCACCCTGTATACTGTATATGTAACGTCGAATATTATGGACTCTACTTTTATTGAACTACTAAGAAAGTATCAGGACCTGTTAGCAGACGTGAAGGTTAGTAATATTTCTTTTTTCTTTTTTTTTTTTTTTTTTTAAATCTGCGGCTCTACTCATTGCGCTACATCGTCCATGGGCGCTACACGACCATACTTTGGGTCTTAAGATCTCCTGAAAGCTTTAATATTACAGGGTGATAGTTACTGAAGTATATGAAAAAGAAACATATATTAAAGAATGAGAATTTCACTCTGCAGCGAAGTGTGTGCTGATATGAAACTTCTCATTCTGGAAACATTCCCCCAGGCCGTGGCTAAACCATGTCTCCGCAATATCCTTTCTTCCAGGCGTGCTTCTTCTGCAAGGTTCGCAGAAGAGCTTCTGTGAAGTTTGGAAGGTAGGAGACGAGGTACCGTCGGAATTGAAGCTGTCAGGACGGGTCGTGAGTCGTGCTTGGGTAGGTCAGGTAGTAGGGCGCTTGCCTGCGAAAGGCAAAGGTCCTGAGTTCTAGTCTCGGTCCGGCACACAGTTTTAATCTACCAGCAAGTTTCAAACATAAATTAGTTACAAACTACGGTGTGCACACACTTTATTCAACATGAAAACGTCACTAAGGTATTCGGATTCTCGATATGTCTGCCACCATTGGCGATGATGTGGAGCCGGCCGAAGTGGCCGTGCGGTTAAAGGCGCTGCAGTCTGGAACCGCAAGGCCGCTACGGTCGCAGGTTCGAATCCTGCCTCGGGCATGGATGTTTGTGATGTCCTTAGGTTAGTTAGGTTTAACTAGTTCTAAGTTCTAGGGGACTAATGACCTCAGCAGTTGAGTCCCATAGTGCTCAGAGCCATTTGAACCATTTTTGATGATGTGGAGCAGACGAATAGCGAAATTCTGCAGACTCGCTGAAGTGTCGGAACATTGATACTGTCGATGACCTCCTGAATGGCTGTTTCAGATCAGCAATGGTTTTTGGGTTATTGCTGTACACCTTGTCTTTAATGTAGCCCCTCAAAAAGGAGTTGCATGTTTTGAGATCTCGAGAATATGGCGGCCTCTGGGTACCCCAGAGCCAGATTGCGGTCCCAAAAATGCTCCTCCAGGACGTCGAACACTCCTGCTTCGATAGGACCGAACTCCGTCTTGCATGAACCACATCGTGTCGAAAGCAGGGTCTCTTTGGATAATGGGGGATGAAATCATCTTGCAAAACCTTCACGTAACTTTTGGTAGTCACCATGGTATCAAGGAAAATCGCACCTATTATTCCGCAGCTTGACATTGCACACCACACGGTCACACGTTGAGGGTGAAGAGACTTCTCGATCGCGAAATGCGGGTTTTCAGTCCCTCAAATGTGCCAAATTCGCTTATTGACGAACCCATCCAACTGAAAGTGGGCTTCGTTGCTAAAGCAAACCAAGCATGCGCATACTAATTCGCATCACGCCCCACGGTCAACCGCGTAGCATGAACGTCCTACGGCTAACCGTTCAGAAGTTATAACGATTTTATTTGATACTAGCTATACCCGGCGAATTTCGTTCCGCCTCTGAAAATCTTTATATGTTATAGCTGACCCGGCAAACGTGGTTTTTGCCATATAAATTATCTCTAGTCTATAAGACTAATGTATACGTGTAACCCAATGTATACGTATAACACAATAGTCATTCTTGGCGGGATCTAGTGACGCAAACAATAGTAATGGCCGAAAACTGTGTAGAGAGTGAGAAAAGGCCTAGGGGGAAGTTCGGCAGTATAGGCCACTATTAGTTCTAGCGTTTCTACGGTAGATCGCGCGGATTTAACAATTGCAGACGATATACGGATCGTCCATGAGCATACAAACATAGCGGCAATTTCGTGTCGAAACGTGTTCGCCAGCATTATGAATATGGCCAAGCGCACACCCATCGATTTTTATCGTACGTAAAAATGTTGTACGATTAAATTATTCTAGAGTAACAAAGGAGAGCATAGGAACTTCTTTGTTCCACTAAAAGAATTTGATCGTACCGTACGATAAAAATGGATGCGTGTGCGCTAGGCCTAAATGTCGGTTTGGCGAATGACGCGTGCTACCTAGTTAAACTTCTCGGTCTAGTTACGTCGATTCAAAGAGGGATATTCGAGTTGTTGCTTTTGGTACGTTTTCTTCAACTACCTATCCATCGTATAGTGAAAGACTATCACCGGTAGACACCTGGCGGGTATAACTGATCAAGTGATGATTGATCAATCAGTTATCGACTGGGCTTGAAAATTATTAAATTACCAAAATCTATATAAAAATAGTGGTTGGTGGTAGAAGGGTGAAAATTTAGGGTTGTGTGTATTTTTTAATGCTACATCATAAAAAAATTAAAATAAAAAGTTTTATCCAAAAAATAAGAAAAAGATTATTGGGGTGGACCACCCTTATCACTTACGGGTATGAAAAATAGGTTTCGACCGGTTCTCGGACCAACCGAATATACATGTAAAATTTCATCCGAAACTATCCACCCGTTTCGGAGGAGTACTGCAACTAACACTGTGGCACGAGAATTTTATACATAAGGAAAGTTCAATAACTGTCAGCCTCTAGGTACGTTATTAACTGACGTTTAATCACAGCAAACTGTACCAAGGACATTTCATTTGTTATGGATCCACAGTGTGCCGTTGCCTTGAAACGACCTACGTTCATAATACAAAAGTTACAATAATTTTGTAACCACCAACGTGGGGTTTCCCGTTATTTTATTAACCGTACAATTAACGGCGGGTTTGCGACAGATCCTCAATTTTCTGAGGCTTCTAAACAGCATATATATACAGGGTGGTCCATTGATCGTGACCGGGCCAAATATCTCACGAAATAAGCGTCAAACGAATAAACTACAAAGAACGAAACATGTCTAGCTTGAAGGGGGAAATCAAATGGCGCTATGGTTGGCCCGCTAGAAGGCGCTGCCATAGGTCAAACGGATATCAACTGCGTTTTTTTTAAAAATAGGAACCTCCATTTTTTAAATACATATTCGTGTAGTACGTAAAGAAATATGAATGTTTTAGTTGGACCACTATTTTCGCTTTGTGATATATGGCGCTGTAATAGTCACAAACATATGGCTCACAATTTTAGACGAATAGTTGGTAACAGGTAAGTTTTTTAAATTAAAATACAGAACGAAGGTACGTTTGAACATTTTATTTCGGTTGTTCCAGTGTGATACATGTACCTTTGTGAACTTATCATTTCTGAGACCGCATGCTGTTACAGAGTGATTACCTGTAAATACCACATTAATGCCATCAATGCTCAAAATGATGTCCGTCAACCTCAGTACATTTGCAATACGTGTAACGATATTCCTCTCAACAGCGAGTAGCTCGCCTTCCGTAATGTTCGCACATGCATTTAAAATGCGCTGATGCATGTTGTCAGGCACTGTCGATGGATCACGATAGGAAATATACTTCAACTTTCCCCACAGAAAGAAATCCGGGAACGTCAGATCCGGTGAATGTGAGGGCCATGGTATGGTGCTTCGACGACCAATCCACCTGTCATGAAAATGCTATTCAATAACGATTCAACCGCACGCGAGCTATGTGCCGGACATCCATCATGTTGGAAGTACTTCGTCATTCTGTCATGTAGTGAAACATCTTGTAGTAACATCGGTAGAACATTACTTAGGAAATCAGCATACATTGCATCATTTAGATTGCCATCGATAAAATGGGGACCAATTATCCTTCCTCCACCGAGCGAGGTGGCGCAGTGGTTAGCACACTGGACTCGCATTCGGCAGGACGACGGTTCAATCCCGTCTCCGGCCATCCTGATTTAGGTTTTCCGTGATTTACCTAAATCGTTTCATGCAAATGCCGGGATGGTTCCTTTGAAAGGGCACGGCCGATTTCCTGCCCAATCCTTCCCTAACCCGAGCTTGCGCTCCGTCTCTAATGACCTCGTTGCCGACGGGACGTTAAACACTAACCACCACCACCACTATCCTTCCTCTCATAATGCCGCACCATACATTAACCCGCCAAGGTCGCTGATGTTCCACTCGTCGCAGCCATCGTGGATTTTCCGTTGCCCAATAGTGCATATTATTCCGGTTTACGCTACCGATGTTGGTGAATGACGCTTCGTCGCTAAATAGAACGCGTGCAAAAAATCTGCCATGGTCCTGTAATTTCTCTTGTGCCCAGTGGCAGAACTGTACACGACGTTCAAAGTCGTCGCCCTGTAATTCCTGGTGCATAGAAATATGGTATGGGTGCAATCGATGTTGATGTAGCATTCTCAACACCGATGTTTTGGAGATTAACAATTCTAGCGTAATTTGTCTGCTACTGATGTGCGGATTAGCCACGACAGCAGCTAAAACACCTACTTGGGCATCCTCATTTGTTGCAGGTCGTGGTTAACGTTTCACATGTGGCTTAACACTTCCTGTTTCCTTAAATAATGGCACTATCCGGCGAACGGTCCGGACACTTGGATGATGTCGTCCAGGATACCGAGCAGCATACATAGCACACGGCCGTTGGACATTTTGATCAGAATAGCCATACATCAACACGATATCGCAATTGGTAAACGGTCCATTTTAACAAGGGTAATGTATCACGAAGCAAGTACCTTCCGCACTGGCGGAATTTTACGTGATACCACGTGCTTATACGTTTATGACTATTACAGCGCCATCTATCACAAAGCGAAAAAAGTGGTCCAACTAAAAGATTCATATTTCTTTACGTACTACACGAATATGCAATAAAAAATAGGGGTTCCTATTTTAAAATACTCAGGTGATATCCGTTTGACATATGGCAGCGCCATCTGGTTTCCCGCTTCAAGCTAAACAAGTTTCGTTCTTTGTAGTTTTTTCGTTTGACGCTTGTTTAGTGAGATATTGGGCCCGGTCCCGATCAATGGACCACCGTATACACAGGGTGTTACAAAAAGGTACGGGCAAACTTTCAGGAAACATTCCTCACACACAAATAAAGAAAAGATGTTATGTGGACATGTGTCCGGAAACGCTTAATTTCCATGTTAGAGCTCATTTTAGTTTCGTCAGTATGTAGTGTACTTCATTGATTCACTCCCCTGATTTCATACGGGATACTCTACCTGTGCTGCTAGAACATGTGCCTCTAGAAGTATGACACAGCATGTGGTTCATGCACGATGGAGCTCCTGCATATTTCAGTCGAAGTGTTCGTACGCTTCTCAACAAGAGATTCGGTGACCGATGGATTGGTAGAGGGGGACCAATTCCATGGCCTCCACGCTCTCCTGACCCCAACCCTCTTGACTTTCATTTATGGGGGCATTTGAAAGCTCTTGTCTACGCAACCACGGTACCAAATGTAGAGACTCTTCGTGCTCGTATTGTGGACGGCTGTGATACAATACGCCATTCTCCAGGGCTGCATCAGCGCATCAGGGATTCCATGCGACTGAGGATGGATGCATGTATCCTCGCTAACGGAGGACATTTTGAACTTTTCCAGTAAGAAAGTGTTTGAAGTCACGCTGGTACGTTCTGTTGTTGTGTGTTTCCATTCCATGATTAATGTGATTTGAAGAGAAGTAATAAAATGAGCTCTAACATGGAAATTAAGCGTTTCCGGACACATGTCCATATAACATCTTTTCTTTATTTGTGTGTGACGAATGTTTCCTGAAAGTTTGGCCGTAACTTTTTGTAACACCATATATATATATATATATATATATATATATATATATATATATATATATATATATATATATATATATATACAGGGTGAGTCACCTAACATTACCGCTGGATATATTTCGTAAACCACATCAAATACTGACGAACCGATTGCACAGACCGAACGTGAGGAGAGGGGCTAGTGTAATTGTTTAATACAAACCATAAAAAATGCACAGGAGTATGTTTTTTAACACATACCTACGTTTTTTTTAATGGAACCCCGTTAGTTTTGTTAGCACATCTGAACATATAAACAAATACGTAATCAGTGCCGTTTGTTGCATTGTAAAATGTTAATTACATCCAGAGATATTGTAACCTAAAGTAGACGCTTGAGTACCACTCCTCCGCTGTTCGATCGTATGTATCGGAGAGCACCGAATTACGTAGGGATCCAAACGGAACGGTGATGGACCTTAGGTACAGAAGAGACAGGAACAGCACATTACGTCCACATGCTGACACCTTTTTATTGGTCTTTTTCACTGACGCACATGTACATTACCATGTGGGGTGAGGTACACGTACACATGTGGTTTCCGTTTTCAATTACGGAGTGGAATAGAGTGTGTCCCGACATGTCAGGCCAATAGATGTTCAATGTGGTGGCCATCATTTGCTTCACACAATTGCAATCTCTGGCGTAATGAATGTCGTACACGCCGCAGTACATCTGGTGTAATGTCGCCGCAGGCTGCCACAATACGTTGTTTCATATCCTCCGGGGTTGTAGGCACATCACGGTACACATTCTCCTTTAACGTACCCCACAGAAAGAAGTCCAGAGGTGTAAGATGAGGAGAACGGGCTGGCCAATTTATGCGTCCTTCACGTCCTATGAAAAGCCCGTCGA
The DNA here is from genome assembly GCF_023898315.1 of Schistocerca nitens. Classification (NCBI taxonomy): domain Eukaryota; kingdom Metazoa; phylum Arthropoda; class Insecta; order Orthoptera; family Acrididae; genus Schistocerca; species Schistocerca nitens. The sequence continues at coordinate 513,425,506 of NC_064615.1, forward strand.
ACGTGTACCTCACCCCACATGGTAATGTACATGTGCGTCAGTGAAAAAGACCAATAAAAAGGTGTTAGCATGTGGACGTAATGTACTGTTCCTGTCTCTTCTGTACCTAAGGTCCATCACCGTTCCGTTTGGATCCCTACGTAATTCGGTGCTCTCCGATACACACGATCGAACAGCGGAGGAGTGGTACTCAAGTGTCAACTTTAGGTTACAATGTCTCCGAATGTAATTAACATTTTACAATGCAACAAACGGCACTGATTACGTATTTGTTTATATGTTCAGATGTGCTAACAAAACTGACGGGGTTCCATTTAAAAAAACGTGGGTTTGTGTTAAAAAACATACTTCCGTGCATTTTTTTATGGTTTGTATTAAACAATTACACTAGCCCCTCTCCTCACGTTCGGTCTGTGGAATCGGTTCGTCAGTATTTGATGTGGTTTACGAAATAAATCCAGCGGTAATGTTAGGTGACTCACCCAGTATATATATATGTGTGTGTGTGTGTGAGCTTCAAGTGAAAGCCAACAGGGCGTCTAGCGACTCTGTACTTTAGGGAGATGGCGTGCATGTGACGTAGTTGGCGTCCTTCCATCTCACTGGAAACGTTAAAACGCACGTTCGGAACATCTGTCATGCTCTGCACGTTCTGGAAGACGCCCCTACGTGATTTTTCCACGCTATAACGTCACGAATTCGGCAAGGTCATAGCTTAACGTCGGTCCGCGTGCTGACGGCTCGAAACTCTGCTCCTGCTAAGCGATATACTGACCGTGCGGTGACGACAGGGGCTGCGAGCTCCTTGGGGAAAGGGTAGCAGACTTGTATCCTGCGCAGGGCGCCCGCCTCGCACTCGTTGATGGCCTCCTCGGTGACCTGTGTGTAGAGGGCGGTGGGCACGGCGGCGGCGGCCGCCAGCAGCCAGATGGCGGCCAGCAGCAGCGGGCCGACGCGGCGCGAGGCGCCCGCCACGGGGCCCGCGATGGCGCAGTACCGCTCCACGCTGAGCGCCGTCAGCGTGAACACCGACACCGACACCGACACCTCGCGCGCCGTCTCCGCCAGCTTGCAGATCACCATCCCGTACGGCCACGACTCCACCTGCGCACAAGTCCGACCGGCAGCGTTTACCGCACCATCGATCGCTCCGTTCACATTTACACTGGAGAGCCAAAACATTATGACCACCTGCTTAATTACCTGTCTGTCCGTCTTTGGAACGAAATACGTCACTGGTTCTGCGTATCACGGGTCCGACAATTTGTAGGTAGATTTGTGTAGGTACGTCGCTAGATCTCTACGCACATGTCATGCAATTCGCGTAAATAGCGTACGCGGTGGTGGTGCCCAATAGTGACCCAGATGGGTTCCCCAGGAATTTTACATCATGCGAATTTGGTCGCCGAGACATCAACGTGGGTTCACTATCATGCTCTTCAGACCAATGTAGCACGGTTCTGGATCCGAGACACCGACAATTATATAAAGCAATAGGGGATGCAGAATCTTGACAGCTTCTTCGATTACTACCACACGTCCCATGCAAGCGAAGGATCTGTGGCGCGCTGCACGTTTCGAGCAGGGGTTCACCTCGATGACATTTGTGGAGACGACCACTGATTGACCTAGTTCAGAAAAATGTCATTCACCCGAAGAGCCGAAACGTTTGCACTGACCGACGGTCTGCTCCCGACAGCCCTGTGCCCACTGTAATCGGAAGTGACGGTATCGTTGGGTCAACATGTGAACTAGTAAGGCTGGTCTGCTGTGGAGCTGCATGTTCAACAATAGACGATGAACGGTGTGCCCCGAAACACTTATGCGCACACCAGCGTTGTGCTCTTTCGGAAGAGATGCCATAGATTACCAATTGTCCTACTTTACTGAGCAGACAACCCTTCGAGCCCCAAGTTTTGTGAAGAGTCGTGGACGTCCAACAATTTCGCACCTATTCGTAGTTTTACTCTCCTTCTAACTCTTCCTGTAGATGCTCACGACAGTAGCACGGGAACATTCGAACAGCTTCGCCGTTTTCGAGATTCTCGTTCAGAAGTTCTGCTTGATAAGAATCTGCCCTTCGGCAAATTCGCTTATCTCAGTGAATTTCCCCATTTACAGCGCATATCTTCGCTAGGAGTGTAACCCGTCCGTGTCTGGCCTGTTTACATAATTTTGTTACCGCGTCAAGTGCCCCCAACGCCACCAGGCGGATTCCAATGACGCGGTGGGCAGTGGTCATAGTGTGTATAACAGCGAACCTCGCCACGCTGCGATTTACTCGACTCGTTACCGACATCTGGCAAGTCTTCGGAGCTTGTACGATTGCTGCTGCGTCAGTTCCTGCAAGGAACGCAATATTAACTGTACCGGGTGGTTCACAGCTACTGGACCATCCTTCTAAAACAAAAAGGAACGTGGGTAAATGCAAATTTATAGTAAGATACAGTGACGGGAAAAAAATCAATGTAGACAACTCAAATTTCAGGAATACAGTTGTGTAGGTAACTTATTTAACTGATTAACATTGCAGGATCACAGCGCTAGATAATCCATTGTAAATGTGAAATGCTGGTACATCACTAACAGGTGTAACCGCCAATATGTTGAGTGTAAGCCTCCAAAATTGCATGCATTGTGCTGAACGGGTGTCGAATGTCAGTTTGTGGGATGGAGTTCCATTACCTGTTGCACTTGGTCGGTCAATACAGGGGGGCTTAATGCTGTTTGAGGATGAAACTGGAGGTGCCGTCCGATATTGTTCCACATGTACTAGATTGGAGACAGACCAAGGCAACATGTCAGCACTCTGTGGACTATGTTGGGTTGCAAATGCAGTATGTGGGCGGGCGTTATGCTGTTGGAAAACAGTCTCCGGAATGCTGTTGATGACGGGCAGTCAGGGAGCTTGGGATAACCACGAGAGTGCTCCTGCTGCCATACGAAATCGCTCCCCAGACTATAACTCCAGGTGTAGGTCTAATGTGTTAGTATGCAGGCAGGCTGGATGCTTGTCCTCAACTGGCCTCCTTCTAACCAACACAAAGCCATCACTGACACCGAGGCAGATCCAGGTTTGATCAGAAAACATAACATACCACCACCCGGCCTTCCAAGCAGTGGAGCAGAAAAGCTGTGGTGGTTTCGGTTCAGTGAAATGAACGCTACGAGACTACCGGCTCGGAGCTGACCTTGAGGTAAAGATTTGTAACAGTTCGTTGTGTCAGTGTGGTGCCATACGCAGGACGCGATGGTCTTCCATCTCGATAGTGCAACGCGAACCTTCTGAAATCCGGTCTTCTTGCAACCGTACATCCTCGTGACCACCGCTACCAGCAGTCGTGTACAGTGGCTACATCCCTGCCAAATATTTCTGCAATATTGCAGAAGGAACAACCAGCTTCTGGTAGCAGTATCACACGACCCCGTTCAAACTCAGTGAGACGTTGATATCGACGCCTTTGTCGCCTTCAAGACAGTCTTTGACTAACATCAACGCAGCATGTCCAATCTCTAGGCCAGCTAACGCTCCAGACCGTTACAGTGTGTATTTAAAGCAAACCTGATTTCCACTAGCGCCACCAAGCGAGGTAGTGCAGTTATTAGCACCCTGGACTCTTTACTGAGCGAGATGGCGCAGATGCTAGCACCCTGGACTCGCACCCTGGTGGACTACTGTTCAAACCAGCGTCCGGCCATCCTGATTTAGGTTTCCCGTGATTTCCCTAAAATAGCTCGAGGCGAATGCCGGGATGGTTATTTTGAAAGGAGACATCCGACTTCCTTCCCCATCCTTCCCTAATCCGATGGGACCGATGACCTCACTGGTTGGTCCCCTCCCCTCAAGCCAACCAACTAATAACTGGGCTCTTATCCGGGAGGATACCCGTGTCCGACCATCCTGATTTAGGTTTTCAGTTATTTCCCTAACTAGCTTCAGGGAAATGCCAGGATGGTTTCTCTGAAAGAGCAAAGCTGACTTTCTTCCGTAATCCGAATGGACCGATGACCCTCAGATCAATCAACCAACTAACAACAAACGCTACTCTTATGCGACTGGCGCGGAATTTCAGTATACATCATCTTTCATAGGTAGAAACACGCCTACGGATTTCTGTGCATATCGCACGACTCCTTCTTGGTGTTACGATTTTTTTCCCGTTAATGTGGAATCATTATTTATTCTGTACGTAAATTTAACAGGCAGCTAGTCAGCTTTGAAGTCCATACAATTCATTGAAACTTTGACAAGTTGTCGAAGCACTCCATGCTCATCATCAGTTTGGCTTACAGAAACATTACACTACCTGTGTGTTTCTAGAAGTGTGCGTGTATACCTGATTAGGTTCATAGCAGATTGTCTCTTAATGGGACAGAAGCAGAAGATTAGAACTGAAAAATGTGCTCCAATTGTAGCTCTGCACCGGGAAGGCTTTTCTAGTAAGAGAATAGCAACAATAGTTGGCCTTGTTAAATCTACAGTAAATTATTCACGGACGAATCTAAGTTGGAAGCATTTGGAAGCCATGGCGAATGTTTATTTGTCAACATCATGAAGAGTCAGTGTGTGACGCCAACGCCAACGCTAGACACTGTACTACCGGTCAAAAGTTTTTGATCACGTATCTCAGTTACGGATTTTTGGTTGAAACAGGGTTTTCGTTTAGAATGTTCCATCATATCTCCATTCTGACAACAAAGCAAACATAAAAATGTAAAGAATAAACGCTTCTTTTGCGTATTTGAATGGTTGTTCGCCGAGAGGGTGCTGATAACGACCCACAACAACAGTGATATGATTAGGTTCATAGCAGATTACCTCTTAATGGGACAGAAGCAGAAGATTAGAACTGAAAAGTGTGCTCCAATTGTAGCTCTGCACCGCGAAGGCTTTTCTAGTAAGACAAAAGCAACAATAGTTGGCCTTGTTAAATCTACAGTAAATTAGAAGTTGCAGCGTTTTCCCCCGTAACGTCATGTAGGGCATATCGGTTCATATGCGTAGAGAGTAAACTTTAGATGACTCGCACTGCATTTGAAATTCGCGTGGAAGTAAACTGTAATGCTAGCAACTCCAGACTCTATGAAACGGCGCAAAGTCTTCCTTGCGAACAAACTATGAAAGGGTGCACAGTGATCAAGAAACCTTTATTATGTAGACCAAAATGGTGAAACGATTCCAGTGAGCACAGCAGCATAAAATCTGGAGCGTGAAGTTATAGTTCGAGATTTTATTCACGGACGAATCTAAGTTGGAAGCATTTGGAAGCCATGGCGGATGTTTATTTGTCAACATCATGAAGAGTCAGTGTGTGACGCCAACGGTTAAGCACGGTCGAGGGTCGGTCATGATGTGGAGATATTTGGCGAGTGATAAAGTCGGTTATATAATGAGAATTAATTGAACGTTAAAGAAAAAAGAACATTCCAGATCTATCTGGCTGGAGTCGTGGGTGTCTTCTGCTGGAGGACAAAGATCCCAGCCACGCTTCTAAATTGTGCAGAGGGTACGTCAACACAATAGAGAAATGTGGGGAACTGAAGGCTTTGATCTGACCAAGTAAGTCAACTGACTTCAATCGCATTGGACTCTTATGGAATAAACTTCAGAAGGAGGTCACAGTACCGAGGTCATCTAATACTGAAGATCTATGGAATAATTTCCACGCCTGTTGGACTGCAGTATATTCAAAAACATCACTAATATCGAGAATGCCAAGAGTTTTTGCAGCTGCTCTGACGCAAAGGGTGGATACCTCGAAGAAGCTAAAAGCTAAAAATATTAACGATAGAAAGAGAGAATACTTATTTTGTTGGCATAGTTACTTTATATGATGTGTTTTCACATTGAAAGAAAGTATGCAGCGCTTTTCGTGGATGATCGGAAACTTTTGACCGGTAGTATAGGTTCCTGGTGATTTCACTTCCTGTTGGTATCCACGACAAATTCACTCTGGTTACGTGGATTTTAGCAACGTTATACATACAAAGACAGTACTTAGGTGTACTTGGTTGCACTAAACAGAACCTAAATACTGTGTGTATTTGTATGTGTGTGTGTGTGTGTGTGTGTGTGTGTGTTTGCTTGTGTGTTTGTGAGTTGGCCTCTCTTCTGAAAAGATTTGACTGGGTGCCAAAGACGTGCATTGGTACGCGTCTATGAGTACCTCTTTTAGACTTAGGCCTTCAAGGAGAAAGAGGAAGCTGAAGGAGAGAGGAACAGGCTTGTGGATACTTTACTTGTTCTTTCAGAACGGGCTTTTACCGTTAATGTAGTTGAACCTGTCGATGCTGGGAAGAATAAATTAGTGGTTGATGGTGACGAAATACAAGCTCCTGAGAATTTATGTAAGGTGCAGTTTTATGACATTTAAGAGTAATGTGGAAGTACCACTTCCGTTATACATTGGAATTGTGGTGTCTGAGGTAGCAGAAATGGACATGGGCTTTACCAAAGCGATTAAGTATGGGGATAACAACGTGGGTGTTCCAAAGCGCAGTAGTTTCTGTTCCATTGGGCGGTAATGTGACGGTGACTCTTGCATCGTAAACCATAGACGCTATTGTTCCTTTAATACACGAGGGAATGCAAAAGAAGTTGATGTCAGTTATGTTGCAGATGTTGTGGCCAACACGATACACGGGTGTACAGAATGAGCAGCCAAAGAATCTGGTACTCCTGCCTAATATCGTGGAGTGTCCCCGCGAGCGCGCATAAGTGCCGAAGCGCGATGTTGCACGGACTCGACTAATGTCTGAGTAGTGCCGGAGGGAACTGATACCATGAATGTGCCGCAACACGACGTGGGATGGACTCAACTAACACCTGAATTAGTGCTGGAGGCAACTGACACCACGAATCCTGCAGGGAAGCCCATAAATCAGTAATAGTACGAGGGGGTGACATCTCTTCTGAACAGCACGTTGCAAGGTATTCCAGATATGCTCAATAATATTCATGTCTGGGGAGTCTGGTGGCCAGCGGAAGTGTTTAAGCTCAGCAGAATGTTCCTGGAGCCCCTCTCTAGCAATTTCGGACGTGTGGGGTGTCGCATTGCCCAGTTGGAATTTCGAAAAGTCTGTCGGAATGCACAATGGACATGAATGGGAGCAAGTGATCAGTCAGGATGCTCACGTACGTGTCACCCGTTATAGTCGTATCTAGACGGATCAGGGGTCCCATATCACTCAAACTGCACACGCCCCACACTATTACATAGCCTCCACCAGCTTGAACGGTCCACTGATGACAAGCAGGGACCAGGGATTGGTGAGGTTTTCTCTATACCCGTACACGTCCATCCGCTCGATACAATTTTAAACGAGACTCGTCCATCCAGGCAACTTCTTTCCAGTCATCAACAGTCAATGTCTGTGATGACATAAAGGCGTAAAGCTTCGTGTCGTGCAGTCGTCAAGGATACGCGAGTGGGCCTTCAGCGCCGAAAGCCCATGTCGACAATGTTTCGTTGAATGGTTTGCAAGGTGACACTTGTTGATGGCTCAGCATGGGAACCTGCACCATTTGTAGACGGGCTGCACTTCCGTCACGTTGAACGATTCTCATCAGTCATCGTTGGTCCAGTTCTTGCATGGTCTCTTTCCGGCCGCAGCGATGTCGGAGATTTAATGTTTTACCGTATCCCTGATATTCACGGTACACTCTTGAAATGGTCGTTCCTGAAAATCCTCGCTTCATCGCTACCTCCGATATGCTGTGTCCCATCACTCGTGAGCCGACTATAACGCCACGTTCAACAGCCATTGTAGCAGTAGTAAACGATCTAACTGTGACAGACACTTGTAGTCTTACACAGGCGTTGCCCACCGCAGTGCCGTCTAGTTACATATCTCTGTATTTGAATGGGCATGCCTAGATCAGTTTCTTTGGCGCTTCGGAGTATTTCCTTACAGTAAACAGAGAAAAAGGAAGGCCGGCCGGAGTGGCCGAGCGATTCTAGGCGCTACAGTCTGGAAACGCGTGACCGCTTCGGTCGCAGGTTCGAATCCTGCCTCGGGCATGGATGTGTGTGATGTCCTTAGGTTAGGTTTAAGTAGTTCTAAGTTCTAGGGGACTGAAGACCTCAGAAGTTAAGTCCCATAGTGCTCTGAGACATTTGAACCATTTTTTGAAAAAGGTAGTCAAGTCGACAGGGCTGAGTCTGTTGAAGAATGTACGTCAGAGGCTCAGAGTGTGGTACGAGGATCACAGCCTTGCAGGGCAAGCAGGTAACGTGGGCAGCGAGTTGTTCACGGCACAGTGAAAGTCCAATGTACAAGCAGCATCCTCTCACCAGGGCCAAAGTCACCGTCTATACGTCAGCATGGCCAGGACAACTGAAGGAGGCGTGATTTACCTCACCGAGCCAAGACAAACCGTGTACAGAGATTGAATAAAAGCTTTCTTTATTGTCAGCATTATTTCCACTGGGTCCTCCGTCCTGTGGCCATCATCACTCAGTCCACCGAATGCGACTACACTCTTCACTTGGTATTCTTTCACACTGCATGTTATTCCCATCCTCCCTCACTGATTCAGTATCTCACTTTATTCAACCCTAATTCTTCCGTACATTCACTTAAACTGTCTAACCTTTAGCATTACTAAACTATGATCTGTATCTAATCTGCTCGTAGGTACACCAACCTCTTCATTTCAGGGTGGTACTTGCAACCTACGTTCTCAACTATTTGCTGCGTGTATTCCAATCTCTTGTCTTCCTCTAAAGTTTTTGGTGCTACAGTTCCCTCTAGTGCCACGAAAGTCATTCCCAGATGTCTTAACAGATGTCCTATCATCCTGTCACCTCTCCTCGTCAGTGTTTTCCACATATTCTTTTCCTCTGAGATTCTACACAGAACCTCCTCATTCCTTACCTTACCAAAACGTTTAATTTTCAACTTACGTCTGTAGCATCACATCTCCAATGCTTTGATTCTCTTCTCTTCCGGTTTTCCCACAGTCCATGTTTCACTACCACACATTGCAGTGCTCCTTATGTATATTCTCAGAAATTTCATCCTCAAATTAAGACCTTTGTCCGATACTGGTAGACTTCTCTTGGCTGGGAATGCTCTTTGTTCCAGTGTTAGTCTGCTTTTGATATCTTCCTTGCTCCGTCCGTAACTGGTTATTTTGCTGCCTAGGTAGTAGAATTCCTTAACTTCATCTATTTTCTGACTGTCAATCCTGATATTTTCTTGCTATTCTCGTTTCTTCTACTTCTTATTACTTTCTTCTTCTTCGATTTAGTCTCAGGCCATATTCTGTGCTCATTAGACGGTTCATTCCATTCTTCTTTACCTTCAGTCAGGATACCAATGTCATCAGAGATTCGTAATATTGATATCCTTTCAGTCTGAATTTTAATTCCACTCTTAACTTTTATTTTATTTTGGTCATTGATTCTTCGATGTACAGATTGAACAGTAGGGTTGAAAGACTACATCTCTGTTGTTACATCCTTTCCAATCCTGGCACTTCGTTCTTGGCCGTCCACTCTTATCATGCCCTCTTTGCTCTTGTACGTATTGTATATAACCCGTCTATACCTATAGCTTACCCCTGTTCTTCTCAGTATTTCGAACATCTTACACCATTTTACATTGTCGAACGCTTTTTTCATGTAGATAAATCCTATGAACGTGTATCGATTTTTCTTTAGTCTTACCTCCTTTATGAACCGCAAAGCCAGAATTCTCTCTCTGGTGTCTTTACCTTTCCTCAAACCAAACTGATCGTCATCTAAAACATTCTCAATTTTCTTTTCATTCTTGTGTACGTAAGTAACTTTGATGCATGAGCTGCCAAGCATATAATACAGCACAAAAATAACGCTAGAGTGTGCACACAACCATAACACTCACGTACACTTAATAGATATGCGAGACACCTCTCGTATATCCACAAGGAATACGTACAATGGAAGGACACCCTTTCCGGTATGCAACTGAACCCGCCCCGTGATATTTCCCAAAAACCAACGCCATACCACATTTCAATTTCATATAAATCATTCACTACTCAGAAGTTGTTCAAAACTTACTGTTTTCACTGGTACCCATTGTGACTCACTCCAAAAGAAATATATAAAGATTATTTCATAGATATAATTTATTTTCGATACCTTTCATATTTTTACAGTATGCTGAAATATTTTCGAGGGACAAAATGTCGTTTTGGCATACAATATCTGTTCCTTTCAACTACCTTCCGCTATCGTGGAACTAAGATCCCTATAAATGCGTGCCAGAAGTGAGGTCCAGCACCTTCAAGCCCTGTTTAGTAGTCTTCTCAAGCGACTCATCATCTTCAAATCTCGTTGCGCGAAGGGATTCGTTCTTCACCAAATAGGTGATTATCACACGGTGCCAGATCAGAGTTGTAGGGTTAGTGTTTCGATATTGCCCACTCACGTTTTGTGATCTCAATGATGGTTTTCACACTGTCATTTGGTCTTTTTGTACCTTAATTGTTTTGTTATTCTGCACATACTCGTTTCTCCTAGTCCCACTCGAATTGATAGTTCGTTCGACGTTGCGCATCTCTCAGCAAAAAAACATACTCTGAATAGGCTGAACATTGTCTGTCAGGAGTCTGTGCAGTGGTCGATTTACCACTGAAGGGGAGGACCACACTTTCACTAGATTGTCAGCAACGCCACTCTCATACACTTCTCAGTCTCTCGTGAGCGTTTGTCGCTGTCTCTTTTTCACACGACAGGAACTTTACAGAAGCAAAGTAAATCATCATGTGCAGCAGCCATCTTCAGATTGTTATGGCCGTGCATATTGCGGATACAAGTTGAATTAAATTTGAATACAACAGGGGAGATCATTTCTATGACCTCGGTCACTAACAAACATGTAGAACAAAAGCTGGAGATCTGAAATAAAATGTTGTAAAAATCTGTTGGTGTAACGCTCCAAAGCTTGCGGCAGCATGCTGAGTAATTTTCGTACTTAGTGTGGTATAAGTACTATCATTAGGTTTACCATTTATGAATGGAGTAAAGTACTCACTATTTATTCACCAAATGATAATAATACGTCAGGATAGCTTCGATTACGTAGATGTTGTTCAAAACTTACTGTTTTCACTGGTACCCATTGTGACCCACTCCAAAAGAAATATATAAAGATTATTTCATAGATATAATTTATTTTTGATACCTTTCATATTTTTACAGTATGCTGAAATATTTTCGAGGGACACGTGTTGTCAGTGACGTTGGCCTCTTAAGCCATCCAAAATTACAAATTTACAGCGGTGCAAGAACTAAAATACGTAGATACAGCAGCTCATGAGGCGTTTTGCCTTGAAATGTTAACTGAGCTAGCTATATATTAGGAGTTCATTGGAAACATAATAATCAGCGATTGTTCAACTATGTTAATATGTGGAAAAATGCACAGAGTTGTCGGTTTTGAGGCACTGAAAATTCGAATCAATCTTTTTGTGAAGATAAGAGGCAGTTAAAAATAAAACGTATGTCATGTCACGTATGCAAGAGTACAGCTTATAAAGTTTACTTTCCTCAATTGAATTACCGGGCTAGTGATTCTTGATATTCTGAGAACAATTGTCATTGAATAGGGAAAGGTTGGGAGTGCCGTTTAATTTCCCAAAGAGACCGTGCACCACCGTATTACCTGGAGTATGCAAGACAATATGTCCAAGTGAGTAGATATGTCGACCTGGGTCATTTACTCGATCGCCTACTGAACCAGATCTGTCCCGTGTTCAAACTCCCTGACAGACTGTGTTCTGGACTGCAACAGGAATATGGAAAGTCCGCCTCTCGCGAGGAAATCGTCTACCGACTGAGCTACCCTGGAGATTCGACGGCCAAATGGATAGATAACGGGTCCGAGTGCCATTCCAGTACGCAGTTTTAATAGGCCAGGAAGTTTAATATCGGCGAACACTCCGCTGCAGAGTGAAAATTGGTTGCCGTCACTTGTTGATTTGAAAATTATATTCTATGCCGGTCACCTACTCTCGCTACTGTCAGTTCTCAAAATAAATTTTTACTGCAGTCGACATAATAGAATTGAGAGTTTCAGCAACTTTACAGACATTTCAGATAATTATCATTTACTGTTCCGTCCCAGATGCACATTTTTCATCACAATATGTGTTTGGATCGCTTTGGATCATCTTCAGATCGAAGTAGTGGCGCCAGTAACCTGTTTTGTCTACTCTGACCCATATACCAGAGTACTCAGATATGTGGTTATGAATAGACAAGACGGGATGCTGACGAAGATACTTACGTCTGAAGATGGTCCATTGTGATCGAAACTACTTACGTCTGAAGATGGTCCATTGTGATCGAAACATGTAATCTACTTAAAATATGCAACTGAGACTAAACAATAAATGAATGTCGGGCAGATTGAGATGCACACCGTGTAGATGGTGGAGATGAAGGGCACGCAGATGAGGATGACGAGCAGGTCACCCAGCGCCAGCGACAGGATGTATAGGTTGGGCGAGCTGCGCATGTTGCGGTGCCGTATGAAGATGAGCACCAGCGTGCCGTTGCCCAGCACGCCTGCCGTGAAGATGAGCAGGAAGATCACTGGCACCAGGTACGTCTCGATGCGCACGTCGAATGGCAGGTGCTCCATGTCGTGCTCCCCGGTCCAGTTGGAGCCGCCGGCACACTGGTCACTGGCGTTCGCCTGCAACACCGTCGTTCCAGTGAAACATTTTGTTACAAAAGAATTTTGCTGTGTGGAACATGATATTCTGTTTCGTAAACTGGAGTATTAATGAATTTGGAGAAAACCTCATCACTGTTTCGTTTTGTATTCTGAAGCAAAAAGATGCAGGATGGCGTCCACTGTCAACAATCTGGAAAAACCTACTGTAATTGAAACAGAGTTGGGAATGCCTCCACATTTAGCTGTAGAACCACAGCTGTCCTAAATCAAATGGTTCAAATGGCTCTAAGCACTGTGGGACTTAACATCTGAGGTCATCAGTCCCCTAGACTTAGAACTACTTAAACCTGACTAAGCTAAGGACATCACACACAGCCATGCCCGAGGCAGGATTCGAAGCTGCGACCGCAGCAGCAGCGAGGTTTCGGACTGTAGCGCCTATAACCGCTCGGCCACAGCTGCCGGCGTTTTAAATCCTTGGCTAAATTTTTATAGGTGGTAGAGAATTCTAAACACTTGTACATCATTTTTTATTTTAATAATCAACCGTGTCAGTTGCACCGTTTACCTAGAATTTACCTAGGTTTCAGTCGGGATAACCCAACCTTCTTCAGAATAACAGTAACTACCGTTTGTCCATTGTAGACATCAGCAAGCTAAAACTGATGATGATGATGAGTCCGCCCCTCGTGGTCTCGCGGTAGCGTTCTCGCTTCCCGAGCACGGGGTCCCGGGTTCGATTCCCGGCGGGGTCAGGAATTTTTCCTCCCTCGAGATGACTGGGTGTTATTGTGTCGTCTTCATCATCAACATTCATCCCCATTACGGTCGGAGGAATGCAATGGCAAACCACCTCCACTAGGACCTTGCCTAGTAAGGCGGCGCGGTTCTCCCCTACCTAGAATTTACCTAGGTTTCAGTCGGGATAACCCAACCTTCTTCATAATAACAGTAACTACCGTTTGTCCATTGTAGACATCAGCAAGCTAAAACTGCAAATCCATAAATTATCGTCAGACTATAAGACTTATGTGGAACTGCCTCCGCCCCACTTCGCGACCGCGATGTGGCAGCTTCCAGTGCCGTACTGGAACTACAAATGACAGGGCCGCGAAGTGTGGAAGATATTTAACTTGCATATCATGTATCGACATCACCTCACGGGCGTCATAGCAGCGGAATTCCAAGTTCCCATCTGACACCCATAGCAGTTACACGGGATCTGGCGGACCCAATGGCGCGCGCCCGCTCAGCCACTCATCCAGCGGCCCTGTACCATGAGCACGTTCTGCCGCAATGATACAGGATGGCCAATAGCAGCTTTCATCCAACTTTCGCTTGGAGCCTTGTCGCTACGACACAATCGCTCATGTTCAGCACAGAGAGCCTTATTATAGTTGACGCTGTGATATCTGTACTCAGTTTCTTGCTTCATTATTTGTAATGAGTCTTCATTCACTTGGAGAAATACAAATTTAGTAAATCTTCTGTTTGCTATGTTAACTTGTTCGCTAATCATTTCTGCTTCTGTCCAGGTTTCCTACGATGAGAGTTGCTGTACCACTCCGTAGTCCTCCTGTGCTGACTATTGTGCACAATGTTGTACACAACAGAAATACTGGTCACAAAGGAATATCAATGTTTCTTAGCAACAACTTAGGGTCATGATACATCGCTTTTATTTGTTGTATACAGCCCAGTCACATTAAAGTGACCACCGCCTGTGTTCGTCATCAATATATAATAACCACTCATAGACGACATGTTGTAGCACTAACAGTGCGGGTTATGTAAAGTGTGTCGAGGGGAAGTGTGTCGGGGAAACGTGAATAACAATGCAGTGGTTGTGACGATTTATCAGACGTCCAAAAGAGCATGAATCATTGGCTTTCAGGCCAAGGGTGGAAGCATTTCGGAAGCGGATAACATTGTAAATAGTTTGCACGCCAAGACGGTTAAAATCTATCGTACATGGCAAAATGGCAGTACTCCAAACTAGCACCGAACCTACTGAGGTGCATCATGGGCCACAGATAATAAGGGTCAACTCCGACTGCGGACATCTGTGCAGGCGAACAGACGTGCAACTGTTGAGCAGCGCAACTGTACATCCGTTGAGTGGCGACAGATGACGTTTCAGGTGAATCACGTTTTATGCTCCATCGGATAGTTGGACAATACCCTGCAACAACCTCGGAATGGAGTTATATGGTCTGGGAATGTTTTTGTGGCTTTCTCTGGGTGATTTCTTCATTCTGGAAGGTACGGTGGATCTACACAAGCATGTATATATCGTTGGGGGCCATGTCCACCCCTACATGCAGTTTTCTTTCTTTCGGCACGATGGCACCTACCAGGAGAACAAAGCAACATGTCACGTAGCTCACAGTGTATTCGCGAGTTTCGAAGAGCATCGGGATGAGTTTATCGTAATTTCCTGGCCATCAAACTCCCTGGATTAAAACCCAGTCGAGAATCTATGGTACCACCTCCATCAAGCTGTTCGTGGCATGGATATTCAACCGAGAAACCTAGAGCAGCTGGCACAGCACTCGAATGGACAAAGCTCCACACCTCCCAGAATTCACTGTCTCTCTTCCTGCGTGTCCGCACTGCAAGAGATGGTTGTTCGGGCTTCTAACAGGTGGTCCACACCTTGTATAATTTGCCATAAATGGCGGAGATAACTTATCAATAGTTGCAAAGGAAACGGCATGAATGAGTGACTGATGTGGCCTTGCAGCATATGGCAACATGCTCGTTCAACGTTGCTTGCGGAACAGCAAAAGCAAGTGAAACTATTACGACCACCATATTCCCGGAGAAGAACTGGTACCACGTGCGACAGAAAATTTAAGATTGACTGAGGTGGCTTCTCGTTGTCTCCATTGAGGATGCTGGGTGCTGCCTTAGTACTGATCGGATTTCAAATAAAATTACAAATAAGAAACTGTTACCGATGAAACAGATACAAATTAGCGTTAGTTTGATAGTAGGTAGAGCAAATCTAAATAATATACCACAGCTACGATTGGTTAAATTTAACAAAGTCTACTGTTCATAAATTCATGCAATAATTGGGGGGCTCATGATAAGCTGCCACGTGATTATTATAATTAGCTCTAACCCCCAATACAGTGATTAGCAAACACACTATATAAATAAAATAAAAAAGAAATGGCTTGAAAACACAGAAGGTGTTTACAGCTAAAAGTTAATCGAATTCAGACTCGGAACTAACTCAGATAAATGGAAGTCAAATCAACACTTATTAATCCTAAGTGCCGATCAGTATCGAAAATTAATGAAAGTCTCCCCTGGCAAAATGTGTTACATTCACACTTATTGCCGTTATAAGTGGCGCAAAAAGTTTCTGTTCGAAGGCCATATAATTCCAGTCGGTGTGCTGTGAACATTGGGGCAGTCATTCCACCGACGCACTAAGCTGAAGCCGGCCGAAGTGGCCGTGCGGTTCTATGCGCTACAGTCTGGAACCGAGCGACCGCTACGGTCGCAGGTTCGAATTCTGCCTCGGGCATGGATGTGTGTGATGTCCTTAGGTTAGTTAGGTGTAATTAGTTCTAAGTTCTAGGCGACTGATGACCTCAGAAGTTAAGTCGCATAGTGCTCAGAGCCATTTTGAGCCACTAGGCTGAAGATACCCCTTTGGTAGAACACGATGTCCTGCTGCTTGCAAAAGTTCGTAACTCCCTGCTGCACATTATCGTCCGACATGAATCGTCGACCTTTAAAGGCCTTTTTTAAAGCAGCAGACTCGTGATAATTGCACGAGGAGAGACTAGAACTAGGGGCGCGCGTCCACTTGTTGTTCGCAATAGACTAGGCTGGCCTCTCAGATCTTCCGTCGAAACGAAACCAGTACAGAACTTGGGGCGCCATCCCGCAACGGTGGTTTCAGACACACGTGTTGCTCCACATACATTCCTCATTGTGCGATTGATGTCTGCCGGTGTTGGTCCTTAGGCAGCCAAGAAAATAATAGTACCACGTTGCCACTGTATGGACTCATTTTGTAACAACATTGCCATAGTTCACGTCGGACAGGAACATCACATTAATCCCTTGCCAACATGTCGATGCTGATATATCCATGTCGGAGACGCGCTGCATTGCATGTCGGCTACAGCAACACCCTCAAACGGAAACTTTTTTATTGCCCCGTTATAGTTCAAAGACCACATCAGCTTCATAGGTAAAATACAAGTTTCTGCTGAACAGCCGGCAAAACTGAAAGAGAGTGTAGTCGTGACCACTGCAGTAAATCTTTGTCCCTAATGAAAAGACATGAAACATTTCACAATGTCACGAACGACGGCGATGAAAGTCTCTATTACTAGAAAACATCTAGCTGGGTCACCGCTCCGACAGGCTTTTGTCTAAACTCCAAAATAGTACAGACGAGTAAGACGGACGCCATTCCCTTAACGCATCTGCTCTCGCTCCACGGAAAAACCTTGCACCTTGGTCACTCAAAGACTTCATACTATTACCATTCCCACTCAGAGCTTTTTTGATATATATATTATTAAAAGTCTAGATGTGCCACCAGATGCACACTAAGAATCGAGATATTACACTCGATTCTATGTGCAGTACTTTGATCAAAATTAATATTAAGTAACTGTAATTTTTACCAGCAGAGAGAAAATAGTTAATCATCTGTGTGCGGTGAGATATTACAGTACAAACGAATATTGCACCTTGTTCTTACAGCAGTTCTTCTGCTCTTTCTGCTGTCATAATCAAATTGAACGTAGCTTCAATAACTTTTGAATTATAGGCAAGAATACGCAAATTAATAAACAATTAATTAAAATGACAATGAAAGTATAAATTGTACAAACTGAATGTTGTTAGTGACATGTAATCACGTATGACAAAATATACTACTCTGATAGTAGTTTAGATGTATTGGATTAAATTATATGTTGATTTTAATTAAAAAATCAACTTACAAGAGTCTCACAGGTTAATTAATTGCATTATGAAACAAGTAAACACCTTAGTCAATGCGTGTTGATAGTATTTACAAATTGACAGGGCGATGTGTTTGGGACCATAAAAATAGTAAAAGTTGTTAATGATTTATTAATTTCAGTTAAATAAATTGTCTCAGTGCCGTAACGTTTTACATACATTACCTTCAGAACATATCTGCATATCAATGGAATCGAATTGGCTCCCACTTTAATCTGATGTATTGTGCTTTTCTGTATCCACAGGGTGTTTTAGAATTCGGGTTACATACTTCTAGAGCTTGTAGAGGGGACTTAAAAGATTAAGTTTTGCATAAGAATCCATTTCCAGAAACGACATCAACGAAGCTACAGAGTGTCAAAGTTCTAGGTGCTGTCACCTGTGAATGTTGTGCAGGGTGACTACATGATGATGTTTGGAACTTTCATGGATGATGGCGAAGGATGAATGTTTCAATCTGAGCTACGGGTCCCTGTACTTGAAACGAAGAATTCGAGAGCTAAAGGCGAATACCTTTCTGATACCTCTGACAGTGGAATACATGCACGGAAGCTGTTGTTGCTAAGATTGTAGGATAAGAAACTTTCAGAGGTAGTAGTATGGACCGAAACAAGAAAAAATCTCTAGTAAGCATGGGCTCTAAAATACATACCTTAGGACCTGTTAGCACCTGCTCGATAAAGGAGATGTGTTTCACACTTGCGAAGATGAACAAATGCACAGAGCTCTTCAGGTATGCATTTTAGAGCCGATGTTTATCAGTCATTTAGTCTTGTCTTGGTCCGGACAACCACGTCTTACAGTTACATAGACTACATTCTTAGCAACAACAATGCCGTTACATGTATTTCACTATCAGAGGTATGAGAATGATTTTCGCGTGTAAATGTCTACTCGTTTGTTTCCGAACCAGGGATCCTTACCTCGAATTTATATGTTTATGTCTCCATGGTTCCTGAATGTTTTTAACATCACCGGTCGGTGTGGCCGAGCGATTATAAGCGCTTCAGTCTAGAACCGCGCGACCGCTACGGACGCAGGTTCGAATCCTGCCTCGGGCACGGATTTGTGTGTGATGTCCTTCGGTTAGCTAGGTTTAAGTAGTTCTAAATTCTAGGGGACTGATGACCTCATAAGTTAAGTCCCATAGTGCTCAGAGCCATTTGAACCATTTTTTTTGTTTGTAACCTCTTCACGGAATCACGCTGTTTGTAAATAAATTTACAGGCGCCGACCCTTGTAACTTCGACGCTCTTAAGCGTCGTTGGATGACGTTTCCGGAAATCGGTTCCTATCAGAAACTTGATCCATTAAGTTTCTTCTGCAACCTCTAGAATTGTGTAATAAGAACAGTTTAACACCCTGGATGGTAGGTTGCATTACAGGTATGCAAACGTGAACAATATAAATCCACCGATTATGCGCACAGGAGCACGTGCGAGCGCCACGCCACTACTCTGCTGAGTCACGCTGCCACGCCCACTAACTCCGACTGAGGTATGCGTGCCCAGCCTCCACGCACCAGCACCCAAATATCAAACAACGCGTTTCATTCCAGTCAGTCACTAACATTCAGACATGGTACCTCGTATCACTCACTACATGATTTAATGATTATGACATTGTCATGACGAAAATATTCTGAGGGTTACATACTTCCCTGTAACAAATCAAAGAGTACTGAATCGAACTGAAGAGAAAATAAATGTATGGCAAAAATTTACTAAAAGAAAGTATCGGGTGATAGGAGACAGTCTGAGGCATCAAGGAATCGTCAGTCTGGTAATGGAGGGAACCGCCCATGTATTTGTGCGTGTGTGTGTGTGTGTGTGTGTGTGTGAGTGTGTTTGAGGATAAAGTGTGTAGAGGGAGAACAAGGCAGGAACACAGTAAGCAAGTGCGAATGGCTGTAGGCTGCATTGATGAAGACATTAGTACAGGTCAGTTTAGCTTGGAGAGGTGCATCAAACAAATCTTCGTGTGAAGACAACAGCCTCAACAAGAATAAGAAAGACAGATTGGACTGTACCAGTCAGTTCATGTTCAGTCTCTACTGGATTTTCATTTAAGAATGGTGTATTTTGGTCTTTTAAGCCCACCATAGTACGTACGAGTGTGGGTTCAAAAGAGCAAATTTCGAGGGTCTCTCCGAAAGTAATGGAAACTACAGGAGATACATAAATCACAACCACGCAGCTCAATGGAGCAGTATTTCAGCTACAGACCGTCATTTTTCGACACAGTTAACACCATTCGTTACGCGTTTCTGCCAACGACGAATCAGAGCCTGCATCCCATGTTTGTAAACATGGGAACCAACTGAGGCTAACGACGTCCTTACAGCTTTGCCAACAGTATCCGAGTCTTCACAATGTTAGCCATGTAGTCCATCTTTCAGAGCCCCAAAGAGATGGAAATTTGAAGCTGCTAAATCGGGACTGTACGGTGGATGTGGTAAGACAGTCTAGCCGAATTTTGCAATGAGCTGCCTGATCGCAAAACCCTTTGTTACGTTGCAGGTGAGAGCTGGTCTGCTTCTCTGACCTTACCCTGGAAGTTCGGGCTTTCAGCTTAGTCAGTGTTGTATTGTGTTGAACTGACAGTTTCTCCAGGCTCCAGAACATCCAAAAGAACCACATCCTGACTATCCCAGAAGAGTGTACACATCACTTTGCCTGCATACGGCTGTGTCTTGAATTCCTCTTTGACGGAGAATTCTCATGTCGCCATTCCATGGAGTATCTTTTTGATTTAGTGGTGACACCACGTCTCATCTCCGGTGACGATGTCGTTCCGAAAATTTTCATTTTCAGCTTCATTCTGGTCCAGCAGTTCCCGCCAAATTTCCATTCTATGAGTATTTTGTTCTTCTGTAAGTATCGGTGGGATCCTTGTCGCACAGACTTTGCGATAACCAAGAAGTGAGAACATTGATTCCAAGGCATTACAGCTGACATTCAGCTTTGCACACAATTCTCTGGTCGTTATCCGCCTATCAACATGGATGACTTGATCAAGACGCTCTACATTTCGTGGGCTGACAGCTATGCAGGGTCGACCGGGCCGTGGCTTGTCATGCACATCCTTTTCATCTCCTTGAAAATGCAGTACTCATCGCCTCACATTGCTCGCGTCTGTTGTATCGTCTCCATACACCTTTGGCAATTTCCGATGGATTTCAATCGGCGCAATTTCTTCAGCAGTGAGGAATGGTTCAAATGGCTCTGAGCACTATGGGACTTAACATCTGTGGTCATCAGTCCCCTAGAACTTAGAACTACTTAAACCTAACTAACGTAAGGACATGACACACATCCATGCCCGAGGCAGGATTCGAACCTGCGACCGTAGCAGTCGCGCGGTTCCGGACTGAGCGCCTAGAACCGCGAGACCACCGCGGCCGGCGCAGTGAGGAATTCAGTCACACATCACTGTTTTATGCGCGAGTCCATATCAGACTCCATTTTGGAACATTCCTCTGTTGGCGCCACCTGCTGCAGAACAACGAGATCACATGCAAAGGAAAGAGGAAGGTGAGCCGTGCACGGCTCGCGTTTATTCCATCCCCGTGAGCGGCAGCATCAGCACGTATCGGTAAGTGCACCGTCGTGCCATCTGTGGAGCGAAAGATAGTATCTCCGGGTCGTCGTGCGTCTGGCAGTCAGTGGGAGACAGACCAGCAGTGCAGTCGGGACGCAGCAGCAGAAGTCGGGGACGGAGCGCCGCTGAGGCGCCGACAGCCAGTGCTCGCCGACCGCTGGCGGCACACACGAACTGTCCGACGGAGGGAGATTGGAGCGGGACGACCGTTGGTTGGTCGTTCGGTTGGTCATCTCATCGGCCAACGTACATTTGCTCCTTTCACCGTTCTCGGGTGTGGGCAATTGGTCGGTTGGCGTGGATCAGCGAGGAAGTCTCCGTGGCGCGTGTCTGACCGGGGCCTGGCGGCGTGCACGCACGGTTGGAGTGTGAGGGGCTGTTCCCATTGGTACGAGGTCGGTGGCTCACCGATCCCGGACACGAAAGATAAGTTATCCTATCACTTGGTCCGTTGACTGTCTGTCGGTTGGTTGGTTGGTTGGTTGGTGTTGGGGAAGGAGACCAGACAGCGTGGTCATCGGTCTCATCGGATTAGGGAAGGATGGGAAGGGAAGTCGGCCGTGCCCTTTCAGAGGAACCATCCCGGCATTTGCCTAGAGTGATTTAGGGAAATCACGGAAAACCTAAATCAGGATGGCCGGACGCGGGATTGTCGGTTGGGTTATCGTCGGATCGTCAACGGTTGGCCCGACTGTCTGTCTCACCTAAGCGAGCGTTAGTGATTGGATTCCATGCCGACCCTCGAATATCTGAGCGCCCTTGCGTGTACTGCCCCTTTTTTAAAATTTGTTCGTGCTATTTGTACTTGTATGGCATCCAGCCGGTTTTTTAAATTAGAGTTGTTTTGCTCTTAAGGCCTTCAGCCTAAATTAAGGTGCTGTTTCACGTAAGCCCTTCGGCATTATAAATAATTTTAATGTTGTCGAATTTTTAAGTGTTGGGCTTTCAGTCGATTTTGAGTTTGAGTTGTGCTCTTAAGATCTTCAGCCTATTCCAAATAACTGTGTCACGTAAGACCTTTGACATTTAAAAAATTTAAATGTTGTTGAATTTTAAGTCTTATGCCTTCAGCCGATATTGAGTTTCAGTTGTTTCTTCTTAAGGCCTTCAACCTAAATTAAAGAACTCTTTCACCTAAGACCTTTGGTATTTAAAAAAATTGATGTTATGGAGTTTTAAGTGTTAGGCCTTCAGCCGATTTGAATTTAACTTGTTTCCTTCATCCTAACTAAAGAACTGTTTTAAGATAAGGCTTGCCATTTAAATTTCTGATTACGCTTGCATTTTAAATTATTGGCCTTCAGCCGTTTTTAAATTAAAATGGCTTTCAGCCGGTAATTAACTCCCAAGGATTAAAGCTGTGTGTTTAAAAAAAAGTTTTTTTGGGGCTCTTGTAATGTTTGATCAAATAATAAAGTTGTATGTTCGAGTGTAACTGACAGCCCATTATTTTAGCCCCTTTCCACAATTTATACTATCTCTCCTGTCCTACGGGTTAATCAGGGCGCCTAAGAAGGTTCAAGCATCAGCACGGCACCAACGACATCTGGCGCGAACATCCGAAGTCACCAGAAAAAGTAAGAGGTATCATATGGAAACGACCCTCTTACTTTTAGTCACATTATGGTATGAATTTCATGCCGTTTATGCCAGCTAGGTTTGACGATGGTCATTGATCGAAACTAGAAGCGAACTGTGTAAAATAAATGACTGCTGAAGGTTTCAACATGAATTTTAACAATTATTTGGCGACGGATTTTCCCCACCTGCAAAAATACATCAACGTTATAGTTTTGTTACCAATGCGCACTGCACACTTCTGTATATCTCTCATCCATAGAAAACACGTGGTCATGGACTGCCGGAAGTCTGGCTCGCCACCTGTCACTAAACGACTACGAACTCTGGCGTAGAGGTGCAGCAGCGTGGGATGACGTACTCGTGTCTCTCATACGGGCTGTATATAACTTAACGGTCAGCCGGATTACTAGTGATGGACAACTGACTGCTTTTAACAACCGATTTGTCAGTCGACTGTTTTTTCATTCAGTCGGTTTTTCTGTTGAAACTCGTCTCTACGGCCAAGTCAGCTATCTGAATGTCTTCACTCACTCATCGGGCTTAAGTATTTTCACTGAATACGAGGCAACCGACTCAAACAAGTCTTCGTCGGTTGCGGCCGGTTATATGAATGTTTCCACCCAATCTCCGCGTTTAAGTGATTTTATTTATATACTTCTTCAGCCTCTTTGGTTATACATGGACCATGACAAGGGTGACAACGTTTTTAGAGACAAACGATATATTTTATTTCCAGAACATGTGAATGAAAAGTATATTTCTTAAAATAGAGTATTTTCAAAGTGTGTTTGTTTATTTATTTGGACACGAATTTTCGTACTTGTGGCATTAAATATCGGTTTCAAAAGTTTAATATCTGGCACTGCACTGTAAATTTATGTATATACACTGCCGTCTGTGAAAAGTGCGACACCGAGAAGGAATTACCCGAATAGCGTCACTCTTGGTGGGAGTAGCGACGGTTGTGCAAGCAATACGTGATACGTTTTGCAGCGAGATGGGGTACACGTAAGGCGACCAGAGCCTCTCGTGTCGGTCCGACAGGGTCAGTGTTGTGCCAAGAGTAGTCGGTGCAGAGCTGTCACACAAGGTGGAAACAATACAGTGGGTGCCAGTATGCCTCGTCGACGTCAAAGGGAGCCATATCGGCATGTGAGCGAGTTCAAACGGGGCAAAATGATCGATCTCTGGGAAACGCGGTCGTCATACCGTGACATTTCGCCTCGCACGGGTCTGCTACGACAGTGATGCATGTGTGAAAGCAGTGGATAGAGGAAGGTCGTATGCAGCGACGAGAAGGAACTGGACCACGGAACATGACCACAGCACGGGATGACCGTCATCTTGTCCGCATGGTCATTACGGAACGTACAGCGTCATCCACAGTGTTGGCTGGTCATTGGAGCACTGCAACACGTGTGAACTTGTCAACATCGACGGTTCGTCGCCGTCTGCTTCAGGTTGGACTGGTTTGATGCATGCCATTACGTTGGCTTCCATTGTCCAGAAACCACGAGCTCCTCCGACTGCAATGGGCACGTGAACATCGTCACTGGGGTGCTGAGTGGCAACATGTAATCTTTTCGGATGAGTCCCGCTTCAACGTGTCCTACAGTGATGGCCGCATTCATGTCCGGCGGTACCGTGGTGAGTGCAACCTGGAGGGCTGCATTGTGGAGCGGCATAGAGGACAAACACCAGGTGTGATGGTTTGGGGTATAATTTGTTGCAACAACCAATATCGTCTCGTACGTATTGCGGGCACTTTCAACAGCAACTGGTACCTAATGGAGGCTGTGGAGCCTTAGGTAATTCCCCTGCTTCAGACATCTCCATAGGCCACATTTCAATAGGACAACGCCCTGCCACATATTGTGAGGAATGTAGAGGCCTGTACCATTGCTTGCCTGGCCTGCACGTTCGTCAGACATGTCGCCCATCGAACATGTCTGGGATATGATTGGTCGGCACCTGGTGCGTCACGGTCCTCCAGTAACTGGTGTCACGGATTTGTGGATTCAGATAGAAACTGCTTGGAGGGAAATCCCTCTGGAACGTATTAAGAGCCTTATTGATTCAATGCCACGGCGTATAACAGCTCTAATAGAGCGCATGTTAGCCACACGACATACTGAATAGTAGGGCTCAAAGGACATTTACAGATTTGAAAAGGAATTCATTTGTTACTTGCCATGTACCTTACCTGTGGTATAAAATAAATTGAATTCATGCGTTTCCTTCTTGGTGTTGCAATTTCTAGAAACGGTAGTGTATAAATGAACCATCACACTTTAACACGTTTTAATAAGTCAGTTTCTTGTCTGTATGTACGGGAAAAGTTTTGCAATTCATGTTAAACTAACTTTCAAATAAGCTAGAGACGTGAAACTTTCAACACAGCTCTGAATAGGATGAAACTACAGTATTAACTCTCTTTCACGTCTAATGTGTGGCGGAGAGTACTTTGTTTTCCGGTTTGTCTATCTGTTCCGTATAGATCTTGCAACTGATTTTAATCCTGCTTACCGATAAGCTAAATGCTTGAAACTTTCAACTTTGCTCAGAACTGCATGACAATGTATTATTAACTCGCTTACTCTTCTGGTGTGTGGTGGAGAGTACGTGATGTAGCACTGCTATTTCCCTGTTTTCCTGTTCCATGTCTGAATGTTTCGCAGGTAAGAATGATCGCTGCTAAGTTTCCGTACGAGTTCGATTCTCTCTTAGTTTTACATTCGGGGTCTCTGCGAGATATACGTACGAGAAAGTAGTTTATTGTTTGGCTCAGCTGAAGAGAAACTGAAATAAACTTGAAATTCACCAAATGTCTCTTTTGTCACCTCATCAAAATGTTTGAAATTAACTGAAAAATTTCACACTCACAAGACTAAAAAACGGAAAATAATAATTTAAAAGAAAAACTTTTTAATATAATGTTGTGTCTACTTGAAAAGAAAGAATGAATAATTGAGTCAATACGCAAAGCTGCACGGTGTCGAATGTTTTCATTCGATTGCTCCCGCAGACTGCTTTCACTCGAAAAAACGAAATGAATAATAGTCCAGCCGACACGTGAAACTACAACTGACTGAATCGATTGTTTTCATTCCGATGCTCTCGTAGGCTGTTTTCACTCAAAAGAATGAATGAATAATTCAACCGAAACGTGAAACTACAACCGAATGAATCGGCTGTTTTCCAACAACCGAATGAATCGATTGTTCTACCTCGGCTGTTCCTGTCACTACAGATACAGGTTTTGTGAAGGTGAGAGGAGGCAGATATTTGCACTGAAATTAGCACTTTTCCCACCCTCAAATCACCTACATACCTTCTGCGGGAGTAGTTGTAGAGGGCAGTAAGTAGACAATATTTTGAATTGGAGCCCATATTCGTTCTCGTGCCACAAATATTTGAAAACATATTGGTAAAGGGACCACTTTTACAAGTAACTGATAGGCGAGATCCAGTACGTCACTTGTTTTAAATTTCTATTAATTAACAGTCAAGGTAATTAATTGCTCGTGCGCTTGTTGTCGGGTTCTCTTCAAGGTGATGCAGTACAGCCTCTTCCGTTAGAGTGCGCGGCGTTTCCTTGGAACACCACAGTCACGCTTATTGATGGTGAAGGTACCTATCTCGAAGCTGTAGCATAACTGTGGCGAAAAGGGCATGCGATGGAGTCGGACATTGAGGAGAACGATCTTGATAAAGGCGATGAGCAGCTCTTATGTCACCGTGAGCTTCGCCATTCAGAATCATCATGTCAGTGTCTTCTGCAAATCTGTACTCTACCACGTTGCTCTAACACTGACATACACGTGAATGAAGCTCGATCCAGATATTAGAGGTAGGGTAGTCGTCAAACGACATCAGATGATCCGACGTAACCACCCGCCACCATGACTACCCTGTTGCATATCTACCTACCAAACACATTTTCAAACGGCCGTAGAACGGAAACGATACGTTTCCGGAATTGGGCTCCTGTCCTAAATATCATGTACTGACTCCCCTCTATAAGGCCTAGAAGTTTGTAAAGGGAATTTCAGAACATTTTGTATTTAATTTTGCTTACTTCCTACTGTACGGTATAAACACAGTTTCATCATTCGTTATCCTGCCCTGCGTTGCAATTTTAATGGCCAGCAGTGAAGACTTATAGCTGACTTACACGCTGCACTGACGAAGAAACCTCTTAAGAGTCGTCGGCCGTAAATAAATGTAGGAAAAGATAAGACGCTCGCTGCAGAGCGGGACAGCCACGAAACTGGAGCACCCTTGAGGTATTCGGAGTTGGGACAGGCGGGGTTTTCGCTGGCTGTAATTACGTTCGGGACGCAGTCGAGTCGACTGCTCCAGACGCTGGAGAGTGTGCCTTGGATTTAATAACTGCTGGAGAAGTCAAAGGCGGGCCGAGGCGCAGGTTTAGCCATCGAGTCCTCAGAGTAGCTTCAAATGGGAGATCCTGTTTCCATACTCGTCATTTGAGTACAGGAATTGGGAGTAACACAAATAACGGTACTAATGCAAGTGCCACTTCTCGTCTTGGGGAGCTGATATCATACGTCAATTTTCAGAAATTAGGCATCATATATGTGTCACGGCAATAAGAAAGAAATTTGGGTTCGCATAAGAGCTTGCCTCTCCTTGTTTTATTACTTTCAAGAGCGAGCTGAAAAGTGAAGTGTTTGCAAAACTCTTAAAACCATTTAAATAAAATTAAGTTTATTGATTTTCTACAGCTTTATTCTTCACGTCAACATATTTATTCCTGAAAATAGCCATCCTAGCGAGGAACGCACCTCTCCCAATGAGAGACCAGTGTATTGATACCGTCAAACTAGAAATTTTGAGTTTGTTAAAGGAGCCACAACCTCACATCTGCTTTCCCCGTTTCGCCACCATGAAACTGAAGTCCTCGAAATTGTTCTTTAAGTTTTCGAAACAGATAAAAATTGGCTGTAGACAATTCGGGACTGTATAGAGGATGATAATTGACAGGGACCCGAGATGCCAAATACTTACAGCGCTCCTATGTGGTCTAGTATTGTCATGCTGAAGGAGAGTGTTCTGTTCCGATTTGTGCTTTCAGTTTTCTGAGAGTCTCGCAGTTCCTTGCAGAGTACATGGTGGTGCCATTGGGCATGAATGCCACGTCTACCACACCTTGAAGGTTCCAGAACATGCTGGGCGCGATTCTCCCTCCTGATGACACGGTCTTGAACATTTTTGGCGTGGATGATCCTTTCTGGCGGAACTGTATTGATGCTCCCTCGTTTTCGGTATCAAAAAGGTAAACCCTTTTTTCATCACCTGTCATAATGTTGTTCACTAATCATCACCATACACAGCGTTTGTTAGTCTATTGATTTCAATTGTAGGTGCGTCTTCTGCGTTTAGAAGTCGACCGAATAATATCTATGACATATTACACATCCCCACTCCCACATGAACTGCCGGCCGGAGTGGCCGTGCGGTTCTAGCGCTGCAGTCTGGAACCGAGCGACCGCTACGGTCGCAGGTTCGAATCCTGCCTCGGGCATGTATGTGTGTGATGTCCTTAGGTTAGTTAGGTTTTATTTAGTTCTAAGTTCTAGGCGACAGATGACCTCAGAAGTTAAGTCGCATTGTGCTCAGAGCCATTTTGAACCACATGAACCATGGACCTTGCCGCTGGTGAGGGGCTTGCGTGCCTGAGCTATACAGATAGCCGTACTGTAGGTGCAACCACAATGGAGGGGTGTCAGTTGAGAGGTCAGACAAACGTGTGGTTCCTGAAGAGGGGCAGCAGCCTTTTCAGTAGTTGCAGGGGCTACAGTATCGATGATTGACTGATCTGGCCTTGTAACACTAATCAAAACGGCCTTGCTGTGCTGGTACTGCGAACGGCTGAAAGCAAGGGGAAACTACAGCCGTAATTTTTCCACAGGGCACGCAGATTTACTGTATGGTTAAATGATGATGGCGTCGTCTTGGGTAAAATGTTCCCGAGGTAAAATAGTCCCCCCATTCGGATCTCCGGGCGAGGACTACTCAGGAGGACGTCGTTATCATGAGAAAGAAAACTGGCGTTCTACGGATCGGAGCGTCGAATGTCAGATCCCTTAATCGGGCAGGTCGGTTAGAAAATTTAAAAAGGAAATGGTAGGTTAAAGTTAGATATAGTGGAAATTAGCGAAGTTCGGTGGCAGGAGGAACAAGACTTTTGGTCAGGTGAATACAGAGTTATAAATACAAAATCAAATAGGGGTAATGTAGGATTAGGTTGAATAATGAATAAAAAAATAGGAGTGTGGGTAAGCTTCTACAAACAGCATAGTGAACGCATTGTTGTGATCAAGACAGACACGAAGCCAACGCCTACCACAGTAGTACAAGTTTATATGCCAACTAGCTCCGCAAATGACGAAGAGATTGATGAAATGTATGATGAGATAAAAGAAATTATTCAGATAGTGAATGGAGACGAAAATTTAATACTCATGGGTGACTGGAATTCGATAGTAGGAAAATGATTGCACAGAGCATAACTTAATCATAGCTAACACTTGGTTCAGAAATCATGAAAGAAGATTGTATACATGGAAGAGGCCTGGAGAGACTGGAATGTTTCAGATAGATTATATAATGGTAAGACAGAGATTTAGGAACCACGTTTTAAGTTGTCAGACATTTCCAGGGGCAGATGTGGACTCTGACCACAATCTATTGGCTATGAACTGTAGATTAAACTGAAGAAACTGCAAAATGGTGGGAATTTAAGGAGATGGGACCTGGATAAACTGACTAAACCAGAGGTTGCACAGAGTTTCAGGGAGAGCTTTAGGGAACGATTGACAGGAATGGGGGAAAGAAATACAGTAGAAGAAGAATGGGTAGCTTTGAGGTATGAAATAATGAAGGCAGCAGAGGATCAAGTAGGTAAAAAGACGAGGGCTAGTAGAAATCCTTGGGTAACAGAGGATATATTGAATTTAATTGATGAAAGGAGAAAATATAAAAATGCAGTAAATAAAGCAGGTAAAAAGCAATACAAACGTCTCCAAAACGAGATCGACAGGAAGTGCAAAATGGCTGAGCAGGGATGGCTAGAGGACAAATGTAAGGATGTAGAGGCATATCTCACTAGGAGTAAGATAGATACTGCCTACAGGAAAATTAAAGAGACTTTTGGAGAAAACAGAACCACTTGTATGAATATCAAGAGCTCAGATGGAAACCCAATTCTAAGTAGATAATGGAAAGCAGAATGGTGGAAGGAGTATATAGAGGGTCTATACAAGGGCGTCGTACTTGAGAACAATATTATGGAAATGGAAGAGGATGTAGATGAAGATGAAATGGGAGATATGATACTGCGTGCTGAGGTCGACAAAGCACTGAAAGACCTAAGTCGAAATAAAGCCCCGGGAGTAGACAACATTTCATTAGAACTACTGACTGCCTTGGGAGAGCCAGCCCTGACAAAACTCTACCATCTGGTGAGCAAGATGTACGAGACAGGCGGAATACCCTCAGGCTGCAAGAGGAATATAATAATCCGAATCCCAACCAAAGCAGGTGTTGACGGGTGTGAAAATTACCGAACTATCAGTTTAATAAGCCACGGCTACAAAATACTAACGCGAATTCTTTACAGACGAATGGAAAAACTGCTAGAAGCTGACCTCGAGGAAGATCAGCTTGGATTCTGTAGAAATGTTGTAACACGTGAGGCAATACTGACCCAACGACGTACCTTAGAAGATAGATTAAGGAAAGGCAAACCTACGTTTCTGGCATTTGTTGACATAGAGAAAGCTTTTGACAATTTTGGCTGGAATACTCTTTTTCATAGTTTGTAGGTGGCAGGGGTAAAATACAGGGAGCGAAAGGCTATTTACAATTTGAACAGAAACAAGATGACAGTTATAAAAGTCGAGGGGCATGAAAAGGAAGCAGTGGTTGGGAAGGGAGGGAGATAGGGTTGTAGCCTATCCCTCATGTTATTAAATCTGTATACTGAGTAATCAGTAAATGAAACAAAAGAAAAATTCGGAGTAGGAATTGAAATCCTTGGAGAAGAAATAAAAACTTTGAGGTTCGCCGATGACAGTGTAATTCTGTCAGAGACAGCAAAGGACCTAGAAGAACATTGAACTGAATGGACACTGTCTTGAAAGGATGATATAAGATGAACGTCAACAACAGCAATACGAGGATAATGGAATGTAGTCGAATTAAGTCGTGTGATGCTAAGGGAATTAAATTAGGAAATGAGACACTTAAGGTAGTAGATGAGTTTTGCTATTTGGGGGGCAAAATAACTAATGATGGTCGAAGTAGAGAGGATGACAAATGTAGACTTGCAATTGCAAGGAAAGCATTTCTGGAGAAGAGAAATTTGTTAACACCGAGTATAGATTTAAGTGTCAGGAAGTCGTTTCTGAAAGTATTTTTATGGGGTGTAGCCATGTATGGGAGCAAAATATGAGCAATAAATAGTTCGGACAAGAAGTGAATAGAAGCTTTCGAAATATAATGGTACAGAAGAATGCTGAATATTGGATGGGTAGATCACATAACTAACGAGGGGGTACTGAATAGAGTTGGGAAGAAGATAAATTTGTGGTTTAACTTGACTAGAAGAAGGGGTCTGTTGGTAGGACATGTTCTGAGGCATCAATGGATAACCAGTTTAGTATTGGAGAGCGGGGTGGAGGGGAAAACTCGCAGAGGGAGACCAAGAGATGAATACACTAAGGAGATTCAGAAGGATGTTGGTTGCAGTAGGTACTGGGAGATGAAGAAACTTACACAGGACAGAGTAGCATGGAGACATGCATCAAACCAGTCTGTGGACTGAAGACTACAACAACAACAAACATAACACATTAGCAGATATTGAGAACAGAATAAAAAATTCGGAGGCATTGCTTTTCAGTAATCCCTTATGCAATATGTTGGTACATATCTTCTGCCAGCACAAGAGCACGGTAACACGATACCCATTTCTTAAAACTGACATATTACATCTGCTTCTTGAAATACACAAATATTCACAGAAGAGTGAACTAAGTCCTCCTATGGTAAATGATTCATAAACCTCTACGGGACCTACGCAACATCAGTCACCATGTTCTTTACCTGCATCTCTTCCTTTCGTACCGTCTCGCTATTGTCGGTTGGGTTATAGCGGAGAACATCAAGCTCTAGGATACCTAGCATCTGCCCCAAAATAGTACCCTGACGCGGAAGAAGAAATACGATTGTCTAGTCGATGGTCAGACGAAGCAATATATTACCAGGAAGGAGCTAAGCAATCACGAGTTATCAACAATCTTTTGCCACAAGAATTCAACAGCGAAGCAACCGCAATACTAAGCAGAGGTATGCATTTCATCACTACTTCGTCCAAGATTCCAGCTGAAGAAATCATCTAATCAGTGGGAGCATCGTTAACCGAACACCACAGTGCGCTCACCCTCGTAAATAAAATACCACACGACTGAACGAAAAACGGTCTTAGAACTACGGAAGAAAGAACTCACCGCTACTTTTGTCATGGACAAGGCCACTTACAATGACAAAATGACATATACGGTGTACTGGAAGCTAAATCCCGACTGTACACCGAAACAGATATGTTGAGTGTCAAGAAATTAACAACTACAATGTGATGTCACAAGCTCATTTATGATTTAATCACAAAGCAGAATGTTCAAAGCCTGCCACTATAAATGGAATCAGGTCTCTGATTAATCTGTCTGCCTTAAATAACGACGCATAGATTGACAGACCGACGCCTTTGTGAGGAATTCTGCGTAAATTCGTTACTTAAAAACGGTACTTCGCAACGAGTTTTGCACTTCACCGAGAAGAAAGTATCGCCGTTCAGCGAATTTACAGAAACATAGCCCACAGTCCAGCTCTTTCAAAATGTGAGGAGATTTTATAAACGGAGTATCTATAGGTTCTCCTTGTCGTCTTTGGCTGCAGATGTCTTTATGCAGATATTTGAAAGGAGGGTTCGTACCGGAACCTCT
This sequence comes from Schistocerca nitens, assembly GCF_023898315.1. NCBI lineage: Eukaryota > Metazoa > Arthropoda > Insecta > Orthoptera > Acrididae > Schistocerca > Schistocerca nitens. Next base: position 513,458,382 of record NC_064615.1, read on the forward strand.
ATAAAACCGTCACATTGGCTCTCTGATTCGAATAATACTTTCGTCGTCTGACCACATCGAAAGGAGAAGCTGCAGGATTTTTCACAAGTATTTCAAAATCAGATATGATAAAATCAGGCTCAGTTTGGAAAAGTCTCTTGATATTGTACTTTAAAAATACACTTCCCCATTAAAAAAAAAAAATGATCTGCTGACTGGCTCGATGCCGTCCGCCACGAATTTCTCACATATAACCATCTCTTCGTATGAGGGCTGCATTTGCATCCTGTATCCTCAATTATTAGTCGGATGTCTTCCAATATCTGTCTTGCTTCACAGTTTGTAGTCTCTGCAGCTCCCTCTAGTACCAAGGAAGGTATTCCCTGATGTCTTAACATATGTCCTATCATTCGGTCCCTTCTTGTTGCATTATTTTCCATGTTTCCATTCCTCGCCTATTCTGCAAACAAACTCTTTATTCCTTACCGCTCCACATAATTTTCACTAGTCTTCTACAGCACCACATCTCAAACGCTTCGACTCTTTTCCGGTTGTCCCATAGTAAATGGTTCACTATCATACAGTGTTGTACAACCTGTGTATATTCTCATAAATTTCCTCCTCAGATCAAGACCGATGCTTGATACTACAGTCTTCTCCAGGCCAAGAACAGCAACTTTGCCTGTACGAATCTGCTTTTCATGTTCCCCTTTCTCCGTCCAAATGTATTGTTTTGCTTCCAACGTAGCAAACTTCCTTCACTTCGTCTAACTCTTGATCAGCACGTTTAGTATTACGGTTACCGATGGTATCATTTCTGCTGCTTCTCATTATTTTCGTCTTTCTTCGATTTTCTCTCAGTACATATTCATTAGACTGTTCATTCCAATCAACAGGTCTTATAATTGTTCTTCACTTTCACTGGAGATAGAGTTGTCATCTTTAAATCTTACTAACATACTTCCACCTTAAATTTTAATCCCACTCTTGAATCTTCCTTTTACGAGTATCTGCATCATTGAACGGTAGGGGCGAAAGACTTCATCCCTGTCTTACACGCTGTTAATTCCGAGTACTTTTTTCTTGGTCTTCGTTTCTTATTTTCTCTCTTGGTTCTTGTACGTATTGTATGTTAACCCCCTTTCTCCGTAGTTTACTCCTGTCTTTCTCAGAACTTCAACATCTTATATCATATGACGTGGTCAAACGCTTATTCCACGTCCACCAATTCTATGTCTAGAACGAAATTAGAATTATATATTAATACCTTCAGCTGCAGACGGGCATTGATATATTCAGGGTGAGTCACCTAACATTACCGCTGGATATATTTCGTAAACCACATCAAATACTGACGAATCGATTCCACAGACCTAACGTGAGGAGAGGGGCTAGTGTAATTGGTTACTACAAACCATAAAAAAATGCACGGAAGTATGTTTTTTACACACACCTACGTTTTTTTAAATGGAACCCCGTTAGTTTTGTTAACACATCTGAACATATAAACAAATACGTAATCAGTGCCGTTTGTTGCATTGTAAAATGTTGATTACATCCAGAGATATAGTAACCTAAAGTTGACGCTTGAGTACCACTCCGCTGTTCGATCGTGTGTATCGGAGAGCACCGAATTACGTAGGGATCCAAAGGGACCGGTGATGGTCCTTAGGTACAGAAGAGACTGGAACAGCACATTACGTCCACATGCTAACACCTTTTTATTGGTCTTTTTCACTGACGGACATGTACATTACCATGAGGGGTGAGGTACACGTACACACGTGGTTTCCGTTTTCAATTACGGAGTGGAATAGAGTGTGTCCCGACATGTCAGGAGAATAGATGTTCAATGTGGTGGCCATCATTTGCAGCACACAATTGCAATCTCTGGCGTAATGAATGTCGTACACGCCGCAGTACATCTGGTGTAATGTCGCCGCAGGCTGCCACAATACGTTGTTTCATATCCTCTGAGGTTGTAGGCACATCACGGTACACATTCTCCTTTAACGTACCCCACAGAAAGAAGTCAAGATGTGTAGGATCAGGAGAACAGGCTGGCCAATTTATGCGTCCTCCACGTCCTATGTTTCATAGGACGTTCCTGTCAAGGGTCAGCCTAGTGTTAATTGCGGAATGTGCAGGTGCACCATCATGCTGATACCACATACGTCGACGCGTTTCCAGTGAGACATTTTCGAGCAACGTTGGCAGATCATTCTGTAGAAACGCGATGTATGTTGCAGCTGTTTGGGCCCCTACAATGAAGTGAGGACAATGTTTCTCGCGTCAACTTTAGGTTACAATATCTCCGGATGTAATTAACATTTTACAATGCAACAAACGGCACTGATTACGTATTTGTTTATATGTTCAGATGTGCTAACAAAACTAACGTGGTTCCATTTAAAAAAAAACGTAGGTTTGAGTTAAAAAACATACTTCCGTGCATTTTTGTATGGTTTGTAGTAACCAATTACACTAGCCCCTCTCCTCACGTTCGGTCTGTGGAATCGGTTTGTCAGTATTTGATGTGGTTTACGAAATAGATCCAGCGGTAACGTTAGGTGACTCACCCTGTATATTAATGGGGACAGGTGAAAATGTGTGTCGCGACCGGGACTCGAACCCGAGATCTCCTACTTAGATGGCAGATGCTCTATCCATCTGAGCCACCGAGGGCACAGAGCATAGTGGGACTACACGGACTATCTTGTGCATGCCTCCCACGAGACCCACATTCTCACCTTATATGTCCAGACACTACATTCGTAGTGTCCCTACCCAACACACTCATTACTCGTGGAAGACATTTTTACCTAGCCCCGTAAGAGTTCGGGTAATATGTGCGCATCGGTACAGAAGAAGGAGGTCATAGCTGGTATTGCTAGAACTATATACTTATATGGGTACGGTGTCTGTTCTTTCGGACGTGACATTCAGCTGCTGACGGGCGTTGATATAATATATCAACCGGGGCAGGTGAAAATTTGTGCCCCGACAGGGACTCGAACAAGGGAGTAGCCACTCTCTATAAATCACTAGTACACACACCAAACACTGTACTCTCATTTCCCAGAGGTCTGGATCCAATGCCCGGTTTAGTGGTTCACTAAGGCAATTATGGCATATACCGGGATGATTTATATGTCTAATGAGAATCTGTGCTACGCCTGTAATGCTGTGATTACTGATGATATGTTTAAAGCTACATGTGCTGTACGCCATTCCACATCTTACATTAAGGTGGCGTTGTGTCTTTAGGTATGGCATTCCTTTCGCGGCCGTTGCCGAAAATCTTTTCGTACTCTGTCTATCATTCCCAGAGTGTGTGTGTGAATTCCTAAGGGATCAAACTGTTGAAGTCATCGGTCCCTAGACTTACTCACTACTTAAAATCTCATGTTAAGAACAATACACACACCCATGCCCGAGGGAGGACTCGAACCTCCGGCGAGAGTGGCCGCGCAATCCGTGACATGGCGCCTCAGACCGCTCGGCCACTTTTCGCTGCTTCCCAGAGTTCACCATGTACTATACTGCCGTTAGTAATTACTCATTGTTAACGCAGCCCGTAGACCCGTGCGACTTGTTCGTACGAATTGTACTAACTTATGATTTATTGTAAAATAAAAGCGTAAATGAAAACAATAATTTTCACCCGCATGTTTATCAATTCAATGTCTGTTCAAAAGCACGAAACTGTCTACCTGCCACGAGAGGCGTACCTACCAGTATACAGTGAGGTGACAGAAATCATGGGATACCTCCTAATATCGTGTCAGACATTTTTCCCGGCGTAGTTCAGCAACTCGATGTCGCATGGACTAAACAAGTCGTTGGAAGTCCGCTGTAGAAATAATGAGACATGCCCTCTCTACAGCCGTCGACAACTGCGAAAGTGTTCTGGATTCAGGATTTTGTGAGCGAAATGACGATTATGACCAATAAATTTACAATGGGATTCATGTTGTGCAATCTGGTTGGTAAAATCATTCGCTCGAATCGTCCACAATATTCCTCAAACGACTTGCAACAATTGTTGCCCAGTGGCATGGCGCATTGTCTTCTATAGAAACATCTAGTCGCTGAATGGCTGCAGATGGTCTCCCAAGTAGCCGAACATAAGCATACCCAGTCAATAACCGGTTCACGTGGAACAGGAGTCCATTCCACGTAAACACAGTCCATACCATCATGGAGCCACTACCGACTTCCAAAAATGGTTCAAATGTCTCTGAGCACTATGGGACTTAACATCTGAGGTCATGAGTTCTCTAGACTTAGAACTAAAACCTAAGGACATCACACACATCCATGCCCGAGGCAGGATTCGAACCAGCGACCGTAGCAGTCGCGCGGGTCTGGACTGAAGCGCCTAGAACCGCTCTGCCACCATGGCCGACGATAGAAATCTGTACCTAGGCACTGTTTTAGACAGTTCACACCATCTGGTACTCAATGTTTTTATTCCAGGAGCAAGTGGGTCAGTTTTAAGTACTAATGTCCTAACTCCCTCTCGAGCTAACCGTGTCTAACAAAAAGTTACAGTCACTCAAATTTTGGTTTTATATTTCTTCATTGTGTACCTACATTCACCTGAGCCGGCAAGAACTGTAACAGCAGCTACGTGTTTTTCGTCTGTTTCATTATACGGATGCCTACGAAAAGTAAGGTATGCAACACACATTACTTTCCAAATATAAAAAAAAATCGCTTTGTTACATGGACACAAAATTGAAAATCATATTCTCCTGCTGTCTTATTCACACTATAACTGCATATTGTAGCTGTCATTTACTTACCAGTATAATAGATGGGTCATCAACATAGAGAATTTAATTTATTACTCGTGTAATTACATGCTTCAGCGATCAGTAACACTTGAATCTGAATCGTTGGTCGCTGTATCGACGTTATACGGTTCACAGTCATGCTAATTTACACTTCAATTAGATGAAATGTGCACCTCGTCTGCCCATGGCACGTTTAACAGCCAATTCCATCGGTTTCCATTTGCGCCGGTTAACAAATTAAGCCAATAACGACATCCAGCAACTCCGTCAGTATCACAGTAGCACCTGCCGCCAAAATCGAAAGTACTTTCCATCTTTCAAAAGAAGATTAGTAGATGTCACTATATACTTCCGCGATAACTTCATCAAAATGATGGGAGTAATTCCCAAATTCTAATTTTTAATTTTTTGTGTTACCTTTTGAATCGACTCCAGGTCCTGAGGAGAAATCAGACGGAAACCACAAATTAAGCTGGAGAAACGCATGAGAAGCAAAAGGTGAAGTTAAGGCACACCTTGCGGCTGGCCTGTTACCTTTGATTCATTCCTTATCAGTAGTATCATGGGATGACAGTGTCGGGGACAAGTAGTTAACAAAATTAACTCCTGGCAATGTATGTAAGCAGGAGACCAAAGTAAAGGGAAACGATGTAAATACAATGCACAGTTTTACTAATTAAACACCTATATAATCCTGAAGAATCACAAAACTTTGTGAAATTCCTGAGACAGTGAGGATTAAAAAAAAATACAAAGAATGTGCAATGGTTAGCTTCAGAAGTAAGAACTGTGGAATTATTCTTGCAAATATAAGTATTTCATGAAGGACAATAGGATGCTTTGATTAATTTGGCAAGAACAGATTTTGGATTCATTATTTATAATTATTTATCAACGTAGCCTTTTCAGTGACTAAATATGTTGTGGACTGTTAAGGCAGCCAGTCCACAGTGAAGTAGCCGAAAGGGCACGCGTCAACTCACGCCGTCTGGCGTTAAGTCTGGAACAGGATTCGTAATGAATGTGATAAAGAAAAGAACGTAGCTACTAGAACACTTAACTTTTATATTGTCCTTTGGTATACAGCATTCTGGATGATACAAGTGAGACTATCTTGAGATACATGCAATGGTACAAATGGCGCCTTGCTAGGTCGTAGCCATTAACTTAGCTGAAGGCTATTCTAACTGTCTCTCGGCAAATGAGAGAAAGGCTTCGATCAGTGTAGTCGCTAGCAACGTCGTCGTACAACTGGGGCGAGTGGTAGTACGTCTCTCGAGACCTGCCTTGTGGTGGCGCTCGGTCTGCGATCCTGACAGTGGCGACACGCGGGTCCGACATGTACTAATGGACCGCGGCCGATTTAAGCTACCACCCAGCAAGTGTGGTGTCTGGCGGTGACACCACAAAATATATGACCTGTGTGGCACCATTTCATTCATTCCATCAGTGAAACAGCCCTCGCAGATTATTTTATGGGCGTTCTTATTTTCTCGTTTTATGAAAACGTATTCAAACTTCATGGTATCACATATCGATACCACCCTACCGGCGTATCGCAGTTGACAATGGAATTGCAAAATTCCGTCCAATGTTGACAGCGACCGTGCGGGATCCACTGGACCGTTTTAACATGTTTGATTGTATAAATTATCGGCTTTATTGTTGATTTATCATTATTTCTTTCTCTTTAGCTTTGGCTTGTTTTGCTTCTTGTTTGGCTGAAACTAAATGGAGCACGTCCACTGAGCCACACCTCTAGAAGCTCTGGGCTACGAGAGTCCTCTGCAGCCGCGATACAGAGTGGCTGTCGGCAGCGGTTCACCCCATTTTGCGCTTAGAGCCACTATGCTTCGACACCTGCGTTCACGCTTCATCCTTGCTGACATTGAGCTAGCTGGACTTGCTGCATTATTTTTAACGAGTCTTCATACACTTGGAGAAAAGGAAGTAAACCTTCTCTTTGTCGTGTTAATTTGTTCGCTAATCATATCTGCTCCTGCTGAGCGTTCTTACAACGACAGCCGCCGCTCTTCACTGTAACCAGCGTCTTTTTGACGTTGTGTGCGAAGAACAGGAACATGTCAGTTGGGGATCAATCAAGATAATTAGTTAAGTAACGAATCTTTTCGAATTCCAAGTATGTATTTTCTCTTACGTCCGCTGCCATGGTGGTAGAAGAGTTATCTTGTTGAAAGAGAATTGAAGGGTAAGCCAGCCTTACTTGCAGCTTAGACAAATACTATTCAAAGCGACCCAGCGGCGAAGCAAGTAGAGTTACTTTTTATTTTCGTTTCGCCTTTTTTCTGACAATCTATCACTATTACATATTGGTCATTAGTGAGACGATGGATTAAGATTCATATACGGTCACTAATACGCAGATAAACTTGAAGATGGTTCCAACGTTCTATGCTGAAATGGATCTTCGCATCAATTCTTGGTGAAACATCAGCAACTTGGACTTCCAGGGAAGACATCTTTGGCGTAAGGAACATAGTGGTTTCATAGAGATGAGATACTAATAATATCGGTTGGCTCAGGCATAATCCGTATTACATTACATTATGATGACTTGCACACTTTCAAAGCTTTATGTTTTATTGCGCTCAGCTTTCTAAATGGGCATTAGGTTCTGTGTTCACTTCAAAACAATAATGCAGAAAAATATAGCCTTTGAAACGGGACAGTATGCCCCGCTTTTTTTTTAATGATGTGAGCGTTTTGTGCCAGAAACAACTTGCTACTACCATTTTTTCCTATTTGTTTTCTTCTCGAGAAAAACAAACAGCCCCTGGTAAGCAAGAATGCATGTGTGTATATTTATTTCATTTTTTTCTGTGCAGTTCCTCTCCACTCCTTTCCTACCTATGTGTGGGTGCGGCTGTGTAACTGAGAGGACACGAACGTTTTAAAACGTGCTGCTCAGCAGTCAGAGAGTATCATAGTATTTGGGTTCAGGAAATGTCGTGGTTGAGTCTCTGCTTTCGACAGTGTATGGCTGGCGGTTAGTCTGATGTCCTCAGCTGCGCCGTGCGCCGAATGCACTGCTCTATTCCACTAATAATTTCCAAAAAGCTAAGCCACCAAAATCAAATATTATCCAGGAGAAACGACTTGGCTTACGCTTATTTCGCGAGAGTGAGGATTTAGTTGTCTTGTCATCCGAAAAAGGAATTACCACCGTGGTTGTGAGCACTGAAGACTGCCACCGGAAGGTGCTAAATTTATTAGAAAATGAGGAGTACCGAAAGCTTAGTTGCGATCCATAGTCAGGAAGACATGGAAGTTATTATAGGAATCTGGTTTACCAGATTAAGTTCTGAAGAAATTAATGCCTCGGGCCGCCAGACATCCCAGGCCTTATGGACTACCGAAGATACATAAGGAACATGTTCCTCTTAGGCCCATTGTTAGTGCAATCAGCTCGTTCACCAACAGTCTGGCAATACATCTTGCAGGATTATTAGCTCCAAGAGTGGGTCATTGTGAACACCATACTGTTAAGTCGCTGAGATTTGTTGAAACGCTGAAGAAAGTGAAAACAGGTCGAAACGCCGCAATGGTTGGTCTGGACGAAGTGTCAGTTTTTGCGAGGGTGCCAGTACAAGACACGCTGGATCTTTTGGCCCAACAGTTTCTACCTGTAATCGTTAGGTTGTTCCGTTATGTTCTCACGACAACGTACTTCTTCTACCGCGACGAATATTATGGAACGACAGATGGCACGACAATGGGCTCGCCGCTGTCTCCTGCAGCCGCGAATTTCTTCATGGAGCAGTTTGAGAGGCAGGCTCTGAACTGTGTGGTGTTGCTTCCATCTTGCTTCCTTAGGTATGTCGATGACACCTTCCTGATATGGCCTCACGGTGCTGCAGTTCGTGGATCACATGAACGTTGTGCAGCCGAACGTTCAATTTACCATCGAGATGTAGAAGGACGGCAAGCTACCGTTCTTAGATGTTTTAGTTGAGCAGATGGGAGGAGGACGGCTTGGTCATACAGTGTACAGAAAACCGACGCACACTGGCCGATATTTGAACGACGGTACTTTTCACCTCCCTGTACACAAGACACCGGTCCTGAGCAGGTTACTACACAGAGCCAAAGTTGGTGACGACCACCTACAGTCTGAATTGCAGCGCTTGAGGAACGTATTCACGGAGAACGGCTACAATAAAAGAGAAATTGCAAACGCTTTCAGATTTCACCGAAGAATGACGCCTTGTGAATCGGCACCAGATGTCAAGCCGGCGGATTTCCTGTCATATTGTGGGGCAACGAGCGGCAAGATAGGACGTGTACTGCAGGGACTTAGATTGAAACCAGTGTCCGGCCCGCCCCCAAGATGTGAGATATGTTGCACCCTATTGAAGACGACATAGCTCTTCGTGTGCCCAGTGTGCATGGTATCCGTTGCGGGTGCTGCAGCATCTATATAAGCCAGACAGTTCGCACAGTTACGGAGCGTTGTACTGAGCACAAGAGACATATCGAGCAAATGGAGCTCGACAAGTAGCCCATAGCTGAGCAGTGTCTTGAAAACGGACACAAAGTACAGTTTGAGAATACAAGAGTCTTAGTTCATGCGTCAACATACTGGGACTCCTTTGTAAAAGAGGCGGCTCAGATTAGAATGAACAGCAACAATTTCAACAGACACCAGGGCTACACACTGAGTAGAGTGTAGCGGCGGGCTTTGAATGTCGAAAGGAAGCAACGGCGGATGCTTAACGCTTGTAGAAAGGAGGGAGCGGTAGTTTCAAACGTGGCGCCGGCTCCTCGTGCCACCTGACGTCACTCGGTCCCGCGGCGGGCGGTAGCTGCTATGAGCTGCCCAACTAGCCTTCCTGCGCATGCGACGTTTCAGCCCTCTCTGATTGGCGCCAGCGGCTGCGGTCGTAGGTATATAAGCGGAAAATAGTGCCAGCCCGGGTACGAATCGCCAACTGTGTTTTTTAACTTTATGTCGACTTTTTTAATTGTCCCCCCATGAATGTCTCCATGTCAGTCTATTTTTACCTCCCTTATCTCCCCTTACTGTGTTTTTATGTCCACCATTTTCATCGCCTTTCTATGTATCACTTTCTTCTTGTATTAGCTGTCATGTCACTCGGCTGAAGAGCGGCGGATTGTGCCGCTGACAGCCCTCTCCTGCCCATATGGGGCAGGGGAATGAATTCTCAATAAAGGGGGAAAAAACCAGCCCAGGCTCCACTCCTCTGCCGACTCCCCCTTCTATCTTTCGCGTCTCCCTCCTCTTTGACCTCCCATCCTGTGGCAGATCCTTCCGATTGTAATCCAGTTACGTTGTCATGTTTCATTGCTCACTGTGTATGTAACATCAGTGCAGTGTGTGCTCAGTGTCATCGTTCTGTACGATCGCCATTTTTAATTGTGTTGTTCGTGCCGCCAGTGTTTATGTGCTCCATCTTTGGGGAGTGTCATTTTAATTATATGTGGCTTTTACACAAAAGTGCCTGTTGAAACAACCCTTTTTTGTATATTTTGATGCCCATGCATAAACTTCATCTTTTATCGATCAACAATGAGTAAATTAAATGGTTTCAGCAATTGGCTAGAAGAGACAAGAATATCTTCTTAAATGAACTGTGCACAGAAGTTGAAGAGAATGGCAGAGTGGGGAAGAGGAGAGAACTTACAAGAAAATTAAACACATCAAGGGCAAATTGCCAACGTAGATTGGATTGATAACAGTGAGGTTACAGTGAAGCTACTTTGTTTGAAGAAGGTGAGAAAGCCACATGAATGATCAAGCAGAGAGTGATTTGATCGATGGAAGGGCATTTGAACTGATTCTGTTGCCAAGTACTGAGAACCAGGAAGTGACAGCAGAACTGGAGATGCATACTGTGAAAGAAATGGACATAGTCATAGAAACAGAATTACACCGAAACCAACCTGCTCCAAATTAGACATACATTTCTTCGACGAGCTGTTGAAATGCATAGTAAAGAAGCGAGTGAAGAATTCGAAGAACTGTTTTAAGAACTTGCTAAAAACTGACAAACAGTTCAAGGAACAAAATAGGCGACTACATGGGATTTTCGCTGACAGTTGGTCCACAGGAGAATCATTGCACCGAGAGACTATGTATGAGTCAACCACTTAAAAAATGTAGTAGTGGAGATCTGAAAAGTCCAGGAAGAAACAAGGGAACAAACGGAAGCAAGACTAACAGCAGTAGAGTGTCAGACTAATTAATGGTTGGATGCAACAACAACTCACAGTACTAACATTTGTGGAATTATTGGGAAAGCGGGTAATGAATAAAATAAGACCCTGTAGATGGGTATCGCTGCATGATGATGGCATCCATAAAGTTAATGATGAATTGGTAGAGCTGACTAAGGCTGTAGAACAGCTATCATTGCATAACAGCAAGGATTCGGAGTGCACATAATCACCTACGGTAGACGAAAAAGATGAGGTACAATCCCTCCAAACACTGAAGCAAAATAAAATGGAAATAAACAAACGAAATCGTGAGAAACTGCTGCATTTATAGCGATTGTGCGGGACTGAGGAGAAGCTACCAGAGAGTGGTGCAGGCTTGCTTGCTTTCGCAGTGCAGGACTGTAGTAGTGGTAGCCCTGGAATACATCACATGCAAGTCGATGAATTAACAGATCTGGAAGACTGCCTTTGTCTAATAAGAAGCGGTTTCCCGTGTGTAATGCATGAACTTAGACATGCAACAGACAAGGTGGGCAAGGACAACAGCAGATGGCACTTCAACTCAGTACAAAAATATACATTTCTCCAGATCCATCAAAAGAGCAGCAACCACGTCCTTGACGTGCACAGCTTGAACATGCCATCTCATTATCCTGGGGATTGCTTGTCACAACGCAGTTAGTGTATAACCACTTTGGTAATTAACTGCCTGCACAAATGAGATTAACTGTATATGACTGTTAGGATTATGGAAAACGCAAGTGCATTTTAGCAGAGTTTTCACCATGATACGCCAAAGATTAGCTTAAGTTAAGTATGCTGATGATGCCTAGTTATGTTGATTCAAATTTCGAGAGCCAATAGCGTTTCTCAAATAAATAGTCAAGAAGAATTAATGCCTGTGCTCTCCATATGTTTCACCTGGTTAAGGGTGGGTATCTTTGACAAAAACTCTGCCATAGTTGGTCACAAGCCTGGTTGACAAAGGAAGAGGGGGAGGCGTAACACCTCGTTAAAGAGCTTCGGTTCACCTCATGAGGGCTCATTGTCCAGGTAGAGTGAAGGCCTCTAGGGCAGCGAAGGTGGAGATAGAGACAATCGGAATGGCAAAACTGGTGGATGAAGCAAGCCTACTGTTAGGGCTAGTATAGAAGCGATGGGAAGAGTGATCTCACAGCCTTAGTGAAGGCAGTCCCTCTAGGGCGAGGACATGATCAAAGGAACAGTCCCCTGGTTCTCCGAATTGGAGTTCTGGTACAGGCTACCTCCCTCTATGGGTAAAGACCTATTAGTATATCGGTATTTCTCAGAGAGAAACCGCTGGACCTCATGCAAAAAAGGCCAATGGCTTCGTAAAAGAACTATTCGAATTGGAACGTGGAATATGGAATATTCAGGGCTTCGGCAATTAATTACAACAGATAGTATCATAGGCTGAGAAGCGGAAGTAGATGTTATGGTTTTGACAAAGGCGAAGAAGGAAGGTACAGGCTGTGGAAATGTTAACAAATGCCAGCATATATGATTAAGTGTTGGCACTGGTGTACAGGCTAAAACTGGGGTGTCTATTTTGGTAAATAACAGATGGAAAGAAAGAATAAAGAAGTGGCAGCAGGTACATGAGAGGTTCTTGAAGTTGGTGACTGAAATGTTCAAATGTTCAAATGTGTGTGAAATCTTATGGGACTTCACTGCTAAGATCAACAGTCCCTGAGCTTACGCACTACTCAACCTAAATTATCCAAAGGACCAACACATACACCCATGCCCGAGGGAGGACTCGAACCTCTACCGGGATCAGCTGCACAGTCCATGACTGCAGCGCCCTAGACCGATCGGATAATCCCGCGCGGCTGAAATATTTGTGACTGAAGTGGTTATGATTGCAACATGTACTCCCTATGATGACGTTACGATATCTGGTACAGAGGAGTATTTTGACTGTTTAAAGGATGTGATTGAAGCACTTCTCCACAACAGGAACTGTTTGTTCTGTGGGACTTACAGTTTAGTCTCGATTAAATAATAATGTGGTTGGGAAGTTTGGTAAAGGAACACTGAACAACAACATAGGAGTAGATTAATTGAAGTAGGTGATCAGACACAGTGTTGAATTACGTATGGGTTTCACCAGTTCAAGGACATCATTTGGTAGGAGTATACACGGATTCAAACAACTGAAATATGTCAATAGAAAATCAACCAGGCCAAAACATAAATAAATCAAAGTAATAAACTGATGAAAAATATTTGTAAGCTAAGAAATATGTAAATAACAATTATAGTGGGTAAGAAAAATGTTAAGAAAAATGTTTTGTAAAATTTATTTAAGTTCTCTGCATATCGATGGTGACAGTGAAGTGTCCCCACCAAGCTCTTTGTTGGCGATAGCGCCCGCGCATTGATACATAGGGAGCGTGGCGAGAAGCGCGCAGGTTAGAAATGTGGAAGTGTTCACGTATCTGCGTTCACTAATCGATAAGACTGGGTAGTTTTAAGTGAACACGGAAGTCGAGCGAGGATGGATGATAGACCATTAAATGGCAATTTTGGGGTCTGGACATATCCAGACGAACAAAGAAAATACTGCTACGTGCTGTGGTTGAGAGCATTCTTATACGTGGCTTAGAGTGCTGGACACTGAACGAGAGACAGAGAGGGAAAATTGTCAAAAAGGATGGGGTAAGGCAGAGCATGAGAGCGACGCTCTGGGATCGACTGAGGAACGAATGTTTAAGAATGGAGATAGATGTGGTGGAACCAGTCACAGAGAGAACTGATGCTCGAGCACTGAGACGGTGTGGACACGTCCAACAGTTGGAAGAACAATGCTGGCCACAGTTTTTACTCAACTGGCCTTCGCCATTGAGAAGGAGTCAAGGGAGGCCAATAGAGAACGAATAAAGTGCAACGAAACTTTGGATGTGAGTATGAAACTTCCGAAATTGGAAGGTGAAGTGGACGTCATTTATATATCATTATAACCTGCTTAATGTTTCAGATTTATAGAGTAGTATTCTTAGCGACTTGGATAAAGTGACCGCATGAGGGACACGTGACTGATTTGTAAGTACTTGAAGATTTTTTTTTTAATTGGCGGCTGCTGGGTATGCACGAGGCTTGTCGCTGATGAGGTGGACGAAAGGAAGTGCGATGCGGCTGTGTGTATGTGGAGTGAAATAAACAACGAGGAAAAGCCTATTTGGCAGAAGGCGTGAGCATTAATTTTTAATATTTGCCGTATTTATTGAATGTTCTCAACTGATTTTCTTTTAGTTCTTACTTCCCGGGATAATGATAGAAGAGAGATCTAAGACGAATGAAGTGATGGTAGCGTTATTGAACAAGAACAGTGACGGCTAGGTCGAAATCAAGAACAATGGCAACACCAAGGTTGTGTGAGGAGACCATCCCATACAGAAAAGAATACGTTAATAAAGTTCATAGCCCGGAACAGTAAGAGGAAGAAAAAAAGAAATGTAACTATTCGTATGTTCCAAATTATGTCCGTAAAAAAGAGAACGAGGTACATTTATATCTATTGTATTGCTTATTCTTAAGACGTTGGCTGCTTCACGTCAAAATTATATTGTGTGTATTTGCCTTAGTGTCTTTGTTCCAGGTGACTGTCCATATTCAGCTAAAAGAAGGGTGGATGATTGCTCAGAGGCACTTGAGAGAACCAAGTGAATATTATGTTGAAGAGAGAACAGCTGTACCTACTAGAAAGTGGCTGACGAAACTATATGTCTATAATTGCTGCAGTAAGCAAGAAAGGAAACGTGTAGAAGGGAAGGTAACTACATACGATGAGACGAACTTTGTGTAGTTGGTTCAGTAGTGAACCCTAAGAAGATTGACAATTTCTGGTGATGTGTAAAGGTAGTACAGACATATTGACATGTAATGAGCTGCTATGTGTTGGTAGTTGGGCAAAGTGGAAATGGAAGAAAGGTGTAGTAATATGGAGCCTGTTCTTGTGTTCTCATATTCGTCCAAATGTATCTGTACTCGTCCAGTACCTTGTGCATCAAGTAACACCTGCAGAAGAACACTAGTTAAGTGAATTCATTGTCACGTAAGACAGGTCCAGTAATTCCATAGTGATAATGAGCAGCGCTCCAATCGGGTTGCACAGGGTACACTTCTGAATGATTGCGAATACTGTCGTTTATACTTTCTAATACAGCTTTTACAATAGGGAACATAGGTAGTGCCACGAAAATCGATAGTAACGATTACACTGCAACACATTTGTCTTTCTTTAGTTCTGGTAACAAGCCTGTGTGGTAAGAAACGATACATTACACGAGACTTTATTTATGATGCTCTTGTAACATGCTGATATTTACTTAAGAATACAATTTTCTTTTAAGAACAAAAAATGAGTAGTAAACAACGAGGGACCTTACCCTTTGCAGAAAGACGTCTTATAACTACTCAGCAACGTGAAGTTTTGTTCCTGTCATATACAGTTCATATTGCCGACAGTTATTCAGACTTGTCTCTTGTATAGTCCTTTACAGTAATTCTTATAATCTAGAGGGTTTGCTGCTTACAGCCATTCAGGCTGATCACTTGGACAGTTCTTTTAAATTTTTATGATAATATAAAAGGCATACTGTCAACAGGCATTCGTGTTTGCCACTTACGCCATCAATTCACATTTACAATATGAGTGGGCTGTGGCTAACCAGCACTCAGACAAGTCATTCACATAGACCGTTCGTCTCGTTTCAGATTCGGAGGAGAATATTTAGTCGCTAAGCAATGCTACGTATTAATGACTGTCGCTTGTTCTATAAAAACATATGAAGACTGGGTCCGACTTAAAACTTCACAATACTGCTTGGAGCGGCTGCCCAGCCGTGGACCCTTGCTGGTAGGCAGAAGAACATAGCCGCTGGGGGAAGGGAACGGGGGTGCTCTGCGAATGATGACAGCCTGCCTTTGTACGTCAAGGACAACCAGGAGTGGGAAGCGGCAGTGGTCAGGCTGCCTCTCCAAACAATGTGGTGTGACGTCAGGCAGCTGTGGTGTGGACAGATAATTCAGTCACAATAAGGGGGAGGTGGTGACAGCTAAAATGGTGTCCACATGAAGTTTCAAAACACTGAATCTGATTCTGATGTCCTTCTCATCCCCCCTGCCTTGATAAATTTGGCTACATCTGATTAAATTATAACTTAGCTGTTTTATTCCTAAATGTGTACGAAGTGTGGCACTGGAAGTTCCTTACCTGGAATGTGCGCCATAAACTATGGTGATAAAAGTCACAGTACAGTGATATGCACATATACAGCATCGCGTACAAAGAATATAAAAGCACAGTGCATGGACTGAGCTGTGATTTGTACTTACATGATTCACGTGATATGGCTTATGACGTGTTCATAGCCGCACTACGGGAATCAATTGACTTTGAACGCAGAATGGTAGTTGGAGCTAAACGCAATGGTCATTCCATTTCGGAAATTGCCAGGGAATTCAGTATTTCGCTATCCTCAGCGACAATAGTGTGCCCAAAATAGCAAATTTCAGGCGTTATCTCTCACCAAGTACAGCGATGTGGCTGACGGCGTTCACTTAACGACCGAGAGCAGTGTAGAGTTGTAGAGCTAACAGAGAAGCAACACGAACGAATGAGATAATGTAGGTATGAAACTGTTATGCGTAAGTATGTATGTGTAACAGGCTGGAGGGTGGATGCATTTCTGGCGATCAGGAGGATGAGAGAGGACTTGGAGCCTTGATCTTAGGACAAGACACGGCGGCTGAGGTTTTAGTGTATCCACTTACAAGTATATCCTGGCACACTTTCAACCACAGGGCAGGCTGCTGTGATGTTTCGTCTGCTTAATTAGCTACGCCTCAGTACCGTCCCTGCGAATATCGCTAGAAGAGAGCACCAGCTCCGTCAGTACCGTGCCGCTCATTTCTTGTGGTCGGTTGGAGACCATAGCAAATACGCAGCAGTGGATTCCATTGTTCTGGATACCGATTTTATCACCCGCCCGATTGTAGCTACCGATCAATCCAGTAATCACTCACTTGTACTAACTGGGGAAGCACACATCTATCCGGTCACCTACTTTGGTCACGTATCACACAGTTGTCGTTGATGATTAGTTGTAACGAATACTGTTCTAATATGATGCTCTTATGAGTCGTTTTGCAGAAATATAGGGTCAGAGCTTTACAAGCCTGTTGAATAACATCTGAGAGCGCCAGACGTCAAGCAGAGGGACTAGCGCAGCCGGCATAGGCGGCAGCTTGGAAATCTGCCAGTACTGCGCTCGAGTCACATCACTGTCATTTATTTCCTAGTCTTCCACTAAAAACTTGTGTCGCCAAAACGAAGCACGTTTAATCCGAAAGGAATAATAATAATACAGTAATTTCTGTGATCGACGGCCTTGGCCAGACTATTGTCATGAGTAAAGGTACACTACAGCCTTTCTTCGCTGCGGCACTAGGAGGGAGCGGGTGGCCAGCTCAGCGAACCGGCCGCCTATTACACCCTGAAACGATCCACAGCACTCATGTGAGGTGTGCATGTGATTTGCAACATGAGTGCACCTAAGGCTTTCCTGGAAGCAATGGAACAAGGACAGATACCACAGATAAAAATAGTAATCTGGAACATTTGTGACGGTGTATAAATACATTTACTAAAGAAAACTATAATAATAGTAATAATACCGTGGAAAATTTCTGGCGAAGCATAAAAAGACTTATTAAAGAAAATCCCCACAGTAGTAGTAATAATAATAATAATAATTAAAAACAGGAACATTGGTGGTAAACTATACAGAAAATTGATTAAGGAATTATGGTGAAATAATCAGTTATTAATAGGTATGTTGTTCTGCGTACACCAGTAACACCTAATGGACTATAATTACTTTCAATAATACACGCTTTATTTGCAGTAAGTGCATGAATCCATACATATTATAAAATATGTGTATATATGTATGTGTGTACCATATCTCCTTCTAAACCCATAGAAAGATTTCAATCAGATTTGATACAGATATTAGTTACAATCTGGAAATAAGTACTGGAGGGGTAAACACCTGCCTCCTTGGGAGGTGGGTATCATAACTTGGTGACAGAAGGGTGAGAAGGAGATGGACAGAGGGCGAGGGGGAAAATGGAGATGAGCACAGAAAGGGGGCAGAGGAGAAGGTGGTGGACAGAGAGAGGGTGGAGGAGAACATAGACAGAGAAAGGAAAGATGAGGAGACGAACAGGGAGAGGAGGGAGGAGGAGCTGCACAGAGAGAAGGTGAGGACGAGGAGATGGACAGAGAGAGGCTGGAGAAGAATATGGGTATAGAAAGAAAAGTTGGAGATTAACAGGGTGAGGGAGAGATGGAGGTAGACAGAGAGAAGGGGAGGAGGAGGTTAACAGAGAGAATGGGGAGGATGACAAATAAAAGGGGAGTAGGAGATGGAATTAGAGAGGGAGAAGGAGATGGATAGAGGGAGTAGGTGCAGATGCACAGAGGGGGGAGAAGCAGATTGACAGAGAGAATGGGGAGGAGGAGAAGGGCAGACAGAGTGGTGGATGGTTCTGAGCACTATGGGACTTAACATCTATGGTCATCAGTCCCCTAGAACTTAGAACTACGTAAACCTAACTAACCTAAGGACAGCACACAACACCCAGTCATCACACAGAGTGGTGGAAGGAGATGGATAGAGATGGAGGTGGAGGAGGTGGGCAGAGAGAGGGTTTGGGAGAGATGGACAGAGAGGGGGTGAAAGGAGAAGACATACTAATAGAAAATTGGAATAAATGTATACCCAGAACTGCTGGGTACTCAGTTTGAATAAATGTTTATCTTTTCACGATTCCTTAATGAATCTTCATTGTCAATTGAGACGAAAATAGCTGAATTATTATTATTCCTTATTACTACAATGCACATTGCATATGCAGTAATGCAATAAAGTTTTGCAGAGCTATACCAGACGTGAGGTCAGAAGGGTGAGCCATAGTCCGCTGTTCCCCGGTTGGAGAGGCACAGGCCTGATCCTGGGGCGGAACGCTTCGATTGTTGGCCCTTGACGGGAGATTCGCCTCATGGGGGAATTAATGTGTCAAATATAGCCTCTCCTTCCCAAGTGGCTCTGTGTGCCTTCAAGTGGTGTCTGACGCTAAGCTCAGCATTTCTTGGGCCCGCCTGGATGTTGCCTTGCGACCGAAGGGAGAGCTGAGATCCAACCCAAGGTGAAAGTGAAGGTTGGTTGGTTGGTTGTTTGAGTTTTAAGAGACCAAACAGCAAGGTCATCAGTCCCTTGTTTCAAATATGGTCCATTCCGCTAATGGGACGTCTCAGGAAAGTCAGAACAATAAAATGGAAAAAGGTAAAAACGTAAAAGGGCAGTCATGTTGTCAATGGTAAAAAACAAAATGAGGGAAGTCGGCAAGAGAACGAACCCAACGCTATGCTGAAGCAGCATAGGCAAGACCACCTGTGACTTAAAAGGTGCAACCGCTAGAATGTAGAAATACGTATGGGAAAAGGAGACTAACCAATCCTTAAAAAAAGGTAAGAACAGAGTAAAAGGGGAAGAAAAGAGGATCTCGGTCAGGGAGGTGAATCGGGAATCTCCAAACATGGCTTGCAGTGGGAGACACCCAAACACTCACCGCCCTGCCCCAACACCAGAGAGAGATTTAAAAACCTTAAAACTGAGAATAAAAACCACTTTCCCGGAAGAAACCGAGAACCAGAGAGACCATCCGGGAATCGTCAGCCAACATCAAAGGTAAAGTGTGGGGGAGTCTGTACTTAACACGCAGAGCCAAAAGAAGGGGGCATTCAACCAAAATGTGGGCTACTGACTGGAAGGCTCTACAACCACAAAGTGGGGGTGGCTCATCACGCAAAAGAAAACCATGGGTCAGCCTGGTATGGCCATTGCGGAGACGACACAGTGTGGTCGAGTCCTTTCGGGAGAGGCGAAAGGAAGAATGCCACGGGCCTGGTGTCACCTTAATCGCATGAAGTTCATTAGACAGGGGAGTAGCCTCCCAAGAATTGGCCCATGACTGTGCGAAGTGGGATTTGATGTGAAGCCGTAAATCCGCTGCAGGAGGGGTTACAGAAAACGGGGGGTAAGTGACTGCTCCCCCTGCCAAACGATCAGCGAGCTCATTACCCGGGTACTCACATGGCCAGGGACCCAAAGGAAGTCAATGGAACAAGCAGCACGGTGAATATCAGCGAGATGGTCATGGATGGCAGAGACCAAGGGATGGCGCGAAAAACACCGGTCAATAGCAAGAAGGCAACTCATTGAGTCCGTACATAACAAACGCGGTTGTGTTGGGACTGTTTAATAAAGGTAAGGGCCTGGGAAATTGCCATCAATTCCGCAGTAAACACTCCACATGTAGGTGGCAGCAGATGATTTTCCATTCCAACAGAGGACGTGAAGGCATACCCAACATGAACAGCAGATTTAGAGCCATCAGTGTAAAAAACAACAGCATCCCGAAACTCCCATAAAATTTGGCGGAAAAAGGAACGGAACACCACCGGGGGGATGGAATCTTTTGGACCTCGGCGGAGGTCCATTCGAATTCGAGGCCGAGGAACTAACCAAGGGGGGGGGGGGGGTGGAAGGGAGGGAGCGAGGAAGACAGGACAAAGAAGGAAGCTGAAAATCACGGCAAAGAGACACAAGGCGGAGCCCAACCGGTAAACCCGCCTGTGGGCGGGAGTCGGGTGGGCGACGTCCATGGTCTGGGAACAGGATAGAATAGGAAGGATGAGTGGGAGAGGAACGGATAGCGAGTGCATAAGACACCAGAAGCTGGGACCGCCGAACCGAAAGGGGGTGGGGGGGGGATTCCAGCTTCAACCAGGAGACTATCAACAGGGCTAGTAGGGAAGGCACCGGTGGCCAAACGGATACCACGATGGTGGACTGGATCCAGCACGTGCAGTGTGGAAGGAGCAGCTGAACCATAAACTTGACAACCATAGTCCAAGCGAGACAGAACTAGAGCACGATAAAGACGGAGAAGGAGGGAACGGTCCGCACCCCAAGAGGAGTGGGCAAGGAAGCGAAGGACATTGAGTTTACGGAAACATCCTACCTTCAGGAGTCTGATATGGGGCAGCCAAGTGAGCTTGTTGTCGAAACGAAGGCCCAGGAAACGAAACTGTGGAACCACAGGCAATCGTTGTGCAGCGAGATAGAGCTCTGGATCAGGGTGGATCGTAGTACGGCGACAGAAGTGGACCACCCGCGATTTTAAAGGAGAGAACTGAAACCCATGTGAGAGGGTCCATGCAGAGCACGCCGTATAGCTACCTGGAGCTGCCTTTCTGCAGATGCCATCGAGGAGGAACTAAACCAAATGCAGAAATCATCCACATACAGGGCAGGGGCGACCAAGGGACCGACAGAGGCCACAAGTCCATCGATAGCAATGAGGAAAAGGACACTCAAGACAGAACCCTGTGGGATGCCCGTCTCCTTGGTCTGTGGAGAACTAAAAACTGTACCAACTCGAACTCTGAATGACCGATGGAACAGGAACTGGCGGATAAAAATCGGGAGTGGGCCCCGAAGACCCCACTGATGTGATGCCGCCAGGCCGTGTTATAGGCCTTGCGAAGGTCAAGAAACACTGCAACCAAATGGCGGCGCTGGGAAAAAGCCTGCCGAACTGCGGATTCCGAGCGAAGTAAATGATCGATTGAAGACCGTCCCTCTCGAAAGCCACGCTGGTAAGGGGACAATAGATCCCGATATTCGAGGACCCAATTGAGCTGACAGGCTACCATCCATTCAAGTAACTTACAAACAACGTTGGTCAAACTATAGCTGTAAACAGATAGGGGGTTCTTACCAGGCTTAAGGACAGGAACCACGATGCTATCCCTCCACTGAGAAGGGAAGTCACCCTGGAGCCAGATACGGTTAAACACCCGAAGAAAATGTGGCCATTGTGGAGCACTGAGATGTTGAAGCAGTTGGTTATGAATGGAATCTGGGCCAGGGGCCGTATCATGAGAAGAAGATAGAGTGGAAAGAAATTCACATTCAGTAAAAGGTTCGTTGTAAGATTCTGACTCACAAGGGATGAAACATAAGGTGGAAGCTTCAGCCTGCTGTTATTGGTGATGGAAAGCAGCTGGATAGGAGGCTGACGCTGATGCCACTGCAAAATGGGTCGCAAGATGTTCTGCAAGAACTAATGGGTCCGTACAAAGGCCATCTGGGAGGTGAAGGCCTGGGAGGGTGGACTGCCGATGGCAACCTTGGAGAGAGCGAAGTGTAGCCCATACCCGTGACAGAGGGACAGTAGAACCAAGGGAAGAAACGAATCGTTCCCAACATATCCGCTTGCTCTGCTTGATTAAATAACGGGCTTTAGCGCGGAGGCGTTTAAAGGAGTAAGGCTGGCTACGGATGAGTGCCTCTTAAAGTGTTGCAAAGCTCGTCGGCGATCACGGATGGCAATGGCAATGGCCGTACTCCACCATGGGACTTGCCGGCGTCGAAATGGTCCAGATGAGCGCGGGAAAGCAAGGCTAGCAGCGCGAACAATCGCGTCAGACACGTCACGTAGGACGTCATTAATACAACCCGACAAAGAGGGAGAAAACACGACCTGTGCAGTGTATAGAGGCCAATCGGCGCGTTGGAAAGACCAACGAGGTAACCTGTCCATCGGGGAGCGGGAAGGAAGCGTGATAATCAACGGGAAATGGTCACTATCACAAAGGTCGTCGTGTGGCGACCAGTGTAATCAAGGGAGGAGAGAGGGAGAAGAAAGAGAAAGATCAATGGCAGAAAAGGTACCATGACGGGCACTGAAATGAGTAGGGGAGCCATCATTAAGAAGGCACAGGTCGTGGTCTGCAATAAATTGGTCTATGAGAAGACCTCGTCTAGATGGAAAGGCACTGCCCCACAAGGGATAATGAGCATTAAAATCCCCAAGGAGGAGGAATGCAGGAGGAAGTTCCTGAAGAAGGGCAGTTAAGGCAGCAGGTGTAAGAGTCCTGTCAGGAGGGAGATAAAGATTGCAAACTGTGACCGCAGAGTCTAAGTGGACCCAAACAGCAACCGCTTCCAATGTAGTTTGAAGAGGAATCAACGTGCTAGCAATGTCTGTACGGACCAACGTACAAACGCCACCAGAAGCCCGCAGGGGTCCGACCCGATTTCGACAGAAAACACGGAACCCACAGAGGGTCAGTGAGTGAGCATCAGTAAAATGAGATTCCTGGAGAACCACACAAGCTGCAGAGTAGGACGAAAGAAGGGATTTCAATTCTGGAAGGTGATGATAGTATCCATTACAATTCCATTGGAGAACCACTGTACGATGGTTTAAATGGGGGCTGAAAACGCTAAATCCAGTCATACCGCCGGGTCCCCACCAGTCACTGACAAGTAGGGGGCGACATCCATGAACGACAGGTCAAAATCCGGTTGTGAAGTCGGGGAAGGGACCTCCGGTGACATCAGAGGCTCTTTGTCCTGGGACTTATGTTTCTTCTTCTCTTCAGGCTGAGATCGAGGAGGGCTGTGTGGCATAAAGGAGCCAGCTGCAGCAATATCAGGAACAAAAACAGACCGGGCGGCCTGGGGGCCGACAGACCGCGGCTCTCGCGGTCGTCGCACGGCAGCAGACCTTTGGCCGGGAAGGTGCCGGGAAGGGGCATCCCGGGAGAGGCGCCCTTGACCGGCAGACGCTGAAGGAGTGGAACACTTCTCCGGCTGGGGAGGGGGAGCAGCGCCCAGAGGAGAAGGTGTGGGAGCCGCAGGGGTGGGGAAGGAGAGGGGTCCGGGATGGGGGTAAGGAAGGGGGAGGAAGGGGTGTAGATGTAACCAAGGCGTAACTAGATGTCATGGACACAGGGTGAAGTCGTGTATATTTCTTACGGGCCTCTGTGTAGGTTAAACGATCGAGGGACTTATACTCCTGTATCTTTTTTTCCTTCTTATATACTGGTCAATCTGGTGAACGTGGAGAATGACTACCATGACAATTTACACACACAGGAGGGGGAGCACAGGGACTCCCCTCATGGAGTGGGCATCCACAGTCACCACAGAGAGGGGCCTGTGAACAGCGTGAAGACATGTGTCCAAAACGCAAGCACTTAAAACACCTCATAGGAGGTGGGATGTACGGCTTCACATCACATCGATAGACCATAATCTTAACTTTCTCAGGGAGGGTATCCCCTTCAAAGGCCAGGATAAAGGCACAAGTATCAATACGATTGTCTTTAGGACCCTTCTGAACACGCCAAACAAAGTGAACACCGCGCCGTCCGAGATTGTCCCGAAGTTCCTCATCAGTTCGAAGGATGAGGTCCCTGTGAAAAATCACACCTTGTACCATATTTAGAGACTGGTGGGGGGTAATAGACACAGGAATTGTGCCAAGATGGGTACAGGCACGAAGGGCTGCAGATTGGGCAGCTGAAGCAGTTTTTATCAGCAACGAACCCGACCGCATCTTGCTCACAGAGTCCACTTCGCCAAACTTGTCTTCAATGAGTTCCACAAAGAATAAAGGTTTGGTATTGGTGAAAGTATCTCCATCAGTCCTGGTGCAAACTAGATAACGAGGGAAAGGTTTCGCCCCTAGCCGACGGGCCTGACCCTCTTCCCAGGGGGTAGCGATGGAAGGGAAGGCTGAAGGGGCAAGAGAAGCAGCACTTGAGGAATCAGTTCCACTCAGACAGATGGCCGCAGAAGAATGGCCAGAGTTCTGGATCCGTATGCGTTTCATTTGCATAGCGTCCGCCCTGATACCACCCACTCCGATCAGGGTCTCTCCTCACGGGCGCCACCCAGCCACAGCAAGGGCCGTCTGGCATGGCGGCCATTGCTGGGAGTTCCGATGCTCCAGGATGACGAGCAACCACTCCAAGGCATGCATGAGGAGGTCACAGCTTAGGTATCTGAAGTGTGATCCCTGTGAGTTCATGGGGCTCAACCAAAAGGGTACATAGCGACCCCACCACACAGGCTGGCTACCGTGCTGGCTATGCACCCTAGTATCAGACAACGACATGAAAGAAAAGGTGGAATGTACCAGGAGGGCGCACGTCGGAGGCACTAGGTAAGGTGCTCTTCCGCAAATGGCTCACACTACGGAGGAGAAATTTTGTAATGGAGGTCAAACCCCAGGGGGGACCAAGGAATGCCAAAAGGAGGAGATGATTATGCAACAAAGCCGAATTGTAAAACCAACAGAACCAGGAGGATAGCAGGGGCCAACATAAGCAAGGACCCAAAGAGAGGGAGAGGAGAGGGCGAGGGCTAAGGAACAAGGAGGGGAAATGAGGGGAAGGGAAAGGAAATGCAGCCCTGGGGAGAAAGATGGCTGCAATGGCTTGGGGCCCCGTGGTCGCCACACACGTATCCACAAAAGAGTTGTGGACCCCCTGGGGGGTGAAAGTAAAGGGTGCGTGGCGCAGGCGAAGCTGCGTCTTCAGAGCCATCAGTCCCTTTCGTGAGGGGTTGAGCGATGGATGTTGGGCCAGGTGGAGTTATTTCACTTTGGTGTGCAACACTCCCTGCGCTAGGCAGTCGCTGGTCCATCTTTCTTTTTAAGTGGGCGTACATGTGCTCCACTTCTGGCGACCCTGTTTGCCAGTGTGGGATCTTGGCACGGGCGCGAGTCGGCAAGGATGTTTCGCCACGACCCTGGACATCTGGAGCGTGTTCTGCCAAATTGAGGTGGTGGTGACATCGCCTGGGCCAGGTTAGCTGGCTCCAGATCGGTGAACGACAGGGCGACTAGCCCACTAACTGAGTAGGAGTGAGTCCAAGGCTGAAAGGTGGAAGCTCGGGCTAGTAGGCGGCGAAGGGCGAGGGATACATCTGCCTGCCTGGAGGGCAGGGAGTACTTGCCAGTGAGAGCTGGAAGAAATCGTTGATGATTGGGCCACTGAAGAGGACCAGTGTGTTAGCAATGGTGTGCTGAACCCTTCAGCTCAGTGATGCCCTCGGCCTTTGGGTGAGGCCATTGGTCAAGTTGCCAGTAGTCTCCCCTACCGCCCACCTCCGTGCCATAGGAGGCAGTCCAGGGTAAGAGACGTGTCTCCCAACCTTTTTTTGCTTATATAACCTATGATGGCTGATACAGAGGCAAGTGATTCGAGTGCGCCCCCTGCATGGGCTTCTATGACACTGCCTGATCCGTCCCGACAAGAGGGCTGGGGACAGGCTGGAGAGAGAGTCTGTTGTGGAGAGGAACTCCAGGATCGCTCAGATCATGGATCAGAGAGTAAAAATGAGAAAACAATCCTGGCTGCAGTGCAGTCGATCAAAAATGAGTTGGCTGCCTGGGCTATTGCCAATGCAAAACTCGAGGGTTCAAAAATGGCTCTGAGCACTATGGGACTTAACTGCTGTGGTCATGAGTCCCCTAGAACTTAGATGTACTTAAACCTAGCTAACCTAAGGACACACATCCATGCCCGAGGCAGGATTCGAACCTGCGACCATAGCAGTCACGCGGTTCCAGACTGTAGCGCATAGAACCGCTCGGCCACTCCGTCCGGCTCGGAGGCAGATTAGGGGAGCCTGATAAGGAAAATGAAGGATTAACAACCAGTTAAGACCTGGGCA
Organism: Schistocerca nitens; assembly: GCF_023898315.1. Taxonomy (NCBI): domain Eukaryota; kingdom Metazoa; phylum Arthropoda; class Insecta; order Orthoptera; family Acrididae; genus Schistocerca; species Schistocerca nitens. Next base: position 513,484,984 of record NC_064615.1, read on the forward strand.
GGAGTGGCTGCACAAGTGGCACCCGAACCACAGACAACAAAAGAAACTATTGCCAAAGTATCACAGCGACCGGATACTGTGGTCTTTTTAAGGCCCCTGCCCAGTCAGGAAATTAAGAAGGTCCAGGAAATATTCAAAACTGTGGTGAATCCTGCTAAAGATAAGATCAAAATTGATAAGGTCAAAACATCTAAGAACATAGTATTTGTAGATGTGACTACAGAAGAGGTTAAAAACCTAACTGTTGAACAATCAAAAACTCTGCAAGATGTTTAAGTGTAAGCAGCCTAAGAAGAGAAACCTCTTCGTAATTATGTATGATATCCCAGTCTGGATGTGAGTGGACGAAATCTATGAAACTGCATGGCAACAAAACTTTGATGATATTCATACAGAAACATTCAAAAAAGAATTCAAACTCGATTTAAGACAGAGCCTCAGGAACGAGATGTCGTACACCATGTTGCTGAGGCCTAAGGAAGGATGTGGAGGAAGTTAATTGTGTTGGGCAAGCTATACGTTGGTTTCCACGCAATAAGTGTTAGGGACTATTTGGTGGTACCTCGTTGCTACAACTGTTGGGACATCGATCACTTACACAAGCATTGCAGCAGGAAGCCGGCTAGCTCCAAGTGCAGAGACGAGGATAACGTGAGGAGAAGTTGCAACAAAACTGGTACATCTGTACGCTGTATAAGGAGGGGTAAAAAGTCATGCAGCGCAACTGGTAGGACCTGCCTCACATACAAGATGCTGAAGCAGCGTTTCATCTCTAGGGCAGGTTATGGCTGAGGATGCTACTGGGCCCAGGATACCCAAAAGAAAGTCCCCATGCAAAAGGGGAAGAGCTGAAGGCCCAATAAATTCAAGGAGTTTCTGAGGTTAACCGTGGAAGCTCGAGACTGTAGAAGAGACCCAGTGAATTTTGACACCTCTGGATCTTTCTCCTCCCGTAGTCGGGGATACAGGCCGACAGGCGATCGGAAACGACCAGCAGGGTATCATGTTGTGATAGGCTGACCAGTGGTAAAGCAAAGGAATGAAGGGCAAAAAGATCAACTACAGGATATTACGAATAGTAGCACTACCACAACACTCCAGTGCAAATTACCCTCCGCCCCCACCCCCTATCTGAGAGATGGTAAATGACCAAGTAAGGTTATATCCTAACACAGAAGTTGCCATGCAACTCGCTTGACTGGAGGAGCCGGTTGGCCTGGTCACTGCTTTGCTGCGTATGGACCGGGTACGTCAAAAATACCGCCACCTTTTCGGCAATGGAGGCTGTAGATAGAATATAGCTGGAGTTGACGAATTTCCCCATTGATGGCTCTGAGCACTATGGGACTCAACTGCTGTGGTCATAAGTCCCCTAGAACTTAGAACTACTTAAACCTAACTAACCTAAGGACAGCACACAACACCCAGCCATCACGAGGCAGAGAAAATCCCTGACCCCGCCGGGAATCGAACCCGGGAACCCGGGCGTGGGAAGCGAGAACGCTACCGCACGACCACGAGATGCGGGCTTTCCCCATTGACTTTGGAGCTTTAAGGTACCTTGTTAAGAAGGTTTTTGAAAGATAAAATGAGACCTTCGACTTGGATGAGATTTACGCACAGTCAGTATTAGCCAATGGGCGCATAGCGCTAGATTGGAAGATGACGTGGCCTGACTTGAACATCCACACTTACTTTCCGTAATATGGACGCAAGTGTAGGGCAACTAAACACACATAATAATAAACTAGTAACGCGAGAGCTGCGTAAAGTGGTGGAGGAGAGGAGAATGGATGTGCTCTGTCTGCAGGAGCCATACTCCCTTGCTGGACAGATCGCTTTCAAGGCCACCACATGGCAGATTATAAGCTTTGGTGATAAGGCAAAAGCAGCGCTATTTGTTACCAACAAAGCGCTGAGAACTACGATTATTTCACAATTGTCAAATATCCACAGCAATGTCGTAGAGATTGTGTTTGCAAGGAACGTTCTACATAGTCAGTACGTACTTGCAATCTGGTGGCGACATTGAGGAGTATCTAGACTACGTCATTACTGTGATTACGGCGTTGCGGCGGCGGAAGGTCATTTGGTGGTGGACATTAATGCGAAGTCCCCCCTCTGGTTCAGTGGCACTAGGAATGCCAATGGACACAGGGCAGAGGAAGTAATCATGGCATTGCAACTTGTGGTGGCTAAAAGGCCAGGTAATCCCCCAAACCAACAATGGCTGAGGAGGTGAAGGCAGTAACATTGACATCACTTTGGCGTCATCTGGTGTTGCAGACAATGTTAAGAACTGGTCAGCTACCACAAGTGATCACAATCTAATAACATTTACATTAACTGATAGAGAGTGCCACTGGGATCTGGGGAGGATAGTTCAGCTCAATTATAATCTAGCTGATTGGGAGTGTCTGGCAAGGATGGGTGACATTCCGATGTTGCCATAGGGTGACGGCAATGTGGAGGAGTACACCGAAGTTAAAGCGCTTACCATAGAAGTGAAAGCGGCAGTGCAGACCAGGAGGAGAGCTGTGGCGGCCTCCCTATCACTGTATTCTGTCGAGATGGAGTATATGTATCAGTCTGTCAGAATGACAAGGAGGTACTACTAGCGAAGTGTCGTCTTGTCTGCGAAGACAAAAAATATCGGCTTCAGCAATACTGGTAAGCCAAGGAGCTCTTTCAGAAGGAGCTAGGAGCTGTTAGACTCTGCAGCTGGGGGCGGTATGTGCAGGACAAGCTGGCAATTGACCCCTGAGGCGTTCCTTATAAATTAATAAGAGAAGAAGTTAAATCGCCCATAGTGTTATCCAGCGTCAGGGATGGGGACCGGATAACTTAGTCTTGGCGGGAAACTGCTGAGGTTCTCCTGCGTTCCTTGTTGCCTGACGACGATGCGGAGGTGGATACGGATGAGCAACGTCGCATTTAACAACAGCGAGGTATACCCGTTTTCGAAAGAAGAAATGGCCATAGAAATCAAATCCTTAAAGAGATATAAAACCCCAGGGCCAGACAGCATCAGAGCGGAGGTGGTGCACTTCCTCGCCCCACAGCTTGTTACGCCTATATGTTGTATAATGTATGCATGAGGTTACACAATTCCCGACCTTCTGTAAGTAGGCAAATGTAGTAATTGTAAAGAAAGGTCTTGGCAAGGAATCAACGCACCCAAAATCGTAAAGGCCTATTTGCCTGTTTAGATGTTGTTGGAAAACTCTTGGAAAAGCTGTTAGCTGAGGGACTTGCAGCACACAGAGTGCTGTGCAGGATAAGAGACAAACAGTTCGGCTATCGGCCAGGGCGATCAGCGTCTGACGCTATTGCCCTGGCGGCCGAGGTCTCTGCCTCGTCTCTGCATATGTATACTGTCGGCATGATGGTGGATATCAGTGGCGCCTTTGACCATCTGTGGTGGCAGACGCTCTTCTCATGGTAGCGGGAGACGCACTGCCAGGGCCGCTATATGGCTGTGTAAGGAGATATTGCCAGGTTTGGCTATCGTCCCCTAGTAGACGTGTTAGTAAAAGAATAACAATGGCTTGTCCTGGGGCCACTCTTTTGCGACGCAGTGACGATGTGCTAGAGCCGATAGCCTACGCAGATGACCTCCTCCTGCTGGTAGGCGGCCGTAGCCGCGAGGATCTGGAACCAAAGATAGAATGCGCGATATCCTTGCTATCTGTGTGGTATCAGAAAGCTAGGACGAAGATCACCCCGAATAATTCTACTTATCTAATGTCAAAAGGACAACTAATTACAAACCCAACCGTTAGACTCGATATCTCACCAGTTCTTCTGCGTCGAGAAGCCCTATGTCAGGGCGCCATCGTTGACGAGCGATGGATCTTTGTCACACATATCGAGACTGTGACCCAGAGATCGATGGCGGAAGTGAACAATCTTATTAGAATTGGACACAAAAGATTTCACCTTCCCGCCAATCTAATCCGTTTATATCACAACATTATCCTTACCTCGATCGTTGGTTACGGCTCCGTGGTTTGGGTGCGCAGGATCACGAGGGTCGTGCCTGCCATGGCTGTGCAGAGAGTGCAGTGGAATTTGCTGATGAAGTCAATTGGGACATACATAACAAGTCCAGATGGGGCCCTGATAGTTATAATGGGCCTCTGCCCACTTGATATTAAAATACGGGAGTAGGCAACCGGGTACTGGCTAAACAGTGAGAAAATTAAGAAGACAGTGGAGATTATTGGGGTTCACATAGGGGACAAAATTTCGATCAGACGATGAGAGGAGGAATTATGACGAGACGGACGCAGCACATATCAATTTTTAACAAGCTTTTCGGAACGACTGAAGCTTGCGTATTTTCAACTCAGGAGAGGTCTGTTGCAGTTACTCACAGAACATGAGCCGTATCCGGCATACCCACTTCGGTTTGAAAAGCAGGCAGTACCATCGTGTGACTGTGGAGCCGTGGTGGGCACACCGGACCACGTGGTCTATCCGTTCCCCATACATGATGATGTGGCAGCTAACTTGAGGCAACAACCACCGGATCTCGACACACCACATACTAAGACATCAGAACACTTTCGAGATACTCAACAGCTTGGCTAACGAGATTTCCACCAAGGTATTAAGGGAATATCTGAGGGATAATCTGTGTAGGTAGAAAATTGCTAAAGGATGTAACCACGTACCTGCCCTATACCGCCGTGCCGTGGAGTGGCCGACCGCCGTTACGGTCGGAATGGCTCAGAATGGCTCTGAGCACTAAGGGTCTTAACATCCGAGGTCATCAGTCTCCTAGACTTAGAACTACTGAAACCAAACCAACCTAAGGACATCACACACATTCATGCCCGAGGCAGGGTTCGAACCAGCGACTGTAGCGGTCGCGCGGTTCCAGACTGAAGCGCCTAGAACCGTTCGGCCACAAAGGCCGGCACGGTCGGAGTCCGGCACGTTACGGACTAGGAGCGCTGTGCGTCTGACTCCGATGCAAAACACCGCACTAGGTTATTAAGATAGTAATAGATGTAGTTTAGTAGAAATACACTCCTGGAAATTGAAATAAGAACACCGTGAATTCATTGTCCCAGGAAGGGGAAACTTTATTGACACATTCCTGGGGTCAGATACATCACATGATCACACTGACAGAACCACAGGCACATAGACACAGGCAACAGAGCATGCACAATGTCGGCACTAGTACAGTGTATATCCACCTTTCGCAGCAATGCAGGCTGCTATTCTCCCATGGAGACGATCGTAGAGATGCTGGATGTAGTCCTGTGGAACGGCTTGCCATGCCATTTCCACCTGGCGCCTCAGTTGGACCAGCGTTCGTGCTGGACGTGCAGACCGCGTGAGACGACGCTTCATCCAGTCCCAAACATGCTCAATGGGGGACAGATCCGGAGATCTTGCTGGCCAGGGTAGTTGACTTACACCTTCTAGAGCACGTTGAGTGGCACGGGATACATGCGGACGTGCATTGTCCTGTTGGAACAGCAAGTTCCCTTGCCGGTCTAGGAATGGTAGAACGATGGGTTCGATGACGGTTTGGATGTACCGTGCACTATTCAGTGTCCCCTCGACGATCACCAGTGGTGTACGGCCAGTGTAGGAGATCGCTCCCCACACCATGATGCCGGGTGTTGGCCCTGTGTGCCTCGGTCGTATGCAGTCCTGATTGTGGCGCTCACCTGCATGGCGCCAAACACGCATACGGCCATCATTGGCACCAAGGCAGAAGCGACTCTCATCGCTGAAGACGACACGTCTCCATTCGTCCCTCCATTCACGCCTGTCGCTACACCACTGGAGGCGGGCTGCACGATGTTGGGGCGTGAGCGGAAGACGGCCTAACGGTGTGCGGGACCGTAGCCCAGCTTCATGGAGACGGTTGCGAATGGTCCTCGCCGATACCCCAGGAGCAACAGTGTCCCTAATTTGCTGGGAAGTGGCGGTGCGGTCCCCTACGGCACTGCGTAGGATCCTACGGTCTTGGCGTGCATCCGTGCGTCGCTGCGGTCCGGTCCCAGGTCGACGGGCACGTGCACCTTCCGCCGACCACTGGCGACAACATCGATGTACTGTGGAGACCTCACGCCCCACGTGTTGAGCAATTCGGCGGTACGTCCACCCGGCCTCCCGCATGCCCACTATACGCCCTCGCTCAAAGTCCGTCAACTGCACATACGGTTCACGTCCACGCTGTCGCGGCATGCTACCAGTGTTAAAGACTGCGATGGAGCTCCGTATGCCACGGCAAACTGGCTGACACTGACGGCGGCGGTGCACAAATGCTGCGCAGCTAGCGCCATTCGACGGCCAACACCGCGGTTCCTGGTGTGTCCGCTGGGCCGTGCGTGTGATCATTGCTTGTACAGCCCTCTCGCAGTGTCCGGAGCAAGTATGGTGGGTCTGACACACCGGTGTCAATGTGTTCTTTTTTCCATTTCCAGGAGTGTAGATTTCTTAAAACTAATAATTTGGGATCCTGCAGCGATAGTACAGTTTTTAGGGCCAGCCCAGTGCCAGGGGCATGCCAAATGGGGTAAGCTCAGTGAGCAAAGCAACAAAAGTAGGTTTACAGTTGTGCTGACCCACCTATAACGCTGCAGTAGTGTAGTACAATAGAATAGCAGCATAACTCGTAGTACCCAATGGAGTAAATAAAGTAGTTAGCTTGCCCATTAGATTTAATTAAACATTACCGTACATTTAGCTGCATGTGACATTGCAGTAAATTGTAGGACTCACTAACTCGTTAGCTAATGGGTTATTGAAGTATGAAGAAAAATGGTTCAAATGGCTCTGAGCACTATGGGACTCAACTGCTGAGGTTATTAGTCCCCTAGAACTTAGAACTAGTTAAACCTAACTAACCTAAGGACATCACAAACATCCATGTCCGAGGCAGGATTCGAACCTGCGACCGTAGCGGTCTTGCGGTTCCAGACTGCAGCGCCTTTAACCGCACGGCCACTTCGGCCGGCGAAGTATGAAGAACATTGTTGTAAATAACGAATATATCCCATCTGAATAATACACACTGTGTCTGCGATACGCACATCAGTGTATTGGTAAATGCTCACGTAATCAACCAGCTAAAGCGATAAAGTAGGATTCTATCCAAATTGCAGCCAGGTTACGTCATTTTAGTTTTAAAATTTTTTTTCCTTTACCTTGTACTAAATACTGGACCACTATATAATTCATAGCATTAAAACACGCAATGAACTACTAAGTACAAAGAGCAAATTAAGTGGTCTAAAGAATAAGTTACCTCTAAATGGCATTATGTTTCCTGTTCGCTCGTTAAGCAACGTTAAGAATGCGAAAGAACTGCAGGTAATGTATAAATCACTCGTGAGACAAACAGGATGAGGAACCCTACTCGTTTTGAGGAGCTGTGTGCTGACGTCAGCTGACAGAGATATAGCCTCCTAGATGGAAGCGCCAGTGAGTCGAAAGTTGGGGAACTTGAAAGCTCACATTCAGACGTAAGAGCTAGGGATGACGGGAATCAGAGAACTTCAAGAGCCCGTGCATAATTACACAAGAAGCGGAGGTGCAGGGAAGGGGGCCATGACAATCTCTGCTCAGCGACAAAGGCAAAAGTTTGCAATTAACCAAGTACCGACCCGCTCTGGCCTCCGTAATTCTACATCATGTTTTACCTATTATACAATGGAAACTGCAACAATGAGATAATTTGCTCATAAAATTGTAAATTTAGAAACAAGGTAACAAGTTACGAAAGTATATGTATCAATTTCTTATTTCATTTTATTGGAAACAGAGGTGACATTCTGGATGTATACAGTTAATGTTCTAGAATAATTTTGGCACAAGCCTTAAAGGCGAAGAACGCACTGTAGAATGAGGCAGTAGTACGTCCTCGTTCTGCAAGAGATAAGAACAAACAGGGCTGTATGAGGAAACACTAAACATGTAAGAACCAATAAAAATTTACAAGTGAAGGTATTTATTGTTTTGTTTCAAATGATTGATGATTCCAACCAAATGGATAAATATTTCTCAATACTCTGACCTGCCTTGATTTGATTATTGTTTTTGAATTGCATAGTCGTTTTAGTAAATATCTATTATCAAAAGTAAAAGTGAAACTGCTTTAACTCCTATCATAACGAATGCCATAAAAAGTAACAATATTTCATGAAGTTAAAATTGCATGAGCTAAAAGATTCTTAGGTAGTATTACTTGCACTATAATGGATTCAGTAAATTTATAATTTATTGCTAATAATAATATTCATGTGATAGTTTAGAAGTGTATAATGGCTTTTATATAGACCGCTAGCAAACTGAAACGGTGTTACATAATGCGTTTCTTTTTTTTTGCTGTCTTTTAATTTGTAAAATTTGACATTAGTGCATGATGGAGTCTTAGTTGTGGATGTGTGTGAAGTCTCTGCAGTTTTAACCAATGCGCTCTTTTACCCACTTTGAGTATCATAGGAGCTATTTCAGAAAGGAACATGGAAGGGCACATTTGGGCTTACAAATTTCTCATGAGTTGTGTGTAATTAATACTGGTATTTACACACAATGTGAGAAGAAGGTACGTTATAAAGGGAATCAAATTATGTTCAGTTTTACATCCGTTTTCGACAATAAGAGTTACGTATTGTTGAAGAATTCTAAATTGGCAGTCTACAACGAGCGTAAGGAAAGTAGAGTACACACAAAGTGTCACGTAACGATCTCTCAGGCAAATGAGTGCATCTCAGATATCGGTAGGTGCTGTTAGTTGTTAATAAAGTGTACAGAACTTCGCTTCAGTGTGTTATTGTAATTTTCTGTTTGCAAATATTGATCCAATTTTATAACATCAGTCCAAGCAATGAATTAATCTGACACCTCAATCTGAGTTTCTCAAGTCATGATTACTTTTGAAGTACTTGAGCCATAGACAGTGTTTGAAATGTATCACTTAATTTTCCATGAATGTTGCATTATATTCAGATTTTACTTTGATTCCAATTAATTGGTGCTTTGAACAATCTAGGCTGTGTCTAGGGGACACAAATAGCATTTTGACGAAGCTTGTGCCAACTATTTTACAAGAACAGAGTGCATGAACATATGGCGTTTCAATGTACCTCGTTATCTACAGTTGATAGTTACAAGGTATAAACAAATGTGCCAATGACAATAATGAACTCTTCGTCATGTGTACAGGGATGCAGTATATTCGGATGAACTGTTAATGTAAATGAGTGTCGATATCGCGATTAATCACCTGAACAGCTACTGCATATAATTAAATGAAAATCGCATTAGAATTACAACGCTTCGATGGATTGTTTATCTGTAACTGTTATACCATATGTAGTCAGCTGTCCATCTGTTTACTGAGTTTTAGAGAGCACAAACCAACAGATTTTATTTAAGAAAAGGTACCATGAGCATAGACATAAAAATGAGTTAAGAAAGTTATAATATTGGTTGCTTTATTAGCCGCCAGATATAGATAACAATTTTTATATGGAAACATTTCATGGATTTCAGCTACTCGATTGTTATACAAAGTGATGATACGTGCGTTTTTGACTATATTCGCATGTCAGTTTCAATATTTGATGAGATTCTAATGAGGGAGATGATGGCAGCGAACTTTATGGGTGTTTCATTAGTGATACTGACACCAGCGATGGAATTAACAGTGTTCGTCTAATGACTTTGTCATTCAAAGTAATTTCAGCTACATATATAAAATGGACAAATAACTGTTATAATTTTTATTAAGTAACTGATAATGAAAAAGCTTGCACAAACCTTTTTTCAGTATCCATTTTATCATGTGTTTGCCTACATTCATTAATTTCAAAAGAATCAAATTGAAAAGAAATTTCATCATCACTTTGTGTAGTTATGAAACGAATATTACTCCAGAACTTCTGTCATTGGTTTTCTTTTTCGAAGTGATATTTCTGCCCCAAGTTATTAGCAAGTTGTATCATTATGCGGGTTTCTTGGAAGTAATTCCAGGAATTTCTCGAGGATATGTTTCCTTTTTCCCCAATGCAGGTGCTATAGAAACGAATATTACCAATTGTGATTTTTTTCTAAGTTGTCAGTCTGAAGAACCGCACCCACTCCAAACGGCACGTTGTTCCAGTTTACTGAATGTTCTGCAAGACAACAAAGCATTAACACAGCTTTTAATTGCTTCATTTCCTTTCGTACCATCTCACCATCTAGACAACCACATGTAGTGTTGAAGCTAAAGTCCTTATTATCGTTTTATTTCATGTAATAGCTTGTTCGGTAGGTGCTCATATGACACAGAAACTGATATGCTTCAAACATTACTTCATCATTGACGCATTCATAATTAAAATTCAACTTTTCACTGACACTTCTCTACACTTCTTATGTGTTATTCCATGCTATTATTTAATAAGCATACAAAAGGGTCTATGATGATTTATAAGTTTCTGTTGTTGTGATAATCGATTTGTATTGTTGTTGTTGTTGTTGTGGTCTTCAGTCCTGAGACTGGTTTGATGCAGCTCTCCATGCTACTCTATCCTGTCAAGCTTTTTCATCTTCCAGTACCTACTGCAGCCTTTATCCTTCCGAATCTGCTTAGTGTATTCATCTATTGGTCTCCCTCTACGATTTTTACCCTCCACGCTGCCCTCCAATACTAAATTGGTGATCCCTCCATGTCTCAGAACATGTACAACCAACCGATCCCTTCTTCTAGTCAAGTTGTGCCACAAGCTCCTCTTCTCTCCAATTCTATTCGATACCTCCTAATTAGTAATGTCACCTACCCATCTAATCTTCAGCATTCTTCTGTAGCACCACATTTCGAAAGCTTCTATTCTCTTCTTGTCTAAACTATTTATCGTCCACGTTTCACTTCCATACATGGCTACACCCCATACAAATACTTTCAGAAACTACTTCCTGATATTTAAATCTATACTCGATGTTAAAAAAATTCCTCTTCTTCAGAAACGCTTTCCTTGCCATTGCCAGTCTACATTTTATATCCTCTGTACTTCGACCATCATCAGTTATTTTGCTCCCCAAATAGCAAACCTCCTTTATTACTTTAAGTGTCTCATTTCCTAATCTAATTCCCTCAGCATCACCCGACTTAATTCGACTACATTCCATTATCCTCGTTTTGCTTTTGTTGATGTTCATCTTATACCCTCCATTCAAGACACTGTCCATTCCGTTCAAGTGCTCTTCCAAGTCCTTTGCTGTCTCCGACAGAATTACAATGTCATCGGCGAACCTCAAAGTTTTTTATATCTTCTCCATGGATTTTAATACCTAGTCCGAACTTTTCTTTTGTTTCCTTTATTGCTTGAACAATATGCAGATTGAATAACATCGGGGATAGGCTACAACCCGGTCTCACTCCCTTCCCAACCACTGCTTCGCTTTCATGCCCCTCCACTCTTATAACTGCCATCTGCTTTCTGTACAAATTGTAAATAGCCTTTCGCTCCCTGTATTTTTCCCCTGCCAACTTCAGAATTTGAAAGAGAGTATTCCAATCAGCATTGTAAAAAGCTTTCTCCAAGTCTACAAATGCTAGAAACGTAGGTTTGCCTTTCCTTAATCTTTCTTCTAAGATAAGTCGTAAGGTCAGTATTGCCTCATGTGTCCCAACATTTCTACGGAATCCAAACTTATCTTCCCTGAGGTCAGCTTCTATCAGTTTTTTCATTAGTCTGTAAAGAATTCGCGTTAGTATTTTGCAGCTGTGACTTATTAAAGTGATAGTTCGGTAATTTTCACATCTGTTAACACCTGCTTTCTTTGGGATTGGAGTTATTATATTCTTCTTGAAGTCTGAGGGTTTTTCGCCTGTCTCATACATCTTGCTCACCAGATGGTAGAGTTTTGTCAGGACTGGCTCTCCCAAGGCTGTCAGTAGTTCTAATGGAGTGTTGTCCACTTCGGGGTCCTTGTTTCGACTCAGGTCTTTCAGTGCTCAGTCAAATTCTTCACGCAGTATCATATCTCCCATTTCATCTTCATCTACGTCCTCTTCCATTTCCATAATATATTCCTCAAGTACATCGCCCTTGTATAGACCCTCTATATACTCCTTCCACCTTTCTGCTTTCCCTTCTTTCCTTAGAACTGGGTTTCCATCAAAGCTTTTGATATTCATGCGAGTGGTTCTCCTTTCTCCAAAGGTCACGTTAATTTTCCTGTAGGCAGTATCTATCATACCCCTAGTGAGATAAGCGTCTACATCCTTACATTTGTCCTCTAGCCATCCCTGCTTAGCCATTTTGCACTTCCTGTCGATCTCGTTTTTAAGACGTTTGTATTCCTTTTTGACTGCTTCATTTATTGCCTTTTTATATTTTCTCCTTTCATCAATTAAATTCAATATTTCTTCTGTTACCCAAGGGTTTGTACTAGCCCTCATCTTTTACCTACTTGATCGTCTGCTGCTTTCACTACTTCATCCCTCAGAGCTACCCATTCTTCTTCTACTGTATTTCTATTCCCCAATTCTTGTCAATCGTTCCCTATGCTCTCCCTGAAACTCTCCACAACCTCTGGTTCTGGCTGTTTATCCGGGTCTCATCTCGTTAAATTCCCACCTTTTTGCAGTTTCTTCAGTTTTAATCTACAGTTCATTACCAATAGATTGTGGTCAGAGTTCACATCTGCCCCTGGAAATGTCTTACAATTTAAAATCTGGTTCCTAAATCTCTGTCTTACCATTGTATAATCTGATACCTTTTAGTATCTCCAGGGTTCTTCCATGTATACAACCTTTCATGGTTCTTGAACCAAGTGGCAGCTATGATTAAGTTATGCTCTGAGCAAAATTCCAGCAGGCGGCTTCCTCTTTCATTTCTTAGCCCCAATCCATATTCACCTACTATGTTTCCTTCTCTCCATTTTCGTACTATCGAATTCCAGTCACCCATGACTATTAAATTTTCGTCTCCCTTCACTACCTGAATAGTTTCTTTTATCTCCTCATACATTTAAACATTTTCTTCGTCATCTGCAGAGCTAGTTGGCATATAAAACTTTTACTACTGTAGTAGGCGTGGGCTTCGTGTCTATCTAGGCCACAATAATGCGTTCACTATGCTGTTTGTAGTGGCTTACCTGTACTCCTATTTTCTTATTCATTATTAAACCTACTCCTGCATTACCCCTATTTGATTTTGCATTTATAACCCTGTATTCACCTGACCCGAAGTCTTGTTCTTCCTGCCATCGAACTTCACTAATTCCCACTATATCTAACTTTAACCTATCCATTTCCCTTTTTAAATTTTATAACCTACCTGCCCGATTAAGGGATCTGACATTCCACTCTCCGATCCGTAGAACGCCAGTTTTCTTTCTCCTGATAACGACATCCTCTTGAGTAGTCCCCACCCGGAGATGCGAATGAGGGACTATTTTACCTCCGGAATATTTTATCCAAGAGGACACCATCATCATTTAATCATACAGTAAAGCTGCATGCCTTCGGGAAAAATTGTGGCTGTAGTTTCCCCTTGCTTTCAGCCGTTCGCAGTACCAGAACAGCAAGGCCATTTTGGTTAGTGTTTCAATGCAAGATCAGTCAATCATCCATACTGTTGCCCCTGCAACTACTGAAAAGGCTGCTGCCCCTCTTCAGGAACCACATGTTTGTCTGGCCTCTCAACAGATACCCCTCTGTTGTGGTTGCACCTACGGTACAACTATCTGTATCGTTGAGGCACGCAAGCTTTCCCAACAACGGCAAGGTCCATGGTTCATGGAAAGGTATTGATGGTAGATAATTCAACACCAGACGCTAAATCATTGGCAAAGGCAATGAGGAATAATAGAAACCGGAATAAGACCTTTTGAAGCGTGCTAAACTCAAAGCAAAATGAGTGGAGTATCTATTTGCTCTATGAATTGAGCAGTTTACATCAATTCAGTTATGACGAGAATGAATTTGAAAAACATCATTCTGTCCAGCTGTTTACTTATATGGAAGCTGGGGAACCAACTCTTCGTGGGGTGCATAAGCATACACGCTGAATAATTACAGAAAAGTTTACAATGAAATAACCATGATCATACATGGCGTCTGCTACCGTTTTTAAGAGCTATAGAACTTCACAGACATTATTGATTAAATAGTCTCAGATATTTTAGCGTTGATATATTATTTATAAAATTTATTTCCCACTAACAGTCATACATTCAAAAATGAAAGAACTATTTTAGAGTTGCTAATCTGTACAATCAAATCTCTTATCAGATGCCATAAAATCACAAATTTCTGAAGTATTTGCTCAGAATCACGATCGTACAGACTTTCCGATATACTATGTAAGCTGATACTTTCAACAATACGTAATAAGTTCTTTTCTCGAGCAGTGGATAAGGTTTCTTATTCCATACAAAGAATGTGCTGAAGCAATGGAAGGGACTCAGTAGTCATCCAGGCATGCAAGGACACCTGAGAAGGACCTCGCTCTAGAATGCTATATGCTCAAAAAATAAAAACTTTGGTATTTTACAATACTGGAGAAAAGTATGGGGAAATAATGTAACTGCGAATCTCAAGAAATTCCGACTTATTTCTCACTTCCCAACAATATTCTAGATAGTTATTTAGTTGCTTGTTCCATAAATCAAATTTACGATAAATGTTACGATGTGGAATGTAACAACAGAACACACATATGACACCTATATACAAATCAAAAAAGACTAAGGACTTATGCTTGCCATCTAAAGGTTTTGACGTTTATTTATTAACTGATTATTTTTATCCCAGAATTCCTCTACAGCAGAGAAGGAGTTGTCAAGAAGGAACATATTTAATCTGCATTCAAAAACACTTCTGCTGTCTGTGAGAAATTTTATTTCCATCGGTAGATTGTCAAAGAGTTTTATGGCTGCCTACTTCAGCCCTTTCTATGCCTAAATTATATTCACTAAGGGGTAATGCAGATCATCTTTCACTCTAATATAGCAAGTGTGAATTTCTGTTTTACTCTCAAACTTAAATGAATTGTTGATGACAAATTTCATAAGTGAATTAACGAACTGGTAAATGTTCCCATTTGCTTAAAGAAATAGGTACAAGATATACGTGTGTGAACTCCATGCATAGTTCTCATTACTTTCTTCTGCACAACGTGTACTTTTTACTTATGTGAGAAGTTACTCCAGACTGTCATCCTATAAGACATCAATGAATGAAACTGTGCAAAATACGCTACGATACTGACTTCTGGACACCCAGAGTTGGCGATTATTCTTATGCCATATTTAACCAAACCTAAACGTATTAGCAGATCTGCTATATCGTTTTTCCACTTTAAGCTTTCATCAAGATGCATACCTGAATTTTTCTACCCTGTTTATTATTTGTTGTTGATGGGATGTTTCTGACAGCATGAAAACCGATCAATTGTGTGTGTGTGTGTGTGTTTTTTTTTTTTCAATGTTTAAAGCTTACCCACTTGTACAAAACTATTCAACGACTTTTAAGGAAACTTCATTTACTATTTCCTACGCTCCCTGAATTCACAACATGCTTTTGTCAACTGCCTCCTAAGTAAAATGGCAGATAATTATCATAAATCAAGAATAGTAGTGAGCAAATGATCAAACCGTGTGCTACTTCCATTGCAATTTCTTCTATTTCAGATGATGTGGTGTCCCTCTTTTTATCACTTGAACAGCCTAGGGTAAGCTTTCTGTTTCTTAAATAAAAACTTAACTGGCCATTTACCGAATTACTTATTGCATAAAAAACAGACTTACCTAATAGAATATTATGACTGACACAATCAAATGTCTTCAGTAAGGCATCGTGGCAGCGTTCAATGCAGTTGCCTGTGCAGCAGCAGCAGCGCGAATGAGCAGGCTGTGGCCTGTTCGCTTGCTTTCATACGCGCAGAGCGCTTGACCTTGATTCGGACTTAGCCGATTTCACAGTGCCAGCCGCGCGTTATCCCGTACGCGAGCACTAGTCGTACTAGAGTGCTCGCGTTCCGTTAGAGCGTCGAGTCTGCGGCTGGCGCGCTGCCACGATTGCGTAAGCCAGCCTCGCGCGATGGGGTCAAAGGTCAAACTGATAAGAACTTTAACGTGGAACATGCTGTTACATACTCTATGGCCGACAGATCCTAGATGTACGCTTACAGGTTCTCAGCTACGCTACAGAATACAGGGCTACGCTACAAATCAATTTATTTATAAAAATATACAATACAGTCTCCAACAAACTTTACATATTCACAACATCCTTTACCTTTAATCCAAATATATACAGATTCGTTAACATTGATCTTACGTCTACTTCTAGTATACAAGGATAGTGAGGAAGGTGAGGTATATACAGATTTTCCAAAGTCTTTATTAGCAATTTCTCCAATATGGTAAGTGCGGAAGGCGATGACGTCACGATCGACGAAACTCTCCAGGCCACCAACAGCAGGAACACCAGATCCACCTCTTACGATGGCAACTGTTAGCCATCCATTGCCATGTGTAAATGTATCATTCACGTCAATACTAAAATTTAGTCTGCAACCACGAAACATACAGGGTCCTTCGAGGAGTTCACTGGCAGATATGTTCTTCAACTTGTTACTCTTCTTGTCAGCAGCAGATGTTGTCATTTCAATATTCTCAATTGTTTTGTAGACTGTTTGACGAGAACGTCGACGGTATCTTCTGTAAGGCATCGTGGCAGCGTTCAATGCAGTTGCCTGTGCAGCAGCAGCAGCGCGAATGAGCAGCACAGGCAACTGCATTGAACGCTGCCACGATGCCTTACAGAAGATACCGTCGACGTTCTCGTCAAACAGTCTACAAAACAATTGAGAATATTGAAATGACAACATCTGCTGCTGACAAGAAGAGTAACAAGTTGAAGAACATATCTGCCAGTGAACTCCTCGAAGGACCCTGTATGTTTCGTGGTTGCAGACTAAATTTTAGTATTGACGTGAATGATACATTTACATATGGCAATGGATGGCTAACAGTTGCCATCGTAAGAGGTGGATCTGGTGTTCCTGCTGTTGGTGGCCTGGAGAGTTTCGTCGATCGTGATGTCATCGCCTTCCGCACTTACCATATTGGATTTTAAGATTTAAAGATTTTATTATGCGCTCAGTAAATTACTAAATAGCCGATTCAGTAGAAAGGCCTTCTTGAAACAAAAACTGTGTGTGACTAAGTATTCCATTGCTAGACAGGTGGGGTACAAAAACTTTAGAACATCATGTAAAAAGTGACACCGGTCGGTAGTCATGGATATCAGTGGAGTCAGCCTCTTTAAAGAGACATATTTCAGCTTTTCTGGGAAAACACCCTCCATTAAGGATGGATTTCATAGGTAACTTAGAACATCAAATATTATAGGCTCACATCATATTTCTGTCGCATTGGTGACCCATCTTCTTTATAGAGAGATGATTATCTCCTTTATTTCTGATGAGGCTGTGCGTTTAATTTTCATTTCACTGAATATCCTATGTATTGCTTCTTCTGTGTACTGTTTTGCAGTCTCTTCCGAACTATATGCATAAATTTCCTCACATCATTTTTGAAAATTAATTATTAAGGATATCTGTAGCACATCTACGGTCTATTACAAAGTTCCTGCTCTCTTAGACAGAAGTAATATTATCTTCTACGGCTTCTCTCCCAGTCTCTGTTACAGTAATCAATGTTACAAGGAACGCAGGCAGTTGGGGCAGTTCTATTCTATTGTCCCGTTCTCCTGGGCTACCAGGCGGTCTACCTCAATATTATTTCGGGGCATCTGCAGCCATTCATGCATGATGTCTTTCTCGATGGCGATAGCGTCTTCCTGCGGGATGACTGTCCATCTCACAATGCTACAGTCATGCTACACGGTTTGAGATGCATTGTATTGATCTCACACTGATCACTTGGCCACCAAATTCGTCTCATCTGAACGAGATTGAAAGCGTATGGGATGCTACTAGCACCAGATCCGAGTCTAAAAACACCGAAAGGTAATTTACGAGAAATGCGTGAGCTACACAGTACACATCTGTGCCGTATACCTCCGGATACCTACCAAGGAATTGTCTAATCCAAGCAATGCGGAATCACTGATGCATTGCATTCCAAAGTTGCATCAACAAGTTATGAAGCAGGTGGTCATAACGCATTGCCTGGTACGCAATACGTACACTGCTGACCAAAGCCTAAGGGCGAGAATACCTTTCGCATCATGTTTCACTGTTAATTAGGGTAGCTCGATCAACCTTGGACCATACATAGAAATAACTGCTTGAGTATAGTATGGTATAGAAGGTGACTGAACGAAGTACGCAATGAGATAGACAGAAATGACACTATAATTATACTGAAGTCACTGGGTTTTATGATGGTGCGTTACACCTTACGAAACGTGAGTCAAGGTTCTTAGTAGTGTGTGTGATAACCACATACTGTAATGCTTGCTATGGAACGTGATCGAATGTTGCCCATCAGACTGATAAGCTTGCGACAGGAGGTTCCGTTCATCGAGCGGCGCGGTTGACAACTGCTGGATGGCCGTTCGCCCATGGTGCATGCTGAAGTGCGTCTCCACAATGCATCCCACACGAGTTAGTGTTGTTTGTTGTGGTCTTCAGTCCACAGACTAGTTTGACGCAGCTCTCCATGCTACACAATACTGTGCAAGCCTTTTCATCTCCTAGTACGTACTGCAGCCTACATCCTTCTGAATCTGGTTAGTGTATTCATGTCTTGTCTCCCTCTACGTTTTTTACCCTCCATGCTGCCCTCCAGTACTAAATTGGTGATTCCTTGATGCCCCAGAACGTGTCCTACCAACCGATCCCTTCTTCTAGTCAAGATGTGCCACAAATTTCTCTTATCCCGAATTCTATTCAGTATTCAGTATCTCCTCATACGTCTACCCACCTAATATTCAGCATTCTTCTATAGTACCACATTTCGAAACCAATTCTCTTCTTGTCTACACTATTTATCGTCCGTGTTTCACTTCCATACATGGCTACATGGGGTCACTCAGGTAGACGAAGTATTGTGCTACCATGCAAGCAAAATAATATGAGACGGATGAAGCAAGGAGCACATGAAAAGCAAACTACGACAGGTAAAGGAGACATTACTAACCAAAAGAAGTCGTCTAGTATCAAACACGAGCCTTAATCTGCGGAAGGAGTATAAGAGAATATACATTTGTAAACACGGGTTTTGGGATAGCCAGATGAGAAGGCAATCGAAGCGTTTGAAACTTTATTTGATTAGTTTTATAGATGGATGCTCCAAACTAGGTCTACTGATGAGGTAAGAAATTAGAAAACTGTAGAGGGAGCTGTGCAGGATAAAAACTGTAGAGGAAGACAGAGACTGTAATACACGTATTAAATAATTCAGAATGTTTGGTGCAAGTGCTAATTAACGATGAAGAGGTTGGCACAGGAGAGGAATTCATGACCGGCAGTATCAGACCAGGCAGAAAACTCACAAAAATAAGTGGACTTGACTGTCCTACCATCCGATGGCTAAACAAATATTCCCTGAACATTTCAAATGTCTACGGAGGAGTGCTGACTCTGGCCATCATACAATAAATCTACAGCGTATTTGCAGATGGGACAATGGAAAGTAACTGGACGTTGGCCAAATGAGGACAGATTTCATTTAATTTATATTCAATTTTATCGTTTGCCATTTAGAAAAAGTCTTACTCAGGCTATTAAGTGAGACTGTTTACTTTACAAAAGCGTGGTTCTCAGAACGGAGAGACCACGACTAGATTGTACGCCATCTGAAGTAGGTACAGCCTCACGTAAACTTTCGACCGAGAACCCGACTCAACCCAGCGCTGCTCTCTTCATGATCTCCATCCGCTGACGTTCTGAATCAGCGACAAAGCGGTCACAACAGCAGAAAGTTCTCAGTCGGTGTGTTCTGAAAACTGTAAACCTCAGGGTCACTTTGCGCACTGTTTGTGTATTTCAGGAAATTTCTCGAGGGGGCCTCCGCACAAATGAGGCGCCATCGCTTTGGGCGCAGAAGAATTAACTATTGTGCAAAGAAACTCCAAAATTGACAAAATGATCCGAAATGAAGTGAAAAGACACCCCGGAACAATACGTCATCGATGTTCAAATTTGACCAAGATCACGGCAAAAAATGCGCTCAGTGCATCGGTGACTACTTTACAGCTGATTACTAACAACTGATACCCAACTGGCTGAAAGTGAAATGGCACTTTTCTATGTAACTTTTGTTATCTTTTCGGCATGTTTACTTGTTTTGCCCGTACTAGTTCCTAACGAGAAAGAATAAACAAGAATTTCATAATATTCATAATGTGCTGTTTGAGACTTTCCTAGCGTAGTAAGTGCTCCATTGGTGCACGGCCGTCGCGTCGGATAATAAGGTGGAAGCTGCACAATATTTCAACGAAACAGCTGCTCTTCATCTTCAGGGTCTTACTGACGCGTTGCTACAATGGCTGGCCAATATACAGGGTGAGTCGGGCTAGTGTAATTGGTTAATACAAACCATAAAAAAATGCACGGAAGTATGTTTTTTAACACAAACCTACGTTTTTTTTAAATAGAACCCCGTTAGTTTTGTTAGCACATCTGAACATATAAACAAATACGTAATCAGTGCCGTGTGTTTCATTGTAAAATGTTAATTACATCCGGAGATATTGTAACCTAAAGTTGACGCTTGAGTACCACTCTTTCGCTGTTCGATCGTGTGTATCGCGGAGAACCGAATTACGTAGGGATCCAAAGGGAACGGTAATGGACCTTAGGTACAGAAGAGACTGGAACAGCACATTACGTCCACATGCTAACACCTTTTTATTGGTCTTTTTCACTGACGCACATGTACATTACCATGAGGGGTGAGGTACACGCACACATGTGGTTTCCGTTTTCAATTACGGAGTGGAATAGAGTGTGTCCCGACGTGTCAGGCCAATAGATGTTCAATGTGGTGGCCATCATTTGCAGCACACAATTGCAATCTCTGGCGTAATGAATGTCCTACACGCCGCAGTACATCTGGTGTAATGTCGCCGCAGGCTGCCACAATACGTTGTTTCATATCCTCTGGGGTTGTAGGCACATCACGGTACACATTCTCCTTTAACGTACCCCACAGAAAGAAGTCCAGAGGTGTAGGATCAGGAGAAAAGGCTGGCCAATCTATGCGTCCTCCACGTCCTATGAAACGCCCGTCGAACATCCTGTCAAAGGTCAGCCTAGTGTTAATTGCGGGATGTGCAGGTGCACCATCATGCTGATACCACATACGTCGACGCTTTTCCAGTGGGACATTTTCGAGCAACGTTGGCAGATCATTCTGTAGAAACGCGATGTATGTTGCAGCTGTTTGGGCTCCTGCAATGAAGTCAGGACCAATGAGGTGGTCGCCAATGATTCCACACCATACATTTACAGTCCACAGTCGCTGTCGCTCTACCTGTCTGAGCCAGCGAGGATTGTCCACGGACCAGTAATGCATGTTCCGTAGATTCACTGCCCCGTGGTTTGTGAAACCCGTTTCATCGGTAAACAGGTAGAACTGCAACGCATTCTCTGTTAATACCCATTGACAGAATTGCACTCGATGATTAAAGTCATCACCATGTAATTGCTGATGTAGCGACACATGAAACGGGTGAAAGCGGTGACGATGCAGTATGCGCATGACACTACTTTGACTCAGTCCACCGGCTCTCGCAATGTCCCGTGTACTCATGTGTGGGTTCATGGCAACAGCAGCTAACACACCAACTGCATCCGCTTCTCCTGTGACGGGCCTGTTACGGACCCGTTTGCGTGCTACGACCATACCTGTTGAATACAGTTGGCGGTAGATGTTTTGCAATGTGCGGCACGTCGGATGCTCTCTGTCCGGGTACCGTTCTATATACACCCTGCAGGCTTCAGCTGCATTTCGTCGACACTCACCATAGATGAGTATCATCTCAGCCTTTTCAGAGTTCGAATACACCATGGTCACAGTTCCTACAACACTGCACTATCACAGACGTCTGGTAACACGGTGTACTACAGTTGGTCTGCGTGCGGAGACGAATGCAGAATAACAATAGCAGCAAGCGCTACATGCGGACACTGCGACAGCTAGACCAAACCCAAACAGTGCACTACAGCCACACTCGTAAACACGGTCGTCATCGTAAACATGTCCCTGCAGATGCTGCTCGCCGACCGTGGCCTCTGTTTGTTACAACACGCAACTGCACGTCGGAGGTTTCAAGCGTCAACTTTAGGTTACAATATCTCCGGATGTAATTAAGATTTTACAATGCACCAAACGGCACTGATTACGTATTTGTTTATATGTTCAGATGTGCTAACAAAACTAACGTGGTTCCATTTAAAAAAACGTAGGTTTGTGTTAAAAAAACATACTTTTGTGTATTTTTGTATGGTTTGTATTAAACAATTACACTAGCCCCTCTCCTCACGATCGGTCTGTGGAATCGGTTCGTCAGTATTTGATGTGGTTTACGAAATATATCCAGCGGTAACGTTAGGTGACTCACCCTGTATACACTGACTCGCTAGAAAAGCGCAGGCACCAAGGGGTGGGGCTATAACGTTGTCGTAGACGAATCATAGAGCACAGCGACGTCCAGTGCCCCTGCCGAGGAAACGGACCACGGTCTTCGCATTCGCTACGTGGGAAAAGTGCCCGGGCAGAGTGTTTAAGTGTGCGGGCTTTGATCCTCCGTCAGTGTTGAATTGCATTCGTTCATCTGCGGGCGACGGTGCTTAGTACCACCAGTGCTAGTTCCCATATTTTTCTGAGTCGAAATCCCGTGTATCTATTGATCAGGTCGTTACTTATACGAATTTCGACTGCTTCATTACTGACCCAGTCCCAGTACGTGGAAGCGGACGAAAGGATCTTTGTGTCTCCGTAGTTAATGCTGTGCCCCGTGTCAAGACAGTGTCCGCTACAGCACATTTTTGTGGCTAACCCAGTCTGGTGTGATGTTTATGTTCAGCGTATCTATCCTTAACAGTGCGACACGTGCCATTGTATGATTTCCAACACTGGCATGGGATTTTATACATCCCTGGTCTCCTTAGACCTAGGTTGTGTTTAACAGAACCCAGTATAGTTAGCAGTCTCACTGGACGGAGGAAGACATATTTTATTTGATGTTTTCTGAACAGCCTGACAGTCTTGGGCCCATCGTGAGCAATATAGGAGCCCCAACTTATTACCTGGTAAAACATCCGCCTTCTCTTCTGGGTCCACTGGTAGGAGACTCAGAAGATTTTACACAACGACTGAAGACTTTGCGTCTCGAACCAGCTGATGTATTAGTGAGTTTTGATTTGATCCCTTTATTCACACGAGTACCTTTGGTAAATTCATTACAATGTATAGGAACTAAATTGGAGGAAGACATCTTACATCTGTTCAAAGATGTGCTTATCTCAACTTACTTTTTATTTAATGACCAATATTTTAAGCAGGCTGACGGTGTTGCAATAGATTTCTCTTTGTCTCCCATTGTAGGTAACCTTTTTATGGAAGACTTCAAGGAAAAAGAACTTCAGTCAGCAGTGCTGAAACCGAAACGATCCTGGAGATACGTGGAAGACGTTCTCGTAGTTTGGTCACACGGAGCAGCAACGTTTCCTGCATTTCTGAAACACCTTAAGTCCTTCCATGCCGACATATGTTTCACCAAGGAAGTGGAGAAAAATGGAGACTTCTCGTTCCTAAATGTCTTGATCCGCAGAAGAGAAAATGGCTCCTCGGGTCACAGTGTGTTTCGTAAAACGACTCACATCGACCTATATCTACGAGCTACGAGCTGCCATCACTTAACGCGGTGGCGTGTTGCAGACTCTCATTCATAGAGCAACAATTATATCAGATGCAGGAAACTTATCAGCAGAGCTTAGGCACCCTTGCGCTCAGTTCGTACAAAACGGGTACTCTTATAAACAGATCCGTAATATATTTAAACCTGCTCGCACTAAAGCTCAAGAACAGCCAGACGTAACAGAGAACTTCACGAAGATGGTTTCCCTACCATCTACTGGTGGTGTGTCCTTTAAGACTGGCAGGCTGTTCAAAAAACATTAGATACAATTAGTCTTCCACCCTCTAGCGAGAGTGCAAACTATGCTGGGTTCTGTTAATGACAACCTATGTCTAAGGAGCCCAGGGAGGTATTATATCCCGTGACAGTCTTGGAAAACACATATTCGCCAGACGTTTCGCACTGTTAGGGATAGATGCGCTCAACATAGACGTCACACCAGACTGGGTCAGCCAGAAAAGTGTGCTGTGGCTGAACACTGTCCTCACACGAGACACCGCATTAATTACGGAGGGACAGAAATCCTTTCGTTCGCTTCCACGTACTGGGATTCTGTCATTAAAGAAGCAGTCGAAATTCTTACAAGGTACGACCTGATCAATGGAGACACGGCATGGGAACAAGCAGTAGCGGTACTAAGCATCGTCGCCCGCAGACGAACGAATCTGAGTCAACACAGACAGAGAATTAAAGCCCGCTATTTTCGTCCGCGCTTTCCCGGCTTGTGGATTTGAAGACCGGGGCCCGTTTCTCCGGCAGGGGGCATTGGACGTCGCCGTGCTCTACAATTCGTCTACGATGACATTATAGCCCCACCTCCTTGGCGCCTGCGCTTTTCTAGCGAGTCGGCGTATGTTTTGGCGAGCAACTGCAGCAAAGCGAGCAGCTGTCTCGTTGAAACATTGTGCAACTTCCACAACACTTTACGGCGCGACGCCGGCGAACCAATGAAGCAATATCCATAATAATAAAATATATTTCTTCCTACAGTGTTCAAGGAAGGTTTCACAAATTTATACGCTTTGGAGCTGATTGAGCGTTAAAACGAGATTGTATTCCAACATCAGCACTAAGGTAAATTCTGAAAAAAATATTCTGTGGATGCTGATCCATTCTCGACAGAGATAAGCTGTTCGATGTAACTATACACAGTTTTTTAAACAGGATAATATTTTGTTTTTTAAATAGGATAATTCTGAATGGTAATGAGACATTTATTTACTTGGAAAATCTAAACTTGTATCATTGAAATGCTGGGTCCTGATGAAACATAGCGCTGTCGTTGAGATCAACTGTCATAAACTAAACGTAAATGTGTTTTGTGTGTCATTACTTTACAGTATGTGCTTGATCCATGTTTATTCCATAACGCTATTCGTAACTTCGGCCGAAGTCTCACAACGTGACAGAGCAGCAAAAATGTGGGTGTGTCTCCCAACAAGAACGGGTCCTACAACATTCGCATACCATCGTCAGCGTGTACTCCGACAGATAACTTCTAGGTTAGGTCTGTCACTTGGTAAAAGGAAACACTTTCTCCATATAGGCGATCAATTCACCGGCGTGGCATTGTTACTGAGATATTTCTGCAAGGACAAAGTTTACACCACCCCACTTCTCGCGAAGTCGCCAAAACTGCACAGATTCACTATCTTTATGTGGAAAGCAGCACAAGTCTTTGATGGAACGTGTGGAGAATTACAGTGATGTAATATACGTCAATCTCCCATGGAATTAGTCTGCATTCGAATGATGAGTCCAGTGAATATAATGAGCAACAAATGCTGCGTGGACCGAAAAGTCTTTCTCAGTACTTCGTATAGAAACATGCTCCTTGTACAGAATGTTGATATTGAAGTCCCGACAGCTGTAAGTGAGACTTACAAAAAAGGTCAAAAAATGGTTCAAATGGCTCTGAGCACTATAGGACTTAACTTCTGAGGTCATCAGTCCCCTAGAACTTAAACCTAATTAACCTAAGGACATCACACACATCCATGGCCGAGGCAGGATTCGAACCTGCGGTCGCGCGGTTCCAGACTGTAGCGCCTAGAACCACTCGGCCACACAGGCCGGTCAAAAAAGGTCAGCGTCTGTGGGTATTGCCTTTCTGCTGTCTTCAGTATATGATCCACTCACATTAATATGATCACCTGCGATATGTCTGAATAACCACCTCTGACAGCGCAGACTGCTGTGAGTCGTGCAAGAAGAGAATCAATGAGGTTGTGGAAGGTACCCGCAGGGATGTGGAGCCATGTCGATTCTAGGGCCGTGGCCAGCTGCGCTAGATTAATCGGCTGAGGATCTACGGAGCGCACAGTCCGATCGAGGCGATCCCATAGATTCTCTGTTGGGTTTAAATCCAAGATGTTTGGTGTACAATGGGGTACGGTAAACTTATCTCGCTGCTCTTCTAACCACCCACGTACACTGCGAGCTTCTTGGCACTTTGCATTGTCCTGCTGGTAGGTGACATCGTACCGAAGGTTAGACATGGTCTGCAAGAGTAGATACATCTTTTGCTGATTCATTGTGTCTTGCAGAACGAAGAGATCACCCATGGAATGCCATCAAAGCATTTCCCTGACCATAACGCTCTCTTCTCCAACCTGGACCCTCCCGACGACCGTTGCGAGGTCTAGTCATCAACGGCCATGTGTCCGACGGAGCATGAAACGAGACTCATCTGAAAAGGCCATGTGTCGCCACTCAGTGGACGTCCATTTGCGATATTGGAGTGTAAATAACAACCGTCGTCACCGATGAGCAGCAGTCTCCCTGAGTGCATGAACGAGACGTCTGCTGTGGAGGCTGATATGCAGCAACATTCGCTGAACGGTCTTTCAGGAAGGAGGAAGGACAAGTTGGTTTAATATCCTTTTCACATCGAGATCACTAGAGATGAACTGTCTTTCAGCAGACGTTGTTGATACGCCTCTGGTTCCTCTGTGCGGTCAGTTGCTCAGTAGTTGCACGTCTATTCAACGGTACACATCTCTGCAGCCACTGTCCACACTTGTCATCGACTACCCGTAGTGCACCACCGTTGCCTTGACCAAAATGCCAATGACCATGGTCTTTTGGACGTCAGATAAATTGCTCCGTTTCCACAATAAGACAACTGATGCACTGTTTTCTGTGTCCCTCCGAGACGCTCTATACATCCTCGACTGCCAGTGCTGCCACTTGCCGTCTGTGAGTGGTTATTGCACGTTGACGTCTACATAGATGATGGTCACATTAACGTAACTGGACCGTGTTTCTATTCTAACTGGACTAACGATTGCAAAGCAGTTACTGAAACAGGAACATCAAGCAACGCTAGAGGAATGCTTGCTCTGCAGAGATGAGTGTTAGTGGTAATGGGCACAGTGGCCGTTGCACAGGCATCCTGAAGAAGTAAAACATTACGCCCACAGCAATCCGTGAGATTCAGCTTCGCCTGGTGGCGTTGCGACGACGTAAGGCGATAAAGATGCTATATAAGCGGTGCAGAGACGAATGATGACTCATTCAAGCGACGATGCAGCCCGCAAATACGGATATCATTTGACGTATGCCACCTTTGACGAAGGGAAAATTGTTGAGGCTCGGTGCCTGTAATGATCATCACTTAAAACGCTCGTGGGCAGTTCGATTACTTCTGTTGTAATCGTCTGCAGACAACTGTTGAGAGACAGTGAGAACATGAGTAGGTGACAAAGTGCTGGGCATCCACGGCTCACTAAAGAACGTGGAAGTCGAACGCTTTCCCGCAGGATAGGTGTCGATCTCTGACGAAGCTAACGACACAGTGTAAGGTGGGCAATGTACACATCAGAAAGAGAGCAAATTATGTTGCTATTAAACAGTCTTTAGTGTTGTTGTGGCATAGCCTTTACATCAGCACAGGCTGATACATTCTCAGTTAAAGAGCGGTAGGCGATGGACGTATGTAGTACTGCTGGGTTGACATGTGGTTGTATCTCTTAGATGAAGAAATATTTATTGCATTGGATAGCAATGATGAATATGATGTATATAATGAAAGGTAAAAAGAATAGAAATATTGAATAATGTTAATTTTTTGAAGAGAAGAAGTTTGAGGGAAGACTGCAGGACTGCAGAGCCAATTTGTCAAAATGATTTTGTCAGATAGTTAGCTTTTTTCACTTGCTCAGAGCTGAGAGAAACACCACTCCATGTCCTGGGTCATGCATTAACATATGAACTGATTAAGCTGTTTGGTTTTTATAGAAATTCTCTGTCAACATTGTATCCTTTTTAAATCATTGTTCACTTTGCTAAGGTAATATTGTTCACACCCATGTTGTGTGTGAAGACGATGTGAAGTTTTACTCTGTCTTTTTGAATACATACTTCATTTTAAATCGTTGTCTTGGAATATCATTTCCTAGGTATAGTTACTCTCCACATCTGACCGTCTAAAGAAGGTTAATCGTTACATATTACCACACTGCATCATGTTGTACACAGCTGTTTGAATATGTTTGGAAATTTTATTTAAAAAATAGAAATGTAGCTTACCCTTGCCTGCTTACTGTTTGCTGTTGTGCTTTTGAGAAATCTACAGCAATGTTGTAAAGGTGAGGGATAAATAGAAATTTTGATTAGAGCTAGGTAACTCTTTTTCTTCAGTTGCCCATTTAATATAACGACGGTTGTGCTCAGGCCAGTTGTAGTTCAGTTCAAATTAGGTTCTGTTTAGACAAAGATTAGCATACGAATTTAAGCTGGATGACAGTTTGTGGATACACAGTTTTTTTCATAATACATAGAGGTTTTACGGAGTGGGACGTGAATTCAGGCTAGATTTCTAACAAAAACACATAATGGGGAACTTACATATGGCGACCCTTCCAGAATAGTTCGTTGGATCGTTTGGTAATATGTAGTGAAACAGTGTAGGATTTCTCGAAAACAAAAATATTCCAGTGCGCTAATTTTTCTAATGTTGTATTTCTTTCTCAGGCAGTTCATATCCAATTTTCTGTTCAATTTGTGAAATTTTGCATCGTGTGAACAAACAGCACAATGGTAAAAGAAATTAATAAACAAGTAGAAACATTGGCATTAAATTCTGAAGAACAGATTGGTAAAAAGTTGATGACCTGACAAGGAAGATGGCAAATTTGTCAAACAATGCACATAGAGATTAAAATAACACTACCACACAGTTGTCAGACAAGGAAAAATACAATCAGAAAGTTATTAACTGGGAAAATATGCGTTATACGAAAACTATGTACGAAAAAGTCAATTGTATTGAAAGAAAGCTTAACTGTCAAGGCAAAAAGAAAAAATTTGACCATTTATATTCAGATAACTCTTGTGACCACACGAATTTATGGCGTTTAGATGACCTTCCAAGAGAGCAGTACCACACATCCAGATAGACAATAATTTCCAGTAAAATGAACGTTGACAGTATTTTTTTAAAGCAGTTGTGAGAGGATACACTGATTATCAGCAATGTGTTGTTCACTTGAGAAATATTTATTGGCTATACAAAGTGACGATAATATAGAAACACATAACATTTTCTACCACTTTTGAAGACATATACAGGCTGTTAGGATGGTAATTGTGCTGTCTATAACAGGTATTTTTATGTAAGAAGTTTTTCAGGGTATATTGTGAGGTAGTGAAGTTGTGTTTACTCATGTGAAATATTTACAATTATAGCTATGAGGTGTCGTTGTGTGGAAAAAAGTGGACGAAAACCGACCAGGGAATTGTTATTTGAAGTGTATATTGAGACAAAGACAGCAAATAGAATTAACATTGCAATAGAATAATGACATTTATGTGGATTAGGTACACAAGATGATGATTAAGAGATGTATGACGGATTATGTAACTGATTATTATGATGATTAATGTAGAGAAAGAGTAAGTGAGTAATTATTAGCGAATAGGAACCCTGTATCCTGTTATAGTCAATTTTTATGCCATGTGGATGGATTTCGTATTTATACATGTAAAGGGTAAGTTTTTGACCAGATGTGGCTAGATGACAGTAGTAAATGAAGGTAACGTGACTAGAGACAACAGTTGTTTCTCTGATGTGGAATCTATGATTATCTGAAGCAAATTATTCAGTCTTTTATTAAACAAATAAAGTCATTATTTTCAATGGAACAACACAACATATAACTGTTATACAAATTTTACAGTATTTCGAGAAGATTACGTTTTTGTGTCTATTCGTTCACGAAAAACATTCTGCAAAGATATAGCTGAGCACTGATTGCTACTCTGTAATGTGACACGCCCTTTCAGTATTTTTTGTATCTCACTGACGTTTTTGTGCCTTGTCTCTGTGGTAGAGTCTATTTTCTTGTTTACACTGGTGAATGACTTTTTTTCTGATTTGTATTCAGTGATATGCAGGTAAAATTTAGCTGCTACTGAATTCTGCAGGTTTAATCTGCCTTTTCTTTGTCTAAGAGATGAACTTTACACATGTATGAAACAATGTCACTGTCCGCCAGTCTAAGTGTAGGTGTTTGGGAAGTTTTGGAAGTAAAGACGAAATTCATGACCCATGAGGTGTGACTTGGATAGACAATACACTAAAAAACATTCCAAGAAGTATCTGAGATACTAAAGACGATTCTTTTTATTTTTCAGTTTTATTCTTTTTTCCATGAGATGGGATAAAATTCTTTTACTGATATTCTTCTAATAATATGTGTGACATTGCAGACTAACTGCCTTCTGGCATTTAAATATCATGTAACATAGTAACATGCATTGCTTTAAGTTCAGGAATTTACAGGTTGAATTTGCATCATACACTTCTGTATATTATTGAGTCTCTTTATAATGCATATTCTCTGTATAAATTGTTACTATAGGATGTGGCGCCATTAGTATAATAATTATGTTTGGTGTAGCACTGAAGGGAGCTCTCATAAGTCATGAAAGATAAGTAAGGAGAAAGCAAACAGAAAACGATAAGAAAGGATAGTTGTGCAACACACACATCAGCAAAGAAATCGTTACAAAGATGAATTTGAGATGAAATAATTAGGTGTGGTAAATATCAGATGAAATACAGTTAGGTAGAGCAAATATGAGAAATTGTTAAGAAGGGCAAAGATGACAAATGGTTAGATAGGGCAATGAAACTAAATAATATGAACTTATAGGAATATACAAAATATATGACAGAAAGAATAAAAGTTTGATGAAATTATGGGTAAAACGATTAAGAGGAGCACAAACTAAAGGATAAAATATAACTAGATAGCATGCTAATTGTTGACCATATTTGCTGTAATAATAGACTGACATTTGTCTGACTGCACAAAGTATTCTTTGATGTGAACACTAGTTTCTCCTTAATCCATGTTTTCCCTAATTATGTATTTGTGTTCTCCTTATCTTTGTGTGTGGCCACTATCGTCATGAGTTTAATTCTTGTGGGTGATCGCTATCGTTATGTGCTTCTTTCTGCCTTACTCACGATTCTTTTGTGAATTTTATTGATGAAAATCCATACATATTTATACGACCAAATATAGAATTTTCTGTAGGTCATTCTGCAGACATGTAATAATTTTTTCTTATTATGCTTATCACTATACATTGTTTGACATGATGTACTTGTCTGATGTTTCTGGAATTCATTATTGTAAAACTATGAAGACATTTTTCTACTTTTTTTATAAACATAGCAGTTTTTTGTTACCATTACTCTGCATCTGCAATCAATATGTACAACTATGTTAAATCTTATTACTTCTGTCTTAATATAGGTAATTGTGTATCGCAAATCTAACAAATTGTAACTGATTGACCATACATCACAAATGATTAGGCTTTTCAGGGAGAAGAAACATGTCTACTGATTACATACTGAAATATTCTCTGCCAAATGTTTCAATACTTCAGCGATACACGCTGCAACTGGTTTTAACAAGGAACTCTTCGATACTACACTATGGCTTTGGAGTTATCTATGGATGTACAATAGCTTCAAGCTGTACTATTCGTATTTTGGTGTTTGTGCGTGGGGAGTGAGGAGTTGTCAGCTGAGAAATAAGCTTAGTCTCTCTGAGTCTGCTTCCACACAACTTCGTACAACATGGACATAATTGCAACAAGCTAGAGAAAGTTTCGTCTTTTGTACCACAGAAACCCTTTTACCTACTTTCATTGTGCAAATTACAGCTGACCTGTGTGACTGTGTAAAAGCGATGTAGCCCATGTGTAAGATATACACTCTCTCACTTTCTTCTTGTGTGCTACAGAAACAATACTACTTACTACAACACAAAATATATAATTTTTCAAAATAGCCTGGTAATGAATGTTCTCATAGACATTATGAAATATGATAACCTGCCAGTGGTGAATTATATTGATTACTTTATTCACATGTTCTTGAATTTTGTAATTTTATTTGTTTATTTATTGTTCTTTAACTCATATTACTGTAAAGTTATTTTTCCCGTTGTGTTTTGTAACATGTATTGTATTTTCCTACTCACAAAGTTTGTAATTTTCTTCTCTCCCATTTCCTATCTGAAATGACCCTTGTACAAAGTTCTGCTAAGGGAAGATGGAGGATACGTATGATTGGCAAGTCCTTTTGATTTCTGTAAGTTATTAATGTGCACGTCAGAGAGAGAGAGAGAGAGAGAGAGAGTGTGTGTGTGTGAGAGAGAGAGAGAGAGAGAGAGAGAGAGAGCAAGTTACATAACTATTTAAAAATCTTTCGTCTTTCTGTGGCACAATCTTTGCCTCTGCTCAGTCTAATACACTCTTAGTTAAGGTGTGGTAGTTGATGGACGTATTCGGTAGTGTTATGTTGACATATGATTGTATCTGTTAGATGAAGAAAGATTTATTGTAAAGGATAGCAAGGCTGTATTTGTTGTATATACTGAAAGCCGAAAAGAATAAAGATTTTGAATAATGCTACATTTCTGAAGAGAAGACGTTTGAGCTCAGACTGCAGCACTGCGGATCTAGTTTGTCGGAATGATTATTGTCAGATAGTTAGCTTTTTTCACTTGCTCAGAGCTGAGATAAATACCACCCAATTTCCGCAAGTCATGCATTAACATATGAACTGATTAAGCTGTTTGGTTTTTATAGAAATTCTCTTTTAACATTGTACCCTTATTAAACCATTATTTATCTTGTTAAGCACATTGCTGTTCATACCTATGTTATGTGTGAAGATGATGCGAAGTTTTACTATGTCTCCCTGAATACATGCTTCATTGTAAAATCGTTGTCTTTGAATATCATTTCGTAGTAATAATTACTATCTCCATCCCATTGTTTAAAGACTGTTTATCTTTACACATTACCACATTACACCCTGTGGTATGCAACCTTCTGAACTCTGTTTGTAAATTTTATTTAAAAAATAGAAATATAACTTGGCCCTTTTCTGCTTGCTGTATACTGTTGTGCTTCCGAGAAATCTGCAAAAATGCTGTCAAGGTGCGAGGTAATGGAAATTTTGATTGGGGCCAGATAACTGTTTTACTTCAGTTGCGCATTTAATATGAATTCACACTAGTTACAGTTCAAATTGGGTTCTGTTTAGTCAAAGTTTAGCATACAATTTTAAGATTTGTGTGTACATAGTTTTGATAACACTTAGAGTTCTTGTAGAGTGGGAGACGGATTCGGGCTACGTTTCATACAGAATCAACGCATGGGCAGGCACTTGTTGGGAGACATGTTTCGGAGCATATTGTTGAACATGGGATACGTAACAGAACGACCCCTACATCTCTGCAAAGTGAAATTACTGATGTTAGATAAAAAAAACTTAGCCACAAGGAACGTAAGGATGAAAAACAGAAGAAATAATTCAATTCATCGACGAAAGAAGGAAGCGCAAAAGTATTCAGGGAAAGAAAGCCGACTACATCGGCAGTGACGATTGCAGTGGGCACGTGATCATCACTGATGTCTTGGTAACAAAATTCACAGCACCCACAACCCTCCAAACTACAATTTACGGGAGTTGCGTGACGTTTGAGTAGACATCCGGTGCTATATACCCCCGGAAAACACCAAGGACTTGTCGAATTCATACCTTTCAAAAATACTCTACATTGCGTCCCAAAGGTGGTTCACCACCGTGTTAAGCTCGTGGTCACAATTTCCTGGTGCTACAGTGTATTCTGGAGGAATGGGCCTTAAATTCTAGTGTGTCCATGCAACTTGAGGTTTTGTTTAATTTTCCTAAATCACTTGAGATGAATTCTGAAATTCTGCGTCTCCTTAGCTGAGTGGTCAGCTGACTGCCATGCTGAGGACACGCGTTCAATTCCCGTTACTGCTAGGGATATTTCCTTGGAGGGCTGGAACGGGATGCAATCCACCTCGTGATGGCAACTGAGGAGCTACTTGATCGACTGGTGGCGGCTACAAGACACTAAGACTGACAGCGATCTGGCGAGTGGTGTGCTGAGACCACGACTCTCCACATCATATTCAACGATGCCACTGGCAGAAGGAGACAAGATGACATGTCGGTATGGATGGGCCGCCAGAGCCTGTGGTCGCAGAACGTTTACAAATTCTGATATTATTTTTAAGAAGAGGCAAAGCCTGATTCCTGGCTTCATGCTTATCTAGTCGGAACCTGAAATTCATCTCTAACGAACTTGTAGCGAGAGAATACCGAAGAACCGAGAAACGATGAGGCGCGTTTGAAGTTCGCTAATGATATGAATCATGCGCTGAGGAATACCACAGAAGACACTTCAGCTGAAAAGGCATGGACATCTCTGAAACGTGAAATCACAGACGTTGGAGAGAAAAACGTAGCTACAAGGAAGGTAAGGGCGAAGAACAAAAGAAATAATTCAATTGATCAACGAACATCTACATCTACATGGGAACTCTGCAAATCACATTTAGGTGCCTGGTAGAGGGCTCATCGAACCACCTTCACAATTCTCTATTATTCCAATCTCGTATAGCGCGCGGAAAGAAGACAAAATATTTTCGAAATCGGAGGAGAAAGTTGGTGATTGGAATTTCGTGAGAATATTCCTTCGCAACGAAAAACGCATTTCTTTTAATAATGTCCAGCCCAAATCCTGTATCATTTCAGTGACTCACATATTTCGAGATAATACGAAACGTGCTGCCCTTCTTTGTACTTTTTCGATGTACTCCGTCAGTCCTATCTGGCAAGGATCTCACACCACGCAGCAGTAGTCTAAAAAAGGACGGCCAAGCGTAGTGTATGCAGGGTCCTCAGCAGATCTGTTACAGTTTCTAAGTGTCCTGCCATTTGGTTATCCTTCCCAACAAAATTTTCTATGAGTTCCTTCCAATTTAAGTTTTTCGTAATTGTACCTAGGTATTTAGTTGAATTTACGGCTTTTAGATTATACTGGTTTATCGTGTAACCGAAGCTTCACGAATTCCTTTAAGCACTCATGTGGACGACCTCACACCTTTCGTTATTTAGTGTCAACTGCGAATTTTCGCCCCATTCAGATATCATTTATAAATCGTTTTGCAATTTGTTTTGATCTTGTGATGACTTTATTAGTCGATAAACGACAGCGTCATCTGCAAACAACCTAAGACGGCTGCTCATATTGTCACCCAAACAGTTAATACAGATAAAGAACAGCAAAGGGCCTATAACACTACCTTGGGGAACGCCAAAAATCACTTCTGTTTTATTCGATGACTTTTCGTCAGTTACTACGAACTGTGACCACAAATGCAGTCACCTAACTGAGACGATATTCCATAAGTACGCAATTTCACTACAAGCCACTTGTGTGATACAGTGTCAAAAGCTTTTCGGAAATTCAGAAATACAGAATCGATCTGAAATCCCTTGTCAACAGCACTCAATACTTCATGCGAATAAAGAGCTAGTACTGTTTCACAAGAACGATTTTTTCTAAACTTATGTTGATTGTGTGTCAATAGACCTTTTCTTCGAGGTAATTCATACTGTTCGAACACAATATATGTTCCAGAATCCTGCAGCATATCGAAGTTAATGATATGGGCCTGTAATTTAGTGGATTATTGATACTACCATTCTTGAATGTTGGTGTGACGTGTGCAACTTTACAGTCTTTGGGTATGTACGAGGGCTATTCCGAAAGTAAGGTCCGATCGGTCACGAAATGGAAACGACTATGAAAATCCGATAAAGCTTTGCACAGATGTGTTGGGTAGTGTCTCTAGTATAACCCCAGTTAGCATCACGTCGCTCTTCTCATTTCTGAGCTCGCAGTGAGTGCGTAAAGATGTCTAGAAAATAGTGTCTGCCGCCAAGTACGGGGGCCTGGTGAGAAATTTCCCCTGAAGCTATGCAGCTAACATTACATAACTGTCGTGCTGTTTCGTCTTCAAGACAATTCTCAGCCGCATTCTGCAGGGGCAATGAAGATGCTCCTGCATCGTTTTCAAATGGAAATGTGAGAGTACCCACAATACAGCCCGTAATTGTCTCCCTCTGAGTTTCAGCTCTGGTCACATGAACCGCTGGTTATGAAGACAACATTTCCGCACAAGACAACGGGCCGTAGGCCAGCGTAGAGAATTGGCGGAGAGCACTGGCGGCTGCCTTCTATAGCGAGGGTATGGGAAAGTTGGTACAACGCTACGATACACGTCTAAGTCGGGTCGGCGACTATGGAGATAAGTAGCTGCAAGGTGTATCTAACTGTTGCAAATAAAACATTTTTGATTTTTACCGTGGTTTCCATTTCGCGACCTATCGGACCTTACTTTCGGAATAGCCCTCGTATCTTCCGTCGAGCGAACGGTTGTATATGATTTTTAAGTACGGAGCTAATGCATCAGCATACTCTGAAAGGAACCTAATTCGTTTACAGTCTGGACCAGAAGGCTTCCTTTTATTAAGTTGCTTCACTACCCTGAGGATATTTACTACTACTTCACTCATGTTGGCAGCTGTTCTTGATTCGAATTCTAGAATATTTACATCGTCTTCTTTTGTGAATGCATTTCGGAAGGCTTCACATACGACCAGAGTCTCTTTGTATTTTCTGCCAAGTTTCGAGACAAAGTTTCGTTGTGGAAACTGTTATAAGCATCTCTCATTAAAGTACACGCTAAATTTCGAGCTTTTGTAAAAGATCGCCAATCTTGGGGGTTTTGCGTCTGTTTAAATTTGGTACGTTTGTTTCGTTGTTGCTGCAACAGTGTTTTGACCAGTTTTGTGTACCAAAGAGGATCAGCTCCTTCGTTTGTTAATTTATTTGGTATAAAACACTCAACTGCTGCCGATATTATTTCTCTGAATTCAAGCCACATCTTGTATACACTTATATTATTAATTTGGAGTGAGTGGAGATTGTTTCTCAGGAAGACGTCAAGTGAATTTTTATGTGTCTTTTTTTTAATAGGTATATTTTTCGCTTATTTTTGGCGGATTTGGGGATTACAATATTCAGTCTCGCTACGACAACCCTGTGTTCTCTAATCCCTGTATCGGGTTTGATGCTCGTTATTAACTCGGGATTATTTGTTGCGAAGAGGTCAAGTGTGTTTTCACAACCGTTTACTATTCGCGTGGGCTCATTAACTAACTGCTCGAAATAATTTTCAGGGAATGCGTTTAGCACAATTTCGGATGATGTTTTAGGCTTACCTCCGGAATGAAACATGTATTTTCGCCAACAAATCGAGGGTAAATTAAAGTTACCACCAACTATAATTGTATGAGTCGGGTACGTGTTTGAAGTCAAATCCAAATTTTCTTGAACCTTTCAGCAACTGTATCATCTGAATTGGGAGATCGGTAAAAGGATCCTATTATTATTTTATTCTGGTGGCCAACGATGACCTCTGCCCATACTAACTCACAGGAACCGTCTACTTCAATTTCGCGACGAGATAAATTACTTCTAACAGCAATAAACACGCCACCGCCAACAGAGTTTAGCCTGTCCTTTCGGAACACCGTTAGCTTCTTCGCAAAAATGTCGGCTGAGCTTATCTCCGGCTTTAGCCAGCTTTCAGTGCCTATAACGATTTGAGCATCAGTGCTTTGTATTAGCACTTGGAGCTCTGGTACTTTCCCAACACAGTTATGACAATTTACAATTGTTATTCCGATGGTTCCTGTATCTACGTTCTTCCTGTGTTCGGCCTGCACTCTTTGTTATTGAAGCCCTTATTGTGTTTCCCAAGATCCTCTAACCTAAAAAACCACCCAGTCCACGCCACACAGCCTCTGCTACCCGTGTAGCCGCCTCCTGCGTATAGTGGGCATGTGACATACTCAGCGGAACCCGAAACCCAACCACTCATTGGCACAAGTCAAGGAATCTGTAGCTTACACGGCCGCCGAACCGCCTGAGCCTCTGATTCAGACCCTCCACTCGGCTCTGTACCAGAGATCCGCAATCGGTCCTGTCGACTACGCTGCAAATGGTCAGCTCTGCTTTCATCTTGCAAGTAAGACTGGCAGCCTTTACCACTTCTGTTAGCCGCTCGAAACCAGAGAGAATCTCTGCTGATCCAATGTGACACACATATTTGGTACCGACCTGCAGGTGGCTGCACCCTGTGCTCTTCATGGAATCCGGGTGTACCCTTTCCACATTCAGAATGGCTCCACCCCGTAAGCACACAGAGTGCACGTTGGTTTTCTTCCCCTTATTGGCAGCCATGCCCCCGAGGGGCCCCATAACGCACCTAACGTTGGAGCTCCCAACTATCAATAATCCCACCCTTGTGATTGTCTGGATCTTGCAGGCTGACAGGTTTTCCTCTGAAATAGGACAGGGGACAACAGCTGGCTCAGCGACAGTGTCAGTCACAGACAGGACCAGAAACTGTTTGTCAGACAAACCGAGGAGACATTACGTGCAGCTGCCTGGGAAGACTTTCGGCCCTGCTACGCCCTGTGGCGACCTTCCACTCGACCACAGGTGACGGGTCAACCTAAGTGCGAGCAGTAACTGGGCTGGCCACTGGTGAGGACCGATTGGAGGACTCGGACATTCTGGACGTCCTATGGATCCCGACGGTCGGCCCACAACAGTGGCGCCCATCCACTGCATCCTCAGGTGGGGTAAGCGAAGCCATCACAGCCTGAAGCTGAGAGCGAATTGTCACCAACTCGGCTCGAATCAGCAGTCTCTGTCCATATTAAAGACAGTGGACAACTGAACTCTGCAGATAAACGGGCTATCGGTACGTGTTGCGCAACTCTACTGTAGACCCGGACGCAAAAGCAAAAATTGTGTCTAATAAATTAGATTAATACGCAAAGATTCAAAACCTAACTAACGAAGCACTCAGTGGAAACTAAATAATTCGTCCCTGATTAGGAACTTGGAATATGTCACAAAATCCGTTTGCTTTCCGACGCAAACGAAAATGCGAGAACTGTGGCTATGACATTAAATTAACACGCAGAAACTCAAGAAACTAAACTATTAAAGCACACAGATGATATTATAAAATTCTCTCCTGGTTAGTAACTCGTAAGATCACGTTATCGGTTTCTTACTTGTTGCTGCTTGTGTCTCGACCGGCTACTCCTGGAAGTACAAAAGTATTCGGTTCAAATGGTTCAAATGGCTCTGAGCACTATGGGACTTAACATCTGTGGTCATCAGTCCCCTAGAACTTAGAACTACTTAAACCTAACTAACCTAAGGACATCACACACATCCACGCCCGAGGCAGGATTCCAACCTGCGACCGTAGAGATCGCGCGGTTCCAGACTGTGGCGCATAGAACCGCTCGTCCACTCTGGCCGGCGAAGTATTCGGGGAAAGGAAGGAATACAGGTATATAAATTACTTAATTACGACATAAATTGGAAGTGCAGGGAAGCCAAAGCAAAACAGCCACGGGAAAAATGTGAAGAAACTGAAAAAGAAATGGTTGTCTGAAGGGAGTGATTCAGCACATAGAAAAGTCAGAAAGAACAGTTGGTGAAATTGAAAGCAAATGTTGTAGAATTAAGAGCGCTATGGGAATTCCACTGTTAAAAGCAGAAATAAAACGGATAGGTGGAAAGAGTACGTTGAAGGACTCTATTAAGGGGAAAATTGTCAGATATGACAGAAGAAGAAACTGAAATTAATATGAAAGAGAAAAAGAATCTAATATTAGTCAGAATTTAAAAGAGCTTTGGAAGATCTGAGATGAAATAAGAAGAAGGGATAGATAACTTTCCATCGGAATCTCTGAAATCATTGGTGGAAAACAAGTATTGAAGTTTCTGTGTAGAATCCGTCAGACTAGGGACTTACCGTCAGAATTTCAGAAAAATACATCCACACAGTCCCGAAGACAGCAAGACCAGATAAGTGCGACAATTATAGCACAATCAGCTTAACACTTCATATATACAAGTTTCTGACAAGACTAATATCCAGAAGAATGAAAAACAAAATTGAGGATGTGGTAGGTGACTATCAGTTCTGCTTTAGGAGAGGTAAAGGCAAAAGAGATGCTGTTGATAATTACAGTAAACTGGAAAAACAAAAATCTAGACACGTTCGTAGGATTTGTCAATTTGGAAAAAGTGTTTGACAAGGTAAAATGATGAAACATGTTCAAAATTCTGAGAAAAACACGAAGACGGCATAGGTAAAAGACAACTACTGTACAAGAAGTAGAAGAACTGAGAGAGAACAATGAGATTGGAAGACCAAGAACGATGCTCTCGTATTAAGAACGGGGTAAGAGTATGATGCAGCATTTAGTATCTTGTTTTCAATCTATACGTGGTAGAAGCAAAGGCGGAAATTAAATAAAAGTTCAAGAAGAGGACTACAATTCAGGTTGAAAGGATTTAGTAAGATTCACTGATGACATCGCTTTTCTCAGTGGAAGCGAAGAAGAATTACGGGATCGCCGAATGGAATGAATGGTCTAATGACGGCAGAATATGGAGTGAGAGTAAAGCGAAGAAAAACGAAAGTAATTCGAAATAGCGGAAATAAGTATATCGAGAAGTTTAAATAGACGAAGTTAAGGAGTTCTGCTACCTAGGCAACAAAAATATCTCATGATGGACGGAGCAAGCACAAACAAAGAGGTCATTCCCGGTTAAGAGAAGCCTTCAGATATCAAACATAGACCTTAATTTGAGGAAGAAATTTGTAAGAATGTATGTTTCGGGCACAGCAATGTGCGTTAGTCAATCATAGACTGTGTAAGAACCGGAACAGAAGAGAATGGAAGCATTTGAGATGCGGTGCTAGAGAAGAAAGATGAAAAACAGGTGGACCGATAAAGTAAGGAATGTGGAGGTTCTCTGCAGAAATGGCGAAGAAACGATCGCATGGTAATCACTGACAAGCAGAAGGGAGAAGATAATAGGACGGTGTTAAGACATCAGGGATTAACCTCCACGGTCCTATAGGCAGCTATAGAAGCTAAGCAGTGTAGTGGAAGTCAGCGATCGGAATAAATCCAGTAAATAATTGACAACCTAGCATGCTCTGAGAAGAAGAGGTTGGCTTACGACATGATGCATCAAACTAGTCAGAAGACTGATGACTCAAAACAATCAAGTAAACGTGAAACAATGAATTGTGACCTTCCTTTGGCGAAGCAGGTCAGAGCGAATCTTTGGCGTAGCTGATAGCGGAGTACAGTATGGGGACCAGACTTTTGGAAAAAACGCCTCCACAGATAAATATACGTTAGTGTGTCTTTGTCAACACATGAGATGTCAGCAATGACGGCAATAACAACGGAAATAGTCTCCTTCGAGAAAAAATCATCGACTTGCCTGCAGTTGCCCCCAGTTTCCTGCAGACAAATTGTGATATACGTATTTCTACTATCACTTCTTCGTTTAGAATGAGCTTCATCGACTATCACCAAAATGAGACACAGTACAAGCTCAACAGCACCAGCACTTCTTCCTCATGTGCTATGTGAGGATTGACGAAAGTCCGCCACTTGCGTCGAAGCACTGTCGTGGTGACGCAACACATTATTCGCTACGCCTTTGTACTTCCATCCAACTAACTGGAAATATTTATTGTTTTTTCTGTTAAATTTAATACTTACAAGTATCTCGATGTCTTAGTTTTTATAGTTCCACCAAGCAGACATATTTTTCAAAAGATATTTTACTGAAAAGTTCGCTGACTACATTAATTCCATTTCACATCCTGTTTTTGTTTTCTGTTACTTTCTTCATTCATCTGTATTGTTTTAGTTAAACAATTCTGTTTTATCGCTAACTTCATTATGCTAGCGTGTCTGCCCCCGTTAATTATTTCATCAGTTAGTCGTTACCATCAATTTCTGCTCTTGGTAACCTGAAAAACAAAACCAAATCGAAACGCTATCCGCATGACATCATTTCCTAGGTGGTCGCTAGGAGAATACAAGAACAGGCAGTATAAATTGCTATTTTTATTATTTACTGAGATGTGTATAATGAAACTTTGTATAGAAGTAACATGCCTGTTTGAATACGCTAAGTATGATACTTCCAGATTTACATGAAACAACGCAACTTTCCTGGATTATTATTTACTGACTGCTTTGTATGTATCGTATTTTACGGACCATAAGACGAATTTTTTTCCTCGAAAAATTGCCTACAAAATTCAGGTGCGTCTTACACTCGAAATTAATATAAAAATGTCCAATTTTTTGTTTAAAATTCCCGCGAGTATTAAAAATGGCCATATATTCAATGCTGCGCGTAATCCATCTCTATCTGACAAAAAATGTTCAAATGTGTGTGAATTCTTATGGGACTTAACAGTTAAGGACATCAGTCCCTAAGCTTACACACTTCTTAACCTACATTATCCTAAGGAAAAACACACACACACACACACACACACACATGCCCGAGGGAGGACTCGAACCTCCGCCGGGACCAGCCGCACAGTCCATGACAGTAGCGCCTCAGACCGCACGGCTAATCTCGCGCGGCTTTATCTGGCCACATTGGGGTCAACTGCCAGCAGCTGTGCACCGATGCGACGAACATGAGTTGCAGGGATTCACAAGCTTGCTCACACTATCTCCCTCTTGCCCCACCATAACAAACCCATAATGTTGTAGAGCTTTTGATGCGTCATTGAAGTCTACGGTGCCAGTGGACTTGAAACAGTGCATTGTCGGTAACAATGCAGTATCGATAACAGTGAAATTTTTTGTTAGTAGCTATTTTCCTAATGGCAAAAAATAAAAGGTATTTATATGATGCGGGCTATAAAGTGAAAGTAACAACATGTGCAGAAGAACATGG
Source organism: Schistocerca nitens (assembly GCF_023898315.1). NCBI lineage: Eukaryota > Metazoa > Arthropoda > Insecta > Orthoptera > Acrididae > Schistocerca > Schistocerca nitens. The sequence goes on from NC_064615.1 coordinate 513,528,070, forward strand.
AAACAGACGACTGAGAGGCAATTGTTTACATGAAGGAGGAAGATGTAGAATGTTAACTTTTGTTTTATTAAAAACCTTTAAGAGTGTTCACATAAAAAATAGGAGACATTGCCTTTGCTCACGCCGTCGTGTAAAATTGGGTTCCGTAAACTATATGAAGACATAAATAATGGTAACACATGAGCGAAATTGCTAGCTTCAGTTTTTAAGCCTGATTGTAATGTAATGAATTATCAATGGTTAGCAGTAGGGCAGAGAAGCAGGAAAGACTGACTTCTTACTCCAGGATAAATTTTCAGTGTGTAGCGAAGCAAGCGCTTATTTGCAGCTTCCTGGCAGATCAAAACTATATGCCGTACTTGAACCTGGGACTTACGCCTATGCAAGTGCTCTGCTGACTGCACTGTCCTACCACGACTCACGACCCACCCCTCACAGCTCACCGTCGGCCATTACCTCATCTCCCAAGTAGATGAAGTTAGGAACTGGCGTGACTTCTCTCTGAATAACAAACAGTTGACAGACTTGACGCCGCTCTGTTCCCGAGGGTCCAATAAGCAAAGACGCTGACACCTACACGGAGCGTGCAACGAAATATGAGGGCAGCCACCAGACATAAGAGCCGCCTGCGCTCTGTGGACGTGCGGACACAGTAGCTGTCAGTGAGACCTCATTTCGTAAGGACTAATGTCTTACGTACTGACTTCAGAAAGTAAGCTACACATTTCATCGTCCGTTAAGACCACTGCGCAATAAGAACCGCGCATTGCCAGAATAGAGTACGTGTTACGGATTTCCTGCGATGTGGATAATATAGCATCACGGGGTAGGAGAGAAAGGCCGTAGCAACTGAAACGTACTCCGAAGTTGAAGTACGCAAAAAAGTACGATTCTTCTGGACAAAACGTCTGATGTGCACACACATTTCTCGTGAAATACTGGCGAAGTGTGTACCAAATACAATGTCACGTCGAGTCATAGCGGAATGGTGCCAACATGTCAAAGATGAACAGGCGCCGGTGACATGGAAGCTCAGATTTTTCGGCAAGCTGAAAGAACATCAGGTGGGTAAGATATTTTGAAACGATGAGGTCGTTGACACAGCGGTTCTCGAATGGCTTCGTGACCAAGGAGCACATTTCTATAGTCGAAGGATTAAAAGAATACTAGACAGTTCTGACCACTCTTTACATATACTTAGTGACTATGTTGGAAAATAGTGTCATGTATTTGTGTTACTCTGACGTAGTTCAGCGTTCATTAAAGGTTACTTGGCTGGCCGGAATAATGTGTAACGTACTTTTTGATGTCTACCCAACGAAATAGCACTAAAGAGACGTCCGTTTCGCTTCGTGGAACGTCTAAATAGAAATCTTAACAACAGTTGGAAAAGTTATTGCCGAATTGATTGCAAACAGAGACGCTTATAAATAGTAGTTATCTCTTTAGTCATCTCGACCATGATCTGTTGAGAGCTTGTAGAGTTTCGAGAGGTTTTTACATCTCACTGAGCTGTGGTGCGCCTTTTCTGGCACACCAGCTGTTTGGCAGTACTGTCGATTACCCGGCTGTACTAAGATCTTTGCCCCTGTTGTGATCTGGCGGCGGGTGTTTGCGGTAGGTGGTTGGTCGTCGGACACACCACGTGGCGCTAGGGCGTGTTGCAGGGGACGAAGGAGCGAAAACACGTGGGCTTGGCCAGCAGCGGCGCGGCCCGTCTACCTTGAAGGACGGTCGCGAGTTAGTGGTGAGCCTGCCTGATGTCAACTTCGGGCGCTGCTCGTCGCCTTGCCTCGGTACCTGTTTTCTCCAACAGACCATTTCATCGAGACCATATCGAACAACGCTCTCCATCGGCGGGGTAAGTGGTTTCGGTGCCTTCGTTTCGTGGAACCATTTGCGTTGTAGCGATTGTCATTTGTGGGTTGGTCGGTTGGTGTAGTGTATGTGTTGATGAAGTAAGAGGAGCCGGCAAGAGGTGTGACCGGAAGGAGACCAGCAGTCAGTACTTCCTTCAGGAAATCAGTGTCCCCGAAAGATGTAGTGACTATAAGCTATTGAAGATATTAGATCATAGTCTAGTTGTAATTTGCTGCATACCAAACTTAAACAGTTCAGTTGCATTGTACACCTATGCAAGGAAATTAAGGTGCACGAAACCTAGTTTGTGCTGAAGTTGTGCATTTGAATACCGCAGTATTATCTTGAAATTTCTCCATTTCATCTTGTACACTTTGTCGGTCTTATCATATGTGGAAATATTGTTTGGAAAACTATCAGAGTATAAAGGTCTGATACTATATTTCAGCATTGGATTTGTGTACATTTCTTAGTATACATGTTTTACAGCATCGATATTGCTGCAAAATCTGTCACTTCTATTAATAGCTCTTATTGCTCTTTTAATTTACGTTATTGATCTCTTAACTTATATTAATTGATGTTTATTTGGTGTTTGCCGTGTTTTCTGCGGTCTGTTTGTGTTCCAGTTTTCTGCGAGTTGGGGTGTATGGGAGTGGCGCCAAGTTCTGTTTCAGTTGACAGAAGCTGTGACGTGTCGTCTAATGGGGAGTGACTCCCGGTTGGGCACCGGCGTTTAGGTGTTGTTTTGGAGTACTGATTTGGTGCCACATTCCACATTTCTTTAAATCACTTCTGATGTAATTTACTGTTCTTTAAGTAAATTTAATTTGCTGTTTGCTTAACAAGGAACCTGTCTTTTTCGATATTATCTTAACGATGGCCACATGTTGCTTGTATGTTAGCTATTTGATTAATGTTGTCTAAAATAAATTGTTAATTTATTTCTTGATTTCCTAATAGTTGTGACATTACAGAGGCCTTGACCTTCCAACCTTCCATGCAAAGTGTACCCTTCATCCCCACTTCCTAAGTCACACTCATATCCTAAGAATATCTATTCGATTAAGCAATTGTGCTGAGTGCGTGTTAAGTGTAGCGTTGGGTCTGTTTTACTGACGATGGTGACACCGTAGACCATAAAATTCTGTCCCGGATTATATGAAGTCTACGCAACACGTACAGCACGAAGCTGTTCTCAAAACACACGGCACCTATTGAACAACTTTACATTTTGTATCAAATAATAAAAGTTGGCACTGTGAACTACCTACAAACAGCAGCTTCTGTCATGAGACAGGTGTATTGGATAGACTTTTTAGTACGTGGCCGAGCTGAAAAGTAATACCTCGGAATTTTTTATGTGAAAGCTATTATAGCATTTCAAATAAAAGAAACGTTATTAAAATTCTACTTCTTTGTTCTTCACGTCTGGATATTCATTTCTCGACATAGTCGCCCTGGCGACGAATACGTTTATCCCAACGAGAGACCAATTTTTGATACCATCACTACAGAATGTTTGACTTCGTTGACGGAACCACAATCACATCTCCGCTTCCATTTCATCACTGTCAAAGTGGAGTCCCCGAAGGAATTTCTTAAGATTTGGAAATAGATGAAAATCGGATAGGGCCCAGTCGGGACTACATTTAGGATAATCGATGACAATAAATCCATGGCGTCGGATTGTTGCACATGTTGCAACGCTCGTGTGAGGTCTACTGTCGGTTCTCCATGTGTTGATGGACTCTACGAACTCGAGACTCGATTACGGCGCGCTGTTTCTCACGCACCTGCATAGCTACACAACTCCGTGTTACACTCTACGATTCGGAGTCCTCTAGCGGCAGAGGGATTCAAATGTGTAGACATAAGAATAAAGATGTAGAAAGCTAATGACGTTGGTTTTATTTGAAAAGTATTAAGAGTTTTCAAATAAGAAATTCGGGGACATTACTATTCCGCACGCCCTTGTAGCCTTCAATTTTAAGACTAGTTTGATACAGCTCTTCAAATGACTCCATCCTGTCCAAGCCTCTCCATCAGGGAATAGCTACTGCAACCTACAGTCGTTTGAACCTGGTAGTTGTACTCATCCCTTGTCTTTCCTCTACAACTTTCACCCCACACACTTCCGTCCATTACCAAATGGACAGCTTCTTCATGCTTCAGCGTGTGTCCTATCAACTTATCCCTTGTTCTATTGAAATTGTGCAACAGAATTTCTTTTTCCCCTAATTCGATTCAGTACCTCCTCATTAGTTACTTGTTCTAACCATGTATTCTTTAGTATTCTTCTGTAACACTACATTTCAACAGCTTATATACACTTCTTGTCTGAACTGCTTATCGTCTACGTTTCCCTACCTTACAAGGTTACACTTCTTCACAAAAGACTTTCCAGAAATCAGATTTTTTGTAGAAACTCCCCTTTTTCCCAGTATTCCCAGTATTCATTTTGTATCCTCTCTGTTGTGGCCATCATCAATGATTTTGCTACCCAAACGGCAGAAGTCGTGTACTGTTTTTAGTTCCTTACTGACTAATCTAATTCCTGAGCATCGATTACGTTTCATTACCCTTATTTTCTTCATGCTCATCTCAAAACCTATTTTCAACACTGTATCCATTCCGTTCAAAAGCACTTCCAACTCCTTTTCGGTTCTCTGGCTGAATGACAGTGTCATCGACAAAACTCAAAGTTTCTCTTTCTTCTCCGTTCACTTTAATTCCTAGTCTAAATTTTTATTTGGTTTCCTTTACTACTTCGTGATAGTACAGATTGAATAACATCGGCGATGGGCTACAAGCCTGTCTCGCTTCCTTCTCAGCAACTGCTTCCTTTTCATTCCTCTTGATTTTCATAATTGCAGTTAGGTTTCTGTGCAATCTGTATTTACTCCTTTGCTCCGTATATTGTATCCCTACTACCTTCGGAAGTTTAAAGAGTGCATTCCACTCAACACTGTCAAAATCTTTCTCTAGGTCTACAATTGCTATAAGCGTTTTCTATTCTTTAAGCTATCAAGAAAAGCCACGGGTTCAGCGTTGCACAGCGTATTCCTACATTTCTCTGGAATCCAAGCTGGTCATCCCGGAGGTCTGCTTGTGCCAAATTTCCATTCTTCTGTAAACAATTCATGTTTATCTAGCAATCATGAGTTACTAATCTGATAGTTCAGTAATATCCACGTTCATCAGTACCTCTTTTCCTTGGAATTAGAATTACTACATCCACCTTAAAATCCGAGGGTATTTCACCTGTTTGATAAATCTTGCATTAACGCCGAATAGTTTTTTCATGATGGACTCGGCACACGGCGAGGGTCACATTAATTGTGAGGAAATGTCTTCCACTCCCGGAGCTTTGCTTCTTATTAGGTCTGTCAAATTTTGTTCGCAGTACCATACCTCCCATCTTCATCTAATTCCTCTTCTTCTCCTACAAATCCATCCATGAGGTTCATTTCCCTTGTATGTCCTTCGCCTTGTATAGCACTTCTCCTTCCACCTTTCAACGTTTCCTTCTTTTGCTTATTACCTTATATGCTTGCTACCTGAGCTCTAGATATTCATACAGTTGCTTCTCCTTCCTCCAGTGGTCTCTTTAATCTTCCAATTGGTGATATCTATTTTTCCTACAATCACTCTTGCTTCTACGGTCTTGAGTTTGTCCTCTAGCCCCTACTGCTTAGCCATCTTACTGTCTAATAATCTCATTTTTAACTCCTCTATTGCTTTCTGACAGTCTCATTTTCAAGACGTCCATATTCCTTTTCACCTGTTTCGTTTGCTACATTTTTATAATTTATACTTCAGTCAACAAAATTGAATATCTACTTTGTTATCGAATAATTTCTAGAAGCGCCTTGTCTTTTTACCTATTTGATTTTCTGCTACATTCACTACTTTTAACTTTACAAAGCTACCCATTAGTCTGTATTTCCTTCGATATTTTAGTCAAACTCTGTGTAGTGTTTCCTCTGTAGCTCTCAATAATTTGAATAATTTCTTGTTCTCCAACTTATGTAGGTCCAATCTAAAGTTTTTTGTTGTTGTTAAGTTTCAACTTACAGCTCATAACCAATAAATTGTGATCAGAGCCCACATCCGTCCTTGGAATTGTCTCACATTTTAAAATATTACTACTAAAACCATCAGTCTGAAACTCTAATGTGTCCCCAGGCCTCTTCCACGTGTACAACATTCTTCATGGCTCTTCAGTCAAACGTTAGCATTGATTAAACAGGTACGCATATCGGTCTCTATGTGTCGGAAATGGGTAAAGATCTCAAGGAGATTTTTCAGGCTGTTCGAGACGGGGATCTTATGAATAAATCGTGCAAATTTCAGCTATTTGCTGTGCATAGCCGTCTTGGAATCCGTGGCTCGGTTTTGGTACCCAAAAACCACGTTTTCGGGTGTTTCTAGAAAACGGATAGAGATTTTTGAAAACGGAAAAGCGGCACCTCTAGATAAATGCCTAGAAAATATAGTGTCAAAATTTGAGCAATTGTCTGTCTTTCTTTATTATTTAGATTTCGCCTCACACCGGATTTTGCGTCCGTATTTTACGTGAACAACTAGGGTAACTTTGAACATCTGTATCTAGGAGACGGATAAGGCTACCAAGGTCACCAATATCGGAATATCAGTTACCAAAAAATCGCATTTACCTTATTTTCTCAGGAACCCCCCGTGAACTAACTAGTCTCTCCGTAAGTCCCTTAAGGAGCACCGTAGAACACATCTAATGCAAAATGAGAAAAAGAACCAACCGATTTGTTCCATTTCTTTAAGCTTCAGGAAGGAAGAAATAGTCAAATTTTGACTCTTTACGGTAGCATAGTTACTGTAAGACGATACTTCCGCTGGGTACACAAATGGTTTCTAGCCCAAGGGCTATTCAAAACACTTGAACCTATCTTTCTATCACCAGTGCAACCTAAGCTATGACAATCTCTCTGGTGCCTAAGCAAAATACTTGGAAATCTTACAAAGTGTAAAAGTAAAATATCTAATGATCAATACGCAGCCATCAAATATTTTTCAGAAAACAAATTCCATTAAAATTCTTCTCTTTCTCGTTAATTTTCAGACAAAATCAAGTTCATTAAAGATGCCTGAGAAACGTTTGCGTTTGTTAATATACTTAGTCCTTCCGAAATCATACAGACACGCCAGTTTCCTGTCGCTGATTCTCATCCGCGCCAGCTGTCTCATTCCACCACATCGCGACATTCATCAGAAATACGGGTATGTGCTGTTCTCTGGTCCAATCTGTCTTCGTGTGTGAACGAATCTTATTTTCGACACGGAATGCAGAACCAACAAGTCAGAGAAGTAGCGCAACATGATTCGGTGGATCCTGCTAACGAACTTCCATGCCAGAATGTAGTTAAGCACTATGGTGCCTAGTTTTTAAACTCACGCTATGAGCGTACCTTACCGAAGACAGCTGATGACTCAGATAATTGATGTTTGTGTCTGCTGCTGCCTTTAAGTTCTTCTTGAGTTGAATTGTACTGTCATCTAGCAGACCATGTCCAGTGAATAACGCTCATCGCTACCAGTAGTTGTTAGTGGGTTCCCTTGCAAAAATAATTATTTTTTTCATCATTAGGTTCAGGATATGTGCACTGTTGTGACATAACTCGTACACTGCGGAACGCAAAAACTGTATCACTTACTTCACACTGTGGCTATCGCCCAATGGAGAGTAAAAATCAAAATATTTCAAGTTAGCGGAACTGAGTTATGGTAATATCTTCTGGCTCACGTCATTTCGAGAACTTGAAGTTCAAATGCAATCTGCTGTTCGAAATTCGAAGTTTAGAACGGCAGAGCTCGTGAAGCTGACGCCACAATTTAGAACAGCCTGTGGAAGAGCGGGTAGGACGAGTAGTGGAATAATTCTTCCGGACATTATTGCGCCACGCGATTAAAAAGTGACGGTCGATACAGCGCGATGGCGTCGGATGCTGTTGTGTGCGCCGTCCCCTTCTAGCATCGTCAGCGCGTGATACGACATAAGTTGTATTTGGCCTTCGGAGATATTGCTTTCTGGTTTTGGTCAGTGAAATGTTTACCACTTTCCGTTTGTTGAAAAATGTTTTGTCGATCGCTCATTGTGTGCGTGACGTCTGGCACCCGTAAATTTTATATCGAACGTTGGAAGGGGACAAATCGCCCGAGAAGACGAGAAGTAGAGCAAACGTCGTATGCGGCAGTCGTACTTTTCTGCGTTTGCCACTGTCTTTATCTGCGACGTATTTTCCTTATTCTCATTGCCTGATGCAGTTGTGATATTACCACTTCACTGGATCTTCCAAGGACGTGATTTTGAGGATTATTTGAATTAACATGTCTTAAATGATAGAAACGAATCTATCTTCCCACTAAAGTTTTTATTCTATTCAAGTGATGTACGTTTCGTCGTCCGTCCACTGGATCTTCCTATTTACGTAAGTACGTAATAGTAAATATGTAATGTAAGTTCATATCAAAATTTCATTTATTTTTTAACAATGTGAGATTAAACAGTATGTCACAGTAAAGACCTGAAAGAATTTGTCATATCAAGATAAAAAAAAGATTGAAGCTGGGTCGCCCCATAAAACCTTAAAAGCATATTAAATGAATCAAGAAAAAGGCAAAACACACATCCAAAGAACGAAACTGTCAGAAAGTGCAGAAGAGAAATGGAAATATCTAGAATCTTGCTTGAGAATGGGAAATATAAATACCGAAAGTGGGAAAATTTAAGAAATTTATGCAGAAAAGAGAAACCGCTGCTTGATCATCAACAGCACCGACAGCAATCCATTACTAAGCAACGAACGAAAGGCTAAGAGGTCTAAGGATTACCTGGATGGGCTATATAGAAGGAATAAATTTGAATACTTTTTACGGAGAGTGAAACGGAAGTTAATAAAATAAGACGAAAGTAGAGACAAGAGGCAATGTGTCTTAGCTTACTATCGTAGGCGCGTCATCTTGTTGTTTATGACGACAGAGCCCGCCTTAGGAACCTCACGTGACGGTGTGTGAATCTGACTACATGATTGCTGCAACACTTTTCTGGGATTTTTTCCGGAAAATATCAACGCTAAGGCGTTATATCACCGTAATCGTCTTTGCAAGAGATTTAGAATACCGCGAAAAAGGAGACACCGAAGTTGAGGGTACTATCCGTGACAAAAGCCTACGTGGCGCTATGCTTACTATTTGAAGGGCAAAATTAAACTGGCCCCGAAAAAAACATCAAGCGCCTTAAGAGAGGCAACCTAACTTACATTATCCACTGTGGATGTGGCTAACGTAAGCTTAGTTGACTGTCTTAAAGTGCTTGAAGTTTCTGCGGGTCGCTTTTGTTTTCCCCACCTTGTATTATTTGCCGAAAAGCATGTTTCAATATCTCAAACTGTTCATGTTGTTAAGGAGGCGTTATTTGTTCTGTGACACCCCGTATACATAAAATAAAAGAAAGGCACTGATATTTTCTTAGTGTCGAGCTTCGAGACTGTAGTATTACTTCCTGTCGGTCTCTGCCTGAGACTGATTGATTGCTCATGTCTCACGGATTATATCAAACAGTTGTGGCTGCATAGCGTGATTTAATCAAGTCTGATACACGTTTCGCATCCTACGATACTGATGGGTATCGATAACACCATTTACAAGTAGTAGGGTCCGTATAAAAGTAGATTCTTTAAAATTAATTATATCATGCATAACTGTTAATGCTTTACGTAATTACGTTTGAAACGCCCGCTAAATCACACAGGGCTAACAGGTAATTATGCTTGTGGAAAGGGCCAAGGGAGTTGCGGTCGGAATCATTTCACAATTGTAATTTATTATCATTTAGTTCACAAATACACTTTTGAAAGAATTAAATTTGCTTCGCGGCTGAAGGCCTACCAACAGATGCTTTGGAATAAGTTCAATTTTGAAAAGACATGACATACCGTTAAATTTACGAATAAGATAAATCGTATACATATATGAGATCAGCATGCGGAGCGGCTGAAGGCCGCCGGATTAAATCTTCAAAATTCCAAATATACTATGATGATTACTGAAGGCAGAAGGCCACAATGTTTTAAGATGCTAAAAGGGCTGATGGCCCGCAAGGTGCACGGAAAGAGAGAAACAAACGCAGTAAGATGGCTGAAGGCCTCAAAGTTAAATTCTGAAAATTAAGTAAATATATATATATATAGCAAAAATTGGTAAAACAATACATTAAGCTTAGACATTTCCTTTTGCAACACTAACGGCGGAAGGCCGACAATAACTAGTAAAATCTTTCAGAGGAAATTACAATTAGCTTTCAAGAGCAGAAGCAATAATGTTTGGACTTGAATCTCTGAGAACATGTTTCCAGGGCTGAAGGCCCTCAAATAACTTTGCGCAATTAAAAATACAAAATACAGTAAAGCCCCAAAAACCTTTTAAAATAAATTACAACAACATTAACACTGCCAAATTATAACTAAGGGAACAGCACTCAGGAGCCTCCAGGGGATCGGTCTGCCCTCCTCCACTTAGGCGAGACAGGCGGTGAGCCCAACTACACTGAATTCGTCCGAACCCAACCAAGGGACAGTCACGGACCGACCGACCAAACGCTTGCTTGCCACGACGGAGTACACGAGAATTCAAGGCCCCAAAACGTTACAAGCATCACTATCCACGAACAAAGGCGTATGTGAACTGAGCTGCCAAAACTACACACCATGTTGGGCAGCAACAACCGGTGAGGAAAAGACACTGCCTAAAAATTACGTTAGCGGCCAGGGCAGGTAACCGGAACACTAACGGCCACAAGGCAGAAAATGCCGCTGGTGCACTTAACTATGGATAAATTAATTTAATCAATTCCACCTGACTGCTGCTATCTCGAACACTTAACTCATTGTTGCTCACAGAAAAACCTCCACAACAGCAACGTCGGAACCACCAACATAATATGCTCAAAACCACTTAACCTTCACGTCCTGGGTCGGCGAGCGACGATGCCCGTACTGATCGCGCAGCTCCAGACATACTCCGACACTGCGGAGAGACCGCCAGCGACCCAGTCGACTACGCCGCACGGAGATGTCCTCGGATCAACCGACCGAACAACAATCCACCTAAGGTCAGGTGCGGCTTAAGTGATGCGTGGCAGCAACGGTCGGGCGGGCGATGTCCACGCAGGGCTCCTGCAAGCCCCTACCACGCCGTAGCGGAGAAGCGAGGCAACCGTCCCCCAATTGAAGCAGCTGATCGCCGCCATTTGCAGGAATGAATCCTAGTACTGGGGTTGTGATTTGACGTATATGAGACGCAACAGGAGCAAATTGAAGCACAAATTAAACACATGTTTGTTTAAAAAAGTACTGAGTATTCGAGTCTATTTTAAAAGTATACTTAAATGAATGAAGTTTCCTAATTTCCGAAATACGTCTGCATAGAGACGCGAAATTTAAGAATGTAAGGCTCTTTCCTGACAAGGTGGAGCGAGTTTACATCGAGTTATTTGCCTTAGATAATTACATGAAACTTTTAAAGTAGCAGACGGTACGATTATTATTTAATTCACGTAATTTTCCTGTCAGGTCCTGTTCGCTTTTTGCCGACTACTGTGTACATTTTGCACGCTTACTTTTGTTTAGCACAGTATTGTCTACACTCGAATTTTGGTACGATTAATTGTAATCGTCCATATCACTTTAAATACGGTAGGAATTTCATTCGCACGTTAGTTTTTAACACTGATAGCACCTCTAAAAGTGGTTGAGTTTGCAACATGTGATCAAATATTTGACCATTTAGGAAGTATAATCACCACCTGACAACACATGTTAAGTATCTACACGCAATTATTCGACCTACCTCTGATTCATACTTAATATATATATTTTATTGCCTTGGTAACCTGGAAAAGCAACGTTCAAAGCCGGCCGGAGTGGCCGTGCGGTTGTAGGCGCTACAGTCTGGAGCCGAGCGACCGCTACGGTCGCAGATTCGAATCCTGCTTCGGGCATGGATGTGTGTGATGTCTTTATGTTAGGTTTAATTAGTTCTAAGTTCTGGGCGACTGATGACCTCAGAATTTAAGTCGCATAGTGCTCAGAGCCATTTAAACCATTTGAACGTTCAAAATTATACACACTGACTGTATTTCCACACTATTTCACCTAGGCCTATATTGCACGATTTCCAGGACACTATACCTTTTTCAAATGAGTTGGAAATCAAATACTACCGGTATAGCATCGTCCTTCAGTTGACGTCTATCTACATAATTTTCCATGTAAAAATTCTCTTCAAAATGAAGATAGCACAGCAAACGATTTGCTGTCGGTTGGAAGTTCTCTCTCCGAGTAGCAACTAACCATTTCCGATTTAGAAAATCGTTTGTAAGGGGAAACCTAAACAAAGACAAACGCTCATGATGTATTATTTCTCCATGAAAATACTATATACGAGTAATAGAAAGTAACAAACAACCAGAAATTGAAATGTAACATTGTTTCCATTTTCGTCTTTGCTTCCATTATACTATTACAATTAAAAGCAGCACACGAACGAACACTGTTTACGCACTGTTTCCCTGCAAATGGCGGCTTCTATCACGTTCAGTGTGGGGACACGACACTAGCGCCAATGCGCGGTCTAGTTTTTATTTAGTAAGTCTATGGGCTCCTGCTGCTGCAAGCCGGCTACTGGCTGCGCTCCAGACGCCTTGCAACTCCCTGGCAAGGCCCAACGCACGACCCGAACTGCCGCTGCGAACTCACCTCCTCGCACGTTCCCACTCACTCCAAGACAGATGACAACCGGGAAGATATAGCAGCAGAGCAAAGATCCTATCAGAGAGGATATATCGATACACGCTACTAGCGCCGATGACGGTCAGGCAAAACAGTAACTCAGTAACGCCAGTAATTTAAATCAACGTGGTGAAATGGAAATACGTTAAAACAGGGTGTAAAATACCAAACTGTAGGACGACGAGCCATGCACGGCTCAACTTTAATTGTGAAACTTTAAGATGAAACTTTGTAAATTTATTTTTACAAAGTTTTTCTAAATTGGGAGTCAGTGGAGCGAAACGATGATTTGACACTCTAATTCGCTCGATTCTGGTCACCTTGCGTCCAGTGGCGCAGCTTTTTACACCACCTCAAGCGTCGCCTAGCAGTTACTACAGAAATATGTTACTTACAAGGAGCTACTCGACCATCATACCCCTTTTTTAATTCCCTAAGCGCAGTCAGCTGGACAGCTGGGAGCTCTTTGGAACTGACGAGCCATTGCTTTCGCTGATTTTTGCTATTTCTGACAATGTCCCTCCGCCATTCACGACGGCACCTTTCCATCAGTCTGTCTGGACTGCTTTTAGCTGTGCTTTCTCCTCCGCCTTTCGACTTTACTATCATATGAAGAACTGGGAAGCTTTAGAAGGGTTCAAATGTACCAGAGGGATTTATTACATCGGGTAACGATGTATTTTACACATTCGAAGTCCGTGAACTCTACCGACTGAGCCACCCTGATGTTACTGCTTCTCTATTGGCAACTAGAGTGGCGCTCTCCCCATAATTGTGGTTCAATAGTTTTGGGACAATACACAAATGACGTACTAAATGGTAGGATTAGAGACAGTACTGATTGAATTGGTAACCGAAGTTCAAAAAATGGTTCAAATGGCTCTAAGCACTACGGGACTTAACATTTGAGGTCATCAGTCATCAGTCCCCTACACTTAGAACTACTTAAACCTAACTAACATAAGGACATCACACACAACCATGCCCGAGGCAGGATTCGAACCTGCGACCGTAGCAGCAGCGCAGTTCCGGACTGAAGCGGTTAGAACCGCTCGGCCACGGCGGGCCGGCGGTAGCCGAAGTAACACAAATGAATTTTTGAGAGAGAAAATAGGAGCCGAAAACTTCTCTCTGTCTCTTTTCTCTCTCTCTCTCTCTCTCTTTTTTTTTATTTTATTTCTTTTTTTTTCACAGGAGGACATCTGTGTTGGTGCATTGTGTATTTTAAACCGTTAGGAAATATAAATTGCAATTTATAAGTAATATAGGCTGGCTGATTGGCTGATCCTATTGATCACATAATCTCGGCTCTTTTATACAACCAAAGAAATTTCTGATGCAAGTACAGTCTAGGTGTACAAACATAAAAAACTGTATACTAATTGTTGTTATTTCGTACACAGTGGAACGTTCTTCACCAAGATCAAAGGCAAGAGTTTCCTGTTGTTATTGATAAGTGCCAATGTTGTTTATGATTAATTGAAACATGTTTCATATAAAGACAACTAAGTACTGAAGCGATGCTTGATCGCTTTGTTTTGCTTCTCTTTAAATTTTACTTTTTTTTTTTAGGAAAACGCATTTCCTAGGGCTGTATGATAAATCTGTACTGTTTTTCTACTTTTACTAAAGCATCCTTCTGTTTTACGTTACAAATCAATGACTTTCGAATAGAACCTAAATTAAACCTTGACAATTTCAATCAATATTTAAGTAATGTTTAAGAAACGGAGAACAGGATAACTATGCAGGACAAAAATGTTCCGTCGGTTACGCGAACCTTTATACAGTGTGAGTCAATAATGTTGCGACCAAGAATAACTGCGAAAGTATGATAGCAGGTGAAAAGTTTGTGGGACAAATGTTGCATGGGACAACGGGGGCCATAATATGACGTTGGTTTTTTGTTGCTAGGTGCGGTCGCTTCAGAGATAAGAAGGTCAGCTTCGTTTTTCTAAGTGGAATGCTATAGTTTGGCGCTTATTTTCTGATAGCGGCTATCGAGAAGACTCCAATGATGTGTAACAGTAGTCTTTGGAAGTCAATGAAGGTCACAAAGGTGGCATGAACGTCCATTTACAAAAGGTGTTCGAAGTGGTGACCATTGGTACCAGTGCAGTGCTGCAATCTTCTGATCGTAGATTGAGTAGTATATCTTGTCACATTGGCGCTTATCGAAGCACATGCTCTGAAAATTCTCTCTCTCGTATCTTCACGTGTAGTTGGAATGTGTTTATAAACAATGTCTTTTACGAATCCCCACAAGAAAAACTCCAGAGGCGTCAAGTCTGGCGAACGCTCCGGCCACGACACAACTCCTCCGCGTCCAGTCCAACGATTTGGGAATTGTCTCTGCTACTCATTTTTAACCATCAGCAATAATGTGCCGGGGCACCCACCGTGTTGGTGCCACATTCTGTTCCTTGTTCCTAAAGGTATTTCTTCGAATAGCAGACCTAATATATCTTGCAGGAATGTGGTGTACTTCCTGCCATTAAGATTACCTTCTACGAAATGGGGGTCTATAACTCTGTCCTCCAGAATCCCACACCATACATTCACCGACCACGGTTTGATGTGCAACTTGCTGCAGCCAACATGGATTTTCAATTGCCCAATATTGCATGTTATGCAAATTAACATATCCATGGTTCTTGAATGTAGGCTCGTCAATAAATAAAATCAAATTAATAAATGTGTCATCCCTCTGAATCTGAAGTTGAGCTCATCGGCGGAATTCAATGCGACGAATACAATCATTACCAGTTAATTCTTCGTGGAGACTGATATAGTAAGGATGATATTTATGGCGATGCAGAACACGAACAACGCTACTCTGGCTTATGCCAGATTCCCTTGCGATTTGACGCGAACTAACACAAGGATCTCCAACCAAAGTGGCAAGAGTAGCAATTTCCGTTTCCTCGTTCGTAACTTTCCCTTGCCGGATATGTTTGCGATGCGTAGACATATTTAAATGTACGACGTGTAGGGTGAGTACGCTGAGGATAACTTTCAGTGTATAAGTCTCTAGCTCTCACTGAATTTCGTTGGTATTTTCCATAAGTGAGAAGCATACCGACTTGTTCTTCGAAGGGATACATCATTCACATATGCTCGAGTCGACGATACTAGTCTTGCCGATCCTATTAGTATTGTATTGCGAAACCGTCGAATGGTGTTTACATGTCAATAGCACGTTAGATGGATACGCTGTACTCAGTGAATATTTACTATTTGCACGATATACGGGAAACAATTGTCAGAGCATGTACTTCAATAAGTGCCGATGTGATAAGGAATACCATTCAGTCCATGATAAGGAGATTGCAGCACTGCACTGATACCAGTGGTCATAACTTCGAACACCTTCTGTAAATGGACGTTCATGCCACCTTTGTGATCTTCGTTGACATTACTGTTACACATCATTGGATTCGTCTCGATACCCGCTACCAGAAAATAAGTACCAAACTATAGCATCCCGTTTAAAAAAACAAAGTTGACCTCCCTGTCTCTGAAGCGACCCCACATAGCAACAAAACACCAACGTCATATTGTGGTCTCAGTTGTCCCATGCAACATTTGTTCCACAAACTTTTTAGGTACTATCATACTTTAGGAATTGGCTATGAGCACTATGGGACTTAACATCTATGGTCATCAGTCACCTAGAACTTAGAACTACTTAAACCTAACTAACCTAAGGACGTCACACAACACCCAGTCATCACGAGGCAGAGAAAATCCCTGACCCCGCCGGGAATCGAACCCGGGAACCCGGGCGTGGGAAGCGAGAACGCTACCGCACGACCACGAGCTGCGGACTTTTTGGAGTTATTCTAGGTAGCATTAGTTAGTGACTCATCCTGTATATCCTCAGTTTCTAGAGGGTTCAACGATTCCGATTCCTAGGTGAATTTTGTGACACTGATACAGGTACCATACGCAAAGAAATCGATCGAAATGAGGTGACGTCCGACAGGGATCCAGAAACACACCTAACATACACGTAACGTGGCTACAATCATTACTGACAATGGCTACTAAGAAAAATGCCGTAGTCTACTCTTGTTTATGGTACTCTACGGTAACCTCTGTAGTCTTACAACTGTACTCACAACACAATGCTCCTCGCTTCCACATTTCCTTTTAAGCTGGCGGGGCCGCTTCTCGTGACATCTAGTGGTCATTTCCGTATCACGCACGGCTGTCCGGGAACTTTTAATCAGGTAACGTATAAGCGACGAAACCAGATAATGCAGAGCGACCACCGGGAGGACGTCCCTGTAAGACGCACGCCGGTGCGTGTTGTGCTGAGAGCGGCAGTCCGGCTGAGGTGGGCGCGGAAAGCCTGCAGCGACGCGAAGCCACCTCTGCCTGGATGGACGCAAATTACAGCCCGGGGGCTTGCGGCGCGCCACGAGAGGACAGCCACGGAGGGCCGGCCGCGCTTCGTTAGCAGGCGCTCGGGCGACCACTGCTTGCGGCGCGGCGACAGATGCCGACCTGCCACCTCCGGCCACCTCGTGTCACATGTCCCAGGAGATGACGCTGGCGGGACTCCACCTCTGCACGTGCCCAAACACCGTGAAGCAAACGTGGCGAAGCTCGCAAGAGGAGTAGCTAAACCTATCGCAAGCGCCCTGCTCGCATAGCCACGCCTGCGGTTGCCGGTTTACTATCCTTATTGCTACGACAGGTGAACCGTTCTTGAGAGGTACGCCGTGTGCGTAATTTCATGCGTGGCGCCTTACAACGAAAACGCGTGAATATACACCAACTCGTGGGGACGACAACGGCACTGGACCCCTTGGGTTCTTTCACAGTAGAGACGCTCAAACTAAAACTCCGAATCGGAAGGCCCAGTGATACCAATCGACCGCCGTGTCATCGTCAGCCGACAGGCGTCACTGGATGTCGATACGGAGAGGCATGTGGCCCACAGACTACTCTCACGGCCGTTTGTCAGCTTCCGTGACCGGAGTCGCTACCCTTCCAGCTACTTAAGCAGCTCTACAATGGGACTCATAGGGGCTGAGTGCACCCCGCTTGCCAATAATGCTTGGTCGACGCGGACGGTCACCCATCCACGTCCTAGCCAAGACCGGAAGTAATTAACTTCGGTGATTTGATGGGAGCCGGTGATGCCACTGTGGCACGGCCGCTGGAACAGTGCTGCCACAATAACGTCAATCACTTCACACAGTTTGAGTCTGTGCTAAACAACGTTCCACAAGCTACGAATTCTTCCAGAGTGCTCAGTTATATAGTTCACAGTTCTATATACACTGATTTACTACTGCCAAATAAATTAGACAAGATATCCGTAGAGTGCAGGGAACTAAATGGCAGGTAACTAAATGGTTCAAATGACTCTGAGCACGCTGGCCGGGGTGGCCGAGCGGCTCTAGCACGTCTGGAACCGCGCGACCGCTACGGTCGCAGGTTCGAATCCTGCCTCGGGCATGTATGTGTGTGATGTCCTTAGGTTAGTTAGGTTTAAGTAGTTCTAAGTTCTAGGGGACTGATGACCTCAGAAGTTAAGTCCCATAGTGCTTAGAGCCATTTGAACCACTCTGAGCACTATGGGACTTAACATCTGAGGTCATCAGTCCCCTAGAACTTAGAACTACTTTAACCTAACTCACCTCAGGACATCACACACATCCATGCCCGAGGCAGGATTCGAACCTGCGACCGTAGCGGTCGCGCGGTTCCAGACTGAAATGCTAGAACCACTCGGCCACAGCGGCAAGCGGCATTTAACTCTCACTTTTGATAATTGTTGTGTCTTACACATTCAACACTAAAAGGAAAACGTCAAATTTCACTTACACGATTTACACGATAAACCACATAAATCTGAAGTCCGTGAATTCAGCTAAATACCTAGTTATTACAATTACGAACAACTTAAGCTGCGACAATCATATAGATAATGTTGTTGGCAAGGTGAACGAAAGACTGAATTTAATTGGCAGAACACTTACAAGATGCAACAGGACCGATAAAGAGACTGCGTATACAGGGTGTTCCACTAAATCTACACTCCTGGAAATGGAAAAAAGAACACATTGACACCGGTGTGTCAGACCCACCATACTTGCTCCGGACACTGAGAGAGGGCTGTACAAGCAATGATCACACGCACGGCACAGGGGACACACCAGGAACCGCGGTGTTGGCCGTCGAATGGCGCTAGCTGCGCAGCATTTGTGCACCGCCGCCGTCAGTGTCAGCCAGTTTGCCGTGGCATACGGAGCTCCATCGCTGTCTTCAACACTGGTAGCATGCCGCGACAGCGTGGACGTGAACCGTATGTGCAGTTGACGGACTTTGAGCGAGGGCGTATAGTGGGCATGCGGGAGGCCGGGTGGACGTACCGCCGAATTGCTCAACACGTGGGGCGTGAGGTCTCCACAGTACATCGATGTTGTCGCCAGTGGTCGGCGGAAGGTGCACGTGCCCGTCGACCTGGGACCGGACCGCAGCGACGCACGGATGCACGCCAAGACCGTAGGATCCTACGCAGTGCCGTAGGGGACCGCACCGCCACTTCCCAGCAAATTAGGGACACTGTTGCTCCTGGGGTATCGGCGAGGACCATTCGCAACCGTCTCCATGAAGCTGGGCTACGGTCCCGCACACCGTTAGGCCGTCTTCCGCTCACGCCCCAACATCGTGCAGCCCGCCTCCAGTGGTGTCGCGACAGGCGTGAATGGAGGGACGAATGGAGACGTGTCGTCTTCAGCGATGAGAGTCGCTTCTGCCTTGGTGCCAATGATGGTCGTATGCGTGTTTGGCGCCGTGCAGGTGAGCGCCACAATCAGGACTGCATACGACCGAGGCACACAGGGCCAACACCCGGCATCATGGTGTGGGGAGCGATCTCCTACACTGGCCGTACACCACTGGTGATCGTCGAGGGGACACTGAATAGTGCACGGTACATCCAAACCGTCATCGAACCCATCGTTCTACCATTCCTAGACCGGCAAGGGAACTTGCTGTTCCAACAGGACAATGCACGTCCGCATGTATCCCGTGCCACCCAACGTGCTCTAGAAGGTGTAAGTCAGCTACCCTGGCCAGCAAGATCTCCGGATCTGTCCCCCATTGAGCATGTTTGGGACTGGATGAAGCGTCGTCTCACGCGGTCTGCACGTCCAGCACGAACGCTGGTCCAACTGAGGCGCCAGGTGGAAATGGCATGGCAAGCCGTTCCACAGGACTACATCCAGCATCTCTACGATCGTCTCCATGGGAGAATAGCAGCCTGCATTGCTGCGAAAGGTGGATATACACTGTACTAGTGCCGACATTGTGCATGCTCTGTTGCCTGTGTCTATGTGCCTGTGGTTCTGTCAGTGTGATCATGTGATGTATCTGACCCCAGGAATGTGTCAATAAAGTTTCCCCTTCCTGGGACAATGAATTCACGGTGTTCTTATTTCAATTTCCAGGAGTGTATTACGAAGTAGTAGGCGACGGAAATATTTATTGCGGTAGGTCACCATAAGAAACGTTACATTGTCTGCGGAGCTATGAACGTAGTTTAATGTGTTATTATCCAAAGAGTTACAGCAAAAGGATACAATTTTTTAAATGGAACAACAGTTGTTTCTATCATGCACTGGAACCAGTAACACCAGCTGCGTATATACCAGCTGTGCAGTATGGGATGCTTTTCAAATCAGATTAACGAAGGACATCGAGAAAGTTCAGAGGAGGGCAGCTCGTTGTGTATAATTGCGAAATGGGGGAGAGGCTCTGAAGGATATGATGCACGATATCGGGTGGCAATCATTAAAACAAAGACGATTTTCGTTGCGGCGTTATGTTTTGTCGAAATTTCGATCTCCAACGTTCTTCTCCAACTTCGAAAATAATTTTTTGATACTAACCAACAAACGGAGATATGATCATTATAATAAAATTACAGAGATCAGAGTTTACACAGAAAGCTTTAAGTGTTAGTTTTTTCCTTACGCTCTTAGAGTGTGTAATGGTAGACAAATAATGTTAATGTTGTTCGATGACTGCCTGACAGGTACTTAAGTGTTAATTGCAGAGTAGTCATGTAGATGGAGAAGTAACCTATGGCAGACCTTTATCGTAAATACACTCCTGGAAATTGAAATAAGAACACCGTGAATTCATTGTCCCAGGAAGGGGAAACTTTATTGACACATTCCTGGGGTCAGATACATCACATGATCACACTGACAGAACCACAGGCACATAGACACAGGCAACAGAGCATGCACAATGTCGGCACTAGTACAGTGTATATCCACCTTTCGCAGCAATGCAGGCTGCTATTCTCCCATGGAGACGATCGTAGAGATGCTGGATGTAGTCCTGTGGAACGGCTTGCCATGCCATTTCCACCTGGCGCCTCAGTTGGACTAGCGTTCGTGCTGGACGTGCAGACCGCGTGAGACGACGCTTCATCCAGTCCCAAACATACTCAGTGGGGGACAGATCCGGAGATCTTGCTGGCCAGGGTAGCTGACTTACACCTTCTAGAGCACGTTGGGTGGCACGGGATACATGCGGACGTGCATTGTCCTGTTGGAACAGCACGTTCCCTTGCCGGTCTAGGAATGGTAGAACGATGGGTTCGATGACGGTTTGGATGTACCGTGCACTATTCAGTGTCCCCTCGACGATCACCAGTGGTGTACGGCCAGTGTAGGAGATCGCTCCCCACACCATGATGCCGGGTGTTGGCCCTGTGTGCCTCGGTCGTATGCAGTCCTGATTGTGGCGCTCACCTGCACGGCGCCAAACACGCATACGACCATCATTGGCACCAAGGCAGAAGCGACTCTCATCGCTGAAGACGACACGTCTCCATTCGTCCCTCCATTCACGCCTGTCGCGACACCACTGGAGGCGGGCTGCACGATGTTGGGGCGTGAGCGGAAGACGGCCTAACGGTGTGCGGGACCGTAGCCCAGCTTCATGGAGACGGTTGCGAATGGTCCTCGCCGATACCCCAGGAGCAACAGTGTCCCTAATTTGCTGGGAAGTGGCGGTGCGGTCCCCTAAGGCACTGCGTAGGATCCTACGGTCTTGGCGTGCATCCGTGCGTCGCTGCGGTCCGGTCCCAGGTCGACGGGCACGTGCACCTTCCGCCGACCACTGGCGACAACATCGATGTACTGTGGAGACCTCACGCCCCACGTGTTGAGCAATTCGGCGGTACGTCCACCCGGCCTCCCGCATGCCCACTATACGCCCTCGCTCAAAGTCCGTCAACTGCACATACGGTTCACGTCCACGCTGTCGCGGCATGCTACCAGTGTTAAAGACTGCGATGGAGCTCCGTATGCCACGGCAAACTGGCTGACACTGACGGCGGCGGTGCACAAATGCTGCGCAGCTAGCGCCATTCGACGGCCAACACCGCGGTTCCTGGTGTGTCCGCTGTGCCGTGCGTGTGATCATTGCTTGTACAGCCCTCTCGCAGTGTCTGGAGCAAGTATGGTGGGTCTGACACACCGGTGTCAATGTGTTCTTTTTTCCATTTCCAGGAGTGTATATATCCTATACCCATATGTATAAATCTGTATCTGTAGATACAAACCACGTACCAGTCTTCGAGGTTATGAAGGTAGCAGGAGTAAAGTACAGGGAGCGAAAGGTTATATACAACTTGTACAGAAATCAGACGGGAGTTGTAGGAGTTGAGGGGGCTTGAAAGAGGAGCAGTGGTTGAGAGGGAAGCCTATCCCCGGTGTTATTCAGTCTGTACGTTGAGCAAGAAGTAAAGAAAAGGGAAGAAACATATCGAGAAGGAATTAAAATTTAGCTAGAAAAAATAAAAACTTTGAGACTTCCTGGCAGATTAAAACTGTGCCCGACCGAGACTCGAACTCGGGACCTTTGCCTTTCGCGGGAAAGTGCTCTACCATCTGAGCTACCGAAGCACGACTCACGCCCGATACTCACAGCTTTACTTCTGCCAGTATCTCGTCTCCTACCTTCCAAACTTTACAGAAGCTCTCCTGCTTTAATCTGCCAGGAAGTTTCATATCAGCGCACACTCCGCTGCAGAGTGAAAATCTCATTCTAAAAACCTTGAGGTTTGAAATTGACATTACAGATCTGTCAGAGACTGCAAAAGAGTTGGAAGGTCAGTTAAACGGAATGGATAGTGTCTAGAAAGGAGGATATAAGATAAACAGCAACAAAAGCAAAACAAGAGTAATGGAATGTAGTCCTGTAAAATCAGGTGATGAGAGGGAAGTAGGTTAGGAAATAAGACATTAAAAGTAACAGATGGGTTTTGCTATTTGGGCAGGAAAATAACTGTTGATGGCCGAAGTAGAAAAGATATAAAATATAGATCGCCAATGGCCAGGAAAACGTTTCTGGAGAAGAGAAATCTGTTAACGTCGAATATAGATTTAAGTGTTATGAAGACTTTCTTGAAGGTATTTGTATGGGGTGTAGCCTTGTATGGAAGTGAAACGTGGACTATAAACAGTGTAGACGAGAAGAAACTAGAAGCTTCTGAAATATTGTGCTGCAGAGGAATCCTGAACATTGAAAGGGTGTATCACGTAACGAATGCGGAAGTACTGAACAGAACTGGGAAGAAAGGTTCAGTCGGATGTAGACTGCAGTAGTTATTTGGAGATGAAGAAGCTTTTACAAGGTAGACAACCGTGGGAAGCTGCATGAAACCAGCATTCGGATTGAAGACCTGAACGAGCAGTTCTAGGCGCTTCAGTCCGGAACCATGCGGCTGCTACAGTCGCAGGTTCGAATCCTGCCTCGGGCATGTATGTGTGCGATGTCCTCAGGTTAGTTAGGTTTAAGTAGTTCTAAGTGTAGGGGACTGATGACCTCAGATGTTAAGTCCCATAGTGCTTAGAGCCATTTGAAGACCACAACAGCAACAAAAATGGCAACAACAACCCAGACACATTGTGTTAACTCCAAGTCTGCTGATTCTCACAGTGGGCCTGTCGCCTCTGCCGCAGGCACCTTAACCTGTACTTCATTCTTTAGCAAAAGTAGCAGCCATGCATGTAGGTAAAAATGTTTGAAAATTTTTCGTAATCAATACTGTAATCGTATTATGTATTGACACATTTAATAAAGAACCTTGCTACAATGGCTCATCCACACCGTACAATCAGTTAAATAATGTTGGCTACAACGAAAATGAATGGCTAGCAGCCGAAGCTTTCCGGTGTCTACCGATTTGTACTTACAGTTAGCAAGCTCTATGTTCTGCGGCAATTAATGAGGTTCCATTTTTATTTTCAAAATTGTACCCACTGCAATTAAGTTCCGACATGATTTAACACACGCTTTTGTTCGTCTGATCGTATCATGAAAATACACAGAAAAGAAATCCCAAAATCAAGAAATATGTAATGTAGAGAAATGAAATTTCTTAAATACATTTATTTAGGTAATATGTTTTAGTGATTAATGTTTCAAGATCACATTTAAATGTATGCAGGAGAAAAGCCATTCCAGATGTGAATTGCTGATACGTTGATAACCGGTGTAAATTCTAGAATGCTGAATGCAAAAATGTGCATGCTTTGTGTTGCACAGGTGCTGGATGTCAGTTTGTGGGATGGAATTCATTGCATGTTAAATCTGATCATTCAATCCAGGATGACGCTAGAACTGTCCAATGACGTCCCACACCTGCTCGGTTGGAGACAGATCTGGTGATCGAACAAGCCAAGACAACATGATGACACTGTGAAGAGCATGTTCGGTTACAACGACGGTATTTGGGAGAGCGTTATCATGTTGAAGAACACCCCCTGGAATTCTGTTTAGGAATGGTAGCACAAAAGGTCGAATCTAAATACTGACGGACAGATTTGCAGTCAGGGTGCGTGCAACAACAGTGTGTTCCTACTCTCATGCGAAATCGCGCCCTACACAATAAATCCAGGTATAGGTCCAGTGTGTTTAGGCCGCAGAAAGGTTCGTTGCAGGTGCTCACCTGCCCTCCTTCTCACCAACACACGGCCATCACTGACACTGGGGCAGAACCAGCTTCCAATAGAAAACACAACAGACCTCCATTCCACCCTCCACTGAGCTGTCGCTTAACATCACTTAAGTTGCAAATGGTAGTGGGCAGGAATCAATGGAATGACCGCTATAGGGCGACTGGTTTGGAGCTGAACTTGAAGTAACTGACTATTGTTTCACTGTGGTGCCAAGTACTGCTCGAACTACAGATGAGCAGTATGCTCCTGAGCTGATGTAAAGATCCCTATCCTTTTAAGGAGTGGGTGACGGGTGATGCAGAAAAAAGTGAATGGTAGCTCATCTGATTTCAAAAGGCGTCTCTAGTGGCTGTAATGATATGAATTAAAATTCTCTGGTGGGCTGCTCCAATGGCGGCCCATGCCACATCCTTTATAAAATGTTTCCCAAGCTACAAAAAATGTGTTAGACACTATGTGCACATGCGGATTTGCTTATCTTGTTAGTATGTGATGCTTTTCTCATCCATGAAAACAACAGAAAATAAAGAAATCTTCTCTTCTTTCTAAATTTGTTGGCTGTCAGGCTGTACCCATTCAGCCATCTCAATAATTATGCCAGTTATGGTAGTATGAATGTAAGCACAACACAACACCAATCCCTGAGCAGAAAAAAGTAAATTCGACCCCACTGAGAATCGAACCAAGGACCTTTCAGATAGTAATACAGCATGTTCACCGCACAGCTAACGAGGCTAAAAAGAGATTTGTTGTTTAGAATGGTACATTAACGCAGAAAACACTTCCAGCCTCATGTTTCTGCACATCATTTGAAAAGAAAACATCAATTTTCAGAAGCTCAATAAGCGTTTACATACTTATCATCACACTCGGAATGTGTTTTTAGCGATCATATAAGCTGCGATCTTCAGCCACTGCGCATTAGGCAATAGAAGTGTATCGCAAGGCAACCCAGACATCACTCGCCTCCCAAATAGCTCGGCGCTCCCCAACACTCTCACCGATCAGACTGTAAGCCATCCACTGGCTCACTCCTCCCCACCACTCTCAGGGATCACATCCCAAAGTAGCTCACTAGCTCACTGCTCCCCATCACACTTTTTGATCTGATTGCAAAGTAGCTTGCCGCTCCCTACCCCTTTCACAGATGAGATCGCATGGAACGGACCACTTGAGGTATCACTTTGTTCTCCGGACTCTTGGCACAGTGATACAGCTTCCAACTCGCTTTCCTCGTTGAACACCTCTTACGTCTAACACACAATTATATTAACATATACAACAATCGATGTACACAGGTTACCAAAGGAGGAATGGTCAATATTCAGAGATGAGACAGGAACGATAATTTGAGGCAAAACACTACATATCGACATATGCTCTATTCCAAAGTGTTTCTGAGATGGAACACATTTAAAGTTACTTTAGTACGTTTTTCCTGAATAACTCTAAATACGCGGTCTCTAGCGAAATTGCAGTACAGAATTAAACTACATTAAATTTCCTACGGAAAGGTCGTATTCATTTTTTTCTCTAGGGCTTATAGTCTGCGTGAAGAGAACCAGAAAATAATGAAAATCTCACGTGACGTGCATGCGCTGAGATGTAGGTAGATTTTGTAAGCTGTCGGAGGCAGCATAGCATATGAATTCGCAATTGAGAATAAGGGCTACCATCAGCTGTTGAATGGAATGACGACACTTAAAATTTGTACCGGCCCAGAACTCGACCTTGGATTTCCTGCTTATCGAGGGCAGTCACTTTACCATTTTTTCCCATTTTGTTCGTTACTGTTCGTTGTATTTGGTCGCAGGGGACGTCAAATGAAATCCATTGAAATTCGTTTGTTGATCCATGACTCGGGTTTTTTATTACAGACGCCAGCCAGCTCTCTGACCGAACACGCTGAGTTACCGTGCCGGTGCCCTTTGGCTATCCGTGAACGACTCACAACCAGACCTAAACTTCCAAATGTCGACAACCCTCCGTCTACGACCTGTACTCATCCATCAATTATGTACATTCCCGTACAGGTCAGACGTTGTACTTGAGTCGCTTGCCCGATATCGGCAAATAAATACGATATTGCTGTTCGTGTGTTATTCTTATTACAATGCAAAGTTTCTTTAGACATGCATGCATCTCCAAAGGAACTTTGCGTCGTAATCAGTATAACACAGGCACTGCAATATTGTATCGAATTTGAGGTAGTTTCCAGAGTTGATACCCCACATGTCCTATATGAAATTAGTCGTCTCAACCTCGTCTACACTAGTGTGGTTGTTGTAAACAATGGCAATGTGCTGAATAATGAAGAAAATAAATAACAAAGTACATTAAATATGATCTATCTCAGAAACCATTCAGAATAATGTATATGTTCACACGAAGCTTCTTGCTTCAAATCATCGTTCCTGTAATCCCTGAATACTGACCATTCGTCCTGGGACAATCTGTATGTTACGTTTAACTTTTTAATTATTCATTTAACCTGGACAGATTAATACCTTCAGGACCCCTCTTAGGTCAGACCAGAGTTTTATACGTAATTACAACACTTATTAAAATCATAGTTACTTAAAAAAATAGTATTTTCAATACTATATCTCTTCTTTTTCTCTCTGCATGTATTAGGTATTTGGCTGCTACGCCCTCTTGGTTGAAATTGTTGACTCTCCCCCGTCTTTCTAAATATCTTCCGCCCACTGGGTAATAATATCGTCGACAATGTGTCCAGCAACTCTTCTAAGCAATTGAATTTCTAGTGCTTTTACTCTGATGGAAACGAGTGCCTCTGTTACAGTATACAACTTCACAGTCTAAAGGACAGTAGTTATTGTGAGCAGTAGTGAGTCAATAATAAGCTTGATAATTTGGACTGTGGCACCGTCCTCTACAGTAAATGCTGATCTAAAGGATTTTCGGCGGCGTTGTAACCTCAAGACAGAAGTTTTCGCGACTGTCGTCTTTTAGCTCCATGAAGTAATCGATAAGTGTATGTTTTGTTTACAGTTCAATGACCGTTATCGCTAAAGTCAAGTACTGGTCTAGTTCCTTGGTTGGACAAAGGGATTACTTGGAGTTCCTACTTTGCTTATACATCTCTAGATCACACAAGCTTTTCCATAGAGCATCTGGTCTTTGGGTTTCAGATTAATGTAGTGGCAAGCCTTAGTAATCGCTTCTCTCAGATTTATTGACTCTGTTTGCTTCTTGATTGTAGTCAATTTCATTTTCAATGGTAGATGCAAGTTCAGATACACTTAAAGTCTCATATGTCGTCAATCAGAATATATTCCTTGGATATTTTAGAGAGTAAGTCATGAATATGGGGTTGTGAGCTGATTCCAGGCTCGAATTTCTTTGCTTGTTGATTTCGTGACAAAATATGTAAAATAATGTAACTATTATCGATAGGTGCAAGCTGAAATACTGATACATTTGAAGAAGAAACTACACACGTGAATTTCCAAGTCGAATTTTGAGAGGTCACTTTTGAAACAGGCTATCTCGCATACTTTCGGAGGTCTACGAGGAAACTGTTTAGTTAGATTTTGTTTTGGGATTTGATATTTACGAACAATATAATCGCTTTGTTCGTCTTCGTTTCTATTGGAAGTGGTTACCTCCCGCGGGAAAAGTCAAAGCTTTTTTACGCCGCTACTATACCTCATCTATTACTTATGTGATGTCTTAGGACCATGGAGTATATATTTATTGAACTGGAGAGCATACTTGGCTTTAGCCAGGTTTTCATGTTCGTTAGCAGAAAGACAAGGATGACGATATTCCGAAATATGTAGCGGAGGTCGTCGAAATGAGTTGAAAGTGATGGCCAACTATGTTCTACAGTAACGATACAGACACAATGGTAGAACCTGTGTCTGCATGAGCAGACAAGTTCGTAGCTCTTAAAGCGTAGGCTTTAAAGTTATTTGCACTGTTATTTTCCAATCTTTATCCGCACCATTATCCTGCCATCTCTTGTTCACGCGCTATGTAGCCCAAGTTCGGATATCGTATTATTGAAAATTTTTATCTTCCGGCAGTAAAATGCTCACGGTATTATCAGACTTGTCTTCGCGAGTTCCTTAATCACGATAACTGTTTCAGACCTTTTCATTTATAATACAGACTTGACGATTGTGGGTCTAGATTTCGCAGATCATAACGTCCTACATCCTACTCTACAACTTCTGATTACAGAATTTGCTGCTTATATGTTTGTTTTCACTTTAAGCTTTTATAGTTTAAAATGTCTGTGTTAAAAGTAATTTTGTTAAATTGTACAGCGTACTTTTCAGTGCTGCATTACAAGAAGCCATTCACATCGCTTTCGACTTGAAGAATTACGAGTGATGTACGGTACCATTTTACCAAAATGGGAGAAAAACTAAAATGCTGCTACTGTCAGCAGATAATTTCCGTGGATTTTGGCTCATTCACAAACCTGAAGCGAAATCTAAAATCGAAGCGTCCTACTGTACCTCTGGGATGATGTAGGCCAAGAAGCCGGTCAAGATCGCCGTCAATCGTTGCAGAAATTCGAGAAATTATTTCTCCTAAACCGTCCTCACTAACGTCTGCTCCCAACTCGGGTGAAAGTATGCTTTCACAAAGGCAAATTGACAGATTGAGTCTCAAGCTGTATCCAACCCATCATCAGTGCCGTCAAGACCTGGACCGAGTCCCGATTTATTTCGTCGTGTTATGTCCTCACCCCCAACACTGCTCTTCATTTATAACAACCAATAAGTAAATGTTTTAATAATATAAAGTCCCACACATTAAATAAAAGTGTGGCATTACATGTACAGCTTTTATAAATGACATGCAGAGAATACCTTCCTTTCTCTATAGACGAAGACACAGAAATATATACATATCGTGTTTCACTAAATGTGATTTCGTCTGTAAGTTACGATGTAGTAGGCGACGGAAATATTTATTGCGGTAGGTCACCATAAGAAACGTTACACTGTCTGCGGAGCTATGAACATAGTTTATTGTGTTATTATCCAAAGAGTTACAGCAAAAAGATACAATTTTTAAATGGAACAATAGTTGTTTCTATCATGCAGTGGAATCAGTAACACCAAATGTGTATACATCAATTTAAATTACATTCCTATCACTTTTAGTTTGTGAGCTACAACCCTCCAAAGTTTCAGGGGCAGATACCACAGTTTCAGGGGCAGATACGACACGTTGTACATAATACATGGCTGTGCGGTGGGTGATGGATGTTCTGGCGGTGGCAAGTTCATTTAAATGAGATGTTCAAATGTGTGTCCATGTTCCTGAATGCACAATGAATTCGCCTTCTAAAGGATCTGCTGACGAGATGTAACATCGCCGGTGTCACGGAGCAATGCGTCCTCGATGAGCCGTTTTAGATCATCTGGGGATGTGGGCTCAGCGACATAAACACGATCCTTTAGATATCTCCACAAAAATAAATCTAATGGTGTTAAATCGGGCGACCTTGCGGGCCATGAATGAGGTGCATGGCGCCCCAACCACTTTCCTGCAAACCCGTTGTTCAGTTCTTCCACAACAGCAAGTGCAGAATGGGCTGGGTGTGTAGACACGCATGTTCATGGAGACCGCCCAAACTGTCGACTATAAAAGCGCGATATTACTCATCTGTCAGTGTACCTGGGAAATAGTGTGGACCGATGATTTCATCCCCAAGAATTCCACACCATACATTAATAGACCACCTATGTTCACGGTCGACAGGTCGTACCCACCGAGGATTGTCTGCGACCCAGTAGTGGACGTAACCAAAGAGGTGTCCTCAGAGAAAACAGTCTCACATTCAAAAATGAAATTCTTGCCAAGATTAATGGAACGGCAACTTAAATTTTTTAAAGACAATAAAAAAGAGTGTCTTCAGGAAATAGAGTCATACCTCTTACAGTGGCCACAGCTGGAAGACAGATGCACTGCAGAAAACATCTCCAACTGGGTAAAATCTGTTATTGCCAATTACAATATCGATTTTAAATTCACATCCATAACAACAGACAACGCGTCAAATACGACGTAAACTGCCATACTTGTCCAACTCCAGCATATCCTATGCTATGCTCATCCTTTAAACCTCACTTACAACACACAATTCAGAAATCCATACAGAAAACTGTTGACTTGGTCGAAAGGGTTCTGTTTCTTAACAGCAAACAGCAACCTTGCTGAAATGCAAGAAAATTTAAAAAATGACCGATTGAAACATGTCCCAGCCGGATGGAACTCTACTTACGAAATGTTGCAAAAAGATTTATTTTAAATGAAGATCTGATAGTTTCTTGCCTCGCTATTTTAGGTGGTAATCGATCATCTTAGACTGTGAGACAATGCAACAGGCTTTACACATTTTTAAGGTTTTCGATGAGGTAAACAAAGTGATGTCCTCAGAGGAAACAGTCTCACATTCAAAAATGAAAATCTTGCCCAGATTAATGGAACGGCAACGGACATATTTTGAAGGAACGGCAACGGGAATATTTTTAAAACTATAACAAAGAATGTCCTCAAGAAACAGAGTCATTGGTTTATAATTTCCTTAAATGGTTTGCAGAGCGGCTTGGGGTTATCTCCAGGAAGGAACTGATTGATCAGGCAAGGATTTTCAGTAGACAAACATTTCAGGATTGCTATGTGAAGGCTGCTGCAGAAATGAAAGCGTTGGTTATTCAACAAGAATAAACGTAGCTCGTTTCTCAACCACTTACACCGTAATGTATGAGACTTCTTCAAACTGGAAGGCGTTGGATGAAACTGTTGGTCAGTTTTAAGCAAGTCACTCTCCGGAAATTGCGGCAATTTAGACTTGGACAAATATTTAACGGAGGGATAGTTGCCTAGATAAATAGATCCCTTAAAGTTGTGGGAAACAAGAAATTTGCTGTGGTAAACGCTGGATCAATTGGTTCGAAAAGTGTTATGTATCACAGTGACATCAGTGGCCTGTCAACGAATATTCTCAAAAGCTGGACAAATATGCACTGAGAAGAGAAATAGACTCACATCGGTCAAAATGGGTCATATTTTATTTATAAATGAGAATGCTGATTAATTTCCTATTTGGGTACATATATGGTAATACTGACTATAAATGACAACTGCGTATACACTTTCATTACAGTTATGTCATTGTATTTTTCCATAAAAAGTACCAAAATATAACAAGAATCAGTCTTCAATGATAAAATTTTTTCGAATGATAAAAAGTATTTAGGATTTTGTTGCAATATTTATAATTTTTGTAGCAGACGAAATTTAAAAACTGTTACATCTCAAAATTATTGCTCCTCTTTATATGTTCTTTCAAAATAGGACCAAATCAGATAAAAATACAGGTGTAGTGACCTGAATTAAAAAGGTGAAGCACCTTCCTTTAACTTACTTTGTGGGTGAGTGGTGAGTCACGAAAAAGAACTAGTTCGTTCCAGTGAGTGGACAGTTCGGACCCAATCTCTGAAAAGAACAGTTTTTCCCATCTGTAGCTCGAACAGCTGCCGCAGACGCAGTACGATGCATCGCAGACAAACGCCGAACACAACTGTCTTCCCTTTCAGCAGTGCCATGTGGCCGCCCACAGTGCGGTCTTCCTGCGACTGTACCCTCCAGCGGTCACCACCGCCAGCCGTCGTGTACAGTGGTTGCATTCAAGTCTTCCTGCAATACTGCGAAAGGAACATCCAGCTTGCCGTAGCCCTACTACACGACCACGTTCAAACTCAGTGAGCTCTTGATAATGGCGTCTTCGTCGTGGCATTCTTGATTAACATCAACTCACTACGTCCAATCTCAAAGGTAACGAATGCTCACGACCGTTACAGCGCATATTTAAAGTAAACTTGATTTGCGTCCTCATAGTGGCGGTACTAACGACTGGCGAGAGAGACGCCATCTTTAGGATTTAGAAACATATCTACTAATTTTCGTTTACCTCGCACAACTCCTTCTTGGTGCTGACATTCTTTCCCGTCGGTGTATTTCAGTAGCAATGGTATTGTTGGCCTGCTAATATCTCAAGGTTTCGTACATACTACTCCTATAATCCGCCACGCTTTGTTCACCAAGTATTATCAAAGTGCTCTTTCTTAAAATGAGTCTCACTCTTTTACATAATAAGAACCACATTAAAGCCATATTTCCACGTAATAGCAACGCTGCGGTGCTTGTACGCTGCGGCCTTTCATCCGCACGATATACACGCAGACTTATTTTGACCAGAAGTGCGTAACTGGCAACACAGCTAAAAAAGCGGCGATTCTGCCTAGCCTCACTCAATAGTGTGGCGCCGTAATAAAATTATTCGAAAGAAAGGTCATATTGAATGAGACTATACGCTGTGACTAAACATATTGAGTTTCACACGAGTTCGTTAACGGAAGTGTAGTTTGTGTCGTGTGAGGCAACTTCTACGATTACCCTTTTTAGAGATGTCCATTTGTCTTAAACTGAACTGCCTACTGTGGTGGCTATTATCACTGTATCTACAGCCTTAGTTAAAGTCAAACGCACATCATTCCTTCCTACTTTCTTAATGAGTGAATGTTAAAATGTCGGCTCAACCACTTATTCATACTGTAAAAAACACTCAAAGGTCAAGCCCTTATCTTCAGAATTGATGAACAAGAACCTTCTAAAACAATCAATATAAGACATCGACAACAGCAAATGTTTAAACTAAGGTGCATACTTCAAGTGCAGTCGTGTCTTATTAAGAGCCAGCCGGCGTGGTTGAGAGGTTCTAGGCGCTTCAGATTGGAACCGCGCAACCGCTACGGTCGCAGGTTCCAATGCTGCCTGGGGCATGGATGTGTGTGATGTCCTTAGGTTAGTTAGGTTTAAGTACTTCTAAGTTCTAGGGGACTGATGACCTCAGATGTTAAATCCCATAGAGCTCAGTGCCATTTGAACCATTTTTTCTTATTGAGATGTAAACCCATATCACTGTCAACCGATGAAAATTATTAAAATTGAACGACGTATTTTATCAATGGGTATTGGCAGCGTCACAATAATAGTCCTACGCTTGCACAGCTCTCGTTATCTTCCTGAAAACCACATCCCACGGATAAACACATAAGTAACGAGAATGCATCTTTTATCAATGTAAACGTGAACTCAGACAGATACCAAAGAAGTAAAGGTAATGTGTAATCATGCTGGGTTGCCTGGAAATTCAAATTCCGCCTTGAACAGAAAAATAACGGTATACCGTAAAGTCGCTAAATAATTACAGATATTAAAAAAGATCGGCTGACTTTCTGAAAAAGGCCGGCCGAAGTGGCCGTGCGGTTAAAGGCGCTGCAGTCTGGAACCGCAAGACCGCTACGGTCGCAGGTTCGAATCCTGCCTCAGGCATGGATGTTTGTGATGTCCTTAGGTTAGCTAGGTTTAACTAGTTCTAAGTTCTAGGGGACTAATGACCTCAGCAGTTGAGTCCCATAGTGCTCAGAGCCATTTGAACCATTTTTCTGAAAAAGTTATTTGTGTTACCTGTAACCTGTTCATTTAATGTGCTATGATTTCCCACGCTATATATGGTACTCTCTGATTCTTCTCGTAGATCCAGTTCCTTGCATTACCTTGTAGAGACCCAAAGTTGCGAGATGCTCATCAATTCCCAACATGGTGTGGCCAGTCTCGCATGGCTACATCTGGCTTCTCAAAATTGTTACGCCACAAAGGGTCCCTAATTATTTTTACTATAACTTGAAGGCCCTATCACTTTCACCTATGCAGATCCCATTGCAGATGTTACACTGAATTTTAAGACACCAATTGCCTCATATTTGTCTACATTATGTTGTAAATTTTTCCTTATCGCATTTTTTATGTCAAATGTGGCATCACAGTCAAAGATTTGCATTATTAGCCACTTTATAAGACATATTACCGAAACATAGGACTGCGACTCTCTTAGCAACACTCGCAGCATTCTCGTTTACATTCGTAAGCGGTTTTTTGGGGTGTTAATTTATTCACAGTGTTTTCATGATAATCGTCAGCTTTCGCTAGCTGTTTTTTGATGTTTAGCTTAGTCATCATTACAGAAAAATTCAAAGTAACACGTTTTTTCACGTCGATTCTTAATCTTCAGTCTATTCTTCATCGTTACCAAATTGTAATCAGGCTCTATATCTATTCCTACATGTGGCTTTAAAATTAAGATTTGATTTCTGAATCTCAGTCTCTCCTCGATTTAATCGAGTTTCCTGTGTCTCCGGGCTGTTTCAAAGTATACCTACTCCTCTTGTGATTTTTGAACAGTGTATTCGCTGTTACTAGTTGTCTTTTATTGTAGAATTCGATTAGTCTTTCATCCCTCTCTTTCACACCGCCGATGACATTCTATTCCTTACTCTGCTTCAGCGTTCCAGTGAACTATGATTATTAGATTTTCATTTCCCTTTACATATTGAGTTAAACATTCGGTAACCTCACACACTTTCTCTATTTCTTTGTCATCTGCTTGCAACGTCGGCATGTAAACCTGAGCTATTGCTCTTGGCGTAGATTTGTTGTCGATTCTGATGACTAATTCTGACTATTCAAATGGATTAATGCGCATTTTGATAACATTCTAGAGGTCTTGGCAGAAAGAGGGTGGTATTTAAGGCAGCTTATTTTTGTACTGAAACTTAATAGATGTACCAAGTATTGAGACAAAAATCAGGATTGCTAGGTTGTGTGTAAATTCATTCTTTGTTACGAAAAGACTAGGTACTCAGTAGATTCACTGCCAGTTTTAGTAGGAATTTTCAGCAAACATTGAGATATACTGTACCAATAGACAGTTAGTTATAGATTACGCAGGCCAACGATGGAAAAACTTTTTTGCTGAACACACCTTATTCTTATTTTTTCTTTGGATGGGAAATCCAAAAACGGTCTTTAAAAAATTGTATCACCCACCATTCTTCACATTTCAAAGTAAATTTATCAAATCAGGCGAGTTTTAAAGAATTTAACAGCTTTTATATAGTTAAAATAATTTAAAAAGGAGGTTTAATGAAGGCAGATGACGTTGGTAGCACTGCTGAAAAACATTTGCTGGCGAAAAAAGGTCGAATCTATTTTTGCGTTAACAGATGGTGTTTTGTTTACTGTCAACCTAACCTCACTTTCCCGTTTTCTATACATGTCCTGAGTACAATGTCTAATCGTGGTCGTAAAAACCCTGCTGACTGTTTTTTTATATTTGTGATGAATTTGAGATTAAAAAACACCAAAGAAACATTACAGATTTTGTGAAAAAAGTTTATCTATCAGACTTTGGATCTAAACTTGGGGATCAAGATAAATCTTGGGAACCAAATAAGCTATGTTATATGTTGAAGATCTGAGAAAATGGTCCCAGAAGGAGAAAAAATCCTTTAGATTTGCAGTTCCTATGATATGGAGGAAGCAAAGAAATCATTCCGATGATTGCTAGATTTGCATTGTGTTGATATTACTGGTCATAATTCGAAAAACAAGAAGGTAATTAGCTACCCTAACCTTCTGTCACCCATCCGACAAGTAGGGCATGGTATAGATTTGTTGGTTACTGAACCACCAAATGATTTACATTCTATTCCAACAGAAGTATTTTCTGATGTACTAGCCGATTTAGATGAACTAGATGATGAAGAATTCCATTGTAATACAGAAAGTCTAGGGACCAAATCGTTTAGTCAGGCCGAGCTTAACAATTTGGTTAGGGATCAGAGTTTAACGAAAGAAAACGCTGAATTGCTTGGCTCTAGATTAAAAGAAAAGAACCTATTGGCAGTTGGAACCATCATATACATGTGTAGAAAGAGAGAGCAGCAATTTTCCCATTTTTTTCAACAAGTGTACTGCTCAGACATTCCCAGTCTGATGAATAAGTTTGATATTGAATACAAAAAGGAAGACTGGAGGCTGTTTATTGATTCATCCAGAACTACTTTGAAGGCTGTTTTATTACACAATGGTAACATGTATGCATCTATACCTGTTGGAGAAGCTGTACATATGAAGGAAAGCTATGGAAACCTAGAAATAGTGCTAAATGAAATAGGCTGTTCTCCTCATGGTTGGATGATATGTGGCGATGTAAAAGTAACATGCATGCTCCTTGGTCAGCAAGGCGGCTTTACCAAATTTCCATGTTTCTTGAGTGAATGGGACAGTAGGGTTAGGGATCAACATTGGTGCAGAAAGAAATGGCCTTTGAGAGAGTCTTTAAAACCTGACGAGAAGAACATTCTACGCAAAAACCTTGTAGATCCAAGAAACGTACTCCTACCACCTCTACATATAAAGTTAGGCCTAATGAAACAGTTTGTAACGACTTTGCCTAAAGATGGACCATGTTTTAAATTTCTCTTCCTGAATTTCCACACCTTTCAGAAACTAAACTAAAAGAAGGAGTCTTCGTCGGACCTGACATTAGAAAATAGATGTTTGATGTCACCTTTGAATCTACAATGACCTTAAATGAGAAATAAGCATGGGTATCATTCAAGCAAGCCGTTACAAAGTTCTTAGGACATGAAAAAGACCCGGAATATGTTTCTATCACAGCTGCAATGTTAAAGAAGTTTTAACTTTAAGATGTTTAGTGAGCCTGAAACTTCACTTTTTGAAGAGTTACCTTTATTACTTCCCGTACAATATGGGAGATGTTAGTGAAGAGCAAGGAGAGCGTTTTCACCAGGACAAGTGATGGAAAAACGCTACCAAGGCCGCTGGAACACCAACATGATGGGGGACTACTGTTCGTCACTTCACCGAGAAGTTCAGCAAGCGACTTATCGTAGAAAATGCTACACAAGAAGCTTCAAATAAAGAAGAGAAAGAAAATACAAACCAATTCCAGCTGACAAGTGAAACCTGTATTAACACATATCATTGTTTTAAGTAGCTTATTGTAAATACAAACCATTCTTATGTTGTAAAAAAGAGTTTCATTAATTTCCCCTTGTACCGTATAGAAATAGGATTTTTATACTATATAATAAGAAAGTATATTGCTCGAAAATTATGGCCGATATAAAAACACTAAGGCTAGATTTGGATTCAGCTCATCAAAATCTATAACGATCAGCTATCAAAGTAAAAAAGTTTTTCAAAAACAATTTTTCGATGGCCTGTGTTGCCGTTATAAAGGTGCCTAGTTCCCGTAATACTGAGTTCCTTTATAATACCATTATAAAGTTTAATATACCACTAAAAACAATTATTTCGGTACATTGTCAAGTAAAACAGTCGCATATAACACCAGTTTAGAAAAATTCTGGCCAGTATGTGTAAACTCATACGTTAGAATTGTGATAACCTTACTGAAAGCTAGTGGCAGCTCTTCTTTAAAACTCTGACAGTGGTTGCTAAATATTTTATAAATGGCATCCATATTTCGTAAGGCACACTGTAAATGTAATCGGGATTTCTCATTTAATTCAGTTTTCTTATATATAATTTTATCGCTCGCGTGCTACAGAAGCGAGTATTGTGAGGCCAGAATTTGCACCAACAGAAACTTCATTCGAATCTGTATGTCAGTTTTTCAGTACCAAACACTGTGTCGCGAAACCTCTTCCTAATCTTGCTAAGTACTTCTCATTGATTTAATTGTGCTTGAGTACCTTTCCTCTCTGAAACCACCCTTGCATACGGTATCATTTATATCCGTAACAGCAGTGGAGATCAATTCATGTAAACCGGATTCCGCCTCTTCCGTCGCACTAAATTATTCTCACACTGATACGTTGGATAAAAAAAAGTAGCTCTCCAGAAACCTAACAGTTAGCGTAGACAAAATTATAGGCATCGTCTCCTTCCGAGGAGCGTAATTAATCTTGCTTAATAAAGGGGTGATTACCAGCGAATGTATAATTAACGCGGCGTCGCCTCTCGGCCTCTTGCCTTCAGTCAGTCATCTCTTCCGTCACGGAGACCTAGTAACTATCGACGAAAATAGTTGGCGTCAGCTAGATCTCTACCGTTATTGCATTGCGATTCTGGTTAACTGAAAGTGGTCCCAAAAAACTATTTATGAAAATACACCGACGAATATACCTAATTGATTACTCAATGGGAAGTACGTTGTATGAGAGGGTGAACATGATCGATCCCACATATAGACACATCAGTTACATCGGTGAGTAATAGGTGAGTGATTAACGCATGAAAAACCGTTGGGGCTTCATGCTGCTGTTCACTTCAGAATGATTAATTCATGTAAACCTGAGACACGAAATGTCACTGATATAGCAGAAGTATATCAGCTAAAGCGTGATCTAACAACCTTTATATCACATGTATCGGAAATAAAAAACCTAACGGAATGGGGCGCGGGCATGGATGTGTGTGATGTCCTTAGGTTAGTTAGGTTTAAGTAGTTCTAAGTTCTAGGGGACTCATGACCTCAGAAGTTGTCCCATAGTGCTCAGAGCCATTTGAACCATTTTTGGAGTGGGGCGGAGAAACAAACTTTAAGCTGCACAGTCCAATTATAACTATATTTATAATAATATGATCCAGTATAATACACAAATAGCCCATTCGAGATAACTAACATTTATGAATAAAGATCTTAATAAGTGGCAAAGGATGTGCAGAACAAAGCTAAAAATTATAAATATCTTTCAAGAAACAGTATTAGCGACCACTATAATGAATGTTACAGAATGAATTAATGCTCCAAGTACTAATT
This sequence comes from Schistocerca nitens, assembly GCF_023898315.1. Taxonomy (NCBI): domain Eukaryota; kingdom Metazoa; phylum Arthropoda; class Insecta; order Orthoptera; family Acrididae; genus Schistocerca; species Schistocerca nitens. The sequence goes on from NC_064615.1 coordinate 513,567,453, forward strand.
CTGACGGAAACGGTGAAATAAGTGGCCCTAAAGCAACGTGAAGTAGCCCACTTCTTCATGCGCAACCAGACTGACGCACTGCGAGTTCTGTTTCAAGTTTTTCCCAAAGATCTTGGCATTAAAGGAGAAGAGAGGTAAGTGGCAAAAGTTTTTCTTTGGGACTCAGGTACGCAGCCTATTCGAAACCAAAACCACCTTTTTTCTATATATCACAAAAATGTCTGCACGAATGTAGCACCATCTATCGATTTGTTACATAGCCACAGAAGACCTCGTTTTCAACAACAGTCGTTCGAATGTGGGCGAAAGCAAACAACAGTACCTACAGAAATCATTGCTACCGCCTGTAAAATCGGATGAATCTTTTTGAAACGCCTATCTATGCATAGCATATTTATATTTAAACCATAGTATAAATGGATGTTAGATCCAAGGACAGTACTGACAACCTGGTGCATCTTGGACGATACTGCAACCGCACTATTTAGGAAGGCCAAGGAAGCCTTCACGAGGCACTCAGCCACCCGACAGTATATTGCCATCACGGCTAGACGAGATAATCTACAGATGGAGAGAAGACATCTGAGGTTGGCGGCCACTAAATGAAATGGTTTTTCCACGTTGTACATTAAGTTGGTGTAAATGATTACGAAAATGTGGTTTCTAAGACGTTACAGCGACTCGCGGAATCGCTTGTTATTGTGAGAACGCTGCTGACTTGCTGCTCTATGACTTACTGACCTATGCCCAAGGAATCCATCATAGATGGCTGTACCATGGGCCAAGATGAGGGCGGACCCAGCTGCGAAAACAACCGTCTACATTTTAGATGCGTTCTAATGAATAATGACAGAAAAGCACAAACAGTAATGTTAGTAGCTGTTTAACTGATGAAGGAACTCTCTTGTAGTTTTGTAGTGGTAGGAAGTAGTTGTACTATTAGCATTTTGGTAGTACTATTAACTTTAATAAGTGCTAGGACTAGATAATCAGCATATACATTTACCAGTATCCACGAAAATGTGAACGGTGTGGGATATTTCAGCTTTTCAAGTAATAGGGCGCAATTTTGAAGGATAGAAATAAAATATAAATTATAGGCATATATGTCTTTTTTTTAAAAAAAATCTTTATTCCATTAAATTATTTCTTACATTTTAACCCACCACCTAATGCATTAGTGGGTCTTAAATCTACATTACAATTTTTATTGAATATTAGCAGCATTTTTTCTTCTATTCTAGTGTTAGTGAACTTACTTGCTACAGGAAATAAGAGTTGGTTTCTTGTTGGGTAAGATCTAATTCTACACTTTGCTAACTAATCTAGGGGCTACTTCCTGCAGCGTTACAGGCGTGCCAGATGTTTGTATAAACCTACTGTGTGGCCGTGCCCACTGAGCTAATCCCAGTGAGTATGCCCCTGGCACTGGGCTGGCCTTTTGAAGATCGCTGCAGGTTCTGTTGAGATTTTCTATCTACTATCTACTTAAGGTTTCCACGATAAGTAATCAAACTTCAGAATATCCAACAAAATCGATCGCAATTCAAAACAGACTCAGAAACGATGCTATCGAGTGTTGGCGAGGACGAAGTAACACTTACACATCCTGTATGATAATTAAATGTGAGGAAAGCATTTTTGCTTTCGAAAAAGAGTTTCACTTGTTAAATTGCGCATCTATAAAAACTGATAATTATATGAAGATTATGAGCAGCATTTTTAAATTTGTGTCAGTCAAAATATGTTGAAACACAAAACACAATCATTGTTTCCATGCACTGAGAGCTTGTTTTTGTAGCGAGTAGAGAGACCGATCGATCTTCTGGTGCTTCTAACTTGCTAATTAATGCGGAACGTAATAAGAAGTGCCGACACTACTCAATGGGAAAGACGTGTGGCTTCTCTTTGGTGCCTACGTTGCTTTGATACCGGTGTTTCACGACTCCGGAGGTCGAGAAAATAACAGGCTTTTTACGTCTTCCGTTGAGCGTGACGCGACGAGACGGCGGCAGTGCAAAGCAGATAAGAAATGGTCCCTCACTTCCGGCAAGCTTCTCGTTTTCTCGTTTTATGCCACGTACAGCGGACGTTTTAGTGCGCTGGAAACATAAAGAAGGATTTGTGAAACTGTGACGGCCTATCTTCGCATAACTGAATCGTGCCCAGCGGTGGTGAAAATTCCTCTCATAGCTACGAGTGTGCGCTTAGGATCACGACTGTCAAGTCTGTTACAAAAGTAAAATTTCTCGAGAGATATTGATGACAGTGACAGATGGATGAGCTTATTATCTCAAATAATACTGATATTCGTAGCACATTTTCGGCGGCGAATGAATATTAGTGTGATTGTCTGCGCACTGTGGAAGACACTGCAGTACAACTTATTAGTGATAGTAATTTTTGAGAACATTTCTTTCAGAGAACAGCCATTTTCTTTTTTACTTAAAAATGAACATGAACAGTCGCAACCGCAAGAAATATCTTGTGTTACGAGGTTACCGGTTTCGGTCTATTTTAGATGATCTTCAGACCTCACACCATGCTGGTAGACGGCGGCAGTGAACGGAGCGGGCGCTACAGCAGGTCTGAAGATGGTCTAAAACAGACAGAAACTTTCATCATCATTTCATCCTCATTCACTCGCAAGTCGCCGTAGTTGCGTTAAAGAACTTATGGAGCGGCGGCCGAACGGCCCCGCGAGGGGTTTCCCGGCCACCAATGCCAGACGCTCAATGTTATAATTACCGGTAACCTCAGAAAAAAAGAATTTTCTTGCGGTTGTGACTGTTCATGTTCATTCTTAGTGATACCCATCTTAAAGGAAATGAGAAAAGGACATAGATATGTTTTGTTCCGGTGGATCCGATTCACATTTACTTCACTGTTCTCAAAATGAGTGAACTATCTATTGCCCTCCCGGTTGGTCGTGCGGTCTAACGCACGGCTTTCCGGGCGGGAAGGAGCGCCTGGTCCCCGGCACGAATCCCCCCAGCGGATTTGTGTAGAGGTCCGGTGAACCGGCCAGTCTGTGGATGGTTTTTAGGCGGTTTTTCATCTGCCTTGGCGAATGCGGGCTGGTTCCCGTTATTCCGCCTCAGTTACACGATGTTGGCGATTGCTGCGCAAACAAGTTCTCCAAGTACGCTTACACCACTATTGCTCTACCACGCAAAGATAGGGGTTACACTCGTCTGGTGTGAGACGTTCCCTGGGGGGGGGCCACCGGGGACCTAACCGCACAATAACCCTGGGTTCGGTGTGGGGCGGCGGAGGGGTTGTGGACCACTGCGGCTTCTTCCACATTCTGCCATTTTATAGACACCTCCTTACAAGCAACAATTGAAATGCTTTAAAAAATTGTAATATCTGTACTATTTGCATTAGAGAATATATAAGAAACATTGACAAGGGTTTGAGTAGTCAGTGGTATACAAAAGATTGAGATGAATAGTTACGTAGAGATAAAAAGATAATCACGAGACAGAGATACGTGGATGACAACACTAAATCAGTCGAAATAATTATCAGTAAAAATGAAAGAGGTTACAAACGAGCACGCTTCCAGATAGTGTAGGGTTTGCTATGCTTATAATATCACAAAAGTAACAAAAGACACACAAATGGGGTTTTGAATAACAATAAATGAACGCTTTCATTTGCAAATTCCTGAGAGATTGAAACCGTTTGCTGAAACAGGGCCCGAACCTGGGACCTCCGCCTTTCGCAGGGAAGAGCACATTGACTAAGCTACACAAGCACCTCTCACCTGCATCAGAACCGATCTTTATAAACATGTTTCAGTTTTGTAGCGGAATAACCGCCTTCACAGAAGAAATAACAAAAGTAACACATTTTACTTGATGTCCCCGACCTTGTACGATAATTCACAAACGGCGAGCTACACTGCTTGACGGAATATGTGAAGCACCCAGAAGGCCTGGTCTGGTGTCAGTGTACACGGACCTGTACACAACATTGTCAGATGTATACACTGATACGCCAAAACAAGACCATTGCCCACTGGGACATTAGATGCCGCCTGGTGGCGTTTCGGACACGTGACACGCAACAAAGTATGTAAGCGGGGCAGACACAAACGGGGGATCACCTAGCAAAGATATGGGCTACAAACGGGGAAATCCATTGAGAAAAGCGACTCTGACAGAGTTATTATTATTAAGCAGAACCTGTGAACGAGTATCTCGAAAACAGCGAAGATGCACGAATGTTCACGTGCTACTGACGTGAGCATTTACGTAAATACACTCCTGGAAATGGAAAAAAGAACACATTGACACCGGTGTGTCAGACCCACCATACTTGCTCCGGACACTGCGAGAGGGCTGTACAAGCAATGATCACACGCACGGCACAGCGGACACACCAGGAACCGCGGTGTTGGCCGTCGAATGGCGCTAGCTGCGCAGCATTTGTGCACCGCCGCCGTCAGTGTCAGCCAGTTTGCCGTGGCATACGGAGCTCCATCGCAGTCTTTAACACTGGTAGCATGCCGCGACAGCATGGACGTGAACCGTATGTGCAGTTGACGGACTTTGAGCGAGGGCGTATAGTGGGCATGCGGGAGGCCGGGTGGACGTACCGCCGAATTGCTCAACACGTGGGGCGTGAGGTCTCCACAGTACATCGATGTTGTCGCCAGTGGTCGGCGGAAGGTGCACGTGCCCGTCGACCTGGGACCGGACCGCAGCGACGCACGGATGCACGCCAAGACCGTAGGATCCTACGCAGTGCCGTAGGGGACCGCACCGCCACTTCCCAGCAAATTAGGGACACTGTTGCTCCTGGGGTATCGGCGAGGACCATTCGCAACCGTCTCCATGAAGCTGGGCTACGGTCCCGCACACCGTTAGGCCGTCTTCCGCTCACGCCCCAACATCGTGCAGCCCGCCTCCAGTGGTGTCGCGACAGGCGTGAATGGAGGGACGAATGGAGACGTGTCGTCTTCAGCGATGAGAGTCGCTTCTGCCTTGGTGCCAATGATGGTCGTATGCGTGTTTGGCGCCGTGCAGGTGAGCGCCACAATCAGGACTGCATACGACCGAGGCACACAGGGCCAACACCCGGCATCATGGTGTGGGGAGCGATCTCCTACACTGGCCGTACACCACTGGTGATCGTCGAGGGGACACTGAATAGTGCACGGTACATCCAAACCGTCATCGAACCCTTCGTTCTACCATTCCTAGACCGGCAAGGGAACTTGCTGTTCCAACAGGACAATGCACGTCCGCATGTATCCCGTGCCACCCAACGTGCTCTAGAAGGTGTAAGTCAACTACCCTGGCCAGCAAGATCTCCAGATCTGTCCCCCATTGAGCATGTTTGGGACTGGATGAAGCGTCGTCTCACGCGGTCTGCACGTCCAGCACGAACGCTGGTCCAACTGAGCCGCCAGGTGGAAATGGCATGGCAAGCCGTTCCACAGAACTACATCCAGCATCTCTACGATCGTCTCCATGGGAGAATAGCAGTCTGCATTGCTGCGAAAGGTGGATATACACTGTACTAGTGCCGACATTGTGCATGCTCTGTTGCCTGTGTCTATGTGCCTGTGGTTCTGTCAGTGTGATCATGTGATGTATCTGACCCCAGGAATGTGTCAATAAAGTTTCCCCTTCCTGGGACAATGAATTCGCGGTGTTCTTATTTCAATTTCCAGGAGTGTAGAAGGACAGTGGGACTACCATTAGGCCCTCGACTCTTCATAGAACGTGGGATTCGGAGATTTGTTTGCTCTGTAAAGTAGTATATATGGTGATCTGGGGCATGTCTACCAAAAGCCCGCATCTCGTGGTCGTGCGGTAGCGTTCTCGCTTCCCACGCCCGGATTCCCGGGTTCGATTCTCGGCGGGGTCAGGGATTTTCTCTGCCTCGTGGTGGCTGGGTGTTGTGTGCTGTCCTTAGGTTAGTTAGGTTTAAGTAGTTCTAAGTTCTAGGGGACTGATGACCATAGATGTTACGTCCCATAGTGCTCAGAGCCATTTGAACCATTTGTCTACCAAAAGAGCACAACGCTCGTGCACACCGTTCGGAGCACACCGTTCATCGTACACTGTTAAACATGGAGCTCCATAGCAAACCACCCCTACGTGTTCGCGACTTCGTCAGTTACTACTGCAGTGGGCACGGGGCCATCGGGACTCGACCGTCGATCAATGGAAACGTGTATGCTCTTCGGGTGAATCACATTTTTGCTACACTAGGTCGATGGTGGTCAGCACAAACACCGTCATCGAGGTCAATGGTGGCTCCAAACGTGCAGTGCGCCACGGACGCAGGCTGACATTATGGGAGGTATTCCTCTGCACTTGCATGAGACCTGTGTTGGTAATCGAAGAGAGGCTGACAACTGCGAGCTACCTGAGTTCCTTCATGCTTCAGGTCTTCCCCGATGGCGATGTCATTTTTCAGAAGAGTAACTGTCCGTGTTTTGGAGCCAGAATCGTGCTGCAGTGGTTGGAGGAGCGTTATAGTGAGCTCACGTTGATGTCTCAAAAAACATGGCTCAAATGGCTCTGAGCACTATGGGACTTAACATCTGTGGTCATGAGTCGCCTAGAACTTAGAACTACTTAAACCTAACTAACCTAAGGACATCACACAACACCCAGTAATCACGAGGTACTATCACTTCGAAACTGAGCAAACACACCAAAGCAGGGTGAGAAATTTGTCTCTAAATTAACTAACTCTTTAGAAATCCTAGAAAATAGTAAACCGGTACAGCCCCTGAACACTGAGGATTAAAATATAACAAGTATAACCCAAATATCCACAATTCCAGCAAGAAGTTAATCCTTCAGAAAAAGATGTCTCACATACGAGTGGCCAATTCTGTTTGAGAGTGACATCAGAAGGAAAATGGTATGCTTTAAACAGCTTCCCAGTTCACATTTGGTGATCTGGTTCAGATGGTTGAAATGGCTCTAAGCACTTTGGGACTTAACATCTGAAGTCATCAGTGCCCTAGAACTACTTAAACGTAACTAACATGAGGACATCATACACATCTATGCCCGAGGCAGGATTCGAACCTGCGACCGTAGCAGCAGCGCGGTTCCGGACTGAAGCGCCTAGAACCGCTCGGCCACAGACCCGACGTGGCGATCAGGATTCTCCTCTGCTTCTATATGCTTCACAGAACTTTGCCGTTCTGTGCGCCAATATCTTCGTCATAGTGGTTACACATAATACGTTTATTCATCAGTAATAAAAAGTAACATCGCAAAAAAGTATCTAGCTGCTTTTTACAAGACATGAAGGATATCTCATGTGTTGAAGTCCTGTAGACGAACCACTTACTTACTAGGACAAAGATGGTGTAGTAAATTGGCTTTGTCCTTTTAAAACGAACCTTCATACATATAGGATCTATAAATGGAAACTTCGTTCCTCTCGCAAGCAAGTGCCGTACTACTGTAGGCTGAGTAACGTTTACAGCTGATGATATGTTGTAGCTTTTTAGCCGAGATGACAGTTCCAACCAAAAATATATCACTGAATAATTTATTTGCAGAACCTTGAAATGCATCCCCTACGCAATGCTCATGTACAACTGTGCCTTATCACGTGGTATACGATCACTTAAATGTGTCTCTAGAGGGTTTTCATATACATGTGCCATCACTTTCGCATAAAACATGTGTCTGGATTGCCAGTGGCGGATAACTCATAGTACATTCGCGGTATTGAAGATAACGTGCTTGACAACGACACGTAGTAAAAATCAGCTAATGGCACGATTAAATAAAAATAGCATTACAGCCTACTACGGACCACGTTCACGTAAATTTATACATACTCTTCTTTACAAATAGTGTGTTTGTGGTTATTCAAGTTTGGAAAAATATCATCACCACCTTTCCGAAGGTAGGAAATGACGATAACTGCTAGACCTATCGCCCAAGCAGCTTTACATCTCATTCATTAAAGCTGCTGACACGAAACAGAAGAATAAAAAAGAAAGTTTCTTATGTATTGGATGACGATTAGTTTGGCCTTAGGAAAGATAAAGGCGACAGAAAGGCAGTTCTTACGTTACGTTTCCTAACAGAAGACCGACTAAGGAAAAGCAAGACACAGCCATAGGATCTGTCTACCTGGAAAAAGCGCCCGACATCATAAAACGGTGCAAGACGTTCGATATCCTGAGAAAATTAAGAGTAATCTATAGGGAAATATACACTATGTGCAGGAACCAAGATGGACAAATAAGGCTGTATGACCAAGAACGAATACTAGGATTAAAAAGGATATAATACATGGATGTAGTCTTTCGCCACTACTGTTCAATATATACATCGAAGAAACAATGACGGAAGTAATAGAAAACTAATAGATCGAAATAAAAATTAAAAATGAGAGGATACGAATGATAAGATTCGGTGATGAAGTTGCTATCGTCAGTGAAAGTAACGGATAAAAGCAGGATCTGTTGAATGGAATGAACGGTCTAATGAGTATAGAATGTGAATTGAAAGTAAAAACGTCAAAATTGTTGATCACGATGTAAACAAACTAAAAGTTACTGCCCGTCTTCTATGTGGAGCACGTATTGGTCTCACCGCAGACATCTAGTGCTCAGCCACACACAACTGATATCATCAAAGTGTACGGGCCTGAAGATAACGTTGACGAAACGTCGAAACTATTTGCCAAATAAATATGAAATCATAAATACAGTTGGAGGAGTTTCATCTTCAATAAAAAATTATACCAGCGGATGTCCCACCATCATCCAATTTAGATATGGATGTACGTAGAAAGTAAAAGAATTCTGCAACCTTGGAAGCAAACTAACCCATGACAGACGGAGCAAGGACGACATAAAAGCTGACTAGGACAGGCAAAGAGAGCACTCCCAGCCAAGATAAGTCTACTAGTATCAAACTAGGACGATATTTCTAAGAACGTACGTTTGTAGCACAGATTTTTATGGTAGTGAATCATCGACAGTGGGAAAACCGGAATGAAGATAATCGAATTGACTATGATGTAGTGTTTCAGAAGAATGTTGAACATCAAGTGGATTCATAAGAAAAGAAATGAGGCTTTCCTTCGCGGAATCGGTGGAGAGCGGAACATATGGAAAACGCTGACAAGAAGAAGCGACAGGGTGACAGGGCATTAAGTTAAGACCAGGGAATAACCTCCACGGTGCTATAGAGAGAGATAGAGGGCAATGACTGCAGGGGAAGACAGAGATAGGAATACATCCAGCAAATAGTTTGAGGGCGTAGTGTGCAAGTGATAATTTGAGATGAAGAGACTGACGCGGAGAGAAATTCGTGGTGGGCGACATCAAACCAGTCAGAAGAGTAAGGACTCAAAAAAATTGTGAATATAGGTATCACAGATAAAGTAGGAAGTTCCATGAAGCTGTTCGTGGATGACGCTGTTGTATATAGAGAAGTCGCAAAAATGGATAATTGTAGCGGAACGCGAAGAGACGCGCAAAGAACTGTCGCTTTGTGCAGGAATTGGCAGTTGACCCTCAACATATTCATATATAACGTATCGACAACAAATAGGATGAGTTCCTGTTTTTCTATGAGTACACAATTGCAGAATGATCACTGGAAGCAATCACCTCCATGAAATATGTGGTAGTACGCGTACGGACCGATTTAATGTGGAATGATCACATAAAAACAGTCGTAGGAAAGGTAGGTGCCAGACTGAGCTCCATTGTAAGCATCCTCATGGAATATGGAGGAGGGAAGGCGGCGGCTTACAAAACCAAACCATCTTTCGACCAATACTTGAGTGTTGCTTAATAGTCTGGGCCCACTGTCAGATGGGATTGATGAAGAAAATGTAGGAAACGCAAAGATGAGCAGCGCATTTCGTCCCTGATTCGCCTAGTGAACTAAACTCTAGTGACTGAAGTTATAAAAGACGCGTTGAGCATCTCGCTGTGATTTACTGCCAAAGTTCCGTGAACAAAGATTCACAGTCAACCAAAATATAGATTTCGTCTATGTATATTTTGCAAAAAGTCCGGCGAGGTAAAATCAAAGAGATTCGGGAGCGCATGAAGACTTACTTAGAAACTTTTTTGCGCGCACTGTTCATGACTCTAAGACGAAAGAGGGGGAGGGAGTAGTGCCGGTGGTACACAACGTACTCTCCGCTACGCGCACCTGAATTTGGCTCGCTGATTACAGACGCAGACGTAGAAGGAGCCTTGTTTCAGACTTCTCGCAGGATTTACACACCAAGATTGGGTAGGTAGGCTGTTTAGGATTTTATGTTGGTAACGCCACGTAGTGCTCTGTATGAAAAGCGCTGACTGCGCTGTGTGCAGTCTGTGGCTGGTTGGACTTATTTTTGGAATATTCGCTAGTGTAGTGTTGGGCAGTTGGATGTGAGCAGCGCGTAGCTTTGGGCAGTTGGAGCTGAGCCGCCAGCAGTGGTGGATGTAGAGAGAGATGCCAGAGTTTTGAGAATTTACTATAAGCGGACGATCTGGACGTGTGTTCGCCAGAAAAAGGAAATTTGTGAAGATGGATGTCATGAATTGATAGATACATATATCAAGTAAGTCTATGTCCCCGCGCACAATTGCTTGCACTACAAGCTGCCCAGGTTTCTCCAATGATGTTAACGTCGATGTTGTCATTGAGGGTAGAGCTTAAAGAGGCTTTTTTTCTAATGAGACGCCTCGATATTTGATTTTTTTCTGCCTAGTCTAGTTTCCAGAAATATGATACTTTGGTTTAGTATCTATATTGTCATGTAAACGTTATCATTTTTACCTTGTCAGCATCTACACTCCTGGAAATGGAAAAAAGAACACATTGACACCGGTGTGTCAGACCCACCATACTTGCTCCGGACACTGCGAGAGGGCTGTACAAGCAATGATCACACGCACGGCACAGCGGACACACCAGGAACCGCGGTGTTGGCCGTCGAATGGCGCTAGCTGCGCAGCATTTGTGCACCGCCGCCGTCAGTGTCAGCCAGTTTGCCGTGGCATACGGAGCTCCATCGCAGTCTTTAACACTGGTAGCATGCCGCGACAGCGTGGACGTGAACCGTATGTGCAGTTGACGGACTTTGAGCGAGGGCGTATAGTGGGCATGCGGGAGGCCGGGTGGACGTACCGCCGAATTGCTCAACACGTGGGGCGTGAGGTCTCCACAGTACATCGATGTTGTCGCCAGTGGTCGGCGGAAGGTGCACGTGCCCGTCGACCTGGGACCGGACCGCAGCGACGCACGGATGCACGCCAAGACCGTAGGATCCTACGCAGTGCCGTAGGGGACCGCACCGCCACTTCCCAGCAAATTAGGGACACTGTTGCTCCTGGGGTATCGGCGAGGACCATTCGCAACCGTCTCCATGAAGCTGGGCTACGGTCCCGCACACCGTTAGGCCGTCTTCCGCTCACGCCCCAACATCGTGCAGCCCGCCTCCAGTGGTGTCGCGACAGGCGTGAATGGAGGGACGAATGGAGACGTGTCGTCTTCAGCGATGAGAGTCGCTTCTGCCTTGGTGCCAATGATGGTCGTATGCGTGTTTGGCGCCGTGCAGGTGAGCGCCACAATCAGGACTGCATACGACCGAGGCACACAGGGCCAACACCCGGCATCATGGTGCGGGGAGCGATCTCCTACACTGGCCGTACACCACTGATGATCGTCGAGGGGACACTGAATAGTGCACGGTACATCCAAACCGTCATCGAACCCATCGTTCTACCATTCCTAGACCGGCAAGGGAACTTGCTTTTCCAACAGGACAATGCACGTCCGCATGTATCCCGTGCCACCCAACGTGCTCTAGAAGGTGTAAGTCAACTACCCTGGCCAGCAAGATCTCCGGATCTGTCCCCCATTGAGCATGTTTGGGACTGGATGAAGCGTCGTCTCACGCGGTCTGCACGTCCAGCACGAACGCTGATCCAACTGAGGCGCCAGGTGGAAATGGCATGGCAAGCCGTTCCACAGGACTACATCCAGCATCTCTACGATCGTCTCCATGGGAGAATAGCAGCCTGCATTGCTGCGAAAGGTGGATATACACTGTACTAGTGCCGACATTGTGCATGCTCTGTTGCCTGTGTCTATGTGCCTGTGGTTCTGTCAGTGTGATCATGTGATGTATCTGACCCCAGGAATGTGTCAATAAAGTTTCCCCTTCCTGGGACAAGGAATTCACGGTGTTCTTATTTCAATTTCCAGGAGTGTATGTTTATTTCTATATGATTGTTGTGGCGACGCTATGGTCGGGAAATAACGGAGTTCCAGAAGTTCGGAGGTGGCTTTGATTATTACAAAATATGACGCATTAGTTCTGTCATATCGGTTTTAAGACTTTAACACGAAAAAGGTTTCCTTCAAGGACAGGTTTCATACAAACCACCACTGTAAACTACGAAAAGGTAGCTAATGGCTGGCTTGAATCATCCGTTCTCGAGATAACCTCCGAGGCGGCATAAGCAACTACCATTTGCTACAGTCAGGCAGAACGAAGTTATGTTCGTTATATACTAGCATGACCTTAATTTCTTCCCGATTGGAACTGGTTTGTAAAGTTTTAAGAGGACCATAAATTTCGATTCTGTTGTTATCCACGTCCCTCTCATTAGTTTGGTCATCGTAAATGGGTGGAGTCACTGCCGTTTTCCCTTTTCATCTTGATTTTCGTGACTCTTAAACGACGATTCTTTGCTTCAGTACAGTTTTCTGCTGCTTCGACAGCCATACCCCTCGCCCCCTTTTCTGCTGTGTCCGTTATTGCGAAATCTGCAGCCGTCTTCTCCCGGATGTAAACAGCCGTAAGCGCAGTCCTCTCTAACTCAGACGGTCGTGGGGCCGGACCCTGAGGTATTATTGGCTATGCGCCTCTGTTTGTAGTCCAGTTCAGGTCCTGGCGCCAGCCACCGACATTGTGTTGCACGGCGCTACGCAGCAAAATAAGTCTGCTCACTTGACATTTACTAAAGGATCTTATGTGTTTGTCTGCATTTAACAAAATACGCGAGGAGACTTTAATAGAAATAGAGGTATTTGAAGTCAGCTCTCATAATTATCTGCAATTTTTTCATTGTATCTTTCTGTTATTAATTAAGTTAATGAGTAGTTTCACGATACTTAGCTTGGCCATATAGTCGGAATATCTATGGAACGTGCATTCAGGTGCGCAGAACAAACCGTTTGTCTCCAACACACATCGGCACCAACAGTCACGTGACTATGGCGCGACATAATGTTTAAACGTAAGTATCTTTCAGATTATCAATGCAAGTACATCAGCTAATACAGACAGATCCCACTCAAAAGTGTCATCCATTTTGTATACGAGTTCCATTCGCACCACATTAATTTATATTACATAATACTTCTTTGCCACTTGCCTCGTAAGTAGTAACCACTATACTACCCGTATGATTTTATGCGTACGTTACACATAAACTCGTCTTACAAATATGATAATTAGGGCAGGATTTTTATGAAAAGCCACATCCTTCTCGGTAACGATGACGTTCTTTAAATACGAGGGTCCTTAAAACGTAATAGGAAACTTTTATTTTAACAATATGCGAACTGTGAATCCAACTTGATGCAAACACTATTTGTTATTTATTTATTCCACAATCTAGTGGGTGCAATGTTTTGGGTTATGAACGAAGTGCGAAAGTTATGTTTTTCTGTTTATGAAATTAGCGGCAAGCCGTCCAATGAACTTGCAGATGACATGATGTATGCCGAGAAAAACAGGAACAAAAACAAAATACAGAAAATAGGCGGCAAACAGCGACATTAATCTTAAAATCATGCCGTAACGTACAATAAACAAGATATAAATAACCCATTGATGTTAGCGATATTTACCGCTGAAACTACACTCATGCTCATAAATTAAGGATAATTTCAGAATGTGGTGCCACAGAACGTTGCACTACACAAAACTGGCGCTAATAGCATAGGCACATAGGGAACACACACGACACAGATCTGAAAGTCCACGGTATTGGCGCTAAGTTGAGAAAACCGTCCCGAAACACATGTGCTACAAATCTTCACTGTTTCCTGCGCATGTACCCTGACATCAATATGGGATATGCTCACCATGCACACGTACACAGGCCGCACAACGGGTTGGCATACTCTGTATCAGGTGGTCGAGCAGCTGCTGGGGTGTAGCCTCCCATTCTTGCCCCAGTGCCTGTCGGAGCTTCTGAGTATCCTAGGGGTTTGAATACGTGCAGCGATACGTCGACCGAGAGCATCCCAGACGTGCTGGATGGTATATAAGTCTGGAGATCAGGCAGGCCACTCCATTGGCCTGATGCCTTCCGTTTCAAGGTACTCCTCCACGATGGCAGCTCGGTGGAGCTGTGCGTTATCATTCATCAGGAGGAAGGTGGGACCCACTGCAGCCCTGAAAAGGCGGACATACTGGTGCAAAATGACGTCCCGATACACCTGACCTGTTACGGTTCCTCTGTCAAAGACATGCAGGTGTGTACGTGCACCAATCATAAACCCATACCACACAATGAAACGACAACCTCCATACAGGTACCTTTCAATGACATTAAGGGGTTGGTCTGTGGTTCCTGGTTAACGCCAGACGAAACTCGGCGAGAATCACTGTTCAGATTATACCTGGACTCGTCCGTGAACATAACCTTGGACCACTGTTCCAATGACCATGTACTGTGTATTTGACACCAGGCTTTACTGGCTCTCCTGTGACCAGGGAGCAGTGGAATGCACCTTGCAGGTGTCCTGGAGAATAAACCATGTCGGTTCAGTTGTCTGTAGACGGTGTATCTGGAGACAAGCGTTCCACTGGCTGCGGTAAGGTCCCAGTAAGGTCACCTGCAGTACTCCGTGGCCGTCTGCGGGCACTGATGGTGAGATATCGGTCCTCTTGTGGTGGTGTACACTGTGGACGTCACGTATTGTAGCGGCTGGACACGTTTCCTGTCTGCTGGAATCGTTGCCATAATCTTGAGATCACACTTTGTGGCACACGGAGGGCCCGTGCTACGACCTGTTGTGTTTAACCAGCCTCCAGTCGCCCTAGTATTCTACGCTTCATAACGTCATCAATATGTGTTGAGCCATTTTCAACACACAGTCACCGTTAGCACGTCTGAAAACGTCTGCACACTTACTAGCTGCACCGTACTCTGACATGCACCAACACAACTCTGCGTAAGTGGTTGCCGCCAGCGCCACCATGCGACGACCGCAAGTCAAATGCACCACATAGTCACACCCCGAGGTGATTTAAACCCACAAACCGACCACTAGAACGTTGTCTCACCATCTGTCAGCATTATCGTTAATTTATGAGCATGAGTGTATTTTGGGGAATAAATAAATAAATAAGAAAAATGTTTTGCGTCCAGGCGTACTCACAATTCCCATGTCGTTGTTTTTGTATGTAAACGCGCACCAAATGGAAGAGTTTCAATACAAAATTACTGCTTTTTGTGTCGGGAAACCGGTTGAATTCATTCAGGATTCCATTACACTATATTATTCCCCACTCTTTTGGCTACAATACCCTGTTTTTCAACATAACCTCCGTTCAATGCGACGGCCTTAATCCAACTAGCTGTGAGGGCCTGTATGCACGCTAGCTACCACTTTACTGGTCGTCGCCGGTGCCAACGTGCTGCTGCACCAACCACCTGCCCCTCATCCACGTACTCCTTCCCGCGGAGTGCGTCCTACGTTGGGACGAACAGAAGCAAGTCGGAAGGTGGTAGATCGAGGCTGTAGGGCAAATGAAGAAGAACAGTGCAACGATATTTCGTGAGCTCCTCTTGGATGCGCAGGAGGCTTGTGTCTGCCATGTATTGTCATGGAGAAGTTCGCCGGCATTTTTGCAGCGATAAATACGTTGAAGATTTTGTTCATTTTTCTGATGGTAACACAGTACACGTCAGAGGCGATTGTTGTACCGTGACAGAGAACATCAAACAGAACAGCCACTTCAGAGTCCCAAAAGACGTTGTCACGTCTTTACTGGCTAAGGGTGCGACTTTGAACTCTTTCTTCAGAGGAGAGGTGGTGTTGTGCTACTCAGCGGATTGCCGATTTTTTTTCCGGTTCGACTTGACGTACCCGTGTTTCATCGCCTGTAACAATGTTAGAGCACAAATAATGACGATCAACCTTTTACGGGGAAGCTATTCCGCACGGATGGTCTTCCGTTACTCGTTATGGTCTTCTTTCAGGCGGCGTGGAACACAGCGGGGCCGGAAGCTGTGGCCGAGTGGTTCTAGGCACTTCCGTTTGGAAGCGCGCGACCGCTACTGTAGCAGGTTCGAATCCTGCCTCGGGCATGGATGTGTGTGATGTCCTTAGGTTAGTTAGGTTTAAGTAGTTCCAAGTTCGAGGGTACTGATGACCTCCGATGTTAAATCCCATTGTGCTCAGCGCCATTTTAACCTTCTTTAGAAATTCTTTCAGCGATTCCCGAGCGATGTCCACGCGACGTTGTTTATGGTCTAAATTCAACAATTAAGGAACAAATTATGCAGCTACACTTTTCATGCCAAGAACATAAAAAAATTGCTTGTCAAGAGCTAGAGGATATGCCGACAGCATCAGCAACCTCGCTCACGGTGATTCGGCGATTATCCAGAACCATTTAAATTTTTATTCCACATTTTCGTCAGCAATTGATGTGCTAGGGCGTCCAGGGCAGTCGTCGTCTTCAACGTCTTCTCGACATTCTTTAAAACGTGTATACAACCCGTAAACTCTTGTCTTACCCATAGTAGATTTGCCAAGAGTCATAGTCAACATTTCGAATGGGCTGGTGTGCTTTATTCCATTCTTCAATCAAAATTTAACAGAATTTCCTTGATTCTTATATTTTGGAAGTGAAAATTCGCTGAGTACTCGGAAAAACGTGTAACCTTTCGACCGTCAACAATAAACTAAATATTGAAAACAGCTAAAAAGGCAAATATACATCACGAACATGATATGACCAACAAGGCAAAAAAAAAAGTCGGATGTCTAAAGCCCGCGAAATCAAAAAGTTACTTTGTGATCACGCATCGTATAAAGCCGCCATTCATCGGATATTCATGAAACTGTAGAGAACGAAGAGAGAATATTACATTTTGTCCCACAATAAATACCGCAACGTTTCAACAGGAAATGGCCAAAAGAATGTGTTGTATTACTTACTGAACGCCCTTTGTAAATATAAATGTTTGTTAATGAAAAGAACTCTATGAATTACTGTCATTTGCTAAGTCATATACACGCATATATGGCAGATTCTCTCTGATAGACCATATTATATTAGGTAAATGCTCATATTCGTTATATTTGCGCTGTTTAGAAGTTTTGTGCAACAGTTCACAGAACTGCGCATCTCATTTTGTTTCGTGAAAAATAGCAAATTTCTATCCGCCTGCTTTGTTTCGTCTGCAGTCACAAAACGTACTTCATCCTTACGCAAAAACGTCAGTTTTTGTAGCTTGTAGTTACTCTATGGGCAGGCAGTTACTTACGCCCCACTGGACCCAGAACTGGAAACAAGTTCCTCAAATCGTTATTCAATTTCGTTGGAGTCGGAAGCGTCTGGAGTATGGACGAGAAAAAATGCCTGAGATGAAGCAAAGCATTCAAGTAAAATTGTAACAGTTCGTGTTTCAATATGTTGAGAAAGTATTTTCGACTGGTGGTAAAGTACTCTATCGTATACTGTGAGACGAAAGAGTAACTGCGGAGAAATTATTAAGTTATTTAACATAAGAGGATCTACGTAGAAGTCATTTAACGTTCAGCATCATGTTGCAACAGAAAAACACAAATACGAAGTACAACGGACTGAAAATAGAGGAACATTACAGCAAATGGCCGTAGGAGAAACCCGACAATCTTTTTCATTATTGCATGAAGAACTTCGTACAGATTTCCTTTGAGTTGATTTCCAATTAAGTACGTCGATCCATTTAAAAATTCAAAATGCTTAGTAAAACACGTAAGCAAATTTCTTCCAGATTCCTCCACATTAAGAAAGGAGTACGTCAATCAAAGCTACGACAAAACAAAGCAACAAACCAGACAACAGGTTGAAAATAAAATAAATGATAGTCAATTGATGAAACCACAGAATCTAGGGGAAGATATATTAAAATGTCACTGTGGGAACTTTGGAAGAAGATGATTTAGGGGGAAAGTTTCTAATAAACTATACAATTTAGAAAAGTAAATTTTTTCACCATTAGTAGACATTTTGTTGTTCTACAGATGTATGAGTGTCATAAGGCCCGACGTCCTTAAGCTTGCCAATGTACTACCCTTCGTAATGCCTCCTGTGCCTTATTTGCTGAAAGCTACCGATTCACTAAACGCATTATATGGTATAATGCTGCATGTGAACTGCGTATCTCACGCCTTATATAGATTTGGAGAAGAGATTCGTAGCAAATTCAGTGATGATGAGAGAAATTTATGAGTGTCAAAAATGTATATTGAAAATCCCTTCACGGGGTTGCAGCTTTTTCGTTTTTCGACATTTGCAGACCGCCATTTCCATTTTGACAAGATCGGAGTCCTGGATTGATACCTGCAACTATTACTGCCAGAATATCAACGTTGTGGAAAGCGCCATTGATTCGTTCGATAACAGTGAAGTCGCTTCAGTTGCCCTAGCTCAACAATTAGTCTCTAACGCTGAATTTACAAGGAAACTTTTTAACACAGAATCAAATTTTGGATTTATTCCTGCTGCCGTACCTGCTTAGAAGGAATCAGAAGTGTAGCTAGTGAATCAGAAATAATAAGTTAAATAATTGTGAATAATTTAGAAGTGATTTGTGGTAAAGCGAGGAAAGAAGCACAAAGAAAATGGAAAAGCCGTTAGAAAAAAACAAGGGTATCACGCAACGTGACTCATTTCAATGATCTTGTTGGTTGAGAAGCTCTCTCGTAATCACTTAGATTCCAGTGATATTGTACATTTTAAATACGTGCCTCTTTTTTCCGCTGAAGTAGAAAGACGTTTTTCGAAATACGATGCTTTGGTGGATGACAATAGAACATTTATTTTACTTCAAATTTCTACGAGGTATTCTTCGAATATTTCAGCTCAGAGCTCATAAACTGAAGTGAAAAAAAAAAGATTAACTATGTTCTGTTAATGTAAATAAAAAGCATATTAGGACATCAAATTACATAGTTTAATTTTCTTCTCATGTGTGTTTTCTCTTACATAAATAGTTCATTAATATAAGCTGAGTGATATTTTATTTCACAACGGAAGTTCAACCTTCTATTAATATTGTTATGTCATATTTTTTGGTATTGTGGAGATTTTTGTAAATTTTGGCTCTTAGCGGGATACTTTAGTATATTATGTGATTTTTAGATCATAAAAATCCTATCCTGAACGATATCTATAATTAGAACTGCCTAACATTTATCCACGAAAGTTACTTTTCCTCCTCTGATAATTTTCGGAACTGCATTCGTAGCAGCAACAGTTCAGTACCATTGGTGTTACTAACAAAACAATGTATGGAAACAAAGGAGATGAGTAACATATCAAAGTTTATTTCTTAACCCATAATGTGTTCAAATGTGTCATTCAACATCACGGGACTATTTCCGGTTGATGTTGGCTACATGTTCAGTACACTATGCTCGCTCCATAGATATTGTTGCTCTATGAGTTTGGTATATATCGAGTAATTATACAACTGCGATATTGATCGTAAGTTGCTTGGCAACATGACGACAGAAGCTGATGTTAAGACGTAAGTTGTCTGTCATCAGTAAACTGGCAAGAGGCGAAAATTTTTCAGTAGTTGTGTTTATTTTGCATAAAATTATGCATAACATTTTTGTGAATAATATGTACGTGTTACAACCTCTGTAACGATAAAAAACAATCTTTTAATACTTGCTAAATGATTCTTAGAATTATGTACACGCGGTGGCCGTGCGGTTCTAGGCGCTCCAGTCCGGAGCCGCGTTGCTGCTATGGTCGCAGGTTCGAATCCTGCCTCGGGCATGGGTGTGTGTGATGTCCTTAGGTTAGTTAGGTTTAAGTAGTTCTAAGTTCTAGGAGACGGATAACCACAGCAGTTCAGTCCCATAGTGCTCAGAGCCATTTGAACAATTTTTTTTAATTATGTACAAACGGATTATCATCGTGTAAACAAAGTACAGTTTTGACAGACAAGTATTTTTTTAACAACAGGAGTGGCGGAACTTGATCTTTTACAGTGTAATAACTTAATAAGAGTGGGAGGTGTAGTA
Source organism: Schistocerca nitens (assembly GCF_023898315.1). Lineage (NCBI taxonomy): Eukaryota > Metazoa > Arthropoda > Insecta > Orthoptera > Acrididae > Schistocerca > Schistocerca nitens. The sequence goes on from NC_064615.1 coordinate 513,587,729, forward strand.
TATAGGCGGCTAAACTTCTGTTTTGGTCCGGACGTTGGCAACGATGAACAAAGGCTGTGGTAGCGCCTCTTCTGAATAATCTACGAACTCACATTTGTAGCACGTCTTGGGGGAAATATATGAACTAAATAGGATACGGTGAGTTAAAAAACGCAGTAGCTTTGATGTGTAGTGGGATGTTACTAGGCGGTGTGTGACGCAAGATCGCTTTTTATTTCTGAATATATAAGCATTTCCTTGGTGGTCGTTAGGTTGGTACCTAGTAGCACAGCTTAAATTACCTCTTGTGAAACGAGCAGCACGAACTTTTAGTCACCACTGTCACACATGTTTGACGCTTCTTGCAGAATATGTCTGAGGTGTTAATTAGGTTAGAACTTACAAGCAGAGCAAAAATCGCTGTGAGTGGAACGAGCAGCCTTGATAATGGTAATGTTGAATGCCACACCTGTTTGTAATTTCTTTCAGAATATGTCACGAATTCAGAGACGACTGTTAGGTTGTGAAGTAAGGGCGCTGCTCAGATTTATTGGCAGATTCCTCTAAATCAAATCATATATATTTATATTCCACTGTGTCACCGTGTTTCTATTATCGTTGTGGAATGTGTCAGTTAATCGAAATATTGCAAACACAATTAGAATATAATCCTTATTAAGTAATAGTACAGAATATAACACATAAAAACAGACGCTTCTCTTGCCGATGTAGCTACATGCTAAAAGGCTTCTAATTGACTAATTATTTATATCGATAAATTCATTTAAGGTACAGACACAGCTTTTAAGGAGAAACAGTTTTAATCTCAATTTGAAAACAATTCTTCTGTCTTTCATATATTTTACAGCAATGGGAAGTGTTTTTAATAGTTGAGCATTGCTCTCATTTCTGCGTCAAAGCTAGGTTCATTAGAGAGAAATGCAAATAATTATTCTTCTAGTACTGCGCTGGTGACTATCATTTTCCTCTCAAACTGCAGTGGATTGGTGATAGCAAATTTTATATGTATGAAGTAATTGTTGAGTGAGATTGTGACAACATGTCCTTTTGTGTAACCAAATGCCTACATAATGTAAATAATGTCATTATAAACACATTTTTTTGCACAATGAACCTATTTTCGAGGTGAAGAATACTTTCCCCTACGACATCAGAGAATGAATACATGCTGTATACATTATGTGGGCGAATGTATTGAGTGGTGTCATTACGTGCGAATATCAAATTATTTGGTGAACCCTTATAGAGCTCACCTGACAGAAAACTTCACAAGAAGTCATTACTACAAATTTGGAAAATGTTATGCACTCACAAGACTGTGACATTTCAACATGGTAAACCACTTAGGCATGTACAAACATGCTACTTCTGATCTACATTCTCTGTACCATTACCCTGCAGTTCCTAATCTTCATGGACCTGTCTAAACCAGACTATCCCTCCTGGAAGAAAGGCAAAAGGTCCCAGGTTGGAATCGCTGTCCAACAGACGGTTTTAATCTGCCAGTAAGTTTAAAATCAGAGCACACTCAACTGCAATTTAATATCACATGTGCTGAATGACATTTAACGTAGAAACCTTTACAAATTCACACACACACACACACACACACACACACACACACACACACACTTAGGCAGGGCGCAGTTCAAACAGCTACAGTCCCTCAGTTCTGACGAAGGTTGTGGGGTGGTGTCTTCCGGTTATCAGGCGAATGCCAGAACTGTGCGCCCCCTCACAACTACTCTCAGTAGCGACCCCTCAGCCGCACACTTCAAGTCTAGTCTACTGAAATATTTTGCAAAGAAGAATAAAGACCTACATCAGCCTGCCCAGCTCTCAAGAGTGTGGAATACCACATACTAAATGTGACAATTACAAAAAATCGGCAGGTATATAGGTACACTGCACACTGCCCATACGGAGCAAGATACTGGCTTTACTCTGTATGCACGTGAAAAAATACACTTTCACATACACTACACTTTTAGTTTCTTGTGTGCCACATATCGCCCCAGAACAAAGTTAAAATCAGCCTCATCCCGTTGTTTTGGTCAAGGTTTTAAGGAGGTTTTCGTTGGATTTAGGGAAAAGACGGAACTCGAAATTCCCTTGTGAATGTTCCGAAGAAGCTAGAATGAGTGCATAATCCAACAGCAAGTTTGTGCAAAGAATAGAAAAAGGGCATAGTTAAATTTTAAGACTCTGCTTGTAATACTTCGGTGTCCAATCGGCATTGCAATCTGGGAACATTACTTTCACGATAATTAGTATTTAAGTCTTTAGATGACAATGGAAAATATGTATAGAAACGTAAGAAATTTACAGAATTATATTTCTACCTAAGCAATGTTGCTCACGTACTGAAATACATATTATGTCACAATTATGTAAATGGAGAAACAGGGAAAAAGATATCCCACCTGCGTGAGGATGGCTATTGAAAGACAAGACGCGTTCTGTAGCGCACTATTAGTGGTGACCCGTCACTGTTGCGTGACGAATACTCAAAAGACTGAGACGCAATGCTTCAATGAGGCCTTATGTTAGCCTTGCACTTCTCACAGAGTCCTTAAAAGATGCGGCACTGCTAGAGTCGTGTGCAGACACGAAGGGGGGAGGTGTTGGTTCACGCAGAAGCAAGAGGGAGTGTTGACTGTTGTGTAAGTACATACTGATAATGGCTATTTCGGCGTTATGTTGTTAGCTGCGGGCAACAAAAAATTAACACAAGATATGAGAGCGATTGGTTGTAGTTAATATACACTCCTCGAAATTGAAATAAGAACACTGTGAATTCATTGTCCCAGGAAGGGGAAACTTTATTGACACATTCCTGGGGTCAGATACATCACATGATCACACTGACAGAACCACAGGCACATAGACACAGGCAACAGAGTATGCACAATGTCGGCACTAGTACAGTGTATATCCACCTTTCGCAGCAATGCAGGCTGCTATTCTCCCATGGAGACGATCGTAGAGATGCTGGATGTAGTCCTGTGGAACGGCTTGCCATGCCATTTCCACCTGGCGTCTCAGTTGGACCAGCGTTCGTGCTGGACGTGCAGACCGCGTGAGACGACGCTTCATCCAGTCCCAAACATGCTCAATGGGGGACAGATCCGGAGATCTTGCTGGCCAGGGTAGTTGACTTACACCTTCTAGAGCACGTTGGGTGGCACGGGATACATGCGGACGTGCGTTGTCCTGTTGGAACAGCAAGTTCCCTTGCCGGTCTAGGAATGGTAGAACGATGGGTTCGATGACGGTTTGGATGTACCGTGCACTATTCAGTGTCCCCTCGACGATCACCAGTGGTGTACGGCCAGTGTAGGAGATCGCTCCCCACACCATGATGCCGGGTGTTGGCCCTGTGTGCCTCGGTCGTATGCAGTCCTGATTGTGGCGCTCACCTGCACGGCGCCAAACACGCATACGACCATCATTGGCACCAAGGCAGAAGCGACTCTCATCGCTGAAGACGACACGTCTCCATTTGTCCCTCCATTCACGCCTGTCGCGACACCACTGGAGGCGGGCTGCACGATGTTAGGGCGTGAGCGGAAGACGGCCTAACGGTGTGCGGGACCGTAGCCCAGCTTCATGGAGACGGTTGCGAATGGTCCTCGCCGATACCCCAGGAGCAACAGTGTCCCTAATTTGCTGGGAAGTGGCGGTGCGGTCCCCTACGGCACTGCGTAGGATCCTACGGTCTTGGCGTGCATCCGTGCGTCGCTGCGGTCCGGTCCCAGGTCGACGGGCACGTGCACCTTCCGCTGACCACTGGCGACAACATCGATGTACTGTGGAGACCTCACGCCCCACGTGTTGAGCAATTCGGCGGTACGTCCACCCGGCCTCCCGCATGCCCACTATACGCCCTCGCTCAAAGTCCGTCAACTGCACATACGGTTCACGTCCACGCTGTCGCGGCATGCTACCAGTGTTAAAGACTGCGATGGAGCTCCGTATGCCACGGCAAACTGGCTGACACTGACGGCGGCGGTGCACAAATGCTGCGCAGCTAGCGCCATTCGACGGCCAACACCGCGGTTCCTGGTGTGTCCGCTGTGCCGTGCGTGTGATCATTGCTTGTACAGCCCTCTCGCAGTGTCCGGAGCAAGTATGGTGGGTCTGACACACCGGTGTCAATGTGTTCTTTTTTCCATTTCCAGGAGTGTATTTTTTGGCGATCGCGTCAGAAGCAGAAACAGACTCTGCATCTGCAGTGTATCACGTCGTTGCCAGTTTCCAGAAGAGAGAACACCTGGATAATGTGATGAAGCTGGAAGATGGAAGACAAACGAGCAGCGTCACAAACTGTCATCATTCTCTGTCTGCGCAGAACACATCCTGAACCTGCCTCATGACGTGTACACCAATGTAACATTTCCTCTCCTATAGACCTCACAGACGGCCTCCTGTTAACGTTTCATAACTAGCTACTCTGGGAGATAAGTTACAGGCACTAGAATGATGTAATTTCGGCTTTTTATTTAGTGATAAATGTAAAGCAAACTTCGACATAATGTCGTGCACAGAATATGGGCCACAGTCCAGTACAGAATATGGGCCACAAATGTCAAGCTGTGGTAGGTTGGTTGTGTGTGTCAGCCCACAGTAAACCAAGGAAAATGATCCTGGAACTGATCTTGGGGTGCTCAAAATCGAGGCCATAAACGACCAAACAAGTTTATTACTGTGCGAATGTGGCTAAGACCTGAAAAAAATTTTCAGTGCGCAAAAACAGCTCTAATAGACATATTGTGAATTGTAGGTGTTTGACTGCATCGTTATGTAAGGAAAAATGTAACCGATGCTCTGCCACTGTACTAATCATCGTAACCCCTTGTGACCTCTCGAAACAGCGCTATATGCACTATGTGAACCTAGTCGTTCTTATTTCATATGAAAGAAGAACTTTGAAGGCCAGTTATTTATTGAGCGACAGTATGATAGAGGATGGATTTACATTACTGCATCCATCTCCATTTCTTACCAACTACTAACCAACTACAAACAGCTGTCGTTCTTTATGCTGTTTACGCATTTTCCAGTAGCATCGTGTCAGTGTCTCCTGGTCCCACCGCACAAATCACGTATTTGCGACGACGTAGCCAGATATTCGGAAGATATCTCCTTATTATGTTCCTGGGGAAATCCATAAAAGTTTAGAACAAGCACGAGTGTATGGAATGCTGTCATATAATCTTTTACGGTAAAGCAGGTAACAGTAATTTGATTTTACAATCGTTTAAAGATGCAACTAATTTGAAAGGGTATATTGGACAAACACAACTGACAGTCTTGGGTGATGCAAATATGATACTCCATAGATGATACAATTAAAAAAGGAACAGGTGCCCTCACGGAATACCCAACGTTCGCTTTATGAGAATTTTGGTTATTAATTTTGTATCAACTGAGTGCACCTGTGTTGTCAGGGCAACTGCTATTGAACTGAACCTCATTTAATACTAAGTGCTCATTCCGCTAATCAATGTGACCAATCCCTCAGATATTTATGCTGCCGCTTTCGAAGCTATGTAGAAAGAGGACTACTAGGAATTCGGCAGATCTAATGCAAAGACCTACTAAAGTTTCGGTTTATGACACCCAAAGTACTATTTCCGTAAATTATATTTCCAGAAATTTATATCTAGAGACGGAACAGTAATTACCTCCTTATGTATGTCACGTCTTAAGGGGATTTTGTGAATAGGTAAAGTAGACAGTGATATATTGCCTAATACAAGAGATAAGAGAAAAGTAGTAATTACACCACTCTGAGAGCGAAATAAAGAAGGTGCTGCTTCTGACACGCAAACGTCGGAATGACAAGGAAAGTAATTATAGCCGGTCCAGAGGAGCAGATTAAACGTCTGAGACCTTGCACTCACAGCAGTGAGAAGAGGTAGCGAGTGTGATGGTGCTGTAAGTTAACGTATTACCACTGACTCTACACTCTGACCAGCTATTTATGACGAGTAGCGACACTATACCAACCCTTAAGCTGGGCAGAAAAATGCCAAGTTTATGCTCGTTAGAGCAATCGAAGAGTGTGCACTGATGACAGTTTAAACTTGGGTGAGCCTTAAGCAATTGTTGTATGAATAATTTAATAGATGGAGCCGCCTGAGCTCTGGAAGGTATAGTAGTTCTGGAAAAGAAAACGTTCCTACCGCGGTAAACGAACATTTTAATCTGTTGGAGCAGCGTGGCGAAACGATTAAAACAACCCACCATGGTGTGTAATACAACTGACACTCAAGAAATGTGAAACCGCATAACGGCGTCTATTAGTGATTTACGTCACAGTGACTTGCCCAGCTGAATTTTTCATGGATGTCGATACTGTTCTGAGCCGTTTTTGCAGTAGGCTGTGTCGAATGTTTGCATCCGTGATTGTATTACCATGGGACAGTGATGGGGAAGAAGGAAACATTAGTTGTCAATCTTTTTTCTCCCTTTTTATGGTTCTAGAGATACGCTGACAGCAAGAACGTCCATACTCTTCAGCCTCATTCATATTTATAAATTTTCAGTTCAAATGAATTTATCACACAACCTCATTGTGGACGCCTTCAGTAAACAGAGTCTATCGCCTAATGCAAAATTAAGACATTACTAGACAGCGAGCAGAACTGAAACTTTAGCAGCATGAAGTCAGCACCTTGTAAGACCTGGATTACTTGGGTTTCTAAAACCCGTGGAACAATGTATTCTCAGGAGAATAATGGGAGCTCGAAGAACAGGTGACAGCCAAAATAGAAGATGAGCGAAAAAGAGCTATACACTCAGAGACGCTCTCGGACACCATCAGGAAAACAATGACTATCTTGTTAAGACAAATTCTTGGAGTGGACCAAGGGTGCTTGGTTCATCAAATTTTGAAACTTTTTGTCTACGGGAGAACTAGTGTACGCTACATTCAAATAGTAAAAAGAGACTTGCAACAAATGAAAATATAGGAAACGGGCAGAATAGAAGCTGATCGGAATTAACTTGGTGAGCGGTTCTAGGCGCTTCAGTGCGGAACCGCGAGGCTGCTAAGGTTGCTGGTTCGAATCCTGCCTCGGGCATAGGATGTGTGTTATGTCTTTAGGTTAGTTAGGTTTAAGTAAGGGAGTTCTAGGGGACTGATGACCTCAGATGTTAAGTCCCATCGTGCTCAGTGCCATTAACTTGTTTCTCTGAAGGCCAGAACGGAGGAAAAGAAGAAGAAGAAAGGCGTTTAAAATACAGTAAAAATTGCTGTAGAAGACAGATTATGATAACGTTGATGATGCTGATTCTGCAGTGTAGTTACCGTAAGTGCTTCTGCTGACCAGGCAGCGACTGTGGTTTTGCTTGACGGTCAGCTCAAATTCTGGGTGGAAATGAACGATTATGGACAGGGAAAAGGCATAGATTGATCACTGTATGTAGGGGGAGGTTAACTGAGTGCTGGTAAGTGTGTGAGCTAGAGACGGAAGTAGGGTACTCCCATATCCACACACAAAAAAAAGAAAAAGAAAATCAGTGCTTACTGAGGGATATTCTTTGAATACTTTGGTATAAATGATCTGTGGTCTCCGGTAGCTCGTTACAGAGAATACCATTTGCTTTTAATTATTATACCAGCAGTATACTTATCTCTACTCCTGTGTAATACTGTTAAAATACCACTAACACTGCTGAAGTAACAGGCCCGAGGCGGTACCGAGCAGGTGTGAGTGCAGGCTTCAGGGCGAGGTGTAAATTGTGCCATTACTGTAGTCAACAGCAAATAACGTGAAAGAATGCAATAATTTCGTTTCCGAATGAGACACACCGTCGACATCCGCATAGTTGTGCAGATATTTTCAGTGTAATTAAGATGTGGAGGTAACTGGGATGAGAAATGAAACGAAATATACTTACTGTGCAACAAGCCACCATGGGTCCTTTTACCAAAACACTCACAAAATATCCCTTAACAACCGCGTAAATTTTGTCGCTGGAGCTTTGGTTCGATCTGTGTATCATGGAGGCTCGACTTCGGGAATTAGAAGTGTGATGGAATATTAAATCCTTGAGTCAGGAAATAGATACAGAGGCTATGACTGTAATTGTCAGCAATGACTACGTAATCGTATAGGCCTTAGTGAAATATTACATCTCTAGAACTGCTATTTAGAATCTTATTTGTAATTTAAGTCCTATTTTCTGATAAGAGAGAAAATTTATCACTAGCAGATTTATTGTCTAACACCTATAACTTCGGACATCTTACCGCAAAAGTAATTTTCTCAACAAAGAATAAAAAAGTCTGTACTTTATACTTTCTGTTTGCAGCATTAGCTGGAAGGTAGTAAAATCAGCAAGAATACTTATTCGTGCTGAATTAGGACAACCTGGATTTCTAATTGGAGATAGTCAAATTTATAGCGCGTGATCAACTGTCACCAGGGTGTCGGTGTGCCCTGGATGTCATGCACAGAATCTGCTCATCGCAGAATCTGATAATATTGTACTCCTTAAATAATGGTGGCAGAAGCTTCTCCAAATATATTCATTGATGGCTAATGCGATAATCTTGTCTTATTCCTTAAACATTCCGTGTAAAACACGTATTTCCACATCTCTCTCACCTAAACCTGGCAGAAACAATAGTCACTGCTCAAATTTCTCACCAATAAAACTACCTGTTATAATTTTGATGTCTTGTGGTGAGGCCCCTATCTCTCTATGATTTCACTCCACTGCAAACAACTTGTACATCGATTAAACAGTTCTAAATATGTTTTATAACTGTCATGTAATAAAACTTCCTATCTTACTTTCCTCCATCGCCTAAGCCAAATTTGTGAGGCCAAATATTCTTTGCTAAAGACATCCACTCTTAAATGATCTGGTCTGTTTGTTATCAAACCATAGTGAACAACACACAATTGGACACTGTATTACCAGAATGTGAGTTCGTGGTTGTTATAGTCGAATCTTCAGTGGCGGTCCCATGTGCAGACTCACTCGTGTCCAGAATTAGACAGATTCTGTTTATATCACAGGCCATTAGCGCGAACTGATCCACATACATCTAGGAATCTCACACAGTCTACGCATATTTGTGGAGGTTGGTTCACATTGGGTTCGCTGTATAGGTTTCACCTGCCCCATCACTGAATTTAAGACCAAGCTGCTTAGTGGCAGGACGTTCGCTGATTGGTCATTACTGGCTACGCAATAGTCGAGAATAATAAGCAAATTACAACCGTGTGGCATGGGTTGGAGGACTATGAGGCCTCTGGCCCACAAAACATAAGTTTAGTGTGTACCGACATTTGTTCTGTATGATGGCGTCACACATCCTGGTCGCCTACAAGCAAGGGCAAGGCTGCAGTGTGGAAAGCGGCAGAATGGCTTATCGGCATTTGAAGAAATCAGAGAGCTTTGTTAGCACACTTACATAACCACGAACACACCCAATCACAACCCTATATATTACTGTCATAAAAATAAAAAAAAAAACGAATCACGTGTACCCCAGAGCCACCTTTCTGCTCTGCTAGTTCGATATCTGACCTTGCTCCAGCATCTTTGTTCTCGTAGTTAATTTCACATACCTCATGTGGCACTTGGCATCAGAATTGTGGAATTTTGGTCTCTAACCCCTGGTCCTCCACTGTTGTTGTCACTGTTCAGTGTATATGCTCCAGACCCACTACTTTACTCTTGTAGTTGCATCTCTGACACTTCAAAGATATTACAACGGTAGTTCGAACTCACCCACTGCTCCATCATCTTTACTCTTGTAGTTCAGTCCATGTTCCCCAGAGCCGCCATCTTCCTCTTCTAGCTTAACGCATGTGCCCAATGAATTTACGCTCTATGAATAGGGAAGCAGCTGTCTTCTAGTTTTCGAGGCTCACTCAGGCACACATAACTTGAAGCATTTATCTACATTTTTCCAATAATTTAAATAGCTTAGATAGCATTAGACACTGAAGAGTTGATTTAGTAACACCATTTAATATGTAGTTTAAAGTGCTAAATAGCGCAATAATTTTCTCAGACTTCCTTTCAAGCTTGCTCCTATCTAGTCTTAATTTAAACCAAAAGTTTAACATTGCTTGCCAGATGATCAGGGCACAGCCTATGTGGCGATCCGAGACTGCTTCTTTGCTAAATTTTCTGTTCTCAATACACCTATTGTGGGAAGTTAGCACATAAACATATTTCAGCCCACCTTAGAGACGTCACAAACAGATGGTAATTTTATTTCAGATATTAATATTTTATGAGAAAAAAAGATTTCAAGTCACAATTACTTTCACAGATAGACTAAAAATCCATTTGTTTTGCAATATTTGAAGGTACTGTTAAACAAAGTGTAAAACTTTTTTTTTACTTATTAGATACCAGACTTTGGCATTGTTAAGTCATCATTTGCCAAGTAAAACGCAGTAAATTTTGATGATAATTTTGGCTCACATTATTTCAAATAATGTTCAAGGAAAGATGAGTACAATAAATGAACTATCATCACCATACGTTTTTTGAATGAAGCACACCTGAAGATGGCAGTTATTTGCTGAAATCGGTAATATGAATGTTTTACTGTATATCTAAGCGATTGTTGACGTAATAAACTAACAAAGAAAGCTTTTTTGAAGTTTTTCAATAAGGATTCACCTCAACAAACACCGTCTGAAGAGGAAAGAAGATAATCCATCCTGTTACACACTAGAACAATATAACTGGCGTCATTGACTGGCTAATACAGCTTTTTGTTATTTTGAATTTTAGGCCTACGTGAGGTTATGTTCCACTGATGGTCCAGTAAAAGAACTAGCATCACCTGGCATTTTTAGAACGTTTTACTAATATCTTCATCTCAATGGCTTTACATTTGCTACACATCGTGAAATTACAGAAGTATCAATTACTACACAACACGAAGAGTTTACACCAAGTTGTATGGCATGTTAGCCACTGAGCCCACATTTCCTGACACTTTAGCACAAAAAACCATGCTAAATATGACATGATTTTCAGAGGTCTTTAACGCAATGCACCACGTAAAGTGTATATTGTTGTAATTCGCAAGGATTACTGCACAAAGCACGAATTTTAGCTTCGTGAACACTTACAAGAACAGGATGGTTGCTAGGTATGCTTCTGCCAAATCACTCGCAGAACATTTCAAAACTTCACTTTTTTGTTTCATTAATTCATAAATTCGGTGGATCCTTCCACCACACTCCAGCGGAATTTCCGTAAAGTTCATTAAGTTTATTACTTTATCAAATGAATGGTCTTTGAAAGTAGTTTTTCCATGTGTCTTAATCTCAGCTGATGACATTTCGACGAGTCCACTACAACTGGATACCATATCACCATCCTTATAAAGCAGATCAGAATGACAATGGAGGTATATAATCAGATTTTTCACATGTCTTCTAATGTAATAAACATAATTTGATCCACCATTCTCTGAGACGACTCTATTCGGTGGCCTCTTTCCCATTGATATTTACAGTAAATGAACATCTATAGTACCCAGATTAATCCATACACTCCGTTTAAAGTAACTTGTAAGCCTCGTTTACGCTTCTGCTATAGCTAACTTTATCCAATAGCAGTGTATAATCTTCCTTAATATCAACTGTTTTCGCCGAATGCGATAGTGAGCAATATGTAAATTTGATGGTACTCTTCAGAACAGCGCCCCTGGTTTCTCAAGCTTTAATATAATATCAAAGCTATCTTTATTGGCTTCAGTGTTAACAACTGCCACATCGCTTACAGGTAAATAATTAAAATTATAGGCTAAAAGAACATAGTTTCTGATCTTTTCTCGGTCTTTATTATCTGTAATGTTTACCTGTATACCAGACATCTACTGTGTATTCTTAAGGTCACATATTGTAGAACTTTGTTAAACACAACTCATCAACAGTTCCGTAAGCTATCCGTTAGTGTACTCCACATAGAAGTAGTTGGAGTCGAGTTCAGACGAGCACATTGTAAATACCCTTTGTTGGCTTTTAATATACTCAGACAGTCAGCCATAGTGTTAAACACTGTAGTTATAAATCGTAGCTACAAATCTGGTACTAGCATGTTTGTTGGTCAAGGAAGATGTAAAAGTTTCTCATAGAAGTATATTGGAGTACTTTATTAAATTGATAAAGTGGTTAGCAATAACTTTGTTCACTTCTTAGCTTGTGAAGTGACATTCTTCAGTAGAAGCTCATCCACGCTAAACTTTGTTATCGTTGTTCACTATCACACTGTTGTCTTCTTGTAGTCTTTTTGTACAAAGAAGTAGGGCTATGGCGTTAGGTAATCAGACATCTCCATTCGGTTAATATACCAGCAACATCTTGCATTACAAGTATATCCAGGTCCCTAAGATACCAGTAGCCCACCTGAGGCTCCTGCAATATCCTAAGCAGATCGCAGTTAGTACAGCCATTTTAACATTAGCCAGTTTCACTTTCTATTGGACAGCCGCAAGAGTTTTACATTTCCTTGAAATGGTTTCCAGTGTTTCCCCGCCAATTTTCTCCCGTATTCCTCTTGCTGTCGCAGTATGGTTTCCATGTAGCAGAAATGGTGGTTTCGCTTTGGTGTCGTTTCTCGCAAAGCCAATCTTGGAGGACTTACCAAGTTCATAGGTGTTAAATGCAGCACTTATTTTTTTTTTAACATGGCTGACCTTTGTCCTCTCTAACTGTTCTTGGCTGTTGACTTGTTAACGGATTTTAACCTTCATAACAGTTCTGTAATCAGTGTAGGCACATTTAAATTTCTCTTGCTAAGGAGAATGCCATTTTTGGTGTAATTCATGTTACCAACTTTAGTAACATGACTGTCAAGATTATCCAATAAAATCCTTAATTTAGAAGATTGCTGTGACCCCCAGGTGCCGTCCGTTGTTCTGTATAGCTAATCGATGGACTGGGGGTAGGGGGGGATGGGAGGTGGCACTGCACTGCATCATCCTGGTATGGCATCGTACTAGCCCATGCATACACTAGCATGCGGGTAACACTGCCAAGAACTGAACTGGTCACATACGAGTGTATTGCCCCTGTACAAGCATGCGTTGGAGACCTAGGCTATAGAGCCAGTGTGTTGAGGGGGTGGTTGCAGTAGACAGAACGTGGGAGCAGTCTGCCACTGAGTGAACTCATTCAGGCTGTTGTCCATTGTACCAACGGAAATAAGTTTTTGGATGCGGGTTAATATGTAGTGGCCAGGAACGCTAGCTCCCTTTGCTGGACTGAACATAACTACTGCAGCGCAAGATGTAAGTTTCAGTGTGCCCTAAAACCAATCTAGGCTGTGTTCATCTTTCTTTGGAGGTAACTACAGTAGTCGGCTATCATTAAGCCATCTTTTGAGCATTAGAAAACTTCATACAAGCAACAAGGTCGATATGTGGAATAGTGAAACATTTTTTTATTTATGTTGGTTTTTTGTGCTATTGTCGTGAGCATTTACGGACAGTAGTTGAAGAACGATGAAATACGCGAGTAAGCCAAAACGAATTGGGCTTGCATTCCTCACTGAAGGTGGAGGCCTACCAACTCTTCAGAGCAGGATAGGCGGTGACCTTTCGCTAATCTGACGAAAGAGCACAATGGTGTTGCAAGCACAAGTGTTTAGGAGTACACCTTTTAGGAAACATTTAGAACATGGACTCTTGCTGCAGGCGATCCCTAGGTCTCCCTACGCTGGTCCAACTACCTCATCAATTATGATCAGCCGGCCGCTGGTGGCCGAGCGGTTCTGGCGCTACAGTCTGGAACCGCGCGACCGCTACGGTCGCAGGTTCGAATCCTGCCTCGGGCATGGATGTGTGTGTTGTCCTTAGGTTAGTTAGGTTTAAGTAGTTCTAAGTTCTAGGGGACTTATGACCTCAGCAGTTGAGTCCCATAGTGCTCAGAGCCATTTGAGCCAATTATGATCACAGTGGGAACAAGATCATCGAAATTGGACCATGGATCGATGGAAAACGGTGTCACCTAATCGGATGAGTCTCTTTCCTTATTACAACACGTCGACAGTCGTGTCAGAATATGCCGTGATCCGAGGAAAGAGCTCCTCGAAACATGTACTGCGTCATGTATGCACGCCAGTGGGGGCAGTAATATGCTGTAGGGGATATTCACCTGGACTTTCGTCTGTCCTGCGGTAGTAATCGATGGCACTATGACAGCTGTGGTCTACGTGAACATGGTGCACCATGGCGGACCTTTTGTTTCATTAAATGGTTGATGTTTTCACCGACGGCGATGGCTTCTCCTGCCACAGTAGTTTGATGTCTTCGTGTCGCGGCCACCTAATTCGACTAATCCGAACCCGATGGAACACATCTGAGACGATACTGGCTGCCAGTTCTGTGGGTACAAACTACCGGCCTGTAATTTACGGGAATTGCGTGAACTTGGATATCCGGTGCCGCCTACCTGCAGAAATATCTGAAGAACATGTAGCATCCATGCCACACAGCATCGCTGCTGTACTCTATTCCGAAAGTGGACCAACATGGTGCTAAATGGGTGGTGGTGATGTTTTGGCTCATTAGTGTATGTCAAGGGATAAGGTGAGATGTCTCAAGTGAAGTGCAATAAATTTATTATTCTTAGCCTTGTGTTCTGCTACTCTGTTTTCCCTACAGGTTTTTTAAATAAATATAGCCCATAATTACTCTGTCACAAGTTCTACTTTTACTCAATGCCACAGACGATTAGTTTACATACAGACTTCACAGCTGACAACTCACTACAGCCGGTCACTGAATTAGATTACTGCAACACTCAATTATACTATTACATTTTTTTAAATTTTTTGCCAGAAAAGTAACTACAGAATTGATATATAGTGCCAGGTGTACATCACAGACATTAGAAATTACCTAATTCCAGGTAAACTTCATGGTAGACTTCGTACGTTCACACACTCAATACAGTCCATATATCACAACTTCACACGCTGGATCTTTTGTGTGTGACTTATAACTGGATATACGCTTCTTGCAGAATCCGGGCAGTACTGACACGGTCCGTTGAGGACATCTGTCGAAAGATCCGTCACAGATGAAGGTTGGCGACTGCTTGCGTCTAACATATACTGTCACGACAGTCACTGCTGTGAAAGTCGTTCCCGTCTGACGGCGGAAAAGACGCTAGCGCCCCCAGCGGCAAGAAAACAACTCTGTGATTAATGTTTGTTTTTCATTAATTCTCTATTTAATTAACGAAATAGTTATTATATTTTCCGTATCAGGCATTGATAAATTACCAAGAGACATGAATTATCGTGAAATAAATGAGAAAACAGTCGAATCCCACTGATTCAGTGAGATGAAGGGCACCTTATTCATTATGAAATACTTAAGAAAATGTATATAATAGTAGCTTACTCCGCTGAAAGCAAGGGCACATAAACACAAACTTTATCCACAAGAAGCATATATTTCCATTTCTGTATTTTCTCATTATGATAGGCATTATGACAGGCATAAGGAAACAATATTTTGTGTACGCTCTAATGATTTCGACATTTTAACACTTTCTCGATCTTTCAGTACACCAATATTTTTGTAACTGTAATTACTTTTTCTTGAAAATGGAATGTGTTGAAGACTCTTGCCGTTAGTAGCTCAGATGTCGCAAAGTTTCTTCTGTTTTGGGAAGCAGTTTTATTGCTTCTGACGTTTTAGAATATAGGTATATACGGTTTCCCTTCAGTTACAGTTGGAGTGGTTTATTTGCAGCGTTAACTAACTTAGCTATTTGAATTCATATAACTTTTCTATTTTCCGTATTCACTAGTTTGACTGGAAAGGTAGTGAAGGGAACTTCACGTTGTCCAATAGACACACGGCGTCTTTTTGCTAAAATCAGGTCGTCTGCTATTTATTAGCCATTTTTTGGTTCTTAAAAGAAAACGACATTCTTCTGTAAATGTCTATAGAGAATCCTATACAAACTCTTCCGTGATATACACTTTCGACCTCACGGGGTCATTGGGAAACCCAAAAGGAAATAAGTGTGGTGTCTTCTTTTCCTTGTTGCTGCAAATTTTTGTGCTACAAAAGCTCTTGTTTATAACCACCATTCTACAGATAAATATAAGCATTTATGATTCACTTTCGCTTTCACGAAATACCGCCGAACTCGAAAGTACAGTTTGCTGGTCGCTTGGAGCGCTGCTGTCGCAGTGGATCACAAGAAAGAGACTGGGTGTTGCGACTGTGTTACTGCTAACCTAAAAACTGTCAATCATATGCTTGAATGTCTCTGGTTAGCAACGACAATAGCAACGGGTAAATGAGCGCTTCGAAGAATTTATTTTAAATCAAATACAATATGTTTAACGGCATTTCCTGGTGTGACTCCATTTAACAGAAAATTCGAGTGGGCATTTACACTTTCGAAGGTTATGTGACTGCTATTTGACGTTTATATCGTGTTTCTTAGTTAACAGCGTTTGTGCGTTAGACGATCGTGGAGTTTCTGTTAACAAATTAATATATTTCGAAACGTAAAGAACCGAAAGGTTTAACGTCCAGCTGGTTCAACGACCAGCTACACGGCGACTCTACGGCCACCGTCTCGCAGCCTCGAAGCATCAATGGAGCGACCCGATACGTAGGCAGATGGCACTTTCGCAGCTGGGCGGTCGCATCAGACGTCGACAAGTGCAACACGTCACCAATCATCTGTCGTCCCTGACAACATTATCCCTCCGCACAAAGAAGTCTACATCGAGAGTATACCTGACACCGTCACTGATAACTATTTGCAGGTGGTAAGTGATACACTGTCTCGTATAGTTATTACGCAAAGTTCTCGTCTCGTAGATGACAACATGTGTATTTTAGTTAGACAAGTAGACCTTGTTGATCACTTTCTACAAGAAGTCGGCATAGCAATTAAGGGGACCTTTACGCATCACAGGCGTTTCAAAAGTTGAAGCACGAGAGTTGTTTTTCCCAACGTGTTTCCTTTCATACCTAGCAGCTCAGTTATTAGCCATGTGTCTAAGTATGGCCGCTCCCTTGAACATATGCTCGAAATACGTCAGCACCTAAGGTACAGTCCTGTTCTCAAATAGTCTTTTCGATGTACCGCCCAATTTTTCACTGAAGATTTCAGTAAAGTGCTGTCTAAACTGCAGATTAAGTTCGAAGGAAGTGTCTTCACAGTCTGTGTGTCAATGGACAGTGTAATTTGCTGTAACTGTAAAGCTACAGGCCACATAAAGTACTGCCCAAATTGTGTCATTTATATAAGTACAGTCAGTGACTCCTCTGCACTTAAACCCACAAACTCTATAAGTCAATCAGTGTGACAAGCGCTTACGACGAGACAAATATCTTGCAACATGGAACAAGACGTCGATATCTCTCCTCCTATAGTTCTGAACTAGTTTCCTGAACACATAAAGTTTACCTACCGATACAGAACCACCAGAACAATATAACGAGTTCAGGAACCTTCAGTGGCCCCAGGCATCAATTATCGATTGGCAAGATCCCACACAGGCTAATCAATGTTCAAATGTTCAAATGTTTGTGAAATCTTATGGGACTTAACTAATAAGGTCATCAGTCCCTAAGCTTACACACTACTTAACCTAAATTATCCTAAAGACAAACACACACACCCATGCCCGAGGGAGTACTCGAACCTCCGCCACGATCAGGCGCACAGTCCATGATTGCAGCGCCTTAGACCGTTTGGCTAACCCCGCGCGGAGATAATCAATGTCCAACGTTACAATGAACATAAAAATTTGGGGTCATAGCTACAATTAGAAGGGGTACTGCTCCAGAAAACTTTTAGCCTTTGTTTAAACATTTTGTAAAAGGAAACAAAGTCCAAAATTAAAATTTGTTCAGAAACTTGATAAAATCTTAGAAGAATTAAATAAAAAATTGTCGCCTACTTTAACCCAATATGTCACATTTCAAATATGGTCTATTCATTTAAAAATGAAATCCGTTCTCCTTGTTTTAATTTTCTAGAAAACAACTATAATTTGCTCCTTGATCTCTGTAGGACAACTCAGTTTAGCAGTACTAAGTGTTTAGTGCAAGGATATTTGTAAGTGATGTCAATACGTAGGCTGTCACATATTTCCTTAACTTCTGCCATGATTTATCTGTGACAGGTTCACACAGTACTTTGAGTTTCTTAATTCTGTAATAACAGTTTCGAAATTTCTTATACGTACATTAGCTTCAAAGACATAAATTTTTCAAGAGAACATAAGCTTGTAAATTATTTCAACATTAGGCATAAACTGATAAAAGAGCTTCAACAGAAATATGATATTGTCATTAATCAAGTATTTTAATTCTTCTTGATCCTGCAATGGTTTCATTTGAATTTGATGCTGGCTGAATTTCACTAACGCCGTGGTTCTGAGTTTACATAATTTCATGAATTCTGTTTACAGTCTGTATGTTGACGTTCTACCTTGAACAGGCTAGGCGTGGAATACTGACGTCCATACACCTCTTGAGAATGGACACACGTTGCACTGATATTGAGAAGAATCCTGGAGTAACCAGAATGTCAGTGAAAAATATTTTGCTTTTCGTGTAATACTTGTTGCATATCTATTTATTAAATGAAGTTGTTGTTGTGCATAACACTGAATGGAATATGCACACCTATCAGCTGCTTTTATTTTGATGGAACTCCAGGTATTATGCTTTCAAGAAATTTCCACCGTAAAATTTCTGATATGTCAGTTTTTTCCGCTTACTTGAAGAATTACGTCCAAATGTTCTGAAATACGTTTTGATAGTCTATCCGCAGTTTGATTTTCTGAAATGAAGAACCCCCAAAAGACTCCAACATTTTTTTTTTCTCTATTCAATACTTCTCATTGAAGAGGGACCATTTGAGTACGTTCCTAAAAATCTGTTGCGCCATCACACGTACACGGGAAGCTTTTCGAAATTCCATCCGTATCTTCTCTTGGTATATTGCAGGCAGTAAAATATCTCTTTCTAAAAGGTCTTGGAAACGCAGTTGAAGATTTCACTGGTTTATATGTAATTCTTAAAATGTGACTTATTTAGATGACAATTTTACTTATCCTGTAAAATCTCCAGGTTTTCCTGAGACGCCTTTTCCCTCATAACAATGTTAGGGAGTTTCAAAGTCCACACAAAAAATGCAGTCTTTTATTTTTGTCAAAATTTCACGGTACTTTTTAACCTTTCTATTATAGTCATTGACTGAATGTCTGTACGCTTCACTAAGTTTCCCCTTAATACTTGTTGTTGTTGTTATGATGTTCTGGTTTGATGCAGCTCTCCGTGCTACTCTTGTTTGCGCAAGCCTCTTCATCTCTGAGTAACTACTGCAACCTACATCCTTCTGAATCTACTTCGTGTATTCATCTCCTGGTCTCCCTCTAAATTTACTCTTCATGGTTCCCTCCAACGCTAAATTGGTGACCCCTTGATGTCTACGAACGTGTCCTACCAACGGATCCCTTCTTGTTTAGTACCTCCTCATTAGTTACGTGATCTACACATTTAATCTTGAATATTCTTCAGTAGCTGCACATTTCGAAGGTTTCTACACTCTTCTTGTCCAAGCTACACTACTGGCCATTAAAATTGCTGCACGTCGAAGATAACGTGCTACAGTCGCGAAATTTCCTGTGATACGCAAATGATTAGATTTTCAGAGCATTCACACAAGGTTGGCGCCGGTGGCGACACCTACAACGTGCTGACATGAGGAAAGTTTCCAACCGATTTCTCATACACAAACAGCAGTTGACCAGCGTTGCTTGGTGAAACATTGTTCTGATGCCTCGTGTAAGGAGGAGAAATGCGTGCCATCACGTTTCCGACTTTGATGAATGTCGGGTTGTATCCTATCGCGATTGCGGTTTATCGTATCGCGATATTGCTGCTCGCGTTGGTCGAGATCCAATGACTATTAGCAGAATATGGAGTCGGTGGTTTCAGGAGTGTAATACGGAACGCCGTGCTGGATCCCAATGGCCTCGTATCACTAGCAGTCGAGATGACAGGCATCTTATCCGCATGGTTGTAATGGATCGTGCAGCCACGTCTCGATCCCTGAGTCAACAGATGGGGACGTTTGCAAGACAACAACCATCTGCACGAACTGGCCAGCATATTCTTCAGATCTCTCACCAGCTGAAAACGTCTGGTCAATGGTGGCCGACCAACTGGCTTGTCACAATATGCCAGTCCCTACTCTTGATGAACTGTGGTATCGTGTTGAAGCTGCATGGGCAGCTGTACCTGTACATGCTATCCATTCTCTGTTTGATTGGTTCAAATGGCTCTAATCACTATGGGACTTAACATCTGACGTCATCAGTCCCCTATAACTTAGAACTACTTAAACCTAACTAACCTAAGGACATCACACACATCCATGCCCGAGGCAGGATTCGAACCTGCGACCGCAGCAGCCGCATGGTGCCCGACTGAAGCGCCTAGAACCGATCGACCACCGCGGCCGACTGCTCTGTTTGACTTAATGCCCAGGCGTATCAAGGCCGTTATTACGGCGAGAAGTGGTTGTTCTGGGTACTGATTTCTCAGGATCTATGCACCCAAATTGCGTGAAAATATAATCACATGTCAGTTCTAGTACAATATATTTGCCCAATGAATACCCATTTATCATCTGCATTTCTTCTTGGTGTAGCAGTTTAAATGGCCAGTAGTGTATTTCTCTGAGAAATTTGTCAGATGTAATGCAATCTCTGTGTTGAATATGCAATAAGTTTCAAAGGTCTGTTCTCTGTTTCATATAATGTGGTTTCGAATCCTTGTGGTGTTATATCTATAGCATTAATTCGTCAGGAAATTATACTACTCCAGGTGTATTTTATTATTTTCATAAGGCTTTATTTTCAGTAGGACGGCGATCAAACAGTATGTCACTGGCAGAAAAGCAAACACATTGATTTTGTGTTAACAGAACAGAACTACGAAGACCCGTTAAAAGCACCATCTGAATCAGAAATTATATCAACGCTGAAGATGTGTATCGTATGCCATAATATACTGAGCAGTTTCAGTAACCCTACCTACGAAAGTCCGAGAGCCTCAGCGATCTCTGTTGCGCCGAGAGAAACTTAAACACCCTACACTCCGGTAGTCTCAGTGACTGGTGTGGTAGGGTACGTGCTTCATGCTTCATAACGTACGGGGTTGACGTTGAGGATGATTGCAGCCCTTCAGCGGATGTCTTTGGACAGGAAGCGAATGAGCCGGAAACGACAGCGTGGGATGGCGTCCGGCGAGAAGTCACACCGGCGTGACGCGCCGGCGCTAATGACCACGGCGGATGCGGAGGCGGCTGCGGCCTAGTTAGGCCCGTCACCCGTGACGCCAAGCCGGGTGGCGCCAGCGAGCGACGTGACTGGCAAGCCGTCGCTACTGGCGCCAGCGGGACAGCCGCCGTCCGTCCCCAGCAGGGTTGCACCCCTCACATCTACCCTGCCTGCGTATGACTGAGATGCGCATAAAACTCGTAAATCGAGAACCATTGAAAATACCGCGGAACATTCTATCGATAACCTGATACTCGGAAGCCTGGGTTAAGAGCTTCAGTCCTGAAGCCTTAACTTACGCTTTGCAGAAAATTTGTAAGGATAAAGAAAGAGTTCATTTTAATTCTAAATCCTGCAACTAGGCGGTTTCGCTATTTGGAAGTACAGTTTAGCAAGCTGTCCTTACGGAAGACATTGTGGTTGTCGGACTCGTTTCGGACAGCTATTTAGATTACGTAGTGACGAAATGCTGAAAACGTTTTTCGAACCATATGTATGTTTTTCAACGCGTATACGGGCTATATCAAGCCCTTGGGGTCAAAATTTTACAACCGGAAGAGCTCCCTAACGCTACTGCTTTTGGGTGGATTACCTGTGTATATGTATATATATTTCCTGCGGTGGAATGTCTTTAATGATACATGATTCTGAAGCATTAATTTCTAATTTCTCATGATTCATGACTAACAACTGGATGTCGTAGCCATATTTCTGACGCTACCCTTAAAAGAAGTACCAAATTAGTTATTATATGTTCAAGGTATAGTTTACAGTTCATGAGTACCCGTCGGAGATCGAACACTATTCATTGCAGATAATATCATTCTTACATATTCTTGTGTAAATTCGGCAATATCGTCAGTTTTATACTATCACCCTAAAATGTTCTTTCATTTTTTGGTCGATAGTTACAGGTCTATTCTGCAGAACGATATATCAGTCACACTGTAAAGCTAACATGCGAAAGTGACATTTGTTAGGAGGATATACACGTATTTTAATATACTCCTGTTTGCTTTCAATAATATTGCATTCCATACTATATAATTAAGTACCTAAACACTGTTTCGGTATCCTAGATAACACATGTTTTTTACCGAATGAACACGTCAGAATAGGGTCACATTTCAGCGACTTAATCTTTCATTTCACTGGGTGATCATGAGAACGAACTTCTCCAAAACATCTAATTTATTTTACATATTCATTGAGCTGGATTTCTGATAAATCCGTATTAGAATGAACAAAAATTCCAGGAAGAGCGAGAAAACGATCAATTAAAATGAAATCATAAACAGCTAATTTAACATTTAGCTTCTACTTCAGGAGGAAAACAGTTGCATTCAATAAGCTGAGTATCCAGCTTTAGTCGGATGTATATTTATTCCAATCTTCGTTAGTCCATCTCCTCCTTCCCCTGTCTATCTTCATCTTGTCCTCTTCATTCTCCCTGACCATTCCCTCCAAACTCCGTTATCTGTCCATCTCCACCAGCCTTTCTCCCTGCTCATCTCTTCCTCCCCCTCTATCACTATATCTGCCCCCTCCCCTCTGTCTGGCTCTTCCTTCCCACCCTGTCCATATCATTTGACCCCTCAAAGTCGATCTCCTCTTCCCCACTTTATTTCATTTCTTAGCCTCTCTAAGTCCAATTCCCCTTTTCTACCTATCTCCCCCCTCTTCCTCTTCATCTCGTCCTTCCTCTCTCTGTAGATCACATGCCTCTCCATCCCCTTCTGCCCCTTCCCTCTGACCACTACACTTTTTCGATCTCCCCATCGCCCTGTCTCTGTCCATCTGTTGTTACTCCTCTCTCCCTGTCCTTCTACTCCTCCATCTCTCTGTTACTGCTCATCTCTTCCCCCCCCCCCCTCTCCCTGTACATCTCCTCCTCTCCCCTTTCTGTCCATCTGTACCTCTCCACCTCCATCTTTCTAGCTCCTCCTCCCCCCCCCCCATCTGCCAGTCCATGTCCTTATCTTTCTTTGGTCCATCCATCACATCTTCCTCCCTCTCCCTGTCCATCTCCTCCTCTTCCCTTTCTTTGTCCACTTCCACTGCTCTCCTTTTTCCATCTCTTTCCCTCAGTCCATCTCTTCCACTTTTTCTGTTCATCCCCTTCCTCCGTACATCTGTTAGTGTTCTCTTTTTGTGGCAATTTCACCTTCCCGCACCTCCTTCTCTTCCCCCCCCCCCCTCCATATGTATCCACTACCACATTCTACTTCTCTGTCTGTCCATCTCCTCCTCCTCTTCTCTCTCCACTTTATCACCTACACCCCAATGGGAGATTTATAGTTCTTACCCCCACTCCCCACAGTATTTGTGTAAAAGTACAAAGTTTGTGTGAAATCTTTGCAGGGGGTTAGAAAGATCTTTTTATCCACAGCTTTGGCCGCATTTCCACTTGTCAGATATATTTCACCTATATTTAATGCATTTCGCACCTATTTCTATACATGTTCACATACATCTCTAGCGAGTTTCGCCTTGCAGCCACACAGCTCGATGTTTATGATGTCATACCTTCTGTAATACGTCTAGTACAATCAAGTATCTTTTGCAGGTACATTCAGTAGTATACGTGAATATATCCCGTGTTCATATATACTGTCTACAAAATGCGTTGCGAGTAGGCTTAGTAATAAAGCAGTTAAACTAAAACGTCGTACCTGATGCGGCAGTTTTGCTACATGAACAGCGAAAATGTACATTGCGCGACACTGTGAAAGGATCACTTTTTCCAAACCACGTAATTGTCTCCCATTGCGACGCATGAGTTTGAAATTTGACTCAAAGATGCCAGCAACCTTCCTCCATAACGGAAAAAAACCGTGGCTCTCTGTAAGCTCTCACTCGGCCTCGGCAACACTTCCAGCAGCAAGGTGTCGGCGCGATGGGAAGGTGGTCACATTCCCCCTTATCCACATTCCACCCCTTCTTTCAAGACCTCTGCGATGGAGGTCTCAACCGCGACGCCCAGTGTGTATATCACTCGGGTTTCTTACGGGTGGACATGGGAAACAGTGCAGGCACACCTCCGCTCGGAACCGAATCGGAAAGCCCTCAGAAGGCGGCATGAAGGGAGTCAGTCAAACCACTCCTTCTCTCGTGGAATTGATTACCACCCATTTCACGGTGATGAGCAACAGGGCAATGTCCTTGACAATGTACGACACTGTTGACACCGTCCATAAGATTCTGCCCTTCTGTAAGTACACTTGTGCCTGCAACCCCATCGAACGCGACGTGACCTCTTTGGAGGGTAGCGCATTTCACATTTATGCTCTGGTATACAGGGTGGAACCACTAGGGACTGCTCAAAACCATTCGACGAAATTCGATCGTAATCCGAGGCAGCAAAGTATGTTTACAGTTTTTCAACTCTCTTGCTTCTCTCCCTTCTGTGAATGAGAAGAAGGGGAGCAGGCTCCTAAACTGACATAGGATTGAATAAAACGGTATATAAATCTTTTAAGAGTCCTAGTTCGGAACACCCTCGTTGCAACCCACGTACCTTCGTTGACCACATTCAAAAATGTACTTATGCAGAGGCTCCGACGGCCCTTTAGTTAAGTATAATACTACAGTGCCATTGTTGTTGTGAAGAAGGAACATTGTGTCCTTCTCCTTAACAACACAGGCACAGAAATATCATATTTATCCTTCGGACCAGGCAGCGACTTTCAATTAATGTGTTCTCCTCTGCACGGGAATCACATAATGTATGTACGAGGTCAGGTAGTGACGCATGAACGACGACATGTGAAAGTCTCGGCCTGGCCGTGAGTCGTGCACGGATAGCCAAACTAGTTAAGGTCCGGCCCAAATTTTCGTTGTCGTCATTCCCTTGTAAAGTTAATGTTTGCTCGTATTCGCAACTGCGAATACATTTCTTGTGTTCAGGTAAGAGGCCTGAGCTTCTTCAGCAGAACTCTTTAACCTACTTCTTCTGTTATATTTAGGAAATGATTACTTAATATACTTGAAACTTATGAATTGTCAGTCAGAACATAATCATACAGTTTAGCTGTATGGCCGAACGGTTCTAGGCGCTACAGTCTGGAACCGCGTGTCCGCTACGGTCGCAGGTTCGAATCCTGCCTCGGGCATGGATATGTGTGACGTCCTTAGGTTAGTTAGGTTTAAGTAGTTCTAAGTTCTAGGGGACTGATGACCTTAGCTGTTAAGTGCCATAGTGCTAAGAGCCATTTGAACCATTTGTTTAACTGTGGTATTATCTTGTGCACTCGTTTTACTATAGTTATATCGTTTTGTCAGTTATTAGTACCTAACCTAACGTGCACCATTCTGGACCATTCAATAACCTTCTTAAGGTACTGCAATAGAAGTGTAGAATACAAGTAATAAAGAGATTTAATTGGTCCAGGAATTATGTGAATATCTCTTTGTCTTAGATAAAATATTGCAATTGCACACTGTCCCTCATACCTCTCTTTGGCTTGAACCATCCTCTCTGAACGATATACCAGTAACATCAGAGCAAGATTATCTCTAGGCCACTTCACTGTTCAACCACTTTCTCGTAGTCTTTCTCATTAGCAGCAACCCGTCTGTGAAATAAACTTCTATGTTATATAAGAGAACTGAGTAACGTCTTCAGCTTCGGAAGACAGTTAGTGATGTATCTGCTGAAGCACAAATAATGATTACCATTGTATCTGTAAGTACTTGATGCCCCTGTACATCCTTCTTTCTTCATTTCTCAGTTTCCTTACTTGGTGCAGTGTCCCTCAATTTCTTTTCGGTAGAACTCGCTATATCAGAAAACATCTATTTTGTACACCTGTAAATCTATAATTCTGCCAATATCATTATTGTTGTAATTGTCATCTTCATTATTATTATTATTACTATTATTATTATCATTATTAGTGGTAGCAGCAGAAGCAGTAGAGGTACTGCCAGTATTAACTTCATTAATTGATAGTCAGTATTATTTACTCATATTGTCAGTCAGATCATTTTAATACTATTAAAATTGTTATTTATTAGGCAGCTCTGATGTAAAACAAAATGTCCTGCGTGTAAGAAACCCTGGTCGGATGTAAGAGAGGACCTGATGGTCATAATAAGATCAGGTTAAGTAAATAAATAGATTGTTAAACTTAATTTAACACAGTAAATAATCCAGTTATTTATCTGTGATAATTTGTTTCATTGGAATTAGTAATTAATATTTCAGGAAAGCCGCTGTGAAGTGATGACAAAACTTCAATATGAAGTATATTGACTTTTACATTAGTATCTCTTTCCATTCATACCTCACTGCAATTTATCCCGTTTACAGTATCTTATTCTGACCTGTGACATATTCTACCTCATCACATTCTATCTCTTCTGTACCATCACATTTTAATCTTAAGATCGCTTCGTCATGAAGCGCAGAAAATGTATCTCACACTTCTTGTCCACGATCACGAAGAAAGTCTCGAGGTTGAGATCCTGTTTACGTGATAATCGTGAAAAATACACTACCTCCTAACTCGTGATAAAGAGAACTTGCATTTAATCCACAACTGTGACACGTACTCTGTGTCCTTCCTAGAACCGGAACGAGTGACCTCAAGATCGAGCGTCACTACGTCAGAGCAATTCAGAGACCTCGACTGGTGGGAGGACCACGTGATTGATTAAAGTGGCTCAAAAGTTGACTCTGGGGAGGGGGAGGGACGGGGTGCCGTGACAGCGCGGGGATGTCGGCGGTAACCCTGGAAGTGAGTTGCTAGTCAGGCTTGTCGCAAGAGTGATACCGGAGGCAAAGCAGCCGCCGAGCAGTCGAAATGAGAAAGGACAGAGCCACAGCATGAAAAATATGATGTTAAAAATATTTCCACCCCAGTAACGTCACCAAAGCGACGTATTTGCCCCATTTTCAGTTCTCCGCTTCTCCCTGATGTTTCACACTGAGGGCTTGATTTTGAAATGGTGTATATAACATTTCTTGTGCAGTTTAACTTTTCTCTGTCTCCAGAAAGCTTTCCTATTTCAAAGTAATAAAGAAAATACGATCTCATAAAATTAGGCAGATGATGACCATTTTAATTTGAATACTTTGATACACTGGTTGACGGTCAGAGATATGTCATTCCAGCACTAAAGGATTTCGAATGACTGACCGCTTTGTAAATTTACATTAGTTTTTATAAGAAAAACTGTTTGTTGTATCGAAGCTGATGTTAATAGTATTTTAAACAATACACAGACATTAGTATGGAGTGTTGAAGTTTACGACCATTTAAAATTCAAGGCGGTCCGTTGAAGGTGCAGCATTATTCGTCACAGTAGCTTCTGGACATAGGTATACTGAATGCTGTGGCAAGACATAAACATTGACATTGTGTTCAGAATGACGAATGTTATTTTTAATCATCATCACGATTTGTGGTACATCGTGCTACACCGTCGATGTTCCTACTAGTTCCCAAAATTTTGAACATATTTAGGTAAAACTTCTCTTTTATGATGGACTTTCAGGTCTCGAAAGTAATATTTACAAAGCAAAAACGAACTATAGTTTATTTTTGGGGCCGGCCGCGGTGGTCTAGCGGTCCTGGGCGCTCAGTCCGGAACCGCGCGACTGCTACGGTTGCAGGTTCGAATCCTGCCTCGGGCATGGATGTGTGTGATGTCCTTAGGTTAGTTAGGTTTAAGTAGTTCTAAGTTCTAGGGGACTGATGACCATAGATGTTAAGTCCCATAGTGCTCAGAGCCATTTGAGCCATTTTTGATTTTATTTTTGGGAACAGTAGTCCGAAGTAGAAGAAAACGACACGTAAGGTCTTGTACGTCGTAATGTACGGGTATACCTCTGATTTTTGGATGTAATTTGCAAAGTTGATAGAAACTATTCATGATGTCTGAAATAATGAATGCAACCTAAATATGTTATATAATTGATGCCTCTTTCGTGCTGTAGGTGTAAATCGGCCGACGGGAATCACAGGAACTAATAATTTTAAATTGTGCGCTGATGCACCGAAACATTAAGGCCGGCCCGCATCTCGTGGTCGTGCGGTAGCGTTCTCGCTTCCCACGCCCGGGTTCCCGGGTTCGATTCCCGGTGGGGTCAGGGATTTTCTCTGCCTCGTGATGGCTGGGTGTTGTGTGCTGTCCTTAGGTTAGTTAGGTTTAAGTAGTTCTAAGTTCTAGGGGACTGATGACCATAGATGTTAAGTCCCATAGTGCTCAGAGCCATTTGAGCCATTAAGGCCGTCGGCAGCTGCAACACTCAACACGACCTCTTGGCGTGCTTTGCGGGCACGAGAATCGTTTCAGAGACGCCATGCGCCACAAATGGGTAAATCCACATATATGAACGATGTTAACAAAGGGCAGGTTGCTAAGGCCTAGAAAAGAGCATATCGGAAACGACGAACCTGGTCGGCTGTTCGCGTGCTGCTGTTGTGAGTGTCTATGGATAGAGATGAAGAATGGCGAAGCCGCGAGTGGGTGACAAGGAGATGCAACGGAACCTTATAGTTACACTGATGGTGTTCCGAGTATTGCATGCGGGCTATATACATCGCAGAACGCTGAAACATCGTAAGTATGTTCATTTACCGATCCGCTCACGGAGTACTCTGAGAAAAGTAATGCATTTTCTCTCAGCAGGTGAAAATATGGCGCTATAATCAGTCTTAATATGCAAGGTTTCCTGTTTTGATGTCAGTATGATATTTTGAGACGTTATTGTTAATGTTAATGGTAAAGAAGGTTGAAGATGTCCATTTGAAACGCAGTGGGGATTGAAAGGAAAGACCTTGCCCTGTTGGTAAAGTTGTTTTGTCAGAACGGCACCAATAGCAGCCTTGAATTATCAGAAAATCGTCGACAAAAACAGCTACGAAGTGTCCCCATGTCAATAAATGGGCTAAAGAATATGAGCAAGAAATTTGAAGAAACAGGTGAAGTAGGTTATGCAGCAGGTAGAGGGAGGCGGCCTATTCCCATGGCAGCTGTTGATGAAGTTGCTGTACATACAGCCGAAATTGCAACACATACCTTAGACTCTGCAGCCAGTGTTGAAGATGTCTGTCTCACGTGGATTGTCCCTGCCTGGTCAACAGTAGAAAAGATTATCGCCTTTTACATTGACATACCTTCAAGATTCAGAACGTGCGCCAAATTAGCCCCAAGATAGGTTCCAACGCCGAGATTGCTCTTCGTTTTTGGGCATGCATGAAAATGGATGACATATGGCTGGGGACGGATAAAATACGAGTACGTTTTACTATGCACGGGGCCGTGAACGCATATAAGTGTCGCATATGAGGTTCTACTTCGCCGCACATTGTGCACGTACATCCACTGCACTCGGATGACGTGACTGTGTGCTGGGGTTTCACAAATTTTTTCATTCTTCATCCGCTTTTCTTCGAGGAGGTATTACCTCATGAGATTGTTAAGTGCACAGTGACATCTGCAGATTATGAGAACCTCCTTCTGTAGCACACTGCTTACAGCGCCATATTTTCACCTGGGGGCAGAAAGTGGAACTATTTATTTATTTATTTTTGAGCACACTCCGCGATCACATCGATTAATGAACACATCCATGAAGTGACGTATGCAGGCCACACTTCAGCGCTCAGGACACCATTATTTAGTTTATAACCATATGGTGCGTCCACACCTCATCGTATAACGTGGAGGTTGGAGACTTGCCCACTTAGTAATGCAGGACGACAGGGTATCATCCTGGTGCAGGGGTAAGTGAATCAGAGTACATCGTTCAGCGTACATTGACGAACATGTACTCCTGTTCGTATGTTGACCCAACAACATCATCATTTGCCATCACAGTGGGAACAGCAACGTCGAGGTTGCACTGTTGATGAATGCAAACATGTCTCCTTCTCAGATGAATTGTATTCCTTGCTACACCACATCGATTGTCGTGGTGGACCAGAGATCACAAATGGATTGTGTACAGGTCTAACGTCGCGGGTTGCATGCTTGTAAATCAAGACGCCACTGTTACGTCAGTTCTAACGGGATTTGTTCGTCGCTGCTGTAGTTCCTGGGCTATTACGAGTCCGAGAACTGTGGCACTGTGCTTCATACTCGTCGATTCGTTTTCTCTTACTGTATCATACCAAAGTATAGGGTTAGTTGTGGCTTATTGTTAATATGAAAAATACGTACACGGTATTACTACTATAAAATAGCACTGAAAAGAGGAAACGACCGAATTTCGGGATCAAATAGGCTTTAACGAATCTGAATTTAGTGAGGCTGCAGATGGTGTAAGACGGAAATAAATTTATGGAAAGTACAAAACTGATAATGTGTTCTATTAGAGAAGGAGCGATGTCTGTAATAAGTTTAACGTTTGAGATGAAAAACGTACAAATTTCGTCAAACGCAAAAAAATGGGTGGATTCTGGTTTATTCCACCTCCGGCATGGGAAAACGTATGTGCTGCATCAATCGAAAACCTTGCACAGAGCAACATCACTGTTATTTTCCTGTGACCAAAAAGCGTGCTGTTTCCGTATTCCTTTGATCATAGGAAATTGTGTTTATAGTTAACAGCGAGTTATGTAGCTTATCACTCATTTCTGCAACTTTGTGGAAAACTGTTATTTATTTTAATAGTTAATCACTCCTTACAGGCTGCTCTTCATCCTCTTGTCATGTTTCCTGGTACTGTCGTTGCAGACTTGGTAACGCCTCAAAAGTGTGTATATGACAACGTAATTGTTAGATATTCTCTGAAAAGATATCAAATATTGAAATAAATTTACAATAGCCTTCGAAAAAGTTTTATATACGAGATTATATGTACATACGTTTACATAAATATATAAATACAGATACATGCATATGTATATACATTCATATAAACATGTGTATGTACACACACACACATACACACAAATTTATGTAATATAAACAAAACAATATTCACTTCTAACCAGTCAGCCGATATATACTGATATACTGCAATAATCGTCTTGCCCAGTTGTTGCTTATCCAATTTAGACTGGACGGACATTCGCTGATATTTTCCACTTGAGAATGACTATAAATTTCCAGCCCATAATGTAGGGCAACTGCATGATCTACATGTAGAAGTCTCCTGTCACATAACTCAGGAAACCCACCAAGGACTTGTTGAAAGCATCACTGCTGTAATGTGTCCCAAATGTAGATCAACACGCTGTTAAGCAGATGCTGATGATTGTATGAACAGTTTATTTTTCAGACAAACAATAACTACAAAGAAATTTAAAATTTCGGTAAAATGTGTGCTACCCTGTGTGAGAGTTAGCTAGAAACACAGTTTTGTGGCAGCATCTCAGTACCATTGCAGAGTCATTCCTAATAATCTCGGCCTAACATTATAACCGCAGCTGTTTAATACTACAGTTTCGACTACTGGTAGCTGAACTTGACTATTCCATGATACTGCAACTAGTACTTAGTCTCTTACTTTAGCTGCTAGTGGCACCATGGATGTTGCGAACTTTGAGATTCCCTGTTTGGGTAAGACTCGTGAAATTCACGGAAAACTCCGAGTGAAGCTAGTTAATCTCGGTTTACATACACTGGTAACGTGCAAAAAGATATGTTGAAAACAATGACCCACATTCATGGTTGTAAGATCTAGCGCAAAAACTTTATTTGTTAACTATATAATCTTTCTACACATATTTGCAACGTATTTCTTGTCACTGTTCAACATTTCAATGGTTCCTGTGATATACGAAACCTGTATAATTCACCCCCTTACAGCTTCGCGAGTGTGTTGAGT
Source organism: Schistocerca nitens (assembly GCF_023898315.1). Taxonomy (NCBI): domain Eukaryota; kingdom Metazoa; phylum Arthropoda; class Insecta; order Orthoptera; family Acrididae; genus Schistocerca; species Schistocerca nitens. Next base: position 513,619,833 of record NC_064615.1, read on the forward strand.
GGAAATGGGCACTTAAGTGTATGACCAATTCAGTTTAAAATGACTGATAAAACATTCTGAAATAATTCATCAACGTGTTAATGACGTGATGAACCGCATTTATGGTAATGTAATGTATCACTTGCTCATGTGCACAATATGTTGCCTCTTGGAGTAGTTGTTCCGTGTACAGCCATCTCTAAAGCTCTATAGATGCCATGATGCCACAAATTCTGTTATAATTGCATACGGAGCTAAATATGCGGCTGCAATCATCAACAAAGCTGTCCTCATTATCGACCGAGATGACACTTGGGTGAAGCTTAGTGTAGTGGGCGCCAAGCTGACAGTTACGCTTGCGTACGAGCACTGATTTAAAGTAAATTGAAGGTTAATCATAAAAGTCGAACAATTGTAACGTAGTGTAGGCAGAATTGTGACATGGGTCACGTAGTTTATAGCCAATAAGGAAATACACACTCACGGAGATGACTGAGACCGTCAGTGACTTCAAATGTATTTATGAAGTTCACTATACGAGCAGTTTGTGTTTACATTTTAAAGTGGAGGAAAGATAAATATTTTCGTAGGAATTTATTTGATTGTTGATTATGGTGTTCTGAAGATTTTCATTATTATTATTATTATTATTATTATTATTATTATTATTATCACTAATGTAACATCACTAACGAATAGTCATTGTATTAGAACCATCTGTTTACTTCCATTGTTTGATGAAACTGTTTGAGTACATAAAATATAGGTGATTGACATACTAATGGTACGAGTTTCTTAATCGATGTTGATATTTATGAGGCTCGAAAAACATTAAGATAATGTCTTTCAGTTATACTCATTTGGGGATTTGCAGTCATTAAAGCTGCAATGGCAAGAAGGAAAATAAATACGGGAAGTTCATTTATTGCACATATACTAAATGGTGACATTGTAATTCTGTCAGAGACAGCAAAGGACTTGGAAGAGCAGTTGAACGGAATGGACAGTGTCTTGAAAGGAGGATATAAGATGAACATCAACAAAAGGAAAACGAGGATAATGGAATGTAGCCAAATTAAATCGGGTGATGCTGAGGGGATTAGATTAGGAAATGAGACACTTAAAGTAGTAAAGGAGTTTTGCTATTTAGGGAGTAAAATAACTGATGATGGTCGAAGTAGAGAGGATATAAAATGTAGACTGGCAATGGCAAGGAAATCGTTTCTGAAGAAGAGAAATTTGTTAACATCGAGTATAGATTTAAGTGTCAGGAAGTCGTTTCTGAAAGTATTTGTATGGAGTGTAGCCATGTATGGAAGTGAAACATGGACGATAACCAGTTTGGACAAGAAGAGAATAGAAGCTTTCGAAATGTGGTGTTACAGAAGAATGCTCAAGATAAGGTGGGTAGATCACGTAACTAATGAGGGGGTATTGAATAGGATTGGGGAGAAGAGAAGTTTGTGGCATAACTTAACTAGAAGAAGGGATCGGTTGGTAGGACATGTTTTGAGGCATCAAGGGATCACAAATTTAGCATTGGAGGGCAGCGTGGAGGGTAAAAATCGTAGAGGGAGACCAAGAGATCAATACACTAAGCAGATTCAGAAGGATGTAGGTTGCAGTAGGTACTGGGAGATGAAGAAGCTTGCACAGGATAGAGTAGCATGGAGAGCTGCATCAAACCAGTCTCAGGACTGAAGACCACAACAACAACAACATACTAAATGGTAGGAAGAAAAGATAATTAAATTAATATGTGATTTCGGGATGTGCACTGTGCTAAATTTAGTACAGCAAGAGCACGGAATATGGCATGCTAACATTCACTCTCCAGGACTGAACGCACATTCTCGCAACCGCTGAATCCACATGCGGGGATCGTCGGCCGTGAACACAGCTGCATGGTGTCGTGGTTGCAAAGATGGACTTCGCCATGGATGTCGGGAGTGAAGTTGCGATTAATGCAGCCTATTGCGCACAGATTGAGTCGTATCACGACATCCTGTGGCTGCACCAAAAGCATTATTCAACATGGTGACGTTGCTGTCAGGGTTCCTCAAGGCCATAATCAGTAGGTAGCGGTCATTCACTGCAGTAGTAGCCCTTGGGCGGCCTGAGCGAGGCATGTCGTCGACAGTTCCTGTCCATCGGTATCTCCTCCATGTCCGAACAACATCGTCTTGGTTCACTCCAAGACGCCTAGACACTTCCCTTGTTGAGATCCCTTCCTGGCACAAAGTAACAATGCGGACGTGAGGGAATCGCGGTACTGACCATGTCAGCATCGATGAACTACAGAGAACACGAGTCGTGTACCTCCGTCTAGGCGGAATGACTGGAACTGATCGGCTCTCGAACACTCTCCGTCTATTAGGCGCTGGTCATGGATGGTTGTTTTCCATCTTGGAGCGGGTTTAGTGACATCTCTGAACAGTCAAAGGGACTGTGTCTGTGATACAATATCCACAGTCAAAGTCTATCTTCTGGAGTTCTGTGAACTGAGGTGATGCAAAACTTTTTTTTATGTGTGTAGATGTCACTGTTCCCAATTAGTCTGTGCTGCTGCTCCGAAATGCTAATCACTTGCAATATCAGCATCCGGTACTTTTCACAGCAGTTTGACGTTAGTAACATGGCGCCGTCAAGGTGCTCTAATTTACCTGCCAGCGTGACAGGTGAGGCAAGAACTACGTAAAGGAAGCAGTTACTAGCGTTGCACAGTACGTCTGGCATACATCTAAGAGTTTGTTGGGTTGCAGGAAACCATCCGTAGAGGCAATGATAAGCTATCCGTCGTGATACGAGAACGATCAGCCTGCGTTACTCACAGAGACCTTCCTCCATGCATAAAGGAAAGACGAAATACTGATGCGATATTAGTAAACGGCACCAGCATTCATGGTAAGATTCCAGGGCTACATCTGTGTTGTAAAATTAATTATCCCTGCCTAGTATTAGAAGGATATAACTACTTGAAACTCGAAACGAGTAACTGTGAAATCCTAAGTTCAGTTTGGCATATACTCCTACATTGTAAGGGCAGTCTTGACACAAATGGTGGTGGCACATTTATTTCTATACAGTACTCGATAATATCTGTTGGTTTATTTATAGTTTTCGAATCTGATATTATTTCGGTTAAGACAAGTGTCACAGATGAGCCGAAAATGGCAACCAAATACATTTGTAGTTAGCCTGTCTCACGATCTCTAGTGCCAGAGCGCTCCATAGCAAAATTGACGAATACTGACTACGTTTTTCCTCGTATGTTTCTAACAGAGGAGGATTTCAATTTGTCAAGTATAGAATAAAAGAGCCATGACGTCGCACTGACGCTTTTTATGAAAGATACTTCGAGTAATTAAATAATCAGTTAGCGAGGGCAACCTCGTAGTAAGTAACAGACCCAAACTTGCCCAGTCAGTTTGTGCAGACGATAGGACCGTTATATATCAATGACTAAAGGAATTGCAAGGGTGTTAAGAAAAGTAGGCAAATATTTTTACCTAGCAGGAGCTACAGTAAAAAATTTTGTAGTGTATCTGAGCAGCCAGCATAATCCAGATATATTTAGCTCTTGGGGACACAATTGTACAGCACTGTACAATTTACCTCAATCCATGATGGACCTTCTTGGTTGTAAGAGACCTCCTTCATGATTTAACAGCCATTTTAGAAAGTTGCTACATAAGCAGTGGGAGCTTCATCACAGATAAAGCGGAGACAAGCCATATTCACGAACCATAGCTTTCTCAGAGATAAAGTAAAGCGAAAGCCTTGTTGACAAATAAAACCAGATATATGCTAAACTGAGCGTTAGAAGAACAACGTAAGAAGTATCAGATGAATTCGCAGTTGCGAATAATGACTACCAGCAGCTGTAGAATGGAATGACAACAGTGAAAATATATGTCGGACCGGGAGTCGGATGCGGATTCACGCTTATCGCGAGCGGTCGCCGTACCATTTCACTATCCGTGCACGACTGACAGCCACACGCGAAATTCCATATGTCATCCGGCACAAATTTTCATCGTCGTCATTCCATTCTCCAGCTGCTGGTAGTCAATATTCGCAACTGCGAATTCATCTGATGTATCTAGTAACGACTGTGGTCGCCGCAAGGCATCGTCATCAAAATAACACCGGCACTACATTATTTTATCAATGTAAGAAGCGTTCATTGAATTAGAAACGAAAGGTTTACTAACATCATGACAAAAAATCCTAAGACGCTTTCGTAACACTGTCTCTCGCGCTGTGACCAAATCGACATAAAAATGGAAGTTGATACAAAGCGGAAACACAGAGTCTATTTTCCCGAAACGGTTTCGCTATGGAAGATCGTAATACGGTTTCTCCTTTCCATCGTTTAATGAACGCCGAAATGGCAGGTCTTGAGATAAGTGAGCGTGAAAATTTCATTTAATGTCGGTACGAAGTGGATAGCCATATGGACCTGATGATGTAACTGAGATGCTGCAGAAATTTTCCGAAAGAACATGTTCCGCTTCTCTCAGGAATGTATTGCACACAAAGTGGAGAAGAATTCCGCTCTTGTTCGTCGCAATATTGACAATAAACGACTGGAAACATGAACAACCATAAATTACATATGAGTTACCTGAAGTGGCATGAGGGTATAACATAATTTTATTAGAAGCTAATTCTAGTCCGAGATATATTATAAGAAACACAATGAGATGTAATCAATGCATAACAGAAGTCGGTTAAAAAACAATTATACCATCAGTTATTGAGAACTATTCTTCAGTTTTATGACGCTAGATTAATAGGAGAACTAAAGAAGGAACAACGAAGGGTGCCCCATTTAGTTACGACTATGTTCAGAAAGGCATTAGCGTGCAACTATGCTCGACATTTTCTAGCATCAGAAGCTACATGATGGGACTGTAGCGAGAAAAATTATAGACAATGCGTTCCGAGAAGAAACGGTCTATATATACCTCTCCCCACACACTTTTTTGTGAAATGGCCTCGGTAGGAACAATCTGAGAAATTAGAGCTCATAAACATGTTTAGCCGGCCGAAGTGGCCGTGCGGTTAAAGGCGCTTCAGTCTGGAACCGCAGTACCGCTACGGTCGCAGGTTCGAATCCTGCCTCGGGCATGGATGTTTGTGATGTCCTTAGGTTAGTTAGGTTTAACTAGTTCTAAGTTCTAGGGGACTAATCACCTCAGCAGTTGAGTCCCATAGTGCTCAGAGCCAAACATGTTAATTGGCAGTCGTTCTTACCACAAGAAATGGGAGAGAAGATAGTAGTACTAGAAGTTCCCTGTGCCACGCAGTGCCTGCTGTATGGAGAGTGTAAATGTAGACTGTTGTGGCAGACAACATATTTGAATCAATGTCAGGTAAAGAGACTAAGAGATTTAATTTAAAATTTAGAAGATATAGTATGAAGTTAGAGAATGAAGTTGTATTGTCACTTGTTGTCTGGGGAGCAGTCAGGTATATCTTTTGTTGGACCCAGATTGGTGGTTGTATTAGGACATGGGGTTAGTGGAACTGAGTATGGACGCTGGAAAGGTACGGAACCCTGTTTGGGTAGAGGGAGGGAAAGGGGAAGTGGAAGAGGACAGTGAGATGGGCAGAGATGAGATGGGAAGGGTAAGGAAAACGAATGGAAAAGAAATATAAGGGGAAGGAGAAATGGATGGGAAAAGGGGAAGAGGAAGGGGCAGAGAAGGAGAAGGGGAAGGGGAGGCAGAGAGAGGAAGGGGAAGGAGGAATCTGGAAGAGAGAGGATAGGAAACTGAAAAAGAGCAAGGGAAAGGGGAAAGAGGGAATGGAGAAAGATGGGAAGAGTGAATGTGAAGGTTGAAAGAGAGGGGGAAAGGGGAAAAGAGGAGAGGGGAAGTCGTGGGAGAGATTTGGTGGTAAGTGAGGAGGGAGAAAGGGGTGAAGGAGTGAAGAGAAAGAGGAGATGTGAGATGGGGTGAAGGGAGTGATTAAGTGGCAAATGCAGAAGGTGGGAAGGAATGGAATGGTTCTAGCAGAAGTGGTAGAAACGCCTAAGTGAGACTAAGTTCGTATGCTATTTGTAGGAACTGAATGCGAGGTTATACGAGACATCTATAAATCTAATGGCTTAGTATCATATATTGACAGAGGAGTGGGAGAGTTGCGGAGTTGGTGCTAATAGGGCCAAAATGGAATATTGCGTACTAGATTTGACGAAGCAGAGAGTATCCTAAGGTGGTTGGTAGCGGCCGAGGACGTATGTTGGGTAAAAAAAAGTAAATAAGACAGTGTGCGGGCCACGTATGTGGAGGATTGCTAACTGATTCATTGTAGCCAACAGTTAACAATGATCACAGGATATGCTATTTTATTCAGAACCAATGATCAAATCGAAGACCTCAGCTATAAACACTGGTAAGGTACAGTCGATGAAAAACAGAATTATTGCACACAAAACATGGTAGCTGGTTTGCCTCGTACACATTGGTTAATGATTCCAAGACAAGCGAGAAATGGTAGGTCGGTCTCTAAGTTCTGATTCTCGTTAATGGCATCTTAGTCAGGATGTGTGCATGTAAACAGTAGTAACTGCCAGAAACATAACTGTCTGTACTAGTAACGCTTACCGTTTCCGTGACAGAAAATATATTTCTGGGGCGATTTTTACGAAACTGAGTCTTATGTCAACAACAACTACATGGGTAAAGATACTGAACGCGTTTTGGAACGCAAATACGCTTCAAAAGTGGTTCCTAATCAGATGAATGTGAATATTAATTTCAGCAAGTAAACAGTGTTGTGTCTCTTACGATAGTTTATTTGAATTTACATGATAGAGGCTGTGGCACAAATGTAAACGACCATCCCTAACATTGATTATGTGCTATATTAAGGCCACTATAAAATTAATTTTAGTGTTCTGCTGAATGATAAATTAATTTTTGAGGTTGTTACACTTTTATTATTGGAAAAATCGCTGATGTGAATCCTAGTATCGTAGAATGAATCAAATCTGATCTTTTAAACATGAATTTTTCACAGGTTTGGCAATAACGTTTCGCTAATTGACACACAGGTAATTAGTGGTAAGTCAACGCTAATCCATGTTATTTTCAAAGTGGTTCAAATGGCTCTGAGCACTATGGGACTTAACATCTGAGGTCAGCAGTCCCGTAGAACTTAGAACTACTTAAACCCAACTAACCTAAGGACATCACACACATCCATGCCCGAGGCAGGATTCGAACCTGCGACCGTAGCGGTCGTGCGGTTCCAGACTGAAGCGTCTAGAACCATGCGAAGTTCACTCACTTTGGAACTAAACATTGTTAAGTAACCATGAAAATCTTTTATGAATAAAATGTTGGGCACAATTTACTATTTTGAAAATACAGTATGTCGTATGAAACATTTCCAGATTTCAGAACGCTCCATTTATATAACATGTTTTGGCGTACAGCTGAAATACCAAGTTCGATAGAGGTGCCACCGGTAAGAAATGAGACAGATGTAACACAAATAACTGGGTGGGAAACAGTCTTCTGAATAATTATAAAATTTAGTGCAAAATAATTAATGAAAGGCATCGAAACGTCTCTGATTCACTTTTATTAGAACAGCAATTACGTTGCCGTAAGGCATGTTTTCACTCTGAAAGAAATTATAGAAAAAAGACGAGAATTAAATTTGGAGACACACGTAGCATTTATCGACTTTGCCAAGGCATTTAACTGCATCCACGCTGCTGAGTAATGAAGAAAAGAGATTGCTCCCAGGTACCTGATAAAAGTATGCCTAGGTTTACAGAAAAACACCAAAATAAGACTAGACATTGGCAAATAGCTGACACCACAGATAGTTATTAGCCAGGGAGTAAGGCAAGGCTGCAGTATGTCATCGACACTTTTCAACATCCACATCAACGACCTGTCCGCCCCCGGTAGCTGAGTGGTCAGCGCGAAAGAATGTCAATCCTAAGGGCCCGGGTTTAATTCCCGGCAGGGTCGGAGATTCCCGCCGCTCAGGGACTGGGTGTTGTGTTGTCCTAATCATCATCGTTATATGCCCATCGACGCGCAAGTCACCGAAGTGGCGTCAAATCAAAAGACTTGGACCAGGCGAACGGTCTACCCGACGTGCGCCCTAGTGACACGACATTTTATTTGTCAACGACGTGGTCAGGGAATAGATGATGGCCAGAATACCTCAGGGTATAAGAAAGGGGCCAGGTTAATTTCTAAATAAAAAGCTTTTTGCCGACGACCAGGTAATTGTATAGGACAGTGGAGGCAAATTTTAAATAGCGGTAGAGAAATTAAGTAATATAAGCCTAATCAATAATCCTAAGATATCAACTGCAACAATAAAAACAATGGCCTTTTTAGGAAAGTACTCTATAAGGGCTAAGAAAATCATTAATAACATAATAACAGAACAGGTGTCCCATCTCCAGAATATAGGACGTGACACAATTGTTGAAGAAAAGAAAGAAGTAAGTAAGAAAACTGACACCTATCAACGTATATGTTTCACGATAATAAGAAACCGGAAACGTAAGACTAGAAGAGGAACCCAATGAAATTTTATAATTACATGGAAATACCTACAATACTATATGGGCGTTAGTTGGACATTAAGATCAAATGACTAAGACCACTTGAAATATCATAAATGAAGTTCCTTAGATCAGTGAAAGGCTGCACAAAAGAAGATAGAATAAAAAATTAAGAAATAAAGAAAAAGCTGGAAGTACAGCTATTAACTGAAAAAGTAATCCAACAAAAGCATCTTTCTAGATGTGTAACAACATGTAGAAGGCACACACAAGTAGAAAACTACAATGTACAACGATATTACTTTGCAAGACATTATTTGAACTCTATATTGTGGTTCTACATCTGTGGTAAGGTTGTCTGCTTCTTTGTGCCTTCTGTATGATTAGATGATGATAAAAGCTGAAGATGTTCACCGCAGAAATAAATTACCCATTAAGATTTTTCCAAAACTTGAAGGCTGTGAATAAAACAGTTTGATTATGGAAATTTCGTACAGTGAGGAGCATGGACGGCTCTAATATTTTCTGTTGCCAAACCAAGAAGAAGGGAATCGAACAAGTGAAAAGTTCTCTATGGTGGAAGGAAATAAACACAAAAGCTCTATGTGTTGCACAAAGAGAAACATAACAATAAAGCTATATAAGTACAATTTACTGCCGCTGCTACGTATTAGCATTTGAGATGTAAGTATCTGCCGACGGAAACGACACGTTGTTTGACCAGAGATGTCCAGGCGGTAGGCAGTTGCTCGGATTTTCCGACAGCGACGGCGTGGGCATTCGCTTCGAATGTTTGCCGTTCTCCTTCCGCCGAGCTGTAGCAGGACTAACAATGTTTGCGCTCCGTTGCCCGCGGCGCCATCTGTGCACACCGCCTGTAGGCTACGCTCGCGTGGGACGGATGGCACACTTGGAGGGCTGCGAGGACCCGCCGAGAGGTCGACGCCACGGGCTCGCAGGCGGAATGCTAATTCTGCTACAGACTACAATAACGGAAGCACCACTGGCTAAACCTTTGACGTGCTCCAAGTCACGCTAATACGAAGCCGCTGAAACCTGAAGCGTCTGTAGTGCAGTCAGAGGATCCGTACGACTGTCCATTCAGTATTCGGTGTCTACTTACACGCTTACTTCCGAACTCGACAATCGGATTAAACTGGCGGCAGTGGATGCGGTCTCACTAGCTGGCTTCCTACGATGTCTGTATGAACTTAAAATTTAGTTTACACTAACGGCCAGAACTACTTAATAGCCAAATTCGTGTAGTACAAACTGTATTCAACCGTTACCTCACATTTAAACTTCAATGCGAAAAAAATATCTAAAATGAAACCGTAAGTAACCACTTTTAATGACCTTCAAGTTTTCCCAACAAACTGTAAGTAACATCTGCAGCTACTGCTACGCAAGACAGTAGGGGAGGCCGGGACACAGTTATGTACGGTTTACGTTTACGCAGAGCACTTTTCCCGGGTACCATTCTAACTAGAGCGGCAGCGGCAATGGAACGTTAGTATTGCCACTTACTGAGGGTCCTCACAAACTTAGTGTCACCAGTTGAGAGAGCAGATTTACGTTTTCGTGTAAGCTGAGAAAATTTTGTTGCTCAAATATCGAAGCTCCCACGGAGCTTTTAGAATTGAAAAAGGGTTAATATATGTTCGTTTACAAGAGATTATTCTACCTTACAAGGTACACTTTTATAATTTGATAGCCTGAAAGATACTACTGTAGTTTCGAAATTAATTCAGACGTGGCGGTGGTGGCCTTCAACGCATTTCTGATACTTACGCACTTAAGAAAGACAACAGCAGTTGGAAACGCAATCAAAATAAATAAATAAATAAAAGAAAGAAAATAGTGAAGGCATAGGTAGAAATTTCTACAAGGCTGAATGAAATGAAAACCATAAAGGTGCCGTAACATTTTTAATTGTAGCTGTGAACAAAGAACTTACATACAATTTTTCGGCGTAGTCTCCGTCATGTTGAAGGCACGTATTCCACCGCTTAGGAAGTGCTTAGATACCACGATGAAAGAATTCTTTTTGCCGTGTGTGTAGCCAGTCGTGCACCGCAGTTTACACCTCTTCCTCACTTCTGAAATGCCTGTCTGCCATTGCGTTTTTGAGTGCACGGAACAGAAGAAAGTCACTAGGAGTGAGGTATGGTGAATAAGGAGGATATGGCAGACAACTGTGTTACCGGCTGTTTGCGGTCGGACGTTGTCAAGCTGCAGCAATATTCCTGCGGTCAGAAGTCCTCATTGTTTACTCCTGATTGGAGGTCGAAGTTGGTTTTTCAGCATATTTGAGTAAAAAGTACAGGTTATAGTCACTCCCATATCCATGTAATCCTCCAAAATTACTCCATCTGCATCCCAGAAGAGAATGATGATGACTTTTCCAGCAGACGGTTGAGTATGGAATGTTTCTGGTTTCAGCGATTAGCTATAACACCATTCCTTGCTTGACCTTTTCGTTTCTGGTTTTTACCAGAAATAAATAACCTTCGTCGTGGAAACGATCCAAAAATTGTTCACAGGCAACGACGCGATGGTCTTTCAATTAAGCAGTCTACTAGCGTGGTACCCACCTGACAGGAACTGTACTGATTTGCGTTGTGAACATTATGAACATTGTGAACAATATTATGCGCTGAACCAATACTAATGTACAAACTGGTCGATTTTTAATTCAGAGTTACACTCCCTCTCTCATTTACAAGCTCCTCCATTAACGCAATGTTCTCGTCCGTCACTGTGCGTTGAGCCTTTGCCGACCTTGGGGCATTCCCCACAGAGGTTACATAGCTACATACTTCCTACACCACTCGTACACTTGCTCCAACGACAAACACGAATCACCGTACTAGGCCGTCACTCTGCGATGAAATTCGATTGGTCTGACGTCTTCACTACACAAATAACGCATCACAGATCGCTGCTCATTCACATTGCGGTGGCCATCTTGTTGTCGACGCCGCTGCCTACTCCTGCTTTGTAGCATCACTCTACCATCTGCTGGTCGCTTTCTGAACCACAAGCAACGCTGCTGTCACATACCAACTCCGCTGCACAACTTCTCGAAATTTTGTGTAACTTTTAAGGCTTACATTTGAATCATCCTCGTAGAAAAGCTATTTGAACTTAATGAATCCTAAGCAGGAGGAACTAATTCTATGAGAGCACGGGTTGATATGGGCAATAAATTGCTAAAAGCAAGAACAAGGAAAAATGTGGATAGGCCGACTACTGATGCCATCATTAGTGTTCTGTCCAAAGGCAGGTTTCCACATGTTGACTTTCCATGCTCTCCTGCCTTGTATCGTCCTTTTCAGGTCCACATAATTCCCACTTCCCCTTATGTCGTCTATCATATTGTATATCCTTCTTCCTCTCAATCTCCTCTCACAAACTACTCTGTCAGCACGCACTCATCCATCAACGAATGTTCCATCCTTTTTATTATAACCTGGAGCGATCTTATGAAGAAAATGAAAATAGCGTTTTTATTTAGTGCTTGGAATGATACAAGTAAAAATCAAGAGTAGGACCAGTTCCTTGCACGCAAAAGATGGGCTCTCGACGATTGTGTCACAGGAAAACGTTATTTTCGTGTGCACAAATTGCAACTCGGACTTTGGTGACGAATAGGTCTTACATACGCCATACTATAGTAACAGGTGGAAGTTCAACAAAAAATTTGTTTACTGTCAATATAACTGTTATGAATTGCATGTTAATTGGTGTTAACAAGACTGTAATTTTGTTTACAGGCAACAAAACATTTTTAAAAGTCTGGTAGTATGTTTGATTGCCTCGTTAATCTATTATATGCGCAAACGTGCAGAATACGGGAAGATTGAATGTTGGTAAGCGTCTGACTGAACTCAAATGTGACTGATTTACCTCTAATAGACACATCGAGAGACCTAGGTACGCAAAGCACGGTCTCTAAAGTATAATAGTAACCCCCGAGTGATGTGCAACACTCTCTCACGATTACTAACCGAATCTATGACGAAACGCACAGCCTTTCTTTTGACGTTCTCTGTTTCTTAACGGCTTGTTCTACAACCACGAGTGAGACTCGTGGTGCCGAAGTTGGGCCATAATCAATAAGCAAGAGCCTGCATCGCAGTTACACACGTAAGCAAAAGGAGCCATACTCGGGATATAAGTAGACAACAATATCATTGCACTCGGGGGTTATGAAGCTTCGGTCGGCATATCGTGACTCAGAGCGTGGTTGGGGTTGGTGGTATATGCACAACTGACCTGAAAGCATTGCAGTGCGATACGTTTTCCTTAGTGACCACCGTACTTGTTTACTGCAACGTTACCGCAAGTCTCCGATTACGGCCAAGTGCAATAATATCGTGGATGAGTAGTACGTCATGAGGAACAAACGACAAGAAACACGACCGGATGCGTGGTTCAACAGTTCTCGTCTTTCTCTTACTTCAGCTGTGTATACAACTTTTTTTTTTTTCAGACGTTATAGATCTCTAAAAGAATTAGACGTCCCATATACCTATCTTGTCAGCAAAAAGAACATCTCATATGGATGATATAGCTGTGATAAGTGTGTTATCATTCTGTGTCCACATAGATACTCCACAAACCACCGTGCGGTTCGTATTTGTCATTTCCCCTCCAGTTCTACTCGCAAATACAGGGACGGAAAAACGACTGTCTGTGCGCATCCGTATGAGCCCTAATTTCTCGTATCAGAGGTTCGGTGGATCTTGCTCATAATGACAGTACTGGTAGCGGAATTGCTTTTCCTGTACGAAAACACCACGAAGATTCATCACTGAAAATAACACCGGTGATGAAGACAGTATCAATCATCGAAACGAAGGAATCTAACGAGAGAATAACAGGCCAAGAATCTGGGAGTATATGCAGACTCCTGGCATAAGGGCACTAATTTTAGAGCGACCAGGTGGAAGTCGAAGAGAGTTAAGGTTTTCTTTATATATTGTTCAGTCATGTATTTTGTAACAATCCCGACACGGCAACGAATCGGTACACAGAAGAAAACAATGATCAATGAAAATACAAGAAAGAAATTGAATGAGTCGTGGATCTCTGTCAATTGCAATTAAATTAAAGTATACTTCGCATTATACTTAATGATGGCTGGTCTAAAAGAATCGTCGTACAAACAACGATATTCAGAAAATCTATCTTACGAAAAAGAATTGTGCAAATCAGTATGTTTCTAAATTTTGAAAATAACGGTATGACGGATAAGATGGATAAATTGCCTAAAGTCACACCTGTGATTAACTACCATAATAATAAAATTTTAAAAGGAGCATGTGGAATGGAGGAGAACATTTGCTATTGATGAATCGTTAACTAAATTTAAGGTACGGATTACTTATAAACCGTTAATCTCTAGAAGGGGACGGGATTTGGTGCCAGTCGGCATCGGGCTGTTGCTGTAATTTTAGAACATATTCAGGAAACTATAAAACATATCTAGATTAAAATGCACCTGAAACTCTTCTGCTGGAATTGTCGAAGTCAGTACTAAATAATGGTCACACTTTTTAGATGCATAGTTTGGTATTCTTCACTGAAACTGTAACTTGAGTTGACAATGGAAGAAATGTTTTTGGGACAGTACGTTTGCATGGAAAAAATATGCCGGGAAATCTGTTGATTACAACAGGGAAATGGTAGGTACTGACCCGCTAGATCAGATATTATCAGGATTCCCTGTTATGAGGAAATACTTCAAAGGGTACCATAAGTCTTTTTTCATATTTTATAAGCACATTATAATTCATATATTCCGTAAAACATGAACAATATGCAAAATAAACAGAAATACACGAAGTATAGGCTTCAAACTGCAGAAGCGTGTTACGAAGTATGCCGTCAAGCTTGTAAAAGACGAGGACCATTATCGAGCGGAGTCATGACAGTCAGACTACACTCACCACACTGGGGTCCCTTTCCATCCTCTAAAAAATCACCAAAGAAGAGATCGCAAAGTATGTAAAAAAAAAATAAGAAACGGTGTTTAAAATTTGCAGACTGGAACTGATACGTTATTCATTTGCAAATAATAGATCATGTATGCAGACTGATGAATAGATCACATTTACGTGTAGGTTCTGCGCCACATCGCTCACAAATCTAATGTCACTGGCGTTTGCGGTTTGCATTTTAGTTGCTCTCTGTAACACGTAGATGGTGGGTGGGGTGTACAAATGAAAACAGGATGAAGACATGGAGAAATTACAGATCTTGACCGTGAGTGGCCATGGGTAAATCAATGGGGAGTGCCAAAAATTTCTGCCAAGCATAGATTCAACCCCGATCTTCTGCTTACAAGGCAGATGCCCTGACCTACTTTTTTTTGGCCCAATGATCAGCCACTTTTTTAACATCTATGTTCTTATTAACTGACTTTTATAAGTTTTTCTACTAGGGTCACAGTCAGCTACAGGTTAGGAGAGACAAGGTGGGCAGGGGTCGACTCCAGAGGCCTGGTCACGATTCCTCCTATCATTGCAGTGCTCCACCGTCACATTGCTTATTTTTATATTATTTATTTATTTTGCACAGATATATAGTGGAAAAAACCAACTGAAACTAGTTCACGCATTCGGAACTCTGAAAACGTCGCAAGGTGATAAAGGGCAGCAGGCGGGCCGAGTCCAAGGTGCGGGTGCGTCATGTTTCGTTCCGAATCGGGCGGGTGGCTGACACGCCGGGAACACGCCAGCTGTGCGTGGTAAAAACACTGTTAAGATAATTGGGAATATACGCGTGATAACGGGAACAACGCGCAACCTCCGCATGTGCAGTCTGCAAAAACTACCTAAAATCAAGGCGTGAGTGATGAGCGTCTCCTTATAGATTTGCCAAGATAACCACCAGCGACTTTTTGGCAGGTAAACATTCCACCGATGGATAAGGAAAGGACCATAGATCAATACCGTGCAGCAGCACTCGCGGAAAACACGCGACCACTTGTCGCCCCAACAAACAGACTTACGCAAAGGCTTTACAGCTGAATCGGTGATGCACATCGTCCACGCTACGAGAGACAGCACAGATGGGAGACTCCGCCAGTCCTATGGCATGTAGCCGCTGATTAGTCGCGCACTTGACACAGGTCGCATAATACCAAGCTGATCTGATATGCGTTGGAAACAAACTCTCGTGAAGGTGCCGACAAATTTCAGTCCACTGCATCAATAGGAACTTGCGTTCTATGGCGTTACAGGAAAAGGACAAAGAAATCCTTTGCCTGCGGCTGGCGCGTTCGTAGGAGATCGGCGCGAGCATAGGGCTCAGCAGGGCTATTCCACTCATTTCAACTATAAGCCCCATATCATATGACATCAAACATTTTAAGAAATCTGCCAATATGATAAGGTATGTTAATTGTGATTACATTCCACTATATAAAAGGTCAAAATTCTTCTACAGGAGTGGAATATTAAAGAAACGCCTGAAGAAGGCAGAAATCGCTATATACAGGGTGACTCACTAACTATTGCCACCTAGCATAACTCCGAAAGTATGAAAGGAGCTGAAACGTTTGTGGGCCAAAAGTTGCGTGGGACAACGGGGGCCATAATATGACGTTGGTGTTTTGTTCCTATGTGGGGTTGCTTCAGAGATATGAAGGCCAACTTCGTTTTTTTTTAATGGAATGCTATAGTTTGGTACTTATTTTCTGATAGTGGCTATCGAGACTAATTCAATGATGTGTAACAGTAAGGTCTTTGAAGGTCAACGAAGGTCAAAAAGGTGGCATGAACGTCCATTTAAAGAAGGTGTTCGAAGTGATGACCATTGGCATCAATGCAGTGCTGTAATTTTCTTATCATGGACTTGTAACGCCGGAAATGCATATCCTCCTATTTCCATCTATTGCACCGCAAATTTTTTTCCTTATTTTGTTACCTGAAGATATAACATTTCTGTGTCTTTTTATATTGTAATTGTTTTACTATTTGTATATATATGCATTTATGTCGATGTATAATTGTTTTGTTTTGTGAATATTATTTGTATTTATACGCTGGGTCTGGCCTAGGGAAAACTATACTATCGAACGAATACATCGATAGGTCGTGTGGAGAACGAAAGTGTTTAGGATCGTTGGTAGTGTTAACTCTGCCACGTGGAGCGCGGGCAGAGGGGAGTCTGGCTGGAGTAGTGTAGTGGAGCATGTGTGTTGTGTGACGCTCCCGCGAGTTGCCGCGCTTTCGGGGTTGGGCAGCATGTAATTGCGCTCGACTTGCTATGATAGTTTCGGACATGGTGTCGCGAACGGGAAGCGTTAGCAGACACACATCAAGAGCCCGTTTCGGCTGGAGACCGTGTCGATAAGAAGGCGCGCCAACATCCAGCTTCTGCAACAGCGACGGCCGACAATGAGTGACTGTCGCCACCTCCTCGATCGACGACTTCAAACCTTCGGTCAACCAACAAGGAAGACTGGTAGCACGTAAAGTTTTAGAACTGTATGGCAGACCTCAGCTTTTCAAACTGTTCCATTTTCATAATTAAATTACAGCAACGTAGCATGAACCTTTGTTGCTCATTGTCCCAATTGCATTACCAAGCAGGGTCCCTTCCTTTTCCGGAATGAACCCGAGTGTCGTTGAAATTCAAACGCCAGCATCATTCGATTTCACTGCTTTAATTTCAAAGTTCAGTTAAAGTATTCATAGCTGGCTACAATATTTAGATTACACAAGCACAAATTAAGAATGCGAGTTTTGGTTCAAATGGCTCTGAGCACTATGGGACTCAACATCTTAGGTCATAAGTCCCCTAGAACTTAGAACTACTTAAACCTAACTAACCTAAGGACATCACACACACCCATGCCCGAGGCAGGATTCGAACCTGCGACCGTAGCAGTCCCGTGCGAGTTTTGTTACCGTATTTTAGCTTACCTGTGACTGCAGCTCAGCTTGGTACGTACTAAATTTTACTATTGTTAATCGTTCAGAATCATTTAATTCAAGTTCAAAGTTAAGTCTCTTATTTCTAAATTGCTTAGTTTCAAGTAGCTTTTGAAATGATTGTTGAGGTAGTCCAAGACTAACCGTATTTTACTGAATTTCGATGTGCTTCAGAAGGAAAGCTCACTGTTAACTTCAGTCACTAAATTAACTTTCAGTTTTCCGGTTTTATTAATTCTTTTGCTACATTAAGTCAGAGTGTAGCGAAATTTATTACTTCTGACAAACTTTCAGTTTTCACACTACACGTGTCAACCTTCAGTTGCCACGCTTCTAGTGCTAATTATATGTGTAATAACCTTTTTTTTCAGTTACTATAGTAATTGTCCATAGGACTGGCGACCGTAATTTCCCCCAAATCTCAAATATCTAATTACCTCTAGTTAATTGTTAACGTAACGGCCGCACATTTACTTTCTTTATTAACTTTACCCCTTTTCAAAATTAATTTCCACCAATTTCATTTGCATTTATCCTTTCATTTAGATGTAACCCTTTCCTCCCTCTTTACCGACAGATTAACTTCGGTAACGAGTGCTTTTCCCAAATTTCCATTAGGTACACGCTGTTTAATTTTTCACTGTCATTAAGGTCGATAAGTGAGGAGGAGATTACACGTGGCGACCTGGTGACAGGACAATATTCAAATTTGAGGTTGTTCTGGACACGAATTTTGCATTGTGCAAATCTCGTAACAAAGTACTGGTTACGAACTGGCCGTTACGTCAGCGAGAATATTAGTGTGAGGAATCCTAATTAGATTTGAGATTTGGCATTTATATTGAAAATTATTAAAATGAGTGAAGGCAACAATTACCAAAATTTGGTAGACTTGGATAAGGAACAATCGGTCGAACAGTGGGAGACGCGCACCGCGGTACGCATTGTTTAGGGGCATGCGGCTAGCATGAAAGACGCGACCGCCGAAACGCAACAAAGAGCAGAAATGGAATTCCAAACTTTAGAAAATGTTTCAGATTTGGAAGCGAAAATCAAATCTGTACCCCTTGATGAAGAATATGGGGGAACATATATAGAGGAACCAGCTACGGAAGTAAAACCGGTAGTTTCCGGGAATTTAACTCATTTATTGAATGTTTTGATTAATGAAATCAAGAGTCAGTAGGCAGAAATTAAAGCTCTGTCTGCCAAGCAAGAAGCTCAGTCTGCCAAGCAAGAAGCTCAGTCTGAAAAAATTGAACGGAAGCTAGACAATCAGAACAAAGCTATTAATGTTGTTAACAACAATGTTGGAGTTGTTAACACAAAAGTTGATAAAATCAAAGAAGATATTGTTGTAATTAATACCGAAATCTGTAATCTTAAACGTGAAATGATAGGCGTTCAGGCGGAAATTGCGAGCATAAATACTCGTTTTAATTCCGAAATTAGCAGAGTCGAGAAAAGTGTAGGAGAAGCAGTTGCTCCGATCATCGGGAATAAGGTGACGGAACAAATTCAATTAGTGAAAACAGAGGATAAACAGAAGGTGGAAACTTTAAAGGCTTTAGTATCCGAGGTTGGTGCTAAAGTGACGAAGCAGGCTAATACCTACGAAGAGAAAAAAAGGGAAGTAGAAACGCTTGCGACAACAACTTGCCAAGTAATTACGAGAGTTTCGGATTAGAAAAGAAACTTGACGAAAAACAGAGCTATGTGCCAATCTGTGCATATAGTTCGAAATTGTTGACGAAAGAGGAGCGGTTCGACCACTTGAAAAAAAGGCGGTATACACGCGACGGATTTCATTAAAAATTGTGAAAGAGTTTTACCCAGATCATGGTCTAATGAGAGAAAAAATTAATGCGGTTATTGACGTGTTGGCTGGTGATGCCAAGCGTTGGGGCTCAAACCTCAACATCACGAACCTGACTTTTGACGAGTTTAAAAATTTGTTTCTGGCTGAATACTGGTCAGAGCAAAAACAACAAAGTGTCTGGCGCCAATTTGTCGTGTCGAGGCCTTTCGATGCGAATTCGCGCGGCTCGATGAAAGAGTTTTGTGAGGGCTGGATCCGCAAGTTGGAATATTTACGTGATCGCCGCACGGAATCCGAAATAGTTTGGGAACTCTACAAAAAGCTTCCAGATGATACAAAACGCTACGTAGGAAGCAATTACAAGACAATCAATGATTTCCTGGAAAGAGTTGAGGACAATTGGCGCAATAATCGCGACAGTGGTAGAGGCCGTGGTAACAACAAAGGGTACCACAACAACGATAACCATGGGAATAATGCATACCGCAACCATGGCAGCAATAACAATAATGGTTAGGACCGTAATAACAATCGGTACAATGCAAATAATAACAGGAATGACGGAAACCAGTATCATACTAACGTGATACGGGCTTCAAGAATAGTAATAACGCCAGGGGGTGTGACCAGCCGCCTCAGCAGTATCCGAGGAGCGTATCTTCTGGGGCGAGTCAGGGAAACCATTAGCCGCGCCGGTGAGGGGTCGACCGGGCGTGGAGAAATTTTGGCGGCCCAATAACAGGAGAAAACCCAGGTGTCGTCGTTATGAAAATTCCGTGTGGAATAATCAACGGCGGGAGAGTGTACCAGTGTTAGGAGAAAGGAGTGCGCCCACAAGTAGTAGATCAGCTGTAGACACGGCAGTAGAAAATACATTCACTGTCAGTGAGAACAATTTAAGTAGTGTTCCGGAAATCGATTATAAAGTGGCAGCTGTAACACCCATAGCGGTACTGGAGATTGAGTTTAAGAATGATTCGCAATTGTTGAGAGAAGATCAGATGTCGGATAACACGTCCGTCATTGAGCGAGGGGATGCAGAGAGGGATGAGGTCTGGTTAAGGCAGTTCGGTCGTTTATACGACGAACTAAGAGATTATAGGGGCCTGTACGGGAGAAGTGTTTATGGGGAGCGCGGACAGGATTTGCCGCGTCTCGTCCCACAGGAAGATAGTATTTGTGAAGTGATAGAAAGTTCTGGCCCTAACCGGCAGACTTTACTAGAAATAGTTGATGTTAATGGGGAGCACGAGCAAGATTCGTCGTGTTTAGTCCCGCAGGAGTTGGATGTTGAAGTAGTAACGGAAAGTTCTGGCCCTATCCGGCAGACTTTACCGAAAGTTATAGTGGTAGAAGTAGCCGACCCATCCGACGCCAACCTCCAGTTTAAACATTGCGAGAGTATTAAGGAGAAAGATTACGAAAATTTTAGTGATAGCCGGACACGATTGGTAGAAAAGCACATAGATTACAGCGTGTATGAGGTTGGAGCTGACATTATACGGTCAGACGATAGCAGTGTGGGTTGCGCAGATCTAGAGGAAGTAATTGCAGATGCTACTGGGCTCATTTCTCCAGGTAGATTGGCAGATGAGATCAATCTGACCAAAAAGGAATCAACGAAGGTGACAATTAGTGAATTGATAGCAAAGCAACACTCACTAGTTGACGAGTTACAGGAAAAGGTTTCGGTATTGGAGGCGAAGCTACAGACTAAGCATCAGGACAAACGTGTTGAAATTAAAACTGTATGTGAACAGAGGTTGAAAAGGCTGCCAGATAAGCCGGATTTCTGGAATGACCTGGATATAGACGTGGATTTACTGTGGGAAAATAAAGAAACAGTCGAGGACAAGTGTAGACAGATAGTAGTGTCTGTTAATATGCACGACCTACAACTAAACGTGTTGATTGACACCAGTGCAGAATTGAGTGCTGTATCTGGTAAAATATTTGAGTTACTGAAAGACAGACCTGGCACAGGAGTGAAAATTATCGGTGCTACTGGGAAGGCCAGTAAACCGGTCACAATACAGATTTTTGTCAACTTCGAGATATGTGGGGTACGATTTGAACAAGAGTTTGTCGTCGTGCCAGACTTAACTACGGAAGTAATTATCGGGTTAGATTGGCTATTAAAGTACCGTGCAGTGATTAATTGCGAAAGCAAAACTTTGACATGTACGTCACAAGATAAAACAATAGTAGTTAGTTTTGACGAGGCAGGAGACGGTGTGCATAGGCAATACCAGCCTATACACATTGTTAACTGGCCGGATGGTATTGACGTAGGTATGAATTTGAACTACTGTAATGTGAGGAATCTCGGCATTGACAGTAGTGTAGAAAGTGAATTGGAAAGTATTGTAGACGGTGTGTCAAATGTAACACACGAACAAAGACGAGGCCTGTATGAACTGATAATGAGGAATAAGAGTGTGTTTTCAGACAAACCGGGACTTGTGGAAGGATATAAATGCAAGTTGCATGTAATTCCGCATGAACCATTCTTCGTGAGACCGTATGCTATACCGCTGTCCAAAAAGGAAGCAGTGCAACGGGAGATAGATAAGCTGATCGAATGGGGAGTGATTGAAAGAAGTACGTGTCCATACAATAACGGTTTGGTCATTGTAGCAAAACGCGATGGTAGTGTGTGTATTGTGATTGACGCACGCACGTTGAAGAGGGTCGTTCAACGCGAAACAGACAGACCAGAGAGTATGGAGGAGATTTTGCAACGTTAAGTTCATGACTAGCCTCGATCTGACGGCTAGTTACTGGCAAATAGAACTCGAAGAAGAATCTAGGCCATAAACCGCCTTCTTGTTTGCGGGCAGGTGTTATCAGTATAGAGTACTGCCGTTTGGACTTAATATATGTCCGTATTCGTCAGGGCCCTAGATAAAGTGCTAGGACCGGCTTTGAGTACAAGATTAACTGTGTATGTTGAGGACCTATTGTTGGCCAATGTCACTTGGCATGACCATTGTGACCTGTTAGATGAATTTTTAGAGCACTGCGCCGTGGCGGAATGACTCTAAAGCTAAAGAAATGCGAATTCGTGAAGCAGGAACTGAAATTTTTAGGGCATGTAGTTACCACTGCTCGTATTACGAAGGACGCAGAGAAACTAGAGGCAATAAGGAATTGTCCTCCACCCAAGTCTAGGAAACAGTTAAAAAGTTTTCTAGGGCTCACAGGATTTTACCGTAAATTTGTAAAGGGACAAGTGTTTAATGATGAAAATTTGAATAACCTCTTACGCAAAAATGTTCCGTTTGTGTGGACTGACGGGTGTCAGGCCGCTTTCAAGAGATTAAAAGACGAGTTGTTAAGATCTAACATACTATTTCACCCTGATTTATCGCTACCCTTCCATCTGGGAACGGATTCGTCGAATTACGGGGTGGGGGTAGAGCTGTTCCAAGAAGTTGGTAAAGGAAAGGATAAGGAACACCGGACGATAGCGTTCGTGAGTCGAACTATATCAAAAAGTGAGCGAAACTACACGATTTCTGAGAAAGAGTGTCTCGCTATCGTGTGGGGATTCAAGAAGTTCAAGGGTTATCTATGGGACCGTAAGGTGATTATTCATACGGACCATAAGGCGCTCACTTATCTCAAGGATTGTAAACTACTTCACGAAAGACTGACTAGGTGGTCGCTGTATTTACAGCAATTTAACTATGACATCTGTTACGTAAGAGGGACCGACAATTGCGTAGTGGATGCGCTATCGCGGTTGCCCGAGTCTAATCAAGATGTATTGAAAGATGAGGCAGATGGAGTGGTCAAATTATATTATTTTAAAGAAGCTGAGGGACATAAATTAATAGTGAACATCTGTAAGAATCTACGTCGTCATCAGAACGAGGACGGTTGTTTAAATATGGTGAAAACCCGATATGACGAAAGGAGTCCAGATGGAGAGAAATTAAGGAAGTATTACAAGATATACGATCATATCTTGTACATACGTAAGGGTGAAGATAGTAATATTTGGCGGGTATGCTGGCCCACCAAATTCGTCACGGAAATAATAGACTACTACCATTTGGCGTATGGTCACTGTGGACCAAAGAAATTCACGGAAAAGCTGAGTGAAGTAGTGCATTTTAACATGTTAAAACGCGTTACTGACAGAGTGAAAACTTGCGATTTATGTCGGAAGGTGAAGGTTACCAACTGTACGAGTCGTGGTCCTATGCAAAGTATAAGGCCTAACGACACCTTTGAATTACTGTGCGTGGACTTGTGCGAACCTTTGCCCAAGTCATCAGGAAACTTTGCCTACATTTTAGTAGTGCTAGAAGCTTTTTACAAGTTCATCAAACTATACCCGAATAGGAAAGCTACTGCCAAAGCGGTCTATAGCAAGCATGTGAACGATTATTTTGTTCATATTGGTAAGCCCAAGGCGATTCTATCAGACAATGGGGCACAATTTACTTCTAAGTTGTGGAATGAAGGCATGGAAAGTAATGGGGTCGAGGTGATCCATATTTCAGCTTATTGTCTGGCTTGGAATCCCGCTGAGGGGTATATGCGCGAGCTAGGCCGACTTTGCCGTACCTATTGCCATCACAACCATAGGGCATGGGGCAAATATGTAGAAGTATTTGAGAGAATTATGAACACTTTGAGACATGAATCTACGGGATTTTCTCCAGAGGAAATCCTGTTAGATGACAGAAGTAAAAGTTTAGTGGAAGAGATAATCAAATTCCCTCCACGGATTGACATAAGTATTGGTGTGAAAAAAAGATCGTTTGCGAGAAATAATGAAGCTAAAAGCCGATGCTCGCATACGTCGTCATGACGCTAAAGCGCGTTTTGCTAAGTTTGCAATCGGAGACTTAGTACTTGTAAAAGCTCATGAGAAATCGAGCGAGATAGACAATGAAATCTCTAAATTTAAGTTTGTTTATAATGGACCATATAGTCATTGGTATACCTCACACAAATGCTTATTGCTTAGAGTATCCAAGCTCAGGAAAACTATTAGGTATACGGAACATTGTAGACTTGAAATTGTACCAACCAAGGATTGATTAATACCACAGAATGGGTAATTTGTACAGTATGTAAATATAGAGAGTAATATTAAACGATTTGCTAGATTGCCATGCTTTTGCCTGACCAAGAGGACATTAAAGAAGTTGTAATTAATAAGTAATTAATTTGTACTAAATGATTTAACAGAGAGTGATTATTTATCAATTGAAAAATCCAAGCTGCTAGTTTAAGTTTTCAGCTGAGTCACAGTAGATTAAGCAATGTAAATATGATTTTGTAACTAGTTGTAAGATTTCATTAATATGTGTTTTACTTGTCATTGCCGATGTACTTAGACGCTGTTTTAAGTTTCAGGCTAGTACACGCGTGTGATGATGGACAGTGTTGAGTTATCCACTGTGATAGTGTTAATGGACTCCTTGAGATTACTCGGGAGTGAGATTTTCCGAAAGAATTCAGTGAAACGGACGTTCTGGAAATGCCGTAGCACAGGCGAGTGAGATCAAGCGTGCCGCACAGGCGGGCGCAAAAATACTGGCGAGGCGGTGCCGCTGTCGGCTCTTGTGCCGCTCTCGGCATTCTTTGTACTTGCGAGTACGGAAGGCGGAGTTGTTTTTCTTCCCTAACAGCTGATGTGGACGAATTCTGCTGTCAATATTTATGTTTTTTTTCGATCTGCTGTATATTATTTTCTTGTTTAGCGTTAAGTGGACTCTCATGACGAGAATATTAATTATGAAAAGGTTATATAAAAATGTGTATTCTGTGTGATTAATAATTAATTTGCGTAATTTTATCTACCTGTTTTTATGACCATGTACTCTGATTAATTTTGTAAATAGTATTTCATTTCTTGATAGTGTTACGAATTTTAATGATTTTGGAATAGCTAAACCATTTTCTATGTTTTCTATGAATTTTAATATGTTGTCAACCTGTTTTATTTTGTGCAAGATGACAGAGTGAAATAAGATTAGGAGTGTCTCCACTAAACTATTATGGTCTAAAAATTGGTTTATGGTTAATTAGACGAATGCTAAATTTTCTTGATGTTTTGAGCATATGCATTTTCGCTGTTTTTTTTCCTTTTTGGGACATTTTCTGAGTCTGTTTAGGTTACACGAACATCCTCAGACAATGTGGGGCACGTGTAACGCCGGAAATGCATATCCTCCTATTTCCATCTATTGCACCGCAAATTTTTTTCCTTATTTTGTTACCTGAAGATATAACATTTCTGTGTCTTTTTATATTGTAATTGTTTTACTATTTGTATATATATGCATTTATGTCGATGTATAATTGTTTTGTTTTGTGAATATTATTTGTATTTATACGCTGGGTCTGGCCTAGGGAAAACTATACTATCGAACGAATACATCGATAGGTCGTGTGGAGAACGAAAGTGTTTAGGATCGTTGGTAGTGTTAACTCTGCCACGTGGAGCGCGGGCAGAGGGGAGTCTGGCTAGAGTAGTGCAGTGGAGCAGGTGTGTTGTGTGACGCTCCCGCGAGTTGCCGCGCTTTCGGGGTTGGGCAGCATGTAATTGCGCTCGATTTGCTATGATAGTTTCGGACATGGTGTCGCGGACGGGAAGCGTTAGCAGACACACATCAAGAGCCCGTTTCGGCTGGAGACCGTGTCGATAAGAAGGCGCGCCAACATCCAGCTTCTGCAACAGCGACGGCCGACAATGAGTGACTGTCGCCACCTCCTCGATCGACGACTTCAAACCTTCGGTCAACCAACAAGGAAGACTGGTAGCACGTAAAGTTTTAGAACTGTATGGCAGACCTCAGCTTTTCAAACTGTTCCATTTTCATAATTAAATTACAGCAACGTAGCATGAACCTTTGTTGCTCATTGTCCCAATTGCATTACCAAGCAGGGTCCCTTCCTTTTCCGGAATGAACCCGAGTGTCGTTTAAATTCAAACGCCAGCATTAAAGCAGTATTATTCTATTTCACTGCTTTAATTTCAAAGTTCAGTTAAGGTATTCATAGCTGGCTACAATATTTAGATTACACAAGCACAAATTAAGAATGCGAGTTTTGTTACCGTATTTTAGCTTACCTGTGACTGCAGCTCAGCTTGGTACGTACTAAATTTTACTATTGTTAATTGTTCAGAATCATTTAATTCAAGTTCAAAGTTAAGTCTCTTATTTCTAAATTGCGTAGATTCAAGTAGCTTTTGAAATGATTGTTGAGGTAGTCCAAGACTAACCGTATTTTACTGAATTTCGATGTGCTTCAGAAAGAAAGCTCACTATTAACTTCAGTCACTAAATTAACTTTCAATTTTCCGGTTTTATTAATTCTTTTGCTACATTAAGTCAGAGTGTAGCGAAATTTATTACTTCTGACAAACTTTCATTTTTCACACTACACGTGTCAACCTTCAGTTACCACGCTTCTAGTGCTAATTATATGTGTAATAACCTTTTTTTCAGTTACTATAGTAATTGTCCATAGGACTGGCGACCGCAATTTCCCCCAAATCTCAAATACCTAATTACCACTAGTTAATTGTTAACGTAACGGCCGCACATTTACTTTTTTTAATAACTTCACCCCTTTTCAAAATTAATTTAGATGTAACCCTTTCCTCCCTCTTTACCGACAGATTAACTTCGGTGACGATTGGTTTTCTCAAATTTCCATTCGGTACACGCGGTTTAATTTTTCACTGTCTTTAAGGTCGATAAGTGAGGAGAAGGTTACAGACTGAGTGGTATTCCCTATCACTTCGGCACTTATCGAAGCACATATTCTGATAAATCTCTCTGGTATATCGTGCGAACAGCAAATATTCGCCGAATACGGTGTATCCATCTAATGTGCCACTGACATGTAAACACCACTCGACGGTTTCGCAATACAACACTAATAGGAACGGTAAGACTAATATCGTCGAATCAAGCGAATGTGAATGATGTATTCCTTCGAAGAAGATATCGATATGCTTCTCATTTACGGAGAATGCCAACAAAATGTAATGAGAGCTAGAGACTTATGCGCTGAAAGATATCCTCAACGTAGACACCGTGCACGTCGTACATCTGAATATGTCTATGATAAATTGAGAACAACTGGATACTTAACGATTCGGAAACATATCCGGCAAAGGAAAGTTACTAACGAGGTAACGGAAGCTGGTACTCTTGCCACTGTGGTTCGAGATCGCGTCAAATCGCAGAGTAATGTTGTTCGTGTTCTGCATCGCCATAAATATCATGCTTACCATATCAGTCTCCACCAAGATTTAACTGGTACGAATTGTATTCGTCGCATTGAATTCTGCCGATGGGTTCAACTTCAGATTCAGAGGGATGGCACATTTATTAGTTTGATTTTATTTACTGACGAGGCTACATTCGCGAACCCTGGTAATGTTAATTTGCGTAACATGTATTTTTGGGCAACTGAAAGTCCATGTTGGCTGCGGCAAGTTGCACACCAAAAACCGCGGTCTGTGAATGTTCGGTGTGGGTTTCTGGAGGACAGAATTATAGGCCCCTATTTCATCGAAGGAAATCTTAATAGTAGGAAGTACATCACATTCCTGCAAGAAACATTAGGTCTGTTATTGGAAGAAATACCTTTAGGAAGAAGGAACAGAATGTGGTATCAACACGATGGGTGTCCAGCACATTTTTCGCTGATGGCTCGAAATGAGTTTCAGAGACAATTCCCTAATCGTTGGATTGGACGCGGAGGAGATGTGTCGTGGCCAGCTCGTTCGCCACACTTGACGCCTCTGGATTTTTATTTTTTGGGTGGGGGGGATTCATAAAAGACATTGTTTATAAGGACGTCCCAACTACACCTGGAGATATGCGAGAGAGAACTGTCAGAGCATGTACTTAGATAAGTGCCGATGTGATAAGGAATACCACTCAATCTATGATCAGAAGATTGCAGCACAGCACTGATGGCAATGGTCTCCACTTCGAACACCTTCTGTGAACAGACGTTCATGGCACCTGTTTGACCTTCGTTGATCTCCAAAGACCTTACTGTTACACATCACATGATTCGTCTCGATAGCCGCTATCAGAAAGTAAGTAACAAACTATAGCATCCCATTTAAAAAAACTAAGTTGACCTTCATATGTCTGAAGCGACCCCACCTAGCAGCAAATAACCAGCGTGATATTATGGCCCCCGTTGTCCCATGCAACTTTTGTTCCACAGACTTTTCAGCTCCTATCATACTATCGGAGTTATTCTTGGGGGTAATAGTTAGAGACTCACCCCGTATTAAAATGGCGGGGCTATTCTACCCAAACAAGAGGCTACCTGTTCGTGCGAAATGCCGCCGCAAGATAGCGTAGGTTCGTAAGACCAAGAACTCCTTTACGTGGTGGGCGAATAAGTGTGCCACAGCTTAGTTTGAAGATGGTTCCAGCCGTCAGAAAATATCTGAATGTTGCTTGAATACAGAGTCCTATCGTAATCGGCATTTGTAGAACCTGCGCAATATGAACCATTCTGGATTCCACATAGGCATTCAGGTAGGCAAGGCGCTGCAGAGGATCGATGCGTCGTTGGGAGTTGGGAGTGATCATCATACGGATAATTCTCAAAACTGGACGGAAATTGACCACCGCTGTTCGGAACGTTGACGGCGTAAAGGTGATCCCTAGATAGCAGACGCGTTGGACACAGGGCAGGGGCTCCAGGTCTTTCGGAGTTAACTCGCGACCAGCAGACAGTGGCGTGGATTTGTGCACATTCACCACACCTCCAGCAGTCTTCCCATGAGCCGTAATGGTGTCGACGACTGTGTGACTTCCTCTCGGGAACGAACCAAGTGTAGGAAGTCGTCTACGTATGCGCGGCATCGGATGGCGTAATCGCGCAGGGATAATCCAGACAACTGCGCCTATGAGTGGCTCCAGCGCCCGTGCATGAAAATACGTTGATAGGGGGCAGCCCTGGCGGACCGACCGGTGGATTGGTATGGGACCCGCCACACGCTGGACATCAACTGCGCCGCCTGGCGTAGTTTGCTCGGTTGAGAGGATACGTCGTAGACGAGTCTGCAGCGCGCCGCCAATAACCGAGCGACAATCATTCAATCAGTGCCTAAGAAAGTAATAGGGCGGTAATGGGCCATCGCAGATTCAAGTGTCTGTTTATGAACTTGAACAATAATGTCCTCGACAAGAGCTTGCGGAATCACAGCTGCAGACCTGATTATACATGAAACTTCCTGGAAGATTAAAACTGTGTGCCGGACCGAGACTCGAGTCTCTGTCCGGCACACAGTTTTAATCTTCCAGGAAGTTTCATATCAGCGCACACTCCGCTGCAGAGTGAAAATCTCATTCTGATTATACATCTCCGTCCATCGCGTAGACGTGAGACCACAAACTGTACGATAAAAGTCATTAGCGAGTCCGTCGATGCCTAACGACTTGCACAGCGCGCCTCTGAAGATAACGGTTGTAGCCTCCTCGGAGATGAAAGGTTCCATTAACGTAACTCCCTCCTAAAGCGTGAAGGCTCGTGGAACGTTAACGGCGAAAGGATCGAAATCCAGGACTGCCACATCACTGGCACTGTATACTAGGCGATAATGTTCGAAAAAGCTATCGTCTATATCCACTTGGCAGGTGACCCGTTGTGCCCGGTGATCTACGAGTAAGGTAAAGAAGTTTTGTCTGCTGTCTGGGATGGTGACCAATATGATGCATGGAGGGATTCTCCCGCCACGCCACATCAGGTTTGCGGGGACGTAACACACCCGTCTGTAGCTTCCGGCGAGTAGTCACTAATCGGCCCTGACTTCAAAAAAATGGTTCAAATGGCTCTGGGAACTATGGGATTTAACATCTGAGGTCATCAGTCCCCTAGAACTTAGAACTACGTAAACCTGCTGTTCCACACTGCAGCGCCTAGAACCGCTCGGCCACTCCGGCTGGCGCGCCCTGACTTCAAGGCGAAGCTGCTAGCTACGTTTAGCGTGCAGTTCCAGGGAAATAGCTTGCCATCAAGGTCGCTGAGTTCACTGAACTATAAGTCTGTAGTGTAGCTGTGCCAAACGGTAACCTTCCTGCTGCGAGTGATGAATGTACGACGGAACATTGGTTCGGCACTTTACAGCCACCAGTCCACCACTCACGAATATAATCGGAGACGCCGTTAGCACCTTGTCCACGTCGCAATGATACGTCGGCAACCTACAGTTGCTGAGTCTTGAGTTTCCACGGTGGCGGACTCTACCAAAACTCCTGGCTGGGAAGGAGCAGTGTACTCATGTGCGCGCATTGGTCAGAGAACACCAAAGGCCATCAACCAGCCTACGGGGCACATAAATGCGATCTAACCGACTTTCAGAATGGCTCGTGAGAAACAT
This sequence comes from Schistocerca nitens, assembly GCF_023898315.1. Classification (NCBI taxonomy): domain Eukaryota; kingdom Metazoa; phylum Arthropoda; class Insecta; order Orthoptera; family Acrididae; genus Schistocerca; species Schistocerca nitens. The sequence goes on from NC_064615.1 coordinate 513,650,501, forward strand.
GAATGCTGGGTCGTCTGCGAGCCCTACCTCCCAGGTTTCCCGCAGTGCTAGATCGTGAACAATGAAACGCAGCTCTGGGCACGTTGTAAAATTCGGGTATTGATCTTTCCGACCGAGTACGTAGTTAAAGTCTCCTCCAAGGATAAGATTGCCATGGGGCAATCTCCCCGCATAAAATCGTGCTCTTTTACGCCGATGCCCGGTATCAGGCGGCGCGTAGACAAAAATCGCACCGGTGGAGTGAATCGTAAACGTCATACCCCTGGCAGACGGGAGATACATTACGTCGTCAATCAGGATGCCCTCGCCACATAAAGCGCCACTTTACGGCCAAGGCGATAGCCATGACACGCATAGGAGTCATATCCTCCTATTCTCCTGTAACGGTGCAATGTTCCGAAGCCATTATAATTTCTTTCAGGAGATAGGGCCGGCCGGAGTGGACGTGCGGTTCTAGGCGCTACAGTCTGGAGCCGCGAGACCGCTACGGTCGCAGGTTCGAATCCAGCCTCGGGCATGGATGTGCTTGATGTCCCTAGGTTAGTTACGTTTAAGTAGTTCTAAGTTCTAGGGGACGGATGACCTCAGAAGCACCGAGCGAGGTGGCGCAGTGGTTAGCACACTGGACTCGCATTCGGGAGGACGACGGTTCAATCCCGTCTCCAACCATCCTGATTTAGGTTTTCCGTGATTTCCCTAAATCGTTTCAGGCAAATGCCGGGATGGTTCCTTTGAAAGGGCACGGCCGATTTCCTTCCCCATCCTTCCCTAACCCGAGCTTGCACTCCGTCTCTAATGACCTCGTTGTCGACGGCACGTTAAACAACACTAACCTAACCTAACCTAACCTAACCTCAGAAGTTGGGTCCCATAGTGCTCAGAGCCATTTGAACCATTTTTTCAGGAGATAGGTCTTGACGGGTGTGCGGACACCGTTGACGTTCAGTTTCACGACACGGTATGGGTTGCAGGTGGCCTCTCCTAATGGCGGAGACTCCTGCACAGGATCTGCTGTTTCTTCAAAATGCTCGATTCACGCCAGCTGTGACAACATCGCTGTGGTGTCCATATGTTCAGCGCCTGCCAACATCGCCAGATCGGCTAGTATCGTTTCTGCTTCGGTACTGACTTCAGAGGCAGGAACATGCCGTATCATCAATGCGGGGGCCACTGAAGGCCGCCGTTCCCCAGGCGCACTGACGACGTTGTAGTCCACGATCTCAAACCCTGGTTTGCACAACTGATAGTGTTTCATCCAGACAGGGAGAAGAGTCCAGTTCCGAGGTCGTACGGTGCCTCGTTTTGCGTCTTTTAGGGTAGAGTTGTTTATGCAATCGTCCTTCCGTGTCCGAAGAGTGGAGGAAGTTGTGCCGACCAGGCAGAAAGTCCGCTGTCGGGACAGCCAAAGAGTGGACCGAAGAGTCGCGTTCAGCATCAGCGTCGGCCACAGGCGCAGCTGGAGCAACCACCGGAACTGAGGACATGACTGAAGTCATATCGTCAATCAACTCGTCCACAATTGGCTTAGGAAGGGTGGGCATACTATCAATCAGCTGTTCAGGTGATCCCGAGAGCCGTCGGGCGGCCGGCAGCCGCCGCATATGTAATCGGAAGAATCGTAGGCAACGACAGGAGTACCACTCCTCCAGTCTGTAGTTGTGTTATCGTTAGATGCAGACGTTCAGAAGTGATATGGCCCTCTTTTCCACACCCGGGAACAAGTAAGCGGATGTCCGTCGTACATGATTACGGCCCGACATCCACTGATAGATAAGACGACAAATGGCAGCACAGATGAGTTGTGATCTGACGCACGCCGTTAACGACAAGGTGTTAGCGGAAGTGGGCCCATAGTTCCGCCTTACGATCACGTACAGAGCCGTACGGCCAAAAACGTGCTATGACGTCCTCTGCAGATACCTCGAATGGCAGTTCGAAAACGTAAGTAATTCTAATGCGTATGATCGACTCTGACCAAGCCGACATTACCGTCAGCGTGACGGAAAGGGAGACCCTGTTTGGTTGCGTGTAAAACGCGGTCGCACGCAGCGCCATGGATCATTTTAATGTAAACGGTGTTACTGAGAATCGAGAGATGAATTCCCAAAAGTTCCGAAGCCGCCATCTTCGCCTCCTCAGGGACGAAATTTGAAACATAGTGTCGAATTTTCTGAACCCATTAACCATGACCTCAGCGCGCGAAGCCCGCTAGTAGGCTAAGTAGCAACGTAAACAAAGACGGGCCCACGCGCTCCGCAGGCTGAAGTATGGGAGATTGGACTGTCTCTGTCTAGTGTTATCACACAGGGAAGTGTACTAACATTTTCTATATGTTTGCGAATAGTGTAACTGAGGCGGGACGTGGACGTCAGCACGGTATTCACCTAAATCACATCCAGGGTGGCAGGCACACCGGCCCTCATCGTTAAACCGCCGGACGTATCCGATCCGGTACACGTTCGCAGATCCCGGCAGCAGCGTGTCAACGCATTCGGCTATCAGGGAGGGTACTTATTTAGTGGACGAATTACATCTTTGAATCGGACAAATCGCGGTCGTCTTTGGCTACTCCAGACATAAATTTTGTCTATCTTTGTTGACATTTTTATGTCCCTGCACCGAGATCATCTGTAAAATTCCCGACTAAAGCCCAGATACACTTATTTGTAGGTTTTCCGCCATGTCGCTTACAAATCTAAAGTCAATGGTGCTTGTGGTTTTGCATCTTGGCTGCTCAACGCAGTCTATTACATATGGTTCGTGGGTAGGACGTAAAAATAAAACCAGGATGGAGACACAAAGAAATGAAAAACCTCTACTGCGAGAATGGGGAAAGTTAAAAACCTTTGCAGGACCAGTGATCGAACCCATGTCACTCGTTTACTTGATAGATTCTCTGACCACTTTTTCTTATTTTTTTATTCTCATATTGTTCATTATGGCTCGTTGCATTTGTTCGGGGTGGACGTCCCATGACATCCATTCAGGTTGACCGTTGATCCGTTCACTCAGCTTTTTATTACAAAGGGCAACTACCCCTTGGAAAAACACGCTTTTTCTTGTTAATCTCATTCTGTTCGTTACTTTTCGTTCTATTTGTTCGGAGCGGACGTCCCATGACACCTGTTCCAGTTCATCGTTGATCCATTAACTAACTTTGTTTTTTATTACTGAGGGAAGCTAACCCTCTGACCGAACACGCTGAGCTACCGTGCCGGCGGCCACTGAGTCACCCGTACTCTGTGGTCAAAAATGGTTCAAATGGCTCTGAGCACTCTGGGACTTAACATCTGACGTCATCAGTCCCCTAGAACTTAGAACTACTTAAACCTAACTAACCTAAGGACATCACACACATCCATGCCCGAGGTAGGATTCGAACCTGCGACCGTAGCAGTCGCGTGGTTCCGGACTGAACCGCCTAGAAGCGCTCGGCCACCACAGCCGGCCTCTGTGGTCACTGAGGAAGGAATGTCCTACTGCGAAGAATACCATACACGTCTCCCGTCAGACCCGAATTCGCAACTTATCCACACACTACTAATGTAGTGCCCCTTGCCCATTGTCCTGATTATTCGCGGTATTGCGCCGATTCCCGTAAGAGTTCGAGCCCAGTGTGTATCTGCACTGCAAAGATCATTGGCTGTCTTGTCTTAATTATAAATACGTGAGGTGTCTGTTATCTCAGACACGTCCGAAATAACAGACACCACATACACATAAAAACAGGATGAATGGCCTTATCCTTTAGTTGTCGTTGAATTAGATGCCTGCACTGTGAGCATGAAAGAACGCAACCTATACGCATTTGATTATTACTTTAAAAGCCAACAGCGCTTTCGGTTTCTGCTTTTTTCCCACACACTGCTCCCTCTGCCATCAATATCACATCAAAAGTGTCACTAGTGCGAGCTCGTGACTCACTGTGGGGTGTTAAATATGAACTAGAGATACTTACAGATTCGACAGAATTCTTGCAGTCAACATCGGCTTGCCCTCTGCATTCCCATCAAATGGCTGCAAGTGGAGATTCCGGTCAAGAACAATGAAAAAATGGATTTTTTTCGTGAATTGCATCCCAGAGGTACAGAGATAATGCTTGCAACACGATTTTTAGGTTCTGAAACTATTTTAAAAGCTACAGCGCGTTCAATGGAACCATGTGCCGACCGAAATATAGGCAGATGTAGGCGCTCGATGTGTTAGTTCACGAAAAGATTCGTCAGTATACGAATTTCTGTCAACTGAAGATTCGCTTGACAGATGCGCCCATGTTAATGCTTAAAAGACAAAGAGAGCTTTATTTCTTGTATTTTAAAACTGTTACCGAGACATTTTCACTGTGGGAAGAAACTGTTGCAATAGCAGCATATGTAGCTGCATGAATATTTATCGAGGGTTATTCCTCTATTCTGAAAACATGGACGTATAGGAAATCGTCATTGGGACGAACAGCAAAAAAACTGCGGAGTTATCTGACAGGAAGCGCGTGGCCGCCGTGGAGCAAAAAAAGGCAGTTTGTTAAAAGAGCTCGGGATGGAAATAACAAAATACAGTACCAGATTAAGAAACAAAGTATGTTTGAGCAAGACGAAGGTTGCCTCTATAGTTTTGGGATCGCAGATTAACCGTAGGTTTTGAAGCAACTTTTTCTTGCTTACTCCAGTCTTTAAACGCGTTTTTTCCAAACAACATTTTGCAGCTCGTGAAGCCCTCTAGAGCCTCGAAAAATTAACCGATTCATTTCATATTTTTAAAGTAAGGGTTAAGTTTAGGAGGCCTCAGCCAGAGCTTTTTTCATTATTTTAAATATTTTTGTGAACATCTCAACGTACAAATACATGCCAAGCAATTGAAAGTTTTTCAAGTACGTGCCATTTTGTTTTTTGCTTTTTCGAGGTATTTTTCAAAAGCCCATCATGATGGGCCCCCACAATCATTCTAATTTAAGAATGTTCTATTTTTATCGATTTCAGAAATAGCAAGCGTCTATACAACGCTTTGCGCAAACCAGGACGTGCGATGTGGATGGGCATACTTTTTAAATTTTTATGAGATAAAAGATATTTTCATACATGAATGTATTTAGAATAAAGTGCTACCACACCAATTTTAATAAAACAATCCCTGCATGAAAAAAAGGAAATGCTAAACTTAACCCACTTTTCCTTCCTATCCACCATAACCTCTCCTTAAGTAATCTCTCCCGGCTAAACACATTTTTTCTATGAATTCACTGTTTCCAGTGATTGATTGTAACAGTGCAAATAAACAATCAATCAAAATTATGTTTTAGTTATAAAGCTACAAGCAGAGGAGACGGACATAATGTGAAGGCAAACTAATCTTTGACCTAAAAGGTGAAGTGCAGAAGAAGTTTAACAGTGTATGAAAACCAGCCGGTTAACGGCCACTTGAAGAACGGATTGCGAAAACGCTTCTCCTTTACGTCGTCTCCTGGCGACTGAGTGTAGGTGGATGCCGGCTCGCACGGAGAGACAGACCGATCTCGGAACCAATAGCTGGTGGCGTGCGCCGCCCTCTCACGGAGACAGAGCGGCAAGTTGCGGAGTTCCCCCTGCCAGCGCGTGCGCGTCGCTGTGCCCCTTCACAGCTGCCGCCAAACTACTGACTTGGGTCTCAGGCAGCTCCCCAGAAGCTCAGACAAGCACGTCAATGACTCGCTGTTGATACTGCTACGCGAGTAAACAGAGCGGTGTCAGCACCTGCCAGTTCACTTCCGTGTAGCTTCTGATTTCGTTCCGAGAAATCTTATCGGATTTATGAAAAGCACTGCTTGTTTTGGTACTCATTCTCTCGTGAACTAAAGAATGTTTATTGATGATAGCTCACGAAGAAAATGCAGTCAGTAGTTCCTGAAATTTTCGGAAATTACTTATTAGTCGTAGCTCTGTAATATTTATTTGTAATGTTAAAAGTAGTAATCCGATTCAACGTTGCTGTTTCTGAGAACAGTTAGAAATGGAGTAATTAATATAGTTCACAGCGGAAATGAAGAACAAATATACTGACATGATATATAGACTAACTGCTACATTCAAGAAGACTGGCAGTTTGGAGGTAGCCTTTCTAGTATTAGGAATCATCAATTTCTTCGGTCTCCAGTTGCAGACACTACAAGAAACAACTAGATTTACTGACAAGTTGTTCAAATGATATCAACTTGCATTTACAAATAACATTCTACAGAACTGACAATACTCACTTACCGGAAATATTCATTTATATTGTCTTACTAATATCTATGTTATAATTACCGAAGTCTTATTATTTTAGAGAGAGCCATAAAATACTTGTCAAAATAGAGAAGAGGAGGACAAAATAAATTTCAGAAGTTAACTCGGGTAAGCAGTAAATGAATTTGAAAAAGGAGATGATGTATGAATTGTATCTTCACCCTCCTACAAACAATTTAAAGAAAAACTGAAGCATATTCGGAAACATCGGGTGTAAACATCGGTATGAGACAGTCGATAGAAACGGAGTTATTGCCTGTGAAACATAGTACGTTATGTGTCTTATTCATGTTAACTGATAGTTTCTCGTTAAACAGGGAAATGGCAGCTGTACCTCTAACTTCAGGTTCAGGCCAATGGAAACTTCGTCGGCATGTGTGCATGTAAACAGTGGAAATAACCTAAAACATGACACCTAGCTGTAGTAACGAGTGCAGTGTTCCTGCCAGGGAGATACTTTTCATGGTCGATTTGTACAAAATCCAAGAGCGACGTAACTACAACTCACATAACTTGCTAATCAGATATGTTCTTCAGAAGGTGTTGCTAACCGTGTAAATATGAGTTTTATTTAATAAAGTAAAGAGTATTAGGTTGTGTCGATTACTATGGTTTATGTGATTTACGTGATAGTGTGATGGCAGAAATGTTAAGGGCCATCATCCGGGTTGTCCACCTTTGACACGGTAACAGCGGCCACGCGTCGTGGTATGGCAGCAATGAGGCCTTTGTCAGTCGCTGGAGGAAGGTGGGACAACACGACGAGGGGATCGATGAGCTCTGTGCCACGTTCAATCACATCCCAAGTGTGTTCGGTAGGTTTCAGATCCGGTTCGTTAGGGGACCAATAACCAATAGTAACTCGCTACTGTGTTCCTCAAACCACTCCATCACTCTCCTGGCCTTGTGACATGGAGTAGTCTTGTTGAAAAACGCCACAGACGTCGGGTAACAGGATGGTCATTAAGGGGTGTACGTGGTGTGTAACCAGTGTACGAGTCTCCTTGACCGTCATGATGCCTTGCACGAGCTCCACTAAACCCATGGATCCCACGCAAATGGTCGCCATCGTATGATGGAGCCGCCGCCAGCTTGTCTCCGTCCCGCATTACAGCTGTCAACTGTTCCCCTGGAAGACGACAGATTCAAGCCCTCCCATCAAATGGTTCAAATGGCTCTGAGCACTATGGGACTTAACATCTATGGTCATCAGTCCCCTAGAACTTAGAACTACTTAAACCTAACTAACCTAAGGACAGCACATAACACCCAGTCATCACGACGCAGAGAAAATCCCTGGCCCCGCCGGGAATCGAACCCGGGAACCCGGGCGTGGGAAGCGAGAACGCTACCACACGACCACGAGCTGCGGACCGAAGCCCTCCCATCGGCATGATGAAGAGATATCGGGACTCCTCAGACCATGTAACGCTCTGCCACTGCGTCAACATCCAGTTAGGAGTGACCGGTCCACTGTGCTTTTGGACACACTCACACCCTCCCCAGCACTAGAGTCTCATGTTAGTTGCGCCACAGTTCGCCGCCTGCTCTGTTTTACCAATATGCCTGGCCTACGACGTCCGATATCCGTAATGAGGGATGGACGTCCAATCCCAATACGTCTGGTCGTGGTTTTGCATCGGTTTCGCTATGCGTTGAAGACACTCACCATAGCACGCATTGAACACTCGACAAGCCATGCAGTTTCCGAAATGCTCGTGTCGAGCCTCCGGGCCATCGCAACCTGTCCTCGGTCAAATTCAGATAGAATGCTCACCTTCCTCATGCTACACACGCTCACTGATACTACATGCACCGTGCGTTTGTGTCTGACTTGCCATATGATGCTGTTGCGTTTATGTCGATGTTAGCAGGGTGGCTGGTCAATGTATGTGACGTAAACGGCCGTAACTGTTAATTGCATTTACTTAGAAGCTTCAGTTTTTACCATCTGATATAGGAAACCCTAAAACGACACATTTTTGTGTCTAAAATTTTTGTTTGAATTGATATGTCAGGAAAACAATATTGGATTCTTATTTGACGTGCAACAAGAAGCCCAGTTACTTACTCAGGACACGTGAAGTAACTGTGCGATCCAGCATTACCAAGCGAACAATTCGCACGTCCTTTCGACGCTAATAGCGCGAGGCTGTTGGGAATCTGGTTTAAATTGGATCCGGTCTTCCTGAACTCATCGATTCGATACTCGTATAACAGTCGTGCGGTTTTGAGCAGCCCCAGCAGGAATCTCGAGACGTGATAAGCCCCAGTGTCGGCAGACGACGATCGCGCTGCAGTCGAGTACCGACACGTGCTGGTACACGTTCAGCTTATTACACAAGGCGTAACATTATCTTCTCACAAACAACATTGATGCAAATGCAAGTTTTGCATAAGAAATCCGCTACGTAAATCTCATTTCTCGAAACTTGTAGGATACCTCCCGTTGACCTACGATTATGAAATTTGCCCAGAAGCAAGGTTTCACAGTACAAGTAAAGGAAAAAAAATTGTAAAATTTTTACTTAGAATAATATCACACAAAAAATTTCCTTTGTAATTTGTTATCCGATTTCAGTTTTGCAATGGAAAAAAAAAATCAAATGTGTGTGAAATCTTATGGGACTTAACTGCTAAGGTCATCAGTCCCTAAGCTTACACACTACTTAACCTAAATTATCCTAAGGACAAACACACACACACCCATGCCCGAGGGAGGACTCGAACCTCCGTCGGGACCAGCCGCACAGTCCACAACTGCAGCGCCTCAGACTGCTCGGTAAATTAAAACATTCTGGGATTCCCTAGATCCACATGTAGCCAGAATCATTGTCGGTAACAGGTAAAAACTGTCGAGATTCTTGATTTCCGGTGTCGCTGAAGTGTCTACATACATAATTAAGTTTGTATGGAACCCTCAGAAAGCAAGTCCTCGCTGCTAGACAATTTTATTTCTTCCCCACTTTCATGTTTTCCGTCAATTTTACAGGGAACAGGAAAGATGAATTTATAGCTTATCTGCTTTTGATTAGAGTGCTACCAACTGGATCGCACGAAATTTTCGCCATTCATACACTAAAATAGTGCGAAATACTGTCATTGAAGCTACTTTCCGCACAGAATCAGAACCTGAAGTAACTCTCATACTCCTTATATCAATAATCCTCCAGGTGATTTACCGATTCATTTTAAGTAACTTCATTTTCCAGTCGAGATTTTGCTTGCAGTAACGATAAACAAGGTCGAAGGTCAGAGAGGGAGGTGGGAAGAGTGAGAGTGAGATAGGGGGGGGGGGAGGAAGAAATGGAGATGGAGAGGTGCCAGGAGGAGATGTACAGGGAGAGGGTTGAGGACTGATGCACAGAAAGAGGAAGGAGAAGGAGATGGGCAAGGACATGGACAGAGTGAGGGGGGAGGCAGTCGAAAGAGTTCATGATGTACATATAACTATCATAGATCTTTACAGTACCAGTTAAATAGTATTGCCACGTTGGCTACTCATAAATATCAACATAGTTTACTGACAAAAGCAAGTACTGTAAATAACAACCTGAGTCACATTTTCGTGCTAGTCTCTAAGCCATGATTTATTCAGAGAGTCAAGAAATTACCGGACCTCTGTTAATTTTCAGACGTGGTGTCGACGCACTTTGCATGCACTAGATTTTAGATATGTGGAAATTCATTACTTGCAGACTCTCTTTCGAGCAACACGGATTTACTGAACATCTTCGTAGAGTTTTCCGTCTTTTTTCTCTTTTTTCCAACCTTTGAACGCACAGCCTCAGCTACTATGAAAGAAACAAGAAAATATTCGCCGTTCCAGGTCGCAGCAGTATCGGGACCATCATTACCCTGCAGCTAGTAGAACGAATGGCCGCGACGCCGTACAGTGTGCGCAGCTGAATGCACACTGCGGTAGACCGTGCTGAACTACGTGGTTTTGGAGATCTGCCGTGACAAGAATGTGCTTGTGCGACTTAATAAAGATAGCTGATTTTCACCTGGGGTGTAGGATCATCTTACTATAACTTTGATACGCATCGACGAAGCACATGCGGTTCATATCCTAGCAATGACGCTTTGCAGTTAATGTTGTCACAGCTCGCCCGAATATTGATATGAGCACACCAGTATAGAGTAAATATTGTTGACGAGTTATGAGAATATGTAAAACTGCATTTATAACCTCAAGAAAGGGTTGTTTGGCGTCGCGTTTCGTAGTAGTCAGTCGGCAGAGCTGTTGGCATGCTGTCGTAGCACAGTACATGTGTCTACGGCTTGGGCGCGAAACTTTGTGGTCTGCGAATGATAAAACAGTTTTTATGACGTGGTAGATTGTCCCACAAAATTGTACAGAGTTGGTGACCTGCGATTCTGTGAAGTTTGATTGAAGGGGAGAAGGTTATTAGCAACAATAAATCGTTATTATCAGTCGATGTCCTTGTGCAAGACGGATTCAGTTTCCCTATCCGTACAACATCTCCGATTAGGACAAGGCGGAAAGAAGAGGTCGAAACGCCAACCTTCATGACCAAACGTAAGTGCGCCGCCACGTTCTCAGTTTTATACTTTGAATCTTTGATATTTTGCTGTGAATCAAAGGACTAGGAGAATTTAATGTGTCTCATGGGTCGACCTAAGAATTCTTCATTCTTCCTTCCTTGCTAAAGCAGTGTCCTAAGTGTATCACAAGAGCCTGTTAAGTTTGATGCCATCTATGAGGAAATTACGGTGGCACAAAAAAAATGTACCTTGCACTAACCTCAAGAGAGTCGACTAATAAAATTATAGGCTATTAGAAACGATTACCTTAACATTTGCTGTAAATTTAGGTATAAATAACGAATGCAGTGTATTTACAGTATTTGAAAATTTTTAGAGAGTGTGTAAAGAAGTGTACGAATGAATGAGTCTATAGCGGAATGCGGTAGGTTCCACAAATATTCGCGTCTTGAATAATTTTCATAGTTCATCAAAGAAACTAAGCTGTTAATGGTGCTACTGTTTAGCTGATACTGAGAAGTGGCGTGGGTATAAGACACTGAAATCACATTGATCAGGACAGAGGACATAATTACCGTCCGCTAATATGATTTGCGTCCCGTGGTTCCACCTAGCACACTTCGTTTTCACGTTGGGATTGTTTCCTTAACAAGGTCTTACCAATTTTCTCCCCATTCTTCCGTGCATCTGAAATTGCAATCTGTCCCTCAAAGATCTGGATATGAACTGGGTGTTAAAAGTCTGACACTGCTCCCTTCGTCGAGTAGCTAACTCACATATTACTTGATTTGTACTTAGCAAATACACATTTAAACACTTTCATGTTATATGAATGTTCAGTAGGTCTATCACTCTGACACTGATGATTAGCTTCAGCTGAAATCTGAACCGTCATTACAAATCATGACTAATACGCCTCTTCAATGTTACTCTTGCATATGAAACTCTCTGTTGTTACTAGTAATAATGATTTCACTTGTCAGTCGGTTGGCGACATACGGTACACAGTATATGAATTCCGTACAATACTTTATGACGTAGCACAGTAGAAACGTATGAGATGTTAATTTTCAGCTCTGAGGAACATCTGCGATCAATTTTCTACTCCAGACAGAGGCAGTAGGTAAAAAAAATTATACAACCACAGCTCCCGGTAGGACCTGAAAGGCCACTAAGACCTGAATTACCCTTATAGAGTGCTTACTAAGTGCCAGGATTAAGTCTAAATTATTACGCGAGAGTGGCTAAGGCTTCCAAAAAAAAGCAGAAATACGACACTTTGAAATTACGATTTCATTGATGTTGTCCTCAATAACGAACACTTGACCTTTACATTATTTTGTTTTGGAGCACACTGGATATTTCAGCACTAATTTTCTACTCTGTTGTGTTTGTTGCTTACTTTATTTGTAATCACTTTCTAAGCGTTTTATGGCTTCATCTTCAAGCACTTGTGCGTAGTTATCGAAATGATGTACACCAGCAAGTATACTTAGTTGCCGTATGTACCACGGTATCCTGTAATCTAGTAAATATGTAGTCTTACATTTATTGCATTAAAACATGCTGCGACACATTACTTCCCTTCCACATGGTCTATCAGCTCAGAACTTGAGAACACGAATCTAACAAACAGAAAGGGTCAGTTACAGAAGTAGGGGTATCCCTGGAATTCAGTTTTGTATGGAAACAAAACGTAGCACTGTCATCCTAGCGTTGCTTTGTAGGTAAAAGCAACACAGCAGTAGGTTCCTATAGGACCAAACTGCTGAGGTCTCCGATCCACAGGCTTACACACTACATAATGTAACTTAAACTAACTTGCGCTAAGTAAAACATACAACCCCTTGCCCGAGGGAGGACTCGAACCGCCGACGGTGGAAGCCGTGCGAACCATAGCAAGGCGCCTGAGACCGCACTGCTACCCAGTGGGGCTAAACACGTTATAACCAACGGTGTACGATTCACTCATACGTAATACTGTCTCTGGTCATGTAGCGAAGGATGCATTTGGCCATTTGCGTCTGCATTCTCGGTTAAGGAGGCGGGAATTACCGGACTGTGAAAGGCAACGTCTCATAATTCCTTACATGCGTTTTGGTTTGGAGACACAGCCTACGATTACCACACATCACTGGTGTTCGTTGGATGAGCATCGAACAGAGAGGAACGCAACCGCTATTGTCTTCTGCCCCTGTGTTATCTGTAGCGAAAGGTTCATTGAGGACTCGTTCCCGAATGTGTCTCTCTCGACAGTAACAGCTCCTACTTTCGTCGTTATAGCAGCGCTAGTTCTATCCATCCGGGCGAGCTCAGAGCCGTCTTCTTAAGAGAGATGCTTCGCGCTGCTCTGCAGTTTTCTGACTGGCTTTATGCGGCCCATCACGAATCCTTTCCCATGCCAGCCTCTTCACGCCAGAGTAGCACTAGCATCCAAAGTCTTTATTTGTCGGACGTATTTGGGTCCTTCTTTACAGTTTTTACTCTCTGAAGGCTACTCAAGAACCACGGAGGTTATTCAAAATGGTTCAAATGGCTCTGAGCACTATGGGACTTAACTTCTAAGGTCATCAGTCCCCTAGAACTTAGAACTACTTAAACCTAACTAACCTAAGGACAGCACACACATCCATGCCCGAGGCAGGATTCGAACCTGCGACCGGGAGGTTATTGCCCGCTGTCTTATTACATGTCCTATCATCATTTCCCTTCTTCTTGTCAGTGTTTTCCACGTGTTCCTCTGCTCACCGATTCTGCAAAGAACCTCCTGATTTCTTTTCTTCACTCCACCAAATTGTCAGTGTTCTTCCGTAGTACCGCATAGCGAACAGTTCGGTCCCTTCTTTTCCAGAGTTCCCACACTCCATTGTTCTCCGAAACATGCGATGCGGTTGTGAAACAACAGGACCAAGACGCAGATGGATTTCATGCAATGCATACAGAACAGAGCATCAATATTCGCGATGTATCTGTCGCATCGCTTCCCGACTACAAAGCTGTGCTACGTCTGTTGCGTTGAGTGGTATTAAGACAGATTATAGCATGCGGCCCACAGCTTCTATTACAGGACACTTCGGTCACAAAAGCCAAATTTATGTTCTGGAGTAATAGCTGCTGAAGTTGGATACCAACAAATTTGATATGCTTGGAACTACTGAAAAGGGTAAAGATGGGTAATATTAGGAATTGTATATATTACATTAGTGGTACTAAGAAGGCCTCAAAAATTATCACAGAAGATGTTGGCCTCAATTTGATATTTATTACCAATATGTGTAATGAAATTATTTGCATTCAAAGGAGTTGTTCACATTAGTAGTCTATGTATAACAGTTTCAGACCAATAGGGGACATTGTTCTCTTAAGTAAACAAACCAGCCACTTGCGCTAGCCTAAATTTATGGCCCTTATATAAACAAACTGTTCACTGGGGTGCATGTTTTGCTTATTTAGGTCATAATTAATGGTCAACAACTCTTACGATAATTACCATAATTTATGGACGAGATGGCAGCCTTGGCTTCACGTTTACCCAGGGATTCAGTGCTTTCAGGATGAGGTGATAAGTGTCATATTTAATAATGATAATTAGTGACCCAAGAAAATGACGCCCCCACTGTGCTGCAATTTGTCGTTCTCGCACCATCACCAGTACCACCACCACCACCGCCACCACCACCTCAATTTCTATTTAGCATCATCTCAAGATTGTCATTCTTAATGTAGTGATAATTCAACCAGCAGAAGCAGCAACAGCGGCAGTCAATTCAGGTGATGGTGCAAATTTCCTGCATTTCATAGCATCCAGCGGTTTTGACTAAGTTTTTCTGAATGTTGAATACCCACGCTGTTTTCTGCCACATATGACTTTATTTATCGTTTCGTGGCTTATTTTTAATAATATGCATGATTCATTGCTATTTAATGATTTCTCCCACTTTTTAAGAAGACGCCTGTAAATACGAGTTTCGTTGCTATTTCCAACACATTTTAGGACGTACGTGAAAATACTCGTTTCATGACTAATTTCACCGATTTTTGAAAACGAGACACATAAATACGGATTTCGCTACTGTTTTATCACTTTTTAGCAAACACGCGTAAAACACATGGCTCTAAATGTTTAATAACCGGCATTAACAACACATGACACTATTTACAGTTGTTACGGAAATTTTTTCGATTTGCACCCGTATTCCGAAAATACCTTAAACTTACCGAATCTTTGAAGATGACGCACATAAATATCGACTTTCCTCTCAACATTGTATCGATTTTCTACGTAAAATAGCTACTCCTATCCCTCAGGAAGACACACGTGCAAATATCGCAATAATCTAACAAATTACGCAGATATTCAGCACTGAACAATTCTTGTTTAACAACGAAATACCCACCACACCTACGTTTCAATTAAAATGATCTTATCTTCTACACTTTTAGTGTGTAACGTAACTGTCAGATAACCTAACACTGAATGGTTATGCAGCACTTTCAAAGAAAGTAACGGCTGAAACCTCTCTACAGACACGTTTCGCTGATATGCTCCACACAAGCGTCGCTACCGCCAGGGTAAGAATAATAGGCGGGCTATGCACTGCACTAAAAACCGTAACTTTCCGTACTTGACTCAGAGTTTCCTGTCACACCGCAACGCACGGATGGAACTGCATGTCTTTATATAACAAAGGTTGTAGAAAGAGGGCTACCAGGCTTCCATTACTTCTTTATTTACAACTGGAAACAAAAGGCGACAGGATCCCTGCTGATCCGATCGGTGTCCACAAGCCGCACAGCCGTTACTCGTCGACTGGAACACCGCCACTGAGGGGCTTGTCGCTTGTCGATTACAGAGCTCGACTTGTCTTGGCAGGCTGTTGTGCTCCCCCCCCCCCCCCCCCCCCCCCATCCCGCTCATCACACTCCAATTCCTATCTCCGCCATCCAGCTCTCAGCGAAAGCGACCGTGTTATGCTGCAGCCAGCTTCTATAAAACATGAGCGTATCCCGATTAAAAAGTCTGTTATGCACCTCCTTCCCACTAGCCCTACGTTTTGGATCAGACAGCATAAGCGAATGTAACTAGTCACTTTTACAAGTTTCCAGAAGTATATGACTCCTTTTGTTCTACGAAATTCACTTTCAGTTGCGGTTTGTCTATTCCCGTACTTATTTCCTTCATTCTGAATGAATTTGTTTCCCATTACGCTCCAATTACACCAGATGGGTCTCCCTTCATTTCAGTTCCACTGTCGTAGCGATCAGATTTAAATTGTGGCACTCCTAGGAGTCGTCAGCCACGTTTGTCATTCGTCTGCAACTAGAACATACTCATGAATTTATCATCGGAAGGATGCCTGTCTGTTGATTAGAATGTTCGTGCTGCAGAGTAATTCCGTTGCTCTACTGCTTAAATTGCACACCATATTCAAAAAGAGAAGGAAATTGTGGCAGAAAAGTCTCAGACTTGTGCGCGGGATATGCGATGTGCTCCTTCTCTTTTTCGACCCATTGTAGCGCAATACACGTATTATGTTCGAGTATAATGACTTTTCTGGAGACTAGAAATCTACTCTGTAGGAATCAGCATGGGTTTCGAAAAAGACAATCGTGTGAAACCCAGCTCGCGCTATCCGTTCACGAGGCTCAGAGGCTCATAGACACGGGTTCCAAGGTAGATTCCGTGTTTCTTGACTTCCTCAGCGCGTTTTATACAGTTCTCCACAGTCGTTTAATGAACAAAGTAAGAGCATATGGACTATTTGACGAATTGTGTGATTGCATTGAAGAGTTTCTACATAACAGAACGCAGCATGTCATTCTCAGAGGAGAGAAGGCTTCCGAAGTAAGAGTGATTTCAGGTGTGCCGCAGAGGAGTGTCGTAGGACCGTTGCTATTCATAATATATATGAATAACCTAGTAGATAACATGGGAAGTTCACTGACGGTTTTTGCGGATGATGCTGTGGTATGTCGAGAGGTTGTAAAAATGGAAAATTGTACTGAAATGCAGGAGGATTTGCAACGAATTGACGCATGGTACAGGGAATGGCGATTGAATCTCAATGTAGACAAGTGTAATGTACTGCGAATACATAGAACGGAAGATACTTTATCATTTAGCTACGATATAACAGGTCAGCAACTGGAAGCAGTTAATTCCATAAATTATCTAGGAGTACGCATTAGGAGTGATTTGAAATGGAGTGACCACATAAAATTAATCGTCAGTAAAGCAGATGCCAGACTATGATTCATTGGAAGAATCCTAAGGAAATTCAATCCGAAAACAAAGGAAGTAGGTTACAGTACACTTTTTCGCCTACTGCTTGAATACTGCTCACCGGTGTGGGATCCGTAGCAGATAGGGTTCATAGAAGAAATAGAGAAGATCCAACGGAGAGCAGCGCGCTCCGTTACAGGATCATTTAGTAATCGCGAAAGCGTTGTTACGGAGATGACAGATAAACTCCAGTGGAAGATTCTGCAAGAGAGAGGCTCAGTAGCTCGGTACGGGCTTTTGTTGAAGTTTCGAGAACATACCATCACTGAGGAGTCAAGGAATATATAGCTCCGTACTACGTATACCTCGCGAAGAGACCATGAGGGAAAAATCAGAGAGATTAGAGCCCACACAGAGACGTAGCCACAACCTTTCTTTCCACGAACAATACGAGACAGGAATAGAAGGGAGAACCGATAGAGGTACTCAAAGTATCCTCCGCCACACACCGTCAGCTGGTTTGTGGAGCATGGATGTAGATGTAGACGTAGATGTAGACGTAGATGTAAAATACTATATGTATATAAATCAACAGGAATATTTTTACATTGCTTAACGTGTTCCTTCCTCCAAACACATAGAAACGGAGACGAAATAATGCGATTAAAGTATGTAGAAGGGTGGGGCGAAGACTGTTTTATTCCCATAACATTCGGAAGATACAGCAAACCCATACGAAAATGGTTGCCAGACACCACATTTTTTCACCACTTTTCTCGACTTTTTCTGCGAGGTGCAGAATCATTACCAGATAGGATTGTTGGAAGACATCTAAAAAAATGTTCTTTAAAAAACGGTGGATTAATTTTGCATTTTCCGAGAATAGATGAGAAAGTCCTAGGGGCGTCGATCTTTCCCCATGTAGGTCTGCACACGATTGAGGGAACGATTTGCTTGATTGAACTGATTCGTTTTTACGAAAAAAAAAATACGAGCTTCGGGTCATATCTGTAAATGGCTTTAGCAACTTCTGATTAGATGGGACTCCACTATGTCGACGCAGCCGAAGATTGCACCCGTAACACCATGATATCACCTGAAGTTCCTGAACTCGTATTAGTATTAATATGAGTTACAACATGTACATTCCTAACTTATCCTGATTTTGAAATGTATATATAGGAAGCTGCACTTTTTACGAATCATCAGCAACCTTCAGTGAAATCGAATTTCTCAGTCACTATCATAAAGTTATTCACACAACTAGGTAACGTGCCCGATACTTGCTTACATGTAAATGTAATTTGTCCTACATTATTGGAATCATATTGCCACAGATACCCAATTTCCTTTTCCACCTTCCTGTATGCTAATCCAGTCATCACTTTGGATGCAAGAGATGTTGACCTGATTGTGCGATAGTTTTCGCACATGTCTGCCCTTGTTAACTTCCGAATTGTGTGGACGATATTTTTCCGGAAGTCTGACGGTACACCTCAGTCTCTACACATCAACTTGAATAGTCGTTTGCTTGCATTCTCCCCCATGGTTTCAGAAATTCGCGTGGAATGTTACCCATCCCTGCTGCGTTATTTCGATCTCAAGTCGTTCAGAGCTCTTTTAATAATTGACTCTAATACTAGACCCCCGACGTCGTCCTTATCGACCCAGTTTCTTCTTCTATCACATCATCAGACAAATCCTCCCCCTCATAGTGGCCTTCGCTGTACTCTTTCCACCCATCTGCAGTTTCCTCAGCGTTTAACAGTGGGTTTCCGTTGCACTGTAAATGTAACCACCATTGCTTTTTAATTTCATCTAAGGATACTTTGGCTTTTCTATAAGCTGTCACCCATTCCGACGATCATTTATTTTTACATTTCTTCACATTTTTCCTGCAGCCATATCGCCTTGGCTGCCATAAACTTCCTATTTATTTCGTTCCTAAGATAATTATATAGCCGTATTCCTGTCTTTCCCTGAATATTTTTGTGCCTCCTCGATCATTTGAGACATAGCCGCTAATTTTATCATTGCTGTCATATCGCGAGACGTCTGTGGGAGGGAGTTACATGTTCGCTCGCAGCACTTAGAAAACGGGGTAAAGAGATTATCTCTCAGCCTCCCCTTTGTTAAAGTTGACAAATAAGGTTGGTTGTTTATGACCCCCAACCAAGTCATAGAGGCCTACTAATTCTCTAGAAATCACATCACGTTGCGTCAGCACTGTTCCACTAGTTGGAAGGTTGTCTACCCTCTACTTGCCACTGGCTACGTAGATAGATATCACAACGAGGAAGATATTCACTACCATGCGGATGGCTACGTCCAGATATTTTACGACTGGTATTGTGTCTAATGTTTTGTGGATAACGACGTAACAAAACAGCACCAGGTCTCTTCGGCTATTTTAGATTCAATAGTTATATTTACCTATAGACATTTCCAACATTAATCAATCCTGAATCCTCTACAAATGGTGGAGGTTACACTGAGTTGGGTAGCCACGTGGTCTGAGGCGTCTTCCACGGTTCGCGCGGCTCCCCCCGTCGGAGGTTCGAGTCCTCCCTCTCGCATGGGTGTGTGTGTGTGTGTTGCCCTTAGCAAAAGATATTTCAAGTTAGAGTAAGTAGTGTGTAAGCCTGGGGAGCGATGACCTCAGCAGTTTGGTTCCATAGGAACTTACAAGTCTCCAAATAAAAGAGAAAAAGGCTACATTGGACCAGTATTATCGATTATCCCTCCATCCCGATCTCACGCGTTTGTCGAGTAACAAATTATATATATGTACTTCCACACGAATCCTAATCCACCCTTTTGTTTACTGGAGACATACGACGTCTACTCCAGCGTTACATATTCAAATGATGCATGCCAACCAATAGACGCAGAAGCAGCCAAGAGAACTTTTGAACAAACGTGGTCTATGGCATCCATTTTTGTAGAACACGTTAAGTAGCATCGAAATGTAGTTGATATATATATACAAGGTGATCCATTGATCGTGACCGGGCCAAATATCTCACGAAATAAGCTTCAAGCGAAAAACCTACAAAGAACGAAACTTCTCTAGCTTGAAGGGGGAAACCAGATGGCGCTATGGTTGGCCCTCTAGAAGGTGCTCCTATAGGTTAAACGGATATCAACTGCGTTTTTTTAAGATAGGAACCCCCATCTTTATTACATTTCCGTGTAGTACGTAAAGAAATACGAACGTTTTAGTTGGACCATTCTTTTCGCTTTGTGATAGATGGCGCTGTAATAGTCACAAACGTATGGCTCACAGTTGGTAACAGATAGGTTTCTTAAATTAAAATACAGAACGTAGGTACGTTTGAATATTTTATTTCGGTTGTTCCAATGTGATACATGTACGTTTATGAACTTATCATTTCTGAGAACGCATGATGTTACAGCGTGATTACCTATAAGTACCACATTAATGCAATAAATGCTCAAAATGATGTCCGTCAACCTCAATGTATCTAGCAATATGTGTAACGACATTCCTCTCAACAACGAGTAGTTCGCCATCCGTAATGTTCGCACATGCATTGACAATGCGCTGATGCATGTTGTCAGGCGTTATCGGTGGATCACGATAGCAAATATGCTTCAACTTTCCCCACAGAAAGAAATCCGGGGACGTCAGACCCGGTGAACGTGCTTCGACGACCAATCCACCTGTCATGACATATGCTATTCAATACCGCTTAAACCGCACGCGAGCTATGTGCCGGACTTCCATCATGTTGGAAGTACATCGTCATTCTGTCATGCAGTGAAACATCTTGTAGTAACATCGGTAGAACAATACGTAGGAAATGAGCATACATTGCACCATTTAGATTACCATCGTTAAAATGGCGTTCAATGATCCTTCCTCCCATAATGCCGGACCATGCATTAATCCGCCAAAGTCGCTGATGTTCCACTTGTCTCAGCCATCGTGGATTTTCTGTTGCCCAATAGTGCATATTATGCCGGTTTACTTTACCGCTTTTGGTGAATGACGCTTCGTCGCTAAATAGAACGCGTGCAAAAACTGTGTCATCGTCCCGTGATTTCTCTTGTACTCAGTCGCAGATCTGTACACAACGTTCAAAGTCGTCGCCATGCCATTCCTGGTGCATAGAAATATGGTACGGGTACAATCGATGTTGATGTAGCATTCTCAACACCGACGTTTGAGATTCCCGATTCTCGCGCAATTTGTCTGCTACTGATGTGCGGATTAGCCGCGACAGCAGCTAAAACACCTACTTGGGCATCATCATTTGTTCCAGGTGGTGGTTGAAGTTTCACATGTGGCTGAACACTTCCTGTTTCCTTAAATAACGTAAGTATCCGGCGAACGGTCCGGACACTTGGATGATGTCGTCCAGGATACCGAGCAGCATACATAGCACACGCCCGTTGGGCATTTTAATCACAATAGCCATACATCATCCCGATATCGATGTTTTCTGCAATTGGTAAACGGTCCATTTTAACACGGGTAATTTATCATGAAGCAAATACCGTCCGCACTGGTGTAATGTTACGCGATACCACGTACTTATATGATTGTGACTATTACAGCGCCATCTATCAAAAGGCGAAAAAAGTGGTACAACTAAAACATTCATATTTCTTTGCGTACTACACGAACATGTAATAAAAAAATGGAGGTTCCTATTTAAAAAGAAAAGAAAACGCAGTTGATATCTGTTTGACCTATAGCAGTGCCATCTACCGGGCCAACCATAGCGCCATCTGGTTTCCACCTTCAAGCTAAACAAGTTTCGTTCTTCGTAGTTTTTTCGTTTGACGCTTATTTCATGAGATATTTGGCACGGTCACTGTGAATGGACCACCCTGTATATACATAGAAAAAAAGAATCACTTGCAGTACAAATATCGCGCACACGCCTGATACATGTCTTCCACGATCTTTTTCTCTTTTTGAATACGATGTGCAATTTTACCAGGAAAGTTGTGGAATTACTCTGCAGCACGAAAATTCTGGAATAGACAAACCGCTACTGAACCCTTATTTCGTATAACTTATGCTGTTATATACCTCTGGAAACGTGTACAAGCTAGTAGGAGGGATGCAATTTCACCTGTGTGTGGTCATCTCGCATATGTAGGGCTGTTGGGAAGGAGATACATTACTAATCTAGGTAGGCTCATCGTTCATAGAGCCTGGTTGCTACGCGGGACGGAAGCTCTGCCCCGTCTCTTCTGCTGGCCTCTGGATAGGTCAGCGTGAAGGGGATGGTTGGGGTAGGAGGTACAGCCGCTTGCTGAACCAAGGCAAGTGGAGCTCTGCAATCGTAATGTTCTGTTTATCCACGTGCGGGGGACGACCCACCTTCGCCACACGCTGCAGTGGTGGGGTTCCAGTCGACCGCTTACGGCCGGACAGCGTACGGACACAGAACAGATCGCAAGATATTCTGTACTCTTTCCGGTTTCATACAAAAAAATTGTGTTAGCCCTCTTTCCACAGCGTTTGTGCTGTCAAGACGTGCACTTAGGACTGTGCGGTGCGGTGTGATAAGAAACACTGTGTGAAGTACAGAAGGTTAATGCTTTCTAATGCAGCGCATAGCATAGTTCGCTTTGTCTTATCCTGGCGGTAGAGGCGTATGTGTAGAGCTTATTAAGACGTTTTATACTTTCTCTGGATAAACGTTCCATTATAAAGTCCTGTGTAATCATATAGTGTTAGGCTACTTGGTAGTTACTTTTTACACTAAATGTGTAGGTGACAAGTATGTTTTAATTCAAACGCAGAGATGTTACAGATTGTGTTGTTGAAGAAAAACAGTTTAACGCTGAATATCTGTTTGATTTGTCAGATTAACGCGATATTTTTAAGCATATCTTCATGAAGAATAAAAAGTTGTTTCTTGTGGAGAAAATTATTAAAATTTTAACGACAAACCGATACTTTTGTGTGTACCCTTTTTAAAAAGTCGGTAAAACTCTAGGTATTTGCAGAATACGGAGCGAAATAGATAAAATTTCGCTAAAAACTGTAAATAATGTTGTAAGTTAAACATTTCAACCAATGTATTGTTTGTGTATTTCCTGAAAATCCATAAAATAGTAGCGAAATCCGTATTTAGGAGTCTCGCCTTAAAAAAAATTGGTGAAATTAGTCTCGAAACAAGTATTTACATGTATCTTCTTAAGAACTATGGGGGGAAACAAAAACGAAACCCATATTTACATGTACATTCCTAAAAAGTGGGGACAAAGCACTGAAATAGCTAAGAAATTTACTTCTTCTTAAAAATTAGCTACGAAACCGTAAATAGCGTCATATAATGCAGAAAATAGTCAGTGCAGAATATTCGTACCAGCTAGGGCCAAAGCAACTGAATACTGTGCAGTGCTGGAAATTGTCGACATCACGTGAACTTATTGCTGCTTCTGCTGCTTGACTCAGACCCACGTTAAGAATAACAATTTTGGGATGAAGCTAAGGTGCAGGGAGAGGGGAGGGGCGGTGGTGTTGAGAGAACGACCAATAGCAGCACAGCGGAGCCGTCATTTTCTTGACTCATAAGCTACCAACAGTAAAACGACAGTCATCACCTCACGCTACAACCAATCAAGCCTGAACATTAGGCCAAAGCCACCAGCTTGTCCATAAATTATAATAATTATTATGACACTTATTGGCCATTAATTATGAACTAATTAAAGAAACATAAACGCTTGTGAATAGTTTGTGTATATAAGGCCCATTACATTATTGTAGCTCAAGTTCATCGTTTATTTAGTTAAGAGAGAGAAGTATGACCCGCATCGGGGTGAAATTGGACCATGTAAACTACATACACTGATATTTCTTAAAGATAGTCGAGAGATATAAAACATTCACCAAACATTAAATGTAAGTAAATAATTGGAAACACACAGCGGTATTAAGACTGTGACTTTTGCATCTTCCCTGTACAAGTATGTCCTATTCAGATGGAAATACGCATGTGATTAAAGACAAAAACTTCACTACGGAAGTCACTGCATCACTGCGTTCCTGGTAAAATATAATGAACTGTTAGGTGAAATACAGTCGGCTCTTTCATTTTCTTCGGGTAGGCGCAAGTGATAACAGAGCAATACTCTCACTAGTCCTGTGAGTTAATACACATTCTTCAGCTGTAGCCATAAAAGAAGCTGGAAAGGTATAAATTACGGCCATGAAATTCGCATCATAGCCGATCCACTGCTCATGAAGTATAAGGTTTGGAACGTGGTCAGCTGTCGTCGCATACTCGCATGCTGCAGTGTTTCCTCTCGTTGTACGAGGATGTTCAATAAGTAACGCAACACGTTTTTTCTAAAAGAAGACTGGTTTTATTCTGAATTCTAACACATAGTATTATTTAGTACTCTTTTGGCTACAAAACCATATTTTTCAACATAATCTCCGTACAATGCGACGGCCTTACGCCATCTTACTGCGAGCGCCTGTATGCCGGCATGGTACCACTCTAATGGGTAGACGTCGGAGGCAACGTCTTCTTGCATCAGTATCCTTCCCATCATCCTCTTACTGCTTCCTACGCAGTGCATCCTTCGTTTGGTCATACAAATGGAAATCGGAACGTGAGAGATCCGGGCTGTAGGGTGAATGGGGAAGAACAGTCCAATGAAGTTTTGTGAGCTATTCTCAGGAACATGCCCTTGTGTGAGGCTTTGCGTGATCATGGAGAAGGAGACGTTCGTTTGGATTTTTATGGCGACGAACACACTGGAGTTGTTTCTCTTATTTCCTGAGGCAATGTGCACCCGATCGGCATGCAGGAAATTGTACAATTTGTGCGACCTTGCTGCGATGATGACAGACGCCTCGCCCAACGAGTCACCGTGCTTTTGTTCATTGCCAAGTCTCCATGGACATTCTGCAAACGCCTGTGAGTGCTTGCAGTGCTCTGGTTTTCCTCCAAAAGAAACTCAGTGACAGCTCTCTACTTGCAACGCACCTCCGTTACATATGCCATTTTGAAAGTTTCGTACAACGCCGCCATCTATCGGAACTTCATGAGCTATTACGACTGAAGCGGGAATATTCCTCGACGTCACACAACAAATTCTGCATTTTTTTTCAATCGAAACTGAGTGAGACAAAAAGTGTTGCATTACTTATTGAATACTCCTCGTATATTCGTACAACAGATTGTGAATAATAGTTCTTCGAATAGTTTTGCTTTTCGTCGTGGCAAGGAAGCTAGATTTTGAGGTTAAAGCTCTTTTCTCCGTGTTTGCTTTAACACTACAAATATTTTGGGATGGGGTCTGATTTCAGCAAAATACAGTTTTGTTTTTTATTCCAAACATGATTCACTGCCGTTGCAGCATCATTAGTGGGCTTTTATTTTATGGTTGTTAAACATAAAGAACGTTCTTTACTATTTATATACATGTAAATATTAGTTTTTTAAATTAGTAATTGCAGATTTGTGAAGAACACATAAATTATGTATTGATACGTTTTTACCACATGGTGTGGTTCCCTGATGTATTATGTTTTTATAGTGCCCTTTTTTTTACAGTTTGTCATCTGCAACCACATACTACTTGATGTTGACAAATTGTTTAAGCTAAAACTCCAGTTTTGAAACTGTTGTGGCTATGCCTGAAATTAATTAATTCTATGTGGAAGGTTGTGTGGTGTATGTGTGTGTGTGTGTGTGTGTGTGTGTGTGTGTATTTACATTAAGTTTCACTTATAATTTCTTTTTTTCTCATCTTCTTCACTGTGAAGTTCTGTAAATTGAGCTATCATTGTAACCATTTCACTATTTACCAACTATAAAAACAAGATGGTGGACAGTGGAACAGTTGAAGCCGTAAAAATAAGATGGCAGACAGTGGAACAGTTGAAGTTGTTTCTGGCGGTTGTTTAGAGTCTTTCCGAGCTGTACGTGCCTTTTGTGTGTGTGTGTGTAAAAGAGGGAGAGACAGACAGAGCGCGAATAGGTTTGCGGATTTTTCAATATTATTACTATTAGTTTTGTGTGTGTGTATTAATGTGTGTGTGTGGGGGGGGGAGGAGGGGGCTCTAAGGGTTAGTGTTAGCTATTAATTCTTTGATGGTAGAGAACAGAGTTCCATTGCAAAGAGCTGTATATTCATTTATAGCTTGTTTTTCTTCAACTATGGCTTTTTGTATCTGATAGTTTTCTTCAATTGTTAGTTTTTGTGGAGGGCTTTTGCTGCATTTGGGAATTTTCAAGTCGGTACTGACGTCCATTGGGCTATGTTTCTTGTCCATAAAGTGTTCAGCAAATGTGGAATGACAGCTGTTATGTTTTAAGGTAGGAGAAGAGATACTGGAAGAAGTAAAGCTGTGAGTACCGGGCGTGAGTCGTGCTTCGGTAACTCAGATGGTAGAACACTTGCCCGAGAAAGGCAAAGGTCCCGAGTTCGAGTCACGGTCGGGCACACAGTTTTAATCTGCCAGGAAGTTTCGTTTGTTATGTTTTAATTGTCTTCTGTGTTCTGTGTATCTGGTATTAAAGTTTCTGCTTGCCTGTCCTATATAAACTGATTTGCAGTCCTGACATTTTAGTTTTGTTTGTCTGTGTTTGTCTGTTCTTGTGTTGGTTGTCCTCCTTTGAGTTGAGTTGTCTGTCCTGTAGGCTATTTTTAGCCCTTGCTTTTGAGTATGTTGCCTATTCTGTGGGCTGCTTTGTTGTTATAGGTGAGAGTGAATCACTTGTTTGTTGTTGTGGGTGTTTCTTGCATATGTGCTTGTATGTGTGTTCCATATGTTTGTAAGTTGGTGAGAAGGGTTTTGTTTTTGAGTGTTGGGCATCCTTTTGAATTTTGTTTTAATTTTGTTGTTCAGTTTATTTATAGTGTTTGTATCATATCCATTCTCTACAGCTATTTGCCTGATAGTATGTAATTCATTGTTATAATTGCTTTCAGTGAGTGGAGTGTTTTCAGTCTGTAGCATATACTGGAAACCGGCTACTTTTTGCGCTATTGGATGATTAGAATGTTTGTGAATGGCTGTGCTGGTGGTGGGCACTTTTCTGAATATGGAGAATTCGTGTTGGTTGTTGTCTCTATGTATTGTGTGGTCAAGGAAATTTAACATTTTTTCGTTTTCTGTTTCTATGGCGAATTTCATTTTTGGGTGGTCTTCGTTTATATCACTGCGGAGACTTTGTATGCGACTGGGTGTTTCGTCTACAAGGCATAAGCTGTCATCTACATAACGACACCAATATATTATCCAGTATTGTTTGGGTCTTAATATTGTTTAAAATATTTTATTTGCAGTGTGACCGAGTAAATGTTGGCTAGGAGTCCACTGACTGGTGATCCCACTGGGAGCCTGTGTTCTTGTGAGTGGAATTCATTGTCAAATTATTAGTTTTAGAATGCTAGCTTTTCTTTTACCTGGGGTTTGAGAATTTCTGCCTGTTATTCTAATTGTTGTTTGATGATGTTCGTGGTTTCTGTGGTGGGGATATTGGTGTACATGGGTGTGATGTCAAATGATGTGAGTATAGATAATGTGGGTATGTTGATGTCTTTGATTTTTTTGTATCAGCTTTTCGGTTTTGTCTGTGTTTCTGTTATTTGTGTATATGTAATGTTTCTGTAAGCATGTGTGCATTTCTCTGGTTAAGTGATATGTGGGTGCATTTCTGAAATTGACAACAGGACATATCAGAATGCCCTCCTTGTGGAGCTTTAGTAGGCTGTTCAGTGTGGGTGCTTGGGGATTCTTTTGTATCAGCTATTTCGCTTTCTGTTTGGTGCATATGTGTGAGATATTTTTTATAAGTGTTTGTATGTTTTTATGATATCTTTGAGTTGGGTCGCTGGATAGCTTTGTTATGTTTTTGTCTTCCAGAAATTTTAAGCTTTTTATCGTTGTAATTATCCTGTTTTATATTATCATGATGGTACCGTTGTCTGATCTCGTAATGAGTGCCTCATTGTTTTTAAGTTTATTCATTATTATTCTGGAGGTTTTTTCTTCTTCAGTTTTTGTTCCTGTCAATATGTTGTTTTTGTTTTCCTTTATTATTATTTCTTCTGCAACTAATTCTCTCGTGAGACATGCATTGAAGTTTGGATTACCGTCCCTTTCTTGCTGTTTTATGATGTATTCACTTTCTGTGATAAGGTTCTCCACTGTCTTATGTGTAATATGTGTCTTGACATTATCGTGTTGTATGTTGTTGGAGATGACAAACTGTGAATGTATAAGGTATGAATACATAATTTTATGTGTTCTTAAAAACCTGTAATTACGAATTTAAAAACTAGTATTTACAAGTATATAAACAGTAAAGAACATTCTTTATGTTTAACAGCCATAAAACAAAAGTCCACTGATGCTGCTACTGCAGTGAAGCATGTTTGAGATAAAAACAAAATCGTGTTTTGCTAAAGCAGATCCCATCCAGAAACATATGTATTACGAACATCGTTAATACGAATCCAACAAACATCTCGTCGATTAAGCCGCACAACAGGTGGATGAAGAATTTGATCTGGAAGTTCAGTTACACACCATCATACTGATTCTCGTAACGCGCTAATTGTTATTTTTTTGTATTCACCTGCTTTACAAGTGAATGATGATTCATTTGTGTATAGAATTAGAATTAACTATTACTTACTCTGAAACGAGCAGAGTCCATCTTCAGATGGTCACATATGCGAATTTTCAGCACGCCTAACACTAAATCAAGTGCCTCGTCTGTACAGACCTTATCTGTGACATCACAAAAAAAAAAAATGTTTCGCTCCTCTACATGGTGTATACTTCTTTAACACATCGCTGTAACAGAAATTGGACGAAGCTACTTCGCTTTCAGCCGTAAGTGGAACGAAGAGTATTCTAATCCAGAACAAGTGTTATTTTTGGAATGTTATGATATCTACATTTACATCTTTATCTGAACCCCTCAAGAGTATGTATGTTGTGTGGCGGAGGGTACTTTATACACCACTGTCACATTCCTCTTTCCTGTTTCAGTCACGAATGTTGAGTAAAAGAACTTGTGTTGGTAAACCTCAGCGTGAACTCATTCCTCTGAAATTTTATATTCATTGTCATTTCACGAGGTATACGTGGGGCGTAGCTACGGTGCACAACGCCCTTGATGTAGCGTCTGCGTCTGCATGACGCTTTCGAGTTTACGGAACAAAACCGCGCCGATCTCGGAATTTTTTCTATATCTTCTATCAGTGATGTGTGGTAAGGGTCGCGGAGTGACAAGTAATACAAAAGTTACGGTAGAAAGAGGGTTTTCTAAGCTATCTCCTTCGTGAGTGGATTACACTATCGGAGGGTTCTTTGGACGGATATCAGTCTGGCATCTGTCTATCCTACGATTAGTATTATATGTTGATTTCACTTCAGGCAGCGCCATACACATGTTTCCAGATATTTAATGGACGTTACTGCCTCCAGTGATCGTTGGGCAATTATCATGTCATCACATTGTTCGTGGGCAATAAAATCAACTTATCATACTTATGATTAAAACATACTTTTGAATATAAATTGACAAATCAGGGGCCCTTAAGCGAAACTGGATTACATTCACTAGAAATATTCTTATATTCCTTTTGTTGAGCAGCATGACACTCACTGCAATTTTGTCTCATCAAGGATATATGAAAGTAAAGTGCTGCCTCGTGATGTGGTCTACTATAATATCGACACTGTCCGCTAAGATGTCTGATCAGTTAGCTGGTCTCAGTTCCCAGTAACTTATTTAACGCGTGTACCAGCAGGCAGT
The DNA here is from genome assembly GCF_023898315.1 of Schistocerca nitens. Classification (NCBI taxonomy): domain Eukaryota; kingdom Metazoa; phylum Arthropoda; class Insecta; order Orthoptera; family Acrididae; genus Schistocerca; species Schistocerca nitens. The sequence goes on from NC_064615.1 coordinate 513,680,263, forward strand.
GTATGTAGGCTGAAAGACTGCAACGGGTTTCAGAAATTTCTGCAGTCGGTCTATTCAGCCACATGACGACAAATGAGTAGCTACAAACAGCAGAAGCTGTTTCAAAAGCCACAGTTAATGCCAGGAAGAACTATGTAATGACTACAACCTTCTCAACTTTCCCGTTTCGTAACAGGTACAACTACGTAGGGTTGAGAAGCCAGGAAGTCGTAGCACGACAGTCTAACGAAGTTTTATCAACACTACCTGTGTCTTTCAAACATCGTGGGTGTATAATCATTCTCATACATAATAAATCCAAGACCATGCGCTATACTGAATTCTAATGTGCGAACTCAAGTCTTCACCGCTTTTTGTTGTTTTAAACAGGATTGCATCCATCTAAAGCAGTTTCCTGCATTTATTGCAATATGGAAATCGAAAGCGCTTTTCCCTTTTCCCGCTAGTATCAGATTGGTGGCAGATTGTTCCATGTATTTATATTAGTAGCAGAAGCCAGTGTCCAAGGATCTCAGTTCGCATATGACTATATATCTAAAGTTCCCTCAGATCACAGCCTGACAGCTATCATTTACATTTTTCTTTTTTACCTGTAATATTCGTCCGAGGTTCTCCTTAGAGTACTAAAATTTAATGAGTTCATTTCACAACTAGTTGGCTCCTCAGAAGAGCAAACTGCCTCGGTGAAATCATTTTGACCTGAAGACAACCTATACGCCCAAGAATAGGGACAATGTTTAGTTTTGTGTCTGAGTGTATATGAGTGTATATGAGGGAAACCGCTTACAGCATGAAACAATAAAGAATCGTATGGATGCGAATAACTTAGGCACTTAAAACGTGTGCAGAATCTTAACTACCGTGCGACCTCACCCCTGACATAGTACTGTTCTTTATTTTTTAAATAGTCTTTTGACTCCTTTCACCAAGTCTGCCATTTCTACCTGTAAGGTGACGATCTTTCCACCACAAAACTCCTGCTACACCCAACACGGACAATAAACTGCTTTAACACATTTTACAAAACTGCACCCCCTCACTCTCGCTACTGTCATCTCACAATTTACATTTAACAAATCACTATTCTCTTTTCTACTACGCTTTACCACTCTGATCTGCGTTTCGTTTATCAACAACGTGTATTAGACTACCGCTTCAACCCTTTCAGTCACGACATCCTCGCATAAAGACATACTAAATAAATACTTAGTGTATTAAAATTCGTTAATTTCACCATTTGTAACTGCTATCCTCATATTGTCACAAGGAGAAAGTTTATTTGAGAACAGTGGCGACATCTCTTGACAATCTGTGGTACCACAAAATAAAACTGAATGTGCGCAGTGACATGGACGCTTCCCAGTAACCTTTGTACCTCCCATCAGCCAGTTAATACCTTCTGACTGTAGGTAAAAAAAATAATTATTTGTACGTAGAAAGTTGCATTCTTGAAGGTAAAAACTAAAGGTGTCTTTCAGAACGAAAGGTAACTGACGTATTTATAACTTTATACACGTTTCCCAATGAGGACAGCCGCCTGGGTGGCCCAGCGGTTCTAGGCGATATAGTCTGGAACCGCGCGACCGCTACGGTCGCAGGTTCGAATCCTGCCTCGGGTACGGATGTGTGTGATGTCCTTAGGTTAGTTAGGTTTAAGTAGTTCAATGTTCTAGGGGACTGATGACCTCAGAAGTCCCGTAGTGCTCAGAGCCATTTGAACCATTTTGAACCATATGAGGGCATTGTGATTGAAAGCTTGTAATAGTATGGAAATTTAGGACATTGTTTCTCTCTCTTTTTAGTCATCTTACGGTGATTTCACAATACCGCGTGTCCAAGATAGACGAAGGCCACTTACAGAAGAAGCATTTATAGAGCTCCTTAATTCATTTGAAATTGGCGCTCTATCCAACGATCCTGACAATAAATTTAAACAAGAGGACAATGATGGAGGCAATGTTAGACGTTTTATATCATACGGTATATTGTAAACTGAGTAGCCTAGACGCAAAGCTCGCTAATTGTATGATGAGTGACACTGAGATAATCATGAAACATTCGTCCCATCCAAAGGACAACGCATTGGCAGCAAGAATGTTATTGTTACGTACGAATTTGTTACAGCGGTGCCAACATGAAAGCTGAATAAGAAAAATGTCCATTCTAGTCGTAACAGACTTAAAGGTGGCTTTCAATGTCCATATTTCTAAGTCTGGACTCTGTTCACGTGCCTATAGGGCATTTAGCAGGCTTTGCACCCGAAGAGAACATGCAGTTAGCTGCTTCTGAAAACGAACACGATTTTTGACAGCCATTTTAAACGGTTAATAGCCGATTTTGCAACCTGAAAGTGGACGCATGTTTCCTCATGCATTCAATATTGCCGTGTATACGCATCGATTGAGTACAAGGAAAACGCATCAGAATTAGGTGTTCCTAAAAATAAGACCCTTGGTTTTCTTCACTTTGGGGCAAGTGTGGCCAAAGTACTGACAAAAATAGATAAGCCAGCTACCAGGAAAAGGGAGCGTCCCACTAGAGAGAGTCCAGGTACTTCAAAACGAGCCATTGTCGAAGTTCGCCCAGTAGCTGAAGTTCGTTTGGACGACGTTGGACATTGTCCAGCGGTCAGTGACAAAAAGTCATTTGACAGGTGCAGAGAAGTGGGTTGCAAAGGCAAAACCAAATTTTATTGTGTAAAATGTGTCTTTGATTATCATTTTTCACAGGTGTCAAACCAAATTTCATGTACATAATCATTAAGTAAACTTTGTGTAATTTATATGTTTTGGTGAAATAAAATCAAATAAAATATGTTGACTTTTCGACACAACTGCATCCACTTGAACACAATATCCTCATTTGGGGACGCGTTGTATCCCCAACTGGGGAGCACCTCTGAGTATTTTATATATCTGAAAAATCTCAATTTAATTCGAAGAACTAGATAGCAAAGCCATGATTTTTTTCAGGAAAAAAGTAATTCGTGACCGAAAGAGTTAAATCTGATTTCTAGTATCTGGGATATTTCTTTCACGAACATTAATCAGTGGAGTATTTTGCCATTCCAACTTTTATTCTGGTCCACTTTTCCGCAGAAGCTATGAAAGTAACCCATGCTTGTTGGCGTGAATCACTGAATAACCAATAGAAGTACATCACATTTTACTGCTTAAGTTTATGTCTTCTATGAACGTACATACATAAACAAATGTTATAGATGGTATGTGATTCTAAAGACAAAATACTGAGACACAAAGCTAGAAAGAAAATAAAAAATGAGTGGCGATCGGTTGGTGAAACAAGTAATGAATAAAATACATACATTGAAAAGATACGTCAGCGGACTCACAGCGATCTGGCTGTAATTAAATTAGAATTGACTTGTACTTATTGCTCGACCTGAAGGAAAAGGAGAAGAAACAACATCGGAAGGTACTCTTTCACGTCCTAGATTGCTTCTTCAACAAAAAAGTCAAGCAAAATTTGCGGTATGTTGCAATCGTGTTGAAAACATTTGTTATGACAAACTAAACTTCGTTAATCCTGAAAACTGATCTATGTATATATTTGTTTTGAGAGGGCCTACTGAAAAGTAATACCTCCGAACTTTTCATGTGAAAATGCCAAAAGCTTTTTAGTTATAGAATCTTTATTAAGATACTACATTGTTATTCTTCAGGCCTACATACCTTTTCCTCAGCTTCATCACCGTGGCGACGAACAAATGTCTCCCAGCGAGAGACTACTCTACTGATATCCTTACTGTATGAGTCACAACCTCATCTCTGTTTGCACCGCTTCATCACTATCAAAATGAAGTCGTCGAAGGTGTTCTTTAAGTTCTGGAAACACGAAAATGGGATGGAGCCAAGGCAGGACTTCATTGAGGATGACCGATGACAGTGAACTCAAGGGGTCGGAATGTTGTGGATGTCGCAGAGCTCGTGTGTGGTCTGGAGTTCTCACTGAAGGACGAGAGTGCTCCATGTGCGGAGGAACTCTTCGAATTCGAAACTCGATTACAATATGCTGCTTTTCAATCGCCGACATAGGTACGTTACAATTCGGAGCTCTATAGCGGAAAAGAGCTGCAAATGTACACTACTGGCCATTAAAATTGCTACACCACGAAGATGACGTGCTACAAACGCTAAATATAACCGACAGGAAGAAGATGCTGTGATATGCAAATGATTAGCTTTACTGAGCATTCACACAAGGTTGGCGCCGGTGGCGACACCTACAACGTGCTGACATGAGAAAATTTCAAACCGATTTCTCATACACAAACAGCAGTTGACCGGCGTTGTCTGGTGAAACGTTGCTGTGATGCCTCGTGTAAGGAGGAGAAATGCATATCATCACGTTTTCGACTTTGATAAAGGTCGGATTGTTGCCTATCGCGATTGCGGTTTATCATATCGCGACATTGCTACTCGCGGTGGTCGAGATCCAACGATTTTTAGCAGAATATGGAATCGGTGGGTTCAGGAGGGTAATACGGAACGCCGTGCTGGATCCCAACGGCCTCGTATCACTAGCAGTCGAGATGAGAGGCATCTTATCCGCATGGCTGTAACGGATCGTGCAGCAACGTCTCGATCCCTGAGTCAACAGATAGGGACGTTTGCAAGACAATAACCATCTGCACGAACAGTTCGACGACGTTTGCAGCAGCATGGACTACCAGCTCGGAGACCATGGCTGCGATTACCCTTGACGCTGCATCACAGACACGAGCGCCTGCGATGGTGTACTCAACGATGAATCTGGGTGCACGAATGGCAAAACGTCATTTTTTCGGATGAATACAGGTTCTGTTTACAGCATCACAATGGTCGCATCCGTGTTTGGCGACATTGCGGTGAACGCACATTGGAAGCGTGTATTCGTCATCGCCATACTGGCTTATCGCCTGGCGTGATGGTATGGGGTGCCATTGGTTACACGTCTCGGTCACCTCTTGTTCGCATTGATGGCACTTTGGACAGTGGACGTTACATTTCAGATGTGTTACGACCCGTGGCTGTACCCTTCATTCTACTCCTGTGAAGCCCTACATTTCAGTAGGACAATGCACGACCGCATGTTGCAGGTTCTCTACGGGCCTTTCTTGGATGCAGAAAATGTTCGACTGCTGCCCTGGCCAGCACATTCTCCAGATCTCTCACCAATTGAAAACGTCTGGTCAATCGTGGCCGAGTAACTGCCTCGTCACAATATGCCAGTCACCACTCTCGATGAACTGTGGTATCGTGTTGAAGCTGCATGGGCAGCTGTACCTGTACACGGAATCCGAGCTGTTTGACTCAATGCCCAGGCGTATCAAGGCCGTTATTACGAGCAGAGGTGGTAGTTCTGGGTACTGATTTCTCATGATCTATGCAACCAAACTGCGTGAAAATGTAATGACATGTCAGTTCTAGTATAATATATTTGTCCAATGAATACCCGTATATCATCTGTATTTCTACTTGGTGTACCAACTTTAATGGCTAATAGTGTATAATGAAGAATGAAATGAAGAATGTTAGTAATGTTAGTTTTATTTAAAATGCTTGAAAAGTTTTCATACAAAAATTTGGAGGCACGACTTTTCAGCATGTCCTTGTACTTTATTCAAATCAGATGCGAATACATTTACTCACAAAAGTCGTCCCATTATAATCTGTCGTTGTACTGTATAGCATATTTTTATTGAAACTTGACTTGCTCCTAAAGGTATATCACCCATAGTAGGTTGGTAGAGCCGCTAACTTGTAACCATAAGAAATTATGTGTTACTAGTGAATAATTTAGCCGAGACGTCTTTTTGTGAACTTATCCGTTTCTGTTTATTTCATTATATCATATGCCGCGCGGGGTTACCCGAGCGGTCTCGGGCGCTGCAGTCATGGACTGTGCGGCTGGTCCCGGTGGAGGTTCAAGTCCTCCCTCGGGAATAGGTGTGTGTGTTAGTCCTTACGATACATTAGGTTAAGTAGTGTGTAAGCTTAGGGACTGATGACCTTAGCAGTTAAGTCCCATAAGATTTCACCCTCATTTTAACATTTTTTAGTATCATGTCCCCCGTAACTACAAATACGACACAGAAAGAAATAATGCATTCCGATTTTTATGATTTGCTTCTTCGGAGAAAAGCAGCGATAACAATTTCTCTGGATAAAGATTAAGCATATATCCATGCTAACTTTTAATGATAACTAAGTAAATTCTACTAAGTCGGTAATAATAATAAAAGTAATATCCAATCGAATCCTACCGCTGAAGGAGAAGGTGTGTGGGACATTACATTTAGAAACCGAGTAGGCTATGGAAAGTGTGAAACACTTGATTGAACGTTGAAAGCAACCTGAATTTCGCACTTGCCAGACAGTTCTGGAGACAGTTGGAGGTACCCATCCACAGCAGCTCAGACGTCAGCAGTGAGGTGCGATATGCACCGGCGTGCAGAGCAGTTTAGAGGCAATGCTCGGCTCTGCTGTTTGTGGACTCTGGAAGAGCACGGGGCGCCTCCGCGAGGTGGGAAGCGGGCGTCGCCTTTGATGTGGCTGTCTGCCTGCAGCGCCGCCGCTCGAGGGCGCGCCAGAGAGCATCCTGGTGGCTGGAGGCGAAAATTCAGCCACGCAGGATCTTTAAATCCCCTAGCAGTTGCTGGCGGTGGTGGTCTCCTTAAACTTCGATTCGAGTCACTGTGTCTCACGGACATACACTGAGTAGGAGGTATGTCGTCTGGCACGATGCTAGTTATCGTAGATTATATGTGTAGCAGGAGAGCATAAATTTAGGAGAAACTCTAATATCTCTGAGGTTTTCTCCGCTTGATCGATTAATGGGAGCTCCCGGATGTTCAGACAGGTTGTTTCCATGCACAGTTTTTTTCGATGACCGACCCTGTCATCTACTTCAGGTGCTGCGAAGTGTCTCGTTATGTGGACCTGCCGCTTGGGCTCCAACCAATCTGAGAACTATTGTTGGTTTCGAGTGTCTATTTACAGCTGAGATCGACTTGCACCACCCACAATGGACTTCGACGCTCTTTTGTTTTTCTGAGGCTGCACTGACGTTCCGTGATCGCACTATCTCTCAGGTTTTCTCAGATCTGGCGTAAGAGATAGCAGGCGATATCTTAATACACTGCCCAGTGACATTAATGTGACCACCTGTCAGAAGCCTGAATAGCCACCTTTACCAGCGCAGACCGCTGAGAGACTTGCAGCAAGAGAGTTTGTGAGGTTCTGGAAGGTACCGACAGGAATGCGGAGCCACGGCGACCAGTGCCGTGCTCTAAAACTTTGCGTGTACACTGCGAGCTATGCAACTGAGAAGAGGCAAAACAAGTTACATGTAGGGGTGGACATGGTCCCCAAGGCTACTCGTAGATGCATACTTACATTTATCCACTGTGCCTTCGAGAATGACGAGATCACCTATGGAATGCCTGCGGTCTAGACCTTTCTGATGGTTGTTGCAGCATGTTTGCTTTCAGACGTTTCACGCCGGACATTCAAAGGTCATCTGTCTGATGGAAAATAGAATGTGATTCATCTGAAAAGGCCACATGTCCCCATTCAGTGGACGTGCAGTTGCGGTATTAGCGTACACATTCCAGCTTTTGTCGCCAATGAACAGCAGTCAGCATCTACATCTACATCTACGTGATTACTCTGCAATTCACAATGAAGTGCCAGGCAGAGGGTTCAATAAACCACCTTCAAATTGTGTCTCTATCGTTCCACTCTCGAACGACACGCGAGAAAAACGAGCACTTAAATTTTTCTGTGCGAGCCCTGATTTCTCTTGTTTTATCGTGATGTAGGTGGGTGCCAACAGAATGTTTTCGCAATCGGAGGAGAAAACTAGTGAGTGAAATTTCATGAGAAGATCCCGTCGCAACGAAAAACGCCTTTGCTTTCATGATTGCCACTCCAATTCACATATCATGTCTGTGGCACTATCTCTCCTATTTCGCGATAATACAAAATGAGCTGCCCTTCTTTGTACTTTTTCGATTGCGTCCATGAGTCCCACCTGATGCGGATCCCACACCGTACAACAATACTCCAGAATAGGGCGCACAAGCATGCTGTAAGCAGTCTGTTTGGTAGACCTCTTGCACCTTCTAAGTGTTTTCCCAATGAGTCGCAGTCCTTGGTTGGCTCTACCCACAACATTACCTATGTAATCATTCCAACTTCGGTTATTTGTAATTGTAATCCCTTACTATTTAGTTGAATTTACAGCCTTCAGATTTGTGTGACTTATCGCGTAATCGAAATTTAGCGGATTTCTTTTAGTATTCATGTGAATAACGTCACACTTTTCTTTGTTCAGGGTCAACTGCAACTTTTCGCACCATACAGATATCTTATGTAAATCGTTCTGCAATTTGTTTTGGTCATTTGATGACTTGACAAGACTGTAAATGACAGTATCATCTGAAAACAATCTAAGAAGGGTACTCAGATTGTCTCCTATGTCGTTAATATAGATCAGGGACAATAGAGGGCCTATAGCACTTCCTTGGAGAACGCCGGATATTACTTCTGTTTTATTCGATGACTTTCCGTCTGCTACTACGAACTGTGCATTAACCAGGCGCCTCATGTAGAGGACCTTACGCAGCAGTGTTCGCTGACGAGACGCCTTTGGTGGGGCCTTTGTTCATCTGGGCGGTCAGCTGGTCGACAGTTGCCAGTCCATTCGCCCGTACACATCTCCACATTCGCCGTCTTGTTATCTATGGTCCGTGGTGCTCCTAGTTCTCTCGACACTGGGTTTGGATAGCGCCATTTTGCCATGAACGGTGTACATTATCCGCGGCGGCACACTAACAGGTTACAAACTTACCCGTTTCGAAAATGCTTCCACCCTTATCCTGAAAGCCAACGATCATGACGTTTTGGATGTCTAATAAATCCATCTGTTTCGGCATTACGACAAGTGGACAAAGTTTTCCTCGATCCCCTGACACGCCTCCACCGCTAGTGCTGTCACCTGCTGTCGGTAAGTGGCTATTGTACGTTGACATACACTCCTGGAAATGGAAAAAAGAACACATTGACACCGGTGTGTCGGACCCACCATACTTGCTCCGGACACTGCGAGAGGGCTGTACAAGCAATGATCACACGCACGGCACAGCGGACACACCAGGAACCGCGGTGTTGGCCGTCGAATGGCGCTAGCTGCGCAGCATTTGTGCACCGCCGCCGTCAGTGTCAGCCAGTTTGCCGTGGCATACGGAGCTCCATCGCAGTCTTTAACACTGGTAGCATGCCGCGACAGCGTGGACGTGAACCGTATGTGCAGTTGACGGACTTTGAGCGAGGGCGTATAGTGGGCATGCGGGAGGCCGGGTGGACGTACCGCCGAATTGCTCAACACGTGGGGCGTGAGGTCTCCACAGTACATCGATGTTGTCGCCAGTGGTCGGCGGAAGGTGCACGTGCCCGTCGACCTGGGACCGGACCGCAGCGACGCACGGATGCACGCCAAGACCGTAGGATCCTACGCAGTGCCGTAGGGGACCGCACCGCCACTTCCCAGCAAATTAGGGACACTGTTGCTCCTGGGGTATCGGCGAGGACCATCCGCAACCGTCTCCATGAAGCTGGGCTACGGTCCCGCACACCGTTAGGCCGTCTTCCGCTCACGCCCCAACATCGTGCAGCCCGCCTCCAGTGGTGTCGCGACAGGCGTGAATGGAGGGACGAATGGAGACGTGTCGTCTTCAGCGATGAGAGTCGCTTCTGCCTTGGTGCCAATGATGGTCGTATGCGTGTTTGGCGCCGTGCAGGTGAGCGCCACTATCAGGACTGCATACGACCGAGGCACACAGGGCCAGCACCCGGCATCATGGTGTGGGGAGCGATCTCCTACACTGGCCGTACACCACTGGTGATCGTCGAGGGGACACTGAATAGTGCACGGTACATCCAAACCGTCATCGAACCCATCGTTCTACCATTCCTAGACCGGCAAGGGAACTTGCAGTTCCAACAGGACAATGCACGTCCGCATGTATCCCGTGCCACCCAACGTGCTCTAGAAGGTGTAAGTCAACTACCCTGGCCAGCAAGATCTCCGGATCTGTCCCCCATTGAGCATGTTTGGGACTGGATGAAGCGTCGTCTCACGCGGTCTGCACGTCCAGCACGAACGCTGGTCCAACTGAGGCGCCAGGTGGAAATGGCATGGCAAGCCGTTCCACAGGACTACATCCAGCATCTCTACGATCGTCTCCATGGGAGAATAGCAGCCTGCATTGCTGCGAAAGGTGGATATACACTGTACTAGTGCCGACATTGTGCATGCTCTGTTGCCTGTGTCTATGTGCCTGTGGTTCTGTCAGTGTGATCATGTGATGTATCTGACCCCAGGAATGTGTCAATAAAGTTTCCCCTTCCTGGGACAATGAATTCACGGTGTTCTTATTTCAATTTCCAGGAATGTAGAACGTAGGCGGTGGTAACGTTTATGTGACTGTATTGCGTAAATTGAGTGCCTGTCCACAAACCTTTTGAAATGAAACCTGCTTCCCTGTTTATTATATACTCTGAAGTCCTTATTTCGATAGACACCTTAATTACTTTGTCCAAGAAACTTGACGTTTGCACCACGATTCCGATCTCATTGCATGTAGTTTCGTGATTATATTCGAGGCAGTGCCCGACGACAGTTTATTTTCTTGGTTGTTTTAGGCGGGTGTGTCGCTGATGTTTCTTGCTTTTCTTCCCGACTGTTATAACGATGTGCCCTATTTAAGCCATGCCACAGTTGCATGGTATGCGGTAAACAGACAGCTTTCGTAGACCTAGCACGTCTTTAGCGTTACAAAGAAGACTTCTCATCATAGCTGAAGGAAACGAAGTATATTGATGGCCGTGTCACCGCAGGACCCTTCCGATTTTTCCGGATATTCGATCAGCATAAGGTAGATACGTAATTCTTGTCTTCTCTGTATCCGTATCAGTTTCGATCTCTTTCACTGTTGTTCTTGAGTGTGGCTGCAGGGCCCGCTCAATTTGACGATATGAGTACCTTCCTTCAGAATACTATTCATTGGAATTGAAATTCTTCGGTGAGACTATCATTGTTTGAAAATGTTGTCTCTATGAACTAGAGTCTTTAACATCATATTTATTTATGACGGATGATTATGAATTGAGGTGGGGTGCCGATGAAAGTATGTGTGGCTTTTCTGTATACAGTGTCACCCCAGGGGAACGTCCGTTCTTCCCTAAAATATCATTTCGACGAAAGGTCCTTTGTGAATTTCATATTAGGTGAATAGAGTTTAAATGTTACAGAAACTCTGCGAGCTATTTCGTTCCGTGAGGCCACACCACAAACCTGTCATCCATGTATCGACAGAAAATTAGTGGTTTTTATCTTGGCGCAGCCTGCTGCCTTCGATTCACTGTATCCATGTATGGTTTGATAAGACAGTCAATAACGGAGTACCCATCACCACAGCCTCGATTTCTTTATAACAGTTTCCGTTGAACAGGAAATAAAGTGATGCAAGGACGTGTCTACAAAATTAAGAGATACATTTGTGGAATGTTTCAGCTATTAGTTCGAAGCAGAAAGTGGGATTCTCGTAAAGAAAAAGGGGGGACGGTATGGCAGCTGACCATAATACCCGAATGCCGGACCTGCAATTGGCTGAGACTGAGTGGATTGAGAATGTAGTGGTCATACTTCCCCAAATGCAGGATGTCCCAGGAGTGTTCTACAATCTTCGAGGAGCTGTACAGGTGTCTTGAGGAATACGTTAAGGATAGGAACCGCATCCAGAAGCTTCATATAAAGACGCTATTGAGCGTCCAATTCGTAGATCCTGGTGCCTACCCCATCAAAACCAAGCGTGACTTTGTGTTCTGAGCCGGCCGAAGTGGCCGTGCGGTTAAGGCGCTGCAGTCTGGAACCGCAAGACCGCTACGGTCGCAGGTTCGAATCCTGCCTCGGGCATGGATGTTTGTGATGTCCTTAGGTTAGTTAGGTTTAACTAGTTCTAAGTTCTAGGGGACTAATGACCTCAGCAGTTGAGTCCCATAGTGCTCAGAGCCATTTGAACCATTTTGAACCTTTGTGTTCTGAAGGGCAATAGGTGGAACGTCTCGCCTTATTGTCTGTAATTCAGTGATCGCAACCAGTTGCCATGATTGCGAATGGAGAAGATAAAGCTAGCTTTGGCGCAGACAGGTCTTGTCTCCTATGAATGCAATGTTCTGTTGCCTTCGAGGACGACGGTTTCAGGCACAGGTTTCCATCTGAAGTTTATTTTTTTCCTGTGTACTGAAAAACATTGGAGATTTTACAGAGTTCCAGGAGAAAAACAGCGAATGGAAACCCGTGTGGAAAACCATCATCCACCAAGGCTTCAAAGCATCAGAGAGATGCAGGAGATAAGGCCCTACCACGCAGATTATAGGTGCATCTTCTCCATTGATGATCGTGGAAATCAGTCGCGAGTACTGAATTACTAGGGTTGTTCGTAAATTAAGTTCCGATCCGTCACGAAATGGAAACCACAGTGAAAACCAGAAACGTTTTATTTGCAACAGTTATGTACACCTTCCACCTACTTCTCTACGTAGTCGCCGCTCCAACTTTTGTCGTAGTGTTGTGTCAACTTTCCTCTATCCTCGTCGTAGAAAGCAGCCGCCTGTGCTTTTGGGCCAGTTGTCTGCACTGGTCTGCAACTCGTTGTCTGCGGAAAAAATTTGTCTTCATAGCCAGCGGTTCTTGAGAGCGGAGATGAGACTCAGGGGAGCCAATTACGGACTGATCAAACACTTCTCATCGGAAGCGCTGCAGGAGCGTCTTCACTGCCCCTGCAGTGTGCGGCCGAGATCTGGCATGAAGAAGGAACTGCTCGACAGTTGTGTTATGTGGGCTGCATGACACAGGCGAAATCTCTAACCAGGCCCTCATACTTGGCGGGAGACGCTATTCCCTACGCATCTTTACGTGCTCCCTGTTCACTCAAAACTGAAAAGAGCGACGCGACACGATCAATGGGCATACTAGAGACACTGCCCAACACATCTGTGCAAAGCTTTACCGGATTTTCCCAGTGGCTTCCATTTCGCAACCGCTCGGAACTTACTTATTGGACAACCCTGGTACAAACACAATTTGCGAGACGTTCCGCCTACTGTCCGTCAGCATACGATGTCACGTTTGCTGCTGAACGGGTGGCCTAGTGGCAGGCGCCAGCACTCTGTAGCGTCGTCTGATGACGTTTCTGGACACGGGTTTCTTATCTACTACTTGCTCCTCGAGATATCCTCTACAACGACTCGAAGTTTGGAGCAAAATTTCTGAGGCACACTGTATTGTCTGAGAACGTATTACACGTATTTTGCAAACTGGTATAAAGGTGTACCAATATTAGGAAAACACCTTCCTTGTGTACCATAGGAAGGCCATATAATGGTGGTGGCACAGCTTCATTGCCTCAAATATATCATGAAATGCAATATGATGAGACCAGTATCTTGGTGGAAACTCCAAGTTTCGGTAGCTGCATAGTTAAAATTTCTATGCTAATGAAGACCTAAAAAAGAGGACTGAGGTGTCAGTTTAAACAAAGCTTGCGGTCTGGCATTCATTTTATCAGGATCTCGTCAGTCACCATATCCGCCACTGGCGAACGCTGAAAGAATGTGCGTTTCACAGAATATCAATGCAGGCTACGGAAAACAAATAGTATCAAATTATGCAGTGTGTGTCGGGAATCTAACTAGGCTATAAAGAGCCAACAATAGTCTATAGTTTCGTTAGAGACCAACCAGCGGGCGCACATAACAGCATATGTCGAAGCATCTGAAAAGTACGGCTGGATCCGTCACTGAAATATTGTGCTAAGCTGAACACCCGGAAGCAGATACACTAGACATGTAAGATGTTTCAACAAATCTTGTTGGACTTACGGGCATACTTTACATGGTGAGCGTTGCGCAATAGTTCTTGTATGATTTTCAGACGTGCGAATCGAGTAACGGCACCAGCGTTGAAGCCTTGTTTATGGTACTAGGGTCATTATGTGACTAACTCCCATTTTGAAAGGAGCTGCGAGGGATACAGAAATCATAATAGCACAGTTAAGATCTCAACTACATACACTCACTTTTCCAGCTACTCACCTTTGCTCATTACGTACTTTGACAGTCAAGAACAACAGCCTACATGTTCCCCGAATCAGCAATGTCTTCTGTCTTTGACATCACTATCTGAGGCCGGGAAATGTTGCAAAGTTTCTCATGTTTCGTAGGACGAAAGGATGGAGTCTGACGGTCATAAAGCAGGAATGTTCGGTGGGTGTGACTGGACAATCCAGCCAAATTGAGTTAAAATGTCCAAAACTATTGTAGGGTCTGACGTTATCGTTGTGTAATCAGAAATTTGTCTTCTTCTCTGCCCTGAGTCTAGAAATTTGCGCTTTCATTCCAGTTTCTCCCATCCTATAGCGTTTTGAACTGACAGTAGCCCTGGGCTCCGAGACATTCAAATGAACCACTTGTGCAGAATTTGTGTGTTACCATGCCATGGATTATCTTTTGAATTTCAGACCATAGTCTCATATTCTGCGATAATGGTGTTAAGAAAACTGTCCCCTTCAGCCGGATGTTGTTCCAGCTGGTCCAGACAAATTTCCATTTGATGATTTTTTTTGGTCTTATGTATGCACCCGCGGGAGTCATCTCTCATACTGCTATTACCCAGGTTGCCTAACGCATTTCAGGCGACATTCAGCTGATCACACCATTCGTTGGTCGTAAGCTGCCCATTCTTTTTAATGACCTTATCGAAATGACGATGGATGGCAGCTGAGCGGTGTCCATCAGTGTCTGGCTTGTCGTGCACGTCCTTATCGCTGATGAAATGCAGTAACTTTTTCTTGTGTGTACTGTATTGCCTCAGTACACCTTTATCAAGCGCCAATGGATTGCAGCTGGCGCAAATTGTTCAACAATGAGGAATACAATTACACATCTCTGTTTTACTCTCATCTCGATCTCAGACGATATATGTTTTCCTGATGCGCTGTATTTCCGAGGACAACGATAAGGAAGACGTTAGCGGTATGTTTCAGCAACTAGTGCTACACCAATTCTTTCTTACTCGGACACTGAAATACAACACGAAAAATTGTAGTTTAAGAATGACCCTGGTAGGTCGCGGGTTCCATTTCCAGCTAGAGAATGAGTGTCGGTTTTGGGTATGGCGTAAGTTTGTGTCCTGTATACCTACAACATGTGAAACGAAATCATGGCAGTCTACAACAATACTCTGTTTACCAATATTAGTTATATACTTAAGGTCACAAACAGAATATTGCTTACATCCCGCTTTAGTCCAGATGTCAGCGGCCACTCGTCATCGAACGGGCCGCATGAGACACTGAATCTTAGGGGATCATTCTGATAAATTAACACTCCACCACAGTCCATCACGCTGAACCATAAAGTCTTCAAAGGAGAACGAACCTTGCTCCGTTCTTTCCTAGACTTGAATAGCATTAAGCTCAACTGATTCGGAGGGTAGCGAGGAACAACTCTAGGATGCCGAATTCCACGGAGTGTGCTCAAATATTCCGGCGTGATTCAGTAGTTATAGGGTAGTGCATTTTCTCGCTGAAGGTGCAGGTCGTATGCAGCAGAGCTAATCTAACGGATATGCCCGTCTGAGCAATTAGATTCTGTAACATCTGCCGGTGACAGATGATGGTGGATTTAAAAGTTCATTCTACTTCTTTCACTTCATTTTACGTAAGCATCTGTCCCACGTAGTAGTAGGAGAGATTCTACTCCGAGGCAGCAAAGCGTGGGTTTTTGCCATTATGGTAAGAGACTTCATTAGGAATCAGAATGATTGTTCTTGTGTAAAATACCAGTCAAGCTGTAGTCATAGCACTTGAAACATCCCCTTAGAAAAATTATAAATTACTGTGCTGGTAAATCTCTTACGTTATTTGATTTTCAAACAGCTGAGCAGAACTGAACGTACTCAGACATTTCTCTCTTTACTTGTTCTGATCATCACTAAACTGACAAACAATATTTTTTTTAGCGCAACGCAATCCGACTTTCAATAATCCCTACAAAAGAATGGCCCTGACAAACAATAACCTATACCTTTCATGAATCACTTACTTCATGAAAATCTTCGTTACTCAGAGTACTGCAATACAGCGAGCGCCAATACTGCCAGCTAAATAAAAGGATCGAACTACTGAAGGCACTAACAACTGATAGGCATAGTTAGCAAATGAAAGATTTTGATGGAGAACAAACAATGCATTTACCTTAATAGTGTTCAAAAGCCTTTCAATTTATTTTTTCTGACTACCACAAGTCCAGATCATCCGCTCTCAAAACTCTGCCATCTCTCTCCCCACATCAACCACTGCTGGCGGCTCACCTCCAACTGCGCAACGCTACGCGCTGTTCACATCCAACTGCCCAACACTACACAAGCGAATATTCCAATAATGCCAACCAGCCGCAAACTGCACACAGCACAGTCAGTGATTTTCAAATAGAGCGCTACGTGGCGTTACCAACATGAAAACCTAAACAGGCTACTACACACTGAATGGTTAAAACGTTGAAACATTAAATTATTACTGCAGTTGCATGAAGCTCCAGAAGGGTAAAATTTGTAACGAGCCACCGTCTAGCAAAGAGACCAGAATCCGGCAACCCGACATGGAGGGATGGTGTTTATTTGCAGTGTTTCGAGACATTTTAATTGTGATCAATAACGTTAAATTAGAATTGAGTTACATTTTATGGGTACAGAGTCATTTTTGTCAATTTAAATTGAAAATTGTTTAGGACAAATACTGTTACTCGTGGAGATGAAAATAATCGTGCTGTTATTGTGGAAAGTATTTGACTCAGCGTGATTGTTTGGCTTTTGTATTTTTTTTGGACATTTACGAGTTTTGAGACTTCTATGTGTAAGATTACGAATGGGTTACCAGTAACCTGCTTTAAACTTAAGTAAAACTTATGGCCGATGTATTATTTGCTATTTTGTGCCTGGATCAAGATTCTCATTGTATACTGCTGTAGGGCTGTAGGCCAATGCTAGTGCTGTAAGACATGTAATTATTTCCTTCAGTTCCGTGGGTCTAAGCAAGGGAGGTCTCTTTTCCAAAAGTATCTCACAATCTTTAGTTTTATTGCAAGTTGACCCGGTCTAAGAATTATGAAAATACACTGTGATACTGCATACCTTTCACCACGGTTGAAGTAGCCGTATGCTAGGCATCCTGGGATAATGGGTCACAGTTCTTCATCTATGCAAGACACTGCCAAGAGAATGTGTGTGTTTCATATTCATGAAAACTGCTTGAATATTTGTCAGACTGCATTCAATCCAGCTGACTGCTAATTGCAAAAGAATTGGAAACGGTTTCTACTGGCTACGAAAGTTTAGTGATTAACGTATTTTAATCACATTTGTACAATGAAATGATCGACAAAATACGTGACAACATGGGAAAATACTATACAGACCATATCTTTAAGCAGGTCTCAAAGTGAAATCAAGGAATTACGTCCTGACTGCTACGTTACACTTCCAGAGAAATAGTTTTGAGTCAGGTGGTGTGTTAAGATAATGGACTCACATTCGGTGTTCATATTCCTATCCGTATATCCCGATTTAAGTTTTCTGCGGTTTCCCTGAATCGCTCATGAGAGATACCGGGATGGTTCCTTTAAAAAGGACTTGACGTAGTGCCCTTTTCATCAACCCACATTCTTGGTTTTTGGGTTTTCGTTCCTTCTCTACTGTCTTAATACTTACTCCTTTCTCCTTGATAGAGATGGTGAAAATTAAATCAGATTCGTTATAATTCCTGCGGGAGAATATAAGCAGCTAGTTCTATGTCATTCTACGTCAGAACAGAATAAAAGGAGCGCTTAATAACTGCCAAGCGTCACGGCACTTGCAAACTCAGGTGTATGCGTCTCTGGGGAAGAAAGAAGGCGGAATAGCGCGGGGACCCAGGTGAATGATTTAGGAGCCCCCTAATTGAGAATCGTACTTCTGCTGCTCGCAAATAGTCCTACGGCAGTTCTGAAGGTCCAGCCACCTACATCATTTATTACACCCCGTGGAGTCTTTTACGGCCTGCCGTTCTTGTGTTTGCCGTGGAAAAGGGGGACAATGCCGCGCATATGGATTAGTAAAGCGCCTGGGAAAGAAACAACATGCATTTGGAGTCCACATGGAACGAACGCTTAAGCTCAGAACTGGAGAAAAAGGTTTTGAGTTTATATAAGTCATCTACTAGATTGATGTTTAAGTTCCCAGTGTTTCGCTTTGTCATTGCAGCACGATATCATAAGTTCATACTTTCTGTCTGTACTTCATTATTTGGAGTGTTCAGCTTGAAATATGTGACAATTTTAGCGTAGTTATGGAAAATTTGTTCTGTTTGTCACAAAAAAGGTGAAGAGTGAAATCAAAGAGATGGCGAACTTACTGTCGATATTCATTTCGTGCTTTACTGAAACAATAAAGGCGGCAAAAACACTTCGAAATATTTCTGCAACTTACCGAACGAATATCTTCAACTAAAGTGTGTCAAACGAATAATTCTGATGTTTTAAAATTGGCAATTCAGACTTGTGTGATAGGCGCAATCGAAAGTTTGAATGGAAAACGTTCGAACCCTTCAAGTAATGTCAGTCAGGTTGAGGCTAACAGAATGGAATGGTACCCGAGTCTCATTATTTTATATGTAGGGCAATCACAGCCGAAATATTCCATGATCTGCGAGTGTTAGAGTTGTTTATAGGAGATCCACAACTTCAGACATAATAATTCACAGTTCTTCGAACCACCCATGGCAACACAGGGTGGTAGCATTTCGCTCCATGCTGCATCGGTTCCATAGTGTCCCACTGTCCAGCATAGCTTTTGAGGCTGAGTTACGCATAGCTAACTCCAATTGCTATGAAGCAGACGTCGTCCATAAAATTTATAGAAGTATTATAAAAAACAAAAAGGAGTTTCCTTCCAACGTATCACAGAGATTACATAGTGACTTTACTACCATGATTCCCCTCGTGATAGTGTCGTTAAAGATATGAATTACTACATGTTTTCTTACTATGGAATCACATCCATGGAAACAGGTAAACAGCTGGCTGCGAAGTGTATAACACAAGCCTATCTTGTCTCCAGAAGTAAAGGTCGAAAATTTATACATAGAGAGGAATCCAAATGAAAGTATTTCTTATAACAGCTGCCCTTCAAAATATAGCGACACGGGGTGAAGTTTTAATGTAAGATAGGAGTATACTGCTAATTCCAGTACAAAGTCAGCTTTGAGTGCTCACTTGCAGGAGATGGGACACATAGTCTCTGACGTTGCCACCAATCTTCAGATACTTCTCTGAGAGAAAAGCGGTAATTTTCTATTTTAGAATAATTCCAGATTTTTTGAGCATTGAAAAAATCAGCAGGAAATACCCTCAACTTCCAGACAGATTTGCCTCACAGGAACGTCCTAGCCAAATTTCATTATTCACGTGAATGAGTTTTCCGGCCCTATCAGTGTTTTCTGTTAATGTAAAAAGGCTTTTCATTTGTGAAAACAATTTTATTAATTGTAAAAACACTGCATTGGTGCTTGCCTATAGGACCCTACATAGCATCAGGAAGCCTTTCGAGATTGGTTGTAACAGTAATTTTGATTTACGTGACTCATAAACAGAGTGTATTGTTTCAGTTATTGTAGTCTGGTAATTTAAGATGTGCAGTCCTGCCCCAACATTTCAATGTACAGTATAAAGCTGGTTCCTTAGGTTATTTAAAGTTTGCGACACTGTGCACTCGCGGCTCTCCGCTTAGGCCTCGTTAGAGATAGCAGTTTGCTGGCGCCGGCAGCAGCAACGCTTTCTCCACAGGCTGTCTACAATGGAGTACAGAGTGACACTGTTAACAATTCTTTCTTTTTAATGTTACAAATGCGGAGTTTTTGCTAATTATTTTAATTGTTTCTAATTGTAAATTATTTTAATAGTTACTAAGTTCTTACTTTGACGGTTTTACTCGGTTCTTTTTTAGGTTGTCCGCCACGATAGCTGAGTGGTCAGCTCGGTGGTCTGTCACGCTCAGGGACACAGGGTGTTGTATTGTCCTCATTAACATTTCATCATCACCAGTGGAGGGCAACGGGAAACCACCACTGGAATCACTTCCCTAGACGCTTATGCATTGGGCCTCTCTGACGAGGCTTCCCCATGACAAGACCTGCAGTAAGGCAGAACACAAAGTTTAAGTTTTTATGTTGGGGATAGCCTTAGCCCCCAGTATATTTTATCGAAGACGCTCGCACATTCGTGAGTCAGAAGTTTTATGTACCTGGATATAGATGTTGGGAATAGCTTTATCCGGTTTAAATAGAATATTTAATTTTTTGAATGTAAGTAGATTCAGACCTTATCGCTTTTATTTGTCCATTTCTTGGCATGACTATCTCATAAGTTCTTTTATCCCTTTGTATACAGTGATGCATATGAAGATGCAAATTTAATTTACGAAACCGATTGCGTTCTCCAATTTGGAATTCTAACAATCGCAGCTATCTTGTTTATTCAAATCACGATATATGAGTCTATTATCATGTTACGTTGACATTTTTTGGTAACAGGTTAGGAACCAGATCATCTCAGAAATAAATCGTAGAAACCAGTGAACGGTCTTTCGTCTATCCTTCCTTGTTCTTCATAAGTTCGTTTATGAACAACGTTGATCTTTCCTACATGTGATCGCTATCGAAGACGAAAAATGTTTGCTTTGTGCAAACAAAAAAAGAAAAGAATAGATGAGATGAGGCACAAAAAATAGTGAGACCATGTGTAAACGTTGTGGCTAATTCGTTGAAACTGATTTGCGAGTATGATACTGTAACACGAATTGGTTGCTATAAATCAAGTGATATTTATTTGTTGCTTCTTATAGAGCTACGCTGTCTATTTATAATATAGACCGTATTCCTTATCATTTTAAAGGCTGTCACACGTTGTAATTGCTTAGAAAATAGTTCTCAGAATGATAATAATAATGATTGAGTAATGGTAAAGCAATATTGTGTGTCGGTAACTGTATTATTTGAGAAAATTTATGCAAATATAAAGGCTAAAATATGTTTAAAAAAAGATTGACTACTAGGCAAACATTTGATAGTAACAGTTATTTTACACTTGGTTGTAAATAAGAGGGCTACGGGCAGAGAGGAACTGTTAGAATGAATGCTATAACCTTACAAAAATGAATATACAGGAGGTCATGCTGAAAAGTAATGCCTCCAAATGTTTTACGCAAAAACTCATAAATCTTTTTAAATAAAACACACTTTGTCGACATCCTACATTCCAATTCTCCTTGTTTACTTTTTTTTCCTCAATATACTGATCCTGTCAACGAAAGCATTTCTCCCAGCAAGAGACCAGTTTGTTCATACCGTGACGGTAGAATGTATGACTTTGCTGACAGAGCCACAACCTCACCTCAGTTTCCACCGCTTCATCACTATCAAAGTGAAGTCGGTGAAGGTGCTCTTTAAGTTCTGGGAACAGATCAAGCTGGGACTGGATGGAGGATGATCGATAGCAGTTAACCAAGGCGTCAGATTGTTGCAGATGTCGCTGCGCTCGTTTATGCTCTGGCATTGTCAAGGCGAAGGGGAAGGTGCTCAATCTGTGAACGAACTCTTCGAGTTCGAAACTCGATTCTAGTAGGCTGTTTCTCACGCAGCGACGTGGCTATGTTACACACTGTTAATGTTACACGCTACGATTCGGGGCCCCATCGCGGCAGAGGACTGCGAATACGTAGACATTTAGAACAAAGATGTTGTATATTAATAAAGTTTGTTTTATTTAGAAACATTTAAGAGCTTTTTACAAAAAAATTCGAAACCAATACTTTTCAGCAAGCTCTCGTATAACTCTTTGGAGTGCAAGTTACCAATCTGCTTGTACCATAACAGTAACTTTCTGTGTGTTTGAAAACAGTCTCGAGGAAGCATCGGGAATGTTTGCAGAAGTGTATTACACTTCATGTATTATGCACCTCGTTTCGACGCCCTGCATGTCGCTACCGTCGCCCAAGGTTGGACTGGAGCAGTACTGCGGCTCTGCCCCATATGGCGCAGTGATGCTGGTTGCATACCCACGTTCTGTAACACTACATTCACATTCACGTCTTACACAACACTAGGTACACCTGGTGGCACTTCGTTATCCACATTCATGTTGCTATGGCCATCCTGTGTGGGATCCGAGATTTTGTTACCGTCGGAGCCAGGCAAGTTTTTCATTCCCATGCCAGCGACGTTGTTTATTTTAGCTCACCCATATCAATTTTTTACGAGTTCCTATCGTGGCTGATTAGTCTCCATGGATTCCCTAATTACATTAGAGGACTTACAGTTAAAGGTAATGTTGTTGGAAGTTCCCCTACGACCACAATGATAGATGTCGTTCGGGAGGACGGCGGTTTAAACCCGCATCCGGACAGCCAGATTTAGGTTTTCCGTGATTTCCCTAAATCACTAGAGGCAAATGTCGGTGTGGTTCCTTTGAAATGGCACGGCCCATTTCCCTCCACATCCTTCCCTAACCCGAGATTGTGCTCTGTCTCTAACGATCTCGATGTCGACGGGATGTTAAACACTAATCTCCTCCTCCTATTCCTCCTCCTCCTCCTCCTCCTCCTCTTCCACAGATGTCGTTGCCTTTTTTTTTTTAATTTGTATAGCTAAACTGGACGTGCGCCATGTTCCGTTAGGTCCAGTATGGGCTGTAATTATCGTATGGCGTCGAAATTTGGTGGATGTTCTAATGCGTTAATGCGGAACTGGTTTAAGGTGGACAGAAATTAATTACAGTTACGGCCACCAGTGCAAATCTGGCGCTGTGATTGCAAGAAGGACTTACAGAAATGATATCGTATGTAATGGATTAGGAAAAGGACATGGGCAGAAATAGTCAAACAAGTGAGAAAGGCATAATGGTGACTTTATTATTAATTTCTACTTACACTGTTTGTTCAATATGAGCATCGGAGACGTGGACGAGATGCTGCATCTGTAAAACGACGTGATCAGCACTAGCTCGCAACTATTCCGCTGTTATATGAGCAAAGTGTTCCTGTATACTGGGCTTCAGATAGGCAGAGGGCGAACGTGTCCGTTTTAAACGCATTTTTTTAGGTAAGTCCACAGCCATGAGTTTCATGGATTCAGACCAGGCGATCTTGCAGGCCATGCTCTAGGAAAACCTCTGGAGATAACGCTGTCGTGGAGGGGTGCATTAGGCTGATCTTTCACTGGTCGAGTGACATGAGTTGTTGCTTCATTTTCCATTATAGCATTGGTTTCCACATAGTTGCATGCTGTACAAGGAGGTTTCGATAACATGCAGACGTAAAGTGCACCTGACAGGCCCTCTGGGTGTATTTTCTTCAAAGAAGAGGGATCCACAATAAATGTGCTTGTGAAACCATATCACACAGTCACATAAAGTGAGATCAGTGGCACGTCATGCACAACATCCGCTTTAATGGCACCCAAAATTCGGAAGTCCCGTGTGTTCACTGCACCCAGTAGTGTAAAATGTGCGTCATCACACCATAGAATATTACCTGACCACACTTCATCAACTTCGACTCGTGCCAGAAACCGAAGGGCAAATTCAGAATATCATTACAGATCACGAGGTCTCAGTTGCTACACTATCTGGATCTTGTGCGGTACTAGTGTAAAGCAGACCGCAAAACTTCTCGTTGCACACTATGAGCACTAGCACTACCAGGGGCACGTGCTGCATGGTCAGTTATAGTCGCAGCATCCTTGGCAATAACTTCCACTGCGATGGGACGCCTTCCTCTCCAGGTGCCACACTAAGCTCACCCATGTTATCGAATTTCATTATCTTCATCATTTAATGAGATCAGGCCTCTACTCAGACCTTTCAGCCGGCGATACTCTCTCGATAGAGCACTGTAATTGCTGCCGTTCAAATAAAAAAGTTTCACTAACACCGCACGGTTTCTCTTCTCGATAGACATACTGCTCAGCTATGGCTTGTCAAGTGACAGCGTGGATGTCATACCGTTACAAAAACAGTGAATAGTACCATATTTGCACCAGGTAGCCAGAGTTGCAACTCATCTGTTTTCCAATGTAAATCGGTTGCGCATTAACGCATTTTTTTAGCATATCTACCAAATTTCACTGCCATGATAACCATTGCCCACACTTGAACCTCTCGAGTACCTACACTTTAGTTATAACTATCTAGTACCATGCCTAGCGTGGGTTTTACACACGCGACTATCGGCTCGGCGTTCGTGAATGCACAGGAAAAGTTCATGGACACTTTGGCAAATTTCGCTGTTGTTCCAGTTGATCTGCCACGTACTCACTTTCCAGTTCAGGAGTTGATACCTGGCTGTTATCCTTTATTCTAATATTTGTTGCAATTTCGTCAAACCCCCTTTACGTAACCATTTGGCTACTGGACGGCATTTTACCGTAATATCTACTGGGTATATCCCAATGATGACCAATAAAGCATCAGTTTACGTGGTAGCAACGGTCTCTAGGCACGCCTCGGGATTTGGCTGTTCTACGCGCAATAAAATTTATGCGCCAAAACCCTTGTTTCGAAGGTTACGATGGACGTGAAAACAGCACAGCATTCACCGCATGCCGTGGTAGCTTTTAGTTAGCTGGTTAGGAGCTGACACTTTTGTGCATATCGTGGCTTGCTTTGTGTTTGATTTTCCGAATGTGTTGTGCTAAGTTATGCTCACTCCAAGGCATCACGTGACTGTTTTTCTGGTGATAAGTATGATTTCTAGTTTAGGATTTCTATGCAATGAAATCTGATCTTTTAGGAATGTGTGTGTAGTTTTCTTGGGGCTGTGGTTAATTTGTTATCTATGCACGATCGCTGAAACGACGAGAGGGGGCCGTTTGTCATCCCCTCGAGCTCAGCTCTTCATTTCCCTGACATTACAACCAAGTCTGCATACACTGCTACAGTATCCATTTGGTCCCCTTTCTTCCAGTCCCCACAAGAGAGGTTTGATTACCAGAGCCAAAAATACTGGCCCGACATCGACCACGGCGTGCACTGTTTAGTAGTTGTTTTTCGGTACTTTTTGCACTGTTTAGTAGTTCTTTTTCACTACATTTTGTGTGGGCTAGCCATGCCACAAGTTTGTGCCTCCAATAGTCGATAAATCTGCAATACTGACAGGATACCTGCAGTTCGCACATCTAGGCACAAAAATAAATTATCAAATGCTCCCGCTTTGTCTATCAACATTAAAATCGCACCGAGCGAGGTGGCGCAGTGGTTAGCACACTGGACTCGCATTCGGGAGGACGACGGTTCAATCCCGTCTCCGGCCATCCTGATTTAAGTTTTCCGTGATTTCCCTAAATCCTTTCAGGCAAATGCCGGGATGGTTCCTTTGAAAGGGCACGGCCGATTTCCTTCCCCGTCCTTCCCTAACCCGAGCCTGCGCTCCGTCTCTAATGACCTCCATTAAAATCGCGTATTTTTTGTTACATATGTCTATCACTCGATTGTCTTGTTTAATACATCTTCAACAGATTTCTCTTTCCTAAATCGAAAGTGACATTAACTGATTCGGCGAAGCTCCCTGTGCTTGTCAAATCTTCCACACAGAAGTCGTTCCTAATGTTTGGAAGTGTGATAATCAGACAGAATGGTCTATAGCTTTTATGATTAGCCGGATCCTTATCCTCCGACTATTTACAGTTACAGCATTTACTGATTTACAGGTAGAAAATATTCTACCAAAAGTTAAGAAATCTTTCAGTGGTTTGGCTAGGACTAGAACAATTTGAACTTTTATTACGTTGAGAACGTTGGCATGACCAGAAGCCTTTTCGTTATTCAGTTTTGGTATGGCCAAGGCAATTTCTTCTTCAGCGAACGGTGTAGTTATCAAGCTATTGGTGTATTCACTCTGCGGCGCATATCTAAATTGCGTGTGAAGTTACCTATCATCTTCATCGTCGATTGGGAGAGGTTTGTCAATCAGGTATATTATTGACTGTCTCCATCCACGGATCATCGATCATTCTTCAGTTTCCACTGGGAGCAGAGCATCTAGAGTTTTGATTTTATTCTGTCACTATTTTGTGCAGGTTACCCCACACATCTGTCATTAGCTTGTTTCTCAGGCAAATTTCAAACAGGGCCCGTTTGTGCTGATCAAGCGGTTGTCGGTATTGGAGCATAAGATTCCTGTATTATGCCTGTAGGGGTACTTTCTTGTAGGTCGCCTTGTACGTCTCCTAAGGTCCGTCAGTTTAGGGGACCACGGCATCTTCATTAATTATATGAGGACAGTTTTGGAGATACATTCGAGTTATGTGTTTTGTATTGTATCTTGTTGTACATGAGTCCTTAGATCTGTCGCCTACAGCCTGATAATCTGTCAACATATGATACCATTCGCGTAGCTTTTTCCCAGTTTACTTTCTTAGCTACATCATTCTGCAGTAATTAAGGATTCATCACCATTGTTTTTATGGTTAACTTCGTACATAATTACTTTGTGATTACTGCTGGTCAGTGCAGAGAGGATTATACATTTGGCAATTTTATTTACCTCTCTTGTATTCGTTAGTGTGATGACTACGTTAGTAGCTGCTCCGGCTCTGTTCTCGTACGTCTCGGATTGCCCCAGACGATTAGCCACTAACGAGTCAAGTTCTTTAATCAGGTCTTTGAGGTTCTGGTCACTAACATGTGAGTGTATTCTAAACCAGAGAGCGCACTTCCAGCAGTTATTTCTGATATTATATCCAATTTTTTGCCGCGAACGTAATCGTTTCCTTTCCTTGATTTTTTTCAGTATATGGTTCTACATAGTCAGGAATTCATTCAATATTTTGGTATCGAAATGCAATAGAAACAGAATGTTCCCTACATATTTTGATATTTTTGTTGATCGGTATACCTCTGTTTATACCCATAATATTTGATTTCGCCTTTGCTAATTCGAAGACTCTAATGAAGCTGGTGGAAGGGGAGGGGGGAGGTTGTTTTGTGAGTTTCCTATTTTTTAGGTAAGGCTCTGTATTACTGTATTCCCACAGGTTTTTGCTGGAAAAAATTTCTAACCTCTCTCACCCTCTGTCTCTCGACCTAGAAGCAAAGAAGCTGTTCTGCGTTAAATTATGAAGAAGTAACCGCTTCAGATCAGTTTTTAAAACATCAATATTTATTTGTAATATCGCGGAGATTACCAGAAGGTTGAAGCTTACTCAAAATTTCAAAGAAAGATCTACAGAGATTTCCCATCCAGAAATGTCTTGTGAATCAGAGCCTGGATTCTTGTATAAAGTCTGGAGGGGGATTCCCCGAAATTTATTGTGAATCAGAGTTAGCACACTGGCATCCGTTAAAAAATCGTGACAACCCAACAATATTTATTTTTGCAAACCACATGATATCCGGAGGACGTAATGAATCCACCGTGAAAAATAGCGTATTTGAAAAATATTCTAGCCCATGAGTGCGTCCCAGTGTAAGCTATTTTGTTAGATGTTGTCTGGACATCGAGTGAATAACAGTGCTACCATTGTCCACTGCCAGTTTTTGGCCCAGTTATGTCACTTTTATGTATGAAATTGGTCTAAAATGCACTGCAAAAAATTTCAAAAAACGAAACAAGCTATTAATGCCACTTTATCGATTAAAAAGGAGTTACAACTTTTATCACACTGTAAGCCACTGTATACAGAATGGAGTGCAGAGATCGACACATTTCTGCAGTCAGCGCTTAACAGCGTTAGAGTGTTGTAAAGATCAACACCGCTGGACCGTGGATGACTGATTTCGAGAGGCGTACCCTACCTGTCACCAGCGAAGTATGGACTTGATTGTGTTACGCTATGAGGCTATTTTCCGTGGATAGAGCTTGGTGCCATTATTCCACTTAAGAAGACGCCAAATGCAGAGAGATTTGAGACATTTTACGATATTGTGTACTCTATACAGTAGAGGAGTAGTCAGAGGCAATAAATATTTTTATCAACATGTTAATGCACCCTACCATGACGCAGTATCTGTGAAACAGTGGTTTGTGGACAACAAAATTCCTGCCTCGACTGGTGACCTAAATCCGATTGAAGACCTCTGGGACGAGTTAGAACGCTGACTATGCTCCAGGCCTGAGCATCCAGCATCACTGGTTTTGGCCATCGCGTACGACTGGCCAACCATTTCTTCACAGAAATTCTAATAAGAGTCTTCTCAGCAGAACCCAAGCAGTCACAAGGTAAAGCATAGATAAATCTCACATTAATTTTTACAATTTTGCAGTTTTTTTTACTAGGACAGTTTGTTGTAATATGAACCAATCGAAAGCGAAAGATAATAATATGTATTAAAGAGATGAGCTTCGATTATTGCCTAAAATTTTACGACGGCCGTTGAAAATACTAGAGCGAAAGACGGGACGCTGCGGCTAAGAAACACCCGTAAAAAGTTCATTCTGGAAGAACCATGTATTTATTGTATTATACATGTGGATCGAACAGAACACATAACGCAGAAGAATTTAAAAAATTGGCCAAATAATACAGCCGTTTTAGGGGGTATAGTGTACAGCACAAGATGGGCGAGCAGAAACTGGTAACAGACTGCAAGAGATAATACCGTAACTTGCTTCTCACAAGGCTGCAGCGAGTGCTGGGAAGGTTTTCAGTACCATCGCTCCTAAGGCAAGTGCACTTAACAAAGAGGCAAAAGATGTAAGTACAACATACACAGCCTCTAAAAAGAATCTATACATTTTTCTTGTTAGTTATTTGCTGTAACCCATGGAAGCAGGACTTCCACGTTATAAAATCCGATGAATTGGGGGACTGTCGTCATTGGAGAAAAGGTGGCACCATTCGATATTCAGTGCAAAAAAGAGCGTCACCACCAAATCTGGAACTACGGTAATGGTTCATCTGAAGGAGTTCAGTATATGTCTACCGTCAAGATCCTTGAGCATCAATCTCACTAAAATGGACTTTGTCAGAAGCGGTAATACGTGCAGAATATGTCGTGTAAGAGTGAATAACACGGGTGTAGTCAATTTTGAAAATATCGATACGTATTTATTCGAGTGCATAAAAATGTCAGTTTCTTTTCACGAAGTACCGTATTATGGAAGAATAAGAAGTTAATATTAGATTTCTAAGAGAAACTGTTGTGACTCCTTCTTTATTTCGCAATGGTGTTCAGCTGCCTCACATAAAGTTATCGGTGACGTAAAAGTTTTGTAGAAATGAACGGCAGAATAATACATTCGCTTCAGAGGTAGTGCTTTACCAGTGCTGAACACTACGCCTATGTTGATTTCGAACTGTGTGATGTGTATGAATGACGAAAATGTTTCTCTTCCAGCGGTGGTCAATTTCTGTATTAAAAATATATTATTCGGAAGTTACACTGGTAGCCCGAACAGTGATATTCAGTGCCATTTCGATTTCATTAAGGCAGATTTAGCAGTGAAAACTTGGTTGTCTAATGGAGTTGTTTCAAACATCTACTCAAATTGCAAGACACAGCTATTTACAAGGCTGTGAAAAGATGCAGAAGACGATGTAAAATGTGCATTAAATTCATATATTTGTATAATATAAATTTTGAGAGTATACTGTGGAAATTTTTATATACTAGTAATAAAATTATTTTCTTTTTAAATATTTTATTTGGTTTTCTTTTATTCCCTCAGTAAGATAATGTAGTATATTTTTGGGTGTAAGGAATACAGAATGTGTCGTATTAAATACAGGGACATGTTTGCATATGCATACAAAGCATGTTTTAATTATTACACCAGAGGTATGTGTATGTAGGTAAATAATGAATAGCTTTGACACTGATATTAAATTAATGTTACGTCAGAGATATGTGTGTATGTGTGTGTGTGTGTGTGTGTGTGTGTGTGTGTGTACCTAAGTAATACAACATCAAAGCATTTTTATATTGGAAATAATGGATAATTTTTTTACTTTCAACTGGAGTATACGTTATTTTTAATACATATCGGGCTTATTTAAATACTGAAGTTTTACTTGTTAGAAAGACAAGAGGAAGGATGTATAAAGCACTATTGGTCTGTTTCCATCATCTTTAATTTCTCGATTAGCTGGAGATAAGGAGAGGGAGAGGGGGGAAGGGTCATAACATGATGTGTAAATCAGAAAAATGTAAACTGGCACTGTTTTTGCAGATCATTTAAATGCTGCACTTCGACTGGTTGGAGATAGAGAAGAGTTGCATAGCGCATGGTGGACAGTTGGTTTGTTTTCATCATCTTGGACTTCTAATACTGTGCTATGACTGCTGAGATTGTGGGAGGGAATTGTATTATCACAATTGGGATATATCCGCCATCTTGGGTTTTGATACTACGCTCTGATCGGTTGGAGGTACGGTGTATTGCACTGTGATTGGCTGGATATAAAGAGGAGGAGTAGGCATGGTTTCTAATTTTCTTCTAGCACAACTTCTGTACTTCTGCCAGCTTGGATTTTCATTACTACACTGTGACTGGCTAGATATAAGGGGACAGAGCCCGTGGTCTGGGAGTAGCGTCTTTGATTAGTAATCAAAATGTCCTCAGTTTCATGTTCTAACCCCGTCACCTCTTAAATTTTGAATAAAAATCATCAGATTTGGAGGCCGGAGACTTCAGGCGAAAGGAGTCGACCCCTAATTCTACCAAAGGCCTCGTGAAAGAGGGTGGAAACGGTCCCTGAAGGTGGAAGAGTCAGCGACGAACAACGGCATAAGGATACAGTGAGTATTGGAAACCATTGCATTAAAGACAAGTAACGTGCATCCACAAGACATGTGGCCTGTTATTGAAAATGTGTCATGATGACCTCCATTGGTTGAAGATCCCAGACTAAGCCAACATTCGGATCTCCGAGAGGGGACTGCCATGGGGTAGGTGACCAAGAGAAAAAGACCGAATATCCAAGGCAAGAATAACGTTCTACGAATCGGAGCGTGGAATGTCAGACGCTTGAATATAGAAGCTATAAAATCTGGAAACGGAAATGCAAAGGCTCCATCTACATATAGTAGGGAACAGCGAAGTAAAATGGAAAGAAGACAAGGATTTCTGGTCGTATGAGTATAGGGTAATATTAACAGCAGTAGGAAATAACATAACGGGAGTGCGATTCGTAATGAATAGGAAGTTAGGGCAGAGAATGTGTTCCCGTGAACAGTTTAGTGGTAGGGCTATTCTCATAAGAATAGATGGCAAAACAACACCAGCAACGATAGTTCAAGTATACATGATGACGTCGCAAAGCTGAAGATGAAGAGATAGACTAAATATACGACGATACTGAACGGGTAATTCAAATCGAAAAGGGAAATGAAAATCTAATAGCCATGGGGGATTGGAATTCGGTTGTAGGGGAAGGAGTAGATGAAAGCGCTACGGGAGAGTGGGGACTTGGTATTAGGAATGAGAGAGGAGAAAGACTGATTGAGTTCTACAACAAATATCAGCTACTAGCAGCGAATACTCTGTTCAAGACATACAAAAGGACGATACTTGGAAAAGGCTGGGAGATACGGGAATGTTTCAGTTAGATTAAATAATGATCGGGCAGAGATTCCGAACTCAGATACTGGCGTACCCAGGAGTAGATATAGACTCAGATCACAAAGTAGTAGTGATGAAGAATAAGCTGAAGTTTAAGAAACTAGTCAGGAAGAATGGATACTCTAAGAAGTGGTATACGGAGGTACTGAGGCATGAAGAAGTATGCTCGAAGTTCTCTGAGGCTATAGACCCCAGTAGGCCCTTTAATTGAAGAAGAATGGACATCTGTAAAAAGTGCAGTTACGGAAGTTGGAAGAAGAATTCAGGAACGAAGAAGATAACTGCGATGATATCATGGGTAACAGAAGAAGCACTTCAGATGATCGATGAAAGAAGAAAGTACAATAATGTTCAGGGAAATTCAGGAAGTCACTTAGGAATTAAATAAATGGGAAGTGCAGGGAAGCTAAGGAAAAATGGCTGCAGGAAAAATGTGAAGAAATCGAAATAGAAATGATTGTCGTAAGGACTCCCTCGCCATATAGAAAAATCAAGACAGCCTCTGTGCATTAAAAGCAATGGTGTAACATTAAGAGTGCAACGGGAATTCCGTTGTTAAACACAGAGGTATGATCGAATTGCTGGAAGGAGTACATTGAAGGTCTTTATGTGGAGGAAATGTGTCTTATGTGATTGAAGAAGACACTGTGGTCTAAAGGGAAGAGATAGCGGATCCAGTATTAAAATCAGACTTCAAATGAGCATTGGACGACTTCAGATGAAACAAGACAGAAGGATAGATAACATTCCATCAGAAGTTTTTAAAATCACTAGGGAAATGGCAACAAAACGACTATTCACGTTGGTGTGTAGAATGTATGAGTCTGGCGATATACCATCTACTTTCGGAAAAGTATCATCCACACAGCTACGAACACTGCAAGAGCTGACAAGTGCGAGAATCATCGACAATCAGCTTAAAAGCTCATGCGTCCAATTACTGACAAGGATAACATACAGTAGAATGGAAAAGAAAATTGAGGATCTGCTGGATGACAATCAGTTTGGCTTTAGGAAAGGTAAAGGCACCATAGGGGCAGGTCTCACGTTATGGTTGGTAACGGAAGCAAGACTAAAGAAAAATTAAGAAGCGTTCATAGGATTTGTCGACCTGGGAAAAGCGTTCGACAATGTCAAAAGGTGCAAGATGTTTGAAATTCTGAGGAGAATAAGGGAAAGATATAGGAAGAAACGAGTCATGTACAACATGTACAAGAGCCAGGACGGAATAATAAGAGTGGAAAATCAAGAACGAAGTGCTCGGATTAAAAAATGTATAAGACGGGGATGTACTCTTTCGACCCTAGTGTTCAATATATACATCGAAGAAGGAATGATGATTGCATAAGACATGTTCAACAGTGGAATTAAAATTAGAGGTGAAAGGATATTAATGATAAGATTCGCTGTTGGCATTATTACACTCAGTGAAAGGGAAGGAGATTTACAAGATTTGCTGAATGGAATAAACAGTCTACTGACTACAGAGTACGGACTAACAGTAAATCTAAGAACTAAAAATCTGATGAAAAGTAGCAGAAATGAGAACTGCGAGAAACTTAACATTGGGTTTGATGGCCACTAAGTAGTTAAGTTAAGGAATTCTGCCACCTAGGCCATAAAGTAAACTATGATGGCAGAGCAAGGAGGACATGAAAAGCAGACTACCACTGGCAAAATGGCAGTCTTGAGCAAGAGAGGTCTACTGGTATCAAACATAGGCCTTAATTTGAGGAAGAAATTTGTAAGATTATACGTTTGGAGAACAGCAGCGTGAAACATGGGTCAACCGGAACACAAGAAAATCGAAGCATTTAAAATATGGAATTACAGACGAATGTTGAAAATTATGTGGAATGATAAGGTAAGAAATGAGGATGTTCTGCGCAAAATCGGAGAGGAAAGCAGTATATTTAAAACACTAACAAGAAGAAGGGACAGAATGGTAGGATATCAGTTAAGACATCATGAATAACCTTCATAGTACTAGAGGAAGCTGTAGAGGGTAAAAACTATAGAGGAAGACAGAGATGGGAATATATTCAGTAAATATTGAGGAAGTATGTTTATACCGCTTCTAAGGCATGATGAGACTGGCAAAGGAGAGGAATTCGTTGCGCGACGCCTCAAAGATCAAACAAGTCAGAAGACTGATGACTCAGAAAGAAGACAGGGCTTCGTGGTTTACTAGTAATAATAACAATGACGTCATGAGTTCAGGGTCCTCATCAGTGACATCATGCATGACCTTCATGATAACCTGATGACCTGGAATGTCAATGAGCATATTCAAGGTCAAAGTGTGCCAGAATGCCCAGGGGTTGTGGGACTGTACCGATTCTATGTGGGTGGATGGCACACATCCATACCAATAACATAATATATACGAACTACGAAACCAGTTTCTGAAGATTACTCTCATGATGAAGCTAACCCTAGGATGAAAAGCAACTACACAGCTTCACTTTCTGAAACTACTAATATAGATTAGTGAACGTCGAGATGTAGGAGCTTACTTTCGAAACATTGTTTTTTTGGTGCTAATGTTCTACGTACAGAAAAGGTTTAATTAGACACATCAGAAATTTTGATGCCAATTACTTTTCATTTGAATCGTTTTGAGGGAAAAATAGCTAGATAAAGTGAAAAAGAGTAACAAACGTAATGTTGACCATTGAGAAAATCATAGCATAACCGGTTTTGTTGCCTCGGTGGCGGCTGCTCCATCGTATATGATAGTGTTTTAGGAAACAGAGCGAAAATTTGCCTTTTAGATCACTCGTTCAGTTCGTCGAAAGATGGCGGTGTCGTTCTGTTGCACGGGTATTACTTGGCCAAGAGTAATCTCATCTACAGTACAGAGAGAGGTAACAATTTGTCATCGACACGCTACTGTGTGTGGGGAGCTGTGTAAACTCAAAAGCGTGTGAGTTAAAAGCTCGTGTCTGTTGAATGGATGTAATTTTAGGACCCGTCAGTCAAAGCAGGTGGCGAAAATTGCCGTTAATGAAATCTGTTCATCAGGAGTAAAGGGCGTATTGTACCGTAACATTGGCGTTAAATATCATTTATCGCCATGCCATATAGTGATCCCCAGCCAAATTAGATGAGCTGATGTATGGAGGGATAATTACCTGTTTTGAACACAAAGCAAACAGAAAAGGGTCGCAATTTTAACGAAACGAGAAAATTTTCGAATTCGTTGTTGGTTGATATAAGGAGAATGGTGAAGGCAAATGGTTTTGAATTGGTCACTCTTTTCCCCCATCAACAAGTAATAATTGAACTTTTCAGGTAATTCAAAATAATGAGTAGTCGTGGGGTTCTATTGGGATACTTGCCTTTCGTTCTTAATCAGCTGACAGTACTGGTATTTGAATGCTCAATAATTGTGTGACGCGTACTATAATATTTGAGATGTTATGATGTACCACAAAGGGTAAAATTTTGAGTATAAGTTCCAGTCAGATAAATCGTTTAATCTGCCATCGTGTGACTGGGGGAAATTTGTTCTGGATTCAGCAAGTGCATTCTTATGGTACAGAATAGTTTGTGCTCTGGAAGATACCTACAAAGCTGCTTCGAAAAAAATTGGAAAGTGTGAGGTTCATTTCTTTGTCTGACTGCCGTTGTAAAGGTTATTCCTTGGTTTTTCTAAACGAATACGTACAAATTACGATATAGTTGTAGATTATTTCGCACATTTTTCTCAAACTGTCTCTAATAATCTATATATCGACAATACGTTAAACCTAATTCGCTAAAATGTAGATTACAGTTTAGTTTCTTAGGTTCCCTAAGAGCACAGTCGATATTACCGTTATTTCTTGACTGTCTATTTTTCTTTTGTGACTTCACGTCTGTAGTAGTAGTTTTTTGAACAAGGCGTTGGCTATGTCATGTTCTCCAAACGTAGTAAGTATTTAAATCAACGAAACCCGTTTCACTTTACTTAAACGCATTACCTGCAGCCACTGTAGAAATTGTGATTTCACGTTCAGTTATGTGTAAAGAAACACAAAACGATTCTTATGCTTATAATTAGCTTTGCAGTGCTTAAGTTGGACACCAGTTATCTGATATAACAATGTTATAAAAAAGAATGACACAGTTCAAAAATTAAACAAAATTATAAATTTTGTAGAGACGTCTGATGGTGCTTTTCAGGGAAGCACATCCTGTTTGGTCGAAAGGAATACGGTAAATTCCATGTATTTCTTACATGTATTTCGATAGTTCACACGTTTAAAATAGTTTGCGACTTATAAACTATTATATTAAAAAAGATGGATGCTGGAGTTGGAAGAGCAACAAAATATAAGTTCAGTTCTCTTATACTTTTCAGTGATAAAATTACAATCTTCAGAATTTCTACAAGTAGAACTTTGATTTATATTGACATACGTCTGCGATCACTTACTACATATATACGGTAAATGCATCGCTCGCCTACAGCCTAGTTTTATGTAAAAAGATGTTTTAACATCGACTGTTGTCAATTCCAAAATTATTTGCGTTTGAGGACGTACGATTTATTAACTGTAAGGATATACTGCAGAAGGCGGCTGAGTGTCACATTGTTCTCCTATATAGAAACACTATATATTCCCTGTGTTCTGAGGCCGTAATTTTAGGACACTGTTATTAGGGAATACACGTAAATTGCCTTAAAGAACGCACGTTAGATGAAATTGTACTTCACTTAGTGTTTTGACGTCATATCATCAACAGGGTCTTCAGTAACTGAGTACCGTCTCGTTCTTAAAGAGAAAGTGCATCCGTGCTAAATAAAAAAGTTCTCCTCTGCCTGGTGTGTTTTAACGCTATCACAGAAAATCTTAATAACAGAAAACCAATGGGTTTCTAATATGGGTCCACTGTTACACAACTTTTCATCCGCAAACAACTGAAAAAGCATTCACTGCCCCATGCGGACACCAAAACCAAAGTGTTATAAAATTTGAAATAAGACACCTCTACATGGTTATCTTCTAGTAAATAATAATAATAATAACAATAATAATAATCATTATTATTATTATTATTATTATTGTATTAATTCTTGACTACATTATGAAAGGCTGGCTTTCAGTCTATTTCAATGCATCCACAGTCTCTGCATATGTGACGTGTGCTACAGTTAGTGACTTTTCTCGGAATCATTGTTAATGTACAGAAGACCACGCATATAACGACTCCAAAGAGTGCGTGCGTAATCTCTAGAATGCAGGTGCAATTTCCTGTCATCTTACGTTGGTTTCAGAGTCTGAGGAGTAGGTATCGCTTCAGATTGACATCAAATTAAGTACGAAAATCGGACAGGAAGCTCGTCTTTGCTGAAGTGATGCACGATGAGGCGAGACAACGAATCAAAAGTGGAGAAAGCTGGCGAAAGGTTGCCACTGCTCTTGGCACGAAGGAGTCTACAGTAAGGAAATCACTGATAGCTTTGAGCCGAGAAAATTTTTTTTATGTTTTTTCTTCAGGGATCTTGATGCTAAGTTTTCCGATACCAGAAGGAATCAGCACATGCAATTGTATGGATACGCAGAGGCAACACGATGGATCACCAGTTCAGTAAGAATACAAAAGCAACTGGACAGCATTGGGTTCAAGATAACTTCAAAAAGCGCCTTTTTGCGTCTTAGACTCCACAGAAATGCAGCTTCCAGAGGTCGTATGTTCAAAAGAAAAACGTTTGGATGGGAAGGTAAGCAGAAAGAGGCCAAAACGTCTCGCGAATATGAATTCTGTAGCCGCGCGGGATTAGCCGAGCGGTCTAGGGTGCTGCAGTCATGGACTGTGCGGCTGATTCCGGCGGAGGTTCGAGTCCTCCCTCGGTCATGGGTGTGTGTGTTTATCCTTAGGATAATTTAGGTTAAGTAGTGTGTAAGCTTAGGGGCTGATGACCTTAGCAGTTAAGTCCCACAAAATTTCACACACATTTGAAGATTTTTTTGAATTCTGTCGGTTTCTTCATACCACCAGCCATAATCTTTCCATGAAAGAGGATGATGCTCCCAAAGTAACTCACTCCATGATCTCATAGAAAGGTTTCATAGACTCTGATCTCTGCTACACGCCAGACATAAACTTCAGCCCCTACACCATGGATTCATTTGACAAATGGCGGCAGGAAGGACATCCGGCCACCCCTTCAACTAACATTGCCACATCCGATTAACCATGACGACCCTGCGTATCTGTGGGAAACACGGCACAAGCAAAAGAAGAAAGAATTCAAAGTATTTTCCATCGCAGGCCACTACTTTCTCCCATCTTTCGGGCAGTGTACGAATCCCGCGTCGTAAAATTTGTTTATGTTTTGAAGCGATCCACGAATCGATCAATTTGTGACTTCTTCATGAGATCGGAATTGTTGGTCAGCCAGGCCATGCGCCATGGATCTAAACAGGTGATAGTCAGAGGGAGCAATGTCTGGAGAATACGGCGGTTGGGATGGGACTTCCGATTTTAACGTTTCCAAATACGTTTTGACCTCTTTTGCAACGTGGAGTCGAGCGTTGTCATGCTACAAAATCACTTTATCGTACCTCTCGCTGTATTGCGGACGTTTGTTTTTTAATGTTCTGCTCAAACGCTTTAAGTGCGTTCGATAACGAGCACCTGTGATTGTTTCACTTGATTCGAACACATAGTACACGACGCCGAGCTGATTCCATCAAATGAAGAGCATGATTTTGGAGCCGTGAATATTCTGTTTGGCCGTCGACGTGGAAGCATGGCCGGGATATCGCCATGATTTTTTGTTTTTAGGTTTATTGTAATGAACCCACTTTTCGTCCCCGGTCACAGTGCGATGCAGAAATCCCTTCCGTTCTTGCCTCTGACGAAACTGTTCACAACCACACAAACGCCGTTCAACGTCTCTTGGTTTCAGCTCACACGGGCCCAAATTCTTTCTTTCTGAATCACGCCCATAGCCTTGAGACGTTTTGAAATGGCTTCCTGTGTTAGTCCCACTAATCGTGCCAGTTCTTCTTGAGTTTGACGTGAGTCTTCACTCAGCGATGTCTCCAATTCTGCATCTTCGAAAACATTCTCTCTTCCACCACTATGCCGGTCTACGACGTTAAAATCACCGTTCTTGAAGCATTGAAATCACTCACGACACGTTCTTTCACCAATAGCGTCCTTACCATACGTAACTGAGAGCATTTGATGAGACTCAGCCGCTACTTTCTTCATATTGAAACAAAACAGTAACATCTCCCGCAAATGACGAGAATTAGGCTCGTAAACTAACATTTTCAATCAAGAACAACTTTATGATGCAGACATAAATCGACTAATGTTTGAATGAAGTTATGTTGACCGAGGTCCAAGCTAACTGTATGACGTCTGTGATCTGTTTCTTTCGAGCGCTACTTACCGTTGTCGCCACCTATCGGCAAACGGCGGAAGCAAAGATGTACACCAAGATAAGAAACTGTAGAATAAGACTGTAGCCCGCCCCAGTCAGTTATCGGAAGGGAAGCTCTCGGAATTGCATCGAACTATCCAAGTTTTGTAGTATATAATTTGACTATGTACTAAGTCTTAATTTGCTAGTTACATTTAAGTGACCCTTAGGCAGAACAACCGGTCGCTCTTTACAGACTACTACGAACTACAACTCCAAGATAATTTTTATTGCTGTTATTACTGTCAGGACTTAATGGTGCTTGTCAGGAAGGCAGATATCAGGCTAGGGTTACGTAGTTATGAATATTGGACTTTTGGATTATATGGAGCTTTTCGTTGCGTGTTTGACGCACTGATAGTGGGTATCACTTACGCAACACAGAATGAATACTATGGGGCTGGTTCCTATCTATGTACCTAATACTGATTGCCCCAACAACCTCTATTCAAAGTTTTTGGCACGCTGTTACGAAAGGGGCAGTTTTTAAGGAAATAAGAAAACCTCAAAGCTACATTATTAATAAAAGAATAACCACAGTGATAGAGCCCTTGTTATTGTATGCCGGTAAAAATTGTCAGAAGGTCACAATAAAATATTTGACTGCATGATGGTATTCTACCAGATTCACCAAGACGCATCAGCACTCGTGCGGCTCGGTACAGCAGTCTTCACGTGAGCCCACTGTCCATAACTGAACACATGATGACGGACAGCCGGCGATGTGTTGCGAGTGAAGTCGTACCAGGTCATAACAAAAATAATACCTACGAGCCAAATTAGAGACAAATTCATTGAAGTGATTAGTTTCCTTACATTTCCACAGAAAAGTGTTGATCTTCATACATAGACCAACAATACAAAAAGGAGAGTTTAATTCGAAGCATTCTAACATATTTCCATTTGCGTAAGATAACGGTAATAATGATACTCAGGTAATTTGAAAGGTTTCATGTATGAGAGAAAATCATTTTGTGTTTTTTATAAACACGTCCTTCGCTGAAATACCTGGAGAATATTGTTATGAAGAAATGTTAAATAAATTCTAGAATATCTTGTCACTTGTAACTGCTGAAAACCTTCAAGGGCTTCGCCAGTAGGTTAGACCATTATCAAGGGCCGTTGCAAATAATAAGCCACTAAGATGATAAGCAAGATACGAGAAAAAACATGCGAGTTGTATTAGAATGTGGTTGCGTATCTTTAGCCATTGATTTTCGACTTATTCTATTATGTCGGAGTAAAAATTGGACTCACTGAGAAAGAAATGTCCTAGTTTGTGTGCACATGGAAGATACCAAGCGCATTCTTAAGAAGGAGACCAATTTTGAGGAACCTGACCGTGCTTTTCCCATTTACCAAAATTAGATAGAACTAGTCACAGTTTTCAAATAAAACTGCAGTATCTCGACCACACCCCGCCCCCTCCCGCTCCCGCCACCCGTACCAAATTATGAAAGCTATGAAGCGTAGCTACAAGAGTATGGAATATAAACAGACATGCTGGTTTCATGGGACAAATGGAAATCGACATACATTCGTATACCGCAATTGTAAAACTGATGTGCAGAACATCCGCTAGTGCGAAAGACTGTCACAATACTCCAGGATATTCCAAGGCCCACTCTCCGCTAACGACAACTGGATCGTGCCAAACTGTAAAATTCATTTTGTTATGTACCAATGTGCAATGCGCAATGTGCAATGCGCAATTCAGCTGAATATTTATGGTTAACAATGAAATTCCTGTATAAAAATAAACAAACCGACTAGCTGATTTACATAGTACAGCACACTGTTTCAAGCAGTTGTAGAAATCTGGCAGTATTTACCCTACACTAGACTCCTTTGTGATTATGCTGAGAAGAGGAATTATACTCACACAGAGAACCTGGGATATACTGAAAACATTTTAAATATTATGTAAAAATGTAAATCACCATGCAGGCACGTAAAGTTGACATTTGTGGTCTATAAAACTTTACAAGGATGTTAAAAATGAGCTGAACAAGTGAAGCACGTAATAAGACGAAACAGCCGCGTAAATAACGAATACATTAGTGAAACATTTGATAAGTGGCTTGTGAATACTTGAAGTATAACTAGAAATAGAATGAGAGGATATGAACTGATGGGAATTATAAAGGTTAGAATATTGAAACCACGTTATTATGGTTGTTAGGCGCAGTAAGATAAACACGGTATCGAACATAATAAAGGATTACATAACTGACTGGTTTATTATAATAAATCCTTTGCATTCCGCTTCAAAAATCGTACTTGAAGCAAAAAATTCCTTTTTAATCATGAAAAGATTCAACATTAGAAGAGAGGGGTTAGAACTGAATGTATGTATCAGAAGCATTCGCTTTGGGATGATTGGAATGAAATGGCTCTGAGCACTATGGGACTTAACATCTCAGGTTATCAGTCCCCTAGAACGTAGAACTACTTAAACCTAACTAACCTATTGACATCACACACATCCATGCCCGAGGCAGGATTCGAATCTGCGACAGTAGCGGTCGCGCGGTTCCAGACTGAAGCGCCTAGAACCACTCGGCCACCAGCGGCCGGCCGGGATGATTGGAAACAGTTGTCACGGGGAAAGTAATTACAGGGGCTGAATTTTTTAAGTAAAAAGGAACACAGAATTATGTGGACATGTAGAAAAAAGACTGTGTTTAAGTTATGGAAGTATCGGAAGTAAGAGCCATAGAACATTCAAAATACAAATTATAATATATTGTCCGAAATTTAAAGATAACTGGTAGCTGAAGATACAGGGAGATGTTTCAAAAATGGTTGAAAATAAGCAGACCTTCAAGAGTAAACGAAATGTAGAAGCAATAATGAACCTGGATAGTTTTCAAAATAAGAGAATTACAAGTGTAGGGCAAAAACCAGACAGCAGAAGAAAGAAGGCAGTGGAAGATTTGAGTATGGAGGCAACATAAAGCTGATCAACAACAAAATTTTATTAACAATGAGGGGCCCTGTTTACTGGATAGTTGAAGACGAATTTAATCAAGAACGATTTTCTACGACTGTGTCGGGTGAAACGTCGCCCATTCACACGATGGAGAAACGATCATCTACTGCCGGATTTCTTGGAAGTCACGAAGAAACGAATGTTGCTAGCGGACTAACGACGCGGGATGTAGGCTACCTGCGTGGCTGGCGCGCGCTGTATCTGACCAAGCAACACTGTGCTGGACAGAACCACACACAGGGACATCTGCTACCAGATTCACAACTTGAAGAAAGTAATCTCTTCTCGCCTTTGCACATCAGCGTGCCTGCAAGCCACTGAGAACCACCTGCCAGTTACATGCATGACTACCAGCAACTGAAAGCGGAGGATCAGGCTATCGTCCGCGAGGTCTCTTCGCTGTTGGTGGCCTCTGGAGGACCAGTATGAGAAATGTGCCTGGCGTTCACCTTCGGCAATCGTCGCCGTTCCAGTTCCTATGACCGCGTGAGCTGAATGCCGGCTAGAGCGAGCGCGCGCCGTTACCTGCATGTTGTCGCCGCCGCCGCCGCCGCCGCCGCCGCCGTCCGCCGGAGACTGGCGCTGCAGAGCGTCTGGCGGCGCCAGCGGCAGCGGCGGCGCCCTCCAACGCCACGGCAGCGGCAGCGCGGCCACCCTCCGCCCTCCGCCCTCCACCCTCACCCACTGCACCCCTTCTCATCCCTACCCATCCCTGCCGCGCCCTGCCACCGCAACGAGGCCGACCGGAGGGCCGTTGGACAACAGGTGGAAGCGACGCCGCTACACGAGATCTGCGCAAATATCCTCGCCCTTCGGATTTGTTTTCA
Source organism: Schistocerca nitens (assembly GCF_023898315.1). Lineage (NCBI taxonomy): Eukaryota > Metazoa > Arthropoda > Insecta > Orthoptera > Acrididae > Schistocerca > Schistocerca nitens. Next base: position 513,723,215 of record NC_064615.1, read on the forward strand.
GCACGGCCTGCCTAGCTGGTTCGCTGGCGACTGCGGCGCGAATGTAAACAGCCGCCGACACGGGAGCCTCGGCGGGCCGGCTGTTTACAAGTCGCTCGTACATCAGTGCCACGTGCACAATGTTACGGCTGATGCTGAAATCGAGGGCAATTACTGTAGGTATCTTCCCGAAGGTGCGAGTTATTGTGTAATCAGTAATGCGAATGAACGTTGTAATTTTCTTCGAAATTCGAAGCCAATCTAGACAGCGAAAATTGATCAAGCAAGGCTTAAAAAGGTAGTGTGTTTCTACAAAACCTTCGAAAATTCCCGTTACAAACTTTTAGGATTCGTAGAGGGGAGTGAGTACGTAATATTTAGACTAGGAACCCATGTCCGCAAACATGTCGCTTGCATACTACGACCATTTGAAATCATGGTGGTAATATTTAAATGTTATTTATCAGGCGTAATCCAGTACATCACTTACTTTACAGTTCCACTCATTATTAACCAAAGAATTTGTTAGCGTACTCGTTGATGGGTTCTCTTCATCGTGGTGAAGTACGCCCTCTTCCATTTCGGATGTTCGGCATCTCCTGGGAGCACCACAGTCATGACTGCTGGAGTTGAAGGTAGCCTTTCTCGAAGCCGTTGCATACATCTACATCTACATTTATACTCCGCACGCCACCCAACGGTGTGCGGCGGAGGGCACTTTACGTGCCACTGTCATTACCTCCCTTTCCTGTTCCAGTCGCGTATGGTTCGCGGGAAGAACGACTGCCGGAAAGCCTCCGTGCGCGCTCGAATCTCTCTAATTTTACACTCGTGATCTCCTCGGGAGGTATAAACAGGGGGAAGCAATATATTCGATACCTCATCTAGAAACGCACCCTCTCGAAACCTGGACAGCAAGCTACACCGCGATGCAGAGCGCCCCTCTTGCAGAGTCTGCAACTTGAGTTTGCTAAACATCTCCGTAACGCTACCACGCTTACCAAATAACCCTGTGATGAAATAGCGCCACTCTTCTTTGGGGCCGGCCGGGGTGGCCGAGCGGTTCTAGGCGCTGCAGTCTGGAACCGCTCGACCGCTACGGTCGCAGGTTCGAATCCTGCCTCGGGCATGGGTGTGTGTGTGACGTCCTTAGGTTAGTTAGGTGTAAGTAGTTCTAAGTTCTAGGTGATTGATGACCTCAGAAGTTAAGTCCCATAGTGCTCAGAGCCATTTGAACCATTTCTTCTCTGGGTCTTCTCTATCTCCTCTGTCAAACCGACCTGGTACGGATCCCACACTGATGAGTAATACTGAAGTATAGGTCGAATGAGTGTTTTGTGAGCTACTTCCTTTGTTGATGGACTGCATTTTCTAAGGACTCACCCAATGAATCTCAACCTGGCACCAGCCTTACCAACAATTAATTTTATATGATCATTCCACTTCAAATCGTTCCGTACGCATTCTCCCAGATATTTTACAGAAGTAACTGCTACCAGTGTTTGTTCCGCTATCATATAATCGTACAATAAAGGATCCTTCCTTCTATGTATTCGCAATACGTTACATTTGTCTATGTTAAGTGTCAGTTGCCACTCCCTGCACCAAGTGCAATTGTGGCGAAAAGGATATGCGGTGAAGTCATAGTTGTAGATAACGATATTGATAAGGGCGACGAGTAGCTCTTCCGTTAGTGTAAGGTTCGCTTTACAGAAGGATCATGTCGGTGTATGCTGCAAATTTGTACTCAACCTTGTTGTTCCGACACTCACAGACGCTTCATTGAGGCTCGAACCAGGTCAGAGAGGTAGGATAGATGTCAAATGACATCAGCCAACCGGACGTAAGCACCCCGCACCATGACTACCCTGTATCATACCTACCTAGCAAATATGTTCTCAGACAGCTGTAGCACGAAGTGGTACGTTTGCGGACATGGGTGCCAGCTAAAAATCTCTCTACTCAGTTCTCTCCCCAAGTCCTACAAGTCTTTAACGGGAACTTCCGAACGCCCTGTGTATTTTCAAAACTATTACATGCACAAATACCAGATTTGAGAAGAAAGTAAGGAGACTGATTTGTTATCTACCTAAGTTTTTGGGTTTTGGCACAACAGCATTATGTCCTTCGAAGTAGTTCTCTGCAGCAGCTATACGCCAACAGGGTCGTTGCTTCCACTCTTGGTAGCAGTTCTGAAAGGTTTCAACTGACAGGGCCTTCGACAGTCCTTTGAATGTTCTCCAGAGTCCTAGAATAATGTACTTTTAAGACAGTTTTCAGTTTCGCGAGATATAAAAGTCTCAAGGACTCAGATCAGGTTAAGAGGGTGCTGTGGAACCACAGGAATGCCTTTTGAGGTCAAAAATTCCTCGATGCAGGTTGACGTTTGACAAGGGCCGTTGTCATGATGCAGCAACCACTTGTCTGCAATGTCCGCTCTCGCTCGATTCAAGCACATGTTTGTAAAACACTTCGTTGACAGTTTGTGCTGGAGGAACAAATTCGGTCCGATCTCACAAGAGCACTCACACGTTCGAATTTTTCGTCGATTTTTAAAGTTGAAGGTCTCCCTTAGTGAGGTTCATCTTCATCATGTTTGCAGTCTTAAAAAAATGATTTTGGCCAGCAAAAAACTTGTGCTGGTATTGATGAATGTTCCCCGTAGTCCTGTTTCAACTTTACATGGATCACATTCGCGGATTCTACAAGGTTAACGCAAAACTTGATAGTGTAACTTTGCTCTAAATCCAGCTGACGGGGCTCTCAAAAGTAACGTGGTGAATGAGCGGAGCTGAAACTCAGACTGAGCATCAGGAGGGGTTGAGCACACTCTCTTACACAATCAGAACAACACAGCGTCACCAGATAGCGCAAGTGTTGTCAGTCTCATTTTCTCACACACCTCGTATGAGTGATGGATGAACAGAACCGTAAACTCATCAAGTTTGCATTGTGACCACAAGTGGGCGTTATGAGTGCAGTGCTCTGAAAAATGACAAGGGAAGAAAAGAGCATTTGTGTGCTGGAATATGTCACATGTTTATCTGTTACAATGCTTCAACGTGCATCAGAAGGAATTATGGAAGAGGACCCCCACGTGAACAGAGCACTGTGCGTTGGTATCGACAATTTAGGGACACTGTTTGTCTCTGTAAACAGAACAGTACCAGTCGACTATCTGTGCCAGATGCAACGGTGGATAGGGCGAGGGCAATGTACGAAATCCATAAAAATCAACAGTTCGCACATGGTAAGTGGTACAATCTCATTGGAGCATCGATGTTCGTCGCTGCCTGAACGATGAACTTCAGCATCGCTGGATTGGGCGCAGTGGTGAAGATGATGTGGCTCTGTTGCCTTGGTCATCCCCAGGTCGCCTGACCTAACATTTTGTGACTTCTTTCTTCAGGGGTACATACAGGACTATGCTTACGTACCCCAACTGCCAAGGATACTGGAACAGCTCAGAGAATACATCAGTGCTGCTCCGATAACCATTGACAGGCTGTCGCTACGTAAGGTATGGAACGAGCTCGACTTCCGCTTGGAAGTGTGTCGTTTGAGCAGACTGGCCCTCATGCAATATCTGTGGAAATCAAAATGCAAGCTCGTTAAGTATAAGGTTCTATTTGCGCATGAATCATATTTGTACGTGTAATACATAGGAAAATATATAGTACTGGAGACGAATGAACATTTATAGTAGCCTGTACTATATTATGAAAGTTCCAGTTTTTGTTGATCGTGTAACTACTAGGGAATTGGTTCCAGTCAGAAGTATATGAGACAAATAATTATTTTTGTGACCTTTAGTCCAAAGACTGCTTTGATGCAGCTCCTAACATTAGGTTATCCTATGCAAGCCATATTGTAAGAAGGAAGGAAAGAAGATTCGTGTTTAGCGGACTATCGAGAACGTCATTACAGACGGACCACAAGCTCGGATTAAGGAAGGATGGGGAAGGAAATCGGCCGTACCCCACCAAAGGAACCGTCCTAGCATTTGCCATAGGGAAATCATGAAAAACCTAAATCTCGAATAAAAGTAGGTTAATTCTTACAAAGAAGAAAACAGCAACCAGCCACTTTTATTCTTTGTAAGAATTAACCTACATTAATTGTACAGAGCCACGGGCTCACCATGTCAGTTTTAGACAAAATAGCTAAATCTCGAAGTCCGGATAGGAATTTGAACCGATGTCTTGCCGAATGCGACTCCAGTGTTCTAACCACTGCACCAGCTGCTTACAATACTGCCGTCTCCATCTACAATGTTTACAACCCCTCCCCCCCTCCCAGCCCCCCTCCCATTCCACCCATTACCAAACTGTTCCTTAAAACAATACACTGCTTTTCGCCATGTTTTTCCATACTTTTATTTGATCTCTAAACCTATCAAGCACCTCCTCATTAGTTACCTGAAACACCCATCTAATATTCAGGATTCTGCTGTGCCACCACATCTGAATAGTTTCTATTTCCTACTTCTGTGCTCTGTTTATTGTCCATCTTTCACTTTCGTACAAGACTACAATCCAGAGAAATACTTTCATAAAAGACTTTCTAACGAATTTGTATTCCATAATGACAAATATACCGTTTATAGAAAATTTCCTCTTATTGTTGCCAGTCTGAATTATATACTCCCTTTCCGCTCCGGCCCTCATCAATTGCTTTACGACGCATGTACTAAAACTCCATTTTTGTAGCGTCTCATTTTTTAATATTCTCTCAGCATCACCTGATGTAACGTAACCACATTCAGTTACTCTTGTTTGCTTTGGTTGGGACAGTATTACAATAAAATGGGCAAATATTAAAGTTTATTTCTTCCCAGTTGATAAATCTTCGCATCTGGAAGAATCTGCAGTACGGTGTTACGGGACAGCTAACAACAAATTTAGGTATTTTGAATACAGAAGAAACTGGAATAAGTGCTTCTGAAATATGTAGCGAAATGAAAGTAATTTGTAAGCACCGAGTACCTCAGTATTATTGTTAATGTAGAAATGCTATAATTAAGGACAGATATAATAAGCTCGAATTATTGAAAGGTCGAAAGATCTGTGTAAATGCGTGGCAATGCATCATTTGTTGGAAATAAAGTTCATTTACAGTTTAGCGGCAGCCTGCGTAAATCAGAGTTTACTGCCGCAGTCATAAACAGTTGGGAGAGCTCCACTAACGGAGTTTATGCTTGTTCGAAAGTTTCTGCTAGGATGTAGTTGTTCATTCGTATATAGATGTTAATTGCAATTAGAAAATTAAAGACATTCTTCTCCATTATTTATAGTAATCCTTAAGCTACATTCCATGGCTGAATATATGAGAGGATTTTGTGTTGAAAAATGTGACATCTAATTAGAAATGTGTGTTTGTTGCCTAACTTATATCATAGGCTGTTTTGCAGAGAACGAAGGGGCAAGCTGTTTCAGCTGGAAAGAAAGAGGAATGTGGGGACATGGATTCGTCTTCTACGGAAAATCGGGGGTAGCTGTTTTCGAAATGTTATCGGCTTCTGGACGTCCCGTATCGTTCCTGAACGGCACTCCTCGGTCAGCTCGCATCTGCAAACATTTAGATTCTACGTTGCTTATAATAATTGCCAAGACCTATGGGTGCGCCGCAGGGGAGCACGTTCCCCACAAAGTTCATAATCTCGTTTCACAATTTGTTCCAAAATCGTTGATATTCAAACAAACACATCAATGAAAGAGAGACGCTCAGAAATCGTTAATTGAAGTCAGCAACCATGGAGACCTATTGAAAAGTATATTAACAGGTGATGAAACATGGTGTTATGGCTATGACGACGAAGCTAAGGCGTTGTCGTCTCAGTGGAAGCATTCTCAATCGCCAAGACTGGAACGAAGCGACAAATGTACTCAAACGAGACGGTTACGCTTCCTGCGTTCTTAGAATTTAAAGACACAGTAATCCATGTGCACTGCTTACAAGTTCAAAGCCGTTTGTGCGAACCATTTCGAAAAGAAACTTGGTGGATTAGTGTCGAAAGGCTTCAAGGCTTTTCAACCACGATAATGCACTTACTAACACTTCGTGCAATTTTGGCCAGAAACAATACTGTAATGATGCCCCATATTCCATATTCATCTGATATAGCCCCCATGTGACTATTTTCTGTACCTAAAAATAAAGAAACCGGTAAAGAGTTGGTTTACAAGCGAACACGACACTCAAAAACGTATTGGTGAGAAAGCTACAAGCTAACACTAATAACGAATTCCAGGTGTGTTTGGAGGCTTTGAAAAAAACTCTGTCGTGAGTGTGTAATATCTAATGGGGTCTGTTTTGAAGTGGATGACATTGATGCAGATGAATAAATAAAATTCTTTTAACACTCCTGTTATTCACCCTTTTCCTTCTTTGCCGTTTAAATGTTGTTGTTGTTGTGGTCTTCAGTCCTGAGACTGGTTTGATGCAGCTCTCCATGCTACTCTATCCTGTGCAAGCTTCGTCATCTCCCAGTACCTACTGCAACCTACATCCTTCTGAATCTGCTTAGTGTATTGATCTCTTGGTCTCCCTCTACGATTTTTACCCTCCACGCTGCCCTCCAATGCTAAATTTGTGATCCCTTGATGCCTCAAAACATGTCCTACCAACCGATCCCTTCTTCTAGTCAAGTTGTGCCACAAACTTCTCTTCTCCCCAATCCTATTCAATACCTCCTCATTAGTTACGTGATCTACCCACCTCATCTTCAGCATTCTTCTGTAGCACCACATTTCGAAAGCTTCTATTCTCTTCTTGTCCAAACTGGTTATCGTCCATGTTTCACTTCCATACATGGCTACATTCCATACAAATACTTTCAGAAACGACTTCCTGACACTTAAATCTATACTCGATGTTAACAAATTTCTCTTCTTCAGAAACGCTTTCCTTGCCATTGCCAGTCTACATTTTATATCCTCTCTACTTCGACCATCATCAGTTATTTTACTCCCTAAATAGCAAAACTCCTTTACTACTTTAAGTGTCTCATTTCCTAATTTAATCCCCTCAGCAGCACCCGATTTAATTTGACTACATTCCATTATCCTCGTTTTGCTTTTGTTGATGTTCATCTTATATCCTCCTTTCAAGACACTGTCCATTCCGTTCAACTGCTGTTCCAAGTCCTTTGCTGTCTCTGACAGAATTACAATGTCATCGCCGTTTAAATAAGAGCTCTATTTTACGTCATAATTAGTAATCTTGAACAAGAATTCTCGATGTTCCTCACGAGCTAATTAATAACGATCAAACATATATAGGACCCCCTCCCCCCTCCCCCCTCTCCCCCCCCCCAAAAAAAAAGTGCCGACAACGATTTGTGTGTTGTGCGAGAAGACACACTGAGCGTTCCACATTACGTCAGTAAATCCACTATATCTACATAATAAAAGAGCATCAAACTATGTACCTCCTACGTCCATGCAGAGCCCGTAACGGCGGTGCTGAGCCTCACGTACATGAGCCAATACGTGCGGTAGTCTTCGAAGTATTTCAATCGCTTCATAGCCTCAAGCAGTAATGTCATCTGCTGAAGTTACAAGTATGTCATACACCATACTCTTCATACCACTCCACAGAAAACAGTCGAGAGATGTCAGATGCGGCGACCGTGCTGACCATGTAACTGGTCCACCTCTACCAGTCGATTGGGATTTGCGACCTTGAGGTGATACCGCACATTGATATCAAAGTGTGCTGGAGCTCATTCATGTTGCAGCCATATGCCCATCCCAATATCTACTGGCACTACAGTCAACAGAGTAGGCAAGGCATATCTAATTTATCGTCTTCGTCTCTTTGGCAGTAGAAACAGCCCAATGATGTGTTCACGAATTATCCCGGCTCAAATGTTAATACCGACGCTGTGACGGTGATTTTCAATCACCTGTGCACAAGGATTTTCGTTCGTCCATGGAGTATGTGTTGTTGTAAATACCACGGCGCAAAGAGTAACACTCGTGGAAGGTCCTCCTCGCGTAATGCTTGCACTTTTCTGCAGGTACTATGGATGGTGCCGGTGTTCATGGCCAACACACTTTTTACCCGTTTAAACCGCCTGTAACACCTGCCAAGTGCTGGTGGCTGGGTCCTCTTAGAACATTGTCAGCATGTCCATCCCAAATTGTAGTGTCCGAGCCGGTCGTGGACGATCAGCATCAAGTTTCGGCACCTACCACAGGGAAAACAATGGGCTACAGACAATATTCTTCACTGAGGCGCCTCTCGATGGCAGCGAATGTGGAATGGTGAGAGATCCGAGTGTTAGAAAAACGTTCCGAATATGATCTTGCGACAGCTCTCCCACTGCAGTTCGCTTTGCCGCCTGCAAGGACCATGTCGGTCATTTCCACAACTGTGTACTGGTACACGTCGCAGTCCAGTCAACAACGCTACTGCACTAGCCTAGCAGACCACACGAGGTCTCCAGTTGGATGCACACAAGGGCTGCATGGATGGATGTAGGGCATGCCCAGGAATGTTATTAGCTCATGTCGTCCATCCGCAGTACACACATGGCTATATATACGCAAATGAATAAAGATTTGGTCGAATAATATTTCTGTTTTTATTGGATACCCTGCTGAGGTATGGGCTGCGTTGTTTACCATTCAACAGTGATAAGGTTTCCCGTCCAGACAGAAAATCTGCGAAGTGTACTTCTTCCCCTTCTTCCACATGTCTACCCGAAAAAGACAAAAATTAAAAAAAATGAAAGAGAATACCATTACTGCACACAATGTTTGCAATTTGTTGCATACATACGGGATGTTTAGTACATATACAGAGCTCTGACGGCTGTTGTTAAATAGTATTCCGTATTATTAACATAGCAGGAGGTATAAATGTTTGTCACCATAGTTAGGTGGTCATAAAGCTAGATTTCGTCAAAATCAGTAAGCATAAGCAGGAAAGTCAATACACCTGCTTACAATAAGCTAACTAAAATTGGAACACACACTATATCCACGACAGTCCATGTGTTGTAGTGTATCTAACGTTGGTTCCGACGGGAACTACTGTGATCAGTTGCAGGTGTTTGTGTCAGGTTACACATTTGTAAAAAGAGGAAGTCGTTCACTTTGTAGATACTCATGTTGGATGGGGAGTGTGTATCACAGTCGGATGGTAAGGAAAACAACCCACACATGAACATCGTATTCAGTAAGAACACAAATATTCTTGCACAAAATTCAGAATAATTTCCATACACATTTACACGTAGAATATGGGAAAGATCTGAATACCAAAAAGGAATACAAGATACATTTACTTTATACAATAACGCAAAGTGGTCACATGTTGTTCTTTCAGGAAATGATGGATTCGTGGGTGTTTACTATATTAACTAATACAGGAAAAATATGTATGTGTAATGTCCTGCTCCCAGTTGGATCATCCTAAAAATGGTGGATGTATTGTATGAACATGAGGTGTACTGACAATGTTGTGCATCTAGCAGCTGAAAACCAGTTTGTGAAGTTTAAAACTGATGGAAGAAGTAAGTTTCGTGTTAGTGACATCGTTATTATAAAATACCTCAAAAATCGCTAGCTCCTTAGCAAGAAGAGCTAGAGAATACTTTTGCGACAATATTATATTGGATAAAATCTATGATCAGGTGGACCGCCAGCAGAAATTAAAGAAGGAACGGTCTGCAATGTTGAAGGAGATGTTTGGGTCCTTTAACAGTTAGCTAGGTAGAATATTCCCCAAATTCATCTGAGTGAGCCATGATGTCAAGACAAAACCTCATTTCTCTTTCAAGGGACTGACAACGTGACAGGAAGAGAAATATTGGAAAAATCGTCAAGGAAGCACTGGAAGTGGAAGTGCCTGTCACGAAAATAGACCTTCTGATCGATCAACAGCTTAGAATATTACAAAATGCCAACGTGTGATTACCTAACATCAAACCAGGATTTATGGACGGAAACTACCAAGGAAATAATAATGTGATTGTGAAGAATTATATGACAGTTGGAATAGACTGTGTAACTTGGAGAACCTTCAGTCGTAGAATGAAGATGCATAATAAATTTACATGTCAAATTACCAGCACTGGAGTGAACAAAGATATTCGTAACCATCTTATACATTTCATAAAGTGCTCAGATACGCATCTACAAGAAACATTTAAGCCTTTGTTAGCTAAGGAACACGGCGCTATCTGACTGGAAGCTGCAGTTTGTAACTACAGAATGGACGGTTTTATTTACCCAATGGAAAATTGTATACATGTATTAAACAGCAACAAATTTTATTTACGATGTGCTCCACTATACTCTGTGTCGATCGATTCTATGTGGTGAACACAAATGAACAGCTTACAGAACGGTTGCTATGTGGTGTTTAACAAGGTTCTGCAGATTGCTACTGGGCTAATAAGAATACCTGAAGGTTGACTGGCGTATAAGTAGAGCACCTAGACACACAAAAAACTGAGAAAAGATTGTAAACTCTGTTCTGTCTACCCATAGTTTTAATTATTTGCTTGTAAACTAAGTGAAGATTTTAACACAGACTCCAATGAAGACGACGTATTATGCAGAAGCGTCATTTTAAATTTGGAGTGACACATTTCGCTCGGTATCGAATATTATTCTCCACAATGTCATCTCATACAGGTAATAATGAATCAGGACAGGCTCCACCAAATAACGTTATGCCACCTATCTTAAGAAAAAGTGTAACTGTACCACATGTACTTAAACCATTTCCTGTTAAAGAAATATCTCCTTTTGAGTGCAGTTCATGAGTTATGCACGCACAAAAGAATACCAAACATGCTCTTGGACTAAGTCAAATAATGAAAAGTGGAATATATAACGAAAACATATGCCATTTGCTATTATTAAAAGGAGAAACCATTACAGAAGTGCAGGCAAGGCTCACAAATTACTTGAAACACAGTGTATGGAAAAAATCTGGGTACAAGTGGAGAATCTAAAATATTAGCATTTACCATAAATAGAAACGTTACGTGGTCATATGTTGCAGCAGTGGCCAAGGAAAGCTATGGTTTGGAGCACATTTATTATGTAAAAGGAAGCAAAAAAGTCTGTTTATAAAGGATTGTATCTAAATGTGGTGTAGTGAATAATGTGCACCAAATAGCAGTTTTAACACTGTAACTTTCGACAATATCCAACAGTGTCAAAAAGAGGAAGTAGGGCAATAATATAAGTCTAACCATGGAGATATAAGTTGGGAGAGTATTCATCACATCACAAACTTCAAACCAACGTCCACGACGTTAGCTGCCCCAAAATATTAGCTTCTGGTGGAAGTGTTCTACCAAAATGCCAGATTTCGTCATTTACGTGTGTACTAATCGTCCTAATTATAGTCTAAAGTGTAAAGCAATCACATCGCGTGATACTTTCTTTCATAGGAACGAATTTTGGCTGTACTGTTTACATTTAGTATACAGTGCTAATTTCGTCATTTGGTTTGATGTTTCGTAACAGCCCTACTCCAGAATTTCTCTGGGTGAACACTGTGAGAAGGAATGACTGAAAGCCGACCAAAAAGCGTAAGTATGTTCTCAGCTTTTTCAGAAAGAGCACGTAGACTGAACATAAGTTTCTTCAATTCCTATTAAGGAAAATGCTGAATTACGAAAGCAGCCTCTTCAAACATCGCATACCTCTCTTCTTGGTTGTCCGAAACGTATAACAAACAGAAAGTCACATTAAGGTGACCAATTCCATCATATTAATGAAGAAAAATGCATGGAAGACAAGAACAACGACACTTTTATTCACGAAAGTCCTGTAACATTGCATTAAACCGCTGTACAATCGTTGTACGTAGTGGACTTGATAACTGAGTTCCAGCACTTTCAATTGAGGGCTATAATCCGTTTTCGCCCAAAGAAGACTTCGGGCTTATTCGTAACCCCGTGTTCGGTAAGAGCAAATATTTCTAGATTTCTGCACTGTATTCCATGTTGATGTTCGGCACAGCACTAGGAAACACTTCGAATAGATTTTCAAATAAATACTGCCACATTCACATGGAATAACATAAGCGGCTTGGACTCCGTCCCATGACTTTATTTCACAGGGCACAATATATATGATTTTCTTTAGAAGGCCGAGAAACGCATTTATACTCATGGAAAAATGATGTAAGAATGATGTTTGTGTTTTCTCAATGTATGAACCACTTAGTCTTGTAGAGATTTAAGCAGGTACAAGTTATTAATTTTTATTATTCTGCCAGAAATTCCCAATTCAACGTTTTTGGAAGTTGCGGGGAAACTGCTGAAAATCAAACTCATAATTTAGGATGAATCAGTCTCACTAGGGAGATTATTTCTCAGTAGCAAATTACCTAGCTTACTCAAGAGTCTAAGCACCTCTCGTGGAGAAGCATAGCTTTGTCTTGAAGTTTTTGCTGCTGCATTCTTTTCCAAACTATAATCGATACTCCTTTCACTATTACGAATTTAAAATTTTTGATTTAATTTATTTGTATGTTTACAATGATGGATAATTTGCAGACTATAGAGATACAAATGAGAAAACATCAGTGGTTGGAACTTCAGAGATTTTGAAAGCTCATCATACATACTTATGCTAATGCTACAGCTTGAACATTACTATCAGAGACATTCACCTTATGTCTTTAAAGGAAAATGCTGTGGAAATTTCGACAGCGGATATTGCTTTTATACAGACTACCACTCAGTACCATCAAAAAATTACATACGTCAAAGATCAAACTTCAGAGACATTTTAAAAGTTCATCAGAAATATACATACTACAGTTTGAACTTTGCTATCAGTGACATTCACCTAATATCTTTCAAGAAACATGCTGTGGGACTTTCAAAAACAACAATTACTTTTACACAGACAACCTGTCAACATCATTAAAATATAACTAGTGTGTAGAACGTGAACTTCGAAAGCAAAATCCCTCTATTATAATTTCAGTGGAATGGATTCGTATAGCAATGCAGCACTTGACGATGATAGGAAATTTTCTGTTAGAAGTAGGTAAGCAGCATTATAAGAACATAGGTATTTCAAACCCGCAATAATGAGTTGTTGGCACATGGCTTACTAATTGTCATTTATATGTGTTACATGAGTCTCTGTTGTTTTAATAACGATAAGTGTGAGCTAAAGCCGACTTTCGTGCCAAATGGAAAAAAAATCTTGTGAGTCGTAGAGGAACGATGAGAAAATTAAATAGCACAAATAGCAACAAATAAAAGTTGAGAAGCTTTAAAGAGAGCTAGTTTGATGTGATCGTTTCACCATAACCTGGGAATATCGAGATACGATGATGATGTTTAGAACCCTCCAGCGATTCATACTCACGCCTATCAATTCGACAGTTACCAGGTATGAGCTTTGATCTCTCATACGATGCTGACATTCCAGAGGAAAAATGTAAAAAAGTCCTCAAGCATTAAGTGGAAACCATCAGGATACTCCAGGACAAAGTTTTACTATACAGCGGGGAGCAGTGTATGCGATGATTTGAAACTTCCTGGCATATTAAAATTGTCTGCCGGACTGGGACTCGAGCTTGGGATTTCTGGCTTTTGTGTGCAAGTGCTCTACCGTGCAAGATATACAAGCACGACACACGACCCATCCGGACAGCACTACTTCCTACCTTCCTAACTTCACAGATGTTCTCCGTAAGCCTACAGGACTTGCCCTTCTAGAAGAAAGGATACTGCAGAGGGATGGCTTAGCCACAGCTTTGGAGAATGTTTCAAGAAAGCGGAGCATCCTTCGCTCTGAAAATCCCTGGTAGTTTGAAACTGTGTGCTAGACCTGGATGAAGGTAAGGTCCTAGCTTCCATTCCGCGCCCGGCAAATTGAAATCTCGTATAGTGGTACTGGAGTTCCAAGACAAGTGCACCGATATACAAACACCAAAAAAAGTTTTGCATCACCTCGGTTTGGAGAGTTCCGGAACTTGTACAGAAAATTGGAATAGAGATCAACATAAATATCATTCCCGTCCTTTTTATTGCTCATGAAAACCACACATTGCATGTTGTACCACCATACAGCGAGATCTTCAGAGGTGGTGGTCCAGATTACTATACACACCGGTACTTCTAATACCCAGTAGCAAGTCCTCTTTCATTGATGCACGCCTGTATTCGTCGTGGCATACTATCCACAAGTTCGTCAAGGCACTGTTGGTCCAGATTGTCCCACTCCTCAACGGTGATTCGGCGTAGATCCTTCAGAGTGGTTTGTGAGTCAGGTCGTCCATAAACATCCCTTTTAAAACTATCCCAGGTTTGTTCGATAGGGTTCATGTCTGAGGAACACGCTGGCCACTCTAGTCGAGCGATGTCGTTATCCTGGAGGAAGTCATTCACAAGATGAGCACGATGGGGGTGCGAATTGTCGTCCATGAAGAAGAATGCTTCTCCAGTATGCTGCCGATATAGATGCACTGTCGGTCGGAGGATGGCACTCACGTATCGTACAGACATTACGGCGGCTTCCATGACCACCAGCGGCGTACGTTGGCCCAACATAATGCCACCTCGAAACAGCAGGGAACCACCACCTTGCCGCACTCGCTGCAGACACATCTCCGACGATTGTCTGGTTGAAGGCATATGCGACACTCATCGGTGAAGGGAACGTGATGCCAGTCCTGAGAGGTCCATTCGGCATGTTTTTGGGCCTATCTACACTGCGCTCCATGGTGTCTTATTTGCAACCTCGCCATGGACGTCGAGAGTGAAGTTGCATCATACAGCCTATTGCGCACAGTTTGAGTCGTAACATGACGTCCTGTGGCTGTACGAAAAGCATTATTCAACATGGTGGCGTTGCTGTCAGGGTTCCTCCGAGCCATAATCTGTAGGTAGCGGTCATCCACTGCAGTAGTAGCTATTGGACGGCCTGAGCGAGGCATGTCATCGACAGTTCCTGTCTCTCTGTATCTCCTCCATGCCAGAACAACATCGCTTTGTTTCATTCCGAGGTGCCTGGAAGTTTCCCTTGTTGAGAGCCCGCGGTGTTGACCGTCTAGGTATGTCTGAACTACAGACAACACGAGCCGTGCACCTCGTTCATTGTAGAATATCTGGAACTGATCGGCTCTCGGACCCTCTCCGTCTAATAGGCGCTGCTCATACATGGTTGTTTACATATTTGGGTGGGTTTAGTGACACCTCTGAACAGTCAAAGGGACTGTGCCTGTGATACAATATCCACAGTCAACGTCTGTCTTCAGGAGTTCCGGGAACCGAGGTGATGCAAAGCTTTTTTTGTGTGTGTGTTTTTAACAAAAGAATCAAGGAAATTACACGTGTGCTATGATAATCACTCAAGGAAAGTGTAAAATTATAACTACCTTTCTTCCACTTCCTTAAAATAATTCCCACGTAAATCAAGATATCTTCACCCTTTCATCGAAATGTGTTATGCGTGCTGGATCGTTGCAAAGTCGACGATAGCAACTGCACGTTCCGTGCACCATTCGATAATTTACTGCTATGCTGAAATAGAAATTAAGATTTGGGTCTACTGTCGGCGTACGTCTATTTGATATATTCATTTCCTATTTTTACATACATACATCTTAGTAACAAGTCCAGACTTTTTTGGTCGTAACATTGTTGTCGATATGAAAAGATACACCACTTTCACATTTGAACGACAAGTCAAAACGTTCGTAAAGGTCCGTTTCGAGAGTTATTACCCACAAAAATCTTCATCTCTTTAAAGTGTTATTTTCTAACGATACAAGCAGTGCCAAGAAGTCCTCTGTTCGTTGATACTATATTTTCTTTTTAATGACAAGGAAGAAGTCGGCCCTGAGGTGAGAGGTACAACGTTCATCCAGTGAGGATAGCGTTTCTCCTCATAAATGCAAGATGTTCATGAACGAAGACCCTCTTGATGTATTACTAGTGGTTCACACTTCCTACTAATTTGTGTCCTCCTTTTCTGTAACACTGCACTCACTGTTCATTATCTTATGACTTAAATGATTATCACCAACCTAACATAGAAAAAATTACGGTATTTATTGGTGTCAGTCCATTTGTTGGATATACTAGTGTATCTGCAGTAAACCTAGCCGTAAATTTGATGTTTATGGCGATCAGAACGGTAACTCTGAGAAAACAGGAAGACAGCACAAAGCTATTTAGACTTATATTGCACAATTCTACAAAATACAGTTAAATACTGGCCATTAGCACTACATATTCTTCCATTATGGGTTACAAACACAATTTACCTTTGATACACTACCTGCGAAGTTACTCGGACATCCCTATGTAATGCAAAATGGACTACTAGTTGCCACGAGAGGCGGGTGTCAGTATAAACGGAGGCGATGAGTACTGTGTTATCAGTAGAGAAGCAGTAACAGGAGAATGGGCTTCAGGAAAGGTCTTTGATTTCGAACTTGTATGAATCATTGGGCGGCGCCTGAGTAACAAATCCATCAGAGGCCTTTAAACCCTTGTAAAAGAACCGCGGTCGACTGTTGGTGATGTGTATCGCCTACACCAGAGGAACAGCAGTTCGGAAACGATGATTGTATCAGCTTGACAGTGCAGCCTGTGGGGCAACGGTTTGTGGACAATAACATTCATGAAACGGACTGGCCTGACTGGACACCCAGCTTGAACACAATGGAACACCTTCGCTCCAGACTGCAGCGTCGTGCTTCAGCTGTTTAGGAAGAATGGGGTTCCATTTCTGCACAGACATTCAGACACCACACTGGAACTGTTCCCAGTAGAGTTCATCCGTCACAAAGAGGGCGAGTTGAGATATGCCGTATTACTGTCCACTAACAGGTGTCCAGGTACTATAATGCATGCAGTATGGCGTAGGGGCTAGCTTCGCTGGATGGCATGTTGCGGGTCGCGAGTTTAAATCAGCAATTACTTGTTATTTAGTACATATCATTTCTGCAAGGTTCAAAAATATGTTGTGTTTGCATAGTGTGAAACATCATATGCGTGTATAAATAGCTCCACTCTCCTTCCAGGAGGTCATTTCAGTTCTGGCTGCACGCAGCTGTCAGTAACAAACAGGCTTTCAGTACAAAGTGTTGTAGCTCACTAACGAGCCTGTCTTCGGATTTGGATTTAATTGTGGTTTAGATGTGACGTTTGTTAGAAACTCAGGGTACCTCAAAACATGTACTCGTACATCACCGTAGCTCCAGTCAGGCAACGTAAGAGCTGTCGGCTACACTTACAGGAACTGGAATACAAGCAGTACATTGTTCTAGCATATTCACGAGACAGATTGATTCCAAAATAGCAGTAAGTCAGCTGCACATCAGGAATCCTTCAGCGTTTTCTGGAGAAGTTGATCAGGCCCCGACGAAATTGCTGAAATGTTTCGATTCCCGGCGGGGTCAGGGATTTTCTCTGCCTCGTGATGGCTGGGTGTTGTGTGTGATGTCCTTAGGTTAGTTAGGTTTAAGTAGTTCTAAGTTCTAGGGGACTGATGACCATAGATGTTAAGTCCGATAGTGCTCAGACCCATTTGAAATGTTTCGAACGAGTCCCCAAATACAACAGATCGGAGTACATACGTGTTTAGCAAATGTATACACTACTGGCCATTAGAATTGCTACTCCAAGAAAGAAATGCAGATGATAAACTAGTATTCATAAATACACTCCTGGAAATGGAAAAAAGAACACATTGACACCGGTGTGTCAGACCCACCATACTTGCTCCGGACACTGCGAGAGGGCTGTACAAGCAATGATCACACGCACGGCACAGCGGACACACCAGGAACCGCGGTGTTGGCCGTCGAATGGCGCTAGCTGCGCAGCATTTGTGCACCGCCGCCGTCAGTGTCAGCCAGTTTGCCGTGGCATACGGAGCTCCATCGCAGTCTTTAACACTGGTAGCATGCCGCGACAGCGTGGACGTGAACCGTATGTGCAGTTGACGGACTTTGAGCGAGGGCGTATAGTGGGCATGCGGGAGGCCGGGTGGACGTACCGCCGAATTGCTCAACACGTGAGGCGTGAGGTCTCCACAGTACATCGATGTTGTCGCCAGTGGTCGGCGGAAGGTGCACGTGCCCGTCGACCTGGGACCGGACCGCAGCGACGCACGGATGCACGCCAAGACCGTAGGATCCTACGCAGTGCTGTAGGGGACCGCACCGCCACTTCCCAGCAAATTAGGGACACTGTTGCTCCTGGGGTATCGGCGAGGACCATTCGCAACCGTCTCCATGAAGCTGGGCTACGGTCCCGCACACCGTTAGGCCGTCTTCCGCTCACGCCCCAACATCGTGCAGCCCGCCTCCAGTGGTGTCGCGACAGGCGTGAATGGAGGGACGAATGCAGACGTGTCGTCTTCAGCGATGAGAGTCGCTTCTGCCTTGGTGCCAATCATGGTCGTATGCGTGTTTGGCGCCATGCAGGTGAGCGCCACAATCAGGACTGCATACGACCGAGGCACACAGGGCCAACACCCGGCATCATGGTGTGGGGAGCGATCTCCTACACTGGCTGTACACCACTGGTGATCGTCGAGGGGACACTGAATAGTGCACGGTACATCCAAACCGTCATCGAACCCATCGTTCTACCATTCCTAGACCGGCAAGGGAACTTGCTGTTCCAATAGGACAATGCACGTCCGCATGTATCCCGTGCCACCCAACGTGCTCTAGAAGGTGTAAATCAACTAAATAAGTCTACCCTGGCCAGCAAGATCTCCGGATCTGTCCCCCATTGAGCATGTTTGGGACTGGATGAAGCGTCGTCTCACGCGGTCTGCACGTCCAGCACGAACGCTGGTCCAACTGAGGCGCCAGGTGGAAATGGCATGGCAAGCCGTTCCACAGGACTACATCCAGCATCTCTACGATCGTCTCCATGGGAGAATAGCAGCCTGCATTGCTGCGAAAGGTGGATATACACTGTAATAGTGCCGACATTGTGCATGCTCTGTTGCCTGTGTCTATGTGCCTGTGGTTCTGTCAGTGTGATCATGTGATGTATCTGACCCCAGGAATGTGTCAATAAAGTTTCCCCTTCCTGGGACAATGAATTCACGGTGTTCTTATTTCAATTTCCAGGAGTGTATATTATACTAGAACTGACGTGTGATTACATTTTCACGCTGTTTGGGTGCATAGATCCTGAGAAATCAGTACCCAGAACAACTACCTCTCGCCGTAACAACGGCATTGATACGCCTGGGCATTGAGTCAAACAGAGCTTGAATGGCGTGTAGAGGTACCGCTACCCATGCAGCTTCAACACGATACCACAGTTCACCAATGATAGTGACGCGTATTGTGACGAGCCAGTTGCTCACCCACCATTGACCAGACGTTTTCAATTGGTGAGAGACCTGGAGAATGTGCTGGCCAGGGCAGGAGTGGAACATTTTCAGCATCCAGAAAGGCCCGTACAGGACCTGCAACATGCGGTCATGCTTTATCCTGCTGAAATGTAGGGTTTCGCAGGGATCGAATGAAGGGTTGAGTCATGGGTCGTAACACATCTGAAATGTAACGCCCACTGTTCAAAGTGCCGTCAATGTGAACAAGAGGAGACGAAACGTGTAACCAATGACACCCATACCATCACGCCAGTATGGCGATGACGAATACACGCTTCCAATGTGCGTTCACCGCGATGTCGCCAAACACGGATGCGACCATCATCATGTTGTAAACAGAACCCGGATTCATCCGAAAAAAATGATGTTTTGCAGTTCGTGCACCCACGTTCGTCGTAGAGTACACCATCGCAGGCGCTCCTGTCTGTGATGCAGCGTCAAGGGTAACCGCAGCTATGGTCTCCGAGCTGATAGTCCACGCTGCTGCAAACGTCGAACTGTCGTGCGGATGGTTGTTGTCTTGCAAACGTCCCCATCTGTTGACTCAGGGATCGACACGAGGCTGCACGATCCGTTACAGCCATGCGGATAAGATGTCTGTCATCTCGACTGCTAGTGATACGAGGCCGTTGGGATCCAGCACGGTGTTCCGTATTACCCTCCTGAACCCACCGATTCCATATTCTACTAACAGTCATTGGATCTCGACCAACGCGAGCAGTAATACGATAAACTGCAATCGCGATAGGCTACAATTCGACCTTCATCAAAGTCGGAAACGTGATGGTAGGTATTTCTTCTCCTTATACGAGGCACCACAACAACGTTTCACCAGGCAACTCCGGTCAACTGCTGTTTGTATATGAGAAAGCAGCTGGAAACTGTCCTCATGTCAGCACGTTGTAGGTGTCACCACCGACGCCAACGTTGTGTGAATGCTCTGAAAAGCTAATCATTTGCATATGACAGCCTCTTCTTCCTGTCGGTTAAATTTCGCGTCTTAGCACGTCATTTTCGTGGTGTAGCAATTTTAATGGCCAGTAGTGTACTTTCACTAGGACGGTACAGCTTAACAGTGCTTAGAGAATGACGAAGAGAAGCTCAGTACCTGGGAAAAATTGCTGGACGAACTGAAAAAAACGTTTGGCTCCAATGAGCAGCAAGACCATTGAAGAACAGGTCCCAATGTCACGTATTAACGACACATTTGTACATACAATATGTTTTGTCGCTGTGCCACCTCGAAACAGAGGCCTACAAAATCGTACACATGATTCAAACAGTCGCAAAAGACGTTTACCAAGCTCTTCTGGTAAAGAACGTCAGAACAACAGACAAATTTATCAAGTGGTATCAGGGAACTAACGATAAAAAAATAGTCGAACGAAAGAGGTATGACCAGCTGCTGGATGTGGTCTCTATGGGAGCCATGGAAAACCACTTTATGGTCGCCACTGCCACGCTTCAGAAGACATATAGCAATTTCTGACAGCCATAAATGTCTGAGTCATAAGTGATAGGAAAATTGGATGTAGCACCTGTAAGTTAAGAGATAGTAGAGAATGTTGAGGAAGAGGTGTATCAGTCTTTAGAACCCATTTCCGCCATCAAATTGACTCGACCAACTCGGACGACGTAGATGCAAGAGATACTTCCATCAAGTACAACAGACTTTTAGAGGACTGAAAAAATACGAAAGCATTTTTATTTTATTTATTTATTTATTTATTTATTTTGCTCTGAAAACGCTAACCACGTTGTACGCTTCTACGCTTCTGCAGAGAGAGAAGTAAAGGTGTTCGACGACTGTTACGCCGCAAGACGTCAACCATTCACGGCTATCGGCTGCCGTCGATTATAGTCGACCTATAGGACAAAACCCATTGCCGTACCCTGGATGATATCGCTTCCCAACACGCCGTAGCTGTTCCTCGTCATCGTACAGAGGTAGGAGCAACTCGCGAATCCACCGAATTCATGAAAACTAAGTGAGGCGACAGTCTATGGTGATAATGCAGACGTAGTTGCATATTCTCCGTAGATGCAGTTACCAAGATATCAAGAAATCCCATTGACTTTTTCATAGACGGCCAATATAATCACCGAACGAGGTGGCGCAGTGGTAGCACACTGGACTCGCATTCGGGAGGACGACGGTTCAATCCCGCGTCCGTCCATCCCGGTTTTCCGTGATTTCCCTAAATCGCTACAGGCCAATGCTGGGATGGTTCCTTTGAAACGGCACGGCCGACTCCCTTCCCCATCCTTCCCTAATCCGATGCGACCGATGACCTCGCTGTTTGGTCTCTTCCCCCGCCGGCCGCGGTGGTCTAGCGGTTCTAGGCGCGCAGTCCGGAACCGCGCGACTGCTACGGTCGCAGGTTCGAATCCTGCCTCGGGCATGGATGTGTGTGATGTCCTTAGGTTAGTTAGGTTTAAGTAGTTCTAAGTTCTAGAGGACTGATGACCACAGATGTTAAGTCCCATAGTGCTCAGAGCCATTTCTCTTCCCCCAAACAACCCAACCCAACCCAATATAATCGAATGCTAGTCGACTCAGGGGTTTGGTTAAAAGTCGGTTGATAGAGATGGGGCCCCTCCACGCCCGCACCAACGTGGTGACCAAACCAAAAGTTCTACTGTCACCTCCGTCAACATGATAGTTATCTAATAGGTGGATCACAGGATGATGGGCTATGATATTATCCGTGCATCTGGGTAAGACTACGCATTAACACGGTCCATCATGTGATAGATAATGAACGAAACGCGAATGGGGGTAGCTATTTGAAGAGCAGAGGGAAAAAACTGCCAAGGCTCGTGCCGTGGGAAAAAAAAACATCTGCGACAGTGAGATGGGTTGTAAGAGCAGTAGTGGCTTACAAGCTGCGATAGTTTACGGAAGGTTGGGTTTGTTAGTGTGGGTATCATGCATCATTACCGTGGCAGGCGATGGCAATGTATCCCGGTTTACTGCGGCCGCTGCATTCCTGGAACAATCAGGATCGTTATACATTAGTGGGAGATCGGCCATAGATCATCTCACTATGGGGGTGTGTGTGTAGCTTGTCTGCATGTAGTGTATGGTACGGCTTCCCTGCGTGGTGCCAGTTATTCGGCAAGTGTGCTCCAACTGGATATCCAGTAATGGCGGCTAATTAACAGGGGCTCACCTGTACCGTTGTGTTTGCGTGTACTTGGCCATAGATGTTAGGTCCTTGCAAGTATGTCCTTTGGTCTTTCATGTTTCCATCTATGGTTGTGTTCGTAGTTCCGCAGATTCAGAATAAACGGGTTCTGCGAATGTCTGGAGTTTCTGTATAGTCTTGTGGTGAGTTTGTGGATTACCTACGTGAGAGTCTCAAGGCGGTATTCCCGGTGAAGGTCCGCGATGCGTGTGTATCGTGGAGCATTGCTTATGATTTTGAGTACTTTGTTTTGTATGAGCTGCAGACGGCGCTGGCGTGTAGGCGCAGCGTATCCCCAGACAGGAGTTGCGTACGTCATCAGGGGTCGAATAAGTGTCACGTACCCTTCTGTACCATTCTGTTCAGTGAGCTACGCCTGTTGAGCATAGGGTAGAGCTGTTCGAGCCTCGCGCTTGCTCGGTTGATCATGTGTTGTATGTGGTCCCCCCAGAGCTATTTCCGGTCCAGCCAGACACCGAGGTATTTGACTTTCCCGCGGAAACGTCTTGAACGTGCATGTAGAGTTATTGGTCTGCAGTGTCGGTGTTTACGGAGTTGCTTCGGTCTTCTAGTGAACAGAATGGCTTCACACTTGTCGACGTTTACTCTAACACGTCATTTCTCTAACCAAGGCTCAGCCACACTGAGTGCGGTCTGTAAGCGTGACGTAATGTTTGATGGTTTCCAATCTTGCGCAAGGATGGCTGTGTCATCCGCGTAAATTGCCATCGTTGTATTGTGTGTCGTTTGGAGATCGTATATGTAGACTTTTAACAGTAGGGGCCCTAGGATGCTTCCCTGGGGTACTCCCGCGTGTGTACCATGTCGTGTTGATTGTTTTCCCTGCACATCAGTGTTGAAACTCCTGTCTGTGAGGTATAAGTGTAAGAGACGCAGCAGCCTGTCGGTGAACCCCGCGTCGCTGAGTTTGCGAATGAGGTCGTTGTGCCATAGACGGTCGAAAGCCTTTTCAATGTCCGGGAACACCGCCCCTGTTGCTTTGTTTGTGTTGAAGCCATATGTTATATGTTCAACGACCCGAAGGAGTTGCTGTGTTGTCGAGTGGTAAATCCTGAAGCCGAATTTCTCCGGTCTCAGGATGTCATTAGTAATGCAGTGCCTAGTGATGCGTTTGAGAATCACCTTCTCAACAATGTTGCTGAGCGAACTGATTTTGTGAGGAAGAATAACTTGTTACTATACGCGACGATCAAATGCCTAGGCTACCATGACAGAGATTCCTGATAACGTAAAAGAAACAAGAACTCTAATTGACTACAACAGCCAACGACAAAAATAAAATGCTTAGCTGCGAGCCGTGCGCAACTAAGTTAGACAATCAAGCAATAACCGATTCGTAACGAGCCATTTACAACGCAGATCAGACAAAAAAGTCTTTTGTATCGAAAGAACATTTCAAGAAGTCTAACTAGTTTCGGGGGTCTGGGTGGGCGCAATTTTTTAAATGTTGTTTTCCTCTCTGTCAGGATGACCTACTTGGGATTAAAGTTGGTGTAAAAACGGCACTAGAATACTCCTGTGACCTACCCTGCTTTCGCCAGCTTGACGTAAGGAATATTCTTCTAGCAGACTGCTACGAAAATCCGGAAAAATTCTTGAAAGAGTAATTTTTTATTAAATGTCAGTTGTGAATAAGTGTGCACGTAACTCAGTTAAAATCTCATTACATTTTCTAATTCAAAGTTTCTAAAAGGGCCAACAGGTCCTGAAAAATGGGACTGTTAGCCCAGTAGCACCAAGCATCGTTGCGCAATGTTAAGGTACGGTACTTGCTCTCTTCCGGGAGCGTGGCGATCCAGACCGCTCTCTGGCCATCCAGATTTACAGTAGGTTTCCCGTAGTTTCCCTACACTGCCGGGATCTACGAGTTCATCATACTCTGAAAGCCACCTAACAATGTGTGGGGAAGGGTACTTCTGGTACCATTAACTCATCCGTCCTTCCCTGTTCCACTTGCGAATGTCGAGTGGGAAGAATAATTGTCGGTAAACCTCTGTATTAGCTCTAATTTTTCGAATTTTCTTTCTCGTTTCGTGAGATGTGTGTGGGAGGAAGTAGTTTGTTGTCTGGCTCTTCCCGGAAAGAGATTTCCCGAAACTTAAATAGTAAACATCTCCGTGACGCATAACGTCTCTCTTGTAACGTCTGCCACTCTAGTTCTTTGTGTACCTATTGTAACACCCTAATGAACCCCAAAACCCAATTAGGAAAGACCATCATGATGCAAAGTAGGGAATAGTTATCCTGACAGGTACGACAACTTTGCCGACGATATAACATCAGAAAGTTTTGATAAACACCGACATTAAGCATTACACAGTGTGTTTTGGTAGACAGGAAGAAGAAAGAAAGGTCATCTTCAGTAATTTGCCAAACATCTAAGTAATAATTGCAAATTAATACCACGAAAGTTAAGTCCAAAGATATGTCGGTCAGAGATAACTTTTATGTGGAAGAGAGTTGTAAATGCAACGAAGAAACTCATTGCGTCTACAATACTCATTCACCGAAAAAGTAAGTCGCTTGATAGCTATTGTGCTATCAAGTCATACGAGCGCAGCTCTTGCCATAGTTGAGCGAACGGAGCGAGGCGAGATTGTTTTACTTTCAAGAGTCCTTGTTGCGTGACGTAGACGCACGGATTTTGTGAACTGATATTCAGACTAGAGACTTGAACCGAGGTAGTATTCTGACTGTGTATACCGAGTTGTTGGACTTTATTAACGGAAGTAGGCAATATTGGACTCAACATTCATGTAAGTGAACTTACAGAAAGGAATGGGCAAAGTTTCAAAAGACTATAATACACGTTTAGTCTCGAGAAGGAGACATTGACACGAATACAAGAAGAAGATACAATAACGCCGAGGGTTAAAGCTGTCGTAATTGTCACAATACTTGAAACTAACAGAACTGCCAGTTCTAATGAACCGTGTGTGCGTGTGGCGTGATGTTTATAAAATATTTAACGAAAAGGAACAATAAAATTTTCATAAAAAGTAGAAATTCAACGTGTCATCTCCATCATTCTATGAATATTTGGTAATTGCTCATCAAAAGTTAATGAACAGTGACTACTTAAATTGGGAGTAAATTCTTGGACTGTTAGTTGTGACAAGGAAGGTTTGGACATACATAATATTACGACGCAAGATAATTAAAACATTGTTAAAGAGTATCTGTGGATCTCCCGTCATATAGAGCGAACAATTTTACTTAGCAACGAACAAACGATGACCAATACGATATGCAATTGAAGTTTTTCCTCGCTTTTGGTGATGTGGACGATGCGCATGAGGGAAGATTCATCAATTACTGCACTAAAATGTTGACTGGGCACATAATAATTCAACTTCAAACCATAAAAGACAATCAGAGTGCGCTGTTCGCATCAATAAGGAAACTGTGCGACTCGCAGTCAAACTTTAATCTTTACGCGAGGAACGATTTCTTAAGAGTTTTTTCTGACCTTGTCTCTCGTTAACCGACGGAGACATCCATCATCGCGCATCGCGTCTCGACTCCACCGACCGAGCTGTAGCAGCAACAGCTCCACGGCGTCGACAACACCAGCACACGGCGGAGAGGTGACGTCACACTACGTAACGCTCTCACGCCGACAAAATGAATCCGTCATAAAATGCGCCGCTTTTCACTGGATCTTCTCTTTCTCGTCTATCAGTGCTACCTGGTAAGAGTCCCAGATTAATGAATAGTACTGAGTTATCGACTGAGCAAGCACCTTTTAAGCCATTTCCTCCGTGGATGTGTTCCATATCATTAAGATTTTTCCTATGAATCTCAGTCTCTGCTTTTCCTAATATTCGTTTTATAAGCCCATTCCACTTAAGATCGCTCTGGATAGCTACTTCTAGACATTTTACGGTGATTATTGTTTCCAGAAGTTTGTCATCAACGGTGTAGTTCTATTTCTTTTCCAGTGTATGCGTAATATGTTACATTTATTCACGTTCAGGGCAAACTCCCAAGTCCTGCACCATTCATCAATCCTCTGCACGTTATTCTGCAAATTTGTACGGACTTCTGGAGTTGGTACTTTTTTACAGACAACCGTATCATCGGCAAACAGTCTTGAGGAGCTACCGATGCTTTCTACTAGATCACTTATATACGGTCCTTTTACATTTCCTTGGGGTACTCTGGAAATTACCTTTGTTTTTGACGATTTTGTTTCGTTAAGAGCGACGTCTTGAGTTCTACCTGCAAGTACGAGTAAGTCTTCAATCCAGTCGCAGATCTGGACGGATACTCGATAAGCTAGAGAGTCTATAAGATCAACGACCATTCAGTGAACGTTGCTGCGTATGGGCCTCTGCAGCAGGCACCTGGTTCATGAATTCATGTTGACTGCAGTTCACTGACGACGAAGGCTCGAATTTGCACGTCAGTGCTTCAACTGGACGTCCACTGAATGGTAACAGATGGCCTTTTGAGATGACTCAAATTTTGTACTCCATCGGCGTGGACCAGACGCCTTGAAATAATCGTCGGAAGGGTCCAGGGCGAAGAAGAGAGCTATATGGCCTTGGGAATATTTTCGTGGCATTCCCTTGGTGATGTCGTCATTCGGATAGGCACAATGGATCAACATATATATGTAGGCTGTCTATTCTTGGGGACCATGTCAACCCCCCGGTAGGATGACGCCTACCAGCTGGACTACGCAACGTGTCACACAGCCCGCAGTGTACGTGCGTGGTTCTATGAGCACGAGGATTTGTTTACACGCTTCCCTGGCCACCAAAATTAATGGCCCTGGAGACGAAATGGCTCCACATCACTGTCGGTACCTTCCAGAATCCCACTGACTTCCAGCACGTCTCGCAGTGGTCCACGCTGCGAAACGTGGTTATTCAGACTTTCGATAGGTTTGACACTTAAATGTGACTGTACAGTGTGCAAGGGGCGATCAGAAAGTTTCCGTTGTCGGGCTATACTGCAGTCTATAAGCAACCCAAACGCCACTCCGAAGAAGGTATGTAAGCACTAACATGCAGGCAAGGGATTAGTACCTTCCTTGCATCATTTAAATTTTCTAGATTGAAACATGTCAGCATATATTTGAAGCCACAAACTACTTAAATTAAGGTACTTCCGATTTCGTAGCTTGTAGCTACGTCATCAAGGGCTTATAACCATTATAACATGGTAAACAAAATGGCGAAGAACACAGCTGGCCGAACATTCTTAGTTTTCTCCATAGTGTCTGTAGGCCGGATAGTCAATGAACAAAACGTTGGGAGAGAGATGTTTGTATGTAGATGTTTTCCCTCCCTCAACTTATTACTCATTAACTATCCGCAACGGAAATTGTGGTTTTAACTAAGACGGTTGGGTCTTCTATATTCCTCACCAAGTTGTTTACCACGTTTTAACCATTATATGCATCTGATGATGTGGCTGAAAGCCACGAAACCGGTAATACCTTTATAAAATTATTTCAAAATACAGCTGTTTGCAGAGTTCTTGCTACAAGGCGAACTGCTAGAGCTGTGAATGTCCGGGCTACAGAGCAGTTCGTGTCACCATCATTTTAAAAATGATTTTTCGGAGACATGGAACTCCTTGATTTCACGAAAAATTCTGTCCCGTATCGTAGCTCTACGGCACGTGGCAAAAACAATCGCAGTCTATCGTTCTCAAGTTCTTCGCCGAGGCAAGTCTTGGAGCGACACAGATTCTGACAGAGGGAGACGCAATTTCTTACGGTGCCGCCTGCGTCAGCTATTTTATGGCTTACCTAAAACCGAACGCTGCTGGGGATCACCTTATAAACGACGAACCATTTCCGCTCGGTTCGAGAACAGGCCAGTCAACTCTCCTGTACTGAAATTCATTCGCTTCCGAAATTCGTGGCGACGTAATATGCGTAACACAGCACTCCACATGCAGCAACCCAATTAGAGTATTTGAAAAAGTATCATACCATTTTCCGGTATTAATGACTATGGTGAATGACATCGATGAACTAAAGATTGCAGTACATACAAAATTTATGTTGACCGATTCGCTCCAAACACTACGAAGACTTTTGCTAAACGTATGAAGTTTGACCTTAAAGTTTTGGTTGCTGCAGGCCCAAAATAGTAGCTCGGCTACACTAGTTTTCCGTAATTCCGAATTATACGAGGGTTGGAACTTTAATAGTGGCAACTATTTATTTACAGCTCGTACAAAATAGATACGTGTTTCAAAAATTTTACTGACCTTAGAAGTAGTCACCAGCATTGTGTATAAGACGTTGCCAGCGATTTGGAAGTCGTAGGAAACTCTTAGCAGTGCCAGTTGTCTTGACAGTTCGAGCGGCGCGGTATATTGCCCGTCGAATTTACAGCAGTTCTGAAGCGAATGCTGTGAAGTGTTTTCTTCAGTTTAGAAATCGAGTTGAACTGAAGAGGGCTTTAGTAAGGGCAGTGCAGTAGGTGGTATAGCGCTTAAGCAACCCCAACAGTCAAACAAATCAGTAACAGCTAGCACTGTACGTGCTTCAGTATTGTCTTGCAAAATGATGGTCAGGTCCTGCAGAAAGTGTCATCACTTCTGTCTCTATGCTGTTCATTTTTGGAACACAACCTAAGACCAGCTTAGAGACAGAACTTATGACACTTTCTACAGGAGCTGCATGAAACAGTTTTGAGATAAAGAAATAACAAATCTTTTCTCTTTTATGTTTCCTAAAAGCGACGTCTGATTTTTCTCAGGGCGCTATCACCAACAATAGTATACATATCCCAATGTGAAGTAAACAGTCCTACTCACGATGGATTAAGAATCCTTTTTTAATATTACGCGATAATACATTTAAACAATTTTTAATTAATTTTCTCTGCGGGGCTGGATGCTCCATGATAGTTGCCTATGTGCAATGGCAGCATAAGCACTCATTGAAATTGTTATTAATAAAAACTGAATCTCTGGCCTAATATGAATTGAAAAAGATTGCAGGACGCCGTTTTCAAATTATTAAAATTATTCCTTCTATTCTTTTATCATTATATTACTGTTGGAAGAACTTTTGCTATTTTTCTCATTAATGGCGTCGCTACAATAATGAGCCTACATAGAAATGGCCAGGCCAACATTTAATTATTACATACTGAATCATATACGGGATAGGGACTCGCTACTGACAAAAACACGCAGTACAATTATTAATCTCTGATATATTAAGCAAATTACATTGCTACTACAAATAATTGTGTCAATACAGACTGTGAACAATTAACGTCCGTCAGCGAGAACAGTAGAATCGATAAGACAATGAAACAAAAGACGCTTATTCTTTCTCTACAAAAGAACACAGATAATGAAGTTTGTAATTTTGATACGTTATGTTGGTAATCTGGCTCCATGGTTCTTTTGTTTGTATACGTTGAGTATAACGAGTAGACTGTCTTTGCTCTTGATGGTCACTCTCGTAAGTGAGCTAAAAAAAAAAAAGGTTCAAATGGCTCTGATTATTACGGGAATTAACAGCTGAGGTCATCAGTCCCCTAGAAGTTACTTAAACGTAACTAACCTAAGGATATCTCACACATCCATGGCCGAGGCAGGATTCGAACCTGCGACCGTAGCGGTCGCGCGGTTCCAGACTGAAGCGCCTAGAACCGCTCAGCCACACCGGCCGGCAGTGAGCTACATGTAATGTGTTGTTATCAGAATATAAATAAGTATTATGAACAATCGGTTACTTATCTTTTTCAATGCCTAACCTTGCTCTGCAAACAGGTTATGGGCCAAGAACAGTAAATCTGTGCAGTGAACTATGTTTGTTGTGTGGGTAGAAAGATAAATAACTGAAGAAACGTGTTAGGTTATGTGACCGCGTTGTGTGTGATACTTATTTGTCCGCAACTCGTGGTCGTGCGGTAGCGCTCTCGCTTCCCGCGCCCGGGTTCCCGGGTTCGATTCCCGGCGGGGTCAGGGATTTTCTCTGCCTCGTGATGACTGGGTGTTGTGTGATGTCCTTAGGTTAGTTAGGTTTAAGTAGTTCTAAGTTCTAGGGAACTGATGACCACAGATGTTAAGTCCCATAGTGCTCAGAGCCATTTTTGATACTTATTTTGATTTGTGTTTTGTCAACCACATCAGCATTTGAACTCTCGTTTTTCAGAAGAAATCAGGCACTTATTCTAGGGCTCTGAATTCGAGTGTCTGAAAATGACTTCAAATGCCAGTTTGACAAAAACCACTACTCCAGTGGTTGACATACTGAGAAACAAGGATGATTCTAACACGTGGAAGTTCGGAATGAAACTCAGTCTAATGCGTGGGAAATTATGGGATTATACCACAGGTGCAAGTACTGCTACAAATGCAGGGAAGGATGTAGATGAGTGAACACTTTTTCTTTTGCACGTGCATAAATCTCTATATGCACACGTGGAAAACACAATAAAAGCAAAGGAAGCTTGGGATACTTTGCAAAACCTGCTTGCTGGTAAGAATAAAACCAAATGGATGAATCTGTGGGATGTTCTGCTCGATATTACATTATCCAAATGCGAAGGAAATATTCAGAACTACGTTACTCAAATTTTGGATGTAGCCAACAAATTGCAGAGCATGGGCAAACCACTTGATGATGGGTTTATTGCACTGATTATGCTTAGAGGTTTACCAAAAGTTTGTTTACCATATTGGATTGGTATAGACTCCAGTACAACGGACGAAAATGTCACATCAGAAAATATCAAAATATAGTTCCTGAATGGAAGTGTGGAAGAATATCTCAAGTTGGACAAAGATGGCAGTGATAATGCCTTATTTACAAAGAATTATAAGAAATCAGAAAAGAGTTTCTCAATAAACAAGCAAGAAAAGAAGAAACGGAAATGTTTCAGTTGCTGGATGTCTGGTCACTTCAAGTCCGAATGTCCTCAGAAGCAAGAATCGTCAAAGAAAGAATTAAAGGGAATAGAAAAATCATTCATCAATAAACACTTCCGGGCTAAGTTGCCGTGGTCGATCTGTAAAACTTCTTCTACCTAACGTTTCGTTCTCAACTACGGAGAACATCTTCGGAGGTGAGTCAACGACTGGCTGCTAGGAGCTGGGGCCGCCGCTTATATGGATATCGTAGAGGGCGCCACCGCACGTCACGTGGCGTCGATGTGCAGCTATCTCTGGCTATCGTCTGTTCTCTCGATTGCAGACAATTGATTGTCACGTGATTGATGCAACGTCGACCGCCATATCTTATCCAGTTTTAATCCTTCTTCTTTACGATTAAAATTGTATTGATGTTTGTGGATTTCAGTTGCCTCTCTACACATACGTGTATAATAATGCGACGTCCTCGCTAGCACACTGGTTTCACCAAATTTTATTTCGTGATCTCCATCCTTAAAAACATGTTCCGCTACTGCCGATTTGTCGATATGTCCCAAGCGATAGTTTCTTTTGTGCTCCGTCAACCGTGTATTGATGCTTCTTTTTGTAGTTCCTATGTAAACCCTGCCACAACTGCACGGAATTTTATATACCCCTGGCGTGGCTAGGGGGTGACGAGCATCTTTTGTTGATCTTAGGCATTCACTAATTTTCTTAGTAGGTCTGAAAATGGTCTCTACGTGAAACTTGGCTAGTACTTTTCCAATGCGATCCGTGATATTATGGATGAACGGAAGAAATACTTTTCCAGCTGATGGTTGTTGCTCTCTCCTATTTACGAATAGCCTTTGCAAAAAATGGTTGTACGAAAAACGAGATTAACCGAGCACTTCACCCAAATAGAAAAATGCCTAAAAATAGGAGAGAGCAACAACCATCAGCTGGAAAAGTATTTCTTCCGTTCATCCATAATATCACGGATCGCATTGGAAAAGTACTAGCCAAGTTTCACGTAGAGACCATTTTCAGACCTACTAAGAAAATTAGTGGCTGCCTAAGATCGACAAAAGATGCTCGTCACCCCCTAGCCACGCTAGGGGTATATAAAATTCCGTGCAGTTGTGGCAGGGTTTACATAGGAACTACAAAAAGAAGCATCAATACACGGTTGACGGAGCACAAAAGAAACTGTCGCTTGGGACATATCGACAAATCGGCAGTAGCGGAACATGTTTTTAAGGATGGAGATCACGAAATAAAATTTGGTGAAACCAGCGTGCTAGCGAGGACGTCGCATTATTATACACGTATGTGTAGAGAGGCAATTGAAATCCACAAACATCAATACAATTTTAATCGTAAAGAAGAAGGATTAAAATTGGATAAGATATGGCGGTCGACGTTGCATCAATCACGTGACAATCGATTGTCTGCAATCGAGAGAACAGACGATAGCCAGAGATAGCTGCACATCGACGCCACGTGACGTGCGGTGGCGCCCTCTACGATATCCATATAAGCGGCGGCCCCAGCTCCTAGCAGCCAGTCGTTGACTCACCTCCGAAGATGTTCTCCGTAGTTGAGAACGAAACGTTAGGTAGAAGAAGTTTTACAGATCGACCACGGCAACTTAGCCCGGAAGTGTTTATTGATGAAGACGCCGGCCGTGAAAGCCTACATGGAATGAGAAAAATCATTGTTTTGTGCACTTGGTATGTTAGATTTCAACCAGAATGAATGGATCATTGATTCCAGAGCTTCGTCACACATGACATCCTGCAAGGAAAGGCTTAAAGATTTGAAAACAGAAAATTGCAAACAAAAAATTGTGAAGTGTGCTGATAATGTTGCATTAGTGAGTGAAGGGAAAGGTGATGTTATTGTCAGTTTACCAGATATATCCTCAATAAAGAATTTATTCTTGCCCCTGGCTTAGCGACTAATTTATTGCCTTTTTCTACTTTAGTCAAGAAAGGCATGAATGTTGTTTTAGACAAGGATGGATGCAAGATGCTCAAAAGTGGTGAGATACTTTGTTCTGGATTAGAGTCAAATGGCATTTATAAACTGAAAAATGTTGAAACTGTATTGTCAGATGAGCATGCTCTCACTGTTAAAATCTGGAAGACTTATGGCAGCGTAGACTTGGTCATTTTAGAGTTGACACTGGACTTACGGTATGTTTACAGAGTGATGGCATAAAGTTGGAGTGTTGTGACTCTGAAACTCTTGACAAGTGCAAATCCTGTGTACTAGGTAAGATGTCGAAATTCTCATTTCCTAAGACTGGATGGCAACGTGCATTTGAGTTGCTCGACCTTGTGCATATGGATTTATGTGGCCCCATGGAGCAAATGTCACATGATATGCCTAAGTACATGTATGTACTAGTGGATGATTATTCCAGAAGGACATTGTGTTACTTTCTGAAGAGTAAAGATCAAACATTTGAATATTTCTGTGAGTTTAAAATTTGGGTAGAAAATAGAATTGGTGCAAAGATAAAATCAATTAGATCTGACAATAGCAGGGAATTTGAGAACTGAAATTTTGATTTGAGAAGAGAGAATGGAACAGAGCATTAGATTAGTGTGCCCTATAGCCCAGAACAGAATGGGGTTGTGGAGAGGACCAACAGATCAATTTGTGAGATGGGATGGTGATGCTATTTTAAGGTGGTCTGCCTAAGCAGTATTGCGCAGAGGCGTGCATTACAGCTGTTTACATAAAGAACCGTGTTCCACACAAAGCACTTAATGGTAAGACTCCACAGGAATTATGGACTAGGAAAGTATCTCGTTTGAACCATTTAAAGGTATTTGGTTGTCGAGCTCTTCTCCACATACCAGATCAAAACAGAAGAAAGTGGGATGCCAGAGCTAAAGAACCTGTTTTTGTAGGTTACGATGAAATGACCAAAGGTTACAGACTAACTGATCCACAGAACCCCAAGAAAATAATGAAAGGTAGGAGTGTTGTTTTTCTGGAGAATGTGTGCATGACTGACAATACCAGGACACCAGCTGTTAATAATGAAGATTACTGTATGTTCTGATCAAATAAACAGTATACTGAATGGAGAGAGTCAGAGGAAGAAGAAGTCAGCAATGCTGGAAGTGACAGAGGTCAAGAACCACACTACATTACAGATGCTTAGTCTGTGGCAGACACAGAAGAGACTGAAGTGCAGCCGATGGACTCTGCTACTTCATAAGAGGGCCAACCAGCCAGAAGGTCAGCCTGTGTACCCAAACCCAAGAAGTACCCGTATGTCATCTACTTGGTAAGTGATTTTTCTAGTTTGGGAGGGGATCCTGTCAACTTGGAGGATGCCATGTTGAGGAGTGACCAAGAAGACTGGATAAAGACCATGAAAGAGGAAATTAGTGTTTACAGAACAATGGTGTTTGGGAACTTGTGGACCCACGAAAGAGTAATAAAAGTATTGTAGGTAACAAGTGGATATTTAAGCTGAAAAGGAATGTGGGTGGTACAGCACTTCACCGTGCTAGACATGTTACAAAGGAGTTTACACAAAAACTTGGTATTGATTATTATGAGAATTTTCCACCTGTTGTGAGACATAGTACTCTCAGAGCTTTCATTAATTAGCTGTTAATCTTGACCTTAAAATCTATCATTTTTATATTAAGACTGATTTTCTGTATGGGGACTTGGAGGAAATTATTCTCATGAAGCAACAAGATGGTTTTGTTTTAAAAGGGAGTGAAGGTAAAGTCTATAAACTAAGGCCATTCATGGCTTGAAACAATCGGCGAGACAGTGGAATGAAAAGACTTGGGTTATGTTGCAAATACCGATGAAGCTTGTTTGTTCATTAAAAGGTCAGGTAAAAATGTTGCAATTATTGGTTTGTATGTAGATGATTTTTGTGTAATAACAGTGTGATGAAAGACAAGTTGTATCTGGAACTGTCTGAGAATTTTGAAGCTCAAGACCTAGGAGAAGCAAAGTCCTGTCTGGGTATGTGTATAACCAGAAGCTGGGAGGAAGGTAGCTTAAAACTTGGCCAGAAGGGTTATATCGCAGATGTGCAGAAACGCTTTGATATGGTCGATTGTACTCCTGTTAAAAAATCGATGGAAGCTGGATTAAAGCTTTGGGATATGCAGGGTGATAAAATTCAAGTGCCATATCAAGAACTTATAGGTTGTTTGCTGTATATCAGCACTAATACAAGACCTGACATAACGTATGCAGCAAGTGTTTTAAGCTAGTATAGTTGTGAGTTTACTAGTGTTCACTGGAAAGCTGTCAAAAGGGTGCTTAGCTATCTCAAGAGTACTATAGATTATGGCATTTTGTTTGACAAAGGAGATTTCAAGGATCTGAAGATAACTGGTTTTGTTGATTCGAATTTTGTAGATAATTTAACTACAGGGTTGTCACAATATGTGTTTTTCTTTTGGGGAAAACATACTTTCATGGGAGAGCAAGAAACTGAAGGATGCAGCAACCTCAACTACCCAAGCTGAATATGCAGCTTTGAATTCTGAAGCCAAAGAGGCACTTTATTTGAGACAGCTAATAAGTGAATTGTTAAATAATAAGCACCAAAACCCTGTAATCATTTTCCACGACAGCCAGAGTTCTATTAGACTGTCACAAAATCCTGTGTTGTATTCCAGATTAATTCATGTTTGTGTTGAAGGACAATTTATTAGACAATATGTTAAAGGAAATGAGATTGTTGTTAAGTTATTTGCAGTCAAAGGAAATGCCTGCTGATGTATTAACTAAACCACTTCCAAGAGAGCAACACATGCATCTCAATTGGAATTGTTGGCAGATTAAGTGATAGTGTTATGTTGGTAATCTGGCTCCTTGGTTGTTTTGTTTGTATACGTCAAGTATGACGAGAAGACTATCTTTGCTCTGGATGTTCACTCTCTTAAGACTGCTACATGTAATCTGTTGTTATCGGAATATAAGTATTATGAACAATCTGTTACTTACCTTTTTCAATGCCTAACCTTCCTCTGTTACCATGACAGCGCAGATAAAGCTTCTGCATTGTTAATTCTTTGCTATTTTTCTTCGGAATGATTTGTTTTATGCTCCCCCGTTTGGGTAAAAGCCACTGGGAGAACGAGGGAAAACCAGAGCAGAGCTATAAAGACTGTAAACATTCAAATATATAAATACAGACATAATTAACTTCAATTTAGTTTGTCGTTAAGGTTCTTGCTTAAGTTTTATGGGTATACCAGATAAAGTCTCGCAAACAACATTCCAGAATGCACATACACCACCGTTCATCCTCTTGTTTAGGTTTATTATACAAGATGCCATCTGTTATCTTGAATTGCTTGGATAATTCCGAATTTGAAGTCTCAGTGATCATTTGCACAATGTTTTTCCACTTACAATCAGCGGTTTGCAATTCGGACATACGTTTACACACATCAAAAAAATTGCGTCGGTATATTTGATCTTTAATCAACAGTACCTGGTACTCTGATGCCTGTTCGATAGGGTCTGCATTCTCTGACATTCTCTGACATGCCCTGTGGCAACCTAGACAAGGCAACAGCAATGAAGTTATCTTTCACATTAATTTATACAATGTGAAAGCAATACTCTTGCAACGCTAAGGCCCATCTCGCTAAGCGTGCATGTAACAATTTACATGTTAATAAGAAACTTAAAAATGGGTCATCACAGTACACATTTACCTTTCTGCCGTAAACGTAAAAATGAAACTTCTTGAATTCCCGAACCACAGCTAAGGCTTCAAGTTCTGTTACTGAGTATGATCGTTCACATTCTGTCAGTACACGACTCCCAAAACTAATCACTTTAATCTGGTGTTTGCCGTCTGTTTCATCCATTTGGAACAGGCAAGCTCCTGCAAAAGTTGCATCAGCAACAATGCAGAAATCTTTCCCCATGTTGGGGTGAGACAGAAGACTTGGACTGAGTAACGCTTGCTTGGTTCTATTGAACTCTCTCACAGGCGGAGTTCCACTGCCAAATTATATTTCTCTTCAGCAGATATGATCAGTTGCAAAACGCATAAAACAGGTTATTATTATTCACAAAAATGCTTTCAATTGCCTGTTGTAGTAGGTGATGGATAACACAGAAATGCTTTCATTTGCTTGTTGTAGCAGGTGATGGATAATTCTTTAAGGCTTGTATTTTCTTTTCACCTGATGCAATTCGTCAGGGTGAAATGACGTGTCTCAGAAATTTAATGTTTTCTCTACTGAATTTTGACTAAGTGACTCCCGCCTGTTCGAATTTGCTCAATATTCTGCTTATTAACTCAATATGCTCTTTCCAGGTGGGAGTCACAGACAAAATGTCATCCGCATACACGGTGACTCTATCAAGCAACTCTGGGCCTAACACCGAATCAAGAGCTGCTATGAATACCCCAGCACTCGTATTTAATCCGAATGGTAGCACTTTAAGCTGGTAACTCCGACCAGCGGAAATGGAAGCGGTATACTTTCTCGACTGTTCCGTCAAAAGGATTTGCCAGTAGGAAAATCACAAATCGATGGATGAAAGATACTTCACTCCAAAGAACTTTTGAAACTGTTCCTCCAAATGTTCTGGTCTAGTCCTTACTGGCACAATAATTCCATTAATATCGCGAGCATCTAACACCAGACGTATTTTTCAACTATCCTTTGTAACTGCTAGTAACGGGCTGCTGTAAGGTGACATTGGCGGCTCAATTATTTCCCAGTCTAGCATATTGCCTATCTCTAGTTTCATTGCCTACCATGGAACGGATTAGGTAGCGTTACAAAACGTCTTGTGTAGTATCACATCAATATTATACATATAACCTCTGACGATCCCTGGTCTCTCAGACAATACCTCAATATGTTCTTGAATAGCTGAGATAACTGTAATGTTTGCTCTGGTGTCACGTATTTTGGTTCCTCTACTTTATTGTTTATTGATTGACAGGACTCTGTGGTACTAACATTCTCTCCATGGTAATGGCCTTAATCTCGCCCACCAAAATACTGCTGAATATGTCGTATTTCTGGCAGGCTACGCTTCACTCTAACATACTTGCCATGTGTAGCTTTAGTGCACAGAAATTCCAGTTTCACTCTAACTTCCCTATTCTCCAACTACAAATACCTTGAGAGAGGTCCATATAGGCATTCCTTTCCCCCAGAAACTCCCAACCCAGAATACAGGCGACTCTCAATTCCTTTACAACCAGGAACGTGCAATTGAATGCTCCATTTCCCATAAATAAGTCTACCTGTACCTGGCTCTTTACTACATGTGCTGGGGCACTAATGGAACCATACACTTTGCAATTCTGAACTGGCAACACTGGCACTTTATACAGTAGGCACAATTTCCTATAGAAATCATAACTCATCCTATTGACCGTAGCTGCAGTATTGACCGGTATACCAAGAACTTTAGCCTGAACCACAGCCTGTATCAACTCACTATCTACTTGGTTACATCTACTATTCGATAAAAATTCCTCCCTCATTCCAACACCATTAACATATTCACCACGTCATGTTTTTCCTTACTCTCTTGTGAGCTCTCCCTCCGTCCCACGGCCGACAACAGAGAGCTAACTGCTGCCGTCTTGCGTTTGTCGAATCGGTCGATACAGGACGACTGTCATTCGTCACATCAACTATTCTCACACTTTGATTCTGATTCTGCCAAGTCGGGTTGTTTGAAGTACCTGCTTGACCATGTTAGTTTCTATCACTGCTATTGTTCGGGTATCTCTCTGTGTTATTCTGACTATCCTGTCTCGGGTACCATGGCATTGCAAATCTATTTTTTCCCTGTTGCCCTTCGTCTCGCATCGGGTAATGATTGCCATCTCCTGGGCCAAACCTTTCCTCATGCCCTCGTTTCGGTTTGTATTGAGGTGAACTGTTCCCAAAAGCCTGTTTATTGTTATTACCTTTGTCATCATTCGGATGACCGTTAAACGATTGGTTTGCGTTCACAGGTTTACCCTTGTGTTTTCGACCACTGGAACAATTCCCACAATTATTCCACCCATTTCCTCTATTATTGTTCTTTTCCTTATAATCGTAACTATTTCCATTGCTACCTTGCAACTTCAATGCTTCCTGAATTAAATCTTTTGAATCCAAGACAGACAAGAAGTTATCCAAATCATTATCTGGAATATGGAAGAGTTTCTCTCTAATATTTGGCGGAAGTCTGGCCTTTAACAGCCTAATCACATCACGGTTCGAAATCGGTTCGTCCCAATATCGCGTT
Source organism: Schistocerca nitens (assembly GCF_023898315.1). Lineage (NCBI taxonomy): Eukaryota > Metazoa > Arthropoda > Insecta > Orthoptera > Acrididae > Schistocerca > Schistocerca nitens. The sequence continues at coordinate 513,762,864 of NC_064615.1, forward strand.
TTGTTGATGTACTTTTCAAAATACTTTCTTCGGCTTCCTTGTTTAGGACCATATGCCTCTGGACTATATACTTCTTTTCTAAGCCTTTCCTGAATACATGGCGACCAGTATTTATTTAGAAATGCCTTCGCAAATTGTTCACAGGTGTAGCTGATTTCAGCTGCATCTGTCGCCCATAGAGCAGCATCTCCTACTACGCGCGAAACAATAAACTGTATCTATTGTTTCTCGGTCCGTGCTCTGGGCAGTATGTTTCGAAAACTCGTTATAAATAGAATCGGGTAAAGGTCTGGAACTGGCGGTGTTTAATTAAACTCTCTTCCCTCACTATTGAAGATACAGTGGGCACAGCCCCCGAACCATTCAACGGTTCACTGTTAGGACTACACGTTCCTGCCTGTACCCCACAAATTGTATTATAAGTGGCAGAGGGCGGATTTTCGTGTGAAACATGCGAAGCAGGCACATTGTCCTCCATTCTCATGTTATTTACTCTTTCCTGTTCTGTCTGACGATCTGTCTAGTCGAGTGAACTGCGCGAATTGCGCGTGTCACTTCTGTTTGTACACTCCTGGAAATGGAAAAAAGAACACATTGACACCGGTGTGTCAGACCCACCATACTTGCTCCGGACACTGCGAGAGGGCTGTACAAGCAATGATCACACGCACGGCACAGCGGACACACCAGGAACCGCGGTGTTGGCCGTCGAATGGCGCTAGCTGCGCAGCATTTGTGCACCGCCGCCGTCAGTGTCAGCCAGTTTGCCGTGGCATACGGAGCTCCATCGCAGTCTTTAACACTGGTAGCATGCCGCGACAGCGTGGACGTGAACCGTATGTGCAGTTGACGGACTTTGAGCGAGGGCGTATAGTGGGCATGCGGGAGGCCGGGTGGGCGTACCTCCGAATTGCTCAATACGTGGGGCGTGAGGTCTCCACAGTACATCGATGTTGTCGCCAGTGGTCGGCGGAAGGTGCACGTGCCCGTCGACCTGGGACCGGACCGCAGCGACGCACGGATGCACGCCAAGACCGTAGGATCCTACGCTGTGCCGTAGGGGACCGCACCGCCACTTCCCAGCAAATTAGGGACACTGTTGCTCCTGGGGTATCGGCGAGGACCATTCGCAACCGTCTCCATGAAGCTGGGCTACGGTCCCGCACACCGTTAGGCCGTCTTCCGCTCACGTCCCAACATCGTGCAGCCCGCCTCCAGTGGTGTCGCGACAGGCGTGAATGGAGGGACGAATGGAGACGTGTCGTCTTCAGCGATGAGAGTCGCTTCTGCCTTGGTGCCAATGATGGTCTTATGCGTGTTTGGCGCCGTGCAGGTGAGCGCCACAGTCAGGACTGCATACGACCGAGGCACACAGGGCCAACACCCGGCATCATGGTGTGGGGAGCGATCTGCTACACTGGCCGTACACCACTGGTGATCGTCGAGGGGACACTGAATAGTGCACGGTACATCCAAACCGTCATCGAACCCATCGTTCTACCATTCCTAGACCGGCAAGGGAACTTGCTGTTCCAACAGGACAATGCACGTCCGCATGTATCCCGTGCCACCCAACGTGCTCTAGAAGGTGTATGTCAACTACCCTGGCCAGCAAGATCTCTGGATCTGTCCCCCATTGAGCATGTTTGGGACTGGATGAAGCGTCGTCTCACGCTGTCTGCACGTCCAGCACGAACGCTGGTCCAACTGAGGCGCCAGGTGGAAATGGCATGGCAAGCCGTTCCACAGGATTACATCCAGCATCTCTACGATCGTCTCCATGGGAGAATAGCAGCCTGCATTGCTGCGAAAGGTGGATATACACTGTACTAGTGCCGACATTGTGCATGCTCTGTTGCCTGTGTCTATGTGCCTGTGGTTCTGTCAGTGTGATCATGTGATGTATCTGACCCCAGGAATGTGTCAATAAAGTTTCCCCTTCCTGGGACAATGAATTCACGGTGATCTTATTTCAATTTCCAGGAGTGTATTTTATTGCCTATCTGTTTCTCTTTGTTATTTATCAATTCTTCCACTTTTTTTCGACTTTGCTGGTATGTTCTGCGAGGTAATTGTGCATTCTGTCCTCATTATCTGTCTCTATATTTTCTACCCTCTCGGTTACGTTCTGAATATCTTGCTCCATACTATTCTGCTCTCTTTGCAGATTTTGTACGTCTGTTGTTAAACTAGCTACCAAATTTGGCAATTCCTGGTACGCTTGTTTCAAACTGGCTATTTCTGCTTTCATGACTTCTAAACTTTAAAGCTATTCATATATTCTGTTTTCCCTTTATTTCTTCCCTCTCTCTTTTCTCTCCTCCTCCTGTCTCTCCCTTTCTAACTCCATTCTTTCCCTCTCTCTATCTCTCTCCTCCTCTTATTTTTGTAATTGATCTACATTACAATTGCAGTTACGGCGTCGTAACAAGGCACGGCGCACGTAACTGTTTGTGTAGTTGCGGGCGCGGTCGTTTCACCCGCAACGTTCAGTTTCTGCGCGCTGATATGCAGTTCAGTTTCTACATCATAACCCGTAATATTTTCCTGTATATTTCTATTGGATGTAGATCCCATGGGGATTTCCTCCAATTCGTTATCACTACACACTCGTGAAACTGCTTCCATATCAACGTCCCTCCTAGTCTTACCACGTAATATATTGACTCTGTACGAGACATTGATCTACCACAGTTATTTTCACACGGAAAACGCCACAAAAATAATAATAATCTCATATAAAATTTCTATTTCTACACAAATTTTCAGCATATATAAACTTTCTTGCCTACGAGTTACTGTTTGCAACACACTACCACGCGGTACGAACCATGAATATTGGCAAACAACACGACACACGAAAGCAAGAGACATTTTCAAAAGCCCTTACCTTTTTTTTACTGTCTTCTTCATTCTTATTCAAATCTGTGGTAGGTTCCAGGCCTTCCGTTTCTCTTAACACCGAAAATAATAATCCTCGTCCACATGAAACAGATTACATATACAAACATTAAATTTCTTATATTAATAATATATTCTTCTCACGTACATAAATTTTCCGGAACATCGGCCTCACGTTGGGCCCTAGTTATCGCTTGATAATTATTTGAATGGTTATAATTTAATAATTCATACTGCGATAACTGTGCCGCTATTGAATAAAACGATTTTGAAATCTGGAAATAATAAATGTTTTCTCTTTTATGTTTGTTAAAATCCACGGCTGAATTTTTTTTTTCACGGCGCTATCATCGACAATAGCATACATATCCCAACGTGAAGACATCAGTCCTACTCACGATGGATTAAAAACCCTTCTTTAATACCACGGTATAATACATTTAACAATTTTTAATTACTTTTCTCTATAGGGCAGAGTGCTCCAGAACAGTGCAATGGCAGTGTAAGCACTCATTGATATTGTTATTAATAAAAACTGTACCTCTGGACTAATATGAATTGTAAAATATTGCAGGACGCCGGTTTCTAATTATTAAAATTATTCCTTCTATACTTTCATCATTGAATGACAGCTGGTGTCATTAATGGCGTCGCTACAATAATGAGCCTACACACAAATGGCCAGGGCAACATTTAATTATTATGTACTTAATCATATACAGGATAGGTACTCTCTACAGACAAAAACACGCAGTACAATTATTAATCTCTTATATCTTCAGCAAATTATATTTCTACTACAAATAATTGTATCAGTTACAGATTGTGAACAAATAACGTCCGTCAGAGAGAACAGCAGACTCGATAAGACAATGAAACAAAAAACACTCATTCTTCCTCTTCAAAATAACATATATAATAATGTTTGTAATATTGATAGAGCAGATAACACTTCTCCATTGTTAAGTCTTTGCAATGTATTCCTCCTGTTTTTTATCGGAGGCAATATTATAACCATGCAATCAGTTTCGGTGACTTTAGAAAACAAAGTTCCTGTCTTGCCATGCGACTAGTGTATAGATGTTCCATAACTGTTTTAGCCACTTCAGATAATATTTTGTTTATAGCAATTGCATTTCTCACATTATTTTACGTAACAGTGAAACTGATCATACATAATAAGGAATAAAATTAAATATTTCAATCGTAATACTGTGTCCCATACAGTGTTGTAGAGTCACAGCCCGTTCAGAAATCATTTTGCTGCTAATCCCTCTTTTGAACCGTACTAAACATTGATATCTTAGTAAACGCTGTCAAGAACTCAATACACTGAAATGATATTACAGAGGAAAATAGGGCTCTGATTATAAGAATAGTGTCATTAGTGTTTAACGGAAAGAGATCGACGAACTTTTAATAACTGATAATGTTCCTCTTTAACGTTAATAGCCCAGTATTTAAAAAGCTCAAGTTCAAACATTTTATATTTCATCACAGTGAAATCTTTATAAAGATCAATTATCATTAAAAACAAAAATCAACGCGTCAAGTTATCAAATATGGGTACAAATAGAAAGGATAAACCAATAAGAATACCACGAAAAGCTACAATGCTCAGTGCACAATAGACGTTAGTCCTGCTACCACAAGTACAAATAAAAGAACTAAAATGAAATATGAGTAGATACAGTGGTAACAAATACAGGAAAAATAGCATTCATCTATCTGGCTGCTGCTTTAATCGTTTTTGAACAGTTATAAATAGCAACACACAAACTATAGATTTTGGTCTGTCTCCCTTTAGGTCTTCGTTTACAATATTAAGCTTCTTTTGTAAACTGGACGTGTTAGTTCTAGGTTTTAATCGATTTCTGTACAGGTCACAGGGGAAATATGGGCGGATCTTTGCTGGTCAGTCAGCTGTAAACAGCGGCTCTGGGAACACACTCCACAAGTGCTATGAGTAAATTGTATGCTAGGTTCTTTGCTACGGCTGTTTCATACTAAATAACGTTACTAATATATATCAGTCCAAACCTGGTCCATTTTTGTATTACAGTATTTGCAGAATTTTGGATACTATGATGGACACCAGCCGCCACAAGGTGAAAGAGAATGACCCGGCGTATTGCATGGAGGTAAGGAGAAGGGGAGATGGCGCTACGTATCCTAGCCGTACTACGTTTTGAAGCCATGGGGGCGTGGCTCGCTGCCATGACACTCTGACCAAAACATTGCCAGTGTGCTGTAGCGCTGTGTGTATTAAAGTCGCTAATTGCACCATATAACCATGTAACGTCATCAAATTGATTGTTTCAAAGTTTTTGTTTAAAATAAAATCTCGTAAAGGCGAAATTCCACGTTTCTTCTAATTAAAAATAGTTTTTAATGTAATATTACGAATAGCTAGTCTTCAATGTAAACGATACAATTTTGTTAATTCAGTAATAAACGTGTATCACAAACTAGGGTTATTTCTTTACATGTTCCTACGATCATCTGATACAACCATCTGATTGGACGAAGCAATGCCAGATTTACGAAAAGTGACGACGTCTTTTCCGATTTTCGTGACATACAGACCAAAACTTTTCAGTTGTTTGAGTTCAGAATGATGTATTGTAGCAGCTATTTACTAATGTGTGACAGGCTGATTGCGGTTCTGACCACCACATATATCTGAAGACGTAATCAAATGATCTGTCTTTGCTGTTAATTATTTAAACAATGAAGCAGCAGATAAATAAGTCTAATAAAATAACTCAATGTGAGTTAATGTTTAGCCAACAACCTGTCACATTGTGCACAACTTCATTCTGTTGCCAAGTGGAATAGAACTGTGGAGAATCCCAAGAAATATAAATTAGGTATTTGTTATACACAAAAAAGGTACTTTCAGTTTGGACAACATTGACCCTGAGGAAGAAAACAAAACTCTTTGCCATACAGTTTATACACACTTCTTCTCTTAAGTGATATGCAGCAGCTCTAGTACGAGACTAGGGCACTTTTTTTAGTAACTAACAAATCAACTTCGGCAGCAGCACTTAAATGACATGTCTGTTAGCCAAGGCAGTATAACAGTGTTCCAATTTTCATCTGTTATGGGAGTTATTTTAATATTAGTAAGGATTTCTACTTATTGCTTACTTACCTTAGGTTCCAATTTCTTATTTTGGTATGGAAGAGATTTATTAACAGGGCAACAATGTCCCAGTGTTTTTAGGTAGCTTAGGAATAAACCATTCTACATTGAGCTTTGTTTATGTCATTCCCTATTTTATATTTTTCATTCTTTTAAATGCAAGCCTTTCTTGTCAAGCTGACAGGTATTTACAGTGGTACAAAAAGAAATGATGAAGGGATTGAGACAGATCATGGAGCAAAACTTTACATCATAGTTTGAGAAGTGTGGAATGTCTCAATCAATAAGCAGAAGCTTCATTGGTTGCCAATGACAAAGTTTTACTAACATTGAAACTAGGATTTGCTTTTGAAATCATTGTCCTAATAAAAATATAGGCTATATATTCCTTATTCATTCATAAAAAGTATGGAAAATGGGAATGAAATAAAGTATAAATATTAGGTACTATATTCAGAATTTTATTTCAGCAAAAAAGCTTTTCTTGATCTGTTATCCACTTTGTTGAACTGTTTGTTACAGGTATACAGAAAAATTATTACAATGTCTCTGTTTTCAGTTAACTGTCTTTTTCACAAGATTGAGGAATTTAAAAATAACACAGTTCTATGTAAAAAAAATTATATGAAATTGTAACAAAGTCCACATCATTGCTTGTTGAGAATGAAAGAAATGTCTCAGTCTCCTGACTGATACAAATGTAATACTATTTACCATTCCACATACATGTGATTTATCACAGTGGTCTTGCATAAACCAGGAAAGTAACAAGCAAACAAACATAAGAAAATATGCAATCATTTATAAAATATGTCTCACCACAGATATAAATATTGTGGGCTGTAGTTTCTGTACAACACATGGGTTACATTTCAATGGATTAGGGGAGAGTCTGCTAGAAAATTTAGTGCCCAATGAAGTAGTGAAAAACCAATAACGCTCACTGCGAACACTACTATCTCTCATTTTTTGAGGGTAAGCCACTGTCGGACTAGATCACAAAATAATAAAATTTGTAATGACACACAAGCAAAAACCATAACATACCACACAATGATGGGAATGTATTTCAATGTGCCAAAAATGAGGCAATTCTATTTCTCATTAATATGTTGTCACTCGTGGGAACTTAATTAACAACACTGGCTAGAACATACTACAGCATACTTTGCCAAACAACGGCTAAATATTTCAAAAAAAATGTATGTCACATTTGGAAGCACACAGAACACAAGCTATTGCAGAACTAGTACTGCATACTGGTATGGTGGAATATCAATCACTTGGAAACACTCTACATATAATGTAGTTCCAAATGTTGGTTTCAGGAAGATATATTTGAAAGGTAATACACACACACATAAAACTATAATTGTCTGACTCCATCACACACAAGGAACAAATTTTCATAGATACACTGAATATGCTAGTACTATTAGTTTTAAGATAAAGACATCACAAACATTTTGTAGCTGGTTATAACAACATAGAGATAACAGAAAAGGAAGAATGTGCTTCATTTATTAATTACAATAAGGTTACATTCCCAGTTTGCCTCAATATAATGAGTGCTTTATACAAGATGCCTCACACACTAGACCTCTGTGTACAAATATCAGTTACTGACCTTAAAAGAGTACCAGTTTTGTATAGGTTGTCCTGATTTTATTTTCATGCAATGCATCACTTATTCTCTTGGCTGCATGTTTTTGTCATGTCAGGAGGTATCGTGTGGCAATTGCTATAATCAGCAGTATCATATGATCGTCCAAGGGATGCTGATTTTTCATGTGGTCTGCTAACTCCTTAAACACTAGCTTGAATATGAATTCACTAAGCACCTCAGACATACATTTGGAAAACTGATTTTTCAAAGGAACTTTTGAATTACCTGTAGTATAGCACCTGAACACTTTTTCTGCACACACACAGATGTCAACAACATCATTCGATGGTAAAACAAACCATCCCCTACTTTTTCTATGAATGAGAGAATAAGCAACATGGCTACCATCCCCTCTCAACACGGATAAACATGGTTCACATTTTAAGGTTTTCTCTAAGTGACGTACCACAAATCCAGCTATATATACTACAATATGGACTGCCACTTCAGAGAGATAAATTCCAGTAGCAAAGTAATCGTGGTCGTTGTCAGTTGTCGCTGCACTATTTTCCATGCTTAGTAACTGCCACCATTCCGAAGCGTTATTTATGTGATCTTCAACATTGGAATTGCTGAAAGTAAGAATGGGAATATCTTCCAAAGTTATACAATTCCCTCTTTCTGATCCACGGATCTCACTATGAATTAGTAGCCTCTTGTATGCTGCAACAAACTGGCGAGCAGTGGCGTTGTTATTCCAACCACCACGATTTCAGATGGCACTAAAAAAGATTTCCAAGTGGTCCTGAGAACATTTGTAAAGAGGCAGAAACTTCAGTAGAGGATCATGAGTTTGTGTCCCCAATACTTTGCTATACATGTGTAAAACACTGGATATACACAACAGTAATCCAATAAACCCTGTCTTTCTATTTGAGTCAACAACTCTCATTGCTTGAGGATTTGGACCAACAGTGAGTTACTTGATGTACCTCTGTGCCTTTAAAAGAAATCCCTCTACAGCACTAAAATTTGCTGTATTTAATACCTGCTTGAAACCACTTTGTAAAAGTGTTCTGAAATTGCAGACATCAAAGAGACAGTTGAAAATGCGTATAAATTTTACTGTTGCAGATGCCTGTTCAAAACCTGGGAGTTTCATATCACAACAGTACTGTATGGCATCTGCCACGGAATTGCTAAGCAGCTGAGTAGCCAGTTTCACCTTCATTTTATTTTTTAAAAAATTAAGGTGACTGGCAGTGATCTTGTTGCCTATGTGGAGCCCTTCTTTGACCTGCAATTTATGTAACAGTTCCAAAAAGTGCCAAGAAATGACACCACCTTGCTCATCCCAAAGAAATTTTTTATCTCCTAAAGCGTTGCGCACAAGTTTCAACATATGTGGAGGTTCTAGGAAAAATGACATTTCATGATCATTCCCTTCAACTGAAAAAAACTTTTCAAAGTTTCACAATTGAGATTGCAGCCTAAACATCTAGCCATTGACAAATTGCTAGCTGAACCATCACATGTGAGCGAAACAACTTTCACACCACTTGAATTGGCAAGATCTATGCACTGTTTAACTATCTCGGCTTTTTGCTCACCAGTTATACCAGCAGTCAGGAAATACCCAACTGGGAGCTTCCAAGAAGCATTAATAGCCACAAGCATGAGCACAAATGCTTCTTTGGCAAGGGCAAATTATCTGTGTCTACAGATGATCCCATGTCAACATAACCGTAATAGCACATAGCATCAAATTCTACATGTTGCCTGATGGCAATTTCATCAACTACCAAGCTACATAGAGTTGGAAACTTTGTTTCACGGTGACAAGCTTCTGCCGTAATTACCTTAAACGCCTCGGATGTGAAGCCAGGTGCTCCACCCACACACTGGTACCACTTCGTTAATGTTCTGGGGTGTGGCAAACATGTATTAAAACAGCGCCTAACTTAATTATACGCCATATGGGAATAAAAATGCAGTGTTAAGGCAAAGGAGCGCAGTTGTGGGCTGTATGACCTAGGTACAGCCTGTGCCCCAGCTTTCGCAGTTTGTCGCTGCAGCAAGTCTCTCTGCATTCCAGGTATGCTTTGTAGTATATTTAGTGAACTTTCATCCACAAGATGCTTGTCTTTTAGTACCTTAATGCTAGCACTCGAAGAAGCCACTTTCTTCTTAAGTCCTCGCTTAGACTGCTGAAGAGTTTTAATTTGTTTTTTGTACTGATCAGTTTTTCTTATGAGGTGTTCACACTTCGTCTTCAGTTCATCACTTTCAGAGGATGTCTGACTACGTTCTGGTGGTCCTGCAGTGTACTCAGGAACAAGAGCAGGAACTTCTTCATCCTGCACTCTGCTGACGGGAGCCTAAACTGAAGATGGAAAGGAAAGAGCTCTCCTTCCGCAATGGCGGCTTTCTCTTCTTGTCTCCCTAAATGAAATAAACGGATGGAAAACATTAAGAACTGTTTTTAACAGATGGTTGAAGGTGTTACAGTCTTTGTCATGAACAGTATGTTACAGCCCACTAATTACTCCTATTCTTAGTCCTTTCCAGAATTATAAATTCTATTTTTCCAGCAACTATTTATCTTGTTCATAAAATACTCATTACTCTAACAAAAGCTGCTGTTGTGTTCAGCAGACAACTTGAAATGCCTCCCATGTGCGAAGCTACAAATAATACACACATATTGAAAAAATATAAACTTTGAACATGTAAAATATTTCTGCTGGGGTGTCTTGTTTAACTATAACACTGTATTGCTATGGGTGCTGTCAGTTAACAAGTTCTCAATACAACTGGTCCAACAGCCAATGATATAAAATTGTGTGTTATAATCTAATTTTGCATTAGTGGTTGGTGCATATTCAATGTTCGACAGTAGTGGATAATGTTAACAAGAAGGTACTGCCAAAGCTTTTTAATCAATAATATCTTTCAATGGAGATTGTCAATGAATAGTGCATCAAACAAAACAAATGTTCATTTGCTGTGCTTAACCCAAATACAGAGTTATATTTAACACAGCCCACGTGTTAATTTCTGTCTCTTCACCAAATAATTATACCAGACAAACTTGTTAGCTTCAGTAGTCTCATAATCTAAACAGCGAACCTGAATTTTCTTCTCAAATATTGTCTTGTGAGCAGAGGCTGATGCTCATCAAAAAGGAGTTTCATAAATTTGTTTCTACATGACAATGTGGAGAACCAGATTATCTCTTTATAACATACTGTGTAGCTGCAGAAACACTTCAGTGTTCCAGCACCTCCCCTCTTAAATTCTATATACAGCATTGAATCATCCCTAGGCAAAAGATATGTGTAAGGACCTAATGAGGTGGAAAGTGAAATTAATGTATTCAAATGACATGAAGGAATCCTCCCAAAACCAACATGTATAAGTAAAACTAGAGCTTCATCAATTACTCCTAAAACATAACTGCCATTAACTAGCAAAGACAGTGCAATAAAAATGTTGTACAACACAGTAGACCAGACAAAGTGAGATGTTCACAAACTACTGCCTCAAATATTCACATAACTGATAACATTTACTTCACATGTGTATTCCATTACTTTCGGAGTTAGAGCTAAATAATAGAAACAGCAAACTAAGTTAGGTATGCCCTCCCTCCAAAGCCCCATAAATACATCTTGTTTGTAATACGTACTGGGACATTTCAGTTACGTTACACTACTGGGAAACACTGTTCATTACCACCAATATTTACTGAAATACGGTACATAGAATGGCAAATCTACACAGTGTCCTGTTTAGGCCTATACTTTACGCCAGTTAATGTAGTGTTAGCTTTTAATTTGGTACATGATGAAGACAAAGTGAGTTACTCAACACTTCGATTATCGACGATACGTACGTATTATACCGAAACGTGAAATTGAAAACTAAGAATTTAATTCTTTGAATTAACATAACTTTTGCAAATGTTTTGGGTGTGTAGGGAAAACTGATGGTACAGCATTTTCTCGGAGCCTTACTGTTGAAAGGGAAGTTCGGTCTATGTTCTCTTCTCGGAAATGCTGAGAACATATAGTGCTCCATTTAGACGCACGCCAATTCTTCCTCCTCACGGCATTCTCCCACAGAGCTTTCCGACTTTCTTTTTTAGGAAATCTAAAATCATACAGGAGAAAAGCACGCTATAGTACAAGTACAGATGTAGCACACGTTTGTTCACAATGATGTTGTAAAATCACACATAACGAGACAACTTACACATGAAATGTTATTCCCTTCGATTTCGCATCACAATCAGAACGATTCGCACATCCGAACACCACACAAGTCACCATAATAGCGCAAAATCCTTCCAAAAGCGAGCGACAAGCCTATGCACACAAGCTTACAGCAGCAATGTTTTGGTCGGAGTGAGACGGCTACCCTCGGCTTCACATAGCTTCGCAGCTGTGACGTCACGGCGTCTCCCTCTATTCTTACCTCCATGGCGTATTGACTGGTACTTTTTATCCTGAGATCAAATTGCATTTATTGATACATTCCTATTCGGAAGGACTTTGTGACACCTACAACAAAAAAAATATCGTAAACTACTAAACGTACTCTGTATAGAACCCCCCAGGTTGATGAAATCTAATTGGTTTCAAAAATTTCCAGTAAATTTGTATGCTAAATATGGCTGCTATCATAAATGTAAGAGCTGCCGTTGAGCTCACGACGTACAGTGCTGTCACGTCGGAACATGGTACAGTGCTACAATACCGAGGCAAAAAGAAGATTGTGATCAGTGGAAATGTTGTCTGTCACAGACCATAACTCCACATTATTGTTGAATTTAAATGAAAACGCAGAAAAGCCAATGAATATTCAGATAAAAATGAGAGAAGCTACAAATGGGACACTACTACTACTACCACTACAGCTAAGCTACCGTGTCTTCTAGAAATGACGCATTAGAAAATTTGTTTGAGAAAAGTATGTGAAATTTTCAGATTTTCTCGCGGTTATACCGAAATTCAGCGCCTATAAAGCGTTGTTCGAATGGAAATTATGCATTTAAAATGAAGCAATGGACGATAGGAATAAATCAAGGACCGCAATTACTGTACAGATGAATCACAGTACCATAAGGATTGAGTTGTGATTTAGTCAGAAAATTTGATATATTTACAACTATAGCTCAAAACAGCTATAGCTTATGTGAAACACCTGTTGCCAATCTCAACGCGAACTCCTAGAAATTACTATGGTTTATTAATTTTATTCCTGCACATAACATAAACAACTAAAAGTAATAAATTGTAAATTATGAAATAAATTATTTCTTTACATAATACATCCTACAGGAAAATTAAGAGGCTTTTTGAGAAAAGAGAAGTAGACGTATGGTATATCAAGAGCTCAGATTGGAGAACCAGTCCTTAGCAAAGAAGACAAACCAAAAAGGTGGAACGAGTACATGGAGTGTCTATACAAGATAGATTAACTTGAAGGCAATGTTATAGAAACTGAACAGGACGTAAAGGAAGATGAGACGAGGGATACGATACTGAATCTGAAAGAGCACTGAAAGACCTGAATCGTAACATTGTCCCGGGAGTAGACGACACTCCGTCACAACTACTGATAGCCTTGGGAGAACTAGTCGTGACAAAACTCTTCCATTTGGTGCGCAAGATATATAAAACAGGCAAAATACCCTTTGATTTCAAGAAGAATGTAATAATTCCAGTTCCAAAGAAAGCAGTTGCTGATAGGTGAGAAAATTACATCAGTATGAGCTTATTAAGTCATGGTTGCAAAATACTAACAAGAATTACAGTATCTACAGAATAATGGGAAAACTGGTGGACGCCGACGTCAGAAAAGATCAGTTCGGAATCCGGAGAAATATGGCAACACACGAGGCAGTCCTGAACCTACGACTTACCTTGGAAGATAGGTTAAGGAAAGGAAATCCTACGATTACAACATTTGTAGACTTAGAGAAAGCTTTTGTCTATGTTGACTGAAATTTTCTCTATGAAATTCCGAAAGTAGGAGAAGTAAATCCCACGGACCGAAAGGCTATTTACAACTTGTACCGAAACCAGACAGCATCGTTGGGAAGGGAGATAGAGAGGGTTGTATCCTGTCCCCGATGGTACTCAATCTGTACATTGAGCAAGTAGAAACGAAAACCAAAGAAAAATTTGGAGTACAAATCAAAGTTAAGGAAGTAGAAATAAAAACTCTGAGATTTGCCGATGGCACTGTAATTCTGTGAGAGATAAAAAGGACTTGCAAAAGCAGTTGAACGTAATGGACTTGTGTCTTGAAAGGAGGATCTAAAATGAACATCAACAAAAGCAAACCGAGGGTAATGGAATGTAGCCGATTGAAATCAGATGATGCTGAGGGAATTAAATTAGGAAATGAGATACTTAAAGTAGTAGATGAGTTTTGCTATTTGGACAGGAAATCAACTGATGATGATCGAAGCAGAGAGGATTAAAATATAGAGTGGCAATGGCATTAAAAACTTTTCCGAATAAGGGGAATTTGTTAACATCGAGTATAGATTTAAGTGCAAGAGGTCTTTTCTGCAGGTATTTATATGGACTGTAGCCATGTATGCAAGTGAAACATTGAAGATAACTAATTTAGACACGAAGAGAACAGAAGTATGGAAAATGTGGTGCTACAGAAGAATGCTGAACATTAGATGGGTTGATCATGTAACTAATGACGAAGTACTGAATAGAACTGGGGAGATAAGAGATTAGTTGAACAACATGGCTAAAAGAAGGGATCGGTTGCCTGGGCATAGTGTGAGACATTAAGGGATCACCAGTTTAGTTTTGGAGGGAAGTGTAGGGGGTAAAAATTGTAGAGGGAGACCAAGAGGTGAATACAGTAAGCAGATACAGAAGGATGAAGGTTGAAATAGTTATTCGGTGATGAGGCTTGCACAGGATAGAATACTATGGAGAGCTGCATCAAACAAATCTCCGGTCTAAAGACCACAACAACATCATCAAAAACAATAACAGCAACATAAGATATTATGTTCTGTGCCCAAGTGGTCTCGCCAGTTACATGTCCCTGCTACATGAGGGTTAGATCGACGGAACGATATCCATGGACAATACAGAGCCAGTATCCAACACACAGCATAGTCCAGGATTCTCTCAATAACCAATCAGGCGGAATGGGAAGGAGGCCATTCGACTGCCTCCCGAGTCTGCCAGCAGAGAGACCCTTGTGAACTTCGCTCTCTTGTAATTTGCTTCTGCTAAAGGGGAGATGGCTTAGGCCGCCAGCCTCAGACTCTTTTGTATTTTAGCTCTACTCCATGGCAGGTGGCTTAGACTGTACTCCGCTGGTCTCTCTTGTGTTTTATCTTGGCTACAGAGCAGACGAACTTAGGCCGTGGGCCTTTACTCTCTCAATTGTAACGCATTTGTCCTAATGATATTACTGTTCTCTGGGAATATCTTTAATTGATACCATATGGTCCATTAGACTGGCGATCTGTATATCTTCATCTGCACTGGAGATTACTGATGTAAACAGTACTACTGCACTTAATGCAGAATTGTTTTCAGTTTGTTTCTGTCTCTCAATCGTCACTGACGGAATCGCTTACTCCATCTTGCCTGCTAATAGAAAAAGTTTGTAGGTGACACTGCACACATCACAACAAGCTGTTTTCACCGTTCAAGATTATGAATAGTGTCAAGAGTACAAAAGGCCAGAACGCTTCCGATTTGGACAGCACCCTTAAAGACACCCTAAAAAAATTTTCCAGGAAGCCGTTGTTAATTTTAACAACCATCTTTACAAAGCGTCCAGAGGGCAACCTACGAGGTGCGGCTAGGAAAAAACCGGACTGATGCTGGAAAAAACATTTATTTACTATTATTTACAATTTCATGTTATCTCCTTCAATGTACTCTCCTCCTCGGTCTCTACACCGCTCCATACGAATTTTCCACTGTTCATAGCAATGCTGCAGATCATTTTCGGTAAGTCCATACATTACTTCCGTCGCTTTTTCTTTTACTGCTTCAACAGTCTCAAATCTAGTTCCTTTCAAAGCTGACTTGATTTTAGGGAAAAGAAAAAAGTCACAGGGGGTCAAATCAGGTGAGTAGGGTGGATGATCTAAGATGGGAATGTTGTGTTTTGCCAAAAACGTCTTCACTGACAACGCACTGTGAGCTGGGGCATTGTCTTGGTGAAGGATCCATGACTTTTTTCTCCACAAATCGTTCCGTTTTCTCCTTACTCGCTCACGTAGGGTAGCCAGGACGCTAATGTAGTAATGCTGATTCACTGTTTGTCCCTCTGGTACCCAATCAATGTGCACAATCCCTTTGATGTCAAAAAAAAAACAATCATCATTGCCTTGAATTTCGATTTTGACATTCGTGCTTTTTTTGTCGTGGAGAACAAGGAGTTTTCCAATGCATCGATTGGCGTTTAGTTTCGGGATCGTAAGTAAAAAACCACGATTCATCGCAAGTAATAACATTTTGTAAGAAGGTGGGATCACTTTCAATGTTTTCCAGGATGTCAGAACAAATCATTCTTCGGCGTTCCTTCTGTTCAATTGTGAGACACTTTGGAACCATTTTTGAACACACTTTGTTCATGTTGAAACTTTCATGAAGAATCTGCCTAACACTTTCCTTGTCAACTCCTGTTAACTCAGACACTGCTCTGATTGTTAAACGGCGATCTTGTCGAACAAGTTTACCGATTTTTTCAATGTTTGCATCAGTTTTTGCTGACAATGGTCTGCCAGTGCGAGTGTCATCACTGGTGTCTTCGCGGCCATCTTTAAATCGTTTAAACCACTCAAACACTTGTGTTCATGATAAACAATCATCGCCGTACACTTGTTGTAACATTACAAACGTTTCACTTGCAGATTTTCCTAGTTTGAAACAAAATTTGATGTTAACACGCTGTTCTTTCTGTACACTCAACATTTTCCGACGCACAGACAAAACGTCAACTACTTAAAACAGACGCCACGGGCAGACTGAGTGCAGGAGGCAGATGAAACTCGAGCAGTAGGCGGAGCGAGAGTCACGTGACAGGCCACGCGACTTTCGGCCTTATTGCATTCGTTTTATTGTTTCACCAGTACTAGTTCGGTTTTTTTCTAGCCACACCTCGTATTTATACAGCAAAGCATGAATAGTAACTTTGAACAAACTTTCCTTTCGTATCTCTCTACTGTGCACAGACCCGTTCCGAATTTGTTCTTAGATATTGTCTAAGTTATTTGAGACAATCGAAAACTAAATTTATATTTAATTATTGTTTGATGATGGCCATTAATGTTGAAATGAGGGATAAGAACAAAGAACACAGGAAGAAAGAGTATCTTCTTCTCCTGACAAGTGGACTATAAGAGAAGTACTATCGTCGAAGTGGCCCGCACGCAGATCAACAGTTTTAAAATGTTAGGTACTTCAGATGAGAGGCACAACAAGCGAGTATAAAAGAAAGAAGGGAAAAGTTAGCATTGACAATACTGTGACCAGCGACCAGTAACTGTGATACAGAAAGTTTGTTGAAACATACATCTGTAAGTAAAGAATAACTGCACCCGTGGATCAGTGCACGCGGATGCAGTAAACGTCGCATTAATTACAGTGAGTTGATCGATTCATTGCTAAGCGTTGGCAGGAATGGAGAGGGGAGCAACGATGACACCGTGCAGCTGCGATTCCGTATACAGTAAGGATCTTGCCTTGGAACGAGACAAGTGAGTGTGCCACCATATCCACCGCGTCGCAGGCTGACGTCACACCGAGGCTGGTTGTTTGACCATAATTTACGGCTGTCGACACAGTGTCGGGAGGGCAGATGTGGTGCTATGCGACCAATTACAGCCCCGTACATCAGATCAGGTGGCTACTGCGGCCTACATATTGCAATCGCGGAGAAGACGCTAGGAAGCACGTCATACTGTAATGGAAGCACTGGACTGGCTTTGAAACCCCTTTTGGCTTACTAAAAAATCCGTTAACATACATGGCAGGTATAAACTCAATACTTCATTCGTTATGTAGAACTCTGCGGTTATTACATGAACTGGATGCCATCGGCGTGATTACACATGTTCCACCACTATCCACAGGCGTTTTCTGTTGAGGGAACAGGAAACATGTCACACAGTTCCTTAGCAATATAAAAGTTGTGTTGTGCAAGATACGTTTCTTTACAATACGGATCACCAGCACTGAAAACTCAAAAACCAGATGAAATGAAGAGAAATGTAAATAATCTCCTACATAGACAAAAGTAATTTATTGCTACCTCATAAACTGTTAGAAGTATGCAATCATTTTAAAACTCTCTACTGAATCATATCGATCATCTTATGAAGATATGGGTACTGCAGGAGTATCAAATTCTCTGGATGCAGAAATATACTCCACAGCGCGAGAGTTTCCGAACTGATTTGCAGGAGTGAATAAACCTTGGAAAACGTCATCATGGGGGATTAACGTTCCTCCTGTGCGGAACAAAAACTCATTAACGAGAAATTATTTTATTCGTGCTCTGCAATTTGATTCTACAACTGCTAATATCTTAACATGTATGCACGCTACCTCAGCTGCTGTAATAAATGAAAACATAAACTTAACGTCAGCTGAGGTGACGTTTTACATATGTCTTACCCAAGTCACACCTCGGCGTACACCGGTGGTGCTGGTGCTGTACTTCCAAATTTTGAAAATCTACTACTTTTTATTTCTTGTTATTCTCACTCCTACCCTGTCAGTAAAGACTAAAGGTCATTATGGCTGTCACCCATCAACCAGTCAGCCAGTGCCCCAGAAACCCGTACGGTTCGATACTAATATCAATAGTTTTATATTGTTTACCATCTCATCCTCTCACCTACACTCCAGCACCTACTCATAGGGGTCAGTTTTCATGAGGACTGTAATTCAGCTTGTGTTATCCACGCCTAACGCTTTGAGTACGATATTAACTTTCGTCCTTTTTCACCAAACCGCTAGTACCGTAATCTCTTTCTTACTGCCACAAATCAGCCTAGTGAAACACCAAAAATCGTAGATTTCACACTAGTATTACTCTTTTTCGATTATTTTAACATGTAACCTCCTGCCTTCATCACCACGCTTAGTAGTTCTAGGAACACGCATTCCTAATAGAGCAGTGAGGTGTTTACTTTCCTCCATAAATAATTATGGTATTCACCATCTTCTTTGCTTATGAGCACACTGCATCGATGATACTTCGAAGTAGGCCACTAATGACGTTATCTCTGCTAACATACTTTTGTAGTGGCTTTTCAAAAAAATAACAGAAAAAATTATATATTAATTTAATTTTCTAGTAACATGGAGTGGGTTCTACACAAATATGAGGAAAGTTAATTATAAATCTTGTAACATTGAGAAATGTATGTATGGATGGCACACCGATCATCTACATAGGAATGGTAGGTTTCTGTCAGTCATTACTCACTCAGTAACGTGTTTATATTTGTTGCTATCAGTAATTCTGTCTCCTGTTCTGTCTCTAGACCTATATTTAATTTCGCTTAGTTCGGCTAGTGACACATTCAATTCCGACCACAATGACCACCGGCAGTGTTGACAGTGACGTCTCTGAATGGCGCCTTCGGCGCATTGTTTGCAAAAGCTACTTGCTTTATCCTTTTTTCACGTGGTGTGGTCACAGTCCAGAGGCCACATTCTCGTTAGAGAGAAACTGATATCCGGAACTGAGCGGTATGAATCTGATGAGCGAGATTGATCTGTGTTAACCTGATGTCCGTCTACATCTATGCAGTATGTGCTCCTGTTCGCTGTGCCTTTAAGTAATATGAATTTTCCTTACCGTCTTTATGGCGTAATTTCTCGTGATTGCGATTTTTTAAAAATTATGTTGGAATTCGTAGTGAATATTAAGTGCTCGTGTTGTGTGCATCCTCTCCTTTATGTATTGTAAAGGATTCATAGTGAGAGGGCTTCATCGGATCCCTCTCATGTATATATATATAGAGGGAGAGAGAGGGAGAGAGAGAGACAGAGAGAGAGAGAGAGAGAGAGAGAGAGAGAGAGAGAGAGAGAGAGAGAGAGAGAGATCTGTGCCTATACAATTGTATCTGTAGCTTGTCTGGCACTATTCTCTCGGAAGGAAGTGTGTTGTTTACATGGATGTGTCTTTTCTTATTTTATTATGTTGCAAATAAGTAGGCACCTGATTACCTTCAAATCCTTGTTCCATCACTTAGTCTGTGGTGCGTGGCAGAAAGGCGTGTGAGAGGTTCCGTGAGAGTAGCCAGTAGCTCTCAGCTAATGGAGTTTCGTCTGCTCATCCAGTTTTGCGAACAGCTTTAGGGGAAGTAGAAAGGCTCCTACAATAGTACAGAAAAGAGTTAGTTTGGCGGGTAAGACATCTCCATCTTTGGTGCCACCCCGTCACAGGAATATCAGAAGTAGTAGACTGGAGGCTGAAAGAGTTACTGTTCTGCTGGAGCCTGTCGAGTGCGGACTGGTATCTTTGGTCGGTCAGTCGCCTGGTCGTTGGATGGCGACATGTGGTCTGCTGAGCACTGACACCAGGATCAGTTGAGAAGAGTTGTCAGCCAGCAACAGTCGGGTCCGTATGGTGTTAATATTCGCCGGGATCGCTGTCGGAGAAAGTGGGCTGCCATTGGTCGTTTGCTCGGCCGATCGTCTTAGTCGACGACGTCTTGATCCTCAGGATAAACACCATTTTCCGAGTTGGGATGTGCTTGGACCTTGTTGGTTCGTTGGAAATGAGCAGCGACGTAGTCTCAACAGCGTGAAACCAGGCCGGGGCTTCTGGCGGCAGGCACACGCTGTTGCATTTGGAGGCGCTAGCCGTGTAAGCGACTTTTCGCCTTCTTCCGAAGCAGGATCCTTAAGTTGACTAATTAGTTACCTGTTCTTAAAATTCGATTGCTGCGATTTGTTCGTTATTTGTGGATTGTTGTTTTCTCAGCCGATGATCCGTGTGGTAACAAGTCGTGTGTTTGTTGGTTAAAATCTGCAGCTTCCTTTAGTAACTTGACAGTTGTGACTTGTATTTTTGGTATTCTTTTAAACTTGTCTTCAGTGCTGTTTGATGCCTTGATCTTGTGAGGCCGAGTTTGAAGTCATTGGGATCTTGGTTTACTCTTCATCGGCCGATATTTTCCATTATCTGTGCAGTTGGATCTGACCGTTGGCAATAGGTCAGATTGTCAGTCGGTTGTGAACCGTCCCTTGGTTGAGTTGCCTTTGGAATAAGAGCTTGTCGGTCGGGCTGCCTGTCTCACCTAAGGGTGCGTTAGTGTTACTTCCCAGGTTGACCCTCGGAACCTTCTGAGCGCACTCCTTGTGTTTTACATAGTGATTTACTTTTAGTCTTATGTACTATGTGGGGCCTTTAGTCGAATTTTAGCTTATTAAAATATGATGCCTTTCTTCTCTTTTGGCCTTAAGCCGTGAAATTGTTTTCCACATGGTGTGTGGCCTTCAGCCGTTTTAACCTCTCTTAAACTGAAAATTAAAATCTGGGTCTTGCCATAAGTTATAACATTGTTATTCTTTAGTATGAGGCCTTCAGCCGAGTTCGCATGAAATGTTTTAAGCTAAGGCCCTCAGCCTGATAAATTGAAAGCCCTTTTTCCTATGCTTTAAGCTGTTAAATTGTTGGGCTGATATGCAGCCTTCATCCGCGTTTCAGTCTATTTACAATTAACAATGAAAATATTTGTTTTGGCCTAAAGCCGTAACACTGTTCTTGCTTAATCTGTGGCCTTCAGCCTATTTTTACTGATGTAAAAAAATTGTTTGAGAAAAGTGTAACTTCCAGAAGAGCTCCTCTACTTCAGTTCCTTTCGTAGGCCTTGGGCTCTGGCCTCTTTCGTTAAAACCGTCAGAGTTTTTAATTCTTGCTTATGTTATTGTGTGTTTTAACTAATAAAATTTATAAGTTGAGTGTAGCTGACAGCAACTTATTTTGGCACCTTTCCACAAATATAACCTCACCCGCTCTGTCCTGCTAGTCCAGGGCTTTCAATCTTAAATTAAAATTTGAAAAATTACTTGTTTAAAACTTTGAAAATATTTTTCCCTATCTGAAATTCTTGTTATCCAGGCCTTAAGCCTTGAGTTGTTCTATGTTCAGTATGTGACCTTGAGCCAAATTTCACGTGAAATATTTTAAGATAAGGCCTTCAGCCGTCTTAAATTAAAATTTGAAATTTCATTTGTTTAAGAAAATTTAAAATTTTCTTCTGTATCGGAAATTCTTGTTAACCAGGCCTTAGCCCTCATTTCTTCTATCTCCAGTGTGTGATCTTCAGCCGCGTTTTTATGTAAAATTTTGTAACTAAGGTCTTCAGACGCGTGTATTCTTTAAGGCAATTTTAATAACTTGTGTTTGCGCCTTCAAACCTATTGTTTTTGAATGCTTTTACGGGCAAGTGTGATTAAGTGTTTTAGGAAAATAAAGTTTGTATGTTTTGTGCAACTCCCATGGCAGATTTTGGCCGCTTTCCACAATTATAACCTGATCGGCTCTGTCCTGCGAAACCAGGTCTCACGGCTGATCAATTGGCTCAAGAAAAAGCGGGTACAGAAACGTACACTACCGGAACCAGAAACAAGGACAACCCAACGCAAGTGACTGAGGTATGCTGTCCTTGGACGGAACACTGCGACAGGAAAGTTAAAGCGATGATCAAATGCGCAGAAGTACAGACAAATCAGGAATAGCGTTATGAGCGACAGATGTTCACCTGAGAGCCTTCAACAGCAGGTTTTCCGTGGTATACGGCGCTCCGTCCGTAACATTGTTAGCCTGAACGTGAATCGTATCTGCATTTGACGGAGTTACCGTGCACCTGCGGAAAACTGGGTATTTATATCGCAGAGCTGCGCTACGCGTGGAGCGATAGTTCTCCACAGCGCATCGATGTTGTCACTAATGGTCAGAAGGAAGCGTACATGCCAGTCAGCCTGAGTCCGGACAGCAGCGACAGACAGGTGCCCATCCTTATCTTCGCATCTTACGAGGTGCCGTATCAGACCGCACCACGACGTCCCAAAAATTAGGAACACTGCTGATCCGGGGGTACCAGGGAGGACCATTCAAACCGTCTCCGTGATGCAGGGCTACGAGCCTGCCTGGTGTTGTGGCGTCTTTCACTTAGGCCTCAACATCGGGCAGCCCGCCTCCAGGGGTTGTCGCGATAGGCGCATTAAAGGTTGAATAGAGGCTTTTGCTAAGGTTCCAATGATGGCTGCACGCGTGCAGGACACCTGAACTGTCTACTACAGAAGCACGCAGGGACAACTTCCAGCACTATGATGTGGAGCGCCATATCTTACAATGGTTCTTCTCTGGTGACAGTCGAAGGGACGTTCAGCAATGCACAGTACATTCTAAACATCATTCATCTCGTCAAGCTAGAGTTCGTGCATTGCAAGGTGAAGAGCCTTACCAATATGACAGTGTACGTCCACATGTATTCCGTGCTACCCTTCGCACTCTTTAATGTGAACGTCAAATACCTGGCCAGCAGGATACCCGCATCGGTCCCCCGTGTCGCATGTTCGGGACCGCATGATGTGTCATCTTGTGTGGTCTGATAATCCAGCAGAAAATTTGTCCCAGTTGAGGCACCAAGTGGAAACTGCATGACAGGCCATTTCGCAAGACTACCTTCGTCGCCTCTACGAACGTCTCCAGGGGACAATTGCAGCCTGCTTTGCTGTAAAAGGAGGATGTATCAGTTACTAACGCTGACATCTCGCACGCCCTGTCGACTGTGCTTAGATGTCGGTGAGATCATTTGTTGTGTACTTCATAAAGAGTGCGGCAATAAAATTTCCTTCTGCTAAATCTACGA
Organism: Schistocerca nitens; assembly: GCF_023898315.1. Classification (NCBI taxonomy): domain Eukaryota; kingdom Metazoa; phylum Arthropoda; class Insecta; order Orthoptera; family Acrididae; genus Schistocerca; species Schistocerca nitens. Next base: position 513,786,414 of record NC_064615.1, read on the forward strand.
ATTTTTCCCTTTTTCAGTAGTGTCAATGTTTATGTCAATAAACTGTGATGAAAATTGAGACGTAATCAGTGAAGTTTAGAGACTTAAAAATAGGCAAAAAATATTTAAAGCAAGAAATAAATAATAAAAGTTAAATTAGGCAGACATTTCAAAAACTGAAGGAGTAAATGCATGTCATCAGCACACAGCATACTGTAATTATGTTCACTCCTGTAGATTATTTCTAAGCGCAGATGTTTGATGTAGAGACGCTGAATATATACACCAGCATTAAGTAACCATGAATACATCATTTGTGTATGTAATCAATATTATTGTATTTTGTATTCCTGTGTTCGTGTTCTGCTGTGAGGCAGAAATGTTTGAGGACGTATAATAGTGATATTACTGAGGGAAGACGTGAGATAGAACGGTGAAATTCTTCGTCAGTGTGGGTCATTATTAATTAAAAAGGCAAATCAAGAGGTGACAGCAGCGTTTTATGTATGTGTCAGAGTATTAGAAATTAACAGTTTTTCCTCGATCTAGTGAACAGTGCAAAGATCTAGTACAGACCCGCCAGCAGTCTGATTTTCTACTTCTTTGGATAAAAAGGTAACAAGTGTTTACAACGGTCATCAGACATACAAGTTGTTGTACAGTTATAGGCAGAAGATCAAGAGGCATTACATGAACTGTTAAGGACTGTTTTAGTTCCATGGAATCCTGTGGACAATTTCAATGTAAACAGGACACCAGAGGATTCAGATATAAGTTACATTTGAGAAGTAGATCTTGAGAGTTCAAAAAACGTCGGTGTATTTTACTAGGATGAACCATTGCGCCCAGATAAAATGATACGACTAACAAGCGTCAACAAGCCAGGTGTTCGAAAGAAGCAGATTTCCACATTATACGATAAAAACATTGTCTCAACAATAATCATATTGCAAGCAAAGTTCAAGTGATTACATCATTTTGTCAATGTCACTGGGTGAAATCGTATACTGATATTGATGCTGAGGAACATGTGAACGCAAAAACCAATTTCTAAAACGAACTGAATAATAATATTTTTGGCAAAACGATTCAGAATATTCGAAAAATCAAATGTTTTCGTGGAATATTTTCTTACCAAAAGAGTTGAAATAAAGAAGTTACAGAAGTATAAATGCCTACATGTAATGACAATAGAGTGTACTGCAATTATCTCTTGTATACTGTACATATAGGTGATAAAATGGGCACTTAGCACGGGGTCACTTCCGAGAAAGCGGCTAGTCAGCAGCTGTATGCGCAGTCTGGTTTAAGTCTGGTTTAATGGTAAAATACGGGTGGAGCATGAGAATGACATTGTAACCTACTAGTTGTGAACATTTTGTATTGAAATTGTAACCTACATCTTGTAGACGAAGAAATATGTAAACAGAAATCGTAGCCTACATCTGATGAAACTCCACTGAAATTCTAAAATTGTATATTACGAAACTGATTCGCAGACATTGTAAACTATCATCACTGTGCGTTGCACACATGGAAAAAGAGGTAATGGTAGTAGTAAATGAAATTGTAACTTAGAAGCTATAGACATGTTATGACAATGAAAACGTAATTGTAACATACTAGTTACAGACGTAAAAGATATGTAATTAGTGTGTTATGAAATGTTATCGAAAAACTTTCATAATTTATTGTCTTACTTATCTAAGTGTTATTCTTGTAATTTATCCTTAACATATCCGTTTCAGTCTGTACAGCAGACAGAATATTCCAGCTTCTTCATACGTGTATACATTTCTGTAGATTATTTTATGTGAGAGATTTCGTGAAATGGCTTGCTTTGTAAGAGTGCATGTGAAAGGATATGGTTACGTGTCAATGAGCGGGGATATATGCCTGTTCAAAAAAAAAAAAAATACCAGACCTTACGCAATCACCAAAGACAATGAATGAGAATGATGTTATGCCCCACCCATTCGTGCTGTAGGAAGCTCTCTGACTAGCTGTTTGTTATGGCAATAAAATACTCAGCTCTATTGAGATGTCTAAATAGGTATAGCGCAGTTGGTTTAAAAGTTATCTGATTGGCCTAATTCCAAGAAAGGATTGTGATTTAGAAACGAGTTGACGAATTTAGTCGGCTCTTTCACTTATATGGCACTAAACTATTGTGCTGTTGTTGGGGCAATATGTCTGTGGGGTTGGAAGTTTTCTGACGGATGTATTTGCAAAAAAGGGTAATAGATTACAAATTGGAAAGGGGAAGATGGTTGTCGGTAGTTTAGAATGGGAGAACATTGGGAGGGCATAGGGAATGGAGACAGGCGAAGGCTTCGGGGGGCGGGGTGTGAAGGGAGAAGTGTGGAGGTTGTGGGTTGGGGGTGGAGGGGATGGGAAAAGTTAAAAGTCAAATTTTATCCAGAATCTGTATTGCATTCCTACTGAAGAGCTCCTGTTTTATGTGATACTGATCATTTTCTCACACTAGAAATCGATATTGGAACCCAAAGTCAGATCAAATGCTTGAACTTCTTTACTTATATCAATCTACCGCCGAAGTGTACTTTCAGCAAGATAATTCATCTCCCCATAGATCCCAAACTATGTCAGAATTGTTTAAGGAGTAGTCTAAGGACATATGGGGCTACTACGCCCTCTGCCCCCACCCCATTCATATGATGGTAAATGGACATACTTTACAAACTAAGGCTAGTGAAAAAGCATTTATTGAATTTTATTATTTGTGCAACACTAATAGACAATATGTCGCAATATTTTAAAGCATAAGTTATATTATAATTCCACAGATTGTCTTACAAGACAATTTACTGAGTTACGATCCTCCTTCACCCCCTTTCTGTCCATCTGTTCCAACCCACCCTACATTCTCCACACCCACTCCTCATTCTCTGTCCATCTCGTCCTGCGCCTCTGTCCGTATCCTCATCCTCCCCCTTTGTCTATCACCTTCTTCCCCCTCTATTCATCTCCTCTCCACCCCCTTAGTTCCATCTCCTCATCCTCCCTCTCTTTATCCATCTCGTCCTTCTCCCCTCCTTCAACTCCTCCTCTTCCCTTTCTATATCTCTCTCTTCCTCCCCCTCTCTCTGCCTATGTTTCCCTACGCCTTTCTCTGTCCACCTATTCCTTTTTCCTTTCTCTGTCGATCTCTTCCTCTCCCCTCTCTCTGCCCATCCGCTCCTCCTTCCTGTGCCCATCCCCTCCTTCCCCCTCGCTGCTCGTATATCTCCTCCTCTGTCTTCTCTATTATAACGCTATCCCCAATAGGAGGCTGCCGATTCTTACACCAATTTATTTCCAGACGTAAATAGTATCTCTACCAAATCTGTTTCAGATCGTTCCAAGGAATTTAGGACGAGTTTTTCACCTGTGCCTGTGCCCACATATGGACGTATGTTTAACACATTACACACATATTTCACCTTTATATCTATCGAATTTCATACTACAATTTGATTTTCACGCAACTCAATGTTTATGATGTATTATTTCCTGAAATATGTACACAATCATATAATTTTTCAGTGGCATATGTGACCACTGTCTATGAAGTGGTTCTAAATGGAGTTGGTAGTAACGAAGTGACACATTTAAACGTCTTAGAAAATGTGGCAGTTTTTCAAACGTATCATTGTGTATGACGTCATGTCTCCTGAACCATGTATCGTACAATGATATATTTTCTAGGTAGAGTCAGCCGCATATGTGGTTGTTGCGAATAGCGTTAGTAGTAAAGAGGTCATAAAGTCTTTCATGACACGGCAGTTTTTCTCCCATCTCAGTATTTAACGTCGTATCTCCTGAATTATGTGCCACACAACGACACTTGTTTTGTAGCTACACATTCAGTGACATAGGTGAATACTGCTTGCCAAACGTGTTGCAAATAGAGTTAGTAATAAACAAGTAATGAACTGAAACATCGTGCAAGATGTGACAGTTTTTCACGTGTCTCATAATTGGCATCGTTTCTCCTGAACTATGTGTCGCACAATGACACAATTTTGCTAGCACATTCAGTGGTGTATGTGAATAACGCAGCATAACGTTTCACGAATACGGTTAGCTGTAAATAAGTAATAAATGAAAACATCTAGTGTCACATGACAGTTTTACTGCATGAATAGTGAAAATGTAGTAAACGATAAACGTTTTATCTTTCATCATTTTGTGGGCTTGCCAGAGAAAAGAAAATTTCCAAAGGATTTGAAGCTATGTGTAAAATTTGTTGCAGGTCACTAAGTGCACTCATTCTCAAATACTGGATGACTAAAGTATGGGTATCCACCGATCATTGGCTACACTGCTTTTTCATCCTCACACCCACCACTCTGATAGGTAACTGGTTCTTACCCCCACAGACACTCTTTCGACATACTAGGTTATACAGGGTGATTCAAAAAGAATACCACAACTTTAAAAATGTGTATTTAATGAAAGAAACATAATATAACCTTCTATTATACATCATTACAAAGAGTATTTAAAAAGGTTTTTTTTCACTCAAAAACAAGTTCAGAGATGTTCAATATGGCCCCCTCCAGACACACGAGCAATATCAACCCGATACTCCAACTCGTTCCACACTCTCTGTAGCATATCAGGCGTAACAGTTTGGATAGCTGCTGTTATTTCTCGTTTCAAATCATCAATGCTGGCTGGGAGAGGTGGCCGAAACACCATATCTTTAACATACCCCCATAAGAAAAAATCGCAGGGGGTAAGATCAGGGCTTCTTGGAGGCCAGTGATGAAGTGCTCTGTCACGGGCTGCCTGGCGGCCGATCCATCGCCTCGGGTAGTTGACGTTCAGGTAGTTACGGACAGATAAGTGCCAATGTGGTGGCGCTCCATCCTGCTGAAATATGAATTGTTGTGCTTCTTGTTCGAGCTGAGGGAACAGCCAATTCTCTAACATCTCCAGATACTGTAGTCCAGTTACAGTAGCACCTTCGAAGAAAAAGGGACCAAAAACTTTATTGGCTGAAATGGCACAGAAAACGTTCACCTTAGGCGAGTCACGTTCATACTGAGTTGTTTCCCGCGGATTCTCAGTGCCCCATATACAGACATTGTGACGGTTGACTTTCCCGTTAGTGTGGAAAGTTGCTTCATCACTAAACATAATCTTTGAAACGAAAGATTCATCTGTTTCCATTTGAGCAAGGATAAAATCACAGAAATCGATTCTTTTAATCTTATCAGCTACAGACAGTGCTTGAACCAATTTCAGACGATAAGGTTTCACAACTAACCTTTTTCGTAGGACTCTCCATACAGTTGATTGTGGAATTTGCAGCTCTCTGCTAGCTCTGCGAGTCGATTTTCCTGGGCTGCGAGCAAATGCTTGCTGGATGCGTGCTACATTTTCATCACTCGTTCTCGGCCGTCCAGAACTTTTCCCTTTGCACAAACACCCATTCTCTGTAAACTGTTTATACCAACGTTTAATACACCACCTATCAAGAGGTTTAACACCATACTTCGTTCGAAATGCACGCTGAACAACTGTCGTCGATTCACTTCTGCCGTACTCAATAACACAAAAAGCTTTCTGTTGAGCGGTCGTCATCTTAGCATCAGCTGACGCTGACGCCTAGTCAACAGCGCCTCAAGCGAACAAATGTACAACTAAATGAAACTTTATAGCTCCCTTAATTCGCCGACCGATAGTGCTTAGCTCTGCCTTTTGTCGTTGCAGAGTTTTAAATTCCTGAAGTTGCGGTATTCTTTTTGAATCACCCTGTATTTGTACCAAGCTTTGTTGAAATCAGTCCAGAAGAGGATACGTGTAGCGTACATACACACATTTTCAGAACACGTCTTGACTAACAACCATTTTATTATGATCTGAATGATGAATACTTACTTTCAACCTTCCTCTGCTTTTTGAGTGATCTCTGCTGTTGGCGCTTCATGATAATCTTTTCCCCACCACTTATAGGTATCAAATGGTCATTATTGCATGCTAACAAGTTGGGAAGAGGAGGGAGTGGAAGGGAGAGGAGTGTAGGAGAGGGTACGATGTGTCGACAGTGACCTCCAGTATGACATGTAAAGCTGTAATATGACACCAGCCCAAAAGTTCTGACAGATACTGAGCCATCATTTTTGACCAGAAACCACATTGACTGTCTGCTATAATAACCCAGCCAAAATCTGCCTCAGCCAGATCGAATACACGAGATCAGGAAAACAGCGAATGCGAGCAAAAAGTAGAGACGAAAATTTTAGTGAAAATAATAAAGTCATCGTCATCATCATCATCATTTAAGACTGATTATGCCTTCAGTCTTCAGTCTAGAGCATAGTCCCTCTCATCAAATTCCTCCATGATTCCCTATTCATTGGTAACATTGGTGCTCTTCTGATACTAAGCCTATTACTTCAAAATCATTCCTAACCGAATCCAGGTACCTTCTCCTTGGTCTGCCCCGATTCCTCCTACCCTCTACTGGTCAACCCATGAGTCTCTTGGGTAACATTGCTTCTCCCATGCGTGTAACATGACCCCACCATCTGAGCCTGTTCGCCCTGACTGCTACATCTATAGAGTTCATTCCCAGTTTTTCTTTGATTTCATTATTGTGGACACCCTCCTGTCATTGTTCCCATCTATTAGTACCTGCAATCATCCTAGCTACTTTCATATCCGTAACCTCAACCTTATTGATAAGGTAACCTGAATCCACCCAGCTTTCGCTCCCATACAACAAAGTTGGTCGAAAGATTGAACGGTGCACAGATAACTTAGTCTTGGTACTGACTTCCTTCTTGCAGAAGAGAGTAGATCGTAGCTGAGCGTTCACTGCATTAGCTTTGCTACACCTCGCTTCCAGTTCTTTCACTATGTTGCCATCCTATGAGAATATGCATCCTAAGTACTTGAAACCGTCCACCTGTTCTAACTTTGTTCCTCCTATTTGGCACTCAATCCGCTTATATCTCTTTCCCACTGACATTACTTTCGTTTTGGAGATGCTAATCTTCATACAATAGTCCTTACATTTCTGACCTGGCTCTGAAATATTACTTTGCAAACTTTCAATCGAATCTGCCATCACAACTGAGTCATCCTCGCATGCGAGACTGCTTATTTTGTGTTCACATATCTTAATCTCAACCAGCCAGTCTATTGTTTTCAATATATGATCCATAATTAATATGAACAACAGTGGAGAAGGGTTGCAGCCTTGTCTTACCCCTGAAACTACTTTGAACCATGAACTCAATTTACCATCAACTCTAACTGCTGCCTGATTATCTATGTAAAGACCTTTAATTGCTTGCAAAAATTTGCCTCCTATTCCATAATCTAGTAGAACGGACAATAACCTCCTCCTAGGAACCCGGTCATATGCCTTTTCTAGATCTATAAAGCATAGATACAATTCCCTGCTCCACTCGTAACACTTCTCCATTATTTGCCGTAAGCTAAAGATCTGGTCCTGACAACCTCTAAGAGGCCTAAACCCACACTGATTTTCATCCAATTTGTCCTCAACTAATACTCGCACTTTCCTTTCAAAAATACCTGCGAAGATTTTACCTACTACGCTGATTAGATACCTCTGTAGTTGTCACAATCTTTTCTGCTTCCATGTTTAAAGATTGGTGTGATTACTGCTGTCGTTCAGTCTGATGGAACCTGTCCCGACTCCCACGCCATTTCAGTTATCCTGTGTTGCCATTTAAGACCCGACATCCCACTGTATTTGATGAGTTCCGACTTAATTTCATCCACCCCAGCCGCCTTATTGCACAGCAATCTATTGACGATTTTCTCTACTTCCTCAAATGTGATCCTATTTCCGTCAGCATTCCTATCCCATTGTACATCGAAATCTGAAACATTACAGATCGTATTTTCACGTACATTGAGCAACTCTTCAAAATATTTCCTCCATCTGCCCAAGGCATCAACAGGATTCACCAGCAGTTTTCCTGACCTGTCCAAAATACTTGTCATTTCCTTCTTACCTCCCTTTCGAAGACTGCTAATTACACTCCAGAATGGTTTTCCAGCAGCTTGACCCAAAGTCTCCAACATGTTTCCAAAGTCTTCCCAAGATTTCTTCTTGGATACTGCAATTATCTGTTTGGCTTTGTTTCTTTCTTCAACGTAACTTTATCTGTCTACCTGAGTTCTAGTATGTAGCCATTTTTGATACGCCTTCTTTTTCCTTTTACAGGCTGCCTTGACTGTGTCATTCCACCAAGCTGTTTGCTTCATCCTACCTTTACACACTACTGTTCCAAGACATTCTTTAGCCACTTCTAGTACTATGTCCCTGTACCTTGTCCATTCCTTTTCCAATGACTGTAATTGACTACATTCTACATCTACATCTACATCTATACTCCGCGAGCCACCTTACGGTGTGTGGCGGAGGGTACTTATTGTACCACTATCTGATCCCCCCTTCCCTGTTCCATTCACGAATTGTGCGTGGGAAGAACGACTGCTTGTAAGTCTCCGTATTTGCTCTAATTTCTCGGATCTTTTCGTTGTGATCATTACGCGAGATATATGTGGGCGGTAGTAATATGTTGCCCATCTCTTCCCGGAATGTGCTCTCTCGTAATTTCGATAATAAACCTCTCCGTATTGCGTAACGCCTTTCTTGAAGTGTCCGCCACTGGAGCTTGTTCAGCATCTCCGTAACGCTCTCGCGCTGACTAAATGTCCCCATGACGAATCGCGCTGCTTTTCGCTGGATCATGTCTATCTCTTCTATTAATCCAACCTGGTAAGGGTCCCATACTGATGAGCAATACTCAAGAATCGGGCGAACAAGCGTTTTGTAAGCTACTTCTTTCGTCGATGAGTCACATTTTCTTAGAATTCTTCCTATGAATCTCAACCTGGCGCCTGCTTTTCCCACTATTTGTTTTATGTGATCATTCCACTTCAGATCGCTCCGGATAGTAACTCCTAAGTATTTTACGGTCGTTACCGCTTCCAATGATTTACCACCTATGGCATAATCGTACTGGAATGGATTTCTGCCCCTGTGTATGCGCATTATATTACATTTATCTACGTTTAGGGAAAGCTGCCAGCTGTCGCACCATTCATTAATCCTCTGCAGGTCTTCCTGGAGTACGTACGAGTCTTCTGATGTTGCTACTTTCTTGTAGACAACCGTGTCATCTGCAAATAGCCTCACGGAGCTACCGATGTTGTCAACTAAGTCATTTATGTATATTGTAAACAATAAAGGTCCTATCACGCTTCCTTGCGGTACTCCTGAAATTACCTCTACATCTGCAGATTTTGAACCGTTAAGAATGACATGTTGTGTTCTTTCTTCTAGGAAATCCTGAATCCAATCACAAACCTGGTCCGATATTCCGTAAGCTCGTATTTTTTTCACTAAACGTAAGTGCGGAACCGTATCAAATGCCTTCCTGAAGTCCAGGAATACGGCATCAATCTGCTCGCCAGTGTCTACGGCACTGTGAATTTCTTGGAAAAATAGGGCGAGCTGAGTTTCACATGATCTCTGTTTGCGGAATCCATGTTGGTTATGATGAAGGAGATTTGTATTATCTAAGAACGTCATAATACGAGAACATAAAACATGTTCCATTATTCTACAACAGATTGACGTAAGCGAAATAGGCCTATAATTATTCGCATCTGATTTATGACCCTTCTTGAAAATGGGAACGACCTGCGCTTTCTTCCAGTCGCTAGGTACTTTACGTTCTTCCAGAGATCTACGATAAATTGCTGATAGAAAGGGGGCAAGTTCTTTAGCATAATCACTGTAGAATCTTACGGGTATCTCGTCTGGTCCGGATGCTTTTCCGCTACTAAGTGATAGCAGTTGTTTTTCAATTCCGATATCGTTTATTTCAATATTTTCCATTTTGGCGTCCGTGCGACGGCTGAAGTCAGGGACCGTGTTACGATTTTCCGCAGAACTAACTTGTACCTTTCTGAGATCACTGTTATGTACTTGTGCCTGATTTCCTTATCCTGAAGTTTCTCCACTCTTATCCTCCTACATATGGACCTGACCTCCTGCTATTTCGGCCTCACAATACCAATTTCACTGCATATTAAATAGTGATCAGTGTCATCAGATAATCTCCTGAATACACGTGTGTCCTTCACAGCCTTCCTAAATTGCTGATCTGTTATTATATAGTCAGTGACAAATCTGGTACCCCTGCCTTCCCAAGCATACCTGAAAATGTTCTTATGTTTAAAAAAGGAGTTTGTGATTACTAAGCCCATACTGACACAATAACAACAAAATAAAATTTTTCTACCTCAATGCAGGGTCGTGACAATTAAACTTTCGCTACTTGATCGGCTCGCTTTAAAAATAGTGATAGAAGGACAACATAACTTTTTGGATAGATTTGTAAGGAAATGGCGAAGAGAAATAACGAATATAACAATGAAAGAAACACAATGGAGGGTAACATTTCTTAACTGTGTACCATTCTTATGTTCTAGGTTACAGGCACTGCTTAATCATTCCACGACAACGTGGAAGTTTGTACGGATGCCATTTCACAGTTGTTGGCAGTACTTTCGAACGTTGGACCATGAAATGTTCATCTTTCGTAGCCATGGCAACAGCAACTTCTCCAACAATCAATTCGTGCATCAGGTGGCCGTCGTCTTTTCTGTCTGAAACTTTAATCCACGCTTGTGTTTCAACCCCTCCTCACCTTACCGGTACCGGTGCCTAATAACAAGTCAGGACGCTAACACTAGTAACAAAGCAAATCCTGCAACGCACAAATCGAAAATCATTCCTATAAAGTTTGGTACCCATTTGTTTAATAGTTCTACGCCTACAACTGGGTTCAATAGATAAAGTTTAATTATAACCACGCCGTGCAACAGCACCCATAGTATTCTCGCAATCGTTGAAAATTATGATGTATTTGTAATGCAGCGCTGACAACCTCGTCGGCACTACGAGACTGTACTGTAAATAACTGGTACAATTTAACTATCACAGCCGAAAACACACCATAACTAACAACACTAGACTGCTGGCCACGCTGTGTTGCCTGAATTTCTGAAGCTAACCGCCGTATGGTGCTTCATACTGGAACGAGGCTTCATGTTGAAAGGAAGCCACCGCTAGCCCCAACTGGAAGTGCACCAGGCTGCCTAACTGATTTATGCCAAGAGCTCCTGCTTCACCACGCCCCACTGGCTGATCTCTTTGTAAGTTGCTAGCTGTGAAGTTGCTAGCTGTGTTGCCTTCTAGCCAGCCACACTGGATACTTCTGTCTGCACGGAGCGCTCCTCTGACGACAACAGTGGCCAATACATCCCACATACATGGGGCTGCTATCATGGACAAGTCTCTGGCCCAGTAAAATCTGGAAATAAGGAAGCTTGGCTGGTGCACCATACATGACATAGCACCGAACGCGAAGACTCGCTTTCCCTTATTCATGGCTGCCTCCAAGTTGACAAGTTGACGTTGCTCATTCACTTCTGTACGCAAGACTGTCCCCTCACTGTAACAGCGTTCCGGTCTATGCTTTGCATGGGGCTGTGAACAGCTGTTTTGCTGTTGCAGGCATGTGCTGCCACAGTGGAAGGTAACACCAGCGCTGGAACCAATAAACAAGACAGGCGGGTAACTTATTTAGTAAAATGGGTACTTCTGTCTTAAACTGATCTTCCTCCGATCTACTGGTGTTCCTCTATTGCATTTGTTCCAGCATGGGATACAATGACGCCGTGCAGTGTCATCCACCATTTAGCATGTTCTCCCTTCTTTCACTTTTGTACCACGCACTACTCCTTCCAATACATTCTCCATAAAATACGCATTCAAGCCAATACTTCTTCCTTTTTATTATACCTACCAAAAATCTTCTTTTCTCTACTGTTCTTTCTAGTAACTCCTCATTTATGAAGATCACTGATAATAATTTTCGTAAGTTTAAAATAAAATTTTCCTTTCTTTTTACCCACGATTTATCCCATATACACACATATATTATATGTACTGTATTCGTCATCTCGTCCTCCGACCATCTTTCTTTCCACCACCCTCTCTCCCTCTCGATGTCCATTTCCCACGTCACTCTGCTTTCGTCCCTGCCTCTAGCCCAATTTGAGGTGGCTGTGACTCCCACAGTAATTCTTCCAAACAATGAGTGGTATATGTACCAAACTTGGTTGAAATCGATCTAGTGGTCTATGATGAGATTTGGGACATAAATACATCAGTTTTTAGAATATAAATGAATATAGCATTACTTTATGTAATAACTCTATTAATTTGATCTGGGTAGTAGTTTTGATTCCCTTACAGACAGCATTACAAACTAACCAGCCAGCCGGACCATTGTCTTATTAACCGCGAATAGATCCAGCTTACTGTCGGCTGTGAAAAATTTTGTCTCTAAATGAACTAGCCACGACCGGTCCACAGCGAGACTCAAAGGTCTCAAAATCCACACAATAGTTCATTACAATGTTCCCATTCTATTACAGAGAGCGCTTCGAAAAGTAATTATTTTGTCATGAGCGTTTCTTTCTCCTTCTTAGCAGTATCCGCGCAAATGGACTTGCTTAAAGAAGAAAAGGTAACCCAATTTTGTACTCTCAAGAACGTAATAATGTATATAAATAGGGTATACCATCGACAGACAGTAAAAAGGAAGGAAAACCGTACCCACATAGTAGATCCAGAAAGTGATTTACATTTACTCGTACTTGCGTTTGTCTTAACAATAACTGTCATGTCTAGGGGTCATAGAAGGCTGTAGGTTTACATATTTCGCCATGGTCATTAACTAACGTAACATGAAGTAATATTATGAGGAATACCCCAGAGAAGACATCTTTCACAGTATTTGAAAAACTAACTTTCAGATATAATACTGGAACAAAAATTATCTGTATTGCTCTGCTGCAGCTAATTTTAGCACAGAAAAGAATTGTTTGACAATATAACTGCGGTAATAAAATTGGTCATATTTAGCTACAGATTATTTTCTTTCGCTTGAGCACTCATTCCACATCACAGACGATTTCCTTAAGAGGCATAGATGCTGCAGAAGATACAGTGTCTAGTCCCATTAATGCGACCACTTGTAAAAGTCCTGGATAACAACTTTTTCCTGCACGGACTGCAGCGAGACGTGCAGGAGAGAGTCAGTGAGGTTCTGCAAAGTATTGACAGTGATGTGAAGCCACGCCAACACCACATCCGTGGCAACTCTGCTACATTGTTCGGTTGGGAATCCAGCCCGATCGAAGTCGTCCCACAGAACCTCCAGCGGATTGAAATAGAGGAGTACTGTAAACTTATGCTAATGTTCTTCGAACGACTCCCGTACCCTGCGGGCTGTGTGACACGTTCCACTGTCCTGCTGGTAGATGCCATAGCGCCCAGGAAAAAACAAATTGCGTGTAGGGGTGGACATGGTGTCTGAGAATAGGTACATACTTGTCTTGATCCATTGTACCTTTCAGAATGACAGAAAAACCCATGGAATCCCACAAAAACATTATCCAGACATAACGCTCCGTGTTCTGGACTGGACTCTTCCGACTACTATTGCAGGGTGTTTGCTGTCAGACATGTAATGCCGTATATGCCAACGGCCATCTATCCGATGGAGCATAAAACATGAGTCGTCTGAAAAGGCCACCTGCCGCCCCTCAGTGGAGTCCAATTACGGTTTGGGTTGGTAATTCCAGCCTTCGTCGTCGATGAAAAGCGTCAGCAGTGGTGCAACAACCAGCCGGCTGCTGCGGCATAGTTGCCTCGGCGCGGTTTTGGGTGGGGCCATTTTGCCATGCTAGGTATGATTTAACCAAGACGGCACAGAATAGTTTCATACCGTTTTTTTTCTTTTTTTTTTTTTTTTGAGTGGTCAGTATTCTGACTGGTTTGATGCGGCCAGGTACCAATTCCTCACCTGTGCCAACCTCTTCATCTCAGAGTAGCACTTGCAACCTATGTCTTCTTCTACAGTTTTTGCCGTCAACAGCATCCTATGGTACTGTGGAAGTCATTTCCTGATTTTTAATATATGTCCTATCGTCCCATTCCTTCTCGTTGTCGATGTTATCCACATATTCCTGTTCTCGCTGATTCCGAGCAGATCCTCCTTATTCCTTACATTGTTAGCCCACTTAATTTTCACCATTCCTCTATAGCACCACATCTCAAATGCTTCGATTCTCTTCTTCTCCGGTTTTCCCACAGTCCATGTTTCACTACCATACAGTGCTGTGTTCCATACGTACATTTTCAGAAATTTCTTACCCAAATGAAGGCCTATGTTTCATACTAGTAGACTTCTCTTGGTCTGGAATGCCCTTCTTGCCAGTGCTAGCCCTGCTTTTGATCTTCGCCTTGCTTCGTCCGTCAGTGGTTATATTGCTGCCTAGATAGTAGAATTCCTTAACTTCAATTACTTCACTTTCACTCAGGATAGCAAAGTCATCAGCGAATCCTATAAGGGGCATCCTTCCACCTTCAATTTTAATTCCGCTCCTAAACCTTTCTTTTATTTCCATCGTTGCTTCTTCGATGTACAGATTGAACAGTAGGGGCGAAAGACTACGTCCCTGTCTCACGACCTTTTTCATCCGAGCACTTCGTTCCTTGTCTTCCACTCTTATTATTTTATCTTGGCTCTTGTACATATTATATATTACTCGTCTCTCCTTATAGCTTACCCCTAATTTTTTTCAGAGTTTCGGAAGTCTTACACCACTTGACATTTCTCGCTGTTCTCATTTCTACTACTTCCCATTACTTTCGTCTTTCTTCGACTTACTCTCAATCTACAGACTGTAATCATGAAACTGTTCATTCTATTCAGCAGATCATGTAATTCTTCTTCACTTTCACTCAGGATAGCAAAGTCATCAGCGAATCCTATAAGGGGCATCCTTCCACCTTCAATTTTAATTCCGCTCCTAAACCTTTCTTTTATTTCCATCGTTGCTTCTTCGATGTACAGATTGAACAGTAGGGGCGAAAGACTACGTCCCTGTCTCACGACCTTTTTCATCCGAGCACTTCGTTCCTTGTCTTCCACTCTTATTATTTTATCTTGGCTCTTGTACATATTATATATTACTCGTCTCTCCTTATAGCTTACCCCTAATTTTTTTCAGAGTTTCGGAAGTCTTACACCACTTGACATTGTCGAAGGCTTTATCCAGGTAGATAAAAGTCGATAAAATTTTGTCAGTAACTATATTGACAGATAAGTCACTACCAGTCATAACTTCACATTGGGTAATCATAAAAGTCCTATAGACTAACTCTTTACTTAGTTGAAAGCTGTCCAATCTTGCGAACAATACCACTTGTAAACCATGCATGTCCAGGAACAAACTGAATACCAGTCAAAGAAAAGTCAAAACGTCCACCACGAAAAAAATGTCTGACCATGCAAAAAATCAATAAGCTTAGCAGCATGAACGTTGATATTATACACACATCAAAGAAAAGTTTTCCATCATCCCAGTTCCCAGAACTCTTGAAGATAGACGTTGACGGTGGATATTGTATCACAGACACAGTCAATTTGCCTATTCAGAGATGTCACAAAACCCGCCCACAGATATGAAGAACCATGCATGAGCAGCGCCTATTAGACGGAGGGGGCCCGAGAGCCTAACAGTTCCAGTCAATCCACCAGGAAGGAAGTCCACAGCTCGTGTTGTCTGTAGTTCAACCATGCCTAGACCGTTAAAACCGCGTTGATCGCGTCCGCGTCGTTACTTTGTGCCAGGAAGGGCTCTCAACAAGGGAAGCGTTCAGGCACCTCGGAGTGAAACAAAGCGATGTTGTTCGGACATGGAGGAGATACAGAGAGACAGGAACTGTTGATGACATGCCTCGCTCAGGCTGTCCAAGGGCTACTGCTGCACTGGATGACAGCTGCCTACGCTCGGAGGAACCCTGACAGCAACGCCATGATGTTGAATAATGCTTTTTGTGCAGCCATACGACGTCGTGTTACGACTCAAACTGTGCGCAATAGGCTGTATGGCGAGGTTGCAAACAAGACGCCATGCAGCGAAATACAGATGGGCTCAACAACACGCCGAATGGACTGCTCAGGATTGGCATCACGTTCTCTTCACCGATGAATGTCGCATGTGCCTTCAACCCGACAATCGTCGGAGACGAGTTTGGAGGAAACCCAGTTAGGCTGAACGCCTTAGACACACAGTCCAGCGAGTGCGGCAAGGTGGAGGTTCCCAGCAGTTTCTGTGTGGCATTATGTGGGGCCGACGTACGCCGCTGTTGGTCATGGAAGGCGTAGTAACGGCTGTACGATACGTGAATGCCATCCTCCGGCCGATAGTGCAACCATATCGGTAGCATATTGGCAACGTATTCGTCTTCATGGACGACAATTCGCGCCCCCATCGTGCACATATTGTGAATGACTTCCACCAGAATAACGACAAGGCTCGACTAGAGTGGCCAGCTTGTTCTCCAGACATGAACCATATCGAATGGGATAGATTGAAAAGGGCTGTTAATGGACGACGTGACACACCATCCACTCTGAGGGATCTACGCCGAATCGCCGTTGAGGAGTTGGACAATTTGGATCAACAATGTCTTGACGAACTTGTGGATAGTATGCCACGACGAATACAGGCCTGCATCAATGCAAGAGGAAGTGCTACTGCGTGTTATAGCTACAGGTGTGTTCAGCAATCTGGACCACCATCTCTGAAGGGCTCGCTGTATGGTGATACAACATGCAATAAAAAGGGCGGAAACGATGTTTATGTTGATCTCTATTCCAGTTTTCTGTACAGGTTCCGGAACTCTCGGGACCGAATTGATGCTAAACCTTTTTTTGAGGTTTGTAGTTCGTCTCAAGATATAAATTGTCTTGTAAATGATAGGACGTCATCTGTAGACGCGATGTATACGTCGGCGCGGCATGTCAACGACTCTGTTCCTTATTATCACGATCATTACTTATATAGCAATGCGAAAATTAACTTACGCAATCTATTGAGAACTTAGTGCACAGGATACTGAGACAAGGGCAAGGGCTACAAACGAAAAGGAGAGATCGCTTCTCTACTTTTGGCAAAGTCAATGTGTAGTATATTTACCCAAGCGTTGCATCCTTTCCTTATACGCGTTAACGATGGACGCGAACTAAATACTAAGTTAATACAGAGCGCTGCTGCGGTCTGAGACCTTGACGCTGACTGATAAAGACCCTAGAACACCCTCTGACGCTAAATTTATCGGTCTCAGAAAATTTTTGCGCGTCTGCGCATCATCTTCACCATTCAATTTACACATTGCTACATAAGTAATGATTCTGTCACGACGGTACTCAGTCGTCGAAATGCCGAGCCGACATATACATCACATATTCAGATGGCGTCCTAATATTTATAGTGATAAGCCAAAACACTATCATCATCTGTAAAATAGCTTGTTTGTCCGCCTTTGAAACGAAGTATATAACTGATTCTGCATATCAGGGATACGACAGTTTGTTGGTAGGTTTATGGAGGTATGTGGCATTAGATATCTACGCAAATGTCATGTAATTCGCGTAAATATCGGACTGCTGATTTGCGTACCTGCGTGATGGCGCCCAAAAGCGACCCAGATGGGTTCCACAGGATTTGCGTCAGGCGAATGGGGTCCCCGAAACTTCAACGTGAGTTCACTATAACGCTCTTTAACCCATAGCAGCACGATTCTGGCTCCGAGGCACAGACAATTATACTGCTGCAAGATGATGTCGCCATCGGGGAAGACATCAAGTAGGAAAGGATGGGGATGGTTCATAGGTGTCTGCATGTTTTCGATTACTACCATAGGTCCCATGCAAGCGCAGGGAGTCTCCCATAGCATAATAGTGCTCCCACCAGCCTTCGTCCGTGGCACGCTGCACGTTTCGAACCGCAGTTCACATCAGTGTCGGCGTTTGTGAAGACGACCATCGAACTTGTGTAGCAAAAAAGCGGATCACCCGAAGAACTGGCACATTTCTTTTGATCGGCGATCGAACCTCTATGGTCCCGTGCCCACTGCAGTCGTGATTGACGATGTCGTCGGGTCAACATGTGAACACGTATGGATGGTCTGCTGCGGAGCTCCATGTTCAACAATGTGTGATTAATGGCGTGCATTGTGCTCTTTCAGCAGAGAGGCACAGATCGCCATCCATCCTACTATACAGAGCAAACAGGCCTCCGAACGGCTCGTTCTTTCAAGAGTGGTGGACGTCCAAACATTTAGCGATTAGTGATAGTTTCACTGTCGTTCTGTCTCTTTCTGTAGAAGTTCATGGGCTCTGCGTAATAATGATCCACCCTTTGTCAAAGTCGCTGGTCTAAATATATTTCTCCATTTGCAGCCCATATGTTCTCTTGGGAGTTCCTCGCCAGCGCTTGCTCCGTTTACAAACTTTCGTTACCGCGTCACGTGCCCGCAACGCCGCCTGGCGGCATCTAATCGGTGTGCAGTGCTCATAATGTTTCGGCTGATCGGTGTGCAAGACTGTTTCAGATCTTGATAAGGAGTGTAATAACAATGTTGACGCTGGTAAGCTTATAGGTGTCTTTCATGATCAGACCGTTTTTTCGGGCCCTCCCCCCCTCCCCCCCCCCCATCACCCGTCCCAGTCCAGACACGCCTTATATATCTCCCACTGCTAATACTGCCACTTGTCGTCTGTGAGTATTTATTGCACGTTGACCTCAACATGTGCTTTGACCATATCGATGGGACGGGACTGTGTATAACTAACTAACTTCCAGATGCGACAATATGCAGCAAAATATGTGTGAAGTTCGAAAAGTAGAAGAAGTCTGTTACGGGTGGATTGAATCCTTCTGTGTGAAGATATCTTGCAAGGGTCTAGGTTTAAGTCCTGGCCCGGCATTCATCTTGTACTTGTCAGGAAGGTCTTTTAGCCTTACATCATCTGCATAACGGGAGTTTCACTTATAACTTATAGCGATATTCTCAACATGTGAAAGAAATATCATTATAGCTAGTGAATGAAATGCATTATGTCACCAACATATCTGACACACCCATGAAATTAATATTGCATGATATAACATTTAAAAGTACTGAGTTCTCTGATTATGAAAGTGTGAAACAATGAGAACCGTTTTTTTTTTTTTTTTTTTTTTTTTTTTGGCCAGATTAGGTTGGAAACCCTGTGTTATAAACGACTTTCATATCATGTTTTTGTAGGCGAATTGTTAAGCACTTGTGTGACTCAGACCTTACATTAAGAATTTCTGTCTGCTAGAATAGCTTTGTCTTTAGTTTGGAACAGCACAACATATCACTATCCAGTGCTTTTAATGCTGAATCGCTGGCCGGCCGCGGTGGTCTCGCGGTTCTAGGCGCGCAGTCCGGAACCGTGGGACTGCTACGGTCGCAGGTTCGAATCCTGCCTCGGGCATGGATGTGTGTGATGTCCTTAGGTTAGTTAGGTTTACGTAGTTCTAAGTTCTAGGGGACTGATAACCACAGCAGTTGAGTCCCATAGTGCTCAGAGCCCATTTTTAATGCTGAATCCAGCAGACCTATTATATTGACTCTCACAGTAACTAGAGTTCGATAGGGCAGTGTTGCCTACCAGACTCATTCATTCTTCTGGTTTCCACTGGAACTGTAAACTTTTTCTGCCTACTACCGACTTCTCTAGTACAGACATTTGTCTTGTGGTATTAAGATGGGCATACTGAAGCTACATCATCCAGGTTTATGGGTGAGATGGTTCCTTGCTTGCACTGCTCTGGTGTAGTTACATGTTACTAGCTGAGTACCCAGTGCTGCCTGTGTATTTATTCCAATCTTCTATTCGTCCACGTCTTACTGCTCCCTATTTCTGTTCATCTCCACTTCGGCTATTCTGTATCCATTTTCTGCCCCTCTCTCTGTCCATCTGTTCCTCTTCCCTCCCATCCGTCCATCTGCTCCTCCCCCTCTCTACATCTCCTCGTCCTCCTCTTTCTCCTCACTCTTCCCTCTGTCCATCTCATCCTCCCCTCTGTCCATCTGTTCCTGCCCCCTCTCACAGTCCATCTCCTCCTTCCTTGTCTGTCTATCCATCTCCTCTCCCCCTGTCCATATCCTTCCTCCCTATCTCTGCCCATCTCTTCGTGTTTTATTTCTCTGTCCATATTCTCCTCTCCCATCTCCATATCCATCTCGTCCAGGTCCCTGTCTCTGTCCACCTTGTTCTCTCCCTCTGGCTCCCCATCACCTCCTCTTCCATTTCCATCCAGTTACACGTCCCCTTCTCACTGACCATCTCCTCCTTCCCTGTCTCTCTGTCTGTCTATTCCTATACTCTTCTCTCTTCGTCTTATCGCCCCTACCGCAAGAGGTGGTTGATTTTTCTTAACCCCATAGTATTTCGTTCCAGATAGTATATAGTGTTTGTACCAAGTTTGGTTGAAATCGATCCAGAGGTTTAGGAGAAGATTTTCAGCCATTGCTTTACCTACGTTCTCAGATGTCACATACATATTTAAAATATTTCACACATCCCAGTACACGTTGTGCACTTATACCTTCAGCGAATTTTGCCCTTCAATTCGTTTTCTCCATGTTTATGACTTCATAACTCTTGAACTATGTGTCGTGCAGTGACATAATTTTGTTTGTACATTCAGCGGCATATGTGGGTATCGTCTGCAAAATGTATTGCATACAGAGTTAGTAGCAAGGAAGTAATATATTTCAGCGTCATTCTTGATGTGGCTGTTCTACTGCCTGAACGGTGAAAATGTAGTAAGCGATAAACTTTTTCCTTTCGTCATTTTGTGAAGTCGTCAGCGTGAAAATTTTCGTAAATGTTTGAAATTATGTCTAATGGTTGCTGCAAGTCACTAAGTGCTCTGTTTCTCAAATACTGGATGAATAAAGTATGGATATCCGTGCGTCGCGCCCTACTCTGCTTTTCCGTCACAACCCCATGACTTTGATAGGTAGGTGATGCTCACTCCATAGCGATTCTTTTCCGTCTGTCTATGATATGTGTGTCAAGTTTGGTTGAAATCGGTCCATTGATTTAGGAGGATATGTGTTACATACTACATACAGTACATACATTTTTATACTGTGTACGGTTTGTTCTTTCGAGTTTACTTACGAACGTGCATCATGTGAGCTCTTTGTTCGATTCACGTCTTTGTTAGAGCACTTGGTGATAGCATATACTTTTCATTGGGTCATCCGAGCGTCCCTGTGGCGTATCACATTAGTTGCCCACTCGGTAAATATTATTTGTATCTTTAGTAAATACGTGGTTACTTAAGAACTCGTGGATCGTAGGAGGACAATTGTACGCATGGGCTTCGATATGCCCTTTTTAATTGACAGAACGTTTGAAATTCAACTCTGTCAGGAATTCTTTTTCTCACGAAGATATATTTCGAACCTATGATCTTTAATGCTCATCCGTACGAGGACTCACGTAAGCCTTTGTTCATGAAAGCAGCATGTTTTCCTGGAGTCTTTGAAATATTTCTTGAGCTAATTTTTAGTGTGTCTGAAGTAATAGACAATGGTGACGCTCTTCCAGTTGTAATATATTTATAAAATTTATTCGCAATTGCTCAATCTTTCTGACGTTACCTGCATTACATATGAAGATATTACCTTTATGCAGTTGCTAATAAATTTCATAAATTTAGTACAGCTGCAAGATCGTCATCAGTGTCTTTTTGTCCAGACGTTGTTAAAAATAAGAATTGTGTGTCTTCATGGGAATGATTACGATCGTAATACTAAAGTTGAATACGTCAGCCTCCTTTAAACCATGTGCCGTGTTAGTGTGTGTGTGTGTGTGTGTGTGTGTGTGTGTTTGTGCGAAGTTGCGAGCCATGGTGTCGTAGACAGTGTGATATATGGAAGTTTGGAGTAGTCTTGAAAGCGTCCTCGGATACCCGGATTGGTTAAGGCGACCGCTCGTAACAAGTGAGAAATCCGGATTCGACACTCCGTCCGGCAGAAATTTTCATGTCTCATGAATAGGTAAAATCTTCATACCTACAGCAGCTAACGTCAAAAAGACTGCGCAAATTCGAGTAAATTTAATAAATTTGTTGATTGTCTTCAGTAAGAGCAATATTTATTTAACTGCCTTTCACTGAAACATTTTGACTTCATATGCTGTTTTCAGCTGACCAAGATAAGTGTGGCCCATGGCGAATCTTCGAGACAGGTACTGCAGTGTTAAAGACGACACGTTGGTTTCACATGATCTAAATTCGTACGTGTTAGCAAATATAAGTTAGAAGAACATGTGCATTAAAAGTATGAGGGTTGATATACGAACAGTGATAATTTGCGTTAGACCAGTTTGAAGACTTTTTTATTGCAATTTATCTTGATTCAACATACGTTTAAAGCTCGTTCATTATTTAGTTGCGCTTTGAATGTTGGTTCGCTGCAGCTTGTTTCATTAAAACCAGTCACATTGCGTTTTTGTTCATTAATAGATCAAGTATCGCACAGAGGCATTAAAACTGGGGTCATAACATGCACTGTACCGACGCTATAGTTTTAATGTAGCAACCGCTTTCGAGCTGAAGCAAAGATCTTTCCCGTAATTATTTTTATTTTAGTATTGAGATTTAACTACAGCCTTTAGTGACAGTAAAAGAAAGTATTGCGCAAATTAATAACAGTTCAGACTTATTTTTGAGCCTGTTTTTGACTACGTAGTCAGAAATCTCTCTCACTTTATTTAACAAATGTCCGTGAATCCATGTTATAATGAAGCCGCCTCCTTCTGACGTGAGATAAAGGAGCTGAAGCGCAAAGAGTACGGCCACTTTAGAGACAGCTCTCAAATCCAGCAAACAAATTGGATCTTTTCTTCGGCGTCATTAAAGAGGACGTTCCGCGCTGCCTCTCTCTCGATTTGAAAGGCGCCCAGAATTTGTCAACACAAAGTAGCACTCGCGTCCGCACGAGACTTGGAATCGAAGGGCGGAAAAAGAAGTAGAAGAGTGTCTGTAGAGGTTCGGTCCGCCGGCCAGGAAAGTTTTCCGCCTGTGCGAGAGTCGCAAACAAGTGCGGGACGCCAGCAGAATGTTGCGGTGTCCCGCTGCCACGCAGGCGCTCCTCAGACCGTCTCAAGGTTCCTCAGCGCAAAATTCGTAGTCGCGACAAATGGGTGGATAAGTGGCTTCGTGCTCGCTCTCGACGGCATGTCAAGGGTAGAAATTGAATTGTTTTCCAAGTCTCGACTCACAGGAGGCAAACAGCGAGACTCTGGCTCGAGTAGTTTGTCGCCTGTCTTCTCGGCTAGCTCGCAGAAGGAGCAGGCGAGTCACGCTGGCTTCTCGGGTTTTATTCAAATTGAAACGGCAACTCCGCCCCCATCCACTCCACGCCGAGACATTCATACCGGGCTCCTGTGCTTTTTATAGCGAGCTCCGGGGAGCAATGTACCGAGACCGGCTTCTTGTGTGTGTTGTGAAGAAGCAGGAACGCCTCTGGCCACGGTTCTTTTGTTTACTTCTGTGAATCGTAGGAGCGTTGGCATCGGCACAGTACGACACCTGGCGAGAAAACATACGCGATACTGTAGCTTCATCAAAGAACTGGTTCAATCCCAAAAATCACTTCTTAAAGAACAATATGATAACTATGCAAGTTAGGGTTGCCTACCGGTCTGTTTTCGTAACTGAAGTAAGTCTCTAAAGCTATAATTAATATGTTTATAAAATTATTCTGCTCTTTTAGTCTTTGCGCTTTTGAATTCGGACACAGTTCTGACGAAATTTTTTTTTCTTTGGTCCTCAGCCAAATATCCGAAAGTAGGCAGAGAACGGAGCAGAAGGTTTCCCAGTTGCTCATATTTGGGAGGAGGGGACTTCTGACATTGTCCTAATGGCGAAGGAAAGCCTCCCAAAACCTTGGTTGGTACCTGGGGATTGGAACTATTTTAATTCGACACTGGGAATTAAAAATTTTATGTCTATACTCAATATTTATGTATGCATATGTGTAAGTGTGTGCCGATTTTGTGCTTTTTTGTTTTTCGTTAGCTAGATGGTGCGGTATATTTGAGTAATGTCTGATGCAGAGCCATGGGCTATGCTACCAATTTCCAGCCTACTGTATGTAAAGCGTAAGGTCCATATATTCGTTAATGTGTATAGAGCGTCAAGTCGGAGACACGCTCGTTATTCTATTTGTTTTCGCTTATTTCATTCGCTGCCCCTCAGAGGATGGGGGTGATTAGCGAGCTTATGCCCTCTTCAGCCGTACGTTTGACAGCCTCCATAGCAGAATGATTAGCGTCACTTCATTCATTGCGGAAGGACTCGAGTTAGATTCCGAGTACCTCCTCAGATTTTTAGGGTCGTGAAGGACTGGAATGGGGTCAGTTCAGCCTCATGAGACCAAATGAGGAGATGTTTGAATAAAGAAACCGAGCGGGGTAGCGCGGTGGATAGCACATTGACTCGCTTTCGGGAGGACGATGGTTCAAACCCACGTCCGGCCATCCTGACTTAGGTTTCCCGTGATTTCCGTAAATCACTTAAGGCAAATGCCGGAATAATAATAATGATGATGTCGTGTGACGAGGGCCTCGTTCCCTCAGATGGACATGGCCAATTTGTTTCTTCATCTTTCTCTAATCCGAGCTGGTGCTCCGTCTCTAATGACCACGTTGTCACTAACTTTCTCCTTCTCTTCTTTAAATAAAAAAGCGGCGGTACAGCCACGATTCATCTACTACAGAGATTGGTGATATGCTAATCAATGTCCCACAACCTTATATGACTTCTCTTACTGTGTTGTAGGCAGTCGAAATATGCCCAAGGCATATGGTCTTTATGCTTAATCTCTTTTTCTAACTTTTACTTTTATTCCCAACTCGCGATAACAGAGCGGGCAGCTCTCGAGCTTCATTCATTACAGTCAACTATCTCAGCAGACCCGACAGACCTCCCGAAATCCTTCGGTGGACTGGGGGATAAGAAATTTTAGTTTATTTCTGGGACAGTGTTATGTACTGTTCCAGAGAAAAATCAAATTCTGAGTTTGTGTTTTGAATTTATGTATATTTGTCTACATTTTTTCTGCAGTGTGTCATATGAATCTCGTTATTAGATCTTTGTATCAGGAAACAACTGCAGGAATAAATTGCAACTTCATTCCAAGGAAACGTAGCTACAGCTAAGTTTAATTGAATTAAACTCAAATTATGTGTCCACAGTTATCAATTTGTTTTGATACCGACTTCCGTGGGAGGAGAAATTGAAACACAAATTGATTTATGTTTTTGATGGTGATTAATGAAAGAAGGTTCTGTGTGCCGCATTGCTAGAGTGATTTTTCTGAAGTCATTTCCGTCACCGTGATAACAACGGAGTATGAGAAGGCACTGCAATCAACTCTACCTTCGTTAAGCCGCGAGTAAATTCTTCACCGGTCGTTCATAAACCTGGTATTCAAGTCTCAACTTCTGCTTCTTTCTCGGCGCTGGTAGTATATTACTTTTGCTCTTTGATGATGAATCCATTTACAAAATATTTTCATGAGCTGTTACCTGCACTTCTACAGCAACCAATTTTTCTGATCAACTTCTGACCCAGTAATGAATACAAATGAGCTCAATTAAACATCAGATGGGCGTAGGTTTCTCAACCTGTCTCTCTTCGGAGTAAAAAGCTATTTTTTTTAATTTCTGTTATTCTTACAAGCTATTTCTTCATTTAAACAATAACGTAATGAACAAACTACTTTGTATGGAATAGTGTCCTTTTTGGTGTAATCAAAATTTTAACGCAGCAGGGTTTAAGTAGGAGAGGGGTTATCCATAGGATAACGTGGACATTCACGCTAAATCGAGATACCTGGCAAACCTGATGCAGGCTTCTTTCTGTGTCTAGGGTGGTCTCCTTATGTTGTTAAAAACCGCCAGTAATGTGAAATTTATTTTTGATCCTCGAGGAAACAGTATTGTAAAGGCGTTCTGCGTCTAATTTTCAGACCACTAACGACATTTTAACTGACTAAAACGAAACGCATACGACGATGAGTGCATTTTCCAGAGTGTTTATATTACGTAGACATCGGCTGCACAAATCACGTATTTGTTAACCTGTTCTCTTAATTCTTCCTCTTTAATGACAGAGAAAACATCATTGTTTTTGTATATTTATATTAAACTTTGCACAACGCATTTTGGGACGTTTTTCCACTTCTAAGGTGATGGTCTCACTTTTATTGAGCTTGATATCTTAATTGCCATGTGTGACTTACATTAAATGCTATATCGTTTTAGTTAAAAAATAATGGCTCTGAGCACTATGGGACTTAACTTCTAAGGTCATCAGTCCCCTAGAACTTAGAACTACTTAAACCTTACTAACCTAAGGACATCACACACATCCATGCCCGAGGCAGGATTCGAACCTTCGACCGTAGCGGTCGCTCGGCTCCACACTGTAGCGCCCAGGACCGCACGGCCACTCCGGCCGGCTATATCGTTTTAGTAGCTTTAGTCATCTTTATGTGTAGTTCCGCAGATGTAGTATATTTCTTAAAGGTAGTCATTTTCATGCAGGGGATTTTATATTTCTGAAGTGAACATTTCGTTTAGTAATTTCTACCTTTTGTATAATTACGGGACATTTCTGTTACACTTCATTCGACTGATTCTTCCTACCGAAATAATTTCTTTGAGGTGGGAGGGTAATTTGACAAGTATACGGTGACAATATTCTTTTACTCTGAATTTTTTATTTGAATTTCATTGTCAGTTGCTTCATCTACACTGACAGAAAAAAATGACAACACCAAGAAATAATTCATGTAGAGCAATGAAATTTCGAGAACACAGTTGTCTAGGTAACATATTTACACTTAAATGTTAACATTTTAGTATCACAGGATAGTGTAAGTCCAGGATAAAGCATTGCAAATGTAAACGTTGCTACGTTAATAGAAGGTTTAACCGCCACAATGTTGAATGCAAGCACTCAAACGTGCATGCATTGTATTTGCACAGCTGTCGGATGTCAGTTCGTGGGCTGGTGTTCCATGCCTGTGGCATTTCATCGGTAAGTGGAGGGGTGGTCAATGCTGTTCGGCGACGATGCTGGAGTCCGATGATGTGCCATATATCCTCGATTGGGGACAGATTTGGTGATCGAGGAGGCCAAGGCAACACGTAGACTATCTGTAAAGCATGTTGAGTTGCAACAGCGGTATGTGGGCGGATGTTATCCTGTTGGAAAACACCTCCTGTAATGTTGTTCGTGAATGGCAGCACAACAGGTCGAATCACACGACCAACGCACAAATTTGCAATCATGGAGGGAGGGACAACCAAGTAAGTGCTCTTGCTGTCGTACGGAATCGGAATCCAGACTATAACTCCATGTCTAGGTCCAGTGTGTCTAGCACACACACAGGTTGGTTGCAGGAGCTCAACTGGTCTCGTTCTGTCCAACACACGTCGAACACTGACGCCGAGGCACAAGCAGCTGTCATCAGAAAAAACAACAGATCTCCACCCTGCGTTCCAATGACCTCTCGCTTGAAACCATTGTAGTCGCAAATGGCGGTAGTTTCGAGTCAGTGTATTGCACGCTACAGGGCAGTTGGATCGGGGCTGGAGTTGAAGTAACCTATTTGTAACAGTTTGTATCACTGTGGGCCCAACTATTGCTCAAATGTTCTCGTGACCACCGCTGCCAACATTCATGTATAGTTGCTACATTCCTGTCA
This sequence comes from Schistocerca nitens, assembly GCF_023898315.1. Lineage (NCBI taxonomy): Eukaryota > Metazoa > Arthropoda > Insecta > Orthoptera > Acrididae > Schistocerca > Schistocerca nitens. Next base: position 513,814,144 of record NC_064615.1, read on the forward strand.
AGCCTTTCTGCAATATCGCAGCGTGAATAACCAGTTTCTCGTATCGCTACTACATGACCTCGTTCAAACTCAGTGAGCTGTTGATAATGAGGTTCTTGCTTGTTACCTTAAAGGCGTTCTTGACAAACATCAGTTCACCACGTCCAAACCCTAAGGTAACTAACACTCACGATCGTTACAGCGTGTATTTAAAGCAAACCAATTTGATTCCCCATAGTGCCGCTTCTAGCGCGATTGGCGTGAAGTATGAATAAACATCATCTTTCTTATGTGGGAACACGCCTACATTGTTGGAGTTGCAATTTTTTTCCCTGAGTGTATAAAAATATGATGAGCCAATGAGACAAAAATACCCAATGAGACCAAAATACCTAATCCACTATCACCACAGGAAGAAAGCAGAAACGCCTTTCATACTCTGGAGCATTCATCGTCGTAATCAGTAGATGTACAGTCGTGGACAAAACGAGCGAGACCCCTCGCCTTTTCGTTATGCTGATCCGCACAGCTTTAAAGTCTGCTACACAGTATAACAGGCAAGGCGACGAAGTGCTACCAACATACTACGCACTGGCGTGAAACTGACGAAGTATCCAAATTTGGTCAGACTGTTTTCAATCATATGTAAGACTATACGAGAGTTGGAACTTAAATAGCGCCAACTATTTATTCAAAACCGATACAAAAGAGTAACATGTTTGCACCTGTTACTGTCCTTCAAAGTAGTCACCAGCTTTGTGTAGAACCCGTTGCCGTTACACGCTAATAACAGTATTTTGTTATTTCGGTAAACATCCCGAATGATTTTCACATAAACGGTGACATAAAGGTAGAAAATTCACGTTTTAGAGTCCAGAAAGCTATATCCAACAGAAACTGCAGATCATTTTGCCATTTTCATTGCGAAATTGCCGGCTTATTCATGTCTGGGGTAATAATAGAAGGCTGTTTGCCTGGGTTGTCTCCTAGCATAGTGAAAGGTGTTTGCTACTGCAAGGGAGGTCTGGTTTGTTTTCGGTTCTAATCTTGATGGAGGCAGATAGACTATGAGTAAAGCAATTTTAAGAAATTCTCGCGCCCCAATACGTTTCATTGCTATATTTATTCTGTACTGGCGCTCTGTGGATGTCAATATGAAACTCTTATAGAACTTCATACTTGTTACTGCCTTCCTTTTTCCGCTTCTGTCAATAATTGAATTGACTTACGTGTGGCGCTGAATGATTTTTAACTGAATTTCGTTATGAATCTTCACGCATTGCTGAATTTGCACTCTTTCATGGTAGCTCAACAACGGTAATCCACTACGACTAGTCTGAAAGTTGACACAAACCGCTTCGCGGCCGAATGCGCATAATATTTAGCTAATTCGTAACGATCTGGGGTACTTTGTCTTACTAGACCAGTTGTGTTATCTCGATAAGCTGAAATTCATTTTTATTAGTACAGTTCATTCTAATTAGCGTTTCTTCTTTCATTTATAGCTTATATTTACGTGTTGTCTTTAAAACACTAATCAGCATTAATATAGTCTTACACATGATTGAAAACCGTCTGACAAAGTTCGGATAGTTTATCAATTTCACGCCTGTGCATAGCACTTCGTCGCCTTGCCTGTTATGCTGTGTGGCAGACTTTAAAGCTGTGCGGATCAGCATAACGAAAAGGCGAGGGGTCTCGCACGTTTTGTCCACAACTGTACATGAAGATCTATCCGACAGTGAGATCATTTGTTAACAGAATTAAAGTGCATGCGTCAGGGTAATTTATATCTGTGGAATTTAATTTTGAAACATTTCATCGTTACAACGCAAGGTAGAAAAATTTGGAGATTTGCAGTTTGGCAGGGGACAGTTAGTCTCTCACATCCTGAATGCAGGCTGTATTATCCGGAGGTAAATATCTGCCTTAAGTTCCCCATACTGACGGGCATAAAAGTAATACGAAGCTACGATGCATCAGAACGCACAAGAAAAAAATTTGTTTTCTTAACTGTTAAGGATGTCCTGGATCTTACAGTAATGTCTCCAACGGCTCAAGCAATATCAGAACGTCGCAGCAGTCGACACCATTGAACTTGTCTTCTTGGATAAAATTATGTAGCCGCTGCATAGCTTAAACAGCGTCTTTGACTTCCCAAGTCTACGGGCTTAGATACTTTATAGCGACGGTGATCTATACTGCGTTCTATTTTGAGATACGGGACACCGGGCACCGCTCGAAGTTTCTACTTCTGTCCTGCTCTCCAGGCGTTTTATTAGAGCACACGCCTCTTCGCCCACCTACTCAATGCTACGAGAGCAGGCAGCAGATTTACAACAGCACTTCTGAACTTCTCAACTGGATGTCTGGTTGAAGCATTTAAGACTTTGTGACTAAAGTATGTATCTCTGACTCTGCAGAGGAGTGTGTTTTCAAACGCCCTGACAGATTAAAACTGTCCTAAAGAAACGTAACTGATGTAGCGGTGGGAGGATATTTTGTAGTACAGCGTGTAGAGTCACCATTCCCTAGATATCTCATATACATTTTGTAAAGTTTATAAAAATAAACTTTTTAAGATTGCTTTGATCGAATGTATGATCTGTGGAATGAGTACTGAACTCGAATTGTAGTTTTGCGTATTGTAACTGTAACTGGTGTGCTTACTCTGCGTTATTGTTAGCAAAACTTTACACTAATTGACTGGGCAATGAAATTCCCAATACCAATCAAGAAATACAGTCATTGCAAAATACATTCATTCAGCCCCTTAGGCACTGAATCATCTGACCCTGTTCAAAACAGATGACTTTATTTATTGTTGATAGCAAAGTTATTACAAGTTAAGTTTTACCGCATTCAGTATCGCCTCCCTGTCCAGGTCATATATTTTTTAAAGAAATTGGATTTTCTTAAATGTTGTCGTTTATCAGCCAAAAGAATTTCATGTTCATTTCAAAGTATTATGGCCAGCATTGCACGCCGCTGAGCTCGTAGGTAACATATTTATATTCTTGTGAGAGACCAGAATACGAAGTTATCAGTTTTGAACAGGGATAGATGATTCAGTGCGTAAGGGCTGAATGTATTTTGCAGTTACTGTATTTGTTTTTTGGTATTGGTAATTGCATTGCCCAATCAATTCGTGTAACGTTTTGCTAACAATAGCACAGAGCAAGCACACCACTTACACTTACAACACGCAAAACAACAATTCGAGCTCAGTACCCATTACACAGATCTGACATTCAATCAACTTAATCTTAAAAAGTTTATTTTTATAAAAGAGCGTCATAATTTTCCAAGACAATTAGCCATACTTCATCTGCAAACAAGGTTCCGTTCTGCTTGTGTGAATTTTATGTAACATTTTTATGTAATTGTCGTTTATGTAATGGCTGATTCTCATACCAACACTTTCGTCTTCCTCAGAAAAAATTGGCAAAGAAACCACTAAGATGTCAGAAACCATCTACAAGGATGACACAATGGGCAAAACTAATGTGTTTGAGTGATTTACCGTTTCAAAGGTGAAATGTCAGTTGGTGAGAAACCTCGATCATTTCGTCCTTCCGCGGCGCTAACCTATTAAAATATTTTTAAAAGTTGCGAATTCTTCTTGTAAATTCGACAAACAACCATTGAAGAAGTTTAGGAGCTGTCCGTTGTGACTTGGAGTTCAGTTCAAGGAATTTTAATAGGAAATTTGTTGGTGAAAAGCTTGGCTCCCAAATTCGAGCCTCTACTGCTGACTGCTGAAGCAACACAAGGTCGGGTACAGCATTACTAGGTTTTGAAACAAAGGTTTCGAAATGATCCATACTTCCTTTCCGAGGTCACCACGGTTGACGATTCATGGTCTACAGGGTACGACGTGAAAAGAAGCTACCTACAAGTCAGTCGAAGAATTTATCTTCCCCACGCCCCAATAAACTCACTAAGCGAAATGAAACACCAAAACACTGTTGATGGCTTATTTTCGACGTGAAACGAGTCGTCCATTCGAATTTTGCTTTCCAAAAACTGTGCGGCAACTTGCTGCCGATGAGACCCGATGTGTGGCAGTAGTCCGCAGCTCGTGGTCGTGCGCTAGCGTTCTCGCTTCCCACGCCCGGGTTCTTGGGTTCGATTCCCGGCGGGGTCAGGGATTTTCTCTGCCTTGTGATGACTGGGTGTTGTGTGATGTCCTTAGGTTAGTTAGGTTTAAGTAGTTCTAAGTTCTAGGGGACTGATGACCATAGCTGTTAAGTCCCATAGTGCTCAGAGCCATTTTGTGTGGCAGTAGGGCGGCTGTTTTTTTTTCAGATAGATAACGCCCCTGTCAAATAGCTCCGTCCGGGTGCCAATTTTTGACTAAAGGCGCGATACACGCGCTACATCCACCATGTTGACCCACTCTTCCCCCTCGAGACATTTTTTATTTCCCGAATGAAAAGAGACGTGTAAAAAAAGAGTTTTGCAGACTTTTTGAGGTGAAAAAAAAAGATGAAGCATCTGTGGGGCATCAGAGGAGATGAATTACAAAATACATTTCGAAGAGTGGAATAAACATTGGACACATGTGCTCGTGCCAGTGGAAACTATTGATAGTGATGCAGATTCTTTTCTCACAAATTAAAAACGTCATACTGTTTCAGTGACTCTCCTCACAGTCTTCCGAAGCTGAGGCCAAGCGGAGAAGTGAGCTGCTTACGGAAACCTGCTGCCAGGGTTGGCGTGGTACAAGGCCTCAGCCTGACCAGTGGTGAGTCGAATCACCTCATATCATGGCACAACATGGCACTGCCTCGGTTATGTGACCAGAGGCAGGACTCAGTCGAAAGAAAGATTGGCGAATCAGCTGTAAATACTCGCCATTCGGACCAAGAAGTACTCTTTTCCTCGATTGCTACCGACACTTCAGTCCGGATCCTCGCTGCTGCTACAGTCACAGGTTCGAATCCAACCTTTGGCATGGATGTGTGTGATGACTTTAGGTTAGGTTTAAGTAGTTCTAAGTCTATGGGAGTGATGACCTCAGATATTAAGTACCATAGTGCTTAGAGGCATTTGAACCATTTGAACTACCGACACTTCCACACAATGCCCTGTTCCATACGTACGTTCTCAGAAATTTCTTCCTCAAATTAAGGCTTACGTTAGCACTGACTAAGAAGCTTAAAGGTTTCACACCGTCAGGGGTACACAGACATTAATATGAGAGATAAATTTCCACCTGATGCCTTTACCTGTTACAGAGAAAATGTGGTCTTAACAGTGGGACACACACACACACACACACACACACACACACACACACACACACACACACACATAGAGAGAGATAGAGACAGAGAGAAAAGAGAGAGGGAGAGAGAGAAAGAGGGGGGAGGGAGGAAGGAGGGAGGGAGGGAGGAAGGGAGGGATGGAGGGTCAACAAAATGATACGTTGAAGGTTACCGTTTTTACCTGCTGGAGTACGAGAACCTAAAAAGCAACGGCCCTAACCTTCCGTAGCTAACATCCATTCCGAATTTAGTGAAGTATGTTTAAGATTTGCGCACAGTGGGACTTAACATGTCTACATTCAAATGTCTAATAGCGTAGAGGAATTAGGGGAAGTTATTTGAGTTGTCAGGTTATTTTTCTGGCTACAGTAATGCTACGTTGCACACTCGATTTCATAGGTTGCGAATATTTATTGTATTAATATAAGTACAGAACAGTGGAAGTAACCACTCAGGTTTTATGGGACCTACATTCTTTTTCTTCTTGTTTCTAAAGGAGATATAGGCTTGCAGACTTTGCAGGATAAGCACGTGCTAGATTCCTTCGCTGAAACACTGAAACATTACATCTCCTAGATTTACATTCTGTCATGTAGCTACACTAACCTTCGTATGCACACATTAGAAAGTAGTAATCAAATAATTACTACTTTGTTGACTATTAATGCGTTCAAGACGATGTGGCATGTTCCTGACGGTGGAAATCGGAAACTTATTTACTAACAAACACAGACGTGACGCAAGATTGCTGTAAAGTACAATAAGTCCATTACTGAACACGGACTCTTCCTCAAATTCTGTCACCGTCATCTCTTGTAACACAACTATGTGAACTGCAACAAAACATTACACCCACTGCGATCTTCAAATATGGAGATCTTTGTACATTTGTCAATACACAAACGTAAGAAAGGACACAAAAACATAACACAGTAATTTCTTATGTACTGAAGAACCTTGAGAATAACAAAAATGTATATGTGCAGTTCCATGCGTACAATTTTCATCATGTCTCAGATTGATGTGCGTCAAACTGATTTATATCAAATGTTTCATTACGGACTAAATATAATCCTGAGCACGGAACAGTAGACAAGCAGGGTGGCAGAAATATTTAATGCCAGAATTATACAAGCGAGAGACGAAACTGAATTAAGTATTTTGAAACAAGGAAGCAATGAGAGCAAATAAATATCGCCAGCGGTAGCAGGTCCTGCGTGAGTAACGAGTGTGAGACAGGGATTTGTAAACTATAGCCGGCTGTCACATTGACGTTTGTGACGCTAACTTGAATAACGATAGACAATCCTCATCAAGTGTCCACGATGAATTATACAATAAGGCACTGAAAAACGGAAAAGTTTGGAAAAGTGGAGTGGCAGCCATATACTGTTCGCAGCAGTTCGGAACAGGGACCTTGAGCTGTAAACAATCTCGCCATTTAGTAATCACGGATCAGCTGTACGGTCAACAGCATGCATTTGTCAAAAAAATGTTTCACAAAAACAATGACAGTGTGCAAAGTGCGCAGAGTGAGTACCGACGTAGGGCGTCATGGTCAGTTTCTCTTATGACACACAATAAAAAACTGGATTAACAATTTTTAAGAGAATAGACCTGCTCTACAAGCAGAACTCACAGGGCGACGCAGAAGCGCTGGTACACCACAGCGTATCGAAGCTGTACGCTTATCACTCATACGAAGCCCATGACAGTCAATTCGTAAGCAAACTGCTGCGGGTAGAACGTTCCAAGGGAGTTGTTACCTATTCGGGCTTTCCTCTTGTATTTTAAGTGTGTATTTGAATAGGAACCTTTTTAGTGTCCAGCAACACGAAACCTATCGGTATGTTGGGAGAGAGAGTAACGCCCGACCAAACTCTGACCAACAAAATACCACATGTAAATTGCTTGTATCAGGAAGCTGCAGTCCAACACGGATGGGTGGACGTAGTGCATAGCAAACCTCCAGTTTCGAAGCCAAACCTCACCATCCACCCCTATCAAACGTACCGCCTACAGGACAGCTTACAGTATGTTGAACACCAGCTTGTGGACTCTGACAACGAATGTGTTTCGAAAATAATACTCTTGGTGAAGTTGTTACACTCGTAAATAAATCACAGATAGGTCTGGTAAAAGCTTAAAATATTGTTGAGGCCCAGTGTCCTCCAATTACGTAACTGTACGTTTCTTACAACTGCACAAAGTTCCAGATTCTGAAATAAAAATTCACAGTGCTCTCTCGAACCTAACTTTCGACCCTCGGGCCGAAACCACCAATATACAGAGAAAATTATTTGCAGCAGAATGCTCTGAAACGTTTACCTGCTACACTGGTCCTGGTACCAAAACTCCAGAATAATTTAAGAAAAGCTGGAACTTTCTTAACAATCACAACATAAAAGAATTCCCTCCCTGTATCAGCCAAATGGTCATCAGTGGCCGTAAATTCACAAGACTGTGGCAGTATGCTTTGGAACAGTAAAGAAAACGAACTTATGTACATAAATTGTAGTAATGGCGTTGCGAGCGGCATACGCTGTACATTGTCTGACATCATTTAAGTCCGTGAATTTGTCACCAATTAAATATACATATCATAACATAACAAAAGTCACTTCCCACGCCACTTGATTTGAAGGTACATTATTTACTTAAAGATAAACCTTATTTTACCTCAACTGAAGAGCTACCGTTCACAACATTGCCGTTCGCTTCCCGCCGCAGCTGTGTTCTCTGAACAATGGCGCATCCTCCCCACTGCTGCCCTACTGGGGCGAATGTGATGTCACACCACACCTTCCAGAATTGTTAATGTTTGTGCTGTCCGAATACCGTCTGACGATAGCTCCAATCTCTGTGCAGAGATTTTGCTTCTCTCCTAACTTCACTGTTGCAACTTTATCCTGCCCTTCTTTGACTCTGACTACTTACGTAGTTTTTAAATCTTCCACTCAGAAAGAACGGATGCGCGCTGCTGCAAATTACTCAATACTTGTTCTTAAGAGATCGTTTATATCCATCCCGCCTTCGAACTTAATAGGTTCAATGGCTTCACCCGTGTCTCGGCCAACACCGCCCCAACCTCTGACAATGCCGGAGCCCACTGGCTACTGACACTTGTGAATTTACTCGCTGAACAACCAGTTCAATAAAATTTGAATATCTTGTTGTTTACTACTCAGATCGCTTTGTGCTCTTCGTCACAGTTATTGTAACGTAGTTGTCTATAGAGCTAGGTGTGATTATATTTGCTCAGTTCTTCGTTTCATTATTTTAATTTATCCTCTAATGGATAAGAAGTACAATGAACGTGGACAGTGGATAGACATACCAAGGTTACATATTGGAGTGTTACCGAATTTTCCATTTTGATTTGAAATTTCATTCCTGCTATACCCATGCTGATAAATTAAGGAAAATGCTGATACATGGTGAAACAACGCTCTGGTGGGCGGTTTGCGGGATTAAATCACCTCAGGGTATGACCATGCGGTGCATCTGACCTGCGGTCGTCGCACGGTGACGCTGGCAGCAGTCCACATACGCTGAGGTGTGTTGGTGCATGTCAGAGTACGGTGCAGCCAGTAAGCGTGTAGACGTTTTCAGACGTGCTAATGGTGACTGTGTGTTGAAAATGGCTCAACACATATTTATGACGTTATGAGGGGTAAAATACTAGGGCGACTGGAGGCTGGTCAAACACAGCAGGTCGTAGCAAGGGCCCTCTGTATGCCAGAAAATGTGATCTCAAGATTATGGCAACGATTCCAGCAGACAGGAAACGCATACGGCCACGGAGTACTGCAGGTAGCCTTGCTCGGGACCTTACCGCAGCCCCTGGAACAGTTGTCTCCAGGCACACAGTCTACAGACGTCTGAACAGACATGTTTTATTCGCCCGGAGACATGCAAGGTGCATTCCACTGACCCCTGGTCACAGGAGAGCCCGTAAAGCCAGGTGTCAAGAACACAGTACACGGTCATTGGAACAGTGGTCCCAGATTATGTGTACGGACGAGTCCGGGTATAGTGTGAACAGTTATTCTCGCCTGGTTTTCATCTGGCGTGAACCAGGAACCAGATACAAACCCCTTAATGTCCTTGGAAGGACCTGTATGGAGGTCGTGGTTTGATGGTGTGGAGTGGGATTATGATTGTTGCACGTACACGCCTGCATGTCTTTGACAGAGGAACTGTAACAGGTCAGGTGTACCGGGACGTCATTTTGCACCAGTATGTCCGGGTTTTCGGGGTGCAGTGGGTCCCACCTTCCTCCTGATGGATGATAAGGCACGGCCCCACCGAGCTGCCATCGTGGAGGAGTACTTTCAAATAGAAGATATCAGGCGAATGGAGTGGGTGTCTACTCTCCACACCTAAACCCCATCGAGCACGTCTGGGCTGCTCTCGTTCGACGTATCGCTGGACAAAACCCTACGACAGTTCAGGAGCTCCGGCAGGCACTGGTGTAAGAATTGGAGGCTATACCCCAGCAGCTGCTCGACCACCTGATCCAGAGTATGCCAACCCGTTGTGCGGCCTGTGTACGAGTGTATGGTGAGCATATCCCATACTGATGTCGGGGTACATGCACAGTAAACAGTGGCGTTTTGTAGCAATGTGTTTCCGGACGGTTTTCTCAACTTATCACCAATACTGTGGACTTACAGATCTGTGTCGTGTGTGTTCCTTATGTGCCCATGCTATTAGCGCCAGTTTTGTGTAGTGCCACGTTGTGTGGCACCACATTCTGCAATTATCCTTAGTTTATGAGCATGAGTGTAATTGCAGTCGTGCAACAGCTGAAGGAGAAAGGTTACAAGTGGCGATTAGAATTCTGTCAGCGAATTCTGTCAAACATAACGAGGACAATGGACTCGTGAACAAGCTATGGATATGAAATGAGGCTCATTTTCATCTCACAGGTTACGTGGATAAGCAGAACTACCGTTACTGCGCAGACAGTAACCCTAATGAAGCTCAGGAACGGCGCTAACATGTCATGAAGGTGACAGTATGATGTGCAGTTTCATCACACCTGGTCGCCGGATCTTACATTCTCTAACATGAAGAACGAATAGCAGTATGTTGATAAGTTGCACTTGCATTGATTAGTATTCCACATCGTCATGACACATGATTTCAGCTGAGTGGTGCGCAGACCGCACGGCAATCAATGGCAGCTGTGCGAGATTTGTTCTGTAGCCGTGTCATCTCAGGATCCGCTTATATTCCCGGGTTCCCAAGCTCACCGGATTTTACAGTCTGTGATTTCATCTGATGGGGTAACCTTAAGAGTCGGGTCAACTCGACTCGGTGAAGAACACTGGAGAACTCAAGACGAAATTCCAGGTACCCGCATTGAGATGCTGCAGCACTCAGTGAATAGAATCAAGAGAAGATTGAAAGAATGCATATGTACATGAGGATGCCATCTGCATGACAAAGTTTTCAAGAATTGATAATTTGGATTATCTATAAAACGGCAAGTTGTAGTGATTCAATTGCTATTAAGAAAAAGTTCTGCGTGCAATATTTCTATTTTTATTGGGTGTTGCAAAAGTTTATGTTTGTCTGTTTCACCCTGTAACAGTCTTTATAGCCGATGAATAACTGTCATAGACGGAGCATCAATAGTAACAGCAACGTATAGAGATCCTAAAGGACGTTTCGAAATTGTCCATCTCGACTGTTTTTCACAGCGGAAAACAGCTGAGGTGGAAAATGTGAAAACGTTCTTTGAGAAGCACACGGCTGTGGTATCTCGTACGAATAAAATGTATAGAGACGAATTTAATCTTCGGTGCAATAGGACGTAGAACATAGAGAGACAAACAAGTTTGCAAAGAAAATTTTCGAGATAGGTCGCATTCAGACTGTACGCTGTTCATTACAGTGGATAGAAACTTACAAAAAAAATAGAAACTTACGGAAAAAATTAGAAACTTACGGAAAACTGTACCGTTCTAGACACTTGCAGTATTCTCAACAAATCACTGCATAATTTCAGGAGATCATGTTCGGTAGTCAACTTTGCGGGTTTCACTTTGAGCTTAAGGTGTCAAAGCCATTAAAAGACTTCAATACTCATTTCAGAGAATTAATTGCTCCTCTCGAAAGTACACACTATAGGCTTTTTTAGTATATGGATGATTTTGGCCAGAAAAGTTTGACACACACTGCACAATGAGGGAAAGTATCAACCTCTTGCAACTCTCTATTCTACATTAGTTAAATTGTGGTTATATATCTCTTACATGTATGAAAAAAAGTTATTCATGACAACAACCCACTTTCATTCCACAACCACCCCTCTTTGCTGATCTTATGTAGCTGATTGCTGTCTCTCTTCCTTTGCTTTGAAATTTCTCTTCTTAGATGTTGACGAAAGAATGCACTTGTTTACAATCCTCACTTATTCTAGCTTTGGCAAAATCAGTTCTTTCCTACAGATAGAAATCATGATATGCTTAAATATTTTGAACAGTTTCTTTCATGAGAAAACATATTTTCTACTTTTTTCAAAATCAAATGGCTCTGAGCACTATGCGACTTAACGTCTGAGGTCATCAGTCGTCTAGAACTTAGAACTAATTAAACCTGACTAACCTAAGGACATCACACACATCCATGCCCGAGGCAGGATTAGAACCTGCGACCGTAGCGGTCGCTCGGCTCCAGACTGTAGCGCCCAGAACCGCACGGCCACTACGGCCGGCCTACTTTTCTCACCAATACCTTTTACAATGATGTCTCTCCATCATAAATCGTTTTTTTTTTTTTTTTTTTTTTTTTTGTAACAGCACATGAGAATATATATAGTTTTGGAATTATTTAACAGAAATGTGTACCTTAATAGCACGTCCTGTCGTTCCTGTTGTTGTTTGTTATCTACAGCACAGCTTATATTACAATACGATTTGTGCCTGACAGACAATAAGAATTTTTCTAAAGTTTTAGTTTCAGCACTGAAAACAAAATTGTTAGACCTGAAATGGAACTCATGGTATTCAGATCCAAATTTTTTCTATCGTATATGCGAAAAATATTTATTCGTTAAAATGACAAATAGTATCGAAGGTTCAAATGGTTCAAATGGCTCTAAGCACTATGGGACTTAACATCTGAGGTCATCAATCCCCTAGACTTAGAACTACTTAAACCTAACTAACCTAAGGACATCACACATATCCATAATCGAGGCAGGATTCGAACCTGCGACCGTAGCAGCAGCGCGGCTCCGGATTGAAGCGCCTAGAACCGCTCGTCCACAGCGGCCAGCCTGAATCGAAGGTGTTATTAAGTTATATATTTTTGTTCAAACAGTTTTAATTAAATGATCACACTTCCGAAACAATATGTATTCCTTCGTAACAGGTTATCTATTATTTCACAGAAAAATTAAAGGTACCCCATTATGCTCATGAAACATCACCGCATATGTATGGCTGAAAAAAGAACAAAACGTGTGTTTTGATAAAGTTAGAAACGTTCAGATCATTGATATTGTTGGAGCACACGAACACAAGAAGTTAGGTTCTGCGAAGGAAAATCAAATCAAGATGAAACACTTGATCTGCTTCATCGGCTTGAGAGGGACCCTTGTATCAACAGGAACCTATAGACATTGTGACGTACGCTTTAGAGTAAACGGACTACGAAAATCTCTCCTAAGATGTGTTAACATTGGCTGTAACAACGAATCTTGTGAAGTCTGCAAGATCAACGGAAACTGGGAACGAGAAGCAACTGCAGCCTGTTCAATCTGCTAATTACCGTGAGTCAAGTACACGCGAAGGCAAACTCCATGAAAACGCAGTTAGCAGTGACCTCGAGAGCGAAGTGGTGCAGTGATATAAGCTTCGAATGGTGGTGATTGTGGGGTGGGCGGGGGAGGGAAGGGGGGAGAGGTTCACATCCCACTCTCACCGTCTACAATACTGATTTGACATGTCATCTGAACGCTGAGACGGTTCCCTCAAATCTTTGTGTTACTAGCTTGTGATAGTCTCTAGTGGCAACTATTCGAAAACAAGTGCGAAACTTAAACATTCTGATCTTTTCTTGATGTGCAAGGCATCACAAACTACGATGACATTTAGATTCTTCATTTTTGGTGTCACGCCTATTACTCTATGCGATGGATATCTTCACAGTGCGAAGTTTGTCCACAGGAGCAGCACGATGCCAACGAACATTATCATCCAAAACGGTAAAATATTGGCGACCTGCTTTTCAGAAAATTTGCAGATATGTGTCTCTTAACACCAAGTTGATTTAAGGCTATGTGCTGACATCCAAACGATACTCCTCAAATGAAGGCACCATCACCACCAAACAGATAATGAACTAATGAAATTGTCACTAACACCTCCTCACTAACAGCAGTGACACATTAATTCGGGAAGAAGAATTACAAGAAAAGGGACAAACTGTCATGTATCGAATCTACACCCAGGTTTAACATTCCTTCAGATTTATATATTATGTCAACACTATCGAAAATGGTTCAAATGGCTCTAAATACTATGGGACTTAACATCTGAGGTCATCACTCTCCTAGACTTAGACCTTCTTTAACCTAACTAACCTAAGGACATCACATACATCCAAGCACGAGGCAGGATTCGAATGTGCGACCGTAGCAGCAACGCGGTTACGAAATGAAGTGCCTAGAACCACCCGGCCACAACGGCCGGCGTTAACACTATCCTTTAATTCTTAGCTGTAATCGTAATTTTAGTATCTACCTTTAATATCGAGTGTTTTTAACATTTTTAAAACGGTGAAACGTGTTTGTAAACCTGTGAAACGAATTTGGATCCTTGGAATGAACCAAGGGACTTCTCCAGAGCAACAGAAGACGTGGGCAAATGGACGTGTGACGCACTGATGCAGAATAACAGCGTCGGTAACGAACCTTGAAGAACTAGCACTCCTGGAAGAAAGGATATTGCGGCGACATGGCTTAGCCACAGCCTGGGGGATGTTTCTAGAATGAAATTTTCACTCTACAGCGGAGTTTGCGCTGACATGAAACTTCCTGGCCGATTAAAACTGTATGCCGGACCGAGACTCGAACTCGGGACCTTTGCCTTTCGCGGGCAAGCGCTCTACCGACTGAGCTACCCAAGCGAACCTTGCAGGAGAGCTTCTGTGAAGTTTGGAAGGTAGGAGACGAGGTACTGGCGGAATTAAAGCTGTGAGGACGGGGCGTGAGTCGTGCTTGGGTAGCTCCGTCGGCACAGCGCTTGCCCGCGAAAGGCAAAGGTCCCGAGTTCGAGTCTCGCTCCGGCACACAGTTTTAATCTGCCAGGAAGTTTCATATCAGCGCACACTCCGCTGTAGAGTGAAAATTTCATTCTATAAGAAGATTCAGTTCAGTGAATCCGTACGTTACCGATGCTGTTATTCTGCATCAGTGCGTCACACGTCCATTTGCCCACGTCTTCTGTTGCTCTGGAGAAGTCCCTTGGTTCATTCCAAGGATCCAAATTCGTTTCACAGGTTTACAAACACGTTTCACCGTTTTAAAAATGTTAAAAACACTCGGTATTAAAGGTAGATAATAATATTACGATTACAGCTAAGAATTAAAGGACACATGTCCAAATAACATCTTTTCTTTATTTGTGTGTGAGGAATGTTTCCTGAAAGTTTGGCCGTACCTTTTTGTAACATTGAATGTGTCCCCAGCAAAGTTCAAGCTGCCATAAAGGCGAAGGGTGGATGTATTAATGTCTGCTAATTTTTATGAGCTAGTGTACCATCAGTGCCGAGGTCTGGCTACTCAGTACTCCTTATATCTTGTAGCTTTTAGAGCGCAAGTGTTCTTTTCTCCAGCAGTTGCATACCATACTTTCTTGTAGAGTCCTCCTCCGCAATTTCATGAACATGTCTATGATCTAGATATTCTTCTACTAATATTCCTTTACCTACGAGAATCAGTGAAGAATCTGTCGGACAGGTATTTTGTATAAAACACTTCTTTCGTCGTTGTATCACGTTTATTGTAATCAATGCCTTCCAGGTATCTGAAACCAACCTTTTTGTAGAAGAAGTGAAAGAATTCTGCTAATTTGGAATAAAAACAACGCAGCATGGAAGAAGCAAAGATGATACAAGAAATGGATTAATACAGCAAAGAGATCATTCGTTGCTCAAAGGAGATACTAATATAAAACATAGCTTTCAACGTGAGAAAAGAATTTCTGAAATTTTACATTTGGAAGACATCATTTTATGGAAGTGAATTATGGGAAAATTAAAGATTATAAGTGTACAAAGTGCTTTGGAAGCAAAAGGAAAATTAAACATTTTTAGCGTATGAAATCGGTTGTTATATAATAATACTGAAAATTAAGTGCACCGATAAGGAATGAGGAGCTTCTCTGCAGAACTGGCGAGAAAAGGAATATATGGAGAAAGGAAACTAAAGGAAGGGACGGGGTGATGGGACGAGTATTAACACGCTAAGGAATGTCTTTCATTGTAGTAGTGGGAATTGTAGAGGCCTAGAACTGTAGGGGATGAGAAGGATTAACATGTAAAAAACAAGAAATTTAGGGCGCGAGTTATTGGTGCTGCTGTGAGAAGAAGATTTACACACAAGACTTGAAGGAGGGACTGATCACAAAAAAAAGTTTTATATGGCAATTCTACCTGCGTTGCTACGGGCAGATTTGCTAAACATTTTACTTTTGTTACTAGATTTATCGACAAAATTTGGAATCGAGTAGTCGTGGTTCTTTCAGTCTATTTATGTGCAATAATTTACATTTAATTGCCTTTTTCAATTCTGCATCAGGTGTCGATTCCCTGCACGTTCTCTTCGATTTCGCTACAGTTTCCTGGCGTTAGAACTTTCCTACATATAACAGTATCATCCGCAGACGGCCTGACGGAGCTTCCAATGTTATCTACGTCTGCCCGTCTTGGTGCTGATCTACGACAAACGCTAGTGTACATCTCATACCACTCCAAAAAATCACCTTATCTTTCACGTACCATCAGATGGGGATCCAGGGTTAAAGCCTGGGACAGTCACAGTGTGATCGTTATTTAGGGTGATATTCCATATTCGTTTCCTCTTAGATTTGAATGAAAGGGAATGAGAGTGATGCGTACATCGCCTCCAGGTTATTTTTATTTTTGTTCAGTATGTAGATTATTTTCTCTGAAGATTATCCAAGTGCACTGTGACTGTCTTCCTGCCCTCTAGCATTCTTGCCCTTAACTCCCAACTTTTAACAGAGGCACAGAGGCCACATTTTAACAACAAAACAGCAAAAATGGTACTAACAATAGTAATAATCACAAAAATATAAGTGTGCCTTAATCTAACCATTGCACAAAGGGGATAAAACATATATAAATAATTGCAGAGGGATTTAACTGCTGTCACTTACATCGAAAATTCAGTCAAAAACCATTCTTAAGAAGCTTGAAACACAAACGATCCATTTAATTGGCAAAAGTGTAGCAGGTTTTAGGAAAGGTTGATCCTGTATGGAACAAACTCTCAGTCTTAAGACGGTCTCAAAAGTCTGAAATGGCAGCTGAACGATGATGACATATGAAATCTTCAAATACGTGTATGGATCGGTACATAGACGTACAATGTTTAATATACTAGAAGACTTCACATTGGACAGAAAGACAAGAGAATTATCTAAACAAACATTAACTGATACCAACTCCAAAGTCAAATTCTATGGTGAACTGTCTGACACTTTTGATATAAAAACAAGAGCCCATCAGGGAGACAGACTAGTCCCATTATTGTTCAACCTTGTACTAAGAAAAGTAGCCAGGAGATGGAAGAAAAGAAATAAAACGAATAACCATTGGCATACTTTGTGAATCTAAAATTTTTAACGAAGTTAGTATTAATACGCATGATCTAGGGAATGTTTTAAGCAACAGGGAGGAGGAAATTAATTCTCTGAAAAACTCCATGAAATAGCAGCTAAAAGTGGACTGAAACTATCTTATGACAAAAAAAAAAAAAAACCTGGAAGGTCCTCCTCTATATATACACTCCTGGAAATTGAAATAAGAACACCGTGAATTCATTGCCCAGGAAGGGGAAACTTTATTGACACATTCCTGAGGTCAGATACATCACATGATCACACTGACAGAACCACAGGCACATAGACACAGGCAACAGAGCATGCACAATGTCGGCACAAGTACAGTGTATATCCACCTTTCGCAGCAATGCAGGCTGCTATTCTCCCATGGAGACGATCGTAGAGATGCTGGATGTAGTCCTGTGGAACGGCTTGCCATGCCATTTCCACCTGGCGCCTCAGTTGGACCAGCGTTCGTGCTGGACGTGCAGACCGCGTGAGACGACGCTTCATCCAGTCCCAAACATGCTCAATGGGGGACAGATCCGGAGATCTTGCTGGCCAGGGTAGTTGACATACACCTTCTAGAGCACGTTGGGTAGCACGGGATACATGCGGACGTGCATTGTCCTGTTGGAACAGCAAGTTCCCTTGCCGGTCTAGGAATGGTAGAACGATGGGTTCGATGACGGTTTGGATGTACCGTGCACTATTCAGTGTCCCCTCGACGATCACCAGTGGTGTACGGCCAGTGTAGGAGATCGCTCCCCACACCATGATGCTGGGTGTTGGCCCTGTGTGCCTCGGTCGTATGCAGTCCTGATTGTGGCGCTCACCTGCACGGCGCCAAACACGCATACGACCATCATTGGCACCAAGGCAGAAGCGACTCTCATCGCTGAAGACGACACGTCTCCATTCGTCCCTCCATTCACGCTTGTCGCGACACCACTGGAGGCGGGCTGCACGATGTTGGGGCGTGAGCGGAAGACGGCCTAACGGTGTGCGGGACCGTAGCCCAGCTTCATGGAGACGGTTGCGAATGGTCCTCGCCGATACCCCAGGAGCAACAGTGTCCCTAATTTGCTGGGAAGTGGCGGTGCGGTCCCCTACGGCACTGCGTAGGATCCTACGGTCTTGGCGTGCATCCGTGCGTCGCTGCGGTCCGGTCCCAGGTCGACGGGCACGTGCACCTTCCGCCGACCACTGGCGACAACATCGATGTACTGTGGAGACCTCACGCCCCACGTGTTGAGCAATTCGGCGGTACGTCCACCCGGCCTCCCGCATGCCCACTATACGCCCTCGCTCAAAGTCCGTCAACTGCACATACGGTTCACGTCCACGCTGTCGCGTCATGCTACCAGTGTTAAAGACTGCGATGGAGCTCCGTATGCCACGGCAAACTGGCTGACACTGACGGCGGCGGCGCACAAATGCTGCGCAGCTAGCGCCATTCGACGGCCAACACCGCGGTTCCTGGTGTGTCCGCTGTGCCGTGCATGTGATCATTGCTTGTACAGCCCTCTCGCAGTGTCCGGAGCAAGTATGGTGGGTCTGACACACCGGTGTCAATGTGTTCTTTTTTCCATTTCCAGGAGTGTAGATGGGCAGTCCATGTTTGCACAATTTGACAAAATATATCGAGTATCTAAATTCAAATTTCTAGGACTAATTTGTAGAATTACTTGTAATAGGTACAATAAAAGATCAATATCCTGTAATGCAAAATTAAAATAGTACTCGTCAGTAGCCAAACATGAAGCTATGTATGCGTGGGAGACTAATCATTGAGCTAGTTCATTAATTACAGACTCATAAAAAGAAGAAAGGAAAATACTTGGTAAAGTTTTTGGTCTGCTTTTGTTGAGAGAGTCTGGAGCGGGCGGAAATCTAAAGAGCTATATGAAAATATGGAAAAAAAATTAGGACACTTTCAGGAAAAGAAAGCTGAGTTGCTGTGGCCACATTTCAAAGATGAATAATAGACTAACCTAAAATATTCCCTACCTTTGGTTAAACAGCTAGATACTTAAAATGAAGAAAGATCTTCAAGAAATAGACATTAGAAGCAAAATTCTGCAGGACAGACCTGCATTCAAAATTATGACAGATAAGCGTCAGTTTGAAGCGCTGCATCCAAGAGAACATTGACGGAAGAACGTAGGGAAAACTACAGTGAGAAGATGAAGAAATTCTGGGAGAAGAAGAAAGCAAACGTGTCAAGGAAATAAATTCAATTACTCTCCTTAGATGGGTATGACGAGGTAAATAAAACAGACTAACAATAACCGTAATGGTAATAATAATAATAAGAAAATTTAGTGATATTTTAATATGGTAGCAGTAATTGGCTTACCTTGTGTTAATACATCACTACAGCTAACTTCAGAAAAACTGCAAGTCAGAGAAATACATAATTAGCAAAATTCTTCAATACGTGTACTATGTGTTTGGTTTATTAGCATTAAGACAACCAAACTTCGACAAAGCACGAAGTATATTAAATAAAATCAGAACTATCAGCATGTTACACAGTACAAAGTTTGTGACCACAGATCTGTAGATTACTTGTATGCATGCATGTAATTGGGAAGAATGCTGTACGTTTCCATCATTTCCGCCTACTATTGGCCCCTACCTATCTGTCTGATAATTCTCCTTAATAGTAGGTCTCTGTGTCCTGCCTTACTCAACGTTTTTGACTCATTCCAGACTAACTGTTGGCAGCAAACTTAATTTACGAATGAGTGACCTCAGCTGGCTGGAATGTTTCTGCTGCTGGTCAGGGGGTAACTCCCCGGTAAGTGACTGAAAACAAGAATTTCTCGCCGTATTCGTGACCCTTATTATTCATAATAGGTTGCGGCTGGGATGCTTGAAAACTGATACACCTATCTCTTTCCCATTCACGAATGAAGACTACGGACTGCGGACATTGCGGATTTAGCGGTTCTGTTACAACCAGCGAAACCTGCTCCACATGACAACCACCTAACAATTATGATCACGGTGGTATTACTGTCGGCAGAGCAGTCGGAAGTCTGTTCTATTGCCAGGAGCCATCTCTAGCGCGTCATCGCTACCTGCTGAGCCACTGTCTTCTCACCGCCTCTGATGCTGACTGAGAAGCACAATATCGTCGCTCTCCATGGGACTGCTTGGTTCATTGAGCCTGCTATACTGCCACGAGAGCGTGACTCTGTCAGCCGAGGTCTACTACGGGTGATAGGTGATAGCCTGGGAAATACTTCGTCTGGGTATTTGTGCTACCTTGGCCTATGTCATGTGGAACCATTTGAACGTACACACATTATTATTAAGCAGCTTACACTGAACGTTTGGAAGTTCACGTGTCAGTCCCTTCCACTTCATTTACTTTTTTGTTGATTTTCATTTTTCCGAAATACAAGAAATGGTTCAAATGGCTCTGAGCACTATGGGACTTAACATCTTAGGTCATCAGTCCCCAAGAACTTAGAACTACTTAAACCTAACTAACCTAAGGCCATCACACACATCCATGCCCGAGGCAGGATTCGGACCTGCGACCGTAGCAGTCCCGCGGTTCCGGACTGCAGCGCTAGAACCGCACGACCACCGCGGCCGGCACAAGAATCCAGGGATGTATGTCGTAAATGGCCCTTCACAAAACACACCGATTTTTAATCGCGTAATATACACTCCTGGAAATGGAAAAAAGAACACATTGACACCGGTGTGTCAGACCCACCATACTTGCTCCGGACACTGCGAGAGGGCTGTACAAGCAATGATCACACGCACGACACAGCGGACACACCAGGAACCGCGGTGTTGGCCGTCGAATGGCGCTAGCTGCGCAGCATTTGTGCGCCGCCGCCGTCAGTGTCAGCCAGTTTGCCGTGGCATACGGAGCTCCATCGCAGTCTTTAACACTGGTAGCATGCCGCGACAGCGTGGACGTGAACCGTATGTGCAGTTGACGGACTTTGAGCGAGGGCGTATAGTGGGCATGCGGGAGGCCGGGTGGACGTACCGCCGAATTGCTCAACACGTGGGGCGTGAGGTCTCCACAGTACATCGATGTTGTCGCCAGTGGTCGGCGGAAGGTGCACGTGCCCGTCGACCTGGGACCGGACCGCAGCGACGCACGGATGCACGCCAAGACCGTAGGATCCTACGCAGTGCCGTAGGGGACCGCACCGCCACTTCCCAGCAAATTAGGGACACTGTTGCTCCTGGGGTATCGGCGAGGACCATTCGCAACCGTCTCCATGAAGCTGGGCTACGGTCCCGCACACTGTTAGGCCGTCTTCCGCTCACGCCCCAACATCGTGCAGCCCGCCTCCAGTGGTGTCGCGACAAGCGTGAATGGAGGGACGAATGGAGACGTGTCGTCTTCAGCGATGAGAGTCGCTTCTGCCTTGGTGCCAATGATGGTCGTATGCGTGTTTGGCGCCGTGCAGGTGAGCGCCACAATCAGGACTGCATACGACCGAGGCACACAGGGCCAACACCCGGCATCATGGTGTGGGGAGCGATCTCCTACACTGGCCGTACACCACTGGTGATCGTCGAGGGGACACTGAATAGTGCACGGTACATCCAAACCGTCATCGAACCCATCGTTCTACCATTCCTAGACCGGCAAGGGAACTTGCTGTTCCAACAGGACAATGCACGTCCGCATGTATCCCGTGCTACCCAACGTGCTCTAGAAGGTGTATGTCAACTACCCTGGCCAGCAAGATCTCCGGATCTGTCCCCAATTGAGCATGTTTGGGACTGGATGAAGCGTCGTCTCACGCGGTCTGCACGTCCAGCACGAACGCTGGTCCAACTGAGGCGCCAGGTGGAAATGGCATGGCAAGCCGTTCCACAGGACTACATCCAGCATCTCTACGATCGTCTCCATGGGAGAATAGCAGCCTGCATTGCTGCGAAAGGTGGATATACACTGTACTTGTGCCGACATTGTGCATGCTCTGTTGCCTGTGTCTATGCGCCTGTGGTTCTGTCAGTGTGATCATGTGATGTATCTGACCCCAGGAATGTGTCAATAAAGTTTCCCCTTCCTGGGACAATGAATTCACGGTGTTCTTATTTCAATTTCCAGGAGTGTATATCTGTTAACGGTTGACCACACTGATGTGTAACATTTCTGTTTTCATAATTGTTGCGCATTTTGTTGCAGTCTGAACTTCCTTCATTTCCTCATTATGTTTCACCATCGCGCAGTTTACTATTGTTCAGCGTGTGACAATAGTAAAACAATTTAATCCGAACGGGAAAGCTGTGCAGTACGTGTGAGATGTCTTCGTGTGATTCCAGGGCGCAATGAAACACTGAATGAATCAACAGCTCATAGAAAGGGGTTCAACAGTGAACATTAACAGTTCTGGGAGCCCTAATTCTGCCCGACTTATGCAAAACCTACGATGGTTCGTGACATTGTGGCAATTAGTTCAGTGAAGTCAGTTCTTCGTCGTTCCCAAGAACTGGGTATAGTATGACGAATTCTCCGGCGTGATATTTATTACCAACCTTACAGAAATAAGTTAACTCAGCAACTGAGAAAAGACGATCATGAGAAATGGTGACATTTTGTTGTCTGTCTTCTGAGAGAAGGACATGAAGACGACGGATTTGCGGGGAAGACGATGGTTTTATTAGGGACGTCGTCTTTAATAACGAGGAGGATTTCGATATACGAGTATGTGGAATGGTGAATAAACAGGATTGTCATATCGGCGGCTTAGAAAATCCTTGCATGGCTCAAGAGGTGGAGACGCTTCCACACACAACAAATGACAATTTGGTGTGGCGGTATAATAAGCCGCCCCCCCCCCCCCCCTCCCTTTTTTTTTTTAAGATGAGCTAGGACAAGCTATGACAGTTACTGAAACCGTTATCGTGCGATAATAAGAGATTTTTTGTGATCCTCATTTCAGTGGAATGTACGTTCAAGAGTTGTGGTTTGAGCAGGATTGTGCCATCTGTCACAGTTCTCGTGAAGCATAGAAGTTACTCCATGAGAGGTTTCCCGATCACCTAATGTCGCGTGATGGTGACCAAAGACAGCCACAAATGTTGTATGACTCAACTTTTGGCTATTTTTTCTTTGGGGTTACCCTAAACCAATGGTGTACGTCAATAAGCCTAAAACATCCGAGAGTTAAAGCAGTAAAATTTGACGTGTTGTTAACTAAATGCAAGTGGAGTCTTGTGAGGCAATCATATGGAATTTGATTGGCAGAATTACTGCACAACAACGCGCTAGGGATCGTATGGCACGCGTTTCCCGTACCTAAAATAGGAAGATCTCATGAAAATGTTCATATATTTTGTTACTATCGTTTGGAAATGTTAAGTCCCTACTTTAATGTATCCAAACCGGTGCTCTTTTTAAACGACCCTATAAACTTTGTAGGTTACGATCTGTGTAAGCCCTGAAAGGTTATTGAAAAGTCTACTTCTTCTTCTAGTGCCTTGGTCCCCTAGAGTGAGCATGGTTATTAACAGATTTGATATGGTTATTTTAAGCGGTGGTCGGATGCTTTTTCTTTGAGTACCAGCCCCACATGCATCAGGGTCAATTTGCCGGACGGATTAGATCTGGGATGACGCATCTCCCTGTCTCTCAAGCGGCTCTTTAAAGCCGTCGGCTACGCTGACGGGTAGGCTAGAAACTGGTATATATATATATATATATATATATATATATATATATATATATTTTCTCCTCTGGTATGCAGGTTGTAATTAAATTAATTGTAAAGCCAATACTTGACATAACGCTAACATTGCAAAAACAGTATTGGCAATTTTGTCCACCATAAAAATTCTCAAGAGGGCAATTAATTTAAAAGCATTTTTCTGTTCTAAGATTGCCAGACACTTTTTCTCTTACAAATCGCTTCAATGCTAGGAATGAAAATTGTTTTCAAGTTCTCTTCACTTTTGTAAACATGTGTCAGTTACGGGTTTCTGCGGCTGTGTACATGAACATTTGTCGTCATAACAAATCAAGCATTTCATGTGGCGAATCCATTTTTCTCCACTTACGTTTCCCCATATAAAAGTAAGATAATATTGGTAAATATCAAATAAAATCAAATTTTAATAACAGTTCCGAATTTCGTTCCTGGGACGTACATAGGAACAGCAAGGGGGATGAAATTACGAACCTCCTTAAATTTATTACAACAGCTGCTACTTCAGCATGGGCCAAACCCTTGACTGTAGAGATGACAACGTGAGCACTACCAAACACGGTTGTAACACAGCCCAGAACTTGAGCAAAATTCAAAGTTCACACTATGAACAGCAGTCTGTTAATTTGCCTGCTGCATTAACTCACCTCATCGTAGAAAGACAAACTCCAAAATGGTTCAAATGGCTCTGAGCACTATGGGCACATAACATCTGAGGTCATCAGTCCCCTAGACCTTAGAACTGCTAACTAACCTAAGGACATCACACACATCCACGCCCGAAGCAGGATTCCAACCTGTGACCGTAGCAGTCGCGCGGTTCAATACCGAAGCGCCTAGAAGCGCTCGGGCACAGCGGCCGTCAGATGAATTCGCTAGTACACTGAAGTTCAACATGATGCTCACAAAACAGACACTCTCAGTGCAACTATGGACTGAGTTCGCGCATGCACGCGCAGCTACACGTTTGTTACTATACGCAGAAACAGGAAATCCCTAGGGGAACGAAATTAGGGCGAGGGGCTGTATTAGGGCTCCTTACATTTTTACGAGAGGCGTTCAGTAACTATTGTAATATTTTTTTCTCAGCCAATGCGGACTCTGCTGTTGAATATTCCGACGTCAGCCCCTGTAGTTTGATGAAGTTCCGATAGGCGGCGGTGCTGTAAGTAGCATTCTAAATGGCGTCTGTAAAGTTTTGTTCCAATCAGAGAGCTGTCATTGAATTCCTTCTGACGAAAAACCAAAGCATCTCAAATATTTATAGTCGCTTGCAGAACGTCTACACAGACCAGGCAGTGAACAAAAGAACCGTGAGTCGTTGGGTGAGACGTCTGTCATCAACACAACAAGGTCGCGTAAACCTGCCAGATCTCGGCATCCCGCACACAGCTGTGACCCCTGCAATGTTTGAACGTGCGGACACTCTCAGTCGAGGTGACAGACAAATCACAATCAAACATCTCGCTGCGCGACTGGACGTCTTTGCTGGTAGTGCTGACACACTCGTTCACGGGTTGGCGTACGCAGAGGTGTGTGCCTGCTGGGTTTCCCATCGACCCTACAGCCCGAACCTCATACCTTACGTGTTCCGTCTGTTTGGTCCACTGAAGAATGCACTCGACAGGAGGCAGTATGTGGATAACAGGGAGGTTACTGATGTAGAAAGACGTTGGCTTCGACGTCGAGCAGTAGAGTGGTACCATGCATGCATACAGGTTCTCTCAGTAAGGTGGCGTAGAGCCATTGCACTGTACGGAGATTGTATTGGAAAACAAAGTTCTGTAGTCAGAAGAGGATAGAATAATGTGGTATGTTGGAGTCCCAAATGAAACCAATCTCCTTTCAGAAAAGTGTACGTTGGATTAGTTACCGAGCGGCCCCCGTAGTTTCTGATGTTCAGTAAATACTGTAATTCTAAAAGTGAGAATTATTGCTATACACTGCAGCAACGGAGAAATGTAAAGGATTATAATAAATTTTTCACGACCTCCTTGCGCAGCTGTGTGAGCGTAACTCGGATTCTTCATCCACGGTGTTGTAGTTTTAACAAACAGCGGTGTATATTAATGTGGGACAGGCTGCAGTTTTGAGGTGCTAAACTTTTCTGTTCACCGCTTGCTCCGACCCGGGTGTGCCGCTGTGCAGTGGTTGGAGGTGGCAGTTGGGAACACGCGGCGCCGCCGATGTAGGCTGCACGCTGCAGTAACACGCGGCCGTGTCTGCGTACTGCTGCGTGGCGCTGCTGAGCACATCGGCGGAAGCTGCAGCTGAACCGGACCGCAGCGCAGGGACCGCTGCAGCTAATCCGCTTGGCTAATATCCGGCGGCGCCGCCCAGCGTCAGTGGAACGGCAACGGCATTGGCGGCGGCGGCGGCAGTGGCGGCTACGTTCCCTGCTTATCGCACGCAGACAGCCTGCGGAAATCGGGCCTCCGCGCCTTCTGCCCGGATGTTTCGGAAGAAATTTCTCCACTGCCGCAATTAAAAATGCTCGCCGGAATCGCCAAGCCTCGGTTACTTTTTTGTGAGATCGGAATTGCGTGATTCAGAATAATTATTAGTTAACGGTAGGAAATACGGAACTAACGTGCAGAAGTTACTGGCTTCCGAACCGATACGTCACGGTATTAATAACTAACAGCACAAAGTTTAGAATCATAACTCATACATTTTTGGAGTTCTGTATCTCAATCGGTAAAAACGAAACCCCCTAAAACCACCTATAAGATAACTTTGTGGTTCGTCCGTCGGTCTGCCTGTCCGTCCGTCCGAGTTTAAAGAAGGAACTTTTATGTAACTAACCGAAAATGTCAGTTTTCCATATATTTTGCGTTGGTAGAAAGCATGCTCAATAAGTTTCCAAAGTTTCAATGATGAAAATGTATCCGATCAGCCTGAAAAATAATTAAATGTGTGACGCGAGCTTCCTGTCACTCCCACAATTGAAGCAACACTTCAACACTGTCTCGGTGAACCACGATTCCGTAGATTATCTTCATGAAAACTTGTACGGCACACGTTTAGAAGCCTGCAATATACACTACTGGCAATTAAAATTGCTACACCAAGAAGAAATGCAGATGCTACAGGGGTATTCATTGGACCAATATATTATACTAGAACTGACATGTGATCACATTTTCACGCAATTTGGGTGCAAGCCGAGCGGTCTAAGGCGCTGAAGTCATGGAGTGTGGGGCTGGTCCCGGCGGAGGTTCGAGTCCTCCCTCGGGCATGGGTGTATGTGTTTGTCCTTAGGGTAATTTAGGTTAAGTACGAGTAATGTGTAAGCTTAGGGACTGATGACCTTAGCAGTTAAGTCCCATAAGATTTCACACAAATTTGAACATTTTTGAATTTGGGTTCATAAATCCTGAGAAATCAGTACCCAGAACAACCACCTCTGGCCGTAATGACGGCCTTGATACGCCTGGGCATTGAATCAAACAGAGCTTCGATGGAGCGTACAGGTACAGCTGCCCATGCAGCTTCAACACGATACGACAGTTCATCAAGAGTAGTGACTGGCGTATTGTGACGAGCCAGTTTCTCGGCCACCATTGACCAGAAGTTTTCAATTCGTGAGAGATCTGGAGAATGTGCTGGCCAGGGCAGCAGTCAAACATTTTCTGTATCCAGAAAGGCCCGTACAGGACCTGCAACATGCGATCGTGCATTATCCCGCTGAAATTTAGGGTTTCGCAGGGATCGAATGAAGGGTAGAGCTACGGGTCCTAACACATCTGAAATGTAACGTCCACTGTTCAAAGTGCCGTCAATGCGAACAAGAGGTGGCCGAGATGTGAAACCAATGGCACCCCATACCATCACGCCGGGTGACACGCCAGAATGGCGATGACGAATACACGCTTCCAGTGTGCATTCACCGCGATGTCGCCAAACACGGATGCGACCATAATGATGCTGTAAACAGAAACTGGATTCGTACGAAAGGATGACGTTTTGCCATTCGTGCACCCAGGTTCGTCGGTTAGTACACACCATCGCAGGCGCTCCTGTCTGTGATGCAGCGTCAAGGGTAACCGCAGCCATGGTCTCCAAGCTGATAGTCCATGCTGCTGCAAACGTCTTCAAACTGTTCATGCAGATGGTTGTTGTCTTCCAAACTTCCCTGAACCGTGATTTATTTTCAAAAAATATTCGTAAGAATTTATGTTATATACTAGCGATTCATCAAGAAACATTAACACATTTAATCACTCTATGTAAGAATGGAAGTAGTTGCCAGGGAGTAACTGATGAAATCATAAGCAAATTCCTTTTAGCAAATGGTAATTTATTCACTTTAATGGTGCCTAAAGCTTTTTTAAAAAACAGGTTTAAAATTATAATCAGAAATCATCCTCTAAATGTCAAGTTACAATTTACTCAGAGGCAGAAAGAAACAAATTTTTGACAGTATAAGTTTTCGGGCTGAGAACCTTGCCGCTCCCTTTTGACACGGCCGTAGTTACGACCGCTCACAACAACCTCTGAAAGACTACACTGGTGCAAATCTGCAACACACCAGATTACTTTAAACTAAAAGTTTTAACAATTCCCAAAAGCACACAACTATGCACCCCGTAGGAGGGATAGAAATAGTCCAAAACACTAAAATTAAAATATTAACTACGGTATATTGATAATTTTCACTTATGGACCGTCTGACAGCAACTGAATAAAACACAATTTTAGTGCCATACGCGTTTCGCCTTTATTTTCTGCAATGCATCATCAGTGGCCTGGAATAAGTACATATGTTAGCTATTTTATTTACATTTTTGTCACTGTGCCTATAGGTTATAAACAGTTCTGGTGGTTGGTATTTCCTATTAAGTAGTAATGTTTTGAACTGTACTTACAGGTTGCGTAGACAGTTTCTTACATATTACGCTCCTGTTGCATTTTTTGTGTTGTTGTTCTTCCTATGAGCGCCAATTTGCTGTTTTTTCCGCATTCCACAGCACTATGCACAGAGCGCTTGTTTTAATGCAATGTTTTGGTTTCTGTTGCCGACTGTCAAATGTTTTTGCCAAAGATCGAATATTACTGCCAAACTTATGAGTGTAACTATTGAAGTATCTGTGGTCTGTTCGTGTATGCATTAGTGTGCGCGTGCGCGCGTGCGCGTGCGCGCGTGCGCGCGTGCGCGCGTGCGCGCGTGCGCGCGTGCGCCTATTTTTTGGTGTCGTATTAATTTAATTTTATTTAATTTAATTGTATTTATTTATTTATTTATTTATTTTTGTTTTTGTCCTGTGTGTGTGTGTGTGTGTGTGTGTGTGTGTGTGTGTTTTGGTGTAATATATATTTTTTGTACTGTGTGTGTGTGTGTGTGTCTGTATTTTGGTGTTATATAATATTCTTTTTTTTGGGAGGGGGCCTGTGTGTATATGTGTGTGTGTGTGTGTGTGTGTGTGTGTGTGTGTGTGTGTGTCTGTCTGTATTTTATATAATTTTTTTTAATTTTTATTTTATCATTTCCTTTATTAAGTGTTGTACGGAGCCTGTGTTGATGTGTGTTTGTTCATTTATCACATGTTTGTTTTCTGCTATGGCTTTCTGGATGTGGAAGTTTTCTTGCATTTGTATAAGTTGTTTGTCATGGTTGCTTATCCTCATTTTCATTTCTTGTTCCATGTTTGTAGGATGATGGTTGTAGTGTTTTAAATGCTCTGCAAATGTGGAATGGTTTGTTTCATACTTCCAACATCTGATATGTTCTTTGTATCTTGTTCCAAAATTCCTGCATGTCATGCCTATGTATACTGCATCACAACTTTGACATTCAAGTTTATATATTCCTGATTGTTGGAATTTGTCCCTCTTGGTAGCTGGCTGGCTTTGGTGTGATTGAAGGGTTTGCCCAGGCTTATATGCTATTTTGAAGCCCTGTCTCTTTAGGATGTTTGCAACTCTGTGTGTTAGTTTATGTGTGTAGGTCATGGTGTACCATCTGGTTCTTTTCTGTGTGGTGTTGTCATTGTGTGTGTTTGTTGAGTGTGTTTGTAAGTTTTCAGTTTGTGAGTTCTTTTGTATTGTGGAAATGTGTCTGTTTTTTATTTGTGTTTTATTTCTTGATTGAACCTGTGTACCACATGTGTGTCATACCCGTTGTTCCTAGCTATTTGTATGATCGTGTTCATGTCTTGTTCATAGTTTCTCTTGCTGAGTGGGATTCTGTTTAATCTATGTAACATGTGTCTTAGTGCTGCAAGTTTCTGGCTTTGGGGGTGGTTGGATGTGGAATGTATTATTGTGTCCGTGGCTGTTGGTTTTCTAAAGATGTTAAATGTATGTTTTCCATTTTCTTTTTTAATTGTAATGTCAAGAAAATTTATTTTATTTTCTTTTTCTTTTTCAAGTATGAATTTTATGTTTTTATGAGCTTTGTTTATTTCTGAATGGAGTTCATCTATTTTTTCACTTGGCTCGTCTACCAGACAAATAATGTCATCCACGTATCTGTACCAATATATGATTTTGAAACTTTCATTTGTGGTTATCTTATCAAATATCTGATGAAAATGTTTGCTAGTGTTCCTGATATTGGGGATTCCATGGGCAGTCCATCAGTTTGTAGATAATATTCTTCCTCAAACTGAAAGTAGTTTTGTTCAGTTGTCAGTCTGAGCATATCTGTTATTTCTTTTATTGCGTCTGTGGTGAGGTTGCTGTGGGATGAGAGATTTTGTTCTATGATTTCTATTGTTTCTGTGATAGGGATGGGGGTATACATATTTTCTATATCGAATGAAATCAGTGATGCTGTGTGTGGTACCTGTATGTTCTGTATGTTTTCTATTAGGTTTCATGTGTTTATCACTGTTCTGTTGTTTTCTACTTTATAGTGTTTTGTAACTAACACTTTTGGAGGTGTTTGGCTATGCGATATGTTGGGGCTTTCTTGAAGTTGATAACAGGTCTCATTGGCATTCCGTCTTTATGTACTTTCGGTTGACTGCGGAGTGTTGGTGCTTGTGGGTTTTTCTGTGTTAAGTAGTATTTCAGTCTGTCTGTGAGTGTGTATTCAATGTTTTTCAGTGTTCGTTTCACATTTGCCTGGAATCGTGTAGTTGGATCTGACTTCAGTTTTTGTTTTGCGTTGGTGTTTATGTATTCCTTGGTTTTTGTGATGTATTGCTCTTTATCCATGAGTACTGTTACATTTCCCTTGTATGCTATTGTTATTAATACGTTGTTTGTTAACTTTTGTTTTAACCTTTTCATAGTAGCTGCTTCTGTTTGGTTGTTCTTATTGTGTGTCTGCTGTGTTTGTTTTATTATGCCTTTTATTTCTTCTTTTACTATTTCTCTTGTCAGTCCTATGTTTTTTTCACAATTATTTTGTTGTTCTTCACGTGTAAGGATGTGTTCGGTTTCTACTATGAGATTTTCTATGTATTGATTGTTCACTTTGCTATTGGTGCAGTGTTTCAAACCTTTTTCCAAGAGCATTTTTTCGTTTTCGTGTAGTTCTGTCTCTGTTAGGTTAACTAAGCGTGGATGGAATGTGTGTTGGTGTTCATGTGGTTTCACATTTAAAATGTATATGTATTTTTGCGTCTTTTTTACTGTTAGTTTCATTATCTTGTGTTTATGTTTGTTTTGTAAATGTTTCATTGCTATGTATGTGTTGTGCTCAGTTTTTTCTAATAGTGCCATGAAAACTACGGCGTTTCCTACACACACACACACACACACACACACACACACACACACACACACACACACACACACACACACACACACAAATGCATACACGAACAGACCACAAATACTTCAATAGTTACACTCATAAGTTTGGCAGTAATATTCGATCTTTGGCAAAAACATTTGACAGTCGGCAACAGAAACCAAAACATTGCATTAAAACAAGCGCTCTGTGCATAGTGCTGTGGAATGCGGAAAAAACAGCAAATTGGCGCTCATAGGAAGAACAACAACACAAAAAATGCAACAGGAGCGTAATATGTAAGAAACTGTCTACGCAACCTGTAAGTACAGTTCAAAACATTACTACTTAATAGGAAATACCAACCACCAGAACTGTTTATAACCTATAGGCACAGTGACAAAAATGTAAATAAAATAGCTAACATATGTACATATTCCAGGCCACTGATGATGCCTTGCAGAAAATAAAGGCGAAACGCGTATGGCACTAAAATTGTGTTTTATTCAGTTGCTGTCACACGGTCCATAAGTGAAAATTATCAATATACCGTAGTATTACGCGCAACTGAGGAGGACAGGACCACAAAAGTTGAAGATGTTAAAATATTAACTTTGCCACCGAAGGTGCAACTTGATTTTAATTTCTAAGAAAAGTCTTACGGTGAAAGGGTGGCAACTTTATATAATGAAATGACCATTTAAATAAAAGCCCATGAAATGCAATCTTATCGAAAATTATACAAGGTTGGCCTAACAATTTAACATGCTCTACAGCAGGGCCGGCCAGAAATTCTGCACGCGTGCGGTACTCCTGCACATGTGCAACTTCCGGGTCACAGCGTGCACGCCGCAGCCGCCAGCGTTCAGGTAGTGCACGTTTCTACGCACAGATGTCGCTTTATCCACTTGCTGGGATCCTCTGTACCGGCGCATTCTAGTGCTTTTTATACAGCTTGCAAGCCAAACATGGGAAGGTATTTAGCGTATATTCTCGGTGCCCTCAGTTACACCCACATAATTTATGTCTCACTGACCTCTGAACAGAATGATAACCGCAGACCTCTCGACGATCACCTGTTATTTCAATACCATTAGTGCTATATCTTTAATCAGTTCCGTCTGAAATCTGCATAATAACCGACAATTAGATGAATGTTATGTTTTATCGACTTCAGCTAAGCGTAGCCCCTCACACATTAACGAACAAAAAAAAAAAAGCTAAATGTAAGTATACATTGGAACAACCGGTTTAATGACCAACTTTCCTGATAATAATGTAACATGGAGCAGAATGAGGCAATAATGCACAGTTAGTAAACAATAATTTTCAATTATGAAAGGAATAAATCCAAACACGTTTATCACCGATCATGAGAAATGATGTGTCTCATCCATTTTATTAAGGACATTTAATTTTGGTTGCCGTTCTTCACTGTTGAGTACACTACACTCGTCTTTGTGATATGTATTGTAATATCTTTCAATTGAAAACTTACGCTGGCCGCCTATTATTCGGCGGCACAGCAAACACTGAGTTTTCACCAACGGCTACAAAAAAGAGTTGCAGTTCCCAGTCATTTTTAAACGACTGAGAACATAGATCTCCAGTCCTTTGCTTTTTCACAGTACCTGCCATTTCTCAGTACTTTTCTGTTAAGATTACGGTTACCAGGGGTAAACGAGACTGGGTATGTTGCGCTCTTGCTTGTACCACATAAACAAGGAAGTGGAGCCGCCGCCGTTCATTTAGGACACATGTCTAATAACAGATGTCGCTGTCACTCGCTGTCGCACACGTCGCTCACGTGCAGCACTTCCGCACGTCTGGACACTGTGCAGTGTTTGGCCGGCCCTGCTCTACAGTATAAAGATACCGCCTCTCAAGATGATAGGCAAGATCAAAACATATATCAGAATTAGGCCGTTACACTCCAAGCAATAAATTCGATAACACACCAAATTCGACAAACATGATAGAGGCAGCTACTAACGTACGGTAGATTGATGGGGAGATTACCGAACAGCCCGAACCGCAGGTTGCTCTAACCGCCCCTACTCCACAAGGGAAAAACGGACCACCCAATTCCTAAACAACCACCTTCCGGCGGGTAGGCAAACGGAGAAGAATGGTGGGACGGCCCCAAAACAAAACAGCTGGTGACCTCACCAAGAAAACAAGTAGAATTTAACAAGTAAATGAAGCAACATATCACGAATCCCTTAACTTCTAATAAACTGCGATTTCTGGAGAAAACCTGGCGCACCGCCCCCAAATCACTCTCCGGAACCGTTCGCTGCCAGCCGCTTCAACGGACGCAGGAAGGCGCGCCGATCTCCCGTCTCACGGCGTCGCAGCTCGCACCGGCCAGACCGATGTCGTGGGTTGACTCCTGTTGCTTTCGTGTCGACCGCGAAGCCACTACCCCTTCGCTATACGGCGCGGCCCACTGGACTCACGTGGTGACCTCACATGCGCCGATGATCAAGTCGGACAAGTCATCTCGTGTCTCATTGCGCGACCGACCGACCGATCGATCCAAACGCCTTGACCATTGCCTGAGCAAACTCGAGCAGACTGGCGGCCTAATACGCAGACTCAGATTGCATTAAAACAAGCGCTCTGTGCATAGTGCTGTGGAATGCGGAAAAAACAGCAAATTGGCGCTCATAGGAAGAAGAACAACACCAAAAATGCAACAGGAGCGTAATATGTAAGAAACTGTACTTACAGGTTGCGTAGACAATGGGAGACACCAAAGCTGCGATTGCCACAGCGGCGCCACCGCCAGAAACGGTGGGCGACTGCTTCACACTACGCACTACGCACTGCGGCGTTCCCTTCAAAACCGTAATTTTACCACGGCTCAACCTCCTCCCCTCAAACAGTCGCCCGAACTCAGAGACTTCACCTGGCTCAAATGGACTCTATATTCCCTACCGGTCTGATCATGTCTGACTAACAGGTTAACCGGCCCCAACACACGGAGCACCGTGCATGGACCTAAAAAGCGGAGTGTGAACTTCACTACCTTGCCCCTCATCCTACCTCGACCCTGAACATTCTTAATATAGACTTGATCCCCCGATTTTCCCTGATAAGGGCGCCTATTGCGGTTGTACCGCACGGCTTGACCACCATGGGCAACCGCTATATTGCGACGAGCTAGATTCCAGTTCCTTCTAATTAACCCTGGGGATACGCAGTAAGTCAGTCTTCGATGCGCCATAAGTTAGACAAAGGCGAATTGATAGGATAGGCCAATAAGAGAGAGGCCGGAGTAGCCTTCAATGCGTCATGAACCGCAGTGTTAAAAGCAAAATTAATCCAGTTAGTATCCCACTTACTCGATTGGAGTTGATGGTAAATTATTAAAGCTGATTTTAGGTTGCGATTCACACGTTCAGCAAAGGACCCCTGCGGGTAATACGGTGTTGTGTTTATTTATGTACATGATGCCATTCCCGAAACAAAAGGCCTTAAACTTATTTGACACAATAGCAGGGGCACTATCACTAACCAAGCTCTTAGGAGGCTCAAAGATCGAAAAGATGTTAGTAAGGTGAGAAATAGTTACGTTGGTAGTAGTACGTCTACTGGGAATAAGCCAAGTAAAACGAGAAGAAGTATCAATTACCACCAAAATATACGTATTTCCTCTACTGGAACGTGGCAACGGACCCACATAATCGATATAAAGACGATCCATTGGATAATTTTAACGTTCCGAAAACAACAGACCTTGCTGTAGGGCATTACTAGGTTTCGC
This sequence comes from Schistocerca nitens, assembly GCF_023898315.1. NCBI lineage: Eukaryota > Metazoa > Arthropoda > Insecta > Orthoptera > Acrididae > Schistocerca > Schistocerca nitens. Next base: position 513,849,399 of record NC_064615.1, read on the forward strand.
GGCCCGACACAGATGACAACCGGCTACTAACTTCTTAATGTCGCGCTCCAGATGAGGCCAAATCACATACTGCTTAATTTTGTGAATCGTTTTATATGTCCCTAAGTGATCTTCCACCGAAGAATAATGAAAACACTGAAATATTGGCTGGACTAATGTTCGTGGCAGGCATATTACAGTAGTTCTATCACATGTTCATTACCTTATAAATAAAAAACATTTTTATTTTAAATTCAGTGCATAAGTGTCTGTAAAATGATTCTTTCATATCATGTTCATTAAAGAAAATGAAGATCATTCCACTTGGGAACTGTGGAAGGTACATTAACTTATTTGTTTCAGTTATAAATATTTGTCATGTATTATTGTTTCTCTGACATGTTCTACATCCTGGAGGACCTCCTCACTACGGTTCATTTGGAATAAAAGTAAATCTAATCTAATTTTAGAGTCGCCACAATGTCTAATCAACGTCACTATAGAAGGCGTAGACGCCGCGAACAGTAGCAGCGGCAGCGATTATATTTATCGTCTGAGTTTTACAGGAGATTTTAACATCCACTTTAAAATCAAACCTCAAAATGCAGTTTTTCTGTATTTTTCCTCCGAATGGATATTACAAAACTAAATATACACGATTATCTACAACGTTTTTTTGCAAACTCCTAAATACACCGCAGTACTGTTTGTTCTCTTTTCGGTCATTGCTTACAGATTTGGTCAAACTGAACGCTTACATGATCATTTTTATTATTTTTCGATTTTCATAATAAATACTAAATCCGTGTTTGACCGCAGGCTCTCCTGATTATGAGGGCAGCTAACAACAATGACGCTCTGGCCTTGTAAACACCCAATAATTGCCGCCTTAAAAGTACCATTATTGTAGTTAAATGTTTTGGGGCTGTTTATTGGAAAATATTTATAAGTAGAATATTGACTTCTAGCATCGACGGGAATTTAAGTCTCTGGACTAAATTTCGAAATGCCATATTTTTTAAAATGAAATATTAGATTTCAGTATGTATTAGTCAGTATCTATCATCTTTACATTAATTGAATTTCTGTCATTTGAAATAACTTTATTTTATTAATAACTATACCTGAATACAAAAAAATTACTCTCACTAATCTGTAAACTTTGATTTGGTTGACTCAGACATTACACATCAACAGATTTTTAAAAAGTTAATGTAACTAGCTAATTAGCGTAGCATATTGATATAACTCCATAATTAATAATGCAAATCAAGAATTAAAATATGAAATGCAAAATTACACCAAAAATATAAATTTAAAACAACATTAAAACGGTCTCCAGGGTTTTGCAATTTTAGCACTGATACCTTCCCAGTGTCGATATCGACAAAAGGCAAAAATCGAGGCCGGCCGAAGTGGCCGTGCGGTTAAAGGCGCTGCAGTCTAGAACCGCAAGACCGCTACGGTCGCAGGTTCGAATCCTGCCTCGGGCATGGATGTTTGTGATGTCCTTAGGTTAGTTAGGTTTAACTAGTTCTAAGTTATAGGGGACTAATGACCTCAGCAGTTGAGTCCCATAGTGCTCAGAGCCATTTGAACCATTTTGAACCAAAAATCGACGTCAACGCCAACGCAGAACTCATTTCATGTTTTATGTATCTGGAAATTCAATGGAAAGATTTTGAGTGTAGATGGCACAAAATGTTTGTAATACGTTTTATGAAGATCTGAAGATGGTTTTCCCGAAACCGGTTATCTACAATAACGTTTTTCTATAGTGATATCGGCTAAGAAGTTGTTCTTCTCCTAAGTAGGCCTAATCACTACAGATCGCCCCTATGAACTCAACGTGAGTAAAATGCTAGATGGCTTTCAAAGTACCATACAGCTACTGTGCAAACTCATGAGTCTCTAATTATAGGTTTTTGTTTCTTTATTTCCTCCGGTTTCCCAGTTAGATATGTTGGCGCGAAAGGGGTTTGGTGTGTTTGGTAAAGGCGGGCGGGGAAAGAGGGGGGCGGGGGGGGGGGGAAGCAGGAGAAGTAGAAGGATGTTGGGGTGTTACTTGTGGATTTTTCAGAAATTAATTTCTGCACATCTAAAGATGATGACTTACGTTAATAAAATGTGAGAGATGCAAATCCTACAGTTGTCGCTACCCAAATCACTGCACAACTGTGAGGACCCAGTGCCAATATTAACGGCGTTGCTTATGCAAGATTAGTAAAGTTCCCACTCTCCACTGCACAGACAGGTGGCGGGGAAGCCTAAAAATCGTGGTCTAGAGTCACTAACACCTTATTTTATAGAGCGCTTCTTTCTTCGTGGCACTGCAATCGCTATAACTACTGGAAGATTCAAATCTAAGGCGACAGTTCAACGAGGAAGGAGTAGGTCCTGCTCTGCTATTCAAAGTTCCATGTCTGGTAGTATTTGATTTCTATTCTGAAATGTTTCTTCACATGGCTCCTCTGCTCTCATACTAATAGTGCAGACCTACAGGGTGTCCCAGGTATGTTGCGGCAAAGTTCTATGAGCGCTGAGGCCCATCGTAAGAACTGAGAGTTGCATAGGAATCCATGGTCGTAATCGTTAGGGGTAAGTGTTACCAGAGTACAAGGATCTGAAAGGAAAATAGAGTGATTCATTTGAAACATTTATTGGAGGCACACATCATGTACGACATGAATACAGTTCTAGCGGGGAAATAGGTGCAGGAAATATACACCAGTAGACTCCACGCATCCCTGATACCGACGGAGTATTGACACACGGTCGAACACACCGTGAGTTTCTTTGATTTTAGCAGCTTCACAGGTGATTCTTGCAACGAGATCCATTTCAGACTGCGCAGGTCGCGATGTATGAGAGATTTTACGGCTCCTCACAGAACGAAATCAAGAGTCAATAAATTCGTGGAACATGGGGCCCAGGGAACCGATCCACGACGCCAAAGCCATTGCTGCAGGAATGACCTTCCCAAACGCCTAGAAGCAGCCAGTTCAAAATGGACAGGCGCCCCATCACGTTGGAGCGACAAGCTGCGCCTCGATTTTGCTGGAACATCTTAAAGCAGGTCTCAAGCGGGATGATAAAAGGTACGGCCCGACTAAGCAGTCGCCAACCAAACCTTCCCACATACTAATTGTGAATTGTACCACGTGGTGCCGCACACCATAAGGATTTTCTGCTGCCCACAAAAGTTCATTGTAGTGAGCGAACACGCCATCCGCAGTGAAACTGGCCTTGTCACTAAACACCACATGAGATGAGAACTGTACATCTTGGGCAATGTTGCGGAAATCACTGCGCGAAATGCACGCTTGTAGGATGAATACAAGTACATTCTTGAGTCCGAGGCAACGACACGTGTGCCGGTGTTTGGATCTTGGACTCTGTTGCAGAAATCACTGCGCGAAATGCACGCGTGCAGGATGAATACTGCTACATTCTTAAGTCCGAGGCAACGACACGTGTGCTGGTGGTTCAGATTAGTCTACACGGCATCCAGCACACTTTCTTCTCTAACGAACGAACGCGTGGATCGTGGCCGGCCATCACTAGCCCAGCCCCTACTTAATGACCAATACTCGGACAAAAATCAATGCAATGGTGCAAACAAACTGTGATGCGTTTGATGTCTGTCTGGGAAGCGTTCACGATAAATGCGTCCATTGGCTCGCTGCAATGCACTCAGCTATTCCATACATTAAGTGCAAGCAAATCGTTCGTATACCGTTAGCGTTACTAGCGTTCGGATGACGGAATCCTCAGGTTCCCCTCCAGTACTCTGAAGTGCAGCAGCATCCAGCAGCTTACGACGACGTTTCGTTTGCGGCCTTGAGTTGCTAGGCAATTCACAATTTATAGGATCTGCCTCACCTCCCCAAGAAGTTTGTCGCGACATTTCTGGGACACCCTCTATAAACATCAGAATATAGCTCACAGAGTATTCGTGAGCATAACGAGAGTGTTACATCGAAGTTTTATCCGGCGGCCTTCTTCCATAAAATCCTCTAGACATTCAGAGGGCGTCAAGTCGGATTTAAGGACTCAAGCTATCGAAGACTAACAGCATTTCTTTCGTCAGGAGCTCTGTATCTGCAAAGAAATAAGTTTGCTTCCTATATAGTGGCACTCAAGTTTTTCGTTGGCCAGCTGTATTTTAGAGTAACTATTGTCTATAATGTGTCTTGTGAATGTGGTGAAAAACTGCTGCACTGGACATAGACGGTACAGCAAGTACAGGAGTCTTGATAAATCAACGATAACGGGACACTGCCGACAGAAAAATACAACATTACCTTCGAGAAAACGTTGCTACCCTTTCACATATCGGCCTACAGGGGTGAAACGCCCGGTAAACCCGCTGGGCAGAAAAGGTAATAAGATTGTGGGAAGAGCCAAGGTTGAAGCTAGTTTCTGCTTCTAATAGTCATTTAATGTAATTTAGCAACTCTCTCACGGCTGAAGGACTCCATCTTAACAAGATAAAAATCCAATTAAGATAGCAATGAAATAATTAAAAAAACAACATACGCAAAGTGCAATACAACTGGCTGAGGGCCACAATTAATTTCCAGACTTTTAGAATATATTACCATAGACCTTTAAAGGCAGAAGACCAACAAGAAATCTGAAAAAAATTAAAAATTCAACGAAGACAGCAATAAAATAATTTAAAACCCAAAAGGCAACATATACAAGGTGCAACACAAATGACTGAGGGCCACAATTAAATTTCAAAACTTCAGAATATATTACCATAATCTTGAAAGGCAGAAGGCCCCAGTGTTTAAGCTTGAAAGACAAATTTAAAAATTAATTTTGCAAATTTTAAGAAACAAACAATAACCACCAGCCTAAAATTTAAAATACCTAAGAACAGGTAAATAAACGTCGGTGGCACTCAGAAGGACTCCAGGGAGGTCGGCCTGCCCTCGTTCACTTAGGTGAGACAGGTGATGAGTCCAACTATACTTGATCCGTTGGAACTCAACCAGGGGGCAGCCGCGGACCGACCGACTCAACTTGCTTCCCGTCGATCAGTACATGAGAACCCCTATCAGCAATGTTACAAACGTGATAATCCGCAATGGAGTACGTATTAGCTGTCAAAATTACACATCATGTTGGACAGCGACAACAGGTGAGGCAAGGACGCTGCCTGAAATTACGTTAGCGGCCAGAGTAGGTAGCTGGAACACTAACAGCCACTAGTCAGAAAATTCCGCTGGTACTCTTGAATTTGAAACACGGTAATAGTTAACTCGCTCAAAGGAACACTGTCTGAATTTACGTCAGTGCGCAGGGCAGGTAATCAGAAAACTAACGGCCACAAGATAGAAAATTCCACTGGTACATTCAAATCTCAGTCGATCAAAATAGTTAACTGCACCGCATGGCGGCTAAATTTCAGCAATAGAACCACTCGGTGTTGCTCACCGGAAAAACTCCCCAACAGTACACCATCGAAGCGAAACACGACAACATGAGTAGACGTGGCTTGGGTAGTTGAAACCACTTCTCAACTTTGACGTCCATAGTCTGCGAACCACGAAGCTCGTAGGGATCGGACAGCTCCACACATGCTCCGACACTGCGCAGGGACAGCCAGAGGCACCAGCCGACTGCACCGCGCGGAGAAATTCCCTCGTCCGCAACAACCGACCGACTCCACTCAGAATGCCGACAACATCTAAAATCGTCGTCAGTAGACATAACGTCAACTACACACACAACCTGACAAACACTTGCACGAAGAGCTGAATGATACACAACAGGAACTAAGCATGCACGAAGACAAATCGCACGCACACACACACACACACACACACACACACACACACACACCGCCGACTCATGAACGATCGGCGAGCCAAAACGCATCTTCCGGTTGGATGACCGACCGACAATCCAGCGAGACCGTGCCCCGGGTCAAGTGGTGTGTGGCGGCCATGGTCGTGCGAACCATGTCGATGCAGACCTCACTGCTCCAGCCCGACTACACTTTGTGCCGCATTGCAACTCCCCTACTGGCAGGTCCGAACTGCGCTCTCGACGCGTCCCCAGCCAACTGGCAGTCCGAACTGCCACCCGAACTGCGACCAACTTCCTTTCCAACAGACAACAAGCTGGAGAGATACTACGAGAGGGGATATATCGACACGCGCTGCTAGCGCCCCTCATGATCAGACAGAGCAGCAACTCAGTGACAGTAGTAATTTAAATTAACGTAGTAAAGTGGAAGTACGTTAAAAACAGGGTGTGAAATACATGATGGCAGGAATACCAGCCACGCACGGATCATGGGGTTCCGTACTAAAAGTCGCGATAGAAATTCGAATTTGCAATAACACTTCTAACAGAGACGGTGGTTATAAACTGAGTGATGCCTCGGAACGAGAACTTGAGATGGAGCGTTTTCATAGAAATGCAACCAAACATCGTAAGTCTTACGGGGATAGGTTATGCTGGGAGAGGTCTCCCAGTTCAGATCCTCAACCACACCTCGGTGGGAATTACATATTTCTTGCTTGTGTGTATGCGAATCCTACCCTCGAGACAACGTTACCGCCAACAGAGTTTAGAATTCCACGCAACGTCGGTTGCCCACTGTCAAGTTTGAACGCTACTATGAACGAAGCAGACTTCGCTAGCGGCAGAAGGCCATCTCCTGACGAAGAAGATGCTGTTAATCTTGGGAAACTTGAGTTTTCACTCCAATATGACGCGCTTTGAAGAGAGGGAAAAATTATTATATAACGTTATCCTGTCCGTCGTGACAGCCACTCAGTTCAACTTCAGGTATCACAACAATAACTTCGTGATCAGCATACATCGGACAAGACAATACTCCATGGAACAATCCTTGCGGTTCAATTCATAGTTCGATGCACATTGTGTTCTCAATCCGCCATGGGAGATACGCACCGTCCTGTCAGATTAATTCAAACTCCCCTCTCCTCCTGCCACTGATGCATGCACTGGCAAGAGTGACGAAAAGTCGTTACATCCTCTCCTGTGGCAAGCTGAGCCACAACTGTTGTAACTGATCTTTGATATCATGGATACAGGCAGGTCTCTTGAAGAGCGAAGTGTTCCTGATTACTCGAAAGAAGAAGAGGTCACTCCTGCTTTCAGCAAAGGTCGTCGGCCAGACGTACAGAACTATAGACCTATATCTCCGACGCCGGTTAGTTGCAGAATTTTGGAACGTGTTTTATATTTTGACATGTCCGAAAACAACCCAGCTTGCTCTATTTCTCCCCATGAGTCCTGACGCCAAGGTATATTCCGTGTTCCTTGACTTCCGGAATGCATTCGACACAATTCAGCACTGCCTTCTGATGAAAACAGTCGAGCGTATGGAACATGAGAACATGAGACCAAGTTGAATACTTTCTTGCAAAATGAATACAGCATATCATTCCGGAAGGAGAGATGGCCTCAAATGTGAAAGCAACATTGGGCGTGCCCAAGGGGAGTGTAATACGACCACTATTTTTCAATATGTGTAGTCGTATAAATGACCTAATAGATATCATCGGAAGTTCTGTGAGGATTTTCGCGGGTGTGCCGTTGTATACAGAGAAGTCGCTACAGTATAAAATTGTAACGAAATATAGAAATATCTGCAGAGGATCGAGGCTTGGTTCAGAGAGCGGCAACTGACCCTCAACATACGCAAATATATTGTGTTACGAATGTGTAGACTGAAAGGTCCTTCATTGTGTGATTGCACAGTTGCAGAACAATCGCTGGAAACAGTTACTTACATAAAATATCTAGAAGTAGCGTACAGAGTGATGCGAAATGGAACGACCGCATAAAATTAATTGTGAGTAAGGCGGATCACAGATTGAGTTTTATTGGAAGAAACCTAAGGAAATGTAGTTGACCAACGAAGGAAGTAGCTTACAGAACACTCATTCGACCAGTACTTGAATAATGCTCGTCATTATGGGATCCGCACCAGATGCTACCGACAGAGGATATTGAGAAAATCCGAAGAAGAGCAACGCGTTTCATTACAAGTTCATTTCGCGAGCACATTAGCGTCAAAGAGGGGATCAACCAACTACAGTAGCAGATGCTGTCAGAGAGGAGTTGTGCATCACGACGTGGTCTAGTTTTCCAAGAGCGTAAGTTGCCAGAAGAGTTAACTAATCTAATGTTTGCTCCTACGTTTATCTCGTGAAAAGACCATCAAGAAAATATTAGACAGATTCGAGCCCATTCGGAAGCATACTGGCAATCGTTCCTTAAAAAAAAAAAAAAAAAAAAAAAAAAAAAAAAAAAAAGGTTCAAATGGCTCTGTGCACTATGGGATTTAACATCTGTGGTCATCCGTCCCCTAGAACTTAGAACTACTTAAACCTAACTAACCTAAGGACATCACACACATCCATGCCCGAGGCAAGATTCGAACCTGCGACCGTAGCAGTCGCGCGGTTCCGGACTGAGAGCCTAGAACCGCTAGACCACCGCGGCCGGCAATCGTTCTTCCTGCAGACTATTCGCAACTGAAAGAGGAAAAGGGGGGGAGGGGCGAAGGAACTGTCAGTGGTACACAAAGTACCCTTCGCGCCTTGCGTAGTACTGATGTAGATGTAAATGTAGATTTAGACACTGGCACTGGGACGGAGCTGACATCATAGCTGGTCATATACATGTTCCACAGGAAAAGGGTCTGGGGATCCTCCTGGTCACTAAAGTACCTCATCATCACCCAGATAGTTTAAGGTAGCACCTATCATGTTGTCAACAGGCAAGCTCTGTTGAAGAATAGCACTACGATATTATCCCATGAGAGGAAACAAATAAGGACACAGGAATTCCGTCGTGTGTCGTTGTGCCGTCAGAGTTCGCTGAATCATCGCCAGCCGTGATGTGAAGTCACACCCAATGGTTGCCCCCATCATGATGCCAAGAGTAAAGTCATGGTGTCTCTCCAAAATACTGGAAGAATGGGGCCTCTCCCCACATCGCCGCCATATTCATTGGCGACGGTCATCCGGTGTAGTGCAGAGCCCGCAGTTCAACACTAAAGACAGTGCGACACCATTCATCAGCAGTTCACACTTTCCGGCCTCGGCATCAGTCTAATCGCAGCTGTCGCGGTGTTAACGGTGTCCAACACAAGGAACTGTATAACTTCGCCGTCCAGATGCTGCTTTTCTCCAGTCAGTGGAGCGGGATGACACAGAATATTGCAAGGAATCCATTGCTTGTTCTCTGTCAGCGCACACAGATGTGAAGAGGGGTTACGATGTGCTTGGTGCACTGATACGGTGATCCTTGGTTGTGTTGGTCAGACTTGGTCGACAGTAAACCTAACCCTCGCGTTCCAATTCAATCCTACGTCGAGAAACTGTCACATCCAAATGCCTCACAGACATGGACATTGCACTCTTCCATCAGCCGACAAATGGAGACCAACTATGAGGTCACTTTCAAACTTTGCCAGGAGCTGATAATACTGTCTCACACGAGTAGGTAACACGTCCGTGACATTTACACTTTTCTATGATGCTGTTCACGCCCCTCACGTACCCTACTAGGCCTGGTAACCATATTACGCACTCAGTTGTTGGATCTACCTGTAGTAGAGAATTGGAAATCCACTCCTCGATAAGGACAGAAACTAATGGACTGAAATTTATGCCAAGGCCGGGACTTGAAACTGGGTCTCCTACCTAGAAGGCAAAGATGCAAACATCTGCACCACCGTCGTACTGCGGCAACCACAGCAGCACTCTATTCCTCATCTCAATGCCCTCTCTAAAACCAACTTCATTTAACGCCGTCAGCCCATTTTCCCCTTCTTAAATTGCTTGTATTCCTGAGGCTATCCGATTTTGGAACAGCACCCCCGTTTTGTATGTAATGGGGAAATCCTGCCTGTACCTCGGGCATAACTAGGATACGTTCCAGTATCGGAGAGCTTCGGCAATACTGACGATTTAAGAAGGGGAAATGCGCCGAATACGTGAATTAAAGTTTGTGTTAAGGAGGGCAATCATCTAGATACTCTGTGCAGCTGTCACAACCAGAACGCGATGGTGGTATAGTGATTACTACATCTGCCTAGTAAGCAGGAGATTTAAGTTCAATTAGCAGTTGTAGTACAAATTTTAATTCATTACTTCAACTTCTTATCAGAGTTAGTCGAGACTCATTTTCTCCAGGAAAATGTAAATCCATCAGATCAATGGAATCCAGTCATTTGAATACCCGCAGATGATGTATACCTGAGAGGTTAAATTGACACCCAACCATGCCTTCTGTGAGCTTCTCTTCTTACGAGGTAGTGCACTTTACAATTTGAAAGTAATGATCTAGTATGAATTTTATGGTATTTGACGTCACAGTTTTAATACTGCCATGTAAGCTATTACAAATGGCTTTAAGATACGTGATGGTGATCTGAAGAAAGAAACCCGTTATGAAGAAAGGAGTTTTTACCAGCACCTCTTTGCGGCTTACACTATAGAATTTTTTACTACAGAATACGTCCAGAACGTTAAGCCCATTTTCTCGTAATGCCTTTGTCACAGAGACGTGGTTTTACAGCATGACAGTGCTGGGGCACACATTTCTAGCTCCATCCATTGGTCTCCCCAGTAAGTAAGCAATAAAGTCACGTTAAACATAAAGAAAACTAATGCCTTGAATTTCAGTTTGAAGAGGGAAAATGACCATGTTAAATATACGTAGATGGCACCTCTATAGACTGTGTAACAAATGCATAATTTCTAGAAATGAATATTGATTCTCAGCTCAAGTGGTGTGAACACACAAAGGTACTTGCAAACAGAATGTCATCAGCATGTTATTCCCTTAGAATCCTATCATCAGTGTGTAACATGCAGTGTCTTTTAGTTACATACTATGCATATGTACACACAATTCTTAGCTATGGCATTCTGTTTTGGGGAACAAATGGACAAAATATGAACACAATTTTCAAACTCCAGAAAATAGCCATAAGAATAATAACAAAAAACAGTAGAGGAGCTCATTGTAAAGATCTGTTCAAAACACTGGGTATTTTAACTGCACCATGTGAATACATTTTCCAGTCAGTTGTACACATCAAAAATAACATTGGTTATTACTGCACAAGCAGCTCTGTCGATGTCCATGGAACAAGAGCTAGACACAACTTACATTAACCAATAAAAATAAATATAAAACTGAAAACAGCAGTTTCTATGAAGGAATAAAACTCAACAATAAATTACCAAAAGAGATTAAAGAAATTGCAAAAATACACTTATTTAAAAAGGCAACTAAAATGTACCTGTTATTCAATACGTTTTATGCATTGAAGGATTACTTAGATAAAACCGAGTAGGGGTTTGGTAAAAAAGTTGTATAAATAAATAATAGTAATGATTATAAAACATCAAACATTCCACATAACACCTTCACACTGTTTTCCTCTCTTTTTTCCTTTTCTATAAATGCCTGCCCCAAAGTTATGCATAGCACAACACTAAAACCTCTTCCTGTTTCTGAGCTCAACATCTTACTCATTATAAAGGGATGCTGACTCAGTTTTTCAGGATAGCAAAGGGGAAGTTGTGGTACGGAAAATGGCTCAGAGATCACCAGTGTGTGTGTGTGTGTGTGTGTGTGTGTGTGTGTGTGTGTGTGTGTGTGTGTATGTGTGTGTATAGTGAGTGAAGTGTTACGAAACAATGTGTGTATAAAGAAAGAGTGTGCAGTGACTGATAGTGAGATACGAGTGAACAATGTGGCATTACCTTATTTAATAACTTATTTGTAAAAAAATATTGCATACCAGGAGTAAATCTAATGATAGTCTCTAACTAGAAGTCTGTATATATATGTGTATACTAATTAGTCTAAAAGTGTAAATACTTTGACATGTCCTATATCCTTATAAAAGGAGTTCTACAGATGAATAAAGCTACTACTACTACTACTACTACTACTACTACTAAGTTCATTTGCTTAGGCCGACGTGGTCACCACACCTCTCCTCCAATGAGGACGACACTGTATTTTCTCCTACCTGTGTCGTCAGCCTGACTAAATACTTTGGGGTGGAGTTGTCTTTGACTGTCTGTACAAAGACGTGTGACTGAATTATGATGATTATATTACGGAATACTTCTCACTCAGTACGTTTGTAAAAAGTCACTCATCTGGAATAATGTTTTCATGATACTTAGTTTTCAATGTGCAGCCTGCATGGAGGAATAGGAGTCGATCATTCGCAGGCAGGCGGCGACCCCTGCAAAGATGCTCATTACTGGTGATGTGCGCACGCCGTGCCCGCCGTTCGGTTTAATTACCGACTCACTAGCTACGCCGCGGGCAACTCTTTGCCATCGATCTCCCGGTTTATAATTAGAAGACACAAGAGCGCCTACATCCCGACAATCAGCGTCTATATGGCTCGCTTTTGAAGAGCCGCATAAACTAATATCGGATCAGCTGATGCCTTCTCATTTAACACCACAGTGAAGCGAAACTTTAATCATTAGAAGATACGAACAGCAATAAGTCTTTTTTAGCCAGCTCCGTATATTTTTATATAGCAACCTATTTCCTCTGCTTAGACCTGTTCAAACGCACATCTCAGTGAACTACTCACATAAGCATGAAATTAGTATAAACGGGATAGAAAACTGAGTCTTCTATACTGGCACACAGTGCATGTATCCACGGTGAAGTAACTCGTTCACTTGCTGAAGATGACAGTAAGCAAATGGAAACACAAGTAAAGAGGACAGCATGCCATTGTCAATGGAGAGAAGTCTTCCGAAGTAAGAGTGATTTCAGGTCTGCCGCAGGGGGACTGTTGTAGGACCGTTGATATTCACAATATACATAAAGAACCTTGTTGATAACATCGGGAGTTCACTGAGGCTTTTAGGGGATAATGCTGTAGTATATCGAGAGGTTGTAACAATGAAAATTTTACTGAAATGCAGGAAGATCTGCAACGAATTGACGCATGGTGCAGGGAATGGCAATTGAATCTCAGTGTAGACAAGTGTAATGTGCTGCGAATACATAGAAAGAAAGATCCTTTATCATTTAGCTACAATATAGCAGTTCAGCAACTGTAAGCAGTTAATTCCATAAATTATCTGGGAGTAGGCATCATGAGTGATTTAAAATGGAATGATCATATAAAGTTGATCGTCGGTGAAGCAAATGCCAGACTGTGATTCATTGGAAGAATCCTAAGGAAATGCAATCCGAAAACAAAGGAAATAGGTTACAGTACATTTGTTCGCCCATTGCTTGAATACTGCTCACCGGTGTGGGATCTGTACCAGATAGGGTAGATAGAAGAGATAGAGAAGATCCAACGGAGAGCAGTGCGCTTCGTTACAGGATCATTTAGCAATCGCGAAAGCGTTGCGGAGATGATAGATAAACTCCAGTGGAAGACTCTGCAGGAAAGAGGCTCAGTCGCTCGGTACGGGCTTTTGTTGAAGTTTCGAGAACATACCTTTACCGAGGAGTAAAGCAGAATATTGCTCCCTCCTACGTATATGTCGGGAAGAGACCATGAGGATAAAATCAGAGAGATTAGAGCCCACACAGAGGCATACCGACAATCTTTCTTTCCACGAACAATACGAGACTGGAATAGAAGAGAGAACCGATAGAGGTACTCAAAGTACCCTCCGCCACACACCGTAAGGTGGCTTCCGCAGTATGGATGTAGATGTAGATGTAGATGTAGATGTAAAGTACGCACGGGGTGCTAAGTCAACCGTCATCGGTTGAATGTTTGTGTGAGGAAAATGAATGCCAATCAAGAGAAAGCTGAAATGCTCTTCATCTATGAGCAGTGTGCATTTTCCTGAAAGCGCAGTGGACAACATGAGGATGGTATACAGGGTGAACATTAATAAAAGCGACGTAATGCGGGGACATATTCCTGACTGTAAATGGAAGAAAAAAGGTTCCGTGTACTTGTGTTCGGAAATGGACGTGTGCGGGCAACGACAACAAATCGTCCCGGAACACAATAGAGAGCTGCATCGCTTCCATGTCGCTTATATGTTCGAAGTGGCCATCATGGGACGCAGTGTCATGCAACATACACATAAACGTACTTAGGCTTAAGCCAGTTTCCTGGAGCTTGTGCTAGGTTTCACCTCAGTGCCCTGTAGAACCTGGTCCACCAAAGCTGGCGTACGTACAGTCTGTCACCTCAATGCACGTTAGTCCATCTGAAAGGACCCATCATCACACAAACGACCAAAAATGGCTTGAGAGATTGTGTGATGTGGTTGGTGTCTGTGAGGGTACTTGTTTTGGTATAGCCATGCGGCCTATCGACCCGTTCTATCTGCCTGGACGTACACAAACACCATATTGGCTTGCTCCCAACATGAATACCGGACCATTCTGCTGCTTATAGTACGCTGCGTCAATCACACGGCCTGCAACACGCAAAGAACACGCGACATGTGGTGTGAGGAAATATAATTCGTCAGCGCCGTCCACCGTGGCAAACATGCATTTCCGGATACTTCTTCGTAGGACCTCTTTTTCCTCCATTTCCAGTCAGGAATCCGTACTTTCAGTTTGTCGATTATATTAATTGTCAATCTGCATAACTACGTAGGCGTCCGCGATAGGTGCCGTGGTGATTAAAATTCTTCTGGATGTTATACCGCGTTATGATACGAAATACTTCAATTATAAACTTAGAGCCAATGTAATATGGTTGAGACGTTAGCTTTAAGTTTGTAAATAAAATATTTTATACGCTGAAGTAGTACAATATTCAGAAGTATTTTAATCATCAAGATGGTACACCTTCATCTTTCTTCTTTTTTCGTCGCACTTTCGACTCGTTCGATGATGCTGGCTCCCATCTATACCTATCTAGTGTTAATCCTTTCATCTCTACGTATCTGCTTCGCCAGATATCATCTGTAATCGGTGTGTATATTGTGGTCTTTGCTTCTGCCCTTCTGACTTTTCCCCTGTCTACTGTAGCTTGCAGCAGTAAGCTAATTATTCCTGAATGCCGTAGCGGACGTTCACTTGTTCACTAACCTGTCCCATCCTCTGGTAAAAGCCTTCCATTGTTATTTCCTCATGTATTCTCATTAGAAGTTCTCCGCATCGAACTTTATTTATCGAGTTGATTTTTAATAAACTTCGATTGTTTTTCGATAGCACCTCATTTTAAATGGTTTGTGATTCTTCTTCTCTGGATTTTTCATGATCTACGCATCATTTTCAAGCAGTGCTGTAATCCCAATGGTCACTTCAATGTTCTTCTTAATGTCCATATCAATGTCTATAGAGCTTTTGTACTGAATAAAGTTTTCCGCCTGGGTCAAGCGAATTCTGAAAAATTTATGTGCCATCCTGCTTCCAACATAAGATGATTCTTTCACTTCTTCCTCTACTGTGTCATTTCCAGTTTTGGTGTTAAGCAGGCCGAATATTTTCCAATCTACTACTCTACATCGCTTCTTCTTTGCTTTGGTTTTCCTGGATCAGTTTTCTCTGCTTTGTACGCAGTATGTTTTGATTATCATGAGATTACCGAAAGTATCTATTTTTCATCCTAAAGAGGCACACTGTAAGTGATCTATGGTACACAGATGAATCCTGATCTTTTTAATTTTTTATTTTATGATTTCTTACTCCCATTGTTCTCAGTTCTTGGCCAAGGGTCCGAACAGGTATCGCAGTTAGTTAAGAGATCGGACTGTAAAGAATAAGATGTTTTTATGGCAGGAACAGAACTACAAGTCAATAAGTTACTCACTATGGAAATGAAAAGTTCTTCTAAACTAACTATATGCGGCTTTTGAAAGCTGAACATTGTTGATAAGAGAGAATAGGGTCTTCGACATGTAGTGGATATGTCTATTAAGGATTATAATTTTGTAATGAATTTCTGCTGAGGCAGAGTCAGGACAGAACAAGTTGGAATCTCGCAGCAAGGGGTGGAGAACAGGCCTAACTGAACTTTACATAATCGGTAGGAAGGAGATGATGTTTCTCAAGAGCAGAGGAAGCAAAGGGGTAAATATCCATTGTGAATCAGTAACAGACAATATGGGTAGCATGTGAACGTTGTGTCGAATGCGACAGCTTTATTAGTTTATGATCACTATGTCATGGACCGACGAGAGCTTTCTAAATCTGAGACACACTTGACTTATTGGTGGAATCGGTGAAAGTAGCGACGTTCTGTAACCAAAAAACATAAGCATTAGCTGAATTACAAAGCTGCCAAATCAAAACGAGAGTCTTCGAGGAGGAGCTTTGCTGGACTACGGTGAAACACAGGGAAGGATGTATTTCGGGCAACATCACTTCAACTAACTCAAGTCCTTTTCGAATATTACTGACCGAGTGTAAAGACTTGTGATACAACTTTTTTCATACTTAAGTCATTAACACTCCTGTTATAAGCACCAGGAAGGGTCCTCTGACGAAGGTACTCCGTTAAGAAGATGCGGGGTCCATTATCTCCTTACTTTTCAGCAGATTATCTACAGAGTTCAGCGTTCGAGTGGAGCGTAATAGAAAATAATAGTAATACAGCCTACCGTTGTTAGACTCTTGAACAGAATAAATTGTCATAGGAAAACCAAAAATAGCGAGAATTTACAGTGAAATATGTAGTTCAACTATAGGATGGCTGACTACTTGGCGAGCTCAATTGATTATTTATTCCACCTCTAGTCTTCCAAACCACCAAAGTATTTCTTGTGCGGTTAGGTCTTTCTAGAAGATTCAACAAAATTCCGTTTGTTTCTAAATACTTACAAGTGGTTCCACTTATACACAGTTGGCCATTAAAATTTCAATGCCGGAAAGGGTACCAAAAATGAAATTTTGATTACTGTGTATATAGAGAATAATATAGCTGTCCTCTCACGGGATGTTAAAACCCACGTGAACGCTGAGGTGGTGACCTCACAGCGTGGATTTTCACGCTCCACTACATTGCGAAACATGAGATGACGAATCTTTCATGTTAGATTTTTGCCTCATTGAGAGGAATGTGGCCAATGACATGCGATATCGTCTTTTACCTCAGAAGCAGAACTGGGCAGCAGCCATATTGTGTTTAGTTACACTACATGTTCGGTGGGTTCTCTTTATCACAGAGAACATGGTATAAATGTAAGCTGTTTCAACCCATCTACAAATTCATGAGCTCTCGAAGACGCGTCATTTTAGCTACGATTTGTTATAAGAAATTGAAATATAACGACGTATCGGTAGATAAACGCTTCCTATATTTGATGTTTTAGTGTTACCAATTTGTGTTCTGTGAAAGCATACCGTTTCAATGCTACGATCCAATGACGATCTGTCAATAGCGCGTCGTTTTCTTACAAATTGTCATAGTTAAATACCATACGACACCTTTAGGTAATCTATACCATATAATGAGCCGTAGCTGCAATGTTGAAATTGTAGAATAGTTTATAACTTTACGAGCTGCAAAGTGAAACATAAAAAATTCGCGATCATTCTCCTCAAAACTTTTTTCTCCTTATTATTAATGTCTTAGCAATTTAATGTGCATATCACCTGCAGTAGTCAATGTTACTTATTTAAAATAATGTGTTTGCTGCAATTCTTGTTGCAAAGGCCAATGACCGGAATGTTTCCTCAGTGGCCAGAAATCTTAACGTGACTACTAGTCTGTGTCTGAAAGTAAACACAAGTTTGACACTGGCAATGTTAGCTATCATGAAAATTTGTATAATATATATACACCTATTTCTTGCTTTTATGGACTGCCTCATGTTTGTATCTTTTCGGTAGATATCTTTTTAGATTATGGGGAGCAGCTTAGGAAAAATCTCCTATTCCATCCAAATGAAATTACGAAACGTATCTCCATCTTCAAATTTGTGTGATGAAGTACATTACTTCGGAGTAATGGTAGTCAAAACAACATCGAGGGATACTACAAATGCGCACACTCCTACTAGATACTATAATTTAACTACATTCAATTTAAAAGCGAAAGTGGAACGAAAATTCCTTTGAGTTGAGGAATAACTTCTATGAGAATGTGTGTCAGATCGTTTTCAGCATTATTCGCTGTTCCAGCGATCGATGTGACCAAAATGTTCTTCGCGATTGCCTCCGACATTCTTCGATAATCGTTGACAGAGTTAACGCAGCTATTCCACACGCGTCCGATTTCATAAAGAAACTGCGTAGTTTACACACCAGATACCGCAGGCTGCCGTTGGAGAGCGCTACGGTCGCAAATCATGACGAGGAGCACGTTCTGTGAAATTAGACTATGTGGAATTATGCAAGGTGCAAAATGAAGCAAACAGAGCTGTCACCTCCGACACCAACAATGCATCAAACCCTGCTGCGCATCGAATCGAACTGTGGATATGACAGACAGTGACACCTCAGTGTCATGTCCATCAATCGCAGATGCTGGTGAAAGATGGTGCACCAGTCTCTCGGCTGCTCATAGCCTGGTGGGTTCAGTCGATGTGAGCTCTGGAGAGCTTGCTCACCAGAACGCCAGTTCCTCACTCTACATCGAGGCAGTCCAGGATACCGCAGAAAACCGGCAGTCTTGCGTTGTCTTGGAGAAAGATAACTTCACAAAGACCTTGAGTTTTGCGTACAGCCTAAGCAATTCATAAATGTAAATGTTGCTGTATAAAATGCTGACGATGCTAACGAGAGATTGTTATGTAGGTTACAGAACAATATACACTCATACCAGGTGCTGGACTAATATTGTGAAGAATGCAATCAGGCAATATCCTTCGTCTTCAGGATCTCCAATAATATCCGTCCTCTTCAGGATTCCCACAGATATCTTCAGCAATTCTTGCCGTGCTGCTAGTCAGTAGTGTCATGCACTTTGTCGCTCGGTCTGTGTTGACACTTTCCTTACTGCGAACTGAGGTTGTTGTACAGCCGAGTGAACAATATGTCTGTCTCCTCGAATATGCCGGCCGGGGTGGCCGTGCGGTTCTGGGCGCTTCAGTCTGGAACCGCGCGACCGCTACGGTCGCAGGTTCGAATCCTGCCTCGGGCATGGATGTGTGTGATGTCCCTAGGTTAGTTAGGTTTAAGTAGTTCTAAGTTCTAGGGGACTGATGACCACAGATGTTAAGTCCCATAGTGCTCAGAGCCATTTGAACCATTTGAACCTCGAATATACATGGTTCGACTGAAATCTTTCATGTCGCTGGGTATGGGCCCCCTGAATGCATCGACTCTGTGTTTCCCTGGCAACCATGGGATCCTGAGTAACACGAGCAGTAATATCGGGAAACGATATACCACTGCCTCCATACGCCGCAATGCAGCAGCTGTCGAATTTCGATTTCTTCATTGATGTGTAAACATAGATGGCTTGTGATAGACCTCAAAACATCACTTTTTTTGACAGTGATATTTTAGGATGAATCTATAGAGTGGCCTAGAAAGACAGATGCAACTTCATCTGTAACGTTCCCTGGCATTTTCACAATTTATTTGTAACATATACGCCGATCTGGGCAAGTTATATATATATATATATATATATATATATATATATATATATATATATATATATATATATATATATATATATATATATCTTAATATTACTGAATGTGGTATGAAATATGTTTGTTATTTTTATTATATTTTTTTGTAACATTTCTCTGTATTAGGATAGGAAATTTCTATATTTATTATGTGAATGTAAAAGTGTCAGTATTTGCGGTATCAGCGATATTTGCTAGAATTCGATTTACAAAGAAATGTTAATAATCGTAATAGTCGTGCCGTTGTTTATCTTTGGCATGTGGAGACTCTCTGTCGTTGTGTGGACAGAGCAGCTAGTTGTGTGGACAGAGCCGCTAGAGTGAGGAAGGGTCAGTTGTGGACAGAGCAGCTAGTGTGTGGAAGAGTCAGTGTGTGGACAGAGCCGCTAGAGTGAGGAAGGGTCAGTTATGTGGACAGAGCCGCTAGAGTGAGGAAGGGTCAGTTGTGGACAGAGCAGCTGAAGTGAGGAAGAAGTGAGGAAGTGTTAATCCTTGATCGCTCTAGCAGACGCGATGTGCAGCTACGCTCGCGCCCATTAGACGCGCCTGATTCATTAACCCGCATTGTGGGCACTAAAGGTTGTGTATGCATCGTGGTTATCCAGCAGAGTTAAGATGTACTTCTTTTGTATCTGTCGGGACTTTGCCGCCTTTAATCAAAGCGTACGAATTAATGTGAGTTGACTTGTTGTTTGGGCTAAATATATTAGTATTCATTAAAAGTGTGAATTATTTATGTAAATGAGCATGTCCACGTCATCTATAAATCACATGCGTAATGTAGTAGGTTTGATCAGTGATAAATGTCGGCTTGGCAATAATTAAGACATTTTCTGTTAATTAAAATATTCTTGTGTTCTATGGCTAGTGCCGGGATAAAAGTCAGTAAAAATATTTCACAAAAAGAAAAACCCACTGCATTCTGGAAAGTGTATGCCAAGGCCGAATGATTTAAGAGACTCAGTTCTTATCCAGATAGTACTATCCAATTAATATGAGTGCACGTAATAATTTCCTTTAAATGTACGTAATCCTTAAGAAAGTAAAATTTGTTTTTTTATTACCACACGTAATGAAGAGAGTGGTTCTACAACAAAGTTCGCACTAAGGCAAATTAACTTTTAAGCAAGAAATAAAATTATTATTTCCTTTTTTTATTTCTACGAAATTTCAAATCATTCATTCCAGGAATTTCGTTAAAATGGCACCCAGCGTGAGGCTCGATTCAATTTTAAGAGAATATCATTAAAATGGCGCCCAGCGTGGGGCTCGAATATGCAGTGGCCACGAAATACCCTTGAGATACCTAGGGAATTAATATAGTCGAACTTTGTTGCAGGACATTTAATAATTTTGTCATGTACTGTATGTATTGCTTAACCAATATTGTGTGGTAATACCTGTGTATGATTTTTTGCATGAGAACACTATGTATCCGGAGCTGAAGCAGAGAGCTCATTATTTTGAAAAATTAATAACCTTCCACAATATCAGGGGGCAGCAGCACCCAAGATAGATCACCAAAAGGTAAAGCTACAGTGTAGTTGTCCTGTAGGTAGTAAAGTAGCCTCCGTGCAGTGTCCTCGGATCATTAGTGGTGTGCTTGTTGTTAGTACTTTGTTTTAAAATAACAGGACATTTAAGTAGTTAGTCATTGTAGTATATAGTACGTATGTATTGGGTAATGTCCATTTCTTGTGTGCTTATGTGAGTGAAACCTGAAGTGTTAGTATACTTAGTTCAGATTTTATTTCTTTTGTTTACTATGGTTAGATTGCGTAGTCAGAAAGATATCAACATGGATAATGAGCAACAGTTAGTTAATAGTGATACCGAGTTAGAAAATGGGACACAAAGTAATGTTAGTGACGTAGCTCAGGAAGTACAATGTGAGAATCTGGGGGCAGAAGGGCAAGAAATGTTGCCACTGCCACCCAGTGATTCAGTTGATAGCGTAAATAGTGAGCCATCCGCAAGCACTGGGCACGGACCAGAGAGTGGTGTGATGTCAGAAGTGCAATCATTAAAAGATATGTTTGAGCGCATGATCACTTTCCAAGCTGAATTTGTACAAATGCAAGCAGAGCGTGATAAAGAACGTGATGCCGAACAAGCAAAGCGTGACCAGAGATTGGTAGCTGAATTTGAATGTAAACATACAGAGGTGTAAAGAACGTTACTGGCACCATTGTGTCAAAGTGTAAAACCTCTTTGCCAAATGCTGCCAGGGGGCAATGTAACGTTCCCTGGCATTTTCACAATTTATTTGTAACATATACGCCGATCTGGGCAAGTTATATATATATATATATATATATATATATATATATATATATATATATATATATATCTTAATATTACTGAATGTGGTATGAAATATGTTTGTTATTTTTATTATATTTTTTTGTAACATTTCTCTGTATTAGGATAGGAAATTTCTATATTTATTATGTGAATGTAAAAGTGTCAGTATTTGCGGTATCAGCGATATTTGCTAGAATTCGATTTACAAAGAAATGTTAATAATCGTAATAGTCGTGCCGTTGTTTATCTTTGGCATGTGGAGACTCTCTGTCGTTGTGTGGACAGAGCAGCTAGTTGTGTGGACAGAGCCGCTAGAGTGAGGAAGGGTCAGTTGTGGACAGAGCAGCTAGTGTGTGGAAGAGTCAGTGTGTGGACAGAGCCGCTAGAGTGAGGAAGGGTCAGTTATGTGGACAGAGCCGCTAGAGTGAGGAAGGGTCAGTTGTGGACAGAGCAGCTGAAGTGAGGAAGAAGTGAGGAAGTGTTAATCCTTGATCGCTCTAGCAGACGCGATGTGCAGCTACGCTCGCGCCCATTAGACGCGCCTGATTCATTAACCCGCATTGTGGGCACTAAAGGTTGTGTATGCATCGTGGTTATCCAGCAGAGTTAAGATGTACTTCTTTTGTATCTGTCGGGACTTTGCCGCCTTTAATCAAAGCGTACGAATTAATGTGAGTTGACTTGTTGTTTGGGCTAAATATATTAGTATTCATTAAAAGTGTGAATTATTTATGTAAATGAGCATGTCCACGTCATCTATAAATCACATGCGTAATGTAGTAGGTTTGATCAGTGATAAATGTCGGCTTGGCAATAATTAAGACATTTTCTGTTAATTAAAATATTCTTGTGTTCTATGGCTAGTGCCGGGATAAAAGTCAGTAAAAATATTTCACAAAAAGAAAAACCCACTGCATTCTGGAAAGTGTATGCCAAGGCCGAATGATTTAAGAGACTCAGTTCTTATCCAGATAGTACTATCCAATTAATATGAGTGCACGTAATAATTTCCTTTAAATGTACGTAATCCTTAAGAAAGTAAAATTTGTTTTTTTATTACCACACGTAATGAAGAGAGTGGTTCTACAACAAAGTTCGCACTAAGGCAAATTAACTTTTAAGCAAGAAATAAAATTATTATTTCCTTTTTTTATTTCTACGAAATTTCAAATCATTCATTCCAGGAATTTCGTTAAAATGGCACCCAGCGTGAGGCTCGATTCAATTTTAAGAGAATATCATTAAACATCTAATCAGTACATATTAAAAAATAGTATGTGTATATGTTTATACATACGTATGTTCTGCGTCTCCTCCTAAACCACTGGACCGATATCAGCCAAAATTGACGCACGTATCACTTACTGTATGGAAAGCATTACTGTGTGGTTATGAACCACCTACCTGTCAAAGCGGTGAGGCAGGCGTTGAAAAAGCAGTGTACCCCAATACGTGCGAATACCCATATTTTACTCATCCAATGTCTGAGAATGAGAGCACTCAATAACTTGCAACAAATATTACACGTAATTTCAGGCCTCGACGAAACTTTACCTCGCTGAAAACCACGCAAAATGATGAAAGGAAACCGTTTATTACGTCTTCCCTATTAATGCACTAAAACTGCTTATTGAAGCGTGAAGTTTTATTTTAATACTTGCTTACTACAAATTGCATTCGTGACACGTTTTTCAGTTATTATTCACTTACAGCACTAAATGTACCAGCAAAGTTACATCATTGTACATAACATAGTTCAGGAGACATGACGTCATAAACACTGAGTGGCTGAGAAAATTCACAACACATTTGGTACAGGGTAGACATATATGTCACTAGGTGTACCTAAGAAATTACATCATAGTACGACACATAGTTATGGAGATACGACGCCCACAAATTGTATTGTTTAAAATGAAATTGCAGTGCCAAATTCGCTAGAGATACAGGTGAGATATGTTAAATATATGTGAAATATATTTGACATGTGCGGCCGAGGGAAAAGCCACGGGTAAAAAATTCATCCTAAACCCCTAGAATGTTTTCAACCTAATTTGGTACACATATTAATTACGACCTGGAAAGAAACATTGTGAGGATAAGAATCACCAGTCTCCTGTTGCGGTGTGAGGATGATATGGACACACAGAGAGGTGGAAGGAGGAGTTGGGCAGAGATAGGGGGAGAAGAGGAGATGGACAAAGAAAGGGGTAGAAATGGGAGGAGAAGGAGATGGAGAAAGAGGAGACACGAGGAGATGGAGAGAAAGAGGTGAAATGGACAGAAAAAAGAAAGAAGGTGGAGATCAACAGACAGATGAGGGAGGCGAAGATGATCAGCGAGAGGGTGGAGGAGGGAACGGATAGGAAGAGAGGAAGCAGGAAATGGACTGAGAGAGGGGGAGGAGGAGATGGACAGAGAGTGCGGGGTGGAGAAAATGGTTCAAATGGCTCCGAGCACTATGGGACTTAACTTCTGAGGTCATCAGTCGCCTAGTACTTAGAACTAATTAAACCTAACTAACCTAAGGTCATCACACACATCCATGCCCGATGCTGGATTCGAACCTGCGAACGTAGCGGTCGCCCGGCTCCAAACTGTAGCGCCTAGAACTACCAACAGAGATGTCCAATTGAGCAGCAAGGTGTTTGATTATTTTGATTATGATGCGACGATCATCTCAAATGACGGCGTCCACAAGTTCCTTAACTTGCAGGAGTCACAGCCGATGTACGACGGGCTAGCATGTGCGGCGTCGGATACGTTTGCATGACCTTGTTGCGACGATGAACGACGCCTAGCCCAACGAGTCACCACGCTTTTGTTCATTCCCAGGTAGGACTGTTGACTTTTTTTAAAAATTTTGGGTATTCGATATATCGATGTTCAAAAAATATCATTACTGGCCTTCGATATACCGAAAAACATTGATATGTCGACGGCAAAAATATCGACGCACCAGCCGAAACAAATATCACTTGCACATTGTAAAGATACTGCCAGTTTTAGATCTGTATTTTTAAGTATTGATTATTATTATCATTATTAGATATTCTGTACGTCGCCAAACTGGCAGCCGGCTTATCCCCCTCAGAGCAAGAACTGAAAGGAAAACGATGCACTTTCACGCTTGACGATAGCCACTTTGCTAACACTGGTAACTGCAGGTAAGTGGCACAATATAATATGTCCGTTCGTTTTCGTGACATATCGGATTTTTCTGGAGCACTTCATATCGACTTCGCGGTCTTTTTTTTTTTTTTTCATTTCTGCAAACGTCAGCAACCTAGCAGTTGTAATGTCAAAATTGCGTGTCGAAGTTATACGTTCGAGTTTCTGTTGGTAGCGCCGAGGACCGGTTACATCAACATTACCGCTTATACATCCCCGCCCACCCCAAACACCAATCTTGTCATTTAGATTTTTGTTCATAATTTTCCGCAACTGTTTTTGAAGATCGCCGATGTGAAGAAATAGCACACTACTTTCGTTAAAAATTGTTTTTAAACCATCTGGTTTGCTATTTCTTGACATCGAATATCTTGTTATTTTACGCATACCGCAGTCCCCCCCCGTCAGCGATATCGGGCTTCATCTTTGTGCCATCTATACTTGCTTCACAGGATCAAAGAGAAAGGCTGGGTGTGATGAAAGCTGAAAAAGTGGTAAGACTCCCATCACACAGTGAAATTAAAACTAAGGTCTACTACAATTTCAAAAGAACAACTTCAAATGTTTATCTAAAATTGCGAAAACCATGATATAAAACAAAAAATATCGATATTTAGATACTTTATCAACGGCCCTACTTCCAGGTCTCCGCAGACATTCTGCGTGCACCTCGATAGGCAGCGCCCTAACGTGGTAGAAAGCGCTGTAGTCTGGGTACCACTTTAGCCACGTCACGTTCCCACTCAGCGCCACGCTGATATCCCTCGACTGGAACCAGTACCAGTCCGGGCTTCACGCGGGCCGCACTAGCACCCCACGGATCGCAGTTGATGTAGACATCGCCCTTGCTGTGAGCACCTGTCGCCGAAGCTATACAGGGCCGCCTTCTCCCTCCCCACTGCCTACCTCGTCACCCGTCGTCCCATCAGCGGCTGCCGTTGTCGCGGCATCGCCCCCGACATCCGCCATCGACCGGTGTTTCAGGAGCACTGTCGTCCCACCGCCGGTATCTATTCCATCTAGCCACTATCTCCGACAACCGTCGACGCTCGATGTTCCGGAAGCATCGTCGTCCCACCGGCAGCTATCGTCGTCGAGTTACACCTCCAACACCCACCGACGCCGGAAGCCCTAGAAGTGCATTGCTCTCTTGGACACACTGTGAGTGGCAGGTTCGATCCTACCACGGACCGTCTTCGGCCATTTTCCTCTGGCGCCTGCTACAACATGCCGACGTCATTGCGTAGTTAGTAGTGCGGACATTCCTTCATGGACATTGTAACTGGGCTATGTTCTTACATCGATAATAAACAGTTGTTTCGTCACTTGCTCATTTCTTTAGTAGTCCGTGGCACCTCTTTCCCACAGGCATAAAGAAACCGTCACGGGTTTTCTTGCATCTGTTGAAACAATGGTCAGAGAAGATCAAGAACGTATTGATACGTTTGAGGAAAACAGTGAAAACCGATTTTTAACATGGGTTGAACTTTGTATTTCAGCAGAAGAAAAAAAATTGAAGGTTGAGGCAAAGTGAACCTCCTATCATAGTTCAGTTATTATCTGAATCATAGCCTCCTAGATCTTCAACGTGATTAGAAGTACGAAATCGCATAAATCGTACAACCTGTTAAAGTTACAGAAATTGTACTTAAATGTTTGAGCTGTATAGATAGGCTCTCTTTCAACAACGCAATGGAATAGTTACCGTTCAGTACGTGAACAAGAAGTTTCCGATTTATGAATATAATGATAATGATTGCTATATACATTAATCTATAGTTGAATATCAAATACTGCCTAGGTGTATATTTAAACCAATCTTCTATAGCCAACCTCCTCTTTTCTGTGTCCTAGAACGAAGGACTATCTGTCCTGATCTGACAATTTTCGTCGTATATCGTCACAGCCGATGAAACACAGTTTCATCACTTCGAACCGGAAACAAAACGGCAGACGATGGAGAGACCTCAAACGGCAAAGTAATGGCGACGTTCTTGTGGGATTCTAACGAGTTATTCTCTTTGATGTCCTCCCTCATGGTCAACGATTATCTCTAAGGTGTGCTGTGCTACTTCAGCGTATTCGACGCCAAAAAATGCAAACCAACTTCTCCTCCTCCATGACAACGCAAGGCTTCACGTAATTCTTTGCATCGGAGGGGAGTTCATAGAACGTCATTGGACTGTTCTTCGTCATCCAACCTACAGCCCGAATCTCTCACCTTCCGACTTTCATTTGTTTGACGCAATGAAGGATGCAGTACTTGGTTGACGGGATGGTTATTGATGCAGCAAAACTCGGGTACTGACGTCGATCAGTGAGTGATACGGTGCAGGTGTACAGTATGGTGGCATAAGGCGTTAGCTTTGAACGGGAATTTTGGTGAAAAATAGGGTTCTGTAGCGAAAAGAGTGAGGAATAATATGTGCATTGAAATCCGGACTAAAAACCAACCTGCTTTCAGAAAAACGATGCGTTGCTTTACCCCTCGTAATACATATTTACAGTAAATATTCTTTAATATATGGTAGAGCAACGTTTATACGGCTAATATGTTAACATGTTCAGCTGGTATTAAGACCTTTATGATACTTGTTACGATGTTACTCCACACATACTCATCAATAATCTACACTACCAGCCATTAAAATTGCTACACCAAGAAGAAATGTAGATGATAAACGGGTATTATTTGGACAAATATATTATACTACAACTGACATGTGATAACATTTTCACGCAATTTGGGTGCATAGATCCTGAGAAATCAGTATCCAGAACAACCACCTCTGGCCGTAATAACGGCCTTCATACGCCTGGGCATTGAGTCAAACAGAGCTTGAATGGCGTGTACAGGTACAGCTGCCCATGTAGCTTCAACACGATACCACAGTTCATCAAGAGGAGTCACTGGCGTATTGTGACGAGACAGTTGCTTGGCCACCACTGACCAGACGTTTTCAATTGGTGAGAGATCTGGAGAATGTGCTGGCCTGGGCAACAGTCGAACATTTTCTGTATCCAAGAGAGGCCGTTACAGGACGTGCAACACGCGGTCGTGCATTATCCTGCTGAAATGCAGGGTTTCGCAGGGATCGAATTAATGGTAGAGCCACGGGTCGTAACACATCTGAAATGTAACGTCCACTGTTCAACGTGTCGTCAGTGCGAACGAGAGGTAACCGAGACTTGTAACCAATGGCACCCCATACCATCACTCCGGGTGATACGCCAGTATCGCGATGACGAATACACGCCTCCAATGTGCGTTCACCGCGATGTCGCCAAACACGGTTGCGACCATCATGATGCTGTAAACAGAACCTGGATTCAGCTGAAAAAATGACGTTTTGCCATTCGTGCACCCGGGTTCGTCGTGGAGTACACCATGGCAGGCGCTCCTGTCTGTGATGCAGCGTCAAGAGTAACCGCAGCCATGGTCTTCGAGCTGATAGTCCATGCTGCTGCAAACGTCGTCGAATTGTTCGTGGAGATTGTTGTTGTCTTGCAAACGTCCCCATCTGTTGACTCAGAGATCGAGACGTGGCTGTACAACCGTTACAGTCACGCGGATGAGATGCCTGTCATCTCGACTGCTAGTGATACGAGGCCGTTGGGATCCAGCACGGCGTTCCGTATTACCCTCCTGAACCCACCTATTCCATATTCTGCTAACAAGCATTGGATCTCGACCAACGCGAGCAGCAATGTCGCGATGCGATAAGCTGCAATCGCGGTAGGCTACAATCCGACCTTTATCAAAGTCGGAAACGTGATGGTACACATTTCTCCTCCTTACACCAGGCATCATAACAACGTTTCACCAGGCAACGTCTGTCAAGTGTTGTTTGTGTATGATAAATCGGTTGGAAACTTTCCTCATGTCAGCACATTGTAGGTGTCGCCACCGGCGCCAATCTTGTGTGAATGCTCTGAAAAGCTAATCATTTGCGTATCACAGCATCTTCTTCCTGTCAGTTAAATTTCGCGTCTGTAGCACGTCATCTTCGTGGTGTAGCAATTTCAATGACCAGTAGTATATATTGTCTAACATGTGTGTGATTGATTCTGATCTATCTTCCTACCATAGTTGCGCAAGGAACTGGGACCTATGGCCTGTAAGTTGGGAAAACACCATCTCACACATACAGAGTTCAGAAGAGTGCAGCAGTATGGACAGTGATCTAATCAGATAATGATCTATGTCAGTTCCACTACACTCCCTATAAGAAAACGTTATCTGTAACAGAAATTAGTGCACGGGTTCAGGCATAACTATATGTTAGCAAAAAACTAAAATCTTATATTTTCGTGCCGGCCACGGTGATCTAGCGGTTCCAGGCGCTCAGTCCGGAACCGCGCGACTGCTACGGTCGCAGGTTCGAATCCTACCTCGGGCATGGATGTGTGTGATGTCCTTAGGTTAGTTAGGTTTAAGTAGTTCTAAGTTCTAGGGGACTGATGACCACAGATGTTAAGTCCCATAGTGCTCAGAGCCATTTTTGAACTTACATTTTCGTCATTGAGGTTAATTTTTACTCTAAGTATGACTTCATGCCATAGCGATGTTAACAAAATTACGTACAGCATGGTAAAATATTGATACTGGGTGTTGACAACTGTGAAGCGAAATTCCTAACAATTGATAGGTTCTTTAATGGTAACATGGTTGATGACCGTGTCTGGCGGTCGATAAAACACAAACAAATTGAATACACTTGGGGCCAGAGATATTAATTACGCTAAAATGCACAGTAAAAATAGCTAAAATTGAATGGGGGTCAGTAAAGAGCAATCAAAAAAAGTACACAATTAAAACAATTAATAACTCTACAGTGGCTGATCAATCCTCTCCGTCATATCGGACATCTTGCATTTCTGCTTCACAGTCGTGAATATGTTTACCTACAGGTAATGGTTGAATGTAAAAAAAATAAATAAATAAAATAAAATTAAAAAAATGAAAAAAATAATAAATTGCTGGCCTTGTTGCGGGCGCGCGTGTGTTTGCCTTGTGTCGGGGGATGCAGTGGCAGATGTCGTCCCAGGCTGTGAACCTGAGAATCTATTCTAAATCTCTCTCAACTGATAAACACAACTGTGATGCATTTCCTACGTCTTCGGTGAAGCCGAGAGTCCTAATTATTCCCTAGCTAGTTAATTGGCATGGTACACGTTATTTGGCTGGAATAGCGCATACGTCGTTGTCCTCAAATCATTCCCAAGCGTTAACTGTCAGAGCTCGGTGCGATTCTCCGCACTAGGAGACTTTGCAGTTGAACTCCTTGCGAGTTAAGACGAGATTGTGAACAAGTGTTCACATAATGACTCTCAGAATCGTCTCAGCGTGGCCCGAGTCGCATTGCTCAAACACTAGACGATATCTGCAAGAGAAGAGCCAATTACTCTGTCCGCAATTTGCCTGTATCAAAGCTGGTGGCCACTCGTTTTCTTTCTGGCCAAACAGAGCGTTCGTACTTTGTTATAACTCCACGCACTAGAGTTTTTGTAGTCTGGCATAGGCGTCATTTCTTTTTTAGGGCAGAGTTGAACTTCTCATTCGTAATACTGAGATAAACAGCTTTTTCTTTCATCTGAGTTTTAACGCAGGTGGCTACAATGAGACATTTATGTTTTGTGTTGGATATCTCCTGATGTTTTATCCCTGGACGTTCTAACTGGCATCTCCCCCCAGGTTCCTGTAGAAACGCTTTACAAACAGTCGTCGTTAAAAGCAGGTACAAGGAGCGGCTTTTGCTGATGGCCTACTGTGAGGTAAAGGGCGAGTTGCGGCGCTCTGAATATATTCTTAAGTTCAGAGCTGGCCGCGAACGCTTGGGCTGAGTGGCAGGGCCGAGCTCATTAGCAAACACGTGATGCCTCACAACGGCCGGAGCACGTGGTCCATCGAGCACGTGGCTGGGAATTCCTTGGTAACGCTGTGCGCCGGGAGCGCCAAAGATGGCGGGCTTTGTCAAACCTTAATGTCAGAGATTTCACAGGTCGTATAGAAATTAATAATAGCCAGAGGAATCATGATACCTCAGAAAGAAACATATACATTACTAGTATTTGCACGACAATTCTGATGGTGTAATCAGATTTCCAATATCTTTATTAGTTTAAAGTTTAGTATCCTATTGTAAATTATGCAAGTACCACCCAGCAACGAATTTCCAAAATTTAAACGCTTTATCCGATTTCGTCGATCGACGTGTATTTACAAAGCTGTTAGTGTAAACCTAAATTTGCATAAATTACAGGCAAGCAACTTGAATAGTACATGAGTTATTGGAGGTCAACGTGACCGATTACTATCGATCGCGTCAGGCCATAAGTACCCCACAGTTACACAAAAAAAACGGTAGCAGGATGCTTGTAAATGTATTTATTCATCCATTACATTGTTTATATCGGATATATGCTATTCTATTCAAAAAGAAATTGGTTAAATATTTACTGTATCTTAGGAAGCACAGATACATTAGGCTACTGGCCTAACTTTTGTTGCAATTCCTTTGATATATGTATATTTAATTTGTTTACGTATTTAATAATGTGTGTTAGAGCGTGTTTATGTTCCAGCTGTAGGAATATTTATTTAATTTCAAGTTACCTTAATGTAAATCCAATATTTCGAAAGTGTTACAATATGTTTGTGAGTGTACGTCGGCTTGGAGACATGGAGGGAGCGCTCTGGCCAATCACAGCGCTCCTTACTAAGAGAGACGCATGCAGGTTGGGGAGGAGCATCTTTTCTGGAGAGGACGCGGGGGAGCTCTGGGCTGTGCGACGGGGGAGTACGGGACAGGACACGGGAAGGGCTGGACGCGATGGCGCGGTGGACGCACGGTCGCGAGAGAGACTTGGAGTGGGGAGCGGTTTGCGCGTGGTCGTGGCAGACAGAAAAGCTTCGGAGTGCCGGCTTGTACACGTGTGAGTTTCCCGTGGCTTCTACAGTGAAGACGTAATGTCCTTTTAGAAGTGAATATCTCGCGAGCTATGTTGTTGTTCAGGACTAATTAAGTGCAGTAAGAATCTATTGTTTCCCTGTTATTCAACTTATATTTTATTTAATTGCTGGACCATCGACACCAATAGGTGTTTTGCAGAAATATACCACATTCTCAAAAGTACTTCTACTATCGTACTCAATTTAAAGCCGTTAAGATAGTACCTGCAGATTTTATTTAAATGCAATCTTTCATTTATAGATTTATATGTTACACTCATAATTCGCAATTGATGAGTGATAGAAACCTTCGAACACTCTATTCATGTGTGTATTATTATTGTATACTGTAGACTCAGCAGTATTTGGCCAGTAATGCGGCAACTAGACAACGAAACCAGCCAAAACATTTAATATTTCAACGTTGAGTCAGAGGGTGCATAGTTGAGGGGCCACCATCACCTCATTTCATTACATTACGGTTAGAAAGCCCGCACTACCCAGTGACGCCGAGCGCCTCATTGTGCCTGCTAGATGCCCTGTGGCGAACTTTGTCGGCCCACATGCGACGGGCATTGCCGTCGTAAAATCCTCTTTCCCTCAGAGCTGCATCTCGCCGGGGAAATTACTTGCGTGCAATTACTAGTGTGAGTGTTAGTGGTGTATATTCACGAAATGTTGGCTAATTTATTAGATCAGAATTTTCATAACATTTGTTCAATTTCACCTAAATATGTCGTGTGACATATCTAGTTAACCGGAGTTGTTTCAGGAATTCAATGTAAGACGTGTTATTTGTTTTACACCTTACAATTGGTTGTATTCCGGATAGTCTGAATCGTATGTTCAATATCCGGATTATCGGGATTACTCCTCTGCTTGAAAGGTACATTTGTACGCAAAATTTCAGTAGCACCCTATTCTTTAGGCCGCAGAATGTCACAACCATCTGGCAGATCAACAGTATCTGCAGATGGTTGGTCCACTTGCGGGGTAGTCAATGATGTTATTGATCAGTGTTACATTCCTTTTAGTGAATACATCTTTAATTATACTGATGATTCTTTTTTTAGTTCATCGCTTGTTAGTACGCTTTGTTTAATTCATATAACATTTTTTTATGGCTATGATCAGCTATGGTATTTTGTAAGATTTTTCAGCAGATTTTTTGCTACGAATTTGTACATCACACGATGAATTTCCTCTGGTGCTATTTGTGTTTGTTTGTTTAATATTTGCTGTGGCATCCGTCAAATGGTTCAAATGGTTCTGAGCACTATGGGACTCAACTGCTGAGGTCATTAGTCCCCTAGAACTTAGAACTAGTTAAATCTAACTAACCTAATGACATCACAAACATCCATGCCCGAGGCAGGATTCGAACCTGCGACCGTAGCGGTCTCGCGGTTCCAGGCTGCAGCGCCTTTAACCGCACGGCCAGGCATCCGTCAAAATTTTATGTGTATTGCTGCTGGCGATTTATCCCCGCTCGTTACAAGTCCGTAATATCATGCTCGAAAGTAGTCATCTGTTGTAACCTGGAGACCAGAACACTACTACACACGTGCGGCGTATGTCCAAATATCCGTCGTCAGCTTTAAACTGTCCTCGTTTCGGATTTTATTTCTGAAGTATTTCTGAGCAACTTCAGCGTCTTCTTGAATGTAAGTTTCGATGGTACTTTGCACAATGTCGCAGTGTCTGTCAGGAATTTTTAAAATCCTTGATTTGAAAAAAATTTTTAAAGTCCGTTGACCTATACAAATTATGCACAAAATTTTGATTATTCAACTTCTCTCGCCGTAATTTATGACGGAATAATTCACAGGTGAACAACTGTGATAGTTGTCCAATGGACATAGTATCCCAGCAAGCGTCCATGACGCTATTAACAGTTACGCTGAGAATATATTTTAGGAGCTGGTCCAGGGCTTAGATCTCCTCCTCCTCGCCCTCCCTCCGATCTGCCACTCTGTTCGTAGTCCGTGCCCAGACGGAAACCCGCATCTAAAGTTTCTTCCAAACCCCGAGCCCCCTCCGCTCCCTCCACCACCACCGGCCGACACCTCACTCCATCCGAGTTCGCGCCCACGGAAGCATGCCGGTTGTGTCTCCGCCATTGTTGTTGCCTGCTGCTGAATACAGTTTGTTGTATCTCCCCTTCCTCTTCTTAAGCAGACTAAGTGCGGGTTCCCAGGTCTTACTGAGGGTGTAGCCACTAACACGACTGATCGGCGTTTCCATTACTCGAACCTTTGTATGTTCTACGCTGACCCAGACACAGAATTTGGACATCTGTGTCAGAACGTTAGTATGGTCGTAATCCACTTCACACAATTACGACGGGCCATTTTCCGCAGCTGCCGACATGGTAGGCTGCTGCAGGTCTGGTGTGACGTAGGTGTTCTCGGCAACCATTTTTCACAGTTTGCACCTTCTGCTCTACGGACGTCATGCCACATTGGCTGATTGACCCCGGACTTCTGTAGACCGAGGTCTTCTTTGATATTACCAGGAAGTGCTCGTGTTTTAGCTGGTGAATGACAGACAGTTCTCGTTATTTTTTGAAGAATTCGTTCTATAGTTCGCCATAAAATATAATAAACGCAATAGCTGCACACTCTTGACGTCTCTCTTCTGCTTCCGTGAGCTGTCAAGTCAGTGCAGAACCCACGGTTCTCCTAAATTGCCTCTCTGTGTAGCTATTATTCAGGAACATCAACCTCAGATGTTTAAGTGTTGATTAAGGCTCTCATTGTCGGAGAGGGTGCAATCCATATGCAGCAACCTTTTGAGCGCTCTGTTCCTCTGTGCCGGGTGGTGGCAGCTGTCAGTGTGTAAGTATGAAAAGTATAAGTAGTGTGCGTCACCCTACGACACACACTGTTGCCCAAAGAGCCGTCCCCTCTTCTCTTTACGAGAACATCCAAAGACAGGGGTACTCCAACCACTTCTACTTCCATGGTAAAACTGATGTCTTCATGTATGGAATTGATGGCTGTTTCAAATGGCTCTGAGCACTATGGGACTTAAAAATATGAGGTCATCCTTTGTTTTCGACCTTGCGCGGCCGCCCACACGTTCGTCACGGCTCTTGGCGTTCTTGGGAGGATTTATAACACGAATCGTTACACCTGTGCGATGCATTTGTCTCCTGCAGTGCTGGTAGGACCAAGTTCCTGACGTGCCACACTCAAATCAGAGGCTATCGCACAGTAACTGACCGCCGAGTATGGCTCTGCGGGGACCGAGGCCCACGAGAAAGACAAAAAATGGCTCTAAGTACTATGGGACTTAACATCTGAGGTCATCAGTCCCCTAGTACTTAGAACTACATAAACCTAACGAACCTAAGGACATCACATTCATCCATGCCCGAGGCAGGATTCGAACCTGCGACCGGAGCGGTCGCGCGGTTCCACACTGAAGCACCTAGAACCGCTCGGCCACAACGGCCGGCATGGAATTGATGTATATTAGGAAATAATTCTGCTTGACTGCTGGATGTGGCAGTATGACGAAAACGTCGTCGACATATCGGAAGAAAAATGATTCCAGAGCTTCCTCCACTACATGTACCATATATATTGTACCGCTGCAAGACGTCACTCAGCCACTATTGCGGCATGGATGATCTTGTAACTCAGTGGCGGCGCTGCGCCACCACAAGGGCATTCTGGAGAAGAGGAAGCAGAACCTGGAGACAGCGAGTTTTCCTGTGTGGATGTGTTGTAATATTGGGCTGTTCTCTGCTGATTGGGTGTCTGGAGATTCAGTAAATTATTGGTATCCGCTGCTGTATGTAGTGTGTATAATCCAGCCTGATAAGCACATATTATGTTATCAGTAGTCGCTGTGTGACGGGTTCGCAAGCGCCAGGTTACTTCATACAAACTTCAAGCAACGTTGACAAGTTTCTGGCGAACATTAGAAACGATGCTCACCCACAAACAGAAGGACGCGGGACGGGACTCTGTCCTCGACCGGAAAATCTAAGAAGGCGTTGACCCAGTGTGCGGCAAAATCCCAAGATGATGGCATTCCGAGCGAAAACTGGAGCCCTGGGTACGATCATTAGGCTTCGCTAAATCGCTCTCACTTCTGCAGGAGGAACGCCGAAGCGACGTGAACTAGCGCAGCTAGGTCAGGGGTAGTCTTGCCAAGCACGCCACATCGAGCACAGCACCGTCCTGTACCATAAACACCGGCTCACGATGCTCGCACTGGGAAGTCTGTGCGACAGAAATATTGACCAATTGCTCTCCAAGAAGCACATACGCTACGCTAGACACCACTACCAACAACCATCAACCTTGACCACCGCCATCTCACTCTTTCCACTCCTTCCTTCCAACCTCCGATATAGACTACAGATACTCAAACCGGCAAGAAAAGGGCCCAACTCTGCAGGTGTGATCTTGTTTGAATAAAAATAATTTTAGCGAGTGGCACCAACCACTCGCAGCTCAACCCAGTCCTATCCCTCCTGCTAGTGGTGTATGAATGTTGTTGACAACTGGTGAAAGTGGACTCACGATGGCTACCCTTCCGTCTGCTATTAATAACCACCGTCGAAAAAAATTCGTGTTGACATCAAGACATGGTTTCTACGCAAAATTTCAGGCTGTTAAGGTCCTACGATTCTTGTAAAGCCACTATGCTGAAAAGAGAGACAACGTCAGAATCCCCTTGCTTAAAGTTTTTAGGCGCCCAACAAAATCAGTTGTGTTGTGGCTATGATGTGGGTGTATCCAGTTGTAACGGCTAAGCATACACTTCAGGTACTTAGCGAGTGAGTACTTCGGAGCGCAAATGTGGCTGTCAGTGGGGCGTGTAGGCAAGCCATCTTTGTGAACCTTTGCAAGTCCACAAACTCTCCGTGCAATCGGTGCTCTCTGTAGTAGCTTATTTTATCCTTCAACAATTTCGTCATGCGCGTCGGATGTTTTCAGAAGTGTTGTGGCCTCCTCCTCCACTCTATTGTTAGGATCAGTGTCGATCCTTTGATACGCACTGTCTTCCAGCAGGCCACACACATTTTCAGTGTAATCTTAGTGAGAAGAACCACAGCTGCGTCGGACTTTTGGCTTTTAAGACCACGATACCTCGAGGTTCTCTCAGTTGACTTATGGCCATCCTCTTCCTTCTAGGATGTACGGCTTCATACGTTAAGTTTGCGTGAGAGTACGACAGGTTTGGCGATGTACTTCTTCAGCCGCTTCAGGTGTAAGTCGTGCAGCTTCCTGTTCACTGATCAGATGGTGTTCGCGAAAAGTGCGGATTTATCAGTAGCCACAAAGCAGAATCCTTCCTTTATCCTTGAGAAGTGAAACCGCGACCTCATCCAATTGCTTGTTCGGGATACTGATGATCGTCTTGCAAGGACTTGAATCGGCTCTAATTTCGATATCTGACGTCACATGGACGCTTTTGTGAATGGTACGCCGTGGCGCACGTGGCGGCACCAGCCAATTTCCACGTCCAGGATCTGAAGTGGTTGGCCAGCCTTAGACGTAATTTGAATAGTTCTTCGTTAGTCGAGTCCAAGCACAAGCAAGTGTAGCTTACTCTCTTCCGCACCAAGCGTAGGTTGGTACGTCTTTTTTTTTTTTTATTGTGGCTGCCGTCGAATCGATTTGATGCGTTATCACGCCGAAGTCGTCACGACAAATTCTTCGCAACATCTCATAAGGAATGCAAAGGAACTCGGAAAACGATTACATAGTTAGAGCAACTTGTCAGATCTTTTCATGCTAAGAAACATCTTCTCCTCGTAGAGATAAATGATCGCATTCTTCAACCTCTCCGTACGTTGTTCACGACGAAATAGTATATCGTAATGTACAAAATTGTTTTATACAAGCTTACACCATTCGTTCCAGGGTCTCAAGCATATCCTAAGATTTTCGAAGTCTTGAACTCATTGTTTGTTCAAGAGAATGTATGCACGCTGAATATGAAATACAACTTTTATCTGATGGTCCGTTGCTAAAATTATTGGTGCCTCCCTCCGCCCCCTCCTCCGTTTCTCCACTAATCGATCGCTTTTGACAAGTCTCTGACAAGTCTCATGTATGTTTCACTGGTGTCATTATGAGACACATTGAGAAAAAGATTCGTTCAAATGACGAAAAAATTATTGACAGTGGCTAGAAGCTGCTTTCATTTTCACCATCGTAAGTCGATATTTTGTTCTTGGCACAGATGCTACGTTTCAAGCAGTACAGCGTCGATATTGGTCCTACAACATCGATATTGTGTAGCATTCCATGATCATCGAACAACTTCCATACCAATGCTGTTTCTGTACGAGAATCCACACCGTAATCGTTACATGCAAACACAAGGCAGATTGCGTTACTCCTGCCTACGCTGAAATACTCGTTATTTGTATATCCAAATACATACACTTCATGCCACCTTCACTGCGTTTCAGTTTTCACGGTCAACTCTCTTACACAACTAAACAAGAACTTAAATGCATTCAGGACTGTTATAAACGAGTCTAGGTACGTCAAAAACTGTTCAAATGGCTCTGAGCACTATGGGACTTAACTTCTGAGGTCATCAGTCCCCTAGAACTTAGAACTAAGGACATCACACACATCCATACCCGAGGCAGGATTCGAACCTGTGACCGTAGTGGTCGCGCGGTTACAGACTGTAGCGTCTAGAACCGCTCGGCCACTCCGGCCGGCGTCAAGAACTGTGAATTGTCACTAATACCAATAGTGTTCACATGGCACCGCATTCCCACCAACATCCCTACCCTCATTCCTAAGGATGCTAAGTGCACAACAGCCCCTCTTTTTTTTGCGGATTGTAGTCTGTGCATGTATAGATAGTAGTTGTAGAATCATTGTATGTGTTCCAGTGTTAGGCTTTCATTTACATAACACCATCCATCCATCGCACCCTTAATGCTATGTGTGCTACGGCTGTTTCACGAACAAGGAATTTTTTGTTCATACAGTAAGTGAACTGATTACACGTTTTCACATCTACATATCTACTTTACGTCGTGCTGTATGTAGTGTAGGGTGCTTCGGGTAGCACTGTCCACGTTTCTGTTCCAATTACGAATGGTATTCGCGTGAATAATGACGTGCGGTACGCCACTAGAGGTGTATTAACTCCAGTTTCTCTTAATTTCCTGTCAGGTATGTGCCAACCCCATATGAACCGGGACGAAGCACTCTGGCAAGCAGGCGTTCGGTGGGCACTGTGGTGCTGACAATGCGAGGTAAACGAATCAAGCTGGCGTACGTTTTCATATGGTCAGATGGACTACAGAGTCTAGCGAGGTACTCAGAATTTTCAGGAACGGAGTTACGTTGAATATTACTGAATGTAAGTCTGCGAAGCTAACGTTCACGATAGTCAAGCATTGCACTGCGATCAAAGGAAGAATATTAATTTCTAAATAGGGGAATTAATGATAATATGGTATATGTGGTGTCTGTTCTTCACACATGTCCCAAAACAACAGACACGTCTTTTTGGTCATACAGCTATTGTGGTGTCACCGCCAGACACCACACTTGCTAGGTGGTAGCCTTTAAATCGGCCGCGGTCCATTAGTATACGTCGGACCCGCGTGTTGCCACTGTCAGTGATTGCAGACCGAGCGCCACCACACGGCAGATCTAGAGAGACTTCCTAGCACTCGCCCCAGTTGTACAGCCGACGTTCATAGCAGTGGTTCACTGACAAATACGCTCTCATTTGCCGAGACGATAGTTAGCATAGCCTTCAGCTACGTCATTTGATACGACCTAGCAAGGCGCCGTATTCAATTGATATTTATCTTGAAGCATGTACAGTCAAGAGAGATGTACACCAATTATGGATTAAAGTTAAGTATTACATCAACTACGTACTTTATTTGCAATTCTCAAGACATTGTCCTGTTCCAGACCTCACGCCAGTCAGCGTGTAATTAAACGCGTGCATTTCGGCCTCCTCTAGCAACACGGTGTTGGCTCTTCTGCCAACACAGCAGCTATTATGGATAAAGACACAAAGGAATGAACGCTATCAACAACTAGTGACCATTGTCTTAAATCAATGAGGAAATCTGTAAATTAGTGGTGGACGGGGGTTCAAAACCAGGTCTCCTACTTATTAGGCAGACGCACTGACCACTGTGCCACACGGACACAGTGGTCATTGCCAACTGCACGGACAACCGTGCTGACAATCAGACCAGATGCTCACTAGCAGCTAATGTCATTTATTACATTGTGTCATTATTCAAAATGGCTGTGGGACAGAAAATCTATTCTTTCGGACTTGGCTGAAACAGCAGACACCACCTTTATAATGAAGGTGAAGACGACCAATTGATAACTTCGCTGCAGATGCACACCACGTTTGGGCTCTTACGGAAATCGGCGGAACGGCGCGAGTAATGTGGATAACGGGCATAGGACACTACATTAGTAGCGTGTGGATAAGCTGAGAATTTTGGTCTGCTGGAAGCGAGCTAAGGTGATCCGCGCATTTGCGATGAAGACTGTGTCCGGCTGGCTCAGTGGTCAGCTCCTCGGCCAGATGAGCAGGGGACCGGAATCCCGGTATCACAAACTTTCTATTGTCCTTAGCGATTTAAATCAATGCCCACCAGCAGATAATGTCAGTTATTCCCCTGTGTGCTGCTAATAAGGTTTTATTAAGGAAGCAGCGTTCGAGATAAAGTGACCTAAGTCATAAGGTTCACAATCGCGTGGGAATGATAAGAAATTGTAATT
Organism: Schistocerca nitens; assembly: GCF_023898315.1. Lineage (NCBI taxonomy): Eukaryota > Metazoa > Arthropoda > Insecta > Orthoptera > Acrididae > Schistocerca > Schistocerca nitens. The sequence continues at coordinate 513,890,111 of NC_064615.1, forward strand.
ACACTGCTCGAAGTTTCACTTGCATGCACAATGACAGAAACGAATTTAAAAATACTGTTTTAAAAGTAGAGGTGAGTGATTTGCAAAGTGTAGCAAATGCCAATTAAAGTGTGGGCAGCAAGGGAAGTGAAGCTTAGAATAACCATTTTGAGATGTGTTTGTGGTATATTTTCTGACTCTGTTTCGAACGCACTCTCACGCAGTCTTAACAGCAAACATAACTGTGATGCAACAGTCTGTTGCGCTGGCTGCTTTTGAAATTTGATGTGCACAACTGTTACTCTTTCGTGCTTTCTAAACGAACCCATGACTAAAGGGGCCGCGTTTCTTCGTATACTTTATCTTCTCCATTAGTTTCTCCGGGTGAAGTGACGTAGTGGTAAAACATCAGACTCGTGTTCTGCAGAACATTGGTTCAACATTCAGTCCATCCATATAGATTTAGGCTTCTGATATTTGATCTGCACGATTGCAACTTTTTCGTGCTTCCTAGACCAATCCGTGACTAAGGTTGTGAAGTAAGGAAAACAAAAGGTTTATGGTAATACGTATATTTTATTCACACTTCTGTAATTGTACATGAGATACAGTACATCAGCAAAACCCACTGGTTCTTTCTTCACACAAGTTCAGTGTTTAGCCAATAACGATTTCTTGTATGCACAGAATTCAGCGTGTATTTCTCTCAGACAAATGGACATTCCTGTAGCTTTATCTTTTGGCCTTTGTTGATACAGTGTCCTAAATCGTCTACGTGCAAACTGTACATATGGAGGTAGTTCACAACCTCTTTATATGCACTCTGAGAATAGGGAAACAATGTGTTCAGTCTTTCGAACACAATGCGTAGCACCATCTACAGGATGCAGAAAAACTGAGTCACGAAATTTTAACCCTACACAGCTGATGCCAGTAGGAACCAAAATTACTAATATGTAAAGGTTTTTTATAAAATTAACGCTACCAGTCACAAACTTTGTCAAATATTGTATTACTTCTTTATTTAGCGACATGTTTCGAGGGGATACCTCATCTTCAGGCTAAATAGCATTACAAAAACAACTTTACAATGAGGTCATACTGATGATACATAGTATTTTCGTAAATGCAGTGGTCATCTTTGTTCTTCTGGCGTGGCAGTTTCGTTGTGATGCGCTGAGGTGTTTCCATTTCCGTGGCTTTGTTGGTCACTGTTCATAAATTGTCACTAACATAGCAGTAACTTGGAAATACGAGCGCAAACAGTTCTGTAGCACAGTGGACAAGATGGAGGTCGAAATACAGCTAGTTTCGATTTGACTATCGATTTGTCGATCTATGTGGTGTCAGCTGTTTACATGTCTTCTGCACGTCTTGTCAAAGATGACCACAGCATTTACGAAAAGACCATGTACCATGAGTATGACCTCATTGTAAAGTTGTTTTTGTAATGCCATTTAGCCTTAAGATGAGGTATTCACTCGAAACATGTCGCTAGATAAATGAGTAATACAATAGTTGACAAAGTTTGTGACTGGTAGCGGTAATTTAAAAAAAAAATAAAAACCTTTACATATTTCTTGAGACAGTCACGGTCGAAAAATAGTCAAAATGTCTTCAAAATTAGTAATGTTCTGTGGGTCGACAACGCACCATTTTTAAACTACGGAAACTTGGCGCCACGCGCTCCTATTGGCCGTGGGATTGCCCTGTTGCCGTTCGTCGGATGACGGACAGCGCTATGGTTCCAGAATGAGATTTTCACTCTGCAGCGGAGTGTGCGCTGATATGAAACTTCCTGGCAGATTAAAACTGTGTGCACCGACCGAGACTCGAACTCGGGACCTTTGCCTTTCGCGGGCAAGTGCTCTACCATCTGAGCTACCGAAGCACGACTCACGCCCGGTCCTCACAGCTTTACTTCTGCCAGTACCTCGTTTGGAAGGTAGGAGACGAGGTACTGGCAGAAGTAAAGCTGTGAGGACCGGGCGTGAGTCGTGCTTCGGTAGCTCAGATGGTAGAGCACTTGCCCGCGAAAGGCAAAGGTCCCGAGTTCGAGTCTCGGTCGGTGCACACAGTTTTAATCTGCCAGGAAGTTTCAGTTTCAGCGCTATGGTTGTCGGTTCACACTTACAAACGTCCATCGGCACGTCACTGTCCTAACGTGATACGCGCCCGTGTCGAACAGGTCTTGCTGTTTGTTTCCACCTCACGTCAGAGGCATTCAGACGTGAGCTTCGCTTCGGAGCACACACACGTCACCTGCGATTTAGTCATACAGTAAGCACGGTGTCACAGTATTCGTTTGAAGAACAGCGAGATATGGTTTTTGTTAGGGGACTAGCCGACGGTAATGCGCATGAAGCTCGACGGTTGTATGAGAAACGGAACCCAGCAAGATGCCAGCCACACCCGTTATCGTTTACAGCAATTCATCGGCGACTTGGCGAGGCGTAACAGGCTCGTTAGCGGGATATCACGGTGATGCAGAAGACCTCGAACACGACAGGATGCTGCATTTGAAGAGACTTTTCACGAGCGCTTCGAGGAAGCACTCGAGTGGTTTCACACGACATGGGAGTGACTCATCGGTTAGTCTGGTAGATTTTGGGGGATGACTGCCAGCATCAATTTAGTATCCACCCTGTCCAAGACCTAAATCCGGTGGCGGGCTATGAACACGTCACGTACGTCCACTGAAACCACGAACGATTTTCGCTCATCATTCATGCCGGCCTTGTGGGTGGCCATCTGATTGTGCCAGACCGTCTACCTTCTCGAGTTACGGGGGCAAATTACCATCACTTTTTGCAAGAAACTCTACCCAGCCTGCTGGAAGATGTTCCCTTGGACATACAGATACGCATGTGGTTGCAGCATGATGGGGCGCCCGCTCATAACAGTCGTGCTGTGCGCAGATGTTTAAATGAACTCTTCGACGGCCGGGTAATTGGCAGAGGTGCTCTTAGGACATGACCTCAGCGATCACCAGACCTCACGCCACCGGACATTTTCCTGTGGGGATTCTTCAAGTTTCTAGTTCACCTTTTCCAGACGCTAACCACCTACAAACGAAGGGGAATTTATGCAACTAATACAAAATGCCGCCAGTCACATCAGGGCCATGCCAGGCATATTAGAAAGAGTTTGGCAAAGCACCGTTCGATATTACCAAATTTGTGTCGCGTCAGAGGTCCACCAGGTCGAGCACGTCACCAGTGTCCTAGCTACAAAGAAAGGCCCCTTTCAGGGCCGACGTAATTTGTAAAAGACTTTTTCTACGCGAACTAACAGTTGTCGATGGCTTTGTTCCCGGTATGTCTTATCTTGAAACTACAGTGCATGTGTCGGGATCTTGGTGGATTCGCCCCCAGTACCCCAGAGTAGTAGGCTGGCACGCTACCACCGTGCGTGAAGGAGCCTTGGATACATCGCGATCTCCGGCAGGCAAAGCATTCGCGGTCTTGCGTTGTCCAGAGCATCCGGTATCAGGGAAATCCCGCTGCCAATCGGAGTGCCTGGTGCCAAGTTTCCGTAGTTTCAAAATTGTGCGTTGTCGACCTAAACAACATTAGTAATTTTGGTTCCTACTGGTATCAGCTATACAGTGTTGAAATTTCGTGACATAATTTTTATTCCACCCTTCATAGAGCGAATAAGTTTGTAATGGTAGAGTGGTATAAGTAAATCGATCGACCAGCCGATCTCAGCATGAGTGCAGCATCGTTATACAGTGATGTAAGGATAGTGTCAAACTGGCACAGCAAATCATTGGGGGTGAGCAGGACGGATCAAACTCTGTGTTCATCTGCTGGCTGATGTAGCGTTCTGCAGTATACGGTTCATTCCATTCTGACTCCGTAAAACTACTTTAACACCTCTTGTGCATTGTCAGTCGCTAACTCAACACGCCAGTCGCTATACACTGTCACTTCTGTATCAGTAATTAAGCGCTTTGTAGCTCTGGCTGTTACACTATAACAAAAATTGAATAGCATTGGAGCACTAGGCAGTTTCTCATCCACCACATCTACACCCTGTCCTTGCAGTAACGACGGAACGTTTCAGGGTGGTGCATGTATCGGAGACCTGTACTAACCGGCACTGTGTGGAGTAGAACCACTAGCACACTTCTTAAGGGATTCAAGAACTGGTTCAGCGTTACACAGACTGATGAGTGGGATGGATAAAAGCAACTCGTTGTGTTGCTCCAACATGCTAGCCAGGTGCGTTACAGCATCCCACAATGCTGCAGATCCCAATAGGCCTGATGTTGCTGCAGGTTGCAACAAGCTTCTGGATGCTGTTGCTCCTACTGTTCTGGACTCAACACAGGTCGCTGCAGGTTCTGACAACCTGGTGGGTGCTGCTGCAGATCCGACCATGCAGGAACCCACTGGACAAGGGAGTTGAAGAAACTATGAGCATCCACAGACATGGAGATTAGCAGAGAACCATTATGTGTGGTAACAGTAGCAAAGATACATAACGAGTACTTACTCTTCCACTTCTTCTGCAAGACAGAGGCAGATGAGGATCTCAGCTGCTTTTGACGCTTTATGGTAGCTACTACTCCACTGACTGAGGCTGATGAACTACCACATTGTCCTTAAGTCACCCCTACCACTAGAATCACACGACTTGATGTAGTGTTCCTGCATTCCTGTTGTCCTCTCCAGTTTTCAGGTAGGGAGAGGGGAATGCTGTGTTACTATTAGCTCCCTGACAGGAAATGGTGGGGGTGCTAATCGTGGGACTCAAGCGCCCTCTGTGGCAGTTTTGTGAACTACCTCAGTCGGTCTTGGATGTTAGGTGAAGAACACATACACATTCATCTCTTAGAGATATTCACACACCATTTCAAGAATGGTAGACAGTTATAGCTTAAGTAGCCATCTGTATGGGTCGCAAAGTGCATCTTGAACCCATTATGATAAATCACGATTATTTACTGAAAAGTGTTCTTTTTATACTCATCCATTTTCTTTCCCTTTTCAATCCTCATGTATCGAACTATGAATGAAGTTCTCAGTTGCATGTTTACATTGCGTACACTTATTAAAACCCTCCTTGCTCATCATCAGCATCTTTTGAATTGAATACATTCTGAACAAGATGACTACGCTGGAGTGGATGAGTATCATGCCTCGTGTGCTTTGGAAGACTGACTGGACTTTTCTTGAAAGATCTACAGTTCGAGCATGAGCATTTATCAGGAAGAGTTGCCAAACGTAACTTTAGTCCATCCATCTGCATCTTCATTACTTGATGAAATGTATTCTCATTCTCTCGCTCATTTAATATATCAACTTTCCAAGCATCATGCATGGGTCTATGGACCAAGTTCTCAGGTGCATGATTACAACTAACACAGCTGTTGAGCTCTTTCTTGACCAACACCAATATATCCTCCATTGAACACATTGCACATACAGTAAAGTAAAGGCTTATGCCCATCCTATCTGGTAGCTCAGTGCAGGCTGAAGATTCCTCACAAGTGGAGGGGGGAGGGGGTGATATCGTAGGAGGATGGGGAAAGGGGTGAGGGTGAGGGTGAGGGGGAATGAATAGGGGGAGTTAGGTTATTGGAGGTACCCCAATTTTCCTACTTCCCGCCAGGATTTGCTCCAGTTTGCAGAGCCACCATATTGGATAAATTATTAGTCCTCATAATCGGCTTTGTTGAGCTACTGACACATACCATTCGCCACTTGCCTCCATATGGCTGATGACTGTGTGTGTGTGTGTGACACATTTGAAAGAGAGACGGAATCTCGGCTGAATAATAGCTAAGTTAAATTTAAAGTCCGATTAGCCATGATAGAGAATTTGGGACCGATCGTTACAGTACCTGGTAACTTGTCTCATAGCGAGCTGAGCTTGGTAAGACGGCATTTTTACAGATTTTGAAGTTTCTTCTTAATGAACGGATTTTCTGTTTCCGAAAAATTCGTAATACACAAACATAATTTTTGAGCTATAAATTTACTACAGTTTGCTAAAAGTTAAAAGATATAGACATGTACATGTATCTGACGACCCTTTCGTAGAAAAGACAAATCGCTTTCACAGTTTTCATTCTCGAGCAGTTTGCCGTAATCTACTACTAAGAGGAGAGAGAGTCCTTTCATATAATCTACACTGAAACATAGAGGAATTCCATCACAGTCTGCCGGTTTCATTTTGTTGAGCTATTTTAGGAGATTTTCTATTCCGTTTCCAGTTACTTCCTAAATTTTATTTCCGAATTCTGGCGGTGATTGAAATGAAGAATGACTGTACAAAGTTCTATACTTCGTACATTTCTCTGTAATTCATCCTTTCGCGTGAGCAATATTAAACTGTATAGGTGGGTTTGATCCGTTTACCGATTTGTCATAAGACCAAAACGTCATGGAATGCTACGTCAAATCAGAAGTCAATATTTCTCTTAAGAATTAATTGAACATCTCCTGTACTGCTCTCTTCAAGCACATTTTAGGTCGTTCTGGCTTTGTATGGGTAAAGGCTTTGACTGCATTTAAGCCTATAGTTAAGTTCTCTCGGCTTTTATAGCATCTTTCTAACATCGCAGATATTTTCCAGACCTCATAACCTTGCTCAGCGCGTACATATTTAAAGCATATTGTAGAACTCTCTTAAACTATTCCCACTGATAACTTACTCCTACATTATCGGAAGTAGGTAAGATGTTAAAAGATATGAGTTTTTATCACATTTCTTAAGTAGAATTATTTTCGTTTCTTAAATTTGTTTTTATAACTTCATCCACTGACGCTATGATGCCTAATGATTTATAACCCACCTCCCCCTCACCCCCATCTCTACCCCCACTCCTTTACATTAGTGGAATCTGTGTATCACCAAGTATATTAAGCCTCACAAGTTGGGTCTTCGACTACTCAAGGATGCGTAGAGCAATACCAAGAGATTTCCTGTCTGTGGCACCTGTTTTAATTACGTGAGTCTCCCAATCTAAGTTTTAATCTACCAATATTATCGTCATATGATCACGAAAGCATGAACACTAAATTAATAACGAAAATTTCCTAAATGTTTCCTCAAGCGTTCTGTCACTGTAGCTAATGAGGCATGTGGTCTACACAAACATCTGATTGCTGTGTCTGACGGACATTTGACGCTTTCCTGCATAAATTAAGCGCATTAGTTATCTGCATCAAGCTAGCTCGACATTACTGACTGAGTTCACTGCGACAGTTCATATTCCGCGGTCACTGACCTCCTTCCTATACAGGGTGCTACAAAAAGGTACGGCCAAACTTTCAGGAAACATTCCTCACACACAATGAAAGAAAATATGTTATGTGGACATGTGTCCGGAAACGCTAACTTTCCATTTTAGACCTCATTTTATTACTTCTCACATGGAATGGAAACACACAGCAACAGAACTTACCAGCGTGACTCATAACAATTTGTTACGGGAAATGTTCAGAATGTCCTCCGTTAGCGAGGATACATGCATCCACCCTCCGTCGCATGGAATCCCTGATGCGCTGATGCAGCTCTGGAGAATGGCGTATTGTATCACAGCCGTCCACAATACGAGCACGAAGAGTCTCTACATTTGGTACTGGGGTTGCGTAGACCAGAGCTTTCAAATGCCCCCATAAATGAAAATCAAGAGGGTTGAGGTCAGGAGAGCGTGGAGGCCATGGAATTGGTCCGCCTCTATCAATCCATCGGTCACCGAATCTGTTGTTGAGAAGCGTACGAACACTTCGACTGAAATGTGCAGGAGCTCCATCGTGCATGAACCACATGTTGTGTCGTACTTGTAAAGGCACATGTTCTGGCAGCACAGGTAGAGTATCCCGTATGAAATTATGCTAACGTGCTCCATTGAGCGTAGGTGGAAGAACATGGGGCCCAATCAAGACATCACCAACAATGTCTACCCATACGTTCACAGAAAATCTGTGTTGATGACGTGATTGCACAATTGCGTGCGGATTCTCGTCAGCCCACACATGTTGATTGTGAAAATTTATAATTTGATCACGTTGGAATGAAGCCTCGTCCGTAAAGAGAACATTTGCACTGAAATGAGGATTGACACATCGTTGGATGAACCATTCGCAGAAGTGTACCCGTGGAGGCCAATCAGCTGCTGATAGTGCCTGCACACGCTGTACATGGTACGCAAACAACTGGTTCTCATGTAGCACTCTCCATACAGTGACGTAGTCAACGTTACCTTGTACAGCAGCAACTTCTCTGACGCTGACATTAGGGTTATCGTCAACTGCACGAAGAATTGCCTCGTCCATTGCAGGTGTCCTCGTCGTTCTAGGTCTTTCCCAGTCGAGAGTCATACGCAGGAATGTTCCGTGCTCCCTAAGACGCAGATCAATTGCTTCGAACGTCTTCCTGTCGGGACACCTTCGTTCTGGAAATCTGTCTCGATACAAACGTACCGCGCCACGGCTATTGCCCCATGCTAATCCATACATCAAATGGGCATCTGCCAACTCCGCATTTGTAAACATTGCACTGACTGCAAAACCACGTTCGTGATGAACACTAATCTGTTGATGATACGTACTGATGTGCTTGATGCTGGTACTGTAGAGCAATGAGTCGCATATCAACACAAGCACCGAAGTCAACATTACCTTCCTTCAGTTGGGCCAACTGGCGGTGAATCGAGGAAGTACAGTAAATACTGACGAAACTAAAATGAGCTCTAACATGGAAATTAAGCGTTTCCGGACACATGTCCACGTAACATATTTTCTTTATTTGTGTGTGAGGAATGTTTCCTGAAAGTTTGACCGTACCTTTTTGTAACTCCCTATATAAAATCCAATCCTCATCTAAGATTTCCCTGCTGTTCATTGCTCGTTTCGTTCAACTTCTTGTTCATAGATCTGTGAGGGCATTAGTCCATTAATAAGGCTAATACTGACACCTAGCGGCGTACCTACCTGTGATGAAAAAATTAAACTCTACGATTAATACAACCCTTGAAATTGTAGAGGAGGCAGTGATAATATACAGGTTAGGTACAGAATGTACAGAAATCAAACTGTCGTTCTAAAAGTCGAAGGGAGATGAAACAGAAGCTGTATTTGAGAACGGAGAGAAAAAGGAATGTAACCAATCACCGGTATTACTCAATTTGTACGTTTAGGAAGTAGTAAAGGAAATCTAGAACAGATTTGGAAAGGTAAATAAAGTTCACAGAGAAGAAATAAAAAATTTGCTTTTTGCCGATGATATTGCAGTTCTGTCAGAGACGGCATATGATCTCGAAAAGTCAGTTGGACGGAATGGAAAGTATCCTGAAAGGAGGATGTAAGATGAATATCAAGAAACGAGAAACAAGGGTAGTGGAATGTAGTGGAATTACGTGAGGTGATGCTGAAGTAATCAGATTAGGAAGTCAGACATTAAAAGCAGTGAATCAATTTTGTATTCAGAAACCAAAGTAACCGAAGTAGAAAGGATGCAAAATGCCGACTAGCAATAGCAATACAATCCTTTCTGAATAATATGTCTTTTGGGAAGGTATTTGTCGGGATTCTAGCCGTGACGGAAGTGAAATGTGGATGCTAAGCGCCTCAGTAGGGAAAAGAATATACGCTTTTGAAACTGTGTGGTGCAAAATATTCGTGAAGATTATTTGGGGAAATCGAATATTTAACAGAACAATGTCCTAGTGCCTTGTGTCGGAGCTAAGTGAATTCGAACTTGGACAAATAGCGGGCGCTTTTACGATGGGTGCCTGCGTAATCAGGCTAGTCGACGCGTTTGGTGTTTAAAGAGACACCATATCGAGGACTAATACTGTATACAGAGAAAGTGGAAAAATGTCATCCGCTAAGTCCCTCAACACACAATGGTCGTTGTTGTCGATTACTGTCGTGTGGCATGAAGGACAGTAAAAGTTCTCTTCTCACCAGAAACTAATCGTATTTGTCTTATCTTCTCCTGTCTTTTTAGGCTCCCGCTTCCTTTTACTATTCCAAACCCGTCGTAAAAATTCCCTGATATTATCCTGTAGATAATGAAATTCTGTGCTGCTTTATCCCAAGAACTGCCGATCAGCTAACTCCATTGCGTTATTAGCAACGTGACCCTGGTTCGAGAAGTGAAAATTTTGTTCACAAGGCGAAGCGGCAGGCGTTCAGACACTCCTAATTTTAAAAGCGATATACTCTGTCCCGGCCGGCCGCGGTGGCCGTGCTGTTCTAGGCGCTGCAGTCCGGAACTGCGGGACTGCTACGGTCGCAGGTTCGAATCCTGCCACGGGCATGGATGTGTGTGATGTCCTTAGGTTAGTTAGGTTTAAGTAGTTCTAAGTTATAGGGGACTGATGACCTAAGATGTTAAGTCCCATAGTGCTCAGAGCCATAAGAACCATAACTCTGTCCCGGAACCACTGAAAGATTCTTATTGTAGTTGTGATTCGCAGGATAGGGAGTGATTTTCCTTTGGAAGTATGAACATTTGGGGAACGTCAGTGAATTTCCATAATCTTCCAGCCTGAAGATTCCAATAGCTGTTGCAGGTCTCAAAGTAACAGTTTGACCTTGAACCTTGCGGAGAACACTTGAGCACTCGAACCTCTCTTTGCTTGACGGTGTCAAGTTACGAAAGAGGGCTACAAGTTGGTCCTGAGTGCTAGTGTTCCGTCTGACTTTGAGTAATAGTTAGTGAATGAGCATGGTACATTCATCAGACAAAACCTTACGATCACCTACCTAGAAGCCGGTATGTCCACCTTTGCTACGGGTTACAGCGGCGATGCATCGTGGCATGGAAGCAGTGATGTGCTGGTAGATCGATGGAGGCAGTTGGCACCACATCTGCAAGCTAAATTCCCGTAAATTCCGAGGAGGGTGTCGATGAGCTCTAACGCCATATTTAATCAAATCCGAGATATGTTCACTCGGGTTCCAATCAAGTGAGTTTGGAACCAGGACATCAATTGGAACTCACCACGGTGTTCCTCGAACCACTCCATCGCAATCCTGGCCCTGTGACACAGTGTTCTATCTTGTTGAAAAATGCCGCTGCCATCGGGAAATACGATCGTCATGTACGTCGTCAGCAACCAGTGTACGATACTCATTGTCCGTCATGGTGCCTTGCACGAGCTCCACTGGACCCACTGCATTCCCATGTGAATGTTCCGCAGAGCGTAATGGAGCCGCTGCTAGCTTGTCTCTGTCTCCCAGTACGGTTGTCAAGAAGCTGTTCTCTTGGACGATGATGGATTCACAAGCTCCTACCCGCATGATGAAGAAAGTATCGGGATCCATCAGACCATGAAACGCTTTGCAACTTCCGGTGCCGATGGTCACGTCCCTATATGAGTCGTAGTTGATGATGTCATGGTGTCAACATTGGCACATGCATGGGCGTCGCCTCCGGAGACCAATCGTTGTGTTCAATGCACTGTGTGTTGAGAAATAATTGTACTCTGCCCAGCATTAAAGTCCGACGTTAGTTCGCCACTGTTCGCCGCCTGTTGTGTTTTACCAATCTGCCGAGCCTACGACGTTCGACATCTGTAACGCGCGGTAGCCGTCCAACCTCACAACGTATGGACTTGTTTTCACGTTGGTTTCACCACGTGTTGAAGACACTCACCGCAGCACTCCTCGAACACCCGACGAGTCGTGTAGTTTAAGAGATGCTCGTGCGGAACCTCCGGGTTATCACAATCTGCTCTCGGTCATACTCAGACAGATCGCGTGCCTTAACCATTCTGCACACGGGCAGCACCTACTAATACTACATGCACCGTGCTTGTGTCTGAATAGCAATCATTTCATGCCAGGTGACGCTGCTATCGCCCGGATGTGTTTATATCGATAGCAGGTCAGTGGTCATAATGTTTTGGATGCTCAGTGTATGTGTCAGCATTAATAATAATTATTGATTTATATGACGCTCTTCCTCATTGTTTGTGATGCGTCCATCAAAGAGGTGATTCAGAATCAAAAAAATGTTGAAATGTGTGTGAAATCTTATGGGACTTAACTGCTAAGGTCGTCAGTCCCTAAGCTTACACAATACTTAACCTAAATTATCCTAAGGACAAACACATACACACCCATGCCCGAGGGAGGACTCGAACCTCCGCCGGGACCAGCCGCACAGTCCATGACTGTAGCGCCTTAGACCGCGCGGCTAATCCCGCGCGTCGGTGATTCAGAATGTACAGGAAAGAATGTAATGATGCACCAGGCACTCCTCAAGCGACACGGAGTTTTCGGGTTTTGTGAAAGATAGAAGGAAGAAATTACATGCAACTCGAGAATGCTTTCAAAGGGAATTTTATTTTGTAGGAGCATTTTCTTTACTTTGAGAAAGGAGGCACGAAGCACAATAGAAGATGCAACCGAGTAATTCAAATGCTGAGTCTCAAATTTCGAGTTGGCAAACGAAAAGTAACGACAAACTTGGGGCATATTTCTCCCTGCGTCACGGGAGAGAAGAGCCGTTGATGTACACCGACTGTGGGACATGTTCTAAAATACACGATGTGAGCCACTTTAACTTCTGCTGGTAGGTCATTCAGGACTTTGATCTTCACTTAATAGTAATGATAATCAGTGGGAGTCATTGTTGAAAGATACATGGTCCAGTCTGGTTCGGTGGCAGTCTCATGCACAAGAGCCACCAGGTTCATACGCCGCTTATTCTAGGAGATAGACTGGGAGCCACCTGATTGCTGACCCTCTCAATAGCTGATGGTTACCTGGAAATGATACGGTTGCCAACAATGGTAAGCTTTCCAATGGAATGCTTGTTACATGGTCACTAATAAATAGCACTCGGGAAAGCATCCTTCAGATTGTGAATAACGGAAAATACATATAATTATGTTTTAATCATATTCTGCGATAGAACGACATTAGTAGTTTGGGTCTATATAGCGCAATACTGCTGACTAAGGTATTAAATAATTCTGTGAAGTGATACTAAAATCAGTTTCGCATAGTCCCAAAATGAATAACGTACTGTATGTGGAAGTAAATGTAAATATGATGCATTCTTAGCAGTTTACTCTAGTGAGCCTACCTGATTGCTGCTACATTTACGTAAAAATGTAATTTATATAATTTACCTCCAAAAGTTGAATAACAGAATAAACTGCATACATATATGGTTTGCCCAAAAGAGCACTAAGCATACTACACTACTGGCTTTTCTCCGGGAGGGATTGGCTCCGATCGTTAAGAAAGCTTAATCCCAACGAGATGGAGCTGCGACCCACTTACGGCTGCATTTTCCGGTTGGTACACTCAAACCTATGATAAAAATATTCTGTTGAGGACAGCTTCTGAGCGCACAAGACAAGTATACTAGAAGCTCAATGGAAAGTACGTTCAAGCCATTCGATTACCTCAATACACCAACTGTGTGTTTTTACGACTGATTTAACCACGCTTCTGAAGCGCGAATGGACGGTTCTCGAATTGGAGACAACGGATTTCGGCACAGAAGGCAGCATCTCTGACTCGCGTGCTTTGTTCTCCCTGGTTGCCACTGTGTTAGCAATTCAGCAGCCACAGAAGTTCGCCAGTTTTGGCGAGCACCCGCTGTTGCATCACGTGTCATCTGCGAGTCAATGAGACGCAGACCCGGTAGGCGTCGTATTTGCTTCCTCTCTCTGAGCTCAGCCACATCACGTCTGGCGCACTGTCGATCGTCTTAGTCGACTGTATCCTTTCGCAGAGAGAGAAGTTAATCCCTGTCTAGCAGTTTTTCACAGGTGATCAAACCCGAACTAGATATTCGTAAGTTCAGTGGTAAGTTTGATTCAATCTTAGATAATGTGTTTCATCAAAACCGGGAATTAAAACAGGTATACAGCTAACTATATATGACGGTAGTATCTGTTCCCGAAAGAACAGTTACCGTCAATGACCATGCAGCTTTGCTAGAAATGAAATGATAATTAAATAGACACCCTAGCTGCAAGCAGGCGTTGATACACTTCATTGGGGACATGTTGAAAATGTATGCCCCGACCGGGACTCGAACCCGGGATCTCCTGCTTACATGGCAGACGCTCTATCCATCTGAGTCACCGCGGGCACAGAGGATAGTGCGTCTGCAGGGAGTTATCCCTTACACGCTCCCCGTGAGATCCACATTCCCAACATGTCCACAACACTACATTCGTAGTGCGCCTAATAGATGTTTGCCCATCATACTCAGTACTCGTGGCAGATTAATCTACCAAGTCCCGTACGTGTTCGGGCATAGCGTGTGCGTTCGCACAAGAAGGTCAAAGGCCGGGAACGCATATTTTTAACTATATATATGACGGTAATATCTGTTCCCGAAAGAACAGTTACCGTCAATGACCATGCAGCTTTTCTAGAAATGAAATGATAATTAAATAGACACCCTAGCTGCAAGCAGGCGTTGATACACTTCATTGGGGACATGTTGAAAATGTGTGCCCCGATGGATAGAGCGTCTGCCATGTAAGCAGGAGATCCCGGGTTCGAGTCCCGGTCGGGGCACACGTTTTCAACATGTCCCCAATGAAGTGTATCAACGCCTGCTTGCAGCTAGGGTGTCTATTTAATTATCATTTCAGATATATAGCTTCTAACAATCTTTCCATTAACTGCTGTCATTGCCAAAAATATTTCTTTACACACTTCTTTCTCACTTTCTACAATTTTCTACGGTTTTTCGTTCTTTGCGATCTTATTTTGTTGCATCTTTTTCCATTGTTTCTATAAAAACAACCATTTTGCTTGTCTTTGTATTTTTATTGAACTACGTCCTGCAATGAATACAGAAAATACATATCAACTATACTTGTACGATGTAAACTGTCACAAACAATAGAAAAGGCTTTTTAAACTAAACGATTTTTGCTACGTAGGAGGTGACCAGAAGTTCAGTTTTTGAACTGCAGGTATTAGCAACGACCATTACTTCGTTACGTTGCGATACCTAAACACTTCTTCACAAACCTTTCACTTAAAATTACATTACGTTTTAAAATTACACTAGGAGATTTGCTGTAATGTAAATACGTACGATTTGGAATGGAATTTCTTATATGATTCGTGCTGGTGTATGCATCGAGACTAAATCGTGTAGCTGCATGGATGAAATTAAATGATAGTGTCCCACTGCTTGCTGGAAGGCCCCATTCGGGGAAATTGGGTCGCCGGGTAGCAAGTCTTATTTCAGGTGACGCTACATTTGGAGACTTTCTCGTCGGTGATGATGAGGAGGACAACAGAACACCCACTCCATGAGCGCAGAAAATCTCCAACACCCCCGAGAAGCCGGCCGAAGTGGCCGTGCGGTTAAAGGCGCTGCAGTCTGGAACCGCAAGACCGCTACGGTCGCAGGTTCGAATCCTGCCTCGGGCATGGATGTTTGTGATGTCCTTAGGTTAGTTAGGTTTAACTAGTTCTAAGTTCTAGGGGACTAATGACCTCAGCAGTTGAGTCCCATAATGCTCAGAGCCATTTGAACCATTTTGAACCCCCGAGAATCGAATCCGGACTCGCTACATGGTAGGCAAACACTTTACCCCTCTGCTAAGCAGGCGGACACTGTATAGATGGAGAGGATTTTTATAATTCTTTTTGTTTTCATCTGATTATAGTATTCTTTATTATTGATTAATCTTGCAGCACTGAGGTGCGATACACGTATGTACAGTAAAGTACATGGTTGTTTATGTCATTGTGGCTAGGACTGGTATTTCAGGGAACTACTGGAGGAATATTATAACCATTTGTTTACAGTAGGACAAACGCAGATGAGAATTGTAGGAAAGTGTGGCTCCAGAAGCATATGGGGGGACGAGGCGAGCCCTCGTTAAACCAAAACTGTAATGCGTGTGCGAGCTGCAGGACAATAGTCCAGTAGCGTAGGGAAAGCACAATGAAGAGCCAGAGAAACTGGTACGTTTGCCTAAAATCGCGTAGGGCCCCCGCGATCACGCAGAAGTGCCACAACACGTCGTGGAGTGGACTCGACTAATGTCTGAAGTAGTGCTGAAGGGAAATGACACCATTAGTCCTGCAGGGCTGTCTATAAATCCGTAAGACTACGACGGGGTGGAGATCTCTTCTTAACAGCACGTTGCAAGGCATCCTAGAAATGCTCAATAATGTTCATGTCAGAGGAATTTGTTTGCTAACAGAAGTATTTAAACTCAGAAGAGTGTTCCTGGAGCCACTCTCTAGCAATTCTGGACGTGTGAGATGTCACATAGACGTGCTGGAATTGCCGAAGTCCGTCGGAATATACAATGAGCATGAATGGATGCAGATGTTCACACGGGAAGCTTACGTACGTGCCATCTACCAGAGTCGCATCTGGACGTGTGAGGGTCCCACATGCACTCACTCTACACCATTACACAGCCACCACCAGTGTGAAAAGTCCCCTGCTGACATGCAGGGTCCATGGATTTGTGACGTTGTCTCCATACCCGTATACATCCAGTCGCTCGATACATTTTGAAACGAGACTCGTTCGACCAGGAAACATGTTTCTTGTCTTCAACAGTCCAATGTCAATGTTGACTGGCCCAGGCGAGGCGTAAAGCTTTGTGTCGTGCAATGATCAAGGCTACACGAGCGGACCTTTGACTCCGAAAGGCCATATCGATGATGTTTCGTTGAATGGTTCGCGTGCTGCCACTCGTTGACGGCCCAGCATTGAAATCTGCAACAATTTGCGGAAGGGTTGCACTTCTGTAGCGTTGAACAATTCTCTTCAGTCGTCGTTGGTCCCGTTCTTGCAGGATCTTTTTCCGGCCGCAGCGATGCCGGAGATTTGATGTTTTACCGCATTCCTGATATGCACGGTACGCTCGTGAAATGGTCGTCCGGGAAAATCCCTCTTCAACACTACCTCGAAGATGCTGCGTCTCATCGCTCGTGCGACGACTGTAATACCACGTTCAAACTCACTTAAATCTTGATAACCTGCCATTGTAGCAACAGTAATCGATCTAACAACTGCGCCAGACACTTGTTTTATATAGTCGTTGCCGACCGCAGAGCTGTATTCTGGCTGTTTACGAAGCTCTGTATTCGAATAAGCATGCGTATACCAGATTCATCGGCACTTCAGCGTAGAAGAATTCGTGGCCGCCATTCGACAGAAGTTCAGGAAATACATTGATACAGTTTGAGAGTGCGTTCAAAAATTAGAAACTGGCATGGAGCTTCACATTCTGATTATCATGACGGTACGCGATGAAGTAAACGATGTAATGAAAAACCTCTATGGGTCTATGGTCAAACATTCGCCTGGAGCAATTCATCCGTAGACCTGCTCACCAATCGTTTAAATTACGTAATATGAATGATCAAGGTTTGAGAAACAGCCGTACATAAATAGTCTTAAAAATCTGAGTAGGTAATCACAAAAAAGAAGAAAGAAGATACTGTTGTAGAAAAGATAAGTCACTCTGCCGTTCTCGCTTTGGGCGATATGTGCTGAATAAAATGTTTTGATTTCATTGTGCAGACAATAACGTCAAAGCATTCCTCCGTAAGCTGTAATTGTACATCAGCCTGAAAGACATTTGTAGAGAAAAGGTAAATAGCCGGTCTACACATAATGCAACAAGCTTTCGTTAGTTAATAGTGGCGTGCGAAGAACTTTGAGAGACGTTTCTTGCAACGTAGTGTAGAACTGCAACCATAAAAATAAGGCGGAAATTGTTTGAACATGAATTTGTTGAAAGGGAGCAAAAGTATGTAGTAGATATTTTCCCAAAGCCCTGATATATTTATTTTTCGTGTAGCGGAAAAGCACGGAATGGGTAGACGAGATATCTATGTCAAGAGGTTGACCGATTTTCCGAAAGTAGGAGGAAACTAATGCAGGATGGTTCTTGGGCAAGATGTAAGAAACCACAAATTGAATTATCTATAATAACTCTCCAATAAATTACTTATCATTTTTATTAGCGGCTCTAGTTAATATCTTCACTGGAGCACTTAATAAATACGATATTTTAAAGTAAATCAAATTTTTTGAGCAGAAGTGATCATTAGAAATGTAGTTATTAGGCACTGATCGAGTTCTGAGTATGCAGTTAATTAATAGAAATTTTTGTGACTTGTGTTCACAATGAAACTCTTGTTATGACTAAAGATTTCTTTTCCTTTCATCCTTACCCGATTTGGCATTTCGCCACCATCAAAGGGTTAGAACACATTTTGCTACAAGCATCAAATCAAACCTGTAAGTCGCACCTCATTTTGGTAAAGGAAATAAACTATTTGTCTATCGAAAGTTCTAGGTATCTGTCGTAAATTTAATAGCATAGGGAGCAGGGTTACCCCCAATGTTATGAGTGTCGTTTTATTAAAGCCCCTAACCGTCCGCTTACCGACACTATCCTATCGCAACTTCCACTACTCTCTTCATAAGTTCACAAGAAAATCGTAGAATATGATGAATAGTTTAGAATTATACTAAATTGGTTTAGAAGAACACTCAATTAACTGTTCTTTAGGCACAAGCAGAATGTCCCTACAATCGCAATCATTCACCTAGCACACTTCTGTTGGAATTTACCATAGCTGTTCGGTATTTTTCTGTAGCCTTTAATCTACATAACATTTCTCCATCACTAAATGAAATGTATTCTTCAAATTATTCACTTTTGTGAACGATCTCCTGAACCACCCCACTCTCCACCCCCACGGCATACCTGCCCACGTACCTGTTCACGCCTGACTAACGTACACGCCAGATCTGTCAGTGGACGCCAAACTGTGCTTTGCTCGTAGTATGTGGCATCCCCTCTGTTTGTAGTACATGGCATCTCCACGTCAGCGATGCTACTCCACTAGATCAGACATGAACAAGGGAAGATTCGTTCTGTCAGGTAAACTATCGATTTCTGTGCCGTTACAAGCTTCCTCGTACTAAAAACTGATGATTTAATGCTTGGTAGGATATAGTTTTTTTTTTCAATTTTTTTTCCTTTTGGCCTGAACGCCATGCAGGCATCTCTCAGTGCTCCGGAACTTTACAGCATTTTACAAGGTAAGGTTACATTTATTTAAAAATTTCATAATTAGTTTTAAAATTAATATATTATCTTGATGTTCTCCAGTCAACATGGGATGACATAAAAACCACCATGGAGGCCCTTAAAAATAATAAGGCTCCAGGCGGCAGTGGCGTAAGTGTGGTGTTGTTCCATACCAGGGGGTGATAGGTCTGAGACAGCTCATAGCAGGAATATGGTCAGCCGAGGACACTGCACCACACAAGCGGCTTGTAATGAAATTTCGTGCTTATCGAATATCGTCTCAGTTATGTGACTGGATTTGTAATTTACTGTCAGAGAGGTCACATTTCTTAGTAACTGACGGAAAACCATCGAGTAAAACAGAAGCGATTTCTGGCGTTCTCCTTATCTAAATAACGATTTGGGAGACAATCTCAGCAGTCGTCTTAGGTTGTTTGCAGACGACGCTGTCGTTTACTGACTAATGAAGTTAACAGAAGATCAAAGCAAATTACAAAACGATTTAGAAAAGATATCTGAATGGTACGAAAATTGGCAGTTGACCCTAAATAACCAAAAGTGTGAGGTCATCCTCATGAGTGCTAAAAGGAATTCGTTAAACTTCGGTTACACGATAAATTAATCTAATTTAAAAGCCATAAATTCAACTAAATACCTAGGTATTAAAATTACGAACAACTTAAATTGGATGGAACACATAGAAAATGTTGTGGGGAAGGCTAACCAAAGACTGCGTTTTATTGGTAGGAGGACACTTAGAAAATGTAACAGGCCTACTAAGGGGACTGTCTACACTACGCTTGTCCGTCGTCTTTCAGAATACTGCTGCGCGGTGTGGGATGCTTAGCCGATAGGACTGACGGAGTACATCGAAAAAGTTCAAAGAAAGGCAGCAAGCTTTGTATTATCGTGAAATATGGGAGAGAGTGTTGCAGAAATGATAGAGGATTTGGGCTGGAAATAATGAAAAGATGGGCGTTTTTCCTTGCGACGGAACCTTCTGACGATATTCCAATCACTTTCTTTCTCTTCAGAATTCGAAAATATTTTGTTGACACCGACCTACATAGGGAGAAACGATCTCCATGGTAAAGTAAGGGTAATCAGAGCTCGTACGGAAAGATGCAGGTGTTCGTTCTTTCCGTGCGTTATACGAGATTGGAATAATAGAGAATTGTAAAGATGGTTCGATGAACCCTCTGCCAGGCACTTAAATGTGACTTGAAGAGTATCCACGTAGATGTATATGTAGATGTAGAAGGTTTACACAACTCTGATACTAAGTCTACTAAAAACATTTCACCGGACGATTTTAGGATCATGCCAGAGTGAATTTATTCTGGGACCCTCAACCACCGACTATATTCTCACATTGAGACAAATGATGGAGAAGTTTTATCAATTCGATAAAGACCTACACCTTATATTCATTGATTTCTGGCAGGCATATGACATTAACAGGTCATACCTCTGCAAGACAATGCAACAGTTTACCGTACCTGTGAAGTAAATTAGGCTCACAATGGATCAAGCTGTCGAGCATCCTGTTGCAGATCAACTGTCGGCACTCTTCACAGTTAAGATTAAGTTGAA
Source organism: Schistocerca nitens (assembly GCF_023898315.1). Taxonomy (NCBI): domain Eukaryota; kingdom Metazoa; phylum Arthropoda; class Insecta; order Orthoptera; family Acrididae; genus Schistocerca; species Schistocerca nitens. Next base: position 513,910,704 of record NC_064615.1, read on the forward strand.
ACAGGATGATCTTCTGTCACCAGATCACTTCAACAAGGATCTGGAAAAGGTGAGATGCGCAGTTGGTCGTAATAGGGTTATGGAGATGGTTTGAAGTGATATGGTCCCTACATTAGCAGATGATGTAGTGAGTGTGGGCAAAACTCTGAATGAGACGATGATAGCACACACTTCTCGATTTATGCTAGAAGCGAGCAAACTAGGGTTGCTGGTCAATGATGAAGAAACAAAGTACATGGTAGTCTCATCTCGACAATATAATATAGACGCCATCAGTGTAGGTGCTCACAATTCTGAAAGAGTCCGAACATCGAGTTAGCTTGGGCCAATATTGTCTAATATGTGTGTGGTATAGAAGTAAATTCGACAAAGAATAACAAATACGAATCGGGTGTACTGCAATGTAAACCGCCTGTCATATCACATATGGTATCCCAGCTAAGCAAGTTGCAGCAACATGTGCTAGTGCAACCGGTTATGGTGCAATGGTTGTCACACATGAGCAAGTACACAGCCAATGGCAGAGCGAATCCGTGCATTTCAGAGGAAAATTTTAAGGTAATTCTATGATCCGGTATAAAACACAGAAACTTTGAAAATGGGAAGGAAGTCACGATGACATCTCTAACGGGAGTTCAAGAAAGCTGATGTTGGACGGGTAATTGCAAGAAGACGACTACAGTGGGCAGGATATGTTCTCTGAGCAGAGGGTACTCTCCCTAACAAAATAATGGTACATCAGCGTGTAACACGTCGGTACAAAAGGTGGTAGATATGCAGTACTAATAAAAGCTAGCCTTTAGCACTCGGGACTCTACAACATTCCCTAGACACAGGAACGGGGCTGGATATTTAACGACCGTGTGCCTCAACCCACTTACCTTGTCCTTCCCGGGGCGGTTGATCTGCTGCTCTCTGCTCTGCCTGCTATGATGTGTCCTGTAATAACTATTGTCTCGCAGGGAGAGGAGCCACTCACACCAACAATACCAAGTTTATCTGGTGGAATTCACTGTATTCTGATACACACTCGCACAGGGTGGGGCTGCACTGTTCACAATTAACATTATTAAACAATGGACGTGATCAGTATTTGTACTCAAGAGTACGTGTCCGTTGTGATGTAAAAGGCTGCTGTGTAAATGATGGCATCCAATGCAAAAACACTGTGCTCAGAACACAAAATAATCACTGTTTAACGGGTGTTTTATCAGTCGACGATAGGCGCAGTTCTTCCAGCAGTACTAAACGATTCAATAGCTTATAACACGAGCGTGCGCGTTACCGAATCATGACGTGGATGCTATATAAAATTTCGGGTACGATTTACTAACGAGAAAGGATCTCCGCTAGCGATATTCAGCCAGTAAAAATTATATATATTTCTTTCACTTAGAACCTGCAGTTAGGATCACACCAGTCCACATTATTCTTCCGTAACCGTCGCGACGCGGTTGATTGTTGTTCTCCTGACACGACACACGAAACCGAGTAACATCACGTTTTTGATAAACATTCATACTGGGTCGTGAACACTGAAATTAAACGCAAAACTTGTGTGGCAAACATTTTGAATTACTTCACCATAACTTGTTTACATAGGTGGTGCAGCCACGGCATCGACACAACACTCTGCCTACGCTCCACAAAGTTACGCCACGACTCTCCACTGTTGCTCTGCGCTCGGCAGAGAGGCGACTATCGATAATCAACGATACAATTCCATGCTCACAAGCTAACTGGCAGACGTCCAAGAGGTCATCCGCGAACGAGGTGTTAGAGACTGAATTTTAGTGACCCTGGAAGAAGCGGATCCAACGGCTCTAATTGAGGATGCCCGAGATAGAAATAAATGAGCAAACATACGTAATGAATGTTTGTGATATTGCAAATCCATTTAGTCATGACTTGTGGACTGAATGTGTTCATCATTTCGTTACGTTTAATGTAATGTATTTTTAAATTTTTCTCTGCTGCCGTAGGGCTAAATGACCTGCTCATGTGCAATAATGATAATAATGATTTTGATGACGGAAAGCTGGTAATTGTTGATGAAATGTGATTACCTGATCTAAGAAAACAGTTTGCTGGTTTCCGTAACATTAGAAAGAACGTGACTGATTTTTCCTCCTGTTACTCCATCACGTTCACCATAAAGATTGTCTCAAACACGTGTTTTGTGAAGATGACTGAAGAATGATCCACGATTAAATCTCATAGAATTTATGCAACTAAAAACTTTTCATTTGTCTTAATCGTGTGAAACCAAGGCTTCGAGTAAGTATTTGGCTATATATGTCAATAATATTTGCCTTTAGTAATTGATTTTCGTCTTCCAATTGGTGCCTTGTTCGTCTACATAATGTAGTCTTCATGGATGATGGCGGTAGTAAGATGGTTTTAAAAGTGTCATTTTGAGCGGCGGTGTTTTCTAAGCCATCGACTAGTTCATTATATTTAATGTTAGCGTGACTTCTGATCTACACAAATTCTGCCTTCCCCTAGGTAGCTTTAATAATGCACAGTATCAGGGGGTTAGTTTTCTTGAGAAGGGCTGGTGTCTGGATATTTTGGAGCAAGCATCTAAAATCCTATAAACTCAAAATGTTTTGTAAGTGAGTTTATACCCCTTGTGTAACGCTGCAAGTACAGCTGTGGCTCCTACAGGGAAACTAGAAGTTTGACGGTGAAGTTAAACCAGTTCATTAGAACCTGTGATTGGACAGTGTAACGCGCAACTCACTCTGCCATAACTTCTGGTTTGGGGCTGTCAGTATATATCTCCATATAGATGAAATGTCATTCGAATCTATGAAACTTGTGCTAATTCTGATTTCTGGACTGTGTTTATTCCCTGTCTATTATTTTCTTTTTGTGGCAATCTGTCAAGTTTCCTCATCAGTGGGTTATCAATTGCAGAAAGCCCTTTTAGGAAGAATATATCTAATTTCCATTGCAAGGAGTTAGGCATTTCCGCGGCTTCCGCTAACAGTGGATTTGTTGGTATGGTACACGTAGCTCATAGGCAAATCCTGAGGCAGCTAAATCGGATTATTCCTAGTTCTGAAAGTCATTTGCTGCTACCTCTGCAGAACAACAGGTTTCCATAGTCGACTTTAGATCTCATTAGACCCCAGTATCTTAACAGCAGAACATTACGATCAGTTCCCAACAGTGCTCTGGTAATTGAGCGTAAACATTGAGACAATGATGTATCTTCTCTATGAGATATGCAATGTGCTCCTGTATCGCTGCTAGAAATTTATTTTAACTCTTAATGGGAAAAACTGAACATATTTTAATCTCATACGTATTCGTAAGAGTAGGTTAGATGAGTTACTTTACATCGGCAGCGTTCTGTCCCTTTGACAGTGGCATAATGACGAAACGTGTAAGGATAAAAGAAAATGAATATTTTGTAGTCAAGATGGGAGTTTCATTATAATTGCAGAACATGACCGCGTCGTCTCATAAGGATTTCGTGCAATATGTATCCAGTTCGTATATAACTGCCCTTAGTGTTCCAGGATAGATACATGATACATTTTGTACAGCTATGTCAACTTTCCCGAACTATCAGCTGCAGAGGACCTAATACCGACGTAGGGGGCCTACGTACAGTACGTAAAATACCAAGGACGTGAAGTGTGATACGTCAAATACAAGGACGTGGAGGCTTATTAAACAAGGAGGTGATCAATGCCTTTGACAAAATGAAGAAAACTATTCGGAAACGGACAGTATTTCTTTGCGGTATTTTGGGAAGAACCTGAAACAATTTTAGAGGATACTGGTGGGTTTCAAACAAAACCAAATTTAATCAAAGTTTTGAGTGCATAGAAAGTAAATATTTATTATGGACTACATTAGGCTGCTACAGAATTGGTGGATGTAAACGATGAGGAATGAGGACGTTCTCCGCCGAATCGGAAGGAACATACACAAAGCACTGAAAAGATGACGTTACTAGATAACAGGACATCTGTTAAAACATCAGGGTATGTATAACATCCCTGGCAGAGGGAAGTGTTGTAACTGGAGGACAGAATACCTAAGAAAACACGATGCCTTTTTGTCGGTACTTCTGACTAGTGACTGATTTTAGAATCGCATGAAGGAAGGAGCACTCGAGACCGCCACAAGCAGTTTCCGCCATTTTTTACAGTTTTTGTTGTTGCCAAACGCGAGGTTATGTTTTGTGCAGCTCCTGTAAATATTTATATTTGTAATTATTGAAGTTCTGTGTAATATATTAAAGTATTTGGAATAATTGTTAATTCTTCAGTTACAGAATTTTATGATAAGTGAAACACCATATACACTCTTGGAAATGGAAAAAAGAACACATTGACACCGGTGTGTCAGACCCACCATACTTGCTCCGGACACTGCGAGAGGGCTGTACAAGCAATGATCACACGCACGGCACAGCGGACACACCAGGAACCGCGGTGTTGGCCGTCGAATGGCGCTAGCTGCGCAGCATTTGTGCACCGCCGCCGTCAGTGTCAGCCAGTTTGCCGTGGCATACGGAGCTCCATCGCACTCTTTAACACTGGTAGCATGCCGCGACAGCGTGGACGTGAACCGTATGTGCAGTTGACGGACTTTGAGCGAGGGCGTATAGTGGGCATGCGGGAGGCCGGGTGGACGTACAGCCGAATTGCTCAACACGTGGGGCGTGAGGTCTCCACAGTACATCGCTGTTGTCGCCAGTGGTCGGCGGAAGGTGCACGTGCCCGTCGACCTGGGACCGGACCGCAGCGACGCACGGATGCACGCCAAGACCGTAGGATCCTACGCAGTGCCGTAGGGGACCGCACCGCCACTTCCCAGCAAATTAGGGACACTGTTGCTCCTGGGGTATCGGCGAGGACCATTCGCAACCGTCTCCATGAAGCTGGGCTACGGTCCCGCACACCGTTAGGCCGTCTTCCGCTCACGCCCCAACATCGTGCAGCCCGCCTCCAGTGGTGTCGCGACAGGCGTGAATGGAGGGACGAATGGAGACGTGTCGTCTTCAGCGATGAGAGTCGCTTCTGCCTTGGTGCCAATGATGGTCGTATGCGTGTTTGGCGCCGTGCAGGTGAGCGCCACAATCAGGACTGCATACGACCGAGGCACACAGGGCCAACACCCGGCATCATGGTGTGGGGAGCGATCTCCTACACTGGCCGTACACCACTGGTGATCGTCGAGGGGACACTGAATAGTGCACGGTACATCCAAACCGTCATCGAACCCATCGTTCTACCATTCCTAGACCGGCAAGGGAACTTGCTGTTCCAACAGGACAATGCACGTCCGCATGTATCCCGTGCCACCCAACGTGCTCTAGAAGGTGTAAGTCAACTACCCTGGCCAGCAAGATCTCCGGATCTGTCCCCGATTGAGCATGTTTGGGACTGGATGAAGCGTCGTCTCACGCGGTCTGCACGTCCAGCACGAACGCTGGTCCAACTGAGGCGCCAGGTGGAAATGGCATGGCAAGCCGTTCCACAGGACTACATCCAGCATCTCTACGATCGTCTCCATGGGAGAATGGCAGCCTGCATTGCTGCGAAAGGTGGATATACACTGTACTAGTGCCGACATTGTGCATGCTCTGTTGCCTGTGTCTATGTGCCTGTGGTTCTGTCAGTGTGATCATGTGATGTATCTGACCCCAGGAATGTGTCAATAAAGTTTCCCCTTCCTGGGACAATGAATTCACGGTGTTCTTATTTCAATTTCCAGGAGTGTATTTTTAAGGCTAGTCGTTTAACGTGCGGGTGGTTTTAGCCACACTTCGTTGTCGTGCACTATCTTGTACGTTGAAACAGAGGGAGGTCTTTTACAATGGAACATGGGACATTTTGCAAATTATCTTAGTTTTGTTAATATCTTAACATTTTTACTTGTCTTAACAATGGAAATTTGTCGTAGTTTCCAACAACTTCATTTTATAAAGGTATTTAATTTATCACTGGTCTTTGGTAATACCTCTGCTTACTAATTATCGGTGTGTAGTAGAGTAATAATGTAACAGACATGCGACTAAATACATTACTGGCAAGATACTCTCGATTGCCACTCTTTTCATTTTCAGTAGGATATTTCTTCCTTGGCACACCACCATGTTGTACTTTGGAACATGTTTTCACATTTGGGGAATCGTTAATTTTCCGGAGTAATTTTTGCGATTTCAGAACGCACATAAAAACTGAATGCCCTTATTTAAAAGTGGACGAAGAATAATAAATTAAACTTCTCTTGCAGGGCTGGCTAGATGCAAACGTCTGAGAAGTGTGCCAAGGTACTCTTCCCTACTAGAGGGGGAAAATACGGCCCACCGAGGTAATACATAATCAGCTACTACAACATTCTTCTGAAGCACTTTCAAAGTAGTATTCCACTCTTGCTCCACGCCTCATAGTGGAAACTGAGCTACTTGAAATGAACACTGGGTTAAAAACACTGCCAACTCAGTGTGTAAAGACGACAATCCTTAGCCTGGCAGAGGTAACTCGTCCCCAGCAGAAGTTAACGTGAAGCAGTAAACGAAATATTTGTAGCCTGCTCAAGAACAAAGTAGTGCAATCGATTCATCTTGATTGTTTCCTCTCTGGAACGAGAATATTCAACATAATTTTGGATCCTTTAGTGGGAATAATTTTATTTCATTTTCTATCACCAAAAACAAATACCAGAATGGATTTGCAGGTCAAATATACAACTAAAAATATTCAGAGGAGTGCGTATGGGTTCATTTTATAATAGCGTACTGATGAAGATGGAAGTGAAACTCAGAATGTTCAAACAACTTACGACGATGCAGCCAGGTGATGTTGTCGCTCGACAACCACCGATAATCAGGTATCGCACACTTCGACAATCGCCGATATTTCGACAGGCGAACACCACATCATTCTCAGTGCACGAATACAGTGAGAGACGAAGTTGCTATCCTCGCGCAAGCGGAGCTATACTGACCAACAACCAAATCCGGCAGATGTAGGAAGACACACCGTAAAAAGCTAGCTACATCTCACAACCAAAGATGAGGAATTTCGGAAAATTGATGTTCTGACAATGCTCGTCTTTGTTTATCTGGTGGTGCTAGCTGTTTACGGCGTGTATCTCAATATCTGCTGGATTACAGTTCTTCGTTGGTATAGTTCCGCCTACCGAGGATTCCAGTTTCCTTTTCGTTGCATTTGAGCCCTGAAAATGGCATCGTGTACGCTTGTCGAAATACTGGCTGTTGTTGAAGATTTCACTCGGATTCTTTCTCGTAAATTATTTGGACATTTTATACGCCGGGAGAATCTCAAGTTTCTCATTGAAACTCAGAAGCATACAGCCAAGGCGAATTGTGAGAAGCAGGATGTTAGTTATTTAACAAAATTTTGTCGATTATGTAATTCTGACTAGTTTGATGTATCCTATAAAGAGTTCTCCTTTGTCCTAATCTCTTCATTTTAAAATTGTTCATACATACATTTTATAATCTCTGTTTCTTCCTATAAATTTGCCTTCTACGCCTCCCTTTGATACCTAGGACGTTACTCTCTCACATCTTAACACATGTCCTATCGCCCCGTAAGTGTTTTACAGGTGTATCTTTGCTAACCGATTCTGCGGAGCTCCTCATGTAATATCTTATGCGTCTTCTTCTGTAACGCTACGTGACAGATAAGAAAAGGTTTTATCCTCTTATTTTCCGGTTCTCCAACAGTTCAGGACTCATTTACACACAGAGATGAACTATTGTGTTTCAAAGATAGCAGAATGCCTTCACTTTGCGCTCTATTTAACCTGTACTTTTGTTGTTAAATTTGTCGCTAGTTTAATTCCTTCTGCACCTTCTTACCTTCTTACATTCATACGTATTTTCTCTACTCAAACCATTATTTTGTACTTAGTACACTGTTCTTTCCACTCACCAGGTCCAATAATTCACTTTCACAAAGGATAACAATGTCATCAGCGTATCTTATCGTCGATACTCTTCCACCTCTAATTTTAATTAGACATTAGAACTTTTCTTCCATTACCGTCATTGATTTTGCGATGTACAAGATGAGTAAAATAAAGGGATGGGGAGGGGAGGAGAGGAGCGGAGCGGAGGGACTGCATTCTTGCCTTATTTCCTTTTGAGTCCGAACATTTCTCTATTGATGTTCCTTTCTTACCGTTCCCTTTAGGTTTTTGTTCACACTGCACATTAACCACCCTCCACACAGCGTACACTTTCACACATGTTACATCGCATAACAACGTCGAAAGCTTTATATGTTTTTATAGGCTCTATGAAAAGTCGTAATGTTATAGCTGCCTCTTTGGTGCTTTCACCTTTCCCAAAGAACAACTAATAGTATTTTCTTCTATACATCTTTGTTCTCAGCAACATGAACGCATGATCTGTCAAGCTGATTCAGCAATCCTTCTAGGTTTTATCTTCTCTTGTCATCTTGTGGACTGTGTGATTGCTATTCTTCCGAATGTCCGGTCTCATAGTTTCCACACACTAACGTGAACAATCGTTTGACACTCACCTATATAAATTAGGCTGGTACATAATCTATTCCTTCTATCCTGTTCGTTCCTCCATAGCTTAGTTTTTCAACTCTTCGAAAGTTTACTTTTATGCATACGTAATCTGTCTTTGTTCCCCTTTTAATGATATTATGATGACTGTTAGTACTCGTAGTTTAAACCGGTCATTGGGGTTAATGTCATTTTATGCTCTTAAGACTAATAATTGTTATTTGGTGTATGGTGCCTATTATCACAGTTCCGTATTTACGGAGGCAAGCCTTCAACTGTTTATTAGAATGCAGCCTCGGGCCTCAGCCGCTTTTCCTCCGTTGTCTGTTGGGAATTGTATCGCTAGGTCTTCTGGCGATATCCTAAGAGTATTCAAATTAAGACTCCTTGAAACTATTACGCATGCGACAGTATGCGCTGCCTAGCATGTTCTAAAACACTGCGCATGAAAACGGGATTTTTCTGGGCATCATACCTCGGACCTGTTGGTGTTAGAAAGGTAGAGTCAAGAGTTTCGGATAGCCATTGGCCTGTGGATCATTTCTATGCCCAGCAGAGGGATCATCATACCGTAACTATTCTACAATACAGAGTCAAAGTTTAAATATTACATACTGCGTTCACCTTAGGCAGATGGAGCAAATCGGGTGGTTCTTTTTGCATTAGATGTGATCTACGGCGCTCCTTAAGAGGCTTATGCAGTCATCATTTACTTCCTGGGTGGATCCTGAGGAAACCCAAAAAATAAAAGTTTTTCACCATTTCTTTCGCCAACAGCAGCGGATATCCAAACAACCAACGGCAGCATTTATCTAGAAATGTCGTCTTCCCGTTCCAAAAAATCTTTATTCGTTATCGAGCTACGGATTCCAAGACGACTACGTGCACCAAATGTCTGAAATTATTACGATATCCTTAGATCCTAATCTCTAACAGCTTGAAAATTTTCTTGATATCTTTACCCTTTTCCGAAACAATGACGTCCAAATCTACCCTACCTGGATTCGAAAATACGAAAGTAAAAACCGGTGTGGCGCGAAAACAAAATTTATAAAGTGATTTAGCATTGATGAATGTTCTGTAAATAGTCTCCCTTATCATTAGAAGGGTACCGGGAACCCCATAACGTAGTTGTGAAGCACAACAAAAATTTTTGCGCAATTAAAATCCGGTCTGAGGTGGAAAATTAGTTTGATGTTACTTGAGTTTCACGAAAGTAAACTGACACAGAAAGTTGTTTTCATGTGTGTGACATGCACTTTTGTAGTAGGGAAAAAAAGAAACCTATGGAAAAATGCAGCTATCGGAACACAAAAAATCCAATATGCTCCTGTTTAGTAAAAGGGTGCCTGAAAAGTGGGGTACCAGCTGCCTCATTGCACCTTCTTCAGGATCTTCAAATATTTTGGCATGCAAGCACAATCGCGCTTTTTATGTTGAGAGAGAAGACGACAGTGGTGGTGAGAGAAAGAGACGGGAAAGTAATTATTACTGGGAGGTAGCAGATAGTGATGGTGTTATAGAAAGAGCGAAGGAGACAATGGCAGTGTGAAAGAAAGAATGAGTCACAGTCGTAATGGAACATACTTGAAGTTAACGGAACATAGCTGGGAGAAGAGTGAAGGAGGCAGTGCCAGCAGCAAAGGAATAAAGAGAAGGAGACAGTGGAAGTGGGTGAGAGCCAGTGATAATGAAAGATAAAGTCTATGATAACGACAAAGAGGAAGACCGGAGAAGAGACAACAGCAGTGGGGAAGAATGATTGAGACAGCAATAAGAGAGAGCATGAGATAGACAGTGGAAGCGAGTGGAGACGGTAGCATTAGGTCAGAACCAAGGAGACTGGCTGTAGGCTGGGAGACACAAATAGATAATGACAATGAGTTGGGCTAAATGAGTGAGTATTTTCCGCTGATACAAATAATAACTGAGAAAATGGAAAATTTTATAGGTAACTTGTGTTAAGTAGGCAACGTACCTTACCTATTAAGCTAATGAATACGATGTCTAGAGAACGTCTCTCGTCACACGAATGTAAAAAGTAATAAAAACAGAGAAATCTGTCGAATTATTGACTAGAAATTATCTCTAACCAATTCTAAGGTTCCAGCACCATAGTGAAGATTTATGAAAATAAAATTTCATTCCAAATGCCAACCAACATACGAGGGCCTAATTTAATTTTTAAGTATTGCTTGTGGAAATAAATTTTAAATATAATGTTGCTCTAGTTATCGTTCCCAGTCACACCAGATAACAAATTAGCCATCCTCAGAAGACATCAGTCTAATAATGTGTAACACCGCCTCTAGCACTGATTGTGACCTCATTTAGAGAAGAGGGTCCGTAAGTTTCTTCAGGTATGACCCTCCCAGCTAAGGCCGCTCACTCATGGTTAGATGGCGTACAGCTGCCAAACTTCAGGCATTTTAATTCTTATGTTTCACACGCTGTACAAAATGATTCCTGCCCTTTTCTGCGGGATTAAGTTCGGGTGATTTAGCGGGTGAAATGAGGTGTAAGTGATTGCCAGGAATGTATGCGTGCATCCCCTTGAACACGGCTGTCACTGAGAACACGACTTCTGTCATCCTGGAGGACGGAATTGTCAACAGCATACTCATCATGAAGACATAGTGGAAACGGCAACAACTAGTTACCGACAACGATGCAGTCAACATACTAGTTTATATACTCAGTAACCTGAATGAACGAAAACACCAAAATATTTTAGAACGTCCTCCAGCCTGAACTACACTCTCCACACACTGCAGGGTAGTCCTCTGTGCACTGGACGCCTGGCGTCGTGTGAGAGGTGATAACATCGCGACTTGTCCGACCAAACTACTCTCCTCCATTTAGATACTGTGCAGGTTGATCTATTGAAGACATGCAGATCTATGCGCTGCTGCGAGCAATGGCCGATTGCTATGTACCCGACACCCAATTTCCTTTGCAAACAGTTTTCTTCACAAAGTTCGGTCGGAAACCGACTGAGATTGGTCTGTAAACATTGATAGCAGAAACGCATGTCATGGTGGAAGCCGATTTTCATTGACGGGACAGTCGTCTCCTATTCCTGTCGTTTAGGATAGTTTTACAACCACTGTTCTTCCACCTGTTACATAGTTGTGAGTTGTACACTATTCCTTGCAGACACGCTGAACAGTCCGTGCTAATACACCAACAAATCGGGCAACTTCATCCACGGTGTGGTCATCGGTACGCCTTTCTGCCATTCTGCCACGTCTACAGGCCAACTAGAGGGACTAGCATGTACACACCACTTCACTGGTACGACTCAACAGTAGAGGGTCACATGTCCACGTGGTACAAATTCTATCTATACGATCTACAGAGGTGAAAAGCTATGGAGGGTGAAATATATATTTTGCTTGGTGTGCTGTACAACCGTCATTAAGTCACAGAGAGGAATATGTAGCGTTGTAGAACATTAGTACAGACAGTGAGTTTGGGGGGTAAAGAAACGCGTCGTTTGATCTGTTCACTATGAGGCTTGTTTGCTCCTGCTGCTGCTGTCCGGATGCTTTTGGATGGAAGTCAGGCGCTGATTGGTACCATTCGAGATTATCACATGTGTTAGAGTTTTTCGGTTGTCACTGCACTGAATTAAGATGTTGCCACGTTTTGGGAAGGTAACTGTACTGACCCACTGTCGCCATCAACCAAAGACACCGACTTCGTTGACGTCAGTATCGGCTGAGTATGTTTTCAACATTCAGATAAGCTGAATTACAGTTGTAGTTCTAAATGACATTTTATCAAGTATATTTTGTTAAACGTAGTCTTTTGGTGTAATTTTGTTTACCCTCCTCAGTCCTTAAGTGGCATATATGATATATCTAAATTTTATTTTTTCCTATCTCAGGGCACAAACTAAATTCGGTGTGCCTGAGTGTAGCATACACTTAACATCATGTGATTTCAGTGCAACGCTAGCTAACGTCTGCGTGTTCCCTGTAGATGGCAGCAACTGCTTATATAGTGCTTTTCATCACTATGTCAGCATGTCTTCAAGAAATAGAGGTAATTTCTGTTTCTTTAAGTGTTTGAAGCGTGCTGTAATAAAGTATTATACGCCACGCTATCGAATAAGTGCTTGTTTATTTCATCACAACAATACGGCAACTTCCATATTCCAGTGCCTTTGTTTGCATAACTTCTAGGCGTCTATTAATAGTTTTTCTGAACACTGCATATCTACTGCCGGATTAGTGAAGCCCCTAGAACACATCGGATGTCAATGTAAATTCGTACACGTGCACACCACCGGAGGGAATATAAATGGTTACATTTGCAATTCTCTGCGACAGGTAAAACGATCACCAGGGTACAGAAGGTGCGTGAACGAAGTCAGATGACGAGCGATCACGGTGAGGGAAACGGAGACGCCATGTACTCGTGTGAGACATAATTATTAACACCTCACAGCCTTTGGAAGGGGCCTCATTGTGGATCTCCGTATGGCCAGCTGGTCGAATTGTGCACTATCCAGATCAGTGGGGCATTCTGATATGACAGGAGCCCGACTTTGGACTATAAGGGAACGTGAGGGCTGGCGTAATCTCGTTAGCTCGACCACGTATGGCGACCATAAGGAAAGGTCGTCATATTACGCCTCAGTCACGGAGTAACCCTTGCACATCTGCGCCTGCCGTATGAGAAGAACGTAATGTACTCCCTGTAACATTCTGTCCCTACAGCATTCTGCGTCATCCCGTACGATTGCTTGGATGCTAGCAGCAGCACAACTAGGCAGTTTCCGCCCCATGTGTAGGCTGGCGTTACCATTGCACAACAAGCGGCTGCATTTAGAGTGGTGCTGCGAACAGGAGCCGTGGAGTGCTGATGAAGAGTGTTGCGCCGTATTCAGCGATGAATCGCGGTTCTGCGATATTCTGGATGATCATCGCTGGTGAGTATGGCCGTCAACTTCGAGGACGTCCCACTCTTCCAAAGTTTCGGAAAGGCACGGTGACGGCGTCATTGTGTGGGAATCCATCGAATATAACTTCGGCTCACGAGTAGCAGTGGCTGAGGCCTCTCTAACAGCACAGTACTACGTCACAGACATCCTGAGTCCTCAAGTATTTCGCACCATGTGACAACATGGTGGTGATATTTTTCAACAGGACAATGCTCTGCTCGCACAGACATGGCACGTGCTTCTATGAACTGTCTGCTTGATGTTGAGGAATTCCAGTGGCTGGCAAGCACACCAGATCAGTCCCGATAAAACCAGTGTACAACCATCTTGTATGTTAAATCCACCCCGATGCTATAATCTAGGATATCAAGTATCATATAACAGTATCTGTGGCCCAGCTTGCCTCAGGAGAGTATACAACGGCCTTGTGACACCCTTCCCAGCGGAATCAGCTCATACGGGGTGCAACGTCAAACTGTTAACTGGGCTCATACTGCCTAATTCCTCGTAGCTTTGTCTCGACATTGTGATCACTGAAATACCGTCACATACGTCATTTCGTTTTCTCTTCCTCTTCTGGGCACTTCACTTTTATGTCAGGAACTGTATATCATTTATTTTCTAAAATAAACAGTGTTCAATGTCAACATAAAATTTTACGAATCATACCAATTTTTAAGTTTAGTATTTTAATCTTATTTTGTCCCAGAACAGTGCATTGATCGCCGACGTAGGCATTTGTTTCATAAAATCTAAGCTCAGGCCTGAGGAGGCTATAGTACAATACCTTAGCGAACTGAAACATTAAGTGACATGGTTCCCTACTTTCTCGTCTGAATGGCCGATTCATGTTAATTTAAAAGTAAGGCGCTAAAATACGAATCATGTGAAACAATGAATTCCTTATTATAATTGTAATCTGTTGTATGGATAAGTGAATGTGAAGTCGGTCTCATTTCGGTTTCAGTTTAACCGTACCAGGTTAACATTGTGTTGTGCCATTAAATAAAAGGTGCTAAAGACTGATTCAGTTGTGAGTAAAATATTTGACGCATTTATTTAATTATTCGTTTCATTTACCTTTTTCGTGGGACCATACGAGCCAAAGGTAGTTATTTCCGTATGTTACGTCTTTAGGCACTACACTACTTTCTGCTTCCCTATCGGTGTGCAGAATGTCAGTTTCTTTTCATTTTCTGCCAAATGTTTTCAAGCAATAATCTAAAAAGAGTTTAACTGTTGTTGCTAGATTAGGAAAGACAAAATCTATCATGAGGTTTTCGTGTTACTACGTCAACGCATTATCGCGTGCAAGTTTACTAAAAGCCTAGTGCTTATAATACTGTTTTCGGATTATTAAGCATAGTGATCTACATCTACCTCTACATCCATACTCCGAAAGCCACTTGACGGTGTGTGGCGGAGGGTACTTTGAGTGCCTCTATCGGTTCTCCCTTTTATTCCTGTCACGCATATTTCGTGGAAAGAAAGATTGTCGGTATGCCTCTGTGTGGGCTCTAATCTCTCTGATTTTATCCTGATGGTCTCTTCGCAAGATATACGAGGGCAGTTCAATAAGTAATGCAACACATTTTTTTTCCTGAATCAGGGGTTGTTTTATTCAGCATTGAAATACACCAGGTTATTCCCCAATCTTTTAGCTACACAACACTATTTTTCAACGTAATCTCCATTCAATGCTACGGCCTTACGCCACCTTGAAATGAGGGCCTGTATGCCTGCACGGTATCATTCCACTGGTCGATGTCGGAGCCAACGTCGTACTGCATCAATAACTTCTTCATCATCCGCGTAGTGCCTCCCACGGATTGCGTCCTTCATTGGGCCAAACATATGGAAATCCGACGATGCGAGATCGGGGCTGTAGGGTGCGTGAGGAAGAACAGTCCACTGAAGTTTTGTGAGCTCCTTTCGGGTGCGAAGACTTGTGTGAGGTCTTGCGTTGTCATGAAGAAGGAGAAGTTCGTTCAGATTTTTGTGCCTATGAACACGCGGAAGTCGTTTCTTCAATTTATGAAGAGTAGCACAATACACTTCAGAGTTGATCGTTTGACCATGGGGAAGGACATCAAACAGAATAACCCCTTCAGCGTCCCAGAAGACTGTAACCATACCTTTACCGTCTGAGGGTATGGCTTTAAACTTTTTCTTGGTAGGGGAGTGGGTGTGGCGCCACTCCATTGATTGCCGTTTTGTTTCAGGTTCGAAGTGATGAACCCATGTTTCATCGCCTGTAACAATCTTTGACAAGAAATTGTCAACCTCAGCCACATGACGAGCAAGCAATTCCTCACAGATGGTTCTCCTTTGCTCTTTATGGTGTTCGGTTAGACAACGAGGGACCCAGCGGGAACAAACCTTTTAATATCCCAACTGGTGAACAATTGTGACAGCACTACCAACAGAGATGTCAAGTTGAGCACTGAGTTGTTTGATGGCGATCCGTCGATCATCTCGAACGAGTGTGTTCGCACGCTCCGCCATTGCAGGAGTCACAGCTGTGCACGGCCGGCCCGCACGCGGGAGATCAGACAGTCTTGCTTGACCTTCCGGCGATGATGACACATTCTTTTCCCAACGACTCACCGTGCTTTTGTCCACTGCCAGATCACCGTAGACATTCTGCAAGCGCCTATGAATATCTGAGATGCCCTGGTTTTCCGCCAAAAGAAACTCGATCACTGCCCGTTGTTTGCAACGCACATCCGTTACAGACGCCATTTTAACAGCTCCGTACAGCGCTGCCACCTGTCGGAAGTCAATGAAACTATACGAGACGAAGCGGGAATGTTTGAAAATATTCCACAAGAAATTTCCGGTTTTTTCAACCAAAATTGGCTGAGAAAAAAAATGTGTTGCATTACTTATTGAACTGCCTTCGTACGTAGGATGGAGCAATATACTGCTTGACTCGTCGGTGAAGGTATGTTCTCGAAACTTCAACAAAAGCCCGTACCGAGCTACTGAGCGTCTCTCTTGCAGCGTCTTCCACTGGAGTTTATCTATCATCTCCGTAACGCTTTCGTGATTACTAAATGATCCTGTAACGAAGCGCGCTGCTCTCCGTTGGATCTTCTCTATCTCTTCTATCAACCCTGTCTGGTACGGATCCTACACCGGTGGGCAGTATTCAAGTAGTGGGCGAACAAGTGTACTGTAACCTACTTCCTTTGTTTTCAGATTGCAATTCCTTACGATTCTTCCAATGAATCTCAGTCTGGCATCTGCATTACCGACGATAAATTTTATATGGTCATTCCATTTTAAATCACTCCTAATGCCTCCTCCCAGATAATTTATGGAATTAATTGCTTCCAGCTGCTGACCTGCTATACTGTAGCTAAATGATAAAGGATCTTTCGTTCTATGTATTCGCAGCACATTACACTGCCTACATTGAAATTTAATTGCCATTCCCTGCACCATGAGTCAATTCGTTGCAGATCCTCCTGCATTTCAGTACAATTTTCCATTGTTACAACCTCTCGATATATTACAGAATCCGCAAAAATACTCAATGAACTTCCGATGTTATCCACATCGTCATTTGTATATATTGTGAATAGCAATGGTCCTATGACACTCCCCTGCGGCACACCTGAGATCACTCTCACTTCGGAAGACTACTCTCCATTGATAATGACATGCTGCATTCTGTTATCTATGAACTCTTCAATCCTATCACACAATTGGTCTGATAGTCCATATGCTCTTACTTTGTTCATTAAACGACTGTGGGGAACTGTATCAAACGCCTTGCGGAAGTCAAGAAACATGGCATCTACACTCCTGGAAATTGAAATAAGAACACCGTGAATTCATTGTCCCTGGAAGGGGAAACTTTATTGACACATTCCTGGGGTCAGATACAGCACATGATCACACTGACAGAACCACAGGGACATAGACACAGGCAACAGAGCATGCACAATGTCGGCACTAGTACAGTGTATATCCACCTTTCGCAGCAATGCAGGCTGCTATTCTCCCATGGAGACGATCGTAGAGATGCTGGATGTAGTCCTGTGGAATGGCTTGCTATGCCATTTCCACCTGGCGCCTCAGTTGGACCAGCGTTCGTGCTGGACGTGCAAACCGCGTGAGACGACGCTTCTTCCAGTCCCAAACATGCTCAATGGGGGACAGATCCGGAGATCTTGCTGGCCAGGGTAGTTGACTTACACCTTCTAGAGCACGTTGGGTGGCACGGGATACATGCGGACGTGCATTGTCCTGTTGGAACAGCAAGTTCCCTTTCCGGTCTAGGAATGGTAGAACGATGGGTTCGATGACGGTTTGGATGTACCGTGCACTATTCAGTGTCCCCTCGACGATCACCAGTGGTGTACGGCCAGTGTAGGAGATCGCTCCCCACACCATGATGCCGGGTGTTGTCCCTGTGTGCCTCGGTCGTATGCAGTCCTGATTGTGGCGCTCACCTGCACGGTGCCAAACACGCATACGACCATCATTGGCACCAAGGCAGAAGCGACTCTCATCGCTGAAGACGACACGTCTCCATTCGTCCCTCCATTCACGCCTGTCGCGACACCACTGGAGGCGGGCTGCACGATGTTGGGGCGTGAGCGGAAGACGGCCTAACGGTGTGCGGGACCGTATCCCAGCTTCATGGAGACGGTTGCGAATGGTCCTCGCCGATACCCCAGGAGCAACAGTGTCCCTAATTTGCTGGGAAGTGGCGGTGCGGTCCCCTACGGCACTGCGTAGGATCCTACGGTCTTGGCGTGCATCCGTGCGTCGCTGCGGTCCGGTCCCAGGTCGACGGGCACGTGCACCTTCCGCCGACCACTGGCGACAACATCGATGTACTATGGAGACCTCACGCCCCACTTGTTGAGCAGTTCGGCGGTACGTCCACCCGGCCTCCCGCATGCCCACTATACGCCCTCGCTCAAAGTCCGTCAACTGCACATACGGTTCACGTCCACGCTGTCGCGGCATGCTACCAGTGTTAAAGACTGCGATGGAGCTCCGTATGCCACGGCAAACTGGCTGACACTGACGGCGGCGGTGCACAAATGCTGCGCAGCTAGCGCCATTCGACGGCCAACACCGCGGTTCCTGGTGTGTCCGCTGTGCCGCGCGTGTGATCATTGCTTGTACAGCCCTCTCGCAGTGTCCGGCGCAAGTATGGTGGGTCTGACACACCGGTGTCAATGTGATCTTTTTTCCATTTCCAGGAGTGTATCTGGGAACCCGTGTCTATTGCCTTCTGAGTCTCGTGGACGAATAGCACGAGCTGGGTTTCACACGATCGTCTTTTTCGAAACCCATGCTGATTCCTACAGAGTAGATTTCTAGTCCCCAGAAAAGTCATTATACTCGAACATAATACGTGTTCCAAAATTCTACAACTGATCGATGTTAGAGATATAGGTCTATAGTTCTGCACATCTGTTCGACGTCCCTTCTTGTAAACGGGGATGACCTGTGCCCTTTTCCAATCTTTTGGAACGCTACGCTCTTCTAGAGACCTACGGTACACCACTGCAAGAAGGGGGGCAAGTTCCTTCGCGTACTCTGTGTAAAATCGAACTGGTGTCCCATCAGGTCCAGCGGCCTTTCCTCTTTTGAGCGATTTTAATTGTTTTTCTATTCCTCTGTCATCTATTTCGATATCTACCATTTTGTCATCTGTGCGACAATCTAGAAAAGGAACTACAGTGTAGTCTTCCTCTGTGAAAAAGACATTTAGTATTTCGGCCTTTAGTCTGTCATCCTGTGTTTCAGTACCATTTTGGTCATAGAGTGTCTGGACATTTTGATTTGATCCACCTACCGCCTTGACATAAGACAACAATTTCTTACGATTTTCTGCCAAGTCAGTACACAGAACTATACTTTCGAATTCATTGAACGCCTCTGGCATAGCCCTCCTCACACTACATTTCGCTTCGTGTAATTTTTGGATGTCTGCAAGGCTTTGGCTACGTTTATGTTAGCTGAGAAGCTCCTTTTGCTTCCGTAGCAGTTTTCTAACTGTTGTACCTCTGTGGCTCTTTTCCATCTCTTACGATCTTGCTTGGCACATACTCATCTAATGCATATTGTACGATGGTTTTGAACTTTATCGACTCATCCTCAACACTATCTGTACTTGAGACCAAACTTTTGTGTTGAGCCGTCAAGTACTCTGAAATCTTCTTTTTGTCACTTTCACTAAACAGAAAAATATTCCTACCTATTTTAATATTTCTACTTACGGCTGAAATCATCGATGCAGTGGTACAGTGTAATAAGAATATATTACTGACAATGAAATGTCTGTGTCGCTATCGCCTGTGCTATTATGTACTTTTTATTCACTCGTCATTACAAAATACTGATACCACTGCTACGACCAGTTGCTTATGTAGTGAGATTTGTCCAGTTGGGCAGATGACCATTTTGTTTTTAAACAATGTAAATTCTTCCAGTAAACTACTTTTTCATAAGTTCTTTGTCTTGTTTCAGCTCCGATCGTGAACAGCACCACAATTAACAACTTCATTAATAAAAAGGTCAACTCAAAATTATCATAGTAGTGCATACTGTATTCAGAAACGATCCCCTGTTCTTATGGTATCACAATCACAAGGTGAAGTCGTTAGCGTATTAGTGTATGGGATTGCTATACCACAATACATCTTTCGATAATTCACATCATTTTAGCCTTCATATCAATGCCATCAAATTAATAGCGCGACTGATAGAATTCATAAGCGATGCGTATCATCGCACTAATCGCACCGTTATAGAAACTTTTCGTCTACTACAATATATTGGGCTCTTTCGCGTTTCTACCCGTATTGCGTCCACCTCCATAACTGAGCGGTTACTATACCCTACTTGCGCGTCGACGAGTAAATTGTCCTTACTTCCGCCTGTACAGCTGTTTGACGTGTGTCTAACTTGTGTGTACATCTACAGCGACATCTACATCTACATGGTTGCTCTGCAATTCACACTTAAGTGCCTGGCAGAGGGTTCATTGAGCCATTTTCGTACTACTTCTCTACCATTTCACTGTCGAATGTCGCGTTTGAAAAAGGAACACCTAAATCTTTCCGTTCGATCTCTGATTTCTCCTATTTTATTACGATGATCATTTCTCGCTATATAGGTGGGTGATAGCAAAATATTTACGCGTTCGGAAGAGAAAGTTGGTGACTGAAATTTCGTAAATAGATCTCGCCGCAAAGAAAATCGCCTTTGTTTCAGTGGCTGCCACCCCAACTCGTGTATCATATCAGTGACACTCTCACCCGTATTGCGCTATAACACGAAACGAGCTGCCCTTCTTTGCACTTCTTTGCACCATTCTTGGGTGTATTTCGGCCGGTGTCGCATCGTTCTCGCGTAGCGGAGTTTGTTGTTGATTTGTTCTTTTGCGGCGGCATTCTCTGCCCGCGCTGTAATGTCTCTCGAGCCTCCCAAGAACATTCCTCGTCGGGGTACAGTTCGTTTCAGGTTTGATAAGAGTGCGCGCCATATTCAATTGGGCTCTTTAGAAAGTCACGATTGGTTGGTTGATACGATTCGAGTTGCATGTGATCAGGAGGATACTTCTTATCTTGATTCTGATTTGTATGTATTTTTTGGGAAGTTTCAATGCCCATTGAAAGTAGACCGGGTTCTCTCTCGGGTTGCTTCTCAGGTGATGTTTACACATCGTAATGGCTCCGTTAGTCCAGTCCTCCTTGGAAATTCGGTGGTCATGTGTATTTCATTTGGAGTTTACAATCTTCTCCCGAAGTGGACAATTTCTGAAAGCGGCGTTGCTTCTTTATGGAGTCGTTTGGCATATCCAGCGGGAACGCAGGTCTGCTCAACATCGCTTGCAGTGTTACAGCAATAACCGAACCTGGGAAATGCGTGTTCAAAAGAATATTGCTTCACACTTGAATGTTTGTGGTTACCGGATTCATGTTACGTGTGCAGGGCACGAAGGAACCTGCTTCCTTTGCGATCAACGGGGCCATCTCAGTTCCAATTGTCCGCGCCGTATTACGGTGAAACTTCTTAATAAAATATTTGCTTAAACTGCTGAGTGAAATTGACTTTCAAGTACAACATCTGACCTGTACGGGAATATACGTAATGGATGTACGAGCATATGTCATAGACGTATGGTTGACGACGTATGGATGTTACGGTCTGGCCGTGGGTCGTGCACCAATAGCCAGACGGTGAGGCGACCACTCGCGATAAGCGGGAAATCCGGGATCGAGTCCCAAATGGTTCAAATGGCTCTGAGCACTATGGGACTCTACTGCTGTGGTCATCAGTCCCCTAGAACTTAGAACTACTTAAACCTAACTAACCTAAGGACCTCACACACACCCATGCCCGAGGCAGGATTCGAACCTGCGACCGTAGCAGCAGCGCGGCTCCGGACTGGAGCGCCTAGAGCCGCACGGCCACCGCGGCCGGCAATCGAGTCCCAGTCCGGCACAAACTTTCATTGTCATAATTCAGTTCTACAGCTGATGGTTGTCCTCATTCACAATATCGAATTCATTTAATATGGAAAACGTTCGCGAAAAGAAAGGGCAGGCTGATAGGACATGTGTTACGATATCAGGGAATAACTTCCATGGCATTAGTTCTACATCTACATTTATACTCCGCAAGCCACCCAACGGTGTGTGGTGGAGGGCACTTAACGTGCCACAGTCATTACCTCCCTTTTCTGTTCCAGTTGCGTATGGTTCGCGGGAAGAACGACTGTCTGAAAGCCTCTGTGCGCGCTCGAATCTCCCTAATTTTACATTCGTGATCTCCTCGGGAGATATAAGTAGGGGGAAGCAATATATTCGATACCTCATCCAGAAACGCACCCTCTCGAAACCTGGCGAGCAAGCTACACCACGATGCAGAGCGCCTCTCTTGAAGAGTCTGCCACTTGAGTTTGCTAAACATCTCCGTAACGCTATCACGGTTACCAAATAACCCTGTGACGAAACGCGTCGCTCTTCTTTGGATCTTATCTATCACCTACGTCAACCCGATCTGGTACGGATCCCACACTGATGAGCAATTCTCAAACATAGGTCGAACGAGTGTTTTGTAAGCCACCTCCTTTGTTGATGGACTGCATTTTCTAAGGACTCTCCCAATGAATCTCAACCTGGTACCCGCCTTACCAACAATTAATTTTATATGATAATTCCACTTCAAATCGTTCCGCACGCATACTCCCAGATATTTACAGAAGTAACTGCTACCAGTGTTTGTTCCGCTATCATATAATCATACAATAAAGGCTCCTTCTTTTTATGTATTCGCAAAACATTACATTTGTCTATGTTAAGGGTCAGTTGCCACTCCCTGCACCAAGTGCCTAGCCGCTGCAGATCTTCCTGCATTTCGCTACAATTTTCTAATGCTACAACTTCTCTGTATACTACAGCATCATCCGCGAAGACAGATATTTTGGTACAGCCCACAAATATTAAGGGAGAGTGAGTGCAAGAACTACTTCGACATGAAGAGTTTGGCACAGGTGAGGTATTCGTGGAGAGCCGTATCAGACCAGTCAGTCTTGATGATCCAAAAAGTGGAAGCCTGTATACAGTAAATTTTCTCTCGCTTCGTTTCAGAACGGAACAGGAAAGAGAATGACTGGCAGTGATACAAAGGTGCCCGCAATGACGTGCCCCGTATGGTGACTTGTGGAGTACGTATGTACCTGTCAATGCAGGTATTCCTTCTTTTCTACCATTTTACGCTGACTTCTTTTGTATAAAAAAATAATCAGTACTTCGCAGCAGCTACACAAGTTGCGTCCTTGGATATTTCTCTCGTTTAGTACAGTTGACCGGTTATGGATATCGATCGTTCCATCTTTGAAACTTCGAGAACATATTTGCAGGCAACAGATCTAAATGTACCTTCCTCTTCAACGTTAAAGGAAGTGATTTGTTACCCATCTCTTTGTCAAGATCGTGCTTGTGAAGAAGAGATGTGAAGCCACGGCGATGACGGGGTGCGCATACAGCGTCGCGGTCGGAGGCACTCATCCAGCAACGATCTGGAGAGACACCCCAATCCTGTTTTGCCTCCCTGAGGCCTCCGTGACAGGTTTTCGCTTCGCAGAAGCAGACATTGCAATCACAGCTGGAAAATGAAAACAGCTGGAATCCTGTGTCAATTTTTCGTCTCAGTTTCTTGTTGTTGTTCAATATTGTGACAGTTAAATAAGAGATTGTATTATTTGAAGTGTCGTCTTGGGAGTTTTTTCGTCTTAACATATTTGTGTAGTGGTCGGATTGCAAATATGTTGTACTGTTATTGGATGTTTTTATTATATGCTGGTTATATCTGTCCTTTCGAACCATATATTATAATGTAACAATGATGGATGATGCGTGGTCGATATTCAGATTTCAGCGGCAGAGTTGGTATTTCCCGCGCGCAGGCAGAATGAGCGCTTCGAGTGGCAAAGACCACTTTGACAGAAGCAGGCCGTAAGAAGAATAGTCGATGGCCATCTTAAAATTAAATTTACTGTAAAAAGTAATGATATCACTCTATATTTGCTTGGTAAATGGTTAATAAATGGTTCACATGGATTATGTCAGTCGTGGTTGAACTATTCTTGTGTAGAGTCAACGTACAAGAGCCTGACTGAACTGGTTATTCTTGGCGCAGATGACGTATGAGTCGTTATCACTAGCTATATTGATGCTAACCGCAGCGCATTGTTATCACTTGCAGTGTGGAATGGATTAGAATCGAAGGGTACATTCTGTATGTTTTCACTTGCTAATTCTTAGTAAATGGTTAACGTGCCGGATAATTAAGCAGCGCGGGAGATCTGCTTATTTGGAAGTGAGAAGTGAGTAAAGCATATTAGAGGAAACGGGGGTTCTATGGTGCAGACGTTACACGGACCAGACTGTGATTAACGAGTCGTGAAAGTGAATAGGGATCACATACTGAATTGAATGGTTCTCTAAATTTGTATTTGTGTTCCAGTCTTCGCAAACTCATCTATTGCTGAGAGTTTCAATAATTGTTTGGTGTAGGAATTTGGTACACCCTGATAAAATCGAGAGTTCGACGTGAAGAGTTGTAGAATTATGCATTCTTTCAGTGCGGTGCGTTATTATTGTTAAAAGATGATTTATTTTCTCTTTGAACGATAGCAATTCAGTTAGCAACGACTGGTATCTCGCAAGCGCTAACGAGTTTTGGAACGTGGTAATTAATTGGTCGTACAGTGTTAATTTCGCTCATTTATTGCCAAGATCTTACTTCAAAATCCGATCGATAATTAATTGGAACAATATACTTATGCACGTCAAGGCTTTACCTTTACTAGATTTTTTGTGTAGCGAGTGACATTTAAAGCGGAGGAGATACTGAGTCGCGAGCAGCCAACACCTGAAGAGGCTTAATTTTTCTCCAGTTGTTTAAATACCATAGGCATAAAGTGGCGGTGGCGCGCTTCTGTATACGACATCCAAATAAAGCAACGGTGTGTTAAACTGAAATAAAGAAGTTTCAACTCTTCATTTCAAGCAAGAATTGAAATTACCCTCATAACAGAAAAGAACCGTAAAAGATCTTTTCTCCCTGAGGAAAGCAAGGGAATTATTTGAATTCAAATAATAAAATTAATTAATGGAAATAGCGCTAGATATTACCAGACAGAGATGTTCTTTGATGTTAATATTTAATTATGCAAAATAACTTAAGTTCAAAAATTTATCAGTTTAACATAAAGTCTGAAATAATATTACTATAAAATAAAGTTAAATAATGTCACGATATTTCCATTGCTGTTCGCTTATCTTGAAGACAGGAGATATGAAGAGAATTATCCTGAACTACGTATTTCGATGTAAATAAATATACGAATAGCAAAGACAATAATGTTATTACGTGAACAAAACAGAAACAATTTGTAGCAACAAAATAGTATATCGTTGACTGAGCAACCAGTTATATCTCTGAATCTTAATTCGTTGAGAGATTTAAGATAATTAGGTTTCTTTAATAAAACTATATCGTACATATTTAGTTATTTACGATTATAAATATATGCTGATTGTACGTTATTTTAATGCAGGCAGTGATGTTGCAGATGAATCAACGGCGCACGTAGACGCACTTCGTGACTGCCGTTATTTAAGAAAGTTTGTTTACTAATAATTTAACTTTTGATAAGGAGATTTACGAAGATTCTTAAATATTTTAGATAATTACAAATATATATTGTGAGACAGGCGTCATGTTAATACCGAAAGTGTAGTGCCCTTAGCCTTACGTACTGTATGCAAAGAATTCGGTACAATTAGTGGTTATTATAAGGGCATTCGTTACGTTTTTAACGTCGTAATAGTAGCGTCTACAGTGATGTGCTAGCTTTTAACTGTAACATTAAGATTCATTACAAACTTGCGATTTTACACGCACAGCCTAAGTGTGCACCGATTCAGATGCATGTGCGTGAATAATTGTTTACACGGCTTTAATAACTTAGTAAGTAAAATAATCTTGAGCTAGAACAGTGTAATCTTAGACGAATAATCAGAGGATTTGCACACATTTATAATTTCGTCGTGTGCAGTAACGCCTAGTACACAGTGTCACATTATACAACATCACACTGTACTTAAATTGTAGGTGACATCCGTTGTAAGAAGCATATACCGGTGACAGGCGTAGGTAATCAACCTCTGTTTAAAGTTAACTGTTGCCCGAATTCCACTCAATCTAACAGAGCAGAGGAAGTGACTTCTTGACTAGTATGTGCTCCCCGGCAGTACAAGAAATATTTAGACGCTAACAGTATAAGCAGAGCACAAGCAGTGACGTCGTCTTTTTAAGATAGTCACTTCTGCATGTCAACAATAAGTAGCGATAGGTTACTACCCAAAAAACTTAATACTTGTTCCGTCACAGTGTCCTTTACATTCAATTATATGCAAAGAAAACTTAGCCAATAGTTCCAAAGTAGGCTGGAGAGGTTCTCTGTATTGTAGTGACTATAGTGGATACTGTGTAAAATAGCATCAAACTGCTTATCGTCAGTTTTAAATTACCTCAGCTGTTATTTTTAAGTAAAACATAAGAGATGGAAATTACCTGTGTCAGAAAGCTCCAGATAACTGAGAAATAAAAACAGTTCTTTCTGGGTCTTAGAGAACTTCTGACGTACGGGCACAGAAGCGGCTTATCATTAATTCGATTTTGGTTTCCAATAACGGCACGAGTGTGATATGTCATCACTAGAGACCGGGTTATATGCATTTGCATGTTGCGTATGCATTTGCATATTTGGCTTCTTTTCTCCGGTTATTGGATATTTTAACTAAAAACTAGCTCGATATAGTTTTGATGTCTCACAGATTGACCGTGACCTAGAAGTGCGTGCAATCGTTGACCGAGAGGCCACTACCAAGCGAAATCATTATAGAAGAGGAACAGGAACGGGCAGAGTCAATGATCCTGCGCCCACGCGCCCGGTTAATCCCTTCCGCTGTCATACCGTACGCGTCGGCGAAAATTAAACGACTCAAGCTTTTAGTCTCACTTCCATTGTTTCAGTTTATCTGCCTATTTACTTGTAAACAGTTGAACGTGCTTACTACGTGAAGTGTGTAATGTGTTGTGCGCCATACAGCTCGAAAAATGATTAGCTGACAATCCTGGAACATTTACATATGATGTAATCGTTTGATATTGTCGAGTTTGCGAGCAAAACGTTTCTTGCAAGTAAAGTTTAAAATAGACCAGTTTGTCAAGACAAGTCTTCAAATCGCAGGAATGCAGAAGAAAAGACCACGACAACAACTTCTAACAACAGCGAGTTGCAGTAGCAGGGATTTGTCCAAAGGTAACCAAAAGAGTCAGTTTAACATGGATCTATGTGAAGTATTCATTGCAAGCAATATTGCTCTTCACGAACTTACAAACCCTATCAGAAAAAGGCTTCCTGCACAAATATTGCTTAAATCAAAATATAGCTACCAGATGAATCAACATTGCGCAAAAATTGCATACCGAAAATTTACGTAAATGTTCTGGAACAACTCAAGGACAGCATTATCTGGATTTCAATTGACGAAACTATAGACGCTTATGGCCATTACATTGCAAATTTAATTGTTGATGTTTTAAATGAAGAGCCTTATTCTACATATTTGGCGGCCTGCAAAGAACTTGAAGAAGTAAATCATTCTACCACCGCCAGTTTTGTAAATGGTGCTATTAGCAAAAGAATCTTTTGTGTTTATTTTAGATGCTGCTCTCCATATGATCAAAGCAGTAAAAGCCCTCCGAGTATTTTATCCCAGTTTTATTCGTGTGACACACTTTGCTCATCGGGTACATCGCCTTGCTGAAGAAATATGTTCCACGTTTGTGAATGTAAATAAACTCATTTCATCTTCAAAGAAAGTGTTTCTAAAGGATCCTGCTCGCAACAAGACCTACAAAGAAAAACTACAAAATAGGCCTTAACCCCCTGAGCCAGTGGTAACTCATTGGGTACGTGGGTCGAGTCTGTGGTGTTTTACAGTGAACATTTAGAGGTCATTAAAGGGGTAGTAAACGACTTCGACAGTGCAGAGGCTTTGTTAGTTTGTCAGTGCAAGGAAGCTTTTAATGATTCCTGTTTAAAAAAATGCATTGCTGTGAGTAGCATTCATTTTTCCCATATACCTGCAAGTATTAAAATCATGAAACTCAAGGTTTGGCGTCGTATGAATCTATTCAGCTAATGAATAAAGTTATTCTAGTGAAGTCATCATTGCCGGAGGTATTGCCAAGAAAACTTAAGAAAAATTTGAAAATATTTCAAGCAATAACTAGGCTTTGAACCCTTGTGCCAAATTGACAGTTTTATTAATGGGATGGGTGAACTTTTACCAGAAACAATAAGTGCCAACATAGCACCCAAATTCAAATTTTGCCCAGTACCTCAGTTGATGTAGAACGGTCCTTTTCTGCTTATAAAATAAGTTTTGCGTGATCGAAGACACAATCTTACTACCGAACATTTGGAACAGCACTCAGTCGTTTATGTTTACAATAGTAGAAAAATGTAAAATAAATTGTAAATTATGCTTTGGTCCAATAGTATTAAGTAAAAGTTAATGCTGTTAAAAATATACATAATTGTATGCTATTTTTAAATAAAATATTACAGAGTTATTGAGCGTGCCCCTCTGTGTGCGATATATCTAGAAGTTGGTCCTATATATACCGATTGTTTCGCTGCGACTCACTTGCATGGTATCCGCTTGTTACCCGACAACAATAGCATGGAAAGAACTATTCTTGAAAGACGGTATGCGTCCCCTTTTAGCAAATTTTTAGAAAGTAATCCCAGGAATGCCCCTCCATAACCTCTACCACAGTACTCAGAAAATGATATCAGCGTTCTAAATGAACCGATTTTTCGCGAAGCCGGCGCTCTTCCTCGCAACTGATATGCACATGTTCGACTTTGACATGTAATGCGAACAGTAACTATCATGTATTTTTATTACTTGATCTTGCATATTCCGACAATTTTGAAGCATTTTTAAGCACTTTTCATGCATATTTGCATGCATATTTTAAGGTTTGTGTGATGCATATAATCCGGCCTCTAGTCATCACGGTAACTGAAAAAGTTTTCAATAAATTTCGGTGCAAAACGTGTTGGTATCACACTATTAGCAAAATGTGTTGGTATCACACTATTAGCAAGTTAGTAGGTAATATAAAACAGTGTCTTCCTCCGTAGCTGAGTGGTCAGTGCGCCTAACTGCCATTCCAAGGACTTGGTACATTTCCTTGATGGGACGACTGGAGGCACGGAACCTGCCAACGGCGGGTGGAGCGGCGTGCGGACACCACCGGATTCCACACCGCATTCAGTGACGCCACTGGCGCAGGATTACACGGCAGTCCGTCGGTGTCAATATGCTCGCTAGGGCCTGTGGACTGAATTTACGTCTTAACGTATAAAACAGCAGGCTATGGCACGCACGCGCACAAGTGTTGTTGAACCACAGTCGCAATCTCTTCAATGAAATATGTGATTCATATTATCCGACATAACAACGTCGTTCGTAAAAGCGAGCGTATCGTAACATTTATGCCATTGTAGGATTACTTTCAGGGGTAGACTGCCGTCCGAATCACCTATCAACTTCACAGAGATCAGATGTTACACACAGCGTTGGCTAATCTTATTCCTATCGTCGATAGAATTTTAGTGTTCTTTTTCTTTGTCTTTATTTAGCATGTAAATGAAATGTTTATACATTCGCATACAATATTAGTCACCGACGTTTCAAAACGTTTTTATCTGCGTCTTGTAAAATACCTTTTAACTTGTTGTCTGGAAATATTTTCTTCTGGCTTTTAAGAAAGTGTGAAGCTTCTTCTTGTAGCTCTGCTTTTTCCTGCTTCACCTTTCCTCCTCTTGTCTCCCGCGCGGACACGCTATAATAATATAGCCTACTATTAAATGAAATGATAACTGCTGCATTTCGATAACGTCCAGTATTTCTTTTAACCTCATCTGTGTTCTTCTATACCTTCCCGTCCATACCATCTGTACTATCTCGCCTTTTTCGTCCAGATACTGCCCTATGCTCTTGTATGAGATAAATCTGGTTTTCCTATATCACATTAAGATACATAATTCATACATTATGACGGTATTAAGTGAGTTTTTCGTCTTTCACCTACTAACATTACTTCTTATTTATAAATTAAAATAATTCATGAGTAACTTTTGACTGTTGTTATATAGTTTTTAAATTGCTCTATCTTCTACCACTCAGTTCTTTGATGGCCAACAAGACTATTCAACTTTTGACTGGTTTCATTTAAGTTCCAGAGAACAGTGTTCGTCATGCACTGCCTAGAATTTTACATTGCTGAAGAATAGTAACTATTTTGCTATTTTACGTATTTATTTACGTGCATATCTATTGTTTATATACTACTCGCAATGCCCCTTACATTTTTTATACACTGGCGTTATAATCCTGGAGATCTCTGCACCAGTTTCTTTCTGTCACCATACTGACAAGCCACAGTTTTTTTTTTGCACTATTTAGTTGAGATGAATTTTAATTTACTTATTGTTGCATCTACTACAAGTCACCATGTTGATTATAAGTTTAACATTACGTCTTCATTGGACATGTTCGCCTGATTTCTGGTCAATTTTTTTATTTTTTGTTGTTTTTTGCGGGTTCCGTTTCCATTCTATTCACTCCTGATTCTAGGAACATCTGAGTATTTGTATAAATGCATTTATCGAATATTTATGTCGAAAGTATTTTTTATATAGCTATACTGAGAATAGCATATATTAGTGACTACCATAGCCCATAGTTTAGTTGATAAGGGATATATTCTCTTACGACTCAGACGTTGTAGCTGCACCTGTTTGAAAACTTCAGCTATTACTCAATTCAGATGTTCTTTCATCTCCTTCTGCACTCTGTACGGAAATATCATATCGTTTTTATATATCCAACAGTCAAATTTCTTTCTGTGGTAAAAGCACAGTTAATATTTCATCCTTCTCATAAGTTATATAAATAAACTAGTTTCTTTGCACTTGTTTTCGATACAGTTTCTGTTTGCGTCACATATCATATTTCAGATTTTAGTAGCTTTCAATTTGGAAATAATGAAAGATATGTGTAGCATTTTAGTTTCCCTTTGAAAACTCCCACCTCTCTAGGTATCTAGAGATCAACAATGTGATGGCTGTGCATGTGATTACCACATCTTGCAGGTGCTCTCGTGACTCTCCAGCTAGCTTTTGAACCTTGAGACGAGAGGTCAGTGACGCTTAATAAGGAGCACATTGACGGTTGAGATGGAGAGCATGTTACATCATGTTACGAAATACGCAAACAAACCACGATTGTACAGTAGGAATTCACTTTAAAGCTACTGCAAAACTAGACATTTGGCGTAATTATCTTTCGCCTTGAGTTAATGAGTGGCAGGCTACGACCTATGAATGTTATGTAAAAAAAGAAAAGCACTAAATCTGGAGGAGGGCACTGCCGGAGATAAGGCTGTGAGCGCGGGTATGAATCGTGCCTGTATTGTTCACTCGGTGTGAGCAACGCCCGCGAATGGCAAACTTCTGGTTTCGAATGCTGGTCTGGCACACTGTTTTAATCATCCATGATGTTTCACCGTTCACTCCACTACCGAATACGGTACTCATTATTCATTCTGGAAACATTCTCAGCAGTATCCTACTTTCAGGGGTACTTACGCTACAAGCTATGCAGGAGAGCATCTGTCAGGTTTGTAAATACAGGTAGTTGAAGTGCTGGTACAACTGAGTGCAGGGTGTGGGCCGTGCCCGGAAGCTCAACTGGTAAGACCACTGTCAGAAAAAAGAAAAGTTCGGGCGCCAAGTTTCGGTCCATCAGGAAGTTCCAAAACAGCGAGCGCTCAATTACTGCAGAGTGAATGATTCAGTTTGCAAAAATACTAGAATAAAAAACTGTAGCTTTTTTGGCTGCGACCCAACAAACCTAAAGCAAAGTTGCACAACGATGTGGTCATTTCCTTTGTAGAAGTGAACAGATTGTAAAAAGTGATCAGAAACCTACAAAAACTCAATATTATTGTGATGTTAATTAACAACTAAAACTCACAAAAACATGTGCAAGTTTGTAGAAACAGCTGAGAAATGCATGCAACACGTTATGTCATTACGATGATTAGTTGTAAGTCATTGATTTGTTAATTAAAGTACGTAAATTGTCAATTTAATGCTAAGAAACGCACAAAAATAAAAAGGAGCATTTCATTTCAAACAAAATAACTCAATGGAATCGTATGTTATTTACAGAAACGATCAAATGTCACTTCATTTTGTTAATTTGTTGAAATCTTGTAGACGTGCTCTTATTGTTTTTCGAATTACATATTACACTACCTAACAGAAAAAGAAAGCACCAGAAATGAAGGAGAAAACAAAATGAAACTTCATGTGTTGAGAGGGAATGTGATGCTATTTCGGTGAGTAAAATGTCGAGTCAAATTTACAAAGAACTTGGCAGTATGAGCACACTTACCACCGAGACGTTGCACTCCCTTTGTACTTGGAGCCATGCACTGGTTCAGGTGGGACAGGCAATAAAGAGCGTCCTGAGGGAAGCTGACCCACAACTGTTGTAGCTTCTCCTTCGTATCCTGGGTACTGGACGGAAATAACGTCTCACCTGTCACACACATGTTGCATTCCGGATAGATCTGAGGATACTCTGGCCATGGGTGTATTTCAACATCACATAGAAAGTTTCAGAGATGCTTGTTCATTTGGCAATCCAGGACGACCTTAAGTGGAATGACCATGTAAAACAAATAGTAAGGAAAGCAGACGCAAGACTGAGATTAACAGGTAGAATCTTAAAGAAATGCAATTCATTCAAGAAGGAAGTGGCTTAGAAGGTACTTGTCTCTAAATAAAAATGTCATTTCTGTTCGTCTGGGTGCGTTATTCTTTCAGTTACCTTCTGTACTGTAGTGTAGTAGCTATTTCTATGTATGTTACAGGTTACACCGGGCAATGCGACTTGGCAGCGACACTGAATTAAAAGTTACTTTCGTTGTAAAGTTTTGTACACCAGTATGTATCATACAAATACAGTTTGCTAAGAGAGTTAAAACACAATCTAAAGATGCAGTTTCACTAGCAGACATTATTCCATTTTTTTTTTTTTTTGTAGTTCTGCAAACTATGGAAACTTTGCTAACGAAGAACCTCATTCCCATTGATGGACATCTTAAAGACTTCCAATCTCGAACAATCGAACAGTTGTGGATCGTTTTAGAGAATGTGGGATATTCACAAGATCTAACAATTTCTTTAAGAAGTCTGTATAAAATCAGAGGAAGCTTTTTAGATATAGAGGCCAGGTTAGCAGCCTGCTTTTTCTTTTTTTTTTTTTTTTTAAAAAAAGGAGTTCTATATGAAAGAAACATTTCATTTATTGTGTTTAGTATCCGGATATACAGAGGAAGTCAACAACTGATAAACAAATTTAATGTTGGATACATATCATTACAGTGCTAAATTCTGTTTTACATTCAGATGATACCACAACGTTGTGATACAAGACGGCATACAAAAGAAGTAACATGAACTACAACTAAGCGTAATTCAAAAGGTAAACGATAAGGAAAGGAAACAGTTTTGGAATGGGGTGAGTAAGAACTCATTGCTGGAAATGACAGCTGTGACATTACTTACGAATACGATAATAACAATGAAATTATGTCAGAGTTCAGTAATGTTTTTGGAACACTAAACAGTTACTTAATAAATGAAACACAAGAGCCAAGAAAGTAATAAAACACTAGTAAATGAGAAAATCTCTGTTTCAGGAGTAATTTCTGGAACTAAATTAGAGCTAAATTACTGTTTTCAGTTTTAGAATATGAGGTTTTGGAGAAAAGGGAAACGACTTCAGACAGAACAAGGAGCTGTGATAACTGAACACCTACAGTTACATAAACAATTGTCATGTTTTAAATATCAATAAGGATATAATATTTGTTATCCACGGAATAAATCCCACTGAGAAAGGGTTCTAGACCAGAAAACCGGTTTGGCGACTAACCATTTTAAATGCAGCTTATTGTGTTAACAAGATGTCCCTTAACGAAGTTTTATGAGGAACATTGAGGATGAAGTAAACAGTTGGAATGAGCATATTACACAAAAGAACGTAACAGGAAACCTACGAATATTAGAAACCTATAAATGAAGTTGGAATACCAAAAAACGAAACGATGTGTAGTATAATACTCACATAGCTGTATCCTAAAAATATAGAGGAAGATGATCATACTGTTAGAGATCTAAAGTGATATAAAAGAAAAATATTTGGTGTCGACACTTCAAAGTAAATACTTGTACTATTACAGACGATCGAATCCTAAACACCAAATTTCTGTTTTAGTATATATTTTCGTTTTCTTCCACAATAATCAGGTTAGAGTTTCAGTTGGTTCCTTGGGTTCTACGTTCAAATACTCTAGCATATTGTCCCTATGTTGTTGGTTCTGTACCTAGTCCGTAAAGATATTGTGTTATTAACTATTTTTCAACTAAATTTAGTGATTAATTTTTAATTGAATTTCACTTTATTGCTTATGATTATCTGTTTCCAGAATAAATTCAGTTTCTGTCCATCCAGACCTACGAACAATTCGCTTCACAAGAATCATAGATTACAAATGTTAATCGCTTATAACCCACAGTTTTAGTATCCCCCAAACAGAGTATCATTCTCGTTGTAAGTACGTCAGTTATGATCCCAACATTTACATTTTTCTCCCACAACTGACTCTTATTGAAGCAATAAATATCTTGCACATCTTGCCTCTAGAGTATCCAACTGATAATTCATTAATCCAGTTCCAGCTTTATATAACGTCTATTTCAGTAGTGATTTGGAATTACCCTTGTAGCCAGATGTCATGTCGTCTGTCTCGTACGCTTGCTACAGAATCAAAGTAAACTACGTCGTCACTGCTTAAATTCGGAGATGCACAGTGCCATACGTGGAAGTGGAGTATTGAAGCAAGTGTAAGAGAATGAGCTGCAACAGCCATAGCACACGCAGATGCGACCTCTTTCAGGAGTGACGGCACTTCATTTTAAATATCTTTTACGAAATCCAACATTATGTCTTCATGCAGTCAGCTATTTCAATCCATGGAAAGCAAGAGTTGAATAAATGCACTCACAAAGGGACGCTTGAAGGAGGTACTGAACTAGAAACAACTTTGAAGAAAGGAATGTTAAAACTTTTTAATGTCACAAAATGCTGACTACACCTCTCGTATTTCTTCCGCTTCAGCAACCCCTATAATGAGGGTAAATTATATGTATTCCATACTTTTATTTAATATTAAAAAGGAAAACACTTACTAATGTTCTGCAAAATTATATTTATTTAGTCACGAACCAGTGTTCTCCTTCTCAGTTCGTCTTCAGGTGGCAAACTGAATATCGAAAACACAGTAAACATGAAGTCGTACTTACACAGATATTATATGTACAGAGAATACAAAAATTAGAAAGTGTTTTCATAGGAAAACATTACAATATATGTACAGAGAATACAAAAATGACAAAGTGTTCTCATACGAAAATATTAAAACAATGTCATTAACTACAAAGGTGAATAAACAAAGTTTTCATGTGGAGGTACCTTTAACAAATAACGAGGAATAAGGTGAATTTAACAGTCTGAATCTAGTACGTGTAACGAAAACTGAACAAAGCGGAAAATGGAAATTGAGCCTGATTACTTGGTACTACGCTTGCATTCTCTGTCATGTGTTTGTTGAGTTCCCGTATTTCCAGTAGGGTCGTATTTCTGATTTTCTTGACAGAATATAAAACTTCACGTTCTATATCATATGAGAGCTTTCTGCTAAGAGATGATCTGTAAAGGTCGAATCTTTCTTCCTCACTCGCCAGCTTCTCTCATGTTCACGTAGGCTAATTGCCACAGCTCCACCTGACTGACCAATATATAGTTTTTCACACTGCTTGCAAGTGATTTTGTATACACCATTATGTACCAAGGGTTGCAATTTATCTTTACTGCTGAATAAAAATTTTTGATATGTTATTGGTATTATAAAAAGCAGGTCTGCAGCTGCGAGACTTAAATGTTTTGGTAAGACCGTCTGAAATGTAGCTGAAATATGAAGGTTGGCACCACTCTTTACAACTATTGAGTGATTGCTGTTGTCCAGCGTACAGAAGTGTTTTAATTTTGTTAATTTTCTTTCTTCGTAGAATATTATGAATCAGGGCAGTTACGTTTTCGTAACAAATATTAGATTCAGACTCTAAATTCATCTTGTTTCTCATCTTTTGTTAAACGTATCACCATGCAGAAACATTGTTTACCCTCTTTTATAGTTAATATTATTACTATAATGTTTTCCTGTGTAAAAATTTGTCATTTTTGTACCTTATGTGCAAATAATATCACTGTAGGACACAGATCATCTGTACGTGTGTTTTCGACATATACTTGTCACCGAAAGATGGCCTGAGAAGCCGGAAGCCGGTTTGTGACCAAATAAATATAATTTTGCAGAACATTAGGAAATGGTTTCCTTTTTTAATATTATTATCATGTTCTGTCAGCACCCACGGAAAATTCAGTGAATATTTTTAATTATTTGAATCAGGTGTTGAACGGTGTCCACTCCGCCTGGCGAGGCCAAATGATGAACTGCTTGAATAAACAAGCAGCAGCACCATTACGATCTGCTGGCAGTAACAGCTGGATGGATTAGCGACTTCATGATCACATGTCCCACAATGATAGCTCGTTCGTCATATAGCCATTTAGGCCGCAGTCGGATTAGGCCTATGTACTAATCCGTGAGAGGTGTCAAAGTTTACGTTTATTGACTCTGTATAACGTAAGACCTAGGTTTTTTTTTTTTCTTCTTACGTCCACCAGACGGGACTGCGGGCAAGCGAAATCTACCTTGCGAAGGTCAAAGACGACCGGCAGTGGAGCTGACAGTTACATGATCTTCCTTTGAGAGACTGCGATCCCACGAGGACAGACTTAGGGCAACTGCACAGTCTTTGGCCAGTATTTAACTGTTAAAAATGAAGTGAATCATTTATTTTCAAATTCAGTTGCCTATAGTTTACCTTCAGCTTCTGTTTAATCAGCTGTTACAGTACACTGATTTTTCAAATACGGTTGAAACTTTATTCTGTAGACGTTATCCAGAACACCAATAAATTTTCAGTGGTGTTTGTGGTTACTGTCTGAGTATTCTGGTATAAAGGACCCGCGATCTCCGACGCCTCATTACAAAGTGATTGTACAACTATGATTAATATTTTTGCCGCAATAACCCATGTTTCTGTCAGATTGACTTCACAACAATGAAGAACCCTATAGTATGTAATAACCAAAAAGGACAACGCACAACACAGAGGAATGTAACAACCCTCTGACGAAACATGTACACTTTTATCACCATGTGTCCAGTCTGCTCTGTCAGAGAACAGTACAGCAAGTAACAAGTGCTGAACTACTTCTATTACAGGTTTTGTTCACAATTTCGCCCATCTTGACCGCAGCGAAACAGTGAAGATGCGTCATATTGTTGCAGTGTTCCATAACTTCCATTGCTTTTACACGTCATATGTCCCCATTTCATATATTATTCTTGGCTTAGAAAACCGAATACATACCATGAAATATGGTATAATTAACTACCTTTGATCGTCAAACGTCATTTTTGCCTCGTAGCGGACCAAAAAACGCTGCCGTGCTCGAAGCAAACTCAGGGTGTTCGTACACCTGTGGCAACTCCCTGGCGGACAGCGAGGCCTGTGTTAATTCGCGCAGGGTTGAGTAGAGCCCTGTTCGTACCACCAGGTGGCAAGCTCGCCAGTCACGTCATAGCGTGTTACAGTTGACGTGTAAACTCCCTCACGAGAAACAATTCCAGATGCCCCATTACGTAGCACCACTCAGGGACGACACCTCTCCGAGCTTTCTCTTGTCCCATAAAGTTGTTATTCAACACGCAAGGGTATGCCATTCTGCCACCCACAGTACTAGCAATATCGGTATTTCCACATCAGTCATAATAATTTTGTTTCATAAACAAATTTGTTTGACGGTAGAAATTCGTAGGAAATGTTTTCCAATTACTCTTACTATTCACTGTATTGTTTGTCTTGGTAAATATAATTGTTGTCATCATAATTTATCAGATATGCGCAATACCTGAACAGGAACCACGAATAGAAATTCAAAACGTGTAGTAATATTTTTTGGTGAGTGTTGTTCTTTGCCCATGTAAGACACGGCCTTACGGTCCTAATACAGTCACGCTAAATAAACAATAAATAAATAAGTAAATAGATTCAGTGTGATAAACGTGCCGATAAAGGGAACTGTGTATTTAGAGATGTGGTTCCAGCTATCTTAACATACACTAACGAAAAAAAGTCGCTTCGTCAAGAAGGGGTTGCCACATAAAAGAAAGTTAGTAGTGGTGTTTCTACATCTAAAAGATGTTTATTCAAATTTCACTCTAGACGGATAAGTGTGGCGCTAGTAGTGACACTATGAGGATGTAAATCAGGTAGGCCTGTGCTTTAAATACACGCTGTAATGGACTTGAGCATTAGTTACCTTTGAGATTAGATGTGGTGGGTTGATGTCAGTTAAGAATCTATTTAACCTGGCGAGAAAAAGGGTACATCAAGGATGTGGAAGGTCATATGGACCATACTTTTCATTTATATTTTGCAAGTGTTTATTGGCACTTTTTAACAAAAGATGGGAATTAAATTTATGAATTATTTATGAATTAAAGTATTTACATAAAAATAAACACCATTAAGCGTACAAATGCCTTATTACTTAATTTTTACATAAAGTCTAGAAAATAATCATATCAACAGCTCTTAACGTTACATACATTCTCATCAGCACTTCGGATTTTTTGGTAAGTATTTACCAGAAAAATCTTCTCCGAATACAAACTGAGCAATAAAATTTTGACATAGGCCATTAATCATCTCTTGCCATAGCACATTTTTGGCAGAGTGGAAAATGTGTTCTATACTAATGACAACTTTCACAAACATGGGGTGTCTTACGATATCTATCATAGGGACACTCTCGACATCTTTTTTGTACACCTTGGACTCCGGCAGCCGATTCTTGCGAAGATTCTCCACTACATTCTCTGATTCTCTTACGAAAAGTGCTTGACAGTTGGGGTAGTTCTTTTCGGGCAGTCGAATTTTTACTGACGAGCATACGACCTCTCGTTTTTATGAAATTATGGCGCTTTAGGTTTTTATTGTTATTTGATCGCTGCACAATAGCACCATTTATGCTGGCCATATTCAGTATGGCGTAGAAGGACTTTTTCTTTTTTTTTTATTTGCGGCTTACATCGTAAGTCGCCGACAGCTCATCTGCGACAACTCCACCTTTCGTAGAATTATGAAACATGTCTACCTCTGACTTCTTTTTATCTCCTGTCGATTCATCAATTTCAGCACTGTGGCGAAGACTACAGATGAGCAAAACAACTTTGTTTTTCTTTGGTATATGAGAAACAAGTGCAATATCCTTTTGGCAACTGAACTTAGATGAGTAGATCTCTCTACCACGGGTTTTGTAAAATTCAGGAGGGATTTGCCTCTTGTTCTTGCGTACTGTTGCCACAGAAGCTAGCCTTTGTTCTTTCAGCAGATGTGACACTAGTTCATAGCTCGTAAACCAGTTACCAAAAGTCACATTACTGCTTGTTTTAGAAATGGGTTACACCAGCCGATTCACCGCATAAAATGTTTTATTATTCAGTGACAATTTTGAGGTTGTAGGTATAGAAATTCTTTGCGTCGATCAAGACTCTTATTTTTATGCCATATTTGGCCAGTTTTGATGGAATGTATTGTCTAAATTTGCATCTGCCTGTTAATGCAAGCAGCATTTCAGCTGCGGTTTTATCTTCTGCTAGTACACAGGCTTTCTCGCAGTTTCCAAGGAATATTTTAAATATTTGACGTATTGGTGCTAAGTTTTCCACCTGTTTTCTTCCTTCACGTGTGGATTTATGTTCAAAACGAAGGCAGCTTTGAATAAAATGAAAACTTTGCCGTGTCATTGTCAGTCGAAATATTTCAACGCCTGTTCCGTCTGAAGCCGAAAGCTAAACGGTGTTCTGCCTCTCAGATCGGTAAAATCCAGCTACGTACAACGAGCCTATATAAGCCTTCGGTTCGCTCATGGTCATTTCATTCATAAAACAATGGTTTGCAACTACTTCACAAGCTGCTTTCCTTTCTGCAATTTGCTAGTCTGAGTATTTCAAGATAATACTAAGCATGTTTTCATTGCAAAACAGACTCCATTATTCAATCTCTGTCTTTGCTGATCTTGCCACTAAAGTCACGCCAGGTACCTGCCTGATGATATTTTCAGAATGGGTTCAAACTTGTTGTTGAGGTGAATTTTTGCACCACTAGGATCCATATTTGCCAAAATATAATTAACTGTGTACCAGATTTTCCGATCGCTCGACTAATCCCGGTGATGCGGCACTGTGGGCAGTATTTTGTAGCTCATTTAGTGGTATATTCTTTGTCACCACCTTCAGTTGCATCTTGCTCAGTACCATTACTGCCATTGCGATCACTTACACAATCTTAATTTTCACTGCCGTCCATCGTAAAATCGTTTGCACTGTCTGATAATTCCGCCAGCCAACGACGCTCAGCCTTCCTTTCTTCGTTATCCATTTTGACTAAAAACACCTAAAAACACGAAACATTCATGAAATTAGATAAATTGAAAAATGGCACAAAAATACTACTTCGCAGTTGTGAAAGGGTAAAAAATACCCTCTTACCGTTTGCACTCGTTTATCTCCTTTCACGGACGGCTGTCGACTGAGTGGAGTTCAATAATTACAGCTACTGAGAAGTTCGACAACGTGAAACTGCGCAACATAGAACTTCCAACAAAACAAAATGAGCAGAGTCAGATTGACCCTATCACGTTCTCGCCGAGTTCAGGCGACAAAGAAGGCGTTATCAACACGGCACTCGATTTGAACGTAGTCGTTTAACAAGACTTCAGGAAGCTAGATATTCCTTCTACGATTACTTCTACGAAAGACTTGGCAGGAAGGTAGCCACTGTGCATGACTGCTAGCAGCGGTAGTTGCGGCAGTGTACAGTTGGAAGAAGACAGGGGTCCGGTTGGCCACGTGGCACTACCGAGAGGGAAGACCATTGCGTTCGTCGTGTAGCTGTGGCGCATCGTACTGCATCTGCAGCAGCTTCTGATTCTGAATATGTAAGCTTTATTACACAAACTGTAATTAATATGCATTGGAGGTAACAGTCTATATATTTCTGACTATGTATAATTGATTGTAATTGTAATGTAAATATTGTAAATTGGTAGGTCAAGCCAAGAGAGTTTTATTTTAATGTATCGATAGCTACGACGAAATGGCAGTAGCTGTGCCGTTGTTTAACTTTGCTTATTGAGAGTCTCTGTCGCGCTGCGAGCAGAGAGGAAGCAGGGCAGCTTGACTGATGAAAGAGGGCGGATGTGGTTGTTGGGCGCTCCCTCAGACGCGCTGTGCAGCTGTGGTCGCCCCACTGTATGAGTACCAAATTCGTTACGCCGCGATTATTTAGAGCTGAGTAGAAGTGGACACTCGATGGAAGCTTCAACTCGCAACTATTGCCTGTCCCATAATTATCCGTGGCTTTGGTGACGACTCGACGTTCTCAACCAGCAGCACTGGCTAAACTAATAGCTAAAGATAGGGCACAAATTAGGAGTGCGCATTTTCATTTATTCTGTATTTTTTTTAGCTTACTGAGTGACTTCCGCTGGCTTGACATGTATTTTATTGTTGTTCTATTCAAAGTAAAATTAGTTGATCATTTGCTTAAAGTAATGTCAATTCAGTCTGTCAATAATCAAAAGCATATTGTTTGCCTTTTTCAGAATTTTGCATTACATTACACTGACTTTACTGAAAGATATTTTTGACATAATAAAGCTTTAGTTCAGGCAGTCATTTATTTAACGTGTCACTTTATTCAACTTTAATTTCAAAATTTAGTATTTCAGAATAAGTAACTGCAAACTCATTAATTTCCTAGTGAACTGTTGTGCTGTGGAAAAGTGTGGCAAACTTCAGTTGCTGCAGCAGTGATTATTTGCTTAAATTTCTTTGCTTTTACCTGTCTCAAGAATACAGGGCACTTTTTCGGCTCAATATTATGTAAAAATCAACAGCTATTCCTTTCAGCCACTGTTTATAATGTATATGATTTACAGATTTTTTATTGATATCAGGTAATGCAGCACACTTTCTAAACAAATTAGAAGTATTTTGAATATTTTTGAACCTGCTTAGGGTTATTAAGAAAATTTACTAACAAATTGATGCAATTTTTTCCGAATTGCTTCCTCAAATTTAGATACCTTTTAATGCAATGTTATACATTTGAAGGAGACCAAATTTGTACTAGATATGCATGGTGGCGGAGGTACTAGACCTATTTAAATACCGAGCGAGGTGGCGCAGTAGTTAGACAATGGACTCGCATTCGGGAGGACGACGGATCAATCCCGCGTCCGGCCATCTTGATTTAGGTTTTCCGTGATTTCCCTAAATCGCTCCAGGCAAATGCTGGGATGGTTCCTTTCGAAGGGCACGGCCGACTTCCTTCCCCGTCCTTCCCTAATTCGATGGGACCGATGACCTCGCTGTCTGGTCTCCTTCCCCAAAACAACCAACCAACCAACCTATTTAAATCCACCTACTATGTATATTACAAGGATAAAAAATTTTACATCTTACATTTTAATTTTTATAATTTTTTTCCTAATAAAAATGTTATTTTTTCTATAATTTAGGTGATAAAGCTTAGGTCTATTGCATAAGTATGGACTGTTGCAAGTCACAGAAAAAAAAACAGAACAATGCTCTATAAACTTTAGGAAATATTTGTACTTGAATTCTCAAAAATTCAACCTGTGGGAAATTGTGAATGAAGATATGAAACCAATTAAACTGCCTCAGGATATTTCTGAAGCACGGTCTTCATGCTATGGCATTTCTTCATCTTCAAGCTTCTTCTTGGCATTCCTTTTAGCACTTCTTGCTTATTTGGTAACTTGAACAGCGGATCTTTCATCTTCGAGCATCTGTTGTCTGTCACATGGAAGCAATTAGCCTTCCATATTAGAGCTACATTTTATGCCTAAATTTCTCAGTACTTACAACCTTCCTATCTATTCATCACTGAAACATGTCACTGCATCTAGTACACCATCTTTTAATGTATTTAGTTCTACAAAAACATTCTTCCGTAATCTTTCCCATATGCAAAGGTTGAAACTTTCATTCGTATTCTGAGTGCCCTCATGAAGACATTTACTGAGCAAAACAGGGTCAATCGGGTCTCTTAATTTGGTTTTATTTCGTTCATAACAGGCTCAGGAAGAGAATGCTTATGATGGTATATTTGACCACTTTCTTTTGCTTTTTGGTAACCACACGAAGAATCTGCTCCTTTTGGGCAATGACCGTGAACAGGGTGGTCATCTGTGGACAATTTATGGAAGTAGGTGGCCCA
Source organism: Schistocerca nitens (assembly GCF_023898315.1). Classification (NCBI taxonomy): domain Eukaryota; kingdom Metazoa; phylum Arthropoda; class Insecta; order Orthoptera; family Acrididae; genus Schistocerca; species Schistocerca nitens. The sequence continues at coordinate 513,954,380 of NC_064615.1, forward strand.
TAGAGCGTTTCTCATTGCTGTAACATCATTCAGAGGTGCAGTTCGTCTGATGGCCAGTCCATAATAACTCTGTAGAATGTATATTTTAGTTTCTATCAATCTTCGTCGGCCAGACAGAGATTTTCATCAGATAGCAACTTTCCTTTTATTTCTCTTCATAGCTTCCTAAATCTAGCACCCATCCTCTTTTGCACATGTTCACAACACTCAAGAGGTGTTACCAAGGTATCACCATAAACATTGAACTCATTAATTTTATTGAAAGCCATAGAGTCCCCGTCGCTTAAGTACTTCATATATCTAATGTTATAAACGGGCACTGACCTCTGAAATACGTTTAGAGCTCCATCACAGTCCATTCTTCCACTGTAACCATATAATTCTTAGAAAACTGATGTTCAATATGGCCTTCAGTGTTACCATGGCAGGTGTGGCAGTACTTAGATAAGCACTCAACATCAACAACTTTCCCATTCTCCAGAGAAGTAGCACTTACAACACCATTCAGGGAATGGTGTCCTCGACGTTGCCATGTCCCATTAAGTGAAACATCAATGTCCCTGGTTCCACTAATTCAACTGCTTGTTTCATATATACTTTAGACACAACCGTCAAGGCACCTAAAAGTATTTTTATGTACATGCTAAAACTACTGGGAGGAGGAGGATGTCCCGTCAAACCACAAAACGTTTCAGCGCCTTTTTCCTTTTCCTATTCCATGCATTGCATTTGCTAACTTCAAATTCACGTCATATGAATTATGCGCAGTGTTGGAAGTCATTTTCGACGTAGATTTATTGCAGGATCTACACAGCACAATTAATTTTGACGATAACCCTTCCTGCTACTTTGTTGTTCAGTTATTTCCAGACAGTCAACACCAGCACATTGTTTACATTTTGCCACTTCGTTTATCAAAGAAGATAAGATGCCCACATTTACAGCAACAAATCCACTACAAACAACATCATTGTTAACACAAAAATTTGAATCACCACGAGGTCTGCCATGTGGCAGTTTCTTCCCCAAAGAACTGATACATAGTCTACCTTCAAGACTATGGCTTGTTTTGTTTGTGAACTGGTTACCCCTATACCTCCTTTTATTGAATTTCTTGATGCGTGGCTTAATTCATATTTATTGCATACTAAAGGATATGTACTTCCACAAATATATGTAGCATTTCGACAACGAACATTCAGTAAAACTTGAACAAACTGCTTCAGTGAAACAAAAGTAAATACTAGCAAAGATAATCATTTACAGACACTAGAAACCTGCACTGCTAGCATCATATACAACGTATCATAATTATAACCACTGGAAACAGAAAATTCACAGTTCTTTTCGAAATAATACTAGTTTCTGTAACAGAAATAAAGGGTGTATGGTGGCATACATGACCATAACTTTCAAATTTTGTATATATAGGGATTTTTTTTAATTAAAAACTCTATAATGTATATATGAATGTAATAAGGAAAGACCAAAGAATTTAATAAAGTCACAAAAAAATTTCGATTTTTTCACCATTTATAAGTACCCTGTATCATTAAGACTCTGGAGATTCATCTCCCTAGTGGTCTATCGACCGTTAATCATCCACTTGTTAGCTAATGAGTGCTTTTTATTATCAGTACTTTTTGTGTTAAATATTACTCACTACCCTTTCGCTCCTATGTGATTCGTGAGCGATTGTGCTATATTCCAACTATTTCAAAATTATCATCAGAGTTTAGGTTAAGTTTAGAATACATTCTTCCTTCAGAAGGGTCTGTTGCGCACTTTCCTGCTAGTAACCGGCACTGTTTTCCTTCGGTAGCGGTGGCCTCACTCACTTCAAAATTTCGTTAAGCATATGCAATCTCGGACAATTACATCATAATCCAGTAGGCTGATTACAAAGGGGAAGGTTACAGTACTTCGTCTGAAAGGATAACAAAAGGTTATTTATACCTCTCCAAATTGGAAAAAAAGTTCCCTAGAATTGCAAATAGTGCGAAGAGAGAGAAAACAAATATACAAGTATTTTTGTGAAGGTATGCACGCACCTGTGCATGACACTGTAAAAATTATCTGCAGTAGAAAACCAGGTAAAGAAACATACGTTTTAGGTGCAGAAGACTGAAGGACAACTCACACTATGACCACTGACAACCACACTGAAAAGTTAAAATATTCATTTGAGACCACACGAGTTTGAGGTGTAAACATACTCACACACTAATTATACACAGTATGTGCATTGTGTCAGTCCTTTTCATATTCAGCTAAAGAGACTGTACAGAATCCACACTGATTGTATAAGGCCCAAGTATACCTTGTAGAGTACCGAAAAATTATTGATAAGATCATAAAAGCATTAGAGTTTTAACCATTTGAGAGAAGAGGTTCTCGAAACTGACAAGAGGATAAAAAAAACCTCAGATATGACATAATAACAGAAACGAATTATAGTGAGTAAATGAATTATAGTAAGTTATAAGCACTTGAATTCAAAATCTGCTTCGTATGAATATGCACATATGCTCAGTGTTCAATTTAAGACTCAAAATACTGTTGTTCTATACCAATACGTTTTCTGATGGTAAAGTATGCAGCGTACCAGCATACCACGAAGTACACGTGTCGATCCAGAACATGCCAAATGTGTGAGATAATACACAGAATAACTTACAGATGCCTCTAAAGACATTAATGGTAACGTATTTTTAAAAATTGTTACAATTAATCGTAGTTCCTAGAGTCGATGTATACATAGTAATTACATGTGATTTAAACTATCATACAATAGAAAATTAGCATTGTTCCCAGTTGCATTCACATACACAGTAAAATTACAAGTAAACGATCAAAATGTGAAGTTCATAAATCAAATTTCTGTGGTAGATATTTAAGATGTCATTTTCATTACTGCGTAGTTCAGATTTCATAACGTATTACACATTTAGCTATGGAGTACTGAGCCAGTAATTTTTATTACATAACAAATATTTCATTTTTCATTTAATCATACTACTGTTTAAATGATGATCATCAAACAGAAAATAGCTAGTGGCATCACAAGGTTCATATCGTCAGATGTCAAATGTCAGTTTGTCTGTGTCTGGAATCAGAGTTGTATGATCGTAAGCAGCTAATCACAGCAGAAAAATATATCCATCATTCAAAAGACATATCTTATAAAGCAACTAATAACGATGTAAAAGATGAAACATAGGAAAGATTTATCCTCGAACTGTTAAGTAGTAGCTGAAATAAATGGTTTATTAACCGAACATGAGACAAGTAACTTCTCTTGAGCTTCATTATTGCGTAATGACAAGTGAAGAACATCAACTTCTTACATACATTAACTTAACGTGCTTGAATCGACATTACATTACTGCTGTAGTAAAACCTACATCTTCATTCATTACCATAAGAGAAATTATGAGATAAGATTTCCTGTGTATAAGAATACTTAAATATTGAAGTAACTTATTTTACACAATTATTATCAACGTGCATAAAAATGTAGCAGATCATCTTGCATCGAGACGTAAAAATACTATAAGCCGAAGAGAAACGTTGTCACAGTGCATAATGTACTTATATGCACGTCAAGGATCAATGTTTCTAACGTGAGCAGTACTTCTGGACCACAGCAATATTTGCATTGCTGGAATGTAACAAGCTTGCTACGTATGTTACATTCCGATATGAAATACTTTTTAGTTCATACAAAAGCATACAGTTTTGTGTTATTTTATTACTTCTCCAATACAGAAAATTTCAGTTATGATCACGCCACATAAAAACAATGAAGTACAATAAGTGTAATAAATAGTGAAGCAAAAGTTTTCATTTAGACAGTTTCGTCCCACAACTTTGTAAAGCTACAAAATTCACCTTACACTTACATCCCTAATTCATCAGAACACAAAAAGATTTTGAAAAACCATTCATGATCATTACTCGACAAATACATCGACATATGTGCTCTCATCTTCAGATAGGTAGAAAGCAGATGTGTCATCTGCAAGCGCTGATGTTTCATACACGTATAAGTTCCCTGTTTTCTGGAATTTGCAATGTAAATAGCAGGTATGATTGGTGTCTCAAACGGTAATTCGTGTTATTTCCCTAATCGACAGTTCTCAACGTTGTAAAATTTCTCGGCAGTAGAAACAAAACTTCAGTAATAGTGTCCTCTCAGCTCTCAGAAATACTTTCACAACAAAATAAATCTCTCTTGAAAATATCACTGTAACTCTACTTTCGAACAGTGTGCACAAACAGAACCTCCACATATGTTGTACAGCTGTGAGTTGCTTCGTTTAAAGAGTGTACATTCCTAACTTGCTTTGTTCCATAAATAGCTAAAAATATGGTTCCTTACTAAATTACATATAATTCCTTGTGTGTCTCCCTCAGAACAACATATTTCATTTACCTTTAGCATAATGTCCTATAAATCAGAATCCGATTGACATAATATACCATAACTGCACCACAATGTAGCATAGTTGCATCATAATAAGCCACAATAATATCATAAGCCTCACATGGCAATATTCTAGCTAAATCCCTCATCATATCTATATAGCACAGTATTCCCTAGATTCCTCATGGATATGCTTACAACTCTAAAATTATCATTCTTCAAGATACTTCCTAAATAGCAGAACAAGCATCAGTCAGAAATGTTCCTCGTTAAACTTCTGCCCATCAGAAATACCTTGCTCGATTCAGAACCACTCATACACAACTCCTTATCCAAAATAAAGTCAGCAGTTATCTATACCTCTAAAATTCAAGACCTACTTCACAAAGTATGTACCTACAAAAAATGTCATCTCACGCACTTTCCTCAAAAATAACACGGTATTCTGTCTGGTGAAGGTAAGGCAAAATGCGCATCACAAGCCACCACAATTCACAAGAAACTTACGTGCAAATTATCTTCCTGAAGCAAAAATAATTATCTTAGAACCACAAAACCAAGTCTACTCTGCTATACCAAGAACTCGAAAGAAATGTTTAAAACTCGTGAAATGTTGTTGTTGTTGTGGTCTTCAGTCCTGAGACTGGTTTGATGCAGCTCTCCATGCTACTCTATCCTGTGCAAGCTTCTTCATCTCCCAGTACCTACTGCAACCTACATCCTTCTGAATCTGCTTAGTGTATTCATCTCTTGGTCTCCCTCTACGATTTTTACCCTCCACGCTGCCCTCCAATGCTAAATTTGTGATCCCTTGATGCCTCAAAACATGTCCTACCAACCGATCCCTTCTTCTAGTCAAGTTGTGCCACAAACTTCTCTTCTCCCCAATCCTATTCAATACCTCCTCATTAGTTACGTGATCTACCCACCTTATCTTCAACATTCTTCTGTAGCACCACATTTCGAAAGCTTCTATTCTCTTCTTGTCCAAACTAGTTATCGTCCATGTCTCACTTCCATACATGGCTACACTCCATACAAACACTTTCAGAAACGACTTCCTGACACCTAAATCTATACTCGATGTTAATAAATTTCTCTTCTTGAGAAACGCTTTCCTTGCCATTGCCAGTCTACATTTTATATCCTCTCTACTTCGACCATCATCGGTTATTTTACTTCCTAAATAGCAAAACTCCTTTACTACTTTAAGTGTCTCATTTCCTAATCTAATTCCCTCAGCATCACCCGACTTAATTCGACCACATTCCATTATCCTTGTTTTGCTTTTGTTGATGTTCATCTTATATCCTCCTTTCAAGACACTGTCCATTCCATTCAACTGCTCTTCCAAGTCCTTTGCTGTCTCTGACAGAATTACAATGTCATCGGCGAACCTCAAAGTTTTTACTTCTTCTCCATGAATTTTAATACCTACTCCGAATTTTTCTTTTGTTTCCTTTACTGCTTGCTCAATATACAGATTGAATAACATCGGGGAGAGGCTACAACCCTGTCTCACTCCTTTCCCAACCACTGCTTCCCTTTCATGCCCCTCGACTCTTATAACTGCTATCTGGTTTCTGTACAAATTGTAAATAGCCTTTCGCTCCCTGTATTTTACCCCTGCCACCTTCAGAATTTGAAAGAGAGTATTCCAGTCAACATTGTCAAAAGCTTTCTCTAAGTCTACAAATGCTAGAAACGTAGGTTTGCCTTTTCTTAATCTTTCTTCCAAGATAAGTCGTAAGGTCAGTATTGCCTCACGTGTTCCAACATTTCTACGGAATCCAAACTGATCTTCCCCTAGGTCGGCTTCTACCAGTTTTTCCATTCGTCTGTAAAGAATTCGCGTTAGTATTTTGCAGCTGTGACTTATTAAACTGATAGTTCGGTAATTTTCACATCTGTCAACACCTGCTTTCTTTGGGATTGGAATTATTATATTCTTCTTGAAGTCTGAGGGTATTTCGCCTGTCTCATACATCGTGCTCACCAGATGGTAGAGTTTTGTCATGACTGGCTCTCCCGAGGCTATCAGTAGTTCTAATGGAATGTTGTCTACTCCCGGGGCCTTGTTTCGACTCAGGTCATTCAGTGCTCTGTCAAACTCTTCACGCAGTATCTTATCTCCCATTTCGTCTTCATCTACATCCTCTTCCATTTCCATAATATTGTCCTCAAGTACATCGCCCTTATATAAACCCTCTATATACTCCTTCCACCTTTCTGCCTTCCCTTCTTTGCTTAGAACTGGGTTGCCATCTGAGCTCTTGATATTCATACAAGTGGTTCTCTTCTCTCCAAAGGTCTCTTTAATTTTCCTGTAGGCAGTATCTATCTTACCCCTAGTGAGACAAGCCTCTACATCCTTACATTTGTCCTCTAGCCATCCCTGCTTAGCCATTTTGCACTTCCTGTCGATTTCATTTTTGAGACGTTTGTATTCCTTTTTGCCTGCTTCATTTACTGCATTTTTATATTTTCTCCTTTCATCAATTAAATTCAATATTTCTTCTGTTACCCAAGGATTTCTATTAGCCCTCGTCTTTTTACCTACTTTATCGTCTGCTGCCTTCACCACTTCATCCCTCAGAGCTACCCATTCTTCTTCTACTGTATTTCTTTCCCCCATTCCTGTAAATTGTTCCCTTATGCTCTCCCTGAAACTCTCTACAACCTCTGGTTCTTTCAGTTTATCCAGGTCCCATCTCCTTAAATTCCCACCTTTTTGCAGTTTCTTCAGTTTCAATCTGCAGTTCATAACCAATAGATTGTGGTCAGAATCCACATCTGCCCCAGGAAATGTCTTACAATTTAAAACCTGGTTCCTAAATCTCTGTCTTACCATTATATAATCTATCTGAAACCTGTCAGTATCTCCAGGCTTCTTCCATGTATACAGCCTCCTTTCATGATTCTTGAACCAAGTGTTAGCTATGATTAAGCTATGCTCTGTGCAAAATTCTACAAGGCGGCTTCCTCTTTCATTCCTTCCCCCCAATCCATATTCACCTACTATGTTTCCTTCTCTCCCTTTTCCTACTGATGAATTCCAGTCACCCATGACTATTAAATTTTCGTCTCCCTTCACTACCTGAATAATTTCTTTTATCTCGTCATACATTTCATCTATTTCTTCATCATCTGCAGAGCTAGTTGGCATATAAACTTGTACTACTGTAGTAGGCATGGGCTTTGTGTCTATCTTGGCCACAATAATGCGTTCACTATGCTGTTTGTAGTAGCTAACCCGCACTCCTATTTTTTTATTCATTATTAAACCTACTCCTGCATTACCCCTATTTGATTTTGTATTTATAACCCTGTAATCACCTGACCAAATGTCTTGTTCCTCCTGCCACCGAACTTCACTAATTCCCACTATATCTAACTTTAACCTATCCATGACTCGTGAAATAAGACAGCAGTATTAGATTTCTTCCAGATACTTCACCAATAAACTCAAAATAATACCAGTTGAATACAAAATATTCACAGATGCCTTACCATTCCATATTGTTATAGTCCAAATACAGTTACAAATATCAAATTGTCTACTTCCACTGTATCATCATCTTTTCAGACTATGCTTAACAAATTCAAAGTACTTTTCATCACACAACAAAAATCATAGTTCATCACTTTTCATTAAAATTCCCTGTTAAGTAGATTGACAGTAAAAGATGCATTAACATACATAAAGATTAGTGGAAGATTGTGAAAAAGTGTTGAAGGCTAAAGTAAGAAAATGCACTGCAACAGCTGGGGCACCTATGCTCGCCACTGCATATGTTTACCAAAGAACAGTAAACCCCCTTGGTTATTATTCTTTGTATACTTTGATGTTCGATATATGATGAAGACCTCGATATTAATGTGTAAGTATGGTTTCAAGTTCCACAATATTTGCATGTGCAATTCTCCGCAATTCTCCGTACGCGAAAAGGTCCTTCACAAAAAAAAGCTACTTAAAGTCTCTAATTTATGTGATAAACAATGTGATTTAAGCAGCACTTTATGACTTTCCTGTGAGTTCTTGATGTTCACATGTGAGTTCTGTACGTTCTTCTTCTTCTCTGGGCTGTTTGATGTTTTCCAATGGTAAATTAGTTACTTCACGGTGTCTTAAACGTCGTTGTGTAGGGAAGTCTATTAATTGTTTTATACGGTCTAGTGGTGGTTTATTCTTTAATAAGAGGAGTGGAGGAGAAGTTGTAGAATCATCTGGTGGTTCGGTAATGATATTTTGAAAATGTGACGAGTGTTAATCCCAGTTTCTGTGTTGACGATAGTTATACAATCTGCGAAGTTCATCTGATTTTTTCGTAATGCTTTCCGAAGGGTTACAAGGTGGTGTAAAAGTGATATAACTGTTGGTTTAATTTCTCTGCGTTAGCCATGTGTTAGAAGGAAGTTGCGGACCATTATCAGAAATTAGTCAACAAGCCCTGCGTCTTTCAGAAATTCTTTATGAATGCGATAGATGCAAATTTTGCAGCTGCTTTCCGTAAACATCAGTCCCCTAGAACTTAGAACTACTTAAACCTAACTAACGTGAGGGCCTGCCCGAGGCAGGATTCGAACGTGCGACCGTAGACGTCGCGTGGTTCCAGACTGAAGCGCCTAGAACCGCTCTGCCACTCCGGCCGGCATCTGAACAGCTACAAAATCAAATGAGCGAGCAAGTTTAGACCTCGTAACTGGACAGAAAATGTCAACAGCAGCTAATTCCCTTAGTTACACGGGAATGGTTGGAAATAGTGGTGTTTTGTGCGTAGCGGTACGTGGTTTCTTTACCAAGGCAGTACGAATTCGCTTTTCCATATTATTGAAGTAACATTATCCCATAATTTCTGGAAACGTTTCTTAACACCAAAGTGTGCGCGACTGAGATATGTGTAGCAAATGACTGAGTTGACGAGTTTGTATGTCGAGATGTGATCAGCATTTCCAAAATTAGCGCATTCATTGTGATTTTCAACATTATAATTATTGAACTTAACTGGTATCTTTATCGCATCCGATCTTTCTTCGATATTGGCAAACTGTTCCTGTATCTCTCTCACGTCAAGTTTCTATTGCTGATTTATCGTCACCTGCCCTTCTTTGAAACGTTACAGGGACTGAAATTCGTCGGTATCAGCGAACAAAACCCGCTGAGTCTTTTATCTGAATGACTGGTCGTTTGCATCAGTCTCTCGGATTATTCTTCGACTCGTTTTGCAACAGTTATCAACTGATTTTGCGTCTTTGAAACTTCATTGTTAGTCTGTAACTGTAATGACTCGAACTTTTGTGCTAATTCCTCTATTTGCAATTCTTGATGTGACATCTGTTGTCTCAGAGACATCAACAGGCTGTACATGGTAATTTAGACTCAAGATTGTTAATATCAGACTTGAGTTCCGCACGTATCTGAGTTTTCAACCGTTCTCACATTTCCTGGAATTTATAATTTCAGTTGTCATTAATCTCATCCCTAGCTTCTTTGCTCTCTCCACGAAGTTCGTCATTAGATTCTTTAATCTCGTTATTAAATTCTCTGATTTAATTATTGGATTTTCCAATTTCATTTAGCTGACCTACTATTAATTGTGTAACACTATTACTGAAAGAGTTGTAGAAGTAGAAGTCACACCTGTATCTCTCATAACAAAATCGGACTCTTGTATGATATTTTGATCGCCTGAATTGCGTATAGTTCCCTGAAACTCGTCACGAATTATTGACAAATAATAGCCTACACTCTGATTACATACAGTATTGTTCGGAAGTTCCCTAACTTTATGTTCCTGAGAAGAATTTTCTACACTATGCATAAAATTTTCCGAAACTTTGTTTTGAGCTACTTCTTGCCGATTCCTGCCTGTGCTCCAGTTTTCACGGGCGTTTTAGCAATAAACATAATATCATAAAAATGCAGAACAAATATCTCAACACAAAACTGTTAACCTAGTCGTTACAAAGTAAACAAACAAATTATGAACCAGAAAATTGCTGAAATAAATGAACTGAATTAATACGTAGCGCATAATCAACAAAAATGCTGTGCAGCAACTACTGAACAACCACTATTGCATAAAATTTGGCAAATCCAGTAGCATGGTGAAGTATCTCTAACTGCGAAATTATCCAACGAAACGAAATGCTGACAGATACATCGACAGGTGAAACTCTTTTACTTCCACTTTTTGTAATCATAATTGTTCTGGTGAAACACGAATGGAAATGTGTAAAGCTCCATCTCTGATAATATTAGTATTCTAGATGAGAACGAAAACAACAACAATTTGCTACTCTTCGTATAAATCATGAAAAACTCTAATTCTCTTATATCTCACTGCAATTATAAAAATAGTCTCTAGCATCTCTTAAGATTTAATACAACAGCGGTCATTGCACACAACATACAATTTACCTCATCTTGCCGCTGCAGCTGCGTGAATACACTACATCCAGTAACATGCTAAAATAATTGAAAAGAAATACTGCGATCCATGCAGAAAGCAATGCATGATCACAACTACTAATACACCAACTGCCCTTCTTTTTTTATATAGAAACTGTATGATCAGGAGGGGTTTGGTCAACAAGCCTTAAGCGGTGTAAAAAAATGAAAGAAACCATTAAAAACCTTTAATTTACTATATTCAGAACTATGACGATTTAAATACTGACAGACATTACAAGGACTTGTTCTTTTCTTCGACTGTATGATTAGCAACAAGTTTAACCATTCGATAATATCTATAATCAATAATCACATATCTGGTCACAACAAAGATACGAATATTACTCTCAATGTATATTTACACAAATCTGACGAAAGCCCTCCAGTGCGCAAGCAAGTAACAACTACGTGCATCAGAAAGGCAAATTCGAAACTCCTCAATTAATACCAAAGTCTCCCCTGGCGCTACTAGCAGAGCTTGTGTACGCACAACATAGCAGAATCAGTGGCCAACTTTCCAAAGAAATATTCACGTCCAACTTTCAATTTGATAATGGAAGCAAGATTAAAGAAAAATGAAAATAAATTCTTAGTAATTGTCGACCTGGAAAAAGCGTTCTACAATATCAAATGGTGCAAGATGTTCGAAATTCTGATGAAAATAGGGGTAAGCTATAGGGGGAGTCGGTTAATATACGAGTACAACATGTACAACAGCCAACAGAGAATAATAAGAGTTGAAGTCGGAGAACGAAATGCTCGGATTAAAAAGGGTGTAAGTCAAGGATGTAGTCCTTCGCCCCTACTGTTCAATCTATACATCGAAGAAGCAATGATGGAAATAAAAAAAAAGGCTCAGGAGTGGAATTAAAAGTCAAAGGGTAAGGGTATCAATGATACGATTTGCTTATGACCTTGCTATCCTTAGAGTGTAGAAGAACTACTTGATCTACCGAACGAAATGAAAAATCTAATGAGTACAGAATGTGGATAGAGAGTAAATCGAAGATAGAAGAAAGCAATGAGAGGTAGCAGAAATGAGAATAGCGAGTAACTTAACATCAGGATTCTTGGTCGTGAAGTAGTTGAGTTAAGGAATTCTATTAGCGAGGCAGCAACGTAACAAATGACGGACGGAATAAGGAGGACACCAAAGGCAGACTAGCACTGGCAACAAGGGCTTTCCTGGCCAATATAAATCTAGTATCAAACAAAGGCATTAATCTGAGAAAGAAATTTCTGAGAACGTACGTTCGGAGCAGAGCATTCTATGGTAGTGAAGCATGGATTGTGGGAAAACCGTAACAGAAGCATTTGCGATGTGGTGTTACAGACGAATGTTAAAAATTAGTGGGACTGATAAGGTAAGGAAAAAGGAGGTTCTACGTAGAATCAGACAGGAAAAGAATATGTGGAAAAAACTGACAAGAAAAAGGGACGGGATGACAGAACATATGTTAACGCATAGAGTAATAACTTCCGTGGTACTAGAGGGAGCTGTAGATGGTAAAAACTGTACAGGAAGAAAGAAACTGGTGCACATCAGCAAAAAATTAAGGATGCAAATGGCAGGTGCTTCTCAGGTATGAAGAGGTTGGCACAGAAGAAGAATTCGTGGCGGGCCGCATCAAACCATTTAGCAGACTGATGAGTCAAAAACAAAATTTGACTTATTACTACGTCACTTACTGCTCAATTCCATTACCTTTATCTGTGTCTTGTAACATTATTTGACACTAAAACTCCAAAGAGTTTTCCATGTAGTAATAACAGACAAGGAAGTTTCCCTAACTTTAATGGGAAGTTACTTGCGGCTTGTGTAACTCAGTTTCACGGCGCGGAACGGAACTTTAAAAGCCGCAGTGGCATGGCAAACAACAGCTGAAACAGCAGTACTATAACGCGCTATATACCTAAGCTGACACACCAAGCGACAGAGAGTACGTACAGTGAAAAGAAATCCAGTCTATGGTAAAGAATGAGGTATGTAGATAAAAACACTTTTTGGTACGCACACTAAAACTTGACAGCCAGATACAGGAAACATTCATTTCACAGTTCATGTGGAGGAGACAATAATAGCTTTGTGTTGTTATGAGACAAAAAAATTATCTGTATAACCTACGACGCCAGAGGACGTAAGATGTGTAAAAACTACAAGACAGTGAAAGACGCGTTACAGAGGCGAATGATGTATTCTCATACACTTCTAAATTATGGGTATGTTACTAACTTCTAGCAAACTTTTCTGAAAGCGTTCCAAGTATAAATCCCACGAACGTTTCGATTCATTCACTCAATAAAGACTTTACGCCTAGATGTTTGTTATTAGAATCTTGAAAAAATGTTCGTGTTATTGTTACGCAATAAAGTGTATAATGTTTTCAGTAATATGAGCACAAGAAAACATTCATAATTTAATCACAATGGTTTCGAAACGTTTGACTACTGTATTGATCTCCCGCCATTTTATGCCCCAGGCAATCTATGTTTAGCGCTCTGTTCAGTGATTGACTATCAAGCTGCAATGTACTTCAAATCGCGGCTGAATCAGGTAGTTCATGCCAGGCACCGCCTGAAGCAGCAGCACACACAGCCTGCGAAGAACAACTCTGCCAGTAGCTGCCAGGTGTCGCATGTAGCTGCAGAGCTGCAGAATCTCGGCTGGATCAGATAGTTCATACCAGTCACCGCCTGAGGCAGCACACACAGCCTGCGGAGAACACCTCTGCCAGTCGCTGCCAGATGTCGCATGTAACTGCAGAGCTGCAGCAGCAAGTAGGAGTCAGCGACAGATGGCAGGAGCTGCCTCTCCTCAACTTCTCGGAGGAAAAGCGGAAGCAGTTCCGTTTGAATTGAACAAATGTATCGTAGACAGCTTCATCAAACCGTGATTTATTTTGTGTGTTAGTTATATGACACCAGAGTAGCTAATCAATAAAAAAAAGGAAATGGAAATTCTGAATGTCTTCCCGTGAAATATGTTTCTTACGAAAGTTTAATATACGGAAGCATAGAAGACCGTTTGGCTTGCTCTTTCAGAATGTTGTGCTTAACTAGAGGTGTCAGCATAACGGCGATATATAAATAGGAACACACATGTTTAACTGCTAATAAAACGCAGGATACAGTTACCCCTCCGTTTCATGCTGTTTATCGTTTACCCTTCTCTGCTGATATTACTGCAAACCAATTGGGCACCATGATCTACAGAGGAAGCTATTTACTCAGTTTATAATTTGTAACTGGAAACACATTCTGAGGTCATGAATTATTTATTCCCAAATCATGTTTTTCATCTTTAGTAATTATTTGCTGAAGGTATGTTGACTAAGTGTTAAAGCTTTCAAGCAAAATTGTTTTCTGGTGTTGAAAGATAACGACAAGAAGAATACCTGAGTGATACAACTTCACGGCTTCCTTGTGTAATTGTAATGAAAGTAATCCCAGTGTAACTGTTATGTTTTCAGTCACACCTTAAAGCAAATAGCAAGCATGTCTTTTTTAAAAGATTTATTGTTAAAGTGAAACTGCGTTACACTAAGAGGAAGTGCTGCAGATAAGCAGAATTATAAATATTTATAATTAAACCGTTTATGGTTTGGTCCTCTTTCACATATCTTCATCCACTTGATTTATTTTTCGTTATATAAAACTTATTTGTAGTAATTTTTATTATATTTCAGCAGTATATTTTGTAATCCTACTACATTCTTCTTGTTACGTTGTTAACTTCTCTTCTTATTTTGCCTTTTATGTTTTCAGTGCCTGTCACGTTAACAGTTCGTACATCACACTATCTTTCTCAGCAATAATAGTGTCTCTTCGAGATTTTACGTTTGGATCAGCGTTACACATTACATAAAAATTAATGCTATTATAGCTCGTAGAGTTTAAGTACCGCCTTCCATCCTCCTTGCCAGTATGCCCAGAACTTCTGATGTTTCTGTATCAGCTACAACTGTCATTTGAGGTATATGCAGTGCCACAAAGGACATGTTCTATAATTTTTGGAAAGAACCTGTTTCATTTCCAGGCATTTCCGCTGGAAGCAAGCACCACGGTTCTCTCTGCTACGAGGGCTATTCAGAAAGCAGAGTCCTATCAGTGGTGAAATGGAAACCACAATGGAACTCAAAAATGTTTTTATTTTCAACAGTTTGCTATATCTTCCAGTTACTTCTCCACATAGTTGCCGCCCCGACTTAGGCATTTGTCGTAACGTTGTACCAACTTTACAATAGCCTCATGATGGAAGGCAGCTGCCTGTTCTTTCCGCCACTCCTCTACGATGGTCCGCAGTTGATTATCTGTGGCAAAACGTTGTCTTTATCGTCAGAGATTCATTTGAGCGAAGATGAAAGAGTGAGCCAATTCCGGGCTGTATGGTGATCAAACACTTCCCATCGAAAGCGCAAAAGGGGCAATCTCATTGCCTCTGCGGTGTGCGGCCGAGGATTGTCAAGACGAAGGAAATTCGTGACGTCTACATTATGTGGAATTACATATCAGGTGAAATCTCGCAGCGGGCGCCCATACTTGGCGGGAGACGCTATTGTTCTGAATTGCTCTGAGCGTCTTTACGTGCTTACTGTGTGCTCGTAACTCGCACCAAAGCGACTTGATGCGATCGTCAGCCATGCTGGGGACATTGCCAAACACATTTGTGTAAAGCTTCATCTGATTTTCACTGTCCATTTCGAGTCCTGCCGGACCTTATTTCTCGAATAGCCTCACATAATACGTTCATCATTTGTGTACTGCAAGCAGTATTAATACCGTTGGTGTTATGATGAAGTAAATCGCTCTCCATAAACATAGCTATTTTCTGGAACAACGCGCATTTTTCATTTGGGGGCACTGTCTTTATGTTAACGTCAACAATACCCAATTGCCACTGGTGACCCGTGTTTACACGGAGGTGACAAGAGGTCGTGGGATACCTCATAATATTCTGTTGGATCTCCTTTTGCCCTGTGTAGTGCAGCAACTGGGCTTGACATCAACGCCAAAAGACGTTAAAAGTCTCCTGCAGAAATACTGAACGATACTCCTCCTATAGACGTTCATAATTCCGAGAGTGTTTCCAGCGTAGGATTTTGTGCACGAACTGACCTCACGATTATGTTCGATGTCGAGCGATCTGGGTGGCCACATCATTCGCTCGAATAGTGCAGAATGTTCTTCAAAACAGTCGCAAACAAATGTGCTCTAATGACATTGCGCACTGCCATACATAAAAATTCCATCGTTATTTTGGAACATGAAGTCCATGAATGACTGTAAACGTCTCCAAGCAGCAGAACATAACCTTTTCCAGTCAATGATCGGTTCAGTTGGACCAGAGAACCCAGTCCATTCCATGTAAACGCAGCCTACATCATTATGGAACCACTACCAGTTTGGATAGTGCCTGGTTGACTACTTTGATCCATGGCTTTATGAGGTCTGCGCCACAATCGAACCCTACCATAGGCTCTTACCAACTGAAATCCAGACTCACCTGACCAGGCCATGGTTTTCCATTCCATTCGTCTAGGTTCAACTAATATAGCCCTGAGCCCAGGAGAATTGCCACAGGCGATGTTGACAACAGCACTCACGTTGGCTGTCTGCTGCCATAGCCCATTAACGCCAGATTTTGCCACACTGTCCTAAAGGATACGCTCGTCGTACGTCCCTAATTGATTTCTGCAGCTTTTGCACGCAGTTTCGCTTGTCTGTTGGCGCTGACAATTCTAGGCAAACGCTGCCGCCCACGGTCATCAATTGAAGGCGGTCTGCCATTGCAGGCCGGTCAGGGTGGCCGAGCGGTTCTAGGAGCTACAGTCTGGAACCGCGCGGCCGCTACTGTCGCAGGTTCGAATCCTGCCTCGGGCATGGATGTGTGTCATGTCCTTAGGTTAGTTAGGTTTAAGTAGTTCTAAGTTGTAGGGGACTGATGACCTCAGAAGTTAAGTCCCACAGTGCTCAGAGCCATTTGAACCATTTCTTTGCCATTACATTGTCAGTGGTGAGAGGTAATGCATAAAATTCGGTATTCTTAGCACCCTCTTGACGCTGAGCACGCCGAAAATTGAATTTCCTAATGATTTCCGAGACAGAGCCTCTGATGCGTGTAGGTCTGAGGCGAAACAAGTGGTGTATCACTGTAACAAGTACAGAGCCGAGCAAATGTGCAAGGGCTTATTCCAGTTCACTACTTCTAGTGACATGCCATCATAACGCGCCTGTGATAGCATACAAAGGATTGCATCATAATCTATGAGTGAAATGAAAAATGAAAATAACTTTCCAAACTTTGTCATTCTAGGCTTCAGTGTATTAATGTTAACGTTTTGAAGTATCAGAATAATCATATGAATATGTTGTCAGTGTATACTGCAGTACATTAATGTTAACTTCGTGAAGTCTCAGAATGATCAAATGAATGTTTCACTAAATTTATTACTTTAAGGAAAAAATAAGTGGCCCTTAATAATGTAGCTATAAAGCTTAAAACTGTTCAGAATGTGAAAATGTATGTCCTAATTAAAAGTGACAAGTCCGAACTTGATGTGAGCAATATTGTTGTCAAAATTGGCGTTCCTACGAAAAATTGAAGGCGCTAGATATTGGACTGGGAAAGATGAAGTATGTAGTCTCAGTTCATCTAAAGGCCTTACTCCTTATTTACTGAATTTAGAACAGAAACGTCCTCATTCAAAAGAGATTAAGTATCATTTGAATTTGTAATAGAAAGTCATAATTACAGCATTTGATTACATTCAGTAAATAATACAGCAATACGAAGTTTCAATACTTCATTGTAAATAACAATCAATACAGGGAATCGTATAGTGGCGGTTTAAAGGTTATGTTCAACTGTCGGTCTCATTCTAAAAATCTAGCTTCCAACATTCAAATGCAGTCGAGCCAAAACTTTTCAGTAACGAATGGAAACTTAACTCCATTCATATAAAAATTAAGAAGATTCTAAATTATTAAACGACGGAGATATTAATACGTGCCCGAGGAAGGGGCCACTTGTATGCTGCTACCCGTGCCTAGGGCAGTTGATAGCAAATGTTCCAATCGGGGGTCCGCTGTGCCGATTCATAAAAACGGCCAGAGAGTGTCAGACAAACACGTGCGTGCGCTGCACCTCAGATTACATCAGGGCTAGTCACCTACCAGAAGTGTTTTCGGTAAAAGTAGCAAGTGGACTCATGAGGACTGTACACCGTCCTGGATCGCTTAGATTTCACTGAAATAACTGTCTGTGTGCCGCCTATATTGTTAACTGAACCATGTGGCAAGTGGCGATATTATTTTCCACTTTTAAGGCGAGCAACTAACTTGGTGATGAGAAGTTAGGGCAATAGACCATCTTACCTGGAACTTCCCATAGAGGTCGCCCCTGAACTGTTAATTGTGCGCGCGACTGCTACGGTCGCAGGTTCGAATCCTGCCTCGGGCATGGATGTGTGTGATGTCCTTAGGTTAGTTAGGTTTAAGTAGTTCTAAGTTCTAGGGGACTGATGACCACAAATGTTAAGTCCCATAGTGCTCAGAGCCATTTGAACCATTTGAACCTCGAATATACATGGTTCGACTGAAATCTTTCATGTCGCTGGGTATGGGCTCCCTGAATACATCGACTCCATGTTTCCCTGGCAACTATGGGATCCTGAGTAACACGAGCAGCAATATCGGGAAACGATATACCACTGCCTCCATACGCCGCAATGCAGCAGCTGTCGAATTTCGATTTCTTCATTGACGTCTAAACATAGATGGCTTGTGATAGACCTCAAAACATAACTTTTTTTGACAGTGATATTTTAGGATGGATCTATAGAATGGCCTAGAAAGACAGATGCAACTTCATCTAATCCCTACATAGTGCTCAGAGCAATTTTTTATTAATAGTGCTGTTTCCGATAGGGACATTATTACTATTAATACTATCTAATATTATTACATTTTGTGCGTGTGAACTTTTACTGAATATATCAATTAGTTAAAACTCAAAGCTTTTATTTATAGTCATTGTTCCGGGCCCTACTGACTAAATAGCAAGCAGGAACATTTTCTTTCACGGAGCACAATGAGTAATGTGGATGCAGTCTAACGCACGGCTTTCCGGAGTGGGAAGGAGCGCCTGGTCCCCGGCACGAATCCGTCCGGCGAACTTGTGTCGAGGTCCGGTGAGCCGGCCAGTCTGTGGATGGTTTTCAGGCGGTTTTCCTTCTGCCTCGGCGAATGCGGGTTCGTTCCCCTTATTTCTGCGCAAACAAGTTCTACACGTACGCGTACACCACCATTACTCTTCCACACAAACATAGGTACACTCGTCTGGTGTGAGACGTTCCCTGGGGGGGGCGGGCACCGGGGACTGAACCGCACAATAACCCTGCAAGAGTGGTTCGGTGTGGGGCGGCGGAGGGGTGAAGTGGACTGGGGTAATGGTCGTGGGGTTGTGGACCACTGCAGCTGCGGCGAGGACGGAGCCTCTCCGTAGTTTCTAGGACCCCAGTTAACATACAATGTAATACAATGTGGATTTGCGGACTATAAATTATGGTCAGTATGTCCTCTACTGCTTTCTGACTACCTCCAAAATAGGTTTCAGGCCCTTGTAATGGGCGAAAATAGGTGCAAAGCAGGCACAGACTTTTTAAGAGTTTTTTCATTAACGGCATAACAAAAAGTAACTACCAGTTCCATTATTTACCCTGTGCCCCACAGGTCCAACTACCATCCGGCTTGCGGCACCTTTTCACATGTACTGCTTGAGTACAAGTGACAGCTCCACCAATGCACTGCTGTTTTATACCTTCTGTATTCCATACTACCGCCATATGTATACGGCAAATCGTTATCCCATGACTTGTCACCGCAGTGTATGTTAATGGGAAACGTTGCCTCTGTTTCAAAAGGAGCGGTATCGTGCAGTCGCATCGTGTATAAACTGTGTGAAGAGTTTGCTATAGTCTTGAGTATGAACCTCAATCTATCACGTCGGTAGGTAGGGTAAAAGTGATAGACGCTTAAGTTTATTTGAGGGAAGAGTTTGTGGACGAAACGGCTTCGCTATTGTTGATCACTAACTTCGTTAGCGGAGCATACTACTATTAGAACAGTTATGAAACGGTTTCCGTAACAGTGGAGAGCCGGTAGATTAATTCAGAAACTGGCTGCAGCAAGCCAACCTCATAATGAAAGTGGAGTAAGCATGACTATTAATACAAGTCTGGTTGTGTTACGTTGTAAAAGGTCGGTAAAACGAAATTATGTGGTTTGTATTGTTATTTTTGCAAAGCGACGTTTTTTTCCGTTAATAACTGAAAAAAACCTTAATACAGGTAAAGTAAAAGAGAGGCGTGTTCGTGTTGCGCATCTTGGCCAGTTTCACTGAATAACGAACTGTATTGTCTTTACAGAACATCCCATTACTCGTGTCCGATAGTCTCAGAAATAAATAAAACAGAAAATACGGGAGCTTAACACTACTTCTTGCTTTGCATCTGATCTATTTTCACATCCATTGGGTGAAGGTGATAGGATTTTAGCCTAGCTTCGAAGGATAGTTTTCTTGAGGTAAAAATGCACGGACCTTTCATTTGCGTCCTCGTTTAAGTTAAACCAAGTTTTTCAGTATCTTTCCAGCGACTTCATCACATCCCAGATGAGCGATTACCGAAGAGGTGTGATTCCACTGTGGACGTAGCCTCTGCAATGAGCTGTAATCTACACACCCACGTATTCCTTAGCTGTGGGAATACGTGAAAGTTACAGAGTTCCAAATGTGATGAGAAAGATGGATGTTCCAAACATTCGCATGCACTTTCAAGGGCAGGTTCAGTGATCGGATACATATGAAAATTATGTAAATGTAGTACGTACCAAAAGAGTAGTCACACTTACGAACAGCTATAAAGCAATGTGGTGTTGAATGGTCTCGTTGACGGTTGTATGAAATGACTTAAAGACCTTGGGACTGATTGTAAGTTGGCTGTTTAGGTTTTTATGTTGGCGACGCCACGTAGCGCTCTGTATGAAAATCACTGACTGTGCTCTGTGCAGTATGTGGCTGGGTTGCATTGTTGGAAATTGCTATTGTAGTGTTTCTCAGTTGGCCGTTAACAGCGCGTGGCGTTGCGTAGTTGGAGGTGAGCCGCCAGCAGTGGTGGATGTGGGAAGAGATGGCGGAGTTTTGAGAGCGGATAATCTGGACATGTGTCCATCAACAAGAGTAAATTTGTAAGACTGGATATATATATATATATATATATATATACACTCCTGGAAATGGAAAAAAGAACACATTGACACCGGTGTGTCAGACCCACCATACTTGCTCCGGACACTGCGAGAGGGCTGTACAAACAATGATCACACGCACGGCACAGCGGACACACCAGGAACCGCGGTGTTGGCCGTCGAATGGCGCTAGCTGCGCAGCATTTGTGCACCGCCGCCGTCAGTGTCAGCCAGTTTGCCGTGGCATACGGAGCTCCATCGCAGTCTTTAACACTGGTAGCATGCCGCGACAGCGTGGACGTGAACCGTATGTGCAGTTGACGGACTTTGAGCGAGGGCGTATAGTGGGCATGCGGGAGGCCGGGTGGACGTACCGCCGAATTGCTCAACACGTGGGGCGTGAGGTCTCCACAGTACATCGATGTTGTCGCCAGTGGTCGGCGGAAGGTGCACGTGCCCGTCGACCTAGGACCGGACCGCAGCGACGCACGGATGCACGCCAAGACCGTAGGATCCTACACAGTGCCGTAGGGGACCGCACCGCCACTTCCCAGCAAATTAGGGACACTGTTGCTCCTGGGGTATCGGCGAGGACCATTCGCAACCGTCTCCATGAAGCTGGGCTACGTTCCCGCACACCGTTAGGCCGTCTTCCGCTCACGCCCCAACATCGTGCAGCCCGCCTCCAGTGGTGTCGCGACAGGCGTGAATGGAGGGACGAATGGAGACGTGTCGTCTTCAGCGATGAGAGTCGCTTCTGCCTTGGTGCCAATGATGGTCGTATGCGTGTTTGGCGCCGTGCAGGTGAGCGCCACAATCAGGACTGCATACGACCGAGGCACACAGGGCCAATACCCGGCATCATGGTGTGGGGAGCGATCTCCTACACTGGCCGTACACCACTGGTGATCGTCGAGGGGACACTGAATAGTGCACGGTACATCCAAATTGTCATCGAAACCATCGTTCTACCATTCCTAGACCGGCAAGGGAACTTGCTGTTCCAACAGGACAATGCACGTCCGCATGTATCCCGTGCCACCCAACGTGCTCTAGAAGGTGTAAGTCAACTACCCTGGCCAGCAAGATCTCCGGATCTGTCCCCCATTGAGCATGTTTGGGACTGGATGAAGCGTCGTCTCACGCGGTCTGCACGTCCAGCACGAACGCTGGTCCAACTGAGGCGCCAGGTGGAAATGGCATGGCAAGCCGTTCCACAGGACTACATCCAGCATCTCTAGGATCGTCTCCATGGGAGAATAGCAGCCTGCATTGCTGCGAAAGGTGGATATACACTGTACTAGTGCCGACATTGTGCATGCTCTGTTGCCTGTGTCTATGTGCCTGTGGTTCTCTCAGTGTGATCATGTGATGTATCTGACCCCATGAATGTGTCAATAAAGTTTCCCCTTCCTGGGACAATGAATTCACGGTGTTCTTATTTCAATTTCCAGGAGTGTATATATATATATATATATATATATATATATATATATATATATATATATATATATATATATATATATATATATTATGACTTTTGAACACTATTAAGGTAAATGCATTGTTTGTTCTCTATCAAAATCTTTCATTTGCTTCGTATGCCTATCAGTAGTTAGTGCCTTCAGTAGTTAGAATCTTTATTCAGCTGACAGTATTGGCGCACGCTGTATTGTAGTAGCTTGAGTAACGAAGAATTTTGTGAGGTAAGTGATTCATGAAAGGTATAGGTTATTGTTAGTCAGGGCCATTCTTTTGTAGGGATTTTTGGAAGTCAGATTGCGTTGCGCTAAAATTATTGTGTGTCAGTTTAAGCACAGTCATTTATAATTTTTCTTAGGGGACGTTTCAAGATGAATTAAGCTTGTTCACTGAATGTTTTCAGTTAATGAAGTAATATCTTGCCAATGAAATCCAGTTACCATTACCAACTGCGTTCCTTTATCACTTTGGAAGCATTTCCATGAGAATAAAAATAGTTCAATAACGAAATGGTATTCCAATATCTTCTTTTGCAAGAAACACGGGCAACGTCACTTCTTTCAAAAAATGGTTGAAATGGCTCTGAGGACTATGGGACTTAACTTCTGAGGTCATCAGTCCCCTAGAACTAAGAAGTACTTAAACCTAACTAACCTAAGGACAGCACACACATCCATGCCGGAGGCAGGATTCGAACCTGCGACCGTAGCGGCCGCGCGGTTCCAGACTGTAGCGCCTAGAACCGCTCGGCCACCCCGGCCGGCGTCACTTCTTTAGAAAGCCGTATAGACACACTAATTTTGTGCAACAGGCTGGCAGTTGACGTACAGAAGTTCGATAAACTTATGGAAACACTGCTAGAAATAAATGCTTGTAAATACCGATTCTAGGTAAGCCTGTCGTTTGCACTATTGTATAAGCCCACAAACAGCACTAGTGCGATGTCCTCCGTATGTTGCAAGTGTCAGACTTGTTAAGAACAGTGTTCTATGTAGTTTTATGTGCATTATGTCGGAGATAAGTGAATTCGAACGTGGGTAAATTGTTCGTGCTCGCTTTGTGGGAGCATCCGCAATCAAGATAGCCGACGTGTTTGGTGTTTCAAGAGGCACTGTATCGAGGATTTATATCGGATACTGGGAAGGAGGATAAACATCACCCGGTAAGTCGCAACGCAAACGAAAATATGCGTTGAATGTTCGTGACAGATGGTCATTGAAGGGGACAGTGAGGGAAAGTAAGAGGACGACAGTTGCAAAAGTCACAAGAAAACTGCATGGTGCACTTGCGAACACTGTCAGCACGAAAACAACACGGAAAGAGCTCCATAAGCAGATAATCGCATGACGCGCTGGAATTCCAAAATCATCCTTCAGTGACACAAATGCTCGTAGAAACAGTCGTGTTGCCGAACAATAAAACCTGGATTATGGAGCAAATGAACAAAGTGTATTTGGTCGGATGAGTGTTACTGCAGACTGTTTCCAATTGGTGGCCAGGCTTACATCCAAAGAATGAAACCTGGCGGATGTTTGGTGATGGTTTTGGCAGCCATATCTTGGTATTCCTTTGGCTCCGTGGGTACTTTGCTAGGTCCCATTACTGCCAAGGATTATCTGACCCTCTTAGCTGATGGGGTCCCTCCAATTGCACAATGGTTGTAGCTAAAAGGCGAAGCATGTTACAAGTCGACATGGACCCTCTTCACATAGCTCGCATCGTCCACGACTATTTTGGCGAACACTACGATGAATTCTCACAGCTCCTCAGGCCATTGCAGTCACCAGATCTGGGTATTATCGAGTGTTTGTTATCGACTTTAACGGAATGGTGCGTGATCGCTATCCGCCTGCATCTTTGTTAACGAAACTGTCCACTAAGTCCCTAGTTCGAATCTAGGCCCGGCACACAGTTTTAATATACCAGGAAGTTTCAAAACTGTCCACTACTTTGCAGTAAGAATGGTGTGAGATTCCCTTAAAAACGAACAGGATCAGTATTTTATCGATTCCGAGGAGACTGGAAGCTGTTTCGAATGTCAAAGGTGTAACTACACCGAGTTTGGCACGGTAAAGTGTTGTGTTTTTAGTGTATCCATATTTTTGTCCACCTCCTGTAAGACACTGTTAAACTGAGACCTACGCAGGAAAAACATTAATTGATCTGGAAGTCACTTCTGGAGCACAACGAGAACTTTTAACTAACTCTCATATTTTGATTTTGTTGGCAGTGCTTTTTATTCTTACGCCCACAGACATTACGGGCGTGAAAAGTAATTGAAATTTCGCATAAATACTGCGACGGAAATGGAAAGTGATACACGGTGAACACCCTGACCGAAAGTTACTGAAGCGAACCAGGAGAAGGAAGGAATCAAAAGGTGTTAACGAACTGTCGATTTAACGTTCCGTCTATTTAACTTCCTATCGACATTGAGGTCGTTACAGATGAAGCACTAGCTTGAATGCTGTAAGGATGGTGAAGGAAATGGCCCGTGTCCTTTCAAAAGAGCTATCCCGGCATCTGCCGGGAGTGAATTATGGGAATCAGTTGCATAATGTATAGCCACATTTAGCTTGAACTCTGAGTGGCACCCTTGGAGTTCAATGATGAATTGAATCCGGCTTATGTTTGTGGAGAAATGATCGATGCCGTGTCTGTGTGCGACCTGGTGAAAGATCACGGGGAGTAGGCGATTCACGAGTCCCATTGCTCCATCTCCTGGACTAATTGCGTGGAGAGCTACTGAATATGACAGAAAGACTGAATTTTTGATTGTTGACAGAAAGCTAAATACTTGCCATCGCGTGGTTTGAATAGTAGTACCATGTGATTATTCCAACAGGATAGTGCAAGACCCTATGCAGCAGTTCCCAACGACAGACGCCTTGAGGAATGTATAAGTTCTTGACTGGCCTGGTCATTGCAATGATTTTCAGCGACGGAATAATTCTAAGATGCAATGGGAAGATTTACACCTTCAAAGAAGCCTCTAGATTATAGCATTCGTGAACTGTCACAGTATGTGCTTCACATACAACAAGAAATCTCTCTTGCTGACATTCGGAATCTGTCTGCTTCAATGCCTGTGGGTCACACCTCATACTTATGCTGAATATGTACATAACTTGTAATGCAATAAAAGTTCAATCATTTAAAAGCGATAATGTCATGTACGTGTCCATACAATTTGATGAATACGAGATCCGTTCAATTAATAAAAAAAAAAATGGATCTGACCACTATAGGTCATCAGTCCCCTAGAACTTAGAACTACTTAAACCTAACTAATCTAAGGACATCACACACATCCATGCCCGAGGCAGGATTCGAACCTGCGACCGTAGCGGTCTCGCGGTTCCAGACTGTAGCGGCTAGAAGTGGTCGGCCACCTCGGCCGGCCGTTCAATTAGTAATTCAACATATTTCTATCACTAAGCAGATTGGTGCTTTACAGGATTCCATTACACTACATTATTCCACACTCTTTTGGCTACTAAATCCTATTTTTTAACATAGTCTCCGGTCAATGCGACAGCCTTAGACCACTTTTCTGGTCTGTATGCCCGCTCGGTTCCACTCCACTGGGTGACGTCGGAGCTAACGCCTTGCTGCATCAATAACTCCCCATCACTGACGTACTCCATCACGTGGAATGCAATCTTCACTGACCCAAATAGATCGAAGTCTTTAGGCTGTAAGGACTGTGAGGTGGAAGAGGAAAAATAGTCCAACGAAGTTTTGAGTCCTTCACTGTGGTGCGCAGATTTGTGTCGGACCTCGCTTTGACATGGCGAAGGAGAATTTCGTTTGCATTTTTGTGGCGACGAGCACGTTGAAGACGTTTTTACAGTTTCCTGAGGGTAGCATCGTACGCTTCAGAGATAATCGTTGCACAAATCGGGAGGACATGAAGCAGAATAACCGCTTCAGAGACCCAGAAGACAGTCGCTATGCCTTTACTTGCTGAGTGTGTGGCTCGGTCTTTTTCAGCGGAGGAGAGGTGGGTGTGGCGTCACTCCGTGGATTGCCGTTTTGTTTCCAGTTCGAAGTGACGAACCCATGTTTCATTGCTTGTGACAATATTCGACAAAAATTATTGCGATCAGCCTCGTAACACGCAAACAATGCCGCACAGACAGCCCTTCGCTGCTGTTGATGGTCTTCTGTTAAGCGAAGAGGAATCCAGCCGTGACACAGCTCTGAGTAAACCTTTGGGCGAATGTGTCGCCACTACCATCAGGGATGCAGAGGTGAGCAACGAGGTGTCTGATTGTGATCCATCACTCACCACGAATGAGAGTGTCCTCGTGTTCCAACCCTGCTGGGGTCACAGCTCTTTGCGGTTTTCGGCATGTGCAGTGTCGGACAGGTATGCACGACCTTGTTGCGATGATGACAGACGCTTCTCCCAACGACTTTCTGTGCTTTTGTTCACTGCGAGTTCTCCGTAGACGTTCTATAAGCATCTATGAACATCTGCGTTGCTCTGGTTTTCCACAAAAATAAAATCAGTGACAGCTCTCTGCTTCGAACGCAGTTCCGTTACGGGTGGCATTTTGAAGACTACGTATAATGCCGCCACCTTTCGGAACTTGCATGAAACTATAGGGACTGAAGCGGCAATATTCCACAATATCCCACGTAAATTTCGTATTTTTTTAACTAAAATCGTCTTAGAAAATATGTAGCAGTACTTATTGAATATCCCTCGTATTAGAATGGTGCTTCATAAGTCTTTCTCCTTCCGTCAGTGTATGTTGTATTTCTATCTTCCTGTTCGCCAATTGCTGTTTCGTCATTACTCGTAGGGTCCTATATTTGCTGCACATCAATACAGGAAACGTACAACAGTGTCATTTGTCTGGTTATAATAAAAGAAAAATACAGCTGAAGCGATGTACCGCAGCACCAGATTTATGTTACAATTTTTGGAAGAATAACAGCGTGACTTGTCCTTCTTCTACATCATTCTTCGCGTTCAGTTCGTTCCTATACTTACTTCTCCTTTCCTTTCCTCTCCTCTCCGCTCCTTTCCTCTAATCCCCTTCCCTCTCTCACTCTTTTCCTCCTTATTCCTCCTGTCTTTGCTTCGAAGTCAGTGACTGCCTTTTATTATCATGAGCCATGGATCTTGTCGTTAGGGAGGGGTGGGGGGAAGGCTTGCGTATCTCAGCGACGCAGATAGCCGTACCGTAGGTGCAACCGCAACGGAGGGGTATCTGTTGAGAGTCCAGACAAACGTGTGTTTCCTCAAGAGGGGCTGCAGCTTTTTCAATAGTTGCAGTGGCTACAGCCTGGATGATTGACAGATCTGGCCTTGTAATATCAACGTAAACGGCTTTGCTGTGCTGGTACTGCGAACTGCTGAAAGCAAGGGGGAATAAAACCGTAATTTTTCCTGAGGACATGCAGCTCTATTGTACAGTTAAATGATGACTGACGCCTCTTGGGTAAAATATTCCGGAGGTAAAATACGAATCTACGAACGGGGATTACCCAGGAGGACGTCATGATCAGAAGAAACAAAACTGGCGTTCTTCGGATCGGAGCGTGGAATGTCAGATTCCTAATCTGGCAGGTAGATTAGAAAATTTAAAAAAAGAAATGCATACGTTAAAAGTAAGATGTAATGGGACTTAGTGAAATTTGGTGGCAGGACGGACAGGACTTCTAGTCAGGTGAATACAGGGTTATAAATACAAAATCAAGTAGGGGTACTGCAGTAGTATGTTTAATACCGAATAAAAAAATAGGAACGCCGATAAGCTACTGTGAACAACATAGTGAAAGTATTATTGTAGCCAAGATAGACACGAAGCCCACGCCCACCACAGTAGTGCAAGTTTATATGACAACTAGCTTGGCACAAGAGGAGGAGATTGAGGAACTGTATGATGAGATAAAAGAAATTATTCAGGTAGTTAAGGGAGACGAAATTTTAATAGGCATGGCGGACTGGAATTCGATAACAGGAACAGGAAATGGAGGAAAACTGAAGGTGAGTTTGGAATGGAGGAAATGAGTGAAAGAGGAAGCCACCTGGTAGAATTCTGCACAGAGCATAATTTAATCGTAGCTAATACGTGGTTTCAGAATCATGAAAGAAGGTTGTATACATGGAAGAGGCCTGGAGAAACCAGGTTTCAGATTTTTTTAATAATGGTAAGACAGTGATTTCGACACATGGTTTTTAATTGTAAGACATTTCCAGAGGCAAATATGGACTCTGACCAAAACTTATTTGTTATGAACTGCAGATTAAAACTGAAGAGACTGCGAAAAGACAGGAATTTAAGGAGACGAGACCTGGATGAACTGAAAGAACCGAAGGTTGTAGTGTGTGTCAGAAGGAACATTAGGGAACGATTGACAAGAACAGGGAAAAGGAATACAGTAGAAGAATAATGGGTAGCAGTGAGAGATGAAGTAGCGCAGATAGCCGAAGATCAAGTAGGTAATGAGACGAAGGCTAGTAGAAACCACTATGCAACACAAGAGATTTTGAGTTTAAGCAACGAACGGAGAAAAAATAAAAATGCAATAAATGAAATAGGCGAAAGGGAATATAAACGTCCAAAAATGAGAGCGACAGGAAGTGCAAAATGGCTACGCAGGAAGGACAAGAGGACAAATGCAAGGATCAAGAAGCATATATCACTAGGGTTAAGATAGATGCTGCTTACAGGAAAATTAAAGAGATCTTTGGAGAAAAGAGAACCACCTGTATGTTTATCAAGAGCTCACATGGAAAACCAGCACTTGTAGACTTAGAGAAAGATGATGGCAATGTTGAATGGAACATTCTCTTTCAAATTCTAAAGGTGGCGTAAAATAAAGGGAGAGAAAGGCTATTTATAATTTGTAGAGAAACAAGATGGCATTTATAAGAGTCGAGGGGCACGAAAGGGAGACAGAGTGGTTGAGAACAGAGTGAGACAGGGTTGCAGCCCCATCTCTGACGTTTATCAGTCTGTATATAGAGCAAGCAGTAAAGGAAACAAAATAAATATTTGGAGCAGGAATTATGTCCAGGGAGGAGAAATAAAAACTTTGTGGTTTGTCGATGACACAGTAATTCTGTCAGAGACAGTAAAGAACTTAGAAGAGCAGTTGAACGGAATGGATAGCGTCTTGAAAGGAGGATATGAGTTGAATATCAACAAAAGCAAAACGGGGATAATGGAATGTAGCCAAATTAAATCAGGTGATGCTGAAGGAATTAGATTAGGAAATGAGACACTTAAAGTAGTATATGAGTTTTGCTATTTGTGAAGCAAAAGAACGGATGATGGTCGAAGTAGGAACGATATAAAACTTATGCTGACAATGTGCAAGAAAGCGTTTGTGAAGAAGAGAGATTTGATAACACATAGTATAGATTTAAGTGACGTGTAGTTCTTTCTGAAAGTATTTGTATGGAGTGTAGCTATGTAGGGAAGTGAAACATGCTCGATAATCAGTTTAGACCAGAAGAAAATATAAGCTTTTGAAATGTGGTACTACAAAAGAATTCTGAAGATTAGATGGGTAGATCACGTAGTTATCGAGGAGGTACTGAATAGATTTGGGGAGAAGAGCAACTTGGTGGTGAAACTTGACTAGATGAAGGGGTCGGTTGGTAGGACACATTCTGAGGCTTCGAGGGATCACCAATTTAGTACTGGAGGGAAGCGTGAGAGGTAAAAATCGTAGAAGGAGATCAAGAGATGAACACGGTAAGCAGATTCAGAAGGATGTAGATTGCAGTAAGTACTCGGAGAAGAGGCTTGTACAGGATAGCGTGGAGAGCTGCGTCAAAGCTATCTTTAGACTCAAGAAGAGACGTTATTGTCTGTGGTAGCAGTACAAAACTTGGCAGGGAAAAGATGGGAATCGGCAAAGCGAAGAAATCTAAAATTAAGTTAACGAAAGCTTTTATCCAATCTTTGGAACGCTACCAGACGTTTCTAGCATCCAAGCAGCGTCAATTGCGGCCTACTCAATTTCACAAATTCCTAAAGAGTCTAGAGCGCTCCTTCGAACCATTAATCGGCTTTAGGCCAATTATGTGGACGTAACTTGTTACGAAAAATTGAAAACAACGTGGCATTACATAACAGATAAATATCCTAAGTTTCGCAACAGAGATTTTTCAAAAACATCAGCCAAGTGTCATATGAGAAATCACTCACATTTCCTGTTGAAAACTAACCAGCTCGCTTACCAGCGGCAAAACCATATACTACCTCCTATAAGCGTGCATAGTTTCACTCCTTTGATCCTTTTCAAACCCTAATGTTCTACATTACGATTTGTGTTCTTCTCTTAAAACACCCACTCAACATTAATTGCAACCACACACACACACACACACACACACACACACACACACACACACTC
This sequence comes from Schistocerca nitens, assembly GCF_023898315.1. Lineage (NCBI taxonomy): Eukaryota > Metazoa > Arthropoda > Insecta > Orthoptera > Acrididae > Schistocerca > Schistocerca nitens. The sequence continues at coordinate 513,985,369 of NC_064615.1, forward strand.
TCTCTCTCTCATACACACACACACACACACACACACACGCGCGCGCACACACAGCAACATCAGATGCTCCCACCAATACCAAAGGAAACAAAAGACGAAGACCTCTCGCAATAGCGAAACAAAATGTACGAAATGGCGGAATGACTGTTGTTCTTCAGAACACACAAGAACATGAATATGCTCAGTGTTAGCGATAGTACTATGTGTTACAATTACCACATATATCTGGAAGAACGGGAAGAATGACGTAAACAACAAAAAACCGTGTAACGATAACCATTAATACTGTTTATAGTAGTAAGTTAAAGGACGCGAACTGTTCATTATCTTAGAAACAAAATTGTGAGAAGTAGCTTATTATTGCAGTGAAACATGTTTGGTCTTAATTAAAATTTTGGGCACTGTTGCGAATGACGGTATTTAATTTATACAACTTATATCAATTTAAACTTCGGAGCATTCTAACAACCCTCGGGTTTTTCTTTGTTCTCTAGTAAAACACCAAGTCAGTCACCTCGTTAACATTTAAATGACAAAGCCATAGTCTCCACTAACTGGATGCTTAGTTTAACATATTTTCATACTTTATGTTATTTATTAATACCGTTATAGACCTCTAGATTATTCCTCATCTCCATATGAGTAACGGCGTTCGTAGAGACTGGAGCTCAAATCTCCGCCCAACTGCCCATATTTATGTTTTCCGTAGTTCGCTTCAGTCGCTTAAGGCAAGTGCAGGGCTGGTCCCTCTGAAAAGGACCGGGCTGCCATTTTTCCCCAGACTGAGCTTCTCTAACGACCTCATTGTAAACGTGCCATTAAATCCCAACCGTATTTTTTCTTCCTTCGTGTGGGGACTGCAGAGATGGGATAATAAAGTGAAGGCAAAAGAGTGAGGAAGTGAGGAGACTGATCCACAAAAGAAATGCAATGCCCCATCTGTAGTTGAAGTATAAAACAAAATTAGCCTGGCACATACTGCTGTTGTTGTTATGCGGTAATTTAAAGCCCGTTCTCTTATATTTATTTTGTACCTTTGCCTTTTCTCAGTATACTCTCTTGTCGAGAAATAATGGTCAGACCTACGTACCATGTGCTAATAATGATGTACGAGGGCTACTTCTGGTTTCGACTTCCGATAGCACGTGAAATGAAAACGACAGAGAAAATCAAAAGTATTTTATCTCTAACATTTAGCCACACCTCGAGCTACTTCTGTCCTAGTCGCCGCTCTTACTTAGACATCTGTCATAGCGTGGTATCAACCGCCTGTAACTTGCGCCAATTTCATATGCTGATCTGTAATTCGATGTCTGTGCCAACATTCTGTCATAGCCAACGGTTCATGTGAGTGAAAAAATGAAAATCCGAGAGAGCCAAGTCAGGGCTCTATGGTGGATAACCACACATCCCATCGAAAACGTTGTAAGAGTGTCTTCGTTTGCACGTGCAGTATACGGCCTATAATTGTCACGAAGAAGGAAACGCATGACAGTTACGATATGTGGGCTGCATGAAATCAGGGAAAACCTCTTAGTAGGACTTCAAGCATCGTAGGAGACACTATTTTCTAGGCATCTTTACGTACTCATTGTTCCCTCAGAACTGAAAAGTAGGACATGACGCGATAGATAGGCATACTAGAGACAGTGCACAACACATGTGAGCAAAGATTCACTGTGGTTTTACTGTCGTGAAAGATCGGAAGTTGATGAAAAATTGCCCATACATGATTCTTTTCCAAACAGACATTTCGCTGTAGGAAATTTAAATAACAGCAACCTGAGTTGAATATCAACTCCATGAAACTTCATGGGTGCCGCAGTGGCTGACGCATGTAAGAAAGTGGATTGTTGGTTTGTGGATTTATGTGGTACGAATTATGATGACCAAACTAAAAAAATGTTCCTATTGCAGCATAAGAAATGCGAATTTCCTGGGCAGAGTCAGGGATGTAAAAGAAGGGTACTAGCTCTTTGCCTCATCTTGCAACTTCAGACATTTAAATCAAAACATCTTGACATATTAATGATTTTTCTCTCATTAGTATTAGTACCCAAGTCATGTAACATAATGCATGGTGTCAAGTAAAGTAAGTCATGTTTTATAAGATGGTACATGCCATCATGTCATCCAACATGGAATGTGTCATGTCGTACAATTAAGTGTCATCTCATTAAAATGCACCACCACTCTAGGATACTTCCCACTGTAGATACATCCCACTCTCTAGAATCACATAAATTTGTGTTTGTTTCTTCTTAAACCGTTCACCAACACGTAACTGGGGGTGGGTTTGAGGGAGACATGTTCCCCTCGGGAAAAAATTGATCCTGGAACCCTTTATCCGGAAATCAAAAAACTATTATAGCGTACCCCCAAGAACAGATCAACCCCAGAAATTTTATCCTGCCAGGAAAACGATTTTTCGTATTTCTTATTTTTTTTATTTATTATTCTGTTTCATATTTTTTAATGTTTTAAATTTTATTTTTTATTATTTTTCTAATTTTTAGTTTTTACATTCATTCATTCATTTTTATGTCTATCCATATATGGGTGAGACTGTATATGCGAACATATGGAAAATAACGATAAATAGTTAATACAGTACAAAAAATAACAGCAAACATAAATACGATACTGAATGAAATAATAAATAATTAGGGACGTTAATGATAACAATGTATGTAAATTGTTTCTGTTACATAGATAAACTTGCGATACGACCATATTACATAAAAAAACTTACTTAAAAGCTATTGTGTATCAAGCTGAAAGATTCCTGCAACAAATAATAAACTATTGGAAAGGGTAAGTCTTGTCCTTATCTCTTACCTTAAAATCTTGTCATTATTTATTTAAAGTATGCAACATTAAAACTGAGAATTAAGAAACCGCCGCTAGAATAACTCAAGTGAATAATTTTGATGCGATGTTCTGCAACAACCAATCAAAATTAAGTATGAGTGTGATTGCCTGAAGTGAGCAAAAGAAATGTGGAACAATGTATGAACGACAAAACACTCTCAGCTTTACAGTCCTGAACGAAAACTGACGGACGTAAGCTTGTTTTGCCTGAAAACAAATTTTCTACATGATAGCATATCAGTGTTTGAAGAAAAACGCAGTAAAGCACATTCTGTTTATTAGAAATAAGGTGACCCTCATTCTTAAAGTTATTTTGATAGAAATTTTGTGGTTAGTTCAGTTTTCTGCGTGGGTGTCGATAAAGCTTTAACTACTCGGTCAAACAATATTTCATGTTCTACAGGGCAGGGCAAAAAAAATGGTTAAAATGGCTCTGAGCACTATGGGACTCAACTGCTGTGGTCATAAGTCCCCCAGAACGTAGAACTACTTAAACCTAACTAACCTAAGGACAGCACACAACACCCAGCCATCACGAGGCAGAGAAAATCCCTGACCCCGCCGGGAATCGAACCCGGGAACCCGGGCGTGGGAAGCGAGAACGCTACCGCACGACCACGAGATGCGGGCAGGGCTGGGCATATTTGTCGTTTGGTACATGCAATGTTTTGCACGTCCAGGGAGTTCTCGATGATTTCAAGCCACAGAGAAAAAAACCTGTAACTTATAAACAACGGAATGATAATCAACTACACTCCTGGAAATGGAAAAAAGAACACATTGACACCGGTGTGTCAGACCCACCATACTTGCTCCGGACACTGCGAGAGGGCTGTAAAAGCAATGATCACACGCACGGCACAGCGGACACACCAGGAACCGGTGTTGGCCGTCGAATGGCGCTAGCTGCGCAGCATTTGTGCACCGCCGCCGTCAGTGTCAGCCAGTTTGCCGTGGCATACGGAGCTCTATCGCAGTCTTTAACACTGGTAGCATGCCGCGACAGCGTGGACGTGAACCGTATGTGCAGTTGACGGACTTTGAGCGAGGGCGTATAGTGGGCATGCGGGAGGCCGGGTGGACGTACCGCCGAATTGCTCAACACGTGGGGCGTGAGGTCTCCACAGTACATCGATGTTGTCGCCAGTGGTCGGCGGAAGGTGCACGTGCCCGTCGACCTGGGACCGGACCGCAGCGACGCACGGATGCACGCCAAGACCGTAGGATTCTACGCAGTGCCGTAGGGGACCGCACCGCCACTTCCCAGCAAATTAGGGACACTGTTGCCCCTGGGGTATCGGCGAGGACCATTCGCAACCGTCTCCATGAAGCTGGGCTACGGTCCCGCACACCGTTAGGCCGTCTTCCGCTCACGCGCCTCCAGTGGTGTCGCGACAGGCGTGAATGGAGGGACGAATGGAGACGTGTCGTCTTCAGCGATGAGAGTCGCTTCTGCCTTGGTGCCAATGATGGTCGTATTCGTGTTTGGCGCCGTGCAGGTGAGCGCCACAATCAGGACTGCATACGACCGAGGCACACAGGGCCAACACCCGGCATCATGGTGTGGGGAGCGATCTCCTACACTGGCCGTACACCACTGGTGATCGTCGAGGGGACACTGAATAGTGCACGGTACATCCAAACCGTCATCGAACCCATCCTTCTACCATTCCTAGACAGGCAAGGGAACTTGCTGTTCCAACAGGACAATGCACGTCCGCGTGTATCCCGTGCCACCCAACGTGCTCTAGAAGGTGTAAGTCAACTACCCTGGCCAGCAAGATCTCCGGATCTGTCCCCCATTGAGCATGTTTGGGACTGGATGAAGCGTCGTCTCACGCGGTCTGCACGTCCAGCACGAACGCTGGTCCAACTGAGGCGCCAGGTGGAAATGGCATGGCAAGCCGTTCCACAGGACTACATCCAGCATCTCTACGATCGTCTCCATGGGAGAATAGCAGCCTGCATTGCTGCGAAAGGTGGATATACACTGTACTAGTGCCGATATTGTGCATGCTCCGTTGCCTGTGTCTATGTGCCTGTGGTTCTGTCAGTGTGATCATGTGATGTATCTGACCCCAGGAATGTGTCAATAAAGTTTCCCCTTCCTGGGACAATGAATTCACAGTGTTCTTATTTCAATTTCCAGGAGTGTATAAGAAGTAGCTTTTTTAAGAAAATAAGGTAGGCCCCGATTACACGGTTTCGTCATCCTCACTGCCACATATACGAAATTTAATTTTATGTCCAGCGCTGTTAATTGTTAACAGTACGCGAAGCAGTAATACGTTACCTCATCTCAACTCGCATCTTCCGTCGATTTGTTCAGATATTTGTCTTCAGTTCAGGTAAGTAGAGCTTTGAAGTTGCACTTGAGAGAGTCTGTATTTAAAATATCGGGTAAAAGGAAAGAAAGTGTGGCGGTCGAGGGAAAGGAGATTGTATGAAGATCGCATTCGTTAAAACAGAGATAGTAGTTTTGGATCGCTATTTGTAAGGTGAGGGCGATGTTCACATTCAGCTGCTTTCGGATTCAGTGAATCCACTGAGAGAACTACGATGCGGAAACAGCGCGGAAAACTGCTCATCTTCAACTAACTTATGTGTGACTAGCGGGTCCAAATCGCGCTTTGAGGCTTTGAGGCAGTGGAGAGAATGGAAAAAATGCTGGGCCATTGGTTTGAGCACCGTGACTAATAGCGCATACTGCTATTCAAGCTAAAGTGAAGAGCTTGCGTGCAGATTTAATGAAAGAAGAGGACGATTCAGCACCTGTCTAGGACAAATCAAGTTGGTTTGATAACTTCAGGTTTTTTATTTTTATTTTTTTATTTATTTATTAATTTTTTTTTTTTATTTCACAACATTGAAATGTCAGGAGAGGTAGCTCTGGCAGATGAAACTGGACCCTAGGAATTTAAAAAGGGGTTTAAACGAACTGTGACAGATAAGGATTATACAGCGAAACAGGTTTTCAGCCTTGATGAAACCTACTTATTTTCGATGCGAATGCCTAGCGGCTTTACTGAAGAAAAAACAGCATCAGAATCTAAGACTGCCGCGAGCCGATGCACCCTTCTCTTCGGAGGAAATGTTATTGGGGATTGCAAATTAAAACCGCTTATGATCTACCACTCTCAAAATCCTAGGGCACTGAAGCGTTCTGAAAAGAGCAGCCAGGAGTTCATTGGAGGTCGAATAAAAAAGGCTACATGACTTCTGTTGTTTTCAGTGACTATTTTTAACTAGAGAAGTGAAGACATACTATGAGTAAGAAAGAAAACCCAAAAACTCAATTAAGTACTGATTCAAATAAAATCACGGAAGATCTGTTTCAGAACACTACATCTATCCTGCAACGCACGACCCAGGGAATTGTTTCTAAGCTGAAGAATTTCTATCTGCATAGAATTTTCTCCAGTCTCACAGCAGAATGTGATTCGAGTAACAAACTTACCATCAAGATTTCCTGACGACAGATTAAATTAAGGTGGCGACTGATGTTATTAGAAAGGCCTAGACTGACTTCACTCCAAAACGTATGAATGGTGTATGGAGGAAACTGCGCCAGTGTTAGAAGATGAATCGATCATTGATATCACAGTTGCAACGGGGAAATTGCAGACATGCATGTCAGACTGGATTCACTGATTTAGATGAAGAGTATGTGTGTGCCCTCCTAATTCCTCTTTCCGAGATCTGAGGAACGAATATTTGGTAATATTCAGTGCGACTAGTAACAAAAGAAGACCCAGGGGTCGAAGAAGTTCAGCCTGTGAGAAAGCTGACAACGAAAAAAGTGGCCAATGCATTCCGAATTATAGGCGTCACAATGAATTTGCCAGGAACATGATCCTGATGGAATAAGGAGTGCAGTAGTAAACAGAGAAGTTGAACATTCTCTTAAGTCTTACAAAGAGTTGTATAATCAAGTGGCAAGGAAGATTACACAGCTGACAATTAAATATTTCTTTGGAAAACAGTACGGCAGTTCAGATGGATGTCATATGTCTACCGAGAACACTTCACTTACAAAGAATCTGCATGTAATAAAACCCGTCACGGAAACTGGGCTGATTGTAACACCACTAAATTCTTTCGATGTAGATGATCAAGAGGCTATTTGGGATGTAGAATTAATGAAAATGGTTTTCGTGTATTATTGCATGTTTCAGTGTTAAATATTTAGGTTCACAAATTTTGAATTAAAATTTGTTTCAAAAATATAATAACAGTTATTTTCCGTAAAAATTCTAAGAACACTGTAAAAACCGCTGTTTTAAACTTGTTATGTGAGTAAACGAGAAGGTAACCTAATTTTTTCGTATAAAATTACCGTCGATTTACGCGAAATCGGTATGCGCGGGCGATTCTGCGAAGAGTGAAGTATAGCGTATAACGAGATTTACCATATCCAAACGTAGGGCTCAAAATGCAATGCTTTTCTACGAAACACTGTTTCATGTGCAAACCCGTGATTTTCCGCACGAAACGCCCAAATGATTTTGCAAACGCTACTTATAATTACCGTACGAACATATTTTTTATTATCCTGTGTATCATCTTAAGCCGTCTCAGCATGTGCGATACGCTAAAAACCGGTTTTTACGTGCATTTTGTGTGCAGTTTTAGACCGCTATGTAGTGACAACGATAAAGCTTTTAGAAAACAAAAGGATGGCAATTAATTACACGTATTTGTCTACCTTCTTACAAAGTTTGAACTGATTGCCCGGCGTCTGAGCCACAGAAGTGGCGCGGGTAAAAGGAAAACAAAACTACAATTTTGAAAGCTAGTTTTCAAATTTGACTGGAATACTCTCTTTCAAATTCTAAAGGTGGCAGGGGTAAAATACAGGGAGCGAAAGGCTATTTACAATTTGTACAGAAACCAGATGGCAGTTATAAGAGTCGAGGGACATGAAAGGGAAGCAGTGGTTGCGAAGGGAGTAAGACAGGGTTGTAGCCTCTCCCCGATGTTATTCAATCTGTATATTGAGCAAGCAGTAAAGGAAACAAAAGAAAAATTCGGAGTAGGTATTAAAATCCATGGAGAAGAAATAAAAACTTTGAGGTTCTCCGATGACATTGTAATTCTGTCAGAGACAGCAAAGGACTTGGAAGAGCTGTTGAACGGAATGGATGGTGTCTTGAAGGGAGGATATAAGGTGAACATCAACAAAAGCAAAACGAGGATAATGGAATGTAGTCGAATTAAGTCGGGTGATGCTGAGGGTATTAGACTAGGAAATGAGACACTTAAAGTAGTAAAGGAGTTTTGCTATTTGGGGAGCAAAATAACTGATGATGGTCGAAGTAGAGAGGATATAAAATGTAGACTGGCAATGGCAAGGAAAGCGTTTCTGAAGAAGAGAAATTTGTTAACATCGAGCATAGATTTAAGTGTCAGGAAGTCATTTCTGAAAGTATTTGTATGGAGTGTAGCCATGTATGGAAGTGAAACATGGACGGTAAATAGTTTGGACAAGAAGAGAATAGAAGCTTTCGAAATGTGGTGCTACAGAAGAATGCTGAAGATTAGATGGGAAGATCACATAACTAATGAGGAGGTACTGAATAGGATTGGGGAGAAGAGGAGTTTGTGGCACAGCTTGACCAGAAGAAGGGATCGGTTGGTAGGACATATTCTGAGGCATCAAGGGATCACCAATTTAGTATTGGAGGGCAGCGTGGAGGGTAAAAATCGTAGAGGGAGACCAAGAGATGAATACACTAAGCAGATTCAGAAGGATGTAGGTTGCAGTAGGTACTGGGAGATGAAGAAGCTTGCACAGGATAGAGTAGCATGGAGAGCTGCATCAAACCAATCTCAGGACTGAAGACCACAACAACAAGAACAACAGTTTTCAAATTTATTATAAGAATGATTTTTTTAAATTTATTTGATTCACTTCAAACCGGTTCCGCGCTTAAGAACGAATTTTACGTGCTACAATTAGCGAGACATTGAACTATTACCCCTCGACAAATGATAAAGATTACTGGATAAAAAATTTCGTTTTAGCTTTATCCATTTATTTACCTTCGGGCGATCTCTGAACCAATTAGTACAAATTTAAAGTACAGAAGTGGCACGTTTCAAGGACCTCCAACAAAATTGGTTTTTGCGTGTAAAATACAAAAGAAACAAGACTTTTTCAAACTGTTAAAACTTTTCTTAGAACAAGATCAAATACACCGCCGGACCAATATGATCCGTCACTCTTTTTCCACTATGGAGTTACTAAAGAGTGACCGTTTTATCACGCTCACACAAGTAGTGCTCATACGAATGTTGTAGTTATGTGAACTTTAATTTCAACCCAATTAAAATTTTCTGCAAAACGAATTAAAATTAATCCATTATCATAATTTTCGTGGACGTCAGCTCCAACTCGCCGTTCAAACACTTCTTAATATTTTGTAACATAGATACAGTAAAACAGATCTTCGAATGGCTGCACAAAATACCGCTCTTCAGTGCTAGACCGCCGGCCGCTGTGGCCGAGTGGTTGTAGGCGCTTCAGTTCGGAACCGCGCTGCTGCTACGCTCACAGGTTCGAATCCTGCCTAGGGCCTGAATGTGTGTGATGTCCTTAGGTTAGTTTGGTTTAAGTACTTCTGGGTCTAGGGGACTGATGACCTCTGATGTTTAAGTCCCATAGTGCTCAGAGCCATCTGAACCATTCAGGGCTAGACCAAAAGCTTTTTACCATATCTTCCTACCTCAAATAGGAACCGATCATCAATACGCCCCTCCCACCACCCCCCTCACACCACATCGCGAGTGCTGTGGTGGCCTTTTCATATATATTTCTTACAGCGCTTTGACAATATTGGAAAATTTCGTCAAGAAATGCAAGTTGGCTCCCAACCACACTCAAGGCTCTTGAAATGGTAACATTTATAAGAAAATGTCTGTTGTCTTGCAACCTAATGTCATTTCTATAAAGGACGTTAATGTACAGCTGATGTTAAGATCCTCAGTAGTTACCTAACAATGACACTTACCACTTACTGATATGAGAAGATACATTTCAAACTCTGAACAGTTTTGCAAACGAGGTATCACGCAAAGTGTTGACAGAATATCTGAGGGACATTAATTACTTATCAATCCGTGATTAATAACAAATACCAAATGTGTCCAGTACCATAAACCTACACCGCCTGTGCGTGGACAGGCCGACTAACATCGTAGTTACAATTCGCCACGTGCCGGACTAGGGGGATTGGGGGCAATAACACCAAATCAGGACATGCACCGAATATGACATAGAATAGAACTTCAGTTAGTAGAACTTAGAAATAGGAAATCAAAATAGGAACCTAGTGTCAGGGGCACGCTCATCGGGCTTAGGTCGGTTGGCAAGGCTGCATAGGAGGTTTATATGCTTGCTGACACACCCGTGACACTGCACCCAGTAGATCACGTAAGGTGGTGGGTTGCATATGTATAATTAGAAAGATTTGTGAATAAAGAATTAAAAAAAATCTTCAACACTACACTGTGCAAGCACTCGTCACAGTCATCCATATGACATAGATACACACTTGACACTTCATAACAAACCATGTCTACTGGGTCCTTACCATAAGCGGCAGTGCAGGGTTCCTGCATCGGATCCCCTATGGTCATTTTCTATGGGGCCATTTATTTATCATAAACGGGCTGACAATAGAATGCTATATTGGTAAGGCTTGTAGTCTCCTATGGAGCACAATATTTTCTGTTATCTTAATTAACTATTCTATTTTTACTAATGCTTCTCTAGCAAGAAACTTTCGGAACACTGGTTATTAATTAATACTTCTCGTACAAGCTCTTCCATTAATTACTGCACTGATTGCAGGCCGAGTAAAAATTTTTCTGGAAGACTGACTCAGGAGATTTATGTAGAAGTGATAATTTGATCAGTCTGTAGCTCCAAATTTATGACAAGTTGGCGGCGATGACGAAGAAAATGAATAAAATAACATTAATTGTCTGCAGGGGAATTAACTGGCACTGAGAAAGAAATTTATATATAACTTTAAATCGTTTTACAAAGACTGCTCCAATTTTGTGTGCCGGTATGTTACTGAGAGAGGGGCGTTGGTCCACCAAGTCACTGCAGAAGAAAAAAGAAACGTTATTAAATATCAAATCAGCGGTCAGAAGTCACAGGCCCTAAACGTAAATGTACGAACACTGAATTCATCTTCTGGTAAAAATATTGCTGCTGTTTTCTCGGGCGTAACAGAAATCTTTCTTATTTACTTTGAATGGGTAAAATAGTAGCTGCGCAGCAATTACTTGGGCAGTTACATTAGAAGACGCATCGACTGCCACATATATCGCCCATCTTCATCAGGACTGTGCTGTGGCAACATGAAGTGATGACTTGAAACTTTCTGTTCAGCTAAAAGGTCGTTTCAAGCGTTGACGGGTAGTCTGCAGTGTACACGCGTGGAACGTCTGTGTGTATGTGTATGTCCGTGTTTGTGTTTCTCTCTGTGTGTGTGTGTGTGTGTGTGTGTGTGTGTGTGTGTGTTTGTTTGTGTGTGTGAGTGAGTGAGTTTTCAGTGCAGTACGAGAGCAGTGCATAATGCGCTTCAGTGTAATTTGAGCACTGACTAATGATACTAGACGAATCCATATCTAAAAGATAGTGTACTTGTTTACATGAATTAGTAATTTTTTTAAAAAAATTTCCTTTTTCGATTAGGGTAATATGTCTGACATTATTTTGTAAGTGATATGACGCTGAATAAACAAGTAAGTAACTGCCTTTAAGAATAACACACAAAGTATTGAGCCATTCAGTGGAAAGCGATCTGTTCAGTTCATTGACCTTAAACACCACTATTTCCGAAAAAGAAATGTACTTCTTTGCCTTGTCTGGAGTGAGATTAAAAACCATTCTGCAGATGCTATTTGCAGGACAAACAGCTCTGAAGAGGGCACTGTATATAAATTGGCGGCTATTATAATATTTCTTCTCTACGAATGTTCACATATGGTACAGAGCCATTTATAAATGATGCCTCTTAGTCTTGACACAAACATTAATTAAAAATGACAAGAAACAGAGGCACAGATATGACGAGGCGCATAATCACTATGCTCTTGCATAACATACTATTGTGTTACCTACAGACTCACCATTCATAAAGTAAGAGAAAGCGCGCTGATGCGTGGAGCATACAGCAGAAACGCGTAACGGCAAACAGAGTTCACACTATCTTTCGATCTCTCGCCCTTCATCTGGTAAAAGTACACTCATCCACACACGCAATAACACAGACATTCAAACGTAAGCTCCCGTAGTAGCCAGCCTCTCCGTGGTCAGTGGAGTTTGCGTTTGAGTGTCTGTGGTTGCGTGTGTGAAAGTATTTTCTTTTACTAGATAAAGGACGAGAGCTCGAAAGCGAGTGTGAACACTGTTTCTACCCTCCTCACATCAGTCTTCTGCACGTGAGTGGTTGCCTTTCCCCTACTTTTCATATTATTTTATCCATGAGTTTCCATTTTTTTAGAATGAACATCCTGGTTTACGAATCTATTTACTTTCCCTGCAAGCAGAAACTCTGTGTAAAATGAGACTAATTCACCTAATTAGTTAAGAAAAAAAGATTTACGCATGCCTTCATAGTCACCGTAAAGGTTTCAAAGGTAAAAATTGTTTTGCCACATATCTCTGTTTCTGTTTTAGGAATTACCGTTCCTTATTTCTTCATTCGTTTCTTCACTGTCGCTTATTTTGAGAAGTGTCTATTAAATAATGCTTCATACTGAGGGGGTTTTATGTTTTCAATCACTTGATACTGATCACTCACGGAAATCAGGTGCTACTGCACCGGTTAATGAAACATTCATTTTATTAACTGTACGCATCCAAAGATGACAAAATAATTTTAACGCTAAAAAAAAGACGTGACAGTCGGTCCACATGAAATGTCAAGAAACAGTGTCAGGTTTTCCTGTAACTGGAAGTGGGATAGACTATCCACTAACACGTACAAATTATATTATCTTCTGGTAATGTGTACAAGGCGATTTGGACTGGAATAAAATTTCAGCAAAGAAACTGTGCAACAATATGAATCAGCAGCTTGCTGCAAGAAACAGTAGTCAGTATTACATAGCGTGGAAAACTCCGTGAGTGATGAGAGATTCTAATATATCAGTAAGTCAAAATCGGCTTTGCTCTGCGTCTACCTACAGGCGCCAGATGCGTTTGGCGCTATGATTGATGTCAGACGTGGTGAACTGCCGTGGAGATTTATTGCTGCGTCGCTCCCTGGTATTTTAGTCCGGTGGTGCTCACCGCTTACAATATGTAATTACCGAGGCTGATAGATTACGTCGCTCCCGGCATGTCTGATTATGAACTGTTCGTGGTCTGACCAGGGTAGTCCAGCGACCAGTACTTTATTGTCAAAGACCGTGAATGCTTTCGAGTTATCATAGCTTATATTAATTCATAGGTTTAAAATAAATGTTCTCTTCTTAATGTCGTATGTAATACGTAATGTAGGGTAAAGGGAAATTCTGTAGCTTCATTTGGTGGTACACAACGAGGAGACTTCAAAAGTTTACGGTTGGGCAAGACATTGCATTTAGTGTATCCACATCCAAAATTTCACTGTGAATCTGATTTTAAATTATACGTTTTGCTCACAAGAATCGTAATGTCCCGCGTACTTCAAATGGTTCAAGTGGCTCTGAGTGCCATGGGACTTAACTGCTGAGGTCATTAGTCCCCTAGAAATCAGAGCTACTTAAACCTAACTAACCTAAGGACATCACACACATCCATGCCCGAAGCAGGATTCGAACCTGCGACCGTTGCGGTCGCGCGGTTCCAGACTGTAGCGCCTAGAACCGCTCGGCCACACCGGCCGGCCGCGTGCTTCAACTTTGGAGTACGTTTCCAGTTATCGCATCATTTCGCTCGCACGCTGTGATTCACCTGTTATTGAGAACTGAGTTTGCAGGAAACAGATACTCTCTTCTGACGGTGCGACGCTCTTGCTGTGCAGTGGTATTACCGTATAACGACGTGTGTAATTTTCTTTTGATGTCCCTACGTACCTAAAGCAATTTAATACCCGTGCCACAGGCTATGTTGTGACGTACAGACTGATCAGAAACTACACTGAAGAGCCAAAGAAACTGGTACACCTGCCCGATATCGTGTAGGACCACCGCGATCACGCAGAAGTGCCGCAACACGACGTGGCATGGACGCGACCACTGTCTGGAGTAGTGTTGGATGGATCTGACACCATGAACCTTGCGGGGCTGTCCATAATTCCGGTAAGAGTATGAAGGGGTGAAGATCTCTTCTGAACAGCGCACGTGGCAAGGCATCCCAGAAATGCTTAGTAATGTTCATCTTTGGGAGTTTAGTGGCTAGCTGAAGTGTTTAAATTCAGAAGAGCGTTCGTGCAGTCACTCTGTAGGAATTCTGAAAGTGTGGGGTACCGCATTGTCCCGCTGGAATTGCCTAAGTCCGTCAGAATGCACAGTGGACATGAATAGATTCAGGTAATCAGACAGGATGTTTACGTACGTGGCACTTGTCAGAGTCCTATCTAGACATATCAAGGGTTCCATGTCACTACAGCTGCACACGCCCCGTACCGCTACAGAGTCTCGTGCTGACATGCCGAGTCCATGGATTCATGAGGCTGTCTCCATACCCGTGCACGTCCATCCGCTCGATACAATTTGAAACGAGACTCGTGAGACCATGCAACATTTTTTCCAGTCGTCAATAGTTCAATGTCGGTGTCGACGGGCCCAGGTGAGGTGTGAAGCTCTGTGTTGTGCAGTCATCAAGGGTACACAAGCGGGCCTTCTGCTCCTGAAGCCCATATCGATGATGTTTCGTTGAATGGTTCGCTCTCTGACACTTGTTGATGGCCCAGCATTGAAATCTGTAGAAATCTGCGGAAGGGTTGCACTTCTGTCACGTTGAACGATTGTCTTCAGTCGTCGTTCGTCCCGTTCTTGCAGTATGTTTTTCCGGCCGCAGCGATGTCGGAGATTTGATGTTTTACCAGATTCCTAATATTGACGGTACACTCGTGAAATGGTCGTAGGGGAAAATACCCACTTCATCGCTACCTCGGAGATGCTGTGACCCATCACTCGTGCGCCGAATATAGCACCACGTTCAGACTCACTTAAATCTTGATAACCTGCCATTGTAGCAGCAGTTCCCGATAACAACTGTGCCAGACTCTTGCTTTGTTCTATATGCGTTGCCGACCGCATCGCCGTAGTCTACCTGTTTACATATCTCTGTATTTGGATACGCATGCCTGTACGAGTTTCTTTGTCGCTTCAGTGTATATTAAAAGCTTGTAAGGGTATTCCACAGAAGGCTGAACAAAGAAATAAATGGCAAGAAAATATTCGGTACAGTGCGGCGTTTCCCAGTTATTTAGGGCGACAATTCAACCGACCCACCAGATACAATTATTGTCAGTTGTTCTCATAGCATAGATGATTGCGAAGATGACTGCACAGCACTTGGGTTGGGTTCGATCCCATGTCCAACTTTTGCATCACTCCTTTGTTTGGTTTTAGAAAATCGAATGAACGGTTTGGCGATACCATCAGTGACGGGCCGCTTGAGTTTGTGCCCGCAAAGGCCTGATAGACTAAATTCAATGCTAAATAAATCAGGAACGGCTCAATGTATGGAATTCCTTTCTCAAAAATTATTTCTCAGCAGTACCATACAACATCCTTACAAGCTTTTCAGACTGTTTATGAATACCCTATTTATCAATTATTACTCTAGTTCTACTCAAGGACGAGAAGGGAGAAAAATTATTCCTTGCAGATATGTGTCCTAACGAGCAATTAATAATCTTATTTTATCACTCATTGTCAAACGGAAGCGGTATGTGAGCCCTTAAGGATACGCTAAAATTCAGAGGTGAAATCCCCATGCTACTGTTTTGTAAGTTGTTTCGAAAGCTATTCATTATGATGTGTGTCACATTAGGTTTCACAACTCGTATGTTACAGGATCTAGTCAGCCCAACAACCCTATGAAATGCGTTACTCCATATGCAGGTGCAGCTGTGCTTATAATTGGTACTTATACACTTCGCGAAATATTTGTTTCTATTGGAACATTAGTAGAAAATTTATGTATAAAAAGAGTGAATGTTTTCTGCATTCTGACGTTGTGGATCGATGCTATGTCCCAAGTTTATCTTCACTAAAGAGATTGCGTAAGGTTCTTCTCTGGACGTTTATTGCGGCGGAGGTATCCGCAGTGGAAATTGAACAACGAAATGCAGAGGCCCACGGTACAGTCTGCGAAAGATTTTCATGTCTGTCATGTGTAGCTTTCTTCTTTATTACCACAGCTACATACTGTTTACCCAGATATGTTCTAGTGTTTTACCCATGATAATATGACAAAGAGATGCGAAGAACAATTTCGGACCTGGACGGAAAAGAATAAAACGGTATGAAACTATCCTACTGAAATGCCAAAATGTCAGAATTTCATAGTTGACAATGACGTCCCAAACCCAGAAGAATTTTATTGACTGTGACAATGGGCATGGAAGCCTATGTTTAGATATGTCTCCAATAACTTTACAATTCATATAAATAATTCTACTATTGAACTCTCAGTTACTTGTGAGTGCCAGCCTGACAGACGGCACTAATAATCTAGTGAAGGTAAAACAATTGACAATTGTGCAAACAATATAATCTTGGAGTCAACAATTTTAAACAAATATCATCAAATACGGAATAAAATTTTCTGATTCAAGTTATGCTTTACACAATAAACAGTATACAAGTGTGTGAGGAAAATGGTAATTTGTGGTTTATACAACAGGCTATTAAGACTCTCTTTGAAAGGGGTTAAGAGATGTAAATATAACTGAAAATTTCATCATATAGGCCTACATAAACAAAGGAGTCTTACATTTCATTGTTTTTGGAGAATTGTACATGATATGTCGCACATGGAACTATACTTACGCTATGTGATCAAAAGTATCCGGACACCTGACTGAAAATGATTTACAAGTTCGTGGCGCACTGTACCGGTAATGCTGCAATTCACAATCAGGTGCTGGAAGGTTGCTTGGGGAATGGCAGGCCATTCTTCACGGAGTGCTGCACTGATGAGAGTTATCGATGTCGGTCGGTGAGGCCTGGCACGAAGTCGGCTTTCCAAAACATCCCAAAGGTTGATTCAGGTCAGGACTCAGTACAGGCCAGTCCTTTACAGGAATGTTAATGTCGTGTACCCACTCCACTATAGGCCGTGCGTTATGAACAGGTGCTCGATCGTGTAGAAAGGTGTAATTGCCATCCCCGAATTGCTCTTTAACAGTGAGAAGCAAGGAGGAGCTTAATATATCAATGTAGGCGTGTGCTGTGACAGTGCCACGCAAAACAACAAGGGGTGCAAGCCTCGTCCACGAAAAACACGACCACACCGTAACACCACCCCCTTCGAATTTTACTGTTGGTAGTACACACGCTGGCAGATGACGTTCACCGGGCATTCGCCATACCCACACCCTGCCATCGGATCGCCACATTGTGTACCGTGATTCGTCACGCCACACAACGTTTTTTCCACTGTTCAATCGTCCAATGTTTACGCTCCTTACACCAAGTAGGCGTCTTTTGGCATTTACTGGGGTGATGTGTAGTTTATGAACAGCCGCTCGACCATGAAATCGAAGTTTTCTCACCTCCTTTCTAACTGTCATAGTATTTGCAGTGGATTCTGATGCAGTTTGGAATTTCTGTGTTATGGTCGGAATAGATGTCTGCCTATTATACATTACGACCCTCTTCAGCTGACGGCAGTCTCTGTCAGTCAACAGAGGAGGCCGGCCTGTACGCTTTTGTGCTGTACGTGTCCCTTCACGTTTCCATTTCGCTATCACTGGGAGTGCCCCATTCTGCTCTCTCATGTTGTCTAAAGACTAGTGAGGCCGCTGATATGGAGTACCTGGCAGCAGGTGGCAACACAATGAACCTAATATGAAAAAGGTATGTTTTTGGGGGTGTCCGGATACGTTTGACCACATAGTGTATCTGGTCTCCATGTCGATTGCGAAAGTAATTGTCATGCATATTACCCGCTCGACTTCCCGCTTCGCTGACGCAAGTTGCAACCCTTGCGAGGCTCCGAGTTGTAGCGTGTAACATTATGATGTGTGATGTACCTACATCGGTGCGTGAGAAACGGCGTGCTGTAGTCGAGTTTAGGATTCGAAGACTTCGTCCACGCATGGAGCGCACTCTTCTTCAGCATGACAATGCCAGAACACACACGAGCGCTGCGGCTTATGCGACTGTCCGACGCTTTCGGTTCATCGTTATCGATCTTCTTTCATAAATATTTGGCCCCATCCGATTTTCATCCGTTTCCTAAACTTAAAAACACCTTCGAAGCCTTCACTTTGGTAGTGATGAAGCGGTACAATCAGAACTGAGTTTGTGGCTCTGTCAACAAAGTCAAACATTCTAAGGTGATGAACAACGAACTGGTCTCTCGTTGGGGGAAATATGTTCGTCGCCAAGGTGACTATGCTGGGAAACTAATTTGTGGACGTGAAGAACATAGATGTAGAATATTAATAACATATACATTGATGAACCAAAACATTGTAAGCGCTGTCCACTGCGACTTTGGATGGCGCTTGGTGGCGTTAAGGCGCACGGTGCGGTAACAGATGTATGTAAGCGTGGCAGACACGGAAGGGGATCACCCTAGCGAAGGTATAGGCTGCAAGTAGGGAAATCTATTAAGATAAGCCACTGGACAAAGAGCAGATTACTATTCCGCAGAGCCTGTGAACGTGTATTTCGAAAACGGCGAAGCAGGTCGAATATTCACGTCCTAATGTCGCGAACATCTACGGAAAGAGGTAGAAGGACAGTGAAACTGCCACTAGGCGCTAAGTGGTTGGAGATCCACGACTCTTCACAGAA